>NW_025421987.1:113470000-123470000 GCF_011764305.1 Mustela putorius furo | reverse complement strand
CATGTCACTTATAAGCATGGATTATTCAGTTTTCAAAGGACTGATACAGAAAAAAACTACGTTCTACGTGTAGTACAAATGCTAGATTCATAAAGAAGCAAAAACTAAGATCCAGGGATATATTTGTTTCTCGTAACTGGTAATCAGGACGTAATATTTAGCATATTGAGCATTCACTGGAAAAGGAAAGGAAACTCTAAGGAAAAACTATCAAGAGGCTCTTCTTTCTAAGCCACACAATGTGTAATGCTCTTAGAGGGTCTTGCCTATGGTGTAACCACAAGGACTAAAAAGACAATTGCCATGAGTTCTATATTTAAAGAAAAATCTCTGGTGTTTTTCTCAGCTCCTATTTAATTAGTGCAAAAATTATCCATACAGCTGTTGGGAGTCTTTTTCTCCCAAATTCTTTTACTTGAAGGCACTTCCAACAAAGGGTCACCCTGCGCTCTGATCAAGCAAAACATAACATCCTTTACGATATGCCACTGTGTTTGTTGGCACCGCCTCATAAAATAGACATTTTATATAACCAAAAGCAGTTCACGTCCTCTGCACCACAGGTCTTAGATCTACCCCTTAGATCTCCTCAAAGAGATCCTCTGTGCTGGTGATTTTAAAACATTCAATTTTCGCACATCGTTTCAATCAAATGTTTTCCTGAAAGAATGGAATTTATTTATATGGTAGAAGTGCAATTTAGACATGAACTTGCCGTTTACTCGTTCTTTCATTTGACTGATGTTTATTGAGCATCTAACAATACAATGCAGGGATTATTCTAGGAACTGGAGCCTAGCAAACATAGGCCATGCTCTCTAAAGGGGTAGATGGACAATAAGAAACACAAAACAAACAAAATAAGACAGAATCAATAGGAAAGAGAAATCCATCTACTGGCAAGCCTGACGTGTGTAACAGCAGTCCAGTTTAAGCTCTGTACCTCCGCACAGCTCAAGAGTGTGATTTTGCACATTGCCAGTAAAACGCACGCAGAGCTAACCAAAGATATTCTGCTTATACCTCTTCTTCTGATCGCTGTTGAATTCAAATGAGATTCAAATGTGCTGACCTGTCGCCGAGTTTGCAACAAATCACTCTGAATTATTTTAATCTTTCATCCAGGACTACTAAAAATTCTGTTCTCTTCCATGCTTTCACATTCATATAGATAATAAATTAGATGATTTCCATTGTGTTATTTTCCTGTTTGAATTTAGCTGTGTGTATTTGCTCTCCCATTCCCTCCAACGCCTCTTCGGTAAACAAGAGAACCCCTGGCTAAACAGCTTGCTCTTGGAGACTCACAGTCTCATTGTATTAGAATAACAGAATTACAAGAGGATTAAGTAACCAAAACTGATATATATATATATATAGATAGATATAGATATAGATATCTCCTGGTTCTGGAACACCAAATGACCTCCATGCGCTCACCCTCTTCCACCTTTCCTGTGTCCAATTCCACAACCCAACCTCATCAAAGATGAGGAGGTGAGAGGAAGGGAATCATGCCTTCTTTAAATCAGACATCCAATTTGTGGCAGCTTCTGAAAGCTATCACAGAAATGCTCGATTTGACCAGGTCAAATTTCATTTGTCGTGTACTTTTATCACTCTCAAAGCTGGTGCAACGTGTTTGCAATAGAAATAAGGAAAACAAAAATGAACTGCCCCGTCGGCTTGTCAGATTAAAAAAAGTGGATTGATTTTACACCTTTGAAATAAGCTGCTGGCTTGAACGCTCTTTCTTCTACTTTCTCTGTTTAAAGATTCGTGTACTCTTTGGACTCAAAGAGAAGCATTAAGGTCGGATAAATGTAGAACACAATTCTATTCATGATGATGACAGTGGCTAACATTTACTGAGCACTAACTATGTGCTAGTATTTGTGTTTGTTATCTTATTTAATACTGAAAACAATTATTATTACCATTTCTCCTTCCTATTTGCTGACCCTATACTTTCTCCCAATCCTTTGCCGTCTTCACTTCATTTTTTCATTCAGCTCTATCTCATGGTTATTTTAAAAATGCACATGGTGAGACACAACCCCCAACCCCCACCCTTGCTTGCTGCTTACCTAGAAAACCAAGCAAGAAAAAATTTTATATGTATTTATATATATATATGCAATATATATAAAATAATATAATAGAATTAATATATACACATATATTTTTTCTTCTCCTGAGTAGCTGAGCTCAGCTGAATTCCCACAAAAAGATAGCTGGGTTCCACTATAAATTTAGGATGACTGAACTCAAATGGGAGCCCAGCACTGGTGCGTAATCATAGTCCATATCTTCAGTCAACTTAACTTCCCATTACCTACAACCACAACTTCAACATTTCTACTCTTCTCAATGTTCCAACTTCTAACCCTCCCACTCCTCCTTTCCTCCTTAATCTGAGAAGAATACTTTGCCTTCTATTTTAGTGGAAAAACTAGTGATAATGGAAAGGGGCCTCAGCTACCTTCTACTAAAACTATAAATGTTACAGCTTCTTTTTTCTTTGACCTTCAAGATCCCTCATGTTACTGCAGAGGGGGCCCTTCCTGTCACTTAAGCCCAGTGAGCCCATTTATTTATTCTTCCATTCCTATCTTCATCTTCCTTCCCAGTAACTTATGTTTCCCATCTCCTCTATGTTCAACTAGTTTTTCTCAACAGATCATGCCCATCAAAGTTTAAATATGCTCATGTCTCTTCCATTTTGAAAGAGCCCCTTTACTCATCATTCCAAACTCTTTAAATTCTCTCTTTCATTTAATAGACGAACTTGCTGAAACAGTTGTCTTCACATTCAATATTCATATCCTCCATCCACTCGAAGCTACTAGATTTTAACCCCATGTGAATGGAAATAGCTCCAGCTAGAGCACGGTGAGGTAGATGGACTGCTCATTTTACACTGGTAACTGGTGGAAATGGTATTTGAACCCATGCCAGTTTGCTTCTAGAACCCAAGGTCTTAGTTAATAAATTAGACTACATTTAAAAAAATTAACCTACATCCATTACAAAAGCATTAACTGTTTGCCCTAACAATTTTAGTCTTAGATGGTCTTTTTTTTTTTTTTTAAGATTTTATTTATTTATTTGACAGACAGAGATCACAAGTAGGCAGAGAGAGAGGAGGAAGCAGGCTCCCTAAGAAGCGGAGAGCCCGATGTGGGGCTTGATCCCAGGACTCTGGGATCATGACCCGAGCCGAAGGCAGAGGCCTTAACCCACTGAGCCACCGAGGCGCCCCTTAAATGGTCTCTTTATAGGTACACTTACACACCTCAAGAGAACATATGTATGAGGATATTCCTTATTCATAGCAAATATTTGGACACAAATACAATGTCCATAAACAGAGGATGGACAAATAGACTACGCTATTTAGTTAAAATGGAATATTGTGCAGTTATGTAAAAGAAGAAAGAAACTCTCTAATTGATAATATATCAAGATTTTATTTTATTTTTTAAACTTTTAAGGAATATTTATTTATTTGTGAGAGAGAGAGAAAAAAAACACGATTGGGGAGAGAGGGAGAGAATCCTCAAGCAGACTCCAAGCTGAGTGTGGAGCCTGACACAGCCCTCAATCCCAGGACCCTGAGATTATGACCTAACCCAAAATCAAGAGTTGGATGTGTAATTGACTGAGCCACCCAGGTAGCCCTAAAGACTTCAAGTTTTCGTTTTTGTTTTGTTTTGTTTTTAAGATTTTATTTATTTATTTGACAGATAGAGATCAAAAGTACGCAGAGAGGCAGGCAGAGAGAAAGAGGGGGAAACAAGTTCCCCGCTGAGCAGAGAGCCCTATGTGGGGCTCGATCCCAGGACCCTGGGATCATGATCTGAGCCGAAGGTAGAGGCTTTAACCCATAGAGCCACCCAGGTGCTCCAAGATAAGTTTTTAAATGTAAGGTGAAATTTTATGCAAGTTTACATAAAAATGAGGGAAAATGAGACTATTTATTCTTATTTGCCTATTTTTACATAAAAGATAAAAGTATGCACAAATAACAAAAAATGATCACCTCGTGTTGGATGTTAGAAAATGGGCAATAGGAGAAAAGGATATGAGTACAACACCATAGTCTACCTTTATGTATTTTTTTGGTTTTTGAATCATGATATAGTGAAAACTATTTAAAAATTAAACTTTAATTTTTGCTCTATGGATTTGCTATGGAGAATTTATGAATAAAAATATCCAAAAAAATTCAGATATGATGTAAAACATTACTGATATGATGGGTTTGATTTAAATACTCACTCTATCACACCACTCCCTGTGGCTTTTCTGACAGCTTCCTCCTACAACCAAAACACAATCAAATTCCTTATCAAGGCCTACAAGGCTCTACCTAGAGAGAAATTTATCAAATTATATTCAAAAACTTTCCCAGAATGAAAATATGATTTTCTCATTTAAAAAAAAAAAAAGTCTACTGAGTTTATAGATAAATAGATGGGGAAAAACAAGACAAAACAAAACAAACCCTACCAAGCCACGTCACTGTAGAATTTCAGAAGCATATGCAGCATTGGGAATGAGATGTCACCTGATTTCTGAACCTCAACATCAAAAGCTAGGGGACAATGGAGAAAGGAACTCAATATTCAAAGAAAAACTGATTTCTAACTCAGAATTCTATATCCAACCAAACTGTCAACCAAATATGAACAAAAGTGAATGAAAAATGGAGCAAAATTTTCCTCCCACATAGCCTTTTATGGGGAACTACTGGAAAACATATACCACCAAAACAAGAGATTAAACAAATAGAAAGGAAAACTGGAGCCAGAAGGCTGAGGATCCGGTGCAGAAGGGGTAGGGGATCTCCAAGATAAGTGTGCCAGATTAGAGGAAGCCAGCTCCGCATCAGTCAAAAAAGTCATCATCCAAATCAGAACAGGAGAACCGCCCATACAGAAATAGAAGCTTCATTGTTAATGTTAGTGTATGTAAAAAAAAAAAAAGGTATGATTTTAGGACAAAAAGTTGCTCAAATATGCCATAATAACAGGAACACTGAAGAATCATCTAAAGAAATATCAACACATTGCTATAGTGGAGAAGTATGACAGACATATGAATGGGAATGTGAGAGCTGAAGCACAAATGTCTATAATGGAAAAATCATAGATAATATCCAAAATCAAAAATATCAAGAAATAGAAGGGCAGACATATTATTGAGAGCTGTTGAGATAAATAATCAAGGAAACCACAGGAAGATTTCTAAGTCGTTTTCTCTGAAAGCAGAAAGCAAGGGCAGAGCAGGCAACTGCTGTTTTCCCTCATTTTCCTTTTAGAAATATTAGATTAACTAAGAACATGAATAACTATAATAAAAATTGGAAGTTAAAGAAGGAAAGGAAGAAAAATATCCTCAACATCTAAACTTGAAGTTAAAAATATTAGTCAACAGCTAAGTTTCTGTCATAGTTAAAGAGAGAGAAAGGAGAAATTCAAAGACTTATGTCTTTGGCATTCTAAGAAAGATATAAAATTAATCAACTATCTGCTCAGTTGTACAACTAATGTCCTTAAGGGGGAAAGAGCACGAGTTTGTTCATTCTTCACAGCTGTTTTCCCATTCATTTTCCATTCTTAGCAGAAACTCTCACTAAAATTAATGGTAGTTATTTGAGTGTAAGTAAAGGATAATGTATTTTTCCACAGGCCAGGAAGTACTTAGTGAAAATAATGTGGGATAGGATTATTGCTGAATTAAAAACCATTCTTAATGTCCACAAAGCATTATTTAAAATGAAATAGCATTAAAGGTTTCATTATTTTCATCATTTTACTATACTTGATAAGTAAAACGACACTTTCAAAAATTTCTCAAGTTCACAAGCTACTAAATTTTAATTTTACTGGTAGTACATTCTACCATTATCTCATCCATTTATTTATTATTAGTGATCAGAGAGAATTTTTCACCTCTAGGTTTATTTAAATATTCAATAAACTCAACATTTTAGCTACAATATTATAGTACTACATGGTTTTTAAAAAACTGCTACTAAATTTCTTGACTTTCCTGTCAAACAATGACATAAAGGGACTGCAGTTATTGTAAAAAAAAAAAAAAAAAAGAAATAATTTTTCTTCTCAATTAACAAGTGTTAAAATAAATTCCTTTCTTCCTTAGATGTTGTGGGGGATCTTGGTTTTGGCTTTTTTGGTTTGGTTTGCCTTGGTTTGGTTTGGGTCAGAGTTTAGTATAATTGAGGTTTATTTCTTTCTTTATTTGACAGACAGCGAGCGAGAGAGAAAGAGAGACTACTAGCAGGGGGAGGCTTATTTTTTTCTTTACTTGACAGAGAGAGAGCAAAAGCAGGGGGAGCACCAGAGGGAGATGGAGAAGCAGGCACTCCATTGAGCAGGAAGCCCCATGCGGGGCCCGATTCGAGGACCCTGGAATCATGACCTCAGCAGAAGGCAGATGTTTAACTGACTGAGCCACCCCTGTGCCCTAATTGAGGTTTATTTCTTTTTAAAATAAGATTATTTTATTTTCACTTATAAACAGTTTCTAAAATGTTTAATTTGGGAAACGAGGGAAATATTGAAAGAAAAATATAAAAATCACCAGAGCCCTCTCTCTCCTGTTGCTTTGAACAGCAATGACCCATGTTGCAATGGTAGAACCTCTATTAGCTTAATTCCCTGAGATACTGTTTAGAACAGAGTTCACGAACCAATTAAGAAAACTAGGATTAGCAATAAATAAATCTTTTTAGGCATTAAGCCACTGAGATTTCAGGAATATTTGTTAGTGTAGTAAAAATCCAGCTTATCCAAACATTCCCTCCAACCCTACCTCCATCAACCCCTCCAAAAGGGCAAACAAAGAAGGAAGAAAGGAAGAAGCCATCTGGAGCCCTTTCCTTGGTATGTAGGATCTTGATGCTAACCTCACCAGGCCACATAGGCTAAAGCATGAGAAAATTTAAAGACTATTCTAATTGTGGAGCTACAGAAATAACCCCAAGTCAAAAACCTCCGAGAGAATGTGGCAAATTCTACTAAAGTTATTGATGATTATCATAAAAATAGCCAACACTGACTGAGAGAGTATCTTTTGCCAGATCCAGTTCTAAGCATTTTGCACATGTGAACATACTTAATTTGCACAACAACTAAGAGACAGCTACCATTTTTCCCCCCACACATGAAAAAGCTTAGACAGAGTAGCATACTAGCTGTGTGTCAAGGTCACACAGCTAGTAAATAACAGAATTGGGATTTAGGTCTAAGAAGCCTGACTGAGACTTAACCTGAAAAAATGTGTTTTTATCCACCAGGCTATGCTGTCTTACCAGTGACAGGAAGAATTCACTTCTCCATACAAGAAAATGGTACATGAATATGGTCAGCTCTAAAGCAGATAGGGATACAGGGTACAATCATTGATAGGCTGCCCAATTCCATTACTTAACATTTGCCTACAGCTTTGATATTCTAGAACCTGCCAGGGAATAGTTCAGTTTCCAAGGCAAAGCAGTAAGTGGCAGAGACTGAACAAGATGGAGGAAAAAGCAAGGACCTTTGTCCTTCCGGCCGTGCCACCTTTCCTTTGGGACAGAGGAAAGAGAGATGTTTAGAGTTTTAAAAGCTTACAGGCCTAAATTTGAATCCTGGATGCTGCTAGGCAACTTGTTTTATATAGGAAGAAACAAAGGCTCTACAATATTATTTCACTTTGGTTTTTTCATTTATGAAACAGTCATTGTAAAGCCTTCGTCAGAGATTTCCTGTGGCATGAAATCAAGGTTTTAGAGGAGGTGATCGTTGACAATGGCCAGCCCAAACAGCGGTGACCAAACTGCATGTAACTGAAACTGGCTGGGCAAAAGGGGATTATCGGCTCTTAATACTTGACACGAAACAGGAGTTGAAACAAAGTCATCACGATCTCTTACAGTCTTTCAGCTTTGCTTCCTTCAGGAACCTCTCCCTCTGAGACAGGTTCAACGCTCCCAGAGGCAAGATGTCTGCCAAAGCCTCCTGGGCCACAATTTACTTTATCAGCCTCCTGGAGCGAAAGGAAATACCTCCTTGTCAAGGGCTCAAGGAAAAATCCTGAAAAGGCCTGCAAAGTCCTGAAAAGACATGTGCTTGAGAATGACAGGTTCAGGGGCGCCTGGGTGGCTCGCTCACTTTGGGTGGCTGCCTTCGGCTCAGGTCATGATCTCGGGGTCCTGGGATGGAGCCCCAAGCCCCAGGAGCCTCCTTCTTCCTCCTCTACTCCCACTGCTTGTGTTCCCTCTATCTCTGTCAAATAAATAAATGAAATCTTAAAAATGAAAAAAAAAAAAATAGAGGGACTGGTTCTGTTTGTGGGATGTGCCAACGTCTGCAGCACACTGTGTTCTGATTGGCCCGACCTGGATGACCTGCCACCCTGGAGAACAAGGACTGGGATCATCCCACCTGAAATACACATGTGAAAGTGAAGAAGGGTGGTTGTCCAAAAGTGTATGAGGAGCGGCGGGGGAGGAGGGAGGAATGGGTGCTGCAGGCACAGACCACCTAACATCCACCGGAAGTGGACATTTCTCTTACATTGTGATTCATGAATAAACAAAGGGAGACATTCTGGAATTAGTCAAGTTTTTCCTATCAAGATGATTTATGTTCACCGGGTAGACCTTAGAATACTGCCAAGACAATGCTGAGATGTATTTCTCAAAAGTATGAGTGCTAGCAACAGTATAATTTATAGGAATGTAATCTTATAATATGAAAATACTTAATTTTGACCAGGCTAAGCAAACTAAGTCTTTTAGGGGTACTTATTTCCACTTAAAAATAAATAAATTAGATAAATAAATGAATAAATAAATATCCTTAGGAATATTTATATGTATGGTATGGGACATTTTTTCCCCCCAGCTAAATGCCCCAGTTAATCTGGGAGTAATCCTCCTCATTTTTATCTATTTTATCTATTTCTGTTTTTTATTTTTTATTTTTAAAATTATTTATTTATTTGACAGAGGGAGAGAGATCACAAGTCGGCAGAGAGGCTGGTGGGGCGGGGGGTGGGTGGGAAGCAGGCTCCCTGCTGAGCAGAGGGCCCAATGCAGAGCCCAATCCCAGCACCCTGAGACCATGACCTAAGCCCAAAGCAGAGGATTAATCCACTGAGCCACCCAGGTGCCCCTCCTCCTTTTTATAATGAGATAATTTTAAAGGAACTGCCTTCTTCCCATGCTTATTTTAGTGAGCCAAGCAACTCAAGTATACACAGAAAAACCAACAATTCACAAGGCTGCATACAGTTCTTCGGATGGCTATATACGGTATGCGAAAACATGTCAGGAAACTATGTTGTGCAGATCTTTTCTGTTGAATATTGGGATGGCTTGCATTTAAGAATGACTGGCACATAAATATGTTTTTCTTTTCCAAATTTATGTAAAACAGTGATTGGCACCCGACCCAAAGGTCAAGTATGGCCTTCCACCTGCTTCTGTAAGTGAAGTTTTGCTGGAACATACAAACAAACCCAGGGCTGTTTTTGTACTTCAAGAACAGAATGGAGTCATTGTGGCAAAGACCATACTGACCCCAAGCCCAAGATATTTACTATCTGTCCCTCCATAAAAAAAGTTTGCCCACGCTTTATGTCAAGAATATAGGTAAACTGTATATATGACTCCAGGTCAAATATGTCTGATCATACAATATAGAAAAGCAAGATGTTCTTTTTCCTGACTTGATAATATTACAGCAGTTGTCCCTACAAGCCACACAAGGCATCTAAATTTTTAAATAATTTTGTATTTGTTTTGCTACATCGGGAAATGTACATTGTTATTTCAAAATTGTACAGAAGCTTCTCTGGGTCCTGAGATAATTTGTAATCTAACAATAATAATATTTGGTTCTAAAATAACAGTGGTATTTGAGGACAGAATGCCAGGGAACACCAATATGATGTTCTGATGAATATTTATGAGCACTTCCACCTGGCCTTCAAGCTTTCCATGCTTCAGTGCTAATGTATTTGTGTCTGCACGGTGTGTGAGTGTGCGTGTGTTTGCGCGTGTGTGTGAAGAAGGCTGAGAAAACGGAGAACCATTTTGAGTCCACCTCTCAAAGAATAACCAAATACATTAAGTCTAAACTCTTACCCCCTTCTTTCCCTGTTATGAGCCCTGACTGCAATCATCTTGGGATCCTATCTATAGAACCTCTTCTAATTCTTGCATGGGTCTCACTGTATTCGCATCATTGTTTCCCCTCTTTCCTGAAACTTATGTTTTGTTTCCATTCCTCTTAGATCATTTCCATTAGCACACAAGCATTCTGTATTAACTACCTCTGGTTCACACTAATTTCTTTCATTATCTTTACAATAACAGCCATTGAAAGATCTTTCTATGTTTGCCCTCTTCCCGTCCTCTCTTCCATTCTCTCTTGAATCCATTCCAAAGCAGGCTTTATGGCTGCTGCTCCCCCCTCCACTGAAACCAGTCTTTTCAAGTCACTAAAGACCCTCACATTGCTCATTCTACATTCAGTTCTCAAGCCATCTTTTCCCCCAACATTTCAGCAAAATTTATGGATATCCTTCAATACCTTTCTTTATAACACTTTTTTCGCTTGAATTCTGGATTACCATTCTCTTCCTGGTTTTCCTCCTAGCTCCTTGGACCTTTCTTCTCAGTTGCTCTGACGGATCCAGCCTCATTTCTCTGACCTCTGAACATTAGAGCAACCCTAAGTTCATTCGGCAGACCTCTTCTCTTTTTCTGCACTCACTTCTCAGTCAACAACACATCCAGTCTCATGATTTTAAATACCATTGTTATCCTGATTAACTGCTTAACTCCCACACTGGTTATTAAGTTCTTACGGGCAGGGGGCACAGCATATCTTCACTGTCTCGCATCGAAGCTATGCCAGCTCTGCCTCCCTCTGTCATAATCCAGTCCATAGGCACATACCTACTTTGTCTGGACAGTCTACAGGTCACCTCACTGGTCCACTACACTGATGGCAACGTACTGACTGACCTGGAAAACAGAAATAGCATGAAGCTTAGAAGCCTTGCTGAGACACATGAGTAATGGCCAGAGCATAGGCAAAAACACAAAAGGCAGAGGACCACTACCTCTGTGAGATTTCTGGGACTCCAGTGGTCTGAGACACTTCCTCCAAAGTGGAAGACAAAGTATGGCAATTAGCACTGCCTGGAATTAAGACAGAAGCATTGTCTTGGTATCTGTGCTTTCTAGGCAAAATATATTCCATTTCAGTGTAATGCTCACAAACCATTTAAAGATAACTTTAAGGTCTCTGATTTTGAGGGGGGCCCAGAGCAAGGGACTTTCTGCTGCAGATCCAGGCTTCAGTGAAAGCTTCTCTGCTATTTGGAATTTACATCCCAGCTGCTCCAGTGGGATTTATAGTGTTTGTCGCAAATATGCATATCTCATAACTCTGCTAGTAACCTTCAATAGGACAATTACAGGGTAGACCCTGACTTTAAGGTTTCAGAGCTAAGGCTTATCTTATTCTATAGATAACGATTCTCTTTCTGAGAACAACTCCCAGATTGCCATCGGGTTCTCCTAGACACTACACTTGATTGTGAGACATCAAGTGATGGTACACCCAGAGCTGTCTCCCTGTGTTATCTGACCCCTCAAATCAAGAAGACTGGGCATGCACATCAGCAATCCACCAAGTGGAAATAGGAGACCAGACATGGATCTGGAGCAGGTCCTGAAAGAAGAAACAAGCTGGGTCATCAAGTAATTCATAAAACATCTACTATTGTTGCATTGGTTTCACCCCCTCTGTCTAGATTGAAGGCGTCAAGGAAAGTTCTTAGGAACCATTTAACTGAGGGGTAACAACCTGGGCTTGGCTTATAGCATGACAGACTGAAAGCAACTGGAAATAGATGGCTGTAACATCACCGGCCCGATCTAACTTAGTTCTTTTTTTTTTTTTTTTTTTTTTTAAGATTTTATTTATTTATTTGACAGACAGAGATCACAAGTAGGCAGAGAGGCAGGCAGAGAGAGAAGAGGGGAAGCAGGCTTGACGCTAAGCAGAGAGCCCGATGTGGGTCATGACCTGAGCTGAAGGCAGAGGCTTTAACCCTCCGAGCCACCCAGGTGTCCCCTAACTTAGTTCTTAAAGGTGGAAGTAACAGAGGGAGTTACAGATATCCACAACAGCCCTCTCCCAATAAAATGCAGTCTTTACCTTGGTTTGCTGGTTTCTATAGGATCTGTTCCCCAGAAACACAGCAGACCTCACCTCCTACCCTCTCCCCCAGGTTCATTCTGCTGTCGTCAGACTGTGCTCAATGTTCCCAGAATACCTAAGCAATATCCAGAAGAGGGTCACTGCACCTGGTGTGATCTCGGCTTGACCTACTCTTCCATTTCAGTGTAGTCTGTGCTGAAAAATCCCCACACAAGAGGGCCTTTCCTGACCGCTCACTCCAAACAGGTCATGTCATTTCTCTGGAACCTTACCCTACTGGATTTTTCTTCTTAGCACCCACCACCACCACATGACAAATCTTTATGGCCTTCTGGTTGTTAATATTATTTCAAAAAATACTTTTACTTACAATATTATTTAATATTTATTAAATCTATTATAATATTTAATTTTATTGATTTATTATGTACGTATATATGTATGTACTCATTTATGTGTTTTTCTTCTCCTCTATCCAGAAGATAAGATCTGAAGGTGAAGAAATGTTATTTCTGTTTATGACTGTATGCAAATTGCCTAATAAAATGTCTGGATTATAGTACCACACTAAAATGTGTTCTTACCTACCACCATCCGCCTACCCTGTATTTATTTTTGAAGCAATCAAGGGATCCACTGTTGTCATACGTTGAGCACCTCAATATATTTGACCTTGGTAAGTAAACACAGTATCAGTACAGCTCTGGATTCATCATTTAATTAGTGACACACTTACAACTTTATCAAGGTGACGCCTGTCCCTCCATGCCAAATTTAACCCTTGAATTTTTTTTTTCTTTACTCTTTTCAGTGTATTTATTTCCTTACTAACTCTTGGATCAGAACTCATTGGAAAGGGATGAACTATTTGTGTCCCATTGGTATTTGAAAGGCCAATGATTTCCTGTCAGTTTTATCAGGTTGTCAAGCCTCTGCTCTATGGTTGAACCTCCCTCAGAGGTTCAACCTGCCATCCTGCACTTCTATTCCTGACTTGAACGAAATCACAGCTAGTCCTTGTCACAGAGTAGGGTTATACATGTAAGCACTGTGCGTGCATCTGTCCTCTTGCGATATTGTTTTCAATAAAAAGGGATGCCCACACATCATTAAAGATTCTGCCCTAATGATTCCATGTGAGCATGTTCTGCAGACGCATAACAAGGCTGCACCTGTTACAGCCGACAATTATCCAAGTTCTGCTGTAACTCCAGCCTAATGTGAAACAATTTAGAGAAAGAATGGACCTTGAAGGAATTTGAGGATAAATATGAGGACTTAATGCATTCAGCACAGGTTGCCGGTTGCCCCTTTAACATCTTCTCTTTTTACATAGTATTAGAGTTTTTTGGTGCGTGGTCATCAGTTTAAAAACTTGATTTTTCAGCCTCTCTTTTGCGGGAAAGTGTTGCCATCTGACTGAATTCTGGTCAATGGATGTGAGATGTGATGTGTTAATTTCTGAGTTATTCTTAGACTTCTTATGTGATGGAATATATTCATAAATTGCTTAAATGGCTATCAATTTAAGTGTCTCTTACAACTTTCCAACTTATATCCCATGTACCTGAGTGCCCTGACAGACTCAACATGTCATTTAGTGCTCACTTCTGCATAATACAGTAGAATCTTTAAGAGCACAGGCTTGAGTCAATCTGTGGATTTAAGTCCTACTTCACCATTTGTTGCCTGTGGAACTCCAGTCAAGAGACTTTAACTGTCTGCACTTTAATCTCTGCTTTCAGTGAAATCAGAACAGTACAAGTGCTATCACTCAGATTTGCGGCTAAATGCAACCAGCTACCATCCTTAACATGTTTAAAACAGAACCTGACACTCCATAAGCAGCACCTAATCTTATTTATTTAGAAATGACCCAAGGTCATCATTCATTCAGCCAAGTTCTCTCATGAAGCTTTCTTTATGTCCCACATGTTCCATTCTCTTAGCATGTGGTATGACAATTCCTGCTTAAGGGAGAACTGCCTTTGCTAAGAAAATTTTCTGACAAGCCCAGTTGGGTTATGGGAGTCTGTTGAGGTGGAATGGATAGAGGCTGCTGCCAGATTTGAAAAAAAAAAAAATATATATATATATATATGTGTGTGTGTGTGTGTGTGTGTGTGTGTGTATGATTACTCTGAACAGAACCAGGAGAGACATTTCTCTGAAGCCAGTGGTGGGAGAATGAGAGATGGTGCAAGCTAAGAATATGGTGGGAAACTGTGCAAAATCTTTTATCCCCTCTCTAGGGTCATGGAATTCTCAGTGAACTTACTCAAGGTCAGAGAAAAGTACGATTACACTTTTTTTTTTTTTTAGGAAATTAACGATGGAGCTGAGGTTCTCCTATGAGGTGAAACATATGGTGAAACATGATATGGAGTAAAATAAAAACATGGCATGGGATGAAACAGAATCTGTGCAGAAATAGTTATGCGCAAGGATGCAGACTATTAGAAATTTGTTAAAAAATCATCTAAGGTAACTCTTTACATCCTCTCGTACTTAGACCTGGGCAACTAAGTCAAGTTTAAATAGTTCTTTCCTTGCAGATGTCCATCCTCCTCCCACCATTTCCATCACAGAAATGTTGACCACATTCTCCCTGGAGTTTCCATTGTGCCATGTACATATACCGCTTTTCTGTTAGCTATTACAGTGTACTGAGTGTTGCTATTCTCTCCTTAATATATGTTGCTCCAATATTAGAATGTGAATTGCTAGTAGTGGAGGTTGTGTTTTATTTATTTCTATAACCCAACATCTTACAAAGAATGCAAGTGTTTATTGAATGAATGAAATAAAGTAATGGCTGGTTATCCACTTCTCTACTCATGAATAAAGAGGACAGGGTGGTAGATACAGCCACCTATGATGAGTGATGATATGTGGAAAACAGAAGAACTTCAACTCTTCCCTCATGTGCCTGTGATCATGTGATGATCATAATAGCTTGCCTACATTCTGTCAATCAGAATTGCCAATGGCTACTCACTTCTCAAAAGGCAGGCTTAGTTTAGTGAGAAGGGCATAGAATTTATGCAAAGTATCTACTACTTATGTAGTTAGCTGTAGCATCTTTTATTATATGGATCAATAAGAACAGGTTAAAAATATGAGAACCCCTGGGCGCCCGGGTGGCTCAGTGGGTTAAGCCTCTGCCTTCGGATCAGGTCATGATCTCAGGGTCCTGGGATCGAGTCCCGCATCGGGCTCTCTGCTCAGCAGGGAGCCTGCTTCCTCCTGTCCCTCTCTGCCTACTTGTGATCTCTGTCTGTCAAATAAATAAATAAAATCTTGAAAAAAAAATGAGAACCCCAAATGGGGGAAATCTTTAATTTCCTCTCCTACATATATCATGACCTTTGTAGCTCCATGAGCTTTCCAGGTTCTCTTTATTTATTTGGTATTTTAAGAAGAATGGAAATCTTGCTTTAGAAAAATACAGGAAAATATTCTAGTCATCTGAGTGTGGGAAAGGTGAGAAATTTATGGGAAACATTTAACATTTAAAGGACGGGTAGATGATGAGAACAACCATCTCCCAGCAATACTGACATTGTACCCCAAATCAAAATATTTGGACAAATTAGCATTTGGTTAATGTTTTGTATTTCCAACTTTACAACCACTATGTGTAATTACACACAGATTAATCCATTACTTTACATGTGGGTAGTGGGAATGTTCACAAGGAAGAAAATAGGAAGACTAAAACACATTTCCAGGGGGGTGAGCGCTGCTGTGAATGAAGCTGGGTTTCTTCTGACTTGCTGTGCCCTGTCCCTGCCAACTCCAAATAAAACCAATGGAGACTGTTAATTCAATAATTATCAAATGCATTAAACATGATTTTTTTCATTATTCTCATTTGAAGTATTGAATTTTATTTTTTGAGTTTTAATATACTTTATACAGAGAGTCCATTTGGGGCCTCTGATTTTAAAATCTGATAAGAGTTCGTCTGTGGCAGAGAAAATGCAAATAAACTTCAGCTCAACTTAGAAAGGACAGTATGTGCGGCTTATGAGCAACTTATTGTGGAAAAAGAAAGCCCCGGTGTATTATGCACAAAAAAAATCTCATTAGTTTTTATTGATGGGTGGCATTTCTTTGCAAAGCTGTTTTGCTCCTTGATAAAATGAGCAGAGGTACGGTAAATCCAAAATTTGAAGTTGGTGGACAGTCTTAGGTGTGTGCCCAGCAAATGTCTGGTAGATGTAAGCAGACACAAAGGACAAAGGAGGTTGACAAAGCTGTGTGAAGAATACAGACATCTGATCATTTAGCATATATTGATTTCGTTTTAATCTTTTCATTTATAACACCTCACTCACCACTGCCACTGAATTACAGCATTTCTAAAGTTGGTTTTAAAATTCTTACTGACTCCATAGACTCTGTCCCAATCACTTCTCAGTAGTGTTGAGAATCGGTAAAGATGTGCGAGGCTTTTTAGGAACAATGCAGGTGGAAAGGGAAAGAAAGCTGATGGTGAGTAGGGGAGGAGGGATTGATAGGCACAAGGTGGGGAAGCATGGAGGAAGATTAGCCCATGACATGGTAAGAGGACATCTGTAAACCCAGTGGCACCAGGAAGACATGAGACTGGCCACGATCCATATACAAAAGTCAGATTTTGTTTGTTTGTTTGTTTGCTTAGCTTATGTTGGTAGATATCCAATTACCAAATCACAACTACTAATTCATTTGATTTGTGAAGCCCCACATTTTTTTTAACAGCTCTGTGCTTATAGCAACACTAAACCCAAAAGGATTAAATTATAATATAGGGTCTTAATCTGATGAGTTACTTCTGAAGCTTAATTATATTTGTCCAACAGTAATTTAAAGAATTAGAACAGGGCTTTTACCATATCCTGATTAATGATAGCATTTACTCTGGTTTTCCTGTTCAGCCAAATGATTCTCCTGAAAAGCTTAACATCTGATCTTGCCTGTAGTATCTATCAGTTTTCCTGACTCTGGCTCAGTTTCTAGTCTTTAAACCTAAGTTTTCTCATCTACACAATGGCAACAATAGCCCCAGTTTCATTGGTAATTAATAGAACTAAGTGAAGTAATGTTGAAAGAGTTTTTTTCCCCTGCCAACAGAATTAGCACTCAGTAAATGGTAGCTGTCCTCCTGCTGGTATCATCAGGTTCACCTCAGGCATAATGTGTCCAGGGAGAGAATGTTCGCTTTTGGAAATATAAAATATAAATAATGAGGTGATCTGCTCAAGTGCATACCTCAGAAGACTGAAAAGTTCCCACAGAAACAAAACAAAACAAAACAAAACAAAATAAAATAAACAAACAAACCAAACCCCAACAACTATGCACTAATATTTACTTAATTCCCTTCCCCCAAGTCCTGGGTCACCTCAGGTCAGCCAATCGAGCCTCCTGTATCTTTGTATCTGTCACATGTGTACTTCATGGTATTGTTTTGGTAATTATGAAGTAATGACTTTAAATGGTTTAGGAAATGCTGAGTATTTATGTGCCAGAAGAAATGATATTGACCTAGAAACATATTTAGCAATTATGAATAGCTTAGATAAAACAGGGAAAGAACTATTTAAATCTTTACCATATTGCTAAAGATCTTCAGATTATAGCCTATTTATTTTGATTAATTTTATTATCTCTATCTAAATGTGATAAACAGATAAAACAATATGCTTGTGAAGCTTATACTGACACTAACAAAATACATGAAATAAACAGTACAGTAAATGCCAAGCACCTGTTTTAATATAACAGGTTTTCATGTGATTTTTCTTAAAATCGCCTGGCCTTCTATGGCTCTTTGGGAATTGTTCTTATCATGAGAACATAAATTCTAACGTGTGTTAACAACAGATACGACTATAGCGCGTTTCTTTTTGAAATATACACAAATAAGAAAAAATTTAAAGGCATAGCAATAGTTTTCTTTAAGTGTGATTTTTAGGAAAAGCTAACACCTACTCTCTAACCATCAAAGAAAAAGAACTCCAGGGAAGCCAAAAGGAAATCCATTTTTCAGCCTCAAACAAGGGAGAAACCATCTGTGCTAAATCATAAAACAAATGCACTGAGAGTTTATATCAATATACACATGGGAAGGAGGTTATTTACTCTGTGGAGGAAAAAATCCTCATTATATTTAATCATGTGAATTTCATGGGCAAGTAGACGCCTAGGCTGTTTTAACATTTTCAAAAAAGGCTTAAAATTCTCATCTTAAAGAAATATAATCTATTCACTATCAGTTAAACTCCTCAAATAGAGCCAAGCTCAGGAAACTCCTTATCTCCATCCCATAATGTTCAGGATAAATTCTGGCAAGAAATATTAGAAAATAAGTTATTCAGTTAGTCACATCTTTTCTTGTTAATTCTTTCTCTCTAGTAATCATTTCCATTATAGGTGGTCCCTGTCTTTTGACGGTTCAACTTATGAGGTTTTTTTAAATTTTATGTTGTGCAAACGTGATACCGTTTGGTGGAAATTGTAAATCAGATTTTGAATTTGGATCTTTCTCAGGCTGGGGTCATGCACTGGATTCTTCCTTGTGCTCCCAGTCAGCCACGCCATCACGAGGGTAAACAACTGATACACCTACAACCCTTCTGGACCCATAAAGTCATTCTGTTTTTCACTCTCTGTTTATTATCAATTACATGAGATATTTAACACTTTATTATAGAATAGGTTAGATGATTTTGCCCAACTGTAGGCAAGTGTTTTGAGCATGTTTAAAGGTAGTCTTGGCTAAGCTACAGTGTTTGGGAGGTTAGATGTATTAAATGCAGTTTCAACTATAGCTTTTTCAACTTAAAATGAGTTTGTTGAGATGAAACTTCAGCACTAAGTCGAGAATGATCTGTACTTTTGTACATTAATGGATTCTGCCTTGAACTCTCAAAGGTCCAATACCAGATTAGCTAAAGAAAAATGCTATGCAAAGCACGGAAGAAGATATTCTGGAAGATGTAATTGTTTTTTAATCAGGTTACTGATAAAATTTTGTTCTAATGGATAGGTTTGAGTTTCTGAAAAATACTCAAAGAACAAAAACTATTTGTGTCTTTGAGTTCAGAATGAGGCAAGTCTTGAACTCACCCAAAGGTGTTCATGCCTAGAAGTGATAAAGGGCCCTCATTATAACTCCATCACACAGTGGGACAGCCAAGGAGAGTTGCCTTATAAAGTCACAAATTTAAAAAAAAATTATTTTTAATTTAAAAAATAATAATAATAAAGTCACAAATTGTGTTTCTCACCAGACTTGTGGTAGAGGGAAAAGAAAAAAAAAATGCGAGATAATCTTCTGAAAAGTAATTGCAAAAGGAGTCAAATGAATTTGCTATAGCTCGTAGATGAGGTAACTGACTTTATAATTAATAAGCACTCAAATTGAAGACTCCACATTCCCAGGAATCTTTATAATCAATACTTTATATTGTTAACTTAAACGGGAGTTTTGTTGTGTTCTTAAGGGCAGGAATGATTCTCTAACTTTAAAAGATTATGAGGTTTAGCTGGAAGGAAGTACTTCCTAGAATTGAAACATTTCTCTAAACAATTTAATGAATAACGACATTTCTCTCAAAGTTACACCTGACACAAGGAGTAGCCTGTCTTGTATATATAGGCTAAGGGAAAAAGGGAAAGATAGACACACGGAGGAAAATTATAAATTTGGAGAGATTTTATTAAACATGAGCTAAAAGCAGTTCAAGAATTCTAAACAGGCTGTGCCTAAGACTCTACGCAAATGAATCCTGTACCCATGGTCTACATTGTATTCGTCCAACTCTGTTACATGCTGAGATAAGTCTATAAAATATATTCATTCTTTGCATTTAAAACTTCACTCCATCAGAATAACTTTATATCTCTCCGCTGGTCTTTATGAATACTTTAATATTCATTTCCATTGTGTAAATGAAAAGCCAGCTTGTTATTGGGTTATATGCAAGATTCATAAAGTTTTATTTCTGAAATAACATCACTTCTCAATTCCTTTCCTCGATGCGCTGTTAGCGTCTGTTGAACCTCTGACATTCTCTCACATCTCGTTTATGATCTGCAGAGGTGAACTCGGTACCCACCTTGACAGACGAAAACTTACAGACTATCCCAGGGAGCTTTCCGTTTTTCAGTCAACGCTCAGGCAGCAGCTGCACAGTGAGCACCTCCCGCCCAGCTGCTAAGGGTACAGGGCTCGAGTAGGGACCCTCTGGTGCCCGCCCATGCAATAGATACTCAGTTGAGGGAGACACAGCACAGGGCTTTTGTAATGGACAGCAGGCTGTTAGGAGAATTTGTGAAATCGAATTCATCCAAGACAGTTTCAACTGAGCTCCCCTTCGCATCCTCCAAATGCAAAGCCACCTTTATTGTCTACAGACATTGAACTAGCTGCCAAAAAGAACCAACCACTAAAGCTGAGGCTTTTGACCTTCATGATGTGATTATCTGTTAGACGGTGCTCTGATTTGGGGGGGGGGGGGTATTTTCTTTTTTAAATGAATTTCTCCAACTTTTTAATTTAATAAGGTTTTGGGTAATTCATGAAGTTGAGCCTCTATGACAAAAACAAAGGGCTGAACACACCTCTCCTCCATTTTCCTCAGGAACGGACATCAGGAATTGATCTCAGCTCTTGCTATAATGAATCTAAATCTGAAATAGTAAGAATACATTGCCTGGAAGATGGAAACAGAGGGGATGAACAGGACTGGGAAGAACGGAAGAGTAATGATAGAGATGGAAGGAGGGATGAGAGTAGCTTCTTGAGGCAAGAATGCATAAATGAATGTATCTATGATTCTGTCTACACTGTAAGATGCCCCCTTGATTCTAGAAGAATTACAGGGAAAACTTTGAATAATGCAAAATGAGAGACAGCTTAGAAGCTAGGACGGTCCAGGTATGATGGAGAGCTCAGAACAGAAAGGGATTTTACAAAAAGAATGAAAGAAACTCAATAGCCAGTCAGGTATGACTGAATCATAAAAATTCAATTCTAATGGTATTAGCATTTTCCCAATGATATAGTAGTAAATATTCACTAAGTGATTTTATCTGCATTATCATACTTTGCAGACAAGGATACCAAGTCAAAATTTACAAATGATTTGCCCAGAGTCAGCAAGCAAATAAATGACAAGGCACAAATTTAAATCTTCTGACACTATATTCTCTGCCCTTTGTATAGTGTCAACCTTACAAGAGACAATAAGAAAGGAGGATGATATAGAGGGGACAGTGGTTTGTCAGTAGACAGTACCTGGTCTTAATGCCTTTAGTTTTCTTCTTAAAACGTGACTCAACTTCTTTCAGTCATATGGAGTATACATATCTGTATCCTCTCCCATGAAAATAATTACAGTTTTCCCTATCCTTAAAGAAAAAATAAACATTTTTCTTACTCTTTTGATTTTTCCATGCATTAGTAGAATAAGGAGGAATAAAAGACTTTCTATCCTGAGATGTATATGTCATATGACAATCTCAAAATTTTTTTTTTAAGATTTTATTTATTTATTTGACAGAGAGAGATCACAAGTAGGCAGAGAGGCAGGCAGAGAGAGAGAGAGAGGAGGAAGCAGACTCCCCGCTGAGCAGAGAGCCCGATGCGGGACTCGATCCCAGGACCCTGAGATCATGATCTGAGCTGAAGGCAGCGGCCTAACCCACTGAGCCACCCAGGCGCCCGACAATCTCAAAATTTTTACCAACTGAGTTTCCAAAGTAGAAATTTTCCACACACAGCAAGGGTTCCTTGTCTCTGGTAATCCCACATCATTTATGGAAAATAAATCAGTGCATGACTCTTCCCCAACGTACATGCCCCATGTGGAATTCCTTTTATACTGCAGGGCTCAAGAGTGAGCTTATCTCTGTCCTGTTTAGACAGACAAAAGGTGCCATGAGTAAAAAAAGAAAATGAAACGAAAAGGAAGGCACCGAAGGAAAATTGAATGATAGCGTTAGAATAGGATTCTATGCTATCTTTCATCCGTAATTGGTTGAGGATTTCCAGTGGTCTCAGTTTTCAGGGAAACATAGCCTGACAGTGATTTCACCTATTAATCTATGCTTCAGAATAAGTTCCAAATGACATAGCTTAACTTCAAGAAAGTTAGATGCTTAAATAAAAAAAAGCAGAGATGGGAATGAAGTTAGGACCACTATGAACAAATACAAACTCTAAAAACAGCAGTCTCGATGGTAGGAGAAGAAAGGCATTGGTAACCAACAGGTGCCTCGGATAACCCCATGGGTTCAAATTTGGAATCAGGTTGCTGTACATTTCAGGAGAGTGGATTATTGGACAGCAGTATTTCTGTAGAAAATGATTTGTGTTAATTTTCACAAGGTTCCTTATATCACAATAATTTCACAATTGACAATGATAACTATGACAAATTCATAACACAAGAGCAAAGCATGTTTATTGCAGAAAACGTAAAAAAAAATGCAGAATACTTAAAGGTCTCTTTGTGAAATACACATTGGCTTTGGGACAGTCTCAATGGTTTTGAGTTGTCAGAAATTTTAAGATGGCAGACCGCATCCTTTACCACCATTTCATGCATGTAGTAGAAGGTATGTTCTTGGTATCAACTAAGAACTTGGTTAAAAGCATGGATTTGGGAGTCAGAATTACATGTAAATCTGACTCTTCTTCAACAGCTATGTGATCCTGTAGGAGTTACCTGAACTCCCTGAGACTTCATTTCTTTATTTCTTTTAGGGAGAACAACCATATCTATTTCCCCGATTTGTTAAAAGGTTAAATGAGATAATGTATCCAAAATGCTTAGCTCAAACTGCTGTATATTGAATCAGGGAAGACCTCCAGGCTCTACCTGAGGTGTTTCACTTTTCCCCTCTCCATTTTTTTTTTTAAGATTTTATTTATTTATTTATTTAACAGAGAGATAGAGAGCACAAGCAGGCAGAGCAGTAGGGAGAAGCAGGCTCTTCCCTGAGTGGGGACCCCGATGTGGGTCCCTGTTGATCCCAAGACCCTGGGACCATGACCTGAGCTGAACACAGATGCTTAACTGACTGAGCCACCCAAGCGACCCTGTTTCCCCTCTCTTTACACACCACACTCCCAATCTCAGTCAATAAGCTTCCACCAGACTCATCATTTTTTAAAAAACATTTTTTAAGATTTTATTTTTTATTTATTTATTTTTAAAATTAACATATAATATATTATTTGCACCATGAGTACCGGTCTATGAATCATCAGGCTTACACATTTAAAAGCACTCAACATAGCACATACCCTCCCCAATGTCCATAATCCAGCCTCCCTATCCCTATGCCCCCAACCCCCAGCAACCTTCAAAAAACAAAACCCTTTGTTTTGTGAGATTAAGAGTCTTTTATGGTTTGTCTCCCTCCCAATCCCATCTTGTTTCATTTTTTCCTTCCCTACCCCCTAAAACCCTCACCCTGCCTCTCAAATTCCTCATGTCAGAGAAATCATATGATAATTGTCTTTCTCTAATTGACTTACTTCACTCAGTGTAATACCCTTTAGTTCCATCCACATTGTTGCGAATGGCAAGATTTCATTTCTTTTGATGGCTGCATAGTTTTCTACTGTTTGAGAAACCTCCATACTGTTTTCCAGAGTGGCTGCACCAGCTTGCACTCCCACCAACAGTGTAGGAAGGATCCTCTTTTTCTGCAACCTCACCAGCATCTGTCATTTCCTGACTTGTTAATTTTAGCCATTCTGACTGGTGTGAGGTTGTATCTTACTGTGGCTTTGATTTGCATTTTCCTGATGCCGAGTAACACTGAACACTTTTTCATGTGTCAGTTGGCCATCTGGATGTCTTTGAGGCAGAAATGTCTGTTCATGTCCTCTGCCCATTTCTTGATTGGGTGATTTGTTCTTAGGGTGTTGAGTTTGATAACTTCTTTCTAGATTTTGGATACTATCCCTTTATCTGATATGTCATTTGTGAATATCTTCTCCCATTCTGTCAGTTGTCTTTTAGTTTTGTTGACTGTCTCCTTTGCTGTCCAAAAGCTTTTCATCTTTATAAAGTCCCCATAGTTCATTTTTGCCCTTGCTTCCCTTGCCTTTGGCGATGTTCCTAGGAAGAAGTTGTTGTAGCTGAGGTTGAAGAGTTTGCTGCCTGTGTTCTCCTCAAGGATTTTGATGGATTCCTATCTCACTTGAGGTCTTTCATCCATTTTGAGTCTATTTTTGTGTGTGGTATAAGGAAATGGTCCAGTTTCATTTTTCTGCATGTGGATGTCCAGTTTTCCCAACACCATTTGTTGGAGAGGTTGTCTTCTTCTCATTGGACATCTTTCCCTGCTTTGTCGAAGATTAGTTGAGCATAGAGTTAAGGGTCCATTTCTGGGCTCTTTATTCTGTTCCATTGGTCTATGTGTCTGTTTTTATGCTAGTCCCATACTGTTTTGATGATGACAGCTTTGTAACAGAACTTGAAGTCTGGAATTGTGATGCCACAAATTTTGGTTTTCTTTTTCAGCATTTCTCTGGCTATTTAGGGTCTTTTCTGATTCCAAATAAATTTTAGGATTATTTGTTCAATTTCTTTGAAAAAAATTGATGGTATTTTGATAAGGATTGCATTAAATGTGTAGATTGTTTTAGGTAGCATAAACATTTTCACAGTATTTGTTCTTCCAATCCATGAGCATGAAACATTTTTTTTTCCCCATTTCTCTGTGTCTTCCTCAATTTCTTTCATGAGAACTTTATAGTTTTCTGAGTACAGATTATTTGCTTCTTTGGTTAGGTTTATTCCTAGGCATAATATTTTGTTTTTATTTATTTATCAGAGAAAGAGAGAGAGAGCACAAGCAGGGGGAGCAGCAGGCAGAGGGAGAAGCAGAATCCCCTCTGAGCAGGGAGCCTGACTCCAGACTCAATCCCAGGACCCCAGGATCATGACCTAAGCTGAAGGCAGATGCTTAACTGACTGAGCCCTTCAGGCTTGGCTAACTCTTTCACTTCTTTCAGGTCTCAGATGGAATTTTGTTTCAAAAGAGATTCTTTCTCCCATCCTGTTCCTTAGAGGAGCTCCCTTCCCTCTGCTGTTCATCCCGAATCACAACTACCTTTGTTGTTTTTCCTACTGGACCCACCACTGTCTAATTTTTATGTATCTATCCATTTTCATGCCTACTGCATATCATTCTATAGCAGAATGGATGCCCCATGTAAGTGGCGACCTCACTGTCTTGCCTAATATTGTAGTACACTTGGCAAAGACTGGCTTCATGCTCACCAAACATTGTCTCTTTTTCAAGAAACATGGCCATGTTTCCCAGCATTCCTTGCAATGAGCATGACCACATGGCTGAGTCTCAGAGAATGGAATGTGTGGGCAGTGATGTGTGCCCCTTCAAGGCTGGATCTGCAAAGACTTGCCAATTGCAATTCTCTAGTCTCTCTCCTATCTTTGCAGATTGGATGAAGAGGGTCCTCGAGATGACTCCACAATTCCAAGGGATTACAAAGTTGGAAGGTGTAATGAAACTAGCATGCTAATCAACATGGAAAATCTTCACATGAGTAAGAAATGTTTCTATGTTCTTTAGCCTCTGAAAGTTGGGTATTTGTTATGGTAACCAGACATATGAATACCTAAGCAAACATACTCTAGGACCTGAAAAACTGCCTGACACATAGTAGGTGTTAGGAGCAGAATGTCTGTGTCCCCTCAAAAATTCTTATGTTAAATCCCTAGCCTCCAAAATGATGATATTTGGAGATGGGGATTTAGGTAAATAATTAGGTAATAAAAACATGAGGGTAGGACCCTTATGATGGAATTCATGTCCTTATACAAAGAGGAAGAGAGGTGCCCACCTCCCTCCCCCACATCTTTCTTTCCCTTCCTGAGCAGGCACTGAGGAAAAGGCCATCTGAGCACACAGTAGTTGGCTGTCTGCAAGCCAGGAAGAAGGCTGTCACTAGAACCCAATCAGGCTGCACACCGGTCTCAGAATTCCAGCCTCCTGAACTGTGAGAAATAAATTTCTGTAGTTAAAACCAGTCTGTGGTATTTTATTATAGTTGCCTAAGCTAAGACTGTAGGTACTCGATAAATATGTAATAGGAATTAGTTAAATAAGCAAAATAATTAAATTGGTGGCATTATGTCCCATCTTATATCAAGTCTTCTTCCCTAAACTATATTCGTTCAAAGTGGGTCAAAGAAGAAATCACTCTCTGTGGGAAGCAATTCTATCCAGATGATGCTCGGAGCTCTCTGAGGGGTACACATTGTTAGAGGTTGAGGAAACTACACCTCCTGGGCTTAGGGGTTTAGTGAATATTAACATAAAAAAGAAAATAAAGTGATTTTGGTGTACAGTGTTACTCATTCCCCGCACTGACATTTCCTGTTTGGGATCATAAAGGGGATATGAAGGACTCATAAAACCCTAAATGAATTGTGCCATAAATGTTAACCGCTATGATAGCATGCTGAATGCTACGTCAATGCGGTGCTGCTTAAGGGGACCCCTCTGCTCTGATACCTGAGAGCGACAGCAAAGCCAATGTCAGGTCCCTGTGTGTGCCATTAAGTAGGAACCCTCCCCCACCCCGTACAAGGTTACGTTTTAATGCATGTCTGTCAGGAAGAAGCTCTGACAACAAAAAGTTATATTTGTTTAAACAGGACAGCACTCCCCATGCTGAAGAGAAATCTTCACAAAATATTCCTATGCATCTTAATTATTAAATCCCAAAATTGACAACTATTAGTCTTTAATATATTACCTTTTCTTTTTTTAAGATTATTTATTTATTTATTTGACAGAGAGAGGGAGAGAGAGAGGGAGGGAGTGCACAAGCAGGGGGAGCTGAAGGCAGAGGGAGAGGAAGAAGCAGACTCCCCGCTGAGCGGGGATCCTGATGTGGGGCTCAATCCCAGAACCCTGGGATCATGACCTGAACTGAAGCAGATGCTTAACCAACTGAGCCACCCAGGAGACCTTACCTTTCTTTTTTCTTTTTTTTTTTTTTTTTTTTTAAGATTTTATTTATTTATTTGAGAGAGAGAGAGAGAGCACTGAGGGAGAGGAAGAAGCAGACTCCCTGCTGAGCAGGAAGCCTGGTGTAAGGCTCCATCCCAGGACTGTGGGATCATGACCTGAGCCAAAAGCACATGCTTAACCCACTAAGCCAATCAGGCAACCCAATATATTATCTTTCAATTTGAGCCAGATGCCCAAACACATGAAGTTCATCCCACTTACCCTTAGGCCTTGATAACAACTTTTGGGAGATTTAAGGGACTCAACATCTCAATTTTAGAAGAATGGGGTGCCTGGGTGGCTCAGCTGGTTAAATGACTGTCTCTGGCTCATGTCATGATTCTACAGTCCTGAGATGGAGCTCTGCATCCTGCTTTTCCCTCTCCCTTTGCTGCTCCTGTTTTCTCTCTATCAAATAAATAAAATCTTATGGGTGCATGGGTGGCTCAGTCAGCTAAGCAGCTGCCTTCAGCTCAGGTCATGAGCCTGGGGTCCTGGGACTGAGCACTGCCCCCCCCCATCTGTTTCCCTGCTGATTAGGGAACCTGCTTCTCCCTCTCCCTCTGCTACTCCCCATGCTTGTGCTTTCTCTCTCTATATCAAATAAATAAATAATCTTTTTTAAATAAATAAATAAACTCTTGAAAAAAAATTAGAAGTGGAAATTGTGAGCTTTCGGTCTATATTATCATCAGGCAAACTAATAACCAAGGAGAACAGTTGGTTCCGTTAAAAAAAAAGAGTGTTTTTTTATAACAGTGGTTTTGAACCCATTTGTTGAGTCAAGTACCATCTCTGTTTCTTTAGCCTTTTTTTGCAGATGCCTTTAAGAACTTGTATTATTCGTAGTACCCTGTGAACTAAAAGAATTCTAGCGATGGCGCTCAGCCGAGCATTTGGCTCTGCGGGCTGAGCACAGGCGTCCAGGCCACTCCGAGCGGGTGAACTGGCTGTGCAATCCCTGTGCAGAATCACTGCCAACCATCCTGGCATCTGAACACCTCAGATGCCATCGTTAAGCTTTAGAGTAGTTATCTTTTTTTACGTGCCATCCGAAAAAGGCAAGTACCGAGATTTTAATTTTTAAGGAATATTTTATCATGAGAACGTATAAAGCCTGTGTGTCAATGCCTGTGCCCCCATCAGTCCGGGTCGGAAATAGAATCCTACGAGGAGCGTTGAGGCACCCATGAAAGATCCCAAGTATCCCCTCTTATTCTGAACTCGGTAACGTGCCTGGGTTTTACTTATGCTTTTGTTATTTTCTGTCACTAACATTTAAAAATATTTTTACTAAAACCTTATGCCACAGAGTCAGGATTAGAATTCTGAATGTATGACACCTGTTAAAAGAGCTTTGCAGTCATAAACTAATCAGCATTTTCTGGTGTTCTATTTTGCTTCGTTTACATCTGTTGATTTGAAAGTGTCTAACATGTAATGGATCAGAAAATAGAACACTGGGTAAAGTGTTTTGGAAGTCTCTTCTGACTATAAAACACCAAAACTAAAACGATTTCAAGCAACAAACCCAGACAAATCTGTTCATTTTTAGCATGGTTATGTTTTTTATTTTTAGGTTAAATAAAAATAGACACAAAAAAGGTCCAATTTGCAGTGATTTGAATATAATTCTATTGCTTTATGATGAAATACAATGCAGTAAAATGGCAAACCTTTCTTTAGGTACACTACTTTATATTTTCATTCTACTTTTATTCAAGGAAGGAGCTAAATCCTTTAAAAATATATATAAATGATTGATAAATACTTGAAAAGACTGTTGGCTTCTGCAGTGATGAGAGAAACACAAATTAAAACAATAGCATACCATTTTCACCCAGGTTAATAAAAGTCTAATTGACTGATAGTATCCAAGACAGACTACACTATGGTAAAACATATCTTTATGAACATTGGCAGCCTTGTATGTATATATGTATATAACCTTGAAACTACTGCAAAAATTTCAAATGAAAATATCATTAGTCAAAGAAATTGTATTTCTCTGAACAGTACTAAAAGAAAATCTCACAATACATAAAGATACACACACACACAGTATATATATTTACTCTATCGTGATAATAAAGAACAATTGGAGACCATCTCATGGTCCCTAATAAGAGAAGATTTACATTCTTCATTATAAAGCCACATTATTATATTTTATGCCACAATTAAAGGGAAGATGGATTTCTATCTTTCTAGCAAGGACAGGATGCTCAGGATACATTGCTAAGTGAGAAAAAGAAGAAGTTCCAGAATAGTGAGCATAACAGGTCTCCATGTCTGTTAAGAACTATTTTGGCCTAGATTGAATTCTTTCAAGGTAACATTGTATTTCTTCCAAAGAAATTCCTTGATTCACTTGTCTGGGGTGGAATCTGAAGTCCTAAAGGGACCTGAGTAAATGTAGCATTATTATTTCCCTGAGAACTTCTTGGTGGCTCCATAGGTCATGCAGAGAAGGAAGAGAGAAACAAGGAGATAGAGTAGGATATATGACAATACCCTGCACTGAATGTATAACCCCTCTTAATCATCCACCAAATTCCTGATACAAAAATCTTAAAAGGATTATTGAGAGCAAGTCTCTTAGAAAAAGGAAAAAAGAATGTCTTCTTTGTTCTGTGTGTCCAAGAGAGGCATAGAGAGAGGAGACACAGCCATCATCCTTCCGGTAACGTCACAGCCTTGTGGTAAAAAAAGAATTTCTCAACACACAAAAAAACATTACCCATTAAGAAAATTGATAATTTTGCTACACTCCAATTAAGATATTGTTCATCCAGACCATTTCTCCAAAGAAGGCCTACAGATGGCTAACGGAAACATGCAAAGATGCTCAACATGACTAGTCATCAGGGAAATGCAAATCAGAACCAAAAAGAGATAGACCTTGTACCTGTCAGAATGGTTAAAATAAAAAATACAAGAAATAAAAGTGTTGGTGAGGATATAGCAGAAAAGAAACCCTCATGCACTGTTGATGAGAATACTAACTGGTATAGCCACTGTGGAAAACAGTATGGAGGTTCCTCAAAAAATTAAAAATAGAATTAACATATGATACAGTATTTCTACTACTGGGTATTTATTTAAAGATATGAAAACACAATTTGAAAAAAATATATGTATCCCTATATTTATTGCAGCATTATTTACAACAGCCAAATTATGGAAACAACCAAAGTGTCCATCAATAAATGAATAAAGAAGATGTAGAGTGTACATGCATACACACACACAATGGAATCTTACTCAGCCATAAAAAAGAATGAAATCTTGCCATTTGCAGCAACATGGGTGGACCCAGAGGGTATTATGCTAAATAAAATAAGTCAGTCAGAGAAAGAAAAATACTATATGATTTCACTCATTTGTGGAATTTAAGAAACAAAACAAATGAAGAAAAAAGAGACAAACCAAAAAAAAAAAAAAAAAAAAAAAAACAGACTATAGAGAACATGAAACAGAACTAATGGTTATCACAGGGAAGTTGGTGGGGGGGTGTTAAATAAGTGAAGGGGATTAAGAGGACACATTTATTATACTGAGCACTGAATTATGTGTAGAATTATGTGTTGAATCACTATATTGTACACCTAAAACTAATATAACACTGTATATTATATTGGAAGTTAAAAAAAATATTTCTCATCAAAAGAAATCATAAAAAGTGAAATAAAACTGAGGGGCACCCAGATAGCTCAGTAGGTTAATCGTCTGCCTTTGGCTCAGGTCATGATCTCAGAGTCCTGGGATCGAGCCCCAAGTTGGTCTCCTCGCTCAGCGGGGAGGCTGCTGCTCCCTCTGCTCCTCCCCCTGCTCATGTATGCTCTGTCTCTCAAATAAATAAAGAAAATCTTAAAAAAAAAAAAACCTGAAAGAAAATACTTGCTATATACAGAGAAGTCAAAAATTATTCTCCAGCTGAATATAACATTTCTACAAATAAGAAGGAAAAAGACAAATATCTTAACAGAGACATGAAGATAATATATTGCAGGCATTTCACAGAAGATCAAATAAGAGAGACTTCTGCCTAACCGTAAGTTGGAGTACAACCACGATCTGGCATTGACTAAGCAGTTTGAATACACCATACCCTACTACCCAGCGATTCCACTCCTGGGCATAAGCAACATGTGCACCAGGTGTCAGGAACTCCACAGCATTGCTCATTGTAATAAAAACAAGAAACGACCCAAACAGTCACCGACATTAAATTGGATAAATCAACTGTGGTACATTCAAACAATTATATAATACAACAGGAAAACTGGATGAACTCTAGCTAATCACATTATAATGGATACATCTCAAAAACATAATGTTGAACAAAAACGAAATACAGATTTGCAAAATACGTATCGTATGTTTTTCATTTTGACGATGTTTAAGTACGGGCATATAGTAAAGCTATGAAGAAATGCAAGGGAATGCTTAAAATGAGAGCCTGGATTATGGTTCTTTGAGGGTGTTAGGAAGGAGATGCATTCAAAGGCCATGGGGGAGCCACAAACGTATCTGTAAAGTTCTGTTTCTGAAGCCACCTGTTGGATTTGAAGGTGAGTATTTGTTATAATGTTGTTATTATTGCCCTATTATTTGTATTTAAATACACAGCTCAGTTTGAAGAGCTACTGAAGGGGGATGGGCATTGGCAACCAAGAGCCTCTGGAAGGATAAACGACTCTCCTCTGAGGCAAGGAAAGGAGGACCCTGGAATTTCCACTTTAATGTCTATTTGAGAAGTTTCAGTGTTAATCCCAAAAGAAGGCACACTAATTTTCCAATTGAAAAGGAAAGATCCAGCCTTAATGGGTCTTTGCACAGGAACAATTATAGAGACCAGGGGGAACACTGATGTCATTCAAGTTCACTGCCTGCAGACCCTGCAGAACTTGACCTTAAGAGACAGCCATCAAAAGTTCCTTCATAAAATTGATTGATAAGGGGCGCCTGGGTCACTCAGTGGGTTAAGCCCCTGCCTTCGGCTCGGATCATGATCTCAGGGTCCTGGGATCGAGCCCCGCATAGGGCTCTCTGCTCAGTGGGAAGCCTGCTTCCCCTCTCTCTGCCTGCTGCTCTGCCTGCTTGTGATCTCTCTCTCTCTCTCTGTGTCAAATAAATAAATAAATAAATAAATCTATCTTTAAAAAAAAAATTGATTGATAAAACCGTCCTTCCTTGGGCCCTGGGTGGCTCAGTCTGTTTGTTGGGTGTCTGTCTGCCTTTGGCTCAGGCCATGATCCCTGAGTCCTAGGATCAATCTCTTAGTTCAGGCTCCGTGCTCAGTGGGGAGCGTGCTCTCCCTCTGCTGCTGCCCCTCTCCCCGCTGCTCATATGCCATCTCTGTCTATCTATCTCAAATAAATAAATATCGTCTTTAAAAAAAAAACAAACAAACACCTGCCTTTCTAGGGCATCTGGGTGGCTCCATCAGTTAAGCCTCTGAGTCTTAGTTTTGCCTCAGGTCATGATTTCAGGGTCTTGAGATCAAGGCCCATGCCAGGCTCCCTGTTTAGTGGGAAGTTGGCTTGAGATTCTCTCCCTATCCTCCCCTGCCCTCACTCCCACAGTCTTTCTCTCTTCTCGCTCTCAAATAAATAATTTTTTTTTTAAAGTTTGCCTTCCCTCACAGGGTGAGGGGAGCTCTTTGGAAGCATTCTTGTTTCTCAGCTTAAAATTCTTTATTTTTTCATTTCCAAAAGGATTCATTACAAGGAAGTATTTTTTGCTTCTTTTTTTTTTTTTTTTTTCCCCTCCCAGTGACTTAATAGGTTTATGTTTAGGAGACCTCACTCACATAGATGACAGATAACAGACAAATCTGTTAATTTATGTCAGCTTTAGCATTTAGAATAGCACAGTAAACGAAAACCTTTCCTTCTTGTATGCCTTTTATAACAACAATGCCACTTCCCCCCATCTTTAAATTCTCATGTATCAGATTCCTTATTTAAAGGGAGTTAATCTCACCCCAGTGGTCATAACCAAATTGTGGAAGACATCATGTGACCCACTAAAGTCTTTGAAAATAGTTAATTTTGTTAATATTTTATTAATGATTTTAAAATTTATTGATGATTTTAAAATTAAATGTTGTGGTGCATTTAACCAATTTTAATGTTAATTTTTAAAAAAAATTATCAAGGGAGTTTTTAAAAATCAAACATACAAAACTGAGCAGCAGGATATCCTACCTGGAACTCCGAGGAGGTCTCAGAAAATCCAAGCTTCAGCGCAGAAGATGTGGACTAAGCTGGATGGATGGCTGAATTCATTTCCCAAAACATCTGTTTTGGATACTCAGTATTAACCAGTGTCAAGCCATGCATTATTAAGACGAGACAAGGGACTATCAGAAAACAGGAAAGGGGGTTGCCTGGGTGGCTCAGTTGGTTAAGCATCTGTCTTTGGCTCAGGTCATGATCCCAGGGTCCTGGGATTGAGCCCCATGGGGGTGCTCTGGTTGGTGGGGAGCTTGCTGGGAGGGGAGACTGCTTCTCCTTTTCGTTCTGCCCCTCCCCCAGCTTGTGCATGCTCTCTTTCAAATAAATAAAATCTTTAAAAGGTAGGAGAGAAAAAAGAAGGAAAGGAGGGAGCAAGGGAGGAAGGAAGAAAACAGGAAAGGAAACCATTGTGGCTAGGAACCAAATAAAGGGCATGAAATGTGTCAGAGGAAACTCCAGCTCTTCAAACCATGTGAAAAAAATAAAGGTGAGAGGAGAGAAGCAGAACAGTATTCTCATTTATACGTAGAAAACATTGTCTTTAAGGAGAAAACCACATGAAACAAACATGCAATCTTAGACCTCACTAGAAATGACCAACTCTGGGCAAGCTTATAATGACTTCCAGTCTCGGTCTACTAGAGCAAGGATGTCAACAGCAACGTATGGAGAAAAGTTGAAATTTCTAGCCAGACACAAATGTCTTCATGTACCTGAGGGGCTCTCAACTATTTGAAACTTGAGTCGCAAGGTCTTCAAAAAAAGGTGCCATCCAAATAGTGCAAATTGGAATTCTGTAAGCCTTCTCTAATGATCCAAATTAAAATTGATTTCTTTCCCAAAATAGCTTCTATCTATTAAGTGATTTATAAAGGATAAACTTGTGTGAAACTGCTTTATGTGTATTATCTCATTAACTTTTCACAATGACCTCAGGAAGTAGCTTATCATTTTCCTACTTTATAGAGAGGAAAGATAGAAAGAACCTATCTTCTGGAGAATGCTGATCTGTAGCAGCATCAACCTTGGAAATATCTGTTATTCTAGTTACCATTGCTGAGTAAGAAACTACCCTGGGTTTAGTGACTTAACACCACAACCGTGTCCTATGCTCATGCTTCTGAGACTTAGGAGTTCAGAGAGAACACAGTGGGAACAGTTTGCTTTTCTTCTCCCATGTCCCAGGCATTAGCTGGGAAAACACAGATACCTTGAAATGACTCAAGCAGCTGGAAAGTGGAGTCCTCTGGAGGCTTCTTTAGTCACAAATCAGGCGTGTGGGCTGAGAAGACTTGAAAGCTGAGCCCAGAGCACCTGCACATAGCCTGTCCACTCCACTAGTTGGTTTTCCCCACCACATGGCAGCTGGGGTTAGAAAGGGCTTTCAAAAAAGCCAGCTAGAAGCTACATGACCTTTTCTGACCTTGATCTGGAAGTCATACAGCACCACTTCCACCACTTTGTGAAGTGAGTCACAAACATTAGGCAGACGGAAGAGGAAGGTGGAAGAATGGCAACGTCAAACTGCAGAAAATTATGGGTGGAAAGGGTGGTATTATTGCAGCCATATTGGCAAATATAAATTTTGCATCTCTACCCTAGACTTTTTATTAAGATGGTTAATTTTCATCTATCTTTTTGAAGCCATTGTTAGTAGTTAGATACTTTGTTTTCTGCAGCAAAAGAAACCCAAGTGATAATGTTCTTTACCCGACTTCAATAATCGTAATGTTATCTGCTTTGTCTATTTAGTCTTAGAGGAGAGAGTGTATGTGTGTGGTGGGGTGAAGGGGGGTGACAGCCTTAGAATTGATATAATGTGAAAGAGACACAGATGTGCAGAGATAGAGGCATCTGGGTGGCTCAGTCTGTTAACTGTCTGCCTTCAGCTCAGGTCATGATTCCACGGTCCTGGGACCGAGCCCCACATTGGGCTCCTTGCTCAGTGGGGAGCCTACTTCTTCCTCTCCCTCTGCCTGCTGCTCTCCTTCCTTGTGGTCTCTCTCTCTGACAAATAAATAAATAAAATCTTAAAAATAAATAAATAAATAAATAAAGATATGCATAGATACATAATCTCTTGGCCTTTGGAGAATGTGGGCAAGAATTGGGGCAACCAGATTTCTGAGCCATGAGCAGCTTCTTTCACAGTAAGTGGGCTCCACGGTATGAAAAAAAAAAAAAGTTTAGGAAAAAAATTACGATCAAGTAGTGGTCTTCAAATGCTGTTCACATGATCCTGGAACAATTTTGAAAGATTACGTACTCTCTTTCGCATTTCTAGGTTATCTAAAAATTTGGTTCTGAGTTTAAATAATTGTAGTGGTTGCAAGTTCCAGACCAGGATACAGTATTCTTCTGCCTTAGCACACAGATATATGTACAGCTGGGAAAGTCTGGAAGCCCCATGGTTTACGGTGCCTGATTAATCATTACATGGGGCGTCTCCTTTGTTGGCACCCCCCTGGGAAGTTTCCACACCCTGAGGCAATAGACCAAAGTAAGATTTATGTGCAAGGAATATGCTTTCTTTTGTAGGGGGATGTGGTAGAGATACCATATATTCTCTAATGTTGAACATTTTTTGACAATAAAAAGGGACACTATTAACTATTCTAAGAAATAAGCATAAACCAGGAAAACCAGGATATAAAGTGATCCTAGCAATTAGAACCTTAGTAAGCTACCAAGGGAATCAGTTTACAATAGAGACTTCATGGAAGCTAAAGATCTGGTCATCATTTTACTGAAAACTGCTCATTTTCGGTATTCCTTCAAAAGTTTTCCATAGCCCCCAAATTTGTATAGATCTATCATTAAGCTAGCATCCAGCCATACCAGTTGCCAAAGTACTGAAACATCACCGTACATGCTAGTAAATAGAGTAACAATAATTGGAATAACCAATCAAAATCATCAATAATCTAAATTCTAGCATTTGTGTTTCATTTCAGAAACCACAAGCAGGCAAACTGTGATTCTAAGACCTCCTTGTGGAATGGGTATTGGACACAGAGCTTGGGAATCTGCTACGAAGAACTTGCCATTTATTTCCAAAGTTGACGGGTACCAGTGAAGCATAGATATCCTTATCTAGAAGAAATGAGACTTCCCACTTCTTCAAATGTCTCCTTCAGGCTTCCAAAAGAAATGCCTGTCCTTCCCCGTGGGGAGAAGTAGGGTCTGGGTTCAGGAAGCAGATAGCAAGGTGACTGGGTGTCATGGACATACAGTTGTCATGGGCATAGACAGCAAATGCCTTCATTGTGGGATAAAGTCCTCTCTGACAGGTTTTTGAGACCTTTGTTTTGTTTGACAACTTAACTCCTAAAGGAAGGCAGCTGGCCCTGTGCTTTGTTTTTTTTTTTTGTTTTTTAAAGATTTTATTTATTTGACAGACAGGGATCACAAGTAGGCAGAGAGGCAGGCAGAGAGGAGAAAGCAGGCTCCCTGCAGAGCAAAGAGCCCGATACTGGGCTTGATCCCAGGAACATGGGATCATGACCCAAGCTGAAGGCAGAGGCTTTAATCCACTGAGCCACCCAGGCGCCCCTAAGATTTTATTTATTTATTTATTTGAAAGAGACAGAGATCTCAAGTTCGTGGAGAGGCAGGCAGAGAGAGAGGGAGAGGAGGAGGAAGCAGGCTTCCCGCTGAGCAGAGAGCCGGATGTGGGGCTCGATCACAGGACCCTGGGACCATGACCTGAGCCAAAGGCAGAGGCTTTAACCCACTGAGCCACCCAGGCGCCCGCCCTGTGCTTTGTAAACAAGTTTCCAGAGAGGGACTCTCCGGGAAACTTATACAAGGATAAACACAGAGAGTCCTCTAGCAAGACGGTGCTGCGTCTCTACCCTCTGTCTTGTGCCAAGCTCCACACTCTTCCTCCTTTGCCTGACTGCTCTCTTATTGAAAGAGAGACAGGGTCTAGAAGCTTCCACTACCTCCAGTCAGCACCAACCTCTCAGCACACTTCTATTTTTTTCATGCTCTTTATGTCTTCTTTTCTTCAGCCCCTTCTCCTTTGTCTCTATTAGGAACTGGGCTCTTCCTGGTCACAGACTCATGGTTGGCACAAGTGGTCTCCTGATTAGCCTCAGCGGGGCCACGGAAGCTGACTGTGCTTCCTCACTAGAGGAAAAGAAAACAATATGCAGGCTCCTGGCCTCAACAGTGAAGATCAGATCATCGCCATCTACTTTCCTCTTTTCCCACTTCCCTGCCTCCCTCTCTGCATCTCCCTGGCATCACACAAATGATAACATCATTTCAGGTAAGAAGAAAAAGGTACAAGTGAGGAGCAGGTGCAGGGAGAGTAGAGAGCAATTACAAAGGGCAACCGATGATCCCCTTCTTTTATGACTAATGTGATCGCTTAATGGTTATCAATCCATAGGGAGTGGTGGGCATTGTGATGTAATTCCCCACATCAAGTCAGGGAGCAAACAGAATTATCATTTAATAATAATGCTGACAAAAGTATTGAATGAATGATCAAAACCAGCACACCAGTCAATATACTATCTGGAAATTATTAGAATGATTTTATGAATGAAATGGATTACAAATAATACCACTAGATAAGAAATTTACATGATATATCATTCACTTCCTGAGATAATAAAAAGAGTATGATCTATTCAATATTTGACTTATATTATTAGATATATGACTGTATTACTTGAATATTTGAACATTACATTTTACCATTTTACATCCAACATTTAAGAGACCATCCTAGATGCCTGGACACAGTTTCTTCATTTGCATGATTTCTTCACTTGCTAGTGCAGTGGATCAAACATTAGTAGAGTTTTAATAACCTTGTATTCACATTTTCTTTTAACATATGTATTGGAATGATTATCAAGGGGATAGTTATCACCTCATTTTAGAAGGAGAAAAACAGTGGGTCTCAGAAAAATGAAGCATGTTAGTGAATGTGAATTCTGAATTGTGATAGGGTACCCATTTCAGTCCTCTATCACTCAAAGAACACCTCTCACATTATGTTCCTCAGTGAGAAGGTCCATCCATTTCAGGAAGCTCTAAATAATTACCTAATGGCTCAGAAGGTAGCCATCAGTCACTGGATATTATGATTGTGCTGGGCTGAGTAATAAATAACCCACCCAGATATCCACAGCCTAATCCAAGGAACCCGTAGGTGTTATATGGCAAAAGGAACTTCGCAGATGTCATCAAGTTAAGGATCTTCAGACGGGAAAATTATCCTGGATTTTGTGGGTGGGCTCTTAAATGTAACCACAAGTGTCCTTATAAGTATGAGAGGCAGAGGGAGAAGTGACTACAGAGAAGACCGTGTGAAGATAGAGCAGAAATAGAGTTGAAGATGCTTTGCTTCTGGCCTTGAAGATGAGAAAGGGCCCATGAACCAAAGTATGCAAGGAAGGTAGCTCCAGAAGCTAGAAAAGGCAAGAAACAGATTCTCCACTGGATGCCCTTTTGACACCTTGAGCTCAGTTCAGTGAAACCCATTTCAGACTTTCCAACCTCTAGAAATGTAAAAGAGTAAATGTGTATTGTTTTAAGCCCCTCAGTTTGTGGGCATTTGTTACAGCAGCCATAGGAAACTAATACAGTGATATACAACGGGACTCTGAGGATGTCCCTCCTCGGTCAGGGAGAAGCCAGACTGTATTCTGAAATTCAACAGGCTGCTAATTTCAAGTTAACTAACCAGGCACTCATGGGGTATCGGGATTCCTCAGTAGCAAGGGAATGGAAAAGAAGGGGAGCTACCTGAATCACATCTACTAACTATGCAAACATCACATTGGCTGACAGACACCCTTGAACCCCAGGAAATCAGCTAGAGACCTGGAAATCTTCAATCAAACTAGTAACTCAGAGGAAAGGGCCAGAATTTCACCAGGCAGGCTGAGCATTTATAGCTTCATTAAAGGCTACTAAATTATATGACTCAAGAAAATCACTGGCAATTTATTCGGACAAGAAATGTTTCTGTGGTTTTTACCACAAAACCTCGTTGGACCTTACACTGCATGACTATGGAATCTACTCTCACTTTTTGGAGCCTAAAGTATCTGTCTAGTTCTTTGGCTTGCAATATGAACCTAAGTAAAAAGTATGAGGGATTCAACATTTCTGGATGTTGTCACTATAACCCAGTTCTCAGTGACCCTGTACAGAACCTCTGATTCATTTTCAGATGATACAGCTCCTTTTTCAAGATGGTAGAAGAGTTGGGGCACCTGGGTGGCTAAGTCAGTTAAGTGTCTGCCTTCAGCTCGGGTCATGATCCCAGAGTCCTGGGTTCGAGCCCCATGTCAGGCCCTCTGCTCAGTGGGAGCCTGTTTCTCCCTTTCCCTCTGCCTGCTGGTCTGCGTGCTTGTGCTCCCCCCTCCCCGTGTGCTTCAAATAAATAGATAAATTTAATCTTTAAAACAAACAAAAAAAAGATGATAGAAGAGTTAAATGGTTTCCTGTTCTTAGAGTCAAGAGTTTAAAGCCATCTGATCAGGGATGGGAGAAATAATGGAAGAATGTCAAGTAGGCCTTAACATTGATCCTTAGAGTGTCTTTTTTTTTTTTTTAATTTTTTATTTTTTATAAACATATATTTTCCCCAGGGGTACAGGTCTGTGAATCACCAGGTTTACACACTTCACAGCACTCACCAAATCACATACCCTCCCCAATGTCCATAATCCCACCCCCTTCTCCCAAACCCCCTCCCCCCAGCAACCCTCAGTTTGTTTTGTGAGATTAAGAGTCACTTATGGTTTGTCTCCCTCCCAATCCCATCTTGTTTCATTTATTCTTCTTCTACCCACTTAAGCCTCCATGTTGCATCACCACTTCCTCATATCAGGGAGATCATATGATAGTTGTCTTTCTCTGCTTGACTTATTTCGCTAAGCATGATACGCTCTAGTTCCATCCATGTTGTTGCAAATGGCAAGATTTCATTTCTTTTGATGGCTGCATAGTATTCCATTGTGTATATATACCACATCTTCTTGATCCATTCATCTGTTGATGGACATCTAGGTTCTTTCCTTAGAGTGTCTTTTAAATCAGAAGTACAACAGGCATGACAAATTTTTTTAAAGAATTTTCTAGTCTTTTGCTTCTACTTTCCACATCTGGCTCACTTTACTCATGGTGGTGTGACAAAAGAAAGTAGGTTTCTGGATTATATATATATTTTTTAAAGATTTTATGTATTTATTTGAGAAAGAGAGAGAGTGAGAGAGAAATAGAGAGAGCAGGAGCAGGGAGAGAGGCTGAGGGAGAAACAGACTCCCTGCTGAGCAGGGACCCAGATGCCTGGCTCTATCCCTGTACTCCAAGATCTTGACCCAAGCTGAAGGCAGATGCTTAACTGACTGAGCCACCCAGGTGTCCGTCTGTTTCTGGATTTTAAAGCACAAAAAGTAGCTAGACTTCCTGCAGTGATTCCAGTGGTTTCCAAAACAGGGCCACACCTATTCTTTATTCCTCCCCCCAAAACTAAAATGGAGTGTTTAACACATACAAGTTCTTCTCTGAAGAGTAACATGTACATTTAAATTATATGATAGCAAAGAGTTCTATCAGGGGTATAATCACTGTCCTCAGCATGTAAATAAAGACATGGGGACTCAATGGAAGGAACACTATAATAGAGTGAATGAGAATACTGGTTAGAGGCTAAATAGCCAAGGTTTGACTCTCAGGTCTCACTACTAGCTGCATAACTCTGGGCAAGATTCTCAATTTTTCTGAGCTTCACTTCACTAATCTTTGAAATGGTGATAATAATAGTACCTACCACCTAGGGCTATTTTGAACATGCATACCTATATAACACATATAAAGTTGGCCAGTGCAGAACTTAGAAAATATTCAGAGCTCAATAAATATCAGCTACCTTTACATGACCTTGAAGCCAATAAGAATATGATTTGGAGTATTTCATTAAATTATAATTTGTCATAATCTAGCTCGACAAATAATGACTGAAGGGAAAAGATAATGAGACATTTTAACTATGGAACTGGTTACTGAAGGAAGTTTTATTGCCAAACACATGAAACTTGCTTTTTATTATGAAAACAAGTTGCACATATTTTGAACATCAAATAGATCAAAGGATATACAAGAAAAAGTTAATCTTTCCCTTACTGCAGAACTTCAGTTGCATTCTATAGAAGTAATCACATAGATACATGCGTGCGTGTGTGTGTGTGTGTGTGTGTGTGTGTGTGTGTGTAAAATCTAATTTGACTCCCAGATTTCCTTCTTGTTCCTCTACCAGGATTTTTTCACCCAGCAGCCCAAGTGAATTCTAAAACAATTAAATTGTGTCATATAATTTCTTGCTTAAAATACTCCAATGGCCCATTGTATTTAAATAAAACACAAACTTCTTATTCTGGATTACAAAGTGCTACATACTCTGGTCTCTGCTTTTCTCTCTAACCTGTCTCCCTCTGTTCTCTTCTAACTAAGCTCCAGGAACACTGGCTTTCCCTCTGTGTATATGATGAACATTCAAGTTCATTCCCACCTCAGGACCTTCACATTGTCCCTTCCCTGGAACGCTCTTCACCTTGAACTATCCATAGTTACGTCTCTTTTTTATTCAGATCTCAGATAAAACCCATCTTCCCAGTTCAGGACATAGCTGACTCTACAACTCAAAAAGCCACTCGGTTATTCTTTATCATTTCAACCTATTCTGAGTCTTTGTGCAACATCTAATACCACTCTATATTTTATTTGTTTGCCTATTTTTACTTATTCATATGTTTAGTTAGGTAATTGCAAGCTTCTCTGTTTCCTAGAAAGGGACCTTCGTGACAGCAAGGCCTCTTTGCCTAGAAGGATGCTGAAAAATAATGCGTGTCTAATAATGCTTCATACATTTTTGCTAAAAGTTAATGAGGGCTATTTAGGCTATTCCTTTTCCAACTAATTTCAAAAATGGGGCTACATTGCCCTAACGCATTCATCCCTGTACATGTCCCATCAAGTGCCAAAAGTTTAATTATTGAGGCAAAGGTATATACAATTTAAATTTTGATCATTGTTTCCAAATCACCTTTTAACAAAGTTATGCCAATTTACATTCTGAGTGGATTCCTTGAATCTTCTTTTAAGTGACTTCATGACATGATATTTGAAATACATTCTCTCAATTTAGAAGCTCAGGACACTTTATTATTTCATAACTTTGAAATGCAAACAGGATAGCCCAAGTGCAGACATCCACAGTAGACCTTCAGAATGGCTGGAGAACCCGCAATTATAGTTACTGACAATTCGGTGAGTTACTATGAGAAGCATGCATGACTCCCTCTCAAAGGTCTCTCATTACCCAAGTCTTACATCTGAATTTTTAGCAGTAAACAAAGGTTTACTAATTAACAACTTTCCCAAGCATACAAGTATAATTTATGATAACAAAAATCTTAGTTGATGAGGATTGGATGGAGACACAGAAAACCATAATGGCAGAAACAGGTACCTTATTCGAAACGGTTCTCAAATTCCATAAATTTATTTCTCCCCACCAAAGGCTTCTTTATCATGCCCTTTGAGTCATCTATGGCAACAAGCTCAGATTCTGTGTAGTAGTAACTGGAAAATACCCTACTGATGAATGTATACCTGTATGTTCATATTTGTTTAAACTATATCACCAAGACCAATGACAGAAGTGGGGGCATATAGATGCCATTGACTCCTCCATGCCATTTTGTGAAAGACATCCTCTCCCAGTGCAAAATCAACCAACTAAAGTCATGAACAACAGCCAGAAGGGAGCCAAAAAACAAAGCCATAGATGTACAAACATCCAACCTCTACAGGAACGTCATTCCAGAACTTCCACCAACCTGTTTCACTCAGAAATATCTATAAATGTAACATGAATTTTCAGCAAAGATCATCCAAACATCTGTCATTTAAGCACATAAGATGTTCTCTACCACTCATCTCTTTTACTCAACAGCAGCATATTCTCCCCTTAGAAGAATTACAGCATTGGAAAAAATTGCCCAGTTAATTCAGAGATACCAACTCTGGGTTCAAGAGGTACCTGTATGAAGTATCCAATATGCTAAATACAGAAAAATGGGGGTACTTACAGCAGGGTGTCCAGTACAGTAGGCATAGCTGGCATGGGACTGATAGTGCAAGCTTGCTCTTGGAAAGGAGTATGTGTTCCAGGCTGGTTGGCTGCTGTTCCACTGAGAGCTGAAGCCAGGGCTCATGGTCACTCGGGACTTACTAGTTTGATAGGCTCTCACTGTGGAGCTAGACTATCAAGAAGAAAGAAATGCAATGTAAAGACAGCTCTGCATAAAACCCAAGTCAGCTATATATAGCAGTAGGCACTTTCTTGTAGGACTGTGCCACAGGTCTTGGCTGGTTAAGGCAAATGGCTGATTCCTTAAGGGGAGGCATTAAATACTGTACTGACTAGGAGAAAAGTATTTTCTCACTGTTAGAATTTTAACTGGATCACAAAACACAAAGGTTCATTGAAATGGATCTTACTGATTATTTTTTTTTCCCAGTTGCAACATGCAACCCCATCCTCTGGAAATGAGGTATGTTTTAGTGGTGACAACAGTGGGGATACGGTTGATTTTGCATACACGTTCTCTTATCACAGTGTTCACCCTAGAAATTCACCGTCGATCTCATCTGAATGCAATAAACGAAAATCTTACTTTATGAGGATGGGACTAAGGCACAGATTAGTCCCTAACTCTAAATAGTCTTCAAATTCCATGAATACTATTGCTTTCCTGTGGGAGGCATCACAGAAACCTGGTCATATGTCACCATTCTACTACCTAACGGCAGCATAATGATGAAGGATTTGAAACCGTCATTTACCCTCAACCAGCCGTACCCATGTATTTAAAAATAGAGAAATAGGAAAATATCGATTAACTTGCCAAATGTTAAATATACATGGTTGTTCATAACTGTATATAGGGTAGAATGAACTGAAAACAAAACTCACTTGTATCTTCTTTGTTTTCAGATGGCCACGACATATAAGACATATAATAGTTTCTTTTCAGAGAATAACTTTCTATCATCAAATTGCAATAGCTACTTACCCAAGTAGTACAGCAACTTCCACAATAAATTCTATTTATAAATCCATGGGCATATGCCAACTCAATCACTAGGAAAATGCGCTAATCTCATTGCCATTATATTCAGGAAACCTAGTGGGAAGAAACTTCTACCTGAGATTGTGTTCCCCATTAGGCTAGATTTTGATATCATTAGATACTTAGAGGAATGACTTTTCTGAAGACAAGTTTGGGCATCTTGGAGTAACTGAAAGAAAACAAGGGTCTCAGCAACTGGAAGGTTCTAGGCAAGGCTATTTCTCTCACAATAGCCTCAAGATACTTGGAAAGGGAAGAGAAAAGATAAACCAGTGATTCACTGGTAAGCAACTTAAAATACTTAAACTCCAAACTAGAGAACACAGCCTTGTTGACGTAGACAAGTTTTTTTTTTTTTTTTTTTTTTTTTTTTTTCCGACCCTCTGTCTCTACTCTCATCCTCATGCTAACTAACCATGTGTACCCTCCTCTCCAAGTGTTCAATAATTCAATGGTATGTGCAGGTCCAGCAATGCGAAGGTAGACCCTGCTGCCTACCACCCTAGGACAAACCTGTGTTAGAGAAGCAATAGCAGACTTCTATAAAATTGGGATTTGGGTGGGGCACCTGGGTGGCTCAGTCAGTTGAGCATCTGCCTTCTGCTCAGGTCATGATCCCAGGGTCCTGGGATGGGCTTCCTGCTCCGTGGGTTTGTCAGATTCTCCCTCTCCCTCTGCCCTTTCCCTGCTCATGCTTGCTCTTTCTCTCTCTCAAATAAATAAATAAAAATCTAAAAAAAAAAGGGGGGGAGATTTTTGTACATGGTCCTAAGTATAGAAGCTCCATATTTATATATTATATGTGTGATATATACTATCACACGTTATATGTGTGATATATACTATCACTTCAAAGAGTAACAAGCTCACCCACAAAACTATCATTGGCCCTGAAAGTATCTTGGCTTTCGGCTCTGCATCTGTGGTTACTAACATTAATCACCCTCACTAGCTCCGTAGGTTCTCTGGCTTGCTCCTTCAAGACCAAACGTGGTTAGTTCCTTTATCAGTTTTCACATTTAGATCAGCTCCTGGACCTTAACATTCTTGGAAATTGTGTATGCACTCATCTCTTGGTTTAATTACATTCCCACATTGCTTTAGGCTCTCCTCAATGATTTTATTCATGGTGGTCTTCCTCTTCAAATTCTTTTTGGTCCCTCCTTTACAAACCTCACATTCGAACTACACTTCATACTTGGTCCCAGTTCCCATTCCCTTGCCTTCCTACTCTCACACAGCCCTCCCAGTGTGGCTCAAACACTTCAGTCTGTGATTGCATTGTTTTGTATTGTTCCCACTATATGTAAATTTCAGCTCTCCAACCTAGCTGAGAGTCTAATGAGGTCAAGATCGGGTATTGCTGTATTGCCTTTTTCGCAGCTCAAGGAGTCTTTATCTCCCTTGCCCTTGGAAGGCTCTGAAAGTGTTTATCTCCTTATCACTGCAATCATCTTTCCCTCTGACTCCTTGACCCTTCTGACTCTACCTTCCTGTCTCACCTGCGTCCTTATCTTTCTATTTGCTTTCCCCAAATGAGGTCTTTTGCCAGGGCTTAATTTTCAGCTCTGTGCTATTCATTCTTTTAACTTTCCTCCTTTGTGATCTTATTCATGGTCAAAGCTTTAAGTATTAATTCTAAGAAGATGACTCTCTGATGTAATTTAATAGTATGTATTCTCTTCTAAATTCCAGTCCCAAATCTTAAAATATCTGCTGGATATGGATGTATAATTATCAATCACCACAAATGGAACAAAAGTTTAAGTTACTGTGTATAAAATTAAATGAGTGTATTGTGTTACTGTAAAATTTCACCTCCCCACAATTTCTTTATTTCTGCTAATATTATGGCATTATTTTGAAAGTGACTGCATTGATCTTTTAGAATGCCTGTGCCTCATTTATTTGTCCTCCAGCCCGTTATCTAGTGCCACCAAATTCTATTGACTCTCTTCAGTGGGTCTTGAATTGATGCTGTCCTTTCCATTCCCATTATGAGTACCCAGTTCTAGGATTTTATCAGTTTCTATCTAAGTCACTAAAACTATATCAACAACCTTCTACCTTAAGCCTCAATTCACTCTACACAATGACATCAGATTAGTTTTCCTAGAAACTTGCTCTTATGGTGTTACTCTCTAATGAAAAATGTCCAGTAGTTCTCCATTACCTCTGAGACAAAATCCAAAATTCCTAGTCTCCTTGAACATTCTTTCCAACCCTAACCAATAATGCAAGGCTTATTTTTTATTCCTTTCTATATAGTCTCAAGCTCCAGATAGATTGTTACTCTGAACAAGATTTATGTCTGTCACACCTATCTACTTCCTAGAATGTACTCCCCTGCTCTTAGTTCACTTGACCCTACCAAACTCTACCTTTTCTGGAAAACGTATTTCTGTTGACCAACCCAAAGGGACTTTTGCTTCTACTGACACTGACACTGACATTACAGTGACATTACAGATTTTCTTTCACATTCTTCTGGCTCTTTCATTTGTGTGGTACCCAGAAAATCAATACCATGACTTCATGAGTAGAACTCATCAAATCCCCTGATTAGTCTGTCACACAACAAGTCGCATGTCTCAACACACATCTTTGGGAACAGGTGTCTCAATTGTATTTCTTCAGAAGAACATGCAAGAACTTGAGTATAAGTAGTTCATTTTGAAGTGATTCTAGAGAAAATAAGTAGGAGATTAGGAAATGTGACAGAGAAAGGATGAGACAATTCATTTGCATCACTGAGTAATTTATCACTATGGAGAACCAATTCCATTGGGAGGCTATGGGAGACAGTGCAGAACATGTTTCAGAGTTACCTTATCGGAAGTTCAAAGAAGCTGGGGTATTTAACCTGATTCCCATTCATCATTGGTTGAGGTCTACTACTGAGAGCATTATTCCCTGGCACAGGCATAGCTGTTCTGCCTCACCAAAAGAAAGTTCTGATGTAGAGAGTACCATGGGACTGTTAAAATGCTCTGAGAAAGTAAGTGCCGAGAAAGTATGGGCAGAGCATTGATAGCATCAATGTTAGGTGGATGATTCCCTGAACTTCTTCTTTTTTTTAATCTTTAAAAATTTTATTTATTTATTTGAGAAAGAGAGAGAGAACACAAATGGGTGGAGGGGCAGAGGCACAGGGAGAAGGACTATCAGCCACCCTGCTGAGCAGGGAGCCCAATGTGGGGCTCGATCCCAGGATCCCAGCATAATGACCTGAGCTTAACTGACTAAGCCACCCAAGCACCCCTTCCTGAAATTCTTTTTTTTTTTTTTTAGATTGATTATTTATTTATTTATTTATTTGACAGAGAGATACACAGTGAGAGAGGGAACACAAACAAGGAGAGTAGGAGTGGGAGAAGCAGGGTTCCTGCTGAGCAGGGAACCTGATGTGGGGCTCGATCCCTGAACCCTGGGATCATGACCTGAGCCAAAGGCAGACTCTTAAAGATTGAACCACCCAGGCTCCCCCTGAAATTCTTTATATCTGTCATAGAACCCCAGACACTTGAATTTTCCTTTTGCATGACTGAGAGCAAAGGGCTCAAAAATATTGGTCAAATTGGCTTGACTACACTACTGTTAAGGATTTGAAAGGACAATGCATGAAAGAAAATACTGAGATGGCCAGTAAGCATGGTGAAGAGGTGCTCAAAATCAGTGGTCATTAGGAAAATATAAAATAAAGCTATAAGAAGATACCGGTTTATATCCAGGCAAGTAGCTAAAACTAAAACTGTTGACAACACTAAATGTTGGTGAGGTTACGGAGGACCTGGAACTTCATACATTGTCAGGGTAAAACTATATGTCCTCTGCTTGGTGGTTTCTGATAAAATTAAGCCTATTTCTACTTATGACCTTGTAATTCTATCCCTATTTACCCAAAGGAAAATAGATTTATGCAAAAATATTGTATAAGAATGTGCCTAGTAGCCTTATGCATAATAGTCCCAATCTGGAACTTATTCAAATGTCTATCAAGAGGAGAATGGTTTAAAAAAAAGAAAGTGCTTTCATATAATGGGATACTACTCAACAATAAATAGAACAAAATTCTGATATATACAACTACATGGATAAGTCTGAAGATCATGCCAAATAAAGAAAGACCAGGAATCAAAGAATAGATATGTGCGACTTCATTTATATTAAGTTCAAAGGAAGGAAAACATAGAACAATAGAAATAAGAAAGTGATTGTTGGGGGTTGGGATGAAGAAGAATTGATTAGAAAGGGGAATGAGGTAATTTTCTGGGGTAATGGAAATGTTAGCCATCTTATTTTGGGTGGTCATTACGTGAATGCATTCATTACGTGAATGAATTTGCCAGAACTCATCAAACGTGAACACTTGAGATCTGTGCATTTTATGTCTTTCTTTCTTTCTTAAGATCTTTATTTATTTGAGAGAGAGAGCGCGCACACAAGCAGGGGAAGTGGCAGGCAGAGGGGAAGGGAGAAGCAGGCTCTCTGCTGAGTAGGGACCCCCCACTGACCCCCCGCCCAACCCAATGCAGGACTAAAACACAGGACAGGGAGATCGTGATCTGAGTGTAAGGCAGCCACTTAACCAACTGAGCCACCCAGGGGCCCATTTTATGTCTTTCTTATATTTCAATTGAAGTGAAATATAAGGCTCCAAAAGGCCTTAATTTGATTCTGAATTTTCCATGGATGTGGAGGATAGAAATGTCTCATAAAGCTGAAGCCCAATGATCTAAAAGTCCTAATTTTCTAGACCTCATAATTGGCTAGTCTGAGTTCTGCTATCTTTTCCCTTCTTGGTCTACCCTCTGAGAGCAATGCCAGAGAAAATCTAACAGCCAAAAGGCAGGCAGCCAGAGAGAAGAGCAGAGAGTCTGGATAAAGAGCATCTGAATAACCAGGAGCTGGCAGCATCATTTGGTGTCTGCCAACAGATCAGAGGTCAGGGCTGTTGGAGCAAGAAAAATGGAGCACAGCACAAAAGAAGGGCCCTCTTACATGCTTCCAGAAATTACAGAGCTCCAGGGAGCACTTGCTGTTGGCTCTACTCAGTCAGCACTAGCAAACAAAAGAAAGATAAAGGGAGGGGCAGAAGGAAGCTGCACAAGAAAAAAAATGCATTAGGGAAGAAAGCAATAACACTAAGATTTCCAGACACAACTGAGTGTGTGCTACAAAGGCATACTAAGAGGTAGCATTTACATGCAACTTATTACTTCTCAGACGCTGTTCTAAACGTTTTATATCTCCACTGCTGTAATGCATGTGTTGCTCACAACAATATTATAAGGTAGTTACTATTATTATCTGCATTTATAGGCAAGGAAACTGATGCAGAAGAAAAATGAGATAATTTAAAATTGTAGGGATATAGAACCACTAAGCAGTTGAGTGGATTCACACCCCGACTGGGTGCTCCATAATCCATCCTCCTCTTCCACTATCTCGGTTTGCATTCTCTCTGAAACAGATTCTAAGGCAAGGACTGGTTTGGTGTTTTGTTTTCTGTTTTGTATTTTGAGGGGGACGGGGGGTTAATTACAAAAATCAGGAGGAAAGGAACAGTGAGACTGGCTCAGAAAATGATACACCATCACTGTATGTTATTGTGAGCTATGCTATAAAGCAACAATCAGAGAAGTCTCCTGGGACATTTGAGAAGTGCTCAAAATGCCACCCAGAATTGTCCACGGAGAGATGAGAGGTTAGAGCCCTGGTGGACTTGCTTCTGTCACCCAACGGGTAAGGGTTGCCCTCAAGGAAATGATCACTGCTAGCACTTCTAAGCTATGTTTAGACATGGGAGAAAAAACTCTCTTGGTATCAAAGGAGAGCCTGGGGAAGAGTTGAAAAACACACAGTTAAAGTCAGGTAGGACACCATTAGTGCTTGGTGGATAAGAGCCCTCCATTGCAGTTGGGTTAGAGTTCAGATCAAAGATGAGCCAGAGGGGCGCCTGGGTGGCTCAGTGGGTTAAGCCACTGCCTTCGGCTCAGGTCATGATCTCAGGGTCCTGGGATCGAGTCCCGCATCGGGCTCTCTGCTCAGCAGGGAGCCTGCTTCCTCCTCTCTCTGCCTGCCTCTCTGCCTACTTGTGATCTCTCTCTGTAAAATAAATAAATAAAATCTTAAAAAAAAAAAAAAAAAAAAAGATGAGCCAGAGATGGGGTTGGGAGAATGTTATGTGGTTACCAGTGGTAGCTCCTGCAACCACCTCTCTGAGAGTTAAACATTATAGCTATGTTTATTATAGAGCATTTACAGCTATGTGTGTTTCAGACATTGTTTCTGAATCCTCAGAACATTTGACAACCTAGGTGTTATTGTCCACATTTTCCTGAAGACAGAGGGGCATACAATGTTTAGGCAACTAGCCTGAAGACACAGTTAGGAAAGATACAGAGCTAAGGACTGAAGAGTCATAGGAGGCAGAAGTATGGCTGATTATGCAATTAACCACTTGTCATCTCCAAAAAATAAGGCTTAGGAATGAACCGCATACTGCACTCTAAAATGGAGATTAAGAGAGAAACCATTAAAGGTAGAAGTTGATATGAATATATAGAGAAAGTCAGTGATCCCAAAGAGCACACAATGGTTGTGGGATGCAGGCATAAGCATCACTTACTATTACAAAATAATGTTACCTTTCCCTGCTGGTAATATCATTATTACATGTAATGCTCTAAAGTTAACTCAAGTTCAATGATCGGCAATGACACAATAACCAACTCAAACTGCCTACATATGCCTCCTTTAAAAGTTTCTTAGTCTCCATAAGTGAATGTCCTCCCCAGCAGGAAGAAATTACAAGGTAACTCTAGAAACACACTCAATAAATTTAAACTGAAATTTCTTTAAGTATATTCCAATGGTAACCTAAAAATGCTGCCAAAGTTGTCTTAAAAGGAATTTATATTCTTTATAATAAATACTTTTGAAATGCATACAATGTACTTGTATGTACTAATAGAGCAGAGCCCCATAATAATTATCGTAGTAGATGTGCTCCACTAGTCTACCAGCCCTGCCAGTCTTCCCACAGCTCCAGCTGACCACAGAGTATGCCTGTACAAACATGGTCATCCCAGGTTAACTGCACCCCCCAATCTCCTGCCCAACCCGAGTCTGGTTGAACCAGGTAGTCACCAGACCCACCCTGGGCCAATCGGATGACTTCTCCCGGAAATACGGAATTGTCATCTGACGACTCATAAGCCTCCACTGGGCACCTGAACTCAGAAGTGATGTAAAGGTAGAAATGGGGTTTGTTTGTATGGATATAGAAACAAACCAAGCCCTTCAGAGGGCTAGTGGGGCTGGCGGGGAGGAAGAGGGAAAAACAACCTATGGATAGTAATAGAGGCAAGAAGCAAGAGACACTCTTACTTAAAGGACATGAATGGAACATTTCCGTTCTGGGTGACTTTTATAGTTTTTGGCTCTGGTCTCTTGAACATTGGCTGTACTCCTGATCTCAGTTCCATAAGATATTACTGTATCCAGATACTAAATCCTTCTTTCCTGCGTAGGAGATCTTGAGTAGAAATTGCAATTAAATGACCTCTGACTATGCAAAGTGAAGGGAACAGATGTGCAGAAAGAAGCAGGGTTGAGACCACGTGATGCAGATAGAGAGAGAAACCGAGAGCTTTCTGGTTCCCACGAGGCCTGTAATACATTTCATGGGAATCCTGTGAACCATTCCGGTGACTCCCCATTTCCCTTCCTAACAACCGAATGGTTGCTTGTGGGGCACTGGTATTCTTTTTCTTTGTCCGTGTACCTTCATTTTCACCTGTAAAATGTCCTTATTGTTCTCTTTTGGCTTCTTTTTTTTTTTTTTACATTTTATTTACTTATTTGACAGAAAGAGAAATTGCAAGTAGGCAGAGAGGCAGGCAGAGAGAGAAGGGGAAGCAGGCTTTCCACTGAACAGAGAGCCTGATACAAGTCTTGATCCCAGGACTTGAGCCGAAAGCAGAGACTTAACCCACCGAGCCACCCAGGCGCCCCCTCCTTTGGCTTTTTAAAATCAGCATTTCCCACTGACATTAGGGATTCGGTGACCCTTCATTGAAGATTTTAAAGTTGTTTCCATTCTAAAGCAAGCATCATATAAGTAAAGATAAAAGTTGTGAACCAAACATTACACCTAAATAGACATTTTGGGTCAGCCCGTGAGCAGAAAACACGACCAAGTACCCATGATTGACGGCAATCAGCAGATGGTTAGAAATTCAGAAATACGACATCTATCTAGCTTCGACTCCTCAAGCGCAGTGTTGTAAATGGAACCACACCTATATTTTTTGTGTCATTCTTTTTTTCCCCAACTGTTCATTTTATTTTTAGTATCACATTGCCAACATTGTAATAAGGAAGAATTAGTAAATATTTATATACACATCTACATGCATGTATACCCACGCACACATACACATGTATATACACACACACATGCATCAGTTTCATAAGAACCCACAATGAACTTTTTTAGTAAGCAAATGTCAACATGAAGTTCACAGAGAGGCTAAATGACTTCCTGTGTGTGTTTATTTCCCTGTACTGCCCCTGAGGAAGTCTAAAAAGAACAGTTTCTACCCAAGGGCTCTCAGAGTTTCAATAGGTTTTTCAAAGTTCCCTCCCCGCCCCGTGCCCCAAGCAAAGGATTCCCGCTGTGAGGTTTCTAAAGATTTCACTTACAACCAGCCGAAAACAGGGCCTGAATGGACAGTAAAACCCACACCAAACCTCTCTTTGCACCCTGTGTGGGACAAGTGGTTACTTTGTTCATTTACAAAGGCTGGGCAAGCGAGGGAGAGAGAGACAAACTGCCCCATGGTATAAGAAGCTCCTTTCAAATAAATCCTTTCAAATGGATCTAAATCATGACACTCAAAAGGAAGGAGGCTGCCCAAGGAAACGGGGAACGACTTCTAAGTTCTTCTCACACCCCATCGCCCTCGGAGGAACAGAAAAAAAGTTTTCTCTTCTCTGACGTACTATCTTTTGTAACATTCCTCAAAGATGAGTCTCTTGCTTGGTCTCCACAGACCGACTTCTCTGAGGAAAATGAGGCCTTCTTGTTACGGTTATTGTCGCTTCCCTGACAGGGGGACTGTCTTGATGTTTCTAACATCGCTTCTTTCATGACTTGTAAATATAAAGGGCCTGAGTGATTTGCTTTGCTTATCAGAGACCGTTTTTATAAAATGATCATAAAACACGGTGCTTTCTGGCACTTCATGCTATTGTTACTGTCTAACTTCAAAACTTCAAAGGGTGGAACGTGATAGAACATTCTGTGTGCTCTGCAGACCCATTTGAGGGCTCTTGCCAGACCCCCTGGTGGGATCCTAGCCCCTGCTGAAGACTATCCCTAGACCAGCAGATCATACTACGTGAGTCCCCCAGTCACTCGTATCTGATGGGACCAGGTAGTCCTGACCAGATGCTCTCTTAGACCCTGGGAATGGCCACATAGTAACTAGTAAACCCCTGTTAGGCTAGAGGAAGAAAAAGCTCTGACCACTACAAAGTACAAATTAAAAGAATGACCGAGAGTACTTGGGAGGTTGCAAAGAGGGTTTCTTGCATGAATGCAAATGGAGAGGAAATTTCACATTCTCGCAGATGCTCTCACATACTTCTCCAGGAAAGGAATCCAGTAGGTCAAAGTCAGGCACTGTTCTCTCCTAAGCTTTTTCACTTTGGTAAATTCCCATACCCTTAGAATACTGGTATGACTCTGCAGCTCTTGCTAAGAGGAGAGGTGACTAATATAATGATTGTACTTTTTTTTTCTTTCTTCCCCATATCACCTCAACTTTTATTCCCTGCCCCACTCCCTGCCCCTGCCCCACCTGATGGAATGGTCACAGGACCCTGACAGCAGCTCTAAGTGTTGGAGACAGGATTGGTTCCTAAGCCAGCAACTGTTACTACGTTTGTTTGTTTGTTTGTTTTTAAAGATTTTACTCATTTATTTGAGAGAGAGAGAGAGTAAGAATGAAAGCATGAGAGGGGAGGGTTCAGAGAGAGAAGCAGACTCACCGCCGAGCAGGGAGCCTGATGTGGGATTTGATCACGCGGCTCCAGGGATCTGAGCTGTAGGTGGTCACTTAACCAACTGAGTCACCCAGGCGCCATGTTACTGTGTTTTTAAACACTTATGTCAGAATTTCTCATAGCCTGACCATGCAGGATGTGCCTTTTCCTCCACTCAGCTAACCTAGAGCCAGTGGTGAATGAAGCCATATTGGCTGGGGGGTGACAAATAGCCCTCTAATTCTGCACCTTTGCCCCCTTACCTCCCTGAATGGGAGTGGACAGCTGCTGAACAGCTGCCCGACTGGCTTTGCTGTCTGCAACCTAGACCCGTGGTGGTTGAACTTAATGTGCCTCCCAAAGGTGGAAGAGTTGCGGTAAAAATGCACAGTAGAAGGAATAGCAGCTGACGGTAAAAGAATGAATAAACGGTTATGCAGAGGGGAAATCTACTATCCCATTAACTGTGAAAGAAGCTGAGTGCAAGAGATGATTATTGTCTGAACTCAGTTATAACAGATGCCTGAACGGGCCTGAACGGGCAAAGACAGGTGTTTGCTGAGACCACTCCCACTTTTTGGAACCTGACAAGATCAAATGGAAGCCTGCAACCCTGAGAGGCCTTGCCCAGGGAGACATTCTTCGTACAACATGAGGATGAACTGGACTAACGATGAATGGCTAAATGGGATTCTAATCCCATGCCAGTATCTTTTGAGTTGCATGTCATTTTGCTGTGAAGGGTCCATGGCCAGAGACTGGGGCTGGGAGATGAAAGAATAGAAAATCTGTACATTGGTTTCTATCTCTATCCCTGATTCCTGGCCCAGAGCTCATAAAGCCCTTGTGATTTCCTAAGTGATAAGAGTACTAGGAGCAACTTTTGTTCTAATATTTGGTTCCTGGGACAAAACTCCTCAATCCCTTGGGATTTCCTAGGTGATGGCTGGATCTTTTGTCCTAAGGAGGCAACACTTGGAGGGCCTCCGGAGGGGAGCTGATCACCAGAAAGACCAAGCCATGATTCGAAGTTTGGGACTTTCAGCCCCAACCCCATTCTCCAGAGAAGGGAATGGGTGCAGATGGAGTTCATGAGTGTTGTGCCAATGCGGTAAAGCCTCCATAAAATCCTGAAAGGGAGGTGTTCGGGTGATGGAGCTTCAGGCTGGTGACCACGTGGGGGTGCTGGCGGTCAGAGCGTGGGCTATGCATCTCTGCTATCTGCATGTTCATCTGTAATCCTTTATCATATCATTTTACATAAAAAATTGATAATGTAGTAAGTAAACTTTTCTTGAGTTCTGTGAGCTGCTTTAGCAAATTGATCAAACATGAGGAGAGGGGCGTGAGGACCTCTGATCAATAGCCAATTGGTCAGAAGCACAAGTGACAGCTCTAGACCTGCAACTGGCTTCTGAAGCTTGTGCATGCGCGTGTATATCTATGGTGCAGGGGTGGGGACAGCAGTCTGGTGGGATCTGACGCTGTGTCCAGGGAGACAGTGTAAGAATTGACTTAAACTGTGGGACACCTGGGGCACCTGGGTGGCTCACTGGGTTAAAGTCTCTGCCTTCAGCTCGGGTCATGATCTCAGGGTCCTGGGATCGAGCTCCGCATCGGGCTCTCTGCTCAGCGGGGAGCCTGCTTCCTCCTCTCTCTCTCTGCCTGTCTCTCTGCATGCTTGTGATCTCTGTCAAATAAATAAATTTAAAACAAAAACAAAAACAAAAAAAAACTGTGGGACACCCACCTCATGGCACCAAATCGCTTGCTTTGGGGAAAACTTCCACACATTTAGTGACCAGAATTATCAGAAGTAATGTGTTTTGTGTGAGTTGTAAAGGAAATGCGTGAGAGCATTTTACTGACCGTGCAGAGTGTTGGTAAACAAGATCCCATACTTGGGCCTGAAGCATTGATTCATCTTTATTGTATACACCTAAGAAATACATCTCACACCCCAGCATACATGCTCTTCTTGCTCCTTGGTCTTTTCATGTGTGTAAATTAGATCCCTTTGGACGCATTCACAAAAACATGTTCATCGGGATATAAAATATTATCCAGATTTCTTAATGGGTTCACATGAGCTGCTTTAAATACTGGTGTAGCTTCAGAGCACCGGAATTCGTGTTGATTGGGGTGAAGCCTACTTCCACATTGCCATTTCTGTATCTTTAATGTGCCTCAGTTTATATATCTGTAAAATTCTGGTTTCTTTTCAATATAGTGTTTTTGGAGTATAAATTCCCCATGCTAGCATCTCAGCACGGAGATTCTTCCCGGTAGGCTAAGGGCACTGTATTGTACCATTATGGTGATGAACACACTACTTTGAAAATGGCTACTTTGCCTCATAAGGCCACAAATTTGATTCCTATGCTGAGTGATAAAAAAAGACTTTGCTGTAATGATAATAGGATGTATTTTCCCAAGGACCAATATGTTTTTCCCACTCACCCTTCCTGTGCCTCAGTTTCCTTTTCTGTGATGCTGGACTGATAAGAGAATCTACCTCATAAGATTGGCATTGGGTTAAATAAATTAACAAAACATTTAATAGAATGTCTCGTATTCATTAGATGTTACTACTGATTATTATTGAATTAAAATGTGACTACTTAATTTTTTATTTTTAACACTGTACAAACACATAACTTTAGGGACTAGAATTTGTGAAAGACTTCTTTCCTTCTCTCTTCCTTTTTCCTTCCCCTTTCTCTTCTTTCCTCCCTCCCGCCTTTCCTTTTAGTGTTCCTTTCTTACCTTCTAAATAGAAAAAAAAAAAAAAAATCAACCTAGCAAAGGCTAATTTCTTTATATCTGAGTAATTGATTCTAATACTTATTTTTCTTTTCCACACTAAAAGTCACTTTACAGCTAATTCCTGGCTCAATGCACATTCAATGAGCCCAACTACACTATTGCTTCTGTCTGAGTGTGTTGGAAGTTAAAGTCACATAGAACATCCCTGGGGGACAGTCCCACAGCCCCAGAGTGACTGAAGACTAGAATGGGCTGATTCCCCAAAATGAAATTAGCCTATAAAAATGACAATAAGATAAATGGAAAACGATTCTTACAAGTCTTTTAATAGCTTAACGTCAAGAGGTAAGCTAGTTCATCTGTTTTAAGAGGAATTGCAATGCTAGACCATGAAGTGGTGCTGGGGCAGGAGTTAATAATCTTCTTATCTCTACCACGTCTAGCACCCTGCAGATGTTCCGCATGAATCATCCAGCCATTCACTCATTAAACACTTATTTAATGAAGGCCTACAATGGGCCAAGTATTGTGTAAAGGCTGGGACTAGAACTATGAGAAAGAAATTAATAGAGATGAATAATTAGCAAGGGAGACAAACATTTGCATAAACACATAAATAGTGATATAATTGTTTTCATGGGGAAGTAAAATGTAGTAAAACGGGAATATACAGCAGGGTGCCCTACCATAATGTGGCAGCAGAGGAAGAAGTTGTAAGGGAGGCTGTGTATACTGCTGGGTATAAATTGGAAGAAGTAGTATTTAAAACAGTATCTGGAAGAGGGGTCCTGGGAGGCTCAGTCCACTGAGCGTCTGGCTCTTGGTTTGACTCAGGTCATGATCTCAGGGTCCTGGGATGGAGCCCCATGTGAGGGTGTGGGAGCTCTCTGCCCAGCAGGGAGTCCAAGGTTTCTCTCCCTCTGCCCCACCCCCCATTCATGCATACCCGCACTTGCACCCTCTCTCTCCCTCTCTCTATCTCAAATAAATAGATCTTTAAAACAGTATCTGAAAGACAGAGGAGTATTCTAGATGAAGAGAAGATGAAGGTACTAAAAGCATGGTCCTGACTGTGTGAAGGTTCAGGGGCAAGAGAGAACAAGATTAACATGAGAAGATCAGTGGGTCCAGAGTTAAAAAGAAGAGCAGTGTGTCCTGAGGCTATTCTGGGGAAAGGGTCCAGAAACTGGAAAAGAAAAAAAAAAGAAAAAAAAAAAAAAAAAAAAAGCCTGGAAAGATAGGGAGGGCAAAATCCAGAAGGATTTTAGGAGTCTAAGTTTTTACCCAAGAGCAAAGGGTAACTAAGATGGGTGAATGATTAGATTTTCATGTAAGAGCAAATTGTTTTCTGGAAGTCCCTGGAAAATGGATGGGGGTGGAATCGGACCAAAAGGTAGGGGTTGATTAGGAAGGTAAAGAATAGAGGTGATAGTACAGAATAAAGGCGATAATAACCAGAAGCAAGGTCTAGATTTGAGATATATTTAGTAGAGACTGTCATTAGGACTTTTGGAAATGAGGAACGGGCAGAAAGGTGTGAAGAATCACAGGTGATTCCCAGGTGAATGATGACACAGTGGTCAGTTAATTTAGGGAGCAAACAGAAGTGTTCATCACCAGGAAGTAGGGTGGTGTCCCAGCTAATCCTCAAAGATAATAAACTCAATTTTCAACCTTTTGGTGTTGAGATGTCTGTGTATCTACAGTATAGAGAACTATGGGCCTAGAGTTCACCAGAAAGCACCAGGCTGGAGAATTGGAAGTCTATTAGTAACTACAACTCTGCAAATGAACTGAGTTTAGAAGGCAGAAAGCTTAAGGCTATCACCAAAGTTATTAGTATAAGCTTCAGGTGATGAGCTAATTCAATTAGGCCTAGTATCTAAAAAATTAATTCCCATCGGCCAAAGATGTAAGGAGTGGCTTATTAGTGGAAAGTTCTATTACTGTTTCCATGCTGCAAAGTATGGCAAAGTACCAGGAGTAGTTTGCCCTTGGCATCAAGCTCATTCTAATAGTAGTACCACTTACTGAGTTTTCATTCTAAAGCAAACAATGCACTCCATAAAAATCATCACAGATTGAAAAAAAACAAAATAAAAACTGGACTAAGTGTCAGAGAATTCAGGATAGAGTCACAAATGAATCTTAATTTTTTTGTTTGTTTCAGGTTATTTATTTATTATTTATTTATTTTTGAGAGAAAGAAGAAGAAAGCATGCACACACATGTGCCCACAGACACATGGCCCCAAATGGGGAGGGGAGTGGTGCAGAGGGAGAATCAGAGAGAGAACCTCAAACAGGCTCCACACCCGGCTGAGAGCCTAAGGCAGGGCTCAGTCTCACAATCTGAGATCATGACCTGAGCCAAAATCAAGAGTGGGGCACTTAACTGACTGAACCACCCAGATGCCCCTGTTTTGTTATTTGTTATTTTAAATGGTAATCATTACTCAAGGACTGTCCTACCCATCATGTAACTTTGATTATAACACCTCTCCAATGCATCTTCTCCAAGAAATAATGCCAGAACTTAATGTCTCCTTAGTATTGTTACGGTTAATAGTGTAGGATGTTATGGTGTATTTGTTACAACTATTTCCTCAGCTAATTAAATAACAGGCATTTATTGTCAACACGTGCAAGACACTGTGCCAGGTCCTATAGAAGGCACAAAGAAATGACAGATTGTCACCCTGAGCAAACTTTCCATCCATTTGAATATAGCAATAGATACTCAGTAAATGTTTGTTGAAAGAACTGGCCCTACTCCCCGTTCTCTTGCTACAAAGATTATTTTCAAGTGTTCTACTGAAATCTGAGCTCGTGAACTCTTACCCCACTGTAGTCCTTTAGCGGATATTAACTGTTCCCTCATCTTTATTATCACATCATTTTGGAGCTTCTATCATGTTTGTGTGTGTGTGCGACAGGTATATCTAAATTTAAAACTGTTAGGGAGTGCCTGGGTGACTCAGTCTGCTCAAACAACTCTTGATTTCGGCTCAGATCAGGAACTCAGGGTCGTGAGATCAAGCTCCACATTGCACTCCGAGCTGGATATGGAACTTGCTTGAGATTCTTTCTCTGCCTCTCCCTCTGTCCCTCTCTCTACTCTCTCTCTCACTCTCTCTCTCAAATAAAGAAAGAAATAAATCTTTAAAAGTGTTAGAATATGTATTTAGGCATACATTTAGATACATACATGTACACACATGTGCACACACACATTCCACAGCCTTTTAGATCAGGGTTGGCAAACTTTTTCTGTAAAGGGCCAGATAGTAAATATTTTAGTCTTTATGGGCCATAAAATTTAGGTACTAATTATTTAACCTGGCATTGGAGGGTGAAAGCAGCCACAGATATTCTGTGAAAGAATGGGTATGACTGGGACATCTGGGTGGCTCCGTCAGTTGAACATCTGCTGTAGGCTCAGGTTATGACCTCTGAGATTGAGTTGGGGGGCCACCTGCTCAGTGAGGAGTCTGTTTCTTCCTCTGCCTGCTGCTTCCCCCACTTGTGCACACTCTCTCTGACAAATAAATAAACAAAATTTTAGAAAAAATAGGTATGACTGAGTGACAATAAAATTTCAATTGTAAAAATAAGCAGGGAGCTAGATCTGCCTTGATATAGTTTGCTGAACACTGTTCTAGACTCTTAACTATTTTTTTTTAATCTTTGTACTTTTTCCAGCAATTAGCATAATGCAGTGAGAATAAGCAACGAAAGGAGAGGCTTTGGCTCAATTTATACATGTCTTTATATGCTGATAGAAAACAACCAATTTTGTAATTCCAAGGGAGGAGGAAAAGCTCACCGAGATGGTGAATGTGTAAAACAGTGGTATTGATGAGATCTACAGGGAAGAAGAAAAATGGATTTGGGTAGAAATATTAATATATCTATCGTATTTTGTTCCAAATACCTACAGAATATCCAGTTGTAAATACCCTACAGAAACAAAGATGACCAGGTCTAAGTATAAAGTTATAGAATTATAGGCTAGAGAAACATATTTTTGACCATGCACCAAGACAAAAGCAAAATAGCTAAGTTTACCTTAAAAGATAGTGTTTCTGAGGACGCAGGTAAAAAAATAAATAAATAATAAATAAAGAGAATCAGAAGGCTAAGAACAAAGACCTGGGGTCATCTACAGGGAAAAGTCTATTTTCAAGTATGGGACTGCTGTGGATTGAATTTTTCCTCCCCAAAATTCAAAATTTTGAAGCCCCAATCACCAGTGTGATCATATTTGGAGATGAGGTCTTTGGGAGGTAATGAGGTAGATGAGGTCATGAGGTGGGCCCTCATGATGGTCTTAGCGTCTTTATAAAAAGAGACACCAGGGGGGTTGGGAGAAGGGGGGTGGGGTTATGGACATTGTGGAAGGTATGTGCTTTGGTGAGTGCTGATTCACAGACCTGTACCCCTGGGAATAAAAATACATGTTTATAAAAAAATAAAAAATTAAAAAAAAAAAAAAAAAGAGAGAGAGACACCAGGGAGCTTACTTCCTTTCTCTCTCTCTCTCTTTCTCTCTCTCTCTCCCCACCATGTAAGCACACAGCCAGGCAACCATCTGAAAGCCAGAAAGAGAGGCCCTCCAGGAAACTGAATTGGCCTGCACCTTGACTTTGGACTTCCCAGCCTCCAAGACTGTGGGAAATAAATCTCCTGTTGTTTTAAGATATCCAGTCTATGATATTTTGTTGGGGTAGCCTGAGCAGACTAATGCAGAAACAAAGGAGAAAGTTGGTTAGTTACTTCTAACTAGCAAATTCCCTTGTAAGGGAATATCACTAGTGGAGTATAATTATCATTTTACAAGTGTCGGCAACCATGTCTCACTCTGTAGTCCTAAACAAAAATAAGACCTTTCTAAGTTTCTTTGTTTGTTTTTTTCCAGTGCTGCCAGTAATCCAGTTCACTCTAGAAATGACACTGGCAAATATGGGAAATGTGCTTTAAAGGGTTTAGGAGTAGACATGTAAATTCATATACCTGTGTGAGTATATAGTATACTATATATGTGGACATAGACATTTATATTTTTGTGATTATCAAATAGGTATAATTGACCTAGAACTGTGCATAATGGCAGTTTCCTTCATCTCTCCTCTTCCTTACGGTATAATCTACTGAGAGTGTGCTCAGTAGTCTATGTAGCTTCCACAGAATGAGGGAGAAATGAATAGGCTCTGAGAGGAGTATCAGGGAAGGAGTCAAATAAACTTGCAAAGAAGCACAGTTTACTTGATGTGTGTGTGCATGTTTGTGTTACATACATATATATACCACATACGTGCACATGCAGTGAATCATGGCCCATCTCTTGGTGCATATTATTAATACATCACCACGACAATGTGTGAAGTCATCACGGAGGACTCTGGGGCTGGGGCAAGTGAACGGTGAGACTAAGTTTCAAAAATAAATATCTCCAATCCCAAAACGCACATTCTTCATCGTCTTTGCAACATCGCCTTCTACTGAATGGATAAATCTCAGAAGCAGAACTAATCAGAAGGGTCCGCCCCCCAAACAAAATACTTGAAATAAATGAGAGTGAGAGATAAAAGAAAATTTATGGGGAAGGTCCCTGGAGAATCGCGTTTCCCTTTTGAGGATTACTGTGCTGGGCAACAAGCTGCTGTCTGTGATGCATCAGGGAGGACAGTGAGAATTGAGAAGCCATTGTTTTCCAAGAATTCTTTTGGCCTCTCCCTGATCCATTCTTCTTCCCAATCTCTGTAGTTTCTACTGACATAATGAGGAAGGTGTCTGGCCTGAAGGTCATTCACTCTGCAGGCACACTAATGGCCAAGGGAAGGCAAGTCAATGAAAGGCTGTTTCTAAAATATCTGCCTCGAGGTTGCAGAAATTAACACTATTAACAGGAGGGAAGATGGGAGCTTAAATGAGGAGCTTTAGGAGTAGTAAGCTGCTTCAGAAGTAAATTAGCTATTGTTTGGATATTGGAATAAAACCAGTAGAAGAGTTTCAGTGATGCCTCTGTCACTGCTGTGGAGCAGATGGTGTCTCCCTCGGCTCAGAGGGGATTTAGCAGAAAAGCAGCTCTAAGAGAGAGAGGACTTGTCAGATCTTGGAGCAGCAACGGAGACATCCAGGTAAGTGTCTGAGAAAAGCCTGGATATTCAGCACATTACTTTTAAAGTTGCTGCGGTGAGTAGGAAAGATGGATGGGGATAATCTGTATCTCCATAGTCAGAAACTGCCAATATTGCAAAATGGCTTGCAACATTAGTAACCATTTACTCAGTAACCCTTTCTGGCAGAAGGCTTGATTTGCCGAGTTGATGTTGAAGACTTTTCTTTTTTTCTTTGTCTTTGGGATGCCTAACTAGATACAGCAGATTGGGTTTGGCAGTCATAAAAGGAAACATATGTGGCCCCATTAAAGAAGCTAATCTCACTTTTCCTGTCACATCGGAAGTCCCAAGTTTGTAGGATCAAATCCATAAACTAATATATATATTCAGTAAACCATGGTTAAGATTAGGCAAGGCATGCATGTTTGTTTGTACAAGTTGCAACTGAAACAGTCTTTATTTTAAGCAGCATATTTTTAGTCTTAACTGAAAATATCGCTCTGTATTACAGTGTGTGTGTGTGTGTGTGTGTGTGTCCAGATACTCTTATTCCCTCCAGAAGCTGCACACAGAAAAATATATATTTTTTGTTAATACTTTAAAAACTTTGAACTTACATACTTTCTCATTCCCCACCCCCATCCAATCTCAACTCCCACCAACAACTGTGAGCTCAGTCATTCCAATCCATTAACCAGTACTCAGATTTGGTGTTCATATTGTTTTCTAAATGCAATTTAACTTCATATGTGTTTTTCCAGAGTTAGAATTTTAAGTTGCGATGTTATACAGAGAAACAACACTTTGGAGTAATCATCAATGTTGTTATGATGGTTTTTAGGTCTTTTCTGAACCTGAACCTCCCCCACTGATCTCTCCCCTCCCTTTCCCCCTTAATCACCCTGTTCCTTACTGGCCTCCCTGTTGTCTCTTAACACACACTCAGCATACTTTTTCCCCACAAATGGCTCTCGCTAGTCCTTCCTTCTGGAAAATACCTCCTCCCCACCAAATATCATAGTTGTGTTTACATGCCACTTGCCAGAGTAGCTATGCCATCCATCCTAATAAAATGGCACATGTTCATCCCACTCCTTAACTATCTATCCTCTTATTCTGTGTGGTAAGCAGAATTCTAAGATGGTCTTCAAGACCTCCACCTCCTGGTTTACTCTCCTTGCATAATCCTGTGAAAATGGATTTTACTTCTCTGATCAGGTTATGTTATATGGCACAGTTGATTTTACCAAAGGAAGATTATCTGGGCAGGTCTGACCTAGTCACATAAGCCTTTTAAATCTAAGTCTACAGGGCCCGGAAAGAGAAAGTCAGAGTTTCACAGCAACAGAGAAATTCTCCTGCTGATCTTGAAGAAGCAACTGTCATGTTGTGAACAGGACCACTTGGCAGGAAATGGTAGGTGGCTTCTAGGACCCGAGGACAGCTTGCTGTTAGACATTAGATTAAAACAAGGATCTTCGTCTTATAAATGGAAGGAGCTGAATTCATTCGATAATCCAAAAAGATCCCACAACTTAGATGTGGTGGCAGGCTGGGAAGACATGTTAATTTCCGTCACATGACTGCCTGAGCAGAGAAGCCAGGTATGCCATGTTAGACTCCTGACCAAAGGAAACTCTGAGATGAATCTGTCTTATTCCAGACTGCTAGATTAGTGGTGATTTGCTACATAGAAATGGAGAACAAATACTACCTTTTAATTTTCTCCAAAGCATTGATCTCTAATGGACATGTTTTATATTTACTTTTTTCCTTATTTATTATCTGTCTCCCCTTACCAGAATATAAGCTCCATCAACCCATGGACTTCATTATTATCTCCTAAAACAGCGTCTACAACATAACTGGCTCTTACTCAATATTTATTGACTGAATGAAATAAATGTGGTATTTGAAGGGGGTGGATGCTTACTTCAGAAAAAGGTAAAATAGGAACTAGTGTCTGATGACACTCAGAAAAGGTGGAAGGGTCCCTTCCCAAGAGACTGGCTATTGTCCCATTATACTCTTTAGCACCACCCTCCTCCTCATCCACTGTGCTCGGAAATAAGCTGAAGTGGACCCTTCTCAGCAGTGAGACTCGCCAGTATCTCCAAAGCAGGTGCTACGAAGCAAAGGCAACATTCCCTGAAGGACTCATAAGAAATCTCAAGAAAGCAAAGGAACCCCTAACTGAAATGCAACTCAAAACTATGAGAAGTCACTACTTCATATCCATTAGGATGATTACAATAAAAAAACAGAAAATAACAAATGTTGATGAGGATATAAAAAAAATTGAAAGAAGAGAGTTATAGACCAATATCCTTGATGAACACAGATGCGAAAATACTCAACAAAATACTAGCCAATAGGATTCAACAGTATATTAAAAGGATTATTCACCATGACCAAGTGGGATTTATTCCAGGGCTGCAAGGTTGGTTCAACATCCACAAATCAGTCAATGTGATACAACACATCAACAGAAGAAAGAACAAGAACCATATGATACTCTCAATAGATGCTGAAAAAGCATCTGACAAAGTACAGCATCCCTTCCTGATCAAAACTCTTCAAAGTGTAGGGATAGAGGGCACATACCTCAATATCATCAAACCCATCTATGAAAAACCCACCGCAAATATCATTCTCAATGGAGAAAAACTGAAAGCTTTTCCGCTAAGGTCAGGAACATGGCAGGGATGTCCATTATCACCACTGCTATTAAAAATAGTACTAGAAGTCCAAGCCTCAGCAATCAGACAACAAAAGGAAATTAAAGGCATCCAAATCGGCAAAGAAGAAGTCAAATTATCACTCTTTGCAGATGATATGATACTAGATGTGGAAAACCCAAAACACTCCACTCCAAAACTGCTAGAACTTGTACAGGAATTCAGTAAAGTGTCAGGATATAAAATCAATGCACAGAAATCAGTTGCATTTCTCTACACCAACAACAAGACAGAAGAAAGAGAAATTAAGGAGTGAATCCCATTTACAATTGCACCCCAAACCATAAGATACCTAGGAATAAACCTAACCAAAGAGGTGCAGAATCTATACTCAGAAAACTATAAAGTACTCATGAAAGAAATTGAGGAAGACACAAAGAAATGGAAAAATGTTCCATGCTCCTGGATTGGAAGAATAGATATTGTGAAAATGTCTATGCTACCTAAAGCAATCTACATATTTAATGCAATTCCTATCAAAGTACCATCCATCTTTTTCAAAGAAATGGAACAAATAATCCTAAAATTTATATGGAACCAGAAAAGACCTCGAATAGCCAAAGGGATATTGAAAAAGAAAGCCAAAGTTAGTGGCATCACAATTCCGGACTTCAAGCTCTATTACAAAGCTGTCATCATCAAGACAGCATGGTACTGGCACAAAAACAGACACATAGATCAATGGAAGAGAATAGAGAGCCCAGAAATAGACCCTCAACTCTATGGTCAACTAATCTTAGACAAAGCAGGAAAGAATGTCCAATGGAAAAAAGACAGCCTCTTCAATAAATGGTGTTGGGAAAATTGGACAGCCACATGCAGAAAAATGAAATTGGACCATTTCCTTATACCACACACAAAAATAGACTCAAAATGGATGAAGGACCTCAATGTGAGAAAGGAATCCATCAAAATCCTTGAGGAGAACACAGGCAGCAACCTCTTCGACCTCAGCCACAGCAACATCTTCCTAGGAACAATGCCAAAGGCAAGGGAAGCAAGGGCAAAAATGAACTGTTGGGATTTCATCAAGATCAAAAGCTTTTGCACAGCAAAGGAAACAGTTAACAAAATCAAAAGACAACTGACAGAATGGGAGAAGATATTTGCAAACAACTAATCCGATAAAGGACTAGTGTCCAAAATCTATAAAGAACTTAGCAAACTCAACACCCAAAGAACAAATAATCCAATCAAGAAATGGGCAGAGGACATGAACAGACATTTCTGCAAAGAAGACATCCAGATGGCCAACAGACACATGAAAAAGTGCTCCATATCACTCGGCATCAGGGAAATACAAATCAAAACCACAATGAGATATCACCTCACACCTGTCAGAATGGCTAAAATCAACAAGTCAGGAAATGACAGATGCTGGCGAGGATGCCGAGAAAAGGGAACCCTCCTACACTGTTGGTGGGAATGCAAGCTGGTGCAGCCACTCTGGAAAACAGCATGGAGGTTCCTCAAATTGTTGAAAATAGAACTGCCCTATGACCCAGCAATTGCACTACTGGGTATTTACCCTAAAGATACAAACGTAGTGATCCAAAGGGGCACGTGCACCCGAATGTTTATAGCAGCAATGTCCACAATAGCCAAACTATGGAAAGAACCTAGACGTCCATCAACAGATGAATGGATCAAGAAGATGTGGTATATATACACAATGGAATACTATGCAGCCATCAAAAGAAATGAAATCTTGCCATTTGCGACAACATGGATGGAACTAGAGCGTATCATGCTTAGCGAAATAAGTCAAGCAGAGAAAGACAACTATCATATGATCTCCCTGATATGAGGAGTGGTGATGCAACATGGGGGCTTAAGTGGGTAGGAGAAGAATCAATGAAAGAAGATGGGAATGGGAGGGAGACAAACCATAAGTGACTCTTAATCTCACAAAACAAACTGAGGGTTGCTGGGGGGAGGGGGTTGGCTGAAGGGGGGTGGGATTATGGACATTGGGGAGGGTATGTGCTTTGGTGAGTGCTGTGAAGTGTGTAAACCTGGCGATTCACAGACCTGTACCTCTGGGGATAAAAATATATGTTTATAAAAAATAAAAAATTAAAAAAAAAATTTAAAAAAAATTTTGAAAGACTTGTGCACTATTGGTGAGAGTGTAAAATGGTATAATGCTGCCAAAAACAGTATGGTGGTTCCTCAAAAAATTGGAAGTAGAATCACTATATGATCCAGCAATTCCACATTCGAGTACACACTCAAAATAACTGAAAGCAGGGTCTCAAAGAAATACGTGCACATCCGTGTTCATAGGTGTATTATTTAGAATAGCTAAAATGTGGAAACAGTCTAAATGTCTACCAGCAGATGAGTGAATAAGCAAACCATGGTTTACACATACAACAGAAGATTATTCACCCTTAAAAAAAAAAAGGGAAGTCTGACATATGGTACAACATGTATGTACCCTGATGACATTATGCTAAAATAAATAAGCTAATCACAATAATATAATACATTATGAATATACTTAATAGCACTGAACTTAAAGATGGTTAAAATGGTAAATGTTTATATATGTTTTGTCACAATTTTAAAAAAAAGAGGGGAATAAAGGTCCATAGAGGGGAATATTTTTAAAGCCAGCGGCTAGAATAATGTCTAAAGTTTAAAAACAACAAAACAAAACAAAAACCAACAACAAAAAAATGAACCTATACCGAGGGAACCAGTGTAAATAGGGAATTCAAGGTTAAAACCAGTAAAAGAGGAAAAACAGATATTTTATATATACCAGGCAATAATCCACCTCAAGGATGAAACCTTAAAAACCTAAAGCATACAATATAACTAAAATGAATTTTTAAAAGCAACAAGAAGTAGGATGCATGGAAAAGTAGACAAATGTACAGCTAGCACAGAAAATTCAACTTGTTTCTCTCTCTGACAGATCAAATAGGTAAAAAAAAAAAAAAAAGTAATGCTATAGGAGATTTAAATATAATAAAAAACTAGACCAACAAACACATATATACACATTTATATAATACTTTGTACTCTAAAACTAGATATACATTTTCTCATAAGTCATAAAACTAATTGACTACAATGGACTATGTCTTCACACACACACACACACACACACACACACACATCCTATAAATCATTCCCAGAGACCACAATGGAAAGAAAGTGGAAATTACCACAAAAGATCTTACCACTCTCCTCCAAAAATCAAGGAAATTAAATTAAATTAAATAGAATGAAAGAATTAATTAAATAAAAACTATGAACGCACACCTGATAAAAAGTAGAATTTAATGAGAGTCAGTTTCTATAAAGCTCAGTAAAATAGAGAAGGAAAAACAAACTTTTGAAATTAAGGTCTTTCAAAAAAAGAAGGTGGAAAGAAATCAATTTGACCCCCCCCCCAAAAAAAAGGCACAAAGAAGCATACTTTAGGGGGGTATGGGGGCAAATAACTATAAATACAGAGGATTATTTGAATAGGAATTAAAAGGAAGAATATTTTAAAAATAATTATATCCATAAGCATACATAATCTTACAAAAGACAAAAGAAGAAAAAAAACTACCCAGAGCATTACATAGGTTGCTTGGGTAGGCCGCTAAAATCTAACTCACTTACAACTATAAATTTCAAATTACTAAATTAAATATTAACAAATTAAACTAGCTGTATTCTTTCTGTTCTATCTTGAACACATCAAGACAAAATAGGGGTTTCAGAATAACTGAATCTACCTATCACAATCTATCTTCTGCTACTTACCAGCTGTGTGACCCTGGGCAAGTCAAATAACCATTGTGTGCCCCAGTTTCTCCACAAGTAAAATGGTTGTTTGCAAAGTGAATGAGATAATTTAAAGCACCTGGAACACTACTAACATAAAGAACTCAATGAATGTTAGTCTTTTTATTGCTGTTTGTTATTAGCATTTCATCCAGAACTGAATGAGAAAAACATGTGGCATTTTTACCAGCGAGAAACTCTCAGCAAATTACATGGGACAGTAATATCTACTAGAAAACTAAAAGAAATACCACATATTATGGCTAAATACTAGAAATAATCTCTTTTCTATCAGGAACTAGATAAGGATACTGTTACTTGTTCATTACTGAATTGGATATGCTAAGCAACCCACTAAGACAAGGAAAAAACAGTCACAAATTGAAACAAAAAATAATTGTCTTTATGTCAAGATAACATGCCCAACTCCACAGGGGTTAACTTTAAATTTATAGATTTATGAAAATAAAAGATGTATGAAGAGATTTCAGCAAGGGAGATGGATTCAGAATCAAATTACATAAATTAATAGTTTTCATATACATTCACTGATTAGAAAACTTAGAAAACAGAATCTATTCACAATTACCCCTTCCCCTCCCCCCAAAAATAGAAAATCGCAAGGAATAAATTCATCAGAAAGTATGCAATGACTTTATAAGACAAAACTAAGATACTTTTTTTTAATGATTTTATGTATTTATTTGATAGAGATCACAAGTAGGCAGAGAGGCAGGCAGAGAGAGGGAGGGAAGCAGGTTCCCTGTTGAGCAGAGAGCCTGATGTGGGACTCAATCCCAGAATCCTGAGACCATGACCCAAGCCTAAGGCAGAGGCTTAACCCACTGAGCCACCCAGGCACTCCAAAACTAAGATACTTTTAATAGAGATTAACAAACTGATTATAATAGTCATATGGAAGAGAAACAAACAAACAAACAAATAAAAAACAATGCAGGGAAACCTCTATCAAATATAACATTATAGTATAAAGAGTGACAAATTTTAAAAAACGATGTGATATAGGTACAAAAGTAACTAAAATAGGGGTGTCTGAGTGGCTCAGTAAGTCGGGACCTCTGCCTTGGGCTCAAGTCATGATCTCAGGGTCCTGGGATCAAGCCCCACATCGGGCTCTCTGCTCAGTGGAGAGCCTGCTTCCCCCCCTCCCTCTGCCTGCCTCTCTGCCTCTGACTGTCAAATAAATAAATAAGATCATAAAAAAAAAGTAGCTAAAATAGATTATAGGAACAGAGGAATTAGAAAAAGCCTATGTGTGCATGAGAACTGAGATTTTGACAAAAATGGTATTTCAAATCCTAATGAAAATAACTTAGTATTGAATAACAAGTATAAAGACAATTTTTTTTGTGAAAAAATTAAAGCAGCATTATACTTCACCATTGAAACACATACATACATGCCCAAACCTGACGTGTTAAAGAACTAAGCTTTGTGTGTAAACACAAAAACTTAACAATAAAAAAACGTTGAAGAATTGACCTCTCTCTTTCCTAGGTAAGAGCAATCCTCGGATGTGGCCTGCTAGCGCTCAGCCTCCATGACTGTGAAAATTCTTTCTGCGTTCTGGTCCAAGACAGTGACAAAGAAGCCTCCTGAATTTACCTCCTGCCATGGAAACACCAAATCTGCAGCTACGCACAGAGCAATTCACTCTGATAGAAACTAGTGAGTGACTCCTACACGTTGGACAAGCAAGAAAATACCTACACTTAGCGTCTTAGCCCACCCTCAACTACTGGGAGCCACTAAGAACAAAGAAGGAGACTTGAACGATCCCTTAGTAAGTCTGGTTTGTATGTGAAACAGATACTGCCATATACTGCTAGAAGGAGTATAAAATGTTACATCCATTTCAGAGAGCAGTTTGGCAATTTAAATTAAAATTAAAATATTTCATATTTTATGGCATCAACTCCTTTTCACTGTATTTCCATGAGAGAAACAAACCCACACATGAATGGGAAGCATGTACAATAATTCTGACTGCAGGACTACTTTTAATGGCAAAGATTAGATATCATCTAAATGTTAATGAACACGGAAAATTAAATAATTACATTCTACAGCAGACTGTGTTAGCTGCCCATCCATCAGCCAACTCTTTCTTCTTCCTTATAACCAGAACAGCTTTATTTGCAGTGATAAGTGAAGTCTGAATGATAGATCATTATGAATCTAAGCTGTTGTAACCATCCAGCTCCCCTTTGCTGGACACTCATGTTCTCACCCTCTTTTGCTGCTGGTACAGAAGTGACACAGTGCTGGTAAAATGTAGTGGAATGTATGCTGAAGGTATGGAGCTTCCTGATTAAAGGAAAGCTATCTTGCCTTAGCTCTCTGACTCTTACTCTTTTTTTTTTTTTTTAAAGATTCAGGAATTTTCTGTAATTTCCAGAAAAATCTAGAACATACTATAAATTGTAGCCATTAGATAACCATAAGAACAGTGGCTTTCTGTAAAAATTCTAAAGAAGTTCAATACACCACACCCAGGAGCCCAGGAGATGTTTAGCAATGTCTTGCTATGTCTAAGACAAAGGTAGTGAATATAATAATATTTGGCTAATGTAGAGTAAAAAACTTAGCTTATATATGGACTTCCACTGAATCACCAGTCCACCTTTTTTTTGTAAAGCTGAAAAATTTAACTGTCAAGTTTTTGAAGTAAAACTCTTTAAAAGAAATAATAATTTTTAAGGCTAAGATGTACCAAAGACTCTGAATAGGATTTACTTCTATTTAACATATTACATATCACTTCCTCAAAGTTCTAAGACTCCTAATGGAGCCAAAATAAAAGTAGTTTTCAGGGATGGGTACAATGCAGAAAATTTAGAAGGTAAAGCATATCTAAATTTATGAACAACATGATTGATGCTGGAACAGAATAGAGAGTCCAGAAATGGACCCTCAACTCTATCATCATGCAATCTTCAACAAAGCAGGAAAGAATGTCCAATGGAAAAAAGTCCCTTCAACAAATGGTGTTGGGAAAATTGGACAGCCACATGCAGAAGAATGAAACTGGACCATTTCCTTATATCACACACAAAAATAAACTCGAAATGGATAAAAGACCTCAATGTGAGAGAGGAATCCATCAAAATCCTTGAGGAGAACACAGGCAGCAATCTCTTTGACCTCAGCCACAGCAATTTCTTACTAGACATGTCTCCAAAGGCAAGGGAAATGAAGGCAAAAATGAACTATTGGGACTTCATCAAGATGAAAAGCTTTTGCACAGCAAGGGAAAGAGTCAACAAAACCAAAAGACAACTGACAGAATGGGAGAAGATATCTGCAAATGACATATCAGGTAAAGAGCTAGAATCCAAAATCTATAAAGAACTTATCAAACTCAACACCCAAAGAACAAAAACCCAACCAAGAAATGGGCAGAAGACATGAACAGACATTTCTGCAAGAAGACTCTTATTCTAATAAATGCAGTATGAACAGTTGCCTAAGCAGAAGTAGACAAAAAGCATGAGGAAAAGGACTACATTTAAGGATGGTTAAGAAAGATAAAAAGAACATGCGTCCCTGGAAAATATTGCTGAACTATCAATCCATTCCTAGAAATACCTACCTTCAGTTTTTCTTATAAGTGAAATAGCAGATCTCTACATTGTCAGAGCCACAGATTAGAGAAGTTCTGGTCACTCTCAGTCAGAGGTCTCCATTAAACATAGTATGGAATACTATGCAGTACTTTTTAAAGGAATCATATAAATCTGCATTTATTTATATATTGTTAAAAGCAAGCTATAAAATTATATGTGTATATATACACATATGCATATTTATGTATATATTTTGAAAACACTTATGTGTGTGTATATCTATATAATGTGTATGAATATAAATGCTTAGAAAAAGTCTTGAAAGCTTATACACCAAAGTGATAACTGATACTGGTGGTGTCTGGGGAGATGGAAATCAAGGTACATGTAAGATCTAGTGGTTGTAATTCTTACACAATTAAAAATAAGTAAATAAGTAAATAAAAAGTTAAATGAAATAAAGTACTTGAAAATAAAAATAGTAAAGAGATGAAATATGCATTTTATTAATCTCAAACTCCCATCAAAGTGCAGCAAATGTTCGTTGACTTGAAATGTCATGGATGCAGAGTGTTTCTGATCTCCATATTTAAAGTATATGGGGAGTGTTGGCTCTATATGGTATATTCATATGTCTCCAACTGTCCTATGAAAAATGGATTTATTTGTGGTAAGCAAACAAAGATACTGGGAAACCGTCAAGTTTCCTAACCATTTCCTAACCAAGCATGTCCTAACCATTTAGAGATATACATGAAACAGATGCTTCCACAACACAAAAGGATTTCTTTCTCTACAGATGTTGCCATGGAAGATCTTATGTGGTCCTCTTGTGTGGTGAGTACATTATGAAAGAGAAGTACAGCTTTGCTTTAATCTGTAAAAACTCTCCCACAAATGGCAACCCACAATATTTTCCAGGATCTGCCACCATAAGATAGCAGATGGTGATGGTACAAATTGCAGAAAATTGTTAAGGCATCATATGTTGAATACATTACAACGTTTATTCAGAAGATTAATAATGGAGCGAGACAGACATTAGTAGATAGACAAGACGAAAATACATGTTCGAAACGAAACTGAAATGAGATAGAGAGCCAACCAGCATGACAGATCAACAAAACCAGGCATGGCTTTGTGAAAACATAGGAAACTTTGCTTTACAAAGAATGTAGGCTCTTTCTCAGACTTGGTACCTCAGCGTGGAAGGCTGGATATTTATGCAGCATTCATGGCACACCTGCTATGGGCCAGAGATTGTACTGGGCACTTGAAATTCAAAAAGGAAAAAGCACATTCTCCTCTCTTATGGAATTACCATCTAGTTGTTGCAACTAAATAACACAGGTGTGTGATGAATATTACCACATAAGCAAGGTCGAGGAAGTTGCCTAGATTGGCACTAATTAACTCTGTCAGGGAAAGGATGAAAAAAAATAAGAGGTGCTATAGGCTTGGGTGAATGTGTGGGGAGCAATCAGGGGTGTGTAGAAAATTGAAAGAAACCAGGCTTTCCTGATGCATGAGCAAGAGGGAGTCATAGGGACCTATGACCTATAGTCATATATCGTCATATAGTCATAGAGCTATATATGGTTGGAGCCAAGCTTGAAGGGTTGGTAATTCTAATGACAAGTGCCCACCCTGGGTCCTCAGACACTGGGAAGCAACTTGGGTGACACGGTGGGACTTGGATTTTGGAAATGATCTCTGGCCTGGGTGGAGTAGAAGGATGGAAGAGGGGCAAGCTGAAGTTGGGAGAGCGCAGCCAAGAAGCTTCTGCTGTAGTCAAAGCAAGCAACTTTAAGACCTGAGTTCACATACCTATTAGGTCTCAAAATCTGAAGGATATTTCTACCATGTGCATTTCAAAATAAGGAAAGGAGAGAAGAAGAGAGAGCAGGAAGGAGAAAAAAGGTTAAAAAAAAAAAAAGATGAAAATAGCCTGTCTGTGGCATAGCAATGTCAATGTCAACAAAGGGTTAAACTTAGGATAGCCAAAACCCCACTTTTTCTTAGTACACACAATCTTTTTTCCGGGTTTCCATATGTTCTTTGCATGGTTCTTTTCCTTAATGACTCGCCCGGAAATATCTCCTTTCTCCTTTGTTAGCAGCCTGATTTCTATATAAGTAACCCACTTCAGATTCTCTTTTTTCCATCAGTTCCTCCCACATTCACAGTGACCTGTCTCTTCCAAAAACAAAACTGGTCATTCTAAGTATATGATGTATTTTATTTTTCTTACCTATTGATGTGTTCCTGTTGCCTTCCTAATTAATGGTGTGCTTCCTAGAGGTCAGGGAGTTCTAATAATTTGTAAGCATTTCAGTACCTAGCAAAGCATTGAGCCCAAAGAAACATCAAAGTTAAGAGCCATAAGGGACCTAAAATCACCTTAGAAAAATCTCTTGTGCCATAAATGAAAAAACACCTACTCAGAAAGATTGAGAGTTACTTACTTACTGTTAGAGAAAAGAACTAGGATTAAAACCTTGGAGTTGATTTGATCAAGCATTTTTTGGAGTGTACTACCTACTAGGGCATTGTCCTATTCGACAGGAAATCATCTGGATTTTCAAGCCAGATTGCCCTTCTAATAAGCCATTCTTTTGATTGGAAAGGTAAGCAGGTGACATCTTCAGGAGAAGACTGCTAGTCCACGGAGCAAGCCTGACTCCCCCGGGTCGTGCTGAGATCCGTAGAGAAGATTGGTAATGTAAGATGTAAGAGATACCATACCTGAAAACCCCATCTCTTTCCTACAGGCTGAGAGAAGACACGCACTAGATGTACCCAATGAAGGAACAGATTCTGAACATCCTATAAAAGTGGTCACGCCCCAGCTCATGGAAAGTTCCAAATTAAAGAAAACAAAGAGGGCACTGTGAATCCTAAAGCACTCAAAGGATATACTCTCTTTCTCTTGAAAGCAACAGTTAAACTAATTGCAAAGAACTTCGGGTCTTGCACTCAAATTAAATATTCATAGAACTCCATTTACGTGCTGCATTTAGAAGTTAAGAGACTTTAAAAACCCTTCTGCATTCCCAGTAGTCAGCTAATCCATTAGAAATGTGATACCCACTCTAACCCAGAGTAACAGAGTGCCAGCCCAGGCGGCCAGCTGAGCTTGGAAGCTTTCTCAAGAGCTGCAGGCAGGGGCTTGAGGATGCTAAGTCATTCTGGCAGGAAATCTCTGGCCCTTCTCACCAGTGAGGTTTATCACGGAGCAGTTAAGTAAAAGAGAAGGCTATGCTAAGGGGAATAATGCGAAGCGGGGGAGGGCAGTGTTTCATGGGGAAAAAGACATTATTTTCTTATTTGGTAATGACAACTGATTCATACGTGGCCTGGGGGAATAAAAAAGATCTCGTGCTTAAGGAATCTAAATATTTCTTTAAGCTGAAACTTGCTTATAAATGTGTTTACACAAAGATGGCCGGCTGCCGTCTAGACAGGTGGCTTCTTTATCATGTTATCCACTATGCATTTTGTTGCACTAGGCATCAGTGAAGTGCCGGACGGAGGGCCATGTTCAGCCTGCCATCTGTTTTTGTAAATAAAGGTTTATTGGAACACACCATGTCTGTCTGTTTTCAGATGATTGAGTGCACTGTGGAGTAGCCGCAGCAGAGATGGTACGGCCCACACAGCCAAAAAGATTTCCCGTTTGACCCTTTACAGATGGAATTGCTGACCTCTGCTTTAGAAAGATTCCAGTGTTATAAACAAGGTTAAATTTTTTACTTGAATTAAGCTACGCGTGGCTTCACTGTGCTTGAATATATTAATGAAACACACACACACACACACATAGTATTAAGGAGGTGAAATGGAGAATTCAAAATGTAAAGAAAAGTCGGAACTCAGCGATGTGAAATTTTTTACAGTCTGCTTCCTCTGAAAAGGCAAAAATGGAGGAAAGTTTTTAAGCATTACAATGCAACCATCACTGAGTAATAGTGTTTTTGATCCTGTCTCCTTGAATTTCCTGCCATTCGTCAGCATTTTCTGAACCTCCTGGTAGAAATCACATTTTACTCTCGTGATTCCTCCCACCCACGGGGGGTGGGGAAGAACAATTCTTGGTGACAAAAGAAATTGCTTGGGTGAAATCTGTTATAGACCAGATGGGCTGGAAAGCTTGATGGAAACAATCCTTCATAACCTCTCACTATCCTCTGAATGCTTTCTTATTTACTCAGAGTAAGCCTTCCATGGCACATAAGAAATGCATATGTTGCTTCATTTATTATTTACCTGACATGTTGTTAGCAACTAGAGTTGGAAACCAGCTCAGAATATGATTTCTTAAGAAAAGACCAGGCAAGAGGACCGCAGACTCAGGCCAGCATGGAGACTAGGTACCTAATTCTTACTGGAGTTTTTTCAACTCCTATCTTTTTGGAGATAAGATCAGGTAGAAATTTAAAAAAAGAAAGAAAGAAAGAAAAAAGGAAAGAAAGAAAGAGAGAGAGAGAGGGAGGGAGGGAGGGAGGAAGAAGGAAGGAAGGAAGGAAGGAAGGAAGGGAGAAAGAAATAGAACACTGAGGCTCTCTCTATATTCGGTTATTTTCTTGCATGCGAGAATGAAGATGAATGGGGAAGCCAACCATATTCTCTCCAGGCACGGGGAAAAAAAAAAGTGTTCAAGAGAATAAAATGCTATTTGGTCTTTGCACTTCTACAACTACCTTCTTAGGTAATCTGAGAAGAGCCACCCTGGTCACCTCTTGGGTACTGAGGGTGTGACTTTTTATAAACAGTAAACTTATTTAACATGACATTTTCTTTAATCATAAACAGATACCATGCATTCCACTGATCTTAGAATCACACATCACATTTCTAAGCCTGATGCAATTTGGCCTTTGATGAGTTCCTACTATACATGAGGACATGATGGTCCCAAAAGTGAATAAGACAACCACCCTGTCCTTGATAAGTTAAGAGAAGAGCTTCCAATACGTAGAATATATATTCAACAGATCATTTCAATATATCAAACATAATTTTCTCAGATCATTTCAAAATCATATATTAAGAACTAAGGGATGGTTTATAGATTCTAATCCTGTCTTTAATAATTTCTTCCCTAATTAGGAAGGAGGTGCACAAACTATATGAATTAAAAGTATGCATCAAGGGGCACCTGGGTGGCTCAGTGGGTTAAAGCCTCTGCCTTCGGCTCAGGTCATGATCCCAGGGTCGTAGGATCGAGCCCCACACCAGGCTCTCTGCTCAGCGGGGAGCCTGCTTCCCTTCGTCTCTCTCTGCCTGCCTCTCTGCCTCCTTGTTATTTCTGTCTGTCAAATTAAAAAAAAAATATGCATCAAAATAACACTTTTTTGTCATTCTTTGTTCTCGGCCTGAACCTTAGCAAGACCAAAAATCTCGAAATGCAAAGAGACATAAATATTCACTGGTGCCTCCTGAACTCAGCTTTCAAGAAAAGATGACTCTTCATTGACTTTTTATACCGGAGAGATGAAAGGATTAAATGCCCCTAAAGGACAGGGATTATGACTTGAGTATCCATATATTTCTCACAGCATCTTACACAACATCAAGTTGACAAAAAGAGATTCCCAAGGTCTCAGAACGAATGAATGACAAAACGTGGGTCTGCTTCTCAAGACCTGTTACTTTTCACTGTATTGTCCTTAGGGCCAGTCCTAAGAATTCAGAAGAGGAAGCAAATTCCAAATGATGGTTGCCACGTGTCCACACGTCACATAGTTCATACCCGTAGACCAAGTATGCTTGGTTTAGTCCAGCTTCCCTTGCAAGAGGAAGAAACTGTTTCCATGTTGCTGCCACCAAAGCGTGCAAAGAACCAAGAGCTACTCACCACCCATCAGTCCAATGTCTGGCTTCATCAAGGGCAGGGGACCCTAGTGTCTTGCAGCTTCTCTCGTTAAATCTTCATGTTCTCTTTTCCTTTTTCATTATGTTTTAATAGATACCACTGTAAAAGGTTGTACTGTAAGACATATTTGCAAATCCTTTCAATTCCTTAAAGGACACTTTTATCCTCTCCCACCCCTTCTTTCTCTTTGTCTTTATCTTGTGTGTGCACGAGCACGCGTTTGTGTGAAAAAACAATTAGGGCTTGCCCAATGTAGTTATTTTTGAATAGTTCCATTCTCTTGGTGTATTGACCTGAATACAAGAGATAAAGTTGAAAGGGGCAAATAATTTGGAGAGGAAAAGAGTAAAATGTCCAAATAGGAACAAAGGTAATTTCAATGGCATATACATTGTTATTAATATCAGAAGAATTTGATAAACTTTTAAAAATCTCACTGGAGGAGTGCCTTGCAAGGAATTTGGGCATATACACACAATCTCTCCAAATTCAGGGATTCACAACATTAACTTTATAACTTGTTCCTCCTAGTCCACATTTTTAATTTTTTTTTTTAATTATCTGAATCCCTTTCAGTAAAAATAAAGATGTGGGCCCAAGACTTTGGGGTGAAAAGTTCAGTGTTAAAAATATCTTATTTGTCACTGCTCTTTGTGTGCTTAGAGACCCATTTTCCTTAGTCTGACCAAGAATTAGCTTTATGAAAAAAAGTGAATTCTATTTACATTTCTTTTCACCCAAATAAATATTCACTTAGAAAAAATCACATATTTAAATAAAGAATTCAGACACTTCTCAAAAACACTTTCCACATTTCATCCCATTGGTCTCATCCCTCTAAAATTCTAGAAGACATTTTCCTATAATTGAATTACTATATTAGAAGTGATGGCACCTAAATTGTCCTTATTTCAAATTCTATCCCAGGACTAGCAGAAACAGAGACCTTATACACAAGTTGGGTTTTATAAGAATGAAAATGGTCTCTACCCAATATGATTTTATTTTTAAAAGAATGTAGTAAGGGACGCCTGGGTGGCTCAGTTGGTTGGACGACTGCCTTCGGCTCAGATCATGATCCTGGAGTCCCGGGATCGAGTCCCGCATCGGACTCCCAGCTCCATGGGGAGTCGGCTTCTCTCTCTGACCTTCTCCTCATTCATGCTCTCTCTCACTGTCTCTCTCTCAAGTAAATAAATAAAATCTTTAAAAAATAAAATAAAATAAAAATAAAAGAATGTAGTAAAAACATGAGCAGGAAGCTCATAACTAAAAAGTCATCTTTGGAGTTTATTTCCAGATGAATCCGTCAGGTGCTCTGAGAGGATTTAAGGCTCAGCTCATAAAGCCTATAAAAATAAAAATGCAGCCAGATAGCAACCTAAGAGAGGAGCCCACAGCAGAACTGCCAGCCAGCGGTTCTCAACTGGGGGTGGCTTTGTCTCCAAGAGGACATTTGGCAATGCCTAAAGACATTTGTGACTGTCACTCCTGGAAGGGGCAAATACTGCTGGCATCTAGTAGACTGAAACAAGGGATACTGCTCAACACCCTACTGGTCCAAGGACAGCCCTCCACAACAAAGGACTGTCCATCCGAAAATGTCAACAGTGCAGAGGTTGAGAAAACCGGTGTTAGTCTCGTGAGCCATAATCTTTTGAGAGTTGCCATACCCTATTATTCCAAAACACACTTCTTGCCGTGTGGCATGCATTCATCTTATAAATGGAAGCAAACAAAAATTAATTTTCTTTTTACTATTTCTGCAACACCCCTTAATATAACTGGAGTTCCCATTGGGTGTTGCGTAACTAAGATCGTGGATTAATGATCCTGACTCAGAGCTGACCCAGTTAAATGGAGACGTGTTGGCACTTCTCAAAAAATGTGAAGGGATAGTATTTTATTTCTTCTTACACTGCCAGTTCCTCAAAGCCTTAAAAAAAAGCTCAAGTTTAGAATATACAAGATCATAATCACTTAAAATCAGAAATAATATAGTTTTTCATCACTAAGGAGAGAAAGAGTATTTTATAAAGGTAAAAAAAAAAATTTAACTTTGATCTTATCTTCTCAGGGAATTTTCCACATCTGAAAGTCTGGGGGTTAAATAACATATTAGGTCAATAAAGTGCTATTCTTTTTCACTTTATAAAGTGTAGCACAGCAGACAGCAAAGGGCCAGCAAACATATTTCCAATGTCATCTATCTCTTACAAGACTGCTAGCGCCCTTAATATGTTAATAGGTCCTATGAATCTCCAGTGGTACACTATACCCCATAGGGTTTCCTAAACTACTTCCACTATAAAACCTTTTATTTAGTTGCATTTTATGTAATTAGAATTCCAAACAGCATATTTTAAAAGTGCTGGAATGGTAAACCTGGCCTATTCCCAATGAAATCTCCCTCTATATTGACTAAAAGCAGTGTTCTTAACCGGCTTACCCGTGAGAGCCGCCTTATCTCTCATTTCACTGGACCAAGTCAAGCCCTTGGAAACGCAGTTCATTAGATTCTTCTAATGGATACGGTTTGGATTTTTTTTTTTCCCCTCACTCTTTAAGAGCCAACAGGCCACATTCTAGAGAATACAAAACACCCTCGGCATCACTGAACTGGTGGATTTTCCTATTTTCTCTCTTGCTTAAAGAAATATTTCCAATGTATTGCTCAATATATACTTAAAGGAGTGAAGCCACAGAAAGCATGCACATGTTATCATGGTTTCAAAACAGTATTGTTCTTCCAAAGTCAAAAAGACCAGGGAAGTTGACATAAATATCTATACACATAGAGAAATACACATTCAGGGGCAATGATACAGATTTGTAGTGTTCAAAAAAGATTAATTCTAAGAAAGGGGATTTTTAAATTAACTAGGATGGATTTTATATCCCATATTAGACTGAATAAATCATGAATATTTTTTCTAAATGGGCTGTCCTTCACTTACAGGACAGTAACACTTATCCACAAACAAGGATACACGCCACGAGGCACGTTTTTAGTCACAGGGAAAGATTTATTTTGATTCACCCATGTTCTCTTCCCTAGATCTTATTAAGAGTAAGTATTTGCAAGACCGCTGTTCACGCTTTGATATTGGGTTTATGGCTATTGAAGCAGTTGGTTCATGGTAAATTTGAACCAACAACCTCATTTTATTTAAGATTCTTATTGGCTGAGTGAATCAGCCACATAAAAGAATATAACCTCATTATACTGGATACACACACACATACACATATACTTAGATATAAATTTATACATATACCCCTATTTTTTAATAGCATAGGTGTTCGTATTCTAATATGGCCACAAAATTAAAACTTGCCTAAAAATCTGAGACAGTACCAAAGGAAAAAGAGGGATGCCATAGAATTATATTCAATATATTTTTTCTTTCTTGAAAATATAGAAGTACTGAGATGGGGGCAAATAGATGATCCCTTCTTTCAAAGAGCTCACTTGTATTTCTTTTTTCCTCTTTACCAATTATAAAACTGCATCTATTTAAGGCAGTTTCTTTCTTTCTTTCCCTCCACCTCCCTTCTTGTTCATTCATTCATTCATTTACTCACTTATTCAACATTGCTTGAACTCCTTCCAGGTAGTGTAGTGATATTAAACTCAGACCAGAAAAAAAATTAGAAAGTAGTGGAAATTAATCTGATTCAGAGAAGATTGCAAAAGCAAATATAACTGAAAGGTACCAAAACAACTACTCTAGGACAAAAAGATATGCTGCAATTTAATAAATATTTTCTGTACTTCATTAAAATTCCTTTTCGAATAACTCAGGGGTCAGCGAACCACATACAGCTCACGGACCAAATCCAGCCTGGTGCCTGTTTTTGCACTGCTCACAAGCTAACAATGTGTTTTGTAAACATTTTTTTTTTTTAATGTTGGAGAAAAAATAAGAATGGTAATATTTTGTGACATGAAAATCATATGAATTCAAGTATCACTGTTGTTCATGCTAAAGTTTTATAGGAATGCTGCCATATCCTTTCACTTATATATTGTCTGTGGCTACTTTCATGCTATAACAGCAGAGTTGAGTAGTTTTAACAGAGATCTTATGACCCACAAAAATTTTTACTACTGGGCCCTTTCAAGAAAAGATTTATAAAACCTTAGATATTACTGGCCTGAGAAAAGCAGTGTGTTTTGACAATGTAACTTCAAATTCTGTACCATTAAAAATGCAATAAGAGGGTATTCCATTTGACTACCAATATATAAAATAGATCCGAAAAAGAGATGCTATATATCTAAATCTAAAAGCAAATACATGTGAAGAAGGAATAAAAGCATCACAGTAGTTTATGACTTTGTAGTATGACTCCAGGGTATAAGAATAAAAATATATCCAAGAATCATTAGATAACTCATCTCAGCATTGACTCAGGTCAGCATTGCCTTGATCCTACTAAAATACTAATTGTGGTTTATGTGACCGAGTTTACAAAGAATTAAGAAAGAATTAAGAGAAATGAAGAAGGCTAGAAACTAAATGGAAAAAAAAAATTGGGATAATTCAGTGAAAAGAGAAGAAAGCCAAGGGGCAATTTATTACTGAAGTTTCAACTATTGTTGAAGACATCGAGCTTATGCATTAAGGAGACTTTTATGACAAAGTATGTTGCTCATTGTGGACCTGAGTTATCTAGAGAGACAACTGATTCTTCAAGTCTGCAAGTCCTGGAAAAAACAAAAAAGACGTTCATCCATGCTACCCTTTAGGAAAAAATATTTGGGACACCTGGCTGGTTCAGTTGGAGGAGTGCAACTCTTGATCCCGGGGTCATGAGTTTGAGCTCCACATTAAGTGTAGAAATTACTTAAATGAATAAATAAAAACTTGTAAAAAATCATGTAAGTAAATAAACTATATTAAGTGACCTCTTAGATGCTTGGACTTCTGAATATTCTAAGACTATTTCTGTAAATCTAAAAACATTAATAATTCTCATTATCAGTTGGGAGAAGGAAGGCAGAGCAATGAGCACCTACATGACTGTGTCTACCAGTTGTCCCTATAAAATGTGGGTGGAATGGGGTAAAAGCCTCCCTCAGTAACTTTGCTGCATGAGCTCTAAACAACTCAGATCAAGATTCTTTTTGCCAGAAGCAGAGCTTTCCAAGCAGTACTGATATTTTTGGCCTTGATTTATACTGATCAACAAGCATATGTCTGTAGGGATTAAATTAATTAGAGGAGATTTGCTGGATAATGTTCAAAGACAATAAAATTCCTCAAGGTTTACAGGCCATACAAGTTGGAGCACAAAATGGTACACCTTGGGGGAGGATTAAGAGAAACTAATTTTGTACCCAAAGGACCATCATTTTCTATCCCCATGCAAAAGGGAGACTTTGCTTCAACACGTTTCCAACTGGAGAACTAAGTTAATGCCTATAGAACTATATGTGTTGGAAAATAAATCCTGAAAGAATAAACTGAGAAAAAATAGATTACATGAAGAAACATGAAGTGTAAAAGGCAAATAGCCTGTTTAAAAAACATTTTTTCAAATGTCCAAAGGACATTAAGCTATTATTTCCCATGTTTTATGTTCTAAAAATAGGATAAGAGAATGGTTGCACTTAATCATACCATAGGATAAGTTTCCAGTTGAAGAAGGCTATTAAATCTTGAGTAAATTATTTCAAAACTTGTAGACTCTTGAAAATAAAATTATGTACAAGTAGATGGCTATATGGGAGTACAGCACTTGATACCAAGCAAGAGGCAGGGACTACTTCAGATTTCTTCTAATCCCAGACAACTTGTTGAGTAGATGAAACTGATGGTTACCTGTGCTTTACTACTTATAAGTTACTTAAGTCCAACCCACATGAAGACATCTTCAAGCTCCTAGTCCTCTGCCATTAAAATCGATCAGGGAAGGGTCCCCAAATTTGTATTTCTATCAAGTCCCCAGGTGATGCTCCTGCTGCTGGTCCAGGGACTGTTCTATGAGAGTCACTGGTTTATAGCCATCTCTATTGTCCCTTCACACAAATAGACGGAAGGCACCAAAGACCTAATTCACTAACATAACTCTTAGTCTGCTATCTCTGAATGTGAACATTTTTACATGATGCTTAATCAGCACCTTCTAGAAGACTTATATCTAATTAGCTACTGACTCTACAATAAAGTTTTGTTGTGGCCTTGTCTAAGTCAAAAGAGATACAAAGTACTTGGTTTCTCCAAATCCTGAGAAAAAAAATTACAGGGAGAGGAATATTTATTTGGCCAAAGGCTAAAAGCTAAGATTCTACCTAGGTCCCCCGACTCTTAGTGCCTCAAATGCAATGAAAACAAACAAACAAACAAATAAAGCTATTTCAGATTGCAGCTGTGTTTCAGAGCCTTCCACAGGCAATGCAAAGAAAGGCAGAGATATAATGACACAAACAATTTAGGAAGCTTGATTCTGAGATTATAATTTTGAGAATGTGAAAAGCAACAAGCTCATCAAGGCCCTGAACATACCAAAACATTATGCCAACATGTAGCTATTTCAAAGTACTATTTTCCCTAGGGTTCAGATACACCCAGTGAGAAATATCCCTAATTTTGTTTTATGTTAATAATTATTTTACACAGTTGTTAAGCCTATACAAAGTACCATCTCTAAGGGCGATTCCTTTATGCAGTCAATATCTGACGACGAATTAAGAAGCATAGTCTTAAAGAAAAGATACATTGTAAAAGCATTGTCGGTTAATTGGGCATAGATGAGTTGAATCAGTTTAAATGTAGTAAGGGTCGCAGCCAAAAAAAACACATAATGAGTCATTTACTTAAGCTAAATAATTTTCAGTTAAATCATTTACCTCTTTATTTAACCTTGGTAACCTTAGGTTTGATGTAGCAAACTTAGCACGTGAGAAACTGAGACACAACAATTTTATGCTCTTTGATGAAATCGACCTTTACTCTCATGAAATTTGGCTCCTTTATTTATACCATTTGAGTAAGGGATTAGAAAAGAACCAAAAAATGTGGAGGAGAAGAAAGGAAAAGAGAAAGGGAAATGAAGGGAGAAAGGAAAGGAGAGAAAGAATATTCATTTTTCTTTTTATTTTATTTTTTTAAGATTTATTTATTTGACAGAGAGAGACACAGTGAGAGAGGGAACACAGGCAGGGGGAGGGGAGAGGAAGCAGACTCACCGCTGAGCAGGGAGCCTGATCCTGAGATCCAGGATCCTGAGATCGTGACCTGACCCGAATGCCAACACTTAACAACCGAGCCATCCAGGTGTCCCCATTTTTCCCTTAAATAGGAGGTGATTTTAAACTCCATGCTCTGAGATTGCTCTGTGAATGTTAGCTTAAATAACTACATTAAATGAAAGGCTGAGAAATTCAGGAAAACCAGCCAAGACTGGGAAACATGCACAATATCCACAATACCCCACATGTACGAACAACTCATTCTCATTTAGTGAATTTTTGCCTGCTACAGGGAAATGGGAAATTTCTAAACTTAAATGAATTACGTTATCTTGATGTTTTCAAAGCATTTGACTTCAAGTTGTTAGACTTAGGAATATTAATACCTTACGACCAAAACGCTACCTAGCCCATTTTGTAAAACATATTTATTTTTTTATTTTATTTTATTCCATTTATTTTATTTTTTAAAGATTTTTATTTACTTATTTGACAGACAGAGATCACAAGTAGGCACAGAGGCAGACAGAGACAGAGAGAGGGAGAAGCAGGCTCCCCGCTGAGCAGAGAGCCCGATGTAGGGCTCGATCCCAGGACCCTGGGATCATGACCTGAGCCGAAGGCAGAGGCTTTAACCCACTGAGCCACCCAGGCGCCCCTGTAAAACATATTTAAATGGTTATACATTCCAAACGTTTTAAGAATTTAAAAAAAAAAAAAAAAGAATTAACAAGAATTATTAAAGGGCGTAACTCGGTCTGAGTTTCCCTAAATTCTGTAACCATTTCAGAAGTCTGGATACCCACAGAAGTGCAATAACTCTCCTAACTAGAGAGTAGACAGCTCACATAAAGTGAAAACAGACTGGCAGATAGAAACACATGTCCCGATTGTGAAATGCAGTTGAGTTTAGAGCTCCATCTGTTCCCAGACTTGAAAAGTCTGGGGTTTTCTCAAAACCACCACAAAAGATTTGTGTGTTGTACCAACAGAATGCAGACATTTTCTAAGCACTGGGCCAAATAATCATTTATAAATAAATCCTTATCTTTATAACCACAAAAATTGAAAACACTCAGTAAGAATGTGCCAACCTTGAACAAAATACCATTGGCCCCTCATATATCGTCACTATTTCTCTTTTTAGAGGCATCATTCATCTCATGAAAATAGAGTAACGAGCAAATAGCCACTTTTTCCCAATCTGCAAGGATATTTTCAGGACTTTGCCCTTGAAAAAGGTAGCTTTCTCACCGAAATCATTTCAATCGCTTTCAGGCAAGCATGGCAAACATCAGTGATCTAACATCAGGCAAGTTTTCCTTCTTGATAATAAATATGTTAGTTTGGAGCAGGCTCCCAAAGAATCCAGACAGCTCTGATCTGGCCCTGTTCCAGCAGTGAAGCGTCTGGTGTCGGAGGAAAACCATCAGATGTCTTTCAGATGTGTACTTCTATCTACCCCTACTGTCTGCAGCTTGAAACAGAAGTGGTGACCATTAAAGGCCCATCTTTTGGGCACTGATGTCAAACATCTTTGCTAACCACAATGTACAGTCAGCTGAGAACATCACGTATTTGTGGAAGAGGGATCTTTTGAAAATGTATGGCATCTGTCAGGTTAGATACTAGAAAACTGACAAGACTTACAGGCCACTCTGGGTCGGGATTCATAGCCAACATTGTAGAATTAGTGTACAGCTCTGTTTTCTTTTTGAAATTTACATACATTCCCCAGGATATGTGAAGATGTGATTCTGGTGCTGGACTAGCAAATTCTTTTGTATAAGCTGCACGTGTTCGGGGTCAGCCAAAGCCTCAGCATGGGGCATTTGGCTAGCTTCCTCGTATATACAGTAAACTGACTTAAGGAAAAAACAATGGTGTTTCTACTAAAATACTCTAATTCACACTCTGGGAGTAACAGGAATTAATTTAATGCTTAAGAGGGAGTGTGCACATGATGTACTCTGAGCACAAAGAGAGAACGACATTTAGTAGGGGACCCTCGATGATTTTGCTGGTGTAGTCCTGAAGACAGACTCAAATATCACAAAGCGGATGAGGCTGAAAAGGAGACATGTCCCTTGGGAGCTGGAAGTAAAGAAATTGAGCAGAGTCGAAACCAGGGGAAAGGCAAGGCAAAAGCAAGGTTAGAAACAGGGATAGGGCATAAGGATGACTGAAACTCAGTTACCTCTGGATAACTAGAAATCAAATGCAGAAATATTCATCATAAACTCAGGTGATGGCCAGTAGGAAGAATCTGGTGGCAGAGAGTAAACAAAAAGGGAATGGGAAGGGAGTGGCTCTGGACTGGCTCTAGACAGTGGCTCTGTCTAAAGAGACAGAGATTTTCATTCCGTTTGTCAAAACGTATCTGACATACACTCCAGCAGCTGAATTTACCCACCACTTTGTGTTCCATTATGGGCACTGGGGTAACTGAACGAGGGTAAGAAGGCTAATGTCCAGCAGCAGGCAGGGCTGAGGAGGGTTACCTGCCTTCAGAATCAAGCCATGGAACATTTCACAGTAAATTAGGTCGTTTATTTACCAGCTGAACATATCACTGTGGAAAACAGGACATTTATTTATTTTTTAATTTATTTAGTTATTTAAAAGACTTATTTGAGAGAGTCAGCGAGTGCTCACAGCCATGCGCCTGTGGGGGGGATGGGTGGAAGGGCAGAGGGAGGGGGAGAGAAAGGCCCAAGCAGACCTCCTGCTGAGCATGGAGTCCAATGTAGGGCTCGATCTCAGGACCCTGAGGTCATGATCTGAAGGAAACCAAAAGTCAATCACTTAACCGACTGCATTCCAAGGCGTCCCCAAAACAGATATTTAAAACAAAACGCAAAGTTGCCTATATTTGATGTGGGGTATTGCATAGAAGTTTGTGGTGCCCTCCCCCACCATTTTAACTATTGTAAAATAATCCACTGTCTGTGCCTTGATATTTTTTCAAAGATTTTTAAAGATCTTATTTATTTGTCAGAGAGAGAGAGAGAGAGCAAACACACAAGCAGGGGGAGAAGCAGGCAGATGGAGAAGCAGGCTCCCCGTTGAACAGCGAGCCCAATGCGGGGCTCACTCCCAGGACCCTGGGATCATGACCTGAGCTGAAGGAAGACATTTAACTGACTGAGCCACCCAGGCATCCCAATGCCTTGATATTTTTTGTCAAAATGTGAGCAACTCCAAGTGATACATTAGAATAGAAGTAAAAAAGAGACAGAGAGAGAGAAAGCCATGGAAATGTATTTGTTTTTGTTTTGTTTTTCAACAATCATGAGAAACCAAGGTTCAGATTTGCTTGTGTAGGCAAACAGACTGCCCATAGACCTAATATCACATATGGAAATCCCAAGTTCTGGCATGCGTGCATGATGGACCAGACTCTGGAAAAATCTCATGCCAGGGAAAACTGTGGATTGTCAGCCATTCGTGCCGAGTTTGGAATGTTACTGTCCCATTAAAGTTTCCAAGGCTTTACCCCTAAGAAACTTTTACAGGCACCCTGGGCAAGCCTTGCTCCGAGCCCCAGGAGTCAGAAGACATTCAGAAAATGAAGGCTTCTAAGGAGGGAACCTAGAAGTAAGTACATGGAGAAAGAGGGTGGGAAAGGAGAGGGCCTCCAGAAAGCTCTTTGGAGGTAAGCTTGAGAAGTCTCCTTAAAAACAAGGAGGACAGAATGAGAGAAACAGAGAAGAGGAAGATGGAAACTTTAAACACACAGCTGTGACAGGAGAGCAAAGGAGGGAGATCATGAACTATGTACGGGGTGAAATGTCATGCAGTGGGGTCCTCAGCATGTGCGGACAATGGCACTTTTTGGAGGAAATTCCCCACACCTCTTACTCCAGGAAGGAAACCCCTTTAAAGCCTGGAGGAATAGTGGGAGGGACAGTGGAGGGGGGGGAGGTCTCTAGTAATTCATTCTTAGGGCCTCTGCTTCCCTCAGGTTTGGGGTTTCTTCCTATAACCCAGTGCAGAGGAAATAAACGAAAACCTAGGAACCTTATTGTACCGGAGTTCAAGCAATCCACAAGTCACTCAAATGTCTGCACCCGCCACAATGTTTAAAATGGGACATGAATGGAAAAACAAGAATACGAGGGAAGAAAGTTAAGACTTTCTTCACGAATGGCTGAAAATCCTTCACGGCAGGAAGCCAAGACTTCCTCTGTGCTTCTCTATTTCTCTATTTCTTTATTTGGTTTTCACCTTTCTATATAACCTAAAGCCATGCCAAGAGAATGCGCTGATGATCCCACCACAGGGCGCACCTCTCCAAAGGTCCAGATTCTCTTGGGCTCCGCTCCAAGAATACAGAGGGACAAGGTCCCTTCATGCAGATGGGACTGAGGGAAAGAGGGAAGAGATGGTCTTACATGTTGCTCATCAGGAATTACCCCTACTGCCTCAGGCAAAGGCTCCCAAGCTGGATCTGATGCCCCAACAGGTTTCTGAAGATGTTTTCTGGTTGCTGTACCGTGGAGGAGGAGTGCTGCTCCTGTCCCCTCGTTCTGACTTCAAAGCCTGCCTATTTGTGACATTAGCAAGTGCTGAGATGAAAGCAGCGAGGAAATCAGTCTGCAGTGAGTGGACTGGAGCTGGCGGTTATATGTGTCGCTTTTATCCTGAACGAGGAGACTACAGAGAAAGATACAAATGATTTATTGTACACTGAGCCAGACAATCCTGACTTTGAAAGAAAAAAAAGCCCAACAAGTGTACATTTTCCTCCTCTTAAAAGATTCTATTTTGATAAAATGGAGAGATTCCACCAGATTCCTCACATGTTTGATATATACATATATATGTATACAGTGCAATACAAGGACTTTTGGCTGAAGCTTTCTGTTGCATAAAAGATACAAAATTATTTCTCAATGCCAAAGAAGTGCTGTGTTGACCTCCAGCCTGTTTCAGCTTTTTAATTCCCAAACCCTGTTGGATAGCATGAAATTTAATTTTTTGCCCCATCATGGGAACTGGGAAGAATTAAGATCCTAACCATGACCTCACATTCCATGAAAAATAAACTACTGAACCATGTGCACATAATAGCCAGTTCTATTTTAGTTGCAAATGACAGAAAACCCCGTCAAACTGAAACTGAAAAGAGAAATTATTGCCTCTTGTAAAAGTAGAGTCCAGGAGGAGTCCTAACTTCAAGGCATAGTTTGATCCAGGATATCTAGGAAGTGACACAAGCTGGTTTATCTCTCTCTATCTCTCAACTCAGTTCATGGAAGCCTATCTCCATATTGGCTTCTCCATCAAGCAGCCTCATAATGGCAAGATAGCTACCAGTAGCTTCGGGATTTTATCCGTATAAGTCTAAATCCAAGGGACAAAAAAAGTGAATTCTTAGCAAAAGTTCCATAAAATTTCAGGTTTCACTCTGATTGGACTGACCTGGGTCACATCACCCCTGATCTAATCACTGAGGTTAGGGCAATCCTGGGCTGCGAACCGGCAGGCCTGAATTACAAGTCTCCTTCTTCGAGGTCCATGTAAACCTCAGAACCTGAAAACTGACGTTTTTTGTGTTAATTCTACCTCCAAAATAGTATACAGAATCTGGAGAGGCACAACAAAAGACACACACTAAGGCATAGTAGAATATTTTAGAGATGTGCTGCTAACATATAAATGGTATTCCTCTCCTAGTACTCAAAGGCAAATAGTGGTAACAGATTCCAAAACATTTTTAAAAACTATGGAATAAAATTTAAAATTGATAAGATTAGATTTTTCTATGGATTTTTATTCAAGAAATATCTATTATTTTCTCTTCCTAGCTGAATACCTTTATCCAATTTATTAAATATTTAGGAATGTTGTTCAACACCTGCAATGCTGGCTTGTCGTTATGCTGCCCTTCTCCCCACCAACTGGGTCAAATAAAACAGTGTATGACACACAGTCACTTTTTATTCTCCTTAACTCATTCCTTCCTTAGTAGTGACCAGTTACCAAATTCCTACCATGTCCTAGATCTGTGCTGAGTACTTTCAACACAGAGTCTCCAACCCTTAAACTAACAGACTTTATTGCTTGTCCAAAGTAGTAACAGCTGATAAATGGTGGAACCACAATTTCAACCAAAATTGGTCAAAAGACCCCCTTAGGCTTTTCTCCTGTAGGAAGCTGCCTTGCACTCACTTCTATATGTTACTTCTGAAGGTCTGCTGTTCAGAGCCGCCTTCTCTAACGGTTCTGGTGCATCTACTCGGGTGAGTAGGAATGGGTAATTACACCCATCTACTAATTCTATTAAAGTCAAGCTAGACTAGTTATCCATTGCTGACTGCACTGTGTGACTTTTCAGCTTCATTCCCTTTTCATATTGCTCACTGGGAAGACTTTCCAAATTTTCCATCTATGAATAGTACATCCATGTCCATATCTAAAAATCCTACCCAGTCAAGTTTTACTTTATTATACTGCTATGGTCTTTAGGAAGAAAATTTTGCACTATACATCAAGATTCTTGAACATGAACATATCCTTTGACCCATTAACCCCATTTCTAGGGATTAATCTTAAAAAAATAAAGAGGTATGCATGGAGCTAAAACAAACAAGCACACATACACATATTGTCACATTAATTTTAACAGTGGAAGAATTAGGAAAAATCTCAACTTTCAATGCCACAGGAGAATGCTTAATAACATATTAATGTACATGTCAATAACAGTCACCATGTACAGATTATAAAACAGAATGCACAGACTGATCCAGTTTTAGAAGATAGCCTGATTGGCCCTTCCAGATTTACTCATGATCCTCTCTACTCTGCTGTCTGCCCCAAACAACAGGTCTGTAAGCACTACTCAGCAGACTCTTTTGATCTCTGCTTTCAGGTGGGTGCAGCCAGTGGGAAGCCCAGCACAATATCTGAGACAAGGTGGGGAGGAGGACAACAGGGTATTTATTCTCTTGACTCTCTCCCTGTGAAGTTACCTAAGCTGGCCAAGTTTCTTCAGGAAGGACAGTGCTTCTCTCAAGGTAGAAGGTTTTTCTCTACTAATCTCTCCTGCTAGGTTCCAGTAATCACAGCCTCCCCTTATCCCTTCATTAACAGGCCTGGGGTTAGTAAGAGCTCCTTTACTATTACTAGCCCCAGGTTACTGCACCACCCTGTGCTTACCCTATGTTTACCCACCCATATAATTTGATTATGCCATCTGTTTCCCATCAGGACCTTGACTAACACAACACAAATATAAACACACTCACTCATAAAAGGGGAAAGAAATCTTACAACAATATACCACCAAAAAAAGAACCAATAATAGATATCTCACTAGGTGGTAGTATTATGAGTAATTTGGATTTGTTTCTCCTTATGCTTTTCTGTACTTTCCAAATTTATATAATCAATATGTAATACTTTCAGAATTTGAAATAACCACAGGTATTATGTTCCTACAAATCTAACTTATGACAAGTGTCAGCTCTTCCATAGATTTTCCGCTGATCACATACCCTCTAAACTTGCCACTCTCTAAACCGAATTTTTCTACCATTTATCTTCTATGCTACAACACTCATAACTTCCTAGTGGTTAGGCTCTTTTTAAATGTGTATGTATTTATTTATACCACCCTTACTCAATGAAGGATTTAAGAGAACACAATTTGTATATAGCACTTCTCTTTTCTGAGATTAAAATCTCAAAATCTTGGAGGGCAGGGGCCATGTTTTATGTTCTCTCTATTCCCTACTGTACCTATTATGCAGTAGACAATCAATAAACATGGATAGAATAAATGAAATCTATAGAAGAGATTTAAAATCTCATTTCTGTCATTTCAACTTCCTTCCTATCAACTCTCCTCTATAAGCAATAAAAATGAATCATTTGAATTCAATTTCTCTACAGATCCATCTTCTAGTGAAAGCGCAAATCAGGAATGAAATAGCTAGAGGCAAGCAGTCTGAGGGACTAGGGAAAAACAGAGGGTTGGGAAAAGCCACTACGAGAGTACAATAATGAGTTCTTGGATAATCATGAGGTGGCTAGGTTTTACAACTAAGCTTTCTCACTAACAACAAATCTTGAGATTTTAGTTTCAGACCTCTGAAATGTATCATCAGAGGAAGAAATCTGAATAGCAGTATTTAGATTAATTGGGTCATAATTATTCTTTGTGGAAAAGAAAGATCAGCCTTAGAGAAAATCAAATTGTGACCCGATTCCTCAAAGCACCATTTCTTACTTGCAATTTCTATTTTCCTCAAGCTCCTACTATAAATAGAGGCAGTGAGTCTAATTAGGTATTCAAATAGTCACCAAATGCAATCTTCTAAGTTCAATTTCAGCAACTGTTGAGTAATGTACTCCTGAGAGAGTAAAATAACATCCTCGGACCTACAGGGGTAGCTGGCCAAAGTGACAGGAAGTTACCACTATCTTTCTGGAGAAATCTTTGCTTCATATCTGTCTTTGTCTTCATATCTGCAAATCCTAACCCTGTTGGGTGTGTCACCACTTCCATGGTGGTTGGAAGTAAGTGGGAAACAGATGTTGACACAAGATGCAACATGGCCAAAAACACAAACATGGTGTCTTAAGCCCCACAAGAAACCAGGAGAAGGAGCTCTGTGTCTCCCTTTTCAGGATTGTGAGCAGGACCTCCAGTAAAGCAGGTAAAGCACGGTGGAGACATAGTACGTCTGACTTATTTTATTGACTTTGACAGTAAAAAGGGTGTAGGGACAACTTGTCTGCAACATCCCCAAGAAGTTCTGGATCTTGCTGTCTCATAAAAATTTATTATATTATAATCTGGATTCACATACTCCTGGTCTCACCCTTTGCCTATAGAATGATTGCCTTTCAATGTTTCCCAGACCACATGTTGTTTAGCTGCCCAATATGCGCTTCCATGTGGTTCTTATTATTAACAAAACATTGTCAAAAGGGAGCCCCAGGACCAATGACAAGAACTGAACATAGCCAGATGCCACCAGTATCTCTGATTCAGTATCTGGAGCTCCAGTGGTATTCCTACCTCACCCCAGTTATCTTGTCTGTTTTCACACAACATCTATTCTAAAATCAGTAATTTAAAGAACACATTTCATCCCTACCAACTGAATACACAATGTACATTTTCCTCTGCAAAACATTTACTAAATACATTCGCTGTATTCGGCTCTTAACTGACAGATTCTCTATTCTAATACAATAAATGTCTTTCCTAACTATTCTTATATATTACTAAAAATGGTTTGTCACTTTTCAGGGCTAGGGATACCCCAGTATATAATTCTCCACTGCCCCCCTCAGGCATGCAGAGCTCTCAAGTTTCTCATTATTAAAATTTGCACTCAGAATCTGATTGACTAATTCACAATGAAGTATAATAGTTTTTGCTTCTTTCCAGATTTTTCCAGATCTTTCTATTCTAAAATATACGATCTTTAAATTAAGAGGACATATCTCTCCAGGTAGATTTCAGGTACTAATGGCAGGTGCTGAGTTGTTAAGGTGGAAGAGGGGGTGTTTTTAGAGGAATAACTTCATGGAGCTTTCCCAACCCTGGCCTGTAGGTTCGCAAAGGTCACATGTCAGGCTGCTCTAAGAGTAACAGTCTAAGAGTAGCAGTCATAGCACATCAATAACAATTTTTGCTATTTCTCATACCACTATTTATTAAGTGTCTTTTCTCTTCAGAGTTGGGATATGAATTTTAAAATTTTATTTCATTTTCACTGTGATCCGATGAAATTGCCCTGTTACTCTCACTTTATGCTGTAGAAACATAATTTGATCAAAACCATCCAGCTAAATAAATGGCAGAGCTGGGGTTTCAACTCACAGCTACAGGGTTCTAAAACCCATGGTCTTAGCCATTATGGTCTGCTTTGTGATGACCCCAGATAAATTGAACTTTTAAGATATTTACTGGATGGACTCATTTTTACTTCATAATTTTTTTTTCTTTAAAAATTTTATTTATTTATTTGACAGACAGAGATCACAAGTAGGCAGAGAAGCAGGCAGAGAGAAAGGAGGAAGGAGGCTCCCAGCTGAGCAGAGAGCCCGATGCGGGGCTCGATCCCAGGACCCTGGGATCATGACCTGAGCCGAAGGCAGAGGCCTTAACCCACTGAGCCACCCAAGCGCCCTACTTCATAATTTCTTGTTTGTTTTTCTCAGTACTCTCTCGTCAATATCATGAGGGTAATGTGATCAATTGCATTTGAACCTCTCCAAGTTTTGGGGTAACTCATTGTTGATCTAGTCATTTTTACACTCCATGGAAAGCTTAATTGGGATAGATTTTTCCTTTTTTTTTTTTTTTCTTCTCTCCAGCCTTCCTAGCTAATGAAAAAGTTTAAGGGGAAACTCAAGCTTGCATTTATTCCAACCTTATTACTAATCAAAATGAAAGAAGGAAAATGAATCAATAAGATACAATTTGTCTGTCCTAAGTTGGTGATGCTATGGGAGGATGAGTGCTTTTAAACAATACTGGGAGGATATAAATGGATAAAAGTTTTGTGCAGAACTGTTAAAGCATATGACCCTGGAATTACACTCCGTTGAACTTTTTTTAAGATTCATTTATTTGAGAGAGAGAGAAAAAGAGCACATACACAGGAGTTGGGGGAAAGGCAGAGGGAGAGAATCATCAAGCAGATTTCCCACTGAGTGCAGAGCCCAATGTGGGGCTCCTAGCACACTCATGAGATCATGACATAAGCTGAAACCAAGAATCCAATACTTAACTGCCTGAGCCATGCAGATGGCCCTGAACTTGTTTTAATTAAATAATCAGATGCACATCCAATAATTCATCAGGATATCTGCCTTTGTATGAGGAAAAACTGAGAAAATAACCTAAATATATAATTATAGGGGACAGTTAAATAAAGATGGGTGTATTTATATGGAAGAGTAATATGCAGCAACTAGGATGTTTTCTAATAATTCTTAAGGAAATGAAATTTTGCTAAAAATAGAATACTAAGTGTGAAAAACAGACACAAAATGAATGCTCTAAATGCTTTTAAATTTCAGAAAATAACAGATATTACATCAAAAGATTCACTGTTGTTAGAGTTAAGCAATAGGATTGTGGCTAATCTGTTGTTGCTTTGTTGTGCATCTTTAACTTCCCTTAAATTTTCCTACAAATAAATATTACTTAGAAGAAAAATAATTTCTATTTTTTTAAAAGATTTTATTTATTTACTTATTTGTCAGAGAGATAGACTGAACAAGCAGGAGGAGGGGCAGGAAGAGGGAGAAGCAGTCTCCCTGCTGAGCAAAGAACTTGATGCTGGACTCCATCCCTGGACTCCGGGATCATGACCTGAACTGAAGGCAGAGACACCTAACTGACTGAGCCACCCAGGCATCCCAGAAAAATAATTTCTAAAATAGAACTCAAAATAGAACTTTTTGCTTATATAAAGTAGGAAATGATTGGGTTCTGTTTTTATTTTCAACCAATTTCTACATTTCATAATTTGAGATTGAGTCCTTTCAACAGATTACTTACATTTTAACAGATATTGTAATATCTCAGTTCTAACCCCCCACCAACTCACACCAAATTTATCTACTCATTTTTAGCTACTGATCCAAGGTATAGCAAAATTAGTGCAATAAATTTAAACCACTCACGGCCAATTTTATGATCCTGGAATACATAATGCGAATGAATGCAAGAGTCATTCTTCACTTTCTTGTTACAAATTCCCTCTAGTAAAATGCAATGTGATGATTAAATTCTGTGGAATGGTGACCAGGGTGTGGTTAGTATTCTTTAAAATTTTCTGGCAAAACTACCAGAAAGAAGAAACAATGGGAGGGGGGTGTTTTTAATTATATGACAAAGAATTATTTCATATGTGCTTTGCTGCATATAGTGATGATACAAAGATTTAATGTTCATAGGAAAGAGAAAGTGCTAAGTCTCAGGAATTCAGGTCTAATCAACCAGGAATAACCACATGTGGTATATAGACCCTGTGAATCCAAGCACAGTCTCTGGAAAACAAATAGATCTCTACTTCCATATCTACAAATAATAAAAAGGGAACATTTATAAATCATGAATTGATGGCAGAGTATACACTCACAGAAGAGGATACACAGTCACTTGCTCACTGATTATTTGATTCTTGCATTCATTTATTCATTTGGAGATGTACTGAAGAGGTATTATGTGTAAAATCCAAATTAAGGCTCTAAATTGGTCTCTAATTTATAGTAACCAATGTATAGTAGCACCAGGCAGTACCCCTGGGGTGCTCATTGACAACGAGACTGTAGAACCACACTACATACCTCTGGAATCGGAGCTTCTGGGGGTAGGGCATAAAAATAAAAACTGTTACCAAGCTCCTTGGGTTATTCTTATGACCATTACATTCTTTTGTCTTATACAGACACAATTAATACATGAATATTAAGCAGCAATAGGAAAATGTAGTTTACAATATATCAAAGGAGTAGACCCATGGTTGTTAGCAAAAGTGAAGCAGTTAAGGATATTAATACAGTGACTTTAGTGCTTTTGTCAATTTAACTTTATTATGATAATGTACTTTTGGATAAACAACTACAAAATGTTACCTATGGTCCATCAGGAAAGTCATGAATCATTAATCTTTAGGTAAACTAACACTAGCTTTGCTAGATCGATGGCTGACTCAGAATACAACTAAAATAAAAATGTTTATGCATGTTAGTATGAAGGAAATGAGATATTGTGAAGCATAATTTCTGGAGCCATAATTTGTGAAGCCATGGAAAGGAGTATGACTTCTCTAGAAAAGGAAATAGGTAATGCTACATTTAAGTTCTGGGGAGATAACCTGCAGGTTCTGAAAAGCAAGTAATGAATATTTAGTTTGCAAAAGTAAGAACTATTATTTATTGAGAATTTACCATGTGATAAGAGGTATAGTCAGAACCTTATTAAATTATCCCAATTACCTAATAAATCTGAGACATAGATAGTATCATTGCATTATTCCCACTTAAAAGATGAGTAAACAAAGGCAAATGGAGATTAAATATTATTTAAGGCCACAAATCAATAATCCACAGCTTGTATACAAGCTATCGTTTAAAAACTTAAAAAAAAAAGTCTGTAAGGAAGCAAAAACCAACAACAAATCTCATAGCTTAGTAAATTAAAGAACAACAATGAAAAGAATTCAAAAACCATAATGACAGATACAATCATCCAAGGATACCATTGATCAAGGATCACAGAACCAGAGTACTAATGGAGAAAGAACATTTCATTTCGTCCAACTGTCTCTACTATAAATGAGGCATCTGAGGTTCCAGGAGCTAACGTGACTGGTGACAGGTAAGTCTGAATTCAGATGCCTAAATAGTCATGAATATAATGTTCCAGATGGACCTTTGTCTCATGGGCCCTAGAGTTCTTCCTTCAAGTCAATATGTTACTCACATGAGCCTTACAAAGTCAGCACGTTGAAAAGAAGATAAATTTTTAATTTAATATGTAGTTTTCCCACTACAGGACCACAGTGGGAAATATTTGAAATGTGAAGTGTATTAAAGGACCCATTTATTTGGTTTGCCATTTCTGGAACTAACCCCAAGCTCATGTCTATTCGTCCCTTCTTCTCTATTCCAAGTTCCTACTTCAGGACATTATCATCACTTCCATCATTATTATCTTTATGTTTCCTGTTTGATGCTTCAACCTCACAAACTCTTTACCTGTTGTCCAACTCTCTGTCGTGTCCTCTGTTTGGAGTAATAGATTAGAGTTCCCAGCTCATTAATGCTACTTACAAACTGTAACTACTGAACTATTTGAGCATAAGTTTCCCCACTTTGAGAAATGAACATAATAATATGTAGCTCATGAAGTTGTTGTGGGAATTAAAACCTAGGTTAAAATATCACTTTATTGACCAGTACAGCAGGTGTTCAAAATATAAACGAGTCTTCCCTACTACCTCCGCCTGAATGTTTCATTTAAGTGAATCATTCTGCTACGATCCCATTCGGCTACCTTCTTCCCCCATCCCCCACTTGCCCTTTTTCTCACCTCAGAAAACCTCCTCTTCAGTTTTGACTTCCTAAATTTACCATTTGAGTGTTTTTCTGTAGTTCTCTTGGTCTTTAAAGAGGAAGAGGGACAGAGAGAGAAATAATGAAAGTGAGCAATTTAGCTGTCAATGAGTTTTTCTCATTTTTTCCCTTTTGTTTCAATCCTGTCTCCTTTCAATTGTTGCTTAAGATAAATCCTGTTTACTCTGTTCTCATAATGGCATGTCGCTATCTGAGGTATCCATTGAAAAGAGGGAATGCGTTTTCCTTGGCAGTAATCTACAGAAACATCTGTTAGAATAACTGACTCGAATCACGTTATTGACAGGAGATTGCCACCCAGAGATGACTGCAAAGAGTTATTTTTTCTAGAAGCCTCAACTTTGGTTGTTTTACAGCCGTGCTCCATGGAAGTGCTTAATTTTCCAAGCCCCTTCTTTCTTAAAATAAGCAGCTCCCCAAACCTTTGGAATATAACTCATTTTAAAATTCACACTGTTGAGCTATGGGGATGAAAGAAAGATCTTAGGGCTTGAAAAGAGAGAAAAACATGTGCAAAAGGCAGGGGGTAGGTCATGGAACCACGTATAAAAGAGACAAAATTATAGAAGTACAAGAGTGCAGAGTCAAGGGCTGAAGTTTTAAAAATAAATTTTACCCTCTATAAAATAACATCCTGCTCCAAGTGAAGAGAGCCGTGTCTCTGATATCATTGATATCATGGAGACATAATTTATATTCAGCTCTGGAACTCATAATTCTAGGTGGAATTTCAGCCATATTAATCTGCAGCCAGAAGCAATTGTAAAATGTGTAGTCGGCCTCAAGGATATGAATATCCAACAACAAAAACAAAAAAGTGCTTTTCATTTCATGATCTGGAATCCTAACTTCAGAGTGGATGGGGTCAGAGACAAAATATTAAACATTGAATTAGAGCCTTTTTAATGATATGTATATAAATATTCATTTAAATCAAATGAACCTTCTTGGCAGACCCCCTGAAAACCTGATTGTCCCTGGCTTGCAGCTGGCCGGGAGTCTGTGGGAGCAGGGTCATAGAGGCATGCCTTCCTTCCTGTCTGCCCGCTCTTGTCTGCAGCTGAGCAGGACAGGAGGGCTTTGAAGGGAGGGAGGTCTGTGATGGGAAGGGTGACTTGGCGGTTTCTCAAAGGTCAGGTGTACAAATGCAGCTTAAATCTTTTCTCTCCTCTGCTGTCATTTGCTTTAAAATTGCTCATAATTTCAGAGAAAGTCAATAATCTTTTTCCCTTCACTAATTTGTTAACTTAAGATACTTACTAGGCACCTACTGGAAAAATCAAACTAAAACAAGGCAGATTAGGTCCTTAACCTCGTATAGCTTATATTCCTTCCATTCATTATACTTTATTGAGCACTTATAATCAGCCATGAGCTAGACAAGGTGGTAGGTACTATGGATTTACGGATGGAACAAGAGATCTCTGTGGCCAAAAAGTGCATGGTTAGGTTCAGTCAGTAGCCTTGCATCCAAATAATAACTCAGTGGTGAGATAAATGCTAGGAGTTGTCAGTACAAAGTGCTTCCTAATTATCTAGATAATGAAAACAGTGCCCATAGCCCTCCCACATTTCTAATATCTTAAAGAAAAATTACATTTCTTAGGTCTCAGTCAGCTGCTGAATTTATGAACTAGGGAAAACAGACACTCTGGCAAACTAAAATCAGTCATTTAAAACAGAGAAAGCATTAGATGGCATTATAGCAGGGCCTGGTATCTACATTTTCTCTTCTCTGTTGGGATGGAATACATTTTAAAATGCATGTAATAAATGATCATCCCAAGGCTTTCATCAAAAAGTATTATTTCCCATTGCTGGTTTAAATAACAAAAAGGTTTATGGGAATGAAATGTTAAGGTAATAAGACTTCAATATTAGATGTCACCTATTGATCTCCAATATATTGTTTTCCTCAGGACTCATGAATTTCCTGCAAATTGCTAAAGTAGATCACAAGAATATTAGGTCAAATATGGTCAGTGGTAGGTCTCTGAGTTTAGAAACACAAGTATTTAGCAAAAATGATAAAATTCTGATTAAAATGGAAGTTATATAAATGAAGATTTTTATATCAGTTATGTTGAGTTTTCTCCTTCAACTAAATGTCAGTCCCCTCCCCAAAATAAACACTGGTATCGAAAATGTAAAAGAAAAATTTTTGCCTTACTGTTGCTTTATATGCAATATATGAATATACACATACATATTCAAGATATGCAAACTATGCAATCTACATCGTTGTCCTATGTTCTGTAATTTTTATACCTTAATAGGCAGTATGCACAGCCAGAATTGACCTTTATAGAGATGATCCCACAAAAAAACCCAAAGTTTTAATAATATGTGCTGTACTTTCTATGGAAAAGAAGTCAATTATAGTTTTCAATCAGTTCTAAGGTGTCATTAATTGTACCCTATTTTATATGTTATATGAAAGAATTAAAAAGCTGCCAATTAAAAATAGCACAGGATTTATTATCATTTAGAATCTTTATTTCATACTAGTTGAAAGAGGTCTGTTAGATTTACTAAGAGATACAATTTTAACTCTATCACTCTTACGCACTCATAAAAAGGAAAATATAAGTGAAAAGTACTTGTGATAGTCTATCACATTCTGAGTCTGAATTTCCTGTATCACTTATCAGCTCAGAGATGTCACTACCCAGGTTTCTATACAGATTACATTCTAGAAACTGACAAGGGGGTTACTGATGTAGGTTTTCGTCAGAGGGTGTTTCCGCTAGGGTTTCTGAGCTTCCTGTCCAAGCTTCTGACAGCAAGTCCGCCAGTCCTGAGGTTAACTCTTTCTAAATCTTAGCAAGAGTTGTTATTAGAAGGTTTGAAGGTAATAAGCAGAATTCTGATACCCAATTAGTCCTCCCCAGTCAGTGTGTATGGAATCAAACACTAAGAGTTGAACTAGCACAGATATGTGATCATGGGTCCTAACCAATCCTGCTCATGAGCACGCAGGGACCATCATGCCAAGAGGTAGCCTGACCAAAAGAGATTGTGAGACATCATGGCTTGTAAGGGTCATCGCGATTTCAGAAAGGTTAGAATGCGAAGACTCCCCCCTTAGAATTGGCAAGATAAAGCAACCCCCAAATTAAGCTATTCAGAAAAGCACATTTCTCTGACATTCTTACGAATCGTATATTAACACATAGCATATACTATATAATAATATGTATTATATATATACTAAATTACATAGCAATCGTAACACAATAATGTAGCACCAGCCACACTTCATATAATGTTAGCAAAACAGTGGTTTCTAGGCTTTGTTATTATGGACAAAAAGACCAACAATGGTGTCCTCTCTAAGGGATCAAAATCATAATTACATAATTACTAATAATATAAAGAACATTTAGCTTGAGCAAAATATAATTATGTATCATTAAAAATGCATAAAATAGAAGCTAGGAAAAAAGGAAAGACTCTCTCCCCCACCCTTGACCTAAAAAAATTGAAAAATGTGGAATTGGGAAGAGCCAATAAAAATGGAATAAGCAAGGGCTTTAAGGTAGGGAAGAAGTTTTGATGCGTTATTTTTTTTCCTTGCAAAATTCCTGTGAAAAAGATACTTTCTACAAAGAAATGCTAATTCCCAAGCACCACACAGAATTTACAAAAGGAGGAATATTCATTTGGAACAACAGGGCAATTTAAAGAATACACAGATTGGTGGTATGTTGTCCAAAATGAGCTTACATTAGGAACTTGTTTAGATTTCAAGGCACAGACTAGATCTAGGCAAGAAGTATTCTAATAAGCTTATTTGCCCATTAGCAATACTATTCTGACATATGTACTAAATGGATCATAGAATATAGAAGTTTTCACCTGTTTAAAACCTCTAAACTATCTCAAGGGCAGCATCTCTACCACCTTTAAATTTCTACATCACTGATAATACATGCCACCTAATTAACACTTAATGATATAGTCCATCATATTAATTTTGCACGACCATAATGGGTATGTGCAAGAATAAATGAAGGATGAGGTCAGAAAGATGAATTTAAATTGGGAGCCCTGTTATCAGTTCTCCTTAATAAATGTTAGTGAACGTGCCTAATTAATAACCCAAATCCTCATTAGAAATTCATTCAAGTGTTTTCTGAACTGATAGGGATTTTGTAGAACTTCAATTTTGCTCCAGCAAACAATGCTGTACTATTTCGTAAGATTTTCAAATGTGTAGGTGCAAGGCATCTAACAAGCAAAAGGAGTTGAGGAATGTGATCTCATGTGGACACACAGGTATAATCCAATATATGCAAATATATTAAATTTTCTAAAGTCAATATTGGTAATACTATATATCATTTTTCTATGTAATATAGCACATATATAGTCATATCTTTTCATCTATGTACCCACAGCCATCTACTCATCCCCCTGTCGTTATCAAACTATCTAGTAAATCATGAAGTGGTGTAAATGGTTCTACATGGTGTGACCTCATTCCTGCCTGCTACTTCAGGCATACGTATATGTATTAGTGCTTCTTGTACCCTAGGCTCCAGCCATAAAGCAGTCTATATTCTCACATTTAGGACTACCCACTTTCAGAACTTGAAGGCTTTATTTGTGCTACTCTGTCTTTGAACGCCTCCTTGCCAGCTGCCAAGTGCCTTATCATGCTTCAAACATCATTTATCTCATTACCAGTTGTAAAAGGAAGCCACTACAGTCAGTGCTTTATACTGGGCCATGGTAAAGTGAGAGCTATAATGTGAGAAAAAGTTTTCAGTGGTATTTGTTCCAGGCATTAAAGTGGTCTGGGGCACTTGGGTGGCTCAGCGGGTTAAGCCTCTGCTTTCAGCTCAGGTCATGATCTCAGGATCCTGGGATGGAGTATCACATGAGGCTCTCTCCTCAGCGGAAAGCCTGCTTCCCTTTCTCTCTCTGCCTGCCTCTCTGCTTACTTATGATCTCTGTCTGTCAAATAAATAAATAAAATCTTTAAAGTCTCACTGCGTTTGAAAACAAAACTAACCTTAAAACAATAAAATTCTGAATGTATGTTCTGAAGATTGGGGCTACGGATTTTTTTTTAATATTTTATTTATTTATTTGACAAAGAGAGAGATCACAAGTAGGCAGAGAGGCAAGCAGAAGAGAGGAGGAAGCAGAGAGACTGATGCGGGGCTCGATCCCAGGACCCTGAGATCATTACCTGAGCTGAAGGCAGAGGCTTAACCCACTGAGCCACCCAGGCCCCCCGGGGGCTACGGTTTTATCATTCTGATATGCATATTTCATTTTAGCATGGTATCCTCATGACAACACATTAAGCAAAAGTCCTTAAATAGCTTCCCATACTTATCTTCCAGGCCAATAATTCATAGTGAAAAATATATCATGAAAAATAAAGAAGGTGTTAAAGAAAAATTTTAGTCTCCTCAAGATCATTATTGATGCAATTACTGCCTTAAATAAAATCACTAAAATATTTAATTGAGAAAACTAATTACCTTCAAGACTGCTAAAGTAGTTATCACAAACTACTATGACAGAAATAAACTTTTAGTAATTTATTTTTAACAAATCCTGCATGTGTCTACAGAAGAAAGCTCCTGCTCTGAATTAAAATTAATTTAAACTTATTCAAAGAACAAATCTGGGATATAACATTTAATAGATTTAGCCTCAATAGAACATAAATTCCAGCAGCTAAAATGATGGAAGTCACAAAATGTACTGATGATTCAAACAATGCCAAATCAAGGTGAAGAACAGACTACATTATGTATGGATATATATTTAAAATAAATAACGATGCCAATAGGTATCACAAAATAATTGCTATTATATTTAGAAAACTAAATTCATTCATATAAAGAATGTATTGACAATTAGGCTATCTTCTATCAAGATTCCTGAAATTTTTATTTAAAATTTAATACATGAACGTTTACTTCCTAAAAATGTAAATATTTCAGAAGGCTATATATTAACAGGCAAAATTCCTTTTTCAATTCCCAGTACCACCAATGACCTCATGGTCCTCTCTTCAAGTAGTTGCTTGTAATCATTTGAATGCATCCTTGCAGAATTATTTAAGGTTTCTACATTATGTATATATCTGTGTCTGTATGTATTATCTCACTCATATTATTCTGCTTTTGTCTCAAATGCAAAATAATTTTACATTTCAGCAAACATAGATAGTAATATATTCTCTTTGAAAAGCTGTTGAGTATCTTATGTACCAGAATGGATGTCTTAGAATTTGCCTATTTATTTGTCTCATTGTCTGTTGGCTGAAATTTAGATTATTCCCTAACTTCAATTGTTATAACCCACTCTATTTTATTGTTGTGCATCCCATCTCCCAACATTGGGGCACAAAGCATACCCCAGTGAAAACAATTAAATACATTTGATAAAACATTATTAATACATCCTTGAATGCACTGATGATCTGCCAGTATAGTAAGTAATACCACACTAAAGCCAGAAGGGAAGTTTACTCTGGTGCCAAGGACTTGATATGTGTGCCCCCCCCCCCCCCAGAATTCATATACTGAAACTCAATCCTCAGTGAGATGGTACTTGGAGATAGAGTCTTTTGAAAGAAATTAGGTCATGAGACTGAAGCCCTCATGAATGGGATTAGTGTTCTTCTAAGAAGTAACCCCAAAGAGAGCAGCCATGTGGGGGTTACAGCAAGAAGTTGTCCATCTGCAAGCCAGGAAGAGGGCTCTCGCCTGGAACTGAACTCTTCAGATCTTGATCCTGGTCTTCCATGCCTGTAGAACTGTGAGAAATGAATTTCTGTTCTTTTGGCCATCTCGTTTAGTATACTTTCTTGTAACAGCTGGAACTAAGACAGTTGATTTGTACCTTATGAGAATTTTTTCAAACTATGAATTTGGGCAACCACAGAAGAAAAATTCAGGGCCTTGTCCCAGTGAGACATCTAATAGAAGATACTTTATAAACTTTGGAACCTAAGCTGGGTAGGTACCCTAGTTCTTAATGGCTAACTGGTCAGAAACTGTCAGTGCTTCCAGGAAAATGACAGAAACAAATAAAATGCCTTTCTGGAATTTTTTTTTTATCCTAAATTTTTTTTTTAATTCCATAATTAAAATTAAAGAGAAATGAGCATCTTTGACTTCCAGTTTCTAGTTCCACATTTAAATCACCCCACTATCCTAAGAAGTAAACAAAAGACTGAAAAAGCAACTTTTCTTGCAAAAACTATAGCAACAATAAATAATTAGGAAACAATATTATATATAAATAAATGTGTATGTGTATATATATACATACATACACAAATATTATATATATACAGAGAAAGAAACTGGTAATGCAGTTGGACGGCTGCCTTCCTGCAAATGACAGAAGAAATGGCTTGCACATTAGTAATGGTAGCCTTAGTAGAAGCTCTAGCCGAATCTACAGATTCCAGGGACCACCATTGTCCTTTTTCTGTTCCACAGGCAAGGGTATTCAGCAGTTTCTTAGTAATTAAACTCCAAGATACTTCCCCTTCCTGTCTTTGCTCCTTAGAACTTCCCCCTCTTTGTAACCATTACATGTATTAAATTTCTTTAGTTTGAAAATACCCAAAAGTTTCAGGGGATACTAACAGTTTCCTTATACCTTGGAAAACCAAGATATTTACTGATTCAGTAAAGACATTTACTGATTCAGTAATCAATATTTACTGATTCCTTGTATCTTGGAAAACCAAGATATTTACTGATTTACTGTTCCTCTAGTATACTTTAGCAAGTCTCTTTCATGGTTATCCTTGACCCGAAATAGTGTAAGAATAAGTTGTTTTACTGTTAAGCATATTTGTCACATATTCACCATTAATCTAATCTTCTTGTATCAAAAAGATAGGTCTAGACAGAGAGATAACTTGAAGAACTGTGTTGAACTGTCTTGGAGAAACAGAGACCCACCAGATATATTCTAGATGTATTAAAGTCAAATATATTACAACGTGGACCTAAGTAATATATGTGTATGTTTAACTCTATATTTACATGTATTTTTATATATGTAGATTTTTCATATACATGCATTTATCCATGTCAGCTGTACATGAGTATATATTTAGCACCTATTCTTTAAATATCTTAAGTTATATTCAGGTAAATTTTCTTTTACATGAGCTCTCCTTAAAAAGATAACACTATTTGACTCTAAGGGAAATGCCTATATTATCTTTCCTTATTTCTTTCTTTCCTGAATAAGCCTAAAAGTTATGATTTTTTTTTAGAAAATTGGCAGAGTAGATTATTTCGACATTTCTATGTTGAATCATTCAAATATATACATCAAGCCATTTTAGCTTCCTATTCAAACCCCCAATTTTTAATTCTCTATGAGAATAGTTTCAGCTCTGAGGCCAAATAAAGATGTAAAACAGTCCTTTGTCAAGAATAAAAAGATTACCTCATCAACTAGCTACGAAATAACAGAACTAATTTAACTCAGATAATGGGGACAGTTTTTGGAACAAGGTAGAAATGAACTTACAAAACTGTAGAAAATATAACTTAAAAAAATTGTCACAGAAGTAAAGGTTGATGAAAAGAAATGCATCAATTTTTATTTTTTAATTGCTTTTTAATCTGCTGAAGGCTTCACCTCCCAAAGGGGCATAAGTGAGGGTCAGTGCCTTTCTCAATTTTTGCTATAATAGTAACATTTTCAACTACATCGAAACATTTGGAGAGAACCATGTATTTAAAGCACTTAAACAACAGATTCAACAGTGTAAAATTAAATTATAAGCAATGAATATGAATGTCCATTTCTATATGACTTAATTTTTTAAAGATTTTATTTATTTATTTATTTATTTATTTATTTATATAAATAAATAAATACACACAAGCTGGGGAGGAAGAAGGAGAAAATCTCAAGGAGATTCCACACAGAGCACAAAACCTGAAACTGGGCTAGATCTCAGGACTCTGAGATCATGACCTAAGCCAAAACTAAGAGTCTGATGCTTAACTGACCTAACCACCCAGATCCCCCCATGACTTCAGTTTTTTAGACCAGTATTAGGTTCACAAAAAAATTTCAGGGAAGGTAAAAGATCTCCCATGAACCCCCTGCCCCTACACATGCATAGCCTACCCCATTATCTACATCTCCCGCCAGTATAGTATATTTGTTACAATTTATGAACCCACAGCAACACATCATAATCACCCAAAGTCCATAGTTTACATTAGGGTTTATTCTTGGTGTTGTACATTCTATGGGTTTGGACAACTGTATAATGGCATGTATCTGTCATTACAGTATCATAAAGAGTATTTTCACTGCCTTAAAAATCCTCTGTGTTCTGCCTAGTAATTCCTCTCCTATCCCCAGTCTTGGCAAACACTGATCCTTTTAATGTCTCTACAGTCTTTCCTTTTCCAGAATGTCATGTATACAGAATCATACAATATGTAGTCTTCTCAGGCTAGCTTCTTTTATTTAGTAATATGCATTTCAATTTCTTCCATGTCTTTCCATGACTGATAGCTCATTTTTTTAGTGCTGAATAATATTCCACTGCCTGGATATGTCACACCTTTTTTATCTACTCACCTCCTGAGAACATCTTTGTTGCTTCCAAGTTTTGACAATTATAAATAAAGCTGCTATGAACATCCATGTGCAGGTTTTCACAGGGACATACATTTACAAATTGTTTAGGTAAGCATCAAGGAATGTTTCTGCTGAATTCATAGTTAAAATATGTTTTGTTTCATAAGAAACTCTCTTCCAAAGTAGTTGTACAATTTTGACCTCCTCCAGCAAAGGATCAGAATTCTTGTTGCTCTACATCAGTATTCTGGATTTTCCCATTCTAATAGGTATTCAGTGATATCTCATTGTTATTTTAATTTTCACTTATCTGATGACGTGTTTACATATGCTTATTTGCCATCTACAGATCTTCTTTGGTGAGGTGTCTGTTAAGGTCTTTGGCCTAACAGAATTGGTTGTTTTTCTTACTTAAGAGGTTTTTTGTATATTTTAGATAATAGTCCTTTTATCAGATGTGTTATTTGCAAACATTTTCTTTCAGTCTATAGCATGTCTTATTCTTTTGACATTATCTTTTGCAGAGCAGAAAATTTTAGTTTTAATAAAATCCAGTTTAACAAGTTTTTATTTTATAGACAGTGCTTTTTGTATGTCAAAAGGCCTTGCCACAACCAAGGTCATCCAGTTTTACTCATGTTATTTCTAGAAAGTTTATAGTCTTGAATTTTACATGTATGTCTATGATCTATTTTGGGCTAATTTTTTGAAGGGTATAGAGTTTGGGTCTAAGTTTTTTTTGTTGTTTTTTGGGTTGTTTTTTTTTTTTTTTTTTTTGCGTGTCAGTATCCAGATGTTCCGACACCAAATTGAAAACACTAACTTTGTCCCATTGCTTTGTCTTTCCTTCTCTGTTGAAGATCCACTTCACTATATCCATGCAGGTCTATTTTGGGGCTCTGTATTCCATCCCATTGATCTACTTTCATTTAGTTTGCCAATACACTATCTTGATTACTGCAGCCTCATAGTAAGTCTTGAAGTTTAGGTAGTATCTGTCCCCCAACACTATTTTTTTCCCTTCATTATTGTGCTGGCTATTCTGGGTTTTTTGCCTCGGCACGGAAACTTCAGAATCAGTTTGCTGATAGCCACAAGCTCAACTTGCTAGATTTTGATTGAGATTGTATGGACTACTTAGACAAGTTGGGAAGAACTGACATTGTGACAATATTGAGTCTTCCTACCCATAGAGTTGGAACATCTCTCCGTTTACTTAGTTCTTCAATTTCTTTGGTTAAACTTTTAAGAGTTTTCCTCATATAGGTCTTGTATATATTTTGTTAGGTTTATACCTAAGTATTTCATTTTGGGGGGGGGGGGGGGGTGGTGCTAGTGTAAGTAGTAATGTGTGTTTAATTTCACATCTCACTTATAATTGATGTTATAGAGGAAATCATTTGACTTTTGTATATTAACCTTGTATCCTGTAACCTTGCTATCATTGCTTGTTACCTCTGGTTCTTGTTGTTGCTGGTTCTTTCAAATTGTATGGATGAATATGCCATCTGTGAACACAGACTTTTTTTCCCTTCTCAATCTATATTCTTTTATTTTCCTTCCTTGCCTTGTTGAATTAGCTAGAATTTTCTTTTCTTTTTTTTTTTTTTTAAAGATTTTATTTATTTATTTGACAGACAGATCACAAGTAGGCAGAGAGGCAGGCAGAGAGAGGAAGGGAAGCAGGCTCCCTGCTAAGCAGAGAGCCCAATGTGGGGCTGGATCCCAGGACCCTGAGATCATGACCTGAGCTGAAGGCAGAGGCTTTAACCCACTGAGCCACCCAGGCGCCCCTAGCTAGAATTTTCAATACGATATTGAAAAAGAGTGGTGAGAGAAGATACTTGCCTTGTATCTGATCTTAGGGAGAAAACCCACCATTCAGTATGATGTTAGATGTTAGCTTTTTTTGAAACATACTTTATCAAGTTCAAAGCTCCATTTTTAATATCCTTAAAAGTAAAATAATGGTCCACTTCATATGTAAGAGGTTTTTATTTTGTTTGGCTTTCAAAATTTTTCAAAAATTCAAGAGTCCAGATTTCACATCATTTAAATTTTTATTTGTTAATTTAATAACTTCTTGAGTTTCGAAGCCTACTAACCTTGCATATCTTAATTTTAGATTAGGATTAAGCCTTAAACAAGGTTAAAATTAATACACTAACAGAAGTCATAATTTAATCTGGAAGGCAGTGGAACTATAATTAATATCTTTTATAGATCCTGTACTCCTAGAGAATCTTTATAACAAGCATAACTTCAGGTCACGAAAAAAAAAGACTTCCATTCACTCTTCAGTCAAGGGCATTTACTATGATAGTTAAGATGGACCTGAATTATCTTAGGAATTAAGGTGGTGGTGGGGTGTAACGCTGAAAGGCTGGCTCTGAAGACAGTGGGCATGGTTTCAGACCTTTGCCCTACTAGTTACTAGCTATGTGACCAGGAAAGTTGTTTAATTCTCTAATGCCTCATTTGTTATTAGTTAAGTGGAATAATATTAACTTCAAAAGGTATTTGTGAGGATTAAATGAGTTAATATGCATAGTACTCAAAACAGCCTCTGTAATATAGAATGTATTATAGAGTATTACTATTATTATTAAATGTTAAGAAATACAGAAAAGTACTTGCATAAATAACCCAGGTAAACTAGCAAATCACATAACTTTTCAGACTTTACAGCCTCATGTAAATGTTAATATGACCGATATAAAAATTAGATCATTTCAAGGAACCACAATGATTGGTCAAAAAAGCCACCTTTTGTGGCTGTGGGAGAGGAGAGAAGTTGTACATGAATTTAACCAGTTATGATATGAGCTCAGTTATTTCATCTGCCCTTGGTGGACACAAAAAAAATGACAATTTTAAAGGTTAATTGATTTGCCTTAACCTGTTACCCACAGTAAATAAACAAACTAGACCAGAATCATTTCATTTATGTGGATAATCTATGATCTCCTTTCAGGCAAGTTAATGAACTATTTAGGAAAGAGAAAGAAAATCAGAGAAGCATTGACCCCTGTTCCCAAAGCAAAGTATGCATTGAACATATTTTCCCTTGCTTAGTTCTACAGTGTATCTGCTTCTTTAGCTGGACATTTCTTTTATGAGGTACAATAGGAGGTTAATGGATCAAATGAGCAGATGGTAATATTCTGGAAAATAATGATAATACTTACACCACTGCCAGCGTCCCAACCCTGCTGAGTAATATGTTAACTCAGCAGTGGGGAACTGTTCCTGGGGGTACACAGACAATCTGTAGTGTTGCTTCCATTAAGTGGCTGAATGATCAGCTGTTGAACTCTCTCTCTCTCTCACACACACACACACACACACCCTCACACAAGAACACATTGCGTAAAATGCACTATTAAAAACAATTATTCTAAAGAATGCCAAGAGATAGCTAATTCTTCAAGTCAACAAATGTCTAGGAAGTGTCAACTTCATGCTGAGTAATATTGCATGATACTTCTCAAAATATGTTATGCTTAAAATAAAAAGTTCATTAAATAATCTTGGGCATTGTGTAGACAATTAAAAAGATGGTTTAAAAGAACAAACCTACAAGACAAAGGAAGCGAAGAGGGATTATAGTAATGTGAGTCTGACAGTTTGAAATCAGAAAGACTAGAGAAAAAGCTTGTATATTCAGGCTTGGGAAAGCTGAGTTTGGAGGCAGCACCAAGAGAGCTCAGAAACAACTCATTCTTCACTGCAGAACTCACACAGATCAGGAGTTGGTAATATGGAAACTTCTAGAAAAGGGAGTGACCATGGAAAAAAGACTGAAGATTGCATGATTGCATTCCAACTTTACTCAAGAAGAATTTGATGTCCAGATTCTTTCTTACACTTTGCATAGCCAGGCAATTGCTAAAGGCCCCACCTCTGCAAAAGACAGGAGGATTCATGTCTGAAAAGAATAAATATGTCTGTGAACAGTGAGGCAGAGCTAAGAGCAGAGATACTTTAGTAAAAACAGGGAATAAGTAAAAGCTTACATATGAATGATTATAAAAGACTGGAAAATTCTTCTCTGGTGATTTTTGACCAACCTGACTAAAGGTAATGGTCTTGGGATTCCCTGATAAAGTAGCCCAATCAACTGCATAGAAGAATTTCCAACTACCTCTGGTACCATGCTCTTAAGTTTAAACAAACAGAAAAGGATAGTCAGATAGCTTAGGGAAAAAAAAATACCAATGTACAAAACAAAAATGAGAACAAAAAAAGAATTGGGGCAAAACAGAGATTCATAGAGAAGAACACTTCAAAAATGTTAATATCCTCAGAGAGAGAACAGGAAATCTTTCATTTATGAATCAATAACTGGATGATATAAAAAAGAACAGAGACCTAAGAGTGACAATAATAACAAAGATGGTACAGGAGATATGTCCAGAATCCTAAATGACTCAAGTGGGTGCTTACTCATGTAAGCGCCATTATACAGTTAGATGTGGGCCACAGAAGAGATACCACCTGCAGTATTACTGGTGTTGGAGAATCTACAACATTGGGGCACATTGGAAAGCTCCTTGAGGGAGGTGGAGTGTGGGATGAGCCATCAGGGGTATGTACCGCTGTGAGAGTAGAGATGAGCTCAGGACTTTCCTTTTGGAGAAAAATGGCAATCACAAAAGAAATAAATAAAAATGTGGGAGTACCATAAAAAGAAATAAAAAGCATAGAGGAGTCACAGATTTGGAGAAAAGAGGGATACAAGAGGAAAACTGGTACCAGTATTCAGTAAGTTTTATAAGGACTAAGAGAAGCCTGGGGCACTTCCAGATGGAGGCATCTGGCAGAGTCCATGGCCTGGCAGTGGAATTCTAGAGAGAAGTCCAATCTGGTGGTTACCACTGGGTTGTTCACATGCAATATTATTCTACCTTTCTTCCTTCCCTTCTTTGTTTCCTTTTTCCAACAAATATTAGTGGATGCATAGATAAAATAAGACAAATCAAACCTCTGCACTTACAAAACTTTCATTCTTGTAGAATGATGCTAAGATCATGCATGAGATTAAAAGAGAGAGAGAGAGAGAGAGAGAGGCAGAGAGAGTGAGAGAGAATGTTTCAAAGAAAGAGGAATGCAGTGTGGAAGACAATGATGATGATGATGTCAACATTTCTGTACTGCCAGACTTGGTTTTAAGCCTTCTCCTTACTACTCACATGTGTCTGCAAACCAGCAACATCTGTATCACCTGGGAGTTTGTCAGAAATACAAAATCTCTGGCCCCATCTGAAATGACTGAATCAAAATCTACATTGTATCAAGATTCCTATTAGATTGTATGCACGTTACTGTATTAGTATCCCAGCATTACACAGTTTTACTCAGGAAATCCAGTGAGGTAGATTTTATCACAAGCCCTATTCGAAAGATGAAAAAATGGAGGCATAGAAGGGTCAGGGAATACTTACTAGCTATGTGCCCAAGTTAGGATTTGAGGTCACACCATCTCGTTCAGACATCCTTACACAGAATCATATATGCAATACTGTCTCTCAGTGGCCACTGAATTTGGGGGAAAACCTCATATTTAAAGGACAGCAGCAGAGGAAACATATTCTAAACGTTCTAGTAAGGACAGATGTAGGAAGAAAGCAAGAACAAGAAGGGTTTAAGAATCCAAGATGTATGTTTTTAAAGGAAAATATCCACAAGCCACATGGTCATCAAAAAAAGATAAAGTCCAGTTCAATGGAGTCACGGGCTAGGAAGTTAGTGATATTCCACAGAGGGCAGCAGGTACAAGCTCCTTTGCAGAACAAGGGGCTGGAGCGGCTGTGGGAAGTGATGAGCGCAGACTGCTCATTCAAAAGCAGCTCCAAGGAGCGCCATCAGTCTCCACAGCAATAGAAGCAACTGACAGAGCAAGAGAATCAGTTCTGCTGAACAGGAAGGTTTTCCCTGCACTTGGAGGATTAACGCCTGACCCCGGAAGATTCACTGCTCTTTTGAAGACAACCTTAGAGCTGACTTTTCTCTCTCCGTTTTGCATATACAAATGTCAAGCTGAACATCTGAGTTAAAGGGATTTTTATTGGTGTTGAAGTATGGCATGGCTTAAATGAAAGAGGGAAATATAATCTGCTTCTGTCACAAATCCACCTTAGTCAAAGTGTGGGGAAAATAGGTTTTCAGCAACTTTCTGATCCATTTAAACTTCAAAACACTTTATATTATAGCTGCTCTCCACTTTTCTGTCCTTCTCCTGCCTCCACATTTTAATAGGTTTCCCATTGAAGGGAAAACTCTGGTGAAAATTACTGTGAGTAGTGTTTTGTTGCGGTGGCCCCTCAAATGCTAATTTTCTAGGTATGCATGCAACACTGTGGTGCTGGGCTCCTGATGCTTATTTGGGGGATTCTACCTTTCTTCTGCTTTACATGTAAACATGTTAGTATCTGAGGAAACTCTCTGTTATCCGGGCACTATACACTAAAAAGATCTTTTCAAGTGCTGCTTTCCTATTGCAAAGAGCAAAGTCACAAAAAAGCCAGCGAGAAATTATTCATTCACTGACTCCACAAGAAAACAGTTGGAAAAAAACCAACAACAACAACAACAACAACAACTTTGTGTGCAGGATCGTATATCCTTTTTTCCGTTTTTTTTTTTTTTTTAATTTTAGATTTTATTTATTTCAGAGAGCGAAAGAAAAAAAAAAGAGCACGAGCAGAGCGGGGAGGGGCAGAAGAAGAGGGAGAAGCAGGCTGCCTACTGAACCAAGAGCCTGATGAGGTGGGGCTCCATCCCACTACCCCAGGATCATGACCTGAGCTAAAGGCAGACACTTAACTGACTGAACCACCCAGGAGCCCCAGGATGATATATTCTTAAACCTACTTTTTTTTCCTTTTTTCTCTCTTTTTTTTTTTATTTTTTTTTTACTGTCAACATACTTTTAATATTTACAGGTGATGAGAAACTGAGATTTTAAACAATTAACCAGCTTAACAATATCAATCCAATATGAAAGACGGACACATCCTCAAACATTCCATTTCTTATCTAATACTGAAACTATCAATACAGTCTCCTTCAGGACCTTTCATATGGAAGAGGGGTAGGGAAGCTATGGTCTGTGGACCATCTGTTTTTGAAAATAAAGTTTTGTTGGCATACCACTGTGCCTATTTCTTTTGTCTATGGTTGCAGTTACACTATAATGGTAGATCTGAGGAGCTGCAACATAGGTCAAAGGGCCAATAACACCTGAATATTCACTACTGGCCCCTTAGAGAAAAAGTCTACCAACCCCAGGTAAGCAATTTTGATGGACACATGGGGCAGAGGCCAGAGAAGGGGACTGGCTATGAGATGAGATTGTGTTTTTCCTTTTTTTAAAATATGGATTAAATTTTGTAAGAAAATAGTGTCTCAATCCCCACATTTATTTCCAGTTCCTTCCAAGGTCCTAGTGAAATGACAGTACAGATATGTAAAACTAATCTATCCATAACAGCAGAGAAAAAGGAAGTATACAATCAGCAAGCCAGAAGTTTCAACTAATTCCTGGAGGATAGCAGTTAGATAGGTCATACTGATGCTTAAGTTAGAATGAAAAAAATAGTCAGAAGAGGCTGCAGCAGAGGTAAGTAAGCACAGTGCTTTCGGGTGGATCCCCGCCCCCGCAACCCCGTGGCCCAACAGATGGAGGGAGTACAAGCAAACTTGGAGCAAGAATCAGGGTAATTAGTTAAAGGACTTACTTTGCATAACTGGGCTAGTCAGCCCCTTCAATTTCCTCTTCTGTTCAGTTGGCTATAGCAGTGAGTCCCAACTTAAGCCTCAAGTAGGGCTTTCCAATGAGAAAGATTAATCTGTCAAGGGTCCATTAATGTGTATGCTAGGACTACAGAGAGGGATAAAACAAGTACAATGCTGGGGCACCTGGATGGCTCAGTCAGTTAAGCATTTTAGGCCTTCAGCTTTGGTCATGATCTCAGGGTCCTGGCAACTGAACCCCATGTCGGACTCCCTGCTTAGAGAGCAGTCTGCTTCTCCCTCTTCCTCTGCCCTTCCCACCATGAGTGTGCTCTCCTCTCTAAAATAAATATAAATATATAAACTTTTTAAAGAAAAATGTTCAACGCCACTGGACCAGTGGCATAAAAAATGAAAGGCAGCTCAACCAGGATTGAAATAAACTCAAGTATGTGTCTCCACGTAGGGGACATTGAACATTTACAGCTGCTCCGAATCTTTAGAGCACTTTCTCTACTTTTCATGGGTCCCAATATTGTGAATATTACTTCCTGAGATACAACTTTGAAAGCCTGTATTTTCTAGTCTACATTGCAACTAGAATGTAGATACATGACTAGTTCTCCAGTCAGCTGTGTCCACACAAGACTCTGATTTAGGCATGACCTACACAAAGAAGCAGGTTGGGCACAGGGCATCTACTTGGACTCTAGGGTGCAAGTGGCAGCTGTTCCCCAATTAGACCAGTTCTTTAGTGAGGTTCTCGCAATTGTTTTTAGTTAGTTTGTTTCTAGTAGTTTCTCCTAGAAGCTGATCAACTCACTCAACAATTGGTGAGTTATTTAATATCTCTTAATAAATTCCTTCTTGGTTAAACTAATTGAAGTGGATTCTGTATTCTGCACCTACAAATTCTAGCAAGTAAAACCTCAAAATGAAATGTTCTTTAGCTTGGTGACAATGGTAGCCCTGGGCCTGCCTATACACTTCCTGTTCCCACATCCTAAAGCAAAATCTGTATGGAAACATGTCCTTATCCTTACACAGAATGACTCTTCTCTTTCAGAGTGTGAGTCTTTGGGGACAACAGTCCACAACTCCTAAAGAAATCCAGACCACATATTACACAATCAAGGCAGTTCTTCATTGGTAAAAACAAATAGTAGACCAAGGTTCATTTGTTATTTGAGGAAAATTCACAACTTCCAGAAAGATCAAAGTGGACAATAGAAACATAGATCCAGAAGGTACATAAATAATATGCTAATGCTTTTAAAGAAATAATATTTATTCTTCTCTTAGATATTTGAAATAGTCATCTATAATAAAACAATTAACTATAAAAAAAGTGTCAATTAGACAGCAAGAAAGAGATCTTGGAGAGGAATAAAATAGTTGCAAAATAAAATGTAGACTGAAGAGACTAAATAACAGAAGGGCAACAGATATAGGACATATTTATAATAAGTAATGTAAATTCAAGGAAAATCCCTAGAACATGTTCCAAAGGATAAATTAAACAGGAAATATTGGAAGAATCTTAAGAGACATGGAGAGTAGATTCAGAATGTCCAAACCTAATCTTAAAATCATTCAAAGATAAAAGAAGAAGGACAATGAAGGGAGAAGATAATCATATAGAATAAAATTTATCTCAAGTCCTCAGAACTGATGAAAAAAGTTTCAGGCTTATATATTTTTATGATATTTCAGCACTCCACTGAAAGAATATATTAAATCTTCCCCCAAAGAAAAGCATGTCATCTGCAAAGGAGTAAGAACCAAAATGGCACCATCATTCTTTCTCATCATCAACATTTCGTGTTAGGAAACAAACAGAACAATAACAAGTGTCAATTAAGAGTGACATGAAAGAATTCTGAAAATTTGTTTTCTCCCTCCTCTTACTGAAAACAAAAACAAAGCAAAAAAAAAAAAAAAAAAAAAAAAAACTTGAAAATCTATTCCAGCTAACTGAGAGAGGAATCCAAGAGAAAGAAATCATGGCATCTTAGAAACAATGCAATAATTTTAGAAATAAAATGAAAAATAAAAACAACTAATCTAAGAATGGCCGTCAGGTGGCATGTGGAGGCAAGTTTAAAGAATGTCTTCAAGAAGAGTCTCCATTTCATGGATGTGATAATAAGATGAAGGTATGTGTTCTCCACCAACTATAATAACAAGATTATCAGAAACTTTAAAGGTAAGTCAGGTTTTAAATATGAAGCAAACAGGGGCACCTGGGTGGCTCAGGGGGTTAGGTGTCTGCCTTCAACCCTGGTCATGATTCCAGGGTCCTGAGTGTTAGACTCCCTGCTCAGCAGGAAGTCTGCTTCTCCCTCTCCCTCTCCCCTTCCCCAGTGCTCATGTTCTCTCTCTCTCACACACACTCTCTCTCTCAAATACATAAATAAAATCTTTTAAAAATATATAAAGAAAACAAATATGGGGTATCATTTTGAGTAAAAAATAGAGTATAAAAATAAGGAATATACATTTAATAAATCCTCTTTGAGGTCAGACCTTTTTTTTTTCCATTTAGATTTTAAAATAAATAATAGTAATACAATCAAAATGTTATAAGTTCTATTTATAAGATTTTCAAAGTTTGATATCAACTTATGGGTAAAGCATTGAACAATGAATTATAATCAAAGAACAAGATATAAAAGGTGTAGTTTTGACATGTTAACATTGATAGAAAAAGGAGGAGAAGAGAAGAAAGGACAGGGAGACACAGAACTTCCTTATATTACTTAGGACAGTCCAAAGTTTAGGATAAAGAAATAAAAGGTTAAGTGTGTTAATTGAAAATGTTAAAAACAATATTATTAATCAAAACAGGAGGTAGAGGGAATAAAGGAGGATATCAGAATTATAACTGCTAAATTCCTAAGTTTTCTTATTAGGAAGTCAATAGAAACTTTAGTATATGTGCCGCCGAAGCGAGCACAGGAAGTCAATAGAAACTATATGTCTTCATCAACTCAAGATATTATGACAGAATATCACCTACTGGTGGTTTAAACAACAGAAATTTCTCATAATTCTGGAGGCTGGGAAATTCAGGATCAAGGTGCCAGCAGATTCAGTCCTTGATCTTTATTCCTGGCTCACAGAAGGCAGCCTCTCACAGACAGAGAGGATGCTCTACTGTCTTTTTCCTCTTCTGACAAGGCACTAATCCCATCATGGCAATTCCACCCTCATGTCTTCATCTAAACTAAGTTACCTCACAAAGGTCCCACCTCTACCTTCAACATAGGAATTTTGGGAAGATATAAACATTTAGTCCATAACACTATATAAACATGATAAGTCAATGTATGTCCATTATACTTCTTAAAAAAAAAAAACAAAAGGTCAAAAAACATAAATTAATGTATTTATTTTAAATTGTTTCATTAACCAAGAAGGTTCTAGAAGTATTCAAAGACAATTGTCTTGCAGCATTATTTATAATAGCCAAGATATGGAAGCAGGCCAAGTGTCCATCAACAGATGAATGGATGAATAGATAAAGAAGATGTGGTTTACTCAGCCATAACAAAGAATGAAAGCTTGCCATTTACAACATAGCTGGACGCAGAGGGTATAATACTAGTGAAAAAAGTCAGAGTGGAATTTAAGAAACAAATAAACAAAGAAAAAATAAAAGGAACCAAAAAACAGGCTCTTAAATGCAGAGAACAAACTGATGGTTACAGGAGGGGTGTCGAGTAGAGCATGTGTGAAATAGATAAAGAGGATTAAGAGTACACTTAACATTGAGAAATGTATACAATTATTGGATCATGATATTGTATACCTGTAACTAATATAACCCTGTATGTTAATCATATTGAATAAAAAAATAAAATCAAGATAAATGTCTCTAAGGAGTGGCACTAGAAGTGGAAAACTCAAAAAGGGAAAACTCTTTGGCTTTTAATTTTTTTAACTTTCTGTGTTGTTGAATTATTTTTATACTATGGACATACCTTATTTTATAATTTAAATAAAGCACTTAGGTAAAATAAAGACCATATTTGCAAGGATTAAGAGTACACTTAACATTGAGAAATGTATACAATTATTGGATCATGATATTGTATACCTGTAACTAATATAACCCTGTATGTTAATCATATTGAATAAAAAAATAAAATCAAGATAAATGTCTCTAAGGAGTGGCACTAGAAGTGGAAAACTCAAAAAGGGAAAACTCTTTGGCTTTTAATTTTTTTAACTTTCTGTGTTGTTGAATTATTTTTATACTATGGACATACCTTATTTTATAATTTAAATAAAGCACTTAGGTAAAATAAAGACCATATTTGCAAGGATAACCAGAACAAGATTTAGATATTCCAAATAGTAAAGATAAAAAATAACACGATGGGACGCATGGGTGGGGTAGCTCAGTTGGTTAAGCGGCTGCCTTCGGCTCAGGTTATCATCCCAGCAACCTAGGATGGAATCCCGCATCGGGCTCCTTGCTCAACAGGGAGCCTGCTTTGCCCTCTGCCTCTGCCTGCCACTCTGTCTGCAGGTGCTCACTCTCTCTCTCTGACTAATAAATAAATAAAATCTTTAAAAAAATAAATAAATAACAAGATTAGGATATAGGTCAAAAAGATGTAAAAAGTTTTAATTTTGTTATATTTGGGCAGCTAACAATACAGTTGACCCTTCATCAGTACAGGGGTTAAGAGTACCAACCTCCCGCCAAGAGTGAAAGATTCACCTATAACTTTCAACTTCTTGAAAATTTAATTACTAATAGCCTATCATTGACCAGAAGTCTTACCAATAACAGTCCATTAACACATATTTTATATGTTATATGCATTATATACTGTATTCTTACAATAAAGTAAGCTAGAGAAACGAGAATGTGATGAATAAAATTATAAGAAAGAGAAAATGCATTTACAGTACTGTACTGTATTTATTTTTAAAAATTGCCTAAGTGGACCAGTGCAGTTCAACTCTATGTTGCTCAAGGGTCAACTGTACTTATTAACACAGATGACAGAAAAAAATATCTCAAAAATAATGTTTTGTTATAAATTTATTTCTCAGAAAAAATTATTCTGAAAGCTACAAGCTCAGGCTGTACTAACATGAAAAAAATAATTACTGGGGTGTCTTGTTGGATAAAAATCATATCCCATTTCTTCATAATAAAAACTAAGCTTCTTTATAAGAGGTGGCAGCTTACTATTTCCATTGTATTTTCCTATTTATTTTCGAAATCATTTGATCTAGTATCTCCATCTCATCGATATCCCCAATCCACTGACACCACATCCTTTTTTCCAACTACAAGGCCATTCCTACCTTTACTTTCATCCTTACTTGGTTTCGAGTCCATACATGATTGTTGTCATTAACTTGTAATTGCTCCCAATCCCCCTGTGCTTTTCTACTATCTTCATGGTTTCTCCTTTATCCTTAAAGATTTGGGTCCTGGGTTCTCTCTTTTTCTTTGTTCCTCCAATTCTGCCATCCATCTCGATGTCAGAGTCCATGGGAATGACCCATCTAATATAGCTCCTTGGATCCTTGACTTCCTTATCTCCAGTGACTTTTTTCTCCTATCACCTCAGATATCATATCCCCAGAGTGAGACCCTGGACTGCCAACACTTGAAACTGCTCAGTATCCGAAGTTATTAGTTCAATCATCCCACTCTCAAACAAGAAACTTAAAGAGGGAACTGCTGTAGCCTTTTTGCCCCTTTTCTCCTTCCTGCTGGCTGCAATGGAACACCACCTTGGACCAGGAAATGGAATTCAAATGAAGGAGAATATGGCATTCCAAAGAGAAGGGGTCTGTAGAAACACTCCATCATTCTCAACTTAAGACCAAGAAATATGAGAGAGAGAGTTTTCGTAAACTTTTATCATTTTGAGTCTAGGTCCACTGAAATTAGATTCTAATGTGCTGATATCACTATATACTCTTGGTCATCAGTTCAAATGGTTACTCAACACTGCTTGGCAGCTTAACATCATTTTCGAAGAAGTTGTCTCTCTTTCACTTCACAGTCACTATTCACTGCCTTCAAATACCTGAACTTTCTTCTTCCCCATCTCCACACTACTTTCTTGCTTCATACTTCTTCTTCTTCTTTTTTAAAAGATTTTACTTATTTATTTGACACACACAGAGAGAGAAAATACAAGTAGCAGAGTAGCAGACAGAGGGAGAAACAGGCTCCCTGTTCAGCAGGGAGCCCGATGTGGGGCTTGATCCCGGGATCATGGGATCATGACCTGAGCCTGAGCGGAAGGCAGTTGCTTAACAACTGGGTCATTCAAGCACCCCTTTATTCATACTTCTTAATGAGAAGTATGTATAATTATCATTATATACTTATCATTAATATTGCTATAAAATCTAAAAAAATATTGCTATCAAATCGATTGACTAAATCCTTACTCATCTTTTCGTTTTTCCTTCTGATAACTTTGAAGGAAATGAGGCTCCTTCTAGCAAAGGTCAATCCCTCTATGGGTGCCCAGATTACACCTTTCTGCCACTTCAGTTTTCCCCTCCTAATTGCATTTTCAGTCTCTCCCTCCCCACTGCCCTCTCTCTTAGTTCTCTGAAATCAGTATTTTAACTTGCTCCAATTAGTGTCAAACTGAAAACCCAACTCCTCCCACACCACCTCCCCTTCTAGCTACTGTTCTCTCGCTCTTCCTCTATACAGGCTGCTCATATCAGTATTATCTGTACACACTACCACTACTTTCTCACATTCCATTAATTAAACAACTTACTTCAAAGACAGTACTGTATCTTAAACCCAAGGACATTACTTTTGATAAGAAAACATGCACTTGAATTAAAAAAAAATTTAAAATAACCCTTCTGTTACTGCTGATATCAAAAAATGGAAGGTAACAAACAGCCTCCAATCAATGGAGTTTTGTTTTGTTTTGTTTTTTTATGGTTTTTTTGTTTTGTTTTGTTTTTGAATCTTAAACTCCGTTGACCTTATATAACCATACTTTCTCTTGACTACTTTGACAACAAAGTCTCCTGGCTCTTCTCCTATCTCTCTGACCAGTCATTTTCCATTTCCTTACTGACCCAGCTCCTTTATATTTGAAACCTCCAAACCCTTTGCCTTCTCACTAACTGTGCATTTTGATCCCCTTCCCTCACCCTCTCTTAGTCTCTGCAAGGGGAACCTTTATTCACCTTTCAGGTGTCATTTAAATAGTACGACCTTACAGGACTTGTATAAGCTCCCAATCAAAAATTGTGTGCCATGGGGTTATGGACATTGAGGAGGGTATGTGCTTTGGTGAGTGCTGTGAAGTGTGTAAACCTGGCGATTCACAGACCTGTACCCCTGGGGATAAAAATATATGTTTATAAAAAATTAAAAAATTTTTTTAAAAAATTGTGTGCCACATTTTCTTTTTAAGTCTCTGTTTCAAAAAAAAAAAGTCTGTCTTTTATAATTCTATCCTCATTTTTGATATTATTTATGTCAAGACTCACAGTCTACCATAAACACAATAAGGGCAGGGATAATGTCAGTCTATTCATCACTCTATTTGAGCATCACAGTATATGGAAGAGATTCTATAATTATCTCTTGAAAGAATACATGAATAATTTAAGACTAGGAAATTTCTCAGCCACCTCTATTGTAACACAACTACAGAGAAAGGAGAGGGACATGCATTAAGTAGACTACTATTTGATTCATTTTCCATTGTTTTCTGCATCAAAAATCAACAAATATTTTTGGGCAGGGGTGGTGGAAGAGTATGTTGGAATGCTCTATACTTTTTGCTCAATTTTATCTGAAAACCTAAAATTGCTCTAGAAATTAAATCTATTAATTTATTTTTAAGTATATTAATTAAAAAAAATAAGAAGTCATCAAAACTTAATAGTTAACAGCATGGGCTATAAGTCAGACTGCCTAATTCAAATCCCAGCACTGCCATTTAGGACCTGTATGACTTCAGTCAAGTTCCTTAAACTCTCCCTCCAGAGAGTTCGCTTTGGAGTGCCTAGGTGGTTCATTGGGTTAAGAGTCTGACTCTTGGTTTTTGGCTCAGGTCATGATCTCAAGTGGTCATGAGATCAAGCCCCACATCAAGATCCATGTCAGCCTCCACATTGGGCATGGAGCCTGCTTGGGATTATCTCTCTCCCTCTGTCCAACCCTTCCCCCCACCCCTGCTCTCTCTCCTCCTCTCTTTCTCTCTCTCTCTCTTTTTGAAGAGAGAGAGAGAAAGAGAGGAGGAGGAGGAGAGAGAGAGACAGAGAGAGAGAGAGTTTGTTTTATTTTGCTTTAACATTTTGGTCACTGGTATATCCACAGCACCTAGAACAATGCCTGACATACCATTTGAACTTAATAAATAATTACAGAATAAATGAACCATGCACTTTTTTAAAAGACCAACAAACAAGTCTCAAACTTTGCATACAACTTTGTAACCAAATTGAAAATTCTCTGTTTGTACAATCCACATAATTTCTTCATTTTCTACAAGGATGGCCAGAGACATCAGTACCAAATCCTTATATGCTAAGATTTTCTCCAATTCATGTTTCTCAGTGTTTCAAATCTTTTTCTCCCTAAAACCAACAATACAAGTTTACCCATCCACCTAGTTTTAATCAAGAAAGCACATCTTGTCAATAAAAATGGAAAGTCGTATTTCATGTCTTCACGGACAAAATAAGTGCTTCAGTCTACCTGTTGGCTATGACTGGTAAAACCACAACTTTGATAAATACCAGCTGAGTGTTAACCATTTAGACCAGTCTTCAACAGGCAGAAATACTTGGTACCACCTCAACTTCAAATGTCTCAGCAAACAATCTACTTACTGCTGTTATCTAGTAATATCATGTGTATGACTCCCAGGAGTACAAAGAAAAATAATTAATGTCTCTCTCTGGAACTTAGAAGAAATAGAATAGCTAAAATGCAGGGGATTGCCAAGACCAAAAGCATGTTCCACACAACTTGGCAAAGGAATCTAAATTGGCAAAGGAATCAAAACATTCTTACTATGCAGGTTGGGATCATGTTGAATTCATGTCAACAAATCATAGTACTTTAAGGCCCAGCTCAGCAAATTTATGTTGTTTAAGAAAGAAAAGCAATCTGCTAGGGACAGTACAGTTACATTAAATGCCTTAAACTTCGTGCAGCACATGGTGAACATTTGTTCTGGTATTTCAAAGTTGAACAAAGTTTTTTCAAGATTGTACTTCTAAAATAGACATAAATTAAACTTCCAGAAGAGGATACAATTCATTCTATTTTAAAAATTTAACTCTCCTTGTGGAAGATAAAAACAGTCATTCAATAGAACCGTAGTTAGACCATTAACTGTTAGCCTTGTCATCAACCTCAGTGTCAACAAACATTTATTGAGTATACACTATGTGCTGGATGTTAGGCCAATCTATGAAGACAAATGTTACTATCAATAGATAAAATATGGTTGAAAGAAATGTAGTTAGCGCTTGCTTATTTGTTCCTTCATTTAGTCAGCCACTCAGTCATTCAGTCTTCTATTCATTCACTCTATAGCCCCTCCTATTTGCCAAACACTCTGCCCAGAGACTGGCATATAGAAGTAAACAAAACAGATAATGGTCTCAGTCCTCATGGAGCCAGATATTCCACTAGGCATTTTCCAAATGTTATCTCACTTAATTTAAACCTCAAAGTTATAACTACCAAGAAAGTATTTCCTCTATGACAAAGACAATTTGGTGCTTATGAGAGATTCATACTTTCCTCTATTTTCTGTCCCCCTTGCAGGTGTGTTGGGTCATGTGAAAATTCTAGACAACTGATGGAGATGGAGATAAAAAGTAACAAATGTCACTTCCAGGCAAAGATCATGTAAGCTTATGGGCCTCCTCCATCTCCAATCATCTATCTACTTGAGCCAATGAAGGCCACATCCTCAAACGTTTCTGCCACAAAATGGAAGCTGCCTGGAGCACTGGTTACTAAATGAAAGAAAGTTTACTTGGGGAAATCACTGGATCTGCACAGTAATATACATGAGCAAGAAAAAAACATGTATTGGTAATCCACTGAGATTTGTGTTTATTTGTTACTACAGCAAAGCCTAACTCATACACCTTCACCCTTCATAATAACGATCCCTAAGATTCTGAAGTGCAAGTTAAGATGGAGGCTGTCTGTCTCATGAACCCTCAGGAATTTTATTGGTAATTGGTCATCTCAAATGTCAAAGAAGTCCAGAAATGTCAACTGGCCAATGTGTGAGCAGTGTTGAAAAAAAGTTTACCAGGGAAAATAGCTGGTTATCTGAGGAGTTTCTGAGCCTATCATGTCCCACAGTCCTGTTTCATAATTTAACATTCCAAAGTGTCCATAACCATAACTCTTATTTCTTTATGCCTAAATTTATATACCTCAAATTCCTAAATTTATACCAACTGGGATAAAACAACCATTCTTTACTCTTTTCCATCTCTAAACTACTTTTTACAGAAACTCAGAACAAACTCAAGACCTAGAGTCAAATTTGCCTACCAGAGATATTTGACTCTAATTAACTAGGAAGGCAAGATGAAATGAAAGCCAATGTGTACCTGTTTGATCATCCAAAGCCATATTGCCTTACAAATCAGAAAATCAGCCAATAGAAAATTAACCTACATTTTAGACCTACTTATAATGAGTATCAGATCTCCAAATGATTATCCATATTATAATTCAATATTCAAAATACATTTTTGATGTGGCAGCACTGCTTCAGATTTTAAAGATAAGGACATTGAGGCTCAGAGAGGTATTACCTAACTGGTGAATAGATACAAACCAGATTTACCTGCTTCCTCTCCTAGGGTTTGATGTAATACTAAGGAAGATAAAAGCAATGTGAGGAGAAAGGAAATATATCTGACTCTGTCACCTGGCTAAAACAGCAGCCATTCCCAAACCTATTTCCCTGCATCCTAATGAGGCTTAAGAAGCTAAATATCCACTTCCCCAGATGCCCTAGCTGCTATCTCTAATCAGATGACACATTCCTGTCCAATGAAACACAGAATTCTGGTAAGGATGTTGGAGAAAGTTCTGCTTTCCCAATGAGTGAGAGCAGTTGGCGAATCCATGATCACTTCTTCCTGCCCTGAGCATGGGAGTGATGCCTCAAGATAGAGCAGCTTTCTTGCCATGACCAGTAAGCCAAGCCACTAAAGATAGAAAGCCCCTCAATGACATCATCAATCCCCTATACTAGCTCTGGACTAATTACCCTCAAACTTACAGCCATGTCAGATTTAATCAAGAAAGAAAAAAGAAAGAAAGAAAGAAAGAAAGAAAGAAAGAAAGAAAGAAAGAAAGAAAGAAAGAAAGAGATGGAGGGAAAGAACTCTTAGAAAATCCATGTACATTTACTAGGTCAGTAATCTACTATTATGCCACAAATCATCCCAAAACTCAGTGGTTTCAAAAAGTTACCATTTATTAATGCATGACCAGCAATTTGGGCTTGGTTCAACTGATGGTTCTGTTAATCTTGTCTTGGTTCTTTCATCTGGCTGTCCTCATCTGGCAGCTCACCTGAGGCTGGATGGAATGAAATAATCTTATCTTGTCTGGAGGTTTGTGGTGGTAGCCGGGTCATGTGTCTCCAGCAACTTCATCCAGGCTTCTTCATGTGGTAGCAGCATTAAGAAAGTTGGTCTCAGTGTACCAGCTCTGAGCCTGTGTCACATTTGCCAATGTCTAATTGGCCAAAGCAAGTCACATGGCTAAGCTTAGAGTCAGTGTGGGAGTGGACTACACAAACATATGCACACAGGAAGGAGTGATTCATTGGGAACCATTACTCTAATAATCTACCAATTCTATTTATGTTATTTGCATTCTTAGCATTAGCAGATTTTATAGCCTATGTGACAGATGAGTGTACCATCCTAAATAACCCAATCTTATGTAATCTGAACTACCATCAATGTTTCAGGTTTCATCTTCTCATATATCTCTATGGAATGATCCTTATCCAACTACCCTAATGTTGGAAAATGTTGTGGCTGATATATGCAAAATTGAGAGCAAACTCTACTGGTTACTGGAGCTACTTATCACTAAGGACCTCTTGGCTCTGCAAGCAGTCTTTGCTCGTTTTTTGTTTTTCTTAGAAAACTTTTTTTCCTTCAGCTTTATTGAGGTATAATTGACAAAAAAATACACACTTAGGGTTAGGAAATTAATATTTTGATATACATATGTATATATTATGAAATAATCACTACAATCAAACTAAGTAACATATCACCTGACATAGTTATTATTGTTTTGTATGTGGTATCAATACTTAAGATCTAGTCTTTAAGCCAATTTCAAGCACATTATATAGTATTGTTAATTACAGGCACATTGTTGTAGGTAAGAGCTCCAGAACTTATCCATCTTGGGCAATTAAAACTTTATACCCTTTAACCAACATCTCCCTGTTTTGCTCTTATCCTAGGTCCTGGCAACCAGCATCTCACTCCCTGCTTATATGAGTTTGACTATTTTAGATTCTGCATATAAGTGAGATCATGCAGTATTTGTCTTCCTGTATCGGCGAAATTCACTTAGCCATACCGTACTCCAGGTTCACGAGTGTTGCTGGAAATGACAGGATTTCTTTCTTTTTTGAGACTGAAAATACTCTGATGTTCATTATGGCATTATTCAAAATAACCAAGATATGGAAACAATCTAAATGTCTACTGATGGATGGCTGGATAAGAAAATGTGGTACACACACAAATATTATTCAGCCTTTAAAAAGAAGGAAATCCGGAAGCAGGGTTAAGCGGCCAGCAGATAGCTAATGGCTCATTACAGATAGTGGCAATAGGATAACAATGTGACAATGGAAGATGAAACTTCCCAGGGATTGGGAGGTCAGATACAATTGGAAGTAAATGGGTCAGGAAATGTGAATAATTATTGAACAGCATGGTCTCTATCATACTGGTAATCAGCAGAAATTATCCCTGATACCTAAATAAAAACATAATATTAGAGTGTCATGAATTAATGTGGAACTTAAAGAGATGGGTGGGGCATCATATGTTACATTTAACTAATAGAAAGTCTGTATTTCGGGACAAAAAATTAAAAGTAGCAGTGACTTGTTCACTCAATCACCCGTTCAATAAGTATAGGACTCAGAATTAGGTAAGAGAAAAGGCACAAATCCTCTAGCTCAGCTCACGCTACGGTGCATCATTCAGAGCATGGAAGTCTTGAGGAAATTTATTGGTGTGAGATTTCTCTCTTTAATATTTTTTTTCTTACGCACAGTCTATGCAGATGTAATTCCAATGTGAAAACAAGCCTTGGAATATAGTTACCACCAAAGTGTTCTGAAATTCCACTTGACTTAGAATTTTTTTTAAATTATAAATATATATATATAATTTTTTAAAAATTATATATATACACATATATATAATTTTTTAAAAATATATATATTTATATGTGTGTGTGTGTGTGTGTGTGTGTGTGTGTGTATATATATCCCCCCCAAAATGTGCCACATGATGCTCTCTGGGGATATTTTAGCAACCAGGATATTGTCAATGCCACTGCTACCACTAACTTCACTTTCCAACCCAAACAAATTTATTTTAGGGGAGGAGTAAAAAAGAAGGCAATACAGATGAATGAGGAGAAAGTGTCTTTCTGCTAACCCTCTTCTCATAGTTAGATTAAAAGCATTGAAAAAGCAGGGGAAGATCACATGCAAATCTTTCACTGTGTAAAAAAAAACAGGATATCCCACATTTGTCTAACACAAATGTTAATTTTTAGGCCCTGTGGCACGGTCTGTGATTGGCTCTGTTTCCACAATCAGAGACATTGTAAGATGCTCCTAGCTCCTTTTGTTTCCACCCAGCTTGCCTTCTTCCCAGTCACTAACTTCCAATCTTCTAAATTTTCAGACATAACCAAGGAGTAAGAATGAAAAAATTTCCAAATGCCCTTTTCTTCTTTTCTCTCTGAAATCAATACCACTGTTGGCTCTGCGGATATTATGAGCTAAGGAGAGACCTCACATTTGTTCTGAGAGTACTTAAGTTAGCTGGAAAGAAATATTTAAATGCATGGTAACTGCCAGGCTGACTTTCCACAGAACTTCATTTCATTGTCTGACAAGGGGATATTAATGGTTGCCTCACAACTTCCAAGCTAATACTTCTGATATTTAGGAATTCATATGGAATCACAATAAACTCAACCAAAAATGTTTAGAAAGCCAACCAATAGAAAGTGCTTTTCAAAAATGACTGTAATTTTCATCATAGTGTATGAAACTGTTCAGATGGAAAACCACTTCCCAATACAGATGTTGGAAAATATCATTTTTTCCCCAGAATGATCTATCCTCCTAGAATAGTTTACCAAAAAGCTATGGAAACTCAGGCATGTGCCTACTAAATATTGTGGAAACATCATCTTTTGTTTAATGTTACATGTAAACAGGATACAATTTGAACAATGAAAGAGGAACCAAAAGACTCGAAAACTCTCTGTCATAGGAATACCTATTTCATGGTTCTCAATTCTATTTACAAAGTATTTTAGGAGGGAAGTAGATGTTGCTGGAAGTGCTACATGCTTTCTAAAAAGGAGCATTAAAATAATATCACAGAGCTGTTCACAAAGCAAGAAAATTATCTTCTCATGAGGAAAAAGAACCCAAATAGTCTTTTCCATTTTTCATCTGATACAGCGTAATTAAACTAACTTGAAATTCAGATCGAGGGTGTAGATGTTCCTGCTTGAAAAGTGAGTAGTTGGTAAATAAATCTAACGGGGACTACAGAAAAGCTTTGCCAGAAATAAGTTCAGTTTACCTAAGACAATGCAGAGACACTTTTTTTTTTTAAATGTTCAGCAACTTACAACGACTTGAAGAGATGGAAAAGTTGTGTACTCTACTCTTCGGATGAAACACAAAAGCAAAGGAAGCAAAACCATCCACTTCCACTCAGTTACAGAGCATACAACGACTTCCCTCTCAACTCATCCATTTGTTTCTCGTAGAGTGATGAAAAGTACAAAGTTTTGCTTAGGTTTGGTGTGACAACCAAATCAATGTGAACCATTCCCTGTGTTTAAATCCCATAAAAAAAAAAAAAGGTTATAGCTCCTGACCATAAACCTGTGCAGGAACTGGCAGGCTAATTTTTTCATGAAGACAGAAAATGTTCCTTTTCCTTTACAAAAAAGACAATTTTAAAGACCATTTCATAGCTACAAATGATAAATGTGGATAATGGGGAAAATATTACACACTCGTGATTTTCACCATTCCTTCAATGTCTTATAGATTATGAAAAGTACATACATGGTTATTTTTAGCTTGCCTGTATATAATCCCTCAAATGCATATTAATAGCCACACACACATAGATACATAAAAACATAAAAGACTTTTCTGCCTATCACCCCGAGATAACATGCCTTTTTGCCTAATTTCCCTTTATTTCCCTTTTTAAGCATGCAAAACATGGCACTGGCACAGGAGACCATCAGTTTCATCTGCCAACTCTCATTATTCGTGTCAATCAAAAACAAGGAGTTGAGAAGGATATTGACATCAACCTGGCCATGACCTCTTTGGCAAGGGGTTACCTACCCCACTTTAGATATCTTCTAAACGTTCTTTGTTTTAAGAGACACGGCAATACTGACCACAGAAGAAAAATCATCAAAAAACTCAAACTAGTTGGTGTTGGATCTGTGGGTGTATGAGGTATATGACGGTAAGAAGCAAAGAGATGTGGAAAAGCAGGTACAACCTGTTAAGAAAATCCAATCTGTAGCTGCATCATTCGGTTAAATATTTGGTAGCTCAATTCATCACAATTAAACCCATTAGACAGGGCACAGATATTTAGTACTGGCAAACCCACTGGGATCACTGGAGGAAAGTGTTCGTTTACAGGGTCAATACTCACAAAACAGTTACACATTCCTTTCTACAGATAATGAATCCAGGAACCATCTCCAAGCCTGACAGGCATTTTAACATCCCAAAGAAGCAACTCTAACAAGAGGTCAGGCATGGTCAGCAGAACCCTTTATATTCCCTACGAAGCCGACACTCCCGTTAAAGAACATTGTAGCCTTTTCACAATCAAGGCACTGTGTTGCATAAAAAGGAGGGAAGGGACCCCTCCAACTGTCTTATTTCTTCCCCCTAATGCTCCATAGAGTCCCCCACATAGAAGGGTGACGATCTTTTATGACCTCCCTTGGAGGCCACCCATGTCCAGAAACTCTTAAAGAAGGTTAACTGCCTACACTGGATCCTGTGAGTGAAGGACAGCTAAGAGGGGAAGGTACAAAAAAAAAAAAAATCTCAAATTTGGTAATGTGATGACCCTATACTTTAAAACCATCAGCTGTCAACAAGTTGCAAGTTTGATTATTGATGTTCAGGAGAATTACAGACTCTTAATAATTTTATTTTGAACCATAAAGCCCTTGAATATTATCATATCAAAAACTAAGTGGTAACAGCAGGGAAGGAATTCCTTAGTTCTGCAGCTCTAATCCTCATAATAAAGATAAACCAGACAGAGTAAAGACAGTTTGGCATTCAAACTCCATTTACCATTCCTTACATTTTTTTACAGGAGGTTTGCTATAGTGATGGCATGCCTTACTGCACTTAGCTTGAAAACCAATAAAATATCATACGTTTTGAGAGCAGAGTGGTTGTACAACCACCAACTTCAGCATTGGGCTCTGGGTAGGTATTAAATCAGTGGGAGTCACTATTACTTTACTAACTTTTATGCAAGGACAGCAGGTAAGCTAGGTGTCTATAGAGCTGCCTGAGACCTACCCCAGACTACCCTATCCCTGAGACTTATTTACTTCCTTAGCTAGGTTTTGTTGCCATACAAATTCATGCCAGATATGGGTTCAGTCCCATACTAACATTTTTAGATTTTTTTTTTTTTTAAGATCCTATCATGCTTCTTCCTACTTCCTACTTCTTCCTACTTCTGCATTGAGAATAATTCCCTTCACCTGGGGAACTTTACTTGTCTACCATTCAGGACTCCACTGAGGTCCCACTTCTCTCCTTGCCACCCTCTTTTCATCACTCAGGGTTGGCATCACTTTTTTTTCTCGTGGCATCTTGGCCATATCTTTATCATAATACCCACCACAGCTGTACTGTGTTATCATCTTTGTCATATGGTTTTCTCCCTATATGGAAGGCAGGGACCTCCAATTTGTATCTATAGTGCCAGATGTGCCATGAGGGTTACATAAATATACACTGAGCGAATAAATTTCAGTGCCTTTTCAAACAAAATAATCATATGCCTATTCAAGTTGGAACTTTTCTGAACTTTTGCCTAACATCTTCATCAAGATAAGGAATAAAAGATGAAATCTACTGAGCGCTTAATTCCTGCCAAGCACCATGCTAAATCATTTATTTATAAGGATCTCATTAATTCCTCTAAAAAACCCTATATAGAAGGTTCCATTATGATGACTATTTTAAATAAGGAGAAATTGAGCCTTGGAAAGCACAGGTAACTTGTCTAAGAAGGCAAAATGAGTTCAGAGAATCAGGATTTACAGCGATGTGTTCTGACCCCATAGTTATCTATTTAGCCACTAACGCATAGGGTCTTCCATAAAATACCCCAGTTTGTAATTCAAATCCTACTGAAAGTCAACCACAGGACGCCTGTGGCTCAGTCTTTAAGCATCTGCCTTAGGCTCAGGTCATGATCCCAGGCTCCTAGGATAAAGGCCAACATCCCCCTCTCCCACTCCCCCTGCTTATAATCCTGCTCTTGCTTTCTCTCTCTCTGTCAAATAAATAAATAAAATCTCTAAAAAAATAAAGTCAACCATGTATTAAAATACATGCCTACACAGGCTCAAACACATGCATGCCAACAAAATGCTAGAAAATAAAAGAATACCTACTGATAAGAATACAGATTCAACATAAAAGAGCCTCAGAAGCAATCCTGTCCAGGATTAGTCTCAGGACTCCTGAGTTTTATAAGCCTTTCAAAATCTGCATGAAGGTGGCAGATGGTAACTGGGAAGGTTTCTGATGATGCTAACTTGCCTTGATTTGATGGGGTGGGGGGTGGGGAACCCACACATAGACGATCTAAAGGAACGCCAGACGGACTCCAGTGTTTTGGGTGAAGGGGCGGATGGATGGCAGATGAAAATTAACTCCAGAAAGGGAGAAATTCTATGTGTCAGCAAAACATCGACTCAACTTTCAGGGGCAGCCTTCTGGACTTTGTTGTAGCCTAAGTTTAAAAGGTCCATCCTCAACATTCCACCGGCACAAGAGCACAACACACCCTAAAACAAGGAAACAAATATCATGGAACAGGAAGTTCTCCCTTGTAACTTGCATCTGTCAACAGCCGGCTCTAAACCGACCAAATGTTCTATGGAGAAAAGAGTTTGGAGATAGTTTGGAGTTACTTTGATGATGTTCTCCACCGTGAAAAGCAAACAGGATGCTGCAGAATGTGAAAAGGGAGAGAACCTAACACCGTGCTGAAGAATTACATTTGAGTTCACTGTCTGCATCTTAGACCCAAAAGTGAAACAGTCCTAGACTAGAAGTTAATAATCTTTTTCTATATAAAGAGAACTATTGGCACCAGAATCCAAGGACCTTCAAAGAAGTACAGTGAGAGAGATGGTAATACATTTAAATTGCATGAGGTGACATAAACAATATTTTTATTTTTGGCAATGGAAGACACTGAGAAGTCCTATTTTAATACTACCACAGGGCGGGGGAGGGGAAGAGGGTGAGTCCTCTCTTCGGTGCAATTTTCTTCTGTCTTCTTATGCAGTTTCACAAAGCGAGACCTAGGGTCACAGGGAGGTAATGGCAAATAAACAAAATATATAAAAGGAAATTTTTCTTCTCCGTGGATATAATCGGCTTGTGGCATTCAATGTCGCTGAAGGTCAGAGTGGCAAAGACTGTGGCTGGAGTTCAAAGAAGCTGCATATTTGAAAATCAACAGTAACAGTGGCAATGGGGTAGCTAAGTGAGCAGCGACCATACTTCAGGCCGAAATACGGGCAAATAACCTTAGAAGTCTTGAAAGGTTTTATTTAGCCTTGATGCACTGTCCCTAAACTGGAAGTGTGACTGGACTGTCGGATGGTAGAGGCAAGGGACTGCCTCCCCTGCCCTCGTTAGCAGCTTTGCAGGTACACTGTCCCCTCCAGCTTCAGAAAAGTGACAGGGCACCAGGCATTTCCAACTTCCTCCTAATTCAAAGTTGTTCTTCGTTTACTGTTGACAGACTTGTATGAATATGAAAAGTGGTCTTTCTTACTAGTAAAAATGTGATACTAGTTAAAACCATTTGAACCACGAATTGTTCAGGAGTAGCTTCAAATTCAAAGGGATGGGTGTTTTTTTCCCCCATTTTTTAATTTAAATTCAATTAATTAACATATATGATTAGTTTCAGAGGTAGAGGTCAGTGATTCATCTGTCTTACATAATTCCCAGTGCTCATTACATCATGTGCCCTTCTTAATGTTAAAGGGATTTTTTTTTAAAGGAAATAAGTGGGGCTTCTTTTACTCTTCATTTTAGATCAATTTCTGACAAGATAGAGTTTATCCTTCCTTGTTTAGAAAGATACTTTTTGCATGTACATCCTATTTCTTAAAAAGAGTTTATTTATTTACTTGTCAGAGAGAGAGATTGAGCACCAGAAGGGGGAACGGCAGGCAGAGGGAGAAGCAGGCTCCCTGCTGAGCAATGAGCCCAATGCGGGACTCAATCCCAGGATCCTGGGATCAGGACTGGAGCCAAAGGCAGACATTTAACTGACTGAGCCACTCAGGTGTCCCAGTACATTCCATTTTTAACAAAGAGGTCAATTTGCTATAGATTTGGGTTTGAATATTAAAAGAAAAGTACCCACAAGTGTGGTTGTGCAGGAAGAACGATCCCCACCCCCACTCCTCCCGCCCCCACCAAAGATGTCCATGTCCTAATTCTTAATTGACTGAAACGCCCAGGCACCCCCCATGTCCTAATTCTTAAAATTTGTGAATATATTACCTCAAGTGGGAAAGGGGACATAGCATATACAATTAAGGATCTTGAGATAGGAAGATTATCCTAGATGATTTAGGAAAGCCTATGTGACCACAGGTGTCCTTAAAAGAGGGGGGCAGGAGTGTCAGTATCAGAGAAGGACATTTGATAGAAGAAGTGGAGATGAGAAGGAGGGGGTGGGGAAGTAGGCAGGGGAAATGAGATCTGAAGAATCTATGCTGCTAAGTTTGCTGGCAGAGGAAGGGGTCACACATCAAGGAATGTAGGTGGCCTCTAGAAGCTGCAAGAGCCAAGGAAATGGAGTCTCCCCAAAGGTTCCCAAAAGAATGGAACCTTGCCAACATGTTAACTTTGCAACTTCAGTCCTCCAGAAATGTAAGATAATACACCTACGTTGTTTTAAACCACTAAATCTTTGGTGATTTTTTAGAGCAGGAATCAGAAACAAACATAGACTCTGGCACCAAAAGTGGGCTGCTACTCAAAAGAACTAAAAATGTGAAAGTGGCTTGGGAATTAGGAAGGGTCAGAGGCTAGAAAATGTTGATGACCATGACAGAAAGAGCCTGGATTGCCTTAAACAGACTGTAGGTAGAAATGTGGGTTCTGATGATTCTGCTAAGGAGGACTCAGGTGAAAGGGGAGAGTACAGTGGAGAGATCCTACGTTTTCTTCAAGAACATTTAAATCTTCATAAACAGACTGTTGATAGAATTGTGTACTTAAAGGCATGGTTAGTAAGGGCTCAGAAAGAAATGAGAAATATGTTATTAGAAACCAGAGGAAAGAGGCTTCACATTACATAGAGGCAGAAAGCTTATCTGGAATGTGTCCTGCAAATGCAAAGCAGAACTTGTAAGTGATTATTTCTCAGTGATAATTTAGCTGCAGAAATTTCCACACAAAGTGGTGAAGATATGGCCTGGTTTGTGTTGGCTGTTTCTAGTCAAATCTACAAGGAGAGAAAAAAAGTAAGGAAAGAATTCTTAGCAAGGAAACAAAACCCTAGGACTCAGTGATTTTAGAAATCCAATTTGGATCTCAGAAATGTGTGATTTTAGGACTATAAGATAGTAAATTTGTGCTGTTTTAAGGCACCAAATTTGTGCTAATTTGTAACATTAGCAAATAGAAACTAACACAGTTGTAAAATGAGAAGTCCCAGATGAACACAGAATATGTTTATTCAGGGAGGAGAGTCTCTGAGACGTTAGGATTCAGCTGAGGAATCTCCTTGAGACTGACACACACTATGGCCCCATTCCTTCACTTAGATATGGCAAGTTTCAATCCGTCCATAGTACACATACAACTGCAGCATCAGCAAACCACCCCAAACTTGGAGACTTCAACACTACTGTGTACCATTTCTCATAAGTCTAAGGGTCATCTTGGCAGTTCTGATGGGCTCACTCCTGGGTCTGGTCAGCTAGAAGGTCCATTGGATGCTGGCTGGTCTAGAATGGCCTTGGCTCGGATGACTTGGCTTTTTTTCTGCACAGTATCTGATCCCCCAGCAGACTAGTCTGCTTTGTGCTTATAACAGTATCAAGGTTCCAGAGGGAAAAAACAGAAATATGCAAGGCCTCTTGAGGCCAAGGCCCTGAACTGAACACACTGTCATTCTGCTGACCAAGGCAAGCCTCCCATCCAGCCCAGAGTAAAGGGGCAGGGATATACTGCACCCCTTACAGGGAAGACAACAAAGCTGTTTTTTTTTTTTTGTTGTTGTTGTTGTTGTTGTTTGTTTGTTTTTAATATTTTACTTACTTATTTGTCAGAGAGAGAGAGAGAGAGAGAACAAGCAGGGGGAGTGGCAGGCAGAGGGAGAAGCCGGCTGCCTGATGGGGGATTCAATCCCAGGACCCTAGGATCATGACCTGGGCCAAAGGCAGATGCTAAACGACTGGTGTCCCATTGGCAAAGCCCTCTTAAGAGAGTTTGTAGGAAGGAGGAAAAAAGGGAAATATTTTTGCATCAATACGCCACAGTGTTCATGACAAAAACAATAACAATATACACCTGGAAAATACCCATTTTCAAAAGCATTCAACTGATAGCATGGTTCAGAGTCTCAAGAGGGAGGGAGGGGAAGTGGCAGAAAGGACAAGCGAAGGAGTGATTCAGTGGTATGATCACACTATTCCATTCACTGGTGTCAGGGGCAGAAAAGAAGACTATGAGCTTGACTGTTACCCCTACAGGGGGTATGAGTCATTGACACCTGCTTTACTAGTGCTAAGATGGCTTTTTCCTTGTCATAAATGCCAAATTGCTCTAATCATCAATGACATCTGCTGTTTGCAGAAATAAACTTCTGGTATATCAGTTATCATCATTAGGTTTAGTTCAAGTCTTTTTAATAACCTTATTTTTAAAGAATTAACCAGAGAGGAGGTTGGTGGGGGGCTGGGTGAAATAGGTGATGGGGACTAAGGAGGGCACTTGTGGTGAGCACTGGGTAATGACTGGAATTACTGAACCACAATAATATACAACAAAGCTAGTATAAGACTATATGTTAACTAACTGAAATTAAAACAAAAACTAAAAAAAAAAAATTTTTTTTTAAAGAACTAACCTTCAAAATCCACTCTTAAACCGTAAATCAGAGAGATATATGTTATTAACCTGTAAGTCAGCTGAAATTGAACAAGGACTTGAAATAAGGCCCATCATTTCACAGGCTTAAATTCCTAAGACCTATATGATGCAGTAATGTAGGAAAATAAAGACCCAAGTGGCAATGCAAAAATGCTGTGATGGAAATTTATGAAAGTCTGGAACCATTTCTTCCCAAAGGGGGGAAAAAAAAAACTTGATAACTTGTATCTTCCCACTCTCACCATGATTTCATAAAGAATAATTCAAGATGTACTGGCTAGGTCAACAGCAGTAGGTAATATTATAAAGATGCTTTAAGGATCTCACATAGTTTGATAGTTAAGTTCTACCTAAATTGATTTTAATTTTATTTAGACCTTTCTAGATGAAAAAAAAAAAAAAAGATTTTTTCAAACTAATACAGCCTACTAGTAAATATTGCCATTGGCCTGCATTTAATAAGCAATATGCAGGACATTTTAATAAAAGTTACCAATTTAATCTTCATCAAAACCCCTGAGGTGGACATGATTGTTCCATTTCAAAGTGATTAAATGACTTATGTGTGATTATACCACAACCAAGTTGAGGGTTAGGATTCTATCCATAATCAAAATAATATTTTTGTTTCCTAATACTGCTTCCTATGCCTAAGTAGAAGTACAAGGGACATGCTGAAAAGAACCCAGGGATGTTACAAGTGAAGGCATATGCTTAGTAATAATGCAAAGGCACTTTCCAGTGTCATAGCATTTAATAGGGTTCACCAAGTCTCTCTGGATCCCTACTTCCTGGGCAAATATTGATTTGTACCCCTTTTCTCTTGTAGCTGGTTGGGGTCAAAGGATCCCATGGATCTGGCCACTAAGGAGAGAGAAGTAACATGTGAGTTGCTTCTGAGGCACAGCGTTTAATTACCCAATGAAAAAACAACCAAAAACTCCCTTTGTTTCTTTTTTTTTTAAATTTTTTGTTTTTTATAAACGTATATTTTTATCCCCAGGGGTACAGGTCTGTGAATCACCAGGTTTACATACTTCACAGCACTCACCAAAGCACATACCCTCCCCAATGTCCATAATCCCACCCCCTTCTCCCAAACCCCCTCCCCCCAGCAACCCTCAGTCTGTTTTGTGAGATTAAGAGTCACTTATGGTTTGTCTCCCTCCCATTCCCATCTTGTTTCATTTATTCTTCTCCTACCCACTTAAGCCCCTATGTTGCATCACCACTTCCTCATATCAGGGAGATCATATGATAGTTGTCTTTCTCTGCTTGACTTATTTCGCTAAGCATGATACGCTCTAGTAACATCCATGTAGTCGCAAATGGCAAGATTTCATTTCTTTTGATGGCTGCATAGTACTCCATTGTGTATATATACCACATCTCCTTGATCCATTCATCTGTTGATGGACATCTAGGTTCTTTCCATAGTTTGGCTATTGTGGACATTGCTGCTATAAACATTCGGGTGCACGTGCCCCTTTGGATCACTACGTTTGTAACTTTAGGGTAAATACCCAATAGTGCAATTGCTGGGTCATAGGGCAGTTCTATTTTCAACATTTTGAGGAACCTCCATGCTGTTTTCCAGAGTGGCTGCACCAGCTTGCATTCCCACCAACAGTGTAGGGAGGGTTCCCCTTTCTCCGCATCCTCGCCAGCATCTGTCATTTCCTGACTTGTTGATTTTAGCCATTCTGACTGGTGTGAGGATATCTCATTGTGGTTTTGATTTGTATTTCCCTGATGCCGAGTGATATGGAGCACTTTTTCATGTGTGTGTTGGCCATCTGGATGTCTTCTTTGCAGAAATGTCTGTGCATGTCCTCTGCCCATTTCTTGATTGGATTATTTGTTCTTTGGGTGTTGAGTTTGCTAAGTTCTTTATAGATTCTGGACACTAGTCCTTTATCTGATATGTCATTTGCAAATATCTTCTCCCATTCTGTCAGTTGTCTTTTGATTTTGTTAACTGTTTCCTTTGCTGTGCAAAAGCTTTTGATCTTGATGAAATCCCAATAGTTCATTTTTGCCCTTGCTTCCCTTGCCTTTGGCAATGTTCCAAGGAAGATGTTGCTGTGGCTGAGGTCGAAGAGGTTGCTGCCGGTGTTCTCCTCAAGGATTTTGATGGATTCCTTTCGCACATTGAGGTCCTTCATCCATTTTGAGTCTATTTTCGTGTGTGGTGTAAGGAAATGGTCCAATTTCATTTTTCTGCATGTGGCTGTCCAGTTTTCCCAGCACCATTTATTGAAGAGGCTGTCTTTTTTCCATTGGACATTCTTTCCTGCTTTGTCGAAGATTAGTTGACTGTAGAGTTGAGGGTCTATTTCTGGGCTCTCTATTCTCTTCCATTTATCTATGTGTCTGTTTTTGTGCCAGTACCATGCTGTCTTGATGATGACAGCTTTGAAATAGAGCTTGAAGTCCGGAATTCTGATGCCACCAACGTTGGCTTTCTTTTTCAATATCCCTTTGGCTATTCGAGGTCTTTTCTGGTTCCATATAAATTTTAGGATTATATGCTCCATTTCTTTGAAAAAGATGGATGGTACCTTGATAGGAATTGCATTAAATGTGTAGATTGCTTTAGGTAGCATAGACATTTTCACAATATTTATTTTTCCAATCCAGGAGCATGGAACATTTTTCCATTTCTTTGTGTCTTCCTCAATTTCTTTCATGAGTACTTTATAGTTTTCTGAGTATAGATTCCATGCCTCTTTGCTTAGGTTTATTCCTAGGTATCTTATGATTTGGGGTGCAATTGTAAATGGGATTCACTCCTTAATTTCTCTTTCTTCTGTCTTGTTGTTGGTGTAGAGAAATGCAACTGATTTCTGTGCATTGATTTTATATCCTGAAACTTTACTGAATTCCTGTACAAGTTCTAGCAGTTTTGGAGTGGAGTCTTTTGGGTTTTCCACATATAGTATCATATCATCTGCGAAGAGTGATAATTTGACTTCTTCTTTGCTGATTTGGATGCCTTTAATTTCCTTTTGTTGTCTGATTGCTGAGGCTAGGACCTCTAGTACTATGTTGAATAGCAGTGGTGATAATGGACATCCCTGCTGTGTTCCTGACCTTAGCGGAAAAGCTTTCAGTTTTTCTCCATTGAGAATGATATTTGCGGTGGGTTTTTCATAGATAGCTTTGATGATATTGAGGTATGTACCTTCTATCCCTACACTTTGAAGAGTTTTGATCAGAACGGGATGCTGTACTTTGTCAGATGCTTTTTCAGCATCTATTGAGAGTATCATATGGTTCTTGTTCTTTCTTTTATTGATGTGTTGTATCACATTGACTGATTTGCGGATGTTGAACCAACCTTGCAGCCCTGGAATAAATCCCACTTGGTCGTGGTGAATAATCTTTTTAATGTACTGTTGAATCCTATTGGCTAGTATTTTGGTGAGAATTTTCGCATCTGTGTTCATCAAAGATATTGGTCTATAGCTCTCTTTTTTGGTGGGATCCTTGTCTGGTTTTGGGATCAAGGTGATGCTGGCCTCATAAAATGAGTTTGGAAGTTTTCCTTCCATTTCTATTTTTTGGAACACTTTCAGGAGAATAGGAATTAGTTCTTCTTTAAATGTTTGGTAGAATTCCCCCGGGAAGCCGTCTGGCCCTGGGTATTTGTTGGCTTGGAGATTTTTTTTTTTAATAATTTTTTTTTTTTAAGATTTTATTTATCCATTTGACATAGAGAGATCACAAGTAGGCAGAGAGGCAGGCAGAGAGAGGGGGAAGCAGGCTCCCTGCTGAGCGGAGAGCCCAATGCGGGGCTCGATCCCAGGACCCCGAGACCATGACCTGAGCCGAAGGCAGAGGCTTAACCCACTGAGCCGCCCAGGCGCCCCAGCTTGGAGATTTTTGATGACAGTTTCAATCTCCTTACCCATAATCCCCTGGTTATGGGTCTGTTCAGGCTTTCTATTTCTTCCTGGTTCAGTTGTGGTAGTTTATATGTTTTTAGGAATGCATCCATTTCTTCCAGATTGTCAAATTTATTGGCGTAGAGTTGCTCATAGTATGTTCTTATAATAGTTTGTATTTCTTTGGTGTTAATTGTGATCTCTCCTCTTTCATTCATGATTTTATTTATTTGGGTCCTTTCTCTTTTCTTTTTGATAAGTCGGGCCAGGGGTTTATCAATTTTATTAATTCTTTCAAAGAACCAGCTCCTAGTTTCGTTAATTTGTTCTATTGTTTTTTTGGTTTCTATTTCATTGATTTCTGCTCTGATCTTTATGATTTCTCTTCTCCTGCTGGGCTTAGGGTTTCTCTCTTGTTCTTTCTCCAGCTCCTTTAGGTGTAGGGTTAGGTTGTGTACCTGAGACCTTTCTTGTTTCTTGAGAAAGGCTTGTACCGCTATATATTTTCCTCTCAGGACTGCCTTTGTTGTGTCCCACAGATTGAACCATTGTGTTTTCATTATCATTTGTTTCCATGATTTTTTTAAATTCTTCTTTAATTTCCCGGTTGACCCATTCATTCTTTAGAAGGATGCTGTTTACTCTCCATGTATTTGGGTTCTTTCCAAACTTCCTTTTGTGGTTGAGTTCTAGCTTTAGAGCATTGTGGTCTGAAAATATGCAGGGAATGATCCCAAACTTTTGATACCGGTTGAGTCCTGATTTAAAACCGAGGATGTGATCTATTCTGGAGAATGTTCCATGTGCACTAGAGAAGAATGTGTATTCTGTTGCTTTGGGATGAAATGTTCTGAATATATCTGTGATGTCCATCTGGTCCAGTGTGTCGTTTAAGGCCTTTATTTCCTTGCTGATCTTTTGCTTGGATGATCTGTCCATTTCAGTGAGGGGAGTGTTAAATCCCCTACTATTATTGTATTATTGTTGATGTGTTTCTTTGATTTTGTTATAAATTGGTTTTTCTAGTTGGCTGCTCCCACGTTGGGGGCATAGATATTTAAAATTGTTAGATCTTCTTGTTGGACAGACCTTTTGAGTATGATATAGTGTCCTTCCTCATCTCTTATTATAGTCTTTGGCTTAAAATCTAATTGATCTGATATAAGGATTGCCACTCCTGCTTTCTTCTGATGTCCATTAGCATGGTAAATTCTTTTCCACCCTCTCATTTTAAATCTGGAGATGTCTTCAGGCTTAAAATGAGTTTCTTAGAGGCAACATATAGATGGGTTTTGTTTTTTTATCCATTCTGATACCCTGTGTCTTTTGACAGGGGCATTTAGCCCATTCACATTCAGGGTAACTATTGAGAGATATGAATTTAGTGCCATTGTATTGCCTGTAAGGTGACTGTTACTGTATATGGTCTCTGTTCCTTTCTGATCTACCACTTGTAGGCTCTCTCTTTGCTTAGAGGACCCCTTTCAAGATTTCCTGTAGAGCTGGTTTGGTGTTTGCAAATTCTTTCAGTTTTTGTTTGTCCTGGAAGCTTTTAATCTCTCCTTCTATTTTCAATGATAGCCTAGCTAGATATAGTATTCTTGGCTGCATGTTTTTCTCGTTTAGTGCTCTGAAAATATCATGCGAGCTCTTTCTGGCCTGCCAGGTCTCTGTGGATAAGTCAGCTGCCAATCTAATATTTTTACCATTGTATGTTACAGACTTCTTTTCCCGGGCTGCTTTCAGGATTTTCTCTTTGTCACTGAGACTTGTAAATTTTACTATTAGGTGACGGGGTGTGGGCCTATTCTTATTGATTTTGAGGGGCGTTCTCTTGAACCTCCTGAATTTTGATGCTTGTTCCCTTTGACATATTGGGGAAATTCTCTCCAATAATTCTCTCCAGTATACCTTCTGCTCCCCTCTCTCTTTCTTCTTCTTCTGGAATCCCAATTATTCTAATGTTGTTTTGTCTTATGGTGTCACTTATCTCTCGAATTCTCCCCTCATGGTCCAGTAGCTGTTTGTCCCTCTTTTGCTCAGCCTCTTTATTCTCTGTCATTTCGTCTTCTATATCACTAATTCTTTCTTCTGCCTCATTTATCCTAGCAGTGAGAGCCTCCATTTTTGATTGCACCTCATTAATAGCTTTTTTTATTTCAACTTGGTTAGATTTTAGTTCTTTTATTTCTCCAGAAAGGGCTTTTATATCTCCCGAGAGGGTTTCTCTAATATCTTCCATGCCTTTTTCGAGCCCGGCTAGAACCTTGAGAATTGTCATTCTGAACTCTAGATCTGACATATTACCAATGTCTGTATTGATTTGGTCCCTAGCCTTCAGTACTGCCTCTTGTTCTTTTTTTTGTGGTGAATTTTTCCGTCTTGTCATTTTGTCCAGATAAGAGTATATGAAGGAGCAAGTAAAATACTAAAAGGGTGGCAACAACCCCAGGAAAATATGCTTTAACCAAATGAGAAAAGATCCCAAATCATGAGGGGGGAGGAAGGGGATAAAAAGAGGTTCAAAAAGGAAGAAAGAAAAAAAAAAAGAAAAGGGAAGAATTTTAAAAAAAGAAAACAAATAAAGAAAAATATAAGAAAAAATATATATATTAGATAAACTAGTTAAAAACGTTAAAAAAGAAAAGGGTAAAAGTTTTTAAAAAATTTTACCAGAAGGCAAGAAAAAAGAAAAAAATTAAATTACCTGCGAGACTAAAAAAAAAATCACAGGGAGAAAGCCATGAGTTCCGTGCTTTGCTTTCTCCTCCTCTGGAATTCTGCTGCTCTCCTTGGTATTGAAACCGCACTCCTTGGTAGGTGAACTTGGTCTTGGCTGGATTTCTTGTTGATCTTCTGGGGGAGGGGTCTGGTGTAGTGATTCTCAAGAGTCTTTACCCCAGGCGGAATTGCACCGCCCTTACCAGGGGCCGGGTTGAGTAATCCGCTCTGGTTTGCTTTCAGGAGCTTTTGTTCCCTGAGCGCTTTCCATAGAGTTCCGGAGGATGGGAATACAAATGGCGGCCTCCTGCTCTCCAGCCCGGAGGAGGCGAGAGCCCGGGCCCCACTCCTCGGTGCGCCCTCAGAGAACAGTGCCCAGTTACTCCCATCTGCCTGACCTCCAGCCGTGCTCCGAACTCACCGCCGGTTCAAGGTAACCCTGAGCTGTGATCTCACTGTCTCTGTAGCCAGTTTTCCTGTTCCAGTACGCACAAGCTCTGCAACACTCAGACACCCCCAATCCTTCTGTGACCCTGCGGGACCTGAGGCCACGCTGACCCCGCATGGGCTTTGCCCCGGTTTAACCTCTGGATCGATGCCCCTCAGTGGAACAGACTTTTAAAAGTCCTGATTTTTTCCTCCGTTGCTCCGCCGCTTGCCGGGAGCCAGCCCCTCCCCCGGGGTCTATCTTCCTGTCGCTTTGGATTCACGTCTCCGCCAGTCCTACCTTTCAGAAAGTGGTTGTTTTTCTGTTTCCAGAATTGCTGTTCTTCTTCTCTTCGATCTGCTGATGGATTTGCAGGTGTTTACAATCTTTAGATATGCTATCCAGCTGATCTCCTGCTAGCTGAAGTAGTCTCAGCCTGCTACTTCTCCGCCATCTTGACTCCTCCCCCCCCCTTTGTTTCTTGATACTGACCATGAACATTAAATGTGGTGGACGCTCCATCAGCCTGGGTTCCTGTGTGACTACAATGACAGGCCCCTGCATCCCATGGGACAGGTACTGAGATCCATAAATAAAACTTTGCCAAGTTAAGTGTCTGAAATCTGGAAGCTCCTGATAATAGCAACATAATATAATCTTAATTATACACATGATACTCACTTCTCTCAAAAAGAAGACCCTTTCTAGGTTGCACCAAAAGCATACACTATTCTGCCTGGGTAGAGTAACCTACTAACCTCAACATCATAACAAAATACAAGGGTAGCCTAACCAGACACACCCAGATATAAGCAGAACTAACCTATGCATGAATAAAATAAGAAGGCATTTCCGGGTTTAAGAAATAATGAATGTGACGTTATTTCTTACATTATCAGTGTTTGGTTGTTTTATTTATTTATTTATTTATTTTTCGATTTCCAATGTCACTGATCAATGTGTGACCTTGCCAAGTGATTTCATGTGATCCCACTGACTACTTCATAGTTAGTAAGGACCCCCTATGACTCAAAATGCACATTCAACAACACCCAACTATTGGATGAAATGCAATTTCATCCAATTATTATTAAATTGCTATGAAAGTTTCTAAGAGATTACTTTGAATATCTAAACTGTTGTGTGGGCTCCTGGGTGGCTCAATCGATTAAGCATCTGTCTTCAGCTCAGGTCGTGATCCTGGAGTCCTGGGATGGAGCCCCACATTGGGCTCCCTGCTCAATGGGGAGTCTGCTCCTCCCTCCCCTGGCTTGTGCTCTCTCTCTCACTCACTCTCTCTCTCAAATAAGAAAAGAAAATCCTTAAAAAGAAATAAATAAGTTGTGGTAGACCAGTAATCAAATGTTTGCAGCCCTTTACCAGCTCACGTAACCACACCTTGAGAAGCACTGCTTAATGCAACAAAACTTCCTGGATTTGTCTTTAAAGTGAGCTTTGCATATGTGCAACTAGAAATGCAGAACTTTCCATAATCAGTTAAAAAACCCAACATAAGGGAAACTGCGACTAGTACTGATAGAAACAAGATTGAGCACTCCTGAGAGCATTAGCAGAACTTTGGTGATGAAATGAGCAATCTGGATGCTGAAGATCATACATGTGTCCCTTAGCCATACTTAGTAAGCATTTTGCTAATTCCTAATGGGAAAGAATTAATAGTTAATGTCAAAACATTCTGTATATTATTTATAGTTCATTGCATAGAAATCATCCTCAGAGACAAAATAAACTCTACATCATCTTCACTCCCTAGGGTAGGTCTGGTGTGCTCAGGTAATTTTTGTGGTCTTAAAAAAACAATCGCAGATACAGGAGTGCCAAAAAAATTATCCAGATAAATCCGAACAGTGGACCTAAGATTGACATTGTTATTAGAATTCTGGCTCCCACTCTGAACAGACAGAGCAAAAACAATTTAGATAGAAAAGTGCCTTAGCATAGTTTATTGCTATCTGAACATGCTACAAATGAGGCTTTTTATTTTAAGATCAGTCTGTGTATATACACCTACATACGCACACAGCACACAACATACACTCATTACATCTAAGTGTATATATGAAGTTTTCTCAACTTTGCATTATTGACATTTTGGGCCAGTAGTAATCCTTTGTTCTGAGAGCTTTCCGTACATTGTAGAATACTTCTAAGTATTCCCAATTCTACCCATTAGATGCCAGTAGTATGGCCCCCATTTCAAATCAAAAAATTTCCAGGTATTGCCAAGTGTCTCAAGGGGGAAAAATTGCCCTTGGTTGAGAATTAATGATATACATTATGTATATAACTGTCTCAGTCTGTTTGGCCGGTTATAGTAAAATACTCTACCTGGAATAGTTTATAAGCAACAGAAATTTATTTCTCACAGTTCTAGAGGTCAGAGGTCAAAAACCAAGGTACCAAAAGGCTCATGTTCTGTAAGACACCTTCCTACTGTGTCCTTACATGGAGGAAGGGGCGAGGAAGCCTTCACGAGGGTCCCACCTTCCTGACTTAAGCACCCCCTGAAGGTCCCACCTACTAATACCATTACTTTGTGGGGGGTTAGGATTTCAATTTATGAATTTTGGGAGGACACAAACATTCAGTCCATGGCCATATCTTTTAACAAATAATTGTATTAATTTCTTGGAAAAACTTGCATAAATGCATTAAAATCTATTTAAAAAGCAAACAAATCTATTATTTTCACAAAAGCAGATGGGACAAAGTTTTAAAGCATTGCTTAGCTGACATGTTATGCAAGTGATTTAAAGGTACATAAATCGTGTCCTGGTGGGGTTTTCAGCTCGCTGTTTCAGGCAATGGTCTCTGTGAAGGAAAAGTTCCAAATAACACTCAAAAGTAAGTGCTCAGTATAAAACCTTTAAGTTATTGAAAGCAACGGGAAGGGAAAAATAATGTCAATGTGGAGGCATGTGGGTTGTGCATCTACATTCCAATCACTATGTGGGAAGACATTCTTTACCTTTCCTCCTAGGACCGGAGGCGTTGGATCTTTAAATGGAGCCAGCTGCAGTAACCTGCATAACTCTCATGGAATGTGGAGTGTTCTGGGATTGTGTCTAGTCAGGTCTCTGGCAGGGCTGTGGCAGCTTTGTTTGTGGGCAGGCGGCCTCCTCACATTTCTGTTACTTATCCTTAAGAAAGTTGCCATGGAGACTGGCATGGAGATGGCAGTCAGCCAGCAGAGAGAGTTTTAAGTTGAAAAAGTGTGTGCGCACGCGCACACACCGCAGTCTCAAGCTTCTACTCATACATATTCCTAAAATAAACACATCTTTGTGTGTGCATAATCAACTTTTTAAAAACACATTTGATGTCATTGCCTATTTGGGTAAATGGCTGAAACATTGTTTCTTTTCTAACTTGCCCAAAGAAACACCACCAGATAAAGAGCAGTTAATGAAGTAGGAAAATAGCACCTATTAAAAGTAATCCATCACAGCTCATGAACACCCAGCTAGGAGGCATCTGATTGCAAAATCTGTTTGCTTGGAAAAAAGAGTCATGGAGAGAAAAGTAAAATGATATAGTAAATGAAGAATTTATTCCTCATTTGCTGAAAACAAATGAGATTTAGTTAAATACTATGAAAAATGGTCCAACACTCTATTTTATTTGCACACACAATATATAAAAATAACATAAGGCTTTGCAGACTTGGTTTTTAATTTTAGAAGGGTGGCTAAATTGGGATTTTCTTTAGCAATCTGAATAGCCTTTGTTTTTATCCAATATTTGGCATTTGGAGCGCTTTTTATTACAACCTTCAACTCAAGGTATTTTGTCAAAAACAATGATAAAATCCTGAAGTGTATCTAAGTTGGTAAGAGGGAGATGCGGGAAAAGTCATAAATCCTTCAGAATTCCCCAAAACAGCATCCGAAGCTTGTATTCTATTAGTGCATAAATCACTTAATGTTTATTTGGAAAGTAAATCTCTGTATGCAGTGTGCGCTTAATAAAATCAAAGTTTCAATATGCTTTTATCCCAGCATAGACAATATGCAGGAAAGCTTCTCCATAATTTAGATTATTGGGGTGAGGACCATGCAAATAAGTCTTCAAATAGGAAGACAAAATGAGAGAAAAAGTTTTCATGATGAAACTTCCCTTTCTGCTTCTTATGAAAGTACTATCGACTGTCCAATGACTGGAGTTTCTTTTAGTTTTTTTAAGATTCTATTTATTTATTTGAGAGAGAGAGATTGAGAGAGCATGAGTAGGGGTAAGAGACAGAGGCAAAGGAAGAAGCAGACTTCCTGCTGAGGAGGGACTCAATCCCAGGACCCTGGGATCATGACCCGAGCTAAAGGCAGATGCTTAACTGACTGAGCCACCCAGGCACCCAGACTGTCAGCTTCATTAACTTTATGGTGTCTTTTTAAAAAGATTTTATTTATTTATTTGACAGACAGAGATCACAAGTAGGCAGAGAGGCAGGCAGAGAGAGAGGAGGAAGCAGGCCCCCCGCGGAGCAGAGAGTCTGATATGGGGCTCCATCCCAGGACCTTGAGATCATGACCTAGCCGAAGGCAGAGGTTTAACCCACTGAGTCACCCAGACACCCCAATTTATGGTGTTTTTTTTCCTCTCTCCCCGAAGAGCAAACTCCCTTGGCGATATTGCTACCTGGGCTTGTGTGTGTCCTTGTAAAGCTAACCCAAAGCAGTTCACAAAGCTTTCTTTTCAATGTTTGGGGAAAAGAGTACAGAGTCACTGCATGGGTATGCACCCCTGTATCTTATAGGCCTCCTGACAACCAACTCTGATTTTACATGGTCCTTCTGTTGCTATATAAACACAACCTGCTGAGATTGCAAAGAAATTACAGGGTTAGTAGAGTTGCTACACATCATGTCAATACTATTCAAATCAGCTTGCTGTTGATGTGTTAACATCACAGTCGTTCCTCTCCATTTGATTCCCTATTCTCCTTGCCTGATGAATGACACAACATAAAGTAGGAGTCTGACTAGACAGAAGTAATTTATCCAACCCGTCTCTCTCTCTACAACCCACAGAAAGAGATACCATGTATTTTCCCCCACATATGTGACTATATCATAAAAATCCTGTCTTTCAGAGGGAGAAGCAGACTCTGCTGAGCAGAGAGCCTGATGTGGGGCTGGATCCCAGGACTCCAGGATCATGACCTGAGCCGAAGGCAAATAGATGTTTAACTGACTGAGCCACCCAGAGGCCCCCATACGTGAAATCTTATCATGGTGTTAATGATGAAAAAAGAGCTATTAAAATCCATTTTTAAAAATGTTTCCGGTAAAGGGAGATGTTTTGCAATAGAGGGGAGTTGTGTTTTTATTCTAGGCCTCAGAGTAAAAAGTCTTCATTCTGTGAGAAGACAATTCTGACTGTATTCTCCTATAGTATGTTGACATGTGTATCCGTCTCAGCTCAATTTTCAAAGGCATCTTGGTAAACCTGTTAAAGGCTGAATTAAAATACTCCTTCCCCACCCCCCAACTCTGCTAACGTTTTGCACTATTTTTTAGCAGGAATGAAGGTAAGAATGTTCAACGAGGGCTGACTTTTAACTTTTCATAGATGAAGTGAGCACAGAGATTGCAAGTCTCCAATGACACACGAGGCTTTGACGTTCCTTCAATTAAAAGACTTGCAAGTATAAAGCTTATGAAGTTAGTTAAAAGGTATGCTGGGAAAAATACAGAAAGGCAAAAAGAGTAATTTTCTTTCAGTGTTGCAATCGCATAGAGGATAATTTTCCTCCACTGAGATCAGGCAAAAAGCAAATGGATAGACACTTTATCATAAATCATCTAGTTTATACAAATAAAAGCAATTTCTTCCAGAAGGGCTATTAAGACTGGAGTCATTTCCAACATATATGATTCTGTTGATAACCTGGGAGATCACTGGGGTCAGGATTTTGATTTTGTGCTTCACTGTTCTACTCATCCTCCCTCCTGCTCCATTTTTAAACATTTCTCTGGATCCTTCAGACCTCTACTTCTATCTCTTTCATCCCCATCTCTAGAACCTAGACTGCAGTCTTTTCTTTCTAAGCCACATTCTATCATATTTCTCTTTGTATTGAAACACACCTGCCCTACATTTCAATCCCCCAGAGCTTCGTCCTGTGTTATCTAAGATGGTGTCTGATTGTGTGATAATCTAAACACATTCTAATGGCTGAGACTGAGTGGGTGACTTGCTGCCTGGGCCTCATCTACCTACCAGGCATAGCAGGCACTGCCAAGTGTCCATAATACTTTTTAGAGACCTACGAATATGCTTTTTTTTTTAATTAGAAGAAAAACATCAACCTTCAGCTCACAAAAAGATTGTATCATACAATATTTGCCTTTTCACCAACAACATCCTAAAATAGAATTTTTAACAAGGTTTCGTGGCTGAAGGGGCCCATGAAAGTCATACTGTGGAACTATCGCTATCCAGTGATTTATGCTCTGGATTGATTAGCAATCCTCCTGCAGTAGTTTCCCTATGTTCTGGCCCCCACTTCTAACTCTCTTTAAACAACTTTTATGAGATGTGACCTTCTTGCAAAAAACACTGTGAAGTGAAGATCTTATGAGATGATTTCTAATAACAATCTCAGGGGTGCCTGGGTGGTTCAGTCAGACTCTTGATTTCAGCTCAGGTCATGATCTCGGGGTCCTGGGATCCAGCTGTGTGAGGCTCTATGCTCAGCTTGGATTCTGCTTGAGGATTCTCTCTTTCCTTCTTCCTCTGCAACTCCCCCAGTTTGCACTCCCTGTCTCTCAAATAAATATATCATTAAAAATAAAATAATAACCATCTGAGAATAACCAAACCAAAAACTCTAATCCTCACATAATCTGAGGGATTACTGTCATGTCTACAAGACACTCCTTATTCACGATGACAATGATGCTAATAAGTCACATTTGCATTACCAGGCATCTTTGTAATCTTTTTGCACATACTATGAGAAAATACATCTTTTTTAAATGTCTCCCCCAGTAGTAGGTAATGCGGCTCCCTGCACCTTTATGACCAATTTCCTACAGTTACCCATATAAATTCTAAAATTATTACAGTATTTTTTATTATTATTTTTGGATGGTGAGTAAGGCTACATGAGGGTGATCTCATATTTAAATATTTTTGGAAACCATGTTATATAAGGATGTTAAGGAAATTTTGAAATTCAGTTCATCAATCTTTCCTTTATGTGACAAATGATATACAGTTCTGAAATACAAAGCAAAATAATAATAAAAAGGCAAAGGGAAATCAAGGACATGGGCAAGTAAGAATACTTACCTTTCATCAATAAGCATAACTTATGAGTCACTGCAATCACCAGAAACCCAACCTCCTACGTAAAAGAAGACAGTTATCAGCTCCTGATTTCTAAGGAAGGACTCAATAACCCCAGGAGGGAAGACATACAAATGGCTTTGCAGACCACTGTAATCAAGGACCATAATGCCTCCATGATTTATTATCTTTGTTTATTTTCTCTGATTTTCTAAATGTAAGAGGAACTCAAATTCACAAAGAAAGAAATCACAGGGCTGAGAGTTTTAAGTAGTTTTTTAATCACTCTGCTACACAGAATGTTTGTTACAGTGGAAATGGCGAGTGAATTCAGGGAATCATGTAAAAAAAATTAGACATTCCGGAACATGCATATCCCATCAATATTCTGGGACCAAACAGAAGTATGTGATTGAAAACAGTCAACAGAGCATTGGGTGGCATGTAGTTTGAGACAAGGGTATATATTCCCTCTTTTTGCAGTGCAGCTTTTTATTTTTTTTCCATGTTGATGTGGTCAGTACTTTGTATTTGCCAACAGGGATTGGCCTGTGATCAGAGGATAGGGCCTTGGAAATGAGTTATACATTGGATTTGAAAACTACTGTAAATCCCATGTTTATATGAATAGGAAATTAAAGTACAAAGATGCAGAATGTTATATCCATGAAGTTATTATTTCAGTATACAAGTTTTCTAGAAATGGTCCTCTCTGAGCTCCTAGATCTGGGTCTGTATTTGATGAGAATATAAAACCTTTAGTAAGGAACTGGTTATTCAATGCCCAAACAAATGTCTTCCACCCAGACTAAAATAGCATCTACTACTAACTTAATTCTCTTCATATTTTGTGGAGCAATAAAGATATGCCAACCATATGAACAGGTTTCAATTTAAAGAAATTTTTTAACTTGTGTTATTTTTTAAAGGTAAGTGAGAAATCATTTCTTAAAGAACTAATTAAGATTTTTAATTTTTAAAAGTTAACTCTTGCATCCTGTTAACATAACCTAGTATAAGCTTCTTATCAATCAGTCTCTAAGACACTGGCAAAGTCTTAAGGACCCGTGTTGTATTGCACTAAGCACGGGGAGCAAAGAGAAAACCTCAGTTACTATACCAGATGGAACAAAACTCAGTCTCTCAGTTACTATGTATACACTTCTGAGGGTCCTCTTTTGCATGTTCATTTAGTTGGTTGGTTTGTTGACTGATTGGTTGGTTGGTTGATTGGATTTGTAGGGAAATTAAAAAAAAAAAAATTAATGCCATAGAGCTCAGTGAATAGTATGGGGAAAAAGTATTTCTTACTGGCTAGTAACAGAGACTGAAAACACTAAACTGATAAAGACCATTCTAGTAAATGTTGAAGACAAAACCTGATTTTTAAGTTTGACATCCCTAATAGCATATAAGTTTGTTTTTATATTTATCACATTAAAACCAATAGCTTCCAAATCTGATCTTACTATAGAAGTATTTTTATACAGAAGGGTGCAAATTTCTTTCCTTTTATTTTTTTAAAAAAACCAGTTTCCTCCCATGATAGCAAGGCTATAATTTAGATATATAAGTAATGGTTTTGATTGATGTTAAATTACTAAGAATAAACCAGGATTAATTTTTTTTTCTTAAATTGATGTATTTCCTTTTGTGAAAGTAGGAGTGGTTAAAAGTTAATGGCTGCAAACAGCACGGAGGGTCCTCAAAAAATTGAAAATAGAGCTACCCTTTGACCCAGCAATTGCACTACTGGGTATTTACCCTAAAGATACAAACGTAGTGATCCAAAGGGCCACGTGCACCTGCGTGTTTATAGCAGAAATGTCCACAATAGCCAAACTATGGAAAGAACCTAGATGTCCATCAACAGATGAATGGATAAAGAAGATGTGGTATATATACACAATGGAATACTATGCAGCCATCAAAAGAAATGAAATCTTGCCATTTGCGACGATGTGGATGGAACTAGAGGGTATCACGCTTAGCGAAATAAGTCAGTCGGAGAAAGACAACTATCATATGATCTCCCTGATATGAGGAAGTGGAGATGCAGTGTGGGGGGCTTGGGGGGTAGGAAAAGAATAAATGAAACAAGATGGGATGGGGAGGGAGACAAACCATAAGAGACTCTTAATCTCACAAAACAAACTGAGGGAGGCCAGAGGGAGGGGGGTCGGGAGAGGGTGGTTGGGTTATGGACATTGGGGAGGATATTGCTATGGTGAGTGCTGTTAAGTGTGTAAACCTGGGGATTCACAGACCTGTACCCCTGGGGCTAAAAATACATTATATGTTAATAAAAATATAATAATATAATAATAATAATAAAGTTAATGACTGCAAAGAAGTGAGGATTGTACTTAGTTTTTACTGAGTAAGTATTATTTTAAAAACTACTGTGGATCCTTCTCAAAACACACCCCACTATGAAATGAGACCTCTGATGCCAACTCTCCCTCACTTCGGTGTGGATGGGTGCACAATGAATTGTATATTCAGAGACAGACTGATGGTGGAACAATCTTGAACAAATAATAAGGACCACAAATCAAAACAGGAGTAAGAGAAAAGTGAATGGTCACTGGAGCACTTGGCTTGGGGTCAGACTTCATTACAGCACATGGTAAATTTGACTTCAATCTGCTCAAGAAATACTGTACATTCCACATCTTTACTTACAAAATAGAGAAGGAACAGCCATTATGAGATAGTGAAATGGGTTGGTGGTCAGAAAGTAATTGTCAAAGTGCCTGGGTGCCTCAGTCAGTTAAGCATCCAACCAATTCTTGATTTTGGGTCAGGTCATGATCTCAAGACTGTGAGATCAAGCCCATGTTGGTTCTGTACTCAGTGCAGAGTCCACTTGACATCCTCTCCCTTTCTCTCTCCCTCCTCCTCTGTTCTTCCCCACGTTCACATGCACGCTCTCTCTCTTAAATAAATAAATAGATAAATAAAAATTAAAAATTAAAAACATTGTCAAAGTGCCTCTGACACAGACTCTTCTAGGAGGGGACTACAAGGGCAAGAGCCCAAAGGAAGGAATAAATGTGAGGAGTTCCTTCACATACCTGAAGTACTTTGGTCCAAAAGGCTAATAGCAAAGCTTATATTCTGAAGGACAGTTCAGAGATCCTAGCCAAGTGAAAGGTGTGAGATCAAAAGACTATCAATTAAATGAACACTGGAAAAGGTGATTAGTCCATGGGTCATCAAGAGAAGAGAAATTAGAACCACAATGATATATCTAAACACATAAACCAGGTTGCTAAAATTAAAAAGACTGACAATACCAAGTGCTGTCAAGGATGCTGAAGAAATGGAATCCTCATATACTGCTGGTGTAAATGAATGTGAATATTGTTTGGCAAAACTCATCACATCAAAGTGTACCCATCCATATAATCCAGCAACTCCAGTCCTAGATGTATAGCCAACAGACGTACATAGGTATGAATATCAGGTGACTTGTTCAGGAATGTTAAGAACAGCATTATTCATAATAGCCTTAAACTGGAAAAAAACAAATGTCTGTCAAAAGTAAAAACATATACATTGCATACTGTGGAATATTATACAGTGATGAAAATGAATGGGCTAATGCTTAAGGGGAAAACCTACATGAACCGCACAAAAAAAAATTGGAGAACAAGTGCCAGACACAAAGGAATATATTCTCTACGATTCTATTTAAGTAAATATCAAAAACAGATGAAACTAATCTACATTGTTAGAAGTCAGGATAGTGATTATCTTTGGGGTTACTTCCAGGAAGAGGGCATGAGGAAGAAATGGGGGGCTTCTGGTGCTAATAATGCTCTAGAGCTAGCTCTGGGGTGTGACCCAATATGGATATGTCCAGTTTGTGAAAATATATCAGGTAATACACTTATTTATCCACTTTTTATGTATTATCTTCCACTAAATAAAAGTTTTTTTTAATATAATTTTTTATTTTTTATAAACATATATTTTTATCCCCAGGGGTAAAGGTCTGTGAATCACCAGGTTTACATACTTCACAGCACTCACCAAAGCACATACCCTCCCCAATGTCCATAATCCCACCCCCTTCTCCCAAACCCCCTCCCCCCAGCAACCCTCAGTTTGTTTTGTGAGATCAAGAGTCATTTATGGTTTGTCTCCCTCCCAAAAGTTTTAAAGCTATTCATAAGTGTCATAGGCAGAAGGAGGAACGTGGATATTGAAATATTTTATGGTGACTAACATAACACAATTAAAAAAAAATAGAAAAAAAAAAGAAATGAAAGATAGTGGGAGGGCGATGCCTCTAAAGGAAGAAATCTGAGCAGGAAAGCAGAGGTGCTTTCTGGACCCATCCTACAAATCCTGTCCTAAGAGCCCACCTTCCGCTAGAGAATTAGCAGTCCTTGTTTTTAACTGGGATCTCTTTGTCATTTTCTCTGTGATCTTGGACGCATAATTTGAACTCTCTATACCTAATTTTCTCACCTACAACAGGGAAATATCTTGTAGTTTTGTTAGAAAGACTAAATAAAAGAAGAAAAATGTCCATAAGAGCAGCTAGAACAATCCTTGGTACACAGTTGATCATCAATAAATATAGGTTCTTCTGTGACTTCCTTCTCTTTTCCCGTTAGCTCTCATGAAAGGCTGCTTGAAAATAGAAAAATTAAAAATCTCATTTTCTCTATTTATTAACATCGTGGAAAATTCTTTTCATATCTATATCTGTGAACAAGGAGATCTTTTACTGCAATAAGGGAAGACACATGGCATAGGCCTGGCCTCCATTTCTTAAACTAACCAGATAATAGAGAAGGATGGCCAACATTCAAAACACAGTGTCAAAAGACCAATGCTGAAAATAAAGAGTTGCATCTCAGGGTTGGAAATGTAGGATTGGATTCAGAGAGAGAAAGGTTATGCAATGAAGAACAGGTAATAACTTAAATCTATTTCCCCCTACTATCTATCTTCTCAGCCATCACCAGGGAGAAGATAGGTTGCACACATGGCAAAAAAAGATCCACTGTTAATTTTGAAAAGAAAAAAAAAAAAAGAAGGAAAGTCTATAATGCTAAACTTATTTTGAAAGTATATAGTTAATCAACAATAAATTTATGGATTCACAGATGGATCTTATTTTGATATAATCTGATCTAGAAAATGGGGTAGTATCTTTGGCTCTATACACAACTTACTTTCTTTCTTTCTTTCTTTCTTCCATACAGTGGATGCTTTTGTGTGAAAGAAAATGCTAAACTATAGCATTCTGACTCCTGCGAATGTGGCTCATTAGAAATGGAGGGGAAAGTCAATTCCTTTGAAAGAAAATGTGCTGACCATCTGTGTATCTGGGGAGCCAGTGGGCCGCCAAGTCTCCACTACCCAGAAGGACTATAAGGGAATACACAAAATTGCAACATGTTTGCATATAGCCTCATAATTCAACATTCTGGGACACAGTACCTCTATGGAAGTACTTATTTTTATGGGGTAGGAAAGGACAATGGAAACGTTCTTAGCTTGGGTGATATTAGAAGGTGAGATAATCCTCTGACTCAGACAAGTCCCCTGCATGTGAGAAAGTGGTCCTAGAATCCATAAACCCACAAATGAAGGTCACAACAATGACAGCCACCATGATACAGTGGCACAGCTATAGGGTACAAGCACATAGATTTGATGAAAGCTGGACCCTAAGACCGCTTAATGCGTTACAGGTGATAGGGTACAATACTCGCCTTTGAGTTTTCAGTAAAAACTGGGACAGAGCTAGAATTCCAGCAAATGCATTGATTCCACTCAGCTAAAGAGTAACACTTTATCACCTTGTACCACTCCAGTTACACACAGTTCTGTATCCTTGCTTTCTAGGCACCCCTCAATGTCCAAGTAAAAAATCAATAATTGCCATAGTTGATTTGACTCGTTTTCCTCAACACTCTCCTCCTTGAGCTGGTCTTTAAGTACAGAGAGACACAGCTGTGTGTTCCTAGCTCATGGGCCAAATAGAGTATACCGACTTCTTTCTCTTCATTCACTAACTCGGTGATTCAATTGGAAAAGTGTGACCAAACCTGTCGAGCCCAATCTGTGCTTTATAAACCAGGCTGTTTATTGCTAATGTTCTGTTACTCCCTGGATATGTACAGATTTTTCCTTTTAATTTTTGTCCCATTACTTTAATAGAATTTGAAACTAGATTTAGTGGTTGTAACTGCCACGGCCACAGGTATGGCTTTTTATTGTTATTGATGTTTTTTTTTTCCTTCTTATTCCTCTGTATGAATAATGGGCAGGGGGAGAGTGTTATAACATCCTCTCGGATAGATTTTCATTTACAATTGAATGGTGACAAGTATAAGGGCATTTATGTTTCAATTAGTAAAATAGAAACAAAACATGGATGGTGCATTAAAATCAGACACCCTGTTTCTTAATGAGCTATACCTTCTTCCTACCTCCATTCATCCTTCTCTCTCCCCCTCTCTCCCTCCCTCCCTTTCTTCCTCTCTGTTCCTGTCTCTAACATATGGGGTAAGAATCTGCATCACTGTGATAAGATCCCAGAAGTCAGAGGTAGAAAAAAATACAATCCATGGAAGAAGTCCTCCCAAGTCTTTATTTATATTAGCAAACATTTACTTGCACAGTGGTCCTACAGTAGAATGGAGAAAATACAGAATTCGAAGCCAGAGAACTTGTGTAGTTACTCCAGGCCAAGTTTACTTAACCTCCCTTTATTTTTATGCCCTCTGAGGTTATTTTAAGTAAGAGGTCATGGACCAAAGTAACCATGAAAGAGGGCTATGGAAGTCAGGTTCTCTGAGTTATAAGTCACTCATGACCTTGTACTTTCAGTTTGACCTTAGGAAGTTACTGGTATCAGTTTCATCCTCTGGAAAACAGGGATGAAAACAGGACCTACTGTATAGGGTTATGGAAATTAAGTGAATCAGGTTACATAAAACACACAGTGCCACATGTAAAGAAAGAGACCAATGATATTATCAGTAGTAGAGTACCCATAAAAATAATTTAGAAAATGAAAAGTGTTTGCTATCAAAATTTCAATTCTTTTAAGGTTATTTCATGGGAAACATGGGAATCATCAAAGGCTGAATTTATAAAAAGATAAAGAACATACTATGCTCATGTACCTGCCCTAAAAAATAATGAGTAAGCTGATGACTAGATGGGACATTTTCATATAAAAGTAATGATCAAGATCCAAGTGCAGACTATGGGCAAAATCTTCCCTTCTGACAAGTCCATGTCACAGGACCTGAGGTTAGGGTGAGGTAGGAATACACATAGCAAGTTCTGAGGCTTGCATATAGAATTAGACTAGAGGGAACATTATTACAATAGGACAGTAGAAAGTGGGCTTCAGGGAGTTAGGAGAGAGCAGATTTTAAGTTCAGAGGCTCTTGTAGAGCAAAAATGTAATGAGGAAAAAGGATTAATTCAGTATGCTGTGTTAGAACTACTGAATGGGCAGGGGTATATAGAGAAGAGATAGGTCCCAGGAGCCACAGGAGTAAGGGGACATTTATGAAACAATCTCAGTGCTCCACTTTGCTTGGGTTCCATGGATTATCCCATACAAATATGATGTAAATCAATTGATGTGTATGTGTGCATGTGGGTAGGTGCACATGTATGTCTCCATGTATTCCTTGTTTTGTACACCAAATCGCTCAGAAAATGTAAAACTAACAAGTAATAGGTTCATATTTGCTCACATTAAAGATTGGATCTTTAACAACTGACTTAAATACAAGTAAGTCAGGTAGTTCCATACCATATGAATTCTAGTGAGTGAAAATATAAGTAAAAAGTGAATTAAATTTCTCTTTTTTAGCTATTATGATCACACCATACATTCAATAAGAATAGCTAATATTTATCAATTGTTAAGAGGGTGTTAAGCACTACAGCATGTACCTTTTATCTATTCACTTACTTATTTAATTTTTGAAAGAATCCTCTGAGATATATACTATTTTACCCTATTAAGGAAACTTAGGCAACGACTGAGTAACACAACACAGCTAAGTGGTAGAGTTGGAATGGGCAATGAGGTTCTGGAGCCAAAAGAATTCCTACCCTCCTTGCCAAAGTTGTATATAATAATTATCTGTGGATCCTGGGAACGGTTAAAAACAGAGACTCCTGAACCTCCTATCTAAAAATTTTAAGTCTATGGTAAGGCCCAAGAATTTGCATTTCTAACAAGTTCCCAGGATGGTGATGCTGTGGTCAATGGATTACACTTTGAGTAGCATTGTGTCAACTGTTGGATGAAAAAAAGTGAAATATCATAATAAGAAAAGGTGATCTCACTTCCAAAATGTTTAAAGTTTACTTCAAGGCAATATTCCAAAGCACTGATATGAAAATTACAGATTTAGTCCAAAAGTATGAGCTTGTTCATTGAGCATGATGATAGAACTGTTGAACTTATACCAGTATTTAGGATTCAAGCTGCTTTATTCTTTCTCTAAATTATCCTAGTATTTCTTCTGTATATTTTTTCTGTATTGAATAACAGCTTCTAGGCTTAGCATACTAATTGAAACATATCAATATTATAAAGCACTTAATTTAAAGACAGGAGACAATCCACTTGGAAATGTTGTGAAAGTCTCTTCTTATACTTTATTGCAAGAATTGAATATGTTAAACAACAACAAAAAAATTGACACAAATCATAGCCATCTTCAGTATGTTCTTTCAAAGAACCAGGAGAGTGACAGTCTAGTAGGACAAAGTCTTTTAGATAATACCACTCTACACCAAACAGGGAGATCTATGGGCCTACCACTACCCTCAGCAGCAAAGGCTGAGCAGGGGACCTACACTCTCTCCGGGCTATAATAAGGCACTTTGACCAGGGTAGTATCAGAGAAGACCGAGTGGGAAGCTGAGACTTTCACTCTAGCCAGGTGGCAATGAGATCACACCAATAGGATCAATGGTGATGATATGGATTATGGATTTTTAGCCTCCTCAGTGATAAAAAAGTGTTTCAACTCCTTGCTGGGAAGTGTTATTGGAGGCCAAGTGGAATCAGGACTTTTACCATCACCTGGGGGTAAAAGCAACTCTCCTCTTTCTGTGGTATCAATGGAAGCCACATGAAAAGCAGTAACAAACACTCTTATCCCTCACAGCCTGGGTGGTTATAGCAGAAGCCTCGTGAGGACTTAGAGCTCCTATCTCAACCAGCAGTAATGAAGAGCCTCTCAATGCACTCAAAAATCACTACAGATAAATCAAAATTTTACTCCAAAAAATTTTCAAGTAGCCAACAGGAAGGTAAGGACAAGAAACCAAGAAATAAAAAAACAAAGAGAACAGAAGACAAATTTAATAAGTAATTAATTAATTGATTAATAAAATGGCAGATTTAAACCCTAACATATGGGCACCTGGGTGCCTCAGTGGGCTAAAGCCTCTGCCTTCAGCTCAGGTCATGATCTCAGGGTCCTAGGATCGAGTTCTGCATCGGGCTCTCTGCTCAGCAGGGAGCCTGCTTCCTCCTCTCTCTCTGCGTGCCTCTCTGCCTACTTGTGATCTCCGTCTGCCACATAAATAAATAAAATATTTAAAAAAATAAAAATAAACCCTAACATATTTATAATTACATTTAATCTAAGTACTCTAGGTATACTAAATACAGAGATTGGCAAACTGTATTCAAAAACATGACCCAGCTATAGGCTGTCTATAAGAAATTCATTTCAAATAAAACAGTATAGAAGGCTGAAAGATGAAAAAAGATATATTACGCAAAAAGGAATCAAAAGGAAGCAAAATGGGGGCGCCCAGGTGGCTCAGTGGGTTAAGGCCTTTGACTTCAGCTCAGGTCATGATCCCGGGGTACTGGGATCGAGCCCCACATCGGGCTCTCTGCTCTGCGGGAGCCTGCTTTCTCCTCTCTCTCTCTCTCTGCCTGCCTCTCTGACTCGTTGTGATTTCTCTCTCGGTCAGGTGAATAAATAAAATCTTAAAAAAAATAAAAAAGGAAGCAAAATGGCTATTTTAGTATCAGATGAATTCGACTTCAGAGCAAAAAAAATTACAAGATACACAGAATAACACTGAATAATTTATAAAAGGGTCAATCTACCAAGAAGACATAGCAACTCTAAATGTGTATTCACCAAACAATAGAAGTGCATGATATGTGAATCTCAAAGTGATATAACTGAAAAGACAGATCTAGATACATGGAGTCTTCCACACTACTCTCTCAGAGGCTGATACAACTAGATGGAGAATCAGCAAGAATATAGAAAACCTCAAAAATAGCATTACTACAAGGATCTGATCACATTTATGGAGAAGCTTTTTAAGTTTCTAGGCAACATATACTAAGACTATATCCAAAGACATAAAATAAACGTCATCAAATCTAAAAGAATTGAAATAATATACAGTGTATTCTCTGACCCCCAAATGAGTCAAACTAAAAATCAATAAAAGAAAAGTAAAAGGACAATCTCCAAATACTTAGAAGCTAAACAACATACTTTCTAAAGAACACATCTGTCAAGCCTCAAGGGAAATTTTAAAAAATGAACTTAGTGAAAATATGACAACAATATTCATGGGATATAGCTGAAGTAGTGGTAAAAAAGAAATTCATAGCACTAAAATCATACATGAGAAAAGAGGAAGTGATTCAATTTTTGAGGCCCTCATTTCAAGACTCTGGAAAAAAGCAGGCAAAATAAATTCAAAGCAAACGGAGGAAGGAAATCAAAGTTAAGAGCAGAAAGCAATGAAATTAAAAACCAAAAAAATGACAAAGTTAATGAAACAAAAAGTTGGTTCTTTGAAATTATAACATAAAACTGACAAATCTCTAGCAAGACTGACAAGGAAAAAAAGAGAAAAGACACAAATTAATAACATCAGGAACGAAATAGAGGATATCAATACAGATCCTATAGATATCAAAGTATAAGAAGAGATTACTACAAACAACTCTACACACATACATTTTAGACCTTAAGTGACAGGAAATAAATCCTCAAAAAACACAAACTACCACAACTTACCAAATATGAGACAGACAATTCAGATAACCCTATACCTGTTACGAAAACTAAATCAATAATCTAAAAACTCTTACTCACCAAAGTCTCCAGTTCCTGGTGGTTTCACTGGATAACTCTACAAAACTTTTAAAGAAAAATGAACCAATAATTCTTCACAATCTCTTCCATAAAATAGAAGAGGAGGGAACAATTTCCAACTACTTTTATGAAGCTAGTAATACCCTGATACAAAAACTAGATAAAGATAGTATAAAATCAAAACAAAAAGAGGAAAGTTATAATAATATCCCTCACTAATATAGTAAAAAATCCTCAACAGAATGTTGGCAAACAGAATTCAGCATGTGCAAATAGAATTATAAAACATTACCAAATGGGGTTTATTCCAGGGCTTTACAGTTGGTTTGATACTTGAAAATAAATCAATATAATCCACCCTATTAATAGGCTAAATAAAATGATCAAATCAATCAATGCAAGAAAAGCTTTTGATAAAATTCACATACATTTATGAATAAAACTCTCAGAAAAAGAAGAATAGAAGGAAACTTCCTTAACTTAATAAAAAGCATCTACAAAAAACCTATAGCTAACATTATACTTAAATGGTGACAAATACAGTTCCCTACAAGATCAGAAATAAAACAATCTCCTCTATAACATTTAGGAGGGAACTGCCACTGGTGATTTCCTATCAAAGAAGCATAATCCCAAAGCAGTAATTTGTTTCATTTGATCATTGATCCAGGCTCTTCCAGAAAACCCTTAGAACTACCATGTTTTCATTACTTTATATTTTATGTCCAGATTTTTATTTACATTAAGGTTGGCTAATGGATGGGTAATTCTATACTGCAAAGTTCACATTCTGTCATTGACTAATGCATATATTATCAGTAAAAAAATATAAGTTGAGCTTAACCACTTCCATCATTCTTATTCAATACAGTCCTAGAAGTTCTAGCCAGTACGAGAAGGCAGAAAAGGAAAAAAACCCAAACAGATCAGAAATGAAAATGGGGCAACTGTGTGGTTCAGTCAATTGAGCTTCCAACTCTTGATTTCAGCTCAGGTCATGATCGTAATGGATTTTGAGATCCAACCCTGCGTCAGAATCTGTGCTCAGTGGGAAGTCTGCTTGAAGATTCTTTCCCTCGGCTCCACCCCCACTTGCTTGCTCTCTCTCTCACTCTCTCTCTCTCTCTCACAAATAAATAAGTAGGTCTTTACAAAAAAGAAATGAAATAACAAAACTAGTCTTCATTTCCCTGTAACATGTTTACATAGAAATTCACAAGGAATCTACAAAAAACTTCTAGAACTAACATGTTTATAATGAGTAAAATCTGAAGATATAAGAAAAACATACACAGATCAATTATATTCCCATGTGCTAGTAATGAACACATAGACATTGGACTTAAAATATTTATCATTTACAATCACTCAAAAAATACTTAGGATTCTAACAAAATATGTACAAGGCTTGCATACTAAAAATTACAAAAGGCTGATGAAAGAAGTTTTAAAACTCTAAATAATTAAAGAGTCACACCATGTTAATGGACAGTAAGATTGAACACAGTAAATATATCAACTTTCCTCAAAATGATACACAGACTTAGTGAAATGCTGAGTTTTAATACTTAGAATTTTTCTAGCTATAAAATTTCAAGTACCATAAACCAGGTTTTTGTCTTCATGTCTATATATATCTGGAAATATACAACATATTCTTCTTTTGATTGAAATATTTATCCAACCTTTCCTCCATATAGTTATTCAAATTTAAAATGAAACAAAGCATATTAAAATCCTATTAATATACATGCCAGGGAATGTTCTAAGCAGAAAACACTCATGGGAAAATTGACGAATTCCCCACCATCAGAGCTTCCCTCTCCTTCTCTTATCTGCATATATGTGACTTTTAAGACTTGCTTTCTTTGGGCACAAGTAAACTCATTGAGATATTTCAGCTTTATTATCTAACCAATTTTGAAAGGCACTGGAGTTCAGTGGAGTTGAAGAAAGAGTAGGAGGGCAATATGTACAGTCCATTTATATATTACAAAAAGTAGATTATTAGAGACATTTTCAAGGGCACCACATCTCTGAATATTTAAATACTCCCACACAAGAAATTTGTGTTACTGTCACAGAAGTCAACTAAAGAAGAATCTGAGAGCTTTCTAACACTGGCATGTTAGCTAATCAGATGTATCTTGGTGGCTACCGCAATGGGAGTATCACAGGTTTGGCATCTAGAATACACTGTTCGACTCATACCCCTTATTCTGGTGATATATTAAATTTCTCTCTCTTTCCTATTGCTCATATTGACACTTTTTTCTAGAAGTCTGAAATGTCCTTCACAAATGGGAACACAATGTTGCCTCAAAACTAGCCTAAAACTGACCTTTCATCTCTATCCAAAAATAGCGGTTTTTTTTCTTTCATTTGTAATGTTTTAATATATATCTCTAAAATGTAAATACCTTTTAATAAAAGTAGAACCAGAATACAATTATTATGCCTCAAAAAAACCCAGAACAATAATTCCTTAATGTCAGCAGAGAGATGTCAAATGCTTTGAATTATCTAACTTTCTTTCATGGTTGGCTTAGTATTCAAATAAGGTCCACATACTGCAGTTGTAAATTTGTGTCGTAAGTCTCTAATCCAGTGAGTCTCAAAGTATGGTCCTCAGACTAGCAAGATCAATATCACCTGCGATCTTCTTAGAATGCAGTTTCTCTGGCATTGCCAAATGTTTTAAGAGCTTTTATATAAATTATCTACATACCAGGCACTACTCTAAGCACTTTATAGTCAATATCTCATTTAATCCTCATGGAAAGTCTACAAGATAATCTTATGATAAATCAAGTCTTGCTGTCATCTTGCAGTAAGGAAAGTGAGGCTGAGGGAGACAGAGGTTGAGGGACTTGCCCAGTGTCAAAGGGCTAGTGACTGGTAGACCTAGGACTCATGTCCCGCAGCTTGGCCTCACGGTCCATGCTCTGAAAGCCATTCTAAATTATGGTCTAGCAGTACATGAATCTCATTCTGGCTCCCTTTTAGATCTACCTCTAATGACTAATTTTTCTTCACTCAAATTTTACTTAGATTTCCATTTGATCTCAGGCCATGGATAACCATATTAGCAATCAGAAAACAGAAACGATATGGACTGTATCAGCCAATTTTTATTCCTCACTTGGTCAATAAAGAACATTTAGTCACTTTGTCTTTAATCAGAAATATGGCAAATGAAGTCTTGGGACTGGAACTGGGTTTATTTGGATGAAACAGTTTAGAATATCAATTTGGCCACTATTTCTAAATGGGTAGCAGAACCTAGGGTCCTTAACATTATCCCTTGAAACTTGCTCTTAATGTTTCTTGTTTGAATTGTACAACTGAATGTGTATCAACATAAGGTCACTATCCCCCTTTGCAGTATTTTCATCCTCATTATGGTTCCCTTCATTTGTGCTGTCTTAAATGCTAATGGAATTTAGTTGGGCAATGATAATAAAAAGACAATAATTGCTGACATGTTCATGGCAAAGAAATCATAATTCTAAGTTTGTATCATCCTGACTTCATTACAGAACGCATCCCAGTGTTAAAAGCAATCTGTTTTGCTATCAGAAAAAAAAAAATGAATGTTTGTTAATAATTTTCTTGAAAAAATATTTAAGAATATTCCAAGGCTATCTCAATGTCATTTTCTCTTACTTCTTGAGTGGTAGGGAAGGATTAAATTCAAGGTCCTCCTTAACCCAAAGCCTATTTCATCAATGCGGTAGTCCATAAAAATTATGAATCATCGCAGTGCTTGTGGGTTGTGATTCTGGAGTTAGTTTTGCTTTCTTTTTAATTTTCCACATCGCTAATTTTTAAATAAGGAAGAAAGCAAGTGCAGATGAAGAAAGCTGGAGAAGTGCACCCACATCTACATTTACATCTGAGATAAAAATGATGGTATGAAAATCCATCAGTAATGACACAATCACTGTGATTGTCAAAGTAGGGCAGACAGAGGTGATGGGATAAACCTGGCATTTAGTTGGACTGAGGAGAAAGACCATGTTTTCATGTGTTCAGTTGTTCTCTATGAGATCTTCAGATGTCAAGTGTATTAAGTAACCCATTTTGAAAATAATAATGATTCTTTACCTTAATAAACTTTTGAATTGATGTCGTCCAGTCCTGATGAATCAACAATGTCCAACTTGTCAATTAGGTTTAAAACATCGATAGAAACATTTAGCCTAGTTACATCTTATTTACCGATTTCAAAGGAAAAATGTCCATTTCAGAGAAGTGGTTATTCATCCACTGTTTATCCAAAAGTCATTCCATAAATATTGAGCACCCACTTTAAGTATCAGGTATTTGGTTTCGAAGGGGCACCAAGGGGCAGGAGACAGAGAAAAAGAAGGCATAGTTTAAAAAAAAAAAAGTTGAATTTTGAAAAATGTTCTTTAGGCATTTAAATTCTAGGCATGGAGAGTAAAATAACAAAATTAGGCCATGTATGATTAAGTTTCAGATGAATGGCACACAGTGAATCAGATAATTATCACAGAAGCAGAGATGAATTTAGCATAAAGGTAACATAGCTCCAACTTTAGGATCCCTCATTTGGAAGGGTATTCACTCCTTTAACTTAACTTGTATATGTAATTTTAAAATATTTTTTTCTGAAAGTGGACCCCTCAAACAGTGTACTCTAATCTGCAGAATCTAATCTGCCTCAGTATAGGGATTCAGAAAGGCATTGAAGATGCCTTCTTTGCATTTGTAAATTCTGTTTTGGTCATGACTAGTGGTTACTTGTTTTCTGCACAGTTGCTAGCCCTTAGGATCCTTAAAGAACTAATTTGATTTGATTCACTAAAAAAAATAATTCTCTAATTTTTTGCAAGAGACACATGGGGTTGTTCTTCAAATCTGAACATGAAGAGAGATCTTGAGACACATCTCTTCGCAAAAAATAAAAAGTATGTACAAAAGAACAGGTATCGGTCACCAAATCCAAAGCCCAACTCTTCCTGGAACCAGAAAACGAATTCAATATAGAACCAAAATTCTTGCTTAGAGATAAGGTGTACCTTTATATGCCCTCAAATAAGTCAGATGCTGATCCCAAAATTATTTTAGCATACAGTTTTAAATAGATGTTCAGCTTCATTTTTTCTCCAGGTGTCAAATAAATTTGACCAAAAGAATTCACTTAAAAATATTTCCCAGTGATCTGAAATGCAAACTTAATGTTAACTAAATTCCCAGAAACATTTGGATCTATTCCTAGAAATTCTATTCTATTCCATCCATAACACTGTATCATTTATCCATGCATGAGTATAAATTATTTTAAATATTATAGTTTTAAGGCATGTTTTAATATTTGTTAAGATTATTCACTCACTGCCCTTTATTCTTCACATCTTTTTCTTTAATTTTCTTTGCTCTTCTTGGATGCTCCTATTTTATTTGAAGATCTGATATGTGATGTTTGTTTTGTTTTTATGGAACTAAATTCACAGATATGTTAGATATTTCTTTGTTCCTTAATCATGAATTCAAATCAGATATTTGCTTTCAAAGCCATTACCCATCTCTGACTTCTGTTTCAGGCTTTAAAAAAAAAAAATCATCTGTCTAAATTGCTTAGAAAATCTTTACGATGCATGTTGCTATAATGTAGGTTTGGTTATAAATACCTGCCAGTCAAATCCATCTCCCATGATGAAGGGCGGCTTTCTCTTACTTAATGTGGAAAGCTTAAAATGAAGGTGTCATCCTTGTCCCCCCAAACCACTTTAATAATGGTCTCCTACTGTAACAGAACTCCACCAGCTTATTGAAGTCAGCTGTTTTCTTGAGAGTTCCATTACCTGTGGCTATTTTCATTCACACACATTATTAAACAACAACAAGCAAAAGCAAAATTCTCTAAATTCAACCAAAGCCAATCCTTCAGGAAGTCAAAAAGAAGTACTGGGATTTAAAAATAAAATGAATTGTATCTCCTTATATTTTACAAGGGCTCTAAAAATTAATTTGCCACTGTTATATCTTATATTTGCTTAGAACACATGATTAATATCAATAAAATATTGTAATGTTTTTGCTTGATCTTACAAAACAACTATATTAGCTTATTAAGTTTACATCTATTCTTGACCCAAAAAAGATTTGATGCCAATGTATTTTTATTGAAAGTTAACTTAAAATAGAATATATTAATGAAATAAAGGAAAAGTTTTGCATTATTATTTGCTAAGAAGTTTCCTTATCTTTTGTTCAATTCTGGCCAACATATGAAAATTAAATTTCCTGGTTCTCTTGAGCTGTAGCAGAATCAAAAAGCATTATATTCAACATAGGGTTAAAATATGCTATTTGTTTATCCTTCTCATTAATTTGTTAACTAACTCTCCCTCAAACATCAAAAAGATTCATCTGAAAACTGTGACTTGACATATAATAAACCCAATTAAAAAAAAAATTCACACACAGAGATACATATACACACACTTACACATTTGTGCAGCTCCTAATGGTGCCAATAAATCAACTCAAAACTATAAAAAAGTAATTAGGAATAAAGAAATGACCTGTCTTGATGTTGCTTTTTTCCTCAATATGATTCTAACTCGATTATACATGCATATCTAATTACTACATCTGATGACCTATGGTCATAGCTTGATTTCTGTATTACAAATGGCCTGACATTTAATTAGTTTGTGTGATTAAATTATGTAAATATCTACATGGTGACCAAATGATTAAAACTTTTTTATATCTCCAGTTTCTCAGCACTAGAGTTAATTATATCTGCCCACATATATAGTATATGAACAGACTCACACAGAAATCCTTCCAAGTGAAAAGAAAGCTACAGTTATTCAAATTAAGATTGAAAGATATATCATTGAGTACATCTTACAAAAGGTGCAGCGGGATGGTTTAGGACTTCAATCATTGCAAAAACTTCAACCCTAAATTATAACAAGGACAGATCTAGTAAACCAGTTTCTCTACTTCTCATTCATTCTCATTTCTTTCTCTTAGGAATTGATGGCCCCTGAGTTTTGGTGTGGGTTTGCTTATAAGAAATGATTAATTCCGGGGCGCCTGGGTGGCTCAGTGGGTTAAAGCCTCTGCCTTTGGCTCAGGTCATGATCCCAGGGTCCTGGGATCAAGCCCCACATCCTGCTCTCTGCTCAGCGGGGCGCCTGCTGTCTCCTCTCTCTCTCTCTCTCTGCCTGCCTCTCTGCCTACTTATAATCTCTGTCTGTCAAATAAATAAATAAAATCTTAAAAAAAAAAAAGAAATGATTAATTCCTATAAATTTTAGATCAAATTTCAATGGTTACTGTCATGATTTCAAGCTTATTTCTTGAATTTGAATTTCTTATATCCCAAGTCAACCACCAATACTTCGGAGCCTGTCCCCTGAATTGCAACAGTTCTACTCTCAAAACTCTGGTACAAGCATCAGTAAATTCAGGAGTTCTGAATCTCTGCAAAAAATGTGAATTTGTTGTGAACCTCAAGATGACCCAAAGAAAAGTAAGAAAGGATCCCCACTCCCATTTACATAATCAAATTGAATGAAGCAGGGAACAAACGCTTTCTCTTAAAACTTGTTTACATTAACAGAGGACATTCTCTTGCCATCTTGGAGACACTTGCTTCATTCATTTTTACCCCATCCATATGAAGGCAGTGAATACAAAGGCTCCTAATTTTTCAGGCATAATAATGAAAGACAAAGAAGTTACACTGAAATCTACCACTAATCCTGAAATCTCATTTACCCAATGCATTCAATGACTGTTCCACCAGAGATTCCCCCCCAACACACCCCCCACCCCGTAAGAGATAAGAACAAAGTTAACTGATATGTGACAGTCATACATACAAAACTACTTGGTCAGAAAAAGGAAAACTTCACAAATTTGACTTTTGTTCCAATAGTAGGTTATTTCCTAAACTGTAGCTATATGATTATTTATTAGGATTAAATTATTTATCTTTAAAACAGTAAGTGACTTGATAAAACCTCCATGTCCTCCAGAAGGTAAAAGCAGATATAAAGGTAAAAGCAGACGGAATTTCTTTTCTCCAGATTTTATAGCAAAAGTGCTAGAATGCTTCAAATAGCCAGTATTGAAAACAATAGATGTAAGCAATCCAGAAGCTAATTAATTAATCTGTAATCAGAGAAAGTCATAACTTTAAAGGAGAGAATGATGATAAAAAGTGGGGTTTTAATAAAAGCAGAGAGAGAAAATAAGACCAATAACTTTGAAGAGTAACAGAGAAAAAGAAGAGAGAAACAAGATATGATTCAGTTAACGGTTTTAGAATCGGAAGGTAGAAATGATAAAAAATAATGAATTAAAAATGAAAGAAAATGGGCTTCCAGCTCAAGATGGAAGAATGAAGACCCACTGTATCTCATTTCCTTCACGGAATACACTGAGATAAAAGTATAAATATATAAGAAAAAACAAACTTATAAAAAGAATGGGAGTAGGAATCACCATTAGTCCAGAAATATTAACAAACTTCAGAAAATTATAAAATACATGACGCAGTAAATTGGCAACTAGCTGACAACCCTTCTCTATAAAGGTTAGGCCTGAACGACCACACACTCTCTTGTCATAAATACTCAGTTCTGCTGTCGTAGCTCAAAACACCCTTCAACCATACCTAAAAGTAAGAATGTAGTTGTATCCCAATGAAACTTCACCAAAATAGACAGCTAGCCCGTGGCTGTAATTTGCCAACCCCTACAACTAAAAACACTTCTGCAGTCATGGTATTGGCCACTCTGCTTATCAAATATCCATAGCTTCTGAGCTTAAAGATAAAAGAAAAACCAGAGTAAAATGTGAAAATAAAGAGAAGAAATTTTAAAAAGCCCTCACTGTGGAATAACAGTGCCAGTTACTCCTTCTTTAATCCTCAGTACACATAAAAGTAGGCAACTCGGCTCTAATGTTGAAGGGGAAAAAGGCAAAAGTTCTTCTGTAAATAAATTGCGTGATTTCAATCAGTGGGTGTTGATACCTTAAACAAAGGTCTCTTCTTCTGACATTTGGATCACACTTATCCTTAATTCCAGCCTGACCTCTTATGCACACTGTGCATCAATTCAGACTGCCTACACACGAATGGTGCCCATTGCGAAATTACTCAGTACTGAATAAAACTCCCAACAACTACACTGTGTTGAGTGTGAAAAAGTAAGCAGGAATCATCAGATGTGAGAAAATCTAACCGAGCAAATGACAAAGACCAAATTAACCCCAAAGTAAACAAATAATAAAAGAAATTAAAAGTAATCATAAAAAAATGACTCAGTATGCTCCTTGAAATTTGAGAAGACATTACACATTCAAGAAAATAGAAATCAAAAAGAAAACAAAAAATCAGGGATCATGAAAGAGTTCTCCAAGATTAAAAAGCAATTTTAAAACATTCGCTAGAATGGTAGAATGATAACATCAAATAGCTACATTAGAAAATTAATAGGAGTAATAAGGGGGGCATCTGGGTGGCTCGGTTGCTTAAGTGTCCAACCTTGATTTCAGCTCAGGTCATGATCTCAGGGTCTGAGATGGAGGCCTACATTGGGCTCCAAGCTGGGTGTGGAACCTGCTTAAGATTCTCTCTCTACCTCTCTCTCTACCCTTCATACTCTGCTCACATGCACTCAGTTTCTCCCCCTCTAAAAGGGGTGGGGAGGAGAAATAAGGGCTGACACATTGGTAAATGCTTGCAAATGCCAGGCATTATTGTAAACAGGCTGCATGTATCAACTCACCTAACCCTCTAGATTACTAAAAGGTAGATATTATTTTCAATTTACAGATTTTTTAAAAAAACCTATAAATCTAAGATATAAAAAAGGTGTGTGTGTGTGTATGTGTGTGTGTATACACATATATACATATGTATATATACCACATCTTTATCTGTTAATGAGTCAATGGACATTTGGGCTACTTTCATAGTTTGGTTGTTGTTCATAATGCTGCTATAAATATTGGGGTGCATGTACCCCTTCAAATCTGTATTTTTGTATCCTTTGGGTAAACACCTGGATCAATTTCTGGATCACAGGGTAATTTTATTTTTAACTTTTTGAGGCACCTCCATACTGTTTTCCAGAGTGGCTGCACCAGTTTACATTCCCACCAACAGTGCAAGACAGACTACTTTTTTAAAAAATTGATTTGTTTATTGATTTTTTTTTTTTTGTACAGACTCTTAATGATAGAGAACAAACTGAGGGTTGATGGAGGAATGTGGGTGGAGGATGGGCTAGGTGGGTGATGGATATTAAAGAGGGCACCTCTTACGAGGAGCACTGACTGTTGTATGTCAGTGATGTACCACCGAATTTTTTACTCCTGAAACCAACATTACACTGCATGTTAACTAACTAGAATTTAAATAAAATCTGAAAAAAGATATAAAAAGGTATTAAAGATATAAAAACAAAAAAAAAAGGATAAAAAGATATAAAAAAAGGTATCTGATTCAAAGAGTGAGTCTGTTCCATGACCCCTGCATAACTACCATATTCAGGGTGAAACACATGAGATATGGACAAATAATCAGGAGCCTAATATTAAACCACCAGGAAATTATTCAAAGATAAAACAGAAAAACAAAACATGAACATCAAATTATCACAGAGAAAATTTCTTTGAAGTGTAGAAGGAAATGTATTTTCAGATTTAAATGATCTAAGAATTGCTAATAGGATGATAAAAAATGTTTTAAAATTGGAAAAATTCTCATTAACTTGAAACATCAAGGGTAACAAGGAAATACTAAAAATGTCTATTAGAAAAGAAATTCCAAGTAAAATGTCTAACCCAGTATGACAATCAAGGAAATTCTCAGGATAATAGCTATGCAAAAGGCTTAGAGAACATAGAGTCCTGAATGAAGACGGAGAACACAGTACTTTTATAGCAATTCTCTGGAGAGAAAAGGAAAATTCAGTCATGTAAACCATGATTGAGGTTCCAGATTACCTTGAGGGTAAGCTAAAAGCACATCATTCTTTTTTTTATCAACATCAACAAAAACCAAAGGCCATTAGAAATTCTGGGAAAAAAAGAAGAGGAGGAAAAGAAAAAAATGTAAAAGCCATAATAAAAACATTATTTTTTAAAAATTTCCAAATGTGGATTCTCTTGTAATTTTCCACATTATTGATTTCTAGCAAAATGTCACTGTCACTAGAGAATATACTCGGAATGACTGTTGTAATTTGTTTTTGATAAGACTTGATTTTTGATCCATTTATGGTCATTTTTCATAAAAGTTCCATGTGTGCAGAGAATGATTATGCTGCACTTGGTGGATATAATATTGTTTTTATATTCATTAGGTCAAAATTGATCATTGTTACTTAAATATTGATTTCTGAAAGTAGTTAAAATCTTCCACTATGATTATAAATTTGTCTATATGTTTTTTGTCAAATATATTTAATATATTTTGGGGCCCTATAATATAACTTCACAGCATGAGCGTTACTCATTTCTTTGGGACTCCAAATGAAAGTGACATATGGGATCATTCTTTTAATGCCCTTGTCCATATTTTCTGTCATTTGTCTTTTTATGCTTAAAAAAAGCTTAACTTCTTCTGATTCATTTTCATTCACTACATTTCTCTTCTACGTCCTATTTAATGTAAGGTACACACTGAGTTATTTCAGTTATTGTGCTGTTCAGACCTCAAATTTTCATTTGGTACCTATTCAAATCTTCTATTTTATTTTCTACAGTTCCAATTTCCTGTTTTATTTATAACTTTGGCTTTTGTTCTTTGAGCATAGTAAGCAGTCTGAGCCTGACAGTCTCAGATACCTAAAGTCTTTGTGAATCTTTCCCTTCTCTGCAGTTTCTGCTGGTTATTATTCATGGTGTCTCATTCCTTTGAGTGTCTTATTACCTTTGACTGTGTCTTGGACATTTTATTGTAAAAATTATTCATAGGAATAATTTGAGGAATGAGATGATGACAAATCCCTCCAAATGGGTTCTATTTTGTTTCACTTTGGCAAGGTGTTAAGAGCTCCACTAGTCTGGGATGGCTTTAATCATCAGAGATTCCCTGGATCACCTAGATAATGTAAACCCAGGCTGCAGGTTTACTTCCAAAATCTACCCAGATCCCAGGATACAGATTGTGGAGTCTCTGCTTGAAGTGGAAGTGGCTTTAAAGGTGTCTCTACCCTTGATGGGCCATTGGCATTTACTTTTGGTCCCTCCTAGCCCCATGAGGTTGCCAAAGTGCTTTAGTCTGACAGGTCATTTTTGGATTTAAAACAAAACAAAAAACCTATAGGCTAAAGCAGCTTTATAGGCTAGGCTAATCCGTCTGGGTTCTTGTCCTCTTCAAGATTTTGGTCTTGCATGTCCTTACTGTATTCTTAATACTTTAATGCTTTTAGGAATATTTAAATATATTTTATCTAATATTTTGGTTGTCCTGAGCAGAATGATTCATCCCAGTTGCTCTGAGAACCCTTCCCTAAAGCTTAAAATATTAGTATTTCATTGCTCATATTTCCTGTTAACCAGTAACTTCCCCCGCACACAGACAACTGCTTTAAAGTTCTATGCCCATGTCTCATAGGAAAAATGCACAGCACAATGCAGAGAATAAAAAAATAAAATGATTTTCTTCTGTTATTTTGATAGACTTGATCAGGATAAACATGCATCAGTTTCGGCAGATGACACATTTAAGATCAAAATTATTCACTCCCACAATCTGGGCAAAAGTCCCACAAGTGAGTTGAGGGACTCAATGTGAAAGCTACAAAGCGAGATACCAGTCAATGTGCCCTACAGAAGAGCCCGTTCCCTAACACCTGCAAAACTTCCCCATTGACTTGGTCAAGTACTCCAATTCCAAGAACAAGAAGGTGGAATAAAGAGTCTAGGAAACTCATACAGGTTTATAACAAGTAGAAAGCAAGAAAGCAGTAAGACTATAAAGCCCCACTCCTAAACACAAAGTCTCATCTCTTGTGACAGAACGGTAGAGTAAAAATGTCCAGGTAATGAGCCTGGGCAATAGCCTGAAACAGAGTCCCAAAGTTCCCATAAGACCAAGGTTTGCCCCTAGGCAGTTAAATGATACCCATACATCTTCATATTTTAAAAAGATAGTGAAGGATTTTTGGATAGGCCTAATCAATAGCCCATAACCTCAAGTAGACTGAAAAAAAATTACTCTTCACAACCCAGAGAGGAGAGAAAGTTGCTGGCAGGGACTGGACTTGAACAAGTCTTGTTAGAATAAGAAGAGTATAGGGCTGTGAGCAGTCTGCTGGGATTGAGGACCAGGTACCAGATGGGATAGTGTTCATCTCCACCACGACCAAAATGAACAGATGTTAGCCAAATATAAGATTCACTCCTTCCTCAAACTCTCCAACATATTAAGTGATCTCTTCAAATTGGGAAACATACTCGGTGATGTAAAATCATCACCTTTTAAAACTGTAGTGAATCGTTACACAAAAGAAATATACCCTTGGCTCATACCTTATCTTTGATCTCTCTTTCATCCTGCACTCCTGTGTTGTATGAGTTTCTAGAAGCTTCTGTAACAGAGTACCACACATTGAGTGGCTTCAACAACAGAGATTTACTCTCACCCAATTCTGCAGGCTAGAAGTTCCAGATCAAGGTGTTAGTAGGTGTTAGTGTTCCTTCTGAGGGTTGGGAGGGAGAATTGGCGCCATGTCTCTACGTAGCTTCTAGGTTGGTTGGCAATCACTGGCATTCCCTAACTTGTATATTTATTTTCCCAGTCTGATCTCTGTCTTTATCTTCACACGGTGCTCACCCTGTGTGTCTTCATACAGTCTTCCCCTATGCAGGTCTATCTCTGTCCAAATTTCCCCTTTTTATAAGGGCACCAGTCAAACTGTATTACGTCCCACCTTAATGATCTCATTTTAAACTGTTCACCTCTGCAAAGACCCTGTTTCCAAATAAGGCAACATTCTGAAATACTGGGGGGTTAGAATTTCAGCTCATCTTTTTAGGGGACACAATTTAATTCATTACATATACCATCACTCACTTTCACCCCATTTAATTCATTACATATACCATCACTCACTTTCACCCCAACCCTCACTAGCTCCATGTCTCTGGTCCTCACATCAGAAGTCCTCACAAGAATGTCCTCACATTATTGATGTCCTCACATTATCACATTCTGTGATAATGAAAAAACAGAAAAGCCAGGTTTGAAGTTTTTATGTCTTTAAGGCCATACATGAAGAACCCACAGCACGTGGCTATCATCCTTCCATGATACCCATTCTCTGACTCCTGATGAATATTTAAAAGTAAAAAACAGATAGATTTGGAGTCTGCATACTGTTAAGATCAGCCAATAGTCTATTTAATTTAAATAGAATTGACTGACTACTCCACTTCCCCCACCAAAAACACTTAATAAGCTATCAAAGACCAACAAATTTCTTTTGATCTCGATTCCCACTGCTCTTTGTTTGGGTGGGAAAAAGAAAATAAAAATATAGAATGAACTAGACTGAGTGCTTGGCTGAACTATAGCAGAATGATGTTGGCTACTGAAAACTGTGGGGAAGAGGAATGGGGAAGAATTCAGGGAAGTTGGAGCAATAATTGCCAACAGGTTTCACTGGAATTAGAAAAGATGCTCATCTCTCAACTATTTCCTAAAAAATGTGGCTTAGCTAAATTATTTTCATCTACACTCCCCTAGGCCAACAGGTGAATGCCCAACATTTATATGAAGAGAAACTAAGTCTTTAAAATACTGCTTTACACCCGTATGTTTCAACTATAAACAATGTAGTTGTGTCTGTGTTCCTGTCAAAGGAAAGGATCCTGACTTATTTCTATGTTTGCGATGCCCTTTCCAGTGGCTATCACATAATCTAGCACACATAGGGCTTTAATAAATCATTTAAATAAATGTATATGAGCACATATACATTTTTCATCATTGAAAATTTTGCCCCTTAGGCAGTGCCACATTCTACCTCTTCTGCATTGAACTTCTTGATTAGGTCAACTTTTGAGACTATTTATTTCCTCTCCTTCCCAATTCAGCATTCATTATGTCTTTTAATGAATGTAAAAGATTTTTTATGAAGAAGAAAAATGGATAAAGCGCATTTTAGTATTAGAGAGCTGAAAATAAGAAACAAGTGAAGGAGGTGCTGTTTTTATTTTTATTTTTTTTAAGATTTATTTATTTGACAGACAGAGAGCACAAGTAGGCAGAGAGGCAGGCAGAGAGAGGGGGAAGCAGGCTCCCTGTTGAGCAGAGAGCCTGATGCGGGGCTCGATCCCAACCTGAGCCGAAAGCAGAGGCTTTAACCCTCTGAGCCACCCAGGCGCCCTGAGGTGCTGTTTTTAATGTGGAATCAATTCGAAAACATATCTATCTGTACACCGTGGATAAAAAGTGCCTAGCATGAAGCACTTCAGGTCTTTTTAAAGAACGGGTCTAGATAAGGCATTTGCAATCTTGAAGAACTGCTCTTGTTTACACGCACATAGGCAAATAGATCAGCTGATAGCCTTTCTTACAAATGTCAATTCACCAGCAATGTATACTACTGAACCTATGTCTTTTTTTCATAGCATCCCTGGTAAAATCCCAGAGAAATAAACCTCAGCCAATCTCCCAGGCTCTGGGATATTTTAGTCCAGATGTTGGCAAACTACAGTTCACGGGCCAAATCCAGCAATCCAGCAGTTGCTTGTTTCTGTCAATAGTTTGACTGGAGGGCACGTGGGTGGCTCTCTTGGTTAGGGGTCTGCCTTCAGCTCAGGTTATGATCCCACATCCAGGCTCCCCACTCAGTAGGGAACCTGCTTCTCCCGGTACCTGCTGCTCCCCCCTGCTCATGGTCAGTCTCTCTCTCTCTCCCCCTCCCTCAAAGAAATAATAATCTTTTAAAAAATAGTGTGACTGGAAAACAGCCACACCTTTCTCTTTTTGGATTTTTCTAGGCTGCTTTTTGTACAATGACCTTGTCATTGTGACAGAGACCCCACGGTAAAGGCTAAATAAAGTCTACACTACTGACCATTGGCAGAAAAAGCTCACCAACAGTGACTTTTGCTACAGACAACAGCAGATGCACAGAACTGATTCTTTTTTTCTCTTTGTAGACAAGTCCAATCACCAAATGATTTGCTTAAACACTTGTTTTTGCTTAACTATATATGGACATGAAAAAAAAAAAAACAATTTTGATGTAACTGTTTGGTTAATGTGAAGTTACACCTTCATTGAATGAAGATTCTCTTAGCTGTCTTCTGAAACAAAGTAAAGTTTCTACCAAGGTGAAAGTACAACTTTATTAGAAGTCTCCAAGTCCATTCAAAAGAATCCTTCTTAGAAACATCTTCGCTTTTGACAGTCGTGTCTATGCTCTCATTGCAAGTAAGTCTTATTACTTTCCCTACCTCAAGTGGAAAATCAGTTATGATCTTATGCCTATATTTTCCTCTTCCCTCTCTTCTTTTAGCTTACTCTTTATCACTTTCTACCTGTCAATACCAAACGTCCTCATTTTTTGCTTACAAAGTACTCTCACATATCCACTTCAGAATTAAAATTAATTTAGTCTCTCAGGCTCTTGTTAAGGAGTACGGCTTTCTCCTGCCTGTCTTTCCCCCTCCATGTTGACAGGAAAAGATTTATTTTTACATTTTTTTTAAACTAGAAAGTTAAAAATCAATCCAGTCAACTGCCCTTAAATAATCCTTCATTTTAGGCTCCAGGTATAAGCTTGTGATGTGTTTGTCCATGGATGACTGCAAAACGCGTTGTCTTCTTTTTATAGAACTGGAAACAGTTGTTGTTAGTGGAGGACCTCAGACCACTTCCATATTGTATAGTTCCTTTACCCTCCTGAACTTTGGTTTGGAAAATTCTATGTAAGCATACTAAGAAAGCAAAAGTCTCCAGAATTTCCTTTCTCTACTCTCACTCCAGCCAAGATAGACCCACCGAGGCCCATGTGTGAGGCTTGCTGAGGCAGAGAAACATGGAGGAAGAGGCAGTGAATGGTGCAGGTGAAGCAGCTCAGCGTTGGGATATGCGTCTGGGGCAAGTGGGACAAGGGTCTCCTCGAACTTAGGACAGAGAGTATAGAAATGGCCGTAGACTCCGACTGCAGTTTGTGGAGAATGCAGTGTGACAGGGACCTCTGGGCTCACTAGAGTGGCAGAACTCAGGAAAGAGGTGACAGGGACTTCCAAGCTCCAAAGGACAAGACTTCTATGATAAATCTGGTAAACACCACTGACAAAAGAACTAGTCCCTTCCCAACTTTTGTAGCACTCAAGAGGCCAGAAGACTTGTGAAATCATGTCTAGCCTGGGAGGGATCCTGCCAAATGGTTAAGACTGATTTTCCTACCAGACTGGCAGGGGGTACCTTGGAGAAAACGAAGTATGATTTAAGAAAAAAACAAAGGAGGGAAATGTTTGGAGCTAGAACCACTATTGTATACACTCTGAAGCCCAAATGAGTTAAATTTCAAAGAGAAATTGTACGAATAATGTAGTCATCTAATCTCATTTGGCAACAAAAACTATACAATCTAATAGAGTTTTAGCTTAGCCATCCAGAGACTTAGATTCAAATACAGTACTCAATAAAAGTAATTACTTTTTTCAGATTTGTGGTGCTTCTTGTACTTAATCTCTTTGTTTCTATTACACATTTACTTGCTTTTTATCCTGAATTGTACTATTTTGTGGATTGTTTTGTTCAATTTATAATTTGCCTCAAATCCTGCTTAAAAGCTGAATGCGCATGCTAAATGAGGGCTTGATGCAAGTTCCTTAGTGTCACATTTCTTTAGAAATAATTTTGTTCTAACTAATCTAATCCCATTATAATATAGAAAAAAATGTTATACCCTCAAGGTGCTTCATGTAGTTCTAGTTGAAATGCTTTTTCATTGCAATTGTTTCATGTAGTAGAAATAAAATAAAATTTGTTTTTAAAGTCACTTTTAAAAACCCAAATGGTTCAATTATGTACACTGTCTAACCAAGATTACAAGAGCATTATAATTTATCAAATTTATTCATTTGTGTCCCTTGAAAGCATTAATTTTGAAATTCTTCTGGAAAAATATGTAGCATAGAGCATATAAGAGAGTTAACAAATAGTATTTTAGTATTTCATTTTTAAGATTGTTTTTTTTATAAACATATAATATATTCTTATCCCCAGGGGTACAAGTCTGTGAATCGCCCGGTTTATATACTTCACAGCACTCACCAAAGCACATACCCTCCCCAATGTCCATAATCCCACCCCCTTCTCCCAACCCCTCTCCCCCCAGCAACCCTCAGTTTGTTTTGTGAGATTAAGAGTCACTTATGGTTTGTCTCCCTCCCAATTCCATCTTGTTTCATTTATTCTTCTCCTACTCCCTTAAGCCCCCATGTTGCATCACCACTTCCTCATATCAGGGCGATCATATGATAGTTGTCTTTCTCTGCTTGACTTATTTCGCTAAGCATGATATGCTCTAGTTCCATCCACGTTGTCGCAAATGGCAAGATTTCATTTCTTTTGATGGCTGCATAGTATTCCATTGTGTATATATACCACATCTTCTTGATCCATTCATCTGTTGATGGATGTCTAGGTTCTTTCCATAGTTTGGCTATTGTGGACATTGCTGCTATAAACATTTGGGTGCACGTGCCCCTTCGGATCACTACGTTTGTATCTTTAGGGTAAATACCCAGTAGGGCTATTGCTGGGTCATAGGGCAGTTCTATTTTCAACATTTTGAGGAACCTCCACAGATTTATTTTTTGTAAAGGAAAAAAAATTACAAATACAACTAAGGCTTTACCATACCCATCTTTTTCTTTCCCCCTCCTTCCTTAAAGTAGGCATTATACCCAAACTGATACATATCTTACTAATATACACGTTATACGTTAACCACTTATGTCTCTACCCACAAAAATGTATAAAATTATCTGGACATAACATAAATGACATCTTAATGTATATGGTGTGCATTAAAACTTGTTTCCTAGGGGTGCCTGGGTGGCTCCGTGGGTTAAAGCCTCTGCCTTCCGCTCGGGTCATGATACCAGGTCCTGGGATCAAGCCCCACATCAGGCTCTCTGCTCAGCAGAGAGCCTGCTTCCTCTTCTCTCTCTGCCTGCCTCTCTGTCTACTTGTGATCTCTGTCTGTCAAATAAATAATTAAAATCTTAAAAAAAAACAAACTTGTTTTCTAACAATTAAAACAATTTTAAAGACTATCAATGCATTATTTTAAGAATTAGATTCTGTATAAAGCATTTTCTCAAGAACTGAGTGCTGTATATACATATAATATTACATAATATATAATATACAAATAATTATATATTTATATCTTATATATGAATATATTTATATATTATGAATATATAAATAAATACAGAATATACAAAATATTTATTATATAATATATGTGTTATATATTATATATAAATATATATATATTTTTTTAGCTCAGTTTATACCTTGGGCATAATTGTAAATTCACCTTACACTTATACAAATAATGCACAGAGATAACTATCCTATCATCGCGAGGATCACTTGTGTTGCTCTTTAATAACCACTTCTCTTCTCTCCACACTAATAGTCTAATTTCTAAACCCTGGAACTATTCATCTATACACCATCTCTATAGCTTTATTATTTCAAGAATGTCATATAAATGGAATCATGGAGTGCATAACCATTAGGATTGGAAGGACTTTTTGCATTCACCTTGCTTTCATATTGGTCTCCTGAACATTCATTCATTCATTCATTCACACATATGGTCATTGAATGTATCACTCTACAGTTTCCTAGTGGTTTCTCTGGAATATACATACACACATGCATGTATGCATATATGCATGTATATAAAAATCACAATCTACTGTCAATATTTTTTAAAGGATTTATTTATTTATTTATTTATTTATTTGAAAGAGAGTGTGCACGTGAGGGCGGCGTAGGACAGAGGGAGAAGATCTTCAGGAAGACTTCCTGCTGAGGGCAGAGCCCAAGGCAGGGCTAGATCCCAGGATCTTGAAATCACAACCTGAGCCAAAATCAAGAGTTGGAGGCTTAACCAACTGAACCACCCAGGCACCCCCGTTATTCTGGAAAGGTAGGTCTGCTAGTGAAAAATCCTTTTAATATCTTTTATCTTAGAATGTCTCTATCTCCCTTTCTTCCCAAAGGATAGTTTCACTGGCTATAGAATTTGCAGTTGACGGTTCACTACTTTCAGCACATGAAGAACGTTGTATTGTGTTCTTCCCATCTCTGGTTTCAAATGAAAACCCTGCTGTCATCCAAATTGGTGTTTCCCTGTAGGTCATAGTTGTTCCCCTCTCTCTGCTCTCAAGATTTTTCATTGTATTTACAAGTTTCATAATCATGTGTTTTGGCATGAATTTCTCTGGAATATTTGCCTTACTGGGTTTGTGCAACTTCTTGAATCTTCTACATGCTTATGTGCAAATACAGAAAGTTTTTAACCCTCATTTTTTCAAACACTCTTTCAGCATTACCATCTTTCCCTTCTCCTTCTGGGACATCACCATGGAGGATGAATCTGTTTTTAATCACACCAGTTTCCTGAAACTCTGTTCATTTTTTACCCCCGGCCCATTTCTCTCTGTTGTTCAGATTGAGTAAATTTTATCAACTTGTCTTCAAGGTCACTCACACATTACCTCTCTACTAATGAACCCATATTTTGAGTTTTTAATCTCTGTTCTATTTTTTCAGCTCTTTAAATTCCATTTGGCTATTCTTTTTTTAAACCTCTATTTCTAGGTGGGGTTTTCCTTTCTTTCTTTCTTTCTTTCTTTCTTTTTTAAAAAGATTATTAATACAGGTTTTTTTTTTAAAGATTTTATTTATTTATTTAACAGACAGAGATCACAAGTAGACAGAGAGGCAGTCAGAGAGAGAGGGGGAAGCAGGCTCCCGCTGAGCAGAGAGCCCCATGCGGGGCTTGATCCCGGGTCCCTGAGATCATGACCTGAGCTGAAGGTGGAGGCTAAACCCACTGTGCCACCCAGGCACCCACAGGTGGGATTTTTCTATGTGTTTTTTTTTCCTTCTGTTTTTCTATCATTTTTTTCAAGAAAATTTGTAATTCCTGATTGAATCATTTTTGTGATGACATCTCTCAAATCCTTAGATAAGTCCAACATCTAATTCATATTGGTATTGTATGAATTGATTGTCTTTTCTCATTCATTTTGATATCACTAGATGCCAGGTTATTTTCTATTACATCCTGATTATTTCAGCTTTAATGTAGACAAACTTTAAGTCTTATTTAAATCTTTTATTGTAGTAGGTAGTCACTCTAGGATTAGCATACAGGTCTAGGCCTATTTTTGTCAACTGTGAATCCAATGACAATATCATATTCTGAGGCTTTGTGATTCACTTTTAGTCAGACTGTACACTGCTGGGGCTCTCAGTGACCTCTGATGATGCAACCTGAGGGGATGAAAGGTGTTCCGCAGGCCAGAAATCTTTCAGATGATAAAAGATAATACAGAACCCATCCCAGGCTGGGCATCTGTGGTGGGGTCCCTCTCGGTGTCAGCTGTCTACCCAATGTGTCTAGGCACAAGGAGGAATTTTCCAGTCCTAGAAAGGACTGAGAATGATTCCCAAGGTAGATACTTGCTGTAACAGATGTGTTCCAGCAACGCACCCTGGCTGCCCAGTTTCTCTAGGTTGAGGAAGCCATTTTTCCAGCTCATGGAGAAGAGGATTCTTGGGCTGGGCACTTGTCCCTAGGTAGGGGAAGGAAGTCATATGCCCAGTAGGAAAACAAAGTACTTCCCCTTGACTGTTTATTGTCAGAGGGACTCCCAATAGACTCTGAGATTGCCTAAGTATTATCATTTGGTCTCCTTTTCAACCCAGAGTAGGAATGAGACAACTCGACCACCTTCTGTTGCTAGGTTGGGGATGGCAAAACATAAACCTGGATTGTGTTCTGTTGTTGAGTGAATGGCAATAAAATGTCCTGCTGCTGTATTCTTCATCTAACCCTAACGTTCCTAATCAGTTTACCTTCTTTCTGCTTTTCAGATTTTCTTTTGGTTGCCTCCTGCGTTATTTCCACAGTTGACAGTTATATTTCATGAGGACCAGGAGCCATAATATCCAGATGAGAAGTCAGGTTTGATTTTTACACTGTAAAAGCAAATCTCTGAATCACAGTCTAACAAGGGAAGAACTGTGAGAATTTTACTTTTTAAATGGCAAGTATTTCATAGTGATCTGTTAAAGGCTGAAATTTATAAACACTTCTTACTAAAACATTATTTCAAAATAGGTATTCTCATAATTTCCTAGATGAAATCAATAAAAAACATCTTTAATATCTGGAAGTAGTTCTGTTAACAATGCCTTTTATGTAGTAACTGTAGGAGCCAACTGGGCTCATTGCAGCCTAATGCGCTAGAGCTTTTCATTGTGTGTACAATCATTTATCATAACAAATAATTAAAAGGAAAGTGTCCATTAAATTTATAGAATATATTGCCAGTATGATGTCTACTTTGTAAAAAGATTAGATACTCAGTCTCAGGATTACAGAAGAGCATGGAAAAGCTTTATAAATTTTCTGTATATCTAAAACTATTTTAAATAAAAGATTTTTTTTTTTAAATGTGCCTTTGACTGTAAGAATAAACCTGAACGATTTGGGAGAGTAGCAGTTACCTGATCCTTTGGTCAGAGCCAACAGAGAGATTCAAGCCAATGTAAAACTGTTTTTCAATTAGAATGGAAAACTCAAGGTTGATGCTTTTGTTATTACTGTTAAGGAAACAAAGGTCATTTACTCTCCTTTATCTTCTTTTGAGGATATGGGTAATGTTAAAAATTTACTTTTTTTTTAAGCACTAAGGTAGGAAAAATACCATGTGAGAAATCTTGAATCTTAGAGTTAATTGTGACTTGAATAGTCTTGTAATAGAGATGGCCCCAGCATATACTCCAAAATGTTACCAGGTAATAGAGGAAATGGAGATTTCTACTTTAATGGAAAGACTGATAAGAAAGGTTTTTTCTTTATGTAAGCTTAATGATAAAGGGATCCCATTACCACTGCTTTGCTTAAAGTGAAAACATGAAGTAAAATTTACTAAGAAAGCAAAGAAAAACTTATCTGAGTAGCCAAGTTACAGGTGTTAGGTTAGGACAAGCACAGAAAACTGCCTATAAGGACACAATATTTGCACTCATCCAAAATCAGGCTTCTCCATAGTGAGTCAATGAACTGTGTGGGAACCAGCCATCTACACAGATGAACAAATTCTTCTTGCTAGATTATTTGGTAGCCTAGGATGCAGGAAGAGCCACTTAGCACTTAAGACACAAACCACAATATAGACAGGTTCCCAAGAGTCAAAGCTCCAACTATACTTAGCTATAAATCTCTACCTATTATTGTGAATTATCTACTAACATTTAAGTTCCCTACGAAACATTCTTGAATGCCAAGGCAAAGTTTGCTTATTTACATCTGTGTTTATATTAAGAACAGTGATTTATCCACCCACCCCCATTAATGTAGCAATGGTGGTTCTTGAAACACAAAGTTATTACAAAAGAAGTTTCTGAGCTGGAACCTACCATGAGAACTTTCAGAGTGATTTATGAGATAATGATACCCTAGCTCTGTGAATGACAATCTGGTTGCAAGCTGGACAATCTGTAGAGGTTTATCTGCAATCAACTGATTTCCCCTGTTTCTACAAACTTTAGACACTTTCTTTTTTTTTTCCTCTCTCCCTACCAGTCTGATCCTGAAGTGTAAACATGAGATAATTAGGCATTTTTTTAAATATACAATTTACAATGGTGCCTGATATAGGGGGCTGGTCACTTACTAAATTAGAGAGATGAAGTTCATCTCTGGGAAGTTATCAGTGAAGTGATAAAGTTGAATGTAACAATAGGATTTGAGAATCCAGATTTCACTTGAAAGCTTTAAAAATTCATTTCACATTATAGGTAACCCAATATATACATTTATTCTCTTCATTTTCCCTTTCTTCCTTATTTCTTTTCTTCTTTCTTTCTCCTCTATTAGTTGTTTCTTCCCTCCCTTTTTCTATCTCCTTTCTTTTCTTTTTTCTATGTTGTCTTAAGGTACATTTTTGTGGCTTCTATATGTATGCTTTAGAGAGTACCTTTTGCTCAGAATTTTATGATTATACATGGAGGCTAAGAATTTATCCTACTAAGAATAATGTTTTAAAAATTACAACATGCTAAATGGTTTTAATATATTATGATGAAAAATGGTAAGATGGGAAGAAGGAAAACTTCAGCCATGAATGAACAAACAGATCACAGAGCTTGGAATAGAGACTCTTAATTTTCTATAACAGAAGGACACTTGACTTGGGAATCCACCAGAGCCAACCCATTTGCAATGTAAGGTCAAGTTACTTTATGAGGAAATTATTCTTGCATCCATAATCTAGGTTCACTTAACATATTCAGCCAGAAAATTAGAATGTGCCTACAGTTGGTCCTCTGTAACAGGATAGCTTTAATCTGTGCAGAACACTGTAAAATGCACTCGTATGAAGGGAAAAAGTCCATTCCCTGCCTTCCTAGAGATAGGAAATAATAAATCTATGAGCATTTTCTAATGCCTGAAGGTGGTAAGTTACTTCCTTTAAATCAGACTTCCAAACACCAGTTGGGCTGTTATGAAAACAATGCTACATTTCAGCACTGAGAAACCATCTGCTGCTCCTCTGGGTAATATACTCTTTATCATCCAAGCTTGGAAATGAAGCTTTTTTTTCCTCATCTCAAGCCTTCTTCCAACCACACAGTTAATTCTGAGGCACTGGAATAGACACAATATCCAGCATTGTTAGCCCTGGATACGGTATTGTGTAGAACATGCTCACCATTTGCTTTTCAATATGTTTGTGATTGAGGCTCAGGGCGATGAAGAACACTCAGCTTTTGTGACTTTTGTGGAAGTGTTGGATGTGCTTTTATGTGAGTACAATGTGATTGTCTTCTTGAAGAGTCAATGAATTTCCTAACGAAGAGAGCAAAGAAGAAGAAGAAGAAGAAGAAGAAAAAAAAAAACTGCCTGAAAATCGTTCATTAGAAATGACTTCCAAAACAAAATGTCTGGTGGAGAGATACAACCACAATTCATTTGTTCAATGTTTGGCTCCTGTGTCAAAGGAAAATGGAAAAAGTATATAAATCATCTACAAAGCCAGATCAGCCCTAGAAAATGAGCTAAGAGTTAGATGCCCAGAGCCTACTCCCATTCAATATGACAAACTCCAGAAATGTTCACAATTGCCACAGTTTGTTAATTGCTACACAAGAGTTATCACATTAATGCAACTCAGATGCCAAGAAGGGTTTAAATGAAGTTAAATGAGTAAAGCACGCAGAATGCTTTTCATTGTTCAGGCTTATGGGTAGTCAGTGAGTTGTATAATTGGGATCTCTAATGTTTCCAGCTCATTTAATCTTTTACTGTATTGTGTGAAGTCAACAAACATCTGCCAAAGGAAAAAAAAAAGTGCATGCCCAAATTCAAAGACCCAAATGCAAGGATCAAATAATTTTTCCTCCCAGAGTTTACTTTCTTAGAAATAAGACTTTTAAAAAATATATTTGTTTTTGCTTACTACTTTTATCTGATGGCCACAATAGCTAGACCTTTGCTAGTCAAAAGATATCCCATAGACCGGCGTGATCAGTAAGAGCTTGTTAGAAGTGGAAAATATGAGGTCTGTCCCATATTTACAGAATCAGAATCTGCATTTAACAAGACCCCTAGGTGATTTGTATGCGCAATAAAGTTTGAGAAGCACTGTGCTAAAGGACAATCCACATGAAATCTGTAAAGGAAGAACTATGCAAAACTCTTCCTTTTGAGTCTGGAGTGTGAGTTTTTTCTCTTACAAACATTCATCCTGAGTTTATAAGCTCCTAGAAACTTTCTTGCTTTATCGTCTTCTTAGGGTTGTTAATTAAATGTGAACAAACTGACTTCAGACATACTTGACATTAACAAACTTACAATACTGTAATAATAAAGAAGAAAACAGGTAATTCATGGACCAGAGCTCGTTTGCCACCTTTTGCTGTTAAATGACATCTTTTATTGATAGGGTGCCTAAAACTTTACCTAGTGGTGGGTGTGCTGGTATATGATTAATAACCAAATGATTGTCCAATAGAGGGGAAAGCTCAGATTTGAAGCATTTGGTGATTTCTGGTATGAATAGTCCAACTGTGGTCAATTTAAAGCCGCTAACACAAGGTCGCAGAACCCAGATTTGGGAAGAAATCGTACACAAGCGACTCTAAACTTGCGAGTACGAGGTAGTTCTGGTGTTCAGCTATACCTACGCATAGAGTTGACCACTTAGCTCTCCCTAGAACCTCAAGCCCTCAGAACCCCGTTGGAAAACTTCAGCAAGAAAACTGAAAGGAAATCAAGGCAACCAAGCTTCAAACAGCTTTTGTCTCATTCTTGCAATTCCTTTCCTTGGCTCCAACATCTGGTCTGCTTGCCCCACCTGGCTTGTCCTTGAATCTTCTACTTTGATTCCCATCCTATTACCAGCAACTTTTTGATGTGCTCAGTTCTCTGCCCATGGCTCTGAACTGTGCCAGTGTGACCTACTGCTCATGAACAGAATCTAAAGTGTTGTGGCTTGTAAATTTTTGACTAATGGTAAAGCGTACAAGTTCACCAATGATTTCTTCTTCTTTATGTATTAAAGCATTTCAGACTTCTATTCAAAATCCATTCTACAAATATTTAGTGAACCTTTTCTGTATCTACCACTTGAAAAGGAGAAAGGAGACTGAGTAACCGTGGGGATGCTGTAGGTTCTGGTGCATTTTACTCATTGAGAGAGGCGCAGGGAAGACGGCAGGGCTCTGTCAGCATCATGGATGCCCTGCTCTCCATTCTCCCGTGTGAAAGGAAAAACCTCCCTATGCCAGTGTCTTCCCTGAGGCCCAGTTCTCTGTTACTGTCCCACATCCGGGGGACAAAATATCTAAAATACCTAAAACAGTAATTTTTTAGGAATTACTTTCTTAATTTCTTTAGGAATTCCTTCTTTACAGTGACAGAGCTGATCAAAGACAAATGGGCCCTGGGCTTTGTGATGAATCTTTAGGGTGGTCGGTTGAAGGCTGACATGGCCTGAAGGGGAAGATCTTCACGAAGGGTTTCAGATGAGCTGCTTGAGCCTTATGACCCCTCTTGCCTCCCACCAATACTTTCTAAAAGTGACAGATTGTCAGGGTGCCTGGGTGGCTCAGTCCGATAGCGTCTGCCTTTGGCTTGGGTTGTGATCCCAGGGTCCTGGTATCTAGCCTCACACCGGGCTCCCTGCTCAGCGCAAAGTCTGCTTCTCTGTCTCCCTCAGCCTGCCACTCGCCCTGCTTCTGCTCTCTCTACCTCTTTCTCTGTCAAATAAATGAATAAATAAAATCTTTTAAAAAATAATATAAAAAAAAGTGACACATTCTCACATCAAGCAACCTATGGAATTCGTCTGTATGCACTGAAGACATAAGCAATGAACAGCTATTGGCTACATGAGAAAGATGAAATTAGATATAATACAGGGAGACCTACACACAGCTGATCACGTCCCCCTCAATTCTGGAGTTCTGCATCAACATGTTAGTCTATTAGTTCACTTTTTAATCTGCTTTGTAGCCCTCAATATTTTTTTTCTGAGTATCAGTCTACTTTATACAGCAACCACAACACATTTTTATGTTTTAAACACGTACTGACACTGTCTTCTGCTTAGAGTTTCTGTCAGTTTACAAAAAATAAGATGTTAATGTCAGATTCTTCAAGATAGAGCAATTGTGTTTATTTTGTAAAAATAAGAACACACAAATAGCAGAATTGTATTTTAGCTGAATAAAATATACTTTTAACTCCCAAATGCCAACTAGATAATCTCATGTAGGAAAGTTATCTAAACACATATTAATATTCAAAAAGTAATTTGTGTGAGAGCATACATTTCAAGACATCCCCACAGATTCAAAATTCCTGTAAAACTACAATTGTACAATTGTACTTGTGATCTCACATGAAAAAAATAACTATCTTAATAACATCATCATGTACATAGAGGTAACTCAAAAATATCTGCTGAATAAACAGTGACCTTGCATTTATAATAAGAGTGCCATGGTTTTGCTGGTGATGACTAATGAAAGTTCAGCACAGGTTAATGACATGGCTCTGTATACTATTCTGTATGAGTAATTTTAATTTATCTTAGTGGAAATAGGGATGAAAAGTACCTACCAACACTTCTGCCTGGAATCTTACCTCTCAAAATCTTAAATGTTCTCTTATGTTGCTAGTATCTCTTCTTTGGACTTATTTACTACTGCATCTTCAATGATGTTATGATACAACCGAAATAACTCTTACGTGTGTAAGTATTTGGTTAATATATTTAGAAGAACACTTGGGCAAAGTCCAGATAAACACTTAAATTTCAATGCTTATAATTACCGTTAGAGCTGAGGAATATATTTTCATTCTAAAATACTGAGGTTTAATAACATAATTATTGGACCAAACCCAAAACAAACACCTAGAAAAATATACAACAGCGAATTATATTTTTATGTATGGCTAATTTATTTTGAAAGAACTTCTTAAAAACCTCATTAAGTTGTTTTAATTTGAATGTCTAAAATTAACCTTAGGAGAAAAGAATACATTTTATTTATAAATATGAAGAAGAATGAATATTGTAGCTGCTGGAGTAGAAGCAAGTTAGAAGTCTGCAGAAAGTATAAAAAAACAATTAATTATGGTCTCAAAAGAATGTGACTTAATTTAATTTACCTAAATACTGTGTATTTTACATTTGTGCTTCAGGGAGACTTTTAACATTAAAAGAGTAATTTCATAAATCACAGAAGCAACTGGGCTGGTACTTATAAAAAGCATTAAGGTAGCATTATTTTTAAAAATTTTTTATTAACATTATTTAAAGAATTCATTACCACAATTTGTCTTAGCTGAATTTTGAAATCATTTGGTCGCCCCATAGCTTTGTAATCTTGGTCTTACATAGGCAAACTTGGAAGAAGAATGTGTTAGAGCCAAAGGGTGCTGATGAAGGAACCCAAGGCACTATCCATTATACATAACTATACAAGATACTAAAAGAAAATGAAAGGTGAATTTTTCAGATTATTTATCTAGAACCCTCTCTTCATGTTAAACCATCTACAAAGTAACTACTAATGGTATCACCATTAGACCCAGAGAAGGGGAAGCCACTGCATCCTCTCCAACACTCGTGATTGCTCTGCCTTTTATCAACATCTAAGTTCTCCCAGGGCAGCAGGATCCCAGCCAGCCACAGAAGCTCTCCAATACAGAGGAGGCTTCTGCACCAAACCCTAGCTGTTCTCTGTCCCTGTAGCGATATTTTTCCCACTGGAAGCCAGTTATCCAGTGGCAGCTTCTCATAAACTCTGAAAAATGCTCTATTTGACCAGGCACAGTGGAAAGAGGTTGTGGGTTAAATACAACCCTGGGATAAAGCAATGAGACAGCACTATAGACACCAGAATTTGCCAACATCACAATAAAGGCCAGGTCTCTAGGGCCAAAAAGAGCATTTGGAGATGGGTTTATATTTTCTCCCTTCCCAGTTGAAGGAGAACAAATAGTAAACTTCGAACTTTGAAGCTATTCCATTTCTTACACTTTAAAACATTTGCTTCCTTTGTCTTAATTCCTATACATTTTTCTCCACATTTTATTATGCCAGTTTTCTTTCTGTAACTTTTGTCTAGATCTCAGGGCTCAGAAGAACTATATTATATTTTAAAAAATCACTGAGGATCATGAAGAGCTACTACACATGTGTGTCCCATGTATCCGTATTTACCATATTCAAAATTAAAGCTGAGAATTTTTTAAAAACACAAGTATGCCCAAGCACACATGCTATTGGCTGCTAGAGTGATGCCATTACACATTACGTAGCATCGGAGGGCTCCACCGTATGCTTGCGAGAGAAAGAAAGTGAAAAACACAAAAATCATCTGGTGTTGCCACAAAGTGTTGACCTGTGGATCCCTGAAAAGGGAATTCCAGGAGTCCCTGGATAACAAATTAGAAGCTGCTGCCCCAAATAAATAGAAGGCAAAATTTAGAATTATTTTATCTTTCTCATATCAATTTCTACTCTTCCTCCAAATACTGAAAAAGAACAATGAAGTGGAACTTCACTGACTGATTTCATGATTATCATGTCATAGTACTCAAGACCATTAGTACTGTGTACTTATTAGAAGAGGACTAACCATACCAGCTATTGGTGAAGATGTGGGGAAACTGGAACATCTCACACTGTTGGTAAGAATGTAAAATGATACAACCAGACCAGGAAAACAGTTGGCAGTTTCTTAAAAAAATTTAAACATATACCTACCATATGATATGGTTATCCTCCTCCTAGGTCTCTAGGTCTTTTTCTTTCTTTCTTTCTTTCTTTCTTTCTTTCTTTCTGTCTTTCTTTCTTTCTTTCTTTTTTTAAGATTTTATTTATTTATTTGAGAGAGAGAGAGAGCAAGAGAGCACAAGCAGGGAGAGAGAGGCAGGGAGAAGGAGAAACAGGCTCCCCACTGAGCAGGGAGCTGGATCCCAGGATCCTGGGATCATGACCTGAGGCAAAGGCCGAGGCTTAACTAACTGAGCCACCCAGGCACCCCTCCTAATTCTTTATGTAAGAAAGACGAATGTGTATGTCCATACAAAATTCATACATGAAAATCATATCACCTTTATTTGTAACAGTCAAAACTGGAAACAACCAAATGTCCATTAACATACGCATTGATAAGTAAATTATGGTATATCCATACATTGAACATACTACTCTACAATAAAAATGAGTAAACTATTGATATATACAACTACATGGTTGAGTTTCAGAATAAACTTACTCAGTGAAAGAAGCCAGTCAAAAGTAGTACATTAAGAGAATGAAAAGCCAAATCAGAAAATATAAAATCTTTGCAAAATACAGTTCATATAAAAATCTGAAACCAAAATCTTAAAATTCAACAATAAGTAAAAAAATACAGGGGTGCCTGGGTGGCTCAGTGGGTTAAGCCGCTGCCTTCAGCTCAGGTCATGATCTCAGGGTCCTGGGATCGAGTCCCACATCGGGCTCTCTGCTCAGCAGGGAGCCTGCTTCCTTCTCTCTCTCTCTCTCTGCCTGCCTCTCAGTGTACTTGTAATTTCTCTCTGTCAAATAAATAAATAAAATCTTTAAAAAAAAAAGAGAGATAAGTAAAAAAATACAGCTCAGTTTTAAAAATGGGCAAAAGATATGAACAAACAACTCACCAGAGAAGATATAGATGGAAAGTAAGCATATGAAAATATGCTCAATGTCATTCATATGTCATTAAGCAATCACAAATTAAAATGACAAGGAGCTATTACTCTACACTTATTAGAATGGCCAAAATCCAAAACACTAACACCACCAAATACTGGAGAGGATGTAGAGCAACAGGGAGTATTATCCACCGCTGGTGGGAAAGCAAAATGGTATAGCTACTTTGGGAGACAGGTTGTCTGTTCCTTATAAAACTAAACGTATGATCTAGTAATCATGCTTCCTGCCATTTACTCAAAGAAGATGAAAACTTATGTCCACACAAACACCTGCACGTGAATGTTTACAGCAGCTTTATTCATGATCAATAAAACACAGAAGCAATCAATATGATTGTAAGTAAGTAAATGAATAATAAAACTGGGTGGTACATCCATATACAGTGATTTAAAGAAAAAAAGAGCTATCAAGCCATGAAAAAACACGGAGGAACCCTAAGTGCATACTGCTTCGTGAAAGAAGCCAATCTGAAAAGGCTACAGACTGTATAATAACAACTATATGACCTTCTGGGAAAGGCAAAACTGTGGAGATAGTAAAAGTAGCAGTGGTTATCAAGGAAAGGGAGGGAGGGTAGGAGGTGGAGCACTGGGGATTTTTAGGGCAGTAAAACTATTATTCTGTATGATAGTGTAATGGTGGATACATATCATTATATATTTGTCAAAACCTATATAATGTACAACACAAAGAGTAAACCCTAATGTAAACTATTGGCTTTCATTAATAATAATGCCTTAATATTGGCTATTAATTGTAACAAATGTGCCACATCAATGCAAGATGGCAAAAAAAGGGGAAATTAGGTGGGGCAGGGTGGGGGCTGAGTGGGTAAATGGAAGCTCTTGTACATTTTTGCTCATTGTTTTCTTAAACCTAAAAACTCTTGGGGCACCTGGGTGGCTCAGTGGGTTAAAGCCTCTGCCTTTGGTTCAGGTCATGATCCCGGGGTCCTGGGATCAAGCCCCACGTTGGGCTCTCTGCTCAGCAGGAAGCCTGCTTCCTCCTCTCTGCCTACTTGTGATCTCTGTCTGTCAAATAAATAAATAAAATCTTAAAAAAAAAAAACTAAAACCTCTCAAAAATATTAATTTTTAGAAGGAAATATTATATTATTCCATTAATATAAAGTTCTAGAATATGAAAAATCATGTACCTGGCAGAAAGTGGAGCAGTGGTTGCCTGGAGATGAAGAAGAAGAAAGGTAGGTTTTACCAAAGAGTGCAAGGAGCTCTTTGAGGGCAATGGATGGGTTCATTATTTTGACTGTGATGATGATTTCTTGGGGAAGCAGATATGCCAAATGTCTCAGATTTTATACTTTGAATATGTATAGCCTACTTATGTTAATTTGTTGTTCTAACCATTTCCCAGATGCTGCTAATGCTGCTGGTCAGGACCACACTTTAACACCACTGAGAGACAATGACACAGAGATTAAAGAGAGGGCAATTTTTCCCACCTTGGGTATACTTTGGAATCACCTGGAGAGGTTAAAAAACAGAGATTCTGAAGTCAGTTTGAGGTGAAGCTTGCCTTGGGGATTTTTTTTTTTTAAAGCTTCATGAGTGATTCTCACTTAGTTAAGATGGAAAGCAATTAGGATAGAGATACCTTAACAAAAAAGAAAAAAAAAAAGAGTTCACATCTGGCCTACTTGTAATAGCAACCTCCCAAGAATAACTAAAAACTAAGGGCTATTATGACTCAACCAACAGTGCATACTTGAAATTCCATTCGTTTTATTTGTATCACATATAGAATTTTTGGTATATCTACTAAAAAGTATAAGTTGTTAATTAATTGAGTATTGGGAGAAAAAGATGGGATTTCTTTTGTTTGGGAAATAGCTACAGTTTAATATTTAACTCATCACTAAAGCATAATCTCAGAAAAAAAATATTCTCATATCTTCTCCTTTCTGTCAGTTGCTAAGTCATATGAGGACACCAAAAATAATACAAGATGACTGCTGATCTGTTTAAGATTTAGTTATTTGAGTGATGGGCTGGGTAATTTTATAGTTCATTTGTACTGAATAAATTTCTTCCCTTCCAATAAAACTTCTTTAAAATTCAGTTCCATCACATCTCTTTCACAATGCATGTATTACTGGATTCTTCTAGTGTCCGCCTCCCATTGAAAGAAAAGAACCAGTGCAGGGAGACACACAGGGCTTAGGGAAAGGGTCTGTACCCCAAATCCTCGAAGAATTCATTTATTCTTCTATCTCCCATCCATAGGTACAAACCAAAGATGGGAATGAGGAAAACAAGCTGTGGTATTTTACTATTCAAGTCAGCCTCAAAACCTCTCTACCACATAACCAATTTTTACTTCTGTAAGGATTATTTCTCACTTGCTGTTCTGAAAGGTGGTTTGGCCACTTTTTTTTTTAAATTGTGCTATGTCAGTCACCATACAGAACCTCATTAGTTTCAGATGTAGTGTTCCAAGATTGGTCACATCTTATAGAGAGGAACATCAGATCTTCAGCCAATGGCCTTAGTTAACCTGGCTGTAGGGACTTTCCTGGATAAATTTTTGGCTGGCTACTAATATTACTTTTGATATACTAAACAGAATTTTATCAGCTATCTGAATCCTAATCATTTGTGGTTTACACTAACCAAGGGCTATTGTTGCACCTAACTAAATTCCTCAATTAATGCAACCCAGGTCTTTTCAAGTCAAGCCAAAGGCAAAGGTAATTTTATAAAATAGTGTGTGTATAATTGATTAAACAAATACGTCACTAGTCCAACAAACAACAGGAAGCTTGGTACAAGAGTATTTCAAGGTATTTGCTATTTTAATGTGATTCTAAATTTAGATGCAGAAAAATTGAAATTATATGGAATTCACATTAGCATTTACATTCCGGTGTCAAGGAGCTGTATTATTTTGTATAAACAAATTACTGGAGTCAATTTTCAATGAAGACAGAAAGTTCCTTTCATGATCATTGAATTAATATCTTCATAAAAAAATAATAAAATTTAATGATCTCAACAGCCAACTTCAGCAATCCTAGAACTACATGCTTAAGTTCCAAGAAGGCTCTAACTCATCCATTCTACTTTTTAAAGTTGTTCCAACTAAATGCCACAGTGATGAGGTAGACAGTGTATGGAAGGGGCCTCCATGAACACAAGCCAAAATTATACCCAGAGCTGGTACTATGAGCATATTCTTGATCTCATCTTCTGAAGAGTATGGCAGTTTTTTCTATAAGAGAGCTTTGTTCCTATTTCTCCTCTAGTCACACATTTCACCCTTTTAATCTGTATATCAGTCCCCACCAGGGCTGCAAAGCGATAGGTTTCAGATGAGCTATGTCATACAATTGGCTGTAGAGAGTCTAAGTGGTAAAGATAAGAAAAACAACATAGTTAAGGGAATCCAGATTCTCGTCTATTCCTATCCTTTGGAACTGACTCCACCTCATCACCAAATAAAGATGACAATGTCAGCTTCAATTCACTTCCTCGATTCATTACTCTGACCTTCTGCGGGACAGACATTAAAGAGCAGGTATGGACTTCCATGTCTGACAAGAATAGAAAGTCACAGGATAAATTTGCTCCCACTCTAACCAAACAAGGAGCCAGATAAAATATAAAAACAATGATTTTTTCCCCAAAGCTTATAAAAGAAGTGAAGTCACAAATAATAATGATTTAAAAAAAAAAAAGAAAAAAGAAAACAAAGCTCTACTGAACTAAGTTCAAGATGTGACAAGCCTTTCACAGAAGAGAAGGATATCATGTTTGCTTTCTTCCATAGTTGAGTAGTAGAAGAAAGAAGAAGCCATCTTAAATGTAGGTGAAAAGAAAGCTGCTGAACTTTCTGCAGATTTGACGGCTGTCTGTGGACTGGCATGACTCTTTAGGCTGGGAGCCTCAGATGAAAGGGGAGACTGGACAGCCCTGCCAATTCTTTTCCACAGGCCTTTCTAAGTTTTCATGACAGAGGCTGGGAGCAGGGCAGGAGAACTGAGAGAACAATAGCAAAGTCTTAGGGTGGCCCAGGAGAAGGGAGGGAAATGTTTCAGGCAAACTGGGCCTCAGAACTGAGTGCCACAGCTGTCAACCACTAGCACCAAAACTAGAGAGCTGAGAGACCCCCCTTCCAGGCTCTCTCAAGCCACTAGGACTGCTTAAATCTGAAGGCATTTGCCGAAGGACTTAAAGGCACTCCATGCTGACACTAGACCCGCCATAAATAATAGGCAGTGGCTGTCTGCTGCTGGAAAACACTAAAAGAGACTCCCTTGAGGTAAAGATGCACTGGGGCCTGGTAAAATATGAAAAGTAGTGAAGAAAATGGAGAAAATCCAATAACTACACCCAATTTTAACTGTATATTACTAAGGATTTGGGGGGACACAATTGGTGAGAAAGACCCTCACAAACACACACACACACACACACACAAACTACACATACACGTGACCTGCTAAATTCTGACAGAACAGAACTGAGACAAACCTGTGGTGAATAACAAAGCCCAGACACAGCTCAACTGATGATGAAATGTATTCATACCATTGCCTCACCTCCACATACCCATGTGTACACCACAGCTTGATAAAGGACAAGGCATGGCACTCTTTCTGGGATTAAGCATTTTCCTCAGTTTCTACTTTTCTACACAATGTTCAGAATGCAGTAACAGTTATGAGAGTCATGAAAAGGCAAGAAACTGTAAACCATCAACAAAAGAAAAAAACATTTAATAGAACCAGACTGCAAATAGCTCATATGCTGGAATTATCAAATAAGAACTTTAAAAGAACTATGATACAAATGTTAAAGTATGTAAGGGGAAAGGTAGGACAACATGCATGCACAGATGGGAAAATTAAAAGATGAAAACTATAAAAATGACCCTAATACAAATGTTAGAAATAAAAAATATAAAACTTGAAAAATTATTTCAATGGGATTAGCAGCAGACTAGACATAGCAGAGGGAAAAAAATCTGCAAACTTGAAAACTCTTGAAGAGAAATGGCCAAATACAAAGAGAAAAAAAGGAGTAAAAACTAAAAACAGAGTATTGGAGACCTGTGAGACAATATCAAACAATTTAACATATGTGTAAACGGGAGTCTTAGAAGGAGAAAAGGGAAGGAATGAAACAAAAAAGTATATATTTTAAAATATAATAATGAAGAATTTTCTAAAACTAAAGCAAGATATCAAAACCCACAGATACAAGAAGCTCAGTGATACCAGGCAGAATAAATACAAAGTAAATCACACAGAGGGAAAGTATACTGAGATGAAAGTCAACATTATGGAAAATCTAGAAAGTGATCAGAGAAGCAAAGACATAATACATATAGACAACAATGACAAAAGTAATGGCTGATTTCTCATCAGAAACTACTGAGGCAAGAAGATAATGAGAAGACATCTTTTAAATCCTGAAAGAAAAAAAATGTTAACCCAGAACTCTTTATCCAGAGAAAATATTTCAGGGATGCCTGGGTTGCTCAGTTTGTTAGGCATCCAACTCTTGATTTCAGCTCAGGTCATGATATCAAGGTTGTGAAATCAAGCCCCATCTGGGACTCTGCACTGGGCATGGAGCCTGCTTCAGATTCTCTCTCTCCCTCTCCCTCTACTCCCAACCTCCCACCCCCACTCACATACACAATCTCTTTTTCAGTGAAAAAAAATTTTTTTCAAAAATGAAGGAAACAGGCATGGAAACTGGTATAGCCACTATGGAAAGTGGTATGAAGATTCCTCAGGAAATTAAAAGTAGAAATACCATATAATCCAGTATTCCATTTCTGAGTATTTAGTGGATGAAAACAGAAATGCTAACTCAAAAAGATATGTGTACCTCCATGTTCATTATAGCATATTTACAGTAGCCAAGACAATGAACGTAATTGTCATCAATGGATGAATGGATAAAGAAATTAGATTATTTAGCTATAAAAAGAAGGAAATCCTGTCATGTGCAACAACGTGGATGGACCTCGAGGGCATATACTAACTGAAATAGGTTATACAGAGAAAAACAAATACTGTATGATCTCACTTATCTGTAGAATTTTTAAAAAGGCAACTCATAAATACAGAGAACAGTTTGGTAGTTGCTAGAGGCAGGGAGGTGTGTGTGAGGGGCAAAATGGATGAAGGTGGTCAAAAGGTACAAACTTTCAATTATCAAATAAGCCCTGGGGATGCAATGTATGGTATGATAACTATAGTTAATAATATCATGTTGTATATTTGAAAGTTGCTAAGAGAGTGGATCTTAAAAGTTCTTATCAAAAGAAAAAAATTGTGTGGTGATGGATGCTAACTAAACTTATTGTAGCTATTGTTTTATAATACATAACATGTATCAAGTCCTTATATTGTATATCTGAAACTAATGTCAATGTTATCTCAATAAAAAAAAATTACCAACAAAAGCAAACCATCTACTCAAGCACCATCTTTCCTACCAAGTTCTAACTTATATATTCTATTACAATTTTTTGCATGTCATCAATAATACCTTTAAAAAATGAAGGAGAAAAATAGATTTAATTGGCAAAACCTGAAGGAATTCATCTCTATCAGACCTACACTATAAGATTAAATCTTAAAAAAAAAACAACTATGAGCTATATAAAGTAAAATTATTAAAATTATTGCTGTGTATATAGCATGTGTGACAATAAGAACACAAACTATAGGAGTGTGGTAATTGGAAAGATACTATCATAAGTTCTTATATTGTTTGTGGAGTCATACAATGCTTACTGAGTTAGACTGTGATAAATTCAAGATACATACATTTGTATCTTTGTATGTTCAAGATACATATATAAGTTCAAGATATAATTTTTCATCTCTAGAGCAGGGATTGGCAAACTTTTCTTGCCAAGGGCCAAAGAGTAAATATTTTATTTAGTCTTTACAGATCATATAATCTCTGTTACCACTACTAAATTCTACTATTGCAAAAGCAGCCATATATAATAAGTAAATGAATGAACAGGACTATGATCCAATAAAACTTTATTTATAAAAATAATTCTGGATTTAACCTGTAAGATGTGGCTTGCTGACCCTTGTTCCCAGACATCCACCAAAAAAGATACATATAACTAAAAAATCAATAAAGAAATAAAAATGGAGTACAAAAATTTACTTGATTCATTCTTGAAGAATAGGGAAGTGGTAAAAAGCAAATGTGACAGGTGTAACTCAGATACCATGATGACAGACTTAAACCAAAACATATTAACGAATACATTGAATTAAAGTGGAATACACACCCCAATGAAACCAGAGACTGACATACTGGATTATAAAGCAAGACCCATATATATATGGTTTATTAGAACACCCTTTAAATATAAAGATGCAGATAGGTTTCAAAGTGAAATAAAAAGATATACTACACAAGAACATATGAATAATATTTTATATGAAGAACAGATAAAATAGACATCAAGAAGTAGACAATTATTAGTGTAGGAATTTCTTAAAAAGTTAAATCTACATCTTTTCTATATATGTATATAATATATGCAATTTTTCAAAATATTCTCTTATAATTGTATTTCTGTGATGTTGGCTGTGATTTCTTCTCACTCATTTGTACTTGTATTTATTTGGGTCCTTCCTCTTTTCTTTTTATTAAGTATGGCTAGAGGTTTATCAATTTTATTAATTTTTTCAAAGATAAGCTCCCGATTTCGTTTATCTGTTCTAATGGGTTATTTTTTTTGTTTCTAGGTTACTGCTTCTGCTCTAATCTTTATTATTTCCTTCCTTCTGCTGGCTTTAGGCTTCATTTGTTGTTCCTCTTCTAGCTCCTTTAGAAGTAAGGTTAGGTTGTCTATTTGAGACTTTTCTTGCTTCTTGAGGTAGGCTTGTATTGCTATATACTTCCCTCTTAGGACAGCTTTTGCTGGGTCCCAAAGGTTTTAGACCATTGTGTTTTCATTTTCATTTGTTTCCATGTATTTTCATTTTCATTTGTTTCCATGTATTTTTCTCGTCTTTGATTTCTTGCTTTACCCATTTATTGTTATAGCATGTTATTTACTATTTATTGTTATAGCATGTTATTTACTATTCATGTCTTTATGGTCTTTCCAGATTTTTTTCTTGTAGTTGACTCCTATTTCATAATGTCATGCTCAGAAAAACTGCCTGCTATGATTTCAATCTTTTTTGTGTTTGTTGAGGCCTGTCTTGTGAGTTAATATGTGATTTATTCTGGAGGACGTTTCATGTGCCCTAGAAAAGAATGTGCATTCTGATGTTTTAGGATGGAATATTTTGAATATATGTTAAGTCCATCTGGTCCAGGGTATCATTAAAGCCACTGTTTCTTGTTGATTTCCTACATGTAAGTAGGGTGTTAAAGTCCCTTACTATTATTCCATTATTATCAATTAGTTCATTTATGCTTATAATTAATTGTTTCATACATTTGGGTACACCCATGTTGGGTACATAAATATTTACAATGGCCATATCTCCTTTTATATCTTGTTGGATTGTCCCCTTTATGATTATATAATGCTCTTTTTGGTCTCTTTTTACAGTTTTAGTTCTAAAGTCTATTTTGTTCAATATAAATATCGTTACTCTGCCTTTCTTTTGACATCCATTGGTGTGATAAATGTTTCTCCACTCCCTCACTTTCAATCTGCAGGTATCTTTAGGTCAAAAATGAGTCTCTTGTAGGTAACATATAGACAGTCTTGTTTTTCTAATCCATTCTGACACCCTATGTATTTTGATTGGAACATTTAGTCCATTCACATTCAAAGTAATTATTAATAGATATGTACTCACTGTCTTTTTATTATTTGTTTTGTCATTGTTTCTGGAGATTTCCTCAGTCCTTTCTTGTCCTTGGAATTTCTGGTCTCTCCTCCTTTGCACTCAAAGATTCTCCTTTAATATTCCTTGCAAGGCTGGTTTAGTGGTCATGAACACCTTTAGGTTTTGTCTGGGGTACTCTATCTCTCCTTCTATTCTGAATAATAACCTTCTTGGATAGAATATGCTCAGCTACAGAATTTTTTCCCAATCAGTACTTTGAATTCATCATGCCATACCAAGCCACCTTCTGGCTTGCCAAGTTTCTGCTGAGAAGTCTCCAGGAAGCCTTATGAGTTTTCCCTTGCAAATTAAGGACTTTTTGTTTTGCTGCTTTTAAAATTTGTTTTCTTTATCATTATATTTTGACAATTTAATTACAATATGTCTTGGTGTTAACCTGCTTTTGTTGATTTTGATGGGAGTCCTCTGTGCCTCCTGGATCTGGATGTCTGTTTCCTTCCCTAGATTAGGGAATTTTTCTGATATTATTTCTTAAAATAAATGTTTTGTTCCCTTTTCTCTCTTCTTTTTCTTCTAGAACTCCTACCATATGAATGCCACCCACGGATCTTACTCTTAGGTAGAAAAATGAGAACCTATATCCACAAAAAACCTCATATACAAATCTTTATTAAAGATGTATTCATAAGAACCCAAATATGGAAAAGCTCAAGTACCCATGAACAAATGAACAGGCAATTAATGATATATTCATATTGTGGAATACTACTTAGTAATAATAAAGAACTAAAACTACTGGTATCCATGACAGCATAATCTTAACATTATTCTGAGTCTAAAAACAAAATAATATATATTGTACTATTTATACAAAGTTCTAGAATAGACAAAACTAACTTATTATAATAGAAATAAGATCAATGCTGTATTGTACTTGACTCAAAAGGCACAAAGAAACATTCTGGGGTGATGTAAATGTTTTCTATCTTGACAGAGAATGGGTCACATGGGTGTATCCATTTGTCAAAATTAACCAGCCTCATACTTAATATCTGTGCATATCCTAAAAATAAATTATAACCCAATAAACTTGACATTTGATTAGAAAAAGCATTTATACATGACTTTGAAAATCAGTAGGCATTTATGTAAATCAACTATAGCTATATAAATATTCATTGGCTATTAAACTGTTTTCAGGTCCAAGCCAAGAAGAATATTTGTTAATTAGGTTTTCTGCTGATACGGTCCTTAGATATTCCATTTCCTGAAAACACTGGGATAAAATATATAGAAACATGCAGCATACAACAGATAGGCAACACAACATTGTCCTTCCCCCTTTCCTTAGATGGAATCTAAAGGCAACATCTCTTATCCAAAATTTCACATGTATAACGTGTACAGTTCCTTTCATATTTAAGTCACATACAACCATTAGCTCTTCTAATCCTCTTTCAGCAACCAATGTAACCACACCTCCAATGGATCTGACTTAGCACACATGTTGAAACTTGTGTGTCACCTATACAAAACCATGAAATGCAGTTCTCAAAAGCTCAAGGTGGGCTTTGGCAGAACAAGAGAGTTCTAGTCAAAGCCACACTGGACTAGTCAATTTAGTGGAACAATATCGAGAGAATCCTGTGATAAGTTAAAGATGATATCCTAACCTGGCCAGGCAGCATGTCAAAAGTACAGATGACAAGGGGTGATGAGAATAGCATTAAACAATAAAGTTGAGTTCAGTGACAAGGCATTAGGCCAGTTCAGAGATTAGAGGTAATAGAGTGAATCAGGCTCAGGACTTTAAAACCTAATCCAGATTAATGGGCCTGGGTAGAAAGGGAAGGCTGTGCAGAAAGGGAAGCTTGTGCATTAGAGAAGGCATCAAAGAGTCAAGCCAAATGACACAACTTACCCTAGAACAGAGCTTTAGTTTCTAGTAATGCTTGCATTGGAAATTGATTTCCATTATACATTAGAGTGTGTTCTTTTAATAGTTATTGTTGCGAGAAAGGGGAGTTTTCTATTTATCTTTCAAAGCATATAATTTAGGGGTTTCAGTGAAGGAAAGAATAGAATGTGATGTTTGTGATTGAAATTAAATTTTAATAAAACCGTCTCTCTGAGTTCTGCTTACAATGCTAACTTGCAACTTCTGCTTTTGATGAAGTAGAGTAAAGAACAAAGCTCCCAATGAGAACTAGGAAAGGCAGATAACAAACCAAAACATCTGTTTGAAGGTAAAAGGGCCTGCCAAGAAAAGCCAGGACTGCAGAAGCCAAGATAATGGAAAGAAAGATCATTGAGTTGAGCCCAACTTTCTGCACACTGTTTTTCCCCCTGGGTCATTTGCCAATTCCTGGTACAGAATGAGAAGCTAATAAGGCTGGCAGATGTCAGCTACTAAATGGCAGAGAAGCCAGCAGAGCCTTTGACAATCTCATGGTGCTTGCCAAGACAAAAGTGACATTTGGAGCTGCCAAATTAGAAGAGGTTGAGAGGCCAGGCATCTAAGGTAAAGTGATCCCAACTCTCAACACAAGGTTTGCCCTGGAGGTATTTATGAATTCTTAAGTTGTACTGGACAAAATACTAAGGAACCAAATAGAAAGGAAGAAAAGAATGAAAAATACAGAGGAGTGATTAATAATCAGACGCTAGAAGATAAAAATTGACTTTACAAATTACCAAGGAGGAGGGGAAAAAAAAACACCCCAAACCCTAAATATCTCAGGTTCTCAGGTGGAATACCTAAAGGGCTAAAAGACGGGAGGGTGTGAAGCGAAGGTCGACTGAGTCCTATAAAACTACCACCCAGCCTTGAGCCTGTTCCGCCCCTAGCGGAAGTGATTTCCCTCCACCCACATCAAAGTGTCACCTGAGGAAAAGGATAATAAGTAACATGCTGAGTCTCCTTGCTATTTCAAACATGTGCTAAATAGTCAACAAGCCATTACCAACTATTAAAATAACAAGACCAGGAGAAAAGCAAAAAGACAACAGACACAGAAACAGATATGAACATCAGAAGACACAGATAGGATGCCAGAATAGCTAACTGTCAAGAAAATCAATGCTAAGTTCAAAAATTTCCCTGGAGAACTAGACTTTGTGAAAAAGAAACCAACAGAAATCTAAACACACATATGAAAATAGTGATGCACCTACAACTCAAGGAACACCAAGGACTGCCAACAACCACCAGAAGCTAGGAGGCATTTTTTATGACAAGCCTTCAAAATCGAAAATGTATTTTATGTGTAAAGCATATCTCAATTCAAGTAAAAATTCATTTTTTCCCAACTACACTAGACATACTTCAGTTACCCAATGACCACATATAGCTCTGGACTACCATAGAATGTATCAGATAGGACAACTCCATATCACAAAAAATCAAAGTAAAGCAAAGGTACATGCAGAAACAGGCACAGCCTTCACAGACATATTCCTGAACAAAAAGAAATCAGAATCAAAAGAGGACATGCTGAGGATTCCTTTTATATATCTCAAGAAAAGGCAAAGCTGACTGACGGTCCTATAAGTCAAAATAGTGATTCTCTTATGTGGGAATGGTTTTGACAGGCGAGAACACGAGGGAACATTTCTGAAGTGATATTCTATATCTTGATCTGGGAAGTGCTGTGTATATAAGTAAAAAATCAAAAAGTTGTCTATTTAAGAGGAGTGTGCCATCTGCAATTGGGCATAATACATATTATACCCTGTGGTATGCTGGCTAGCTGGACTTGAAGGGGAAGGGAGTGGAGAAGACAGAAGAATTTGTGGTTTGTAGAATCTGCTGCTTTTGTTGTGCACATATTTTGATTAAGTCCAATTTGAAGCCTCCAACATGACATCACTGAATACAAACACGGGAGAGAGACGAAATATTAGCTCCTACAAGTTGGTACAATCCAGTTCCCACACGTCTACCTTAACACAAAAAGTACAATAAATAAATACATGAAGAACTTGGAATTTAAACAAAGCAGGCAGCAGAGAGCCCGCTCTTTTGATGACGATCCCTCCCCTGCAGAAATAATCATGAGGAAGAGGAGGGAATCTTCTTCACCAGACTGAGACAGGCACAGGTAGGCTCCCTCAGCCTCCACTCCTGGGCACTCCCCATAGGCCCTCCTGCTCAGTGGCACTCGCTCTCAGCACCCCCAAACAGAGCTGAAGGATGATGACGGCATGCACTCTGAATGGAGCTTTCTCTTCTTACACACTGTTTAGTGCCAAATATGCTGTCAAACTCTGGAAATAATGCACTTTAAAATAATGAAGTGTATTAGACAACAATAGCAAAGGCAATATTGAAGTGTCAAATAAAAAATGTACAACAGTAAAATAAGGTAGATGCTCCCTGGTGCCTGGCTTGTTCATGGGGGAATATATATTAAAGCACAAATAAACAGTATGTGCTTCACTGGGTCTCTAAATTTTTACATGTTTGCTGTGCAAGAAAATTCATGCTGAGAGTCACCGTTTGCATTTCCTAACCTTTGTTAGGTCTCTATGGCCTCAGTAACACAGTGCTGCAACCATGTGAAATTAATTTCCTGGTTGCATTAGCTCAAAGAGATGCTGTCCTTTAAAGGTTATCAATTAATGAAAATTCTAATTCAATGTAAACATGGGGCCATAAAAGGCCTGGATACTGCACAAGGTGGCCTATTCTGGAGGGCAGTATGACATTTGCCCTAAGGCCTAGTACGACATACAAGAAAATGACAACAGTGGTAACAAGGCCTTTTACTATTATCTAATGCCATAAAGCAGTGCCACTCAAGGGAAAAAAAATTTTGATTCCAATAGTATAGTGGTTAAGAGGCAAGTCCCTGGCATGATCAACCTGAGGTTGCATGTGCCAGTGACTAAGCTGCATAAACTTGAGCAAGTTTCTAAACTTCATTGTGTCTCAGGTTCTTTATTTAAAATGGGGATTACAATAGTAATTATCTTACACACATCTATATAATCTTAAAAGTAAATTATTATGTAAAATTATTTTGATACATAGTTCTAAAACTCATTCTAGAATACTATAAATATATACATTTCTACTCCCTCAAGTAAGTTATCATAAGTACTCATCTAAATATTTACTTTATTTTTTTTAATTTTATAATTTTTTATTTTTATAAACATATATTTTTATCCCCAGGGGTACAGGTCTGTGAATCACCAGGTTTACACACTTCACAGCACTCACCAAAGCACATACCCTCCCCAATGTCCATAATCCCACCCCCTTCTCCCAAACCCCCTCCCCCCAGCAACCCTCAGTTTGTTTTGTGAGATTAAGAGTCACTTATGGTTTGTCTCCCTCCCAATACCATCTTGTTTCATTTATTCTTCTCCTACCCACTTAAGCCCCCATGTTGCATCACCACTTCCTCATATCAGGGAGATCATATGATAGTTGTCTTTCTCTGCTTGACTTATTTCGCTAAGCATGATACGCTCTAGTTCCATCCATGTTGTCGCAAATGGCAAGATTTCATTTCTTTTGATGGCTGCATAGTACTCCATTGTGTATATATACCACATCTTCTTGATCCATTCATCTGTTGATGGACGTCTAGGTTCTTTCCATAGTTTGGCTATTGTGGACATTGCTGCTATAAACATTCGGGTGCACGTGCCCCTTTGGATCACTACATTTGTATCTTTAGGGTAAATACCCAATAGTGCAATTGCTGGGTCAGAATCTATAAAGAACTTAGCAAACTCAACACCCAAAGAACAAATAATCCAATCAAGAAATGGGCAGAAGACATGAACAGACATTTCTGCAAAGAAGACATCCAGATGGCCAACACACACATGAAAAAGTGCTCCATATCACTCGGCATCAGGGAAATACAAATCAAAACCACAATGAGATATCACCTCACACCAGTCAGAATGGCTAAAATAAACAAGTCAGGAAATGACAGATGCTGGCGAGGATGGGGAGAAAGGGGAACCCTCCTACACTGTTGGTGGGAATGCAAGCTGGTGCAGCCACTCTGGAAAACAGCATGGAGGTTCCTCAAAATGTTGTAAATATTTACTTTTTTAATGGATTTTATTTATTTATTTGACAGACAGAGATCACAAGTAGGCAGAGAGGCAGGCAGAGAGAGAGGTGGGGAAGCAGGCTCCCTGCTGAGCAGAGAGCCCGATGCGATGTGAGACTCAATCCCAGGACCCTGGGATCATGACCTGAGCTAAAGGCAGAGGCTCTAACCCATTGAGCCACCCAGGCACCCCTAAATATTTACTTTTAATTGTAGCTTTTTATCCACCCTTATTACAAAAGAATTTCAGGTAGCTTTTGAAGCTATATACAAGATAAAAAAGATAAGTAAGTATAAAAATATGATCAAATGGAATACAAATAAGAAAAGTAAGATGGGGACAGGTGGGATATTAACATATAAATACTGTGAGATTCTTCACAGCTGTACATTTTACTGTGTAAGAAGCCATATTCAAACTTTATAAATATCCAGACAAATACTTGATTAAGCAAACTGATGACATGAATGAATCATCTCCAATTCCTTTTGAAAGTTGGTGTAGTATGCATAATAAATGAGCGAGTTAATGACAGCAATGAAAAGTCATGTTGATAATCCATGACATGGACATGAATAATTAGATGATGACTGTATTAGTAAAATGGGAATGATTTTCACTCAGATGGACATAAAACTATAGTCAATGAGTCTTCAACCCAAGAAGGAGCATTACTATTCAAATAATTATTATAATCTCGATTCCTTTGCTTTTTCTTATCAGAAAATTTTAATCAATATCTATGTCCTCTTGTATCCCAAATATTCATTATACATTTTCTTACTATATATATACTTCTAAAATTAGTAGTTGAGCCCATTTGTGGGGTACAATTCCATTTCTAAAAAATTAAGTGGGCTTAGACAATGCTTGTATGAAGAAGAAGATGGTAACCTCTAGAACCAATCACTAATGATGGTGAAACAGACCAACAAAACCAACAGTCTTTCAATGTCTCTGGAAATGTCTCTCCAATACAGTAGCTACTAATCATAAATGGCTAGCAAACTAAAACAAGTGAAATAAAATTGAAAAACCAGTTCCTCATATGGAGTAGCTGTATTTCAAGAGCTCAGTAGCTGTACTTGCTTGGTACTATCACATTGGATAATGCAGATATAGAACATTCCTATCACCACAGAAAGTTGCATTGTACAGTAGGACTTGTAGAATGTAAGTTTTCTTTTACCAATGAAAAGATAACACATTTACAAGTATATATGTAAGCCTATGGACCAGAGATCAAAGTGTATCTTCCAATAAAATCACAAGCACAAACAATTTCTAGGTGAGTTCATGGCAGTTTACATAGCCTTCAATGAACTGAAATCCTGCAAACTGACAGTGTAACACAGTCATAAAATATTCTATTGTACACCTGTGAGTAAACAAACATGGAATACAATAGCAGTGCCTGAGAAATGGTGTTTCATTTCCTATGAATGCTGTCATTAAGGGATAACAAGTTTCATTAGATAAGCTGATGTCCATCTAAATAAGGACAATTGTCGGTGACAATTCAGAAAACATATTCTCACCTTCTCATCAATATTAGAGGTGGCTAATAAGTCATTCTATGTTACAATTTGTCTTTTGAATCACAACAGAGGGCCTCTTTTCCTTGATAGGAAGATATCACTGCCACTAGACTTAGATATGTTCGCTTAGGTATTTGTAGTTTGTCTTCAGAAATTGAATTTTAAAAGAGGAAGAAGTGTGCGGGGATAAATAATCTTTCATAAATTAAATAAACAAGGGAAGAGAAGGGAAGGTTAAAGGGTTGCGGCTAACATTAGTTTGTGCTAAACAGTTTACACATACATATTTTCTCATTAAAAGTGCCTGTGAGGGACACCTGGGTGGCTCAGTTGGTTAAGCTGCCTTCGGCTCAGGTCATGATCCCAGTGTCCTGGGATCGAGTCCTACATCGGGCTCCTTGCTCAGCAGGGAGTCTGCTTCTCCCTCTGCCTCTGCCTGCCATTCTGTCTGCCTGTGCTCTCTCTCTACCCCCCCTCTCTGATAAATAAATAAAATCTTTAAAAAAAAAAAAAGTGCCTGTGAGAACAAGTGAGAAAATAAAAGAGATAAAGGACAAACTGAACTTCACACAGAAAATGACAGAAGAAATAAATTAAAGGATGAGATTAGAGAAAATAAAAAGGTGTGATAGACCAGACATACTAAAAAACTTTGCTACTTAAAGTGTGGTCTATGGTCTGGTAGCATTGACATCACCTGACAGCATGATGGGAAAGCAAATTCTCAGGCCCCACCTGAGACCTACTGGGTTATAACTTGCATTCCAGGAAGATCTCTAAATGATCCACATGCACGCTGATGTTTGACATGTGGACAATACATAGGAAACCTCTGAAACAAGCCAATTTTATTGCTTTGTAGGATGGTGTCAGAAGTTGTCAGCAGCCCATCCATCAACCACTTCCAAACCCTCTCTCTCTTGCCTGCTTTCTACTAATGAAACTAAAAAAGTCAGATTGCCTTCCTTCCTTTCTTGCAGCCAAAAGTACCAAGGACCACCAGGGGGACAATGAGACACAATGAAATACTTACTGACTGGCATTTGGTAAAGTTTTTCCTACCTGATAAAAGCCAAGATAGTGAAGTGAGATTTTTTTGCAACTTGCTGACTTTCCTCAGTTAAGACTGCCACTGTGAAGATATGATGCTTAGAATTAGGAAAAGAAAGCCAACGTTGGTGGCATCACAATTCCGGACTTCAAGCTCTATTACAAAGCTGTCATCATCAAGACAGCATGGTACTGGCACAAAAACAGACACATATATCAATCGAACAGAATAGAGAGCCCAGAAATAGACCCTCAACTCTATGGCCAACTAATCTTCGACAAAGCAGGAAAGAATGTCCAATGGAAAAAAGACAGCCTCTTCAATAAATGGTGCTGGGAAAATTGGACAGCCACATGCAGAAAAATGAAATTGGACCATTTCCTTACACCACACACAAAAATAGACTCAAAATGGATCAAGGACCTCAATGTGCGAAAGGAATCCATCAAAATCCTTGAGGAGAACACAGGCAGCAACCTCTTCGACCTCTGCCGCAGCAACATCTTCCTAGGAACAACGCAAAAGGCAAGAGAAGCAAGGGAAAAAATGAACTATTGGGATTTCATCAAGATCAAAAGCTTTTGCACAGCAAAGGAAACAGTTAACAAAATCAAAAGACAACTGACAGAATGGGAGAAGATATTTGCAAATGACATATCAGATAAAGGACTAGTGTCCAGAATCTATAAAGAACTTAGCAAACTCAACACCCAAAGAACAAATAATCCAATCAAGAAATGGGCAGAGGACACGAACAGACATTTCTGCAAAGAAGACATCCAGATGGCCAACACACACATGAAAAAGTGCTCCATATCACTCGGCATCAGGGAAATACAAATCAAAACCACAATGAGATATCACGTCACACCAGTGAGAATGGCTAAAATCAACAAGTCAGGAAATGACAGATGCTGGCGAGGATGCGGAGAAAGGGGAACCCTCCTACACTGTTGGTGGGAATGCAAGCTGGTGCAGCCACTCTGGAAAACAGCATGGAGGTTTCTCAAAATCTTGAAAATAGAACTGCCCTATGACCCAGCAATTGCACTACTGAGTATTTACCCTAAAGATACAAATGTAGTGATCCAAAGGGGCACGCGCACCCGAATGTTTATAGCAGCAATGTCCACAATAGCCAAACTATGGAAAGAACCTAGACGTCCATCAACAGATGAATGGATCAAGAAGATGTGGTATATATACACAATGGAGTACTATGCAGCCATCAAAAGAAATGAAATCTTGCCATTTGCGACAACATGGATGGAACTAGAGCGTATCATGCTTAGCGAAATATGTCAAGCAGAGAAAGACAACTATCATATGATCTCCCTGATATGAGGAAGTGGTGATGCAACATGGGGGCTTAAGTGGGTAGGAGAAGAATAAATGAAACAAGATGGTATTGGGAGGGAGACAAACCATAAGTGACTCTTAATCTCACAAAACAAACTGAGGGTTGCTGGGGGGAGGGGGTTTGGGAGAAGGGGGTGGGATTATGGACATTGGGGAGGGTATGTGCTTTGGTGAGTGCTGTGAAGTGTGTAAACCTGGTGATTCACAGACCTGTACCCCTGGGGATAAAAATATATGTTTATAAAAAATAAAAAATTAATAAAAAAAAAGAATTAGGATGCATATTTCAGGATTAATAAAAGACATTATCAACTTACTAAGAATAACTAAGTGGAGTTAGAAAGAGCTTGGGTTCTTGATGATATCACTGAGCCATTACACCAACCAAACTGGCCACCTTTGGACTTCTTGTGTTTTGAGAAATAATTCAATATCCTTTTCTCTAAGTCACTGTTCCATTACTTGCATCTATGGCCCCCTGTCCCAGCAGTGTTTGAGGAAGAAAGGAAAAGGGAAGGAACTAGTTATTCTTTACATAGAAAATTCATACATCAGGTATTCAAAATTCCAGAAGGACTCAAAAATTTTTAGTCATACTGTAGATCTGATTAAACCAGTGATTTCAAATTTCAAAAGGTTGTGTGTGTGTGTGTGTGTGTGCGCGCGCACACACACGCGCACTTTTTCTCCCATAAGGAAGTAAACATGATAGTTGGTATGTCTATAATTCACTTTCTGTTTCATAGACATAACTGAATGTGAATCACACTTAAATTTTAGTCTTATTTTTTAAAAACTACTTAAGTCATTGATTTAAAATGACAAGATCTGCTACTTTTTTGTCAGGCATGTTACTTTCAAACTTATTTACCTCAGATTGTGTGTTGTTAAATATTCACTGTACCTCTCAAAACCTGCTAAAATACAGAATTTCGGTTCACAGGGAGTAGATATCAAAGAGATGCAGGAAGTAAACAGGTTATATTTTCCCAAAACTTCATGATTAAAATCTTTAATCGAAGAGCATTTCCTACCATTCTCTTTCTCTTCCTCTGAATCAACAGATTAATTTGCAAAAGGAATGGAAATTTCGGCATCTATGTCTGTTTGGAATTGAAATTTTCCATGACACTTCGGTCTTATCCTACCAGTATAAGAGAGTGCTGCTGCCGCCACTGTTGCATCAAAGAGAAAGTGAAATCAAAGGCATGAATTACCAGAATTTGCAAGGATTAAGGTTTAAATCTTCTAGTTACTGAGGATAATGAAAGAATATATTGCAACACTTGTGAATGAAAATCTTTTGTGAATGTATCAATGCATTTCTTTCTTTGCCATCCTTCTTTACCATCAAAATAGCAATATAGGAAATCTTTTGATCATGGTGAACTTTCACAGACATCACTAATCAATTTCGTTCATGTTACAGAAAGGTTAAAATAAAAGGTTTGTACTTACTGTTTATGGATCCTAGGACATGCCTTGCAGAGACGTGTGAGTACTGTTCCTGGATATTGAGATATTTTTTTTAATTGTTTTTAGTTCAGACCATGTTTTTCTTTTGGACGAGGCTGGTTTGTCATTAGTCTCTTCTCTCCAAAGATTATAAGATAATAAGCAACAAATAGTTTAGATTTTCAGTTTTACTCCTTTGGAATAATATTTGTTACAATACACTCAATATAGGCACAACAAAGTAGTTCTAAATTATAATGTGCGTATAAGTCCCCTGGGGATCTTATTAAGGTGCAGATTCTAATTCAGTAGATCTGGGGTTGGGCCTGAGATTCTGTACTTCCTATTGGCTCCCAGGTGCTGCTGGTGCTGCTGGTCCACACAACATTCCGTGAGTAGCAGGATCTAGTATCTCAAAGTTCACAAAGTGCTTTAACTTACATAAACTCATATAATTCCCACCCATCCCTACCACATTGATGAATAAGAAAAAGTAAGTTTCCGGAAGCCTCACAGTCTTCCTCAAGACCAAAAGTAATAAAGTCGACACTTCAACCTTACAATCTGGCAAAATCTAATGTGTTTTCTACTTCAAAATAGGGCCTTTCCCTCTAACTCTTTCAGATGAGACATCTAAACCTTTGGGACAAATAAGAACAAATTCTGCAGGCCATCAGTTCATTCAGACTAATTACATCAACCAGTTTCACAGAATAGTATAGAAAGATCAATCTAGCTTACTTACATATCAGAATACAGTGTAATTTGGACTTTAATTAGACATTACAATGTTATACAAAAAGAAATGTCCGTTTACATATGTGCCATTAGCATGCCAGTTCTCTATAAAGCAGAAGTTAATTTTTCTTCAGATGGGGGGAAGAAGGAGTGATAAGCAGATTGGTTCTAATTTCAGAAGATGCTTCTTCTGGTCTAGGGAAAGATATCATTAGGGTTTCATTCTCTTCACTCTGTTGTCTCCCTTCCTTTCTCCTCCTCTCCCCTCTCTTCCTTCCCCCACTGCCTACCATCTATAAAATCCTTTAGGATCTGATTTCGTTTTTATGATTCAACTAACTGGAAAAGCTAAAATCCCTATGAGAGTCTGAGAGCAGCAGAAAATCTGATTATTTGGAGCGCTGTTGGCTAGCTCATGGCATCCACATTTAAGGAAGCATCCTGCAACAATCATCCAGAATGAGCATATGGCAGACCTCTGTATGCAGCCATTATTATTCAGTCATTGTTCATTATGTTTGAATTAACAGTGAAAGCATACATCATACTTATTAGATGATGTTTCTATTTAATTCCCTATTATCTATTAAAATCTCTCCACTCTTGCAGAGAGAAAACACAAAAAAGTCATGCACAGAGACTCAAGGACCACCCGCGATTACTTTTCCTATCCTTTCCAAAATATAGTTCTAAGCAGTTTACTTTAAAAAGCAACACCACCAGATTAGTACAGTAACATCATATGTCTTGTTCTGACCAGAGTTTAATAGGAGGAAATGGACTGATACTTTTTTTACTGATTTGTGAGCCAAATTACATTCATTCTTGGAGAGCAGAGAGGTAGGAGTGGCCCTCAACTGCAGAGTGGCCTGGTGGAAAGATGGCTTCAATATACTCTTGGATGATATTAATACATAAGCTAGACCAATACGATCATTTCCTGATTCTACAGAGCTACTATTTTGTTAATCGCTCTAGCATCCAGGAGACTGGAAAGAAGGGCCGGCATAGAACTGCTTAAAGACCATTGACCCTGTACCACATACTTCAAATGTTGTTGAACTTATATGATATAGGAAGGTGGTGAAAATATAACTGCAACATGACCATTCAAGAGTTATCTGAGACTCAGGTCTCAGTCCTGTGAGTTAATTCAAACCAGGAATATAAAGGGCTTTCTAATGGAGTTTACTGAGTTCTTAAACCTTAATGCTACCCTACTAATCTTTCATCCCAAGTGACCACCATGTTGTTGGGATACAACTGGCACTGGGATCACCAAAAGTGGGCTCCAGTGTGTCTTTTTTTTTTCCTCCTTGAAAGTCTTAGTATTCTTCTAGAATCATAAGTCACCCGCTGATGCAGCCACAGCTATAACCACTGCTGGGTATTTCATTCCTGTTCAGAGACTTTCCCCCGCCTTCCCCACTTTGATTTGATTAGGGAAAAACCATGCTTGCAGATCTAATACTTGTGCTCACAATGTTACAGAATGAGAATCAAGAACTATAATCTTCAAGGCTTTCCAAAGTTCTATTTGAAACTATTATAACAAAATAAGATTAAAATACTCATTTTTGTCATTTTTCTGATTTCTGGAGTTTATGAGAAAATGGCCTTCTCTTTATGAAGGTGAGCAAAATAATGCAATGAACCACAGTGGGGACTGGGGCAGAACATATAGATATACCCCTAACTTAACAGTGGCAAAATGAGCTAATTCCATTTAGATTTCATTAACTCTAAGTGAATCTTGTTTTCAGGACTGATTATTTGTTATGGAAAACAGAATTACAAAACTTTTCCTCAGCAGAAAAACTGAGGCAAAGATTTAATAGTAGCCTAAAGACTAAAGATTCATTTACTGAGTGCATTTTATTTAAATTAAAGTAGTATATAATCTAGTCAATGTTCAGGTTCACTTGTAAACAAATGACTACCCTCCTTCTAACAATAACAATGTAACAGTAACACCCTCCATGTGTTAAAATCTTGTATACTTTTCAAACACTTTCCATATGGATTAAGCCACTTTTGATCCAATAAGCACCCATAAAACTTACATTTTATTTAATGGCGAATTTTCTCCCACCCACAAAATATGGTGAAATCCTAACCCCCAGCACTTCAGAATGTGACCTTATTTGGAAATAGGGTCTTCACCAAGAAAACCAAGTTGAAATGAGGTCTTTAAAGGTAGGTCCTAATCCAACATGACCGTATCCTTATTAAAAAGGGGAAACTTAGATACAGACAGGCACTGAGAAAAGACGACGTGAAGAACACAGTGAAAAGATGGCCCTCTACAAGCTAAGGAGTACCTGAGGCTATCAGAAAGTAGGTTTCTTCTACTCACTTGAGGTCAATCATTTGCACTTTTTTTTTTTTCCTTTAATGATGCTTCTCTTGGAGTGTTTGACATGGAAGTTGATTGGCCTGCTTCTTAGATGGATGAGGTATGGTTGTAAGAATGCTGAATTTCTAAATTTACATAGTGAGTGTTCAGGTAATGTGACTGGATAAGAGGGGAAAATAATTTCGGAAACAAGATCCTTCTAAGTGGATATAAATGTGCTAGTTCATTCAGCATACAGTTATTGTATACTTGTTATATGTCTGGTATAGTACAAGCTGTGAGGATCTTACACAACACACACAATTAAACTAAGATATTATTATAACCAGATCTGGCAAAAGAATAACAACAGTGTCCTTACCATTCCTTCTGGGTAGAGCCAGGAAAAGGAAGACTCTTTCACCCTCATCCCTAAAGCTTGAGCTAAGATTTATACTGCAGGGGAAGAATTTGGCATAGTCTCCCTAAAAACATAGATGTTTCTGTTGGGTTTAACAAATAATAATATTAACTAAGCTAGCATTGTACAATTAATTGATAATTAAATTGAATGATATTATTAATGATTTTCATTAATTTTCATCCTAATTTTGTGTACTAGAATTACTACATTAAGAACTTGACAAGCACTTTCTCCTTTGATCTTTAAGACTAAAGTCTACTGGATAGATGCTACAATAATCCCATGTTACCGATGAGGAAACTAATGCACACAGAAGCAAGTTACTTATTTCAAGAGGTCCCAGAAATAATAACATGTAGAATCCAATTCCAAAGTGAACAGACAACAAAACAAAGAAGACTCCCAGATCCACTAACTAGGTTAAACTTCTGGTAAATATCTGCCTTCTCATTTCATGGAATAATACCTGTGATTCATACTTATGCAAAATCTATACACCCCCTCTATTTTACAAACAAATTCTAAGTCCAAAAGAGTTACAGTGTTGCAAAAAATGGAAAAATGCAATAAAAACTCCAGATGACAGGGTATGTAGATCCCTCAGAATGTGAATTTCTTTTGATAAGTCACTCCAAAAACAAATTAGTATTTCAATAAGAGGAAAAATATGTATATAAGATCACTGGTGTAAAGAAAATAACAGATGGCAAATGGAATCTTTAAAAATCCAATGCTGGTAAATAAGACACATGAGATTGGAAAACAATTTTTTATTTCAACCCTCAACAATTTTCCTCCTGAATAAAAATTCTCTTGTCAACTATAGGGTTTATATCAAATTTACCATTAAAATGTTAAAAAAAAAAAAAAAAAAGAGAGAGAGAGAGAGAAACCATGGCATCATTGAATGACAAAAGTGGAAGTGCCTGTAGAGGCTATTTGAACCCTCATACAGAGGCTAAAACTTCAGCTCAGAGAATTTAAAGTTAGTAACAATAGTAGATGGAAATTCTGTAACAAAGATGCATTCGTGGTTAAGATGAGGATTTTTAACAGTGTTAGCCCAAATTATTCTTTTTTTCCTTCATGTATCCTTCTCTATGTGAGGTCTGAGATGTTCATGAGTTCAAGTAATTCATAACTCTGTTAAGAACATTGAGTACTAATATATTTTTAAGGTTGAACCATCTGCCTCCCATCACCAAAAAGATTCTTCTTCATTTTGGCAATGAAGCCTTTCCAGGGACTTTCACATATGCACCACATGCCAATACAGTATTTTTCCCTCATAATCTTAAGAACTGAGGCAATGATAATAACTCCATGTCTTCTTCCAGAGCACAAGGACAGTCTACAGGCCACTATTACTTAGGCTGAGACTACCTCACCGACTTCTGGTCCATAATGGGTACCTTGAAGAAAGAAAGATTATTTTAAAGCATGATTCATGTTCCCCCAGTCTTTCTTCTCCTTCAGTGGTTATATTGGGAGTCCTTTGTTCCACATGACATAGCCTTTACATAGGTCACTGAGCCACCACTTAAAAGAGCTACTGAGGAGAACAGTCATCTTTTATATGTGGAGCCACAGATATTTTAGTGTTTGTCACCATAGCACAGCTTAACCTATCCTGACTAATGTGAAAAAAAAAACTATCTGTGTATGACCATTCATAAAGCTATATGTTTTGTTTTATTTTGTTTTTTTTTTTTAGAACTCTGTGTGTCCTACAATATACTCACATGTAATATTCCATGTAATGAGGGTTTTAATGCCAAATAAAGCATCTCAACAAGGAGCTAAAATAACTGGCTTAATTTTCTCTTTCTCTGGCTGTCTTACTTCTTATTTATTGTTATTTTACTTCTTTTTATTCACTTCTTATTATTGTTTCTTATTACCCACCTACGCTAACAACCAATCTATATCTTTCTAAGACATCAGCTACTACGTACTTGGCCATCCTTCTCCATCATTTCAATACTCTACCAATCACAGGGTCTGTGTTTTTGATGTCTTATTCCTTTTAGTCTAGTGCTCTCAAATGTACATTGCTGACTTGATCCATCTGACATCTACAGAGTTAATAACTCTAACTTCCCAGGATGTGTTATAAACATAGACCGTAACTGGAATACATAACCCTGAATATATGATGAAGATATACAATCAAATATCCTTTAGTTGGCATATCTTTCTGTATCTCCCTAGATAAGGGTACCATAACAGCCAACAAATATCCTTCACATTTGTTGGTTAAATAGAACCATGGGAAAATAGAATTTTATTTTACCTTCACCCTTTCTCCTGATAGATAGTTTTTTTATGAATGTGATATTCATCACCATGGGAGATTCCATTAATTCCAAAACGTCAAAAGCAATAGATCACCTAAAACCTTTTCTTCTGTATAAAAAAATATTAAGATCTCATGACACTTTAAGGAGAGAATTCCCTCAAACTGGAATTGAATATTAGATTAAGGACTCATTTCTCCCATTCCATTTATAATGTCCTTGCTGTGTGGTATGAAACAGAGTTCTTGATGGCGATGTGGAAGGTGAGAGGCTGATCTAGGAGCAGTTAATTGAGAGTAGATGGATTTTAGAAGAGCCTGCTATGCTGAAGCTGACAGGAATCACAAACTCAATAAAACCTCCTAACATTTGCAGACAAATATTTATATTTTCTATATTTTCTTATTCTAAAGTGATACCGTCACTATGTGGGAAAAAGGGATGAGAACATTTATAGCAAGAAGGCAGCAAGAAACAGCCCAATGCTAGAGAGAAACATGTGAAAAGAACATCTGCTTTCCCATAAAAAATACAGAATGGAAATTATCTGTGATGATATGCAAAGCATTGACTGAAGGGATAGAAGCTTTCATGCAGAGAAAGGTGAGGGGAGAAGGCAAAGCTAAAAGAATTCGCACAAAAATAAAACAGTATACCCCAAAACTATGTGTGAAAAGGAGCATGGTCGCTAAAGGAAACTGCAGTGACTCATTACAGCAACAGCAGAGTGCAGCAGATGACCTCCTTCATTTACAACTTACTGGTTCTTAATCAACAGTTTTAACCCATCATCTTAAGACAATAATCCCCTACACTGTCTCTTGAATCTTTCCTTCAAATTCTGATGAAGAGCTCTTCTTCTCAAAAACAAAAACAAACAAACAAACAAACAAAACCTATATCCACTATTTATCATACCTTATAGATACCTTATAGATGCCAGAAGCTTTGAATACCCTTGCTGGTTTGGGAAATTCCTCACATTGTCAATCCTAGTAAAAAATCAGAGGTCACTTTTTGTATAAAAGTCTCAATTGCACAGCTTCCCTCAAAGATGAACTAAGAGCATACCCATCAAAGCCAAACACTGAATTAGAAGCTGGTAGCACAAAGAAGGAGGCTTTGACCCAAATTCCTTCTGGCTTAAGTTACTCCCAGTTTCTAAGGACAGCACTGAACAGAAGTTCTATGCCGGTGTCTCATGTCCAGTATTAAAGTGTCTACCATGGTGTCTCCCCTTCACAGTTCTGATTGGTGATTTGAGACACTGGTCATTTTTATGTGATCCTGGCACCTCCTTTTCTAGCTTCCTAGAAATTATGACCTAATTATTATACTATACTTACTTTTTGCCTAAAACACTGAGGATTGATATGTCCTGTTGAGAACCAAAACCCTGTGGGGGACACTGTCTGTGCTCTGCTCAGATTGCCTTCACCTGTGGTGATTCCTTCTCCTTGCTTCCTAGTACTTTTATTTCTAAAGGCAACTCTTGCAACTTTCTTTGGAAAGACTGCTTCTGACTATAATGTTGCTTTGTATATAGGTAAAAAGAGCTGGTAGTGCCTGGAAACTGATGTTCCCATAGGCAATATTTGGCAAATGGCTGACAGGTGTAGGAATATGAAAACTACTATCATAGTTTGCTAGGGTTGTCATAACAAAGTGTCACAGATTGAATGGCTTCAAAAGCAGGAATTTATTTTCTCAGAATTCTGGAGGCTAGGAATTTAAATTAAGGTGTCCATGGGTTGGTTCTTCTAAGCTGATGCCCGTGGCTTATCTCCTCCCTGTGTCTTCATTTCCCTGTGTGTGTTTCTATGTCCTAATCTCCTTTTATAAGGATACCAGTCATAATGGATCAGAACCTGCCCATATGACCTCATTTTAACCATTACCTCTTCAAAGACACTATCTCCAAACACAGTTACTTTCTGAGATAAAGGTTAGGACTCATATATATAAATTTTCAGGGTGACACAATGTAGCCCATAACAATGACCTCACTTGTCCCAAGGAGATACAAACAATAAGACATGACTTACATTTCAGAGAACCTCTGCAGGATAGGGCTGAGGCTGGAACTTGGTCTAACATCACATTCTTTCTTGGGCTTCCTTCCCTTGCCTGGCCTGCTTCACTCACTTTTTAGTGGTTTCTCCTGGGATTTCCCTAATAAATTACTGGCATAGGAGTTCTCATCTCAGAACCAGTTTTCCTGGGAAAACTGATCTTTTACATAATCCTGATTAATACCCATTTTTTGCTCAGACAATATCACACCTGAAAAACTTTCAGGAGGATATGCAAGGCATCAGGAGGTGATGTCAATAGGAATGGAGAAGTAAAGACTTCCCCAAACACAATCTTCTATAAAAGCAATGAGAGCACTGGAAAAAAATTATAAAAATATCACCTTTCTCATAACTCTGGAAATTAAACAAAAGCTTGCAACAGGGGTACCTGGGTGGCTCAGTCAGTTAAGCATCTGCTTTTGGCTCAGGTCATGATCCCAGGGTCATGGGATTGAGCCCTGCATTGCTTCGCCCTGTCTCTCTCTCTGTCAAATAAATAAATAAAATCTTAAAAAAAAAAAAAAAAGAAAAGAAAAGAAAAGAAAGAAAGAAGGAAGGAAAAAAGAAAGGAAAAAAAAAGCTTGCAACAGACTAGTGAACATAGATTCAAGGAAAAAATGGCTGAATCTTAGTAGAAAGAAGTTATAGCATTTTTAGGTGGTCTGTTCCTATCCCTCTCTTCCAACTCTACTATACCTTTAAACATCAATAGCCTTACAATCACAGTGAAACTTGTATCTCAACTGCCTCTGGAAGTAACAGAACAGAGTTGGAAATACCCTAAAGCCCAATCCCAGAAAACTGTCATTATTTGATGCATCTGTCCATTCCCTGGAAAGCCACTCTCATTTGACCTACCTCTGAGTTTACCCAGTGCAAACAACTTTTCAATACATCATAATAAAACTATCAAATCTGAATACAAAAGAGAATCTTGAAAAGGCAAGAGATAACTCTTCACATACAAGAGATCCTTAATAAGACTAATAACTAATTTCTCATCAAAAATCAAGGAGGCCATAAGGCAGTGAGACGATTTATTCCAAGTGCTGAAAAACTGTCAACCAAGAATTGAGCCAGTAGTTCTATGCACACAAGAATTCTACATTGAGGGACGCCTGGGTGGCTCGGTTGGTTGGGCAGCTGCCTTCGGCTCAGGTCATGATCCCGGCGTCCTAGGATCGAGTCCCACATCAGGCTTTTTGCCCCACGGGGAACCTGCCTCTCCCTCTGACTCTGCCTGTGCTCTCTCTCTCTCTCTGACAAATGGATAAATAAAATCTTTAAAAAAAAAAAAAAGAATTCTACATGAGAAAATTATCCTTCAAAAATGAAGGAGAAACTAAGACATTCCAAGGTAAGCACCAATAGAGAAAACTGATCATTAGTAGACCGGCAGAGAAATAAATACTAATGGGAGTCCTCCTCACTGAAATGAAAGAACACAACATGGTAACTTATGTCCACATGAAGAAATAAAGAGTACCAGTAAAGGTAATTACTATATAAAGGATGCTATAAAGCTATTTATTTATAATATTTCCCCTTTATAATGAAAATAAAACTGCATAGAATAATTACAAATCTAAACAATGTAAAAAGATATAATTTATAAGGCATTAATGCACCAGGAATGATGAAGTGGGTTGAGCTACATAGGAGAAAAGATTTTTGTACAATTGAACTTGTTTGTATTAATCTGGCTAGATTGTTGTAAATTCATCTGTTAATTGTAATTTCTAGGGCAACCATTAAGAAAATAATAAATACATAAAATAAATGACAAGGAAATTAAAATGGTACACTAGAAAAATCTAACACAATAAAATATTAAAATAGAAAATGCAGAATAACAAGATGTGAGACATATGTAAAACAAATAGCAAAATGGATAATATAAATCTTACCTCATTATTAATTCATCAAATGTAAATGAAATAAACATTCTACTTAAAAAGCACAGCTTGGTAGAATGGATTATTTTAAAAGGAAAAACACATCATCTGACAACATACAAATCAAAACCACAGTGACAGTGAGATAGCACTTCACACTCACTCACATGGTTATAATAAAAAAGACTAATAATAACAAGTATTGTCAGTGATATGGAGAAATTGGAATCTTTATACAACACTGGTGGTAATGTTAAAGTGGGATAGCTGTTTTGAAAAACAGATTAGCAGTTCCTCAAAAAGTTAAATGTAGAGTTACTATTTGACCCAGGATTCCATTCCTAGGTATGTACCCAAGAAAATTAAAACCATAAGTGCAATTAGAACTCAACAATAAGAAAATAAACGATCCAATTAAAAACTGGGCAAAAGATTTGAACAGACACATCACTAAAGAAAATTTACAAGTGGGAAACAACCATATAGAAAGAAGTTCAACATCATATAGCATTAGGGGATTGCAAACTACAATATTAACGAGATTCTATTCCACACCTATTAGAACAGCTAAAATCGAAATATGGGCAGAAATGCTTCTGAGGACATAGCAACAGGATCTGCCATTCTTTGCTGACGGGCATAGGAAATGCTAGAGGTACTTTGGAAAGGTATTCAGCAGTTTCTTACAGACCTAAATCTAGTCTTACTATATGATCTAGCAATCAACACTCTTAGGTATTTATCCAAATGAGCTGAAGACCTAAGTCTACATAAAAACCCACACCTGAATGGTTATAGCAGTTTATTCCTAATTGCTAAAATTGGAAGTAACCAAGATGTTCTTCAATAAGTGAATTAACTGTGGTACAGCTATACAAAGAAAGAGTATTAGTGATAAAAGGAAATGAGCTATCAAGTCATGAAAAGACATGGAGGAAACTTAAATGTACATTGCTAAGTGAAAGAAGCCAGTCTGAAAATGCTACAGACTGTATGGTTCCAACTATATGATAGTCTAGAAAAAGGAAAACCATGAAGAGACGAGCCAGAGGTTTAGGGGACAAGAAGGAAAGAATGAGAAAGGAGAGGGGAAAGAGAAGGAGATAGGAAATGGAGCACAGCTATTATTTTGTACGTACTGTTAAAGCGGATACATGACATTATGCATTTAACAAAACCTATAGATTGTACAACAAAAAGAATAAACCCTAACACAAATTAGGTTCTATAGTTTATAATAATAATCTATCGGGGCACCTGGACAGTGCAAGTTAGTTAAACGTCAAACTCTTGGTTTTGGTTCAGGTCATGATCTCAGGGGCGTGGGATCTAGTCCCGTGTAGGGCTTTGTGCTCAGTGAGGATTCCATTCATCTCTCTTCCTCCCCTTTGCCTCTCCCCTTGCTTTCTCCCTTTCAGAATGAATAAAAATCTTTAAAAAATAATAATCTACCAAGGTTGGCTCCTAAGTTGTAACCAATATACCATACCAATGTAAAATGGTAATAATAAGGAAAACTGTGAGTGGTGGTGAGTGGGAGGGGACAGGGAGTATGTAGGAACTCTCTACACTTTTAGCTCAACTTTTCTATAAACCTTAAACTGTTCTAAAAAATAAAGTCTATTAATTTTTTAAATGTTCGCACAAAAACTTGTATATGTTTCCACAGCAGCATTATTCGTAACAGCCACAAAGTGAAAACAACTCAAATGTCCATCAACTGATGAAGGAACAAAGAGTGGTATATCCCTATAATAGAATATTGTTCATAAGACAAAATGGAATAGTGATATATGTTACGACTTAATTGAACCTGGAAAACATCATGTTGAAAGAAGCCAGACACAAAAGGGCACATATTTTACAATCCCTTTATATGAAATTTCTAGAATAGGCAAATCCATAGAGATAAAAAGGATATTAGTGGATGCCAAGGATAGGGGGAGGGGTAATGAGAGTGACTGCCAATGCTGAGGGTTTCTTTGGTGATTATGAAAAGAAATTAGGTCATATTGGGGCGCCTGGGTGGCTCAGTGGGTTAAGCCGCTGCCTTCGGCTCAGGTCATGATCTCAGGGTCCTGGGATCGAGTCCCGCATCGGGCTCTCTGCTCAGCAGGGAGCCTGCTTCCTTCTCTCTCTCTCTCTGCCTGCCTCTCTGCCTACTTGTGATCTCTCTCTGTCAAATAAATAAATAAAATCTTTAAAAAAAAAAAAGAAATTAGGTCATATTGATAGTTGTACAAGTATATGAATATACTGACATTCATTGAATTGTATACTTTAAAGGATCCATTTCAAAACATGTGAATAATATAGCAATTTAAAAATATGAAGCATGAAGTCACCTTGTCCTCAACAGGAAGAAAGTACATGTAGAAAACAGTATTGTTCAAAGGTCCTAAATACCATTGTGCTAAATCATACAATGATATAATCAAGTGTTTTCAACCTGACAAGTAAGATCATTGTGTTTTCTTATTATCAGTGATTACATTACGCAACTCCCCCCACCACACTTAAATCTAACCCATTCATTTTGGAGACTTAAAAAGAACTTGAAACAACTTCAACTAATCACAAGTGGGCCTACAATTCTATCTTCTTACATGAATGACATCCACGATATTCTAAGGTATTATTTGTTCTTCATTTTCTCTTCAAGTTAAGCTGTCTTTATTAGAGGGCTATTGTTTTGAGCTTTGAGTGTTTTTTGGAGACACAGAATCGTACCTCCCCTCTGCCAAGATACACACATGTGCACGCCTCTAGCATCTTGTTATTTCTCAGTTCTATGGGCTAAAATGTAGGAAACTCAACAAATGTAGGCAAGGCCTGGTATTCATTGAACTTAACTCCATGTCAACAATTGTGCACATTTATCCACAAAAGTTTAAGAAACAAAATTCCCTCTTGCAAAATATGCCACATCAGAGCAAAGCGGGCCAGAGAGCCTTGAAATATCAGAATGGACTGTATTTGCATTTTTCTCACTTTATCACTATTTCAACCCTATGATGTAAATTTGACCAGTATTTTAATCTCCACTTAAAAAATAAAGACTAGGGGCTCCTGGGTGGATCAGTCAGTTAAGCATTCAATTCTTGATTTCAACTAAGGTCATGATATTAGGTTCCAGAGAGTGAGACCTACATTGAGCTCCATTCTGTGCATAAAGCCTGCTCGAGATTCTCTCTCTCCCTCTTTTTGCTCTCCCCAACCCTCACTAGCATGTGCGCCCACTCTCTCAAAAAAAAAAAGAAAAAAAAAAGAGACCTAGAAACCAAGAAGGCACATTATTTGCAGAGGTTGCATTATTAATTTGTGGTAGCCAAGGAAGTATTAAACCATATCCTGATTCTCTCATATGTTTATTGAAAAGGGCATACCCTCTTCACTTGCATTGTGCTAGCAGCCCATTGAAGAAGTAAGGAAAATTATTCTGACTTTGTAGTTAAAATGCCTGAGAGAATTTAAAAATAGGTGATTGGGTTTTGCTATTCTATAACTTAATTTGGAAAGAGGAATGAAAGTAGTTGTGCAGAGAATGGGATGCAAGCCTTTAATGGCATATTTGTTTAAAATATTGTAGAGGGAATTACCCATGAGTCGCTTACTGAAATCAAATAAATTTCTTTAAATCACTCTCTTTTTCTTTTCATTAACAAATTCTGTATTGGGAATGATTTTGTAATCTCCACAAAGTAATAAAATGCAGTCTATCAATCTGTCTATGTGAAGTCAATAGCACCCTAAACTTAGTTCTCCTCCCTCCAGCATGCACACACATACACATGTGTGCACACACAAACTCACACTAAGTCCTTATTTTATGGCCTGAAGTATTTTCTCTTCCAGCATGTGCTTTGCAAAAGAAGAAGAAGAAGAAGAAGAAGAGGCAATGCCTCAGTAGCATTAAGGAGGACTCTTGAGGCACTTTTGCAATAAATTCAATATCTACTCCTGTTAGAGAAAATTGCCATAAATTACCAGGTATCACATTTTGGCTAAGCCATCAGTCAGCCACCTTTTGTGGAGGTGTATTTACTATCTAGTACATTTCTTGAAATTGCCTAGGTTGCTTATAAATGTCAAACAAGGTTCACATGCTTACCTGTGTTTCTTTTTAGCAACTGACAGCAAAATGCCCTCTCAGTGGGGTACGTGTAATTTAGCCAAGAAAGTAAAACTAAGAACCAAGATGTTTTTGACCCCACTGCAGTGGTACTGCTGAGCAAGGAAATCTCCACTTGCTGTCTCTTAGAAACAGCACCAAAAGAGACCATGGAACACATCTCTATGATGCAACCAGCTGTGCACGGAATCAACCCTTAATTAAACAGTACTTAAGAGTAATAAAACTAGGGTCACCCTGGCCATTTTAATTTCAGTGGAATCAAAAGGTAAACTCTGCCAATATTTAAGCCATTTTGTTTTGCTTTCATCAAATGTTCTCCTTCTCTAAGATTCCACTAAGGCAGCCTAAGTTCCCATTCCTATGAGAAGAGATTAGGTATGAAAGTAATCAATAATGTCTTTAAAGCACAGGAGAATAACTATAAAATTTTTATATTGTTCCCCCTTCTTAAAAAAAGAATTGGATTTGGGCTTCTATTTCCTCATCTATAAAATACTAAGAAGAATGCCCAATTCATAAAGCTGTTGTAAGGACTGGATGAACAATGTACATAAAATGCCTAACAAAGTCTTCTAAGATGGTACCAAAAGCTTACATGGAAACACCACCTTAACTCATCTCTATAGACTTTAAAATGAGAAAGATGAGTTTCTAAGAGGTCTTGCAGTTCCATCACTCAAGAATTCCATAAATCTGTAACAGAAAGGAAATATTGTTTGATTCCCCCATCTCTCATGCATGCTTTGTTTTTCCTTTCCTTCTTGCTTGCTTTGACACTACCACACTACCCTACCCTATCCCCATCACCACCACTAAAAAAAGAGGAAGCAAAAGGAAAGTTTTGTGACAAGTGCCTTTACTTTTGGCAAAGTTTAACATGCACTTAGTCATCTACTGTAGGTTATTTTGGCTTGATACTCTATTTTTTCTGTCAGTTAATAAAAAAATGTACCACTCACCACACCACCAACTACAGCATATGTGAGTGGACTCTCACATGGAAACAGAAGACTCCTTTTGTGGAATTTTAGAAAAAGCTATTAGCTATATAGGATTTCACTAATATTTTTGGCATTTCAACATAGAACTCCAAATCTTAGGCATATGGAATCTCTAAGAGTTCTATTAAATGTCAGTGAACTGAAATATTTTATTGTTAAAGGACCATTTTTCTTAGATAAACTGGAAAGGAAAATTAAAAAAAAAAAAAAAGAAGGAAATGGTGGAAAATGCTGAGTCATTGTAGAAGACAGAAGGGAAAAGAAAAAATGCAGAGACCTTGATAGATATGCATACTTCCAATTCTGGCTAAATTTAGGGGGAAGAAATGAATTATAAAACCAACATATGTGATCCAATTCCCAGAGAACTCCTTTTCACTACCAGCAAAGGAAAACCAGCAATCATGTAAGTATGTTCTCTCACGTAGATGAGCTAGGATCAAATCTTTGTGGGGGCTGAACCCCAACCTTTGAGAGAGTGGTGTCCCAGACCCAGGTTCTGAGTGCTATGTAACTTTGGAGAAATTCTTTAACCTCTCTGAATCAAAGCAACATACAGCAAAATAAAGGATGCCTAGTTACATCTGAATTTTAGATAATAAATTTTGCATATGTAAAACTAAGTTTTGAGGTTGTTTTGTTTTGTTTTGTATTTTGATCATTAAAGTCATTTGGGAGAAGAATGGTGAGTAGAAAAAAAAGAAGAGGTTTAAGTCAAACTATCTGAGTTCCTTCCTTCCAATTCTCAAGTCTATCTTATATATTTACTTGGTACAAGGCACTAAGCAGCTGATGATGAATAAAAGCAGACATTAAGCTATGAAAAAATAAATACACCAGTAAAATTAAAAGTGTAGTTCTCATGAGGGCAGTGGAAAGATGTTTGACCAGGAGAACCATTGCAGGTGCTAACTGAAATTGTGCATATGATACACTGAAGTACAGGTGGGAGAAGATGGAAGACAAGGTGCACAGGCTTGGTCTTGAGGAATCCCAAACCCTTATTATCTAATCAAGGAGGACAAGCCTCCAAGGAAAATAAAGGCTGGAGAAGAAGGAGGGATCTAGGATATAAATATTGTTGAGAGCAGAATAGGGGCTTTATTCAAATAGACAGTCATGGTTAACACTGAGAAATGTTGTTGACAGGTCAACTAATACCAGCACTGAGAGGTGTCATTCCATTCCATGACAAAGATGCCACGGTACCTGAATGAGGATTGTAACAACAGGCTGGGGAGTGTGGGCAGGGATATATTTACCTCTATTAGCTTTGCAACTGTGAACTAATCTTGAGAACAATTTTAGCCTCGGTTTCTCTAGCTGTAAAATGGGAGCTAATCACATCTACTTCAGAGGGAATTCCAAAGTCTTTAATAGAGTATATGTTCACTAAATAGTTCCCTGCATGTTCAAGTTCCCCGAGAAAACTGTGCTTTCACGGCACTAATTCAGATTCAACTTGCCCTCAAATTTTTCTTGGTGAGGTTAATCTGAATAACAACCATGAAATTTATTCTTATAGTCAATTACACTAGAACAGCTTTTAGGTAACAATCCACATAAAAATGTAGATATGCAAGCAAATAAAATCAAAATAAAATGCCATTGAGTAGGTAATTCAGAAGAATTACATAATAGACTTTATGAATCTGTCTTGGTGTTAACAGCAGAGTTTTTATCATTTTTTTTCCCCATCACAGTCTGAATCAAACTTGCAACACCCAAGATGATACCTCACCACTCCATACTTTTGCAAGAATTAAAGTGAACAAAAACCTCACTTAGATTCCTACCTATAGACATTCTCCAACAAATAAACACCATCTACCAAGCTACAAGGGGTTCCGCTCTTGTTCCTCTTTATCTGCAGAAACAGGAGTCAGCAATAGTTGTGACCCCAGGCCTGTTATGCCCCAAGCATAGAGTTACAGGCTTTACACACATTGTCTTATCTAAACATACAGCAATTCCACCAGGTAATTATGACTGGTCCCAACAGATAGAACTGAGGCTCCCAGAGGTTAAATAATGTACAAGGCTGGAACCAGGTGGAACCAGGCTCTGAAATCAGATTTCTCTGATTCTAAAACCCTAACACTTTTCATTACATTATTTTTTTCCAAGCTCAATGGTGTAACAATATTTGGGAGGGGGAGGAAAGATGGAGGAGTCCAACAATAATATTCACAGAAAGGAGATAACATCCTCCTATGTTATCTGCACATAGTGTTATCAGATTTGGCAATAAAAATAGAGGACACCCAGTTAAATTTGAATTCGAGACGAATAACCTTTTTAAAATTATTCTTTGTAATAAGTTTTTAACAAAATAAGTATGTCCCAAGAATTATTTGGGAAACATCTACACTAAAATATTATTTGTTGTTTCTCTGAAATTCAAATGTAACTGGGCAAACTGTATTTTCTCTGGCAACCCTATCTGTAAAGATTTTTAAAATATTAATAAAATTATCTACAACTTGGTGTGTTTTTATTATCACCACACACCAGCAATTCCAAACAATGTCAGTGACAGAATACTTCTCTGATGAATGGACTTCTTCCTACCATCCTCACCCTACACAGGGTGGTCATCACCACCTAAACTGTTCTATAGAATGTCAACACCCCATGAGATATTAAAAAGTCTGATGGATAGGGGTGCCTTGGTGGCTCAGTGGGTTAAGCATCTGCCTTTGGCTCAGGTCATGATCCGGGGGTCCTGGGATTGAGTCCTGCATCGGGCTCTTTGCTCTGCAGGGAGCCTGTTTCCCTTTCCCTCTCTGTCTGCCTCTCTGCCTACTTGTGATCTCTCTCTCTCTCTGTCAAATAAATAAACAAAATCTTAAAAAAAAAAAAAAAGTTCTGATGGATAATCTGCAAAGATGGCCACCGTTCATTCCTTCCATCTTTCTAAGCTCATGTAGCTCCATCAGGAAGTTAGGTCTAATTTCCCTCTCCTTGAATCTGGGTTGGTCTTCAGACTTGTTTGACCAAGAAACTGTGGCAGAAGTAGTATTCCGGAACTTCCAGGACTAAAATATTAGAAGCCTTGCAGCTTCCCCCTGGGTCTCTTGGAATGTTCACTCTTCAGATGCTCCCTTTGAGAATGCTTCCTCACAGAAATCCTACAAAAAAAACAAAGCCATGGAGAAAGGACAAGGTAAGTCCTCTCATTAACAGTCACAGCTGAGCTCTTGGATTAACTGCCAGTCATATAAATGCCCAGGCTAGTGAAATCTTCAGATAACTCCAGCCCAGCCTCTGTTTGATGAAAACTGCACAAGAGACCCAAGCAAGAACCACCCAACTGAACCCTGTGAAGTTTGAACTGTGAAGAACAGTCATAGATCATTTCAAAGCAGGGGTTTCTGAGCTCTAAAGCAGTATACAATTAAATGAAGAGAATTCTTGTGGGATTAAAAAAAAATCCTCACATAAAAATTTGGAAAACACTGAAATCATATTTTTCTCTTGGAAATATGCAACTAATGAATCAGTGAACACTGCTTTAAAAACTAATGATGTACTATATGTTGGTTAATTAAATATAATTTTAAAATGACAACAACAACTACAAAGCATTCCATAGTGTGTAAGTCCATGGCAACAGTTCTGAGAATTTCTGCAGAAAAATAACTGTTTAATTTTTGTTTAATCCAATATTTCCTAAATGTATCTGGTTTCCTAAATGTATCCAATATTTCCTAAATGTATCCATTTTCTGTAAAATTCTCATTAACATTTTGGGGAAAAAAGATGTTCTGGGAGCTCAGTTTAGGAAAATTTGTATTATTCCACGCTATTTTCCATCAAAGATAGTTATGTGAAGGAACTGTTGTTTCAAAACTAATGAAATGATAAATCTTCCTAATAGCTTGGGCTCCAAAAGAGAGCTAAGATGTAGAAATAGTTTGATTATATAATGTATATGATAGTTCCATTTGCTGAACAGCCAATAAGGATATGCTTTCTAATCACAGAACATATACATACAGGAAGAATGGGAGGGAATATCTGAAATTAAGATAGTCTACTCCAGGAAACCTAGGATGCAAAACAGCTGAAGCATAGGGCTGCCTTTATTTTTAGTAGGAAGGTCTCAATATAGAAATCTTCTATCTTAACAAAAGCTGGAGATTTCAACTCAAAGTTTTACTTTCCAGTTTGAATTGCTTGGCTTGGCCACAGCTGACAATCCAATTCAATTTCTAACTTTAAAGTGTGCCGCACAGATAGAGATTTACTTGTAAAATAAATCACAGTTAAAGTACAGGGAATATTTGTCTCCACCCATTTGTTTGAAATAGATCTTGAGTAATAAAACCATAATTCTCCAGCATTTTTGACATATATAACAGTTGACATATTTTCCCTCTTTAGTTCATGATAGCAAGCTGAAAGGTATTTTTTTTAACTCCTCATTTATCTTCTTTTAATAAATCATAAAGATAACATATTCCTTTGCAGGTTTTCTCAAATATGAGTGTTTTTAGAGTCAACTGCTTGAAGGAAAAGACATTTTTATTTATGGATTCAACCGAGATGAAACAAAGTAAAAAGCTGTATAAATAAATTGCTACAAACATTGCCTTCATTTTAATGTAGTTATCAAAGTACAACAGGTATTTACAATGAAACACTACACAGAGAAAAGGTAAACAAACACACGAAAGGATCCAAGAGAGATGTCGGTAAGATGAATCTAGGGCCTTGTTATTATATTGGGGAAGCTTATATCACTGAATGGAAAGGAAGTCAGCACAGGTCATCGGTGGAGAACGAGTTGCTCTTCACAAAATGCTTATCTGGTTTCACCCTCTCCAGTTCATTTTATAGATGAAGAGACTTGGGCTTGGATAAGAAGTCAGAAGTATCTTTGGGGGTGGGCGGTAGCACATTCACCAGAAGTAGCATCTTTTCAAAAAATGTTCACATGCCCCTTGTTAAGACAGTGAAAGAGAAAAAGGGGGGAAAAAAAAAAAAAGGACAAAAATGTTAGATGGACTTCCAGAGCCTGAGCCCAAAGACTCTAGAATGAGTTGATATCCCAGCCACACTATTCCTGCCAAAGGGGTCTTGGGAAAGGTACAAAGAAGCAGGAACAACAACACTCACCCCACAGGGGTCCTGAGTTTTACATGAGTGAGCATATGTAAAAATGCTGATAGCAGTACCTAGAACAGGGTAGGCCATGATAAAGTTAATTCATTTATCAGGGCCCCAAGATTCCTCAGGGAGAGTGCTCTGCTGCTTGTGAGGCACTGTATTCCCCCAATCCTTGGACTGTTTTCTCTTGAATGAAGGAAAAACTTAAGAAAAAAAAAAAAAAGGTTAGATGAAACCAAATGAAATATTCTACAGAATCATCAATAATCAAATTATAGGAAGCAGGGTGGTCAGAGGGTTTTTTGGTGAGTATGGTTTTGTTTTTAAATGTGTTTTCTCCCCTTTACTGACAGCAAAACAGGCCCCACCTCTAGAGAAACCTTTCTGTCCTGTTCTGAGGGTTCCATTCACACTGAAAGATGAATGGCATCCCTGAAAATGTACAGTGCACATATGTGGCTTGAAGGAGAGGCCCTGCCCAGCCCCCTTTCTGTCCTGGGCCTTACTGCCAAGGTTGCTGAACCCAACTATACTTAGATAACAAATCAATTCTTCAAGTTCATATATCTTTTCAATCCAACAATGGCAACTTCAGAATGTAGATTCTAGCCTCTATGATTTTTGAGTCCCATTATTGCTTTTAGTTACATGTGGCCAAGAAGGACATGGTAAACTGACCTAGGTTGTCATCAAGTGAGTAAGAATAAGGTACATATAGTATGTAAGAGTAGAAGACAAGTAATCAAAATAGTCCAAATGGCTTGTACAGTATATAAACTCTTAAAATCCTAAGCTACAAGGTCTTCCCAAATCTTTGTTAGAGACACCAAGAAGAAATCTAACAAGACCAAGACCTTCAAGCGATCCCTTAGACTAACTTGGAAATATAAGTATTAATATATTCACATATACCAACAGTCATGTGGGTGTATATGCATGTAGCCATGGAGAAAAGAAAATACTCTGGTCACTAAAGTCAGGTCTATCCTTTGGTTTAAATTTTAGAGAACCATAATTAAGCCAGCTCTATGACAGTCATAACTTCACATCCTTGATCTGACTCCTCTTTGCCAGAAGTTTTGAATTTACCTTTTTTCATGTAATAACTGTACTTGAAAGTCTATTATAACAGTTCTATTTCCACGTTATTTTTTCAGTTCAATGCACATGACAATCCAGAGAAACTGGACCCAACTGTAAAGATAAGAAAACTAAAGCCAGTGGGATTGCTGTGACTTGCGAAGTGACACAGCTACTTAGAGGCAGGCAAGCCAGGGATCTGACATTTTTTTCCCACTATTAGTCAACTACTTTTTCTCTAACATTTCTTGTTTTATGTTTTTCTCATTTCCTTATACCATTTCTGTGTTGAATTTTATGCTGATAACATTGGGTTATTCTCAGAGCTACCTGAGATCTTCACAGGAATGTAAAAGGGAAAATGGGAAAATCTGAGTTTCTGAGACATAAGTGAGACCAAGAAAAAAGAATCTACCTATATGGCAAGTGTGTGACAGCTGCACTGAAGTAGGAAAACAGGTGTAGACCTAAGCAATTCTGAAACTGACTGGAGGGTATAGGTTAAAGATACTGCATCTAGGCAGAGTACTGTGGTTGATAAAGCTTCTCCTCATGGGAATAGGGGTTTTACAAATTCTGAAACCACTGTACACCTACCCTGGAGCTAAACATACAAACAAATGGATGGTGGAGTAAGAGCAGGCTTCCCATTATTAGAGGGGAAGGTTCCAGATAAGCAATGGGGAAGAGGCCAGAATAAATCCTATAATGCTGGATTAGAGGTGGAGACATTGGTAAAAACTCCTGTTTAGCTTAATGCAAATGGATAAATATAAAAATGCTAAAGTTAATTCATTATCTTAATGGGTGTATATACGCAGGTTAGTAAACGTATATATATTTCCAAGTTCCGTTTGCTGAGTGGGCCTTAAAGCAGTGACATTCAATAGCAGGGAGCACATCTAGTGCCCAGATCTTAGTTTCTGACACTGTTCTCCAAAACAAGGAATGAGGACTCCTTGGAGAAATGGCTGGGTCTAGGGCTAGGGCAAGGAATATACTAGGTGAATCTGGAGTATCCTATAGAGTTAGCGATAAGGAAGTGCTCCTAAAACAAAATAACGGGTGTATGTCACAGGGGCATGAGTTCCCATTGAAAGTTCTTTCAATGGCCAAGGCTGGAACAATTGGAGTAACAAAATAAAAAAAAAAAAACATAGTATTGGGGTATAGGCCAACATATAAATACCCACGAGTTCTTTTTTTTTTTTTTTTTTTTTTAATTTATTTGACAGAGAGAGAGAGAGATCACAAGTAGGCAGAGAGGTAGGCAGAGAGAGAGAGGAGGAAGCAGCCTCCCGGCCAAGCAGAGAGCCCGATGCGGAGCTCGATCCCAGGACCCTGAGATCATGACCTGAGCCGAAGGCAGAGGTTTAACCCATTGAGCCACCCAGGCGCCCCAATACCCTCGAGTTCTAATGGATATAAATAAATGATTGAATAAATAAGGAAATGTAAGCAAATCTATGCAGAAGAAGCCCAAATAATTTATGCAGATACTTCCTTTCAAGGTGGTAGGGCTTAACTATTTTCTCCCCTTGGCCCCAAGTGTGGGCTGCACTTAGCAATTTCCTTCCAAAAAGTACAGTATGAAAAGGGAGGGAGGAATAACTTTATAATGAAGAAACTTACTTCAGCCAGGTAAATAAGCATAACATCATCACTAAAGCATATATTTTTGATATGCTGAGAATACTGTGTGGTCTTCTTCCCAAGAACCCATAATCTCAATCTAATCAGGAAAAAAAAAATCAGACAAAACCCCAAAGAAGAACATTCTACAAAAACCCTACTAATATTCCTCGAAACTGTCAAGGCCATCAAAAACAAGGGAAGTCCAGGAAACCACCACAGTTTAAAGCCTAAGGATATACAACAACAAACTATAATGTTGTATTCTGAATAGGATCCTGGGAAAAAACAAACAGGACATTAGGTAAAAACTGATATCTAAATGAAGTATTGACTCTAGTAATGGCCTGAATATATTGGTTTATTAACTGTGAAAATGTACCAAACTAATATATAAGATGTTAATATTAAAAATTATTTTAAAAACCACACACACAGAGCTTCCAAATGGATTTTCTTTTTTTAATCTTGGGTTCTCTGATGGTATTTGGTGAAGCATTAACTTTCCAAAGACCAGTACAGCATTTACAACCAACTCTTAAAAACATGTACTAATGAAGGGAAGAAGTCATGACATGGATATTCTAAAACATAAGATCTTTAAAATTGCCTCTATATTTGTTGAGGAAGATTCTGAGGCATTCTTTCTCCTATCTTACCTGCTCTCCCTTCTTTATTACATTTTGCTTGACCTTATGCTAAAATGACTCAGCACACTGAATAGTCAGCAGTTGGTAGTGGGAAACAGGGTTACGACACCATGGAGTGCAGTGTCTAGTATTTAAATACTGACGGATGATAGGCCTGCAAAGTTAGCAAGCCACACAGATAAGGAGGAGTTAGTCATATGCTCAAAAGCTTCTGGTAATTCTAGATTCAAGAATCCAAGGTTAAAGTTGTCTTTCAAGTAGCACACATTAATTGCAGATTCAGGCACTAATTAGAGGCTTTTCTCAACTTGGTCAAAAATTCATAGGGCATGGGAAGCATTTTTTCTACTTCAATTCCAAACAGCACAGTGAATGAATATAATAAAAGAACTTAACCCAGCGTGATGCAAAATGAAAGGGTCTCTCTGAATGCATGGCATGAGGAGTTGGGGGAGGATGGAGGGGCCACAGCAGTAGGTAGGGAGGAGACTAGAAAATTGTGCTTTATATTCCAATCACTTTGAGAATCGTGGCAGGTTCTGATCTCCTCACTCTCCGATTTTTCTTATTCCTAAAGAGAGCAAACAAAGCAAAAGAAAACAGCCTTAGGCCCCAAAATAGCAGGTCTCAAACACTGAGAACTATGATGCATATAACACTTTACAGCAACCCACTGTGCATGATTTCTGAGCATCAGCAGCAAGAAGAAAGGGGATACAGGCAAATGAATCACTCCAGGGTCACCAGTTGAAGTTATTCACCAATCCCAGTTCAGCGAGGTTGTCTGCTCACCTTAAAAAGTTGCAAACTCTACATACTAATGCAAATCCAAACTAAGTGCTCCAGATTTCCATCCAAGAAGCCCTGAGCGAGCATAAAAGACTTTCCGTTCTGCTTTTCCTGGCTGACTATGATGCTCTAGTCTTAGACCCACATAGCCATCTCAATAGGAATGTTTCTCTAAGTGAAATGCAACCATAGAATCATGGGCTGGTTCCAAATTAATTATAATTTCTGGCTAAGTCACCCAGATCCCAGGGCCACTTCCCCAGGAAATTCCTAGAAATTAGGATCTCTCCATGGGGGATGGTCTGAAGCCAATGACAAACTGTTTCAGGAAGATAAAAGTTGGTCACCCAGTCTCAAGAGTAGAACTTTTGGTGTGGCTTCCCCTCCAGAGCTCCCCATGGGATCGGGCTGAGGTCAGACCTCAGTTAAAACCGTATCTTTGCCTATATCCTTGCCCTATCCATCCTTGTCCTATCCGAATTTTCTCATTTCTTTGCAGATTTCACCTGAGATGGACCCTCAATAAACACCTGCACCAGAATCCCTCTCTCAGGCTCTGCCTCTAGAGAACCGAACCCAAGTTATCACCAATAAAAAGCTCAAATAATAATAATGGTGATACCATCACCAACCAGAAATACAACCACACAACAGCAGCTTACATTTGTTGAGGGCTTATTATTGCTGGGCACTGTTCTAAAGGGTTTTATAATAATCAGCTCTCTTAAACCTCACAAAAACCCATGAGGTAGGTGCTATTATCATCATCCCCATTTTTAGAAGAGAAAATAGAGGATCAGAGAGTTAAAAAAAAAAAAACCAAAAAAACTTGCCTACGGTCACACACCTCATAAGAGGTAAAACAGGAATCCCTGGCAGTCTGGCTATAGAGTCTTGGCTCTTACCCTTGATTCCACTCCAGCTCAAGTCCTAATATATTTTGCAACCTCTATTTGTTGTGAAGTTTCTCATTTAAGGACCCCAAAATGTATCCATAAGTAGCTAGTCTAGATTTGGCCATGGGATCCAAAGAAAGTGTGAAGAATTATGACCAAAAATACATTGCAGACCATCTGCTGATTTATAGGGTGCTGGGGCACCATGGACAGGAAGAGGCCCCCCCACCTCCCCTTCAGCACAGTTTGGCCTGCGGGAAGTCACAACCCATGGACGGACTTCAGAGTATGGTCTGTTTCATAAACTAACTTAAGGGAAATCAGGTGGATACTCCTGAGCTGCTGGGCACCCTGTTCTTTATTTGAGTTCATGACCCCTGTTATAAGAACCCAAACTTCACATTTAAAAAAGTTGAACAAGAAAGACTTAGAATACCCCCCCCCCTTCCCTCTTCTCTTCCCTATGAGTAGAGCTGCACAGGGCACTTCAACAGGAGAGAATCTAGAGGGCTGTTTTTGCTTACAACAGCCAATTAGAAAGCAAAAGGCCAGCAAAGGCCTGCCAGAGATTCACTGTGCCCTGGACAACTTCCCACATAAACAAAGTGGGGACTCCTTTAAAGAAAAGATGCCCTTGGCTTTTTTGAGGGTGAGAGTGATCTTCCTACAAAACCGCAACCTTTCCCTGGCCTTGAGTTCCCCTTATGCAAAACTCAAGTATATGTGGTTTTACTTCTGCATAACCTTCTCAGCAAGCCCACAAAAATTTGGGTTCCAGTATAAGTGATTTGCCAATTACTCCAGTTGGGGATAATTAGAAAAAATAGAAACCCAGGTTTATAGAGGAAGGAGGAGGTAACTCAGAAGGCAGAATTGTGGTAGAAATTTTGGCAATAAAATTTGGAAGGAGAAAAGAGAAGAAGATGAGCTTAAATCAGGGTCAGATTAAGACTTTTTAATACTTGGTGAAAAGATCATTGTAAGCTCCTCACTCTATATGTAATTCAAACCAAAAACTTTATACCTTAAATACTGGCTTTAACATATGCCATAATGAAACTAGTTTTGTTTCATTTCTTATTTTATTTTATTTTATTTTAAATTGTAAAAGTCTGAAGTCCATAGCAGCTGAACTCCCCCTAGCTTTTTGGAACCTTTGCTTGGTTCCAAAAGCAAAGGTTCTTTGCTTGCTTGCTGACTCTTGCACAAAGCAGCATGAGGTAAAGTGAAATCCATGTCTTAAAGCTAAATCTTTGTGCCTGTTGGGAAAAGAGAAACAATGGTATGTGCGATAGTTGCTGATGTCTCTGCTTGGCATAAGTTAATATCAGACAAATCTGAGCTTTCACATTATTCTGCATTTTAGAGGCCAAGGAAGATGTTAGAGTTAGGACATAGAAGGACAGAGGCAACAAGTTTTGTGCTATGAAATTCTAACAACGTCTCAAAGGCATTGACTATCTAGGAGAAATCCTAGACACAAAAGGGAGAAAACATCTTGATGTGTATGTGTGCTCCCTGTTGACAACAAAATAAAGCAACCCTATACGCATAACCAGTCGTCACCCAGAACATTGTAGTTCCATCAGACTCATTATTAAAATACCTGCAAATAGGCCTGTTCTGATTGTGAACCAGGGGATGCCCTCAGCAAACTGTACTCCCCAAGCCTTCCTCAGGGACTCCAGGAACCACAGGCATTGCCACAAGCCAGCGACAAACACCTGGACCAGCTCAGATCAGTGTCCACTCTGAACAGTCGGTGTCCCCACTCATGGCACACCTACCTATAACCGTGACATTGAAACCATAAGCCAGGAAGAGCAAGACATTTCCTCAGCAAAAGCGATCTGAAGACTGGGAAAGAAGAGGATAATGGCTATTATAACTCATTTATAATAAATACAACATATTTTAAAGAAAATTCTGACTTCCTTTTAACGTAAAGTTTCTCAACTATACTTTTCTCACTATGAGGTTTTCAAGACTCTGATCTTCAGAGTTGGAAAGACAAGTCTCTACTTTTAAAACTTGCTATAGGTAAGTAAAGACACCTAAGGACTCATTAAACTTTATTTACGTAAACCACTCAAACATGCGGCAAGATGCCGTCCATAATTTCATTCAACACAGACCTAATGAGGCCCCTCTATGTTTCATGCGTCCTTCCTGGTGCTGAGGATCCACCTTCCAGAAAGACCCATGTATACTTCTCTAGAATTCGCTGTCCATGAATCCTATCACCTTGCTCCCTCTTTAGAATGATTTCCCACTTATAGACTCCCATGGGAGAGGGTTTTCTGGAGCACAGTTGTCCGAGAGCCTTCCTCCCGTTTTTTGTTGTTTGTTTGTTTGTTTGTTTGTTTTTTCCATAGTGAGCATATTTTTGCTTCTTAAGACTCACATACAGATGGTTCCTTAGGCACCAAGAAAATGGTGAATATTGTGTAAGATTGATGACATGTGCACTAACATACAGGCAGCAGCAAAATAGCATCCAAATAGCTGCACTCATAGAAGTGTTTTTTTGTTTTGTTTTGTTTTTAATGTGTCTGGTTCCCTCCTTTTCCTTTTCTTTCTCTCTTCCTTCCTACTGTCTTTCCTTCTTTCCTCTCTCCTTCCTTTCTTCCTTCCTTCCTTTTTTCTTTCGTAAACTTCTACGTCTTACAGTAGTCTTCCTATTTTGAAAGAGATTGAGAGAAAAAGAAATGAGGAAGGGAGAGAGGGACCAATGGAGGAAGGAAGGGTGGAAGAAGGCCTTAGCTTGAAATTCTAATTGTCACAGCCCAGGGCGGTATGATAATATTGGATAACCTCTCTGCTTCAAGCTAAGGAATTCAACTCCCTTTTCCATATATCTTCTTTTATGGAGGACCGTTCTTACAGACTTTCAGTATCTGCATTAAAACCCTCCTCATAGCCCACTGTCAGTACATCATCTCCTTAATAAATTGCCTTCTGCTTGGTAATACCTTGTTTAGTTTTTATTTTCCAAAACTACACTTTGGAGATGAGAGAGTGGAACTTTAAAAGATATTACAAAATTAAAATTTCTGCCTGTTGCAGTTTCTAGGAACTAAAGCTGATCCTCATCAAATTATGCTAATTTACTGTATAGTGTTTAATTAAATCTTACACCAGGCAATCTAATTCCAGGGTTTATTTTCTACAGCTTAGAACTTGCAAACATGAAAATGCCTTTCAATTTAAATTTAAAAAGAAAGAAAGAAATAAAGAAAGAAATAAAGAAAGAAAGAAAGAAAGAAAGAAACTATTCACTGAAGTTCATTGGGAAAAAAATTTTACTTTACATCCTGGGTTTACTTCAGCCTCACTCCCTTTCTCATTCTTACTCTTTGTCTCTTTCTCTTTTCAAGAAAACAAATGCTCCTTAGAAATTGCCTCCCTCTATCCTGAATAGTAGATAGGTACATATCTCTCTGAAATGCCAACTTCTTTTAACTGGCCCATTTCCCAGACAGATTGTGTTCCTCAGCAAAAGCGATCTGAAGAGTGGGAAAGAGTGGGCTAAACGTAAACATAAGTGACTGGGGATAAGATAGGATCTCTTTCTGCAGGAAGTGACAAGGACTGTGCTGCTGCCACTGAACACGTGGGTCTCAGTGCCACCTGCTCCTCAAGTCCACTTACATGGGAAAAAAAGCTGACTTCAGTAGGCAGCCTCAGCTCTTACACACACACACACACACACACACACGATGAAGTTACTCTCTCCTTTCATCCTGACCCCACCTAATGGCCCTGACTCCATCACCTGCCAGCTACCCATAAAGAATCTTGTTCCCTGCATCTTTCCTTGTAGAAAACTACTGCACAGCCAAGAGCTGCCCAAGGCTTACAGAACTTCTGCTAAACCATCATGCAAGGTTCCTGGCTCCTGTGAAAACAGAACCAGCCAACCAGAAAGCTAATAAGTTTTGCTTCAACAGGGCTTTTTTTTTTTTTTTTGTCCTTTTGAGAAAATATTGCATCTGAACGTTATGACATTGTCCCAAACCTTGATTTTAAGTAAACCAAATGCTTTCGAATTGTGTTTCAGAGCAAGTACTATATTATCTTTATAATTTTCCATCATTTCCTTGATTTAAGTTGAAACAGTGAGCAATGGCCTCTGACACCTGAATGGCACACACAATTCAAAATCGACATAGTGTCACTGTGGTGTTGAACTTTTCCCATCAAAGTCCTCTAAGCCAAGACATTATTTTACCCTTTGTTGTGTGGGCTCCTGCCCTTTCCGATTTAAGTCACAGAGAGAAGGAACAATCTCTTATACATCAAATCTACTCAATTTCTCTGGAGCACTTGTGGTAGGCAGCTTCCAAGATGACTTCTAATGATCTCAGTCTCCTGGCATTCCCATCCTGTGTCTTCCTCCAACATTGAACTAGGGTTGGTCTGTGAGGTCAATGAAATACTGTAGAAATGTATGCCATTTAAGTTATAAAAGATGACATCTTCCATCTTGGATACTCACTTTGATCATATGCTCCTGAAGAAGCCAGTGTCACTCCATGCAACACTCAGTCTTTGGAAAAGCCCAGATGATAAGGAGTTCCAGCCAACAGCCAGCAAGGAACTGAGACCTGCCATTACTATCTAAGTGAGTCTGGAAGCAAATCCTCCCCCAGTGAAGCCTTCAGATGAGACTTCAGCTCCTGCCACCACTTTGACTACAATTTAATGAAAGATTATGCCAGAACCACAAAGCTACCCAATTCTTAACTCACAGACACTGGAATATAATAAATGTTCATTATTTTAAGCTGCTTGTCTAAGGGAAAACTGTTATACAATAATGTATAGCTAATACAGAAATGTGGACTATCCTATCCTTTCCTCTTCTGGTATTTCAATCAAAGTCTGAATAGGAAAAAAAAAATAACTTGGTTATTTGCAACAGAGGGACTCAATGCAGGGGGCTGGTTATACAGGTAATAGAAATGTTGTCAACTTAGAGAACAGTGAGAAAACCCAGAGACTAGCAGCATCAAGCTGCCATGCCCACCCTTAGACAAGAATAGCAAAAAGAGAAGGTGATATTACCGGAGACTGTGAGCCACATAACTCTCTACTACTCTACTCACTGTCTAACAGGACTTCTGAGATAGTGGAAATTATCTATATCTGCATTTTCCAATATGGTAGCCTTTAGCAACAGTGGCTACTTAGGACTTGGTGGCTAGTGCACCTAAAGTAATGAATTTTTGCTTTTAAGTTTAATTAATTTAAATTTATATAGCTGTATGTTGCTATATAAGTTAGTGGCCACAATACTGCACATTGAAGCTCTAGAAGCTATAACCACAGTAGGCCATTCCCTTGGAAGCAAGAGCAGTGGAAGACATGTAGCTGCTGTGTAAGGTGTCATCAGAGCTAGAGAGGGACCAGGAGAGAGTGAGACCTTGACATCGCTCATCCCTCTCTAATTTCCTCCCAATACTCCCCACTGGTAATAGCTAGTAGAAAGAACATTCCAGGACCTTGCTTCCCTGTGGGATACAGAGAACAGCAGGGAGGAGGTATGAACCAAAAGGTAGCATATGTCCAAAAAAGGTGAGCCTAGTGGTGGGTATTATGGAGAACACATGTTTCTTGGAACACTGGATGTGGTGCATAAACAATGAATCTTGGAACACTGAAAAAATTAAATTAAATTAAAAAGAGAGAGAGAGAGAAGGACTCAGAACCTTGATGATAGCTTTAGAATATCCAGAGCCTATAACTTTCTTTTGATAAAGAAAACACCGCCATCTTGTTTTGGGTTTTACAGTAGCCTTAGGTGCAGCCTTGGGACCTAGCCAATCAAATCTTTTCTTCCAAACAAGTACAGCCTTCTCCCTAAAGGAATTTAAGCACGTAAATGTCTCTTCATCTTGTTCTATGTGTTGAATGGGTTATTGTGTTTTACATGGTAAGCTGTAAACTGCTATAGTAGTGGCTTAAAAGAACATATGTGTTACCTCACAGTTTTCATAAAACAGGAATGCAGACAGAGCTTAGCTATTTCCTCTATTCAGGTTCTCACAGGCTGTAATCAAAGTGTTGTCTCTTCTATAGGCTTGACTAGGGAAAAATCCACTTTCAAGTTCACTCAGATCATTGGAAGAATTCATTTCTTTGTAGCTGTATGACTATGGCCTCTCTTCTGGAGGCTACCCACAGTTCCTGTCACATGACCTTCCAATAGGGAGTTCACGAAATAGATATTTGATTCTTCAAGACCAGAAGGAGATTTCCTTGCTCCAGTCTGTTAAGAGGGACTCTTACATAACAAAATGTAATCATGGGCATGACACCCCATCGCCTGTGCCATTTAACACAACCTATTCAAGGCACCGACATCCCATCACCTCTGCTATGCTCCATTGGTAGAAACCAGTCACAGATTCCCCCTCAAGGGGAGGGGATTTTACAAGAATATTACTCACTGGAGGTTCAACTTGAGTTATGTCTTCCATACTGCTGGAGAACAAAGTCTATATCTTATTATCTTTTTAATATTTGATGTTTATATTCTTGACAAACTTCATAGTCCTTAGCACACTAGGGTTGCTTTATAGTTTCTCAAATTAGAAAATCATATTTCAAAAAAAATGCTCCAACATGCAGTAAGATGGGAAATGCATGAGCAGCAGGATAGGATGAGCGATGAAGCATCTGCTTGACTAGAAAACACAATGAGATGCAGAAGTCTAGACAGCACAGGCTTGGGCACCTAGACAAAAGCACAGACACAGTAGTTACTGCCTAATTCAGGAACATGGTATAAGATAGAATTCATGCGTATATGGTTGTATCACAGGTCAGGAGGCAGCTGGAGTTTATTTGGTTCATATGTCATTGCTTGAAAAAAATGAATCAGTGCTAACATTTTCTAATAAGAAGATTTCACACCAGAATTCAGATTCCTTCTTGTCTCGAATTGCCACGATCAGTGGGCTATGACTTGGGACTACCTTCTTTAAATGAGGTGTTTATTTTCCAGTCCAATCAATCCTTACTCAGCCCCTTCCATTCAGAATTCATGTGAGTTTGCAACCTGTGATCTAAGATAATACAACAAGGGGTCCTAGAAGGTGAACCAGGCTCAACCTCCAGAAACAGAGGAAATGATTAAACTTTAGAAGTCCAGATAGATTGCTGAGATTTGGGGGTCCCTAGATGTGAAGAACATTGACCAGAGAGAGGCTCTACTAAGAACAAAGCCAGATTAAAGTTATAAGGAGATGTGTAGTACGGTGACTAACAAAACATCATTAAAAATATAATAAAAGTTATAAGGCAACTCTACAGATCACAGCCTTTACAGAGGAACTCAGGATAGGGACAGGAAAGGCAGCCACTTCTGTGGAGGCTAACTAAAAAAAAGTACTTTTGTGCTACAGAATCCTATGATCAGAACAGGGACATTGAAACTCATAGGATTTGGGGATTCTGTCTTAGTGCCCTTATTCACAGAGCAGTACACCTGGAAAAGGGGCTTAATGCTCCTCTCCCTCCCCTTTCCCAGAGTAGAAGGGCAAAGAGCAGAGCTCCATCCTCCAGAGAAGACCAGCTCAGAAACTAGAGATGGAACTAAGTCAACCTCTAGAAATTCAAGTAAATTCCCTGAAGAGATGAGGTATACAGCTGGGGCTGATAAAGAGATTCATTCCACTCAATTCTTCAAGTATAAGAATCCAAATTTGTTTCAAGAAACATTTATCCAGTTTTCTTCAGAATTAAGGTGTTAAAGAGTGTGTCTCCTTCTTCCCTTAAAAACAAAATGTCATCACCGAATCTCAGACATATTTAAAAATCATAAATTCAGAGCTTCGGGAACAATTGGCAGCGTTTCTATTCCAAAGGAGAAATCACTGATTTTATGAATTCTCCCAAAGTGGTGGATAAAATAGATTACCCTTCTCTGAAATCTTTTTTTCTTCTTTTCTGCCTACCGCTTTTCCTATTTCCTGGTTGTCCCCTATGTAGATGTAGGGAAGGGTCAACTTCCTGCTAGTAAATTTCTGAATACTTAAACTTCCTGTCAGTAATTTCTAATGCTTGGTATAGTCTCTGATTCTCATGATGATTAGTTGAGTGAAATTACTATCCACTTTCACCATTGGATGCTCACAGAGAGATGTGGTTTGTTTTTGATTGGCAAGCTTCTCAACCATGCTTGGCAGCCATTCCTATTCTTAGGTTATAAAGGGCCTGTGATGAAAAGGAGGGGTATCGGGATCAACCACAATGATGGTGGGGGTCTGCTGAACGATTGCACAAAGCAGCTGCAACCAGGTAGGTCTTGGTGGAGGAGCAGCCCTCCCATCTCAGTGCTGTCTATACCATGGTTAGTTTCATATGCCAAGAGTGGCATGTATTTAACATTAACCCCTGGTGCGTAGGCATGCCACAAGCTACAAAGAGCAAAGTAAAACTTCTCCTGAGAAAAATATAACCTGGTATTATGATGAAGGTGAGAGTTCTTGAGAGAAGGAGGAAAAGAAATTCAGTGGTAGGAGATTTCCCACTTCAGCAGATGGAGCCACATCCTCAATGCAATTAGAAGGACTACAGAACCCCCCATTTGTTTCCCAGATCTCTGGCTGTCACTATTTTCTCCAGCCCTCCACCCAGTATCCGGAAGTCTCCACAGTTGTGTAAGTCTTCAGATTGGTTGTTTTTGTTTCACTCTTCTTGAAAACCTTGAAGAAATCAGCTGAATATTCATTAATTTAAAAAAATCCATCTAGCCAAATTTTTCAAGTCACGGCTCAAGGTTTATTTGCTCATGAACTCATCCAGGAAGTGCTCCCTGCACGTTCCGTGGCTGGATGGCCCTGCTCCCAGGAAGGCAGGGTCACCACTTTTGATTATCACACCCTAAGGGAGGGAGCATGGCAATTTCTGTCCTTGAGGGATGACTTTATTGCCTCTCCATGGAGCATATCTCTGGCTTTAAGAGGAAGCTCTTTGGTACTAGGAATTTGGTAAGAAAACCTCCTTCTTTTCAGAATCAGTGGCCCACCCTCCACACTTAGTACTCCCCTGAGTACCTGCTAAGTAATCAGGCATGCCCAGCTCTTTTACGGGTCTCTTTTCAGGGGACCTAGGTTCCAGTTCATAAACATAACTGAAATCTGGTTGCAAATATACCCCAAGAGTCAGAAGCTGATGCAGCAGACACGGTAAAACTCTATTGTCAGCCAGGTTCCTTTATTCCATTAGGGGTGGGGCTCATGGGAAGGAACTACAGTGAACCAAGTAACTTTGCAATTTAAGTGAGAGAGAACTTGTGAGGAGGAGGATAAAGTTGGGGGTGGGGGGATGGGGTCCATGGCCTCCTTTTACAAGGTCAACAAAAGGAAGGAGATCCAGATTGCTACAAATAGATACATAGTCTCCTCATACTCTGTGACCAACACAGTATTGTGTATCTCACTGCTCCTCTCCCTGCCTGTCTCTGGAACAAACATATAATCATAGGTTTGAATCATATAAACATAGTTTGTGGCACAGAAGAAGATCCAGATCACAGTTCTGGGGTTCCCAATCTCACTTTTCATCTGACACTTCTTTAGTCCATTCAGAAAAATGAATCACGTGGAACAGGAATGACTTATTCTTCTTCCAATCCTAACCTTTGCTGATCTGCTTACTATCTGGTTATTCAAAACTATTAGGGGTGCCTGGGTGGCTCAGTCATTAAGCAACTGCCTTCGGCTCAGGTCATGATCCCAGGGTCCTGGAATTGAGACCCGCATCAGGCTCTCTGCTCAGCAGGAAGCTTGCTTCTCCTTCTCCCTCTCCAACTGCTTGTGTTCCCTCTCTCGCTGTCTCTCTGTCAAATAAATAAATTCTTTTAAAAAAAAACTATTAAACAAGAAGAAAACATAAATATGATGTGGGATGGTGGTATGTGTGTGCTCTGTGTGTGTGTGTGTATGTGAGACATCAAGTCTGAAGATGATAAACTGAGGCTAAGAGCATGCACAATTCCAGTTCTCATTGGATAGTCTGGTCATACACTGCTGGGTAACAAACCTCCCCAGCAACACTCATTTATTTAGCTCATGATATTGTAAATTACAGATAAAATTTTGACTTAGACTTATAGACAATGGCATGGAAGACTCAATTTATTGTTAAGTAAAAAATAATAAAAATGAATGAAGAAGTTGCAAAACAATACATATTGTACGGTCCAATTTCCAGAATTGCAAAACTCAAAAACACAGAATAGAACCATAAGAACTGTATGTGTATACATGGTTTTGAAATATATACAAAGTGATTGCTCTGAAGGAGAAGTAGTGAGTAAATGGACACCTATCCATTTTATTCTAACAACTTCTGTATTATCTGAATTTGTGAAAATAGATGTAGTTATTACTTTAGTAACTAAAAGTAAATATTAATTATAGACTTTACAAAGCCATTCTGGAACCAATTTTATTGGTGTATCAATGACTAAAACCCATCCTCCAATAATAGATCAGTCTCATTTGAACTGGCCACCAATACCTCTCCTTACTCTTCTTTTTAAAGATTTATTTATTTATTTGAGAGAGAGATAGGGAGAGGAAGCTGGGAAAGGGGCAAAAAGGAAAGAGAAAGAGTCCTTAAGAAGATTGCTTGCTGAACATGGAACCCAATGTGGGGCTCCATCCCAGGACCATCCCATGACCTGAGCTGAAATCAAGAGTCAGATGCTCAATGGACTGAGCCACCCAGATGCCCCTACTTCTCCTTACTTTAATACTCAATAGATTTTTTTTAATCTATTAACAACATTCAACACTTCCCAATGAAGCCAGTAAATACATGAAAGCAAGAATCTCCTCTTATATTTTATTTCCTGCCCTCCCACCATCTGGTTCATTGTTAATGTACATAATAAATATTTGATAAATACCAGGTAAATTTAACTCACACTAAGTCTCCTTTATAGGCTAAAGATTTAATTGTTGTAAATGTTTAAAAGGATAGAGACTACATACATACAGGAATAAAAACATCTCCCTAAAATTTACACCTTTTAGTGAGTATTCCCCACAGTCACCAGTTTGAATTATGCAGAGGCAGGAGAGGGCAGGGAAGGAAGTACCCTTTTAATAGACTGGCTAGGTGTCCTGTATCACCTTAAGGGCAGTCTTAAAATAGTGTATTACTGAGTTTTTTAGAGTTAAGAAGGAATTGATAACAGAGGAAATTTTGAGATCTGTGGATAAAATTATAAATATAAAATTTGTTACAGCATTATTCATAAGGCAAAATTGAGAAACAGGCTAAATGTCAAAAATAGAAATATTTAAATAAATTAGAATCTTCACCTCAGAAACTGTTGCACAGACATGTTTTTGAGATCTAATTCAACACAGGTCTCCTCTGCCCCTAATTCTTGTTAAAAGGAATAGTTGAGGTTGAAAACAGGGGAAATGTTACGCTAGCTCTGTAAATCAGGTAAGGATGCTACTTATAAGCCAGACATTTTATTTTTATTTCTAAAATATTTATTTATGTATTTGAGAGGGAGAGAGAGAGCGCACAAAGATCATGACCTGAGCCAAAACCAAGGCTCTGCTTCTTATCCAAGTGAGCCACCCAGGTGCCCCATACAAGCTAGGCCTTTTAAGTAACTAAGTAAAAATTAGACTAAATAAAGAAATAGAAAAATAAAATCCCACTTGAGAAATTAATGAAAGAGACTCCCATCCAAGGTGAAGAAAAATGTTTAAAAATGGCAAATATTGAATAATCTATATAAGTATATGATTAGTTATAATCCAGACTGAAAATCACAGATAATTCTAAACAAAAGTGGGCATTTGTCCTCTTCTATGTTCTCCTCCAGGAAGGTGATATATAAAAATAGTTTTTCTCAAGGTACCACCTTACAAGAGAGGCATAGATTATTTTTTTCTTTTCATTCCTAAACTTTTTTTTTTTTAATAGTTTTTAGGGTTTTCTGAATGGTCAGACTTGCAGGTACTTAGAGGAAGCAAGAGCTAAAGAAAATGTTCTCATAATCTTCTTTAACCTAAATATGAAAGGCCATTAAATTAAATATTCAAGGCCAAGTCTTTGAAAAAGAACAAATTCTTAGGTGCTGCGTATGGCCAGAATAGAAGAGAGAAGTGGCCCCTCCTAATCTCAGACTTCCAGTCACCGAGCCAAAAATTCTCATAGACCTACCTCCATCGTGAAGATGAGCTGGTGATGGACACAGCACTAGTGACCCTTTTGGGCCATGAGTTCTGGCTTTCCAGAACTGCTTATTCCTGGAACAGCCACAGGATCAAGTCAGTCCTCAGAACATCACAGATGTTCCATCGTATGCCCAGGGCTCAAGCTCTACAGGGGACCCTCAAATCTTACTCATTAGCAAGTGCTCATCTCTCAGCAATTATGTCTTCTGAGGTCCTCTGCCATCATATTGCATATGGATTTATGTCAGTTTAAAAGTTCTATTATTGGGGCACCTGAGTGGCTCAGTCCGTTAAGCACTTGCATTCAGCTCAGGTCATAATCCTGGGACTGAGCCCCAGCTCAGCAGGGAGTCTGCATCTCCTTCTCCCTCACCCTTCCCCACAGCTCATGCTCTCTCACTCAAATAAATAAAATCTTTTTTTTTAATTAATTTTTATTTTTTATAAACATATATTTTTATCCCCAGGGGTACAGGTCTGTGAATCACCAGGTTTACACACTTCACAGCACTCACCAAAGCACATACCCTCCCCAATGTCCATAATCCCACCCCCTTCTCCCAAACCCCCTCCCCCCAGCAACCCTCAGTTTGTTTTGTGAGATTAAGAGTCACTTATGGTTTGTCTCCCTCCCAATCCCATCTTGTTTCATAAAAGCCCTGTTATTGGTATCACTACCATATCCTGTTTAACAAGACAAAGTGTGTAACATTATTAATTAAAGTTTTCTTTTGTTAAAAGCTGTTACTTGTTCTTTCCTGTCATAAAAGTAATTAATAAAATTACTAGATTTTATTAGTATGATAACATTTATTATTAGTAATAAAAATATAGTTTGTTCAATGAAAATAAAGATAAAGGGAGGAATGAATATCGTTTAAATATTGATATAATGCAAATGTAAAGATTATGCTATCGAAGATTGTGGGAAATTCTAACAATGCTCAATATACTCTAAGTATAGAATGTTAAAAAGAAAACCACAGGCCCCAAATGGTAACAGTTTGGTTAGGGACCCAAGTCAGTAAACTGAGACTAAATACCTAAACTGACTGAAATCTCAACCTCTCCCAGAAAAGCAGTTTTAATAAGTCAGTCAGAAATTGCTGATGGATTCCAATAAGTCTGCCACGGGGCCCTCTTCATTCCCCAGAGGAAGATGAGGTAATCTGCATTAGCCCCTTTGCTCTACTCTCCAAGGGAAAATTACCTTGTCTGGAATAATCCTTGCTTTTCTTTTGTTTATAACTTTCTTGCCCCGCCCTCCTTCCTACAAAAACCCTCCATTTTGTACAGTTTCTTGGAGCTCCCGTTTGCTTACTATACAGGATGCCTCCCGTTTCATGAGTCATCTTTTTTTTTTTTTTTTTTTTTTTTTAAAGATTTTATTTATTTATTTGACAGAGAGAGATCACAAGTAGGCAGAGAGGCAGGCAGAGAGAGAGAGAGGAGGAAGCAGGCTCCCCGATGAGCAGAGAGCCTGATGCGGGACTCGATCCCAGGACCCTGAGATCATGACCTGAGCCGAAGGCAGCGGCTTAACCCACTGAGCCACCCAGGCGCCCCTCATGAGTCATCTAATAAAGCAGATTAGATCTTTAAATTTATTTGACTGAATTTTGTTTTTTAACAAGAATACACTCAATTTTGTTTAAAAAAGAAAATGTTTGTATGAATTTCTATTTAAGTATGTATGTGTACCTGTGTTCATGTATATATACATGTGTACACATATATATATATGTATACATACAGGTTGATAAAAGGTATCTCCAGTATTTGTCATCTCTAGATGCTAAAAATACCTATAATTCGTTTTCTTTCATGTGTTCAAAATTTCCCATAATCAACACATCTTAAACTGATAAAAGTAATCATTTTAAATTTTAAAAGCTTAATATAAACAACAAATATGAACAAAATTATTTTCCTTATAGTAGATTAGAATTATAAATTCAAAAGAAGGTAAAACAGAACGTAAAGGCAAGCCAATGTTCAATACAAAACGAACAAATTTTTGGTACTTATTGTAATTAATTTCATTTACCTAGTGATGCTTTAAATATATACTTGTGCAATATTCTGAATTCAAGTCAATATTTTTAATAAATAATACTCGGTAAGGTTAAATCAGTCAATATCCTATTATGAACATTTTCTTGATTTTTTCATTTTTGTTTTTGTTTTGGTATATACTGAAAAGAATCCTAAACACAATGGTCAGAGACTGGAATTCAAGAATGTATCAGGCATCTTCCAACTGTGTAAATTTGGCTATCACTTAACATCTCTGAATCTCTCAATGTTGAGCAAGTAAAAAACTTTGTTGTTACACATTCACACTTCTTCACAGGATTACTGTGATGGACCGATATCATTTTGGAACTTTGTATAAAATTGTATAAAGAGAATTGTATTAGTTTGGTGATCTGGAATCTTTGGTTTTAGCACAGGCACCTGTAATTGCTAATGGCAAAACATAGTAAAATATATTTTTTAAAAAGTTTTAAATTTAATAAAGGAATAGAAAACATTTCCTAGTATATCACCCAAAGATACCAAAGAAATGATGCATTATCTTTCACAAAGTGAAAGATAAATATAATTCAATTGCATTACTCATATACCACATGGAGAAATGAGGTCCCTGTATAAGTTTATAGCTCAGATCATGACCAACATACATTAGATCATGAAAAAATGCTTGCCTTCAAGTCATTAGTATTTTTAAAGTCAAAGAATTAATCATCAGAAAATCTATCACTATGATTCAGATTCAAATGTGGCTGCAGAAAGTCACACAGTATCTATCTAGCCAAGAAAATGTAGTTCAAATTATAATTGATGGTAGTTTATTTTTATGAGACTTTAAATTTTGTAAATAGTCTTTGATTGAAAATAAGATGATTGCAATGTAGTATAATAACAGAATACAGTCACTGATGATAGTACATGAAATTTGACAACAAATTGAAATACTTGGACAAAGAACACAGAAACATTCAAATACCTTGGCAACAGATATAATTATGATGATAAAATTATGTATCAAACTAATTCTTAAAGGGCAAGTATGTATTTTTAAGTAGGAAGACTATGTAATATGCATATATATGTAAGTCTAAGAACATTAAAAAAATTCTAAGAGCCACATAAGGCACTGGAATTAAGCATAGATAGTTACCAGTTAATGAGGGCAAATATTTAATCATACATATGCATAAAGCATCAGAGCTTAGTCATGTAGCAATTTTACACAGTACAAAAATGATTAAAGATGAAAGCAGAAAAAAAACGTAGGTAACGGCAATTGTCCAATTACTGGAATTTCTGCTCATAAGCTATTATTACACTTTTATTATATGCAGTTATCTGGGGTCCTATCATATTTTGATGACAGTTTGATGACTTCATTATTATACCTAATTCTTTCAATTAAAAAAATGGCTATCCCAGTAATTGAGAATTAAAGTATATTTAACACAAAAACATAATACACATTTTCTTATTTTGTTTCATTTCATTTCTTGGTGGCTCCCTCAGATTAACATTATTACCACTATACAAGGAATTTAGATGAGATTTGTTTCATTGAGTCTTGACTTTTGCTTGACATTTTGTATTAATTAGGACATACCTCCCCCAACTGTAACTATGATTGATACCATAGTAAAAAGTAATAGAATCTAATGGAAAAGAAAGCCAAAAGAGATCCAAAATATATAAGGATTTAAATGCAGAAAAATGGCATTTCAAACTCGTAGGGAAAAACAGAATTCATTGGCACTATGCTTAATGCACAAGCTCTATCTTAGGTCTATGGTACCTTATTTAACAGAGTATCTGGCACATACTCAACAACCAGTAAAGCACATTACTGAGTAATTCAGTGAAGAAAAAAGTTCAAAAAAATATTTGTTAATTTTCAACCACATAGAAATTTAGGACTATAAAGAAAAAAATCAAAACAATGATCTTTTTAAGTGGCAATTTTTATACCTCAGTCAGCTAGTTTAAGCTTTATTAAGTAAAAATATTTTTATATTCTTTTATAAGCAAAAGAAAACAGAAAAACAAAAAACAAAAAAAGAAGAAAGATATCATGGAAAATTTGGGCTGATCCAAATACATAAAGATGAAAAAGTCTGCAAGAAAAAAAAATACAATTAAAAGAAAAATGATAAAATAGGGAAATATGGCATATGTTATGACAAGAGTTAGTTAGAATTTGATAAATCAGGAAAAAATTCTAATTAGCCAAGGATACCATTAGATAAGTTACAAAATACATATAAGTGGTCAATAATCCTAAAAAACAAGCTTACTAGCCATGAAATGAATGCAAAAGAACAGCATAATGAAATGCCATTTTTTAAAAAGATTTTATTTATTTATTTGACAGAGAGAGATCACAAGTAGGCAGAAAGACAGGAAGAGAGAGAGAGAGAAGGAAGCAGGCTCTCTGCCGAGCAGAGAGACTGATGCGGGACTTGATCCCAGGACCTACTAGGATCCTGACCTGAGTCGAAGGCAGAAGCTTAACCCACTGAGCCACCAGGCACCTCTGAAATGACATTTTATTTTTTTAAGACTTTATTTATTTATTTGATGGAGAGAGAGAGAGCACAAGCAGGTAGAGCAGAGAGAGAGGGAGAGGATGACTCCCCCACTGAGCAGGGAGTCCATCATGGGGCTGGATCCCAGGATCCTGGGATCATGACCTGAGCTGAAAGCAGATGCTTAACTGACTGAGCCACCCAGGTGCCTTTGAAATGCCATTTTAAACTAAAAAATTGCCAAAAACTAAAATAAAAAGTAATAGTGAAGACGGAATCTTCCCAAAGGTGTTCAGAATGCATAGACCAAAAACTGCAAAAGCACACTATACTTTTACCTATTATTCAGTATATATTTCAAATCGCTTATCAAATGTACACATTAATACTGATACACAAAATAGTTCTCTATAATATTTACAATAGAAAAATCTGGATGCCTATAGCAGATATAACTAATTGCTCCCCACATTCTATTCTCCCCTTCTTCATTTTGTAATAACACCACCATTCTCCTCCCCAGGTTTTATCAGATGACATTTTTATAAGGAAGTAAGTTGCCCTTCACATAAAGGGCAAGGACATAGTGCTCATGAAATAATTCCAATCACAAAAAAAGGGGGGGCAAAACCCTTGAAGATGGAAGAGAAATAATACAGAAAAAAATCTGGATTTTAGGGGACCTTACAGAGCAAAGCGACTCATCACAGCCAGTCCACCTGCTTATCTTTGTGCTCTATCAAGAGAGAGAAAGAAACTTCTATTGTATTTGAATGATTAAAGTTCTCTTTGTTCCAGCTGCTTAGTCTCTACCTAATTAATACAATGTCCAAGAGAATAGGATTACCTAAATAACTTCATTCATTTCACAGAACACTAGCCAGCTACTGAAAATCATATTCCTAAAAATAAAAAATGTAAAAAATGGGAAATGCTTATGGCGTGGAGATTATTTACTAATCTGGGGAAAGCTGATTGGTAAATAACAGATATAATAAATATATTAATATCTCAAATTAAAGATAGAAAAAAATACAAGGTTAAAGTAGAGAAGAGAAACATGTAACGATGGTTCTAGATCTTTGGGAATACAGATCATTTATTTTCCTAATTTACTATGATGGCTTTGTATTCTTTTGACAGAATATAATAAAACTGGGGGAAATCTACAAAAAAATAATAAAATAAAATTTCTTAAAAAGAACTTAAAATGTTACAATTGAAGGAAGAGGTGCTTATACCTGGATATTTAAAGAGTGGATCAAAAAATATAAAACAGTTACATTGAAAGGTAAAGTGCTTTCCTCATAGTGGGAGCTTAATACATGTTTATTAAATTTGACCCAAGCAAATACATTTTCCATGAGACCCTTTGGTAGCATTTTAATGAAGTCTTATTTGAATAACAGGATAAAGATTAGCTGCATTTTAAAAAATTTGCCACTATTTACAACATATTCAGCAATAGTTCTAGGATTTTGCTATGGATGTATTAATTTTTTTCATATTAAATACTTCTAGTAAGTACTTATTTATCCTTTTGTGTGGCTTAAAAACTGATGTGATACCCAACACCAAAAGTGCTGTGAATCACTCAGCTTGCTTGGGCAGAAGATTGAAACTTACTGAATGCAGCCCTTGAAATGGCATCATGGAAAAGTGAACAAGTGAACAAATATAAAACAGCAATTCACATAATTTTGTAGATAATACAGAATTACAAATTCAAAAATATAGGACAATCTGCTTTTTCATGCTGATTTTTTTACCACTATGCAACATTTTTCTATTGATTTATTTTATTTTATTCTATTTTTTAGTTATTTCAAATATAGGCAAAAGACAGGAAGTAGTAGACATTTTCAGAATTCATGTTTCCATGTAAACTTCCCAACCCAACTGAGCCTAAACACCTTAACGTATATTTTAAATGTGTCAACCAATGACAGGTAAAAGTCTCTGGGAATTCCATTAAACTCTTAAATGACCTGATTTTTCAGTGACTTTAAGATGATCAACAGAAACAAGAATGAATAAATTCTTACTGTCCCAAACACAAGACCAAAGATGACAGTCCACATGACAGTCAGTTCAGTTCTTCATGAGTCAGTTTACACAAAGATGGATTCGTTGACTATCCCCAAGTACAAATAGCTACAATGAGATTATCTCTAAATTCACCAGTCACATTATGTGAATTTAACTGATAGGTCTCAAAACATAAAAACATGAAAGCAAATGCCCTGAGGTGGGAGTTTATCTCCTGGGAAAGATATGGTGCCCTTTGCGGATGATTCTAGCATTCTTCTATTCCTTGCATCTCATATTTTAGATAATAGTTTGAGGATTAATCTGGATTCCTAGAAATCCCACCTTATTAAGCATGTCTCCCTTTGCCTGATCAATTCTTCAGGTTTCAGGACAAACTTCACTTGCTCAGGGAAGCTTCATGACTCCCTGTCTCTCCCACTCCGCAGTCCGGGTCAGATGTTCTGCCAAATGCTCCCTCATCACTCTACACGATTTCATCCTGGGCTTGGCACTACCACTTACCCATAACCTCCACTTAATCCCATGGAGAATGGAATGATTTCAATCTTGTTCACTGTTTTATCCCCGGCAATTAGCACTATGCCTGGCAGAAAGTAGGCACTCGACTGTCAGATGAATGAATGAAGGAATGAATGAACAAACGAACAACTAATGCCAAACAAATGAAAGGGTAATGCAGACCCACCATTTCCTTACTGTCTCTCCTAGGTCAGGCTTCAGTTTTGCATTTAGGAATTAGGGAGTGGTTATTTTCCTATCACCTTCTCACTGACCTTCAGGCCTCCCTCAATTCCAGTTACTACATGTGAAGGCAGAAGCCAAATTCTTCTGTTCTTTCTGCATCATATATCCTTGTCTTGTTTATGACATGTTGAACAATAAGAAGAAAGACACAGTGTACTTTTGCTAATTTTTCAAAAGTCCATCAACTACTCCTAACCCATAAGAAAGGGCTTCTTCTCTTGGCTGTGCACTGGAGCTCTATCAGTTAACATCTATGAGCACTGAATGTAGATGAAATATTTCCATAGAGCATGAATATAAGAATACTTAGTAACATAGCTTACATTATTTGCTAGATGTCAAAATCATCTCCACATAAAAACAAATTTCTACAGATTCAATCTGAAGTAAATTCAGGTAATAATAAAAAGTTAGGTGAACTTAGTTGCAGATTTGAACCGTGACTATTACTATGACTTTTCCCATCCACCAGCTGGGTTCCCTGAAGTCAGAAAATCTAGTAGAACAAGAAAGATGTACTGAGACCCAAGTGCCAACAGTTGCCTTTGGCTCAATCACAGGTTTGAGATCATAAATTTGTACTGCTCATCCAATTTCCCCATTACAAAATTTACAGACTATTTCTTCTTTATATTCCAAACACTTTGCCACCCAACTGTGGTCCCCATCTGGCTGTAGCTCTCTCTGTATCAGTCCTGATTTTCTGGTTGATGATTCTACTATGGAAATAGTTTTTGAACAAAATGTTACAGAAAACAATCTCAGCTGCTAAAGAAATAGATTCTAAAATATCCTGTTTAAAATTTGTCTACCTTAAAAATCCAGAAAAATGGAAGCTTAATTTCCAGTATCTAAGAATACTCAAGATAATGATATTTTTAAATAACAATCAAGAAGTGTTGAGTTCTAAATCTAGTGTAATTTTTTTTTTTTTTTAAGAAGTGGGAAAGAGGCAGAAGAATGGCATTTAGGTTGGATGTTTAGTGTTAATGGTTTAGTATAGTCTTTGCTCGCTGCCCAGTCTTTATCATGCCACCATGCTGGGGTCATTGAAGGGATATGAATATTGGCTAACACTGCCAAGCTAAGTATGCATATTTTAATGATGATTTTAGAATACACTTACAAGATGCTCCAAAGAAAAAGATCTTATTACATTTTACTTGAGACAATTGAAAACTTCAAATATATTGGAATCTTATGGTAGAAAAAGCTCTCAAAAATGAGGCCAAGTCTGCACATGAAATAAGAAGAGAAAAATTGAGGCAATTGCCCAGATCTTTAAGGATAAGAGAGATACCTTAGCCTTTATAAGTCTACCCACTAAAGCAAAGGCTTGCTTCTCTCTCTCTCTTTTTTTCCCTATTTTCTTTTTCTTTCTTCAGGTATGAAACATAGAGATAATTGTGGCAAGTTCCTATTTCAGCAAACCTGTGTTAAAATAAACATAAATACTTGACATTTCAAGTCCAATTTGTACTTGCATTTTGCAGCTCTTGTCAGGAGGGAGTAGGTAATGAGAGTAGGAGCTTCTGGTCTCCCTTATTGCCTAGGTATGGCAATACTAAGGAGCTCTGGGCTAAGAAGACAAAGGGAGACAGCTTATAGTGGCTGGGGATCTTCCTCCAAGCCTTGGGCAGTGGCTTTGGGAGATTTAGATGCTAATTTGAGCTTTCCCGTTACACGTGCATTCCGATGTGTTTCTTAGTTACTAAGCAAATGCTTTACTTATGCCTCCAAGTCTTCAACAGACTAATGGTACCTAGACTGCTGCCTGGTGGTGAAGAGTATATCACAAAATAACATAAGCAAAACACTTATACCCATAAACACTTGTACCCATGGACGGCATGGGCTTGATCAACAGGAACTTGGAGCTAGTCTGCAACGGGGTCCAGAAGTACTTCCAATCCTATATATGTATGCATAAATAAGTGCTTTTTCATAGTCCTAAAGTACAGATAAATCAGCTTTTGGGACTAGCTAACCCTGTATCATAGAAACAAGACTGAAAACCTTTGTCAGCCTAGCACTCTTATGTCAAGAGACCTCTGTCCCTTTCATTTATAGCACATTCAATGCAGCCACACCCAATGTAAAATGCAATTTTGTCTGCTGCAAATACTTGGAGGGATGTTTAATTTTTGTTGAATATAAATTTAAATTTCATTATGATTTGATTTCTCAGCAACCATCACCATCTTTTGTGATCTGAGTATAGTCTAATCTATGATTGTTTTCCAAATGTAATACAACATTATGACAAATTTAATAATTTCTGAACATTAATATAATAATTAACATTAATTTTGATCAAGACCATTCCTGAGTGAAAAAAAATTCACTGATTAGTTGTTAAGAAATTTAGGTTTAAATTCCAGCTGTGTGATCTGAATAAAGCACTTGCTCTTTCTTTATACAATGGGCATGTCATCACCGTCTCCACTTCCTTCATCCATATATTGTGAGAGTCTTTCAAAAGAAAACAGGTGCAGGTACCCTGTGGCATGTAGGAATATTAGTACATGAATGAACAAATGGAACAAAAATGATAGTAGCAGCCTCAAAGTTAAATCTAGACTCCTCCAGTCTTTCTACATCCTTTGCAGTAAGTATTAACCCAGAGCATCCTGGGGAGAGCTGGAGGAGGTAGAAGACCCTACATCTACATCTATGAATAGCAAGAAGGAAAGCAGCAGATCTAGGACCTACTGGCTCTAAGTTCCACCTCAGAGGTATGACCCAGGGAGGTTCATGCCACACTCACATTCCTTTCCTCCACAAAGGTAAAAGCCTCAGGAGATTGGGGGAGGGTGTCTTTTGATTAGAACCCACCCTTCAGTAGCCTTGCATATGGCTCAAGAAAGGGCCCCACAAGTCGCTTACTCTGGCTCCCTGGAAACTTCTGCGGCTTTCATCAGAGTTATGAAAGTGAAACGAGGCCAGACATCGTTACAGGGCCAAAATGGTTCGGAAACAAAAATACGCCGTGCAGCAAACCCACCTAAGCCAAGGCAGCTGAATAAGCACCCAGCTCACAGCACAGGAAACCAGGCTGCCCTGTAAATAAAATTAACGTAATGAGACTCTGTCGCCATCCCATGTCTGAGCTGAAAAGTGATTTCTGCCAAGCCCTGTATCCAATCAGATAATCATGTCTCTGAATAAGCATAAGATTTTGAGCTAGAGACTTTTCAATGGAAATTTGGAGCACCCATGCACCAAAAATATTTTCTTTAGGATCGATCTCCCTGAAGAATTATAGCACTGAGAGCATTTTTCCCATTCTGTGATTCTAGTAGCTTGTTACTTGCCGCAAACTATTTTAACTGAAGAATGGCCTTAAGACTGAATATGTACCCAAGGGAGGCAGGAAGGGAAGAAAGGAGACAGAGACAGAGACAGAAAGACAGAGAGGGAAAAAAAGAGGTTTTCACTGTCCAAAGTACTTTTCTTTCAGCTCCCAAACTAATAAAGAATGAATGGTTTAGATACCCATCTCTATTCACTTTGCAATAGAGTATCCAATGAGAGTGGCTCTCAAAGGTTTTTTCCATGAGGAAAGCAAATTCACTCATAGAAACAAGAAGAGCAAAGAAAATTGTTACAGATCTGTCACAGCCTTATCTCAATAAGCCTGGCTGTGTGTTTAGATACTTGGTTGAATTAATACATCCCACTAAGTAACCTTGCTGCCTCCTGTAGCCTGCTCAGTGAACAAGAGAAGCAATCAACGGCAGGTGACAATACTGTGTGAGTTCCTTGTTGCTGAATCAATGACTAATCCTACCTGGCTGGAACGAATAGAATGGTAGGAAATCTGCTCTGACTACAGAATGCCTTCTACAATATTTGCATTGAAAAAACTTTTAATGATACGCTCAGCCAAAGTAGTCAACATTCCGTAGAAATATATCAGATCAGCTAGTTGACCCCCTACAGAATAATTCATCCCTGCTCCATATATATGCCTCTGAATGTGTTCTTATATAACTTTGTGTTTCACTAGGCTGTGGCTCTTCTCTTCCTTTGGTTACTCTCTAAGGGAACAGGTCAGGACTCTAACCATTGTGAACTCCAAAGAGTGGTCCTGGTTGATAGTCTAAGGTAAGACCTAGAGACATTTTAGGGGTGCTGGAAGGGAACATGACAAATTGAGACTCACCTGAGTACATAATTTTTAAAATTTAGCTTTTGGAAGCAGTCCTGAAAGTTTAGAAAGTTAACATGGAAACAAGCTGAATAGAAGAAATTAGCAAAAAAAAAAAAAAAAAAGCCTGATTTTCTTTTTGTGTATAGCTGTTTTACCTTGTTTTGGTTTTTTTAAAAGCAAGTTATAAAAGGGAATTCCTGAAGTAGCTGCTCCTAGGTGATTGGAGGAGGAGAGTGGAATGAACTGTGAATTCTTGAGTATTCAAAGTAAACCTCACTACTCTATAGTGATATGAGGTGCCATGGTAAACATCTGTGCTTGAATCCCCATGATAAATAACTGAATCTCTCTACACCCCACTCCCCTCATCCATAACATGGGAACGCTATCTATCAGAATTTTCCTGAGGATTCAATGAGGTAAAGCACATTAATGACTGTAAGTATGTCTCACAAAGGGTTAATACTGGATAAACATGGACATAATTATAGTGTTCATGCAGACTGTAAACTTGACAAACAACATTACCCACGTGCCTCGGCTGTGAAAGTTTGTGTGAGTACAATCTGTGTGCCACCTAGAACCAGAATTTAATTCAAATACAAAATCCTTTCTAGTTATTTAAAAGCATACTAAAATGTAATTACTTAAAAAGTTTTTATTCATTGCCAAAGCCGAGTCTGAGGGGACTTAAAAATTAAAATATTTGAAGGATGACTGAACGAAGCAACAATCGTAAGTAGAGACAGGCCCTGATGCATGTACAGTTGACCCCTGAACCATGTGGGGGGTTTGGGGCACTGAACCTCATGGACTTGAAATTATAATGTGTAACTTTCGACTCCCCCAAAACTTAATTATTAATAGCCAACTGTGGACCAGAAGCCTTAGTACTAACATACAGTTGATTAACACATTTTGAATGTTATATGTATTAAATACTATATTCTTACAATAAAGCTAGAGAAAAATATTAAGGAAGTTATAAGGAAGAGAAAATCCATATCCAGTGACATATTGTATTGATTTTAAAAAGTCACATATAAGTGGCCCTGTGCAGTTCAAATCCATGGTGTTCAAGGGTCAACTGTATACTTCCCAGATAATGTCCCTCTCAGCTAAGTCCTCTGTCAAAGCTGAATGCATTTCTTCTCCTCCCCATAGCTTCTGTTTACTGTCTTTGCCAAGGCATCTTACAATATAAGGGTGATTTTTCAAGATATTAAAATTTAGCTTTTGGAGTTAAAAGCAGAATCTACAAACTCAGACCACCTTAAGAGTTGAAGTCTTTAGACTACCATTCAATTCAACTTTCACTCCATGTAAAAGTTGTTACCTCGAGAATTGTCAGTTACACATTTGAGCACTAACCATTACAAGAGCTCATTGCCTTCTAAGGTTTTCCACTCCAACTTCACATGGTTCTTACAGTTTGAAAAGTTCTTCATGCTAAATTGCATTCTGTATCCTTGTAACTATTTCTACCACCTGCTAGAACAATGCAAAATTAATCTATTTTCTAAAACCCTTTAAATGAAGATTGTTTTCAGCGTGGCCCCAAAATCATTCTCCCATAAGCCAAATACCTACAGTACCATCAGAGAGCTATTTTTTTTAATTTCATGGAAATTAAAAATTGTGTTTTAATTTCATGGAAATTCTCTGATCACTCTTCTCTTAGCTTATCAATGAAGCACCTAATAGATAACAACACTCTGATGTGAACCGAGAAGCACAATGTGGGACAAGTGCATCAGCTTCCTTGGAACTGACAATAACCTGCTATTAATACAATTCAAAAAGAAATTAGAGTGTTTAATAGCTGCACCATTTCGTTTCCTTGTAGGAGATTTGGTTTGTATAAAAACCTGCTCATGCTTATTTTAACAGCAGTCTGGATAGGTCTCCGTCTCTGTTCTTTGTTTTCTAACCTAAACAATTGAATTTGAATTCAGTCATGTTCAGTGAGGTTGGGTGGATTTTGGCTATTTGTTCCAACTGGCCTACATCATCCTGAATTCCAAATTTATTATGCGATCTTCAGGTTTCAGGTATTTGCACAGCTTTTCAGTCCACATCCAAGTTGCTGACCAGCTTTGTGAAAGGGACAGACACAGTGAGGCTGGGAGTTCCTAAGCCAGCCTCTCCGAGTAATATCTGATGATTGTGTTCTTTATTAAGAGCTTTCCAATTTGCCAACAGGAGATCAGTAAAAACTGTCAAATGTCTTGCTCAAACTAATGAAGACCTGGATATTTTTAAAATGTCACTCAACTTAGACTCTTAATCTCACAAAACAAACTGAGGGTTGCTGGGGGGAGGGGTTTGGGAGAAGGGGGTGGGGTTATGGACATTGGGGAGGGTATGTGCTTTGGTGAGTGCTGTGAAGTGTGTAAACCTGGTGATTACCAGACCTGTACCCCTGGGGCTAATAAAAAAATGTTAATTAAAAAAATATATATATCACTCCATGTAGAAGTCAAATAATTAATGTATTAAAAAACAAACCAAGGGTAACTTTTGTGCCTGCCCTTTTGAAACACGATTTGAAATCTAGCAAATGCTTCCCCTTTTCTGTGAATGCACCCATCATTTGTTATTGATTTTCTGTTTTACCCCCAAAATTGGTGTCAAATTTACGAGTCTGTCACATCCATAACCGAGTTCTCGTTCCTTTTTTTTTTTTTTTTTTTTGGTAAATTACATAGTATATTTTCCTCAAGGATCCTGCTTACTTCTTCTTATCTGCTCTTCAAGTTTATCCCTTTCTCCAGAGAACAATTTATCTAGGCTTGATATTAGAAATCATTTGAAGTCTCTGGGTATCTCTGGAATAAAACTATAGAATATATTATAAATATATACTACTTTTATATATCTACATTATTTATATTTATATTCTATATAATAATTCTAATATATTCTCATTGCCATTTATTCTACTTCCCAGTTTGCCAAAAAAGTCAAATATAAAATTTCAAGAAGTTTCTAAAAAAAGGAACAAATGGGAAAACCTTGTATGTTGATTCTTTTTAAAAAAGAAAATTTATTTTCTTTTTTATTCCCCAACAAAACAAATAAAAGGTTCTATCTTATTCATGCCATTTGTTAGCATTATTCTGTGTTTCCCAAAATACCAATTCTGCCTCCTTTTGTTGTGAATATAGCTACATTATGATTTGGGTAGGGGGGAGGAGGAGGCCAGGGGAGAGTCTTTTTCCAAGACTGAAATACTTACAGAATTTTAAGTTCTTAACAAAATTTGTACATATGCCTCTTTCTATCTTTTAAAAACTTTTAGTATTTTTTCTTTTAGAAGTTATATTTTATATTTTTGCATTTATTTCTAATTTTAAAAATGAACTATACTCTGTAGAAATTCTTAAAGGAGAATTATATAAGAAAGCAAAAATATATATTCCTATATGCACACACACCCATATGTATGTACACTTTAGACTATATCATATGATTTTCTTATGTTAATAGAAATTATTTGATACATTCTACCACATGGACATTCTCCTAATGTTGAACATTTAACTTTTGCCAAGTTGTACTATTATAAATAATGCTGTAGTAAAAATATTTATATTAATCATTTTCCCTATTTCTAAATATACCCATGTTAAAATAGCATTGTCCTAATAAGAATAGCACTGTTTAAATACTATATTGTAGGATTTAATTTTGATTTGTAGGAAGAACATTTTTAATGTTTTCCCCAAAAAGGGCTGCTTTTATATGTGGGTGGCAAATTTCTGAATTCTTACTCATAAAATAATATAGGGTTTATATTAATTTCATTATGAAAAATAAACTGTTTCACAAAATTTTTGGATTATAATTCTTTTACTTCAGTGTTGGTACATGTTGTGTCATTGGTTTCAGGAACATTCTATTAAAGTCTGAGGATACTTGATTTCTTTTCTTTCATAGATACATTGGGATATATGTATTTTTTTTTCTTCTATTTAAAATATTGCCAAGATACAGGGTGTTTAGCGGCACCTGCGTGGCTCAGCCAGTTGAGCATCTGACCCTTGGTTTCAGCTCAGGTCATAATCTCAGGGTTGAGGGATCCAACCCTGCCTAGGACTCCTGCTCAGCAGGGAATCTGCTTGAGATTCTTTCTCTCCCTCCCCCTGCTCATGCTTTCTCTCTAATAAATAAATAAAATATTTAAAATAAAGATACAATATGGGGCACCTGGGTGGCTCAGTGGGTTAAAGCCCTTGCCTTTGGCTCAGGGCATGATCCCAGGGTCCTGGGATCAAGCCCTGATCGGGCTTTTTGCTCGGTGGGGAGCCTGCTTCCCTTCCTTTCTCTCTGTCTGCTATTCTGCCAACTTGTGATCTCTGTCTGTCAAATAAATAAATAAAATCTTTAAGAAATAAATAAATAAATAAAGATACAATATGTTTAGAACTCCCCCAAAACAGTCTTTTCCATGTACATTTCCAGGATCATTTTCTAATGCTTCCTATATCTTGGGCTTTATCTTAGGCTGTTGTGGCCTTTGATTATTTCTCAAGAAAACTAATATTTATGCTTTCCATTTGAGACATTTTAAACTTTTTGTTTTATTCCTCTTTGCTCAAGCATTCTATAGTTTGTTATTTTCCTCCATATCCCTCATTTAATATACATCATTTTTTATATACAGATATATGTTGAGGGAAAGAGAGTCAAGTTGCCATCCCTTTCTGCTAACAGATAAGATTTTAATTAAAAACTGCAAAAATATTTTTTAAATCTAAGTATATCAATGGCATCTCCATTAAACACATTAATACTTTTCCTCAGATTATTCACAATCACCTGGCCAGAAATGCATTAAGGAACTTCTCTACCCCTTGAACCATGTATAATTTTATATTATCTGTCCCTGAAAGCACATTCTTCTGGATTCTCATTTCCAAGAGAGAAGATTCATGGCTATTCCATGTCATATCTAGCACCAATACCTAACATGGTACCAGGCTTACAATACATACTCAAAATCTCTGTGACTGACATATTTACTCTGCATTAAAAAATATATATATATGTACTTGAATTCCACAATACTCTTAAGCCGTCTCTGTTCATGTCATTCATCTCTTCTGGGGTTCTGATTTCTGACTTAACTAGATGCCAGAAGAGCCATTCGTAAGAGCTAACTAAGCATTCTAAAAAGAACAGTCTTTGTCCTCAAGAAGATTACCAACTATTAGGTAAACAAACAAATAAATTAAAGACAGATAAAACCTGGGGCTGTGTAGATCATAAAAGGTGAACAGAAATCACCCCTCCTCACCCCCCTGGAAAAAAGAGCACCTACAGGAGCTCAGGAGAGGAAACTCTCCTTATAATCTTAAAGGGAGGCTCTAGGTTTAATACTCTTTTGAGCTACAAAAACATCCTGAACACTTCCTTTTCAGTCTTTATCACACACACTTGAAAAGCTCTTAATCCCCATTTGTTTGACCAAAATATTCATCTTATCTGTTCTCCCTATCTTGGTGAAGTTCAAAATATGTTTGTTTTCCTCAGTGCCAAAAAGAGTATTTTACCACCTAATAAGAGGTTGTTACATGCTCACAAAATACTGTATGTATTAAGGCAAGAGAACCATCTCTCAAGTGATCTTTGTTTTGATCTGTAGAGGATTCATAGCTGAATTTAGGGAAACGTTCTTTCCCCCAAGTAATTGCAATATCCATCTAATTCTAGCAGAAACAAACTCTTGTCATTCTGCTTATTCACACACCTACGTGAGCAAATGTAATTTCCTTGAGATAAAGTATCTTGGCTGAATTGGTAAGAAAGAAATAGGAAAGTAATTATTCCAAAAAAAAAAAAAAAGGAACAAAAGAACCCTAGGCTTGCTTATTAGTTGTTTGGTACAGAGCCATGTTTTTGTTCAGCTGGGGAGCTTGTTTAAGTGTGTATCTTATGCCTGGCTGGGAAAGAAATAAGGAAGAAACACACAGCTTATGGAGGTATAAATACATGGGATTTTCTTTTGGCCAATTACTATAACATGTAATGGTAGCTTTATACATATTCTTCCATAAATGCGATATGACAGTAAATAAACTTTTTTTTTTCTTTTTAAAGAGTTTATTTGACAGACGGAAATCACAAGTAGGCAGAGAAGCAGGCAAAGAGAGAGGAAGGGAAGCAGGCTCCTTGCTCAGCAGAGAGCCTGATGCGGGGCTTGATCCCAGCACCCTGGGATCATGACCTGAGCCGAAGGCAGAGGCTCTAACCCACTGAGCCACCCCAGTGCTCCACTGTTTTTTTACCAGTAGGCACAAGATAGTCAGCAAGGATGAAAACATGACCTTCCATGATTTGCAACATGTATCTTTGGCTCGCCAGTTTCTGCCCAACATGCTACCTTTGAAGAATTTCTTACATTATCAGACCTAGAGGGAAAGAGAAATAATTTCAATGACAGAAGATGCGGAAGACTCACTTTCCCAGCTCCCTTTGCAATTGTGGAGAAAGCACGAGACCTACGTTGTATTGGACATACACAGATCCAGGGCATTAAGTCTAGAGTGGATCACCAGCAGCATCCGGTGACAGTGGCGGTGACAATTCATGATGGTGCACTGACACTCAGTGGTGACAGCCTAAGTGTCTTCAGTGGCCTGATTCAGTGGCAAGGCTTGACTGGGTTATCTAGACTCCATTTACTTCTGCCTTTTTGCCAACCTGGTTTTCCATCCTTCTAGGCATACCAGTGAGCTGCCAACTAAAGCCTCTTTCTGCTTAAAATACCCACAAATAATTTTTATTCCTTGTCACCAAGAATCCCACTAATACAATGGTCTTACCAATGATACTCATGTTCGAGGTTCTATTGCTGTGTCCAACCTACTGGATGGCAATTCACCTTTTTACATACCTGATTCTCTTGTGAAGTCCTTCAGGACAGGCATAACTTTGTAGGGGGTTTTATGTTTTTTCTACCACCCATAGCTTTAGTCTATTGCACGGTTCCTAATATATATTAGGTACTTCAAAATGTGTATGAAAGTGAATAGTGCCATTAAAATTCTTTTATTGTTTCCCAGACAGATGATCTACCACATCCTTTTAAATTAATATAACCACATACTCTCCCATGCCTATGCTTGGAAAGATTGTGTTATTTGCTTCTGAGTTTGCCTTCTTTACCAGGTTATTAGCTTTGGTAAAAAGACCAAGTCTTAGTTAAATCTGGAATCAGTATCTGATGAATAAATTATTAGTGAACATGAACACAGCTAATAAATAGGGAGCCATGACTAGAAATTACGTCCACCAACGAGCTCCTGCCCCGGCCACCTTCCACACTCTGAAGCAGCAACATGACCAGCACAAGTATATCATCACTTTGGCCTATCAGCTCTTAGAAGAAATCCTCCTATAAAATCCTCCTATAAAACACTCACACCGGTTCCCTGAGGAAACCTAACAGGCCCGAGGGACTAAGGAAGGAGACGAAGGAAGCTTAGAGTGTCTGATTCTAGAAAAAAATAGTTCAAACTAAAAGGTCTATAACAAAACAATGATCATTAGCCATATAACAATGCCTAGTGTGTTATAACTTGTGTATGGATCATCTCTACTGCTCTTCTTAGCATACTTAGGAAAGACAAGTATTTTTATCATCCTAACATACATATCAGAATACCCACTGTGAATTATTCCCTCCAACACATCCTCCTAGACTGTCATCTGTTCAAGCAGCCAAGACACTAATGTTGTAACACATGGATTATAAGGAAGATATTTACTTCAATATCCCTCTTGAGCTGACGGTCTCTGCTGGGCTGTCTTGAATGTTTATTCAACACATCCACAGTGTGGCATAGTGCAAGGAGGGCCAGGTGTGTGCCCAAAAGCCCTGGCTGCCCCCCTCACTTCCTGGGTAACCCTGGGCAAGTCAACGAACTTCACTTTCCCTTGGTTTTCCCCTTCTACAAAGCTGAGTGTGCTACCTTGTGGGGATTTATTAGGCTCTGAGTAGAAAATTTTATTTTTCATATACGAAGCACTTAACAGGTGACCACAGAAGGGAATGGTTGTCATTATTGTGATTTTTGTCAGGTGTTGTGCTCAGTACTTTACCCAAGTTATTTTATTCCGTAGGTACAAATAAGGCCCTCTTCTTATCCCCATTTTACTGATGGGGAAATTGAGGCTCTGAGAAGTTAATAACTTGTTCAAATCTCCCAGTCTGGGATGTGAAGTGAAATTTCTCTGATGCTCAAGACCGCCCACTTAACTAGCGCATGCCACTTCCTTTGCCATTACATGCCTCCTGCCTTCTCGACGTCCTTTCTCTTCCTGCAGATGGATGGATCCACTGCACCACAGATAATGAAGTTGCCTTCCAGCCTGGCACTTCATTACTCAAGAAGCTGAATCACAGCCCTCAACCGCACCTCAGCTCCCCCATCGGCCCACACCACCCCTGCTCTCACACTGAGCACGAACCCAGTCTCCTTTGGCCCTGTAAGGAGTACGACAGAACCTCCAGTGTATTTATCAGAAGAGCCTTAAGCTTTTAATAAATGGCCATTTCAGAAACACAATTTCAGAGATCTCTGGGAGGCTATAATTGGAGATGGTATTGTCACTAGTGGCGATGGAAAGCTGCTTGCATTTGTTTCTCTGTCCTCTTGCGTTCCCTTCAGGTACCACGTAAAAGCAGTAAAAAATAGCTTCGCCATGCTGAGAGCTCCTGAAGGGTAAGCCGTTTCTTTGTCTCTCCCTGCTACAAGGTTGAGGCCATCCTTAAAACGGAAATGCCTACTGTAATGACTCACTGGTGGCTTCCTAATGGCCTGTTTTATTGTTAAATGTCTCATTTTACCCGATAAATCATTGTATCATTGCATCAGTTGTATGTCACTAGGCTAAAAACACACCTTCGTTGCTGATCTTTCCAGAAACAACAACCCCAACCCACACACAGTGCCTGTTCTTTATTCTGCATTCTACAGATGCAGACCTGCTTCCTGCAGACCTACCTACAGACTCCAGGCTCCTTAGGGTGGGAACATTTTTGTTATTTGTTCAACACGATTACATTCCATGAGAAAACTCTGTGTACCTTAAGAGTAGAACATAAATAAAGCTACCTGAGAGCCAAAGCAAGAGAGAGCCTGGAAACTGCTGTGTTTGGGGAAATTAAAGATATAACTGATGAATCTGAACATGATATTAATTTTAATATTAATATTAAAAATAAGGGTGTATTCTCAAACTGATAATTCACTCTAGGAGAGGTACTATTCTCTTCAATGCAAATGGTAGAAAAGTTTTTCACCAGTAAGCAAAATGATATGCAAAATAATAACTTATATGAAAAGAATATTTTCAAACTTAGAGTATCTTTGCCTTTGGACTAAAATCCTGTGGATCCAACAAGATGATCTTTATGGAAACTTCTGATGATTGAGGGGAAGTAATAAGCAAAATATTATCTATTAATTTTTAAAGCTATTTCAAATGGTGTGTCTTGATCCCCTATGACAATTCTTATACCAAAAATTATAAATAAAATTTCTTAGATTTGAAAAAGAAAAGAAATTTGAAAAGAAATTAGGTAGTATATACATATGATGAGCTATATTTGTCCAGTATTAAGATAAAATGGGTCACGCTACAGTAATGAACCAGTCCTATACCTCCCCGACTTAATACATATTGTTTCCTCATCAAAATTCTTGTGGCTCCATTGTTTCTTCAAAGTAGGACCCTTTTAAGTACTGACTCATGGTTCAGTTTACTTCCATCTCGTAACTATACCATCTAGAACACACAGCTTCCAGGGTGGCCAAGGCAGGTAAAGAGAAAGTTGGAGAATGACAAAGGATATTTTCACTGTTATTATGGGCTGAACTGTGTCTCCTCAAAATTCACATGTTGAAGCTCTAACCCTCAATGGGACTATATGTGGAGACCTTTTATTTGAACCTTTGTGGGGGTAAGTGATATTAAATGAGGTCCTAAGGATAGGATCCTACTCTGATAGAGACGATGTCCTTATAAGAAGAGACACCAGAGCTCATACTCTCTCTCCTTCCATGCACATACAGAGAAAAGGCCATGTGAGGACATAGCACACAGGTAGCAGTCCATAAACCAGGAAAAGAGCTCTCACCAGAAACCAAGTTTGCCAGTACCTTTCATCACAATGGTGAAAAAACACATCTATTATTGAAGTCAGCCCAGTCTGTGGTATTTTGTTATGACAGCCTACACTGACTGATACAACCGCCTTTGCTCAAATATGACATATGTCATCTCTGACCGCAGACCCCTGGTAAGAACTAGGCAAACAGCTCTGCCTGACTACATGGGGGCTACAAAGTTCTATTTCTCATACCCACAAGAGGAAAAGGAACCTCAGGACTAGTGAGCACTACTAATGCCCATACCTCCACACACCCTTCCCCCAAAGACATGAGAGCTAAACAAACTCTGACCTGGGGAGGAAGACAGACAGGATTTCAGAAAAATAAGGACAGCAAGAATCAGTAACAAATTAATGTCATTTCCATCTCTCTTAGATTTAGCTGCAAAAGACAGAAGGTATATAAAATGAGTCCTCTTGAAATTATGAGTAATTCAGAGAGGAGACGGCCTGACTAGCTTCTATTTCAAAGATTTCTGAAAGCAGAAGATTCCCCAAAGCACCGTGGAAGCCACTGGATGGCATATTGGGGAAGTGGGATGCAACTACCAACCCCAGCATTGGGTTCCCAATGGCTTACAGGGGTTTTGGTAAAAGACTGAAGCAGAAATTCAAAAAGTCCAGAGGCAGAGTTAGCTGGTAGCCCAGAATTTTCACTGGTAAAGAGAGGAACAGATCCTTAATGCTATGTTCTGCAAGACAGTGTTAAAAGTAGGAGATGCTGACACAGAACTGGGATTTATGGCTTCAATAAGGACAAAGGGATTGCACAAGAGCAAAGGCCATGTGGCATTACTTAACCGACAGAGGCAAGATGGATGAAAATACTGTCAGGAAAAGCAAAGCCAAAGTGGCAACCAGGGTATCTTGACCCACAGAGATCTGTAACTATAGCTAATAGACCATGGTATTCCTAGGAACAGGATAGATGTCTAATAGTCTGTGGCATGTCAGGATATCCTCTCCTAGGTAAAGAACAAGTTGTCATGCCTCATACCCCATAGCTCTAAAAGGGATGTACAGCATTTGGTGGGTCTATTTGAACTTTAGAGGCAGCTTATATCGTACTTGGGAATATTGCTCTGGGCCATCTATCAGGCGACTCAGAAGGGTACTAGTTTTAATGGCTTTCAGAGTAAGAGAAGATTCAGCAGCAGGTCCAGCACCCATTGCAAGTTGTCCTAGAACTCAGGCCATATGACCCAGCATATTTAATAGTGCTAGAGGTATACTTATTGAATAAAAATGAAGAATACTGTCCCTGACAAGCCTGAAGAGAAGAACCAAGTGCATATCCTCCAAGTTCTAGAATAAGGCCGGGCCTTTTGTAGGAGAATACTATTCACCATGTGAAAATCTGTTCTTGGAGTGCTAAGGAGCTCTAGTAGAATCTTAAGAGCCTGACCTGAGGACACCAAATAATTGTTATGTCTGGAATTGCCCATTGTGAACCAATATTATCAGATCCATCAAATCATAATATTGGATGGCTATAAGTAGCAATCCATCATGTGATGGAAATAGCACATTCAGGTCTTGAAGGCATACATAACTTACATAAAGAGGTGACCCAGACTCCTAGAACCGTTAGGTCATACTGATCATCTCTCTCAACTCATATCTTATAGCTACAGGGGAACACAGATACTATGATCAACTACTAGAGAAGAAAAACACCTAGGGCTTAGTTCCCTGATGGATTGGCTCTACATGTTGGTGTTGGCTGAGAATGATGCCACACAGAAGCTCTAGTCATAAGTGGCCTTGATTGAAAGTGGTAAAGTGAGAGGTGCCTGGGTGGCTCAGTCAGTAAACATCTGACTGTTGATTTTGGCTCAGGTCATGATTTCAGGGTTGTGAGATTGAGTCCCTGTTCAGCTCCGTGCTCAGTGTGGAGTCTGCTTGAGAGTCTCTCTCTCTACCTCTGCTTCTGTCCCTCCCCTAGCTTGTGCTCATTTACTCTCACTCTCTCTCTCTCTCAAAATAAATAGATAAAATCTTAACATTAAAAAAAAAAAAAGGAAAAGAAACAAACAAACAAAAGGGTGAACTGAAAGCCTGCTAGTAGACAAAGGTGAGAATAGAACATGTGATCATTCACTTTGTATGAAGGAAGAAATGACCTGTCCTGGAATGTAGAATAACCTAAATTATGGGCATTGCTGAATGGCTTATCTTACGAGTAAGCTGCCTGAAAGGAATAAGGTCAGAGACAAAAAAAAAAAAAAAAAAAAAAAAAAGAAGAAGAAGAAGAAATGTGTGAAGAAGAGACATATGGGTGAACCTACTAGAGAAGATACAAAACATGCTCTTATTTGTGTTTCATATTATAGCTCACTACAAAGTACCCACTGCCTCCAGAGGTGGAGAAAAGGCACTTACACAGTTGCTATAGTGATAGGAATGAAGGTTATACATGAGCCAAACAGCATAGGATACCTCTTACCAAGGTCACTGCCAAATCCCCAGCTTGCCAAGAGCAGAGTCTGATGCTGAACTCTAAATATGGCATTATCTTCTGAGAAGACCAGCCAACCACTCACTGGCAGATTAATTTATTATACAACTCCTACCTGGAATATTGCTTGCTGGAAATGATACTTACTACAGATATGGGATTGTCTCCCTGGCCTACAGCTCTTCCATCAGCATCTCCCTGCAAAAATTTATAGAACACCTAATTTAGATAAATATACCCTACCGTTCATCAAAAAGGACCCCTTTCATGGCTATGAAGGTACAACTATGGGTACTCGATCACTTGACCCAATAGTCCTACCATATATCACACTACTCAGAAGCAATCAGCCTAATGGCATTAAGAAATGGCTCATTGAAGTCTCAAATAAGTTCCACCTCAGGCACAACATCCTTTGGGTTTGGGACACTGTGCCCTGGGACTTAGGACTGAAGCAATGGCTGATGCACACGTAGCTATGTCTCTAAAAGTCAGAACTAACTGGCTAGAAAAATAAAGAATAAGATAGACAATGTTTGTCACGTCCAATTCCCAGTCTGGGGAATTTGCTCTTCTTGTCCCTAAAACTTAAGGCTCCACTAGATTGGATTCCACTGAACCGGAACTTACAACTACCACCTTGCCATTTAGGGCTCCTCATGACAGGAGAACATCAAGCAAGGAAAGGGATTACTGTATTGGCAATTGTAATTGATCCTGTTACAATTGGGAGGTTTGGTTACTACTATACAATGACGGACTAGGAGTACACACAGTACCTATGGAATTCTCTGGGGCATCTCTTAGTACTTCTGGCAATAACCATAAATGGGGAATTGTAGAAAAACATGGTCAACAAAGGTAGGACAACTGAAGACTCACATCCTCAAAGATGAAGTTCCAAGTTAACTCTACCAGGCCAGAACCTTGTCTGCACTGAGTGCTGAGTAAAGGTGAGGGAAATATACAATGAGAGATGAAGAAAGGAGATGAGAGGTGAGCGAGTAGCTGAAGCTTACTCCACTAGCCTTCATGTTCAAGTCTTTTGAAGATCTGGGAGTGAAGTGCCCTAGTTGATTCACCATATTGAATAGTTTTTGTGCCCTAATTCACATCTTTACTCACATCATTTACTGCAACCATTGATCCCAGCACAAGTTTCTAACTAGAAGCCTCTACCTGAAGTTGTACATTATAGTGCTTCTCTTCAGCTGTATTGCTGCTTTTCTGACTCTGCAGGGTGGGGTATCTATATGAACTCACTTAGCACTCATATATGGAAATTCTGAGATGGGAAAGAAAGCTAACACTTCACAAGGAAACTACTGACTGATGGGGAATGGAAGCTGATGGATAAATAAATGCTCTTCTTTTCTGCCCCTTTGGTAGAACAGAAATAGAATCTACCCCATCTTTCAGAGGGATAGGACAGAATCCAGCCCCAGGGGCCTTTATTACTATTCAACTCAAGAATGTATCCTTCTAGATTGTTTCACTGGTAAATTCTACTAAACATTTAAACAAGAAATAACACCAATTCTTCACAAATTCTTTTTTTTCAAAACAAAAACAAAAACAGAAAAGGGAAGACTTTACTCAATCTAGTCTATGAGGCTAGGTATTATCCTGACATCTAAGCCAGATGAAAATATCACAAGAAAGGAAAATTTCATACTAATAGCTGTTATAAATATAGATGCAAAAGTCTTGAACAAAATACTCTCAAAGGATTACAAACCATGACCGGGTAAAATTTATCTCTGGAATGTAAGGATGGTTTAACATCTGAAAATCAATCAATGTAATACACCTTGAAAACAGGAAAAAAAAAAAAAAAGTGGCCAAAGAAACCACAATCATCCCAAAAGATTCAGGAAAAGAAATTTGATAAAAGTTAAGACCTTTTTATGATTAAAGGACTTAAAAAACAAGGAATAGAATTTTTCATCTCAATAAAGGTTATCTATAAAAACACCCATAGCTAACAAAACTTAATGGTGAAAATATCAGAACTTTGGCCCTAAGATCAGGAACAAGACAAAGATCTTCATTCTCCCTCTTGTATTCCAAATTATACTAGAGATTCTTGGCACTGTAATCTGGCAAGAAGATGAAATAAATGACACCCAGGTTGAAAAAATAAATGTATAATTCTCTCTTTTTTTCAGGTGGCATGGCCATATATATATAGAATGTCCAAAGAAACCCACTTAAAAACTATTAGAATAAACAAGTTCAGCAAGTTTGCACAGTACAAAAGAAGCTTTAAAAACACAGTTGTATTTCTTGTGCTAGCAATGAAAAATCTGAAGGTAAAAGAAAGAAAACAATTCCATTTGCAAAATCAAAAATACCTAGGAATGAAGTATTTAGACAAAAGTATAAAATTTACACTTTGAAAATGATAAAATATTGTTCAAAGAAATTAAAGAAAAAATTAAACAAATAGAAGGACATCCGTGTTCATGGAGCAGAGAACATTACATTGTTAACATGCCAATAGTCACCAAAGTGATCTACAGAATCAACACAGTCTCTAACCAAAACCCCAGTTGGCGTCTTTGTGGAAGAAACTGACAAGCTAAAATTCATACAGAAATTTGAGGGTCAGAATAGCCAAAATATCTTGAAGATGAATAGCACTGGAAGTCTCCCATTGTCTTTGTCCATTCGGACTGCTATAACCAAATACCATAGACGACACACCTAAAAAAACCAAAAATTACTCACAGGTCTGAAGTCTGGCAAGTCCAGGATCCTGAGATGCCTGAAGACAGCTTGCTTCCTGGTTCATAGATGGCCTGCTTTTTGCTGTGTCCTCATATGATGGAAAGGGGGTGAGGGAGCTCTGTGGAATCTCTTTTACTGGACATGAATCAGATTTATGAGGGTCCCACCTTCCTGAACTTAGCAACTTCCAAAGACTTCACCTCTAAATACTATTACATTGAGCATCAGAATTTAACATGAATTTGGGGGGACAAAAATATCCACCTGCTTTCCAATATCAAAACTTACTACCAAGCTACAGTAATTAAGACAGTGTGGCACTGGCCTAAGGCTAGTACATGTAAACCAATGAAAAGAACTGAGACTCCAGAAGTATACCTTTACATATAGGTATACATGGTCATATACATGACATACATGTATATGTATATGTATATTATTATACATGTATCATGTATATGATATCTATACATATACATGATACATATACATGGTTAACTGATTCTTAACAAAGGTGCTAGGATAATTCAAAAGGGGAAAGAACAGTTTGTAAACAAATGGTGCTAAAACAACAGGATATGCATATGCAGAAAAATAAAATATGCTGCTTCCTCACATACCATGCACAAAAATGACCTCAAAATGGATCACAGACCTACCTAAATGTAAGATCTAAAGTTATAAAACTCTTAAAAGAAAATAAAGAAGTATATCTTCATGACTTTGGGGTAGACAAAGCCTTCATGTATTTAATACCAAAAGCAAAAGTGCCAGAAGAAAAAAAAGAAAAAAAAAGATAGACTGGCCTACATTGAAATTTAAACTTTTGTGTTTCAAAAAATACCATTAAGAATGTTTTTAAAAAAGTACAGAATGAGAAAAAAAATTGCAAATCATGTATTCGATGTAGTATGTGTATCTAATATATATATATAGCACTCTTAAAATTCAATAATAAAAGGAAAAATAACTAAAAAATGGGCAAAGGATCTGAATAGATCTGAATTGGTATTTCCAAAGAAATACCAGTCTGAATAGATCTGAATTGGTATTTCCAAAGAAATACCAATGACCGAGGAGCATGCAAAAGATGTTCCACTTCATTAGCTATCAGGGAAAAACAAATCAAAACCACAATATGATACCACTTCATACCCTCTACAGTGGCTAAAATCAGAGAGACAGAAAATAACAAGTGTTGTTAATTAAGGATGTAGAGAAATTGCAGCCCTCAACATTGCTAGATGGAATAAAATGGTGCAATCACTTTGGAAAACAGACAAAACATTAAACACAGGGTTATATATAATCCAGCAATCCCATTCCTAGAAATTTACCCAAGAAAATTGAAAACATATGTCCACACAAAAACTTGTAGACTAATGTTCCTAGCATTTATAATAGCCAAAAAGACAAGATAACTCAAATGTCCACCAACTGATGAATGGATAAATAAAATGTGGTTTGTTCGTATAAGGGAATGTTATTGGGCCATCAAAACATATGAAGTAGTGATACACACTACAACACGGATGAACCTCAAAAACATGAAAAGGGAAAGAAGCCAGTCTCATGGGATTCTATTTATATGAAAGGCCCAGAATAGGTAAATCCATAGAGACAGAAAGTAGATCGGTGGTTACCAGAATCTGGGAAAGAGCTGGGGGAAAATGGGAGGTGACTACTAAAGGGGATTTCTTTTTGGGTTAATGAGAATATTCTAACAATTGACTGTGATGCTGGATGTACAACTCTGAATATACTAGAAATGATTTAATTGTACATTTTAAATGGGGGAATTTTGTATTACATGATTTACATTTCAATAGGGTTTTTCTTTTTTTCTTTAAGGAAGAAGAAACTAAAAAAGAAAGAATGCACCCTTGCCTTGACTTTTCCTTTATCCCAATTTTCCTCTCCCATGTCCCTATTCCCTGGACCACCTTTGGTAATAAACTAGCCAACATAAACCCTGATTTAGGCTCTGCTTTCTGAGGAGAACACAGGATGGAAATACCTATTTGTGTGTGAGTGAGCGATTCTATTTCTCCTTGGAGAAACGGTCAAAAGGCAATATCACTACCAACATCATCACCTAGAGAAATTCACAAATTCTTTATCTCCTGTACTTATCTTGAATCTATGAGATAAAGAGGAAACCCCCACATACACTTTCTCAGAGATTTCCTTTCAAAGACTAAGAATTAGGGCAATAAAATTACCAACATAATAATTTAGGGTTTTTAAAAGTGTCAATATAGGAATGAATAAGAGTACTTTTCCTTCACTCACCACTAAAAGCCTTGAGTTCTGAACTTGGACACCCTATGTTAAAGACACATTCATGGTTTTGTTACAAAGAGTTGCCAAGCATTCAAACAACTAGCTACAAAAGGCTTTCTTGTGGGAAGGATAGACAGATAGATGAGAGAACTTATTCTGGAAGTGGTGGAAGTGGTGTGATTCTGGATCCATGACAATCAGTTCCCTAAGGCAGAAATGCACCTCTCTAGTTTGGTTTAGATCAGGGTTCTGTAAACTTTTTCTCCCAAATCGTCTGTACTTAGGTTTTGTGGACTACAAGATCTCTGTCATAACTACTTACCTCTGCCCTTGCAGTTTGCTGTAGACAAGAAGAAACTGAATAAGTGTGGAGATGTTCCAATAAACCTTTATTTATGGAAACCACATTTCTTCTAACTTAAATTCCAAATTCTTGTAATTTTCATTTTTCATGAAACATCACCCCTGCTTTGATGTTTTTCAGCCATTTAAAACTGCATAACCATACTGAGCTTATGAGCCATACAAAAGAAATAGTGTGTTAACTTCTAGAAGTAGATGAGTTCTACTGCCATTAGCAAAACCACAAACTAGGGCCTAAAGAAAGGGCCCCATACTCATGTTTGGCATAAAAAGAATAGAGCCACTCACTTCAAATGAACAATACAGCCAAAAACAACAGACACCTGACTTAGGAACTAGCATATACCAAAACCTAGGGTTCTATCTGCTGGTGGTGGAGGTGGTAGGGGGACCCACAGTGAATGAAAAAAAAAATTCCCCCAAATTGACATTTGATCCCTTTCTTCCATGAGAACAATAAGGCTTAAAATATTCATCTCCTTATTTTTTTTTTTTCATTTGATGTATACAGCATCCAATGTTAAACAGAAATGTCATCTCTCTCTCTCTAAGATTTTATTTATTTAAGAGAGAGCAAGAGAATAAGCAGGGGGTTTGGGGCAGAGGAAGATGGTGCCTGACTTGGGACTTGATCCTAGGAACCTGAGATCATGACCTGAGCCAAAGACAGTTGCTTAACCTCTGAGCCACTCTGGTACCCCAAAATGTCATCTCTAATGCTGAGGTATGTCTTCAGAAAAAGGTTGACTTACCTGGTCCTGAAGGCTAGACCCTGAGGAATACTCACTATAAGGTCAGAAAGAAGACAAGAATCTCAATCCAGAGATAGAAACTCTCAGCTCAAAAAGGTATTTAATATCGATGTAAAATAACCTTTTTTCTTCCTCAGCTAAATCCTCTCATTGCCAGAGGAGAGCCAATGCGCCCCCTTTGAGATTTGAAGCATAGCCTGAAGCAGTCTACCATAAGGGCAGACTTTCTTTGAAATCTAGAGCTTTATTTTAGGAATGCACGTGCATTTGTATTCTACTCCATAACACAGCTGCATGTTTGTTTTCATATAAAAATGGCATGTTAAACTACTTACCATCAAGGAAAACTGGCTCTCCTTGAGGATGCATCGTGTTTACCCTGTAGTTTTAAAGACCCCCAGGCCAACCACCTCACCCCCAAGGGTACAGGGAGTGCATATGAAGAGTGTAAGCCATGAAAGGACACAGACCTTCAAGATTTTGCTCAGGTACTGAATGCTCACTTTTTATTAACAGGGCATGACTGAAATAGGTTTAGAGTTAGAGGACGTCCCCCATGTTACAGGGCATAAGCTCTCCAAGTGCAGCTCTAGAACCCTACATCACCTTCACCTGGGGCTTCTTAGAAATGCAAATTCTCAGGCTCACCACAGGCCTACTAAATTGGAAAGGCTGAGAGTAGGGCCCAGCAATCTGTATTGTAAAAGCCCTTCAGGAGTGCCTGGGCAGTCCAGGTGGTTAAGCTTCCAACTCTTGATTTCGGTGCTTGTCATAATCTCAGGGTCTTGGGATCAAGCCCCATGTCAGGCTCCGTGCTCAGCTTGGAGTCTGCTTGAGATTCTCTCTTCTTCCTCTGCCCCTCTTGCTTGTCCTCGCTCGCTCTCTCTCTCAAATAAATACTAAATCTTTAAAAAAAGGAAATAGCCCTCCGGGTGACTGATGTTCCTTCGAGTTTGAGAGCTGCTTCTATAGTGGAAGGAGCTTGAAAGAGCCATTAAAAACTTTGTTTAGGGGCGCCAGGGCAGCTCAGCGGTTAAGCATCCACCTCTGGCTCAGGTTGTGATTGCGGGGGTTCCTGGGATTGAGCCCCGCATCGGGCTCCCTGCTCAGCGGGAAGCCTGATTCTCCTCCTAACTTGTGCTCTCTCGCTATCCCTATCTCTGCCTCTCAAAGAAAAAAATAAATAAATAAAATCTTAAAACAAAACATAACACAACTTTGTTTAAATTCATCCTGACGGTAGCGACCTCCCCAATCTCTCTTTGCCTCCTTGTCTCCATCTACAAAATCAGGTTACCACCTTCCTCTCAAGACTGTCTTGAGAATCAAATCAGATACACTCAGACATCCAGAAAACAAGACAAAGCATCAGATGTCCCAGTATAATTATTCTTTTCCTCCATCCCCAAATTTAACCCCAATACTAAAATTAAGGTACAGTTGGCCCTTGAATAACACAAGTTTGAACAGTTTAAACTGCTCAGGTTCACTTATATTCAGATTTTTTATATAAATACAGTACTGTAAACATATTTTTCTTGTGATTTTCTTTATAACATTTTCTTTTCTCTTATTTTATTGTAAAAATACTGTATAGAACATATATATAGAACATGTGTCACATGACTATTTATGTTATTGGTAAAGCTTCCCATCAATGGTAGGCTACTAGTAGTTAAGTCTGCGTGGGAGTGGGGAGGAGGGTGTGGGAGTCAAAAGTTATACATGGATTTTGACTATGTGGGGACTCAGTGCCCGTAACTCCATATTGTCCAAGAGTCAACTATATAAGTATAACTGAAATAATGACCTATTTCCATGAGGTGATGTGAGAGATGCAGCCGAAATATTTCCCACAAGACGCTCTCACCATGGTGTGTTCTCTCATCCACATTATTTGCACATTCCTGACGCTTAGCATATGGAATTTTAAAATCAAGTAATTATCCGAGTTGAGAAATATTTAGGCTAAAAAGTACTGGTGACAAATCAATTTTCAAGCAGCATATTTTGTCTTTGATTTTAAGAGTTCTTTGGGGAATATTCATTTATAAATTATCCAATTTAAAGTAGAAAAAAAATTCTCTGAAATACCAGCTTCAAAGAATAGTAAATTGTAAAGGGCACCATTTCCTTCTACATCCCAAATTAGAGCAAAATCTTTAAGGCATCCTTCTGGTTTCTCACAAAATCAGAGACTACACGCACCCTTCTCTCCTCAGCTACTCAGCCAAAACATTCATATAACCCTTGAATACCTATCATGAGACACTCAGTTCAGATCTACAGAGAAAACAAATAGGCCAAAACAAAACAAAAAAAAACATTCTTTAAAATAAGCAGAGGGGAGTTACGCTGCTATTTTTTTTAGTTGAATAATCTCAGTTTATTTCACTAAACAAGGTATTTTTCATCTGTTAAAAACTCTGTCTTTTCTAAGTGGCTTCCACAAATATATACAGCAAAATACAATTAAAAATGAGTCCATGGAGACAAAATTAGAAGAGTGTCAAAATGTAACTAGCAGTAAATACTGAAAAGTGTGATGCCTCAGTTTTCTTCAAAAATAAGAACACTTTTGAACAGAATGCAGAAATCCACACCACATACATATAAGCATACATACACACGTGTTCTTATATGCTTGGTGTCTCTCACAAACGCATATGTACAAGCTCCATTTTCTATGCAAAGTAATAGGAGAATAAACTTTAAGAACACAGCCCTCCCCCAAATATTTAATTTTCAATTATTTGGGAAAGAATTACATGCAAGCTTATACATAAAAATGTGGCTCTGAAAATAACTGGAAAAAAAAAACAGATAATTTGGGGGTTATAATATGGAGGATAATTTGGCATAGGAGTATATTTTACCTTACTTAAAAGAAAAACCCATTTTCAAATATGCTTAGCACCACTACACCCTGAAGTAGAAATCAGTTATGAACCATTGGTAAACTAATTCCAAGTCATTCTTCTTTATCCTTTAGAACAGGCTCCTAAAGGGGCTCCATTAGGCAAAATCTTGCTGACCTGCTCATTATTGTACACTCCCATACAGAACTTGGGATCTGCATTATTTAAAGCATTATCTTAAGTCATCTTGTCACTAACTCACATAATTATCTCTGTCTTAGTCTATATGGGATAATGGTATTTCAGAGGCAAAGTAGATTTGTCTACCTATTTGACAGAGATTGGAAAAGAGCAAACTTTCTAAATCTGGAGTTTGGAATCCAACGATGGTGAAATTCTTCTGGAATACCCTCCCACAGCACCCACACTATCAAAGGATAATGCAAAGGCCACCAGAACTTTAAAAGAAAACAGGAGGAAGAGAAGGTTTGTTGAGTTTATTAACTTGCCAGGCAAGAGAGAACACAGCAGAGAAACACTCACAGTATAGTTGTGGAGGACAGAGGCAAAGAAATCGGGGTTTTTTAATCACTAGAAAAATGGATGGGGTGTCTGGGTGGCTCAGTGGGTTAGCTTCTACCTTTGGCTCAGGTCATTATCTCAGGGTCCTGGAATCGAGCCCTGCATCGGGCCCTCTGCTTAGTGGGGGTACTGCTTCCCCCTCTCCCTCTGCCTGCCTCTCTGCCTACTTGTGATCTCTCCCTGTCAAATAAATTAAAAAAAAAATCTTAAAAAAAAGAAAAGAAAAATGGGAGTGGTTCAGATGGCTACGCTAATTAAGGATGACCAACCACAACTCTACATAAGACAGAATGAGTCCATAAGTCTGAATATGGTTGGCTAAAATAAATCCTTTGTTCCTTCTAGAAAATATCTTTAGTTACATCGAATGAGATGAGCTTTCTGGAGGGTTAGAGGTCCTTTTACATATTCATTTGTGATGAAACACAGCATTTGCACATATACATTTACACAACATTGATAGTGAAAGAATTTTTTGAAGTTTGGAATTTAAGAACTGGGCTCTGCAATCAGACTGCCTGGGTATGAACCTTAGGCTCCACCACTTACTGGTTGTTTGATATTGATATTGGGAAGACTACAGAATCTTTCTTGGTTTCAGTGTCCTCATCTGTGACACAAGGATAATAAAAGGATCCCTTCCTATGGTAGTTGCAAGTATTACATCTATTAATACATTGGTCCATACTTATTAATTACTTAATAAATGTAAGACATTATTAGAAATATCTTCCCCGTGGAACCACAGAAGATTGATGATGATAGACCTTGTCATTTTTCTCTCTCTCCCAAAGGAAATTAAAATTCTAGGTTGGAAAGTGATACAAACATTCATTCAACATCGATTCATTCATTCAGTGACTTGCATTCGTGGAGTGCCTACAAGGTACCAGGCCTGGCAGAACTCACAGTCTAATGAGAAACACAGACACACAGGTAATTAAGAGTCTGTGTTGAGAGGAAAATAAATAAGGTATAATGAGAAACAAAAATGGTATATTTCACACAGGAGTTGGGACTGGAGAGGTAGATAATTCTTTAAGAATCTGAGAGAAGGTGAGCTCAGCTATAACTAACTAGCTTTTTATTCATGTAAAAAGTTCTAGAAATATTATACTCAAAGAGTTATAATTTCTTCCCATTTAGCAAATATTTTTGAGAAACTCCTTGCTAAGAATTGCAAATACATGCATTTTTTGCTTCAATATTAAATATACTCAGAAACTTTGCATCTTTTATGTGAAAAATAAGATTTTATGGGAAAAATAAAATTGGGGTAAGCCAGTCAAAACTTATGAAACTTTGATCTAGAACCTTAATGCACACAATAATTATCTTAGTAAGAAATACTAGCATAACTAAATATCTACCATCACTTGAACCTACCATCTTTTGCAAGCCCTATACCTTGGGGTTTGCATTCCTCCTTACAGATCTAGGTTCTTGAGACATTTACTTTTAATAGTTTCATCGAAATTAAAACTATAATCTTGAGGAGATCAGAAAATCCCACCCTCAAATATTCTACTTCAGAATACTGATTCTTTTGATAGTAGATGCAGGAAGGGCTTTCTGGCCTCCCCCTTTCTACCTAGAAGCAGGACCTATCATTTCCTGTGAGAAAAATGCCCTTCCTTCACAAAGAAGAGAACATTTTTTTTTTTAAGTTTTATTTATTTATTTGTGTGTGTGAGAGAGAAAGAACTCGGGGATAGGAGGCGAAGAGGGAGACAGGTTTCCAGCAGACTCCATGCTAAGGCCCAACACAGGGCTCGATCTCTGGACCCTGAGATCACAATCTGAGCCAAAAACCAAGAGTCCAACACCTAACCGACTGTACTATCCTGGCACTTAGAAAAGAGGAGTACATTTTATTACCAGAGACACAAAGCTGTTGCCAAAATGTATCAGTACAAACCAACCTACGAAAATGACCTTCATCTTCCCTTAGTTTCCTCCGCGTTTCCTAATAACTGCCTCTGCTGCAACACTCCCTTTCACTTTGTCACAATTTCTTGTTCTCTGTTAAAGCAGTAGATACTGCTCTCAGGTCTATCCGAATCTTAGGGTATTTGCTTCTTTTTTATGAAGGCTGTCATGCTCCATGAAATATTAACATCAAAATAAACCTTGCAATCCTGTTCAACTGTCTTTGGTCAGTTTACTTCTCAACTCCAGCCACAGAACCATGAGGACAGAGGAAAAGTCTTAGTTCCCCTACAAATCCAATAATACCCTTCTACACCCAAGACTTTTTTTTTAAACCCAGAGGGAAAATGTCTTTGCCACATCTGCCCTTGCTGTCTCTCCTAACAACCTGACATGGTGGAGAGTTAGCAGTTCTAGGAACCACTAACTCATCTATTTCTTGCACTCAACGGAAGGCACTTTGACAAAAGTTTTCTTTTTCTTAGGATCCTGATGTATTGCTAAACGTTCTTCTTTAACTGTAAGAAAGCTTACATCTGATCATTTCAAAACATTAACAAGCTGAGAAAACTCACACATAAAACACAGTTTCTGTTATGCTGCTATCATGCCTTTATTTGCCACTCATGTTAAGAAACACACTTTGCTTCAGAACAAACCCTATGACCAGACATAGTCCCGAATCTCAAATAATTCACAGTTGGGTAGGAAAAAATAGTCACACAAACTCAAATTGTACTATTTTGAAATAACTGCTTTACTAAAAAGGGAAAGAAGTGCTAGGAGAAATCAGAGTAGACAGGGATTAAATTCCTGTAGCTAATTTTCAAAGGTTCTCAAGGTTGTTTACAATGGGAGAAACATGCCAAGGATAAGGAAAAGTGTTTCTAAGGCAGAAGGGACCTCTGGGAGTGCATTTCAGGAAGGGACAATGGGAAATGCAGAGATGCAAAACCACTCCTCAGAGTGCAAGAAGAAAACACCCCCGCCCTTCCTCTCTCCCTTCTCAACAATTTTTTGCTACTTCATCCCTGATTCCTATGGTTCTAATCATCATCGAGAAAACACACTTTAGCCAGGCCTTATTTAATCAAACTCAGCTTCCCTGCATCCATTTGAGGATATTTTGTGAGGTTGTTGCTTTTGGAGAATAGAGATGTGCTGGGGTGGAGGAAGCTGTCTCCAAGGCTGGATTTGGCTACTCTCCTAGGTAATGAATGTGATCAATTGATTTCCAAGAGTGGGTAGCAGGGCTCCACTTAAGAAGGAAATGTCTTTAGTTGGAAAAATAACACCACTGGTGTGAAAGGTGTGCAACCCTGTGGACCTGTGGGCTGGCAGAAACCAAGACTACAAAAGATGAGTGATAAAGTTCTCACCATGAGACAAGGAGAGGCTTTTGCTTGGCCCTCAGAGAAGCCAGAAAGCAGCTGGGAAACAAGCAACAGTGCTACAGGACGATGGTGGTGGTGCAAAAGCATTCTTCATATACTATAGTTCATATACTCTAGTTATTTGCTCTACAATACTTTCCCCATGATCCTTAAAACATGCTACACAAGCTCGTAATGTGTAGTCCCTTTGGCAGGGAGGGGGGGGGGGCGTTAAGGAGAAGTCCCATGTTTGTGTGAAACCCAAGATGGAGAATAAAAATTCCCATCTCCACCTAATAGGAACAGATATAACAGAGAACATTTAAGAAGAGCTTCAGAACCCTAAAACCCACAGCCTGGGTGTTGGAATCAATCTCATCTCGATTTTAAGTAACCAGGAGACCCTAGCATGGAATTAAGCCTACTTGGTTTGCCTTAATTTTTGATACCCTATACGTAGTCCTCCCTGACTGCAGTGTTATATCCTCTGCACACAAAAGATACTGACCATTGGATGTGTTCCTTAGGTGACCATTTGCTAATGTAATTTTATTTTTAGCACATGCTACCAAAACAAGACCATTTGCCTTCTGGTAATAATAATAAAGGAAGTTATCAGTGCATCCATTTTGCACCTCTGTTCCTCCTTAAGGGTAAGGTACTTGGAAGCTCAAGTTTCTGGCTTTTCGCCTTTGTGTATTAGCCCACTGCCTAGTTCGCAATAGCAATTTTCGCTCATGTGACGATGGAATCTGGCAAGTCCAAATTCTGCAGGGCAAGCCAACAGCCTGGAGGCCTAGGGAAGAGCAGATGCTGCAGTTTTAGTCTGAAGACAGTCACCTGGGAGAATTCCTCTTCAGGGGAGAGCAGTCTTCAGTAATCGACATTACTTAAAGTTTACTCGTGTAAATGCTAATCTCAGTAGAAAAGTATCTTCAGAGAAATAGTATAATGTTTCACCACTCATCTGGGCATTGTGGCCTCGCCAGGTTGACACATAAAATTAACCATCACACCAATGTACCCCCAAAGCTCCATCCATGGGCCCCATCACAATCACAACCCTCTGTCCCCACCCACACACCCAGCAAGTAACCATTCTTCTGATGATAATCACTTTTGTATTTTTAAAAATAAGTTTATCATTCAAACATGTATTCCTAGACATGACAAATAGGCAAGAAATGTTTGAATTTAATATTCCTTGTAAGTCTCCTTCAATTCATAGAACCCACACATTGCCTCTCTTCACTTTACAATTAATTTACTGAAGAACTTTTTGGGTTATCTAATGTAAAATTTTAATTAAAGATAGACTGGGGGCACCTGGGTGGCTCAGTTGGTTGTGTCTGACTCTTGATTTTGGCTCAGGTCATGATCTCAGGGTCATGAGAGCAAGCCCAGCATCGGGACTCTGTGCTCAGCATGGAGTCTGCTTGAGATTCTCACTCTCTCCCTCTGTCCTTTCTCTCACTGGTCGATACACTCTATCTCTCTAAAATAAATAAATGAAACTTAAAAAAAAAAAGACTGGAATATTTTGACACCTGAAAATAACACTGTTCTTACTGTTAAGGGCAGTAAAAACACTAAAGGATCTCTCAGTAAGAGACAGAAGAGGGAGATAGGACAGAAAAGGTCAGGGGACAGCAATGGGAGCAAAGGAAACTATTTACTATTTGTACCACCATCGGCTTCACTTAACACGCATGTACTACTTCATCAAGCTCCACATGCAAAACACTCTCACCCTCATTTCCTAGACAACAGAACCAAAATCAGCAGTCTCTCCAGTGTACCCACGAATGTACCCCCAGGTATAATAAGGCTAACTTCTCCACATCAGCCAGCCTGGTAAACTGGTTGCCAGTTTCTGAATCCAAGCCACCTGTCGCCAAAGCTCAATGCTGCCACCACAACGTTTAACTGCCCTGACTGGCTTCTTCTGTGGCTGTAAAAAAAAAAAAAAAAAAAAAAACACACCTTGGCTCACTCCACTGGAAAACTGTGAGTACTTAAGCTAATTTATGACTTTGCTATGCCAGTGAGGAAAAGCATTATTTCCCTACCATATTTCCAGAGAGACAGCTGTCCAGTGATCGTCATGTGACCTTCTTAGCAACTAGCTCACTAAGAGAGTTTGGATAAATGCTTCCTGGATGTACAGACAAATAAAGGAATGAGGGAAATGCCTGGGTGTAAAGAGAAAACTCGCATTTTAATGTTGGCTTTCTGCTAAGGACACAAGTGATAAAATAGACTTCTCCGCGTCCTCAGGTGTTGTGAAAATAATTCAAGTTTTGGATGTCCAAGAAGACTACATCAGGTGAATTATTTTAAGCCGTGACTTCTGAAACTCACCTCTGCACTGATAAAAATAGGCCCTCGAAACAGCTGCAGCCATAAAATGCGCCCCGGGTACAGGCTCGTGTGGCGCCGGCCAAACAGAGCAGGAAATGTCAAGAGCGGGGAGGAGACAGAGCAGGAAGCTTGCTTCAGCTCTCCTGATTTCAGCCGAGGGAGGAAAGGCGGCCATGGGCAGGACAGGCCTTGCGAGGCACAGATACACCTAATTTAGCTCATCCCTACAAATGTCACACAACTAAGTCACACATATTCCCACAGCTAAGCGTTAGCGCTTTCCTGGAGAGCAATTTCATAACCAGGACCCCAGTGCTTCAAGAGCTGATGGAAGTGTGGCCAGGTCTGTCTGGAGAGATGGCCACCACCATGGAAACAGCCCCTGGGCTAACCACGAAGGTCATCACAAATTTGAGAAGATCCTTGGGGTAGGATGGCAGGGCACCCTGCTTTTACCTCCATTTTGATGACTTCCTTGCTCTGTCATCTGAAAACCGTCATCCATTTACTGGATATCCCAGTGTGCCCCGTCATCAAACAGGGATGGTAATGCCTTCCCTTTTTACTTCATGACTAAGATAAAGTCACCTAACGTGCAGAATAGTGTATAGGTCACAAGTCTGCAATTCTTAGCAGTGTTCCAAGATTCGAATAGCCAGGAGGAAAGTTTTTTTTTAAGTTAGGTTTTGGCGGCAAAGCTTCATCTGACATAAACAGATTTGGTGGTGAAATCTGACCTAAACTAATTTGAAGCTTTGTATTTATTTAGTCCCATTGGGTAAATAGTCATAAGTTGCACTGCAGAAGTGCTAATGGAATTAAGGATGTGGCTCAAGACCCCTTCAGGACTATTCTAAAGTATATGGAATATATGCTGTTTTAACTTTCTAAAAATCCAAAACAATTTTAAAGTATATCTAGACATTGGGACTATGGGCTTGCATTAAAACAAAGACCATGATATATAAAATCTAACCAAATGCCCAGATTTCCTTTGACCATGATCCAAACTGCTTAGCCTTCAACTTAATTTTTTCCTGCATTGGTATAAACCTGCATCTTATCCTCAAACAGTTCACCAGCAGGGTCATTTTATCCATTAAGAACAACAGACACAGTATCCAGGGCTTATGATCTATCTCAGGTCCTGCAAAAATGAGAACTGAAAAACCAAGCTATTGGTCCCAAAATCTGAAAACAAAACTATAAAACAAAATCTACAAAATGTAGACCACAAAAATCTATAAAACTTAAAATGAGCTACTTCATCAGTGGCTAAATTTAGTATTCTAAAATATCATTGCTTTTGAAAACAATTTATAGATTCAATTTTTCTCATTTTGCAAGAATGCTCATGTATGCACAATAATTGTCAAGAAATGATAGCCTTTCATAAATTGTGTTTGTTCTTGTAGTCAAGTGATTGCAAAAGCAAAGTAATAAAAATCCTTCCAAATGTTTATAGAAAAATAGTATGTTTAGTATGAGATGCAAATGGCACTTAATATGTTTTATATACGTTAGAACATATAGTGCTTATAACGTTCAGCTTGGCCATGGAGAGAAGTATCAGCTCTGCCAGTACAACCTCTAAGAATGATATTAAGTATTGGGGTTGAGAGTTTTTCTCCAGGTGTCCTGAGCATCACCTGTTTTTCCTATGTTTCCTTAACAGCTTAGAGTTTTCTAGTTCCTTTTTTCAGTTATAAAGATAAACATCACTGATCAAACATCCCTGGCCTGGAGACATGTTCTGAAAAGTAGCCAGACCTAATATGACCTTCATACTAGATGTCCACTTAATTTGACCTGTAGATCAAAAGAATTCATCTTCACTTGGATTAATAAATTGATTCCAATCCAACTTGGAATAGTGACAAAAAAAAAAAAAAAATGCTGGTCTAAATCTCAGGCTGTCTACATAGAAGCACTAGTTCCATGGACATGAGCCATTGTTCAGATCACAATCCTTCAGCACAGAAATGCAATTCTATGGCAAGTTGTAGAAATGACTTACCTATCATTGGGGTATGCTTTATATAGAAAACTCAAATTCTAGGGATTCTGCTGCTTTATCATTTAATATTATTATACCACTTAATACTTAAAATACCTTATAAGTTAGTTGCCATATTTTTCTCCATTTTACAGGTAAGGAAAATAGCACTGAGAGATTCAATGGCATTTCCAAGATCAAGCTAGTGACATTGCTGAAATATGTATCATAGCTTTGTGTGTCTCCAGAGTCCAAGTTCTTACCATTATTATGGTGAGAATTGCCAAGCTCTCCCATCCAAAATAACAAGCCCAATCATTCTCATCCTTTTCTTTCCCCAGCATCGTGAAAGATTTCATACACACACACACACACACACACACACACACACACACATATCCTATAAAAGATGAAGCTATCTTTATCTTATAGAGCCATATCCCACTATGGAACTAAAGACTTTTTAGACTAATCGTATCATTCTGCGGTCACAGCCTATATCTTATTTCCCAAATTCCAAAGAGGCGTACTCTAAGATTCTACGGGCATAAGAAAGATAAATAGTTCTATCAAGCTCCACTACACTGCGGAGAGCCCGCAGCACAGTGTAGCAACAAATCCAATGAAACCATTGTTGCTTCTCCAGGCAGCAATCAGCAACTAAGTCCATGTCCACTGAACCAAAAATTTCTAAAAACAACTACTTGGCTTTTATTCTCTTTATTTCTAGCTTCCCCCCTGCTTGGTGTTAGCAGAGAAGGTTTCTGTGCCTCAGGCATTCATCTATAATTTGCCACTGGGCATTTACATCGATAAGAGGATTCATAGTGAAGTAAGACCACTGGTTTCCCTAACTTATTCTATTTTCCACAGCCCCAAAACATCAAGACGTCTCCCCATTTATACCACTAAGGACCTCCTTAAGTCTTAAGTCCACAGATTATCTTAGAGAGCACCACTGCCCACTGTTACAGTCATGCTTCCCTTAATGTGGAAGTGAAGGAGTCACCTACTCTGGCTGACAGCTTATTATGGCTAACATCAGGGTGTTAGTATCAGACGAACCCAGCAACCTCTTCTTATTCAACTCATGACTTCTTGCCACAGCCAAACATTGATTCATTGACTGTTTACTCTAAAGTGGCCTCTAATACCTACTCATGTTCCAGTAACAGCCAATTCACTGCTGATCCACTAACAGGTGCTTTAGAATCCTCATTTATGATTAAATAAACAAATATAATATAGAAAGGGTACAAAAGCCTCACTGTTTCCACACCTCATTTTTTATTCCAATGTCAATGATGCACTTTGATAATTTTATAGAAATCCCACTATTTACTATGACACAAAAGAATCACGAAGAAATCTGAGCTTACTCCTTAAAGTAGTTCAGTATTTGACTGCTAAGGTAACACATTTGCATCACTGACTTCTCTCTTCCTTCAACAACTATCTTCAAAGAACTCAAAGGAGTTTTAGTCCAAGTGGGTTTTTTGACTGGATAAATACATTTATAATGAAGTGAGCAGAGACATATTTTAAGAGGTTATGTCCCACAGTCTATATGTAAGTCAACATATTGAATGTCTTCAAAACTACACTTGAAAGTTCCTTTGGAAGGCTTCACATTGGATATCAATACATGTTTCTTGGTACGTTCAACAACTTCTCTTTTCCTTCAAAGATGAAACAGATTTCTCTGTTAGTATGCAAAGATGAATGGTTTGCATTTATGAGTCATTCTATACATAAAGTATGCACTTTTGAGCAGTAAAATCACATAATAGGGCAGCATGATGGTGACTTCATGAGGGCCCTCTGGTAATGGAGCCATTTGGGGTAATGGGAAATATAGCGACTCATCTCACCAGCGCTCATGCTTATTAAAGACAAAGTAAGGTGGAATCACTGGAACTGTTTAAATTGCTTTCTCCCGCCCCCCCTTCCTCTATTTCTCCCAGCTTTGTTTCTGATAGCATTCACCAGAATTGTTCACTTTAGTGTTGAAATAAAACTTGACATCATTTGAAGAAAATGGACATCGTACAACAATCTCAGTTTTATTTTCCTTTCTTCTTTCTTTCATTTCCTTCCTTCTTCCCTTTCTTAATAGCAGAAAGACCTAGAGGTCCATCCATGTTATGGCAAATGACAGGATTTCCTTCTTTTTATGGTTGAATAATGTGCCACTATATATACATAATACATTTTCTTTATCCATTCAGCCACTAGAGGACACTTGGGTGGTTTTCCATGTCTTGGCTTTGTAAATAACACTGCAATGAACAGGAGGGTGCAGATACCTTTCTGAGATAGTGATTTCATTTCTTTTGAGTAAATACCCAAAAGTGGAATTGCTAGCTTACATTTCTATTTTTAATTTTCTGAGGACCCTTCATATTATTTTCCATGCTGGCTATACCAATTTCCATTCCCACCAACAGTGCACAAGGGTCCCCTTTTCTCAGTTCCACCTCTAAGAGTAGATATAGATTTCAGTAATACTAAAGGTAATCAGAAAAACAGAATTCTATAAAATATAAAATAGGTACTGGATAAAACACAATAGTTGTGACTGAGCATGATTTCTTAAAGTCTGTATGTTCCATACATGGAGGAAAACAGCTCAGGCTTAACCCACACTGCAACCAGTGAGATAGAGAAGCGAATTTAAGAGTGGACAGTAAAACTAAACTAGATGCAATGTTAAGCCCAAGAGATCCACAAAGTTTCAACTCAGGCTTGTTTTGTTAAACACAATAATTAAGGAGGTGGCATGTGAGCAGAAAAAAGGTACAGTTTAACCAGCAATACATGTCAGAGAGAAGGTCCAGGTGACTGATGAGAACATGGAGAACAAAAAAAGTGCATCTTGTTTCCTGGACATGTGTGCGAAATGACTATATTTAATTCCTTGGAATCCTGGACCAGGGTGAGAGCTCTGCCAAGAGTTAGCTAGTCTAGGAAGACTTAGAGTCAGAAGAGCAGAAGGGTTATGATCATTCACTTAGAAACCAAGCCCATTTGTGTTGGGAGTTCTAGCTCTGCCACCCATTAGTAATAGTAAGGACTCATTAGATGGTACAGTAGCAGAAAAGCCAGTGTTCCAATTATAGAAAAGGATCAGAGAATAAGTTAACTATGCAGACAATAGCAGAAGGTTTATTGCAAAAATGCAAGGTTGTAATTGGTCAACATAGGGAACTAGGGGGGGTTGGGGGAGGAGTGAGAGCAGTAGACCAGAGGCTGGTTTCATAGGTGTGTTAATTTGCTGCACACAGTGTGTGTATTTTGTTTCTAAGCAGAGGGTCCCACACTTGGTTTAATGATTTGCTGTTGCAATCTTAAAATTCTCAATAATTTTTTACATTTTGCACCAGACCCCACAAATTATGTAGTTAGTCCTGGGTAGGCCATTATGGGTACCAAAGACACTTCAGACACTGAAGATATTGCAAGCAACCACAGAGGTTGAAATAAAGCTTCACTGATTATGACTGGCTTAGATTTGTCTGGGTCTTGCATGGATCTTACATGGCAAGACACAGAATCCAACTCTGGGGGATGGAACAAGGCAAAAGCAGGGCAACCTAGACAGGGGCGCTGGGGATGCTATAAATAATTACACCAGGACAAAAGGCATAACCTGTGATTCTCCAGTCAAACAGGGAGAAATGGTCACTGCATAAATAAGCCATTCTAGCCAATATTCTGAAATGATTCCTACAGAGCAAAATTGGCAATAAATATAGAAGATATGATCAAGACCACAAAGTGTGAGTGTTCATAGAAAATTCAAATCTATTTTTGGAGGTGGGAGAAAGGATAGTTATTATCTTATCTTTGAAAGGATGATCAAAACAGAATAAAATTTTATGTAGTCAAAACTTATGTTTGAAAAGCTGCCCATATGGTGATAATTGTTGCAGCTGGGTAAATGAGTATATGAGGTTCATTATACTATTCTCTCTACTTTCGTGCGTATTTGGAAATTTCATAATAACCATTTTTAAAATTAAAAAAAAATAGATGCTTTTGTTGATACCATATCAAATAAATATTTCTTAAATCCTCTAATACATTATTTTATTTTATTAAATTGTTATAAAATTACTTTGAAAAATAAATAGGAAAACAATGTGATTTGAGAATGATTTCAGCGTCAAGTGTTCTCAAATTACCCAAGTAAATAAACAGTGCTATTGCCAGAATTTCTATATTGAGGGACTTAGGGATATAAATCTAACTGGAGAAAAAAAATCAGAAATTCTGTCTTGAAGCTCTGTTTACATAGAAATCACATTATTTTTATTTAGATTTCAAAGTTGATTTTGAAAGGCCTGGGATGACTTTGATGGAGCTTAAGGGAAATTAAAGCTCTTGTATTAGTCACAAGAGGTTAGATGGTACTACAGATCCAAATTAACTCCAAATCCCAGAGGCTTAGGAACAGCTAAGGCTTGTTTCTGGCTTGTGGTACTGCCAGTCAAGGATTAACAAGGCACTCTGCTGCCCTCACTCACCCAAGGAACCCAGGCCAATGGAGAATCTGCCATGCAGTAACTGCGCTAGCTGGTGGAACACATGGCTTCCTCTATTCCTGTGTCAGGCAATAGACTACAGAATCACACATTGTCTCAAAACATGAGAGTCACTTCACTTCCACTACCATTTAATTGGCTGAAAACAGTAATATAAAAGCCACCTGACTGCAGAGGGGATCAGATGGAATATTTGGTTAGTATTTCTATTTCCACTATCTCCCAACCAGTCTTTTGGGCACAGCAAGAAAAGTACAGCTCAGAATTTCTGGGGTTTTTAATCCTAGAATCTGAGCTACACACTGAATGAGAATTAAAATGTCATTGATAGGTCTAGAAATATTTGTTCAACAAATTCATAATGAAAAGAAGATTATAGGGTGAGATTTCTGTCTAACTTTTTCAAACACTAAATAGTATTCATTTTCATATAAGAGGCATGATTAATTCAAATGAATATTAGTATTTCATTCAAACCAGCATAGCTGAACTTTCAACTACCAATACTTTCCTAGCCATTGCTATGGATAATAGTAATGTTTATTTTAAGATGAATGATTGTTTTAGTCATCTATTCCTATATGACAAAGTACCACCTTGGCTCAGTTGAGTGGTTTCACTTGGGGTCTTTTGTGCAATTACAGTCAAATGGTGACTAGGGTTAGAATCATCTGAAGGCATCTTTTCTCATTGGTCTGATACTTCTGTTGAGATGGCTGAAACAGCTGGGAGCTCTCTTTCCACACAGAGTCTCCACAATCTTAGCTTGGGATTTTCTATAGCATGGAATTCTCAAGATAGTTGGGATTCCACAAAGCAGATAGCTTCTCCTATAATAAACATTGTAAGAGCACCAGACGAAAAGTGCAAGGCTTCTTAGCACTACACTTAGAAGTCCCATGGTGTCACCTCATTCCATTCCATTGACTCATAGGGCCAGCAACACTCCAAAGAAAGGAAAGAACCCAAAGGTGTTAGTTACTAGGAGGCATGGTTCATTGGGGCACCATCTTTGTAGACAAGCTATCATTAATCAGATATTTCATTTAATCCAACCCTAATTTCCTTTATTCCAAATAATTCATTTTCAAATGCAAGTCCAAATCTGTAAGGGTTTATAGTATGTCAAGTTTGCTTTTTCACAGGTTTTGCCTTATCCTTTAAAAAAACTGTAAATGGGACATGACAGTTTGCAAATGTATAAGAATTGGTATTGCAGATCTTCCCTGATCTCTAGATTTATAATGCTAGCATGTCAACTGGATGTCAGCTCTAGTTAAGAACATTGCCACTTCACTATTCTGGTGAAATTCTCAAATATAGGAGTGCAAGTATCAGGAGGAATGCAACAGTCAGGGAGAATAGTGTAGGTCTTCCATTTTATATGTACAATCACATAAGTTGTGTGTGCATAGACATATACACACATATACACATATATGTATATATAATAGTTATATATGTATATATATACATGTGTGTATATGCATGTGTGTGCATATACATATGTTTATATATAAAATATATCTGTCTAAAGTAGATGGCCTGGCATTAGCACCTAGGCCAAGATGTTCCCTACTTAACAGAAACAATTTACAGAACATAAACATCAGATTAGACAAAGTTACTCTGTGACCCTAAACTTTACAAAATAAGTCAAAAACAAGACTGCTCCATAACTACATCCACGCAGAGAGAAAAACAAGACCACTGTCCAAACCACAAAAGTGGCCAAACAATCCCTTTACCCCAGTAACATAAGTGACTATTGCTTCATTATCACTTATATCTTTAGCTTTGCTCCACTGATCCCACCTTCTGGGTAAAATTATTAAGATATCCAATCATAGAAATATCCCCCCTTCCTAACAGTATTCAATCCAGAACAAATCCTACTTCCTTATCTCTTACCAAAATCATCTAACCCAAGCCTGAATCCCATAATAAATCCCACCCAACAGTACTCTCTTACTCAGATTTCCCTCACTTTGCATGCTATGCTCTCTGCTCAGAGCAGCAAGCAAAAATAAGCAAAAACTCTACATTTGCCTTAATACATGTGTTCTTGGTAGTCTTTAGCTGATGAGCATTATAATAATAATTTTATATAACATGTGAAATGTTTTCTATTGTTTAAACTGCAAATTTCAACAAATGCACACACAGATAAATGGGGTCAATTTTGTTCAGAATCCTGAAAGAGAATAAACTAGAAGTTTGTCTCATTTGTCTCTATGGGCTCCAGAGCATCAAACAACAATACACATGTTCCCAACATTGGGGTTCGTCACTGAAATCCCATGGCAACCACATCAATCTCAAATGCATAACATAGACAACATAAAGGCAACATCAGATTGACCAGTGATTCAGAGTATGGGCTCTCCTGTCCACTGTCAGCCTTACTTCTCCTACCACAATGCTTGTTATCAGAACTAACACCAGAGAGAAGGTAAAATGAATTTACTTAAATCAACTCATGATTATCAGCTTTGATGTGAGCCTCAGTTAAGGAAAAGGTAGAAAAAAATTATTTGGAGAAAAGAGAAAAAAATAGATATGGATTTGAGGTCCCCCCTTCCCCATTCTATCCCTGCTGTTATGTCATACAACTCCTTCCATTCATTCAACAAATACTTCATGAGCTCTACTACATGCTGAGTGCACAGATTTTTATATACAAGTATGAAAAATTATATAAGATGATCCAGGAAAGATACTCACTGTAACCTTTTATAGGTGGGCTGCACCCAGATACATTCTTTTACCACATGCACCCAGTGAAACAATCCATTGCTCTCTTCTTCTTTCGTGTAACATCAACCCTTCAAGATAACCAAACGTGTGCTGTCAACCTCGCATTCGGCCAGGTCTACCTGTTGCTAGAAAATGACACTGGGATACCTGATTAAATTCTCTTGAGAAAATGGTCACTCCTTAACATACTAAATTATTTTCCTAAAATTCATAAGTTATCCTTTTAATGAGATGAATTTTAATGTTCTTACCTACAAGGACTACTCTAAAAACAAAGCTTACAAAGTTACAAAGTTTAAAGGGCTAAAGAGATGTCAATCAATCGATTGATCATTATTGACCAAAACTTTATAGTGAGCTTTTAAGACATGATGCTTGGATGGGTGCCAATTATCCAAAAGAAAAACTCTCCATTTCTAAGTCATAGGAAGATAGTTACTTCTTATTTATAAGGAATGTGCTGAAGAGGAGATAGAAAATATGATGGGAAATACAAAAGTTTTCTAAAGAGAAGTATACAGTATGCATAAAAACATCACAATTTTCATTTCAGATTTGAAGATACCAGTAGCCAGTCACCATTCTTATTTGCCTGTGTCACTCAAAATTCAATTCATAATGACTTTTACTACATAGATATCTGTAGGTTTGTAAGATTCCTTACAAACTGAAAGCATTAAAAAAGACACTTTTTTCTTTTTTTTTTTTAACAAAGATGTTCTCAAATTATTCCAAATAAAACCCCAAATTATTGCAGCTTAAATAAATGGCATGGGGGGTGGTGCTGGGTGGTACAGTCCGTTAAGTGGCTGACTCCTGGTTTTGACTCAGATAGTAATTTCAGGGTTGTGAGATCCAGTCCTACTTTGGGCTCTCGTGCAGCTCAGAGTCTGCTTGAGACTCTCTCTCTCTCTCCCCCTACCCCTTCCCCCTGCATGTGTGCACTCACTGTCTCTCTCAAAATAAATAAATAAATCCTAGATAGATAGGTAGATAGATAAATAGATAAATTAAGAAATGTGTTTTTAAATAAAACTTACTAAACATATTAAGATCTATATTTTAAAGATTTTCTATTTGCAAATAGACTGATCTATACTTGAGTGGATACAAACACTTGTTTCAACAAAGACAGTTAACTGGGAAAAATAATTTCAGATTAGAAATATTATCTAAAGGCCAAAATGTAGTGCTCCAGTCAGTGTAAAATAGAACTATTGGTAAAAATGAGTTTTCACTGGCCTTAAGTTAGTCTGAAATCTTCAGGGAGTTAATATTGCCCACTGGTGAAATGACTGGGGTGTAGCCAGTCTGGAAAATAGTATGAAGGTTCCTCAAATAATAAAAATAGAACCATCCCATGATCCAGCAATTATACTACTAGGTATTTACCCAAAGGATACAAAAATACTAATTCAAAGGGATACATATATCCTATGCTATTTATAACAGCATTATCTGTAAGAGCCAAATTATGGAAAAAGCACAAATGTCCATTGACTGATGAATGGATAAAGAAGATGTGGTATATATGTATATATATGTGTGTATATATATATATACACACACATACCTACAATGGAATATTATTCAGCCACAAAAAAGAATAAAATCTTGCCCTTTGCAATGACATAGATGGAGCTAGAGAGTTCTATGCTAAGTGAAATAAATCAGAGAGAGACAAATGCCATACACGTTTACTAATCTGTGCAATTTAAGAAACAAAACAAACAAGCATAGGGAAAAAAAGAGAGGAAGGCAAACCAAGAGACAGACTTGCAACTACAGAGAGCTGATGGTTACCAGAGGGGAGGTGGGTGGGGTTAATGGGTTAAATAAGCAATGGGGATTAAGGAGTGCATTTGTTGGGATGAGCCCTGAAAGTGCTGAATATTGAAGTCCTGAATCACTAAATTGTACACCTAAAACAAATATTACACTATATGTGTACTGGAATTTAAATAAAAACTTAAAAAAATAAACCTAATTAAATGGACAGGAAAAAAAGAAATAGGAAGGTGCTGAAATCTAAGAACCAACCCTGTGGCGGTTAACTGGACCAACATAATTAAATGTTCGGGTTCTCAATTCCCACCCCTATAAAATACTGTCTCTTTATCATAGAGACATTGAGAGGATTAAATGAGATAACGCATGACAAGAAATTGGCGGACACCACAGAGTAAACATTCAGTAAATGTTAGGTATGATGATAATGATGAAGAAGGAATGGTGATGATATTAATTCTCAAATGAGCATGTATCTACCTGCACCAATTCACTCATTACTATGTCTATATTTGTATCAGTCTGAGCTTTACAAACAGTGTTATGAAGACAAATAGAAAAAGGTCCACTAATAAAATAAAACTAAAAAAAAGAAAAGAAAGAAAGAAAAAAGGTCCACTTTTCCTAATGAATAAATCCATGACAACTTCCTTTCTAAACTGTTCTGCTGATAACAAAAATCAGAGGAAGGCACAAAGCTAGAATCCAGGATTGAATTACAGTTGTCTTTTCAACCTCAGGCTGAGAACTTGTGTAGGTACTTTCAAAAACTGAAGGCAATAAGCCTATTATATTGCAAGCACAAAAGACAAAAGTTTTGTAATAAACACAAATTTAGAAGGGAAGGATTAGCTCATGAGTGACAAAGAGGAATAATTATTCTGTGTAGGATAGGGGTATAAAAGGATTACCACCACCCACTAGGCCAGCTCCAGAGAATAAATCTCAGAGTTTTCAGCAGCTTCGAGTCTGGTGAACCTGTAAGTATTCACATAATATTTCTAAAGTTAAAGTTAAAACCCACTGTTCTACAACAAAAGAATAAACAGCATCATGCCATGGTAGGTGTATCAATCAGAAAACAGTCAGAAAAATTGCTGGAAAAACAGAGCCCATAACAGGCCGTCAAAGAGAAGGAATTTAATATAGGGAACTAGTCATAAGGCTAATGGAAAGCCAAAAAACCAGAGAGGGAAGAATGAGGATACTTCCCCCTTCCCTAAAGCTTGGGAGACCACAGAGAGGGTATTCAGAAGCCAGAATCAAGGACTGTCTCACACTAGCTAGATCCACACAGAGGTACTGAACATGGAGATATACTGCCCAAAGCAAAAGAAGGGAAAGATATATCCTGGGTTTTCCCTTTCTATCTCTTCCTAACCAGCAATGGTACCTCCAGCTGGAAGAACCTATTTAGCAGTCAGTTAACAAGGGAGCCTGGGAACATAGATGTCAAGAGATGGGCATGGAGTAGATCTGAAAGCAGACAAACAATTGGCCAGCACAACAGGTAAATGCCAAGGAAATCTACCAAATATAAAAAAATGTACCACTCCTCTCAGTTAGGGTTAAAGAGGATCAAGAAAGATGGCGGAGAAGTAGCAGGCTGAGACTACTTCAGCTAGCCGGAGATCAGCTAGATAGCTTATCTAAAGATTGCAAACACCTGAAAATCCATCGGCAGATCGAAGAGAAGAAGAGCAGCAATTCTGGAAACAGAAAAACAATCACTTTCTGAAAGGTAGGACCGGCGGAGAAGTGAATCCAAAGCGACGGGAAGATAGACCCCGGGGGGAGGGGCCGGCTCCCGGCAAGCGGTGGAGCAACGGCGCACAAAATCAGGACTTTTAAAAGTCTATTCCGCTGAGGGACATCGCTCCAGAGGCTACACGGGGCAAAAGCCACGCGGGGTCAGCGTGGCCTCAGGTCCCGCAGGGTCACAGAAGGATCGGGGATGTCTGAGTGTCGCAGAGCTTGCGGGTATTGGAATGGGAAAGCGGGCTACAGAGACAGAGCCAACAGTGAGCTCACAGCTCGGGGTGACCTTGAACCGGTCGCAAGCTCGGTGAGCTCGGAGCACGGCCGGAGGTCAGGCAGACGGGAGTAACTGGGCGCTGTTCTCTGAGGGCGCACTGAGGAGTGCTGCCCTGGGCTCTCGGCTCCTCCGGGCTGGAGACCAGGAGACCGCCGTTTGTATTCCCGTCCTCCGGAACTCTACGGAAAGCGCTCAGGGAACAAAAGCTCCTGAAAGCAAACCAGAGCGGATTACTCACCCCGGCCCCTGGTAAGGACGGTGTAATTCCGCCTGGGGCAAAGACACTTGAGAATCACTATGACAGCCTCCTCCCCCAGAAGATCAAAAAGAAATCCAGCTGAGACCAAGTTCACCTACCAAGGAGTGCGGTTTCAATACCAAGGAGAGCAGCAGAATTCCAGAGGAGGAGAAAGCCAAGCACAGAACTCATGGCTTTTTCCCTGTGATTTTTTTTAGTTTTGCAGTTACTTTAATTTTTTTCTTTTTCATTTTTTGTTTTTTTTTTCTCGCCTTCGGGTAAATTTTTTTTTAACTGTTACCTTTTTCATTTTTAACGATTTTTTACTAGTTTATCTAAAATATATATTTTTTCTTTTTCATATTTTTCTTAGGTGTTTTCTTTTTTTAAAATTCTTTTTTTTTTTCTGTTTTCTTTTTTTTTTCTTTCTTCCTTTTTGAATCTCTTTTTATCCCCTTTCTCCCCCCTCACGATTTTGGATCTCTTCTAATTTGGTTAAAGCATATTTTCCTGGGGTTGTTGCCACCCTTTTAGTATTTTACTTGCCCCTTCATATACTCTTATCTGGACAAAATGACAAGACAGAAAAATTCAACACAAAAAAAAGAACAAGAGGCAGTACCGAAGGCTAGGGACCTAATCAATACACACATTGGTAATATGTCAGATCTAGAGTTCAGAATGACAATTCTCAAGTTTCTAGCCGGGCTCGAAAAAGGCATGGAAGATATTAGAGAAACCCTCTCGGGAGATATAAAAGCCCTTTCTGGAGAAATAAAAGAACTAAAATCTAACCAAGTCGAAATCAAAAAAGCTATTAATGAGGTGCAATCAAAAATGGAGGCTCTCACTGCTAGGATAAATGAGGCAGAAGAAAGAATTAGTGATATAGAAGACCAAATGACAGAGAATAAAGATGCTGAGCAAAAAAGGGACAAACAGCTACTGGACCACGAGGGGAGAATTCGAGAGATAAGTGACACCATAAGACGAAACAACATTAGAATAATTGGGATTCCAGAAGAAGAAGAAAGAGAGAGGGGAGCAGAAGGTATACTGGAGAGAATTATTGGGGAGAATTTCCCCAATATGGCAAAGGGAACGAGCATCAACATTCAGGAGGTTCAGAGAACGCCCCTCAAAATCAATAAGAATAGGCCCACACCCCGTCACCTAATAGTAAAATTTACAAGTCTCAGTGACAAAGAGAAAATCCTGAAAGCAGCCCGGGAAAAGAAGTCTGTAACATACAATGGTAAAAATATTAGATTGGCAGCTGACTTATCCACAGAGACCTGGCAGGCCAGAAAGAGCTCGCATGATATTTTCAGAGCACTAAATGAGAAAAACATGCAGCCCAGAATACTATATCCAGCTAGGCTATCATTGAAAATAGAAGGAGAGATTAAAAGCTTCCAGGACAAACAACAACTGAAAGAATTTGCAAACACCAAACCAGCTCTACAGGAAATCTTGAAAGGGGTCCTCTAAGCAAAGAGAGAGCCTACAAGTGGTAGATCAGAAAGGAACAGAGACCACATACAGTAACAGTCACCTTACAGGCAATACAATGGCCCTAAATTCATATCTCTCAATAGTTACCCTGAATGTTAATGGGCTAAATGCCCCTGTCAAAAGACACAGGGTATCAGAATGGATAAAAAAACAAAACACATCTATATGTTGCCTCCAAGAAACTCATGTTAAGCCCGAAGACACCTCCAGATTTAAAGTGAGGGGGTGGAAAAGAATTTACCATGCTAATGGACATCAGAAGAAAGCAGGAGTGGCATTCCTTATATCAGATCAATTAGATTTTAAGCCAAAAACTATAATAATAAGGACACTATATCATACTCAAAGGGTCTGTCCAACAAGAAGATTTAACAATTTTAAATATCTATGCCCCCAGTGTGGAAGCAGCCAACTATATAAACCAATTAATAACAAAATCAAAGAAACACATCAACAATAATACAATAATAGTGGGGGACTTTAACACTCCCCTCACTGAAATGGACAGATCATCCAAGCAAAAGATCAGCAAGGAAATAAAGGCCTCGGTCCTAAATCAGGACTCAACGGGTATCAAAAGATTGGGATCATTCCCTGCATATTTTCAGACCACAATGCTCTAAAGCTAGAACTCAGCCACAAAAGGAAGTTTGAAAAGAACCCAAATACATGGAGACTAAACAGCATCCTTCTAAAGAATGAATGGGTCAACTGGGAAATTAAAGAAGAATTGAAAAAAATCATGGAAACAAATGATAATGAAAATACAACGGTTCAAAATCTGTGGGACACAACAAAGGCTGTCCTGAGAGGAAAATATATAGCGGTACAAGCCTTTCTCAAGAAACAAGAAAGGTCTCAGGTACACAACCTAACCCTACACCTAAAGGAGCTGGAGAAAGAACAAGAGAGAAACCCTAAGCCCAGCAGGAGAAGAGAAATCATAAAGATCAGAGCAGAAATCAATGAAATAGAAACCAAAAAGACAATAGAAAGTAGGAGCTGGTTCTTTGAAAGAATTAATAAAATTGATAAACCCCTGGCCCGACTTATCAAAAAGAAAAGAGAAAGGACCCAAATAAATAAAATCATGAATGAAAGAGGAGAGATCACAACTAACACCAAAGAAATACAAACTATTATAAGAACATACTATGAGCAACTCTACGGCAATATTTGACAATCTGGAAGAAATGGATGCATTCCTAGAAACATATAAACTACCACAACTGAACCAGGAAGAAATAGAAAGCCTGAACAGACCCATAACCAGTAAGGAGATTGAAACAGTCATTAAAAATCTCCAAACAAACAAAAGCCCAGGGCCAGATGGCTTCCCGGGGGAATTCTACCAAACATTTAAAGAAGACCTAATTCCTATTCTCCTGAAACTGTTCCAAAAAATAGAAATGGAAGGAAAACTTCCAAACCCATTTTATGAGGCCAGCATCACCTTGATCCCAAAACCAGACAAGGATCCCACCAAAAAAGAGAGCTATAGACCAATATCCTTGATGAACACAGATGCGAAAATACTCAACAAAATACTAGCCAATAGGATTCAACAGTACATTAAAAAGATTATTCACCACGACCAAGTGGGATTTATTCCAGGGCTGCAAGGTTGGTTCAACATCCGCAAATCAGTCAATGTGATACAACACATCAATAAAAGAAAGAACAAGAACCATATGATACTCTCAATAGATGCTGAAAAAGCATTTGACAAAGTACAGCATCCCTTTCTGATCAAAACTCTTCAAAGTGTAGGGATAGAGGGCACATACTTCAATATCATCAAAGCCATCTATGAAAAACCCACCGCAAATATCATTCTCAATGGAGAAAAACTGAAAGCTTTTCCGCTAAGGTCAGGAACACGGCAGGGATGTCCATTATCACCACTGCTATTCAACATTGTACTAGAGGTCCTAGCCTCAGCAATCAGACAACAAATGGAAATTAAAGGCATCCAAATCGGCAAAGAAGAAGTCAAATTACCATTCTTCGCAGATGATATGATACTATATGTGGAAAACCCAAAAGACTCCACTCCAAAACTGCTAGAACTTGTACAGGAATTTAGTAAGGTGTCAGGATATAAAATCAATGCACAGAAATCAGTTGCATTTCTCTACACCAACAGCAAGACAGAAGAAGGAGAAATTAAGGAGTCAATCCCATTTACAATTGCACCCAAAACCATAAGATACCTAGGAATAAACCTAACCAAAGAGACACAGAATCTATACTCAGAAAACTATAAAGTACTCATGAAAGACATTGAGGAAGACACAAAGAAATGGAAAAATGTTCCATGCTCCTGGATTGGAAAAATAAATATTGTGAAAATGTCTATGCTACCTAAAGCAATCTACACATTTAATGCAATTCCTATCAAAGTACCATCCATCTTTTTCAAAGAAATGGAACAAAGAATCCTAAAATTTATATGGAACCAGAAAAGACCTCGAATAGCCAAAGGGATATTGAAAAAGAAAGCCAACGTTGGTGGCATCACAATTCCGGACTTCAAGTTCTATTACAAAGCTGTCATCATCAAGACAGCATGGTACTGGCACAAAAAAAGACACATAGATCAATGGAACAGAATAAAGAGCCCAGAAATAGACCCTCAACTCTATGGTCAACTAATCTTCGACAAAGCAGGAAATAAATGTCCAATGGAAAAAAGACAGCCTCTTTAATAAATGGTGCTGGGAAAACTGGACAGCCACATGCAGAAAAATGAAATTGGACCATTTCCTTACACCACACACAAAAATAGACTCAAAATGGATCAAGGACCTCAATGTGCGAAAGGAATCCATCAAAATCCTTGAGGAGAACACAGGCAGCAACCTCTTCGACCTCAGCCGCAGCAACATCTTCCTAGGAACAACGCCAAAGGCAAGGGAAGCAAGGGCAAAAATGAACTGTTGGGATTTCATCAAGATCAAAAGCTTTTGCACAGCAAAGGAAACAGTTAACAAAATCAAAAGACAACTGACAGAATGGGAGAAGATATTTGCAAATGACATATCAGATAAAGGACTAGTGTCCAGAATCTATAAAGAACTTAGCAAACTCAACACCCAAAGAACAAATAATCCAATCAAGAAATGGGCAGAGGACATGAACAGACATTTCTGCAAAGAAGACATCCAGATGGCCAACAGACACATGAAAAAGTGCTCCATATCACTCGGCATCAGGGAAATACAAATCAAAACCACAATGAGATATCACGTCACACCAGTGAGAATGGCTAAAATCAACAAGTCAGGAAATGACAGATGCTGGCGAGGATGCGGAGAAAGGGGAACCCTCCTACACTGTTGGTGGGAATACAAGCTGGTGCAGCCACTCTGGAAAACAGCATGGAGGTTCCTCAAAATGTTGAAAATAGAACTGCCCTATGACCCAGCAATTGCACTATTGGGTATTTACCCTAAAGATACAAACGTAGTGATCCAAAGGGGCACGTGCACCCGAATGTTTATAGCAGCAATGTCCACAATAGCCAAACTGTGGAAAGAACCTAGATGTCCATCAACAGATGAATGGATCAAGAAGATGTGGTATATATACACAATGGAATACTATGCAGCCATCAAAAGAAATGAAATCTTGCCATTTGCGACAACATGGATGGAACTAGAGCGTATCATGCTTAGCGAAATAAGTCAAGCAGAGAAAGACAACTATCATATGATCTCCCTGATATGAGGAAGTGGTGATGCAACATGGGGGCTTAAGTGGGTAGGAGAAGAATAAATGAAACAAGATGGGATTGGGAGGGAGACAAACCATAAGTGACTCTTAATCTCACAAAACAAACTGAGGGTTGCTGGGGGGAGGGGGTTTGGGAGAAGGGGTTGGGATTATGGACATTGGGGAGGGTATGTGCTTTGGTGAGTGCTGTGAAGTGTGTAAACCTGGTGATTCACAGACCTGAACCCCTGGGGATAAAAATATATGTTTATAAAAAATAAAAAATTTAAAAAAACAAAAGAGGATCCTCAATACAAAGCTGATGTCACCAATATTAGTTTTGATTGGGCTACCATTTGGAAATGTCATCAAATTAAGCCTCCCAATCCAAATGGCACTGCAAAGATTGAAAGACCGCCAATATAATCACATTTCTTTCAACATATGAGAAGACAAAAATGAAACCCCTTTTGGTAGCTCTTTTGCTCCTGGATTTCACATACAGGTAAGAATTCAGAGGACACATTGGGAAATGTATACAGGATGGTTACCATTTTAATTTGGCTTGGATATCAAAAACTACACAAAACCATCTAAACATTACCAGATTTCAGTTAAAAGGGTCACTGGAATATTGGAAAGCTAAAAGGATACATTCTGAGAATTAAGGACTGTTCCAAATATCATCCTGTCTTTGCTTTTCTCTTTTCACTGCAAGATGTAAAAACTTTGTAGGACCAGTCCAGAGTCAGATTCATATTAGACTATTTCCCTAGGATGTCCTCAGAAAAATTGTTTGGGCTTATAAAACTGAGTAAGTTCTAGGGGGAAAAAAATCACAGAACTGTAGACCAACTGAAATCGTGTAACCTTAGACAATATAATCTCTGTGTCTCACTTTCCTTAGACTGTGAAGATCAGATTAGAACATCTCCCCCATCTTCATGGAGAGCGCAGGGATGTGACCAGTGACTTGCTCAACCCACACCAGACAACCAGACAAACTCTGGAAAGTGTGAGAAGTGTGAGAAGAGAAATCAAAAACACTGATTAAAACCCAATGTGCATTTTCAGGAGATGCAGGAAGCCAAAGAAAACTGGATATTAAAAGCAATCTCCCAAGACTGGAGCCATTGCCCCTCTTTTCAGGTTGCCTTTTTTCTTAGCTCACACTCACAAAGCAATATATCCTTCCAGAGTTAAAAGACACTAAGCAAAGCTGATGCCAGTGGAGGCAGAGCTATCACCTCAAGTTTTTTCTACCAACCAATCAATATAAAAAGAGGCACCATGGGGCACCCAGGGGATGCAGTGAGTTAAGCATTCAGATTCTTGGTTTTGACTCAGGTTGTGCTCTCAGGGTCATGAGATCAAACCTCACTCTGGGCTCCACACTCAGCATGAAATCTTAAGTTTCTCTCTCCCACTGCCTCTACCCCTTTCCCCCTTTCCCTAATGTGCGCACTCACTCTGTTTCTCTCTCTCTTTCTCTCAAATAAATAAATAAATAAGATAAAAGAGGCACTGTGATAAAATAATGCATAATGGAAGAATTTATTTTTCCCATTAATTTCTTTAATATTTTTATTGATAAGTGTCAATTTCTTACAAAGAAGTTGCGAAGACAAGATAAAAGAATATAACAAGAGTGCTCACATTATGCTGAGACTGGACTAAATTACCATCCATACTAAGTGTCTACAGAGAGTCAATAAAATGTGGGAGAAGATGCAACTATAAACCATTTATAATGTGCTTCTTCTACCATCACTCCAGCCTGCCTAAGTGACCTTAAAAGTCTAAAAGAGAATTTGGACCAATAAAGCAAAAGACAAGACAGAGCTTATTTCCTGTTGGTCTCGAGGTAACAAATTCAAGTCCTACCCAGCTTTTAGAGTCTAAAGTTAGTGTTCTCACCATATGCTGCTTTAAATAGAAGCCCATGTAGTCACCTGTGTAAATGGCTTACCAACCTAAAAATCTTGCTTTTTTTACACACAGAAACATAACGGTGCTGTACTGGCTTAACTTGCTTGACCCGAACGCAGATTTTAATCATCCTGAGTAACAAGGTGAAAAAGTGATTATTTGCAATATCAGTACATTTTCGGATATACCAGTATATACACTCCTAGAGATCCTTTGTGTCATACACACACACACACACACAGAGGCATGCACATATGCACACACATGGGAACATACACACTTTCCTAGAACAGAAAGGACAGAGAGAAAATCTTTGGTTGAAGAATAAGAGGCAAATCTATTCTCACGAATTGCCAGACTGACTTCGTTAGCTAGGCACGGAGGAGGGCTTTGGATGTGGAACTGGGCATTTCCCTCTCACTGTTCCCCTCACGTAGCCCTGACTGGAGACTCGAGGTGGATAGAAGTCACCAAAGAGGAACTCCACAGCCCTTTGCCAAGGGGCCACCTTCAAGGTGAGAACAGGCAAGAGCCTGATACCCTCCACGTTTGCCCAGTAACGAGGTAACTGTACTTTGAAGGGCACTTCGGGGGGAAACAAGCATGACGAGATTCTTAAAAAGAGCATGTTACCTGATGTGGCTGTGAACTGGACCATCTGCTATAGGAAGGAGCCCCCGAAGACTTGCTGGCCGAGGGTCTCTGAAAAAGGGAAAGGGGGGGGAGATTTCATGTTGTCACACAAACTGAATCACTTTCTATTTCTCTAAACAAATTATTTATTCAGTGTCTACAGCTCCAAAAATTAATGCAGTCTTAGACTGTCTCAATTTACTCTCTGTTTCACTTCTTTTAAAACACATTCTCCTCAGTGAGTATAATAATACAAACACCAGAGCCAAAACATCTGGATCCAACTTGCAGTGTGTACTCGTTGTTTGACCTGGTGAAAGTTATCCAAATTCTCTCTGTCTCTACTTTGTCTTCAGTGAGACTAGAATAATAATTTTTATGTCACAGGATTCTTGAGGGGATCAAATTTTGTATGGTAAGGTGCTGTACACATAGAAGCCTTAATTCAACAAGCAGAAAATAAGGCAAATTATTATAAGTTTCCACATGAAACCAAACTGGTATACAGATATCCACATTAATAAATGAGGTCATTTGAATCTCTTACTATAAAGAGACCGTTCATCTTGGCAAAGACCTGACCGTACTATTGTTACCAGTTCTCTGGGCTTGTAAAAATACCATAAATTCACTGTAGATTTTCTCATCCACAGCCATTCTTAACACCACTTGGCAGGGGGTGGGGTACGGGGGGTGAACTTCTACCAGAGAGGCTCAAAAAAACAAAACAAAACAAAATAAAACAAAACTGCATACGCACATCCTCGGCATTTCCTCCCTCCACTCCAATGAGACAAAATGTAATTTTGGAGGGGCAGGAGGTAACAGAGTTCTGGGAAACCCTTTGCTTTTCTGATAAAAGGGAAAAGATAATGCTGTGACCTTCACCACTACTACTCCTTTCTCTCTAAATAAAGATACGATGCATGGAGCTGAAGCAACCATTCTGTGACCAAGAGGAAAAAGGGCCAAGAGAAGAACAGAGATGCTAACCCTAACTGGTCTTCTTATGCAGTTTAACCACAGCTTCAGGCTGCTACTCTTGCAGCCTGAACTTCCTTGGGTAATTGACTATACTCACATTTTCTACCCCTTGCAGAAAGTTATGGATACTTCATGGCAGAGGCGTGAAGATATGGAAGTGATTGGGATGTTTGGAGAATGACCAGTAGACCACTACAGTACTGCCAACTCCATACTACCCATCACAGCATTCCATCTGCCTTTCAGGACCCCTGTGTAATTCTGTGCTGGCCTTTGCTGTTCCTGACAGCTTTCCTCAATCTCTGCCACGGAAGGCTGGCATGCTAGCTAAATGCTGTGTTCTGCCTGCTCAGTTCAACTCTCCTCTCACATCTGCCCGTTTGAGGAGATAGACATGGGATCAGCTCCCCTGCCCCACTGAGGCTGATGGGATTGGATGCTATAACACAGTATAAGAGGCGTTTCTGATTTCAACTTGGGTAAAGGGAGAACTATCAAGGAAGTAGCTGGAAATTAAACTAAAAACTTAATCATATTCCCTCAATGAGAAGCAGTAGCAATGAATTTCAAACACATCTGACTTTACCAGCGCATGACCATGTACCTTCTCTTAATGCCATTTTCTTAATTGTGAAATAAGAATAATTTAGATGGTCTCCATGCTCCCTCCTTATCCAACCCAAAATCTAGTCAATTAAATGATGCTATGCTTTACTGATTATAGTGGCAACACTGAACTTCCATGGAAAGATGCGATTCCTCTCAATGTTATGTACCTAAAATACCAAAGAAACATCTGAAACCTCTGTTACCTAGAAAATGCTAGTTATCCAGAAATAGCCCATTGCCTGAATATTGTAGCAGATCCTGACTTCTCTGCATTTTTTGGAAGGGGCCATTGGCTGATTTTCTACCCCAATGATTTGGGCTTCAGTAGAATCTCGTCAACTCTCCTTAAGTCATAACCTTTAGGAATTTACCATCAGATTAATTTTTGAGACATCATATGTTGAGAGCATAACTTATCATAGTTTCAAGCCACAATACAGGTTTCTAAAATTAAACCATAATTTTTATATTATTATCAGGAAAATAAAGCTTTATGGTTTTTTTTAATTGAGATATAATTGACAAATAATATTATATAAGTTTAAGCCATCAGAGTTGATTTGATACATCTACATTTTGCAATATGGTTATCACCCTACTGTATATAGTAAATTTTATATAAAACATGTATATTATATATAACATATATATCTCTTCTTTATCCACTCATCTGTTGACAGACCCTTAAGTTATTTCCATATCTTGGTTATTATATATAATGCTGCCAGAAACACCAAGTGCAGATATCTCTTTGATAGCTTGTTTTCTTTTCTTTTTTTTTTTTTTTTTATATCATAGAGTAGTTCTATTTTTTCCATTTCTTAAGGAAGCTTCATACCGTTTTCCACAGTGACTGCACCAGTCCCACCAAGAGTGTGCACAAGGGTGCCCATTCCTCCACATCCCCATGAACACTTGGTATCTCTTCTTGAAAGCTTTGATTTTTTTTAATCAAAATAAAATGATGGTAATCAAATTCAAGACGTGAACACTAACATTCAAAAAAATATTTTAAAGAAAAGTGAGATGTGGGACCTACAGTATATGAACCAAATTATTACGGAACCTTGAAGTGGGAAGGACAGAAAATGGGTTTCTGTGGATTTGAGTGCAATAAAAACCCAATGTGAAACACACAGCTCTCCCTTCTTGAAAGGTGTCATGATACTTCCATGCCCACGCTTAACTTTCTCCTAAAGGTCACACTGCACTTCAGCACACAAGTATAATTGACTGCATAATGGTAATTGCAGTCTATTGTGATTCACACACTTCATGTCCTTTCTAGTGCTAAGGATAAATGTAAAAGGCCAGAGAAACAACAAAATAACTGGTCAATATTAATTACAATTTTAAAGACATGGCCACGTCCCAAATTGTAGCATAGCTTCTGATGGATGTGACTATATTCAAAAATCAGTTTAATAGCACAAAACACAATATCTGATATCTTTTTGAATCTTTGATTCAAAGATATCTTTTTGAATAAACTAACCATAAGGTGTAGTTTGGATTTCAGTCTGGACGAAAATAAACTCACAGATAAGTAATAGATCATACCCTCCATCTCTCCCTCTTAGTGCCCTTAGCAGTGGTTAATCAAAGGACAGTATCCAGATCAGAATAATGAGGCAAGCTGGTTTAAAATGCAAATTTATTGACCCCAGGAATTTACAAATCTCTGGAAGTGGGATCCAGCAATTTGCATTTTTAAGAGGCTCTTCAAGTGATTCGCATTTAATCTTGGAAGCAAAGAAACATCCCAGAATATTCCCAGCACACACTTCTACTGCCACATGCATCCACTGAGTAAGGATGATGATGAGTAGAGGTATGAAGACCCAAGGATATTATTGATAGTAGTTTTCTCTAAACAGACAAAATGAACTCTCAAACTCCAGAGAAATATCTCTGGAAATTGTGGGAAGATGCTTGAGGAAAAAGAATCTGATTTTTAATCTACTGATATAGATTGAATGTTGAACCACCACAGTCCAATTAAAATGGCTGAGTAAGGGTTGCAGTTTAGATATCCAACTCCTGTCCTTGGAAAACCTTCCCTGAATACCAAGAACTGGCTACTCTACTGATGTTTCCGGCACATCTGCACTTACATCTTAGCAAAACTTCTGTTACACTCACTTGTAATTGCCTTCTAAATGCAGTTTCCTCTTGTAGAATGGACATTCCACAAGGTTATAAGGGAAGACAGGAGAGAGTTGGGGCTGGGTCTTATTTACTCAAATAACTAGGCATGCTTGTATACTAAGTGCTCAGTAAACATCAAATTAATTAATAGGTTTAGCAGGCTTAATCCTATTCAAGTTTAGCGAGTATGACCAGGGGACTGTGACAATGGAACCAACACGCCTGAGGACAAATGCAGTAAAAACTGGTCAAATTCCAGAGCCTCAGTGGCTGCTATAATATCTTAGAAAGGGTAATACCACTGGCCCAGATTTCAGGATATTAGGGTAAGGAGTTCCCTAATGTGGCTTCATAGAAAAAACCAACCGTTAAAGTCAACAGGGCAAGAAATCAGGGAAATGGCAGACATCACACAGAGGTAGAAAGCACTGGTGAACGGCTACATGTGATTCCATAGGAAATGTCTCCAGAAGGCTGTGAGGTAACTGCCAAAGGACTAGATGATCTACAAAAACAGAGAGAGGCCGGAATTCAAAGAAATATTGAGGCAAAAATACATACCCCAGTTTGCGTCTTCTCTCTCTCCCTCCCCCAGGCTGTGGGTCTCAAGCAGATCCAGGTTACTTATATCAGAGAAGGGAGCTCAGGAGGAGGAGGATGGAAAACTGTTTAGTGACAAAAGCATGCAGAGTGTGCTATTAACAAAGGCAGGGAAGTACTATGCAGAAACCTGGAAGACAGACCAAATTCAATGGCAGCTCCTAAGTGAGGAAGGCTGCCAATGCTGCAGGGAGCCCACCAGCCAGCCAGCCGCCCTACTTCGTCCACACTGTCCTTCGCTTGGCCAGCTACTTCCAAGTCTAATTGCCCATCAGCGTAAGACAAGGAACTTTGGGAATGTGTACATTTTTCAGTAGCTACAGTTCTTTCTGCATTTGGCCTGGAGCATATTTGGAGAACGAGAAATGAAGAACCAATAAATAGTGTTAGAAGGTGCCAATTAGACATCTGCGTTTAACATCGTGGCACAAAACGTCATTGACAAATACAGTCCAGGAACCAACACGGGTTATTCAGACAGACTGAACTCTGGATGACAGACATGACTTTTGGGATTTTAATTTCAGATGGAAAACCATGTTTCCAGCCCCAGTGAGATGAATCATGCAAGAAACAAGACCAAACAGCAAAGGACCTAGACAGCAGTAACACTTTTAATAAGTAAGGTAGGAAGAGATGACTCAAAAACCTTCCCAGGGCAAGAAACTTTGTAAAGAATAAGTGGTAAAGGCTCTACCCACATGTACCTTCATAAGGAGCTACCAAAAAGAAAAAAAAAAAAAAAAAAAAAAAAAAAGAAAAAAAGAAAAAGAAAAAAGAACCCACACACAACCAAAGTCAACAACAACAACAAAAAAAACAAGTGCACATACCAAGCCAGTTAAGAAAAGGAAACTGATTAAGAAAAAAAAAAAAGGTATAGGGTGAAGTTCTGCAATCTCTTTAACAATTTTGCTATTGAAAGCATGATTTCGGGGGCGCCTGTGTGGCTCAGTGGTTAAGCATCTGCCTTCAGCTCAGGTCATAATCCCAGAGTCCTGGGATGGAGTTCCACATCTGGCTCCCTGCTCAGCGGGAGTCTGCTTTTCTCTCTCTCTCTCTCTACCTGCCTTCTATTGATGCTCTCACTCAAATAAGTAAATTTAAAAAAAAAAAAAAAGCATGATTTCCTCTTTATTATTATAATACCCTGGAACACATATTCCAGCATGTGCTGTTGCATGGACTCAGCATTTATGGATGGAGCCTATGCTGTGAATGTGAGAAACATGAGAAACAGCCTCTCCCCTCCCCATCCTCTGTAAACACCATGATCCATTAGTTACCTTCACTTTGATAAGAAATTATCAAGCTCAGGGCACCTGAGTGGCTCAGTGGGTTACAGTCTCTGCCTTCAGCTCAGGTCATGATCTCAGGGTCCTGGGATCAAGTCCCGCATCGGGCTCTCTGCTCAGCAGGGAGCCTGCTTCCCTCTCTCTCTCTCTCTCTGCCTGCCTCTCTGCCTACTTGTGATCCCTCTCTGTCAAATAAATAAATTTAAAAAATAAAAAAGAAAGAAATTATCGACCTCAGTTATGGAATCCCAGAACTCTGGACTAAACCATCATTGCCAAGAAGTCCTATCATGTTCCTAATGCTACAGAGAATCCTCACAGTTAGTAGCTAAAAGCTGATCTAAATCTTTCCAATTTCAATAAAACTCCAGATCATGAAAGTATATGACAAACAGCTCATATAATCTCCATCTCTTTCTAAGGCTCAGCATTTTCTCCTATTCTTTTCCCAATTAAATTAACCAATGCTGTTTAACCTTTCTCTGTGTGCCCTCGCCTCCAGTCCGTCTTCAGCCATTTCACTGCCCTTCTCTGGGTCACATCCAATATCTCCACGCTCCTTCTTCTCAAGTTGTGAAATCTGAAACTGAATGAGTTACTACTCCTTGTGTCCTCAGTCCATTATGAAAATGCAAAAGAAACCTAAGCTAGCCTCAATGCAAAAAAAAAAAAAAAAAAAGGGAAGAAAATCCCAACACAATTCCAAGCACTAAACATTGACTTAGTAACTACAGTCATTAGCCTTTGCCTCTTGGTCTTATTTATTTTCCATTGATGAAGGAGAAATAAAGGAATCTTGTTTAAGGAGACCTAACCCAGTCATCGTGTTGTGCTTACAAAAAGCAGATGCAGAATAATAGAGACTCCATCTGTCTCCATAAGTTAAAATAGCATATATATTTACTGAAACCAAAATGGCGCTCTCATTTTCTTTCCTAGGGTCTTTCTTTCCTAGTTCTCTGGCCCCTCCTTGTCAGAGGAAGCATTTTGTTGCACACCTAGGAAGTGCAAAGTTACCAACAGGCATTGCGAAGATGGCATTGCTTTCTTCTCTCCTTGTCCTCCCCTTGCTGCCCCCAAGAACCACCTTCTAGCCCGCCCTTGTCACTCCTTATCCTTTACCCTTTGTAGGTTCTTCACAGCGCCTCTCACTATCTGAAATTCTCTTGTTCATGTACTTATTTTGTTTTTCAGTGTTCCTGTCCCTCCCTAGAATGTAAGTACCAGGAAAAACAGCTTTCTTTTTTTTAATGCTTCTCTTTCTTAACCATCACTGTACTATCACACACACACAGCAGTATCTTCATATATACCCGCTGAATGATTCAGTGAAGGAAGAAGTACACTTGGTTCTTACTCTCAAAGACTTTACAGCCCAGTGAGGGAGATGAACACAAACGCAAGTTCATTCCAAGTGGTGCTGCTCTTTCCATCACATATGCAGGCTGGGCAGGCATGTGCTGCATGGGGAGCCATGTGGTATATTACAAGACTTTTCCACAAACAAAGTAAAATGCCTTGCTGTAATAAAATTCATACATTAGGATCATTTTTTAAAAAGCGGAAGTAAACAATCTTATGGAGCGTACCTTTTTCTCATTTATAAAAAGCTGCTCTGTAAGCTAACAATGGTTTTACGGGGGTAGAGCTGATTTTAGGGCCAATTCCCTGGCCTTAGGCTTTGAGTATCCTGGACCAGGGGCAGGAAGTCAGGGCATAAGGCATTCCTTCACCAACAGATGCTGCTTTAAATAACCAGAATGTGGTCTCCAGGCTCCAAGATGACCTCCAAAGACCCTGCTTCCTGATATCCATTCCACCTTCCAGTCCCCTCCACAATGTACAGGGTTGGTATGCTTGACCAATAGAATATAATAGTAACAAGGATATGTCACTTTTTAGGTTAGCTTATTTTCTGGGGCATGGCTTATCACCTTTGGGTTCCGTAGATCCAAGCCGTGTCACTAGAGAAACCATGTCATGAGCCACTTTATCAAGAGTCCCATGTGGGGAGAAATTGAAACCTTTCGCAGACAGCTACATGAGTGAACTTGGAAGTTGATCCTTCAGCCCCGGCCAGGTCTTCAGAGACTGCAACCCTGGCTAACAGCTTGAGTGCAAACTTTAAAAGAGACCCTGACCAAGAGCTCCTGTTCACTTATCCCCAACCCTCAGAAACTGCAAGCTGATCAAGTTTTGCTGTTAAGCTGTTAAATTTGGGGTCATTTGTGACACAGAAATATATTAACTAATTCACATTATTAGCAGAAAAACTATTCAGCTCTTAGTCTGTAGAAAGCATACAGTATTCTGTGAATCATACCTACCGGAGGGGAAGACATTACACTTCTTACAAAAAAAAAAAGAAAGAAAGTTTCTAGATTTTTCCTCCTTTAGGTTTTTTTTTTCTTTTTTAAATTAAGTCCCTGAATTTCCACATTGTTATTTAACATGTCTCGCAGTCACTTTCTCCAAGGAGACAGAGAACTGTAAGTCCCTGAAGACGCAAGCACAAGGTAACCCCCAACTCCCTTCCTGCACAGGACTAAAAACAGTGAACAGGATGCTCAGTAAATAAATGATAAGCTTCCTGTTATCATGCAGCTTTCTCTGTAACTCAACTTGATCTTGCTGTATCTTACAACAAAGAATAGATTCACTTTCGCTACTGGGCTCAATCTGCCACTCAGAGAAACAGAAACCCTTCTCTAGTGCAGCTGCCTAACAGGGGAGGGGAGGGTATTCTGCTTTCAAGGTACTAAGGGGAGGGGAGGGGCGACTCCCACAGACCCACAAGAAAACACTGAGTTGATTCGGTGTTCGCCCATCTGTTATATAGAGACTGGACCCACAGAACAACCTCCTGAAAAGTGGTTCTCTGGTCCTTTTGGGGAAATGCTACATTTTCCAAATGATTCAACCCATGCATCAGCAAAATTTTTCTATAGGGGACCACAGAATAAATATTTTGGGGCTTTGTGGGCCATACTCTTTCACAACTACTCAACTCTGCCATGTGACCTGAAAGCAGCTATAGAGAATACAACACAATGAGTGGATGTGGCTGTACCCCACTAAAACTATATTTGCAAAGATGGGCTTGATTCAGATTTGGCCCATGGGCTGGAGTTTCCATAGAGTTCTTGTTCCCCACTGGAATGTTTAAGTACCAGGAAAGCAGGAAGGTTAACACAGAGGACACTGTTCCAACCTCTCTCTTGGAGAATTACTGAACATGTTGGTACATAAAAGGCATTGAGAATTTCTGCTCCAAAGGCCCATCCATGGATCAACTTGTCCCAACATTACTTGTCCAAAGAATGAATGAATTTATCTATCTATCTATCTATCTATTTATTGTTGGCTGGCTGGCTGTACCTCTCCCCTCCTTTTTTCTCTCACTCAACTTATTTTCTTACCAAATATTTATTAACATCTCAGGAACCTAGTCTTCCATAGTACCTCCCCAAGGAAATAATGAGTCACTGAAACTGCCATGTTCATCTGAGTGAACAATTGGATTCTAACTCTTTAGAAAACTGGTTTGGAACTCAGAGTGTCAGTGAACATCTTAAGCAATACCTTGACTTTCAAACGTAAGATAGTCCCAAAGATAGAAAATTGTAAAAGTATCTGGGGTTTTGTGTGTGTGTGTGTGTGTGTGTGTGTGTGTACATATAATATGTTTTATGGAAAACTGATTGGCTAACTGCTTCCCACATTTTTCTGTGTCCTCTACCTCCCCTCATCCCTGTCCTAGAAGTGATTGTTCCTTTTGGAACCATAGTATGAAAACCATTAGGAAGTTATGGAGTAGGTCATTACCTCCAGAAAATGTCATATCACTAACACATCCAAAACTTAGAACACAGAGTTAATTTCACTGGCCAAATTAGCAAATTAGTGATTTTCTGCCAAAGTGTCTTAGGAACTTATAAAACACACATAGTGGCATCAGGGATTGTCAGAGTTCTTTTAAGCAAAAGAAACCTTGAATTCCTTCATTAGTAGTCTCTAATTATTGGTGGTTGTGGGCCAAACAGACCAAATCTGGAGTAATACAGGAGTGCACCTCACCAGGGTGTGAACAGCAGGAGACAGGGATCATTGGACAACATCTTGGAGCCTGCCTGCCACCAAGGTAGGTGGAACGAAATCAGACAAGCAGATTTTTCCCCCTTCCTGGATCTGATACTAATTATAAGGCATTAACCAAGTCATTTCAGCTCATCTATAAATTGGGGAGGTTGAACAAAAGTCAAACTTGCTGTGAAAATGAGAATCTATCAATATTCATACATTGCTTTAAATATTTTCAGTGCATATTCATATTAGTGTTGCCACAATGTTAAGTGGGAAGGATCTGGTCACAAGCTGGCTAGGGTCCAGTTTCCCAGAATGGAGCTACCCCTAACCTGAACTCCAACCCAATCATTTTTCTCTCAAAGGCATTAGAATTCCCAGGACAGACTCTCCTGAGCTTAGATACCACCAACGCACTCTAATCCAAAAGGCTTTTCAAAGCTTGAACTTTCCAAAGCCTGAGGAGGGGGTGGTAGTTGCTGAATTTTAAGAGTGGTTTATTAAACTGTCCATCAGATTAGAGGTTGCTCTTTCTATCTCCCAGACTTTTCCTTCATCATGGAGAGACATGGAACTCTCAGAAGTTTTTCTTATAGAAACATATCCCAGGACACTGCACAGCCCTCCATTCTTATCCTGGTATTTCCTCCAACCTTTTCACCTCATCACCAAACAGTGGGAAGACCAAGGTCTCCTCTGCACACGTAATACCAGATGCTAACTCAGTGGCAATGATCCTTCCAACCATGGGCACTTGTGACAAGGCTCTGATCTAGCCATTTAGCTGTGGCTAGCAAGGGGAGCATGGCCACACTACCATAATGAATCAGATTTGCTCTCCATGCTAATTGCTATGTACAAAACACTACTGGCATGCACACTTTCCAGGATGAGCATGTTGACAAGTGGAAGACGTTTGAAGTCTTTGCTCTGTGACTGAATGGACTAGGGCAGAGAGAATGCTTTTCTGACTCTTCCTGACAAGTCCTCATGTGGCTGATTCTTCTGGGGGCATAAAAGACAAAGAGAAGTAGAAAAACAAATTTTTGGCTCTTCTCTGCCAGGAAACTAAAGATTTCATAATTCTCAAAGTAAGGAATGACTGTAGAGTTTAAAACTTTATGAAGAAATAGCCATATCCCATCAAAATGCTCGTGAATAAACGGGGCGGGGGGGTTGAAGTTAATTCCTCCAAATAAAGCTCTCTATTTGGAAGAATTTTGTTGCCATCTGCTTCTGAAACTTTTTTAAAAACAGGGAGGAGGAAGGTGAGGTGAAGAATTAAGCCTAATTTTCAGAGAACGAGATGATTCAGGGCCAAAATGGATAAAAGCATTCACAAGCATTAAATCACAAAAAAAATTAACTGCCCAATGCGATGTGTATTTAGGTGGAGCAAATTCCAAGAAATTGTGGAAAGGCTGCCCTCTTCAGACACACTATTTTTCCTTAAGTTGCTATAGGTTTTTCTATATAAGTTTCTCTATAGGGGAAAACAGAGTATGGGGTAAAATATCAAGTCTGAGCTTTACTCTAATAAATAAATGTCAAACAAGGACATGAAAAAAAAATGTTATTGAGTACCTAGTGTGCTTGTCCGGACTTGTCTGGAATATATATCTTGAAAGTATTCCACATGGCCCTTGAAGCATGGAAGCAAGCTTCAGAATCCTAAGTGGTGATTAATTAATGGAGCTGTCTGTGGCTGAAATGTTTACCTCGGCTGTCACGTACCTAAGTGCATTCGGAATAACCAACTGAAGTCACAATAATTGGCTTTCATGCCATTAGAAATTTTAATAGCCATGATGAACTCTACTCTTATTCCACAAAAAATCCTTGTTTTTGGTTTTATTCCTGTAATTCTGAACAACCCAAAATGACAATTAAGAAGAGTCCTGTCATAATGGTAAGTATTGTGCATAGTTGGGACCTTGGGAAGGCACTAATTCTACTGTCAGCAGAGTTTCCTTAGAATACCCCACAGACACGTACTAGTGAGAAGCAAGGAGAAAATTTCATTTGAAACACAACTTGTTTCTCTACATTTCCTGATCTGGGTTTTTTTCTCCCCCAACCATTTATTTTTTCAATGATCAAACGCAAAGTATAAGTAATATAATAAGATGGCTTCTAAGAACCACACTCAAAAGCCAATTTCAATTATTTACAGTCAGTTCCAGAACAAATGAGAGCATATATATATATATATATATATATCCAACAAATCATAAAATACTCCCATTGTATCATCTTCTGCAGGAAGGACAGGAAGAAATTTTAGTTTGCAGGGTGGACTTTTGCTTCATAACAACAACAAAAAGAGAGGGCACATAATATACTCAAACAGAGGTCACTGGGGAAAGAATTTCCAAATATTGTTTTCGACAAACAATTGTTGATGGAAATTGAATTGGAGTCTACAGGAAAATGGTGTGCAGAGCAATAATAACTACAGATTTACATAATATGTGACACATGTAATAGAAGTATCCATTTTTTGCACAGGGACGTAAACACAGAATGAACTTGTTCATAATGTGAGGTGATCAGGCTGAAAGGAAGTGCGTGCCAGCATGTTTCTCCTCTGCCTTCTAATATTCAGTTTCATGTATAATTGATAGGCTACCATTTTTATGATGGTTAAAATAAGAGTAAATAAATTATGAGGATTTCAAATATAAGCCATTTTCCAGGAAGGCTCAGTTTTTCTTTGAATGGACATCATATGATTTTAATTCTGAAGGCATTTCTAGCAGACTAGCAATGTCATTGGCTTCTTATGTTCCCAAATTTTACTTAGCTTCCAATCTAAGATTGGTAGATGACTAGACCTCAAATACAACCCTTGTTTTATATTTTTGCAAAGGTGAAATTCATAACATTTGGGCTGAAGAGCCAGCATAATACCAAATGCTGAACTTCCGTTATACTTGTATGCAGGGATAAAATGAGGAAATGCCAAACAGAACACGCTTTACCCCAAGACCTTGGGGTAAAGAGAAGTGAATCACATGCGCCGTAACTTCTGAGTTTTCAAATACAGATCTATTGGTTTACATAATTAAAATTCTGTAAAATTACATTTTGAACATATATCCAACTATGGACACTATATATACACATATATAAGCTTGTAAATTTGCACAGTGTATGTATATAATTATATAAACGTGTATTATAAATAATATATTGTGTATATATAATATACATAATATATAATATATATTGTGTAAATATAAATATGTTTATAGTCATATTTTTGTATTTATCTTATTTATGTTATAAATATATGAAGATATTTACTAGCATGTACAATATGTAAGTATATAACATACTATGTATAATATATAAATATTATATACAATATATAAGTATATAACATTATATATTACACATTAGATATGTCACATGCTATATGCACATATTTTATAATTACATATATTTCATATTATGTAATATGCTATATAATGACGTTATATATACTATAGATAATGTTGCTGCTACAATGTATATATAAAATCATAGGCACTGAACTTATATTGAAATCTGAGAGATTTCTAAGGGTACTCTTTACTGTATGCAATTTCTAACTTCCACAAGGACTTTGAAATGAGAACCCTTTCATGAGAGGAGACACCTCTGTATCTATCCTCACCAGAGCACTCCACAAGCTTTCCAGCTTCCGCAGACATAAACGCATCTTTAATACTGAGCTCAGGAACTCCTTCATACAACTTCAAATCAAAGCCAATTTGTTTTTTTTGAATTGGTATTGGCTATGTTGGCCTTGGTCTACAGACAATTTGAAACAGAACCATATGGTATAATCAGGGATTTTATCACTGATTATGACACCTTTGTTGTAAGGTGCAGTGAAAGAAACACCAAATTACCTGGGAGATGTGAAAAGGAGAGCTAGCAGCCAGTGAGTGTTGGGACCAGACTATTCCACGGACAGGTACCGTAACCACCAGACCTCCCAGCTTCTCCAGGTCTCTGTGCTTTGATTAACCAGTGCTATGGAGGCACTGGATTACCCTTAAGGCATCAGTACAATCATTGTAAAAGGCTCTCGAAACCCCTTCTTCCCTCAGATGCACATTAAATAAGCTAGCATTCACGCCGCTTTCTCCTCACAGACAAACCATTACCAGCCACTGTTACCATGGCACAGACACACGCCAGGGAAAAGCCCCACACACAGAAGGGTTGTTTTTGTGATTAACTGATAGAATCAAAAGGAGAAAAAAATAATAGAGCGGGAACTCAAGCCATGCATAGCCATTTTTCCCACATGAACAAAATATTCATAAAAACAAACAGAGCATGGAGCCAATATGGCAAATTTCAGACATGAGCATGATTTTATAAATAATGACTTATAAAACTGTGGGAGAAAAGCAAAAGACAGCCAGTGTGCATTCTCCAGGGTTTGCCATACATCACAGCTTCGTTAGCGACAAGACAGAGGCAGCTCGGTCTCGGGAAAACCCCACAGCTCTACCAGGAGCAGGGAGGCACATGAGCTACAGGGGTGCATGTGAGGGTGCACTTCAGTTCCAGGGGACAAACTCCTCTAATCACCGAGGCAAAGCTACTCAAGTCTGGGTAGAGAGAAAAGTCCTACAGCTCTTCTGGGGAAGGGAACAGCCAGGAGATTTTCTGAAAGAGCTAGCACCTGTCCTTCAGCTTGCTGCTCCAGGATTTCTTACCATGGTGCCAAGTCCGAGGTCCGTGCAGAATGTTAAACTAAAAACACTGGAGCTAGAAATATCTGCAGTGGGGGGCCTGTTGATTTGTTTGCCTGGCTCCCATACACATTTTCTTTCATAAAACAAGGTACTCCTTTGAGAAACTCCTCTATCCCCACTAAGCTTGGCAGTTCAGGTGCATTGTCCTCTGGGTCACCCATGCCTGCCAGGCAGTTTCTTTATCCGGGATCTGGATCTTGGGTGGAATGGCCCAAAGGGCACTTGGAGCTGGTTCATCTCAATGGAGATGCTCTGAAGAGACCACATGGTAGTTTCTAAAACCTTCCTAGATCCCCGGAACTTCCCTCAATGTTGTAAAATGAGCACTGAAGGCTCATTTTGTTTTTTCTTTGAAATGTAATTCTGTCCTACCACATATCTTTCCAATAAATTCCATTTTGCTTAAGTTAGCCAGGGTTAGTTTCTGTTGGATTGAAACCAAAGAACCATAAGAGACACAGACTCTTACCAATTACCGTGTTTCCAATGTCTTTTCCACTCTCCCCTGCACACTATTTACCAAGTTCTGCTCATCTTATACTATTATTTTCTCTCTGTATACACACATTATAATACATGTTATGTTATATTCTGCTGTATTACACTCTGTTATACTATTCCACGTCTTTTGCATCCATAAAACACCCTAATGATGGACCTATTTATTATTGCAGATGCACCGGAGCTGAGGAGGTAATTGTAGTTCTCACAAGTTAAACTAGTCATGCATCAGGATAACCGAAAGCCTTTGGTAAACAACAGATTCCTGGTCCCCAGTCCCGGAGGACTGAGTCAGTTGGTCTAAGAGAGGGCCCTGAGAAGTCACTTTTCTAACAAGTTCCCAGATGAGGATGCTGCTTGTCCGGGACCACATAATGAGTAGCACCAGATTAAGTCAAAGCTTCTTGAACTCTGATGTACTTACAAATGCCCTGGGGAATACATTCTGCTTCAGCAGGTCTGAGGTGGGGCCCAAAACTGCATTTCTAACAACCCCCAGGAGAAGAAAATGCCACCAGACCACAAAGAGTAGCAAGGATTACATGACTGGCTCAGCTTGCACAATAAATAAGTGCCGGAGCCTCGACCTGGTCTCAGGTTTAACTTCTACTCGCTCTGCTGCCTCCCCTGAAAAAACCTGGTCTTTACAGATGGGAAACCCGAAACTCTGAAAGATCATACAATTTGACCAGATCTCTTAGCTCGTTAGTTACATATTTCATAGGACACGGACCCCATCTTTGATCACCAGCCTAGGCTGCTTTTCTCTGCTGTGCTCAAGAGTTTACAAAATATTGTAGATTCACTCCGTTCTACATTAAACCCTGACAAAGACACCAAGATATGGGCAAGGCCAGAACTCATCCTTATTTCATGGATGGGGCACCCAGGTGGGGTGCAGATTGCAGAAACCACTTGTTAATGACCACAATGCTAGAAGGTGTCAAAGCTTGACCTGACCTAAAGCAATTCTAATGCCAAGTGCCTGCTCCCACCTCCTGCAACAGCCCCCCTCTCTAAGAAGGAAAGACACATCCTTACTGTGAAAGACGGAAGGAACCCAGACAGACAGCAAGTATGGGGACCCAAGACTGAATCCAGGTGTCAAAACTAGAGGTCCTCTAGTCCTGTCTGGCCTGCAGAAGCATTTTCTCTGGCCTCTACAATGTCTGGTTGTTTGGTGGTGGGGCAGTTGCCTGTGTTTAAATACTGAGAAATTTCACACTATAATCTAGAATGAAAGCTGTAAAGATCTGGCAACACAGAGTGCAGATCTCATACCCTACGAAAATCAGCTCTGGGTGTGAGGAGAGGAATGTGGGGGCCTGGGGGTCATTAAGGTGGTCACACCGTCAGTGACCTGGATTTACATGATAGAAGACAGACCACTGGCCCCTTGTTCTTCAGTCCATCACAGCCCTCATTCAGCATACAGCCAGGAGACCCTCTAAGTATTGAGTTCCAATGGCTGAAAACTAAAAATCTACAAGACTACAGTACTATAATATCAACATTTCCCAGGGAAATGCATCTGTTAAAGTACTGGAGAAGAAAAATCCAGAATCCATGCCCCCGCCTTTATGGTTACACGAAGGTAAGTAGCTTCTCACTTTGGATGAAAGCTGAGCTCATGGTTGCCTCCTTTTCTCTCATAAAGTACAAGCTGCTAATTCTATTTGAATTACCACAGCATCCCTACTCATCTCTAAGTTTTAGTACCTTGACTGGTGATTATTTGCTGGTTCTGGAAAACCCTGCCTTTGTAAAAAAAAAAAAAAAAAAAAAAAAAATCATTTTCTCTACCCTCATGGATTAGCGGTCCCTGTTGCACACAGCCAAGTATGTTCCTGAACGAGGCCAAGGATCCAGCTGGCAAAATCCTGCTTTAGCATAATTTTAAATCGCCGAGTCAACATAATGCCACTCTTCTGTTTAAATTACTGAACAATTAGAACTATGTGGGGTGTAATTCCAGACCGAGTCCAGCCCTGCATGCGACTCTTTTTTGTTGTCACTGTTAAATGACCATATTAAAGCATATCCAGAAGTTGACTGAGGGTAGAGTTTCAGGGCAACAAAATTTATGCAAGGAATTTAAACATTGACATCCTCTTCGTTTAAGACAAAAGATTTGCCTGGAAATCATCACACCTTTAAGACCACAGTAATATATATGTGTGTATAGTTTGGGGTTTTGTTTGTTTGTTTGTTTGTGTTTTTTTGTTTTCTGTTTTTTTTTGTTTTATTTATTTATTTATTTATTTATTTTTTTGGAAAGTCAGCCCTAAGAGCAAACAGCCCTATCCCCTGGTGCTCTGCTGTCTCCTTGCAGCCTGAAGGTAGAAATAATGAGCCTGCAGAAGGGAGTGACAGATTTTATCTTGGAGACACTGACCCGAATGACTCCATTAGCATTGTTCCAAATGAAAAGTCGCCCTCCCTCTATGGGGATTGGAGGGACTGCCGGGGAGCTAGGATGCACTGAGATGTTCAGCTTCCATTTAGAACCAGATCCTTCTCAAGAACCAAGGACACGTTGTGCCCCCACCCCCACATGCATTCCCCAGAAGCCAGGCCCTGTCTTTTTCTGTAGTACTTGCCTGCACCAGAAGGAGAGCCTCTCAAATCAAGGAATACTACCTACGTCCTCCCTGCTCCCTTTCAGCCCACATCAAGGGGGTCCAGGTGGCTCAACCTGATGGGTGCCCTCCAGTCCAACCTCATGGTTTATCATTCGCCCATTTCTCTTCCAGGATTCTGTTTTTGTAGAAGATTAAAGTCATGCCTTCCCCCAGAGCTCTGACTTTCCATAGAAAACCATCCCTTCCTAGTTTTGAACCAGAAAGGGAAAGGGAGATGGAGTGGGGAAGGGGGTGATGGGTGGGAGGTCAACACACACACACATACACACACACACACACACAGCACCACTGAAGTCTCCAGGCAAAAGCATCTCATCCCACAGAGTAAAGGCCCTCTGAATCTGAGAGGAGTTCATTAGACTTTCACCTTTTGTGTACCAGACGTTCTCTAATCTAGAGATAATGCTCATGGACAAGCTTGGGTCTGAGATAATTCCAAATTTTACCCCTTACTTGCTGTGGGATCTTGTACAAGTTTAAGTAACTTGTTTAAATGCCTCTGAGGGGCTCCGTTTCTTCATTGACAAAATGAAGATGTTAGTTCTCATTTTGCAGAATCGTCTTGTAAATTAAATGCAAAAAGCAACTGTGTTCCAAGAACAGTGCCCAGTGCATGCAAGAAATTCAGTAAAGATGGCTTAATTATAATAGTAATAACATTTGAATAAACCCTCTAAACACAAAGTCAAGAATTCCCCATGCAGAGGTAGTCCCTACCATGGTAGTCCCCTACCATGGTAAGATTGTGGCTGAGGTCCCTCCCTGCCTTCTATCCATATTTCCCAGTGAAAGCTTTCTCAAGCTATGTTCTTCCCCAAGGACTGTTATGGGCAGTCCCACACTGCTGGACGAGGCTTTGATCTTGACTTTAATGAGAGCTTTAGAATCCTGAGTGACAGCTCTGTGGCAGGCCTAGACAGGAGGGACATCTCAGATAGCTCCCCAAGATAGCCCTTCACTCTGGGGAGTCTCAGTAGGTTAGAACATGCTGGAAACCATGGAGAAAATATAGTATCTTTTCCAGGAGTATCACTCTTCCTGAATGGTAAGTCATTTAAAATGTCATTTTTAAAATTGCAACAAACAAGGATATAAATGGAGGTAAAGCAAGGAACAAGATTTCTTAACTTAAAACATAAAACTTCAAGGGAAATTCAGGCCTACAGGAGGCTATTTCAGGCTCTTGGGGGCAAAGAGGTACGCAGTTTCTCTCTGTTGCCTTTAGGGTTGCTGGGAAACACTCACCAGGTCCCCAGTCACCCTCAAGACAACAGGTAAAGTAGGTGTTATTACTGCCCTTTCATTGGCAAAGAATCAGGCACAATTCATCTGCAGTGACAGAAAACAGATCAGTGGTTTCCCAGAGCCAGGATCAGAAGAACTGACCACAAAGGGACATGATTTGAGGGGGACAAATATTCTACATCTTGCTAATATTTGTGGTTACATGGCTGAACACTATTGTTTGAAAAAAAACCAACTGAACTGAACGGTATACCCCAAATAGGTACAGTTTATGATATAGGAGTAGAGCAAAATAAAATTGATTTTTTGAAAAAAGGCTTCAGTTTTTAATTAAGTGTTTAAAGCATCTGTTTACTATGCATCCAATTATAGGTGGAAAAATTGAACCTTATTAAAAAACAGAAAAACTGGGTGGGGGATGGGATGGAAAGAGATCAAAGTGAAAGGTGTAGGGAGGGGGAGACTAGAGCTGAGCAATTAGACAAAATTAGCAATTTAGACACACAGAAAGCGGATAGGGGACCTTCCTGTGAAGGGAAGAAGAAAGCAGAGAGGCAAGAGGAGGATGAAGAGGCAGGAAGAGGAGTGGGGTGCTAGCCTAGGAGCAGAATCTCCTGGGGAAGGCCAGGGAGGTGTTGGGAGGGGCTAACTGGGGGGCAGGGAACCTGGCACGCAGAAAAACTTCAGGACAGGAGAGGGGAGGTATACATGGTATACGTGGATACAGATGCGTTTATGGACATAGCCTCTGGTTTCCTGCACCATCAAGATGGGATCTCCTAAATTTCACCTACAGAGCAGCTTTTAGTTGCCTTCCCTACTGCTTCAGAGCTCTGGTAGGGATCTCCAAACCCCGAATATGCAAGCTGTCCCTCTCCCTTTGGCTCCATGGGCCATCCTCCCTACTTCTCTCTACAGAGCTCTTCTCCTGCCAAGTGTGTCTTTGCCGGGAGGTTCCATACTTAAAAAGCCGGACTTATTTTTAGCTCCTGACAGATCCTCCAGGTTTTTCAATCCAACAGACAGAGGAATGACTCGGCTTCTTTGGGGCTGAGGGTGTGAGGAAGAGGTGGGAAAAAGAGAAGAAAACCAACCTGAAGTTTGTTGCAATGTCGCTTTTCATTTTTCAATGTTAATTTGGAAATTTGCTTCTACTTGCTGTGAACCTTTCCACAGAAATATATTGCACCGAACACTGAAGTGTTTTAAAAATACTGGCGCACTCTGGTAACCGTCTGTCACTCTTTGCGGCACATAGCAATTTAAAATTATTGGAGCTCTTAAATTAAGTGCTTAAATTTGAAGGTGATCACCACTTTGGGCATGTGGATTGCACAGCTATCTCGACTATAACAGTGCTTCAATTTTCTTTAAGCAGGTCATTTTGAGGAGCGATAAGGGAGTCTGATTGCCCAGCATGCATTGATTTAAAACTAGTGGAGTCGTCAATCCATTTCTACAAGCGCTTCTGTTTGGGTGCAATCTTGCTCCGACGGCTAAATTGGGCCAAATTGGTCTATCCTGCACATGCCCAAAACACTAATGTATCTTGGTAATCTGCCTTTTTAACGGCAAAATTAACAATCATTTCTGGCTAAGCCAAAGACGGCACACCAGCAGGTATATTTGCCTTTTAAAAACACAAGGTCATCTAGGTGGGATTTTTCTGGGTGTCTAACGTCAAAGAGACATAAAGGGAATGTATGTATGGGTTTTTCAGAGACATTTGGCCCAACATACTGTATTCAATTTCTCAAAAATAATAGGAGTTTTATCAGAATGTAATGCCTGTTGGAGAAATCCATGTCCTTCCTAGAACCCACAAGTTAACATTTTATTGTCTCTGAAATACTGAGAGATCCCTGGGTTTTGCAATCTGACTATACACAAGGAATAAAAAAGCTTTTCTCAAATTAAATATGCCCTACTCAAGTTATAAGAAAAAGAAAAAAAAAATAAAGTCTTAAAAGGGAAAATAACCAATGGACAGAATGTCTCCCATGACAGATCTGAAGGTATCCCATTGTCAAGTAGTCCAACAACAACAACAATAATGTTTTCTTCTCAAAAATCAGTGAGAACTGCTGACTCAGGTACAACAAAAACAGCATTGACAGCTGATGTGCATTGAATCCTCACAGGAACCCCAGAAGGCAATTATTGTGCCCTCCCTTATTTTCCCTATCACGTAGAACTTGTTTTTTTGGTTTATAAGGAACAGATTTGCAGATTTCTTAAAAAAATATATTTTTAGGGGATGTCAGAGTAAGAAAGCACACACACGCTTACATTCTCAAAGGGTTTCTATATTGCAGCTCTAAAGAGGTATGGCATACATACCAGGAAATTTAGCCATTCTGAGTAAACAATGCAGATGATGTTTAGGAAATTTATATGTAGACAACCACCTCCACAATCCAATGTTAGAACATTCCTGTCACCTCCAAAAGTTCCCTGATGCACGGGGTCAAACCCCACTACCCACTCTTGTACTCCACCTCCCTGACCCCCAACCAAGGCCCAAGCCACCTCTAATGTGGGGATTTCACATCTGTGGGATCACACACATAGCACGCTTGCCTTCTTTCACATAGCCCAATGTTTCTGAGGCCCACATGGTAGCACGTATCAGTTCTTTGTTTTTTATTGCTGAATAGTATTCTATCATATGGTTACACCACAGGTGATGGACATTTGGGTTGTCTCCATGCTGGTGCTGTCAGGAACAACAGTGCTCTGACAAATTGTGCATGCGTCGTTGTGTGGACATAAATTGTCCGTGGTCTTTATGGGTAGAAACCCAGTAGAACTGGGGATAAGTTTATGTTTAGCTCTATAAGAAACTGCCAGACGACTTTTCCAAAGGGCCATGTCATTTTACAGACTTGTCTTTCCACCATTGAATAGATTCCCATTGCCCCAAGAGGAAAGGGAAATAGAACAGAATTAGTACTTAGCCCAATATTACACAATGAATAACTTCGAAGCTGGGGGTCTGAAGCTAAGATTCCCAATTCTATATCCAACCTCCTGAATTTCACAAAGTTGCATAGGTTATTGAGGTTAAACCAATTTCTCTGTTGGAGTGCCCTAATAATAAGGAACTTCAAAGAGAAGTCAAGAGCATCCAGTGCTTTCCCCATAGTTGGCGCACAGAACCCTTTCCTACTTAGTTCACATCTTCTGTTAAATTCTCAAAAAGCAGAGCCTCAGAAGGGGCCTGGATGCATGCAATTTGTTGAAGAAACACAGCAGAAAGAGACAAGAAACACTGAGAAGAGAAAGGAGGCTAAGTAAAATGGGGCATCAGATAGAATCAAACTTTTGCCTGACTGGGGATGAAGAGAAGCTCTGGGACATTAACTACAAAAGAGTTATCTTGTCAGCACTATGCTCCCAAAGTCAACCAGTCATTGGCTATGGGCTAGCCCTCCTTGGTGCAGAGGGAGGGGGGCTATGATCTTCTTTCCTTGGTGACTCCAAATGGTGGAGAATAATGCTCAAAGAAGGTGGCTGCTGGGAGCCGTTAGCAACCAACTCACTGAGTGCTATCTTGGAAATGGGCCTGGGAGGGGCACCCATAGCATCCATTACAGTAAACTTCTTTCCCTCTCACACAGGTTAACACATAAAACTCCTTCTCACCCCTGGGCCTTTGCACTTGCTGCTCTGGTCTGAAAACCTTACCTCAATACAACCATAAACATACTGGCTTCTTTTTACCTCTCAGGTCTCAGCTCAAATGTCAATTTAAAAAAAAAAAAAAGAAAAGAAAAGAAAAAAAAAAAAGAAAGAAGAAAAAAGAAAAGAACTGAAGAGAAAAGGGTAGTGATCATAGTAGTGTTCACCAAAACTGGATATACATGTCCTACATGATTGAGGGGGCTCTGTGAGCTCAAACACCCCAGGCATGAGATGAATCGGGGCAAAAAACAAAGCCTGTAGTATGGAAGGCACTTCCTTCCACTTTGAGACACTTCTTTCAGGATCACAGGCCTGCTGGTTACATGTTCATTCAGGACAGGACAGGTTTTGCTGTAGTAACCATAAGCCCCAAATCTCACTGGCTCAAAACCATTCCTTGTTCTTCCTACCCAGCCATGGTGGGTCACCAGAGGAGGAGGGGGATGGAGGCATTCTTCTGTCAAAGTCACCCCCTTCAGAGGCCCAGCTGGTAGATTAGCTTTCAGTATCAGTATTGCTCGTCAGTAACTGCCAAACCAGAAGGACAATGGTCCGGAGGCTCTAGCATTGGCAATTAAATGCTCCAGTCCAGAAGTAGCACCTGTCATTTCCATTCACAGCTCACCGGTGAGAATTGCTCATAGGGCCTGGACTTGCCAGGGGGTCTAAGAAGGGCAGCTGTCCCATGTGCCTAGCAAAGAGACCAATGGAAGAACTTCTGCACTTCCTTTTAGGCTTGACTTCATCTGATCCACAAATAGTGTGGCTCTGGTCACTGTTTCCAGTCAATGAAATCATTCCCTTTCTCATGGCCTCTTGTGTTGAAATGGTTTTAGAAAGAACAGAACTTCTAATGACATAATGACAGACAGCAATTAAAGAAGGGCATAGGAGTGGTTAATGAACTAGTAAGCATTTCCAAGAGAACTCTGAAGAACCATTAAATCCCAAGTCGCCAGCCAAGTAAGCCTGCTATATTTTTAACTGTACAGACCTTTTCTACTTTCGCTTCGAGGAATAGAGAGTTGGCTTGTATCTACTTCTAAGGTAAATGAAGGTCAAGAAGGCCATAAAACTTATTTTAAGACCAAGCCAGGACAGTGATCTGACAAGGTTATAGAACACAAGACCTTAATTAAACTTTCCAAGTAAAGAGAAAGAATCTAACTACTTGCTTATGTTATTCTCTGTGTGAAGAAAGTATTCAAAATTCTGTATCACAAGAAAATCTTTGCAATTAACTTAAAATAAGTAATCTTCTTCAAGGTACTTAGATTTATGATGCAAAGGTAGCTTTTAACTTAATTGTTATTTTTTCCCCCAGGACCTTCTGCATGCACGACAGCCAATTAGGAGAGCCTTCTTTTGCTAGTCAGCATGTTTGTAGCTGCAGAAGTGTACTTTCAATCCTTGCTTCTGAGATTAGCTCAATTTAGGATCCTTCTCCACTTACCTATGAGTTGCCTAGAATGATAAGTTCTGAATATCAGAGCAGGGGTTGGGGTCGGGATGGGATGGAAGAGACCTTAGTCTGTGTCTATTGACATAGCATTAAAGTCATGCAAACATCAGCCATCAACATCTGCCATGCAAAATCATCCTCTAGGTTTAAATTAAAAGAGATCACAGAAACTGACAATTTGTTTCCATGGCTATAGGAGGATTTTAAGAACAGTGATGATCCACTCAAAAGCCAAATCTCAAAGTGCTTAATTTTGCTTGTATTTGCTCTTATAGAGGCTCTCCAGTAAAAGCAACTTGAGTATTTGAGGTCAGAACACTTCCCTTAGTACTTGGTATGCCCTGACCACTTCTCCTCAGTTTTTCAGCCACACATACCTACCCAATGGTAATATGCAAGAATACCATCCATGGTCTCTGTGCTTTTTTTCCCACTCTGCAGAGTGCCATTTGTTCAATTCTCCCCGCAATGGACAGAGAAGGGAGAACGTATCATAAAAGATACGCCATTTGAAGAATGTGTCTGTCCCCTCCGTCCCTCTACTCCGGCCTCCTAGCTCCTCCTCAAATATGCCACCTCTGTCTAGACATCACATCAAATATACAGGGAAGGTTCTTGAGTCCTGAAAAAATTGAGAACATGTGGAAACAGTGAGTCCACCAAGCTGAAGCAGAAAAGCAGCTGCCTACTCTGGCCAGGACACATATGTGCTTATTTGTCACAGGGCCAGCGGTGGGCTGCAGAAATGTAAAACCACCAGCTCTTGGGAGAGAGGGAGCCCTAAATGGTACTGTTTGCCACTGGAGCATCACCCATCTTATACGTTTCCTGAAAATTTAACAACAGGATCTCGGGAGCTGGTATAAGCTGGTTCTGGCATACCACGACACAGTGGCCCATACTCCACACCCAAACAAAGTTAAGTACAGGAATTAAACCCATACCTGCTTCACATGCTACTTTCCCTGCCTGGGGCTCCCTAGGCATCCAAATTAGCCACCACCGGAGTAGATGACCCTACATCTTTCCAGCTCCAATAGGACATGATTCCACGTCTTACCAGGAGACTCCTCAGAAAACCCTTTCTACACGAATAACAGGACAGTCTGATATTGCCTCACTATTTTTAGATCTAGAAAGGGCTGCCAGAAGATTGAAAATCCAATCCAGAGTCAGATCTGATGCTACAATCTTCACCATCTCATCCTAGTATTATTGTAGCAGCTTCTTGGATGGTCTCTCCCACTCCAGCCCTTTCCTTAGCTAGGCAGCCACAGGAATAATTGTCCTCCATCAGCTGTGAGAATGAAGCCCTCCATCACCATTTTTGTCATGACATTTCCCTACCAGGCAGGCTTCAGAAGCTTCCCACGGCTTGTCATATCTAATCCAAACCCCTCAGCGTGGCATTCAAACCTGTCCGCCCATAAGCAAGACCAATAATCCTGGGCTTTTGTGGCCTCTCACAACACCAGAGAAGGCCTTTGAAATCCCTCTAGACCCTCCACATTGTGTCTCAATTTCCTCATTCACAGAAGACAGCAATAACTCTGATTCCCATCTTTCATCAGACTTGTTAGAATACAGAGTATCTAGTAAGTAAGCAAGCTGTCTGCATACTAAGTCTCAGGGACTTCCAATACTCTTAACACATTCATGTCCTCGATAAACCACAAACCCCTGTAAGGACAGATAACATGGGAAAAAACAAACATTTCATTTTAACACTTTCAGGGCCACCAGCGAAACAAATTTTCAGACACACTGGCATTTTCAGAAACCACTAAGCTTCTCTTTTCTTTACTTCTACTTGTAGTTCTTGGTATCTTTAAGCAGGGTCGGTTCTGAAAAGTAACTCCCCTCGCCTATGGAATGACAGTCAGAGAATGTCTTGCAAGTGGGGTCCCTTTAGATGTCCTGCTTGTCTTACACAAGGAACTGGAACAAATTCCTTTCATATCACAGGCTACGGGTTGAGAAACAGACCCTATTGAGGAAAGAGGACATTCACAAAGACAGGATATATAAGATAATGTTGAGGTCCCAACCTATTGATCCTCTTAGGACACCTGAGTTCACCTACAGCTATCCTAGATGGTTTACAGCATGCTGAGAGCTTCTCAACTCAAGCACCTGCCATCTCTCTTCAACTCTGCCTACGGGTTTTCTCCCAGCACCACCTGAGCTCACAACCAAGAAATGCTGGGAAATTAACATTCTCAGGGGCAGTCCTTACCAACTTCGGGTTGGGAGTGAATGGATAAGTGCCCAATTCTCCATTCTTTGGAAGGACACTACTGAAGGGCATTCTACATTGTTCCTCAGAATGTCCCAGAGTCATTGAGCCTCATTTTCTCACTGCTCCCTATCCCCACACACCAAACGAACCACAGGGTGAGAAATAAGACCACAGGCTGAGATTAGCCTATCGCCACCTGGGTTGATCCAAAAGGAGCAGAACTGGCTCAGAATCCTCTGGACAGTAATCTATTAATTAACATACATTTTATTAGCTTCCCTCTGTTTTCAACTGTGTTTCCTTGTTCTCCCAAATAAAATACCTGAACCCGCATCTTGGGCTCTGCTTTTGGATGAAACAGAACTAAGGCATGGGGTCAGTGAGGGAAGAGAAGGCGTATGTCCCCACCCTCCCACTCTCACTATGAGTAAGCTGGGTCCTGAACAGTCACCTGGCCACACAGTAATGATTCATTGTTCCACTGGGGAATTCCCACCCATGCTCCTCCTTAGAGATCCTTACAGATCAGCGGTTCTCAACTAGAGGCAATTTTTTGAGTCCCTAGGGACATTGGCTCCTTCTGGAAACATTTTCAGATGTCACAACTGGGGATGAGAGTTGCCATGGGTATCCAATGAGTTAGCGTCATGGATGTGGCTAAACATCATACAATGCACAGGACAGCCCTCTATAACAAAGAATTATCTAGGCCAAATGTCAGTAATGTTGAGGCTAAGACATGCCGGCATAGAGCGATCATGAGAACTCCGTCCATGGAGAATTACCACACCGCTTTGGCAGCAGTTAGTCTAGATCTGGGTGTCAGCTGTTTATAAGAGCCATCTCAGCAGATCTGCCCAGCACCGAGAGGCTTTGGGCCCATGGAAGATACAGTCTCCCTGGAAGGAGAGGAAGTCACAGCCCTGGGAGAAGCTGAGGTTGGGGTGGGCGCCTCCTGCTGGGACCAGACAGCCCCTCGTTCCAGCTGTTGGTCCAGGTGACCAGAGTGAGTCTCTGGAGTCCCTTTTCCATCTTGCACACAGAAAAGGTATTGAAACTTGCCCTCCTACTCTTCTCCTTCAGGAGAATATTGTTAAGATCATTCTTCAGGCCTGTAAACAAGTGTAAAAATGTGAAAGAAAGATAGAAGAAAATGTAAGAAAAAACCTTCCCTTTAAAAGCTTTTTGATCCGTGAATAAATCGTAACCAGAGAGGAAATCACCCTCCCCTGTCACTGATCCCTGTCCCCACACACCCAACAAACTACAGGGCGATAAATAAAACCAGACGCTGAGGTTAGCCTATCGTCTGCGTTGATCCAAAATGAGCAGAACTGGCTCAAAATCCTGTGGACACAAACACTTTCCTTAAAGATTGTCTCAGGGGCACCTGGGTGGCTCAGTCCTTAGGTGTCTGCCTTCAGCTCAGGTCATGATCCCAGGGTCCAGGGATCAAGCCCATGTCAGGCTCTGGTCTCAGAGGAGAGCCTGCTTCTCCCTCTCCCACTCTCCGTGCTTGTGCTCCCTCTCTCACTTTCTGTCAAATAAATAAATAAAATCTTAAAAAAAAAAAAAAAAAAGAAGAAGACTCTAACTCTCAAAGATATCACTATGAATTCCATTAGAAACAAAGAGTAGCAATGATGATGGGGTTAAAAAAGAAAAGAAAAGAAAAATCACTAGGGCCCCAAGAAGGCAAAGATCAGACAGGACAATCCTCTCAGGTGAGTCACCTGCCTAGAGGGAGTCGACATCAAGCAGCTGCTCAGCCCCTGCTCAGGGACACCTTCAGCCCCCACTGCACCTGGACGGGCACTGCTCAGGAATTCTACGAAAAGATTCCAAGTAGGACTGTCCCTGCCAAGTAGGCATTTGTCTACCTGCACGGCCCCCCTTGGCTGCTCGAATTAATAAGCTCCACTCCCCAAAGGTGGCTTCCCGCCAGAGTAGGGAGTTGGCTACCCAATCCTAACTCAATCTCCGGCTCACATTAAAGCCCACAGTGCTCCTGGAGCAGCTTTGCAAATCACTAATGGTTTCTTTTTCGGGAAAATAGAGAAGCAGGGAAGTGTAGCAGCCAGCTGACTGACAGAAATCCACAAAGCTGGCAGCCAGCCCAGCCCAGAAAACAAAAGGGTCTTTGGTTCACCTGTCAGGACCACGCTCCTTCCTCAGGTCTCTTCCCATGGAGCTTATCTGATTCCTTCAGCCAGGTGTGATGGAGCCGGGAGTGCTGACATCATCACCCGGGGTGAGCGGCTGGCTGGTTCGGAAGCCGCCAGGGAAGGCTGGCAGGAGACGCTGCTCTCAGCAGAGGCTGCAGCAGCCGGAGAGACTTGGAGTTCTCTCCTCCAAACTGGGGGCTCTGAGGAAGACGGAGGAGCTGGGGGCCGGGGTGACCCCCAGGAGTGTGAGGGAGCTCTCCATACTCACCTCTTAACCCTGGCTTCTTCCTTCCATTGGGTGCTTCCCAGAATGAAAGGACCCTTTCAAGGCTATGGAGTAACATTAGCCGGACTTAACTGAATCAGGCAGAACCTTTAGTTATTATCATTTGGTTATTCTCTTCCACCCGTTTTGACCAGCAAATATGCTCTTAAGGTTTTCTTAGAGCAATGGTTCTCGATGGGCAGCCCCCGGGGACAGGCATCACCAGGGAATGTTTTTAGAAATGTATTTCCCCCTTCGCCCCCATACAGACTCCCAACTTAAGAGGTTAAGTCAGAAACTCAGGGGGCCAGGGTGGGGGTGGGGGGTTGGCAGGTTTTATAAGGTTTTATAAGCTCTTCACATGATTCTGATGCACTCTACGATGTGCAGTCCGCCCTGGGGAGGAGCGGAGTTTATTACTAGGCCCCGGCTTCCCAGGTGATTTCAACTCCCAGCGAGTTCGCACCTGACAAAGGCACGCCTTCCATTTAGCCTTCCTCCCCAATGCCGTCCTAGCACTACCACCCCTCTCCCCCAAATATTATAGACTGACTTCAAGCTTTTCAAAATTTGCAATTTAAACTTCTCCTCTGAGTGTGAATGTTATATTAGCATAGATTTCTCATAGAATGCAAATGTCGCTACTCAGAAGCATTTCAAAGCCGAAAAGCCCTTGCACCTGTCATCCCCGTTAGTGAATTTATTTTACCCTAATACAAGCAATTCTAGATGAACCCCATCAGCATTTTTTAAACAAAATGGTTACTTGTTTGAAAATGATTGTATGGCGGGGTGGGGAGGTGGTGAAGGAAAGAAAATACACACACACACACACACACACACACACACCCCTACACCTAAAATGTGTATGTATAAGGGAACTATCATGGGCAAATATCTCACGTGAAGGTTGTTTAGGGGCTACTTTCTTTTAGAATAACATCACCTCTCAACTCTAAAATGCTTATAATATAGGTACCTGAGTAGCTCAGTGGGTTGGGCATCGGCCTTTGGCTCAGGTCATGACCTCAAGGTCCTGGGACTGAGCCCAGAGCGGAGCGCCCCTGCGTGGCGGGGAGCCTGCTTCTCCCTCTGCTCCTCCTGCCGCTCTCAAGCGTGCACGCACATATGCACCCAAGCACTTGCTCTCTCTTTCTCTCTCTCAAATAAATACAATCTTTTAAAAAATAAAATGCTTATAATAAGGTCACAATACTCCACCCTGGCTTTCCCTGCGCTCTTACAATTATTCCTCAATGCAGCCCCTCCGACACTCTGTATTTAAGTCACCCAAAGGGCTCTGCCTTCTCCAAATAACCCACGGATATCCAGGCCTTTCTGCTTCACTCTTTTTGTGCCCTCACTGACCTTCCCTGTGACAATTCCCCCAACCCCCAAGTCAGAATAACTTCTTCCCCATCAAGCTCCAACTCCATGGGTGAAGATGAACTAAAATGTTAGTACTCACTGTGGGCAATAATATGATGAGGGGGGCACCTGGGTGGCTCAGTCATTAAGCATCTGCCTTTACCTTAGATCATGATCTCAGGGTCTGGGGATGAAGCCCCGCATCGGGTTCCCTGCTGGTTGAGAAGCCTGCTTCTCCCTCTCCCACTCCCCCTGCTTGTGTTCCCTCTTTCCCTGTGTGTGTGTGTCTCCCCTAAATAAATATATGAAATCTTTTTAAAATTTTTAAAAATACTATGATGAAAGAAGCACTTCTGTACATGTTTCAGGGATGTAGGTGGGAGCAACTTTTCAGGAAAGCCACTGGGCAATATAAGCCATGGCCCAGGAATTCTTCTTGCAAGACTCTAACCCGAGGAAATTTTAGGAAAATCATGTTCAGTCTTTTAGGGAATCTGTCTAATCCACAGGCTGACCACCCTTTTGGTAACCAGCCCCCGGGTGTCCTGGTCATATGGTACAAAGGTGGAGGGCAGATTTGGGAGCTCAAAACCTGGATTTGAAGACTGACTCTGAAACAAGACACCTTCGTGACACGAGATAATTAGGAAAATTTTCTGAGCTTCGGCGGCATCCCACACGTAAAACAATCCTGTCAGGACTACCTCTCCCACGTAGGCTGTATAAGATACCCCATCGTAAGCACTTGGCACAGTGGCTGACATCCAGTTCACGTTCAGGAATTGCAAACTAGTGTACGCAACTACTCTAGGAAATGCAAACTAGTGTAGGCGTTATGGCTCACTCTTCTAGAGCTGACTGGTGGTAACGTCAGCTGGAGCTATCGATTTTTCTCCTGGGAGTGTGTGTGGCATTGGGACTCAGAGCCAGCTCGTTTGTCTGTTTGTTGCTGGGAGCATAACATACGCCACATTCTTCCATGTGGATGGAGAACCTGTGAAGCCTCTTCAAAGAAAGGGAAGTTTGACAACACAGCAGCAAAAGCAAGGAATAGAGCGCGTCCTGAGGGCTTCCCAGCCTTCAGTTCTGCTCTCTACTGGCAGCCGGGCTTTATTCCTGTCCTTGATTTCAGGAAACATTCAGTTCTTTCTAATACATAGAAGAGCATCATGATGACCACCTTTCTGCCCCTCAGGTCTTTGCCTTCTTCTGCCCTGCTCTCTGTCTTGGGGACTCAGAATAGGCTTGGCATCACCCAGGACCCCTTCCCCCCTTTAACCACACACCCTATGACCTTGTGATTTCATCTGTGAGTTCTTTTTTAATTGAATTGTCAATCCTCTTAGGTTCTTCTATAACATAAAGCATATGCATGAGATTTTCTTTTATTCCCTGAGTTATCGTTTTCTTTTTTGACGAGGTTCTTTGTCTTTTCCAGTTATGCCTTTTTCTCCCCTCTGTGGACCCTTTTACAGCTGCCATGTGGTTTTCTTTTTCATCTCATGGTTATCATGAGACACTTGTCCAGAATTTCTATTTGATCCGCTACAGTGTGAGTGAGTGAGTTCCCTTTAAGTTCCTTTCCACTGAGACTTATTTATAGCTCTCTAAACTACAAATAAAGCCTGGGCATTCCAGGTCCTAGCCAGTTGTTTTTGTTTTCCTTTCAGTGGACCTAGCAAGCTTGAGTGGAGGACCTGAAAGAGAAGGAAAGGGAGTGCAGCACAGGCTGCCAGCAGCTGTTAGCAAAAGACCTGGGTTGTCTAATGTCTCCTGATTTTGACAGACACCTGATCTAAACCAGGGTCCGTGCCACCTACATTAACAGGGTATCCCAGGGCCCTGACAGCTGTGCTATGTTCTCAGGTTGTGCTCCCCCACTTTATGGGGATCCTGGGAGCCTCTTGTCCACAGGGAGGGTCATCTTCAGTTGCTCACTTCTCATTTAACGATCTCACTACCCCAGTCAAAAGAGGGGAAAGCAGGGGGTGGGCAGCCCTTCGTAACACTTCTCTCCAGTCTGGGAATGATTCATGGAAATTGAGATTATGTAGACTCTGTGACAGAAACTGATATTGTCACCAAAAACTTTCCGTTTCCTGGTGGACACATGAAAGACAATGTTTCCCGGACTCCCTGGCAATTAAAGACGTCTGGCCAGGTGAAGTCAACCACTTCCAAGCTTACTCCAGAAAAAATTGTCATTTCTGATTCTCTACACTTATTCTTTTTAACAGGAAGGACTTTGAGGATCTAGAGGAGGAAGAATCCATAGATGGAAAGAATCTTGAAGCTACATCACAAGAACAACAATTTCGGTGCATAAAGGGTGAGAAAGGAGGTTGCACATAGCATGTGAAACATTGAGGTTTTAGCATTTTATGTTTCAACTCTGAATTAACCCTGAGGAATACATTCACAAAAGTTGTTTCTTGAATTCCGTAGCTGTGGTTCCGTGACATGCTATGTACGCCATTATATTTTAGTTCTTTTCTTAGCTGCCACTGGAGAAATATAGGGCATTCAATTATTCCTTTTTTCCTATTTTGTTCTACTAGTGATCTACTTTTTGTTTACTCGCTAGCTTTTACTAGTTGTCATTCATTTCATTAGGGAGATTTTGTAAACCTATGCCATGCAGCCGTTGTTATCCGAAAGTGACACAGTATATATTTTTTCAATCTGTTATAACCATTTTTGCATTCTACTTGCAATATATGTAGGTAGTTACAGACCTGTTTCTTTTCCAGACTGTAAGTTTCTTAGACGCAAGAATGATGACCTAGTTTGCTGGTAACTCTCATGGGTACCACAGAAGCTGGTTCATTGTAGGCACCCAATATTTTCTGACTAATAGATATACTTGTCATCAGTAACACTGGGCAATCAGAATTTTGTCTGCACGAATCTGAAGGTAAATATAAGTGGAGTAAACATTGATAATAAACACAAAATATAAACTGCAAAAATCTATCTATGGCCATATAGGACATTCTGTCAGAGAACCTCAAATAGTCAATTTACCTGCAACAAGAAAAAATAAGCACAGTCTACTGAAGTACTAAATACCTTGTCAATTACACAGAGATAATTGACACATCTACTTTGGGAATAGTAACAGAACCACAAGTAAAAATTTTGTAACTATTAATGTTGTATAAACACAGGCATGCCACTTTTGCTGCCTATTAACAGAGATCTATTACGATACAAATCTCTCAACACACCTCCAAGGATATAATTCAAACACTTGGGTGGCTTAGTTGGTTAAGCAGCCAACTCCTAATTTCAGCTCAGGTTGTAATCTCAGGGTCCTGGGATCGAGCCCCACATCCAGCTCTGTGCTCCACACAGTTTGCTTGAGATTCTCTCTCTCCCTTTCCTTCCGTCCCTCCACTTGGTTGTGCACGCTCTATCTTTCTTTGTCTCTCAAATAAATAAATACTTTTAAAAAGTAAAAAATAAATTTTAAAAAAAGTGTGCCATCAACCTCATCACTTTTGTAGTACATTGGTGCAGTACTTTTTAGCACTTAACTCTGAAATCCTAAAAACAAAACAAAACAAAAAATCCTAGAGCAAAAATGAGATTTATAAATAAGACCAAATGGACAATTGCCAACTTCTGACTCTTCCTGGACTTCTTGAGATAGAGTCTGTCCATGATCTCTATCCATGCACAGAAATTCAATGCTAAGACTAGTAGTCACTGGAATATAAAGTTTAGGTTGAAACTAAAGAAAGGTCTCCCTTCATTCCTTTTTCCTATCTATATATCTTTCATTCCATGATAAAATGAAAAAAAGTCCTTTTCTACCAGCTGATGCTCCCAAATTTACCTCTTCTCTGAACTCCCGATCCAACTAAATATTCAATGTGTCTACATGGATGCCTCAGGGGCATCTGAAAGAGATGCCTGCACCGTCCCTGTCCTGCCTGAAACCTACCTGGGTAATTGTCACCCCTCCACTGTATGTCCCCCATCCTTATCCACACCACACCACCAGGAGCCATCTTTGATTACATTTTCTTCCTTACTCTATTTATCTCTTCAGAAAAGTCTGTTATCTCTCCAAGTCTACATCTCACCTTTCACAAAACTAATCTTGGACTTCATGGCCTCTCATGTGGACACTGCCAGAGTGTCCGACATGGTCTCCTTCTGCTCTTCGGTACTGCCAGTCTATGTACTAAATACAGCCAATGCTGTATTTTTAAAATCCCAAATCAAATCATTAGCCTATCTTTAGGAAAGCCTAAAAGGCAAGAAATAATGTCACCCCAATGCTCTCTATCCACATTCTATAAAATTTTCCTCCTTCAAGACTGCCTTCTAGGTATAACTGTCATCCTTTCAGGTTCCCACAATGCATCAAGCTCTTTTTCATTGCTATTAACTTTTGCATTTGTCATGCAACTTTTTGTTAAATATCTCCCCCCACCTTGGAATGGCTAGGTCCTTATTCGTCTCACCTCACTTTAAATGTCCCCTCCTCAGAGAAGCCTTCTGAAATTGCCCTTCTTCATCTTTTCCATCTGGGATATTGTTTCTTTACTCAGTATCTTGTATAACACTTGACACTTAGTTGATGCTTAAGAAAGTATAATTAAATAAATGAGTGATTGTGAGAACTTGAGAGACCCACTGTGACTAGGATGACACTTTTATATTCTTGTTGCTTGTTAATTTTTAAGTCAACAGTTACCCACAACTTATGGCAAGACAGGTGAGTTTTTTATGAAGCAAAGAGAAGGGTTATTTTTGCTCCCCAAAAGGAGAAAAAAGCAGGACAAATTCTGGTAGAGAAAGTGCTGGTAAGGTCAAGATTTAACAAAGAGAGAGAACAGAAAGAGCTAACAGGAGGGTTGGTTTCTCTAATGTGGAGTGGATATGAACTCTTCCTTTGTCAATACTATAAAATCCACCTTGCTTACTAATGCATTTTGAGAATATCAAGGGATGTTAACTCTCGCATCTACATTAGCATGGACTAAACCAGAGCTTACATAACATAGGGTAATCCATGAACTGTGCTCACAAAACTAAGGAACTAGGGGATGAGGGAGCAGGTGACATCTTCATGACCATGTATGGTGAAAAAATCTTAGAACAAGATACAAAGTGCATAAAATATATAAAAAAAAAAACCCATACCTTTGAATACATTAAAATTAAAATTACTTTTAAAACTCACTATAGAAAAAGGAAAAGAGAAGCCAAAGAGAAGCCACAGACAGGAAAATATATTTGCTGTGCATATAACCAACAATACTTTAGTACCCAGAATATATAAAGAACTCCAACATTTCTCTTTGGAGAGCAATTCAGCAATATTTGATAAAGTTGAAGATATTCATATCCAAAACTTAGCAATTCCATTGTAGTCTGATCCTCTAGAGAACCCTTACACATGGAAACATGGTTAAGAATGTTCATTGCAGCATTGCTTGTAATAGTGAAAATCTGGGGACAACCTAAGAAAAGGGATAAATAAATTATGACAAAATCATACAAAAGAAAACTATATAGTAGTTATCAATTTTTAAAGCCTGCAGAGCAAAACTATTTCCCAATTATGGTTTCAAAGTACGTATTGAAATATGGAAACATGCATGAGAATTTTAAAAAATACCATATTCATGATAATGGTTCTTTCTAGAAAAGAAGGCAAAGGAAAGGAATCGGCAAGACTTGGGAAAATATCATGATCTGATAGGAGTGGAAGGGTCATCCGTCAGGGTTCATTAGGTTTACCTCAAAATCACTTCCATGTGTAAAATCTCTAAAAATTACATTAAAAATTTTTAAAGACTTAGAAAATACATATGAAGAGGAAAAAAATGTGGAATAAAGTAAGGTGAAACCCTGGCTAAGGTTAGCACACAAAAAAACAGACACTGTACACCACCATTCACATGGCAAAAAGTAATTCTAACACTAGAACATTTATTTACATAATCATTTCAGTTGTATTTCCAAATGTAGGTAGTATAAATCCTTGCCTGCAGATCATGGTATAGCATGGATTCAGTAATTTCATACCCACAAATTGGGGGAGTTTCAGCAACTGTTGCAACCCCCTCACCTCTACAAAGAAAAATCTAGATCAACTGCCAGTTCTATTCTATGCCACTCGGCTCTATGCAGTGCAGATCGCTAGGGGAGGGTAAGGATCTTGCCTGGTGGACATATTTCTGGGTTAGTTTGACAGACAGGGCATAAAATGCATCTCTAAAAGCAAATGAAATTATATTGTCATAAATAGGTAACAGCTCTGGCCGGGGCATGACATGCACACTGCCCAATGAATCACTCCAGGCTGTTCTTGCCTAAAATAATCCGGGGCCTTATGTGTTGGAGGAAGCCATGAATCTTTCCACTCCCAGAGCAGCAAGAGTATGCATCTGCACTGCTGGCTGGGAGAAACCTTCCTGAGGTAGAGGGGAGAAGAAAAAAACAGAGCGAGAATTTGGACTCTGAGGAGGAAAAAAAAAAAAGGGGGGTCATGTTTTTGTCTCATCCGGCTCATCTTTGGAGAAATTAAATTCACTCTGAATCAACAAGGGATTTAACCTCCTTGTAAGGAGGCTAAGATTTTATCATAATATAAAACCTGACACAATTACAATAGAATTTAAACCAGATTTGCTTTTAGTCTTTGTTTTTCAGGTTAGCTCTAACAGACACTAGTGACCGAAAGAAATGAGCAATGTAAAAAAGATATTCTTTCTTTTTTTTTTTTTTTTAAAGGAAGGCTTTGCCTTTTTTTTTTTTTTAAAGATTTGATTTATTTATTTGACAGACAGAGATTACAAGTAGAGAGAGAGAGAGAGGGAGGGGGAAGCAGGCTCACTGCTGAGCAGAGAACCCGATGCGGGACTCGATCCCAGGACCCTGAGATCATGACCCGAGCCGTAGGCAGAGGCTTTAACCCACTGAGCCACCCAGGCGCCCCAAGATATTCTTTCTTTAAACTAAGTCAGAATGCTTCACTTCCTCATATTTTCCCAGTGGCCAATGGGTGATGGGGTCTCCTCCTGGGGGATATCCCAATCCTCCAGGGGAAAGTTCAGATTCCGTGCCTTCCTACTCAACTTCCTGTGGCCCATTTGGTAAATGGGACCTATGTTTCCAAAGAAGCATTACCATTGTCCCAGCTTCTGGACTCTATAGACAGAAAACTTGCACGGTAGCAAGTACCATGTCATCCCTCCCTTCCACAAAGACTGGTGGGTTGTGATAACTCCATTTAGAAATAGGCCAAGTCCAGGCTATGATGTAGACTATACTTTATTTTAAACTACTTCCAACCTAGATCATGTAATGTCAATGAAAGTGATGCCTCTAGGCCCCAAAGCATAATTTCCCTATTTGACCATATTCTAGGGGTGGTTAGTGGACACTTATTCAGAAGACAATGTACCAGAGATGGTGTCCATAAGGCTTCAGCTAGCTCTATGTCTGATCAACAGAGAAATGTGTTAATTAGCATTATGAATGTTATAAATTGATTTTCAGGGACGCCTGGGTGGCTCAGTTGGTTAAGCATCTGCCTTCAGCTCAGGTCACAATCCCAGGGTCATGGGATCGAGTCTTGCATCAGGCTCCTTGCTCAGCAGGGAGCCTGCTTCTCTGTCTGCCACTCCCCTGCTTGTGTTGTTTTTTTTTTTTTCTCTCTCTGAGAAATAAATAAATAAAATCTTTTTTAAAAATAAAAAAAATAGATTTTCATTGGTGAAATCAGTGGCTTTATTAATAAGCATAATGGACACTAGACATGGGCTTTCATCAGTAAAAATGATGGTGTTACAGATACAAGGGCAGGATTGAATACAGTTGATACAGTCCTACTTTTACATGAACAGAAAAATTTTAAAAATCTAGGATTCCCTCCACATTTAGTAATGGCTCCCTAAGTTTAATTTCTACTTCGTCCCGGGATACTAGTTTAGAAAGTGCTTGATCATTTGATTATAAAAAGAAAAATAATTAGAAAATTCATGCCATAAAATATTATACTTTTTCCTTAAGTGAAATTTTCATACAAAGTGATTTGGGAGCAGACAAAGGACAGAGAATGAAGAGTTCATTGAGTTTATAGAACTTTGTACTTGCTTACTTTAGACTTCAGATGTATGAAAGAATGCTGTTTGAGATTTATTTTCCTTATACTATACTGAGATACTAGAAATGGGATAGCAAATACCATTTATCTCTAATACTAAAAGGAAACTAATAGTTGTGCATTGCCAATTAGGTTTAAGTCAGGTTTTAGCATAAGAACTAAAGCAGACTCAAATCATGACTTCATGAGGGAGCAAAATAGGAAAATGCCTGAGGATATAATTTGGCAATAAATGACAGATGGAAAAGAGAATTGGAGACATGGAGACTTAACAGGGTCAGAGAGAAGAGAACAAAATACAAAATGGAAGAATTGAGTGTAACATTCAGGAAAGAGAATGAAACGAAAAACTGAAAACAAAGAGGTAACATTAAAATAAACTTTCAAAACATAGGAATAAGGTAAAATAATAACTGTACGCTCTTTGGAAGTCATAAGAATATTGTCTAATAGGTCTTCCCCAGGGTGACTTAATTTTCTAGGAGAAGGTATCTTTGTCTGACTATTTACCGTTGATTGGAATTCATAATCTTTGAAGTTGAATGTTAACTTTAATCTTTGATAAATATACAAATGATATTTGAACAGTAGAAATGGTAATGCTAAGAGTTACAATTTTTGTTATTTATATTTTTACCATTTTACCAGTTTTATTGCCCTGTAGGAAGTGAACAAATTTTATATTTAAATTTAGCAATCTTATTCCAGCAGTAATTCTTTCAGAGCCTCTATGTACTTAGCTTTTCAAATTCCTGCTGCTTCTTTTGTTAATGAGTTAAATAAGTCTTTGACATGATAGTCATGTTTTAATTTTTTTTTTAATTCTACTTTGAGAGAAAGTTGGAAGAATTGCCAAAACATTTATAAGTAACTTACAGTGCTCAAATACCTCAGAGACAGATTGTTGTCTGATTATTATTATTCTCCAAATACCTATGTGGAAAGATATTAAGCATTCTCTTTGGAAGAAAATGTATTCATTCCCATTTCACAGAGAAGAGAACTGAGTTTGAAGAGGGTAAGTAAATTTGCTCTTATGAAACAGACCATAGCTTGCACTCAAAAGGTTGCCTGAGTCTTTTCCTTCTGTTATATAACCTTCAGATTCCATGAATAGAATTGCAAAATGAAATTAAAGAGTTGTCACATAAATACCCCTCCTTCTCAAGCAACCTCACTGTGTCACCATTCTATGTTGCCACAGGCATTTTGCGGAAACAATTCGGTGCAAGTCTGGCCAATACTTCCACTGCCTGAGGCTGCCTTTCCTCTAGCTGTGAGGTGATCTGTATTCTTATCAAGAAAACAAGGATGTTTTACGGGTTCCTTCCTACAGTTCTTTCCTAATAGTAGGATGAAATAATCTTGGCCCTGGTTCTGACTAGAGCATTTAGAGAACAATGCAATTATTATTGCAATTTTTGAATTGTCAGAGAATGAAAAAATAAATAAATTCAAGAAGATCAAAATGTTCTAATACCAACATTCTCCCCCATTTTGAGATCAAAGTTTTAAAAAGTGGTATCTCTCACCTCGTCTGTTTCCCCACCACCACCACCAACTTTCTTTAAAGCATGAAGGTTAGATTTTAATACACAGAGAGAGGACTGGATAGTAAGAAGTTCAACAAAAACTGATGTTGAGATGTTGAGAACTGTGAAGATCAAAAGGATATGTTGATTCTCAAACCCTCCCAATTTGTTGTACCTTGTGGGTGCCCCACACTGTACTAGGTACATCTACCAGAAAAATTCTGGGTCTACTTTAAAAAGACAGAGAGAAGTAATAGCCATGTAACAGGACAGAGGGCAGCCACACTTGTGGCGAACATGGCATAATGTATAAACTTGTCAAATCACTAAGGTGTATACTGGAAACTAAAGTAACAATATGTGTCAACTATACTCAAATAAAACAAAACAAAAGAAAAAGATAAAGTGAACATAAAGCAGAGTTCAATCATTTAGTATTAAATGTTATGAAACAGACCCTAAGAGTTACCAAAACTCAAAAAGACAGAGTAGGGAAAATAAGTGATCTGTGACACAGAAGTCCAAATGCAGAGACCAAAGCTCATCAAGGTCTCCAGTAATTTGTAAAGTTGGGCAGCAGGAAGGATTTTGAAGGGCAAGGTAGATCTGTCTACAGGGTTTATATTGCAGCCTAGTGATAATAAAGTACTTTTTGGTGAGTGGTTACTTTTTTGCCAAGTATAGTAAGTAGCAATTTACACACTATGTGTATTTAATTTCATTTGGACATCAGTCATGGGAGACAGATAAACATTACACCCATTTTGTAGATGAGAACACTGATATGATGCCCAAGATCTTAACTGAGGATTACTGAGCTCAAACTCTGTGTGGGGGGGGGGGCACACACACATACATGCATGCACACGCACACACACATATCGAGGGCAATAGGGCCACGCCGGCGCCAGGGTGGAGATGGGATGGTCACTTGGTGAAATTGAAAGGTACCAGGAAACCTTCAGTGGAAAGCTGCAGAGTGTGAGTTTGAGAAAAACAGACATTAGAGAATAGCTGTGGATTTTTTTTTTCTTCAGTCTCTGGCATGATGAAATCACAGTGGAGGATAAAAAAGCAAAGAGAGGGAAAGGGGAATCTGGACTGTAGATACATATCTTTTGCCATCTCCAAAAGAAAAGTGTCTTCTATTTTTAAAAATACACTTTTGCCCTCATTTGATTATATATACATCTTTATCATTTTTTGCTTTTTTTGAATTATAAATTTTGGTTAAATGTAAACCAATCATAAAGAAAAATTGGGGAGCTTGCTTGATAATTTTAAAAATATTTAAAATGTTTTACCTTATTTGCTGCTAATAATGCTGTGAGGTAGGGAACATAGGGTTTACTTAGTCATTGTACAGATGAGGGAAATGAGGCACAGAAAGTTTCAATGCCCCCCTTCTCTGTCCTCAGTTGTCATGAATGATACCATTACTTATCTATTAGAGTCAAATACACTAGACATTTGAAGATCATCCTTGACCCCCCTCTCTTTTCCATATGGCCTAACTCCAATTGATTACTTTGCCCCAACAGTGCTACATCATTTTAATAATGCTCAAATGCCATACCTCCACTCTCTGCCTATACTGTCATAACCGAGGCAACCATCCCTCCATCATTTATACACAGATTGTTTTGGCAATGTAAAAGGGACCAACCTGCCTCTGGTCTCACTAATGCTCAATCTCTTTCCCAATGGGCACCATTTTGTGAAGTTATTCTGTAGATATCTCAGCCACCATGTCAATGATGTTCTTATTTTCATGAATAAATACAAACTCTGTTGGAGCATATAAGGTCCTTCATGATGCAGCCTTCACAAAACCCCAGTGTTACCTCTTGGCATTTACCCTCTGTTCTGATAAGTCATACCTCCACCTCAGGTGCCATATTGTCCAGTCACAGAATACTTCCTGATGGTTCCAGAAGCTTCACACTGGAATTCTCTGCGTGTGTTGTTCTCTGTGTCTAGAATACTCATCCTCATTTTTCTCACAGTTCATTTCTTGTTCAGTCCTTCAAAATTCATTAGCTATGCTTCCTTCCCCAGGAAGCCTTTCTAGCGCCCCCTAGACAAGCATAAGATGACTTTCTATATGCACTTGGCCATATCATAGAATTTATCACTCATAAAACACACTCTATTTTCCTGTTCATCAGTCTTAGCACTAAGCTCTGTATCATTAAATGTCATGATATCGTTTCTGTCCTCTGCACGCATGCATACCACCCATTCCTTTAACAGCTCTCAAAATGCATTAAGAGACATATACATCCCAATACATTAAGAAAACTTGACTGGGCAGAGAGTTTGACCGGTCTGTAGGGAACCCAAAAGACACAAAATACGTTCCCTGTCCTTGAGGGAGAGTTCTATGAACTGGAAACAGGAGAAAATACAAGGAAAAATGACACATACCCAAGATAGTAGATTGAATGATGTCCCACAAAAGATATGTCTATTCAGAAACAATGAATGTAACCATATGCGGGGAAAAAAAAAAGTCTTTGAACATATAATTAAATTAAGCCTCTTGATATGAGATCATCCTGACCCCTGAGTGGGACCTAAATGTAATGATGAATGCCTTTATGAGAGGAGAAGATACTAACACAGGAGGAGAAACAGTGGAGAAGTTGATGTGAAGACAAAGGCAGAGGTTATCATCATGTGTCATAGCCAAGCAATGCAAAAGACTGTCTACAGCCTGCAGAAACCATGAGAGGAAGGGAACAGATTCTCCCAGAGCTTCCAGAAGAAACCAAACCCAATGACACTTTGATGTTGGACTTAAGGACTTTAAAACTGAGGGGGGATTTTTTGTGTGTGTTCAAAGCCATTCAGTTTATGGCAATTTGTTATAACAGCCCTAAGAAACTAATATGCCAGATATGAACAATAATAAGAAAACAAGACCTCACTTACTTTCAACACACATTTGCAATAGGTTAACACATTTTCAACAATTTAAGATGTGACCCTCTTCTTTCTGCTTGCGTGTTCTCTTCCAATCGTCAGACCCTGGCAGGGAAGCCTATGTAGAGATGCACTGAGGGCTCGGTAAATACTGAATGACAGATAACTATATTTTGTATGATAAGAGAGAGATGCTACCATAAGCAAAGCAAAAGTGAAAATAAGTACAGAAATGTGTGCCTTCCTTACTTCTAAAAAGGAAAAAAAAAAATCTGTCAGAAACAGGAAGGAACTGTCAAAAGTACACGGTATTGAGTACAGATACTGTGAAACAAGTCACAGTACAAGTTGTTTTGTGACAGTGTAAATGCATACATTTTACATCATGTTAGCAAGTAGGTATCTACTACCTCAACCGAATTACATGTGCTCCTCCCAACACTTTAATCATGCCGTGCAGTAATCTCCAATTCAAGAGAGATAAGTTGATAACTGATATATTCAGAGCTATATAGGATTTTAACACTGGGGAAAATAGGTTCTTTGGGAAAAAAAAAAAAAAAGATGGAGGCAAATTAAAGAGGGAAAAACATATGATAAACACTACTGCCGTGAAACGACAAGGACAGATAAAAAAAGGCAGCCAAACCCTTCTTCTTTTATGATTTGAAATTCAATAACCTGCATCTTTCCTCAGTGCCAAGTATTGTACTTCCTACTGAGGGACAAACTCCCTGAACTCACAGTACTTGGATTCTAGGGCAGCTCTTACAAAGCTACAATGCATTATGTAAATTGGTAATAAAAATAGCAATGAAATCATCTGCTCCCACATAATGTTAATAGTTAATAATTATTGAGTGTTTATTATGTAATAGGCACTTTCTAGGCTCTTTCCAAATTTATTTATTCAATACAACAATCTATTATTATCTCTATTTTACAGAGCAGGAAACTGAGGCAAGGGAAATGAAGTAAATTGTCTGCTGGCTGAACCAATCAGGAAGTGGTAGAGACAGGAGTGAAACCCAGCAGCCTAGCTCCAGAGCTCGTGGTTTCAATTACTGCCTTATCTTGCATCTAGATGTAATAGCAGTGACTTGCAACAATAAAAAGGAAAAATCATCTTATGGAATGAATTAATCAGTCTTTACTCCACATCACAAAGCACAAATTAAATAACCATTTCAGTCTCACACATACCATATTAAAAAAATGTGGAAAATAATAACACGTACTTTGCAGGATCCATGTGAGTATTCAAGAATGGGACAGATGGAAATGTGCCAGGCACAGTACTCTGAACAAAAAAGGAATTTAATAAATATGGATTTTTTAAAAATTACACACAGATTATTCCATGGCCCCTTTCCCTATCTTTTAAGCATTAACTTATAATTGGGCTGAAAATGCAAAAGATCACATTGAAATCACCAAAGTATATAACAAATCCTTAAGCCGTTGCCTACAGCAGAAATTTATGTTATAGCATCACTAAACTGCTTTATTTTTTCCCCAGCACAGAGGAAGACGACATTTGGTAGCCCAGTTTGTGTAAAAGAGGCCATGAAATCTCTTCTGACCAACGGAATCTGAAAGAATATGATGTATACCATGTCTAGATCTGGTCTCTAAAACCTACACTTCTAGACCTCTAGATCTAATGTGTCAACCCTGACAGACCAATTCTTCAACCAAGAACAACTAGAAAAACTACATGGAATGGAAAACAAAACAAAACAAAATATAAACTAAAAACATCACTTTGAGGCCATCACTTTGAGGCCATCATGTTAGAATATGTAGCAGGTATTAAGGGAGATGCAACTTAAAAGAGACCATGATGCTACCAACCAGAAACAGATCACCGAGGTGAGCATGACTTTCTGTAATACTTTTATCAATCTAATCATTTATCAGAGAGTATGACAAAGTTGCCAGATTTGGAGAGCCAGAGCAGAAAGCAGCTACTGGGAAACTGAAAAGCTAAGCAGACTTTTTTTTTTTTTTTTAAATTTTCAGTTAGCCACTGTATAGTACATCATTAGTTTTTCATGTAGTTCAATGACTCATTAGTTACATATAACACCCAGTGCTCATCCCAACAAGTGCCCTCTTTAATACCCATCACCCAGCTACTCTACCCCCACAACCTCTTTTCTGTAACCCTCAGTTTCCTGAATTCCAGAGTCTCCCACAGTTAGTCTCCCTCTCTGATTTCCTCCCCTTCAGTTTTCCCTCCCTTCCCCTGTGGTCCTCTGTGCTATCCCTTATTTTCCACATATGAGTGAAACTCTATGATAACTGTCTTTCTCTGCTCTCAGCAGATCCTTTGGCATGACACATTGGGGAATAAAATCAGAAGTTTAGGGTCCACTTAAGTGCAGAGTCTCAGGAGAATCACACTCCAGAGTCAGAACAAAGTGGAAATGGACCAGATATTACAAGGACTGGAACCTCAGCCTCAAAACAGCTCCAATCATTTGGCCAGAAAATAAACAAACTCTTTTATGGGAAAATATAACAGCATCTATAGACTTTAATATTTGTTAACAAAATGTATGGCATTCAGGTCAGAATTACCAAGCATATAAAGACACACAAAAGAAAAAGAATTAACTGAAACAGACCTGGGTGATCTGTTTCATGGGTGATCCAGATATGTGAGCTACCAGACACAGACTATATATTCAAGAAAAATGAATCAAGATGAGAATTTTACCAGTGAACTTGAATCTGTGGAAAATTAAGGGAAAATTCTAGAATTAAAAATATATATATAATTACTGAAATTAATACAACTTAGAATTCTGTAACCAGTTAAGATACATATCATAATGAAGGTGAGAAAGGTTTAAGGAGCTTGGAAGTCACCACTCTGTCCCAACTCTCCTTGGATCCATAAGAGAGGGAAAGACAAAAGACTGCCCCCACAACTGCCCCCAGGACTGGAGAGATGGGTGAACACAGATCATCACAGCATCCCAGAGCAGAGACTACTGAAGAAATTGCCACAAGAACCTGTGTTGGTTGGTAAGAGAATTTGAACTGTAATTGATGAATTAATTGCAGAAGGCTCAGTGTGGACAACTCTCAGAGTAAAAAAACTCCAGAGGGCCTCAGGCAGAGGGAAGATCCACAACATTGTAAGATTTACCTCTAGGAGCTCAACCAGATTCCCATAGTAAATATCTGGGGGGGGTGGGGGGGGGGGGAATCAATCCCCTCAGGCTTCCTGCAGGGAAAGAGAATAAGAAACCATTTGGAAATAAGCCAGAGCACTCAGTTCTTCTTAACAAGGCCTGTCCTCAGGGAGAACTAGTTAACTAGAACCTTACCTGCTTGGGTATTATCAGAGCTTAACGTGCCTGGGGGAAAGAAAATACCCAACTCTAGTCCATTGGTGTCATCCTGTCCCACCTAAATGGGGAGGAAAATACTGAGAAACCCTTTTGAAGTTCACCAAGACACACAGGATCCCTAAGAGACAGACCTAATCATAGGACAATAGAAAGCTCCCATACACCACCACCACATCATTAAAGCCTATTCACTGGAGTTGCTTTTACCTAGTACCCATGTCTGATTATTTAGAAAAAACTAAAAGGCATGCCAAGAGGCAAAAATATAGTTTGAAGAGCCAAAGCAAGCATCAGAATGCTTGTTAAACCAGATATGCACCAGATATGGCAGGGACATTGGAATCATCAGACTGGGTATTTGAAACAACTATGATTAATATGCTAAGACTTTAATGGATAAAGTAGATAGCACGAAGAAACAGATGGACAATATAAGCTGAGAGATAAAAATACTAATAAAGAACCAAAAAAATGCTAGGGATAAAAAAAATTTTAAAAATTGTAAGAGAAGTGAAGAATTTCATAAGTTTATATAGACTGGACATGGCTGAGAAAAGAACCAGTGAGCTAGAGGATATAGCAATAGAAACCTCAAAAATTAAAAAGCAAAGAGAACAAAGACGAAAAATAAAGAACAGAATTCTGGGGACTGTGGACAGCTACAAAAGGTATAACGTACACATAGTGAGAATACCAAAAGGAGAAGAAAGGAACAGAAGAAAATGTGAAATAATAATCACTGAGAATTTCCCCCAAATTAATGTCAGACACCTAACTACAGGTCCAGGAAGTTCAGAGAACACCAAGGAGAATAAATGTCAAAAAATCTACATCCAGGAATATCACCCTCGAACTATAGGAAATCAAAGACAAAAAAAAAAAAAAAAAAAAAAAATCCTGAAAGAAGCAAGAGAGAATAACACATTTTCTATAGAGGAACAAAGATAAGAATTGCATCCTACTTCTCAGAAACCATGCAAGCAAGAAAAGAGTGGTGGGAAACATTTAGAGTATTGAGAGAAAAAGAGAGAGAAAAAAAGAAATAAAACATTTCATAATGGGCAAGACACAAAGAACCTGTATTACATGATTTTTTACATTGTGTTTTACTTTGTGAAAATTCATGAACATCATACTGGACATAATGAAAGTTTTTTTCTAAAATGTCTACACAATGGTGAGAAGGAGGAGAGATGAGAAATAGTGAAGCTTTAATGACTATATTCACCCTCTCCTACTGTAAACCACCTGCCACAGGCTCAAGTTCTAGATGGGAAAACTAATTAACTTCAAATCATGTTCTCAACTTTGTTAATTACAAAAGACGACATTTTGACTACTGGACTTTCAATTACCTAAATATAACCAGAAAGTGCATGGGGTTCCTGAGCCTTCATCCAGGGTCAGTGCTTTAAGAACTAGGCAGTATGACAGGGCGCCTGTGTGGCTCAGTCAGTTAAGCGTCTGCCTTTGGCCCAGGTCATGATCCCATGGTCCTGGGATTGAGACCCTCATCGGCATTCCTCCGTAGTAGGGAGTCTGCTTCTCCCTCTGCCCTTCCCCTCCCTTCATGCCCTCACTCTGGCTCTCTCTCTTCCTTTCAAATAAATAAAATCTTAAAAACAAAAACAAACAATCAAACAAACAAAAACTAGGCAATGTGGCACTTGGTGACCTTTCTGAGTCATGGACCAGGCAGGTCCCTGCAGCATGTGCTGGGAGTCCTACACCAAGATGTTTCAAAGCCTTTTTAAAAATGTTTGCGTCCCCACAAAGCCCCATTCTACACAAGTTTATCAGGAGATTTGGGTAGGAATGGGCTTCACATCTATAAAATCAAGGAAGGAAAACTCTGAAAGGTTCAAATTCTGCACCTGTTCAAGGTCCTCATTAACCCACTTTACCTGAGCACACATCAGATGGACCATCAGTCTGGCTGTAAATCTCAGCAAGCTCTATTAGCTGGGAACATGCAGCATCGCTGTAAACTTGTAAACATACTTTGTGGCCTGCATAAAGGTACCTGGGAGGTGCATCAAACAAACTTGGCAATAAAAAAGTGTTGTGCTTATAATTATTTTCTAATTTGCTTGCTCTTCTCTTGTTTTTGTGCTCAAGACAGAGGATGCAGTGGAGGACCTGAGTCACAGCTTGGAACATAGCTACCCCATCAAGAAAACCCACTTGGGGGGCGCCTGGGTGGCTCAGTGGGTGAAGCCCCTGCCTTCGGCTCGGGTCATGATCTCAGGGTCCTGGGATCGAGCCCTGCATCAGGCTCTCTGCTCAGTAGGAAGCCTGCTTCCTCCTCTCTCTCTGCCTGCCTATCTGCCTACTAGTGATCTCTTTCTGTCAAATAAATGAATTTAAAAAGAAAAGAAAAGACGGGTTTTCTTTTTTGTGAGTGAGACATAAATTTTATTGACTAGTGTTACAGTATTTTAAGGCTGTTTGTTTTATGTCCTGCATTAACTAATGCACTGCTGTTGGAACTTTCAAGGTAAACAAAACCACCAATCTGTAAAATGCTTTGAGTAGTATGAACATTTTAACAATATCTGTTCTTCCAATCCATGAGCAGGGAATATCCTTCCATTTCTTTCTGCCATTGTCAATGTCTTTCATCACTGTCTTACAGTTTTCAGAGTATACGTCTTTCACTTCCTTGGTTCAGTTTATTCCTAGATCTGTTATTATTGTTTGTGCAATTGTAAATGGGATTGTTTGCTTAATTTTACTTTCTGCTGCTTCATTATTAGTGTATAAAAATGCAACAGACTCTTTGTGCATTGATTTTGTAACATGCAACTTTACTGAATTCATTTAGCAGTTCTAGTAGTTTTTAATGAGGTATTTAGGGTTTTCTATAGATAGTAAGATGTCATTCACAGAGAGTGATGATTTTACTTCACCCTTACCAATTTGGATGCATTTTATTCCTTTCACTTATCTGATTGCTATGGCTAGGACTTCTAGTACTATGTTGAATAAAAGTGTTAAAGTGGCTATTCTTGTCTTGTTCCTAATCTTAAAGGAAAAGCTTTGTTTTTCACCATTGAATATGATGTTAGCTATGAGGTTTTCAATATATGGCCTTTATTATGTTGAGGTATGTTCCCTCTAAATCTCTTTGGTGAGGGTTTTTATCATGAATGGATGTTGTACTTTGTCAGTTTCTTTTTCTGCATTGATTGAAATGATTATATGGTTTTATCCTTTCTCTTATTGATGTGATGCATCATGTTGATTGATTTAAAAATGTTGAACCTCCTTTACATCCCAGAATAAATCCCATTTGATTATAATAAATGATTTTTTTAACGTATTATTGGAGTTGGCTTGCTAATATTTTGTTGAAAATTTTTGTGTCTATGTTCATCAGAAGTATTGGCCTATAGTTTCCCTTTTTGGACGTGTCTTTATCTGGTTTTAGCATCAGGGTACTGCTGGCCTCATAAAAGGAATTTGGGAGTTTTCCTCCCCCTTCTATTTTTTGGAATAGGTTGAGAAAAATATCTATTAAGTCTCTTTTAAATGTTTGGTGGAATTCATCTGTGAAGCCATTTGGTCCTGGACTTTGGTTTCTGGAAGTTTTCTGAGTATTGATTTAATTTCATTTCTGGTAATCAGTCTGTTCAAATTTTCTATTTCTTCTTGGTTCAGTTTTGGGAGGTTATGTGTTTCTAGGAATTTTTCCATTTCTTCTAGTCCAATTTGCTGGCATATAATTTCTCATAATATTCTCTTAAAATCCTTTGTACTCCTGTAGCATCACTTGATATTTCTCTTGCATTTCTGATTTTGTTTACTTGACTCTCCTCTTTTTTTTTTTTTTTTTTTTTTTTTTTGAGGAGTTTGGCTAAAGGTTTATCAATTTTATTGTTTTTTTTTTTTTTTTTTTTTTCAAAGAACCAGCTCCTGGTTTCATTGATCTGTTCTATTGTGTTTTGTTTTTTTTTTAAGATTTTTTATTTATTTATTTGACAGAGAGAGATCACAAGTAGGCAGAGAGGCAGGTAGAAAGAGAGGAGGAAGCAGGCTCCCCGCTGAGCAGAGAGCCTGATGCGGGACTCGATCCCAGGACCCCGAGATCATGACCTGAGCCGAAGGCAGCAGCTTAACCCACTGAGCCACCCAGGCACCCTGTTCTATTGTGTTTTGTTTTGTTTTGGTTTTGACTTTTTTTTTTCGTTTTTGTTTTTGTTTTAATTTCTATTTCATTTATGTCTGCTTTTATCTTTATTATTTCCTGCCTTTTACTGGTTTGGAGTTTTGTTTGTTGTTCTGTTTCTAGCTCCCTGAAGTATAAGGTTAGGTTGTTTATTTATTTGAGATTTTTCCTGCTTCCTGAGGTAGGCCTGTATCACTATATCTTTGCCCTTAGAACAAATTTTGCTGCATCCCAAAGACTTGAAACCACTGTGTTTTCATTTTCATTTGCTTCCATATGTTTGGCTTTTTGTTTCATTTTGTTTTGTTTTGTTTGTTTGCTTGTTTTTTACTTTCTTCTTTGATTTCCTGGTTGACCCATTCATTGTTTAGTAACATGTTATTTACCTGCCCTGTTTTTGTGCTCTTTCCAGATTTTCTCTTGTGCTTGATATAGACTTTCATAGCATTGTGGTCAGAGAAGATGCATGATATGACTTCAATTTTTTAAAAAATTGTTGAGACTTGTTTTGTGTCCTAATGATCTATTCTAGAGAATGTTCTGTATGCACTCAGAAAGAATGTGTATTCTGCCGTTTTAGGATGAAATGTTCTGAATATACTTGTTAAATCCATCTGGCCCAGTGTGCCAAAGAAACTGTTGTCATTGATTTTCTGTTTGAATGATCTGTCCATCGATATAATTGGGGTATTAAAGGCCCCTATTACTATTGTATTACTATTGATTACTTTGTTCATGTTTGTTATTTACTGCTTTGTGTATTTGGGTGCTCCCATAGTGGGTGCATACATATTTACAATTTTTATATCTTACTGTTAGATTGTTCCCTTGATGATTATATAGTTTCAGTCTCTGTCTCTTGTATTTTGTCTGATATAAGTATTGCTACCCTGGTTTCTTTTCACCTCCATTTGCATGATAAAGTCTTTCCCAAACATTTGCTTTTGATCTGCATGTGTCTTTAAGTCTGAAATGAGTCTCTTGTAGGCAGCACATAGGTGGGTCTTGCTTTTTTATCCATTCCATTACCCTACGTCTTTTGACTGGATTCTTTAGTCCATTTACATTCAAAGTAATTATTGATAGGTATGATTTTATTGCCTTTATATTACTTATTTTGTGGATATTTTTGTAGTTCTTTTCTCTTCCTTTCTTCCCTTGCTCTCTTCTCTCACAATTATGTGGCTTTCTTTACTGACATACTTAGTTAGATTCTTTTCTCTTTATCCTTATGAAGGTACTACTGGATTTTGATTTGTGGTTACCATTGAGTTAGTATATAACATCTTCTGCATAGAGCAGTCCAAGTTGGTGGTCAATTACATTTGAACCTATTCTTTGCTCTTCACCCCATAATGTATATGGTGTCATATTTTACATCCTTTCTTTTTTCAAGGGTGGGGGATCCCTTTGCTGACTTTTTACAGAAATACTTATTTTCACAGCTTCTGTGCTTCTCACTCTTCTCACTCTTACTTATGGTCTTTCTTTTCCACTTAATGAGTCCCTTTTAACATTCTTTATAGGTCTGATTTAGTGGTCACGAATTCCTTTAACTTTTGTGCTTCTGGGAAACTCTTTATCTCTGCTTCTATTCTGAATGACAGCCTTGCAGGCTAGAGTATTCGTGGCTGCAGATTTTTTCCTTTCAGCACTTTGAATATATCATGTTACTGCCTTCTGGTCTGCAAAGTTTCTGTTGAAAAATCAGCTGATATTATGGGGTTTCCCTTGTATACAATGGCTTTCTGTACTCTCTTTGCTTTCCAAATTCCTTCTTTATCACTACTTTTTACCATTTTAATTAGTTTATGTCTCAGTGTGGACCTCCTTGGATTGATTTTGTTAGGGGATCTCTATACCTCCTAGATCTGGATTTCTGTTTCCTTCACCAGGTTAGTGAAGTTTTCAGCTATTAGTTCTTCAAATAAATTTTGTATTCCCTTTTCCTTCTCTTCTCCTGGGATCTCTATAATGCTTGATGGTGTCATTGTGTTCCCTAAATCTATTCTCAGTATGCATAATTTTTTGTTTATTTCACCTGCTCAGCTTGATGATTATTTTCCATTACTCTGTCTTCCAGGTCAACTGGTCTGAATGCAGACCAGGTCAGATTTGTTCTTCTGTTTTCTTTAGCCTATTTATTCCATCTAGTGTATTTTTTAAAATTTCATTTATTGTCTTTTTCATCCCTGGTTATTTCTTTTTTATCTCTTTTGTGAAGGTCTCCCTAATGTCCTCCACTCTTTTCTTGAATCCGGTGAGTATCTTTATGACCACTATTTTACTTTTTTAAAGATTTTATCCATTTATTTGAGAGAGAGAACATATAAGCTGGGGACAGTGACAGAAGGACAGGGAGAGGCAGGATTCCCACAGAGCAGGGAACCTGATGCAGGGCTAACCCCAGGACCCTGGAACAATGGCACAAGCTGAAGGCAGACACTTAACCAGTTGAGCCACCCAGGAGCCCCAGTGACCATTACTTTAAATTCTGTATCACGCATATATACTTATCTCCATCCTTTTAGCTCTCTTGTGATTTTTGTCCTATTCTTTCATTTGGAGTATATTCCTCTGTCTCTTCACTTTGTGAAACTGTCTGTGTCACAGCTATGTCTCCTGCTCTTGAAAGTAGTAGCATTATGAAGAAGAGGTCCCCTAGTGCCCTGCAGTACAGTGTCACCTAGTCACCAGAACCTGGCATTTCAGGCACATCTCTTATGAGCGTTGTATGTACCTTGCTGGTTTTGGTGAGCCACTTTTTCCTTTAGTCCAGTTGTATGCCTGTTGTGAGCAATGTTTGCTCCCTGTGGTGTTAGTGGGCCAATCTGTGGCTAACTTGGGCTTGAGTTCAGTCAGACCTTGTATTTTCCAGAGATGTAGTAGCACCAAACTGCAGGGTGTTTTCCCTGAGAGGCTTTCATTGTTGGGTAGGGCCTGCATTCAGACCAGTTGTCCGCCTCCGGCCCACTAGGGCCACGGTGTGACTTGTATGTGTGGTTATCTCCCTCTCCTTCCAGGGCAGGGGTCACTGTGGAGTGGTGCTGGCCCCTGTTGGGGCTGCTTGCACACTGGCAGTCTTGAGGTACCAGTCTGGATGGGTTTGGGCCAAAAGCATATTGGAGGGAGGGGATCTGCAATGTGCATGGGGGTGGGGAGCAGCAGTGTTAGCAAGTTAGGTAGTAAGTCTTGGAGCTGTGCTGTTTCCTGCAGATGGCCATGTGTACATGCTGCAAGGTGGAGAGGGATATAGAACTTGCCAGCTCCTTTGTTCCTAGAGGATTCTCCCAAGATCTCTATCCATCTGGGACACAATTCTGAGATAAGTATATTGTTCTCCCTCTTGTATACCCCAGGTGTTCTTCAAACTGCCACTTACATGCTTTATCTGTATGGGGCTGTTTGTTGTGCTGTCTCTTAAAGGGTAAGGACTCAATTTCCTCTTGCCCTTCTGTTTCTTCCAGAGCCAAGCCCATTGATTTTTAAAATTCTAGTTTTTAACCAGCCCCTCTAGTTCTCAAAGCCAAGTGTTATGGGGATTTATTTTCCCCACATGGGCTCCCTGGTGTGAGGATCTATTTCTCTCATCTTTCTGGGCATCCCTCCCTCCCACAGATAACCACATTCCATTTTGCTACCAACTGTGTCTCTGCCTTTCCTGCCCTTTTCAATGTGGTCTCTTCTCTATATCTAACTGTGGAGAGTATAGTGTCTTACTGTCTTTTTCTTAGTCTTAGTGTCATTTTCTGGTTATTTACACTAATCTGGGTGTTTTCTAGTTGTATCTATGGGATGAGGTGAACTTATGGTCCTCTTCTCCACCGTCTTCCCCTGAAGTCCTCTAGACCCACATTTAGAAAGCAGAAATCCATTCAAGAATCCACTCCATTGTAGGCTCAAATGCAAGACAGTCTTACACCAAAACTTGTGAATAGCATTAGACTGTATTTTTTTTTTAAGTATTTTATATATTTGACAGAGAGAAAGCACAAGCAGGGGGAGCAGCAGACAAAGGGAAAGGGAGAAACAGGTTCCCTGCCGAGCAGGGAGTCCCACTTGGGGCTCAAACCCAGGACCCTGGGATCATGACCTAAGCCCAAGGCAGATAACTGCCTGAGCCACCCAGGTGCCCCTTGACCAGCATTTTTTATACTGAGCTATCTGATTAATGGTTTCTCAAGAATTTTTTGACAGGAAATCATTTTAACTCTCCATGCCTCTGTTTCCTCATCTGATATTCTCAAATAAAAATAGTAAAACTAGGATTGTTCTAAAGATCATACATATAAGGTGCTTGAAATAGTCCTGGACACATGGGACTTTAATACCAGTTAGGTATTGTTTTATTAATGTGGGTATGATTATTGAGTAAACAGATGATTCAAGCAAAATAAAAAGAGGGGGAAGATCTATAGTGAAATAAATGTGGCAAATCCTGGGGTCACAAAATTAAACAGGTTTCTTATATGAAGGACAGTGACACCCCCAGTAGGCATGTAGAGTATGCAGTGTTTCCAGCCCTTACGTGCTAATAAATTTTTTTTTCAGAGCACATTAACATCATTAATTCATTTAACAGATGTTTATTGAGGGCCTATCATATATCAGGTACCGATACAATGATGATCTGTGTGGTTCCTCTTTTATGAAGCTAGTAGACAGAAGGGGAAAAATACAAGAACAAGTGAAAAACAAATAAAGTTACAAACCAGGAAAGGTTTGTAACCTTTAACCTTTGTGAGGTGGAACTTCAATGTACCTTTGAATACTGGAAAGTGTAGAAGGAAAGAAGATATTCCAGGTAAGGCACAGGGCACAGGGGAAAGGAAAATAACTCATTAAAATTTTCCATGAGGATTAGAACTTATCTCAAGTTAATGGATTAATGCCTGTTGTTCTCATAGCCTGGTGTATCAACTCAGCAGAAACTACACCTATTTAGGCCAATTATGTCATTTTCCCAATTCCTCTCTTGTTGCTATGATCATCAAAACAAAGAATGATACAAATAGAGAAGAAATTAGAAACTTTAGCATAAATGTTAATTACATAAATGAGGAAACTGAGGCCCAGAGAGGTTCAATGACTGGTGTCCCAGTTTGGTTGCGTGGACCCACACTGTTCCCAAACATCATTCTTCAACCTCACTGAGCATCATTTCCTCAACTAGAAAAACAAACAAATTAGCAAATATTTCTCAAGCTTTATATAATGCTAGGTGCTAGGGAGCATTAAAGCAAATAAATAAATAAATAAATAACAACATAACGCATGCCCTTTGGGTGCTTAGGGTCTGGCTGGGGGACAAGAAACACAGGTAAGTAACACAATCAAGTTTGAATAGGATCTCAGGACAGCAACCAAATGGGATGAACAGACAGCACTTAACAGTGTCCAGTGAATCTAAAAGCACTAATTATTTTAAAAGTATAGAGAAGGGGTTGCGGTACCTGGGGAGGTCTTTTGTAAGAAATCCAATTTGACTTAGGGGTGGAAAGTCTGGAAGGATTTGAAAGGGCAGTGAAAGAGAACATTTGCAAATAAAAATGATAAAGGAGGTATACAAGGAAGTTCAAGGTGTGTTGTATTTTGAAGAATAACCAAGTATGGGAACAGCAAAATAGAGAATGGCAAACTCCAGGCAAATAAAAATTATCAATTTAGTGGATCCTTTGGTGGGGAAAAAACTCAAGAGGAGTATTCAGGTCTCTGTGGACCTTCATTCACTCATCTACCCATTTGATAGTTGGAGAGTCTGTTCTATGCCAGGCAGTGTACTAGGCTCTGGGGATCTACAAATCAACAAAACATAGTCGAAGAAAAGAACCCTTTGGGAGCTTATCTTCTAATTTGTTGTCTCTCACACCTGACTGCACATTACCATTTCCAAGAAGCTTTTTAAAAGGACATTAAAATAAGTGAGAGAAGCCAGTAAGACTACATACTATAAAATTCTAACTATATGACATCCAGGAAAAGACAAACCTAGAGACAATAAAAAAGATCAGTGGTTGCCAGTCGTTCAGAGTGGGCTGAGGAGAAGGATGAACAGGTGGAGCACAAGGGGGATTTTAGGGGGACAAATTATTCTGTATGATATTGTCACAGAAGATACATAACATTTGTCAAAACCCAAAAGAACCGTACAACACAGAGTGAACCCTAATATAAACTATGAACCTTAGTTAATAATACATCAATACCAGTTCACCAATTATAACTAAGGTACCCCACTCTTCTAGGATGTTAATGAAAAGTGACACTACATAAGAAGAGAAGGGATATATGTGAACTGTCTATACTTTCACAATTTTTCTGTTAACCTAAATTATTCTAAAAGGTAAACTATATTAATATTAATAGGCTTTGGGTTTTTTTGTTTTTTGTTTTTGCTTATATATTTTACTGGGGGAAAAAAGAAGGACCTGCTCTTGGGTCACACCTGAGAATTCTGATTAAATAGAACAATGTGTCTCAGGTACTCTCTTAAGGTGCCCCTTATGCTTTTAAATCTACAATATCAGATGTTAGCAAAGACTTCAAACAACTGGAATTTTCATCCATCGTTGGAGAGAGTGCAAAATGATGCAACTACTTTGGAAAACAATTTGGCTGATTCTAATTTTAATAAAATTAAACATATACTTACCATACGCCCTAGTAATCCCACTCCTAGGTATTTATTTACCCAAGAGAAAATGAAACATATTTATGTGAAAACCTGTGCATATATATTTATAGCAGATTTATTCATAATTGTCAAAAACTAGAAACAGGGCGCCTGGGTGGCTCAGTGGGTTGGGGCCTCTGCCTTCGGCTCAGGTCATGATCCCAGGGTCCTGGGAGTGAGCCCCACATCGGGCTTTCTGCTCAGCAGGGAGCCTGCTCCCTCTTCTCTCTCTGCCTGCCTCTCTGCCTACTCATGATCTCTGTCTGTCAAATAAATAAATAAATAAATAAAATCTTAAAAAAAAAAAAAAACCTAGAAACAATCTAGAAGTCCTTTAAATGTTGACTGGATAAACAAATTTAGATGCATACACATAGTAGAATTCTACTCACTAGTAAAAAGGCATGAACCACTGATGCACACAACACAGATGAATCTCAAATGCATTTTGCTGAGGGAAAGAAGCGCTGTTCTAGTGAAGTAAGAGAATCAACAAACAAATGAGCAAACCTGCGGTAAATCACATAGCAATACAAGCTATAAAAATATAGCAGAGAAGAAAGTTAGGGAGACAGAGGGACGGACTTGCAAATTCAGACAGAGTGGTCAGGAGAGACCTCCCTGAGAAGGTGACATCTGAGCAAAGACCCGAAGGATGTGAGGGAAAAAGACCTTGTAATATGGCAGGACAGTTCAGAGTTTACAACAATGGCATAAGAATGCCATCAGAGGGTTTTATGGAGAAAATTCATGAATTTCTCTTAACTGACCATACTGGATGCTCATTGGAAAAAAGTTTCTTGCAGTTTAAGAGAAGCAGCAGACCCATGAGGAGACTATTTACAGCAGAGAAGGTGAAAGATGATGGCTGAGAGAGACATTCATACTTTCCCCCACAGAGACATACACAGAGTTTTGAAAAGGGACATTCTCTCCCTAAATGGAACAGAGACAGAGCATATCCAACAGGCATTATGCAGCTTGCACAAAGTGCTAACTACGCTGGTTATGTCCGGAGTAAAAGGAGGAAAATGCTCTCTTTAAAGTTACTCAGACAAATGTTTACTTTCTTCATTGAAGACTGGCAGTGGAAAATGAACAAAGCTCAGTCTGATTAGCAACAATTTGTCTTCTACAAGTGTGTGTTATGATAAGGGTAAAGGACACAACAAATAGGGAGAGGGGACACAAGGAAGTCCTTTAAAGACCTCCTCTGTTCAGAACCCTTCTCTGTAAGCAGAGTCCTATCCAAACCAGCTGGTCAACACTCTGATACCTGGGATGCCAGCGAATGGGATTCTGGAACCAGTACTTTCAAGACAGAACTACAGAACCTGAAAAATCAGGCCACTGTCCAGGTTCCACAGTGAACAAATGGCACAAAGAGCCAACATTTTGTTCCTATTTTAATTTGGGTTTTCCCAGAATCTAATCCTAAGCAGGGATTCAAGCAGAAGCATTTATTTGGGAGATGCAGGAAGCATTAGTAAGTGGGGAAATGACAAAGTGAAGAGAAGGCAGTTCATCAAGCCAGCTTCCCTTGCAGATAAATAGAACTTAACCCTGAATGGAAACTCTGGGGAACTGTGTAAAATAATACCTAGTAGTTACATCACCCAAGGAACTAGGGAGCTGGGGTATTTATATACCAACTGCTATCAGTCATTGTTTGAGGACTGCTGAAAGCAGTCACTAAGCTATTTTCCAAGCATTGCTGGCCTCTTACATTAGAGGCTTTGAAAAAAGGCTTCAGACAACAAAAAGCAAATACTAGCATCTGGAAGTCAAAAGGAGCTCTCTGAACTCATAAGAGCCAAGGGCTAGACCAGAGCACCCACACATTCTGCTACACACCAGGATTCTTCTCCATGCCACAAGCAAGGCATTTCTTTATGTCTGGCCAATAATTCCTCTGCACAGGAAATGATTTCAACAAATTGCAAAAAGGAGGAACTCTTCCCTCCATCCATTTCTCTCAAAGCACTCCTCATTGATTTATCCATTACATTATTGTTATAAATTAATAAAGTAAGGCACACGTTAATTTACTTTATAGGTTTCTCAGCCACTGATTTGCTATTATCCCTTTCTATTACTCAACTCACTGACTTCTGCAGATAAATTGGCTGCAACACAAATGCATCCCAGACTCTTGGATTTTATTAAGTATATAAAAGGTGTGTGATTTGTATTAACAACTCAACTCATCACCCCATATTCAAAACTTAGCCAATTAAGCTCAAGTACATATTAAAATAGGAAAGAGATTCCCAATTCCTAGTTAATATTCTTATTGCCTAATGAATTGCTCATTCTTTCTAATTCTAGTGCCATTTGCTTAATTTCCTTTTAATTTCTAGAATGTAAGAAAAACATGTCTAATTTTCTAGATGTGTGAAAATATATTGTCTTAATATTGCTTGTTAAAATTTCTTCAGAACATTGGAAAAAAGTGCCATAATGAGTGATAAGTAATAGATTCATCATCTGACACAGTGCCAGGTACATAGCAGGCACTCAGTAAATGCCTGCTAAAAGGATGAATGAGCCTACAGTTATATGACTAATGCCCATGAACAAATGAGGAGACTAGCTCAGTTATCACTATAGCAGCTTGTTTATTTATCTGGTAGCTATTGTCCTCATAGGTTTTTGGTGAGCCTGGTAAAGTGAAAAAATGTGCTTTTATTGATACTATCTCTTAGGGCTAATTGGTAGTTTTTATTTGTATAGCCCTTTGGAGCATTAATAAATTTTGATAAGAACAGGAACCATTAATTCACTCATTTATTCATTCAAAATATTTATTAAATGCTAACTATGAACCAGGACTCAGTAATAACTTCATAATGCAGATAAAGTTAAAATGATGCCCAGCCCACTAGAATATCATCTGTGGTGAACAGTTTTAATACAACTGTAGTTCAGCTTACAGAACAAGAAAACTGACCACGGAGGGAGTCAGGAAAGTTTTATCCAACATAGGATATCCGAAATGAGTCTTCTTCTGCCTGAGGTTGTTTCCAAATGGTGAAAAACATGTTCCAGTTTTAATTGTTTTAATGAACCTGTTGTAATGTCACTCTATTAATCAGTGTTCTCCAGGAAAATGGATATATATTTAATAAATTATATATATATATTTTATAAATTATATATCTTGTATACATATCTTGTAAATTATACATTTATATATTTTTATAAATTATATATATTTATATACATGTTTTATAAATTATATATATTTACAAACATATATATATATAGAGAGAGAGAGAGAGAAACAGAGACAGAGACAGAAAGAGTTGATGTTGCATCCTTAGGTCCAAAGTATAAGCCAACAGGCTGGTTATAGTCCTGAGGCAGAATTATTTCTCTTGTTCTGGAAACTTTAGTCTGCTCTCAAGGTCTCCAGTGGATTGGATGAACCCACCCACACTATGGATGATAATCTGCTTTACTCCAGGTCCACTGATTTAAATGTTAATCACACCTAAAAAACAACTTCACAGCAACCCAGCTAGCTAGACCAATGTTTGACCAAACTGAGCGACATGGCCTAGTTGACAAATAAAATTAACTATCACTGTCATGGGAGTAGTGGCTCTCAAAGCACAGTCTCCAGTCAGAATCATCATTATCTGGGAACTTGTTAGAACTGCAAATTCTTGGGCCTTCTCCAGACCTCCTAAATCAGAAACAGTGGGCGTAGAGCCCAGCAGAGTTTTTTTAACAAGGCTTTCAAGTGTTTCTAATGCATATCAGAGTCTGAGAACCGATGGGCTAGAATACTAGGTTCACTATTTGGGTCATAAAATGTTAACACAGAAGCAGGCTATTAATTGCTTTATTTTTGCCTTAGTCACTTGATAGATTCCACATTTAAATGGCATATCTGATAGGCCCAGCAACATCAAGTTGTATTCTAATTTTGGAGAAACAACCAAAGAGGGGACTATTGATTGTTTATAAATCTTTACTCAGAGATACTAAATAATGAATCCATTGAACTCCTCCTCCATCACTACCTCTAGCTCTTCAGCTCTAAGACTCTGCTAAGCTGGCTTCAATTTCCTTGACTAAGGTCAATAGGACCCACATCATAATTTGCCTCAAGACTCTTTAAAAGTCCTTCTGTTGGTATTGATCACACAATGGGAACTGTTTCTAAATGGTTTCATAGCAGTTGAGAGACAGTATATTCAGATAACCAATGGAAGTGGTTACAGTTTCTTCTCAGTGATTCACTGAATTATTTTCAGTGATTTTAAGTACCCTATTCATTCACTGGCCCCCGGACTTATCTATCAGTCATCTGTCACCACAATAATGCTGTATAACAATTGCACAACTTCTTGGCATGCTACAATATGTATTTACTGCTCATGTGTCTTATGTAGGTGGCTCTGCTGACTTAGGTGGGACTCAGTCACATGTCAAAGGATTGCCTGGATGTTGGCTGATCTAGGTGCCTCAACTGGATGACTGGAGTAACTTGACTCTGCTCCATGGCACTCATCCTCTAGCATCCCCGCCTAGACACAGTCTTATGATAAGGGAAGAGTGCAAGAGAGCAAGTACAAATGCAAACTTGCTTAGTTAAGCCTCTGTTTGCATCATGTCTACCAAAATATCATTGGCCAAAGCAAGTCATAGGGTTGAACTAAGAGTGAGGGGTGGGGACACTGCAAAGTTACTGGGAGGTGAGCCTACTTCATCCAGAGAGAGGTAAACTAAAGCCATGTTTAGTATCTACCTCAGTCCCTAATTGGAAACTCTTCCCTATCTCCCCTCCACCCTCTTTACCTGGCTACCTCTCACCCTTCAGATATACTTTAGGTATCACTTTCCTGATAAAACTCCATCAACTCAAGGCTAGACTCTGGGCTTTCCCATAGTTCCCTATAATTTCTATTACTGTAGCCCTTAATGATATGGACCTAAGTTAGTGAATCAAAGAAAGTTAACTGAGAGGGATGCTAATAATACATATTTGAAAAAGGTTGAGGTATATTATTTCTAAATGATTATAGAAGTATGGTGAATGTTTATTGGGGTTTTTTGAGATTTTTAACTTCTAGAGTAAGTGATATAAAATTCTGTTTATTTTGAAGATGGATTTTCCTCACCAATATCCACACACATTACTCAGCTCTTCCATATGCCACCCCTTCCACCTGTAACCTTTCCCCTCTGTGACAAATTAAATCCTCATATTTCAAGTTCCACCAGGCTTACATAGTAGCTATCCTGATAGTCCCATAGCACTCCACTTACCTTTATTACCACATTAATGACTCTGTTTTACAATTGATGGTATGAAGACAGCAGATTATTTACACTTTCTAATGAAAAGTTTTGGTATACTGCCAGACTGTGCCCTCAACACTGCAGAGAAAGAATGGAAACTTACCCAGAGTGCCCATCGTGGACTGGTGCCCAGGCACCTGTGCGAGCATCAGGCAGCAGTCTCACTCTCTAATTTCCACCATTTGATTCTAATAAGCTTAACTAACTAGCCTTCTGCTTATGCTCTGATTTCCCGTTTCCTTTCAGTCGCTAGAGACTCACTGAAAACCCTTACATGGACCTGAATTCTTCACTCAGGTATTGTTATCTATGTCTGGGTACACTAGACCCTGTTTTCAGTGTCATTTCTTGACCTAAAATTCAAACACAGCAGTAACATTAAGCCCCTCCTAACCACCAAAATACATCCAAAGGCTCTGCTATTTGTCCAGTAGGCCTCTTCGACCTCACCTCCAATGGCCATTTCTCTTTTGTAGATTTCCTGCCTCTACACACTCCCACTGATATCTCTGCATCCTGCTCAAGTGGGCAGCAAGCTTTTAGAATTATTCTTATCCTCATTTCTTCTCATCCTTTCTCTGTTTTTGCTCTCTCTTTTATAAAATATTTATTTTGCATAATGTTTAATTCTCCCAAATCTGTGTTTTCCACCTCCATTTTCTCTTAGGAAGTTCCAGCAACTGAAGAACCAGGTCCTACCTGCTTATCTGCCAGTCTGATATAGGAAACTAGATGATGGGGTCTTCTAATTTAAAAAAAATAAAAATTAAAAGAAAAAAAAAACAGACTCAGCAAGTACACATCATTATCAGGAAGCATGATGGTCCCTAGAGTAGTGATTAGGCATTTAAAGAAATAATAAGGATGGAAAGCTTGAAAACCGTACAGCAAAAAAACATTAAAAATAATCACCAACTGGCCGATTTTGTGAAGTTGATGACTTGCAAACAGTTTGATTTATAACATAAAAGGGATTTTTAAAAAAAATTAACAGACCAATATATTATGAAGTTCCCTAGTCATTCTTCCAAGGAGCAATGGAGGCTGGCTTAGCAAAGAGTTTCTACCATGGATACTGGGGATCTTTGGGGCTCTGTCATAACTTCACATGCTATTCCTAAGAGATGGCAACCACTTTCATGGATTGCATTTCCACTTTAAACCACTGACATCTGTAGCTTTAGCCCAAACTATTTTTCTGAGTCCTATATCCACAGAAGCCATAGTCTACTGGCATTTCCACTTGGGTGCCTTGGAGGCACCTTGTACTGTTTGGATCTCATTTGTCCTGTGAAAACTCTCCACCTTTCTTTACTCTGCTCTGGACTCTAGAAGACTATCTTTAGGAGCTACATCAACTAGACCCCTAACCTTTTGAATCTATATGAGTTTAATTAGTGATTGGCAGGTGCTCCAAGGATGGGGGCAGAGAAGCTGGGCTCTTTATTCCCCCAGTTTCTTCCCTGCCAGGCTATACTCTGACAAGACCACAACACTACACATAAGGCCATACCTCTTGTTGGATGGCTCTTTCCTACTGGTAGATTAAGTTCTGAGACCCATCCTTCTCTTTGGTCTTTAGACCTACAGAGAGTGATAACTCTCCATTACTGCTGATGCGAGAGTGCTTCACTAGCTGCTATTGATTTCCCTTTACCCCACTCTTAACTTTGTGAAGGGACTCTTAAACTCTTTAGTTGTACCTTCTGAGCTTGCATCAACAGTCAAATGTCCTAACCAGACATTCATTATTCCTCACCTCCATCCCCAGCAGGCCCCTGCTAACATTTCTCCTATACTACCTGCCACCGTGAATGGCTCCACCATCTATCTATCTAGTAGGACTATCCAGAAGTCTGGATCACATGGATGACTTCCCCATCTCACTCACTACTACCTATCAACCATCAAATCTAAGACTCTCTCACATCCTTCTACTTCTCTTCAATCCTACTTCAGGCCAACATTATCTTTTATCAAATTTACTATGACAGCCTCCCAAATGATCTCTGTACCTTTGATTGACCCATTCCAAATCCAATTCCTTTGATTGACTTGATGACTTAGTTCTATATCCTCTAAACAAGTCAGCTTCTTTGTTTATCCCAGTTTTTCACTGTGTCTTATCTCTTCATCCATATTGACCTACGGTGAACATTTGTCAATATGAATGTCATGTAGTATATTAGCTCTAATCCTCACAAGAATTAGGCTAAATGTTAATCTTCATTTGGCAGAAAAGGGAAATAAGCTCGATAATAAATAAATATTTCAGGGTCACATTGTAAGAAAGTGACATAGTCAGAATCTGATTCTGTGAGAGTCTAATGCCCATATTCTTTCCATCCTTGACTCTATGTGGTATATAATACATGAAGAGGTCAGTGCCCAGTGCTTATTTTTGTTCCTACAAAGACTCAGCGAGGCTGCTGGCAAAGGAGAAGCCCATGGCTTCCTTTCGGCATATAGCAAACCTTACACAACCAGCCAAATCAAAGATTAACAAAGGCAGCTCACAGTGTCAAGATGGGACTTCTTCAAATGACTTCAAATGGTCCCAAACTGTCTAGGTGTACTGAGCAATTTTATCATGGTCAACCAAATATCCCCATCCTTGTTCTGCAGCTTTACCTTGACCTTTGCTTTCATTAAGGACTCTGAATTGCACAGGCTACCCTTTGAACATTCCTAACCAAGTGGCCTTTTCCCAATATCACTTTATCCTTGGGGTTAGGTATTGTGCCCTGGTCACGACCTCCTTATTTTGGGACCTCAGTCCAACCCTACTTCCATCTGGCAGCATCCATTTTATTTCTATATCACTAAGTCCTCACGTTTGTCTGAGGTACTTCTACAATAACTATAGAAGTGCCCAGGTAACAAAAGCCCTGGGAAGAGAGCAATGTGTTTAAGGGTAAGAAGGAAGGGGCTCTTCTTGAGGCTGATAATAAAGAGAAAGGGACAGGCAGCAGTATGTGCCTGAGCCTGGCTGTGGCTCAGATGGCATCCTTCAGGACTTAGAAAAATCAAGCTCACCTCTGCTCCACCATGGTGAGGTCTATGTTTTGGATAAAGTTGGCAGAAGTACCCCTCTCCCATAACCTTAAACTCTACTCTATCATAGTCCCCTCACCAAAAAGGGAAGGAAAGCATAAAAATGTCTATTTTGTGGTATTGACAGAAGGGGCAAAGGAGATTTGGGGAGGGGAACTTATGATATACCACCTGGCACAGGGCAAGACCTCAACATATACTAGCTATAATTTTTTTTTAATTTTTTAAGATTTCATTTATTTGAGAGAGACCACACGATGGGGAAGGGACATAGGGAGAGGGAGAAGCAGACTCCACTGAGCACATGGCCCTTCACAGGGCTCCATGTGGGGCTCCATTTGGGGCTCAATCCCAGGACCCTGAGATCATGATCTGATCCAAAGTCAGACATTTAATTGACAAAGACACCCAGGTGCCCCAGCTAGCTAGATCTTAAGTCCAAATGTATGTGGCTAAGGCAAGGCATCTCTTGAAATCCATTCTGTTCAGAATCTGTAAGAGGACCCAAACCCAGAATGGGCATAATCAAAATAATAAGAAGGAAAATCAAAACAGACAGAAAGAAAAGAAGTTTAAACCATGCTTTACAATGAAAAAATTTTTAAGTTAGTTGGACCATTCTACGTAAATCACATACAAATATACTTCATAATATAGACCAAGGTAGTCCCTAGTTTGAGGTCATAAAGGACTGGGATTTGACAACTTTTATGTCGGCCTACAGTTTGAATTAAGTATATGAAAGGTGGCAATAGAACTTTGAAAATATTCACAAAGGAGAAACCAGTGAGGGCAGTGATGGAGGTAGTATCAGTGTTTGACTGGAGAAGGTACAGGTATGCTGGCTATGGGATGGAGGGCAACACGAAGACCCAGTTCACGAAAAAGAGAAGCTAGAAGGAAATGGAAGAGCATTTCTGCATCAAATATGCATACATTATTTAGCTGGGCAGTTTATAATTACTTTCTGGGAATCTCAGTGTGAGATAGCACTTTAAAGGTGATTTAGTCCCATTTGAGGGGTCAATTTGAGTTCTTAAAAATATAAAACACATGGGCTCACAAAGATACATATTTTCTCTCAGTTAGACTATTCATCTGGACACCAAAATCCATAAAGTTGATAGAAACAATGGTGACTTTATTAGAACTTCCTGAGCTCTAACTATGTACCAGGCACCATTCAACATTTTCCATATACTTTTTCATGCAGTGCTTCCAACAAGACTAAGAGATAGACATACTGTAACTGTTTCCATGGCAGTGGTATGGAAACTGAGGCTTGCGTGGGCCCATGGGGTTAGGTCACACAAGGAGCTAGTGAGAGAGAGAGCCAGAGCCTGATGCTGCCTCTCTCACCTCAGTATCTATGGATGTTAATTATCAGAGCTGTTTGTGCATTTGGGGAGCCCAGAAACGTGGCGAACCAGACACAAAGAAAATACAAGAGATGAAATGAGGCACTGAAGGACGAAAATGAGTAAAGTCAGAAGTTTAAGGTTAAAAATGGAGAGAAGCCTTACTCGCCAGAGAAATGCCCTGGCCATAGTTCTTGCAGCCAAGGTGGAATAGTCAGACACACAGCCTGGGTGAATTCCAACAGGAGGGGGAAAGGCCGCTGTGCCTCACTTGTAAAAGAAAGCCACGGGGAAGGCCTGGGATAAAGAGGAGACACAAAGCATGTCAACAGAGCAGGGAGGGCACAGTGGGGCAACAAACAAGAGAACAGAAACATCCTAATTGTTAACAGAGACAGGAAAACAGGCAGAAGTTAGCAGGGTAAAGGCTGCCTGGTGGCACTGTCCTCCAGGGAACAAGAAAAGAGACAGCAATTGAGGGCAACTTGGGGGCACATCCTTAGAGTTTATTAAAAGCACAACTGCATGGGGACCAAATGGGAATGTTTGCTACCAGTTCTCCCCTTAATACTGTCTGGAAATGCTTTTCCTCCTGAAAGCTAAAGAGCTTCAAATTTGTTGGAGGCTGTGGAAGAGAATTTTGAAATCAAAAGCTCTCAGAGGTAGAGCTCTTCTAGGATATGTGTAGAAACCAAGGCTCTTTATTTTTTCTGCTAAGGCCCCGTAAAGAAAAGGTAGAGACCTTACAAGGAAAAGAGCCAAGAAAACTTCCAGGTGTCAGACAGGAGCTGGGTGGAGGCTGGACCTCCAGTTTCGTAGCCTTAAGTAAGACTACTACCCAGCAGTGTGAACCATGGACTTCCTTCCCATGCCAAGAACAAATCACTTCTAAGTGCAAATTGGGGCAGCTTTTTTGAAGATTTTATTTATTTATTTGACAGAGAGGGATCACAAGTAAGCAGAGAGGCAGGCAGAGAGAGGGAGAAGCAGGCTCTCCGCCGAGCAGAGAGCCCGACGCAGGGCTCAATCCCAGGATCCTGAGATCATGACCCGAGCTGAAAGCAGATGCTTAACCAACTGAGCCACCCAGGCACCCCAGTGCAACTTCTTTGAAGAGTAACTTGGGGACAGCCATCATAACATTAAGAATTAGTGATTCCAATTTTAGTAATTTTGTCTCTAAGATATAGAGATATACAGTGATGTGTGCCTGAAGGTATGTATTGCAGTTTTATTTATAATACTGAAAGTCTAGATGACCTAAATGATCACGCATGAGAGACTGCTGAGTAAATAATGCTGCATCATACAGCAAATTGGTATTTGTCAATTTTTGGCAATATATAGAAAGATCTTCAAAATATATTCATTAATAAAAAAACAACATCCAACTTCTATAACATAAAAAACTCATTCATATTAAATGAATTTATTTGAATATATTTTTGTGTGTGTAAAAACTTTTAGAAACATTGAAAGAGTTGCTTTCACAGTGAAAGATAAAGTTAGGGTATATCTGAGATGGAAGAAGTTTTAATTTCATTTCATTTTATATCCTTCTGTACTGTTTGCATTTTTAAACCATACACATGGATTTAAAAACAGAACAATATTTAAAAAGTTGAAAAGAAGTTTCTCTGTGAGGGATTATAGTTGAAAATGGAATCTCTTTAAAATTAAGATACAAATCCCTGAGCAGAAACTATAGTAAAATGGAGTCAATACTTTAATAAATTTTTTATCCTTTATGACCAACTAGAATTTATCCCAGAGATGTAATAGAGGTTTAATATTAGAGAATCTATTAACAAAATACATTATATCATTAGACCAAGGAAGAGGAATTACATAATCATTTCATTGGTTGCCAAAGAACATTAGGTAAAAAATAAAAACTGATTAAAAAAAAAACCCTCTATAAATAGTAGACTGTCATAATGGATAAGCAGTAAGTATCTGAAAACAATAGCCAATATCATAATTGGAGTTATGGAGACATTTCAATTATACAGGACATTTTATCCTTTTGAACTTTTTAAAATGATGTTCACGTCTGAGTTTTACGTTAAAATAATTATGTTTCAGGGGCGCCTGGGTGACTCAGTGGGTTGGGCCGCTGCCTTCGGCTCGGGTCATGGGATCGAGTCCCGCATCGGGCTCTCTGCTCAGTGGGGAGCCTGTTTCCTCCTCTCTCTCTGCTTGCCTCTCTGCCTACTTGTGGTCTCTCTCTGTCAAATAAATAAATAAAATCTTTAAAAGAAAAAAAAATAATTATGCTTCAGAATCCATCTGGAGAATTCCTCTGAGAGGAGTGAGAAAGGTAAATACATGACCATCAGAAGGCATCCTCAATACTGAAAAAGACCTACCTCCCTCAGCCCCAAATCAATATTCCAAAGCATTGTTTGGGAATTTAGATTGCACCACGGACATGTCTGAAACCCATGTTTAACTCTTCCCATGTGTGACCCTAAACTATCTTCATGATGTGCTTTTTTTCAAAATCATCTAACAAGAAATTACCTAGCACTTTGTCTGTGCTCAGGACTGCTAGGTTTGAGACACACAAAATAGAAAAACACATAGGAAAAGGAGCAGGGGACTAAGAGCTCCTAGGAGGTGTCCCCATGTGAGGAAAGACAACGGGTCATGACCAATGTCCATGTCAGGGGAATGCCGACGGCCAATGACTTTGAGTGGAAGAGACAATGACTGCGAGGAGGCCAGGCTGACCTTGAAGAAGTCTTTCATGATTCGGTAAGTGTGGTAAGCTTTGAATGAGGTAGTGAGGAGGTAGGAAGGATGGAGCTGCTCCTACAGAAGAGTGCTGCAGGTGGCAAGTAGCCCCCTGTAAAACCGGGGTGCCACTGAGACACCAAGAAGCAGAGAGATGGCTCAGTGGCAAGTGTGAAAATATAAGGGTCCTTGTTCACAACGAGAGAGGTTCAAGTGATTGAGAGAAGGTAAACAAATGATTGGGTCTCAGAGCTCATGTGGATTGGAGGGGTGACTTTTCATTCATTAACCAGGAATCTCCAAAGCAGGAAGTGTCACTGGAGGTAAAAATCTTAAAAATCCTAACTTGGACAAATTGGTGTCAGAACTGTCCTTGGTCACTAGCTCCTGTGTTAAAGGTTCAGCAATTAATCCAAGACTGGGATTGAGGTCTGGTGGCGCCCCATGTGACATTCCCTACACCTTACTCCACCACGGCATGAATATGCCAGTGGCTCAATATACCTTTGGGCATTCTGTGTGGGCAAAGCACTATGAAGAAGATAAGGGGAAGAATTAAGGCAGAACTGCCCCCTCCACCCCCTCAAAATTACTCAGTACAATTAAGAAGACTTGTGACAGTGATTCTTTTTTAAAACACTTTTTTATTTAAAATCAATTAATTAGTGTTTAAGTATTATTGGTTTCAGAGGCACAGGCCTCTCATTTGTCAGTCTTCACACCCAGTCCTCAGTACATCACGTGCCCTCCTGTGACAGTGGTTCTTAAGGTTAGCATTGTCAGGATCACCTGGAGAGCTTATTAAAACACACATTTCTGAGCCCCAGGCTCATAATATTTGACCCAGTGGGTCCAGGGTGGGTCCTGAGAATTTGCATTTCAAACCAGTTCTCAGATGATGCTGGTGCTACCAGTCCAAGGACCACACTTTGAGAACTACTGACCTATGAGAAATAGTTACCTACAGATACCACGGGAACTCAGAGTATGGGGACGCTCACTTATGGAGATGAAAAATCAACTATAAAAATAAATAAATAAAAATCATACTATAAATAAAATTCCAATAAGTACTCAAAGTTATGACTTTTAGGTCTTTGATGTTCTCCGAAAAATGCATGTGGTTATCAAAGAAGAACCAGGCTCTAAGTAAATTCAAATAGCAGGGGAGGATATCCTGCCATGATTTAGGCCTACTCAATCAAGCATTAGAAACAAGAGCTTCAGGGTGCTCTTACAAGATCAAATCCTGCAGTACAGGACTCATGGCACAAGCTCATGGTCACTGCATGTACGGGCCAGTCTGGACCACAAGGAACATCTTTCCTCTTCAAGCTTTCCTGGGAAATATAATAACCACAAGAGCTACAGTTTTATAACACACAGCAGTTTACAAGTACTTTTGCCTACATTTACCCAAGGGACCAAATGAGGAACATATGAGTAAGTGTGCTGTAAACCGTAAGGTCTATTTAAATATTAGGTTATCATCATAATTTTATCCTTACAGATTCCCAACCATGAATATTGCTAATTTTTACCTACAAATAAAGTAAGACAAAAGTGGCTTGACCATGGTCAGGAAAACTCCAAGGAGCAGAGATAAAATTAAAATGAATACAGGATTTTGCTTCCAGATTCTGTGGTGTATTAGGCAAAAGATATCCCAGAAATACCGACTTTTCCACCTGCTCCATCCATAGTCACCAAGGAAGGGAGAGCCCTGAGTAATCATGTTTTATACTATGCCATTCTCTGTTCTTTTTTCTCACTGGACCAGAGCTGAGGATCTGACCAGAAGATTAGCCGATCCGTAAGTTAGACTATGGTTCTCAAAGTTAAATGTTCATTAGACTCACCTGGAGGCTTGTTACAAACAGCTTGCTGCCCATGCCCCCCCCCCCACACTCCACTTCACTCCCACCCCCCTCACCCCTGGGTTCCTGATTCAGCGGGTCTGGGGTAGGGACTACAGATTTGCATTCCTACTGAGTTCTCAGATGATGCTGAAGCTGCTGCTCATGGGGCCTCACTTTGAGAACGTCTAATTATATAACAGTTGGCCAGTCAGATTCCCTTTCTTCAAAATTTGAACGAGCAAATTCTGAGAGCATGAAATCTTTAGTGGAAGAGGGAGATGAAAGGAAACACGGAAAGAGGATTAATGAGTAAGAGCTGCGAGAGATTACAGCAAACCCATCTTACAAAGGAACAGAAACTAGAAGTGCAAGCAATGGGGCAAAGAAATGTTTTTCAGAACAGAGAGAAAGAACAAGCAGTTGATGGCAGAACAGAGAGCAGCAACCACGCAAGGGGTGCCTGTGCTGATGGAGCATTATGGAATGAGAGAAGAGACCCAAAAAGCCTCCTGACAGGTCCCCTGGCTCTGTCAAGGAACTAGAACTCTATGCTTCCTCTTCTTTCTGATCCCTGCTGATTTATCTTCTTCTGGATACCCTCTCAATTCTCCCTTCTGTATTAGACATGGAACCTCAAGAAAGTTTCCCTTTCAAAGAAAAGAACTGCATTGATCAAGAGAGGAGGCTGGAATAGTCTTCAATATGCCACCCTGTTTGTCTAACATCCAGGACAGTCCATAAATTTGGAAATTCTATCACCTCATTAGCAGTGTTCTGCAATGCACAGTGGCCATTGAGTCACTGGACCACCAGGTTCCATAGGACATGGCCATTCCCCATGCTCCAGTACCCATAAGGTCATTCTGATCTATAACCTCCCATGTCTCCGAGTTTGTCACCCTGACCAGTATTTGACAATGTTTGTTCCCCCAGATATGTCTTCTCTTGGAAGAATTTCCAGCACAATCTTCCAGCCCATTAGAAAGGGGAAAACAAAACAAAACAAAAAAACAGAAACAACAACAACAACCAGGGAACTTAAAAAAATCAAAATCACACTCTGGTTACTAATACTTTAAATGACTAGTTGCATGATTTAAGGTAATTACTTTAAAAAAAAATGATGCCCAGAAGGCTTATGTCTAAGGTAAAATATGTCTTTAAATCACAGTTTACTTTGTCAATGCCAGTCAATTGGTGGTCACTTCCTCGAGTGCTGTCTGGAGGATAATGAGCCTGTGTCCATCAAGGGTGCCATGATTGGTTAATAATGTCTGTCATGGCATGAAAAAGGAAGTGATATGTAGATGCTACATATTTTCCCTTCCTGATCCAAATGCTATCAGACATCCCTTCCATTTCTTAATTCTATGATTCTCTATTATCGTTAATGTGAATGCACCAAACATGTATTTACCTCTACAATGTTAGCTTTATATCTCTTGAAGGGCCATCCTTCTGGCTTTCTGTTGGGTCTTGGGCTCCACTTTTTCTCAGGTTGAACACAACAATATTCCAGCTCATAGCATTGTATGTGCACAGCAAATGCATCATAATACAGTGTCTATTAAACACTTTCAGAAAGTAACATTAATAATTCACACCAAATCCCTGCTTCCTTAGAAAAAACTGCATGAGGCAAATGAATTCAAATCCCTAGTAGGGGGGAGCTGTAGCCCTGTGACCACAGTTCTTAGATCCAGATAAAATGGCTGCAAGGAGAGAATTTTGATGAAAACCACCTTGGTTTGCCTTATTTCTTTTCTTCCTAAGCTTCTTAATAGTGGTGTCAAATTATTCCAATGCACCTGGCCTTGTTTCTGTAGAAACTATATAGCATAAAGTTGCATGGCGGAGAGAGTCATTAGGTCAAAAACATTCTTCCAAAGAGCATTAGAAAGACAGAACTACTTATCTTGCACTGTAACTGTCAACAAACTGCCTCTACCCTGGGCAAGTCACCACCCTGAGCCTCAGTTTCCTTATCTGTTAAAAGGGTTTTAAAATAGATGACTTCTCTACGACCTTCTCTGCAAAAAATTTCTACATGGGATTGGGAAATCAGATGTATCTAAAAAGGAACTCTCCTGTTACCACATTTATGATTAAAAATTCTGATTGTCCTCTATTGGTAAAAATAAAAATAAAAATCCAATTGCTTAAATATTGGCTACCTTCAACTCGGTTGGATGCACACTCCTGGCTCTCTGAGGGAGAAAAGGGACAGACACCAGGGAAAATGTGGAACTATGTGGAGATATTTGGGATTGCCAAATCTAGGCTGGAGGACGAATGTTACTGGCATCTAGTGAATAAAGTCTAGGTCGCTGTTAAACATTCTGCAATGCACAAAACAGCCATCCCACAATAACAAAAAATATTATGTGACCCAAAATGCTAGTAGGGTTGAGGTGGAGAAAAACTATACATCAATTCCATCTCACTGCAACAGAATTCACAAAGATTTTAAGGGTGGCAAATGAGATCTTCGATTTGATATCAAAACATTTCAGTTGTTTTAATTGATGTAAATCAAGGTAACTGTGTAGTTTATGTCAACTGTACCAGGCCAAATTAGCCACTGCAAAATAGCTAAAATATTCAGGATTTCTAAATATTACTAAGTGATGAAAAAAAATCACACTTGGCAATTTCTGAGCTGATGAGTACTACTTGAGGCAAGTCATTTTTCTATAGTAACATGCTTTGCTTGTATGAATTTCAAGCTCTCAATTTTATTTTTAACTTTTTTCAAGAAAAGCTGCAAGATCCTCTTTAATTATCATTAAATGCAATAAATGAAACAGTTTTCTATTTCTTAGCCTCATTCAGCTTAAGTACGAGAATGGAAAATCTTGCCAAAAGAATGTGCCTTCTATTTTGGAGGGGAACCAAAAGCACCTTCCTATATCCAGTGCTGAGACTGCCAAAATGGAAGCTAGGACAAAAACATCTTTTTGCAGTTCTGCTAAATTTTATTTTTGCATGTTAACTATCTTTAGAGGACTAGAAAGATTCCCACTGAAGACACCATGCCTGCTTTCCTCTCTGACCAAAGAGGAAAGAAATAATGTGTTTTGTGCTAAACTCTTAAGATCAGGAGATGGTCATTATAGTAGCATAAGTAGCCTGTCCTGACTAAAGCTCTCAGAAATAGGACCCATCTCTCTACAACAGGATAATAAATATGAGCCCCTCATTGCCTCAGGGGCATAAGAATATCCAACATCTTAAGTAAACTAACTCATAATTACAAACATATAAATCCCAGATACTGTTTTTATATATACCTTATGCCTCTTTGCTGCATTAAATAGGGTCTGAGACACTTCCAAACCAGTGTCTCCTTTGGTACAAACTTTAGTCCCAGTTTCTGAGCATCTTCCTTACAAGTTATAGAGACAAGCTGGTAATATGTACATTAAAAGTACCTTGCTCTGCTCAGTAATGGAAAATCTGTATTTGAGTGGCCCTTTTGCTACTTGAATTCATCCAAAAATACAAATTTTCCCTTTGTTTGACCAAGTATCCTTACTTAATAAGGGTCTGAGACCATTTCTACTTTATATTCTTGGGACACTTTAATGTGCAGGGATTTCTTGGGCATAGTTAGGAAATTTGATTAATGATTTGACCCAATCTGTGCTCATGTACTCATTTTACTCTTTCACGTATCTTCTTGATGTCAGGTTTTCTGCAGTTACAAGGCCCATCACAGAAACTTCGCAGGAGGGCCGAGTCATTTATTCAAACTTCTCCATCTGACATTTTAGTCCAGTCATAGTTATCCAAATAAAGCAAAACATTCCACACTAACCCCTCCCAACTGCCCAGCTGATCCGAGCTATTACCAAATGGTCTATATTCTTTTATCTATGGAAACCTAATTTATGAATTCTCAAACTTTTGACAATTCATTCTTCAAAAAAAAGCATGTTCTCCTATTGCTCTTAAAATAGTCTGTGGGTTCTTTTTTTTTTTTCTTTAAAGATTTTATTTATTTATTTGACAGACAGAGATCACAGTTAGGCAGAGAGAGAGGGGAGGAAGCAGGCTTCCTGCTGATGAGCAGAGGGCCCGATTCGGGGCTCGATCCCAGGACCCTGAGATCATGACCTGAGCTGAAGGCAGAGGCTTTAACCCACTGAGCCACCCAGGCACCCCCCAGGTTCTTTCTTTTTTAAAACACTGTGAAAAGTTTCATATTGTACTGTGGAAAAAACTCACAAAATCTCACAAAAAAACTCACAAAATCCCAAAAAAACTCACAAAAATTGCCCACTGTTTGAAGTCTTAATCTAGAGGAATTAGAATGCAGTGGATAATTTTTGGCCTAAAGGGCAGAAAATAGCTCCACACAAGGAAGACCCAAGACACCTAACTACAGTGAATAGCAAAAACGAATAAGGCGGAGATATCTAAAAACCTTCTCTGTCCTCAGATCATTCAGTTACAAAAAAGCAAGTATGACAGAATGTATAGTAATCATCTGTTTACCTGTGACAGAATATAGTAATTTATCTATTTACAAGTCTGTTTTTCCTGGACTTGAACGTGAGGTCTGAGGGCCAGGAATGTGTCCTATTTATCACCTCAAGGCCTAGAACAGTACATGGCACATGGAAGTTGTGTGATTGATTGAATAACTACATGAATGAACACCAGTTTTTCAACCTGATTTATCTGGCACATACATACTGTTTTGCTCTGCCTCTCAGATTGATTTTGCATTAAGGAACTATCACTAGGAATCTCCAACAACTTTAGAAAAATTTTCGCTTCTCCAGTGAGATCCCTATAACAACATCTGTTTTGTTACTGGTAGTCTTAAAAGGATGCTGACATATTGTATGCCCTGGTAAGACTAAACAAGAAATGGCAGGAATCAGGGTTGCAAATAAAGAAGGACTTAATTATCACCGTGACAAAATATCGAAACGGGGATTCTCAAGGACATTCTGGAGTCTCTGGAAACTTCTCTTCTGGGGAGACCAAATGAAAAGCCCCCACAAGCCCTTTATCTCATGAATTCTCACTCTATGACAGTATTGAAGAGAGGGTAGTAGGAAGAGTTTAACCACCATTATTCTGCTATAAAACAGGAATAAAAATGCTGAACTACCCATAGGAAAATAAAAATAAAGGAGATTATAAAGCATTTCACAAACATAAAGGATTCTGGCCATGCTGAATAATAATTTTAATTTCTTCCAACAGAACCACTACGTTTGACAGGGTTATCTTGAAATAACAAGTGGGGTCTATTCTGCCTAAAAGAATAAACAATTGTTGTGAGTGCCCTGGAAACCCATATGAAGTCTGGATTTTATATAGAAGGCTGTTTTCTCACTGGCTTTCTCCCTTCCTCCTACGATCTCTCCTTCCCTCTCTCCACCTCTTTCTCTCCCTCTCTCCATCCTTGTTTTGTAGTCTTAGTCCTATTAACGGATGATGACAAAAAACTACCTGCAGTAAGGAAAAGAGCACACAATTTACTTAAGACATGGAACAAGACCTTAGAAAGTTCTTTATCATTTCAAGTAGCAGAAAGCTTTTTAAAGAAGATGAAATCATTGAAAACCAAATCACTTCTAAATAGTTTAGCTCCAGAAATCCCGGCAAGAGTGACTGCAAAAGGGCAACCAACTAATGGCCATGCTATAGCCTCTCCCACTGCAGTATGGCTTGGTAGCTCCTCCCACCAAGAGGAGGGTTCCATTTCTTCACCCCTTTCATCTGGTCTGGCTGTGTGATTTGCTGCGCCCAGTAGAATATGGCAGGAGAGACAATGAGTCAGTTCTAAGCCCACACGTCTCAAGGCACTTTGCACATGTGCACACTTAATCTCCAAACCTCCAGCACTGCCACTTGACAAGCCTGGATTAGCTCACTGGACCGGGGAGAGAGCACAGGGAAGAGATCCACACTGTCTTGGCTAATGACAATATCAACCACCAGTCAACGGCCAACCAACAACTTAGATATGTCAGAGCTCAACCAGTATCAGCACGGCTGCCAACCTAACATAAAACTTTTCCCAGACATATGACTTAGTTTAGCTAAGCCAGAAAGCAGCAGAGCCAAAGCCTTGTACACAATGAGAGGTGATTATTGTTTTAAGCCCCTAAGTTTTAGAGTAGCTTGTTATGCAGTAGTACCTACATTATACAGGGCTCATCTTTATCTTCTCACCACATGCTCAATTGACCTACCTGACACTTATTAACCTTAATGGAGCTGAGACATACCAAGACCCTGAACATATAAAGATTTTATACCTGATGCATCGTGACAGATGATTGACATTTGGAGTACCACATGTGGTGTCTAAAGGGCATCCCTATGTTCAGAATAATTTTTAGGCAGAAATTCAACAAAGATACAGAATATTTAAACAGTAAAATCCACCAAAAGAATCAATAGAAACAATACCCCATCCAACAACAGCAGAATATACATTTTTTTTTTGTCAATTGCACATAGAGCATTCACTAAGATAAACCATACTGGGGCCATAAACAACCTCAACAAACTTAAAAGAATTGAAATTACATGACAAAAAACATATTTCTACATAATCGATAGGTCAAAGAGAAAATATCTCAAGAAATTGAAGAATACATGAAACTAAATTAAAACAAAACACAACATATCTTATGGGGGAACAAATAACATAACACTGAGAGGACATTTATAGCACTGTTTACATTAGAAATGAAGAAAGTCTAATAATCGAAGTTACTACCTCAAAAATTAAAAAAAGATATGTAAAATAAGTCCATAGCAAGAAGAGGTAAGGAAACTATGAAAGAATAGAAATTGATAAAATAAAAAACAAAAACAAAGAAAATCAATGAATCAAAAGCTGGTTCTTCAGGAAACAAACAAACAAACAAATGAATAAACCTTTCCTAGGATAACAAGTTTTTTCAAAAAGAGAGAGAAGGCACAGATCACCAATTTTAAGAATGAATTAGGCTGTTAACTACAGAGAACTGAGGGTTAGCAGAGGGGAGGCACAGGGGAACGGGTTAAATAGGCGATGCCGATTAAGTGCACTTAGGATGAGCACCAGACAGTATGGAATGTTGGATCACAGTATCCTACACCTGAAACTGGTATTACACCATGTTAACTAAATGGAATTTAAATTTCAAAAAAGGATAAAGTAGGGAAGATAACTACAGATCCTGCAGCCATTAATAAGATAGTAAGGGAATGTTATGAACAACTTTATACTCATAGATTTAGCAATTAGAAAGAAAATGAATCAGTTGCTCTAAAACTGCAAACTAAAAAAATCCAACCAATATTAAATAACAGCCTGAATAGGTCTATAACCATCAAAGAATTTGAATTTATGATTCAAAAGCTTCTAAATAAAAAATGTCCTGGGCCAGAGGGTTTCACTTAATTCCACCAAACATTTGAGGCGCCTAGCTTGCTTAGTCAGTGGAGCACGAAACTCTTGATCTTGGGGTTGTGAGTTCCAGCTCTGTGTTGGGAGTAGAGATTACTTAATTTTTTTTTAAATCTTCTGGGGCAACTGGGTGGCTCAGTCGGCTCAGTGTCTGCCTTTGACTCCAGTCATGATCCCATTGTCCTGGGACTGAGTCCCACACTGGGCTCCCTGCTCAGTGGGGAGCCTGCTTCTCCCTCTCCTTCTGTCCCTCCCCCTGCTTGCCTGTGCATTCATGCACATTTTTGCTCTCATAGATAAAATCTTTAAACATAAAATAAAATAAAGAATTCTACAAACATTTGAATAGGAATCAACCCCAACCTTGCCATTATTGACATTTTAGACTTGCTCATTCTTTAGGGGGCTAGCTTGTTCTTGTAGGATATTTAGAAGCCTTCCTGGTTTCTACCAAATACTACTAGCAAACTGTCTCCTCTTTTCCCCACAGTGACAACCAAAAATGCCTCCAGACTCTACCAATATCCCACTGGAAACAAAATTTTTGGTGGTTGGGAATCTGCGCTCTGCTGTGTTACCATGTAGAAATATACTTTTTTTTTAATGGGCACTGACTGCAGTGTTATAAAATGTCTGCATATAACCTATTCTATCCTAACCCAATGAATAAAATTTTAATTGCCTTGATTCTGTAGTTTTAAATGATACCCCAAAATTCCAATTTAAATATTAAGGTAAAAACCAAATGCTTATTCATTATACTAATTTGTTTCAAACCCAGTCTGGCACACACCTTTGGTAATAACACATACTTCAGAAGCATGCTGGGAGAATTAGTACTTAGAAAGTGCTTTAAAGATAAGACCATATTAAAATTATTAGTGCAGATTTTAAAACCTATTTTGTTCTAAAACTAGATTTTGCTAAGGGTTATTCTAAATTTCTAAACATAAAACCTCTACTCATCTCTCCCTAACTACTTGTTAGTGGATTTTACAGATGCAGGACTGGCTATAGTGCTACGTTTATTGGTCCCTGACATTTAATACTCATAAAATGTTTGTTTACAGAAGGTGATCTGTTATATTACATTGCCATAACTGGCTCAGATTCTTCTCTGAGCCATTGCTGCACTTTAACTGAAGGGCAAAGGGAAAAGAGAAAATATCAGATATTGGGTGTGACCTGAGCCAAAGAGACTAAGAAGGTATGTGGCCAGAGAACCAAATTCGAGTGCCCTAAGAGACTTGAATCCAGAATCCATGCAGCCTGTATATTTGAGCTGGTGGCAGGGATATAGTTCAAGTGATGTCTGTGTGATTTAGAGAAGGTCTCTAGGCATGAACTGAGAATAGGAGCAGACCCAAAGTGCAGAAATTATAGCAAAGGATGGGTTTGGTGCGTACCTTTTCAAACACTTGGTCAGAAAAGCTATGGTTTCTTGATGTTCAGAGGCTGCACTGAGCATGCTAGAGATGCAGGTCAACCCTATGTACTTATTAAGATATTCTTGTACTCTGCAGGTCAATGGGTACTCATTAGTGGTTTAAAACATGACTATGGAGAATGACTTACCCATGAAGATCCTGACACCAAGATCATGAAACCAAGACAGTGAACTACATATGAATACTCCAAACTACATATTTAAACACTTTTCCTCCAAGGTGAGTACCTATGATTCATTCGGAGATAAAGACATGACATTTTAAGAGCTAAGGAGAAAGGGAAGGAGAATGTAGCTGTCAGACGCAGAATAACAAAACAGGCCCAAATGTTTCAAATCAGGAGACAAAGGTACTTGTTAGCAAGGGTAAGAAAGGAACAAGGGATGATGAGGCAACCAGACATTAACAACATTAGGAAGCCATTATCCCCTGCTAGAGCCAAAGAGACAAGAAGAGAAAATAAGCATGACAGAAGTTTCATGAAAGCTGGAGCCATGACAGAGGGGCTCTCTGGTAGAGGCAGAGATCACACAGAGACCTACTATCAGAGTGTGGGCTTCAAAGCAAAGAAGAGACATGGAAGAAAAGAGCCTGCCTGCTGCTCTATATCTTTCTTGTACCTCCCATTGGCCAAACCCTATTGGAAGCCATTGAACAAGGGGCCCTGAGTGTTGTGGTCCAGAGTCATCATCCTTTCATGTCACAATTCTGGGCACCTGTGTGCAGAGAGGGGATCTAGGTGTCAAGGCAAGTGGAGCATAATTAGTACAGGAAAAAACATGATTGAATATCTACTATAAAAAGCAGACACTTTAATTATCTAACTGAAGTCATATGTAACTAGAATTGGTAGATGATTTAAGGATAATTTCCCCAAATATTTTCTGTATCAACCTAAAATTTCCACCATTCCATAAGATTTGGATTTAAATGGGTACTCTGGTAGTCTTCTGGAATAATAACTTTTTGTATAGGTAAGAAGCACAGTTTGATGACTTTTGAGTTTTTGTTTTCATAGTTCTTATATGGATGTCACCTAATCATTATCATTGAATAGCAGCTGTTTGTGGATTAGGTCAAGAATATCCTGTGAGTTTAGCTGGGGGCAGAAATTATGGACAAGACTGTGCTGATGAACGATGGTGATGGTTGTCCTCAAATGCCTGATAGGTTGTCCAGTGAAAGAGATTTCACATTCCTTCCTTGTAGCTATGGGGCTTAGGACAAAGGCTGAAAATTCATGACAATAGGTCAAACCTACGTATAGATGTGTGAATTGGCTCTCAGAGGGTTTTAAACACTTGAATTGGTTGCAAATTTAAAAGTCAGGAGTCGCTCCCCAAAAAGCCCACATTCTGATTTACTTGAAAAAAGTTAGAATACCTGGCCCACATTTCTATAAAGAAAAAAATATATGAGAGCTAAAAAGCCATACTCTTCAGTTTATCACAGTCCCTATCGTTCCCTATTATGTTCACTACAATGGGACTACATACCAGATGTTATTTATTATAATATTTGAAATGTTTTAATTTTTAAATCTGGATTACCTAGCTCATATGTACTATCTGCTAAGATTCTGTAGGCATCTGAATTTGAATTTCCTGAGTTAGAATTAGGATCTATGAGTAAAGTTATGGAGACACAGATTTCCACCTGACAATAAGTATGAACTCTTCAGAAATGGTACTGATTGCCATGGATGATAACAAGTTTACTAAAACAGGATTTCCAAGGGAAGCCGGATCACCATTTGCCAGCATGGATACACAGAGGGAATATTTTTTTAAGATGTATTTATTTAAGAGAAAGAGTGAGAGAGAGTGCACATGAACAGGTGGAGGGGTAGGAAGAAGAGAAAGAATCTCAGGTAGACTCCCCACTGAGTGGGGAGTGGGAAGCCCAACCCAGGGCTCCTTCTCACAACTCTGAGATCATAACCTGAAACAAAACCAAGAGCTGGAGGCTCAACTGAGTGAGCCACCCAAGCAACTCCAGGTTCTACAGAGGGAATTAAGCATTGGATGATAATCCTTAAAGTCCCTTCCTTGAGATTTTACTGGAGTTCAGACTGTGATCTTTTAAAGTCATCAACAATTCCTCAGTCATTTCTGATTCTAGCACAGGAATTAGAATATGCTTGAAGCAACATAAATATATGTTGTGTCAGATAATATTATGATTCGTTAACTATTTCTTATTTTAAGGTCATGATGGCTAAAACAACTTTTTAATCTGGGAAAAAAGGACATATTAAGTTATTGTTGTCCATCAACAAATGATCTTACCTGATTACTTAGCACAATCCAGCATTCATGAGACACAGAATAAGTTTAAAAGGAATGAAGAAGTAAGTTCTAAAAATATCAGAGAAGTTCTCAAATACTGTTTATATCCTTCAAAATTTTGAAGTGATTACTCCAGTGAATTATACACTGAAGTTAGTCACCTAGAGGAATTAAAAAAAAAAAAAAAAAAAAAGTATGGACTGTTTTGGGCTCTGTAAAAAAATAATTAAAAAAATAATAATTTTACCAATAGTGAAAAACTCTGGAGTGACTACATCTGATTAAAGACAGTGGTTTACAAAATATTTGGCTTAATTTAGCAATTATATAGTTTGTACCTATTATATATATACCACTCCTAAAAAAATAATTAATAAAAATGGAATGCCTCTATGAAGAGCTCAAGAACCTCTTTTGTTCATTCCTAAAAAAGAATGCTGACATAGAACATGGGCCAAGATCACTATTTGACCTTGTGGATAGAGCATGGAGCTTTGCTGTAATCATAGGTACTGCCATGTTATGAACAAATATTTTAAAACTGTAGGATCCACATAGCCTAGACTGTTTGGATTCCCATACTTTTTAGAATTTCCCTTTTCTGAAAGTTTTCCCATGTCATTGGTATGGTAAGATGATTCCTGGGTATCTTTAGGATATTTAACTTGGAGTTTATTCTTTCCTGCCTTTTCTTGCCATAGGATCAGAGATATCAAGGGCCAAGGTAAGGTTTTGGCCAATGGAGAGAAAGGCAAAGGGATGACTTGCTTTTGATCCACAAAAAAACAGAAATTTTTGAGGTCTAACTACAGGCTAGCCAGCTCACCCAACCTAGAGTTTACAAGTATTAAGATGTTAAGAGTTTAAAAAAAAAAAAAAAAATATATATATATATATATATATATATGTTAAGAGTTTACAATGACAATGTAAACTGCTTGCATTTTCTATTGTGCCACCATAACTCCATTCCCATTCCCACAGAGCATTTATCCTGCTCCAAACCCCTTGAATGTTTTCCCATATCATGCTTAGAATAAAATCAAAACTCTCCCCCAAAGTCTACATGGCCCAATGCAGTTAATTCCCACCTTCTATTTCAATCTCATTTCATACAATTTATATTAATAACTATTCTCTATCGTGCTGGTCTTTCTGCTGTCTTAAATATACCAACCTAATTTCTGCTTCATCACACTTCGCATGCTCTTCTTCAGTTTACAACACTTTCCCTCAGTTCTCTTCCAGACTGTTTTTTTCCTCATTCTTCTGGTCTCAGATTAAATGTCATCTACTCTGAGAAACCCTCCCTAACTACATACATTTCACATTCACACTCTCTTCAACACCACTTTGTTTTCTTTTATCAATACAAGTAACAATCTATTTTAGTTTGTTTCTTGTATTTGTTCTTCTTCTAGAACATAAGCTCTATGAATTCCTGACCATACTGTGGTCTCCAGTGTCTGCACAAGTGCCTGGCCAAGAAAAGGCTCTCAACAGCATGGATTTGCCAGGAAAGTCCACATCAGTATTTCCCATGTATATGTCCAGGATCCAACAAATAATGTTCTACATCATCAAAACTACCAGGTATAAGTGGCAGGTGAAATCTCCATAGAGTAATGAAGGACTTAAAAGGAAAAGAAAAGTAATACTGGTTGATGGTGAATCAAGCAACACTCTATAGGAAAGTACCATTTCTTATGCACCTTTAAAAAGAGTTTTGGATTTCAACAGGTCAAAAAAGAAGATGATATGAAGAAAGATTAGCATAATCAAAAAATTAAATTTAAAGTCATGTTTAAAGATTGATATCACACCAATGGAGAGGGTTCATAAGTGAATAGTAAGAGAGGAAAGTGTGAAAGTGAGTTGGGGCTGTGTGTTGGAAAATACGGAATGGCAGCATTAAGAGTTTGAACATATCTTATTACCTACTGGGAGTCATGAAAAATTCTAGATCAGGACATCCTTTGATCAGTGATGTGATTTGGGGGAGAATTTGTGTTGCAATGATATTTAAGAGGGATTTCAGTAAAGAGAGACCAAAAATTAGAACATTAGTGAAAAAGCTTTAACAATCATTTGAATGGCAGCACTGGGTGCCTAAGATACAGTTTTGTCAGAAGATGGAATAAAGATATTAACACCAAAGAGACATACTGGAGGCTGAATATTGTGGATATCTGGGATGATAAAGAGGGAGGTTTTAGTGAAGCAAATAATGTGGCTTATGTACAGAGAGAAAACAAGGATAATATGGGCTGAGTAGAGGAAGCACTGAGTCCTGCTATAGGCAGGTTTGAGCTGGTAGACAGACATCCAGATAAAGATGTCCTACAGTCAGTTGGAAATAAAATTTTGATTTTTCTTTTTTTAGAGGGGGGTGGGTAGGTGGGACTATGACATCAACCCCTCTATAGATAATTTAAAGTGTGTGGGGGAGTTCACTGATAGAAAAATCAGAGGTCAAGGAACAAAGAGAGAAGGCAGAACTTTGAACAACATCTACATTTGGGGGCAGACAGAGGAACAAGAAAACAAAGGAGTTTTGTCAGGTAGTTCCAAAATAGACTGAACACCTGCTCTGTGTGTCAGAAGTTCAAGTTCCTCACAATAGTATAAATAAATGCATCTATTTATCTTCTAGCATGATTCTTCCTGCAGGATTGAAAATGTCTTATTAATGTCACACACAACATCCATTTATTATGGCTGTTTATTATTCATCTTGAAGTGACAGCATACCTGGCACTTGCTTAAACACTTAGGAAGATAGACTTCCTGCTAGAACAGATGTCAGATAAAGGGAGATAAGGTCTACACTTCAACCTCAAAATAAAATCAAGATTTACAATCTGGGTTTATAGATACAAAATCCCTTTGTGTGAATTCTTTCCCCACCAAAGAAATTTTTACAAGAAATTTCATTATTGTATATTTATGTGCAGATTAATTTCCTATGAGAACTACAGAATTCTGTTGATTTTTTAATTGATGTTTTCATACCTCACTGTGTTTGTAGATATGAGATTTATAGCTGATAAGCAGTCAGAATTGCCCAAAGAAAATGGAGCCAAGGAGTAAAAGGCAGACCTGGTTGAATATGCAAGATCCACAGTGATAACTCCAATTTTTATAACCCAAAAACTTATCTTTCTAGAAGTCATTTACTTGCTACCTTTTCTTAACCTTCAGCTTGATTAACAGCCTCAAAGTTCAAGCTCCAAAGGCTAGCTCCACCTAGTCAATAAAACTTACTTTATGTACCTTAGAGTGTGGTCACTCACCCATCCGCATTAGCCCCATCTGGAACTTATGAGATATGCAGTTTCCAGTCCCACCCCAGACCTATTGATAAGTAACCTGAAAGTGGGGCTCAGTAGCCTGTATTTGAACACTCCCTCCCAGTGATGCTACTTTGAGACTCACTGCCTTAATCCAGTGATAACAATTCTAAGTGGTATTCATTCCATTACCTATAGGACAAAAGTCTCTATCCTAAACCTCATCAGAGAATTCCTTTTACAGATGAGAAAGCCAATATATCTACTATATCCCAGGTCTATCTTCACTTGGATCCTGTCTTATGTTTGTCAATAAAAGAACTACAAAATCGTGAGCAATTAAACATGCAAGGCTAATAAATGAGAAAAGCATGTGATTAGAGTTTGAGTTGATAATCCAAGAAAATATGGATGGTATAGGAAAATAAATTTTAAAAATTAATATTAGATAAAAATTTAGAATTAGTAATATTAGCATTTATATTAGAAAAAGATAAGGAAAACTTATAATCATATTTTTCTAGCACTTGCATTACAGTGGCCAAAATCAGTATTATTTTGTCTATTATCACATTCATGGGGATAAAACTAATACACGATCCTACTGCTATTCTCTACTAACAAGACTCAGGGCTTCTCAAGGACTAAATATTGGAGAATATTTAGTAGAGAAAATATTTAGTAGAGAAAAATCAATACAGGTATGGAACATCTTGTTGCCTTTAAGCAAAAGGCTTTCAAAAATATCTCAAGAGCAGCTGAAAAGACAAAAGAGACTATTTAAGGGGGTGTCCACATTCCAATAATTTGAACGAGAATAATTATAGCTCTTTGGAATAACTGGTTTCTATGGCTTGAGTTCATCGTAGTACTCAACAAGGAAAAGGACAAGGTATACAAAAAGGTCATTAAAAACAAAAAGGGCATATTGCAAAATATATATTCCTAGTAAGTAGGTTAGGGATTTGATAACTAGAGATGCTCTGTTTCTTTTATTTTATATATTTTTTCTCATTAAATAAAATAGAACAGGTACAGTGAATGTTAAGTCAAATAACTCAAGAAAAGTTAGAGAGTTTTCCTGGTTGATCAGAGAAATGATCTCCCCTAAGGCTACACATCACAGTCAGCTGTGTGTTGCAGGCAGATGCATGAGGTAGCTATCAAGAAGAGAATCTGCTGTCCAGACCCCTCCTTTCATCCCCTAGAATATTAAGTGGCTGCATACTTTGTTATCAAAATCCTGAGAAAACAAGGCGTGATGAAGTAAAGGCTCACTGTCTAAGATTTGATGAAGATGGAAGTTCTCAGAGGGTGGTCCATGTTGCCATTACAAGACAAGTGCTTCCAAGGTCTCACTGACATAGCAATGGAACTTTGACTCTAAGAAAACACTCAGGCCAGAAAACACCAGCCCACAATGGAACTGATTTTGCAGAGATCCACTAAGATGCCATATGTCAACCAAAAATCAAGCGCCTAATAACCCAGAATGTGATAACCCAGCTAGTTTAAGCCCACATGCTTTTTCTTTCAAGTCTGGCAAGATTACTATAATTCTAGGAAAATATAAACACTGATAAGCATTAAAAAAAAAAAAAAAAGAAGGGAGGGATAAAACAAGTTTACAAATAACAAAGACATAAATCAAATCCATAGCATAAATACTTCTTAATCATTTAAGTGAAGGTATAATGTATTTTGAATCTCATGGTGATTACTCTGTGTGTGTGTGCGCGCGCGCGCATGTGTGCACGTGTGCACGTGTGTGCTGTCTGCTTTTAAAAGTTTGTGAAGCTTTTAAATGTTAGAGGCTCTACTGAAATATTTAGGAGAATGTCTACTTAAGTTTCTAATCAGCATTTAAATATTTAAAATGATATGATTCATAAAGTATATTTTATTTGTGGCAAAGTAGCATTTGAATATTTAAAAAATTTTTAATAATTAATGAGATTTAAAATGTGGGTATTAAAAAGTTACCAGTAGCAATAAATGTTTTCCCTACATAAAAGAGCCTTGATCATTTTAGGAACAATATTATTGTCTGATTTTCTTTCTTAATAGTATTCTTGCCCTCATCTTGCATAAAATATAGCCCCACCCTCCAAGAGGTTAACAAAGATTGAGAAGAGATAAGGCAGACCCTGATACATACCGTGGTTCCATTTACATCTCTGATAAAATAAACATCAGAATCTTGACTGGGAACCCCAAAGAAATGTGTTTCTTCATGCATCTTCCTCCCAACAACAAAAATACATGAAGTAGGTGTGTGATACCTCTAACAAAGATAGTTACATCTCTTACTTTACAAGGTTGACATTTCCAACGTTTATCTTTAAAAGCTACAGTGGGTCAGTCTGACATGCTTTTTAGAGCATCATAACTCGAACTTAGAGAATTGGCTCAAGCTGATAATGATAATGGCAAAGATGAAATCCCGTTTACAAAACTGCCAAGCCAGAAAAAGCAAACCTCTTGTATAACAGTCCTGATCAATGCATTAGCTACTCCACACAATATTCAATATTCCCACAAAAATGTCCCAGCACTACAAAGGCTTGTGGACAGAGAGTGTCTTGGAACCCGTGTAATGGGATTTGACAAGAGCCAGGCACTCTAGGCAGGCTCAATCAATGTTAATTGAAGCAGAAGTGATTCAAAGGCAAATGGGAGTCCTTGAGAGGTGAAAAGGGGGCTCTGGGATTGTGACTCCCTCCTTTTCCCATTACCCCCTTATATTTAATTACTTGTTCTAGCTGGTGATCTGTAATTTGATTTGCCATCAGGTGACTCTTGCCCAGTCTCATATGTTAGTTGAGTCTTTCGTTTAAAGGAAAAGTATCTCGTAACCTGTGGAGGTGCCCGTTTCACAGGAAGGAGGCTTCTCCGGCAAGTGGGTCTCAGATTTATAGTCTCCTTTCTAGTTCCTAACACAGCAGAGGTATCAGTAGAAGGACAAGGGAAGAAACGGTTTAGTCTCAGATGACACTGCTGTATTTTCTCTGGGACTTTTTTATTTATTTTTTTTATTTGACAGAGACACAGTAAGAGAGGGGACTCAAGCAGGGGGAGTCAGAGAGGGGGCAGCAGGCATCCTGCTGAGCAGGGAGCCCGATGCAGGGCTCAATCCCAGGACCCTGGGTTCATGACCCAAGCCGAAGGCAGATGCTTAATGACTGAGCCACCAAGGTGCCCTGATGTTATTATTTCTATAACTGACCAGCACCTAAATTTTGAATTCATTTGGGCTCCCCACAGAAGCAAACCCTAAAACAGAAATTTGTGAGCATTAACTCCTTACTGGGAAAGTGATTCCAGGAAACACTAGTTGAGAAGCAAGCGTACGACACAGGAGAGAAAGACAGACAAAAAAGTGGATTAACAAACTAGTTCCTACCATGGGCAAGAGGAGTGTCACCTCACTGGGGAGCTTAGAGTCAGGGCTGACCCCACCTCAACTGGACCACCCAACAGTGGGGAGCTGGATCATTTATATACCAACTCTCTTCCGTGGGGTTGAGGGCTAGTCTCAGTGAGGGAAGAATGAACCCCTAAGCACTTACTGTCTGGGATCACACAGGCCCCACAGCCAGGGAAAGCCCTCAGAAACATGCACAAGGTACCAACGGCATCTGCTACAAATGTGTAAAATGCTTTAAACTCAGGCAGTCCTTTGGACAGGTACACAGTAACATCACGTTCTGTCCTTTGGACAGATACACAGTAACACCACCTTCTGGACAAGCTGTTGGAGCGAACTGGGAAAAGGTTGTTTCTGTCCTACATAAATGATGTCCTTTGATACAGTTTTAGGAACTAAGGTTAGAGTCAGCATTGCTTTGTTCCAGAATCTAATATTTCACCTCTACAAAAGGTGCTCCCTCATTTACCCTTGAGAAAGTTCTTGGACTCAACATTGACATGCGTTAGGATCTCCTCTGGATAAGATGCACTGAAACCTCTGAACACTGAACAGAAATAGAATTCAGCATAAGGCAGGTTGAACCTGGACCCCATCCAGAAGAACACCTTTACTTTTCATATTGATTTACAATTAGTTGGTGTACGTTTGCCAAGAGCCTAGACAGTAACTATGGGAAGCAGGTAGGAAAGCTGGGGTTATAAGTAACTTAGGGTTACTTATAACCCCAAGTTATAAGTAAGAATGATGCAGTTCTGAAGGTAAGGTTCACAGTAAGAAGCCAAGACAGCAGACAGGGACTGGGACCAAGGTGAGGGAGCAGCTGATCAAAACAATAAAGAGCCCAAGTTTTGGAGTCAGGCTGACCTGGTGCATTAGAGCTATGACTCTCACCAACTGGGAAGCCTGGCCCACTTACAAAGCAATTTCATGCCTCAGTTTCTCATCCAGGTCATGGGAGTTGAGAGTACCTACCTCATATGGCTGTTGAGAGAATTAAGAGCCACAACTTGCAAAGTACTATGCCCAATACCCAGCATTAAAGTAAATATTTAGTAATTGTTACCTGCTTTTGCATTATTATTATGGTTTTATGACTTCAGAGTAGAAAGTAGAAAATGCTCTTTCAACTCAGTATGGTTTGAAGTCCAGGACTATCTGTAGGACTGTAATACACACCACGGCAACCAGAGAACAATGACTTTATTGCCACTATGTATGAAATGGACAATCTAAGCTCTTGACCTTGCTTCCCATGTTGGTCATCCAGAAATCTCAGGTGTGGTACTGAGACTGCAGGGGGCTTTCAAACAGTGCTTTCTCCTGACGTGACAGCCACAGTCTGATGAGGCCTGAGGTGGGTCGAATTCCTCCCCCACGGTGAAGGAGACCTCTCTGTCAGTACCCAGAGAGATGTGCCTGCCCTTGGATGATATGGGCCTGATGTTGCAAACAAGTGGGAGAGATGGTCTTTCCTACACCTATGTGCTTGGTAAATTTTACTTTCTGTAAAAGCAAAAGTATCATTTCTGTGGAGGTAATGACTGCCGTATTTCACTCAGGAAGTAACCAAGGTATTTGGCTGCCATCAAGGTAGTGAGCTACAGATTGGCTTCTCCTGACTTTTGTCCCATGAATCTTTACCTTTCTTTCTAATGGCTTTAAGCAAGGAGGCCTAAGATGCTACTCAAAGGCTACTGTGTTCTTAGTCAACTATGCAGTCAACCTTAAGGACTTAGAGTGTTCTTTCAATTCTTTGCTAACAAATAAAATAATCACCATTTATGGAGTTGCCGCCACATCCCAGTATGTTTATAATGTGTACCGGGTCATCCATCTGATGTCCTTCTACAGGTGCTTATGACTGTAACTACACAAAGGATCATTATTGCCATGTTGCATGTGAGGAAACTGAAGTTCCAAGAGTGTGCAGCTTGTTCTACAGTCTCAGAGAAATACACGGGGGTTCCAGAACAAGATGGCAGCACCCTGGCCTACCTGGGCTACACCATAACTACAGAGGTCTAGAGCTGACCATAGCATGAAGAAGGGAAGTTGACCACATGTACATGGACCCCACATGGAGACAGCAGATGGCTCTGGAGACACCCCTGAAAGAGCAGTAAATCTGTGTCCAGCTGCGATCTCTGACAGTTCAACCACTCAAAGGTCTACCCTGGACTTTCTGACAAAGCACTGAGAACACAGTGTTGCAGGAAATTGACAGAGACCTTGTTGTTGAGTCAACCAAAGGTGTTTTATTGCAAGGCAGGCACAGTTACAGAGCATTCAGTCAGAGACGCCACAATTTCCATACACCCAAACACAGAAGCAGGCCTTGTTCTTGGATTCCTCCAAAATGAGCAGATCCACAGACAGACCTGGGCAACCCTATTGATGAGGTCAGCTGATCCAATTCCTGCTTTGCCTTGGAAAGTGGCATTTCCAAACTTTCTACTTATTGTTTTGTATTGGTCAGCTTACATTCAGGGTGTTTGAAGCTGCTTTTGATATTTATAATTTCTCCACCATTCTAACTGCAGGATCAGACAGGAATTAAATTTCAGCCTACAAGGTTTGTGTTTCTTTGTAGTGTAACATATATATCAAATATCGTGCAAGAACCCCAGGTATAATATATGTTTGATTATATTTCAAATCCAAGCGATACCACATTGAGATCGCTTCAGTAGCTAAGCAAATGTGACTCAGGCCATTATCTGGATCCAAAACTTGAGGGAAAAAAAAAAGAAAGAAAGAAAAAAATGTATTTTTAATCTAAGGATCAGTGCTACACAAATCAAATCACGCAGCCCCATTTACCAGGTAACCTGGGATTGCAATTCAGAAAATCCTTAGAGACAGAATTTGTTCATAAACAAGGCCAATTTCACCAACAGAATTATACTTTCTAAAGCAATCCTTTTCTTACAATTCTCAGGGCCAAGAGAAGAAAAAAGACAGAGAGGGGGCGGGGAAAAGGAAAGAAAGCCAACCATTCAAAAGCATCCAGAACTGTGTTATGCAGGTGATGGCAAAGCAAAAACAGTCCAATCAGGAACCACACGCAGCTCAGAGAGCTTCAGTCTGAAGGGGTGCTGGGCTTCAGTCCCACTCCAGGTGCTTCTTGGTTCCAGCTGCAGTGTTTCTGTCCTGGGGATCAGCAACATCTCCCTCACTCTCCTTCAGCAGTTCCCCCAGAGACCTGAGAAGGTGGTTTTTCCTCTGGCCAAAAGCGGAGCCTGTGGAAGGACACACGGGAAACAGCCCATCAGGCCTGGGCCCACCCATCTGACAGCTAAAGGTCGATGGAGTCAAGGGCAGAGGGAAGAGTGATGTTTCCTCACCTCCTCCAGGCTTCCTTCCTGCCGCCTCTCCAGAATGGTGGCTTTATGCTTTGGAGCACCCAGTAGCTTGGAATCTTTGAGATCTTGTAGTGAGCTGATTGGGATACCCATCACCTTTCAGTCCATGATATCTCTGTTGACAAGAACATAAAATAAATACCCCTGCATCACTGGTCTATGAATCTTGAGGAGAAGGAGACAAAACAGAGTAATACAGACATATGGAAAGAAGAGAAGGGAGGACGAGAGAGAATAAAACTCAGAAAGGATACTCTACCTGCCACCTTTCCCTGGAATTCCCCTAGGTGGTCGCATCCTGGACAGGAGGCTCCAGGTGAAGTCTAAGACCTCCCAGAGGTCTCAAAGTTCTGAAAGGTCAGGAAGCATCATTCCACTGCCACGCGGGCACCTGAACTCAAAACTCAGCTCCTTGAGAACCTCAGCCAGCCTTGCCCCAACTCTCCTGAGTGGATCCTGTCACTGAAATACTACATAACAGAGAGCAAAGTGCAGTTGAAAATTAGCAGGAGGTCCTCCATCTTCCTTTGCCCCAGGGTAGTGGTTAGGGAAAAGGCAGGAGGGGTGGGGGTGGGAAGTGTATCAACAACCACCTGGGCTTCTCTTTAGTGATGTCAGTCTTCAACTTCAAACTCTCAACTCCCCAACCAGTGATAAATCTCTAGGAAGATTCTTCCAGGCCTATGGTCCATGCCCTTTGGTTCAATTAGCCTTGCTCATTTGACTCTAAAGCATCATCCAGATCCTGAAGAAAGTTTCTATGCCTGGGTCAGGAGAACTCCAGACCCAAAGCATGCCAGGCACCTGGTTCCACTTGTGAACCCCCTTTCCCAAAACCCATGGGAAGTCCAGGTCTACCCTCTGTCCTTTGTAGAACCTATCTCCCTGGAACACCAAGTAGGCGGCATACCAGTGAAGAACACAGGATGAGAATTGTAGGAACTTGCAGTGCTACCAAGAAACGCAGAGAGAGGAGAACTTATCCAAACACACCCAGTTACCAGTGCTATACCAAAGGGTAGCAGCCAGTGGGAGTGGTCTGTCTTGGGCACACATTTATAAAGATGGCACACAGTCTATAGGAGATTTAAAATCAATAATAATATTAAAAGTTTCTGTACTTTTTACTATGACCACGCACTGACAATTCGAAGAATGTTGGCGACAGAAGAGTCCTTCCTGTCCAGGCACATTCCCATCCTTGACCAGTTCTGCAAACTATTCATGGTATCTTCCTTCTGCCGAATCTGTTCTTGTGCTCCTCCCTCTGCCTGGAAGTTTCTTCCCCCAATACCACCTGCCAACATGTTACCAACTTTCAAGCTCTTCTTCAAAGAAGACTCTCAGGACCTCTTGACAAGGAGGAATCCCTCTTCCTTTTAACTCCTACGACAATTTACCAATTTTTTTTATTTATTCCTTGTATTACACTTGAACATGCAACAAATATTATCTTCCCTATTAATATACATCAAGATGCTGTGAAAAATACCTGGGATTTGAAATTAAGTCTATGTTAGATTCCCAGTTCTTACCCTTAACTAGTAGTGTGATATCAGACTAATTTTAACAACGTCTGTAGCTTATTTCTGTATCTATAAGTTGAGGAAAATATCAGGGTTATTGCACGAAATTAGATAAACACACAAAATATCTAGCCTGAGATAATAAACCCTCAACAGCTATTGGTTTCTCTACTCTCTTCATAAGGGTAGGCTCATTCTTTCCTCCCCACTCCTGAAGGACTTAACCAGAAAAGTGGTAAAATGTGGAGGGTACTGAAAATGAGGATATGGAAGAACTACAACATAAGCCCATTTGAAGGATTCAGTAAGGAGTATGTACTAAGTTCATAGATCGAAACCTGGTAAATGGTATGGATTATAGTAATGTATAACATATAGGATAATCTTGTGAGTTAATGTAGGATCCCCTGACTTCATGAAACATTCTAAGTATCAATTATCAAGATATTCCTTTCCCTGCTTCAAAATTCTTCCTTTCTTCTTCAAATAAAAATATCAGACAGTGAATGGCGACAGTGGAATTTTTAGAAAATCATGTCATGTTAGAGCTAAGAGACCTTTTCCCCCTTTAGGTAACATATATTGAGAATCCATGATGTGCAAGGTACCATCCTAAGAACTTTACAAATAGTGTCTTATTTAATTCTCTTCTGAACCCAAAGAGGAGCTGCCTTGACTACTTCTGCAACTGAGGCACAAAGAGGTTAAGGAACCTGCCCATGGATGCACAACCGGTAAGGTACAGAGCTGAGTTTGTTAAATAGGTTGAGAATCAGGCTCTCACTCACTACGGACGTACTCCAGAACTTTCTGTGATGATGGAAATGTTCTGTGCTAAGATAGTAGTCATTAGCCATATGTAGCTCCTGAGCTCTTGAAATGAGTCTACTTGAGGAACTGACTTTTAAATTTTACTTAATTCTACTTAATTTAAGTAGCACACATGTCCAGTGGCTGCCATATTGGACACTGCAGGTTTACTGTTCCTTAAGACCTTGCAGAGTTCGCCTATTTTGATGTTAGAGAACATGATTTGCCCTAGACATTAAAGTCAGGGCAGAACATTCAGCAGGGGGAGCAGGGCTATGCTAATTATAGACCATAGGATTGGAGCAAGATCCACTTTAGTTGGAAATGCAGGTTCTTTCATTCACTGACTGTGATCACAGGACTTTAGATAACCTTCCTTTGTATCTGATCTCTTTATGGTTGAGGAGGCCTAATAATAGCTATTCTAGGGTCAATGTGACCATCACGTAGAACAGCATATGGGAAAGTGCTCAGCACATACCTGGTATAATTTAAGGGAAAGCTCTGGAACACATACACATAACTTAGAAGAAGCCCTTCTTCCATGTCGGCGAGAGAGCAGAGGAAAGTAGTAGTATCAGTGAGGCAGGGGAAAGGTTTTCCACCCACATTCCCTCAGGATGTACATGTATGTCACAGACCAAGTACAAGATGAGGGTTACAAATGCTTTCTCGTTTCAACAGGCTCTCAGAGTCTTAGTGTATGATTCTAATATTTCTATGTGAATTTCCCCTAAGGCCCTTACTTTAGATCTTAATCACCACCCCACCCCACGCTAAATAAGGGTCCTTAATGTTATTCCTCCCTGCTATTATTATGATTATTTCTATAGCCAAGTAGCAACACTCCTTATCCCAAGGAGCTCTTGGCTACAATCTTGTTCTTGCTACCTCACTCAAATGAGAATGAACTCTCTCCCTTTCACTCTTGTTCTTCCTCTTTCTTGTGTATACACACATTTATGTTCTCTCTCTGTATTGGTTTTTAACTTAACTATGTTTCACCTCCAAACCCCTCCTGCTTCATAGTTCTGGGGCTGGGACCCCTCAGAGCACATCTCTCCTACATCACAGGCCCCCTGTTGGGTCTGCCAGTAAGGGGAGGAGAGGGAATGGGGCTCCTTATGGGATTCCTAACCTGTCACATGACTCCAGTGAGCACTCTCCACCCTGGCAACAGCAGCCAGTTCCAGTAGGAGCAGCTGACTCCACTTTGCAGTATCTCTATACTCCCAGCTCCCTTCAGAGACACCAGCACAGCCAACTGTCCTGTGCCCCTCCTCAGAAGTCTGGGTTCCCCCTCTGCAAGGCCCATCACCCAAGTATTTAAGTTTTCATTATCCTAACTTCCTCCCTTTGTTCCCCCAGCCACAGGGGTACAGTAGCTTCCTGCAGCGTGTGACCTCTGTGAAGCTCAGTATCTCTTTGCATCTCTTGGATTATCCAACACCTGGTTAACAAGCGATGAGGTTCAAGTAATGCCATCCTGAAAGGCTCCACCTTGTCATACTGAAGTCTAAGAAAACAGCAGAAGCAGCAAGGTCACGGTGTCCTCTGCCTGCCTCTTACCCTTCTTCCAGGAAATAGCTCACGAAGCCCTCCTGTGAGAGATGCCTCTCTATACCCAGTGGAAAGGAGCACACTCACCTCTAAAGACAAGGGACACCTACATGAATCCTAACCAAGGGCCTTGAGAAGTCTCCCCCACTTACTCTGCTTACCTCCTAGTCCTTGACCTATCACATTCTCCCCCGACTGTGGGCTCTCCAGCCTGCCTCACTGAGAAACTCGCAGCTCTAACCACTGTGGTGGGTCTTTATTTCCCTGTGAAGGCTCCATGTCACGTAACACTGACATTACATAAATCTATATAGGCTTTTCTCCTGTTACTCTGCCCTTGCAAGTTTGCTTTTCAGACAGAGGCAGGGACCCTGAATGACTGGAGAAAGACTTTTTCCTCCCATACAAAAGTCTTCATGGTAATTCCTTCTGTTAAAATAACTTGCTTACGGGAGCCTGGATGGCTCAGTGGGTTAAGCCTCTGCCTTCAGCTCAGGTCATGATCTCAGGGTCCTGGGATCGAGTCCAGCATCGGGTTCTCTGCTCAGCAGGGAGCCTGCTTCCTCCTCTCTCTCTCTCTGCCTGCCTCTCTGCCTCCTTGTGACCTCTCTCTGTCAAATAAATAAATGAAATCTTTTTAAAAAAATAAATAACTTGCTTAGCTTCTGTCTCCTGACCGGATCCAACCTGATACTCTTCCTCTCCCTCTTTCATGGAAAAACTGTGTTACTGTGTATATAAGAATACATAAACATGTCTTATGGGGTTTTCCCCCCCACATAAAAGCTATCAATAAATTATTAACATGTCCTGGCATTTCTATTCTAGATCCTATCTGCCTAGCATGTGAATACAGGATTAAAAAGAAAAAAAGGAAAGAGCATATCAAATCATATAATTTGATATATCAGAGAGTAATTAACCCCTGAGGTGCAATCTCTGGGAGCTCATTCCTGGGCACATCTGCCAGGGCAGCTAAAAACCAGGTAAAACACATGGACATCTCCATTAACAAAGATCAACACATGGGAGTCCTGGCAGCGCATGTGCTAAAGCCTAGTGCGCAGACCTTCTGTAGCAATACATCAACAACTAACTGTGTCAAGTGAACGAGAGCCTTCTGCAATCCTGCAGCCTTCGACAAGCTGAACTGCCCCCCATGCCAGGTCTCCAGAGAAGGTAAATACCCACAACACATTGCAATGCCATACAGTTCAGTATAAGAGGAGACTACAGCAAAACCACTTTAGAGGTACTGACCATGACCACCCCTATCCCCATCTCCCCAACCAGGCTGCCAGTCTTATCCTCTATAAATACAGCAGGAGACCTGGGATGAAATCAGCACTGCTTATTGGTCACTACCTGCCTCTTCAACCTAAAAAGCTGAAAAAGCCCATGTTGACTCACAGCCCCTCCCATCATAGGTAGCTTTCATTCTTCTAAAATGATCACTGGAGATGAATCAGGTCTTTGTGACACAGATAAGTGACTATCTATCATCCACAGTACAGCTAACCTACCTCATAGCCCCAACATGATCTGCAGCCAATAGGTGCCTACTAGGACACTAGGTGTCCAAACTCAGAGCAGCCATCACAACCTGGATCCTCAGACTCCAAACCACCTTCCATCTCCAGTATGCTGCAGCTGGTCCCTTCTTCCCCATGTCACTTGAACCACACTCCTTTGAGGAACTCACATAAGAAAGCCTATGGGTTTTGGCTTCAATGTCACCCACTATTTATTCAGGCCTTCTTAGACAGTGGTTTCCTCAATGTTCAAAACTTTTCTCTCCTCTTCTTTTCAAGCCATTGTTCCCATTAATACCTGTAAATGGACCAGAGGCTGTCAATATCCCACTCTTATCCCTCAGGCCTTTCCTAGGCCAACCTCCAATTGCCATTAGCTGCATCTCTTTGCATGAGAGTTTTCTCCAAAAACTATCTGTCTGGGCCTGGCAGGCCAGGAATATGTCGGTAACCCATCCTGAGAGGAGTCCTCAAGCATCGGCTGATAGAGTCCAGGAGATAATGGTGAGGGGCATGTTCTTAGCTCTTCCCTATTATTTCCCCAAAGGTTTGAACATAGGTGTCCAATGTCACCTGCAGCTGACTCAGGAACATGCCCTTTATTAGCTGCCTTTCTCTTCTCTTCCTTTCCCTTTCCTCTTGGTGGTGCTTCTGAAACTTCTCCAATCAACTACTTGTTCTTAAATCTTTGTCTCAGGGTCATTCCTGGAGAACCAAACTTAGGCAGCAGAAAACTACCCTTTTTCTAATTCCAGTTACTTCAAGGCATTTCAGCAAATGCTTTAGCTTTATGTACATATTGATAGATCAACATAAATATGTGTTCCTAGGCTACTTTAATTGGATTTATAAATAATGAACTATACGTGTCCAGTTGGCATTTGAATTTTCACGTATTTTCGCCTTGTGCTGGTTCTGTCTCTCCTGTAAGTTGATAAGATGTTCAAAGGCCAGTAGTGCACCACCTCCTTCTTCTATAATTTTCCACAATGCCTGGCATGATGCTCTGCAGAGTGAATATTCAATCAGTGCTGAAAGACAAGAAGCTGCAGAGGTCAGATCCGTTTGGCCTGCAGGCTTGTCAAAGGTGAGAAAGCTCCTAAGAGAAGGAAATCGTGATGCTATTTTCAACCCTTTGAAGGATGAACCTGGAAACCCAGAATGGAAGCTGGCCCTGAGACAGAGCACTAAGTCAGGACACCAGAGTCATGTGGCACGTGCTCAGCCCTCCAGCCATGCAAGACAGGAGAGGCTGCATCACCGGATATGCTCTCGTGGCCTGTTTTTGAGTGAGAGTCCAGTCAGAGACAAAGTGAGCTAGATGAGCTAGCCTGAGTACTGTCAGGTCCATCCCCAAGAGATCTCTCCTGAAAAGTCTGGGCCTTTGCCAAAAACCAGTAGTCTTCTGAATAAGCTCCTCAAAATGCATCACAGAGCTGGGTGCTATTAGGTAAGGCACAAAAATGGATAAAAAGGAAGTCCTACCTTGACCCGTCTTATACTCCAGAAATGAAGGCTTAGGGGACAATTAGCAGAGGCACACAGTAATAAAAACTAGTACCCCTAACTACAAACATCCCTACCTTTGCTTCGGGCTGTCATCCCCCTCCTGGGCCAGGAGAACTTTATGCCCTTTCCACTTACGTATTTCCTTTCCCAACTGGAATAAAGTCTGGTTTATCAGAATCCTGGACCTCCAATCTTTACTAACTGGCTCTCTTGAGATATAAAGATTCTAAAGGACCTTTTGGGATCAAAGAAAGGTGAAATGACACTCAGTGTTATTTCAGAACTGAGTATTCTGCTGCATTAGTTTCTAAGCCTTTTACAACGGACAATCCAAATAAGGTATTGATTAAACAGATCACTCCATATCCCCAACTTGGTTGCTGAGAGACTTCAATCATTCCTGGTTGAGTCTAGTGCCTTACAGTGAATGGCCACTGGAAACCTCACGCACTCAGCACCTCAGAGGCTCAGCCACAGCTCCTGGTCCACAGGACAGGCCTGCCCACAGAATGCAGCTGTCTACCAGTTAGGGGATTCTAAAAGAACATTTCTAAGCCTTTATCTGAGGAAATCGCACCAACATATGGCTTTACATAAATCCTGCTGATTGAGGAAACTTAATTCTACAGCAGCTTTCTAAAAATAATTCTAATCTGAATAGAAAGTCCAGCCCTTTACACAGCCTAGACTGGTTTGCTCGCCCCACTCCCCACACCAGCACATGGGAACTTGAAGAAGCCGCAATGACAAGTGGATAGAGCAACGGGTAATTCATCCAGAAATGAACCGCAAACAGAATAATAAATTGTTGTCACAATGGCTGGAAAGAAGTGAGAATCCAGAAGGGCATGGATAGGAAGCACAATGACAACTACAGACTTCTAAGCACCAAATACGAAGGCACACACAACGTACTTTCACAATCTCCCTCTAACTTCTGCCCCTGTCTACACAGAAATGAACTGTCAGCCAGATAAACTCACTCAGGAAACAAATATCATTTACATAATACATAGACACAACTGCCAGAGCTATCAAGTCTCAGAGTGAAGTTCTAGATGATCTGGTCCATTCAGATGAATTCTGCACATTATTTATGGGAAAAAACCCGCTACTCAATTTTCTCACAGCTGAGAAGTACAATGCCAATGGAATGAATGTTTAATTACAGTCACCTTCAAAGCTCCAGGCCTACTGAAAGAGAACCATGGCAGAAGGGAAAAAGGAAACACATTTCCATTAGGTTTATTGACTCCCTGGGTTCCTTGCATGCTCGAGTGCCATTACAGCATGAAAATGATACCACAGGTTGCCAACGATTTTTACCCACACAGAAGGAACGCTTCAGTGCTTCCTTAGGAGACATGGTAAAAATATTCCATACTATCCCAAATTGTGCTCAACTTTGCATTCATTCACTGGCTATTTAACCTGTAGTAAGTTATAATATTAAATATGGTCCCATGGTAGCCCTACTAATGCCTGGTGTGTCTGAATATTAAAGGGTGGCCTTTTTGAGGTCAATTCTAATCCCGCCTAGTCTCTGCTATAGTCTAAGGCAGTTTAACATCTTCCCCACCTTAGTTTTATAGAAATTCCTTTCCTTTATCCCAAAACTGCTTTTGTCCTTGACAGCTTCTGGGTGTTATGAGTCAAGAATGGACAAGGGATTATTTATCATGAAGTGTTTTTATGACTTTGATTGGTCAGTTGCTTCAAAGAAGCCTAGAAGCTCCTATCAAAACATCTTTATGCATGCCCTGGACCTCCAGTGTGAACTCCCTGAAGGCTGAAGCTGTTTTTTCGCACTTGTTCCTTTTGTAAGTCTCACAATGCCCAGTACAGAGCTGGAGATTAAACTAAAGTTACTATCTTTTCTAATAAAAAGTTCTGGTGCTTACCATAACAGGAGATACCTTGTAGCTGCCCAACATGGATTAGGCATCCCCAGGTAGGTACCAGAAAAAGATGGTGCCATTGAGTCTCCTCCTGGAGTAGAGGGTTCCCAGTTTTTTTCTCTTTTTACTCCTCACTGACTTCTACCTGGAACTCACTGGTTGAAGGCAGAGACTTGGAACAAGATCTTAAATGCCAAAAAAAAATTACATGTACAGGTTGCTGAGATCAGATGGTCACAATGGCAAAAGAGGCCCTAGAAAGTCCCTACAGCTGGCCCCAGGACAGTCTCCTACACTTAATCCCTTCCCTCTTGGTCCTTTGCAGATTGCTGCTCACAGGAAATGGGAACGGAATGGGTGCATCTGTCTTTCCCCAGGAACTCTAAAATTGGAGCTTGTTGACTTGCCTGAGACACATCCAGGAAATAAGAAGGAATTCTGATCATTACGCAGAGGTGTTGGGGATATATAATGGGTATTTTCCCCCAACCAATGTAACTTTAGACAACCCTGGGTTTCAACTGCCTCATCTATAAAATGAGAACACTATATGTCTTGATTACATTGAACATCTCATATTCAGACATGTTCATTGCATTTGCTATAATCCATTGGAACTATCAATGAGAATGTCCCTTTTACTGTAGCACAAAGAAGGTTATTCAGGTCAGCTTCCAAAATGGGTTTAAGTGAGTTTTTGCACCCACGTCTACACCAGTAAATTTCCAATCTATCAATCGTTCCAAAGCTGTGACCCAGAGGAACCAAGTTCCCAGGCAGGAAATGAATATAAACAGAGTTCACATTTGTCTGTGTGTGGTCTACTCAGATGCAAACAGATTACTCAACCAGGGCAAACACAGGAGGTGCCAGCATCAAACCCAAATGGTGACACAGCCAATTACGATTCAGCTTGCCTTCCTGATTCTGAAATGTCACTTATGCTGAAGAAATGCTCTGTCTGGAAAAGCCCTGCAAAGAGAAACCACGCCACTAGGACTTTCACTCCTATGGCTCTTGTGAGGTAGAAGCCAAGGAGGATCATCAGCTTCCTTATGCTATCCAACAAACCTTCAAATTCCTTAGTTTTGGAGGAGTAGAAATCTTTAATCTGGAAGCCACAAACTCCTATGGACAAAAAGGCTTCGGAGGAAACACAGACAGAGGAAGAGGAGTGGGGGGGTACTCTGTGTAACTTGAGAGCACACCATTCAGCTCCAAGGGTCATTCGCCATGGAAGGGTCAGGACCTGGGGAGGCCAGATCTTTCCACTTTTCAAAAGAACCCAGAAATCTATATTATTTATGGGAAGCTTTTTGACATTAAAATGTTGGCAACTATAAATTTTTTAATCACCATGCAAGGAAAGAAGACATATCGATGGGCCATATTTGGTTTGTAAGTTGCCAAATTCCTAGGTTTCTCTGACAGATAAAATTAAAGACACAAAATAAGTGGAATTCCAATGGTTTCAATGTAAACAGGGTACAGTGGAAGAATATCAGCCTTGATGTCAGAAAACCTATTTATTTCTCTTGGATCTCCCATGCATGGTCTTTTGGGGAGCGGGGGGGGGGGGGGGGGGGGACAAATCACTTTGCTTCCTGAGTCTCCGCTTCCTTCTACCTGAAATGGAGCTAGACTAATGTAAGGCTGTTGGGAGGATCACATTAGAACAGGCTAAACTACATGAAAAGCACTCAGTGCAATGCCTAGTATGTTAGACCTCGATATACTATGCCTTCAATTCCCTCAGCTGAAAATTTGGGATAATAATGACTTTACCTCAAAGGAGCTATCATTTGAATTAAGTGGGATAGTGCAAGCAGAGGGCTTATCTTGGTGTCTGACAGAATAAGGGCTCAGTAGTATCTGTTGTTGTTGCTGTTATTTGTAACCATGAAACAAGTTTTAAACCCTAAGTTTTACCAACATGGACATGGTCACCCAGAGAGAAAGGCACTAGTCAAGTCTCTGCAAATATGTAGCAAAGTCGGAAATAAGAAAAGGGTTTCCTGACTCCTGACCAGCAAACTTTTCCATGAAGCTCTGGTTTCTACTAAACTCTTGGCCTGTTGTGTGTTCTTTCTCTACAGTAATTTCATCTATATAGTTACTATAAAACAATAGGCTGGTGTTATTTTGTTGTTGTTAATGACTGATGAAGTTGACATGACAATGTCTTAATTTATTGACATAGGGAGAAAGGGCAAGGAAAAAAAAAAAAAAAAAAAAGACCAGACTTTATTATATAAAATCCAAAGGATCAACTGAGTTTCTTTAAAAAGTAAAAAAATAAAAAATAAATAAAATAAAAGCCGACTATATAAAGTGGCCTGCATTCTGATTAATTATATAAAATTAAAATTTTGTTCCCTTTTCCCAAGACAGTCCTGAAACTGACAGCCCTTTTGATCACAAACAGTAATATGTTTGATGTCTACAGGAAAAGAATGTTATTCTATTTATGTAGACAAACAAAATTATCCCAAGCCACTGTTTGGGTAAACATGGCTTAAGAATATCAACACTGTCAAGGTGTAAAACACTCAGGAATTCAGCATTATCTTCGATGAAAGCAAACTGAGTAAAATGTTTGGAATCCAAGGTAAGAGACAATATTGTAAGGAATCAACAAAACTGACAGTTCACAAAACATGAAGTTCCTTTTAAATGTAGGCCTGAAAATAAAGCCCTACTTGTTAAAATTTATTTGTTGCCTATTTTCTGTCCTTGATCCCACTCATTTCCTTCCGCTATTCTTCATGTCTTGTCTCCTATTAGGATCTAAGGCTCTAAAATCTCCCCTTCTCTCTCGAGTTCCCACCCAGCCTCCATGACCACCACGCTAGGGGGAGGCTGTTCAGAAAGTCTATGTTAAAGCACGCTCTTGGAAGACTCACAGGGAACCTCAGTCCTTCTCTCACAGAGTTCTTTCCTTCAGCTTCTTCTCTCACGCTTCCCAAGTTTCTCATTTGTTTAAAGACAAATGAATACTAACTGGGGGTCAGGCACTGACCGGCCCATTCAGGCCCATTCATTCAAAAAATGCCAATGTTGGGTAGCCATTCTTACCTCTGTCTAGGTAGGTCCTTAGCTTTGAAACTGCAGAAAGAACAACAATGATAAACTTTATACTCCTCAAGGCTTGCTTCCAATCATTTTTTCTATCTACTTATGCCTGATTCTACCATTTAGTCTCCCCTTAGTAATATGCTCTGACTCATCACAGTTGGTTTTACTAGTATTAAGTACGTACCCCTTTATCTCCTTGATTACATTTTGAGTTTCTTGAAAGAAGAGACTGAGTGTTGTTGGCATTCAGAAACATTTCCTCTAATGAACACCCAGTAGACTGTCCTGCACTTAGTAGGTGTCCTCATAAAAACTTGTGTAATTGAATTATGTCTCAAATTCATGTCAGGTCATCATTTGAAAACACTTCAGCCTTTTAAAATTCTTCTCAGTGCTCTCATAGGAGAAAGTAGAGATGAATTCATTACTATGCTTGGCAAAGTGAAAAGCCCAAATTGGATCTGCCTTGCCCTTCTAGTTTGTTACACAGCTGGAATGTGAAGCTGGTTAGAAATCACATCCATCTAGGCTGGCAGATCTATCAGGATCCTGTTGAAGATATTAACATATGAGCTGGTTAGAATGGGATTTATGCATTTCCATCATAGGTAATGGAGATGAAAAGGAACCTGTCAAATCATAGGGCCTATCTGTCTGCCCAAGGAGAGTGTTCAATTAAAACAATTATTTATATATATTCTGCAGAGCTTTAAAGACTTCATTCTTCATGTCCCCTTGGGAATCTGGCAAGGGACAAAGAGAATGTCCATTTTTGCAAGTGAAGCAGACAGTAACTCAATGAATAATCCCAGATGCCTTGGAGATTGAAGCTTTGTCCCCTGAGCTCAGACAATGGAAATGTTTAGGCCACAGATTTCAAGATAAAGATTCTTTGGCAGGTTTATATGTTCCTAATCAGAGTGTAGGAGCTAATTACAATGAAGTTTACTGTCATTTTATAGACATGGCTTTGTAGAATGAGGCTATTTATTTCTTCCTAAACACTGCATACAATTCAGATATTCAGCTGCCAGTTGAGCAGTAGTGGCTTAACAATGGTTTCACAGACTAAAACAGATATAAATAGCATCATCATTCCACTGGGGAAAAGTCCCTCCCCACAAATAAACCTGTTTATTAAAACAATTACCATTCTTCGTATTTAGTCAAACAATACACAGAGTAATAGCAAAATTTAAACACTGAAATGCAATAAGGTACCACATTTACAAATCTTACACCGTTATCAGTCACTACGAAATCTACGCATGAGCATAACTACCAACCTCATTAAGTCTCATGCTATGCAAAGTTCCTTGCCCCTCTCTCTCTGTGAGTGTGTACACATTGGGTGGGTTCCTTGCTCAAAATCGTCTGTCCTCCAGCATTATGTCTAGACCCCATGTGGCCTTCCTTCATATGTAAGTTTTCAATTTCTCTAGCATTGAAACTAATAGAAAAATGTATCTCTGCTGTCTTAACACCGAATATTCCCTCTTTCCCTTCTGTTTTCCAGTTCCTTGTCTCTTCATGGCCCTTGCAAAAGGGATAATACAGGCAGCCTAGAGACATGAAAAAATAGGTAAACACTCTTACCATTACTTATTACTTTGTAAAATTTCTACTTCGTACAATGATAATAAGGAGTCACACTATACCTTACTCTGAGATTTATTCCATAACCCTTCGTACCAGCTGATTTGCTCCCTCACACACAACTCACAGACACTATTTTTAAAGGACTTGAAATTACCTAAATACCAACCTATTTCAGACATTCTCCTTTAAAAACATGTAAATAAAATATTTGCTTTACACACATACACCACACACAAATACACACAGCATTTAAGTGCCCAAAGGAACTGCAACATATTAGACATCTTGACATTTGTTTTTCCTAGGAGCTCATAATAAAATAGGCAACACTGACTCAGGCAGACGTGTAGTGGGCATTCAGCAAACATGACCTACATCACTAAACTGTGAAGAGACAGTGAAATGTCTGTCCCATATACTACAGCCCAAGGGCTTTTGAGGTAAGGAACAAAGACAGGTATAAAACTGGGGAAAACAGTCCAACATCTAGTGACACTCACATCCAGTAGGCTAAGATGGCTGGGAAACCTTAAGTTCTTTGCTCAACATCCAAAGCAAACAGAACCAATCATGACATCACTGCTTGAGTAATTAAAAAGGAAGATGGCTCAAACAAGGTAAGAGATTGTTAAAAGGAGAAATATCAATAAAGCTCTCATAAAGTCCCAAATAAACATAACAGAAATAAATTTTAAATGATAACACTAACCAAGTGGCTTCAGAGAAAGCTTGTTGATGAGCTTATATTTTCAAAGGGTGAGTATGAAGACAGAAAACATGTGCGCTATGAAAGATACACACTAAAGGGTCAAGCTAAAGCAGAGAAAGAAGCAAAGGTATATTTAGAAAAATATGAAGAAACATAAGCACCTTTTTCTTCTGTAAGTCTTTCTTTTAAACTGAAGGCAAAAAGGAAAATGGGTAGAGATAGTTGGGCTAACAATCATATAATTAATGTTCATAGCAGAGAAGGGAGTCTGACGACTCTTTTGCTGTTATTTTCTCTATCAGGATAGCTTTCAAACAAAAAAGGCTCAGGGTGGCAAAGAGAAAAATGTGTTTATTTACTAGCTGATTGATTACTTATTAATTCTCTAGTGCCAGGAACTGGGCTCCCCTTTGGCAACTCTGGAGAATAAGAAAAACATGATCTCTGCTTCCATGAAACTTGTATTATGGTGACATTAAAACTGAAGGGAAACCTGACCACTCCCTTAATACAATCACACACAGATCCTAAAGGTTAGCAATGAAATTATCTCTCACTCCTTTGCCAACCATGGAGTGCTGAAGATTCATTTTATTAAGAGAGATGTCAGATTTCTTTACAATGTCTAATAGATGAGAAAATAGTTATGGTGCACTTGACTGAGTTTGAGACTCCAGAACCCAATAAATCAGATCTGAAAATACTGAAAAAAAACTTTATGAGGTAACTGCAGAAGACTTAGTGAAGTGCACTCTTTTAAAATTTTTTTATAAAAAGACTGTCAAAAACTACATAAGTATTTTAATGCATTTTTTAAACAAGTCTAGCAATACAGAGAGATAACAGAAAATAAAGTTAAAGGATCACAGTGATGCTATGATTTGGGTTCTGGTACATATCTTACACGTGTGCCTCTACAATTATGTGCATCTTTTATATAAATACAGCATGGAAAGTGGCAGGTGTTACAAAGGAGAGATTTTCTTTCTCCTTTCCTTTCTTTTTTTCTCTCCTTTTGTCCTTCTTCTTGAGAACCAATGTTTAAACATTTACCAGTCCACTAGTGTCTTAATGTGATATGCTGTGGTTGCTATGGAACTATGTTACCCAATGGGTTTCTTGGGTGTGTATACTTTTCATTTTCATAAATGTTATTACGTTATGTTTCCTTAATGTATAAATTTATACTGTGACCATAAGCATATGAAAGTATATATATAACAACATCCCACCAGTTATGTGGTAAATGTTATACCTGCTTTTCATCGCAGCTAATCCTAAAGGTGGAAAATTTTTGTTCCAATGTACTTTTAATTTATGCTATCTAGATTGTAAATGAGGTGAGGGATATTTTTATAAGTTATTGGCAATTTGCATTCCTTCTTCTATAAATGGCCTGTTTATACACTTTGCCCATTCTTTTATTTGATTGTTTACTTTTTATGCCATTTTGTCTGACCATATTACTTAAACTTCTGTCATGTGTTATTAAGGTTTTCCCTAGTTTATTTTTAATATTTAGGCTTTGTATTTGGTATCTTTTGTCAAACACCATTTGTTGACAAATGTTTCTCTCTTTCCTTGGTAACTCTTGGTTTTCTGGTTTTACTCAAGCAGCTCTACCCTGCCCAAGTGCTACAGTCTGAATGCTTGTGTCCTCTCATCCAAACAGTATGGAGGTTCTTCAAAAGTTAAAAATAGAACTACCCTGTGACCCAGCAATTAAACTACTAGGTATTTATCCAAAGGATATAAACATAGTGATTCAAAGGGGCACAGGCACCCCAATGTTTACAGGAGCAATGTCCACAATAGCCAAACTATGGAAAGAGCCATCTAGTCTGTGGAATTTTGCTAGATCATTCTGAGCAGACTGAGATGCCAAGGTATGAAGGGAAGTCACATGGGTAAGTCGTTCACAGCATAGGCTCCACACTCAAACTGCTTCTGCCCGAATCCCAGCTCTGCCGTCCTGAGTGCCAGTCTGCTCTCTTCAAGTCTCTGCTTCCCCATTTATAAATTGGGGAAAAAACAAAAACAAACAAAAAAAACAAACAAAGAAACAAACCACCTTGGTAGAGCTATTTTGATGAGTAAATATTTAACTACATATTGTGAAATTCATTGTTCATCACTGTTCCCCCATCTTGAAATGTCTATCCTGGTTCAATTTTCATTTGGTATATTAGTTCATCAAATACATTCACAGGTATAGTCCAAAAACAGATTACAGTCTGAGGCTGTGCAGGTCTGACTATTTCTGTCTTTGCTCTGATTGATGAGTAAAATCTCAGTGGAGATTCCTGATACCACTCCTCTCTCTCAATAGCCTCTCGACATCCCGCTGACTTCTAGCTTCAATGGTTGTAGGCTAGTGCTGGTCTGATTCTTTACCTATTAAGAAATTTCTTCTCTCTGGGAACTTAGAAAAATGTCTCTGTCTCCTTGTCCTTCCAGAATTTCTAGGAGATTTAGATTACACATATATACCCATGTATTCTCGCGTATACACACAATCGTACATCCTTATGTACTTATAACTCCAGGGTACACACACCCACATGTGTTCATGGGTGTGTTTACATGTACGTGTGCATTTACATGTGTCCAAGCATGTCTAGATAAATGTGTGTGATGTACATGTGTGTTTATGTATGTATGTTTGTACGTATGTATGTATATACACATACTCACGCAAATATATATATGTATATATATATATATATATATGTATATGTATATGTATATATACACACACACACACACACATACATACTTTACTCTCTCATGAAACTAGCCTGGACCTGGATCATATTTTTCAAAAAGAAATTTCAACTCTTTTTTATTTTTAATCTTAAGAAACTTTTCTTCTCCTTCTTTTTAAATCACTATTGCTCTTCCATCTGTTCATTTTTTCCCTCCTGGATTTTTTTTTTTTCCAAGTTAGTGTCTTGGAACTGCCTTCTATGTTTCTTACATTTTTTCCTCAATATCTCTATTCTTTGTATTTTTGCTCCCTCCTGTGACTGTTCTTCTAGGAATCTAATTTGGTCTTCAGAAGAGACTATTCTCCTTTTAAATTATCTGCTGAATTTTTAAGTTTTCAAAGAATTTTTTTTCTTAATTCTCAAATTTGGGGATTCTAATTGTATCTCTTTAAAAATCTTCTGACCCTTTTGGTAAAGTTTCTGTCAATTCCATTATATCAATAACAAAACCTTTCAACTGGTTTACTTGGCTGTTCACACATAGCTTTATTTAGTTCTCTCTCTTTTCAGAGACAGGTGGGACTGTAGTTCCTGCCACAAGAAGTTAAGAGTGACTTACTTTTGCCATTAAATTATGAGAAAAGTATTGTGTGTAACTTCAGAGCAGAAGGGCTAAGAGCCCGTGCATGCTTCCTAACATTCTTTTCTCTCTGTCCCAGCAACAAGCACCATCCTAGTTAGTGGCTTTTCTATCGTCTTCAGACTTGTAGTAAGAACAATGATGCCATAGAGAAGAGCCCTCCCAGCAATCCTCAGGGGAAATGTAGATGACTGAGAATCACATTTTAAGCCACTTAGTCCTGGGGACCATTTGTTATTGCAGCACAGTTTAGTACACCCTGCCTGATATAGTCTGCTTAGTCTTCCTCTCTGAGATAAAATTTTGCTTTTGTAATCACTGTTGAGTACTCCTTCAATAACCTGTAAAGATTAAGCAATTGGAGTTTCCATGCAGAGGGAAACCATAGATGAACAGAAAGGGATATCTTTTAGACTAATAGACCAGATGTGAATGGAGAATGAGTCCTTTCTTCTCAGTTTCTTCTAGTACAAGGGGCACTCTTCTTTTGCATGCCAACCCTGTCCACTTACCCATGTAGTAAGAGTATGTTGAAATGGAGTCAGCAGGCTTGGGGACCCTACAAAAAGCAAAAGCATAAAGTATGGAGATGTGGGCTCCTTGCAAAATCTTGGTAGTCACCAACTGACAATCCCAACATTTATAGTGAAGCAAACCACCTTCTCTGTCACTTATCCCTTGACTGTTGTGCAATGACTGTTCCAGGGAAGCTCTGTGCCTGCTCTCTCAGAAATCTCTGGGGAAGGTGGAATCACAGACCCAGCGTCGAGGGTCCTCTAGCCTTCTTACTTTGGTTGCTGTGATGTTCCGAAAAGAATTAAGAGGGATAGGTGGACAAAATAAGTGATTGGGCAACCATCTTCATAGATCTCAGCCTGCAAATTTAAAAAGAACAGGAGAGATGCCAGGTGTCCTGACAGAAATGAACGTCCTGATCTTTTAAAACAGTGGGAATGTGCAATGAAGAAAGAAAAACTCAGAAACTGGTGAGCCTAATACCAAGTCTTAATTAAATTCTAATGTGTATATTAACTAAATTGTGGCTTCTTCAAAAGAAGAAATGATTACCAAGAATTAGTATTTGTTTACCTAGATAGGATGGCCAAACCTCATTGATTCAGGAATGTACCATGGACATAAGAACAAGCTTACCAAAAGATTTTCCTGTTTCAAGATATCCTTTAAAAGAAGGTGAAGAAATGACTAGGATGAAGTGGATTAATCATTGGTTGAAAGAAAAAATTCCTAAGGAGTGTTGATTAATGACTTCAAGTCATTGTGGAAGAAAATCTGTATAAGTTGCAGAAAGTTTTTATCCTTTTCAATGACATATATCAATGTCAGACACAATAGCAGAAATTTGGCTTAACAGAAGCTAATATAAATAAGAACCAGGGACTTCCCTTAGCCACAAGGTCAAAATACTGCATAAATGACGTGCTTGCCAAAACAGCATAGGAAATCTTGGGCCCTATTATAAAGATGTACAGAGTTTAGGAGGTGGGCAAGGTAAGAAAGGGTCAGCATAATTGACTTGGTATTAGCAAGCCTATACCATGCCTTTATACTAATAAGAAAATGGAGGCCCTTTAGGAAGAGACAGCCGGAAGATGAACAAGGACATGTGGCTCGGTGGGTGGAGTGAAGGCTAGAATTTAGCCGCCCAATACCACCTTTGCCAGGCATCACTGTACAGTACACAAATCTGCCTAACTATATGGCAGTCTTGCAATAAACTACCATACTCAGTTTTGGTCAGACCTCACTTGACAGATTTTGCTCTGAACTGAGTGTTCCTTTTTAAGAGAGACTTTCAAAGTGGGATACTTCAAAAGATGAACAGAATAGCAATTAGTTTGGAAAGTAACCCATATGAGAAAGGATTTAGAAACTGGTAAAGCTAACAATTGATAAGAGAAAACTCGGGAGACCATGATAGCAGACTTCAACTCTATGAAAGGAAAAGGATTAGATTTATTCTGGGTAGATCCAGAAGGTCAGATGAGGACTAGCAAGTAGACTCACAATGCCCTGGAGATAGTGAGTGTTCAAGAAATATGACAAATCAAGTCATAACATGTATGTTTCACTTAAGTTAAAGGGATAATTTTCCATATATATGGCAATTCAAAAAATATGTATGTTTTTAAATAAGTTCCTTATCAGTGGAGCGTTCCACCGGTCAAGAATTTTATACTAGACCCTTCATTAAGCAGAAGATTGAACTAGCAAGACTCTTCCTAAATTTTACACAATGCCACAAGACACAGTGTTTTTAACTATGCATATGTAAGGAGTTGTAAGAGATACAAATATAAATAACACGCATTTTTGCCTTTAAGCAGCTCACAGTCTAGTAATGAAGATGGATATGTACACAGCCATGACACTAAGCTATAAATAATTATTTCTTGAACACAACCAGTATACAAACCAAACCTGTACAACAGAAACTGTATCTCTTTTTTATTCTCATCTGCAAGAAGTAGAGTCTAAACCACCCAATAATTCACCATACATGTTTATTCTCTTGCTTTACATATTTAACCCCCACAGGAATACGAAGAATATATTTATTCACAACATCCACTAAAGTCTACTTTACTCTTAGGTATCAGAAAAGAGACCTGAACATAAGTGCCATCTGCGCAACTCTCATTCATGTTTTCATCTTCTTTAAATAAGAATTACCATTTGTGCTTCCTAAGAAGCCTACATATCTGGTTTACCCAGGAGGGTCCTGGCCTGTTGTCCAAGCATAATTTCTAATACCACACCCGTCACTCCCAAAGGTGTTCCATTTGGACTGTAAATTATATGGTCACTCTCATGCTATCCTACCTTCTAAATGCCTTATATCTGCTTTGTGGAACATAAAGAAGCCTAAAAACCACTGGATGAGTAGTTTTACATTGAACACGACACTTTTTAGGTGACCACTAACACTACTTAAATCTGAAACAGACTAAAATGATTACCTAAACAAAATGCAAAGATCTATGGAAATATGGTGACAGAAGAGAAGAACTCCATTAGAGAGACTCTTATAAGAAATAGGGAATTCCCTTAAAACCAAGAAATAGGTTCAAATGTCAGTAAGTAGAGAAGGCATTTCAACTAGAACATGGAAATACTTTTACGCTCATGTTTATTCATTCATTCATTTATTCACCCAACAAATAAGAATACAAGTAAAATGGTTCAAGGAATAGTATATTATGTAGGTAACAAAATTGGGAAATGGAAATATTGGGTAAGTCAGATATTCCTATATCAACATTCCTTTCTTGTTGATAGCAACAGAAATTGAAATGGAAGGAAAATAAGAGAAAATGGGTTTTCTAAGGTATTTTACATATTATTGTTAGCAAATGGGATTCAATATAACCATCTAAAATAGTAATGTTTTGTCCCTCAGTGATTTTCTTCATTCAAGTTGTTTTTTCTCTTTCTCCTGCCTGGGGATTTATGATTTAACAGGCTGTAATAGGCAAGATAAAGCCATTCATCATGCAGGCTTAATGTGGGAAAGTAAATTTAACTTGGTGAGCTTGATATATAAATATTGGCCTTTTTGGGAACACACAGAGCATATTTACTTGAGTGTAAAATCCAGGCTATATACTATGTCCAACAAAATTCTCAGGCTCAGGGAAGGACCTTTCAGTTATGAAGTCCGTAGAGAAGACTACTCCGGTGGGAGAAGGAGGTTATATATCTCTCTTGACCCTACTCCTTTGACAGCACTTTAATAACAGTACATTTTATCTCAGTATTTACATTCATATTTAAATTTAAAGGACAATGGAAATTAACATTTAGGCAGCTGGAAATTTAAGAGTGGGTTTACTCTTAGTAGATTTTTTCACAAAGATGGTTGGTATGTCTCTGACAAAGACAAGGCAAATGAAAATGGCATTTTACAAGTTTTAACGCCCTGTCTAGACACTGTTGATAAGCCACCAACTGCTGCATATGCCAGAAAGGCTTTGCATAACAAACGTGGAGAATACCTTCAGAAGGAGCTGACGGAGGCTGTATATCAACCAGTCAATACAGAGAAATACTGTCAGGCTGATCAATCAAATTACTTCACTTTTATTCATTTTTAATCAATAAATATTTTAATATTTAAACTGAGAAATTTGAAAATGTAGCTACACATCCCCATTTAAAGCTTTAGTATCAAGAGCCAGGCTTAAAGTTTCACCATGGATATGTCCCATTCGTATAACTAAAAATCTTTTGAGAGATTGGTCACCTTACTTCAAAATACTAAAATAAAGCTGGAGGCTGTGGGTAAATACAGCACAACTCTCATTATAGGTCGTAGTTTACAGTACGCTGTCATCAATATCGGAAGGTTTTGCCAAAGCCAAAACAGAAGCCATCTGCATGACAGTCTCAGCTAGCATACCTTCAGCTACATACATACGATGTTCACAAGCAGAGTTATCAAGGAATGCTATTCATATCTCTGTTTTCTGAATATCATTATAATAGTCATACGATATCCAGTTAGTAGAGATAATTCACTTTAGTTCAACATAATCTGAGTGCCTATGACATGATAACTGGGGACTGAAAGTTAAGTAAACCATGGCTCCTGCCTTCAACAAGATTATAATCTTTCGGTTTAAGGTTATCAGCCTAATATAAAGGCAAAATGATGAACTCGGATTATTAATCTTCAATTTGTCCAACTGTTTCACTTATATAAAAATGCATGTTTATACTGGATGAAGAAGGGGTATACAAAATTGTGGTAGTGAACCTGGCCTTCTGAGACTCAGAACTGAGAATCTGGATTGTAGGCAGATTGGCACATAGAGAAATAACAAGACAAGAACATACTTCAGAGATACCAAGGACACATTTTTTTAGTTCAGTTGATTATATAGTCAAGGTGGTCTCCAAGCTGCTCAGGAAAAGCTACAGAGAAAAAGGGTGGACTTCAGCGTGTACTGGATCCAAGTCAGAAGGCATCCTAGGAGGTTAGGATCAGTAGAAAAAAAATCACGAAAGAAATCTGTGCAATTTCTAGAGATTGAAGTGGGACAAAAAGAACAATGAGACAGATGCTATAACTCAATTAATAGAACAAAAGACTGAATGATGAAGGCAGAAATATTTATGGTGGCCTTATAGTCAACCAACTAACCAGAGGGTTGGAAAATGAGCCAAGGATCAGTGTTTTTGCAGCCTTTCAATGGAAATTCCCAATTCACAAATTCAGGCCATTCACAGTTACAGTCGTTGACCTCAATCTCTTTAAGTGATGATGCTGAACTGAGGATGGTTATTCAGTGAAATGCACCCAAACACAAAATACTATACATACATACCAACCCATACATCCAAGGGGTAAGCCTCCGGTTACCTAAGATATCAGATCATAAATTCTCCATTCTGTGTTGAAAAATAAAATCCTCACTTGTCTTGAAAAGAGAATTTCAGCATGCAATTAACTCACTATACACTGACTTATCACCCCAACAAATCAGTTCTTTGCATCAATTTTAAGTACATTAGAGCTCTCAAGAGGCAAAAGATAGCTTGTGTTACATAGGACACCATTAGTCATGTGTATCAAGCCCTAAAATGTCAAAAATGATTCTGACATTCTCTTAAACTGTTACAAGTCTGGGAAGTCACAGAAGTGTAACTTTATTGATAACAGTAAAGCACTGTAGGGAGAAACAGAATACAGAGGTAAGCATGTAAATTGCAACTGTACCTGTCTCCTTCCTTTAGAACCTGAAAATATCATCCAGATGATAATTATGACAGTATACATACTAAGCTTTTGATATAAGGCTGACACATGACTCCAGGATAAGATTTGGGGGACTCAGAATGCTTAGCTGAATGGGTTAGGAAAAAGATACGATCAGAGAAAATGCTTTGGCTTCAAAATATATTGATCTTTTAACTGTTCCTATACAGATAATGATACCCAACATAATGTGTTCCACTTACATTTAGAAGAGAAAATTTCCATTCTAGATTTCATAGCTAGAATCTCCTAATTGCATTTAAAAGCCTGAGAAAGTGTCCTCCAGCCCCAACTGTTCACTCTTTGAAAATATCCTTCTATAAATAAGGCTAATAGCTTCATTTTCTTTACAATAATGGGATTAACTATTTATAGACATAACGACAGGTCAAAAACCAATCTCCATTATCTGCCAGATGAAAACAATTCAATAATAACTGCTTTTGGCATTTTTTTTTTTTAATGCAGTGGCTGTAACACAATGATATTTGAGATAATTACTGACCTTTGTCAGAATAAATACTATCAACACAAACCTACCCTGAAACTAACCAAAGAGAGAGATACAGCTATTGCAAATTCAAGGTGCTGGAGGGCTAGAGGAGTAAAAGCAGACTTTCTAGCAGGTCTTCCTGCTGGTGGCTGCCGCTTACCAGACGCACCTGATAAAGTCAGTACACATGCCAGCTGTTTTTTTGTTTGTTCTCTAATATTTGTCAGTTCTTTGAAGAGGAAAGGGTCCCACAGTGTCTGTGTGTCCACCAGGTTAGCAAAAGAGTCAGCTATTTTGCTGAATCGCCATAAATGAAAAATAAACTGTTTCCTACAGTTAATAAGTTTTAAAAAATCAGTTTTCTATTTAAATAACACTGGCAAAGATAAAATAACAGGAACTGTAGTATTCTGGTTATTCTAAACTACATGTCTGAACATGTTTCTAAAGAGGAACTCTTCATTATTAATGAATTGTGGTAAATGTAGCAGAACAATCCACCATCTAGAAATCTGGGACCCTTACTATAAGATCAGCATTGTGAACTACAGAAAAGGGTTTCTGGTCAATACCTTGTTTTTGCTTGCCTCTCTATCTGGGTCTTTTCTATTCAGGAATAGTTGTTGACTCATCTTACAATTGGCTGACAGGAATTAATTGGTTATTCTATTAACCTGCCCCTTTATTCTCTCTTCCTTTTATATCTTACATCCTTCACACCAGGAGAAAACCCTAAAAAACTAGTTTCCATTACTGATTTCTGATCATTTGAATAATAATCTACATTTAAATTTTAAAAAGAAAGTTTTGTCTCCACATCTTCTCCTTCTTCACCACCCCTCCCCCAATAATTTGCCACTCTGAAGATACATCTCATTCTACCGATAAGCCTATAAAACACTGGTTTATGGGTGCCGATTTATTAAACCATCTTTACATTCCTGGAGATAAAAAAATTAATACCATCAAATAAAGTCCGATGCCAATACTAAGCTCATAACTGTACAAATCAAATTTCTTTATGTAACGTGCAACTTACTGGGGACATCCCTTATATAGCAATTCCTTCCATTTTCTATTTTATCCTAGACACCATTACAGGAATGAGTCCAACAAGTCAAAATGAGTTCAGGGAACCTTCTTCCAAAGAATGCATGCATGAGATTAATGAGATTTTGGAAATATAAGTGCTAATTGCAAATCATCAAATCACACTGCATGCAGATTACTAAGCAAGTACAATATGTTTTTCAGTTAATTACAAGCATAAAATAGAAGTGTTGTTTTGCTTTTCATCATCAATCTTTCCCTATTAAAAAGATGATAAAAGTCAGAAAATCCTAATTTGTTAGATCAGGACATCATCCCTAGATCACTGGTTTTCAGCCACTTTTGAACCAAACCGACTCCCTGAGAAGCCCCTCCCTGTACCCTTAAAAATCTACAATCTGATAACCACTTAATACAGTTTCCCCACTTTGCTTACTAGAAAGGAACGCCATGTCTTGCCCAAGGACAACTACATGGTTAATTTAGAGGCAAAGCATGTGTGTTCCCTTTTCCCACTCCCTATTCCTCCGCATTTCCCCCCTTTCCCTGCCCCTCACTTCCCCTTTCCTTTTACCCCCTCCTATACCTCTGCTTTGGTGATGGGTTCATTTGCCTACGGCCATGTTTCATGTCCTTTTGTTGTATTGGCATCATGTCCTTGATCCCTTCAATCTCCACCCTTTCTTCCCAGATAAAGAGCCCATCACTCAAGGTCATATCCTCATGTGTATAGGATTCCGAGCAGCCTTTATGCTCTTATTTCACTTATTAGATTGTAAGAACAATTATTTCTCACCTTCATGGTTTCTAATGAGAAAAGACTGTTTTCCTGGGGCAATATCTCTGGAATGATTCCAGGACAAGAAAACTTGTTTTGACAGTGTTTTTTGCTTATATCCCTCTCCTCCTCCACCAGTTTTAAATATTTATCTGGAAGCTATTAAACACACACACACACACACAAAGTGACAATACTTCAGTTGATGCTATTTACATTTCTAAGTACTCCTAATCTCAATATGTTTGGCTATTTTTAGAAACAAGGATTATCCCATCTGCCGAAGCAGTCATCTCCTGGGCTCACTCATTATTAATGCAGAAATTGCCCAAGATTTCCTGCCTAAGATTTGATGAGATTGACCTGTGGGTTTGGTATACTGATCCCATAACATCAACCAGGTTTGAGCCTTCATTACTCTACTGTGTGATGAAATCTTTTTACTTCTCTATTAGAATGATCATAATCACAATAGCAATCAGAGATCTTCTACCCACATGGTTTATTTAACTGCATGTCAATCAGAATTTGTATTGGGCTAGATGTTCTTCCTACTCTTTTTAGACCAGGTGAGTTTATTGTTGACATTATGGCACCTCCTGCTTTGGGCAATGAATGTGATACTACATAAGGGCTAGACCAATTAGTAGACAGCAGCTTTGCTGACTATCTTGTACTCAAGAAATTGGAAGTGGTGAGGACCACACCAAGGTATGAAAAATATTAGTGCAGTGAAGAAATAATATACTTCAGAATCTGTAGCTTTCAGAACAAACTGAAAACACAAACTCAATCTATTGTCAACTTCAACAAACACTTTAAAATATGGTAACTGCCAGGAAGGATAGCGACAGCTCCTATAAAAATTAGAAGCCTTAAGTCAAGAAGAGAATTGTCTGTATAGAGCACTGTCCAAAGATCTGTCTACTGTTAATTTTTTGATGCAACTATTCAAATGCTTCAGCATAAAAACAGCATCATACTCTATGGGTATTTTGTCTTTTTACCCTAATTAATAAGTTACAGTGAGGATCTACACACTGGATACATAGAGCTATGATAACATATATATCCTAGACAAACACAAAACTATAAATCCTCAGTCACCATTAACAAGAATTCACTATGAGTACATTTTGCAATTTTCTCTGTATCTTTCAACTACTGATTGAGCACCTACCATGTACCTGTCACTGAAAGTGCTGAGGACAGAACAGAGAACAGAACAGCAAAACTCTCCGCCATCATAAGTTTAAAAATAAGAATTGTTTTTTATTTGTAGAGTTGCAGTTATTCTTTTCCTCAATCTCCAGTTGAGTTCACAGGTGTTCAGAATGGTTTGATAGCTACCTAGATGAATTCCTGGGACCAGACAAAATTAAGGTCTCCTACTCCTCCTCCATCTTGGACTTTCCCCTCAAGAACTGTTTTTTAAAGCTAGCGCACTCAGTGCTCTAAAGTCATAGTTACAAGTAACTACCAGAAGTGGTTTTACATCCACTTAATGTGACAACTCACCTCAGTGAATGTTCTTCTGAAAGCCAACCAAACAGTAAAGCCCTTGGTCTATCTTCCTATTTTTCTCTATCACCCCACCCGACTCTCAAAAACAAGGTTTAGGAGGACAAAGACTGGCTCTGCCTTCCTAACCTCACCTCAGCAGCATCTACTTGGGTTCCTGGCACACACCTGATGCTTAGTAAGTAATGTTGACTGATTGAAAGTGAGGAAAGAAATCTGATTAAACTAAATCGGACTAATATATGAATTAATGTTAGCTCTTTAAGTCCCATACTTACTACACTTACCAAATCTGTTAAACTTAAATAAAATCAACCTCTTAGGGAAAGAGAGACCCACGATTTGGTGAGCCAGATGGGTCACATTCATATTCCTAAGATCAGCTATACACCTGGTTTTAGTCTTTTCTGAATCCATAGAATTCTGAAAGGCCTCAAATTTTTTCACAGCAGCTTCCTTCCCAGGGCTCCAGCTGCAGATAAGACAAGTATGCATATTTAGATGATCAATTGGTGGGCAGAGATTGCCTAATCTACCCTCGTCCATTTATGTGTAACAACAACCAACAGTATTTGTGAAACTACTGTCTCATCCATCCATCAAACTTCTATTATCTGAAGTGTAATTGTTATTTCACTAAGGGATCACAAAGATGGTACCTTTTTTATATGTTGCTGCTTCAACAGTTTGAGATATGCATCCAAATTGAGATTTTTGTTTCAGAGGAAAAGGGAAAAGATGGGGAAGCAACCATATTTACTGAAATGTCTCTCAGTCAGACACTTTGCTACATATTCTACTTACATCATAAAGTTCATAATCAAATCTATTTATTTGGGAATTCATTCAATCATTCATTCAATATATGTTTATGGAGTATCAGTGATATATTGTGTACTGGAGATAAAACAATGAACAAGATGATGTAGGGGGAAATGTACACAGTAGAATGATACCTATAAAGGCTGTACCATTAACCCCATTTTTCAGATAAGAAAACAAGTCGTAAAGAGCTTGAACACAAAAATGTGTCCAACTCATAAAAGTTTCAAGGCACTGTAAGTTTCAGAGCCAAAATCAAACTACCCAGGCCTTTCTGGCTTGACTGTAAAACTCAACCTTTTTGCTACCAGGCTCCTTCCCCTTCCTTTAGCCATTTTTATCCGAACTATGATCCTCGGACAGCAGCATCAGTGGCCCCTAGAAGCTTGTGAAAAACACAGAATCTCCAGCCTCTACCCCCATCAGACTTACTAAATCCTAATCTGCATATTTAACAATGCTCAAGGGGTTGTGTGTACATTAAAAGCTGCACAGGTCTCGGTCAAGAAGCTCTTAATGAGGTAAAAAGAGGAAGAAAAAGAATTAAAACGTTTTGCTACAATGATACCAAAAAGGGCTGTAATTCCACCAGTGTGTTTGGCATCTTGAGATAAAAAGATGTAGGCTGAGCCTGCAAATTTATAACCTTACTGTAAATAGCTCATGCACTTACACTCAAAGAGAAGCACAAGAGACGCAAGGTTGCACGGAGACCTCCAGAACATATACAACTCCTAGAAAGCATTGATTTTAATCCACCGGTTTGCTAAGTCTTGAGGATATGCCAGGCTTACACCACTCCTATCCTTGTTCAGTAAATCCGCTTAATGAGTACCTTCATATTCCCCCTAAATTGCCAAGCTAACCTATATTTTCAAGACACAAGTTAACTACTACTGCACATCAAATTTTTGAAAACCTGCTACAACTGAAGAAAGGTCACTTGTTAAAAGCAAAGGCTTTTAAAAATGTCAGGCATTTGCAAAACCTCTGTAGGAATGTTTTCCTACTGCTTGACCAATATCCTCTCTCCACCTCACTCCTCAGGACCTGACCCATGAGACACCGGTTCTGCTTCGTATATTACTCCTAAATTCTCCTAAGTTTTATGACAGATGCCTCCAGCTCTCTGAGTGACTGAGATCTGTACCCATATGTGATCTTCCCCCATCATTCTGTAATGTTTTAGTACCTTTCTGTGTTCACGTATAACTTTGTATCTAAGAACGGCTAACCAACCAACCAACAAGAAAACCCTTTTGAATATTCTCTGAATTTTGGTCATAAGACAAAGCTGCCTCCAATTCAATGTCAGAAGTCATCAATAAATTCTAAATCATTAAAATCTAATAACCGCCATGGGCAGGTTACAATATTTTTAAGTATTATTCTCCCCATCGAATTCCTTCCTCAGAATCCCCAGGGCTCTCTTCCAAAATGTGAGTGGGTCAACTCTGGGGGCAACAAAGATCACAAAAACACTTCACCATAACTTTAAAAGCCACTCTTCAAAATGTCCAAACCATCTGCACAAACAAGCAGGAAAGGAGGAAAGAGAGGAGCTGTGTAACCAGGAAGGTATGAGATCTGAAACCAATGTCCCCTCTAAAGCAAGTACCATCTATGGCCAGAAGCTGGGGTTGTGAAGGCTTGCCATCATCCAGACATATTTTCCCTGATGCCACTGAGGAAAATCAACTCACAGCGGACAACAGAGTGCCTGCTAATGTCCACTCAAGGATGGCATTTGTCTATGTCCTGTAACTCTCCTTCTCACCCCATGTACCCCACTCCACATAGGCAATCTCTTGGCTTACAATAAGGATGCTCATCAACCCCTGGAGGTAAGGAATTCTTGAACACCAAGAGGAGGAGGTGGGAGCAGGGGGAGAAAATCCCCACACCTGACCAGGTAGGACTAGCTACAACCAGTTCAAAATCTCTTTTTCAACCAGGACAATGCTGGAATTTGTAACCAGTGTTATTTTCTCAGATTGGCTACTCCTAAAATATAACTTTATTTCCTCCTAACCATCCTTAAAACGTTCCCTCTCCTCATCAATCCTTACAAGCTCTATGCTCGCTCCTCTGCCACGGATGATTCCTTCTATTTTTTTTTTCAAGATTTTTATTTATTCGAAAGAGAAAGCATGCACACACACGTGGGGAAGGAGGAGCAGAGGCAGAAGGAGAAGCAGACTCCCCACGAAGCAGGGAGCCCAGTGTTGGGCTCAATCCCAAGACCCTGAGATCATGACCTGAGCTGAAGGCAGAGACTTAGCTGAGTCACCCAGGTGCCCCTGACACTTCCTGCTAAAGCACTGGCTGCTTCTGCTTCCTCTCACCCCCTATACAATTCCCAAAGCCTGCATCCTGCCAGGGCTCCTCTCCTCACACCCTCCCTTCACCAACAGGGCACTATTTCTCCAAATCCTACAGTTCTTGGTCTTCCATACCAAAGTCTCTCTTCTGGTTTTTTGGTTTGGGGGGTTGTTTTGTTTTGTTTTGTTTTGTTTTTTAATGTGTGTGTTTCTACAGTGGTATTTGACTGATTTAAAGGTGAAATTTGAACAATTTAGTCTACAGATCAAAAGGCCCAAGCAAGTAGACAGATACGCAAAAAGAATCCTATGCTTATGAAGAAGCTTACATTTTGGGAACAGACCTCAATTGTACCAGCCACATGTAAAATTCAAACAGGCTGAGACTTCGATGGTCAGACAGATTGGAAAATTGGAGTAATTAACTGGGTAATGTAATAAAAGAAATAAATTCCAACAACTGAAGTGGGGGAAAGCTTTTTTTTTTAAACTAAAGGCACTGAGGTTGCCAGTCTACATTGATCAAATTGACAAGAAAATTGCTCAATTCTCTATTTCCCATTTCCTGGTAAACACAGTGAAAGGCATCCAGATGACTGAACAATTTCATAAAGTGACTAAAGTATATACATTATCCTCAGACCTTAATAGAATTTACATTTGTGCAAATGCCTTGCACGTAGTGTCAGGGAGAGATGACTGTGTTTGCATAATGACCTCTGCCAAAGATGCCCTGTAGACAGTTTTTCAAGAATGGAAAGAGAAACCCTACACCTCTCTCTCAGTAGCTGAAGCTGGCTTAGGCCCTCCTTGGGGATTTTCTGAGTGCAGTAGACAGAGCTAGTTCTTTTAAAAGCAGGCTCCTATCTCTTTAAGGCAATATTGCTAAATTTTCTCCATATCAAAACAGATATTTGGTGACCATCTAGACCAGAGATCAGCAAACTTGTTCTGTAAAGAAGAAGACAGTAAATACTTTAAGATCCGTGGGCGCATACAGCCTCTGTTGCATGAACTCAGTTCCAGCACTGCAGTATGAAAGTAGCCAGAGACAATACATAATTGAAAGGGCATGCTATAGATATGAATTTATCTCCCCTAAATGCAAGTATAATTTGTATCTTAACGTGTGTACCAGAACAGAAACATTTCTCCTTGCTCCAAAGCATCAGTATATATTATGTATTATTACTATTTAATAATATCTTATTAATAATAATATTAGTTATATATAATATATATATTGAGATTATTCTGCTAAAATGTGTGGATAGGTGAAAAGCTTCTTGAATTTTTAAGCCATGCTACATTTATTAACATTCAAATACAGATAGTATTTTCAAAAAGGAAAGTTTTCATTTTTGTCATTTCCTTTTCTTGGAGGCATTGGGTGGAAAACCACTGGTTCACCATGATCCATCTCTCCGCTCCTTAAGCATACAGGAGACTCTACATTCTAGTCTCCCATAGCCAGTTACCAAATAGAAGAAAGCTTCCCTGGGGTCTTCTGGACCCCCACACCAGGTCACTTCATAGGCATTTGATCTATACAATTACAAAGGAACCTATGCTCTGTGTTTGGTTCAGTGTTCTGCCATCACTATTTTGAAATGCTGAAGTTTTTGGAAAAGAGGTCCAATATTTCCAGTTTCCCCCAGGTTTCACAAGTTTATACCTAGTCCTGCCCACAGATTCAAAATCCCCGAGATTTTGAAACTGTTTGTTTCTGCATTGCATACCTACCCTATCCAAACATAACATGACACCCTTCAAGCCCTAGTAAGTGAAACTCTACCCCACTGTTTCCCTAAATGCACCTTCTCCCCTCTGAGACAGGTAAGTTCACTAGGCTGTCCCCACCTCCCCCCAGTACTATTACCTACTCCAGCATAACACTGACACAATTTATTGTTGTTATCTCCTAACTTGTCTGTCTTCCCATGTTGGGCACTCTGGATTTCCTCCATACACATTCCAACACCTCTAGAGTAACTTCCTACTAGCAGAAACTGGAAAGATAAAAACTACATTTCCCAGAGTTCTTTGCAGGTGAGATAGCGGATGTGGCCTAGGTGTTGCCAATTATAGATATACCCTCGGAAGATCTGTAATGAAAAGAAGGCAATGCAAGATCCCTGAAGGGTCCTGTAGTTACAGAAAAACTGAATATCTCAAAGGTCCTGCATGTGCACTTGGGGGGATGGGATCTTCCTGCAAGCATGGATTTCTTCTAGGGCAGCAAGGGCAGAGGCTCTTACCCACTATTGTGAAGTAGAAGCAGGGGGGGCTTCCCCTAGAGCAAGGCTGTGGGTGGGCACTTTTCCTGGCATCTCTCATTCTTGGTGATGTGACATCAAAAACGGATACCCAGGGCTTTCCAAAGACTTTTGTCAGCTACCTAATGCCCTCAAATAAATGTGGGGTTTTTTGGGGGGGGTTGGTTCCCCCTAGAGTGGACTCTGTTGCCCACAACGTGAACTTACACTTTTCCCCCAACTAGAGTAAGTCTTTGAGCACACAGACTGAATTTTATATATTTTCAAAAATCACCTCTTCACCTAGGACTAGCTTCATGTTTTGATACATATTAATGGTTCAGTAAACATTTTAGAGAAAAATGCAGACAGGCACACAGGAAGGAAGGAGGAAAGGAAAAGAATCCGTTTCCAAACATTCACAGAATTGGAATACAAACCTATCAATAAATGGCCCTCATATTTTAGGCATATTATAAATGTAATACATTGCTCTGATACACAGGATTTCAAACATTCTCGTAGTTACAGAAAAAGTGATTATCTCAAAGGTCCTGGTGGATAGATCCTTCCATGTCCTATGATGGTCTAAAAGTACACACGAGCATTTGCTGTATTTCTGTAAAGTATCTATTTTAACAAGCTCTTTGTTTTCAATTCATTTCCCAGATAATAAAATTCTTAAAAAATGAAAATTATACAAATATAAAAAACCTGTGCTTTTCCAGAATTTGAAAGCCCAGATTTCCATTAGGCACAGATGACAGTGAGGTAAGCTACAGTCCCAGTCAGGGAAAGAAAATTTGTCAATGTGATTCCACTTGAAGCCTCTCCCTTCCCCTGGGGCTCCTAAGAAGTTTGCTCATAGGCTGCATGGCAGCTTCTTGGGCGGTAGCAACACCTTGAGCTGCTCCATATTCTTCAAAAATCTGCAGTCAACACATTCAGCAAATAAGAAAAAGAATTGGTGCTGCTTAGGCAAACACAATCTTTGCTTTTCTGTATGTTCTCTTCAGTGTGGAATGTACTACTACTTTATATAGTATCAACTTCTTATTTGTAATTATATATTCACTGGAAAGTAGGTCAAGACACACTGGAGCTTTCCCATTTCCCAAATACTATATACCATGCATGAAAGTTGAGACTTATCAGGGTTGAAGTACAGGAAAGGGGGGAGGGGTGAAACAAGGAGAAGATATGAAGAAATGCAATATATTTCCCTCTAAGCCCCTTCATAAATCTTCATCTTCTTTCCAACAATATCTAGGAAAATCACAGTTTCACTCCAGGACAGGGATGCTCATTACCCAAGTTCAAAACCTATGAAAAATTACAGTGGAAAAATCATTCACAATTGATTTATGGTTAAATTGAAAGAAGTGGAAGTGTTGGACCAATCACCTGCTTTTTAAATATCTTTCAATCTCAACCCCACTCTAAAGCTTGGCTCCAATCTGCTTCTATAATTAGAGTACCAAAACACGAGGCATTAATATCGCCAACACACCATTAATCATTCCAGCTACCTCATGATGGAGGCCGCAGCCATGGATGAGAGGCAGGGTTGAACAAATAAAATAGTCATTGATCTCTATTTGAAGACTAGAGCAAGACCATTCACTCCATGTGTGTTTGCTGGTGTCTGTCATGCTGGAATTGTTGTATAGACTATGAATAACAAGACCATTTCACTTTAACAGCCTGAAACAGAGACAGAAACTCTGCATGTTAACCAGGTAATAAGCAAACTAAGATTTCAGGTACCTACACTTGGTTAATACGCAGTCCCTAATAAGCAATTGAAGAGCAAACATCATTTCCTCCTATGACCTTAATATCAGAAGAAAAATTGATGTGTGTTTACTAAAGGAGTCCAAAACTGTCTACTGGATTCTCTTGAATCCTTCATGAATAGACATGGTTTGCTTTGGTTTGGTTTGGTTTGGTTTTTGAGAGCAGTAAAACCTCAATAATATGAATTGTTCTGTGGGTAGACCTTCTAAGCCATAGGGGGAAAGTAGTTATTAGGTATGTTTTCCTTAAATAAGCGAAGTTACCCTTTTATGGTTTGTTACGAATACCTTAAGACTAGGAGACAAGAGATGTGAAATCAACTCTAGCTCACGTGCTTCAGAGGGAAAGATGAAACCACAGGCATCTTAATATCCCTCATTTGTCCACTACAGATTCCAGTGCTTGCCCATCCTGATAATTGTGAAGATGGAAGAATATAACACTTTTAAAGTAGCTTTGCAAAGTTGAGATCACTATGCAAAGGTAAACTTCTAGTAAGACAAGAGAAATAAAGTTAGAGTCCTTTAAAAGACCTGCATTGATTATTAGGTAAGGGTGACTTCTTCTTAGCACATTACTAGTTTATAAATGGATGCTCGGATACCACTTGAAAATTCTCTTAACACAGAACAACCAACTGTTCTAACTTGCCACAATTGACTAACTTATCATGTGCTCTCTCTATACATAATTGTTGCAATACTCCTCATGTTCAGCTCACATGTGAAGTAGGAGCACTTCAGTGTGCCTAAACAGCCCATGGTCACCCCAATGCCAAATCAACATCTGCATTCTCTTATAGATAAATCCCACAGATAAGTACAAGTAGTCCCTTAAAGGGCACCTGGGTGGTACAGTCGGCTAAGCATCAGACTCTTGGTTTCAGCTCAAGTCATGATCTCAGGGTCCTGAGACCGAACTCCAGATCAAGCTCCATGTGCTCTGCAGGGAGTCTGCTGGAATTCCCTCTCCTTCTGCCCAGCCCCCGCTCATGCACATGAAATCTCTCACTCTCACATAAATACTATAAAAAAATAAATAAATAAAGTACCTGTAGTCCCTTGAAATTACTCATCGTAAGACCCTTAGAATTCTCCTCTCCAGGCATGGGTAGTAGAGCATATTGTGTAATAGTCTCTTTCTGAATCTCTCACTATCCTCCTGGTGATGAGTAAGGACAGAACAGAGCTATTGGCATAGAAACAGAGTCTGCTTCTGGTTCTGATATTCTAGGTACCCACATGCTACTGACCCTGTGGCTAACCTGACAAAGATCTTCTAGAACTCCTTTAAATATTTTCTAAAACTTGCTATGATGAAGTCCAATATGGGAGCCACAAACCACCTGAGGCAGCCTGAGCTGACAGGGTGGGGGCGAGGTCAGGCATTCACCTCAGCTCTTCCCTCCATGGGAAGTGCACCTCTCTTGGTACTGCCCTGCCCTGCGCTGCCCAGGAAAGGTAGCAGAAGTAAGGTAAAGCTGCCCTTCCTACTCTCTCCATCGTTGTCTTGTCTTAGTTCCATGCTCCACCCAGCTACTATAATCTTTCACCTGGATTCCTTAGCCCTTGTGAAGGTTTTTTCATGTGCGGATAGTTGTTCAAATGGACGTCTCTGTGAGGAGAAAGCAGTGAAAACTCCCAATTCCACCATCTTTCAGACATCACTCTCCAAGATGTGAAACCTGGAAATGTGATTAGTATGTCTGAGGATCTCTTTTTAATTTAAACTTAAATAACAATATGTGATTAATGGCCATGATATTAGCCACTGCAGCCTTAGAGGGTTTTTCCCAATGCAATTCCAGTGTTGCCATTCTCCTTCTGTGACCTCGAAAGCTTCTCAATCTGTAGGAACCTCATCTGTAAACTCCTGGATTTAACTGCACCCACCATGGAAGGTTCTGGTGAGAATTTAAGATAATATACTAACTACTTGGAGTTGGCACTCAGGCTATTATCACCCACCATTCTCTACTTAACTCATTCCTGTATCACCATTGAGCATCATCTCCTCCAGGAATCTTTATCGGGTCTTAAAATTTGGCCTAAGGCCTCTTCCTAAGAGATCCTAAGGAACAGCCATCTCCTTTGCGTAACTGTCTATATTTTCTCACTAAACCCTGGGCTGCTGATAATGATTTATCATGCTATCCTAACCATTCATGCCTAGAACACAGCAACCTGAAGTTACACTTGAAAGGCTCCTATAACAATGTCCAGTGTATCCCCACATTCTAAACATTCTGATTATTCCTTCTATGCTTGTGGATGCCTTGCCATATAATAGATGAGAAATGACTGTAGGACCCATTATCTATATTCTCGTCACAGAAACTAAATATGGTTATATGTGAGAGTCAAATAACTCACTAAAAAGGGATTCATGGTGAAAGTACCCCAAGAAGATCTGCCAGAACTCTTACCATGTCAAAGAGGAGCTCAGAGTACTGTTCTGGGTTCTCCTGCTCAACCCTCTGAAAAGCACCAGGCCCAGTCGACAAGGCGATGGTCCTTCACTCCTCAGATCCAGAAGGCACCAGACCCTCAATCCAATCTACTTTGATACCCAGTGAACTACAGTGACTGCAAGCTGGCTGTCCTGTATATCATAAAATTAATGCTGACTGCACCTCCACAGAGAACATGGTGCTCTCCTGGTTCAGAGAGAAAACAAACCGTAAAGCCAAACACAGAACCATGTGCAGATTGTTAACCACAGAGTTTGGATCAGACATCTGCTCCTTTCTCACTCTTCAGAAATAAAACTGGACTTGGAAGAAAGTAATAAATTAACTAATAAATTAGCTGAAAGGATGGCCTTTCTGATGCCTTAGTATAAAACCCACCCCATTATTTCATCTAATAATAGAGGACTATTATTATAGTGAATCTATATAAGACTCGGTTTCCACATCTGTACAATGGCAGTTATAGTACCTATCATGCAAATTTGTGGTGAGCAGTAAAAATAATGCATTAAATGTCCAAAGGAGAGACTGAGGCTGTTATCATTCAGCCTTCCATGCCCACTTAATTCCTACATCACTTCTTTAAGCGATCTCAAAACTTGAAAAATGATCCTATGAGGATCCAAGACACCTGCATTTTCTCTATTTAAATATTGGTTTTGGGGCACCTGAGTGGCTCAGTCAGTTGAGTGTCCGACTCTTGGTTTCAGCTCAGGTCACGATCTCAGGGGCCTGGGACTGAGCCCCACATCTGGCTCTGGGCTCAGCAGAGAGTCTGTTTAGGATTCTTTCTCCCTCTCCTTCTGCTCCTCCCCCAGCTTGCATGTGCTCTCTCTCTCTCTCAAATAAATGAATACATATAAAATATGTAAAATATGTAATATATATTGAAATACTTATATCTTGCTCTCACTAGACCTTGGCTAGTTACCATTATTCCAAGCATCAATATCTAGAGCACAAGAGGAACTCTCCATGTATTTAAGGAATGAGTGAGTAAGTAAATGAAGGAATGAAAGCATGTGCCTCAGCCAACAATAGAACACACAGGAGAATTATATGGTCCACTGGTTAGAGTTCATATCCCTTTCCCCCTCAGAATCAGAATTACCTGGTGTGGTAGGCAAAACAATGGTTCCTCAGAGCTGTCCACGTCATAATCCCCAGAACGTATGAATATGTTAGGTTACACAGCAAAAAGGTCTTAAGGTTGCAGAAGGATATAAGGTTGCTATCAGCTGACCTTAAAACTGGGAGATTATCCTGGATTATCTGGATGGACCCAACAAAATCACAAGAATCATTAAAAGGAGAAGATGATATTAGGTCAGAGGTAAACAGAATTGAAGAAGAAGGTCATGTGATGCTGTTGCTGGCTTTGAAAAGGAAGGAAGGAGGCCATGATCCAAAGAATGAGGGTGGCCTTTAGAGTCTAGAAGAAAGAAGAAACAAGGGAATACACTCTCTCCTAGAGCCTCCAGCAGAAGCATAGCCTTGCTGATATTCTGATTTGTAACTCCGTGAGACGCTGTGTCATGCTTCTAACCCACAACAGTTTAATAACATGTTTAAGCCACTAAATTTGTGGTAATTTGTTATAGCATCAAAAGAAAAAAATCCACTTGGGTAATTTAAAAAAAAATTAATGCCCAAATCCCACCCCAGAATTCAGATTCAGTTAATCTGGGATGTTGCCAAGGCACTAGAATTTTTTAAAGTGCTGCAGGTAAGTCAAATATGAAGCAAAGCTTCACAATCATTTAATTAATTATCCACTAGTATTTAGATGTTCTCTCTGTCTCTCAGACACAATACACACACACACACACACACACACACACACACATATACCGGCCCCTCCCCCAATCAGTCAAGTACCATGTTCAGCTTGAGATAAAGCATGGGTTGAGCAAATATAATATTCCTTGATTTTTTAAATAGAAATGTGATGTTCCTGAATAGTGTTTCACTTGGCTATGGTAGGTCAATAGGAAAGATAGCACAATCTAATTCATTTAGGAAAGAAATATAAGGTTAGTTGCAAAAGTATTTAGTGTATTCTCCAAATCTGGGAGTTAAATCAGTAAGGAACCCACACAGAAACCACCTGATGGCCAGGATCTTAAAAATGGAAATGCCTAGGACACTTGAAATTGAGAATTTCCCCTATGGAACCTACTAGGGTACCATGCCCAGCAATAACCAAACTAGGAAACAAATGACATGAACAAAATTTTTGTAACTATTTTCACAGTCTTGACTTTGAGACCGTGTCTCTCTTGCCTTTGGTTCAATTTAGTAATGTATTTCTGAATCAGCTCATGAGTAGTCCCTGGAATTTAATCTTATCACCTAGATCAGGTGTTAGCAAACCACAGCCCACAGCTCCTGTTTTTGTAAATAAAGTTTTATTGGGACACCCCATGATTAACTGTTTGTATATTATCTAGGGCTGCTTCCTTGCTACAAAGGCAGAACTGACTAGTTGTGACAGAGACTATATGGTCCACAGTGGTGAAAATATTTTTACCATCTGGCTCTTTACAGAAAACTTTGCCAACCATTGACCCACATTAAGTATGGGTCCTTGACTTTCCCATTGCTACCAATGTTATTCTTAAGTCTGTTAACTTCATAAGGACAATTTAAAGAGCCTGGTAGAGGTATCCAACAATAACAGTTTGTGGGTATAGATAGAAACACCTATAACTGATTTTTTAATAATAATTTTAATTTAACCAGTGATTTAGTTCAGAGAAACTCAATATACTTTGAACATTATCTCATTTTTTTCTGACACTTTTTATTAGAAAAAAAATTGGGATAACCAATACATTAAAGACATCACTTAAATCGTTTAAGATATCATCAGTTCCTTTGTGCTTTCTCCCACTGTCAGTGTTTTGAGGATTAATTGCTCATTTGTGCATAGTACTGTACAATGCAATCTAAAAAGACATGGTATTTGCCTTCTGGGAGCTTACACAATCTGAGACAGGCAAGGATGGCAGAGAAAGAGTGCTCCTTGGGGGGTGCACTACACAAATCCCATAAAACAAACAAATAATCATTAATGTAATATAATCACAAAAGGTGAGTCCAGATTTTAATGGGAAGGCAAATAAACAAGCGCTCATGAAAGTAACCAACTCTTCTAACAAACTCTTCTAATTATTTAATGGAAGCTTTCCTGGAGATGAAGTTGGAGATAAAGTGATTAAGGTGACCTGAGAAACAATTCTAGGCGTATGGCTTAATTATACTTAAAGGGGCTAATTAGATGTAAGCATTGGTAGAGCAATTTACCCAGGAAAACTAAGGAAAGTCAAAAGCATTCTAACGTGACCCAACGTTTGAAAGGAAGACAAGGCAGTACACTTAGCATGGCAGAAATGGAGTATAAGCACCCCATGTGTCCTCACCCACTCCCATGGCAGGCATCACTAACTGATCACAGCATTCTTCCCAGCTATGCACAGACATAGCCTTCTATGTCCTTTACGTCACAGCACTCTGAGCGGCTACAACACTGAAAAGTGATGAGAAGTGGCCCTTAAATTAAAAAGGAATGATACCACTTCTTTAAGATTGTATTCATTGGACAATGAGAGATGAATAACCAGTTGCCTTGATCTGCCCTCTTCCCCGCAAAATTTGAAAAGGAGAAGTGAGAATCTATACGGTGTTCTTAGATATCACTTTTTTTTTTTAAACAGCAACATTGGAATTTGGGGTCTCTAGAGGAAAAAGCTAATCAGAGTGAAACTCAGTGCTGTGAAAAGAGAAAGGAAATCGATGCCCAAGAGTGAGCAGAGGCAATCCCAAATTATTGAGCACATAGTGGATATTGTGGGGTGTGGCCAGATCCTCTCGGGACAGAGGCACTACTTCCTCAGCTGTCAGAAGTGCTGCCTACTCTGTAACTCACAGCTGTATTCCTCTCCAGCAGCTGCCCTCCATCAAAGGCAACTGTATACTCAAGGTAATACCACTCCCCTAGGTAGTCCCCACCTAATGACTGTTTGAGGTAGTAACAGTGGCTGGGCCCCTTTTGATAATTCTCAAGGGCCATCCTAATTTCAGTCTCCCTTTGGGTTTGGTTGAGGTTTCGGCTGCAATTGCGTTGCAGTTCAACTTTTCCTTCTGCTGATCCTGCCACCTTCACTTCCTTACAAATGTGGCTCCAGAGACCACTGCCCCAAAACATCGTTGCATGTAACTCTCCACCTCACAGTCTGTTTCCAGGGAAACCATGGGAGACAGAGCACTTTCTAAATGGGGAAACACTCAGATACGTTTTTTTAAGGTCTCGAAACAATTCAATGAGATCGTTGTTACAATAACCATTTGAAAGATGGCTGAAGCTCTGAGGTTAAGTCACATGCTTGAAGTGCTAGAGCCAGGAGTTGAACACCCAGCTAGGTGCTACACTGTTCAGATCCAAGACTGATTGGTTGGCAGGGCCACAACAAGAACTCTAAAGATGTGGGTGAGCTGATGAGACCAGAGGGGTAAAGACTGCAAATGTCAGAGAAGGCACTAGGCTGAAGTCAAGAAAGGACAAAAGTTTGAGGCAACAGTGGAAATGGGTAGAAACTTGAAGCAAGACTAATTTGGAGACAGGAAATGCTGGCCTATATCTCATGCGTGATCCCAAGCATTTGTTTGTATACAAAAAATAATAATAATGACAATGATAATAGCTACTCTTGATGGGAAGCAGCTTCTAGGCAGACACTGTGCAATGTTTTACATATACAACCTACATACATATAGTACATGTCACATACATGCTACCCATATATTTACATATATGATCCATTCTAAAATCCCCAGCATTGCTGTGGGCAAGTATCATGAGCACATGTTTGCAGATGAGTACCACAGACTCAGAAGATTGGAGTGACTTGTTCATGGTCACGCAGCTGAGTGCAAAATTCAGTATTCAAACCAGGGTCTGTCTAAGTTCATGATACTTCCCTTACATTACAAAAAGTGAGTCCTAATGGAATTTTATGAATCTGATATAATAAGAGTAGCTAACGTAGACTGAACATTTTCTATCAACCAGATATTTTCTATCTCTTAAATCTTTCTCATACCCCCATGGGATAGGTACTGTTACTATCTTCATTTTACAAAAGACAAAAGAGAGACGCAGAGAGGTAGAAAAAACCTGCCCAGTCACATAGCTAGTAAGGACAGCACTTGATTCCAACCATCTTACTCCAGTGTCCTTGTGTGACACACCAGAAGCTGAAGTAACGGAGTGGGGGTTACAGACAGTTCCTTAAAATAAATAATGGGTCAAAAACTGCTCTTGAGTTTGTAACTTGAAATCTTAGAGATATACTGTGATACAATCCACTGTGATGAAGAAACTGGAATTGGGGGGAAATAGTCACAGAGCAAAGAAGATGAAATAAGTACCTTCGTCCAGTTAACCTTGAGTAGATTAAAAAAATATTCCATTAAAATTTTTTTTGAAGATTTTATTTTTTTAAAGTAATCTCTACACCTAACATGGGGCTCAAATTTTCAACTCTAAGATCAAGAGTCACTCTACCAACTGACCCAGCCAAGATCCCCTGGAATTTTATGTTATTTAAAAAATTTTTTAAAGGTCATATTTATTTATTTAACACAGAGAGAAAGAGAACCTGCATGAGTGGGGTGGTGGGAGTCACGTGGAAGAGGAAGAGGCAGACTCCCTGCTGAGCAGGAAGCCCCACTCGGGGCTCCATCCCAGGACCCCAGGATCACGACCTGAGCTGAAGTTGGATGCTGAAGCAACTGAGCCACCCAGACACCCCCCTGGAATTTTATTTTTAAGTAGTGTTTTATAGCTTCAGAGCTTCTTCTATATCATTATACAAAGTACACAGTTTAAGCAGGACTGGGTCAAGATGACCACTCAGGGGTGGCCAGGGACTTGGGTAGCACGTAAAAGTGAGCAGTAGCCAGACCCAGAGGAGAAGGTGACAAGTGGAGAGACCCTGGAACAGAGGAGCCCACATCAAGGGAATGAAATTGTTAAAAAAAAAAAAAAAAACACTCCGGCTGGAGAGGGAGGAAGACACATAAAAGAGGACTGTGCCCTGGAACCCTGTACTCAGTGTGTCTGAAGGCAAAAACAGCCTGGAACTTCCACTGATTTAATGGCCTTTCCATATATATTAAGAGGTAGCTCTCATTTTTTTCCTTCAAATGTCTCCTTCCAAAACAAATCTGTGGTTATTCCTGTCCCAAGCCTGACATCACTTCTGGCACCTTAGTCATTGAGCGGCGGTTGGGGGTGGGGGGGGGCTGGCTCCTTACCACCAGCCCCAGGGACTGTAACCAAGGCTTTCATATCACCGTGCTTCTTATGGGTCAACTCCTTCTGAACCCAGTCCCGAACTGCTGGTTGAACCTTGCCCTACATAGTTCTTTGAGTAGCTCCCGCACCACAGAGACTCTCCTTAGGTGACCCTCTCTGTATGGCCTCTGCTGTCTTCCTGATACTTGAGCAGAAAGAATGAGATGACATTCTCTTAGAGGCCCCTTCATCATTTACTTTCTCTCAACTTGGCATTAGGTAAGTCCATTCCTTTTCTTCCTCAGATATTGGTGACTCCTAGATTTTTAAATACTGTCCCCTTCTCTTCTTGCCCTCCTCCTGAAACCCATCTGAGTGGGGATCTCCAAGCCCATGACTACCATCTGGAAAGAAGCGCCCTAAGACCTGCTGCTTCTTGCCCTTCCTCCATGCCAGCATGCGTCTCCCCACCATCACTTTGCATTATTGCTCCTCAGCATGACCACCACCTCTAAACTCACAGACACTACCTCAATCCATCCAGTTTGCTTATAAAGGCAACAGACATCTCAGCTTTCCTCAGATCATAAGGGAATGAATCCCTGTCTCTCTCATTTGCCATGAAACCCTGATACAAGGCAGCTCTCTCCAGCTTTGTGAAGCCCCATGTCTCTTGGCTCCTATTCCACTGCCCTCCCTATCAAGGCCTTCTTCCACCTTTAGAGAAGGGTGATGGCAAATACTCTCATGTGCTTATTCATAACAATATGTTCTCTAAAGAGCAAATAGCTTGATCTGGCTCAGAAATACCATTCAGTAAGATCTCTCCACACATATATTCAAGGCATAAAGCTATATCAACTCATGTCGGCAAATAAGCATGAGTGCCTTATAAATAAAAGATATTGTGCCCCTGTGCTTTGTGAGTCAGAGATGATGGCCTAACCATTTCTCGGGTCTGGTTTTGAAAATGAGGTCACCAAGTGGATAGAGGCACCTCTGGGTCTAGCTGCCTGTGGCCTAAGTGCCAAGAGAAAATCCAGGCATCTACTGAAACTGAATGGGCACCAGATGCCTGCCTGTCTGATACTACCCTGTGGGCTCACTGGGTGGTCCTGGCTACCTCAGTCCAGTTCCCTCAAAGGATCTGGCTCAGATGAAGAATAGGTCATAATGAGAGACAAGTCCTAAGGTCTCTGGCTTGATAGGATTAGTGGGGATCAATCCAGAGTCACTTTCCAGAACCACAATGTTTCAGAGGAAATTGCCAAAGGATGAGTCTCCTCCTGGAGTGGAAAAGGGGATGGGAGACCATAAAATCCAGAAGCTGAGGGTTGGGGAAGCTTCAGTGGGAAAGTTATTCTATTTCCCAGAACACATGAGAAATATAGATGAGAGAAAGCGGCATAATGGATGAGCAACTCCCAACAGCCTCGCATAGCTTGTGTTAGACAAGGAACTGGGACAAAAGCAGGATCTGGGAACCAAATCAAACAAGGCCAGCTCCTCCTGCATTTTAAATCAACCAAGCGTTTAAGTTAATATCATCTAGGACACTGGGGCATTGTTGAATTTAAATAAAAATCAATGCGTTTTGCAGAACATTTTCCGTAAAATTATGAATCTGGAAGAACAATCAGTCATGGGGAAGACAATTAAAGAGACTGAGAAGTTTGTTGGCTCTAATCTCAACCACTGTAGAAGAAAAAAGAACACAGAAAATTCTTCTCATATTTTTAAAATTTAGGAGAGGCCAAAGGAACTAAACTTGCTTATCCTTTATAAAACAGTGCTCCAAGGTAGGGCATGATAGATAACGCCATATAAATATTGGAAAGTAAACAATGCTGAAAAAACAAAGAACTACTTCTACCAATATTGGCTCTGAGACAAGAAAACGGCTGAGGCAGACAAAAGATTCTCTGTGCAAAGCCACTTGTCTTCCTGCCCCTCACTAAAAAGCAAACAAGGCTTTAGAGTAACACAGACAGGTGTGCAACTTATCACCTGGCAAGTTAGGAAGCAGTATGTGGCCTCCAACCAGCTTTACCCCCCTGACAAAAGCTAATGCTTCACTGGTAAGCAACTGTATTAGCATGCCAGGCACCAAAGTGCTTATAAAAATGAAACAAAACAAAACTTCTGAACTACTTGGAAAATGGCTGCTGTACCTGAGTCCCTCGTGGTGTTCCCCCGCCCTGACTGCCCTTGGACTCTCTTTTGGAACTTTCTGTACCGTCCTATGATTCAGCATCTAAAATGTTAACGGCTGCCGTATCAGATAGCTCCCAGGCCCCTGCTTCAGGTTAAGCCCTGAGACTGCATGGTATCCATGTCTTAGCATTTATTGAATATTAAATATCATCTCTATCCTCTTTCCTTTTCTTGTGATGCACAGATTTGTGGATCATACGAAGTTATTTCTTCCCTAGGCAAAACCACCAGCTCACCGTTCCTCAGATCAATCCAGTGGAGATATGGTTTTCAAAGTATCATTCCAGATGGTTCCTCCCCTGCTCCAGCCCCCAAGAATGCAATAAGCATCACCCTATGAGTACAGAAGCCCAGACTTGGCATCCTAACACCTGGATTCAAATGAAGACCAGCTCTTCTACTAGTTTTGTGTCTGTGCTACAGCCATGTCTCTGAGCTTTGGGGGGGGGGGTGGTTTGGGGTTTTTTTACCTGCAGCACTGAATTACAGTCAAGAACTGTGCAGGGTTTGGACAGGATCAAAGATAATATGTAGAAAATGCCAAGCACAGTGCTGGGCACCTGGTAGGCATTCAATAAAATGTTCTATTATTACCAGATTAAACAGGGTGTGAGATAGGAGATCTGGAGCTAATACTTACATCTATCTCTATACTCCAAATTATATTCCTTTCACTTCCCCAATTTTTTGTCTACTGACCCCTTATTTTTTTCCTAAACACTTATTTTATGTGACATCCATCAGTCCTCAGAGCTGGCGTGGACAGTTGCCTCTCTGTTGGGAAACCAGGCACATCTGGTAAGAGCTGATGCCTCCATGTCCCCTGCGTCCATGGTGTGACAACTCCAGGACTTCAGGGGCCCCATACTGTGAGGCATCTATAACCACTTCCCCAAAGATGAAAGATGGATTGGAATAATACTTGAGGCTGGTACTCAGTTGACATTGGTCTCAGTGATCCTGCCGGTGAGACTCCTCTGAATCAAGATCTTTCTGAGAACTGGCAGCCAAACTCCAGCAAGATGCCCTTTCAGCACAAGGACTTGGTGCTTGTTGGGTCCTACCTGAGAGGCAAGCCTCCTGGCTACACATTCTTGGGCCCACTGCAATGTTCGTTGCCTTCCAGGATGATGCTACAAAACTATATTAAGAGACCAGGACATGATGAGCCACTAACAATACACTGTTGTCTGGACAAGCTCAGGGCCAGCCTAATTTACACTGAATTTTGATATACCATAAGCTGTTTGAGAGGCAGGCCCCAGGGGGATATTTTTTTAAAACTACAGGGATAGCACTTATATTGGGCATGTTTTGGGGGCTATGCACTGTGATAATTATTTTCCATATTTCATTTACCAACCACCTACAACATAGGCACTATCTCAATTATACCTATAGGGAAACTGAGGCCCAGAGAGGCTAAATCAATTTGCCCTGAATCACACAGCTGAGAATAAACACAACCCAGATGCAATCCATATCTGCTTTACCTCAAGAGTCCTTGTACTTTTCATTGTTTGATGTCTTCTATCCACCTTTAGCTCTGCCACTGAAGCAGAAATCATGGTCTCCACTTCACAAGAAGAAACCTGAGCAAGGTCCACATTTCTGAGAAGTCAAGACAGTAGAAAAGCCCAGACACACTGTCTCCCTCCAGCTGAATGCATGTAGGGGTACAAATACTCAAAGTGGAAGGTTTCACACTTATTCCATTTAAAAGAATGAAGCAGCCTTGGTGGGAGGGCAGGCATGAAGAGTGGGAGATGAGTGAACAGGGTTCAGAAAATGAGCAGGCCACCTGCAACGGGCCCATCATCTCCATCTTCTTCAGAAAAGTCTCCAGGGAAATATCAGTCTATGAGTTTTCCCCAAATCAAGTTTGCCCTCAGTCTTTGATTTTTTTTTTTTTTAAATGGGCCACAAATCCCCAGCTCAACAGTATAGCTGCAGAAAGAAATTTGTCATCTGTTGGCCGTAGCAGATAGACTTCGGCTCTCTTCTCTTCTCCAGTCTTTGGGGACAGATCCAAGATCTTGCAATTTATTTTAATCATGCAAACTCCTTTCTTCCCTTCATTTCTGACATGATCAGTTCAAGGAGTTTGCAGCCATCAGCGCAAGAGGCAATGCGCCCCATCTGATAGAAAGAGTCAATATTTGTAAACAGTTAACATGCGACTCGAGCAGGCAGGAAGAAATTGAGGCTGAAAAGAGTAAATACTGCCTGCTGCAGATATCCTACAGAAAGCTCTCTGGGTCCTGAATCCGACACCTTTATTTCAAATAAGCAAGGCAACTGCCACTGTTTGAGAATATTAAAAGAGTAAATAATGACACCTTTACAAATTCAGCAGGCTCTCCCACCAAGGGGCTTGAACATAACTGCCATGAAGCCATCCCACACATAGTGAAAGAAAATAAAATCACTGCTCTCACCATCAAAATAAATCAGGGGGCAGTCTTACAAGGGTGGTTTCAGGGGAAGGAAGGCACTTTGCTTGTTAAGAAGCTAATATCACATAAAATTTAAATTAAAAAAAAAAAAAAAGGATAGAATTCCCTTCCAAAGCAAAGATTTCACAGATTGAGAGAAGATTCTGGACCAGTTTTGCCAATTAATACATCTAAGAAGGCCTTGGCGGCCATAGTTATGATGGGAGATGCATCTCTACACTCCCCAAGCCAACATGGGACTCTGTCTGCCTGGGCCCAGGCCAGATGATGCTGGCATTCTAACCCTCATGCACCACCAAAAATGCATATCATAAAACTCAGAGCTTTGCCATTCCTTAAACATTCTAATCATTCTGAGCTCCTCTTAAGAGTGGTAGCTTTAGGACACCTGGCTGGCTCAGTTGGTTGAGTGTTCGACTCTTGATCTTAGGGATGTAAATTCAAGGTCCACATTGAGTGGAGATTATTTAAGAATTAAAAAAAAAAAAAAAAAGCCACAATGGTCGCTTTAACTAAGTGAAACCCTCAGACCCAGAGTTCTAGAAAAACACTTGGTGTCTGGTACACCTTCAAGATGGTTGAGTTCACTTGCTTCTATTCTTAAGACAGGAAAAACAGAAAGGTACAAGTGGGAAAGAACTTGCCTAGGAGCTCTTAGGAAGTTTTAAAAGACAACTGTAGTAAAAATCAGAGAATCTAGAGTGAAACAGAGCATCCATATGAAAAATAATTGAGTTTTCCTCATCTTCTTAATAAAAGAAGCCTATATCTCCTTAGAAAGACTTTTAAAAGACCTTTATAAATACATAAAATCAACTTTTGCCTAATTAGGTACTTGATGGCTACAAATTCACCCACCAATATCAACTTTCACCAATATTTATCTCAAAAAGCTTATTGTCTCATTAAATTCCCATGTTTTCCCATATATCAATCCTCAGATAGTCTTGACATGTATAAGACATCTATCCTTTGTTTTCTTTCCATAGAACTGCACAGTCAAGTGCCTTCCAGACTCCTCCATGTGGCTAATTACTTTCCAAACTAAACATGGCCAAAGGGCATTCTTGACTCCATCCCTCTCAGCCCATCCTTCAGCCTTCCTCACGGAAAGAAGAGGTATGACCACCATCAATCTACACAAAGAACAGCAATCAGCCCTGATTCAGATTCCTGCCTTCTGCTTAGCCCTCACCCCCACCAGCACCTCCCACTTCTCCAGAATCTTGTCAACTCAATAAACAAATTTCAAAAAAAGAACCAAGATGCCTTTCAACAGACAAATGGATAAGGAAATTGTGGTCCATATACACTATGGAGTATTATGCCTCCATCAGAAAGAATGAATACCCAAATTTTGTAGCAACATGGATGGGACTGGAGGAGATTATGCTGAGTGAAATAAGTCAAGCAGAGAGAGTCAATTATCATATGGTTTCACTTATTTGTGGAGCATAACAAATAGCATGGAGGACATGGGGAGTTAGAGAGGAGAAGGGAGTTGGGGTAAATTGGAAGGGGAGGTAAATCATGAGAGACTATGGACTCTGAAAAACAATCTGAGGGGTTTGAAGTGGCGAGGAGGTGGGAGGTTGGGGTACCAGGTGGTGGGTATTATAGAGGGCACGGATTGCATGGAGTGTGGTGTGGTGAAAAAATAATGAATACAGTTATGCTGAAAATAAATAAATTTAATTAAAAAAAAAACTTAAAATAGCACTTGGTCTATGCCTGGACTGCTGAAATTTACAAAAAAAAACAAAATAAAATAAAATAAAATCAATCTCAAACAGAAGCACTTCTTTCTTTTTCTAGTGCCAGCATCTTAGTTCAGAGCAACATGGTCTCTCAATTAAACAGGTGCAAGAGTCCCTTCATTTATCTATTTCTAATCTTGCCCCTTCCCAACACCTTCAGTATTTAGTAATGACAATCTACATATTTATGTATACAGTATATTGTATACATATATATTATAACATTTGATCATATCACTCTCCTTCTTACATTTTCACTGGATTCTCCTTCTCTTATAAAAAGGTTCCATATCCTTACTGCCGACTTGAAGACCTCCTGTGGATGTGCCCTTCCAAAGTCTTTAGTATCACTTCACATTACGTACTGCTTCCCCTCCTACTCCCTGATTGGGCTAGCCTGGCCTTCTTGCTGTAGCTTGAATCATACTTCATGGCCTCACACTTGCTTTTTCCTCCACATGGAATACTTATCCCCTGGCTGTTGATAATCCCGCTTTCATCCTTCAGGTCTCACCTCAGTCTTTCCCTACTAGTTATGTCTTCTCCCACCTCTGCAGCTTTCTATCACATGACCTTGTGCCTTCATCCTTAGAACTCCCAGTGCTCTGGAACTGCCTTGTTCAAATGTATTTACTTGCCCCCTCTTCCTTCCCAACCATGGAATATAATCTTCTGAGGGTCACGGCCCTGTCAATCCCATCTACCTTTGTATCTTCTTTGTCCAGAACAGTAGCTGGCACAAAATCAGCACTCAATAAATATTCATGACCATCATTCTCTCGGGTTCTTATGATTATCTAATGTATTGTTTCCTGTTTTGTGGTGAATTATCACCCACTCTGGCAGAGCTCTCTCTCATTATACCTCAGCAACAACCCCACCCACCAGCTTTCTAATAAGATGCTTCTAATCATTTGTGATCCAGAAAAATAGATCAAAAACCCATTAGCACTGAATGCAGCATAAGAGCAAATACGCTCTGAATGAAGACCTAAGTAAGGAGTTTTCATTTAGTACCTTATAACTTCATGACACCTATTTTAGCTACTCAGGAGATTCTTTTTGCTTACATCACATTTATAGGTAGACTTAAAAAGTATGGCAATGACCTCTAGAAAAGAAGTCATTCTAGTGGTAGTAGTGGTAATAATAAATTTAATAATAATTAATAATCATAATAACATCTATTCACATTTACCAAGCACTTACTGATTGCCAGGTACTTTCATAATTGTTTTATACATTTTAACTCACTCAATCTTCATAAGAACCCAGTGATGGAAGTACTGATATTATCATATTGAAAACACAGATGAGTAAACTGAGACACAAAGAGATTAAATACAGTAAATTTCCAGAGGGAATGTCAGTTAAATGGCAGAGAAAGAATGCGAACTCAAAACAACCTCAATTTAAAACATGCACTTACAACCACTACCTCCCAGTGAGCTATTACTGACTTAAAATTCCCCAGTTTAATATTTTAATTGTTAATATATGAATGGTTTAACCACGTATAAATTAAAAGTAATGATATTTTAAATTAATTTATAAACAAAAACATTTAAATCCATTAATCACATTCTTTGGCTTTTAGAAATGTTTAAAATAACAAAAAGATTGATATAAAGATGTATAAAAAAAAGTAAAAGTAATCAAAAGCAGGAGCAAGAAGAAACAAAATAGCACCTTTGTATACACAAAGCTCATCATGAACCACTTTTTCTGAAGACTTACTTTTCTGTCACTTTTAGAAACAGAAAAGTTATTACTACTATGGTACTGTTTTTAAAAACATTTTGAATCTCTAATTTGCATATTCCAAAATTAAATTCTAGAATAGCTGATCTCGTTCCTTACTGTGTGTCCTTCACATTTATGAGTATGCACTCAAGGACTGCTGGTTGGATAAATCAAGAGGACGCCACCCAAGGTGGTCCTGACCTGAGAAAAGCATTTGGCAGTCCTTTACTATTCCTGGTGACACACTGGAGACATGAAGACTCAGGACAGTGGGAACCTATCCTTACCTGACTTTCCAGAAAGTAGAGCATGGGTCTAAAGGAAATAGGAGTGAGCAAACTGGGGAGCACCACAGACGAGGGAGAACCAACACAGCACCCACCCAGCCCCACCACTTGTTTATCCGATGCTACTCAGACCGTGCCCAGGGGCGGGGTGGGGGGGCGGGGGAGAGGAGAAGAGGAAAGAATGTATCTTCAGGCTTCAATCTCCCTTCCCTCAAAACTTTGTTCCACACAGCAGAAAAACCTCCTGTTTCCAAGCTGACCCTGCATGGGCAAGATTGTGGTCCTCAGGGCATCTCATGCCTCAGTGTCAACAGGAATGTCTCAGGACAATCATAAGGGGAGCCACAGTCAGGTGGCTCCTGCATGGAGCCAGTATGAGTCCACACTCAGCAGGTCAGAAGAGCAGTTGGAAGAAGTACTGGGGTCGACAGGATCTGGAGTGGTTCACAAGGGCCCTGAGAGCTGGAAGGGGGTGTTTGTAACTAATTGAATCATGGGGCCCCAAGAGAGCGGAGGAGCAGACTGGCTACAGTCTGCAGGGGAACATGCACTAGAAGGCTTGCAAGGGGGTCCTGTTCAGCACCTTCATTACCTACTCAGATGAAAATCACAGAAAGCAAACTCAATTGACCATTCAGATGTCACAAGATTGGGAAAGAGAACTAGCAGATTGAGTGAGTGAATTAAAATTCTGAAGATTTTGACAGGCTGGAATGATAAGTGACAGTTACTAAGATGAAATTTTAAAAGGAAAAAATATTGCTTGGGTGGGTTCCCTAGCTAGAAGATGAATCACCACCAGGAATGAACATCCACAGGGGGGAAAAAATCATGGAAAGAGAATGTTTCCCTCTAATTCTTCTACCTGAGGGGCTGGACAGGGGACACCAGTGAGAATACTGTGGTATGCTAAGAACCCATGTCTCCCCTCCAGTAGATGGAATTCCCTGGGCTCCTTATGCCATAGAGTAGGCAAATGATAATTGCTTACTGAATTTAAAAAGGTAGAAGAATACTATAATGAATTCCTATATGCCTATCAGAGAGATTTGAATTGTTAACATTTTGCCATGTTTTGTATATGTGTTTTTGTGTGTGTTTGTCCCAAGAATTTGAAAGCAGCTCAAGAAAATTTCAACATACATTGCATAACCATAGTATCATTATCACGGTAATAAGATTTTACCAATTAACCTAATACTCTAATAATATTCAAAATCTAGTTCTTATTCAAAGTTTCCCATTTGGCCCATAATATCTCTTATAGCTTTCCTTTTTTCACACTGAACCCAAAGTTTCCACATTCTCTTTGGTTGTTTTATCTCTAGTAATCTAAAGGAAACTCTGTATTTTTTTTATTTTGAATCCGTCTGAATGTTTCCTTTCAGTGTCATTTAAATGATTCCTATATTCTCAGTATTTCCTATAAACTAGAAATTATGTCTAAGTCCTGATTAAATTCACCTTACCATTTCTGACAAGAATGCCTCATAGACGATTTCTCAAAATATTGCCTCGTGTTAGGAGGCATGTCATATCTGCCTGTCTCACTATTAGTGATGAGTTTGATGGCATGGATAAAGCAGTCACTGCACGATCTCTCCCTTCTAACTGCTATGTTTTTCCTTTTACCATTAGCAAATGATCGGCAGTATCATCACGCTTCCAGTCAGTCAGCATGAGTATACTTTACCCCCAAGAATACTTTATAGAAAGGTTTTAATAACCATTGACAATCCTTGTCTGGATCAATTATTTCATAGGGACTATAAAAATGGAGATTTTCTAATTCTATCATTACTTCTTCACTTATCAGCTGCCGTTCCCCATTAAAGAGCTTTCCTTCATCAAGAGCAGATGATTACAGCTCTACCTAAAAATTGACATTAGGTGTTTATATCTTCCTCATATTTGAGAATTCTAACCAAATAATCTCTGGACTAAAACAGGGTTAGAAGGCTTTTTTTTTTTTTTTTTTTTTTTTTGGCAAAGAGCCCACTAGCAAATATTTTAGGCTTTCCAAGCCTTCAGTCGCAACTGTGCAACTCTCCCACTGTAGCATGAAAGTAGCTATCAACAACACATAAATGGATGGGGTTGTGATCTGATAAAACTTTATTTACAAAAATAAATGGAGGGCCACGTTTGATACACAGGCCATCATTTGCTCACATTGATCTATAGCAGTGTCCTTTACTTTTGATATATTTTATTTGCCCTACTGTGCAGCTTTCAAAGTATTTCACATACATCAGTCAGTCTGTTCACAACAGCCATGTCACACAGATGGGGTATATGACTGCTATTAGATAGAAGAGATGAGTCTCAGAAAGGGTAAATGGGGCCCAGAACCTAGGTTTTTCAACAACTTGCCTGATGCTTATATTCCCATTGTCTCCCTTTATGTAGCTGAATATAGACCCCAAACCTACCATCACGAGCAACAAATGTAATGCCCCAAAGATTTCTGAAAAATTAAAGGTCAAACACTCTAATCGCTAAATTATGCTTTCCGCAGAGACTTAGCTATTGATTTGCCAGAATAAAAAATAAACCATCACAGCATAAACATACTCTGAAGACTACAGTTATGTTTTCATTTTCATGAAAAGAAAACAAAATTTAAAATGTTTTGAAATGCATAACCCAGGTGGAAATTAATGTCTGGGCTTAGTTTGTTAATACAATATAAAAATAAATAGAGGGGCAAACCCTTCCACATTGCCATTAACTTTGCCACTAAATCTATCAAAATGTCAAAAGCCACAGTTTTCCTCCCTAACTCATTAACAGGTGGTAAAATATACATAAGCACGTCCAGCACGGTAAAGTGCTACCTCATTACCCGTCAGTATTATTGCTGCCACCGCTGTTGTTAAAGACAGAAGCGATCCTTAAATAGTTAGACAAAATGCGTATTTTGCCTAACCAACTAGGCTCGCATCCGTGCTGGGGAGAAAAAACTATACTTAAATATAGGGTAATAAGTACCAAATCTGGTTTGTTATTGAGTCTCACCAAAAAACAGAACATGTAAGAGACCAGAGTCCCTCTCACCCCACCTTTTTTTAAAGGCAGAATTTGTCTTGAATTCCACGGGGAAAGACCAGGTTATTCAAAGTTGGAAAAACCTTCACCATCATCTTATATCCCACCTCCGTAAACTACTGTCAAAGTTTCGGAGGTATCGCAGTCCTTCTGGGGTAGGGAAGAGCAAGGAAGCTAACTTTTAATGAGACAACTTGCATGATCAGACCATTTATATTGGGCCCACCCCTCATATTGCAGCGGCAAGAATACCAATGAAAGCCCACATCCCAAACTTAATATTTTAAGTTATGTATAAAGCTAATGAATCACGGGGATGTCTGTGTGGCTCAGTGGGTTCAGTGTCTGACTTTTTGATCTCAGAGTCATAAGCTCCAGCCCTGTGTTGGGCTCCACGCTTTGCATGGAGCCTACTTTAAAAAAAAAAAAAGGAAAGAAAAAAATTTTTTTAAAAAGCTAATGAATCATTAAATAAAATACATTCTACTCTCCTACCTTAAGAAATACTTCATAACTATAAAATTTTAAATGTGTGTGAAGTTATGGTTTTTATACAAGTGAAAGTCAGCAAAACATTGGAGACAACTGAATTTAATTGTTATTGCACACATCTGGGCGTTCCGCTGATGGACCTGTGATTGGAGGATGAGTAGTTGGTTAATAATGCAAAATATGCTTCATTCACCATGTGTAACTATTGCAAAGAGATCCCTAATTCACAAGTACCTCCAGAACCATGAAGAGAAGCAAGAAAATGAATGTTCAGTACTACTGAAAAATAATACTTGCTAATCTAATAAACTACTGCACTTATGCTGAGAGAAAGGCTTTACAATTTAATTAGTCTTTTGTCTTACCTAAGTGCTTTTACTACTCAGATGTTCCCCACACTCCAAAGCAGTGCCCTTTTTCTGAGAGTACCACCCACACATCCTCCTGACATGCAGAGGCAGTCATCCTTTGTTTGAGAACAATGGAAGAGATATGGGAAAACCTGTTCCTGGGGCCTGAACAGTATTAGTAGTCATGAGAGCTAAAGTTTACCTGGCAACACTGAGTAAGTACCCTGAGTACCAGATCCCGAGTAACAGAGGCACCATATCTCCTTTACCAAATATATACATTGTATGTGTGTTAAAACTGAGTCCTTCTAAAGTGTGTAGCTCAGGACAGAGGCTCCCCTTGCCAGTTTTAGAAGTAAGTACAGCTTGACATTTCTTCCTTGGCAGAGTCATAAACCACTAGTTCTCCAGTGACTATCCCTAAGTCACCATGCTCCAGATGTGAGGGCCTTCAAGACACTCGGTTTGCCATACCACAGTAGATCCAAGGTTTCGAAATAACTATTCAGTACTGACAATCACCACTATTCATGGTCACTTCAAAGACAATTCCAATTTTCCCACTGACAGTAAGATGCAGGCACGGCAGGGGAAATAAACATTGGCAGTCTGGAAGAGAAAAGAGGGGAGAAAAACTGGGAATATGTTTCTTCCAAGGTTACTTTTTCTCCAACTCAGACTTTTCCACAGCAAAATCACACCAATGCCTTCTAACTCCCTGGCAGTTTGGAACTGTCTTTCAACATTTACCCAGTAAGTGTGTGCCAGGCACTCTCCTGGGCTCTGGGGAGAAGACTAGTCCCCCCATTAAAGGTCCCAGTATTCCATAACCATAGGTTTTCTATCGCCATTTCCTGGCTCATTATAAGGAAAATATGCATTACTTCTTTCCAACACTGTTTCTTTCACTCTTTCTCTTTTTTAGTCAAAGGCAATAACTATAGCATAAAAGAATGATGCTATTTTCTTTTTAATTGAGAGAAGATGCACCTAGTGTCACATATTCTAAGGTCAAGGAATTAACCACCTTCCCACCAGGCTTCTTGAAAGGTAACAAGTCTCAGCAGAACCAACATTAACCTTTGTCCCCTCTAGCCTGTGCCTCCGTACACCTACCTGCTGACCTAAATGGAGAACAAATCAGAAAGAAAGGAGGTTGAGGCACTGAAGGATTTCTCAGAGAAGCTTCCTCCTCACTCAACAATAAGAAAGGAAGGAGGCTTCAAGCAGGGCAGGAATGGCATTGTGTGTCCCCAGTATACACATGCTTAGTCACTGAAATTGGTACTAAGTCCCTGTACAACTGGAGGCAGGCAAAGAGCACTGGGTAGAGATGGTATAAGGGAAAACTTGGGAATTTTCCTGTTCACAAGATACATGTAGTTTAGATCTGAACATCTTGGCCACAATGATGGTAACATCACCAATGCCAGGTAACACTGCATTGCAATCTGGGCAGGCATAGGCACTGGGTAAGGCAATGTGATGTGATGTTTTCAACTAGGAATCAGCTAGAAGATACGGTTGAGTCATGTATAAGGAGCCACACAGGAAGAAGGACTTTGTTGAGAGGGCCTAATGGAGTCACCAGCCATCTGCAAAGGAGCCCATAAAATAAGTCATGAACCAGGTCAGCAGGTATGTTCAACCAAGAAAAGCCAGGCAACCCCACCATGGGAGGGCGTGCAAGGCAACATTTTCATCTCATCTCCTTCCTCATTGACCCAACATCAAAGTAGTCTTACAAAAAGGTAGAGAAAAGTGTGTAAAAGAACGGATCATGACCCAGAACCCTTCACTTTCAGGGAGTCAGAGCCACAGCTTTGGATGGGTAAGATGATGAAATAGGTACTAAATGGGATCAAAGTTTAAAGTTGGTAACACTGAAACTTTAAAAACCTAAAGTAGGGTTATTTTTATATGAAATAAGAAACTGGGTTTTGAAAGAGCAAATTGGTAGCAGTTATTGCACAAAAGCAAACCATTTCATGTATGATGCCATGGCATTCTGACAGCAGGAAACCAAGAAATTGTTAAACATATTCATCAAGCCACGATTGATGACAAAGCAATAAAACTACATCACTGTACTACAGAGAATCTGGTGTGCACATAGGACAGGTGTGCACCCCTGTAAAGCAAGCCTTGGGAAACTCAGCTCTATATTCTACCTCCCAGCTGCTTAGAATTGTAACAAAGAGTGATGCTGTTTGTCTTGATCGGCAAAGGCATTTAAATTTTGCAGAAGGTCCAGCTTAAATGTTTGCAAAATGTCTGCATTTACAGCTGGGAATCTCTTTCCCCAAAACTGCAGAGAACGGAAAATTGCACTTTGCATTTTTCTCTTTGTGCCTTCTTCTTGCTTCTCAACTTCATGGTCACCCATTAAAAATGATCTCCTTTGGAAAGAAGATCAGAAATTGCTTCAGAAAGGGTCTGTTCTTCCAAATGACATTGTTAAGATGGGCGTGTGTGGTTTTTTTTTTTTTTTTTTTAATAAATCTCTTTCTCTTCTGATCTCTTCACTTTGCGGCTAAAGTCTTTCAACCATCTTGGGATGAAAGAAGTACTGTAGAATATTGATTTTTTTTTCCTTCCCCCTGTAAATTCATGACAAATGGTGAACAAAAGCTTATCTGGAAGTTTAGACGTCCAATTAAAATTTTACTCTCAAGTGAAAATTCTTCTGGAAAAAAAAAAAAGAAAGACTCCATCTTTTGTGAACTCTGCATATATCTTCATCTCACTGGAGACATGTCCCAGGGCCAGTTTCAAGAAACTAATCTGAAAATTAACTTGGGAGAGGGTGACTGGAGAGAGAGTGAGAAAGGGGCAGGGAGAAAAAAAGGTGAGAAGCATCCGTTAACATATTTTATTCCTTTGGGTCAAAGGGGAAGAAAGAAATGGTACCTACTGGAAGGATAATGGGATTGGTGACTTTGGTGGTAATTTAGATCCAGGCTGCAATATGATTTAAAATAAATGTATATTTGGTCATTCAGATGACCAATATATATTTCTCGGCTATATTTGATCTTTATTCAGTTCCTGAAAACCCTTCAGAGCCATAAAAGTGAGATGGGTGTTTTGTTATTAATGAAGATGACTTTCAGTCCCCATCCAAGGACAGGGCTTGGTTGCGAGGAGGACCAAACATGTCATGACAGGTTGGAATGCTCAGTCCTACCTCCTTACCCCCAGAGGGGAGAGGGGATGGAGGTTGGATCACCCAATGGCCAATGACTTCATCAATAATGAAGTCAGATTCGTGATCAGACTGGAGCCTCCATAAAAACCCAAAAGACTGGGTTTAGAGAGAGTCTGGATTGGTGAACATGTGGAGGTTCAGAGAAAGTGTTGTACCTGGAGAGGGCATGGAAGCTCTGTACTCCATCCAGAGCTCTCCATATCTTACCCAGTGTATCTCTTCATCTGGCTGTTGATTCATATCCTTTAGCGTATCTTTGAATAGAGTGGTAAACGTAAGTGTTTCCTTGAGTTCTCTGAGCTGCTCTAACAAATTAAAAGAACCTAAGGAGGATGCCACTGGAACCTATAATCTGTTGCTGGTGGGGTGGAAGCGCAGTTATAGCCCAGGGCTTGCAACTGGCATTGAAATGGGGAAAGGGGACAGTTTTGTAGGACTGACAGTTTTGTAGGACTGCTATCTCCAGCTAGTTAGGGTCAGAGTTGAGCTGAATTCTCAGACACACTGCTGGTGTCTGAGAACTGCTTGATCTTGTTGAGGGTAGGGGGGATAGGGACCACCCCGATGTTGGAATTGGGTTCAGGAATCCTAAGAGAGCCGGTGTCAAGGCCCTGGGTGGGTCTGGCTGGGGTGAGATAAGACGCGGAGAGCTAGGCAGGGAAGGGGGCGTTATTTTAGACAGAGTGTGCAAGTAGTAGACAAGAGTGGACACGGGCAACAGAGGGTAAGGGAGGAGGCCTGGACAGGGATGAGCACTGTTTAGGTGAGAGACACATGGCTTGCAGGATGAAAAGTCAGAAGAAATTCTGGAACATGAATTGAAACAGCCTTGCATAGGTCCATTTCATAACAGGTTTAAAATTTAAATTGGTCCTTTGCTCACTTTTTTGTTTGTTTCTTGCCTCTGATTCTCCCTTTGCATCTATTAAATTCCCCGTTACAACTGTGCCTGATAAGCTTTATCTACTCCCTCTTTAGGTACCTTCTTCAACCACCACTTGAAACTATTACTAGAAAGATAAAAGGCCATTTGGTATAAGAACACTGTGGATGGGGTTCCGACACAGTCGGTTAAGATCAGACCCTTGGTTTTAGCTCTGGTAGTCATCTCAGGGTTGTGAAAGTGAGCCCTACAATTTAGATACTATTATATGTAAAGCTCTACAATGTCAAATTCCTAACATCCTAATACGCAGTCAGCCTTGGAAGTCCCAGAGCATTGCCACTGTCCAGCCTCCCCGCCCATGCCTGTCTTTCCAGCTGCACTCTAGTTACCCTCTGGGGAACTCTGCATAGCTTTGGTTCACGACTGGGTGCTGGTAGCGAACTTGCCTACCATTCATCTCAGAGCTTTGTCTTCATTATTCTCGTCAGAAAACAAACCTATCCTTCACCTGGAGGGAGACTCCGTCTCTGATCTTCCAGATGATACAAGATGGGCCCAAATGCAAGAGACTCATATAGAATTATCTTCCAATAATAAGCTCCCACACCACAAGGAAGGATGGGGGAAGGGGTGGTTCTCCACAAGGAGGAAACATGCTTTTTCAAAAAACAAAAAAACAAAAAAAAACAGAACAAAAAATCCTGAACAGACAACCTGTATCATTCTAACTCCAGGTGCATGAAATCTCTCTCTGGCTCCCCAACTCAGTTTTACCTGTTAAGAGCACCTGACACTGTTTTCTTTGCACCTGGGTGCATTGTGTCACTGCCAAATTCAGACAATTATTTTCATATGAAAACACGTATCTCTGAAGGCCAGTTCTTTGAACACACCTCAAAATACATATATTTTCCTAGAGGTAAATATATATATATATCACTACGGAACCACCTCTCTGCATGGACCATGAATGGTGAAGACAATAAACTCCTGCCTCAAATGCCCCAGCTACATTTGGCCTGACCCCGTAGGTATCTGAATTTGACAGTTTTGCCCATATGGTTACTTGTGTCTTTGAAAATCCTCAAGTCCACACAACTGAAGAGGTGAACTGAGTCTCAATGTGTAGGTAGGGAGGCTGGGCTGTCCTAGAGTAAATGAGTAAATAGCAGCCTCAGGTTCAGAATTTGCTTTGTCATGTAACTGCTATGACCTACCCATGAACTCCACAGAATGCTCTAAGCTCCATGGAAGGAATCTAGGAAGAGAAGTTTAGCCAGAAAAGATAGATGAAAGGAGGGCATGGAGTCTAAGAAGGGAAAATGTCCCCAGAGAAATAGCTCATGCTAAGGGACAAGTGACAACCCCCAAAAGGAAGGCATTTGAAATCCCACAAAACTATCTCTGAAAGAATCCTGTTATTTTCAGCCAAAAACATGTTTTCTCAAAACTTTGACTTGATCATGGATAAAGAGCATTACGATATAAAGATAGACCAGTTCTTTGAGTCACAGACATGGTTCTGTTAAATTCAGGATCAGATTGCCTGAAGAAAGGAGTTTCAAGGGATACACATGTTTTGAAGCAAAGTAGGTGGGGTGCTGACTGCAGCAGGCAATTCTGAGTCTTTAAGCAAAAATTTCAAAAATAAACCTTGGATATGTTCATTGACAGATAAACCAGTGTACACGGCTGTAGCCAAATGTTACATGGCAGGAATTCTTTTTCCTGTTCCCCTAAGTTTTTCCTACAACACCCAAGCATTCCAGAACCTCACCCATCCATCCATCTGTTCAGTCACCGAACCAATGTTTATCAAGTGACTATCATGTGCCAGGCACTGCTATATATTGGAAATTCGGCAGCCGCCAAAACATAGCATGGCCCCTTCCCTCACGGAGGTTTCCAACCCCAGCAGAAATTCAGCATTCATAAAGCAAAATCAGAAATGAATATCATAAAATATTATGCTAAAGACTGTAAAAGATTTTTTTTTAAAAAGGCAAAACAAAATGAAAAGAAAAGAAAAGAAAGCAGCCCTGCAACACAATAAGCAGGAACGTGACCTTTGTGCCCGTGGTCAGATCTGGCTTCTCTGAAGAAGCAGCTGCTCTGCTGAGGAAAGGAGGTACAGGAAACAACAGTTTAAAGTGGGCAAAGGAGAAGGCTTCCTACAGAGAGCTGAGACCACATGAGGGAACTGGAGGCCAGGAAGAGCAGGGAGTGTGGCTGGGTCCTGCATCAACAGAGGCAGGCAGTTGAGACCGGAAAAAGATCAGGAATATGCAGATGGGGCAGGGCAAGGCTGGAAAGCCAAGTTGGTCAGCCCTTGTGGTCTCATGAGCCAGGATCCATGGGGCCTCCTGGGCTGAGCAAGGACATGAGGAGATACTGAGGCAGGACAAAGCCATCTGACTGTGTTTCTAGTAGCTTATTCTAGCTTCTGCATGGATAGAGTCCAGGGGCCAAGAAAGGAGGCAAGGAGACTTTGAGAACGCAGATTCTCAAGGTGAGGCCTGAGGACCAGCAGTAACAGCACCACCTGTGAACTAAGAAAAAGCAGATTCTTGGGACCCTCCCCCCTGACTTCCTAAGTCAGGAACTGGGGGCAGTGGTGGGGGCAGTAATTGTGTTTTAACAAGTCCTCCAAGTGATGCCGATGCCTCTCAAAGTCTGCAAATCACTAGTTGAAGAGGTTACTGTGCAGAGCTGGCAGGAGACCCTGGCGCTTGTCACAGGAGGACGACAGTAGAGATGAAAGTCATTCATCTATGAACAATTCAGAAGTATTAATAGGTGCTCCTTACAAATTTGGCAAAAGTGAGCAAATGTACTGCTGCCTGGAGCCATCGAAAGAATAACAATTGAGTAAGTCCACAGATCTTGTAGCACCAAAGACAACTGCCCTCCTCTAGGAACACTGTTTGCTTACTTGAGGCTTTCTTTCTTTCTTTCTTTCTTTCTTTCTTTTTTATTTATTTGACAGAGCAAAATCACAAGTAGGCAGACAGGCAGTGTAGGAATTCTAGAAGGTAGCAGTTGTTGCACAAAGCTGACGTTAAGAAGCAGAGTGGGGAAAGAAAGGAAGAAATCACTGCTTAGTCCTTAAGGTGACCAGGACATTCTGCTGGTATAATTCTCTTTCTCATTTCCTTTACATCCATCCTTCCTTCAACACACACTCACACCGACAGACAAAGGCATCTTTCTATCCATTGGCTGGATGATAAGAAAAGGGGAATAACATGTTGAATAGCACTCCTCGGCAGCTGGAATGAGAAACACATCAATTAACTTCTAGTCAAGGAAAGAAAACAATTCCATGGACATGGTTTTTTTCTGTCATCTCTCGTTTGAGGAGAACTGAACTGCTCAAGAGAAAGAGCAAGTTTCTCAGAGTAGGTCTCCAAATCCAACCAGAATATTGGATTTTTGGAGAGGACCTTAGTGACCTCCTTTGACAGGGAGGTCACACTAGTTACAACAGACTTGACCCTAGACCCTACTACCTCTCAAACTCCTCTTCTCTCTCCTACACTCCTTCCAAAGCCTCATCACCCTGGGAAGGTGTTCATTCGTATAAAAAATGTTTAAGTAAACTTCATTTAATGACTATGAGATAGCACATTACTGAGGATTCCAGCTTAATCAAGAAGCAGTCTGTTCAAGGAACTCCAGGCCCGGAACATTCCAGCTAAGATTTCACTCTGTGTCCTTAGCTACTATTCCACTCTCAGCATCAGACACATTTGCATGCCGTGAAGATAATCATTAAAGGGATTAGAGACACTTCCAAGTGCAGAAGAGTGACAGAGTAACCAAGAGAGGCCTCCTCCTTGGCAACATCAATTAGGCAATCCAAATTGCCAGAGTGAAGCAACATCTTACTTCAAATAGAAGGAAGTTGGGGGAAAAAAAAAATAGGTAACGAACATCAAGAGAGAAGCAGTGGCTCCAATAATATCTTCAGACAAAAACAAACCCCAAGCATTACAAATATATCACTCAATCTCTTTATTATTATTATTATTTATTATTATTATTATTACTACCATTTTCTCAAAATAAAGAACAGCTGACTGATGTGGGAATTTTGATGGGAACAAACTTCTATGCTTCAGTTCCCCGATATTTATTTGTTCTGGTCATTTTCTCTCATTTGTTCTTAACAGATCAATATCTGCCCTCAGTTACTCCCCCACGAGCCTGCAATCTGAAAGCGAGTGAGTTTCTACAGAAAAATTGGGACTCGTTGGGGGGTTGGGGTCAGGGCACCCACAGCAGATTTGAGTTTGGGGAAACCTTTCTGTTGAGTATCGATGTCAGCACATCAGCTGAATTTAGATCAAATATTTACTCAGGGGAAAATATAATTACTTTTTAATTAAGGGAGCTTAGACCTGAATAAAATAACAGAAAGAAAAACATTTATCTGTGCTGTTCAGTCCTAAAATAATCTCCAACAGAAAAAAGTCCCTTCCGTGAAGTCTGGGAGCTCACAACCACTCAGCCATGTCATTCCAGGCATTTTTGGTAACCCAGATGGAATATGCTGTTGGCTAAGAGGGGGTTTGGGGAATTGGACCGCCAGGGAATCTCTTTAATAGACATGCTTACAGAGAGTAAGAGAGAAACCCAGTGAGAGAGAAATTAGAGAAACAAAGACACAGAGTTAGGGGAAAAAGAGAGAAAGAGAAACAGAAACAAAGATACACTGAAAAGAAAAGATATCCAGAGAGCAGAAAACATGCGCGCGCGCGCACACACACACACACACAGAGCAATGGCCACTTCAGTGCCCGTGGCTTACATACCTCCATCTTCAGCTACCATATTCCTGCTTCCTGTCCTTGGAATTCCTGAAATCGACTCGTATCCTTAAAGCCAGGCCTCTCACAAGCAGTGCACACTGAGGAGAGTAATCGCGCACTCTGATTACTTCGGGGACACTGGCTTCGATTTTTTTCAGTCAACAGGACTATACTAATCTATACTATAAATGATCGTAATTCAGTTCTCCAATGTTAAACTCAGGAAGTAAGCAAATATGGTCAGATGACTCCCCTCCCAAAACCCACTGATGCTCCTCCATTGCTCTGAGGATCCAGGTGAGTTTCTCCAACCTGTTTTCCCAAGTCCCCCAGGCTCTGACCTCTGCTGACATTACCCCCTAACCTCACCTCACCCCCATGCCCACGGACATCTCCCAGTTTCTCAAACCACCACAGGTCTTCTCTTCCCAAGCCTCTCCCTAAAACCTCTGCCACCTCCACAGACTTTTTCACAGGCCAGTCCCCTTCTCAGCATTTACAGATCAGCATTCTCCAGGGAACTCCCCTCCTCAAGGCTGGCTGAGCTGGGCTTCATCTGCCTCCCACAGGACAGCCCAGCTGCCCCAGTCATAGTACACCGGGGGCCAATAGAGCAACCACCTCCTAACTAGCCCCTCTCCCCTTCCACAAGGCTGTCTCTTTTCTGTTCACCACTAAATGTCCCACCACAGCACTGAGGACAGTGTTTAAAGAGGACGAATTTAGGTCTCTATAGGCTATATACCATTCTCTTTGTTTTCTTTGAGCATAACAAGGAGAAACTTTCACTAAGAGATATCAAAGAGCTGCATGCTGGCCATGTCCCTTATGAAGTCCCACACCATCCAGATGTCACGAGCACTGCTTCAGCTCACTGCCAAGTGCAGATTGTAAGGGTCGGAACAGCTCTGGGCCAATGTGGTTTGCCTGGCAATAGGGGTGGATGCTGAGGGACACTGCCCTCAATTTTCAGCCAACCCACTGCACAGATAAGCAGACTATTTGTCTGAGGCTGAGTTCCCTGGGAAACCAACTCTGAGACTCTGAGATTTGCGTGCAAGAGGTTTATTGGGCATGCCCTTGGGATAAACTCTGGAGGGAAGGGAAGGAAGCAGATTCAGGCAGAGGGAGGAGCTGACCTGAGATACACTCTCAACGGAGGTCTCTTGACCCCACAGGGGACTTGGAAAGCTTGGCAGGTTCTTTATAGTTTATGCTGCACAGAGGCAGGGGGCCCAATATTTGTGCTCTAGAGGCAAAGTCACTGGATGCTAGTTACCCCTTCTCTCCTGGGAGCCATCATGGCCTTGAGCAAAGCCAAAAGCCACTCTTAGCAGCCAGCACGCAGGGAAAGACCATGAGATCTGGGAACTGTCAGGGGCCGTACTGGCTGCAGCTGGCAAACAGAGGGCCTGAATGGGACATGTGGGCTGCACACCATCAAACCCATCACTGCATTTTGGAGGAGCCGAGACAGACGCTGATTCTTTCATTGCCTGCCTTGCTCAGAACTCTTGGGCTCAGACTGCTCATCAATGACAACTTTGCTTCAACCACTTCACAATACAATGGGAGAGATTTCTCCCCGGCATTCTTACAGGGAGAGATGGGAGCTAGCAAACATTTTTCAAACACAAACACAGCTCCCTTAGGCAGACTTTGGGCAGTACAGTTCTGGGTGGGGAGGGGTTGTGAAAAGAGAAAACTCTTGGGGACCTTAATTAAGAATGATAAGGGTCTCACCGGAAGCCTTGGTGAGAGAAAGAAGTGAGGGAAATGGAACCTTCTACTGTCTTCTGTCTGTGTCCGAGCCAAGGAAGAAAGCTGAGAGACATTGAAGAGGGGCTGACAGATGTAGGTCCCAGGAAAGCAGGAACCAGTAATTCTGAGTCATAAAACCGGAAAAGCACTGAACATTTGGTAGGTGAAGCAGCCCAGGGAGGGAAAAAACACCCATGTGGTATGCATTATGTCAGCCAAAAATAAACAAGTAAGCAAACAAACAAAACACCCATACAAGCTACTGCTACTGGGAAGAAAGATCCTGGAATTACTTTTCTACCAACTAAAAATGTGTACTCTCTCACCAATATGGTCCTTATTCATGATGCAGTTTAAAGTTATTTTAGTGAACATAAAATTTTAAAGGCTTTCATTGACTCATTTGGGACTTCTATTGCCACCCCTTATTTCAAATTCAGGATCCTAGAGTGCATTTTCTATTATGAGGGATCATAATACCTTATTTTGTGGGTAGAAGTTATCATACATACACACGTTTTCTAAAAGGACACCTAGTATTTAATTGCAGCTTCCCAGTGATCCACAAACTCACAGAATGTGACAATGAGTGGAAAGTACCAGAACAAGAAGGATGGCAGGCCAAGCCCCATCTTTCACCAGGACTGAGATCTCACAAAATCCCCTTAATCACAGCTAGACACATCTTTCTCATCTCTTAAATAACAGAGGAATGAATATAAAACAAGCCCTGTCCATCTTGTAAGGATTTCTGATTCAGATGAGATTTTGTAAGAGAGAGTAGCTTGTAAACTTTAAGAAGCCATACAAACATAAAGAATTATTATGACATGTGTAGAGAATATAGGAGTCTATTATAGAAAAGAGCAAAGAAAGTACCTGGTACAATAGGTGAGAAAAATATTTCAGTTGTAAGTTCATTTACATTTGGCCATTTTCACCCCAGTAATAAAAGCTATCACAACATGAAACATAATAATAAATGAAATGCTTTCTATGCTCTAGATAGCATCATGAAATAGTTGTACCTGGTTTAAAAAAAAAAAAAAAGAATTAGTCAATATTCACCAAGCTCACTTTTATGAGCTGGCACTGTTCAAGGACTTTTTACATATTAAATCATTTCATCCCCATTACAACCACCAGAGGAAAGCACTATTACTAATCCCACTTTACAGATGAGAAGCTGAGGCTCAGAGAAGTTAAGTAACTTACCCAAGGTCATAGATATAGGAAACAGCAGATCCAAGAGTTATACCCAAGCAGTTTGGCTCTGACCCCAACATAGTGATATACAGGAGTAGCAGAGAGTATCAACAATGAAAAGTTCTAACTGTGGGGAGAGGATGGAGGAGAAGGTCAGGGCAGGAAAATGTTTTTTAAATTTACTGTGCTTAATGTTATGATCCACCCTCTTCCAAATGTATAAAACTAAGGTGATTGAACTGAAAGTCCTAGCCCACAAACAAACGGTCCAATAACCAGGAATCTCTTTATTATAAAGGGATAGGTTTGTGCTTGATGGTTCTGTGGCCTGATCTCAAACTGACCTACCCCATTCCCAGTCCTTAACTACCAACAATTCAATTTGAGCCAAGGTAAGTGGATAATTTGGTCATGCCTACAGTCTGCCACCAGAACTTCTCTGGCAATACCCTAGAAAAGAGAAATGACCCTGTACCTTGGCTTTTCTCCTATCCTTCAGAAGAGAGATGCACAAATGAGCCACACTGTTTGGCCAGGATCTGTGTAATAATGAGCCCTCTTCTCCCAGAGGTCAGAGCACAACACCAGGCCATTTAGGGCAGACAGGGCAAGTTAAATGTTTTTTGAGCTTATGTCACTTCAGGAAGGAATGGCCATTTTCAGCTTTTTGGTGTCTGCCAAGAGAAACTGATTCTCTTCTTAAACATGAGCACCTTCTCTGTTCCAGAGACTATGCTAGACCCCAGGACACACAATAAATATGACTCAGTCTCTACCATGAGGAGTCAAAATATAGCAGGGCATGGCACATACATATATTGCTACCTGTGGCGAGTGCTATTTATTTATGAGAGCAGGACTCGTATTTAAGAGATAAGAAAGAGGGCAATGGGAACACAGAGGAAGGACTGAATGGATGGGGCATGCACCCATTGCATCCATGAAGGAATTACTTTTGAGTCAGATGATTGGGACTTATGGTCCAACCATAAATGAAGTGGGGTGGGAAAGAAAGAGGAATGGCCCCAAAATTCCTAACTTTTAGATCAGCTCAGACCAACATAAAGAAAGACCAGTTCTAAGAGGCTGTATCTGAGTTCATTTGTTCAAAGCGCTGACAAGTTTTAAACTACTATTAGCGCCATCTGTTGGCCATAGTAGAAATTGTCATACATTGGGTTGGTACTCTGCTTTAGCTAAATGAATTTGGGAAGTTTTCAAGATCGTCTGTATATAATAGCATTCTTAACATACTAGAGATGAAAAAGGAGAGTCCTTAAAAGTATATGTGGCCTGAGTTCAGACTGATTTGAAGATAAATCAATAGTACCACCTTGGTCAAGTCATTTACCTTGTTTAAGACTCAGATTTAGTCAAATGTAAAATGAGAATAAAATATTGTTTGTAACTGTGCCATAGAGATATTTTAAGGATTAGAATTTTGTCATATAAACAAAAACTCTCACACATTGGCAGTGGGAATATAAATTGAGCACCATTTTGGAAATCTGAATATCAGTATCTATCAGTGTTCAATATATGTATACCCTATGATTCAGGAGTTTCTCTCTTATGGATATACCCAACAGAAATAAACTCTGCATATAAACTCTGAATGATACATAGGAGAATTTTATATTGTTCCTATGTGTAATAATAAAAAACCGAATACAAATTTCCAACCACAGAAATAATGGGTATATAAACTGTGATATGTTCATAAAATGGAAAATCATACAGTAAAAAGCATAAGCAATCAGCAACTACCCACAAAAAGGTGGACAAATCTCACAAACATAATATTGAGGAAAGAAGCCAGACGCCAAATAGTACATATTGTATGACTCCATTTAAATAACCTTCAGAAACAGGTCAAACTAATAAATGTTGTTAAAAGTTAAAATAAAGATTACCAGTAGGTGGTGGGTTAGTAACTGGAAGGAGAATTAAGGAAACTCTAAAAATGTGAATGTTCTTTCTTGATTTGGGTGCTGCTTACCTGAATATATTTACTGTATAAGAATTTATAAGGCTGTAGATTAAAAAGAAGAAGAAGAAGTATAAGAAGAACACCATAGGTAGATTAAAAAAAAAATACAGTAGGTAGATTTTTTTAAAAAAGAATTTATAAAGCCGTAGATTAAAAAAGAACACAGTAGATAGGTTTAAAAAAAAACACACAAAGTATGTAGTTTTAAAGAAAAAAGAATTTATAAAGCCATACATCCATACATTATCATTTTGCCATTTTTCTACATATATGCCATTATGTCTTTGAAAATTTACTGAAAATATATTTTTAAGTGCTAACATGCTGCCTATAAAACTCACACTACCCAATTTCAAGGCTAACTATAAAGCTACAGTAATCAAGACAGTATGGTCAACTGATCTTTGACAAAAGGAACAAAGGCAATTCCATGGAGAAGGGCAGTCTTTTCAACAAATGCTACTGATCCAAATAGATGTTCATATGAAAAACTACCAAAAGGCCTAGACACACACCCTGCACCTTTCAGAAAATTAAGTCAAAATGGATCACAGACCTAAATGTAAAATGCAAAAGTATAAAACTTCTGGAAGAAAACACAAAAGCATAACTTATGAAAGAAAAACTTGCTAACTTGTACTTGATTAAAAGTAAAATTTTCTCTGCAGAAAACACTAAGAAAAAGACAAGCCACAGGGTGGGAGATTATGTTTGTAAAACACTCATCAGATAAAGGTCTTGTATCCAAAATACAGAAATCTCTTCCACTTTCTGCATGGTCCTCTGGTCAACCACAGTCCACGTGGATGATCCTCCTTCTGACACAGAGTCAGAAAGTCAACAGCAGCTTCACACACATCTCAATGTATGCACCTCACCTCATCTCATCCAGCAGGCATTCTATCATCTCACAAGATCCCAGAGGAAGGGTTAAGTACAGTACAATAAGATATTTTAGGACAAAGAGAATGACCACATTCATATAACTTTTATTACCATATAATTTCATAATTTTTTTATTAGTGATTGTTGTTAATCTCTTCTTGTGCCTAACTTATAAACTGAACTTTTACCATAAGTATGTATGTATAGGAAAATACAGAGTAATATATGACTCGGTACTCTCCTCAGTTTCAGGCATCCACTGGGGGTCTTGGAACCTAACCCCTGCCAACAAGGAGGGACTGCTGTATACAAAGAACAATAAAGACATAAACAGCCCAATTTAAAAAATGAGCAGAATATCTCAGCAAACACCCTACCAAAGAAGACAGACAGATGGCAAATAAGCATATGAAAAGATGCTCGACATCATCTGTCATTAGGGAATTGCAAATGAAAACAAGGTACCACTGCATGCATATTAGAGTACAATGCAGAACATGGGCAGCACTGAAGGCTGGTGAGGATGCTGGGACAGGAGCTCTCATCCACTGATGTTGGGAATCCAAAATTAGTGCAGCTACTGCGGAAGACCATTTGTCAGTCTTACAAAGTTAAACATCGCCTTAGCATACTATTCACCAACTATGCTCCTAAGGACTCACCTAATTTGTTTGAAAAATTATGTCTATACAAAAAGCTGCACATAAATGCTTATAATGATTTAGAATTGCTAAAAACTAAAAGCTACCAAGATGTTCTTCAAGAGGGAATGAAGAAAGAAACTATGGCACCTCTACAAAATAGCATATTATTCAGCAATAAAAAGAAGTAAGCTATCAAGACATGAAAAGATACAAATGAATCTTAAAGACACACTGCTAACTGGTGGGGAGCTGGGGGAAGCCAGCCTGAAAAGACTACAGAGAGTATGATTCAAATTATATGACATTCTTGAAAAGTCAAAAAGTATAGCAACAATAAAATGATCAATGGTTGCCAGGGGGATGGGAAGGGAGTCTTGAATAGATAAGGCACAGAGGAAATTTTATGGTGGTAAATCTATTCTGAACAATAAGGTAATAGGGGATCCATGTCATCATGCATTCGTCAAAAGCCATACAACTTTACAGCACAAAATGTGACCTTAAACATAGAGATGACTGACAAGTCACTTAGGCATTATGAGATCCCAAGAAGGAATGCTAAAAGTAACACAGCAACCTTACTGTATTACAAATATGTGAAACATTCCTCACGCAGATAGGGAAAAATAGTGTTGACTTAAGTAACTTCTGGAATGAGTCGTCTGTAAGCCTAAAAGGCAGTGAAAACTGTACATGAGCATTGACCTCTAGTTGATAAAGATTTTTCCCAATGGGGTATGGGTTAAAATTTCTGATAACATTATGAATGTCTACTGGCCTTGAACAATTAAAAAAATGAAGGGGAGATGGTGAAAGCCAGCTTTCTCACTACTGGAGTGGGAAGTTATCAACAAGCAAAGGCAGAAGGAAAAAACTATCCATGTGGTAATGGAGTAGAGCTGGAGACATCAACATCAAACTCATGTTTAGCTTAATACATATACCAACAGTCACACATAGAAATAGGTATCTATATATATACCTGTTAGTATACATACATATATGTTCCTGCTCTGTCTGTTTAACAGGCCTAAAAGAAATGATACTCCAATAAAAACAGCATATCTAGAACCCAGCTCTTGGTTTCTAATATCATTCTCCAATGAAAGGAGCCAGGGATCCTTAGAGAAATGCCCGACTCTAGAACCAGGATACGAAATATCTAAGATGAGCTTAGAGCATTTTGTGGTGCTTAAAAAATAAGGTGCTCCAAAAAGAAACACACACACACACACACACACACACACACACGAGTGTGTCGAAGGGAAACAAAGCCAACTGAAAGAGCTCCGAATAGCCAAAGCCAGAACAAGTGGAATAATAAAGTAGAACTGGATTATAACCAAAGTATAGAATAAGCATCCATGAGTCTATACTGACATAACTTGATAGAACTAAATGACTGAATAATAATTAAATGGGGGAGGATAGCTAAATCCCTTGTGTAAAAGAATTCCAAATGAATAACGTAGATACTCCATCTTCAAGGAGGTACAGCTTAACTCCTCATTTGTGAAGTGTGAGCTATAGGTAGTGACTTCCTTCCAAAGAGCATAGCATGGAAAAGGGAAAGAGAGTAACTTTACAGTGCAGAAACCTCACCAACACAACTTCAGTCAAGTGATTAAAATTAACCATCAGCAATGATAAGTCGTGCTAGTATTATGCACTCTTGATCTGACATGATGAAAATGATCTTTATCCCCAAAACTGATAACCCCGATCTAATCATGAGGAAAACATACAAATCCCAACTGAGGGACACTCTACAAAATGCTTGACCAGTACTCCTCAAAATTATCAAGATTAGCAAAAGCGAGGAAAGTCTGAGACACTGGCCAACCAAGGGGAGCCCCCAAGCAGACACGACTCATGAATGTAATGTGATGTCCTGGGTGGAGTCCTGGAACAGAAAAAGGTAAAAACTAAGGAAGTATGAACAAAGTATGGACTTTGGCTACTTAACAGTGATCTTATTTTAAAGCTCTGAGCACAGAATGTGATTCATAACAAGCGCTTGATATATATTAGGAACAAATATCATGAGAGATGAAGAAGAAGAAGAAGAAGAAGGAGGAGGAGGAAGAGGAGGAGGAGGAGGAGGAGGAGGTTCTGATATATATTAGGAACTAATATCATGTGAGAAGAAGGAGGAGGGGGAGGGGGGGGAGGGGGAAAAGGGGAGGAGGAGGGGGAGGAGGGGGATTAAGTAAAAGAGGGGTTTGGGAGGAGTGTTTGGGAAGTTGTAAATTGCACAGCTACATTCAGATGGGGCATTTATCAGCTCCACAGCCAGCCACTGAAGACATGGCAAGTACACAACTGCTAGAGAGAGCTTCAAGGTACAGAACCTGAAAAATATTATACACAAGGTACAGGGAACTAATCTGGGAAAGAGACTTATCAGGAAACGGGAAGAGAAGCAAAATCAGATTATGATTTAAAAGCAAAGGAGAAAGTCTCCCTTGAAGAAGGGTGTCAAAAGATTTAATGCTACATGAGATTGGGACAGATGAAGACTATATATAGCCCCACAGCTTTGTCTGTGACCTCGGCTAGGACAGTTTTAGAAGAGTTGGATTTAGAACAGAACTCAAGGGAGTATAAAGAAAATGAGACGTAAACCACTGGGGCAGCAACGTGAAGGAGAGAAATGCAACACTGTACCAAGATGAAATAATTGATGGAAATGTCTTCATGACATGAAGACTTGAGTACTTGGTTAGTAATTTGAAGGAATAGTAATTTGAAGGAATAGTGTCAAGGAAGCAAAAGAAGGTACAGAAAAATGGGATAACTGATATAATAAGAAATGGGATGGGACATGAGAAGAAATGATCCAGTTCCCGAGGAACTCTAAGTCTTAGAGAGGAGGGTGACTCCTCTTCCTCTAAGACAGACAAGAAAGAAGCAAGAATGAGTACTAATTATCATAGCCTATTGATGGTTTGGATGGTGATGACAATGTTGTTGATGATGATGATAGTGGTAAGAGCCCTAGCTAACATTTACTGAGTGATTCCCATGTGCTATATGGTGGATGATTCACTCACAGTGTAACCCCAGGGGGCATGGACTACTGTTACTTTCGTGTTACAGATGAACATATTGTGTTCAGTTAGATTAAACAACTTGCCCAGACCACTAAGGGGTAGAGCTTCACAGCTCCTCTTGACACTCCCCTTAAAATATTTCAGACCTCATCTCCTTCCCAGTAGCAGGTACTTTTCTAGCATACAAAGGTGCACACACCAAGTGTAGAAAATAGAGGGCACTCTTGTCTCCCCCCAGTATGCCCGGAGCCTTGTGTAAGTCACACATCATCCCTGAGTGTCAGTTTCTCTTCTGTAGAATGAAAGATCAGGACTAGACAAATCATTTCAGATTCTCCCCGCCTCTAACGTTTGTTGATCACTTTTAAAGACCCAGAAAGGCTTCAGAAGAGTCTACTACTGAACTGCGAAAGGTCTCATGGTGTTTAAAGTAAAGAATGTGGCTCATTCAATCTGGGGGTCAATAAACTTTTTCCGTAAAGGGCCAGAAAATAAGTATTTCAGAACTTTCAGGCCAAAGAGTCACACTCAATCTGTGTGTCACACAGACACAGTGTGTCACATTCAATCTGCAATCATGGTCACGAAAGCAGCAGCAGGCAATATATAAGTGAAGATTGTGGCTATGTTTCAACAAAACTTTTTTACAAAAATAGCCTCCAGACTGGATTTGGCCAAGGGGCTACAGTTTGCTAGCTCCTGCAACTCTGGGGCTGTGGCCATTAATAATACACCTCTCTCCTGTAGCTGAGCAGAGGACTTCTGGTAAGTCAGTTAAACTTACTTCAAATTAGTGAGCTAGAGTCCACAGAAAACAAGGGCATTTACCTTACCATGACATCAGGAGGCAACACTAGTAAAAATGGTAGTAAAATACTGAAAACAATATAAGGGTATCTGATATAATGGCTAGGCCAGCTGTCCTTTCTTTCTAGTGTCTATTAAATGAGAAAAAAAAATGGATTAAGTTGCATCAAGAGTTATTTAAGTTAAGAAAGAAAAGGCAAAGTGAATGGTTAACAATGAAATACCACACTGCACTCCAGAGTAAAGTGGAGGACTGGTCTTCTGGGCGTCTTGAAGAACTGAACATAAAATGATGTTAGTAACCACCAGAAATAAATCCAAACAAGGAGTGATATTCTTATCACCTGAAATCCTCTTTCCTTGGCCTTTGAAACTCACAAGGCTCTTAATTCCGGTGTCTCAGTGCCTTGAGACACTTGGGGGACATCTCCCAAGTATTCATTCATCCCCTTCTGGCATTCCCCACTTACGTTTGAGACTATGTGGGAGGGGAGGCGGTCTGGGAATGCGGACCCCAGCCTCACCTCCAGGGGGGAGCATGTTTCCTGGGCTAAGCCAAGCAAGTGGACTATCAGAATGAATTTCATGCCTAAGAATGAAGAAACGAGGGCATATTCACCTTGTCCGGATTGCCTTGTGTGGACAGGAGGCCTGGAATGGCTGCAGCTCTCTACTACCCTGAAGGAAGCCTGACTCTGAATGACACCAAACCACCACCAGGGAGGGCAGGCCACGAGAATCACAAGCAGTAAAGTCACAGTCCTAATACACCGTGGCCTTCTGGATCAAATATCCCTGGAAACCCATCCCACACCGTCAGCCTTTGAAAATTACATGACGGATAAGTCCCCTTTGTTGTCTAAGCAGTTTGAGTTGGGTTTTCCTGTTACTTTCAAAACAGTACATCCTAACTCATATATATTCTCTCCCTGATTTGTATCTACAGCATGCCTTGAGCAAGAAGTGGAGATGAATGTTTAAAATGGTCTTAATACTTTTATCTGCTTCTAAAGTATTCTCCCAAACTTTGTTGTTTTAAAAGCACAATAGCCGGGGCGCCCGGCTAGCTCAGTCGGTAGAGCATGAGACTCTTAAAAGCACAATAGCCAAACAGTCTCCTCCTCATCACTAGGGCTCCAGCCTGTCAGCCATTCATTTCTCCCACAGCTTCCGAAAGCAAAACACAGACTATCTCCAAGTCTTCTGACTTTTTAATCTGATCAAATATAAATGATCTCATTCAAAATGCTGTCTTCATGAGAGAATTCCCACTTGCAAATCGGTTTTGTCTTCAGATTTCTAAACTTCCGCCTCAGATGGCCCCTGACTAAAAGCTACTGAAACGAAGCCATGAACACCACTATTTCAGCCCCCAGAGAACCCCATCCAAGGGTACCAGTAAAGAGATTTATTCAGGAATTATTTCTGATTTATTCAAGAATGAGGGGAAGGGGCCTGAAAATGTCAGGTTATGTTTCATTCAGTCTCTCCTTTCTATTTTTAGTTTCCTCCAGGAATTAAAGTACCATAGGAAATTTTTGGTTTTCAGCCAAAAATCAGATATTTTACATGAACATAAAAACAAGAGCAGGACAACCTATTGGCCGTCATAACATTTCTCCCTTGCTAGCCAGCAGCAAACAAAGATAATGTATTAACCAGCCTCCCCAATACATTCATCATCTCAAGATATGCTGGATTCTTAGCCTGGAAAGATGCACGATGGTGAACATCCATCTTTTAAATGTCATTGAAACAAGGCTACTACTTCAAACACAAAGTCGTCTTTTTTCCTTCACCATTACTAAGTAAAACTTTTCCAAATGGCATGCCCTCCTGAAAACTCAAATATAGATAGAACAGGCCCACTACAAAAATATGCATTTCTCTACGTGCCCAGAATATAAAGGGAATCAAGTAGGCCAAACAGAAAGCAAACAGAAAAACCAATGAAAAGCAGGCACAGTGACCTCAATGGCATTGTATAGATCTCGCTTCTTATTTAAGTTATGTGTCTATGAGCTTTCTTGGGGTTCTATGCCTATGAGAGAACATAAGACCCTGGAAGGGGAAGGCAAGCAGTCTCAAAGCATAAAAAGGTGCCTTGGGGACAATCCTAGTAGGTCCCTCAGACTCAGGCTGCTGCTTCTGCTTCCACCTGTCCTGGGCTATTCATCCCCTCCCTAGTTTACTAGCTCTTCCCTCATCTCTTCCAATGGGAAAGCTCATCTACAAATGCCATTATCCTCTGGTGCCCATGGGGCTTGAAATCCCATTAGCCTTACTCTTGTATTACTTTTTCCTGTCTGTGGGGACACAGGAGAGTAATGTTACACTAAGCGAGGAAGGCCGAAGGCCAGGGTGCCCTTTCTTATTAGATGTCTGCATGCTTGCTTTGAGAATGAAGCAATAATATTTGCAGATACCCTTTGCAGAGGACTCCTGCCTGCTTTATCTTTATTTCTTCCTAACTAGATAAGAGAAGAACTTTCTCCTTCCTATCTCAAAGAAAATCATACAAGGACGTCATGGGGGGAAGTCACAATTAGATTAGGTAGGGGTTAAAATTATACACCAAGAAAATTATAAAAGGCCCAGGCCACCCCTTTTCTCTCACTGAATTAATTGACAAACTGTCCAGAGCCCTGGCTGTGAGATTCTCTTTTGTCCTCTTCTGCCCTGTCACCAAAGGGGCATATCAACTTCAGGTCTCTATACCCACAGGTTACTGAAAAGACCCACAATAAGGACGAAAGCTGGAAAAATTGGGAGGATTACTGAAATACCTTGTAAGCATCATCCTTGACAATGAATAAATGAAAATGGTTGGTACCATGTGGAACTCTTCACTATCCTGAAATTTCCATTCATCCTGCAATTAACAGAATCAAAGAACAGTCTAGTTCAGAAAATGGAGGGACCCTAAATTGGCTTTTAACTCCTCAGGCTAACACCTCTATGATTAGCCATGTCTCTAACTGCACTCCTGCTAATGACCATGCACTTTTCTGAGCTCTATACCAATCCCGACAGAGAACAAATTTCTGTTCATCTAGTAAAATTTGTCTATGTCTAATTTTTAGAGACTCATTGTAGGTGAAATTAACTATCAGTAGCAATCCTTTCCCACTATTGAACAACAGCAACAAAAATATGCATTAAAACAACTAATTTATTTCAGAATGTCCTTGCAACCAACAGCTGGTGAAACAGGAATAAGGATAATGTTAAATTCTATTGACTCACCTGGTGACTTAAAGTGTCAGCCTACCTTGAAACTCCACATAAATTAACAATGTAACACAGTTAAGCACCCTCAAGCCAACTGTGTTGCTGGTATTAGTGATATTCAAGACCAGGATCCCTTCTGTTGTCGTTGGATAGCTAATTTCTCAAGGCTTAGCAAACAAACACAGATGTCAAGGTCATAAATGGCAAGTGGGGTGATTTGTAGGCAGGGTGTGGAGGACAGTCACACAGAATATTTTAAAAGTATATGAATAAGATTATTTTGGGGGGGTTGTTGTTGGGCAGCAGAGAAAAGTAAGAAAGGATTTTCCATTACTATGAAAACCACAGAAAGCACGGGAAAGAAACCAAACATTCGAGATGGTGAATCACCTTCATCGACAATCTGTGACATATTTAACACAGTCCAGCTTCCTGTATAATAAGATTTGGCCTAAACTTCAAATATCAAGGATGTGACATGGGAAAAGAGCAAGTCTTTCTGTATCCCTACTACTCCCTCATTCCCCCCCAAAAATGGCCTTCTACCACCTTTGCTCAGAGACCTGGTGATTAAACAGTCAATGATCAAATCCAGTGACTTCAGCTCTTAATTTTTAGCTTACAGTCACACACACACACACACACACACACACACACACACACACACACACACACACACACACACACACACACACACTGAAATTTAAGAGATTTCTGACACATGCAGACATGAACCTATTCAACATCATATTCTGCATTCATAGTGCTTCGGTTCTTTTTTTCTTTGGCCCTTGTTATCAGTGGGCATCCAGCTTTGCCCAACACTTTCCAAATATTTTCCATATAAATGTTCCATCTACATATGTCATTTTATTTTATTTTTTTTTTTTTTTTACATATGTCATTTTAAATAGCTTTCCATTCTTAAGGACACAAGAGACATACATAACAACTACCCACATCCACACACATTTGTACACATAATATATTCCTTCTTCTCTTTGGAAAGAATGAAGCAACTTCAGAGACCTGAAAAGAATGGTAAAGGAAGAACCCTTCTTTTCCTGTCTACACCTCTTCATTAAACCTCACAAATAAGACAAGTGTCAAAGTTGGCTTCTTTACTTGTTCTCATGAAAGACAACATGGTGCAAGTGTAGCCTTTTCTCAATGTTAGAATCTCCAATATTATTACCTGGGCCCCATGACTAGAAATTCTAATGTGACTGGTTGAGTGGAAAGGGTCTTAAAGACAGACAGACTTGCATCTGAGTCCCTTCTCTATCACTATGAGTCATGTACTCTTGAGTAGTTACTTAAATTCTCTGCCTCAGTATTTTCATCTGTATGATGAGGATGGTATTACTGACAGGATCAGGGATTATACATGCAAAATCCCCAGCATACTTCCTTGGCAAACAGTAGTCTTTGAAAATACAGCAGCTTATTATTATTATGGCTCACTGTTGCTCAGCAAAACAGAAACCAAGGTAAAAAAGAAGGCTGTGCAGTCTTCAAGGATTCTAGCATGCTTTAAATGTCATGCTGTTGGGGCGCCTGGGTGGCTCGTGGGTTAAAGCCTCTGCCTTCGGCTCGGGTCATGATCCCAGGGTTCTGGGATCGAGCCCCACATCGGGCTCTCTGCTTTGCGGGGAGCCTGCTTCCCCCTCTCTCTCTCTGCCTGCTTCAGGGAGCCTGCTTCCCCCTCTCTCTCTCTGCCTGCCTCTCCGCCTACTTGTGATCTCTGTCAAATAAATAAATAAATAATCTAATAAAGTAAAAATAAAAATAAAATTAAAAAATAAAAAATGTTATGCTATTTAGAAACTATGCCCATGAAAATACTGTACAATATCTGAACTACTTTTGTGACCTCTTAAATAGGTAACCTATCTTAGTGCTCAGCAATGATGTATTCTGGCTCTTTCATTTTATCACACATTTCTTTTTATTAAATGTCTTTATCTAATTTAACAACAAATATTTTAGCTGGCTGGTTTATGATATGACCAATGTTTTTCCTGCAAGAGAGTATAATAGAAAGCTCCTTAATGTTTCTCTAACAGTAGAGCATTACTTGTGTGGAAATGAAGCCTGAAATTAGTGGTCTGCTATCTAATGATGATGTTTCTTATTTTTATTTTTTTAAGTTCCATATGAAATTATGCTGTAGACAAATCTAAGTCGATATAAGCTGGACACATTACCAAGACGCTATTAAGTTGTCATGGTCTGATAGTCCTCTCTAGCATCTCATTTGTGTGGTGTCTTGCAACCTAATGCCACCAGTGTAAAACGTGTGATTGCAAAAATCAAATACAAATGGGAAGAAGCACATGTGAAAATGTGGGAAGAAATCTTTTCATTTCAGTACACTGACCTGAATTAGAAACTGAGGGGTTTTTTTTCTTTAATGCAAGCCCCCATTTTTATAAACACATCCGTCCACATTCCTCTTGTAGAAGAATTCCAAAGACGAAAATGCAAAAGGACATACCCTGGACACGTTATGGGTCTTGTCTTCTATAGGATGGCATATTCTTCCCCTTCACAGAAAAAGTTCCAGCCCTGTTACTAAAAATGAAAGCGATGAATTCATGAGAATAGAAGGTCTTGCTCATACACGGAGTATGAGCACTCAGACTCATGGGAAAGGAGCAGAGAAGAGAGAGTGCAATTATTTTCATTCTAGTTTTCATGTTCCAGATATTGGAAAGAATAAAAGAGGTATTGGAAAAAGTGCCCGGAGGCACCACCCCAAATGTTTTAAATTACTATTCGGAACATTCATTAACCATCAAAAATATGCTATGCTGAACACAGTCTTTGGTAGATATCAATCAAAAGCACATTTTCTCACAAATGAACAGGGGAAAAAAAGCCCCAACTCTGGCATCTTTGTTCCTCCTGATTCTTTTCTCTGGGAAAATATTGCTTTAAATTGCTGTTTGTTCTTATAATGGACTAGTGCCTTTGAGGTCTTTACCACTTAAAGTGCTCTTAATGTACAGTCAATATACATGTAAAGTTTGCCCTGATTATATGCAGCTCAAAGGATTTCAAAACATCTTCCTAGAAGCTTTTCCTTTCTCCTCAGAATTCCCATATGAGTTTCCCGGAGGCTGATTTTCAACAGAGCACAACAGAGTCTCCTCTCGGAAATGGATTTCCCACAGAAGTGGGCTACATCAAAGGAGAGCTCACTAATGTGAGAGCGATCTCTCTGATTTCATTGAACCGCCACGCAGAAGAACAAAAACAAGCTATTCACAGACATTGGAAATGTTATGGCAGCATTAAGCACCACGCTGACCCTTCCCTCCCCTGCTTCTGTGACCGTTTTTTCTCGTAGCTGCCTTCCTTCCATTTTGCTGTGCTCATGTCAGAAGGCCCTGGCCTCCTCACTCAGAACTGCTGCTAAATTCAGTGGGTTCATTTGCTGGGCACCTTTCTTGCCCCCTCTTCGGCATCTGATAGAATTAACTCTTAACAATATCTTCATTCCACTTCCATGGTGCACACACTGCTCAGATGCTGACCACAGGCAGCCGTCCGCAGGAGTCTGCATCAGCCCGGCCACCGTCCGGCATGCTCAGTCCCTCAGGGAGACTGCGCCCACTCCCGTGACACTGATCACCATCTGTCTGCTGATGACCCCGAACCACATCCCCAGCTTTAATCTTCTCAGTCCTGGATATTTAACGCAGGAATGACTGTGATGGAAAAACACATCTTATTCAACAGGGTACACAGCAGGCAGGGGACACCCCCTTTTACCTAAGACTGGAAAGTGTATTCCTAAGGGACTGGGTTATGACCAGAGATAAACCAACTAATAGAAGAGATTAATTATTTGGTTTTATAAGTTTTCCTTCCCTAGTCCTCCTACCTGAATTAATAAATATGACTTCAAGTTCTGGTTTGTACTCCTATTGCTTATAGGTTTCCCATAATTTATACAGGCACACCCGCATACACACACACACACACACACACACACGCCATCCGTTGCATTTTGCCGCATTGGTCATTTGGTCTCACGTCTTGGAACATCAAGACAGACTCAACACGGCAGCTCCACTGACCCTAGTGCGAGATCAGGTTTAAAAATAAGGGAAAAGCAAGATGGATGGGAGACTAATTTAGATTCCAGATAAAAGAGCAGAAATCTGGAAATAGTCCTTGGATCCTGCTCCTACAGCTTTCTAAACATTTGGTGTTTTTAAAATAGCAGATATTGTCAATCAAATTCATGAAACCCAATACCTAGGGAGGCCCAGGAACTAACTGATCAACCCTGAGTGGGAGCTGTGGTAAGCGACAGCAGACACACATCCTTGGCAGGGAGGTGTGACCTCTTGGTCTGGCACGGTGCCATGCTGAGACGTCCTTCACTATTCAATGGCATCTGTCCTGGCTTTTGTCCTATTGCAATTCACCTGTATTTGCTATATAACAGAATTCCTACAAATTCACCTTGGATCCAATGTGTTATGGGATATTAGATCTGGGCAGGTCAAGAATGGATTCTAAAATTTTCTTCTTGCAGCTTCCACATAGCCTGTTTCTTCACCTACTTCAGGTATTTGTTCAAATATCCCTTTCCAGGCAGCCCTTCCCCAACCTCACTGCGTAAACTTATTACCCCCTCACTCAGCAATTTCCCGCCCCTCCTTTGCTCTTGTCCACAGCACTCACCATCTGACATACTACAGTTCCTGTTTACATGTTGTCTGCTTCTCCTTTCCAGAATACAATCTTTCCAAGGGTAGAGACTACTCTGTCTTCAATACCTAGAATGGTGACCTACACATAGATGCTCCGTCATGCCTGTATCAGATCAAAGAACTCATCTTTGATGATCAGATATCAAGAGTGACTGGACCCACCCACATCTTTTGGCTACTAATGGGACAGTGATAGGGCACAAGAAGTCAGAAATACACAAAATTTTTTTAAAAGTGGAACCACAAGAAAAGCAATGTAAGCTCTCCATACACCTCTCCTGATAACAGCACCAACTGCTCCTTAAGGCATGTATATTGTTATGGGGACAAAAATCAAGAAAAAGAGATGGGAGGGGCAATACCTACGCAATCCTGGGAATGGTCTGCTTCTTCAAGATGGATTCAAGAAACCATATTGCCTACTACCATGGGATGGCAGTCAGCTTGAAGTCAGGTCCCTGATGCTTAAGGTTTTGCAAACCAGACTGTCTCTCTGGAGAAATCTTAGGAAGGACCCAAGGCATACATTTGGGGATAGGGACAGAAGTGATACTGTGATCAGAGGGATGAGTGTCAGAATGGAAACAGAGGGTCTCGCTTCCAGTCTCAGCCACACTGTGGACCACACTGCCTCATGTGCTCTGTGAGGACATACTATGGTATATGGATTACTCACTCTACCTCTGAACTCATCATTTTATTTGACAAATTTTTAAGAATGCTTACCAGGCAGGCAGCATTGTGCCAGGTGCCATAGGGAAGAGAGCAGAGAATCAAGACCTTGCCCTCAAACGCTGAGTTACTGTGTGGCACTCTGTGATTGCTGGCCTTGCATGAGCCTCTGAGTTTTATGTGGGTCAGGGGACGTATGGTGCAATCCTGGACAGAAGAACTGTGCCTTTGATATCTGCCTTCATTGGTCCCTTTTAAATCTTGATCTATAGTTGTATGTCACAGGAATGCTACAGAGAGCTATTTCATCATTATTTTGTTATAAGAAAATCATACACTAGAATCAGCTCAGGTCTTGCTGGCTTTTTGTGACTCCATGCTTTCCAGAAAATTAATACAATTATTCTGTTAAGCACTCCCAAATGTGCCCAAACCATTATATTCACTGTGCCCAGAGGAAGTTAGCCCAAAAGATAATCGCAGTTTTACAGGAAGGTGGCATTAGCACCCATGGCTACTATCTCTGCCCAAAATAAGACTAACCACCATGTAAATCTGGTCAGATCTGAAGGAAGCAATTATTAGGACCCACACACAAACCAACACACAAACAGATGGGAGGGTGTTAACTACCGGCCATTATGAACAAAGAGCTGGGTGAGTGGAAAATGACTGGTAACAGGTTAAATATGAACTTACAGAGTAGGCACAAAGGTGGAGGCCAGAGTCAGGAAAGAGATTTGCAAGGAGCAGCAACAGGTCAGCACCATGCTGACATTCACATGGAAAGTACCGCTGAGAGGGAAGGAAATCATCGCAAGCCAATCTCCTCATAATGGTGTGTATAGTCTAGAGCACTCTGTTTTGAACATGTCCAGAGATGGGTAAAAAAAGGAAAAGCGACAGAGTCAGCTGTGATGCCTGGAGAAAAGGTTAAAGTCATATATATTCATTAAAGAATTGAGAAGATTGCATAGACACAATTATGTCTACAAAGAAATCCTGCAAAGCAAAAATGTTTGGAATATTAGTAACCTCAGTTAAGATCCATTCCGTCCACCCACCAGAGACAGGATTTCTCCTCCAAGGGAAAAATACACTAGTGCCATATTGTGACTGTGGCAAATCGGAGCACAATGACAGAGGAGGACTTCCCCCGGAACGCACACTCTGAGGAACAGAGAAGCTGAGGTTCCCTGGTGCAAGTACCTAACACCAAGTTATATAAAAGCTTAAGAAGAAAGGTATAGAAGACGACTCACAGTAACCTTCATCAGCATCTTATTCTGCGGTGCAGAGGAGGTAGGAAACAAATGAGTCCAACAACTTCTTTAAACAGATGGTGAAATCACAGCCTTATATTTTTGAAGTACTAACCAGTTGCCACCTGGCATGTCAACGCAGAATCAGTACAATTTTTAAATTTAATTCACAAAAAAAGGGGGGAAGGGAATGCCCATTTCCTAAAAGATACAAAAAGAAATTCGAGCAAGGAAAACTTATTTCAGATGTGCTTGTGTATTATAGTAATTAATAAAAACACATGGGACAGGTATGAAATGATCCCAGTATTAAAAACTGCTTTTTCAAAACCTCACCAAGCAGTATCATAGAATGAGGAACTTAAAAGACTTAACCTTTCTGCTTGACCCATGGCAGAATTAAATTATATCTTCCCCAACCTGATTTCTCCCATGAAATCTATTCTGTTTAGGATGAAGGTCAAGTACCAAGTGAGAATGATTTAGTGCTGCTCTTCAAATCCAATTCCATAATCATACTCTTGTCTCAAAATACCAGCTGGACATCAAAGATGAAAAGAAAAAAAAAAAGACACAAAAAAAAATGCGGCCACACTCTCCAGAATATTATGAAGCTGGAATACAACCGTTTCAAATTCTATCATCCTCAAGTACAAATAGAATTTTCATTCATCAAATACTAGGCAAACACAGAGCCTGTTGCAGGCTCCAGTGTTCTGCAGCATCTCACGTCTTCACAGAGCAGCACACTTCCCATTGCGAACTCCCCTTTCTCAAAAGAACTTGACTTCTTTTGAAAAACTGCAGTGCTTACGTTAAATTCTTTTCTTTCCTTTTCTGCCCGTGCATAATAGTCACTTGACTCCAGAGAAAGTAAAATTCAACAATCCATGGGTATTACTGAAAATACTTCAAAAACAGGCGGATCCAAAATAGTACAGTAGACAAGCATAGTAACTGTTTGGTCCATAATACAAACCCAACAGCAACTCGGAGCGGGAAAAGAGTCTTTATTGATTGTTACCTGTGTAGTGATGAACAATCAGAGGTTTTGAGGAGGAAGATGTTATTTAAGTAGATGTCCTAAAGAAAGCTTGAACTAGGCAAAAAGATTGTGCACTAAAGGCATTTCCTCCCCCAGTTCTTGCTTCCAAAGTACTTCAGAGGCACGCCGTAGATTAAAATTACTCTTCACAGATAAATCGGGGCTTTTATTAAATACTCCAGTAAAAACAAATTAACCAACATAAATTGAGTACCTACTACGCATTCTGTTTTTTGCTACACCCTTTACAAAGTAATAGAGGAAGGGTTGTTCTGTTTAAGAAAGCTACAGTCTCATTATATGAGATCAGACACCTTGTATCAAAGGATACATAATAGGTCAAACAGCAAAATATAAGTCGTCATCAGGTAGCATATTATATAAGAGTTGTTTGGTCAAGAAGTGGTATGAATTCAAAGGAACAGGGTGCCACCATGAACGTGGCAGCCTGAAGTGGGCCTTGAAATAAGGTTAAAAGTACTGGCAGCTATGGAGGAAAAGAACAAAAGAGTTGGGAACAAAGTACCGTGAAGAGAGCTCAAATTCTGCTTGGGAGGCAACAACAGAGTACAAGTGACTGGGTATTGCTTTTTTTTTTTTTTTTTTTTTTTTTTTTTTTGGTTAAGATTTTATTTATTTATTTAACAGAGATCACAAGTAGGCAGAGAGGCAGGCAGAGAGAGAGAGAGAGAGAGAGAGAGAGGAGGAAGCTGGCTCTCTGTTGAACAGAGACCCCAATGTGGGGCTCGATCCCAGAACCCTGGGATCATGACCTGAGCTGAAGGCAGAGGCTTTAACCCACTGAGCCCACCCAGGCACCCCTGGGTATTGTCTTTTGAAGGCAGTTCCAAACTGCTGAGGTCTAAGTTCAGGACTTTTTTTTTTTTTTTTAAGATTTTATTTATTTATTTATTTGTTTGTTTGACACAGAGAGAGAGAGATCAGAAGTAGGTAGAGCAACACAGAGAGAGGGGGAGGGGAAGAAGGCTCCTTGCTGAGCAGAGAGCCCAATGCAGGGCTCAATCCCAGAACCCTGAGATCATGAATGAGCCAAAGGCAGAGCTTAACCCACTGAGCCACCCAGGCACCCCAGGACTTTTTATATATTATGTAGTACACATCTGTGAGACTGCCTAATACCCTTCCCCCCACTCCCATAGCAATAGACATGTTTGCCCATTCCTTCACCCTAAGTTGTTTTTCCTTTTTCCCCCTATAATTTTCTATCTTAACCATTTTTAAGTGTACAGTTTAGCTGTATTAAATGTATTCATATTGTTGAACAAGCATTACCACCGTCTATCACCAGATCCCTTTCCTTCTTACAAAACTGAAACTCTGTACATTTTAAAACAGTAACTCCCCATGACCCCATTCCCCCAGCCACTGGTCACCACCATTCTATTTTCCTTTTTTAAAAAAAATCTCTTCTCTCCCATGCCCCAGCCTCTGGTAATTACCATTCTACTCTCTGTTACTATGAGTTCCGTTTTATGTCTGTTTTCTCGTTTTTTTCTTTTAAGATCCCTCATACAAGTGATATCAAATATTATTTTTCTTTCTGTGTCTGGTTCATTTCACTTGGCATAATGTCTTCCATGTTCATGCATGTTGTCGCAAATGGCAAGACTTCCTCCTTTTGTAAGGCTGAATATTATTCCATTATATGTATAATTATATATATATTTATAATTATACATATCCATATAATATTCTATTACATATGTGTGGTATATGTGTGTGTATATATATATATATGTGTATATGCATATATATATATATATATATATATATATATAATTTCCTTGACCTATTCCTCTACAGATGGACACTTAGGTTGTTTCCATAACTTGGCTATTGTAGAAAATGCTGCAATAGACATGAAAGTACAGATATTTCTTTGAGGTAGCGATTTTCTTTCCTTTGCATATATACCCAGAAGTGGGACTGCTGAGCCATTTGTTTGCTCTCTTTTTAAATTTTTGAGGAACCTCCTTACTATTTTCCATAACAACTGTATCAACTTATACTCCCACCAATACTGTACAAGAGTTTTCTTTTCTCCACACTCTCGTCAACACCTGTTATCTTTTGACTTTTTGATAATCACCACCCTAACAGGTATAAGGTGACATCTCACTGTGATTCTGATTTGTAGTTCCCTGATGATTACTGATGGTGCGCACCTTTTCATATACCTATTGGCCATTTGTATGTCTTCTGCAGAAAAATTCTATTTAGATTCTTTGCCCATTTTTCAGTTGGGTTATTTGGTTTGCTATTTGGTCGTAAACTTCCTTACATATTTTGGATATTACATTTTATTGAATATATGGCTTGCAAATATTTTTCTCATTCCATAGGTTGCCTTTTCATTTCAACTGTTTCCTTTGCTGTACATAAACTTTTTAGTTTGATATAGTCACACTTATCTATTTTTGCTTCTGTTGCCTGTGCTTTGGGGTGTCAAATCCTAAGAAGCGTTGCCAAGTCCAATGTCAGGGAGATTTACCTCTATGTTTCCTTCCAGAAGATTTATAGTTTCAGATCTTACATTCAAGTTTCTAATCCACTTTGAGTTGATTTTTGTGTATAATGCAGGATAAAGGTCCAATTTCATTCTTTTGCATGTGGTCCAATTTCATTTCTTTTCCAGTTTTCCAACACCATTTACTGAAGAGGCTATCCTTTTCCTATTGTATATTCTTGCATCTTTGCTGAAAATTAGTTGGCCAGATAAGCATGTGTTTATTTCTGGTCTCCTGATTCTGTTCCACTGATCTATGTACCTGTTTTGATGCCAGTATCATACTCTTTCGATTACCACAGCTTGTCAGTATAGTTTGAAATCAGGAAGTTCAATGCCTCCAGCTTTGTTGTTCTTGATCAAGAATGCTTTAGTTATTAGGGGTCCTTAGTGGTTCTCTATAAATTGTATTTTTTTTCTATTTCTGTAAAAAGTGTCAACTGAAGTTCTGACAGAGTTGAACTGAATCTGTAGATCACTTTGGATAGTATGGACACTTAAACAATATTAATTCTTCCAAACTATGAACATGGGATATCTGTTCATTAATTTGTGTCTTCAATTCCTTTCATCAGTATTTTATAGTCCAGTGTGTAGCACTTTTACCTCCTTTGTTATATTTATTCCTAAATATTTTATTCTTTTGATGTTATTATAAATAGAAATTTCTTAATTGCTTTTTCAGATAGCTTGTTGTTAGAGTATAGAAATGTAACTGATTTCTGTATGTTGATTTTGTAAACTGCAACTTTACCAAAGTCATTTATTGGTGTTTTGGGGGGATATTTTTTAAGATTTTATTTATTTGTCAGAGAGCAATCACAGGAGAGCAAGAGGGAGAAGCTCCCCACTGAGCAGGGAACCTGATGCAAGGCTCGATCCTAGGCCCCTCAGATCACAACCTGAGCTGATGGAAGATGCTTAACCAACTGAGCCACCCAGGCACTCCTATTTATTGATTTTAATAGCTTTTTAAAGGAGTCTTTGAGGTTTTCTTTACATAAGATCCTGTTATCTACAAACAGAGACAATTTTACTTCCTTCTTTTTTATTTGAATGCCTTTTATTTCTATTTCTTGCCTAACTGTTTTGGCTAAAACTTCCCATACTAGGTTGAACAGAAGTGATAAGTGCAGGCATGCTTGTCTTGTTCCTTATCTTTAAGCTTTTCACTATTAAGTGGGATGTTAGCTGTGGGTTTGTTATATCTGGCCTTTATTATGTTGAGGTACATTCTTTCTGTGCCTAATTTGTTGAGAGTTTTTATCACAAGATGATGCCAAATCTTGTCAAATACTTTTTCTGCACCTAAGGAGATGATTTTTTTATGTTTCATTTTATGAATGTGGCACATCACATTTATTGACTTGTGTATGCTGAATCATCCTCGCATCCCAGGGATAAATCCACTTGATCATGGCATATGACCTTTTCAATGTGCTACTAAGCAGACAATGTTAACTGGCTAAAATAATAGCCATTCCTAACCCCGACTCAGTTGTTGCTTCTCACAATGAAGGCTAATAAGCTAGTTGCTCATTTTCCCATATTCCTTCACATGGAATATTCACATGGCTCCCTGCTGGCTGATAAGTCATAAAGGGAAGTCTGGCGTGGGGTTCTGAAAAATGTAGACAAACATAATGAAAGAAGAATAAAGTTTGCTACCATAAGAACTTTTCTAGTCTCACCTTGAATGGGCACAAGGTATGTGGACCTCTGGCAGCCATAAAAATGAAGAGATGACAAGCAGGAATGTGAAAATCCTATAGAGAGAAGACAGAGCGGAAAAAAGAAAATGCTACAAGATTCTTAAGATGTCACTGAAATAAAGGTTCAACTCTAACCCCAGATTTTTTGTTATAATAGTAAATAAGTGTTAAGCCACCACTAGTTTATACTGCATTGTTACTTGCAATCAAATGCATTCCTATCTGATACACCTGCCTTCACCTTCCAAGACCCCAAGTCTTGAGGGCTGCCTCAGGAGAAGCCACATTCTCTATGACTTTACTCTCACCCTACAGTTAGGTGTTCTGAGTATAAGACCCCAACTCAGTCCCTTCCTGGGATTTTCTTTTTTTTAAGATTTTATTTATTTATTTATTTGACAGAGAGAGAGATTACAAGTAGGCAGAGAGGCAGGCAGAGAGAGAGAGAGGAGGAAGCAAGCTCCCTCCCGAGCAGAGAGCCTGATGCGGGACTCGATCCAAGGACCCTGAGATCATGACCTGAGCCAAAGGCAGTGGCTTAACCCACTGAGCCACCCAGGCGCCCCTTTCCTGGGAATCTTTAAACCACATCTGAGAAGGAAAGTTTGCACTCTCACATGGTTGCAGTCATATAAAATGTTAAGCCTGGGTCATCGGCAGCAATAGTTTTTGCACTGAATAGAAAGCCCATCCACAGTGAGAAAGGCAAGAGTCAACACACATAGCAAATCATGAATGGAACATGCAAGAAAACCTTAGTGGGATTCGATTCCCTAATGCCGGCTATTCCTGAGCCTAGCTTTCATGTGTACCCTTCCCACAGGTGAATCAATCTTTCTTTGAATCCCCCAAAATTCTGCTTTTTCCCCAAACTAGTTTTGAGTTTGGTTTCCTTAATTTATAACTCAAAAAACAAAACCTATGTATACTATTTCACATACTACCCAAAATAACTTTCCTATTACTTTTCCATTGAAATGAGAAACACAGAGGAAATTTCCAGAGGGTCAAAGTATAAGAAAAAGGTAGAGGTCATCTCTTCTTCTAAATCAGGCTGGGAAAGGCTACTATGATCCTTGATTCAAATAGCCCAGCTCTACCACTTAGCACTTTAACACCATAGATAAGTTATTTAACCTCTCTGGGCCTAAGTCAACTTATATATAAAATAAGAATTGCAGCTAACTCACAGTGGTTCTAAGAATTAAATGAGTCAATACATATAAAGAACTTAGAACGACATGAGGTAATATGGGTTCAATAAATGTGAGCTAATATTCTTGGACCTACATCAAAATCTTGAAAATAATGAGATACCTGATCCATGAAAAATAATAAGTGAACTTTCAGCTGTGGGGTCAACATATTAATCTTTTAAGCATCTACTGTGTACATAGCACTTCACAGTGCTTAAAATATTGCCTAGTATTAACTCTTAAACTTATTAACTAGCTTTATAACTGTAATCACTAAAGACTAAAGGTTAAGGAAAGTTAAATAATATGTCCACTATGGTATAGATAGAGCTTGAACCCAAGGTTGTATGAATTATAAGATTCAACTTTTTTCATGACATCATACAACCACAGGAATAAGAATGTGTTCAGTATTTTGGTTCTGTATAGTGGAGTAGAATGATTATAATGGCTTCGTATGTGATACAGAGTTAGGGTCTAAAATCAGAATTTAAGGGGGCCTGGCTGGCTCAGTCAGTTAAGCATCTGTCTTCAGCTCAGGTCATGATCCTGGAGTCCTGGGTCTGAGTCCCAGAGCAGGCTCCTTGCTCAGCGGGGAGCCTGTTTCTCCCCCTGCCTGCCATTCTTCCTGCTCCTGCACCCACACTCTCTCTGTCAAATAAATAAAAATCTTTATTAAGAAAAGCAGGTTTTTCATGTATTGTATGGTGACTAACATTACACAATAAAAATTTAAAAAAAAAAAGAAAATCAGATTTTAAGGCAAACCTTAAGTATAGAAGAAGCAACCCTTGAAAAATCTCTTAATTCATCTTTAAATTTCCATACTTGTGTCCTTGAAAGCACACAAGCCAAGAACTGATTCTCTTAAATTTTCTTTGTATTTTTTTTTTTTAAACTTGGAGGGACGGAGTACATGGAACTCCATGGGGCAAAGGGAAATCTTCTGTAAGCTCTTTTTCTTTCAAATTGTTGAATTTGTGCAAGTAGAATATGTGGTATGACTCCATGGTGGCTGCTATTCAGGGAAACACCTTCTTGAGGAACCCTGAATATGATCATTTCACTTCCCTTCCACCTCCAAGAAGGATGAAACAGCTGACTCAAGGTCATGAGCATAAAAAAAGTAAAGCACAAATATTCAAATATCTCTATTTCTACAAAGAGGTCAATAATTACTTGCCTCCTTATCCTACAGACAGATACTGCCTTAAAATATCTTTATATTCAAATAAATTTTGAGATTCCAGCTAAATGTGGATTGAACACATACGTTTCCCACCACTCTGAGCCCAAACCACATGAATCATGACAGTAGGAAAAAAAAAATTTAATGCAAAAAGGAGAAAGAAGAAGAGAAAAAAAAACAACAGATAAATCTTGAGAACTGGAGAGCAGATGAAATTAGCCCCAAAAGTATCAGCAGTGGGGGAAATCCTCTTAGAATTTGTACAGCCAGCCCCCAAAGGACTCAGGACTGAGAGGCAATGGATGCCCACAAAAGATGCAGGTAAAGCCAAGAATAGGGGAATGGCTTGAAGTAAAAAAACAACTATTCTCTCAATCCCCCAGACCACCTCCACCACTCCATGCTTCTCTACACTGTCACCCTGTCTCACCACATCACACCACACACACACACAGAGTCATCTTGAGCAGGAAAACAATGGCTCAGGGCCAATCCTCCCTCCAGGGTCCGCATATGTTCCCAGGATACTCTTCTGCAGTCATTGCCCCACTCAGCTCTGAGTCTGTCTTTCCATATGACTGATTTCAGATTTTTCGCAGCAGTATTTCTAACCCAGAAACCTCTCCTTCAAGACCACAGCACAAGCAGCTAGCCCTCAGCCATTCAGTTCAGTCTTACAACTCAATTGCAAATTTCCCTTTTGTTACACGGAAACTCGGATGAAAAAGAATTGAATATCTTATCACATTTACATTTCAAATATTATGAAACCAAAGATTGGTTCCTAAAAACATCATAATACACCTAGGATAGGGAAGGTATCCCATTTAGTGGGGAGGTTAGAGAAAGAGAAATGTCCCTATTTTCTAAGGGAGAACGTCAATAGATAACATCAAAAACTGTAAAACAAATCAAGAATGGGCTGTATAACCTTGCTTTTTAGAAAAACAGAGGTAAAACCCAGGAGAAATATCTTTAAAAGCTAGACTGGTTGACGTAGGATGGTGGGAACTGAGATAAGAGAAGAGCCAGAGAGATCTACTGTCATTGACCACGATTCTTGTAGAACTGCATAATTTTTAAAATTTCCTCCATTTAAGCTTGAAACAAAAATCAAACAAAAATAAAATACACCTGCAGGAATCTGTTCCCCCTCTTAGCTGTCAGCTCCATATTTGGCTTTACTTCTGCAACCTCTCCTCTCCAGAAATGTGCAATGACCACGTGGCCAAGTCAACTCAGGGTTTCAAAATGATTAACTACAATGTACACTTTAAATAAGTCTAAGGAAATCCATATTTAAATACTATAAACTAGGAGATGACACATCGGTGTATAAAATCTCCCCCAAATGGATTCTTTCACACACAGATCCTCTAATGATTCAATTGATTTTTAAATGTGATTTACATATAGCTTAAGAGCAATATATTCATTGAGCACAGAAAACCGGGACTGTACTCAATCTGCAATTTCCACACTATCACACAGAGGATAACACAATTTTATGAAATTACTACCTTAAGAAAACTTGAAACTGCCACTGGTTATATTTCAATCAAAATATCTACTTTTCAATTTTTTTAAATGAAGCTATCAATCCATTATTAAATCGCTTAAAGCTTATAAGTTAACATGAGTACTTCGTGAATGATTTTCTCATGTTTAGAGTAGCTCTGCAACACAGATTCACAAGTATTATTAGAAGTGTGATCAACCCCACTGAGAACTGCTGCAAATAAATGGCTTTGTAAAGCTAACTGTTAAAACTTGGCATTCACTGTCAACATCGAGCTGTTTTCCCTCCTATCTACAAAGACTCTTCTCAGATAATGCTTTGTTTGATAACTTCCACAGCCCTATATATTCTGGAATTGTTGAAAACACTCAAATTTGTTTTTCATTAAATCATTGTGACTTTGGCCTCCTGTATTTGACACATCATAAGGTTTCAAATCACATTGTTTTCTACTGTGAAGGAACATATCTAGAAGTTCTTTACATGCACTCACAAGATTTCCTATATACATAATGTTCATAGATTTATGGAGATGTAGAAACTACTGAAAGCTTGGGGTGTATTTAGGTTCTAGACACCAAATTTCTACCACGAATTTGATCTAAAATGCACCAGTCCACAGGCCTTACTATACGGAAAGCTCTGAAAATGGTGTCTTAAAAATATGATTCTTTCCATAATTTTAAAAAGGTGAATGTAATATTTAATCTACTTTTCAGAAAATTACCTCCAGCTTCAGTGACTGAAATAATTGGAGTGGCTAAAATAAAATTTTTTCAGAAAATACTGGTATGCATCAGAATGATGCCACCTTCATTACTGACAATACATCAATTGCTCTGTTCAGGTATGCTACAGTTTTAAATTATCTGCACATTAGTTAATGCTCAAAATTAAAAACAGACATATTTTTAAGGCTTTCTGTTGTTGTTATCCAACACATGTTTAGGACTGTCCATTAAATTTTTCTCTTTTACTTCTTAGAAAGCTCCAAGTGGGACACCTGGGTGGCTCAGTTGGTTAAGCGTCTGCCTTTGGCTCAGGTCATGATCCTGGGGTCCTGAGATTGAGCCCCCAACTGGGCCCCCTGCTCAGCAGGAGGGCTGCTTGTTCCTCTGACTGCTGCTCCCCCTGTTTGTGCACTCTCTCTTTCTCTGACAAATAAATAAATAAAATCTTAAAAAAAAAAAAAAAAAAAGAAGGAAAGAAAGAAAAGAAACCTTCATGCAAGTGTACTGAAGTGTACCATGTTCCATAAGTGCAGGCTTTTAAAATCAATCTCCTATACTGTGATGAAAATGAGTACATCAGTAATGAATAATACATCATCAACACTGAAAACCAGTCAACGGTTCCAAATCTCCATGATAAACTAGAAGGCAGAGTTGCCATAAATGATTGCATTTGAGCTAAACAAAGATATTGAAATCTGACATTAACTCCTAAGTACTCAAGGAAATGCTGAAATATCTCACCAGCATCTTTCCAGTTTGAGGTCCCAGGGAGAGATCAGCATAGTAAAATCTCAAGGGTAACAAAGTCTGCTTGGAATGAACTTATCCCTCCTATCCAAGGCACTGGAGACCACAGCACTCCTCAGAAAACATGGTCCACACACCATTACTGAAACTGTGGTCTAAGAGCTACAAAACATATCCTTGACTGTGTAAGGCTGATAGGCCTAACTCCTCCAGGCCACGAGCCCCAGGACATCTCTGGAGCCTCGTTTCCCACTCCCCCTGAACTGGGAGCACCCATAAAAGTTCAAAAGGCTATAAAGGCAAGGACAACCCAATGTCAGGAAGGCAATGATGAAATCCTTCATTGCTGATAAATCCAATAACAGAAATCGCAGGATCATATGGACACAGACTCCTATCTGATCAAATCCAGGTTCTCCTCCTCATTAGAACACTTTTTAAAAAATTGGAATAAGAGATAGTTCTGGAATACAAAGTTCCTGATGATAAAAGAGCAGAAAACTTGCCATTGAAGAAAGATAAAAAATCAAGGGTGAGTGGTGAAAGGTTTAGTCAACTCAGAATGAGACAACGAAGTAAGTGGCAACATCGTTTTGGAGGTTGTCTGGCAACACGTATCCAAAAACTTAAAAACATTCCGCACTTTTTTTTTAGTTTCAAAAACCATAGTTTTATTATTTGTATCCATGCAGTCACTGATCATTTAGTCTCTTGTATTTTATTTTAATTTTCCTTGAGTATAGTTGACACACAATGTTACCTTAGTTTCAGGTGTACAACATAGGGGTTTGACAAGTTGTGCACCCCTACATTTATGGCAGCTCTATTCACAATAGCTAAGATACAGAAGCAGCCTAAGTGTCCCTCCATAGACAAATGGATCAGGAAGATGTGATACAGCAGAGGATGATATAGCCACAAAAAGGACGATATTGTGCAGTCTGAGGTAACATTCAAAACCTTTTAACCCATCGATTATATGCATAGGACTTTACCTTCTGAGATAAGCAACCAGATGTGAACAGATATGCTGGGACTTATCACTGAAAAGGTGAAACAAATATAAACACAGATCAAAAGCAATTGGTAGAGAAACAGATATGTACTTACACAGTTGTGTACTTACTCATCAAAAGCAATTGGTAAGGAAACAGATATGTACTTACACAGAAAACTGGAAGTTAGCATGTATGACTGTTTCCATCATCTGTTAAAATACTGTGAAGTCATTAAAAATGCTACTCAAGGGCGCCTGGGTGGCTCGGGTGGTTAAGGGTCTGCCTTTGGCTCAGGTCATGATCCCAGAGTCTTGGGATGGAGTCCCGCATCAGGCTCCCTGCTCAGCAGGGATTCTGCTTCTCTGCCCCTCCCTTGGCTCATGCGCCTTCTCTCTCTACCTCTTGCTCACTCTTTTTCTAAGTAAATAAGTAAAATCTAAAAAAAAAAAAAATTCTACTCAAACTACATAAAGATACAGATAAACAACAGATTTTTGAGTAAAATAGACTAAATAACAATACTATCTTTTAAAAATATATATTTATTTATTTATTTGACAGAGATCACAAGTAGGCAGAGAGGCAGGCAGAGAGAGAAAAGAAAGCAGACTCCCCACAAAGCAGAGAGCCTGATGCGGGGCTCGATTCTAGGACCCTAGGATCATAACCTGAGCCGAAGGCAGAGGCTTTAACCCACTGAGCCACCCAGGCGCCCAAACAATACTATCTTTGATTAAAAAAAAAAAAAAACCCATGTCCATATATATATCTATATATATATCTCAGAGATAGATATATATATCTCAGATAGATAGATAGATAGATAGATACAAACACATATATAAAACAATGTGCCTAAAATTTTAACAGTAAATGGTAAAAAAATTATAAGTAGTTTCTGATGACTTATATGTTACTTCTAATCTTTATGTAAGTATCTTCCAAACTTTATCTAGAACAAATATGTATCCCTTATGAATTCTGAAGAAACAATAAACACCAAGTGTTTTTAAAATGTCACAGCAAAGGTCTGTGTCAAATTAGGGCTTTCTGTTCAGCAGGAGGGAGTCTGGAAAGTCCACAGTAAAGGCTTCCTCCTCTAAGGGATACCAGCAGAAGCAGAGCCAAGACAAGAAGTTACCGAAGACTCCACGCTTGCACGTTTTTGGTGCCCAAGGTAGGAATAACTGGGACATACAAGTTCAAGATAATGGCTAGATAAATGTATTACCAACAGGGACAGACCTAGTCCCATGCTGCTAAAAGAAGATGTGGTAGTTGCTCCAGTTTCAACAACTCCCAAAAAAAACCAGCGTGAAGGATGGTCTGACAGACAACCCTGTAGCTTATCATACTGATCAGCTGCTCCTCCGCAGGTGCCAAACCCACTGAGCAGGGACAAGGGCTGTGAAGGACAAGGTCACCAGAGGTGCCTCGGAGGTACAGAGCTGGGACGGAGTCCTCGTGGATGCTTCATCTGGGTTCAAGCCTTAGGAGAATTTCAGATAGAAACAAAGGAGCAGGGAGCTCTGAAGAGAACTGCGATGCGGTGTGTCCAGACGATTTCCCAGTCACAAGTCGGAAAGCAAGAGCAAGGAAGTCCATGCCGAAGTGCACAACCAGCACACTGTGGGTCTACTAGAAGAAGAAGGTGCTTCCAGAGAACAAATCTCTTAGCATATCGAGAACAAGAGACCTCCAGTCCTGGAGTAGATGTGTCAGAAAGCTGATGCTAGTGGACAAGACAGGGCAGTCTGAAAAGAAACCTCAGAAAGCGATTTAAAGAAGCAGCAAAAATGGTCCTCAGTTGTCTCCTGTCCAGAAAATAGATTACATTGTTCAGAACGACTCCTCAGAATTTTATGAAGATTTTAAATAGTAAGACAAATGTATTGACTCGGGGAAAACATGTATACATTCAATCTGCTTCGTCTACTTCATGACTTCTAAGAATAAAGTTCTGAGAATAGAATTCAAACTCTTTAGATAGGAAGCAAAGGGGGCAAAGGGCTAATACACTTTTGAACAAACAAGTTATATTTTTAAGTCATTTTTTACAAATGAAATGACCACTCTAGCACATCTGTATACAATTACCAGAAGCAAGTAATCTACCACTTGCATAAAGCAAGCTAAACTTTTCCTACATATTCTTCTATCCATTAAGCGTTAAGGTCCTCACACACACACACACACACACACACACACACACAGGAGAGTTTTCTATGTAATGATCTAGGACAGAGTTTTTCAATCTTACCTTACTGACACGCAGGCTGACTAAGTTTTCGCTGTGGGAGACCATCCTGCTCATTGTGTGATGTGTAGCTGTATGCCTGGTCCCCACCCACTATAGTCCATTAGCAATCTCCATGCTTGCAGCTGTGACAACCAAAAATGTCCCCATTCCCCTCACTGTAGAACCACATACCTACTGGTATTTTGACGACTTAATGGGATAGTCAGAGGTCTGGACACTGCAAATAGTCGGTGGGGACTTTATAAACCTCAGCGATTTGCTTGGAATTGAATTCAGAAAGAATAACAATGTGCTTTTTAGTTGTCTACTGTGATTTAACCTAATTTGAGTAAATTTAAAATCTACCAGAAGGTGTGTTGAAGGGTGATTCATTTATCATAAAAATAAGACCTTCTCATAAATTTTACAGAAAGTTTCAGTCATTCCTTTGTGTGTCCATGGTTGGCAAGAAAAGTACATGCTAGAAGGCAGAAGTATAAAATCCTGTTGCTGACACAAACTGCTTCATAATTAGCAGGTTTAGATTATGTTATAATGAGCATATGTATATATTATCAATGGATTTACCATTACATGCATACAAAAATGCTCTTCTTGGGAAAAAAAATTCATTAAATATGAATAAAGGGGATGCTGCCACAATTGCTTAAAGTAACTATGGAAATGTGTTTAAATCTTGATTCCACATTCTAATCTCTACCCAGATCTCTTTTGTTAAAAAAATCTACTTTCTCAGGGGCACCTGGGTGGCTCAGTGGTTAAGCCTCTGCCTTCGGCTTAGGTCATGGTCTCTGGGTCGTGGGATCAAGCCCCGCATTGGGCTATCTGCTCAGCAGGGAGCCTGCTTCTCCCTCTCTCTCTTTGCCTGCCTCTCTGCCTACTTGTGATCTCTCTGTCTGTCAAATAAATAGATAAAGTCTTACAAAAAAAAGAAAAACAGAAAAACAAAAACTCTCTTTTGGGCGCCTGGGTGGCTCAGTGGGTTAATCCGCTGCCTTCGGCTCAGGTCATGATCTCAGGATCCTGGGATAGAGTCCCGCATCGGGCTCTCTGCTCAGCAGGGAACCTGCTTCCTCCTCTCTCTCTCTCTGCCTGCCTCTCTGCCTACTTGTGATCGCTCTCTGTAAAATAAATAAATAAAAATCTTAAAAAAAAAAAAAAACTCTCTTTTTCTCAGCTCTAACATGAAGTTATACACTTTAGACACCAAGAATCTTTTGAGATTTCTTCCTGTGAATGACCCTTGCATCATAAATGCACCCAGCATTAAGGATACATTCATGCGGCAAGGTTGGGTTAGAACAGATAGAAAAATTAGGAAATGTGAAGCTGTATTGTAAAAATTTTATTCCTTGAAAAAACAAATTCAGGGGCCCCTGGGTGGCTCAGTCAATTAAGCATCTGCCTTCAGCCCAGGTCATGATCCTGGAGTCCTGGGATCGAGCCCAGGCAAAGGGGCTAATACATTTTTGAAAAAATAAATTATATTTTTAAGTCATTTTCTAAAAATGAAATGACCATTTTTGTGCATTAGCATATAATTATCTGAAGCAAGTAATCTACCACTTGTATAAGCAAGCTAATACTTTTCTACATACCCTTCCATCCATTAAACATTAAGGTCCTGATATATATGCATCTAATATCAGAGAGTTTTCTGTATAATGATCCAAGACAAGGTTTTTGTCTACCCACAGTCTGACTGAGCCCAATGCAGGGCTTGATTCCATGACTCTGAGATCATGACCTACGCTGAAGGCAGACACTTAAGTGACTGAAGCCACCCAGGCACCCCTGAAATTTTTTTTAAGATTCTATTTGAGAGAGAGGGAGAGAGAGAGTACAAACAAGGGGAGGAGCAAAGGGAGAGGGAGAGGGACAAGCAGACTCCCCACTGAGGGTGAAGCCCAATTCGGGGCTCAATCCTAGGTCCCCAGGATGCTGAGATTATGACCTGAGCTGAAGTCAGATGCTTAACTGACTGAGTCAACCAGGGATTCCAAATCTTAACTTCTTGATGACTATGACTTTCTCACTCAACTCTGAAATTATCCTTATTCTAATTCCAACACCTAGATCAGTAGAGGGCCCACAAGCAAATGTTTAACAGATGTGTGCTGATGAATGAATGAAGTGTTGCTGAAAGGGAATTAAGACCATTGCATAGTAAAGCAGGATGTCGGGAGGATTTGTGCAAAGTAGATGGCCCATAAAATTGGGAAGACTGAAATGTTTAGAAAGGAAAAGGGAGAGCATGTTAATGGTGAGAATGGAGAATTGCAGAAGAATGGGAAGAATTTGAAAGACTGGCCAGGGCCAACTCTACTAGACGAAATGTGTGAGTGAGAAGAAGGCTCCTCTCTGGGCCAGTGCCAGTGCACCTCTGGAGCAACCTCTATTTATAGTGAAGCACAGGGTGCCTGGGTGGTTCAGTCGTTAAGTGGCTGCCTTCAACTCAGGTCATGATCCTAGGGTCCTGAGATCGAGGCCCACATCGGGTTCCCTGTTCAACAGGAAGTCTGCTTCTCCTTCTCCCACTCCCCCTGCTTCTCTGTGTGTGTGTGTGTCTCTCTGTCAAATAAATAAATAAAATCTTTTAAAAAATAAAAATATAGTGAAGCACAGGGGAGATTTCAACCTCTGCTTGTCCAGGATCAGGAGACTTGGGCAGTGCACGCTCTGCACAACCATCTCAAACAGCCCTGAGGTGGCTCCCTGAGAGGAAGCCAAGGATTTCATTTTTCAAGCAAGTGCCCAGGACCTGATACCACTGGCTTAAATGGCTGTCATAAGCAAATGCTTTCCTCACTGCTCTTGGAAGTACCTCTTATTTACCGTTAAACTTCTAGACCTCAAGCTAACAGAACAGCACATCAAGGGATTTGAATCTCAGGCTCTGCTGCTTATGTGACCTTGGGTTAGTTAAATTTAACCTCTCTGTGCTTCAGTTTCTCCATCTGTAAAACGGGGATGATGACAGTTGCCTCACCACCGCCTTGAGAAGCAGGTTGAATAATCGTGTGTAAGACCCTCAGCACAGTGCCAGGCTCCAGGCAATACCTAATGAGGGCCCCAGATACCGTACACCTGGCTGCGTGATGCCTATGTTTCCAATGTGAAGCTTTGGAAAGCTAGTTATTCAAAATGAAAATAGCTTTTTATGCCACTTGTGAGTGGGGAATTATACATCCTCGTACTTTAAATTACCTGTTTTGTTGAGTACCGGAATTTGGTGCTACTTTTTTAGCTAACAAAATAACTAATATTAGAACACTTTTGAGAGGCAGAAACTAGGAGAAAGCATTTAGATTTTTTTCTATGTTCATAATTGCACAGCCTCTTCTCTTCTCCTGGAAAGAACCCCAGAAGATGGTTAGCATTGTCTCCCCAACTCACAGATGAAGAAACTGAGGCTCAAGCACACAGAAGGACCAGGTAGAGACCACACAGAAAGAGTGGTAGAGCTCAAAGAAGCAGTTCAGGTACTGAAGGGTCTATCTAGAGCTTCTATAAGGAGCAATGACCAAGAAAAAGAATCCAATGTTATCAGCACAAAATTAGGTACAGCACTCGGGAAGGATCCTGTGCAAGCCAGAGGTCTGGAAGCTTTAAACTTTATGCACTGCAAGACAGTTGCTCCTCATTGCTGAGGTCAGAATGAAATAATTACATTCAAATAGACTGTTGACAGAGCATGTGGGACCCTGTGCCAGGTGCTGTACTGGACTCCCACCCTCATCTAACCTCATGCTTTCCTCTCCCCAGCATCATGATAACAAACTGGGGTACAATGGTCAAGTTTCACATGTCAGCTTGGCTAGGCTATAATACCGTTATTAAGCAAAAGCCAATCTAGGTATTGCTGTGAAGGTGTTAGGTAAATGTGATTAACTTTTCCAATCAACTGACTGTAGAGGAAATTAGCCTGGTAGGCCTCATCCAATCAATGGAAAACTTTAAGAGCATAAACAGATTTCTGAGAGATGAAATTCTGCCTCAAAGCCATAACACAGTGGATGGAGCCAGAGAGTACAATGCTAAGCAAAATAACTTAGTCAAAGAAAGACAAATACCATATGATTTCCCTCCTATGCAGAATTTAAGAAACAAAACAGATGAACAATGGGGGGGAAAGAGAAAGGCAAACCATAAAGCCGACTCTTAATAGAGAACAAACAGGGTTGCTGGAAGGGAGCTGGCTGGGGTTGGGGGGCAGAATGAGCAATGGGAATTAAGAAGGCACTTGTGATGAGCACCAGGTGTTATATGTAAGTGATGAATCACTAAATCCTACATACGAAACTAATATTACACTGTATCTTAACTGACTGGAATTTAAATAAAAACTTGGAAGGAAAAAAAAAAATAACAGAAAGTTTGCCCAAATTTCCAACCTGTTTGATTTTCCAAACTGCTGGTCTGCCCTACAGACTTCAGACTTGCCAGCCCTACAACTCTATAAGCCAATTCCTTAAAATAAACCATACATGCATGTGTGCATATATACATTTATACACATATTTTTATACTTATAAATATATGTATTTATAAATGTATCAATCTAAAAATATCTCTGTACATATACATATATATCTATATATACCCTACTCTTCTAGTCTCTGGGCCTCCTCCTTCACAGGGCTTGGGTATGATCAGCTCTAAGCCTACTATGCAGTATGTGGCAACATCTCTCACAGCATGGGGCCAGTGCCAGGCTCTGGGAAGAGAGGCTGGCCCTCTGTTCCATGGGCAGGCATTCCTGCCCCCTTTCCCATCACACACAGCCTCTTGTGGTAAGCCCCCCACTATTAATCCTTAGCTTCATGCTTGCCAACCTCCCAATGCCATGACTGTCTGCGCCCCGCTGCAGTAGAGGGCCGATGGGAACAACTCTAAAACAGGACAATCCAGGTCTCTGCTCTGCACCCACCGCGACTAATTCAGAAGTCACAAGTTCAGCAAAATGACTGAATTCCACTGTGGAAGCAATCTGTCCCATACTGTTTTACTTCATTTTTTAATGTTTCAATTTTTTATTTAAGTCCTGACTAGTTAACATGCAGTGTCATGTTAGTTTCAGGAAATTTAGTGAATCATCTCTTACATACAACAGTGCTCATCACAAATATTCTCCCTAACGCCCATCCCCCATCTAGCCCATCCCCCACCTACCTCTCTTCATCAATCCTCAGTTTGTTCTCTATAGTTAAGTCTCCTATGGTTGGCCTTCCTCTCTTTCTTCCCTCTTCCCCCATGCCCATCTGTTTTGTTTCTTAAATTCCACGATGTTTTTAAAGAATGTGAAGGGCGCTTGGGTGGCTCCATCAGTTAAGTGTCCTTGAGGATGGAGCCTGCTTAAGATTCTCCCTCTCCCCACCACTTCTGGCACTCTCTAAATGAACGAATGAAAGAAAGAAAGACAGAGAGAGAGGGGGGAAGGAAAAGAGGAAGGGAGGGAGAGAGGGAAGGAGGGAGGAAAAAAGAAAGGAAGGAAGGAAGGATGGATGGATTTGAACCAACATTTAAAAATGCATGGGGTTTCACATCAAAATTTACCTTCTTCTTTAAAATCACAGAATGCCTGCACTTCTCCCAGGAGACAGGGTTGTCGACTGCTCCCTTTAGGAGTCAGGGCTCACCTGTCTTTCCTCATCTCTAAATGTCCCCTTTTTATCACACCAGCCTCCTTCTTCTATTAAAGTTATCCACTTAAATCCTATAATCCATTCTTTTCGAGGGAAACTAAAAAGTATATTTGAAATCCTACCACCAGCCAAGAAAGAAGCACAGTTACTTGTATGAAGCCATTGGCCCATGGCTGGACCAGCACGCTAGAAGGGCTGGACCCAGTTTTCCCACCTCTGTGTACCCCTCACATCCCAGCAGGAGCTCCATGAGGGCTTGGCTGATCTGCAGCCTCCTGCTCTCCAGCCCATTCATTAGACATTAGCAGAGCCAAAGAGATGGAAACTATTCATTTCTTCTAATTGCTAGCACTTCACACAACAGATTCAATGGGAGCATGAATGGAAAAATCTTGGCTGAGAGGACAATTAGGATTATATGGGGCCTGTGCTTTTAAACTCCTTCCACCTCACCTATGTACAGATGGTGCAAAAAAATTGGTCATTAGTTGGAGACACTTTTAAAGTGAATACTCAGGCAGAGAGAAAAAGACTGTAATGAGTTATCTATATGATTATGAAACCGTCTGAGAACAGCAGCAAACTGTTCTGAAGTGCAGAGTACCTCACGGAGCTGGGAGACAGAACAGGATCCCACTACGACGGACCTGCACTTCGGGCATCAGGCTTGATGAAGCAAGATACCTGTTTACCCTTCCTGCTCCCTTTCTGCTTTTGGTGAGCATGGACCATGGTGCCACAATACTGACTTTACTGCCATGGCCATTACCAGGTTTCATGGTGCCTGTACAAACATTAGGTGAAGATGTCACGTCTGTGCAGAAGATTTAGTGCACATTGCCTGTCCATGGGGGAGAGAAGTCTCTCCCCACTGTGGACACCTGGCTTGGAGTGTGGACGGTACTGTCATGCCAAGGTGCAGAAAAGGCACCCCTGCCTTGGATTATATAGACCCCTTTGCAAAGGCACATGACCATGTGAGCAGAGCACAGGCTGAATTTAATGCTGACCTATCTTCCTGTCTGGATGCTTCTATGCAATGCCAAAACCCACATAACCTTATTCTGCAGTCCCACCAGAGGTATAAAATACTGTAGCTTCTTGTCTATGAATAAGACACAGAAAAAGGAAGGAAATAGAAAAGAAAGTTTTTTGGGTAGGTAGTGATAAATTTATTTTATGATAGACTCAAACGCTAAAATCAGTTGGTCATCTGTCTATTGAGCAATGATTGTGCAGCTAATACATGCTAGATAATGGGGAGTCAATGGTATCCCTCAGACACAAGCCCTCCAGAGACCAAGGGACAGAATGTGTCAGTAAGTGCTTAGCCGGTATAATGATTTCAGAGGAACATTTGGAAGATTGGGATTCCTGGCCAGTGGGACAGCTGCTGATGTTTAGGCATTGATGCTTATGCTCTCTACACTTCAAACTTCTGAATTTCTGAAGGCTCTCCCTGCCTATGCCACTTAGAAGGTGCAATGCTGAAAAATGGGAATTAAAACCAATATATCCAGTTTTTGCAGTCACCTATTTCCTTAGAAAGCCCGGAGGAAGACAGCTAATTTTAAAAGGCAGGTACTGAAGTCCAGGATTACATGATGAAAAATGCGCCCTAGCATCAGTGCAACTGGCTCTGTTAGTAAACAGAAAAGATTCATTTCTTCTTCTTGCATCATAGCCATCCAGATTCGGGAGGTCTGGACCTGAAGCATGAATGCAAGGAGGAAAATATTTTAAAAGTATTTTTAAAGGTTCAATCCTGTATTTTTAGTTACTAAAAATGATCTCAGAAACCAGAAATTGGCCTCTTATTTACTGCTCTGAAAAATTCTCCAGATTCCATGTGAAGTGGTAACTACTTAACCATGTTAAGTAACCATGTTAAGTTCTGTCCTCCTTTTCAAAGTTTAATCCTGTGAGGATTATGAGGCGATATTAATAATAATAGAAAATGGTTATTTAGGCATTTACTCTACGCCAGGCAGGCTTCTGTTCTGCTACAGCTTTTCTGTTCCGTTTCATCAGCTCTCTTAACCCTTCCAGTATCTCCTTTTTCCTGAGAAGGAAAATAAAGTAATTGGCCTAGAATCCCAGAGATAATTAGTGGTACAGCTGGGATTTGAACCAAGGCTGTCTGGCTCCAGAGTCAGGCTGCCAAGCACTACACTTCTAGAACAACCATCACCTTTCTATTTCACTTTCCACGCTGAATTATAAATATTGGCTTAGGTGCCCAACTCTCCCACAGGGTCATGTGCTGCTTAAAGACAAAGACTCTCCACCCACTAGGGGGTGCTGCTACACTGTAGGCACCAGTAAGTATGTGCTAAATAAATGAATGAATGCACGTCTGCTTAAAACTATGTGTAGAGCCTACTAAGAGAACGTACCACATAGACCACAGGAAACAGGTAAACTAAGTAAAACGTGCCAAGTTGGGAGAAAAGAAAATTCTACATGGTTAAAAGCAAGCAGTGGAAGGGTTTTGTCAAAGCAATCAAGGTGTTTGAGAAGGATCACTTCTGGGCTCACACTGTTCATCCAAGTAGCAGGTAGCTGGTAGCTGAGAAAGGGGCAACTTCTCTTGCACAGGCCTGACCAAAACTACATGGAAGACGGGCAGGAAGGGAAGTGACAAAATATTCCCGCCACTGTCCACTGCAATCCCACTAGAAGGACATCTCCCTTTTCCAGAATGTTGGGAATGATTGCAAGGTGCCAGCAAGGATCTAATTTTACAATGACCATAAGAGTGAGTGAATGAGTGTGTGCGTTTGTGTGAGTGTGTGTGTGCTTAGAGGTGGGGAAGTAGAGGCAGCAAGAATGAATACCAGCCTTTGCAAGGCATAGGCTGTAAATGAATGTGGCCGAAACACTGAAAATAGAATACAAAAGTTAACTACAGTACTCTGACCAAGAAACCCAAAGGAACAATTCAGAGATGTACAGAGAACACAATCAAACCAGTCAGTGCAATCAAAACACAACCACAAAAGGCCTGCGCTAATGCAAAATTTTTTCCTGTTCTGTTCTCACAGAAACCAGATATAAAAAACATCCCAAACTAGCTTTTATTCTTCACCATCTGAAGAGAGGGTTGCTTGTTGCTTATAAAGCTTTAGAAGGAATTATAAATGCAGAAAATGAGACATTATCACCCAAAGAAATAAATACAATGTCCTCTCCATGGTAAATTCTGAAGGACATACCAAACCTTGAAGGAAACCTCATTCCAATCACCACTGCCCTGCCTCCATCCCTAGCATTCCTTAAAACAAGGCCCACGGTGACTTCTCCCAAGTTCCAGTGCGGGAAACCAGAGCAGTAGCAGCGCCCATGGCCTTCTGGTAGTGGACTTGCCCAGAGCTGCAATCACTACCCCATTACTGGTGTCTGTCAAGCCACTCCAAACATCAAATAATTCCTTCTCCAAACAAGAGCTGGAGTAATTTTTTTAAAAAAAATTCATACGTCAGATTATGCCATCCTTGTTTAAATATTTCCATTGCATTTATAATAAAAAACCATTAGCACACCTACAAGACCACATAACTGGCTCCTACTTCTCTCATCTTAGATCACACACTGTCCTCTAGCCTACAGGTGCCCTTTTTGTAATTCAACACCCTGAAGAAGTTTACACCAGCTAGTTCATAAAATGGTGTTTCCCGACATCTTTTTCTCTCTTCTCCTTTAGTATTCAGACTTCACCTCCACAAGAGGCCTGACCATTCACTCTGTTTTCTATTTAATATTTTACTTTCACCATCTAAACTTATCTGGATCTCTGAATTCGTTATTATTGTTTTATCCATTAAGGTCCAAGCAAGACATAGATATTACAAGCAAACTGAGCTGTGGCAGCATCCCCTACTAAAGGGGCTAATTACAGAAGTGGAGGCAGTGTGTGGGGAAGTACAACCCAGTGCAGTCCCCAGGGCCTAGGAACCATGAAGGACATTATTACCCTTGGGCCTGGAGTGACAAGGGAGGACGCAGAGAGCAGCACAGAGAAGGAAAGCATTTTGTATTTTGAGAACCACCTGGTAGGAGCTGTGACCTTCAGAAGCTCATTCAGCCAACCCACAAAGACTCCAAAGAGAGAAAGCTAGAGAAGGGATGACCCGAAGTCCCTCCTCCTTGTCCTCTGATTTCCAGCAGCAGCTCCCCATTTGCCAAGTTCAACAATAAGAGGACAAGGGGTCTATGGACAAAGACCAGGGATCAGCACTTTTCTTCTGTAAAGGATCAGACAGTAAGTGTTTCAGGTTTTTCAAGCCATAGGGTCCCTCTGGCAACTCCCAGGATCTGCTCCTGTAGGGTAGAAAGCACCCATCAGTGTGCAGACGTAAATGGGTATAGCTGTGTGTTAATGAGACTTTATGTACAGACAACTGAAATTTGACTTTCATAGAATTTTCACATGTCATAAAATTATCTTTGGAGCTTTTTTTTATCCATCAAAAACTACAAAAATCATTCCTCGCTTATAGGCCATACAAAAATCACAGCCGAGCCACATTTGGCCTGTGGGCCATAGTTTGCCTGTCCCTGATATAAACCATTCAGACCAGTCTCCCAGGCAGAATATAGCAGAGAAGGGTAGATGTCGGAGCGGAAGCAGCAAATGGAAATATGCAGCGCCTCTGTCTTGCCACAATTGAACAAAAGTACCAGGAGAGCAGTAACCTTACTGTATCCCCAACACTCTGTATGGGGCCTAGATATAGTAAGTGCTCAATAAAAATCTGTTGAATGACTCAACACATGGGTCTCCTGTTGGGATTCTTCACATGGTCGAAATCATTATAACTATCAAGAGTCCTTAAAGTCACACTAAATCACATTCCCTAAAAACATTTCTGGGGCATTATCACCTGACATTCAGGCTTTTGTCAGACAAACAAAGAGTGGATCTGGAGTCCTCAAAAGATCTACAGACAGGAAGCAGATGCAGGCATTAGAGGAATGTGCATCCCCTCTTAATATATCACCCAGGTTTAGGGCCCCAAGGCTTCCATCCAAAGTCTGATTGCAGTAAGAAATGATACAAAGAAAGAAAAAGAATATTTTCCTTTGCCTTAAGCCAAAGGCAGCTCTGGGACTGAGCCTGAGGGAATCTGTATGCTTGACTATCGATTCGCCTTCTAATCAAAATGGATAAATGCGCCCACTCGGGCTGCAGCTAGACAAAGAATGATGGACGCAGGTGGGGAGTTCCTGGACAAGTTTAGGCCTTTTTGCTTTTAACACAAGAGCAGCCTTGGTTTGGGGTATGTGGATATTTCCAGGAGCTGGGGGAAAGCTTTTGTTATTTAGTGCCACTCAGGGAAAACCCTAAATTCATATATCTATCTCCAGTTTCACAGCAAGTCTCTATCCAGAGAAACAATAAGCATATACTTCATGAATGAAAAGAAGAAGACATGTACCCTGACTTACACTACATTCAACACTAAGGAATTTTTCTGCTAATAACAATAATAGCTAATGTGCTAATTATAGAACTTATGTGCCATGTACTATTCTCAGAGCTGCTCATATATTAATTCATTTCATCCTTCTATCAGACTTACCAGGAAGGAACTATTATTATACCCATTTTATAAATTAATAAACTGAGGTGCAGAGGAGCAAGATATTTCCATGGTCATTCAGCTACTAAGCAGCAAGAAGCCATCTGATGACCCAGGAAGTCTTAGCAACTATGCTATTCTACCTATTTCTCCATTATATGATCAGTCCACCAAAAGATCTGCCTGGGAGATGCATCCAGTTCAAAACTGATTAGGAAATGACACCACCCGTGGATTCAAAGAGTTTATACTCAAGATTCAACACAAGATTCTCACAAAAGCTAGGCTAGGAGATTATACATTACATCATCAAAGTATTGCCTTCATGGCTGAATGCAATTCAGCATGGATTTATGCAGTGTCTACCGTGCGTTCTAAAGAGATGTGAGGTGCCTCTGGGAACACAAGCAAGATATAACAAGGGCCCATTATAAGAGTAACACAGGTGAAACAGCAGGTCCATGCAAGCCCAAAAAAAGATCACCAAATAGCAAACTAAGTACTTGTTTGCATTTCTTTTGTGAAGAATTAACCCTCCTTTGCACCAGTGAGCCCCCAAAATCTTCTCTATTAATAAAAAAGTTTAAATACACTGTGCCCAGGTAGGATAATTAAAATTCTGTATGAACACCCACCTTTCCATGCACTCTTTCCCTTCTGTTTTAGGTAAAATTGGTACCACCTTACTTTCCCAGATCTCTAGAGAGCTCAGTATCCTGCAGAGATTTTCTGAATTCCTAGTGGGTTTTTGCCTCAAGGTCACAATGGGTCCACCAGACGTCTTCCACATCCCAGATGAGACTTTAGCTCACTTTGCACCATTCTCGGCTCTGTGCCAGCCCAGCCATGGATTTCAGTCACTGTGATAACCCCAACCATTCATAAGGATGTGTGATAGACTTTACTTACGACTTTAAAACACAGCTATACACCTGAGTTTGATGATTAGATTTTTCACACTCAAATATCCCTCAGCCAGCCTAACACTGGGAATCTCCCCCTGCCTGCCTCTTCTCGGAAATTCCATCCTTCTACCATGCTCTCTTGTCTCACTCACTTACTTCTGCCCATTTCTCTGTCCACTCTTCTCTCTTTCAACCACTGCTCTAACATTTCTGTTCACTGCATAGAAAAATACATTTATACATCTGTTTACTACTTTTCTTACAGACCTTGCCTGTGAGGCTTCACGTTTCCCTGAATAATTCCTGAATAAAAATGGTTTCCTCACTGAAAAGAACTTTGGTGCCAGCTATTAAAATAATGATTGTCTTTAACCCCTACAATCTATTAATATTATATTCATATACACATATAAACATTAACAGTGTTAAAATAATAATCATTTTAACAGTAATGCAGATTTTCATTCAGTTTAACATACAAATAAATGTGGCCAGGTCATTTTCATTCTAGAAATTTATAATATTTCTTCTTAACGTGACAAAGCTCAGTGTGTTTACAGGACAGTGAATAGCTGAAGTTGCATATTAACAGAAATTTGTTCCTTACATCAAATCTGCAAAATGCACAACTATAAGTCTATAAGAAGTCTGCTACTGCTGGGGTCAGATGTAAGTTCTAGAACAAGCTTTCTTCTTTGGGTGAACTGCCTCCATGGACTTCCCAAAATAGCAGTCCCTTTACCCCTCAAGGGTCCTCAATGACAGTGGCCCTTTGAGAGCCCTGAGTCTATGGCAGCTCCTCCCCATCAACCACCCAATCACATGAATGACTCCCATGGGACTTTGTTACATGTACTACATAGCTTTAAACACAGAGTTAACCATGACATAACCTAAGAGTGGAAGGTATCTTTCCAATCGAAGGATCCCATAGTCATCCCTTCTCCACCCAGAGATGGGCCTCTTTGTTATGAGGCTTTATCCCGTCTCTCAGCTGGGTTTCGATACATGTACCTGAATCTAGCAACAAGTATTTAAAGATCCTGAGTTCTGCGCCGGGGTTACAGAAATTTTGACAATTCTGGCTCATGGGGGAAAAAAAGAAATGAATATTCATAAAGAGATGCAAAGACATACATCACCTACACAATTTTCATCACATATAGAGAAGACATATTAAATAATTTTAACTAGAATAAGATATACTAATTTTTACCCAAATAATAACACATTTTGTGGCATTAGTTTTGTTTTTGAGGGGACCTTTTTTACTGAGTATTTACAACAAATAAATAACCTTCCCTTAATAACACAGTGACCTTATTTTCAGAAGTGCATAGCACCTCATGACCAAAAAAAAAAAAAACCACTAAGAATAAGCAGAATACAAAGTGCTTCATATATTCCCTCTGACAAAGTAGAAGAGCAAGGAGAAAATTCAACATGCAAGCAATAACCTGGCAGGACAGCTGGGCACAAAAGCAAAGAGGAATGGAATATTGATAAAATAATTTTTACCCATCTCAAACATGGGCTCAACTCCAGGTTCATAACCGGAACATCAAATGGAATATGATCATGAACTCACGCCAGTATGCCTCTCTGAGATGTAAAATGGACTTTACACTTCTAATTCCCAGGGAAAGCCAGCATTTGACATGTATTAGATATTTTATCATAAAGACTCAAACTAAACATGACAACTGACTTCAAGTACACAATTTCCTAAGAATTCTGAGATTTGACATGGGGAATTTTGCATTTTAGTGTGGGAAACACAATTCACTAAAAGAGAAACTAATTTGTTAATCAACAGGCCTGAGTCTTGATTATCAATTAAACAGACTCTAAAAACATCTAAATAGATGCTAAACATATCTATGCAGATGGCCTCATTCAGTCCACAAATCTCAAGAGAGAAAACTCGAGCTCATTCATGGAAATTTTATCCCCTACAAAGTGAAGGAGACATGACATTGAATGCAATTGGTCTCTTAAAAAGAATAACACTGATATTTGCATGAAAAATAATTTAAGAAAACTGAGTTTAGATGATGGTAGACTGGAACAGGGGTACTGCAACAAAACTTAAAAATGAAGCTCTACCCCTTTTATAGGCAAAAATCTACAGTATTCTTGACTTATGTAAGTACAAAATATTTAATATTATCTTTAAAAATGCACTCCTTCCCAAGCAAGATTCCTATTGACCTCAACGGAACTTCTAAAATTGAAATAACTTTAGGGATGTTTCCATGTATGATGTTAACATAGTAACTGAAAGGTCATCAAGTCTTTAAAAATTTTCCGATTGTATCACCAACATATGTTCATCACAATTTCTCTTTCAGGGGTCACTCTCATGGGAAATGCTAGGAAGGTTTCTTTTTAATCATTCACAAGATTTCATATCTGTATTACACTAAAATCTTTCCTTTTAAGGCCATACCAAAACTTGTTCCAAAAAGATAAGAATAACACTTTGAAATATAAATACTTCTTAGCTAAATTAAAATAGGTCCTCTATAAATACATGAACAATTAAAATGTACTTCTAATAAGTGTCTCTTTCATGCACAGACATGGGCCCCCTTGGACAATAAAGAATATTTTTCTCAGAGTTCTATATCTCTGAAGTTTGCCACATGGGACAAGATGCAAATTTGGATGGGCTGTTTACCAATTACTCCACAGTGTTTATAAATAGCTTCCATACCCAATCAACTGCTTTTCCCTACTTAACAGGTGTTAGAGTAGGAAGGAGTTGGGGAAAGCCACAATGGGGCTGTCACATGATTATAAACTTTTTTTGGTCTCTGGAAGTGGTGCTACCTTCCAAGGAGCTATACAACTTTCTAAGCAGGGAGCATTAACTGGCTCTTTCCTGTTTTCCTAAATCATCGCTTTTGCTTTCTCTCTCTTTTGACCACGTGAGGTTGACTGACATAAGGTCAATGACAGAATTTTTCTAGAACTTTTTATTCTTTTGAAGCATAAAATGGTAAACTTTCCAAATCAATAGAGAGAGAATGAGTTTTTAAATGAATAGTCTGAAAATCTGCTAGTTTGGAAAAAGAAAATCAAATTAGAATCTTACCCTAATATAAAACACATCCAATAAATTCCAAGTGGATTGAAGAAATAGTATATAAATGATAGAGCACAGGTAAATATTTAACTTATCTGGAAGAAAGATTTTCTTTAAAAATGCAAATAAAGTTGTAGGAGAAAAAACTCTTATTTTTTCAAAGAATGCAATAATAGTTTTTAGTACTAAGTTGTAATTACAATTAAGATGCTTTTTCTAGGGGGACCTGGGTGGCTCCGTGGGTTAAGGCCCTGCCTTTGGCTGGGGTCATGATCTCAGGGTCTTGGAATTGAGCCCCGTAATGGGAGCTCTACTCAGTGGGAAGCCTGCTTCTCCTCTCCCCTCCCCCAACCTGCCTCTCTGCCTACTTGTGATCTCTGTCTACCAAATAAATAAATAAAACCTTTTAAAAAATTAAAAATTAAAAAAAAAAATTCGTCTACCTGTATAAATTTTACTCTCACATATGAAAATTTAGAAACCACAAAAGAGTAAAAGCAAAAAAAGTTTAAATCATCTGCAATACCACTCAAGAGACAGCCACTTTCAATGTTATATTATGTCCTCCTATTTCATCTGTATTATATTTATAAAGATGACATATATACAGTATGCCAATAGGAATGTACTTGGAGGTAGCTGGAGAGGGAGTACAACCCCAAAGTCCAGGTACAAAGTGTGGAACACAGACCTGAACCACTTATGATTTGGCATTCACAATGGCCATAGCAAATCATCCATGAATGAACATACAACCTCGCTAAAAACAGTAAGGTTGCTGGGACTTCCACGAGTCCTCTTAACGACACCTGTGTTTTTTAGCCATCTGTGACTGGAAGGGAAGACACGGTATGAGCACAGAGCAAATGCACTGAAAACAGAACCAAGACATAAAGAGAAACTAAATTCTACTTTGAGCCCTGAAGTCCACTGAGCCTGAAGCCAGTGATACCCCAGAATTTCAAGCTATTAAGTCCACACATTTCATTTCTCTTGAATTGGTGATCACTTAAAATAACTCCCATGGGGGCTCCTGGGTGGCTCAGTTGGTTAAGCATCTGATTCTTGATTTCAGCTCAGGTCATGGTCTGAAGGTCATGAGATTGAGACCCCACACAACAACAGACTCCCCACTCAGTGGGGAGTCTGCTTGAGATTCTCTCCCTCTGCCCCCACCCCCACTCATGCATGCACTCTCACTCTTCAATAAATAAAATCTTTCTAAATAAATAAATAATAAAAAACTAAATGACCCCCATGATGGCAGGTTTCTAATAACCAACATCTTTTTCACCAACACCTTCCATTTTCCTCAGCTTAAAACTATCAAAGCCCCATTTCTGGAGATGTGGGTTCACATACTCATGTCTGAAAATTAGAACAAGAGTGATCTGAAAGAAAATCTCAAGGAGATAAACAGATGACAGCCTGCAAAAACAAAGCCAACCACTATAAGTGACTGACAAATTTGGGAGGACATATGTAGGAATCTTGAGCGCAGTTTAAGGTTTGGCCTTTTTTCCTCAGAATGTATGAGAATTGGGACCTGACACCATGACAGAACCTATGTCTCCTACTTGTATCCTTTGCCTCATCTCCTCACTCTGAGAATATCTTATATCCACAGCTATGGCTGAAGGAGTTCAAAAATGCAAAAGAATCAAAGGAACCAACTGTAACAAAATTATGATATTTCACAATTTCTATTACCAGCTAGGCCTAATCACTGTCTCGAAAGATGAATAATTACGCACTACAGGTGCCGCATCAATCAATCAGGAACATGAATTTATTGACCTCCTATTATGTGCCTAGCATTACACAAAATGCTCTCTGAATCACAATGTGTATTGACACGATATTAAAATGTCAAAGTCATCTTTACAGCACCTCAAAAAGATGTGTGGGAAACACCACGCCAGCCTCTCCGCTGTATCCATCAACCACACAATCATGCTCAACACCGTCCATGGGCATTGACTTACAAAGGCACTGATCAGATTTCACTGCTGGAGGAAAAAGAAAATCACCTCGATGATGGTTTCATAATCATGTCACTGTGTGTGTGTGTGTGTGTGTGTGTGTGTGTGCAGGAATGTTAAAGAAAATAGGAAGAGGGATAAAACTACACTACTAATTGCCAAGAGAAGCTCAGTGTAAAAAGATCATTATAAATTGTGCTATGTTTTGATTTTACAGATGTAGACTTAAATTGCAATATCACTGGTTCTTTCTTGTCTCTCTTCTTGCTTTTTTTGGAATATAAGAGATAAAGAACAGGAAAACTGTAATGGAAATAGCACCATTCCACAGAGAAATGTTCAACAGCTGCTGAGACTGTGGCCTGCCACAAGAAGGTCAAAGTTTTGGAAGATGAAAGTGCCTGCAGCATGGCAGCTGACTGTGCCACAGCCCTTCAGACCCTGTGAAAGGGGGCATGGTGAACTAGGGCATCGGCACTAGAAAAAGCCACAGGAAAATTCAGACTGGTGGAAGCCACAGTTAACAGCAGTTGCTCCTAAGTGGAAACTGCATCTATAGTGGATGTTCCCTAGTTGACTGCCTTGGCCAGTCTGCATCCAGAAGGACTCTCCTGTCATGGTGGAATTATAAAGCCAGGCACCCCAACTAATCCCAGGGGCAGCCGCTGGATACTTTACAGTAACTCCCTCCCAATTAGGAGCAAAGTGGCACAAGATCATAAATGATAAAACATGCTCTAAATGCTGGATCCTAATGCCGGACGCCAAGAACTGCCTGTCCCCAATCTAGTACACCAGGCATCCTCCTTCAGTCTACCACCCATCCTCCCGTCTACTCAGTGTCCCTGTTCTAAACTCCCTTCTTGTGCCAAAACTTGGACAGAATTGGGATCTGCTGCTTACACAAGAGGCTTTTAACTAATGAGGTATCCAATAGCATCTCAGTGCTTGTATTTCTTTAACTCTTATTCTAAAATGCATTTCATTCTTTGGAAGATACTTGGTAGCCGCTCCAAAGAGTTAAGCAACACAGATCAATAACACATACAAATTAAAATAAGGAGCATTTGAATTTTATGTCCATTACCTAGGCTTTGGTAGGGCAGGCTAATAGCATTTTTTGAATAAAAATATCCCCACAGGCATCATCTCCCCATATCACCCTGATCTGGAAGCTAAACTTTTATGGTCACAGAACTCCCTGTTCCACACACAAGACCCCAAGCCCAAACCTCCCACCAACCGAACACATTTCCTTCCAAGAAAGAAAGAAGGGAGGGAGGGAGGAGAGAAAAGAATAAAAAGGGCAAAAAAGAAATCACAGTATCTTTTAACACTATTTTGCAAAGAAAATATATACATGTTTTAGGGTTTGTTTTTTTGTTTTTTTTTTTTGTTTTTTTTGTTTTTAGCAATCTTTCTACTTTCATGACACCAAAAAGTTCTACTCTTCATCCAATGCTTTTCACTGGTCTTACATAATTAATATCATCTTACTTTATTTTGGTAACTTCTCAATTCACTCTTTTCTAAGAAAGATACTACTGTTTTCTCTGTATAGAGATCATGACCCTGAGAACTAAAAAATACTTTTTGTTAAAAATAAACCATAAATGGTACTAGTTACGCTTTGTCGATAAAAAAGTATAACCAATCAAAAAAAAAAAAAAAGCCAAACATTTCCCTTAATTATGACAATGGCTGTAATTTAGTGATTGTCTAATCTCTGCTGGGCACAAAGCTGGATGCTTTACCCAAGTTCTCATTAATTCTTCACGACAATCCTAGGTAGCAGTGCTCATTCTCCCATGTTATTGATAAGAAAACGAAGAGGGCATACCAAACCTAAGATCCTAAGGCCTTTCTTCTTCCCCAAATGCTACAGTACTCACAACTGTCCCTGCTTCAAGAAAACTGGGCCATGCCACCCAAGTACCACTCTCTACCATATGGCAGGCTTCCCAGACTGCAATCGTAGGAAGCAATTAGTAATTAAAACTCTGCAAACCCTTTTAAGTGATGTCACCACTTCCCAGAGTTTCAAAAGAATCTTGAACAGTTTCCAAAAAGATATGATCAGTTATAGACTGATGACATTCAGTCTGATTCATACCCTATTACCAAAAAGAATGAAATAGATTATTTAAGAAAAAAAAAATTCCATAAATTAAATTTAATTAATTAAATCTGCTAGCAGGCACTGTAAGAAGACAAGAAACTAGGCTCAGCCTGTGTTTCTGTGCCTCTGGGAACTTTGTCTAACTCTACAGAGTATAAACATCATTGAAAGTCCTTGAACCAGTCATCCAGAAATGTCTTTAAGCTTCTGGGCCACATTACTCTTACCAGAGATGCTGAGATGTTGAAAAATTTTTTGGTTTGAGTCTTAATGCCTCTGGAGATCTTTGCCATTCTGTGGCTGAAATGCAAAGGAAAGAAGGAATGGCAAAAAGACAGCAACTAAAGGAGCCACAGAATTGGACAGTCCATTAATATAGATATTCAGACTCTGTATCACCAAGACGTGACTATATTCAGAATAGTGCTGATGTACCCTTTGTATGCAAAAACAAAGCTTTCATAATTACTCTGATAGCAGCCAGCGGGAACCATGTTTGGAATTTCTGATCTACCTGATTGTTTCTTATAAGGTTTTCTTAATTGAGATGGTTTGAGTGAATTCAGCTTATTCTTTCAGAATCAGTCGGGGATGGGAGGTGAAGACCTAGGCTCTAACAACTGTCCAAACCACCATCATGTAGCTACTGAGCATTTGAAATGTGTCTAAGTACTCACTGAAAAATATGAGAAGTATAATACACCCAATGGATTTGAAGGGTTAGACAAATAAAAGAATGTAAAACATCTCAATAATTTTGATATTGATTATAGGTTGAAATAACTTTTTGAACCTATTAGGGTAAATATAAGGCATCCTTGAAAACATCTCTGCCTGTTTCTTTTTAAAATGTGGCTACTAATCAAAAGAAATGAAATCTTGCCATTTGCAACGATGTGGATGAAACTAGAGGTTATTGTGTTGAGCAAAATAAGTCAATCACAGAAAGACGATTATCATATGACCTCTCTGATATGAGGAATTTGAGAGGGTAGTTTGGAGGGTAGGGAAGGGAAAAAATGAAACAAGATGGGATCGGGAGGGAGACAAACCATAAGAAACTCTTAATCTCACAAAACAAACTGAGGGTTGCTAGGGGGTTGGGGGATAAGAAGAGGGTGGTTGGGTGATGGACATTAGGGAGGGTATGTGATCTGGTGAGCACTATGAAGTGTGTAAGCCTGATGATTCACAGACCTGTACCCCTGGGGCAAATAATACATTATATGTTAATAATAAAATAAATAAATAATTTTTTTGAAAAAAATGTGGCTACTAGAAAGTTAAAATGGCATACTATTTCCACTGGACAGCACTGCTCTACCAGTCAGATTCAGAATCTGTCCCCCACTGACCAGGCTGCTGCACGGACTGTGTGGGTTATGCAGGGCATATACCTGGCAGTGGGTGCAAACAGGGATTGCCATTCATCCTGTGCTGGGACAGCCAACCCATCACCAGATGGAGAGTCTTAACCTAATGTGCACATGGGCTAAGCATAGTCCTCCTTAGCTGTCTGACTTGAGGGAGTAATATAACCTGTCTTTCCTACATCCTCATCTGTAAAATGGGGAGGCCTTGCGGACCTCATAGGATCCTTGCAAAGAGTCAGTGAGATAATTCACATCAAAGGCCTAGCTCAGGGGTCAGCATAGAGTAAGGACTCAATAAACCTTCATGATTATTAGGTCTTCCGTATAAATCATCCTAAATCTTGAGTCTTCTACAGACCACTGCAAGTCCTCAGAAACACTTTCGCTCGGATACCAGTGCCAGTTCAACTGGGTCGCCATTCTCTTGCTCAGACGTTGGTGATTCCAAAGGCAAGGCTAAGCAGCCGGGTGTTGCCTCTCAGCAGTTGGCTGATGAAATGGAATCAAGCCAAGAAGCTGCCAAGCATTGGCTTCACCCAGAGAAACTTTGCCACAACTACTGCGAAAGAAGTAAAACAAAGGTAAAGTTTTTTCAGATGAATAAAGCGAAAACCTTGGGAAAGAGAAGGAATGCCAAATAAATCCTCATCAGCTTGCAGCAACCACATCTTTTCCTCCCCAAATGAACGCCAGGTGTATAAGAAGGATAAAATTTCAATTAAGCTGCTACATAAAGATTCAATGACCTTTAAAACAACTAGTATACTTGAAAGGGCTATTAATCATCATTAGGCTACGCATCAACCACGATCCAAAAGTATGAGGCCTCAGACTGGGCACATCATTTCAAAGGTGGTAATATTTCACTTCAAAGTGCAAAGCGACAAAGGTCCACCCGACAAAGCAGGAGTCTGAGTTCCCATCAGGGAGGGCTGTTACCTCGGCCTGTTTTCCCACTATGTGGAAATGAGTTCCCGGACACAGAGTTCATTAAGCTGTGAGCCCAATTACTATCACATGGCGTCAACCGTATTGCAATTACAGCCCTTCCAAGAGGCAGCCAGCCGCCGTTTTCAGTAGAGAAACACTGGTTTGGACAAGGTTTATAAATGATTTTCATTAACTATCATTTACCATTAGCACAAATAAAAGCACTAAATGCCCACTTTGCTGTAGAGAATGACCTTTGGCCCAGATTCTCTCTCTAACCGATGAGGGCTAAATGTATTGTGACAGCTCCTAATCACATTTAGTGCAGCCCGTGATTTGATGGCGCTGGGTGTCCCATCAACTACAGACAGCCCTGGCAAGGCCATTATATTCCATTTCCTTTTAGAGATATGCATATTAGTATCCCAGGGAATCGAGAAATATAAGCCTTTTCCAATCATCCAGAGTATATTTCAATAGCTTAAAAAACTCATACAGTTACACCATTACCCACAAAGAATTGCTTGCAATGAGAACATATTTCTCGTCTTTATAATTCAGGTTTATATGCCTAAAATGCAGTAATCCGATCAGCCCTACTCTAGTACTATAGATAAAAACTCAGTCATCATAACTCACCAGTCAGAAACAATCCTCTCCAAAATCCACACATAATGTTTTGCAGCTCAGCTTCATCTCATAAAAAGTTAATACAGCCGTGTGATATTTAATGCTGAGGCATTGGTGCCTGATTTTGTACTAATCCAGGATAACACATTTCACAGAAACGTCAAGGGGAAACACTGGGAAGTCAAGACTCATAACAGGAAAGTGATTTACTTTGAAACTCTAACTCCTTGATTTGAATGAAAACAACTAAATGGACGCCAAATGCTCAAAATACAATACTAAATTATGAGTCGGACTCCACATTACCGTAGGTAACGGCTTCCCTTATCCTGAAAGAGATGGGCTCATACATTTCCCCAGCAAATGTCTGACCCCAAATGGTGGGGGGTGAAGGGGTGGGGGTTGGGGGGGGAGGATGCTTTCTAGGTACACAATCTGAAGCCAAGAGGGAAAAGAGGCAGAAGATTTACAGAGGGATGCAAAGGTTGTTTTCTAATAAAAAGCTAAAACCAGAGGCGGCTGAATTAACCACCACATGCACAATAATGGTTATCAAGCAGGTGTCCGTTACTATCCATTGTCTTCCCAGCATGAAGGCCTTGTTGTTGTCTACTCTTTGTTCTCCAGCAGCAGGCTTGACTGTCAGGGGGAAAGCAGCAAGCTGATGCCCACCCTCTGGTTCCATAGGAAAGTGAAACATACTTGGGGAAAACTCAAGACAAGGCGATGCTTTTCATCTAGATTACAAATATTTAAGGAAAAGAAAAGAATCACCACCAGCAGAGGATACTTTAGTTTTGGGAAGTTAAATGGATAATTTACGTAGGCAGATCCACTTTCTACAGATTTTTGGCAGAATGCTGTGTGTTTTATCAACACCAAAAGAACCTAAATAATTTTTAAATTGGCTACCTAACATCCTTAGCGGGGAGGGGGGTGCGGGGGGCTCATTATCATTGTTTTCTTTACCTGGAAGCTACCAGAACTTGGAAGTAGGGAAATTGTTTTCCTCTGTGAATTAAACTTTTAAAATCAGAGATACAAGGTCACTTTAAAGAGATGAGACATAGATGATTTCTATGTGAAAAAAAGAGCCTGTTGGACAATTAAAGCATGGATGGTAAAAAACAATGGTTTCCCATGGTTCAAGCACTTTGCTGTACCATTTATTCATACATTTTTATGGATAGAGAACCTAAAACACAGTGAGACAAGCAATCTGCCCAAGGTCACACAAAGCAGTGCCCAGCCAGTACTTTTTAAGGAATCTGGTCCTGGTGACCAAATATCACTCTTTGGTGGACTTAATACAACCAAACACCTCAGCCTCATGCCATTGACTATTTAAAATACATAACTCACTCATCGTGGCTGGTTACAGCTTCACAACCAGCGGACTACAATGTGTTGTCTGTGCCTACAGCGAAGTAATGGGTTAGTTGGTGGCATGTGTCTCTGCCTCCAGCAAGTATGGTTTGCTGTATGTTCATCAGTCGGCTTTCTGACTTTATATGTTAGAATCAGGAGTTTGTGAGTTTACGAGTCCACATCCACGAGAAGAAACCACTCGCAGTGCACTGACACATGAGTGTCCTGAACCTCCTGGGATCAGTCCCAGAATTTGACATATTCACAATACTAATGCCATCCTGTGACGAGATCCCCAGCAGGTTTGGGGTGGAAAGTCTGGACACTGCCATTGGATGAGTTAGGTCCTTTTCCTTTTAGTTAACTGCATATCATTACCCAACTTATGGTCTCTAATATTCCATGGTTTCCCAAAACATTTTAAAAAAGCAAAAAAATTACAGAAAATAAAAGCCTAAGGTCATATAGTCAACCTATAAAGAGCTCATTACACCTCCCTTTAATGCTACCTTACAAAGAGATTCCCCTGAATATAACAATTCAGGACATGCTTTATTTGTACTTCTTCATGTTATTCTGCACTTTGGATATGGATTATAGAATCTATAGTGCTTTTTTTTTTCCTTCAAAGTCACTAAAACTAAAAGCTCTGCTCTCTTCTTTAATATTATGCATTTAAGAACAAGCCACCACTGGAAATAAAATATTCTAAATGCCTCTTCAAATAGATGGTCCGTGTTAGCTAAACAGGGCAGTTCCGCTTAATCCAGTTTCTTTTGAAGACAAAGTGCTTTTAAATTCGATCTTTAAAAATGGGTCACCTGCAACTGTGTCGATTTCCTAATTTATTCATTGCCTTAACCTTGACATGCCCAGGCACACCAGGCAACCTGTTCATAGACAATTCATGGTGGAGTTAAATTCGTGGTGGGGGGAGAGGGGGAGCCTCCTGAACGGCCTTTAGAAAACAGAGTTGTGAGGCCAGACCCTGGGATGTCATTATAGCAAAGGGCTTAGGAGCAAGGACGGAGCCTCGAAACAGCTAGAGATCAGAATACCAGCTTTGCTACAAAAGAACCATTGCCCTTGGCATGTGAATTAACTTCTGAATCTCAGTTTTCTCACCTATAGTTGGGAATCATTTCTTTAAAAAGCCAATATTTGAGCAATCACTATGTTTCAGACATTATTGTGATTAGTGATTTAAGCCCCGCCACTTTAGGATGAAGGTGGTAGCACTATTATTGCCATGTCACAGAAGGGGAACTTGAGGTTCAGTGAAATTAAACTTGCCAAGGACACCCAGCTAGTAAATGGCAGAAGTGGCACTAGAAGCCGGGCTGGGTGATGCTGACTTGCCTCCTTAATCATTTTACTTAATACCTCCGAGGGTTGCTAACATAATTTAATGAGATGATGCATTAAAAGCACATTACCCAGTATACATTAAGCACTCAGAAATGACAGGTAAGTTTCATTTATTAAGTATTATTTTATTTGAGGCTGAGGCAAAAAGACACATAGGTCCTTGAAGTTGTTACTCCTTGTATTTGTAAAATTCTTCTTTATTGAGGGAAAATATTACTTATAGTACTCTAATGGTAGTAGCAATGATGACATAATAGTAACAGACTAGTTCAAAGCATGGCTCTCAACCCAAAGGTCTGGGTTCAATGAATGCTGGTGTTCCCCCAAATTTGTATGTTGTCCTAACTCCAAATGCAAGGGCCTTTGGATGGTAATTAGGTTTCGATGAGGTCCTGAGGGTAGGATCCTCATGATGGGATTAGTGCCTTTATAAGTAGAAAAGACAGAGCTCTTTCTCTCTCTTTGTGCCCACACACCGAGGAAGGTGACAGGAAGACACAGCAAGAAGGCAGCTGTCTGCAAGTCAGGAAGTGGGCTCTCACCAGGAACCAAATCGGCCAGCACTTTGATGTTGGACTTCCCAGCCTCCATAACCATGCTGTTTAAACACCCAGTCTGATATTTGCCATGGCAGCCTGGACTGACAAAAACAACTGGTCTGGGGTTTTCTGGTGAGATCTCTGGCAAGTTACTTCACCTGTTGAAGCCTCATCTATACAAGGCCCCCTACTTCTTAAGACTAGACTAAGAATTACATGGGCTGATACATCAAAAGCACTCAGCACAGCATCCAGTACAAAGGAAGGACTCTCTAAATATCAGCTATGATTTTGGGGATCACCCCCTTTCTCCACAGCCTCCAAGTCTTTCTGTGTAAATCAGATATGCCCATTGATATGTTTGGGAGGATATGTAGTAACAAAGATTTTCCAAGAACTCTTAGGTGGTATTACTTCTAAATCTCCAGAATGTTCTCTCTCAGAAAAGGCCATTCACCACCATGATCCTAGCAGGACTAGTGCACACACCTAAGAGCTATGTGAGGCTTTTCTCTGTTCCCATCTTTTCTTCCTGTGGCCTTTCACTGAGCATTTTTTCCTGTTAATGAACTCTTTCCTAGAAGTAGGCCCTTGGATCATTCTTTGTTTTAATACATCAATTTCTAGAACATTCTCCATGCTCCTTCCTATATATGATTTAATTCATAATCCTGCCTTCCCGTGTGTGGGTTTCAAAAACTTGTCCCTGGGTGGACACTCAGGGAAGAGGAGCAGGAGTGCCTACTCTCGGTAGCACGGCTCTGGGATCTTCTTGGGTTCCTCACTTGAAACTGACCCCATTCCTTCTCCTTTGTTGAATCCTGGCCTGAGATAAAGTCCATTTCACGTTCTAGAGATTTCATATCTTCTTTACTTTATAATATCTGAAGTCAGAGAAGCAAAATTTTTAGCCACTGAGAAGAAGAAAGGGGTGACATAGAGGAAATTATTAGCTATGGTGCAGGAAAAAAACAAAAACAAAAACCTAACATTTAGGCTGAATTTTTCATCTTTCAACCAGTTGAGCTGCTATGGTGCGCATCGAGCCTTAGAACAGTCTTTATTTCTCCCTAGCTATTTTAGATTATTAAAAAGTCTTTACTATCCCATTTCCTTTTTGCCCTGTAGTCTTTGGACCTCATTAGAAATGTTTATTCTTGAGGATAAGCTTTTGCCATACAGTCAAAAAATATTGAACTTCACTCCTTTAATCGCCAATTAGCATTTTTTTTGTTTCTCTTTTCTGTTGTTTATGCACTTTGTGAGTTAGACTCTTATTTCTCTGGAAAGAGGCTAAGCCCTTTCACACAGATTTCACATGGGGAATATAAGCAGGACATTTCAGCTCTCTCCCTCCCTTTCTCTTTTTAAATATTTAAGATAAAACACCAGTCCATTAAAAAGGCATCATCTTATCATATATAATCCTCCTTCCCAGAAAAGTGACTACATTCTGCATCTTCTAACCAAAACCACCTCAGACAACAAAACGACGTATTCAATCCTGGGTAATGATGGGGCCTCAGCGGGGAGAAAATGAGGACAGGCTAATGGTCTGAATGCTTGCCTCCAGAGCAAACACTGGCTCACCACACCTAAACCTCTCCTCTGAGGAGGCTGTCTTAGGTCACATACAACAATGCTCCCAACTAATGCGTCCCCATCTTCCCTCTGCCCTGTCTCTAAGCTGGACTCCTAATCTAGTTGTTTCTCTATTCAGCACCACTCCATGAGATTTTACTTAGAGCAGTTACACTTATTTCATAATTATTTACAGCAAATCACTTTGTCCCTGATTGCAATGACTGCATTCTAAGGCATATGTGTTTTGTCTTTATATAAAAGTTAAGCCCATCTCTGTGTTTTCTCCATATGGGTTGATTCTGAAAATGGAAAACCAATAAAGAGTGCTTCTTGTGATTTTTTTCTTAATGTATAGATACTATTCACTTAAGAATCAAGAGGAGTGATACACAAAAAATACATAAATCACTTCTAGTTGCAGATGTTTTCAGGCACCCACTGCAAATGACATTTTACCTCCTTTCTACCTTCCTTTAATTCTCTTAAACCTTATTCCTTTTCATAACACCAAAATACTACTATAATCTACTCATGAACTTTCTAAATTTTTGCACTTCCATTAATCTTTATTTTGTCTTCAGGCTTAATTGTTAATGTGGCTGAATATAGAATTGTAGCTTCACAACCTTTCCCCCACCTTCCCTGCATTGTAAAGACACTGCTTCTCTATCTTGTACACCCAGGGTCACTGATCAAAGGTAGAATATCACTATAATTCTTATACCTTGGTAAACAATTCATTTCCTCTTCTCTTCAGAAGTTCTTAGGATCTTCACTTTATCCTCAGAGTACTAGAATACCCTTAGGAGATGTTAAGTATTTTACCATGACTTTTGTCACAGAATCCTATCTCCAACTACTCAGCTCATAATGGGAAGCCTAAGGGGTAGTGTTAAAATCACATGTGGCCATATGGATGGTTTAAATAAGGTTATTAGATCTGGGTCTCTTTCTTTCCATCGTCAGACATGGCTTCCTGTGTGTTGGATTCTTTCTTAGGTTGATACTCTTTTTAAAAAGAGCCCCTGTCTGTTTCATGGTCACTGGGGGCTTAAGCATGGAGACCTCAGAAAAAGGATAAGAGCCATTTTATTCCAGCTTCTCTATAGATCCCCTAAGAAGCATTCTGGTATACAGTAGAGGACCTATGAAAAGGTAAAAAAAAAAAAAACTGAACAAAAAGAAGTCTACTAAGTTAGCACTGGGTTTTTCTTTTCCTTCATTCTGCTTCATACTTACTGAAAACTTTCAATCTAAAGAGTTATATTTCTTCTGCAAAAAAAAAAAATCTTCTATTATACCTTAGCTACAACCTCTCTTCTTTCTTACTATCTCTTTAACTCCCATTAGAATGTTAGATGCCTAAACATCTGCTTCCCATCTTAACACTATTTCCTGATTTTCTGACTATTGCAAGGTTTCCTTGATTCCATCCACAAGAATGCCAACAAGACCTTCAATCCCACTTGACTTATTATTTAGCCCATCCATTGATTTTTGTTTTAATGTCAGCAATCTAATTTTTTTATTTTCAGAAACTCCTTTCTGTTTTATGGATGAAAGCTATTTATTTACTCAGAGAACATGAATTTGAATTTCTTGCCCATTACTTGAATCATTTCTTTTTAATTTAGATGCGTTGTTCTGCTCATCCTTGTTCTCTTGTGTTTTTGCTCTTGGTTTTCATCAATAATCTGCTAAAACCTTGTTTGTCCATTCATATTTTTTCAATATGTGGTTTAGAAGAGGTAAAATGGATTTACTTTAAAGCTGTATATATACATCTGCTTACATCAGCATCTGTCCCTTGAATGGAAAGGCTGAGTACAGTTTCTAGGTAGGTCAATGGAATATGGGAGTATGTCAAGAGGCATTCATCCTGGATTATGGTTGGACATAGGGTATGCAAACATTGTGGTAAAAATTGTGTCTGTCGGGGCAGCCACGGTTATTGTAGGGATAGAACAGTTTCCTAGATTTCCTTCCTGGACGTCTACTTGTACCTCTTATTTTCCTTGGCATGTCTGTTGTAAAGATCTGGATTTCCTATACACATATCCCCACTTCATTCATAGACTTAAATTCTTTCTGGGATCTGTCCTAAGACCAACCACTTTCTTTAAGAAAGTCCTTTAGCCTTAGCTAAGGGGCAAAATCCCCTTCCTAGGGCTAGGAGGAATGATCTAAGTTCGAGGTTGTTAGAAATACCATTCTACATGATGAACAACTGCAGTGACTGCCCCGTGGCCCACTCTAGCTATCTTTGCTGACCCCTGGCTTGAAGCTGCTCTGAGTTGTGTGTCCACTGGGTTGTTGCCATTTGTCCACCACATCTATTTTCCGTCTTCCACACATTTTTCAAAAGCTCTGGCCACTAGCAGTATCTTCACTTATTCTCCTTACAGTTTCATTTTTTAATATTTTTTCTACAATTTTAATGGATAGAAGAAGAGTTAGATGCAGGTCATCAGTCTAGCATTTTGAACTAGAGCCCCCAAATACAAGTTAAGGCCTACTGGATTGACACAAAGTAAAATGATTGATCATGCTGGGTGATGGTAAATGTATAAGATATAGGCACTTTGATCTTAGAGGAAAGAAGGTTGGAACGTCTTTTTTTGGATGAAATTTGATGGTCACTACCAACATGGTAAATGTCCACAATCCATAACTTTCTAAACTCACATTTATAATATACCCTACAGAAGCATGACTACTTAAAGACTTATTGTATAATTATGTTTACCAAGGCACTCTACCTACAAGCTAATAAATAAGCAATAGCATAAATAGGGCAATGGTTGGGCGAATTAGTGTATATCCATGAAATGAGTAAAGAATGATGCAAATCTATTTGTGATGACTTGGAAAGATGCCCACAATATGTGATTGACAAAAGAAAGTTGCACAAAAGTGTTTTACATGATCTCAACTTAAAAAATAGTAAAATGAAAAGAGTATATTAATAATTTGCCTTGCTATTATACTAACATAATATAAAATGCTTCTAACATATTTCTTTTCTGTTCCTACTTTTCTTAGATTTTTAAATCTCTGCCTAGCCAGACACAGTTAATGGCTACCATCAATTAAAATCAAACAGCAATCATGCATGAAATACAAAAAATCTCCAAGAAAAAAAAAGTGCTGATACAATATGCTGAGAAAAAGAGTGCTGTAAATCATAACAAAGATATTTTGATATTTTAGAACATTTTATTTATTGTAATGTTCATATTCATACTACCCCAATTTTAGGTATCAAAATTCTATAGCTAATGTCAGAATCCTTCATGCCACAATCTGAATTCATCTCCATTAAGGCAAAAATATTTCTCACCAAATAACTTCTATAGAAATATTTGCCAATTTCACCCAAAATCAATTTCTAGTTGTGTATTATGTATCCAATGGCAATGTGGAATGCTCTTTTTGCCTTCCTATTTCTTTTCAAGCTCTCTTTCTCTCTTCCTGAACATTATAAAGTAAAGAATGGCATGACCAGAAGTGGAATGTATTACATGTAACAATAAAGTTTAGACTTGTTTATAATTTCAAAAGTAACATCTGAATAAACGTAAAACATCTAGAAGCACTAAAGTTTTACTATTGATTCTATCACAGGCATTCTTCATTTCTATTATAGTGTTTTTTTTATTTATTGCATGTCTTTCTTCATTCTTTCTTAGACTTTCCATATCTCCATTTACATTACTCATCTATTCTTTTAAGTTTTCTACTTTTTCCACTGGAGCCCTCAGCAAATTAATCATAGTTAGAATCACAAAGATTCTGAGTCTGATAATTCCAAAATTCCTGCCAGATCCAAGTGTAAATCTGACACTTGCTGTTTCTTTACACCGTGTTTTTTCCTTATAGTATGGCTTGTAATTTTTTACTGAAAGATGAACATGATGTACTGGGTAAAATGAAGCATAGTAAATAGGCCTTTGGTGAGGTAGTGGTGGGGTGGAGGCTTCCCTTCCTCCAGGTAGGTTAGGCTTTGGCACAACACCATTCCTTCAGGTATTCACTAGGCTTTAGTGAAATAGTTTCTCTTGAGGGCAGGCAGAAGAGAATACTCTAGCGTAATTCAAAATGGTTAGCGCAAGGGGAAAAATTTGAAAAATAGAGCTACCCTTTCACCCAGCAACTACGCTACTAAGTATTTACTGAAAGATACAAATGTAGTGATCCAAAGGGGCACATGCACCCAAATGTTTGTAGCAGCAATGTCCACAATAGTCAAACTATGGAAAGAACCTAGATGTCCATCAACAGATGAATGGATAAAGAAGATGTGGTATGTGTATACACACACATACTCACACACTGGAATACTATGCAGTCATCAAAAGAGACAAACTCCTTCCATTTGCAACGATGTGGATGGAACTAAAGGGTATTAGGCTGAGTGAAATATGTAAATCAGAGAAAGACAATTATCATGTGATCTCTCTGATATGAGGAATTTGAGAGGCAGAGCAGGGTGTTTGGAGAGGAGGGGAGGAAAAAAATGAAACAAGATGGGATCAAGAGGGAGACAAACCTTAAGAGACTCTTAATCTCACAAAACAAACTGAGGGTTGCTCGGGGGTGACAGTAGGGATGGGGTGACTAGGTGATAGACATTGGGGAGGGTATGTGATATGGTGAGTACTATGAAATGTGTAAGCCTGGTGATTCACAGAACTGTACCCCTGGGGCAAATAATACATTATATGTTAATTTAGAAGAAGAAAGAGGAGGAGGAGAAGGAGGAGGAGGAGGAGAAGAAGAAGAAGAAGGAGGAGAAGCAGCAGCAGCAGCAGCAGCAGCAGCAGCACAAGGGGATTTTTCTCCCATCTTCACTCTGACTGCCCAGCAGTCCTTTTGGAGATAAAACAGACAAGTGCAGTAGCTCCTCTAAGACCAGAGTCCTTGGAGTTTTAACTCTCAGACTTTTCCACACTGAACCTTCAGGAATTCATCAATTACAGTTTAGGTTTCCTACTCTGGCACTGGTTCCTGCAGAGTTTTCTGCTCTGATAAGTAGTGTTCTCTGTATTCGCTGTTTTCTCCAATTTGGGGGACAGTGGTTTGCCCTGTGACCTTTGTTCCCTGATGAATCTAAGAAGAGCTATTGACTTCAAGTTTGTTTAGCTTTGTTCTTGTGCAGAAAGGACTCTAAGCTCCTTACATGACAGACCCAGAAAAGGGGAAATTTTATCTCCTGAATTCTAGATGCTTACTTGAATGTGTCTTTGATTTGAAGCATCTATTCCTATCATTCATCTTAAATTGACAAAATGAAGAGGAAAAGAAACTTGAACAAATATATCCAAGAAATTATCAGCAAGTCATGAGAAGTTAGTCTCTATCAGACCAACACCTCTACTAATACAGTCAAACTAAACTTCTGATGAGATGCCTGGAAACTGGTGTTAGAGACTGGTGGTAACAGAGCCTTTACTCCAGCTGGTTGGAGTGGTGTGGAAAAGGGATCCTACTAATTATTTGCCTTTATTAAGAATAAGCTACTGGGGCGCCTGGGTGGCTCAGTTGGTTGAAGCCTCGGCCTTCAGCTCAGGTCATGATTCCAGGGTCCTGGGATCGAGCCCCGCATCGGGCTCTCTGCTCAGTGGGGAGCCTGCTTCCTCCTCTCTCTCTGACTGCCTCTCTGCCTACTTGTGATCTCTGTCTGTCAAATAAATAAAATCTTAAAAAAAAAAAAAAAGAAGAAGTTACTAATGAGATTAACAGCTAACTCCTTTAGAAAGATAAAGAAGCTATTAAGAATTAGGGCAGCTTCCAAAATTATCCGAAATTAAACACACACATCACATCACATCACAGAAGGGGGGGAACTAAAAGGCTAACAAATACTAGAGATTACCAAATTTACTCTTAAGAAAAGAAATGCAATCAATTCTCATTAGGGGGATGATTTCAAGTGATGGTAAGAATGATCTCATGTATGTTTTTCATAAATCTGTTGGTACTGCTGATATAAGATAAACAGGTATAACCATTCTGGAAAAGAATGTGCAGTATTTACACCATGTATATATGCTATAACCAGGCGATCTAATGCTAATGTACACCCACAAAGACATTCTGACACAAGGGAGCATCGCTTGTGATGGCTGGGACATGGAGGCACTCTGGTTGCCTACCACTGGGGAAATGAATCAACGTGATGAGCGTACACCTGGAATATTATGTAGCTATAAGAAGCAAGCCAGCGGGTGCCTGGGTGGCTCAGTGGGTTAAGCCGCTGCCTTCGGCTCAGGTCATGATCTCAGAGTCCTGGGATCGAGTCCCACATCGGGCTCTCTGCTCAGCGGAGAGCCTGCTTCCCTCTCTCTCTCTCTGCCTGCCTCTCCATCTACTTGTGATTTCTCTCTGTCAAATAAATAAATAAAATCTTTAAAAAAAAAAAAAAAAAAAGAAGAAGAAGCAAGCCAGCTGTCCACAAAACATGGACAGACACCAAAGATCTAGTTTGGGGTAAAATAAGAAACCAAATGAGAATCATAGTATAAAATACAAAACAAGATGACGTATTGTATACATACCATGAAGAATGGATGTGAGAGAAAGAGGAGAGTTGCAAAGGGTTACGGGGTTTTAAGGATCAAAGGTGGACAATGAACAAAAAAACAAAAGCAAGGTCTTACCTGGGGGAGAACAACAAACACACACAAGCCCTCTCTAGAAGATGTTACATTTTACCCAACTTTTCAGATTCCCCTAAACCTGCCAACTCAACAGCAGATCGGAAGCATAGTCCAATTCTTTGCCTTTTGCCTCTTCGTTTTTCCCACATGCCCCACGTTTACCTGCTGGGTTCTCAACCAAGTACTCATTTGCTTCCTAGGACTTGGTTCACCACTGGCTGATTCAATTTTTTAAAAATCCAGAATTTTAGTAATCAGTAACACCCACTTCCTCATTTCACAAATTCGGACTTGTTTTATGATTTCAAAAGTGACACTTAAATATACTCAGAGCATTTAGGGGCACTTAAGGAAATTGTACAATCCTTGACACTAAATGCTCACTTAGATGTGTCTGTAATTTGGGAGTATGTGTTCCTATTATTATGTGTATGAGAAAATGATGGGAGAAAGTCTTCCTTATGCAAATAAATCCAGTAATTTAGCAGCAGGCCACAAATGAGAAGCTAGGATCCCTGACTCTCAGACTGGCTCCTCTATGAATAGGGCAAAGCCAGGATGATGAAGAGTTATCTCAGAGCCCAGAGCTAGATCCACAGTCAAAAGAGACCACAGGTCTACAAAATCCCAGGTCAATGAGATTTGTTTTATTTCCTCATTGTCCACATTTGCACTGATTTTCCCAAAAGTGGTCTTTTTTTCTGGTGAAACCAGCATCTTTATTTTAAGAAGGTACATAGCCCTCTGATGCACACTGCTAATTTTCAAAGGCGAGAGCATCAACAAACTCACTCAGTGATGGAAAAAGATGCAGCTGAGGGTACAAGAAATTAGGGACCTTTGGAAAGGCAGTTAGTAGTTCCATAAACTTTCATATTTTTCACATGAAATACAAAAAGAACTTAACCTTTTAAATATTTTCCCACAACTGAATAAAGGCCTTGATGTGGAAAATCCAACACAATATGGTCATATTTCCCTGAATCAAAACCCCTACCTTCTTCATTTATTAATCACATTTTACCCTCATGGTAGTACTAGAAGTTCTCACTAACAAAATACCTAAAGAAGAAAAAAAAAAAAAAACTCACAAAGGCCCTCCAAAATGTAAAATAGTCCCAGAAGAGTGAACTGAAGTGCTCATTTTGGTTTCCCCGAGGTCTACATCTCCTCAGGCATCTCCTGTGATCTTTTATTTAGAGGGAAAAAATATTCTGCTGCCCGCCTATGCTTTCTCCTTCAGGCATTTAGCCCCAAAGAAAGAGGAAACACGAAGTTATTTTTAAAGAAAGCCCAAAATTTAAGAAATGAAGAAACAGATTAAAATGAAAGTGATTTTTGCAGGAGGTTGAAAGTGGAGTCATTTAGAGTAACCCTGGATATACAGATTACATGCGACTAACTGTAATCTTTCATAAAGAATTGGAATTTGTATTGATAGAAAAAGCTTCCAGCTATAAGAAAACAAGAGTAGCAACGATAAACAACACTGATCTCTTTTCTCAAAGAAGCACTATTCATGGACAAAGGAATTGAAGTGGAAAAATAACTTCAGATTTCAATCTACTCTAGAGTGATTCCCACAAACATACACAGAGAACGGGCTTAAATGAGAGTCACCTGAACAAAGTATAATAAACCTCGCATAATGGCACATCTCCCAGGCTGAAGTGACTCCCTACACTTAGCAATAACCCAAAGAGGTCACCAAGACAAGCATCTAATCTAACACAAGTCCACTTAACCACTTCTGCCAAAAGAGATTCTAAAAATGCTCAAAGGTCTCCAGATAAGACTCCAAAGTCATACCCAGGAACACATTTCAAAGCTTAATGGCCTACACTAGCAGGAAATGATTTCAGGTAGGTAACTTAAATCACCCATCCTGGTGATTTAACCTGTTTCTTCTCTTTTTGATTTTAGAGGGTAACTGCAGATCCTGCTTCAGTGACTAGCTCTTCCCTTACTGGAAATGCATTATCAAATTGTTCTCAAGACAAGCTGCTATTCTACTTAACCTTTGTTTCTGGGTCTCCCTTCACAACACTCCAAACTCACTGGTGGTTCCTTAGAATGATGAGAATGAGTCGTATGCAGAGAAGAACAAAGAGACACTTCCATTTTAATTGCAGGCAACTAGAAGAACCCCAATATGGGGCCTCTAAGAAATCCAGGAGTGTGGGAGGAAACTGAGAGCAATTCTCAAAAGGATATCAGAAGACCCAGTGATTCCTTTCTAAGCATTTTTCCTAAAGATATTTCCTAACATTTATCCACGAAAGGTACCAACATTTATTTACAAGGATGTTCACTGAAGCGCTATTTATAATAGGGAAAAAACAGAAGCAACATAAAAGTCCAACATTAAGGGAATTGTTGTTTTAAATTATAAGAACATTGGGGGGAATATTATTCATCTGTGAAAAGTAATACTGTTACATGAGTACTAACACAGTAAATATTTCTGTGATGCAGTATATTGTGTTAAGACAGTAGGTTGGGGTACTGTATGTTCAGACTGTTACGATTTATGTTCAATTATATATAATCTGAAAATACTGGTCTAGAAAAATACACAATAGCAAGATCCTGGCAACAGTTATTGCTGGGTAATAAGATCATGAGTTTTGCTTTTCTTATTTTTACCTATGAGTATTTCCTGCTCTTTCTCAGAAATGAACATATATTGCTTCTGTAGTAGAAAAAATTCCAACAGTGACTTTATCTTTGGAACTTCTCTTAAGGAATATTACTTGCTGCTTTGTACAAAACAAAGTAGAAAGCCGTAATGGAGCAGACCACAAAGAAATTAAGATTTAGACAAGGGTACATTCCAAAACGGGGGACATGTCAGAGACATGGCAAACGCAAAGACAAATGAGGATTGAGAGTCAATGGTTTCTCTTCCTTTCTGCATGACTTCTCTAAAGCATTTGACACTCATTCCTCTAGAATGCCACTCCCTCTTGGTTTCTTCCCATCCTCTGCCTGTCCCATTCATTTTGGCTTCCACTGTTCTACATGTTGCCCAAAGCTGGTCTCAGCTATTACTCTGTAACTATACCTTCCACCAACCTCTCTTCTGGTCCTTGGAATTAAATTTCCAATGTCCAGGAGTCCTACAGATCCATTCAAAACAAAGTCAAACTCCAAACCGCTTTCTGCTCTGCACAAGGCCCTTCAAAATCTAGTTCCAACATATCTGTCCAGGCTTAACAGTAGTGCCCCCCGCATCACCAACAACTATATCATGCCCCCCCCAACCACATACACACACAGATACCCCTGACCCACCATGTCTCTACCAAGCCCCAAGCATGAAATGCATGCAATGTCCACATGTCATTGCATCCCATTTCTACTGCCTGGAAACTCCCCTCTCTCTTCTCTGCTTATGGTCCATTCTCAAGCATCTTTCTCAAACACTCTTTTCTCTCTGATAATGAAGCCTCAGTCCCACTCTTATGTGGTCCTATTTTCCACAATGCTTTCACAACATTACATGCAATCCTCCCTTATACTTTTTATCCCCCTTCCCAGGCTGCCTTATTCCCCAGACAAGGCTATGAACAGTGTCATTGCCCAACTCCTCCGTGGAAGCTGGGAAGGCTAAGTAGTCACTTTCCCAGTCTCTCTCTTTCCCAGTCTCAGCTGCAGCTAAAGATGGTTGCATGACACAGTACTGCTCATGAGACATCAGCACAAAGCTGCCGGGGAATCTCTGCATAATTGTGTTTTCCTGATAGCAGAGAAAAAAAACCACACCACTAACACCTCCCTCTTCCTCTCACCTTGATATCTGGAGCTGCAGAAGCTATCTTGCCAACATGAGGGCAAAACCAAGAGAATCACAGATATTACAGCCCTGACGTCTGGGAGCTCTTAAACAACACCAGCGGCCACTAATCTGCAGACTTATTAAGTGAGAAAAATCAACCCTGTTTTTTCTAGGTATTTTTCACACTGTCAACTGTCTGCTGCATTCCTAACCGGTATTTTTATCAACAAATTAATGTAGCAATAACTACTGGAGACCTACCAGTCTCCTGACATTATACTATTTTTATTTGTTTTGCTTTATTTAATCTTTAGGCATCATCCTTTCTATTTGCAGAATTGAAAGTTGATGTGCTGAGAAATTAAGTAATTTCTCAAACATCACACATAGCTATGAAATTTCTGAGCCAGAATTCCAGCCCATCAGAGCTGTCTGATTTAAAAGCTTGTTCTTTTCACCATTTTTGAAGACTGATTCAATGAACCTAGACCAAGAAAAGAGCTGTTGAAGACAACATGGGTTTGCAAGCCCAGCAAATGAGAAAATCCGTATCAGCTAAATCCATTTACCAGTTTACTGATGACTTAGTAGTGTGGGACAGAAAAAAAAGCCTTGCTAAAGGTGGTAATAGATGAATTCTTTCTAAACTGCCTTCACAAGAATTATCAATCCTGCCACTATTTGTCACAAGAGATTGGATTCTCCTCTTTAAGGCCAAAACGGTTACTGCCCAGTGCTCCATTTTCTTCAAGGTGCTTGCAAATTCATTCACAAAGGAGACTCATGTTCAAAGGAAGAGTGAGGAAAAGGTTGTTTAAAGCATTTGTGAGCAAAGCCACCACATGAAAGAAAATGCCTCTGCTCATAAGTGAGGAGGCCATATTTGGGATCAGGAATGATCCTTTAAAAGGAGTAGGAAAACACGACCACAGTTTAAGGATCAAGAAATGCATGAGTTAATAAAAGAAAGAAGGAAAGAAAAATCAAGAAAAGAAAAGCCTGAGTTAATTTATCCTAAAGATATGAAAACAAAAAGTCAAATACCCTCACTATATTGCTCTTAGGCTCATGTACACCATATTGTGCAAGAAAGGCAAAAGTAATGTACCAGATAGGATATATTTAAATCTCAGTTCCACTACTAACTGTATCCTGGTGTCTGAAACACAATTAGCTTAATGGTCAAATGATGGTGATACACTTACCTTGTAAGGTTTTGTGGGGATTATTAAATGAGATAAAAGATAAGCAAAACACTTAGGTCAATGTCTGGCCCCAGTAAGTGTCAGATAAGTGGTGCTGCTGATGATAACAATAACAATTAGAAAGCAATGACAACAACAATGGTTCAGAAACACCTCAACTGGGTGGTGATCATGTTAACACTGGGGACAAAACAGGTACTTTAGATACGCAGTTTGAGTATTAATTAGGCACAGTGACATGATTTTAAGTCCAAGAACACTTAGGCTAGACAAGGCTGATTGCTTCCTGTGGAAGGGTTGATATCTTGAAGACCTCACATTATTCTACAATAATCCTAAAAAAGGATGCTGGCATTTATGTTTATCAGTCCAAAGGGGTTCACCCAACCCCCACCACTCATCATAGTATAAACAGCTTGCAATGTACTTGGCCACCAAATGTGAAATTATGTGATTCATGCTGAAATTTTTACAGTGGGTTTAGGTTCACATTATTTTCAATTGTGGACTCATAAAGTGAAGTACAATTAACTTTTGTCACAAAATTTCATACATGCATAATTTCAGATCTCATAAAATGTGACTGTTCCCAGACAGGCCAAATTCTGAAGTCTGGAATCTCAAGCAGACATAGTTGTCTAACAAAAGCCATTCTACTCCCCAACCCCTACTCTTAGAGAAAACACCTGTATCTGAGAAGCCGATGCTCCACAAGGTCACATTTCTCAGCTACCTTGGACTAGCCATTCTCTCCTACAGAATCTACATGGTGCTGTCACCTCCACATTCTTACCCCTTCCCCAACTGGATACAGGTGATAATTTAACCTTCAGGGATGGCAGACCATCAGATGGAAGGAGTGTGGGTCCCTGACTCACTGCATGAAGAAAGCCACCACTCACAGAGAAACATATATCTTGGACTGGGACATGAGTGAGAAGCTAAGTTTTATCATGTTGGAGACATTATGCATCTAAAGGTCTTTTTTTTTTTTTTTTTTTTAAAACAACAGTTTAGCCTCTCTTGACTAATACAGATTCCATAGAAGAAAGTTCTATGAAAGATTTGAGTCAATGAGACCAGCTGGGATCCTTAAGCAAAAAATGAAAAGAAAATCTAGATACATGTAATTGTGGTCCTTCAGGAGAATTCTTTAAAATTGAACAACCAGCCTCCACTACAACGTCCAGCTAGTGTATCTGACAGGTATTGCTAATAGAAGAAAAAAAAAAATTCTGTATCCATCAGCTATATGCTAAGTTTCCCATCTGTTTATGTAAAAAGCCTAGGTTAGTTAGTTACAGTCTCCCTAGGTTTAGAGACGACCTTTGCTAAAGCTTCTGTCTCCACACAAATAAAAACTAAGAACAGGTAGTAATTTGAAGAATCTCCAAATAGCTGGCTGCAGGAGCCCACCTCCAAGATTCTCTCCTCTTGGTTTGTTGTCTCCTGCCACATAGAAGGGGACTGGTCTGTGTAAGCAGCAGGGTACGGCAAGCATGACACAGTGTTACTTCCCAGGCTAAGTAGTAAAGACGCCATGGATTTCACCTTCTTCTGACCATTTGTTTTGGGAGAAACCTACTACCATGCCGTAAGGATACTCAAGCAGCCTTAAGGAGAGATTCTCAGGATCAGAGGCTCAGGCCTCCTACCAACAACGAGCACTAACTTGCCAGCCACAGGACAATGCCACTTCAGAAGCCAGTCATCCAACCCCAGTCAGGCCTTCATACCACTGCAGTCCTAGCTGATGTGTGTGGGCAGCAGCTCCCGGAGAGACCCAGATCTGGAACCACCCAGGTAAGTTGTTTGAATTCCTACAAAATGTTGAATGGCCTACAAAAATGCTTATGTGTGGAATACTAAATGCTTACTGTTTTTAAGAAGCTAATGGGGGAGGGAGATTAATTTGTTACACAGCAGCAGATAACTACTTCACTAGCTTGCTTTAGCAAGAGAAGGAGAGAGAAAGAAAGGAGTGGGAAAAGAAGGGGGAGGGGAGAAGGGGGAAGAAAGAGGAAGAGAGAGAAGAGAAACCTAGATAGTTCTCTCCCTAAGGCTGAAAAGCTTTGCCTATCTTCAGTTGTTTTTAATGCTTCCTAGAAGCCGGGTAAGACTGTGCCAGAGGTTATATAAGTACTATATTGAATTTTCTTCAGCCCAGTCAATATGACAAAATCACTTGTATATGTATAAGAGACTCTTTCTAACACGGCAGCCAAGATTTTATTCACGAACTGGTTACTGGCTCATGTGAACAGCAAATTTAAAGGTTTCTTCCTGGGTGTGAGTGTGTATGTGCTGGTAAAACTGGGGGGAAAAATGGCTAATTGAACATAGTGGCTACTTCATTCAGGGAATCAGACACTATTTCTTAAGAGCCTCACATTTCATATAAAATGAATACTTCAGGGCAATTTTATGCTTGTGGGGCTACACGGGACACTGAGCCTCTCCCTTCCCATGATTGAGAACCCTCATACAAGACTATTTCAGTTTTATCTTTCTTGACTGAGGGCACTTTAAAGGTGGGAAAAAAATCTCTCATTGCCTCCACATTGTGACTAGCTGGCTTGTCGGAAGTGTCACAGTGTTTGATCACACTGGCATGATTACTGAGGAATAGAAAGCAAGGAACTTAGGGTGGCTCATTTCTCTCTTTACAGTTTGCAGGAACCATCACTCTCTCTTACATTCTATTAGCTGACACGTTGACAAGGCCTAATAACAGAACCCCACATCAGAAAACTATATCAGGAAGACCCAGAATAGAACTGAATAAGACGGGGCCATACCTTATAATATACTACTAAGGTCAGAGCCACACAATGTCTGATGACTGTTGAGCAAGAGCCACCGTTCTGACCAGCTATCTGTGTCACAGGTCCAGTCTGTGGGGATTCTCCCTTGGAAATGGCTCATTTCTTTTTTTTTCAACCTGATTTTCCAATAAATTGAAATCTAGCAAATATTAAAGAATGACATGGTATTTTTATAGTAAGCTAATGGACCCAGTTATATAATTTCCATGAACACTGCATTACTTTTTAACAAAATCAATTTGTGTTGATTTTGTTGTATAGAGTCCTCTTTGCCTTTGAGGCAGCTGAGGCTGTGTAGACCAACACTTAAGCACATCCTGCAATGATTCCCAATCAGGAGTCTTTAAAGAGAATGTTGGGGTTCCATTAATCATCCGCATCACTGCAAAAAATGCAACAGCCCATGATTAAGACTGTCCAGGTTAAGTTAAACAGAGGTAAGTACTCTAGGCCTGGAGAACCAAAATAGGACCAATGCCTGTTTTTGTAAACAAAACTTCATAACAATGCAACCACATCCATTCATTTACAAACTGTGTGCAAGTGCTTCCAGGGGACAACACCAAAGGCGAGACAGAGGCTGTATGGCTCACAAGGCTGAAAGTGTTTACTACCTGGCCTTTCACACTTCAAGTTCCCTAACCCCTGAAATAAGGTATCACACTTCTCACTTTGGGTTCAGGATGTTTAGACTGATGCCAGACCCTTTCCTAGCTATCTCATGTACACTGATAGTTAATTTCTTGGTTTAATAAAGTTAAAATAACAAATTAGGTAGATTAAATCTTTCAGGATTTACGGTGGAGTCTACAGAAATTTCCTTCGTAACCAAGTATTGCCTTTATTCATGCTCAACAAAACTTCTAAAAATGAAATCTAGACTGCTCACACACTTATTCAACAGCTCTTAAACTACTGGGTAAGTTTAAGTAGATTGTCTTTTTTTCCAACATGTTTTATTAGTTGGTCACCAATATTTTCTGGGGTGGAATATTCTTAGCATTCTGTTGTGTTTTTAAGAAGAAAACATGTCAACTACTTCGGATACAATGTTTTGCTTGATGTGAAAAGTTATAAGCATGGATTAATCCATATTGTACAAGATAAGAAAGTGCTTGTAGCAAAATTTAATAAGGGCCTAACAACTGCAGGATTTGAACTCACTGGTTTGGAAACACAAAGCATATACATTTTGGCAGTAAAAGGGAAAATCTTTGTTACAGTCTAAGGAAATTACTTTTCTGGAGGAGGATTCCAATCTTACACCTTTGAAGCAACAGAAAGAATCTCAAAGAGTATTAGTGTTGCTGTAAACAAAGACAATACTCTGAATTCTTGGTGTAGAGAACTTTCTCCTCAGACTCATCGCTTCTTATTAGATCTGGCAAAAGGATGAATTCACAACTTTGGGAGTCCTGACACTCTATGACAAGGAGAAGAAGCCCTGTCATAGAAAAGGTTTTCCTTTTTCCTTTTTTCAAGGATTTCCTTTTTTCTCTGCCTCTTGTTCCTTCACTAGAGGTACACTCTGCTTTAACCTTTTTCTCAAAATAATATCCCCATAAAGTATACATAAAGTCAAGACCCAAAGGTCCAGAACATTCTCTAGATCAGGGTTTCTCAACCTTGGCACTACCGATCCTTTGGGCCTGATGCCTCATCACCGTAGGAGGCTGTCTCATGCACTGTGGGAGGTGTAGCAACGTCCACGGCCTCTACCCTTGACACCAGGTGTACCCCACCCCTGACTGACAACCAAAAGTGTCTGCAGATACTACTGAATGTCCCCTGAGGTGTGGGGGGCAAAACTGTCCTCAGCTGAGAACCTCTGCTCTAGCGAAGAGTTAGAGCTTTAACTTGTCCGAAGGTGATTATTTCATTCAACCTATACAAACCAATACTTCATACAACTTGGACCAAAATCTGTTCCCTTCCATGACAAAGTGGCTATGCTTGTTATCACAGTCATCACTGCCATGTGACATGGAAGCCTAAGACTTCCCCCAGAAAATCTCTGTGCTAGTTTCTCTGATTGTCATCTTCTGCTGTAGTTCCCAGATTTCCTTCCCACAATGTAATCAACAGGTAGAAGGCATCCACAGTGAGACTCACTTTTCAACTCAGTGTTTTCAAAACCTTCCCTGATTCAACAGCGGTGACAGAAAGCCTCTCGAAACTGATCAGGGCAAAAAACTACAGGGCCCGCTTTTGCTGAAGAGAGTCCACTGTGATAGACGGTTGCCTTACACACTGCATGTTAACAGAATTTCCTACTACAGCGCCAACAGTCGAATGTGGTTGTTTTCCTTGAGATCCTTTTAAATCCCCAATTCAATTACCATGCTCATTTTTCTGATGAATCATCAGCAGAAAGCCAGACTATTTTTTAGAGAGTGATATGATCCTCAGCCGGAACATTACTTCTAGAGGACTCTGCTTTACCTACTTGGCACTCAACACACAGGCTAGTCATGAAGAAGGTGAGTCCTCGGTGCTTAATACAGCATGAAATTAACCCTTTGCAGAACTTCTAAGTTCTTAAAGATGGCTGTTCTGCAACTGACAGCGAAAGAAAACGCGAAAACATAAAGCTAAATAATTGGGCCAAGTGCGTCGTGTTACTTTATTGTTTTATCTCTACATTTGATAGCCGCAAAGATGCAAATTTCAGCTCTAGGCCACAATTAAATTGAGACATCAAAATAAAGACTTCACATCTATTTTCAAACATCACAGCAGCAGTGAAATGTTAAATCTTCGGTATTGCTTTTCCCTCAAGGATTTCCTTTTTTCTCTGCCTCTTGTTCCTTCACTAGAGGGACATACACCAGCAAAGCAACATGTGACATGTAGACACTGCCACAGATACCAAATCCCTACAGAATTCAGGGACTGTGCCATGAAGGAGGAGGTCTCTTTGAATTCCAAAATGGCCTGAAAGTCCCATGCTTACGCTGTCCCTCGGAGCTGAGTGCTTTTGCAGGTAAAACATCGGCACATTTTCTGAGTGCAGTGAGGCTGGGAAGACACGACACCCACCTGTTGGCCGATTTTCCCTTAGTCTTGCTCCCTGAACATGCACCTTCCTGAGTTGCTTGAAGCCGTTGATAGGACAGACGCCAACATTCTGCCCTTCACCCTCAAAATATCCCAGTGGTGAAAAGGGAGCACTCTCTGATGCACAAGACTCTAAAATGAGCTCCAGCTCCTTGTCTTTAGCTCAGACATAGAGAAATAAGAAGGGAATGACTAATGGGCAATTATGGTTGCCTTGGCTACAACTCTAACTTTTGGCAGATGTATTAATTTTTCTGTACCTCTGTGTGTTTAATACTTGTTTAAATAGTACATAAAAATACTCAAAAGGTGTCAGGATTACTGGCCTCGCCATATGCCCTTTTTCTTTCTTGACGATTGTTTCCTGACCTGCATTCTCACTCCCCGGTCCAGATTATCTGTCACAGCTGGGATAGAGGAGACAGTGCTCACATCTCTCTCTCACCATTTTCCAAGCACTGCTGCATTCTGAAGATGATGCCTAGGGGCCTCCCAGCTAACTGGATGTGTAAATAAAAGAGTTTGAAATCACTTCAAGGTGTCATTCAAATTTTCATCCTAACAGGGAGGAAATTCACCACATTCACCCTGGGGCCATTTTCCCATCTCTTTTCCCGCTGACACGCAAGTAATGTGCTAGACAAAGGCACAGCAAGTCCCATATTAACATCTTTTAGGACTAACTCCCCAGTACTCCTCTAATCTTAAAAAGATCACTCTTCTCACTCATGAATGAAAAAAAGAAATATAAAAATGGTCTAAAAAGGAAGTTTTCATTATCCAGCTTTTTTTTTCATGTCCTCTCTTTCTCTTAGTTATCTCTACCTGAAACCCCTAGTAATCATCTCGAACTTAAATTATATTGAGCTATATAGGAAGAAGAAAAATAGGACACATTAAGGGTATAACTTGTAACTTAATACTCTTTATCCTTTACATAATTCAAAATTATTCCCTGCATTGTTGTTGCAAACATAGGGGCTTTGTGACGATATCAGACTTGGGCTCTCAGCAAGATCCCTCTGCCTGTGTGTTCTGACAAGTATCATCACCGTAATCCCCACAGTGTGAAGACAATCATTAGTAAATGGTAAAGAAGAGGTGTCAATGGTGCTTCAGCCACAGGTTCAACTACCCACTAATAAAGGCTCTGACCTTGGATAATAGAAAAGCCATCTCTTGGAACCACTTTACCAGAGACTGTTTTCTGTAATGGCCAAGGACAAATACCAAGATTCAGTGGAACACCTAAGTAAAAATAGCAACACCACTAGAAAAAATTTCTGAATGAGATCTTGCTCTAGGCAGCCTCTATACACAACAACATAAGTAGTTCAAAGATAATTTGTAAGTAATTCACCGAGAACATAAACCAAACCCTAGGAAGTCATAAAATCTTCATCCTTGTCAAAGGACTGGTTTCAGAGCATCTCAGAGGGATTTCAGTCAAAAACGGCTGTGGCAGGCCTGGAGAGCTGAAGTCAGTGCATGACATGGCTACACAACAGAATTTTCTGCAATGATAGAAATGTTCTAGATAGGTACTGCCCAATGGGGGAGACTTTCAACTTTGAGCTTTAAAGCATTTTTAAGTGTGGCTAATACAAATGAAGAATTTAATTTTTAATTTTATTTCATTTAAATTCCATTTGTCTTTAAATTGCCACATGTGTCTACCGACTACCAGATTAGAGAATGCAAGTCTGGAAGCTGGTGGTGGGGCAGGGAAGGGGGAGAGGGGTGCTGCCAAGGACTGATTGCCTTGTCCAGGCAAGTGAGAAAGCACTGCCAGGAAAACCACAAGCCCAAGGCAAGGAGATCCCCACAGCTTCCAGGCCACCTCCAACTGAAGATGAGAACCTGTTTCCAAGGCTAAGGCTGAACTCATTAGGAAAGCGGGCTGTGATGAACAAGAGACATCTGCCATGAACACAGGAAGGGGAGCTGGTGGCTCATTTGTGATTTCATAATGCCAATAGGGTGAGAACTTAAAGTCTAGCAGAAGTTGAGGGAAGCAGAGGAGGAAGCCAGGTTCTGAGGCCAGCAGATAGATGGCTACTCCAGAAAACAGACTGGTTCACAGTTATTTCTTCACTGCCCTAAATGGATGCTCTTGTATAAATATGGTCAAGCAGGGATGCTAAATATACGCTTGTAGCCAGGCAGCCATGGGGCCACTGATGTCATATTATATATTTAGCTGTTTATTTATCTATTGTATTTATTTAGGTATTTACTTGTTTGGTATCTGTCTCTCCCCCTAGAATGTGAGCTGCATAACAAGAGGGACCATTCTGGGCCAGAAAGTAGGTATTAAATAAAAGATGGTCAAAATGAGTATTCAACCATGTTCATCATAAATATATTTGCAGGTGTCCCCCATGCAATGTACTGTGCTGGCATGGAGGGGGGTTGGGGAGAATAGCTGTGAAAAAGACAAACCTGGTTCCTAGCCTCATGGCTTATATTAAATAGCCAATTAAGAATTAAGAATATATGACACCATACTGGCAATACCATATTGACTTATGCAGTAGGCAGGGAAATGTGCAAATAAGGAAAAGCTTCCTTGGGCATTAAACTGAATTTTTTAAGGCTGAGTTGGGATTAACTGGGTGACGGGGAAGTGAAGGGGGTGTGGGGAGAACATTCCAAGCAAAGTAAATGGGCTTGGGCAAAGGATACAGGTAGGACAGGATAAACTCCAAAAGCTTAAAAAATAAACAAATGGAAACAAAAACTACTGTCTTTATCAGTAGTTTTAACTGGATGTTATATGGAACTGATAAATACTGAAACCAATAGGGCAAGCAAGGCAGAGGGGTAGGACAACAAGCTGTCTGAGTCGGTTCGTGTTGTTTCCAGAGTACCACAGCCCAAATTCAGCCCACTGGACCTCCCAGATACCTGAATCCATCCAATACCATCTGAGGACATCCTTCCCAGGAATGACCACAATCCTATGGACCCCAAGTTCCAACACTTTTAACTTTAATGAGATACTTTTCTATTCAATTTCTTAAGTAGGGTCATAGAAAACCACTGGGAGAAAAACTCATTTACCTGGCTAAAGGGAGACTTACACACACACACACACACACACACACACTGAGACATGTGTAAGAGTCTACAAAAGCCTTTGTTCATATACTACTGAATTTGTTTCTAGTCTAGACAACTCTTAGAAAAGTAAAAATATTATCCCCATTTCAGTTGACAACCCAGAGGTTCAAAGAAAATGTAACTTGTTCAAGAGTTCAGCTAGAAGGGACAGAACCAGAATTCAAAGTCACAGCACCCCAATGTTCCTAGCAGCAGAATATAAGAAACAGTGCAGAGGATCATAGGTGATGGGAGGGAAGAGTGAAGGGGAAGAATTCAGAGAGGAAGACAAACCATGAGAGACAAGGAAACAAAGGGAGGGTTGCTAGAGGGTTGGTGGTGGGGGAATGGGGGAATGGGTGATGGGCATTAAGGAAGGCACGTGATGTGATGAGCACTGAATGTTATATGGAACTGATAAATTACTGAACACTACATCTGATACTAATCATGTACTACTATATACTGGATAACTGAATTTTTTTTAAAAAGTCACAAGTCTCATTATCTTCCCTACAAGAGCAGTTTCTTTCCAACTGAGGGCCTCATGAAAAAGACGGAGTCTGATCCTTAGTGACACCAATCCCTCCAAGCATGGAATTTTTTGACTTTTTTAAGTTTTTATTTAAATTTCGGTTAACATACAGTATGATATTAGTTTCAGGTGTACAACATAATGATCCAGCACTCCCATACAACACCCGGGGCTCATCACAAAAAGCGCACTCTTGAATTCCCATCCCCTGTTTAACACATCCCCCCACCTACCTGCCCCCACCCCTCTGGTAACCATCAGTTTCTTCTCTATAGTCAAGAGTCTGTGTCTTGGTTTGCCTCTCTCTTTCTGCCTTTGCTCACTTGTTTTGTTTCTTAAATTCCACATATGAGTGAAATCAGACTGTATTTATCTTTCTCTGACTGACTTATTTCACTTAGCATAATACTCTCTAGCTCCAGGGCAGCTGTGACTCAGTCAGTTAAGCATCCAACTCTTGATTTACGCTCAAATCAGGATCTCAGGGTCCTGGGATCAAGCTCCATACTCTGTAGGAAGTCTGCTTGAGGCTTCCCTCCCTCCCTCTACCCCTCTCCCCACTCTCGTGGGCAAGTGTGCGCTCTCGCTCTCTCAGATAAATAAATCTTTAAAAATGAGCCCCATCCAGGTTGTTGTGAATAGTAAGATTTCATTCTCTTCATGGCTGAGTAATGTTCCATTGTATATTTACCACATCTTCTTTATCCGTTTGTCAATCAGTGGACTCCTGGGGCTCTTTCCGTAATTTGGCTGTTGCAGGTAATGCTACTATAAATATCAGGGTGCATGTATCCCTTTGAATTAGCATTTCTGTATTCCTCAGGTAAATAACTAGTAGTGAGATTGCTGGATAGTAAGAGAGTTCTGTTTTTAACTGTTTGAGGAAACTCCATACTGTTTTCCACAGTGGCTGTACCAGTTTGCGTTCCCACCAGCAATGCAAGAGGGTTCCCCTTTCTCCTCATCCTTGTCAACACTTGTCATTTCTTGTGTTTTTGACTTGAGCCATTCTGACAGGTGTGAGGTGATGTCTCATTGCAGTTCTGATTTGCATTTTCCTGATGATCAGTGATGTTGAGCATCCTTTCATGTGTCTGTTGGCCATGTGAATGTCTTCTTTGGGAAAATGTCTATTCATGTCTTCTGGTCATTTTTTAATTGGATTATTCATTTTGGGGATGTTGAGTTTTATAAGTTCTTTATATACTGTGGATACTAACCCTTTACTGGCTATGTCATTTGCAAATATCTTCTCCTATTTCACAGGTTACCCTTTAGGTTTGTTGATTGGTTCCTTTGCTGTGGAGAAGCTTTTTATTTCCATGTAGACTCAGTAGTTTATTTTTTACTTTTGTTTCCCTTGCCTCAAGAGACCTATCTAGAAAGAAGTTGCTATGGCAGATGTGAAAGAAGTTACTGCCCGTGCTCTCCTGTAGGATTTTTCAAACTTGTAATTTATTTTTATCTATCTATTTATTTATTTATTTTTAAGAAAGAAAGCATGAGCAGCGGTTGTAGGGAGGGAGGAGAGACAGAGGGAAAGGGAGAGAGAAAATCTTAAGCAGGCTCCAGGCCCAGCAGAGCCCAAGAAAGGGCTCAATCTCACAACCCTGAGATGGAGACCTGAGCTGAAATCAAGAGTCGGATGCTTAACCAACAGAGGCAACCAGGTGCCCCTCAACCACGCAATTTTTAAAAAATTATTTATTGAGGTGATTCTCATCCTATCAGTGAAGGCCCTCCCCTAAAGAGCCTTCTCCAGCCAGGGAGACCTCATCAACTTTCTAAAACACATTTATTTCATGGTTGGAAGCTATAAGGAGCTGCTTTAGAAAGTTCTACAGCTACTTATTCAGAAAAGTAATGATACTTGTCCAATTCAAATTCAGAATCTTGTTTTGAACTATTTTTTAAGTCAATTTGGAGAACCTGGAATCAATCACAGGGCCTCATTAGTTCTGAGATACAATGAGTCATTTTCAGACTCATGGATCAAATGCCCTAAAGCACTTTCAACTGTGTCAGCTCTCATATCCTGAGAGTCTGCAATGATCCACGCACTTACATGTGTCCTCTAACCAGGGTGACCAACTATCCTGGTTTACCTGGGACCCCGAGTTTCCTGGGACAGAATGAGCTGGCTGCTCTAAGGCAACTCAATCCTCGTAATACTCAGGTGCAGTAAGGGGGACTTATCCATCACCATAACTGATAACAAAATTCAAACCAGTGCTCCCGGTGGTTTGCCTGAAGTCCTCAGAGCCTGCAGGATCAAACTGGGTTTGAACTGAGATCTGATTCCCAGGGGTTAGGCCTGCCCTAGCCCTCTAAGAAAACCAAAGCACCACAATTTAGCTGAGAGAGACGGACATCCTTGGGTACTAAACTGTAAATGAATACCTCAAACCTTCCACTTCTCTTGAGAATTCTCACCTTTCAACCTTCTGAAGTGGAGAAGATCTTTTCAGGACTAAAATAAAACTGGGAGCACTCTTTTGCCTTAAGCTCAGTGTCCTGATTTGCATATCAATGCCAGCAGTGTTATTTTACCTAAGGCCTGCTTTTAAAACACCTGGAGCAGAGAAAGCAGTCTGGGCCGGGAAACTAACCAGTAAATTGTGGAGACCAGGCCACACCAGGACTTCATCAGGTGCGGAGTCACACCTGATGAAGTGGAAAGAGTAGGAGTCTGACGGCCTTAAATTTAAATTCTTCCTCTGCCATATACCAGCTGTGAGACCTCAGGGCCAATAATAAGTTATTTGGCAGGCTTACCATTGAGCATAAAATGAGATCACCCAATGTGAATCTACCTTACTCCATGACTGGCACATGAAAAACACCCTGTAAATGTTAGTTCGCCAAGAAAAGAAATTCAAAATGACCCTTCTTTGTAATCGTCTCAAACTTCCATCAGGTTTCTGAAACCTAGACCTATGTGAAAATATTAGGTTGTATCAATAAGAAAACAAATAACTCAATTTGTTAAAAAAAAAAAAAAAAGCCAAAGATTTGAACAGAATTTTCTTTTTTTTTTTTTAAGATTTTATTTATTTATTTGACAGAGAGATATCACAAGCAGATGGAGAGGCAGGCAGAGAGAGAGAGAGAGAGAAGCAGGCTCCCCGCTGAGCAAGAGCCCGATATGGGACTCGATCCCAGGACCCTGAGATCATGACCTGAGCCAAAGACAGCGGCTTAACCCACTGAGCCACCCAGGTGCCCTGAACAGAATTTTCACCAGAGAAAAATACAGATGGCAAACAGGCACATAAAAGGATGTTCAACATCATTAGTTAATAGGGAAATACAAATCGAAGCCATAACAAGATATTACATACCTACTGGAATGAATAAAATTAAAAATATTGACTATACCAAGTGTTGACAATGTTGTGGAGCAAATGGAATTCTCAGGCATTGATGGTGAGAAAGCAAGCTTGATCAGTACATTTGGAACAGCTATATGTGAAAACAGACTGGTAGTTTCTTATAAAGTTAAATACAACCCAGCAGTCCCATTCCTAGGGATTTACCCAAAACAAATAAAAATGTCTCTCCACAAAAGAAAAAAAAAAATGTTTCTTAATAAAAGCCAAAAATCTATAAACCACCCAAATGTCCATCAACAAATGAATGGATAAACAATATGTGGTATGAAATATTACTCAGTTAAAAAAAGAAAGAAAGACACCTACTGATAAAAACATCAAAATGAGTAAATACCAAATACATTTTGTCCAGGAAAATAAGTCAAATGCAGAAGACTAAATACTATTTGACTCCATTTATATGAAATTTTGGAAAAGGCTGGGGACAGAGTGAGGGAACTGTCTGCAGAGGGATGAGAAAGAAGTCTTTGGAGGTGAAGGAAACCTTCCACATCCTGTTTGGGGTGGCAGCTACACGGGTATTAGCAATTGTCAAAACTCACTTAACTGTACACTTGAAAAGGGTGAATTTTACTACATGTAAATTATGCCAGGAAACCTCACTTCAAAGAGAAAAATAGATGATAAAATAGAAAGGGTCTAACCTGGGGAGGAGGGCTTGCAATCCTGCAAAACAGGTGGCATGGGAAGTGTGGCAGGACAGACAGGGCAAACCCTGTCCCTGGTATTGTGAATGGAACTTGACCTTTGGTTATTGGGAAAGCAAACCAAGAAAGGGGAGTCGTTTATTAGTTAATGTCTCTATATTGCCCAGTCTCTTTTCATTTAGCTACTTCTAATGCTTGTTAGGTCAACACTTCACTTTAAAAAAAGAAAAAAGAAAAGTTTTAAGTTTCCCCACTTACAAAGAACTTGGCTTGTGGTCTCATTTCTCCGATGGCCCTCCCAACATCCTACAGCATCACGATCTGTGTATCTGTGTCTCTGCCATGAAACTGTGGCTTTCTCTTTTCAAGTTTGTGATCGCAGCATCTGGAGGTGTATAAGGAGTGTGGACTGACTCTTCAAGGCAGCATTCAATATAAACACTACTGATAAGGGCCCACTTTGTGCCAGGCATGGTGCCAAAAGAGTGTGTGCTCAGGAATGAACAGCTCACCCCCAGCCTATACCATCTAAAAATAAGGAACCCACTGTCCAAGGTACCTTCTCCTGCAGGACTCCCTCTGTAGGATGTAAAGTCCAAATATAAGCACAGAAATGTATTGACATGTAGATTCAAAAGTCAAAGAAAATACTTTAGAGCTTTGAACAGGAAACCAACTTGCTTTAGTTCAGGGCAGACAAAAAAAAAAATGTAAATGTATTTCATTCCAATGGGCATGAGTTCCATGGAAGATCTATATTTTAAAACATCAGAGCCCAATCACATTCATCCTGAGATTATCTGTTCAGCAGATGTGAAACGTATCACTGATTTCATTTCGTAAGTGGAAAAACTAGCCTGTACATAAGCCACAGAAGACTTAATTTTCCACTGTATTCTTTCTTTTCAAATGTTAGGAAATTAACACTAAAAAAATATTTCAGGTTCTTTAAGTGTATTTGTCTGTCTGTAGCTGTCTGGTTCTTGCCTTCTCTCTTTGCCTCTACATCTCTCTGTTGTTTTTGTTTTTTCTTTTTTCTTTTTCTTTTCTCTCCCTTCCCTTCTGCTTCCCTCTCTGTCTCCTGTCCTGCTCTCCTCCCATTTCCTCCTCTCCCTCCCTAGAAGAGTTATACCAGTTATTTTGCCCCCTGATATACACTCCCCTTGATCTGGTAACAGCACCTTGATTTTCCTCCCCAGGGACTATACCCCTTCCAAAGAATACAATTTGTAAGACCCTTCAACCTAATGCTTGCTCTTCCTTGACCAAGAGGCAGATATCTGATCCAAGCAAGATCCATTAGATAACCTTGCCCTGGACTTTGGCTCTTGAGTAGTGACAGAAAGGCAAAAAGATGGCTGGAATTTATTCTTCTCGTGTCAGTGCCTTTGAGAGACCTTTCCTCACTTTCTACAACTTAGATCTTGTGAGATCTCCTGGCTGCAGTGTTTCTCAAAACCAGTTTTATCATTTCTCCCTTGATTCTGCAATTACCTTACAACCTTACAATAAAATACCCTTTTGCTCAAATTAAAGTCAGTTTCTATCTCTTGCAAACAAAGAGCCCTAAAAGATACAACTTTTTAGTTCAATCATTTCTTTTTAAGTCTTAAAATGTGCCACCCACTTCTCCCAAAAAGCCATAAATGTCATCTGTAAAAGCAGGCTATGCATTTGCTTTATTATTTTATTATTTATTCTATTATTTTATTTTTGCATGTACCCCTGGGTCTTGGGCTAGGATGCAGGGGTCTTCTATCCTGGTCTTCCTTGGCTTTCCTGGTGAGAGAGGTCTGTTGACAAGTCAAGATAAAGAGTAACTCTTTCCTAATCTCCTGCCCACCAGGAAAAGACATCAAGGCCCACAGGACAAAATCAGGTCAATGAGTACCAGCTTGGCTTGATTGTCTGTACCACTTGCAGCCACACAACCCTCTGGGGAACTAGAAATTCTAGGTGAACTTGGAGTCCCAACTCCTTCTCCTTTTCAGAACCTTGGATCACAAAGGTAATAATAATGATTACAATTATTAACAATTACTGAGCAGTCAGTACCTATGAAGCACTGAATAACAAATCATATACAGTTTATCTCTGTTAAGCTATATAATAACTGTTATTCCTATTTTACAGATAAAAATACTGAGACGTGGAAAGGTCAGGATCTTACTGAGATTAAGAGCCAGTGAAAGACAGAGCCAAGAGCAAATGCAGGTCTTTCTGATTTCACTCTTAATCAGAAAGCCAATACTCTTCATCACCATGACATCGTGCCAAATATGGGCAAGTTTCTGCTTCTGTGCTGGAAATCAGAGTTCACCTGGCTAATACAAATACAAACATGAAAGGGCTTCCATTATTTTTCATGCCAGCAACAAACACCCAAGGGGTTAGGCATCAAAGTGAACTGTCTTGATTTTATCAATTGCCTTTTCTCCTCTACTTGCCACTCGAGACTTTGCTGTCCTCTGTGTACTGACAAACCCTTTCTTACCTGGCACAGGAATGTTTTTCAGGATAAAATAAAAAAGAAGACTATCACTCGCCATAAGTTAACAGCACTCAAGAGCTTTGCCAAAGTTGTAACTCCCATAGGGCTCACTGTAGCAGGTTGTAGAGCTCTGGGGACCTCAACCTTTGTACTTTGCAAGCTGCTCCTACTCACCAGAAAAAAAGGGGGGAAGAGTTAACCCCAATCAAATTGGGCTCTTAAATACTCTCTCAAAGATCTCTCAAGTATAAACAAAGTCTTAAACCCTAGAAGGATAAAATGAAAATCATCAAGATGTTCGCAAATTCATTCAACAAATGTTGACTGGACAAGTTGAGCTAATAGTACTGTGCCAAAGTTAATTTCTTCATTGGACTATACACAGCAGCATAATTAAGAAGGATATTAACATTAGAGGAAGCTAGGTAAAGGGTATATGGGAACTCTCTGTCTTTTGTTTGAAACTCTTCTATAAATATGAAGCTATTTCAAAATTAAAGGCTTTAAAAAAATGTACCGACAGGCTGGGTAAGGGATTCCCTACAGCAACCTTCATAAGACTGCCAATTTAGGACAGCATGACTGTTGAAATGAGAATAATCATGTCCATCAGTGAAATATCACTGTAGGAACAGCACAGAGTCTCTCTAATTCTAAACCACAAGAACATATTTTGCAAACCAAGGCTTTAAGGAAAACTGAGCAAAGAAGTGAGCTTGGTCATGATAACTCACATCCAGGCCATAAACATGTACTTCACAGTAAATGGTAGATGGTTGTGTGGTGTGTGTGTGTGTGTGTGTGTGTGTGTGTGTGTGTGTTGAGGGGGCAGAGAGAAAGAGAGGGGAAGAAAAGGGGAGAATACATGAATGAGATGAAGCTAAAGCAGAACAGAAAGAATCATTTACATCACTCATCTGGGATCAGAAGTCGTCACACATTTGTATAAGTAACTAGATATCACAGATGGAGTGAGTTCCTAGATGAGTTCCTAGTCCTCAACAGAAGGACTTTAACTTTTCCAAAGAAAGTTTCAGAAATACCTATCCAAGAGTTATTCAGCATTAGCAACACATTTCAGAAATGTCTTGAATAGCCCTAGGAAATGGAATATCTAAGGCCTAATGCAAGAAAGTTTTGAGGATGATCAAATGGGTGGGGGGTGGGGAGCTCTTTCAAGGACAGGAAGGTCTCTTACTTAAGGACATAACCATGCATCTGCAAGACCAGAAGGAAAGAGTTCTGTCCAGTTTAGAGAAACTCTTCTCTGATACAAGGAAGAAGTGCTTGAGATAATGGGTGAGGAAATACCCCCCAAAGAGGGGGACCAACTTGTCTTTGGATGTCATTGCAAGAAGAGGTAACTGGTTTTTGTAAAGGTTTAATATAAACCTGCCTCAAAGCAGAGAGGGGAGGCATAAATGGTTGATTTAGGTTCTACGCCAATTCACCAAATCAAAGCACACGTAGCATGTATCTGCTTTAACAGACAGGAATCAGGCATTGTTATTCTAGGAACAGAAAGTGCCAGTCACATCATGAAACTCTGGTGTAAAAAATCCTTTGACTGATCCAGTTTTCTAACCTTTCCTCCCATTTCAGAGACTTTCTGAGGATGTACAACCGTGCACCTGCAATTCAGGAGACAAGTTGATCTGGCACTGAGCTCTGATTTCTTTTCCAGTAAGACAACTGGGGTAATTTCATGAGAAAATAAATCATGGCCCCCATAGCAGAATCTGAAAAAAAAAAAAAAATGCCATTACTCCCCAGACACTTTATTTTGTGGGGAGGGGAGTTTTATTCACTGATATCCTATTTATAGTACCTTTGCTCTGAGGAAGATTTAAGATAAATAATAGAGCACTCAAAACTCATATTGCTTTAGTTTCATGAATGAAAAAGAAATTCAATTGTTCATTGCATTACATTTGTACATTATTGTATTTAAATCCTATCATGAAAATAGCCCCACTTCACCCCAAAGAACTTAGTAAAACCACACTCCACTTTATCCCACTTTGTCTTCCATTTATATTTTAGTACAATAATTTGGTCAGACACCCAAAGGCCTCCCACTAATGAAAGCAGGATTTGCTAAGAAAGATCAATTTATAACCTGCCTTCGTACCCATGAAAGACAAAAAGAGTTATTAAAGTCTGAAACACAGCAACGGGCCTCAAACTCAGAAGAGCCATAGGGAGAGTACCAGAAGGAAACGAAGGGTTAACACAGCTGATTTCTGGCTTAAGAGAAGGATGCAACATGATTTTTTAAAGCAAGCACCTGGAGGGAAAAAAGTAATATTTTGTTTCCACCTCAAGAAATTGCAGACAAACGTAAAGCAAATCACATCAGTGGAATACTCAATTATCTGAACATGCTAATTAACGATATGTAATCAACCCGCTTTCAGGCCTTTCTTCACCTGCTGTAATTTCGTAGTGCATTGCCTTCCTTATTTCTCACAACCGGTAGAACATTAGACAGTCTGCATGGTGCATCAAAGAGAAACAAATAAGCACAGATTTTTGCTGATGGCAGGAATTTCTCATGCTCAGGGCATATGAACCAACAATATGGAAACGGCAGCACTGGCTGAATATTTTAATTATTCCCCACACCTATTCTGCAAAAGACACTTAAAGTTCGATTAGGTAATATGATACTCAGTAACCGTTATTTCATAAAACTGAGCACACACAGTCATTTAAAATAGTAAATATGCAGTCATGACAGAATTAAATATTCATGAAATCAAGAGCAACCGGAAAGCTGAGGATATTATAATATTAAAATTCATCATAGTTTTTACAATGTAAATCTTGTATGCATCCGTCAGGCACCCCGGTTCCGTCTAGTGGATGTTCAAATTCCAGTTCCATGGTAGACTGCCATTTAAATTACAATATTGATTTGGGTAGATAAACAACAATGTCAATCCTTACCGCAGTTTCAAAATGCAAAACAATTTTGAACATTTGCAAATACCAACTTGTTAAGCGAGTTCGTCTTCAAATACAGAACAGCAACACTCAACGTGATCCCAACATGGGTCAGATATTTGTTTAATCCCCTAGGACCTTCCAGAAGGTCCAACAGAAACCAAGGCACTCTCCTAGAAGGAGGACTCATGACAAGCAATTCTCCTCTAACCAGGCAAAGCGGCTATTTTTCCTGCACATTTCCTTAAGGGTTCAAAAGTGAGAAAGTATATTGACCGACCCTCCTTGGGCTCGCGTATCCTGATTTGTTGCACCAACTTTTTTCCCAACATGAGCAGTCAGTTTCAAAACGTATTGACAAACGCATGTGTACACTTTACACAGATACGACTAAATAACGCTAGCTTCCACAAAACGGAACTCCAAGCGTGAATGGGAGAAGACTATGCTCAGAGACCAAGCTGTAATAAATACACTCTGGTGATATTACCAAGGCAAGTATTTTTTGTGCCATTCCCTTTACTTTGCAATTTTCTCAACAGAAGAAACATCAGCACCAGAGAATGATGGCATTTGAGCAATTTTATACTGGAATCCAATTACCTGAAGAACTCCCCTCTCCACAGTAAGAAGTAGCTATCCCCTGGTCTACAATGACACAGCAGGGCAGCAAAAGATTACCAGGGCTCCTCTGCTGCCAGGCACCTGGTCCCGGCCCTCCTAGCTAGGAGGGCGCCAGCTGAGGAGGAGAACCTGGAGTTGAGAGCTGGGTTCGGCAGCGCTCTCCATTCTGCAAATGAGCCAAACTTTGCTCCCATTGTTGCCATCTTAAGGTTGATGTCACCTCCCTCCAAGGAGTCTTGGAAGCCACTTGGCAGCTCCCGAAGGCACGCTTCCCCTTGACCTACATCATCTAAATAAGCCTTGGTTATACTGTGTGGGCAAGCAAAGGTCTCTCCACACGGCTCTCCGGAGGTGCCGTGCTCTACCCCGGGCATCACACCGCATGTACCAGACTTTTCTCGGCACACACCTCTGAATACGGAAACCAGGACAGACTCCCGCACACGCCTTCCAGTTCGGAAAGTCACTCTCTCCCATCGACTCCCCTCAACCGCACGCCTTCCCCACATCTGCAACCCCCACCACCACACAAACGAGGGGAGGGGGTGGGGGAGCGGAGGGGTTAAAGTGACAGCCACTACTAGAGATCCTCGGTTTTGGTCGAAAGGTGTCACAGCTCCAGCACTGTGGACCTACCTTGCTCTCTCCTTTCTCCCTGCTGGGTCTCGCCTCGGGATCGTCGCTGTCCTCCGCTCCTGCACTCTCACCGCCGGGCACTTCATCCTGAGCCAGCGGCTGCTGCTGCGGCTGCGGCTGGGGCTGGGGCTGGGGCTGGGGCGGCTGTGGCGGCGCCTGGCAGGCTCCGCCAGCCCCCTGGGAGCGGGGGATGGGCTCCGGGCGCGGAGAAACTCCCTCAACATCCATCTCCATCTTCCCATTCACTGGAGGGCAAGACAAAAGCGGAGCGGGGACTTGGCAGCGGCGCCCGGCGGCTCCTCAGCTGCCCGTGGCACGCATGGCTCGCCGAGGAGGGGCCGCCTCCCGCGCGCCCTCCCTCCTGCCGCCCTTCGCCCGCGCTCCCCGCAGCTCCGCTCGCCCGCTCGGCTCGGGCGCTGGCGGCGTCTGGGCCGGGGCGCGCGGGGAGCGGGGGGCCGCGTGTCCTTGGAGCGGTGGCCTTCGGGCGCCCCCGGCAGCCCCGCTAAGCAGAGCGCATCCCGGCGGCGGCGGCGGCGGCGGCGGCGGTGGCGGCGGCGACGCCTCCCAGCCGCGCGCCCAGCCCCGGGGCCGCCCGGGGACTTGCTCTCCAGCCGGGCCTCCAGATTCGCGGTGCTTTCCAGCCTCTCCTAGGGCCCCTCGGCGTCTCCCCTCCCCTCCAACCTTCGGAACAAAGTTACTGGAAGAACGGCCGGGCGATACGGACAAGGACTAGGGGCTGCCAGGTGCGAGTGAAGCCCTACCATCCCCGCCCGCTGACCAAGCGCCGACCCCTCACCTTTGCCCTCGCCCCGGCGCCGAGGAGCCGAGGAAAGGAGGGGTTTCCGACCTGCGCCAGGTGGTGGCGGGGAGGACCGGCGGGAGGGGGAGCATGCGGAAGGCTGGGGGCCGGTGCGCCCACCCCTGAGCCCCCGCGCCCCCCACCTCCGCACGGGCCCGGCCCCCCGCCCCGCCCCGCCCCCCGCGCCGAGCGTGTCTCCGGGGTCAGCCCTCCGGAGCGTGCGTGAGTGGGTCCCCGGGCTCCCGCTCCTCGGTCTGCTCCGCCGCCGCCGGCTCCGCGCCACACAGCCCCGCGCTAGAGAACTGGAGTGAAGAAGCTGCGGAGCCGGCGGCCAGCTCCGGGCAGGAAATCGACCTACCCTCGCCTCCGGCCCGATCGCGGGCGGGAACCGGGAAGGGGTGGGGCCCCGCGTGGACCGCGAGGACGCGAGGCTCGCAGCGCGCGGGAGTTGGGCGTAAAGGTCGGCCAGAGAGGGTCGATGGGGGAGGTGGAGGGCGAAGCGAGAAGTCGCTGCCAGGCATTGACTGCAGCGTGCCCCGGGGTGGGTGCCAACTGGGCGCCGCCGCTCCCAAGTGGTGAGCTCTCCTGTGCTGGAAGGGCGTCCTCCGCAGGGCAGGTCTCCAGGAGGTTCCGGTGGTGACCCCAGGCGGGGCAACGAGCTGCGTCTGCAAATATAGGTAGATAAAGGTGACAAGGGTAGACTTGGAAATTCTTAAATCGGGGCTCACCGACAGTCAGGTGATCAGCATGACTTCTAAATTTATCACCACTTGGTCCTGGGGAGTAGCTTTCAACTTCGCGGGAACTGCTAACTGCAACTCTGTACGTCCAGGAGGGACCCTTCAGCAGCTATGAAGAGAAATAGCAGGTTATTAAGAACCTGTTTAATATTAAATAGAGCCCATTGTTCTGGGCTTTGAGTTCCATAATGCCCCCAAATGGATCAGCAGATAAATGAACTATTCATGCATTTCTTAGCAGAGGGTGGCCTTTTTTCCATAACATATAATGTATCACAGATAACGCTTACCTAATGAAACTAGAAAATTGCATTGTTCCTGACTGCTTTGCATTAACTTAAGACAACTTTTCCATATAAAGACACTGTCTCAGTAGATGCAATTACACAAGAACACATCATTAGGTCCTATCCTTCAATGCAATCTCTTAATCTCTGACTCTGCGTGTAAATGTGACAGAAATTAATTGCCACTTTAATTTAATCGGTGTAGACAGCCGATCTGGATATTGCAATGTGAACATGCTTTCGCAGAGAAAAAAGTTTGGGAACTGAATTACTCATATGCTTCTCTTCAGAATTTCTAAAAACCAGATTTCAAGCTCATTTTCTAAGTTGGGAACTTATAAAAAATAAAATATGCTTGCATTAGTCTGCAATTCACTGTATGGCATATGACCCTTTATGTTGTAAGACATCAGCCAGAAACATACATTGTAATAAATCAATTCTTGTCGTATTTTTATAACAGTAAATTACATTATGTGTGTAAAGTGCTTAGCAGAGTGCATTAGTGCATAGTGAGCACTCCACAATCATTGCCTGTTAAGCTGAAAATAATAAGATGATAGAAATGCACTGTGAGCACTCATCTGAGGACCTCGATTTCGGAAGAAATTGCCAGTTTAATATTTTTTATATAAGTTATTCTAAAAGATATTTTGTATTTTCGAAGAATGAAACCCCTTCTGAAGACAAAAAAAAAAAAAAAAGTCAGTGTGGTGTTTTATGCAATAAAGTTTTGAATCTGTCAGATTTTCTTTCCCCAGCGTAGAAGTAAAAATTATATGTCAGGTCCAACATGAGCTCAAACAGCTGACTGGTAAGTTATTACTCTTACATGCTTGTCACTTCCAAATGTGTTTGTGAACTTCTTTCAAGTCTTAAATGAAGATTAAATCAAAATAAAGATACAATGCTTTAACTAAATTTGTTCTAAATTTAGCCACATGCTTGTAAAGAGTCCCCCTGTTAAATGCAAATATTTTTCTTTCTCTGCCCTTCTATTTTTTGGGGACACAGATTTTTTTTCTTTTTTGCATCTGTCATAAGTAAATATGGGCTCAGAAAATATATTACATCTCAAAACTGTTGATTGCACCTAATTATGCATGTAAATTGCTACTTCAAGCATGCAGACAGCTTGCAACATTTTGAAAATTTTGCCCTAGTAGTCATCTGAGGTATTTGTGTTACTATTTTGCTTTTGCCTTAAATGACTTCATTTTCCGATTAGCCTCCCGATAATGATGGATCTATGAATAATTTTGACCTTTTGATGTCTCTCTTTTAGATGATTCAAATTAGCAGATCAGCACTTTAAACAAAATCAACCTTCTTATTGTTTATACCAGACCATTTGATGTTTTGAGTCATAGAAAAGAGAGTTTTCAAAAAGGTGTCCTGAAAGAAACATCTAACCCCTTGCTACTGAAAATGTGGTCAATGGCGCTTTAGCATCCCAACACCTGTATTGTTAGAAACACAGTCTCAGGCCCCATTCCAGACTTACTGCATCACAGTCTGCATTTTAACATGATCCCCCAAGGGATTCCTACCACATACAAGTTTGAGAAGCACTGTTCTAATACATCACATAGTTGGCCTTTCAACATCTTAATTATCTTTGGCACTATTCCCCTAAAATATTCTGGGAGAGACTTACTAGGAAAACACAATCACAGAAACTTTTTTTCCGCCTTGGTCAAGGTCCCTCCTTGCCTTCCCTTGCAGGATCTTAGTGCTGCATAATGAGAAGTTATGTAAATTAAGAATGTAAATATGTTGTATATCTGGTAATGGATTAGAAGTATACAATTTTTTCACATCAAAAGGCATTAACCTAAAAAGAGAAGAGCAATTTATCTTGAATAATAAATTTTATGCAAACATGTGGAACTAGTTCCTTTAGCTTTGGTTATTTTTGACCTGCCTGAGACTTGAAAGTCCACAGTTTCCTCTCTGCCTGGATTATTGATACATTCTGTTACCATGAAAGCAGAAACCACCAAGTTTGGGTCTGTGCAATGACTATCTAATAAAGCTTTAGTAATTTGGCATAAAGATGGACTAAACTATATGCCTCAGTATTTTTAGGAACTAACAGAACTTGTTACTTGAAAGAATTTCTCTAAAGTGCATATAGGTAGAGCAATAAACTGTTACTTTGAAAGGCTGTCAAGTACAGTAGTTCTCACCTTTAATGTATATGGTATACCTGGGGAAAGCTGTTGAAAATGCAGGTCATGATTCAGCAGGACAGGATCTAGGCCAGAGAATATGCATTTCTTACAAACTTCTAGGTGAAGCCAGGGCTTTAGGTCCTCAGACCTAACAGAGCTGCTTTATCATCACTAATGATTCTTACATTTTAATCACCGGGAGAGTGATCACTTGGAGATATTTTATATCTATCATGCCCAGACTACCCGCTTCCAGACAAATCTGATCCGAATCTTTGGAGGTGAGAGCTAGGCATCAGTGGTTTTTAAACCTACCCAAGTAGTAATGATATTTAGACAAGATTGGAAATCACTGTAAATCTGTGATTCTCCAAGGATGGTCCCCATTACCAGCAGCAGCCGCACTTGAGGGCCAGATATAAATGATGGCTCTCAGGCTCCACCCCCAACTTACTCAGTATCCACAGTTGAAGACCTACCTACAGGTGATATGGTTGCACATTTAAAGTTTGAGAAGCATAACAGCAACCGGATCACAACTCTTTTATCTCTTGGCTTTTTATTTGGCTTTTTATGGATCTACACCCTTCCTATACATTTGTAGAGAACCTCCTGGATAAAGTTCTGAGAAGAGGAATCCATGAGCATCCTAGCTGCCTTACTATCTCTGTGATTAGTGGCACTGGCTAGCAGAACATTTCTGAAATATTAGAAATGTTCTATATCTGTGCTCTTCAATAAGTAGCCACCAGCCACATGTGGCCAATGAGCATATGAATTATGGCGAATGTGAAAAACTTTTAATTTTATTTCATTTTAATTGATTCAAATTTAAATAACCTCATGTGGTTATTGGCTCCCCTATTGAACAGAGCAGCTCTAGAGTAATCACCCTTCCTGTTGTTCAACCCTTATTCAAATTCCCAGGTTGAACACAGGCCCCTCCTGCTCAGTTTTTGTATGTATTAATCCCTAGTGAATGCATCAGGATGAAAAACATCTGCCTTGCCACCTCATTTACATAATAAGTAACATTATGCTTATTATTTTGAATGAGAGGAGTTTAACTTGAATTAAATGCCACCAAAAGTTGTCAAAACCTTTTTCATAGTATTCATAATTACGTAGCTTTAATTTTACAGCCTTTTCAGACGTCAGCACACATGGGGTGCATTTGGAACTGCCTTAAGAAAAGGAGACAAAAGAGTGCAAATAGATTCTGGGTAGAAGACACATGAAGATACCCCTCCCCCAATATCTTATTGGTGCAAAATGGAAAGTTGCAAAAATTAAGAGTGGATCTCTTTTGAAAATAAATACCAAAACTTGAAGAGTCCTCTCAAAATGGAAGATGAGATACAAAACAAAGGAGGGATCAAGGAGCTGAGGTGACAAAAGAGAGTAAATGAAATTCAAGGTAGAAATGTACTCCACAATTATCCAGAATGTAAATACCTGATCTGTGGAATGGGAGAGGATAGGAGGGAAGGAGGGATGGGCAGAGTACGAAACAAAAATACTCATTATCTGAAGACAGGCACCAGCATCTGAGTCTTCCCTTCTCCAGGATGAGAACAAGCAGCAGCCACTGTTAGTTACCTCAGCCCTGCCTGCTGGCTCTCAAGTACGCTCCAGACATCAACCCCATGAGGTAGGTGCCATCAGGAAAGAGATTATTCAAAGGACATGATTTTAACTGACACATCTCAGAATTAAATTTTTTTTTTTTAAATCCCTACTCGAGAGGGAAGAGGACAGCATTCAAATAAAGTCCACCCTCTGCCTTGAAAAGGTCATGTGGCGTTTCCAAGCTGCATTAACCACAACCTATCTTATAAAAGGAGGCTAACACTAGGAAAATATTTCATCATCGTTATATTCATATTTCATCAGGGTCTCTGCCTTGCCCAGCTGCTGATTTGGTACTGTATGTTACAAGATTATGCCCACAAAGAAATGTGTAGCTAAGGGCAACAGCCTCACTTCTGAGGACGGTCACTTCATAGCAACTGAAACCAATAAATAGACTGCCGTTGTTGTCCTCAGAAAAGAAACTCCGAGGGACTTCAGACAATATGATTTCAGGAGGTTGGCCGCCAACTCAGAGGCCATTCAAAACTCATTTTGACTCTCACGCAGGAGTCTTCAGATCCCCTCAACCAGACTCCTTTTCTGCAGAAAGTGAGGGCAAGTTTCTTTATAATCCACATCAATCTACCTCAGAAAGGAGGAGGCGGAGTAACCCTGAAAGCAAAAGAAAATATTTACTTCCTTCCCCCATGGACAACAAAGGCCAAACCCAGTTCTATGTGTATGCGACTTTGCTGATAGCCTACGTGCTGTTAAAATGCAGCTGATTAAAAATTAAACCACATGCTCTAATCATTGTTGTAAGGTAATGTTTGGAGGATTCCTCCACCCTTGTTCAGACATACGCATGTTTCTCGGCTAAAGTTATAGGTGCAGTTTATAGACCTAAGGATTCCAAGGATTCTGAACTTTAATTTCGGGGCCACCTGAAAATATTCCCAAGCATTGCAGCTTTAAGAGCCATCACCTTGTGCTGTGGTGATATTGGAGCCCGTCTGTCTAGTGAGAGCCCTTGTTTGGCTTCTGGTATCTTATATAGAATGCCAGCTTTGCTGAGCTGGTCCTAGACTTGATTAGTGCCAAAATACCACCTTTGTTACCAATAAAGAGCAGCTTAGAGGAGCTAGCTTGCATCTGTAAGCAATTGCTCCTCCTATTTCTGAAAACCACCCCAGCCCCACCCCAGATGGGGGTGGAGACAGATCTACTCAGTGATGGTCTTCCTAGGGCTTTTGCAAGCTTTCCTTATGTGTGCCTTTCAGGCAGCTAGCTTCCAGGAGGTACAAGGAAGAGGCCAGGAAGCTCAGTTCATTCTCCCCAAATTCACTGGGAAGGTAAGAGGTATCTTAAGGGGAGATGCTAGGAGGATCCTGAACACCTACATACAGAAAGAAACATCAGGAGTAGGGAAGAAGTGTTCAGCTCCAAAGAAATTCTGATTCCTTGTCAACCCCAGGTCCCATGTCCCCTATCCTCCTCGCTCCCTGGGGTCTCCTGTCCTGGGTGGCAATTCTGGGAGCCCATGCTGGACAGCTCCATTTCCTGCCTCTTTGATTCACTCCTGTGGTCACCAGCCTACCACCAGCTCTACCAGTCACCCTCCCCTCAGTTATGGGCACTAACTCATTGGGTCTTAGATGTGGTTGGTCAGAATTAATATTCCTCTTACAAAGCTGTCAAGAATTAAACTCCTGACCTGGCTCTCATTAGCATCATGCTAGAATCAACTGAGCAAACCAGACATTTTACAGAGGTGTAAAGCTTGCCGAGGTGCTGCTGTAGCAAGTGCCTTTTATCTTACAAGTGCCTAATAAATATTACATTTTCATAATTTGGCTTTTTACACCAGAAATTATCTTTCATTCCCTTGTGTAGTATATTTTAGAAGACCCACCTAATGTAGTGCCTTACACATGGTGGGACTAAATAAATGTTTGAGAATGAATATTAAAGACCTTTTATGTGACGGCTCAGAAATGATTTTGCATCTCGTCTTGGAAAACAAGAAAAGGCCATTTGGAAACTAGGTTTTCACCATGGACTTCCTGTGGCCACATGTTTATATCAATGACACTGAATAATTGCAGGAAGGTAAAGAACCATAACTTGCTCTGTCTGAGCCTCCATTCCCTTTCTGAATTGAGGGACCTATCATTTGTTTCAGCTCAAAGATCTAAGGGTGGCTCAGTGGGTTAACACTCTGCCTTCGGCTCAGGTCATGATCCCAGGCTCCTGGGATCAGGCCCCGCATCGGGTTCTCTGCTTGCAGGGAGCCTGCTTCCCCCTCTCTGTCTGCCTGCCTCTCTGCCTACTTGTGATCTCTCTCTCTGTCAATAGATAAATGAAATTTTTTTTTTTAAAAAAAAGGATCTAAAAATAGTAGATATTTTTCCTGACCAAAGCAACCAATAATCAAGTGAGAGTGGGACACCCTCTACAATTCGTAACGATATGCTTTCATTTTCATCTATTGAATAGCAGATCCCTTATTTTTGGATATGGCCATTGGTCCCTGGGTCATGATGTCCTTATCTGTACACAGGGATTTTCATTTTGGAAGCAGAGTATAAGCAACATATACAACTATAGTCATAATTAGAAAAGACATTGTGGAAAACTAAGAATCTAAATGTAAATATGGACTAGGAAACAAGCCAGGAGACAGCCATGGATATAATAAATGAGGTCCTGGGGAAACCCCACAGAGTGTGATGATGAGTTGTACCATTCACCTGGATGTATTTTTAGAGCAAAGGACCACTCTTGTGGGGAGATTGAAATTTGAATGGGTGATATATACATTTTTAATAGAAAAGTATTCTCATATTCTTTAAGAATATCATGCACATGCTTTGAAATTAAGGCATAAGTAAATAGCAACTGTTTGCTTCTTCTCACTACTTCCTCAGCAGGCAGGCCTCTGGGCTCTGCTCTTGTTCACAACATTGTGTTGTAAACTGGTCACCGTCCCGCAGCCGAAATCAGTACTCTTCCAGCTTTTGATCTTAGCTGGCCACCTGTCTCATATCTCACTCCAACCTTCTCAACCTTCTCCCTCCCCAGCCTCTGACTATTCCCTACTGTCTTTATGACCCTCCCAGACTCATCTCCAAGTGACCTTCCCTAGTCCACATATATACTCTTTCTTCACAAAACTTCAACTCGCTCATCTTAGAGAAATAGTGCTCGCGTCACCACCAGGGAGATGAAGCCAAGCATTAGACATTTATTGATGGCATCTCTTTAATTATTATAACAGCTCTCTGCAGCAGCCATTACTAATCCTGTTGGATGCACGAGGACACAGAGGTTCTGCCAGTCCAGGAAACAGACCTAAAGCCTGTCTCTGGTAGTAGCAGGATGAGATGTTTGAACCCAGGCCCCTCTGGCTTAAGTGGCATGCTCCTTCACCGCCTATGTATATCAATTATCTGTGGCTGTGTGATAGGCCACCCCAGAACTGAGTGCCTGAAACAATAATAATTATTTACGTTGAGCGCCCGTCTGCCTGGCAGACGGAGCTCAGTAGGCAGGCCACGCCTCTGCTCCATGCTGGAGCTCCGCTGAGGATGGCTCCCTCACAGGGCTGGCAAGCCACGGCTGGCTCTTGTCTGGGAGCTCAGGGCCTCCCCTCCCCTCCACATGGGCTTCCCCTGATTCTATGTGGGCTTCTTCCAGCATGGAAGCTGGGTTCCCAAAGAGAGCCTAATAAAGGGAGGCAGAAGTACAAGGCACTTTTATGACTTGGTCGCGTATAGTCATTTCTGTTATACGGCGGTTGAGGCAGACGCAAAGTCCCACCCACGTTCAAGGGGAGGCGACACAGACTCTGCCTCCTGATGGGGAAAGAGGAAGGTACCAGAAGAGCATGTACAACAAGAGGAAACGCTGTGGCAGCCATCTCCATCTGTGGAGAAAGCAAGCTGCCACAGCTGGGTTCCTCCATTGTAAAGAGGACTTAACAAATCTTGATCTCCAAGCCCTGAAGCCATTTCCCCAGTTCTGATTGTCTATTTGAGTTTTTCAAAAGCCGGATTCACTTTAAATCCAGGCATCATCCCTCTGGTCACCAATGCTGACCAGCTCACCTGCGGCTCTTACTCCTCTTGTCCCCGCAGTCCCACACTCCGTTGCTCTAACCTGTCGGTCCTTCTACATCAGGACATTTAGGCATTCTTGCAAAAATATTTATTGAGCACCTGCTATATAATTGGCCCTACACTGGTTACTGTTAGTTATTAGGGATAAAGATACAGTAGTACCCACACATGCATAAACATGCATAAAAAATTACAAACATACATTCAGTCTTTGCTCTCTAGTAGTTGATAGGTTTTTGCAGAAAGAATAGACAAATCAATAAAAACTTACAACTGTTAGAAGCATTATATTCCAAGCACACCACAGGGTGTGGAGTTTGCAAGGAAAAGGAACTTTGTCCTAGACTTGGGTGAGTCAAGGAAGAAGGCAGTGAGTTTAAAGAATAGTAGGAGCCTGATTCCATCAGAGCCCACACGCTGCAAACAGACATGTATAAATACATTATAAATACATTCCATATCGTATATTTATATATTTGTATATATAATATATATTTATATATTATATATTTATATACATAAATATTCATAAAAATTTCATGCATGCTATAATTTTGTATTTATAAATTTTAAAATGTATTTTATATCTTTGCATAACTATAGTTACATAACTATAGTTTATATCGATTTGATTTATATATATTTATCTATTATTTATTTATATCTATTTAGTTTATTTATTTATGTATTTATTTATTTATGTCTATTTGGTTTATATATGTAAACTAAATAGAATACTACTTAGCTCAGGTTGACTATCAGCTGGTCTGCCAAGAGACAGTCTCTGAAGCATTGAATAATACCCACAACTGAACCTCTGTTCAAATATATTTCTCCACAGACTCTTTTTGAATATGTCTAACCCGTGGAAGGTAAATTAATTTAGTTGGGATTAACCAATATCACTGAGCACTGTAATGTTTGAAAGTCAATGTAGAGAGATCTTTTTCAAGTCTTTACAGGAATTTGAGAGCTTTTTAAATGACAAGGGAAGAAATCTCCCATGGCCCTGTTTTGCTAGATTGCGCTGGAAGATTTTCATCATTGTATTTGTTGTGTCCCCTGCTCTGCTCTGTGTCACCAGGAGCTGCGTTTCTGAGCTCCCTTGCTAACTTGTTTCTGGTTTAAGTCCATGGGAGGCAATGGCAGAAAGCACAAGGGTCCAAGGAGGAGAGAAGCTCGGGTGTTGCTTCTGTCTCTCTGCCTTGGTGGCATCCTAAGCAGCACACTCTGTGGCTCTTGTTCCCAACAAATAACCCCAGATTCTAGGATTAGGTAACACATCCTCCTCTCCCGAAGGTTTCCAGCTCTAGAGATGGGACATCCTCTTGATCCCACAAAGCTCTGGTGCTCCCAGCATCCTCTGGCTGCCATGTGTGAACAATTCTATCACAGTGTCTTCCATTTGAAAGACTAGAGGGGCATCTGGGTCCCTGATTGGACCTTGGCTTATACACCCAGCTAGCTCATTTCTTGAAAGTTATTTTTTAAAAGATTTTATTTATTTATTTGACAGAGAGAAATCACAAGTAGGGAGAGAGACAGGTAGAGAGAGAGGGAAGCAGGCTCCCTGCTGAGCAGAGAGCCTGATGTGGGGCTCTATCCCAGGACCCTGAGATCATGACCTGAGCCGAAGGCAGAGGCTTAACCCACTGAGCGACCCAGGTGCCCCTAAAGTTATTTTTAATTATTATGCAATACACATAAAATTTGCCATCATAACCGTATTTAAGTGTGTAGCTCAGTGACACTGGTACATGTATGGTGCACACCATCACCACCGTCCATCTCCAGAACTCTGCTCATTTGCAAAACTGAAACTCTGTACCCATTAACAACCCCTCATTTTCCCAACCCCTAGCCCCTGGCAATCATCATTCTACTCTCTATAAATTTGATGGCGCTAGGTACCTCATGTTAAGTGGAATTATACAGTGCTTATCCTTTTGTGACTAGTTTATTTCACTTAACATAATGTCCTCAAAGTTCATCAAGTTGCAAGATGTGCCAAATTCCCTTCCTTTTCAAGAATAAATTAATAACCTGCCATTGTGTGTATATACCAAATTTTGTTTCTCCATTCAGCTGCTGATGGGCCCTTAGCTATTGGAAATAATGCTCCTGAGTCCCTGACTTGAGTCCTGGAATTTCTGGATCATACAGTAGTTCTATTTGTATTGTTTGAAGAACGACCAGATTGTTTTCTCTGGTAGCTGCACCATGTACAGTCTCACCAACCACACACAAGAGTTCTAATTTCTCCATCTCCTTGCGCATACTTCCTATTTTCTGTCTTTTTGATAAGAGCCACCCTAATGGGTATACAGTGACATCTCATTGTGGTTCTTAGCTCATTTTAATACCAGAACAGTTGGCTTTGGTGGCAAAGATCATTGACTTAATCTTGTCTTCTGATCTGATGGCAAATGAGAACCAGGATTTCTGGCATTAAGCTTATTGCTATTCTGTATTTCCATGACAAGTTTAAGTAAGAGCCTCACCAGTGCCCAAGAGTTGAGGTCCCACGAAGATTTCAGAGAAAGCTTTTCTTCAAATCCCACCTCAACACTCCATGACCTTGGACAATTCAGCACACCTCTCTTCGATCTCAGGTCTTTTTTGTCATTACATTGCAAATAATAACCTCTGGCTTACACAGCTAGAAGAATTATATTTTCTCTACATATTTACTTATATTCCAGATTCTTAGTTTTAAATATTTGATGCTTCATATCTTGCTAGGTTGTTTATATAGTTAAAATCTCATATGCTTTTGTTGACACAGTATCAATAAAAAGAACTGAAAATGTGCACATGTTGCTTTCCCTGGTGTCTAAGCTTCGGAGAGGTGATTAATTAAAAGTACAAGTCCCAAACTCTGCCACCAGTAAATGTGTGACTTTGGAAATTATTAAATGTCCCTGAGCCCCAGTTTCCCTATCTGTAAAATAGGCCCAATAACCATTCCTATACCTTTGGGTTGTTGTGGAGATTAGATGATAAAATACCTCAAACTCTTACTTATCGCATTTATAAATATGCGTCAATGATTATTAGATTCTATTTTAATTACAAATTTGAAATATTAATGGATCCACTCTTGAGAGATCCATTCACTGAAACTTTACATTTCATAGAGGAAATTCTGGTTGGGATATATTAGGACACACTGAAAAAGAATGTGCCTGGCTCCATATGCAACCCTCCCCTGCCTTTCCCAAACTCCTCAGTGCATAGGAACTTCTTATCAATTAGGTAATCTACTGTGTAAGTAAGACAAGCTCCAGAGGCCTGGTCTTTCCTCAGTATACCTAAATGGTAGGACTCCACAGCACTGCATTTTTTGTGTAGTACAAGAAGTCAGAAATCAAGATTTTGATCAACTAAATGAGGTCAACCAGGGTCTTCTCATGAGGGCAGAACTTTTTGTTCAACCATAGTCCAAAGTTCCCAGGACTGTATAATGAGCCTGACTTATTTACTTCTTCTTAATTAAATGAGAAAATAAAGCACAATATCTACCTCATTCATTCATCCATTCATTTCACAAACCCTTCTTGAAAACCTGTGCCGGGCAGTTAGAAAAATATCAGACATGCAAGACACAGCTCTAGGCCTCCAGGGGATCAGCACAAGGTGCTCTGGGAATCTCCTGGCATCTAACTTAGTCTGAGGGGTCTGGGAGGAGGTCATGGCTGGGCTGAATCTGGAAGGATGAGGACATGTTAACAAAAAAGAATAAAAAAGAATAAAAGAATAAAAAAGAGGGTGCGTGCTGTTCCAGGAAGAGACAACAATGGGTACAGAAGCATGGAAAATGAGAATAATGTGACCTGTTGGGGAAACCTCAGGTGTGTAAAAGAAAAATGAGAGGCTGATGCAGAAGTTGGCTGGACACAGATCATGAAGGCATTTCTATGTCAGAAGTTCAGATGTGAGACCATACATACTACGGGGGAATGATTATGGTATTTTAAGTTGGAAATAAGAAAAGGGAAGGGATGTCTATGACTATTCTATGGAGAAGACTAAGCTTAGAGGTCAAGGAAACCAATTAGGGCACCACAGTAGTAAGAGAAGCAAGAAATAAGATTTCTAATGAGTCAGCTGCCACTGAAAGGAAGAGAAAGCACTCTATTCTAAATTGGAATTAGAAAGATGATCAACGGGACTGGGTGAGTCATTACATGTACCTGATGCTTCTAAATTAAGAGTTTTAAGATTATTGAGCAAGCCATAAATATCCTCTGACCACATGTGAGTACGTCAAACAAGTTTTCAAAAAATGGCCAAAGTGAGAGCAAAATCTGTGTGTTATGTAGTTGTCAGATTTCAACCAAAACTGACCTATTTTAGCATCAACTATGTTTAAGCAAACCAATCCAGTCCTTAAGACCCTTGCCATGATAAAAACCTTCCTCACAATGACTATAATTCTCCCCTTGGTCAAGTAAGACTCTTTCTCATGCTGTTTGAAGAGTGCTGAAGAATAGCTATTATACCAAAGGCATAGACTTGGCTTTGACTGGATCTTATAAATGGAAATGACTTCTCCCTCAGAGATCAATACAAGGTGAACAACACTAAGTATAATTTGCTGATAATTACCCTTCTCAGGTTCTATAGTTAATCACTCACCACTTAGAAATAAGTGAATTTTGTTTTACAGTGGAAGGAATAACAACCCTGAACACCAATTCCAGAACTAGGATTATCTTCAACATTGTCTTTCCTCATAGTTTGCATATATATTTAGAACAAGCAAAAACAAAACAAAAAACAAAAACAAAAAACAGAGCAACCATTTTGGAGTATATAATTGAAAGATACTCACTATTACAAGATATAATTATCCTACATTTTATAGTAAATTCCTATGTCTAAGAAAGTCTTCGTAAGCTGGATAAATAACAGGCTCCTTTCATGGTCAAGTACTGGCCACATTTTGAGAAAGCTAGATCATGGGTATTAGAAGACTGGAGTCCAGAGTTTGAATTCAGTAAAAAAAAAAGGGGGGGGGGGTTGTCAGGAGTGAAACATAGTCTCGATTCAAGGCTATAACCAGAAAAAAAGTAACAAGCTATTTGTTTTAGTAAAGATGGGACCACGGAAACCTGATTTCACTACTATTCTCCTGGATCTATCTCTCTCTGCTGTATAATCTTTGTCCTCTGGCTGGCTCCACATGTATTAGACTAAATTATGTCACATACCTTCCCATGAACTAATCACCATGGCCAAAATAATATGATAATCTAATGATGTAAGCGAATCATGTCCTGTCCCTGAATCTGTGCGTGCGTGCGTGCGTGCGTGCGGTCGGGGGGAGGCCAATGTCACCAGACCACATGTCTGCCACAACAGGAAAGGAACGAGACAGATGCTAGAGAGGCATCAGTGTCCACTGAAATGTCTGCTAAATCAGTTACCAATAAGAGCAGGCGGATAGAGCCAGAGGAAAAGGAAGCAAAAGAATCTGAGAGCAAACCAGTCATGGCACCAGCATCAGACTCAATTCCCTAGGCACAAGAGAATCCCACACTGAAGCAAACCAGCCTCAAATGGTAGGTTGATTATATTCTTGCTAGTGCAGTCACTAAGAATAACTTCTTAGAGAGGATTAAAGCCAAGATGGACATTCATGGCAGTCACTTCCTGATTTTAATTATTAAGAAAAGAACAATGATGGTTATAATGCCAGATATCTCATGGCAGTAAATCACCGCTCTAGAATAGAAAACAAGGCATTCATTCTTTCAAGCAACTAATGGACTATTTAGTAAATGTCTGCTCTTAAGGACAAAGTAGAACTCTGAAATGCTAAACATTTCATTAAATAAAACAACTTGTTTCCTAAGAAATGCACTACGTGCAGTGACAAGATGTTCTAGAACTGAGTGAGTCCTTTGATAGGAACAAGAAGTTTACATGCCAGTGTTGAATAGGGAAGGGGGAAAGGCTGCAGCTTCCAGGCAAGGGCATTGTATAATCACCCAGATCTGAGTGCAAATACCACTTGTTTTATTTTATTTATATCAAGAAATTCTGCCTAAGAACAAATCAATTGCTAAATATCTTACACAGTACTTGCAAGTGGTAAGTACTTAATAAATGTTCGTTGAAATAAAGTATTTATTGAGTGTCTTGTAAGTACTGTGACAGACCCTGATGGTAGTTTAGAAGACCCTGTACATATCCCTGGGCACTCACTATTCCCAAGTAAATGGAGGGCTTCTTATCAGGAACATCTGAGGCTCTGCTTAAGAGAGGTTATTAGTCCTTACATGGAGTAGGCTGTGGGTACTGTCCTGGGAGCAGCTCTCAATGATGGATAGCAATGGGTGGTTAAATGTCCCAGCTTCTCAGCCTCTCAGGTCTGACAGCTCTGAGGCATGTCCTATGCTGGTGTCACAGAGATCCTGAGTAGGAAAGAGCCTCAATTGCCTATAGCAATAAACTCCTCATTAATATACACTTCATTGGTTACCTTTTCTCCCTTTTCTTGCTTTCCCATTTCCTGCCAATGCTTCCTAGGATCACCTTCTAAATAAACCAGCCCTTTTCCTTACAACCTTATTTCATGATCAGCTTCTGGAGGAACACAGCCTATGACAGTAGTCCTCCTACTAGCCATTCTCCTCTTTTTCCTGGTTATCAGAACCCTAATGTATTGAGGAGATACAATAAGCCCAGCCCCAGGACATGGCTTATTATTGGGATACATGAAACATGGCAATCCCATTTTCTGTTTTCCTAGCCAATGTTGCAACGAAAGGAGGGTATCATGATCAATGTAACCAGTGAAATATAAGCATAAGGCTAGTGAAAGTTGTCTGGAGAAGATGTTGTCCTCCTGATAACAAGTTATAGATGCAACCGTTCCCTTCTTGCCTTAGATGCGATTATGGTACCATTTGGCATCTGCTACAGAAAAGAGGTCCATTGCACAGACTTTGTGGGCCCCCAGCATCACTGACCCTCTGAACCAATAAGAGCACCGGGCCATCTATGAGACCTCTTGCTATAGGACAAGTTATAACCTTATATGTTTGAGTCAGTGTTATTCAATTTTCTGTTACATGCAGCCAAAAGCAATCCTAACCAATACAAATACTGAGGACAACGTTAAGGGTTGAAAGAGATCAAGAAGGCACACAGCCCATGTCTGTTTCACTGAAGATTAAAAACTAAGTTATAAGATAATGAGAACCATTTGTATTCAGTCTAAGATAGTGGATATGATATAATATTTGGTTCAAGCCAAGATCAAGTACTGTGGAGTGTTTGAGGCTAGGGAATCCTTTAGGTCCCTTCCAGTTTCAAGTTTCTATCATTCTTTTCCTGTATGGAAGGAAAAGAGTAGTGGAGAGGTCCAGGGAAGAAGAGAAGAAAGAAATGGACCTTGAAAGGTGGAGATGAGTATGAATAAAGTGAAATAAAGAGCACTGCCATCAAAGCAAGGGTTAGAAAGACATGCTGTAGAAATAATGCTTACAACTTGAAAGGCTCACAATAGAAAGTCCTAAACTTGGACACCCCCAAAATGAATGGGGTGTGCAGCAGCTGCTGTTGGATTTCAGGTGTAGACATGGATGTAGCCTCATTAGCCATTTCAGAAGAGCATGTTTCCAAAAGAGTCTCTGCCTATGACTGGATCCAGATGTTCTTGCTTTTAAACCTTCTAAAGGAATCTCAAAATCAGCTCAATGGATAATGACAAAAGTGTTAACTTGTGTTACACCACTCTCTGAAGATGAGACCAGGGTGTCATCAGGTGTGGCATTAAATGCCAGGTGAAAAGAAAGTGGAAGAGACTGCTGTGGTGGAATTCACTGACACTGAACCCTGGAGAGGAACCTGATGTCAATACTTGGAATTTATGGCATCCATAATCCATTGGCTATTCCTTTGCAAAATCCTGTGAACTAGATTCTTTTTTTTTTTTTTAAATAAAGGAAGGGAATGAGGGCCAGACAATAAGTTCAAGGTAACTAAGAATCTTTTCAGCAGTAAGATAAACCATTGTTACCATGAGTCTGAAAGTTAGAGTTCTGTAGTGGAAAGAAATATAGAGTCCCTGCTAATTCTAACAGGATCAGTTACTGTGTATTACAAAGAGAACTAAAATTAGTGCTATCTACATTTTAAAAAGTGCTAGCACAGGGCGCCTGGGTGGCTCAGTGGGTTAAACCGCTGCCTTTGGCTCAGGTCATGATCTCAGGGTCCTGGGATCGAGTCCCGCATTGGGCTCTCTGCTCCGCAGGGAGCCTGCTTCCTCCTCTCTCTCTCTCTCTCTGCCTGCCTCTCTGCCTACTTGTGATCTCTCTCTGTCAAATAAATAAATAAAATCTTTAAAAAAAAAAAAAGTGCTAGCACATACGCTGCTACCGAATTCGTGCTTCACAAAACCTCAGGAGGTAGACAAGCCAAAAATTAAATCCCTGGTCTGCAAAGGAGAAAACTGAGGCTCCAAAGGTTAAGCAATCAAGGTCACCTTGCCGGGAAGGAGCTGGAATTCAAGTCTTCAAGTGCAAACTCCCACTCTCTGTTCCTTACTCCACACTGCTGTGTAAGTTTCAGCTATGTGAAACCAACTTGAGGGCCAACCCTGATTAGCCTTAGAGGGCCCAAGATGCAGGCCAACACACAGATATGTAACTTGTTAGCACCTGTACCGATAAAGTAAGTAATTCACTTATTCACTGAACAATTATTTCTTAAATGCTGATCATGCACCAAGAACCATACTATGTGCTGTGGATCCTTAGAGAAGAAAAGTTCCTTACAATTCCTTTCAAAGACACTGAATATTTTTGAATACTTTCCTCACACCTGAGGCGGAATGCCTTTTCTGGAGACAGACATTCAGCTGGCTCTGGTACTAGGGGCAAGACCTGCCATGGTTCTCTGCCTTGGATCATCAAGAACAAGGTGATCTAGAGAAGTGAACAGAAGATAGTGAGGAGAGAGGTCCAGGGACCTGGCGAGAAAGGTTATATGTCAGAAGTTCCACAATAGCACTGTCCAACAAACCTTTCTGGGACGATGGAAATGTCTTACCTTTGTGTTGGCAATTTGGTAGCCACTTCACGTGTGGCTCGTAGGACTGAGGAACTCAATTTTTTTGAGGAAGTGAATTTTTAACTTTGTTTAATTTTAATGAATTCCTAACCACATGTACCAAGTGGACAGACAGCACAGCTCTAGAAGCTAACCCGAGAGCTGAGTGAATGGAGCACATCTGGCATCATAGGGTGGGGAGAGCGATGTCTGCTTGCACAGAGTTGGAAGTGCATTCCCTTTCCAAAATTCCTCACGGAGAGAGAAGGGTCTTTCCTCGGAAAACTAGTTGGTTAGCTAACTGGGGTTATAGCAAAGCTGCGAGAACATGACCATTGGCACTAGTTTGAGGTTTCTTAATCTCAGCACTTTTGAGCAATTCTTTGTTAGGGGCGGGAGCTGTCCTGTGAATTACAGCATGGTCAGTGGCATCTCTGGACTTGACCCAGTCAGTGCCTGTATCATTCCCAGCTGTGGCGACCAAATATGTCTGCAGACATTGCCAAATGTCCCCTGGAGATCAAAATTGCTCCTGCTTGAGAACCACTACAGTAGGTCAAGAAACACAGCCAAGGCCAAGCTGCTCTGCAGGGCAAAATAAGAAAAAGTAGGGTTTGCTCTTGGGAAAGAGGAACAGAAGGCAAGTGAGGATGGGAAGCGCAGGGAAAGGGAGAACAGCCTGAAAGAGGCAAGCATTTTGGGGTCCAGCAGATAAAGAACGAGGGAGAACTCCCAGGGGCAGGAGAAAAAAGTCAAGAATAAGAAATCTGGCTCTTCAACTTGGAGTTGTTTTCAATACTATGTTATAAAATCCTCCTTCACATCATCCTACACCTGCCCAGTAAAATTTACTATGCTTTACAAATGTTTCTGTGGGTGGATTTTTGTAAGCTAAGATTCATGCTTGGATTAAATTACAAACCGAAATTAGCAGGTACCTGGACAGATAGGTGAAGATGATGCTGATGATGATAATACTAAAGCTTGGATTTACTGAGTCCTTTTGATAAACCAGACACCCATCCAAGCATACCTTAAAATATATAAGTAACTTTTGCTGACATGTGCATTATTTTTATTTCTACCTTACCCATGAGGACCAGAGAGGTAAATTGCCTGGATCAGGCAGGACACAATCAGGGAAGCAGAACCCCCTTGATTATTGTGGAATAAAAAAAATGTATTAAAAGCAATGAGACCTGGGGTGCCTGGGTGGCTCAGTGGGTTAAAGACTCTGCCTTTGGCTCAGGTCATGATCCCTGAGTCCTGGGATCGAGCCCCGCATTGGGCTCTCTCCCAACCTCCGCCACCTGCCTCTCTGCCTACTTGTGATCTCTGTCTGTCAAATAAATAAATAAAATCCTATAAATAAAATAAAATAAAAGCAACAAGACCTGGGAAGACCCAGAAAAGTAAAAGTCTAGAAAAGGGACATCAAAGGACCAGAGGAATATCAGTAACAAGAACCATGGCACAGGAAGATGAGTGGAACTAGCAGGCACATCCCACAGTGTGGCTGGGATCACAATGGGCAGGGATGGTTAAGTATTTGGTATTGGGCCCGGGCCCCCTGCCACTCAGTGGCCTATAGTCCATGAATATTATGTGGAGTAGGGAGAAGTGGGACATGCTGGAGTCCATGGCTCTATTTGTCACCACTGCTGTCGCCCTGATGACTTTTATCTCTGCATTATAAATAAAGTTAGAATCAAACAGCTAACAAATTAACTGAAAGACATATTCATACACTTATATAAATAGATGTTCATTCATTATTATTCATGAGCATAAAGCATGTTCCCTGTTGGGGTGCCTGAGTAGTGCAGTTAAGTGTCCAACTCTGGTTTTTTGCTCAGGTTGTGACCTTCTATTGGGATCATGTCAGTGTCTGTTGGGGTTATTTCTAAGTTGGCTTGGCACTCCATTTTTAGGGAATAAAAGATGATGAAATATTTCTGGCCAGCCTTTCACTCTTTCTCTCACACTCTCCTCATGTCCTAAAATTCCACCTCATTTCCCCCCCAAAAAAAATTCACTATGATTTAGTCTGAGGCCCATCAGTGGTCCAGTTAGTGGTCATGATAGAGCAGTTAGATGTGGAACAGGCAAACATACTGGAAGGAAACTCCTAATTGTACAAATGGAAGTTTCAACAGATTGCTCCTGCATTGGTCCATTGTAAACCCTGACGTGTGGAAGATGCCCAGGAATGGGGGAAAGAAGCATAGGAGATGTATGCAGCCAAGCAGAGAAGTTTATTAACAAGAGTCAGAGCCTTGGCCTCCCCTCCTTGGGGAGGGCATGACATATGCATGATCAGTGAGCAGGAGAAAGTCACGTGAAAGTGTTATGGGCTCTTTCCCTTGTAAAAGTGTGATTCCTGTACATTTTGTTGACCTGGAAATATGATTTCCTATATGTTTTAGCACTCCAGCAATGAGATCCTCAGCCGGTTTCAGAGTCTCAGCACCATGCCAGCTCAGCTCACTGGGTGACTTGGAATAACACATTTGGTGCAATTGGCTAAATCATTTTCATCCTGCCACCAGCAGGTTCCAATCATGGCAACCTAATCAATCTTCTGGCCATCTCCATTAATCCCCAGAATGACCCAGATAATCTGATTGGCTGCAGTGCCACCTAGTCACAATTTACATCAGACCATCTGGTGATTCCTTCTACTCCGAGGGTAGCCCACAAGGACCATCTGCTTCAATGCTCTGTATGTCCTGCTGAAGGAGGCGAAGGTTGAAGCCGACCACACACCAACAGGCAAGTCATTCCCTCCTGCCTTTGCATGAACCAAAGAAATCCTAAAATGCACTGTAATTTAGCCGCTCACATCCTGCAGAGCCTGCTTTGCATTCTCAGTGAACACATCGTAATATTCAGAATGCAAATTAAACTTTATGGGTGCCATAACCTTGGCCATTTATTGCAGCAGATTCTGTAATTGCCTGATGCTGCTAATACAGCCAAGACTACTTTGGCATTTTTAAAAAACTTTTGCATATAGAGCTGCCGTGTTGATTAAGCAATCTTGGTGTTTCTTTGCACTATTTCTTAGGCTAAGGTATTAACTAAGATCCTTTTGCCCACAAGTAACCAGAGTTGGTCTCAGCTAGAGATGGATGATAAAATTGAAAACAAAACTTATTAGTCTGCTCAAGTTCAAGTAGCAGTTATGAAATAAGTGGAGTTACTGTTGTAAAGGAAAACAGGTTACCACCAAAATACAAGGAGAGTTGAGGAGAAAAGTCACTTTAAGACCAAAGGGTGGCTATAAATTATACTAGATGGTAAAAGTTGGTTCTTTGAATAATTTGTACCACAAGGCATCTATAGCTTGCACTAATTTGGAAGAAAACCACCCAGCATTAGGATTATCTCCAAAGAATAATTTAAAAAAGCTAAGCCTCTTATGACTTACATGACACTTCTATGTCAATCAGAAAAACAGGTAAAACCAGCCTTGACCAGACATATTCCATTGCAATCTTCAGCCCTGGGGAAGCCACCACCAAATAAAATGTCCCAGGATGACCAGTTCTCCTAGTTTAAGGATATGGTGACACTTCTATGTCAATCAGAAAAACAGGTAAAACCAGCCTTGACCAGACATATTCCATTGTAATCTTCAGCCCTGGGGAAGCCACCACCAAATAAAATGTCCCAGGATGACCAGTTCTCCTAGTTTAAGGACATGGTGATACAAGGAGGTGCCTGATTTGAAAATGGAAATAGGCAACATTGCTGGAGTGTCCTGGGGGGTGGACTTCCCCAAGGTAGATAATCGGCAGGGACTTGGATAGAGTTAAAGGAGGGGTTTCAGGACTTGAATAAAAACCGAATTCTAAGCATGTATTTTGGGATGTCCCTGGATTACAGGAGAATTATTCCTCTTCCCCGGCTCAGTGGACTGCCTGTATAAAGTAGAGTTTTGTTTGTTGTCTTTTGCCCTCTTCCACCCAAGGCCATGGACATGAGAACTGGATCTTAAACCAGGAGGCTGCAGCGATCATTCCTCCAACAGTGCTAATGGGCTTCCTGCTTGTTACTTCTGAGGTGGGGAAAAGAAGTGGACATACTGAATAGACATGGAAGCTAAACAATCAATACAACCGATCTTCTGCCAGATCGGCACAGTAGATTGCATTAAAGGGCCCAGCACTTTACCTCTCCTTGTGTCACATGAACTCGTCATTCCACTCACTAAAGAGGCACAGTCTATCTCCCTACCTTCATATCTCGGCTCAGCCACATAACTTCTTTTCGACAAATTGAATGAGATGGAAATAACCGTGTGCAAATTCCAAGACTATTCTTCAAAGAAACTTCTGTGTTCTGCTCAGTGTCTTGTGGATATGCCACGAGAAGAACATGTCTGAACTAGTTCTCTGCCCCGTGAGCAGATAAGGCACATGGAGTAGAGATGTCCCAATCAAAATCAGAGCCCCCAGCCAACATCACGATGCAGTACTGAACTCAAATGCAGGTCAGACAACTCATACATGTGTGCATTATACTAACAAATGATCATTGTTGTAAACCATTGAGTTCAGGGATAATTTGTTTCATAGCAATAGCTAATTAATACAATAGGAATTAAGCAGATCCTGAAGTATTCAAGTTTATTGTCTTTTTATAAATGTGTTCCATTAACCTGCTGCAACTCCTCATTTCTGCTTGTCTGTTTCCTATTCCAAATTCCTAAGAGGGACAAATAGCTGGAAAGGTTACAGTATAATCTCATATAACATAATTTCTGTGTTAAGGAGCCAGAAAACCTTTCCAATGGTGTCTGCCACAGCTGAGCCATCTTCTCAGGTCAAGCACTATGAGTCCTCCTTAAACCTGAATCTCTTTTGCACTCCTGATTATTAAACATCTCATGCAGTTCCAAATAAAATGGCAGCAATCATGAAAAGTAAATGATATTGGGGTGCCTGGGTTGCTCTGTGGGTTAAAGCCTCCGCCTTAGGCTCAGGTCATGATCTCAGGGTCCTGGGATCTAGTCCCCCACTGGGCTCTCTGCTCAGAGGGGAGTCTGCTTCCTTCTCTCTCTCTGCCTGCCTCTCTGCCTGCTTGTGATCTCTGTCAAATAAATAAACAAAATCTTTAAAAAAATTTTTTTTAAGTAAAAAAAAAAGAAAAGTAGATGATATTAAGAACAAAACACTCTCTTTATCTCTGCTGACTGTCCATTTATTCCTGGAAATTCTCACAACCCAGTTTTCTCCCTCAGCACAGAACTGAGGTTCATCATCAATTTGTCGTGGCAAATGGTGTGTCACTGGGCACCCATGTCCTCTTATGAAAGTTTATATCCTTGGACAAGTTGGAACCTGGTCCTTTGTACCCAGAAAGGCAGTTGTTCTGTGTCCTTTGGATGCTCCATGTGGCTTGTGAGCCTGTCACAGGCTTCATTTGAAAGCCTTATCACAACCTTTAAAATCCAGGTAAACTACTCTAATAAAGTCCTGGGGAAAAGCGATATCATTTTTGTTTACTCTTTTTAAGATTTTTATAACTAGGATGATTTTTCCTTCCACAGCAGGATCTGTTTGTGCTTACTTCTTTATTTTCTCTCTACATTGTATTATGAGGTCTTGAAATAATATCTGAAAAACAACTTTTCTAGAACGTGGGGTAAAACTCACCACTTTGGTTTTTTGGAGGTCACCTTATTCTCTTTATAGAATACAGAATTAATTTGGCCTCTTGACCACTTTAAAAAACAACATTTTCTTTTTTTTTTTTTTTAAGAATAAATGAGTATTTCCGACTTCAGATTCCCTGCATTCACACTTTAACTTATTTTATTTCCAATAATACATTTGAGACCAGAAGAAATTTAGACTCCTAATTTAAAAAATTTAAGCTCTTAAAGTTAAATAAAAAAAGAACAAACAATTAAAAAGTGAAAAAAAAAGTGAAGTATTTTAAAAAGTACATGATAAATGGGGGTCTCTTCATACCATATTTTTATTTATCCTAATACCAACTGGAAAGCAAATAAATACATAGACTCACCTCACTTAAGCTGTGCAGTCAGTAAGTCTTGGAAAGCTATGCCACTTTTCTTTTTTTTTTTTTTTTAATATTTTATTTCTTTTCAGTGTAACAGTATTCATTGTTTTTGCACCACACCCAGTGCTCCATGCAATCTGTGCCTTCTCTAATGCCCTCCAGCTGGCTCCCCCAACCTCCCACTCCCCACCCCTTCAAAACCCTCAGATTGTTTTTCAGAGTCCCTGATCTCTCATGGTTCACCTCCCCTTCCAATTTCCCTCAACTCCCTTCTCCTCTCTATCTCCCTATGTCCTCCATGTTATTTATTATGCTCCTCAAATAAGTGAAACCATATGATACTTGACTCCCTCTGGTTGACTTATTTCACTCAGCATAATCTCTTCCAGTCCCGTCCATGTTGCTACAAAAGTTGGGTATTCATCCTTTCTGATGGAGGCATAATACTCCATAGTGTATATGGACCACATCTTCCTTATCCATTCGTCAGTTGAAGGGCATCTTGGTTCTTTCCATAGTTTGGCGACCGTGGCCATTGCTGCTATAAACATTGGGGTACCGATGCTATGCCACTTTTTTTATAATGGCTTTTCCATAACCCACCTCCTGTTTTAGGAATATATGACAATTTTCACTTAAAATCATATGAATAGGGGCGCTGGGTGGCTCAGTGGGTTAAAGCCTCTGCCTTAGGCTCAGTTCATGATCCCAGGGTCCCGGGATCTGGCCCCACATTGGGCTCTCTGCTCAGCAGGGAGCCTGCTTCTTCCTCTCTCTCTGCCTGCCTCTCTGCCTACTTGTGATCTCTGTCTGTCAAATAAATGAATAAAATCTTTTAAAAAAGAAAAAAGACATGTGAACCAAGTTTTAGTTTCTGCCCATAAAATATCATACAAAGCAAATCTGAATTGTGCAGTATGTGTAGATGAACCCAGTGTTTAGTTTCACTCATATGCCAAGGGACAATGAAGAGGTGACCTCGTCACAACTCTGTAATCTCGTGTGTGTGCGCGCAATTTCTCATGTTTGAAACAATCACACGTTCAGCCTTTATTTGGTTCCAAAGGTGTTTCCTATTCTATGACTTTATTAGTTATTTCTTGTAAAGATTTTAAGTATCTCTACACCCAATGTGGGGCTCGAACTCACAACCCTGAGATCAAGAGTTACATACTCTCTTGACTGAGTCAGCCAGATGTCCCTCTAAGTTTATTTTTTTAAGTTTAGTTTGACTTCAACATAACCATGAATTTTAAAAGACTGAAAACATGGTGAAAGTCAAGGTATGGAGAGAATATATGTTCCAAAAATGACTCCCTCACAGGACTCCTCCACTAAGATGAGTGGGAAAAGGCACCCAGGTGCCATGTTAGCTCATAGGCCCAAGGGTCACTAGAGAAACCCATCAGCAGATGAGAAGTAAGCAGTGTGGGCACTTAATATTTCAGGCAACAATTAGCCACCAACACTGAAGAGCTCTGCCAAAGACTGCAGCACACTAAACCCAAAGGTGCTCTTGTGAGGTTCGAGAGGCAGGGCAGAGTGGTTCTGCATCCATCTCTAGTCTTGGGTGTTAGTAGGGTCTGTGATCATATGGCTTCAAACAGTCACAGAAATGTAAAATGGGAAAATCATTTACACTAGATTACCCAGCAAGACAACATATGTAATCTTGAAGAACACAGTTCCAGGCCAGATTGAACTGGAACCCCTGCTCATCTACAAGATGGCAAGTTATAGAACCTTCGGGTGTGGCAGTTTTCTCATCTCTAAGACACGGACAATAGCAGGGCCCAACTCCTTGAGTGGTTGTGAGGATCAAATGTCTTCTTACAAGCTTATGCACATAGCACAGCGTCTGGCAAGCAATAAGCGTTGAACAAAGTTAGTTATCATCATTCATGCAAAGGAAAGTGGAGTGTCAAAGCAAATACACATTGAGTCTGATTTTTAACTCTAGATAATTAAGGCCTTCAAACTGCCCTTTATATCAATCACAGATTTTCTTTTGCTTGAAAAAAACCACTCATTTGACAAACCTACCTAGATGAAACTTTTCTTGATTCTCCACCGTTAACTTCCTACGGTTGTTACTCTGAAATAAAATGGAATGTTTTAATGTGTCGGAGTAGTAGACGTTGTATGTGTGTCCCAGGTCACCTCGTCACCTGTCATCTCAGTCCATTCCCATGTGTACAGCAGACCAGAAGCATGGGAGTTACCATCCTCTAGGAGCAGTAGAGGCCAGTGGGAACGGGTATATAAATTAGACCCCAGCTTCCTCCCTATCTCCTTGCCCAGGGATAGCTCTGAGGCATGTCCCTCTGCTGGATTCTAGGTTCCCCAGCAGCACCGAGCTCCAGTTGCCCACAAGGGTAACTTGTTGATAGGACGCCTTCAAGGAACCCATCCCTTTCCTGCGTCATTTCCCTACCTTCCTACTGTACTGTGCTGTCTGGTGCAAACCATCTGGGTTTCTGTTCTAAGTAAACCAGTGAGCCCAAATCTTGCCTGATTCTGGGGGACACCCCAACTAAGACAGCCAGCAATAAAATACAAAAGCTTCAAAAATGGGTTCTTAAACATATGTCTTTAAATTAAGAAAAGTATAAAAATGCACACCAAGCAAATTCAAGAAACTCCAACTTATTCTACTTTCTGTAGAATTTGTTTTGAGCCTTAGATATTTAATGCTTTCAAGAGAACTTTTTCTTTCTTCCAAAAATCTTTGGCTCATGAATGCTATCACACAGTGAGCATTTCCATTCTTTATTTCAATCTCATCGGAGACTGGAAGAATAGCTTTGACCTTGTTTGGAGTCACTTGAACTCTGCCGGCTCCAAGCTAACTTTTTCTCCCACATCCAAGCTCCATTTACTGCCAGCAAAACATGACTTTCTAGTTCAAATAAAAATATCTTTGAAAAGCCTTATAAAAAGGTTCATAAGGTGTGTTGGTATTTGAAATGGCTCTGAGGTGTATAAACGCATCAGGAACACACAGATTAAGTTTCCTTTGAAATGTAGTTTCCAAAAGAAAGGAGTCCTTGGGGAAAATATTTGTGAGGATTTACTGCTTTGTTTTGTTTGTTTGTTTGTTGTTCTATTTTGTTTTACTTAAAACGATTAAAAAATTGTTGAAAATTTTCTCTACGATAAAATCACTCTTGAATTCTCTTGAAACTACTGTTTAGAGAAAATCATTTCTCTGGAGAATAAATATTTAAAGTTCTTGCTACTTAGCAAACCAAATTTCTGAGGTTCTGTCAATCCAAAAAATTTGTTTTAATGTTCTTAAATGAATTATCTTTAAGGATTGTGCATTTAATGTGAACAGATTTCAGCATGTTTACATTTATGCCAAATTTATAAGGTCATTGGCATTATAGTTCATAAAAATCATTTGTAAGAAAGATTAAAATTTCTTTACTCTTAAAATTCGTTTGCTTGCTTTCCACTAAAGTGAATGTTTTTGGTAAATCATTACCATATTCAAGTGTCTCTATGTTCGTATTAATTAAATATGCACCAAAGAAATATTTTTTAAAAATACTTTTGCCTATGCATGACTAGCCTAATAAAAAAATTTTCTAGAGATTTAAAGAATTTGTTTTCATAACCTATGCGACACAGTAAACATGTTCAGAGCTCAGAAAAAAACTCATTATAAATGATACTACACATACCTGGTCCTCAAGTATTTTAAATTAATTTGCTTTGATAAAAATGTACAGTTGTAGGTTCTGGTAAGCTATTAATTAAGTGCATTTCCTTTTAGTTATTTTGAATACTTGTCTCACAGTTTGAATAGCCACTTATTTTTAAGAAGAAAGACGTGTAATTATTTTTTTTCAGTATTAATATTTTTTCTTTAAGTAACATGCTCTTTTTCCTTCCCACAAACAAATCCTAGTCTTTAAATAGTTATCCTTTTCAGTGGCAATCGCTCTATTCTCTTCCTCCTTCACACCCACATACATGCACACAGACATACACGTGCGTGTGTTTCGTGTGTGTGCACTACAGAATTTCTGCCTGCCTATCTGTTTCTCTTTTTCTGGTTTCCTCTCTGATTCTTTCTCTGTACCCTACTCCCCGCCTTCCCCTATGTCTCCCTTTCTATGAAATCTGCTGTTCAGAATGAAAGCACAAATAAAATAATCCATTAATTTGCCAAAACTGTAAAAGACAGTAAGCAAGCAAGTAAGCAAGCAAATCAGTTTTATACCGAGAGAACACTGCTGCCATAGGAGAACATGCAGGAGCTCTTGTTTATGTGGTAATTTAAAATGTCAAATGTAGGGTTAAGTTCTGCCTAATGCCTTTCAGAGGGGTGTTTACCTGTTAAAGTGAAGATAAACTTGTTTATCTGAGGTGAAACGCAAGATTAAAAAATTCAGATGTCTATTAAATACAAGCACAATTTCATTTATTTATGATCACCAACATGCTGTAATCAAAGCAGAACTCATTAGTCAGTGATCACTCGATTCATTGTGACATGTGTTTCTTCCAGCGAGAGAGGGAAAAGAGGAAATTCGCAGCCTAGAATGACAGGAACATTTAGGAAACAGAATTTTATTTGTTCTTCTGTTGGGAGAGCTAATTACTCATCGATTTGAGACCTAATGTCTTGATAAACATATATTGATTGAGCCTGATTATTTCCTGCAATGTCAGACACATTCACACATATTTGTGTTACTACAAAAGCTGTGTAATTTATTGGTGGGCACTAATGGCTTTAATGAAGTCAGAAAGCTTCAAGTGGCAAAAGTAATGAAAGGAAGATTGCAATCAGTGAATTTTCTAATTCTTCATTCCAGCTACAAATATTAGCCTATTTTCACTCATTAGCCATGTCCATGTTTATATAATGATTCATTTACATAAATCGGTCTGTTTAAAGTACTCCAACATCCAGTGCCCAGTTAAAATTTAGAAAACAAGAGAAAGAAGTGTCCAAGCCACTGAGAGAGATTTAAAGCTGTAGTTGGACTGGTGAGAAACATAAGAGCCAACTAGTGAAATCTGCAAAAAATGGTGAACTCAGCCTTAGCCATATGTGTCTTACTGAATGTGCCACATTCTTTCAGTCTCATGGCCTTTTAACTTGCGATTTCCTCTGCCTGGGATGCTCCTTCCCAGACACATGCATAGTTCTTTTATTAAATGTCTTATCAGAGAAAGCTTTCCTGACATCTTGTATCAAATATATAAAATAGCATCCCCATCTTTGATTTTTCTTCTTAGCTTCACATCTTCACTAACTTGGTCCCTACCTATTTTTTTTTTTTAATTATTTTCTATATGTCTTATCCACTAGCATTTACTTTGTTCGTTTTTGTTTACTGCTTTCCTTAGCTCCTAGTGTCTGGTGGATATTAAATATTTGTTGATTTGACCAGAAGGTAACTGTGAAGCATTAACATCATTTACTTTGACTAATATCTCAATACAATGCGAGTCACTGCAAGAAATGAAAGATTATGATTCTTCTCCTTAAGATGCTTATCATCTACTTGGTGAGAAGAGCCTGTCACACATTATATTAGCTATCTGTTGCTGTGGAACAAATTAACCCAATACATTAGTAACTTATAACAATGAACATTTATTATCACACACAGTTTCTATGGCATGCTCAGCTGGGTCGTTCTGGCTCAGAAGGTCTCATGAGATTGCAGTGGAGATACAGGGCTATGGTCATCTGAAGGCGTGATGGGTGCTGGAGGATCACTTCCAGAAGAGCTGCCTTGTGTGCTGTCAAGTCAGTGCTGGTGTCAGCAGAAGGCTTTGGTTCCACCACATGGACCTGTGCTTGAGTGTCCTCATGATATGCCACTGGATTCTTCCAGATGAGGGATCCAAAACGAGAGTGAAGTGGAAGCCACAGAATCTCTTATGATCCAGCCTCGGGGGGCAGAATGTGTCATGTCTAAGGTACTTTCATGGTGATGGAGGTGAACTCTGTTCAGTGTGGAAGGGGGCGGAGCCAGGGTATGAATCCCAGGTGAAAATTATCTTGGAGACCAGCTCCCACACATAAAATAAACAGTGAAACATACATGCCCATGTGTAATTAAGGACTACATGATAAACACATTCAAGGTTCAATCGGTTTTGAGAATTCGGTTTGAGAATACATAATTAGAAAGACCAAGTCAGGGGCACCTGGGCAGCTCAGTCGTTAAGTGTTTGCCTTTAGCTCGGGTCATGATCCTGGGGTCCTGGGATCTAGCCCCACATCAGGCTTCCTGCTCAGTGGGAAGCCTGCTTTTCCCCCTCCCATTACCCCTACTTATAGTCCCTCTCTTGATGTTTCTCTCTCTGTCAGATGAATAAATAAATAAATCTTAAAAGAAAAGAAAAGAAAAGAAAGGAGGCATCTGGTGGCAAATTTAACCCTCGTTTGGGCAAGTGTGTTTAAACACTTATAAATGGTAATTATTAAGCACTGTGTTTTCTGTGCTAGGTGCAGGGATTACAAATAAAGCCCAGACTCCGGGAAGGAGGTATTCATAGTCCATTGTGTGGAAGGTAAAAATTTTGGAGCAATAATGGTTTTGAATGAAGTTAAATACTTTGTGCAGGAAGGCAAGAACTGTCATCCAAATCCAGTTTTTCTCTGGGCACTAAAAGCAAAAATTATAAGTACACAAAATAATCACACATGTTGATGAACAATAAAAGTCTTCATGCTCTCATTATAAGCAATTTTGGTTTAATACAAGAAAGGTGGGTTTTAGGAATAGTTAGCTAAGTAATCTAATATCAAAAATTCACCCATCATGCTTATAATACACCAGGGTAAGCCATGAGACTACGTCAATACAAGAAATCAGGAGAAACTGATGTTATTCTGTCAAGCACCTCAACATCCCCTCTCTTGCTCAAATTGGAATGTGACTTCCTAGATTTTTAAACTTACCAGTCCACTCCAACTTTTTCCAGCCAGATGACTTTCCACATCGTATTTGCCATGCCAGCAAATGAACAAAAGGACATTTAATGTCTAAATCAAGTGACCATTGTTTCTTTTAACATTTTCTCCTGCCTATCACCTGATATATTATTCTTATCTCAGTTACTTTTCCGCCTGAGTGATCAGGATGTTCATGACAGAGTGGTTTATAACTGTATAATTGGAAATGCAGAAACAAATTAAACATCCATCAAGGGAGTATTTCAATGTATGGGTAAAATACAATGGAATACTAAGCAATCATTAAAAAATCATGTTGTAGGACAACGTCTTATGACAATAAAACACATTCACAATATATAGTTAAGAGAAAAAAAGCAATGGAAATATTTACGTAATTGTTGTTCCATATGTGCATTTAAGAGCACACATTTCTGGGGTGCCTGAGGGGCTCAGTTGGTTAAGTGACTGCCTTTGGCTCAGATCCTGATGCCGGGGTGGAGTTCCACATTGGGATCCCTGATTACAGGGAGTCTGCTTCGTCCTCTGATCTCCCCCTTCTCATGCTCTCTCATTCTCTCACTCTCAAACAAATAAATAAAAATTAAATCTTAAAAAAAAAAAGATTACACATTTCCTTGGAAATAAGGTTGTAGAAATTTTAAAATGTCAAATATAGTGATTTATCTGTAATTGATAGCATTGTAAGGTGATTTGCATTTTCTTACTAGAATTTTCTCTTCCTCCTACTCTTGTCCCTCTGGCAGGAGAACATGCCTGTGCTAGCATGTTGGAAGATGACAGGTGATGCATGAAGCGGAGCTGAGTTGCCCCGTTTCCCCATCTGAGACTGTCCTAGATCATCTGACTGCTAGCTGGTCCCTGATTGATAAATAAGCCTAGCATGATCAACAGAAGAGCCACAACTAAGTACACCTGCAGCTGACCACAGACACACAAGTGAGATCACCTGTATGTAACCAAATTGGCTGAACCTTGCAGGTTCGCAAACTAAAAAATGTGTTTTGTTGTTTGCCCCTGGCAAACATGGTTGCCTGCTACCCTGCATTATTGTAGCAATAGATAATGGATAGAGCTAGAGCTTGTCAGGATCTGGGGAACTGGGGGTGAGGGGGAGCAAGGACCAACTGAGATTCAGTCCAAAGGTGTTGAGTATGGAGAGCGTCAGAAAACATTTTTGAATGGTGAGACCGGCAGAAAGTCTAACATCAATATCAAAATAAAACGGATATTCTAACCTGCACAAGGCACTATGCCATGGTCTGGGTGGGTCACGAATGGAAGGACACAGAGCCTCTACCTCCTGGAGCTCAAACCGCAATAAAGGGAATTTCTCTTGACACAAATAGATACCGTTTTCAGAGTTAGCAACAATCATATTAAAACGCTACAGCACGGAAGAGTTTCAAATTGCTGAAGTTGGTTAAAAATGCATTAGCTCTTCTCCAACACGATTCTGAAAGCACAGTAAAATCAAAAAGTCTGCTCTAGCTGCCCGATGAACTTGAAGTAATGAGGTCTATAAGTTGACTTGGACAGAAGAAAATGATATTAAGCTTTCATGGAGGACAAATGAAAGTATCTACCTGTAACCTTTCTGACAGCCGGAGACCCTTTGCCATTTAAAACTCTGCTGCTGTGGTGCATTATTCCCAGGCAGCTGAGAGTTTAATAAGACTTCACCGAGACACCTCACCTTCCAGTCCCCGGCTGCCTGCTGGCAACCCTACGGTACTCGCTGTGGAAGCTGACAATCTGAGCTAACATCAGGGCATGGATTTCCTCAGACAGAGGGGCACCGGCTGGCATAATAAAGCCTGCCCACTGCCCCCTCCGTGCATGCAGATTGCACCACGGTCTGATTCCAAGCCAGTCGCAGTGCCTGGTACCCTTGGGTGCTGGATCTTGGAGAGGCCGGTGCTCCTTGCTCTACATTACCACAATCCCTGGCTTCCAGCTGGATGAAGGGCTGTCCCTTTAGTGTGATATGCAAGGCTTTCTTTGAGCAAAGCACAGCCTGCCTGGTCCAGCCTTCATTTCCAATGTTCTTCCTATCCCCTGCACTCTGCTTACTCAGGTTAGGTATCTGCTGGTCCTGCTTTGCTCCCCTGTGTGCTTTGTCCAGCCTGGGACTCTCATGGTCTCCAGCCAGCCCACTCTTCTACCTTCAAATTCTGGCTTTGCTTCACAAGTCGTTCTTCCCAAATAGACTATAATAGTAGTAGTGATACTTAGCATGCATTGTGCCAGGGACTATGCGAGGGCCTTCCCCATTTGAACTCATTTTATTCTGTTCAACTGCTCTAGGAGATTGGTATTGTTATTAATGTTATTACCATCACCATCATCCCAATTTTCAGATAGAGAGAGTGAGGCACAGAGAGGCTAAAGCATCTTGCCTAAAGTCAGAATCAGTTCCCTGGGGTTAGAGATCATGTGTATCTTGTTCACTTTTGTATTACTCCTGCCTAACACGAAACTTGGCCCATAGTATTGAAGGAAGGAAGGAAGGAATAAAATGCCCCCATGAAGCTGTTTCTGCAGTCAGAATTAATCTCACTCCCCTTTCCTTTCACATCTCTTCCCCAGTACTTAACACCTAACTTCATAACATTGCCTCCCCCCACCCATTTCCAAATAATCTGTGCTTTTACACACTGCTGAACATCCAAACCCTAACCCTCATTTGTTTGGAAGAAGTCAGGCTTCCATAGATCAGGTGGTTTCCAGCAGCTCTGGGGCTGCCTGAGAGCAGCTGCTGCCAAGGGAGGAGACCAGGAGTCTGGGAGACGTGGAAGAAAGACTACAGGCAAGGGGTTGGAGGCTGTGTTGCCACCACTTACCCTGAAGCAGCACAGGGCTGCCCCCTCTGGAATGAAGGGGCTCCAAGAACTTGCTGGCTCATTTAGCATTACCATGAGAGATGAGTGTGCCTTGATGACCTGGCCCCCTCCTGTCCTCCCACACTTTGGCTTCATCCAGAGTAACTCGGGGAGTTACGGAGGTTATGGAGAAATGGGGCGCAATGGATGGCAGCCGGACAACTAAAGAGGGAATGAAGAGGGCAAATGGTGGTGACCATATGGAGGATCTGGGGTTTCACCCAGCTTTGTTGGCCAAAGTACTGAGTTCCCTTAGGTCAAGACTTTATGGGGTTTAAAGATCAGGTGTCATGGTCATCGGCCCTCTCTGCAATTGGAAAGGAACCCAAGGAGGGGCTTGAGTGGGGAGTGCTAGTTCTGGCTTAACTCCCTGTACAAATAGCTATTCTGTTAGCAGCCAAGGGCGAAAGCTGTTTGTAGACGTCAGACTCTGTAGGGTGGTTTCTCACTTCTGGCAGGGGGCTCTTGACAAGGAAGGAATTGTATTAAGGGATTTTGTAATTAGTGACTCCCAGCTAACTAGAAAGAGAGCTCCCTTCTGCTTTCAGACATTCAATCTTCAAATGCACTTTCTGTTTTGTGGACCACCTATATAATTTTATGTTCTTCTATCACTAGATTGTAAGCTCCAGAAGAGAGGGGCATGGCCATATTCATAGTTCTCTTCTGCCTACTCCATTCCTTCTGCAAATTTTAAGAGGACCGTTTTACAAAATTTTCAACTTATGCAATTTAATTGTATGTCATAGTAAGTGAGTGTCATTGCTAAAATAGACTAATTCTGGTCAAATATTTTGGTGAGCTTCCTGTCTTTCCAAAGATCTTTGGAGCCAGGGCCAAAATTCCAACTTGCTGGAAGAGGGCATGCTGAACATAACCTAGGTTTCCTATGAAAGACATCCAAACATTTACTGGAACACATCCAAAATGCCATAGAATCCTGCCACCACCTATCAATATTAAGACTCTCTTCCCCTTTTCTTTTTTAACTGAATGTCTATGAAGAAAGCAGGTGATTAAAGCCACAGGTAGAATTCAACAGTGAGATGTCCCTTAAAAGATAGACATTGCTGTTGATTAAATGTCCCTTGAAAGATAGACATTGCTGTTGATTTTCTCTGATTCCCATCAGAGAAAAGATCACATGCTGCTAGCAATGGTTTCCTAAGATTAATTTTAAAAAAGAGGAAAAAAGTAACTCTGGTATTGATGACTAGTAGAGTAATATGAAAGCAAGTGATCATTTCAAATGTATAGTTACATTTTATCCTGGTAATTATTAGTTGCAATGTACTTAAACACAGTTTCCTTCAGAAAGAATAAATAGAAGATAAAGTTGATTTACAAAGCCCTTTCACATAAAATACCTCATTTCGTCTTCACAACAATGCTTTTGTTTAGATAGTTCCTTCCCTACTTCATATATGAGGAAACTAGATGCTCAATCCACCACCCACCTAGTAACCAGATTATGAAACAGTATACACGGTAATCAAGGGCATGGGATCCGGAACAGACAGAAATGTACTCAAATTCTGACCTTTCCACTTATTGGTAATATGACTTAGACAAGTTAGTAAAATCTGACCCTAAACTAGATTTTGCAAGTTAAAATGCTATGATACCATACCACTGGGCTAAGGAAGACTTAAGGAACAGAAATAGGATGGAATTATTTTGCATACTCTCCTTTGCCAAAGCAGACATTCCACCATTAAGGGCATTACTATAGAGTCTAAAAATACTTAAAAGAAGAAGTGACCCTGAAACAAATAATACAGTATATGTTAATAACTTTTTTAAAAAAGGAGGAAATGATCCACACTTAGGATCCCTTAGTGATATGTTGGTGGTGTTGGTATTCCATTAATTTATAATATATATGTTGTATATCTATGTATATATATACACTATATGTAAGTATATATATATATATATATATATATTTATATATTTGTGTATATATACATTTATATATACATAAATATATATATTTAATGGGCTAAATATATAAATATATATTTATATGTGTATATATATTTAATGGGCTAAGCCTCTCCAGTTGAGAAGCCTATCTGGGCCAGATTCAGAAAAAGCTGGGAGTGTCACTGGGCACAAGGCCTTGCACTAGAACTCTGGGTCCATCCTAGGTGGCAGGAGTATTTTGATAGGAACTCCATCCTAACAAGAAAACATCCCATAGGCCAGATACAGCTGGAAAGCTGCCACCAGACCTGATCTTTGAAACTGCTGCTAGGACTAAGAAATCAGGTGTATTCGTTAACTAGTGTTACAATGATGCTGTGTAACAAACCACCCCAAAGCTCAGTGGCTAGAAACAAAATACTTTATTCTATCCTGTATCTACAGATCACCTGGGGTAGCTCAGCTTCATTCAGCATGTCTCTGGGTCTGAGTCTTCTCCCTGGCCTTTCATGCTTCCTGAACTAGAGGGTTTGCAAGGGCATGTTCACGTCAAGGCAATGGCAGAGGATACAAGAGGTAAAGAAGAAACCACCTAGGTCCTCTAGTATAAATTGGTACCATTAGTACCATCACTCCAGCTCTATTTCATTGATCAAAGCAAGATTCCAAGGCCAAAGACATAAGGCAGGAAGTACACTTTGCCTCCAAAAGAGCCATGATAATTATGCAGTGGAGGAAGACACAAAGAATTTGGATTAGCAACTCAGTTGACTACTGTCCACCTCCCTGGCTACATTATTCACATCTCTCCAATACAGAAAGAACCATCCCCATCAAGGGATACCCAGAAGTCTCACCCAGTCATGGTATCAGGTTCAACATTTAAAACTCCATGATCTATATCTGATCCAGATGTGAATTAGACCTATAAACTAAGAAGACAGATCACTGGCCTATGCCCTCTTCCACCTAAACAATATGCAATGGTCCAATGGGGATAGGACACAGTGAACACCTCATTCACAGTGAAGAAACCTGTTCCTCTAGGCAAATAAGCCAAGTTTCCCAGCCAAGGTAGTAGGATAGCCCTTGGTTCTGTGGGAGGAGCAAGATGGTGGAGGAGTAGGAGAGTAAAAGACCTAATATCATCGGGTCCCAGGAGTTCAGATAGATATCAAACCGTTCTGAACACCTACAAACTCAACAGGAGCTCAAAAATGAACAGAAATTGACCACTTTCTGGAAGCTAGAACATGTGGAGAAGTGAATCTATCTATGGGAAGATAGACCACAGGGGGTGGGGCTGGCTCCCAGCAAGTGGTAGAGCAGTGGAGCACAAAATTGGAACTTTTGGAATTCTGCTCCACTGAGGGACAGCCCTCCAGAAGCTAAGCTGGGGGGAGCCCTCACAGCGACAGTGTGGTCTCAGGATTCACGGGGTGCCTGAGTGTGTCAGAGCTCCCAGGTATTGAAGCGGGGAAGCCAGCTACAGAGACAGAGCCAAGGTGGGGGCTCTCAGCTCAGGGTAACCTTAAACTGTGATCCGAAGTACAGTCGTCCAGTGCTTTGCAGACAGGGACCCAACAAGCGGCAGATCCAGGGAGACTCACCTTTTTCTTCTGGGAGGAGCAATGCAGGGGTGTGCTGCAGGAATCAGCTGGGTTTAGAGACTCCAAACAGGGCTGTGCGCCAGAGATAGAAACACTCAATCACAGGCTGGGTGAGCACAGAGTGCAGCCAGGGACCAGGGAGACAGGAGGGATTGACTGTTCTTCTCTTGAGGACTCACTGAGAAGTGGGGCCCTGATCGCTTGGCTCCTCCTGGCCAGAGATTGCGAGGCTGCCATTTTCACTCTCCTCCTCCAAAGCTGTACGGAAAGTGTTCAGGGAAAAAAGCTCTCAAGAGCGAACCCGAGTATATTTCTTAGCCTGGCCCCTGGCAAAGGTGGTGTAATTCTGCCACAGCAAAGACGAGAATCACTGCAACAGGCCCCTCCCCCAGATGATCAGCAAGAACATCCAGCCAAGACCAACTTCACTGATCAATGAGAACTGGAAAACTTCAGAGCAATGGGAATATAGCACACAGAATTCATGGCTTTCCCCCGATGATTCTTTAGTCTTTGAAAGTCAAATTTTTTTAATTTAATTTTTTTCTTATTTGATTTTTAAAAAATTTTCCTTTTTCCTATTTTAACATGTTTTAACTATTTTATCAATACCTTTATAAAAATCTTAATTTTCATTGCTATATTCTATTATTCTATTTCTTCACTGTATTTAAAAATCAAATACATCAAAAAAATAAGAAAATCCCTTATTTTTTGTATACATACAGGTTTTTCTTTCTCTAAAATTTTGGGATACAGTTTCTTCTAACAGATAAAAATATACCCTAAATGTAATGCATGGCTTTGTCCTAGTCTCCAGTCTGATCACATTCTTTCCTCTTTTTTCAACCAACTTCTTATCAATACCGTTTTTAGCATCTTTTGTAATTTTCATCTTTGCAGTCATATTCTGTCCCTTCATCATGTTTACCTTTATTTTGTATATATATAGAGAGATATACAGATATCCCCCTTTTTTCTCCCATTAGTTTCAGGTCTTTTCTGCTTTGGTTAGTGTATATTTTTCTGGGGTCGTTGCTACCATTTTAGTATTTTGTTCTTTCATTCATCTATTCTTATCTGGATAAAGGATAAGTCAGAAAAACTCACCTCAAAAAACAGAATAAGACATAATACCATCAGCTAGGGACCTAATCAATATGGATATTAGTAAGATGTCAGAACTAGAGCTCAGAATAATGATTATCAAGGTGCTAATGGGCTCGAAAAAAGCATGGGAGATACTAGAGAATCCCTTTCTGGAGAAATAAAAGCCCTTGAAGAAATAAAAGAACTAAAATCTAATGAGGTTGAAATTTAAAAAGCTATTAATGAGGCGCAATAAAAAATTAGAGGCTCCTACTGATAGAATAAATGAGGCAGAAGAGAGAATTAGTGATATAGAAGACCAAATAATGGAGAATAAAGAATCTGAGAAAGAGAGAGATAAACAACTACTGGATCACAGGGAGATTTCAAGAGATAGGAGATTGGGCAGTAATCAAGAATCTCCCAACAAACAAGAGCCCTGGGCCAGATGACTTCCCAGGAGAATTCTACCAAACATTTAAAGAAGAATTAATACCTATTCTCCTGAGACTGTTCCAAAAAATTAGAAATGGAAGGAAAACTTCCAAACTCATTTTATGAGGCCAACATTACCTTGGTCCCAAAGCCAGACAAAGACCCCATCAAAAAGGAGAATTACAGACCAATATCCTTGATGAACATGGATGCAAAAATGCTCACCAAAATACTAGCCAATAGGATCCAACAGTACATTAAAAGGATTATTCACCACAACCAAGTGGGATTTACTCCTGGGTTGCAAGGTTGGTTCAACATCCTCAAATCAATCAGTATGATACAATACATTAATAAAAGAAATAACAAGAACCATATGACACTCTAAATAGATGCTGAAAAAGCATTTGACAAAGTACAGTCAGCATCCTTTCTTGATCAAAACTATTCACAGTGTAGGGATAGAGATACATATCTCAATGTCATCAAAGCCATCTATGAAAAACCCACAGCAAATATCATTCTCAATGGGGAAAAACTGAGAGCTTTCCTCTTAAGATCAGGAACATGGCAGGGCTGTCCACTATCACCTCTGCTACTGCACATAATACTAGAAGTCCTAGCCTCAGCAATCAGACAACAAAAAGAAAATAAAGGCATCCCAATCAGCAAAAGAGAAGTCAAACTCTCACTCTTTGCAGATGATATGATATTTCATGTGGAAAACCCAAAAGACTCCACTCTAAAACTTCTAGAACTCATCAGGAATTCAGTAAAATGTCAGAATATAAATTCAATGCACAGAAATCAGTTGCATTTCTATACACCAACAGCCAGAACAAAGAGAAATTAAGGAGTTGATCCCACTCACAATTGCACCCCAAACCATAAGATACCTAGGAATAAACCTAACCAAAGAGGCAAAGAATCTGTATTCAGAAAACTATAGCGTATTCATGAAAGAAATGGGAAGACACAAAGAAATGGAAAAATGTTCCATGCTCCTGGATCAGAAGAACAAATATTGTGAAAATGTCTATGCTACCTAAAGCAATCTACACATTCAATGCAATCCCTATCAAAATACCATCAAAATTTTTCAAAGAAATTGAACAAATAATCCTAAAATTTATACAGAACCAAGAAAATACCCTGAATAGCCAAAGGATTGTTGAAAAAGAAAATCAAAGTTGGCAGCATCACAATTCCAGACTTCAAGCTCTATTACAAAGCTCTAATCATCAAGACAGTATGGTACTGGCACAAAAACACACACATAGATCAATGGAGAACAGAGCGCCCAAAAATGGACCCTCAACTTTATGGTCAACTAATTTTTGACAAAACAGGAAAGAACATCTAATGGAGAAAAGACAGTCTTTTCAACAAATGGTGTTGGGAATATTGGACAGCCACATGCAGAAGAATGAAACTGGACCATTTCCTTACATCAGGCACAAAAATAGACTCAAAATAAATGAAAGACCTAAATGTAAGACAGGAATGATCAAAATCTTTGAGGAGAACACCAGCAACAACCTCTCTGACCTCAGCTGCAGCAACTTCTTCCTATAAACATCAACAAAGGCAAGGGAAGCAAGGGCAAAAATGAACTATTGGGACTTCATCAAGATCAAATCTTTTGCACAGCAAAGGAAACAGTCAACAAAACCAAAAGACAACCAACAGAATAGGAGAAGGTATTTGCAAATGACATATCAGATAAAGGGCTAGTATCCAAAATCTATAAAGAACTTATCAAACTCTCTGATATGAGGAATTTGAGAGGGGGGAGGGTCCTGGGAGGAAGGGAATGAAAAAACGAAAGAAGATGGGACCAGGGAGGGAGACAAAGAGACTCTTAATCTCAGGAAACAAACTGAGGGTTGCTGGGGGCTGAGGGTGGCTGGGGAGAGTATGTGCTATGGTGAATGCTGTGAATTATGTAAGGCTGATGATTTACAGACCTGTACCTCTGAAGCAGATAATACATCATATGTTAATAAAAAGAAAAAAAAAAAAGACTTTGGTTCTGTTTCCAGGGAAGGGTTGGCAAGTAAGGGGTTGGGGTTGAGTTGAGTGAGCCAAGAGGAAGAGCTCTGGTCCATTGTTCTCTATAGCCCCATAGCTGTCCTCTGAGACATCCTTTTACATCATATTTTCTCATTTGCTTCTGAAGTGCACATTGAAACTTACACATTTTTTTTGATGGCTAAGAAGTTCTCCCAGCCTATTTCCTACCTGTAGAGAACTGGAGGCTCTGGGGCACCTGGGTGGTTCACTCAGTTAAACATTTACCTGCAGCTCAGGTCATGATCTCAGGATCTCAGGATCCCCGGATCCTTGGGATCCCAGACTCCTGGGAGTTTGCTTCTCCCTCTCCCTCTGCAGTGCCCTCCCTCCCCCATTTGTGCCCCATTTCCCAAGTAAATAAATAAAATCTTTAAAATAAAAAATCTGGGGGCTCAGAGGTCTTTTTTTCCCTGTCAGCTTGTCTCTTTTAGCTCAGCAGCTAGTACTTAGGCAAAGTCATTTTTTTTTTAAGATTTTATTTATTTATTTGACAGAGAGAAATCACAAGTAGTCGGAGAGGCAGGCAGAGAGAAAGAGAGAGAGGGAGGGAAGCAGGCTCCCTGCTGAGCAGAGAGCCTGATGCGGGACTCGATCCCAGGACCCTGAGATCATGACCTGAACCGAAGGCAGCGGCTTAACCCACTGAGCCACCCAGGTGCCCGGCAAAGTCATTTTTTCCAAAAACTTAGTGGGTTTTCTATGTATTTGATTCCAGTCCATTCTATCTGGCAAAGCCACAATTTTTTTTTTTAATGCTGAAAAGAAAAAATAAAAACAAAATTAATCATGTGAATGTGAAAGGGATTTAACCAATGATAAAAACATTATGACAGATGTTTGAAATAGCTTGATATTGAATTACTCAAACATAAAATAAAACTTCCTAATTAAAAAAAAAAAAAGACAGGTTGTTCTCTCCCGATTTAATTACTAGCACTTTGGGCACATCAAGTGGCAGTAGTACTAGGCCCTTAAGCTTTATAGGAGGTTTGCAAGTCCTTTGGAAATATTTGTACTGTTAGTAGCCACACCCCTGATTGAGCCTCTACCCTGAGGCCAAGTTTTCCTTAAGTGTACTAGGTTTGGTCTTTGACTCTTCTGCTATGATTTAACAACCAGACCTTCAACTTGATCTTTGTCCCAGGTCATACGTAAATTTGAGACTCTTTCTGTGGTTGGAGGGGCTGAAGATTAGAAAGTTTTATTTTTTAAGTCAACAACTTCCGGACTGCTTGCAAACTGTGTTTTATTTGGTTCTGAGCATATCTCTTTCTTGTATTTTCCTACAGGCATTTATTTAAAAGCAAACAACTCATACTTTCAAAATTTCTTTGGAAAACAAGTTTCTCCTCTCTTCCCTGCCTTTTCATTTGATTATGCTGTCCACTGCTCTGTGTGCTTATACCATGCAACAAACCAGTGGGTAGAAAAATCCTAATATTTAGATTTGTATACAGAGATTGTCCCACTTGGGCCTTAAGGTCAAATTTACCTCTACAGAACAACTCTTCTAGAATTATACTGAGTGATAGCAAGATCTGGCTTGGCCCTAAGGAAGAACTTTTTAAATGAATTTTTTAAATGTACTATGTTTGTTTAGATCTCTTCTTGGAACCATAGAGAGAGAAGAAATAATAGAACAAGATTTGGATATTTCTATTTTGGATTTTCAAAATCTTACCTTTATCTCTTGGAAGGGCCACAGGTGCAAATTTTACTGGTCTGGAAGTATCTGGAACAGAACTATACTATTTGGTAGTCCCAATAAATGGTGGAGTCCTGGAATACCCGCTAGTTGGTAGAGCATTAGATAACAGAATGGGTTGGTTCCATCAAGCATGACACAGATCACTTCAGGTTCATGAATAAAAGGGTCCACCTTTTAAAATTTTCTTTTAAAGATTTTTTTTTTGAGAGATACTACAAACAGGGGGTGCAACAGGCAGAGAGAGGGGGAGAAGCAGATTCCTTGCTGAGCAGGGACCCCTATGTAGGATTCAATCCCAGGACGCTGTCATGACCCAAGCCAAAAGTAGATGCCTAACAGACTGAGCCACCCAGACACCCCAAGATTCCTCCTTTTAGAGCTAATTATCAATTTTTTCCACAAAGGCTCTCGACTTTACATAGTTTATGATAGTGCTTAGGTCTATTAGTGGATGTATTAACTGTGGCCCATCACTCTCCACACCAGTGAGTTCAGGGCTGTAGATACTACAGACTGGCAAGTATATGGGAGCACTCTCCTCTTTATCCCACTGGTGCCCACAAGAGATTAACCTATCAAAAGTGCACTGCCTACCTGCAGCAGAGATAAAGCTAAGATTCTTACCCCTGGGAATCCCTGCATAAATTCAGCTTTTAGCAAGGGGCAAATGGACCAGGACTTCCTGGAATATAGGGCAACAGAGCTAGCTTTGATGCTTAACCTCTCCACTGTCTGTAGATCTAACTGGAGACTCAGCTGTCAATGGACCCAGCACTTTTATAGGTTCACGGAGGCCAGACACTAGGTGGGTTTGGCCCAACTCATTCCAAAGAGGACCAGCCACTCCTCAAACTAAACAAAGAGGGGCTCTTATTCCAACTCGAATGTTTGGGCAGGAGGTTCTAACATATTGCTTTATACCTCTCATATCAAATTTGGTATGACCAGTATACTTAGAATTTAATCTCCCTTGATGGGTAGATATAGTTTTCTTACAATGTCCTCCTCTGGGCTTAGCTATAAAAGTAAGGTATTGTCCACCTCTAGGCCTACCCTAGGAGTCAGCATAATCACATATAATCCTTGGTCCCAGTGGCCCCAAAGCAGGTTTGTTACCTCAGGTTCTACTGAAAGAAGCATGTTAGTCCATTTCACCTTGGAAGAAAAAGACAGGGTCCCTCAGAAGAAAGGTTTGGACAATAATCATGGTGTAACTTGTATAGTTTTCTGCATGTTGATTTTTCTCTGTATTTTATATATATTAATAGATTTTCTTTCACAGCAACTTCTGTGGGGAAAAAAGCTTAGTCTCTGGAAAGTTGAATAACATATCTCAGGTCTCCCAATGAGTAGGTGGCAGCACTGGGACCAGGAGGCAGGCATTGTGTCTCCACAGTCCAACTGCTATGCCCTGGTGTATGTTATTTGGCTGGCCTGCCCCAGAACATGGGGTATTTACCAGTAGGAAGGGTTTGCCAGCCAGGCACGATTCTCAGCCTTGAGGATAGAGATGTTAGCTGAATGCTTCTTCATCCATTTTCCTAAACACATTCTACCTGGAAATTTGTAAGTCTATATTCTCACATGGACAGAGGTTCCCCTCTGTCCTCTTGTAAGAGGCCTTTCCCCCAAGAGCCTCTTCTTGGAAGGAGATTGAACTTTCCTCTGCAGACAGAGCCAAACCAAATGTTTGTTCTCAGAACCATTTTGTGCAGCTCAAGTGTACAAAGACTTCAGTGGAAATTCCAGACTTCTACAAGTTAGAACATGGCAGAGATGAATTTAGTCTGGCAATTTCAGTATCTTACCTATAGAATCTGACTTTGATGAACACTGGCTGTTCCACCAAGAGGAATTAGCTGTAAGTGATCTAATTAGTCTACTACATGAGGGCTTATATCAAACATTTGAATTATGAGTAAAGTCCTTCAAATACAATTATAGTCATTTTTAAAAAGGTTTTTTATTAACATACAATGTATGATTTGTTTCAGGGGTACAGGTCTGGGATTCATCAGTCTTACACAATTCACAGCACTCACCAAAGCATATACTCTCCCCAACGTCCACCACCCGGTCACCCCATCTCTCCCTTCCCCTACCCCTCCAGCAACCCTCAGTTTGTTTCCTGAGATTAAGAGTCTCTTATAGTTTGTCTCCCTCTCTGGTTTTGTCATTTCATTTTTCCCTTCCTTGCTTTATGATCCTCTGTCTTGTTTCTCAGATTCCTCATATCAGTGTGATCATATGATAATTGTCTTTCTCTGACTGACTTATTTCACTTAGCATAATATCTTCTAGTTCCATCCATGTTGTTGTAAATGGCAAGATTTCATTTTTTTAAAAGATTTTATTTATTTGACAGAGATCACAAGTAGGCAGAGAAGCAGGCAGAGAGAGGGGAGGAAGCAGGCTCCCCACCGAGCAGAGAGCCCAATGCAGGGCTCAATCCCAGGACCCTGGGATCATGACCTGAGCTGAAGGCAGAGGCTTTAACCCACTGAGCCACCCAGGCGCCCCAAGATTTCATTTTTTGATGGTTACAAAATATTCCATTGTGTGTGCATATATATATATGTGTGTGCATATATATATATATCATATCTTCTTTATTCATTCTTCTGTCAGTAGACATCTAGGCTCTTTCCATAGTTTGGCTATTGTGGACATTGCTGCTATAAACATTTGGGTGCAGGTACCCCTTGAGACCACTATGTTTGTATCTTTAGGGTAAATACCTAGTAGTAAATACATATTTACCTGGCAAATATGATTGCTGGATAGTAGGGTAGCTCTCTTTTCAACTTTTTGAGGAACCACCATATGGTTTTCCAGAGGGGCTGCACCAGCTTGCATCCCACCAATAGTGTAGGAGGGTTTCCCCTTTCTCTGCATCCTCACCAACATCTGTCATTTCCCGACTTGTTAATTTTAGCCACTTCAACCAGTGTGAGGTGGCATCTCATTGTGGTTTTGATTTATATTTCCCTGATGCTGAGTGGATGTTGAGCATTTTCTCATGCATCTGTTGGCCATTTGGATGTCTTCTTTGCAGAAATGTCTGTTCATGTCTTTTGCCCATTTCTTGATTGGATTATTTGTTCTTTGGGTGTTGAGTTTGATAAGTTCTTTATAGATTTGATTTTAAGAAGTAACAGGAAAATGGGATCTATGACTTCTTGAGACATCTGTAGACTCTGAATATAAAATCATAATGCCAAGAGAAAGAAGAAACGTTTTTCTGAAATGCTATGGAGTAAATTCTGTTGGAGGAAAAAGAGGGAGGCTTAACTTCCACTGTTTCATATCACTGAGAAGTAAATATGATGTATTGAGAGATTATTCATTGACACTCTGGCTCCTGGAGTGGTTCTGAAAGGCAGACTCTGTCAAAGCATGAAAGTTCTGCTGCACTTACCAGTTTGGCCCAAACTGGGTATACGCCACCCATTTCTAATATGCATGTATTCATTTTTTAAAGATTTTATTTATTTGAGAGAGAGGGAGACAGAGAAAAACAGTGCACAAGGTGGGGAGGGACAAAGGGAGAGAAAGAAGCAGACTTCCTGCTGAGCGCAGAGCCCAATGTGGGGTTCAATTCCAGGACCCTGATATCAAGACCTGAGCAGAAGTCAGCCGCTTAACTAATGAAGCCACCTGGGGCCCCTAACTTGTGTGTATGCTGACCTTCAGTGAAAAACTCAGGAGTTGTTCCTACCTCTCCCTACTGCTGTATCCCTATATCCAATTGCTAAATCCTAATAATCCATCAATGCTAATGTAGCTGGGAAGCCATTCCACTCTCTCCATTTGTGCCATACTCAGGCTCTCAAAGTCTTGCACCTGAATTCCCTCCTCCTAACAGGCCTCCTGTCTCTGGTGTTACTCCTGCTCACTCCAACCTTCGTCTGCTGCTGGTGTGATCCTCCTGAAATGTAAAAGGGATTCCACTGCCTGAAACTCTCCACTTGGCCCTGCAGTTACAAACTCTTCAGCCTATGTACACAGTGCAGCTCACCTGCTGTGGTGACCTTCACACCAGCACACGGTCACTCTAGCTAATTCAACAAGCAATAGGTCCAAGGGGCTGTACTGCTTTCTTCTCTCTTCAAGCCTTGGTTTTGTTTCCATGTGCTTGGACTGTCCTTTCTCTGACCCCATACTCCCAGGAGAGAGAAGGGCATGGAAAGAGTGCAAGTGTGGGCACTAGAGATGGATGTGCATTAGAACACGATGTAGAAGGACACTCACCGAAACTGTTCCTGGGAATCACTATAGGATGGGGTTGTAGGGGAAGTGTTAAGGGAGTGATGTTGCATGATACACATTTTGCCTGCCTACATTGCTTATGGATTTTTTTTAGTGAGACTATATTTAACTTATCTCTTTATGTTTTCCATTGCATTTTCCCATCCTCACCTTCAGAGATACTGATTCAATAGGGGAAGCATCCAGGATTCTGATTGTCTACAGCCTCCCCACCTCCCCTGAGACTCTGTTAATCAGTTTTGGGAATCGGGGTTGAAATGATTATTTCCCATAAAAGGTAACTGACACCTCTGAGAAAAGCACCAACTCTATTATACAGTACTTTTTTTTATTATTTCGTTTTATTTTGTAGTAGCTTAATTCCACTACCAATATACATTCTCACATCTCTACTACACCTGAATTATCTGTATGAATTATAATAGCCTCAACGGCCATCTAAATAGCCACATTTGAATAAAGGGCCTAAATAAATCATTGTAAAGCATGCGTTTGTGCAGTAAGTTTATAAACCATTTTAAAACTAAGGCACACAAGAAAAAAATCTATAAATACAAATATCAGGGCTTCTTAAATCCTAAATTTTTATTACTAATTTAAGTACCATTTGATTGATTCTCAAAACAATGGCTATTCTCAAAGTATAAAATAGAAAGTTATTATAAATATTAGCTTTGGTATAACATACACCTATTTCCCTATTTTCAAGCTTTTGACTTTTGGGAAAATATAAACATGTAAGTGTCTTTATAACTAGCCTTTGAAAATATTTATAACACGCTAAAATTCAGACATTAGAGCATCTATTTCTTTAAATTTGTTAGTTATATTTTCAATACATTCTCCAGCTTTTAATTTTATCCCATCAATTACAAGATAGTCCTCTTCATAGTGGTTTTCGAATGGACTGCCTGCTGGGACTTCAGAGCTGCATTTAGTTAACTGTAAAAATAAACATACAATTCATCAGAACTACATCAAATTTACTGGAAGATCAGGCTTAATTATTTGAACAAAGTGTAAAGTAGTCAGTAGCTCCACAACCAAAAGCAGTGACACAAAGCATTGTTATTCTGGTGGTCAAATAATGATCCCCATGTGGAGCAGAATGTATAGTAAATGTGTTAATATAAGAAGAACTAACTATTCAGGCCCTATCTCTTTCTCCCAACTTTACACATTTTTAGTTTTCATTTTAAGCTTTGGGAAAACATTTCATTCTATGAATTTTGCTACATTTGTTTTCTGTATTTGTTTATTTTTAAGGTTATCATTATAGGGAATACAACTTAAAACTAAGTCACAATTTCTATGGCTATCTTCTCATAATCCTCTGTATTACTTAAGAATAGCCATCATTTGGTCTAGCTTAGTAGGAAGGGACACTAGTAAAAACAATGCAAATATCTATAAACACACACAAGATTTATAACTTCAAGTTTCATTAAAGATAGAGCGAACTTCCATGAAATGAAGAAAAAGAATAATTTATACAAGTATTTTCACATATCAAAAAATGTACCTTTTAATACAAATAATTATTCACTAAACTCTGTCTTATTTATTTATGACTTATCTAATTCAGGTGGATTTTATAAAAATCTGATATTAATTCCCTCCCATTGCTTGCAAAGCCGTGGCATGACAACCAGTGTTACATAAAGAAGAGTGTAATTAGGAAGGAGACTCTACTAAGGAAAATAATCTCATAAAACATTTCAGTGACAAATAGAAAAGAATTTTGATTATCCACATGTGTATGCTTTTTTTTTTTTTTTTTTAAATGTTGCTACTCTCACCTATTGGTGTAAGTGCTAGAGAGTAATCAACCTGAATCCTCATACGTGAAATGACGGATGAAAACACTATCAAATTTACAACTTTGGAAAGAGCTCAAACAATACCTGCTCAGAGAGTAAACATGTTCAGAACATTAAAATTATCAAGTGGCTTTATTGCGGAGGTTATAGCTTGTAAGAGGCCACTTTCTCCTGCAAACACAACACAGCTCCAGTTTTAAGTGGTGTTAACTTTGGAGGCCATGTTAATTTTCCCTACTAACTTAGAAAAAGCAAGCAAGACAAAGAAAAGAAAAGAAAAAAAAAAGAAACCCCTGAGGTGATCATTTCTTTTCTTTTAAACTGGAAATTGTTCCAGCTTTGATAGTTGGTTTCATTGCTATTCTCCTCATTTAAAAGTGAACAAGGTCCTAAATATACTGAACCTGGTGTGAATGCCAGGCTTACAAAGCTCGTTGAGGAGAAGGGCTTATGAACCAGTCTGCAGGAGGCACTCACCTGCCTGCCAGCAAGTTAAGATGGTTAATTTTTACAATTCCTCCATGGCTTTTGAAAGCATAAAATATTACAAGAATCTAAAACAAAAAGCAAGCTCCTGCCTGGTAATACATTGAAACTATGTATTTTACCTTAAGAAATAAAAATCAGAAGTCAATTTCTGTTCTATCATGATACTGGTTATAATGGTAAAATAGAAGCCAATTCTGTGGCTGTAAAAGCTCCAGGACATCTCTATAAAAATCACCCTGGCTGGAGTTTTGAAAAGACAAACTGCAAAGACTGAAAACACACTGCACAAAACCATATGGTGCTCCAACAAAGCACACATTTGCTGGGAAAGAATAATTTGTATATTAATTACATGTATATAATATATATGCCACCAACCTACAGATCTTGTTTCATTTGTTAGGAAAAAATAATTTGTATATTAATTACATATATATAATATATATGTCACCAATCTATAGATCTGGTTTTATGGAAGGTAGGATCTATACAGAGAAAACGAGTTTTTTCAAAAAGGAACTCTAATTGGAAAAATGGCATTCACAACCATGCAATTCAAATACAGGTTGATATTGCTGGTGCTAATTAAACAGGCTATGGTTTTCAAGTTGGTAAGAGTTTTTAGCATTAATTTTATTTTCTTTTAGCATATTGATCTCTTTAACTGTAAATCCTGTATATTCCGATTTCTAAGTCAAGAAGGGAGGTGTTTATGAATCATCTTTTTTCTTGTTGGAGTCCTGAATGAAATCATGCAATTGGGCAGTCTGCCAAAGTGTGTCAACAACCTTGTCCATATACAAAGTCACTTTTTTCAGCATCTGAGAAGAGACAGACTCCGGAATGAGTAGTTGCTCAAAGTAAGAATGTGGGAAAAGAGATGAAGTAAGGAAATCTCAGCCTTATTCTCTCCAGTGACTGCCACTGCCAACTCTCATCTGTAATAACAGCTGACCTTAGAAGTCAGTTTCTATGCAAAGTACTTTTCCTGGTTTGTCTTATTTAAAAAAAATCTTCTGAGGCGTGTGATAAGGAACTGTGCCAAATTACACAAATTGTCAGTGGCCGGACTAGGACTGGGACACTGATATTCTATTCCAGAGTCAGCAGTCCTAACCACTGTGCTCTCTCGACTCCAGGCACAGTATATATCTACATGAATGAATGAGAGAATGAATGAAACCTTAAGGGTATAGGACCTCTTGCTGCCAGTTCTCCCTATTTCGAGAACAGCTGTATTGCCTTGTGGAAGTGCCTGTCTTATGGCTTATTTTTCTCACACCTACCATATTGCTGCACTGTATTAATCACCTGGGCTTATGCCTTTGTTTTATTTGCATGAACCTGGAGCTGATGTGCTGAGCAATTGATCAACCAACTTAAAATTTATGTTGTCACATACAAATACTGAATAAAGTAAGCACACACTTACTTAGCCCAACATAGGTAGCCGAAAGAGAAAAAATGGAAAATTCTACCTCCGGTGTGTTAATAATGAAGTCTGTCCCTACAGAGGTTGTCCCTGTGCCTGAACCAGACAGGGCAGATGTCCTAGCAAGCTGCTCTCAGCCTGGCCCGTCTTCTCCTGACTGTGAAAATCGGCAGTAGTGGAGAGGTCTGTCTGCTGTGGTGCCCCATCAGATACTGTGAGCCCCTCCTCCATTCTTTCTTCATGTCAACCTCAACGACCCGAAACACAAAGAGCTCCTCCACTCACAGATTTTTTTTTTTTTTCAAAGACTGATAGATGTATTCTGACTTTTCAACAGGCTGCTAGTTTATTATTCACTTCAGGATAATCAAGGACTCAAATTTCAGAAGGGAATAGAAGTTCTCCATATAATTAAAACGTACATCCAGAAAAAATGCCTGCCACTGAAAGAATCTGAAGTTGCTGTTTAGGCCTGATCACGATGACCAGGCTACCTTCGCTCCTGCATTTACCTCCTCTCCACGCTCCTCTTCGGGCTCATCAGGTGCCCCTGTGGAGTCCAGCGCCTGCTGTAGCATTTGCTCTAGCTCCTTCAGTAAAACTTCGGTCTCAGAGACAACTAGAAAACATCGGTAAAAAAATGTTACATCTTAATTAATTCCATCAAATCCATAAGCTTAACTGCCCCAGAAGAGAAAACTGTCTAAATGTTACAAGATAAAAAATAAATATTTTGTACGATTTTCCCATGTGACCTCTGCCTGATGCAACTTAATTATGGATTTCCAGGTGAATATTTTACAATTATTCCTTTAAAAATGTAGGTGATATTCTTTTTTTTTTAAATTTTTAAAAAATGATTTTATTTGTTTATTAGAGAGAGAGAGAAAGAGGGCCTGAGAGGAGAGGGGTCAGCGGGAGAAGCAGACAGGGAGTCTGATGTGGGACTCGATCCCAGGGCTCCAGGATCATGACCTGAGCTGAGGCAGTCACTTAACCAACTGAGCCACCCAGGCGCCCCCCAAAAATGTAGGTGATATTCTTGCCATGATCACAAAAAGCTCACTAGAAGTGTTTTTTGTTTGTTTGTTTGTTTGTTTTTAAATCAGGGACAAACTAAATTGTTTTTTATTAACCAAGGGTCAGCAAACTCTTCCTGTGAAGGGACAGAGAGTAAGTATTGCAGGCTTTGTGGTTTCTGTCACAACCACTCAATTCTGCTGCTACAGTCCAAACTCTACACATGTACCTAAACAAATGAGAGTGACTATGTTCCTATCAAACTTTATTTACAATAGCAAGTGGCTTGTGGGCCACACTTTGTCATCCCTACAGTAAACTCTTACTGTTTAAAAGGGGAAACCACGTAATTAAGTGGCCAGGTTAAACACACGCTACTCTATTCCTAATTCAAATAACAATGCATCTTAACTGCTTAGTCTGATATCTATCCGCAGCTATATCTATATGTAGATATATATTTTAAATACCACACTAAAACAAAATTTGTGTGTGTATGTACACTGTGACATGAATTCACTGAACTTGCTGAGATAAAATAATAACCCATACAAGAAATAAACTATTATATAACTATAGACTTAGCTACTGATTAATAACATGCAGTTGAAATCCTGACTTAAATAGAATAGACATTTTTGTTTGATATAGTCTTGTTGAAGTAAAAATCAAGGAAACCACGTGTGGCCTGTTGTCCTGTACACCAGACAGATGGAGCATCTGAGAAGTCCTTCCAAAGGCAACATGATTCAAAGATAAAGGCCATGAATATACACCCCATCATTTTCCACTCTGGTGACAAAAACCTGACATACCACCTCCTATTATCCACCATTCTTTGGCAGGTCACCAAAAATCACACTAGGTAGAGCAGCTCAAAGTTCATGGAACTTGAAAATAGACCGAAACAGGACATACGCTTTCAAGCTAAAATATTATCGATGAATATGGAAGCAAGGCATTCTCAGCACTAAGTTTTAATCTAATTATTGAACATATTTTAAAATTTTCTAACTAATCAGTTTAGGAAGAGTGCATATGATATATGAATCCCTGGCATCCTTGTAAACTAAGCATGTTGGAAGGTAAAAAACAGAGATTGTTAATGTGAAAAGTTTTATGTGTCCTTTCCTCTTATCTTTAACTCATAAGAAGGAAATTTTAGAATTTTAATTTAAAATTTAAAATTTTAAAAAGTTTTATGTGTCCTTTCCTCTTATCTTTTACTCATAAGAAGGAAATTTTAAAATTTTGCTAGAACATTTTTAAATACTAGTGTTAAATAAAGTCATGGGAGGGTATGAAATAGAAAATTTTCCCTTTCTTGGTTGTCACTACAGTATAAAAGAACAATTTTTAGTTACCATTTTTCACATTACAATTTTACCTACAAAAATAGATTTTCTGTCAATACTTATCACTTGCCCCAAGTAGTTTTATGTTCATTCAATATTCAAATAATATCAATTATTTGCCTACTAAGTGCACGGGACCCAAGAGAGTAGGCACAGACCAATGAACCTTCCTGGCCATCATCTCTTTCCAGCCAATCTTAGGTTTTCTCCATGAAGACTTCTTTCAAAACAGTTTGAAAGTAGCTTTCTGATAAGCCATTTGCATACCACAGAACAAATTCCTATGTTTAAAAACACAACAAAAACTGTAACTGACCTTTTAGATGTGTCCACATATCTATGTGTTTCTGTATAATTGCTAAAGCATAGGAATACAGAATTTAAACTATTATATTCTAAAACAATGGAATTCAAAATTTGGTAGGCATAAAAATCTCATGGAGAATTTACTAAAAAAACATGAAGGCAACCCATGTCTACTGAATCAGAATTTTCTAGAGGTATGTACATTTATATTGAAGCAATTTTGTTAATGGAGTTAACCTCTCTTTATGATAGATTTCCTACTTAGTAGCCTGTTACTCAACAGACAACTACTTGTGATTATCTTCACACCAATTCTCCAGTCCCACTCACAGAATTGTATTTTCCTACTTTACATTCTGAGTCTATGGAAATTGATACTGACATTTAATGCACTGTTGAGAAGATGGATTTTGAGCTATGCTGTAAAGGAAAAATGGTACGCAAACATCTTTATATTTCTAAGGCTAGGCTAAAATACAATCAATTTATGATAATGAATGTCATTGCTGAATGGCATTGTAGGCCCTCCATTTTCAAGTGATGTGGAAAAATATGTACACTGCCTTTTGATCAAAGGGTATACAAAGTAATGGATGACTTCATAAATCAACCAGGGTTCATAACACCGACTTGATTGATATCAAATTCTGCTGCTAGAGCAATAGGAGGTTTGCTTTTCTAAATACGTATTCGTATATTGTAAACTGATAGAGTTCAAAAATAATTCTTAAGAAACAGCAGTTACAGTAATCTAAAAACTAGCTTATCAAAATTGGCCAATGATATCCTCCAAAGATAGGGACAGAATGAATGCCTTTGCTGATTGCATGACCAATCATCTTCTCTCAATACTGATTATCTTGTAGTTTCTGGGACTTGTTTCAATTTGTTGTTTAGAGTAAAGTGGTAGTATTACAGTTATTCCATCACTCAAGAGAAAGTTTTTTTTTTTAAAGTAAGAAAAAGGTGTCTCTTACACCAAAGTCCATATATGGCTTTTAAAAATGAATTTTTATAAAATAATCTGTGTATTTTTTCCATCCTGATGAGAAGTAACTTACTCTTGGTCTCAATAAATCAGTTGCTTTTTTAGAAGTCTTCAAATGTACATTTATGGAGTTTTCTCCAATCTTTACTCTTCTACTAAATGTTTAAGGAAGCTGTTTATTTCCTTATGTTAAGGGGCTACTGGTAAGTCTACCTACCCCAAAGCTGGCATTGAAAAACACCATCTGCAGTAAACTTTCACGGTCATTTCAATATTGAAATTTTGAAGGCATTCTTTCCCCCCCCCCCAAAGATTTTATTTATTTATTTGACAGATAGAGATCACAAACAGGCAGAGAAGTAGGCAAAAAGAGAGGAGAAAATAGGCTCCCCTTGGAGCAGAGAGCCCGGTGTGGGGCTCCATCCCAGGACCCTTGGATCATGACCCAAGCTGAAGGCAGAGGATTTAACCCAATGAGCCACCCAGGCGTCCCTTGAAAGCATTCTTATGGAAGACGGTGAAGAAGAAGAAAAAGTACTTGTGTTTTGTTTTATTATTAAGTAACCACAAACACTCCTCTTGCATGCTTAAATTTAAATGTAGTGATGAGTAAAATACAAATTAGAATGTAATGAAGAAGATAGCACCATTCCCGGAGATACAAACAGAAACAGGAGGCAAGGAGTTTTCCAGGAAAGGGGCATGTGGGCCAACCCCACCTTTTAGTCTAGAGGTTAAAGGTAACTCCAAACCAAGAGTAGATGGGCAAAGTTTGTCCTGAGCAGCAAGAAATCATCTTTCTCCCTGTCATCTCTTCTACCTCCCAGCCCCAGTTCCTACTCTTAAGGTCATGCTCCCCCAGGATTTCCGTCATGATCCAGACCTTTCCTGTATTAGCCATTCTTTTCCATGGCTATCTGTCTCAGGTGGCTGATGAATATATCCTTTGCTAATTTATTAATGAATGCCACAGATTATCAGTTAAACCTGGGTAATATGCCAATCTTTTACCTATCTAAACTTTCATAGATTGTAGACTACCCAATAAGAAGTGAGGTATTTCCCAACAAAAAACAATGATATAACAAAACAAATGATGAAAACCCAAAGACAAAAAGAAGTCAAAATCAGTTCATTAAGGGGGTATGAAAGGCTATAATGAAATCTTAAAATTGCTTAGGTTAGTTGTCAGTACTGTACCAAAACCCAATATAGTTAGCTTTACGATTCCTGATATTCAAAGCAACCAAGGAAACAGCTGCACACTTTGATTAACTTTAAGAAGATATGTGACTTAGAAAAACCATATAACAACCTCTGAAGTGTCTTGGTTTCCCCATTGATAAAATGGGAGATAAAATAATATCTAGGGTTGCCTGGGTGGCTCAGTGGGTTAAAGCCTCTGCCTTCAGCTCAGGTCATGATCCCAGCGTCCTGGGATCGAGCCCCGCATCAGGCTCTCTGCTCAGCGGGGAGCCTGCTCCCCCCCCCCCCCCCCGCCCGCCCTCTCCCCCGCCTGTCTCTCTGCCTACTTTTGATCTCTGTCAAATAAATAAATAAAATCTTAAAGAAAAAATATCTACCTTATTTACTTCTTATGATCTTACAAGGGCTAAATAAATATATATAAAGTGAAGACACACAGTAATTTTTACAGGTGTTGGCTATCATTATTACTATTGGTATTATTATTGCATCATTATAGATGCGCTTTCTTGTTCCTAAACACTGGGAAAAAAATGAGGTAGAGGGCCAATACAAACATAATTCATAATATTCCTTATAGTAATTTCCCCCCAAACATAGATATGCTCCACAAATAGCTATTTCTTAGATTATATCTGCATATCCATGGGCATACAGTTTAAATTATTTAATGATTCCTCAACTTTTTCTATTAATTTCAGAAATCTTCTCCTTGTTGGATAAGAGGGTTTTTACTGTACATTTTTATCACAGATGAAGCAACTGACACTTGGGCAGGTAAAGTAGTTACACTTAATTAGCTCTCCTCCCGACCTCTAATTAAGGAAGAGAGAAAAGCAAAGGGTAGAGTTTATAAGCCAGAAAGGAACAGCAAATCTGGGCAGTAGGCTGATGGGAGACTTTACTTGAGCACCTGGGAGTGTAAGGAAAATGGCTCCAATTTTCACTTGATCTAGGACTGATGCTACCTCAAGCCAAGAACAAAAGGAGTGATTTCAGAGACTTAAGATCAAGGGATACACTGAAATATGGGTAGGGGTAAAAAACTGAGGAGGAGATAATTTACTGAAAAATAACCACTCTTTCAAGAAGTAGTCAGCTCTTGCAAAGAACACAGCAGATTAGATGTTTATGCTTTTTATTTGTTTGAAATGGGATAAAGGAGTAAAACACAGATCAGGTTAAAGATTTGAACAATTAACTATTGAGACTTGAGAGCTACACAGAATGTGAGACTCCTGAAAGGGTGTCAGTGGATAACTATGGAAATGTATTCACTCATTTATGCAGCAGAGTGATTTCCAATCAATGGATTCCTGGCTATGATGGCTTTCTTCCTCAGTAGCCCCTGTGAGTCAGAGGCAGAAAGGATCCCAGCACTGGAGCCCTCAGCTGCAGTACCAAGGTCTCCTAGTGAGAATTCAGTCCAGGGATAAACTGACTTTTTTGCCTTTCTACAGGAGTATCTGAAGTAATCATGTGAGGCAAAAGGACAATAGAGCCAAGAAAATGAACCTAAGTTAGCAGGAAAGTAGCAGCAGAATAAATTTATTTTTTTTTAAAGATTTTATTTATTTATTTGACAGAGAGAGATCACAGTAGGAGAGAGGAAGGGAAGAGATCACAGAGAGAGGAAGGGAAGCAGGCCCCCTGCTGAGCAGAGAGCCCGATGTGGGACTCGATCCCAGGACCCTGAGATCATGACCTGAGCCGAAGGCAGCGGCCCTAACCCACTGAGCCACCCAGGCACCCCACAGCAGAATAAATTTAAGAAGAGATAGAAAGAATAGAATTTTGTAGTGGTTTAGGAGAGGAACAAAAGATTAAAAAAAGTTAACTATTTTGTCCTTCTTCTGACTACTTTCCTTTCTTTTAATAAGGCTAAAGATGAATGGCTTATTTAGTCAGTTGAAACACAGTGCCATAGAACACTTGGGGTGGCTATAAAGGAAAGGAAATATGGTACGGATAACTTCTTGGGGGTTAATGGGCTTTGGAACCTCTTTGCATGGCTGCCAAAGTTCCATCTTGCAAATAAGCATTTGCCTGCTTTTCAAGACTAATGAAAATGAAGGAAGAGTAAAGCGCTTTTGAAAACTAAAACTTTCTCCCTGCATTCCACATTCTCCCTACTGTGTTCTAATACGAACAGCAATTAATTCAGCTGGAAGCCCCACGCTGCTGCTTTTCTTCTTTCTCTCCCTCTGGCACCCCGAGGACCCCAATAATTTTTGAATGGAAGGGTCTGGATTTTAATGTATTGATGTGGGTATTTCCTCCCACAGCTACTGGTGCTTTATTTTTTTAAAAATTAAATATGTGACAGAGCCAGAGAAAATTTAATTTATGGGACCAGAAACCTAAAGACAACTGAAGAGATCTAGTATGTAAATCAATATCCAAAATGACCCACTAACAGTTCTCATCAATATATTTTTTTCTTCCAAAAATTACATTTAGTAAAATTAAATAGAAGTAAAGGAACTAAGAGTAGGAGAGGCCTTCACATACCCATGTTTTCCTTTGATAAGGCATCATCTGAACAAACATTTTCAAAAGAGCATTTTAAAATAGCTTTCCTAGAAAAGGAATTTGACAGATTTAGTTTCAAAAGACCAATCATGTATACTTCAATGGCCATTTTTGCATATTCATTGATAATTATAAATTATGAATATATTTCTTTATCTGGAGGTACTTTTCCTTGGTTTATACAGTAAGACAGCATGATACAGTGAAAAAGCCAAAAGGAAATAATATTGATCTAAGCTCTCATCTGGTGAAAAGCACTAATGATCTACCAAGTACCTTATATAGGCTTTTTCATGTAATCTTCCCCTAAAAAACCTACTAAGGAATTGCTACTCTCATTTTATAAAGAAACTGAAGCTCTGAGAAATTGAGAAATTTGACAATGTAGGAAATAGTTGAGCATGACACAGCTAAATTCTGTCAGACTGCAAAATCCATGCTTTTCCCATGACACTGCATTGCTGATTTAAAGTCAGAAAACATTTGTTCAAATGCATTTTCTCTAACCATAAGATCTTGAGAAAGCCACGTAGTTTTTTTAAGTCATAAGTTTTTCATCTTTTAAATAGAGATGATTATGATATACTTCGTATTTGATGGGGTTATTGTGAAGTATAACTAAGATAAGACTGGAAGGCCTTTTTAAAAATTTAATTATTCATCCTCTGAAGAAGGACAAAGAATAAGAGAAGGACTATCATATCAGAGTCAGACTTTGTCGTTGAGCAGGACTCCTTTTAATACAGCACTGATTACCATTCTTCAAAAAAATATGTAAATAAACTGTGTGGTTGGCTCAATGATAAACACTAAAACTTGTCATCAGTGGCTTATCAGTTCATTATAAAGGCCTGTTTCTGGTTTGCACTATTTTTAAACCAAACACCTGCTTCTCATCTGCTTGCTCACATGATTTTAATCTTCACTAGTTCTGCTTCAACATATTTGTATAAACATAAAACTTTCTCCATACTCTAAAACTACTACTTATCACCTTAATTCTTATTTCTTAATAATTTATTTTAATTACTAAGAAATAATTTATTTTTTAATTCTCATCATCTCTAATTCTTCTAGAAAATTTTGATGTTTCCCTAGAGAAAAAGAATCAAGAATCAGGGGGAAGTATCATAATAATTAATCCAATGTATATATACATTTCAATTTTATCATAATACTTTTTGTAAAAAAAAATACCTTTTCCTTCTAAATTTGGGCTTCTTCTTTTCTGTTGTGTTTTTGGAAACTTGCATCTACAAAATAACAAAAAGACAAGTTAGTTCAAATGGGACTAGATGAGTTCAGTAAGATAATGGGTTCTATAAGGTCCAAGTAATTTAGTACAGAAGAAAAACTCTGGCCCACTGCTTTCAAATAGTTGACTTGGAACCCCAAGTCAACCACTTCATAGTCACTACAATTACACTGATCTGCTCAACTTTCAGAAATAGTAGACTAATCCAACATGAGTCCCCCTCTCCCACGGCCACTCCCCCTTCTCACTTCACAAACATATAATAACACTAGGTAAAACAATCTTTAAGCTTTAAAACATACATGACCTTTTTTTTTTTAAGATTTTATTTATTTATTTGACAGAGAGAGAGATCACAAGTAGACAGAGAGGCAGGCAGAGAGAGAGAGAGGGAAGCAGACTCCCCGCTGAGCAGAGAGCCTGATGCCAGACTCCATCCCAGGACCCTGAGATCATGATCCGAGCTGATGGCAGCGGCTCAACCCACTGAGCCACCCAGGCGCCCCATACATGACCTTTAAAGGAGGAAAAAGAACTATACATATGCCAGAAACATGAGGAGTGCAAATGTATACAGATAGGAAGTGGCATGGTAAAAGCCTACAAAAAATGTATACTAGGATAGCGCCAAAGCGGTTTGGGATTTTAATATCTAGGCAAAGACAAGATGTGGAGAAATTGGCACCTCCGTACATTGTTGGTGGGAACGTGAAATGGAGCCACTTTGGAATACAGTTTGACAGTTCTTCAAGATGTTAAACAGAAAATTACCTTATGATTCAGCAATTTTACTCCTAGGTACATACCCAAGAGAAATAAAAACATTATATCCATATAATAAATTGCATATAAATGTTCATAGCAGCATTATTCATAATAGCTGCAAAGTAGAAACAACCCAATGTTCAACCTAAAGGATAGATAATAGTCTATCCATACAATGGAATATTATTTAACCTTTAAAAACAACAAAGTGATGTTAATACTAAAACGGAATCAATCTTGAAGACATTATAGTAAGTGGAAAGTGAAAAAGTCAGACATAAAGACCACATGGTATGACACCACTTATCCAAAATGTCCATAAAAAGGCAAATCCATAGAGATAGAGTTATATTAGTAGTTGTCAGGGATTAGTGGAAGAGGGGAAATGGGCAGTGACTGCTAATGGGTATGAGGTTTCCTTTGGGATGATGAAGAAATGTTCTAAATTTACATAGTGGTATTGATTGCAAAACTGTGATTATACTAAAAACCGCTAAATTGCAAACTTGAAATGAGTGAATAAATTATATCTCAATGAAGGTATAATTTTTTAAAACTTTGGTGACATGGAAAAATGGAAAGTAAGGAGATAGAATAGAATGTACCAATGATTAACAAAAGGAACCCAATGTAGCAGTATTACTGTTAGAAAAAAGCATAATCAGAGATTTTTAAAAAAAAGGGTTATTATCTGCGAGCTTACTGTCAGCTCTGTCTCTCAAATCTATGGTCAACTAATCTTCGACAAAGCAGGAAAGAATGTCCAATGGAAAAAAGACAGCCTTTTCAATAAATGGTGCTGGGAAAATTGGACAGCCACATGCAGAAAATGAAATTGGACCATTTCCTTACACCACACACAAAAATAGACTCAAAATGGATGAAGGACCTCAATGTGCGAAAGGAATCCATCAAAATCCTTGAGGAGAACACGGGCAGCAACCTCTTCGACCTCTGCCGCAGCAACATCTTCCTAGGAACAACGCCAAAGGCAAGGGAAGCAAGGGAAAAAATGAACTACTGGGATTTCATCAAGATCAAAAGCTTTTGCACAGCAAAGGAAACAGTTAACAAAATCAAAAGACAACTGACAGAATGGGAGAAGATATTTGCAAACGACATATCAGATAAAGGACTAGTGTCCAGAATCTATAAAGAACTTAGCAAACTCAACACCCAAAGAACAAATAATCCAATCAAGAAATGGGCAGAAGACATGAACAGACATTTCTGCAAAGAAGACATCCAGATGGCGAACAGACACATGAAAAAGTGCTCCATATCACTCGGCATCAGGGAAATACAAATCAAAACCACAATGAGATATCACCTCACACCAGTCAGAATGGCTAAAATCAACAAGTCAGGAAATGACAGGTGCTGGCGAGGATGCGGAGAAAGGGGAACCCTCCTACACTGTTGGTGGGAATGCAAGCTGGTGCAGCCACTCTGGAAAACAGCATGGAGGTTCCTCAAAATGTTGAAAATAGAACTGCCCTATGACCCAGCAATTGCACTATTGGGTATTTACCCTAAAGATACAAATGTAGTGATCCAAAGGGACACATGCACCCAAATGTTTATAGCAGCAATGTCCACAATAGCCAAACTATGGAAAGAACCTAGATGTCCATCAACAGATGAATGGATCAAGAAGATGTGGTATATATACACAATGGAATACTATGCAGCCATCAAAAGAAATGAAATCTTGCCATTTGCGACAACATGGATGGAACTAGAGCGTATCATGCTTAGCGAAATAAGTCAAGCAGCGAAAGACAACTATCATATGATCTCCCTGATATGAGGAAGTGGTGATGCAACATGGAGGCTTAAGTGGGTAGAAGAAGAATAAATGAAACAAGATGGGATTGGGAGGGAGACAAACCATAAGTGACTCTTAATCTCACAAAACAAACTGAGGGTTGCCGGGGGGAGGGGGTTTGGGAGAAGGGGGTGGGATTATGGACATTGGGGAGGGTATGTGATTTGGTGAGTGCTGTGAAGTGTGTAAACCTGGTGATTCACAGACCTGTACCCCTGGGGATAAAAATATATGTTTATAAAAAAAAAGGGTTATTATCAAATACTAAAAGAAATGACCTACCCAGAAAATATAGCAGTCCTGACCTATATATACCTAGAATCTCAGCCTTAAAATATATAAAACAGAAAAGAATTACAAGTAGAAACTAATAACCTATAGTTAAAATGAGATATTTTAATTTACTTCTCATACAAAGGTGATAAAGTAAAAAAAATTAGCAAAGAAACAGTGGCGTTCAATACCACAAATAATAAATTTAGTCTAATAAAAACATATCAACCCTAGCACTGAATAATTAAGGAATACATAGCTTTCAAGCCTGAAACATTCACAAATTTGACCACCTACTAGGTCACAAAGGAAGCCTCAAAGTATTAAAGTAATCTATTTTACAGACCACAGTCACTGGCTAAAATGCAATACAATAAGAACTCAAAACTCAAAAGATGGCTGAATAAATTTGTAATCAATTCATAGATGTAGAATAATTATATTCTCCCATGAACCTACCCATGATAAGAGTTATGATCTATGTCATTTAGATCAGAATTATTGTCTCACACTTTAGTTACTGGTATATGTGACTTATCTTCTCACTGGGTAATACATTTGTCTCCATGCCAAACCTTGCATGCTATAGGTGCATGTGGAGTGTTGTGGAATAAATGAATGAATAAATGTCCAGAGAAAGATACAATAAAAAAAATATATTACTAGGAAAAAAAATAGTGCCAGTGTTACTGTCCATTCAATACCATCGTGGTTGTTAAGCATTTAACAAATTCATACAATTTGCCCTCATCTCCTGATACAGAACCTCAATGCAACTGTCACTGCAACGTTTGTTAGCTTCTTTTGTCTTTTTGCTTTAACCTGCTAAAGTGAGCAGTTTCTTAGCCAATTTTGTCTAAATCTTTCACAGTTACACTGATCTTAATTTTACTGATCCTGAATCAAGCATCCACAGTGCAAGGGCGGGAACAATTTTTTTACATATCAAATGTTCAGCAGCTAGCAGAGTGCCATTCACATTGTATGCTCAAAAGCATTAACTATAATGAGATGAAGGTTGAATTTAATAACTCTCAAAGCATTATTAAACAGCTTAAATAGCTTAATAACCATTCGAAAGAAGTTTGTATGAAACACTCAGGGAATTCATATTATGATGCTAAATCATAGGTTTTTTGTGTGTAGGGTTTTGTGTGTGTGTGTGTGTGTGTGTGTGTGTGTGATCTGCAACCACAAGGTAATATTCAAATATTATTCCAGCCTTGTTTATATATATATATATATATATATGTATACACATATATACATACATATATGTGTATATATATAAATAAGGCAAAAAAGTATATGGAAATATTATTGTCTAACTCATTGTTCCACATCTCCAAAGACAATGTAGAGCTATTATTTCTATCTTGTTATTCACGATCAGCCTAAATTATGTGCATATTTGAGTATAAAGTGAAAGAGTTGCTACAAGGAGAAATAATATTAAAGTAACAAGGTACAAACTACTTTATAGGTATTAATAGGAGGAAATACTGTTGAATACCTACCATAAATCAGGAAGATTTCTGTTAGAGATAATAAATTCCTTTCTACTTTCTTAAATATTCCACAGCAGCCAAAAATGAACTAGTCAGTATTGCCAAATGCCCTGTACTTTCCAGCTCCAAGCCTTGATAAAATATGCTATGATGGAGAAGAGCATGGAATTTGGAATGACAGGATCATGATCTGAATTTAATCCATGCTACTTACTAGCTGTATCACTTCTGGTAAATCACTGACCACTGGAATATCTAGCAAGAGTCTGGTATAAAGCAGTATTTTCTGACTAAATGACCATTCTGGGTTTCAGGATCTTCTTTTATAAATAGGCTAAAAAAAAAAAAAAACAAAAAAACCTACCTCAAAGCACTTGGGGATAAGGTGAAATTAAATAACATCCCAAAAGGTATCTAACAGTGCCCAACAGTTAGTCAATGTTCAGTCATTGTTCAACCTGTTACACTAGTCCACTGGGCCAGTGTCAGAATTCTATCCTTTTTCCTTAGAGTATATAACATAACTTAGCACTTTGGTATGGTTGGACTTATAGGAGTCCATTAGTTTCCCAAGACTGCCCTAACAAAGTAACATAAACTTATAAAGCATCAGAAACTTACTTATTTATAGTTCTGTAAGACAGAAGTCTGCTTCTTATGGACAGACTCTTAATGTTGCTTGTCATTGGATGAGGGCCCAACTAATCCAGGATGACCTCATACTAAATCCTTACCTTAATTACATCTGCACTACTGAATCCTTACCTTAATTACATCTGCAAAGATCCTTAATTCTAAATAAGGTCATATTCTGAAATTCCTGGAGAATGTATTTTCTGGGGACTACTATTCAACCCACAGGTAGATACTATAATCTTTATCTATGTCATCCCTTCTACTTCTCTTCCTGTGTTGCAGCTGATTCTCCTATGTTGTTGAGCCTCATGCTATTCAGAGTAGTGCTGCTGTGTGCAGAATTAGCAACACCTGAGAGTTTGTTAGACATGCAAATTCTCATGCCCATCCTAGGCCTACTGAATCAGAAACTCAGGGAGTGGGGCTCGGAAATCCATATTTAAATAAATTCTTCAGGTGACTTCTACCCCAACTAGACTTTTCTAGGCCTTAGTCTAGCCCACAACACATTGGTACAAATACAATGCTATATACTGTCATTGATTTTACAGAAACCAAAGCAAATATTAATTCTTTTCTTGCTAGATGTAGATGCATCTATAAGAGGCATATGTAGAGAAAGAAAATGCCATTTATTGAAAAAAATATATTTATTTAATGATAATTAGGACTGCTGACTGGAATGGCAAATAGTAGAATTGCCTTTAGTCGCCAAAGACATATAATCTATATGAATTATGTTTACATCAGATTTATATAATCTTCATAAATTGACTTGATGTTGCCCATTTCCTTAAGTCACTATTCATCTAAATGAAAATCATTTTATTTTTAAGAAGAAGAACTTTGCTGGCTGTGTTAAATCTGAGGGCATAAAGTTTTGATTTAGCATTTTATGCTCAAAGAAGACATAAATATGTTTTTTAACCTTCCATTGAGAGTAATTGCCAGTCAATGATCACTAAAAAGCTGCCTATTTTGACAGAATTTCCAAACGTGAATCTGTGCCTTGAATAATATATACAAACTCCTTGTCAAAAGTTATCATATAGAAGGAAAAGCCAATATTCTCATTTCTCTTTGGGAAATCTGTTGGGAAAACCTGCTTGGAATAAGGATGATAACTAGTTTTATGCAGCATTGTAAATGATGGTTATTACTTAATCTGAATATCCGGAGAGTACAAATAATAAAGTTAAGTCTTTGGGCCTACATATGATTGTTTTCACTCTACTTTGAAAAGGGGGAAAATTAAAATAATCATTTTCTAGCCTATTTTAAACAAGATTTTAACAGAGAGAATACAAATCTAGTGCTTCTTACATATATGTCACTCAATTACCATATGCTCCAGTCCAGTCATTCTTAGTAGAGCTCAGTATTACTGCGAGATTTGGACAATATCAGAGATCAGTGCCTGGCAATATGACTTATAAATATCTTGCTGTCCCCTGCACTACCTTTAGCCATGTGTAAGTTCTCACTAAAGTACTGTGGATTTCTCTGCTTTGAGGGGCTTAGCAGAGAAAACAGTGGAGTCTGTATTCAAGCAGTGAGCTGAGACAGAGGAGAGTATTTTCCCTAAAAATAGAAGTTGACCACTAGACCACCTTAAGTAGAAGGCATGAAACACTTTCTATTAACACCTCCCAATCCTTGCTGAAGATACAAGTAACAGCACACTTCAAGAAATTCTATGATTAGCTACATCACTGATAATTTCTAAAGTCTTGGATTTAATTTTTTTAAATGGTCTTTGACTATCTACACCAGGGATAAAACATATAAAAACAGGAGTTTTTGTTTGTTTGTTTGTTTTTTTAAATAGGACAGGTTTCTCTCATATCTATAAAGAGATTAAGAATACTAAATGCTAATGGAAACAGGGTGTCCGGGGAGTATAAAACCTGTATGAAAAGCAGAATTTATGTCACAGTTGTTTATCTCATTGAATGGTACCAGCACATTTGATTATTTGTCCTCTATTTGGAGACTCTAAGATCCAAGTCTTTTGCAAACAATTCATGTTAGCACATAGTTTTTCCTAAAGTCACTGGATATTTTAGCAAGAGGAGAACATAGGGTCTCTAAGGAAGACTTCCTGGAATAGATATACAGGTCTACCCCCGAGATATTATAGGTTCTGTTCCAGACCACTGCAACAGAGTGAATAATGCAATAAAGTCAGTCAAATTAATTTTTTGGTTTCCCAGTGCATATAAAAATTATGTTTAGACTATCCTGTAGTCTGTTAAATGTGCAAAGCATTATGTCTATAAAAACAATGTACAAAGCTTAATTAAAAAATATTTCATCGCTAAAAAATATGCTAACCATCATTTGAGTTTTCAACAAGTCCTAGTCTTTTTCCTGATGGAGAGTATTGCCTCGATGTTGATGGCGGCTGACCAATCAGGGTAATGATTGCTGAAGGCTGAGGTGGCTGTGGAAATTTCTTAAAATAAAGCAACAGTGAAGTTTGCTACATCAATTGACTCTTTCTTTCACAAACAATTTCTCTTAGTATGTGATGCTGTTTGAAGGCATTTTACCCATAATAGCACTTTGAAAATTGGAGTCAATCCTTTCAAATCTTGTCACTGTTTTATCAACGAACTTTGTTATATTCAAAATCCTTTGTTGCCATTTTGACAATCTTCACAGCATCTGTACCAGGAGTAGATTCCATCTTAAGAAACCACTTTCTTTGCTCGTCCATAAGAAGCAACTCCTCATCTGTTCAAGTTTTATCATAAGTTTGCTGCAATTCAGTTCCATCTTCTGGCTCTACTTCTAAGTCTAGTTTTCATGCTATTTCTACCATATCTGCAGTTACTTCCCCCACTGAAGTCCTAATATTTCAATGTTATCCATGAGGGTTGGAATCAGTTTCTTCAAAATTCCTGTTAAGTTGATTTTTTTTTCTTTTTTAAAGATTTTATTTATTTATTTGACAGAGATCACAAGCAGGCAGAGAAGCAGGCAGAGAGAGAGAGATGGAAGCAGGCTCCCCACTGAGCAGAGAGCCCAATGCGGGCTCAATCCCAGGATCCTGAGATCATGATCTGAGCAGAAGGCAGAGGCTTTAACCCACTGAGCCACCCAGATGCCCCTAAGTTGATATTTTGACCTCTTCCCATGACTTAATGACATCTAGATGGTGAATCTTTTCCAGAAGGTTTTCAATTTACTTTGCCCAGATCCATCAGAGGAATCACTCTCTATGGCAACCACAGCCTTTTGAAATGTATTTCTTAAATAATAAGACTTGAAATTTGAAATTACAGCCCTTGATCCATGGGCTGCAGAATGGACGCTGAATTAGCAAGTATGAAATCAACATTACTTTCATTGTATATCTCCATTGTAGCTCACGGGCAACTATGTGCACTGTCAATGAGCAGTAATATTTTGAAAGGAATCTCTCTCTTCCCCTCCCCCCGCCCCCAAGCAGTAGGTCTCAACGGTGGGCTTAAAATATTCAGTAAAATGTGCTATAAGTAGAGATACTGTCATCCGGGCTTTTTTGTTCCATATATAGAGCACAGGTAGAATAGATAATTTAGCATAATTCTTGAGGGCCCTAGGATTTTTGACTGGTTAGTGAGCACTGGTTTCAACTTAAAGTCACAAGGTACATTAGCTTCTACAAGAGAGTCTGCCTACCCTGTGAAGCTTTAAAGCCAGGCATTGAATTCTCCTTTCTACTACAAAAGTCCTAGATGACATCTTTTTCCAAAATAAAACTATTTCATCTACAGTGAAAGAGAGTTGTTTAATGCAGCCACATTCATAAATTATGTTAGCTAGATCTTCCGGATAACTTGCTGTGGCTTCTACATCAACACTTACTGCTTGACCTTAAACTTTTATAAAGACAGCTTCTTTCCTTCAACCCTACAAACCAATCTCTGCTATCTTCAAATTTTTCTTCTACAGCTCCCTCACCTCTCTCAGCCTTCACAGAATTGAAGACACATTTCTCCTCTATCCCTCAGGCTCCTCCCACTCCCACTGCCCATCTTATGAGAATGACGAGGAGATCAATCTGGCTAAAGTCAGATCCATGGGCTGAAAGTCAAAGCAAAGAAGGGGTTAAGCAAATACATAAATCCCAAAGTAACCCCCCCCCCCGACATTTAAAGAGCAGGGGTGCCTGGCTGGCTCTGTTAGAAGATCATATGACTCTTGATCTTGGGTTATGAGTTCAAGCACCACGTTGGGTGCAGACATTACTGCATTTAAAACTTTAAATAAATAAATAAATAAAATTTAAAGAGCAAATACAATCATCCACACCAGAAAACAGGTACTATGAGTCAAGGGATCTTTGCTTGCTCTCATAAATGGTACATAAAAAGCTTTGAATATCCAAGATTAATCCATTTTTTTTCTAATTTTGTATCTTACTGCTAATAGTTATCCTATAGAATTCTCATAGATTGTAATTCAAGATAAAAGAAGTAAACCTTGCAACCTAATTAAGCATCTTTAGTTAATGAGTTATTAAAGAGTACCATGTTAAAAGTTACTCCCCCAAGAGCCTCCAGCTGGCTCAGTCAGTGGAGCATGCAACTCTTGATCTCCAGGTTTTGAGTTCAAGCCCCAAGTTGGGTGTAGAGATGACTTAAAAACAGAATCTTAAAAACAACAACAACAACAAAAAAAAACACTTCCCTGGAAATCTGTTTCACAACACTGCCTTGTGGTGGTGCAGTTTCCCAGTTACCCTCCATGTTTTGAGTACAAGTTAATTGAAATTAGCATGAAAATAACTTTCTAGGGGTGCCTGGGTGGCTCAGTGGGTTAAGCTGCTGCCTTCAGCTCAGGTCATGATCTCAGGGTCCTGGGATCAAGTCCTGCATCGGGCTCTCTGCTCAGCAGGGAGCCTGCTTCCCTTTCTCTTTCTCTGCCTGCCTCTCCGTCTACTTGTAATCTCTCTCTATCAAATAAATAAATAAAATCTTTAAAAAAAAAAAACTTTCTATGTTAAGATTTCCACTGATGATTTAAAGTGATAAATGGATAATTTCTATGTATAGTAATATATTTTTCTATGTATTTTAAAAATGCAAATGCACAACAAAATAGTGCAATTACATTTTAAAATTTAGATTTTGGGTGAAGAAAATATTATCTATTTTGATCAGGGATGGTAGTTACATGAGTGTATATACATTTAAGAAAAACTCACGAAATTCTACACTTAGTATCTTCCACAGTGTTTAAATTTTAACCTCAATTAAAAAGTTAAATTAAGAAAAAGTTAAGCCAAATGAAAGAAAACTATAGTAACTAACAGTATAGTAAATGGCAAAATGGTGATAAAATACCTGAATGATTCAAGTCTGGGGAATACTGGCCTATGGAAAGGTGAATGATGCCCACAGAGTAGAATCCAAAAGGAAACTAAATGAGTTTTGAATTCTGACTGTGACTCTTCCCAAGGGGTTCCTCTGCTTACTATTCTTTTCAGAGATTTCTCTCTGCCTGGGGCTAGAAGCCAGCAGTAGGGATCTATTATAATATTTATCTTTGGGGAAGGATATATATAAAGCTAGTCAATCAAGTGAGTTGCATACATGAATTCCATATTAATAGCAAACTTATTAATTAACACAAATATCTAGACATCTAGTCATAAAATGTAGGCAACTTATCCTGCGACAGGGCTAATGAAAATTTCCTACTTATTATGAAGAATTTTTACAATGATTTTGGAGAAAAATATTTTTTCATCAAAAAATATAATAGCCTAATTTCCTCATACATAAATGTATAAATCAAGACAGTGATCATTAATTTTGTCTTTCAAAGTGTTACAAGTTAAACTCTTGGCACTAACAAAAGTGAAGTGTTAAGAAAAAAGATACTCATACGTACAGACATAATTTCTGTATATAAGCCAAAAAAATTAGAAAACATAATGACAAAGAGATCCTTTTCTAATTAGTAATACTATCTGAGATAGTCTTAATTAGAAATATGTAAAATTTTACATTAAAAAACTAAAGGGAAACAGGGAGAAAAGTTATATTTCTACATGGGTGTATTTAATATTATAAATATATAATTTTTCCCTAAATTAACACATAGATTTCCTACAATACCAATCATTATCTCAACACAATTTTTCTTGGGTGCTTCAACTGTGTAATTCTAAAGTTCATTTGTATGTAGTTAAAACTATTTAAATTGTGCCTTTATTGGGGTTTCCATGGGAAAGGCAAGGTTGGGTAGGGTGAACAGTTCAGGACTGGCTAGTTTCAGTAATTCTGGAGGGCTCTGGCCTATAGGAATGGTCACCAGTTGCCTGGTATTCAATTATGGGATTATTGAGGGCAATGGAAATATTGGCTTGGTATTTCAGAGTTTCCTAAGAAGTTAGTTGCGGAATAAGGGTTTAGAACTGGTTGATTTACATATGCAAGATGTATCCTTTTTTACTGGTAAGGGGCAGTTCTTCCCCAGCCAGAAAGGTTTTGAAAATGTCAAAACATGATAATATACAGAAAATACATACATACATTATACATACACACACACACACACACATATGCAGACACAATACAATCTGAAAAAGTAAACAGATATGAACTATGAGAACAATTGTTAAAGATTATACTAATGAAGGATCACAAATATACATGTTAAAGAAAAGATAAACAACAACTAAAGCAATTTGAAATTTAAGACCCAATAGATGAATAGATAGAGAAGTAGGCATTCTGACATATTAAATGTCATATGTCACATAGTGAAGATGGCAAATATTATAAGGAAGATAAAAAAGAGTAAAGGGAAACATTACTTTTTAGTCAATAAATGGTATTGGAATAACTGGCAGTGTAGGAAAGAAAAATATCTTTTTCCTCTACTCTTCTAATTTCTCCAGGGGGGCCCCTGTAACAAAAAAACAGATTAAGAAGAGAAAAAGCATATAGATTTAGGGGCGTATGGGTGGCTCAGTCAGTTGATTGTCCAACTCTTGATTTCAGCTCAGGTTATGCTCTCTGGGTCCTGGAATCAAGCCCCAACTCGGCTCCACACTTAGTGGGGTGATTGCTTGAGGGTTCTCTCAAATAAGTAAATAAATTTTTAAAAAAGAACAAACAAAAACAAGCATACAGATTTATTTAATATGTTTTTTTTAAACATTTTATTTATTTATTTGACAGATAGAGATCACAAGTAGGCAGAGAGGCAGGCAGAGGGTGGGGTGGGGTGGGGAGAAGCAGGCTACTCGCCGAGCAGAGAGCCCAATGTGGGACTTGATCCCAGGGCCCCAGGATCACGACCTGAGCCAAAGGCAGTGGCCCAACCCACTGAGCCACCCAGGCGCCCCTATTTAATGTAAGTTTTATGTGACATGGCAGCCTTCATTAAGGACATAAACATCCAAAGAAGCAGTTAATCCTGAGTTTTTAAGCTAGGTTTGAAGAGTAGAAGGCCATGGGAAAATGTGACAGGATATGAACGGGTAGGAGTTAAGTGTAGTAAACTGTGGAAATGGCAAGGCTTACTCCCTCAGATTCTTCTCAGGTTCCCTCTACCTTTAGAGATAAGAAACCTCCTTTCCTTCCATTGTAAGGATGATATCTTACATGAGGGTCTTATAACCTGTTCGAGAAAAAGAAAATTCTTCCTGCACCTGCCATTTCATAAAATCTTTCAGCTTGAAATATTCAATATACCAAGATGCCATCTTTGGAGTAGCATGTCCTGAACTCCATCTTAGCAAGTTGCATAAAATTTTTATACCCTATCCTCATATCTCATATAGAAATAAATCTATATTCCCATAATAGCTAACATTTGTGAAATGTTTCCTATGTTATGTGCTTTACACAACTTGTTAGAGCAATCTTTACACAAATTGTCAGAGTCAGAGTCTTTGCAATACTTCCATTCTTCCCACTTAATGGGAAATTGAGAGCTTCCAAAGTAGCTAATTTCAGGTCATACTGCTAGTAGGTGACAGAGCCAGGATTATTACCTCAACAGCTCAATAGTCTACCTCTAGATGTTCTTCTTCTTACTCACTCCACTGCATTATTATCTATGAAGAAGCCTATGCTAAGTAAGAAATAAAAAAATCTCAGAAATGCAGATGTGACCACATACAAATATTTAACCTCCCCATTTCCAGGAAAAAAATAATAGAAAAACAAGTAATATGCTGGGAAAAGCATATACTGAAATGATGGCAAAATTTTATATTTTCATTACTAGCATATAAAGTATTCATATAAATTTGCAAGATAATATTAAGAACTCACACATAGGCAATTTATTACAAGTCACAGAAATGTAAATTAAAACAACAAAGTATGATGTACACTGGCAACAACATTTTTATGTGAGAACACCTGTCACTGCGGCATTTGCATGCACTGCTGGTGAGAGTGAACAACCTGATGTATTGCTATCACTGTCCCAGGGATCCTCCTACTGGGAACTGTCAGAAGGAAACCAAACATGTGGTGGGAAAGGAAGCAATATTCATGGAGATTTTCATCAAAGTGTGACCAACGGGAATTAAAGAAAGATTAAATGAATCACGACATATTTTGTTTAATGAAAGGGCAGTCTTTCAAAGCATGTCACAAAAGCTCTAAAATCCTAAAAGAAAAAAAAAATTTTTTTTACTATATAAGTACAGCACAAAAGAATTATAAAAAGGGGAAACTGAGAAAATGTTTGCAGCATATTAAGTACTAACAATCGATAATTAAAGGAACACCTACAATTCAATTAAAAAAAAATGAGAGAGAGAGAAGCCAGTCTATGGAATAAACAGGCAAGGGTATAAATAGTCAGTTTTCAGAAGAAATACCATGCCCAATAAATGCATTAAAAAGTGTTCCAACAGAGCGCCTGGGTGGCTCAGTCAGTTAAATGTCTACCTTTGGCTCAGGTCATGAACCTGAGGTCTTGGGATGGAGCTGTGCATCAGGCTCCCTGCTTCTCCCCCTCCTGCTGCTGCCCCCACATGTGCGTGCTTTCCCTCTTTCTCTCTCTCTCTCAAATAAATAAATAAACAAATAAAATTTAAAAAAATGTGTTCAACCTCATTAAAGTAAAAAAAAATAGATAACAGCAAATGAAAACAATGTTATTGTTATTTTATACCTCCTTTTAAATATTGGCAAATATGTAAAGATATCTACAACTGGCAAGAGAGTAGGAAAAGCACTGGTAGGAGTACTCAGATATAACTGCTTTGAAGACAATTTGACAATGCTTGACTGGAATTTTTAACTTTTATTTTGAAGTAATTTTAGATTCACAGGAAGTTACATATATAGCTCAAAAGAGTTCCCACATGGTCTTCACCCAGCTTCCCCCAATGTTAACATTACACAAAATCATAGTACAATTATCAAAACAAGAAATTAACATTACTGCAAAACCATTAATTGAATAAAGACCTAATTCAAATTTCATGAGTTTTCCCACTGATGTCCTTTTTCTGTTTCAGGACCCAAAGTAGGATCTCACATTACATTTGGTTGTTACGCCTCCATAGTTTCCCTCAATATGTAACAATTTTTCAGTCTTTCCTTTTATATAAACAAATTTTAAATACTCACATCCTTTACCCCAGCCATTTCACTTACAGGAATTATTCTGTTGAATTTGTGCAAAAATGTACAAGGATGCTTATTTCCAGATTTTGAAATAGTAAAATGTTAGAGATGGGGCAACAAGAGGGGAGAAAATGACTTGAACTTTCCATTTTACACATTTTGTAACCTTTGGTATTTTCTCCCTCGGATGTATTACATAAATTTATAATGAAAATAAAACAATTTATAAAGAAAAAAGACTGGTAATGGCTAGAGTTGGCATGTTAAGGCAGTCTAGACATTCCTTACACTAGTAATGGGACTATAATTGGTACCATAATGTTGGGGGATTTTTTGGATGGGAGATGTTTAGTAATTTGGCAAAATTGAAAATGTGCCTACTCTTTGACTCAGCAAGTTCTCTTCTAGCAATTTTTAGTGTAGAAATATTTACAGAAATATTTAAAGAGATTTGTGTACAATGTTGCTGCATTTTATTTATAATTTTGCTAATCCAGAATCAATCAATCTAAATGTCCAGGAGAATGTTCAATAAATGAAGAAGCCTCTATAAAAAGATATGCTACGCAAATGGGATAGATCTGGTATATCCGGTAGATCTCTGACTTTCTCATTCTTTTCAGATGTCCACAATATATTATTGAATGAAAAAAGTAAGGTTTAATTCATTACATTCATGTTAATAAAGCATATATATTTTATACATGTAAATATTATATAGTTTTTTCACATTTATTTGTACATATACTACATATATTTATACATGCATAAAGTATATAAAACTATTAACAGTGGCTTTTCTTTCAGAAGTGAAATTATAGGTGGGAAAGAATTTATATCTGCTTTTTTTTGTTTTCTCATAATGCTATTTCACTAATTTAAAAAAAAACCCAACTCTTAAAAGTAATAAGAACTATAAGGCAACATGAAAAAGATTTGTGATATAATACATAAATGAACATTAACAGCACATTGCTCAATGATTAAAACTATGCAAATAAACATGCATATAGAAACAACTGTAAACAAATGCAAAAATTAATTTAAAATTTTTAATCATACAGATGGGTTTTAGATGATTTTAAAAAGTTCTGTCCTCCAAATATAATGTTATTATATTACTCTGAAAAAATTAAATCATGATTAAAATGTGGGAGTTAGGGGCGCCTGGTTGGCTCAGTGGGTTAAAGCCTCTGCGTTTGGCTCAGGTCCTGATCCCAGGGTCTGGGACTGAGCCCTGCTTCAGGCTCTCTGCTCAGCAGGAAGCCTGCTTCCTCCTCTCTCTCTGCCTGCCTCTCTGCCTACCTGTGATCTCTGTCTGTCAAATAAATAAATAAATAACATATTTTTTTAAAAAATGTGGGAGTTAATTTTAAAAAGAAGCTTTGACATAATCTAACCTAATAGAACTATGATGCTATTGTAAATCTGAAAATCTTAAATATTCTTTTTTTTTTTTTTTACAGGTCTCTGAGTTGTTTTATTTATTTTTAAATTTTTCATTGAAGTTTTTTACATATACCCTGACATATAACATTATATAAGTTTCAGGTGTACAACATACTGTTTCAACAATTATACACATTACAAAATGCTTTCTCTAGTGGCTGCACCAGCTTGCATTCCCACCCACAGTGTAAGAGGGTTCCCCTTTCTCTGCCTCCTCGCTGTCTCTTGTTGCCAGAGTTGTTAATTTTAGCCATTCTGAACAGTGAGGTGAGGTGGTATCTCATTGTGCTGAGTGATGTTGAGCATTTCTTATGTGTTCGTTGGCCATGTGTATGCTCTGAGCATTTTTTTTTCCAATGTTTTTTTTTAATTAATTTTTTATTTTTTATAAACCTATATTTTTATCCCCAGGGGTACAGGTCTGTGAATCACCAGGTTTACACACTTCACAACACTCACCAAAGCACATACCCTCCCCAATGTCCATAATCCCACCCCCTTCTCCCAAACCCCCTCCCCCCAGCAACCCTCAGAATGGGAGAAGATATTTGCAAACGACATATCAGATAAAGGACTAGTGTCCAGAATCTATAAAGAACTTAGCAAACTCAACACCCAAAGAACAAATAATCCAATCAAGAAATGGGCAGAGGACATGAACAGACATTTCTGCAAAGAAGACATCCAGATGGCCAACAGACACATGAAAAAGTGCTCCATATCACTCGGCATCAGGGAAATACAAATCAAAACCACAATGAGATATCACGTCACACCAGTCAGAATGGCTAAAATCAACAAGTCAGGAAATGACAGATGCTGGCGAGGATGCGGAGAAAGGGGAGCCCTCCTACACTGTTGGTGGGAATGCAAGCTGGTGCAGCCACTCTGGAAAACAGCATGGAGGTTCCTCAAAATGTTGAAAATAGAACTGCCCTATGACCCAGCAATTGCACTATTGGGTATTTACCCTAAAGATACAAACGTAGTGATCCAAAGGGGCACGTGCACCCGAATGTTTATAGCAGCAATGTCCACAATAGCCAAACTGTGGAAAGAACCTAGATGTCCATCAACAGATGAATGGATCAAGAAGATGTGGTATATATACACAATGGAATACTATGCATCCATCAAAAGAAATGAAATCTTGCCATTTGCGACAACATGGATGGAACTAGAGCGAAATAAGTCAAGCGGAGAAAGACAACTATCATATGATCTCCCTGATATGAGGAAGTGGTGATGCAACATGGGGGCTTAAGTGGGTAGGAGAAGAATAAATGAAACAAGATGGGATTGGGAGGGAGACAAACCATAAGTGACTCTTAATCTCACAAATCTTAAATATTCTTAAATCCTTCCTATTTCTTAGAAATTAGAGATGTACTAGGCATTTATTAAACAAGTAAGCCCAAATCTATTATAATTGTGTTTTATGTTACCTTTATAATACTCACATAAAATAATTATTATTCGGTTTCTAAAACAAAGAAGGTCACACATCTAAGTAGCAGAACTAGCTACAGAAGTCAGATCTGGTTCATTCATAAGTTTCTATTCTGTCCACCATGACATGCTGTTTCCTGAATACTTGGTTTCATATTTAAACATCTTTTCAGAATCTGTAACAGGTAACAGCCTTCACCCATTACCTGATACATTACTATTTTTATTCTTACATTTCATTCTTTCTAGGGCCAACTGACCCGGATTATTTACTCTGGTCTGCACAAGTCCTTTGACATTCTGAAATTACTTACCGAGCTGTTATAAATATTTCATGGAATATTAGAGCAGAAAGGGACTTAGAGACAATCTAGATCTTCCCCTTCTTTTTTTTTCAAGTGGGACTCAGAGATGGGCTTACTCTAATTCTCTTTCATTCAGACTGCTCCGCTGGGCAGAGTGGTGGTCAGGTGAAAAGGTGTGTGCACCTAATACTCTTCACCTCAATCTTAACAGATAGCCACATAACAGCTGAACAGCTCAAAGGGGCCTATGGGAATGGTAGCGGCCTTTAGATATAGCGCTCCTACTTGAGCCAAGAAGCACTATTCCCAGTTGGCACTTAGCGACGGTTTTCAAGATGGCAACATTCTCACATCTTGGTTCAAAGAGGCGGCAGCAACCACCAGTGCAACCCAGCACAGGCCAACACAGAACTTGGACAACTTATTCCTCAAGGTCCTTTCACAATTCAAGGGAGGCAGGTGACACTGTGGTTAGTTTTGATCTTTCAAACCCATTTGGGGAATTTATCCTACAAAAATAATGGCGTCAGTATTTAAAGATATATGTACAAGGAGATTTATGAGAGCACTATATATAGCAGTACCAAACCATACCCGTGACTTGAAAACTCCCACTCACTCATCACTATAGGGCTGACTGACTAACTGTGATAGATCTGGTGATGTAGGCTCTGAAGAAGATTAAAAACAGATCTGGATCTGTTAGCCTAAGTGTTAAATCTACAGAATAACATATAATCAGATCTCATTGTTGTAAAAATAAGAAAATCACAAAATACTTTTACATGTATGTATGAACATTTGTTTATATAAATACAAATAAATAAAATAGACTGTTAGGATTTGCAACCCAGGATAAGGAGCTATACAACCAATTAACTTACTTTTTTATCAGTGTTGAATAGCCCTATGCCTGCTGTCTTCATTCATGAACAAGAGACAACACTGACTCTTTTTTTTTTTTTTAAATATTTTATTTATTTATTTGACAGAGAGAGAGATCACAAGCAGGCAGAGAGAGGGGGGAAGCAGGCTCCCTGCTGAGCAGAGAGCCCAATGGGGGGCTCAATCCCAGGACCTGAGATCATGACCTGAGCCAAAGGCAGAGGCATTTTTTTCACTGAGCCACCCAGGTGCCCCAATTATTATGACTCTCTTTCATAATAGTTGTTGAATCAAATGAAGTAACACTTGTATACACCTGGTCTTAGAGGGTACTTAATACCTATTATTATTATGGCCTTTTGGTTTCACACCAACAGCTTCTTCTTGTCCACATATTGAGTTTTATATTAAACAGTTCTATCTTTAAAAAATACTATCTTCAGGGCACCTGGGTGGCTCAGTGGATTCAAGCCTCTGCCTTCAGCTCAGGTCATGATCTCAGGGTCCTGGGATTGAGCCCCGCATCGGGCTCTCTGCTTGGCAGGGAGCCTGCTTCCTCCTCTCTCTCCCCCTGCCTCTCCGCCTACTTGTGATCTCTGTCTGTCAAATAAATAAATAAAATCTTAAATCTTAAATCTAAAATCTTAAATCTTAATACCATCTTCAGGGGAGCCTGGGGGGCTCAGTCAGTTAAGCGTCTGACTCTTGGTTTCCGCTCAGGTCATAACCTCAGGGTCGTGAGACTGAGCCCACTTCAGATTATGAGCACAGCATGGAGTCTGCTCAGGATTCTCTCTCCCTCTCTTTCTGTCCCTCTGCCTGCTTGCACACACACACACTCTCTCTCAGATCTTTAAATAAGTAAATAAATAAAATCTTTAAAAATATAGTATCTTCAATAGCCATATATCCAAAATGTATAGAAAAATAAAAACTACTTATTAGGTGAAATTAACACTCAAGCTCTAGTAGGACTAGCTTGCTAATACTTGAATAAGAACTAAGGAAAACTAATTAATTTTAAATAAAACTACCTAAGGAGCACTGTGTGGCTATGATGATTTCCTTGATTTCTCTAACTATAAATTTTCTCCTTTGTCAGGTGATGATGATATTGTCTTCTATGCCTTCTTCCCAAGGGTCTGAAGTGAAAGACAATATTTGCAGAAATGTTTTATAATCTGAAAGTACTATATTGATGAAGAATTGTGCCTTGCTTTAAGATTTGATTTATTTATTTATTTATTTATTTATTTATTTATTTGAGAGAGAGAGAGAGAGAGTGAGCAGGAACTGGGAGGAGAGGGTTCAGAAGTAGGCTCTGTGACCTGAAATGAAGGCAGGCACTTAACCGATGGAGCCACCCATGTGCCATGTGCCTGGAAGAATTGTTTTAAAACTAGAATTGTGCCTGTTCATAAGATGAAGTTTCCAATTATTTAAGAGTCAAATATACAAAGTGATTTGGATACTTAAAAAGACACTAAAAAATGATTTGGTATTTCGAAGATAGTAAAGGGATTTAAAAACCTAAGAAATGTTAAAAGAAGCTGTGGTATTATGGACTATCAGAACTGGAATTTTACCCTGGCTCAGCCTCTCCTGTTAGTCACTTAATACCTCTGGGAGGAGTTTCTTTGTAAGAATAATTATGGTAATACCTATTTCCCACTAGTATTGTGAGGGTCAAATGAGGCAATCTACGAGCTTCTCAGCTCTATCAGACCTAACGAATCCCTTTTATAAGAAATATTTTGAAACACACCATTCTCTATTCTTAAATGAAAGTCACAGACCACTAACTAAAACACCAGTATCTAAACTGGTCCAGTTAGAAGCTGCAGTCCCCTCCTTCCCTTTGGCAATGGGTATAGACATATTACTAAGTTTTGCCAATGCGATGTCAGAGAAATGACATGCACAGCTTCAAGTTCATGTTTCTTGTTCAACTAATTGTACTCCTTACCTTTTTTCATGGGCCAGAATGTGGATGTGATAGTGCACTCACCTTTTGACCATATAGATTAGACCACACCCTGGGGATTTACATAAAAATAAAACAGAAAAAACTTGGGAGTCTAAATGATTTTGTGGGGCAAAGCCTCCTCCCACCCTGGATCATTGGCCCACCTTTGGTCAGGTATAGAATAAAGTGATAGATAAACTCCTATCTTATATGACTCCCTGTAATTTGGAGTCTCCTTGTTACAGTAATTGTAGCCTGTAACATAATTAATAGATCTGACTACATGAATAATTTCAAAATACTATAACTTTAACTATACTATAAAAGAGAAATAAAATATATTTATCATAAAATAAAAATGCATTTCTATATGTGTATGCTTGAGAACAACTAACTTGAAGACATAATCAGTGAGATAAATGTCAGTTTTCCCTATCATGAATATATAAGTTTGGATAAAGTCAATCTGTACAGGATCTATAAAAAATGTACCAACAGGAAGTAGTGGTGGACATAAGAACAGAAACTACTTTCTTTGTTTTTACTTATAACTTTATGTAGACATACTTCATTCCTTCTTTTTTTAAAAAAGATTTCATTTATTTGAGAGAGAGCGAGCGAGACAGAGCATGAGTGGGGGAGGAGGCAGAGAGCGAGGGAAAAGCAGACTCCCTGTTTAAGCAAGGAGCCCAATGCAGTGATCCACTCCAGGACCCAGGGATCATGACCTGAGCTAAAGGCAGACACTTAACTGACTGAGCCTCCCACGGACCCCACACTTCATTCATTCTTCTATAATTCTTTTTAATTTAAATATCTGAGTTCTCTTCTAGACTGTAGGAGAGTATATGCATTTCTTTTTTTATAATTTATTTATATTTTAGGTATTTAACATACAGTGCAATATTGGTTTCAGAAGTAGAATTCAGTGATTCCTCACTTACATATAACCCCCAGTGCTCATCATAACAGGTGTTCTCCTAACACCCTTCACCCACCTCCCTCCATCAACCTTTATTTTGTTCTCAATCATTAATAGTCTTCTATTGCTTGATTCCTTCTCTCCTTTTTTTCTTTTCCCCTTCCCATATGATTCTCTGTTTTCTTAAATTCCACATATGAGTGAGATCATATAGTATTTGTCTCTGGTTTACTTATCTCACTTAGCATAATATACTCTGGCTCCATCCATGTCATTGTAAATGGCAAGATTTCATTATTTTTGATGCCTGAGTAATATTCCTGTGTGTATGTATGTGGGTGTGTGTATGTGTGTGTGCATGCCACATCTTCTTTATTCATTCATCAGCTAATGTACATTTGGGCTCCTCCAAATGTACATTATTGTTGATAATGCTGCCATAAATATTAGGGTGCATGTATTTTTGTATCCTTTGGGTAAATACCTAGTAGTGCAATTGCAGGATGGTAGGGTAGTTCTATTTTTAACATTTTGAGGAACCTCCATACTGTTCTCCAAGTGGCTCTACCAACTTGTATTCCCAACAATAGAAGAAGTAACAGGTGTTGGCAAGGGTGTGAAACTACTTTTAAGCTAAGAAACTTTTAAGAAAAGAAACAAATCTTAAAGAAAGATAATATTCTAAAATAAATTATAGATTGCCCAAGCATAGAAAATGGGAAGTATTATATTCTCCCAAATGAGTTTGGGAAAATAATTCCCTAAATTATTTGACATGAGATGACCTAGTAACAAAATATCACAGAAATCCCACAACACATCAGGGCCACATTCAGTCTCTAGTACTTGAAAATAACTTCGCCATAACTTTTAACATGTGAGGAAGAATGTCTCTTTTTTAAGATTTCATTTATTTATTTAGAGAGACAGAGAAAGAGAGTGAAAGCAAGAAGAGGGGCAGACGGAGAGAGAGAATCTCAAGTAGACTCTGTGTTGAGTGTGGAGGCTGATTGGGGGGTGGGGGCTCTACCTCACCACCCTGAGATCATGACCTGAGCTGAAATCAAGAATTGGACACTCAATTGACTGAGCCACCCAGGTGCCCCAAGGAAGACTGTCTTGATAATAAATTAGAAAAAGAGGCAATTAATATCTATATTATACTTATGTAATGAAGAATTTTAAGGTAGACTTTGGGGACATATCAGAGTAAGATTGGAAAACAATAGAAAGTAATTTTCTAAAAGTAATTTCCATATGTAATACCTATAGCAAATTTCTTAGTATTAATTCTAAAGTGTTAACACATATATAAAGGGTAGCAATACTATGAAATATTTCTAAATGTTTATTTTTTGAAATTCAAACAGAACAATACATTTCATTTATCTGTCAATTCAGTAATATTTGATTTTAAGACTGTTAAAAGGCATCTCAAATTTCCTGTTTCCGATTTTTAAATGTTTTCCATGGTACCTCAGGAACTGCACTTCTACTCTTTATGGTTAAATATGTAGCTAAATATGTTACAATACGTTGAGTAGAAGATAGGTAAATTCTTCAGTAATTTCAAGAACAATGTGTTTATTCCATTTTGGCTTCCTGCTCTATAATAAGCCTTCTAAATTCCTTGGCTTTTTGTCTAACATGTTATATTTCAGTATTACTTTGTATTAAATCACTATACAATTATGGTTGACCCTTGAACAACACAGGTTTGAACTTCACAGGTCTCCTTATGCATCGATTTTTTACAATACAGTATTGTATATGCATATTCTCTTCCTTATGATTTTAACATTTCCTTTCCTTTAGCTTTATTGTAAGAATACAGTACATAATACATATAACATACAAAATATATTATGTTTTTATTATGCTTTCAGTTGACAACATGTTATTAGTAGTTAAATTTAAGGGAGCCAAATGTTATACATGGGTTTTGGACTGCAGCGGTCAGTGCTCCAATCCTGTTTTGTTTAAGGGTCAACTGTATATTTGTAGTCTGTTGAGTCTAGCAGCACATTCAAAAGTCATGCCAAATGCTGAAGAGTTTTCGTTATTTAGTTTTGTTCCATACATTGCAAGATAGCTAGTTTCCTTAGCTTTGCCCAACAAAAAGCCCTCTATTCCTCCAAACTACTGTAGCCCAAGACACTTGTACAAATTCCCAACACGCTCCAAGACACATAGGGCAGTGTCTCTCAAATAATATTTAAAGGACCAGTTTTGCCCCGAGTATGCCCCAGATCTATCCTTCTATACAATTAAAAATAAGTTACTAGGAAAAAAATGAAATAGAAAATAAATATAAGTTCTATTTTATCATTATATTCAACAGACAAAAGTGACTCTGTCAAATTGCTATACAACTTTCTAAATGGTTCCTGTCATATTTTGCTCTTGTCTCACTGCAGACCAATAACAAATAATAAATAGTCCACAGGCTACTTCACACTTTAAATGGCACTGTCCTAGAGACAGTAGTACCATGTTCATTGAGAATCACTGGCAAAAATAAAGCAATATATAGAAATGTTAGTCATTATTACCTGTATCATTTTTGATTCTAAATATCCTTTAGCAGTTACTAAAATAAACAATTCCACCCACATTAATAATCCTGCACTCTCTCACATGTTCCTGTCTAAATAGTCAGACATAGACAGAAGTACTATTTCCTTTCTTTGAAAAAGGCAACCTTGTCTTCTATGATACAGGTGCAACATTATTTAGCTGGTGAAAAATACAGATTACTTTTACAAGTCAAAAAGCAAAAGTGTAAAACAAAATCAGATTTTAAAAGAACTCATGATAAAAATAAATAATACAAAAATGAAAGGACTCATAATATATACATACTCAGAGTACAAAAATGATGCTTACCTCATTGCCTGTTTATCTATAGGTCTGTGACCAACATTTTTTTCTCTTCTGTCAGGTTACACTCAACCTTCCCTAGGTCTGCCCTGCACCAGTCCCACCATTCAATTCAGGAAAAACTAGAGGGATAAGCTTTCCTTTTAATCACAATTCTTTTTCTTATGACATCAATATATTATTTGTCTAAAAGAATTTAATTTAACTATTGGGCCTTTCTCTTTTTAAGTAGTGTCCTATTAAGAATACTGTCGCTTGAGGAGAATGTTCTTCCTATTCCAATCATAGTTTTGAAAATAAGTAGTTAAACATCTCCCTGCATACAATGTACAGAATGATGTGTTAAATTTTGAAAATTCTTTTAAAGTGCTATTGACTTTACAAATTTTATTTAAAAGATGTTAGGTTTAGATTGATATAAATGGCTGATAATATTCTCAACTTCAAGGTAAAGTTCATATTAAACTGTGGATTTTAATTATTTAAATTTTCCATGAGATCGCACACATTTCAATATGGTACACAAAAAATATTTTAGTATATGAGAGTATGTATGTGAAATACAATGTAAATAAAAGCAATTGCTAACTTGTTAACTTTAAGTTTTTCATCGTTCTATTTTCTGATAATTCTGTAACAGTGAAAAAAGTAATCATAAATATTAAATTTTTAGTGTCAACCTAAAAAAGGAAACATATACTCAACCAATGTCTAGAAGAAAAAAACTCATTATATGTCATTTTGCTTTTAAATATTAATTCAATTCTCTTTTTAAAATAACTGTAATCAAATGGAATTTGAAGACTGCGTATTTTATATAATGAAACATGATCTTACCCTTTTCTTGGCTACCACAGCAACTTTGCCATCTGCTTTGGATTTATCTGTAAGATAATAAAGTATGGCTGTTTCAAAAAAAAATGCCTACACTCCTGTTTGAGTAAGTGCAACATTATAAAATCAGAATTTTCTACCTTCTCATACTGTAATATGTGTTTTTAATGGTTCTTTTGATTAAAATGCTAACAAACTCAACTTTCCAGAGTTAAGTAGAACAAAATAATCCAAAAGTAATAGCATTAGGGATTCATATACTTATTTGACAAATCTCCTCCCTAAGTCTAATTGGTTGGACGTTCTTGAGTTAGCCATCTAGTGTATCCTATTTTAGGTTCTGGTCAGCTTATGTACTCTGAAGTATATAAGATCTGGAATGAAATCCCAGTGACCTCTACTTGAACATCTCCTTGATGCCAGACATGGGATAAAGACTTTACATAGACAGTATCTTATTTAAACTTCATTGATAATCTTGCAAAGCATGTAGTCCATCCCCATTTCACAGCAGAGAAAGTTGAGGCTAAGTACCATGCCTGAGGCCATGCAGTGGGGCCAGATCCATGTGTTGGCAAGTCTCTAATCTTTATGTCTGCTGCCTCCATGTGGGACCCATAAGCAACACAACAAAAAAGAGGACTAGAACCAAATAGAATATAGAAAATTATTTTAAGATATTATTTTGATGTATGCAAAATAGTATGTGAATTAATAAAAATGATTGGCAATAATAATTAATAATTGGATTTTTATAGGTTCAATGTAGAATTCCAACTAAATTAATTGTACATAAATATTTACTCATACATTTGTTTTATTAACCTTAATATTATGGTAATGAAAAACAATTAGAGCTATGGACATTAGTATTATGGTTTTAGAGTTACATTTAATGTTAAAGAAAAACACATAGAAATTAAATTTATTAATATAGGACTGTAATTCACAATGAACATGTAAAACTAATAAAAAGAATAAATATCCATGAATATAAGAGTAAATAAATGCTTCCTATCTAAAAGCAAATATTGCAGTAAGAAACAAACTACTGGCATAAAACAGAGAAATTCAGAGAAGCAGGTTGCTACATTTATACCTATAATTAGCTGGCCACATGTCAACTGCCCTCTTTCCTATGTTTGGCTGCATGCTTAGAATAATCCCTTCTGGAATACCCTTTTTCTCCCCACTTATGAATGCACAAGACCATCCACCATCATAGAGAATTCCTCCACCTAAGAGAAATAATCACCTCTGTTGCAAAACCACAGTCATCCCAGGACACAGGACTTTCTTCCCTGTATTAAAGTTACTTCTGTACATGTCTAAGCACTCTGTAAGACTAGAATGTACCTTAAAGGCAAGGACCACATTTTATAGGCAGTAGGTGCTCAATATTTTTTTATAATTAACAAATGCACATGTATTTTATTCAAAATCTTATATGGATCTGAAATATGCATTTTCCCTGAACAAATGAATATTATTTACTAGTTAAAATACATATGTTTAGATGGTATGTTACTATACTAGACAGTGTAAGATATAAAACACTGTATATGTTCTCAGACCTTTAGTTTCTTTATTGATAAACCAGAAGTAATAATTTACTATCTTACAGGTATATTGTGAGATTCAAACAATCAACAATGTTCTCTTTTAGCTAATAAAGACATTCTGGGGTTCGCACACGTGCGTGTGTGTATGTGTGTATGTGAGTGACAGAGAAAGAGGGATCTAACTTTTGGAATACTAAAAAAATAGTTTAGTGATGATACATTTTACCACTGTATCATCTTAAGTGATTCTATCATTCTCCCATTTAAATAATTTGTTTTAGGGGCACCTGGGTGGCTCAGTGGGTTGTCTCTGCCTTCGGCCTGGGTCATGATCTCAGGGTCCTGGGATTGGCCCCACATCAGGCTCTCTGCTCAGCAGGGAGTCTGCTTCCACTTCTCTCTCTCTGCCGGCCTCTCTGCCTACTTGTGATCTCTGTCCGTCAAATAAATAAATAAAATCTTTAAAAAAATAATAATTTGTTTTAGTCTTTTTAGCATAGTTGGAAATAAATTAAAGAGTAATGATAAAAGAGCAAAGATTATTGAAATTCCATAATTTGTTTCAAATTTATAAAAGGGCCCTGATGATAATTATAAGAGAATAAACTGTCATATCTAAAATTTTTTTCTCTTTTCTCTTTTGAAGATCCCTAATAACAAAAGTCATGATGAAATATCAACTTGTACATGTAGTTAAAACTGTACAAAAAGGAAACTCAAAAACTAAAATTGGGTCCAATGGACCCTGATCATATACTGAAAGTTAACAAAAAAAAAATTATCACTTTCCTATATCTTTCCTCAACATATACGTCTTTACTCTTACGTAAAATTTCCAGCAGGGAGACAACTGCAAACAGAAACACCCAAACTGCTGTTCCAGGAAATTTTTGTTTTGTTTTGTTTTAAGATTTAAAAAATTTATTTGTCAGAGAGAGAGAGAGAGCACAAGTAGGGGAGCGGCAGGCAGAAAGAGAAGGAGAAAGAAGGCTTCCCACTGAGCAAGGAACCTATGAGGGACTTGATTCCAGGATGCTGGGTTCATGACCTGAGCTGAAGGCAGACGCTTAACCGACTGAGTCACCCAGGCGTCCCAAAGCCTTCTTTTTCTTTTTCCTTTTTTTTTTTTTTAAGATTTTTTTTTAGGAACTTTTTATGTTGAAAGGTTACACAATCATCTCCCAGTGCAACACAGAAGTGTTTTGGGAAGTATCAACAACCACTCTGATTTTCAAAGGGATTTGCCAAAGGGAGAAAGTCTGGTATAATGCTGAGAAACATTACAATCATTAGCATTTTTTCTATTAATAACAGTAAGTCCATGTTCAACTTCAGCAACATTAAACACTTTCTAAGAGCCAAATTTTCCCTAGTGAGAAAGGTTTAATTTCCTCCCTTCAGAAATCTCTGCATGTAGGGACCCTCACACAGAGTGAAAAGCAGTTAACAGGAAATGTAGATCTGGATAATTAAAAGGGCCTTTACTCCATTTTTGGGCTATAGCCACATCATAGTTTTAAAGTGCAAAAAAGGAGCTGCAGGTAAAAAATGAAAATGTTCCAAGTCAGCAGAGATGGTTATGCTTCATGACTCATAACAGATGTTAAAATTTTTTTTTATTTACAAGCATATTAGAGAGGACTACAAATATGAACACAAATCAATGGTTTCTTTCTAAAATATAAATTTTTAAAGGCTGTCCATTCATTGCCTCAGAAAATCTGTCAGTCTATGTTTCTTTAAAGATGACAGCTGAAAGAAAGCATTTTCTTAAAAAGGTAGAGGACAGTCCAGTTGCCTATCTGGCATGTAAAGAGCTTGGAAGTCACACTCCATCCTCACAAGTAAAAAGCTGAACAAATTGAAAATCAATAACTCTTCTTAGATTCCCTTAGAGAAGTGAGGTCACAGAGTAAACCACTGCCCCCAAATTTGGAGACAGGTGAATACAAAGAATCACAACTTAATGGAGCAGAAACCTCCACAGGAACTAGTGCTGGGGTAGGAACACATGAACTGTAATTGATGAATTGCTGGAGCCTCAATGTGAACAAGCTGAGAGATAGAAATTCTAGGGGGACCCAGTCATGCAGGAGGGAAGCACACTTTTGTGAGTTTACCTACAGGAGTTCTATCAGGTTCTCAGAGTGAAGACTGGAGAAAAATACCTTTGTGCTTCCTCAGCGGGGGGGGAAAAAAAGGAACCTTTCTGAAATATGCTAGGGCATTCAGTTCTTAACAGTTTGCCCTCAAGAGAAACTATTTTATCAAAGCCTAACCTATTGTGGTTTTTTTCAGAGCCTAACTAATTAGCTGGAAGGCAACAAATCTAGCCTGCTGTAGTCTTCCATGTGGGGGAAGGGAAATATCCAACTCCAGCTCCCCTTTAACTGTCATGTGCCACGTAAGGGGGTAAAAAAGGTGAGAAGCACTTGTGCAGTTCAAATTCCAGGACTGAGACCCAATCGTAGAACTACAGACTGCCTGCCTCAGCCCTACATGCCTCACCACTCCACTCGTAAAGGACTATGTACTGCAGTTTCTTTCACCTGGTACATCATATTTGCCTTTCTGCAAATAAATAAATAAAATTAAAAAATATATATATATACACAAAACAAGGCATACTAAAAGGCAAAAAGCAATTTGAAGTGACAGAGCAAGCATCAAGCATCAAAAACAGACCCATATATGTCCTAGATGTTGTAACGATCAGACTGAGTGTATTGATCACAGTCGTTTTAAGTTCAAAGTCTCTAGTGTTAAAGTAGAAAACATTCAAGAACAAATGGGTACTATAAGCAGAGAGATGGAAATCCTTTTTTTTTTTTTTAAAGACTTTATTTATTTATTTGAGAGAGAGAGAGGAGAGAGAGAGAAAAGAGCACGTGCATGAGCATCCCTGGGGGGCGGGGTGGAGAGAGAGGGAGAAGCAGATTCCCTGCTGAATAGGAGACTGATGCAGGGTTTGAACCTGAGCCAAGGGCAGAAGCTTAACCTACTGTGCCACTCAGGCACCCCAGGGAGATAGAAATTCTAAGAAATAATAATTAAAGAAGAAATGCCGGAGATGAAAAATGCTATAACAAAAATGAAGAATACCTTTCATAGTTTTATTGGTTGGACATAGCTGAGGAAAAAATCAGTGTCTTTGATGATATGTAAAATAGAAACTTCTAAAACTGGAAGCACAGAGAAAAAAAACTGGGAAAAAAAGAACAGGATATTCAAGATCTATGGGAAAACCCCAGAAGTATAATATATGTGTAATTGGAATATAAAAAGGAAAAGAAATAGGGGGTGCCTGTGTGGTTCAGTGGGTTAAAGCCTCTGCCTTTGGCTCAGGTCATGATCCCAGGGTCCCGGGAACGAGCCCCACATCAGGCTCTCCACTCAGCGGGGAGCCTGCTTCCTCCTCTCTCTCTGCCTGCCTCTCTGCCTTCTTGTGATTTCTGTCTGTCAAATAAATAAAATCTTAAAAAAAAAAAAAAAAAAGGAAAAGAAATAGAAAGGAACAGGAGAAATACCTGAAGCAATAATGACAGAGAACTTCCCCCAAATGAATGTCAGACACCAAATGAAGATCCAGGAAGCTCAGAGAACAATAAGCAGAATAAAAGCTAAAGATAGAAAACCAAAGATAAAGAAAAATTCTTGAAAGAAGCCTGGTGGTAGGTATTGCCTTATCAATAAAGGAGCAAAGACAAGAATTTCATTCAGGTCCTCTCAGAAACCATGCAAATAAGGGGAGGGTGGAGTTTTAGAGTGGAGTGGAGTGATTAGTGTTAAGAGGAAAAAACACCAAATTAGAACTCTGGTCACTGTGCAATTATCTTTCAAAATAAAGCAAATACACTTGAGAGAATTTAAGAAATTGATTTGTTACCAGTAGACCTACCTTGCAAGAAATGTTAAAAGAGAAAAGGAAAATGATATAGAGCGGAAACTTGGGTTGACATAAAGGAAGAGTATCAGAGAATGACTAAGTGAAAGTAAAATATAAACTTTAAATTTTCTTATTCTTTAACTAACTGAAAACTATTCGTTCAAAATAATAATGGCAACAGTGTGTTGAATTTAGGAAAACCATTTTCCTAAAAATTTTTTCCCTAGAGAAGTTAAAAAGAGGAAATAAAATCATATAAAATACTCAATTAAAACCAAAAAGGTGGAGGAAAAAAATCCATAAAAAGATGAGGCGCGTTGGTAACTCAGTAAGTTAAGTGTCTGTCTCTTGATTTCAGCTCAGGTCATGATCTCTGGACTGTGATATCAGGTTCCACGCTCATGGAGCCTGCTTAAGATTCTCTCTTTCCCTCTCCTTCCTTCTCTAGACCCCTGTGTCTCTCTCTCCCTCTCTAAACAAACAAACACACAAACAAAAACAAAAACAAAAACAAAAAAAGGCAAAAAAAGAGTAAAAGAAAAAGGAACAAAGAAAAAGGAAAACAAATAGAAAACAGTAACACAAATGGTAGCTATTAATCCAACTCTATCAATAACCATTTTAAATTTCAATGGTCTAAATATACTAGTTAAAAAACAAAGACTGTCAGAGTGGAGTAATTATACGCTATCTACAAAAAACTCAATTTAAGTATAAAGACACACAGAGGTTAAAAGTAAAAAGATACAGGATATACCATGTTAACACTAATCAAAATAAAGCTATTTTAATAAAGTAACTATATTAATTTCAGGCAGAGCAGGCTTCATAGCAAGCAAAGTTATCAGGGATAAAGAGGAGCATTACCTAATAAAGGCATCATTACTCCAGGAAGACATAATGATTATTAATATGAATGTGTCCAACAACACAGTGTCAAGGCATGTAACACAAAAATTGATAGAACTCAAGGAGAAATAGATGAACTCACTATTATAATTGGAGAATTCTGCAGAAATGAACAGGTCCAGCAAGCAGAAAATCAGTAATGACATTCAGTAGTTCCCCTTTATCTGTGGGGGATAGATTCCAAGATCCCCAGTGGATGCCTGAAACCATGGATAGTAATAAATCCCTATATGTACTGTTTTTCATATATATATATATATATATATATATATATATGATAAAGTTAATTTATAAATTAGGCAGAGTAAGAGATTAACAACAATAACTAATGAAAAGAACAATTATAACAATAAACTGTAACAAAAGTTATGTGAATGGGTCCTTAACTCTCTCAAAATATCTTATTGTGCTATACTTATCCTTCTTATTAAGATGTGAGACAAAATGCCTACATGATGAGATGAAGTGAGGCAAATGACACAGGCATTGTGACATAGGGTTAGACTACTATTGACCTTCTGATGATACATCAAAGTAGGATCATCTGCTTCCAGACCATGGCTGACTATGCATAACTGAAACCATGGAAAGCGAAAGTGCAGATAAGAGGAAAACACCATCAATCAATGAATGGCAATCAACTGAATGTAGTCTACATCTATAGACTACTTAATCCAGCAACAGCAGAATATACATTCTTCTCATGCTTACTTGGAACATTCACCAAGACATACTATGTTCTGGGCCATAAAGTATACCATAACTCATATTTAAAAATAGATAACATACAATAGTCTGCTCTCAGACCACAGTAGAATTAAACTAGAATAGAAAAATTGAAAGATAACTAGAAAATCCCAAATACTCGGAGATTAAACAATGCATTCCTAAATAACATAGAGATGAAAGAAGAATCTTGAGAGAAATTTAAAAATATTTTGAACTAAATGAAAATGAAAATAGAGTATATAAAAATTTGTAAGACGCGGTGAAAGCAGTATTTAGAGGGAAATTTATAGCATTAAAATGCAAATATTATGAAAAAACAAAGACCTAAAATCAATAAGCTGAACTTCCACTTTAGAAAACTAGAAAAAGAAAAGCAAGTTAAATATGAAGTAAACAAAGGAAATAAAAACTAGAGCAGAAATCAATAAGAGAAAAAATAGGAAATTAATGGAGGAAATAAAACCAAAAACTGTTTCTTTAAAAAGCTCAATAAAATCAAGACTCTAGCCAGTCTAACTAAGAAAAAAAGAGAGAAAACATAAATTACTAATACCAAAAATGAAACTGAGGGCATCATTACAGATCCCAAGATATTAAAAGGATAATAAAGAAATGCTGTAAATAAGTCTATGTCCACAAATCTGATAACCTAGATGAAATGGACCAATTCCTTATAAGACACAATCTCCCAAAAGTGACACAAGAATAAATAATCTGTATCTTTTTATAAAATTAAATTAATATAATAACCTTCCAAAACAGAAAGCATCAAGCACAGATGGGTTCATTGGTGATTTCTACCAACCATTTAAGGAACAAATTATATCAATTCTCTATAAACTCTTCCAGAAGATAGAAGCAGAGGGAATACTTCCTAATTCACTCACGGAAGCCAGTATACCAAAACCAAATAAAGACATTACTAGAAAACTACAGATTGATTTCTCTCATGAACATAGATGCAAAAATCCTCAATAAAATATTACAAATCAAATACAATGTATAAAAAGAATTAGACACCACAAACAAGTGAAGTTTATCTGAGGTATACAAGGCTGATTCAATATTCAAAATCAATTAATGTAATCTGTGACATCAACAGGTTAAAAAAGTAAAGTCACATGATTAGATCAATAGATGCAGGTAAAGCACTTGACAAAATCCAACACCTATACATGATAAAAACTCTCAGCAAGCTAGGAATAAAGGAGAATTTCCTCAATTTGATAAGAGAATCTATAAAAATCCTACAGCTAGCATCATACTTAATTAACAGTGAGAAACTCAAAGCTTTTCCACTAAGATTAGGAACGTCAAAGATCTTCTCACCTCCCCACTCTTTTCAATATTGTGCTGAAACTCCTAGCTAATGCAATACGAGAAAAAAAAAGGAAATAAAAGGTATAGACTGAGAAGAAATAAAACTGCCTTTCTTAGTAGATGACATGATCATCCATGTAGAAAATCCAAAAGAGAATTAAAAAAAAAATACTCTTGGAACAAATAAGTAATAATAGTAAGATTGCAGGGCACAAGGTTAACAAACAAAAGTCAATCACTTCCCTATTTACCAAACTGAGAAAGCAGGATTTGAAATTAAAGACACATTACCATTTACACTAGTGCCCGCCCCCCCCAAAGTAGAACACTTAGGCAAAATTTAACAAAATATGGACAAGATTATACGAGGAAAAGTACAACACTCTGATGAACAAAATCAAAGAACTACAAATTTGGGTATATTCTATATTTATGGATGGGAAGTATTGTCAAGATGTCAGTTCTTTCCAACTTGATCTAAAGATTCAGTGTAATCTCAATGAAAATCCCAACAAGTTATTTTGTGGATATCAACAAACTCAATCTAAAGTGGGGGAGGGTATGTGCTATGGTGAGTGCTACGAATTGTGTAAGACTGATGATTCATAGACCTGTACATTAGATGTTAATTAAAAGAATAAAAAATAAAAAAATAAAGTTCATATGAAGGGACAAAGATCTAGAATAGCCAACACAATATTGAAGGACAAAGTCAGAGGACTTGGCCCTACCTGAGTTTAAGACTTACTCTAAAGCTACAACAATCATGGCAATGTAATATTGGGGAAAGAATTTTTAAAAACCCAGATCAATGGAACAGAATAGAGAGCTCAGAAACAGATTGAACAACTAGATATCTACATGTCAAAAAACTTAATCTAGATAAGACCTTACACCTTTCACAAAAATTAACTCAAATCACATATCTAAATGAAAAATGTAAAACTATAAAACTCCTAGCAGGCAATATAGGAGAAAATGTAGATGACCTGGGGTATGCAGATGACTTCAGATATAACATCAAAGGCAAGATCCCAGAAAGAAATAATTAATAAGCTGGATTCCATTAAAATTAAAATTTCCACTCTGCAAAGAACACTATCAAGTGAATGAGAAGATAATCCAGAGTGGAAAAAAGTATTTACAAAATATCTGACAAAGGACTGTTATCTGAAATATACAAATAACTTTTTTTTTTCTTCTCTCTCTTCATTTTTTTTTTTTTTTTAGATTTAAGTTCTATTTAGCTAACACACAGTGCAATATTGATTTCAGGAGTAGAATTCAGTGATTCTTCACTTACATACAACACCTAGTGCTCATCAGAACAAGTGCCCTCCTTAATCCCATGCCCCACCCACCTCCCTCCATCAACCCTCAGTTTGTTCTCTATCATTAAGAGTCTCTTATGGTGACTGTGGACTCTGAGAAACAAACTGAGGATTTTAGAGGGGAGGTGGGTGAGGGGATGGGTTGGCCTGGCTATGAGTATTAAGGAGGGCATGTATTATATGGAGCAATGGGTGTTAATAAGTAAACAATGAACCTTGGAACACTACATCAAAAGCTAATGACATACTATATGGTGACTAAAATAACATTAAAAAAAAAAAGAAATTACAATGTTCAAAAAAAAGAGTCTCTTATGATTTGTTTCCCTTCTTCTCCCTTTCTCCTCCCACCATATAGTCATCTGTTTTGTTTCTTAAATTCCACGTATGAATAAGATCACATGGTATTTGTCTTTCTCTGACTTATTTCGCTTAGCATAACATACTCTAGTTCCATCCACATCAAAGCAAGTGAGAAGATTTCATTCTTTTTGATGGCTGAGTAATATTCCATTGTAGATATAGATACCACATCTGCTTGTTCCATTTATTAGTCAATGGACATTTGAGCTCTTTTCAAAGTTTGGCTATTGTTGATAATGCTGCTGTAAGTATACAAAGAATTCTTAAAACTCAACAATAAGAAAATAAGCAACTGAATTAAAAAGCAGACAATAAACAAATACCTCACCAAAGAAGACTTATAGATGGCAAATAAGCATATGAAAGGATGTTCATTATCGTGCCATTAGAGAATGTCAAATGAAAACATCAATGAGGTACCACCACAGACCTAATGGAATGGCCAAAATCCAGAATACTGACAACACCAAATGTTGGCAACTACGTGGAATATGAACTATCATTCATTTCTGGTAGGAATGAAAAAATGATGCAGCTACTTTGGAAGACAGTTTGGCAGTTTCTCATAAAACTAAACATACCATATGAAATGGGTCTATATTTTTTACATATAATTTACTGACCTTGAAGATTTCAGCAATGAAAGAGCTACATCAAATATAGTGTGCCAATTTCTGTAGGGTAGGAAGAATTTAGGCCATGAAATTACTAGTCATTATTTCTGGGTTGAAAGAAGACATTTTGGGTTAAAGAAGTCCTCAAAGTAGCGGGGTAAAATAGGTTGTTTATCTCTAAGATCTTTGTAAGATATCTGAATAACTTTGAAACAAAGTAAGAAGCTGAATATGTACTAGAGTTTACCCTGGAAACTAAGCAAGGACTACAGTGTCTATTTTGGAGATAGTAAAGAATAAGAAGTGAGTGAGCCTATTATGGCAAAGGCTGAATTCCTGGAAGTGTCTTCATGCCCTTCCATTTTGACTTCTCCAGGGATAAGAATCAAGTCTTTAGACACAGGACTGTCTATAATCTGACTGAATTACATCAAATTCTGCATGCAAAAATCATCAGATTTTCAACAAGAAAATGGGTCTGCTGCAAAAGCAAAGAGAAATAACCCCTCTCCATATTCTCGAGACAAGCAAGAATATCAAAGGACCCAGACATAAATATGCTAGCACATACAACAACAACAAAGACATAGTTCAATATTTATTGAGTGTGTCTACTACTAATGTGAAATGGTTACAATAAACTTTAAAAAATAACTGACTATATTACTTCAAGATATTTATATTAAAAACTAAAAAATTAGTATTTCAAAGTTTATTTTGGTTATACAAGAAAAATGTATACTCTGTGTAAATAATAAAATTGTATGCGTGACAATAAAGTGAGTTCAACCTTTACTGATAATAAACTAAGACATATTTTCAGCACAAGGAATAAAATCACATTTATGGTAATAATGTCTCTTTTCTCAGTTTCAAAGTAAACCAGAGTAATGGGCTTGTCATTCTTTTCCACTATCTTCAAATCTACTTATTTCTTTTAAAATATGAACTTAGGTAGCTAAGTTAATATTCAAATTTTTCCCAAATAAAATGTTCTCACATCTAAGTTTTAAAAAATATATATTAAATTCCAAAAGAAAAAAAGTCATGCTTACTTTAAAATTCAGTCAGCACTAAAATGACAGATCTTCCCATAATCTATTTTAGAACTTAAGATGATCATTTTAGAAATTAAGATGATAATTATTATTATCACTAAGAACATATTTAAGTTTATTCAAAATCATTTTTTCTGTGACAGTCATATTGAGTTAAAAGTATGTCCTATCTACTATAATTCCTATGATGAATCCATTTAAAAAGCTATGTACAAACCATAATATTTATGATTCAAGAGAACTTTCTCTGAAAATGACCTGAAATCTTATATTCTTTCACCTCATTAAAAAAGTTGAAGATTGTTTTTATCTCTGTCTTGAATTTCTTTAAAAACAAAAACATTTTTGAAAAACACTTTGTTCTGAAAGAATGCAGCATATGCAAGTGAAAGTTTCACCCCAGAAATATGTTTTAAGGCCACAGCTTCTAATTTTGAAATATATACTTTGAAATACACAAGAGAACTTATGTAGATAGTTGAAGGGTAAAGAAGATGATAGAAGTGCTAATGAAAACCCTTGCATTTAAGTAGAATGTATGTTTAGTCACTGAAAATAGTTTCAAAGGGCAAAATACATACTATTAATCCACACAAAATTTTTTTTTTTCAGGGGACAAAGATATATTATATCCCAATGAAGAAAAAGAGTTTTTTTTTTTTTAAACGTGCAAATATATTTTAGAAAGCATGCATCTGAATAAATCCTCATGTTGGGGTGGTAAAGAATAAAAAAGCTCATATACCCTGTTTGGCTAGGCGGCACATTTCCAGTCTTTGCTCAGGGGAATATCCATAGAGGAGGCGGGCTTCTTGTAGTGCACTTTTATACCATTTCTTTTTTTTCTTACATTTTTCTGGCTAAAGAAACACAGAAAAATAGTGAGACTCATTTATAAACATATTATTTTGTTTTAATATCTACTTGATTTAGCTGTTGAGCTGGAATTAATCTGATTTAAGCATTATACCATATATTACTTAGACTTTTGTATATGATTATTATTTTAGAGTATACCAAGGTTGGGGAAATCTTGTACATTAAAAGTCAAAGGGTCAGATTCTTGATTCGCTAAGATAATATTTTAATATGATTCATCTCACACTTTAAAAAGTCACCAAAAGATCACCAATGTAACAAAGTAGTCAGTATTAAAACATCTTATTAGAATAATTTGATTCTCTTTTAAGAGCAATGATCCTGAAGTGGTATAAAATGAAAAGCCAGGCTTCTTATTGTAACAAAGTTAATTCTATTCACATCCAGCTTTTGTGTTATGACAGGCAGGTGAAATATTCATACAAGTTCCTTAAACTTTTGCCCCAATTTCTTCATTTGTAAAATGTGGATAACAGTATATTCATCATAAAATTTCATAAGTATTAAGTGAAATAATAGATGGCAGTTTTCTGGCCTATTAAGCACACAATAAATATTATTCTACTTGAGTTCAGTACTTTTTCTGCATATTAAGTAATTTAAAAAATATTTTGAAAACAGAAACAAGAGTAAAAAAGTCTCTATGCTAAAAATGACTACAAAAATTATCTGGTCCAATAATTTTTCCAATGTTATTTTAGAATATGCCTAAGGAGATTTAAAAAAATAAAAATTTTAAGTAATCTCTATGCCCAGCCTGGGGCTTGAACTTATAACCCCAAGATCAAGAGCTGCATTCTCTACTGACTGAGCCAACCAGGCACCCAGAATTTGCCTGAAAAATTTTTTATAATGCTTTTATAAATATTATAATTTATAAAATGCTATACCACCATTTTCTTTTTGGAAACTGTACCATCAAAAAGAATACAGGTTTTTATTGCATAATTCCATATTTACCACTTGCATATAATCATCAGATACGTAATTCACTTTATACAGAAATGTAAATCTATGTAACACTTTTTTTAGTTCATTCAGAGAATGAAACCATCTATATATTTAAAGCTCTTTTCAAATTCCACCTTATTCCTAGAATCCTCAAATTAATATAAGCCATCTGTTCCCATTACACTTAATATTTTCTTTTAATCATTTACTACATTCTGACTTGTATTATAGATATTTGTATTCATAACTGCCCCCACCCATAAAATGAAAGGTCCTGAAGACAGAGGCAATAAACAGCATTTCATCTGTGTGTCCTCCACAGTACCCATTTGTCTAATCTCATTGTGTATAATGTAAGCAATCAGAAAGTGGTTGTTAAATTGCATGTTGTTCTGGACACTGATTTGATATAAAAGCCATCAAACAATATAATCAAACAAAAATCTATTATTTTAAATCTACTTTTATGCACAGAATATTTATATTTTATTCATTAATAGAAAAAGAGATGAAAATATAGGTAGATACAATTCAAAAAACATGAGAAACTATAAACTAAGAATATCTAAGCTAGTGTCTGCAAATCTAAGATCTTCCTACAACTCAAATGTTATAATGATGCTAAATAAAAAGTTAGTGAAAAATACCCTAGAAGCTGATATGGCACTAAATGACTGATGTTAAGGAAATTTCTTGAGAAAAACCAATACTGTACACAGCTAAAGTAAACTTTGGTGAGTTTGGGGAACTAAACACTTTCTTAAAAATCTGTGTTGGAGATTCTTTGAGATTTATCAGTAAATATGTGCCATCTAGTGGTAATACAACTAAACATCTTCAAAGAAAAAAAATTAAGACTATAAAGAATTTTGAATTCCAGAATTAGGCTCAGCTATGCATTATATTTTACAACTAAAGAAATGATAGGTGCATATCCTAAAGTGTAGACTGTGCCTCCCTACCCATTCCTGGTAATGTTTCTACCACAGGTGCCCATTATTACCAATTTCTTTCATAGTCTTTCAGAGATATCGTATGCATCTACAAACATATCATTTATATAAATATAACTCATTTTACAGAGTGTTGTGAATAGTTATATATACTTTTGAGTTCTTCAATTTGTCTTGCAGATCACTTCATTTATTGATTGATTCAACATATTCTAAATCGTTGGGACCTATCATTGAAGAAAATGGATAAAGCTGACATTCATTCTAGGCATTAAAACAGACCACCTATAATAAGCATAACAAATCAATAAAGCTTACAGTATGGTGAAAGAAGTTATAAATTCTATGTAATAAATAAAAGTTAAGGCAATAAAGTAGTCAGGGTAATTCTCATTGGAAAGGTAACACTGAGCAAAGATGGGAAAGAAGTCAGGGAGTTAGCCACATAACTATTCCAAGAAAGAGTACTCTGAGCAGAGGGAAAAAATACTCTAAGGTGAGAGAATACAAGTGTATTCAAAAAGCTTTGAAGAGGGGGGAGGAGTCAAGATGGCGGAGAAGTAACAGGCTGAGACTATTTCAGCTAGCAGGAGATCAGCTAGATAGCTTATCTAAAGACTGCAAACACCTACAAATCCATGGGCAGATCGAAGAGAAGAAGAACAGCAATTCTGGAAACAGAAAAACAACCACTTTCTGAAAGGTAGGACTGGCGGAGACGTGAATCCAAAGCGACAGGAAGATAGACCCCAGGGGGAGGGCCTGGCTCCCGGCAAGCAGCGGAGCACAGAGCACAAAATCGGGACTTTTAAAAGTCTGTTCCACTGAGGGACATCGCTTCAGAGGCTAAACCGGGGCGAAGCCCACGCGGGGTGCGTGGCCTCAGGTCCCGCAGGGTCACAGAAGGATTGGGGGTGTCTGAGTGTCACAGAGCTTGCGGCTATTGGAACGGGAAAACCGGCTACAGAGACAGAGCCGACAGTAAGCTCACAGCTCGGTGTTACCTTGAACCAGCCACAGGCTCAGTGAGCCCGGAGCGCAGACGGAGGTCAAGCAGACGGGAGTAACTGGGCGCTGTTCTCTGAGGGCGCACTGAGGAGTGGGGCCCCGGGCTCTCGGCTCCTCCGGCCGGAGACCAGGAGGCCGCCATTTGTATTCCCGTCCTCCGGAACTCTACGGAAAGCGATCAGGGAACAAAAGCTCCTGAAAGCAAACCCAAGCGGATTACTCAGCCCAGCACCTGGTAAGGGCGGTGCAATTCCACCTGGGGCAAAGACACTTGAGAATCACTACACCAGGTCCCTCCCCCAGAAGATCAACAAGAAATCCAGCCAAGACCAAGTTCACCTACCAAGGAGTGCCATTTCAATACCAAGGAGAGCAGCAGAATTCCAGAGGAGGAGAAAGCAAAGCACGGAATTCATGGCTTTCTCCCTGTGATTTTTTTTTAGTCTTGCAGTTAATTTTTTTCTTTTTCATTTTTTTTCTTTTTTCTCACCTTCAGGTAAATTTTTTTTTTAATTTAACGTTTTAATTTAATGTTTTTTAACTAGTTTATCTAATATACATATTTTTTCTTTTTTATATTTTTCTTTATTTGTTTTCTTTTTAAAAAAATTCTTTTCTTTTCTTTTTTTTTCTCTTCTTTTTTCTTTCTTCTTTTTTGAACCTCTTTTTATCCCCTTTCTCCCCCCTCACGATTTGGGATCTCTTCTGATTTGGTTAAAGCATATTTTCCTGGGGTTGTTGCCACCCTTTTAGTATTTTACTTGCTCCTTCATATACCCTTATCTAGACAAAATGACAAGACGGAAAAATTCACCACAAATAAAAGAACAAGAGGGAGTACCGAAGGCTAGGGACCTAATCAATACAGACATAGGTAATATATCAGATCTAGAGTTCAGAATGACAATTCTCAAGGTTCTAGCCGGGCTCGAAAAAGGCATGGAAGATATTAGAAAAACCCTCTCGAGAGATATAAAAGCCCTTTCTGGAGAAATAAAAGAACTAAAATCTAACCAAGCTGAAATCAAAAAAGCTATTAATGAGGTGAAAATAAAAATGGAGGCTCTCACTGCTAGGATAAATGAGGCAGAAGAAAGAATTAGTGATATAGAAGACCAAATGACAGAGAATAAAGAAACTGAGCAAAAGAGGGACAAACAGCTACTAGACCACGAGGGAAGAATTTGAGAGATAAGTGACACCATAAGACGAAACAACATTAGAATAATTGGGATTCCAGAAGAAGAAGAAAGAGAGAGGGGAGCAGAAGGTATACTGGAGAGAATTATTGGGGAGAATTTCCCCAATATGGCAAAGGGAACGAGCATCAAAATTCAGGAGGTTCAGAGAACGCCCCTCAAAATCAATAAGAATAGGCCCACAACCCGTCACCTAATAGTAAAATTTACAAGTCTCAGTGACAAAGAGAAAATCCTGAAAGCAGCCCGGAAAAGAAGTCTGTAACATACAATGGTAAAAATATTAGATTGGCAGCTGACTTATCCACAGAGACCTGGCAGGCCAGAAAGAGCTGGCATGATATTTTCAGAGCACTAAACGAGAAAAACATGCAGCCCAGAATACTATATCCAGCTAGGCTATCATTGAAAATAGAAGGAGAGATTAAAAGCTTCCAGGACAAACAAAAACTGAAAGAATTAGCAAACACCAAACCAGCTCTACAGGAAATATTAAAAAGGGTCCTCTAAGCAAAGAGAGAGCCTACAAGTGGTAGATCAGAAAGGAACAGAGACCATATACAGTAACAGTCACCTTACAGGCAATACAATGGCACTAAATTCATATCTCTCAATAGTTACCCTGAATGTTAATGGGCTAAATGCCCCTGTCAAAAGACACAGGGTATCAGAATGGATAAAAAAACAAAACCCATCTATATGTTGCCTCCAAGAAACTCATTTTAAGCCCGAAGACACCTCCAGATTTAAAGTGAGGGGGTGGAAAAGAATTTACCATGCTAATGGACATCAGAAGAAAGCAGGAGTGGCAATCCTTATATCAGATCAATTAGATTTTAAGCCAAAGACTATAATAAGAGATGAGGAAAGACACTATATCATACTCAAAGGGTCTGTCCAACAAGAAGATTTAACAATTTTAAATATCTATGCCCCCAACGTGGGAGCAGCCAACTAGATAAACCAATTAATAACCAAATCAAAGAAACACATCAACAATAATACAATAATAGTAGGGGACTTTAACACTCCCCTCACTGAAATGGACAGGTCATCCAAGCAAAAGATCAGCAAGGAAATAAAGGCCTTAAACGACACACTGGACCAGATGGACATCACAGATATATTCAGAACATTTCATCCCAAAGCAACAGAATACACATTCTTCTCTAGTGCACATGGAACATTCTCCAGAATAGATCACATCCTCAGTCCTAAATCAGGACTCAATCGGTATCAAAAGATTGGGATCATTCCCTGCATATTTTCAGACCACAATGCTCTAAAGCTAGAACCCAACCACAAAAGAAAGTTTGGAAAGAACCCAAATACATGGAGACTAAACAGCATCCTTCTAAAGAATGAATGGGTCAACTGGGAAATTAAAGAAGAATTGAAAAAACTCATGGAAACAAATGATAATGAAAATACAACGGTTCAAAATCTGTGGGACACAACAAAGGCAGTCCTGAGAGGAAAATATATAGCGGTACAAGCCTTTCTCAAGAAACAAGAAAGGTCTCAGGTACACAACCTAACCCTACACCTAAAGGAGCTGGAGAAAGAACAAGAAAGAAACCCTAAGCCCAGCAGGAGAAGAGAAATCATAAAGATCAGAGCAGAAATCAATGAAATAGAAACCAAAAAATTAATAGAACAAATCAATGAACTAGGAGCTGGTTCTTTGAAAGAATTAATAAAATTGATAAACCCCTGGCCAGACTTATCAAAAAGAAAAGAGAAAGGACCCAAATAAATAAAATCATGAATGAAAGAGGAGAGATCACAACTAACATCAAAGAAATACAAACTATTTTAAGAACATACTATGAACAACTCTACGCCAACAAATTTGACAATCTGGAAGAAATGGATGCATTCCTAGAAACATATAAACTACCCCAACTGAACCAGGAAGAAATAGAAAGCCTGAACAGACCCATAACCAGTAAGGAGATTGAAACAGTCATTAAAAATCTCCAAACAAACAAAAGCCCAGGGCCAGACGGCTTCCCAGGGGAATTCTACCAAACATTTAAAGAAGAACTAATTCCTATTCTCCTGAAACTGTTCCAAAAAATAGAAATGGAAGGAAAACTTCCAACCTCATTTTATGAGGCTAGCATCACCTTGATCCCAAAACCAGACAAGGATCCCATCAAAAAAGAGAGCTATAGACCAATATCCTTGATGAACACAGATGCGAAAATTCTCACCAAAATACTAGCCAATAGGATTCAACAGTACATTAAAAGGATTATTCACCACGACCAAATGGGATTTATTCCAGGGCTGCAAGGTTGGTTCAACATCTTCAAATCAGTCAATGTGATACAACACATCAATAAAAGAAAGAACAAGAACCATATGATACTCTCAATAGATGCTGAAAAAGCATTTGACAAAGTACAGCATCCCTTCCTGATCAAAACTCTTCAAAGTGTAGGGATAGAGGGCACATACCTCAATATCATCAAAGCCATCTATGAAAAACCCACCGCAAATATCATTCTCAATGGAGAAAAACTGAAAGCTTTTCTGCTAAGGTCAGGAACACGGCAGGGATGTCCATTATCACCACTGCTATTCAACATAGTACTAGAGGTCCTAGCCTCAGCAATCAGACAACAAAAGGAAATTAAAGGCATCCAAATCGGCAAAGAAGAAGTCAAATTATCACTCTTCGCAGATGATATGATACTATATGTGGAAAACCCAAAAGACTCCACTCCAAAACTGCTAGAACTTGTACAGGAATTTAGTAAAGTGTCAGGATATAAAATCTATGCACAGAAATCAGTTGCATTTCTCTACACCAACAACAAGACAGAAGAAAGAGAAATTAAGGAGTCAATCCCATTTACAATTGCACCCCAAACCATAAGATACCTAGGAATAAACCTAACCAAAGAAGCACAGAATCTATACTCAGAAAACTATAAAGTACTCATGAAAGAAATTGAGGAAGACACAAAGAAATGGAAAAATGTTCCATGCTCCTGGATTGGAAGAATAAATATTGTGAAAATGTCTATGCTACCTAAAGCAATCTACACATTTAATGCAATTCCTATCAAAGTACCATCCATCTTTTTCAAAGAAATGGAACAAATAATTCTAAAATTTATATGGAACCAGAAAAGACCTCGAATAGCCAAAGGGATATTGAAAAAGAAAGCCAACGTTGGTGGCATCACAATTCCGGACTTCAAGCTCTATTACAAAGCTGTCATCATCAAGACAGCATGGTACTGGCACAAAAACAGACACATATATCAATGGAACAGAATAGAGAGCCCAGAAATAGACCCTCAACTCTATGGTCAACTAATCTTTGACAAAGCAGGAAAGAGTGTCCAATGGAAAAAAGACAGCCCCTTCAATAAATGGTGCTGGGAAAATTGGACAGCCACATGCAGAAAAATGAAATTGGACCATTTCCTTACACCACACACGAAAATAGACTCAAAATGGATGAAGGACCTCAATGTGCGAAAGGAATCCATCAAAATCCTTGAGGAGAACACAGGCAGCAACCTCTTTGACCTCAGCCACAGCAACATCTTCCTAGGAACATCGCCAAAGGCAAGGGAAGCAAGGGCAAAAATGAACTACTGGGATTTCATCAAGATCAAAAGCTTTTGCACAGCAAAGGAAACCGTTAACAAAATCAAAAGACAACTGACAGAATGGGAGAAGATATTTGCAAACGACATATCAGATAAAGGACTAGTGTCCAGAATCTATAAAGAACTTAGCAAACTCAACACCCAAAGAACAAATAATCCAATCAAGAAATGGGCAGAGGACATGAACAGACATTTCTGCAAAGAAGACATCCAGATGGCCAACAGACACATGAAAAAGTGCTCCATATCACTCGGCATCAGGGAAATACAAATCAAAACCACAATGAGGTATCACCTCACACCAGTCAGAATGGCTAAAATCAACAAGTCAGGAAATGACAGATGCTGGCGAGGATGCGGAGAAAGGGGAACCCTCCTACACTGTTGGTGGGAATGCAAGCTGGTGCAGCCACTCTGGAAAACAGCATGGAGGTTCCTCAAAATGTTGAAAATAGAACTGCCCTATGACCCAGCAATTGCACTATTGGGTATTTACCCTAAGGATACAAACGTAGTGATCCAATGGGGCACGTGCACCCGAATGTTTATAGCAACAATGTCCACAATAGCCAAACTATGGAAAGAACCTAGATGTCCATCAACAGATGAATGGATCAAGAAGATGTGGTATATATACACAATGGAATACTATGCAGCCATCAAAAGAAATGAAATCTTGCCATTTGCGACAACATGGATGGAACTAGAGCGTATCATGTTTAGGGAAATAAGTCAAGCAGAGAAAGACAACTATCATATGATCTCCCTGATATGAGGAAGTGGTGATGCAACATGGGGGCTTATGTGGGTAGAAGAAGAATCAATGAAAGAAGATGGGATTGGGAGGGAGACAAACCATAAGTGACTCTTAATGTCACCAAACAAACTGAGGGTTGCTGGGGGGAGGGAGGTTGGGAGAAGGGGGTGGGATTATGGACATTGGGGAGGGTATGTGCTTTGGTGAGTGCTGTGAAGTGTGTAAACCTGGTGATTCACAGACCTGTACCCCTGGGGATAAAAATATATGTTTATAAAAAATAAAAAAATTAAAAAAAAAAATATAAAAAAAAATAAAGAAAATAATGAAAAAAAAAAAAAAAAGCTTTGAAGAAGCCAACCTGGCTGACACTAAATGAAGAAGGAGAGTGACAGGAAATGAGGTCACAAAATTAACAGAGGTCAGATCATGGAGGTTCTTTCAGGCCAGTGTAGGGAACTTGTCTTTTATTTTAAAGAAAATGGGAGCCTCATTCCACAGTTCTGAGCTTGAATAACATTTGATTTGATTCAAATTTTTTTTTTTTAAGCTTTAAAGTTTTGGCTTTGCTTTTTTTTTTTTTTTTTTTTTTAAGATAAAGGTTTGGCTTTTTTTTTTTTTTTAAAGATTTTATTTATTTATTTGACAGACAGAGATCACAGGTAGGCAGAGAGGCCAGCAGAGAGAGAGGAAGGAAAGCAGGCTCCCTGCTGAGTAGAGGGCCTGATGCAGGGCTCCATCCCAGGACCCTGGGATCAGGACCTGAGTTGAAGGCAGAGGCTTAACCCACTGAGCCACCCAGGTGCCCCGATTCAATGTTTTAAAACAATTTCTGATTGTTTTGACCAGAATAGACAATACAGGGGCACGTAGATATAAGATGACCAGCTACTGCAATAATCCAGGCAAGAAACGAAGGTGGTGTAGACCAGGGTAGTGGCAGTTGCCATGGTGTAAAGTGGTAGGATTCTGGACATAATTTGAAGGTAGAGCAAAAGGAATTTTTGTCTAGCTGGAAACTGGTTGTAAGGGAAAGAGAAGATGACTCCTAAGGCTTTTGGACTGAGCTAGTAGAAGGGTGAAATTTGCTGTCTACTGAGAAGATGGCTGTCAAGAGTTCAGATTTATTGAGTATGAGATATCTATTGCCACATCCAAGTAGAGATCCCAAGAGGAGGATGGTAAGGGAATTTAGCAAATAGAAAAGAACTGTAGATAACATTTAGGAATTGTTCACATGCACATGGTATTTAAAGCCAAGGAACTGGAAGAGGTAACCAAAGGAATGAGGAAATAATATGTATGTATACCCACATATATGCTATGTATATATCATTATTTATTTGACAGATGCCCTAATAATGAACATTTTAGTTATCTCTAATACCATGCAATTTGAAACAATGGTGTAATAAAAAAATTTGTCCATAGGTCACTTTGCCCATGTGAAAGAGTACTGAAGAGTAACTTCCGATGTTGAATTACTAGGTTTGAAGTATGTCTATTTTAAATTTTAGAAGTTACTCTGAATTCACTCTTGAATGAGGTGCTCACAATTTTTAATACCATAAACAGTATGTATCCTCACATCCTGGAGAACACTTCTGTTACCAAACTTTTAGATCTCTGTCAGTATTTTAAGGGAAATATGGTATTTCTTTTTTCATTATCATTTTCATTTCTTAAATTTTGTAACTATGAGAAATTTTAAATACTTTTGCAGCTTTGAGATATAATTGACATATAACTATAAATTTAACATATAACTGTAAATTTAAGAGCACAACATGATTGGATACATGTATATCTTGTAAAATCATTACCACAAATAGGGTTAGCTATTACCTTCATAAACTCACATAACTTTTGTGAGTGTGTATGTAGTAAGAACATTTAAGATCTACTTTTTTTGGTAAGTCTATAATATAGTATTATTAACTTTAGTCTCCATGTTGTACATTCGATCCTGGAACTTATCCATCAATTTTCCACATTTTTAAAAGTCACTTTCTTTTCTACAGAATGATTGTTCAAGTCTTGTGTTCCTATTATATTGGTCTTTATCTTAATGGTTTGTAAGAGATTTTTATAAATTAAAAAAGTAATCCTTTGTTACATGTATTGCAAATATCTTCTCCTGTTGATAATTTATCTTTTAGATATTTGCATTGTCATTTTTGTTCATTTAAATCTTTCATCCTTCCAGCAGTAATTTGAGTGCAAGGTATGAACTATACTTCTACTTTATTTTTTTCCCAATAGCTAGCCATTTGTACTCACAGAATTTATTAAATAATACAACTTTAATGATTTGAGTATAACCTTACCCACCAGCTATATTTCCAAGAACTCTGGAGTCTGTTTTTGAACCTTATATTGTTCTATTTGTCTGTTGAATCACTGTTAGTACCAAACTACTTTAATTACTTGAGTTTTATTTTAATTTTACATTTTATAGGCCTAACTCCCTCTCCTATATTTAATTTTCCTATACATTTTAGTACTCATCTTAAGTTCTTTTTAAAAAATTGGATTGCTTTAAAATTAATTTAGGGAAAATTGATATCTTTCCGTATTTAATTTTCTAAACCAAGATGAGGATTTTACCTTTCCATTTACTTAGGTTTTATTTTCTGTCTCTTAGTAGCAAAGTTTTATTTATACAGCACTTACATATGCTTCTTAAGCTTATTCCAGTGTATCAGGTATGTTTTGTTGCTATTATAAGTGGGAACTTTTAATCCCTTTATATTTTCACACTGGTTACTCTGTACAGTAATTTTAAAACTGCCATATAATTGAATTTTCTTATTGCTTATAATGGTTTTTTATTTGAGTTCCATGGGTTTTCCAGGTAAACAGTCATCTACTAAAAAAGGTAACTTTGCTCTTTTTCTTTCCTGTATGTGTACTTTTGCTTCTTTCTTTAGTTATCTGTATTGGCCAATTATACCAAGACAATTACATAATAATAGTAATCTTATATACTTTTGAAAACCCAAATTTCCTACCTGAACAAGCAATGTCTTCTCTAATTAAAATAAAACTTTCAATTGAATGAGTTTGCATATTTTTCAAGACATGCTGAAGTGATTCACAGTTACTTAAATGGAATCCTTCTGCAGAAGCTACCAAAAAAAAAAATGGTTATTTGTAATCATCTTCATAAACTAAGCTGTTTAAGACATTATCATAATCTTTCAACTGGAATATGCTAAGGAAAGGCTTCTGGATTGACAAGAAAGAAATAAAGACTCAGCATTTTACCAAATATAACACATTTATTCCATATACTAATTACTAGGGCAAAGTTTGTGAAGGATGAATGAACATCATGCTTGAATGAATTATAGTAATAACACTGTGATTAGGTCGAATTTTAAAACACTATAGTATTTAATGAGATAAATGTTCAACTTGAAGTTACATTTTGGACAAAATTCAGCAAAGGAAATAATGCTGTCTTGAATTAAGTCCAAACTAAGGCAAAAACTATTGTTCCCTGCCCCCAACCTTTTCTTAAGAAATAAAAATTTGTTTCATCGATTCTTCTTCTACCCACTTAAGCCCCCATGTTGCAACAAACCATAAGTGACCCTTAATCTCACAAAACAAACTGAGGGTTGCTGGGGGGAGGGGTGTTGGGAGAAGGGGGTGGGATTATGGACATTGGGGAGGGTATGTGTTTTGGTGAGTGCTGTGAAGTGTGTAAGCCTGGTGATTCACAGACCTGTACCCCTGGGGATAAAAATATATGTTTATAAAACATAAAAAATTAAAAAAAATTTGCTTTTAATAAAATTACCTTTTAAAAGCATGAAAACTTTTACATTTACCATTTCATCCAAAAGTCAAGTAAGATAATTAACTTTAGATTTAACAAAGAATTGTTCAAAACCAAATGGGCACTGAAAATAGGATTCAAACTCCAGCAGAAAATAATTGCCATTCAAACTCACTCTATCGACTGGAATCTAGAGGTTTCTTAACCCTTGCCTGAAATCTACTGCAGCTCTTGTGACTTTTCTGATAACCAGTAATAGAATGTCCCAGAGTTACTTAGTCCCCTGAATTTCAAAAACTAAAATGTCTACTCGCACGTTAAGAGATAAAATTCTACACTCTAGTTTAAGTTAGAACTTCTGTCCTCCACTTGCTAGGAGTATACTTCAGGCAGAAGTAGTCTTCTTTTCCTCCATGTGCTTCTCTGTCTCTCCCCACATCTTCTGGGTTCTCTGGGATTGAAAAGATTGGTGTGGAGAATGGAAAAGAAATTGCAAAAAAAAAACAACCCAAAAAACCACATTTTTGACTGCTACCACAACAATTTGGGGTTGGTGCTTCCTGGTTTTTAAAGTGTTTTTTATTATGGGGTGCCTTGTGGGTTTTTGGAGAACATTTTCACCAACTAGGAACAACTCCCCTAATAGAGGAGGTCTTTTTTTAGCTGGTTGCTTTTAATCCCCCACCCTATTATCATTTTTCTGCATTGTTCTGCCTAGATTGCCAAGGAGCAGAGAGCCATCTTGGTGGTGGAACCCTTCTATCACTCCGATGCTTTTCCCCACATTGTCTATGTCGTCGATACCCCAAACCATGGGAATGCTGACCATTCTCAGTGTCTCTAGCTCTTTCCACTCTGCTGCCAGACCTGATACCAGATATTCTCACTCTGTAGATTCTTTAGAGGAAAGCTGGCTGCCAGTATGCTGTGTTGCTCAAGCTCCAGAGTACACACACTGAGCTCTCAAAAAATCCCTCATACAGGAAAATCAACATCTTTCCCTTTCCCAAGATGGAGCATGAGGAGGTGCAGGGAAAATGCCACAGAATATCATTATTTTCTCCAAAGAAATTTCTGTATGTTTGACCTTTTATATCCTTGCATAAATTGGATGAAGGGCTGCCGAGTCAGTTTTGGCCCCTCCTTTGCAACGTGTAAATAATTATTTGTCTTCACCTTTTACAGTCTTAAAGATGTGTCTTTCACTAAAACCTGGACATATCTAATAATGGTAGAACTTTCAAATTATCTCCCACCCCAAAACAAAACAAAACACGAAAAGTTTTCAAACATACTTAAGAAGAAAGTTTTAAAGGCAGCTCTTCAGCAAATTTTCAAGGTGCTACAAGCTTATAAAGTCAAGGATAAAGATCAATGACTTTGCAAGAAATCATAGAAAGAGCTGGACATCTTCAAATTCAAGTAAATTCTATGATCCCAAGAAGGAATAATACCATGCCCTTTGTTATGTTTATAATACTCTGGCAACTTGAGTTTTCTCAATCAGTTTATTAAATTTAGGGTAGAGTGGGAAATAAGTAATCATCATAGAAAGAGAAGGAAGACAGTCTAAAAATTTGTGTGAATTTATGAATGTAAATAAGATGATTCTTGATAGATGTATTCTTGGTAGATGAATAAGCATGTAAATTATTTGGAGTAAAGATGAGGTTTGAGACTACTAACAGATGGTTAGAGAGGGAGGATAGTACCCTATGTTTGAGAAAATTCTTAGCTGTGTCCAAAATTAAAAAGTTTGTAAACTACTGTCCTATATGATCTTGTTTCAATTTGAGTATTACTGGCTGACTGAAAGGACTTAGTATCATTTTTACATTTTCCAAGATTTGAGGAAGAAATTGAATGTCCCATTTTATTGAATAATGTTTGTGCTATTACCACACACTAACATGGAGTGGTAAAGTCAAGAAAAATAATACATGTGTTTATCCACCCAGTAAGGCCAGAGGAACAAAATCTGCAATCCATCAGAAATTCACATCTTTTGTTGCTTTATATTTTAAGATTGCTTCTTCACCTCAGAGTTTACAATAACCCGAAGTTGTAGCAGGATAAAATTTTTTTTTTCAAGATTTTATTTATTTATTTGACAGAGAGAGAGAGAGAGGTCACAAGCAGGCACAGAGAGAGGCGGGGGTGGGGGTGGTGGCGGGGAGCAAGCTCCCTGCTGAGCAGAGAGCCTGATGCAGGGCTCAATCCCAGGACCCTGAGATTATGACCTGGGTCGAAGGTAGAGGTTTAACCCACTGAACCACCCAGGTACCCCTAAATCTTATGCTTCAAACTGGAATGTGTAAGCAGTGTCCCATTACTGATTTCTGCTAAATAAAATACAATGTAACAGCCTGCATCCAAAAAGGATAGGAAAATTGATCTCAGTCATTTGGGGGCTCACCTCTTACTTTGCCTAGGTTCATATAAATTGTAATAAAATTAACAAGGCCCGTGAAGACAGATCATTACTCTACAACCCATAGTGGTTACATGAATAGCAACATCTTTGTTTCAGTCCCTTGAAGTCAGGCAGTCTAAAGCTTATGGGCCACACCTAAACAAAAGAAGTTTTTTGGAAGTTGGGAACCTTAATGGCATGAGTTCAACCTCCCTGGGTGAACCCTGGTGCTATTCTTTTGTGAGGAGCCACTTGTCAGGGCACTGACAGACTTTTGAACTCTTCCAAGTCTAAAAGGATCTCTTCCCTGCTCAGCTGCTCAGCTGCTCCTGCCTGTCCCTCTCAGAGGCACTGACTTCTCTGTTCCCAGTCCACCCTTCCCACCCTTCAGGAACTCAGGTGGGGAAGACAGGCAAGCTCTGCTTTTGACCTTCACAAGAGAAAACTCCCCTGACACATGGGAACATAAGGGGCCTAACTACTTTTTGGAACAAACGAAAGGGGAAAACACCATCAAAGTAAATATCATCAACCAACCATTCGTGTTTGGTGGGCTGGGGACAAGCATTTCTTGGTTAAGGGACTTTGAATATTAGAATAGATAGGTAGGTGGTAGTCTTTCCTCCTCTCTCCTTGGTACCTTACTTCCTTACTCCACCTATGATTTTTCCTTAATTTCCCCCCATAGTACTCCTTGACAACTAACATACCTATATCTTTGTTATTATTTGTTTGTTTACTATGGGTCTTAACCTACTAATTTAAGTCTTATGAGGGCATTTGAATTTTGTTTGTTTTGTGCACATCTGAGCCTAGAAGAGTTGTAAATAATAGAAGCTCAGTAAATATTTATTACTATAAATAAACATCTTTTTGTTCAGGGTGGCACTGACAAAAACCAGTCAAAACTGGAGATGAAAATGAAAGCTACTGCATTTTTAATCCTGAATTATGTGATTAACCCTTGAAGAGTAAAAGAAAAATTTATAAGGATGAGGAGTATTAGGCATTATGATATGGTAATATTACTTCTAAGATAACATAGAACTTTTCAGTTCTTGTATAGAAATCAGATCTGTAAAATACTTCATGGGCCACTGATTTGTTCCATGATATTAGTAAGTATATTTTTTTCTTAGAAAAAAAAAAGTGCATCTAATTTCAAGTACTTTAAATACTATGTAAAAAAATAGTACCTATTGAAACTAGAGTAGTTCAATCAAATGCTTTTTTATGTAACCTATTTGGGAGATGGTAGAGCCTCACTACAGTCCTGTAGGTACAATAGCAGTATCTATAATCTAAAATTATCATTTTGGTTACATCGGTATTAAAGTTAACTGCAAAAAAGTACTTAAAATTTAGAAAAATTATCTTTTAGAACACAATGTTGAACATATATTAAAGAGCTGAAAAACAAGAGTCATAGGTACTTAGCCTGCTTTACTGAGCTTCATAAATTCATTGAAATGACTTCAAATATTGACCATTACTTTAAGTTATTTCTTACATAATATGCCATTAGAAACATGAGACTATAATTCATAGATTTCATAATCTAAAAATATATGAAAGAATTTTCCTTTTAAATGCATCTCTACTGAATGTTTGAGGTACTCTGCCTGGTGATTTACGTTAATTGTTGCTATTTATACATTCAGACTTGCCATGTAGGTCGCTGACTCTAACCATGCATTGCCCTGATGCATCGTTCTATTTACTATCACACCAAAGCTATCGCTCTTCTCTTCTCTTGGGCAGATTGTTTTCACTTAAAGCAATTCGGTAGAAAGTTAATCACAGGATATCTTGTCCTCCTTAAATTGGATTTCTGCAACATCAACCAGTAATCTAGACAGTAAGAACATTCCCGTTCCTTTGATGCACGCTAGAAGATAGTCATATCACACTCGTTTGCATCATACACTTCTTGGTTTCCTTCCTCTTACCCTTCATCTTTAACATAGACTTATATAATCTTCATATAGTCAACTCTGGATTATTTAGATAGTTTATTTCAATTGTTGAACACTTGAAGGAACTATTGCTTTCAAAATCTTACTAACCTATTGTTTACTCTACGTTTCCTTTGCACATAAATAGGAATTTTGCTTACTCTAACTCAGCAGGACTTTAAGATCAAAATAACTTATGTCCACTCTCCACACTACTGGAAAGTGTGAACTACCTAAATTGACAAAAAAAAAAAAAGTGTTCTAGTTTTGCTTAGTCTGATCCTTTACAAGATCTCAGAGATTATAGATTATGTCTGAGAGATAATACTAAGACACTGAGAATGCAATGAGTACCAGCGGAGAAATTAGGAAGAAAGAGTAAGAAAATCTGAGAGTCCAATTACAGTGTGATTCCATTACTTGGCTTGAAATATTGGGAATTACCAAAACAGGAACTGAGCATTCCTTGTGAAGGTGGGTGTAGAGGGCAGAGGAGAAAGCCAAGCAGTTTAAAGCAGTACCAGCAGAAAATCAGAAAAATCACAGGATACCAGATGATGCACTTTTTATTAACTTAGATTTTGATATATATTTACTAAGTAATCTGAAGATCTATAACTGCTACATGCTGTGGTGGTGGTGGTGGTGGTGGTTTTTAAAAAGAAGTTCCAGTCTGACACTTTAGTGTGGTCTATTGTTTTTACTGACATTCTTCTGAAAACAATTTTTATACAACCAATATATTGGTCACTTAGTGTGATGGACCTGAAACCAGATTTTGAGAGAAGGAGAGAAAAAGAAGAGGGCTCTGGCTGTGACAGCAGGGAAAAAATCAACCGCCACCAAAGAAAGAAACTTTTTAAAGGGACAAGGGAGTCTAACATAATTTTGCTAAAGATTTGTCTGGCTTCATTAGTACCACAAACTTAAATACACGTATATGTTTCACACACATACACACATAACACAACATAATAAAAATAATAAAAAAAATTAAAATTTTCATAAATATTTTCTTTAGCTAATTCCAGAAAACATAAAAAATAAGTATTTATAGTGAGATAATCTGCTACAGACTGGTGTTTGAGATTCACTGAGGAACTACATAGATTCACAGAACATTCCTGAGTATGTAGGTTCAGGAATATATGTATTTGTATACATATATATGCAAATATATATCAGAAATACATACATACAAATATATGTATATATGCAGACATATGTATATATATTTTTTCCTAGTTTTATTGAGAAATAATTAACACACATCACTGTGTAAGCTTAAGGGATACAGCATGATGGTTTGTTCTGCATATATTGTGAAATGATTACCACAAAAGTTTGGCTAATATCCATCTTCTCATATAAATACAATAAAAAGAAAGGAAAGAAGAAAAAACAAAAAAATGGTATTCCTTACGATGAGAACTCTTTGGATTTACTCCCTTAACAACTTTCTTATATATCACATAGGAGTGTTAGCTATAGTCATCATGTCATACCTTATACCCCAGTACTTAATTTACCTTATAGTGGGAAGTATGTACCTTTTGACCACTTTCCTCCAATTCCCCTCCTCCACCCTCTACCTCTGATAACCACAAACCTGACCTCTTTTTCAATGAGTTTGTTGTCATTGTTTCAATTCCACATATAAGTGAGGTCATATGGTATTCATCTTTTTCTGTCTCACTTATTTCACTTAGTATAATGCTTTTCAGAGTTTATCCATGTCATCATAAATGGTAGGATTTCCTTACCTTTTTTATGAATAATAAGGAATAGAAATATTTTTAAAGAGCTCTATGATAATGAGCAATTTTAGGAACTGGCAATAGAGCAAAACAAAACAAAACAAAAGACAAATCCTGGCATTGAGATACCAATGTTTGTATTAATAATAAACAATTACCACTAAGGTTACAAGAGAACAGATACTAGGTTTTAATAGTAGTCATGAAGAGGTCCTAAATCTCTGGCTAAGAATCAATACATGAAGAAGAAAACTTTCACATCTTTGTCCAACTTGGAAAATTCTGGTTTATGGCTAATTAATCAAGTTGGTTGAATTAACAGCAGGGGATCAATAAGAAGGATATTGTGATCTTCTAGTTTATAGATGATAGCTCATTATGAATTTGGTATGCTTATGAAGATTAGAAGCAGAAAGCCCAGCATAAATTTCAAGCAGGTTGACACATAATGTAAAAACCTGGTATTTGTAATCAGAAGACCTAGGCTTCAGTCCCAGTTCTGCTGTTGTGTGTGACCTTAGTCAAGTCACTTAACCTAAGCTTCAACTTTCTTAACAATGAATGAAGATCACATGAGAGAGTGCATGAAAAAGTACTTTGTAAAGTATAAAGCTTTTTTTCAAATGTTCATTATTAATGTCATAACTGATCAGGACATAAATATTTATCATTTGGTTTATGCAATCCAAGATAATGAGATAGGAACCATCCACAGAAGGGAGGAGCTGACTGGGTACATATTTTTTTTTCACAGGAGTTCTGTGAAAGAGTCTACTATTAATTTTTTAATTTACTAATTATCCAATGCTTGTGCAGTGCCAGGTGTCAAGAACAGCTTTAAGCACCTCACAAACAACTTATTTTAACTTCCTAACAAGCTCATGAGGTAGGTACTGTTGCTATCTTCATTTTACAAATAAGGAAATAGGTATTGAGTTTAGAACTTGCCCAGACTCTTATAGTTAGCAAGTGATACAGTTGGAATTCATATACAGGTTATCAAGCTCCAGAATTCGTGGGCTCAACCACTATAATATTTTATTTCACTAAAAGGCAATTCTGTAGGGGTGCCTGGGTGGCTGAGTCAGTTAGTGGTCTGCCCTTGGCTCAGGTCATGATCTCAGGGTCCTGGGATGGAGCCCTGTGGTGGGCCCCCTAATCAGTAGGGTGTCTGCTTCTCCTTCTCCCTCTGCCCCTCTCCCCTCTCATGCTCTCTCTCTCTGATAGAAAAATAAAATCTTTATTAAAAAAAAAAAAAGGCAACTCGGGATGCCTGGGTGGCTCAGTGGGTTAAGCCGCTGCCTTCGGCTCAGGTCATGATCTCAGGGTCCTGGGATCGAGTCCCACATTGGGCTCTCTGCTCAGCGGGGAGCCTGCTTCCCTCTCTCTCTCTGCCTGCCTCTCTGCCTACTTGTGATCTCTGTCTGTCAAATAAATAAATAAAATCTTTAAAAAAAAAAAAAGGCAACTCTGTTGCCCAAATATCAAAGATGGTATTATGAAGGGTTTTGCAGCTCATATCATAAGAAATAGAAAGTATCAAAAATAACAGAGAACTTCCATCTGGTACTTTCTATATAAGGTCATATTTATACTTCTTTGGAAAATTTCTTCTAGGATTATTAATTAGTCATTGAAAACTTAAATCACCATTGAACATATGGTTAAATATTCAATTTTATGTTACAAGTTTTTTCATAATTTTTAAAAAGAATAAAAAACTTGAATTTATTGTGGCAATTTAAAGAATTTTGCATATTCTGCTTTCAAGTTGTAGACTTTTTTTAAAAGATTCATTTATTTGAGAGAGAGAGAGCAGGAAGGAAGGGAGAGAGAGAGAACCCCAAGCAGACTCCCTATTGCATGTGGAGCCCAATGTGGGCCTCCATCCCAAGACCCTGAGATCATCACCTTAGAGTGATGACTCACCTAAGAGTCAGACACTCAACCAACTGAGCCACCCAAGTGTTCCTCAAGCTGTAGACTTTTTATTTTGCAGAGCTAAGTATATCATTAAGTCTGTAGGAAGAAAGCTATTGTGAACACTGCTACATAAAATGACAGGACTAGTAATGAACTATTAGTAATAAAGTATTACTAATATATTGATGAAACAGAGCACATGAAGCAAAGTGAACACTTGAGTCCATGGGTAATTTTAAGGCCTGTGTTCACCTGAAGTGTGGCTATCTCCCACTGCTCTGGCCAGGCTGTCTGTTACAGCTAGGAATATTCAACAGAACTGGGAGGATAGGTTTAAATCAGCCATGAAAATAAGCATGTGCTTATTTGTTCTGAGCCTTAAAAATGTCAGGATTGGCCTAATGAATTTTAAGCAATAGTACATAGAGTTAGCAAGACCTGGACCTAAAGGAAAGCTCCTTGGCTGATATTTTCTACTCCACATTTACTTGTTCTTTTTTTTTTTTCATGGAATATGTGTTTATGGGAAAACAATTGCTGTATTTATTACAGACAATTGCTCAGATTCTGTTTCACAAAAGAATTGTGAGAGAAGGTGGGAATTCTAGAAGAGGATGGTTAAATATGTGATACAGAATCAGTACACATTCTGGGAACTAAACAAAATGGTGAGCAAGTGTTAATTCTGAAATTTATTTCCAAAGTTAGTTTAGTAAGTATTGTTTAGGGTTTAGGGAGAATGGGTTTTGACTGAGTCATGGACTAGTCCTGGCCTTAGGCTATAAGATATGATATAATCAATTAATATGTGAGGGAATTAGAAAGAAATGAAAAAGGAAAGATAGTAGATCAATTGTAGACTTTCAGCTATATGATTATGAGTTTTGGGTTTCACTCTTCACTAATGGAAGAATGTACCAAAAAGTTACTACATTATTTACTAATTTAAGAACCCTAACATAAAAGACTCATCTTAAGGCAGACTTACTCATAGAGGGATGATTCTGAAGGCAATTTAGTGAGCCTTGTATTTTGGCTTAAAAACAATGTTCTGACTCTGGTTCCTTTAAGAGAAACTAAACACTTCTAGAAAATTGAGGAAGCTATATGTTGGAATTTCTTAGAAAAGATTACTGCTGTTCCAGTGAAGAGTCAACATGAAAAACCTAGGTGATACTTAATACATTTTTCATGCATTTGATGATGGGAAAGGTAGCCACCTGTTCTATCCTTTATAAGCTGAGTATAAAGTTGGCCATATTATTTGGATTTGGACTTTTTAACTTCAGTAGAAGTTCACAGCTATCTAAATTCATAAGAGATGAAGTTGGGAGATGACAGAGGTGAATTCAAGAATTTATTTGGAGCAGCCAAGTCAGCATACATAAATGTGAGTGAATCAAAAAGCAGAACAGAGATAGGGAAAGAAACTGGTTTCATTCAGTTGCAAAGAACATGAAAGATAGTATTTCCTATTCTCCTTCCAAATTCCATCAAACAAATCCAAAGTACTTGGGGACTATTCACTCACCAAGGAGTCAGATTAAGAAGGCTCTAACTTATCTCCTCCTTTGAATAGTTCAGAGCACTTCTGTTTACATTAACCTAGAAAAGCACTGCAGCAATGGCCTCTTCAGTCATGTACTAAAGAATCAAAACATAAGATGATCCATTAGCTTTATTTCCTCCCCTTGCTGGGACTATCATGTTGGTTGATAGAAAACACTGAATTTATATCATTTTTCACATATGATCTTAAGAGAAAAGATATTATTCATCTTATTGTTCTTGGTATCTTTTTGTAGATGTGGGTTTCTAAGGAAAGGAAATAAGTAATTTTAAAAGTATACTTCACCTGTACTTCCAATGAATAACATCACCTAATGTCTATTAAGAGCCTACTATAGTGACTATACTTATTGTGGTGAGCATTAAGTAATGTATAAAATTGTCAAATCACTATGCTGCCCATCTGAAACTAATAAAACATTGTATGTCAGCTATACTTCAAAAATAATAATTTAAAAAGAGCTTATTATATGACAAAGCAGTATACCAAATGCTTTGCATGTAGTATCTCAGTTAACCCTTACAACATCTTTATGAGGCAGATGCTATTTCAACCTCCTTTTTAAAGTGAGGCATGTGGGATTCATGAAGACTAAGTGACTTGCCTGAGGTTAATTATCTGGTAAGCAGCACAGCCAACGTTCAAAACCAAAAGAGCATGGCTCTAGCGCCTGCCTTATTAACTGGTATGACAACTTAATTTTTTCCCCCTAATATCCACTGCTATGGAAGTTTTCTTGGTTTATTTATCACAAGTTAAGGTCACAGTTGCATAAATATGTTCTAATTACTTTAACTTTTCTCCAGGCCCCAAACGAAAGAATGCTTAGAAAACAAGCACACAAACAAAAAATCTTAATCCAATAGTACCAAATTTACAGCAAATTTTATATCAAATATGGCACTTGTATAATAAAAACTTACTGAGAGTTTGATAGCTATACAATTATTTGCCAGCAGGAAATAGCATATATGGTCCCCAACTTATGATGGTCCGACTTACAATTTTTTGACTTTACAATGGTGCAAAAGTGATATACATTCAGTAGAAACCATACTTCAGATTTTGAATTGGAATCTCTTTCTGCGCTAGCAATATGTGGTCGATACTCTCTCAGGCAGTGGTAGTAAGCCATAGCTCCTGGTCAGCACACAATCATGAGGGTAAATAACCCATACACTGACAACCTTTTGTAGCCATACAATTATGCTTTTTTCACTTTTGGTACAGTATTTGATTACATGCAATATTCAATGCTTTATTATCAATTAGACTTTGTATTAGATGATTTAGCTCTATTTTAGGCTAATGTAGGTGCTCTGAGAACATTTAAGGTAGGCTACACTTAACTATGAGGTTGAGTAGATTATGTGTATTAAATGCATTTTTGACTCATGATGTGTTCAACTTACAATGAGTTTATCTGAACGTAACCACATTGTAAGATGAGGAAGATATATATAGCAAATGTAGTTTTCCACTGAATTGGCTAAACAGATTTATATTCACTTTCACTCCATTACTCTAAGAACAAAACACTGCCTGATGATCTAGTTATAAACTAATTTGCTAATCCTTATTACACATTACATTCTTAGAATTTGGATCCTAAAGAGCAGAACACTTGCTCAAATAGATCTTAATTCAGATGCACTTGTTATGACTATTGCAAATGTAATTTGAAAATATCTAGAGTTCTGCTTCACACTAGTCCTCCAAAGGGGAACCTCAAGGGGCAAATAAAGAGAATATCTACCAGAGACTGCCATGATTCAACATGTATATTAGAATTATAAGGTGAAAATTTTCATTTTGTAGGTACAAATCTGGGAAAACATTCAACAATAAATTAGATGACTGCATATGAATAAATACACTAGCATGGTATAGAAAGAGAAATAATTTGGACTTTGGAGTCAGATATTGTAACTCTAATAATTATTGTATCACCTGCTAGCTGACTGACCTTGGGCTAGACAAGTGGCCTGAATCTCAGTTTCTTCTATATGTCAAATAGTGACAATGCCTATCTTCATGGGGTTGCTCTAAGACTTTGAAAATTATATGAAAAGGATCTACCCAATTCATGGCCTAGGGGAGAGACTCACTATACTATATCATTGCTGTTTGTAGGCTCTTCTAGCTGTTGGAGTCATCATACTGCATGCTGATGTGAGAGTCCTTTGTTGCAGGGTATTTACTAAACCAAATTTATACTCATTACATTGATCATCAGTTGGTAATTTCTACTCATATGTTTATCACTATACAGCAAAGAAACAAACTTATTTAATACATTACTGTAGGATAGCAAGTTGTATTATCACATCTATTTACAGATTTGGAAGAGTTAAGAGTAATGTGATTTCAGTCATTTGGCCAAATTCTCAAGGGTACTAAAATTTCAGAACGGTTCTTCTAAAGATATAAGTTACAAAGAACTGTGACATCCTCCATTTCATCATTAGTGTATCTTTTGGAATAATCCCAGGTGCTTAACACAAGGTCTATATCTTTTTCACATTGTTTACTTATTACCTGGTGGGGAGAGGGAGGTAGTTTGCTAAGAGTGGTCAATTCAGGGATCCAGTATGAGAGAGCAGCAAATCAACACTTCAAACATTATCAGTCCCCGGGCCACAGGGAAAGACCAAAGTCTGGAGGATATTGCACTGCACACATTTGCACGTACAAAGAGGTAATATTCATAAATTTCATACAACTCACTCGCCCCATCCCACCCCAATTATCAAATGTGCAATTCTACTTTGCAACAGGAAGGAAGAGACTTGGAAAGTTCTGGTGAACACTATCAATAACTCCTCCAATTAGGAAGCAGAACTGTAAGAGCTGCGGAGCCCAAGTTAGCAATATGGCACTGCTTCCTGGAAAATACAGGCAATTCCACAATACAATGGATAAATTCTCAAATGATATCTGGAACCCAAACAGATGGCTGCATACCTATAGGTACATCCTACATACAGTAGTAAGCAGACTACTAAAATATATAGCCCAAAAAATCAGTTCACATCACGAACAAAATAACCCCCTACATTTTACCACAAGAGCATCACAGCATCAGAGGTGAACTACCTACCTACTTTTCTTGGCAACATGAAAAACTAGAAAAGTGTAGGCCAAGCAATTATTGGTTGGAGTACATTTCTTATGTCCAAGAAAAATTATAATGACTCTATATAACCAATAAGATAGATGATCAACTTCAACATACTAGAAATACTAAGATCAAATTATATAGCAGCTTTACCAGCAATATCTATAGATTATGCATAATGCTGAATGACAGGAGTGACCTTAAAGCTGTGTTCAGTGAAACAGATCATTATTGGGTTTGACATGTGAACGTATGGCAGTAAGCACAATCTCCAGGCAAACCTAAGGGAAAGACTAATCAAAGAAGTAGAAGGCAACAGGAAACAACAAGCCATAAGCACAGTTATATTACTACACTAGTAGAGATAAAACTGACAAAACTCTGATGCCTCAAGTTGGGAAAATTTAGGCAGTGGTTCTTACTCTCTGGACTGCACATTATATTCATTTGACAGACTTAACATTACTGAGGCCTAGCCCTACTCCAAGAGATTCTGATTTAACTGATCTACTAGCCTGGAGCCCAGGCATTACCATGTTCTTGTTGGTGTTGTTATTTTGTTGTTATTTTGTAAAGCTTTCTAATGTATAGCCAGGCTCAAGAAATGCTAAACTAAGTCATGTAATCTATCAAACTAAAAAATAAACTTGCAAGTAATGGGTTCCTCAGACAGGTATCTGCTAAATATAAAAGAACAGCATTTGTGCTAGTGGGGAAAAGTTATTTTCCATGCATTAACACCTAAAAAAATAGCCATTCAGCACATGTTCACATCTATTTTCTTTAAAGGGAGATTTCACCTGTCTTTATAGCTACTGATTTTATAGTAAATGAAAAAATAAAATGTATCCATAAACTAATATAAATCACAAGTACACAACTGAATACCACGTTCAACTTTTTTCTAAAGTATATCCCAGTGTATCTATGAGAAATTTTATTTATTATGTAAAACCTTATCATCTGTACCAATCAATAGACAGTGACAGCTCTGTTGTGCCTTCAACAATGAAATTAGTAAGTCGGTGGGTCCCATAAATATATCAACAAGGGGAAAGTGACTATTCAAAAAAAAAAAAAAAAGCTTGGCAAACACAAATTAGAAGTTAAAATTTTCATAATCTAACACTAAAAAGATATTTCATTTTCTTATAAATGCATATAATGTCTTTCTAGGATAACATATTTCTCTCCCACCTTAACATATATACTGTAAAATATTCATAGTCCATATGCAGTGAAAACGCTAAAATATTTAATCATCTGGTAAACTAAACTTACACAGATTAGGATAAAATGATATTGAAATAAGGTATGAAGTAAGATTTAGTTGATTAAAGCAGTGAAAGTTATAAATGCCTATCATTCTTTGCTGGTTTTAGAAAAAGAGATCGGACAACCTGTGCAATATGCATCCCACCTCCACTTCTAGAGGAATCTTTAAGAAAGTCCACATTGCCTACTATGCATTAATTTTTGTGTGAGTGATCTTTTTTCATGGGGGAAAGGGATGTGAACTTAATATCCAGATCAATGTACTACAGTGTAGAGAAAGCATTTGAGGATATGAGAGCCCTGGTGCAGAGAGGACCACTAAAAGATTAAATTTTGGAGAAGTCTAAGCAAGAAAATGGTGGGCTAGGGTTACTACTATTTCCATCTCTCAGGTCCAGTGAAATCTCAGCTGTCCCTGGACAATACGTATTTTGAAATTACTCTTTTTCAATCAATTTCTCATATGCAAAATTTTTGACCATTTTTCAACCTTGGCTAGCAGTATTTCTGAGTCAACTTTCTTCCTTTCTATTTCTTGACTAGACTGGTGTCAATGAGGTGTCAGTGTGAGTCTTCCCTTCTGGGTAAGCAGATCCTTAGATTGGCAGAAGTGGGGAATCAGAACACAGAGGGACAATCTGGCATGTGCTTGATGAATTTGTGGTAGAAGGGAATTCTTGAATGAATGAAGCCTTGAATGAAGAGACCCACAGATAAAGGCACCTAAATTATACCAGCTCCAAGGGAGCAAGTAAAGAAAAGAAGACACAGATAAAAAGAGTAAGTGACAAAGAAAGAGCCTAGGAAAGGTACCCTGAATGACTGTAGAGGAGAGAGCCTGCCCCAAAGCTTGTAAGCACCCAGTGGGTTATTCACCTAAGAGCACTTGGTTAGCTGGAGGAGTAAGGGGGGGAAGAGGGGAAACAAATACTTTATTTTTTTCTGTCCTCATCCTTGCATTAGGGGGCTGCTTAATTTAAGCAGCCTTGAATTGATGGTCTTTGTAAGAATTTCTAAGTTTACTTTAATGTTTTCAGAAGGTTAAAAACTTATGGCTTCAGATGCTTGAGTTTGGCTTTGTTTTGCATCAGATTTTGCCTTTGTCCTGACACAATTCAAATCCCAAGAGAGATATCAATTGAGACAATTTAAAAATTCACTTCTGGTTTTTACTTATATTTAAATATAATTTCTTAAGAATGTCTTGCTCTTCATCATATTGTCAGATCTCTAAGATTCTAAGGTCTGTTTCATGAGAAGCTAGCAGTTTTCCCTGTTCTTTAGGAAAGGGGAAAGGGCACAGAAAGAACAATTCTTGTATTCTGTGGTTGCCAGCAGAAGCGCCTAGGAGCACATCCAAAATGTCAGAGCAGAGAAGGCGCCTCACATTAAGATGATTGGCTCACAACTACCATGAAATGAATGTATGTATTTTATTCTGTACTTAAATATTTTCATTAGAATGGCCTTCCCTTTCAGTTGCTTTCAAGTTGGATGGAAAAAGATACTGCTTATGCCAAAGATATAGCAAAAGCCCATTTTGAAGGACCTCAAATTCACACAGATTTACTTATACTGTGGACTAAAGGACGTGCCTTAAATGTACATACACTTACATGTGTATTTGAACATAGATATTTCCACTATAAAATAGAAACCATCCAAACAGCCGAAGGAACCCACATTTGACATCTATTTTTAAATCAGACTTCTAATGAAAGTATGGTTTGCAGATGAAAAGTTTCAATATTAGAATACAGACACAGATAATTGAATTGATTTATAATGACTAAACTAAACCATGGAAATAAGCCCAGTTCGCCTATTCTCATTAACCTGAGAGTCCAGTCTATTCATTAGTTGTACTGTGTGATTTAAAGTTGAAAAAGTAAAAAAGATACTGAAGGAGTTAGTATAATGAAATATTCTCTTTGAAATTTGAAAATCTAGTTGCATTCCATAATTAATTTTCCCTGTGAGCTAGGCCTCCAACTTAAAGTCTTCTCAAGGGGATTTTTAAAAACTACCAAATGATAATATTAAAATTGTTTCAAAAGGCAATTATGTAAAGTCCTCAGTTGATTTATACTGCATTGCCATTCAGAAAAGAAAATTTAAAACTACCCTACTTCCCACATTTTCTTTGAAAAAACTTGTTTAAAAATATAAATATTCAATTTTAAACAAATAGTACACACTATTTCATTTATATAAATATAAAAATAAATAATTAGGTATCTTTGAGGCTCTAAGAGCACTAAAAATGGCCATAACTAAAAACAAGTGCAAAAGAAAAAAGCTTTGATGTTACTGTACCTACCTTTAATGTGATACTATAATATCCAACAAATGTTGCATTTATCCATGATCTTGAATGGGGATCTCCCAGGAATTCTACATGATATTGTTCAACATTTCCATCCAGGTCATAGATCACGTATTTCCCTTTAAAAGAATCTGGGCAAAGTATCCCTGGCCAGCTTCAAAAGAAAGTATTTTTAATTATTTAATTATTATGCATTAAGAAAGGCAGAAATCAGTGCATCTGTTATAATCATATACCAAACTTTCTCCTTTGAGTTTTAATAACTCACAAAACTTAAACATATTGCCTTGTATCCTTTAAAAGTAGGATACTCATTTGATAAGTCATCAGTTGTGCCTTTGTAGATATATAGAAAGCTTTGGTAAAGTCACATATTTAAGATAAACATAAAATACAAGGATAAAGAATTATAAGGCAAAAGAATGATTTCTAGGATCTGGAAGAGACATTTAGACACTGCTAACAGGAAAGGTTAAGATTCATGGCAAGTTTGAATCAACTCTAAGCAATAAGAATGCATAATTACTAAAATGTTAACCCACTGGCAGAGCTTCTGATGGGGCAGGAGAGAGCTCTCATTTCCTGAGCCAGGGCTGCCCAAAGGGTACTGATAGCACAGGCTGTGATAACATTGGAGATTCTAACTACTGTGGGACAAGCAGAAATAGAGTCTAGCAGTTTTATTTTGCCCCCCGCCCCTCTGCTCCATTGGAAGGAGACCAAATTTATAAAAATTTTTAGTACTGGAAGTAAAATTTATCCTTTACTAAAAATAAACCTTAAGGGGTATATCTTTTTGTGCCATAAACCTCTAGAAATTCTACTAGAAATACATTTCATCTTTTTCTTTGAGAAAAATAAAATACATACACATTAACTAAGTTTTAACTATTTTACCAATCTTTCTGGCCTAGACCTACTGTTTGGAGTCTAAAGTAGGAAAGGAAGACAATAAATAAAGTCAGGAAGCAGTAACTAAGTGATGCCAAGTTCTACCTCAGTTTGCAGCCCCCCTGTGAAAAAGAGAGAGTGAGGATCAAATCAGGAGATCCAGGCTCTGGCTCTGCCTTCTAAGAGGCAAGAGGCCTCAAGCAGGTAATGAGGCCTTGCTGTGACACTGGTTCCTCAATGTGCTATTACAAAGTTCACACAAATATATGCTTTATACATTTCTGGCTTTGACAAATTAAAATATTATAAAGTGCCATTGTTATGAACCAAACTGTGTCCCCCCCTCATCAAGTTCATATGTTAAAGTCCTTTTAACTCCAGTACCTCAGAGTGTGACTGTATTTGGAGATAGTGTCTTTTGAAATGTCCAACTGAGTTAAAAAATGGGCCCGAATCTAACATGACTGGTTTCCTTTTAAAAAGAGAAGATTAGGGATTGCACTGAATGTATAGATTGTTCTAGATAGACATTTTAACAATATTTGTTTTTCCAATCCATGAGCATGGAATGCTTTTCCTTTTCTTTGTATCTTCCTCAATTTCTTTCATGAGTGTTCTATAGTTTTCTGAGCACCCTACCAAAATATCACCAACTTTTTTTCATGGAGCTATAACAAATAATCCTAAAATTTGTACAAAACCAAGAAAAGACCCTGAATAGCCAAAGGAATGGTGAAAAGAAAGCCAAAGCTGGAGGCATGACAATTCCAGACTTCAAGCTCTATTACAAAGCTGTAATCATCAACACAGCATGGCACTGGTGCAAAAACAGATACACAGATCAATGGAACAGAATAGAGAACTCATAAATGGACCCTCAACTCTAAAGTCACCTAATCTTCAACAAAGCAGGAAAGAATATCCAGTGGAAAAAAAGACAGTCTCCTCAACAAATGGTGTTGGGAAAACTGGACAGCCACATGCAGAAAAATTCATCAAAATCCTAGAGGAGAACACAGGCAGCAACCTCTGTGACTTTGGTCATAGCAACTTCTTGCTAGACACATCTCCAAAGGCAAGGGAAGCAAAGGCAAAAATGAACTATTGAGACTTCATCAAGATCAAAAGCTTTTGCACAGCAAAGGAAACGGTCGACAAAAGCAAGACAACCAAAAGAATGGGAGAAGGTATTTGCAAATGTCTTATCAGAGAAAAGGCTTGTGTCTAAAATCTACAAAGAACTTATCAAACTCAACATCCAAAGAACAAATCATCCAGTCAAGAAATGGGCAGAAGACATGAACAGACATTTCTGCGAAGAAGACATCCGGATGGCCAATAGAAACATGAAAAAGTGCTCAACATCATTCAGCATCAGGGAAATACAAATCAAAACCACAATGAGAAACCACCTCCTACCAGTAAGAATGGCTAAAATTAACAACTCAGGAAACCAAAGATGTTGGCAAAGATGCAGAGAAAGGGGAACCCTCCTATATTGTTGGTGGGAATGAAAGCTAGTGTAGCCACTCTGGAAAACAGTATGGAGGTTCCTCAAAAAGTTGAAAAGTAGAGCTACCCTATGATCCAGCAATTGCACTACTGGGTATTTGCCCTAAAGATACAAATGTAGTGATCCAAAGGGGCACCTGCACCACAATGTTTACAGTGGTAATGTCCACAATAACCAAACCATGGAAAGAGCCCAGATATCTATAAAAAAAAAAAAAGCAGTATGTATATACAATGGAATGCTACTCAGCCATCAAACAAAACAAAACAAAACAAAACAAAACAAAAAAGGGGCGCCTGGGTGGCTCAGTGGGTTAAAGCCTCTGCCTTCGGTTCGGGTCATGATACTAGGGTCTTGGAATGATCGAGCCCTGCATCAAGCTTCTCTGCTCAGCAGGGAGCCTGCTTCCTCCTCTCTCTATCTCTGCCTGCCTCTCTGCCAACTTGTGATCTCTATATGTCAAATAAATAAATAAAATCTTTAAAAAAATGAAATCTTTCCATTTGCAAGGATGTGGATGAAACTAGAAGGTATTATGCTAACTGAAATAATCAGACAGTTATTATATGATCTCACTCATAATGTGGAATATAAGAAATAAAACAGAGGAGCATAGGGAAAGAGAGGCAAAAATAAAACAAGATGAAATCAGAGAGAGAGATAAACCATAAAAGACTCTTTAGGAAACAAACTGAGGGTTGCTGGAGGAGAGGTGGGTGGAGAATGGGGTAACTGGGTGATGGACATTAAGGAAGGCATGTGATGTAGTAAACACTGGGTATTATATAATACTGATGAATCACTGGCCTCTACCTCTGAAACCAATAATACGTTATATGTTAATCAATTGAATTTGTTAAAAAAATAAAAACTCAATAAAAAGAGATTAGGACACAGACATGCATAGGGAGAAGACCATGTGAAGACACAAGGAGAGAGATGCATCTACAAGCCAAGGAGAAAGCCCAAGAAGAAATCAACCCTGCTGACAATTTAACCTGAGATTTCTAGCCTCAGGATTGCAAGAGATTAAATTTCTGTTACTTTTAAGCTACTCAGTCTGTGATACTTTGTTTTGGCAGCCCTAGCAAACTAATCATATGCAGGTATGCAATTATATATAGGTAAGATAATTGGTATAATTGAGAGGTAAGAAGAATGACACAAAAACATTTTTTGCCTCATTTAATTATTTAGAAACTAGATAAAATTAGATATTTAGATAATTTTAAAACCTAAAGGAAGCATACAGATCATGCTATAAGGAATATGAAATCACAAAAATGGAAGATCCATAAATTACTTGGGTTTGAGGACTATAGATGGTTGATCTAATAAATTATCAATTGATATGAAAGTTACATAGTTATAAATATAGAAATTTATCTACCATACCATTGTAAAAAAGTTTTTATAGATCATAAATAACACAATCTAAACTAACAAAAATATTTCATGCTTAGTATTATTAATGAAAAAAGTTTGATTCCAGGAAATTAACAAATCCCAACTATAGTTGCCAGGAGGTAGTGAGTTGGGTGCACCAGTCACCAGGGAAGGTGGAATGTGAGAATGGAGCAGATGTCTAGCTGTTCCCTGGATGCTGAGCAGAGTTCTTTGGCTCTTGGACCTCTCTGAGATAGGGAAAGGGAAGGTAGAAGGTCTGCCTGGCATCCCTAGATCATGGAAGAGGAAAGGCTAGAAGATTACAAATTGAGTCAGACTATGTGGAACCCAAAGCCGCCTAATACTTTGGAAAATTGATAATGGAAAGTCAAGTAGAGGTTCAGGACCTAAATGAAGACCTCTATCTAGATCTAGTAATCAGGTTCACATCACAGTATCATTGCTATTTGGCAACCCTTATTGGGCTTAAAAGTGCTTAAGAGAAGCTTGAATTAGAGTTTATCTTTTAAACCTACATTGGAAATCTACATTTCTGAAGGAACTCGCTCAAAAGAAGATTTCAATAAGCAAACAAATGACTAAAAATGAATGATAGCTGTATTGGAGACTCCTAATTTATTAGAAATCAAGAAACAGTGGGTCCAAAAACACACAAAAACCCCCAAAACAAACAAAAAAAGAAATAGTGGGTCCTCCAATGGATTAGTAACTCTTTGAAAAGAAACCAAACTGTGATTGTTATATTATATTTGTTGACTACTCTTCTTAAAATGCAAGGGGCTCATGTTTAACAGTAGGTGATTTGCATCTCACCAACATTTTAGTATAAAATTATAAGTAGCACCAATTTCATTCAGTGTAAAACAATCACGGGATTTATAACACTTGAGAAGGGAAAGAAAAATATTTTGCCATTATTATGTTTGAGTTTTTCTGACACAGATTTTGAGAAAACTTCTTTTAAATAAAGACTACTGGCCCCTAGAGTATTCCATTTATATTGTTACTCTATAAAATAAAATAAAAATTAAAAAAAACAAAATTAAAACTAGAAATGACTCCTAAAAACAATTACATGCCAATAAAAGAAAAAAGTTTCTGTTCATTATTTAAAACATGTCATATTAGACAAAATATTGCATGCTGATTTACAGATGAATTATGAAAAGTGTTGTCAAATGTCCTTATAATTGGGGCACTTTAGTATTTCTTCCGGCAGTGTAAAGGAATTTTCTGACTCCTAGTCTGTTTCAGCTAAAACAGAATGTACCAAACTGCAGGAGAAGCTGAGAGGCAACAGATGCAGAAAACATGATACTTCTCTCCACATACTTTATCCATCATTTTCTCTGACTCAGCGTGACTGAAGAAAGCTGATGTCCATTTTTTGCTTTCATTCTGAATTCTGAGTTCCAAAACTGTCAATGATGATAGTGCATTGTGTAATTCTACTTCCTGATTTTTCATGTTAATATTGATGAGAAACTCTGAAGTGTTCTCTTGTGGGCTTAAAGACGGAGAGGGAGAGTAAGAGTAGGCAACCCAATGGGAAGGTATTTGAATTACAAGGAAAGTTGTGTGATTGATTTTAGAACCTGTGGTGGTGGGAGGTAAAATGTACATATACAACACGGACAAATAGATATCAAGTGTTGGAATCCACTTGGAAGAAAAGGAAAATTTGGGCACAACATGTAGCTTCGAGAGGAGTGCAAATACATCATAAAGAAACTGGTGTCATACACATTTCTCATCCAGTGGAAATGATCTTTATAAGATAGCTATTGCCCTCAGCAGAAGCTGACGCGTAAGCATGATTTCAGTTGCCATGTTTTTATACTCAATGAGAAATACGTGACTTATTTTCAAACTATGGTTCGGATGTTTAAAAGGAGAGATAGTTTGTGTGTGTGTTTTTTTTAAAGATTTTATTTATTTGAGAGAGAGAGACACAGCAAGAGAAGGAAGGCAAATAGAGGGAGTAGGAGAGGGAGAAGCAGGCTTCCTGCTGAGCAGCGAGCCTGATGCAGGGTTTGATCCAGGGCCCTGGGATCATGATGAGCTGAAGGCAGATGCTTAACAACTGAGCCACCCAGGAGCCCCCTGGACCTCACTCTTAATCTGTGGGAAACAAAATGGATGAGTTGGAATCATCACTAACCGAATGCTGTATTTGCCACAAAATCTCTCAGCTGTACCTAACTATAGGGGGATGATAGGAAGAGCAAATTCCCCATCCTCTCCCCACATTATAAGTATATTAATCCTTAGACAAAAGAATGCAAATAAGAAGTAGTCAAATAATATTTTATAAGACTGAAAGGATCTACAGAAATCTCAATTTATAAATTTCAATACTATATCTAAAATGTATTGCTGCATTGGCTTGTTAATTTAAAGGCATATCTTACCACTAAATTGTTTGTACTATAGTACATTAGAATGCAAATATATTTTCTATAAATTAACTTTCATATTTACCAAAAAGCTTTGTGAAATCTGTAAATATGCCCAAGGTAGGTACTTTCAATAGAAGCCTATTTTCTACTTGACAATGTGTCTGTCCCTACTAGGGGAGTTATGCACCATTATTTTTTACTTTTAACTTCTATGCTCTTTCCAGCTGAATACAATTATATCTGATTATTTTTTTTTAAATGAAGTCTGCTTAATATTTTGAGGATAGTTTTTCTCCTCCTAGTACATACAGGTATCCCCACCACCAGCACAACAGACATAGCATAATCCAAAGACAAGAGGCTGCATATGTCCTTTTTAAGTATGTAAGTGTGTGTTATCTCACAATGTGGAGGTAAATGTAACTGTTGTAATTTGATTTTCCACGGATCTTGCCCAGAGACAAAGTGCTTTTTCTTGACAATTCTTTATTTTTATTATATAAAGATTAAATATGCATTTCTAGATTCTGTATCAGTCTCTCTTTGCCTTTTTTAAGTTTTGTTAGAGAAGGTCAACTGTTCTGGGAAAGAGTAACTCTGGGATGTTGTTAAGATTGTTTCTGAGCCTTCAAAGTTGGGTGTAAGGCCATGGGCTAATGAGAACTGACCCAGATAATGCTACCAGCTAAGTGTCTCTACAGCCAGCTAGCTGGTCTTTCCACTTGAAATTTCAACATCTTTAATATTGCTTAATTAAGCTAGAAAAGAAAATATTTGACTATGTTTAGTGGGTTAATTCTAGTTTTATATTCTGCTATTGCAATTTATCCTGCTATCAGCTTTCTATGTATCTGTAGCACTGAATAAGAAATATAACTAGATTTTTTAATATTTTAAGGCTATATTTTAAGCCTGTGCTCAACTATACTTAGTTCATAAAGAAGAATACATATTACTACTTAGCCAAATCCATTCTATTCTTTCCAAATAGAAAGAAGTAGATACAGCTGCATTTTGCAGGTATTTTGATGGTTCTAATCATAGATTTGAGATAATTTAAGGCCTGGAGTAAAACACGTTTCATTTGTATTTCAAGTCCTAATCCTCAGTTACAAGCACAAAACTGCAAAAGAAATTCCTAATCAGATTTCTAACATAATATTTCAGATATAGTGACAAGAAACAAATACATTTCTTGAATTAGTTATTGAACCTTCAGAATTTCTAATAGAAAATACAAACTCTTTGCTTTCAAAAATATTAATTTTGGACCTGAAAAATGATATGGGACTACAAACACCTTCATAAGTAACCTCATAAGATAAGCATTCATATTCATGTCTTTTAAGATATTTGTTTTTACATAGCTATCTAGTTTCTCTTTGTGCCCATCCTAATTATTTTACAAAAGAAAATATTTTTAATATTTAAATAAATAATACATATATACTTATAACATTTCACAGCTAATCTCTAGAAAAGTCCCCTGTAGCAAAAGGTATATATCTCAGAGAGACTTCCACATTTGCAAAGGTATTAAATGTGTTAGTTCGCTAAGGCTGCCACAGAAAAATACCACAGAGTGAGTGGCTAAAACAACAGAAATTTATTTTCTTATAGTTTTGGAGGCTTTGAGTCTAAGATCAATAGGTCAGCAGGGATGGTTTCCCTTGAAGCCTCTCTTTGGCTCCCTTCTTGCTATGTCTTCAGATAGTTTTTCCTCCGTGCATGTGCATCCCTGATGCCTCTTTGTGGGTCCACATTTTCTCTTCTTATAAGAATGCCAGTCAGATTGGTGTAGGGCCCACCCTAACGGCCTATTTTTACTTAATCACCTCTTTAAAGGCCCTGATTCCACATACAGTCACTTCTGATGTTTCAACTTTGAAGTATGACTTTTGGGGAACACAATTCAGCCCACAATAGTAAGTGACAGAACAAGAACACAAATGTAGGTTTGATTTGAAGGTCTCTTGTCTGTATGGGTGTGCGTGTCTGTGTGTGTATGTGTGCCTGTGTGTGTGTGGTATGTTAAAGAAAGTCCATCACAGTCTCTCTATGACAGCAAACATTTTATATTCTTCATGGAGAACAGCTGACCGTGAATGGAAATGAGAAAATATGAGCCAGAGTATCTCAGCTTTGAGAATATTAAGTAGGAGAATGTAATGCAAAATAGCAAGGGATTCTGGGGAAGATAGTAACAATGGTGTTATGGTTTTAGAATCTCCTGAAATTTTCCTGTAAGTGCAGGTAGAACAACTATAACAGCACAGTCAAGACCTGACATACAACATCTATAACAAAAGTAAACGATAAACTACCCACAGAAACTACCAAAATTGAAGCAGGCAGGTACAAACTACTGACAGTTCTAAGACCCACATATCACTAGCATCTGTATGAGGGAAAGCAGGGTGGCAGGGAAAAGGCAACCAGAGGTCTGATGGGTTTGTGAAATAAGAACCTCAAAACCACAAGGAGTACTTATTGAAAAGTGCAGCAGGTCAACATGAGCACAGCAGCCAAAATTGTGAGGAGGATCACAACAAAACCTGGAGTTACTGGAGCACTCTGGACTCTGCAAACACTTAAAACTTACAGTGACAAGAGCTTACACTGATGAGAAACTGCTGGGAGTATAAACCAAATTGAAGAAGAAAGGATCAATATGAATAAAGAAAAGTGAGGGTACAAATAAAAGTGGGGATATATGCCAAAAGCACCATCCATGAGAAAAAGTTGGATTTCATTAAAATTAAGAATGTCTGCTGTGTAAAATACACTAGTAAGAGAATGAGAAGATAAGTCACAGACTGGGAGAAAATATTTGCAACACAGATATCTGATAAAGGACCGGTATCCAAAATATCCAAAGATCTCTTAAGCTCTCTAAGAAAATGAACCACTCAACTAAAAGATAGGCAAAAGACCTGAGTAGACATATGGCAAATAAGAATATTAAAAGATGTTCCACATCATATGTCATCTGGGAAATGCAAATTAAAACAACCATGTATGTTCATGAAAATACACAGAGGAAATACTAAGTGAAAGAAGCCAATCTGAAAAGTTTACATATTGTGATTACAATACAGCATTCTGGAAAAGGCAAAACTATAGACATATAAAAATCCCCAGGTGCCAGGGGGTGGTGGTGATGAATAGGTGAAGCAGAGGAGATTTTTAGGCCAGTGAAACTATTCTGTATGATAGACATTATAATGGTGAATACATGTTATTATACATTTGTCAAAAACCTATAGAATGTACAGCACAAAGAGTGAATCCCAATGATTCACTATGGATTTTGGTTGAAAATGATGGGTAAATGCCGGTTCAGAGATTGTAACAAACGTGCCAAACTGATTTGGGATGTTGATGGTATATGAGTTTGTATGGGATGGGGCAGGGGTGGAATGTGGAAACCCTGCACTTTTCCATTCAGTTTTGCTGCAAACTTAAAACTGCTCTAGAAAATAAACTTTGTTAAAATATGAAATTAATTTAATTTTAAAATTTTAAAAATAAAATTAGGGAAGAAAAAACTAGGAAATCTCAGACACCAAGTTCATATTTTTGATGCTCTGAGGAAATAATAGAATAAAGGGCCCTGGGTATACGATTTAGAAAAAAAAAAAAACAAAAAACTAAAGCAAATCTATTCTGCAGATTCCATTTCTGGACAAGTTGAGGTAGACTCAATTCTCTATATTCTTCCCACTAAGTACACAAAAAATTCCTAAGTATTATATATTAAATAAACATAAGAAGATTCTAAAGGATGAAGAAAAGATAAACAGAGAAGGGCCTGAGGACCTGAAGAGTGACATGGCAGGGAGTTCCCTGAGTTTATTTTGCCTCCTATATCCTAGACTGGGTGCTAAAGAAGTCAGCAACCCAGAGATACCAATGGGTGCAAAGGAACAAAAGTTCATATGAAGCCTGGTCTTTTGAGTCAAAAAACCAGGATAGGGGCAACCTAGCAAGACAGAAAACTTTAAAGCAATAGCTACCTTTTCCCAGCCAAATACCCTGGAAATTTCTACAGATCCCCATCTCCGTCCTTAACAAAGGGCGAGTGTTGAGCCTGGACTTCAACGCACTGAGCAGTAATAAAGCTCCCACTGAATCCCCACTCAGATGGTGGTGGAAGAGGACTACTGGGAAGCTGGAATTTTTATCACCTTTCAGAATTAACATGGTTCTCCCCGCCAGGGTATCAGTGGAGGTGAGAATAAGGTTCCCCTACCTTTCCCAGCAAAGTTGGTGAGTGAGAAGCCTTAACTCTAATCCCTTCCCGGCAGTAATGAGGCACCCCACCCTTTCCAGAGAGTAAGTGGAGGCTGACTAGAAAACCTAGATTTCCACTCCCAACGTGGCAGTAACAAAGAGGTTCCCTCATATCTCTCCAGTGCAGTAGTAGGGGCAGCCTGCTAGAAAGATTTAAATAAGATCCAAAATGAAAAAAAAAAAAAGAAAAGAAAATATAACAAATAAATAGAAGGTATATAGAGAGAACCAAATGGAAATATTATACCTGAAAATACAAGAACTAAAACAAGAAGCTCAATGGATATTTACAACAGCAGAATGAATATGCAAGAGGCAAGAAATGATCCAATCTGAACAGAGAGAAAATAGACTGAAAAAAACCTCTTCTTAAGGAACAGAATTCATTTCATATAAAAGTATAAAAGAGACTCAGCGGGTGTCCTCCAAAGCAGCTTCTACCTGCAAGCAACCCCCACAGGGACTGGCGCCACTCCAAAATGACTTCTTCCTTGGGAGAGGGGAAGATAACCACACACACTAATTGCTCCCATAGTCCCAGGAGCCAAAACTTACAGCTGGCCACACAGAGAAAATGTCCTGTTGATCAGTTCAACTACAGCCTTCCTGGGGCAGACTGGGGACAGACATCTGGTCTGATTGCTGTTGCCACCCAACCAGAAGCCCATGGCAGCTCCAGACTGACCCCTCAATGGCACAAAGATGAAACTCTGTCGCCCACTGTATCCACAACAAGCAAAGTGGGCCATTGCAGCCAACTGGACTAAAGGCAAACATAGCTCAGCCATAATAGTAGGGTGCAAGCAACACATACAGGACACACCCCTGGATCTGAGAAAGAGGGAGCATTGCACTAAGGGCCACCACAGAACCTCTTTTTCATAAGGCCACGACTTTCAAGATCAGAAGACATAGTTGACTTTTCTAATATACAGAAACAAAGAGAGTTAGACAAAACGAAGAGGAAGAGGAATATGTCACAAAGGAAAGAACAAGACAAAACCACAACAAAATAGCCAAATGAAACAGAGATAAGTAATATGCATGATAAAGAATTCAAAGTAATTGTCATAAATATACTCTTTGGGCAATAGATTTAAATTAGAGCTCAGTAACAATAAGATATTTAGAAATCCTCAAATATCAGGTAAAAATATACTTCTAACAGATCATCTGGAAAGAAGACATCACACAGATAATTAGTAAATGCTTGAAACTGAATGGTAATAAAACACAATATACCAAAATTTGTGGGATATAGCTAATGTTGTCTTTAAAGAGAAATTTTTAGCTGTAATTGTCTATATCAAGAGGAAGAAAGATTTAAATCAGTTACTTAAAGTTTCCAACCCAAGAAACTAGAAAAAAAAAATTAGACCCCAAAATGTCAGGGAAATAATAATGAGACCAGGAAACAATAAATAAGAAATTAGACAAACAGTAGAAAAAAAAGTTGATTCTTTGAAAAGTTTTAAAAATTCATCAACTTAGCAAGACCATAACTTAACAGTTTATTTTGAAATAACAACAACAACAACTTTACCTTGGCCAATTCTGTAATTTTACTAAAACCAGGCTCCCAAGAGGGAGCTGTGAATAGACAATCTTAAATCCACTTTCATGAAGCTGAGACTCTTCAGGGAAGTCTTCTTCAGAAACAGAGCAGTTATTGTATCTTGAATCAGCATTCATGAAGCAGTACCATGGTTTATTGTGGTCAACTCTGGCTGCATCCTTACTTGACAACAATCTCCATTTCAAACAGCTTTCACTCTCACATTGAACCCATACTTTGTTTACATACATACTGTTTTTTGCTGAGGGATCCATTGCAGTGTTACAATATTCTACTATTATCTTACTATCCAATTTTTCTTTTTCCATAAATGCATTTAATCTGGAAAACAAATAAGAAGAAAAGAATAAAGATTCAAGGATATAAGGAAAGTTCAAGCCAAAATCAGAGAAAGAGCTCTTTGAGACCTTTTGCTTATATAATATTGCTTTTTATCCATTAATTCAAGCAGCTTGAAAAAAGCATTTCTCAGAATTTATTATGAAAATTTTAAACATATAAAATGTTAGAATTGTATGATTAAGCTTCCAACTTCTAGCTTCAATAATAACTGTGTGTATAGTAAAAAATAATAAAACCAAAATAAAATAAAAGTAATTAGCAACTTATTTTGCAATAGAAACCTATTTTAAAGAATGACTTCAATATACCACATTCACAAGTTAGCAAAACACTACTATCCAGTGTAAGCACCATTTAAAGAAGCTCTCAATTCATGAGTTAATCATATATTTAGTAACTCACTCATCAAATTCCAGGGTCACCACAAATTGCTTTAGAAATTTGCCAATTTATGCCAATAGCCATAGCTCACAATTTTTTTTACCTGTTAATACTACTCGTATGAATGTATCCACAGAAAATGAACTTCAAAAAACTATCCTACATATACAAAGACCCAACAATATTCACTAAGACACTATTTATCATATCAAGAGTGGACAAATCTAAAAACACAAAGAACTGAATCTACTAAAAGAGAAATAAAATTTTGCTAATAATATTCATGCAAAATTTCTGGTTAATTATATAACTGGTGAGGAAATTTATGAGAAGCATGACTGCAATTTAGATTGCATTTGAAATGACTAGTCCTTTCTTCAATTCTCTGGGCCACTGGACAGTAGCACAAGTTGTTGAGTTTGGACACTGGAGCCAAATTATTTGTGAACTCCTGGCTTTACTGTTCACCAGTTGTCCTTGGGCAAGACATTATTTTGCATTTCACTTCACCTTAGGTGTAAGTGTGTGTGTGTGTGTGTGTGTAGCATTTTTGTTTATTTTCAATCCTAGTGCCATCTTTTAATATACTGCGTAAGAGAGGGATAATATGGAATAGAAGCCAATGATAGGAGACATCTTTTTCTAATTTCAAAGAGAATGATTCTACTATTGGACTATAAAGCCAAATATGTCTATTTTTTGATAGAGACCATTAAAAAGTTGCCAGAAAATTTTTCCCATCAATTACCAGTTTACTATGAGGATTTTTTGTTTATCATGAACCACTGTTGAATTTTATCTACTGCTTTTCTGTATGTGTTGAAGTAAACACAAAGATTGTCTAAGTGTATTAATTGGGTATGTTATAACAATGAATGTATTAATGATAAATCATACTTGCATTCTAGGTAAACTTTACATGATTAAGTGTTATGAGAAATTTTAAACATATATTACTATATTTAGCTTATTAATAGTTATTTAAGATTACACATATATTTATTTATAGATAAGATTGGTCTAATAATTTCAATTCTCTTCTTTTTTGCCTTTGTCTGGTTTTGATATCAAGATTAAAATAGCCTCATAAAATGAAGAACAGAATGTCTCCTTTTTTTTAAAGTTCGCCTAAGGAGGGAATTCCCAATTCTGTCTTATGTTTTTATTTTTAATTTTTTTTTTATTTTGCATGTTTAATTTTTTATTTTTTATAAACATATATTTTTATCCCCAGGGGTACAGGTCTGTGAATCACCAGGTTTACACACTTCACAGCACTCACCAAAGCACATACCCTCCCCAATGTCCATAATCCCACCCCCTTCTCCCAAACCCCCTCCAGCAACCCTCAGTTTGTTTTGTGAGATTAAGAGTCACTTATGGTTTGTCTCCCTCCCAATCCCATCTTGTTTCATTTATTCTTCTCGTACCCACTTAAGCCCCCATGTTGCATCACCACTTCCTCATATCAGGGAGATCATATGATAGTTGTCTTTCTCTGCTTGACTTATTTCGCTAAGCATGATACGCTCTAGTTCCATCCATGTTGTCGCAAATGGCAAGATTTCATTTCTTTTGATGGCTGCATAGTATTCCATTGTGTATATATACCACATCTTCTTGATCCATTCATCTGTTGATGGACATCTAGGTTCTTTCCATAGTTTGGCTATTGTGGACATTGCTGCTATAAACATTCGGGTGCACGTGCCCCTTTGGATCACTACGTTTGTATCTTTAGGGTAAATACCCAGTAGTGCAATTGCTGGGTCATAGGGCAGTTCTATTTTCAACATTTTGAGGAACCTCCCTGCTGTTTTCCAGAGTGGCTGCACCAGCTTGCATTTCCACCAACAGTGTAGGAGGGTTCCCCTTTCTCCACATCCTCACCAGCATCTGTCATTTCCTGACTTGTTTATTTTAGCCATTCTGACTGGTGTGAGGTGATATCGCATTGTGGTTTTGATTTGTACTTCCCTGATGCCGAGTGATATGGAGCACTTTTTCATGTGTCTGTTGGCCATCTGGATGTCTTCTTTGCAGAAATGTCTGTTCATGTCCTCTGCCCATTTCTTGATTGGATTATTTGTTCTTTGGGTGTTGAGTTTGCTAAGTTCTTTATAGATTCTGGACACTAGTCCTTTATCTGATATGTCGTTTGCAAATATCTTCTCCCATTCTGTCAGTTGTCTTTTGATTTTGTTAACTGTAAAGTGTCAGGATATAAAATCAATGCACTGAAATCAGTTGCATTTCTCTACACCAACAGCAAGACAGAAGAAAGAGAAATTAAGGAGTCAATCCCATTTACAATTGCACCCAAAACCATAAGATACCTAGGAATAAACCTAACCAAAGAGGCACAGAATCTATACTCAGAAAACTATAAAGTACTCATGAAAGAAATTGAGGAAGACACAAAGAAATGGAAAAATGTTCCATGCTCCTGGATTGGAAGAATAAATATTGCGAAAATGTCTATGCTACCTAAAGCAATCTACACATTTAATGCAATTCCTATCAAAGTACCATCCATCTTTTTCAAAGAAATGGAACAAATAATTCTAAAATTTATATGGAACCAGAAAAGACCTCGAATAGCCAAAGGGATATTGAAAAAGAAAGCCAACGTTGGTGGCATCACAATTCCGGACTTCAAGCTCTATTACAAAGCTGTCATCATCAAGACAGCATGGTACTGGCACACAAACAGACACATAGATCAATGGAACAGAATAGAGAGCCCAGAAATAGACCCTCAACTCTATGGTCAACTAATCTTCGACAAAGCAGGAAAGAGTGTCCAATGGAAAAAAGACAGCCCCTTCAATAAATGGTGCTGGGAAAATTGGACAGCCACATGCAGAAAAATGAAATTGGACCATTTCCTTACACCACACACGAAAATAGACTCAAAATGGATGAAGGACCTCAATGTGCGAAAGGAATCCATCAAAATCCTTGAGGAGAACACAGGCAGCAACTTCTTCGACCTCAGCCGCAGCAACATCTTCCTAGGAACAACGCCAAAGGCAAGGGAAGCAAGGGCAAAAATGAACTATTGGGATTTCATCAAGATGAAAAGCTTTTGCACAGCAAAGGAACCAATTCTGTCTTATGTTTAAGAATACTATTGTATCTACTATGTTTTTTATTACGTTTCTCTCCTTCACTCTGAAATTTATTTATATCTTCTTTTTCTTCATTTATTTTTTTATTTTCTTCATTTTATTGTCAGTACTTTATTTTATTTATTTGACAGAGAGAGATCACAAGTAGGCAGAGAGGCAGGCAGAGAGAGAGAGAGAGGAGGAAGCAGGCTCCCTGCTGAGCAGAGAGCCCGATGCGGGACTCGATCCCAGGACCCTGAGATCATGACCTGAGCCGAAGGCAGCGGCTTAACCCACTGAGCCACCCAGGCGCCCTATTGTCAGTACTTTTTAAACACAAGCAGAATTTGAGTCTTCCCATTTATTTTTTAGAATTCTATTTAATTAATAGCTGCACTTTATTCTTTCTTTCCTCTTCTCTCTTAGGCATTCTCTGTTGATCTTATCTTTCTTGTCTTTGAGTTGGTGCGTGGTTAATTTATTTTCAGTCTTTTTAAAATTAATTTTAAGGGCATCTGGATGGCTCAGTGGGTTAAAGCCTCTGCCTTCAGCTCAGGTCATGATCCCAGGCTTAGGATCGAGCCCCGCATCAGGCTCTCCACTCAGCGGGGAGCCTGCTTCCTCCCCTCCCTCTGCCTGCCTCTCTGCCTACTTGTGATCTCTGTCAAATAAATAAATAAATCTTAAAAAAAATTAATTTTATTTTATTGTGGTAAAAACACTTAACATAAGGTCTATCCTCATAACAAGTTTTCAAGTGTATAATACAATATTGTTGACCATAGGTACAATATTGTAAAGCAGATCTGTATAACTTATTCATCTTGCTTAATTAGAACTTCATGCCTGCTGATTCATAACTTCCCATCTCCCCTTGAGTCCCATTCACTGATTCTAGGAATTTGAATATTAGATACTATATATAAATAGATTCATCCAGTATTTGTCTTTCTGTAACTGGCTCATTTCACTTAGCATAATGGCCCCAACTTGATCCATATCCAATATTTTGCAGACCTTGGAAGGCTTAGTAATATTTCCTTGTAGGCTTTCTTCATCCATCCATCAACAGAAACTTAAGTTGTTTCCATATCTTGGTTATTGTGAATAGTGCTGTTATGAACATGGGAGGGCTAATTTGTCTTTGCAATCCTGACTTCAGTTCTCTTGGATCCATACCCAGAAGTGAGATTGCTGGATCCTGTGGTAGTTCTATTTTTTATTTTTTGAGGAATCCCCCATACTGTTTTCCATAGTAGCTGTATCATTTTGCATTTCCACTAGCTGTGTACAAGATTCCAATTTCTCCATGTCCCTGCCAACATTTCTTATCCTTTTTTTGATAATAGCCATCTTAAATAGGGTTGAGGTGATATGTAATTATGGTTTTTATTTGCATTTGTGATGATTATTGATGTTGAGGATATTTTCATATATCTGATGGCTGTATTTATGTCTTCTTTGGAAAATGTCTACCTTTGCTTAAATCCTGATTATTACTATTATTTCTGTTAGTTGTAAGATTTCCTTTCATATCTTGGCTTTAACCCCTTATAGAGTATATATTTTGCAAATGTTTCATCCCATTCTATAAGTTGCCTTTTAAATTTGTTGATAGTTTCCTTTTTTGTGCAGAAACATTTTAGTTTTATATAATCTTACCTATTTGGTTTTGGTGTCAGATACAAAAAAATCACTGACGAGACTAATCTCAATGATCTTTTCTTCTGTGTTTTCTTTAAGTGTTTTCAAGTTTCAGGTCCTTAATTTGAATTTTTCATCCTTTTGAGTTGATTTTTATGTATGGTATGAGATAAGGATCCAGTTTTATTCTTTTCCATATGACAGTCCAACTTTTTAATACCATTTATTGAAGATGCTATCTTTTCCCTATTGTGTATTCTTGGTGACTTTGTCAAAAATTAGTTGACCGTATATATGTGGGTTTATTTCTGGGTTCTTTATTCTTTTCCATTGATCTGTGTTTTTATGCCAATACCATACTATTTTGATTACTATGGATTTGAAATATAGTTTGAAATGAGGAGGTAAAATTCCTGCAACTTTGCACTTCTTGCTCAAAACTGCTTTAGCGATTTGGGGTCTTTTATGATTCCATATGAATTTTATGCCTACTTTTTTCTATTTCTGTAAAAAATGCCATTTGAATTTTGATAAAGATTGAATTGAATGTGTGGATCACTTTGTGTACCAGTGATATTTTAAGAATATTAATTCTTTCAATCCATGAACATGAGATATCTTGCCATTTATCTATGTCTTTTTCAGTTCCTTCCAGAAATGTTTTGTAATTTCCATTGTACAGAACTTTTACCTCCTTTATTTATTCTTATGTATTTTATTCCTTTTGATGTAATTAGAAATGGGATTGTAATTTCTTTTTCAGATAGTTTGTTGTTAGTGCATAAAAATGCAATCAGATTTTGATTTTGTAGCCTGCAACTTTACTAAGTTCATTGGAGTCTTTAGGATTTTCTATTAAGATAGTATGTTCTGCAAAGACAATTTTACATTTTCCTTTCTGATATGGATGCCTTTTCTTTTTCTTGCCTAATTGCGCTGGTTACCGTTCCCAGTACTAAGTTGAATAAACGTGATGAGAGCAGACACCTTTGTCTTGTCCCTGATCATAGTATGTTAGTTGTAAACTTGTTATATAAGACCTTTTATTTTTTTGAGATACATTCTTTCTATACCTCATTTATTGAGAGTTATATCAAAGGTTGTTAAATTTTGTAAAATGCTTCCTCTGCATCTAGTGAGATGATAATGTGATTATTTTCTCATTATGTCATGTTTACTGATTTGAATATGTTGAAATACCTATGGATAAATCTAATTTGATCATGATATATAATCCTTTTAATATACTGTTGAATACTATTTAGTATTATTTTGTTGAGAACTTGATACTGACCTGTAATGTTTTTTCTTTTTTTGAAGAGATTTTATTTATTAATCTGATTCACAGAGGAGAGCAAGAGCAAAAGCAGGGGGAGTGACAGGCAGAGGGAAAGGGAGGGAGAGGGAGAAGGAGAAGCAGACATCCTGCTGAGCAGTGAGCCCAATGTGGGACTCGATTCCAGGACCTTGGATCATGAACTGAACGGAAGGCAGATGCTTAACCAACTGAGCCACCCATATACCCTATAATTTTCTTTTTGTATAATGTCCTTACCAGGCTTTGGTATCAGGGTGACGCTGTCCTTGTAAAATGAGTCTTGAAGTGTTCCTTACTCTACAGTTGTTTTGGAAGAGTTTAAGGATTGCCACTAATTCTTTAAATGTTTGGAAGAATTCACCAGTGAAGCCATCTGTAGTTAGCCTTTTCTTTGTTGAAATATTTTTTTAAAAAGATTTTATTTATTTATTTGACAGAGAGAGATCACAAGTAGACGGAGAGGCAGGCAGAGAGAGAGAAAGAGAGAGAGGGAAGCAAGCCCCCTGCTGAGCAGAGAGCCTGATGCGGGACTCGATCCCAGGACCCTGAGATCATGACCTGAGCCGAAGGCAGCGGCTTAACCCACTGAGCCACCCAGGGGCACCTTTGTTGAAAGATTTTGAATACTGATTCAATTGCCTTGCATGTTATTGGTCTGTTCAAATATTCTATTTTTTCTGTAATCTGTTCTTTGTAGATTGTGTCTTTCTAGGAATTTATCTAGTCTAAGTTGTCTGATTTGTTGGCGTATAATTGTCCACATAGTTTCTCGTGGTCATTTGTATTTTTTTGGCATTATTTGTAACATCATTTTCATTTCTAATTTCGAGTTTTCTCTCTTTTACTCTGTTAGGCTAGCTAAAGTTTTGGCAATTTTATCTTTTAAAAAAATCAACTTGTATTTTAACTGATCTTTTCTATTATCTCTCTAGTCTCTATTCATTTATTTCTGCTCTGATCTTTGTTATTTCCTCCTTCTACTGATTCAGGTTTAGTTGTTCTTCCTTTCCTAGTTCCATGTGGTGTAAAGCTAGGTTGTTTGAGATCTTTGTTTTTTTGATGTAGACATTTATTACTATAAACTTCCCTCTTGGAGTTTCTTTTATTGCATCCCATAATTTTAGTGTGTTGATTTGTCTCAGATACTTTTATATTTCTTCTTTAATGTCTTCTTTGACATTCAGAAGGATATTGTTTAATCTCCACATATTTGTGAATTTTCCAGTCTTTCTTGTTACTTTCATGTAATTGTGATCAGCAAAGATGCCTGATGTGATTTTAATCTTTTCATATTTGTTAAGACTTGTTTTGTGACCTAATATATTATTTATCTTAGAGAGCATGCTATGTGTATTCTGCCACTGTTGGAATGTTCTGCATATATGTTAGATATTTTTGGTCTGAAGTGTAGTTTAAGTCTAGTGTTTCCTTGATATTCTGTCTGGATGATCTATCTACTGTTCAAAGTGGGATACTGAATTTCCCTATTATTATTTTACTATTATTTATCTCTTCCTTCTGATTTGCTAATGTTTGTTCTATATATTTAGATGCTCCAATATTGGGTGCATTTTTTTTTTTTTTTTTTTGAGAGAGAGAGCATGTGTGTTGGGGGAAGAGGGCAGAGGTGAGAAGTACCACAACTCAGAGTGCTTCACAGAGGTACTCTTAAGCTATATAGTTAGCTTTACCATACTGCAATATTTTTGAGTTATAACTAACTAGTTCAACAGGTTTACAGATTATGTTATCTAGATTAAATTATTCCCCAGAAAACTTGTATTTCTACAAGGAAACAGCATATTGAAGAGAACACTAATAATGTAAATAATGTGTAAGAGATAGAAAGGAAGTGAAAAATGATTGCTATCTATCACTGAACTGCCTAGGATTTTGTCCATCTTGCAACTATTGGTCTGCTATAATGGAGAAAGTACTCTAAGTTTATGGTACTATTTCAATAGAAAGCTTAGGAAAATCCATTTTGATAGGCTATTATAAAATGTTAAGGGGATTAAAAGATTACTTTTAAATGGTAGATAAAGTTTTCAGATTTTCTTAGAAAGTTGGGTCTCACAGTGGATAATATTGAGAAGATAAATTAACACTAAGGAAATGTCATTATTACTTAAATGACAGTGATACTCATTTTCAATTGCATCTAACTTAAACCTCTGGTATTTTAGATTTGACACAGTTTATCCAGGCTAATAGAATTTATAATACAGATTACAAAACACTTATTCTTTTCAAACCAGATTCTCATGATCTCTATCACCTCCTCTCCAACACTTTGCTGGTTTTCAAAATTAGTAGCATGGGGGCACCTGGGTAACTCCATGGGTTAAGCCTCTGTCTTCGGCTCAGATCATGATCTCAGGGTCCTGGGATCGAGTCCTCCATCAGGCACTCTGCTTGGCAGGAGGCTGCTTCCTCCTCCTCTCTCTCTGCCTGCCTCTCTGCCTACTTGTGATCTCTGTCAAATAAATAAATAAAATCTTTAAAAAAAATTAGTAGCACATACAGAAGATGCAAATGAAGCAGGAAAAGACAATGTGGTCTAGATCTAGTCTTTTTCTTTTTTAATGATTTTATTTATTTATTTGGGGGAGAGGGAATGTGCACACATGTGTGCGCGTGCACACACAGAGTTGCAGAAGAGGGGCAGAGGGAGAAGCAGGCTCCCCATTGAGCAAGACCCTGGGATCATGGTCCCTGGGATCATGACCTGAATCGGAGATAGATGCTTAACTGACTGACTCACTGAAACACCCCTGGAAACTTCTAGAGTCTTTAAATGGGTCCCCATAAAATTATGCCTAAGTACTTCACACTACAGATTATAAAGATATTGCTAAATGCAAAGTTATGCAAAGCATTAATACTTGCTTTACATGATTTCTTTTTAATTTTTGATTCCATGACTTAGCTAACGTTGAACCATAGAAATCAGAAGAAAATTTAAAAAATAAATTGGAGGAGCACCTAGGTGGCTCAGTCATTAAGCATCTGCCTTTTGTTCAGGTCATGACCCCAGGGTCCTGGGATCAAGTCCTGCATCAGGCTCTCTGCTCTGTGGGAAGCCTTCTTCTCCCTCTCTCACTCCCTCTGCTGTGTTCTCTCTCTCGCTGTGTCTCTCTCTGTCAAATAAATAAATAAAATCTTTAAAAAATAAATAAATAAATTTGAAAACAAAAATCATAGAACAGCTATCCAAAATAATACAGCCTTAAGTTCAGGCTGTTTATTATTTATTCTTTCATTCAAGGTAATAGTTATGAATGGTCACAGACACTCAATTTTCTGTCCAATAGCTCTACTACTTTTTATTAAACAAATGACTTAACCACTCTAAAATCTTTGGTCCCTTATCTAGGGATGTTAAGAATACTATTAGCCTATTTTGAGCTCTTGGTGCAGTGTATTACATACTTGATAATAAATATTTGTTAAATAAATGATTGACTTTGAACATTAATTCAAACATGTAGTGAGTTTCTACTAGATGTCAGTCACGGATATCAGGACTATGAACAAAAGATGAATAAGAAACAATCTCTCCTTTTGAGTTCAGACAGAGAAACAGATAAAATTAAGTTCCATAAAATACTAGACGAATGTAACAAAGGATGATACAGATAGGGGTTAGGTCCCAAAGGCTATAGATGGCCTTGCCCCATGGCTTTGGGCAGCCCCTAACCCTGTGAATTTGCTTGAAGCAGCCCACACCTAGCTCTTAAAGGTTAAAGTAACAATCTGTGGTTCTCCTAGACTGGAATTGCCCATGGGTGGCTCCTAGTCATGAGGGCAGCCTCCCACAGCTCCACTGAGGAGTGCTATAGTGGTTGCTCTTTCTCTGGGGTGACTCTACCTCTGCAGGGATTTTCTGCCTGGGTCACACACCAGGCAGAAATAGCCATGATCTCATGGCTTGTGCACTCTGTGTCCTGGCAGAGATGATGCATGAACAGTACCACTTGGATGCAGCAAAATCCGTTGCCTGTACCGTCTGGTGGGGTGACTACTGCAGCCTGTGCCATAAGAACTCACTGGAACCAAATCTGGGGCAATCAAGGAGCTTGCCCCAAATGCAGGGAGTGAAAGTCCTTGAAGTAAGGCTAAGCAGTAGGTATTTGGGGTGCTATAACAAAGGTACCATAGACTAGGTGACTTAGAGGTAACACAAATTTGTTTCTCACAGTTCTAATAGCTGAGAAGTCCAAGATCAAGGCTCCAGCAGATTCACTGTCTAATGAAAGCCCTTTCCTTGTTCACAGATGGCTGCTTTTTTGCAGTTAGCTCTCATGGTATAAGGTGCAAGGCATCTCTTGGGGTCTTTTTTTAGAAGGGAATTAATTCCATTAATGAGCATTTCTATCCCCACAATTTACCTCCCAAAGGCTCCATCTCCCAACACCATCACATTTTGGGGATACACATTCAGTATATAGCAACCGTCAAGTGTATGTTGGTTTTGGAAGTGGAAGGTTCCCAATGATAAGGAAGGGAGGATAGTGGCAGATGAATCTAAGATTTCTGGTAAGGGCAAATGAACAGTGGAGTTAATAATTGAATAGGTTTAATAATCAAATGCACAAATACAAGTTTGAGTTTTGGGGAATAGGAATAATACATTCTTTTTGATCTTAAGATGCCTATAGTTCTACTAGATAGGTAATTTGAAGTATGGGTCTGTTTCTCTAGAGAAAAGTTCTAGAGTCACACAACAGGAAGTCAGAGTATCAACTACTCGCCAGAAATCCTAGGCATCTACTTATTTTTAAATGCCTGACCATCTGGCTTTTACCAAACACTTCTTTTAAAGGAGACCAGAGACTTTCTAATCACATAGTTGAAAGGATTTTTCTCTAACTTTGATTTTTCACTAGTTCTTCTTTCTCCTCCTAGTTCCTAAATGTAGGCTTTTCTCAAAGTCTGTCTTTAAACTTCTCCTTCTATTCTCTTCCTTTTGGTGTTCACTCAAATAGCTTTGACACTCTCTCCTATGCAAATAGCTAACAATTCTCCATCTCAAGTCTCACCTTCATACCTATATTCCAACTAATTCTGACAGTGTCACCTGGATCCTCCTCAGGTACCCTGAATCTGGGCCAAATCGAGTTTTCATTTCCTTCAAAAGTCTCTCTTCACCATTTTTGCTACTTAGGCTTGAATTTCACCCAGAACCAACTTTGAAACTGCCTACTTTCTCATCCTCTCTCTTTGAATACTTGTCATTTTGTTATAACTTTAAAATTTTAAAGGGTCTCTGTGTATGATCCCACCTATAAACCCAGCTCAGTTCAGTAACTCACTCAGACTCCTCTAAGGAGCCTATGAACCAGCTGGTCTATTTCTCTCACCTCACATTTATTCTTTTAACTCACTAATGATAGGTTAATTTTAGAAACTCTTAATAACTGGTCCTCTTGCTAAAACACACACACACACACACACACACACACACACACACAGAGTTTTCCATTGCTAATATAAGGTCTCCACTTTATATCTGAAATCTCCACAGTATAACTTTGTATTGTAGTGGTTAAGAGTATGGGTTTTATTACCTGTCAGACCTCGATTAAGATCTAAGAACATCAACTTAATAGTTGTAAAACCTTGGAAAATCATTTAATATCTTTAGAAAAGTGGGAATAATAATACTAGCACCTGCTGCATAGCAGGTTCTTAAAGTTGAATAAAATAAAGTCTGTAGGGTATGTAGCAAGAAGCAGAGCACACTGTAGGTGCTCATTAAATGTCTGCTAGCTAGTATTACTTTCTTCTATTACTCTTTCAAACTGCATCAACTTACATTATTAAATAACTATCATTTTCCAAAAATACAAAATGTGTCTGTCTCTATACCTTTGCTCATGTTATCCTCCTTACTCCACCTTAACCTGTAAATTGCTGACTTTCAAGCTCTACTTCAAATGCCATCTTCTTCAAGAAGTCTTTCTGGATATCCCCAAATAGCTGCAATTTCTTCCTTCTACATTTTCCTTAACTTCTCATAGTTAGTATTCTGGTTCATATTATAGTGTTAATCCATACTTTCCATCATTAAATTGTGAGCTGAGGACAGACACATTATTTTTGTATCTCCAACAGTGAAGGCGTTGATGATGGAAACATTGTTTTCTGATCCACAAATGCCTAAATAATTAAAATGCAGGAATTTTTCCTATCATTTCTCTAATTTTTCTCAGTGTCATCTATATTGCTGTGGAACATCTAGAACTAGCCAATGGATGGGAAAAAGATTAGTGAGCAATTTTTAATTTGTAACAATACATTAAACATACTACTGGCTAAACTAAATTTATTAAAGAGGCCACCAAGGTCTGCAGAACCCAACTAAACAGTTCTAAACAATTTTATGCAGTATAATTACTATTATAGGTATTTGTAGCATTAAAGTAAAATTTATAAGCTCAAAAAAATAAGAAAATAAAAAAAGTCCATGTGGATTTTACATAAATTCTCCACAGATTTATGTAATCCATGAACATTATTTTAGAATGTTGCTAGTAGAGTTTGAAAAAATTAAGAAATAAGATTTACTGTTCTTGAATTGAAATATTACATAGTTCCATGTAAAGGAACTTACATGGAACTTACTTAAAGGCCAGAACAAAGGCCTTTAAGATGGACTATAGCCAATATGAATCCTTGTGAAGCATCCATTTTTATTACAATGTATATGTATTTTGTGACTGATGAAGCCCAGATGGCAAAATTACAACATATCCAAGGAGTTTGGAACAATATGAGAATTTAATGAGACAGTGTGAAAAATACATACAGAATAGGAATGAAGATAAATGACTGCTTATAACAGAAATTGTTTTTATTGTTTGTATGTGAATGAGAAAAATAATGATTCTTCTTCCAAATGAAAAAAGTTGTCATTATTCTTTTGTTTTCCAAAACTGCTGTTACAGGAAGTGTTTCCATTTTTAACCATGGGCTACCCCAGATAATGCCACTCTTTTGGGTTGAAGAAAAGTAGTAGTATCGGTTTCAAGGTCTTTAGACTTCAGGCATTTTTGTATCATAATTTCAATTTTTAGCTTCCAAAGAGAATTTGAAGTAATAAGATAATTTTAATGTTATAGATGATAATTTCATAATATTCAAGAGGCAGTAGAAAAAGATCAGGATTTGGTATCAAAACTGTAGTTTCTAATCTTGGTTATGCAACTTTGTAACTCTGTAATCTCAAGAGGGGCTCAGTGTTCTTATATGTAATGTGGGAGAATAAGGCCAAACGATTTCTAAAAGTTGTACTGCGTTAGTGTTTCTTGATTTATCCATTCTGGCTGTTCTTTCTCAAAAATATTCTGCTCCCTCTACCAGATTATCAGCTTCTGTGCTTCGTTCTTTCTAACCATGTATCAAGAGTCCCAAATTTCATCAGCCACCCTTTCATCACATCTGTGTTATTAAGTCTCGTCAGCTCTGAAGACCTGCTAAACCTTACTTGCTTTGGAGGTGCTGGTTTTCACGGTCTATTCTGTCTTCAGTTCATACATAATATCCCTTAACCTGGCAATCCGATTAGACTAAAAGCTACATTTATTGTCAATCATTAACACCGCACTCTTCATTACCTTTGATCCCCATCCAGGGTCTTCAGTCTGATGCATTGTATCATCTCTCATGAAAGATGCTTTTATCACTATCATCCAGACAATTAAATGTAGCAGGTATGAATTCCCTTTGGCAAATGTTGATCCAGTTTGTCACTGTCCTTCCCACATAATCAGCTTGATAAGATATTAGCTCTGAAGTCACAAAGTCTAAGAGGAATACAGAGTCTACCAATTACTGGTTCTATAACTTTGGGAAATTAACCTCTCATAATTTTATCTCCAAAATTATTACATCATAGAGAGGTTGGAAAGATAATTAAAAAAAATGTTAAGTGAATGTAATAGATAACAGTAATAGATAAAAATGCTTTTGTACAAGGAACAGTCAAGTTTAGAATACTCTGAGAGTTGGAATTTATTTTTTATTTTTTATTCTTAGGAAGATTCCATGAAGAAAAAGAAAAACCAAAATACAGAGGAGGATAGTGAGATCTATATTAAACGACAACAACAACAACATCAAAGAAATAGGGGCTCTACTGGAATGAATCTAAAGAAGCTGGTTATCAATTCAGCAAAGTTCAAAACCACAGAAATGTACAATTTTAAAATGGTAAGGAATTATTGAAAATTGCCATACTCTACCAACAAAAGTATAAACTGGTTGAAACTCTAGAGTGAAATTTTGCAATATGTAACAAGAGACTTTAAAATGGATCCATATAGTAATGGTATTGCATCAAAGTTAAGTTGCTGACTTTGATAACTACGTTATGATCATATAATAATAAAAATGATTGCTTGTTTTTGGAAATGCACACTTAAGTATTAAGCGACAGAGAAGGCTTATGTATTTTGTGACTGGTGAATTCCAGATGGTAAAATTACAACATATCCAAGGATTTCCAAGAGTAACTTACACGTTGAAAGACTGTATTCTCTGGTCTATGTGGTCAACCCCTCTGGCACCAGCAAGCTGCATCAGGAATGCAAGCTGCCATCCCCACCTCTACCTGTGAGCTGGGAGATGGGGGACAGTGGGTGGGTAATGTTAGTTTTACTTCTCAACTTGGATCAGATGTTTGGTCAAATACTATTCTCACTCCATCCAGAAGTTTTATCCCACCACGGCTCCTTTCATATATGGGGAAAGCTTAAGTCAACAGACAATTCATAACCTCAAATACATAGTTGAGGACTCAATCACAATAATCAAAGAGAAAAGCAAGTATGAAAGATAGAAAATAAGCCTAACAAAAGGAAGAACTCAGTACCTATAAAATATAAGCTTAATAAAGTGAGAAGGACAGCATTTTAAAATATTTAATAACTTTAGAAAGATATGGATGAATATTCATTTAAAAAAAAAACAACAGAATACCATGGAAATTTAAAATCTGACCACTAAAATTTTAAAAAATCAATCAATACACTGTCAAGATGGTTAATATACTGCAAGACTGAACTAAGGGTTTTTCAGAGAATGAAACCCAAACTTTGAAAAAATGATGTATAAGAGAAATTTAATAAACTAGGAAAGAAGCAAGAAAAAAAATAATACAGAAAAAAACCAAAGAACTAATAGAGTTGGTCAATACAGACTTTCATTAAAAAAATTACCATAGGGGCACCTGGGTGGCTCAGATGGTTAAGCCTCTGCCTTCCGCTCAGGTCATGATCCTGGAATGAAGCCCTGCATAGGGCTCTCTGCTCAGCAGGGGGCCTGCTTCCCTTTCTCTCTCTCTGCCTGCCTCTCTGCCTACTTGTGATCTCTGTCAAAACAAAAAACAAAAAACAAAAAAACAAAACAAACAAACAAAAAAAAAACCCATAGACTAGGTGACTTAAATTTTAAGAAACAGAAAGAAAGAGAGAGCAGTGGGAGAGGCAGACGGAGAGAGAATCTAGGCATGGAGCCTGACACAGGGCTCCATCTCAAGACCCTGAGATTATGGCCTATGCTGAAGTCAAGAGTCAGATATTTAACCAACTGTGCCACACAGGCACCTTTTATGTAACAATCATAAACAACAGAAAACAAATTTATTTCTCATCGTTTTGCAGGCTGTAAGTCTTTGGCTTGAAGATGGCTGGCTATCTTGTTCACTTTCTCCTGCAGCCTTTCCTCAGTACATGTGCAAAGAGAAGGAGAAAGAGCTTTTTTGGAGTCTCTTCTTACATGGATACTAATCTTAACAGATCAGGCTCTTACTATTAGGACCTCACCTAATCTTTATTACTTCCTAAGCAGCCCCATCCTCAAACACAGCCAAGTTGGGGCTTAGAGTTCCAACATATGAATTTGGGGGGTACACAAACTTAACTCAATAACAGTCAATAAAACAAAATCTGGTTCTTGAACAAGAGAAAATTCAGAAATAAATCATATTAGAAACATAACTAAAGAACCTTAAAAAAATGTACAAGCTCCTAGAGTATACCTTGAATATTTTTAATTCAAAAGGAAATTTAAAAAACCAGATAATGAGAGCTATGCTACTTTCATTTAGGAAAGTAGTTTTAAAAATCCTGGCTAAGGGGTGCCTGGGTGGCTCAGTGGGTTTAGCATCTGCTTTGGCTCAGGTCATGATCTCAGGGTCCTGGGATGGATCCCCAGGTCAGGCTCTCTGCTCAGCGGGGAGCCTCCCTCCCCCTCTTTCTGCCTGCCTCTCTGTGTACTTGTGATCTCTCTCTGTCAAATAAATAAATAAAATCTTTAAAAAGAAATCCTAGCTAAAGCAGATCAGATCTATAAAGTAAATCACATGTGTTAGAATATTAAGAAAAAAAATATCCTGGCCAAATAGGCAATGGGAAGTAAAAGTTATTTAGTTGTGAGAATGGTCCCTTGCAAGATGGCCTACCCAAAATGTGGCATCTTACAAAGCTCCACAGAAACTAGCTATAGCTCAGATCCTAAGGCAGTAAATACTGATCTGCTATAATGTTTGAACCCATTTGCCACCTCCAGTGGTACTCACGTTAGGGAAGGTGCTGGCATTAACACAATCAATCATGTATACTGATGTGGTCCACTGGCATGGCAATCCTGCTAACTTTCAGTTTTTTTTTTTTTTTAAGGATTTATTTATTTATTAGAGAGAGTGTGTGCACACAAGAGGAGGAACAGAGGGGAGGGGGAGAACGAATCTCAAGCAGAGTGCAGAGACCGGCTGAGTGCAGAGACCAACGTGGGGCTCGAACTCACCACCCTGAGATCACGACCTGAACTGAAATCAAGAGTTGGATGTTCAACCAACTGAGCCACCCAGGTGCCCCTAACTTGCAGCCATCTTCTATTTATAACCAGAAGTCTTAGATTTCAGCTACATTAGGATTTTTTATCAATCTTGAATGCCATGCTGTCAGGACAGTGCTGAAATCAAAGTTCTGCCACATCATACTACTACTGTATTCTGGTTCCTGATCATGCCAGGGGAGGAGCTGATGTTCTCTAATTACTCATTAAAAGTTCATATTCCAGTGGTCAAGTTCCCACTAGTAGAATCTGTCACATGGCCTAAAGAGATTGCTATGCTCTGCTTTAGAGTGGAATGAGGCAATGGTGACCCACCACTGAGGTTCTGACCCCTACTCCTCTATGCTTTCCCTAGTAAATACTGCTCCAGCAGGTCTGATATGTGTGTTGCTTGGAGACCTGCACTGTTAATGATGACATGTCACATTACAGATTACACAAGATAAACTATATAATCATCATCATATTTGCTGTCCCAAAGTATGTGAGAAATTCAACATTCATTAATAATTTTTCAAAAAAAAATGAAGGTCCATCTCAATCTAGTACCATTTATAAAAATAAATTCCAGACTGACTAAACACTAATGTAAAAAATGATAAAATTACAAAATAGCATATAAAATATTGAAGTCTAAATGTGTTTGTATATATGACACGGAAGTCATTAAAAGATTGATAAACTTGAACACATTGAGATTAAATCTTCTGTGGAATTAAAATTCAAAAAAATTAAACCATAAAATAAATTGAAAGGTAAGAAAGAGACAGAGATGAAATATTTCCAATATATAGACATATGGGCTAATATTTAGAAAGTATATTGTATGGAGTGAATGTCCTCAGGAGAAGAGCTTTAGAAAAGCAGAGAAGCTTCAAGATTGCTTTTCTGTTTATACTGTTTTCTAAATTTTTTAAAAGACTAAAATTTTTTAAAACAATTTTCCTTTTAAAGATTATTTATTTATTTGATAGACAGAGATCACAAGTAGGCAGAGAGGCAGGCAGAGAGAGCGAGGAGGAAGCAGGCTCCTTGCTGAGCAGAGAGCCCAATGCGGAGCTCGATCCCAGGATCCTGGGATCATGACCTGAGCCGAAGGGAAAGGCTTTAACCCACTGAGCCACCTAGGTGCCCCTGGAGACTAAATTTAATATGCTAGTATAAGCCTGATTATCACTACTCAACAATATAAAAAGTATAAAACAGACTCGTGATTTTGAATATATTAATACAAAATGTAGGACAACTCCATGAACCAAGAGAGTTAAAAGGAGAAAAAGAAGACTGGTTGATCTAGTAACAAATACAGAAGTAGAGATAATCTATACTCTAGTAGGTCCTATATCACCAATATCAGCCAAAATGCACAAAATAAAATTCAAATATGACTCGGGAGAGACATGATAATGGCTAAGACCTTATAATGTATCTCAAAGGCTACTGGAGAACTCATCCAACTCACTATGTAGTTTGTGTATAGGGTGGCATATGTGTAGGTTCTTCTGAAGGAAAGAAGTACAGAATTTTAATTTTAGATTAATAATTATAAAATTACAGGGTATCCATAAAAGTGGCTCACTGCTGCTATTATATGTACTCTCCAATTTTTTTTTTTTTTTTTTTTTTTTTTTTTTAAGATTTTATTTATTTATTTGACAGAGAGAAATCACAGTAGACAGAGAGGCAGGCAGAGAGAGAGGAAGCAGGCTCCTGGGATCGAGTCCCGCATCGGGCTCTCTGCTCAGCAGGGAGCCTGCTTCCTCTCTCTCTGCCTGTACTCTCCAATTTTTAAAACTTCTTAAAGATAACACTTTTTTAAAAAGTCTCTTTTACTTTAAAATAGTATCTTTTAGGGGTACCTGGGTGGCTAAGTGGGTTAAGCCTTTGCCTTCAGCTCAGGTTGTGATCTCAGGGTACTGGGATGGAGCCCTGCAGCCGGTTCTCTGCTCAGCAGGGAGCCTGCTTTCCCCTCTCTCTCTCTGCCTGCTTCTCTGCCTAATTGTGATCTCAATCTCTCAAATAAATAAATAAATAAATCTTTAAAGAATCACATTTTTATAAGGTAGGCAAAATGTTATTCCCTCACTATAAAAAGTGTTAACCTGTGGGGTTTCTCCCCTGAACTTTTAGGAAAGCAGCAATGAGAGAGCACTTTGGCTTAGGCTTACATAAGAAAGGCTTTTAATGGAGATTTTAGAATTGAAGAGCTTCAGATTCAGGATTCATGAATCATGTAATATCTCAATGTACAGAAATCCTGACTAAAATAAGCCACCCAAAAAACCAACCCACTCAGCATTAATATGTACTTATTTTCTTCCAGAATTTTTCTTTAATACAAAATAAAACAAAAAATTCTAATAGGTTAAAACAAGTCAAATGCCCACTCTAAAAAGGTAAATACTTCACAAAGATCAACTGAATCTACAACTAAAACTTAATCGTGCAGGTTTTTAGTCAAATCACTGGTCACATAATACAAACAAAAGTCAACATGGTAAGCATTCTAAGAAATGAAACCCAAGCAGCATCAGCCTTTGTTTTTTTGCCATTTTGAAGACTTATACATTTTCATTTTCAGAGTAACATATTACATATTACTATATATATATATATATATATATATATATACTATATAACAATATATAGTAATGTTTTGGTACTATTCATAGAGGATCTCTAAATTAGAAGATGCCAGTTTTCCCAAAGACAACTTTGGTTATGCTTTAGAAGTCTTAGATAAATGAAACACCTTATCAAATATTAACATAGAGGGAAGAGACACAAGATACAACATAGACAGTCAAGTTACTTCTTTGTATGTTTAGGAATTACTTTCTCCTTCAAGATATTTACACTAGGAAAGTGTAGTGTGTCCTGATTAATATTTCAGTAGTAAAGATTTGAGTGATCTGAACCTTGGTAAAACCTTAATTCGAAACTCTTAACAAATACTTCCAGTGTCAAGACTACTTTTATTTATATTTATATATACTTTTAAAATATTTTTATATATTATATTACATATTATTATTATATATATTATATATACTTTATATATATTTAAATATACTTTTATTATTTTATATATATATTTCCAATGCCAAGATGTATTATTACAAAATTTATTGTTATGAGGGAAAACAAGTATAGCCAGTCATATTTGAAAAATGTCTCAACCACTGCTTCTCAATATAGAAGGACAGAATTACATATGGGCTATCACACAATTAATCATATCTCTCTTCCCTGAAATTCCCTTAATTTCATTCATTAGAAGGAGATATAAAGACTTTATAGTGGCATGTAGCTTTCCAATGAAACACTTGCTATCTCAAATATTATGCACGTTTTTCTTTCAGTAAGCTAGTACTGGCTTCAGAGTTTGTAAAAATGGAGAAAAAAAGACCAATTCAAAACCATTCTAGAAAATGTCTTTAACTATAAGTATCCAAGTCAAAAGCTGGAAACCCACTGTTAAGGGCTGAACTATATCTGCCCCCCCCCAAATTTATATGTTAAAGTCCTAAATCACGGTGCCTCAGAATGTAACTGTACTTACAGATAGGGTCTTTAAAAAGGCCATTAATTTGAAATGAAGTCATTAGCGTAGGTCCTAATCCAACATGACTGATGCCCTTATCAAAAGAGGAATTTTGACAGACACCTACAGAGGGAAGACAATATGAAAACATAGAGAGAAGGTGACTATATACAAGCCAAAAAGAGAGGCCTGGAACAGGTCTTTACCTCAAGGATCTCCAAAGGAATCAACCCTCCTGACACCTTGATTTCAAACTTCTGGCCTCTAGAACTATGAGAAAACAAATTTCTGTTTTTTTAAGCCACTCACTCTGTTGTACTTTATTACGGCAGCCTTAGCAAACTAATACAGCCTTACTAAAAACTAGGGTTTTTGTTCCCCATCTAAATAACCCTTAGTCACCACTCCTCAGTGGAAATAGAGGCTCTGATACCCTGCTTCTCCAGCTTCTCAGAAACTGCTTTCTTACAGCTGCAGCAAGACTTCCATAGATGGGTGTCAAGGACTTCCTCAAAGTGCTTTTTATATTAAACACACAACCTACTTTCTGCCTTTTCTAACACATGAGATTACAAAAAAATAGAGGTGTGTTGTTAGAACCAGAAGCCATCTTTGTATCAAAGCCATTATCTGACTGATGATGCAACAGGGAGACTCAGCTGGAGAAGTACTTGAGGTGGTACAGTGGGTAAAGAAAATTTTAGTTTACATCATATTATGAAGGACTTCCTCTCTGTCACTGTCTTAAGAAACTTCATAAAAACTTAATTTTCAATATTTATTTATATTTATTTTTAAGCAGGTCTCCATGTCAACACAGGCTTGAACTCATGACCATGAGATCAAGACCTGAGCTGAGATCAAGAGTCAGACACTTAACCAACTGATTCCACCCAGGCTCCCATTCAATGCTCTCAAAAATAATATTTATATATATTTTTAGTGTGACACTGAGGGGGCCTTATTAGGACAGGAAGAAGAAAGTCTGAGATTTGAGATATATTTGAAGGACTACCAAATGGGAGTTTGGGGTAATGGTAAAATATTCAACTCTACCTCGTATTAAATCATTACTCTAAAACAAACCACAAATTAACCTTCACCATAACCTCTCAGGGGGTTGGGTACCAACCTTTCACAAGTTAGGAATTACTTTAAGGCAAAAAGAACGTGAATTCTAGTTGGGAATTCAGGGCTCAAGATTAGATATTTACAGATAGAAACCAGATTTAGGCACCAGTTCATGATTTCACTAAATAGACACGTTCTCTCCATTAACAGAGAAGTTAACAGGCTAAAAATTCATTCTAATCCAGCCTTCAGAGATACCTAACCATTAGAAACGGTGTCTTTCCTCATCCAAAACAAGAGGTCTGTGGTGGAAATAGTTAGACTGCTTCAGCGTTCATCTCTCTCTCTCTCTCTCTCTCTTTTTTTCCCCCCTAAGATTTTATCTATCTATTTGACAGAGATCACAAGTAGGCAGAGAGGCAGGCAGAGAGAGAGGAGGAAGCAGGCTCCCTGCTGAGCAGAGAACCAATTCGGGGCTCGATCCCAGGACCCTGAGATCATGACCTGAGCCGAAGGCAGAGGCTTAACCCACGGAGCCACCCAGGCGCCCCCATCTCTCTTTTTATTGGTTATGACTGAAACCATTGAAGGTTGGAATACTATGCTATTGTCATTCAACAGACTACGGAACCACTGGTAGAGGGTGTTTACTACTATAAATTGGAAACATTAAGAAGGGACACTGCCATGAATGGGGGAAAAGGCTTTTGAATTATCACTGAAATAAACCAAATGCTCTAACAGTGTTAGGCTCCAGAGTTTGAAAATACTAGAGATTAAGTGAGGATCTATAAAGTCTTGAATTTCGAGCTACAAAGAACTACTTCTGTGGTAGTATTCAATCTCTCTCTTCTTGCTGGGTTCTTAGGTCAAGTTAACATCCACATGACAAAGCAAAGGGAAAATAATCTACCTGTATAATCAGACTTTGAGATTCTTTTTTTCCTTTTTTTTTCTTTAAGAGAGGGAGTGTAGAGAGAGAGGGGTCGAGGGAAAGGGAAAGAGAGAATCTTTTTTACCCCCCCGAAGATTTATTTATTTTAGAGAGGGCAGGGTCCGGGAGGACCAGAGGGTGAGAGAGAATTTCAAGAAGACTCCCAGCTGAGCGCAGAGCCTGATGTGGAGCTCCATCTCAAAATCCTGAGATCATGACCAGAGCTAAAATCAAGAGTCGGATGCTTAACCCTACTGAGCCACCCAGGAGCCCCCAGACTGAGATTCTTGAAATGGGTCCTCCAGCAAGGTGTGGAAGAATAATTACAAATGACAAGATCAAATTAGTTTAGGAGATATTTATATAGATAAGAATTACTAAATAGATTTATACTTTATTACTAATAAGGAACAAATCTTAAAAGAAGGCAGTGATGAGTGTTGGGAAGAACGTGGGACACAGAGATGATTCAGTCTCCTAAAATATGATCCTCAACTAGCCAAATCCCTGGGCATAGGCCAGGTCCTCCACTCACAACAATGGACTCCAAGAAGAAGCTCATCACTGATGTCGTAACTTTCAGCAAAATTACCTTGCAGTCTGACAAGGTGGCCCAGAAAGGGAACTGCTGTGACCATATACATATTCTTCCAATAGCTCACAAATCTCAGTTTGGGGGGGACAGACATAGTTGTAACCCCAGGACTAGTCAAGACCTTGAAACATGGATAGGTTTTCACTTTTGCTTAAATATGGAAAGGTGGGACATCTATTTGAAACTATCCTCAAAAGGGAAAGGGCTGGCTGAACATTCCGTTTTCTTTGCTGGCAGAAGAAAGAGACCTTGGTTATGTATGAGTAGGATGGGGGCAGGAGATACAAGCACCTGATAAACATCAAAATTTTTCTCCTTGGTCTAAGATACATGTTTATAGCAAACTCAGGTTTAGATAGAGATCTTGACTCTGAAGCTCTTTTTATTTTACCAAAGCAAAATTGAACACTAAAATTAAGCTAAGTACCTATAAATTACTTACCTGTATTTGGTTTATATATGGAATTACTCGTATGATGGAAATGTAAACACCTTGTCCTCATCTAATGTCCAATTCATAGCTCTGCCATCTTCTGATACTCAACTCTGCTTCTCTATTTCTACTCACTTCACTTTAACCATTCTCTTCCATAAGTACTTTCTTCCAGTATTATCACCCCGCAAAAATATCAATTGCAAGCTTCTCTAATCCTCTTGTCCTCCCAAAAAGTCCATTAAAACCAATCACTTTTCAAGTAACATATCATACATTACACTTCAGTCCTGTCTTCATTTATATCCTTTTCCAGCTTGGATTCTATGGCCCATCATTAAAATTATTCCCTTCAAAAATCTTTAGAAACCTCTTTGCCTTTGATCTTCTTTTGATGAACTCGGTCATCTTTTTTCCCCCTCACCTGTACCTGAACAACTGAATGTTGTCATATGATCTTAAATGTCATGTGGAATTAATTCAGTTGTTTTCATCCAGGATCAATCACAAGGATGCATGCACACATAAACACATATGCATGTACGCACAACCTAAAACCTATTTGTTCCATAATCTAATAATCTCACTTTCAGGTATATATCCAAAGAAAATAAAATTACCTCAAAGAAATATCTGTTTTCCCATGTTCACTGTGACACTGTTTACTTTATTCAAACCTATACCTCATACACTGGACTATCATTCAGCATTAAAGAAGGAAATCTTGTCATTTCTGACAACATGGATGAACCTGGGTGAACCTGGAGACATCATGCTCAATGAAATAATTCAGGCACAGAAAAAAAATATACTGGATGACTGTCACTGAATCTGAAAAAAAGTCAAAATCACAGAAGCAGAGGAAATGGTAGTTATCAGGGGTGGGGAGGAAATGGGGATGTTTGTGAAAGGGAACAAAGTTTCTGTTATACGGAAATGAGTTAATTTCTAGAGACCTAATTCATAGCATGTTGACTATGGTTAATAATTTATATATTTGAGATTTACTAAAAGAGTAAATCTTAAGTGTTCTTACTACACATGCACAAAAGGTGACTGTGAGATGATGGATATGTTAATTAGCTTGATTGCAGTAATCACTTCATATATATATATATGTTGCATTATACACCTTAAATATATATAATTTTATAAAAATAAATTAGAACCAATTAAATTATTTCATTAGGATTTGGTTTTTCTTAATCTCTCTTCTCTGCCTCCTTTGGCATTAGGTTCAATCTTAGATTCTATAGAAAAGATGGTGGCAGCAAATTCAAGTCCAGTACAAAAGAGCAAGTGTCTCTGCAGGAATCTAGCAAAAATCTTATGGCACCACACTGGCTCTATCCCAGTATCAGTAACTATAGTGGGTGAATACCATAATTTTAAAGCATAGGTCACATACCCATCCTTAAAGCATGGGTAAAGACAGCTCCACCTAAAACCCATTAATGGAGGAGGTGAAGGGCTTTCCAGCAGCAAACTGGGTGGAAAACAAACTGCAATATTTGAAAATATATACAACAGAGGCAAAAATTGAAAAATATATAAAAAAAGAATCTTATGCTGGTAAGATTATAAATTGTTTTCTGCTCTATTTTCTAAAGTTTTTATGTTGGATAATTTAAAATTGTATTGTTTCATATAACTATACATCAATCTTCATTATTTACAGACTCCATTTTTGCAATTTTGCCTACTTTCTATAAAGTATTTGTTACCCCCAATATCAATATTTGCTGCACTTTCACAAGGCAATGTTGTGTCTTCTTGTTTCAGCTCTCATACTATAAAGAGGTACCATTTTGTGATCTATTTAGTGCCACATTTTTTCAGTAACTGATTTTATTGTTAAAAATGATGTCCCCCTATCCTCCCCCCTCCACCCCCAGCGGGCTAGCAGTCTTAAGCTCAAGAAGGCAGAGATGTGCCTTAAGGAGAAAATCTGCTAGGTAAGCTTTGTTCAGGCAAGTGCTGTTGGTCATGAGCTCAGTGTTACTGAATCAATAGTATAGATCAAATAAATTATCTTTAAACAGAAACATACATAAAAAAATAAGCTTTTGTATTGATTGATTAATGAAAATGTTGTGACCAAAGGTTTGTAGGAATCTAATTCTGCATTTCTTCTAGGAGCAAGGATTCAGAATTTGCTAATACAGTTTTCACAATAATGTAGGAGAACATAATGACCATGAATAATGAGATCAGACTGCAAGTATATATGGTATATATGTGTTTTAAATAAACATAATAAAATTAAATTTTCAATGAGTTTTATAAATGAATATAGGAAATAAATACAAAAGGCTAATATAAGTATAAAAGAACAAAATTAACAATATAAAAGAGTAATTTCTTAAAAATATTTTAGCAACATAATCTATCCTTGAAATAAACATTCTAACCGGATGCCTGAGTGGCTCAGTTGGTTAAATGCCTGCCTTTGGTTCAGGTCATGGTCCCAGTCCTGGGATTGAGTTCCACATCAGGCTCCCTGCTCAGTGGGAAGCCTGCATCTGCCTCTCTCATGCACCTTGCTTGTGTTCCCTCTCTCTGTCTCTCACTTTGTCAAATAAATAATAAATAAAATCTTTATTTAAAAAATTGATATTGATCTACATATTGATCTACATATATCAAAGTGGTAAGTAGCGACAGAAAATTCTGAATAGTAATTTATCAGATTTAATATTTTTTATTATGTTGCTCATAATTACAGTCCATATATCAGATCTTCAATTAAAATCAATTATTGAAAATTCTGACGAAATATTTTAATATGAAAACAAGTTTCCAAATAAACCATCAAACTACAAATTTTCAATAAATTTCAACCTGCAGGGTCTCTGCTAATTAAATAGCCTTAAACCCTTGTGTACCCAAAGTACTTGTTTATAATTTTGCCAATTATAACAACTTCTTGTTACAAAAGTTAAATCATAAAAATGTTTTATGGACTTGTAAATTTTAGCATTGTAAAGGTGTACCAGGCAATATATCAATAATGGTTACTCTTAGTGTCACCTTGGAAAATGAAGATCAATAGGGGTTAAGTAATCTTACTATGAATATAATTATAATGCACATAAGAAATATCAGGCAATGATCCTAGTTCAAGAAAATTCCTTTCACCTACAAAAATATATACTCTTTGGGGAAAAATGATATGTACCCCTCTGTAAATATATCAGTAAGAACAGTATCTCAAATTTGGCATTAATTTGTTCCTTGATTCACTCAGTCATTCTTTCTTTTTTTTTTTAAAGGCTTATTTATTTATTTGGAAGACAGAGTAAGAGTACGAGTTGGGGGTATGCTGAGAGAGAGGGAGAGAGAATCCCAAGCAGACACCCCACTGAGCATGGAGCATATAACGCAGAGATCATGACCTGAGCCAAAACCAAGAGTCGGATGCTCAAATGACTGAGCCATCCAAGTGTCCTCATTCTATTTTTTTCATAGATACTTACTTCAAACCTCTCACATGTCACACAAAAGTTCCAGGTGCTAGGGAAATAGCAGTGAATAAAAACAGAGATAACTTAACAGACATGAGTTAACATTCTAGTAAGAAGCGAAGTGGACAGTATATATAAGCAAACCAATAAATAAACAAGATAAAATTTCACATGTTGATGGATGCTTAAGGGGAAAAAAAAAAAAAAAAACCAGGATGATATAAGAGAATGATACACACTTTCGGGGGAGATGAGGAGATGGTCAAGGAAGGTTTATATGAAAGATGACATTTGACCTGAAACCTGAAAACTGAAGACACAACCCATAAACATCCTTGAAAAGAAGAAAATCTGAGCCTATGTGAAGGACAAAAATGAGACCAGTATGACAGGTAGTTAAATATAGGCAGGATTTCTGGTACAGATCTAGTATCAATTAGAAAAAAGGCAGAAAACCTAATAGAAAAACAGCCAAGAGACCTAAATAGGTACTTGACAAAAGAGTTAATCCATATGACCAATAAATATGAAAGTTTCTCAACTTAAGAGTCATAAAGGAAATGCAAATTAAAAGTACAATGAGATACCACTGCAAACTTATCAGCAAAGTCAATGTTAGAAGGATTGACAATGCCAAGTTTTAGTGATACAAATGAACTTGAACTTTCATATACAGCTGGATGGGTTGCCAATTGGTATGTCCACTGGCAATTTACTCTTCACTATCTACTAAATTTGACCATAAGTACTTCTGGGTATATATATGATACAAATATCTATATCTAATATCTGTATCTACCTGTCTCAATAGGTAATTTCAAGGTATGTTCAAGATTTGTAGTCAAAAACTATAAACTCAAGAATCTATAAGCTGCAGAACAGGAAAGTGAAATATGGTGTACTCACATTTTATAATAATATACAGCAAAAAAATGAACAAACTTCTGCTACACAAAACTTGAGTGAATCTCAGAAACATACGAAAAGAAGCCTGATTTTAAAAATACATATTATTTGATTCTATTTATTTTTATCTATTTTTTTTTTAATTTTATTTATGTGTTTAACAGAGAGACACACAGTGAGGAGGGAACACAAGCAGGGGGAGTGGGAAAGAGAGAAAGACAGGCTTCTTGCTGAACAGGGAGTGCAATGAAGGGCTCGATCTCAGGACTCTGGGATCATGACCTGAGTGGAAGGCAGATGCTTAACGCCTGAGCCACCCAGGCACCCCTTGATTCCATTTAAATAGTTTTCAAAAAAGTGGAACAAATTCACAGTGTTAAAAGTTAAGATAGTAGTGAGTTTTGGATCAAAGGGGTCTAATGATTGAAAGTGGCCATGAGATAGCTTCTCTGGGGCAGGTAATGTTCTTCAAAGATAATGAGTGAGAAGAAGAGATTGATTAATACCTTGCATGTGGTTATACATGTACACTAACTTTGGGATAATTTGTGAGTTCATCTACAACTTTCACACTTTTTTTTTTGTATGAATGGTAAAATTCAACAAAGTATATATTTTAAAAATTTATTATAGTAAAAAATAGATTTTAGAAAAGAGATAATGTTTTGGTCTTGGGTAGAAATCAGGCACTAAGAAAAGGGGACTGATTCTGTGTGTTCTGGAGGTGAAATAGGTAGAACTCACAGTTGTATCTTGTGTAGGGAATAAGGGAAAGGTAGTGATCAACACTATTAAGCTTTCAGCCTAAGTAACTGGATCAAAGTTGGTGATTTTATGTTTCCAGAGAGACACAGCAGTTGATTATATTAGATATTGCTTATCTGAGTAAGAGGAACAGAGAAACATGGCAGTCATCAATGATCAATGAACAACAATAAGTTAGAGGTAGAGATGAAAACCTCATTGGAGCATGCTAAAGTGAAATTATGAAGGAAATGGAGAAAACAATTTTAGCTAACTCTAAGTTGGTTTCTGGGGTTTGTTTTTTTTTAATTCTGTGAATTAGGAGAACAGAAATGCAAGAAAAGAGCAAAGTGGAAAGTATTGTGAGCAGAGTAAGTTACGACAAACATTCTACAAATGGTTGAAGAGAAGAAATCTGGCATAAAAACATAAGCTTCACTTACTTAATAGTCTTGGTAGAAGATCAGGCCTCATCAACCATAATTTGCCTTTCCCTGTCACCCCAGAACTAGAAGCCATTTTTTAAGAAACCTCTTGATATATTACTTGCACAACAAATAGTCCTGGATTCCTTAATGATGTTCAAGTGTTGTCTGGTGCTAATAACATTCAGCATGAACCAAAAAATGTTTTGGACACAGGGAGATATTTTCCTTCAGAACTTTTATTTTAAAGATCAATTTTAATTAAAAAATATTTATTGTACAAAATAATATTTTAGGAAAAAACAAAAGAAAAACCATTCCCAATTGATATGCAGACAAGAACCCATAGTAACATTCCGAGGAGTTAAGTTTTTTGTTCTTAACTTTAGGAATCTTATCATCATTCTATATTTCTGTTCTTCTGTATATGTGACAAAATTAACCCCTACGTGTTCAAACTACTATTTATCTTTTCAACTACTTGAGGCCAAGAGCATTCCTAACAAATATAGGCTTGATCTCTGATTTCTTGCATCTGAGATGCGGATTCTTGTAGGAAATTATGTAGTCATGCCTATCGGTACCACAACATATTGAAAGATTCCAATCTCAGAGGAGCTATTAGCACATCTTCAAGGCTATCCTTTTTATTCTTTCTCTTTCCTCTTGCATCTGGACAGTTATTGTTCTAAACCTTTATAAATAAATCCTATACCATCTTCCTCCTTCTCAAAAGATAAACTTGCCTCCTACTTTACAAGGAAATCTCCATCACTTCTCATCATAATACCCAAAAATCTTATCTAAAACTTCTCTCTTGCATATTTGCTGCAGTTTTAAACCCTGACTCTATTTTTTTGTTGTTTTGGGTTCTAAAATAGTTCTTGAGGATTTGCTGTGAGCCAGACATAATGCTTAAGCAAAGACAAAATCCCTCTCCTCAAGAAATGTTGAGCATTAAGCACTAGGAGACAAATGGAATGCTATGGAAGCAGATGTGGCATGCTAAGCCTTTAGGTAGAAGGTATTAGACCAGGTTCAGGTGATGTCTAACCCAATCTAAAAAATGGTAAGTAGGGGTCAAATCTCCTATCATGGGCCCCTAGGACTCTCAACTCCTTTACACACCTCCTAACACACTGTATTACGATTTGTTTGATGAAGTCCTCTACAAGCTAATGAAAGTCCACTTCGGTCAAGGTTTATATTATTATACTGTTAACCACTGTATCCCAGCATCTAAAAAAGTTCCTATCAAAGAAAAGCACTAAACATTTAGAGTATTATAAAATAATGGAAATAATATGAACTTCAGAATTAAGACTGGCCCAGGCAGTGTTGATATTCAAAATATTTAACAACCAGAATGACTGTGTGTATCAACTAAATATCATCATCTGTAGCTCTGGATTTAAATTCTAGCTCCATTTCCTGAGATTTTTAAATTAAGGCAAGTCAGTTAAATGATCTGAGTATCATTTTATCATCTGAACATGTTGATCACAGTAATACCTAATTCATAGGATGGTTTCAGTGATAAAATGAAACAGCATATAAAACCCATTTCAGTATCTGACACACTAAAGATATATAATAAATGTCTGACTCCCTTTCTACCTTGCTTTTAAGTAAGTTCTGTTTGTAGTTGGACAGAATAAAACATGCAGAAACCAAAGTGGAATGAGTGTACTCCAATTATTTCATCTTTCCTTAAGGATTTTTCTCAGATGCTTATTAACAACTAATTTAGTTTACTTCTAAACTTTAAAGCAGTTTTATTCGTTTATCTTTTTGAGAGAGAGAATGCACAAAAGCACCCAATGAGTGGTGGTCACAGAGGGAAAGAATCTTAAGTAGGCTTCACCCACCAGCACAGAGCCTCATGTAGGGCTGGATCTCAGGACCCTGAGCCTAAATCAAGTCAGACACTTAACTGACTAAACCACCCAGGTGCCCCTGCTTCTAAACATTAAAATGCATTTTATCCTTAATCTTCTCTGTGAAGTAAGTTTAACACTTGCTGTTCATTCATTTACCTAATTTGTGCCTACTTGTCAACCTTAGATTGTACTTAATGATTCAACAGAAATTTATTAAGGGCCTATTATCTATGCAAAATTGTAATTTAGCTTTATCATTCATGGACTAGTTTATGCAGATACTTCTGGATAGACTGTAGCTTAATAAACGCTCCAAGATGCTTAACAGATATTCTCTTTCCTTTTTGTTTTACTAATGAAGATAACTAATGAATTTCATCCCAAATCAGAAATTAAAGTTGAAGGCAAAGAAAGAGCTTCTGGCAGAATGAGAAACTGGTATCTTTTGCAGCAACTATATTCTTCAGCTTTAATTTTTTTTAAGGGAACAGTTAACAAATAATTAGAGATCTGATAAATTGTGCTAAATGCGAACTTCAAATCTTAGTAATTGATGTATATGCTTTAATATGCTATATTGGTTGTAAGTATCTCAGTTTATTCAGTATAGTGAGACTTGTCAGCATAAAATAACAGAACTAACAAGGATAATCACGATTAAGTTCTTCAGATCATCTACCAAATATAATAGTGCTATAAATGGATTCGAATTATATCTGTAGGTTGAGCAAAGAGAGCATTGATTTCAGATGGGCTTTTTTATTTCTCCCTACGTGTGCCTATTCTCAATGGACTTTTCTCTAAGCTATTTGCACAGAAGTCATATAGTTGATTTGCTTAAACATAAAATTTTGTTCCACTAACCTGAAAGAACGATCTTCAATTAAGTTCACCACTTCCCTCAAATCGCAAGGCACAAGAATAGACTCTCAATCTAGTCTAATTAGAGAATTTCAACTTGTCATTCGAAATGATTTATACATTGTCATTTGTGTTCCTCATTTTAGAAATAAGTGCCATAATTCTAATAAAGCGTTGATGACTTTCTTACACTGGGTGCTAGTGAGTAACTACATAATTATTGTTTCAAGAATCACTAAACAAGTATTGAGAAAATCAATCAAGAGTTTTAAAATGAGAACGTGAAAACAGAAGTAATTTTAAATTGCATAATGTAAAACTGAGAACATGCTTTTTCAACATATCACATCTAAATTTGCAAAGTAAACATGACACACTGAGAATAGGAATAAGTTGGGATTCTTACCCTGGAGAGAAACAATCTAAAGCTTTTTCCCAGTTTGTCCAATTTTCAGTTTCTTTAGAGTGGGTGGGTCCTTTGTTCTTCTGGCCTTAGAAGACACTCTGGATTGCCTGTCTTTCTGCATGATGAAATGAAGAAGACAAGGAGGCACATTAGTTTCATAAAAGACTTCCAAAAATCTTCTTCCATCTTACATTTAGGGCCTTCATAGCCTTGCCATCATCTTCTAGGAAGATTGATTCCCAGCTCCACTGTGAAGCCTAATATATTCTGTGCTGAAACTTCCTGGGCTCTATTTCTTTGAAATGTTCATACCTAGTTTCTTTCAGAATACTTGTAATCTTTTATCCACTGATGACTCCCTCTTTCCTTTGCTGTTACGTGTATATTTTCTTTTTTATTTTTTAACTGTAATTGTAATGGAAGGAAAAAACATAAATAAATCGGGCTGTAATCCGGAACAATTTGCTTACCAACACGTGAACACATGTGAACATTTTCACACGTCATTTATGTTATATATTTAAGCATAGGTATGATTTAGTTTTGAAGCTGTTCTTTACTCCTCAGTCATGTTATTTTAGATATGTCTAATGAAATTTAAAGTAAAGATCACAGTATTTTTCCAAGATTGCAGTCACTAGATGATTCTTTGTATTTTATTAGTGATTGATTTAGAGGCCTTCACTTACCTATTTTTTCTTTTGTTGCCCATGCTTTTGTTCCCATGTCCAAAAACTCACTGCCAAATCCAATACCATGATGTTCTCCCCTATTTTTCTTCTAAGAATGTTATAGTGTTAGCTCTTAAAATTTAAGGCTTTGATCAATTTTTACTTAATTTTTGTATATGGTAGGTAAGGGTCCAACTTCATTGTTTTGCATGTGGATACTCAGTTTTCCCAAAACCAACATCATTGGTTGAAAAAATTGCCCTTTTCTGTTGAATGGTCTTGGCATCTTTGCTGAAAATCATTTGACCACCTGTATGAAGGTTTTGAGGGGGCTCTCTATTCCATTGATTTATATGCATGTCTTTATGTCAATGACATACTGTCTTGATTGTGTTGTTCTGTAACACGTTTTAAATTTAGCAAATGTGAAACCTCGAGTTTGTTCCACTTTCTCAAGACTGTTTTGGATTCAGGGATTCCCTTGAGATTCCATATTAATGTTAACATAAATATCTTCCATTTGCTTTTTATTTCTGAGGATAGCCATCCTAGGGGGTGTGATGTTAATAATTCTAATTCCAATCATCTATTATGTTTTTTTTTTCCATTCTATCAGTTAGTGAAGGAGGGAACTTCAAATCTTCTAGTAGTGTGTGTTTATCTCTTAGTTCATATACTGTGAAGCTGTTTTATTAGATGAATTTTTTTAATCTTCTGGTGGAATTAATACTTTTTTTTCTGAAAATCTGCTATGTCTCACGGTAATATTTTATATCTGGCTATTTTCTACTTCAGCTTAGTTTATTTAAGATCGATATTTTTGTATCCTTTGCTGTTTTCCACAGATCTTTTATTATCAGCACATTTTTTTTCTTAATCCAACATGACAGTCTTTGAGCAGTCTGTGTACATTTAACATTAATACTGAGATATTTGGTTTTCAATATATCCTCCAGTATTCAAAGCAATGAATGTCATTCAAATCTATTTTTCTGAAACTTTTTATTAAGATATCATTAGAAGTGACCACAATTATTAACATTATGTATTATCAATATTTAAAATTTCTATTATTTTTTCAGCAAAAAGGAGAAGTGAGACTGACATAATCTAGGTCATGTAGGGTAAAAGCACACTCTAACTCTTAACTAAAGGAACATTTCATAGACACATCATATAAATATGCCTAATGCTACATTTTATAGTTGACAATTTCCTTATTGCTCTGTATTTCTCTTCTGAAAAAAGTGAATAAACTTGTCTCACAGTTTCTGTAAAGATGAAAGATATTTATAATCTTTTAAGATTTTTGTTGCTTTATTTTTAGAGAACAAGGATTATGGAATAGTATGCTGATTCATTTAATATCAAGATGAATAAAATTTTTCCTCAGGCCTCTTCCACTTTTCCTCAACCCAAGCCATTGTTTCCCCCCAAAGATCTCCACATGCATATATTGTTTTCACATGCATATTTTTTTAAGTGAGTTTGCTTTATCTGGAAAACTGTAATTGTCCTCTGCCTAGCTGCACAGACAAAAAAAAAATTTTTTTTCATTCTCTTTAGATTCTTTGGCCCATGTTTCATAACTTTTACAACAAATATTGACCAAAACATTAAATATCCCCACTTAGTGAATGATATACTCTTAGTGAATTACATACTCAATGTCAAAAAATAACTATTTTTCATGAATATAAATGTTATTGATAATTTAAACTGTATTTCTGCGGCTAATAGATTGCCAAGTTAAAATACAAGATTTGGGGTAGATGTAGTTATTTCATTCCCTTGTCATCTAAACAGAACTAAAAATCAAAACTGAAAGATAATAAGGTAGTCTGGCTTCTAAAACTCTTAGTTTTGAGCAATCACTTCAGTCACTAAGCTCAAAATATCAATGATTTTTTCAATGTATAGTTAAGTATTTCCAAGTAGTTCTAGTTCTGTCTTATCTCTGATGTATAAACTTCTATATTATCTAACACAGTTATTTGAAACCTATTAGTTCATTTGAGATAATAAATATATCAAACTGTCCTGTCACAGAAACAAAAGAAACACTTCTTCAAATTGAAAATTTGAATTATTCTAGAAAAAGTACTGGTAGGACAGGATAAAGAACTTTTTAAACACTCCTGCCAATAACATATACATAGCAATGCAATTCATTATGAAGATTTAGAAGAACAATTAAGAATTTTGATATCAGTTTAGGATGATCGAAAATTTTTTTATTCTGAGCACAAAGGGAACAAAATAGCTTTGATTTCTACTAGGGAACACTAGTAGAATGTCAAAATAATGATATAATATCAGTGATTGAAGACCCATCTTTTCAAACCATAAGAGCCTCTTAATGTCACAAAACAAACTGAGGGGGACTGGGGTAGGGAGAGGGTAGTGAGGCTATGGATATTGGGGAGGGGGTATGTGCTATGGTGAGTGCTATGAAGTGTGTAAACATGGCGATTCACAGACCTGTACCCCTGGGCCTAATAATATATTATATGTTTATAAAAAAAAATTAAAAAAATCTTTTTTTGTACTTTTAAGAATCAACTGACTATCCATACGTAGACAATTTAAAAATCAATAGTAGGTTTTAGGGTAATGAAAATACCCTATACAAAACCATAATGATGGATACATTTGTCCAAACCCTTAGAATGCACAATGCCGAGAGTGAACCTTATGCCAACTATGGACTGCCCCTGATTTTGAGGTGTCAATGCAAGTTTATCAATTGTAACAATTAAACAGCTGGTGGGGGGGATACTGACAATGGAAGTGACTGTGTATGTGTGGCGGTGGGGGTTTTATGGGAAATCTCTATACCTTTCCTTCAATTTTGCCATGAATCTTAAACGGCTCTAATTTTAATTTTAAAAAAGAAAAAAAATCTACGCTAAGAACTTATGTCTTTAACTTTGCAACTGTTATAAATTCAACAATTTCACTTTCATGTGCTGTGAGTTGTGCAATGGCTTGGAAATTTTCCCTTGCTAAATATTCTATTTTTAAAAATCTAGTTTAATTTCTTTCTACAGTTCTTATAGAAGCTTAATGTCATCCTTTTGTTGTTTATTTGGTAGCTTTATAAAATATCTTTCCTCTAACAAACTGACTTTGTCTTCTTGGATTTTACAGTGAACATGCAGAAATCTCCGAATTATTTCTTCTTTCTATTTTAAATAAGAAAAGAAGTTTTCATAGGCACATATACGAATTGCTATAAAAGAAAATCAGTGGGAGGGAACTGCTTGTCATGTTGTTAAATTTCACATACGTCTTTGTCTATGTGACTGATTTCCCGTGATAGATTTTATTTCCTTATACATCAAAAAGTCATTTGCCTGTTTCATCTCAGGGCCTAAAACAATGTCTAATACATGGTAGGTGATAAATTAATAAATTAATTTATTTACTAATTTGCTATTTAATTTAGCAATTTGCTAATTAATAAATTAATGCTAATTAATAAATTTGTTATTTAATTTGCTAATTAATAAATTAATGAATTATTATCCCAAACGGCAAGAGTACAACTTTCAAGCCTCAGAGGAGGGTTGTTCTTACTTCACTTAATAAGAATATACGATTCTCTCCACTGGATCTTTTTTTCTTTCTCTGTACAACATACCAAACCTATTCTGGGTTCTCTGTTGCTGTTCTGTTAGCTGTCTTCATATTTCTTCTTCATACTTTAGGGCTTTTCAGGGCTATCAAATTTTTCTTCACCTTCATGTTTCCAAAAAAAATCACTACACTTAGTTACTGTGCATACAATTATGACACTCAAGTTTTATTAAAAAAAAAAATGAAATCTCTGTCAGAAGCTAGTTCTGACTGAATACAAAGTATTTCAATTCAAAGTTATTATGAAGCATAGACTGTACATACAGAACAAGGCTAGTTCCTACAGACAGTAGCATCTCTCTCTTTTATAAATCAAATGTAAATGCCATACTAATTTATATCTATGATTATTCATCCTGTTGAAAAGCACATGAACAAGCTTTCCCTTCACAGTTGGGAACTTGGCTATCATTCCTTTTCTCCTTGAATTCATATTTTTATCTCATATATGAATTTGTATTATATATATTCATATTTTTATCTCATATTTATTATTCTCCTGCATACGTTTCTCCTAACATTTTAGTGTTTGAAAATATTTTAAGCTGACCATCCTATCAAATTTCCTTCTAACAACAAAAAGATTTTTAAATTCCTGAGAACATAAGTTCTAAAAATTTTCTTTAGTATTGTATTATCATTAAATTACTAGACTACTATTTTTATTTTTTATTTATTTATTTATTTTTTATAAACATACATTTTTATCCCCAGGGGTACAGGTCTGTGAATCACCAGGTTTACACACTTCACAGCACTCACCAAAGCACATACCCTCCCCAATGTCCATAATCCCACCCCCTTCTCCCAAACCCCCTCCCCCCAGCAACCCTCAGTTTGTTTTGTGAGATTAAGAGTCACTTATGGTTTGACTAGACTACTATTGATCAAGTAACAAACATATTATAAATTATGTTCATTTGAAAATATCAAGTCAGCTTTTATTAGAAATGCATCTCATAAAGAAACAGGTAGGCCCTTCTCTAACACCCATTTATATCATATATCCAGGATGAATACTACTCATTGCTAGGAAAAAAACAGGTAAAGTTTTTCTTTTACTTTGTATTCTTCCATTCCAAGAATTTGGGAGTAGAAGGATTTCCGGTTGTAAAATCTTTTTGAACTACTAAACCATGTACCAAAAATCACATAGAGGTATGTATCAAAAATTATTTTTTAGTAGTCAGCTGACAACTCAATTAAGTTCTGCAATATTTCTGAAGGCCTTTGGCAATTGCCATTCTTACAAAGGAATCAATTACCCAGTCATTAGAATCACTCACTTTCTAAACAGATTTAGATCAGATTAAAAGTATTGCTTTATATTACAGTAGTAGAGGGAAAATTACCAAAGAGGAAGGGAGAAGGTATCTGATTCAGCACACTCTGACGTAGATCAATTTTAGGGAAGAAAACATGCAAGGGGACAACCTGAGAATTAGTACCTTCAAACTATCCTTTATGTAGGGATATGTATGGAAATCCTCCATGTATCTTCTAAAGTTAAGGGTTAGGAATATGTGTTGCCCTGTTTGAAGCCTGTTGCTTCAGGATATACACAGATTTGGATATACACAGTTTATCAAGTCAAGACTTTTAAGTAGTTCACATCTTTTTGTCTATGTCCTTTTTTTTCCCCCTTAGGGGTCTGTGTGTGTGTGTTTGTGATGAGGTGAGAGAAAATAATTTTAACAAAATAATTTTGTTAATAAACTTCCTCATAATGATAGTAAGGAGGTGTTTAGTTTTTCATCAGAAAACTAAAATAATGGGCTGTCATTTTCTAAGAGGGAAAAGATAAAAGTCAATTTCCCTTCGTTTTTGACAAGTCTCAAAGTATTCTAACTTGTCAAAGTTGAATAACAGAAAGCATTTTCATATCTACAAATTAGAAACCAGAGTATCATTTTTATTTCTGATGATTTCGGGTACCTCCGCCGATTTGGTAAACATTCCTCAAAACTTTACCAGCCAAAACATCCTTACTGTAGTGGTCTGCTTTTTAAATTATCAAAGCGCATTACCAAGGCAATCAAAAAATAAACGATTCACGTCTAATATACTAAAAACAGTGCTCTCTTTCATGCCGCAGCCGGATAAATTAAAGCAAACTATTTAATTATTTAGATTTTTAAAAAATATGATGTAACTTTTAAGTTGCGTGTGGTCTTTGTTCATAACCACCGTGAACTTTCACTTAAACCAAAAAGAGAAGATTAACAACAAAAGCGTATTTTAAAGTTAATCCTTGCGTCGAATCCATTGTTTGATCAGAGCTACCAGGTGGGCTGAATTAAAACGCGATGTAAAAACACCTTCCAAGAGAACACTTATTTAAACAATATTCAAGTCTTAGTTGACAAAACACTATGTAAGAGGGTGGCGAGGGGGGTCTTTTTTGCCCACTGGCAGTAAATGAGGATAAGTTGCCAACAATTACCGTTTTCTCATTTATTTTTTTAAATCAGAAACAGCCCTAGAGCTTGAGGGGTTTCACGTGGCTGCGACCTCCAGAGACAGTGACGAGTTCAACTACTCGTGACTTCACAGCTCAGGCCTATCATCTAGAAATTACTAAAGACGGTAGAAAATCTAGGGCCGCCGGGTACCATCCGCAAATCCCAAAGCTTTGCCTAAACTCAGTTATGTAGGGTTTTTTGTTTGTTTGTTTTTTAAAGAGCACTGTGCCGAATAACTATGCTGCCCTGAGTAATTCGCCGAGCTTGTGTTTCAAATGCTGGCCTGAAGTTTACAGCAGCGCCCGGGAAACGGAGGTGGGAAGCCTTAACAGCTTCCTTCCGTCAGCCCCGAAGGCGTCGTTAGTTTCCCAGCTCCCGGCCACAGCGATCTAAACACTGAGCGCATCCAACAGACACCACAGACGCTCGGGGACCCCCAAGCGGACGCCGAGAGAAAGGAGCGCGCTGGAAGTAGGCCAAAAAACAAGCCAGCAATCCAACCGCCTCAGAGGCCAGATGAGCGCTTACCCACCTCCAGCTCCGCCTCCGTCTTCTCGCGTCGACGCGGCCCCGCCCCGCCGCGGAGACTCACGGGACACGTAGTACGCCGCGCCCACCTTCCCCTTCCCCCCGACCCTTCAAAGCCCCGGCTTCGAGAACGCCCTCTCAGCTCCCTGCGGACCGGGTTCCGGTTTGCTCTTGTGGCCTCGGAGCCCAGCCTGAGGACGGCGGAAGCCGCACTTGCGGCGGTTCATTATTCGTCCTCCCTTCCAGCCCCCCTCGACAGCGCTTCCCTCCCTCGGAACGCGACAGGGCCATCAGCCGGGGCGGACGCTAACGAGGCGGACGCCGGCGGGCCTAGGTCTCGCGCGCGTGTTGCTGGGTAACGGGCCTTCTCCGGCAGCAGTTCGGCAATTCCTGCTTCGGCTGGCTCTCCTTCCAGAACCTCCGGAGCCCTAGACGACAGGCCGGGCTGCGCCGCTTGCGGCGCAGCCGAGGCTAAAGAAATGGGAATTCCGCGGCGTTCCCGGAGCGGCTGCCTTCTCTGGGGAAGCGGTGGTGCCTTCGAGGAAACCGGAAGCCCATGGTGACCCCTGGCGACCCGGTTTGTTTTCCGTCCGTTTCCAAACACTGGGGAATCGAAACTCGGCGGCCCAGGGGGCGGCCCTACGTAACCTGTCTTCGGGGTGAGTGACTCGCTTCAGCCGGGCTAGGGGCGCGGGCGGTGCCAGGACCAACCTCCGCTGCCATTGCTGGTTCGAAGAGACACGTCATTTTCTTCACAATCCCGTGCGCCCTCTGACTAGGGAGCCGCCCGCGCCTGGGCATCCCTTAGTCCTGTCACCTTTTCACGCTAGCTCTTCCAGGCCCTACTTGGTTTTTCACTTTGTCTCTATTGCTTATTTTCTTTCCGTACTCTGAATTACTAGGGCGCCATTACTTGTATTTCATTCATTGAGATTGCATTTATATCGAAAACGGAAGAGGGACGTGTGGCTAGGACGGCACTGCCTGAGGCAGTGGTCATCACCCCGCGCCCCCCCCCCCCGCCCTGTCCGTTATCGAGGCTAACAGTAGATATTCGTCGTTCTTGCAGTGTCTAACCTGTACGTTTGGTATGATTTTTGATCATTTGTAGAGTGACTCCTACATACACGCACGGTACAAACAAGGAACTCACATAGTCGTAAGTGAGATAAAATATTCGCTGAAACTGTAATACAAGTTGGAATATGAACTGCTCCAGCATGTGTTGTTGGAGATCTGCTAAGGTGATCGAAGACAGTGACGTACTAGACTGAAATGACCTGTGCCTCTTAAACATAGCAGACATTTTTTTTTTTTCCTACTATAGAATTTTGAATTGGATTGCTTAAGATTTCAACGGCATAATTTAAATTCTGGTTCTTTAAACATGCCATATCTGATTTCCCAACCTGTTGTGATCACTCCCTACTTCATCTGTAAATTAGGAATGATAATCACTCACAGTGTCTTTGGAAAATTTTAATGCCATATTGTTTATAAAATGGGAAGAGGTATACAAATATAAGGGTTTAGTATTAGAGAATATAGTGTAATGGGAAATGCACTGGATTAAGTCAGAACATTAAGTCAGATCTGAGTGTTGAATTTTCCACTTACTCACTTGACACTGGGTAGGAGACTAAATCTCTTCGCCATTTTCCCACTCTCTTGAAATGAGAGTAATGCCTAACTCTCCAAGGCACCAGTACATAGTTTCTAAGTTTCCCTAGCTGTAGTCAGCTGGCTGGTTTACATTCCTGGCTTCACTTTTCAATCTTTGCCTTTCTTTTAGTCCACCTGTGATAACAGGAAATTCTTTCCACATCAGAGGTCTTAGATTTAACCAATTGTTATGAGGAACAAATGAGATAGCTCCCCTAAAAGCTGCCTGAGAGACCATAAACACTCGGTAAATATTAATTACCAACACTGAGCATTTTTGTTTATTGAATGAAATGTGATGACGTTTTTCATAATCCATGAACAGAACAAATGTGATTTCTTTTTCCTTGTTTTTATATTCTGGATTAAGGTACAGTTGTCTTAATGGCTACCAGAGAGTAACCACTGCTAATACTAAATTACTAATATACTAATACACTAAAGAGGGAATGTAAGTGCTCAATTCCATTGAGATTTATTACTTTATGAAAAGACTGAAAAGAAGTAGACTGTACTTCATACCTACCCTAACCCTGAAAAAAATCTTATGATTCCCTAGCCATAACACATTTTTGGACTAATGCAGTTTAGTGACATATGGAAATTAGAGTGGAGTTTTTCCTACTGTATATCTGTTGCTGAGCACATTTTGGGCATTCACTGAATTATAGGGCATTGGAGTTCTGAGGTATATAGACGGAGTGATAGTATCATGAAAAAAGGCACTTGATCATCCCTTCTTTATAAACTAGTTAAGCCATTCCTGCCCCAATTGTTTAATTAAAAATAGGGAGTGAAGGGGCACCTAAGTGGTTCATTTGGTTAAGTCTTGGACTTTTAATTTAGGCTCAGGTCATGATCTCAAGGTTGTGAGATTGAGCCTGGGGTAGGGCTCCATGTCAGTGGGAGTCTGCTTGAGATTCTCTGTTTCTCCATCACTCTCTGCCTCTTCTCTGTTTGCGTGTGTGCTCCACTGCTCTTTCTCTGTCTAAAAAGAAAGAAATCTTCAAAAAATATGGGGTGGGGGGTGTGTCGGGGTGGCTCAGTCAGTTGAGCATCTGACTCTTCTTAGGCTCAGGTCATGATGTTAGGGCTGTGAGATGGAGCCCAGAGTTGGGCTCCATGCTCAGTGGGGAGTCAACTTGGGATTTTCTCCCTCTGCCCCCCCCCAAAAAAGAAATAAAATCTTAGAAAAAACAAAAAAGAACGAGGATTTTAAGTGTTGGTCTCTTTGCCTCCCTAAGATTTAATCCTTGCTCCACTGTATTGTGAATAAACCTATGAAGTGGGTTAGGGATATTCTAGCTTTTCAGAGGTAGGAGGATGATGGCAATAGGAGATTCAGTTCAGAAGGAAATGTAGAACAGAGGAAAGAGCCCACTAGATAATGCTTAATTCCAACCCTAGCTCTGTCATATACTGCCAGTGTGATTTTAAGCAAATTAACCACACTTCTTTGAGCTTAAGTTTCTTCATCTGGGATGGTGGTGATAACTTTTTAGCCATGTTTGGTATGGATTTGAGGTCTAAGATTTGTACTATACCATTTATTCAGTTTTTGGCAAAAATGGAACTCCTTCTATCTGTTTAGGTTGTTATTCTATATTTGCATTAAATTTTCCTTTCACAATTTAGGAAGGTAGCATCTTAGTAATGAAGTTCAACCTTGTCATTTTTTATTGGTGGGAAAATTTACATCCTGAGAGGTAAACCAATCAGTAATCAAGGTGGCAGATTGTAGACTAGAGTCTGGGTTTTTGAATCTCTGGTTGGGGTTGTTTCTACCACTGAGCTTTTCCTTTCTGGATTCTTATTAGAACAAATCTGAATCCATGTTCTGTTGTCTCTGAAAATGTTGTATTAAGAGCACAAATTCAGAAGGAAGCTTATCTGGGTTTACATCCCACCTTTGCCACCGATTACTCATATAGCTGTAAATAAGATATTTAATTTTTTTCTAAGACTTTGTTTATAAATTAGGATTATAGTACCTACCTAAGAAATTGGAAAATGCATTTGGAAGCACTAGTGCCTGGTATTTGCTAAGTGATGAATGTGGTAAATATGATGATGATGAAATATGACAGAATAATCATATTTTTTTCCCTAGAAAAGAAGATATTTCTGTGTTTTCTAATATGTCACAAGCCAGTATATATAGCATGTCTTAACTCAGGGTACTCTTAATGTTGATTGTAGTAAATATTGAAATTTAAGATTTTCTAAAATAATTCTTAAAGTGTTAAAATTTTTTTTCCTTTGTCTCTTCTGTAGCCTCACAAACAGCTCTTGCTCCTTTCTGTCCACCTTATCTGGCAAATTGTGCCCTTCTTTCTCCATTATCATTGCAATATTGTGATTTATAAGAAATATGTATTTGATCGTTTAGATGATCAAAATGTATTTCTCATATATATTTGGCTTTAGTCCACAGTTCTTGGCCCACAGCTCCCAAACTCTTGGAAATTTCCTGAGGATAAAGAGTTATAGGATCATCTTTTGTCATAATATTTGGTCTCTTAACATCTTTTACTGAGCAATGAAGGTGAAAGGCATGTCTTGTTTATTTCTAACAAGTTCCTTTCTACCAAGACTGGGTTTATGTTAATATGGTGACTTTTGGACAGCAACTAAGGGTGAGAGCTGATTGCCAAGAAAACTAATCCTATCATTAGAGGGTTGAGCCTTTCATCCCCACCAAGGTTGGTGGCACTGAAATTTTAATCAGTTGTCAATGATTTAATCATTTTATGTAAGGAAGCCTTTGTAAAAACCAAAAGAGGGATGGTTCCGAGAGCTTCCAGAACATTTCACATGCCATTATGCTGGCCTCAAATTCCAGAAGGACAGCAGTGGCTTCGTTCAGGACCTCACCCTATGTATATGTATGTTCAGAAGCACAGGTAACAACCTAGGCTTACAGTTAGCATCCAAAGTAGAGGGCAGTCTTGTGGGAGCAAGCCCTTAAACTGTGGAATATGTTGGTAGATACTATCAGAATGGAGTTGAATTGTAGGCTACCCATCTGGTGTCTGGAACATTGCTTGATAGTGTGGAAACATCTCCTCCTCACATTGGAATTGGCTGACCAGAACACCTTTTAATCATTCTTGGGAATTTCATTGTTCTCGGCAATAAACGTCAACATCTTTCACCTTAACCCCACTCTGGTTTTTTTGTTTTTGTTTTTAAAGAGAGAGAGTGCACATGTAAGTGTAGGGGTGATTATGAGGAGGGGGAGGGGCAGGGGGAGAGAGAATCTTAAGCAGGCTCCACACCCAGCGTGGTGACTCACCAGGGCGTGAGCTCAACCCTGAGATCACGACCTGAGCCAAAATCAAGAGTTGGGCGCTCAACTGACTGAACCATCCAGGCACCCCTCACTTAACTGTTTTTAATTTTCTTTTAATTTATACATCTCTTATGTAAACCTCTAAGAAGAAACAATTTAATTCCAAATATATAAAATAATTGCATATTATATAAATATATTTCCTATAGGTAAATATATCTGATTCTCCTATATTATTGTGATGAGAGAGACAATGATTATGAATTTATTTCCTATACTATTAAAAACACAGTCTCCATGCACAAGTTAGGTGATGTTTACCAATTGATAATACAGAACTAACCAGGACCATAAATGTTTAAGAATACTAGTTATAATTGGAATTCTGTAAATCTCATAGTAGCCACTTAACTCTGTAGAATAGTGGCTCTCAAATTAGAGAGGGACTTAAAATTACATGGGTTGATTATTGAAAGTACAATTTGACCTTTTCACCCCAGGTATATTGACTTGTGAAGTTCTGCAGTGCTGTCTAGCACTCAGTATTTTTTTGTTTGTTTTCTATTAGAATTTTATTTATTGAAATATAGTTAACACAAGTGTTACATTAGTTTCAAGTGTACAACATAGGAATTTAACAACTGTATACATTATGCTATGCTTAGTACACATATAGCTACCATTTTTCACCATACAGTGCTATTACAGGATCATTGACTATATTCCTTATGCTGTACCTTTTCATCCTGTGACTTATTCTGTAACTGGAAGCCTGTACCTCTTACTCCCCTTCATTTTGCCCATCCCTCATCCCTTCCACTATGGCAGCTATCAGTTCTTGGTTTAGGTCCATTTCTGCTTTTGTTTGGTCTTTTGTTTTTTGGATTCTACATTTAGGTGAAATATAGAATTTATCTTTGTCTGACTTACTTCACTTAGCATGATGCCCTTTAGGTCTGTGTTGCAAATGGCAAGATCTCATTCTTTTCTATGACTAAGTAATACTCTATGGTGTGCTTACTATATTTTCATTATCTGTTTATATATCAGCAGACTCTTAGGTTGCTTCTGTATCTTGGCTGTTGTACATAATACTGTAGTAAACATGGTGCATATATCTTTTCAAATCAGTGTTTCCTTTTTTTTTTTGGAAGTACTGAGTTGTACAGTTTTTCTATTTTTAATTTTTTGAGGAACCTGCATACCATTTTCATAGTGGCCACACCAGTTTGCATTCCCACCAGCAGTGCACTAGGGCCCCTTTTTCTTTACATCCTTGCCAACACTTGTTATTTTTTGTCTTGATAGTAACTCTTCTGACAGTTGTAAGGTGATGATATATCATTGTGGTTTTGATTTGCATTTGCCTGATGATTAGTAATGTTGAGCATCTTTTAGTGTGTCTGTTGGCCACCATTATGTCTTCTTTGGACAGATGTCTGTTCAGGTCCTCTGCCCATTTTTTAAGCATATTGTTTGGATTTTGTTGGTGTTGAATTATATAAATTCTTTATATATTTTCAATATTCCTTATTGAATATGTCATTTGCAAATCTCTACTTCTGTTCAGTAGGTTGCCTTCCTTCTATTTTGTTGATGGCTTCCTTTGCCATGCAAGCTTTTTATTTTGGTGTAGCCCCAAAAGTTTATTTCTGCTTTTGTTTCCCTTTCCTGAGGAGACATATCTAGAAAAATGTTGCTAAGGCCAATGACAAAGAGATTACTGCCTATGTTGTCTTCTAGTCTTATGGTTTCAAGTCTTACATTTAGGTCTTTAATCCATTTTGAGATTACTTTTTGTGTATGGTATAAGAAAGTGGTGCAGTTTCATTCTTTTGCATATACCTGTCCAGTTTTCCCAATACCATTTGTTGAAGAGATTGTCTTTTCCTCATTGCATATTCTTGCCTCCTTTGTCATAGATTAATTGACCGCATAGGCACGGGTTTATTTCACTGTGCTCTATTCAGTGCCTGTTTTGTGTCAGTACCGTGCTGTTTTGATTACTGCAGCTTTGTGGTATGTCTTGAAATCTGGGTTGTGGTATCTCTAGCTTTGTTGTTCTTTCTCAAGATTGCTTTGGGTATTAAGAGTCTTTTGTGGTTCCACACAAATTTTAGTATAATTTGTTTAGTTCTGTGAAAAGTGCTCTCGGTATTTTGATAGGATTGCATTAAATCTGTAGATGGCTTTGAGTAGTATGAACATTTTAACAGTTTGTTCTACCAATCCGTGAGCGTGGACTATCTTTCCATTTGTCTATGTCATCTTCAGTTTTTTCCATCAGTGTTTGATAGTTTTCAGAGTACAGGTATTTCACTTACTTGGTTAAGTTTATTCCTAGGTATTTTATTATTTTTGATGTAGTTCTAAATGGGATTGTTTCCCTAACTTCTTCCTGCTACTTCATTATTAGTGTATAGAAATGCAACAGATTTCTGTATAATTGAGTTTGAGTCCTGCAATCTTGCTGAATTCATTTCTCAGTTTTAGTAGATTTTGGGTGGAGTCTTTTCAGGTTTTCTACATAGAGTATCCTGTCATCTGCACGTATGATAGTTTTGCTTCTTCCTTACCAATTTGAATGCCTTTTTTTTTTTTTTCTTTTTGTCTGATTGCTGTGGCTGCCATTTCCAGTATTGTGTTGAATAAGAGTGGTGAGAGTGAACATCCTTTTCTTGTTTGGGACCTTAGGGGAAATGCTCTCCATTTTTTCCTCTTGAGTATGATGGTAGCTGTGTTTTTCCTGTGTGCTGTATATAATGTTGTGGCATGTACCTTCTTTACCTACTTTATTGAGGGTTTTTATCATGAATGGATACTGAATTTTTTGTCTATGCCACCTTTGAAAGGAGGCTTGAGCTGTAGTGAGCACTCACCAGGGGTATCCCAGTGTGGATTAGGGGCCTGAAACTCATTGAGGTGGTAAGCCAGCTAGGGCACCTGGACTCTGCTTCTGTTTACATTATCAAGGTGGAAGGGGAATGTCAACTGTAGCACTCGTCAGTCTCCTGACCCAGAGGGAGTTCAGCAGCTTTGGCTGGTTCTTTTATTTTCTATAGCCCTTATAAAGGCATAGCTTGCTTCTCTCTCTCTCTCTCTCTGTCTCTCCCTCTTTGTCTCTCTCTGCCAGAGGGCAGAGGAATCTGCTCACAGTCTCCCATAATATCTCACCCCACTGTGGTTTGCGGTGGCCAGGTTGGAGCTTCCCTTTGTACCTTGTCTCTGTTTCTCTTGCCATTCTGTGTGTGTGGTTGTTGTCATTCAGTCAGGCCTCAGTTCTTCAGGAGTGGTTGTTGTATAAATAGATGCAGATTTGGTTTGTTCCTAGAGGACTTGAGGTCAGAATCTTCTGTGTCACCATCTTGGGCCAGAACCAGCCATCAGCATTTTGAAGAGTACTCCCAACTGATTCTGGGGCAGTGGTCCACATCTCACTCTGTCAAACACTCCTCTAGGTCATCTCCAGTTTCTTAGAATGTTCTTGAAAAAGACATTTTGTGTGTGTGGTATATTACTATAGAATGTATTTATTACAGATTTTTATGATCAAGAGAGGTCTGCTTAATCTTTGGGTAATATTTTTGATACTTGTTGAGATTTAAAAGTTAATGCTCTCAATTCTTGCTAGGTGTACCTTTAAAATATTGTCTAGTCTTTTGATGATTCTAATTTTGATAATAATCTGCTTATGACACTTTAAAATTTCTTTTTTATTTCTATTTTATTTATTTGATAAAGAGAGCAAATGGGCATGAGCAGGGGGAAGGGGCAGAGGGAGAGGGAGTAGCATACTCCCTGCTGACCAGGGAGCCTGATGCAGGACTCATTTCCAGATTGTGAAATGGATTGTGACTTGAGCAGAAGGCAGACGCTTAACTGGCTGAGTCACCCAGGTGTCCCTGCTTATGACACTTTTTAAAGATTAAAGTTAAGCACATGCTTGTTATTTTAAGATAGTTTAAGTTACAGTAAATAACATTAGATCAGTGTAGGATAAGTTTTCCCAAATTTTAGATGTTAAAACTGGTCTTGTCTAGTTTATTAAGGATAGTATTAGCTAGTTAAGCTTTCATGATTTGTCCAGAAAATCAAATTTCTTGGGCCAGTAACTTTGGATACTCATGAAGAGACATTTCATCACAACAGAAGTATATAAAACAGAATCATACTTTACTGTGAGGGAGATACATAAGCAATAAAGGCCTAGCCTACTTTGTTAATTTTCTAGCAATTTTCCTTTCAGTATAATAATTTATATAATGGGATAGCTGCCTTGTATTTTTCAGAACCTTTCTAAGATAGCATTTTCTTTGGCTCTGCGGCTTTTAATCTCTTTAAGTCCAGCTGGTACAGAGTAATGTAAGCATTAATATTTCTGATACTTTTGTGATTTCATATTTATTTTTGCAAAGATAATCAAAGTTTCCTTTTTCATTTTACAGCAAATTTAAAATACTGATTTTAAAACATTAAAACTGCATGCATATCTGTGATGCTAGTAGATTTTATCTTCGGTGTTTTTTTTTTAAGATTTTATTTTTAAGTAATCTACACCCAACATGGTGCTTGAACCTACAACCCCAAGATCAAGAGTCATATGCTCTACCAAGTGAGCCAGCCAGGTACCTCTTGAGTGTGTTTTAATGTATGGGTATTTCTCATACAATTTGGCTATTTCTTATACAATTTTTAGGACAGTTTTTATGCTGCTTTCCAAGTCATGTTTATAGTATAATAACTAAATAAATAGAATTGTAGTATAAAACTTGGAAGAAGCTCTTATATCCAAATAAATTTTCTCATATTTGGAGAGAGGACACCATATGCTACTTTTTAGTGATTTAAAAATAAATCATTTTACTTTAGGCAATAGATTTAAATATATAAAATAAGCTAGTTTCACTACTCATTTGTTCTAAAAAGACCAGTGATCATATTGTGTATGTGACATTGTTACATCAGTATACCTCCTTCCATCTAAGGTACTTAAAAACCTTCCTAGTTTTGTGGTCCTTTTTTTTCCCCCCTAAGATTTTATTTTAGAGAGAGCATGCATGCATGTGCGCACACATGAGTAGGGGAGGGGCAGAGAGAGAGGGAGAGAAGTAGAGGAGTCCATGTTGAGCTGGAGGGGTCGGGGATGGAATCTCAGGAATCTGAGATTAGGACCTGAGCTAAAATCAAGAGGCAGATGCTTAACAGAGCCACCCAGGCGCCCCCTAGTTTTGTAGTTCTTGATGAATATAACTATGTGAAAGATTCTTTGGGGAGGGAAAAATATTAATAGTTCAGGCTCTGAAATCCAGGTGCTTGTGCTATATACTAATCATCTGGTCTATAACCTTCCCAGGCCCCAGTTTTTCCGTCTTTCCCAGTAAGATTTCCTACCTCAGGGTAGTCATGAGAATGAAAAGAGAGAATATTTACAAAATATTTAGCACAATACTAAATAGTTCATTTGGTTGGATATAGTTTACAAATGTTGTATAAGTATTCTTCACATTCTTGAATTATGTTCGGGTCTGTTTTGAATTCCACAGAATAAGAACCAAATTCTGGGGTGCCTGGGTAGCTCAGTGGTTTAAGCCTCTGCCTTCAGCTCGGGTCATGATCTCAGGGTCTTGGGATAGAGCCCCACATCGGGCTCTCTGCTTGGGGGGAGCCTGCTTCCCCTTCTCTCTCTGCCTGCCTTCTGCCTACTTGTGATCTCTCTCTCTATCAAATAAATAAATAAATAAAAATCTTAAAAAAAAAAAAAAAAAAGAACCAAATTCTGTAGTCTGTCTACATAAAGACCACTTCAGTTTGTTTCTGTTAGGTATTTTTTTAATTTCACATCTTGCCATTTCCCTTTTCATACTTTCTTCTCTACTCTTTCAGGCCTTTGAACTTGTTTCCCTTGTCAGAAGTTATACATACAATGAAAATAACCATCCTTCTCACCTAAGAGTGTGGAACTAAGAGTCCTTTCATTATTTTATGATACCTTCTTTCAAAACTGCTCCTTATAACAAATAGCATGGAGGACATGGGGAGATAGAGAGGAGAAGGGAGTTGGGGGAAATTGGAAGGGGCGGTGAACCATGAGAGACTATGGACTCTGAAAAACAATCTGAGGGTTTTGAAGGGATGGGGGGTGGGAGGTTGGGGTACCAGGTGGTGGGTATTATAGAGGGCATGGATTTCATGGAGCACTGGATGTGGTACAAAAACAGTGAATACTGTTATGCTGAAAATAAATTAAAAAAAGAAGAAACTGCTCCTTCACCTGAACCCTCAATTCCTGTAGCACTTTCTCTTATTTCAAATATGTTATCTTGGGGCACCTGAGTGGCTCAGTGGGTTAAAGCCTCTGCCTTCAGCTCAGGTCATAATCCCAGCCCCGCATCAGGCTCTCTGCTCAGCAGGGAGCCTGTTTCATCTTCTCTCTCTGCCTACTTGTGATCTCTGTCAAATAAATAAATAAAATCTTTAAAATATATATATATATATATATATATATATATATATATATATATATAATCTTTATGGCATGATTATTTTACTGCACAGCTGTCTTTCACACTGGTGTTTTTTTTTTTTTCCTTCCCGGGTAAGTGATTATTTCATAATAAAAATGAATAGCTGAGCTGGTTAGAACTTTATATAAAGTAAAAGCATCCATGCTCTGATCCTTGAAGTGCACAATCAGTGGGACATCTCTTTTGACTTTGTAGAGTAGCTTATGCTTATTTCTTGTTTTTCAAGAGTCTTCAGAAAAAAAAAAAAATCTCAGTTGAATAAATCCTGCCCATTTGGTTGGATATTAAGATATGAGAAATCATATGCCTACCTTTCCTGTAATTTTAGATATAAACCAATTGCTAGATATACCAAACTGACATTAATTGAGAACAATTGTAAGCCTTCCATTATAAAAAATCAGTAAAGCAAAAATACAGTGATAGAAAACCAGAACTAGAAAAAACCTACACTTTTCCTTAGTATTCATGTTGTCTGAAATAAAGCAAAATGAACTTTACAGGCATTGATTGATACAGGGAGGGAGGTCAGAAGTTTTGGAGAAAAGCAGGCACAGTAAAACATAGTTCTTGTGCCTTAATCACCTATGTTTACATCTTCTTCTTTATTATTTTACTTGGGAAAATTACTTAAATTCCTTTCTACCTTAATTTCCTTACCTATAATATTCTTGGAACAGTGACATGCTAAGCAACCAAATGTCATTCCAAGCAAGGAATAGTAAATAAAAATGTTTTTCAGTAGTCATGAGTTACTAATACAAGATCCATGAAATTCCATTGATAGTCTTATTTAGATTGCTCTGTTTGATGTTTTATTTCAAACTAAAAGGTAACTAAAAGGATTTTTTAGGATCTCTTATGACCTGCAGTCCCACTTACTCTGTTTTTCCCATAAGGTCTTAAAAGATTTCAGCTACAGTTTCTCCTTCCACAGTGTTTTTCAGGAACATAACTTTGAGATGAGGAAGTAATGCTGAATCTAACAACAAAAGTAGATGTACAGAGCAAGCAAGTTCACTAACTACGGAAGTAATGGCTTCTTGTCTTAGGTTTTTGAGTTAGAGTTTGATTTGAATCCTATACTATTGACTCTTCATTTAATAACCAGTGTTTATTGGGCATCTTACACACAATGATAAGTTGGGGACACGATGAGCAAAACAGACATAACCTGTACCCTCCTGGAGCTAATTAACATCTACTAGCTTTAACCTGGGCAATTTACTTTACCTTTTTGATCCTATAAAATATAGATAATACTTACCTCATAAAATTGTTTGGATGAATTTGAAAGAGATAATAAAAAAAATGTACTGCATGGTGCTGGGACATGGCGAATACTGAAATAATTCCTTTGTGTCTTCTATTGCAAATGGACAACAATCAATCAGTTACTGGTATGCAAAGAATACAGTGGAGGATGCATTAAAACTTCCATAATACTCTTGTAATGAATTGTATTCAGAAGAGTTTTAAAAAATGTATAGTTTGGGAAGTTATAAAACTTGCTGCTTATATCTTAAAGTGGAAATACTGATAATGAAGCAATAGGTGGATAAAAAATATTTAAAAATTTTTATCCTGTATAAATGGTGTTTTGCAACTTTTTCTAAAACTTATTAATAATAGCTTAGATTGGTTTCAAATGCTATATGGATATCAGCTCATTTAATATCCTTAACTCTGTGAAGTAGTTGCTACTATTTCTTATACTTTCTAAATAAGGAAACCAAGGCAGAGAAATTAAGCACAAATTCTCACACTAAGCAGTGCTTGGATGCAGTTCCTAGAATCTGGTTCTAGGGTCCATGCTCTTCACCACTATGTTATGCTGCCTCTAAAAGAAATAGGAGTTTTTAACATTGACAGTATTTTCATTATTCTGAATACCATCTCTCTTTTCTTGCTCATTTATTGAAAGAGACATTTTTCTTTTACATTCTTTGAAAAAGCTGTCATGGATGCACTGGTAGAAGATGATATCTGCATTCTGAATCATGAAAAAGCACACAGGAGAGACACAGTGACTCCAATATCAATATATTCAGGAGATGAGTCTGTGGCTTCACATTTTGCCCTTGTCACTGCATATGAAGACATCAAAAAACGACTTAAGGATTCAGAGAAAGAGAACTCATTCTTAAAGAAAAGAATAAGATTTTTGGAAGAAAAGGTAATTACTATCTATTATATTTTATGACTTAAAGAATAATTCAAAATACTTGAAGTTTTAAATATTTTCCTATCCTCTCTTCACTGGTTGTACTGTTTCCAAGGTTAACTCATAGCTGGTTTCAAAACCCAGTACTTTTCATACTATGCTTCACATATCATGTACATGGGGAATATGTGTAGAGTTGGATTTAGAATATATTTTTGGAATATATTTTTCTTGGAATCTTTTTTTCAGATTGCCTTACCTTCATAAATTGTATGTATTTTATTCAGGATTTTATAATCTGTGCAACAAATGATATGCCAGCACAGGAAATTAAATGTAACATTGTTCTAATGTTTAAAAACTTCTTCACCAGCACTGATATCTTCTCTACCTCAACTTGTCTCTTTTGTTCTTGAACACACAGAATAATGCTTTTAACTGATAAAGGTCATCTGTTTACCTTTCTCATGCAGAAATCTGACACTCTTAAATCTTACAGAATATATAAGGTTGATAGCTGATTCCATTATAAATCATCATACCTACTTGGCTTTTTGTACTGGAAAATCTTTATCACTCATCCTTATATTTTTTGAGGTTTAAAGTTTTAACTTAGTTTTATGTTTCTTCTGATTAGATCATTGTATTTGTATTTTATAAACAGCAGCTTCCCCAATGGGGAAGGAAATGGATTCTTAGCTGCTAAGGAAATGAATTATCTTGTTATAAAAACTTTAGGAAGGGACTTGGTAGAGTTTGATTCATCTAGGAGAATTAAGAGAAAGGAGGTCAGTTGTAAAAATCATTATAATTTCTTTATATTCATGTACATTGTCTTTAATGGTAATCAAATTTGTGATATAGTTGGGTAGAGTGAGAAAAGGTAACATTTTGGAGCTTGTAGTTATGCTTATTTTAAAATTAAGTAGAAAAATGTGATTTGGTATAGCTAACATTGGAAATATTTGTATATTTTGTGACCAACAATCTTATAATTTCTATTCTGGAATAATGTAGTATTTAATTAACTACCACATTTATTCTTTAAAAAGGTCAAGCATACCTTAACTTGTCATTTTTTATGATGGTGGAAATGAAATACTACTGCCTTGAAAAACATCTTAAGTATTATAAAAGAATAATATACTGTTTTAGAATGATGAGTAAATATATGTTATAAAACAAAAAATATTGATTAAGTAAAAGCATAAAATAGAAGACTTTAAAAATGTTTACCTGTACTTTTTTTGCTTTCTTAATCAGTAAGGCTTACTTGTTGAAAGTAAAATGTTTATTTTTAATTATAGTCCAGGCTTTATCCCTGCATTACAAAGAAAAGTAAGGTGTGGAGCCATCAGAAGACTGGCGGCTTTTTTTTATGTTTGTTTCGTAGAATACGTCCTTTGAGCTTTCCCTTCTAATTTTATACCATTAGCTTATAGGAGCTCGATTAGATGAAGAAACAAATTCTGTGGGACGTGAACAAGTAAATAAGGCCTATCATGCATATCGAGAGGTTTGCATTGATAGAGATAATTTGAAAAGCAAATTGGATAAAATGGTAAGTTGGTTTGAAAACAGTTTCTATATATTGCAAATGAGTTTTCTTCCGGGAGTTTAAAATTAGAAATAAGAAAGATATTTAACATTTATTAAATAAAAAATTGAAAATATACATCTTGAAGGCAAAAATAGGAATTTTTTTTTAAGATTTTATTTATTTGACAGACAAAGATCACAACTAGGCAGAGAGAGAGAGGGTGAAGCAGGCTCCCTGCTGAGCAGAGAGCCTGATGCGGGGCTTGATCCCAGGATCCCGGGATCATGACCTGAGTTGAAGGTAGAGGCTTATTAACCCACTAAGCCACCCAGGCACCCCCAAAATAGGAATTTTTAATGGTGATATTTATAGCTTATTTCTGTACAAAATAAATACATAGTATGTGATGATGTTTAGGAATTAAGTATATCTAACACCACTAACTTATTTTGGAAAATCATGACATGGTAGATTTTGTCAATGTGTTTTTAAGAAAAAAAGCTAGTGACTAGTATTTCCTAAGAATGAAAAAGAAAAAAGGAAATTAGTGAAAAACTGGGCTAATCATCCCACCTTGCTTTTATAAAGGCCTAAATCTGTTTTTTTTTCATCTACCTGAAAATTAATGTATATCAACCTATAGATTTTATTGAATATAATTTGGCATTTTCCCTACTTAACTAGAATAAAGACAACTCTGAATCTTTGAAAATGCTGAATGAACAGCTACAATCTAAAGAAGTAGAACTGCTCCAGCTAAGGACAGAGGTGGAGACTCAGCAGGGTATGCCACTTATTTGTTACAAATATTATAATGGAATCAGTATAATTTTCCATTTATGCATTATATCCATTATCAGTTTTCTGTATCTGTATGCTAAGGCCTTAACTTATTTTACAATTTTAGGCTTATATTAATTTCTCTGATCTGCTTTCACCAAAATATCAACTCCTTTAACTTTTCCTTAGATATAAGTTGCACTTTTCCTAGAGAAAATTTGATGGTTTTTGTTTAGGGCTAGTTTGTGATGAAGTAGATGAAGAAAGGAGTAGAACTCCATCCTTGTCTGAGATCTTGCCTGCTGGTATGTCCTGGATTTTCCTTTCTACTAAACTTTTGCCCCTATTAAGCACACTGTCATGAAGTAGTTACAATTACTTTTTTTTTTTTTAATTTAAATTTATGAAGTTGTTAAAATGTGTAGATGAGATGCTAGAGTAAATAAGTAGTTCTGGAGCATATGGCTATTGGCCTGTTCCCATGAACATTCTGATGAGACAGACTGAAGAGTAGGCCTCTGAGAGAGGCCTTTTGATAGGCATTTGAGATGAGCTCTCTTACAGTAGCTGGTTGGGGCTTTTTAGCCTCTCTATCTTTAGATAGAGAGACTAAAGAACTATGTCAAAGGTAAGTCAGTATCCAGTTGTACTGAGTTTCTATAGTAAATGTTTATGAATAAATTGTTTTGACGTCATTTTCTAGGCCTGATGGTCATACTTTATACTCTGAGGGGACTAGATGGAGTAATTAGAGTCATGAGCTTCAGTTTCCTCACTTCATTTAATTTTTATCACTGTCTTAACCTTGACTTAAATATTGTTGACTTGCCAACAGTTTTAGCGTGTATTTAATTAGTGTTGTATATTTTAAGGTTTCAGACTGACAAACTGGTACTTTAACCTAAACAGAAAATCAGGGATAGTGGTGATTAATACATTCTGAAACAAGATTAGTAGGTTTCTTATTCTCATTAGCATAGGTCTTTGAAAGTAATATTACTGTTTTTAAAAACTGTTAGTTGTGCATGTTTTATATTAGTTTTTATATTATCTACGTTTTACTAGTATAACCTTTATCACAACAAATGTAGAAGGCAGAAATAACAATTTTATTGTCTATCCTCTTTTTAGTGATAAGGAATTTAAATCCACCTTCATCAAACTGGGAGGTGGAAAAGTTGAGCTGTGACCTGAAGATCCATGGTTTGGAACAAGAGCTGGAACTGATGAGGAAAGAATGTAATGACCTCAAAATACAGCTACAAAAAGCCAAACAAATGGTACTACAGAATTATTAAATTAAGAAATTCAGTATTCTGTGTATGTTGTCTATAGGATTTATAACTAAGGATTAAATCATAGGGTTAAATATATTATAACTACCTAGAGAGTTAAATTCTCTGAAAAATTTACCTTTATCTTCCCTTTTAATCATTTTGTCTAAAATTTGATATACTATATACTTCTAGCATAATCCCAGAATTATAAAATTTTATTGTTTTAAAGAGCTCATTTTAAAAAAGCTTTACTAGTTTATTAATTTATTGAAGCGTTTCTTTTAAACGCCTTTTCCTTCAGTTTCTTTAAGTCCTTTTTTTCTGTAAAGTTTAAAGAGAACTCGTTTTAAGTTTATCATTTTAATTTAATAATTTGGTTAATATAGACCCCACAAGAGACAACTTAGTTTTTAGAACTCTTGAAAAGAAAAAACTCTTAAGAGTCTACTAATTCACAAAAGTCTCAGTACTTTTGGGGCAACTTCAATTTTCAGCAAATAGCTGAGATTTTAAGAATTGGGTGGAAAAGTAAAAACAAAAAACCCTGCTGAGCTGCTAAAGTATGGTTAGCCAGAAGTCCTCCATAAGTTGCCTCTCAGGTCCTCACCAAGTCTGTTTACTAATACTTTACACTGGGTTCCAACAAAGTTGAACACAAGTTTTTAGATGTTATGACAGATAGTGCTGAAGAGAAAAGAAATGGTAGAAAAAAAGAGGAGTATAAGAGCAATGTACCAAATGCAGAGTTTTAAAAATAGTTGTTACAAGCAAAGTTCAGTAGTCTAGAGTCAGTCATTATATACACTGAAGTATTTTAAATAAGTTAACCAGTGAGAATTGTTTTTCAGCTTAACCATTTTTTGCCCATCATAGCATTCTAACCCCATTCTACCCCAGGTTCCTCTTGGGATGCCAATAACTGATGAAGACACTACTTCCCCCATATTGTTTGACTGCCTACCAGGACACTGCCCCTGAATCCCAATTGTCCTTAAATGGAACTGACAGTTCTTTATTTATGATGTTGTCTTTATTGAAGGTGACTACCCTTACGGATGAGCCACGCATTAAGAATAATGTAGCATTCTACCCTGGCCTCGGCCAAATGAATTCTTCTGAAATGGCCAATGAGAACTGATAAAGGGGAAACACTACAGCGATTACTATCAGTTTCTATTAGGGCAAAATACTTTTTTTCCTGCTTAACATATGAGGTTAATTTCTGCCTCCCTTTGAACCTATGATTACAGAAAATTTCTTCAAATGCTTCCAGCATCCTATCCCACAATCTTAGATGCCTTAGCCCCTGAGAAGCTAGCTAGCTGGCTGGCTGGCATTTATGCTTGCTTGCTTGTTTATATATGTGTTTCTTAATTTTAATAAAAAAAAATTCCAATCTAACTAACATCCAGTGTTATATTAGTTTCACATGTACAATATAGTTAACAATTCTTTTTTTTTTTTTTAAGATTTTATTTATTTATTTGACAGACAGAGATCACAAGTAGGCAGAGAAGCAGGCAGAGAGAGAGAGAGAGAGAGAGAGAGGAAAGCAGGCTCTCCGCTCAGCAGAGAGCCCAATGCGGGACTCGATCCCAGGACTCTGGGATCATGACCTGAGCCGAAGGCAGCGGCTTAACCCACTGAGCCACCCAGGCGCCCCTATAGTTAACAATTCTAACTGCTCATCATAAGTGTACTCTTAATGTCCTTCACATATTTTACCCATTCTCCCTACCTCCCCTTTGATAGCCATCTATTTATTATTAATAGTTAAGAGTCTGTTTTTAGGTTTGTCTCTTTTTCTTTGTTCATTTGTTTTTTAAATTCTGCATATGAGTGAAAGCATGATATTGGTCTTTCTCTGACTGGCTTACTTTGCTTATTTGCATTATACTCTCTAGATTCATCCACCTTGTTGCAAAAGGCAAGATTCCATTTTTTTTATTGCTGAGTATTAGTCCTGTGTCTGTATGTTTGTCTGTATGTATGTATACAGACTCATGGTTATTCTATTTTTAACTTTTTGAGGAACTTCCAAACTATTTTCAAAGTGGATTATACCAGTTTGCATTCTCACCAACATGCATGAGGGTTCCTTTTCTTCTCATCCTTGTCAACACTAGTCTCTTGTATTTTTTTTTAAATTTTTTATAAACATATATTTTTATCCCCAGGGGTACAGGTCTGTGAATCGCCAGGTTTACACACTTCACTTACCAAAGCACATACCCTCCCCAATGTCCATAACACCCCCCCCCCCTTTTCCCCAACTCCCCTACCCCCAGCAACCTTCAGTTTGTTTTGTGAGATTAAAAGTCACTTGTGGTTTGTCTCCCTCCCAATCCCATCTTGTTTCATTTTTTGATGTTAGCCATTCTGACCGGTGTCAGATGATATCTCACTGTATTTTTGATTTGCATTTCCCTGATGATGAGTGATGCTGAGCATCTTTTAATGTGTCTGTTGGCCATGTGTATGTCTTCTTTGGACAGATGTCTATTCGGGTCTTTTGCCCATTTCTTAAAAAATCATTTTTATTAACATATAATGTACTATTTGCCCCAGGGCTACAGGTCTGTGAATCATCAGGCTTACACATTTCACAACACTTACCATAGCACATACCCTGCCCAATGTCCATAACCCACCACCCTCTCCCTACCCCCTCAACCCCCAACAACCTGCAGTTTGTTCTGTGAGACTGAGAGTCTCTTAGTGTTTGTCTTGCACCCGATCCCATCTTGTTTCATTATTTCCTTCCCTACTCCCCACAACACCCTGCTTTGCCTCTCAAATTCCTCGTATCTCCTCTGCCCATTTTTAATTAGATTATTTTTTAGGTGTTGACTTGTGTTAAGTTCTTTATATGTTTAGAATTCTAACCCTTTACCAGATACGTCATTTGCCACTATCTTCTCCCATTCAGTAGGTATCTTTGAGTTTTGTTGTTTCCTTTGCTGTGCAGAAGATTTTTATGTTGATGTAGTCCCAGCAGTTTGCTTTTGTTTCCCTTTCCTGAGGAGACATATCTAGAAAAATGTTGCTAAGGCCAATGACAAAGAGATTACTGCCTATGTTGTCTTCTAGTCTTATGGTTTCAAGTCTTACATTTAGGTCTTTAATCCATTTTGAGATTACTTTTTGTGTATGGTATAAGAAAGTGGTGCAGTTTCATTCTTTTGCATATACCTGTCCAGTTTTCCCAATACCATTTGTTGAAGAGATTGTCTTTTCCTCATTGCATATTCTTGCCTCCTTTGTCATAGATTAATTGACCGCATAGGCACGGGTTTATTTCACTGTGCTCTATTCAGTGCCTGTTTTGTGTCAGTACCGTGCTGTTTTGATTACTGCAGCTTTGTGGTATGTCTTGAAATCTGGGTTGTGGTATCTCTAGCTTTGTTGTTCTTTCTCAAGATTGCTTTGGGTATTAAGAGTCTTTTGTGGTTCCACACAAATTTTAGTATAATTTGTTTAGTTCTGTGAAAAGTGCTCTCGGTATTTTGATAGGATTGCATTAAATCTGTAGATGACTTTGAGTAGTATGAACATTTTAACAGTTTGTTCTATCAATCCGTGAGCGTGGACTATCTTTCCATTTGTCTATGTCATCTTCAGTTTTTTCCATCAGTGTTTGATAGTTTTCAGAGTACAGGTATTTCACTTACTTGGTTAAGTTTATTCCTAGGTATTTTATTATTTTTGATGTAGTTCTAAATGGGATTGTTTCCCTAACTTCTTCCTGCTACTTCATTATTAGTGTATAGAAATGCAACAGATTTCTGTATAATTGAGTTTGAGTCCTGCAATCTTGCTGAATTCATTTCTCAGTTTTAGTAGATTTTGGGTGGAGTCTTTTCAGGTTTTCTACATAGAGTATCCTGTCATCTGCACGTATGATAGTTTTGCTTCTTCCTTACCAATTTGAATGCCTTTTTTTTTTTTTTCTTTTTGTCTGATTGCTGTGGCTGCCATTTCCAGTATTGTGTTGAATAAGAGTGGTGAGAGTGAACATCCTTTTCTTGTTTGGGACCTTAGGGGAAGTGCTCTCCATTTTTTCCTCTTGAGTATGATGGTAGCTGTGAGTTTTTCCTGTGTGCTGTATATAATGTTGTGGCATGTACCTTCTTTACCTACTTTATTGAGGGTTTTTATCATGAATGGATATTGTCAAATACTTTTTCTGAATCTTTTGCATCTTTTCTCTTGTTCATATGATGTATCATGTTGATTGATTTGGGAATATGGAACCACTTTTGTATCCCAGCAATATCTACTTGATCTTGGTGAATGATTTTTTTTTAATGTATTGTTGGATTTGGTTTGTTAGTATTTTATTGAGAATTTTTGCAGCCATGTTCTTCAGCAATATTAGCCTATAGTTCCCTTTTTATGTGGTATCTTTATGTGGTTTTGGAATCAGGCTAATGCTGGCCTTATAGAATAAATTTGGAAGCTTTCCTTTCTAAGTTTTGGAATAGTTTGAGAGGAATAGGTATTAATTCTTCTTTAAATGTTTGGTATAGTTTCCCTGTGAAGCCATCTGGTCCTGGACTTCTGTTCCATGGGAATTTTTTGATTATTTATTCAATTTCATTGCTGGTGATTAGTCTGTACAAATTTTCTATTTCTTCCTCATTCAATTTTGGGAGATTATATGTTCGTAGGAATTTCTCCATTTCTTCTAGGTTTCCTAGTTTGTTGGCATATTATATTTCATAATGTTCTCTTACAGTCCTATGTATTTCTTATATTTTCTCTTACTGCTTTTAAAATTTATCTTTATCACTACTTTTTGCCATTTTATGATTTGCTGTGGACATTTGATGGTATCACTGAGTTTCCTAAAACTTTTTTTTTTTCATTTTTCTGTTCAGTTTGATTTGTTTTCCATTACTCTGTCCTCCAGATCACTCATTGTTTTCTCTGCTTTCTCTAGTCTACTTTTTTATTTCTCTAGTACACTTTTTTATCTAGTGCATTTCTAATTTCAGTTACTGTGAGTTACTATTTTTTATCATTTCTATCACTTTTTTGAGGGTTTCACTGAGGTCCTCCCCTCTTCTCAACTTCAGTGAGTATCTTTATGACCATTATTTTAAATTCTACATTAGGCATATTACTTTGTTTTGTTTAGCTCTCTTTGCTTATCCTTCTTCCTTTTGGGATACAATCCTCTCTTAATTTTGTCTCTCTGTATTAGGAAAGTCTGCTATGTCTCCACTCTTGAAATAGTGAAATGGAAGAGGTCCTGTACTTTGCAGTACAATGTCCCCTGTTCACTGGAACCTCATGTTTCAGGCGTGTCTTCTGTGTGTGTTGTGTTAACCCTACCATTCAGGTTGAGCTGCTTTTGCCTTCAGTCCATTTGTCTGCAGTGGCTTTCTTTGTTGTGAGTGGGTGCATATTGGAAGGGGCAGGTGCACAGGAGAATGTAGGGGCAGGGCATATGGTGTTAGCATGGTTTGATGAGGTCTACTGTGAGAGGGGAGCTGGAGCTGCTTTTGAAAACTGCTTTATTGCTGGTGGGAGTGAGTCTACAGAAGAGTTGGGGCCGGGGGAATTGCAGCCTGGTTTGCTGTGGGAGGGTACCTGCTGCTGCCCCAAACTGTGGAGGCTGGTTAGGTTAGAGAGGGCAGATCTGCAGAAGCATGTAAGGCATGCTGTTAGCAACCTATGTGGAAAGTGTGCTGCACTGGTTCCCGCACGTGTCCATGTAAATAGGGTGGTGGCCCAGGGAGGGAAATGGTGCCCACCAGCCCTTTTGTTTTTGGGGAAGTCTCCTCAGGATCCCTGCTCCTCTAGTACGTGCTCTCTTCCATATACTGGAGGCATTTTTCCAAGTGCTGTTTCTTTGCTTTGTCTTCTTGGGGCTGATTATGCTGTCTTTTTAAGGGCCAGGATTCTGTTTCCTCTCATCCTCCCTTTTCTCCCAGAGCTGAGCCCACCAATTTGTGAAGTCCCAAGTGTTAAGCCTCACTGATCGTGGGAAGTGGGGTAACTAGGCCCCTCTGTATTTTCAAAGCCAAATATTATGGGGATTCATTTTCCCTGTGTGTGGTCCCCATACCTAGGGTTCTTGGTGTGAGGGTCTGCTTTTCTCCCTTCCTGGTGCCAATGGTGTCCCTCCCTCCTGCAGATAGTCCTGTGGGTAGATGTGTTTAGCTCCTGCTTGCAATTCCTGCCTCTTCAATATGGCCTCCTCTTTACTTTTTGCTGTGAATAGTTTGTTTTGCCAGTTCTCTGGGTTATTTACACTGATGTGGATGTTATCTGGTTGTATCTGTGGAACGAGGTGGGCATAGGATCCTCCTACTCTGCCATATTTTTCTTCTTCTTTTTCTTTTTCAAAAAAAGACCTTTAAGGATTTTATTTATTTGAGAGAGAGTATGAGATGGGGAGAGCAGAGAGAGAAGCAGACTACCCGCTGAACAGGGAGCCCAGGGTGGGGCTCAGTCCCAGGAGACCTGAGCTGAAGGCAAAGGCTTAACTGACTGAGCCACCCAGGCACCCCTAGATGCTATTTTTCTCTTTTTTAAGATGTGATTCCAACAAAAGATCTATACCTTGAAGCTCTGAATTATAATTGTCAGTAAACAGATTTTCCTTGAAAGGATGATGATAGCTTTTTACATAATGGATATTTCATTACAGAGTAGGAAAAAGTACCATGGAATTGTAAAATATTTTGTCTTATAATTACGGCGTTGCTTATTAACTATGTAACATTAGGAATATCTTCTTAACCTGTTTTCTGTAAAGTAGACTTAAAAATCTGTTTTTTTCCATAAAGGTTAGATAACATGTAACACTTTTAGCACAATGCTTAGTATATAGTGTATTCAGTAAATCAGTGTAGTTCAAAAAACTATGTACACTTAGTATATAATGTATTCAGTAAATCAGTGTATTTCAAAAAAAAACTTATGGTAATCCAGAAATGCAGTCCTGTTAAGTGGGTGTGGGTTATAGTTCAGTTCTTATTAGTTACTCTTTTCCACTAGATGGTGCTAGGGGATAAATTTGCTTTTAGTATAATTTACCTATCATAAATCCATAAAAACAGACATTTGAAGGTAGAAGAAACTTTAGAAATTTTTCACTTACTGCTGAAATGGCATCTGGAAAGACTAAGAAACAAGAATTTAATATAAGAGGAATTGTTTTTAAAAAAATTTAAGACTTCTTACTTTCATAGGAATTTCTTCGGCAGGGAGAGGGGGGATTTAAACTTTAAAAATGCTCATAACTAAGATAAAAAAATTAACCAGGAAAAGGGAGAATGGAATGCTTAATATAAACTTACCAGAAGTTCCAAGTGATGGAAAATCTGGATGTTGTGAGGTGTATACTTTTAAATTTTGTTCAAAGGTATTGCTGATCAGAGTCCTCTTGATATGGAATCAGAAAGGAAGTCAAGGAGAAAAATTTATGTTCATCTTATTAATCTTATATCTACTATAGCCATATTTACAAATACTTTTGAGGTGGTATTTTCTGTGAAACATTTTATAACATCTTTTAAAGTGTGAAAATAACATTACATGGACATAATAATGAGAAGTTTTTTGGTTTATGTTTTTTTACTCAGTAGATTACTGTTTTGTATTAATGAGATCAAGTTTCCAGTGTCTGTTCCACTATGGCCCTTTTTTCTTTTAATTTTAAATTTTTTATTTTATTTATTTTTAAACTTTATTTATTTTCAGCATAACAGTATTCATTGTTTTTGCACCATACCCAGTGCTCCATGCAATCCGTGCCCTCTCTAATACCCACCACCTGGTTCCCCTAACCTCCCACCCCTTGCCACTTCAAACCTCTCAGATTGTTTTTCAGAGTCCATAGTCTCTGTGGCCCTTTTAAACTTTCCCCCAATATTCCAGTCATTTATATTCAGAAAAGTTGATCCTTTGGGGAAAAAAAAGACACTGGGGCCAAAGAAGTTTAGAAAGCACTGGATCTATAAAATGGAGTTGGTGTAAAGTCTAAGGTACCGGGACACCTGAGTGGCTCAGTTGGCTAAGCATCTGCCTTTGGCTCAGGTCACCATCCAAGTTGGGCTCCTTGCTCAGCAGGGAGTCTGTTTCTCCTCTGCCTACTGCTCCCCCTGCTTATTCTCTCTCTCTGACAAATAAGTAAAAATCTTAAAAAAAATAAAAATAAAAATAAAAAAGTCCGAGATACCTAATAATAGCCCAGTTAGTGATTCACAATGTGCTCTTATGTATACCAAAGTTCTGAGAATTCTTAGCTTGTAGGAACCTGTTTAACTTGAACAGTGTTTCCCAATATTTTATTTTTATTTATTATTATTTTTTAAACATTTTATTTATTTATTTGACAAAGAGATCACAAGTAGGCAGAGAGGCAGGCAGGGACGGGACGGGACCAGATGGGCGGGAAGCAGGCTCCCTGCTGAGCAGAGAGCCCCATGCGGGGCTTGATCCCAGGACCCTGAGATCATGACCTGAGCTGAAGGCCAGAGGCTTAACCCACTGAGCCACCCAGGTGCCCCATCCCAGTATTTTATAATGATGGCCCCTGTATATATTCCATCACAAGGTACTAGTTGGGAAACAGATCTATACTTCTTAACAATTAGAACTTTTTAACTTTTTTTTTTTTAAACAAATGAAAGGATCCATCTCAGGAAGACAATCTGAAGAACAGTGATCTCCAAAGACTGAGCATTTCAAGGTATGAATATTTTTCAACATTCAGAAATAACATACTCTCCTCTGTAGGCCACTTTCTATAGCTTATCTAGATTTCTGTTAGGATTTAACCTTAAAAGTGAATGGATACCATTTGGGTACTGCATATAATCTCTGATCACAATGGATTTATAAAACATTTAACTGCTCTTTAGCAGTTGGTTTGAACCAAAATAGTAGAAAGGTACATACTGTGAAGCCTTAAACAAAATTTTTGAACATGTGATATTTTAGATAGGGCTTTAAGGAGCTAGCTGTATAGAAAGTATTCTGTATTAAATCCTGATTTTGCATGAAGAATTATACATTTCCATATACAGTAATACCACCCTGTCCTTAAGGCAAACTTGGACCACCTTAGTCTTTGGTATAACATGAATCACAAGAGAACTGTTCTCTTGGGATAAAAACAAAAGTAGCTGTAAGAATTCATGTTTTATTTTAACCTTTATTCCCTTAAATATATATAATTTTTATTTAACATGTACTATGTTTCACATTATCTTATTTTACATCCCTTCTATATATGGATACTTTAATCCAATGAAAAATAGTGAGTTGACTTCATTGTTGGATCATTTGGCTTCCAAGGTTTACAGATCTAAAGTAAATAATGTGAAATGGCTCCTATATTTCTTTTGAAAACCCAATTGAGAGAAATGATCAACTAGGGCAAACAATTTGAGGATTGCAGCCAATCTTTTAGATCCAGGGGGTAGGCAAACTTTTTCTATAAAGGAAGATCATATTTAGGCCTTGTGGGTCATAACCTCTTTCTTGCAACTACTAAACTTTGCCATTTGAACAGTTCTTCCGTTGATGCCTTCAAGTTTCATCTAACTTTACAGCAAGGAAGTTATTCCAACAGTGGGTCTAGGTCAGTGTCCATGTAAATTATTTCTTAAAGTTGTCTTTATGATACATTAATTTATTTTAGAAAGAAAGGAGTTTTGTGTGAGCAGGGAGAGGCAGAGGGAGAGGGGAAGTAGACTCCCCACAGAGCCTTGATTCCAGCACAGGGGTTCCATCTCACCAGCATGAGATCATGACCTGAGCTGAAACCAAGAGTTGGATGCTTATCAATTGAGCCACCCAGGTGCCCCTTATTTCTTCAAGTTTTCTTAATTTCTTCTGAGCCTCCCCCTTCATTTTGTTGTATTTATCAGCTTATAAGCCTCTTCAAACCATTTTTGGTAAGAAGCAGGGAACAAAGAAATATGTTAGAATCACAGTATGTCAAATGAAAGAGCTATGTATATTTTATATTAGAGGTCTGTGATACAGAATGAGACTTCTTCCATTCATGGGAAATTTTATATAATTTGGATCACATCACCTGAGAATAACTCAAAAAGCTGCCCCTCCTCCCCCCTCGCAACCTCCTTGCAAATGTTTTTTAAGACATATAATGAACAAGACAGTAAGGAATCTCCACACCAGGATTTAAGGGGATAAATACACAAGGAGATGAGTCTAGTTTTTGAGGCTGCCAGGCTATATAATTGTGGCTTCAAAAGTACAGTTATGAATTCTCTAAAGCTTGGTAGTATCTCAGAGTATCAGCTGAGAGAAACAATTTTTAGAAAGATTTGCCCTAAGTTCTTCACTCCAAGAGCTATGTGTCTGCTAAAAGAATTGCATAATTAAAGCATGTCCTGATGGTTTGCTAGTGCTCAAAGTGTACTTACGGTTTTATACAAGTTGGTTTGCATTTATTTTATGTAAACAATGTGGATTGCAAAACTGATTAGGTTTCCCTTTTCTGGTTAGTAACTAGAAAACTAATAACCAAATTTGTAGCTTACCCCTTGGTAAACTTTGTTATCATGCATTTTAATGTTAGTCTCATTCCTAGCTGCATTTTATCTTGTTTTTCCTTCACCTTACCGTTTTTACCTATGCCCAGTTTATAGTCCTGTGTTAATATTTTTAAGTTACTTCATCACTTTTAAGTGGAACAGTTCAAAGTTTACTACATTAGCAGAAAGGTTAATAGGAATGTTTCCACAAAACCTTTAAGTACGAGTTTATGTATTTTTAAGGATTATATTTTATTTATTTGTAAAACACCCTTTTTGGGGAAACTTTTTTTTCATATGTCCTCCATATGATGTCAGGTGAATGAGGTATTGTTCCCTCATATAGAGTGAACCTTTAGTTACTGGAGGCCTTTTATCTGGTACTTACTGTGTAGAATATCATTTAACAGCAGCCCAACCAGGAATTTGGCCTGTGTCTTGCTCATGTTCTGTTTGGTTTTAGCTTTATAGGTTGTTGTGCTCAGTGCTTAAACATATGTAGGTATGGAGTAAACTTATATGGTAAATTTTTAAAAAATATATATCTTTAGGAAATAAGGATTAGGCTAGTGTTTTTCAAATGGTGCTGTGCTCCCTGAGTGGTCATGAAACTTGGTGTGTTGAGAGAAGTATTTTAAACAAATACTGAATAAAATAGAAGAACATATCAGTGTGTACTACACATAGTGAGGGGGGTTAAGTATGGTTTCTCATAACTTACTCTTTGGGTTGCAGTGTAAAATGATTCGTTGCTGTGCCTCACATTAAAAAATTTCTAAAAGATACTTGATTTGGGGGAATCACAGTTGTCAAAATACACACTTCTAAATCTTTAGCTGTTGGGTAAGTTATCTCATACTTTGATTTTAGGATTTCTGGGGAATGTAATTGTAATAAATTTTCAGAAGCTAAAGAAAAACACAAATAGGTGAAGTAAAAAATTGGATTTTTCTTAGACAAGGAATACTAATTTCAGTATTGAAGAGTTGAATAGTTTCAATTAAGAAAACTGGGCTTGGGGGCGCCTGGGTGGCTCAGTGGGTTAAGCCGCTGCCTTCGGCTCAGGTCATGATTTCAGGGTCCTGGGATCGAGTCCCACATCGGGCTCTCTGCTCAGCAGGGAGCCTGCTTCCTTCTCTCTCTCTCTGCCTGCCTCTCAGTGTACTTGTGATTTCTCTCTGTCAAATAAATAAATAAAATCTTTAAAAAAAAAAAGAAAACTGGGCTTTACACAATTTGACTTCATAAGCAGGACATGAAACCTGCTTATTCACATCTCAAGGAGGAGGTACTTTACATTTAAAATTTAGAGGATTGAAATTTGTGGTTAAAAAGGTTGTGTTGGCAGCCAGCATATTGGAGGTGCTTGGTAAATGTGTGATGAAGATGATGGTAATAATGATATGAAAAATGTTACCCCCAGCAGGGCAGCAGGCAGTCCTTAGACTGGATAATTAAAAGATGGCTTTGATCAGCAACATGTTAGAATATGGAGTAATCTCTTGAACCTGTTTCCTCACAGGGAAACTGGTTATACACAGCTTGTCAAGTTGGTGCAAGAACATGGTTGAGCATTTACTACGTTAGGCATTTTTGTGGGGTTCTCATTTGGGGTGCTTTTTAGTGTTGCATATCAGTGCTCAAGTAGTTTTATAATTTCTTACACACATTTGCACCTGTGTCATTTAAAGCAAAACTTAGCTAAATTCACACTCCTGGTTGGTTGGGGAGGGGGACAGAGCCAGCCTATACAATCTCAAAAATACCTAGATAAGTGAAGGTTAGTTGGAACCCCGCTAAAGATTTGTGGGTAATTTGCCTTTTCCAATCTCACTTAAGGTAATGATTTAAATACTTTGTTCAAATAAATTAATTTTGTGAAAGTACTCTGAAGACTGTAGCACTTTCTAGTGTAAAGAGACTGTTATTACTTTATTATCCACAAGGGGGAGAGCTTATACTTAGTAATTTGTTGGTTTGGTTTGGTTTTGTTTTTAGCTGTAGTTTTTAATTCAGGTGACATTAAGGGCAAAAGAAAAAGACTTAGATGTATGTTGAACTTGGTGACCTAGTTTTTGGTTTAACCTAATTTATAAGCAGTCTTCATTAAATTGAATTGGAAAATGTGTATCAGACACTGCTTTAACACTTCTGATTGTTTCTTTTACTTTACATGCTTAGCTATTTTGAATGATTAAATGTGTTTGATATTCTAGGACCCAAACATGGTCTTGGATATTTGCTTTTGTTTTCTCAAAGTTAGGTACTGATTTGTCATCTCATGCCAATAACTAAACAGTATATTTAAACTACTATTCATATCATCACAGTCTGCATGAATTAGCAAGTTTAAGTGCTGTATATGTGTATGCAATGTGAGTAACTCTTTGGAAAGCATATTGAATACCCACAGTTGCAACAAGGAACAAACCACTCTTCACACTTAAGATGAGTTCCTATGTGAAACATTCATTGTAACGTACATCTCAGATGTTTACTGGTGAAATGGGGGTGGTTAACTAATTTTTGTTAAGTATTTAACACTTATCAAAAACCTGCAGAAAGCCCTGTGATTTTTAATAGACTCCTGTTTAACAAATGACATTTTCAATAGACTAAAACGTGTAGATTTTTCCCAAAAGCAGTATTAAGTTTATTCTGCTTCTAGTGAAAGAATTGTAGTTTTAGTGTGATAGAAATACCTTGACAAAAAACATATAACCTTACATTCAAAACAATGTTTTTTTTTTTTTTTTTAAAGATTTTATTTATTTGACAGAGATCACAAGTAGATAGAGAGACAGGCTGAGAGAAGGGGAAGCAAGCTCACCACTGAGCAGAGCCCCCGATGTGGGGCTTGATCCCAGGACCCTGGGATCATGACCTGAGTCTAAGGCAGAGGCTTTAACACACTGAGCCACCGAGGCGCCCCAGAACAATGATTTTTGAGTAGCTCTGTTGCACTGTAATTCAAACAGGATCTTAGATTTAGGTATCAAGAGTATTATATCTTGGTTTATTTAAAGGTTTTTGTTTATAGCTAGATAAAAATTGATATATTTTCTAACTTGTTTTACTTATTAAATTTACACCACTATCTTTAAGAGGCAGTAATGGTCATTTGAATGCTATGAGATCAATTGTTTTTATATTTAACATTTTACATATCCTTGTATAGCAAAGTAGGAATATATATTGAAGATCTGTTTATTTAGTTGGCAATTAAAAACCAAAAAAAATCATGAATATCCATGTCTAATGGAAGAATGAGACTTTACAAATTAGGTGTAAAATAATTTATAACTTCTCAGATAATTGAGGCAAAATACTTTTAATTATGAAAATGAGAGGCATTTATGAAGTTTTAAATTTGTTTCATATAATCCTCTCTCTAGCTTCTTTTCCCTTACCAGGAAATCATCTGGCTCTTCTTGTCTTGTGCTGTCATGTCACATTGGTTTAGACCAACCATATGAGACAGCCCAGTCAAACATAAAAGAATGAAATGCATGAAGCCTAAATTTTAATGTGGATCTGGGTATACATTCAGTAGTTGATATATTTCAATTCACAATGTCAAAACCAAGTAAGAGTTAAATACAAATTAAAACTCTATACATGAATAAACGTCACTTTATTTTTGATCCGATTTGTAAATGAAGACCATACCCCTTGAAGTAGTGTCACAGCACAGCACATTATAGGCTATAATTAATAAGAAATTTGATTGTAATACTATTTTTTGTAATAACCTTCTGTTTAATATAGTTCAGTTAATGGCCAGAATTGTGAATAAGATCTTTTTACTTATTCTAATGCCCATATTTGTTACTTAATGAGGAAGTTTTGTTTATCTCAAAACTGGAGCAGAAATGCAGATAATGCTCATTTCTATATTAAAGTCAGTCCTTTCTTTCCATAAAGAAAGTTATATAACCAGTAACTTTTTAAAAAAAATCTATTTCAGTGATAATATGCAAAATGCATACTGGGAACTGAAGAGAGAAATGTCTAATTTACATTTGGTGACTCAAGTACAAGCTGAACTACTAAGAAAACTGAAAACCCCAACTACAATCAAGAAAGGCAAGTTAATGTTTGCTGGAAACCCTATTAGAAGAGCAGCTGGCTATCGTTTCTTATCAAAATCTCATCAGATGATTTTGATAAGTCAAAGTATATATACAGTATGTTCACAGCCTACCTATTCTCTGCTTTGGCTTCATTCTCATACTGGTCAACTTCACACATAAAGGTGTTGCTGATGTGTTTTTTCTTCGTACTGTATTCTTTTCCCCTTGTGGCTTTTTTTCTCAGCCAAGTGTTGCTTATGTGTATAAGCCTGAGGTGTTAAGTTTGCTCTAGTTGACCTTTTACCACAACTCCTCCTTATATTTAAAAGAAAAAAAAGAAAAAAAAGACACCAAGACACCGAAAGCTATTTTTTATTCCAGCGTTACAGAATATATCAAAGACCTAGCTCTTTAAATTGTTTTTGAAGAAAATTACTTTGATGCATTTATTGGGTTCATTTGGTAAACAATTTTTCTTTCCATAAAGGATAGATTATTTAGAATGGAGACCAGGTGTTAACCCCTTATCTCTTTCAATGAAATGAATATTTTCATTGATTTGCTTTTCATATGTAACTGCTTGGCTGACTATACTTTCTGAGTTTTGGGCTAATATAGTACTGTTTTGCCAAAGCTATTTTTATACCTCAATCAGTGCATTTGCACTTTTTATTACATAATAAGTATATTTTTGAAAAGTTGTAAATTTGAATGCCCTAAGTTTATTTTAAAGGAATGAGATGTGACTTTATATTCACTACCACCTAATTTAAAATTATATGCACCTCGTATTGCTGCTAAAGAGGGCACAAGAGAATTTTGTTTTATAAATCTCCTCAGGAGTGTTTACTAGTAGGGAAAAAGGAAAACTAAAGTCAAAACTCCTTTCAGTTTCGTGAGAGTTATTTATGAATCAGGAAAACTAATACAGTGCTCTAGCAGGCTCCAACTTAATTTATGGTTCATTTTGCCCTTGAGTTTTCCAGTGGCCAGGGTTACATATGAGGCCAAGGTATGTCGATGGGGAAGTTCCTCCTTTTAAAAGGAACACAGAATAATCTTGTAGGGAGTTTTCAGTGAGGCTCTTTTTTTATGTAATAATTTCCAAAGAATAATATAGGAGGAATGTTCTTTCCATATTTAATAATAACTCATTTGTATGTCCCTTCTGATGAAGGATGCCTTTTGGTATATTGAACCATAAATTTTCTAGCATACAACAACAGTGGCGGGCTCAAGGCCACCACTCCTAACTGCGGCACTCAGTGCTTTGGGGAGTAGAGACAGACTAAATCTACTTTTTTTCTAATCTACAGATCACTCTTGTCCAGAAGTTGAGCACCTTTAACTTCTACTTCTTCTATCCCTCTTCCCAAGAAGAAAAGGCAATGAGCTTATAATGTGGTTCAGTTTTTTATAAAATTATAGATTCAAGTCTTTGTTCTAATTCCTAGCATTCTGCCACAGTTGGTTAAATTGGAAGGGGCAGAGAAGCTCATAAACTCATACTACCATTATGTTGGCTATTACTAAATAACAGCTTTAAAGCAGTTTGTTTTCTAAGCCATTATGTGCATACTTAACATTTTTTTCCTTGACCTATTACTGTAACCACAGCAGAAATATATGTTTATTTAAGAAACAGATTATTATGTATTAAAACTTTTATCCATAAAAACCTTTGGATCAATTCACAATGTAATTATTTCTGAAAAAATTTACTTTTGAAGCACCTATGGAAAAAAGATTTGAATAAGCAAAGGATATTATATTTAATAAAACATTACTTTAGAACAGCTTAGTTTCCACTGACATGTAGTCTGCAAACATTTTCTAGCCACATTATAAGCCAAGAAGGGGATCCTTTCTGTATTTTAACTTTATTGGCTTCTAACTTCTATGGAATTCTTCATCTTCATTAATTATTCTGTGATATAGGCAGGACAAGATAACTATGTCCATTTTGGAAATAAGAGAAGTAACACGTGGATGTAAATGACTTAACCTATCTAAAAGTCACAATGCCAGTAAATAGTGATCCAGAATTAGAACTCAGATCACTTTTCATCAGTCTTCAAGTCACAGTGCCCCAGTGGTCACGCAAACTTAGAAATGTTAATTTTATTTCCCGTTCTACATTTAACCAAATTAATGAAGTGTTATGTGTTTTATGATCACAAATGCCTTGACAACTGACATTTAGCCTGTGCTTTCTTTTTAGCCTGTGCCCCAGTAGGATGCATGGAAGACCTTGGGAAAGACAGCACAAAACTGCACTTGGCGAATTTTACTGCAACATACAAAAGACATTCCCCCCTCTCACCGAACGGCAAAAGTGTTTGCCATACCACATCTTCCCCTTTACCAGGAGATATAAAGGTTTTATCAGAGAAAGCAATTCTCCAATCATGGACAGATAATGAGCGATCCGTTCTTCATGATGGTCCTAACTTTCAGGAACACAGCTCTTATGGCAGAAATTCTCTGGAAGATAATTCTTGGGTATTCCCAAGCCCTCCTAAATCAAGTGAGACAGCATTTGGGGAAACTAAAAATAAAACTTTGCCTTTACCCAACCTGCCACCACTGCATTACTTGGATCAACATAATCAAAACTGTCTTTTTAAGAATTAATTCTGAAGAGATTCATGATTTGGTCATGAGGTTATTGTATCTCCCTCAGTGGCACTCTCAAGAAATTATTTAACAAACTGAAAGCAGATTTTGATTAAACTTTGCAAAGTTCTTCGGTATATACGTTTGCACATACTGTTCCACATTATGTAGTTGATTTTCCAATGTGAAAGAGCACCGTCCAGCTTCAAGTTCTGGCTAAGAATCAGACATATGCTACTTACTAATAAATAAGCTTAAGGCGTTTTAAAGAGACAATTTTACCTTTGATAGTAATTGTAAATAACAGCCTCACATAAAGAATGGAATTAAAATTTCTTGGACATGGTTTTATAAAGCATGTGAAATGCCTAAATATCCATTCGTAAAAATAAGAAGCCATTAATATGAGACAAATTAGAAGTTGCTTTAAGTTGCAAAAAAGAGCAAATGGCAAAATGAGTAAGTTATGTTTCTGTTGACCTACTGAATAAAGACAAAAAGTGTTATAGTTAAATAATAGCATCTCTTACAGGTTATTCCATCTCCGTATGCTATTATGTTTTCAAAGTTTAAGACTTTTTTAAATCACAGTGTTAAGACTTGAAATAACCTGATCATCAAAGCCAACCTTGTCCTATACATTCCTCAAATCCTAACTGAAAAGTGAAAATGTGTGTGAACTATTATAATTCTATAGTATTCAATGAGAAGCAGAAAGAGTACCACAAAGGTTTTAGTCTAAATCTGTGCCATCAGTGGTCCATAATGAAAATCTAAGTATGTAACTGGATAAAGTCATTTTCATCAGGGTCTGTACCTGATGGTTATGTAGAGCAACTTATAAATTGCTAGTTTATTTGAAATGTAACATTGTACTCATTAAGATAGTGATTTTTCATTAACCAAATTAGGAATTGTAATTCTGTAAACCAAATTCTGTGCTGTATTGATCTAGTACAATCATGAAATGTCCCCAGACTTTTTGATTCTAAGTGGTCTATCATTTATAAACAAGCATATAACAAGGATGGCTTCACACAAATCTATCTAAATTCTTACAGGATGGTGATATTAACATATTAGTAATATAATATATTAGTTGGCTTATACATCTTTTCCCTGAGATAAAGTGTTTCATGTAGGAAGCCTTTATCCTTTTTGATAGACAGTTTCAAATATCTTGAACTCAAAAGAGTATCTCAGATCTCTTCTATATTAACTGAATAGCATACATACATAAACAATGTTCACCGTTCACCAGATATTTCTGTCTTTCTATTATCTTACTCACTTATTCAGGCTTGTCTGTGATTAATGGAATTGGTGTCAGATGCTGGAATTTATTCTGACCAATGAACACAGCTGACTCCAGGGAGTACAATCTCCTGCCAAGTAATAGAACAAAACCCAATATGCATAAAACAAATACAAGACTCCAGGCTTTAGCTAAAGGAAGCAACTACCTGTGTAATAACAAAGCAGCAGAAACTATTTCTCATGTGGCTGCATAGACTATATATTCTATCTAATCTCTAAGGTAGCTTACTGGTTTGTCTTTTTTTAAACCAAGGTTGGAAACTTTTCTTTGTAAAGGAGTAGTATGAGATAATGGCTTGATTAATGTTTTGAACAATGCCAAGAAATTGTTTAATTAAAATAAATTATTTTTGTTTGAAATTGAAGCGAATGTGAAATACTGTCCTTGCCTTTATATTCCAAGGTCAGGTACTATTTAAATGTTAGTTGTTCATTTGATTCATGTAACAGGCATTTGTCTTGTTAAACCAGTTCTTAGCGGAAAAAATGTTCTTCCATATGAACAAGAGGGTGGCTATCCAACAGGTATGCTAAAAATCAGTGGTTGTATGTTCTTTACAGTGTAAAGTGCTAAATAAATGATGTGTAGGACTCTGATAAAGATTAACCAAAAACTTTTAACCAGCCACAAATTTAAAAATGTATGCTTTATGATCATCTCCGTTGTACATAAGATTCAAAGAGAAATGGGAATGGCCCATCGTTTGATAATCTATTTGAGATGGAAAAAAAAAATTTAAAGATTTACCTGAGGGGGGGTAGGGAGGAGAGAGAAAATCTCAAGCAAACTCCCCACTGAGCACCAAGCCCAACCAGGGGCTGGATCCCAGGACCCTGAGATCATGACCTGAGCTGAAATCCAAGAGGGAGATGCTTAACCAACTGAGCCAGTCAGGTGCCCCCGACATGGAAAATTCTATGTTGATTTCTTTCATACTGCTTGAAATTTGCTCCAAAGGGCTTCCCTTGGAAATATCTTTAATCTTTAGCTTTTTATAACCCAGTTTACATTTATATAACAGAATGAAGAGAAAACAGGTAACAACAAAAAGCCACTCACTCCTTCCTCTTGGTCTCCTATCAGTGAAAATAAAATCTGCATCATCTTTAAAAGGAAATGGAGATTCTGCCCAAATGGAACCTATTCCTAAGCAGAGCAGGGACACACCTATGGGAAACATTAGAAACCAAGTAAGTAGGGGAAAATTCAGACTTAAAGACCTGAGACCTAATCATGGAAAAACCATAATGATCTGATCCAGAGAGGCTACATGAACAAGGCGGATCTTTAGGGGCAGAAAATCTGTGCACTATTTCTTCACAGAAATAGCTTCAGCCAGAGGTATGAATAAGCAAGCAAGACAACAACTGAGGCAGCTGTTTTAGAGTAGACAGTGTGGTGGCTAGGCAGGATATCCTGAAAGCTGTGATAAATGGTTTAGTTTCTGGCAGAGGAATGAACATACATACTACTATTCCAGTACCTGTGGAGAAAGTGACATCTACAGAAAATAAATTTTCCACATAAATTTAGCTCCTCTGATTGTCATCCAAATTATAAATTAGCCACAGATTATATATTTCACTAGCTTTTTAAATTTACTGCCTTATCTTCATTTGCACCATTAAAAGTAAGGTCCTGTGCGCTAAGAAATGTAATACGTACTGAAAAGCTAACAGAAGAATATAGGCTGGATGATGCCTATGGTATGTGGTCTCTAGGTTTCTACATTTGCTTTGCTTTTGTCTGCTCTAGTAATCTTTCTTTTGATCTGTGGGCTGGGAAAATGTGGTTTCTTTGGTTTTCAAGTAAGAGTAAAATAGTTCTTTGAGTGGTTCACTTGAGTAAAGTATGGAACTTGAGCATCACACTAGTTCCTTAGCATCCTATCTGCTTTAAACTAAGTCCTTTAAAAAAAGAATAAGCTCAGATCTATTTTATGGGATAGGGGTCAAGATTTAATCTTGTCCTAGTATGTAGTAATTTCTATTTGTGATTTTAATGAGAAATACATAGAAACTGGTTGCCGTGGCTATAGTGGAGAGTTAACAGCTCATGGAAGAAAAGAAAAGCAAGTTTTGATATAAAAAACTGGAACCAAATTATTGTACTTGGACAATTTTTTACATTAGCTGCTGAAATCATTAAAATATTTTCAGTAACCAAATGAACAGGTCAAGGAACATAATTCATTTTAGGAAACTTTCCATCAAACATATAAGTAAAATTAATTCATCTATTTCTTTATATGTTTCCAAATAATCCTTTACTACTTCCAACAACCATTAAAGAGCATTTACCACATCTGAGGCACTGTCCTAAACACTCTACTTACTTGCAATAATCCTCACAATAACTAAAAATTATTTCCATGGTTACATACCTAATAAGTAACAAAACCAAGAAGGAGTCTGGTTCATCACTATTCTACTATACTGCCTTATTAATACCGCTGATGGCTGTCCATCCCTACTTTGGTTACTTCTGATCCCTATGATTACCCATTAGCCTATACACTGGACAAAAGGAATATAAGGTCTATATAGAACCCTAAATCTCAGTATCTCTGTTACAGAACTGTAGTTGTGGGAAATTTACCAAAAAATCCATGATGACCAGGCAGACCATATCCCATTTCACTATTTACTACTCCTACCACATTTGACACACCTGACTTTAAAATTAAAAAAAAAAAAAACAAACTTTATTTCAGATAAAATTAGTATTTCCATAATTTAGAATAAAGCAAACACTTCCTTAAGTCCATTATTTTAGGTGATAATGATTTCCGTGAGTATCAGAGCTTCTAAGTATCTGAACACTTGCCTACATGCTTGTGGGAAGCTTCTGTAGCCTTTTCTTGGTAGGAATTCCAGTTTTTCTGAATTCTTCCCTTTCCTTCAGGTATTCCATTTTGCATTCTTCATAAAAGGCTGGATCATTATAACTACAAGAAGGAAATGAAAATCTCGTTTAAAAAAGTGAAACTTCACGAATGTTTTTTATTTTTTTTAATTTTTATTTATTTTTAAGATTATTTATTTATTTATTTGACAGAGAGAGAGATCACAAGTAGGCAGAGAGGCAGGCAGAGAGAGAGAGAGATGAGGAAGCAGGCTCCCTGCTGAGCAGAGAGCCCAATGCGGGACTTGATCCCAGGACCTGAGCCAAAGGCAGCGGCTTAACCCACTGAGCCACCCAGGCGCCCACACGAGTGTTTTTAATATAAGCTTGGTTTAATAATATTCAGACATTTCACCAGGTACAATCTTTAAAAGTAGATTTTAAGAAATGGTCATAAACTTACTGTAAACATTAGGCTATCAACCTGCTTACTTAAGAGGGCAAGGGGGATGACCTAGTGGTTTGTTTTTGAATGGCAGGATAGAGTGATGAGAAGCACAGCGCCTATCCTCAGGGAGCGCATGGCGTTCTGGAACAGGAAGGAAAGGCTGCACCACAAGGAAAGATGCAAAATGCTGTGCCAGAGGTATGGCCCAGTGCACCATGGGAACCTGGGAGAGAAGTGGGGAAAGGAGAGGTGGCAACAAGTGCAGGAGTTGCACTTTAACGGACAAGAGAAGTCCAGACTGAAGGCACACTGGAAAGGAACAAAGATGAGGAAAAACAATGAAGAACTGCAAATAACTACCATTACAGCAGATTATGCACATAAGACAAAGGGCCTGGAATAAAGCTAGACAGGGCAGGAGCCACATCATGAAGGCCACTGTATGCCATATCCAGAAGTCAAAATCTATCCTGAAGGCAATGGGACACTATTAACAGAAACTCAAAGATCAATTCTATGTCGTAGGTGAGTCAGTCCACATTGTACAGCCCAAAAGGGGGCAGCAGAGTTCAGTGCAGGATGCCCCGTAGTAAGTAAACTACCACAATGAACCAGAAAAGAATGATGAGGGCCTAAGCTAATGGAGAAGTTGGGATGAAAAGGACAAAATCGATGTGGGGGAGATATAGGTAATAAAACCAATAGGAAATAACCATTTAGAGTTAAGAGAGAGGAGTCTAAATTCTAGACACATGATGCAGGAGGAGGAAAAGGAGGGGAGTTCAGTTTGGGACCTGAAGAGAGCAGAAAAATGTCATGACCTATAGGAAGTAACTGAATCCATGGGTGTAAACTGAGCTGTCACAGACCTAAGCATGAGGAGAGAACCGGGAACCCATTTTAAGGAATCAGTTAAGGAAGAAAAGGCTGAGAAGAAATGAGATGTTGGAGGAATAGGAAAGAGTGTAAGGGATGCCAGATAGAAGGGAATTTTAAGGAATTTCTGGAGGTCAAGTAAAAGGAAGGAATGAAAAGCACTTCACTGCATTTGGCTACCAGGAACCTATCAGAAACTTGAAGAGCCACACGCAGTTCCAGTGGAAGGGGGCAGAAGCAAGGCTGCTGTTTACTAAGGAATGAGTGAAAATGAGACAGAGATAAATGAGAACAAGCATTCATATTTCAAGATGTCACTATGAAAAGATGAGAGGGCAGTGGTTAACTTCATTTCACAGTAAAGCAGAGCACTTTCTTATTCCAAAATGAAGATATAGACTGTTGAGAGTTCAGGTCAAGCAGTAAAATCCTTAACTCCATCTACTTTCAGTTTCATTTACTGTTTCTCTCCTAAACAGAAGCAGCCTCCTCCAACCCTTCCCAGCCCCTTCCCCCAGAACAGACTAGAAGTTCTTTCTCCTTATTTCCGGGGGTAAAAGATGGGAGGATATTTAAATGATTAACATTCAGATAACAAAAACAAGTACAATTTTTTAAAAAAGCTACCTTTTACTCACTACCTCCTATGTGCCAGGCACTGTTGTAATGAGTTTATGTATAGTCCCCCACGATCACTCCATGAGGAATAATTTTCCCATCTTCTGTGAGGAACTTGCCTGAGGCTGCATGGCTAGCTAAGCTCTGGCTGGTCCAGAAGGTAAGCCCTGGCTGCCCTCTCCCCAGCTGGCACTCCTGCCCCTTTGCTCTAATAATGCCCATCTGAGAGGGATGGATAATATGGCAAACTAAGAACAAGTTATTATGATGACTAAAACTGAGGTGTAAAATCCCTTAATATACAACAGAATTTAAATTCAGTCACAAAGAAGTTTAACAGGTTCGTTTATTCATTACACATCTCTTGGGAACAGGAGGAAATAGGAATGGAAGAAAAACAAGTCACAGAAGGAACTCTTACTCTCTTATGAAATGATTAGTGCAGATTAACTTCTCAAGTCTTCTAACTACAGAATTCTAAAATAAGTTTGTAAATTTAAATGTATATGTACATTAGTTGTTCTCAAAAACAAAAACAAATATTTGATTCAGATAATCACTTGTTATATAATTCCCTAAGGAAGCATCAAACCGTGCGGACCTATGTTTCAAGGGCTAGAGAAGTATAGAAGGAAATAAGGGTTAACCAAAAAGACCTCACAACTGTCAGTTAACAATACTAAAGTATTCTGCAATATCATCAATAATGTAGACAATAAAATGTGTGGGGAGATACAACAGAAAGCACCTGGGGTGACTGAGTGGCTCAGTCAGGTGAGTGTCCGACTCTTGGTTTTGGCTCAGGTCATGATCTCAGGGTTGTGAGATCAAGCCCACATCGGGCTCTGAGCTCAGCATGGAGTCAGCTTGACATTCTTTCCCCCTCTCTCTGCCCGTACCCTGGTACTGCTCTCTCAAAAAAAAAAAAAAAAAAAAAAAATAAAGTCTTTGAAAAAAAGAAAGCACTTGCATTCCAAGAATTTTGCAAATTTTTACTTTAATATTCAACTACATGTCAGTGAACATGATATTTAAGAATTATTTTAGGGGCACCTGGGTGGCTCAGTGGGTTAAAGTCTCTGCCTTTGGCTCAGGTCATGATCCCAGGGTCCTCGGATGGAGCCCCGCATCGGGCTCTCTGCTCAGCAGGGAGCCTGCTTCCTCCTCTCTCTCTGCCTGCCTCTCTGCCTACTTGTGATCTCTGTCTGTCAAATAAATAAATAAAATCTTTAAAAAAAAAAAAAAAGAATTATTTTAAAATTGATTAACTTCAAAAATCTAAATTTACCTTTGTATCCTTCATTTTATCCTTCATTTGATTTATTACAACTTTCCCAGGAGTTAAAAATTATATTAATCCCCAAATCACAAGGCTGGCAAATCATCTAATTCAGTACCTTTTCATTAGAAGAGACAAATATAAGCCCATCTATAATATATTCTACAGCTCAACCTCTTCATGAAAAGGAATTTGCTGTCATATGAAAAATCCTGCATTTTTGTTTGCTTGACCTCATATTTTTAATCAGATATAATGTTGACCCATGTAACTTGATAATACCTTTCATAAATAAATAAATTGCTTAATATTTAACAAACTGAAGTCTCAGATTGAGCTAACAATATCAAAGATCTGATGGGGTGAAGTACAAAATCTATTACATGTAATGAGTTAAATAACAGTCTTACCTGCTACATGTATTAAAAACATAGAGAAGCACCAACAATGTGGTGACTACTTACTGAGCAGTTAGGCATTCTTTCAATGCAGAATTTTCTTTCCGGCATTTTACTACCATAAGGATTCCAGAGTCTTTGCAACATTTGGTAAAATCTGAAAAAGTTTGGAAAGAAAAAAAAATGACTTGCAGTTACATCAAAATTTTTAAAGATTCCTTAGAGAAAGAGAAAGAGAGAAAGAGCGTGGGCGGGGGGAGAGTCCCAAGTAGATTCCGTACTGAGTACAGAGCCCAACACAGGGCTCAATCCCATGACCCTGAACTGAGATCATGACCTGAACTGAAACCAAGAATCAGATGGACACTCAACCGGCTTAGTAGACACTCCTAATTTTTAACAGCTCTAAAATACTCACCACTTAACATCTATTACTTAGATTATGCTTGGCACATAGTACACACTCCAGAGAAGACATGCACACAAATAAAAGGCAGAACAGGATAAGCGCCATTAACTTTGCAGAAATAAGGGATGACTCTGAAAGGGCGGGGGTTGGGGGGGGTGGGGGAGAGGACCTCTGAGGAGGCCTCCTAGACACAGAAGGGATGTGGAGAATAAGGACGATTCCTAACGCAGAAGAGGGGTCTCTTTTACAAGAAATAAGTGCAAGGGTGAAAGGGGAGTTGTTTGCAGATATGGGCCTCTGGCCTCTAGTCTCTGCAGGTCACCTGCAGGTCAGGCATCAAGGCACCCACTTTAAGCCAACCCTGCCAAAGGGCCTTCCTATCTGATAATAGGGTTCCCACTCCATTCCCAGGTCAACTCTTAGATGTCCCTGGAAACAGCTTTCTGTCAAATTTCCATTCTAGTAGTTTGTCTTTTAAATTGTACTAATCCCTTGGTATCCTGCCTTCTCAACACTCCCAACTCAGAGAAGCCTGGCGCCCTAATCCAGTCTGCTTTGGAAAGTCAGACTTGGTCCCCTGTTATTCTTCCCACAGGACAGTGTGCTTTGCTGCAGCTCCCGACTATTCTGGCCCTTCCTCTTGTCCACTGGCTACTCTAGTTTCAGCTCTGCCATCTCCAGTCTGCTCTAAGTAACGAACCATTTCCATGTCAGACTTCAATTCAGTATCACCCTCGCATAGAAGCTATAGGTAAAACACAGTGTCTTCTGAGTATCTTTTATAATTCCTTTAATGCAAAATTATCAAGATTTCCCTCTTTTCTTGAACTATTACCCTTCTAGTTACTAGAGGATATAATTTATAATTATCTTAAAGCAAGCAGGTAATTCAGGGGTCTCCCTGATGACACAGAATATGTTAACCAAAAGTTTTAAACCTAAGCAAACTGGAAATGACTGGAATCTATTAAATGCCTTAAAAAAAAACCTCAGGAGAGGGGCTGTGCTGGGACAAGAGCCCCACAGCACAGACATCTGTGTCTCCCTGAAATGTCACAGCATACTCTGACGGAGAAGCAGCAAAACAGGAATAAGGCCGAGAGATGCAGGCAATGACTTTAATTCAAACAGTTTAATGTGTGTGATCACATGAAAGCGGGGGACATGCAGTAACACTCCACGTCAAAGACACGTAGGATTCTCTTCCTTCAGCTGCTTGTTCTCCAGTCCTGGCAGTCCCACCACTGCTCTCCGACCCCTGAACTCACTCAGCTATCCTTTTCTACTTCAACTACAAATATTCTGTTCCATTCTGTGCACGAGTTGAGCTCCTGAGCCAAATCAGACCAAGGAATTTCCTTTGTGCCCTCTAAGGACTCCCTCCAACTCAAAAAGGCATAACAGACTTATATAATCAGCTCATTATCGGGGAGATCCTGAGGGGTGGCTACATGGCTATAGAAGTCCATTAACTTTCACTCTGGAATGTCACTAGTATTCCTACATGTGAATTTCTCTAGTTAAAGGATATTAAAATCTGCTTTTCGACAAGCAATGGTTATGATGCTAAGTAAGATTCTAAGACCAAGGGACCTGGTTTGTGGGATGCCTGGATGGCTCAGTCGGTTGAGCGTCTGCCTTCAGATAAGGTCATGGTCTTGAGGTCCCAGGACGGAGCCCCATATTGGGCTTCCTGCTCAGTGAGGGAGTCTACATCTTCTGTTCCTCTGCCCCTCCCCCCACTTGTGTTCATGCTCTCTCTCAAATAAATAAATAAACAAAATCTTAAAAAGACCTAGGAAATCCTCAAAGGGAGTATGTATATATAAAGTTAACCTGGAAGTGACTGAATCTGGCTAAGGGCTTCTGTAAGGGAACTGCTGTATTCCACAGTGGTGATGAGCCATGGGCTGATTGCTCTGCATCACATCTTACTAGACCTATAGCAGACCAGTCCATGCTCAAATAGTGCCTAGAAGAAAGATCATTAGCATCACAAATTTGCCTAATGAAAATATGCTAGGTGATCAAAACCCTCCTTTCCTGAAAAACACCAACACGATGGCTATTATCAAGTCCACTTTCCAAATTTAATAAACCCAATACTTTTACATTTGACAGATTCACAACAGAATGGTTACACATTATCTTACTTCCAGATACGTTTTCCCTATTATGAATAAAAATATTCTCAGTAGGGAACTGATGCAAGATAGCATCCCTGTATTCTGACCACAATAAAGGCACAGTCTGTATATTTTCATACTTGTCCAAATCTCTTGGAATAACCATGACTGGCCTAAAGCCTCAAGCTGTTCGTAAGGTTTTTGTCACTTGTTTAGCTACAAGATTTTAATGAGGATCTTGCTTTCATACCACATTAACAAACATTCATATAATAATGATGTCGCTAATACAGCCAACTAATTTCTAAAATGGTATTCTACGATATTCATAGAAATTCTTTGTCTTTCAATGTTATTTTAAAGCTTATATGCCTACATATAATTTAAATGCATTACCATTGAAGATTATGAAAAGAAAATTTCATGCACTTAAGTAGATCTTAAAGGAAATACAAATGAATATCAATAAACAGTAAGAACAGAGAGCTTAAAAAGTTATTTCAAATTTAAAAAACATATTTAGAGGTAACATTCAAAACTTTTTTCTTTAAAATGTCAAGAACATGGTACCTGCTCTTTTCAAACTATTCCATAAAATAGAAGAGGAAAAGAAAACTTCTAAAGTCATTGTACAAGACCAGTATCACCCTGGTATAAAGCCAGTAAAGACACTACAAAAAAGACTATAGGCCAATGTCTCCGATGAACACGGATGCCTAAATCCTCAACAAAATCTAAGAAAACTGATTTCAACAATACATTAAAAAATTACAATAGTGGGATTTATTCCAGGGATACAAGAGTGGTTCATTAGTCACAAATCAATCAATGTAATACATTACATTAACAAGACAAGGGGATTAAAAACCATTTGATCACCTCAACAGTCGCAGAAAAAGCATCTGACAAAATGCAAGAGCAAAGTAGGTTCCAAGGGAACATTCTTCAACATAATAAAGGTCATATATGAAAAACCCAAAGTTAATATCATACTCAATGGTAAAAAACTGAGAGCTTTTCCTAAAAATCAGGGACAAGACTAGGATGTCCACTCTCACTGCTTTTATTTAACACAGTACTGGAAGTCCTAGCTGTAGCTATTAGACAAGAAAAAGAAGTTAAGAGGCATCCATACTGGTAAGGAAGAAATAAAACTGTTATTATTTGCAGATGGCATGGTATCACATGCAGAAGACCCTAAATACTCTACCTAAGAACTATTAGAAGTTATAAATGAATTCAGTAAACTTGCAAGATACAAAACAAATACACAGAAATTGGCTGTGTTTCTATCCACTGATAATGATGTAACAGAAAGAGAAATTAAAACAATTCCACTTAAAATTGCATCAAAAGGAATAACTTATGTGGAATAAACTTAACCAAGGAGGTAAAAGACCTATACCCTGAAAGTTATAAAACACTGATGAAAGAAAGTGAAGACAACACAAACAAATGGAAAGATATTCCAAGTTCATGGACTGGAAAAACAAATATTGTTAAAATGCCCACCCTACACAAAGAGACCTATAGATTCAACACAATTCCTACCAAAATACCAACAGCAGTTTTTACAGAACTAAAGCAAATACTCCTAAAATACATTTGGAACCACAAAAGAACCTGAACAGCCAAAGCAATCTTGAAAAAGAAGAACAAAGCTAGATCACAATCCCAGATTTCAAGATATAGGATAAAGCTGTAATAATCAAAACAGTATGGTACTGGCACAAAAACAGACAAAAAGATCAATTAAACAGAACAGAAAAACAAATAAACCCACACTTATATGGGCAGTTAAACTTTAACAAAAGCGTTAAGAATATGCAATAGGGAAGACAGTCTCTTCAACAAATGGTGCTGGGAAAACTAGACAGCTACATGCAAAAGAATGGAACTGGACACTGTCTTATACAATACAACAAAAATTCACTCAAAATTGATTAAAGACCTAAATGTGAGACCTGAACCATAAAACTACATAAAACTCCTGGAAGAAAACATTAAGCAGTAATCTCTTTGATGTCAGCCCTGGAAACACTTTTTTTTTTTTTTTTTTAAAGATAAGTCTCCTGAGGCAAGGGAAACAAAAGCAAAAATAAGTTACTGGGACTATATCAAAATAAAAACCTTTTGCACAGCAAAGGAAACCATCAACAGAATGAAAAGGCAACCTACTGAATGGGAGAAGATACTTGCAAAAATTTGATATAAAAAGAAATTAAAAAGCTTGAGAGGGATACTCAGATTTGTTATCTACATTTGTTAGAACATATTTTAAACGGGAATTAAGATGCGATTCTGACAAAGCATTTAGTAGGTAACACTTGGGATACAGATGACTTCTACTTATGTAAAACCAAAGGGCAATGGCACATTAATATTGGGTAGGTTCTAAAACAGTTCTTGGAGATTTTCTGGGGAAGACTGCAAAGTAGGAGGACTCTAAGCTCACCTTGTCCCACAATAAAACTAGGTAACATTCACATCGATATAAATAACCCAGAAAATGATCCCAAGACTGGTAACAAACCCAGCTTTGAAAAGTAGAGAAGAGGCCACCTCAAAGAGGGTAAGATAGGTGAAACATAGTGGGGAGGGATGTCAGGTGTGCAGACAAGAAAGAGAAAATGACTCTCACACTGGAGAGCCCACATGGGAAAGACAAATTCCCATAACATTTGACATTGAACACAAAAGGAGTCAAATTTCATGAGTTCTTACAATCAGCAGAGCTTTACACTAAGCATCAGTTGGCTCAAGTTCTGGGAGAGCTGGGAGGGTAAGAGAAAACTGAGTCCCTATCCTTAAAGAGACAGCACAACCAACAGCCTTGGAAGATACAGCATGGAGGCAGTGTATGAAAAATGTCTGGGGCATAAAGAAAGAAGAGTTAATTTAGTCATCTCAGGGCTTGTCCTGGAGGGACAAGGATCACTGGGGGACTCCTCCAGGGACAAAGGAGCTGGCAAGCACCATTTTGCTCCCCTGTGCCCTAGCATACACACACGGCTACCTGTGGGAACCAGCCTGGCACCAACACTTGCCACCTAACTTGCTAAGAGTTTGCCATCCCCGCACATGCAAATGCTGCTAACACTGCACCACCCAGGACAGTGAGCTTCTACAGCGCTGCCTGCTCCAATACACTCTTTGCTAGAGCCCTTCCAAAGCATAACCACAAGCCTGGTAGTGTACAAGCAGCCGTGACAGGGACAGCACCACTCTAAAGTGACTCCTGTCCTGGAGAGAAGGGAAGATTACCACACACACTAGTCCCAAATGCAACTCCGGCAGTGGCATGGGGGCAGACAGAAGTCTGACTGCAGGCTGTACCCACCAACAAAGGCTTCTCAGGGGACAACACAGGGAAAAGTGTTCTGCAGTTTGGTGCTACTCCACCTCTAGACTGAAGCAACTCAAGCCTAAAGTGGCCCCTGACTGGTCCACCAACACCACAGGAAGCAAACACTGCCCACAACAGGCAGAGAGCCACTGGAAAGAGCTGGATGGAAGGAAGAAAAGCCAAACCACGATACCAGGATGAATGCAACACACCGAAGACAGCCCTGAAGTGTCAAGTTCTGGTCAACACAGGACACTGATTGCAGGGTACTCCAGGACCTCTTCTTCATTAGGTCACTACTTTTAAGAGCTGGAAACGTAGCTAACTTTCCAGACACACAAAAATGGATATGGAGGGGCGTCTGGGTGGCTCAGCCATTAGGCATCTGCCTTTGGCTCAGGTCATGATCCCAGGGTCCTGGCATCGAGCCCCACAACAGACTCCCTACTCAAAGGGAAGCTGCTTCTCACTCTCCCACTCCCCCTGCTTGTGTTCACTCTCTCGCTGTCTCTATCAAATAAATAAAATCTTAAAAAAAAAAAAAACAAACAGATACGGAGTTAGACAAACTGAGGACAGAGGAAAATGTCTTGTATGAGAGAACAGAACAAAATCATAGCAAGATACCTAAGCAAAATGGAGAAAAGTAGTAGGCCTGATAGAGAACTTGAAGCAATAAATCTGGGGTGCCTGGGTGGCTCAGTAGTTAAGCGTCCGCCTTCAGCTTGGGTCATGATCCCAGGGTCCTGGGATCAAGCCCTGCAACAGGTTCCCTGCTCCACAAGAAGTCTGCTTCTCCCTCTCCCACTCCCCCCCCAACTTGTGTTCCCTCTCTCACGGTATCTCTGTCAAATAAATAAATAAATAAATAAATATCTTTTGAAAAGATTGAAAAAAATAATAAAGCAACAAATCATAGGGCACCTGGGTGGCTCAGTTGGTTAAATGTTTGCCTTTGGCTCAGGTCATGATCCCAGGGTCCTGGGATCAAGTCTCACATGGGCTCTCTGCTCAGCAGGACACCCACTTCTCCCTCTCCCTCTGCCTGTCACTCCCCCTGCTGCACTCTTTTTCTCTCTCTTTACTTGTCAAATAAATAAAAGCTTAAAAAAATAAAGTAATAAATCATAAAGATAAACTCACTGGACAGTGAGACCCTTAACAAAGAGACAGAAAACATAAAAAAGAAAACTTATAGATGAAGAATTCAATAAATTAAATTAAAAATACACCACATGGAATAAATAGTGGAGTAGAAGCAAAAGAACAAATCAGTGACCCAGAAGACAGAGCAATGCAATGTAATCAAGCTGAGTAGGCGAGAGACAAAAAAACAAAAAACCCAGAATAAAAATAGACTTAGGGAACTCAAACATAATAATATCCACCTTATAGAGCTACCAGAAGGGTAAGAGAAAGAGAAGGAGGCAAATAAATACTTGAAGAAATAATAGCTGAAAACATCTCAAATCTGGGGAATCAAGATCAAGGAGGCACAGAATGCTCCAAACAAAATCAACCCAAGGAAGTCCACACCGAGACACAGAATAATTAAAATGGCAAGAAGTAGTGATAAAAAGAATTTTAAAAGCACCAAGAGAAAACAAAATAGTTATACACAAGGGCAACCTCATAAGGCTACAAGCTGATTTTTCAGCAGGAACTTTACAGGCCAGAAAAAAGTGACATGATATATTCAAACTGCTGAAAAGAAAAAATAATCTACAGCCAAAATTATCTATCCAGCAAGGATATCATTCAGAATAGAAGGAGAGAGAAAGAGTTTCCCAGACAAAAGTTAAAGAAATTCATCACCATTAACCCATGAGAAATGTTAAAAGGGACTCTTTACATGGAAAGGAAAGACCATAAGCAGGAATAAGAAAAGCAGTCAGCACAAAAGCAGTAAAAGTATGTTTATATGTCAAAATCACTCAAGGGACAAAATAAAAGGGTGTAAAGTGTGAAAACATACACCTAAACATGGAGGGGAAAGGCATAAAGAATGGATTCAAACTTAAGCAACCATCAACTTAATATAGACTATATATGCAGAAGTGGTTATAAACAAATGAAAAATCTAAAAACCAGTAGTAGATAAGCAAAAAAATAAAGATAAAGGAGGCCGAGTATGTCACTAAAGAAAGCCAAATAATCATGAGAGAAAAGAGCAAGGGAAGAAAGGAACAGAGAACTACAAAAGCAACCATAAAACAAAAATGGCAGTAAGTAATCTACCTATCAATAATTATTTTGAATGTAATGGGCTGAAGGCTCCATACAAAAACAGAGGGTGATGGAATGGATTAAAAAAACCAAAAAAAAAAAAAAAAAAAAACCAAAAAACCCCAGGACCCATCAATATGCTGCCTGCAAAAGACTCATTTCAGACTTAAAGAAACCTGCAGCTGAACACAAAGGGACAGAGAAACATTTATCATGCAAATAGATGGGAAAAGAAGCCAGGGTAGCAATACTTCTATCAGACAAAACAGACACTGAAGAGGAGACAAGAGACACGAGACAAAAAAAGGACTCTATATAATCATAAAGGGGACAATTCAACAAGATATGACAACTGTAAAGTAAGTATTCATGCACCCAACATCACAGCACAGAAATACATTAAAAAAGGCTAATAACAAACATAAGGCAAGTAATCAACAGTAAATTTATTAGCAAATGATTTTCACACCCAGCTTGTACCAATGGGCAGATCAACCAAACAGAAAATCATCAAGGAAACAGTGACTTTGGATGATACATTGGACCAAATGGATCTAACAGATATACTCAGGACATTCCAACCTAAAACATCAGAATACATATTGTTTTCAAGTACACATGGAACATGCTCCAGGAGAGATCAAATATTAGGCCACAAAACAAGTCTCAACAAATTCAAAAAGACTGAAATCATATCATGCATCTTTTCTGACCACAATGTTATAAAACTAGAAACAAACTTCCAAAAAAAAGTCTGGAAAGAGCACAAATACATGCAGCTTAAATAACATGTTACTAAACAATGAACAGGTCAACCAAGAACTCAAAGAGGAAATGAAAAAAATTCATGGAGACAAATGAAAATGACAACACAATTGTTCAAAATCTTTAGGATGCAGCAAAAGCAGTCCTAAGCGGGAAGTTTATATCAATACAGGCCTACTCAAGAAGCAAGAAAAATCTCAAATAAACAACTTAACCCTAAAACTCAAGGAACCAAACCAGTAGAAGGAAAGATATGATAAAGATTAAAGCACAAACAAATGAAATAGAAACTTAAAAAACAATAGAACAGATCAATGAACCCAGTCACTGGTTCTTTGAAAAGACTGACAAAATTGATAAACTTTTACCCAGATTCATTAAAAAGAGAGAGAGAGAGAGAGAGAGAGAGAGAGAGAGAAAAAGACTCAAACAAAATCAGAAATGGAAAGAAGAAAAATAACAAACAGGAATACAAATACTTATGAGAATATTATGAAAAATTATATGCCAACAAACTGGACAACCTAGAAGAAATAGAGAAATTCCTAGAAACATGTAAACTACCAAACCTGAACCAGGGAGAAATAGAAAATGTCAACAGACTGACTACCAGCAGTGAAACTGAAACAGTAATCAAAATCCCAATAAACAAAAATCCATGACTGTCCAGCTTGACAGGCGAATTCTACCAAACATTTAAAGAGTTAATACCTATTCCTCTCAAACTATTCAAAAACATACAAGAGGAGGGAAACCTTCCAAATTAATTCTATGAGGCCAGAATTACACTGATACCAAAACCAGATAAAGACATTACAAAAAGAAGGGAACTACAGGGCAATACTGCTGATGAACATAGATAGAAAAATGCTTAACAAAATACTAGCAAACCAAATCCAACAATACATTTTAAAAATCATTCACCACGATCAAGTGGGATTTATTCACAGGATGCACGGGTGGTTCTATATTCTCAAGTCAATGAATGTGATACATCATATCAACAGGAGAAAGGATTAAAACTGTATGATTGCCTCAACAGATGCAAAAAGCACTTGATGAAGTACAATATCCATTCGTAATAAAAACCCTCAACAAAGTAGAGTTAGAGAGAACATACCTTAATATTATAAAGGCCATCTATGAAAAACCTACCACTACTATCTTATTCAATAGTGAAAAATTGAGAGCTTTTTTCCTCATCACTTTTACTCAACATAGTATTGAAGTCCTACCCGCAGCAATCAGACAAGAAAAAGGAATGGAAGAATTGGTAAGGAAGAAGTAAAACTTTTACTTTTTGCAGATGACAGGATACTGTATGTAAAAAATCCTAAATACTCCACCAAAAACCTACTGGAACTGGTATCTGAATTCACACAGGTCACAGGACACAAAATCAATATACAGAAATCTGTTGCATTTCTATACACTAATAATGAAGCCGTAGAAAGAAAAATCAGGAAAACAATCTCATTCACAACTGCACCAAAAATAAGAAAATTTCCTTCCTTACGCAAGGCAGTGAAAGACTTGTACTCTGAAAACTATAAAATACTGAGATGAAAGAAACTGAAGACAGAAACAAATGGAAAGACCTTCCATACTACAGACTGGATGAACTGAATGAACAAATATTGTTAAAATGTTCATACCACTTAATGTCAGCTACAGATTTAATGCAATCCCTATCAAAAAACCAACAGCATTTTTTACAGAATTAGAGCCAAAAAATTCTAAAATTTGTATGGAACCACAAAAGACCTCGAACAGCCAAAGAAATTTTGAAAAAGAAAAAACCATAGGTATCACAATGCCAAAGTTTCAATTTATACTACAAAGCTGTAGTAATCAAAACAGTATGGTACTGGCACAAAAAACAAACATATAGACCAAAGGAATAAAACAGAAAGCCCAGAAATAAGCCTACATTTACATGGTCAATTAATGTTTGACAAAGCAGAAAAGAGTATACAATGGGAAAAAGAGAGTCTCTTTAACAAATGGTGTTGGGAAAACTGGACAGCAACATGCAAAAGAATGAAATCAAACTACCTTCTCACACCATACACATAAACTCAAAATAGATTAAAGACCTAAATGTGAGACCCAAAACCATAAAAATCCTAGAAGACAACACAGGCATTAATTTCTCTGACAGTGGTTTTAGCTATGTTTTTCTAGATATGTCTCCCTGAGGCAAGGGAAATAAAGCCAAAAATAAACTATTGAGACTACATCAAAATAAAAGTCTTCTGCATAGGAAAGGAAATAATCAACGTAACTAAAAAACTACTTACTGAATGGGAGAGGATATATGCAAATGATATATCCAATAAGGGTTTAGTATCCAAAATATATAAAGAATTTCTGCAACTTAGCACCAACAGAACCCAAAGAATTCAATTAAAGTGGACAAAGGACATGAACAGACATTTCTCCAAAAAAGACATACAGATGGCCAACAGATACATGAAAGGATGCTCAACATCACTCATCATTGAGACAATGCAAATCAAACCTATAATGACATATCATCTGACACCTGTCGATGCTAAAATGAAAAACAAAAGAAACAAGTGTTGGTGAGGATGTGGACAAAAAGGAACCCTAGTGCTGGTGGGAATGCCAACTGCTGCAACTACCGTGGAAAATAGTATCGAATTTCGTCAGAAAATTAAAACATAGAAAACCAGTATGATCCATTAACTGCACTACTGCGTGTTTACCCAAAAACTACACAAACACTAATTCAAAGACATACATGCATCCCTATGTTTACAGTAGCATTATTTACAATAGCCAAATTATGGAACAGCCCATATGTCCATGGAGAGATGAATGGAAAAAGAAGATATCGGGTGTACATAGGTATGTGCACACATACACACATACACACACAGGAATATTATTCAGCCTTGAAAAAGAATGAAATCTGGCCATTTGCAACAACACAGATTATTATGCTAAGCAAAGTAAGTTAGAAAAAGAAAAATTCCATACGATTTCACTCAGATGCAGAATTTAAGAAACAAAACAAATGAACAAAGGTAAAATGAGACAAACCAAAAAGCAGACTCTTAACTATAGAAAACAAACAGATGACTATCAGAGGGGAGGTGGGTAGGGGGATGGTTGAAATAGGGAAAGGCATTAGGAGTACACTTACCTTGACAAGCACTGAGTAATATACAGAATTGCTGCAATACTGTATTGTATACTTGAAATCAACATAATACTGTATGTTATCTATATTGGAATTGAAATTTTAAAAATTATAATTAAAAATAAAATATGCATAAAGTTTTAAAAAACAAGTAAAATGGTTCCTTTACAAAAAGATTTTATTTATTTATTTTTAGAAATAAATTTTAGAAAGATTGTGTCAGCCAGAAGTGGGAGAGAGAGAACCTCAAGCAGACTCCACACAAAGTGCAGAGCCCGACCTAGGGCTCGATCCCAGCACCCTCTGAGATCATGACCTGAGCCGAAATCAAGAGTCTGATTTTAGGTGGCTGTTTTGTTGGCCTGTTTTCCTATTTTCCCATGGAAATTCGTAATTCCTTTAAAGGTATTTAAAGGTGTTAATAATAGCAATAAGAACAAAATAATAACGGCAACTAAAATACGGTGGGTGTTTATTATGTACCAGATACTATACTGAGTAGGTTTATTCACTTGAATTTTGTAAAACCACTGTCAGATAAGCACTTTTATTATCTTCATTTACCAGATGTCACATTTAGGTTATGTCACATTTCTAAGACCACAGAGCCTGGCACAGACTAGCCTAGCAACCGGCCTTTCCTCATTCTGGAAAAATACTTGTAACTACTACTGAATTCCACTTGCTCCTTCCACAATAAGAACACACACAAAAGTCTCCACATCTAGCTGCAATTTCCATGGTCACAGAGGAAACTAAACCCAGGCCAGTTAGCTCACAGAAAGTCGCAACTGAGAAGTGGGGAGTGAGCGGGGGTAGCCCAGCACACCCCTATCATCACCACAGGAAAAAATAAGCTGTAGACTTGTTGCTCAATTTTATGCTACTTAGCAGCAATCATCTGAAATAAGTAACATCAGGTCTCTCACTCTTTGGTCCCATCCTGTTTTCTAGAATTCCTATAAAATATATTTAAATACTTAAATTAAGTATTTTATGCACTGGAAAGTGGCTTCTCCAAACGGTATATAATGAAACACTGAATTCTGTGTGTCAGATTTTAAGTGCTACCAGCACTTGAAAGGTACACATTAGCATAGCCTAGTGCTGCTGAGCAAAACACCCACCCACCCCATCTTTTTTTAAAAAGACTGGCACTAAGAGATGTTTGAAGTCTCCCCAAATCACAGTATCCATTGTCATTAACAATAGCAGAGGTGGAAGATGTAGAAGGCGATAAAGCAGGAGAAATGTAAGTGAATGAGTCTGGTTCATGCTGTACATTTTTCTTACATGTTCCCTCTCTGTTCCCATTGCCTCCCAAGTTGAAAGAGCTGTCCATTAACAGGCACTGATCAAAGCAGCTAACAGAACAGCACAGCTCTGAACATGGAGCCTTCCAGGCTTCCTTGCCATCTCCTGGTGGGTGCTCTGCCCTCCCCCACCCCTCATGAGAAGCACCATCACACAAAAGTAGAATCCATGCTTTTAATAATGTCAGTAATGCAAGCAATAAACTAACCCGCTATACTTTTTCTCTCTTTCAAGAGGTTTTACAGTCCTTTCTGGGCATGAGTATGAGCCACCACTGACCATTTACCACAATTCCCAGAGGGTCCAGGGGAAGGACGAGCTGCCTTGTTCCAGACTTCTGGGACTGAAATGGTGAGAGTGGGAAGGACTTCACAGGTCACTTAATCTAAACTCTTACTCAGTTCGGAAGGTCCTTGTTAACCATCTCTCTGTTTAAACACTGTGACAAAAACTCCTTATCTCCCCCATGGTAGCCAGTTCCTATGTGTGTGCGTGTCACATGTGTGCTGTGGGTTAAGGGAGGATTTATGGCATAGAAAAAAAAAAAAGCACAGTACATAGAAATGCTGCCTCCTCCTCAAATATTACAGGAAATAACATCCTTCTTGCTCCCTTTTCCTGGTTCAGAGGCAGTGTGAATGTGGCTCTCTCTTTCCTAATTGGATATGCTTTCTAGAGTACTAACAAAACCTGGGCACCCCCCTCATAATCTTCTCATTTGTCAAATTTATTTATGTATTTAACACCTTGTTTCGCTCCCAAAAGGATCTAAAAGAGGTTGGCATCTCCATTACAAAACACTGACAGTAAGTTTTGCAAATTCAAACACAGCAGGCGATTAAAATATGAAAATGATTATGGCTAGGTATTTCTTAACAAAAATGAATATATAAATAAATACATAGATATCAAAAAATCCTTTGGAGGGAATCATTAAGAGAATGACACATCACTAGCCATTCCTCATTCTACTTTTCCTGAGCTGAAACAAAAAAGGTTTTATCTAAGTAAAAAATAGCCTTTGACACCATTGAAAAACACTGAATCAGCCTTCTTTTACTCTGTCACATCAACAACCAAAGGAGTAAAATACTATACCATGAAATACTATGCAGCCACAAAAAAGAAAAGAATAGGAAAAAAGTACATTAACAGGAAATGATCCCTAGGACCCCAACTGAAAATCGAGGCAAGAGCAGTACAGTGGAGCATGTTATCATTTCTGCTTAGAATACAAAATGGAATATTACAACTCCATCAGAAAGGATGAATACCCAACTTTTGTATCAACATGGACGGGACTAGAGAAGACTATGCTGAGTGAAGTAAGTCAAGCAGAGAGAGTCAATTATCATATGGTTTCACCTGTGAAGCATCAGGAATAACTAGGACATTAGGAGAAGGAAAGGAAAAGTGAATTGGGGAAATCGGAGGGGGAGACGAAGCATGAGATATTGGACTCTCAGAAACAAACTGAGGGTTTTGGAGGGGAGGGAGTGGGGGGATGTGTGAGCCTGCTGGTGGGTATTAAGGAGGGGCACGTACTGCATGGAGCACTGGGTGTGGTGCATAAACAATGAATGCTGGAACACTGAAAAAAGAAAATTTAAAAAATAAAACATCAGGTTTGTGTATGCGTGCATATCTGTGCATCTATACAGACAGATGTCTACACAAACTCCAAAGGGCCAGAGAAGAACAAGGAAGAAAACTGGTAATTGTGGTTGCCTCAGAGGAGAAAAACTGGGGCTCTGGAGGGCCAAGAAATAAAGAGACATGTTTGTACCGTGTCTGGGTAGTAGACACATGTGTCAACCTTCCAAAATGTAATTTTAAAAAAAGCAAGCAAGCAAGCCATAGCTCTGCGTGGAGGGGAGAGCGGAGTCCGGTTCAGACTTTGATGATCAGAGTGAAAAAATCCTCTGCAGTTTCCTTCTTAAGCAAGTGCTTTTCCCTGAATGCTGTGCACCAACGACTGGGTGGGGAACCCCTCTATATCTCACTAAGAACACCCCGTTCATCACACTCTAGGGCTATTTCTGCACATATGGCTTCTTTTCATTAAATGCTAATTGTTCTCAAATACAAATTTGGACATTCCTTTTCACAAAATACACAGCTACATAGATCCTACTATTCCCATTATACCAATGCCAAGCAAAAAGCACTATTCCAAGGTAAAATGACACTATCAAAAGTCACACTACTGGCTTTCTTGTAATTTAACACGGTCACACCAACTGCCAAAACGGAAGAAATCTGACAATAACATGTGCTACCTTATTCATAAATAGGTCCAAACTCTCAGTTTTAAAAAGAAAAAAAAAAAAAGACATGATATGCTAAATTTAATTAGACATTTACTAAGTGTAGTGTCCCTAGTTAACAAGGCAAATCGATCTTTTCAGTTCTGGCTGCAGTTTATTTAAAGACTTTACAATTTTACTACTTAAGAGCAAGTCCTATGGAGGTGTTATCTCACCATTTATATTTTCACAACACTTATGATATTGCTATCACACTCTTAAAATAAATGAAAAGCCCATGCCACATTTCAGACCAATGTAATGCTACAGACTCTATTTTTATTTCTAGAAATAAACATTAAAATAATTCGGTATTGCTCACTTTATTCTTGCAATGTTGAACATTAAAAAAAAAAGTAAAACTAAGTTTGTTTTTTTTTTTTTTTAAGTCCCAGGTATACTTGAAAAGCAGAAGTTAATCACTTGGCTTTAAAATTAGGCACTAGAAAAACACAACATCATAAAATTCTCACAACAACAGCATTTTGTGACAAAATTATTATGCTTTTAATTTTCTATTAAATTGTGATTTATTAGCTTGCTACTTTAAAGATTAGTTTGTGTACAGAACGAATTTAGTGGTGCATTTAATGAGACAAGAAGGTAGAATGATGAACACGAAAAGATTATTTCACATTGTAGTGCATGAGCTATTTGATAATTCTAACATAGTACAAAAGAAAGCTTCTCTCTAGATTGATCACGGTTCAGTTAACATCACTGAATATCTAATACCTCCAACTCAATTAATTCTCACCTGATTAAGATCAGACTGATATTCAAACTAAATCATCTCTCCAGTCAAGTAGAAATCAATATTTCTGATTTTACTTTTAAATTACAATAGAAAATAAAATGCACGCATCTTCAATATGCCAAGAGTAGCTTTTTCTATTCTGGTCTACCACGGCATGGATAACACAGTTGATTAAAGAATTATTCTAATTTGAGCACCGATATGTAGCAGAATCTGATTAATTTGAACACAGAGATGGAATAAAGTAATTAAATATATCTTATACAGGGCAAATAGAAAATTGACATAAAGTAAACTTGACTTCTTTAAAACAAACCTCACTATTTATCAGCTCAAGTAGTTAGGAACACGATCTTATTAAAGATTGATTACTCTGACAGAAGAGTCTTATTTCAGGCACAAATATATACAAGATGGACAGACACAGTTCTTTTTAGATCATACTCTTGCTACCACTGTGACCTCCAAAAAGCATGCACCTACCTAAAAACGACCAAGCAGGACTTTTCTAGAAAAAAGACATACCAACTCATTTTTGCTAAGCAGGGTTAAAAAAAAAAAAAAAATCAGTGCATCCTAAAATAACAAAATACTTACATACTTGTAACTTTTACTACTTGAAGAGGACTCAAAATAGATTTTCCTACTCTTTATTCTTTAATGCCACTTCAAATTTAAGATGGAACAGAAGAAGAGTAAAGCCAAATTATTTGTTGTTTGTTGGATTAGCTGAATACGAAGTATTGCTTTGCTTGTTGGCAAACTCAAAATTTAGATGAAAAGGACAGAAAATTCTCAAATTTTAAACAATACACTGAAGAAAGTAAAATCACAGCTAAATGTACTATTAGAACTGAAAACAATAATACAATCTGAAGAGTACTTACTGTGTGCCAAACATCGTGCAATACATTCATTTACTATATATTATGTATATATCATATAAAAATACTTCTATAATGTACTTTAAAAATAGGATATAATTTATATAAAATATATATTTCGGGCGCCTGGGTAGCTCAGTGGGTTAAGCCGCTGCCTTCGGCTCAGGTCATGATCTCAGGGTCCTGGGATCGAGTACCGCATCGGGCTCTCTGCTCAGCAGGGAGCCCGCTTCCTCCTCTCTCTCTGCCTGCCTCTCTGCCTACTTGTGATCTCTCTGTCAAATAAATAAATAAAATCTTTAAAAATATATATATATATATTTCATATACATTATTCTCAAACCTCACAAAATAGGTTTATTACTGTGCACTAAATAACTCCTGGTGCTACCTACCTTAGATGTACCTTTTCTGGTGTCTTAAGACATATCAACCCACAGAAAAGAATATGAGGAACAAAAAATGCAAACTAGTCTGGAAATAAAGATTCCCCAAACCATACCCAATGAGAAACAGCCATAGGAATTAGTAGGGCATAAAAAACTAGTAGATAGTTAAGGGCATAAAAGTTTGGATTTTATGTTAAGATAGGGTACTCTCCAAACACTTGTAGAATCTGATGCTGGGCTGCCTGGAAAACTTGCAGGCACACAGGCAACTTCGAATTTGGGCCACTTGTATGATATACAGAAAGGGACAGTTTTTGCGTTCATGAAAGACTGTTTTTATTGAATCACACAGACATTTCAGTTTGATTTTCTTAACTAATAATTGAAGCGCATTATTTTTGGAGAAATATTTTGTGTGTGTGTGTGTATATGTGTATTTCTCCAAATACATAAAGTAACCGTGCAAGCTGACTGTAATGAACCAGTGCACATGTCCCCCTGTTTAAAGGAACCACACATGTCAGCGGTTACTTCATTCCAGATACCCTCTTTGCCTTGCAGTAATGGAAACACATCATTACCGGATCTGAGGATTTACACTGTTTTTTAAGCTGGAGTTTTTGTTTTACGTAAAATATCGCAATTTTAAATAGTTTAGCTAACTTTGTTTTCTAAGACACTGCACAGAGGAAAAACAAAATATGTCTACATCAAGGGCCTTGGTTGGAAAGCTGATGGTCTGTGCCATTGACCTCAAAGGCTTTCTTGAACACTTCACTTCCAGAGTAATTATGCACACGTGGTTATCCATTCAAAAACTACGATCACTCACTTGACAACTACTGAAGCAGAAGTCTCATAATTATTCTAAGTAATGTAGCTGTAGAAACAGAGTAAGGACAGACTCCCCAATCTTGCCATGATCCTGTGAGACCACCTCTGTCATGATGGATGTAAATGCATTTACTTCCTTTTAGGAATCAACAACAGGAAATCAACACGGGCCCTTAACTGAAAGTTTACACTTCCTTTGGGTTAAACATCTCTGTATGCTCCAAGAAGCACTGTCCTTAAGAAGAATGTTTCATCTGAGTGGATGCTACTTTAAAAAGTAAAGTATTACTAAATTACCAGGCACTTGGTAAACTAACAAATCGTCTGTCTGCTGCCCTCAGGAAGTGTCTAATGGAGCAGCAAAGCAATGACACCCTGAAAATGTTAAACAATACAAAATAAAACTGCAATTATGCAAAAATGACAAGTATCAGATAACAGTAAAAGACGGGCTACCCAAAGAGGGCATGTGCAATGACTGACAATACCAGACCACACGTGAAAGGGCACAGCTCAGGCTGCTCGAAAGCAGCATGTTAAAGGGCTACTCCCCCCAAACCCCACCATTCGCAAACATGGATGGAAGAACTCCAAGAAATGTAAAACAGCAATCTTTATCTTCTCCTCCCTACTACTCTATTAAGCAATCTGTGAGTAGAAAGGATAAAATGAAGAATTCTTTAAAGTATACCCAATAATTTTACATTCTCAGAATCCAATGTAATAGCAGTTAATTATACTCACGCATAAAGCATTGTGGCAAAATCAAACAAAGTCAAAAACATAGGGGTTGGTCTTCACCTACTTATCAGACACCGCTAAATAAGAATTTTACTTTTGTTCTATATTTTATTAGTAACTTTCATTAAGATAATAAAAATAAAATATAAAGTAAAAAAGTAAAAAAGGATTCAGAAACGTTCTGTTGTAAGAAGTAGAGAAAATAGCTATCACAAAGTCTTATGTTAGATTCCACAAAGAATATTTTTAATTTTAAAACAGAATGTCAACAGGGCTGATTGAAATAAAGAGAAATAAATTAATGCTAAATAATTACTAAGGAAGTTTTGTTTATGGAAATGAATAATTCAGTGTTTTACAAAGTAAATTCAAACAGCAGCTGCTTTGCTGACATTAAGCTTTCTCAAAATGTACAAACTTTAAAACTAGAGAATCATCATTTTTTTTTTAAAGTCAAACAGAAGTTATTTTCTAGATCTTCTGGTTTTAGTATAAAATATTACATGGTTACAAAAATAATCAACTAACCACTTAAGGAGTCTCAGCATTACATTCTTCATGGGAGGTATCTGTCACATTCTCGTTAACTCAATGTATGCATAATTCCTGGTTTGTTAAGTCTTAGAACAGCTGGGGAAGAAAGGAATTCAGATTTCTAACAATCTGTTCCCAATCCACTTGGTCCTGGGTTTTATTCAGATCTCAAAATAAATCTTATGGTTGCCTTTAACTCCACAGCAGTTCCAGCTCTGTATCCTAACTACCAGTCCGTATATTGGATAGAACTCTTCCTCCTTCCAAGAGAAATAAACTCAAACTTAAACACACTTTAAAAATATTGCACGTGGGGCGCCTGGGTGGCTCAGTGGGTTAAGCCGCTGCCTTCGGCTCAGGTCATGATCTCAGGGTCCTGGGATCAAGTCCAGCATCGGGCTCTCTGCTCGGCAGGGGGCCTGCTTCCTTTCCTCTCTATCTGCCTGCCTCTGTCTACTTGTGTTCTCTGTCAAATAAATAAATCGATCTTTAAAAAAGTATTACGAATTAAGTTCCTTTTTATTAAAATTATTTTCCTTTTTACTAAAATTATATATCCATAGCTTTTATCCAAAACTGCTTAATCCAAATAATTGATCCACACAATCAGTATCTCATAAAGGCAGCTAACAGATACAAAGACTTAAAAAATAATGTTTCAAGTACCCCCAAAGATCTATCTGAAATTTGAGCAAGACACTTGCCAATGGTCACAGAAGACAAAAAGAAAACCAGTCCTATTTACTTAAGATTATTTGAGGCTTGGGGCTACTTAAGATTATTTGAGGCTTGGGTCACCTTGGTGGCTCAGTGGGTTACTCTGCCTTCGGCTCAGGTCATGATCGCAGGATCCTGGGATCGAGCCCCATATCAGGCTCTTTGCTCGGCAGGGAACCTGCTTCCCTCTCTCTCTCTGTCTGCCTCTCTGCCTACTTGTGATCTCTGTCAAATAAATAAATAAAATCTTAAAAAAAAAAAAAGATTTGAGGCTTGTCCATTGTGTAAGGCAAACTGTAGTCTGCAGTTTTAGTGCATGATGAAAATTTAGTAGATTACAGAGTATTTATTAAAAAAAAAAAAAATGAAAAAAAATAGGGGCACCTGGCTGGTTTGGTGGGCTAAGCATCCAACACTTGATTTCAGCTCAGGTCATGATCTCAGGATCATAAGATGGAGTGCTGAATCAGGCTCCCACCCAGCAGGGAATCTCCTTGAGATTCTGTCTCCCTCTCCCCTCCCACAATCTCTCTCAAATTAATAAATAAATCTTTTAAAAATGAAAGAAAATAGGAAATATCAACATATGTTATGCATTTCGTCTATATAAACCTATATATCTAGGGGTACCTGGGTGGCTCTGTTAGTCAAGCATCTGCCTTCAGCTCAGGTCATGATGCTCCCTGCTCAGAGGGGAGTCTTCTTGAGATTCTCTCTCTCCCTCTGCCCCTCCCCGTGCTCATGCTCTCTCACTCTCTCTCAAATAAATCAATAAAATCTTCAAAAAATAAAAATTAAAAAATAAACCTATGTGTCTATATAAATATATCTCTACATACCAAGTCCTATTCTAGACACTTGGGACAAATGAGTAAAACAAACTCAGGGTCTCTGCCCTTGTGAAACTTATCCAGCAAGAAGACAGATAAGAGAAATAATATTGTACAGTATGTTCAAATATATAAGAGTTGGGGTGCCTAGATGGCATAGTTAGTTGAGCATCTGTCTCTTGTTTTCAGCTCAGGTCGTGATCTCTAAGTTGTGAGATTGAGCCTTGCAGCAGGCTCTGAGCTCAGCGTGGAGTCTGCTCAAGTTCTTCTCTCCCTTTCCCTATACCCACCCCAACACCATGTATGTGCATGCTTACTCTCTCTTTCAAATAAATAAATCTTTAAAAAATATGTATGGGGGGCACCTGGGTGGCTCAGTGGGTTAAAGCCTCTACCTTCAGCTCAGGTCATGGTCCCAGGGTCCTGGGATCAAATCCCCCATCAGGCTCCCTGCTCTGTGGGGAGCCTGTTTCCCCCCACCCTCTCTCTGCCTGCCTCTCTGCCTACTTGTGATCTTTGTCAAATAAATAAATAAAATCTTTAAAAAATATATATATATGGTAAGAGTTATAGGGAAAAAGGAGAGAGTAGTAAGGTGCATCATGGGGGTATGGAGACAGTGGGTTGTATTTGATATAGGGCTGTCAAGGTAGGCCCCTCTGAGAATTCGAGGGGAAGACCTTAAAAGAAGTGGAGGAATGAATATATCATCATTTATACATCCAATGACAGTGTAATATAAATATTTTAGTTTCTAATCCTATACATAACAAAAAAATATTTATAAGGAAAACAGACCTGAAGAAAGAATAACTGTAGTTAAAACTAAATTTCAAGACTGGATTCTAAGCACACTACCATCCACCAAAGAGAAGGCAAGGTTATTAATGTCAACGAAGTTGCTCTTGTGGGACTCGGACAAGGGCCTTAATTTTAAAATGTCACTAAAATGAAAATAAAGACTAGAGACAAAAGAGACACATAAAGAGTGATTTAAAATCTTAAAGCAAAATGAGCTCAGATAAAAATGCATGTACTGAAAAAAAAAATATTCACTAAAGATATTTCTAGGGTAGCCAAGTGTGAAATAGCATTCTCTATTCTTTCTAGAGTCTACAAATTCTTTCGTTTTTCTAAAAAAAAAAAAAAAAAAAAAAAAAATCAATAAATGCCATAAACTAATAAGCATCTTTGCGACTTCTGCCTGGGTAACAAAAGAATGAAGAGAGGAGTTTCGTTAATGAACCCAAACCTAATTTCTAATATAATAAGCTCCTTCAGTAGTAGGGAGCATGAGTATTGACTGATGTTTTGGAATGACAAATCTGGAAGTAACTACTACATAATGTATGCACTAAGGACCTATGTCCTCTATTTTTTTTTTCAGTCAGAAAACACAAATATATTTCCTTAAAGAGAAAGTGGGAAAAATAATGTTATATATCCTATGTTAAAACTATGTTCTTGATTCATAAAAATGAAAGAGCATGAGCAAATTAAGGATTTCTGGTATTATTTTTTGTTGACTTTCACTTACCTATTCAGTTTTCATTCATGCTTTAACTTGCAATTAAAGAGGTTTCTTTTTATTTATTAAATACAAGCAGTACTTAACTTCTGATACTTACCAATATCGATGTAGCTATACAAATACTTTTTCTTACTTATTTTATAAAATCCCATGAAAAATTTTCTCAAATCCAGCTGAAAGGTTAGTAAAATTTATTTCTCCTATATTATAGAAGAGAGAAATTTATTTCATACAACAAAAAGGAAATTTTATCGCCAACTTTTGCTATTTAACTACATAATATGCAACTTCAAGCTATTCTGTAAGAAAATAAGGCAATTACAGAAATTTTTGCATATGAACAGGGAAAAGCTGTTTCTGTTTTGTTACACACAACAAATGAGTCAGGGTCTCATAACTGCAATGCCAGTTCTGTAATTTTTTTGATGGAATTAATTTATGTTACTGCCCCAAAACTGCCACTGATTAAGGATGCTTAATGGGTATACAAGTTATGGTCGATGAGAACCAGTGAAAGCAGTTCTACCTCACTGGACATTAATTTTTTAAAAAATCACTAACTTCACATTTATTTCACCCAATTAAAATGAATTCTTCAAAAAAAATTAAAATTATCTTCTTCCCTTACCTGAAATTCACAGTTCAAAATTAATCATGTATCCAAATACATAAGGTCTTAGAAAGAAAATTAACACAGAGGAGACTCTGGGTGGCTCAGTCAGTTAAGCAGCCACCTCTGGCTCAGGTCACATCATGCATCAAACCCCACATCATGCTCCTTGCTCAGCAGGAAGCCTGCTTCTCCCCTGTCTACTACTCCACTCCCTCTGCTTTTGCTTGCTGTCTCCCTCTGTCAAATAAATAAATAAAATCTAAAAAAAAAATTAACACAGGTTTTATAGAACTAAAGTGTTTTTCAGTTAAAGAAAGATACATGTTTTGCTTTAAAACTCTGTTGTAATATCTTAAATAGAAACCTAAGACACAAAGCAAATTTCTGTTAAGAGCTGGATGTCTTCTTAGTTATGTCTCAACTCACTGACCTCAAATTTAACATGTCCAGGTTCCCTGCTTCTCGAAAATCATTTGAAGTCAAACTTTTGGCATCATCACACTTCTCTTCGGGGTCATCTTTCCAGTCACTAAATGCTGCTAATGTTTTCTGTGATGCTTCTCATTCTCACTGGCATCTTCCCTGAAACAGGCCCTCTGCTTATAGCTTAATGAAAGGAAAAGCATCCCCTTTCTCTAACATCTCCTCCATCCAGCCATCCCCCATAAACAGAAAAATCACTAGTTTTCTCTCATGTCACCAGAGGCGTGACGGAGAAAACAAAGCCTGACAAGATTACAAAGACGCAACTGTATTGGAAGTACTGCAGTTCCAACTTACCCTCCCCGAAAGTTCCTGTTTCTAGAAGAGACTTACACTAAAGGTGTGATTAGTATTATATGGATTTAAAGGAGGACTGACTTAAGATTCAAAATAATCTCAATTAATATGGTCAACCAGGGCAAAAAAAGAAAAAAGAAAAGAAAAAATTAAGGTGAAATTTCTCAGGAATAAATGCAAAGTCCTGCATTTAGGTTTAAAGAAATCCTTTCATGTTTTAGAAGAGGATGACAAACAAACTCAATGTGATCCAACAAAATGAAACATGATAGAACACCTAAACCCACGTTAATACCAATATCCTAGTTACAGTGGCACAAGCTCACAGGTATCTGTGCTCTTCTCTGGGGACCACATATTTACTTAGATGGATTTTGACAAATAAGCATGTTCCTAAAGATGATCAGGAGACTGAAAGAAAGAAAAACCACAGTGTGTATATAGTTGACCCTTGAACATGGGTTTGAACTGTATGTGCCCACTTATATATGGATTTTTTTTCAATAAGTATAGTACTATAAATGTATCCTCCCTTATGATTTTAATAACATTTTCTTTCCTCTAACTTAACTTTAAGAATATAGGATATAGTACATACACAAAATATGTGTTTACTGTTTTGTTATTGGTAAGGCTTCTGGTCAAGGGTAGGCTAACAGTAGCTAAGTTTTGGGGGAGTGAAAAGTTATACATGGGTTGTCAACCATAGTGGTAGGGGTGAGGATGTTGGCATACATAACCTCCACATTATTCAAGGGTCATCTGTATACACCATGTTATGTACTAACTACATCTTGGAAATCTACCTAGAGTATGTGTGGGAAAACACAGAAATTTCCAAGCTACCCTGAAATGAGTTCAAGAAAGGAAATGAGACTATGATTAGTAAAGTAGGCCTAAATAAAATCTTGGAGGACCTTGAATATAAGACTTTAGACTGGATCCTAGAGGTAGTGGAGAATGACATGAACTTAACTGTATACTTAAGAAAGTTTTACCTAGCAACTTTTAGAATAAAGTTCAGGAAGATGAAGGAAAATAAATTTTCTAGATAGGGAAAGGTAGTCTATATGCTAATAAAACAATTCAGACAACAGATATTGAGGACAATTCTAGGGGGAAAAACAATCAAAGGATATTGCAAGCTCATAAACTCTTCCACAATAAAATAAACAAGAGGAGTTTCAAAAGAGGAAAAATTGCCCAACTTCCACAATGCAAGGAAAGAGGCATATGTAATCTCATACCTAAACTTCAAAAAAAGTAATAGGAAAGAAAGAAAAGACTGGCAAACTCAGCATGGTGAGGATCAGCGTAGCATGGCCACTAGTCCCATTTCCACCCCTTAGAACACACTGGAGGATGAAAATGAATTTTAAAAAGTGCTAAGAATCTCCACTAATAGCACTCCTTATTTTTGAGAGCAACAGACCAAGGGCATAAATAAGAATCCTAGAGAAGAGTAAAGAACAAAATGAGACCCCTTAGAATAAAAGCCTCTAACCACATTCAGAGGATCTCAGCAGAGGTTTAAAAAAAAAAAAAAAAAAAAAGCCCACAGTATGCCATTTTTCAGGGCTCCACGCTTAATAGCAAGGATAACCCAAAGGTAACCCCACAGGAAAAAATGAAACATTCCTGAAGGCTATTTAACAAAAACACTGCATTGACCAGTACCTTTCTTTTCTCCCCTCCCTTCAGGCTTCAGGAAAGTACAGAGAAGAACACCTCAGCTCTCACACTATAGCCCACAAGGGAAGACAAAGATATCAGAGAAAGGTGGAGTGTTAAAGAGAATTCACCCACAATTTCAGAGAAACAGCAGGGCAACTCTGCAAACATACCCTAAGGAAAAAAGATTCATCTCAAATGTCACACTATGTAAGAACTCAATAAAAATATAAATTCAAGAAAGCTAGGTTTCAAAGAATCGTTGAGAAAATAGAGTGAGATTTAAGAGGAGATAAAAATCTAAATATCTAAACAGATGTATAATGTGCCAATATACTAGAAATACATAAAAAATAGACTATACACAGCTAAAAATTTAAGTGAGAGACTTTGTAAGAATGACTTTAGATAATCATAGTAAATATGGAGGAAAAATGTTGAAACTTAATGCAAACACAAAGAAAACCAAAATGTGATAGGTAGTTTCTCAGATGGCCTCAAATTATCCCAGCCTCCTGGCATCCATGCCCTACAATAAACCACTTCCCTTGAGAACAGGCTAGACCTAGCGGTTTCCTTCTAATTAAAGAACAGGCAATGTGAGGAACAGGATGTCACTGCCATGGTTAGGTGACAAAAGAGCCTGACTTTTGTGTTGTTACCAGATGTTCTCTAGGCCTTCCCAGTTTGCATGCTCTAATGATAAAAATTGCCATGAGGGAGAGACTTGTGGCAAAGAACAGAGGGGCCACTGGCCTCGGGACAACAGTGAGCAAGGAACTGAGCCTGTCAGCACAATATCACACGGAGGAACTGAATGCCGCCAGCAACCACTGGATAAGCTTCCCCAGTCGAGGCTTCAGATGAGACCGCAGACCCTAAGACCACTCTGTGACTGCAGCCTTGTGAGAGACTGAAGCAGAGAACCAGCTAAGTCATGTTAGAGTCCTGGCCCACAGAAGCTGTGAAGTAATAAATAGGTGCTGTTTTTAGCCACTAAGTTTTGAGGTAACTTGTTACATAGCAAATGGCATCAAGTGGTAACCCTGTTTCAGTGTTCTAAGGATCACTGGTCTCTCCGATAAAGAGAATTCAAAAAAAGAAAAAAATATTTTACATAATTTAAGTTTTCTGACATAAAGAATTGAATCTGCAAAAAGACACTGTATATTCCAAAAAGAACTGACAGACAACAATAACCACTTAAGATATAGTCTATAGACCTAACCCAAGAATTTAAAAAAGAGTTTTTCTTTTATCTAAGTAAAATGAAAACTCCTATGGCAGGATAGTTGTGAGGTCGGGCAGGGATGAAAATCAGGCTCAGAATTCCCAGAGCAACATTCAATGTCAAAAAATACTAACAGGGGGCGCCTGGGAGGCTCAGTGGGTTAAAGCCTCAGGTCATGATCCCAGCCTCCTGGGATCGAGCCCCGCATCTGGCTCTCTGCTCTGCGGGGAGCCTGCTTCCTCTTCTCTCTCTGCCTGCCTCTCTGCCTAATTGTGATCTCTGTCTGTCCAATAAATAAAATCTTAAAAAAAAAAATCTCAGAAAAAAAATTAAAAAAAAAATACTAACAGAATGTATACAAATTTCTGAGGGAAAGAAATATGAACTGACAATTTTATGTCATGCATGAGACAACAAGCAGTCCTTTCCAAACATGATAAATATCTAGGATTCTAAAATGCAAAGATTCTTAAATTATTTGACAATGAAATCTAGCCAATCAAACAATGAATCAAAACAAGTAATAAGGGATGCCTGGGTGGCTCAGTGGGTTAAGCCGCTGCCTTCGGCTCAGGTCATGATCTCAAGATCCTGGGATCGAGTCCCGCATTGGGCTCTCTGCTCAGCAGGGAGCCTGCTTCACTCTCTCTCTCTGCCTGCCTCTCTGCCTACTGTGATCTCGCTCTGTCAAATAAATAAATAAAATCTTTAAAAAAAAAAAAACCAAAACAAGTAATAAAAGGTGGAGAAGTGATGAGCACTGAATTTATGGTTACAGAAAAGAATGGAAGTATTATAAATATCAACAATATAAAAATAACTTAGAAAAAATGGAACCTAAAAGGTGGGATGTGGAGAAGTATAATTTCACCTTCAAAGCAGAGAATCAACTGATACTGCCCCAAACTAGATATAAACTTTAAAATACACAATAATTCAGCTTGTTAATGGCCTTTATCTGAGGCACATTCAGCAGTAATACATTTTTCACCTGAATTTCAGCAACTTGTTCAGTTTAGTTTTGCTAAATTCAACTTTAAAAAATAGTGATTTTTATATAACCCATTCCGTGTCTGTTCATAGAGATCTCTATTTATGAATGGGGAGATTAAGGGTAAGTTTTTGGAGGGGGTCATCCTTTTTTAATTTCTTATGTTATATAAATGGAGTATTTATAATTTGTAGTAAAAGATATTTTTCTAAAAAATTAACAATAACATATGGGGGAAGTAAGTAATGAAAGCCTCAACTGGCAAGGAGGTATTGAAAATAGAAATTTTCACATAGTATTTGAAAGATTCCTGAACTGGGACTAGTAATCCTCAAAGGCTCCATTTGATTCTAAGTTTCCAAGATCGCAGAATTTCCCCTCTACTAAAATCCAGGCAACATAAAAATCCCTGTTTTCTATTAAATCAAAGTCTAGATTTCGTTGCTTGGCTTTTAAGAAGCACCAAAATATGACTCTAAAGGCAACCAGTTTTACACAATTAGGCCAATCTGCTCACTGTCTCATAGATACCTTGTACTATATTCAGCTTTCATGTTTTAAATCCTATGTGGGATATCTTCTAAACAGACGGATATTGAAATGTTACCAATTTATAGGCTATTTCATCCCCAACAATTAATAAGATAAAGAGACTTAAGTTTTAAAAAGCTATCTAAATCTAACCTAGCTAAAACATCTATCTGCTGCATAAAATTCTTCCTAAACTCTTCCTAAACATTTTTCAGAATTTCTAGAGCATTCAGACTTTTTTATATCAAAACTCTAAATTAATGCTGTGTAAATCTGTTAGTCTTAACAAATTTAAAAACCTGAAAGAATAGAAAAAGTTTTAAATATTAGGTTAAATATATTTAGTTGGAAAAAAAACTTAAAAGAAAAAATCTTGAAGTTTTTAATTAAAAATAAAATGAAAGGGTGATAAAAATAATTCTGATTTGAAATATGTTCTCAAACCTTTGATATGGTCTTCCCTGTCAAATAATTCATATTAGGTATTTTAAAAAGAGAATTTTATGCATTTATATAGCATGCTACAGTTTACAAAGTATCTTAATGCTCATTTACCTCTAAAAATAATTTTACAATTATAATTATCCACTAAGACCACATTAAAAAACCAGAAACTAGAAAAATGAAAATTTTAATTGCTTCAGTAAGAAACAATTTATGAAACTTCATTGATTTATCACAGAAACGTTTTAATCAAAATACTCTTTACCACGACAAAACTACTTTTGCAAGTAAGCAACTAAAGCTTTATTTGTTCTTCCTCTGAACCATGATTAAAATATTTATATTCCTTGTTTCAATATTCCAACACATTCAGAATGGTAGCTGTATTTGTTTTTTTTCCCTTCACTGTAATTTTAAAATCTGAAATTATCTTTAGCTGACTTTTTCTATAAGACCTAAAACTTTATTAATAAACCCTAACATTTAATGTTATATTTACAGTAATGGGAAGGAGCATAAGTCATGTAAAGAGGAATATGGGTTAACTATAGTCTCCTAAGAACAGCATTTTCAGATATTTCTACCACAAGATGGAGATAAAGTAGACATATTTACATATGTCTAAAAGATATCATTTTTATTAAAACATTTGATGTCATGTAGTTCATAACTGGAAATATATGCTGATCTTTAAGATAAACAGAAAGGTAATACTAGTTTATATGACATCAATTTCAATTAAAGTTATTTCCAAAATATTCTTTTGATAAAAGAAAACAAAGACATACCATGTTCTCATGTTTCAATTCATTTTACACAGGAAACTACCAGTATATTAAGATTATTTTTAAACATTCACTGAAGATGATTCATTATGTCTATACCAGTGCTGTCCAAAGAACTTTCTACAATAACGGAAATGAACAATAGACTGCATTATCCAATGTGGTAGCCACAAGCCACATGTGGCTGTTCAGCATTTGAAATGTGCCTAGTGCTAAGAAAAATTAAGTAACTAATAGGACTAGTGACTACTAGCTACTACTAGCTATTAACAACTACTAAGCCTAGATCATAGCCAGCTTAATATTTTAATGTAGATCAACATCTAATAGAGTTTTCAGATATTAAACAGATAAAACCTGAAATATAGTTATGAATTAGTGATACAAAAATGTGTTCTGACAATTAATAATTGAGGTCTATCCATAACCATGAGGAAAAAACCAAAAACTCAAAATAACTACAGGAATGAAAAAGTACTGTGTATTAAAACAGTTTTATACCATCCTTCAAAGAGAATAAAAGAGCATTAAAACATACATATATAATACACACAAATCTTTGAAAAATATAACAATGACCATATGAACTTTCATATTTGATATAGAAATGTGGTTAAATATTCAAAATATTAAATATCAAATAATTGCACATAAAATAAACTCCATGTTTACCACTTATTCAAGTCCAAGTTTAGTTAACATTTAAAAACAAAATTGGTCCCTCTTACCAAAGAGTAAGAGTCTAACTCTGCAATTACAAAGTAGAGCACTTTGCAACAGAGAGATTCCAAAAAAAATCCATTGGACCTCAATCGATTCCAAGCTGCATACCATGTGACTAGAGAGCCAACAGCCAGGGTGTTTCTAACTAGAAGTACTCTCACCATCCAGCCAAAGACACCAATCAAAAGTGCTGAAACCAAAAGGAAAAAATTTCATGATCACATCCTGAAAGCATAAGGATTCAAGACCAAACTGCTTTATTCACGTCTTTTTGGGGTTTGGGCAGATAAGGGAGGGAGCCGAACTGAAATGCTATGAAATCAACACTGAGGAGATAGGAGAGTAGAAAAGAATTTGTGGAATCATCAGCAAATAATTCTTGAAAATATGTTGATGGTTGGACACAGGTGCTCTGACTTTAAAATCAAGAATGTTTACTTATCTGTAGGTTACAAAATTAGGACGTTCTCATTTGTAATAGTCAAAACCGGCATGCCATTGACTAGTCACACTCCAAAAGAAAATGAAAAATAGAACTCTTCTCTTCAGCAGATCTACCCTTCCCCCAAAAGATCTCATTAAATGATTTCTTCATGTGCTGTGTTAAAACTGAACCCCTAGAGGGCAACTGAGCTTCAATTTTTACTTCAGAATATACTTCAGTTCCTAACCAGTTTATAGACACCATGACCTATTTCCTTATACTTTGGAACTTTTCCTTTAAAACAAAGGGAAATGGAAAGAAGAAAACTAAGATATTCCACCAACTAATGAAAAATACCATTATGGAATGTATTCTTTAACACTGATAATTCAAAGATGAAGAATATGGTATATTCTTATAGACATCCCGAATAACACAGATCATAACGAATATCTGAGTATTAGCACCCTCAGCAGTAACCATGTAGCAGATAGGAAGATCTACTTAATGAGTCTATTTAATATAAATGCTTTGCATAACTTTACATTTATTAAAGGGCACGTTAAAATTTATACAGAAAAAAGTGAAGAACCCAATCTCTATAACAATTAACCCTATATAAACTACCCAATATAACTCACTATAGGAAAATCAGTATCTCTTCAAGGTAAAAAAATGTGACAAGATTTCCTAACTGTCCATCTCAGTTAATTCTATACCATGAGGTACAAGTGTTAATATTCAAATAGACCCACTCGAAATACGGACATACCAAAAAAAAAAAAAAAAAAAAAGGCATCACTATATCAAAGTGAAAGAATACTAGCTAGCAAGGCCACTAACCTATACAATGCAACAATGGTATATCTGGTTTAGCCTTTTCTTAGTGAAACTTGAGAAATGAGGCATCTACAACAACCCTAACATGTATATACTAGCAGAGGAACATAGCAGAATGAGTTGAGCATTTACCTGGATGGTATATGGGGTTACAACAGTAACTTGATTGTGTTTTTAAATCCCAAAAGATTTTTAAACAATAAAATCTTATATTTGTATGTTTACTCTACAATATGTAACTTGTTAACAAGAACAAAACTTTAAATCAATCCAGATTTTTTTTGTTTTTGTTTTTTTCAAGATTTTATTTATTTGAGAGAGAATGAGTGAGAGAGGGAACACAAGCAGGGGGAGATGTTGAGGGAGAAGGAGAAGCAGACTCCCTGTGTCAGAGCTGGATGCCTGACACAGGGCTCAATCCCAGGACCCCGGGATCATGACCTGAGCCGAAGGCAGATGCTTAACTGACTGAGCCACCCAGGTGCCCCCAATCCACAGTTTTTGACTGTCAGTGTAACCACACAAGGCCCTCCTTCCCACCTGGGTCTGTCAGCAGTGGCTCAGTGCCAAAGCAACCATCCCCCGGAAGGCAAAGAATACATACATACACATGCTGGTTAAGACCTTATGTCATAATTTTCTTCACTAACTTTGTTGTAAACTAGTCACACGTACAATTTCTTGTAATTACATTACACCCTACAGACTCATGGATCTAAAATGATCACAAATCAAACTGCTCACGTAAATTAGAATCTGTGTATGACAAATTAAGCACAGACTAATGGAACACAAAGAAAGAGGCTGCTGAGAAGCGTGAAGTTTGTGTGCCATGAGGTCAGTCATTTTCAGAATAGGAAAGAGGGACAGGGAGTAGTATAGAATAAAAAGGAGGCAAGGGTTCAGACCTTAAGAGCATACTTGGGTTCATTACTTCCTAAGATTCTTTGGCCCACTAGAAAATATGAAGGTTGGCCTAGAAAATGTGGGGCTCATCCTTGAAGATGGAAGGAAAGGAAATAAAGTGTCAAAAATAGAAAACACACACACAATCAAGAACAACAACTAAAAGCTTCTGGTTTATATGGACAAGTGCTCTAGATCAGGAAGTATGTAACCTGAAGATACACAAAATGAGCCGTAGGCAGGTAAAATCCATAATGGCCTGTTGCCATGTGCTGCTTTAAGGAGCAGCGCTGGGTCTTTGGCTAGTCACTTATTCTCGACTGTGGCTGCACATTCAAATCACGATGCAAGCTTTGAAAAGAAAATAAAAACATCCAACCATATCTTTCTTTGTGGAGAGGAGCCTGTGCATTGGTATTTTTAAAAAGATTCCCAGCTAACTCTGATGTATAGGAAAGGCTGAGGACCACTGATCTAGTTTATGTGTGAGAGGATACAATCATAAAGGCAGAGCAGAGGTTCTACCCAAAGAATATGACAATTTGAATCTCATCATATGAATATATGACAAGGGAAGGAAGATGTGGAAGAAAAAGATAACACAGAAGAAACCACCCAAAGCCTTTATCATTGAGGCATTTAGTAAACAGGTCCACTCTGAAAAGCATGGGGGTACTTATGAAATTAGAATTCCTTAATAAACTCAACTACATGTACCTCAACCGTAAGTACTTGTCTCATGAGGACAAAGTAAGGAAAAAACAACATCTTTTTCACACTGGTACATGAAAACTATGGTTGGCCAAACCTTCAATAAGGTCGGAATTTTTAAATTTTTCTTAAGTTTTATGAGCTTGGCATATCTATGGGAGATATACCAGGCGAAGAATAGGATGCAACATATTTTCTTACTGACATGATCTAGGATTCAGCTTCCTTAAAAGTCAGTTTCAAATTTCCAAACATAGTCTTGACTCTTCTAGGATGGTCTAGTTCACAATCTGTGTAGGTGAGTGGTGAGTAAAGTAAGCAGCAGCTATAACTGCATCAACCTGTACTGAGTTAGAACAGAATTGTTCCTACTGATCCAATAAAGGCATCTTCCACCACAATAAAGAGCTATTATCTGGAACAGTCAGAACGGAAGTGAAATTACCTGAGCTCAAGGATTCAATAGGCTCAGAAAGACAATCAAAAGAATGAGACAATATGTTAATCCAGAAAGAGCTGGGTTTTAATCATGTATTTGATATTAACCCATGGTTTGAACTGAGGTCCATCAATTACCTAATCTCTTACATAAAAGACACTCGAAAAAGCGATATTTAAACATTCTACCCATCACTTAAATTCTATGTAAGACTTGGCTCTTCGGCAGTGTCACTGACTAAGGAGGTGTAAATATGGGGCTGAACTACAGAACTATTTTAATAAACACATGGTAAAGTTTAGAAAATCAGGAGGAAGCTGAATTTGTGTGTGATGACCTAGAAATCTTAAATATAATTTGTCCTAAGAAGTTAAATCCAGTAAGATTTTCTCAAACTGTGCTGAGAGATATTTGAAATAAGAAAAAACCTCTGATAATATGGATTCAGAGTTAAATTTGTGCTGTATTTTTGAGTTTGGTCATCATTAAAACAGGTTTTAGGGTTATGATGCAGAATTAAAGGGATAAAAAAAATCAGTATTACATTGTTTACCCATGCACTTTAAAGGTAAGGACCTGGGTACTGTATCAGAATGCAGACTAAGACTACTTGTGGGGGTTAGGGGAGGGTGGGAAGAAGCAGCCTGACAATGTGAACTTTCTAATTATGTAAGCAGAAATCAACTGCCATTAAATTAAGAGAATAAACTGCCATTTCGCTATTTAGCCAATCTGAGACCAAAGAAATTTTTTCTTTAGGTTTGAGGACTCAGGTAAAATGTTATAAAAACCTGACAAATCAGTTTGTCTAAAAGAGGTAACACTACCTACCTAAAGACACCTGTAAAAACAAAAAGGCTGTGTCACAGTTAACTCTGGGGAAGTACTACATACAGTTAACGCTCATCCTCACACTGTAGCCGGACACTTTCCATCACTGCCAGGGGTTATGATACAGCAGTTTGAGACAGGGGTGCCCCCTTAGCTCTGGCAAACACACATCATTGCCTGTCATTTTAATGAACAATACCTTTTAGTTTTAGAAGGCAGAAAACCAGACTTTGGAAAGGAAATTTGTTAATATATACAGTGTTCCGTTGCAGAACTAATATTTCAATTCTATTTATATCAGTTCTCTTTCTGGGAAGGGAGGAAGAGAGGGAAAAAAGAAAGGGAGGAAGAAAGGACAGACTTCAGATGCTTCTGATTTCTTTTTATTGTTTTCTTTTTACATTTCTTTTCAGCGTAACAAAATTCATTGTTTATGCACCACATCCAGTGCTCCATGCAATACATGCCCTCCATAATACTCACCACCAAGCTCCTCCAACCTCCCACTCCCCGCCTCTTCAAAACCTTCAGATTGTTTTTCAGAGTCCATAGTCTTTCATGGTTCATCTCCCCCTCCAATTTCCTTCAACTCCCTTCTCCTATCTCCCCGTGTCCTCTGTGTTATTTCTTATGCTCCACAAATAAGTGAAACCATATGATAACTGACTCTCTCTGCTTGACTTATTTCACTCAGCATAATCTCTTCCAGTCCTGTCCATGTTGACACAAAAGTTGGGTATTCATCCTTTCTGATGGAGGCATAATACTCCATAGTGTACACGGACCACATCTTCCTTACCCATTCGTCCATTGAAGGGCATCCTGGTTCTTCCCATAGTTTGGGCAACTGTAGCCATTGCCGCTATGAACATTAGGGTACAGATGGCCCTTCTTTCTATGACATCTGTATCTTTGGGGTAAATACCCAGTAGTGCAATTGCAGGGTCATAGGGAATCTCTATTTTTAATTTCTTAAGGAATCTCCACACTGTTCTCCAAAGTGGCTGTACCAACTTGCATTCCCATCAACAGTGTAAGAGGGTTCCCCTTTCTCCACATCCTCTCCAACACATGTTCTTTCCTGTCTTGCTAATTTTAGCCATTTCTAACTGGTGTAAGGTGGTACCTCAATGTGGTTTTAATTTGAATCTCCCTGATGGCTAGTGATGATGGACATTTTTTCATGTGTCTGACAGCCATTTTTATGTCTTCATTGGAGAACTGTCTGTTCATGTCTTCTGCCCATTTTTTGACACGATTATCTGTTTTGTGTGTGTTGAGTTTGAGAAGTTCTTTATAGATCCTGGATATCAACCTTTTGTCTGTACTGTCATTTGCAAATATCTTCTCCCATTCCGTGGATTGCCTCTTTGTTTTGGTGACTGTTTCCTTTGCTGTGCAGAAGCTTTTGATCTTGACATCCCAAAAGTTCATTTTCGCTTTTGTTTCCTTTGCCTTTGGAGACGTATCTTGAAAGAAGTTGCTGTGGCTGATATTGAAGAGGTTACTGCCTATGTTCTCTTCTAGGATTCTAATGGATTCCTGTCTCACATTGAGGTCTTTTATCCATTTCGAGTTTATCTTTGTGTACCGTGTAAGAGAATGGTCGAGTTTCATTCTTCTACATATAGCTGTCCAATTTTCCCAACACCATTTATTGAAGAGATTGTTTTTCCATTGTATATTTTTTCCTGCTTTGTCAAAGATTATTTGACCATAGAGTTGAGGGTCCATATCTGGGCTCTCAACTCTGTTACACTGGTCTATGTGTCTGTTTTTATGCCAGGACCATGCTGTCTTGGTGATCACAGCTTTGTAGTAAAGCTTGAAATCAGGTAACATGATGCCCCCAGTTTTATTTTTGTTTTTCAACATTTCCTTAGCAATTTGGGGTCTCTTCTGATTTCATACAAATTTTAGGATTATTTGCTCCGACTCTGAAAAATATTTGTGGAACTTTTATCAGAATGGCATTAAAAGTATAGATTGCTGTAGGCAGTATAAACATTTTAACAATGTTTATTCTTCCGATCCAAGAGCATGGAATGGTCTTCCATCTTTTTGTGTCTTCTTCAATTTCTTTCATGAGTGTTCTGTAGCTCCTCGAGTACAGAACCTTTACCTCTTTGGTTAGGTTTATTCCCAGGTATCTTATGGTTCTTGGTGCTATAGTAAGTGGAATCAGTTCTCTAATTTCCCTTTATGTATTTTCATTGTTAGTGTATAAGAAAGCAACTGATTTCTGTACACTGACTTTGTATCCTGCCACATTACTGAATTGCTGTATGAGTCTAGTAGTTTGGGGGTGGAGTCTTTTGGGTTTTCCATATAAAGTATCATGTCATTTGAGAAGAGAGAGTTTGACTTCTTCATTGCCTATTTGGGTACCTTTTATTTCTCTTTGTTGTCTGATTGCTGTTGCTAGGACTTCTAATACTATGTTGAACAAGAGTGGTGAGAGTGGGCATCCTTGTCGTGTTCCTGATCTCAACGGAAAGGCTGTGAGCTTTTTCCCATTGAGGATGATATTTGCTGTGGGTTCTTCATAGATAGATTTTATGAAGTTCAGGAATGTTCCTTCTATCCCTATACTTTGAAGCATTTTAATCAGGAACGGATACTGGATTTTGTCAAATGCTTTTTCTGCATCAATTGAGAGGACCTTGTGGTTGTTCTCTCTTCTCTTATTGATTTGTTCTATCACATTGATTTATGAATGTTGAACCACCCTTGTAACCGAGGGATGAATCCCACCTGGTCATGGTGGATAATCTTTTTAATGTGCTGTTGGATCCTATCTGCTAGGATCTTGTTGAGAATCTTAGCATCCATATTCATCAGTGAGATGCTTCTGATTTCTAACTAGGAAACAAATCTAAACTTTTGTTGTTGGTTTTCTTTTCTTTTTTTTTTAAGATTTTATTTATTTATTTGACAGAGAGAAATCACAAGCAGGCAGAGAGGCAGGCAGAGAGCAAGAGAGAGGAGGAAGCAGGCTCCCCGCTGAGCAGAGAGCCCGATGCGGGACTCAATCCCAGGACCCTGAGATCATGACCTGAGCCGAAGGCAGCGGCTTAACCCACTGAGCCACCCAGGCGCCCTGTTGTAGGTTTTCTAAGGCACTCCAAAATCAGGCCTGACTCCAAGTCTTGTCTTGTCATCCCCCAAATACAATGTCTCTTAAGGTCAATCTCTTTACTGCTGTAGAGACACACTGTGCCCATTCTTACTTCTGGGCTTTCAATCCTGAGGCTATGGTATAAAATGCTTTTCTAGCATCCCTGTACTTACCCAGTCATTAGCCACCCTTCAAGGTCCACTTCATATAGCCCATTTTCTTTCAGTCTCACCTGATTAAATCAGAATTTACTGGCTTTTTTCTCAACTAACATGTAGCTATTCTATTATAAATTGCTTTATACGATGTAAGTCTAGTTTAGGCATGTCTGGTTTGTCTCTCATCAACCAGACAAGTTTCTTAAACCAAGTCTCCTATTCTGCCTCTATAAAACTTCTTATGGTGCTGAACATGTGCTAGGCAGTCAATAAACATGCAGTAAGACTGCTATTACAATGAACTCTGTAAATTAGGAGCAGTATTATTCTTTAAAAGGGTTTTTAAAAAGGTTTGAGGAAATGTCTGCCTATCTACTTAATGTTCTTGATTTATCTCCAATAAAAAGTAACTGACAAATATTAAGAAAAATCTAGAAAACTTAAAAAAAATTTTTTAAAGATTTTTAAGTAATCTCTACACCCAAGATGGGGCTCAAATTTACAACCTTAAGATCAAAAGTCACAGAAACCACCAACTGAGCCAGCCAGGTGCCCCAAGAACAAATTTTTTAAATCACAGATATTTCTAACATTTCTTTAGAAGCATTTCTTTATAGCACTCTTTCTTCATAGTATTAGCCATAATTTAAATTTGAATACTTACTGAATAACTATCTCCCCTGGTTAAACTCAGTAAGAATAAGGACTAAATCTGTTTCTGTCACAGTCATGTGCAGAGTGTTGGGTGTGTGCAATACTTGGTCCCTGGTAAGTGCTCATAAAAAACTTATGGAATTAGAGGTGCCTGGGTGGCTCAGTGGGTTAAGCCTCTGCCTTTGGCTCAGGTCATGATCTCAGGGTCCTGGGATTGAGTCCCGCATTGGGCACTCTGCTCAGCAGGGAGCCTGCTTCCCTCTCTCTCTGCCTGCCTCTCCGTCTACTTGTGATCTCTGTCAAATAAATAAATAAAATCTTAAAAAAAAAAAAAAAGCACCAGGGTGTCAGACTGGATAGAAAATAAGACCCATCTATATGCTGCCTACAAGAGACTCATTCAGACTCAAAAACACCTACAGTTGAAAGTGAGGGGATAAACAAACAGCTATCAAGCAACAAATGGATGCCAAACAAAACCAGAGTAGCAATACTTTTAACAGACAAAATAGACTTTAAAACAAGGACTGTAACAAGATACAAAGCAGGACACTTTACAATAATAAAGGGAATAATCCAACAAAAAGATACAATAACTGTAAATTGTGCATCAAACTTAGGACCACCCAAATGCATAAAATATTTAATAACTAACATAAATGAACTATTCAATAATAATACAATAGTAGTAGGGGACTTTAACATCTCACTTACATCAATGGACAGATCGTCCAAACAGAACAGCAACAAGGAAACAATGGCTTTGAATGACACATGAACAAATGGATCTAACAGATATATTCAGAACACTCCATCTTAAAACAGCAGAATATGTATTCTTTTCAAGTGCACACAGAACATTCCTCAGAACAGATCACATATTAGCACAAAACAAGCCTCAACAAATTAAAAAAGATCAAAGTCATACCATCCATCTTTTCTGAGTACAACACTATGAAACTAGAAGTCAACCACAAGAAAAAAATCTGGAAAGACCACAAACAAATGGAAGTTAAATAATACGCTACTAAATAATGAATGGGTCAACCAGGAAATAAGAAATTAAAGAGTACATGGACTCAAATGAAAATTAAAACATAACATCCAAAACCTTTGGGATGCTGCAAAAGCTGTCCTAAGAGGAAAATGTATAGCAACTCAGGCCTACCTCATGAAGAAAAATCTCAAACAACCTAACCTTACACCTAAAGCAGCTAGAAAAACAAAACCTAAAACCAGGAGAGGAAGGAAATAATAAAGATTAGAGCAGAAATAAATGATACAGGGAAACAAAAAAAAAAAAAAAAAAAAAAAAAAAAAAAAGAAAGAAAGAAAAGAAAACAACAGAACTGATCAATGAAACAAGGAGCTGGTTAGTTGGGGGGGGGATCAATAAAATTGATAAACCTTCAGCCAAACTTATCAAGAAAAGAAGAGAAAAGGATTCAAGTAAATAAAATCACAAATGATACAGGATAAATAACAATCAACACCACAGAAATACAAACAATCGTAAAAGAATAGTGTGAAAAACTAGATGCCAACAAACTGGACTACCTAGAAGAAATGAATAAATTCTTGAAAACATAGAAACTATCAAACTGAAATAGGAAGAAGTAAAAAACTTGAACAGACTAAGAATGAAAAAAAGAAACTGAACCAGTAATTCAAAAACTCCCAAAAGGGGCACCTAGGTCTCAGTCAGTTAAGCGTCTGCCTTTGGCTCAGGTCATGAACCCAGGGTCCTGGGATCGGGCCCTGCATCAGGTTCCCTGCTCAGTGGGAGTGTCTGCTTCTCTTTCTCCCTCTCCCTCTCTCCCAGCTTGTGCTTGCTCTAAGAAATAAAACCTTTAAAAAAAAAAAAAAAAGCCAACAGGAAAAAAAAGTCACCTCCCAAAACACCAGATGGCTTCACAGGTTACATCTACCAAACATTTCCAGAAGAGTTAGGATCTATTCTTCTTAAAACATTCCAAAATATTGAAAAGAGAGGAATACTTCAAACTCCATTCTATGAGGCCAGCATTATCTGGATACCAATACCAAAGACACCACTAAAAGAGAGAACTATAAGCCAAAATCCCTGATGAACGCACATGCAAAACACCTCAATAAAATACTAGCAAACTGAATCCAATAACAGATTTAAAAAAAATTCACTCACCAGGATCAAGTGGGTTGCAAGGTGGTTCTATATTTACAAATCAATCAACAGGGTACATCACATAAGTAAGAGAAAGGATAAGAACTATATGATCACTTCAGTAACAGAAAATTGCAGAAAAAGCTTCAGACAAAGTACAACATCCATTCAAGATAAAAATCCTTAAAAAAGTAGGTTTAGATTGAACATACTTCAACATAATAATGGCCATCTATGAAACCATCCTCAGTGGAGCTTTATCCCCTAAGGTCAAGAACAAGATAAAGAAGTCCATTCTCACCAGGGCTATTCAACACAGTACTGCAAGTCCAATCCACAACAATCAGACAACAAAAAGAAAAAAAAGGCATCCAAATAGGTAAGGAAGAGGTAAAAATTTTACTATTTGCACATGACATGATACTACAGAGAAAAACTTGGAAGACTATAGCAAAAAACTGCTAGAACTGATTGAAGTCACAGGATACAAAACCAATGTACAGAAATCTGTTGCATTTCTATCCACCAATAATGAAGCAGCAGAAAGAGCAATTAGGAAATCAATCCCATTTACAACTGCACCCAAAATACGAAACCAAGGAATAATCCTAACCAAAGAGATGAAAGATCTGTACTCTGAAAACTATAAAACACTTAATGGTAGAAATTGAAGATGACACAAAATGGAAAGATATTCCACATTCATAGATTGGAAGCACAAACACTGGTAAGGTTCCACGCTCATGGACTGACTGGAAGCACAAACACTGGTAAGTACAAACACTGCCGAAAGCAATCTAGACATTTAATGTAATCCCTATCAAAATACTAACAGCATTTTTCACAGAACTAGAACAAAGAATTCTAAAATTTGTATGGAAATACAAAGACCCCAAATGGACAAAGCAATCTTGAAAAAAAAAAAAGTAAAGCTGGAGGCAACACAATTCTGGACTTTATGTTACAAAGTAGTAGTATGGCACTGACACAAAAATAGACACACAAACCAAAGGAACAGAAGAATCCAGAAATAAACCTACAACTCTATAGTCAATTAATCTTTGACAAAGCAGAAAAGAATATATAATGGGAAAGACCTGCTCTTCAACAAATAGCGCTGGGAAAACTGGACAGCAACAGGCAAAAGAACAAAACTGGACCATTTTCTTACACCATACACAAAAATAAACTCAAAATGGATTTAAGACCTAAATGTGAGACAGGAAACCATAAACCATAAATAAATCCCAGAAGAGAACACAGGCAATACCCTCTTTGACACTGGCCACAGCAACTGTTTTCTAGATATGTCTCCTGAAGCAAGGGAAACAAAAGCAAAATGAATTATTGGGACTATATCAAAACAAAAGGCAACCTACAGAATAGGAGAAGATATTTGCAAATCACATATCCAATAAAGGATTAGTATCCAAAATATATAGAGAGAACTTATAAAACTCAACACTCAAAAAATAATCCAATTTAGAAATGGACCAAAGACATGTACAGACATTTCTCCAAAGATTTAGATGGCCAAGAGATAAATAAAAAGATACTGATCATCACTTACCATTAGGGAAATGTAAATCAAAACTACAATGAGACATTTCACACCTATCAGAACAGCTAAAATAAAAAACACAAGAAACAACGGCTGTTGCTGATGATGTGAGGAAAAAGGAATACTTTTGCACTGTTGGTGGGAATGCAAATTGGTGCAGCCACTGTGGAAAACAGTATGGAGGTTCCTCAAACAGTCCTCAAACAGATCCATAGTTAAAAATGGATCTCATGATCCAGCAATTGCACTACTGGGTATTTACCCAAAGGAAAAAAAAAAAATATTTATATATATATATATATTTTATTGCACCCTATGTTTACTGCAGCATTATTTACAACAGCCAAGCTATGGAAGCAGCTCCAGTGTCCATAGATTGACAAATGGATAAGGAAGACATGGCATATACATGCACTGGAATATTATTTAGTCATAAAAAAGAATGAAATCTCATCATTTGCAACAACACTGGTGGAGCTAGAGAATATTATGCTAAGGGAAATAAATCAATAAGAAAAAGACATACCATATGATCTCACTCATTCATGGAATTTAAAAAACAAAACAAATGGGCAAAGGGGAAACAGACAAACCAAGAAGTAGACTCTTAACTAAAGAGAACAAACTGATGGCTACCAGAGGGGAGGTGAATGTGGGGATAGGTTAAATAGGTGATGGGGATTCAGAAGTGCACTTGTGATGAGCACAGGGTGATATATGGAAATATCAAATCCCTGCACTGTAGATCTCAAACTATTTTAACACTGTATGTTAACTAACTGGAATTAAAATAAAAAAAGAAAATACTCATAAATGCCTTTCATGACTTTGTGCTGATCTGCATTTCTAGCCAGCAGTGTAAAAACCTGCTTCTCTAAAACCTTGTCAATGTTATATACTATATATGTTTTCTTACCTACAAATACTTTAGCATGGACTGGACTAGAATTCTATATTTTGTCGGGACCGCCTCCGGCCGGGAAAGTCCCCACCATTACAAGTTGGTGCTTGGCTCACTGCCAGCAAAATACACTGCAAGTAAACAACGAACGTTCTGGTGAAGCCCGCCTAAAGGAGGACATTGTCACTGGCTGTTTCAAATTTAATCAGCATAGTAACCGGACTCTCATTGGCTCTCCCCATTGCTTGGCCCCTTATTGGTCACCCTGCCGCATATAAGCTAAGGAAGTTGATGAAATAAACGGATGAAGCATTAACACCATACCAGGCTGACTGTCGTTCTTGCGGGCCAAGGGCAACAGATGGTGCCGAAACCCGGGATTTGTTAACGAGTAGTAAACCTTGCAAGGAGAAAAACCGCAGGTAAGCGGGAAAGGGACCACGATCAAAGTGGTGGGAATCTTGTACAAGACCGCAACAAGAAGCGGGGCGGCCATAGAGCCGGGATTTTACAAGACCGCAACAAGAAGCGGGGCGGCCATAGAGCCGGGATTTTCTTATCGCTTGTGAAATTAACCTAAGCGGCCAGATGGGTTCTGAATTATCAAAATCTAGATTGGAGGGTTCTTTAAAGGACGTTCTCAAAGCCAACGGTGCATCGCTGAAATCAAAAACCGTCAGAGCATTTCTAACTACAGTGGAAACCGTTGCACCTTGGTTTTTGGATGAGGGTTTGTTAAATATTCCACAATGGGACCATTTAGGAGAGGATCTTAAGAAAAGAGATAAAAGCAAACCATTGCTGCCTGGAACATTAGCTATATGGACTCTGTTCAGAGGATGCCTTGGGGGACATAAGCCAAGAGGTGAGTCAGCTATTCAGGAGGGAGCTGAGGCCCTTAAGAGATACACATAGCACCAGAAAAAATCCAAAAAACATCTATCAAGGACTATCTGGGCACTAGACTTGATGATACTAAAGTTAAACCTTTAAAGGTAACCCTACGAACAGATAATTTTAAAACATTAAATGACTTCCAAAAGCTACTAGGAGACCTTAATTGGATTAGGCCTTATTTAAAGCTTACAAACGAAGAATTGCATCCTTTATTTGAAACGCTCAAAGGAAATGCTGATCTCAATTTCACCCCGTCATATGTCCAGACAAGCCCAAGCAGCTATCGAGTTAATTCAAAAAAAGACTGGAAGCTGCTCAGGTTGACAGAATTGATTATTCAAAAACGCTATATTATTGTATTCTCGCTGTGGAACGAGCCCCGACTGCGGTCTTCTGGTAGGAAGGACCCATATCATGGGTCAACCTAGCCTACTCCCCAGGAAAAATTCTGCCATGGTATCCAAACGCCATTGCAAAAATTTTACTGAAGGGTGTAAAACTCAGTGTCACAGCATTTAGCAGACAACCTGACATCATCATCACTCCTTATACACAAGACCAATTAATCTGCTTAGCAGCATGTGATGACGATTGGGCTATAACCATGACCATTGTTACAGCAAAGTTCGACAATCATTATCCTACAAGCCCATGGCTTCAATTTAGCTTAACGCATCCACTCATTTACCCTAGGGCAACTCGCCACAAACCACTCGATAGTGCTAAATTGGTTTTCACTGATGGATCCAAACATGGGGTGGGTGCTATAGTCACAAAGGAAAAAAAAAAAAAATTGGACCTTCCTGTTTCAGAGCACTTCCCCACAGGTCACAGAGCTACTTACAGTTACAAAAGCCTTTCGATTATTTCATCATGAACCCTTCAACCTCTTGTCAGATAGCAAATATGTTGTTCAAGCCGTTTCCATTCTTGAAAATGTAGGTCATATTAGTACCAAATCCTCTATTACCAAAGCCTTAAAAAACCTCCAAACAATAATATGGGACAGAAAAGCCCCCTTTTTTATAGGTCATATCAGAGCACATACAACTCTACCTGGTCCCCTAGCAGAAGGTAACCGCACCGCGGATCTACTAACAAAGGAACAGTTTATCTTTACAATAGAGGATACATTACAACAAACTGTTTCATGTAAATGCACTCACACTCAGATTAAAATTTAATATAACAAAAGCTCAAGCCTGAGACATAGTTGTATCCTGTAAAAACTGTGTGATGCTGCTTCCGTCACCTTCCCTAGGAGTAAATCCATGCGGTTTACTGCCCAACCATATATGGCAAATGGATGTAACTCACATCCCTGAATTCGGCAAACTCAAATATGTACATGTCTCGGTAGATACCTGCTTGGGAGTCATTTTTGCCTCTATCCATACAGGAGAAAAAACCAAAGACTTTATTTCCCACTACCTTCAAGCCTTCGCCACTTGGGGTAAACCCCGACAAATAAAAATGGACAATGGTCCTGCATATACTTCACAATCATTCCGCAGTTTCCTTGCCCAACTAGATATTACCTTAAATCATGGTATTCCCTACAACCCTCAAGGGCAAGCTATAGTAGAACGCGCCCACTTGACCCTCAAACAAGCTCTTTTAAAACAAAAAGGGGGAATAGGGGACACGTTTCAGTCCCCTAAAGGCAAACTAAACACGATTCTAACACTTGATAAAAATGGACATGCAGCAGCTGAGAGACATTCAGCACGTACCAACTCCTCCCCTAAGCCTTTAATCCTTTGGAAGGATATTCTTACAGGACAGAGGAAGGGTCCAGACCCTGTACTAATCTGGAGCCGAGGTTCTGTTTGTGTTTTTCCACATGACAAGGAAGTACCTATTTGGATTCCTGAGCGGTTAACCCGACAAGCCCCAGACCCTGAAGACGGCGCTAAAGAAGATGCCACTGATACTACTGATATGGGGAGCATTAACACTCCACCTCCCGCCGATAGCGACCCGTGAATTGTGAGCAATCCTTAAAGCCTGGCCCTACCCTTTGCCAGTTACTAACTCCTCATTAATATTCCCTCCATTTTTCACAACTAATCAAACATTAGGACTGCCTATTGTACACAATTAGCCCGACATTGCGTCTTTACAGAATCATACCTTCTATCTGCCAGGAACTTTACTATTACCTTAGACATGAACCAAACATCACCCCCATGTATCCAATTGAGTAATCAAACACTCGGACATTTTCAGCCATATAATCATACTGCCGTTAAAGGTAATGTTACCATCTTACAGGGTCTTACCCCCAGCCCTTTGTGTTACCCCTGTAAAATTCTCTCAATTTAATAAGGCCAGGAATTCCTCCCAACAGCTCTCCCAGTATTTGCAGGGTGCTTGGTCTGACAATTTTCAAAATTTCACATGAATCCTTCTGGCTGAGATAACTGAGATAACTAGCGTGTGCAACCAGCTTCCCTCCCAGAGCTATTTCAAACATTCAGCAATATGTTCCAGTTCACCAAACAATGGCCTGGCACAATTGGTCTTCTTGTCCTCCTTATTGGCATTCTGCTTCTATTCAGAAAAGTTCGCCAATGGAGAACACAGCGAGAGCAGAGCCGAGCTATAGGCCTGCTCTTATGTCAATAGAGGCTGGGACATCTCCCCAGATATGGCTAAGTATGCTAGATTGGTAGTCAAAGACGGGTAAGATCAGTAGAAAAGCATACCAACCTAAGACAGGACAGAGATCATCGATATCTTGTGTCTGATGACAGGTAAGGATGTTTTCTGCTACTGACAACCTAAGACAGGCACGATCTCTGCCATAAAACAAAAATGGGAGAGATGTCGGGGACTGCCTCTGGCCGGGAAAGTCCCCGCCATTACAAGATGGCGCTTGGCTCACTGCCAGCAAAATACGCTGCAAGTAAACAACGAACGTTCTGGTGAAGCCCACCTAAAGGAGGACATAGTCATTGGCTGTTTCAAATTTTTTTTTTTTTTGGCTCTTTCAAATTTAATCAGCATAGTAACAGGACTCTCATTGGCTCTCCCCATTGCTTGGCCCCTTATTGGTCACCGTGCCGCATATAAGCTAAGGAAGCTGACGATATAAATGGATGAAGCATTAACACCATACCAGGCTGATTGTTGTTCTTGCGAGCCGAGGGCGACAATACTTGTTTATTTTTTTTTCTTATTAGGGAAGTTAACACACAAGGAAATAAATCTTAAGTACTGCACTCGATGAAACAAAGTATACACACCTCTGCATCACAAACCAACAAATTAGAGAATATTGAAAAGGACTCTACTAAGTTCCTTTAAAGTTCCTTCCTGGCCCACTCCCAGCCTAATGGTGTAACCCTCATTTGGATTAGTTTAGTCTATTCTAGAATATGTATTTTTTAAGTAGGTTCTTTCATTTTTCTATTTCACTCAGAATAATAGTTTGAGGATTCACCTGTGCTGCAGTGTGTTATACAGTAGTTATTCAATTTTATTGCTGAAGAGTATTCCATTGTATGAGTATACCACAATCAGGCTATCCCTTCTATTGAGAAATACCTGGGTTATTTTCCATTTTTGGCTCTTATAAAAAAAATCTACTGTACATATTAGCATACAGAAATGAAAATTATGTTGAAATGATTCATTTCTCCTAGGTAGAGCTGCTGGGTCATTGTGGGCAGGTATGTGGTTATTAGTAAATATTTTCAGTGTTTTTAACTATAGCTATTATGCTAACTATGCAATTCCAATTACATAAAGGTTGTCCTTAATATATTGTTCTAAAAATCAATGATATTCTATTCATCTTTTTAAATTACTTTTTTCCTCTATTGTTTAGAGTAGCTATTTCAATCGATCTCTCTTTAGATTCATGACTCCTGCCATTTCTATTCTGAAGTTCCTACATCAGACAGTAATTTTTAGTTCTAGAATTTCAATTTGGGTCTATTATTTTGAATTCCTTGTTAAGATTTACAGTCTTTTTATTCATTGCAAGCATATTTTCCTTTACATGTTTAAGCAATTACAACAGCTGATTTCATATTCTTCTCTAATTCCAACCTCTTAGTTATCGTGAAATTAGCCTCTGTTGATTTCTTTTGAAAATGGATCAGGTTTTCCTGTTTCTGTGCACCTAGAAAAATTTGGCATTCTATCATGCGATCAATATCATGTGAAGTGTTTGGATTCTGTGTTTTTTTCCTAAAGAATTTTTTTTTCTTTTTCACTTAGTCAATTTTATTTGCTGACCTCAAACTGTGGGACCCTATCTCTCCTACATCATATAGCGGGTAGCAGCTCAAAGTTTGGTGAATGAGTAGCTTAACTGAGTGGCTTGGAATTTGCTCCACATGTAGTTGAGGACTGAGTCAGAGACAGAGTTTAGACACAGTATGAGGCTCACTTTCTCTAGCTCCCAACTTGTTGCGATTAATGTTCTTACCCTCCTCTTACACCATCACACATAAATACAAAGTTTTCTAACTAGTTACACTAAACCCTATTTTAGGTCCTGCAGACCAGTAAGAGTAAAGACTAAAAAAGTAAAGGGTTTTTCTGTTTGTTTGCTTTAGTCAGAGTTACAGCCATCTTACAAGATGGAGACTCAGCCAGTACTATTCCCTTCCTTCACTGTGACTACCCTCTGACTTCCAACTGCTTTTGTCTACACTCAAATGACTTTATGTTGTTATTTTTACATTTTGGTCATACTTTATAGTTATTTTCTGCAGAGAGACATGCAGAATCCTAAGCGATCAGAGCTATCAGGCCATGCCAGAAGCGGAACTTCTCCATCATAAATTTTTAAGACATATCAAGTTTGCTAGTTACACATAATACTGTAGGCATGGTTTGCAATTCACCCACTGAAAGCGAGGGCAAGTATTTTCCATATTTAATAATATGTATGTAATTTGTCAAAAAGGAACTTTGTGTCCTCTGCTCATTTTTTAAATTTGATATTCACCAATTCCTAACTGGTAGGTCTTTATATATTAAGGATAGCAAACCTTTGTCACATATGTTACAAATAGATTTTCCTTATTTAGGATCTATTATGTTTGTACTATAAGACATACAAAAAGTTTGATTTTTTTTTTATATTTACAAATACATGTTCATTATGGGAAAATTTTTAAAAATCCATTCTATAAAATAAAAATCACCTATATCAACCATCCTTTCTTCTTCCAATACCCTTTTATGGCTGTTTTTTAAAAACCGGGTATACTTCCAGTCATTTGGAAGTCTGTTTAACATTATCTACTGAAATTGAAGTTATATACAGTGTATGACCCAGAAATCCCATTTCTATGCTATAAATTACAGCACATTCATATGATGGTGCTATATAGCAATGAAAATGAAAGAACTATAACTTCATACAAAAACATGGATAAAACAAATATAATGAGTGAAAGAAGCCAGGCACAAAAGATCACACGCTGTATGGTTCCATTTAAATTAAAACACAGGCAAACTAATCTATGAAGTTCTCAGTCAAAATGGTTGTTATTTTGCAGAGCAGGAAAAGGACGGTGATTGGGAGGAGACTGGAAGAAGGACAACTTCTGGCAATTTCTATTTCTTGATTTCAACAATAATTACCCATATGTTTACTTTATCATAATCCACAAACTGTACATTTATGATTTGTGCATGTAGGAGACAAAGCTTAAAGTAATGTTTTCATTTTGAAGACTGAAAAAGCTATGCAAATTACAGAGCCTATGATCCACCTTCTCGTGTTTCAGATACTTACTAAATTTTGGATGTATTTACTTTTTTCAACATATATTTATAATTGTGCTAGAACTACACCATGTACTTAGTGATGTGAGCATATTAACATTTTTTAATGATCCTTCATAGACTCAACTATTAGTTACCACATATTTTACTGAGTGATTTCATAAGATATAAGGTAATGAAAATAAAAATGTTTCAATTCTAGTAAAAAAAAAAAATCAAAGAAGTAGATATTGTTAACTGTTAATTATAAAAATAAAGAAAACATTCAATTTCAAAGCATAAATCACATTCTTATGCTGCATGGGTATGACTGCATTTTTAACAAGTAAATGGTTTATAGTTTGCATAGGTATAGAGCTATAGCTCTAAGAGTGCCATAGGAAATACCAGAAATGTTCCCCAAAAATGAAATAAAAACTCAGAATCACTTAAGCTACAGGAAGAAAATAACGTTTCCATTTTGGTAAAGTCTGTGATAAATAATACATAGCACACACAATCCAGCAACAGGAAAGTAGTAACTAAAAATAAACTAGCACATATGCAAAGCATATCATCACTTACCAAATCTACCACCCAAGAAAGACATAGCTAAGTGATCTAATGACATGGTTTTTGATTGATCCCCTTATAGTATGGTAGGCAACCACTTCCAACTGCTGAAAGTCAGCATAAAGTTTATTTGCTATCTTTGACATAGTTAAATGGCATGTTAATGGAAGAGCACTAAACTGGGAATTAAGATACCTGGATTCTGACACCAACTGTGATTTTTTTTTTTTATTAAGATTTTATTTAACAGACAGAGATCACAAGTAGGCAGAGAGCGAAGAAGAAGCAGGCTCCCCAATGAGCAGAGAGCCCGACGTGGAGCTCAATCCTAGGACCTTGGGATCATGACCTGAGCTGAAGGCAGAGGCTTAACCCACTGAGCCACCCAGGTGCCCCCCAACTGTGATATATTAACTCATCACACAATACTGAATAATCTATTATGGTATGAGACCATATCCTCACATTCCTCTCTGTACTTGGCACCATTAGTTTCTCCCTTCGAGTACTGAGGTATAGTTTGTTAAATTAACAAATCAGTGTAGTTATGATTTGCTCTGGAAGGGAAATGGCCTATGTGGAATCTTAAAGAAAAACCAAGAAATAAAAATGTCAGTTTTTGATACCAAAACCACTGCATTTGCATAAACAGTCTACTCCTATGTTTCCCTTTAAAACTGATCACTTTTTACTATTGCTTAATACAGTATTATTAATATAGTGGCTTCAAATTTAGATGTCTACTAGGCACCTCAGAGTTAACATGTCCAAAACTAAACTCTTACTCCATCAATCACCAAAAACTAAACTAAACTAATATTTCTTCACAAAATTTTGCCTCATCTCTGGTAACTACAGTCCCATCCTTTTATTTGTTCAGGACAACTCATAGGAAGCTATCTCTTTCCTGTTGCCTCTACCTTCAATGTATGTCTTGGATGCGTTCATCCTCATCATCTCCAGTGCTATCACCCTTTTAATCCCCCATCACATCCTTAAACTGCAGCACCATTCTAGCACTCCCCATGGCCCTCACTCAACTTTTTCTCCAGATGACTTATATTTACTTATAATAACCTACAATATTTACCTCCCTCCTTCATTGAAATGTAAGGTCTGTAATAAGAATTTCTGTTTCATTCACTGTCCATGTAACAATGGCTAGGGAATATTCAGTAAACATTTCTGACTATGTTGCATATAACCCTAAGGTTCCATTCAAGTGCATAAGGGAACCTGAAAGTTCTTTTTTGCTTGTAAAAATATATCTTCAGCGGCACCTGGGAGGCTCAGTCAGTTAAGCATCTGCCTTCAGCTCAGGTCGTGATCCCAGGGTCCTGGGATTGAGCCCTGCCATTGGGCTCCCTGCTCAGCAGGCCTGCTTCTCCCTCTTCTGTTCCCCATGCTTGTGCTCTCGCTCTGTCAGGTAAATAAAATCTTTAAATCTAAAATAAAATAAAAATATATCTTTAGTGATATGGTAATTGGATAACACTAAAATATATGCAAATAGTACAACTGAATGCTATCAACTGAATGCTAGACAACCAATATGTTAAAATATGATGCCAGATAAACTTCTTTCTGGGCCTTGGATCAAAATTTCTCTCATAGCTGTTTAATTGAATATTCCAAAAATCTGAGTAAATCATAAGAAATCATTACTACTTAGACTACTACATTATATGATTTAGGATTTACTCTTTATTATGTATTCCTCAAAAAGAAAGCCAGAAAAATGAACTGGAAGAGGAGATACATACTAGGCTACATCTGCAATCAATAATATCTGATTTATAATTTGCTTCATGAAAATAATGCAAGATTGTTTCTACATGTTGGCTCTGTAAATGTGATAAAATTAAACATACTACAATAAAATGCTGTCTTTATCTGTTTTATACATTATAGTTCCAACCAAATTCTAGCCTTCTGTAAAAAGGAACTGATTATTTAAGTGGTTCTAAATCTAAATGCATTCCAGAGTTTTGTACTAACCAGATTTATAAATTACCCCCCTTTCCAATAGACAAGATTCCTCTAAGAATGTATTTCAGTCAAAATATAATTACTTGTGGGGTGCCTGGGTGGCTCAGTGGGTTAAGTCTCTGCTTCGGCTCAGGTCATGATCTCAGGGTCCTGGGACCAAGCCCTGCATGGTCGGGGGAGGGTCCTCTGCTCAGTAGGGAGCGGCTTCCCCCTCATCCTCTGCCTGCCTACTTGTGATCTGTCAAATAAATAAATAAAATTTTTTAAAAAATAATTTTATATATATATGTATGTATGTGTATATATATATATATGTGTATATATATATATGTGTATATATATATATGTGTATATATATATATATTTGTGAGTATTTGCACAAAGTTAACCAGCCATCCGCTTTATCTTGAAAGAATGTCAATTACAACTTAAGGATCATCAGTTAAGTGAAATGTGATCTTATACTTAGGTTTTGTAAACAAGGGATGGTACTGTTTCAAGCCCCTATTTAATTTTGGATTAATTTCCCATAAGATAAAAGAATTTAAGACTATTACAGCAAAATCATTGAAAGGTCAGGCCTAGGAAAGCTGGGATATAATAAAAACTTGTTAATGAAGTAAACAAAGAAGAATAAAGAAGTTAGTTCATATGTTATTTATTCATCTTAACAATATTCCTAAGTTTCAAGTCACAAAAGTTTCAAGTAGACTTTTCACACTTAGACCTTCAAAAATAAGTTGCATAAATTACATTTGAGATACTAAATTCATCTGCCCTGACAAAACTCCCTGCTAATGTAGTCCCTTAAAGAGTTAGCATTTACATATTTAACTTACTTCAAAAACTCAAAGAGACTACACCTCTCTCTGTGGGAAGAAAACTAGCCAATTCATTCAAGAGTACTTATGTACAGTCATAATTACAAAACTGCCCTGTTATGCAGAAACAAGGCAGTCATGATAAGCCATTAAGTCCTACAATACAGGTATGAATTAAACATAATGGAGAAGCACTATGATCAATAAGTAATGACCACCATATACCTTGCTCAGTCATTTTAAAAATAATTCAGCTGCATTTGTCAGATATAGGTCTATTACTCATAAAGTCATGACATCAGGCCTGAGAGGCATACACAAGTACTTACTGGCAATTAATTTGTATTATGTCCATGTACAGAAAGGGGTGAACACGGCAGGCCTGATGCTGTTATCTTTAGAAAAGCCTGTTTGGAAGGTTGGCCTAGCTGGTGTCTGACAACTTGGATTTTGGGAGTGTTCCCACCGTTCCCTAATTGCTAAGAGTGGCTCACTGTCTCTAAACTGTTTGTGCAAACCATATGGTTTATGCTGAACACCTGCTTTCCTTCTGGGAGTCTGAAATTTTGGTAATGCTAACCAAAGGATGCCTGTGTGACCAACTCCTAATAAAAACTCTGAGGACTAAGTCTCTAATGAGTTTCCCCAGTACACAACACTTCACACATGGAGTCACAATTCAACACTGGAGGAATTAAGCACATCCTGAGTGACTACTGGGAGAGGGCTCTTGGAAGCATGTGCCTGGTCTCCTCCATTTCATGTGCCTTTTCCCTTTGGCTGTAAGAAACCTTAGCCATGAGTGTAAATACACGATGAGTCCAGTGCAGGGCCAAAGAAGAAGAACTGCACTTTCAATCTCTCTATTATTTCTTAATGTATGTAACATACTCTTAACAATATGCATCACACTTGGTGATTTTACATATTTGACCCTCCCTAGTGTTAATTAACACTGATGAACTGTTCAATGGCAAAAATATATGTAGTGGTAACAGCACCACTCAAACAACAAAGGGAAAGTTTTTGGCAGGTTCAAGTAACACAGTTGGATAAAAGATGGATTTCTTTGACCATGCACAGTCTTCAGTCCTCCAGTTTGTTTTAATTAAGTTTTGATAGTTTTCCACCTGTAAACATCCTAAAGGATATCCAAAGTATTCTTAATTTGATTTTTTCCTGTCAGTTCATAATCCTTGGAATTTGTAAAATGTAACATACTTCATTGCATGTGACGGACAGAAGACGACAGATATTCTGTTTGCTACAGCTCTGCAAGGTCTCAAAGAAATGAAGAATCTGTGCTTCCTTATGGTTTACAGAATTCCTTTAGAACTAACTGTTACCACCTATTGGGCAAAAGATCAAAACGGACTCAGAAGAAGACATTATACAAAAGAAACATTAAAATATGATTAAAAAAAAAAAAAGGTGTTAGTGAGCAGTAGATACATCTAGGTTAAAGAGAGCTCCAGGCCATCCCCGATGACAGAGTACTACTTTGGTCTTGATGTGTCATAGCAAGAAGAAAAAAAAGTTATTTTTAAAGTTAATTTCGTTGTTCAATGTGGAAGCTTTATATCAAATGTCAACTATGCAATTCAGAAAAAGCAACAAAATATAATGAATTTTTACAAAGCATCAATTCAGTGATTATTCCTCTCATGGACTACTTCCAGAAGAAAAACTGTAACACAAGAATGTATAGAATATGCACATATGTAAACTATGCAATGTATATATGACAAACTATACACACACACATATATACACAGACAACATACAGTATAGGTGACACAATATTACTAACACAGAAAAATTAAAAATTAAATTAAATTAGCAGAGTCAGACACATGGAAAAAGTCACAGAATGAAAAGTAACCTCCAGAGGTCATCAAACTGTCTTCCTAAAACACCACAAGCTGGTAACTCCCAGATCCAAGAAAACCAATGATTCCACCATCATACTTGATGAAAGAGAATTTCTGTTTTGGCTTTTAGAAAATGGGAGACCTGGAGAGAGCCATGACATTCTAGAATTTTCCTTCAGTTTTGTTCCCAACATTGTCCGTGTTCATTGTGTTAATATCTAAAAATACACTGGTAATTTTAGTGGCTCTATTCATTGCCAGTATCACTGGCAAAAGAATACTATAAAGTTCAGTTTTCTATCTCAACCAGTTGATCACTTGCTTTTCTGTTGATGTATACTCTACCAACAGTTAATCTTATCTGAGTGTATATAATAACAAGATCAGCATTCTCAGTTCTGTATCTAATCTCTAAGTTAAGCCACCTTTACTCATCAAATTAAGGTTAAATTCCAAAAGAAAAGGTAATAGGTATTATTTTTCTATATAAAAAAATGCAAAAAAGCATATTTTATAAAGACAAAGATTATCAAGTTGACACCAGTTTAATACAAGTACTGCTTACTTGTTACCCAGAAGCTGAGATTTTCTTGTTTCTGGTTATAGTTTTCATTACTTGAAATGACAGTTATTGTGACTTTATAAACATACACTGTAGAATAAGAATCATGAATTGTAAATAAAAATTAAGTTTTAGAAGCATTAAGGCATGTAACAATGAAACATTCTAAATGTTATCAGCTACTTAAGACAAATTTTAATTGTGTTTAAACATAAGATGAAATGTGCAACTCAGACTAAATCAGTGTAGAGTAAAAACCAATAGTGTATATACAGATAATGAAGGTATCGCAGAAACTGGTTAAAAATTATAATGGAGAGAGAACTAGTAAGAATATAGCAACCTGGCTGAAATTGATATTCATTAGGGTACTCTTCACATCAATAGGGAGCATTTGGACTCTGTGGTCTTTATCAGTGTCCCAGCTGGTAATGGTTGAAGGTTAATGCCTTACCCCATTCTGTTCAATTTTCTATCCTAATTAGCCCTCCAAATCTATAGCTGTGAGCACCAAGTGTCTGTGCTCAAAAGAAACTAATTAATGCTAGCAAATTAGATCAAGTCCAAAGATCCAACAGCCAAACTCTTAGTTAAATGCTCCTTGTTAATAGGAAGTGTAGCTGTCAATAACTGCTGTTGGTGATTATAATGAGGCATCCTTCTTTCATTGAAAGTGATTTCATTTCTCTTTGTCCCTGCAAAAGCTGTTCCATTCCCTTCACAAACCTAAGTTGCTGGCAGTCTGACCCAGTTCTTATGATCAGCTGGGATGAAATGACTTGCAAAAAATCAAACAGAAAAGCTTTCCTACATAATCAGGTTTAAGGCATTTAGCAGAAAGTCAGATCACTTATTAAAATTCCTGTATCTTTATCGAAAAACTATACAGTGAGCACACACAATGTTTTTATATAAAAATTCTATAATTATTTAATAAAGCAAAGGCTATAAATAGTAAATAAACTACAAGGTGAGTGTCCTGATTCTAAATTACATCTTATTGTTCAATTCAAATATAGATCTGCTGCTGCTGAACACCAATGTATGTTCTTGACTAAACCACATGGTTAAGCAAGAATACTAAAGAGTATTGTTTTATAAAATAATTTTAGATTCTATAACAGTCTTAGACCATATGGCCTAAAAAAAAAGTCAATATATGATTATCTATAAAAGATTCAAATATTCAAAAAATCAATTGTTACACCATGTTCTAACAGGGACAAATGCATTGAAAAAACCCAAGCAGATCTCAAATTTTAAGATGCTTTCAGTCTTCAGAAGATTTTAAGTATATTTTAAGAAAGATTTAACTAAGTCAACATCCTAAAAACAACTTAACTTTTGATAAAGCAAAAAATAAACATTTTTTCTGTACCACTCGTTATATGATAGTTGTGCAACACAAACTTATATTTTGTTATACTCTATTTCTTTTGTTTTTTAAAAAAACCAAAAACAGTTTCATTGTTTTAGGAGTTAGCAAAGGCAGTTCTGAAACCCAAACCCAATTCTGCATTTTCATCTGTATCATGTGAGTAAAAACTCAATCTGTAATTGAGTTAGCTAGCTTTTTTTCATTCTAGATATCAGAATAGGGTGTTAAAAACAGAATAAATACAACTCATATTTATAACTTTGAACCAATATATCAGTAGCAAGTAAATCTTCCTGGTAGTAAAAATTTAGCCCTATAATTCCATTACACATTGTTAATTTTTATCCTCCCTCACCTGGGTCAGGAGATTTTATATATATAAATATATACGTGTGTGTGTGTGTGTATACACACACACACACACATTTATTTACTTATTTTAAAGTTCTGAGGCAAGTGGAGAATTATCTCCAGACTATCTGCATGACACCTGCCAATTCTAGCTTTGCAGTGAACCCTGCCTGCAGATGGCAATGGGTTAGTTACTCCTGATACCTGGGGGTGTGAGTGCAAGGAAGGTGCTCTGATTAAACAACTAATTCACAGTGAAAGCAAAACTAGTATCATAGACGAAGTAATTACTGATAACATTATTTATGGATGGATTTAACTTAAATCTTATGAATGAATCTGAAACTGGAATAGGGCACAATAAGTCATCTAACAAACAGAAATGACCACCACACTATGTCCACTGTGAGAATTACTCTTCTTTTATCGCTTCAATCCAAGGATTTCAGAGGTCATTCTCAAAGAACAGCATCAGAGGGACAGAAATGTTCCCGGCATCCAAACATTACTGACAGAGTCCCAAAACTACAGATGTCACAGCCTGGCTCCCTATAGAGAAACTTGCTGATGGGAATCACAGGCCATCATCCTCCACAAAGAATCACTGAAGTCCCTCAAGGAAGAAGACTACAGGGAAAAGTGAAGAAGGGAAGCCAGAAAAATGGTGTACATCAGCAAAAATTTTACTACTACCTCTTTTAGATGGCCATTTCAGGGATAGATTTGTGTAAAAAGATGTTTGTTTCTACAGTAATACTGTCTGTCATCTGCTTTTCTAATGACCCCCCCATCTATGGCCTCAGTTTTTACCTTCCACTGCTTTGTTTACATGTTTTCACTAAATTTTATATATTAATCAACAGCATGTCTTCTAGATGTACAGAATACAGGAGTATCCTGCATTAAGAAACATTTTCTAAACAAAACATACATATGTGGGTGCCTAATGCATTCATTTACATAAATATCCTAAAATATAGAAAAGTAAAAAATAAAAAGTCTCAATGGAATCTTAGTAGTACTTACAGTAACAATTCAGAAATAGACAATGGCACCAAAGAAAATCATCTTAGAATATATAAGAATGTTGCTGAAGAAAAAACAGGTACATGTTACATTTGAGGTTTCTTCTTTCCCTATCGAAATCACCGGAATAACTTGTTTCTCTAAAATACTAATAACCAAGTTTCTCTATATATGTAACTGTACTCCTGGGAAAATTTTTTTTACTAGTAATTTGGGAAAATATTTTTAAATTGTAAATGAACTGAACACCGTCTGGAAGTTCTGAAAGCTGAAATACTGGTATCTCTGTGAAAGGGTGAGAAGCAATTCATACATATTAATTCATTGACTACTTGACTCTGAGGCTAAGGATTAAATTCAGATCATATTATAAAAAAATGAATTTGATCTTTATATGAATATTTGAATCTTACCTTGAACTTGTTCAGAACATCTCTCTCGGGCTTTTTCTCTCATTATTTTAGGGATCAAAACATCCTTTTCAACATGTCTGAGATGCTGCCCTGGGGAAAAAAAAAAAAGATCATTCTTTAATATAGTGAAGTCTCAAGTAAATCACCAGTTTAGGGAATCACCAGTTTAGGGAAAAAATCACCAGTTTAATATAGTGAAGTCTCAAGTAAATCACCAATTTAGGGAAAAAATATCCGCTTTACTCAAAATGAAAGCCTATGCAAATATATTAAAAGCTGACTCTCACAACTTCATTAAGATTGTGATTATTTTAGTTAGTAAAAATCATTCTAAGTATTTTTTTATATAAAACAAAAAAATGTGGGACACAAGCAATACGTTTCTAAAAATTTCTACAAGCTACACTGCAACACTTTTGATAACATTCTATGCAGCCTTGTCAAAAGGTCATAAACTAAAACATTATAATTTCCCTTCTTAACATAACCCAAAGAAAGAGGATTTTTATCAATACTGAGATTCAAGGATAGATGAACAGATCCAAGATTATGAGACACACAAGTAGTTTAGTAAATAACATGTATTTATCCCCAAAGGATCAGGACATTTCCCAGTATCTAGTGACACATAGGAAGACCAGGACCCCTAAACTTTTCCTGGTACTACTCAATTCCCAACAACCTTTGGATATAGGCAGCCATGAACTGAGAGTATTTGCCAAGCGTGTAAAACGGCAGCTTAAAAAGCAAACAAAATCAACAACAAAATAGCCAAGAATCACTTAAATTTGGTGGGACAACATGGTGAAAGGGGAAAACCAACTGTAATTAATCAAGAAATATTTAAACCTTGGAGACTTAGAAGAGTAAAAAAAAAAAAAAGAATTTACAGTAAGTTTAAGAAATACACTAAAGTAAATATAAAGACATGAGTCCTCAGACAGAAATGGATTACGGATTACCTATGCACACTGTAAAGAAATATATGAAGGTCAAAAATCCCAAAAGCTTCAAAAGGGAGAAAACGTTACCCCCACAGAGGAATGAGAATCAGATTTATATTGTTTCACTGGCAAGACTTTGATACATGAAGACAATGGAGAAATAACTTCAAAGCTCTGAGAATGAATTTCTTTATATCCAAGGATTCCAAAGCCAATTAAGAGTGTGAAGATATTTTCAGATGTGTAGGGACTGAAACCTCTATCCCAATCCTACTGACATGAAGCCACCCCTTTCTGTTGTGCAACAAGCCATCAACACACTTAGTGGCATAAAACAAACATTGTTATGCATAGAGTTCCAACAGGCCAGTACTTCAGAAAGTTAAGGAGAATTGACCCTTCTCAGCTTCATAGTTATCTGAGGCCTCTTCTAGAAGAGGCAAAGGACTGGCATTGACTTCAACAGCTACAAAAGCTGAGGCTGGAGGATCTACTTCCAAGATGACTTCTTTCTTCACTTACCCATTTAACCTCTGGTATGAAATGGCTGATGAATGGGCGTGGTGAGAACTGTAAACTAGAGCACCTATACATGACTTCTCCGTGTGGGCTGATTTTTCAGAGTGTAGCAGGTAGGTCTGAGGGAAAGCAGCACAAAGGGCATGTAGGACTCTATACAATATTTTTCACAACTTCCTGTGAGTCTCTGAATTATTTCAAAATTAAAAGATCAAGGAAAAAAACTTGTATAAGAAATCATAGAAGAAAATCTTCATGACCCAGAGTTAAACAAAGAGTTCTTATACATAAACCAAACTCATGATCCATAAAAGGAAAAAAAAAATCAATAAATTTAAACTTCATCCAAATTAAAAGCTTTCACAGAAACTGCTCTTAGGAAGATAAAGACAAGCCACATAGTGGAAAAGGTTATTCACAAATTTCGTATCTAAAAAAGGATTTGCATCCAAAATACATACAGACTTCTTTGAACTCCAGCAGTAAGAAAACAATCCATTTAGAAATGGGCAAAAGACTTGAACAGACACTATACAAAAAGATAGAAGGATAGCAATAAACACATGAAGAGATGCTTAGTATCATTAGTCATTAGGAAAATCCAAAATAAAATTACAAAAGTTATCACTAAAGACCTATTAAGATGGCTGAAAGAAAAAAAGTAGTAATACTAAGTGCTAACAAGAATACAGAGTAACTGGATCTCTCAGACATTCCTAGTAGGAACATTAAATGGTACAGGCACTCTGGAAGATAATCAAGCAGTTTCTTATTAAGTTAAACATAAGTTTAACTTATATTAAACTTAACTTATGTTAACTAAAACTTAACTAAACTTACGTTAAATGGCATTTAACTTATGTTAAATGGCAGTTTCTTATTAAGTTAAACCTAAGTTTAACTTTTATGTTTAACTTAATGCCATGTGACCCAGCAAAACACTCATCAGGATTTATCCCAAGAAATGAAAATATGTTCCCACAAAAACCTGTGGGCAGATGTTCACTGTGGCTTTACCCATAACAGCCAAAACATGGAATTAACCCATAAGTACTTCAACAGATAAGTAACAGTTCAGCAAGACAACGGAATATTATTCAGCAATAAAACAGAATGGATTGCTGACATCCAACAATGGCAGGAACTTGAATGGATATCAAGCGCATTAAATTGAATGAAAAAAAGACCATCTCAAAGGGCTACATATTGTATGATTCCATTTATATAACATTCTTAAAGTGACAAAACTGGAGTAATGGAAAACAGATCACTGGTTCCCAGTAGTTCAGAGCTAAGGAAGCAGTAGGACGATTAAAAGCAAACAGAGGTTTCCTTTGTGCTGACTGAATAGTTCTGAATGCTGTGATCACGGCTACCTAACTATTCACCAGCCATAAAATATCATAAACACACACACACACACACACACACACATAAAATTTGATAAAATTCAACTAAGGTATGTACCTGAATTAGCATACCAATGCCAATTCCTGTTTTCCTTATGTATAATTTAGAGCAGTGTGTTCCAATTCTTTTCCATTTTTACTCTAGTAGAGCCTTTTTAGTTTTTTCCTAATGCCCCCCATGAAATACCACAGACACATTGTCTATTTATATGCTTCATGTATAACAGTACTTCATATATTGAAAGAGTAAGATTTTCTCCCTCCGTTAACAATTTTTGCCCCTTTGAGGGCAATATCATACTCACTGAAGACCTAAATGAAGATTATGAAAGACAGTATCATTAGGAAAAACTGGAGAAAGGGAACATGAAAACTGCCATGTTTTGCAGCTTTATGTGTTACTCTATTTCAAAATAAAGTTATAATTTTAAAAAGCTTAAAAACATCTAAGAGTAAAGGACTTAGAATAACCAAAACAGTATAAAAGAACAAATCTGGATGACTTACATACCTGACTTCAGGTGATTCCAAGTCTCACTACAAAGCTACAGAAATCAAGGTGGTGCAGTACAGGTATAATTAGCATAAATAGATTGATGTAACAAAACGGAGTCCAGAAATGTTTCCACTTAGATACAGTCACTTTATTTCGACATATTCGCCAAGGTTACTGAATGAAGAAACAAAAGCGTTTTTTTCTAATATTTTAGTTATTTGAGAGTGTGAGCAAAGAGGAAGGATAGAGAGATGAAGAAGCAGACTCCTCACTGAGCAGGGAGCCTGATGTGGGACTTGATCCCAGGAACCTGGGATCATGACCTGAGCTGAAAGCAGAGGTGTAACCGAATGAGCCACTGAGGCACCCAATAAAAGCATTTTCAATAAATGGTAGTAGACCTGGATAAAAATGGAGGTGGGGGGGAAATCAGCCTAAACCTTCTGATCTACTTCACAGTACCCATAAAAACTAATTTGCCACAGATTATAAACCTAAATATGAAAACGAAAACTATTAAACCAAAAAAAACCCTCAATTCCTCAGAGTAGAAAAAGATATAAGAAGACACAAAGACACTAAACAGAAGAGAAAAAGATAAATTTAATTTCATCAAATATAAAACCTGTTCATCAAAAAACACCATGATGAAAATTAAAAGGCTAGCCAGGAGAAAGCGTTCATGGTAGATAGACAGATAGCTACAGACACAGATAAATACAGAAATAGGTACAGTTCTATATCTATATATGTAGATACATAGACTTATTTGACAAAGGACTTGAATTTAGCATACATAAAGAACTCCTACGGATCAATAACAAAAATACAAACAACCAAATAAAAAACCCAATAAAAAAGGGACAAAAGGTGTGAATGGACTCTTCAAAAATATATACAAATTGTAAATATGTAAATGAACAGGTTTTCAAAATCATCAGTCATTAAGAAAATGCAAATGAACCCCATTATACTATTTCACACCCACAAGAATGACTAAAAATTAAAAATAGTGACAACACCAAATGTCAGAACGTGGAGCAAGTGGAACTTTCATATATTGCTGGTAAGAGTGTGAAGAGATAAACTTCTTTGGAAAACTAATTGTTAAGTTATAGTTAAATATACACCCAACCTACTTTCCACTCCTAGGTATTCATTCACCTAACGTCAATAACAACACATTTCCAGAAAATGACTTGTACAAGTCTGTTTATGGAAGCATTCACACTAGCCAAAAATTGGAAACAACCTAAATGCCCAACTGAATATTACTCAGCAATACAATAACTGCTGATACACTCAGCATGGGTGGAGCTTAAAAACTGTTGACAATAAGAAGCCAGGCCCAAGAGTAAATACTACATGATTCAAGAACATAAAAAATTGTGGTGATAAAGAATAGAACACTGGTTATCTATGAGAGTTGAGGAGAATACCCTCTGGGAGAGGTCTTGATTCGGTCAGTTGTAGACATGTATCACAACTTACAACCTGCAGATTTCACTGCATATTTTACCTCAATTTATAATATATTAGCTTTAAAACATGATAAATAACTGCACTCACAGTGGATGACTTTAACATGTAACTTTAAATAATTAAGTAGATAAAACGTTCTGTAATTTTCTCCTTAAAGATATTATTCTTTTACTAGATTTACTTCTACTAATAAGGGTTAAGTAACATGTAATTATTTGTCGCTAGTTTCACTTAAATCTTATTGTCCTTATAGCCAACACAATCTTACTTCTCATTAATTCTAGTAAATTGGCCATAGTCTTCTAATTTCTATGTGGACAATCACAGGGACAGCTCTGCTCTTTCTTCTTAAAAGCTTACTGGCTAGGTCCTTTAGAAAGTAAAGTAAGTATGAACTAACAGCACCTCAGTCTTGGATGCTCAAATTCCATTTAGAATTTTTATAGTGATCTTCCTGTTGAGATTGGCCCATGATTTTCCTCTGTGTTGCTTTGTATAACAGTTACATTATTTAAATGATAAACTGGGGACCTAACCCTCCCCTTGTATTCTCTGAACACTCTATATAAAATAAAGATTAACAGTTCCTTTAAAGTTTGGTAGAAACTACCTGTAGCTATCAGTTTTAGGAATCAACTTGGCTAGGCTATCCTCTCCAGTTATTTAAACAAACACTAATCCAGGTTATGCTGGGAAGGTACTTGGCAGATGTGATTAAAGTCTATGATCACTTGACTTTAAGTAAACTTGATTTTCCTAGCTAATCTGGGTGGGTCTCAAAAGCCTGAAGAACAGCATTGGTGGTATTTTGGGGATCATAGCTGCCTTCAAAAGCCTGAAGAACAGAACTAAGATTTTCGTAAAGAATGCCTTCTGCAAACTGCAGCTCCAGCTCAGAACCAAGGGTTCTAATGCTGATAGCCATTCTTCCTCATAGCTTGGCCGGCCCTACATTTCAGACTTGCCCAACTAGCTACCACAGTCACAGGACCAATGGCTCTCTGCTGGAATTCTTGACCGGTACACCAGCTGTTAGGGCCTAGGTCTTGCAGTCTCTGTGTGTGAGAGAGACACAGAGTTTTACCTACCAATTCTATTTTCTAAGGGCTTTTTATTTTTTAGTCAGTTACAGTTTTTAGCAAATTTATATTTCACAAGGAAACTATCCATTTCAAATTTTCCAAAGAATGATATGAAGATATTCACATGATTTTTTTTTCCTCTTTACCACACCTATAGTTGTATCCCAATTTTCACTGCCTATGCCAGGGTTCAACAAACTATTTCTAGTTAAGGACCAGACTTGTGAATAAAGTTTTGTAGGCTACAAACTAACTCTGTCATGTATATGCTTTTTTAAACCACCCTTTGAAAATATAACTAACCATTCACAGCTTACAGACCTTACTCTAGACCTTTTGCCTGGACCCTGGTTTACTGAAACCTGGCCTAAACTATTTATTTATGCCCCTCTTTCTCCTTAGCTTTGCCAGAGCTGCTGTCAGATGGGAAAAAGGACAGTGAGCTTATAGAAGGCACCGGAAATATGGATGGAGGAAAAAAGGCAGCTTTGAGGGAGGCCCTACAGGATCACAGGGCCTGCAGGGACTAAGGAAAAGAGGATTCAAAGAAGGCTGCCAGTTTTTCTGGCTCCCGGGGAAATGCTGTGACCACCCAATGACACAGGGAACGCACGAGAAACACCAGGTGGGAGAGGACTTCAGCTGTGGACATGGTGAATTTCCGATGCCTGTGAGACTTCCTGTGGAGTGGAAAGCTGATGTGTACTTGAAGGGAAATAATGAAACAGGAGACTATCTCCACATACTTCTTTCCTCCTGGTCTGCAGCACACATTTTAGGAGGCATCAGTTATTAACACGATAATTAATGAGGAGTGGAGGAAACACTGTAATACACCGACCTAGTTTATAAAATCAATATCAAAATGTTACCTCTTCCTTTCACTTATATAATTTTAAACTATACAACTTATTAATATTGTGTCCTGATGAGTATCTTTTGTTCTAGAAACTTTGTAGTGGTCTCAGATAACAAAAGCACTAATTTTTTAAATCAGTTCCTTAAATGGGAATGGTTGTGTAATATCAAGCTATTTTTCCTTAAGAAATTATAACAGAAATTTACCTATTTATGAATTCTAGGTTATAATTCCTATTTAAACATATGTTTTAAATAGCTTGCAAAAATTCCTTCTGAACATTCTTCTAAAACCTCCTAGGGCAAAACAAACAAAATCAATTACAGAATCACACGAATACTTAGATTTTCCGAACTCTTGGTGTTAATTCAAAAATAAAAATATATAAATAAATTCTACTAAAGATGCTCTCATTTGATAGCATATCAACCACTGAACATTATTATAATTTTATATGTATTACAAAGCTATCTTCAACACAATTATAAAATTATCCTTTTTATTCATAAAACTCAAATGATTCTCTCAAAGTCAATGTGATGCATATATGTTATACATTTGTATAAGAACCTGCAACAAAAAAATCAAATTTTGAGAGTTTGCTACCATATAGTCATATGAATTTATACTGATATAAAAAATCAGGATAACACCACCAAAGAAAATTTCCAAAGCTCTAACTTCAACATTCTATCATCACCTGAAAGTCAATTTTCACCTTTTTCACTGGCTGAATTTGTTAGCTCAGATTTTGCTTGGGGGCTCACAAGTTCTTGCAGTATGGCAGGAATAGATTAGATTGTAAGTCTACTGACAACAGCAGTTGCTATGAATCCACAAAGATAACAGTGAAGCAAATCAAAGTATTACAGAATCTTTCACTGGAAAGAAGTGACATTGGAAGGGCAAGGTATGCCTTTACAAAAGTGAGAATGTTCTAATTTAACAAATTTGATTCTTGTTTAGAAAATGCCACTTTTTTTTTTAACTTCCTGGTTAAATTTATTCACTCCTGAAGACATTTCCATGCTACTCTTCACTCTGGAAGAAAAACAAGAAAAATGCTTGCAGTTAAGTTTGCAACGGTATCCTCATTAGCCACAGTTTCTATCTTTAGGGCTCTCTACTAGCTACCAAGAGCCTAGAAATGAAGAGCTCCAGGCAGATGGTATCAGGAAAAACATAGAAAGACCAGTGTTCTCAATTGCTACATTTCCAATAAGTGCTTCACACCAGGAATCTAGGCAGCTTCCAGTTTTCAACAGCACAAAAATAGGGATGATCTTGATCAGAATTCTCAGGTTCTTGCCAGCTTGCTCATACTTTCTTGCTATGATAAAATGAGGAAGGGGTGGATGGGTGATAGAGATACTTAAGCTGGGAAAATTACGACAATGAAGATCAGTGCTCCTTTCACACTCTTTCTTTCCTTCAAGCCCTACTTGAACGAACAAAACCAGAAAAGACAATCAGTAGTAGGAGATATTCCCCACCCTCCCCTGCCCCCAAATTCCAGCCTGCCGCTGGCTATAAGGCCTTCAAGATGAGGCAATGAGACCACAGTCTGTGTAACAGTCCACCCAGGTGAAGGTACTTTGATTCCATTTTGCGGATACAGAAGTGGAGACCCACAGGGTTAAATAAAATCAAGTCTCTGATAAAGCAGCAATGCCAAGATCATGTAACCCAGCTCTCGAATCTTCTTCCATGACACACCATACACACGCAGGTGGTGGCCTCTTTAAAGGGATTTCAGCAAATAAGGTTATATAAGCTTCAGAAGTGATACAAAGTGTGAAATAACCCTCAGATAGTCAAGATTGTTTCAGAAGCATCAGAAGCACAGGTAAAATTAAAAAAAAAAAAACAAAAAAAACACAAAAAAACCACCTCACCCTTCAGATTGTTTTCTTTAGCAGAGCGTTAAATGGAATTCTGATCTCTGATTTCTAGCATGCTGAAAATTATTTGAAAGAAGGGGGAAAAAAAACCTACCACAAGCCATTTGTCGTTGGCTGAAAAAATACCTTCAAACAAAGTAAACATCACATATTAGGTCAACTGGTAATAATCTAATTTTTTATAAGCTCAAACTTCAAAAAGAGAGGGAAAGCAAGTCAGTAAGATAGATGTCCCTACTTCTGCTTAGCTTCTGGGTCAGATACCCTATAGCCCACAACAGGAGTCTTCATATGAACTATTTTGTCCTATCAGCTTTCACTGTTAATAACCACCCAGTTCACACTAGATGTGCCCATTTCCCAAAAGCATCTATTTCTTGGACCTCAGATTCTGTAGATTGTGAGGTGTGAAAACTTCCTCTTCCACCCACATTACTTTAACCAAGATGAGGCCAAAAAGGGACAACAAATCTAAAGGTATACCAAAGCAGGAAATAAACTTATACAAGAAGACATGCCAATTTTAGAAATGTGCTGCAATCTCCATCGTGGCCATAATTTCTTAAATGAAAAGGTTTCATATTTACTTTACTTGGTAAAACTTTGAGACTATCTTTTCCTACAAGCACAATTTCCCATTGATAGATAAGAGAAAATCAGCAGTGTTATGAGAGGCATAAACAGGTATTTGAGAAAGAAATAAGGGACAGTATGCCTAGGTCTTCTCAGCAATACACACCTGATTTTTCTGATGGTACATCTGGAACATGGTAGACTATATTCAAATCTGAATGTTCCTCAGTGCCTTTGGCCACTCTACTCCATCAGTTCTCCTTCATCTTACAATATTTCATAACCTTTCTTCAGAAAACATGTGCCACTTTGTAATGGAGTGGGGGAATTATTTTTACATTGAGAGGTTATTCACTTATTTCAAAGAATCAAACTTTGCTCACACCACTCATGGCTTTCTTGGCATGGCCTTCAGAGTCTGTGTGTGTTAACCTGAAAACCAGTTCCATGATACAACTTTTCTTGGGGAGGAGCATTTCCCAGGATGATCACCTACCACCTTCACCAGACTGCCCCTAGCTAATGTTGGCTGAAATTCAAGTTCACTTTCTACACAAGAAACTTACCAAAAATGAGGATATTGAGATGAATGGACTGTACAGGCTGAAGGCAAATCCTACAGGAGTCTCTCAAAAATATTCTGAAAAAACGTAATACTAGGAAAAGCATAAACGATTCCAAGATCTGCTCCTAGTCCTTCTGCAGCAACCCCACAAGGTTCTACCTTTAAAGATGCTGCTGCCATGTTCTCAGTGATTATTTCCAGCTCCAAAATTTACTCTGTCCACATTTTCAAGTGTCTATTGGCAATTTCCAAGTCCCAACGGTATCATGATTTCAACTTAAAAATTTCAACTTAAATCTGCATTCTGCCATCCTGGTGGTTATGTTATACTCCTTACGGCGTCTGGGTGGTTCAGTGGGTTAAGCCTCTGCCTTCGGCTCGGGTCATGATCTCAGGGTCCTGGGATGGAGCCCCGCATCGGGTTCTCTGCTCAGCGGGGAGCCTGCTTCTCCCTCTCTCTCTGCCTGCCTCTCTGCCTGCCTCTCTGCCTGCCTCTCTGCCTGCCTCTCTGCCTGCCTGTGATCTCTCTTTCCGTCAAATGAATAAATAAAATCTTTAAAAAGAAAGAAAGAAAGAAAAGAAAACCAGCTTACATTTATATGGTACACAGAAGAAGCACAATAAATTATTTAAAGAAGGAAGGAAGTGGTAGAAGGAATTGTTTTACAAACATCACACACAAGGTATTACAAAGTAGCAGGGGCTCAGAAAACCCAAAGCAATCTTACAACATTACCCAGCAAGTAACTGTAGAGTCAAACTCCAGCTCAATCTTCTGTCCTTATTTTCCATTTTCTACCTCTTATTTTCTTAACAAAGTCTACCACCTTGTTCCATCCCAAAGTTCTCTCTGACCTCAGCACCTGAAAGTGCCTTCTCCTCCTTTAAGCCCAGGATTTGGGGCACAACAATGCTATGGCTCTAAACTGCACCTGGATTCATACATCATACCGTATACCACCCGTGCAATCTTCTTTTCCTGACAGAGCAGTGGTTGCCATGGACTGATTCTTTGTCCCCCTCCCCCACTCCACTTCATCCTGAAGCTCTAAACCTTAATATGACTTTTATCTGGAGAGGCAATTAAGTGTTAAAGGAGATCATATGGGTAGGGCCCTAATCTGACAGGTGGTCTTATAAAAAGATTCTAGCAACCAAATTGGCCAGCACCTCCAGCTTGGACTCTCCAGCCTCCAGAACTGAGGGAAAATAAGTATCTGTTGTTTAAGCCACTCAGTCTATGGTACGCTGTTATGGTAGGCCAAAGACACTAAGACAGATTTTGGTACCAGAAGTTCTCAATTCTGGCTGCATCTTCTAATAAGCACTTGAGAAGGCTTTGTAAAACTCTGATGCCTGGGCACCACCCAAACCAGTTAAATCAGAAATGCTGGGATAAACCCAAGCATTTGTATTTTTATTTTATTTAAAGATTTTATTTATTTGACAGAGAGAAAGATCACAAGTAGGCAGAGAGGCAGGCAAAGAGAGAGGGGGAAGGCAGGCTCCCTGCTGAGCAGACAGCCTGATGCAGGGCTCGATCTCAGGACCCTGAGATCATGACCTGAGTCGAAGGCAGAGGCTTAACCCACTGAGCCACCCAGGCGCCCCAAGCATTTGTATTTTTAAAAGCTCCTCAAATAATTCTAATATGTGGCTAAATCAAGAAACACAGCATGAAATATAAGTTTAATGAGGTCCGAGACCATGTCTCAGTCATCTCTTAATTCGTTTTAACTGTTGGCACATGGCAAATATACATTCAAACTGTTTAATAAGTGACCCATGACTAAGAGTGTTTCAACATTTGATAATTATGGATATTCATTCTATTAACAGATATTAAATACCTACTATGTATGCATCAGTCACCACGCTAAGGTGTCTACACAATGCTAAGAATAGCAGGCTAGTTCCTTATTCTGCCACATAAACATTTGAAACTCAGTATTTTAATTCATTATACTTAACACTCCTTTGATTTGTAAAAAATAAAACAAAAACAAGAAACAAAAAACTCCCAGTAACAGTTCCTCAGCAAACACAATGCAGGATATTAAATTCCATGTTTTTAAAAAAAATTTTCCCCTCAATCTCTCAACTCAAAAATGTTACATATTTATAATCAGGGCTGGTGGAGGGAGAAAGCGAATTTGGGCATCAGTGTTCTTATTTGGGCAGTTTCATTTGATCCATTTACATCAGGTAAAAGGTGGTATTTTTTGACATCTTTATAAACTTAGGGGCTTCTACACGTATGCTATTAACATCCTTATGCAAAAATAAGGAGAGTCCTCTAGTCAATGGAACATAAAACCTGACTTTTTTTTCCTGTGGTGAACCATCTGTGCTGACTCAAGAAGCCTTTGAGACCAACTGCAAGTATTTAAAAATCATAGATGTTTAAGGCTTAAAGCAGCTTTCAGGGGCACCTGTTGAGCGGCTGCCTTCGCCTCAGGTCAAGATCCCAGGCTCCAGGGCCTGGGCCCCAAGTTGGGCTTCCGGCTCTGCAGGGGGCCTGCTTCTCCCTGCTGCTCTATGGGCTTGTGCTCTATGTCAAATAAATAAGTGAAATCTTAATTAAAAAAAAAAAAAAAAAGCAGCATTCACAGTTATTGATAAACCTTACTCTCCTGGTTCCTCATCCTCAAACCTGAGATTATGCCATTTAGAATTGGGCGTAAGGTTAATAGCAAAGTCTAAAACAAGAAGATATCATTACAAATTTCCCAATTCAATTGGGTGCTATTTCAGTGCTCCCCCCCCCCCCCCGTGGGCAATCTCTTACTGTCTAGATGTAATTAACTGGTTTATCTTCTCTAATCATCTAGTCTCTGATAAACTTAAAGAGGAGAAATCATGTAAAAATATTTACTGTTTACTACACAGTTACATACATATTCTCATTCTTCACATGATGCTTTTCTTCATTTCTCAAATCACCGGACACAGAGACATTCACATCTATAAGTTCCACTTTATTTCTCAAGGAAAAAATTCTAGGTCTAGAATGAAAAAACTCTATACTCAGGTTATTTGACATTTTGGTAGTTTTTAAAAATCTCAAGTAATTTTAAAATTGTTTTTTGAAAGATTGCGGGGTGGTAACAATCAGGGAAAGCTTCCTATGCAAATAATTCTAAAGTGAAGTGTGAAAAAATGAACAAGAATTAGACAGACTTGGGGATGGGGAAGAGAGGGAAAATTCTAAAAAGAAAGAACAGTATGTCAAATGGCCTAGAGGGAAAAAAACAAAGCACAGTTTGGCAGATGTTAGGTCTATCTGAAACTAATGTTATTACCACAACCCCATGATATCCACACCTGGAGCCAGTACAGACACCTGTGCGTATTTATATGTTTGTGCACATAGCCCTTCCTACCTGACCTACCACTATTCCAACTTTCATTAACTGAACAAAGGTTCCTAAGAGCTTCAGATACAAGATTTTTAGGAGAAAGCTGGAATCCTTCCTATAGTAGAATGCAGGAGCACTCATACCTGCAACCTTTTCAGGACTGCCCCGGGCATGGCAGCATATTCCAGCTCTCCTGCCTGCTGCCCCCCTCCCATCTCCTGCAGTGGGCAAGGACGGACAGAGGTCACAAAAGCCCAGAGCCCTTGCCTCCAAAGTGGGACAAGCCCTGCATGCTGCGGTACACCAGAGCTGATCAGGTAGAGACAGGCCTTCCCTGAAACCACATCCTTGCTCAGCTTCTTCCCCTTCCCTTTCCGGTTCCCCTCAGTCCCTCACAGGTTTTTTCCTAAGAGCATACCATTCATCAATCACTTGCATGTAAAACATCCAATGGTCCCCAGACCTTGGTCTCTAATGTCATTCCCAAAGAAAGGAACCAGGGTTTGTAAGAGATAGGACTAAATCTATGGATGGGCCAGAAATACCTTGTGAGAAAAAATGGAAATGCTCCAAAAAAAGGATGGGAGCATATCACAAGGACCTGGAAGCTAGTTTGAAGGAATGCTCTCACTGGCTAAATCTGGGAAAATGTGAGCACCAAAATAATTACGTACGGCAACAAGTTATAAGTGGAAAAAAAGGAATTCATGAGTGTGTATCTATGATAAGTCTATAAATAAATAAACAAGAAACAAAATGATCTCTGGCTTGTATCAAAACACCAATACCATCCAATAAATGTGGAGAGAATGCTGGAGATAGAAAATCGTCACTCTGAAACCACTGTAGGGAAGCCTGAATCAGGCAAAAATCATCAATGGATACCACATCAAAGGGAATTTTTTGATGAGGAATTGGTATTTGCCTAGTCATAAATGGTCTCCCCACAGATTACTAATAAATGGTGAGAGGAAAAAACAAATGGAACAAAGCCCTTGACTGGGTGATTAAAATTAGTATCACCTATGAGAGACAGACATCAATGTGCCTCCAGATATGACACCATGAGAAAGACATCACCACTGAGGCAGTATTTTGCTGAGAACAAATAACCTGGATCTGATGAAAAGCCACATTAACAGAAAGTGAAGGAAAGTTCTATTTGCCTAAAAATCTGCAGCATCTTCCCATCATTCTTGGGATAAAATTCAAATTCCCTAAGCTGGCTGACAAAACATTTCATGATTTGTGATTCACAACTCCTATAACCAATATACTTCGAGTTTAGAAATATATAAAAATTACAAGTTCAACAGATTTTTAACCCTGAACTACCAATGTAATCTATGTCTAAGAGAACACTACAGAGCTACTGAAGCAATAATAAAAATTTTGCTGATCAGCTACATAACCTTTTATATATTAGTCACCCAGTGCTCTGAAAAGATTCTTCTAATCTGTTTAGATGTCTAACTTAATTTCCAGTGAATTTGATTAAGTGCTGGTATCCCTAAAGCTAATCTACCTATATACCCACAAGAACCATTAACAGAACCCCTATAATTCAAACATTCCAAGAACTGCCATGACACCCCCCCCCCCAAGATACATCTTCAACACCTATGCATGGGATGTCATGAAATTCCTGACTCTACTTTCCATCCTCTGAGCTCTTGCTATCCCATATTCCTCCCCTAATTAGATTTCTGGACAACACCATAACAGCGACACACACACCTGGTGAAAGACACTTCTCTCTGCTGCTATTGCCCCACTATGCAAAAGTAGAGAACAAATCCACACTAATGGATGAAGGAAGGGGAACTAACTACCCTGCTAAAAGAGGAAATGGTACAAGGGGGTGGGGAAGAGAAAGGAATCTCTTCTGGTTATTAGAAAAAGTAATCAAAATTATCAGGCCCAGGTTTCTGTAGGTTGTCATCTGGGAATATAATGATGTTGGAAAATTCTCTGGAATCTGGAAATAGCAAAGGAATAATTAAGTGTTCTTTCAGTACAGCCCTGGGCTTGACTTTCCATTACCAGGCCCTTTTACAACTTGGTACAGGAGGAGGTTAATGTCTAGAACTTTGTAGAATAAAGACAGAAATAATTTCTGACCAGTGGAAAAGATAACCCCAAAGATTACAGTGTATGGTCCTGTTTTAAACCCACCATTTTTCTTTTATCTAAGCAAGCAATCTATGAAACAGTCTATGCATCTAAATTGTCAAACGCTTTTTGGACTGTTTCACTAATTCCCACACTAATGAATTGAAGAAAATCTTCAGCACACATTCATTTTGTATTTGCATGAGTAGTAATTTTATCTTTTTGAAAATTCTATTTTAACAAGCACCACTTTTTAAATTGTTCCTATAGGGGATCATGTGTTATGCATTCAAAATATACAATCCTTTAAATTTTCAATCACTTAAGTCTGACTAGATTTTCAAAATATACTTGTAGAAGGGGTACTAAACTGGCAAATATGGAATAGACTATGCTTAAGTCTATTATGCAAGAATGAGCTATACTGTATATTTCTGAACCATTACTATGCCATCAAAGATCCCATTCATGGCTAAAAACGTAGGGATAATTTTCTCTGGAAATAGGGGGATTAGACTGATAAGAAAACAAAGCTAAAGAATAAGTCAATAAAAGTGGAAGAGTTCAGAACAGTGGTTCCTTTTCTACTGTTTGCATATTAGAACTGTCTGGACTATTTTAAAATGTCAGAGTCTTAGTAAATTAAATCTGAATATCCAGAAGCAAACCACATACGAGTATTTTTTACAAATATTAATCTCTTTCTGCAGCCACTTTTCTTGGGTGTTGTGAACTCCCTCCAGCTTTTTCTCTCTGCATTCAAATAGTAATAGAAAATAATGAACATAATTACAGCTGATAAATGTACAAAGAGTGCCCTTATTACCCCTACATTAATGAAAAGGAGAATAGTGTCACTAAAACTACATAGAAGAGTAAGTATGTAATCTGCATTTCAATGCTGGGTTCAGAGCTTCTTGAGAAAAAATGGAGGTTACAAAGTTAGTTAAAAGCTGTGCCAAACGAAGATCAAACTTGTATAAAGATCTTTAAAAATCTAACATAAACCAATGAAGGTAACCTACTGAATGGGAGAAGAAATTTACAAATAATATATCTTATAAAGGGTTAGTATCCAAAGTATATAATGAACTCATAAAATTCAACACCAAAAAACCAAATAATCCAATTAAAAAATGGGCAGAAGACATGAACAGACATTTTTTCAAAGAAGACATCAAATGGTCAACAGACATGTGAAAAGATGCTCAACATCACTGATCAGAGAAATGCAAATCAAAACTACAATGAGACATCATCTCATACCTGTCAAAATGGCTAACATCAAAAACACATGAAACAAGTGTTAGAGAGGATGTGGGGAAAAAGGAACCCTTCTGCACTGCTGGTGGGAATGCAAACTGGTACAGCCCCTGTGGAAAACAGTACAGAGATTCCTCCAAAACTTACAAATAGAACTACTCTCCAATCCACCAATCACACTGCTAGGTATTTACCCCCAAAATTCAAAAACACTAATTCAAAGGGATACATGCGCCCCTATATTTATACCAGCATTATTTACAATAGCCAAATTATGGAAGCAACCCTAGTGTCCAGCAATAGATGAATGGATAAAGATGTGATATATACATACACAAAGGAATATTATTCAGCCATAAAAAAGAATGAAATCTTGCTATTTAGGATGACGTGGATGGAGCTAGAGAGTGTAATGGTAAGCAAAATAAGTCAGAGAAAGCCAAATACCGTATGATATCACTCATATGTAATTTAAGAAAAACAAACACCAAAAAAAAAAAAAAAAGAAAGAAAGAAAGAAACAGAGACATGAAGAAACAGACTCTTAACTATAGAGAACAGATTGCTTCCACAGGGGAGGTAGGTGGAAGAATGGATGAAATAGGTGATAAGAATTAAAGAGTACATTTACCCTGATGAGCACTGAGTAACACATACAATTGTGGAATCACTATAGTGTACACCTGGAACTAATAACACTGTCAACAACAGTGGAATTAAAATAAAAAACTTAATAAAAATATTTAAAAAAATCTAACATAAACCATTGTGAAAACAGACCTTGCTATGTAAACCTCATCTGAAACAACTACCAGCATGGGCACAAGCCTCTGTATAAAAAGCAAGAGAATTATCAAAATGTGAACCTATGTTTCAACTCAAGAACCAAACAAAAATGAAGCTAAAAAATACAAAACTGGCTTTAATATATTTTTGGGTGTCATCCTTGCACAGGGGCCAGGCTAATATTCTATCATTCCAATTTTAGTATATGTGCTGCCAAAGCGAGTACAGCTTTAATATATTTTTATTCTGGAATTTAAACCGAGAAGAAAAATTTAAAACTTCCAACTTGCTGAATCCACTTTCTTTCTTCCCATTCAATTTTGCTGCTTCCATTCGTGCCTTTTTTTTTTTTTAAAGATTTTTATTTATTTATTTGACGGAGAGAGATCACAAGTAGAGAGGCACACAGAAAGAGGGGGAAGCAGGCTCCCCGCCGAGCAGAGAGCCCAATGCGGGGCTCGATCCCAGGACCCTGAGACCACGACCCGAGCTGAAGGCAGAGTCCCAACCCACTGAGCCCTGCTTTTAATCAAGTTTCCAATGATTACACTGTTAGATTTGGCCATCACCAGCCAGCCAGTCAGTAAAAAACCCATTAATTATCCTTAATGCCTCCCTTTCCCTCACCATCTTTATTCAATACAGCAGCAGGTCTTCTCAATTGTTCCTCCAAAACAACCTAATAAGCTTTATATTCTTTTCCAGCTTTTCTAATACCATTCCAGTCTACAATACTAACATATCCGGCCTGGACTACTGCCACCACCTCTTAACCGGTTTCCCTGCTTGCATTCAGGACCCCTCCATAGTGCATGATACCACTACAGTCAGGGTACTAAAGACAATTTATAATATGCCATTGCCCTCTTTAGAAGCCCCCCAGTGCTTTCCTATCAGAGCCTTCAAGGCCTTGCAGCATCTAGTTCCTGCCTACTTTCCCAACATCTTCCCTTTTGGAGCTCCACCACTCTGGCCCTCGTTCATGGCAAATATTTAAGCATTTGCTACTTCTGACTGCCTGGCATACTTTTTCCCTACCTCTTCACATAACTACTTCATCTTGTCCTTCAGATTCCAATTCAAATACTTCCTCATAGATCTGTTCACATACCACTCTAAGGTAGTCCGCTCTTTGCCACCTAACACATGACACTGCTTATTTTCTTCATATTTATCATAATCTGGCAGAATGTATATGGGGGCATAGAGTTGGGGGGGGGGGTCTTTCTTTTACCATTGTATGCCTGTGACATGTAACGGGCACTTATTTGTTTAATCAATAAATACTCCAACAGAGGCACGGTCTATAACCATGCAAATGTATTACAGAATTCTATTCCAGACTGGACTCTACGAGCAATTAGCTGCATAGCCTTGGGCATACCACAAGATTTGAGTGGGTTAAGAGTAACTGGACAGTAAAAAAGTGGATGGGGCGCCTGGGTGGCTCAGTTGGTTGAGCGGCTGCCTTTGGCTCAGGTCATGATCCCAGGGTCCTGGATGGAGCCCCACGTCTGGCTCCCAGAACCTGCCTCTCCCTCTCCCTCTGCTGCTCCTCCTGGCTTGTGCTGTCAAATAAATAAAATCTTTAAAAAAAAAAAAAAAAGTGGAGATGGCATGTAGGATTTCTTTTTCCTTAATTTTCTCCTGGATCTAAATTCAAGAATATAGATGTTTGAAAGCATTTGACCTCTCTGCCTCCGTTTCCTCATTTGTAGGAGACTGCTCTGAATACCACTTTCAGCTAAGAAATACTAGAACTAAGGCTCACCTGGGTGGCTCAGTGGCTTGAGCTTCGGATTCTTAATCTCAGTTCAGGTATCGATCTCAGAGTTGTGAGTTCAAGCCCTACAATGGGCTCTATGCTGGGGTTGCAGCTATTGTAACATGCCTTAATCTACTTTTTAACCTAATTTTCCTTAGGCACACCTTATTTCCACCCTGCAACCAAACATTACACTTTACTGCCTGTACATTTCCTCATTCTGCCGCCTCTTCTCCAACTCCAACCACTGGAAGTTTCCCTTAAAAGCCCAGATCAATTGTTAACTGCCTCATAAAGTCTAATTCAACCACCTGGCCCAGTATTGGTATGATCTTTAGGTGTTCCAGAAATTCTTTTATGCTTCAGAGTAGTCCCTGATCCTCTGTCCACCTGTTTCTTAATCCATAAAAGGGAGATAATACTATCTAACATACCGCACACTATTGTTGGACAACTGTGAAAACTTAGCTTGATAATAAAGCGTTCAATAAGTAGTAGTATTTGTTGGCTACATACACTTTCCGCTCTCCTTGAGAGTCACCAAAATGACTTCATTTCCGAATCTCCAGAAGTTTGAAGCTATTACTACTCCTTCCAATGCCTCAAGTTTTCATATTCATAAAATGAAGGGAGTGGACTAGATCAATTACTATTCCCTTCAAAATGAAGTTCCCTATATTTACATGAATACCCTTTACGGAAGCCTCAGGTGAGCTTCCCGCAACATAAATAGCTTAAAGCAAGGACACAGGCGCAGGTGAGCTGCTTTAAGGACGGGAATGCGAGGAACCTGAAACCACTGCTGCAAATGGAAGTGGCGTGTTAACACTAAAGTTAAAATAATGTTTATCAAAACCCTGGAGATCCTTTCTCAAGAAACTGAATCTTGCCTTAGTGATGGCTCTTTTGGATTTTCGCTTTTAGGTTAGATTACAGATTATTTGAAGGAATCAGTGCCCCAGAATGGCGGAAAAGATGACGAAGAGACCAGTCGCGTTAAGAAGGAAATGTGTGTAAGCCACGACTGGACGAGAGTTTACACAGCAAACCCAACGCCTTTCACCTAACCCTAACCCCAAGAAGCGGGAAGAAGACCGAAGACTGCTGGGAAGAAGTTTGCGGCCGCCAGAAACCCTAAGGCGGCAGGCCGGCCGGGCGTGCGCTGACGTCTGCGGAAGCGGTGCAACCTCAGCGCTCGGCCCCTTTTCTAGGCCAGCCCCCAACCGCAGAGCCGCAGTTAGGGACCCCGACCGTAACTCCTCAGCAACCCCCGCGTCCCGCCCCCGTACCTGCGGGGTCGAGCGCCATCTCCGCGGGCGGAGAGAAAGCAGCGCCTGGCCGCTCCCGGGCGGGGGCAGGGGAGGGGAGGAGCCTGGGCTGGGCGGCACGTGCGGCCGCCAGGAGCTTCCCGCGGGAGGAAGAGGAGGCGGCGGTGGAGGAGGAGCGCCGTGCCCTCTACAGAGCCCAGCAGGCCTCTTTCCTTCCTTCTTATTTCCCTAGTCACTACTTCCGCCTCCCATTGCGCCTGCGCCCTCCTGGCCCCGCCCCGAAGCCTGTAATTGCTGTGGAACCGACATCTGCGGGGGAATGGCCGGGCAGGGGGGCGTGGCTTCGCGTGCGTTGGAGGCGGAACTGCCTCCGACGCGGGCAGCCTGGCTTGGGAAGGAGCGTGAGCACCCGGTTGCAGACTGGGCTAAGCGAAGACGAGAGCAGAAGCTGTGGGCCTTTGGGAGTGCGCCTCCCGTGCCGACTAGGGTCACCGCCAAGCACCTCCCTCCACGTCCGCCTTCGGAGAACGGAATGAATCATCCTGTTCCTTTATTTTTTTTCTCGTTAACGTTCATTCATTCATAAGTGTCTATTTTATGCCTGTCGGGTTCCAGCCACGGGTTCGGAATACGAGGGACAGATAACTGAATAAAAATAAGGTTCCTATTCTCGAGGAGTATCGTGTTGGCAGGGGAGTCAAATACCAGCAACACGCTGTTAAATGGGATGAACTCCACGCGTGCGAGTTATAGACAGCTTGTTCTACTATAGAAGTGGTATAGTTTGTGCAGTATCATTATTTGTCCCACGCATCAGCAGCCTGCGGTTCCCCTGGAGGGGAAATTTAAAAAAAAATGGGCGCTAGAAAATATCCTTAGGGCGTACAGCCTGATTTGGGTGATGTTAAAAATCCCGACTCTGTCAATTAAAGCTGTTTTGAGAAAAATGAAGGAAGGCCATAGCTATGCTCCTGAAGAGCCCCAACTGCCCTCTTGTTAAAAAGAAACTTTCTGGTGGCAGTGGTGCTCATTTCCACTCACCAACCAGCCTTCTGAAATGCTTCCTTGTCATACCCACGTGTAGCTAGTTTGAGCCTCTGAAGAGTGAGGTGCAGCCGGGACAGATGGGACAGATGTTAGAAAAACAAGGAGCAGCTGCTTCTTCCCTGGGAGGGATTTAGAGCTTTCAAAATGATCCCCTCCCCACCTACCTGCAGTCCCTCCTCCCCTGCTGCTGCTTCAGCCTGGTCAGTTGGCAGAAAAAGCAGCCGCAGTTGAGCAGGGCTGGGAAAGTGGGTCTCTGCTCAGCAAGTCTTCCGTTTAAGGGCCTATTTGGGCATAACGGCCCTTATTACAGCTGTAGGTTGAGATGCCAAGGTGAAGAATTAATGTTTCACTCAGCCAGGCAGGAAAGCAGGTCCGTTTTCTTGTGTGTTTTATACATGTGTTTTGAAACGTACCAGATTCATTCTGGTGCCCCTTTTCTTTTTCTGGAGGTGGAGGATTTCCTTTAGAAAATAAATCTTTTTGAGGAGATGAGGTGAAGTATAAAAACAAAAGCCAGGCCTCAAACTGAGGTAATTAAACTAAATCTTCCTAGATGTAAAAGGCATCACAGAGAGCTTCAGTCAGTGACCCAAGTACCTCTTCCTGAATCCTACATTACAACCTATTAGCATCACAAATTCCGACATTTCTCTAGACTTTTGTTTCTAATTTGTAAAATTATTGTGAGGAGTAAATGTGATATCATTTAACTGTTTCAGTCATTGAAAAACCATTTCTATCACTTAAACCACTACTATTTATTTTTATTAAATCTAAATCAGCTCGCTTAAAGGAAAATGCACAAGGGTATTAACCACTTCAGCCTTATCCTATGCAATAATACCTGTAAAATCATGGGTTTTCCATGTCCCATAAAATGGATTGCTGGACATATCACACTATGAGAAGCGCTAGCATCTCAGTACCTGGTACCTAACAGGGTACCCTTCTCCTGTCTTATTAAATCAGATCATTTGGGGGCAAAGTCTTTATAATGTACCTGGGAAAGATAAGTCGATTATTAAAAGTTAAACCATAGAAATGTAATTTTGGTAATTTAAAACAGAAGAAATTTCCTAAGATATCACATTATGAATGGACAATTCTTTGAGCAGTAACTGTAGTGGGAACATAAAAAGGAAGAGAGCACAATGTCCCAGAAATGAAGAAATATATATTATCTAAGCATGACCTCTAGGGCTCAAACAATATCTGGTACCTAATGGCCCCACAGTAGCCCTTCACAAAGGACTGAATGTCAGGGTGGATGGTTAAAAAGGACTTCAAAGATGAGGTAGAAATTATGGCTGGCCATGAAAGATGGGTAGCATGTGTCAGCAGAGAAGAATGCATGTCACACTAGGAGAAAAGTAAACAAAAGGGTCTGGGAGGGGGCACCTGGGTGGCTCAGTCGGTTAAGCATCTACCTTGGGCTCAGGTCACAATCTCAGGGTCCTGGGATGGATCAAGCCCTGTGTTGGGCTCCCTGCTCAGCGGGGAGTCTGCTTCTCCCTTTACCTCTGCCTCCTCCTCCTGCACATGCTCTATCTCTGTCAAATACATAAATAAAATCTTAAAAAAAAAAAGTACCTAGGATTTGAGATGTTCTTGAAGGACAAATGAGGCATGGAAAGGACAGAAGGTAAGCAATAAAAACCTATGTGCAAAACCTAGGTAGGAAGCAGGGATGTGTGGCAGGCATGGTGGGGAGCAATGCCTGAAACCATTCATCTGAGGATTTGCGAAGCTAGGATGGTTAAAAATGAGACTGAAAATGTTAGAAGAGGTCAGATTCCCAAAGCCTTAAATATTAGGCTGAGGAGTGTTTGAATCTGTTGCTATAAGCAGTCAGGGGCTGTTGAAGGTTAACAACTAGAAAAATGGCCTTGTGGTCAAAGTGATGTCTTCTAAAGATTTTTTGTAGGCTAAATATAGGTGGCAAGGAGGGAGGCAGGGGCTAAGCAGAAGGGTAAGGGACTATTGCAGTTCAGGCAGGATCTGAAAAGAGCCTGAATGGGTGTATGTGGCAATATAAAAGAAAGGACCGTAGTGAATGTTCCTGGAAAGGAAGAATCCATTCTTCGTCACTGACTTAGGAGACTAGATCAAGGAGTCAAGAAGGATCTCTAGGTGATTCTGTTCCTTGGCAAATGTACACAGACAAATGAGAAAATCATGGTGACGTACCTATTCATGCTTCAAATGATCTGCCATTGATCGTCATTACTGGGGAGCAACACTGAGACAGGGGAACCAGCTAGGAGGAAATTGCAGTGACCCAAGGGAGGAAGGACAGCTACTGATGTGTGGCAGAACATGCAAAAGCAAAGAGAAATGAACTGCTTAGTATGTAGACTAGACATCAATGCACACACACATATACATATCTCTTAGTTGAATGTCTAAGGAATTTGCAAGTATGCATAAATACATTACTTGTTTATTGCATCAATTCTGACTAGATCTAGCATACTTTTTTGCTCTATGTTGATAATCAGTTAACTATTTCTAATGTTTGAGAAAGTCAGCCCCTGCTTGCTTCCAACTCTGCCCAACGTCAGAATTGAAGACTTTTCACCAATAGCTCTGCTCTGCCCCTGTCTTTGAGCCAGTGAGAATTACATTAGGAAGAATACTAGAAGCTCCATCACTACCAGTACACGAAATTTGTAACTAGTTCTTGGCTAGAAGATCCCCATCCATTGGGCCCTATCCATTGGGTCTGCTTTCTGAGCTGTATGATTCAGCCCCCTGGTCCCCCAGGACCTCCCCCTTCTCCCATTTGAATGCATTTAGGTCCAGGTTGACACTTAAATTAGTTTGTTAGGCCTGCCATTACAAAGAACCACAAAATGGGTGGCTTAAACAACAGAAACCTATCTTTTTCACAACTGGGGGCTAAAGGTCCAAGATCAAGATATCTGTAGGTTTGGTTTATTCTGAGACCTCTCTTCCTGGCTTACAGATGACCATTTTCTCCCTGTCTATTCACATACATAGTCTTCAGGATGTGAGTATCTGTGTCCAAATTCCTTTTCTTTTTAAAATAAGGAAACCAGTCATATTGGATTACGGCCTGCCTGAATACCTCATTTTAACTTAATTATCTCTTTAAAGATGCTATCTCCAAATACACTCACATTCTCAGGTACTGGGCTTGGGACTTCAGCAAAAGAATTTTGGGGGATGCAGTTCAGCCCATTATAACAGTCTAGTTCCTTACAAGGACCAGAACCCTTCCTGGAATCCCAAATCACTTGGCTAGAGCCCTGATAACTTGCCTAGCTATGGCCTCCGCCCATTGCAATATACTTTGTTCTTGTCTTTCTAGTAGTTGAGTAGGTTCTGCCTCGCAGTGGCTCAGTCCTCCTAGCCACTTCAGTCAGCTCCTGTCTGTCCCCCACTGCCCACACCCAAATGATCACAACGTCCACCTGGCTCTTTAACGAATCTTTTTAGTCCATCTGCCAACTGTACTGTTGCGACTCAGTCCAAGATCTACCTGCTTTTGCAGAGATGTTTACAATAGTCCTCTAACTTGCTCTCTGTTCCTGGGCTGTTTCTCCTACCACCCATTCTTTCTAACTCATTTCACCCACAACCGCAAATAAGATCATAAAATTTCTTACATAGAGTCCCTCAGTGGTTCTTCATATAAATAAAATCCAAACCTTTCCCTCGGACAAGGTTCACAAAGCCCCTGATAGACAAATTCCAGCTCATTACATCATCCTTTCAAGAACAACCTGCTTGTCCTCTACGTTATCCACTGTATGAGACTACTTGCAATAGTTTAGAAAGTATCTGTGGGGACTTTTCTGTGCATTATCCCAGAAAAACAGGTAAGGTTCTGTGCTGAATACAGACACTTGAAACTGATTTCCAAAAGAGTGTGTAGTGGAAAGACAGAGGCTGTGGAACTAAGCAGAGCTCAATTCTAATTCCTCTGGCCTTCTTTTACTTTTTAACTGTTTTATTGAGATATAACTTATACACAGAAAAGGGCACAAATCTTTGTGCAGCTGAATGAGTACTTATATATGTATATACTTTTGAACTACACCTCTGATGAGGCTGAGAGCATTTCTAGTCATCCAGAACTTTCCTTGATACCTCCTCCCGATGCACCAGCCTCCATAAAAACAATGACTCTTCTGACTTCTATGAGAATTTATTAGTTTTGCCCGGTCTCAAACTTATGTAAACATAACTGTATAGTATAGTCTATCATATCTGGCTTCTTTTGCTCAGCTCAAAAGCCATGAGACTCATTCACGTTGTAAATATCCACATATCTGCTCTCTACTTGTAATTTATTTGTTTCTCCCCCTGAGTCTCAGTATCCTCAATCACACCACGCCTACATAATTGATTGGAGCATTAAAGAAGACCTGTGACAAACAGTGATAGTGGTTTCTAGCACATGGTAGGCCATTGCTAAATTCAAGCTATTGTTATTGCAATGATTATTTTTTACTCTAGAAAACTGTCTTTTTGAAGTTTTGCACTATATTCAGGGTGGTTTTTTTTTTTTTTTTCAAAATGTAATACTTCAGAGCTACTCTGCTTTCAAGACTGAAATCTGGGTAACAATATGTTTAAATCAGTATTATGTGAACATCCTTCAAATGAACAAAGGAGATTTAACAGTGTGCCCTATCACTTATCAGGTGAGAAAAAAGGTGTGAAAAAAAAATCACCTCTCACCTCTGTGGAAGGCTTTTTATATTTTATGTTTTGTTTTTACTGTGAATTGTTTTCTGGGTGGCCTCCTTTAAGACAGACCACAATTTTTTTCTGGGGTCACAGAATTTTATTCCTAAAAAATACTTTTTAAAAAAGGGTAATAAAGATAATAATAATTCTATGACATGACTTATATTGGATTTCTCTCACCTTGGTCTTGTGCAGATATTATGATCCTTTGTAGAACTTCTCACAGGAGCTGGCAAACTTGACAAAAACAGTAGGGCTTTTCATTGTACAGTGAATCTGAAAGAGCAGTGACATTCTGATTAGATGGCCAGCTGTCCTGAAAACATCTCAAGGATTTTTTGCTTATTTAGATAAAATAAAGTTAGTGAAAACTCTAACAACTCATTCCAGATGTTTCTGCACTATTAATCCATCAGACGACAAACTTCCTGAATTCACTACCCACCCCTCCCCCAAGTCAGAGAGCGTACTATGTGCCATGCACTGTTTTGAGCCTTGGAATAAATAAAGATGACAGACTTTCCCTTAAGGAACTCACAGTACAGGGGGCATAAGACAAACACACGAACAAACAATCACAGTCCAACATGATAAAAGATGATGTGGGAGCCCAGAGAGGGAAATTAATTTGATTTCCAGAAGATATATTTGAAATAACTCTTTAAAAGTTATTATTCAACAAGAGAAAGACAATGGTTATAGTTAACAGCGTTTTACTGTATAGAATAGGCATAGGGTAACCATCATGAACAACAAATATGGTTGAAATAGCTGGATTGGCCACTATCAGTTGGAGCCACTTAGACACCAAAGAAGATAAAAATCAAGAATTGAGAACTGCTATCAAGTTCTGATGCTTTCTCACTAGTGCTACGCTCAGAAAAAACAACCCTATGTCATTGATTCTGGTATATTTATCAATAGGACATTAAGAAATCAGTCCAAACGAAGAGCTCCTAAACACTCAGGACCTGACCCTCAGTAAAGAAGAGTGATTACAGAGATCTATTCCATTAACTAAATTCTATGTCACGGGGGCGCCTGGGTGGCTCAGATGGTTAAGTCTCTGCCTTCAGCTCAGGTCATGATCCTGGGGTCCTGGGATGGAGTCCCACGTCTGGCTCCTACCTCAGCAGGGAGTCTGCATCTCCCTCTCCTTCTGCCTCCTCCTTGCTTGTGCTCTCTTGCTCTCTCTCTCTCAGATAAATAGAATCTTTAAAAAAAAAAAATCTACATCATGGAGCCAGGGATCCCAAGGTATGGATGAAGAGTTTCCTAAAGGAAAGAGGTATTGTTGTTGCTAAGCCACTTGACTCTGCTGTTTTGAGGGAAGAGACTGTCTTAGGCACCACTATAGTACCTCTTAGACAACTTAGCATCTGGCAGGGTAAATGTTGGTTGCATAAGTTCCTATTAATGGAGAGTATAGTGGCACCATGTAAAACTAATATGGGTCACATGGTCCACAGATTATTTTTCTTTAGCATCACTTTCTTCTTCTTCCTGTCACTAACCCCTACCTTAATTCAGGTTGCCATTCCTGATCTTCGGCTAAAGATAGCTTTCAGGTTTTACATTCTTATGTTTCCTGGTCAAGGCATCCCCTCACTTAGAACATGATATACTTATTTATGGCACTGTCTGCTTGATGTCTTGTTCTTTCGGACTCTGCTCCTCCCCTATTTTGTTACATGGTTTCTACCAATGTTGTCATGTCCTTATAGGACCTCTCTCTTTAGCCATACTCATTTGTCCAAGAACAGTTACCTGACCTAAAGTAGACCAGTGATGTTTCTGTCTAGAAAATATTAGCCCTGGGTCTAAGTATATCATCAGTATTTGTCTCCTGAGGCTAGAATTGGAAAATGTAGAAGCCAGTAAGACACAAGTGCTGTGCCGTGTAGAGAAAGTTATCTTTAAGGAAGAGTAAAGATGATGCCTAACCAGAAAAGTACAGAGATTCAAGACTGAGAAAATCCATATAGAGTTTGAATCTCTGGTTGTAGCTGCTCTGAGAGTTATATCTATTCCTGCCTTTCTGGGGCTTGGCTCTTTGAGCCACCAAAGACTCATGACTCCAAATCTTCTACGTCCCAATTCTCGCATGTGGCCACTAGTTCTTTGTAGGCTTCGGACACCTTCGTATAGGTGCAAACTGTTAGTACTTTGTATCTCTCTGAGACCACTGCCTGGAACATCCATGGGATCCTCTGAGCAGTTACACAGTTACACACATACAGAAGTGCAGGGGAAGCTACTGCCTGCAGGGTTATTTTAGTCAACAGTGAATGGAATCCAATAGATAAAAGTGTCCTACCTTTTATTCCCTGGGAAAATAGTTCTGAAGCACATTTTATAAGACCCCTCCTACAGTCTCGTGGTATCCAGTACTAGTCACCTTTAGTGGGACACTCACTAAAACATGAGTGTATTATCTTTCCCTACTTCCCTGCTTCACTTTTCCCTGTCTCCCCTTCCAGCTCTCTGGGATGATATTCAAAGATAATCTACTTGCACATAATCTAGGTTAAATGAGCACTTGCTCATTGTTTCTTTTCCTTTAAACTGATTCAAGTTGGTTCCTATTCCTTGTGACTCAAAGACATTGTCCAGATTAATTCAAAGCCCTGCAACGGTTCCCCCAGTCGCCCATAGAATACAAGCATACAAGCAAGAGAACTGGATGGGAATATATGGAAATCTGATCCAGAGTTTACATTCTTAACTTCTCTGGTGCTTCATAGATGTTTATCCCCTCTCCCAGTTGAGAGTTAATCAAATTCTCCCTAACAATGCAACGGGTCATTGAGAATACAAAAAAATCCAGGCACACACATGAAAAAACCCTACTATCTCCAGGATTGCTCCAGTTCACTATTTGTTCTTATCCTGCTGTGACTTGTGTCTAGATACCACACTTTATTTTACTGTTTATCTGTTGTTGAAGATTAAGGCTGTTTCTAATTTTTCTTTTAAAATTAACATTGAAGTGAATATTCAAAAAAAAAAAAAGCTTTCATCTCTAGCTCTGTTTATTTCTGAAAGATAATTCCTAGAAGTGGAATTATGGTGCTAATTACTGTGGATGAATTGGCCACAATAAATAGTCGCTTTAAATATATTTGCTTAAATTAGTACGGACAGGCATTTTGTTCCAACTTACTCATTTTTATTAGTAGTGATAAATATTTTGCTTGTTTAATAGGCATTGTCCTTTTATAAATTGTCTATCCATATTCTTTCCCATTTTAAATTAAACCATTATTATTTCTTATTGATTTATCTATTGCTTTTTTATAAGAAGCCTATTTCTATCATTCGTGGCATTTATTTATTAGAGTTGTTTTCTTTTTACTTTTATGAATAATAATTTGACAGACTCATGTACATATGGAGTATTTTTTTGTTGTTGTTGTCTATTCCATTATTTAATTCTTAGAAATAACCCATCCTATTTTCTATATTTCTTTTTTCCTGGGTTTTTAAAAAATAAACAGATTGCCAGGATGTCTGAGTGACTCAGTCAGTTAAGTGGCTGCCTTCAGCTCAGGTCATGATCCCAGAGTCCTGGGATCAAGCACTGCATCGTGTCAGGTTTGTTGGTTAGTGGGGAGCCTGCTTCTCCCTCCCTCTCTGCAACTCCTCCTACTTTTGCTCTCTCTCTCTCTTGCTCATTCTCTCTCAAATAAATAAAGTAAGTAAGTAAATAAATAAATAAATTGCTATTTTACAACTATTTTCTTTTCTTCCTCTTTATTTTATTTTCTTATGGTGGAAAATGAGGATCTATCCTTTTCTCCAGAGAACTAACCAATTCTTCTAACACTGTTTTCCCAAAAGTATTTACTGAATAACCTACCTTTTCCTTTTCAGTTTTTTTCTGATCTTGAATCTATCTCTATGCTCTTTGTCTTCTCCATTTCCCCGCCTATTTCTATGACTATGTCATCGTCTTTTCATTTTTCAGCTAACTCTTAAGCTCTGGGTAGATAAAGTGAAGATACAAATGATATATCCTCTCTTCTGATTTCAGACCACGTCTCAGCACATTTGAGCACTGAACTTACTTTACGCTCAAGACACTGTCTGTGATTCGTGTGTGTCAGGACAATGAGCAGTGTCACTTGCCCCATCAACTCTGGCTCTATGCCTGCTGGCTCCTCGTTTGTGAACAGATGAGGGAGGGGCTGTGAGAGCCCATATTCCCCTCTCCAGGTTCAACTAAAGAATGTTTCTTGACTTCCCATTCTTGGTTGCAGTGCATGTTTATACTTATTTCATACTATTTATATTATTATACCACGGGTCCCTGGGAAGCAGAGTCTGAGGCAGAGATTAACACACAGAAAGTTTGCTAGGGAGTGCTCTGGTGGTTAAGACTTTTGGAAAAGAGGAAAAGGAAACAGGGAAGGAGGAGATAAACAGTGGTGTAGTCCTAATAAGAACTTAGCCAAGCTCTGAAGCTGGTTAACCCTTCTGAACTGTCCTGAATTGGAGCAAGGGGAATGGGCTTCATATTCCCTCCTGCATTGACCAATCATTGGTAGAAGGCTGTCCTAGGAAGGGGCATGGCCTTGGGTGAGGCATGTCTTTTTAGTAGGTTGCACTAATCATGATTTTAATTACCAGAATTATAATTAAAAATTAACGTTAATTTCTGAGATGCATTCATTATTAACTGTCCCTCTCTATATCATAAGCTCCAGGAAGTAAAGGACCATGTCTGTTTTTTAATCTCTTTTGCAGCCTCAGAGCATAGCAATTTTTTGTTGAGTACCTAATGGGTACAAAGCACTCCATAAATAATTGCTGAATAAATACATGACTAAAAGAAACAATATTATCTTCTTTGTCTATATTTTAAAAGAAGAAAGTGAGGTACAAAAGAGATCTAATAAATGGTAGAGCTGAGATATAAGTCCACTTCAGTTTGGTTCCAGAGGCCAGGCTCTTTCTACTATGACAGTGTCCTAGTCCGCTCAGGCTACCAAAACAAAATAACACAGATTGGATAGCTTAGACAAAAGAAGTTCTGGAGACTGGAAGTCCAAGATTAAGGGGCCATCAGAGTTGGTTATGGGTGAAACCTCTCATCCTGGCTTGTAGGGACATCATTTTGCTGTGCTCTCATGTGGCCTCTTCACTGGGCACATGCAGGGAGGGAGGGGGGAGAGCAAGAGAAAGGGAAAGAAGGAAAGAAGGATCTCTGGTGTTTTTTCCACTTCTTATACAGACACCAGTCCTATCAGATTAAAGGCCCAACTTTCTTTATGACTTCATTCAACCTTTACTACTATCTTGTAGGCCCCATCTCCAAATATAGTCACATCAGGGATTAGAGCTTCAAAACATGAATTTGGGGGCAGGGGGACATGATTTGGTCCATAACAGAAAGATTTCCAGGTTTTATTATAAAAACAGAAAGATGTAGAGGAATCTAACTTTGATAGTATTGCGATGCTCTCCTTCTGCCTTCTGCACACCTATTATGAAAGTAATGATGCCAGTGTGTCTAATTACATAAGAAATAAGAGAAAAACAGAAAAATGTTGGAATGAAAGGTGTGAGAAACTTTAGAAATAGACAGTAGTACTCCAACATTGGGGTTATTTGGCCCTCCTCTAATTAGTGACTCCAAATGGCTGCCAGACCATGAAGTATCTTCTTAACCACCAAATCAAATTCTGACCGCATTTTCTCATTAAAGACATTCAGCTTTCAGCTTCTCTTTCTTGTATTCTGAAATAGCTATGGTTTTCAGCCATTAATCTACTCCATCCTCCATACTTGGACTAGTTTTCATCCTGAGAAGAAAATAAGACCTTGTCACTCCCTTGCTTAACTCTATATATTCATATATATTCATTTCTATATATTCTATATATTCATCTCTTTATATTCATTTCTCTATATATTCATTTCTCCCTCTGACAGTGGTTCTAAAACTTCATTGCCTATCAGAATCACCTAGAAGGCTCATTAAAACAGAGTGGTGTCTCTCCAGGACTCATGCCCCCATTCCCAGAGTTTCCAATGCTGTAGAGCCCTGAGAATTTGCATTTCTAACTGTTCCTAAGTGACGCAAATGAAACTGATCCTGGGACTGACGACTTTTTGAGAAGCTCTGTCCTGCAGAGAAGACTGACCCACAGACTCTTGCCTCTGTCTGGCCCCAGCTTGCTCACCTCTTTTCCTCTTACCTTCCTCCTTCTAACTCCCATTGATCTTACATGCTAGCCACATGTTTTCACCAGGTCCGGAATACTTCAGCATTGTCATACTTCGTGCCTTCATGGCTGGCAAAGTCTATTTCCTACCCAGCCCACATGCTCCTTCTATACACAGCCTCCCTTACTTTTTCGGAGTATTTTAATGATGATTCCACATACTGTATTCATATATATCTATTTTATATTACTGCTTTATTTTTATTATTTTTCAAGCCCTTCTCTTTCACGGTGGGTTTGACTATACAGGAGACATGTCTCATTTTTGTATTTCTGATGATTCACATAGTGTCTGCCAAGAATGGCTGCTTGGTATATGTTGAATTTGTATTTAAAGTTAATTCAGTTTGATTATCCATAAAAGGCTTAAACCATTCATGGGATGTAAGGTAGCTCTGACATCCTGTAAGTTTCCTTTCATCCTCTTAGGATCTGAGACCCTATAGAAGAGCATTTCATCTACTTTCAGCTACTGTGCATGGCTTCCCTTATTCATCAGATCTCACCTTCAATTTGTCTATGTAGCTGACCTCCATTCCAGGCTTTGCTGGCCATGTTTTTGTCTGGCAAGCTCCAGCATTCTCTTCGGCTTACACCTTTACTTCTTGAGGTTCAGACTGGGTCCTCTAGCTCTCTTCTCACTAGCCTCCCTTGCCTCTACTACCTGCCAGAGTAGCACGCTTTGTTTGATCTGATTTGGCCCACTGGTTCCAGAACTTTGAAACCATCTACAGCCACTAGGCTAATGGTCCACACATCTGCAGTCACTATAACCTGAAGAAAGGCTGCTGGTTGAACCTTTCGCCTTACTCTCCCTTTTCCCCAGTTTCCACCTATTAACACTTGATTCATTATTCAACCAACCTTCAATTCATTCTTCTATTTGTTGTTCCACTCAGAGCTTGTAGGTGACAAAGTGTATGGCATCACTTACTACATTTCTACTTCAAACTATGTATTATTACGCACTGAAGTCATAAAGGGGGAAAACTCTGAGCTGGAAAAGAAAGAAAGAAAAAAATTTCAGTCACAACTCAGCTGTGAAATATTGCTAATGACAGCCTCTTCAGTTTATCAGTAAGAGGGCAACATAAGCTGTATTTTCAGAAGATATGAATAATCCAGCTCTTTATTAATTATACTGGAAGCATATAGTATTCCAATTATAAAAATTATCAGCCGTGAAAAATTTCATACCCTGTTTACTTTCAGGGTGAAATACACCTTCTCAAACTTGTAGATTATTTTTGCTTTGTAGGTCAGGCTTAAGTATAAATGATAATTCATTTCTCAGATAAGCTAAAAGGCTAAAAATAAAAAAGAAGAAACTGTCAACTTCTGATAAACCAGATGCAAGAGGTGATAGCTAGGCCACCATGTCAAATTTCAAATTAATAATTTTAACTGTACTTGGGCCAAATAAACGGACTTTGTAAAAAATTCCTTACTCTCAGAAATTATGTTATTTCTCGTTTATATAAGGAGTTTGATTTTTATCTCTACCAGATGAAATTCCCTGTAATTTGCCGTTTCAAATAATTACTCATAACAAACCAGAAGAATAGGTGCTATATGGCCTGATACATATATTCTCTAGCTGAAATGCTTTTCTAGTTTTGATTCTTTGATCCCTTCAACCAAGTGTAGGCTTGGTTTTCTCAGTTTTAAAAGGCATAGAGATCCTGCCTTCTACTACAAGAGGAATAAAACAATCTTGGGGTACTACTCAATAAATGGGAGACAACAATTCTTAATAATGTCCAACTTGCAGTATTATTGTTAGTATTAAATAAGGGAATAATTATGGAAATGCTAGCCAATGCATGCACACAGTTGGTGGTCAATAAATGTTAGAAGTCCCCTAATAGTACCACTGTCTGTGAGTCCCAGAAATAGCTCAGGCATCCATGTGCTTTCTTACAGGAAATTGGTTGTGAATATTTATATTTTCTGGTCAAGTAGAGTGAATCGTTCCTTGCAGTGCTCTCGAGAAGAATGTTGGAACACATGAAGTACCCAAATGGACACATCTGGTGTTCTAGAAAGGCTATTGGAGGGGAGGTAGAGAAGCTCAGTGCCTTGGGAAATGTGCATTTTCCACTGTGCAAAACAGAATCACATTTGCCAAGAGGAGGTTTATTGTCAAGAGATGAGACAAGTAGGAAATCACTAAAATTGCTGTCTCTGTGAACGGATTTGGAAGATGAATGCATTGAGATTTCTTCTCAGCCCTCATTTTCTGCTTCTCTGTGGTATCCAACACTGTTGCCCATGTCCTCTACCCTAAGCTACTCTTTTTGAAAGTCTTTTCTCTGTACCAGATTGAAACTATATTCACATTCTTCTCTCATGAATTCTGCCCTTTTCTGCTATCTGATTAAACCGCTTCCATATTTAAATTTTTGACTTTCCATTATGTTCAATCTTGAGATCCATGGCCTTCTCTGTGGACTTTCTCATAGAGAATCCATCCATTTTGGGGGATGCAACTTTTGTAATTTATGTGGAGGGTTCCCAGATATCACTGGAGTTCTAATTTCTAAAGTTTCAGGTTTGCATCTCCTCTACAGCTCCCTACCGAGTAATTGTTGATGTTGTATTGATATGCCGAACTCAGCATATTAGAAAAGACTCACTTTCTGTCATCCTTATTTCTTTTACTATTCTCAGAACTCAGTTCATGCTTATCATGTCAGTCATGTTAGAATTGGTTCAACATTTCACTCCCTAAACCTAAAATCATGTTGAGTAACGTTCTCTAATGTCATAGATTGTTCTTTCCTCAGTCAACATCTTTGTGTACACCAATATCCTTTCCCACTTTGACTGTTTTTGTAGCCACAACCTGCCTGCCAACTCCAACTACTTCAGACCTGCAGACTCTCTTTTCTCCAGTTCATTCTGTGCACCTCAGCTAGTTTATGTCTTTTAACAACCTTTGCTAACTCATCACAGCATTGCTTACTGAAAACCCTACAATGACCCTGAGTTTCCACAGGTTTTCCAAACTCCTGGCCTTCCAGGACTACATCTGGACTAACTTGACTCTATAATCCCACTCTTTCCCACTTATCACTATCCCTCTGGGGCTCCATTCATTCCATTTACAGAAGGTTTCTGATAAGCAGTGACTCTTTCAAGGAAAGGTAAAATAGAGCCCTAAAACCTTCCTGAGATACTTCATTTTCTGTCCAGAACACATCCTCATGGTTATAAACTCATTTTTTTAAAAGATTTTATTTATTTAACACAGAGAGACACAGTGATAGAGGGAACACAAGCAGGGGGAATGGGAGAGGGAGAAGCAGGCTTCCCGCTGAGCAGAGCTTGATCCTAGGACCCTGGGATCATGACCTGAGCCGAAGGCAGATGCTTAACACCTGAGCCATGCAGGCACCCCATAAACTCCTTCTTTAGACACACACTTGATTCCACAAATATAAAATGGCACTAGGATGTCAGTAGGTGCTTCTAATAAGCACTTTTTGTCATGGCCCTATAATCTAAACACTGAGAACTGGCAAATTTCCCAAGTATTCTCTTTATTCATACAAATATCATTTAAAAAGATCCTTCAATGTTTGCATTTTTCATCACATTAGAAATTAGAAATTTATTTTTTATTATTAAATGTTTTAAATAGAAAATATAATAGGTACTCCTATACCTATCATTAGATTTAATAGATGAGAAAGGTCAGAAAGGTCATATTTACTGCAAGGCACTTTAAAAAAAAATGTTCTTTATAAGTTGCCTGGGTGGCTCAGGCAATTAAGCAGCTCAGGTCATTATCTCAGGGTTGTGAGATCAAACCCCACATTGGGCTCACACTGAGCATGGAACCTGCTTAAGATTCTCTCTCTTCCCTTCTCTCTGCCCTTCTCCTTCCCCTTGAGCTCTATCTAGCTCTCTTTCTCTCAATAAATAAATAAATGAAATAAAAATAAAAATGTTCTTTAGTTCATCCTATTAATGGATGATTTGCCCACTGATAACTATTAATAATTGGATGTTATGATTTTAAATTCGTGACTAAGAATCAAATAAAATTGCATTGATTTCTTTGGCAATGTATAAGAGAATATAAGGATATAACGAGTCCTATGACCCAAACTTTCTGTTCACCAGTAACTGAGAAGATACCAAAAACATTAGGAGTTGGGTAATATTTGTGTTAGATTTTGTCTATGACTTGATGTGAGTAGAAAAAGAGCCTGTCTAGGAAAGAACAAGTCAGTGCATGTTCTTTTATTAGACTCAGAACTGAGTTAGCCAGCGAATTTCCCATTATATCTTAGCTGCCAGGAAACTTGCACTATTTAATTGCTAAACTTCATAAATTAACTCATCCCAGGTCCCTGTCATCTGTTATTCTCCTTCTTTTTAACAGGTTTTATACTTTTAATTCTTACTTGTCTAACATGTTTTAAAAGATGACTGTAATCACTTATTGAACATTTTTTAAAAACCCACAGAAACACACTTACAGGACACGATTCTCTCAAATCATTAGAGAATTCCAAGATACAGTATTCCATGGCAAATTCATCAAGTTTCTCAAGATAGGACATAAATAGTGACTTGTTTTAAATGGGAATAATGAAACCTAATTTTTATGAAACCCACAGTAATCTAAAAGCTTCAATTTCATTTGTGTCTATCCTCTCTTCAATACCAAACTTCTTAGCAACCCAATTAGGTGGTAAAGAACTGATACAGATTTATCAACTTTTTTCATCAGTTTGATAAGACAGTCAAGGATTCAAATTCAAATGATGGACATTGGGGAAGGTATGTGCTATGGTGAGTGCTGTGAAGTGTGTAAACCTGGCGATTCACAGATCTGTATTCCCGGGGCTAACAATACATTATATGTTTATAAAAAAAATAGAAAAAATATTTTAAAAAAAGATATGGAAAAAGAAATAAGATACCTGATTAATTTATAGATGGATAACTCTATTGTCCATGAAGTATCTTATCATACAAGTGAGGCATCTCAGTCTCTGTTCATAGCCCACACCTAAGTTTGGCTACTGAATTCACTAAAGTAAAACAGTGGTAAGAAGCTACAGGACTTTGAAGTAGAGGGATAAGTAGATCTTAAACAACTTGCCCAATGGAAAATGAATTCATGCCCAAGTCCAGCCTAGAACCCAGATTTCTTGGCATATCTAGGAACACTATAACTGGTTTGTGTTAATGTTTCACGTGGAGACAGTTTTACTTGTTTTTGAGTAATAGCTTAAGCTGATAGTTGGCTGAAGTAACCACTTTGAAGGTCAAAATTTATTTGAATTTGTAAATTCTCTCTCTGTTGAAAAACTATGCCCACTATTGAATTATAGGCAAGGCATTCGATATAGGTGTTGGTCAAACAGTGGTAAATAAAACAGTACTTAATGGCCCTCAGGATCTTTGTATCTAGAAGCAAGTTTTTTAATTCTTTATTAATAAAGTTGAGAATTGGGTGGGGCTTTACTGAGATTGGGCCATATGTACATAGCAGAGATGCTGACTCCAGCCAATGATGGAGTGGAGCTGAAGGTGAGAGGTCATAACATTTAAAATTTGAGATCAATAGGAGTAAGTCAGGCTAAAAAATAGGAAAGGGAAGAGAAAAATGTTCTAGGTTCAGGAAACCCAACAGAAATCCTGATGGGTTTTAAAAACCTAAATAAGTTTAGTCTGGCTGATGCTTCAGAGCAAGTCTAAGCTGTGAAGTTGTAGACACAGGCCCCTTCACCTACAGATGACATTACCAGGGTTGGCATTGGTCCTGAGAAGAAGGAGAGGCCACTTACGGGATAAAGAATGAAGTGGTCTGAAATTACATTTTAAAACAAAAGACTTCCAATATGGTAGGTTCATTCAGTGGGACTCCAGAGGTCACGGGCATAACCAATTTTAGATAATCAATGTTCAGGTCCTCCACTCCCTTTTGTACTCTTTCTTAAAGGGGACCCTCTCGAGAAAGCATACACTTGCAGTGAAGGCATCATGCAGGGTTCTTTTCCCTGGTATATCTCACGTCTGTCCTTCTTCCTCTTTACACAGAAGAGACCTATCTTTCACTCATTCTGAATCTTGCTCTGATGGGTTATTCAGGAGCTCCCAAAAATGGACAAATCTAAATATTGATTTTGGTGAAGTCTTCATTTCTCAAGACACAGTAAATCTGCTTATAGATTTGAGATTTCCTCTTGTTTAAAAATAGTTTCATTAAGCATAAAACAGGTATCAGAAACAGTCTTAGAATATTTTGAAGTCAGGTATACTGCACAGTGGAGATACAGGAGTAGTGGAAACTTTAACTTAATAATTTTGTCCATTTCATTCCTGAATTACTACCATAGAATGCATTCTTCCTGAAAAGAAGTTGGAAAGAGCAAAGAAAGAGAATTTTGGTCAAAAACATAGATGAAGATGGTACTTTATTTCACCGAAGTAAATTCCTTGGATTTTTTAGAAAATCTAAACAATTTTTAGAATTATAAAAAAGCATGTTAGAAAATAAGAACCTGCAACAAGGGGTGCCTTCTGAACATTTTCATCCTCCTCAGTAAGGAGAAAGCACCAGTGAAAGAATTCTCATTTACCTCTTACACAGTTTTATATATTGCATGTATTATATATACATCTACAGTATTATATATTATATATTGTATAAATATACAGTTTCAGCTGTATATTTGGCCTGATTTCAGAGAGAAAATTGTGGGAAATTATTTATTTTCAACAGAATTTATAGCTTCAGTAAAAGGAACATATGACAAAGTTAACTTCATGTTTCATATTTTTATTCAGGTTATGGAGAAACAATTTCATTATCCTTTATAAGGGATTATTGAATATTGTGAACACGTCTGAAAGTTTTGCTTGGACCATGTTTTTCGTTCTGTGTGTCTCATCAATATCTTTAGTCATCTACTCATTCCTCCCAGTATTTATTATGGGAATAACTGCAAGGAAATGTGTTGTAGATTCTGCTCTGTATAATGCAATGAACCAAAATCATTAATATACGGCAATATCTTTTCTTCTGTTTACTCTTAATTTTTACAAAGAACATTAATCTGACACTCTGAACTTAAAATCAGTATTAGCTTATTGTGATTAAGTCCACTATCTCAAATGTGGATTTGCTGCTCTAATTCTATTTTTTTTCCACCATGAAATATTACCACACTATCTATATATAATAATTATCAAGAGCCTATCTTTATGTCTACCTGTCATGATTTTTTAAAAGATTTTTATTTATTTACTTGACAGGGAAAGAGAGAATGAGAGCTCCTGAGCAGGGGGTGCAGCAGGCAGAGGGAGAAGCAGAAGCCCTGTGAAGCGGGGAGCCCAATATGGGGCTCAATCTCAGGCCCCTGAGATCATGACCTGAGCCTAAGGTATACCCTTTACTCACTGAGCCACCCAGGTGTCCCTACCTGTCATGATTTTTAAAGCATCGAGAAATGACCTAGGAAACTGAGCTTTGGCACAAATGTAAAGGTTTTTTTTTGAACAGAAGGCAGAAAATATCCCAACATGTGGAATTTAATACATATGTGAAATGTATGAATTTAAGTGAATATAAAACCTAGATTTGAGTAATTTTAAATTCACAAATAAGGTGCTTCTAAGTAAAAGAGTAAAATTAATTGTCATCTGATAAGGTTTTCTAGTGTTTTTATTTTAATTCCAATATAGTTAACATACAGTATTATGTTGATTTCAAGTGTAACACTATAGTAATTCAACAAAACCATACATCACTCTGTACTCAACACAAGTGCACTCCTTAATCTCTACTTCAACGGACACTTGGACTTCTTCTATAATTAGGCCGTTATAAATAATGCTGCAATAAACATAGTGCATGTCTGCTTTTGAATTAGTGTCTTTTAATTTTGGGGGGATAAATACCAAGTAGTGCAATTGCTAGATCATGAGATAGTTTTATTTTTAACTTTTTGAGGAACCTCCATACTATTTTCCACAGTGGCTGGACCAGTCTGTATTCCCACCAACAGTGCATGAGTATTCCTTTTTCCATGTTCTCACCAATAGTTGTTCTTGTGTTGTTGATTTTAGCTATTCTGACAGGTATTATCTGATAGCTCATTGTAGTTTTGATTTGTATTTCCCTGATGATGAGTGACAATGAACATCTTTTCATGTGTTTCTTGGCCATCTGGATGTCTTCTTTGGAGAAACGTCTGTTCATGTCCGTTTTTCAACTGGATTATTTAATTTTGGGGTGTTGAGTTATACCAGTTCTTTATATATTTTGGATATTAACTCTTGATTGGATATGTCATTTATAAATATCTTCTTCCATTCTGTAGGTTGTCTTTTCATTTTGTGGATTGTTTCCTTTGCTGTACAGAAGGTTTTTATTTTGATATAGTCTCAATGGCTTATTTTGCTTTTGTTTCCCTTGCCTCAGATAACGTATTTAGAAAAAAGCTGCTACAGCTGATGTGAAAGACATTACCATCTGGGTTCTCTCCTAGAATTTTTATGGTTTCAGGGCTCATATTTAAGTCTTTCATCCATTTTGAGTTTATTTTTGTGTGTGGTGTGAGAAAGTGGTCCAGTTGCTTTATTTAGCAATATGCTGACTGCAATATGCAGTTTTCCCAACACCATTTAAGAGAGTCTTTTTACCATTGCATACTCTTTCCTACTTTGTTGAAGATTAATTGACCGTATAGTTGTGGGTTTATTTCTGAGTTTTCTTTTCTGTTCCATTGATCTATGTGTTTATTTTTGTGCCAGTACCATACTTTTTTTATTACTACAGCTTTGTAATATAACTTGAGGTGAATTTCGATGTCTTCAGCTTTGCTTTTCTTTTTCTAGGTTGCTTTGGCTACTCGAGGTCTTCTGTGGTTCTATACAAATTTTAGGATGGTTCATTTTAGTTGTGTGAAAATTTGTTGGTATTTTAATAAGGGTTGTATTAAATATATAGATTGCTATAGGTAGTACAGATGTTATAATAACAAATTTGTTCTTTCATTCCATGAGCACAGAATGCCTTTCCATTTCTTTGTGTCATTTCAGTTTCTTACATCAGGGTTTTATACTTTTCAGAACACAGGTCTTTCACATCTTTGGTTAGGATTATTGCTAGGTATCTTATCTTTCTGTTTGGTGTGCAATTGTGAATAAGATTGTTTTCTTAATTTCTCTTTCTGCTGCTTCATTATTGGTGCATAGAAGAGGAACAGATTTCCGTAGATTAATTTAGTATCCTGTGACTTAACTGAATTTGTTTTATCAAATCTAGCAATTTTATGGTTTTTAGGGTTTTCTATATATAGTATCATTTCATCCACTTCTTCCTTACTGACTTGGGTGCCTTTTTTGCTTTTTGTTTTCTGATTGCTATGGCTAGGAATTCCAGTACTATGTTGAATAAAAGTGGTGAGAATGGACATCCTTGTCTTATTCCTGACCTTAGTGGGAAAGCTCTCAGTTTTTCCCCATTGAGGATGATGTTAGCTGTGGGTTTTTTTTCACATTTGGCCTTATTATGTTGAGGTATGTTCTCTCTAAAACTGTTTTGTTGAGGGTTTTTACCATGAATAGATGTTGAACTTTTTTCTGTGCCTGTTGAAATGATCATATGGTTTTTATCTTTTCTCTTATTGATGTGATGTATCACATTGATTTGTGAATGTTGAAGCACATAAATCCCGCTTGATCATGGGGGGTGATTTTTCTTAATGTGTTGAGTGTGGTTTGCTAGTATTTTATTGAGAATTTTTTAAAATTTTATTTATTTATTTGACAGGGAGAGATCACAAGTAGGCAAAGAGGCAAGCAGAGACAGAGGGAGAAGTAGGCTCCCCACTGAGCAGAGAGCCCGAGGCGGGGCTTGATCCCAGGACCCTGAGATCATGACCTGAGCCGAAGGCAGAGGCTTAGCCCACTGAGCAACCGAGGTGCCCCTTATTGAGAATTTTTATGCCTATCTTTATCATATTTGGTCTGTAGTTCTCTTTTTTAGTGGTCCATTAGTCTGGTTTAGTATCAGGGTAATGCTGGCCTCATAGAATGAATTTGGAAGTTTTCCTTACATTAGCATGTTTTTGGAATAGTTTGGGAAGAAAGATATCAACTCTTCTTTGAATGTTTGGTAGAACTCCACTGTGAAACCATCTGGTCCTTGAGTTTTGTTTCTTGGGAACTTTTTGATGACTGAGTTAATTTGTTTGCTAGCTATCAGCCTGCTCAAATTTTCTATTTACTCCTGTTTCAGTTCTGGTGGTTTATATGTTTCTGAAATTTTCTCCATTTATTCTAGGTTATACTATTTATTAGCATATAGTTTTTCATAAAATTCTCTTATGATTGTATTTCTGTATTACTGGTTGTTATTTCTCCTCTCTCACTTGTGATTTTATTTATTTGAATCCTTTGTCTTTCTGACTGTCTCTCTCTCTCTCTCTTTGATAAGTCTGGCTAAGGGTCTAACAATTTTATTGATTTTTTTTTTTCAAAGAACCAACTCCTGGTTTCATTTATCTGTGCTATTGTGTTAGTAGTTGTTTTTCTTGTTCCTAGTTTGTATATCATTTATTCTTGCTCTAATCTTTCTCTTTGCCTTCCTTCTTCTGGTTTAAGGTTTCATTTGTTGTTCCTTTTGTAGTTCCTTTAGGTGTATGGTTCATTTGTTTGAGATTTTTCTTGTTCCTGGAGGTAAGCCTGTATTGCTATTAATTTCCCTCTTAGAATTGCTTTTGCTTCATCCAGAGGTTTCAGATTTTTTTTTAAATTTGTTTCCATGTACTTTTTTAGTTCTTTTATTTCTAGTTGATGCATTAATTGTTTAGTAGCATGTTATTTAACCTCCATGTATTTGTGGTCTTTCCAGAATTTTTTCTTGTGGTGGACTTCTAGTTTCATAGTGTTGTGCTCAGGAAAGATGCATGGTTTGATTTTGAGTTTATTGAGTTTGTGGAAGCTGGTTTGCGGGCTAATATGTGATCTAGTTTGGAGGATGTCCGACATGCACTTGAAAAGACAATATATTCTGCTGTTTTAGGATGGAATATTCTGAATATATCTGCTAAATCCATCTGGTCTGCTGTGTCATTCAGAGCTGTTGTTTCCTTGTTGCTGTTCTGTTTAAATGATCTGTCCATTGATGTAAGTGGAGGGTAAACATCCCCTCCTTTATAGTATTATTACTGATTACTTACTTTGTGTTGGGTATTAACTGTTTTATGTATTTGGGTGATCCTAAATTGGGTGAATAAATACTTACAATTGTTATATTTTCTTATTGGATTGTTCCCTTTATGATTATATGGTGTCTTTCTTTGTCTCTTGCTACAGTGTGTGTTTTAAGGTCTATTTAGTCTGAAGTATTACTATTCCAAGTTTCTTTTGGTATCCATTTGCATGATAGGTGTTTCTCCATCTTCTCACTTTGAATCTGCAGGTGTCTTTAGGTCTAAGATGGGTCCCATGTGGGCAGCATACAGATGGGTCTTATTTCTTTATCCATTCTGTCACCCTATGTCTTTTGACTAGTCCATCTACATTCAAAGTAATTACTGATAGAAATGAGTGTACTGTCATTTTTATTACTTGTTTTGTGGTTATTTCTGAATATTTTCTCTGATCCTTTCTTGTCTTTCTTTCATGTTTTGCTGATTTTGTTTAGTGATATATTTGGATTTCTCTCTCTTTTTTCTTTGCATATGCATGAGTGGTTTTTGATACATGGTTACCATTAGGTTTGTACATAACCTTTTCTGCATGCAGCAGTCATATTGAGTTGATGGTCATTAATTTGAACCCATTATTTTCTCCTATTCTCCCCATGTCTTAGGTATATGTTACTATGCTTATATTCTGTTTTTGAGAACTGCTTGACTGATATTTTACAGAAATGTTCATTGATACTGCTTTTGTGTTTCCTACTTCCAAACTGTTGCTTTTGGTCTTCCTTCCCCCTCTAAGAGTCCCTTATAAAATTTCTTGCAAAGCTGGTTCAGTGGTCATGAAATCCTTTATGGTTTGTTTGTCTGGGAAACTGTTGACCTCTCCTATTCTGAATGATAGCATTGCTGGATAGAGTATTCTTGCCCACAGACTTTTCCCATTCAGTGCTTTGAATATATCATGCCATTCCCTTCTGGTTTGCAAAGTACATGTTGAAAAATCTCTTGCTAGCCTTATGGGTTTTCCCATCTAAGTTAATGACTTCTTTTTGTCTTGCTGCTTATAAGAGGTTTTCTGTATCACCGTATTTTGCAAATTTAATTAGAATATGTCTTAGTGTCTGTCTGCTTTTGTTGATTCTGCTGGCAAGTGTCTGTGCCTCCTGGATCTGGATATCTGGTTCCTTCACCAGATTCAGGAAGTTTTCAGCCATTATTTCTTCAAATAAATTTTCTGTCCTCTTTTCTCTCTTCTTCTTCGTCTGGGACTCCTATGATACAAATATCATTACATGTGATGGAGTCTCTGAGTTCTCCAAGATCTTTTCTTGTTTTACATGATTCTTTTCTTTCTCTTTTGTTCAGCTTGATTAATTTTCATTATGCTATCTTCCAGGTCACTAATTTGTTCCAGTGCTTCTTCCCTCCTGCTGCTCATTCCGTCAAACGTGTTTCTCATTTCATTTATTAAGCCCTTCATCTCTGCTATGTTATTCCTTGTCTCTGTGTTAAGGGTGTCACTCATGTCTTCCACTCTTTTCTCAAGTCCAGTGAGTGATGACCATTGCTTTAAAGTCTCTACCAGGCAAGTTACTTGTAACTGTTTCACTTGGTTGTAGCCTTGTCCTGCTCTTTCATTTGGGATAAATTTCTCTGTCTCCTCATTTTTGTCTGCTTCTGTGTCTGTTTCTCTGTGTTAAGAAAGTCAGGTATGTCTTCTGCTTTTGAAAGTAGTGATTTTATATGACACCTGGGCAGCTCAATTAAGTGTCTGCCTTCACACAGGTCTCCATCTCAGAGTTCTGGGATAGAGCCCCACTTCAGGCTCCCTGCTTGGTGGGGAGTCTACTTCTCTTTTTTCCTCTGCCCCTCCCCCTCCTCACGTTGTGCTCTCTTCCTGTCTCAAATAAATGAACAAATCTTAAAAAAAAAAAAAAAAAAAAGGAAAAAGGCGTAGCTTTATGCAGAAGGGTGCCCTCCACTGCAGTGTCTTCTGTCTATCAGTGACTGGCACTTTGGAAGAGTATCTGACATGTATTGTTTATGTCCTGTTGTTGTGTCTTTTCCTTTTAGGTCAGTCATCTGCACTGACTCTCTGCCTGCTGTGGGCTATGATTACTCTCTGTGCTATTAGTGGGACTCAGCCAGATCAGCCTTGTGGGGATGTGCCTGCCAGACCTTGGGAGCAGGCCAGTGGTGTTAGCAAATTTGAGCTGGGTTAATAGTCCTTTTATGGATCACCTGAAGTTCTGTGGGGCAGCCTGGGGTATGAGAGTGGTCACAGTGTGTGACAGTGGTTGGAAGTGGGTGTCTGGGTGTGGTTTTGTGGCTTGGTGGGGTACATGGAATCTGCTGTGTACCTAGCAGCTGGGTGGGTCCTGAGTGTGTGTGGTTTTAACAAAATGTGCCTTATGCTCATGGCTGAGTCTAATGGGCTTGGAGTAGGTGAGTCCTCAGGAGAACTCCTAATAAAGTTTATTACAGTTTCTGGTACAATCTCAGGCATTGGCCAAGAAAATAACACTAGAAACTGGTAAAATGTCCTTTCACTAAGAGGTGTCCAAGTTTGTGCTTTGTATAAGATGAAGGAGGATCTAATCATGTTTTCAACTGATATATCAATGTTAAAAAAACACATGATATATAAAATATATATTATTGTATATATTTATACTTACAGTGTATATATATAACATTGCATAATATATTATATTATATTATATATCATATCATGTGTTTTTTGGCATATTGCTTGAGAAGAGTTTAATGAGATGAGTCCTCATTGGTGTAATAAAGTTCTTTCCTGGCCCACTAGTTATTTAGGGAATCAAAGCTTCTCAAAAATTATATCTATAAGGCCAAGTATGGGCATAGAAGTTATTATGAATGCTTTATCATTCCAGAGATATATAATATTTATCCACAGACACATAAACTGATAAAAAAAAAAGACTTATTTATTGGGGCACCTGGGTGACTCAGTGGGCTAAAGCCTTTGCCTTCAGCTCAGGTCATGATCCCAGGATCCTGGGATCGAGCCTTGCACTGAGCTTTCTGCTCAGCATGGAGCCTGCTTCCTCCTCTCCGCTTGTGTCTCTGCCTACTTGTGATCTCTGTCAAATAAAAAAATAAAATCTTAAAAAAAAAAGACTTATTTGTCTCATTACAAAGTCATTTTCTTACAAAATTTTACTTTCATGTTTGAAAAATTTTTTCTAAATATGTAATATGTTTATGATGTTTTCATCAATTATATTATAAGATAACAGTAACTCAACCTATAAGAACCTAATAATAATTACAACCTTATGGTCACAGGAAATTTTTAAACATTTTGACTTATATATATGTTTTTCTGCAATGTGACAGGATAATCAACCAGGACTAAAAATTACTCTTTAGGATAAAAACTGTAGGGAAAAAAATGGAGTGGAAGTACAAGTTCAAGGGAAAAGTATCAAACCCCTGCCATTTCCAGTTGTTAGAGAGGAACTTCTTCATGTATTTATAAGAGAACAATGATAGACATCAAATCTTATCATTTAAATTCATTTGGATCTATTCAAAAGAGGACACAGCTGTTTTATTTTCTGTATCAGTGTTGCATCATACTGGATATTCCACCCTTTGTAATTATCTAATTTTACAGTAAAATAATTTTATGTGAACTTAAAAAATAGTAAGAAAGTATATATTTTTTCAAAAATTCTAAGGGTGGTTTGTAAGCAAAAAAGTGTAATGACCACTGCAGAAAATCTGTTTGAGTACAGTATGAAAAGGAAACAGAAGGGGGCAAGACTGGAGACAAAAAGACTAGCTAGTAGGATGTTGCAATAAATGACTCAGGATAATGGTTGCTGCGACCATGATGGATAAGAGACAATGAATCTGCGATACACTGGGAGGTAGAATGAATAGGATATGTTGAGAGATTAGATGTTGAGGAACAAGAAGGGTAAAGGATGACACCGAGCTTTCTATTTGGGTAACTGATGTTACTGAAAGAGGGAAACATAGTGAAGTAATAAGTGTGAGGGACAGGTGTGTGATGCCCTGAGAGTGTGTGTGTGTGTGTGTGTGTGTGTGTTTGCATGCATGTGTGTAGTATTGTGTGTGTACTTACTTTCATATAAGTGCATGGAATGAAGATGAGAAGAGATATTTGGGCTAGAGGCTTAAACTTGGTAGGCATAAGAATATATACATAATAACTGAGTCTACGGGAGTAAATGAGATCTCCCAAGAAGAGATGCAGGAGGAAAATTAGGAGCATGTGTTGGCATGAAAAACAAGAGAAGGCAATGTTTCAAAAGGAAGGATTATTTAGTGGTGTCAAATGTTGCTGCAAAGTCAAGTTAAAGAAAGATGGAGAAGACCTTTTTCAGAAGAGTTTCAGTAAAGAAATGGAGACAGAAGCCAGCTTGAAGAGGGGGAATAGATGCATGCGTACACCTACACCCACACCCACATTCAAGGTGCGGCAATAGGAACTACGGGTTAAACGGCTGACAGTGGATTTATTTGGTGCTGATAAATCAACTATTGCTAATTAATAGAATTTTTTTTTTGTATATAACAGAGAAATGTGTGGCTAATTTATGAACTGAAAAAAATCATGTATTTTACTCTTTAAATAATCAAGTTTTTCCATGAAAATGCACTTTATAACAACACTTGTCTCCTCATTTACTATTTAGGCTTGCTTCAGTAGACAGGGATGTCCACTCAATATAAAACACTGGGCTAAATTGGGCTGGGATAATGAATCAGACGTGTAGCCAGATCTCAAGGTATTACAAAGGAGTTACCATGTCTTTAAAATATCATACTATGAGGCAGTAAGTGATATGTGTTGCAAATATACACTTTGGCTTTAAGAATATAAATATGGGTAAATATTTTTATCTAAAGGCTTTTAATACAGTGTGCACAGAATACTAATTTTAAAGCCCTAGTACTTAGATCTGTATTCCTTCAACAAGGAGTCTCTGCCTTTTCCTGATTATTATTTCTTAAAGAGAACACACAAGTAAACCTAAAAAATTAACAAAATAATGCACATGGGCCTACCTCTTAGTTTGGATTTCTATACATCAGACTATCAAAAGAGAACTAACTATATTCAATTCTTTATTCAGCTTAGTTTGCATTTTAAATGGAAATGACAATGTCCAGAGTAAAAAAATAACTTGACTCTTCACTCAAATGTGATTCTTCTTTCTTCGCTCCCCCTTGCCTCTGGTCTTGAAACATAACTCTCTTCTCCTTCTTAAACTCTCATATTAAAAATTGCTTAATTAGGGGAGAATATGAAATTTTATTCATTCTTTTTTGAGGACTTATGCAATTAAAAAGTTGAGAATCTACTTGGATGTTTGAGGAGCACAGATTACACTGAACAATCCACCCTTAAAAATTAAATAGAATGTTATAATCATAAATAGCTCTGCCTTGCAGTCTTTTCTGTAATTCTAACATTCATATTGTCATTTGATTAGTTAATCATCCATTTTCAAAGGTGTGAATGTGTTTTCACACTTCTGCTAAGACAGTGTTAACTATGAAACTATAGATAGCAATAGAGATTAATTATCTATTGCACAAGTTCCCACACCTTGTGCTTACCAGATAGAGGAAGAGAGTGCATGTCTTAGCACAGGTGTGATTTCAAAAAATGAAAAAAAAAATACTTGGTCAAATGAGTTCAAGGAGTACTTTCAATTGGCATACCTTTAAAATGTTAACCACATTGACACTTTTAATTTTATTTCATAAAACAATTGATCTCCTATGTATCATAAGAATTATTCCCTGAGTGGATTAGTGAATCTCTTTGGTTATAAATGAATGAGTGAAGTGGAGGCATTTTATAAATGAATCACTTTCTCATGAAATTTGAAAGGGAACAGAGCTCTATCAGATTTTAACAACAGCTGTAACTTCATTACGACAAAGCCAGACATTTTAGACTTGTCTTCTGAAAGGTTAATTAAATACATCGAGCCTTCTGAACACACTAGTAACTCAAAATAATAATAGTGCTATTATTATAATAGCAATAAACTGTCCAGCTGGCTTTTAGTTTTGCTGTTCTCTGACCCTAATGAAGTTTGCTAATTTTGAATCTGGCTCACCATCTCTTTGGAGACTGATTTTTCTATCTTAGTGAGTTGTTAGCTTTGATGTATAGGGTATTGTGACTGAAAAGAGAGACTAAGGGATAGAAGTTTATCTGTAACTGCATACTGTTTTGAAGTAAAGATATGTTCAAGTTTTGATCCATCATGAAAGGTAATAATTCCTCACTCCTAGATCAGTATTAGCTTTGATTTTACATTAACCTGGTGCAATTGATCTTTAATATCCTACAAGTCTTCTTTATGATGTAAACCAAGGACTGAAAATAAACAAAAAATTATTTCTCTTGATCAGAAAATGTTTCTACCATGTCATAAGCTTTCTGCTTTCTTCTTTTTTCAGAGAGTGGGTGAAGGCATGGTGTGGTTCTGTATGGACGCTAAGACAAGCTTGCAGACTCCTTGTTCTCTAAGTGCCTCCAACTGTAAATACATCACCCCAAATTGCTTCTTCTTTCTTGGTCTTTCTTGGGTATGACACCAGAAAAGCAAATGTCAAGGGTTTTTGATAGCAAGAAAATGAGATAAAAACCAAATATCATTGGTTTGTTAGACAAAGTAGCACAATATTCTTATATTTCTAAGCAATCTTGTCAGTTTGTACTTAGTTACTCTTCTATAATGTAAATTCCAAAGTCCAGGCTAATACACTCTCCATTTAATGAATTAGAATGACCATCATTTATCACCAAAGCCCCATTTAGATTGAGGACACTTCAGTTCTCAGGCTTATTTTTACTTTCCTGGAAGGCCTGAATTAACCAGAAACTTCCTGAGAAAGCTTGGGCCTAGCAGCTTCACTGATGAGTTTGCAATATTAGGCCAACCTTTGAAAGAAAAATAGTTGAAAGGAAGATGGTGAAAAGTGATCAGGACAGAGACTTTTTCTTATAAAAGACATTCCAGAAAATAAACTTTATCTTTATTGGATTGGGCATGCCTTCTGAGGAAAGAGTCTGCCATGTCCTCATTGGGTGTTATTTTGACCTTATTGCCCATCTGTGGACCTGGGAGAGAAAAAACACAAACACATGGAAAGAGAGGGGATCTTGGGACCTGGGAAATTAAGATGTATTTCCCAGGAAACTTCAGATCTTAAGATTTAAGATTTTCAAAGTTTTGACCAGCTTCAAAAATAAGAGCACCACACACATTTTAAAATGTGCTCCTTGGAACCATACATTGGATGGCCTCATTGTCTATAGGTGCTCTAATTGGGGGCAAAACATACAATAATGTGAAATTCCTCTTAAATTAGAGCTTTTTCTTAAACAGAATGATTCTCTGGGGCATGAAGCAAATGACCTCTTCTATTCTTTGTAGTAGTCTAAGCCAGAGAAGACCCTGTGGATGACATAAATCTTCTCTTTATCCCTGTCTTTGACGACATACTTCTGAATAATTCTGACACATACCAGAGCCTTCTAGAGGGTTGAACCATGTGCAGGCACTCCAGTTCAGCCCAGACTTTCAACCATCCACAACAAAGTGCTTCAGATATGCGAGGAATCTCTCTTGGATTCTCCAAACAACCCTGTTGCCACAGCTGAAAACCTCTGAGTCGTCTCAGTCAATGTCACATAGAGCAGAAAAGTCACTCTACTGAGTCAAATTCCTGACCCACAAAATAATGAAGTTTAATTAAACTGCTATTGTTTGAAGCCATTACATTTTGGTGCAATTTCTTGTGCAGCAAATGGAAAAGAGGTGCTATACGACAAAAACCTTAAGATGTGATATGGGCTTTGGGACTCAGTGGATGCCGGTATGGCCTCAAAATTATTGTAAATGTAATCTCAAAGAACCTCATGAGGCCACTGCTGAGGGCTCCTATGACACTGCGGAAAAGGTTGTCTGAAGATGAGGAAGAAAGGATGCTTGCTATGCAGTGGCACAGTTTGCCATAAGTACTGCCTCTGGAGATTTGGAAATTCAAAAGGGTAAAACTTAAGGTACTCATGGGCTTGGCTGTGGAGATCTCCAGGAGGAGTGCAGAAAGTGCCAATTGGCTTCTTCTATTGATTATGATAACTTAAGAAAGAGAGGAAATGAAGAAGAAACTATTAGGCTTTCTTGAGTCAAATTTAGAAGAATTATAATATATCCAGGATTTGCTGGGCTTGAAAATAAAACTGTTTTCTATACGCAGTGTCTCCCAGCAAAAGATTTTCAAAGTAATAAATAGCAAGATCAAATACAGAGTCAACAGTAGAGCATAGCCTCAGGGTAAATATCTCACATATGTAGGTGTAAGAACCTTTAGGAGGATTTCAGGAAGGTTTAGTGTAGGCTTTTATAGGTCCTCTCAGTTAAATGATAAAGCTTTCAAGAATTTTGAGGGTATTTTTCTATATCAGCTTTACACATGGCCCAGGTATAAAAGGACTTGTCTCAGAAAGAAATGGGAGTGTGACTTTGTTTACTGGAGTTTATTATGAATTGATATAAAAAACCCACAAAGTTGTTAAAGGAATCAAAACAGCTTGGAATGAAAGAGACAGAGATAGTACAAAATTAATTTCTCTGAGTGAGAAGGAGGCTAAGAGAGCTATATTGGTGTAAACAAATTCTTTTTTTTTTTATGGATGAGAAATGATGATTTGAAGGGAGGGGTCAAGAGCCCAAACATCAAAGTCAAGAACCATTCATAATCCCTTTACAAGGGAGCAGAATTGGGCCCCAGTCAAGGGATTAAAGTGGTGCCATGAGCCTGAGTGGATTGCTACGGGTCTATAAACACTAGGTACTTTCTGTTCCTTCCCTTTTTTGGATGGATTTGTTTATTTTGGCCATCTAATCTCTGTTTCACCATTATAGGTTGAGAAGCCTTTTTCTTTAATTCACAGATTCTATGATCAATGGGAACTGTACTTGACCACCAGCGGTGAACCATAACACTTTTAAAGAATTGAGCCATAACACTTTTTTTTGTTGTTTCTTTCTTTTTTTTTTCTTTTTTTTTTTTTTATAAACATATATTTTTATCCCCAGGGGTACAGGTCTGTGAATCGCCAGGTTTACACACTTCACAGCACTCACCAAAGCACATACCCTCCCCAATGTCCATAACCCCACCCCCCTTCTCCCAACCTCCCTCCCCCCAGCAACCCTCAGTTTGTTTTGTGAGATTAAGAGTCACTTATGGGGCGCCTGGGTCGCTCAGTGGGTTAAGCCGCTGCCTTCGGCTCAGGTTATGATCTCAGGGTCCTGGGATCAAGTCCCGCATCGGGCTCTCTGCTCAGCAGGGAGCCTGCTTCCTCCTCTCTCTCTCTCTGCCTGCCTCTATGCCTACTTGTGATCTCTCTCTGTCAAGTAAATAAATAAAATCTTTAAAAAAAAAATTCTCTTAAAAAAAAAAAAGAGTCACTTATGGTTTGTCTCCCTCCCAATCCCATCTTGTTTCATTGATTCTTCTCCTACCCACTTAAGCCCCCATGTTGTATCACCACTTCGTCATATCAGGGAGATTATATGATAGTTGTCTTTTTCTGCTAGACTTATTTCGCTAAGCATGATATGCTCTAGTTCCATCCATGTTGTCACAAATGGCAATATTTCATTTCTTTTGATGGCTGCATAGTATTCCATTGTGTATATATACCACATCTTCTTTATCCATTCATCTGTTGATGGACATTTAGGTTCTTTCCATAGTTTGGCTATTGTGGACATTGCTGCTATAAACAAAGGGGCACGTGCACCCGAATGTTTATAGCAGCAATGTCCACAATAACACTTTTAAAGAAGGATCGCAGTAGCTTCATTCATTGTGATCTCAAAATGGGAATAACGCAAATATCGTTCAGCAATAAAAAGAGATCAGACACTAAAGACTACATATTGTATGTTTCCATTTATACTAAGTAGTTCAAGGACATGCAAATTAAGCTACAATGGTAAAGGTTACAGGAGTGGCTATCTACCTCCAGGGGAAGAAGAATTGACTGGAAACAGGCTTAAGAAAATCTTCTGAAGTGATGGAATATTTTTTATCTTGGTGTGGGAGATGGTACATGGACACATACATATGTAAAAATTAATTGTGCTATGCACTTAAGCTTTGTGCATTTTTTTTAAAGATTTTATTTATTTATTTGACAGAGAGAGATCACAAGTAGGCAGAGAGGCAGACAGAGAGAGAGAGGAGGAAGCAGGCTCCCTGCAGAGCAGAGAGCCCGATGTGGGACTCGATCCCAGGACCCCGAGATCTTGACCTGAGCCGAAGGCAGTGGCTTAACCCACTGAGCCACCCAGGCGCCCCGCTTTGTGCATTTTTATGGTGTCACTGATATCATAGTTAAAATCAGTCATTGTATTTGAAATTCCAGGTGTGGTTGTCCTCCATATTGTTTAGGTAGATACATACATGCACTGAGAGAATTCTCTTTTACTCTTCCTTGGGTCAGTCATTAGTGGGTCTAATAGTGATTTCACATATGTGTAATAGTGAATCACACATTAGTGATTCACACATGCGTTGAGAGAACTCTTTTTTACCCCTCCTTGGGTCAATCATTAGTGGGTCTAAGAGTGATTTCCTCCCTTCCTTTCCTCCATATATTAGCTAAGAGGGAACTTCATTTTTGTATCAGTGAATTCTCATAACAATCATATGATTTAATCAGTGCTTTGTATTCCTTGTTTTCTGTTAGAATATTCTTTCATTTCTCATCATTCTCTTTGGAGATTCTTACATTAATTTTGTTCTTGATATTTCACTTTTGACTTCTGATTTTGGAATCAAACACTTTTCATCATCGATTTTATTTTATAATCTGTTAATGCCGGCATTTTCCAAATCAAGTTTCAAATCATGGTATAACAATTCATAAACAATTAGAGCCATATTTATTTATGACACTGATTGGCATTATGCAAATTAACCCCATTTATAGAACAATGGCTTTTATAACCAGAAAAGGTAATATTACTTTATATGTTAAATATATTTTGTTTTCAGATGGGTAATCTGAAGTTTTGTTTCTTCTCTCTCTCTCTTTCTCTCTCTCTTTTTTTTTTGTCCCTTGCTTGAGATAAATTCACTGCATATTGCATGTTCCAAATTTAAACCTGACACCTAGATAGAAAGCTGACAAACAGGAAACGACTAAAAGGAAGAGGTTCTTCCTACCACATTTGATACCATCAAAACAGACGTTTTTTGTAAAATCTTTTTCTTTTGTTTTTCTTTTGGGCATAAGGGAGTGGAACAGTAATGGTTGTCAGTTTATATATTTATCCCTTCGTGCCTATGTTAATAAAAAAATGATTGAACAGTCAATACAGTGTCTTTTGGTACACGCCTTATAATTTGGTTTGGATCAGATTATTCAGCTTTTACACCTTTTGCTGGGAAAGTTACAAACCAATGAAATGTAATGTGTCCTTCTTAGGGCATTGTCTCCAACTCTTACAGAAGAATAATTGCATATGCTTATTTCTTATATTCATAATGAAGAAAGCCAGTCCGTGCACATGTAAACCATAGAGGCTATTGTCTGTTGACTGAACACATGAACTCCAAGTCAATCCCTTAGACATAAATGCTTCTATCTTTTTTTTTTTTTAAGATTTTATTTATTTACTTAACAGAGAGAAATCACAAGTAGATGGAGAGGCAGGCAGAGAGAGAGAGAGAGGGAAGCAGGCTCCCCGCTGAGCAGAGAGCCCCATGCGGGACTCGATCCCAGGACCCTGAGATCATGACCGGAGCTGAAGGCAGCGGCTTAACCCACTGAGCCACCCAGGCGCCCGATGCTTCCATCTTTTTCACAAAAGTGAGACCTGGAAATAATCTACAGTATAGGTGTGAAATTCTGGATGTTTTAAAACTAGCCATGTAGGCCATCCCTGAATTTACTATTTTAATTAAAAAAATAGTACATGCTCATTATAAAAATTAAAACAGTACTGAAGCATACTAAGATAAGTAAATCTCCCCCTGCCTGCTCTGCCTCTCACTTTAACTCCCTTCCCACACAAAGTCACCTTCATTAACAGTTGGTAGGGATCTTTCCATTTTGTGCATTTGCCACTTAAATGCAATATGTATCTAGAGAATAGTCATTCTCTCTCTTTTTATCTAAATGAAGTTATGCTACATGTAATGATCTAAAATTTATTTTGTCTACTAAATATACCTCATCTTGTTACTAATAGTAATCTACCCATTTCAAATTTTTGAAATAAAATTTTTTTAGCTAATTTTGCTAATTATTTTTACTTTTTTACATTATGAATAATATATTGTATTCATAGAGATTAAACGATTGCAGATGAGGCTAAAATCCCTTTAATCCTTGCTTTGATTTCTGCCCCTACTCTCAATACTTCTCTTATCACCACTGTTGATAGCTTTATAAATGTCCTTCCAGACCTTATTCTTTACATTTATATATCGTTATTTACAAAATCATTAATAATTTATAGTATTGTTTTTCTGTCTATTTGTTTAACTTAAGGAGGTTTTCTTTTTTTCTTTTTTATTTCTTTTCAGTGTAACAGAATTCATTGTTTATGCAACACATCCAGTGTTCCATGCAATATGTGCCCTCCATAATACCGCCTACCAGGCTCCTTCAACCTCCCACCCCCCACCCCTTAAAAACCCTCAGATTGTTTTTCAGAGTCCATAGTCTCTCATGGTTCATCTCCCCTTCCAATTTCCCTCAACTCCCTTCTCCTCTCCATCTCCCCATGTCCTCTGTGTTATTTCTTATGCTCTACAAGTAAGTGAAACCATATGATAATTGACTCTCTCTGCTTGACTTATTTCACTCAGCATAATCTCTTCCAGTCCTGTCCATGTTGATACAAAAGTTGGGTATTCATCCTTTCTGATGGAGGCATAACACTCCATAGTGTATATGGACCACACCTTCCTTATCCATTCATCCGTTGAAGGGCATCTTGGTTCTTCCCACAGTTTGGCGACTGTGGCCATTGCTGCTATGAACATTGGGGTACAGATGGCCCTTCTTTTCACTACATCTGTATCCTTGGGGTAAATACCCAGTAGTGCAATTGCAGGGTCATAGGGAAGCTCTATTTTTAATTTCTTAAGGAATCTCCACACTGTTCTCCAAAGTGGCTGCACCAACTTGCATTCCCATCAACAGTGTAAGAGGGTTCCCCTTTCTCCACATCCTCGCCAACACACATTTCCTGTCTTGTTAATTTTAGCTATGTCTAACTGGTGTAAGGTGGTATCTCAATGTGGTTTTAATTTGAATCTCCCTGATGACTGGAGATGATGAACATTTTTTCATGTGTCTGATAACCATTTGTATGTCTTCATTGGAGAAGTGTCTGTTCATGTCTTCTGCCCATTTTTTGGACATGATTATCTGTTTTGTGTGTATTGAGTTTGAGAAGTTCTTTATAGATCCTGGATATCAGCCTTTGTCTGTTGAAATGGATGCATTCCTGGAAAACTATAAACTGCCAAAATTGAACCAAGAAGAAATTGACAACCTGAATAGACTGATATCTAGTAACAAGATTGAAGCAGTGATCAAAAACCTCCCAAAAAACAAGAGCCCAGGACCTGACGGATTCCCTGGGGAATTCTACCAAACTTTCAAAGAAGAAATAACACCTATTCCCATGAAGCTGTTTCAAAAAATTGAAGCAGAAGGAAAACTTCCAGACTCTTTTTATGAAGCCAGCATTACCCTGATCCCCGAACCAGGCAAAGACCCCACCAAAAAGGAGAATTTCAGACCAATATCACTGATGAATATGGATGCTAAGATTCTTAACAAGATCCTAGCAAATAGGATCCAACAGCACATTAAAAAGATTATCCACCATGACCAGGTGGCATTCATCCCTGGGTTGCAAGGATGGCTCGACATTTGCAAATCAATCAATGTGACAGAAAAAATCAATAAGAGATGAGAGAAGAACCACATGGTCCTCTCAATTGATGCAGAAAAAACATTTGACAAAATCCAGCATCCGTTCCTGATTAAAATGCTTCAAAGTATAGGAATAAAGGGAACATTCCTGAACTTCATAAAATCTATCTATGAAAAACCCATAGCAAATATCATCCTCAATGGGAAAAAGCTCACAGCCTTTCCGTTGAGATCAGGAACATGACAAGGATGCCCACTCTCACCACTCTTGTTCAACATAGTATTAGAAGTCCTAGCAACAGCAATCAAAAAACAAAGAGAAATAAAAGGTATCCAAATTGGCAATGAAGAAGTCAAAATCTCTCTCTTTGCAGATGACATGATACTTTATATGGAAAACTCAAAAGACTCCACCCCCAAACTACTAGAACTCATAGAGCAATTCAGTAATGTGGCAGGATACAAAGTCAATGTACAATGATTTCTGTAAATCAGTTGTTTTCTTATACACTAACAATGAAAACACAGAAAGGGAAATTAGAGAATCGATTCCATTTACTATAGCACCAAGAACCATAAGATACCTGGGAATAAACCTAACCAAAGAGGTAAAAGATCTGTACTTGAGGAACTACAGAACACTCATGAAAGAAATCGAAGAAGACTCAAAAAGATGGAAGACCATTCCATGCTCTTGGATCAGAAGAATAAACATTGTTAAAATGTCTATACTGCCTATAGGAATCTATACTTTTAATGCCATTCTGATCAAAATTCCACAGGTATTTTTCAAAGAGTTGGAGCAAATAATCCTAAAATTTGTATGGAATCAGAAGAGACCCTGAATTGCTAAGGAAATGTTGAAAGAGAAAAACAAAACTGCAAGCATCACGTTGCCTGATTTCAAGCTTTACTACAAAGCTGTGATCACCAAGACAGCATGGTATGGCATAAAAACAGACACATAGACCAGTGGAACAGATTAGAGAGCCTATATATGGACCCTCAACTCTATGGTCAAATAATCGACAAAGCAGGAAAAAATACATAGTGGAAAAAAGACAGTCTCTTCAATAAATGGTGCTGGGAAAATTGGACAGCTATATGTAGAAGGATGAAACTCGACCATTCTCTTACATGGTACACAAAGATAAACTCGAAATGGATAAAAGATCTCAACTTGAGACAGGAATCCATCAGAATCATAGAGGAGAACATAGGCAGTAACCTCTTCGATATCAGCCACAGCAACTTCTTTCAAGATATGTCTCCAAAGGCTAAGGAAACAAAAGCGAAAATGAACTTTTGGGACTTCATCAAGATCAAAAGCTTCTGCACAGCAAAGGAAACAGTCAACAAAACAAAGAGGCAACCCACAGAATGGGAGAAGATGTTTGCAAATGACAGTACAAACAAACGACTGATACCCAGAATCTATAAAGAGGTTTTCATTGTATATAATGTTCCACTATGTTCTTCTGCACTCAACAATTTGTCCTGGAGACCATTCCATGTTAGTACACATAAATCTATCCTATTCTTTTTTTTTTTTATTAACATATAATGTATTATTAGCCCCAGGGGTACAGGTCAGTGAATCACCAGGTTTACACAATTCAGAGCACTCACCATAGCACATACCCTCCCCAATGTCCATAATCCAACCACCCTCTCCCTACCCCCCTCTCCCCAGCAACCCTCACTTTGTTTATCCTATTCTTTTTTTTTATCCTATTCTTTTAACTAAGATTATAGTACATATACTATATACATATATATATGTATACATATATATATATTACTATGTACATGTACTATAGTATATCTTGTTTAGCCCCTCCACTATTTAAGGTCATTTAGGTTGTTTCTGGATTTTTTCATGCTTATGCTTATGCATAATGGTACATAATCTTTGTAACTTTAAATATGGCTGCTTATGTAATTGTGCAGAACATGTCAATTTATGAGCATATTAAAGATGATACCTTCCTGCCAAAATTTGCAGGTCATGGTTAGTAACCTGAGCATTTTATTTAACTGATAATAAAAAATATGATAAAATGTGTGACTTTGTCAATAATTCTGACAACATCAAAGTGTTTCACTTTGTATAGAATAAGGGAGGTTAATGAGAAGTGAAATTACTAAGTCACAGTAGGTATGTAAATTTTTTGTTTCAATAAATACCACTGAATTGGCCTGCAAACTATACCAAATTCAATTCTACCAGAAATTCCCATTTCTTCACAATATTGCTAATAATACTGTCCAGTTTTTACTTTTTTTAAAGGAAGCTCCATGCCCAGCATGGAGCCCAATGTGGAGCTAAAACTCACCACCCTGAGGGCATGACCTGAGCTGAGATCAAGAGTTGGATGCTTAACTGTCTGAGCCAACCAAGCACCCCAACACTGTCCAGTTTTAAAATTTTTTTTATCAACCTGATCAGTGAAGAGTGCTATATAACTGATTACAATTTACGAGCCTTCAAACTATACCACTGGCTTTCCCAGGTGTCCAGCTTACAGATGGCAGATGGTGAAACTTCTTAGCCTTTATAATTGGATGAGCCAATATCTTATAATAAATGTCTTCATATATATATATGTATATATAATGTTTATTTATATGCATAAATATGAGATCTACAAGATAATATAGACATAATATTTATCTAATGGCTAGTATATTAGTCAAGGTTCTCCAGAGAAACAGAACCAATAGGCTATATGTATATACATACACACATATATATGTATGTGTGTATATATCTTATATGTGTATGTATATAAATATACATTTATATGTACTTATGTATATTATCTTATACATGTTATGTATGCATATATATATATATATATATGTATGTATCTTATATATATAAAAATACATCCTAGTAGTCCTGTTTCTCTGGAGAACCTTGACTAATACACTAGCCATAACCTATACAGTTTTGTAGACAGACAACATTTTTAAATGTACTGATATAATTAACATGTTTTTGTACAAACTATTATATATCAAGATTGTGCTAAGTGTTCCAAGGTTTATATAGAGGAGCAAGGTACAATGTAGTGGTAGTTGATCTCTCTACCATAATTGGGGGCAGTTGTGTATTTAGGGGAGAACAGGATTACAGAGGGTCTTCAAGAAGCTCTGATAGCATTTAAGATCTGTCTTGATTTTACAAATTAAAGTGACCACAAATTATTTGAACCTGTTTCTACTGAATCTGGACAGACCTATGACTGCTTTCACAAGTAGACTATGTCACGAGTGACACCATGGCAGTTTTGGATCTAGACTTTCAGAGAACTGGCATTTTAGCTTTGATTTCTGGGAACCCTGAGTCACCACGTGGCAGTCTGACTACCTTCCTGGAGGGAAAGAGAGGGGCCAAAGTGAGCCTAGTCCTCTATCTCTTCCTGTCAAGGCACCAGTCTAGAAAATAAAGATGTCTTGGATTCTCCAGATGAGCTTAGCTGTCAGCTGGATACTATCTGGCAACCCCACTGGATCCCATGTGTCTGAATTCCTGACCCAGAAAACTGTGAAATATAGTAAAGTAGTTTACATTTTAAGCCACTGAGTTTAGCAGTGATTTTTTTAAGCAGCAATAGATAACTGGAATGAAGACTGATTTAAGAGCATTATCTAAAAGGAAAGAAAATGCTGCAATTGTAGTAGATTAATCCTCAAGATGACAGAGCTTACAATACGAATCCCTTGCAGTGCAAATCTTTCACTTAACTTATAGTAGCAGAGCACCATTCTTTCATACATATTTTTGTATTGTATGCACGTACTTCTTACAGAGATAACACAACAGAATAATTTAGGAATAAATTCTGACCCTGAAACAATTAAGTGCTTTTAGTTGGCTTCAATCTTAATGCAGTGTGTGATAATTATGACTTAACTCAGCTTGGGACTTGAATTCCGAATATCAAAACAAGATAGGAGGTCAGCTCTTAATATAAAGATCTCAAGATCTTTACATTAAAACAAAACAAAACAAAACCTTGTGTCTGAGAGAGATTGAGGATTTTGGCTAAGGTCTCATGAATGATTGTGGCAGAATCTGGAATAGACCTTTGGTTTCCTAACCCTTTCCTAGAACCCTTTATTTCATTGCATTGCAAACCATGAACACATGTGTGCATGTATGCACAGACACCTAGGCACAAAAACATAATTTGGTTTTAAAATTTCAGAACTCAATTATTGTAATACTATGCAACAATCTGATTTCGAAGGCCAAACAGTCATTTGACTACCTGTGTATACAGTGGTATACTTGTAAATGTTTGACAATTGGTTCTTTGAAAAAAATGAAGGAAGTCCTGATTTGTAGCATTTGCTGACTTCTATAGTATAGCTAATCCCCACTATGGCCAAATTCAAGCTATATTAACATGAACTTGGGAGTTGGAAGAGATCTGCCAACTCATCTTCCTGAGCCAGTACAAGCCAGTTCTAGCACATCAATGATTATACCACTTTAAGAAAAGCCAATGTAAAAAGAGACATATTTGAAGTGATTAGTCACAAAAGATTCTTTACAAAATGAGTCACCTCACTGCTTCCTTGAAGAGCTGGAACTTTTAAATGCATTAAAATATTACCTGCGAAGCAACATTTCAATTTATATTGCAATGAAACATTGCTAAAAACAACATGTATATATAGTCTCTGTGGACAATACAGCAATGCTCACCAAATGCTCTCCATGCTCCTTACATTTCTCAGACCTTGTAGTCAGCTTGGTCCCAGGTGATAAGTTTAGGTCAATGACTTATGAGTGGAAGTGATATCAATGACTTCTGGACAAAGGTAGGTAAGGACTGTGCGTTCTTCATGCCTTATCCTGACACGATAGCCTTGGAAGCCACAGGCTGAAATGGTGACATCACAAGAGGAAGGGAACATGAATTCTTGAGTCAACAAATGGAAGGCGGCTCTGCTGACCCTCTTCAGACTTGGCAAAAACAAGAAGTTATTTTATCTGTGTCTGAAATCACTGAGATCTGGGGGGTTGTTACTACACGACAGTAAGGATTATCTTGACTAATAGTTTTATAAGGGCAATTTCATATATTTGAACTGATGGAAACAAGGAAAAGCCATGTCTTAGAAAGAGAAGAATGAAGATAAGACAGAAAGTAGGAAAGAGTTTCCAACTTCTAATTAACCAGTGAAGTTGTTTCTGACTATAAACTTCTGATGCCTTTTAATATGGGAACAATGTGCATATACTATTAGGCTGCCTTTTATAGATAGCATTTTCATTTGGAGGTCTAACCAGTTAAAATTATAACGACAATATTTGCATGTCATTTTTAGAGCTATAAATCATTTTTGTATCCTATATTAATTATTTCTTTCATTTCTTTTTTCATTAAACAATTATTTATTGAATACTGTGATATTACAGTGTGAGATGCTGGGAATATAATGGTGAAAAAAGCATAGACTCTACCCTCATGGAATTTCTAGTGCTGGGAGTTACACGGTTATTAATCAAATTATCTGAGAGTGTTAAGTGTCTCAAAGGAAAAGTATGGGATGCTGTGTAAATGTAATAGAGGCATTTTTTTTTTTTAAATGAGTTTGTGGTCAAAATGGAAGGGAAGTGATATGCTCTTTCCTGAGGAAGTGATATTTGAATCAAAATCTGAAGGATCAATAGGAGTTAAAATGAAGAGGGAAGTTTCTTCTTACTGCTGTAACACTTTACCGCAAACCGTGGCTTAAATATACATAATTCATTATCTTACAATTATGGAGATCAGAATGGGTCAGCAGGGATTCATTCTTTCTGGAGGCTCTAGGGCAGAATCTGTTTAAGGAACAGATCGCTTTTTCTAGATTCTAGAAGACTGCCACATGCCTTGGCTCATAGCCCTTTTCCAGTAATGTCAGCACTCTGAGTTCTGTTTCTGTGGTCACATCTCCTTTCTTCTGATTCTAAACATCCTGCCTCATTCATATGTCCTTCTTTCTGATTCCAAACTTCTTCCCTCCCATGTGATTACATTGACCTACCTGGATAATCCAAGATAATCTTATTGTCTCAAGATCTTTAACTTAATCACATTTGCAAAGTGCCCTTTTCATATAAAATCAATACAGGTTTTGTGGATTAGGACATGGACATCTTTGAGGGCCATCATTTTGTCTACCACAGTGTACAAGATAATGGAAACAGCACTTACTGACGTGCTGAACTAGAGGGACATATGTCATTGGAGAAGCAGAATGAAACTACTGTAACTGGACTGTCACTTTAAGGGGAGGACAAGAATGTTACATTGGTCTAGAGAGAGAGGCCAGGGAGAAGGGGGGTTCCCGCAAAAACCTGTTGTCATAGTCAGCCCAGGCTGTCCTATAGAAAATACCACTGACTAGGTACCTTAAATCACAAACATTTATTTCTCACCATTCTGGAGGCTGGAGAATCCAAGATCAAGGTGCTGGCCAATCTGGTTCCTAGTGAGAATATCTTCCTGGCTTGCAGACAACCATCTTCCTGTTGTGTTCTCACATGGCTATCTGGTCTCTTTTCATAGGAGAACTAACCCCATCATGACAGTTCCACCCTCATGATCTCACCTAATCCTAAATAACTCCCAGTACCATAACATTGGGGATTAGGGCTTCAACATTTGAATTTTGGAAAGACAAAACTCAGTGCATAGAACCTGTAGACTATTTTAAATTTTGGATCTATAATTACCCAAGGAGTACTTGGAAGCATCTTTATTTACCAAGGAAATACCTATTAAGAAAAGATTACCTAAAGGAGTTTTCACATTATTTCTAGATCTAAGGTGCTATGCAATTCAAAATGTGCCAATAAAAATTTGTAGCAATTCAATCTTGTAAAATGGAGACAATAATGGTACCTGCTACACATGCTGATGTGAAATACTCATGTAAAGCACTTACAATAACGTCTGGAACATATAAACACTACATAGATATTAGCTACTATTACCTAACTGTGCAAAATGAAATCTTCTGGTACTAAGGGAAGGAATAATATTATAGTTGCCTAACTCTGTGGGATTTAAAATGAAAGATGAGGGAGATGGGGTGAGTGGGGGATGAGAAAGCAACACAACAATTTAGACTAAAAATGAAATGGCAGGTTAGAGAGTGTAAGAAGAGAAAAAGCAAATAAAGTGGCTATCTAATTGCATTCCCTGGTGAATCCAGTTCAAATGGACAAGACAGATTGAGTGCATAATAGAATAAATGAAGCACAGTTTGAGAATCTCTGGGAATTCTGAAATGTCTTAGGTTTCCCTTGATAGAATTGAAAATCATGGCGAGCAGAATGCTGGACCTGTGGTGTATTATCAAAGGAGCCACTTATTCAAGCAAAACACTTAGTGCTGCCATGCTGATGTGACAAAGAATGACACTCAGGCAAAGATATAAGGCCATTTTAGTTGTCAGTTATATTCCGGGTTGAGTCTGCTAAGGCATATAGACATTGTTTGAAGTTAGTCTGGAATGACAACTTTTCTATGCAACCTGTAAGAAGTATTGTACTACTAACAAGTGGGTAGGGCTTAGTCAGAATTATGTGATTTACACTGTCTTGGATTGGGTTTCCCTAGAGCAGACACTGATACAAGGATTTGAGTGTAATAGCTTATTTGGGATGTGATCCCAGGAGGTAGTAGCATTGTAAGAGGGTGGACAAGTGAAACAGGGAAAAGAAAGCAGTAGTGGGTGAGCTAATGAGCAGATTAAAGCTGAGGACAACTGAGGTCCAATTCCCCTGGATACCCGGAGGAGATGCCATAGCAGCCTCCGTAAAGCTGCCCTCTTACCAAGGGTGAAGACTCTGGGGTATTAACGCTCCAACTTCTATCTGTCATTAGTTGAAGATTGGTTGGGGGAAGAAGGGTCAACATCTGTGGACCACATCTACTTTTCTACTTCCAGTCAGAGAAATAAATGGTGTGCTCTAGGTTGAAACTGTAGGCAAGCACAGGACAGAAAGGGTTGAGAGGATATGGGTATCTGCCCTGCAGATCTCAGACTTAACATTCTTGACATCTGTGGAATATATTGAAATGTACATATAATGATTCAAATGTTGTGATCAATTCTCTCTTGATTACCTTATGATACCACTCAAACCTTTTTCCCTCTCCTTTCTGCATCATGAAAATTGCCCTATGAACTGGATTTACTTCTGCATTATATTAATATGCTCTGCCTTTTCCCTCACTGTGTCTGCTTCTCTTGCTAGCTGATTACTGATCTCTCTCTCTTTCCCTTTACAGCAAGCTCATTGAGAATATTATTTTTTACTCAATGTTTATAATTATTTTTCTTCCATTATCTCTGGAATCAATTAGAAGTATATATTTTCCCTAGTCTCTACACAAATAGATAATGACAAAGTCATTAATAACTTGCATGACAATAAACTCAATGATCAATTCTCAGTCCTATTTTATTTGATTTCTCAACAGTATTTGACAGAGTTGTATACTCCCTCCTTTTATGATACCCCCCCCAATTGAACATCACATTCTCTTAGTTTTCTTCCCATCTAACTGATGTTTCTTATAGGTTTCTTTTGCTGAACATCTGCTAGTTCCTTCTCATCCTTTGACTTCCAAATATTGGAAGCCCCCACCCCAAACCCAGTCCATGGACCTCTTCTCTTTTCCATCTACACTTAGGTGATATCAACTGGTCTAATGACTTCAAATATCATCTGTATGCTCATGATTCCCAAATTTATAGCTTCAGCCCAGACTTCTTTTCATAATTCTATTCCATTCTAGTGGTTCTAACCTTAGGGCAATTTTGCCTCCCGCTCCCACTCTGAGGGATATTTAACAATGACTAAAAAGGTTTTAATTCTCACAACAGGGGGAGTGGATACTACTTGCATCTAGTGTATAGAGACCAGGGATGCTACTAAACATCTAACAGTACATAGGACAGCTCCCCACAGCAAAGAATTATTTAGTTCCAAATGTCAATAGAGCTGAGGTGGAGAAACCCTGCTTTATTCTCATATAAACAACTGCACATTTAACATATCCATATGGGTGACTAATGGACATCTCAAACTTAACATCTCTAGAAGTCAGTTCTGACCAATATTCCCCAAACCTGCCCTCTCTGCATCGTTTCTTAATTTAATTAATGGCACTTCTACCCTTATAGTTAGATAAGCCAACAGTGTTGGAATAATCCCTGACAACACCCCTTATCCCTGACAACCAGTCCATCAGCAAACTGCTCCTCAATCTTGAAATCTCCTCACCTTAACACTATTATCCAGGTTCAAACTAGTAACGTCTGTTGAGACATTATTTTATCAAACTGCTGGAATTATTGTCTTCATTTCCAAAATGTTCTCCTGTTCCTGAATCTCCTATAGTCAGTCTACAACCAAGAAACCAATGATGCACTTAAAATACATATCATGTCACACCTCTGCTCAAAACTGTCCAAAGACTTCCTGTATCACATAGAATAAAAGTCAGTGTCCTTTCAATGACCTCAATGTCTTACTTGATTCATCTCACTTTTACCCATTAGTCTTGCCTTTACTTAGCCACAACAGCCTTGCTCCTTTGCTCTTCTGTGAGCATAACAAATGTGCTCCCATCTCCAGGCTGCTACACTTGCTTTTTTTTCCCCAGATTATTCATGGCTCCTCTTTTACCTCCTTGCAGCTCTATACAGATGTCTCCATCTCAGGGAGGCCTTTGCCGGCAACCAATTGACAATTGTACACCCTTTTTCATTCCAACACACCCTACCTTCCTTCGTTGTGCGTTTTTTTTTTTCCTTTACTGTATTGATCAGTTTCCAGCACGTTGTATATTTTACTTATTTTTCTAATTCACTGTCTGTCTCCTTCTTGTATAATGTCAGTTTCATGAGGTCAGGAAGTTTGTTTTATCCACTGATGTATCTACAGTGCCTAGAATACTGTCTAATATGAAGTAAATTTTCAATAAATATTTACTGAATAAGTGAATTAATGAACAAAGAAAATACAGCTTTCTTTGTTTCTATGACTGATGTAATTTTACTTTTGTGCCCCATTCTTAATCATGGTAGGGAAAATAAAGACTACTAAATATGCTAAGTTAGTCTTATTAGCAAAACATGGAATAACAAGAAGTCTGATACACTGCTTCAAAGAGCATAGTTAGGCAAAAAACTTTGGGAAAGAACTAGGCATTATCTGATAAAAGGCAAAGATCAACATATTCTACGATACAGCAATTCCACTCCTAGGTATATATTCTAGAAGTTCTCAACTCTCAACTCTCAACCCTGTGTTAAGCAAATTTGTTCATAATGAACCCTGAAGATAATCTAAATATATAAGACAGGAGAATAGACAACTAACTTCAGGTATAATAAACTGTGAGTGATTTGTAGCTATATACAGCAATGTGAATGGATTTAAAAATGATATTGAGAAACAGCAGCAAATTGTTGAGGAATTCTATTAAATATAAATACACGTATGTATGTATGTATATACATATATATGAAGCTCAGAGACATGCTAACCTAAACCATACAATGTTAAACATACACATATAGTTGATAACTAATAACACAGTCAGGAGAGTGACAAACACAAAATACCAGATACTGGTTACCTAATTGAGGAGGCAAGAAAATAGTCCTTTAAAAATTTATTTATTTATTTATTTAAATTATTTTTATTAACATATAATGTATTATTTGCCCCAGGGGTACAGGTCTATGAATCATTAGGTTTACACATTTCACAGCACTCACCATATCACATACCCTCCCCAATGTCCACAACCCAACCACCTGAAAATAGGCTTTTAGATACAAATTCAAGGAGTTAGTATCAAAGGTTCTGGTCATACTCAAGTGTTTTAAACTGGGTGGTAGGTATGCAGATGTTCATGGTACTGCAATTTTATACTATACACATATTGTATGAGTTACATGAAAATATTCTGCATGTATTGTTATTAATTGCTACAGAATTAAAAGTAAAAGAGTCTTGTGCATATAACTAGTATATACTATATCTTTCTAATCCAGAGAAAAGTCAAGTGGAACAAGGTCTTAACTAAAATGGTGGACTCCAATATTACTACATACTTCATGCTATAAATTATTATTGCTTTGGTAGCCATCATGTGATATGAAAATGAATACAGGAAAGGTTATTAAAGACTGGAAGGAAGTGGTAAAACATTTTTTACAGTTTATGAATTGGTAGTTTATGAATCAGGTTTTTTGGGGGAAATAGCACTGTATTAGTTATCTATTATTGTGTAAGAAGTTACCAAAATTTTAGTAGCTTAGAACAATATACACTTACTATATTACAGTTTCTTTGGTTCAGGAAATCTGGGCATACCATCATCAGAGCCTCTGCTTAGGATCCAATGAAGCTACAATCAAGGTGCTGATGGGATTGTGATTTTTTTTTTTAATTATAGATGGAGAGAGAGAGGAGAAGCAGAGGGATAAAGAATCTGAATAGGCTCTCTGTCTAGCACAGAGCCCGATGTGGGGCTCGATCTCAGAACCCTGAGTTCATGACCTGAGCTGAAATAAAGAGTTGGACACTTCACCGACTCAGCAACCCAAGTGCCCCTGGGTTGTAATTTTATTTGGGGAATCAACTGGGGGAAGGGAATTACTTTCAAGCACACTCAGATAGTTTGCAGAATTCATTTCCTTATAGCTATAGGGCTGAGGTCCAGCTTCTTGCTGGCTGTAGCTCCTTATTATGTGGATGCTTCTCCCACAAGGCTACTTACCCCATCAAGCCAACAAAGAGAGTATCTAGAATGTATCTGTTAATCAGAGTCTACAAAACATAATGTAATCATGGGCATGACATCCCATCACTTTGGCTACATTCTATTAGTTAGAAACAAATTTCAGGTCAAGATCACTCTCAAGTGGAGGAGATTACACAAAGGCATGGATATCAGGAGGTGGAGATCATGGAGAACCAGCTCAGAGTCTGTCCACCACAGGACATTAGTGAGAGTTTAATGAGGGGCCTATTTACAAAGAGTGGTCTGGGCAAAATCAAGAGAAACCAACGAGAGGTATTGAAGAACCCTAGGCCTAGAAATAGCAGTAGACTTTCTTACTCAAGGGGAGGGGGAAGGGGCTGGAAAGCGCATCCTGTAAGTGTAGGAGGCTGGCTGCCAAATGGCAGGTGTAGCTCTGACAAGGGAACACTGCCACTGTCAACTTGCAGCCCAGAAAGGAGAACATTGGAGTCATGGTTTGGCCAGCAGTTTTCAAAGTGTGGCATCGAGACTCCTTTGTGTCCCCAACAAATTTTATAACTATTTTAGTTTTTAATAATTATTTTTAAAAGTATTTTCATAATAATACTGAGGTATTTGCCTTGTTTACTCTAAATTCCTCATGTGTATACCAGGGAATTTTTCAAGGATTACATGACATGATACTGCAATAGATTGAATGCAGAAGCAGAAATCCAGCTGTTTCAAATTAAGCCAGATATTAAGGAGATCTGCAAAAATATAAAACAATGTCAGTTTTATCATTTACTATTATTTGTTTTGGGGACATATAGTTATTTTCATAAAAACATGTTATTTATATGAATGTACAATGGAACTATTATTTTTGAAATAAATTTATAAATTAATCTAAAAATGTATTGTTTTAATATCTAATGTGGTAACTTCAATAGATATAATTTGTTTTAGCTTCTAACATCAATAGACAGAATTTTTCTCTGTATCAATGTATTGATATATATCAGTATCAATTTCTATTATATATCTATATCTATATTATATATCTATATCTAGATACAATTTTTTTGTTTTAATTTTTGTATGATAAAATCAATAGATAGAATTTTTATCTTTTCAGAGTATAAATGAGTCCTGAGATCAAAATGTGTGAGGCCTACTGACATAATCTCATCTTTGTTTCACTTGTTGCCTTCCTATTACTGGTTCTCATTGGCTGAACTGAGGGGGAGCCAGAGGAGAAGTCATCAGCTGATATCTGGGGAAGATGGTGGAGATAGAAGAACTTGAGCTCACCTAATTCCATGTTTACAACTAGATGTCTTTTACATCCAAGTCAGTAAACTGGAGAGGGATCCAAAGACAGGCAGAACAATTCCACAACCAAATATAGAGAAGATCTGCATCTGAAGGATTAGGAAGGTCAGAAAGGTGGAGGGAGGCTGCCCACTGGAGGGAGGGAGCTGCACGCATGGAGAGGGTAGAGAAATGGGTCCTTGTACCAGGAAGCCCACATGGGAAGACTAATCCCCTTAGTGTTTGGTTTTAAAACCCAGAAGAGTTGAAATTTCATGAGTTTGTAAAACCCGTGGCACATGGAACTAGGACTTTGGAGTTAAACTGAGTCAACACTGGTGAGCCTGGAAGGCAAATGATAGCTAGTTTGTCCTTAAAGAGTGCAGCCTGTGGAGAAGCAACATAAAAATGGCAGTTTGTATAACATCAGGGGCAAACAGGAGACAAATCTGCTCATACAGATTTCAGAGATTATTAGGGAACTCCTTTGAAAACAAGGGAATAGGCAGGTGCCATTTGCCACCCCAACTCCCTAGCATAAACACAGAGATACCTGCAGGAAATGGGGCTGCACAGATACTTGCTAATAATATGGCAGTGGCCTATGCCTACAAGTTATCCTGATAACTCATCTACTCCAAGCCTGCTAGCCCCTGCCCCAGGCACAAGGCAAATTTTTAAAGCCTCAAGGGCACCCACTCAGAGTGTACTGTTTTTACCACATGCTATGTACATCCACTGCACCACACCAAGCTGTGTGACCATGGCCACCCTTTTGTGCAGATCCCAGCTGCCACAGCACTTCACATAGAATACAGGCCCAACACCAATTTGGTAACGTCTCTGCCCTGTTCCCACCTTCACCAGTGGGCATGCCCCCACCCTTCAGAGCTGCTCTGAAGGGATCCCACTAACACCACAAAGAGCAAACACAATTCATAACAAGCAGAAAGTAAGTGCAGATGACTGCACTGAAAGGAAAAGTGACTCAGACACAACAACAAGGCATAAGCAATTCTCCTAAAGTACCAGGCTCTGGTGAACAGAAGACAGTGCACTGGAGGGCACTCCAGGATCTCTTTTGCATAAACTCCTTACTTGCAAGAGCAGAAGACACAGATGACTTTCTTGACACACAGAAACAGACACAGAGAGGCAGACAGAAATGAGAGGAGATGGAGAAATTTATCCCCAATAAAGAGCAGGAGAAGACTACAGCCAGAGATCTAAGTGAAACAAATACAAGTCACTTGCCTAATAGAGACTTTAAAGCAATGGTCATAAGGACACTCACTCACTGGACTTGAGAAAGAGTGGAAGACATGAGTGACACCCTTAACACAGAGACAAGGAATAACATAGCAGAGATGAAGGGCTTAATAAATGAAATGAGAAACACGTTTGACGGAATGAGCAGCAGGAGGGAAGAAGAACTGGAACAAATTAGTGACCTGGAAGATAGCATAATGAAAATTAATCAAGCTGAACAAAAGAGGTAGAAAAGAATCATGCAAAACAAGAATAGACTTGGAGAACTCAGTGACTCCATCACATGTAATGATAATTGTATCATAGGAGTCCCAGAAGAAGAAGAAGAGAGAAAAGGGGGACAGAAAATTTATTTGAAGAAATAATGGCTGAAAACTTCCTGAATCTGGTGAAGGAACCAGATATCCAGATCCAGGAGGCATAGACACTTGCCAGCAGAATCAACAAAAGCAGACAGACACAAAGACATACTCTAATTAAATTTGCAAAATATGGTGATACAGAAAACCTCTTATAAGCAGCAAGACAAAAGAAGTCATTAACTTAGATGGGAAAACCCATAAGGCTAGCAAGAGATTTTTCAACATGTACTTTGCAAACCAGAAGGGAATGGCATGATATATTCAAAGCGCTGAATGGGAAAAGTCTGTGGGCAAGAATACTCTATCCAGCAATGCTATCATTCAGAATAGGAGAGGTCAACAGTTTCCCAAACAAACAAACCATAAAGGACTTCATGACCACTGAACCAGCTTTGCAAGAAATTTTATAAGGGACTCTTAGAGGGGGAAGGAAGACCAAAAGTAACAGTTTGGAAGTAGGAAACACAAAAGCAGTATCAATGAATATTTCTGTAAAATATCAGTCAAGCAGTTCTCAAAAACAGAATATAAGCATAATAACACATGCCTAAGACATGGGGAGAATAGGAGAAAATAATGGGTTCAAACTAAATGACCATCAACTCAATATAGACTGCTACATGCAGAAAAGGTTATGTACAAACCCAATGGTAACCGTGTATCAAAAACCACTCATGCATATGCAAAGAAAAAAGAGAGAGAAATCCAAATATATCACTAAACAAAATCAGCAAAACATGAAAGAAAGACAAGAAAGGATCAGAGAAAATATTCAGAAATAACCATAAAACAAGTAATAAAAATGACAGTACACTCATTTCTATCAGTAATTACTTTGAATGTAGATGGACTAGTCAAAAGACATAGGGTGACAGAATGGATAAAGAATTAAGACCCATCTGTATGCTGCCCACATGGGACCCATCTTAGACCTAAAGACACCTGCAGATTCAAAGTGAGAAGATGGAGAAACACCTATCATGCAAATGGATACCAAAAGAAACTTGGAATAGTAATACTTCAGACTAAATAGACCTTAAAACACACACTGTAGCAAGAGACAAAGAAAGACACTATATAATCATAAAGGGAACAATCCAATAAGAAAATATAACAATTGTAAGTATTTATTCACCCAATTTAGGATCACCCAAATACATAAAACAGTTAATACCCAACACAAAGTAAGTAATCAGTAATAATACTATAAAGGGGGGGATGTTTACCCTCCACTTACATCAATGGACAGATCATTTAAACAGAACAGCAACAAGGAAACAGTGGCTCTGCATGACATACTAGACCAGATGGGTTTAGCAGATATATTCAGAATATTCCATCCTAAAACATCAGAATGCATATTCTTTTCAAGTGCATGTGGGACATCCTCCAGACTAGATCACATATTAGCCCACAAACCAGCTTCCACAAACTCAGTAAACTCAAAATCAAACCACGCATCTCTTCTGAGCACAACACTATAAACTAGAATCAACCACAAGAAAAAGAATCTGGAAAGAACATGAATATATAGTGGTTAAATAACATGCTACTAAACAATGAATGGGCCAACCAGGAAACAATAGAAGAAATGAAGAAAGACATGGAGACAAATGAAAATGAAAACACAATGAACCAAAATCTTTGGGATACAGTAAAACTAGTTCTAAGAGGAAAATTTATAGCAATTCTCAAGAATCAGAAAAGTCTCAAACAACCAAACCATACACCTATGGGAGCTAGAAAAAGAACAACAAACAAAACCTAAAACCAGAAGAGGGAATGAAATAATAATGATTAGAATAGAAATAAGTGATATACAAAGTTAAAAAAGAATAGAACAGATCAGTGAAACTAAGATCTGACTCTTAAAAAAAAAATCAATAAAACTGATAAACCTCTAGCCAGATTTAACATGAAAAAAGGAGAGAAAGGACTCAAATAAATAAATTGCAAAGGAAAGAGAAGAAATAACAACAAATAACACAAAATACAATCATAAAAGAATATTATTAAAAACTTTATGCCAACAAATTGGGTAACCTAGAATAAATTTCTAGGAGAAATTTCTAGAAACAAATAAACTACCCAACCTGAAATAGAAGTAAATAGAAAATTTGAACAGACCAATAACAAACAAAGATTTGAGTCAGTAATCAAAAACTCCCAACAAGCAAAAGCCCAGGTCTCACAGATGAATTCTACCAAACATTTAAAGAAGAGTTAATACCTATTCTACTTAAACTATTCTAAAAAAATAGAAAAGGAAGAAAACTTCCAACTTCATTCTATGAGCCAGCATTACCCTGATACCAGAACCAGATAAAGAAACCAATGCATAAGTAAATAAATAAATAAACAATAAATAAAGGCTGATATCCTTGATTAATATAGGTGTAAACATTTTCAATAAAATACTAGCAAACCACATTCAACAATACATTAAAAATCATTCACTATGAACAAGTGGGATTTATTTCTGCATTGCAAGGGTAGTTCAATATTCACAAATCAATGTGATACATCAATAAGAGAAAAGATAAGAACTGCATGATGATTTCAATAGAAAGCATTTGACAAAGTCCAATATCCATTCATGATAAAAAACACTCAACAAAATAGGTTTAGAGGGAACATACCTCAACATAATAAAGGCCATCTATGAAAAGCCCACATTTAACATCATCCTCAAGAGGAAAAAAAAAAAAAACCAAACCTGATAGCTTCCCCCCTACGTTCAGTAACAAGATAAGAATGTCTATTTTCATCACTTTTTTTTTTTTTTTGAGAGACAGAGAGAGAATGTGAGAATGTGCATGTGTGAAAGCATGAATTGGGGAGGAGGGGCAGAGGGAAAGGGAAAGAGAGAATCCTGAGCAGGCTCCTCGCCCAGTGTGGAGCCTGGTGTGGGGCTTGATCTCACAACTCTGGGATCATGACCTGAGCTGAAATCAAAAGTTGGATACTTAACTGACTGAACCATGCAGATGCTCCTACTGTTACCACTTTAATTCAAATAGTACTGGAAGTCCTTGCTATAGTAATTAAATAAGAAAAGGTAATAAAAGGCATGCAAATTGTCAAGGAAAAAGTAAAACTTTCACTATTTGCAGATGACATGATACTATATACAGAAAAGTCAGAAGACTCCACCAAAACACTGCTAGAAATGAAAGAGAAATTAGGAAACAATCACATTTACAATTGCACACCAAATAATAGGATCCCTAGGAATATACCTAACCAAAGTGGTAAAAGAACAATATTCTGAAAACAATGAAACACTGATGAAGGAAATTGAAGCAGAAACAAAGAAATGGAAGACACTCCATACTCATGATTTGGAAGAACAAATATTGTTAAAATGTATATGATTCCCAAAGCAGTCTACACATTTAATGCAATCCCCTTCAAAATATCAAATGATTTTCACAGAACTAGAACAAAGAATTCTAAAATATGTATGGAATCACAATAGACCTGGAATAGCCAAAGCAATCTTGAAAAAGAAAGCAAGGCTGGAGAAAACACAATTCCAGACTTCAAGTTACATCACAACAGTATGGTACTGGCACAAAAATAGACACAGATCAATGGAAGAGAATAGAGAGTCCAGAAATAAACTCACAACTATGTGGTCAAATTAGTCTTCCACAAAGCAGAAAAGGATACCAATGGCAAAAAGATAGTCTCTTCAACAAATGGTGTTGGGAAAACTGGACAGCAACATGCAAAAGAATGAAATTAGATCACCTTCTTACACCATGCCTCAAAATAATTTCAAAATGGATTAAAGGCCCATAAATGTGAGACCTGACATCATAAAAATCCAAGAAGAGAGCACAAGCGGCAATTTCTTTTGACATCAAGCTTAGCAACTTCTTTCTAGATATGTATCCTGAGGCAAGGGAAACAAAGGCAAAAACAAACTACTGGGACTAAATTAAAGTAAAAAGCTTCTGCACAGGGATGGAAACAACCAAGAAAACTTAAAGGCAACCTACTGAATGGGAGAAGATACGTGTAAACGACATATCTGATAAAGGGCTAGTATCCCAAATATTTAAAGAACTGATACAACTCAACATCCAAAATCAAATAACCTAATTAAAAAATGGGCAGAAGACATTTCTCCAAGGAAGACATTCAGATGGCCAACAGACATATGAAAAATGCTCATCATCACTGATCATAAGGGAAATGCAAATCAAAACTACAATGGATATCACCTCACACCTATCAGAATAGCACAAAAAAGTACAGAAAAGCATAAAAACCAATAGGTATTGGTGAGGATGTGGAGAAAAAGAACACTCATGCATTGTTGTTGGAAATGCAGATTGGTGCAGCCACTGTGAAAACATTATGGAGGTTCCTCAGAAAGTCAAAAATAGAACTACCTTATAATCTAGCAATTATACTACTGGGTATTTATGCAAAGAATTCCAGAATAATAATACAAAGAGATACATGCATCCCTCTGTTATAGCAGCATTACTTACAAAAGCCAAGATATGGAAACAGCCCAGGTGTCCCTGGATTGATGAATGGATAAAGAAGAAGTGATCTATATACGTAGTGGAATGTTATTCAGTCATAAAAAAGAAAGAAATCTTGTAATTTGCAATGACATCAATGGAACTGGAGAGTATAATGTTAAAATAAGTCAGAAAAACACAAATACCATATGATTTCACTCATACGTGGAATTTAAGAAACAAAGCAGGAGAAGAAAAAAAATAAGTGAGAGATGGATGGAGACAAACCAAGGAACAGACTTTTAATGTAGAGAACAAACTGATGATTACCAGAGGGGAGGGGGAAAGGGACGGGTGAAATAGGTGATGGGGATTAAAGAGTGCACTTGTGATGAGCCCCAAGTGTTGTACGGAAGTGTGGATTCACTATATTGTACACCTGAAACTAATATAACACTGTATGCTAACTAACTGAATTAAAAAAAAAAAACTTAAAAAAAAGGAGCCATCAACCTGGTTTATGTATCCAAAAAAAAAAAAAAAAAAAAAAAGTAGATTTCTAACACAGAGCAGGGCAGATCATGTTAAAGAATAGATGTTGAAAGGCAAACAGAGAATATCTAACAGATGATCATTTGTTGTTTTGGGTTTAATCCACTCTCTTCAAAATTCCTAAGGAAATATACTACTAAAGAATTATACCATTCATTTTCTCCTGTCTTTGGAATTACATAGTAAGAGTGATCAAATGACTTGTCAAACCTTGCTTTTGGTAGTTCAGTCTTGTCATTAAAGTTTAATTAAAGATTAATAGATTAATGGTTTAACGAATTGTAGTTTGCATGGAGAAAGTTGGTAATTTTCAGAGTTCAGAAAAGCAAAAGGTAAATCTATCAGTTTTCATCCAGTAGTATGTAAGAGTAACCAAGTTTCCAGTCAGCAGCACCCCAGTGAATTGTCATGAATCAGAAACACTTGGCACACCTGACTCATCCTTCTCCATTTATTGGTGAGGCCCATAAGCGCCCCCAGAAAAAGGTCTCTAGCTGGAACTCCACATCCTGAGACTCTTTCTGGACACCACCTCCTATCTACTTGAACCTTAACTGCCCTGTTGCTTCAGCCATGATTTTCCTTTGGACTCTCTGGATCTTGAATAACTCCATCCCTTTTCTCTCTACTTGCTTCATACAATAGGCTCTGGGTCAACTCTGCTATGTTCCAGTACTCATTCCTGAGTCTCAGAACTTAGGTCCTGGAAATGATGCCTTATTCCAAGCCCCACAGTCCATCTGTCTGGCATGAGTTCTTAGATGATAGGGAATAGAGTCTGATCACCACTTCATGGATAAAAGGTCACAAGACTCTTTGACTTTTGTTATTCTAAGTCCATGATCTCCCCAGAATCTCTAGTTTTATAAGTCCCTTGTGGTTGGGAAAGGTGACATGAGTATTTTGATCACCAGCAACTAACTGACCAACTGTACATATTTCCATCTCTTCAGATGTAGTTAATTTACTCAATTTCTAGGGTCTGATTAATTTGAAGAAAAATGTTAACGCTAAATTTCTGAATCTATACCACTTATCAGAATTTGTCCTTTAGATTCCAGTGCTCTTTAAGCATTGACCTGCCAATGTCTGACCTCTCCCATTAAGATTTCCACATTCATGGGAGCTTATCTTAGTTTGTAACTTGCTGTCATCAAGTTTCCTTTTTTCTAACTTGTTGATATTAATGATGTGATGTTCTGTTCTTTGTAGCTTAGAAGACAGCGATGTTCAGGTAGCATAAATGATTGCTATCTCATAAACTGAAGAGAATGTACTATAGGTTGAAATGGCAGGATAAATCCAGATTCTGCCATTTGTGATGCAGTGTTGGAATTCTGCCTCCATAATTAGACACTGACTGAAAATTGGTAGGCAAAAAATATAAAGTGGAGATTATGGAGGGATTGGCTTTCTGTGAGGAAGTGATGAAGTCTCAGGCAGTAGAAAATAGTGCTCTTAGGTTCTACTAGATGCACCTCTCAGATGCCAATTGGGATCAAAGAATGGGGCTCAAAGTTTTCAATACAGTTCTCTGTCAGTGAGAATTTGCTTACTTTGAGCATGGACTAAAGAATGCTTTCCTTGTTAGTTGAAAGCTTCTGTGTCTATTAGCATCTCAGATTTTCCCATTGTCTTTATACTCTCTCCTGATCATTCTTTAAATCTTGTATCTTCAATTCTTTGAATTTTAGTATCTGAATCTGGCCTTGTTGTGACTGCTTGTGTCCAAAATTCTTGGTTCTCACATCTTACCAAAGCTCTTCTGTTTTTTGACTTCTTTCTTTTTGCCATCTGAGAGTGATTTATTACTTAGACTTTGATACAAATAATTCTAATAACAACTGGCTCTATTATAAGGCAACAGAGAAAATACAGTTTCCACAAACAGACTTACGTGACAAATCTAACTTCTAGCCCAGTCCTAGCATCTAATGTGTAATAGGGATTCCACAAATATTAGCTGAATGAATAAATAAATGAACCAAGTAGTCTTTATGCTTCCATAAAATGCACAAAGCCACACATTTTTAGCAATAATCATATATTTTTAAACATAACTGCCAGCCATATTACTTTGAAAAGAGAGCATAAATGTGTCTATGTGGATATTATTGGTATGTTTGAAAATAAAACAGTGCACATATAAAGCAGAACAACAATAGATAACATGGCCATCTGTAAGCTGGTGCACAAAAAAAGGTGTTATCAGACTTAATGTACAAATGGTAAACATTCAGTAAAACATTTTAAGTAAATCTTAGGGACCCATAAATAATAAAGCATAATCTACACTTAAATTGTTTAAGTAATGTTGCATTTTACATTTAAAAGACGTTGGGGTCGATTTACAGCTTGACACTCAGGAAAGGGTATTTTGCCATATTCAAGAGTCACAGTCTTTATGTCATAAATTCCAAGAAGAGAAACAAGTAGAGCTCTAATTTTTGGTCCTATTTTTCTTTTGGTGGCAGAATAATTTCTCCCATAAAGATAAAAACGAATGAAGACTTTCCTTTTCCATGATTTCCTGAAATTTGGCTACAGCAAATGCATTATCTGAGTGACTATCATTCTTTCTGTGTCCATGAAAATACCACAGCATTTTTTTTTTTTCATTAATGAGCATTAACTTGTCAACACAGATTTCCAGGTAGCTTTTTGGTTGATCTTATCTAATATTCTCCACTTAGGTCATTCCTTGTGCGAGGAAAAAAATCATTTGCCAACTACCGGTCTTCATTCATGCCATATTTATGATAAAAGTGATTTTTCTCTTTCAGTGCATCATTACCAAATATTGCCCAGTTCACAGGACTTCCATGGAGGTCTATAAAGAATTTTCTTTCTTTGAGGATAGTTTAGTCACTGATACTGTCTTGAGTCCAAAGTCATTCTTGGCTCCTTTGAGGCTTGGAGTGAAAATAGCCACATACAGTAGCAGAGGAGCAGAACCAACTATCTGTGCCTGCACATGTGCCCACCGTCCTTCCTCTTTCTCCAATGTGTACTCCTAGGCTCTAACTTTCCAGTGATTTCCTTGGACACAAGCTTCCCAAGGGCTATGGCCATATCAGTCCTGTTCACCACAAAATTCTCAGCTCCTAAAAGTGCCTGGAATAGAATATACATTCAATGATGATCATGGAAGATAGGAGGGAAGGAAGGCAGGAAGGCAGGAAGGAGGAGGAAGGGAGGGAGGAGAAGAGGGAGGGAGAAAGGAAGGAGACAGCTTGGGTGAGGTGCCGTACTTGTCCGGTTTGTATATTCTTGCTCCGTTTGCCATTATTGCTTGGTGAACGTTGTTCCATACCCCTTTCCCCTGCCCCTTGGATTTATTTATTTATTTATTTATTTATTTATTTATTTATTTGACAGAGAGAAATCACAAGCAGGCAGAAGGGCAGGCAGAGAGAGAGAGAAGAAGGGAAGCAGGCTCCCTGCTGAGCAGAGAGCCCGATGCGGGACTCGATCTCAGGACCCTGAGATCATGACCTGGGCTGAAGGCAGAGGCTTAACCCACTGAGCCACCCAGGCACCCTGCCCCTTGGATTCTTAATGCTGAAGTGTTTTTGACTCCTTTTGACTCCTGATTTCTGCTTCAGGGACCATATGCTGTCTTTTGACAGTCTAAGGACTATGTTCTATTTTTCCTATAGTCAAGGAAATTTATTAATAAGATGCTTTCTGCCTGGTGTAACAAAAACCCTGACTTTACTGCTTTAAACAAAAGGAATTATTTCACATAACAAGAACTCCAAGGGCAGAATAGCTCCACATATAATATAATTGGGGCTCTGACTCTACTTCTTGGGAAATCTCATGGCTCTATCCTCTCCGTGTTGTTTCTGTCTTCCTACTATTTCCCCTCATTGTTGTAAGAGGACCTCACCAGTTCTAGCATCTCACCTAGACATGACAAAATTTAGGATCTGAAAATAAAGTGGCTTTTCCTCTGTCTTCAAAACCCCCCAGCTGACTTTGTAGCATGTCTCAGTGGTCGCAACTGAACCAACTGCCCGTGCTAGAAGAATAGGAACACCATGCTTGATCTAAACTAGTCAGGACCCCTTTCTTGGGGTGATGTGAGTCAGCCTTCCTTGAAGCCCATAATGTTGGGGAGGAGGGTAGGAATTTCAGGAAAACTGAAGTCATGTTAACAAGGAAGAAGGCAATAGGTATTGGGAAGATATTGGTCTTAGTTTGGGTTATCCCAGAAGCAGATCCTAAAACAATGTATAAGTAGGTTGTTTAGGAGATAAAACCAGGAAACATAAGGGAAGTAGGAAAGTGAGAGAAGGAAGAAGTCAGCTAATAAAAAACTGTTTTATAAATCAAGTTACAAGAATGGGCAACTGAAAATACTCTAGCTGGGGAATCCCGGAAGGCAGTGTAGACATTTCTTAGAGTTATCCCAACCAAGTTATCCCAACCAAGTTATACCATTTGTCTGCAAACTGCCATCTGCCATTGACTGAGGATTCCTCCCAGTGATATTAACCCCCAGGACTCCCAGCCTGCTACACAGTTCTCTTCTGGCACAGAGTCATGGTGCTTTTGGTAAGACAAATCCTACAGGATATGGCTGGATATGACAGCCATATTTGATAAGACAAATCTTACAGGATATGACAGAATCCGCCAGAGCAAACAGCAGGCTTTGCTACTACCATGAACTATTTAAATTTATAATTTCATCTTCAGATTTTTAGAACAACAATGCCATCCCCAGACTACTTTAAAATAAATGTAATCTTCATCATACCATGTGCCTTTTAAACACAAACAGTTGTTCCAACCGAACAGAAGAGATTTTCAGAATAAATTCCAGGTTCTTGATTACCCTTGAGACTCAAATGTCAATTTGGAAAGAAGTGGTGGCAGGGGTAGGTCTGTGGGGAAGTCTGCCTCAGACTGTTTTCTACTTTAACTTCTTTTTTATAATGTTGTATATATTTTTTTAAACAAAGCATAATATTTTCAAAGGAAATATCTTTTTAAACAGGAAAGAATTATGTAGCTCTAAGATACTTTTAAAAGTTACTTTTTTACTAACACCTTTTTTAAAGAACAATTTAATGTGTGTGCAGAAATATTTAGGGGAAGATACAGAGATTTTCCATATGCACCAGACCTCAGATATGCATAGATATGCCAATGATCAGCATCCCCCCAAAGTGGTAAATTTATTTTAAGTGATGACCTACATTGACACATCATAAACACCCCAATTTCATAGTTTACATTACAGTTTACTCTTGGTATTATACACTCTATGGATTTGGACAAATGCATAAGACATGTATCCATTATTACAGTATCAGAGTATTTTCATTTACCCCCAAATCCTCTATTCATTTCCTGTCCCCACGTCAGACTCCAGTAATCTTGGATTTTTTTTTTACCTTGTCTTTTCCAGAATGTCATATAGTTGGAATCATACAACATATATATCTTTTTCATATTTTTTCACTTAGTAATATGCATTTATGGTTTTTTCCATGTCTTTTCATAGTTTGATAAGGTCATTTTTTAATACCTAAATAATATTCCATTATCTATTTTTTTAAGATTTTATTTATTTTTATTTGACAGAGAGAGATACAGTGAGAGAGGGAACACAAACAGGGAGAGTGGGAGAGGGAGAAGCAGGCCTCCCACTGAGCTGGGAGCCTGATGCGGGGCTCCATCCTAGGACCCTGAGCTGAAGGCAGGCACTTAACCACTGAGTCACCCAGGAGCCCCTCCATTATCTAGATGTACCGTAGTTCACTTACTGAAAGACATTTTGGATGCTTCTACCTTTGTGGTTATTAATTAAGCTGTTATAAATACCTATGTGCAGGTTTTGTGTATATGTAAGTTTTCAGTTCTTTTGGGTAAATACCAAGGAGCATGATTGCTTGATTGTGTGGTAAGAGTAGGCTTGATCTTGTAAGAAATTGCCAAACTGTCTTCCAAACTGGCTATACTATTTTGTATAACTATCAGCAATAAATGAGAGTTCTGGTTGCTTCATATGCTCACCAGCATTTGGTGTTCTAAGTGTTCTGGATTTTGCCCATTCTAATATGTATGTGCTGGTATCTCATTGTTTTAATTTGCATTTTCCTCATAACAAATAACATGGAATATCTTTTCATATGCTTATTTGCCATCTATATATTTTCTTTGATGGGGTATATGTGAAGGTCTTTGTCCCATTTTTTAAAATGTTTGTTTTGTTTTCTTATTATTGCGTTTTAACAGTTCTTTGTATTTTGGATAATAGTCCTTTCCTTTTGCAAATATTTTCTTCCAGACTATAGCTTGTCTTCTCATTCTCTTGCCAACGTCTTTGAAAGAGTAGAAGTTTTTAATTTTAATGAAGTCTAGCTTATCAATGATTTCTTTTATCCTGCCTTTGGTGTTATATCTACAAAGTCTTTGCCATACCCAAGGTCATCTAGGTTTTGTCTTGTGTTATCTTTCAGGAGTTTTATAGTTTTGCATTTTACATTATTTATTTTGAATTAGTTTTTGTAATGGGTATAAGGTGTCTATATTCTTTTCCTTCCTTTCCTTTATCTTTCTCTCTTTCTTTTTCTCTCTCTTTCTCTCTTGCTTTCTGTTTACATATGGATGTCTAGTTGTTCCAGAACCATTTGTTGAAAAGATTTATCTTTTCTCCATGGTATTGTCTTTGTTCCTTTGTCAAAGATCAGTTAACTATATTTACATGGGTCTTTTCTGGGCTCTGTATTATGTTTCATTATTCTATTTATGTATTCTTTTATTAATACCAGACTGTCTTGATTACTATAGATTTACAGTAGGTCTCAAAGTTGGGTAGGATTTGTCCTCCAACTTTGTTCTCCTTTAATATCATGTTGGCTATGAATAAACGGCTGGGATTTTGACTGGTATTGCACTGAATCTATAGGTCAAGTTGGTAAGAATGGATATCTTGACAATATTGAGTCATCTTATCCATGAACATGAAATATTTCTCCATTTGTTTGTTTTCTTTGATTCATTCATCAGAGTTTTATAGATTTCTTCATTTGGATGTTCTACATACTTTGTTAAAATCATACCTGAGTATTTCATTTTAGGGGTTCAAATGTAAATGGTATTGTGTTTTTAATTTCAAATTCCACTTGTTCATTATTGGAATATAGGAAAGTGTTTCACTTTTCACTTTTATATGTTAACTTTGTATCCTGTAATCTTGCTGTATTCGCTTATTAATTCCAAGAGTTTGTCAATTCCTTTGGATTTTCTACATAGACAATTGTGTCATCTCCAAACAAGACACTTTTATTTCTTTCTTCCCAATCTGCATGCCTTTCATTTCTTTTACTGTCTTACTGAATGGGCTAGAATTTCTAGTACAGTGTTGAAAAGGAGTGGTGGGAGGGGACATCCTTGTTCTGCAGGCAATCTTAGTGGGAAAACATCATGTTTTTTCACCATTAAGTATGATGTTAACAATTGATTTTTTGTAGTTTTTTCTTTTTTTTTTTAGCAAATTGAGGAAGTTCCCCTTTCATCTTTTTTTAAACTAAAAAAGGTCAGATGAAATCTTTTTTGGATGGATTGTAAATGTAAAATAAAAAGGATTCATTTCTGTGTTGTTTTGTGTCTCCAAAATTTATACGCTGAAGGCTTAATTACCAGTACCTCACAATGTAACCTTATTTGGAAATGAGGTCATTGCTGATGTGATTTGTAAAGGTAAAGGTGAGGTCATACTGGAGTAGGGTGTGGGCTTCTACTCTAATATGACTGGTATCTTTATAAAAAGAATGTGATGTGAAGGGACAAATATACACACCATGAAAATGCCAAACAAATATAAAAAATATCAGGGAGATGCATCTATAGGCCAAGAAATGCTACCAAACTGCCAGGAGCTAGGTGAGAGGCATGGAACAAATTCTCTCTCATAGACTTCAGAAGGAACCAACCCTGCCCATATCTTGATCTTGGACTTCTAGTCTCCAGAACTATGAGACAATAAATATCTGTTCTTTAAGCCATTCAGTTTGTGGTACTTTGCTATGTCAGCTCTAGAAAACCAACATAATTTTTGTGATATTTTTATAAAGACTTCCTTTTAGAGTTAGTATAATTACTGGCCAAGATTTCTGAGAAAGGTTATCCCTTTAGATGTGAATGAGTGTTTGTGGTTCTGGTCTCTTAGCACCAGTGGTAAATCGCAAAGATTTGGGTCACCTTATCCTAGTTGCAGGAGTGGAGGAGGAGACATGCGAATGTATATTTAGGAACGGTCAGACCTGTCTAGATTTATAAGGACAAAAATTACTATTGGAAAAACATTGCTGCTGTGATTGCTGGAGACTTTTCATAATTTTTTTCTTTCCTTATTATGGTACTGTATAGAACTTGCCTCTTGCGTGTCTGATAGTCATTTACAACTTATCCATTTGCTTAGTGAAGTTAGTTAGACTAAAGGTAGTGTAGGAGTGTAAGAACCAGAGGGAGAAAGATTTAAGTCACTTTCCCAACAAAGTTGGGATACTGAAAGTGGGGTTTAGATGGAATTATAGTTCTATAATTGCCAACCCAGTTTGTTTGAAAGACACCCTTCAACAGTTTTGCCACAATTGTTTTGGAGCCCCCATCCAATAAATGTTTGTAAAATGTCATGTACATATGAATGTGTGCATCATTCAGGGTAGCGGGTGGGGGAGTGGGGAGAATGTGTTGTTCTCAACAGAGGTTTAAACTGTACTGGAAAAAATGATGCTGATAATAATTTGAAAATCACTGTCAGGTAGGATTGGAATTTTGAAATGACATTAAAGAAACTTTATTGTTTAATTTATTTTTATAATGTTGAAATACTATGCATCAGTTAGTGCTTTATAGTTTAATTCTTTAAAGGCAGCCAGGTGGTCTTTATTACTTCTGTTTTGCTGATGTCAAGTGAAAGGCTGAGAGGCTAAATAATTTCCCTAAGGTCACAAAGCTCATAAAGACTGAGGACTCATATCAGACACTGTCTTGCTTCAAAGACGGCTTTTATCTTAAATTCCCTGCTTCTTTATTCAGTGGCAGTCTTCTCTTTATTGATTTATTTATTTTTAATTTTTATTTATTTATTTATTTGAAAAAGAGAGAGAGAGCGAGCATACAAGCAGGTGGAGCAGCAGAAGGAGAAGGAGAAGCAGACTCCCCACTGAGCAGGGACTCAGTCTCAGGACCCTGGGATGATGACTTGAGTTGAAGGCAGACACTTAACCCACTGAGCCACCCGGGCACCCCAGGTAGTCTCTTTAAAAGCTGAGTTTCATTAAAGCCAGTTAATTGTAAGCATCAACTGTTGCATTGTTATATAGTACATGAATTATAGACAAATTCAAGATTTTTTCCAAATTTCAAGATTCTGGAGTACTGTGAGTAACCAGGTTTTGTTTGTTTGTTTGTTTGTTTGTTTGGCTGTCGGGGCCTTATACAGAATGAGGGGAAATGTGAGACCTCCTGACTGGGCTCTCTGCCCTATTCTTCCCCCTTCCAGAACTTGTTTAAATTGTAGCCAAGCAACTTTGCTAAAGCATGAATAAAATCATGTCATTCCCTTGCTTAAAATTTCCTGGTGGGATTTCATCTGAACCAGATCTAAGCGATTTGCCATATCCTACAAGCTTTAGAGGGGAGAAGGGAGAATTATTAATTAATAATTAACTATTAATAATTAAATTCGGGGGTGTGCCTGGGTGGCTCTGCAGGTTAAAGCCTCTGCCTTCGGCTCAGGTTATGATCCCAGGGTCCTGGGATCGAGCCCCACATCGGGCTCTCTACTCAGCGGGGAGCCTGCCTCCCCCTCTCTCTGCCTGCCTCTCTGCCTCCTTGTGATCTCTGTCAAATAAATAAATAAAATCTTTTTTAAAAAATTAAATTTGGTTAAAGGTGGTAACTGGGGTTATCTTGGGCCAAAGTGGGTATCTGGTCATTCTTCCTTCGAGGTTCTACTTGCTCTGTCCTCTGTTCATTTCTCTGACACAGTATACCTTAAACCTCCCTTCATTTCCTCTCTTTGGCCACGCTGGCCTAGTTTCTGGGCGTTGAACACACATTTGCTTGTTTCTGCCCCTCGTTGTTTGCTGTCTTTCTGACTGAAATACTTTCCCCAGACCTTCACATGCCTCTTCCCCTCTAATTGTTCAAACCTCAGTTCAAATATTTCCTCCCTAAGAGTGGTCGTTCTCGCCCAACAGAGTTAAACTATCCCCTGCTCCTCACTCATTCTCTCCCATAGCACCCAATTTTATCTTTTCCTGGCATTTGGTGGATATTGATTTGTATTTATTTTTTTATCTGTTTAGTGTCTGAATCCCTCTACTATTAGATGAGCTCTTTGAGAGCCGGGACTTTATCTTGTTCACAGTGTGGCACATAGTAATTTCTGAAAATTTAAGTGTTGGTTACTATTGGCTACTATTAAAAATGGTGGTTACTGGAATAATTTTCTTGTTTGCAAGAATAGAGATACTTTTGTATAGAGCATAAACATCTGGCCCCTGCCCACCTCTCCATGCTCACTAGTCACCCCCAGCTCCTGCTAGCTGACCTTCTGTGCTCAAGTCCTACTTATGGGACTTCCCTCCTTCTGCATTATTCCTTCTCCTTGTCCTGGACCTGCACTTCCACTGTAATTTCTTCACTTCTCTAGAACAAGTCCCCAGTGGTATCCTCTGTCTCTAGTATTCCAATACTCATCACACTTTATAATTTTTATCTGGTTCATTGTTTTCTTTCCATTAGATTACCAGCTCTATCAGGAAAGGTGTCATGTCTCTCTTGTTGACTTCTGTATTCTGAAACCTAAGACACTACCCACCACATTGTTGTACTGCTTCATGAATGAATGAACCCACAAACATGTAGATCTCTCAATATATTTGCTCCACTCTGGCACTCTCTTCGACTTTTATATCCTTGACTTTATCCTAAAAATATAACAGTTCCACACACCAGGCATCAGCAGAGGATTTATCACCACCCCCTGATTCATTCTCAATTTCTAGATGTTAGGATATCCTGCTGTCCACAGCATCAGTGCTAAGCTAAAAATCTTCAGTCTCTTATTAGCTCTCAACATCTAATGAGTCACCACATGTGGTACTTGTTTAAAATTGTCTTGCTTTTTTCCAGTGCCTGGTGCCAGATATCTGCTCTCTTGTCCCTTTAACAGAAAGTCTCCTTATTGCCATCATTATGGTCAAAATTGGTGAATACACCTGCTGTCAGATTTTAGTGGATCTCATGGTGTGCAATCAGCTGTTGTTTGAGCTCTCTAATTTCAGCATTAGAATATTGGGAGATCAGATTCTGCCTGCCACAGAGAATTCTTATGGCACAGAGAGACTGATGTGTGGTGCTAGAAGCAAGCTACATGCCCCAACTACCTCTGAATTAGTGCACTGCTGAAATCAAGATCATGGACATAAATATACACTTAACCTCAGCTAGCTGTACCCCCAAATGATCATGGGAAATGGGCTTTAAATAGTGAAGACTTTTAGTTATCACTCTTACATATTTGTATTAAGGATAGAGCTTGTAATTCTCTGAGGATGTTTATGTATACAGAGACCATCTACCATCATTCCCAGGGAGAAGCAGTATATTAGGAGCTCTGGAGCAGGACTTCCTGAGATCAAATCTCAGCCTCCACTTCTTATATGACCTAGGGTAAGTGTCAGTTTCCTTGATTACAAAATGCATATTACAGTAGTAAATAGTTTATAAGCTTATTGTGTAGGTGATATACTTAATATAGGGCTTGACATGCACCATGTGCTGTGTTATTATCACATTGTTATTACTATCCTATTCTGGTAACTACTCATTCAATAGAAACAAAGAAATTAAAAATCCATATGGTAGAATTTTTTTTTGGCAGAACATATTAAATTTTACTACCAAAATCTCAGTTGCATTTTTCCTAGGAAAAGTCATAAGGAAGAAATTATGAAAGAAATCTTTATGCTTCAAACTTTTTCAAAATGTTATTATAATAAGTTGTCCTGCCATAATTTATGTCCCTATATTATTTTTCTTTCCTGTCACCCTTTCTTGTCACACTGCTTTAGCAGGACACAAGTAGGTATTGCCAATGCTTATATGTCTGCACAGTGAACTAAAGGAGATTTCTGGATACTTTTTCTTTTTAAAAGTCTACAGAAGTAACAAAAAGTAGTTTAAAACATTTAAAGCATACAAAAGAGCAAGTAAAAATTACAGTCCAATGCCAACAACAACAATTTTTTAAAAAAACCCGAAACCTTTTCCATTCAAATCCAAATTCCCAGTAATCAAAATAAATATAATTAACTAAATGGCTGTGTTATTTCTATTTCATGCTCTGGAGACTGGTGCATTGGTAGTCCCTAAAGAACCACACTTTCTGGTATCCATGGCTTTGTGTAATTCCCTCCCACACTGATACTGAGCTTGGCCATGTGACTTGATTTAACCAAATGGAGAACAAAAGTTTGATAGGTACTTCCACAAGGAGGTTTGTCCTCTTGGAATGCTGTCTCTTGAAAACCATCTGCCATGTAAGAAGTCCAACTACTATGGGACCACCATCCTCTGTGGAGAGCCATGTTAAGACAGAGAGGCCATGTGAGGCACACTGAGGCACCAAATGTGAGTGAAGCCTTTTAGAACTCCTTTTTTTTTTTTTTTTTTTAAAAAAAAATTTTTTAAAATTTATTTTCAACATAACAATATTTATAGCAGCAATGGCCATGGTCACCAAACTGTGGAAAGAACCTTTTAGAACTTCTAACCTAGACTGGTCACCAGCTGTCATAGCACATTTTTGGCCACCAGTCAATATCACAACTGTATTCCCAGCCCACAGAATCATGAAAAATAATAAATTATGTTCTGTTAAACATATGTTCTGGAGTGGTTTGTTATACAGTATTAGATGACTTAAATGAGTAGATATGCTATAATTTGTTTTTCTAGGTCTTTAAATAACTATATAGATTAGAACTGACTTTTGCTATTTTAAGAAAAGAAACAATCATTCTTTAATAGATGTGTATGTATACTCATGCTAGTATTTCTATAGGATAGACTTCCCTTGATGAGATTGCCAGGTCATAGAGTACAGGGATTTAAAATATTGATACTGCTGCATTGTCCTCTCATAAAAGCTGTATCAATTTACATTTTCACCAATATGAATCATATTGTCTATTTCTTTACATTATTGTTAATATTTTCTTATCAAGCTTCTAAACATTTGCAACTATATTTCACTGTTATTTTACTAAGCATTTTCTTATTACTGTCTAAATAGGGGTTTAACATCTACTTTTATCTTTTCAGGCACAATTTTTAATTGGATTGCTTGATTTTCTCAATTTTGATTTGTAAGAACCATTTAGGAATTAAAGATATTAGCCCTTCATATGGGCTAAGCGTTCAAAATATTTTCTTCTAATCTGTTGATTCAAACTACGTATTTTGTTTATGGTATCTTGCAGTTTATAAAGGCAATGAAATTGTATGTTGTCAGGTCTCACAAGTTTTCCACATTTCTTGGCAAGCTTTATAATTATCTTCCTTATAGTGAGATTATTATAAGTATTTACTATATTGTCTTCTATAACATAGAGAGCTAAAATAGATTTAAACTGATAGATTTATTTATCTGGAATTTGTTTTTGTGGGTGGTATGAAGTAATAATATAATATTTTTTACAAGTAGATAGCCAATTTTCTTAAAACTAGTTGTTGAATAGTTTTCCCTTTCCCTGCTGATTAAAAATGCCATTAAGTTGATGAGAAGATGCCAGTACAGGAGGACAGTAGGCTCACCTCTTCCCACAATACACATAGGTAACACCTGTATCAGTGTAAATAACCCAGAAAACTACCAAAAGACTGGAAGAACAGACTCTCTGCAGCCAAATGTAGAGAAGAGGCCACATCAAAGAGAGAAGGAAGAGTGCAGATGTGGTCGGGAGCCAAACTGACCATAAGACTATCCATGGCAAGGAAGGAAGTAGGGAGTTCAGAGGGGGAAGAGGAACAGACACCATGCCAACTATCCCAGGAACAGGGAATCTGCACTGAGAAGATGAATTTCCATAGCTTTTGGTTTTGAAAACCAGAAGGGCTGAATTTCACGAGTTCTTACAACCAGTTGGGCTTAATACCTGGAACTTTAAAAATCAGCTGGCTTAGCTCTGGGAGAGCCAGACGGCAAAAGGAAACTGAGTCTCTGCCCTTAAAGAGACAACACAACAAATAGCCCCACTGACATACAGCTTAAAAACAGTCGTTTGAAAGCTGGGGTACACAGGAGGGAGATTTGTTTACTAATCTCAGAGCAGGTACCAGAAGGGCAGAGATCTTTGGAAGACTACTCCAAAACAAAGGGTTGATGGGCACCATTTCCTTCCCATGTTCCTAAGTGTAGATATGCAGATATCTGCCAGAACCAGTAGAGCACCAACACTCCACCTACCTTGCTAATACTGTGCACTGCCTCAGGGCTTTTCTGTAGACTTAACCCTTCTGTTCTTGACTGGACAGGAATTTTCCTAGTCAGGTGCAGGCCTCCTCCCACAGTACACTGGCAAGGCCCTTACTGACACGATGTGTCTTACCTCCATGTTTTCCTGCAGACCATTCCCCTCCAACAAGCCCTTGCCAGGAACACATCCAAAGTAGTGCCACAAACATGCCAGTGTTCAAATAACCCCAATAGGAAACATCACCACCTCAGAGTGTTTCCTGCCCTAGTGAGAATGGAAGTTAACCACATACCAGTTTGACTGCAATCCCAGCAGTGGGCTTGGATCAAATATCTGGTGTATGGGCCCTGCCCACCAATGAAAGCTTTTCAAGGCACAACACAGGGAAAGCACCCTGTAATTTGGTTCTTCTGAATCTCTGGCAGGTACCTGGTCTGATTCAATTCAAGCTCGAGGTGGTCCCACACTGGCCCACTAACAACAGAGGGGCAAAACCCTGCCCATAATAGGCAGAGAGAGCTATTATGGGATGACTGGACTGAAGGCAAATGTGATCAGCCACAACACTAGGGTGCTCAACACACATAGGAGACACCCCTGAAGTACCAGATTTTGGCAAACAGGGAACCTGAACTTCAGGGCACTATAGAACCTCTTCTTCATGAGGCTACTTGTTCAAGAATAGATGTAGCTGATTTTTCTAACATAGAAACAGACAGACAAAATGGAGATAGAGGAATATGTCTCAAATGAAAGAATAGGACAATATTACAAAAAGAGAGCTGATGAGATAGAGATAAGTAATGTGCCTAATAGAAAATTTAAAGAAATGGTCATAAAGATACTCACTGAGCATGAGAAAAAAATGGAAGACCATAGTTAGACCCTCAATAAAGAGATAGAAAAACATAAAAAAGAATCAATCAGTTATGATGAACACAATCATTGAAATTAAAAATACACTAGAAGGAATAATAATAGATTAGAGAAAGCAGAGGAACTGATCAGTGACCTGGATGACAGAGTAATGGAAAACAAACAAGCTGAAAAGGAGAGAGAAAAAAATAATTTAAAAAAATAGAATAAGGAAACTCAGTGACACCATCAAGCGTAATAACATTTTCATTATAGGGATCCCAGAAGGAGAAGAGAGAGAGGGAAGGGTAGAAAATTCATTTGAGGAAACAATATCTGAAAGCTTCTCAAATCTGAAGAAGGAAATAGAAATCCAGATTCAGGATGCACTGAAAGCCCCCAGCAAAATCAATCCAAGGAGGTCCACACTGACACAGAGTAACTAAAATGGCAAAAAGTAGTAATAAAGAAAGAATTTTTAAAGAAGCAAGAGAAAAGAAAACAGTTACATAAAAGGGAAACCACATCAGGTTATCAACTGATTTTTTCAGCAGAAACTTTGCAGGCCCCAAGAAAATGCCACGATATATTCAAAGTACTGAAAGAAAAAAAGAAAAAAGAAAAAACGAAACAAAACCCTGCAACCAAGTGTACTGAATGCTGAAAGATTATTTTTCAAAATGGAGAGATAAAGAGTTTCCCAATCAAAAGTGAAAGGAATTCATGTCCCCTAAACCAGCCCTTTAAGGAATGTTAAAGGGCACTCCGAGTGGAAAGTAAGGACCATAAGCAGAAGTAAGAAAAGCAGGTGACACAAAAGCAGCAAAATTAAGCTTACATATAAAAATCAGTCAGGATATTCACAAAATAAAAGGATGTAAGGATGACACCATGCACTTAAAACTTGTGGGTGGGGGGAAGGGAGAGGAGTAAAAATGTAGTGCTTTTAGAATAAGTTCAAATTTAAGAGACAGTCAACTTAATATAGACTGCTATATACATAAGATGTTATATATAAACTTAGTGGTAACCACAAATCAAAAACTGGTAACATATATGCAAAAAATAGAGAAAGGGATCAAGTATATTACTATAGAAAGGCAGAAAACTCTGAAAGAAGACTATAAGAGAAGAAAGGAACAGAGAAGAACTACAAAAACAACCATAAAACAAATAACAAAATGGCAATAAGTACAGAGTTGTCAATAATTACTTTCAATATGAATGGACTAAATTGCTCAATCAAAACATAGGGTGATGGCATGGATTAAAACAAACAAACAAACAAACAAACAACCAAACAAAAACAAAAGACCAAACTATATTCTGCCTATAAGAGAATCATTTTAGACTTAAAAACAGATGCGGATTGAAAATGAAGGGATGGAAAAAAAAAAAAAAAGAAAAGAAAATGAAGGGATGGGAAAGCATTTATCATGCAAATGGAAGTGAAAAGAAAGCCAGGGTAGCAATACTTCTACGGGACAAAGTAGACTTTAAACAAAGACCATAACAAGCGATAAATAGAAGGACAATATATAATCATAAAGGGGACAATTGAACAAGACATAACAACTATATAAAGCAGTTAATAACAAGCATAAAGGAAGTAATTGATAAAAATATGATAATAGTAGGGGACTTAAACACTCCACTTACATCAATGGACAGATCACCTAAACAGAACATGAACAAGGAAATAATGGCTTTGAATGATGCATTGGACTAGATGGAGTCAACAGATGTATTCAGAACATTCTATCCTAAAACAGCAGAATATGCATTCTTCTTAAGTACACATGGAACATTCTAAAATATATTACATATTAGACCATAAAATAAGCCTCAACAAATTAAAAAATTTGAAGTCGTACCATGCATCTTTTCCAACAACAATGCTATAGAAAGCACAAGAAAATATCTGGGAAGAACACAAATTATATAGAGGTTAAATACCATGCTATGACATAATGAATGGGTCAATAATAAAAAAAAGAGGAAATAAATCCATGGAGACAAATGGAAATGAAAAATAACTTCCAAAATCTTTGGAATGCAGCAAAAGTTGTACTAGAAGGGAAGTTTATAGCAATACAGGCCTGCTAAAGAAGCAAGAAAAATCACAAAAAACCCACAAAAAAACCAAACCCTAATCTTACATGTAAAGGAGTTAAAAAAGAACAAATAAAACCTAAAACCAGGAGAAGGAAGGAAACAATACAGATCAGAGCAGAAATAAATGAAATTGAAACTAAAAAAAACCCCAATAGAACAGATCAATGAAACCAGGAACCGGTTTCTTTCTTTCTTTCTTTTTTTTAAAATTTCTAGTATAATTAAAATACAGTATTGTATTAGTTTCAGGTGTACAATATAGTGATTCAACAATTCTATACATAACTCAGTGTTCATTGTGACAAGTATATTCAATCCCCTTCATCTGTTTCAACTATCCCCAACCCCACCATCCTTTTGGTAAACATTAGTTTGTTCTCTAAGAGCCTGTTTTTTGTTTTGTCTTGTTTTGTTTTGTTTTGTGTGTGTGTGTGTCTTTTTTCTTTGCTCATTTGTTTTGTATGTTAAATCCCACATCAGCGAAATCATATATTTCTTTTTCTCTGACTGACTTATTTCCTCAGCATTATACTGCTGAGATCCATCCATCCATGTTGTTGAAAAGATCAACAAAATTGATTAACTTTTAGCCAGACTGATTAAAAAAAAAAAAGACTCAAAAAGGACCAGATAAAAGTAGTACTTAAAAGAGAGAACTACAGGCCATTATATCTGATGATTATAGATGCAAAAATGCTCAACAAAATATTAACAAGCCAAATGCAACAATATATTTTAAAAAATGACTCACCAGGATCAAGTGAGATTTACTCCTGGGATGCAAGAGTGGTTCAATAGTCACAAATCAATCAACGGGGTAAATTACTTCAACAAGAGAAAGATAAAAACCATATGATCATTTCAATAGATGCAGAACAAGCATTTAATAAAGTACAAGATCCATTATGATAAAAACTCTCAACAGTAGGTTTAGAGGGACTGTACTTCAGCATAATAAAAGCCATATATGAAAAATCCACGGCAAGCATCATACTCACTGGGGAAAAACTGAACTTGTCCCCTTAAACCAGGAACAAAACAAGGATGTCCACTCTGACCATTTTATTCAACATAGTACATAGTTCTAGCTGTAGCAATCAGAAAAGAAAAATAAATAAAAGACATCCAAATAAGTAAGGAAGAAGTAAAACTTTCACTATTTGTAGATGACATGTTACAATATATAGAGAACCCTAAATATTCCACCAACAAACTACTAGGAATGAATTCGGTAAGTTTGCAGGATATGAAATCAAAATACAGAAATCCATTGCATTTCTATACACTAATAATGAAATAGCAGAAAGACATTAAGAAAACAGTAATATTTATAATAATAAATACTAAAATAATAAAAAATAACAAATAATAAATACCTAGGGATGAATGAATGAATAAATAATAAGATACTTAGGGATACTTAGTCAATTATGTGAATGACTTGTACTTTGAAAGCTACATTGAAAAGAAATTGAAGATGACACAAACTGAAAGATATTTCATGTTCATGGATTGTGAGAACAAATATTATAAAAATGTCATTGCTACCCAAAGCAATTTATAGACTTAATGCAATTCCTATCATAATACCAACAGCATTTTTTATAGAACTAGATAAAACAATACTAAAATTGGCATGGAACCACGAAAGATCATAAATAGCCAAAGCAATCTTGAAAAAGAAAAACAAAACTAGACGTATCACAATCCAGATTTCAAACAAAAACAACAACAACAACAACAATAAACAAACAATCCAGATTCCAAGTTATGCTATGAAGGTGTAGTAATCAAAACAGTATGGTACTGTCACAAAGACGCATGGAGGGGTGGCTGGGTGACCTAACTGGTTCAGTTTCTGACTCTTGATTTTGGCTCAGGTCATGATCTCAGAGTCGTAACGTTGAGCCCTGTGTCAAGGTCTGCACTGATGACAGAACCTACTTAAGATTCTCATTCTCTCTCTCCCTCTGCCCTCACCGACTCACACTCTGTTCTCTCTGTCTCTCTGTCTCTTTCTTTCAAAATAAAAAAATAAATAAAATATTAAACACAAAATTGATATATGGATCAACATAACAGAATATGGAGCCCAGAAATGAACTCATGATTATATGGTCAGTTTAACTCTTTTTTTTTTTTTAAGATTTTATTTATTCATTTATTTGTCAGAGAGAGAGAGAGCACAAGCAGGCAGAGTGGCAGGCAGAGGGAGAGAGAGAAGCAGGTTCCCCGCTGAGCAAGGAGCCCGATGCAGGACTTGACTCCAGGACCCTGGAATCATGACCCCAGCCGAAGGCAGACACTTAACCAACTGAGCCACCCAGATGTCCCCAATTTATTTTTGATAAAGGAAGCATGAATATGCAATGGGAAAAAGAGTCTCTTCAACAAATGGTGTTAGGAAAAGAGGACAGCAACATACAAAAGAATGAAATAGAACTCCTTTCTTTCACCATACACATAAGTAAACTCAAAATGGGTGAAAGACCTAAATGTGAGTCCTGAAACCATAAAAATCCTGGAAGAAAGCACAGGCAGCAATTTCTCTGACATTGGCCAGAGCAATATTTTTCTAGATATGTCTCCCGAGGCAAGAGAAACAAAAGTAAAATGAACTATTGGGTCTACATTAAAATGAAAAGCTAATGCACAGCAAAGGAAACAATCCACAAAACTAAAAGATAAACTGCTGAATGGGAGAAGGTATTTGCAAATGACATATCTGATAAAGAATTAGTATCCAAAATATATGAAGCTACACAATTCAACAACAAAATCCAGTTAGAAATGGGCAGTAGACATGAACAGATATTTCTTTAAAGAAGACATCCTGATGGCCAACAGGTGTATGAGAAGATGCATTTCATCACTCATCATCAGGCAAATGCAAATCAAAAGCATAACTAGGTATCACCTCACCCCTGTCAGAATGGCTAAACTCAAAAACATAAGAAACAACAATGTTGGTGAGGATGTGGAGAAAAAGAGACCCTTGTGCACTGTTGGTGGGGATGCAAATTGGTGCAGCCACTTTAAAAAACAGTATGGAAGGGCCACCTGGGTTGCTCAGTGGGTTAAAGCCTCTGCCTTTGGCTCAGGTCATGATCCCAGGTCCTGGGATCAAGCCCCGCATCGGGCTCTCTGTTCAGCAGGGAGCCTGCTTCTCCCTCTCTCTCTGCCTGCCTCTCTGCCGACTTGGGATCTCTCTCTCTGTGTCAAATAAGTAAATAAAATCTAAAAAACAAAACAAAAAAAAAAACAGTATGGAAGTTCCTCAAAGAATTAAAAATAAAATTGCCATATGATCCGATAGTTCTACTACTGGGTATTTAAAAAAAAGAATATGAAAACACTAATTTGAAAAGATATATGCATTCCTAAGTTTTTACAGCATTATTTACAATAGCCCACATATGAAAGCAACCCAAGTCTCCAAGGATGGATGAACAGATAAAGAAGAAGAGGTATATATACATTAGCATATATAATACATTCCATATAACATATATCTATAACAGAATATTATTTAATCATCAAAAAGATTGAAATCTTGCCATGTGCAACAACATGGATGGATCTTGAGGGTGTAATGCTAAGTGAACTAAGTTAGTCAAAGACAACTACTATATCCACATGATTTCACTCATATGTGGAATTTAAGTTACAAAACAAATGAACAAAGGAAAAAAGAGACAAACCAAAAAATAGCTCTTAACTATAGAGAACAAACTGCTGTTAGCCATCAGTGATGAGAGGTGGGGAGTTTGGGAGAAATAGGTAAGGAGACTAAGAGGACACATCACAATGAATACTAAGAAACGTACAGAATTGTTGAATCACTATATTGTACAAAACACTGTATGTTACTTAGACTGGCATTAAAATTTTAAAAGTGTGAAGAAAAATGTAAAAAAATAAAAATGACATTTTTTTAATGTAACCTGGGTTTGTTTCTGGACACTATTTTGTCCCCCCGCCCTTTTTTTTTCTATTTACAGTAGCAAGATTCTTAAAATCATCCTGAGTTTTTCTTAATAGCATAGTGAAGTTAACAAACTATTCAGCCCACTCCAAAATTTGAAAGAAGGAATTCTATTTGTTAAAGAGTCAGTTTACTAACTTACTAACTTACTAGTGCACACTTAGAATTTTGTAAAAAGGACACTATATTTCATTTAGAACCACAAGATGCTATAAAACAGCAATTAATATCTGAAGTCAATAGTAAATAGAAAAATTAACCTGAGAAAGAATCTTTGTGATGCCACATAAGATTATCTTAAATTTTATATGATGACGATCCCAATTCCTTGTCTGCCTTCTTTCCTATACCTCCAGCAATTCAAAAGGTAGTAAGTACTGCATAGAACTGGAAGGAAAAAAAAAATCTGTTGAGAAGATTAAAGCTGGTTGGGCAGGAAGGATGCCCAGAACTTGTTATCCAAATTCAAAATAACTGTCCAGAATAACTTTAAAATAATGGCATCAGAGAGACAGTGGAGGCCTCTTCTATATTTTTCAGGAGTAACAGAAGATTGTTGCTTTTCCCATTCACAGTTAACGGTGTTCGGCATTAAACAAATAAAATCCATTCGTCTCTCATGTAAAGGAAATGCTCAAACTCTTACCAGGTCTTAGGCAGCTCCATCCGTTGCACAGTCTGCTTGAATTTTTCAGTTCGGATGGTTTTATTCGGTTCATGTAACTATATTACTTGAGTTTTTTTTTTTGACTCTCATTGATAAAATGGTGTGCTAAAATCAAGTTTCCTAGCGTGACAGTAAAGTGTTAAACAAGTGTCTCTACGCAGACATTGATCTTAGGCAACCTGTAAAAATGGTGAGTGGTTTGAAGCCTGGATTTGCAGTGGCCTCCACTAATTCTACCCTTGAATTTGTGGACATACTTTTAAGAGTTGTTGACCAAAAAATGCATCTTTAGTCTTAAAATAATTCCAAACTAAATGGACTTGAGTATTAACATTTTAAAAACTTGACATTAACTGTGACTCTCCCTTTATAATTGATTTTGGCATTTTCTCTTTATTGTTTAAAAAAAATCTATTTTCTCCTTAGTACAAAAATGCAGTTTGAAAACTACAAACATGAGGGGAAAAAAAGAAAAACAACCAAATGATTCATAGTCTGCTATAAAAAGTGAAGTGCTGTGAAGTAATTTACTCTATGATCTTGGAGTCACATAATTAAAAACAAAATGTTTGTGTACTCACTAGGAATAAATTGTAACATGTTTCCATTTTTTCCCACCAGTCTTTCTTTGTGAAATGCTAACACAAAAAATACTATACCACATCTGCTGCCTCTGTTCCCCACCCTCAGAGATAGGCACGTTTGCATTTTTTTCTGTGACTTAGGGCAGTTCAAATGGCATCTTCATTTCACTGATTATTCAAATAATTACTTCTATATATAAACCAAGCCTCCCCTTCGTCTTTTTAAAATGCCATTTGTAAATTTATATTTTGTGTTTTACTTACCTACCTATCTTCCCTATTACATATAACCTTCTTGAGGAGAAGGAATTAGTCAAGATTCATTTCCTTGTAAAGGATAAAGTCACAGCTAAGTAAAACAAGATAATTTCTTTTTAATAAGATAGATTCTCAGAACACTGAGAAATCTGAGAGGCTTCAGGCATGGCTGGATCCAGAGGCTCAGTCTCTTTCTCTTATTCTCAGTACTGCTCATCTCAATTTGGCCTCATCCTTCTTACAGACATTTTTTTTCAAACACCATTTACTGAACAATTCATTTTGAAAGGTACTTCTTTCTTGATAAATATGGCAGAAAAGTCCCAAATAAGACTCTTATCTTAGATAATTATTCCATCCTGAACCCATCATGCTACCAGAAGAAAGGAACTTGTTGATTGGCAGGCCTGGGCCATGTGCACCATCTTGTGGCTGAGTACACACAACAGAAGAAATCAGAAAGGGATGCAAGGAATCCAAAGATAAATGCTAGTGATGGGATCCTTGATTTACTTTTGGTCACTCCATGCTCTTAGATGGTACCTGGGATGTATTTGGTAAGTATTCAATAAATATTTGTTGAATGAAATGACCATATCATTAATTACTTTCTACCCAATAGTGGGTGAAGAGGGGGCATTAATGTTGAGCTCTTTGAGACCTACTAACATGATTAAGAAGACTATCTTTGCTGTTTAGAATTGTTCCCTAAAAGAGTTTCATTAAACTTATTTTACATTAAGGCAAAGAAAACGTAAGGGGAATACAAACCTGTCTATAGAGAAAAGTAGAGAGAGAAAGAGGTACTTACCTGGGACTTTAAAAAAAAATGGATAGCTTCTATTTGCCCCTCCTGATTTCCCATTCACCTGTTCTTTTTCTGGGGAGGCTGATCTGTAGGATGGCATCACCAGCTTCCCTTGCCCTTTGGCTTCAGTGGGGCTTAGCTAATGGGAGGCATCTGCAGAAAATCAGAGGGCAGGAAGTGAGAAGGGTTGGGTGTTTGTTCCTCTAACTTCTGCATTGCCAGGTCATTGTGGGCTGGCTACAGGCCTTTTCAAAAAGCCGTAGTTCATTTCATATAGCTCTCTAGATTTTGATAATGATTTCTTCTTTTTGCTGCTTCAAGCTGAGGGGTGGTAATGGCTACCAACACTGCACCATGTTGATTTTTCTAAAACCCTTTCACACTTCCATAAAAATAGTCCACTTACTGAACTCTCCTTAAATTAGCCAGTTAGAGTATGCTCTATGTTTCCTGTTGGGTCATTAATATTTGCCTAACCAAAACGGAATACAAACAAACAAACAACAAACAAAGTCTACAATCTGGTAACCTTCAAATTTTTACTTTATGGGGTAGAGTGGGAAAGAAGACAGATCGGTTCTTGACAACCCTCAGTCTTCATTTTTTGCAGCACTTACCCCATTAAAAGTGTCCTTGATGGTCATTCTCATGGAATTTTATTGGTATGAATACCTCTTGTTTTTCTTTTTGAGGAGTAACACTATTCCAGGCCTAATAGCCAGCTGGTATTCATGAATTTTAATCTTCTGAAAGCTAGAGTTTTACTTCTAGAGACAAGGCTGGCATACATCCTTTGGCCCTCTACTCAGACACAGGTTTTTAACTAATGATTTAAGGAAAAGAGCAGGCAGAAAAAAATTATTTCATTAATCACCACTGCATGAAAACCAAAGGACCTAGCTGGACAATCCCACCTGTGTGAAACTCAAGTGACAAAGCCTGCTCAGAGTTTGAAAAAAGCAGTGTTGCTCTCTTCCCAATTAAAGCAAAATTAATATTAAGATATTTCAAATGGATTTCTGCAAGCATTGTTATCTGCTAAGGAGCTTCATCATGTTCTTTGGTTTTAAAGTGAATTACTTTTGCAATGAAGGTAAAATGTATTATTCTCTTTTCACTGTGACATTTACTCCCAGCCTGTTTATACCAATGCAGCTGCTGTGTAAGTCAGTGCTTTCTCTTTTTCTTTCTTTTTTCTTTCTCTTTTCATTTTAAAGGCATATATGCGAATCATCTGACCCAGGTTGTACACGAGCTATACAGCATATGGTTGGGGTAAAGAACATCGTATCTTTTGTTCAACAGTTTTTGTATTTCTTTCCAGTCTTTTGCTTCCCTGGTCCTCAAATAAGGCTAATTACAAAGAAAAAAAAAAAAGGTGGGACTGGTGGAGAGGGAGCCTTTAGAACCATTCCTTTTGCAGCATGGAACAAAAGAGAGTACCAAGGGCATGGCTAGGCCTCAACAAAAAAGAAAAGAGAAAAATCACCTAATGAGGATGTCGAGATAAGTGCTTGTGAAGAAAACTGGCAAAAAAAGAGCTTTTAGTCTAAAATCCATAAATAAGTGTGCATCAGATGGGTACTAGAACATTTTTAACAAGATAGGCCATGAAAACTATATCCTTCTATGCAAGAGCCTCAAAAATAATCTCCTTTCTTTATAAGGTATTTTTCTTTCAAAAATTAATTTAAAAAGAAATACTTGAGAATTAAGATGTTTTATTCATGTCTCTGAATCCATTATAGAGTGGATACCATATAAAGAGTTGTTTTTGAGACATAATTACTGATGCTGCTGGCTTCTTCGGGGTCAAAGGGTTTGCATGAGTGTATGAAGAAGTTGTTCATGGAGAAGGGCCGAGTACAGGAGATTTTGACCTTGGAGCCTTCTGTTGCATTTTTATTTTTAAAATAGGAGAATAGCAGATCTAGTTGAAGTCTGTTAATTCTATGTAGCTCTTCTTCCTGTCTATCCTGATAACGCCAGAGCCTTACCCTTCGTGCTAAAGCAATAGAGATCAGGAGTTTAAGACTAAATTAATTACAAAAACACCAAAGAGCCACAGATTTTTAGAGTTGGAAGGACCTTAAATTACCTACCTTTATAAAATGTAAGGGTGGCAAAAAAGAAGTCCAAGGAGAAAGAACTCTTACGACCTTAAGAAGGATTTAATTTTGCTGTGTATTGACCTGAATGTATCTACCTGCAGTTTATGTAAAGAAGAATATAGGAGTGTATGTCATGGTAACCTTGAGACAGTGCTCTACTAGATGGAAGACTTAGTTGGTTGATCTAAAGATTTTCTTTCCCTTTTTTTTTTTTTTCATTTTGCCACTTGGTAAGGTAAATACACACATTGTATGCATGCGAAAGTGTACTTCTTTTTTTTTTCTCACTAATCATCTCTCACTTTATTATGATGAAAAAATTTATAATCAATTTTGTTTTATCTTTTCTAGTTTTCATGATTTTAATACAGAAATATGTTTATCTTTTATTTTGTATCTTATTATAAATAAAGACTTTGTATTCTTCCATGGGGTTTATTAACTTCAAAGTCTTAAACTCTTTTCCCGCTGTTGAACATGAGAGACTGTCTTTATTTTCTCAATATTATAACCATTGTTCCTCTGTTACTCAGGACCCAACAATGGCTCCACAACTGCACTCAGGAAAAGCCCAACATGAGTCCTGCTTATTCTGTCAATGTAAATGCTGATCTTCATTGCCCTCCTCTGCATTTTCTTTTTCTATAGCACCAATAACGTTCTCATATATTATAAAATATCCTTATTGCATTCACATTTATTATCTGATTATCCTGGTAGCCATACATAGATCTTCACCTTTTTCACTCCCTAGTGTTCTCAAAGCACCTACAGCAGTCTCATACATGTGCCACAGTAGGCTTCCCATAAACATTTGCTATACTGCATTGGGTTCTAGACAAGAAAAGCTCTAAACCCTTTTCTTTGTTCTATTGTTTTTTCAGGGTAAATCCTTTGATACTCTGAAAAGCCTAGCATAAGAGGCAGTTTGGTCATAGAGTATGAAAATTTTCATGATTTTTTCATAAAAGTTGCCAGATTATCCTATAAAATAATCACCTTTGTTTTTATTACAACCAGAAATATGTCAACGTACATATTTTTCCATAGTCTAACTAGCTTTAGATTAAAATGTAAATGTTTTAACTAGTACACTGGGAGCAAAAATAGAACTAATTCTTTGTTTTAATATGATTTTTTTCCAATAAACATTGTTTAGTATCTTTATATTTAATCAGTTGATATATAATTTCAATATATGTGCTGTTGTATATTATCTAAGTCTACTCACTCCTGGGGCTCATTATATTTTGGCATTTTGGTGAGATTCCTAGTTGTGCATACCAGTTCTATGTTATATTCACGAACCTATTTTGTTGGCCTAATATTTTCTTATGTCTTGATAGTAATGCAGATTTTCATTTATGGAAATATTGAAAATGTTGCATATTTTTACTGCTTACATTTCTCTACTATTTAAATTATGTGGAAATTAACAATTTCCTATAGCTAGGATGCATTCATATTTGAAACTTATTTTTAGATCTTTGTTTCATAAAAGGTGACCTGCAGACCAGCAGCAATCTATTGAATGGGAATTTACATTTTTATAAGATCCTTAGTTGATCATGCACATTAAAGATTGAGAAGCATTGTTTTAGGTAGCCTCTCTTATCTCCTGAAATTCGGAGAGAAGTTTGCTGTATCAGAAACAGTGATGGGTCAGATATACGGCTATTACCTGCTTTAGGTTGTTCCTCCAGACAATGCAGCAATCTTTTCTAGATTGTTGGGCCCCAAGTAATTTTCTAGAATTATTTAGAGTAAGTTTCTAGAATAATCTAGAATTTTCTAGATTGGTCAATCAAGCACCCTGGTTTTGAGGTCAGACAGACTTGCGTTCAAATGATGCTCTATTATTTATTTACTGTATTGGCCAAATCACTTAACTGCTCTATGCTCACTTGTCTCACTTGAAAAATACAGAAAAAATAGTGCCCATCTGAGAAGTTAATCATGAGAATCAAATGAGAAGATATTTGCCAACTGATTATACACTGTCTGGTGTATGGTAAGCATCAATAAATGGTAGCCATCATTATAATTCTGATCTTATTGTAACCCTGAAAACATATACTGCCCTAAACAGTGGTTCCCAATCTTCTCAAACTCAATGTTGCAAAGATTTTGTGAGTCTCCTGATATTCAGAGATTTAGACAAACCTCTACCTAGAAATTTATTAAAAAAAAAAAAGGGAAATATTTTATAACAGAACAGCTATGGAAGTTCAGGCATGATTATACAATGAAACATTAAAAAGTATTCATGTGTTCACTTAAAATTAGAATCCACACAAATGGGAGAGCTCAAACGCTGTCTAAAACTGGCAGTTCAAATATTGGAACCAGGACTATAATTATGAACACAATTTTTTAAAATGGTTAGTATCTGTTTGTCAAATTGTGAACAAGAGAAAGGATAATCTTCCATGGATTTGTATGGTACATACATTTCTAGAAAAGTCAGTGAGCCTAAAAATGGTGCAAAATATAATTTATGTTAATATATAAAATAGAGTTATGTCCTGGGGTCAGATAATGAAGGTAGCTTATCTTCATGAAGATCTGGTGGGATGCTAACCTGTGCCCACTGCTGGACAATTCTTCATTACATGGGACTTTTCTGTATATCACTAAGTTCCAGTAATGCCTTCCAATAATTGAGACAACCAAACATGCCCTCACAAATTTCTAAAAGACCTTCAAGGAACACTATTGCTCCTGCTGGGACACATCACCTCATTAAATTCAGTGTTCTTTTCTAAATACGGTATCTTTTTGTCTCCCATCATTGAGGCTGACAACTAACATAACCTGTATACTATGATATAAGAGGGATCCAAGAAATAATTACCACTCTTGTAATTTTAGGTAAAAACAGAACTATGACATGATATAGTTATACCCAAACCTAGAAGTAAATGCCTTTCAGACCAAGTGACTAACAATGGAGGGATTAAAACTTTCTCTCTCTCCTTGACTCTGGGATACCTTCAGGTACAATTTAGGACATTTTAAGTGATACTGTGACACTACAAATTGTAATTGATGTTCAGGGAACAGACTTCAGCTTTTTAACGCCCCCGAGGTATGTGATCTTACATTGATATGAACTTTGCTGAATCTGATTCCTTAATTAGAACCCAGAGTTCCTGTGATAGTTGGAAACTTCTGGGTTTTCTCCCTGAAAAACTTACTGACCTACACAATTTAATGATGAAAAGTTCAAGACTGCAAAATGCATTTTTTATGGTTGCTGTTTACATAGAATTGAACACCATGACAAATGTTCATCAAGCGAATTTCTACCACAGATTATTTGCTTATTATTTTATTTATTTATTTATTCATCCTTTAAGATTATAGTAGAAAATTCAAGAAGGAAAAGTTTGAGGAAACAACTGAATGATCTAATAAAAGTGGTAAAATAGAGTTACTCTAAAAAAATCAACCAAATGAACAAAAATAATAGCTCTGTTATTTATTGTATTAACCTCTGTTTTGCACATATCTGTCCTTTTCTAATTTTGGTGTGAACACATTTATGAGTTATGTTCAGAGGGTTTACTGCATCTTGATAAAATTCCGCAGTGAGCCCTTTTGTGACAGAAATCGTGGGCTTACATGTCCTCTTGGACAACCTTGTTTTTTCAGAACTTAGATCTCACTCAAATATTAATGCGCTAACTGTTCGTGGTAGCTCACTTTTACGAGGAAGCGTGGCAGAATGGTCAGCTTTCTGACTAAATTTTATGATTTAATAGCATAGAATTGTTGCAACAAAGGGATTTCTAGTCATAGACACTGTTCCTCAGCATTCCTGCATTGGGTGTGGTCACATGATTGAGAAATGGCCAATGAAATGTGGATGGAAGTGAGGTATACCCTTGCTTGCCCTGACCCATTAAGTCCCTGGAGCATTGTTCATGCTCTTAAGCCTCATCTGCTAATTTAGTACTTTTATGGGAGCCATGTATAAAAGACTGCAGACTCCACCACCCAGGTTCCTGAATCATTAGGTGGAACAGATTGTCCCCTTCCTCTTCCCACACATTGGAATTTACAGGAGCCAGAAATACAAATTCATAGTTTTAAAGCAATGGAATCTGGAGTTTTATTTGTTACAGGATCTAGAATTACCTTAAGTTCACTACTGTACATATGAATCCTCGAAGAATTTCTGGCACATGGTAGGCCTTCAATGAACCAATGAAAACATGCTGCCTATAGAAGAGCAAAGAAAAATGCCATATAAGCAGAATTCCTTGGTCTTCTAGGGAAGACCTTGGTCAAACAGACCAAATCAGAAATTATCTTAAAGGAAGAATAAGAAAGAATGTGAAGCAGGTAATGCCACCAGCTTGTGTAATTCCATGGAGTCAGTATTTTCTTATGTGACTTTAGAGATCAGGAGAGAATCTGATAGGAATTTTAAGTTATTGTGGAGCCATACAAATAATAGCTGTATCAGAGACACTAGTGCAGTTTCATAGAAAAGCTATCATGTAAATTAGTATGAAAATTAAAAAAAAAAGTCATGTCATCTCTGTGAGATTACTCTGGGTAACCAACTGCCACATGTAAGAAACAGTGCAATACTTTTGCCCCTATGTCTAGTTGAGGAAAAAACAACCCCGCATGACCATCTAAGTGTACTTATACACCATTATTTATGGAGCGCTTCCTCTGTCAATATCCATGATTACGACAAAATCCTTCATGAGAGATTATAGAGTTCCATTCAGCCTGATCAAAGGTGGGTTTATTTGATTATGCCAACAGTTGCATGTACATTTTCTTATTTAAGCTTTTACATATTATCATTCCCAGCTGACATGTGGGATAATGGAGACCCAAAGTTGTTGATGAATTAATTTGCCCATGGGCACCCAGCTATGTGCCCCTGCCATGCTTTTCGTTCTCTACCCATCACTTCCTAATATCCCCAGGTCTCATACTTCCACTGTGGCTCCCAGCATCAACCACCAGATCACCACACAACCTCTAGTTTAACATCACAACCAAACTCAGATAATTAATTCAGGCACAGCACACCTGGGTTTGGAATCATTTCCTTTGGATACTTGCTTTTTGAGGTCACTCAAACTGCAAACAGCCCCTGTTGTGATTGCTATTTCCTAGTAATCAATCGTTTTCCTTTAGCCATGCCTCCGTACCTGGTGACACTACTACTTAGTTTTTTTTACCTTTGCATCTGGAGGTTCACCACACATTGCCAAATGTTCACTCTGTAGCTCTAGCTGTGTTCCCTAGAGGTGTCTATCTTCCCAGTGCGGCCCCAATCACAAATCCCTCGTGCTCTATCTTCTAAAAAACAATCTTTCCTACCAGGGGTCATCAAACTTTTTTTCTGTAAAGGGACAGATAGTAAATATTTTAGGTTGAGTTGTCCACACAGTGTGTCACAGTTCCTTGACTCTGTCCTTGTGGTGCAAAAGAGGCCACAAACAATTTAAGTGAGTGGGTGTGGCTGCATTCCAATAAAACTTGACGAAAATGGTCTGTGGGTTAGACTTGGCCATGGGCTGCATGTTACCAGTCCTTATTTTATACATATATCATTTTCTATGATTAGATTTAATATTTCCCATGACATTTATTTGTTTTACAATTTTCCTATTTTGGAGTCTTGATACGAATATCTAAAGAAAAGCAGATACATACTCTGTTGGGTTATTTTAGGATTGTTAGAGTTCATGCATACTCTGTTTGAAAAAAAATATGCAAGGAAATTTTGGATTAAAGACATGTTTCCTAATAAAAAAGAAAGATGATTTCTGACAAGAGGTAGAGAATGCACTAATGTGAGAAAATACAAAATTAATATTTGTTAACTTATAATGGATAACTGATATTGCATAAAATGAAAGTATGAGAGATTTTGCCTTTATTTATTCACTGAAAATGTTAGTTTTATCTCTTTGCTCTAGGCCCTGGGATTACAATGTGAAAAAAACAAATGTTGTCCCTGCTATACAGAATTTATGGCTTAACTCAGGAGACACACGTTTGACAAATAATTATCACAAAAGGTGAAGAATATATGGACCTGGTAAGTACAGGATGAAAACAGGAGCTTGGCTGGAAAGAAGGACCTGGAAGGGGTATAGGATTCGAGGAAAGTGATGTTAATGGAAGGAGACTGACAAATGGCTTTGGAATTTGAAGATGGAAGTTGAATGTGTATCCCCAAGACTTTGAAAGGCTAATGGCAGACTCTGAGATAGGACCATCAAAGGATTGGGAGGATTGTTTTGTTTTTTTTTTCACAAATGTCTTTTTAATGACCTTTCAGATTAATGGGGGGGGGTGTAAGAAAAGGATGGAAGCAACAGGTTTAAGTAGGTAGCAACTCTAAATGAGGAGTATGGTTGTGTTAAGGAAACAGTAAGTGACTCATTTGCCTGGGGCTTGGAATGAAGGAGAGAAAAAGGCTGCAGCTAGGGTGGGACCCAAAGGTTAGAGCCAGATGGTGGGAGGCTTTGAAGGCCAGGGTAAGGAACTGGGTTGACTCGAACAGACTGGGCAGACCTGAGTGGCAAGAGCAGGGTCTGCGCCAGGCAAGTTTCAGGAAAATGAGAGGAATTAGAGAAGAAAGTTCTGGAGGCAAGGAAAATAGGTAAGAAAGTCTATGGCTAGTGAGGGTCACACAGGACTGGGAGAGGAACAGGGTTATGTTGTCTTGGGAATTTGCTTCCCTCCTGCATAGACTCCTTTGAGTTAAATGCAGCAGCTGTTTGGCTGCCCGTGGCACAATGCTTTACTGGATGAAGAACAGTACTGTATTCACTGGCTGCTGACAATGTCTCTCCTTTGCTCTGCAATGTTTTAATTATGTTTGACATTCATCACACACTATTATCCAGTGGAAGCAAATTGAAGAAATGCAGCTTCATTTGAAGTCAAACCAAAGTGAGGACACATGTAATTATACAGTAATATATTATTACTTAGAAACTGTTAGATTTTTAGGTTTAATAAACCTGTGGCTTCCCAACTACCACCCCACTCCCATATCTTGTCTTGATTGCATTGTAAAAAAGCCTCCGCCCACAGTTGAATTACCAACATCCAGAACAAAGAATCGCAAAACATTAGGAATCAGGAGAAAGCAGTACTTTTTGTTATGGAAAATTTCAAACACAGAGGTCAGTATAATAAACTCCATGAACCCAACATTTAGTTTCTTAATAATCATCACTTGGCCCAAATTGTTTCATTTTTAACCCCGCCTACTTCACCCACAACCTGGATTATTTTAAGAACCCTCCTACACTGTTGGTGGGAATGCAAGCTGGTGCAGCCACTCTGGAAAACAGCATGGAGGTTCCTCAAAATGTTGAAAATAGAACTGCCCTATGACCCAGCAATAGCACTACTGGGTATTTACCCTAAAGATACAAACGTAGTGATCCAAAGGGGCACGTGCACCCAAATGTTTATACCAGCAATGTCCACAATAGACAAACTATGGAAAGAACCTAGATGTCCATCAACAGATGAATGGATCAAGAAGATGTGATATATATACACAATGGAATACTATGCAGCCATCAAAAGAAATGAAATCTTGCCATTTGCAACAACATGGATGGAACTAGAGCGTATCATGCTTAGCGAAATAAGTCAAGCAGAGAAAGACAACTATCATATGATCTCCCTGATATGAGGAAGTGGTGATGCAACATGGGGGCTTAAGTGGGTAGAAGAAGAATCAATGAAACAAGATGGAATTGGGAGGGAGACAAACCATAAGTGACTCTTAATCTCACAAAACAAACTGAGGGTTGCTGGGGGGAGGGGGTTAGGGAGAAGGGGGTGGGATTATGGACATTGGGGAGGGTATGTGCTTTGGTGAGTGCTGTGAAGTGTGTAAACCTGGTGATTCACAGACCTGTACCCCTGGGGATAAAAATATATGTTTATAAAAAATAAAAAATTAAAAAAAAAATCTCAAGCATCCTTTTATTTGGGCTACACATACTTCAAAATGTATCTTTAAAAGTTACCTTTTTTTTCTTTTAAAGCAAAGACTACTACCATTATAATGCCTGAAATAAAAATAATGATAACTTTTCAATACCATTAAATATCTAGTCATGGTTTAAATTTCTCCAGTTGTCTTCAAATTTTTATTTGATAGTGGTTTTTCTCTGTTGTTGTCCAAATGATATAGGAAGAAGAGCTTCGTGTGGAGTAGGTTGATCTATCTCTTGTGTCTCATTTATTTATAGATTTTTTTTACTGTTTCCCCCCGCCCCTGCTTGCTATTTATGTATTAAAGAAAACAGGTCATTTGTCATGTCAAATTTCCCACTTTATGGATTTACTGATTAGTCATGAGTAACATGTTACTCTAGACCTGGCTTTTCAGTAAACTGATAATTAATTAGAACTAGAAGCTTGATTAGATTTGGTTTTATCTTCTTTTGCAAGAATATTTATGGGTGGTCTTCAGTTCAATTGTGTTAAATTAGGAGGCATTTAATGTTTGGTTTTCTCTCTTTTTGGTGATGTCAAAAGAGAGGAATGGATTCAAGTGATGTCAACCTGGTCAAATTATTATAAAGTTCTTTATTTTAATTATTTTTATTTTAAAGCAAAAGTTTATAAAAGAGAAATAGGAGACATGCTTGAGTTTTAAAAATATCTCGCCTTATAAGGAAGCTTGTAGATTTAAAAGGTTGATGTGCTTCAATACATTGAAATAATATTTTTTGAAATCACAGATTATTTCATCTTTGTCCAAAAGAAAACCTTTCAAGTTGGCTTCTTCTTTCAACTTTTCTGCAGTATCCTGGATAGATTCCTTGCTTTCCGGCATGACAAGAGGCTGATTTCGTACTTTCTGGAATCAGCTACTTTTCTAATAACCCCTGTATCCTTTTAGTGAGAAATGGTGTTTAGGCCTTTTCAAAAGACAGAACTAAGAAATATTTTTTTCGAGAAAAAAACAAATCATGAATTCATACTTCTATTTCCAACATAAATTTATAATTTTTATTTATTTGATTTTATACTTGTAACTCCTTTCTCAGGCGATGTAAATCTCAGTTTCTAATGAAAATGTAGTTTTTCTTTGTTTTTTTTGTTTTTTTTTTTTTAAAGATTTTATTTACTTGAGGGAGAGACAGTGAGAGAGAGCATGAACAAGGAGAAGGTCAGAGAGTGAAGCAGACTCCCCATGGAGCTGGGAGTCTGATGCGGGACTCGATCCTGGGACTCCAGGATCATGACCTGAGCTGAAGGCAGTCGTCCAACCAACTGAGCCACCCAGGCGTCCCAAGTTTTTCTTTGTTTGATCCTAATATACAATTTCAAAATAACCATACCACTAGTAATACTAACAATATGACTATTAAACATACCTTAAAAAAATAAACATAGATTAATTTCCTTGCAGTTCTTTTTGCTTTTATGATATATCACACTAAGCTGTATAATTGAATTTATAATCTATAATTAATATATATATATAAAGTAAAGTTTTATATATATGTATATAATTAAAGTCATCAAAATAGTTTTTGGCTGGGTGGTTAAGTCTACAACTATATTTATTTCATTTGTTTTTATTTTTTAGGGATTTTTAAATCCCTCAAAGCTGCTGGTGAGAATCTTGATATGAGTTTCCCCCCTATGAACCAGGAATGCTGCAGCCGTCTGAGGGCAGGGCGAGATGGATGTCTCAGCAGACACTGGGAGAGTGAGCTAATTCACGTTTCCTCCACATACTTTGCTCTATGCAGGCCCTCAGTGGACTTGCGGCTGCCCACCCACGTTGGGGAGGGCCATCTGCTTTACTCAGTTCACGAATTCAAATGCTAATCTCTTCAGAGATTATCCTCACAGACACACTCAAAAATCAGGTTTTACCAGCTATCTGGGTCTCTCTAAGCCTACACATAAAATTAACTATCACATTTGGGTTAATTTGGTTTTTTATTATGTAAAACATTTACATGTGCCCAAAGACAAAAACTATAAAACTAATGGATTCGGAGAAGCATAGCTTCCATCTCTTTGATCTTTATCTTGCTCCCTCCTGATCATTACAGATAACCACTTATATTTATTTTTAGCTTATTCTTCCACTACAAATAAAACTTTTTAATTCCTTTTTTAATACACTTTTATATTCCTTTCTTTAAAAAGATGGACTTTTATACTCCTTTTTTTCTTAAAAAAATATCACACATACTTTAATATTCCTTTTTTAAAAATGATAGTACATATGCATACTATGCTGAAGAGGACAGTGTTTAGAAGGCTATAGAAGAAAGCTCTATATAGGGGCATCTGGGTGGTTCAGTTGTTAAAGTGTCTGCCTTTAGCTTAGGTCATGATCCCAGGGTCCTGGGATTGAGTCCCGGGTCAGGCTCCTTGCTCAGTGGGAACCCTGCTTCTCCCTTTCCCTCTCCCACTCCTCTTGCTTGTGTTCCCTCTCTTTCTGTCAAATAGATAAAATCTTTTAAAAAAAGGAGAAATATCTAGAAAACTAAAATGACTACTCTTATAAAAGTAATTTGTTATATTTATCATTAAAATTCAGATTTACTAAGTATAAAATCATCACATTATTTAGATCTAGTAAAGAAAGTTACTTCAAAATGAACTTTGTGAGGCTAGACCTTTGTAATATATGAAGGAAAAACACTTTGCTTTTACCTAATGATTATATATCCAATATTTATTATGTGCCAGGCACTGTTTTAAGCACTTTCTAAATATTAGCTTATTTGATCCTCATAACAACCCCATAAGGTAAGTACTATTATTAACCTTATTTTAGAAATAGAAACCAACCAGGCTGTCATCTCCTAAGGTCAAACATTTACCTTGTATTCTTCTGTTTGCTATAATAAGCAGCACTGTAATAAACAGTAGACATCTTTGAAGACAAATTTTAGTTTCATCAATTAGTGTTTTCCTACAATGATAGGAATTTATCTTGGTGGGATTTCTGAGCTGAAAGGTAAGCATATATATTTTATTAAATAGGCTTTAACTCATGACCTTGAGATCCAGACCTGAGCTGAGATCAAGAGCTGGACACTCAACTGACTTAACTGCCCAGGTACCCCAAAAGCTAAGCATATTTTAGAGTAAGTATTTTGGAATTTTTTATCTTGAGCTCAAAGAAGTGGGAAGGAATCCTTTTCAGTATGTGGTTGGACAACATATCCCCATGGGTTTTTGTTTTTTTTTAATTCAATGCCATGAGATATAACTGGCATATAATAAAATGTATCCAATTCAATTTGTGTGATTTGATGTATTGACAAATGTATATACCCTTATTATCACCACCACAATCAAGAAATAAGCAGGCGGGCACGTGGGTGGCTCATTGGGTTAAGCCTCTGCCTTTGATTCAGGTCATGATCCCAGGGTCCTGGGATTGAGCCCCGCATCAGGCTGTCTGCTCAGCAGAAAGCCTGCTTCCCCCACCACATCTCTCTGCCTGCCTCTCTACCTACTTGTGATCTTCGTCTGTCAAATAAATAAAATCTTAAAAAAAAAAAGAAAGAAAGTAAGAAAAGGGGGGCACCTGGGTGGCTCAGTCAAGTGTCTGCCTTTGGCTCAGGTCATGATTCCAGAGTCTTGGGATAAAGCCCCATATCAGGCTCCCTGCTCAGTGGGAAGCCTACTTTTTCCTCTCCCACTCTCCCTGCTTGTGTTCCTTCTCTTGCTGTGTTTCTCTCTGTCAAATAAATAAATAAAATCTTAAAAAAAGAAAAAAAGAAAAAGAAATAGAGAACATTTCCAGCACAACCAAAAGTTCCCTTGTGCCCATATGTACTTCTCATAAATTTTGAGAACAGATTCCTTTTACCTGTGTTCTGTTTAGAGGAATAAATAAACTTTTTAGATATAGGCCATCTCATTCCCAAATGAACTATCTCTAGGCAGAAATAAATTTTTATACTTGTCTGTTTTCTTTTCTGCTAGAATCCATGTCAGAAAGCATTGACTTGAAGCTATCAATATTAAAAGCTGTTTTCACTATGTGAGCTGAAAGCTGACATCCATTGTGCTGTTGATACCAAGACAGCAACTCTCATGTCTCCTGGGTTACTCTCACCAGCACATCCTGCCTTTTTGGATATATATATTTGACTTTTATTTAGACAGAGGGAAACATTCAAATAGCTATAGCAGCCTGTTACCCTGAGGGAGTGTTATACATCTGTCCAAAAGATGGGAAAGTTCAGTTTTTGAATGATTAGGAGATTTCTCTTTTAATCAAGATTATGAAAGTGAGTTCTACAGACATGACCAACTATATTAGCATGTAATCATGGAATATTAAAATTTTAAATTTGGCATCTATATGCAAGGAAAAGAAAAATCAAAGAGCTTACTTGGCTTACACAGGTCATACCATTTAAGATACAATTGGGATTAAAACCTTAACTAGCGGGATAAAGTACTTCTCCCCAAATCCCAGCCTATTGTCCCAATTTCATGTTCTTTTCATCGTATCATGCTGCCATTTCATAGTGCTCTTCCTTAGGCATGACTGTTCCCAGACAAAAATTATAGAGACTGTATTCATACTACTACAAAAAAATTTTCATGGCCCACACTTTTGATATCACTCACATATTAGTTGCAAGTCAACATTATTATACGCAAGCTCATATTTAGTTGGTATAACATACACCTTCTCAAACAGCATGCTGTGCCAGACAGGGAGAAAACACGGGCACAACATCTCTGAAAAATCAAACTCTCATAGCCATTTACCATAAACCAGAGCCAATCACCAGAGCTAAATTAGCCAATTTAGCTAATTTCTTAAAAAATTAGAAAAGGAGTAACTGTATGCTTTACAGAATGTTCCTTGCAATAGTGTGGGAAGTCCCACAAGATGGTTTGAACTATGTGACCTTGAAAACTAGTGACTTTTTTATTGTGAAAGTAAAGTATTTTTTCTATTTGGAAAATATAAGCAATAATAGCAATAAAACAATAAATGAATAAAATAAAATTATTCCCAATATTTAAAAATTAATTTCCACTTAGTTAATTAAAAATTAATTAAGTTAATATTTTGGTGTATAGTTTTCCAAACTTATAAAAGTATTTCATATATCCAGGACCCTTGGGTGACTCAGTCATTTAAGCATCGAACTCTTTATTTCAGCTTGGGTCATGGACCCTGTTTTGGGCTCTGTTCTAGGCATGGAGACTGCTTAAAATTTTCTTTCTCTCTCCCTCTGCTCCTCCCCTCTTCACGCTCTTTCTCTCTTAAAAAAAAAAAAAAAAAAAAAAAAAACCAAAACCAAGAACAAAAAACACCTTTTTAAATTAAAAATTATGCTAATAAGTTTGGTTTTAGTAACACAATCAATATATGAGTAATATTTCCTTCCTATAGACATAGGAGGGTATATTGGTTAAAAATACAAGCCCTAGATTACTTGGTTAGCATCTGGGTTCTGCCAATTATTAGTCATGTGACCTTGAGTAAGTTCATCTGCCCATGCCTCAGTTCTCTCATCTATAAAATAGTTTAATTTTACTGCTTATTTCCTAGGGTTGTTGCCAGAATTAAATGAATAATGCAAAGTATTTAGAAAAGAATCTAACATACTACTATTATTATGGTATCATCATTATTAGAAAGCAATTTAATCAACATAGGTTCATTGAATATCCCTCTTTTGCCCACTTTCTCCCCCATTCCAATTCCCTTTACAGAGAGAACCTAATCATAAACATAGCAAAGAACCCAACCATCCCAATGCTGTGTTCTCTAAGGATAGATTTATGATAATGTTCTGGCTTCTGCTAGATTTAAAAGAATTAAGAGGAAGAAATACTTCAGGAATCTCAAATGAAACTTTCTGAATGGAGTGAATTTCGCAGACGGGCAGAAATTTTTAGGAATGGGCCCAAATGCTTCCCCCCCCCCCGACCTTTTTTTTTTTGAAGATTTTATTTATTTAGTTAAGAGAGATAGTGAGCGGGAGAGAGAGTATGAGCAGGGGGAGGGTAGAGTGAGAGGGAGAAGTAGACTCCCTGCTGAGCAGGGAGCCCAACCTGGCTTAGGGTGGTGAAGGCAGACACTCAACCAATTGAGGCACCCAGGCGTCCCCAAGTTTCTTTTATAGGTATAGAAAAGAGAAAGCGAATGATCTTGGAACTGCTCTGGCCATTCTTGGCTGTTGCTGCCAAGGTTGGATACTACAGTTTTTTACACGTTTCTACTATGGTCTTTATTTATTATTTAGGTTCTATTTATTTATTTATTTAAGAGAGAGAGAGAGAGAGAGAGAGAACAGGGGTGGTGCAGAAGGAGAGACAAGTGGATTCCACACTGAATGGGGAACCTGATTCAGGGCTCTATCCCATGACCCTGAGATCATGACCTGACCCCAAAATCCAAAAATCCAGGCACCCCACTACCATGGTCTTTAAAAGTTTACATCTTTACCTGTGTAACTGAAAGCAGATAGAACCATTTACACCTGAGTTCCATCTCTTTTCCATTTCAGAAATTTTTATTCTCTGAAACAGAACCTGTCTCTGTTTCTTACTTCAAGTTAGTGTTGTCATTCTAACTGAAGACTATTTTGTGTAGGCTGGTGCTGACTTCCTGAGATAATCAACCATAGTGAGAGACTGGGTTCCTGTAACAACATGACAGCCCTTACTGGGAATGGTAGAAGAGCATTTCCTGTAAGAAGGAGGTAGGAGTGGGTGGGGCATGCTGCTCTTGTAATGATGGCGAAGCTAAGCAGTCCATAGTACCACCATGACCCTTTCTTAATTTCTTTCTGCTTTCTGCCTGTGTGTCACCTCACTTTCATTACTCAGCAACATGCTGTGGGTGTGACTTTTGCTCTTGTATTCCATTGGTGCCATCTGCTCCTGCCTCGTCTCCTTTGATGTCATTATACAGATGGCAAGGGCACAATGGGAAGTGGCACTTAGTTCAATATGGTAGCTCTGGATACATCAAGGCTGACCTTGCATCAAGGCTGCTGATAAGTAATCCTGCTCATGTGTAAGTCTAATAATGGAATCATTACTACATTTTGGTTTAGCTTCTGAAATTCCATTATAAATTATTAGAACAATATCTATCCATTCTAAAATATATATCTTTTACAGTATGGGAGATAATATATATGATTGTTTTTAAAGGTTATCTGGTAGATTTCTAAAGAATGATGAAAACTTGCTATTAACAACCTACCAAAGTCAGAAATATTGTTGATATCATAAACAATAGAAAATGTCTTACAAAAGTGCTTGTTAATTTGACCATGTAGGTGTCAGAGCTAATCAGTCAACAGCTACAGCTAATGCAGGAAAGAAGAAAAATTAATATTCATTAGACTCTTGTTTACACTTCTGTTGTCAAGGTTAATCAGTTTACTTTAAGCACAATGTTTCACTCTTATTAAAGTCATTAGTATCTTTCAGTACATAGAGAACACTTGGGTTTCACAAGTGTGCTTGATTTACACATCACATACACTGCACAGGGACCCAGGCTTAGGCCATCTTTTGCTGGGATTTATACATGAAGCTTTATTTAGACCAATCAATTATTATTCCGCATAGGGGCATAATTAAATAATAGTTAAAGTTTTTAGGTATTTGGTAATATTTTCAACTGCAGAAACTAACAAAAATTCGCCTCTCATCTTTAACACAAACATTACACACACTAATATCAAAATACTACTGGCACTGATGATGCAAAATGATGATTTCTGGTATTTTTGTTTACTTTTGCAGCAAAGCAATCATAAATAACTAAAGCATGACTAGAAACTTTTACTGAACAGTGTATGTGCCTGGTATTCCATGGATATAATCTTGTCAGAGGGTCAGTTTTTCCCTACTATAAATAAAAAAGTAAATTTTCAAGTCCCTCCAACTTATCAATTTGATGGAAATCCCAGATTAATCTTATTCCAGTTTACTCCTCAACAAACTGCAAGTCTGAGTTGCTCAGGGGAAGCAAGCCTCTGGGATGGCTCTCTTACCACTGATCCCCTTTTATATCTCATGGAGAATCTGATAGAAATAATACAAAGTGGTTTTCAACTTTTACATATGTTTCCTTGGAGTTTGGTTCCAGAGACAGGAACTATAGTGTGTTACTCAGAAGACTGGATATGGACTCTAATGGCTTATGATTTTCTGAAACTTATTCACTACTCACGGATTTGAGAATTAGAGCCTACAGAAATAATCTGTTCATTTGAGCTAAAAAATGGAGCTGTGCTGTTTTTCCTTTTTAAAATGTTATATCCTGATAATTAGAATGCTCTGGATATATGCCTCTTGGCTAGAACATATAGGACAAACAATATTTCTTCCATTGTAAATTATATGTTCTTATGATAGTGAATGTAGAAGAACCTCTGAGAACAAAAGATTCTTGAGTAATTGATGTAAAAGGACTTGATATTATTCTTTAATAAGTTATTTTCAGCAAATATTATCTAAAATTTAATTAATATAGCCAATACATTCATGCAGTAGGAGATTCGTTCATACTTTAGTGAAGAGGAGGACAATTTGTGGTCTATCAATTCTGGTAGTTTTTCTCCTGAAATCTCTTAAAAATAAGTGGACAGTGCACTGGAGCACTCTTGACATTTTCTGTAGTTATCATAGATGACATGTTTGACTTCCAACACAAAATAATCTTCACAATACTGTAGAAGTGTACAGTATAGTACTTTGGCAATTACATTAATTATTTATGAGTGAGAAAAGACTAAATCTGTAGTTAGATTGGAAATAGACATCTATCTGGCCTGGAGCCTTGATTTGGCTTCTCAACTACACTGTCCAGTAGAGCAGCCACTAACCAGGTTTAGGTATTAAAGGTTTAAATTAATTAAAACTAAATAAAATTAAGAACTCATTTCCTTACCTACATTTCAGTATTTAATATCCACATGCAGCTAGCAGTTACCATATCAAACAATGCCAGAATAGAATATTCTCATCATCTTAAAGTTTTTATTGGGCAATGCTGGTCTAAAATTTATGCGTCCTCATCAACCACAAAAATTATCTATTTTTCAACCACCTCCCAAGAAATGCTTATTTAAAGGCTGCTTAGCAAAGAGATATTTTGAACTCTTGGCTTCAAAGGTCATGCTCAAACAGTAACAGGAACAAGAAACAAACAAAAAACAAATTCTATTACTAATGAAACTAGGAGATGTTTAATTCCAATGACATATGAATATAGAAAAATACGGAGAAATCATAAATGACGTAGCAGGTGGGAGGAAAGTCAAATGACTGTTTTTGTGTGGAGTGATAACTGGGAATAAGTAGATGAGCTTTGCAGAACCTGAGAGAGGCTTAGAAACTTGAGGTAAATTCTCAAATATAGGTAGGTAGGATACTTCTATCTTACAGGGTCAGAGTGTTTCCTTTATTCTCTTTAAGTGGCAAGCTGAATGTTTATTTTCTAGATTAACCAAACTAGATATTCTGGATTGGGGACCTCAGACACAGAGGGCAGACAGTGGAAGAAGGTGGCATACTGAAAACTGTGTTGCCAAAAGAAAAGGAACATCCTGAATGGTAAGAACCCCTGGTTTCTTTCCCCTACTCATTTCCAGAACAGCAGCAGGTTCTTTATCCTTCCTTATCATCACCTCATCTCTAAAACAGGAGATTAGAATCTCCTTCCTTGGAGAAAACAAACAAATCCAGAGGAAAGACGTGCTAATCTGGACTTGGAGTATCCACAAGTAAAAAGCCAGGGGCTTTCTTCACTGCGTTGCGTTATAGCCACCAGCACACAAACTTATTCTTTCACAAACAGATGCCAGGTGATTTCTTAGTGCCTCATTCTTAAACAGAAGAACAGCCAGTGATAGCTGGGTATTTGAGGATACCCAGCATAAAAGAAAGAGAATGAAACAGGCAACAAAGGAAAAACAAAAAGAAAATTCAAGAAGAGAAAAATCTCAAAGTAAACATCAGAGAGATAAGAGAAATATTGCACAAATAAAACAAGAACAGCATACCATTAAAGGAAATGAAAAAGGAAATTGAACAAAAAGAAAACTGAGCAAAAATATATAGATCAAAAATATATAGATATGTAATATCTATATATCTATAATATCTATATATCTATATATAATATATATACATCTATATATTATAGATATTACATATCTATATATTTTTTACATATATAGGTATGTAAGAGCCATATATTACGGATATAGGTAATATCTGATGAACAGGAATTCCACAGGGTAGGGAAAGAATAGAGAAAATGGTAAGAAAGAAATACAGGAATAGTTCCTCAAACTGAAAGGGAGGAATGCCAGCACAATGCATAAAAAGAACCTACATGATTGTGAAATGTCAAAACATTAGGGACAGAAAAAGATCTTGAAGATAGGTCACATTACAAAGAGCAATGATTAGGAGGACATCGATCTTGTCAATGGTGACTAATTTCTAGAAAAAATCAAGAGGAAAAGACTGTGTACCTAATTTTAAAATATTGATGTAAATGTCAGAGGAGACGATAACAACAAGCTGAAAATGATTTACTCTGGGCACAGGAGTGAGGAACCGGGGAGGAGGTATCAAGAGACTGCTGTATTTTTGCTGGAAGCCTTTCAACATTCCTCAACATCGAAATTATTTGTCTGGACTATCTGATAAAAATAAATTAAAAACAAAACCCATTCTAAGAGGACGATCTTGAGTTATGTAATATTCAATTTTTATCAGATTCTTAGAAAGTAAGCAAGCAAACAAATAAATAATGGAAACTTTTAGACTCATATCTGGGAAATATCAGATTATAAAGTATACAGGGTTATGATATGAAATTAATGCAGAAAAGTAATGAATAAGTATTTGGGCTCTTTTATCATGTGAGGATTAGAAGACATCATAAAACACAGTTTTCACTGGTAGAACTGTGCCTTTTAAAAAGCAACCATAACCATGCTTTTAATCTTATCCTCAGAATTCACAATAAAACTCCTGAAATGATTCAACAAGCAGAGAAAATAACCCAAATGGCTGACAAAGAATACTTTTTAATGTTCAGTGTGTCAAAAATGTGTTAATACTAGTTAAGGCTAACATCTTGACCATGACATTTTAGTATGTCAATGATTATATAAAAATTCTAAGAGCACTCTTTTTCAGGATGATTCTTTTGGAAACTGAGACTTACTAAGAAAGATTACAAAAATCCAAATACATTATCATGGAAATCTTGAAACACCTGTGTTTCCTACCAGGTTTCCATTGGAGAATTGGTAATGCCTCAAGACTTGAATATTACAGAAGATGTCAAGTTATTAATGAAGGCAGATTTAAAAAGAAAGTCTAATTGTGTAATATTTATTTATTTATCTATCTATTTATTTATTTGATAGATAGAGGTCACAAGTAGCCAGAGAGGCAGGCAGAGAGAGAAGGGGAAGCAGGCTCCCCACTGAACAGAGAGCCCGATGTGGGGCTCGATTCCAGGATCCTGGGATCATGACCCAAGCCGAAGGCAGAGGCTTTAACCCACTGAGCCACCCAGGCGCCCCTAAGTGTGTAATTTTAAGTGTATTTACCTTCCTCCAAACCAAAGAAGTAAAATGGAAATCTTTTAATTACCTGCATAAGACTCTGGTGGCTTCCTTTTACCTAGCTTATAAAATTTGAATTTCTTAATCTTTTATTCAATAACCTACATCAGCTTTCTCTTTTCCCTTACTCCTCTTAATACTTTGTCAGCTCAAGCCAGATGAATCTACTTCCTTTTTCCAAGTTTGGTATTTTTTGTTTTGTTTTTGTTTTTTTAGTCCTACCTTTGTGTTTTCATCTGTACTTCTGCCTTGAGTGCCTTCATTTTCCCCTTTACCAAACCTTATTTTTTTCTTTCTTAAAGTTTTGCTTTAAAGCCCAACTCCAAGAGGGACTTCATGATTGATACTAACTGCCTGTTTCGTTGTTACTCTGTTTGACTGGTTTTTAGTATTCTTGGCCCTTGTGAGAACCATTAGCAATTTTATTAATATTTTAGTTTCATCATGGACTTACAGCAAATTACTAACTAACTTGTCTTCCTTGACAGTGGGCATGTCTTCTGCTATCTATGGGGATTTCAAATCTATGGTATCCTATATAAAATTAATAAAACCCTCGTTTATCTCTTTATGGATATTATGCTCACTTTTAATTAGGGATCCATTGATCCCATATATTTACTTCATATGCTCAGTGTGTCTATCTTCTACTGTGTCCCTCAAGGGTCTAGATATTTTGGTGTGTGAGGGCTAGTTCCCTTGGGGGTTTTAGCAGCATGGACTAGCATCATGTGGGGGTATAGGCCAAGTTATGGTTGGTGCCCCTTCTGCCGAGATAAGGCAGAGAGAAATGGGTACCCTCTAGGCATCAGAGAATGACAACTGACCAAGGATGGGTAGGTGGGGAAGTGGATACCCTAACTCTGAATCTGTCCGCACTCCAACAATTTTCTAATGCCTTGATATGCCTAGACACCTGGGCTTCCCTTGTGAGTGTTGATCTCCAAATGCCCACCAGGCCTGCAAAGACTCTTTTAGGGCAGTATAGAGGAGAAACAAGAACAGAAGGTAAAATAGTTCGCCATGGCTGCATGGCTAGCTGCCCTCTACCCTGCTCCCTATCCTATGTCCTTTTAGTTCCTAGCTTTCCTCTAGCTATTTAGCTTCTCCAGGGGTTTCTGAGGACAAGGGATGAGACCTTAGTTACCTCTCTTTCAGCAAGTGTTGCATCTCTCCAGGGCTTCTTACTCTTTGGTCCCATTGACCCTTTTGGAAGTCTAAACATGCCTATGGACCTTTCTCAGGTCTGTAATACTTCTAAATAGATAAAATAAAACACATAGCATTACAAAGGAAATATTAATATTAAAATACAGCTAACAAATCCAACTTAACGATAGTTACATATGTGCTTAGTCACAAATAAATAACAAGCTCTAGTGTCTGAGTTACTGTAATTCTATTTCTGTAATTATAAGAATTAAACTATAAAAAATTAAAAATTAAACTAAATTTAAAAAAACATAATTTCTAATGATGTTGAACTTCACAATTTTTAGACAGCTGAGATAACCATAATATGATATGGAATACATGATTTTGATCAATAAAAGTCACAGATACTGTGAATATGGCAATATGTACTTTTATTTTTATTTTAAGATTTTATTTATTTATTTGAGAGAGAGAGAGGCAGAGTGAGAGAGCATGAGAAGGGAGGTTAGGGGGAGAAGCAGACTCCCCATGGAGCTGGGAACCCGATGTGGGACTCGATCCCAGGACTCCAGGATCATGACCTGAGCCGAAGGCAGTTGCTTAACCAACTAAGCCACCCAGGCACCCCAGCAATATGTACTTTTAAAAAATTAAGTCTAAGAATTAGCAATACCTAGATGTGTTATAATTTTAAGCTCTTGTGTAGTGAAATACAACTCTTCCTTTCTCCTTTGTTCCCTGGTCCCTTAGCTGTCCTTCCTAGGAGCAGCCAGTTACTTGTTTGCATGTCTCCTTCTAGAGAAATTCAGTGCATATACAAGAGAGGGAGAAAAATTATGTATTTCATTTAAATCACTTAATACATTTTGGAGAGTGTTTCATTTCAGCTCATACTTTTTAAGAACATGTAGCATTCTGCTGTGTGAATGTACCATGATTTATTTAACCAGTCCTTTTTTGACGGCTATTTATGGTATTTCCAATTTTTAGATCTTATAAATAATGCATATACAATTGTGGAAACATGTGGATTATATATGTCGCACAGAACACTTAAAATGAAATTGCTCAATGAAAGGGAATTTAAATTTTTTTAAGACTTTATTTATTTATTTGACAGATAGAGACCACAAGTAGGCAGAGAGGCAGGCAGAGACAGAAAGAGTCGGAAGCAGGCTCCCCGCTGAGCAGAGAGCCCCATCCATGTAGGGCTCGATCCCAGGACCCTGGGATCATGACCTGAGCCGAAGGCAGAGGCTTTAACCCACTGAGCCACCCAGGCACCCCGGGAATATAAATATTTTAACTGAGAAGAATTTGGCTGAGTTATCCTCCAAATAAGTTGCATCGATTTCTTCTCCCATTGAGAATATGTGAGAATTGTGTTTGGAAAATGGACATACTGTCCCTGGAACTTGGCACTATTTAGGATACTGGGAACAAATTCACAGTACAACTGACTCTTGAATAATGGGGGGCTAGGAGTGCTGGCCACAGTCTAAAATAGGGGTATAGCTTTTGACTCCCCAACAACTTAACTACTAAAAGCTTACTGTTGACCTGAAGCCTTACTGATAAAATACACAGGTGATTAACACATCTTTTGTAAGGAAAATATTATTAAGAAAATCATGAGGAAGAGAAAATACATTTAAAATACTGTATATTTGTTGAAAAGAATCTAAATATAAGTGAACCCATGCTGTTCAGACCTGTGTTTCCAATGCTTCATTTAATAGATGTTTAATAGAATATGGTTGTTTTCCTGCATCACTGGAAATTGCTTTCACTTTTGTGGCAATGTCTGATTTTGGTTTTTATCCTTGGGGGTGGCATAGAATCCTTCATTAGAAACTTGACAGCCTGGGTCAGCATGTTAGAAATTGTTCTAATAAATCAAGTTTTAATAGTTTATTATATGTATTGCCTGTCAGAGGGAATACATATTAACCCGTGTCACACTGGAAGTTTAACACCAACTTCAAAGCACGTACTAGTTGTCTTTTACTTTAGATGTTTCACTCATAAATTGTATTAAAGATAAACAGTGTCAGTAATACTCTAACAATTCTGTTTCCATAGTTGCCCGTGTTTTTGTTAGCATAAGGCTTTAGTTGTGTAGCTTCAATCTCTGGGTTGTTCTCCTACTAGGTAAATAGTAACACAGTTTTCCTTCTACTGGAAAGACAAACCAGGTTGTAGATGTCTAGTGAAGAGGACTTGAAGAGGACTCCCAAATGCTACAATGTTCGATTAAATTAAGTTCAGAGAAATAAATTATTTCCAAGTATGTTCTCAGAGACACCCATAGTTTTCCTTATTTGACATCATCTTTACCAATTAAGAGAACATAATTCAAATGATACTAATAGTCTTTACAATTTCATGATTTCCTGGATCTTTTCCCGTTTTTAACTTCAACAAGTTCTTTTGGTAACTCTATGAACTATAAACATGCTAATATTAGTCTTATTTAGATTTTTAATCTGAAGGGTTTTCTAATCATTGTAGTAAGTGAGTCCAAAACTAGATAGGTTCCCCATAAGAGAAGAATTAGGATGACTAAACAAAAGTGGTGAACACTGATTAAAATAATAATAATGAGTAAATGGATTCATATTCATAGGTTCTTCTGAAATCTGATATAAAGAATTGGCCCTTGGTTAATCTCAGGGCAATTAGGTACTCCTGGAGACCTACCAAAATTCTTTTAAGATTAGAAAAGGAAGAGGAGTAAGTGTTGATAGGGAAAACAAAGAAAATCCAGACTTCAGAGACTAATTTTAATTCTTTTGAAAATAGTAGGAATCAAATGGAAAACATGTAAAAGAGAATTGAGTATTGGGGAAACATCAAAAAGGTCTTGTCAGAAACAGTCTTCCTATCTTCTCCTCCTGTGAAAGGAGATAAGACTGAGTGATCAAGGAAAATTGTAACTGCAATAGATCTTGATTTCATTCATTCATTCATTCAGTGTCACTGGCTCCAATATAGCTCTCAATTCTATCTCATGTGACATATTCATTGACCAGCCATGTGCTCTGGGTTGTTAAGCAGTTAGAGGGTCCAAAAAAACTGATTAGACTGAGTTTCATGGTAAATAGTGTCATCTGTGTACAGACTAGTATTAAACAGTACCCAGATAATTGATTAGAGAGAGCTAATGAACTGTAGAGACAGATGCAGCCTCCAACCAGGGATTTGTAAGATATCGGTACCTTAGGCCATTACTTTTGGGGTCTCCACTATGCGAAGAATATAGGGGAATAAAATTAAGAACTTAAAGTAACTAGAAGGAAGAATTTCTTAATGTTAATTCACATTCAACCAATACTTACTGAGTGCCTAATATGTGTCAAGCACTATACTAAAATGCCAAGGATACAGTATAGGAATTAAAAAGTCTGCATTTGTGCAGCTTACATTTTATTGATACAATTAATGATAACCATGATGATTTTAAACACTTGAACATTACAGTAAGATTTAGGAATATTTACATCTGAATATCTTTAAGTATATGAGAGATTTTAATTTGCATGGGAAGATGAATGGATGATGAAATGTGATATATAAATATCAATTTTATATATGTACATAAAATATATATAAATATCCACCATATATATCACTGTATATAAATATTATATATACACATATGTAAAATATATTATTATCACTATAAGAAAGAAATGGTAATTATGTGAAGTGATGGAGGTGTTAACTAATCTTATTGTGACAATCATTTTGTAATATATACATGTATCAAATCAATACCTTAAACTTTTGCAACATCAAATGTCAATTATATATCAGTAAACCTGGGGAAAAAAGGATTACACATTATCCTCTATGCATGTATGAAGGCAAATATATAAAAGAGATGCTTCTTCAACAACTGTTCAATTTTCTAAAGTTATTTCCACTGTCTATATTTTATGGGTTAGAGGGAAATTAGGAAAATAATAAATTACCATGAACCAATAAGAGAATAACAAGCCTGGGAAAAAGTTCATGGAATTTAGTCTATGTTCATGTATGTGTACAGAATGAGACAGCTAGTGTTCTTTCACCCTTTACTTTAGTAAGATTTTGGAGTAACTGTACTTGGTTGTAAGATGTCATAGGAGAGACAATGAGAAAACAGGTTATGACAACATGAGGCTGTTTAGCATAACAAAGAATCTGAAAGACATGACATGTGAAAATTAACTCAAGAAAGTAGAGATTACATTTTTGTTCTGGGGCTATGAGTTTGAGTTACAGTTCTGCTCTTTGTCCTCTGTGCAACCTTGGGATATTACTTTACTTTTTCTAAGTCAGTTCCTCTTCGGTGAAAGGAGAACAATCACACGGCCTGCTCTGTCAGGATGATGGTGGCATCAGGTAACTGAAAATTCAGCTAATCTTGGCCCAGTCAGGAAAGACAGCACTTGTTTACTTACCAAGAAATCTAGAGGTCCATGGTTCTACAGTTAGTTCAGAGGCTCCCTGGTGTGAAGGTTCTAAGTTCTCTATGATTTCCATGACTTTCCCTCCATTGTTGAAAATGGCAAACAGTGTTCCAGACACCTCACCCTCACAATTTCAAGTCCAAAATCTAGCAGCTGTGAGAGCCTCCAACATGCCCCTCTCCCTTTAAAAGGGAGCAAATGTTTTTTCCCAGAATCCCCCTTGCACATTTTCCTCTTCACCTACTTGGCCAAAACTGAATTCTAAAGCAACCCTTGGCTGCAAGAGAGTTGAAGAAAGCAAGCATTTGGTTTTCTATCCTTTAATCAGGAGAGCAGGCAAGAGAGATGGAGCTCATGGAGTTGGCCTCAACCACCTCAGAATATATCTATAAATATATAATGGGATGAAACATGGCACCATAATTTTCACAGTACATATAGTAAATATTTAAAAAGATAACAATTATTTGTTACTATTATTTTCCCTGAAGAGAAACATTTTTAATGGCAAGGCTTTATAATTTCCTTTAAATATTTGAGTCCTGTGATACATGTGAAGAGAACAAAATTGAAAACTTAATAACTTTCTATTAGGTCTGCTTCAAAATGTTACTGACACTGTATGGTAATAAGGGCACAATCAATAAAATTTTCAGAGAGAATTGGTATGATCCCTGTGTTTTAGGTGGGAACTTGCATTAGATAAAGTCTAGGATTCCTTCTCCTTGAAGGTTCTATGGCTCTATCACACAGCAATCAGAAGCTCAAGATATAAGATCCTTCTCTTGGCTTAAAGTGAATTTAATTTCTGATTGGGCTAAATTGTAATGTTCTGGCTATATTCATTTAATTTCTAAGATGAGGATCTTAAAATTCTAGCCATTGCAACTCCATGGCTGCAATGGGGTACAATCCATTTACTGTTATCAAAGAAAAGACTAGTTGCTTGTACAGAAAGGTACAAAATAATAGTACAAAATTCATCCTATTTTTAAATTTTAAAGTTTCAAATATTGATATCTAGTCAAGTAAAAAATGAACACTGGGTCAGTAGCTTTCCCAAAACTTCTTTATTGGATTATGTATTCTTAAAATGTGTATTTCTCATTTTACAAACTCCTCTGCTGAGCGCACATACCATCTCTCCCTTCGTTAGGATTTGGTTAAGAGTGCTCTGAATGTGTTAGAACTGTGTAAATGATATTTGCCATGTATGATTTGTTTCCTCTTCCCAAGCCTAGCAGGGAAGGGAGGTGTTATATCTCAAGAGACTCTTTTACCAGGTCCAAGTTTTAAATAAATGAAACTTGTACTGACTCCAACACACCATCTTGAGATAACCTCAGGCCCTGCAGCACACTGACAAGCAGAATGATCACAGCCAAGTCGCAAAACTGTCTTTTGAGAAGAATAGCTAGATGAAAAACATTAGTAGTGACTGAACCAAAGGGAAGGCTGACTTCTTCAAATTCTTCAAATCCATTCCATCACTCACTAAAACTGTTTTTGTTCAGGTCACCAATAACCTAGGTTTTCCAAAACACCATGGCTGTTTTTCCATCCTTATCTTATTTGTCTTTTCAACATCATTCAACAAGATAGAGAACTCCTTCCTGGATGGCTTTGATAATATCACATTCTCCTTGGGTTCATACTTCCTTTCCAGTTGCTCCTTCTCAGTATTTTTTCGCTAGCTCTTCCTGCTTTATTCCATCATCTGTTGTTGGATTATCAGTGATCTTGTGTTGGATTCCTCCTTTTCTGTCCACACTCTCTAAGGCTTGAAATTCCATCTTTAGCCAATGCTAATCTGTGTCTCCAGTCTAGAGTTTCTCTGAATCCTATTTCAGACTGCAAACTGTGCGTGCCCAGAATGAGTCATGATATTCTCTTTTCCCATTCTCTGCCATGCAACCTCATTCTTCTTCAGTCTCCCCACAGTAAACGGTACTATCATCCACTCAATTAATAATAACAGAAACCCTAGAGTCATCCTAGAGTTCTCCTTTAATAGTAACTTCACACCCAGTCAGTCAGCAGTTCCTGTCAATTTACCCTTGAAAACACATCTCCAGTGCATCCAGTTATTCCATCTCCACAACTACCACCTGCTTCAAGGCACCATCATCTCTCATCTTGTATGCAGCAATAGCCTCCAGGCAGTTCTCCTGGTTTCCTTTATCAGCTCCCCTATAAATCTTTCTTTGCATAGCAGCCAAAATTGAATCCTACCATATCACTCCCTTACCCAAAACTCTTGAAGAGGGTCTGTTGCAAGTTAAAAAAAAAAAAAAATCCAGATTCTTCACTATGGTCTTTGAGGTGCTTCATATTCCAAACCCTAGCAAAGTTTTCAATGTCATAACAGTTCTTGCTCTTTCTTTCTAAGCCTTACTAACACTGGCCTGACAAACCAAACTCTTTCCTGCCTCAGGCCTTTTGCACTTGCTATTTCTCTTAGAATATACTTTGTCTGGCTCTTTTCATAGCTTGCTCCTCTTTATTTATTAAGTCTCAGCTTAAATGCCGCTTAATCAGGGATGTTATTCTTAATATCTTACCTAAGGACTATTTTATGTATGTATGTATGTATGTATTTGCCTATTTAGACTGGTAGGAAAATAGTTCTTTTCTTTCTGGGATTTTAGGCACTTATAAAATCTAATCTGGAAATGATACAAAAAACAGAAACAAAACTAGCATTTGGAAGCCAAAATAGATTATGATGAGAAGGGCTCCATTTGATCACTTTTCCTGGATCTTTTAACTTTTAACAAGAATTATAAATTCTAAAGCCATAAGGAGTCTTTCAGGTAGCTGAAATTAATGTGATGAACTATGTTTAGGACAGCTGGGAGTAGTGAATCAGTCAGAACATGTTCATGTAAAGTTATTCAAGATAGAAATTTTTAAATGCTATTCATGAGAAGCTAAGCCTGGTTCAGGGCCAAATTTGGCCCTTGAGCCAGGAGTTTAAAATCCATATTTAGATGTTTCTTTTGTTGAATAAACCAGAACATTCCTTGATATATAAGCATCTATTTTTTATGTTTCTATATATGGATACTAAAACATAACAAAAATCACATAATCAATAGTTTAAAGCTATTCATTCTTTATTAGCTCTTTAGGTATTTTCTCCTTTTTTTGGAGTATTGCCAATTTTAATTTTACATAGGCATATTCACCTAACCAAGAGACTTAGGAAAACCTAGGTGTTCCAAAACACAACTCAACACCAAAAAAATGAAATAAACTAATTTAAAAATAGGCAGAAGACATGAACAGACATTTCTTCAAAGAAGATATATAAATGGCCAACAGACACACGAAAAGATGTTCAACATCACTCATCATCACGGAAATGCAAATCAAAACTTACAATGAGATATCTCACACATATCAGAATACCTAAAGTAAAAAACACAAGAAACAAGTATTGGGGAGGGTGTGGAGAAAAAGGAATCCTTTTGCACTGCTGGTGGGAGTGCAAACTATTGCAGCCACTGTGGAAAACAGTATGGAGATCTGACAAAGAATTAAAAAAACAAACAAACAAACAAACAAAAAAAAAACTACCCTATGGTCCAGTAATTGCACTACTGGGTATTTATTTTAAAAATATAAAATTCAAAGGGATACATGCACCCTGATTTTCATTGCAGCATTATTTACAATAGCCAAACTATGGAAGCAGCCCAAGTGTCCGTCAATAGATGAATATTGTGTGTGTGTGTGTGTCTGTCTTTCTATCTATCTATATATAGACGCACATACATACACACATATATATACACTTTATACATGCATACCTATATATACACACACATATATATACATATAATGGAATATTACTCAGCCATTAAAAAGAATGAAATTTTGCCACTTGCAACAACATGGATGAAGCTGGAGAGTTTAATGCCAAGTGAAATGAGACAAATACCATAGGATTTCACTCATATGTGGGATTTAAGAAACAAAGAAACCAGCAAAAGAAAGAGAGAGAGAGAGACAAACCAAGTAACAGACTCTTAACTATAGAGAACACTGATGATTACCAGAGGGGAGGAGGGTTGGGGGGATAGGTGATGGGGATTTAAAGAGAATGCTTATCATAATGAAAAAAAATAAAATAAAAATAGAATATTTTTATTTAGTAGGAACTTGGTTGTGAGTTTATGTGTCCATGTGTCCCAGTGCATTTCTTACTGCTAGTCTTAGTAAAAATGAGTTTGAAAAGCCCTCGGTAGACAACCCTCCGGTATACCTCATCTCTGCCGTGATTCTGACAGAGTGGAATATGTCTGGGCTGCCATTTAAGGGCAGATTTGCAATCCAATCGTCCTTAGGTTATGTGATAAGACAATTGATGCCTTCCTGGTTCCACGGTTCCATCTGAGGGTATGCCCAGAAAGATCCAGCTCCTCCTCACAAAATGTCATGAGGGACATAAGACTGGCCGAATTGCCCATATGCTGAAACAAACCCTAGCTTGGAGCTACTGTGTTCTGTCCTTTAAGACTCCATGGGACTAACTCAAAAAGCTTAATTTTGAGTAGGAATACATCTTGGGCAACATGCCAGAATGTAACAGTTCTGAGGAAAAAGAATTTTCTGCTTTTTCCTTCTCCGTACTCTTAGAACAGTCACAGAATGCTTCGTTTCTGTGAATAGTTTTTCTGAACATAAATTAATTAGTTAAAAAAAAAAAAAACTTCGCTTCTGGCCAGCAAATGTACGGACTTTCTTCCCACACCAAGCAATTCTTAGATGACCCCCGGGGTGTCTTACGACTTAACTCACATTAGCACACTAGCTGCCCAAATCCCACAGGGGAAGGGCTCAGTCCCTCAGGACTGCTCACAGTTTGGAGGCCAGTTGCAAGTCCAGCTTGTCACCTGTGCTTCTGATTGGTGGGCTATAAATTGCTGGTTTACATAGCCTTGTCCTCAGGTTCAATCATTTGCAAAAATGGCTCACAGAATTCATGAAAGCAGTTTACTATTACCAGTTTATTACGAAATGACACAATTAAGGAACAGTCAGATGGAAGATGGCACAGGGCCAGGTATGGGGGAAGCAGTCCAGACCTTCCGTGGCCTTCCTGGGCACCTCTCTCCCAGCACCTCCACATGCCTGACTGCCTAGAAACTCTCCAAACACTGTCTTTTGGTTTTTTATGGGGGCTTCATTACGAAGACATGACTGATTAAATTATTGGCCATTGCTGACCAGCTGAACCTCCACCTGTCTCCTCCTCCCTTCTTAGGACTGAGGGAGTGTGGAGGTAGGGCTGAAAGTTATAACCCTGTAATCAAAGGATGGTTCCCCTGGCAACCAACACACACTGCCCCTCCTCCCCCCCATTATCTGGGGGCTTTCACAAAACCACCTCATTAACTTAAACTCAGGTGTGTTTGAACAGAGGAGGGTGCTTATTAAGAATAACAAAAGACCTCCATCTCACCTTTATCACTCTGGACCTATTTCAGAACTGTGGAACAAAATCTAACTATAACAAAAGATGTTCTTATTGCACTTAACCATTCAGGAAAATACATGGATTGTAGAAGCTAGATTCCAGGAATCTTGAGAAAGGCCAAAAGATCTATTTCTTATTATAGCATAGCATCAGAGGTGTTAAACATGTAAATCAGGGATCACCATCCAGACCACCCTCAGGTGTGAAGCAAGTAAGATAATGTGTGACTATACCCAGGTGGATAAAAAAAAGAGTCATGGGGAAGTGTGTAACTTTCTAAAGGGAGCAGCCAGTACTTGGCTGCAGTTAATTGTTATCTGTAGGAATGTAAGGCCAGTATTTTCAGTCCTCCCCAATTGTCAAGGGACCCAGAAATCTGGCTTTTATGTAAAATGACATGTTTTTAAATACTGGCAACATTTTTTGAAAAATTGAATGGTGTATTACAGACCCCAAATTTCTTAGGCAAGATTTCTAATGACTCCCAGTTTGTTTCTTTTCATTTAGATCAGACTTTGAAATTTTATTTTTTTAGTCAAGAAATCTGTTCCTTTAAATGAGATTTATACAGAAGTCTGATAAATAAAACCACCACTAACAAAAATGGTTGGGGATGGGTTGAGGTTGTAGCTTAAGCTCACTTACTTAGTGTTTCTAGCCCTGTTTCATGACTCATCAGTTCTAGAAACTAGAGCTATAGCACAGATCTGAATGCTATACCAAAGGCCTCTTGAGATGGAATTCTGTTTTTTTATTCAAATTGACAATTTGCCTCCTGTTTTCTTCTTCAGGCCGTCCTTATAATGTAATAGAAAGACTGTATCATCAACCTAGGAAAGGATGTTTGTCTTTTAAAATTGTTATACATGTTGGGGCAGGAGGAAATATATAGATCATTTCAGTGATCTATATATTCAGACATTTCAGACACGATCCTGTTGTAAGCCATTTTAAATTAGAATCAGCACTTTCAAAATCCATTCTGATATCGCCATGTAGATTCATAAAAATGTTTAGAATTTGAGATCTAAATCAAAATCATATAAGCTAGCCCCTAGAACAACCTGGAATTCCTTCTGGGTTTAAGCAGAATGTAGGAAGTCCAGAGAGAGTTGGATTCTATGGAATCCAATGCTACTATTAGATCACTTAGTACTAGAAAAATAGAACTTTTCATAACTGAGTTCCTATTAAAACGATTAAAACGGGCCTACAATTCAGCCTTTTCTATTCTGAGCTTCTTCAATCTTGGGTTTTCTGCAACCCTACTATCCAAATAACACAAGATTTTAAAATCTCCATAAAGGCATGTTTCGGGCATTTGATTCAAGATAGCTTAATCAAAATCCGTAATGAAACTAGATATTTTACTTCTAAACAGATGTTGTTTTAAACAGATTTCATTCATAACTTTTGTATAAAATTAGTTGGACAGTCTTTGGGAGAGGCAGACCAGGCTAGTGAATACTACTAGTGAAAAACATATCCTCAAATGTGGGTTATTTGCTTAATAAATTTCAAATGCTTCATGGAAACCTCATATTTCTTTGGCCTTCCTGACCTCTTTCCCATCCACTCAACGGGGAGGCAAGGCTGGAAAGTGGCATAGAAACGTTATTTTCGTCTATCCTTCTCCTACATATTCCACAGTATTTATCACACAACTTTCATCTTCTTGCCTGAGCACAAACTCCCTCCAAAAGAACAGAAATGATTTATCAATATTTTCTCTTTTATTTCTTGCCTCCTGCCTACAATTCTCTTTTGGCTAACTTCTGTTGAACTCTTGACCTTGGGTAAAGATGCAGCTTTGCATGAATATTTGAAAGTGACTTTTGGTGATTTAGCTGCTAAATGTGTATGATAGAAATCCAGCTTACCTTGGAGGCTCGTAGGGTTTTTAACTCACCGTGCCAGAGAGGAAAGCAGTCTGGGGAAAAGCCAGCTAATATCTCCCAGCTGTGCCGGGGAAGTGTGAACAGCTCTGTCAGAAGCGTTGCCTTTTTCTCTTCTTTTCTAGACAGTACCTTATACGCAAACCATCACTTCTCATTTGCCGTGTGGACAACGGTGATGAAACTGCTGCTTTATTGCCCACGGAGAAGCCAAGTGGGGAGTCTGGAGCTGATCCTGTAGTTCCCCTGGACAAGAGAAGTTTTAAGCTCAGGACTGGTCCCAGAGTACACACAAAGAGAGCTGACAGAAAATATATATTCACAGTTTTGGCCTAAAGGTTGTTGGCTGACCAATAGGTAATACGAGGAGAAATGGTCTTTTCTGGAGTTGTAATTCTTTTCAGGTGAGAAAATTGAATGCCATCCTGGGAGCAATTCAGCCTTTCTCGGTAAATTTTCAAAGTGGGTTTGTTAGCAGATTGGGGCTTTGTATGTTCAAGGCTGTTAGGAGAAGTGACAGAAACATAGGGAACAAAACCTCAGAAATAAATATTAAATTTTAGCTATGGGCCAATCATTCTCCTCCTTAGTGCTTTATCAAAAAGCAGATACTGAATGACTGCATATGTTCAGAACTATTTGTGGCAAACCCTTCATGTCCTCCCAAGAGCCATTCCCCCTACCCCTTCCTTCGACGGCAAACCCCTCCTGTCATGGGAAGCTGCAAGTTTGGGGAACTTGCTTTCCTAAGTTCTCTTGCAAGCAGAGATAGTCAGTGACATAATTCTGATCTGTGAGTTATAAGAAATCTTGTGACTTTCCAGAAAGATTTTTCTCTATGATTAAAATATGATGAGGATGAAAAAGCCTTTTTCCCTTTTAATCTTCTGACATTAGAATGAGGCTTCATGAGAACAGGGACTTCGTCTGTTTTGTTTATGGTTATGTCCCCACACTTACAACGATGTGTGGTACTTAGTAGTCTCTCACCATATTTACTTACTGACTGAATGAGGGAATACATGCAAATATTTGTGAGAGAATGTGATGTTTAGAACTGTAGCAGCCATTTTGTAACCTTGAAGCAAGAAACTTTAAGAAAATAGCCAATGCCCTGAAGATGTCACCATGGAAGTTCCTTGATGGCATCACTGAGCTACTGAGATAGTCTTGTGGCAAATTACCTCTGTATTTCTCTTAATATACAACAAAATCTCCCATTTTTATTTATATTTTTAATTTTCTTTTTTTTTTTTTAATTTTTTATTTTTTATAAACATATATTTTTATCCCCAGGGGTACAGGTCTGTGAATCACCAGGTTTACACACTTCACAGCACTCACCAAATCACATACCCTCCCCAATGTCCATAATCCCACCCCCTTCTCCCAAACCCCCTCCCCCCGGCAACCCTCAGTTTGTTTTGTGAGATTAAGAGTCACTTATGGTTTGTCTCCCTCCCAATCCCATCTTGTTTCATTTATTCTTCTTCTACCCACTTAAGCCTCCATGTTGCATCACCACTTCCTCATATCAGGGAGATCATATGATAGTTGTCTTTCTCTGCTTGACTTATTTCGCTAAGCATGATACGCTCTAGTTCCATCCATGTTGTTGCAAATGGCAAGATTTCATTTCTTTTGATGGCTGCATAGTATTCCATTGTGTATATATACCACATCTTCTTGATCCATTCATCTGTTGATGGACATCTAGGTTCTTTCCATAGTTTGGCTATTGTGGACATTGCTGCTATAAACATTCGGGTGCATGTGCCCCTTTGGATCACTACGTTTCTATCTTTAGGGTAAATACCCAATAGTGCAATTGCTGGGTCATAGGGCAGTTCTATTTTCAACATTTTGAGGAACCTCCATGCTGTTTTCCAGAGTGGCTGCACCAGCTTGCATTCCCACCAACAGTGTAGGAGGGTTCCCCTTTCTCCACATCCTCGCCAGCATCTGTCATTTCCTGACTTGTTGATTTTAGCCATTCTGACTGGTGTGAGGTGATATCTCCTTGTGGTTTTGATTTGTATTTCCCTGATGCCGAGTGATATGGAGCACTTTTTCATGTGTCTGTTGGCCATCTGGATGTCTTCTTTGCAGAAATGTCTGTTCATGTCTTCTGCCCATTTCTTGATTGGATTATTTGTTCTTTGGGTGTTGTGTTTGCTAAGTTCTTTATAGATTCTGGACACTAGTCCTTTATCTGATATGTCGTTTGCAAATATCTTCTCCCATTCTGTCAGTTGTCTTTTGATTTTGTTAACTGTTTCCTTTGCTGTGCAAAAGCTTTTGATCTTGATGAAATCCCAGTAGTTCATTTTTTCCCTTGCTTCCCTTGCCTTTTGCGTTGTTCCTAAGAAGATGTTGCTGCGGCAGAGGTCGAAGAGGTTGCTGCCCATGTTCTCCTCAAGGATTTTGATGGATTCCTTTCGTACATTGAGGTCCTTCATCCATTTTGAGTCTATTTTTGTGTGTGGTGTAAGGAAATGGTCCAATTTCATTTTTCTGCATGTGGCTGTCCAATTTTCCCAGCACCATTTATTGAAAAGGCTGTCTTTTTTCCATTGGACATTCTTTCCTGCTTTGTCGAAGATTAGTTGACCATAGATTTGAGGGTCTATTTCTGGGCTCGCTATTCTGTTCCATTGATCTATGTGTCTGTTTTTGTGCCAGTACCATGCTGTCTTGATGATGACAGCTTTGTAATAGAGCTTGAAGTCCGGAATTGTGATGCCACCAACGTTGGCTTTCTTTTTCAATATCCCTTTGGCTATTCGAGGTCTTTTCTGGTTCCATATAAATTTTAGAATTATTTGTTCCATTTCTTTGAAAAAGATGGATGGTACTTTGATAGGAATTGCATTAAATGTGTAGATTGCTTTAGGTAGCATAGACATTTTCACAATATTTATTCTTCCAATCCAGGAGCATGGAACATTTTTCCATTTCTTTGTGTCTTCCTCAATTTCTTTCATGAGTACTTTATAGTTTTCTGAGTATAGATTCTGTGTCTCTTTGGTTAGGTTTATTCCTAGGTATCTTATGGTTTTGGATGCAATTGTAAATGGGATTGACTCCTCAATATCTCTTTCTTCTGTCTTGCTGTGGGTGTAGAGAAATGCAACTGATTTCTGTGCATTGATTTTATATCCTGACACTTTACTGAATTCCTGTATAAGTTCCAGCAGTTTTGGAGTGGAGTCTTTTGCGTTTTCCACATAGAGTATCATATCATCTGCGAAGAGTGATAATTTGACTTCTTCTTTGCCGATTTGGATGCCTTTAATTTCCTTTTGTTGTCTGATTGCTGAGGCTAGGACCTCTAGTACAATGTTGAATAGCAGTGGTGATAATGGACATCCCTGCCGTGTTCCTGACCTTAGCGGAAAAGCTTTCAGTTTTTCTCCATTGAGAATGATATTTGCGGTGGGTTTTTCATAGATGGCTTTGATGATATTGAGGTATGTGCCCTCTATCCCTACACTTTGAAGAGTTTTGATCAGGAAGGGATGCTGTACTTTGTCAAATGCTTTTTCAGCATCTATTGAGAGTATCATATGGTTCTTGTTCTTTCTTTTATTGATGTGTTGTATCACATTGACTGATTTGCGGATGTTGAACCAACCTTGCAGCCCTGGAATAAATCCCACTTGGTCGTGGTGAATAATCTTTTTAATGTACTGTTGAATCCTATTGGCTAGTATTTTGTTGAGTATTTTCGCATCTGTGTTCATCAAGGATATCGGTCTATAGCTCTCTTTTTTGGTGGGATCCTTGTCTGGTTTTGGGATCAAGGTGATGCTGGCCTCATAAAATGAGTTTGGAAGTTTTCCTTCCATTTCTATTTTTTGGAACAGTTTCAGGAGAATAGGAATTAGTTCTTCTTTAAATGTTTGGTAGAATTCCCCCGGGAAGCCGTCTGGCCCTGGGCTTTTGTTTGTTTGGAGATTTTTAATGACTGTTTCAATCTCCTTACTGGTTATGGGTCTGTTCAGGCTTTCTATTTCTTCCTGGTTCAGCTGTGGTAGTTTATATGTTTCTAGGAATGCATCCATTTCTTCCAGATTGTCAAATTTATTGCCGTAGAGTTGCTCATAGTATGTTCTTATAATAGTTTGTATTTCTTTGGTGTTAGTTGTGATCTCTCCTCTTTCATTCATGATTTTATTTATTTGGGTCCTTTTTCTTTTTGATAAGTCGGGCCAGGGGTTTATCAATTTTATTAATTCTTTCAAAGAACCAGCTCCTAGTTTCGTTGATTTGTTCTATTGTTTTTTTGGTTTCTATTTCATTGATTTCTGCTCTGATCTTTATGATTTCTCTTCTCCTGCTGGGCTTAGGGTTTCTTTCTTGTTCTTTCTCCAGCTCCTTTAGGTGTAGGGTTAGGTTGTGTACCTGAGACCTTTCTTGTTTCTTGAGAAAGGCTTGTACCGCTATATATTTTCCTCTCAGGAATGCCTTTGTTGTGTCCCACAGATTTTGAACCGTTGTATTTTCATTATCATTTGTTTCCATGATTTTTTTCAATTCTTCTTTAATTTCCCGGTTGACCCATTCATTCTTTAGAAGGATACTGTTTAGTCTCCATGTATTTGGGTTCTTTCCAAACTTCCTTTTGTGGTTGAGTTCTAGCTTTGGAGCATTGTGGTCTGAAAATATGCAGGGAATGATCCCAATCTTTTGATACCGGTTGAGTCCTGCTTTAGGACCAAGGATGTGATCTATTCTGGAGAATGTTCCATGTGCACTAGAGAAGAATGTGTATTCTGTTGTTTTGGGATGAAATATTCTGAATATATCTGTGATGTCCATCTGGTCCAGTGTGTCATTTAAGGCCTTTATTTCCTTGCTGATCTTTTGCTTGGATGACCTGTCCATTTCAGTGAGGGGAGTGTTAAAGTCCCCTACTATTATTGTATTATTGTTGATGTGTTTCTTTGATTTTGTTATTAATTGGTTTATATAGTTGGCTGCTCCCACATTGGGGGCATAGATATTTAAAATTGTTAAATCTTCTTGTTGGACAGACCCTTTGAGTATGATATAGTGTCCTTCCTCATCTCTTATTATAGTCTTTGGCTTAAAATCTAATTGATCTGATATAAGGATTGCCACTCCTGCTTTCTTCTGATGTCCATTAGCATGGTAAATTCTTTTCCACCCCCTCACTTTAAATCTGGAGGTGTCTTCGGGCTTAAAATGTGTTTCTTGGAGGCAACATATAGATGGGTTTTGTTTTTTTATCCATTCTGATACACTGCGTCTTTTGATAGGGGCATTTAGCCCATTAACATTCAGGGTAACTATTGAGAGATATGAATTTAGTGCCATTGTATTGCCTGTAAGGTGACTGTTACTGTATATGGTCTCTGTTCCTTTCTGATCTACCACTTGTAGGCTCTCTCTTTGCTTAGAGGACCCCTTTCAAGATTTCCTGTAGAGCTGGTTTGGTATTTGCAAATTCTTTCAGTTGTTGTTTGTCCTGGAAGCTTTTAATCTCTCCTTCTATTTTCAATGATAGCCTAGCTGGATATAGTATTCTTGGCTGCATGTTTTTCTCGTTTAGTGCTCTGAAAATATCATGCCAGCTCTTTCTGGCCTGCCAGGTCTCTGTGGATAAGTCAGCTGCCAATCTAATATTTTTACCATTGTATGTTACAGACTTCTTTTCCGGGGCTGCTTTCAGGATTTTCTCTTTGTCATTGAGACTTGTAAATTTTACTATTAGGTGACGGGGTGTGGGCCTATTCTTATTGATTTTGAGGGGCATTCTCTGAACCTCCTGAATTTTGATGCTCGTTCCCTTTGCCATATTGGGGAAATTCTCCCCAATAATTCTCTCCAGTTAATTTTCTTTTTTTTTTTAGATTTTTATTTATTTATTTGGCAGACCGAGATCACAAGTAGTCAGAGAGGCAGGCAGAGAGAGAGAGGAAGGGAAGCAGACTCCCTGCTGAGAAGAGGCTCCATCCCAGGACCCTGGGATCATGACCTGAGCCGAAGGCAGAGGCTTTAACCCACTGGGCCACCCAGACGCACCGCCCCCCTCTATTTTTAAAACTACTTTTCACTGGTTGGTTCACTCAATAAATATTTTCTGAGTGCCTAGTCTGTGCTAGGCTTCATACTAAGTTCGGGGGAGACAGCAATAAATAAAAAAAAGTCTTTATCTCTGCCTTAGTGGAAACAGCCAATGAACCAATGCACAAGTGAATGTATTTTGTATGATAAATCGCACTGTGGAGAAAAATGAAGCTGAGTAAGGAGGCATGGGCTGGAGTGGGCAGAAGTGCTAAGCAGGAGAGGGGTTGTTGTTCCTACTTCACATAGGGTGTTCCGGGAAGACCTTGCTGGAAAAGTGACATTTAAGCAGGAATGGTTAAATGAGGAAGGGATTTATGTCATCATCAGGGGTTGAAAGAGCATTCTGTTCAGAGGAAAGAGAAATGCAAAGGCCTTGAGGTGAGATCATGGCATGCTTGTGTTTTAAGAACAGCAAGTAGGCCTATGTGATTAGACTAGAATGAATGAAGACATTAGTAGGAAGTGAGTTCAGAGAAGATGGGAAGCCATTGCAGTAGAAGGTGGTTTATGCAGAAGAGTGACTTAATTGGATTTATTTTAAAAACACCTACTGTTTGGGGTAGAGATGGAAACAAGGAACCATCTGGAATAACCCAGGCAGGAAATGATAACAGGTTAGACCAACATGAAACAGGTGTTTTAAGAAGAGTTCAGATCTGTATATATTTTGAGAGTAGAGCTATCTTGTCGGAGGTATTTTAGACAAAAACAAAACAAAACAAAACAAAACAAAAAAAACCCAAGGATTATGTACTTCTGCTTTACACATTTATTTTTCTAGTCATTTCCCAACTCTACTCATAAACTGTTTATCACCATGTTCTGAGATTTACTTGAGAAAGCTTTTTTAGAGCTTTGCCATTTTATAGTTAATATTAAGTAGTCTTGGAAGATGATGGCTATTTCTGTCACAATCCACTTCTGATCCCAGCAATATTCTTGAGAAGAATGAAAAACTATTACCTCTTGTGCACAAGTTTAAAGTATTCATATATCTTGGATTACTTTCCCACATTGAATGCTATAGTCCATTACTGACTTAATTCATTGGATCCCAACTCTTGAACTGAAATCACTCAAGATGGTCTTGGCCAACTTCCCTGTTTTAAAGATAGAGAAACTGAGGCTCTGACAATTTCTGTGAGCCTCAGCTGCATCATTAGTAGAATGAGATGATAATCCTAAATGTTTTCCCAAGGGTTCCCTAGTCTTTTGATTTCTTTGATTTAAAAATTTAGGATTGTTATAGTGTCACACTTTTGTAAAAATACCAAGTCAACTTTAGTTTGAGTTCCAGTTTGCTTGATTTCAGGAAATGCAGATGCTGATTTATTTCCTTCCCTGAGAGTATCTGAGAAATAAATGACTATATATTTAAAGGATTTACCCTGGTTGTCATTTGCCATTTCAACCAGCTGACTTGCTCTGGAGCACAGGCCAAAGCTCATTCTGTTGCTGTTCTCTTCTTGCAATTTTAGGCCAGCTTCTTGCAGGCATCTGTGCTGCCCTGGATCACTGTATTTTTCACAGACATCACCGTTACTTTTAATGAGCATTTTCTGAGGTCTTGAGGATAATGCACTGTGAGTCCAGTGAAGAACGGCTCTTTGATTCTACCAGTCCTGGGAGTCCCCAGGTCCAAGCCTTCCCACTGTGGTTCTCTGTGGGGTTCCTCTTTTTTAGCATCTTTGCTTGGCTTGAACCTAGTAGTCATGGCCTTATGACCATATTAAAGGGACCAGTTTGGTTGTACCAAAGTGAGGACCTGAAACAAATATATCATATCCAATATAGCAATTGTACTTGTTTCCTATGGCTGCTGGAACGAATTACTACAAACTTTATGATTGAAACAACAGAAATGTATTCCCTCACAGTCTGGAGGCCCTAAGTCCAAAATAGTTATCACTGGGTGGAAATTACCGTGTCAGCAGGGCTTTACTCCCCTGGAGGCTCTAGCAAAGATTGTTTCTTGCCTCTTCAGCTTCAGGTGGCTGCCTGCGTTCCTGGACTTGTGGCTCTATCACTCTAATCTCTGCTTCCATGGTCACATTGAGTCCTCCCGTCCCGTCTATGTCATATCTCCTTCAGCCCCTATGATTTTGACACCAGTTCTAATGCGTGTGTTTTTTCCATGCCACCAAGCAGTTCTATGACCCCGGAGTGCCGAACGGTTCAACTCAATTCTGATACTACCTACCTGGAGAGAGCAGATCTCACAGGTTAAGGACTCAGTCCTATAAGACTGCCATCCCTGCCCCCTCCTCCCACTTAAGATGCTGATTGTAAATCCAGGTTATCACCTGTGATTCTGACTGACCCCCTCCTTGGAAATTTGCTAGAGTGCCCACAGAACTCTGAGAAATATTTTACTTACCAGATCACCTGTTTATTAGAAAAGGATATAACACAGGAACAGCCAGATGGAAGAGACACATAGGACAAGATATGTAGGACAAGATATGTGGCTTCCATGTTCCTCTGGGGATCACACTCCCAGACCCTACAAATGTTCACCAACCTGGAAGCTCTTCAGAGAAAGTCTTTTTAGGTTTTTAGGGAAGCTTCATTACAAAGGCCCGATTGGGGGCCCCTGGGTGGCTCAGTCAGTTAATCGACTGCCTTCAGCTCAGGTCATGATCCCGGAGTCCTGGGATGGAGTCCCTCATAGGGCTCCCAGCTCCAGCAGGAGTCTGCTTCTCCCTCTCACCTTCTCCTCGCTCATGCTCTCTCTCACTGTCTATCTCTCAAATAAATAAATAAAATCTTAAAAAACAAAAAACAAAGGCCAGATTGGTGTAACTCATGGGCTACTGAAGATTGAATTCAATCTCCAGCTCCTCTGCTCTACCCAGAATTTGGGAACTTTCAACCCTTTCCCCCTAATCACATGGTTGGCTCCACTGGTAACCAGCCCCCCTTCCTCCTGTTACCTAGGGGCTTTCCAGAAATCACCTTGTTAACCTAACAAAAGACACTTTTATTGCTCTCCTTACAGGGAATTATAAGGGTTTTACGAGCTCTGTGTCAGTAATGAGATAAAGACCAAATACAGATTTCTTATTTTAAATCACAATGTCACAGGGGCACCTGGGTGGCTCAGTGGGTTAAGCCTCTGTCTTCCGACCAGGGTCTAGGGATCGAGCTCTGCATGGGGCTCTCTGCTCTGCGGGGAGCCTGCTTCCCCCTCCCTCTCTGCCTGCCTCTCTGCCTACTTGTGATCTCTCTCTTTCTCTGTCAAATAAATAAATAAATAATCTTAAAAAAAAAAAAAAAGAAATACTATAAATCACAATGTCACAGTTTCTCTCTTCTATAAAGATACACGTTGTGTCCTTTAGGGTGCACTTGGATAATACCAGGTAACCTCCCCCATCTTAAGATCCTTAGTTTAATCACATCTGCAAAGGCCCTTTTCTAATAAGGGAACACTTACAGGTTCCAGGGATTCAGAGCTGATATCTTTGGGGGCCATGATGCAGCCTACCACAATAGTCTTAGTGCTGTTCACCAAATAGTTCCCATTTGTAATCTTCTAGACATTGGCAGTATTGTACTACCTGACTTCTGACTTCTTTGGTTGAATGGGGGATATGACCAACGAGTAAAAGTAACTTGTGTCACTTCTAAACTTAAGCAGTTAATTGCTAGTGTAAGAACGAGAGAGCTGCAATTCCCTATGCTGGGAGCACAGGAAATTTTGGAACGATGGCTATACCAACCAGCTGGTTTCTCTGTGGAGGGAGGTGTGAAACAGAGACCTGGCTGACCTGCAGTGACGTAAACAATGAGTAAAGAACACACCTATGCTGTTAAAGTCACTAAATTTAATTGTTTTAATTTGGATCGTTTTGCTGCAGTGTAACTTCACCTATCTTGATTGATATACCCAGAATCTAGGTTCAACTAGAATCAACAACCAGAAGGCCAGAGAAAGAATATAGTTTTCCTTTCATCACAATCTAAAACTTTCCTCCCAAATGAATAAAAGTGAGAAATTCCATTGTCCATTTCTCCCAGGAAAAATCGTCCCTCCAAAACTCACATTAGAGCTCAATAACTGATCACCAGTACGTTCCCCAAAATACAGGTCCTTCCATCTTGTTATTAATAACAGCTATATTGAGATATATTGAGATATAATTGGATATAATTCATATACCATAAAAGCCACTCATTTAACATATGTAATTTACTGTTTTTTTAGTATATTCACAGAGTTTTGCAATGATTGCCACTTATTTTAGAACATATTTGCTAACCCCAAAAGAAATCCCATAGCTATTAGCTTGTTACTCCTCATTTATTTCCTTCTACCTCAATGTTTGGCAGCAACTAATCTACTTTCTATCTCTATGGATTTGCCTATTATACACATTTAATATAACTGAGACTACTCGCTATGTGATCTTTTGTGACTGGGCTCTTTCATATGTCTTTAAGGATCATCTGTATTGTAGCGTGTATCAGCACTTCATTCCTCTTGTGGGTGAATAATACTCTATTGTATAGATATATGACATATAGTTTATCTATTCATTAATTAATGAACATTTGGGTTATTCCTACTCTCTGGTTATTATGAATAATGCTCTGTGAACATTTGTATCTGAGATTTTGTGTAGACATATGTTTTTAATTCTAGGTCATTCAATCTTAGAATAACATGTGGACCATGAGCAGTCCAGCCTAGTTCCTTTTCAAAATCTTTTCAAAATCTTTCCTCTACTTTGAGATGGTGACGTTACATATCTGTAGTAGTTTTCTGTAATGGATGTAGCGAATTACTACATGGGACTCAAAGCAACACGAATTATTGTCTTAAAGTTCTGGAGTTTAGAAGTCTATAGTGGATCTCCTTGGGCTAAAGTCAAGGTGTTAGCAGGTACTAGAGGGTGATCAGTTTCATCTTCAAAGCCTGCAGTCTTTGTCTTATTGTATCTCTCATTGTGATTTTCTCTTCTGCCTCCTTCTTCCATGTTTAAAGGATACTTGTGGTTACACCAGGCCCTCTTGGATAATGTAGGTCATCTCCTTATTTTAAGATCAGCTGATTAACAACTGTAATGCCAACTGCAACGTTAATTCCTCCCAACCATGTAATATAGCATATTCACTGATTCTGAAACAATTCTCTGGCCCCTTTCAGGAGGCATTATTCTGCCTACCACAATATCTTTTTAGCTGTCTTGGAGTCTCTGCTCCAGGTCCTTTGGAAATAACTATTTGAAAATACACACACACACACACACACACACACACACACGAAAAGCAATATAGATACACAGCAGTCTAAATCAATACCTAAGGAAAAAACTTGCAAAATGTCTAACTACTTCAGAGAATAGTGTGGCAGTTTCTTGCAAAACTAAACATACTAGTACCAGAGGCTCCAGTAATCATGGCTCCTTAGTATGTACCCAAATGAACTGAAAACTTGTAACAACACTCATAGTTTTTTCATAATTGCTAAAATGTGGAAGCAATGAGGTGTCCCTCAGCAGAGGTAAACAAACTATGGTACATCTAGACAGTGGAGTATTATTTAGTGATAAAAAGAAATGAGCTAACAAAAAATAAGAAGAATAAATTAATGAAAAAAATTAATGAGATATAGGGGCGCCTGGGTGGCTCAATGGGTAGGCCACTGCCTTCGGCTCAGGTCATGATCTCAGGGTCCTGGGATCGAGTCCCACATCAGGCTCTCTGCTCGGCGGGGAGCCTCCTTCTCTCTCTCTCTCTCTCTCTCTCTGCCAGCCTCTCTACCTACCTGTGATCTCTCTCTGTCAAATAAATAAATAAAATCTTTAAAAAAAATTAATGAGATAAAGAGGAAAGTTAAGTGAATATTGCAAGTGAAAGAAGCCAATCTGGGGCATCTTGGTGGCTAAGTCAGTTAGGCATCTGACTCTGGATTTCAGCTCAGGTCATGGTCTCAAGGTGGTGAGATCATGTCCTGGAGTTGGGTTTTGCACTTAGTAAGGAGTCTGCTTGAAATTCTCTTTCTCCCTCTCCCTCTGCCCCACCACTCACTCTCTCTCAAATGAATAAATAAATCTTTTTTTAAAAAAGAAGCCACTCTGAAAAGACTACATATTATTATATGATATTAGCTATAGGACAGTTTTTGAAAGGCAAAGTACAGAGATGGTAAGATCACTGGTTACCAAGGGTTTGGAGGGAGAGAGTGAGATCATGATGAATGGGTGAAGCAGAGGGGATTTGGGGGACAGTGAAATTCTTCCTTATGACACTATAATGGTAGGAACATGTCATTATACATTTGTCAAAATCCATAGAATGTACAACAGAAAGAGTGAACCTAATGTAAACCAACCTTAGTTAATAGTATATGCATGTTGGCTCATCAATTGTAACAAATGTACCACAATAACACAAGATATTAATGAAAAGGTAAACTGTGGGGGGGAGGGGATATATGGAAGCTGTATTTTATGCTTGTCTATAAATCTAAAACTGCTCTAAAAATAAATTTTTATTAGTAATGATTAATAATATATTTATTAATATAAGAAATCTATTCATTGCTTAAAAATTCAAAACTATAGAGATGTACTCTGACTACTATAAGGGTAAGGTTTTGCATTATTTTTCTGAGAAGTGTAGCTCCTGGGATCTGTCCTTTTTGAATCTCTGGACTTCAGAAATCTTTCTCTCATGTGTAAAACTAAAAGCCCATGGAATGTTTTTCTCATATGAAAATAAGGTCAATTGGCTTCCTAAATAAAATTTAGTCTCTACTTCATAAAAGGCAGACAATTAAGTGACAGTTTTTACAGAATCAACTCATTAGAATTTCAAACATTCTTGGGGGCCAGTTCCCTCTGCCTCAACTCTGTTTTACCTATAATATGGGTAAAAAATCCAAAACAGGTTTCCATGCTTAGTAGCTATTTGTGTTAGCTGAAATTTGGAAGAATTTCATTTCCAGTAACAGCCATTGTATATTTAATCTCAAAGTAAGCTATTTTTTGCACTTTTTAAGTCATCTTCAGACCCCTCAGGGGTTTGTTCTTTTAGAAAAGAAAAGAAGTCTCCACCAGTGAACACCGAAATAGACATCTGAGCATTGCCATCATTTCCTGTTTTTCTGTGAGGATTTCTGGCAGGTCAAACTTGTTCATCATTAACACTTCTATTCAAAAATTATGAAAATTCACGTCAATCACCAAGAAAGTGAACTTATTTAAGTCTTGGGCAAGATTCTTGGATGGGAATGGGGATATGATCTTTGAGAAGGTTAAAAAAAAGAACTTACAATGAATAAAATTCAGAAACTGCTCAATTTGCTTATTTTTAAATATAAAACAGACTACAATTAGGAATCTCTAACAACTTTCTATTAAGAACTGTGAATTGTCTGTGATTTTATCCTACTCATAAATTAATAAGCCTTTCACAATTTCATGCATCTGAGGGAAAATATAAGACTTCTAGGTCAGAGACAAAGGATTTTATGACACATGAGCCAGCAAGCAGAATTAAGTATATTTGTGTTATTTGCCCCATGCCCAGGACACTCAGGGGCAACATAGATAGGCCTTGGTAGATACACCAGGTTATATCACAGGAGAGCAGCCTTAAGCTTGGAAACCCATTTTTAAAATAATGACCAATAAGCATGAGTTCACTTTACCTCCTTTACCCTGGAGGAAGACACTAGGTTTCAAGGATGTAAGCAAACCTATTCTTTACTCTGGAGGGAGACATTATTTCATATTTTCAGTATATAAACATCTTTGAAAATATATCCTGGACAAAAAAAAAGACATACAGTGACTGGCTCATAAGGTATGCAGAACTCTGTGACCCGTGGAGAACCATCTCCCAATCTTTCCTTGAAATATCTGACATATGCTGTACTCTTTATAATAAGATGATTCTACTGATATGACAGATTCGTACCCTTTTTTCATATGTGATTTAGGTTCCCCACCCTAACAGAGGCAGTGATTTCTTCAGAAACATCTAAATTCTCGCCTAGTGCCCCTCAAAATTAAAGTCTGGTTCAGTGGTGTGGTCAGTGATCAAAGATGAATCCAAGCTAATGGACACATACGGGCGTTGAACAAAGAACTTAGGCTTCAGTCACCTGAGCTTAAAACCATTTATTAGATTTAGCCAAACACTGGGAGCAATCCTGAATTTCTCCATTGCCTTCCCTGGTCTCCATACCCACTCAATCACTAATCCCACTGATAGGACTCCTGGACCAAACTGTCCTCTCCAGCCCTATGCTGTGGTTCATGTCCTCTTCTTACCTTGCTAAACCTATTGTTATATGTCTCATCTCTCTCCTTGTTGGCTTCTTTCTTTCCAGCCTTGTCCAACTTGCCTCCACCATTCACACAGTGGACAGAACGAATGCAAATCTTAACATGCCATTTCTGTTCTGAAGATCTGCACTACCTCAGAGCTACGGATAAATATCCAATGTCCTTAGCATGGGACAGTTACCTTCCTGCAGTTTGGCTCCTGATTAAAACTTCAGACAAAACACCAAATTTACCCCACCTTATGCTGCTAGAATTTTCATCTGCAAAAAGATATAATAATAGTATCTACCTCATAGGTTGCTCTGAGAATTACATGTGTTAATATGTGTTCATTGATTACTCATAATAATTGCTCAAGAAGTGTCATAAGGAGAGTAATTCTCTAGCTGCATCAAACTGCTATCAGTTTCTCCAATAGACTAGATCAACCCCTATCAACTTCTTGGGCACTTTTAAAATACTTTATCATCTTGGATACTGCTTTTACTAATCACAGAGCCTATAATAAAATAATGCTTTTTTTTTTTTTAATGCTTCCAGTCTACTCTCTCTACTGCCAAGTAAAATTCAGAAGACAGGGATTATATTTGACCCATGTATGGATTCCTAAGGCCATCCCCTTTTCTGGCACATAAAAATCCCTTAGTAAATATTTGTGGGGCAGTTGTGTGTTATTTCTGTTTTCATGGATACAGATGGAATATGCCCAGCAGATCTTTCCCTACTCTTTCAGGTCTAGGTTTTGTAGTTATAGGCACTACTTTCAGGCCTTCTGACTGTCTTTGTTCTACTTTTCCTCTTTAGAGCGCTTGCTCATAAACCCAATAGTTTTTGATTGTTACATCTTAGAGTCTCCCCACCCTCCATCCCCTTGGCTCTGGCTAGAAGTATATTACATATGAATAATACAAGAGTTGCACTAATGCTCTTGTTGATAAATCTAGTAGGCAGGCTTGGGGGTACTGATTTTTTAGTTACTCCAGTTCTTCAATGTAGAAATATCTAACCTTATAAGACCCATTTACTGAGAATGTAAGTGAAAGGAAGGTACAATTTCTTTGCTGCTATATTTTGTCTCACTATCCCTTCTTGTTAGTTTTCATTTTTGTTAGTAGCTTTCCACATAGGTACTATAAGATAAAATAAGAAACATACTGAAGGAATGGCCTATGTACTTAATTACCTTGAAGAGTGCATGGTTCTGATCACTTTGTTAAGGTGGCGTTTACCAACTTTTGCCATTGCAAAGCTATTTCTCCTCTTGTAATGAATAAATATTTATAGGGAAATAATTTGAGATTATGTAAATATTCTGTTCTTCATCAAACTTTTACTCATTAACTTAACATCCATTAATAGTTCTTGCCTAAATAATAATAATTACTATGATGGTCACAAAATTGATGATTTTCAAACTCACATCATATGCCCCTAATGTGATGCATTAAGAAGGACAAATCATCATATATGTAGTGTTCCTTCAAAAAATGCATTATTAGAATCTGTTAATGAAGAAACATCAAACAAGCCTAAACTGAGGATATGCCAGAAAAGAAATGGCATGTAATCCTAAAATGTTGGTGTCAGAGAAGAAAAGGAAAGACTGAGGAACTGTTATAGATCAAAAGAGCCCTAAAACACTAACAATTAAATACAGTGTGATTTTGGATTGGTTCCTGAGCCAGAAAAATTTACTATATAGGACATTACTGGGATAACTGGTGAAATTGGGATATTAACTATGCATTAGGTGATAATATTGTAACAATGTTAAATTTCACAAATCCAGTAACTGCACTGTAGTTATGTGAGGAAAAAATGCTGCTGAAGAAATACATAGTGAATGTTAAGGAGTGATAGGAATGATACAGGCAACTTACAGTGGCTCAGAAAAAATATGTATGCATATATAGTCAATTAAAGCAAGAACGAGGCAATTGTGGTAAAGTGTTAATAATGGTGGAATCTAGAAAAAGGGTCCATGGTAGCTCTTTGTACTATTCTTGCAATTTTTCTTTTAAGTTTGAAATTATGTTTTTAAAAACTTTATTTTTTGCATTAAAAAAAGAACACTTTTATACACTTTTATACACTTACTGCTATGTTTTTAACATGATAAAGCTTTTGGGAACCTGAGTGGCTCAATTGGTTAAGCAACTGCCTTCAACTCAGGTCATGATCCTGGAGTCCCGGAATTGAGTCCCACGTTGGGCTCCCTGCTTCTCCCTTTGACCCTCCCCCCTCTCATGCTCTCTCATTCTCTCTCAAATAATAAAACCTTTTTAAAAAAGATTTTATTTATTTATTTGACACAGAGAAGGAGATCAAAGCAGGCAGAGAGGCAGGAAGAGAGAAAGGGGGAAGCCGACTTCCCACTGAGCAAAGAGCCCTATGTGGGCTTGATCCCAGGACCCTGAGATCATGACCTGAACCAAAGGCAGAGGCTTAACTCCCTGAGCCACCCAGATGCCCCAATAAATAAAATCTTTAAAAAATATGATAAAGCTTTTTTAGATATTATATTAGAAGTATATTATCCTTTTGATTTTTACTTTTTAACTGTAAGAACCTTCTCCATATGTGTACTCTCCAATTGCAGGGAAACCCTTATTTATAAAAACAAAGCAGTTAAGGATGTATAATAAATAACAGACACTAGAAATAATCACACAATCAGGCCTTTGGAACCCAGAGCATCCACTGTGATGATTCATGATTTAAGAGCATCTCTAGAACCTCCAATATCTTTACTTCCTCTTAGCAGATTGTGGCCATTGATCTCTTGCCTGAAGATGATGCTATTGCTATTCTCAGACTTAGCTTTTTTTTCTTTCTTTTTGAAACCTCTGATTCTTTCTGTACCTCTGTTTCTCTTGTGTATCTTGCATTCAAAATATCTTAGAGGAAGATATGACTGGGTTACTTAGTCAACATCTATTACTGAGCACAGCAGTTGGGTGGGTTTCCTTCATCAATCCATCTGATAAGCAGTTGGACTACCTTAGGTCAAGCTCTGGATCCCAATTTGATATATAGCAGAGCCAACCAAACCAAAGATTCTTTGCAGACCTAGACAACAGAGATTGTATTCTATGTTATAGCAATGTTCTTGGTCCAGTGGACATCGGTCAGTTTATCATGTCTGTAGAACACAAAATAAACACATGAAAAAAGAACCACCTGTAGTCAATTTCTTCAAAGGGAACATTCCCATTTTCATCACTCAGGCCTGTTAGGGGTAACAAGGATGGATTAGTGCCTATCTGAGTAAAATCTTTATGTCTGTATGATCACAGAACATAGAAAAATCCAAATGTACTTTCTTTATGTAAGCCATAGGGCAGACATCGAGAAAACATGGATATTGGGGAGGGTATGTACTATGGAGAGCGCTGTGAATTGTGTAAGGCTGAGGAAATCACAGACCTGTAGCCCTGAAACAAATGACACATTATATGTTAATAAAGAAAAATTAAAGATTCACTACAAAAAAAAAAGAAAAGAAAAGAAAAGAAAAAAGAAAGCATGGTTATTTGTGCCATGAATCACATGGAGTTTGAAGTCAAGGGGATTGGCCCCAATTCCTACCTTCATCACTTATTGGGGTACATGGTTTTGGAAAATTACCTCATCTGAATCTTGATTTCCTCAATGGTGAAACCAGTATGATAAAATAGCTCAGTGAAATATTAAATTACCCTATGAGAAGATTGCTGTGGGGATTCAATAACATGACACATATAAAGCATTTAGTATAGTGTTTGGCACATAAAAAGAGATCAGTCAATGATAATGTTTATTATAAAATCTGCTTTAGGGTTATTGCACATCTGTAGCTAAGGATAGTATATAAAGTTATTTTCAGTAAATTAATTTATGTGTGTGAGGCACTGCCCTATATTTTCAGTTCTTTTGCTTTCTGACCCTTTAAAAAAATACATTCTTTTTATATATGCTTCACCCAAAGATAACATCTTATATAACTGTAGTATACTGCTTAAACCAGAAAATTGATATCGGAACAAACTATTAACTCAGTTATAGATGTTATTTGGATTTGACTAGTTGGGGGTTTTTTTCCCCATTTCTTCCAGTTCTTTTACTCAATCCATTTCTAGTTTATAGGTGACAGATTCAAACAGAATTAACAGAATTTCATCGTATAGCACAGATTAGTTGTGAGCTCCTGCCACGCCCCCTTGCAGTAACCATTATAGTTTTTAAAAAAGATGGACTGGGGCATCACTGGTTTTCTTGACATCCAAGAAGGAAGTATTCTTGGGGTGTCAGGGTAGCTCAGTCAGTTAAGCAGCTGCCTTCGGCTCCGGTCATGATCCCAGGGTCCTGGGATTGGGTTCTGCATTCTCCCTCTGCCAGCAGCTCCCCTTGCTTGTGCTCTCTCTCTGTCATTGTCAAATGAATAAATAAAATCTTTAAAAAAATCAAAAAAGAAGGATGTATTCTTGAGGGAAGTCCAATCCTTCTAAAGGTACATAGGGCGGAAGGAATTTGCCTTGGGCTATAACGATGAAGAACATTTTGTCACTGCAGCTGGCTAATTCACATCAGGACTTGCATAGAATGATCCTCGAAGTCTGACAACTCTCACTCCAAAAGGAGAGGAGGCACAATAGTGTCCAGTGGGCAGGATACTGAGAGCCACAACACTGCCTTCCCAATCCCTGTGGACCAGGGAATAACCTCTACCCAGCCCTAACACTTTCTTCTGCCTCCACTACCAGGATTGCACTAAATGCAGAGTCAGTGAAGAAAAGCTTTTAATTTGGGGAACTGTCTAGGGAAAATAAAGAATGCAGTTTGTTTCCCATTCACAGGGGACTCATTTTTTTAGGCTGGAGTGCCTGGCAATGCCTGGTGTCTTATTTTATCTAATTTTTAAAAAAGATTTTCATTTTTTTACTTGACAGAGAGAGAGTAGGAGTGAGCACAAGCAGGGGGAGGGGCAAAAGGAGAGGGAGGAGGAGGAGGAGGAGGCTTCCCACTGAGCATGGCACAGACTGTGGGGTCCTGATCCCTGGAGCTTGGATCATGACCTGAGCCAAAGGCAGACACTTAACCGACTGAGCTATCCAGGTACCCTTTGGTTTTATTTTTAAGAAACTTAATGTACCATACATTTAGTCAGTTTGTCAATCAACATTTTAGTTAAGTCCTGGTTAAACTCATAAAATATTGTGTTTGTGATCTCTAATAAAATTAAACTATTTTTTCTCCAAAAACCTTGCAAATTTCTTTACTGCCCATATATTTAACTTTGGACTCACGGTCTAGGTCTGTAATAGATTCTTGAAAATTTCTGCAGAATCTTTGTGGTTTTTTGTTTTGTTTTATGCTTTTTGAGACAATGACAGATTCACAGGAAGTTGCAAAAATAGCACAGAGGGCACTGGGTACTCCTTACTTAACTTCTCCCAATGGCAATATCTTACATAACAATATAATATCAAAACCAAGAAATGACACTGGTACAATATAAAACTGAGAAGTGTTCACATTTAGCCAGTTTTTACGTGCAACCATTAATAAGTTTTTGTGTATGTGTTTGTATTCATGTATGTGTGTGTTATATACAATTTTAACCCATATATTGATTCATGAAATCATGGCCACAATCAAGGCACAAAACTGTTCCATAAGCACAAAGGAACTCCCTTGTGCTACCCTTCACGCACCAGTCTCTATCCTTTGGCAAGATTATAAAGTCCTCCTTAGGAGTGTCTGAGTGACTCTGTCAGTGAAGCCTATGCCTTCGGCAGGGGTCATGATCCCACAGTCCTGGGATTGACCCCAGTTTGGGCTCCCTGCCCAGCAAGGGGACCTGCTTCTCTCTCTCTCTCTCTGTCTGCTGCTTCCCCTCGTGTTCACACTCTCTTTCTCTTTTCTCTCCCTTTGTTAAATAAAATAAATAAATAAACAAACAAACAATTCTAAAAAAAGAAAAGTCTTCCCCCAGAAAAATTAAAATTGTACATATGGTTTGAAGTCTCCCACTTATATGAAGCAGATAGTTTCCATCTAGGATAATACTTAACTCAGAAATTTGATTTTGCAGGATGCCTGAGTGGCTCAGTTGGTTAAGTATCTGCCTTTGGCTCAGTGTCCTGGGATCAAGTCTTGCATCTGGCTCCTTGCTCAGCAGGGAGCCTGATTCTACCTCTGCCTGCTGCTACCTCTGCTTGTCCTTTCTTTTTCTCTCTCTGACAAATAAATAAATTAAATTTCTAAAAAAATTTGATTTCATATTGCTTTTAATTAATGATGCAAGAGGGGGAGAAATTCTTAAATAGTGCATACTAAGTAATTTCCTCTAAAGGAGGTAACTTTCCTTGGAAAAATACATTAAGAAGTGCCCAGGGCAGAAAGTGAGCCTTCAGAGAGTGAGTGTGTTGAGGCCAGAGTGCCTGAAGAAAGAAAGAACTCTAGAATAGAGGGCAGTGTGCATTGTTTTGCATCTCAAAGGGAAAGGGAAGTGAGTGGTTATAGGACATTCTTGAGGGTGTGGGTCCTTTTAATTCCTTTTAAGACAAGTTGTACGGTTGTAGTTTGAGCTTCTCTTTCATCTTAGCCCAAAACGCTTCAGAAAAGTCTTATTAAACTCATGTTCATTCATTTTTTCACATATTCATTTATTCATCCATTCATCAAATTGTAATTGAGCACCTTCTATGTTCATGGCATATTCAAGGCTTTGAAGTTATATCAGTGAACATGCCCAAGGCTGCAATCTCACCCGGCTTACACTCTAGTTGAAGAGAGAGAACAAACAGATTAATGATTTTGCAAAATGTCAGCTATTATTGAATATTACGAAGAAGAATAAAGCAGGGTATTGGGGTAGTGAGGGAGGGGGGTGTGCATTACTCTAGATGGGGCGGTCAAAGGTGGCAACATTTTAGCGGTGACCCGAATGAAGTGGGGGGTGCAATCTCTACAGGTGTCTGGAAGACCAGTGTTCCAGGCAGAGGGAACAGCAAGTAATCTAAAAGTCAGCTTGGTGTGCTTAAGAAACGGAAAATAAGCCAGTGTGCCTTGAGGACAGTAAAAACAGAGAGTTTCAGGAAATGATGCATATGATTGCTGTGGAAAGTAAGCAAGGACTGAGTTGTGTGTATTGAAATGAATGGAACAGAAGAAACTTCTAGAACCCAGAGGTCTGAAAATTTTACTGGTTCTGAGAATATAAGCCATTGTCTCCTTACCCGATCCCAGAAAATTTAGGTACTACTTTGGACTTCTGAAAAGAAAGGAGTTGGTAGAAAGTAGAAGACACCATCTCATTTTGATGGGGCAAGGAGTCACTGACATATAGTTTCCTCTGATATAACTCTTTAGAAATTCTGGAACTTTCATCAGAATTTTCATTTTAGGTCCTCACAGCTTGTTAAGCAGCTGTGTGTCACTGTAGTGATCCATTCATTCTTTAATAAAACTCACTAAATTTTGATAATAAAATCACTAGAAGTAAAGTACATGAGCATGGCATCTTGGTCTGTCTCGTTCTATACTTTTTGATGTCTACACAAGTGCCTGGCATGTAATAGGAACTCAATAAATATTTGCTAAAGGAGTGAAAGAAACAATAAATCAAGCAGTCAGTTTTGGAATTCAAACAGTGCACATATGTATCCTTAAAGAAGTAAATTTGTTTGTTTAGAATGTTAATAACATGTTTAACTATGTGTTGGTGATTTTTCTCTAGTCAGAAGGTAAATAGGACACAGCCCATCTTAATGAAAATCTTAATCTTAATGAAAAGTTATAATTTGATGAAAAACATCTGTAATAGCCTTCAATATTTTCAAGTAATAAAACCTCAATTTAGATAGCCCGTGTTCCTATCCAGATTTTGTGACATATTTTATTACCGAGAAGTATCAGTTTTGAAAAGTGTCAATCGAAATTGAAAATATGCCAGGTTTATTAACACCAGCATTAACAGAGTTTTTAATTAAGTTGCTGATTCTGTCAATAATATAGTTTACTGTTGTTTCTGAAGAGTTGTATAAGCATTTCTTTTTCACATAACTTTTATTCCGTACAGGTGTGGAATGGAGCAAAGTTTCAACAAATGTGCAAGAAACTAAGCAAAATTTCATGATGTGTTGTTTTATTTCTATAAAAATAAATATATGTTTTCTATTTTTTTTTACAAAAAGATTTTATTTATTTATTTGATAGACAAAGATCACAAGTAGGCAGAGAGGCAGGCAGAGAGAGAGGAAGAAGCAGGCTCCCTGCAGAGCTGAGAGCCAGATGCAGGGCTCGATCCCAGGACCCTGGGATCATGACCTGAGCCTAAGGCAGAGGCTTTAACCCACTGAGCCACCCAGGCACCCCTAATTTGGTCCTTAAAACATGGGTCTTCCTTATTAAACATATGCTTAATTTACTATTGCTTAAATGTACTATTGAATCAGTAAAATTTGCTTTTTTTTTTTTTTTAAGATAGAGAGATGGATTCTCTGGAATCCTGGTTCCTGGATAGATGGTTGATAGCAGCTTCAAGATTTGTTTGTAATACAGATTTCAGGATGCTGGAAGTGAAAATTACATTGTTTATGCTTTTTTATACCTGTAAAGTCTTCTACCTCTATTCTCTCATGATGTTATAAATGTTCTCCATCTTTGTGCCAAGCATACAATACAAAAGAGGGCTTACATTCGTAAGAACTGGATAAGATATAATATTCCAGTCTTATTGCAGAATTCGGATGCCCCATTAAAAAGCAGAACCTTTTATTCTTCTCCTACCCACTTAAGCCCCCATGTTGCATCACCACTTCCTCATATCAGGGAGATCATATGATAGTTGTCTTTCTCTGCTTGACTTATTTCTCTAAGCATGATATGCTCTACTTCCATCCATGTTGTTGCAAATGGCAAGATTTCATTTCTTTTGATGGCTGCATAGTATTCCATTGTGTATATATACCACATCTTCTTGATCCATTCATCTGTTGAAACAAGATGGGATTGGGAGGGAAACAAACCATAAGTGACTCTTAATCTCACAAAACAAACTAAGGGTTGCTGGGGGGAGGGGGTTTCGGAGTAGGGGGTGGGATTATGGACATTGGGGAGGGTATGTGCTTTGGTGAGTGCTGTGAAGTGTGTAAACCTGGTGATTCACAGACCTGTACCCCTGGGGATAAAAGTATATGTTTATAAAAAATAAAAAATTAAAAAAAAAAAAGAAATTCAAACTTAAAAAAAAAAAAAAAAAGCAGAACCTTCATTTTCTACACCAGAAGGTATAGTACTTAAAAGATTCCTACAACTCACATGTTGGAATTATGTAGTCCAAATAACAATATTTCCCTAGGATGTGTTGCCATTCATATTCATTAATTTGTCTGTAAATATTCTGTTCTGTACCAAACCAAAACAGGTTGGGTGTTAGAAATGCTATGTTCCATGCTGAATGATTTGATTCAAATCTTCAAGTCTAAAGTTAGATTTATTCTAGTTTGTGTAACTTCAGTAGTGGTTTTTATACATCCTCCATTGATTAACATTTCATATATCAACTTGGTCTTTTGTATCTAACCCTTATTGGGAAGTATGGATTCCTTTAAAGAGAAAACCACATGTGAATTTTAAAAGGAATACTTGTATTCCTCATGTAACAAGACACACCCCCTTTTTAGTTTTTAATCCAGTCTTAGCTTCTGCCAAGGTGTCAATGTAGCTTTGTGGTGGGTTGATGACAAAAACATTTCCAAATTCTCCACCCCTCCCTCTGAACTTGCTCTTCGTTCTGCTCTGTGTCTTTGCACCTTCTTTTATAAGGAGGTAGATTCTATTTCCCCGCCCCCTTAAGGTGGGATGATCTTGTTTGGGCCAATAGAACACAGAAAAACTGACAATGTGCCAGGTCTTAGCCTGAGCCTTGCAGACTTCTGCTTTCTCTTGGACCCCTCATCCTGTGAGTAGCTCTCAACTACACTCTCAACTACACTCTCCTATTTGTTAACCAATGTGAAGTGCAACCATGAGCAACTATTTAACTGCTCTGGCTCTTGGTTGCCTCATTTTTAATAATGAAAGCATTGGTTTAGGGGGGGTCCATAATGGCCTGTCTACTTTGCACTATGGTTTCTTCTTTGACTCATAACTTACTTAGAACTGTAGTGTTCATTTTGCAAACAGGTTAGATTTTTAGATTTAAAAAATGACTTCTCACTTTTTACTTCTCTAGGATTGTGTTTGGAGAACATGACCTGTATGGGACCTGGTATCAGAAAATACTGAGTTTGTGATATTGAACATATTTTCATATATCTGTTGGCCATCTGTATATCTTCTTTGGGAAAACGTCTATTCAGATCCTCTACCCATTTATAAATTGGATTGTTTGGGAGATTTTTTGCGATTGAGTTATATATGTTCCTTATATTTTTTTGGATATCGACTGCTTATCAAATACAGGGTTTGCAAATATTTTCTCCTACTTAGTTGGTTGCCTTCTCATTTTGTTGATGACTTCCTTTGCTGTGCGGAAGCTTTTTAGTTTGATGTAGTCCCATTTGCTTAATGTTGATTTTGTTGCCTTAGCTTTTGGTGTCAAATGCAAAAAATCATTGCCAAACTGATGTCAAGAAGCTTACTTCCTATGTTTTCTTCTAGGAGTTTTGTAGTTTCAGGTCTTATATTCAAGTCTTTAATTGATTTTGAGTTAATTTTTGTATATGGTGTAAGACAGTTGTCCAATGTTCCCAGCACCATTAATTGAAGAGACTGTCCCGTCCCTCACTGTATATTTTTGGCTCCCTCCATTGTAAAACAACTGACCATATATTTGTGGGTTTATTTCTGGGCTCCCTGTTCTATTGTATTGATCTATGTATCTATATTTTTTTTATTTTTTTTTAAAATTTGACAGACAAGATCACAAGTAGGCAGAGAGGCAGGCAGAGAGAGAGGAGGAAGCAGGCTCCCTACTGAGCAGAGAGCCCCATGTGGGGCTCGATCCCAGGACACTTGGATCATGACCTGAGCCGAAGGCAGAGGCTTTAACCCACTGAGCCACCCAGGTGCCTCTCTATGTATCTATTTTTAATGCCAATATCATACTGTTTTGATTACCAAAGCTTTAAGATATAGTTTGAAATCAGAAAGCAAGCTGCTTCCAATGTTGTTCTTTATCAAGATTGCTTTCACCATTTTGGGCTCTTTTATTTATTTATTTATTTATTTATTTATTTTTAATTTTTTATTTTTTATAAACATATATTTTTATCCCCAGGGGTACAGGTCTGTGAATCGCCAGGTTTACACACTTCACAGCACTCACCAAAGCACATACCCTCCCCAATGTCCATAATCCCACCCCCTTCTCCCTAACCCCCTCCCCCCAGCAACCCTCAGTTTGTTTTGTGAGATTAAGAGTCACTTATGGTTTGTCTCCCTCCCAATCCCATCTTGTTTCATTTATTCTTCTCCTACCCACTTAAGCCACCATGTTGCATCACCACTTCCTCATATCAGGGAGATCATATGATAGTTGTCTTTCTCTGCTTGACTTATTTCGCTAAGCATGATACGCTCTAGTTCCATCCATGTTGTTGCAAATGGCAAGATTTCATTTCTTTTGATGGCTGCATAGTATTCCATTGTGTATATATACCACATCTTCTTGATCCATTCATCTGTTGATGGACATCTAGGTTCTTTCCATAGTTTGGCTATTGTGGACATTGCTGCTATAAACATTCGGGTGCATGTGCCCCTTTGGATCACTACGTTTGTATCTTTAGGGTAAATACCCAATAGTGCAATTGCTGGGTCATAGGGCAGTTCTATTTTCAACATTTTGAGGAACCTCCATGCTGTTTTCCAGAGTGGTTGCACCAGCTTGCATTCCCACCAACAGTGTAGGAGGGTTCCCCTTTCTCCGCATCCTCGCCAGCATCTGTCATTTCCTGACTTGTTGATTTTAGCCATTCTGACTGGTGTGAGGTGATATCTCATTGTGGTTTTGATTTGTATTTCCCTGATGCCGAGTGATATGGAGCACTTTTTCATGTGTCTGTTGGCCATCTGGATGTCTTCTTTGCAGAAATGTCTGTTCATGTCTTCTGCCCATTTCTTGATTGGATTATTTATTCTTTGGGTGTTGAGTTTGCTAAGTTCTTTATAGATTCTGGACACTAGTCCTTTATCGGATTAGTTGTTTGCAAATATCTTCTCCCATTCTGTCAGTTGTCTTTTGATTTTGTGAACTGTTTCCTTTGCTGTGCAAAAGCTTTTGATCTTGATGAAATCCCAATAGTTCATTTTTTCCTTTGCTTCCCTTGTCTTTTGCGTTGTTCCTAGGAAGATGTTGCTGCGGCAGAGGTCGAAGAGGTTGCTGCCCGTGTTCTCCTCAAGGATTTTGATGGATTCCTTTCGCACATTGAGGTCCTTCATCCATTTTGAGTCTATTTTTGTGTGTGGTGTAAGGAAATGGTCCAATTTCATTTTTCTGCATGTGGCTGTCCAATTTTCCCAGCACCATTTATTGAAGAGGCTGTCTTTTTTCCATTGGACATTCGTTCCTGCTTTGTCGAAGATTAGTTGACCATAGATTTGAGGGTCTATTTCTGGGCTCGCTATTCTGTTCCATTGATCTATGTGTCTGTTTTTGTGCCAGTACCATGCTGTCTTGATGATGACAGCTTTGTAGTAGAGCTTGAAATCCGGAATTGTGATGCCACCAACGTTGGCTTTCTTTTTCAATATCCCTTTGGCTATTCGAGGTCTTTTCTGGTTCCATATAAATTTTAGAATTATTTGTTCCATTTCTTTGAAAAAGATGGATGGTACTTTGATAGGAATTGCATTAAATGTGTAGATTGCTTTAGGTAGCATAGACATTTTCACAATATTCATTCTTCCAATCCAGGAGCATGGAACATTTTTCCATTTCTTTGTGTCTTCCTCAATTTCTTTCATGAGTACTTTATAGTTTTCTGAGTATAGATTCTGTGTCTCTTTGGTTAGGTTTATTCCTAGGTATCTTATGGTTTTGGATGCAATTGTAAATGGGATTGACTCCTCAATATCTCTTTCTTCTGTCTTGCTGTTGGTGTAGAGAAATGCAACTGATTTCTGTGCATTGATTTTATATCCTGACACTTCACTGAATTCCTGTATAAGTTCTAGCAGTTTTGGAGTGGAGTCTTTTGGGTTTTCCACATAGAGTATCATATCATCTGCGAAGAGTGATAATTTGACTTCTTCTTTGCCGATTTGGATGCCTTTAATTTCCTTTTGTTGTCTGATTGCTGAGGCTAGGACCTCTAGTACAATGTTGAATAGCAGTGGTGATAATGGACATCCCTGCCGTGTTCCTGACCTTAGCGGAAAAGCTTTCAGTTTTTCTCCATTGAGAATGATATTTGCGGTGGGTTTTTCATAGATGGCTTTGATGATATTGAGGTATGTGCCCTCTATCCCTACACTTTGAAGAGTTTTGATCAGGAAGGGATGCTGTACTTTGTCAAATGCTTTTTCAGCATCTATTGAGAGTATCATATGGTTCTTGTTCTTTCTTTTATTGATGTGTTGTATCACATTGACTGATTTGCGGATGTTGAACCAACCTTGCAGCCCTGGAATAAATCCCACTTGGTCGTGGTGAATAATCTTTTTAATGTACTGTTGAATCCTATTGGCTAGTATTTTGTTGAGTATTTTCGCATCTGTGTTCATCAAGGATATCGGTCTATAGCTCTCTTTTTTGGTGGGATCCTTGTCTGGTTTTGGGATCAAGGTGATGCTGGCCTCATAAAATGAGTTTGGAAGTTTTCCTTCCATTTCTATTTTTTTGGAACAGTTTCAGGAGAATAGGAATTAGTTCTTCTTTAAATGTTTGGTAGAATTCCCCCGGGAAGCCGTCTGGCCCTGGGCTTTTGTTTGTTTGGAGATTTTTAATGACTGTTTCAATCTCCTTACTGGTTATGGGTCTGTTCAGGCTTTCTATTTCTTCCTGGTTCAGTTGTGGTAGTTTATATGTTTCTAGGAATGCATCCATTTCTTCCAGATTGTCAAATTTATTGCCGTAGAGTTGCTCATAGTATGTTCTTATAATAGTTTGTATTTCTTTGGTGTGTAGTTGTGATCTCTCCTCTTTCATTCATGATTTTATTTATTTGGGTCCTTTCTCTTTTCTTTTTGATAAGTCGGGCCAGGGGTTTATCAATTTTATTAATTCTTTCAAAGAACCAGCTCCTAGTTTCGTTGATTTGTTCTATTGTTTTTTTTGGTTTCTATTTCATTGATTTCTGCTCTGATCTTTATGATTTCTCTTCTCCTGCTGGGCTTAGGGTTTCTTTCTTGTTCTTTCTCCAGCTCCTTTAGGTGTAGGGTTAGGTTGTGTACCTGAGACCTTTCTTGTTTCTTGAGAAAGGCTTGTACCGCTATATATTTTCCTCTCAGGACTGCCTTTGTTGTGTCCCACAGATTTTGAACCGTTGTATTTTCATTATCATTTGTTTCCATGATTTTTTTCAATTCTTCTTTAATTTCCCGGTTGACCCATTCATTCTTTAGAAGGATACTATTTAGTCTCCATGTATTTGGGTTCTTTCCAAACTTCCTTTTGTGGTTGAGTTCTAGCTTTAGAGCATTGTGGTCTGAAAATATGCAGGGAATGATCCCAATCTTTTGATACCGGTTGAGTCCTGCTTTAGGACCAAGGATGTGATCTATTCTGGAGAATGTTCCATGTGCACTAGAGAAGAATGTGTATTCTGTTGCTTTGGGATGAAATATTCTGAATATATCCGTGATGTCCATCTGGTCCAGTGTGTCGTTTAAGGCCTTTATTTCCTTGCTGATCTTTTGCTTGGATGACCTGTCCATTTCAGTGAGGGGAGTGTTAAAGTCCCCTACTATTATTGTATTATTGTTGATGTGTTTCTTTGATTTTGTTATTAATTGGTTTATATAGTTGGCTGCTCCCACGTTGGGGGCATAGATATTTAAAATTGTTAAATCTTCTTGTTGAACAGACCCTTTGAGTATGATATAGTGTCCTTCCTCATCTCTTATTATAGTCTTTGGCTTAAAAATCTAATTGATCTGATATAAGGATTGCCACTCCTGCTTTCTTCTGATGTCCATTAGCATGGTAAATTCTTTTTCCACCCACTCACTTTAATTCTGGAGGTGTCTTCGGGCTTAAAAATGAGTTTCTTGGAGGAGCAAACATATAGATGGGTTTTGTTTTTTTTTTATCCATTCTGATACCCTGCGTCTTTTGACAGGGGCATTTAGCCCATTCACATTCAGGGTAACTATTGAGAGATATGAATTTAGTGCCATTGTATTGCCTGTAAGGTGACTGTTACTGTATATGGTCTCTGTTCCTTTCTGATCTACCACTTGTAGGCTCTCTCTTTGCTTAGAGGACCCCTTTCAAGATTTCCTGTAGAGCTGGTTTGGTATTTGCAAATTCTTTCAGTTGTTGTTTGTCCTGGAAGCTTTTAATCTCTCCTTCTATTTTCAATGATAGCCTAGCTGGATATAGTATTCTTGGCTGCATGTTTTTCTCGTTTAGTGCTCTGAAAATATCATGCCAGCTCTTTCTGGCCTGCCAGGTCTCTGTGGATAAGTCAGCTGCCAATCTAATATTTTTACCATTGTATGTTACAGACCTCTTTTCCCGGGCTGCTTTCAGGATTTTCTCTTTGTCACTGAGACTTGTAAATTTTACTATTAGGTGACGGGGTGTGGGCCTATTCTTATTGATTTTGAGGGGCGTTCTCTGAACCTCCTGAATTTTGATGCTCGTTCCCTTTGCCATATTGGGGAAATTCTCCCCAATAATTCTCTCCAGTATACCTTCTGCTCCGGTCTCTCTTTCTTCTTCTTCTGGAATCCCAATTATTCTAATGTTGTTTCGTCTTATGGTGTCACTTATCTCTCGAATTCTCCCCTCGTGGTCCAGTAGCTGTTTGTCTCTCTTTTGCTCAGCTTCTTTATTCTCTGTCATTTGGTCTTCTATATCACTAATTCTTTCTTCTGCCTCATTTATCCTAGCAGTTAGAGCCTCCATTTTTGATTGCACCTCATTAATAGCTTTTTTGATTTCAACTTGGTTAGATTTTAGTTCTTTTATTTCTCCAGAAAGGGCTTTTATATCTCTCGAGAGGGTTTCTCTAATATCTTCCATGCCTTTTTCGAGCCCGGCTAGAACCTTGAGAATTGTTATTCTGAACTCTAGATCTGACATATTACCGATGTCTGTATTGATTAGGTCCCTAGCCTTCGGTACTGCCTCTTGTTCTTTTTTTTGTGTTGAATTTTTACGTCTTGTCATTTTGTCCAGATAAGAGTAAATGAAGGGGCAAGTAAAATACTAAAAGGGTGGCAACAACCCCAGGAAAATATGCTTTAACCAAATTAGAAGAGATCCAAAATCGTGAGTGGGGAGAAAAGGGATAAAAAGAGGTTCAAAAAGGAAGAAAGAAAAAAAAAAGAAAAAGAAAAAAAGAAAAGAAAAGAAAAGAATTTTTTTTTAAAATAGAAAACACCTAAGAAAAATTTAAAAAAGAAAAAATATATATATTAGATAAACTAATAAAAAATTGTTAAAAAAGAAAAAGGTAACAGTTAAAAAAAAATTTTACCCGAAGGCGAGAAGAAAAAAAAAAATGAAAAAGAAAAAATTAAATTAACTGCAAGACTAAAAAAAATCACAGGAAAAAAGCCATGAGTTCCGTGCTTGGCTTTCTCCTCCTCTGGAATTCTGCTGCTCTCCTTGGTATTGAAACCGCTCTCCTTGGTAGGTGAACTTGGTCTCGGCTGGATTTCTTGTTGATCTTCTGGGGGAGGGGCCTGTTGTAGTGATTCTCAAGTGTCTTTGCCCCAGGCGGAATTACACTGCCCTTACCCGGGGCCGTGGTGAGTAATCTGCTCGGGTTTGCTTTCAGGAGCTTTCGTTCCCTGAGCGCTTTCTGTAGAGTTCCGGAGGACGGGAATACAAATGGCGGCCTCCTGGTCTCGGGCCGGAGGAGCCGAGAGCCCAGGGCCCCACTCCTCAGTGCGCCCTCAGAGAACAGCGCCCAGTTATTCCTGTCTGCCTGACCTCCGGGCCGCGCTCCGAGCTCACCGAGCCTGCGACCGGTTCAAGGTCACCCCGAGCTGCGAGCTTACTGTCGGCTCTGTCTCTGTAGCCGGCTTTCCCGTTCCAATACCCGCAAGCTCTGCGACACTCAGACACCCCCGATACTTCTCTGACCCTGCGGGACCTGAGGCCACGCTGACCCCGCGTGGGCTTCGCCCCGGGTAGCCTCTGGAGTGATGTCCCTCAGCGGAACAGACTTTTAAAAGTCCTGATTTTGTGCGCGGTTGCTCCGCCGCTTGCCGGGAGCCGGCCCCTCCCCCCGGGGTCTATCTTCCCGTCGCTTTGGATTCACTTCTCCGTCGGTCCTACCTTTCAGAAAGTGGTTGATTTTCTGTTTCCAGAATTGCTGTTCTTCTTCTCTTCGATCTGCCGATGGGTTTTCAGGTGTTTGCAATCTTTAGATAAGCTATCTAGCTGATCTCCGGCTAGCTGAAGCAGTCTCAGCTTGCTACTTCTCCGCCATCTTGACTTCTTCCTCCTTTTGGGCTCTTTTATGATTCCATATGATTTTTAGGACTGTTTTATTTCTGTGGGGAAAAAGCCATTGGAATTTTGATAAGGATTGTATGGAGTCTGTACATTGTTAGTATTTTAACAATATTAATTCTTTCATTCCATGATCATGGAATATCTTTCCATTTGTCATCTTCAATTTCTTTCATCAGTGTCTCATAGATTTCATTGTACAGGTCTTTCACATCCTTGGTTAAATTTATTCTTGCATATTTTATTCTTTTGATGCAATTATAAATGGGGTTGTTTTCTTAATTTCTCTTTCTGACAGTTTGTTATTAGTGTATAGAAATGTAACATATTGCTGTGTATTGATTTTGTATCCTGCAAATTTAGTTAAATTCATTTATTGGTTCTAACAGATTTTGGTTCTAACAATTTTCTGTCTGTGATGTGTACTTTTTGGGTTTAGGATTCTATATATGCTTTTTAGTGTTAGCTCTAATTGCAGCCATCATGGTGGAGGTGGCAGTATATTTGCTACAGCTGATTTACTAGGGTCTCAGAAACATGATATTTGGCTGTCTTGTCTATCCCAATAAAGAAAGGAGATCAGAAATAGTCCCAGCCATATAGAACAGTTGACATTATATAGTTACAATTTTTTCTCCAGCTGGCAGCTCGTTTAGGGCAAGCTTCAGCTGTAGAGAGTTGTCCTGAATGAGCTTATACCATTTTGGGGGCATTCTGCATTCTGTGACTGATAAAGGCAGAGCTATACATGTCCAGTCACTGCAGCCTGACACAAGATGACATTGACAGCCAAAGTGCCTTGTCAGTCACGTATTGGTCATGACTACTAAATATCCTATCCCCCACACTCTGTCTTAGTATCTGCTGTTACAGATAATCCAAACTGTGACACCCTACAAATACCATGCAATAAAACAAATTCAGATGTGATGCCATTGAAAAGTGGTTCCCAACCCCCCAGAATTTTAACATGTTAGCTGTTCAGGCTCATATCAATAACATCCCAGTAATGCAGCCTTATATTTTATGCCATTGAATGTTTTTGGACTGCATAATGTCATGATGGGGTGGGTTGTTTGCTTGTTTTTTAATGTTGTGCTCTATTTTATTTTACAGTATTAACCAGTATAATGTTCTTTTCAATGTTCACCAAAAATAAGTTTTCCTGTTCCCTCAACCTCTCCACCAAGAGCTGACCTGTTGCAGATAAATCAGCTGCCTTTAGGGAAGAAAGAATGTTGCTTCTCTGTTTCCTTTCTTCCCTTCTCAGCTAGCTAACTTCACACATCTTCCAAAACCAAAGCATGGAAAACACCATTTCTTTCAAAGCAAACATTTATGGCCCATCATTTTTTGGAGCAAATACCTTTGTTCCAACCATTTGAGGGAGTCCAGTCACCTCCTAAATGTTCATTTAACATATCTGAGTACTCCAGTTGAATTTCTAATTTAACATCCTGCCTCATATGGCTATTTCAGCTCTTATGTTTAGTGTTCGTCCAGTCTATCTTTTTACATTCTTTTATTTTCAATTTTTCTGTCTTTATCTCATAGGGATATCTCTTGTGACAGCATGTGACTGGATATTTTAAAATACAGTCTGTCAAGTTAGCTAGCAAAATTTTCCAGCTTTCCAGATGATTCTTATGGCTAGCATATGTGAGTAGGAGCAGGATGTAAGACTTTCCTGGAACAGTCATAGGGTGGGCAAAGGTTGCTAGGGGACAGCATCAACCTTATCTTTCTTTTCTCTTCATGAATATTAACCAGCCCAAGTAATGAGCCCATATCCTTAGCCTTTTTGTCTTTTTTCAAAATCCAGGGAATGATCTAGTTAGTTCACTTACATGGAAGCATATATGAGTGTTCACCTTCTCATGGGAAAACTCTATTCTAGTGAACAAGAAAGTTTATGTCTGTTTTAAGGCTAGGGAAAAAAAAACAAAACAAAACAAAACCTAAGTATTGACTAGGGAAAGTTTTGTGGAGACCTGCCAGAGACCTCTGGAGAGATGTTAGTCCAAAAAACCTGCTCAGGCAAGAAAATCTAACCTTTGATATGTTTCCCCATTAGGGACTTCTACAAAGAATACACAGTTGGTTTTTTTTTTTTTTTTTTAATGTACTGTGAGCACAAAGATGTAACATCAATAAAATGTTAAAGTGGATGGAATGAAGAATGAATGGAGAACACGATGGAATTGGAAGGCTTCATTTTCTATGTTGGAAAACAAGACAACTGTATTAATTAGACTGCTATTAGCTATGAGCAAAAGATTTCCAAACTAACAGTGGCTTAAGTACTATGACACTCAAAAAATAGGCAGAAGACATGAACAGACACTTCTCCAAAGAAGACATACAAATGGCTAGCAGACACATGAAAAAAATGTTCATCATCATTAGCCATTAGAGAAATTAAAGTCAAAACCAAATTGAGATACCACCTTACACCAGTTAGAATGGCAGAGATTAACAAGACTGGAAACAACAAGTGTTGGAGAGGATGTGGAGAAAGGGGAGCCCTCTTACAGTGTTTGTGGAAAAGCAAGTTGGTGCAGCCACTTTGGAACACAGTGGAGATTCCTCAAAAAATTAAAAATAGAGCTACTCTATGACCCTGCAATTACACCACTGGGTATTTACCCCAAAGATATAACTGTGGGCCATCCGTACCCTAAAGTTCATAACAGCAATAGCCCCAGTTGCCAAGCTGTGGAAAGAGCCAAGATACCCTTCAGTGGATGAATGGATAAAGAAGATATGGTTCATATACACAAGGGACAATTAATCAGCCATCAGAAAGGATGAATACCCAACTTTTGCATCAACATGGATGGGACTGGAGGAGATTATGCTGAGTGAAATAAGTCAAGCAGAGAAAGTCAATTATTATATGGTTTCACTTATTTGTGGAACATAAGGAATAACATGGAGGACATTCAGAGAAAGAAGAAGCAGAAGACGAACTGTGAGAGTCTGTGGACTCTGAGAAACAAACTGAAGGTTTTAGAAGGGAGGAGGGTAGGCGGGATGGGTGAGCCTGGCGGTGGGTATTAAGGAGGGCATGTATCGCAGGGAGCACTGGGTGTGATACATAAACAATGAATTTTGGAACACTGAAAAAATAAAATTAAATTTAAAAAATGTACTGTGGCATTTAGCTGTTCCACATTAGAAAGACTCTAGAAGTTCCAGTTTGAGGGCAGCAGTTCAAAAATATCTTTAGTTTCTCAACTTCTTTTCCATCTTTCTGTTTACCATCAGAACTTTTGGGGGTTGGGGGTGGCGTCTTGGTGTTTGTGGTCACATGATCCCAAGATAGCTGCTGTAGCTCCAATCATGGCTGCATTCAAAGTCAAGAAATAGCAAGCTGGTTAGGGAGGCAAAAAAGAACTCCTTGCAGGCTTCATTCTCCTTTCATTAGTACAGAAACAAGACTACAGAATTCTGACATAAATCTTGGTATTACTCTGTAAGCTTCAAAGCAGGGATAGCATTTGGAGCCTTTGACTAAGATCACCTTCTCTGCTACATTACTTGGCTCCAGCTTCAGAATCTTTCTCAACACAGAGATTTAGGCAGCAATTACCAATAGATCAGAGTCAGCACTCAGGATAAAAGGACACCTGGCTTTTCGTACTCATGGTGATTTTATAGCTTTTGAGAAAAACAAAACAAAACAAAACTCGTAGGACAGGTTGTGATAAACAATGCACTTTTTTCTTCACTCATTAATCTCAAAATTAGCCAATCCCTTACCAATGTCGGGTACTTCGTTCAGGCCTAAGTATCTTAAATAATGTAATCATACAACAGAAATAAAACGCAAATTTTAGACTCAACACTGCCGCCACACTTAGTAAGTGTAAAGTAACTAAGTCTTAGACATGAAGTTCCATCAGTCTCTTGGTTCCGCCTGTGTGGAGATAGGCTCTCCCACATGCAGGCATTTTCCAGTGAAGCTCTTTTGCAAAGAGCCTGGAGAAGAAAACAAAACCACACACACACACACACACACACACACACACACACACCCAAAACCACACACACACACACACACACACACACACACACACACACACACACACAAAACCCTGAAGCGTTCAAGTATTACTTCTGCCCCCTTTAAAACAAAGCAAAACCCAGCTCAGCACCATCTGCCGGAACCATCCTGTACCAAGACAGGACTGTCTAAGAGCATCCGCCGCGTCCCACAACAACGAACCCAATGGCTCCCTGTTGAGCCTAACTGCGTCAGAAGATGAAACAGTTGGGCTCTGACTATTTCGCACCCGTGGTTTGGGGCAGCAGCAGACATGCGGGGATGGTGCACTTTGGAAAGGCCGGTCTGCTTGTTAACTTTACGGCATGCTACTGCCATCGCGATTTTTTTTTTTTTTTTTTTGACAGTCCCAGGGAAAATGCAAGCAGAACTGACCTCTCATCAGCAGCTCTGTAACCGTGGGGCTTATGCAGGCAGATTGGCATCTGCAGGCACATCTTTAGCAAGTTGGCAGCCTCCATGCCCTTTGCAGGTTGCAATCAAACCTGCCTTCTACAGCAGCCTCTTTCTGGTTGATTAACTTTAATGTAATTTTAATTAAAAACCACAGTGTCAAAGGGTTTAGCTACTCGAGAAATGAGCACAGACTGCGGCCCAGTGGCAGCAGTCACTTGGAAAATGGAAATGTGTCTTGACAATGTTGTGCGGGGGCCAGATAAACAGGGTCGCCGCGGCGCTTCGCTCACACACAGGAAACAGGCACGGGAACATCGGAACCGAGAGGCCGGCTTGTACGGCAAGGGCTTCTAATGTATGAATTTCAGGTGCCGTCAACATTTTTTAGAGCTTGTTCCGTCCTGGCACAAAATACTCCCTACAATGGCTGGCTGTGACCATTCTGTTCTCCTCTTGGCACTCTGGGCTCTAAATCAACACACAAATCTGGGTTAAATATGAATCAAATTTCAGACAGGAAATGATAGCCAAGGCTTAGTACTCTTCAATTGGAGAGAACTCTCTTTTTCACTGTATATATTTTATAGGAGCCTGAGGATTTTTAATATTAGAAATAGACTCTTCTTTCAAGGAAATGCTTCCTCTGAGATATTATTCCTTGACTTCTTTACAAATAGTGCCAAGGAACTAAACTGAACATCATCTTAAAAAAAAAAAAAATTGCTACATTACTTGAATTGCAAGAAAGAGGAAATGATCTTGCAAATATATTTGGTCATGCTAGATTCAGGAAACAGATTTTATCCTGTTTATCTTCTTATGCATGAAAATACAAATATTTTGAACTTTCTAGCTGGCCTGAAGATATCTTTTTCGGTTCCTCTTTTCCTTTAATTTTCTGGTTGATGTAAAATAATGTTTGAAACAGAAGACAAATGTGGTTCTGTGTGGGAGAAGTGTTTTATTGATGCCAGTGGAATGAACGTCGCTATTCCATGCTGAAATGCCCTTTATTCTTCCTCAATGTAGCTAATTTTTCAGGGCACAACTCTCAGGAGAACACCTAGTGACGTCAATTCTTCAGAGGAGAATTTCCTCCACCAGGTTTGTGGGATGCTGGGGCTGCTTTGCTGACAGATGGGGCCGGTACAGGTGGGCCCAGAGCCATTTGAACAGAAGGGGCCCCTGGACCCTGACAGAGAGGATAGACAGAACGGTGGGGGAGAGTTTAGGGCAGTGGACAGGGAGGGGAGAGAGGAGGCATAGAGGATTTCTACACCAAATCCAGCAGAGAGGAAGAAAAGCAAAAACAAGCAGATGGGTGGACAGGGAGAGGTGATTTGAATTGTATAACTTGCTTAAGAGACTAATAAAAAACAATCTCTGGGGATAGGACTTCACTGCAGGCAATCTTGGAAAATTAGAAATGTATCTAGGATTGCCAAAGAGAGAAAAACACAAGAAAAATAGATATGAAATGAAGGAATAAAAATGAATTATGTGTAACCTTGCAGGATGAATCCTCTGTAGGCCCCAGCATGGACCCAGGTAGAGCATTATCGGGCTATTTCTGACTGTGTCAAAAGCCACTTTTTATTCTTCTCTCGATTGCTTTTCTATCCAAAGACAAAATAGAATTGTTGTCTGTTGGCAGGTGACGTAACTGATCAAAATGGACTTAGAACAACTCAGTACATTTGTAAATATTCTATTTTGACAGTTTAAAAAGAAACACCTAGCAGAGTAGGATCTCAATAAGTTAAACCAGAATATTCCAAAGTGTCTTTCTTAGAATATTATTTTTTCCAGATACTTAATGTATGTTTTGCGAACGTGGTTCTCTGGTGAAATTACTGTGGGGAGGCCTGGATCACACATCACATGGATCTCTTTTTAATTGCAAGACTCCTCGGGGGCTTCGTATGCTGTCTTATGTATAAAGCATTTTTAAAATTTTGGTGGGGGGGCCCTTTCTGAGAAGCATTTCTTGGGGCTAAAGAATGCACGTCCGAGAATAGGTCGACTCTTTTGAATGGGGCAGAGGTACGTGGGACCTTGTTCTTGCCAAGAGGGTTATCGGTGAGAACGCAGTTGCGAGGGAATGGGTCTGCATTTACATTGCATCCTGGGTTCAGCAATGGGCTCACACTGGCCATTCAGTCGAGGGGCTATCTCATATCTAATGATATTAATCGGAACACCCAAAACACTCCATTTGCAGGTTACCACATCAGTGGTGTTGTTTTATCTATTTTGCCATAGATATTTTGAGTTAAAGAGTCTAGACATGGTCCAAGTGGTAATAAAAAGAATTCCTAAAAGTTATGACCTGAGCACTGACTGGGATGGATTCTGGCCACATGTGCAGCTGGACCAATATGTTCCCCTGAATGCCAGGCCTGCTCCTGATGTTTTGGTCTTCATCCAGAATTTACAGCGTCCTCATTTACAATGATCAACAAATAGACCTTAAACTCTATGGGAGCAAAGACAAGTACGTCTTTTCTCACTCTTGTGTCTCCAACACTTATGTAGTCTGAACTCAACAAATATTATTAGAACTAATGAATTATCCCTCTGACTAATGTTTGATGATATGCTATATGTCGTGAGCACGCAGCAGGGCTTACATTGGATTCCTCAAGCCCCTTTTTGCGCTAAGTAAGCCATCATAATAACAGTTGTTTCCATTATTGAATATCCTACTTTGTGCCTGTCCCATCAGCTGAAAATATTCTGGAGGGAGATAGTATACGTTATTCATCTCTGAATCTTAGAAAACTTGGGGACCTCAATTGAAGCAAATGTTGTAGTCTGCGTTTCAAATGCTGTAGTCCATTTCCCATATATCTTATAAATTTTGTTCATAGCTTGAAGATACCGCCACAGAAACATGAGCTTCATCTCTATTCTTGAAAAAAATTTTAGCTCCATAAGAGTTCAGTTCTGTATTTTCAGGATAGGCTGATCCTCTCTGTTGAATTATAAGATTCATGAGGATAGAGTGATGTTTGTCTTTTCTATCCCCTTACTTTCTTCCCTAGAACAGAGTAGGTACTCAGTAATTCTTCAGTGAATGATTAGTGTTGTATTTTTCTCCTTTTAGGGGGAGATCTGATTTCGTGAAGTACTTGAGGTAGAACGTGGTAGTGACTACTAAGAGTAAAGTTTTGTTTTCCCAGATAAATTTGACTGCCAATATGATATGTGCAAATGTTGAACAAAATTCATCCTGGAACTTCCCTGATACCCAATGAGTCTGGAGAGCAGAAATGATGAGTTTAATTCTAATTGATATTTCTCATCAGCCAATAAAGCAGATGGACAGAAACCCGATTTGGGAAGAAAATGATTATTTCTTTCTGTAAAGTCTGGGGATTCATCATTCTGCAATCTGATTACATATCCCTTAACCTTCTGTGTTCTGAGGAGGTCTGGACAGGAAGGGCTAAGGGCTAAGACTCCTTTGAGCCAAGTAGTCTATGCTGGACACTTCGACTTCCTTGATTTAATTTAATCAGGACAACTTGTCAAAATAGGTATTACTATTTCCATTGTAGAGATGGGGAAATAATGCTCAGAGAGGCAACTACCTAGCCTATGTGCTAAGTATAATTCAGTCAATAGTAAAATATGCTCAGCAATTCCCTCACTGGCTAATTTAACTTTATTTTCTCTCTACAATTCTGTACCTTTTATATACTTTTAGTATCGCACATATTACACTGTATTTTAAGTATTTATGTACATGCTTATCTTCCCCAATCGACCATGTCTCTTTCTAGAGAATAAATAGAGTCACACTCAGCACTGTGTTCCATAACTTCTAGCTAGGTTCTTTTCTCATATGTTGAAACAGTGGTCTCAAGTCTTAGTGTGCATTAGAATCACCAGAAGGGCATAAAATTCAGATTTTAAGGAGATGTGGGTAGTGCAGTCTGTTAAGCATCTAACTTTCGTTTTTGACTGAGGTCATGATCTCAGGTCCTGGGATCAAGCTCTGTGACAGATTCTGCTCTCAGTGTGGAGTCTACTTGGATTCTCTCTTCCTCTGTCCCCCAACCCCAGTCCCCATCTTTCTCTTTCTAAAATAAATCTGTTTTAAAAAATTCAGGTTTTAATAATGAAGATTTCTGCTTCATTAGGTCTGGGATGAGGCCAACAAATTGAATTTCTAACAAGTTTTCAAGTCATGCATCTACTGCTGGCCTAGGAGAGGCATTTATCAGTAAATATTTATTCAATTAAGTTGATTTGAGTTTACTATACAGATCGGGAGAGTGTAAGCCTCAAACATTTAGCAGTTCCTTGAAAGTATTAACATTGTCCTTGGTTATAACATCCTATCAACTATAGCTGGTGAAAATGGCATTTATGAATTTAAAGATCTCCAGTTAAAAAATAAAATATCATGATAGGAAGGAATGTTACATTGCCTTTTACCTCTTCCCATTCTTAGGACTACCAAAGAGATTACATTGCAAATGGAAGTTTTTGTTTCACTAAGTAGGATATTGGATCTGTCATGGAAAGAGAAGCACAGAGAGAGTTGCATACACTTGTGTAAGAGAAGGATGATGGGAGAACCCAAAGATGATTGCATGGGATGGGATTTGGGGGCAATGGTGATAGGATGAGGCCTTGGAGATGAAAAGGAAATGAAAAAGCAAGGTGTAATAAAAGACAGGAGCAAGAGAAAGAAGAGAAAGGGGAATTATGCAGGTGACTTTAGGAACAGAGAAATTATGAGAATAAGATAGGTATTTGAAGAGGTTTTTAAGAAAATTCTATTGTGTCATATGAAATTTGGCATCTTCTTTTTGCTGCCAAACTATAGATAAAAATTCCCATTGTGAGTTCTGCTTCTGGAAATGCATTATGAGGACCTCTATGGGCCCCACTCCTCAGAAAAACAAATGCAACTGGTGGAAATAATATATATATATACATATATATGTATATACTATGGAAATTGAACTGAGGTCATACAGCAAGTGAAGAAACATTTAATCAAGAAAACCTACTAAAACCAAGTAAGAAAAGAGTCTATAGCCCCAGAGTAATGACTTAACTCTTTTACTACTTCTCTTACTGCCCAGCTCAGTTTTAGGGAAGCTCCACTTTGGACATGACAAAGATAACAGAATACCCTATCCCTCAGCTCTCTATTAAGGGATACAGTATCTCACCAGGAGGGGGAGGCCACTATCATTTCTCATCTCTTTCAACTCTAATTTTCAAAGGCTACATTCTCAATGAGGGTCACAAAGAGGTCAGTGTCTCTTTTCTTCAACCCAGCTCCTGTTTATGGGATGGAGATTCTACCCCAGGTATGGCAGGCCAAGAATTTTGGGGTCCTAGTAATCCTTGCCCCAGCATAATAATAGGATAGTGGTTCTAAGCCAGGAAGGCAAACCTAGAAAGATCAGAGACTGTGGCTCCCTCTTAGTGACCAGAGCAATGGCTTAGAAATTTTTTTTCCCAGGTGGAAAAGCATTCCTTAAGAATAGAGAGCTCTTAAAATTGCCAAAGGAACTGATTTTATTTGAGACAGAGTATGTGGGAAATTTATAGATAGAAATTGTCTCACTGGAGATATTGGTGATGAATAATTAAGAGGAGGCAGATAATTCTATGAGAACAACAAACTAAATCATAAGCCAACCAATTTACTAAGGACCAGAGAAAGAGACAGCTAAGAGTGGCCTTGATGGAGTCAGAATGAACCTCAAAATGTAGCCTCAAAAACTATACCTGCTTAAATTTAATTTTCCAGATTATGGATCAACTTATTCTCTAAGGCACTGTAGAATATAATAGAGCATCCAGCCAGCAATTAACGTAGCCTAATAACTGGGTGTGATACCCAAAGCAGACAACTTAACAAAGAAATCAGGGAAAGAGACATTCAAAGTGAACCTCCTTCCCAAAACTATTTATCCCATGTTGACTATGCACATGCTCAAGACTATAACCTCTGAGAAATGACAACAGAAATTACACATTGTAAGGGGCATAGACATCACTGAAATAATGTAGTCAAGTCAGTCAACAAGCAAACAATAACAAAAACAAGACCTGGAGAGGGAAAAGGTAAATAAGTATCCAGATTTTCTATAATAAATTTCCAGTGTTCAACAAAAAAAAATCACAAGACATGTAAAGAAAAACGAATGTGTGACCCGTACACAAAAAAGTTAGCAGGCAGAAAAAAAAAAAAGTTAGCAGACAACAAAAACTGACTATGAGAAAACCCAGATATCAGATTTAACACAGGCTTCAAAGAAACCATTATAGATATGGTCAAAGAACTAAAGGAAAGGATGCCTAAAGAAGGTGAAAGAAGATATGATAACAATGTATAATCCAATACAGAATACCAATAAAGGTGTAGAAATTATAAAAGAGATCCAAATGGAAATTCTGGAGTTGAAAAGCATTATCACCAAAATGAAAAATTCACTAGAAGTGTTCAAAGTAATTTGGAACCTGTAGAAAAAAAGAATCAGTGGATTTGAAGATATATTGTTAGGAATAATGAAATCTGAAGAGCACAGAGAAAAAAAGAATGAAGAAAAATGAACACAGCCAGAGAAATGTGGGATACCATTACGAGTACTTTTGCTGAAAATGGGTAATATACAAATCCATGAACAATATAAGGTAAGATAAGCATGAAGAGATTTAATACAAACACATCATAGTAAAAATGCTGAAAGATGAAGACAAAGAGAAAATCTTGGAAATAGCAAGAGAAAAATGACATGTACAACAGAATCTCAATAAGATAAACAGCTGATTTCTCATTAAAAACAAAACCAATGGGGTTCAAAATGCAGTAGTATGGTATATCCAAAGTTCTGGGGAAAAAATGTCAACCAGAAATCTTATATCCAGCAAAACTATTTTTGGAAAAATAAAGATAAAGTAAAGACATTACTAGATTAACAAAAAACTAATAGAATTTATTTGCTTGCTGATTTTCCTTACAAGAAATACTAAGGGAAGTTTTTCTACCTGAAAGTAAGTGATCCAGACAGTAATTTGCATGTAGGCAACAAACAAGTGACAGTAAACATAATTTTAAAAGACAATATAAATGCATATTTAAAGTACTTTATAAAACTATGTATATAATTGAACTATTAGACCTATAACATATAGAAATGTACCATATTTGACATTTTATAATTTTTTTTGTAATGTTTGTAACTTAATGACATTTGTAATATTACAAAGGAGGTGGGTGGTAGCAAAGCTGCACTGGAAACATGAACAACAACAAAAACAAAAATGATGGAGGTGGTAAATTTAAATCCACCGGAACAAAGGAAAAGAACATGAAATATTTTAAAAGTTTAACAAACTTTATAAATATATACCAGTTCTGCTTTCTTTTCATAGCTTCTTTAGTAGATATACAATTATATAAAGTAATGATTATAACAATGTATTTTTAAAACTTGCTTAAGAATAAATAGAAGATATGAAAATACATATAAAAGTAGAGAGATAGAAATAGTAATAAAAACACTAAGCAAAGAAAAGCTTAGTCCCCATTGGCTTCACTGGTGAAATCCATCAAATGTTGAAAGATAAATGAACAATCTTTCGAAAACTCTCAAAAGCGAGACCAAAGTAACACTTCACAATCAAGTCTATGATACCAGTATTACCCTGATACTAAAAACAGACAAAGACATCACAGAAACAGAAAGTTACAGATCAATATCACTTGTGAATACAGATACAAAATTCCTCAACAGAATACTAGCAAACCTAACCCAGCAACATATCAAATGGACCATGCATTATGACTTAAATGGGGTGTTTCCCAAGAATACAAGTTTAACACCCTGAAATCAATTCATAGTAATACATCATGTTAATGGAGTACCAAAAATATGATCATCTTGATAAATGCAGAAAAAGCATTTGACAATATCCAACACGACTTCATAACAAAAATATTCAATAAACTAAAAATAGGAGGGAAATTTCTCAACCTGATAACAGCATCTACAGCAACTTACAACTATCATCATACTGAATAATGAAAGACTTTTGGAAGGAGGGACAAGATGGCAGAGGAGTAAGAGACTTAAATATTATAGGATCCCAGGAGTTCAGCTAGATAGTTATCAAACTATTCTGAACAACTACAAACTCAACAGGAGATTGAAGAGAAAAAGAGCAGCAATACTAGAAACAGAAAAGCGACCACTTTCTGGAAGGTAGAAGGTGGGGAGAAGTGAAACTGAGGAAACATTCGGGAAGATGGTCTGGGGGGAGAGGGGCCAGCTCTTGGTAAGCGGTAGAGCATTGAAGCACAAAATTGGAACTTTTAGAAGTCTGCTCCACTGAGGGACCTTGCTCCACAGACTAAGCAGGGGGTGGAGCCCTTACAGGAACAGTGAGGTCTCAGGACCCTTGGGGCCACAGAAAGACTGGGGGTGTTTGAGTGCAGTAGAACTCCCACAGCAGCCAGCCACAGAGACGCAGCCAAGGAGAGGCTCTCAGCTTGGGGTTACCTTAAACCATGATGTGAAGCACAGTCAGACCACTGTTTTTCGAGCAGAGACCCACAAGTGGCAGATCCGGGGAGACTCACCTTCCTCCTCGAGGAGGAGAAGCGTGGGAGTGCACAGCAGGAATCAGCTGTGTTTGGAGACTCCAAATGGGACCATGTGCCAGAGATAGAAATGCTTGGTCACAGGCCAGGTGAGCTTGGAGTGTGGCCAGAGATGAGGGAGACAGGAGGGATTGACTGCTTTTCTCCAAGGGTGCACTGAGGAGTGGGGCCCTGAGCTCCTGGCTGCTCCAGGCCAGAGATTGGGAGACCGCCATCTTCATTCTCCTCCTCCAAAGCTATATAGAAAGCTCCCATGAGTGAACCCAAGCAGATTACTTAGCCTGGCCCCTGGCAAGGGTGGTGCAATTCCTCCTTGGGCAAAGACATTTGATAATCACTGCAACAGGCCCCTCCCCTGGAGGATCAGCAAGAACATGCATCCAAGACCAAATTTATAGATCAATGAGAACTCCAAAACACAGTACTAGGGGGAATATAGAACATAGAATTCATGGCTTTTCCCTTATGATTCTTTAGTCTTCCAAAATTAAATTTTTTAAATTTTCATTTTCTATTTTTTTGAATTTTTCCTCTTTCTTATTTTAACTATTTTATCTTATCAATCCCTTTAAAAAAATCTTTTAAATTTACATTTTTATGGTCCTATTCTATCCCTTCATTGTATTTAATCTTTTTTTTTTTTTTTTTGGTATAATATAAATTTTTCCTTCCTTAAAATTTTGGGATACAGTTTCTTCTAACAGACCAAAATTTACCCTAAATCTAGCATATGGTTTTGTTCTAGTCTCCAGGCTGATCACATTCTCTTCTTTAAAAAAAAAAATTTTTTTTTCAACCAACTTCTTATCCTATCAATTCCTTTTTTAAAGTCTTTTTAAATTTTCATCTTTACAGTCATATTCTATCCCTTCATTGTCTTTACATATATATATATATATATTTTTTTTTTCTTCCTTTAAAATTTTGGGAGGCACTGTCTTCTAACAGACCAAAATACACCCCAAATCAAGTGTGTGGGTCTTTTCTATTCACCAGTTTAAGCATATATATTTTTTCCCTTTCTTCTTCCACTGGTCTCTTCTGTTTGGTTAGTGTGTTTTTCTGGGGTTGTTGTTACCCTTTTAGCATTTTGTTCTGTCATTCATCTATTTTTTTCTGGCCAAAATGACAAGGTGGAAAAACTCACCTAAAAAAAAAAAAAAGGAAAAAGAGGCATTACTGACTGCTAGGGACCTAATCAATACATCACTAGTAAGATGTCAGAACTAGAGTTCAGAATGATGGTTATAAAAATGTTAACTGGACTTGAAAAAGGTAGAAGATACTAGAGAATCCCTTTCTGGAGAAATAAAAGAACTAAAATCTAACCAAGTTGAAATAAAAAAAGCTATTAATGAGGTGCAGTAAAAAATGGAGGCTCTTACTGCTAGGATAAATGAGGCAGAAGAAAGAATTCGTGTTATAGAAGACCAAATAATGGGGAAAATAGGAGCTGAGCAAAAGAGAGATAAACAACTACTGAATCACAAGGTGAGAATTCGAGAGATAAGTGATACCATAAGATGAAACAGTATTAGAATAATTGGGATCCCAGAAGAATAAGAAAGAGAGAGGGGGCAGAAGGTATATTGGAACTAATTACAGGAGAACTTTCCTAATTTGGGGAAGGAAACAAGCATCAAAATTCAGGAGGCACCGAGAATCCCCCTCAAAATCACTAAAAATAGGTCAACACCCCATCATCAAATACTAAAACTTACAAGTCTCAGTGACAAGGTGAAAGTCCCAAAAGCAGCATGGAACAAGAGATATGTAACCTACAACAGTAGAAATATTAGACTGTCAGCAGACCTATCCACAGAGACCTGGCAGGCCAGGATGCATGATATATTCAGAGCACTAAACAAGAAAAATATGCAGCCAAGAATACTGTATCCAGCGAGGTTGTCATTGAAAGTGGAAGGAGAAATAAAAACTTCTAGGACAACAAAAACTATAAGAATTTGTGAACACCAAACCAGCCTTACAGGAAGTATTGAAAGGGGTCCTCTAAACAAAGAGAGGGCCTTAAAGTAACATAGACCAGAAAAGAACAGTCACTGTCACCCTAAAGGCAATACAATGGCACTAAATTAATATCTTTCAATAGTTACCCTGAATGTAAATGGGCTAAATGCCCCCAATCAAAACACACAAAGTATCAGAATGGATTAAAAAAAAACAACCAAAAATCAAAAAAACCAAGACCCACTGATATGCTGTCTGCAAGAAACTAATTTTAGACTCAAAGACTCCTCCAGATTTAAAGTGAGGGGGTGGAAAACAACTTACCATGCTAACAGACATCAAAAGAAAGCTGGGGTGGCAATCCTTATATCAGATCAATTAGATTTTAAGCCAAAGACTATAATAAGAGATGAGGAAGGACATTCTAGGGTCTGTCCAACAAGAAGATCTAACAATTTTAAATATCTATGTCCCTAATATGGGAGCAGCCAATTATATAAACCAATTAATAACAAAATCAAAGAAACACATTGACAATAATACAATAATAGCAGGGGACTTTAACACCCCCCCTCACTGAAATGGACAGATCATCTAAGCAAAAGATCAATGAGGAAATAAAGCCTTTAAATGGCACGCTGGACTAGATGGACATCACAGATATATTCAGAACATTCCATCCCAAAACAACAGAATACACATTCTTCTCTAGTGCACATGGAACATTCTCCAGAATAGATCACATCGTGGGTCACAAATCAGGTCTCAACTAGTACCAAGAGATTGGGATCATTCCCTGCATATATTCAGACCACAATGAAGTTAGGACTCAATCACAAGAGGAAAGTTGGAAAGAACTCAAATACATGGAGACTAAAGAGCATCCTACTAAAGGATGAATGAGTCAACCAGGTAATTAAAGAAAAATTTTAAAAATTCATGGAAACAAATGAAAATGAAAACACAACTGTTCAAAATCTGTGGGACACAGCAAAGGTGGTCCCTACAGGAAAGTATATAGCTATACAAGCCTTTCTCAAGAAATGAGAAAGGTCTCAAATACACAGCCCAACCGTACACTAAAGGAGCTGGAGAAAGAACAACAAAAAAGCCTAAACCCAGCAGGAGAAGAGAAATCATAAAGATCAGAGCAGAAATCAGTGAAATAGAAACCAACAGTAGAACAGATCAATGAAACTAAAAGCTGGTTCATTGAAAGAATTAATAAGATTGATAACCCCCTATCCAGACTTATCAAAAAGAAAAAACAAAGGACCCAAATTAATAAAATCATGAATGAAAGAGGAGTGATCACAACCAACATGAAAGAAATACAAACAATTATAAGAACATATTATGAGCAACTCTATGCCAGCAAATTTGACAATCTGGAAGAAATGGATGCATTCCTAGAGACATATAAACTACCAAAACTGAGCCAGAAAGAAATAGAAAACCTGAACAGACCTATAACCAGTAAGTAAGGAGATTGGAACCAATCATCAAAAATCTCCCAATAAACAAGAGCCAAGGGCCAGATGGTTTTCCAGGGGAATTCTACCAAACATTTAAAGAAGAATGAATTCCTATTCTCCTGAAATTGTACCAAAAAACAGAAATAGAAGGAAAACTTCTAAAATAATCTTTAAAAATAGACAAACAAAAACTGGAAATCCAAATAAGTCATGGATTTTTGTTAATAATGTATTAATACTGGTTCATCAATTGTTAACAACTGTACCATACTAATATAAACTATTAATAATAGGGGAAACTCTGTGTGAGGTCTATGAGAACTGTCATATTATTTGCAATATATACTATGTCTATACTATTTACAATTTTTCTGTAAATCTAAAACTTTTCCAAATGTAATGTTTATTAATGAAAAAAAGCATCAAAAACCTAAATTTAAGAGCTAAAACTACAAAATTCTTAGAAGAAAATATAAACATAAATCTTCATAATTGGATTAGACAATTTTTTAAAAAGATAAGATACCAAAAGCACAAATAATAAAATTAAAAATAGATAAAGAGAACATTATCAAAATTTCCTCTTACTTCCCAGTTTCCTCCCTCTTACTTCCCATTCCTCTTCCCAGTTTCTCCCAGGGTTACTTCTGCAACAAATCAATTACTTATCAATCATTGTCTCAGGATCTGCTTCTGGAAAACAATCCAAGACAGACCCCAACACCTCCTGCTTCTGTCTCTCCCAACCCATCCAGCCCAATTCCCTTAGTCCAAAAGGATCTTAAATGCTAAAAGGATCACCTTGACCACCAATAGACTGATTCACTGTCTTTAATTTAAAATTTGTAATGATATGGACTACTCTAATTGTAGAAGTAATACATACTTACTGAGAAACAAATGAGACAAATGAAAGTCCTAACTACTGTGTGTTTTGACTCCATGGCTGACTTTCTGAATGCTTTTGACATTCACTCGGACACTTCTGCTCTCACAGAGTTGAAGGCAACCCCTATCCTACCTCCACCGGTATTCCTGGGTGTCTATTGGGTTCTCAGAGAGTAATACAATATGTATAATATTGTTGTATAATATGTAAAGGACTTTCTTGTATCTCCCCTTAAAGTGAGTTCCCTCTGACAAGTGCACTTCTTCCAGAGGTTGGACTAAATTTTATTCTTTGATTCAATCCCTTGAAGTGCCATAATTCAAGGATCATAATTCTGGCATAGTGAGAAAGAGCCATCTGTCTCAAAATCTTTGTTATTTCTCCCAGGAGGCACAGCAGGGCTTTGGGTATCCTATCATGGAGGTTCACAGTTTTTAGATGGGCACAATTTCAAGACTGTGAGTGAGATCTAAATTCAGTTAAGTTTATGTTGATCTGCACTCAAATTGTTTTCTGTCTAGGTGAAAAAAAAACAGCTATGTTTGGAAAACGACTTGAAGAGGAGGCATGTCTTATTAGGAATTACATTGTTAATCTCAAATATGGCTGAATGGAGATAGGCTTTGGAAAATTATAGGATCTACTGCTAGATTTTAAATTATAAAGTGTAGGAAATATTTATGGTTGTGTCTCCCTTCCTGGTACTGTGTTCGACGTACTCAGGACCCAGTAAGTATTAGATATTATTTTCAAATCTTCCCTCCTCTCCAAATTCCATTTGGTTTCAAGTCTTATTGATTCTAACTTGGAAATATCTTGAGTATATCATTTTGTCAATTAAAATATTTTAATCTAAGTCCTTGTCCTGGCAGTGTATTACTGGATAGCCATCCCAACCTGGTGGCGTAAGCAACAATCATTTTATTTTATCTCATTATTCTATGGATCAGGAATTCATGGAAGACTTAGCTGGATGGTTCTTCCACTCCACTCGGTCATTCAGTGGTACTCAGCTGACCTAGTCTGGAGGATACAAGATGGCCTCACTCACATGCCATATAGATTTGTGGCCTCTCCAAGCAATGTAGTGGGACTTCTTCAATGAGGACTTGAGACCAAGGCAGAAGTTGCCAGTCCTCTTAATGACTAGGTTTGGATGAGGTGTCATGTCACTTTGGTCATAATCCATTAGTCAAAGGAGTCAGAGATTTTAGAGGGGAATGGATACTCCTGCCTATCCAGCTATCTTTAACCTGCTAAGTCTTCTTCTCTTGCCTGACATCATACGATAGGCTCTTCTAATCACAATCAATCACACATCTAAGAAATTATCTTTCTCTTAAAGAAAAATATAAAGCCTTAATTATTTTTTCTTCCACATGCAGCATTATTTATTGTTTGGCTGCTGCTGATGTAATTATACTCAGGCTTTGTATCATAACACAGAAAACTTTTTACAATCTGGTGCCTATTGGTATTTCAAATATCATTTTCCACTGCACTTGTCTATAAGAACCTTTTATTCTCAAAGCATACCATGTCCTTTCACGACTCCAGGCCATGCACACAGTTCTTTAATCTGCCTGGAGTGCTCTTCCCTTATCTCTTAACTTCTTGGCTTCCTTAGGCCAATGTGGTCTTTCCAGAACTCTGAATTTCTAGACAATGATGCTCATTTACTATAGCTTTTGTCACATTATATAGCCTTTTATCCATTTATATGTGTCTCTTTTTCTCTGTATCTCTCTCTGACTACACATATTTTGAAGACAAAGAATATTTCTCTTCATCTTTCTATCCCTAGCATTTAAGCATAGTGCCCAGCATAGAAATCACAAGTGGATCTAAAAAATGAATAAATACAAGGAAAAAAACTGGAAGAGCTACAGTAGCAAAAAAGTCAACTGCTCCTAATAACCTGACATTTTCCATTCTTTTCCAGAAGGTGTCAAAGAGCAAGATGTGCTGAAGAACTACATATACTTCCAAAGTCACTAAGTACCTGTCCATAGACAGAGCATCCATATTTTCAGATTGAACATGACATAAGGTATTTTGATTCTTGCTTCCTCCATGTATTTCCATCTACTTATTTACTTTAGAATTTCAGCCTTCTAAAACTAATACCCTACACATTTTGTAAGTGTAGTGAAGGTAAAAGGATGAAGTTAACTTCACAAATGCTCCTGCTTTTATCTATAGGAATCCAGTGGATATTGAATAAATGAGTTATGGACAGAAAACTATCATATACCCCCCCTTACCCTTGACACAAGAGACCTTTTATATTTTAATTATTTATTTCATACATTAACAATTTAATTGCTAGCAAAATTAATAACTCCAGATTATGCTGACAAGCATTGCAATCTCCAAATAAGGGACACATCATTTGGGCAAGTCTACAATGATTTAGATCTCAATGGTGTGCTAGAGAAGAACATATAATTATAGCCTGAAATAGTTGTTGTTTTACTTCCCCAAGTATGACATGTGTTATGTACTTTCCTAAGTGAGTTTACTACTTTTTTTTTTTTAAAGATTTTTATTTATTTGACAGACAGAGATCACAAGTAGACAGAGAGGCAGGCAGAGAGAGAGGGAAGCAGGCTCCCTGCTGAGCAGAGAGCCAGATATGGGACTCGATCCCAGGACCCTGGGACCATGACCTGAGCTGAAGGCAGCGGCTTAACCCACTGAGCCACCCAGGCGCCCGAGTTTACTACTTTTTATCAGTCATTTTTGTCACTACAGTGGAAGAAATAATTGGAAATGAAGAGTGGGTTATAATCAGATGAACACCTATTTCACTTTCTTCAGAATAATTCTGGTTATGTTTGCTAACTTTATGTAATTAATAATAGAACTTCCTCTCATTCTCTGAGGTGCTTTGGCTTAAAAATTATATAGATGTCCCAATGATAATTAACTAGACAAATTATTCCTATTGCATAGTGCCAGCATGGGCAATTGTAGTGGCTTTCAAACTTTTTGACCAAAACTCATAGGGAGAAATAAATTTTTCATCATCACATAGTATACTAATTAACACACACACACACACGCACGCACACACGCATACATGCATGCACACAGGCACACACCCCATAAAGCAAAAGCTTAAGGGAAATAATACTAGGATATTTCCAAATCTAATCTAGTCTCTTAATTTTAAAAACTCCAGTCATGGCACTTGAATTGATTCCCTATCCATGGCTTAAACAACACCAATATCTTAGATGTATCTTGAGGTTGTAGAACATTCCTTCTGATGGTTCTCCTTCACTTGATGGTATTATGCAAGGTGCCAAACTTCTCCAAACAACACTTTCATGGTCTGTAAAGTGAATGTAATAACTATCTCAAGGTAGTAGGAAGAGTTAACTGAGATGATGTGGTCAATGAGCCCGGAATCTAGTAGACAATAAATGTTAGTTTCTTTTTCTTTCTTAAGCTTCTAAACCAACAAGACCTAGCTAAAATTCACAGGTTTTTAGCAGTGAAAAAAACATTTCTCTTAGCCCTTTGACCTCTAAAGTTTGGTCAGAGTTTTTGTTTAACTGCTGATAATAACACTGTTTCTTCTGTGTTCAATAAATAGTCAGTTACTTTTTGAGCTACTTCTGGTCAATCCATTAGAATAGCACCAGCAGCTTCTCAAAAAAAGAAGACACAAAAGAAGAAAAAGAAATTGTGATGAATATTAAATAATACTTTTTATTGAGGGGTAGGTAGACGGCAAAGACATTGATCATCATAATGAATGCAACATAAATGGCTTGCATTTCTGCTTGACAGAAATTGACAGTTTTCACACATAACTCCATTAGCAGAGGGATGTGTTGGAAAATTAACCTTGAGAATAAAACAAGGGACAGAAGCATAATTTTGCAAGGGGTGATGTATTTTTTTTTCTGTTTTAAATGTGAAAGAAGAATAAAAATGAGTATTGGGTCATATATCTGAGATGTACACCGTGAGCAATAACAGAAGACAGAGCCCAAGCAGGAGTACTCTGACGTCCCATAATCCAGAAGACCAAAGCAATGATAAAGGTAAGCATTCTCCTTTCAGGCTGGCAAAATCCAGGCCTGTGCCCAGAGTTCTCTAGTTTTCACTGTGTTAAGGTGGGGCAACCTTTGATGCATAGCTCCTCTGCTCTGTTTGGCACCTGCTGAACCCCAGGACATCACAGTAGTGGTGGAGGCAATCCGGCTCTGATCATTTTATAGTTTGAGTCCCTGAAGTCAGAACCCCTCCATGGAATCATAGTAGGCATCCCAGCACTATGTAAAAAGTCAGTCATCTTGCTCCTTATCTTCACATTGAGTCTTTCAACTTTGTCTTGTTTCATATTGTTTCATTTCAGTGAATTTTTACTCTTCAAGTAGCACTCTTGTAGTAGTTTTGTAGACATGAGTCCCTTTTCTTATTCTGGGTACTCTTGACTCTTCACACAGTGCTCCCTGTGCAGTGTGCTCAATAAATTGTGCTGATAAGTAAGTCACTCACTCAACAAGAATTTGTTCAGTATCTGGTGACCAAAACAAAGATTAAGTTACTAATGACTTTTAAATCACCAAATCCATTGACTATTCCTTATTGCTTATCCTCTTTTCGACACTATAGTGGCCTCCCTTGGCCTGTCTCCACTTCTCAGACCCACTGCCTGGCCCTCCCTGACAAGCTTTCCCTTTTTCCTTTACTATTATTCAGCAATTGTAAGGAGTTGAATCTGTCTCCATTAGTACATGGCTTGTTTGAATTAGAGCCAGGACTAGAACTCAGGTCTATATATAATCAACAATCAAGAAACAGCCATTTCTTGATGTTTCTATTCATGGAGAGGAAACCCAGATGGACCTACTCACAATAGATGCTTCCAAATCAAAGATTCCACTCCCCCAGGACATAGTTAGGACACTGTCTAGCTAGAAGATATTCAGAGAAAATTCACCCCTTTACCTGCCCCAGGGAAATAGGAGAATTCAATGCCTGAGCCGTTTACCCAAGAGAGTAATCCATGCTGGAAATTTTGCTTAAAGTATTCTTTTAAAAGGCCCTTCTGTCTTTATTATGACTCTAAGGCTGCTGAGTCTGCCCAAGCATATGAAGTTGCAAAGAATATTTCTTTTTATTCAGACCTTGTATTCTCTATAAAATGAAAGGACTCTTGGCACATAGTTGGCAATTACTATCTAGGTTTTCTGCATAACGTAGGTTTTTTAACTAAGCTTTAACTCAATAGACATCAGGCTCCAGTGAAAATACATGTGGACTAACACGAGCAGAAATAAACACAATTCTAATCAATTTAGCTGTTGACAAAAGCATGTGGTTTCATTGCTTGGGGCCAAAGTTTTAAGAGAGGGTTCTGATTTCTCGCTGACACACCCTTCATTTATGTGTGCAAATAGGGTAATTAAGTGTCCAATTATCAGATTTGCATTGGCAAATGGGGGTTTGTGTGTGGTAAAATTCTCCATAGTTTGGGACCAGCTGAAACTTAGGTCTTTTATTTTTGAATCAATCCTCCAACAATAACGCAGGCATGATGAAGTTCTCATCTTGCCTCAATCTGAAGCCACGGCTGAAGACTTGCTTTTATTTTGGTGATTCAGTGAAGCGGAGAGCCAAAGTTAGGATACTGAGCTTTTTCTCCCATACTCTCTACTCTGAAAAATAATTAAGCATCTCAAGTGCTTTCAGATTGACTTTTTTTTTTTCCTTGCCAGCTCTATAGAATTGATTACTGAAGGTGAAATACCTGTAAAAATATTCTTTATGAAGATTTAGCCATATGTGAGTAGTAGGTTGAATGACCATTCATAAAGCAACTTTATTCTTTTTTCCCCTAGTTCTTGGGTGAAATCTAAGACAGGTCCCATATCTTTCTCAAAATATAGGTAGGAAGTTTTCTGGACACTTTCAGTCACAGAGCTGGTCTCCTTACAGTAATTAAGATGTTCTTTTTTTGTCCAGTTCTAGTCAAGATGGTAAAATACTCCATTCTGTGTCTCTCAGTGAATGCATTGAAAATTCTGAGGAATTTGGAAAGTTAATCGCAGCAGGCAGTTTGAGGGAGGGAAACCAGAACTCAGACTACCAAGTCAGGAGTGAGGCAAACTTTTCCCACACTGGTATCTTATGTTCTAGATCTGGAGACAGCTAGATACCTGGAACCATGCGCCAGGTACAGACAGCACTCCGAAGAAGCCCTTGAATTTTGGCTTGAAGAAAGACAATGGGGGCTCCTGGTGGTCAGAGAGAGGAGAAAATGCTGTTTTTATTCTTCCTTTACATTCCCTACTCCTCTAGCTCCCAGGGAATCCTGTCCTGTTGGTGGGAGCTCGTTAGACACCAAATGGGAGAGCCCTTGTCTCTGATCATAGAAACTATGATATTTCTCTTTTTTCTCCTCTATCTTCTTGCCATTTTGCCCCGAAGCAGAAAGACTTGGCCTCTTCTTCTTTTAGCCCTATTTTGCAAAGGGCTTGCATGAGTTGGATCACATTTTTTCTGGAATATTCCTCCTCTACGTAGACTACCAGGTAAGCTTTTGACTGTGTATTTCAAATCTAGGAGAAAGCTACGTCCTTAATAAAGCCTTGTTTTTCCAGAAATAGCTTTACCTACTTCTTTTATAAAAGACTTTGGTATGATATCTCATAATTATCTCTGGTTTGGAGGCTGCCATCTTCATCTGTGGATTCATTCCCACCCTCTAGGGCTTGGTTTACTGATTTCTATAAGGGTTTAAATAAATTATCACATTTGTTGTCTTCTAAATGAAATATCTCAAGAAATATTAAAAGATATGCACTAAGCTGAGAATTAAGCATTAGCAGCGCCTAAACAGAAATGAATTTATATGAATATTTTATTATAGATAGGGCTGCCATACAATGTATTGCCCACCTCATCTCTTGTTTGTTTCTTCATGATTTCTTCTCCACCCACAGCTTTAGACATGGACAGGTATGTACAAATCCCCCTGAAAATATACATTTTGACCTCATATTCTAAGCTGGACGATACCAACTAAGAAAGAGAGGATGTGGAAACTACACTGCACATAAAAGTATTGACTTTGTGAAGCTTCCACCTTTCTTTCCATCCTTCTTTGACTCTCACCTTCTTCCAAACACAGTTAAAACAAGAGGATGATTCCCTAGCATCTTGTTCTAACTGCAGGTTTTAATTAGATGGAACGTTGTGGTTAGACATTCTGACTTTAAGAATCTTTTTCATGGATTAAGATCTAAGTTTTGTTAGTCACTATTCATGTAACTGCAGTTCTCTTATACTCAGTTTCTTCATCTATAAATTGAAAGCAATGGTGATGTACTCTCTGAGAGATGTTGTGAGTATTTGATGAAATAATTTGCATAGCAGTGCTTAGCAGAGTGCTTCAAGTAAGTGGTCAATAGACATCAGCTCTCATTACAGTGACCATAGAATTCATTGTCCAATCTGGACACTTTTTTTTTCAATTGGGACACTTTGGAGATTGAGAGTGGACTCTACTAATAATTTGTTGGGATAGAAGGGGGAAAATGAGATTTTTCCCAGTCAAATCAGAATGCCACCTTCTGTTTTGTGAATGACTCTCTACAGTGGTACTCTGACGACCAATTTGCACAGAATGCCACAGAAAGGGAAACTGTTACACACTTTCCACAAACCCTAAATTCTAAGGGAGGTTTATATCGAAGAGACCTGCTTACAAATGATCTCTGAAAAAAGTCCAATTCTTGCCAAAATATGTAAAATATTTCCAGTTTGCCCAATACTGAATTAAGAGATTCTTCTTTCTAGTTTATCAGCAAGTTTGTTGTGTTAAACACTTATTGTCTTGGAGGAAGAATACTTCTAGGGTGGGAGCAAAGGGGAAGATGATGAAGAGCTTAATAAGTGAGTCTGAAACCAAATCTCCAAAGAAAACCACTGCCACCACCATCACCATGAAAAAGAAAACTTGACACTTGCTTGCTGAATCCCTGAGTCAAAGTAATTTCTTTTCTTTTCTTTTTTTTTTTTTTCAAATCCGGAATATTTTACCCAGAGCATACTTTGATAATTATTTCCAACTAAGCCTAAAAGTATGTCTTCTAAAATTATCAAGCAAATTTAAATCAGAGGACCATCTGCCTTAGACCAAGCTAATAATTAAATGTGTTTTATTTGCTAGAGAAATGGATTCTCATGTGGGCACACTTGGTCTTACCAGCGATGAAGCCTAATGAATTAGATGTTGTCAAGGGGCCCACAATAGCATCTCAGGCTTGGCTGAATTTCCTTTTGGGTTAACTGTTGTGACTTCCATTCTTCTGAGGGAAGGAATTGAAATTACTAGGAACCTGAAGCTCTTTACCTATCCAGTTAGGACTCAACAGTCTTAGCATTGAAATAATCTTCCATTACACTGCACAGACCAAATGGCTAAGGGTCCTTGCAGTGGAATGGATGTCATTTTGACTGCCTATGTTTCCATCAGCTCCTGGCTGGCTTTCCCATTTCCCTGCTTCCTCTGCAAACTAAGGTGGGTTTTGGCTCCAGTTCACCTACTCAAGCCATTACACGATTCTTCTTATAATGAAGAATAAAATCATTCTAGGTCCTATGGGCTTTGCAAGGTAATATTGTATAACTTGACTATTTGAGAAATATCATGGCCTAGTTAAATAACATATTCTGTTAACTTACAAGTTAACAGAGCATCTTGCCACTGCCTCTCCTTGCCAACATTGCACCTGAAAATTTTGGTAAGGAATTATAGTTCATGTGAAAACAGTATAAGTACGAGGGTGTGGAGATGGTTATATCCTGCTTTCTCCCCAAACTAACTCATGCTCACATTTTAAGTAAATTTTATTCCATTTTACTTTTAAATAATGAAGTTCTTATAATCTTCTCTTTCTGGGGTTGTGATGTACTCTGTTGAATATATTCTGAATGTAGGATGTATCTTAGAGATAGTTATGTCTAAGAAAGTTTATTCTTGACATCAGCTTTTATTTTTCCTTGCTTTGAGTTCCCATTAATCAAGATTTCTTATGCACACAAATTTCCAGTAAAGCATACTTCATGGTTATATAGATTCAAATGTTCCTCATGCAAAACCATATGTCCCAGTTGCATAAAAATTTGATATATCTATATCTATATCATCTATATCTACTTTCTTTATCCATTCATCAGTTAATGGACATTTGGGTGGTTTCCATAACTTGCCTATTGTAGATAATGCTGCTGTAAACGTTGGGGTGCATGTATCCCTTTGAATTAATATTTTTGTATTCCTTGGGTAAATATTTAGTGGTGCAGTATTTAGATCATAGGCTAGTTCTGCCATTCTGGAAAACAGTATGGAGATTTCTCAAAAACCAAAAAAAAAAAAGGAAAAAAAAGAAAAAAAAGAATGAAAATGTAGACCCTTAAGAGTAGGTGGGGCAGTGAGGGGGGGGAGGGGCAGATGATGCTGATACTGGTCCACAGAACACATTTTGAGTAACAAAAGTTGTGATCTGTAATGTGTGCATGTGCACGTGAGTATGTATGTACACACACATGTCCCTAATATGGTCATTATTCTTTCTAAAGACCAAACTTGTCTTCTCTTTGAGTATGCCTGGTGCACTCAGCTGGAAGAGATTTTCCCTCTTGTTTGTGAAGGATTTCTAATGAACTGCGTGCACGAGGACCCTCCCCTGCTGACTCATGCACACTGAACCCTGCTTAAGCTGTCAAGACAGTTCTCTGTGCTGTTAGCTCAGGTTTCTGCTCAGATGTGCTTGTGCTGTTAGCTCCGGAGGGGCTTCACTGATAATGGCATCTGAGGGCATTCAATTAGCACATTTCAGGTTTCTCTGGTCACGGACACCTCATCATTTCTTTACTTAGGGATCTTTTCCTTTTTCCAAATCATTAGGCATCTCTTCCATGTTACTTTTCACTTTCCAGCCTGCAGTGGGTAAGGATTCTATTTTAATACCATCTCACAACACATCTCTGTGTTAGGGTAATTTAGGGAGGAACCAGGTGCTACCTTATTTTTTAAAGCAAAGTTTCATTTTTCTGAATCCCACTAAGACATTGATCCTGCCTCCTGTCTTTACTCGAATCCGTTGAAACCTCAGCATTAATAAATAGGTGTGATGCAGGCTGTGTCTGGAGATGGAAACTGAGTCTGGGAAGACAGGGAGGAGAAAAGAACGGGGACAAAGACAGAAGGCTCCTCAGGTTCACACCTGCAAAGTAGAAAGTAAAAACCACTGCCTTGGGGGTGAGATCATGAGTTCCTCCTTCCGTCCAAATCCCAGTATCTCAGGAAGGGAAAACTCAAGTAGGGCAAAGGTGAGATCTGCTGATTCTTTCTCTAATGTAAGTTGGGAGGGAGGATTCTCTGGTTCAGGGCTTTTCAAACTTTAACATGCATGGGAATTCTCTGGAGATCTTACTAAAAATGCGGACTTTCATTAGTTAAGTCAGGGTGGGGTCAGAATTTATGCATCTCTAACAAGCTCCCTGGTGATGCTTATGTTGCTGATCAGGGAACCACACTGTGAGATGCAAGGTTCTACCGGCATATATCGAGGGCCATGGTTCTCAACCTTAGTTTCTCATTAGAAGCATCTAGAAAGCTTAAAAAAAAAAATCCCAATGCTCAGGCCTCGCCAGAGACCTATTATTAAATCAGAAACTGTGAGATCCAGACCTCAATAATTTTGAAAGCTTCTCGAGTGATTCTAGAGTGCAGTCGCTGGGGATATAGGGGAAGGGGAGGAAACGGAATCATTTCTCCAAGTGTGGTCCCAGGCCCAGGAGCATCAGCATCACCCAGGAAATTGTTAGAAATGCAAATTCTTAGACCCTCCGGTAGGCCCACTTTATTGGAAAGTAGAGCTGGGGCCTAGCAATCTGTTCTGTTAAGTTTTTCAGATGATCCTAGCACACACTAAGATTTGAGAACCATTGAGAACCATTATATATTTAGCCTCTCAGACTAGTTTGATTGTGGGAACAAATACATTCTAAATGTTAACATGGCTTCAGGCAGTGTCTGTTGAGAACCCGCTTACCCGCTATTGAGCGCTTACTATTTACTATATAAAATGCCAAGCAACTGACTCACTGCATCTCACTTACTAGCTTAACATCCTGGACAGGTGAATATTAATGTCAACATAACACAAATGAAGAAACAGAAGATTACTGAGGTTAGGCAATTTGCCAAAAGTCACAGAGCAGGGTAATTAGTATTTTTATACCAGCTCCTTCTGATTCCACGTGTTGTCTCCTAACCTAGGCTAGGCTTCAGGCCAAATGAACAGAAGTGTAATTCACTCATTTTGTAACGATTGGGAGCATGTAAGACATGTTAGGTATCAAGCTACAGCTATCTAGATGTTGTCCTTGTCTTCACGAGCTCATGAGCTACTGGGTTTCAGAGAAGAAAACTGGCCATTAACACACAGACAGATGCATTCCCTAATAGATTAAGTAGCTTGTGCTATGGGTAAAAGTACCTTCTTTGGAATTGGAAAGTGGGATGGTGGGGTGTTTCAGAAAGAATTTCAGAGACAAAAAGAAAGTGTGGCACCCCTGCATGTTTGAGATAGTATTTCGATTTAGAACAAATCAAATTATTTTTAAATTCCTTTTGTAACTGCTTCAGTTTGATTAAAAGTATCTACTGGATTTTTATTCAAAAGCTAGTCCTGTTCTATCAAGTAATGAATTTCCTGTGATATTGATACCTGATCAAGTTATTCTCCATTTTCACGCATAGCTTTCACTGAACTAGAATGAATATTGTAATAGTTTTTTTAAATTTATTTTTTATAAACATATATTTTTATCCCCAGGGGTACAGGTTTATACACTTCACAGCACTCACCATAGCACATACCCTCCCCAATGTCCATACCCCCATCCCCCTTCTCCCTCCAGCAACCCTCTGTTTTGTGAGATTAAGAGTCACTTATGGTTTGTCTCCCTCCCAATCCCATCTTGTTTCATTTATTCTTCTCCTACCCCCCCTAACCCCCATGTTGCATCTCCACTTCCTCATATCAGGGAGATCATATGATAGTTGTCTTTCTCTGCTTGACTTATTTCGCTAAGCATGATACGCTCTAGTTCCATCCATGTTTTCGCAAATGGCAAGATTTCATTTCTTTTGATGGCTGCATAGTATTCCATTGTGTATATATACCACATCTTCTTGATCCATTCATCTGTTGATGGACATCTAGGTTCTTTCCATAGTTTGGCTATTGTGGACATTGCTGCTATAAACATTCTGGTGCATGTGCCTCTTTGGATCACTACGTTTGTATCTTTAGGGTAAATACCCAGTAGTGTAATTGCTGGGTCATAGGGTAGTTCTATTTTCAACATTTTGAGGAACCTCCATGCTGTTTTCCAGAGTGGTTGCACCAGCTTGCATTCCCACCAACAGTGTAGGAGGGTTCCCCTTTCTCCGCATCCTCGCCAGCATCTGTCATTTTCTGACTTGTTAATTTTAGCCATTCTGACTGGTGTGAGGTAATATCTCATTGTGGTTTTGATTTGTATTTCCCTGATGCCGAGTGATATGGAGCACTTTTTCACGTGTGTGTTGGCCATGTGGATGTCCTCTTTGCAGAAATGTCTGTTCATGTCCTCTGCCCATTTCTTGATTGGATTATTTGTTTGGGTGTTGAGTTTGCTAAGTTCTTTATAGATTTTGGACACTAGCCCTTTATCTGATATGTCATTAGCAAATATCTTCTCCCATTCTGTCAGTTGTCTTTTGGTTTTGTTAACTGTTTCCTTTGCTGTGCAAAAGCTTTTGATCTTGATAAAATCCCAAAAGTTCATTTTTGCCCTTTCTTCCCTTGCCTTTGGCGATGTTCCCATGAAGATGTTGCTGCGGCTGAGGTTGAAGAGGTTGCTGCCTGTGTTCTCCTCAAGGATTTTGATGGATTCCCTTCTCACACTGAGGTCCTTCATCCATTTTAAGTCTATTTTCGTGTGTGGTGTAAGGATGTAATGGTTTTTTTTTTTAAATTAAATTTTATTTTTTTCAGTGTTCCAAGATATAGTAGCTTTTGTTTGGGTGTTTGTTTTTCAGAGTCAATGAAACAATTTTTAGGAAAATGACAGTTCTGCGAAATGCCAGGATTTAACTGTTAATGTCATTTGGAATTAAATAATCCACTGCTAGGATCCTTTGGTCTTGTTGAAGCAATGACAAATCAATGATGCTCCATGACTGGAACTGGTTGGGTGAAGAAATGCTTTTCTTTGGAATAAGAATAATACAGAAAAATGTCTGAATTATTTAACATCATGGCAGGACCGGTGGGGGTAGAAATGTAATCACCATGTTTTTCATTAGTGTTAGGAATTAAGGTAATCACTCCCTTAGGTTAAGAAAAGAAAACAACAGCAACAACAACAAAACTTAGGAGAAAAAACCCAAAACACCATCTTGTGCCACTCCAGCTCCTTCTCACTGAAGTGTGGTACATAGGTGAAGTTGGGGTTTTGACTGCTGCCCCGGCTCCCACCTCTTTCTTTTCCTTTTTCCCTCCTATCTTTTCCACCTTGGAGGTTTCTTTCCAAATACAGTATTACCCATTTGTGTGAGTTATCAATAACTGATCTTGAACATTTGTATTTGTGTTTTGTGAGTAGAACCTAAACTTTGGGACCATGCAGACCGGCATTCAGTTCACAGATTTCCACACCTACCAACAGAGGTTAGTCATTTAAACTCTCTATGCCAGGGCCTCCTTGTCTAGAAAATAAGGGCAGTAATGTCTTCCTGGCAGGGTTGAAAAGGTAGCAGAGGCAATAATTTGAAACTATTAAATCAAGGAATGATTATCACCTCTTTAAATCATGCTCTTTTGTAATCTTGGATTTTCAAGGATGTATTGGGAGGCATATCACCTCAGAAGAGAAAACGAGTAATGCCTATAAAATAAGTAAACAAGTAAAACAGGTAAATAATTTATTATCTTCTAATCTTAAAGCTGAATTATTTTTTTTAAGATTTTATTTATTTATTTGACAGAGAGAGGTCACAAGTAGGCAGAGATGCAGGCAGAGAGAGAGAGAAGAAGCAGGCTCCCCGATGAGCAGAAAGCCCAATGCAGGGCTCCATCCCAGGACCCTGAGATCATGATCTGAGCCGAAGAGTTGGAATTCTTTTCCTTTTAACCTTTTCTGATTGGCGAATTTCAGTTAGTAATATGCATTTAAGTTTCCTCTATGTGTTTCTTGGCTTGACAGCTCATTTCTTTTTATTGCTGAGTAATATTTTATTATCAGAGTGTACCACATTTTATTTATCCATTCATCTCTTGAAGGACATCATGGTTGCTTTCAGGTTTTGGCAATTATAAGCTACAAACATCAGTGTGCAGGTTTTTATATACCAACGGACATAAGTGTTCAAATCATTTAGGTAAATACCAAGGAGTGCTATTGCTGGATTGTATGGTAAGTGTGTGCTTGGTATAATGAGAAACTACCAGACTGTCTTCCAAGGTAGCTGTATCATTTTGTGTCCCCACCAGCAGTGGGAATGTACTGTGCCACGTCCTTGTCAGCATTTGGTAGTGTCAGTGTTTTGGATTTTTGCCATTCTAATAAGTGTTTAACAGTATCTCATTGTTTTAATTTGCATTTCCCTCACAGCATATGATAATGAGCATCTTTTCCTGGGCTTATTTTCCGTCTGTATATCTTCATTCTATGAGTTTTAACACATGTACAAAACTAGTTCCATTATCCCAAATGAAGTGGTCCTCAGTCAGTGAGTGACAGGAATTGGTATATAAATGCTGCAGCTTCCTTAACCCTTGATTGAACAAGTCTGAATGTGTTCTCTGACCAGTACCCAGAGTTTTCCCATGGGACTAAGGTCCAGTTGCCCACAGCGGTGACTGATGTAGAATGTTGTTTCTCACTGCCTTCCCTTCCCTCTCGCATTTCCCAGTCCTCTTTTGGTGTTCTCTGCCTCTCCCAAATGAACTAGATCCATTTCAATCTTTGCCTCCTTTTGAGGAATCTAAATTAGGACAGTCAGAGTGTAAGAAGAACTCAGCATAGACAGTAAGGGAGTCTGTCTAGGCAGGAAGAGAAAGGGGTAAGCCCCACTTCTGGGCCCAGGGTAGTGTTGAACAAAAGAAAGATGAGAAAGATAAAGAGAGGACATCAAGGCCAAGATTCCCATTTCCCTCACTCTTGGTCCTGCACATGAAGCAAGAGGACAATAGAAATGTTCTGATAGATATAGGAGACACCACGACACCAATTTCATGGTCTACTTCCCTAGACATAGCTAAGGTCCTAGGAAGATCCCCACAGTCATGTCTATACCATGTCCTCATAGAGTGGGAATACAAATACACCATTGGCTGATGGAAAAATTGGAGAGGTTAGCCTAAGAAAGTGGGCTTCTCTCCCTGGCCAGCACCCGATCTTCCTTCCAGTCCTGATGTGCAGACACAAAGTTTCAGAGACAGGCAGTGGATTGTAATATACCTTGAGATGCATGTGTGAGCACATTATGAACAATTGATAGGCCAGGACCAGTTTCTAGAAGTAAGCCAATAGGAAGTTCCACATGGTGGTGAAGATATGATTGTTCTTCCATCCATGCAGCTGACCAACCAGCTATGCCAAGGTGGAGCGTTCCAGGGATCTGAGAGTTACCACACAAATCCATGGTCCCCATTCTCTATTGGCATGTGGCATATGAGCTCCAGAAACCACCTTCAAAAGGCGCAAGGGGACAGAGAGGAGATCTAAAAGATAACATATATTGGACAGACACCACACACCAAAGAGGCTGTTGAAACCGGAAGAGAATAAAAAATACAATTAGCCCAGTCTGAACTTTAATGTTGCTTCTCCCCTGGAGAACTACGAAGAAGATTCGACTGGCCATAAATAAAGAAGATGAGATTTCTTGGTACAGAAATGCCATGAAGCACCGCAAGAAACTGTACAACCCACTACATAAAGATCAGAGATGAGGGATAGGAGGCACCCAGCCAAGCACGTGGCCCATGGTAAGAGCTTAGGAACTGGTGGCTCCAACACTGACACCACATCTGACGATCTGAGTGAATTTGCTGGAATAAGAACCGGTCGTAGCTGATCTAGGGGGAGCAGTGGGAATGACAAGTCTTGGTTCTATTGTTGTTCTTTCAAAAGACTCCAGTCCTAGAGCCGCTTCATGTCCAGGATTCTACATAATGGCCTTTTAGTCGGATGGAGCACTGGATTGGTTCTGGGGCACCCGTTGATTGAAAGTGTGAGGCAAGTTTGTTCCAAGTCTTAAGAGTTTGATTTGATTAACTAGTATTGATTAGTTTGTGTTAGAGCTCCTTTCTGTGAGGAGTTGGTGTTCAAATTCACTAAGCCAGCCCAAGCGTCAGTGAAGACTGATCTCAGAGACCATTTGTTTGCTCTTTCTCCCATTAGTTTTAAATTGAACACCACAAGAGCCATAAAACAACAAAGGCCGTAATGTGCAGCTGAGCGGTTTTGGTGCAGTTTCTTGCCTTCTTCCTGCCACTAAAGGCAGATTAAAAAGGCATCATTTTCTTTGACATCTGTAGTATGCAGTCACCTTGCCCATTAGATTCAAATAGGGCCAAAGAATAGCGAGGGAGGGATGGGCTTATGGGGAAATTTGCATATACATTTCCATTCGGGTTAAAGACATTTAAATCCACATTACCCTGGACCATGGCGTAATGAATGCACCATTATGGACAAGCTTAGCGTGTGTTGCTACTGCATTTGGCAGGTTCAAGTCTTGCTCTGGGTGTAATATTTTGTGACTCATTTTTCCTCAAGCATAGAGTAATAGGCTTTAACTTTGCTAAGCTTTTCTGCCAGCCCTTCGCCCCCTGCTGTTCCATTATATTGAACTTGTAAGCAGGACCCTCTGTCCGGCTCACCCAGATTACCGAGGCAATACGGCCCCGCTGAGGGGCTGGTGTCAGGATAAGTGTTAGGGAGGGAGCTCCCCATCTTGGCATGCTGTTCTCATCTTATTAAATTCAGCTTTGTGGAAGCAGGGAGCCTGCCTCTCAGTCACACTGGCTCAAGCCTGATCCAACTGCTACTGTCAGACAATATGAAAATAGGAACCACCACAGCTAATGGCAGGTGCTGCCTCACAGCTGAAAAAAAAAAAAAAAAAAAAAAAAGAGAGAGAGAGAGAGAGAGAGAAAGGAAAAAGAAAAAGAAGAAGTCCAAGGGGTTTGTATTATGATGATGATTTCATGAGCCTGTGTGAGTGTGTGTTATTTTACTCTTTCACAAACACACTCACTGGATCGAAGGCTGGATTCAGAAAGCCTCGTGCTTCTGAGAAATGAAATAAGTCTCCATGCTTTCAGCAGTGGGTGTGTACATGTGTTGGGGAGCTGTAGACGGAAGGCAGCTTTTATCAGTGTTCTTCACTCCAGGTTCCAAGGCAGCTCGTATTTAAATATTTAAATATTTTTTAAAAAGCATTTTTAAATCCCTGGGAGTCAGGAATGTCCATGTAATAATTTAAGATTGGTATGTTTGTGTAACAAGGCAGCAGAGGGTCTGGTTAGAGCTATGAAACTAATGAACAAAACAGAAAATCCAGCCCTAGAAATAAGTCATCATGTGGGTTTGAGAGTCCCCATCCTCACCCCAAATTTCTGCCTTAATATGTGTTTTGGTTGTGTATTACAGCAACTCAAACCACTCCAAATGCTTCGTGGCTTAAAATGACAACCATTGTGTGGTTCTTTACGTTCTGTGGGTTGGCCTTCTAAAGAGTGGATATTTGAATGAATGAAGCCAGCTGAAGCCTCAGCAAAGACTGACCTCCAATATCACTTGCATGTTATTTCCCCCACTCATTCCCCTAGGCTCTGTTAGACGGTTCTTCTGCTGTTCTCACTAAGGTCTCCTTGGAACTGTAGTCCAGTGGACAGGGCTTGAATGTTCAGGATTTGTCACTCACGAATCTGTCATCTTGTCAAGGACAACTAAGCTGGGGTCTTGGTTGGTGGGGGCAGACGGGGTGTTGTTGGCTTTCTCTTTCTCCTCTTCAGTTGGTCTTTACATCTGATGTCTCCACATGGTCTCTCCAGCAAAGTAGCTGGACATTTTACTCTGTGGCTCAAGGCTGTTAGGCGTTCTTATAGGTTTAGGTCTTAGAACCATTCTGGTATCACTTGGCCTGCATTCTATCAGCTGAATGTCACAGGCTTAGCCCAGATTCAGTCTCCAAGTGGATTACACAAGGCTGGAAAACTGGGAGTTGTGGCTCACTTGGAGCTGTCTTTGGATGCCAGCTAACATGTCATGTTATGTACTTTGCTCTTCAGCCCCCGATAGTAATGCATGATGTACCTTCTTGCATGGATAATTTAATCAGTTATTCTGTAGTTCTTTTTCCACTGAATAGAGGTTTTTAACCCTGTGGCTCAAATATTCATGAAATGGCATTCCCATTGTGAGACTCCACTTAACCAAAGTGTGTGTGTGTGTGTGTGTGCGTGTGTGTGTGCGTGCGTGTGCGTGCGTGCATGGTTGGATAGAGAATGAGAGTAGGGGAATGTGGAAGCCAAGTCTCTATGTACCTGAGCCAGGATAAAGCCATAAATATATCTCTCAACAGTATCCTTAAAAAGTAATATTGAATGTATTAGGCCTTATAATCTAGAAATCTGAAGAAAGGGATTCAGTGAACATGTAACCAAGTGTAACTCTTCAACATTCCTACCAATTCCACTGTTTACCCCTGCTTGACTCAGATAGCTGGATGGGTGGTGAGACCCTATGGGGAAAATTGATGTGGGGACTCTCTTCCTTGTTGTCTGGGTTATCTCCTTTGTGGATCCCCAGGCAAGAATTTTCCTTCTGGAGGTTGGCAAACTCCAGGAAGAAGGTCATCACTGGCCTTCCATGAGAGTGCTAGGTATTCCTAGTCCCCAAGAGGTCAAGAAGGAACTGAACAGAAGGACCGGGTATTGAAAAGGAAATAAGGAGAGTGGAAAGCGGGAATGTTCCTTCATCTAGGTATCTCAGCAGGGGCTAGCTGTTAAACTGAAGGCCATGAGGCAGGACCACTTCACTTTCCCTTGGTCAAACATACCTGAGCCCCAAGGAACCTACAAAGAAAAGTAACAAACCTCTATTGAAAAAAACAATCAATAGAATTAATAAGAAGATTTGGGAGGGGCACTATATACATGAAAAATATTTTCAGTAAGCTGCAGGTCTCATAGATTCTAGTGGCATTTGAGGGATGAGACAAGTCTAGGGTCCTCCTACTATATGGCCATCTTGGCTCCCTCTCTCATGCTCATAGATTCTAGGCTTGAATACCTGAAATTAAGAATGGAAAACATTTCACTCATGATAACTACAAAAATGAAAAAAAAATTAAGATAGCTTCTCATAAACATTATTTACATTTAAGACAATTCTAATTAAAAATCAAATTTCTTCCTTAAATTTAGATAAAATTATGTTAAAAGTATTGAGAAAGAAAAACTCCTCCAGAATAACCAAGATCACTATGCAAAGAGAAGCTATTGTCTTCTCAGATGACTACCTGCTATAATCTAGGCTGGTTAATATATCACTGTAGACTAACCATAATTCATTTAGCCATTCCCCTGACAATGGCTAATCATAGCTAAAATCAGTAAACATCCTTGTACATGTGTCCCACATAGTGGTACATATATTCCTATAGGACAGACACCCAGGATCAGTGTTTGCTGGTTGCCATTCATCTGTGAACTTAGCTGGGACAAATAAAGGCTTTATTCTTGCACCATTGGCTGATGCCAACATTGTACCTCTTCCACTTCTTACACAGTTTTCCTTCCTTCCTTCCTTCCTTTCTTTCTTTCTTTCTTTCTTTCTTTCTTTCTTTCTTTCTTTCTCTTTCTTTCTTTCCTTTCTTTCTTTCCTTTCTTTCTTTCTTTCTGAAGAGTATTCAATGAATTTTCATAAGATGAACATAAATAGGCATCCTCATTGGATAAAGGAACAATCCTTTAAAATTTAGAATGGCTCCATATTCAGGAAAGTTTTAAGAACAACAATATGTGCGAAAATTGAGTCTAAACTCTTCTCGTGTTTGGAGATTTTTAGAAAGTTCTTCAAAACAGGAAAATTGTAAATAGCCTTTAAAACATAGACTATCAACACATTTGTTTAGCTCACTCCCCAAAGCTCTTGTATTCTTGTACATAATATTTTTAAATATTATTCTGAGATATTTCAATCTTATATAAAAGAATAATAAATAAAAGAACTATTACCCAGGTATTGACTACCCAGCTTTGTCAAATCTTAGCTGTTTGCCACATTTGCTTTAGAATTGTAAAGTTAAACATTTTAAATAAGTACCCCCCTGGGGTACTGCTTTCTACTCTCATTTCTCTCCCACCTTCCCTCTCTTATCCAAAGGGAATCATTACTCAGAAATCAGAGTTTATAATTTCCATGCAACTTATATGAATTTTTAGTATATTTGTATATAGTAAATAACATTTAGAATACTCCTTCATTTTTTTTACTTTATAAAAATAGTCTCATACTACATGTTTTTCTTCTACCTGTCTCTTTAGAAAGTACTATTTCTGAGGTTTATTAGGTTGATACCTGTAACTTTATCTAGTTGAAAAGCTATTTAGTATTGTGCATATGAAATGTATCCATCCTCTATTAAATACACATTTCTATTGTTTCCAACTTTTTCCTATTATAAGAAATAATGCAATACACCATTCTTAAAACCTGTGGCTAGGTGGAAAAAAGTCTTCTAGTAGTAGTTTTCAAAGAGTGGCTCAGAGTGGCCTAGAGGTTTCTGAGACCTATTTAGGAGAGCTCCTGGTCTAAAATTATTTTCATAAGAATGACGTTATTTGACTTTTGCATTCTCATTCTCTCTTAAACATACAGCAGAGTGTTTCAGAGACTGCCTGGTATGTATTATCACAACAGATTGAATGTGGAAGCAGATAAGAGAATCCAGCTGTCTCCTATGAAGCCAGATATTAGAATAATTGGAAAAATACAAAATAGTGTCACTTTAACACTGATTTTTTTTAATTTTGAAGAATAGAGGATTTTTTTTTGTAAAAATATGGTATTTAGGTTAAGTAATGAGTTGTTGCTTTTAAGTGAATGAATAAATATTTTAAAATTTCTTGGTTTTAATTTCTAATTTAGTAAATTTAACAGACAAAAATGAAAAGAATTTGGTTCTCAGTAACTATAAAGAATAATGAATTGTTGAACATTGTAACAAAAACTTATGGTGTACTATATGCTGGCTAACTGAACATAACAAAAACATAAAATTAAATTAATAAAAATAAAGTATGCTGACATTAAAAAAAATAAAAAAGAAGAAGAACTTAGAGGAGTTCCACCAGTAAAATGTTTTTGTGTGTGGGGAGGGGTTGGTGTACATATGTCTTCATTTCTCTTGGGTAAATACCTACAAGTGGAATTTTCGGGTCAGGGATAGATGTATGTTAACCTTTAAATAAATTGTCCCATTGTTTTTCAAAGTGGTTATTCGGTTTTACACTCCCTGCAGCTATTTATGAGAGTTCCAGTTCATCCACATCCTTGTCAAGTTCGCTATTTAAATTTGTCTTTTTAATTTTAGTAATTCCAGTGGCTCTGAAATGATAACTTATGGTGGTTTTAATTTGAGGGATATAATTTTAGAGACCCTTTGTCTGGGTTAAATATGACATAGCTTTTTAACAATGGAAAGATCCCAGGGAAGGTGTTGCAGAAGGATCAACTCTGGTCTGTTCTCCTTGCTGAAAATGATTTATCAGGTTATTATCCTAAATGACAAATAATGACTCTATGGTCATACCCCTGACTGTACCCAATGTCATATAAATGACAAATAATGAGAATAAAGGCAACCAGGTGATTGTCAAGGTGGGAGAAGTTGAGCATTGATGAAATATGCACCAGAGAATATAGTACCTTCTTATCATATCAACAGAGAGCATCACTTCGGCTAAGGCTAAGTTTTCGTGCGTGGATGTTCTAAATAGGAACGTTAGTCTGGTTGTATGGTAAAGAGGATGCCAGTGGGGCACAAAAGACTCAAGACTGGAACCTAGCAGCATAGTGCAAGTGCACTAGACAAAAGGATCCAGGGGACTTGAGGTTGATTACTTATTTTAATAAGATTAAAATAATGGCTTAGAGTGCCATTGATCTCCTATTAACTTGACCCCAATCAAGTTAACATTTCCTATCCCTCTGTGCAATGGTCCCAGGAAGCTAGAAGATTGCAGACCCTTGGGCAGTGTGAAGTGTGAAAGAAAGAGTAGTCCCTGCAAGTTTAATGATGGCATTGAGTGCTTCAGGGCTGGCATGTGGGAGACAGCAAGTTTTCTGAAGGCTGGTGTGGCCAAGACTAGCTAACTCCTTCCTAAACCCGTTTGCTTTTCCTCCTGGCCAGAGTTAGACCACATTTCTCACATTTCTCATTACAATTACCTGTGGCCAAGTGACTAAGCTCTGACCAGTGGAATGGGAGCACACGTTGTCATGCCACTTCCATGCTTGGTTCATGGAGAACTACTGATATAATTCTTGACCTTCTTTCCCCTCATCAGCCAGTCTGTTGAAGCAAACACAGTGGAAGTCCCTGACACCCCATGATATGACAGAGGGACAAGAGGGAAGTTAGTCCAGGACCCAAGTTCTATACTCAAATTTACATGAGCAAGAAAGAAACTTTTATTAGTTAATTCAATGACACTTTGTCATTGTACATTCCAGCATCCTTTCTACCCTCACTAATACAGCAGGCACTACTTACACCTTTCTGCAGACCTGCCAGAGATTTAAACTGGTGCCTTTTGGATGATCAGTAAATACTTGTTGAATTGGTCATCGAGGAATAAACAAGTAATTGATTAGAAAAAACAGTATGCACTGAAGAAGAAAGAAAGAAAGAAAACGTGTGTTGCTCTCTTTATTAGATTGGTCAGGCCTGGCCCATGGTAGAAGTAATTTTAATTTCCTTTCCCACTGGGTTTTAAAATTTTCTGCTCTCTCATGGGCCTATTAAGAGCTGAGAAAGCTGGAGAAGGTGACATCCAAAGGTTATTTATTAGCAGTCTGTTATTTCTCTCTTCAAGTCCAATTCCTCTCCTCTCCTTTAGAAGATTTTATTGCTATAAAGAGTGGCATCTGGTACCAAAAAAAAAAAAAAAAAAAGTAAAGAAGAAATCAAACCCAAAACTAAGCAAAATAATAATTAGGTTAAAAATATTTCCTTGGGGTTTAGCTGAAACTGGGAAGGAATATCTCTAGCAGTCTAAACATCAAAGACAGAACAAATTTTGCAAAGTGCTGTACAGACTAACCCTACTTATTTACTCGTTCTCACCTCCTTAATAATCCACAAACTGAATACTTCTCACAGTAAACCCAGCAGTGTCACCTTACTTCTCCACCAAGATATATAGCCAAGAGCTGTAATGAGGTCTCCTGCAAGGGCAACCCCCATTATGTTTACTAAATATGTTATAGTATCTTTACTAAAAGAGTCTTGTCAACAGTGTGTGTCTCTCTGGGCATAGTTTGCAGGGTGAGTCAGTAAACTTACATCATTTTTTTTTTTTTCAGTTAATCCTCCCTCCCAAGAAATGTGCTATTCTGTACTGAGCTTCCTTGTCGTTGGTGTGAATTATCTGATTTTTACTGTTTCCAAAAGTATTTTGCATATTCACAAAATGTTATCATTCAAATGTACACTATTAACCCAGAGTGGGTTTTAAGCCAAAAGTAATTATTTCTGTTTCAGATAAATCAATTAGAATTGGAGTAGGGACTATATGGTGGTTTTGTCATATTACTTTTGGAGAAGCATAGGCAATATACATAATTATGGACTGAAAATTATGTTAGCTCCTTTACAAAGTTATACATTTTCTGACTCACCTGAGTAACAGTAAGTTAGTCCTAGTACACAGGGATAAAGGCACATCAAGCACTGAGAAAATTCAATATGAAAAGTCAAGCTGATGAAGGATTTTGATGATGGGGCAATTGTTTACATTAAAAATTAGTTATTTGCTTCATAGGCCTTGCCAATTTGTTAGTTATTTGACCAAATTGCTTAAAAGGCAAGCTTAAAGCATGAGTCAGAAACCTTCTGTTAAAAAAAAGTAATAAATATTTTAGACTCTGTAGAACATAGGGTTTCTATGACAACTATTCAATTCTGTTTCTGTAGTGTATGTATGGAGCAAAATCAGCCATAGATAATAAATAAATGAACAAGTATGGTTGTGGACCCCAATGAAACTTCATTTGTGGATATTAATTTGAATTTCATATAGTTTTATTATGTCATAAAATAGTCTTCTTATGGTTTCTGTTGTTGTTGTTTTGTTTTTGTTTTAGCTTCTGGGCCATACAAAATCAGGGGATGGCCTGATTTGGCACGTGGATTATAATTTGCCACCCCCTGATTGAAAGTATTGTGAGCAAGTCTCCATTGACAGAATGAAAGCAGGATGAGATGAAGGTAAGATGCTTGATATCACCGTGTGTAAGGAAAAATAGGAATCGACGTACACACTTAGTTTGGAATTCAACATTCAGGGGTGCCTGGATGGCTCAGTTGGTTAAGCATCTGCCTTCATCTCAGGTCATGATCCCAGGGTCCTGGCATCGAGCCCTGCTTCTGGTTCCTTGCTCAGCGGGGAACCGGCTTCTCCCTCTCCCTCTGTGACTTCCTCATTTGTGCTCTCTCACTTTCCCTGTCAAATAAATAAATAAAACCTTTACTTAAAACAAAAAACAAAAACCAAAACCAGAATTGAGCATTAATTGCTGCAAGGGGCTTTGGTGGTATGGTACTGGGTGAGGAAGAGGCAGAAAGCAGTGTTTTCTGACCAGCTCCAGGGTGCATGGAGGCTGGGCTGACTTGGCCTGCAAGAGAACTCAGGTTAAAGCTCTTTCAATGCACCTCTGTCTTGTCTTTTTAAAATTTGCTCTGAGCTCATGCTGAGGAGTGGATGGGATTTTGAATACTTGCAGCCTCATCATTTTCCAACTTCCCTGTCCACTTTGGCAATATAATTTTTAGTCACGGATGACTCAAAACACGAAGATCAATTACCAGGTCTCACCTCCATGGATTCTGACTCTGGTGGGATGGGGGCCTATGAAATCTGCATTTTTAACAAATCATCCAGAGTGTTTTGATGGGTCTTACAGCTGGTGGGCAAAATACTGATTACTGTCTTTTCTAATCCAAGTTTGGCTTTTGTCTTTTCTTAGACCATTTTTCATCTGCAGTTCCTTCTCATTTCCTAGTCTTAAACACTCAGCTGTGGCTTGGGTCTGGCCTCTCTTGGGGGGACAGCTTATGGAACAGAGGTTCAATGTGTCCTTATCCTCCACTGCAGCCAAAGTAATCTTTTCAGAATTCCATAGCGGCCCATGTTGATACCTTGCTAAATCCTCCTTTGCTTTTCCTTTGCATTTGGAATCAAGGTAAACTCCTCAACAAGGCCTGCTTAGTTTGTTTCCTCCAGCCCTCTACATTTTCATCCTAACCTCCATCCCAGTTGTGCTGGCTCCCTTTTCCTCCCATGTCCTCTTCATGCCTCTTCCTACTGCAGGGCCTTTGTACTTTGCCTGTTCCACTGTGCCTTCTCCTGTTCTTGGTTGATATCTACATGGGCTTTATTTCACTTTATTATTATTTTTGTTACATATTTATTAACTTTTTCTTTTAATTTCTTTTCAGTGTTCCAGAATTCATTGTTTATACACCACACCCAAGTGACATTTCCTCATGAAAGCTCTTTCTGACCTTGGCAACTATAAATGTGGCACTAGTCTTGGGGTCAGTTTTACACTTGGGTTTGGGGGGAGTTATTTTGTGATTATTTGACAAAGGTCTGTCTCTCTCTCCCACGAGACTGCAAGCTTCATGAGGACAAAGCTCAAGTTAATACTTGGCTCCCATGTGTATCTCCCAATGCGCAGCATTTTTCCTGGGTCAACAGTCATTTGTTGAGTGAATGAACAAGTGGATGAATGAATGAATGAGAGAAAACTGTGGCTTATGTTTTATGCTCCAGGCAATCTGAAAATTTGAGTGTGTTCTGGTTCTGCAACTATGATACACACTAACCTTTCCATATGAAACCAACAGTGAGACATCTGAGAGGACTTCATGCCATCCTGCTGCACCTTGAATATAAGGAGGTTGGTCCCCAAACCAGCATGGTGCCAGATTTGATAAAAGCACAATTGCCAATGTCAGTGAAGGGGGCTGGGCAATGACCCCAACCATAGTATGCAAATACAGAGGAGAATACGAGTAAAGGAGGAAGAATTTCTTGAGAATGAGAATAATAATAAAATGAAGGTTACCAAATGCCAAAGAGAAGAAAGAGAATGAGGTACCCCAAACTTTATGCATCAAATTTGTATCACAGGTGATATCAATTGGTACATACATTTTTGGTCAAAGTCAAGTGTAGAGCTCTGGCCACATTCTACCAAACTGTACTGGGGAAAATAAAATGACGACACGGCCTGTTATCTGCATGAATGTCTGATTCTAGATTTTCAACTTTTGACAAATACATATTTTTATAGTTTTGATATGCAAACTATTAGTATATGCTCTAAAAACATTGTTTAACTCATTTGTTTTATCTCATTTGTTAACTCATTGTCATTAAACTTATGTGACTGCTATAGAAATGTAATCTATTTCTTTTAACAAACCATAGTCTTGAATGTCATCTAGTGAACCAAACATAGTCAAAGTTATGTTTGACACAATTTTTGTCTTTTATATTTTTAGTAATCAGTTCATTTTCTTAACATTTAGCACATAGTCGGCACTCAATAATGTTTATTGAATGCATATTTAAAAATTATGTTGTTTGCTTATGAACAGAAAATAATCCTTTAGCTGGAGATTAAACCTCCATTTAACAAACTCAGAGAAGCATGTGTGTGGGAACAAAACCTCTAAAGCCTCTTCTTTCATTCTCTTACCCCATATCATTTTTTTTTCTAAATTGTTCCCAAAGGGAGGTACCAATACTGTCTTGAATAATTTTTAGGGGTTAACGATGCCACAGTCTCCCCATGTAGCAAACCACGGCAAACCTGGCACCTTGAAACCACAGTTTTGATTAGCTTATACTTCGGTGGGTTAGCCATCTGGCCTGGGCTCAGCTGGGTGATTCTTCTGGACTTACATACCTGCAGTACAAAATACGAGTACTGGTGAGGTAAATGGTTGCCTCCTGAATGGCTGGCTATCCCCTGGGGCCCTGGGGCAGGAGAAGCACTCTCATCCTCTGACAGGCTAGCCTAGGCGAACTGGGCCTCTTTCCTAACCATCACTTCCACTACATTCTATTTGCCAAAGCAAGCCACAGGGCCACCCTAGAACCACTAGCTGGGATGGTAGGCTACCTCTTGATGGCAGGAGTTGTAAAGCCATCTCACAAGTCCACCGATACAAGGAAAGGTCCTGGGTTCTAGTCATTTCTGTAATCTGCAACATTCCCCAAAAACACCTCTTTTCCATTATCAGGACTGTGTCTCTAAACTGGATCAAAATCATGTTTCAGCTCATTACCAGTTAGTGCTAGTCTTTATTCTATAAAGAACCATTGTCGCTATCTTCCATACAATAATTTTCCCTCAAGTCAATAGCATTAATTTGCTTTTGAACTCTCTTTTATCATTAAAAGTATGTTTGATACTTTTTGGTTGGGAAATAGGTACTTGACAAAGAAAGATAGTTACATTTACTAGATACCTTCCAATCCTTGGAACGCTCACGACATCTGAGAATAAATCCTAGCTTTGTAACTTACTTATGCTAAATGATTATAGTGGTAAGTATAACAGCAATAACAAGAGCTAATGTTTAGATAGCACATAATAGTAGCAGACAATGTTCTTTTTTAAAAGATTTTATTTATTTGAGAGAGAGGGCATGAGCAGGGTGAGGGGCAGAGGGAGAAGCCGACTCTCCACTGAGCAGGGATCCCAATGCTATGTGGGGATCCACCCTAGGATCCTGGGATCATGACCTGAGCCAAAGGCAGACACTTAACTGGCTGAGCCACCCAGGCGTTCCCATATCAGGAACTGTTCTAAGTGCTTTACATTTAATCCTGACAAAAAACAACCATTTGAGGCAGGTCCTATAATTATCATTCCCATTGTATAGATGAGGAAGCTGCAGCTCAGAAGTGTGAAGTCAAGTTTACACGGTCAGACAGAAGCAGAGTAGAAATTTGCCTGCAGGGAGCCTGGCGTCAGAGCCCATGTTCTGAACCACTACAAAGTACTGTCTCCTGTGTGACTCTGTATAAGTCACCCAACCTCTCTGAACCCACATTCCCACATCAGCAAAGTGGTAATAGTAATGCCTGCCCACAGATGTGTGGTGACACTCAAATGAGCCGGTGTACCTGAAATATCTTGGTGGAGCTGCAAATCACTGTAAAAATGTAAGACATTGTAATTTTTATTATTAACCTGACACAGTCAAGTGCTTCACTAAGATCTTGAGAAGTCCAAAGAATGCATGATTGTTATTATGGTTCCTACGTGCTATTTAAATAAAGAAACGGATGGTGTCTGTTTAAATGCAAATCAGTCTGCAGTGTTAACGAAGTCGACATCAGTGTGATTTTGGGTTAACTATTCTGGTGTGAGGTCTTATTTTTCCACCAAATGCCCTCCCCATCGTCTTTTTCCGAAGAGGACGACAACTCTGCTTGTGAAACCTGAGGGAGGAATAGAAAACTCCCCTCCCCTTGAAGGCTGTGCACAACTTCCTTGTCTTGCTGGAAATTGTAGGGCCAAACTTATGCACATTTCCCCCAACAAATATTTTCTAATTTCTATGTCTTCATCGTCATGAACCCAATTTACAGCACCAGGCATGCAATGTGTTATTTTTGGAGCAGTGCTGTATACACTGGAAAAAATTTGCACATGAGGGCAAAATAGAACAGACAATTGCTTTTGGGGACTGCACAGATTAGTACATCATTGCATATTAACAAAGTGCTAATTGCTCCTTTTGACCACGGGCCCAGTTTACAAAGCTTTTGCACAAATGTGCTCTGTGCACTAAATTACAAAGCTAACACTGCATTATTTCTCAGTACAGCTTGCAAATTCTTGTAGGACAGTATGCATTAGCATTAATTAAACCAGAGAGAGAGAGAAAGAGGGAGAGAAAGATGAGAGAGAGAGAGAATGAGAGAGATATCGTGCACAAGCACTAGAGAGAGGGAGATACTCATAATTTGGAAAGAACAGACCAGATGCTAATTACTCAAGTTACAAATGTTGCACTTACTCTGGGATGATATTAGTAAAAGCAAACAGCGTCTATTCTCCAAGCTTGTGTCTGGGAAACACAGTTTCAGTTCTTCAGTAAAGATGAAAATTGGTGGTTAATAGCTAGTATAATAGTAGTATAGTAGTAGAAGTAGTAATAGTAGGAATGATAGCTGACATTTATTACTTATATTTAGTAACTCGGCAGCACTATGCAGCAGGCCCTATTCAAATAGTTGTGCACACACCAACACATTTATTCCTTACCATGACTTTAAGAGGTATAGGAATAAAGAATGGTCAATCTTTTAATAAGATGAATACTGTTGAACCCCCCACTCCAGCCCACCCCTGTGACTCAGCTTTAAGCAGTTGAGTCTGAAGAAAATGACAAGGGTGACTCAAGCTTTGACGTCTCTGTGAAAATAAGAGTCACCTCTTCCCATACCCAGCGATCTTTGTTTTCCTCCAAATGCTAAGGACCCACACTTTAAAAAATTACATTATCTCAAAACAGGTACAGAATCTTTTGACTAACTCAAAATAAATACCTCTCTAAATCTGATCCATTTCTACTTTAAAAAAAAAACAAACAAACAACAACAACAACAACAAAAAAACCCTGAAATAAGTTTCAATTAGCAACTGAAAGAGGAGTACATTGTTGTATTTTTTTGTTTTTAGAAATCAAAAGTGAGGATATGATCAGGCTGACTTATAGTTATGAAGAAAACTTGTTTTCTTTTAAATCAGGCTTTAATTTATGAACAAGAAGACTACCTATACCTTGAAAGAAAATGATGGGCATATCTGTTTCTATCTTATTATTAAATAGCTGGGATCTTTTGTGAAGTATGTGCTATGGCGATTCTCTGGGGCATGGATTTAAAGATTATGGTTTGTTAAGGTAGAGCAGAAAGAAGCAAACTGTCTGTGGGGAGATCACATTATACGTCCCCGGGCTATGAATTAACGTGGGGGAAATGTGAGAGCGCACTCTTTTTGGTGTTACCATATGTGTGAAATAATCATAAAGTATAACTGTAATGAATCCAATTCTGAAAGTCCACTCTTCTGTGAAAAGAGGCATCTTTTTTTAGCACCTGGGGAAATGCAGATGATGGTAAATTCAGACAGGAGGGGCTGGACTCAGGCTGCCAATTATCCTTGTCCTGCAAATGAGCTCAGAGTCAGAGGTAGAATTTTGACCAGGGAATGAAGTACGATGGTGGGTTTGTCAAGCAGGAGGATGTAGATTCTCTTGTCATTGGGAGGGGAAACTAACTTATGAGGTTGACAGAAATATCCACTGTTTTATATGGAGCAATAAGTATTGCAAGTGAGAAAATTAAAAGGGCTCCTTTGTCAGATAAGTTTGGGAAACCATGCCTGCAGTATTTGTTCCTGGAAATTTGCAAGGCACACAAGAGGTTCTGAGGAGCCATGCTTCTTATTTAAGTTTGCTTTAAAAGGATTTGCACAAATTCGTATTCTGTGGAGCTCAGTTCAGGAAATGGTAGAGATTTTTGAAAAAAGTACTCGATTGTGGAAGGAAATGTGCTCACTTGACCGGTAGGTTGGGTTGCCCATACAAAAGGAGGAAAGAAGCATACTTCATTAAAAAGTACAGCCTTAATACTTGGCAGAATAATGTACTTCAAGCAAACTGAAAGAGACCGAGTTGAAAAACCAGGGGCAAGTTAAGAGTCCTATCCAGGAAGGAAGCCAACAGATTGCTTGACTTTAAGAAACTAAAATGTACTGCTTGACTTAAGAATGAAGTAATCTGTGTTAAATAAGGTCATTTTCTTCTGTGCCTTAGTCTGGTTATGTGTGAAGATACCTTCAGTTTCCTTGTAAATTTAAACTGTAAAATCCATATTCTGCCAAATTCTAAAAATTCTGTTTTTTTTTTTTTTTTGAAGATTTTATTTATTTATTTGACACAGAGAGAGACACGAGAGAAGAGGGAACACAAGCAGGGGGAAGGGGCAGAGGGAGAAGCAGGCTTCCTGCTGACCAGGAAGCCCAACACAGGGCTCTATCGATCCCAGGACCCCGGGATCATGACCTGAGCCAAAGGCAGATGCTTAACATCTGAGCCACCAAGGTGCCCCCCAAAATTCCATTCTTTCTCAGGTCTTGGATATAGAAGCTTATATTTTGTACAGAAAATTACAAAATCTGACAGCTGGAAATCAAAAGTGCCCAGCTTGAATTCTTGATCAGCATGGCAAGGGAATCCAGGGTACCCTGAGTCCATTGCTTTACCATACACAGAGCCACAGCCAAAAGTCAGAAACTGGATTGATAGAACTGAAAACATGATTAGGGAGCAAGGAAGTTGAAATTGTCCTCTTCCCACCTGGGCTTCCCTTCATGATCTCTTTCTGCTTAAATTGCTGATGCCTTTACTGGCACTTTGGAAATTCTCAACTTACCATGGGGATTTCTGCCTCCCCACTCTTCCTTTTTCTTCTTGTCTTTGTTCAGTTTGTGGCCCTAGTGCCCTGCTGATGCTGAGTTGTCACTTCGGGCTTGTTAGTCAAATTATGGTGATTAATGCAAACAGCCAACATGAACTTTGGGCTGCTCAGATGTTAGATAACCCAGAAGCTGGCAGGGAGCCATCTTTCTACATATCCTAAATGACTCAGACATCTTTCAACACCAAAGAAGGTCTTCCTCAAGCACAGAACTCTGTGATTCTTAAGTGACTCAGACACCTTTCAAAACCGAAAGACAGCCTTCCGGTATTTGATATAAATTTGATGGCCAAGTTCTTTTCAGAAGATAAAATTAATGAGAGTGTTTAAAAACAAATGGCTTCTGGTGAAAAAGGTTGTATTCTATGGATCTCTATTACGTACATGATGCCAATTCCTTCTAGAAGTTTTTCAGCACATTCCAAGCCTCCACCATCTTTTCTTCTAAATGTGGTCATTTTCTTTAACTGAGTTTGAGAAACAGTTAAGGACCCATCTCCATCTATGGTTTAGCTTTCACACATGGTAAATGGTGATGTGTCCATTGTTCTAATTTGAATCAGATGTTTTCAGCACTAATAAAAAAAATAAAGTAAATATAAGATACTTAGAACTTTGAAAGAAACTTTCTATAGAAATTTGAGAAGCTGTGGTTTATTACATAATATGGAAGCCTCAATTCTAAAATTCTTTGGAGAATATGTCACCAAATTTTCTTACCTAAGATGAAATTAGAATTCTCGCCACAAAGGATTTGCTGCCTAGATGGATATAAAGAAGCCAACTATGAGAACAGTGTTCCATTAACATAAATTGTTGTTGTATTTCTGGAGGATACCCTATGAAGTCAACCACTTCCCTTACAGTACCATTTCATGATTCTATATGCTCAGAACAGCCACATAGGGAAAATTTTGATGCAGTTGGTTTTGTCTGTTTCTTTCCTGGGGTCCCATCATCCAAGACTAGTGTTATAGACCCTTCTCCCAACTGTAGAAAACCTCTGATGTTAATTGAATCAGATCTTGGGTCCCAAACTATTTCCTGCTCTTCTCCAAGCGTAGAGGGGCTGCTACTGCTTCTTTCCCTTCTCAAACAGCAATGGGTTTTCACCTGCACATTGGGGTGACACGGTTTGTTGCTTCTCCTCTAGCAGCTTAAAATTTATATTCTGTAGGATAGCAGGGTGCAGATGGGGTAGTCATGGACAAACCCTGTGAGTGGAGGAAAATATCTTAAATGTCTGAGTATCCCATGTGCTATATGCTATCATGGTTGCCCTAGCATAATCTTTGACAATCTGTTAAAAATATAAGCTGAGTTCTTTATACCTGCTTGTATGGTACTCAATATCTTCATTTCATCATCTGCCACAAATGAGCCAAACTCTTAGCCCATCTTTCCTTGGAGGAGCCTCTCCTTCCTTGGATCTCCAGCTCCTTGTTTGCCCTACAACCTCAGCAACCTGAGGAGTTCAAGAAAAGTGATGGTTTTGTAATTTATTCAGATTTTTCTTGCTGTTAGGTTAGCAGGGATACTATCTCTAGTTTCCTACATCCTAGGCCATAGTGGAACTCTGAACCATGATTTTTTTTTTTAGGGTAGGAAACAGGTCAGGAAAAGGATGAGAAGTCTTCATTCACAAACTTGTTTCCAGCAGAACTTGCAAGCTGTATAATTTTGTGCCATGAATCTGAACTTGAATTGGCCTATCAGAAAGGAAGGGTTATTCTCTTACTTCTAGATTAGTTTGAAAAAGTCTTGGGAAGCTAGGTTGATTCCAATTTCAATCTGATTCCCAGCTATGTCCCCTCAGCTGACCCAAAAGCAGGTGGTAGGTACACTAAGCTTGTTCTCTAGTTCCTGATTACTATAGTGAATTTTCAAACTCTTTTACTCACAGTGGCCCAGCTTCTCCTGGTGCGTGTCTGTAAATGCAACCTAGGCCATCTGGTCTTTCCTCCTGGGTGGCCAAATGTTATCTTGCCTACTGCTTTCATTTGTTAACATTGTGTGCTCCTGAAATGATGCCTCTGCCTGAATGGAAGTGAAAGGATAATAGAGTATGAATGAGACAATCACAAAAACCAGTGCTGCTGTTTACCAAACAATGTCACAAACCAGGACTATGTGAAATATAGTCCTGTAAAATACAGCCCTGTCTCATCTGATGCTCATAACAAACATTTGGGTAAGTACTATTACTATCTCATTGCAAATATAAAAAACCAATAAATAAATTCATTAACTAGTGCTGGGAAAAATGCATGGCCATATACACAAGAATGAAACTAGAATACCCTCATACTATACACAAAAATTAAATCAAAATGGATTAAAAACTTGACCTGAAACCGTAAAACTCATAGGCAACAACATACGCAGTAAACTCCTTGTCATTGGTCTTGGCGATGCATTTTTGGATCTGATTCTAAAAGCAAAGGCAACAAAAGAAAAAAATAAACAACTGGGACTACATCAAACTAAAAAGTTTCTGCACAGTAAAGGAAACCATCAACAAAAAGAAAAAGCAACCTACTGAGTGGGAGAAAATACTTGCAAATCCTGTATCTGAAATCCAAAATATATAAAGAATTCATACAATTCAATAGCAATTAAAACAATTTAAAAATGGGCAGAGGACATTTTTCCAAAGAAGACATACAAAGAGTCAACAGGGACATGAAAGATGCTCAACATCATTACTAATCATAAAGGAGATGCAAATCAAAACCACAATGAGGTATCACCTAACCCCTGAATTGAATAACTATTATTAAAAAGACAAGAAACAACAAGTGTTGGTGAGGATGTGGCAAAAATGGAACACAGAAGTACTGTTTGTGGGGTGTAAATTGGTGCAGCCAATACAGGAAAACAGGTTTTGAAGTTCCTCAAAAAATGAAATATATAACTACCACATGTAGCAATTTCAATTCTGGATATTTATCCAAAGAAAACACTAATTCCAAAAGATATATCCACCCTTGTATTTACTGCAACATTGCTTACAATAGTCAAGACATAAGGGCAACCCAAGTATCCATCGGTGAAGAAATGAATCAAGAAGATGGGTATGTGTGTGTATATACACACACACACATATATGTATATATACGTGTATATACACACTTACGCAGTAGAATACCAATCAGTCATAAGAAAGAATGAAACCCATGTGACAACATGGATGGAACTTAAAAACATTATTTAAGTGAAATAAATCAGACAGGAAAAAACTAAATACCATATGACCTCATTTCTATCTAAAACAAGAACAAAAGGAACAATGAACACCCAGCTCATAGATAGAGAAGACATATTGGTGGTTGCCAGAGGCAAGTCATGGGTGTGTAACGTTACGTGTAACCGTAGTTGATAATACTGCATTGAAGGTTTGAAAGTTACTAAGAAAAGAAAAAAAGAAATAACTTACAAAATGTTGCAGATCTAATGATAGGTAGACCAGAATGCCAACCTAGTTAGTATCTTTACTCCTGAAGTATATTTATATCTGTCCAATACTGTTTTATTATTGTTTGATTTATAGAGTGAGGACTCTCAAAAAGAATGTCTTAGGTCAATGGAAATTTTCTGTGGAAGAGCTGACTTTTGAAGATGATACCAAAGGTCTTAGAGAAAGAGAAACTTTCCTTCCCTCTGAGAAAGCCTGTCATTCCTGGATTGTGGAAATCTTCTCTCTCTCTCCCCAGAGTCAGAAGCCTGCTCGGATGTCACCCTTAACAACAACAGTGGCTGTGACAGTAAAAGGCAGACAATGGAAGGTATAACCAAAATCCCGAGTCCCTGCCTCCCACTTCAGGGTTGACAAGCTATGCTGAGACCTGTGGCCTGGGCTTGGGACCCAGCTGCTAAAAGCACTTTCTTTGGTTTCTCCTAAGTGGGATCTCTAAGAAGCCCAGTGATTGTGAATGCTTTAGACAGGCACAGCTGTAGGGGAGCAGGGGAACATCTTGTTGCATTTCTATAAAGAAAACAAGCTGACCATATATTTGGATCTATCAAAGGTTGCTGAATGCACTTCCTTTAAAGTTTTTTTTGTTTTTTGTTTTTTGTTTTTGTAAATTTTGAGGCAGAATAAAAACATTCAGGGGGCAGTAACCAGATTTTGTTGAATTTTACACATTTGCATGTTTTCTGTGCTTCTTTTGGGCACATATCAATAAATGTTATTATAAAAAATGATAATGCCATACATTGTATAGATTTTTTTTATTCTGCAAAACCTTTTACATATACTATTTCATTTCATGTTATGAAGTCATAAAGCAGATGGAAGAATGGAAGCACACTCTAGCAAGGAGAATTGTACTAGAGAAAAAATAATAAGGAAGAATCAGAGGTGGGTCTGGATTTCCACCCTTAATGGTGACATGACTTGTTGACACAACCTGTGGTCCAGTCCCTCCAGTCTTCATCTTGGAGGTTAGTTAGTAGGACTGTACCATTTTTGTGATTTCTCCCTATACCTCTCCATAGCTTGGAGAATTCTGAGCGATCTACCTCCTCACCAACTCTGGCTATCAATTGTTAAATATTTTGTCTATCTCATTACAGGTGGCAAATGGTATCTCACGATCATTTAAATTTCATCTTTTTTTTTTTTTTTTAGATTTTATTTATTTATTTGACAGAGAGAGATCACAAGTAGGCAGAGCAGCAGGCAGAGAGAGAGGGGAAGCAGGCTCCCTGCTGAGCAGAGAGCCTGATGCAGGGTTCCATCCCAGAACTCCGAGATCATGACCTAATTGGAAGGCAGAGGCTTAACCCACTGAGCCACCCAGGCACCCTTAAATTCATCTTTTTATTCTTACTCGAGTTTGGATATCTTTTCATATGTTTATAGACCATTTATATTTCTTCCTTTTGAATTCCCTCTTCATCTTGATATATGTTTGTAAAGCTCCATTATCTCTCAATCCTTTCAAATCAAACTTAAAAGTATTTTAAGTTTGATTTGAAAGTATTTTCCTTACCTGGATTTTTTTTTTTTCTTTTAAAGCCCTGACCTGAAAATTTTTGTCTTTTGATGGGGGAATCCAAGTCTTTTACTTATATTCTGACTACATGTATAGTTGATCTTATTCCTATCATTTTCTTTTCTTTTCTGTCTGCTGTGATCTTCTCATTCCTGTCACTGGATGGACTGAATTTCCTTTGTTCCTTTCCTGGTTTTGTGTTGTGCTTTGCTTTGCTTTAAACCAGTGGTTTTGGAAGCTCCACATCTTATTTCTAGTTATCTCATGTTTAGCCATATATTTTTAATGCATTTATACGTAAATTTTTATTGTCCAAAATAAATCAATGTTTATAACCCATATCCTTCAAACAGGTGTTTGGCATATTTTTATTTCTTCCTTTCTAACTAGAATGTTTTAGCTCCAGATTTTAATTTTTTTATTTATGATTTTTGCCTCTAAAATCTTTAGTGATTCATGGTTATCTACTTAATTTTATAAAACTGCAGGCTGGAGTAATTAATATAGGCAGACGATATGGGTTTTTCTCAACATGATATGAAGTATTATGTCTGCAGGGGAACTCAGCTGTCACAGGGCCAGCTTTGTCAGTGGACAAAGAATGGCAGAATTTAGCCTTCTCTAAGGATGGGCCAAGGGCATGGTACCGCCACTTATGGTTACCAAATTTATGAGGCAATGTGCTTTAATACCCTGTGCTTCAAAGAAGAGCTGCCTTTCTATTTTATATCCAAATTCAGAGTTGAAATCAGCTTTTCTTTCTTGCCCCCGTGTTCACTGTTCATCCTCAAGACAGAGTCCTCACTTTGTTTAGAGATCATTCTTCTAGATATAATGGGGGGGGGGACAGAATCATGGCCAACTGCTGAATAAGGAGAAATGAGTGGGGATGGAGATCAACTGGCAAAGCTCTTCAGCTGTCCTTTGATTAATTATCTCACAGATCATCAATTGACCCAGCCCTGTTGCCTCTCCATTGTGAAGGATTTGAGCTGCCTTAATACTCACGGCACAATTTGGGACTGCCAGTCCATTTTGTGATTTTTCTGCCAACAAATCATTTCTGTTTCTGTCTATCCCCCAAGTTTCTGATCCATAAATGGCACCTTTCCTCATTTACCGCCTTTAACCAGAATGACTGACATTTCACAGAAAAATAACCTAAGGCTTGGAGACAGCAACCTTGAGAAGTAGGAGGTACCCTTCAAGGGTAATATGAGGCTCACAGTATTCAGGGGAGTGGGGTAGGGAGAGGCAGAGGGAGAGGAAGAGAGAGAATCCTAAGCAGGCTCCACACCTAGCATGAACCCTGACGTGGGGTTTGATCTCATGATCCTGAGATCATGACCTGAGCTAAAATCAGCGGTCAGACACTTAACTGATGGAGCCACCCAGGCATCCCCTTTTTTAGAGAGAGAGAGGGGCTGTTCACTGTATTGATAAGATAGGAAAGCAGCCAGCTTTACTTCTCCTTTCACTGTGCACATGAGTACCTTCATGCGTTTTAAGCATTCAATGATCTCTTCTCAGTTCCATGCTTTAACAAAATGTTATTTATCCAGCAATGTCAGATATTCCATGAGCCAAGAACACATTGGGGAAACATGGTAGCTGGAACATGTAGAAATGTATGAGGAACTCCGTCCCCCACCAACACACACAATCTCCTATTACCCTTTTGTTAATTTATTTAGCCAAAATGTGTTGAATGCCCACCACTTACCATATACTCTATTAACCATGGGCTCACTGTAGTAAATACAACAGGCAAGCTTTCTATCCTGGCAGAGCCTATAGCCACCACTGTGGCGTCACACTGGCCATCAGCTTCTACTTTTGCTTTTTTTATCTCAGTTCTCCTCAGTAAGAGGACCTACTAATCCATGCAGTTAAGCAACTGCATTATATACAATTTGAACTATCTCTAGCACTGTGTTTTGAAAGCAAAGTAGGATTCTACCAACATTTAAGTTTGGCCAAAAGGGTCATACATTTTTTTTTTTTAATGATATGGGAGGTAAGGGGAGTCTCTTTATAAAGACACTAGAATAAAGAATGCTAGTTCAGTGAGAGCTTCTGAATGACCTTTCTCATGTTGAATGGTGTATTGCCATCTTGAGCAAATGGGGTTGTATAAAATACATAGTCAAGGTAAGAAATAAAGTGAGATTCGGAGTGGGATCAAACTTTGAAACAGCATGTGGTTTGGGAGATATTCAGAATCTTGTTTTCCTTGTTCAAGAAAAATAAAAAGATGTCTAAGGTCTTCTAGCAGTAATGTTTACTGGGCTTATATTAATAAAAATATAATACTAAAAACTGTTTTCATCTTTTAAATTTCTACCCACATAGGATGCTCCTTGTGTTAGTGGAAGTTCTATGGAGAAAAAGGAGAGAAAAGGCATTGAATCTACAAAGTAATAGCCTTGCAAATCCACAAGACTGCTGTTGGGTGGTGTATCTTAAATTCCCTAATAAGGTTTCAAAAGGAGCTACTTTCTGAAGAAGGACTCTTGTCTTAATAACCTTCCCATGTTGTCTGTGAAGTCCCAGTAACAATAGAGATCATGGTGGAAAGGAAAATCAAAACAGGATAGTTAAAGTTCTTTTCTAAGATAGTGTAAGATGAAGAGCTTCTTTGCAAGTTTGGGAGTTTTCTTAACCTTCTTTACTCCCCTGTTTGTCTTATCCCACCTGCCACTCCTGTCCCCTCTCGGAACAAAGCTGGAAAAAGCAAGTTTGGGGACCCAAAAGGGCTAGAGCATACTTTTTACTATAATTCACAACTTTCCCAGTAAATTCCTTAGAAACCTCAATAATTGGTAACTGATGTCTATTGAATTGGTCTCCTCAAATTGTCATTGAGACAGAGTGAGAAATTGTTATACATCCCGCCAGCCGTCTGCTGTTGATGTTTGGTTTCAAAGGTCCCGTAGACTATCCATGGAAGGCGTATCCATTAAGAGTTGTTCCAAGGCTCTTAGGATATTGCTCTTCTTTTTCTACTTCATTCTGCTCTTGGGTCACCTCTAGTACCCAAACCCTCTCATGTACACATTGGAAACACACACACACACCCTTATATCAGTATTTACATGGATCCTGTGGAATATGCCCAAGAGCATAAGCTCAAGTTGCCTGGTTTCTCCATTTAACAGCTGAGTGATCTTGGGCAACTCACTTAACCTCTCTGTGCCTCGGTTTCCTCTACATTACAGTGTTCAAATGAGGATTAAATGGCCTCACCCTTGTCCATTCCTTAGCACAGGTCCTGGCACAATGTAAGTGCTCTATAAATGTGAAGTATTATGCTCACAAGGAGCTTTCATTGTGCTTACATTCTTTTGGAGTTCTGGGGAATAGATACCTTTGGCACTGAGACTTTTAAGTAAGGTACTCTCAAAAGACTGCCCAGATTGAGCTAGGTTTCCATGTGTGGGAGGAGGGTAGGTAAAGTGCTATGTGGCTTGCCCTTTGTTCTTACATGAGTTCAAGTCCTGAAAGAAGCTTGGGGATTGGATGGCAATAGTCTGTGTGTGCCCTTTCAAGAAGGTAAAGTTAAATGTCACTTGCCAGGTGCTGAAACCTAACTCTAAAAAGAGTGAGTTAAGGGAAATAGTTGTACTGAGCAGAGCTAGGCAAATTGTCTACTGTGTTTGAGACCATTCTGGCAGAGCTAGCTCCACAGTCCTCTCTTATGTACAAGTTCCCATTGTTTCTGCACAGGCTGCTCTCAGTAACACTTTGGGAAGGAGGGAAGGAGGGTAGGTGGGTGGGGACTTCTGATATGATTCTGACAAGTATAAGCAATGGGAAACTTGACAGTTTCTATCCACATGAGCTCCCTCTGTTTCTTTTTTTCTTTTTGTCTCACTTGTGATGGGCTTTCATTTCCTTGAAGTTTAGTTTTGAGTTTTCACCTTAAGTAAACTCTGGTTGCAGGGTCAGTGTCATTGCCTTGTACAAGAGCTGTGGTTACATGCATGGCTGCAAGGGACCCCTGCCTGGGTGGGAAGGATCTGCCCTCCATTTCTGAAACCTGACTTCCATCAGGTCAAACTGAATCCTACTACCTTTAAGCTCCCTCTTCTAGGTTAACAATTGTCCACAAAGATGGCAAGTAAGAGATTCTTAGTACCCTAGATCTTGCTTTTGTGGGCAATGTGTCACAAATTTTCTATGTGGCTGAGAAGGGGAGAGAGATACTCATGGAGTAAACCCATGTGTCTTGTACAGATAGAGAATAGTAGGAACAAAAATATCTTATTTCTTTTTCTATTTAATGTAACAAATGATAAAGCTAACATGCATAGGGTTTACCACACAAACTTCTTACAGCATAAGCACACAAGTCCTAAAAATGGGCAAATTTTATCAGAAGTAAAACAAAACAAAGCAAAACAAAACAAAAAACAAAAACAGAAAGTAGGAAAAATGCTCTATCACATACAGAACCCAAAGCTTTGTATAAATGCCACGGAAGTTTAAAAAAAAAAAAAAACAACCAACCAACTAGTAGTTGGAAGCTATTGTGAATTTATCGGGGTCCTCTACACTGTTTAAGGTGATGAAACCCAATCTTTCATGACTAGAAGCTTTTTTTCATTTTTGCAAGGCCTGGTGCCTGAAAGGGAATGGTGACAACGGTGTTAATAAATTCACCAGGGTAACATTAAGTGAAGTTATTGAATGGAGGTGTGAGAATGGTGATTTGTGTCTATACTGTGGGCTTCTGCCAGCCAGCATTCATTCATTCATTCATTCATTCATTCATTCATTCACTTACCCATTCATACTTCTTGCTAATAGTATCAGCTACAAGTTACAGCCATAGCTGTTGGCCAGAAAAGAAGTGGGAACTATAACAATGGCTCACATATCAACTGTAACTTCCTCTAGAAAAAGAAACTCACAAATATAGAGATCTCTAGATTTTGTCTTCTGAGAAAAATGGAATCTAGGCAACATTTAGACTGCATTCAGCGTCCTCAGTTTATAGGCATGAAGCTCTGCTTATGAGACTTACAAACTCCTGCAAGCCATGAATGTTGGTCAAGACTGAGGCTGCTACTGAGAGAGGGGAAAGGCAATGAGAATCTGGAAGCTACCTTGGAAATGAACCACATATGTCTTTTAAAATCTACTGGAAAATCCAGGAGTCCCTGTCAAGGGAACCACTCTGAGACCTCCCTGGGGAGGCAGGTTTTCTCCATGGGCTCTGCATGGTGAAAGGATGTGAGTCCCATTTGGAGGAAATCGTACACCCAGAAACACACACTCTCTCATCAATCTTTGTTTTTGAAGTATGGGTTCACCCACAACACGTGACTCAAAGACACATAAAAGACACAGCAACCCCCATGGCCGTGGGTAAGGTCATTATCTTGTGAGAGAAGTTGGGTTTGGAAATTAGTCACACCTCATGCACATAACCTTTGCCATTCCCTGCCCACCTTCATTACAGCTAATTTCAAAACAAATCCTTTTCTTTTTCAAGATGTTTAAGAAAAAAAAGCAACAAAAAAAATCTCTGACCAATTTATGTATGTGATTGATTATATCAGCTTTCACAAGAGTTCTGAAATGCACTTCAGGCTCTTAGCTGGAAATTTGTTTGATTAAGTGACCTGTTGGTATACCCTTGCTTACTCTTGGTTACATCTCTAATGCAAAGAAGAGAATTTAGTTTGTCATTAATTACACTTTGGCTTCCCGAAATAAGATGACTGTGGATGTGCCTATTTTTTCTAAAAGCATTAATGCTTGAACTGGAAAAATAACAAGTTAAAAAACTATTTTTTAAAATCTGTGATTAGATTCCATGGAGTCCACCTGGATAACAGACAACAAATACAAAAACCCATCTATCTATTGGACTATATGTCCAACCGTACCCACACGAAGACGGTTGTTAACTATGTCTGTGGGACATTGTCATCAAAATTTAATATCACTAGTTCAATGTGAAAAGAGCAGCAATAAACTAAGTCTAACATGTCCATGCACATCTTTTAAAATACATATTTGCTGTCTTTTGTAAAACTGTACTATTAAGCTACTCAGAATTATTGTAAAATTTCAGATGAGAAAAAATGCAGTTTTCTCTCCCTCTGGCTCTTAGTAGTACTCCTTCAGATACTTTTTCTTTTTTTTCCACAAAGGATTCCTTTTGGACTGGTATTTTTCACTATCTGTCAGCAAACAAGCAATTACAAATATCCACCAGGAATTATACGAACACAAAGGCTACTGATCCTTCTAAGCCATATTAGATCTTCTTAGCCCATCAGACAGGTGGTGCTCCATCTACAAAATATCTAAGTATCATGGCAGACAATCTTTCATTCTCTGTGTTTCCATCACACTTACTATATACCTTAGAAGGTATATAGTAATTGTGTATATGTGATTTTCTGGTGCATAGACCATCACATAAATAGATTTTTATCTCATCTCATCTTACCTCACATCCTGGTCTCCTGTCTGACTCACAGATGTTTAAGTTGGCTTATAGATGTGTGTGTTTCCAACTTCATCAAAAGATCTTGCCATCCCAATTTCAGATTTTGAAAAATTTAATTTTCATTGGTATGATTATGGGGTGTATTAGTCTGGCAGAGTTGCCATTAAAAAAAAAAAAAAGCCACAGACTGGGTGCCTTAAACAACAGAAATTTATTTTCACAGGTCTGGAGGCTGGAAGTCTGAGACTAAGATGTCAACAGGTTTGGTTTCTCCAGAGATCTCTCTCTGAGATGGACACCTTCTCTTTATGTCCTCACATCCCCTTTCCTCTGTGGGCACACACTCCCAGGGTCTCTTCTTCTTCATCTAAGGACTATTGGATTGGGGCTACCATTATAACATCATTTAACTTTAATCACCCCATCTCCAAATATAGTCATATTGGGGCTTAGGGCTTCAACATATGGATTTGGGGAGGTACGCATACAGAAAATAACATCTGGTATGGTATGTTGGATTCTAAGATGTCCCCTAGATTTCCTCCCCCTGGTACATTTGTCCCAGGAATATGAAGATGGTGAACTTTATACCTGTGATTAGGCTAAGTGGTAGTGCAGATTTGACCTTTCGATATGAGACTGTCCTAACTTAATCTTAAAGCTCTTGAAAAAAAGCAAAGAGTTTTGATAAGTAGCAGAAGGGAAAAATCAAAGAGATTTTATATGAAGGAAAGTTGATGCAAGGAGGTTCTCTGTAGCTGAGATGAGGGAGTCACGTGGCAAGGGCTACAGAGTGACAAGTAGAAGCTGAAAGGAAACCCTGACTGACAGTTGGCAAGATGACAGGGAGCTCAGCCCTAATCCTACAAGGAATTAACTCTACCAATAACCTGAGTGATCTTGGAATTGGATTCATCCCAGAATGTCCAGATGAAGACTCAGCTTGGCCAGCAACTTGGTTTCAGCTTTGCAATGCCCTGAGTGGAGAACCTAGCCATGTTCTGTGGGACTTTTGACCTTCAGAACTGTGAGATAATAAATGGGTATTATTTTAAGCTCCTAAGCTTATGGTAATTTGTTACACAGCAATAGAATACTGATACCGATAGGTCATCTGGATCAGCCACAGACCCATGGAAACAGAACCAACTGAAGCTAGTCTTCTGCTGCCACATCCATATCTTTCACACCAAGTTCCCTGGCATTTCTTACACCTTAATACAACCTGCACTTCCTCCTGGGGATCTTGTTAAAGAGCAGATTCTAATTCAGTAGTTCTATGGTGAGTCCTGAGATATAGCATTTCCAACAAATTCCCAGAGGAGACTCACACCACAGTCCGAGGGTCACACTTAGGGTGAAAATTATATACTAAGGAAATTGCTTTTATCCTCAGAGCTGTGGGAAAGGTGGGCCTGTCTTCTCTTTGTTTTTAAGTCATCGATTGGTCACATTTCTCAAAGGATTGGGTCCATAATGGACCATAATTAATGGTAATGATGTCAGAAATTTGAGGTGTGTAATAGTTACAGTTAGTATTCATTGAAAATTTGCTACCTGCCATACACTTGTATGTATTTACATGAATTACTTCATTTAAATCCTACAACCCCTAATCAGTAGATACTGCTGTCATCTCCTTGTTTGGAAATCAAACCTCAAGGAGAACAAACAATGTGGCCATGATCACATTGGTTATATATTGGAGTTTCATGGTTCAAATCTAGAACTTTCTAATACCCTTGATCACTTTTCTATTCAGCCCTTCTGTCTTGACAAAACTGAGAATATAACATAAAAGAAAATATACATGTGCTCCTCCCCTTGCTCGACTCGGGAGGAAACATATTTTTCTTTTGTTCCTCTCTCAAAGACTTGTTTGAGGGGGCACCATGTCTAAAATTTTGAACCAGAATATGTTCAAGAAAAAAACTGTAGTTTACAAGTTTCCGAGAGGGTTTTTTTTTTTTTAATGTTTGTTTGTTTGTTTTGTTTGTTTTTATGCTGAAATCAGAGGCTTTTGGTTTAGTGAAAGCCTTTTTGAGGTTTTTAAAATGCAGAAATAGATCATAAATTTAGTTTGGGTGGAGGGAGCAAAGCATAATAAGCGAAAAGAATTGGGGGGGGCGGGGGGGGGGAGGTGCAGACTGGCAGCTGCAGGTTGAGGACAAGATGGGGATGAGTAACATGGCAGGTCAAGACCTCAGGAGAGGTCTTGACAAACCATGGCAAAGTCCTAGCAGGGAAATGTCTTCGAAAACCATTTATTGAAAGGACAGTTGAATGTCAACATATTAATCTCTTCCCTTTACTGAGCTCTGCTGTTCTCTTCATCCTTGATGTTAAGGCTTTCAGTAAGAGGCCTTTGTGTAAGAGGGGACAAAGGGACGGTAAAGAGGAATGCAGTATTTCCCTCCCAGCACTCTGCGATACCAGTATGGCGGCAGCAACATCACACAGAGAAAGAGCGAAAGCCAGAGCTGCAGTGAACCCGTAGAAGTGAGGGTCCAAGGTGCGCCCTGCCGAGGGACCGACTGAGTGAACAAATAGCCTGAGGCGACCGGGGAAACGTGAGTCCCTGCCACGGGGTTTCTCAGCCCTGGCACTAATGACGTCCGGGGCCTGATCATTCTTGGGTGTAGAGTGCCATATTGCGCATTTTCGGGTGCAGAGCAGCATCTCTGGCTACTACTTACTAAATGCCAATAGGACCCTTCTCTCTCCGGTTGTGACACCAAAAAAAAAAAAAAAATTCTGGACATTTCCAGATATCCTCTATGGGCAAAATCTCCCTAAGATGAGTTATCCTACCCCAAACCCTCCAGGTATCCCGGATGTGGCTCAGACACCCCCCAAAGCATGTAGTGTTGACATCAGCCATAGGACTAAAGAAATCCAGGCTGCAGGTCAAGGTTACAGTCATGTAGGCAGAGACCGTAGAGTCTGACAGGGTTTGGGCTGCAGGGGATGGCAGGGGCAGCCGTGCTCGTGTTGTCTAGGATATATGCTTAAAAGAAACATTGGATAAAGGGGGGGGGGCGGAATATGGGGAGAATGTTGGTCTCTCTAGCACTTTCTCTCCAGAAAATAAAAGTTCTGAGGGTCTATAGCCATTAGCAGGCTACGCTGTTTGCCCGACTCAAATATAGTTTTCCTTTAAAAAAAAAATCATAAATATTTAATTGAAATTGTCAAAATGAAGCCCTGAAATGAGATTTTTCAATTTTGGTTACTAACAGGCCAAGACTGTGATTTGGTTCCAGCCACTTGTGAGCCGTCTGCCTGCCACGGGCGCTGCCTTTACAGCACCCTTGATTAGATGTGACATTTTCTCACTCTGAGTATTTTGCCCATATTTGAAGAGACCCACACAGGGGACCTTATTAAAATCTGCAGAAGCCTGTGAATACGTGAGGATGCACTTATGTGAACGGAAGGGAGAGAATGGATTTTTTTTTTTATCTTCTGGGAATCTGGAGGTTTTTATTTTGTAGGAGCTTACAAAAGGGAGAAGATGCCGATCTCATCTGAAGCGGACCACAGCGCCTCCTCTGGTCAGAAGTCTGAGAGAGGCCGGGGTAAAGCAGAGTTTTAGTTGTTTTTATGAACCACCAAAATAGAAATTGCTTCTTCCGTTAAACTCCAGTTTCCTTTGCTAATTGTACTGAATCGATGTGGAGAACACAGAACCACAGATCTCAATGACCGCACTGGCTCAAGTCTGTGTTGAGCTCACAACACAAGCTTGACCCCACTCAAGTCTGTGTTTGGGCTCACAAAAGATGTGAATTCCGCTCTGCTCCCAGTCTGATTTGTCCCTGATTTGCTTTTCTAGTAATGGCCCCGGGACCCAGTAGGACAGAGTGGAGGCACGCCTTTAAAAGAAGGCTGACCCTGTTGAAAACCATGGAGGAGGCAAAATTTGTCCCCAATTTCCCTTTCCTGTCCCCTTTCTATCTTGATAGGGCCTTTCTTCCCACACTTTTATAGGCCTTTGATAGTCTAATGTTTTTCTAGATAGATCATTTTCAGTGAAGCAGCCTCATTCACAGGCTCTTATCCAAACCACTTGAGTCTGGTTCCAACACCACAAGCCCCAGGCTCCCCCCACACACACCCCACATAGGATTTGGTCAGGGGTGGGAGCTTAAATCAAGGCAGTCAACTATGACAGGGGAGAGAGGATCAGCTTGATCTGTCAGCCCAGATGATTCCTTAGGAATTCACATCAACAAATGATGACATGACATGGACATTAGCAGTGGTAGCTGGCACCAAGACTATGAGGGAGTGGGGTTGAGGAGAGGAAGTGGAAGAGATGGCATGAGAAGCCACAGAAAGCAGGAAGGCATTGATTCCTTAACAAATATTGATTGGGCATTTACGGTGTTCCACACAGTTCTAGGTCCTGGGGATATGGCAGCAAACAAAGTAGGGAGAGCCCCAGCTTCAGGGAGCCATTCAGACAATGAAGACATCAACAAATACAGAAGATATTAGATACTAATGAGTGCTATGAAGAAAACAAAATGGGGAGAGGTGACAGAGCGACCAGCAAGGGTGAAGCAGGGAGAGGAGGGGAGGTGGGCCACTTTGGGATGGTGTGGTTGGGAAGGTCTCTCTAAGGAGATGGGATCTGAGCTGAAATCTCAGAGACTCGCAGGGATTGGTCTTGGAAGACTCAGAAAGAACATTCCAGGCAGAAGGCCTAGCAAATGCAAAAGCCCTGAGGCAGGGATGAGTGTGGCACACTCAAAGAAAGGAAGAAGGGCACGGTGGCCAGAATGCGGAGGGCAGGAAAGAGCAGCACAAGATGAGATAAGAAAGGTAGGAAGGAGCAAGTCATCTAGGTTAGACCTCATAGTGAGGAAAGCAGGGTTTGACCCTGAGGGCAAGGAAACCATCGCCATCACAAGCGTAGGCAGGCTACCTAGAAAGTGAACAGAAAAAATCAACAGCTCAAAGTTCATGACAAGCTGTTCACAAGAAGAAAGGAAGAGAGAGAGAGAAAGGAAAGGAAGGCAGAGCAGTGAGCAGACAAGGTGCTGCATGAGAACAAAGGTCAAGAAGCAATGAATTATGGCTGGAATGGGCTATGTTTTATGGTTGCATAATATTACCTGGTGTGCATACGCCATGGTTTATTTCCCTGCTGGTGGGGAGCTGGATTATTTCATATCTTTTGCCATTAATTAGTGCTGCCCTGCATATTAATGTATATTCACTGTTTCGTATCTGTGAGGTGTATCAGTAGAATAAATTCCCAGAAGTGGGATTGCTGGGTCAAAGGGTAAATGCATTTATAATTTTGATAAGGCATGCCAAATTGCCCTCTGCAGGGGTTGTACCATTTTGCACTCCCACCAGCAATGCATGAGCGTGCCCATTTCCCCACCATCTTGCCAAGAGAGTGTGCTGTTCAATTTTTGGGTTTTTGCCAATTTGATAGGTGAGAAATTTCAGTGCAATTTCACGGTTTTGTCTCATATTGGGAGTAAAATTGAGCCTCTTTTCACATTATACATATAAGGGTTGTTTGTGTGTGTGTTTTTTTTCCTATAAACAGTCTATTCATAAAACTTTTGACCATTTTCTTCTCAATTTCTAGGAGCTCTTTATATATTAAAGAGATGAGCTCTTTGTAGTATAAGACACAATGTTTCCAGTTTTTCATTCATGATTTGATTTGCTTATTTTTAAAATGTATTTAAATGTACCAATTTTTCTTTATGGCCCCTGGATTTTGAGTTCTTATTAAAAGGCCTTCACCACTCCAGAGTTACAAAAGCACTCCCTTGTTATTTTCATCTTTTCAAAGGTCCCTAAGCAAATACTGTTAGCCTTATTCTATGACTGAGGAAATGGACACCCTACTCCTAATCTTTTTCAGAACCCGATTCAAGGAATAAGAAAAGGAATTCCTCTTCTCCAAGTAACTTTGTATACTCTTGCTGGGAGATTTGTGACTGTTTTTCTTTGCACTTGGCTCCGAATCTCAAATTCTCATGCAAAAACACCTGTGGCCACTGCTAGTGTTAAAGACAGTGGTTCTGTTGTTTCTCAGGCTTAAAATAAACACACCATTGCCCAGTTCCTCTAAACATTAATGTTTGCATTTAAACAAACTCAAAAAAATCCCCAAAACTTCTAAGCATCAATGCTGGAAGCCAACATGTTGAAACCGCCAGGACCCTGCGCACCACCTACGGACGTCAGCAAATGTCCCTTTTAATTGAACGCTCAAAAGGATATCTGCAGGCAAGCAGAGAGGCCCTGTGGTGGCCACATTGGACTGCATTAAGGGACACCTGGAATCTGTGGCAGCTCCTCGTCCCTGTCTCTCCCTTTCTCTCTGCCAGAGCCAGCAGGAAGGGAGAGTGCTGACGTGTCTATTGAGGGCTAGGAAAAATACTCCGTTTGAGAGCCAGTCCTCTGATGGAACATGACCCAGATGAAGCCGAGCGTCTGCAGTCTCCTCTCCCGCCCTGAACCCTGGAACCCAGGGGCAAGGGGCATTTTCCATAGAAACAGGGTAATGAGACATTCGCCTCATAGGTTTAGCCAGGGAATGCTGTAGGCAAGGTCACATTCCAGACCCGGGCTTATCACAGTTTTGTCTCCAGGCTTAACTCTGATCAGCTGGGAAGCACTAGTTGTGATGGATTCCAAGGCCACGTCTAGGCACAGTGCTATATAATACTGAGATACTGAGATTCATTAGTGATGTCTGTCACCAATCTAGTAGGGGGAAGAGTCATGCCCATGTTAAGCATCTGCCAACCCTGATTTCAAGGCTTATGGTTCGTTTATAGAATCAAGACCCAATGAAAATGACTGAAATGAGCTTACCTGCTCCAAATGCCAAAGTTTTGGAATGCTTCATTCTGGTGAAGTTGCCCAGGCTCATTTTCCAGAGGGCGATGTCAATTAATGAAATCAATGGAAATCAATGAAATCAATCAATGAAGTCAATCAATGAAAAGCAAAATTTTTGCTTGGCTTTCCATTCTCTGCAATTTGCTTACTCCTTTGTATCCAGCTGTAATATCCAGTGCTTCAGGATCTAATATAGGGCTTTCCTGCAGTAAATGTGCAATGACCACTGTATTGAATCACATCACATGTAGCAGACCAGGTTTTAAAGAGCACTTTGCGCACATTCATATATTCACTCAACGAATCCTTACTTAGCATCTATCTATTGCGTGGTACAAGTTAAATGTTGGAATTAAAAGACTGAACGATTAGATATGGTCTCTAAAGTATAGATTTTCATGAAAGGTTTTAAATTTTGATGACTCACATTCAAGGCCTATACAGGGTACTTTATACCCACGTTTGTTCTTCTCCCTTCATAAGTAAAACTTAGTTTATTGATTCATCCAATCAATTTATTGAGCACTCTTCATGTTCCAGGCACTGGTCTCGTGTTGGGGACATAGCAGAGAACCGAAGTTCTTGTCCTCAAGCAGTTGCAAAACAGTGAAAGAAGGCAGGCAATATAAGCCCTATATTTAAAAAAGTGAGTGGCCTTGAGGCTTATGAAGAAAGAGGATGCCTACTGTCCCCTTTAAAGTTATTTATCTCAATGCTTCTACCTCAGTTCAAAATTCCTCAGGAGAGCTTGCTGGACTTATAGATCCCTCCTCCAACTTTTTCCTTGCCTCCTTTTCTCTACTCAGTCCTTACGGATTTAGCAAGCCTGCTAGCACCAGGCACCCTTCTTGTCAAACTCCCTGATTTTGCAGGGCTCACATTCTAGTGGGGGGACACACAATAAGCAAGGAAATTAGTATCCTTCTAACGTCAGCTCTGGATCAGTGCTATGCAGAACAATGATGCAGGCTTCCGGGTAAGGAGAGCAGCAGGCCCAAGAGGCACAGTTCTGGACAGGGGAGAGCCTGGAAGCCCCTGGAGTGAGATGACATTTGAACTAAGCTGTGAACAAAGGGAAGGCAGAACCATGTGGATGTCTAGGAGACAGCGATCCAGGCAGAAGGATTGCTAAGGCAAGGCCTGTGGCTGGAATGTACCTGGTGTGTTTCAAAGACAGCAAGGTGGACAGGGGGACCAGAGCGGGGCGAGTAGAGAGGAGACGTAAGAGGGGCATTAGAGAGGTGGATGAGGCCAGCTTATTCTGGGCTTCACAGGTCATGCTTAGGATTTGAGTGAGGTGGGAAACTGCTAGAAAACTTTGGTGGAACGGTAGACTCTGATATGCATTTTAAAAGGTGTCCTGTCTGTTCATCACCGAGCATTTCCACTCGCTGTCTCCCACCCTCCCCCACCCAGCTCTTACCTTCAGACCAGCAGCCCGCCTTGTGAGCTATATCTGGGGGCCAGTTAGAGTCCCAGTTCTGTGATAGCTCAATTAGCTCCCTCGGACAACGCCCGTAATTGCATGGTGGGAAGCGTCACTCTGCTGCATAGGACACCTTAGAAGAGGGGATTTGGTTCAGCTTGAATTATGGGAAATAAAAATGGGTCTGGCCATCAGAAAACCTACACTCTAGTCTCTGTCAATAACTAACCCCATGCCTCTGAGTTGTTTTCTCTGACCTGGGTCTCAGTCTCCTCATCTGTGAAATGTGGGAGGTTGAACCTGAAGACCTCTGAGGTACTTTCCAACTCAAAATCACTGTGGTCTCCTGATAGTTGGTGCCAGCTGTGTATCAGGACAGCTGCCTCTGGATAGTAGGGCTGTGGGGAGGACTTGGGGGCCAATTTAATTGTAACAAATAGCTTGCATTGATGAGAACTTACTATGTGTCAGATACGGTGCTAAATACACTATGTGTGATATTTCCTTTCCACACACAGATGGAAAAACACGGGCTTAAAGACATTAATTTACTCAAGCTCTCAGGTCTAGTAAAGGCTAATTCTAGCATCCCTTCGCTCGGCCCCTTTGCGATTCTGCTAGTCATAGATATATTTATAAGTGAATAAAAGTCAATCTTGCAGAAAAAAGCACTTGACAAGTCAGCATTGCCACTGTGGTTGACTCTGAAACCATAGCTGGATTTAACTAAAGAGATATCTTTGATCTCTGCCAAGATTATTCTCAACATATATTTTTTGTTCTTTTTTTAAAAAAGTCGGGTTACATTGCTGTATATTAGGCTGAGTGAAGTATCTATGTAACATAACACACAGAATTTATTGGTATAGGCTGAAACTGTAAAAAGATAAGCAAATCCCAGCATTTGAAATGTGTTTAAAAACAGCAGTTCTAGCTGAACTGAAATGAAAAACAGAACAAAGCTGCAGTTTGGGGGATGCTTATCAAATAGAAAGAAGTTAATTATGATGTAATGATCCTTAAAATAAATCTAAAGTATTTTCCAGGAGGTGTGGGAAGAAGCATGAGGAGAAGTTCCCTTCCTTCCTTCTCTCTTCAGGTGTTCTTTTCTTTGGAAATTTCTATTAGAGTAATATTCATGAAAAATGCTTTTCAGCTGAAATTAATTAATTGCCCAAAGACTGAAGACAACTGTGAGGTTGATAAAATCAGCAAACTTAAAAATCCTGACCCACATCTCAATAATTGCATTTTTTGCAATATTTTCTCTTTCCTCAAATTTTCACCTTTGTGGAAAGGTAAAAGCCTATCGACACAGTTGTATAAGATCAATGGAAGACTCTTTTGAGCAAATCTCAGTTCATTTGGTCATGCAATGTGAAATAAGTACAGTTATTATTTCAGACTTAGAAATAATGGGGGAGGGGTGCCTGGATGGCTCAGTGGGTTAAAGCCTCTGCCTTCGGCTCAGGTCATGATCCCAGGGTTCTGGGATCGAGCCCCGATCGATCTGCTCAGCAAAGAGCCTGCTTCCTCTCTCTCTCTCTCTGCCTGCCTCTCTGCCTACTTGTGAGCTCTGTCTGTCAAATAAATAAATAAACTCTTAAAAAAAAAAAAGAACTAATGGGGCAATGAGTATAAACATCTTTTAGGGACATAAAAATCATGCCACAAAGTCCAGGACATACGCTCTCTAAAAAGATGAACTACAGTTTTTATTGTGGCTTCTAAATTTTGCTTTTATAGCACTGCTGGTATAGCCCCTATAAGGTGCAGTGAGTTTCAAACTATTCTGGAACAAGTCACTATTGCTATTTAGCTATCATTGGAAATGATGGGTGAAAGGACACAGGACTTAGATTAGTGAGAGAGAGAGAGAGAGAGAAATCTTATGGAAACAACCTAGACCTGTAGACAAATAAATCATCTGACTCTCAGACTCAGCCAGTTTGCCTGGTTTGCTTGCAAAGCTTCGACTTCATCAAAGCTAGGAGGTGTCTGCTGTACACATGGTTTGCCATGTCTTTAAAAATAAAAGTTTTTGAAACAAAATAGAGAAAAATATAACAAGAGCTTTAGGCAGACCATCCAGTTCTGTAAGTAAACATGATGCAATGGAACTGATCGTGCCAGGCTCTTGCTCGAAACTGTCACCAGGCTTCCCATTATACTTAACATAAAGTCCTGGGGCGTAAGGGCACCCAGCAGGGAGTCTACTTCTCCCTCCGCCTTTGCTGCTCTCCCTGCTTGTGCTTTCTCTCTGTCAAATAAATAAACTAAAATCTTAAAAAAATAAATAAAATAGGATAAAGTTTTAAATTAATTTAAATTTAATTAAAATTAAAATTAAACTGAATTAAAAAGTCCTATCATGGCCTACAGAGTCCTGCATGACCTGGCCCCTGGCTCCATTTCTAACTTCATTTCCTACCATGATTCCCCAAACCAATCTACCTTCATGTTCTAGATTTTATCTTCCTTCATTTTCTTTTCTCTGGCTACACGTTATGGCAGTGATTGCTTTTCTGTATTCCCACCAGATTATTAGCTTCTCGATGCAGAGATTTTTTTTTTTTTTCATCACTATATTCTGGTGTCAAGCTTGTGGTAGGTGTTCAAAAAATATTTTTGAATGAATGAACCATCAAACCAACAAAACACTAGACTACGTATTTGTTGACTTAAGAGTCAATTTCTTTAATAGGTGACCTCAGGAAGGTCGTTCAGCCTCTTTGTCCCTCATTTGAGGTGAATCCTTCCTCGTCTCAAAACTAAGGAGTTTAATGAAGAATATAAAGTCTTTGTATTCCCAAAAATATTATTTTTCAAAAATAACACAATTCAGTTTTCTAGATTTGTGACTGGCATTAACTAAGAATACTTTTTAAAGGCCTTGGTGCATGAGGACCTGCATGGATACATTTTCTCGATTTTTATTTTGAATTTGTTTTCAAATAATTGATAAGTGTATGTATATCCATCAGTCCATGTTTTTGTATTGCTGAAGTGTATTTCACTTTCTGCCTCTGGATGTTGAGAAGATGGAAGCCCAACTTTACAATTTTTGCCATCTGTATTTTATGGTTCTCATATAGTGAGAGGAACAAGGTGGAGAAATGTGGGCTTCAAAGCAAGACTCAAATGCAGTGAAATGATTAAAACTAGACTTTTAAACAGCCCCTATTAAAGTTGTTAGGAAAATCCACACCCCTTAAGTGTCTTATGATTTTCAGTTTGACTGGTTTTCTTTGTTTTCTACAATTAACTCAGCTTGGAGGTGTTGCTTTAAAGGATATGAAAATTCAATTGGCATATAAAACCTAGTAATCAAAAAACATTAATATTTGATGGACAGATGAAATGTAAATCAAGATTCTGTTTCCCTTTAAGCCAATAACTCTAGGGACTATATCCTCAGGTAACATCCAAAAACTGGAACATTTTGAGTTCACCAAATAGTTCCCTTCCTTTATGCCTGGTACACTGCTGCATTTATATATTTTTCTTAAGCTAGATTTCAGAACCATCCTCCTATGATTTAAGCATAAATCAGAAATCAGAATAAACTAAAAATGAGAATGTACAAATCAAAAATGTATTTTATAAAGCAGTGTTTAGAAAGAATCAGTGGGAACCCTCTGGCCTCCAGCACTTCTGGGATCTACGGTGTTCCAGTAAAATCACAGAGACTGTGTAGATAAATGAACATGAAATGTATGCATTAGCTTTAGTGGTGAACATCTTGAAACTAATGTCACTTTGAAATAAACTAGGGGTTGGTAAATATCGGCCTACTCTTCAGGCTAAGATGTTCAGAGACGCAAGTGTTATTTGTTTTTTTCAGATAAACCAGATCAAATAAGAAAACCAAATATATCACCAGCTCTTGATAAATACTTTTCCCTTCTTCCTTAAGCAGGTACAACGTATTGCATTAGTCAGTCTCCCAATGGCTCATCTAACTGACTTTCTGAATATTGTTACTTACTGCCGCCTCCCAAAGGACCACAATGACCCTGACGTTCTGTGATTAGGGACTATGTGTGCAGTAATGAAAAGAACAGAGTTTGAAGTCAGGCTAAGCCAAGTTTGTTGTTATTTGGTGTTTCAAGTCCCTATCTCTAAGTATGCTTACATATTATATATATATAATATTATATAATATTATATATATATAATATGTATCTCATATATATCTATATTAGTGGAGCATATTTTCCAGTTGCTTCTCAAAAAAAGACAAATAAGAGGTAAACTTTTGAGAACTTAAGTTTGAAATTATCTGTATTTTACTTCATATTTAATTGATAGTTTGGCTAAATATTGTGTTCAGGGTTGGAAATCATTTTGCTTAAGAATTTTGAAGGCATTGCTCCGAGGTCTTCTAGCTTCTAGTGTTGCTCTTGAAGATTCCCAAACCCACTCTGACTTCTGATTTTGATACATACCACTTACTGTTTTCCCATTCTGAAAGCCTGCAGTTGTCCTGTGGGGTCTGTCTTTATCTCTCATACTGTGAAATGTTGTGGTGATATGCATGGTGTGTGACTTAATGTCTCTTTCAGTCTGGAAACTCATTTCCTTCCTTCCTTCCTTCTTTCCTTCCTTCCTTCTTTCCTGGGAGTTTTTCCTTTCTTCTTGGGAATTTCATTTCTGGGAAACTATTCTGAATGATATTCTTTATAAGATCTTCCCCTCCAAGGTCTCTGGATGAGAAGATCTTTAGGAACCTTTCACAGATGTTAGGATGGAAGAGGTTACAAGAGTGCATCAACACCAAGCCTCTGAGGCTGAAGACCCACCAGGAATTATTACCAAAGAGATGAGACCAACTGAGATCTAGAGCTTTTAAATGACTTGCCCATTGTCACCCTACTCTTTAGTCTTAAAAAGCGTAACTAATGCTCTGATCACTAGGCTTTGCTACTACATCAGTTTGCCTCTGAAGTAAAGAATCTTTTTATGCGTTAAGTTCTTTCTTGACATTAATTGCAAGGTGATGAAGATTTTGTGGCAAAAGATGATTACCTCCCAGTTCCACTGGTGGCTTACCATCCAGCTATTTGCATTACAATGCTCCCAGCCCAAGTGACCTCATATTTATGAAATGAGAATGCCACTTACTCATATCATGTTTATTGTTAGATTTAATTTAAGAACTTACCTTATGTACCTTTTGTATTTGTCATAAGCCCCAGCACATACTATGTATGTAAGAAGTACTACTTAAGGGGCACCTGGGTGGCTCAGTCGTTAAGGGTCTGTCATTGGTTCAGGTCATGATCTTGAGGTCCTGGGATCAAGCCCCTCGTCGGGCTTCCTGTTCAGCAGGGAGTCTGCTTGTCCCTATCTCTCTATCCCTCTCTATGTGTGTGTGTACACCCTCTCTCTCTCTCTCAAATAAATACATAAATAAATAAAATATTTAAATAAATAAAATAAAATAAAGAAGAAATACTAAGTTCTTGTTTAAGCTACTTTCTTCGTGTTACCTCCTTAGGTATTTATTCAATGAACAATTGAGGGTTTACTTCCTACACTTAAGGTGATCTAATATATAACAAAATAGTCTTGTAGGGGAGAGAGGAACAAATGAATTTTATCTCAAGTGTTTTCTAGTGTGGCTTTCAAAAAAATGGATTTGAATTTCCTCATATATAAACTGTGAATTCCTTTTCTGTTTTTTTTTCTATTGGGATCTTAGTAACTTCTAATGAAATATAGGAATTACATACATTGAAGAGATGGTTTTTTGTCTGAAATGTTTTTCATAAACATTTTGGGGGATTTTTGGATCTTGTTTACTCTTTAATTCACTTGACCCCCCCCCATAAAAGGTTTAATCCATTGCTATTCTCCACTCAGAAAACTTTACCTCATCTGAATATTTAAAAAGTGTTACCTTACCCATAGATTTTAAACATATTCGTTTATTTCTTTTTCTTCTTTAATTCGTGGTTATGGTGTGAACAAAAGGTCTTAGCAGGTATTTTTTTCCCTAGTAAAATCCTGTTTTGGATAATATTTTCCTTGCCAATTCATTTGCATATATATATATATATGCAAATATATAATTTATTCTAGGATTTGGTTGTAAAGATTTGTTGTGTTTTATCAACACAAGTGTTTTAGAATTGGTACCACATGGATTTAATTGTTGTAATTTTTTTAAAAAGTGGCAGGCTTTACTGCTGTCTGCGAATTTTTTGAAAACTTAACTTGTACATGTTTGTTATATCAGAAGAATTTGAGAACAGTGATTATCAATCCCAGAATCTCTCTTTTTAAAAAACTTTTTAGATAGGTATCTGGGTGGCTCGGTTCAGCTACTGCCTTTTGCTCAGGTCATGGTCCTGGAGTCCCAGGATCAAGTCCCACGTACTTAATATTAGCTTACAGGTGTGTGTGTGGGTGTGTGTGTGTGTGTGTGTGTGTGTGTGTGTTCGTTCTTTACTTGGGTTTGGCAACTGAGTTAACCTGATATTGTGTGTAAGTCAGGTAATAAAAACCCAATTTATACTACCTTAAGTGAAAGTGAAGTCTTCTTTACTTCTATAACTGGAAGAGATACTAGAATATCTCAGAGGATTAAAGAAAAAACTGGAGGAATCAGGCCTCAGGGATTGCTAATAGTAAACTCTTGACCCTAAAACTTTTTACAGTCTCTCTCTGTCCCACTCCGGTGTCACTTACATTTTGTATTAGGATACATAGGTTCTCTCCATGTACCAATATAAGCACAACAAATCTTTCCTATCCCTGGTTATTCACCCCAGTCATGTCCCTTCTCAAAGTGGCCAACATCCAAATGCTGATTAATGTGGGAGCAAAAAAGCTGGACTATTTCATGCAAACTTAGGACTTTCCTAGCTTAAGAGCTCCCTGAGGCCCTGCTGAGGATGTGCTGGGGCCTGTATCACAGGCCAACTTCTTCCTCCACCCACTTCTGCTCCTTCTCTCTCACTTCCACATGTTTGTCCCTAGGAAATAAAAATCCTGTATGCTAAACACAGTCTTTCAGTTTCCTGAGGAACACAATCTCAAATACTTTGGGATGAAATAGTTTGCTAGGGAGATAGATTAAGAACTAAAACTGTTCCAATCATTTCAATTTTATTTGCTACTCTTATATCAAGGATTTTTTTCTACTTATTCATAAACAAGATTTATCTATAGTATTGGTGGGAGTGGAAGTTGGGGTTGGTTCTCACCCAGTTTTACATTAGTGTTGGTATCTTTATGAGATAAAATGGAATGAGGTTGGTTTTTTCTTTTTTCTTTTGTTTTTTTAAGATTTCTTTATTTATTTTGGGGCATCTGGGTGGCTCAGTGGGTTAAGCCTCTGCCTTCAGCTCAGGTCATGATCTCAGGGTCTTGCGATCAAGCCTCGCATTGGGCTCTCTGCTCAGCAGGGAGCCTGCTTCCCTCCCACCCCCCACCCCCCACCTCTCTGCCCACATGTGATCTCTTTCTCTGTCAAATAAATAAATAAAATTTTTTTAAAAAGATTTCTTTGTTTATTTTAGTGGGGGGGAAGGGCAGAGGGAGAGCATCTTCAAGCAGACTCCCCGCTGAGCACAGATCCCAATGCGGGGCTCAGTCCCACGACCCATGAGATCATGACTTGAGTGGAAACCAAGAGTCCAGTGCTTAACTGAGCCACCCAGGAGCCCCTGGTTTTTTTTCTTTTTTAACCATGCTGTTGTTATAGATAGAAATTTTCCACATATTAAACTTTAGGCAGAACGTTTTCCTATAAAACTAACTGGGCCCAGAGTCTTTTTTTTAAAAACTAGTTTTTGCTAAAGGAAGATTCTGTTTTTACTGCTCCAGTCCTTACATGCTATTTTGCTTTTGCTTCAGGAGGTAAAATGTATTTTAGGATTATGTTTCTCTGATCAATTCCATCAAAGCTACAGTGGATAGAAATTCTCCCTTGACTATCGCTTACAGCCTTGTCTTTCCTCTCCTTTGAAAACTGTTTCCGTCTCTCTCTCCTTGCATTTTGTATGTCCGTTTTCACTGAACATTGAGAGAGGAGTTATCAGGAACTGTTAACATCCTACCAGACTGACACAGAACTCCTGATGCCTTTCTTCAGAAGGCGAAAAGCCCACACTAGCCTTTGCTATAATCTTTCCTGCTCTTTTTACCCAGAGAGCCACTCTGGCATCCACACCCACACCCACTCACACGCGCACACACACACACCAGAGTACTGAAGGTGTTCCCTTGATTGCATTAACTGTGGATAACAATGCATACCATTAGCACTTCTCTAGTGTTTGATAAATGTGATCAGTTTCAACTTGGGGCAACATGATACTGGGGAATTCTTAAGGCAGAATTTCCCTCTTGCATTCCACAGTTGTCTTTAAAAGACTGGTGAAATGACAAGGTGCTTCTCCAAGGAAACTCCCCGACAAATCTTGTTTTCTAAAGAAAAGTAGAGGTGAGGTAAGGGAAAGGAAGGAGAGGAGAAAACAAATTTAAATTCATAGTATTCTACTTTCATACAGTCGGTCATGTTCATTTTTTGGCTATGAGATTCCCCACATATTTTATTTCTTACTACAACTGGTACAGACAATGCCATATAAATCAGGCAATATAATAGTAGACCAAAATAAGTCCCAACTGTACTAAAAAATTATTTTTTATACCTGGTACAGAATGTATTTAAAATGTAGGATACTTGTTTTTCTAATTTTTTAGAGGAGCCTTGAAAATTGTCAAAATTGCTAAACTGGAATAATAACTATTTAGGCAGAGTTGGAAGAAAAGGTAATGGCTTTCATTCAACTTAACTAAATCAGCATGTAGCCAGTGACTTTTCATATGAGCTGATAGAAGGTCCTCAGCATTATTTTGACCTTTAAATAATAATTATTGGTCCTGAGCAAATAAGAATGGATGGTCACCATGTCATTCCTTGTTTGGATTGTCGTAGACTAACTTTATAACAGATACAAGTTGATGAAAAAATATGAATCTGTAAGATTTGATTAAACATTATGATCCCTGAAAGCTTCAAAGGCATTATCTTTCCTCCAGATCTATCTGTGAGCAGCAATTCTCAAAAATTTATTTTAAAGATTTTATTTATTTATTTGACAGAGATCACAAGTAGGCAGAGAAGAAGGCAGAAAAAGAGAAGGAAACAGGCTCCCTGCTGAGCAGAGATCTGGATGTGGGGCTCAATCCCAGTACCCTGGGATCACGACCTGAACCAAAGCGGAGGCCTTAACCCACTGAGCCACTCAGGTGCCCTAGTACTTCTCAAATTTTAATGCACATGTAATTCGCCTGAGGATCTTGTTAAAATGCAGATTCTGACTCAGTAGGTCTGGGATGGGGCCCGAGATTAACAAAATCCCAGGTGATCCTGATCCATGAACCATACTAGATCAGGGTAACCTAGACCTTCTCATCTTAGGTCTGTCAGTTAAGGAGTTGCATGTGATCTTGGGTAAATTACTGATGATCTCAAGAACTTGGATTTCCTCTTTTTTCCATGGGTTTTTTGCCTACTCACATTTCTGCCCCCCCCCCCGCCAAAAAAAAAGAATGAAAGAAACCTAACATGGGGGAATTTCAAGGTATTAAAGGATGAATCTCAGGTAGTTATCCTCATTTTAAAAAGATTTCTTTAGGGTCGACTGGCTGGCTCAGTCGGTTAAGCTCAGGTCATGATCTTGGAGTCCCAGGTTTACGCCCAGAGTCAGGTTCCCTGCTCAGTGGGGACTCTGTTTCTCCCTCTGCCCCTCCCCCTGCTTCTACCCTCACACTCTCTCTGTCAAATGAATAAATAAAATCTTAAAAAAAAAAAAAAAAAGATTTTTTTAAATAGCAGCTTAGAACTCACTGGGGAGTATTTAAGGGTATATTTGGCAAATCATTCCATTTAAGTAAACAAATCTTTACTGATCCCCTTTCATTTGAAGGCTTTTTGCAAGATACCTCCAGGCAAGCCAAAGAAAAGGATGATCCTGTTCTAGTCTTACTGAAGTTTGTAAACTGGAAGGTTATTAGTTGTACTGAGTAAACTTTATTATCCAATATCTCAGGAGGGATCTCACTGAATTTACCTTAAAACGGTTGACAGTCTAGAAGGCTATCTATGGCTTGAGGAGCTCCTTATTTTCTTTTGCCAGTTCAGAGACTAAAGAGAGGTTTCAGGTACAAGGCTGTGTGAATTGTGCTGGAAACTTTGGGGCTAAACGTGGAAATGCTTAGGAGTTGGTTTTTCTTAACAGCACTGTCTACTCACAGCAACAATCACAGACAGAAAAACCAGCGGTCTGAGGCTCATCTCTGAGAGCTAACACATCACACATAAGCCCTGGGGTCTTGCGTGCCTCCTTATGGAGGGTTTATAGGGGTGGAGGGGCTGTAGCTACAAGGAGGCTTGGGGAGGGGGGACAGCAGGGTCCCCCCAGGGTCCCCCCCCCCCCCACCCCCCCCCCGCACTGTGATTCAGCACTCCTAGGAAAAGTACCACTTATCATTAGCCCTCATCTGTTTTTACTTCTTAAAATTTTAGCAGAACTTGTAAAGGCTTGTCGTTTGACCAGATGGTGTGGGGAAAGTCTTTCTTTCCTAAAAGGAGGATAGCATTTTACCCAGTACATTCAGAACCCATTCGGCCACAGGAGTTCCGTTTTGCTGTTTGCCATCATGGAGCATGGCTTTGTCTTTTCGCTAAGCATCAGGGGTGGCTAACAGATCAGATCGACAAAGATTCTGGTCTTTGTGCCCCACTCCTTAGGCCATTTTGACACTGTATCTATCGATACCCTCCTCCCCAAATCCTCTTTCCATTTTCTGGTATAGCATACAAACCGGTGACGGGCAGTGTTCAGCTGAATGCACTCGTGGTCCTCCCCTCCCTTTTCCCAGCTCCCCGTGCCCCCACTTCCCCTGCTGGCACAGAGCAGTCTGAGCGCCAGGAGTCTGCTCCCCATGCCACACCCTTTTTGAATGGTTTTGTCAGCCCTGTTTTCCTAGGACACCCAGCTGCTCAGCACTCTCTCTTCTTACCTATGTCAGCCATGGCCAGTATTTTGTATTAGCCTCTTATTAAAACAAAAACAAAAACAAAAACAAAAACACAAAAACAAAAAACATAATGTGCCACGTTGGGTACTTGTGGACGTGGGCCTCGCCTCTGTGGCTCGTTAACATCATTTCTCAGTTCGGCTTCATCTACTAGTCTCTGCAGTGGTTTGACATCCGTCTCATTTCCGTCTTATGTCTGACCCAATAAAAGACATCTTTTCCCAGCTTATCTTTTTCCTTCTCTCAAGTGTGAATATAAGATTTATCAGTTATTAAGCTGTTTATTTTTTTTAAGGTATCTAGCTTTGTGTCACTGTTGATTTCACTATTTGCAAACTGGCTTTGTCATTTTATTGATAGCACTTGAGTGAAGAGCTCCCTGTTAATATATGCAAACTCACAGCTCCCAGCGAGTTTTCCAGCCCTGTTAATGAGAGGATTAGCAAGAGCACTGCAATGTATTTAACCTGCGGCACTAGCTCTGTTTCAATAAGACTTCAACAGCCTATTAAATGGAGTGGGGGCTCAATTAACCCACACAAAGGCCACTCTACTGAACGTGGCAGGGAGGACCACATTTAGCATCTGCCTAAGCAGCTTGTTGGAAGCTGGAAATAAAGAGGGTGACATGTTCTTGCCTGGAGCTATGATATAACTGAAATGGTGATTCTAGTTCATCTGGACTGACTGAATAGGTGACAGCATTGAAACCTACTACTATCTCACCATATGACAGTTTTTCAAAAAATCAGAATATGCTCAACGGTCACTCCTCTCCCCTCGTGCCTTTTTCCAAGGGAGAACCCCCATTGTTCCTGGGTCAGTAGGAGTCATGGATTATGGATTGAGGACGGAGGGTGTCAGGGTGTGACAGTTTGCTGGTTGGGGAGAAGGGATGATGGAGTATACAAAGATGTCCTAGGAAATGCGTTATGTTTAAACAGCGTTTCCTCCCATAATTAGAAGCTAGAATTGGGTCTTCGTCTCTCATAAGCATGCTTCACCCAACAGCCGGCCAAGAGCCAGCCATTTTCTTTTGGGAATCAGTGTACGAGGAACAGCAAATCATTGAACTGGGTTCTTCTAATTCTAAGCCTTCGCTTGAATCTTGTTAGAATTATTGGCTTATGTGGCCTGTACAGTCAACTATCTGCCAGGAAATCTAAGGTATCATGATTGTTTCAATATTTCAAGTAAAAAATGAAAGTTGACTGATTAAATAGATTGCTGATTATTTACTCAAGATGACTGAAGTCCAACTATAGTGATAAACCCAAATCTCCTCTAATTTTCCACATGTGAATTCTCCTTGTAATACAATCAGAGACTTATTTGAAAGAAAAAAAGAAAAAAGAGAAGAAATATTGTTTGACATTTCCAATTCTCCAATGGACATTTCTTTTTTCAAACGCCATTTTCTCTTGAAATTCAACCATACACAAGTATTATTATAGATTGGCTATGTCACTCTGTCTATATGTTTTGATTCCCCCGCATTGTGTAGCCAAGGTTACAAGTGTGAAATGTGTGTCAAATTTAAATATTAACGAATGTTGTGATATCCTGCTTTACTCCCCCCCACCCCCCCCATTGCTTGTGACCTTCTAACGTACTCTATTCTATACTTATTTATCATGTTCATTGTTTGTTGTCTTTATCCCCCTGTCTGTAAACATAACAAAGGCCAGGATTATGTTTTGTTTACAGGTGTAGCTCAATCATCTAGCATATGGTAGATGTTCAATAAATATTTGTGGCATCAATGAATTTTAAAAACAACCATAGGGACACCTGGGTGGCTCAGTCCTTAAGCATCTGCCTTTGGCTCAGGTCATGGTCCCACGGTCCTGGAATCGAGCCCCACACTGAGTTCCCAGTTCCTCAGGGAGCCTATTTCTCCCTCTCCTACTCCCCCAGCTTGTGTTCCATCTTCAGCTGTGTCTTTCTCTGTCAAATAAATAAATAAAATCTTTAAAAATCAAAATTAAAATTATTTTTATGTATCAAAATATTATATAATATTATTATATATAAATAAAATATTAAAATATTTTATTAAAGATATTTTATTTTTCTTATATAAAGTATTTTATAAAATTTTATAAAAATGTTATTTAAATAATTTTAAAATTTATTAAAAAATAAAAAAGAAGCATAGGTTATGTTCTGGTTCTGGAATCATAGCCAGATGGTTCATTAGACAAGATTCCTATATGAGAAAATAGTCACTTCCACTCTCATAACATTTAAAAAAAAAAAAAAGTTCTAAATTCTAGGTCGACAGGCTAGGTGAATTCACCAGAGTGGTTTCAATATTGTGATGTACCATCCCTTACACCAGAGTGGTGAGGGACTGGGTGGAACATGGTTTCCCAGACTGGATCGGATCTCATTGCCCCGTGGAGTCTGCTGCATGCTCGCTAGTATGAACCCTCTTAATCTTGTTCTAGGGAATGCTAAAGCACAGTTTATTCAGTGAAAATGAGAGACACAAATTACTGTGGCATTGCATCACAAATGCCCATGTCAGGGCTAATGGAAATGCCACACTCGTGTACTACGTTCATTGAAATTTTGTGCAAAGCCTTGAGATTGGATGGCTAAGAAAACAATGTATTAAGGTATCCTATCATGCTATGATTGTAAAATTTACTGTAATATCATACTATTACACCATTTATTAGGTAAATTTATTCACTTATATTTCCAGGCTTAAGGCGGCCATGAAATTAGAGAGTATTTACACTCTCGATCCTGACCTCTTTGTATTAATGCTCAGCAGCTCTAACTTTCATTTATATATCTGAATAGTCACAGAACTGAGACAAATTCTTGGCTATCTTGTAGACAGGTTGCTATCTTTGCTTATTTCAGGAGGACAGTCTTAACCCCAGTCTTGAATACACTTTGGGCCTCTTAATGTGTGCTGGGTGAGTAAGAGCATTTTTGTAGGTGTATCCTATAGAGGGAAGAACCATCATCTGTTCGGGGGTGGAGAAAAAGAGCCTTATTCGATGTAGAGCCCAGAAGTACCGTTGGCTGGAGTGAGGCTCACCAGGCTTGTCAAGGGTATATCCTAAGACAGGGTTTTCTCACTGTTAGTCTATGAGCACATACTCATGTAATGAAATCAGTTGTCCTAAGGGTTCTGAACTGTATTCTAGTTCATGCCTCCTCTGGTTGGTGAGGAAAGATCAGAAAGAATTATCTTAAAAAAATGTGAATTGTGTTCCATTCTTACTCCAGACTTCTGGGCATTAAGACACCTGAATGCATGCCCTATTCTCAAAGATTCCCCGAATCTCTTTGGTTGATGGAGAAACTTGTTGTGTGTGTATGTGTGTGTGTGTGTGTGTGTGTGTATAATGTTTTTAAAGTAGGCTCTATGCCCAATGTAGAGCCCCATGCAGGGCTTGAACTCACAACCATGAGATCAAACTACAAGCTGAGGGGCACCTGGGTGGCTTAGTTGGTTAAGGGTCCAACTCTTGGTTTCAGTTCAGTCTGTGATCTCGGGGTCCTGAGATCGAGCCACGTGTCCGGCTTTTGCTCAGTGGGGAATCTGCTTCAGTTTCTCTTCCATCTTCCTTTCCACTTCCTGTTCATGCTCTCTCTCTCTCTCTCAAATAAATAAATAAGTTAAAAAAAAATATGAGCTGAGATCAAGAATCAAACAATTAACTTACTGAGCCACCCAGTTACCCCACTTGTTTGATACTTTATGTTTAAGATTTTGATTATAAACAGGGACTTAGGGCCAAGGCAGTTAATGTCCTTATGGTACAGCTTTCCAGACCTAAGATTTTTCTTAATTAGTATCAAGATGTAACTGAAAAGATAACTTAGAGTTAATTATTTTTTTCCACTAAATCTGCCATAGAATGGGTTCTTATGGATTTGACTTTTGACTGAAATCTTAGAATATCTAAACTAGCCACCTCATTCTATGCCCAGTTGAGTCACAAGGAGCTATGAAGGCCTTCAACAAGATCAGGTACATTTCATCACTTTTTTTTCATCAACAAATTTTCTGCTGTATATAAACAACCGCCCATGCTATAAAATAACCTATTGCTACTAATTATTTTGTGGAAATGGACCTCATGTATGGTCACTAATCTCTTTACTTAAAAAACAAGAGCAAAAACCAAGCTGAAATACCTTCAAATGACCCTTAGCTTTCTTTTCTTTTATTCAAATTGCAGGTTGTTTTATTTTTGCCTGATGCTCTATAACTTCATAGTGGTGGGAAAACTACTTATTAAGAAGAAATGAAGCAATTTGGAGTCTAGATGGTGCCAGAGTGAATAAATTAAACATATCCCCCCAGAAACAACATGTAAACAAAAAGGAATTCCTTACAAAAAACCACCTAGATCTTTGGCAAAGACTTTAAAATTCATTACTATTGGGTTTGGTTATTGGCTTTGTGGGTCCTAGTTTCAGCCTGACTGAATGATATAAGAATGTGGAGATATGCTGCTCAATGTAGATTGATTGCAATGGAGGAGGGGTGCTCTGTTAGATTTTATTAAGCCTAGAGTTGAAAATCTTGAGCATTGTTTCCTGTAATAGCCTCCATTGTTACTGATGTGTCAGGCACACTACAAGATGCAAAGATGCAAGATGAACAAAACCCAATAGCCTACATCGTGACGTTTTAAAGATGTAAACAAGAGATAACCAACAAAACACACTTTCAGTCAAATATGGCAATGCTAAGATAGAGGAGTAAGATCAACCAGAACCCCTCATGACAGACAACGTTTCTCAGTTGGATTCTGGGATTTGGGGCTCACTGCCTGTTCTTCATTATCTGTATCGTATTTGCCAAATTATGTGGTGATGTGGGCCATCAAATGAAAACTAGATTCAAAGTATGGTCTGATTGCCCTGTTAACTTGGTTGAGTCTTAGGTTATCTCATCTGTGAAATGGAGAAGAAAATACCTCATTGACTTAGTGTGAGAATTAAACAAGACTCAAGTCGAGTGCTTAGCCCAGTGCCTGGCATAGAGTAAGCCTTGAGTGAATAACAGCTCGTGCTGGTGCTGCTCTTGTTATTCATGTTGTCATTAGATTCTGAGAAACTCCAGTAAATATTTTTCTCTTACTATTGTGTTAGAATGTGGCAAAACTGTGACTCACTGTGGTTCACCTACTTACTGTTGTTAATTCCTCTCTTCTTCTTCTTTTCTCATGCCCTGAGTGCCTTTCCATTTCACCTATGGCTCATGGGCATTTCCCCTCAAGACTGTCTTCCTGCAGAAATCATCCTCCTTTCTGGAGAAAGAGTATGATTTATGGGAAGCCATGAAGTTTAGGAGTCTACAGGGTAAAGGCGATGAGAATGAAGTAGATGAGGGCTTTTGACTGACTCAGATGCTGAAGGACTTCACTGATAAAATTTAAGGGAGCCGGGGCACCTGGGTGGCTCAGTGGGTTAAGCCTCTGTCTTCGGTCCAGGTCATGATCCCAGGGTCCTGGGATCGAACCCTGCGTCGGGCTCTCTGCTCAGCAGGGAGCCTACTTCCCTTCCTCTTCCTCTACCTGCCTCTCTGCCTACTTGTGATCTCTGTCTGTCAAATAAATAAATAAAATCTTTAAAAAAAAAAAATTTAAGGGAGCCTAGACACTTATAGGAAATCACCTGAGTGGCTCTGAGGACAAAGTGAGAAAATTTTGCTATGCTTATTGGGATGATTAGGAAATATATTGACATCAATATTCTGGAAGTAGAAAGCCTCCTATGAAGAGAGGTGAGAGAAGCCATGATAGAAGAATGGAGCACAGAGAGAGAAAAGAAGGATTAAAACTTTGACAACCAGAGACATGCCTGCATGGCTCAGTCAGTCAAGGGTCTGACCCTTGATTTCAGCTTGGGTGGTGATCTCAGGGTCATGGGATCGAGCCCCACATTGGATTCTATACCGAATGCTATGCATGGAATATTCTTGAGATCCTTTTTCTCCTCTCCTTCTGCCCACTGGTGCCCTGCGTGCTCTCTTCCTAAACAAACAAACAAACAAACAAAAACCAACAATCTTTAAATGCTCTGACAACCAGAGACCATTTCAGAGTCCGGCTGGTTTATGGGTATAGAAGATGAGGTCAGAACCAAAACTTTCATTGAGTAGATTTTAAAATCTGGCTTTAGTTCTGCAGATATTAATTACTCATCTAAATAAACTAAGAAAGTCCTGTAGCATTAAGGATTATGGAAGCTTAGAGAAATTAAGGCTATAATATACCCAACCCTATAGAAGGCTTTGATCATCTATTTCCCATATATGGTCAGAATATATCTTTATTATTTAATACATTTTTCTGTGATTCCTTTTTTAGGAAAAATATTTTTATTGAAGTATTCCTACTGAAAAAGTGCACATATTATAAATGCTCAGCCTGGGGAAACTTTCATAAAGTGAACACATTCATCGACCAGCATTCAGATCAACAAACAGAACATCACTAGAACTTTCCCAATGCCCCTTGTACTCTCATTTACTTATTAACACAACCCTCCCCTCCTTGTCAGGTGATGGGGAACCATCCTGATAGAACAGTCTCTCTGTCATTGTAATTTATGTAAATTAAATCATATAGTATGTACTTTTTAAACATCTAATTTCATTTGCTCTGCCTTTTCATGTACCTAAGACTTACAATATTAAACATTTTACATAATTTTTTAAACAAAACAGGCATGAAATCTCTATCCATCACACGCTCTGTGTGTGTACCTATAAGAGAAATCAATCAATCTTTTATCAATTGGCTAATTCACTTCTTCAGTTAGCATTTGTTCCATGAGGGATATAAAGAGAGGAGAGGTATACTTTCTGCTCTTAAAATCTTTACATCTCTAAAGAAGGTCAAACTACCCCATAGCTCAGTGAAGGCACGACGGTTAAGGGTAGAATGTGCAGGAACAAAACTGAAGCTCCCTGTGGCAGCTTTGGTAGGGAAGAGAAGTCAGTGGGGTACCCAGATCAGGGCATTAGCAGTCATTTTCCCCAGCTAGAGGCACTGGAGGGGTTCACTGTAAAGAACTGGGAAGTCCTAAATCATTAGTAAAAATGTTTCTTATTGTCATCACTTACCAACAATTCTAAGCTCCTCAGTGACATAATATCTCCCCTCCCCACAAAATTTTTGTATGTCTAGGTTCCAGACAATTACTAATGTGTGCAAATTTTGAATTAGCACGTTTGTATTACTTACCCTTTACTACCCAGGTAGTCTACAGGGAAGTTAATTTGGAAGATAACTGGTTTCATGGTTGACCTGTAACAGCTATGGACTTAGCCGCACGTGTTTGTTGCAAGAGAGAGTTCCCACTGGTTCTGAATCATTCAGATTCCCTTCAGGCATGCAGGCTCCATTTGGGGTCTTTACCTGCTATGGTGGGTTCTATATAAACAACAATCCAAATGAAGAATCAGAGCTAGAGTTACTCATTTTTTTTGTCTTCCTTTGTGACCACGTGGAGTTCTTGTTTTGAGTGTTTAAAAGTTAAAACAGTGGGGGCTCAGGTCATGATCCCAGGGTCCTGCGATCGAGCCCCACATCGGGCTCTCTGCTCAGCAGGGAGCCTGCTTCCTCCCCTCTCTCTCTGCCTGCCTCTCTGCCTACTTGTAATCTCTGTCTGTCAAATAAAATAACTAAAATCTTAAAAAAAAAAAAAAAGTTAAAACAGTGAACCAGAATAGGAACCGCTAGGTGCCCGTATTTTGTTTGGTAAGTACAAATTTTAGCTCACAGATGAAATACTTTAAATAATTCGAATAAGTTTAAAACTGATACATCTTCCTTTGTGTTTGTGAATTAAGAAGTGAATGATCAAGAAATTGCAATGCTAACTTAGTGGTATGATCTCCTAGTTTTGTAAATTGGACTTTTTGCATTTAATTGGAAAGTACTAATTCCCTCCTTTCTCATTTTTTTGAACGTTGACATTTTATTTTCTTATTATTTTTCACTAATATGATTCTTGGTCCAAAGTTCAGGAAAAGAAAAGCTTTCCTTGTTTGCATTTCTTTTCTGGGCATGATCCATTTGATTTCATGGTTATTGCTAAAAATAATGTTGTTGATTAGAGGAGGATGTGTTAAAAAACGATCCACTCAGGGCATCAGATAAACCAGGTGTCCCCTGAGAGAAGAAACGCACAGGTATTTCAGGGACACCAGGTGCTAGTGGATATGAAGAAAGAGTTATTGACCTAAATTTGGGTGAGGACTGGTTCGACTTTTTCTCCAAATGAAAGTAAAAATGGGGGCTTGCCTGAAACTGGAAAGGCTTAGGGAGCATTCGATTTTGAAATCAAGATGAAAGCGTGGTGCTAACACAGCATTTTGATAGATTCAGTGCAGCCTGTTCAGTTCGGGAAGGAACTGACCATCTGCTGAGAGCTTTTTAAATGTGTTTAAGTCTGAGATGGCCTTTGTTGCTTTGGGTCTTTGTGTTGGGGTGTATTATTATTCCAAATTGTTGGAAGCCAGTCTTGCAGGAGGTAAGGTTTTGAATTCCTGATGGTGTGTGAATTTTTATCCGGAAGGTTTCTCCCTGGGATGAATTGATTTGCTGGCCAGAAATGAGACTGAATTCCTACATCAGGTTAAAGGCACAAGGGTGTTTGGTTTAGCAGCCTGCCCCAAGCGCCTCATCTGCATACTGATAAAGCCTTCTCCCCTCCCAGCCCAAACTTGGCAGTGGCCAGTTGCTAATGCAAGCTGCTTGGGGAACAAAGCAGAAATCAATCTAGCTTTCACCTGAATATAAGTAGGGCCAAAAGGAAAGGTCCCTCGTCCTTATTAAGGTCTACTCATTTTTTTTTTTTTTTTAAGCAGGTGACTATCTCTGGTCACATTTCACAGACTTCTATCACCTTGGCAACTGAAAGGAACTCCATTTTTCTTTACCTTCGTCTCTGCCTTAATCAGGCATCTCTTCTCTAGATTTTCTAAGACAATGTATTAGTTTGCTAAGGCTGCTATAACAAAATACCACAGACTGATGGCTTAAATAATAGAAATTTATGCTTTCTTAATTCTGGAGAGTAGGAGTCCAAGGGCTTGATTTCTTCCAAGGGCCTCTCTCCTTGGCTTTCAGGTGACCATTTTCTCTGTGTCTTCATATGGCCTTCTGTGTGTGTTCGTATGGCACATTTGTGTGTCCTAATCTCCTCTTCTTACAAAGGTATCAGTCATAATGGGCCCATCCCCATGCCCTCGTTCAGCCTTAATTACCTGTAGAAAAGCCCATATCCAAATATAGTCAAATTCGGAGGCACTGGACTTCAACAAATGAATTTCAGGACAGACATAATTTGGGGGAGGAAGGCACTAACAGTAAAGATCTTCCAAGGGTACTTGAACCAGAGAATGGCATTTTTGGTCCTAAATGATGGGTGTGACTTTTTTTTTTTTTTTTCCCTTGCTTTGGAAATATTCAGGATCAGAATAAAGTACTGCCTCAAGACAGGCTGGTTCTACACATGAGAAGTGAACTTTCAGTGGAAGAGATGGGCATTTTCTCCTGTTCCTGTACTCAAGGGAGCCCACCAATCCAGGGCTTTGAAAGATATCTGTCTAAGTTAAAACCAGACCTCAAAATTAAGGAAGTCTAATATGCTGGGGAGAGAATCAGAGTAGTATTATTAAGATTATGATATGATTATTTTGAAAATATGTCCAAGCTCTCTTAATGAAGCAAATGAGTAAAGTATAGTAAACATTTAGCAAGCTAGTCCAGAATTCATAGGAGGATAGAATTTAGTTGACATTTTCTCTGTGATTGGGTCTAAGCACCTTATGTTAACCATTGTCTTGATGGATAAAGGTTATACAATCCCAAAACCAGACATAAGACCTAATAAGACTTGAAAGAGGAAATCCGCTAGGACTATTTCTTTAAGATTCTAGAATGTTGTGTTTATAACTGGGAAAATAGGGGAATTTGGTTTATTTCCAGGCTTGGATATTGCCAGGAGAGAGTGTCAGCTATTATTTGAACTTAGACTAAACAACAGATATTTTTGCCAGAACTTCCTAGATTAGAAAACAAGAAATAAAATTTACACGTGTTGAAGAAAAGTAATCTAATCTGATCTGAGAAAGTAGTAAGGAAAAACTTGAATTTAAAACGATAGAGCCGATGTTATTGTATGGTCAGGAGAAAGAAATGGCCAGTGTGACACAGAGAGTGTTTTCTGAATTTCTTTAAATACAGCCGACTTAAATACACTTCCTCTGTTCCTACCACTTTTACTCTTTTCTTTCAATATGCATTGTTATCAAGGCTAAAGGGGAGTACAAGGTGACAAGAGTTACAACGCACTGGACACAGACACATGGTTCACAACGAAAACCTGAATCTGGTCCTTGACTTTATTAATGAATGTATTCAGTTGCTAAAACGTTACTATGAGCAACTAGAAAAGTCCTTGCCTTCAAAAGCTGAACTTCTTAATGGATGTACTACGCTAAATAACATGGACAGGCAAATTACTGAGATACATAATGATTTTTCCAAAGACAAAGTTTGGGTTCAGCTTATAAAAGCTGAAAATGTACTGGGACAGCTGGGTGGTGCAGTCAGTTAAGTGTCCAGTTCCTGGTTTCAGCTCAGGTCAGGATCTTAGGATGGGGAGATTAAGCCCCACATCAAGTTTTGTGCTGCCCCTCCCTCCCGTGTTTTCTCTCTCTCTCTCTCTCTCAGTTTCTCCTTAGGCTTTGAAGGCTGGTTCTGCTCTGCCCTACAGACCTGAGGGAGTCTCTAACAGGGGAAGATAAAGGCATTTACCCTACAATAGGATTAAAGGAATTTGTTGGGGGGCGGGTAGTTGAAAATCAAAGAAAACCTTTCACCTGGTACATTTGAAATTATTCAACTCCTCCTATGTTTCACTATCACAAACATCCAAACTTCAGAGCCCAAGCTACTTCTGAAATAGTATATGTCCCAGTGGTTATGGATCTGACCTTGTTCCCCTAAAAATAATATGCTTTCTGTCCTTCATCTTTTCTAGGTAATACTGTGTTTGGTTTAAACCAGATGTTAACACACTTACATCTTGGAGAGCCATCCATCCAATGATATAACTATCGTAAATCTGCCCATCCATTTGTCCATCCAATGTCTTGTCCATTGTCTGGCATAATATGAAGGCTTTGCAAATATTTGATGAATGAATAAAAAATCCATGAAAGCTTGATTGTCTACTATGTGCCATTTATAATCTAGAGATCTAATAGCCCAGTTTCACCTGGAGACCATTTGGAGCCAGGTTTACTCAGGGCTTTTCAGGAGTTTGTACGGACTGCTGTATTGGTGATGAGAAAAGTATGAGTATCATTTTTGTAACAAATAGCTTTCTTAACAAAAAAAAACTCTTGTAATTTGCAATTTGTAGATATACATAGGAAGATTTCTTAAACAAGATAAACCTCAGGTTAACTTAGAAAAAGCTTATAGGCAAAATAAAGTCTGATACTCCTGTGAGTTCTGAGAACATGGTAGCTAAGTGTCTGGACTAAGAGTTGCAATTTTCTCTGAGGGGACACACCGTGAATGGGAGTCACTTGAAAACCTCCTGGGACTTGCTGAAATTCTCCTTAATATCTCTTTAGGGGACTGAAATCCACAATGTCATCTAGTCATCAAAGAATCTCAGTCTCCCAAAGGTAGCAGAACAGCCTTTTATGGAAGGAGAAGCTGAGAGGCAGGAAACTAAAAATGGCAGAGATGGGCTTCCACTAAGAAGGTAGAAGAAGAAAAATATATTTGTTTTAGTATGTCTGATGTCTGGCTCTTGGTCACAGGAGGAAGCTCAGCAGATACCAGATGTGTCCTTCCAACTGATAGTTCGTGGTGTTATATGGTTTACCAGTCATTTTCTCATGGTGCTTTTCAAACTATGCCTCCAAACTACCTCTAACAGTGCAGGCAGTGAATGTGACTTCCTGGGGTCTGCCAGCATTTTGAAACAGACCAAAGATTTGTTGTAAAGTTTCCTGATTTCTCAAAAGAATTCAACCTTATTTTACTTCCTATTCTAATATAGCTCTGTATTTGCTTTAATGTGGAAAACAATGCTTTAAATCCATTAATATAGAGTAAAATGTATCTTCAAGATAATAACCTCCATACCACCTCCCCACCTCTACTCTCCCCCTTCAGGTGTGCACAAATGCACCCACTCCCCACAATAACCCTGTAGAAATGAATATCTATGCTATCTTCCTTTACAGAGGAGGAAATCAAGGATCCAAGAGGCTAATCAAAGCTGCTAATTGACTATTTACTAGTACTCACTAAAGTGCCAGCCTTTGTCTCATGGTTTCATGTATATTTCATTCTCATGGCCACTTCATCAATACCACTTTATAGAAAAGGAAACCAAAAATTGTAAAGGTTAAATAGCTTGTCTTTGGCCACAGGGTTATAAGGAACAAGACTGGATTTGAACCCAGTTTGTCTGACTCCAAGGAAACCACTCTCTGTTATACCATCACTATCACTCTTCAAATGTTTCAAATTAAATTTTGCACCTTGAGCAATCTAACTAAAGTAATATTGCCTGGAGGCTGGGGGGGGGATCCTTTTAAGGAAAGGGCCCTTTTTTTTTTTTAAGATTTTATTTATTTATTTGACAGAGAACACAAGTAGGCAGAGAGGCAGACAGAGAGAGAGGAAGGGAAGCAGGCTCCTCGCTGAGCAGAGAGCCCGATGCAGAGCCCGATGGGGGGCCCAATCCCAGCACCCTGAGATCACGACCTAAGCTGAAGGCAGAGGCTTTAACCCACTGAGCCACCCAGGCGCCCCAGGAAAGGGCCCTTTTATCAATTAAGTCTTTGAAGGGGACCTGAGGGGAACCTGAAAAATTGAGTCATTTAGCTCCTTGAGCTTTGAAGAACCTAGTGGAAAGTGATGTAGAGACACAGGTTCCTTCCTCCCCGACTGCTGGAGTGATAAACAAGGGTCTTTCCATCAGTCAGTCTGCAGTGGTCCATACACACTCTGTACTAAGCCGGGTGTGCTTAAGAAATACAAATGCAATCATGGCCTTGCTGCTGAAGAACTTATAATGTTGCCACCTCCTTGGATGAAAGGTGAAATACATTATCAAGCAATGAGTGGTTAAGTACTGGGGGCGGGGGCAGTGGGGCTGTCATTACTTCTGAAGCTTGGGGTTCGTGGGAATGCAGCATCATTGAAGAGTGCAAGAGTAGGATTTATTTGGGAGAGGAGGGCAAATCCTCCATTCCATTTTTACCCAAAGCATTATTGTTTTTCTTCTATAATGCTCTGCCAGCACATCAGTTCTCCAACACAGCTAGATAATTCCTTCCAGACTTTCTGATTCTCAGAAGTTGCTGAAGGAGATGAACGTGGCTAAACTGGCTGGTTTGCTTCCTGAAACTCTGTTCTCCTCCTCCGGCCAAGCTGTGTGCATATGACTCCTTGCCTCTTTTCCTACATGTGTGTGTGTACACCTATATACTCATTTAGCAACATTCATTCATTGGTGAAATACTTGCATAGTGCCTGCCAGGTGCTGGATACAATAGTGAACAATATAGAAATGACTTCTGCATCCATAGAGAGATAAGACATAAAGTAGAGAGGAGGGACTCAGAGAGCAAAGCTGAAAATAAATGCACCTGTTTTCTATATTCCATATTTCTTTTCTGCTTTTCACCTTTTAAAAGAACTGAGCTTCCACATAGTGAGAGCACAGTAGCAAAGAGGAGAATGAGGTCACAGATCTGTATCCTTAACACTTGCACATTCCTGAAATAGTCTTTCCAGACTCTACACTGCACAACTTCATTTGAAATAATCTTACATTATGCAGTGGTTCTTACTGAACCAAACGGTCTACTTTTGGCAAATCTTACTAACAGCTGAGAAGCAGTTGTTGGATTGCTTGTTAGCTCTAGCAATTAAATAACCATCACTAAAAAATAGTATATGGATGAGTTGGAAGCAGTAAGATGCTACATGTTGGGTATAAAGTTGCCTGGACTTGCTGTGTCTGGTGTTGATAAGGTAGCAGATGGTCTAATAGACTCCATCCTTGAGCAGCTAAATTGGTAGGGTCTTGGTTTAATAATCTTGTGTTCTAATGATTCAGGCGAGTGATGAAAAGCAGTGCAATTACTCACTTGTAATAATGCCCAGTTGGCCTGGATGGAAGGGGCACTCACTCATACATGGTGTGATGTAATTAACTCCTGTTCCCCAGAAACATGGCTCTTTGTAGACAGACTACCTTGAACAAACACATCTCACCTTTATGATAAAACTTAAAAGCATTTTCCAAGTGGAAAATGCCTCTTAATTATTTAGGTCATAGGAGAAGAGAACATTTCCAAAGTTTATGTTAGTGCAGTATTTCTATATTTCAGAAACACGTCCACAAATATGATTTCTTTGGATTCTAAAATATGTTGGTGAGGGTGGGAGTGGGGAGGACTTGTGTAAGCCATTTGTGCTGAGGAAATCATTCAGAGGCTTGTTTGAGCCACAGAGAAGATCTGGAGTGCCAGAGAATTCAGGTGTTCCAAACCTGAGGCCTGGATACTTTGCACCCTGATATACTCTTCAGATTCCTTTTACCCAACAGTTTCTCCCTGTCCCTTTGCAAAGCTTCTCATCAGTTCTTCAAAGACACTGTATAATTTATGGATGTAAGTTCTAGTTCCTCAAATTTTTCACTTCTTGAACTTCTGCTGGGGTAAGTTGAATGGAATGAACACCATCAAAATACAGGTAATAATTAACTACACTTTATTATTTTTTAATGTTTTCTTTATTTATTTGAGAGAGAGAGAGCACAAGGAGGGGAAGTGGCAGGGCAGAGAGAGGGGCAGACTCCCCTCTGAACAGGGAGCCTGATGCAGGGCTCAATCCCAGGACCTGGGGACCTTGACCTGAGCTGAAGACAGATGCTTAACTGACTGAGTCGCCCAGGCACCCCTTAACTACACTTTAATATTCCCCATGATACCATGTGATTTACACAGGCTAAAATACTAACAAACATTTGTGAAATGAAATTGCTTCCTTAAAATGTCGATTTATAAGATCAATATACAAAAACCAATTGTATTTTTATGTACTAACAACAAACCTATGGGAAGCAAAACTAAAAACACAATACCATTTATAACCACTCCAAAGGAAATTAAATTAATGAAATTAGATATAAGTGTAACAAAACATGTTTAGGATCTGTATGCTGAAAATTATACAATTCTGATGAAAGAAATTTTTTAAGAACCTAAATAAATGGAAAACATATTCTGTTCATAGCTTTAAAAACTAACATAATAAATAAGTCAGTGCTTTAAAATAGCTTTAAAAACTAACATAATAAAGAAGTCAGTGCTCCCCAAACTGATATGTAGCTTTAACATAATTCCTATTAAAATCCCAACAAGATTTTTTTGTATATATAAACAAGCTTATAAATTATAAAATTATAAAATTTATATGGAAAAAATATACCATATAATAGCTAAAATATCTTGTCATAGAGAAATAAATAGATGAAACAATCTATCCACTATTGACTTGTTATATAAGTATAGTAATTAAGATTGTACTGTAATATTGACAAAGGGAAATAGACATGAATCAATGGAACAGAGTAGAGAATGCAGAAATAGAATACAACCCACACAAATATACCAAACAGAGGTTTTTTTCCAAAGGTGCATGAACAACTTAATGGAGGAAGGTTAGCCTTCTTAGCAAGTGGTACTGAAACAATTGGACAGACATCCATAGATTAAAAACAAAAACAGAAACCCGGATGTTTACCTAAACTTCACACCTTATAAAAAATTATCTCAAAATTCATCATGGACTTTAGTGAAAATGTAAAACATTTAGGAATAAACAAGAGAAAATCTCTAGGATCTAGGACCAAGCAGAGTTCTTTGACTTGATGGCAAAGACATGATCCCCAAAGGGAAAAGTTTATAAATTTTACCATACCAAAATTAAAAACTTTTTCCCATGTTAAGAAAATGAAAAGACAAACTACAATTTGGAAGAGTCTATCTGCAAATTGGGTATCTGACAAAGGCAGATATATATACTAGAATATATATGTTGCTTTCGAAACTCAACAGTAAAAAAGCAAACAATACAATTAGAACATAGGGGAAAGACCTACGGGAAATGAAGAGACATTTCATCATGATAAAAGATTTCATCAAAGATATGCTGATGGCAAAAAAAAAAAAAAATATATATATATATATATATATATATATATATACTGATGGCAAATAAGCACACGAAATGATGCTCAATATTATTAGCCATTAGGGAATGCAGATTAAAACCACAATGAGGTATCACTACACACTTATCAGAATGGTTAAAGTAAAAATATAAAAGATAGTGACAATGCCAAATGCTGGCAGGATGTGGTGAAACTGAATGACTCATACATCGCTGATGGGGATGTAAAATTGCTCAGGCATTCTGGAAAACAGTTTGGTGGTCTTTACGAAAAAAAAAAAAAAAAAAAAAAAAAAAAAAAAAAAAAAACATGCAACCACCATATTACCCAGCAATTTATCCAGAGAAACGAAGGGTTGTGTTCACATAAAAATCTGCACGAGAATATTTATAGTGGTTTTATTCGTCATATCTCCAACTTGGAAACAACTCAGATGTCTTTCAACTGGTGAATGGTCAAACAAACTGATATATCTATACCATGGAACATGACTCCGCATTAAATAAGAATGAACTATCAGTTCACCCAATAGCTTGGCTGGAAATCCAAAGAATTTTGCTGAGTAAATAAGCCAATTGCAAAAGGTTACCGTGTTCCCACATGTATAACATTTTGAAATAATGAAATTATAGAAATGGGGACCAGGAGTTAGGGAGGGAATAGGGGCAGGAGGAAAGTGGGTATGACTGTAAACAGGTAACATGAGGCATCCTTGTGGTGATGGAACCGCTCTGTATCTTGACAGTATGAATGTCACTATCCTGGTTGTAATGTTGTACCATAGCTTTGCAAGTTGTTACCATTCATGGAAACTGGATAAAGGCTATGCGGGCTCTCTCTGCACAACTTCTTAAAATTGCATGTGAATCTGTAATCCTTAAAACAGCGTATGAGTCTACAATTAAGTCCAAATAAAAATTCTTAAGTTAAAATAATTTTCCCTAGCTCACCTATTATTGTAGGCACCATAATATTTTCTACTTGACATTTAAATCAAGTCAAGTAAAATCCTCAAGTCAGTCTTTGTATGGCAAGTATCATCCTTGATTATTGCTGGTTTTTACTATGTTGTTATCTAGTATTATCAGCAAATATTCACTGATTTCTTGTTTCACAGCTCTGTTTGCTTCAGATAATGTCATTGGAAGGCTTTAGAAGAGCTGTTGGAACTGTCCCATCATTTGTCACTATCAGCCATTCTCCATTGTCTTACACAAGTGAACATCACATCATACCTGACTACATCCCAACTGCCAACTCTCCAGCTTCTTTTAGTTAGTGAACTACTTTGTTCTTTATTTTTGTATTTTCTTGCAGGGCTACCATGGAGGGCTAAGTAGAATTTACCGAATTCCTACTATGTATCTAGGTGCAGCCCACAAGGCTGTGGTGGCTCTCAGACTGGCAGCCAAAAGAATGTAGAGAAAATAGAACTGAGTAGGGTTAGCCTGATGAGATACTGTCTCCATCCATGAAAGTCAGGCTTGTGGTAGGACTTTTGGAGGAAAGGATCTAGTGTAACTTGGTGATGCCTCAGCAGCTCGACTAAGCCAAATATTAGAAGATAGGCCCTAAGCAAGCTGTTTTATATGCATATGCTCACAAACCCTTTGAGTAGGTGCTATTATCATTGTTATTTTACAGATAGGGAAACAGAGACTTACTGATAGAGTGTACAAGATCTATGAAGTCAGGAACCAGTATCCAGACTCTTATTTGCATGATTTGGAGATCTGTGTTCACTTCCCTGTATATGACAATGAGGGGCCACTATTAACAGAATAGTGTCTTCTCAGTCACTGTCTCTTGAAGAGATGGAGACCATGATTGGTCTGACTTGTTTCTAATCCAGCTCAGTGCCTTTAGTTCTTAAAGGAAGAGAGAAGGTCTTCTGGGTGGCTCAGTCAGGACTCTTGATTTTGGCTCAGGTCATGATCTCAGAGTCATGAGGTGCAGCCCCAGGTCAGGCTCCACGCTGGGTAAGGAGTCTGCTTAAGATTCTCTCTCTTGAGACATGTACGCCCCTCAATTGGTTAAGTGTCCACCTTCAGCTCAGGTCATGATCCCTGGGTCCTGGGATCGAGCCCCACATTGAGCCACTTACTCAGCGGAGAACCTGCTTCTCCCTCTGCCTGCTGCTCCCCCTGCTTGTGCTCTCTCTCTCTGACAAATAAATAAATAAAATCTTTAAAAAAAAAAAAAAAAAATTCTTTCCCTAGTCCTCTGCCCCTTCCCCATGTTCTCTCTCTCTAAAATAAATAAATAGGGGTGCCTGGGTGGCTCAGTGGGTTAAAGCCTCTGCCTTCAGCTCAGGTCATGATACAGGGGTCCTGGAATTGAACCCCATATCGAGCTCTCTGCTAAACAGAGAGCCTGCTTCGCCTTCTCTCTCTGCCTGACTCTCTGCCTACTTGTGATCTCTGTCAAATAAATAAATAAAAATCTTTTAAAAAAATCCTAAAAAAAAAGTAAGAGAGAGTAAAATTCTATGAAAATATTCCCTTAAAGACCTGATCTTCCCTTTCTGCGTGGAGTTTTCCTCTGCTCTACTCTATCAATGAGTTGTTTCACAATAGCTTTACGATTGCCTGTTATACGGTAGTATAGTAGCTATAGCCAACTGATATAGCAGATCACTGGCCATCTCCACCACAAGCAGGAGTCCAATCGCTTTTTCCATCAGTGGAGAGAGCCCACACCTGCCTATCACCACTGAGTAGCTCAAATTAGGAGTCCAGGTTAGTGAGCTGAAAGTGTTGAGTTTGAACTCGGGACATGTTCTATCCCACAGAAATGTACTTAATCTGGAAGAGAGCTTCCTTTGCTTTCAACATAGCCAGGGAGAGAGATAAATACTCACTGCTACAACAAATATTAGTTACATAACTTTATGTTCAAGGTAATGTTTGTAATTATTACATTCTATGTAGGTACAAACTCTATGTTAGGTGCTTTATATGTATTATCTCATTTAATCTTCAAAATTTTATTACCATATCCTGATTTGGAGTGTTGTTCAGGTTTGCCCCATACCACGCCCTTCCGTAGTTTCTATGTAAGACTCTTAACTATAGAGAACAAATTGATGGTTACCAGAGGGGAGCTGAGTAGAGGGTTTGGGTGAAAGAGGTGATGGGGATTAAGAGTATATTTATGATGAATACTGAGTTATGTATAGAATTATTGAATCACTATATTGTACACTGGAAACTAACATTGTATGTTAAATATACTGGAATTAAAATTAAAAACTTAATTAAAAGAAAGAAAGAAACAGATGTTTTAAAAAAATGTTCTATGTGGGGCACCTGGGTGGCTCAGTGGGTTAAAGCCTCTGCCTTCGGCTCAGGTCATGATCCCAGGGTCCTGGGATAGAGCCCCTCATCGAGCTCTCCGCTCAGTGGGGAGTCTACTTCTCCCTCTCTCTCTGCCTGCCTCTCTGCCTCCTTGTGATCTCTGTCTGTCAAATAAATAAATAAAATCTTTTTTAAAAAAATGTTTTATGTGAGCTGGAGTATAGTAGGTTCTAGAGTCTTCAGGTATGCAGAGAACCCAAGGGAGACTTGGGTTTGTTTGTTTGTTTGTTTCAGCATTATTCTTACCCTTCCATACTTCTTACCTCTATCAAAGCTGTGTGGTTTGAGAAAAATATATATTGTCTCAGTCCTGGGATCTAGTTCTGGTCTGAGTTCTACTACTACTGAGAAGTTGGATTTGGGCTGAATTAATTCAGCTTTTGTGCCTCAATTTCCTCATTGGTAACATGAGGTCATAGACTAAACTTTGGATTTTTTTTTTTAAGATTTTATTTATTTATTTGAGAGAGAGAGAAAGATCACAAGTAGGCAGAGAGAGAGGAGGAAGGAAGCTCCCTGCTGAGCAGAAAGTCCGATGCGGGGCTCAATCCCAGGACCCTGAGATCATGACCCGAGCTGAAGGCAGAGGCTTAACCCACTGAGCCACCCAGGCGCCCCTAAACTTTGGACTTTTTAAAGGACACTTTATACTTGAAAGCTGTGTACATCACCATCTGATCGTCTGCAGTAATTCACTCAGGAGATTTGAGAGCAGAGTTTGAAATTCAAAGCCAGTTGCTGAAGATCCAAGGAATCATCGGTACAGGTGTTGTGCTGTCTCTTCCTGGTTCCAGCTTTCCAACCAGACCCATCAAAGCACAGATCACATCATGCAGGGCTAGACAGCCACAGCAGGTGTAGGCCTAATTTTTTCTACCAAGCACTGACATATCTAAGCAGATGTTAGGGTTGAGCGTTTTTTTTTGTTTGTTTTGTTTTTTGTTTGTTCGTTTTTAGCCTCTTGGCTTCCACTTCTTGTGACGCATTTGTTTCTTTGGAGGCACACTGCATTATTTTTCAAACTGGGAAAAACCCTCCCGGCAACAACTATTTTTTTAAGTGTAAGAACATTTTCAACTCCAGCTTCCTTTAACCCAGCTGAAAAATATTTAAAGTAAAGCAACAACTGGTCTCAAATAAAAGAAAAAGTTACAGCTGAGAATCTCCTTTTAGCTGTACAGATGATTTCTTTCTATATCTACCCTACATAGCAAGACATCTGTAAGTCTATATTACTTCAGACAGACATCTGTAAGTCTATAATACTTCAGGGCTGTTGGTGAGAAGTCAAAAAGCACTGGGTGGGGCTGGGGTTGGGGGATGTCTATCTTTTTGATTGCTAAGGAAATTATGTAGACTTAGTTTTTAATTGCTTCTTGAAAATTCCACATCAGAGAATTTTGGTTTGCCATAGTGTGGCAGCTGGCATAGAGGGTCTAACATTGTTTACTTTCTATGCTTACTTTTCAAAGAATGGGCACGATTTTATTGGTGATACTAAACTGAACTGGCATCCAGGCTAAAAGTTTCTTAAGCTGAGGGAATTTTGTTTTGTTTTTCACATGATCAGGGTTAGCAGGAGTGCTGAAAAGAGATAGGAAAGAAGTTGATCAAAATGCCATAATACTGGCAAAGGTAAGAATTCCTGAGGATCTATGCAGAAAATCTTTCTCCGAATGTGTACAGAAGATGTTTACAATCATCCTCAGTAACTTGTCCTTCATACCCACCTGTCTCTAATAAGCATGCCCACTACACAGGGACTGCCACGTGGTAAAGCCTCATGGTAAGCATTTAACACGTTTGTTGAATGACGGTAAGAAATGAGTGGATGAATGGAATAAACAAACGAATTAGAGATTGCACTTCCTACTCCCCACCTATTACTAAAATGAAAAGTTTATGATCAATATGTGGTTAATGGATTCTGTGGGAAAGACGTACATATGAAAACTTGCTCTATTATTTACTGTATTTTTAGAAACTTACTTCACTTCCCGAAGACACAGTTACTTTGCTTAAAATGAGAAGAATAAGACCACAAACTTCGTAACAACGTTGTGAGCACTGACTTACATCTTCATTTAACTTTCACAGTGCTTGGTACATAATAAGCAACTAACTAGATTAGGCATTATTATATCACCATTATGGAGAAAACAAATAGAATTTGTAGTTAACAAACTTCCTGCAAAGAAAACTCAGGCCAAATGACATCATTAGTGAATTCTATCAAATATTTAAAGGTGACATAACATCAATTCTACACAAATTCTTTCAGAAGTTAAGAGAGAAGAAAACATTTTCCAATTCATTCTATGAAGCCAGCATTACTCTGATAGTAAATCAAAGATGTTATCAGAAAACCATACACCAATATCCCACGTAAACAAAGAAGGAAACTAAAAAAAAAATTATAGCCAATTAAACTCAACAATATAGAAAAGGATAAGCCATTGTGGTCATTCCTAGGCCATGTTGACTTAACATTTAAAAAACCAGTAATACCAAGGTACCTGGGTGGCTCAGTGGGTTAAAGCCTCTGCCTTTGGCTCAGGTCATGATCTTAGGGTCCTGGATTGAGCCCTACATCGGGCTCTCTGCTCAGCCGGGGGCCTGCTTCCTCCTCTCTCTGCCTGACTCTCTGCCTACTTGTGATCTCTGTCTCTCAAATAAATAAGATCTTTAAAAAAAAAAATCAGTAATACCATGTTAACAGATTTAAAAAAAAAATCACATGATCATCTCAAAATAGGTACAGGAAAAGTTTTTGAGAAAATAACATCTAAAAATCAGTAGCACCATAGTAACAGATAAAAAAAAATAATAATAAAAATCATATGATCATCCCAAAATAGGTACAGGAGAAGTTTTTGAGAAAATCTAACATGCATTTATGGTATAAACTCTCAACAAACTAGGAATAAAAGGAAGAAAATATAAAATAAACTAAAAGAAAATAGAAGGAAAAAATTAATATAAAGCTAAAATTAATAAAGAAATATGAAAATATAAAAAATATTTTTAAAAATTAAAAAATAACATTGATAAATGAAACAAAGATGTTTCTTCAACTACTTGAATGTAATGGATAAATACTTGATATACTAAGTAAGACCACAAAAGAGAAAAACAAAAGACAATGTTATATCAGGAATAAAGTAGGAAAGAAATACAGCAGTTGTGAATTTAGTTCCAAAATTTTAAGTAATTATTTTGTGTTCTTTTAACCAAAAATTTGAAAGTCAAGATGGTTGAATGATAATAGTCAAAATGTGGGAAATGCTCAGGAAAAGATAGTTAAGCCAAGTTGTCTAAAGTCCAAAGAGGAAATTGAAGTTTGTCAAAGATCTACCATTTGAAAGGGTGCCAGGCTCAGAGCACACCTAACCTTCCAGAAACAGGCAATGTCCATGTTATTCAGACTATAAAGCCAACAGAATGCTTACATCAAAGCTAAACATATTAACAATGAAAGAAATATGGTAGCAAGTTATATATATACATACATTTATATATAGATATGCAAAAATAAAACTAAACATCAGCAAATCAAATGCAGAAAATAGTTAAAAGAATAAGACACTATTTTAAGGGTTATTCAACATTTAAAAACTCTATTAACACATTTTTAGTTCCTTAGTATAAAGTGATGCCAAAAAGGAAAATAAAAATATTAGAATATCTAACTCTAAAATTGTATTAAAAGACATGAAATAATGTTTGAAGAAATAGATATATCATATGTCCAAATCAAAATACTTAATATATAAATTTAAGACGATTCTATACAAGTCCCAATTGTTTCATATATGTGTTCGGTTTTTAACTTGACAAATTGATTCTAGAATCTCTTAGGAGAATAAATGAGTGAGAATAGCCAGCATAGTTTAGAAAATGAATTATAATTATAATGAAAGATTAACACTATCAGATAAACCAATTACAGGAGCAGAATCTAAAGAAACTAAAAAACAAGTAGAAATTTAATATTTACTAAAAGTAGTAGATTAATCCTGGGGGGAAACAGACTGATGCAAATCATGTTATCTGTATTTAAGAAAGTAGTTAGATGCTTGCTTATATTGCATAAAAAGATAACTTTCATCTGGATTACAAATCTAAATATAAAACAATTATTAGAAGTAAATGTACAGGAAATATGTTTTTAACCTTGGTGTTGGGAAAGTTTAAAATTCAAAATCTCTAAGCAAAAAACTTAATAAATATAATTGTATAAATATTAAAAACATTACTAAAGCAAAGAATACAGAAACAACAGTGAAAGTGGCAGACTAGGAAAAAAGATTAGCAATATATGACACATAAAGTGTTAATTAAAAGCAAAATGCATTTATACAAATATAGTATATACAAATATGTATATATATAATACATATATCTATATGTTTTACATATATATATATAAATATGGAAAAGCCATAATAGAAAATCGAGCCATAAATGTGAACAGGAAGTTTATACAAAAATAAACACAAGGGGCGCCTGGGTGACTCAGTGGGTTAAAGCCTCTGCCTTCAGCTCCAGTCAGGATCCCAGGGTCCTGCGATTAAGCCCCTTGGCGGACTCTCTGCTTAGCAGGGAGCCTGCTTCCCTTCCTCTCTCTGTCTGCCTCTCTGCCTACTTGTGATCTCTCTCTGTCAAGTAAATAAATAAAATCTTTAAAAAAACCCCACACAAATGACAATGGACATAGAAAAAGATGGTAAACCTTGCCTACAACTAAGGACATGCTTTTATTTTATTTTATTTTATTTTATTTTATTTTATTTTATTATTTTTAATGAAACATTTTAAAACAGTAAGAAGGCATTTTGCTTCTCAATGGCAAAAATTAAAAAGATTACTAAGAGCAAAGTGGCAAAAGTTCTGGAAAAGAAGCATTTCCAGGTTGCTAAGGACTTATTAGGTGTAATGCTTTGAAGAAAAAGTTGGCAGCAACACAGCTGAATTTAAGATTCTATTGTGTCCCAAGTGTCAAAAGTCTATAAAGATCTCTATGTATAAACATGTTTGCTGCAGCAGACATTATAATAGAAACTATTAAAATACCCATCATTTAACAGAATGTCTAAATAAAGTATGATGATCACTCATATGATGGTACAACACCAATAGGAAATAATGAGGTAGATCCACATTTATGTATCTGGAAACAAGGCTGGGATGTTATTAAGTTAATAAAAATAAGTTGTAGGACAATGTGTACCTCTCCACCACAAACCACTTAGTAACTACAACACTAAATTATTTGTCAAGACACACTCCCCATGAGCCACAGAAAACTTCTCCATATTCTTGATCTAGATCCATTTCTCTTTAACTCAGTTCTCAGCAGATGTCCACCTCTGATTGAACAGATAAATCTTTCTCCTCCCAAAGAAGATCCTTTATCTTCCACCTTGAAAATATCTCTGATCCCTTCACATTCTCTCTGGCTTCTAAGGGGGAAATCTTCTTTATATGTTCCTTCTGTATTCATCTCCTCCCTTCCCCACAGCATCAGTCTTTCCTGGACTAACTTCTTTGCCTTAACTTTCAAACATAAAGTTCTTCTCCTTTAAAGACACGGAATAAAACAAAAATTTATGGGCCCTATTGCCTACGAGCTATGGGGTTCCTGTCACCAAACTCTTCAAATTCTGCTCACCTCAGGCTGCCTCTTTCCCTACCATTGCTCCTTTACTCCCAGCAGCCTTTTCTCACCATGAAAGCTATACTCACAGATCTCTCAAGTTGAAGAATCACCCTATCCAGTCCTCTTTTCTCAGTTTCCTTTTGGTGGGTTTTTTTTTCCCCCCTAATGTTTTGCTTTGTCTTGAACATAATTGTCTACCTTCTAATTCTTGAACCACTCTCTGTTGGCCCTATTAACTTTCTGGTTCCCAATCTGTTTGCTCATTGGTCCCAGTATATTGCTTTCACTAAATTTCCTTCTTCTAGCTACCATTGTAGTCTACAGCTGCCTAACCCATTATTAACATATCCTCTGTGTCTCCCTCACCTAATTCTCCAATCCTGACTTCTTTTCCAATCCCCACTTCAGCATCTCTAGTCGTCTACCAAGACAGCTCCACTTAGGTAGCAGTCTAACATGCTGAATTAAATATGTCTGAAGCCAGGTCCTTCACCTTTCCTGAGACTCTCAGCCTGATGATTGGCTCTCTTCTCTCTCAACAGTCTCTGTCTGTATAGCCCCGCTTTCTCCATGTTTCCCATGACCAGAATCTTTGCAGCTTTTCTCATTTCCATTGTTTTCTTTCCTTTTTTAATTGTCACTAGTCTAGCCCTATGAAATTCAATCCCAATATTCTTTTCAAATCATAACCTTTTAACAATCTCCTACATATAAGTGTTAGCTGAGACAGTTAGCTGAGACAAACTATCTCTGCAACATATTTTCTACATCCAAACCTTCAGAAAGCTGCTGCCCCCTTCCTCCTCAACCAACTTCTTACTCCTTCCATGAAGCCTTTCAATATTTTCTTCTTCTGCACATATAGCATTGGATGACATATATACTATTCCTGTGGCAGTCATATTATTACCTTGTCTGTTTATACTTTCTTGTTTTTATGCCTTCCCTTCTTAAATGAACATAAGCTTCTGAAGGAAAATGGCCATTACATCCACTAGGGATTCTCTTTGTCTGCTAGTAATGGAAACTTCCTGAAACAACAGTGTCTTAAATAAGATGGAATGTCTTTTCTCATAATATAGAGAAATAATACGACAAGCAGTCTAGGACTGGTGTTCATAAGAGAGACCCAGACTCTATCATTATGCTTTACTATCTTTAGCCTACATTTATCATCATTAGAGGGCCTTCATTAACACAATGTGGCTGCTAGAGTTGCAGCCATCAAGTCTGCATTCAGGCAGGAATGAAGAGAAGATAGGGAAGAACAAAATATATATTTCTCAGACTAGTCATTCCCTTTCACTGGGCTCTCCCAAAGCCCCCTACCCACCGAATGACTTAGGCTTAAATCCAGTCAACTATTCCTACATTTAAGACAGTCTGTGAAAATGCGGTGTTTCAGATAGGTACATCACCATTTTGAATAAACTTTGTGTTTTGTTATAAAGGCCAACACTGTTTCCAAAAATATGTACTGATCGTATTTTATGTGCCAGACACTGTTCTAGTTCCTAGAAATAGAACAATGCACAACATACATAAAGATCCTACCTTCCTGGACCTCATATTAATAGTCTATGGAGAGAGTAAATAAACAAATAAACCAGGAAACTTGGTCAAGAAAGTCTTCACACGTAAGATAGCATTTTAGTGGAGACATAAAAGAAGCATCAAAGCAGGATATGCAGATATCTGAGGGAAGAACAGTTAAGCTAGAGAAGAAGAAATGCAAAGACCCTGAGGCAGGGGGGTGTTTGACAGGTTGGAGTAAAAAGAGGACTGGTCAGGTGGAATGGAGAAGAAGAGGAGCAGTAGGAGATGCAGTCAGAGTAGCAATGACAGGCCAGATGTAGGGACCCTAGAACAATGCTTTTTCCAGTGAGTCAGATGGAAAGCCACTGGTAAGATTTAAAGGAATCACTGGTTCTTCATAGAGAATAAACTGTAAGAGAATCCAGGAGAAACGAGAGGCCAGTAGGAAGCTGTTGCAATAATCTAGTTAAAAGATAATGACACCTCAGGGATCAAATTTTGTATCTATTTTGAAGATAAGGGTTGGCATAGTTTGCTAGTGGTTGGTGTGTAACAAAAATGTTTAGGGAGGTATTAAATAGAAAACTAGAAAATTCTACCACTGCTATGTACGTATTTTTTCGTATTTCTCCATAGTGCCTATTACAGTGCTATGCACATCATAAATTTCAATAAATATTTAGCAAATGAATAGATTTTAATCTTTTCAGAGGACTACTTTCAGAATTTTTTTCCACAAGACACCCACCATTAATGATTAAAAAAACATACAAAAAACCTAAATCCTAAAAGCATACACTGAAGCTGTATTTTCCTTTTGCTTCCTATTAGTGATAATTGCTTCTAGAAGCGCAAGGAAGAGAAAATACTGGAAAAAATTTGGTTTGTGGCATTATTAATAGAACATTCAAGAAGAAATCAGATACCAAATCTCCCATCCAACCATGATGGAACTTATCTGCCGTGTAAATGCCTATTCAGACCAAGTCATTTTCACACTTGTGCGTGGGGGTCACATAAGGGCATATTTGGTGAGAAAAAACATTTGACGTGGTAGCTGTGTAGGAGATGGAAAAAGGAAGAGAGGAGAGATTTTTAGAAGATATCCCCAAACGAACAAATTGACTGAAGTATATGAAAGGAAAATGTTCCTATCAACATGGAGTCTCACATGAAATGCTCAATGCCCTTTGTTGCTGCACAAAGATGTGAGTTGGTAATAACTGTTTCCAGTCATCTTGTCTCTTTTAATAACCCTGTAGCTTCATCTTTGAGTGTTTTGGCCTCATGGATTGGTGTGTCATAGAATAAAAAAGCAAGAAAGTAACTGAAAGATATTCTTGGGTATTTTCCCATTGTTACATGATTTTATATTAATGAAAGCACTTAGCTTACAAAAAGATGGCTCTAAAACCCAATCCTCCTAACCCCAAGGACCAGGCCTCTTATTCATCACTTTTCCCCAACCACTAATGCTTATTTCTCTACTACCACCACCCACCCACAGGGATAAAATTAATGATATCTCTACCATAAGACATATTCATCTCGCCCACCCAAATGGCAGCTTGGAACCCTTTCTTCATATGCCCCTGATTCTGAAACTTAAACAGAAATGAGATTCTCAGACAATTATTATTGGGCTAAATTCAATGCCCTCAGGCCTCAGGGAGATTAATATGTCCAAGCACTCTGGGCTTCCAAAGGGATGGACAGCCAGAAGGGCTGCATTCAAGTAAATGGGCATCCTTTCCTTTCAAAGATTGAGTGAGAAGGAGAATTTATAAGAGAATAACCTGCTGTGAGCTACCATTTCCAATTCATCTTCTTCCTGCAGCTGTGGGGAGGGGAGAATTTCATTAACAAAATTCCAGCCAGATCAGACTCTTGTCATCAGTATTGATTCTCCTCTCACAGAGCCCACTGTGTCCCCAGCATCGTCCTTGGATCCAGTCAATACTCTCCTTCCAAGTCCAAGATGGTTTTCTGGCTTTTGTTTGGACATCTTTGTGTCTTCCCATTGATCTCTCTTTCTTCCAGAAGAGAGAAAAGGAGAAAGGAGGGAAAAGGGGAAAAAAAAACCTCACCGAGATAAGGAAAAGTTAAAGACAAAAGGGGTGCCTGAGTGACTTAGTTGGTTAAACGTCTGACTCTTGGTTTTGGCTCAGGTAATGGTCTCAGGACTGTGGGATGGAAGCTCAATGCAGAATCTCCTTGAGATTCTCTCTCTCTCTCTTCCCCTCCCCCTGCTAGCATGCTCACTCTCTCCCTCTCAGATTAATAAATAATTAAAATCTTTTTTAGAATAGTTAAAGACAAGAATGACAACAACAATGCCAATGAAAGACAAAGATCAGAGACTGGGGAGGGAGAGAGGGAAAGGACTCGTGATTTGATGATGTTATTGTTATTATAATGATTATTTTACAAACCCAGCTCCTTCTTAGAAGTTTGGAAAGAAGCTACCACCATTTTAATTCATAGAGACATAGATTAAGCTCTATCTGGGTCAGACCTCATGGATATCTTTAGTCATGATATCATTTGTACTAACTCTAGAACTGCTGGGCTTTATTTTGGACAGTGGGATCTGATGAGATCTAGATTTCTCTATGTTTAGAATGTCAGAAGGAAGGAAAGAGGACTGTGCTTCTAGTCAAAGGATTTTTCTTTGTAGCCAGCATGGCTGGCTAAGTAATTTGTTTTCAGGGATATAGGAAAGTGAGAATAAAGACTGGCTGGCATGCGCATGAAGGAAGGCAGAGGGTGTGATGAGCTGGGGTGTTACACATAATTGATATGTTATTGAGCAGTACATCTGAAACTAACGATGCACTATCTGTTGGCTAATTGAATTTAAATAAAAAATTAAAAAAAAAAAAAAAAAAAGACTGGCTGGTTAGCCTTTTTCCTTTGAGAAAAAGCTTGGTTTCCCAGCATACTCTTCATTCTGTGCCACCCATCTCTGGAGTTTTCTACCATTGAGAATGGATGTTATCAGCTCAAGGTCCAATCTCCTTTACCCTGCCTACAGGGCCGGGGGAAAAACTAATATTTTGACTCTCAGTTGAACCCTCGCCTAGCTTTTGTTAAAAGCTAATTGGATCCTAGCCTGTATCTTGTGCCGCCACCTAGCTAAACACTAGTATTTTATTTAAAAAATAAAACTGAAAACCACCGAGGAAGGAGAGAAGGGTTGCAGTGGAAGCGTTGTTAGCATTAGGCTTAAAAGAATGTGATTAGGAACACAAACAGCTCATTCAAGAGCCTTACCCAGAGAGTCATGGAAGTAATGAGTCTTCATATAATTGAGAACCTCTAATTATTTGAGAACATTGACCAAGGCTTCAGAACCTGATGGCAGATTTGCCAACAGTATTAACATAGGTAGACCAGGCATCACTTTTCCCCAAGGTTTTTATGTTTGTTTTTTCTTTCTTTCTTTCTTCTTTCCTTCCTTCCTTCCTTCCCTCCTTCCTTCCTTCCTGTCTTTTCCAGATAAAGTAGAAAGTACAGATGTTGCTCTGGGCACTGGACTGTACAGATTCTTAGGCCCCCAGTCCTATTCTCTACAGAGAATCAGCTGGAGGTCTGTAAATCAGAAAGAATTCTGCCCAAAGTGCATAGTTACTTTGCACTGAAGAATATATATATATATATATATATATATATATATATATATATGCTAAACGGAGCATTGAAGGAGGTGGGGGAAGAACTCTATAAATTGTTTTGTTCAAATGTGGTTATTATAAAATATCTAGCTATAAAACTGTTTCCTTAGTTTCTGTACTTTGTTAAGCTAGTGAGTTATAAAGAACCACAGCTAAAGAAAAAACAAAAACAAAAACAAAAATCAACAAAAAATTTGTTTTTCTCTCAGGAATTCACAGGAGTGCTGTTTCTCAGCCTCTGGGGTGTGATCACGTCTGCATTTGTTAATGTTTTAGTAAATGGAAAAATGATACCCTTCTCATTCTGTCTGTGGTCTATGTGCAGAATGGGCTGTGCAGAAGAGTCAGATGAAAACTGATCCTGGGCCAGTGCAGGTGAGATGGCCAGACCTCCATAGGCTTTGGAAGGACAGGTCCTCAGAGAGGCTATTTAATGTATGTATGCAGATTGGCTTACAGACAAGGAGCAGTCTAGGAAGGCTGTTTGTAGGGCAGTTTTAGGGGGGGGGGGGATAATGGTCAATTGCATGAACAGAGAAACAAGAAATGACATGCCACAGAAAGCTAGCAGATCACTAGCTAATAAGCTAATCTTGTTTCGCCTTAGTTGTCAAGTCTGGATCTCCAAAAAAAGTGGTGAATTTGGAGAAAGTTTCTGTATTAGAAATGTTAGTCATGGAGCCTACTCGATTTAAAAGCCCTTTATATGAAACAGCAGAGCACCAGCCTCACTGAGGACACAGGAATCATACTGCTCTCCCAGTCATGGGGCAAGGGAGGAGTGCCTGCCCTAAGGGCAGCCATGTTGTGCCACCAGCAAGGCACCGCATGGTCAGGATGGCTCCATCAGAGTCCATCTCTCTGGAAACTGGAAGAAGGTGATAGTGGAAGAACCCATGCTCTAGAACTCATTTCAAGTTTACAAATTTCAAGGAGTTCAACCTAATTAATTGTGAAAGGATTCCAGGGTGCTCGGCCACCGGGTAGGAACTGTCACCACTATGGTGACCTATCAAAGCCCCATGCCTTCATTTCTTCCCTATGCCTAGGGCCTAGACAGCCTGTTTCTAACTTGTACCACTGTCACCTTTCTACATGTCACTTATTTATTGGTGGTGCACACACAATTGATGATTTAGGGAAACATACTAAGCCTGTAAGTGTGATTAACTAAGACAAGTAAATATAGAAAACGTTACCATCAACTGGGTAATGCATTCTATATTTGCCACCTTCAGTTAGAAATTACACACCTTGGGCTCAAAAAGTCCATTGCAAGGTGTGAATCTGGTTCTCAATAAAGACAGAAGGATTTTCCTAATTCTATCAAGCAGACTAATATCATTATCCCTTTCATGCAGTTTCAGCTTGGTAAAATATCCCCTTAAAATACAGATGAACAAAAACAAGAAGGACTGGTCTATATCAGTTGGCTAGAACAGCTGTAACAAAATACCACAGCTGAGTAGTTTAAACTACAACAGAAATGTATTTTCACACAGCTGTGGAGGCTAGAAGTACGAATTCGAGGTGTCAGCAGAGTTCATGTCTTCTGAGGCTTCTCTTCTTAAGCTTGTAGACGGCCGTCTTTTAAATTTTTTTCTTTTATATTAAAAACACTTTTTTAATTGTGGTGGGTACACTTAACCTGAAATCTACTCTCCTGAAAAAAATTTTTAAATACACAATACAGTATTGTTAATTATAGGTCTAATGTGATAGAACAGACCACTGGCATTTGTTTATCTTGCATAACTGAAACTATACACCCATCGTACAGTGACTCCCCCATTTTTCTTCCTCCCAGTCCTTGCCAACCACCTTTCTACTTTTTTATGGATTTGACTATTTTATGAATTTTGACAATGCAAAATCTTTACATTGAAAGGTTTTATTTATTTATTTGAGAGAGAGAGAGAGAGAGCACAAGCAGGGTGGAGGAGGCAGAGGGAGAGCGAAGAAGCAGAATTCCCACAGAACAGGGAGCCCAGTCATGCAGGGCTCGATGCCAGGACCCTGAGATCATGACCTGAGCTTAATCGACTGAGCCACCCAGGCGCCCTGTGAGTTTGACTATTTTAGATACTTCATGCAAGTGGAGTCATACAGTATTAGTCCTTCCGTGACTGGTTTATTTTGTTCAGCATAAGATCCTCCAGATTCATCATGTTGTTGTATATGGCAAGATTTCCTTCTCTCTTTTTTTTTTTTTAATTTTTATTTTTTATAAACATATATTTTTATCCCCAGGGGTACAGGTCTGTGAATCACCAGGTTTACACACTTCACAGCACTCACCAAGGCACATACCCTCCCCAATGTCCATAATCCCACCCCCTTCTCCCAACCCCCCTCCCCCCAGCAACCCTCAGTTTGTTTTGTGAGATTAAGAGTCACTTATGGTTTGTCTCCCTCCCAATCCCATCTTGTTTCATTTATTCTTCTCCTACCCACTTAAGCCCCCATGTTGCATCACCACTTCCTCATATCAGGGAGATCATATGATAGTTGTCTTTCTCTGCTTGACTTATTTCGCTAAGCATGATACGCTCTAGTTCCATCCATGTTGTCGCAAATGGCAAGATTTCATTTCTTTTGATGGCTGCATAGTATTCCATTGTGTATATATACCACAAGATTTCCTTCTCTTTTAAGGCTGCATTGTATGCATATCATTTTTTCTTTATTCCACATATACTGGTAGATATTTAGGTTGTTTCCATATCTCGATGGCTGTGAATAATGCTTCAATGAACACAGCGTGAAAATATCTGTTTGAGATCCTGATTTTAATTCACTGGGATATATACCCAGAAGTGGTACTGTCAGATCATATGATAATCCTATTTTTAATTTTTTGAGGAACTTCCATACTATATTCAGTAAGAACTGTACCATTTTACCTTCCTACCAACAGTGCACAAGGGTTTCAATTTTTCCATATCCTTGCCAACACTTATTTTTGTGTTTTGGAGAACAGTTATTCCAACAGGTGTGAAGTGGTATTTCATTGGATTTTGCTTTGCATTTCACTAATGATTAGCAATGTCGAGGATCTTTTCATAACTTGCTGGCAATTTTTTAGCTTTTTTGGAGAGGTGTCTATTAAGCTTTCTGTCTATCTTTAAAACAGGTTACTTGGGTTTTTTTGCTACTGAGTTGTAGGGGTTCCTTATATATTTTGGATATTAACCCTTTATCAGATGGTTTGCAAATATTTTCTCCCACTGTGTAGGTCTACAAATATTTTCTCTCATTTTCACTCAGTCGATTGTTTCTTTTGCTGTGTAAAAGCATTTAATATGAAATAGTTCCACTTGTCTATTTTCTCTCATTTTCACTCAGTTGATTGTTTCTTTTGCTATGTAAAAGCATTTAATATGAAATAGTTCCACTTGTCTATTTTTGCTTTTGTTGCTTGTGCTTTTGGTGTCATATGCAAGAAATCATTGCCAAGATCAATATCATGAAGATTTTCCCCTATGTTTCCTTCTAGAATTTTTATAGTTTCAAGGCTTATCTTTAAGTCCTTAATACACTTGGAGTTGATTTTTGTGTGTGTGGTATAAGATAAGGGTACAATTTCATTCTTTTGCATGTTGATTAGATAGCCTTCTCCCTATGTTCATATGGTCTTCCCTCTGAAACTTTTGTTTTCCAAATTTCCTCTTTTTATAAGGACACTGGTCTTATTGGATTAGAGCTCACCCTAATGACCCATTTTAACCTAATCATGTGTTTAAAGATGCTACGTCCAAATACAGTCACATTCTGAGATATTAGGGGCTCAGACTAAAACATACGAATTTGGGGGGAATACATTTCAGCCCATAATGCAAATGTAATGCTGTTATTTCAAGAGTAAGAAGGTGATGACTCCTTCCTTTTGTGGTTTTAATAAATATAAATTACTATTGGAGTATGTACAAAGGAGAAGTGACCTATTGCATAAGTTTAGGTAAGTTACCTTAATTCTCCATATTCCAGTTTTTCTGTGTATAAAACAGGAAACAAATGTTTTCCCCATCTTCTCCAAACTTTTCCAACAGATAAGAAATTTGTCTTTAAAAATGACTTTGTCATCTTCAAAATCTTGTGTGTCTTCTCTTCCCTGTGGTTTTCATTACAATGTAGCCAGTTTCAGGCTGCTGTCCCATGATTCAACGTTCACAGCAGCCCCAGGATGTCTGTGGCAGAGCAAAGTCTCCGTTGCCATTTTGCAGGTGAGGAAATCAGTAGACAAGGAGGTTAAGAAAGCTAATAACATTTCTAAAGTCATGTAATAAGTTGCACCTTTAAAAATGGAACCAAATTTTCCTGGCCCGTCTCAACTATGTTCTTAATATATTGCAATTTTAAGTAGATGAAAAATAGAATAAGAGAATAGTATTCTGAGACTAGAGCGCTAGAAGCACAAAGAATCTTAGTGCTTTCCTCTGGAGCTGGCTTCCTTTTCCATAAGATTCACTAGAGTAGTGCATCTTAGCATGACGTCAATGAGGGCTGACATTTTTGGCATCGTCAGCATTATGTATCGCGAATACCTTTCCAGGCACAATGTTTATAAAATGATGGTGACTGCCTCTCACAAATGAGTCATGTTCTGTGGTTTAGATAAGTTCCCTCATGAGCTGATTATCATGATGGCTTTTTCCTGGACTTATTTCAACGTTGAATTTCATCCAAAGACTGTGCTCACACATTTATTTTCTTGTAACATCCATTGGCAATTGCATTTCTATTAGATTGCTGGACTTTATACTTATTAATTTTCTCAAGCTCATCAATTAGTATTGATGTTTACCTCTTGCCTTGTATTGACGGCAAATATTTTTTTTGACAGACCGTCAACTATTTTTTTTACGGTGGATTTGCCATAATGTAAGTGAAATCTTTATTTTGTTTCTCATTGTAAAATCTAATTTTGCCTTTACGGTTTCTGAATTCCATGAGTTTCTTGCCAAGATTATATAATAATTATATAAATTTTGGCCTAGTTTTTTTTTTTTAAAGATTTTATTTATTTATTTGAGAGAGAGACAGGGAGAGAAAGCATGAATGAGGAGAAAGGCAGAGAGAGAAGCAGACTCCCCGTGGAGCTGGGAGCCTGATGCGGGACTCAATCCCGGGACTCCGGGATCATGACCTGAGCAGAAGGCAGTCATCCAACCAACTGAGCCACCCAGGCATCCCTAGTTTTTAAACAGTTTTTAAAAACCCATTTCATTTTCAAATTCACCAGGAATTTTTGTGTTTGTGATGAAAATAAGATATGTAACTTGATTTTCTTTTCTGACTATATAATCAGTTCCATCAGTAATTTTATTAAATCATTCATCTATCTTTTCTGTACCTTAATCATATACTCAATTCCCATTATATATGAACCAGGTTCTGGTTTCACTATTCTTCTCCATTATTTTTTTTCCTATTCTTATATATTTTTAAATAAATAAATAAATAGATAAAATAAATAATAAATTTTGAAATAAAAATAAATTTTATTTCTGCAAATTTCTATTATATTTTGATACCTAATTATATAAATTTCTGAAATTGTCTTGGATTTTCTAGCGCATTGGTTTCTGGGAGAATTTTTCAGTTTTTCTATTTTAATTCAGTTCAGTTTTTATTTCTAAAAATGATTAAATCGCTGAACCAAAATATGAATGGTTAGTATATAATTCTGAATTAACTAAGAAAGTAGAAGTTACTAATTAAAAAACAAAAAATTAACATTCATATGGCAAAGATATAATAAAGAGAGTTAAAAGACAGTTGATACTCTGTTGGAAAAATATTTGCAAATTAGTTGAGCAACTTTGTATGTCAGTCATAATGCACTGTACATTCAAAATGCACTGTACATTCCTCCCTGAATAATACAGGCAATAATAGAATTGACATTCTAGCAGATTAAGGCCAACAACAGACAATGAACACAAAAAATAATGATCTGTTAATTAGAAGGCATATAACACTATAAGAGAAAAGAAAAAAAATTGAGGAGTTGAGTAGGGAAGTCAGAGTGCTAGGTTAAGAGAATAGGTTGAAGTTTTGAATATGGTGATTGGGAAAAGCCTCACTGAGAGAGGGATATTTGGGCAAAATTTGAAGAAAGTGAAGAATTTAGCCATATGAATAATGAGAATTATAGACTGGGACCAGTGTTTAATTTATAAAATCATTTGGGGAGAGTTGATACATTATGCATTCTTCTCCAAGTAGGCCTTTCCATTTAGGTTTTTATTTAGTTACTTCAGAAAATATTGACGTCTTTATAGATCTTGGATATTTATGGGGTCTTCCACATTTTCAGATAAGTATATTTATAAATAATACATGATTTTTTACTCTTGCTATTTGTAGAAATGAATTTTTCTCATATTTTATAATTGTTTATTTCTGGTGCTGTTTCCGTGAAAGAGGAAAAAGACAAAGTAAAACATTGGATCATCTCAACTTATACATCTTATAGCCTCCATCTATCTGACTCAACTCTTTTATTAGTTGTGGTTTTTCAATTTGTAAACAAACTATAACAAATGTGTGCTTGTCTGTAGACAGCCATATTAACTGAAAGTATAAACGGTTCTATTGTTTTTCATTTGTCCCTTTTATTTACTTATCTCAAGTATCTACTAGAACTTCAAAAATAATATTGAATGCTGCATGTATTAACTGGCATCTGTACTTTCTTCCTGACATAAATGGAGATGTTTCAAACTATTTTACCACTAAGTGTAATATTTGTCCAAGGTTTTCAATAGATCACTTTTATCAATTTAATGAAATTTGAGTCAGAACCAGATGTTAAAATGATACGCTTTTTAAAAATCGTCTATTACAATAATTATGCCATTTTGATCTTTTTGTAGTTTTATCTCTTTCTTTCTTTCTTCTGAGAAAGAGACAGGCGGGTGCTGGGGGCTGGGTCGGGGGTGGAGGCAGAAAGAGAGGGGGAAAGAGAATCTTAAGCAGACTGTATGCCCAGTGCAGATCCTGATGCAGGACTCTATCTCACTATCCTGAGATCATGACTTGAGCCAAAATGAAGAGTCCGAAGCTTAACCGACTGAGACATCCAGCCACCCTGCCATTTTGCTATTTTAAATGAAATATAATAAATTACATTAGTTAATTTTCTAATCTTGAACTATTATTAGATTCTTGGTTTTAAAATTTTTACTTAATTATAAGGATAATTTATTTTTAGTGTAATACTGAATTTGATTGGTTAATGCTTTATTTTGCATGTTCACATTATATTCCTGAGATTGGTCTATAATTTTCTTTTATGGATAATAATAGGAGTTCTTTCTCTTGGGCCTTAAATGGACTGACCCTGAAAATTGTCTGAATTTTGCACATAACTTATTGTTACCTATTCAATTTCTTCAGTGGTTCCAGATCTACTCATGTGTCTACCCTTGATTGTGCTAAAAGATCATCTATTTCTTCTAGACTTTGATATATTTTGCTGCCAAGATGTGTAAGTCATCCTCTTACTCTTGTTTTAATTTCCCATTTTAGTGATTATGACCTTTTTCTTATCACTATTACTGCTTAGTGAGTTGTTTTCTCTTTTTCTTGAACAGGCTTTCCCCAAATTTTACTTTTGCATTGGGCTTTCAGGAGAACAAGCTTTAGTTTTATTAAGTTTGATTTATTTTATTTTATCATTACTAATTTCCTCCACTTTCTTTAGTTTTACTGGTTTTCTTTTGAGTTTTCTAAGTTTAGTACTTATACATGTATTTTCCTTTTTAAAATTAGGGCATAATTATGCTGAGTGTTGTGAAGTGTGTAAACCTGGCGATTCACAGACCGGTACCCCTGGAGAAAAAATATATTATATGTTTATAAAAAATAAAAAAATAATAAATAAATAAATAATAAAATTAATGCACAATATTTACAAAATAAATGTAAGTGGGGCCCCTGGGGGGCTCAGTTGTTTGAGTGTCTGACTTGCACTCAGGTCACGATCCCAGGGTCCTGGGATCCAGCCCGGTGTTGGACTCCATGCTCAGCAGGAAATCTGCTTGTCCCTCAGCTGCCCTCCCCATTTGTTCATTCTCTCTCACTCTCTCAAATAAATAAATAAATAAATAAATAAATAAATAAAAGCACAAAGGTCATAAAATCAATTACTATTGAAGAGTTGATACCTGCCACCCACCCCCCACCCCAGGAAAAGCAACTGTCTTCTGCTCTACTTCTTGATCTATTCCAGTTCTGTTTCTTAGAGGAAGCCACAGACAAGTCTTACTATTGCATTTCGTCCTTCCTTACTATCCTATCACTAAAAAATATTTCTATTGTTATTTATTGATTTATCAGTTTTAGATATCATCTATAACCTCTTATTATCTATAAACTTCTGTTATGCTTTGCTTTGTTATAGAAACTTCATATAACCCAGCATCTTCATATATTATAATTTGGCCTAAATTATAGTCAGTTTTTATAATATTGTGACTGTGCAAAAATACAGTTTGCTATCAGTCATGTAGTCTTTTCTTTCTGGTGCACTCTTTGTTTTTTTCCTGGAGTTAATATTTATCATGCCTTTTTCTTTTGTTTAGTAGTCTATGCATGTATGGCAATGATTTTCCAAAGGCTCTGAGAGAAGCCTATCCCTTTTTTTCCAAACACTAAAACACAGCAAATAATCTCTTCACTACATTTCTGTCCTGGCTACTTCCTCACCCCAGCTTCCCAGCCTCCAACTCCATCTGGACTGATTGGTCTCTAGGCCAGTTTCAGAGTGCTGCCAAGAGGCTTCCTTTCATTCTTTTCTTATTTAAAACCCATATCCCCGGGATCTCATATTTTCACTTTTCATTTTATTCTCATTTTACTGAGGCACGTTCTCCAAGATTATCCATAAGAACGATGAATGGGAGATGCTTGTAAGTCTGATTTCCTCAATATTAGGTTCATGTTTAATTGATGGTTTGGCTAGGTATGAAACTCTAGTTTAAAAACCATTTTTCCTTAGTTCTGAAGACTCTTCTAGCATCTAGTTTTCTGGTTAAGAAATCTAGTGATTCTCATTCCCATGTCCTTGTTTATGACCTATTTTTGCATTTTCCTTTTACCTACAGAATTTTGAGATTTTATAATGATGGATGTTGATATGAGTCTTTTTTACTCAGTTTGATGGAAACGTCAATCTGAGATGTGCCCTTGGTTTTGAAAGTTTTATTGTAATTATTCTTGATAATTTTCTCCCCTCCATATCCTCAATAGCTGCTAACAGTGGAATGCCATATTCTTGGATTGATTTCCTAATGTTCTCATGTGTTCTTTCTCATATTATATTTATTTGCTTATTTATTAGTTCTTTGAGTTATTTTAGCTTCTGTGAAGTTTCCTTAACTTTATCTTTATCTTTGAATCCTTTTATGGAATGTTAAATTTCTAATGGAACATTCTCAATTACCAAGAGATCTTTTTTATCCACTGATTATGTCTTTTCATTATTTATCAATACATTGTTTTCCTTTATCTCTCAGGTTATAATCATTATTTTGAAACCTTCCACTACCTCTAAATTATTTTGGGATCTTTTTTCCCAAAAGGAAATTGGTGAATTTCCTTTCCATTTAGGTAGATTTCCCCCAAATGTCTAAAGACTGTTGACTGTCCCCTCATATTTAGGCACTGCAGTGCTGATTGGAACTTGTACATGGGCAAGTTAGTTGAATAGTGAAGGGGCTACAAAATGCCATGGTTGGTGAAAGACCCTTGAATGCTAGTTTTCCAATTCACTTACTCCACAGTGGAGACAGCCATCCTTCTAACTTCTGGCATTTTAATGAGCAGTGTGAGGAAATTTATCTTCTGTTCTCAACCCTGCTCTGCTCCCCCACTTCTTTGTTTCATACTGTTCCTGAAGTGCTCAAGATTTATTCTTCCAGGTTTCAAGTCCTCTAGAATATGCACCTTTCATGCCACATGGGCAGTTGCGGAGACTTGGCCGGTTGCTTGGCTGCATAGTGAGGAAGGACCTAAGGGTCTGGCCACTCTGTGAAGAGAACTTTGAGCTATTTTTCATGTCAGCCCTATAATCAGGTTGCATCTTGCACACTCCCTGGTACCATTTGGAACCAAGCTTGACAGAAGCACTGAGCTGAATTGCACACCACTTGTTGATGCCATTGTCTGTTCTCTTTATTTTGAGCCTTTCTATATCGTTTCATTTCTGGAACATCTTTTGCGAAAAACGTATAGCTGATAGATTTTGTGACCACTCCATAAATGAAGAGGTGACTGTGCTACAGTTAATTGGTCATAGAAGGATTTTAAGCGGGTGAAAGGATTATTGTATTTGTGCATAAAAATTGTACCCTTTCTGGAAGTAGAGAAGAAAATAGAAGGGAACACAATCAAAGGCACGTAGAATTTGGACTCAAGTTTCCTGCTTAAGATTTTAGTGTTGTGGGTATTAAGGAGGGCACGTACTACAGGGAGCACTGGGTGTGGTGCATAAACAATGAATTTTAGAACACTGAAAAAAATTAAATTTAATTTAAAAAATTAAAAAAATTTTTAAAAGATTTTAGTGTTCTGATCCTATTTCAGTGCTTATCTAAATATGAAATGTTATTATATAGATATCTATAGCTTCTAGAAGAAAAATGGTGGAAGTGGGATTCATGAGATTTTAGTCTACCAGGTATGAGTAAATTGTTCCTTTTTCAAAGATGTTTTAAATGCTTCAAAGATTCTTTTCAAGAAATAGTGACCACAGACTTCATAATGAAGTTTTTTTTTTTTAAGATTTATTTTATTTATTTGGCAGAGAGAGATCACAAGTAGGCAGAGAGGCAGGCAGAGAGAGAGAGAGAGGAGGAAGCAGGCTCCCTGCTGAGCAGAGAGCCCTATGCGGGACCCTATCCCAAGACCCTGAGATCATGACCCGAGCCGAAGGCAGCGGCTTAACCCACTGAGCCACCCAGGCGCCCCTTCATAATGAAGTTTGACCACAAACTTCATAATCTAATTTGTTCTTTCTTATATCCACAGTACTCTATGCATGGTGGATGTGTAATTTATATTTCCAGCATATAACTGAATTGAATTCAGAAGAAAGTGACCTCATTTTTCATAATTAATTTTATGTCATTCATTCTACATTTCTTAAGACTCTCATGGCAGATCCTTAAAGCCAAAAGGGACTCCCATAATCAATGCATAAATTAACTTTGTCTTCTTGGAACAGCCTTAAAGTACGTCAGCTGCTCTGAAAACTTGACTCAGGTAAAGGGTTAGATGAAAATTGAGTTTATGCATTCATTGGAAAGCCCCTAAGTCACGCTTCCTACCCCGACTTGAGATAAGTTGCTAAAACAACCACAGTCACCTTGTCCCAAACACTCCCTGTACATATCTGGAAACCTCTTGGCCACGCTCCCTGTCTATATCCCTTGAAACTGCTTTCTAGTATCCCTAGCTCAGCAAGCGTAGTCTTTCATGCGTTCGTTGAACAATTATTCATTTAATGCTTATCACATTCCAGACCCTGTTCTTGGTGCTGAAGATATAGCAATTAACAATGTCTTTTCCTGTGCCTGGGCCACTGGTGAGCTCTGAAGCTGAGTTGGAAAAAAGGTAGGCAGCATATGATATATGGTACAACATAGATGTCTTAAAAACATTTTACTGAGTGAAAGAAGGCATTCAAAAAAAGGACATATAGTTTATGAATCCATTTATATGAGATGCTCAAAATGGACAAATATACAGTTGCAGAAAGTAGATTACAGGTTTCTAATTAGAGGCTGGAGGTAGGAAGTAATGTTGTAGGGTTTTATATTAGTCACAGTTCTCCAATGAAACAGAACCAATTAGGATGGATATAAGAATTTATTATAAGAGATTTAGCATGAGGAATTGGATCACATAATTATGGATGTTGGAAAGTCCCAAGATTTTTAAGTTCAGTTTTTAGCTGGAGCCCCAGGAGGGCTGATGGTATAGTTCCAGTCTGAAGACTATCAGGATTAAGGTCCAGAAAGAGCTGATGTTCAATTTGGCTTCTTCAACTGATTAGATGGAGCTTACTCACATGAGAGAGAACAGTCTGCTTTACTCAGTCTACTAAAACTCACAGAAACCACCCTCACAGAAACCTCTAGAATAATTTTTGATCAACAATTTGACCCAAAATTAGCACAGTTGGGATGCGTGGCTGGCTCAGTTGGCAAAGCATATGACTCTTGATCTTGGGATCATGAGTTTGAGCCCCATGTTGAATGTAGAGATTATTTTCTAAAAAAAATTGTCCCACTCAAGTTGACACATAAAATTAACCACACAAGTTTCTTTTGGCATGATGAAAATGTTCTAAAATTAGATGGTTGTGGTGGTTACACAACTCTAAATATACTAGACCCACTATATATGTACTAAATACACTGTATACTATACTAAATATATATACTAATATTCAAAAAAAACCCCACCAAACTGTAAATTGAAAAACATGGGAATTAAATCTCATGAAAAATAAACTATAAAAATAAACAAACATAATAAATACTCAAAAGTTAAAAATAAAAACAAATAGAAAAATAGGCAATATCCTAAGAGTAATATGGGTACTATGAGATGTTCATCTAGAATGTTTATCTAGTACATTTCTTCTCAAAGAGTGGTCCGTGGGTCAGCAGCTTGGGCATCACCTGGGAATGTGTTAGAAAGGCAGAAGCTCATGAAACAAGATGGGATTTGGAGGGAGACAAATTATAAGTGACTCTTAATCTCACAAAACAAACTGAGGGTTGCTGGGGGGAGGAGGGTTGGGAGAAGGGGGGTGGTGTTATGGACATTGGGGAGGGTATGTGCTTTGGTGAGTGCTATGAAGTGTGTAAACCTGGCAATTCCCAGACCTGTACCCCTGGGGATAAAAATATATGTTTATATAAAAAGTAAAAATTTAAAAATTAATTAAAAAAAAAAAGAAAGGCAGAAGCTCAGGTCCCACCTGCAGACTCAGAATCTGCATTTTAACAAGGTTTCCCAGTGATTCCTATACCCACTGAAATAAGAAGCTCTAATTTATTGGTCTCAAATTTTACTTACCATTTTATTTTGATCAATGACATAATTTCTTTGTTAACATCCCATATTAAAGCTTGACATACGAACAAATGAAAATCGAGCAGCTCTGGCTGAAGAGAGTCAGGGAATCCTCAGCCCACCTGCTTGTCCCCACCTGAGAGAACTCATAGATCCCTCTCCTCAGGATTCCAAATAAGTGGGTCAGATTTCTTTCTCCTTCTGTCTCTCTCTCTCAAGTAATGTTTAAAATAAAAAACTTGTAGCCACTGTGACAAGACAATTGGTCCTCTCTTATAAAAGAAGAAGATGACAAAGATGAAGACGAGGAAGAAGATAAGGTGAAGAAGAAGAGGAGAAAGAAGAGGAAGAAGCAGGAGAAAAGAGAGAGAGAGGAAGGAAGGAAGGTAGGTAGGTAAGAAAGAAGAAAGAAAGGGAAAGAAGAGTTCCAACATAGGCATACTCCTTTGCTCCCTAGAGCCCATTTGCCTGCCCCAGATTTGCTGTCTTTTCCCATCGTGACCCAGGCTGTCCATGCTACACTTCATCTGACAGCGTGGAGTTGGCCTGTTCCAGTGCACAATGCAAGAAAGAGACATTTCCCAGCACCTGTGTGTCTGTAGGTGCCTCCAGCCAAACCCCACAGTTGAACCATTGGAAATGCGGCTGACCTTCCCTTCGGAGACGACACTCTTCACTCAGCATTCATTGGGCAATCAGATGGCATTCCAGTGACATATTTCACAGCTGCTGGCAACAGCCTTTAATTCATCTGGTATTTAACCAGGGTGAAGAATCCTCTGGCTATAACATGTTTGTTGGTGTGAGCTGAGTCTGGCTCATCCTCCGCTCCCTCTAGTTCAGGGTTTCACACCAACTAGTAGTCTGCAGGCAATGCAGCAACTACACAGAATGCTCTCTCCTTCCATCTTCTATTTGTACCATTGCATTTTTATTCTCCTTTTGTCAGCTATTGGTCAACAGGAATCACAGATTTGGAACACAAGATAAATACAAGATTTGCTTTCACAGATACGTAAAATAAGATTTAGGAGATCACGCAACTTGGAAATAGAGTAAGGATGTCATCAGAACCCAGTCTTTCTGGTTCCAAATGCATTTCTCCTGGACAAACTTTGTCCTAGTATTAGTAAGAGTTCTCATCTTATAACAGGTTAAAGTGTTATCCAGGTGGTAACTAGGCTCAGGAATCACAGAAAATTCTCTAGCATCTTTAAAAAAAACATGGATTTTAAAAAATATTCCAGAAGATATTTTTATCCCTTTTCCAAATCTCCTTGGCATGAGATCTCATGGAAGAAAACGATGATAAATATCTTCAAGTACAGATTTTGGAATCAAAACAGGACCCTGCAGGAGAAATCATGAGTGTGTGCATAAGAACCATAATAGTTCTTCAGTGTCCACATGTTTTGGGGTTTAGAATTTTGAGTCACTTAGTATTTGTCGCTGGAAGGAAAAATACTCATCTATGACCGGGGACAAAAATCTTTTGGTGGAATAAGTAAGAAACCTTCTATGACTTGACCAATTATGCTTTAAGTCTCAGATACTATAGTTAGATTTTCTACTTTTCCACCATGAAAGCTTTTGACTTTTTTTATGATATCATGATTTTATGATATGCTATCATAAAATATCAAGCTTTTGATATTTTATGACAGCAGTAAAAGGGTGCTCTGCCTGAAGAAGGGACCAAAGCATCACAAACACTCAGAAGGGACTTCTTCAACTACAAATGAATAAATGATTATTATGAGCTAATCCTCTATTCTAAATGACTTATCAAAGGATATATCAATCCTGGTGTAGACTCTTAGGAAAATCTGCACTGTCTCACAGTTACTTGATCAGTTTTTCTCTCCTTGCTCAACTGTACACTCTATGAAGATGAAAACTTAGTCTTATCCAAAGCCCCATTCCTCAAGTTCTGGGCACAAGATACCCCCAAAATTGTTGAATTAATGATCTTTAGTGTATTTTCTGATATTGCAAATATATTGGTTGAAATTATTGTTTTTATTTGTAAGTAGCCAAATTACATTAACTTAAAACCAGAGATATCTTCCCAAGCCTCAGGAACAAACTGAAGCCAGGAGACCCTTCTCTCTCCACCTTTTTACTACCTTGGTTTCTTCCAGGTCCTTCTTTTTCCTTGCTGACCTTTCTTTCCCACTACAAACCAGCTTTCTCTATGTCTGAGTCCACAGGCAAGTTATGCGTGTCTTCATTTCAGCTACCAGGAAAACACAGAGATTTCATTTCCAACATCAAATTTCTGAAGAAGGGATTTATAGGTCAACTAACCACTTGTGGCAAAACAGTGGGATTCATTGTGGGTGTGGCAGCTTTGCCACAGTATAGAGTGAGTCTGCCACAGGGCAGTTCCTGAAAAGAGATCCACTTCACATACTTTCTACTGATTTGCATTTCCTCTTGTGTGAACTTGTTCATTTCGTTCATTTTTTTCCCATTTTTTCCATTTTTCCCTTTTGGGATCTTTTCTTTTTCCTACCAGTATTTCATATGATAAACATCTTGGTCTTTCTGTTTTGCTTTCTGAAAATGTTTTTCCAGTTGGTATCAGTCATAACTCAGTTCAGAAAACAGAAATTACTCTAGATATTTTAAACAGAAAGGGATTTAATGCAGAGAATTAGATGGCTTATAAAATCCATGCAAGTTCTGCAGGGACAGCCTCTAGGCTGAGCCATGTGAATGAAACCTGCAATGTCACAGACCTGGCTCTTAAAGGTTTCAGCAACATTTGTCACCACCAGGAAGAACACCCCACTGCAGCTGAACCCAGCAGCTGAATGGTGGTTGGGAGGCCACCACCATTGCAAAACAAATGTCTCCTGACAACCACCAAGTGAGGATTAAACACTGGAATGCTGTTCCAGAAAGCTTCATATCTCCACAGCCAGACCTAAAAACAAAAGCAAAGAGCCAAATGTGGGCTCTGCCTCCATATCCTTATAGGAAGGCATTAATGAGGGAATCTAATTTGAATCTACCATCCCAGCTGCAAAGGAGCCTGGGAAATGTCATTTTTAAAAAGTATTTATTTATTTGAGAGAGAGAAAAAGTATGTGCATGCCATCTGGGGAAAGGGCAGAGGGAGAGGGAGAGAAGCAGACTCCCCACTTAGCTTAAACACATGACCCTGAGATCATGACCTGAGTTGAAATCAAGAGTTGGAGGCTTAACTGACTGGGCCTCCCAGGCACTCCTGGGGAATATAATTTTTAACTTCCAACCTCTGAAGCATAGGAAGGCATATGAGGAGGAGGTGGACAAGATCCTAAATGCCACTTGACTAGGTCTACTGCATACATATAAACACACAATACTTTCTGAGAGATTTAAATTTTGTGGAAATATATTGGTCAGTCTTTTTCTTTATAATGTATTCTATTGCTTCAAAACTTATAAGACTATCCTACTCCAGAGATATTTAGTAAGTATTAAATTATGATTTCTTATCTTCTTATTGATCCTGTCATTTGAAAATAAGAGGAATGTGGAAGCACAGAAATGAAAATAATTGCTGGGAAATAGAATTTTTGCTCAAAATTGCACTCAACTGTATTTTTTTTTCCAATTAAAAAAAAAACAGTGATCAGAAAGCAACAATATACAGACTGGTTGACATTTTACTTTAAGTGGCACTTTGGCCATTGTCATCAACTAGGGGCAAATCATGACATAGAATAGACATCAATTAATTCTGATGTGTTATTTTAAAACACTAAGTGAGAAGTTATTTTCAACTTTGTGCTGTTCACACAAGTACAGTTTTAGTCTGTTCTCAAAAGATAGCTGATGATGTAGAACGCCACAGGATCAGGAAAAACAAGGCATGTCAGGTATCCTAATCTTTAAGTGATATTCTCGATTTCATAGGAAGCTTAGTTCAGAAATGACTCTTTTTTCCTCCCAAGATTCTACTTTGAGCCTTTCCAAAATTTTTAATTCTTAAGAAAAAAAAGTCAGATTCCATTAAACCTCTCAAAAAATGCTTATCTTGTTTGGTAGTGAGAAGAAAAGTCCCACTCCACAGAGATTTGTTTCTATCACACCATATTCACCATGCTTTTCCTCATCCTTGAGGCAAGCCAGGGGGACTGGATGCCAACCTATGGAAAATGGTTTTCCAGAGCAGCATCTGTCTCTCTACACAAGTCCTGAGGCTGTAGCTGGCACTGTGGTCCTTGGAGTCCCCCAACACTCCGACTGGATGACTTTTGTCAATTGAGGGCTCACTCCAGCTGTTACATACTTGAGGAAATCAAACTTCTCCAATATCTCTTTTAGTAAAATTTCGTTGAGCCAATCTCTCCACCTTTATTGTGGACAATTATGTAAACTTGTCCCTTTTATGTGGTCAACTGAAAAAAGAAAGTCATTGATAGTATATTCTAAATCAGAATTTTTCCCAATCTTCACCATGCATCTAAATAGACTTCAGAGATTTATTTAAAAAAAATAATACAGGTATACCTAGAGATTCATAGTCAAAGGTCTGGGATGGCACCACAGCATCAGCCTTCTTAACACCCCAGGTGATTCTATTCTGTAGCCAGGGTTGAGAACCACTGCAAAAGAATGATGGTTCAGGGGCACCTGGGTGGCTCAGTCAGTTAAGCCTCTGCCTTCGGTTCAGGTCATGATCTCAGGGTCCTGGGATCAAGCCCCGAGTCGGGCTCTCTGCTCAGTGGGAAACCTACTTCCCTCTCTCTCTCTGCTTGCCTTTCTGCCTACTTGTGATCTCTCTTTCTGTGTGTCAAATAAATAAATAAAATCTTAAAAAAAAAATGATGGTCCAGCTCCAATTAGCACTTTGTCTTCATTTGCCTGAGATTTTACTGATTTTAATATTATAATTCTTGTGTCCCAGGAACCCCTCAGTCCCAAGGTAAACCAAGATAGCTGGTCACTTTAGACCTGGAAATCTCTCCTCTAACTCCCAAGAAAGCCTGAGTCACATAAATGCATAGCCTCTGCATTTATGCAGTAGATACAACACTGGGTTTACAGACCAAAAGCCAAAGTTGTATGTATGTAGCCCTTCTTCTGCCGTTCCCTAACTGTGACCTTTGTGGGAGTCCTTTAACTCTTCAGAGATAAGTTTCCTCCTTGCTGTCCTACTGTGGGAATCCAAGAGTGCACACGACAGAAGGGGAAACTGAGGTTCAAGGAGAGCAAATGACAATGCTGGAGTCATTGAATTGAAATGTGCCCTGATTCTCAAGCCCGATTGTCTTCCACTGCACCTGTCCTGGAGGAACTCAAGGAGGCATCCTCCTGCTAGGAAGGCATCAGTACCCCAGGTTAAGAGCAAAGCAGTGAGCCACCCACCTTCCGCACACTCTTTCCAGTGTGTGCCTTTTGTAGATACTTCTTTTTGATGTTTGTTTGGAGCTAGGGCTGTCTTTGGAAAATGTGTTTGGTGGAGATATCTTAATTTGTCTCAAGTTCTAGGCTCTGGTAGTGGCTTTAAATTATACCTGTGTGGGCTTTTAAATGGGAGGCTCCAGGACCCTCCCCACTCCCTGCTCCCAATTCTGTAGTGTGAGGGAATATGCATGCACAAGTCTTGGGGCCACTCATTGAGAAATACTGTAGTAGAGGTTCATTGTTGATATTTTTCATCTTTATGTTTCTGAAACAAAGACGGGCATTATAAGCAATGTGTACATCTTATATGGTGCTATATGGTGCTGTTTTCCTTTTCCCCAAATTTCCCCTAAATTAATGATGTATCATACACTGAGAAGAGTTATTAATATCCAGCAAATCAAAAATACTTCTTTTCATTCCACCAGCAGCTTTCATTCAAAAGCTACCAGAAGTAGCTTTTGGAGGATGAAGAGCTGCCTTAAGCCATCATGCGACCCTCCCAGGGCAGAAGCCAACGTCAGCTTCCTAAAGGCAACAGAGAATGACTATACCCCTTCTTTAACCTGGCAACTTAATGTGCCTGGATCTCATATTCTCAGAGAAAATGGAGCTTCAAGTCAAACAATATTTTGGAAGTCATTAATTGGCTTAACTGTTGAACTTATCCATCTCAAAATTTAGTCGGTTGTCCTTCAGAGTTATAATGAGCTTAAAATTTACTGTGTTCACATCTGTAGTAATTATCCACTTTCCACCCTTTGCCATCCCAGCAACAAAAACTTGATACCAGCACCTATGTAAAATAGGAGAATTGGGGCCCAGTAAGTCTAAGAGCAAAATTGGGGCTCAGTAAGTCTAAGAAGCATTCCCAGAGGAGTCCAGCAGTTGTCTGTTTGACATTTGGAATTTTTTTTAATTTATTTTTTATTTTCAGCATAACAGTATTCATTATTTTTGCACCACACCCAGTGCTCCATGCAATCCGTGCCCTCTATAATACCCACCACCTGGTACCCCGACCTCCCACCCCCCACCCCTTCAAAACCCTCAGATTGTTTTTCAGAGTCCATAGTCTCTCATGGTTCACCACCCCTTCCAATTTCCCCCAACTCCCTTCTCCTCTCTAACTCCCCATGTCCTCCATGCTATTTGTTATGCTCCACAAATAAGTGAAACTATATGATAATTGACTCTCTCTGCTTGACTTATTTCACTCAGCATAATCTCTTCCAGTCCCGTCCATGTTGCTACAAAAGTTGGGTATCCGTCCTTTCTGATGGAGGCATAATACTCCATAGTGCATATGGACCACATCTTCCTTATCCATTCGTCCGTTGAAGGGCATCTTGGTATTTTTTGCCTTATACTCTCCTGACCATCCACTCTCACAAAATATAACCTTTGAATAAACTTACTTTAAAAAAGAAATAAATAAGGACAACTGGCACCTTGTTTAAGTGATGTTCTCATCACAGTTGGACTGAGCAACTTGGTAGGACCAACTTGCCTATCTGGAGTTGAAGAAAGAGAAATGAACAGATTTTTAAAATAATTATTCATAAGATGTCAACTCTCATAACATTGCTTCTTGATTATCTGCCGACCTGAGGGGCTCTTGCTCTGCTCTTGGAATAATGTGTGACATGCTGACATCCGGCTGGTCAATGGTAATGAGATATTTAGTGAGTGAGAGAAAAGGGCCTGATAAGTAAGTCCATTTCGACTTCCCTTTGTCTGAGATCTGCTGGGATAATTCACACATTTCAAGTAGTGCATGGGGAAATGAACCAGAAGTGGAGAGTCTAAGATCCTAAATATTTATATTCTAGGTATAGGGGCAAAGGATAATTAATGTTCCAAGAAAAATGTAGGTTCTTTTGAGGGAATATTTAGGCTCAAGGAAGAAGTGAGGAATAAGAGAAAATGGCAACCAGGCAAATTTCTTATTCCCCCCTCTGCCAGTGCTTGAGCTGTGTGACTGTGGACAAGTCACCTAAACTCTCCAGGCCTGTTTTCCTATCTTAAAAATGACATAAAATGCCTTAGAGGACAATGGTGATGAAATGGAACAATCTACATAAAGTATAATGTACATAAGAACATATTCAAAGTGATACTAAGTAATGAGATTTAAATACTAGATGTTATTTATATTAAATGTTATTTTTCCAACTCCTGGATTCCCAAATATGTTTTGTTAAATATCACATTTCATGTGGCATGTGTGTGGTTTTAAAGGTATATAAGAGCACAGTATGATTACATATTCTGATTTGGAGAAGAGTCTGTGATTCTCAAAAGGCAACTATGTCATTTTATATTTGACTTGAAATTGTCTTCTTGGCTAGTCTTAGAAGGGTTAAGGTCTTTGCCACTGGTAGCTAAGTGGCCCTGAGAAAGGCAACCCACATGAGACAGGGTGCTTATCATATCTGTAAAATGGGGTAATTCTCCCCTTCCCACCTTATAGGGTTGCTGAAAGGATCAAGAGAACATACATACAAAGGTGTGAAGCACTGTATTAATGAGAAAGATTATTATTCTGCAGAGTCCTGTGAACTCCTGACTTATGTTAACACTTGTGAGCTTAGGGAACCAGGTTTTATTGAATACACAAGTTCTAGAACCCCAGAGAGAGCTGCTAGAAATACTGGGGTAGAACCAAGGTTGCTAGATAGGGCTGAGCTTTCTTCTTCCATATTTTATGGGAGAATTACTCTGTCTTGGTCAGTATACTGGGCCAAACCTCAAGTAGATCCATTTTTCCTCTTTCCCTATGCTCTAACACCAACACCACAGGTCATAGGATAAGCCCCACATCAGTAGACTTGGGAATTTTCACAACATAATGTCATCCTTACCTTATATCACAGGGTTCACTTTGGGCAAAAGTTCAGAACCTCTAAATTCAAGGACCACCAGAGAAGGTAACATTGAACTCACTACTCCCTCTGTCTCACCATTCAAAAAATAGTTCAGAAAATGAATTCTTGGGGCATTTGACTGTCTCAGTCGATAGAGCATGCAACTCTTGATCTCAGGGTTATGACTTTGAGCCTCATGTTGGAGGTAGAATTTACTTTAAAAAAATTAATTAATAAATTATTAATTAAAAAGAAAAATGGATTCTTGAGGAAGATATCTAGAGGACCATGCCACCCATTTGGGCCATCTAAATCATGTCTCTTAATCTTTTAATATGTGAGGATTCCTTATTAGCCAAAAAAAATTTATCAAGGCTTTTTCGAAATGACAATTTTGTTTAGTGACCATTGACTGAGAAAATACTTAGTGATCACCAAAAATATTAACCACCACCATGAATCCAAAAGTATTATCATTAAAAATATCTATCTATACCTGTTTAAAAAAAGAAGAAGAAGACAACCATACAGATAAGTGTAGATCTATTTATTTAGTCAGCAGGCAAGGCATGTAAAGAAACTCTCATGAGAGTTAATGGGGTCCCCATGGGGGCTGTGGATCCTGGCTGAGAATCCCCCGCTCCTAGTTTAAGGATGTCAACGTTCCATGATCTCCTTAGCTTTGTCCCACTAGAAATGCTTTCAGTCTGCTATAGTTGAATGTGTTACCCTTAGACTGAAGATTGACCCTTATGTTTTCTAGCATCACTTATAAACAGACAACAAATTTCTTTTAGAATTTAATGTCAACAAATACTTATATTTCCTGAAGAACTAGTGTATGGGTTTTGTTGTTGTTATTTTGAGGTTTTTTGGTCAATATTGTTCAAGTTGTTGTGTCAGTGTGGTTAAGGGCATTATTTTGAAAGTTTAAAAAAAAAAAAAAAGGAACTGGGTGTTGAGGGTGGGAGGATCCAAAGCTGCAGTGAGAAAAGATCTGTCTTTACCAAGTTGCACATGCAGAAAAGGGACAAGAAAACAGGCATGTTCTCATTCTTATTGGCTCATGTTGGAATACCCATTATTTATTTAGTGATGCCCTTTCTGATATTCCTTCACGCTGAAACAGAAATAAAAATGCTCTTTCTCAAGATATGATTTTCCAGGATTTGGTGTGGTTTTGATTGCATAATGAGGGTTGTTGAAGTAACTGGTTAATCTATAAAAGGAATCTGCCTGACTGCCCAGATAGAGAGTTTTGGAATGGCAGGTCTGGAGTCTGATTCTTTTTTTTTTTTTTTTAATTGATGTGTAGTTGACATAAAACGTATTTGTTTCAAGTGCACAACATAATGATTTAATATTTGTATATATTGTGAAATGATCACCATGATAATTTCGGTAATCAGTGATTGCTGTGCAAGTTAACAAGACTTGGAAATTGACTCACAATAACCAAACTTAAGAAACTGATGTATAAATCAGAATATTAGCATGTGATTCCACAACAGGGGAGAAAACTGTCCAGTGGAGAATTTCAGTGTCTATTATCCAGCACACTGTCTTCCTAAAATTTGTATTTGGGGGTCAAATTATTTATCGAAGTTTGGCTAGTAAATACTGAGTTTGACAAATAGAATCTGGTAAGTTTTTGGTCAGTTTATTTCTCCTTTTACACATACTTTGCCTACAAGTCTTTAGGGACGCTGTTCAAGACAACTTCTGTATTTATTTATTTTGTCCTTAACTGGGTTTCTACCATGTGACATGAAGTGCCCCTACTTCTTTGGCTGCACTCACCCAGTAGCAGACCTGGAGAAAAGGAATTAGTTCAAATCATTTATTTGGGGAGGAAATTCCAGGATCCACTAGTAAGAGCTGGGAAGTGAGACAGGAAAGGAAAGAAAACATTACAGAGTGTGTTAAGGAGTAGTCTATCATTTGGGGCACCTGGGTCTCGGTTCCACTGGGCACTTGTGGAAAATGATGTAAAATACTCCTTAGAGCAGCTACACTTGAGGACCAAGGGAGCTGGAGATTTTATCTTCCCATTCCATTCACCATTGCCTAAGGGATGTTCTCAAAGATGTCAACTTCCCAGAACACTTGGCCTGCCCCACCCATGAGCTGTGGAGGGTTAGTGTTTAGTTAGTTAGTGTTAGTGTTAGCTAACCACACAGGGTTAGGAATCAGGATCACAGGTGCTAGCCGCAGGGAGTCATAGGTGAACAGGCATGATGAGTGGGGAGAGATAGATCCAGAGCACTGGTGGCATCTGTTAATATCCTAGAAGGCAGAATTTGTATCAAACCATTTGAAGGAGGGTTGACTGTTGTAATTCATATATGACTATTTACATATTAGATGCAAAATATCAAGATAGATTTTCCTCAACTCATAGGCAAAATCCTGGAAATTTGTGTGACCATTTCCGTAAGACAAGGGCAAGAAATTTTCAACGTTACATCCTCCCTAGTTATCAGAGTTCCTAAGGTTATGGAGGTGATGAAGCAAGATGGAAGACATAGAACAGAAACAGGGTTCATGGCAATGTATTGGTTTTCCACTGCTGCTATAAAAAAAATTACCACAAATATGGCAGCTGGAAACAATACACGCATTCATTATCCCACAGTTTCCATGAATCAGAAGTTCGTGTTCAGATTAGCATCATGCTCTGCTCAGGATCTCATGGGGCTGTGGTCAAGGTGCCAACTGGACTTCATTTTTCCCTGAGGAAAAAACCTGCTTCCAAGCTTATTCAGTTATTGGCAGAATTCATTTCCTTGCAGCTATGTAATGGAGAGCCCAGGCTTTCTGTAGGCTGTCAGCTGGAGGCTGTCCTCGGTTCCTAGAGACCATCCAAAAAAAAAAAAATTTTTTTTTTTTTTGGCCACGTGGGCTTCTTCTGTATGGTTGTTTATTTCACCAAGTCAACAAGGAGAATCTCTGCTGAAAAGGAATTTCATGTAACATAATATAACCACAGTAATGACAGCCTATCACCTTTGCCATATAATGTAACCTAATCAAGGGTGTGACATCCCATTACTTTTGACATATCACATTGGTAGAAGCAAGTCCCAGGTCCTGCACATACTCAAGGGAAGGAGATGACACAAAGGAAAGGCCTCTGGAAGTGGGAAATCAGGGGGGGTCATGGTAGGATCTGTCTGCCACAGATAGATAGTGAGTACTCAATAAATAATAATTTGCTTTCTCTGCTTTGGATTCTTCTTCTATTCCTATATGTATTATTACCATCATAGTAAATTTAGGCTGGAATAAAGACTCATGATGGACATCGACTCTCTGGGATTGAGAAAAAAATTCAGACATGACAGCTCTGTGGTGACAATGAACACTGTCAGATCACATTACCTGTTCAGGCACAGTTATCACACATTTAATGTGGTGAAATGTTATGGCCACATCACAGTCAGGCTGAGCTGATGGTTTTAATTTGGGTCTAAGACTAGAGCTATGCTGATGTTTTTCACCGCTGGCTAGACTGGGGGACTCACATTTCTATGGGTTTCTGCTATTAGGAGGAGGCTTTGTTTCCTCTTCATCTTGAACTTTTCAAGCAAATGAAAGCTAGTATTTCCCAGGTGGAAAAAACTGTCATTAGACATTAGCCCCCTACATTTTATGTTGGATGAGAGTCTGAGTGAGTTATGGAAATATAGGGGCTGTCACATGCAAGCTCTGGGAACTCCAAGTGGCAATTGAAATTTGGCTTTCTAAGGGACTTGATGAAAAAAATAGAGCTCATAAAAGTCCACAGGCATCAGCTCCCACGAAGTCACCTGAGGATAAGCTGCAAAAATGCTTTATGCGGTCATAACTACTGTCATTTCCCACCCTAGCCCCAACCCGCAGTTTTTTAATAAATAAATTGGCTGTCAGCCTTTACTGCAACAAGAATCATTCATGACTCAATTTTGAAGATTGTGTTATTGGAGTTGACCTTTGTTGATTTGGGAGAGATTAGGTCTATATTATTGACTGGTGATGGTATTACTAATGTATATGGAGTGAGGACTCCATAAGCAAAACAGGGGAATTTTGTTCTGTTTTATTTTTAATGTCTTCCTATAAACTCAGAACCTGAGAAGTCTGTGGTTGTGATGTAGGAAATAAACATTGTGAAGAAGAAAATCACTATCCTAGAAGTTCCGATTGATTGAATTCTGTGACTCACTTATTCATCTCCTTGATGACACCATTGGTGGACAGGGTCCATTTGGTCCCAAAACCCATAGGAGACTTGATCCAAAAGCAACTGGGAACATTTACCAACATCTATCTCTGCAGGTCACCACTGAAGTTATGAATAGCTTGGAGCTAACTGGCTATGGCCAACTCAAATTTGTTATTAGGGGCAAACTCTTAAGAGAACACCAATTTTTGTTGACACTATTATTAACCAGATATGTTTCAGATGGAACTAATAAAAAGCAATGTTGTTGTTAATCATAAGAACTCAAGTTTATTCCAGTTGATGAAGAGGCTTATTGATATTGGTGCCATGAGGTACACCACTGCAATTTTTGCTACTGCTTCTGATATTCTCCCTCCTTCTGTTCTTCAGTACATAGTTCCATATTCTGGTGTTTTATTAGATTATTTCATGGATGATGGAATGCACACTTTATTCATTTTTTAATACATATTCAAACAGGCTGTTGGTTATTGTTGGACATCTTTGTTGTTCTGCATCCCCTTGATTTTGAAGTTTGTCCTGGTGATGTCTTCTATCAACAATTGCAAATATTTATGGAACAGTTAGAATGAATGGCATATTGGTGGCAATCTCCCTGACTCCTCTGTCAGGCATTAAAAGAAAGATTGATGATATGTCTGTTTTTTTTTAATTTTTAATTTTTTATTAACATACAATGTATTATTAGCTCCAGGTGTACATGTCTGTGAATCATCGCCAGGTTTACACACTTCACAGCACTCATCATAGCACATACCTTCCCCAATGTCCATAACCCAATATGTGACTGTTTACATTTTAAAAGGTGTCATTTCTTCATGGATTAGCAGATCTTCTGGTGAAAAGAATCATTTATTTAAAAAAGACCACACTAACTAATAGCCTATCTGTGACCTAGGCTACTTCAGACCTTGACACTGATAGGACATAGCATGGAGTATTTCAAAAGTTATGAAGTTGCTGGTTTCTCTTGATTTGTTTCTGATCTAAATACTGCCAAATGAATTTGGAGAGATTTCTTTGTGATATAACCAACCTTTAGAGTTATTCTGGGAGGGATGTCTGGCTGACCCAATCAGTTGAGCCTCCGACTCTTGATCTCAGATCAGGTCTTGATCTCAGGGTGGTGAATTCAAGCACCATGTTGGTCTCCATGTTGGGTGGGGAGCCTACTTAAAAACAAAACAAAACATAAAGAGTTATTATGGGAACAGTAAAAGAAGCCCTTGATTGGATGCAAAACCAAAGAATATTGTGTCTAAATTTCTGAGTGGCTTTATATCTTAAATATGTATGGATTCACATATTATACATAGAGTCTGTCATTATTTCTTTCTAATGATCTGCTTCTACTTAATATAGCTTGAACAAATGCATCGTTTTAATGTACAGAAATGTTATTGAAAATAAATAGTTCTCTTTTTCAGTATATTATCTAACAAGTAGAAGAAGTAAAGGGAAATATGTAAAAGTATGTGCTCTGGGGAGAGATGGACCTGAATTGACTTCTGGCTCTGTCACGTATCACCTGGTAACTTTGAGCACTCTCTCTGAGCTTCAGTTTTCCTTATCATTATAATGGGGGTAATAACAGTAGCTATAAAGGGAGGCAAGGTGGTAGAAGGCAAGGTGGTAGAAGGCAAGGTAGGGGACTGCCTTTCATCTAATCCTTTGAATTTAGCTAAGTACCTATCAAATCATTCTGAACACCTATGAATTCAACCAGAGATGTAAAAAAAAGAATTGCTGGAATTCTACAAACAAACAAAAAAAAATCACATTTGCAAGGTAGGAGGTGCAAAGAAGTGAATTGGAGGGGATATATTAGAAGATAAACAGTAGGTGGTGGAAGGGAGCCCCCACAAGCTGGCTACTGGGAAGTGATACAGCAGCAAAGTGCAAAATCAGTACCTTTAAAAGCCTGCTCCAGTGACAAATGTCCCTCCTGAAAGGTGCTCAAGTGGTAAAGCAGGGCAAAATCCTAGGTGGGACAATGTGGTCTCAGGATCCCCAGGTTCACAGAAAGAACCAGGGGTGACTGAGACAGCAGAGATTCCAAGCATTGGAGCAAGGACACTGGCTTCAGTCTGTGAGCCCAGGAGTGGGCTTTCAGCTCAATTTTCTATTGACTATGAACTGTGGCACACTTGGGCGACTGATCTCCAAGCAGGGGCACTGCAAGTAGCAGGCCCACGGTGACCTCCTCACCTCCCCTGCTGGATAGGTGAGGGTACATGCTGCAGGAGTCTGCAGTTTGGCACACACAAAAATGAAGACTGCTTTTGCCTAAGGGTTTACAAAGGGGGGGGGGGTGTCATCTTTCAGCCCCAGGGCTGCAGATTGGGGCACTCTCTTTTTTTTTGTTGTTTCATCCTCTAAAGCAGTGTAGAAAGCCTTCAAGGACAAAAGCCATATAGAGTAATCCAAAGCAACTTACACTGACCTTCGCCCCCTGGCAAGGTATGGTGTAACTAAGCCGAGGCAAAGACACCTGAAAATCAGTGCAACAGGCCCCTTCCCCAGAAGACCAGATGGAACATCAGGGGAATACTGAATTTATAAAGCACACAGAACTGCAAAATTCCAGCATTAAGGGAAAATAGTGTATAGAAGTCGAGTTTATTCTCATGATTCTTTAATCTTTCAGTTTAAAATTTTCCTTTTGACTAGTTTTCTTTTCCTTTTCTTTTTTCCTTTTTTCCTGCTTTGTCAAAGATTAGTTGACCATAAGTTGAGGGTCCATTTCTGGGCTCTCTATTCTGTTCCATTGATCTATGTGTCTGTTTTTGTGCCAGTACCATGCTGTCTTGATGATGATAGCTTTGTAATAGAGCTTGAAGTCCGGAATTGTGATGCCACCAACTTCGGCTTTCTTTTTCAATATCCCTTTGGCTATTCGAGGTCTTTTCTGGTTCCATATAAATTTTAGAATTATTTGTTCCATTTCTTTGAAAAAGATGGATGGTACTTTGATAGGAATTGCATTAAATGTGTAGATTGCTTTAGGTAGCATAGACATTTTCACAATATTCATTCTTCCAATCCAGGAGCATGGAACATTTTTCCATTTCTTTGTGTCTTCCTCAATTTCTTTCATGAGTACTTTATAGTTTTCTGAGTATAGATTCTGTGCCTCTTTGGTTAGGTTTATTCCTAGGTATCTTATGGTTTGGGGTGCAATTGAAAATGGGACTGACTCCTTAATTTCTCTTTCTTCTGTCTTGTTGTTGGTGTAGAGAAATGCAACTGATTTCTGTGCGTTGATTTTATATCCTGACAATTTACTGAATTCCTGTACAAGTTCTAGCAGTTTTGGAGTGGAGTCTTTTGGGTTTTCCACATATAGTATCATATCATCTGCGAAGAGTGATAATTTGACTTCTTCTTTGCCGATTTGGATGCCTTTAATTTCCTTTTGTTGTCTGATTGCTGAGGCTAGGACTTCTAGTATATGTTGAATAGCAGTGGTGATAATGGACATCCCTGCCGTGTTCCTGACCTTAGCGGAAAAGCTTTTAGTTTTTCTCCATTGAAAATGATATTTGCAGTGGATTTTTCATAGATGGCTTTGGTGATATTGAGGTATGTGACCTCTATCCCTACACTTTGAAGAGTTTTGGTCAGGAAGGGATGCTGTACTTTGTCAAATGCTTTTTCAGCATCTATTGAGAGTATCATATGGTTCTTGTTCTTTCTTTTATTGATGTATTGTATCACATTGACTGATTTGCAGATGTTGAACCAACCTTGTAGCCCTGGAATAAATCCCAGTTGGTCGTGGTGAATAATCCTTTTAATGTACTGTTGAATCCTATTGGCTAGTATTTTGGTGAGAATTTTCGCATCTGTGTTCATCAAGGATATTGGTCTATAGCTCTCTTTTTTGATGGGATCCTTGTCTGGTTTGGGGATCAAGGTGATGCTGGCCTCATAAAATGAGTTTGGAAGTTTTCCTTCCATTTCTATTTTTTGGAACAGTTTCAGGAGAATAGGAATTAGTTCTTCTTTAAATGTTTGGTAGAATTCCCCCGGGAAGCCGTCTGGCCCTGGGCTTTTGTTTGTTTGGAGATTTTTAATGACTGTTTCAATCTCCTTACTGGTTATGGGTCTGTTCAGGCTTTCTATTTCTTCCTGGTTCAGTTGTGGTAGTTTATATGTTTCTAGGAATGCATCCATTTCTTCCAGATTGTCAAATTTGTTGGCGTAGAGTTGCTCATAGTATGTTCTTATAATAGTTTGTATTTCTTTGGTGTTAGTTGTGATCTCTCCTCTTTCACTCATGATTTTATTTATTTGGGTCCTTTCTCTTTTCTTTTTGATAAGTCTGGCCAGGGGCTTATCAATTTTATTAATTCTTTCAAAGAACCAGCTCCTAGTTTCGTTGATTTGCTCTGTTGTTTTTTTGGTTTCTATTTCATTGATTTCTGCTCTGATCTTTATGATTTCTCTTCTCCTGCTGGGCTTAGGGTTTCTTTCTTGTTCTTTCTCCAGCTCCTTTAGGTGTAGGGTTAGGTTGTGTACCTGAGACCTTTCTTGTTTCTTGAGAAAGGCTTGTACCGCTATATATTTTCCTCTCAGGACTGCCTTTGTTGTGTCCCACAGAGTTTGAACTGTTGTATTTTCATTATCATTTGTTTCCATGATTTTTTTCAATTCTTCTTTAATTTCCCGGTTGACCCATTCATTCTTTAGAAGGATGCTGTTTAGTCTCCATGTATTTGGGTTCTTTCCAAACTTCCTCTTGTGGTTGAGTTCTAGCTTCAGAGCATTGTGGTCTGAAAATATGCAGGGAATGATCCCAATCTTTTGATACCGTTTGAGTCCTGCTTTAGGACCGAGGATGTGATCTATTCTGGAGAATGTTCCATGTGCACTAGAGAAGAATGTGTATTCTGTTGCTTTGGGATGAAATGTTCTGAATATATCTGTGATGTCCATCTGGTCCAGTGTGTCGTTTAAGGCTTTTATTTCCTTGCTGATCTTTTGCTTGGATGATCTGTCCATTTCAGTGAGGGGAGTGTTAAAGTCCCCTACTATTATTGTATTATTGTTGATGTGTTTCTTTGATTTTGTTATTAATTGGTTTATATAGTTGGCTGCTCCCACGTTGGGGGCATAGATATTTAAAATTGTTAGATCTTCTTGTTGGACAGACCCTTTGAGTATGATATAGTGTCCTTCCTCATCTCTTATTATAGTCTTTGGCTTAAAATCTAATTGGTCTGATATAAGGATTGCCACTCCTGCTTTCTTCTGATGTCCATTAGCATGGTAAATTCTTTTCCACCCCCTCACTTTAAATCTGGAGGTGTCTTCGGGCTTAAAATGAGTTTCTTGGAGGCAACATATAGATGGGTTTTGTTTTTTTTTATCCATTCTGACACGCTGTGTCTTTTGATTGGGGCATTTAGCCCATTAACATTCAGGGTAACTATTGAGAGATATTAATTTAGTGCCATTGTATTGCCTGTAAGGTGACTGTTACTGTATATTGTCTCTGTTCCTCACTGATCTACCACTTGTAGGCTCTCTCTTTGCTTAGAGGACCCCTTTCAATATTTCCTGTAGAGCTGGTTTGGTGTTTGCAAATTCTTTCAGTTTTTGTTTGTCCTGGAAGCTTTTAATCTCTCCTTCTATTTTCAATGATAGCCTAGCTGGATATAGTATTCTTGGTTGCATGTTTTTCTCGTTTAGTGCTCTGAATATATCATGCCAGCTCTTTCTGGCCTGCCAGGTCTCTGTGGATTAATCAGCTGCCAATCTAATATTTTTACCATTGTATGTTACAGACTTCTTTTCCCGGGCTGCTTTCAGGATTTTTCTCTTTGTCACTGAGACTTGTAAATTTTACTATTAGGTGACGGGGTGTGGGCCTATTCTTATTGATTTTGAGGGGCGTTCTCTGAACTTCCTGAATTTTGATGTTCATTCCCTTTGCCATATTGGGGAAATTCTCCCCAATAATTCTCTCCAGTATACCTTCTGCTCCCCTCTCTCTTTCTTCTTCTGGAATTCCAATTATTCTAATGTTGTTTCGTCTTATGGTGTCACTTATCTCTTGAATTCTCCCCTCGTGGTCCAGTAGCTGTTTGTCCCTCTTTTGCTCAGCTTCTTTATTCTCTGTCATTTGGTCTTCTATATCACTAATTCTTTCTTCTGCCTCATTTATCCTAGCAGTGAGAGCCTCCATTTTTGATTGCACCTCATTAATAGCTTTTTTGATTTCAACTTGGTTAGATTTTAGTTCTTTTATTTCTCCAGAAAGGGCTTTTATATCTCCCGAGAGGGTTTCTCTAATATCTTTCATGCCTTTTTCGAGCCCAGCTAGAACCTTGAGAATTGTCATTCTGAACTCTAGATCTGACATATTACCAATGTCTGTATTGATTAGGTCCCTAGCCTTCGGTACTGCCTCTTGTTCTTTTTTTTGTGGTGAATTTTTCCGCCTTGTCATTTTGTCCAGATAAGAGTATATGAAGGAGCAAGTAAAATACTAAAAGGGTGGCAACAACCCCAGGAAAAAATGCTTTAACCAAATCAGAAGAGACCCCAAATCATGAGGGGGGAGAAAGGGGATAAAAAGATGTTCAAAAAGAAAGAAAGAAAAAAAAGAAAAAAAGAAGAAAAGAAAAGAATTAAGAAAAAGAAAACGAATAAAGAAAAATATAAAAAAGAAAAAATATATATATTAGATAAACTAGTTAAAAAACGTTAAAAAAGAAAAGGGTAAAAGTTAAAAAAAAATTTTAGCAGAAGAAGAGAAAAAAATGAAAAAGAAAAAAATTAAATAACTGCAAGACTAAAAAAATCACAGGGAGAAAGCCATGAGTTCTGTGCTTTGCTTTCTCCTCCTCTGGAATTCTGCTGCTCTCCTTGGTATTGAAACCGCACTCCTTGGTAGGTGAACTTGGTCTTGGCTGGGTTTCTTGTTGATCTTCTGGAAGAGGGGCCTGGTGTAGTGATTCTCAAGTGTCTTTGCCCCAGGCGGAATTGCACCGCCCTTACCAGGGGCCGGGCTGAGTAATCCGCTTGGGTTTGCTTTCAGGAGCTTTTGTTCCCTGAGCGCTTTCCGTAGAGTTCCAGAGGATGGGAATACAAATGGTGGCCTCCGGGTCTCCAGCCCGGCGGAGCCGAGAGCCCGGGGCCCCACTCCTCAGTGTGCCCTCAGAGAACAGCGCCCAGTAACTCCCATCTGCCTGACCTCCGGCTGTGCTCTGAGCTCACTGAGCCTGCGACCGGTTCAAGGTAAGCCCAAACTGTGATCTTACTGTCGGCTCTGTCTCTGTAGCGGTTTTCCTATTCCAATACCTGCAAGCTCTGCGACACTCAGACATCCCCGATCCTTCTGTGACCCCGCGGGACCTGAGGCCACGCTCACCCCGCTGGGCTTCACCCTGGTTTAGCCTCTGGAGCGATGTCCCTCAGCAGAACAGACTTTTAAAAGTCCTGATTTTGTGTTCTGTTGCTCTGCTGCTTGCCGGGAGCCGGCCCCTCCCCCCGGGGTCTATCGTCCCGTCGCTTTGGATTCACTTCTCCGCTGGTCCTACCTTTCAGAAAGTGGTTGTTTTTCTGTTTCCAGAATTGCTGTTCTTCTTCTCTTCAATCTGCTGATGGATTTTCAGGTGTTTGCAATCTTTAGATAAGCTATCTAGCTGATCTCCTGCTAGCTGAAGTAGTCTCAGCCTGTTACTTCTCCGCCATCTTGACTCCTCCTCGAAATCTCCTTTTTTTAAGGCAATTAAATAGAACAATGCTGTCCAATAGAAATATAATGCCAACCATATATGCAAATTTAAACGTCCAGTAACTCTGTCAAAAAGTAAAAAGATGCAGATGAAACAAATAATACATTTTATCAAATCCCATATATCTGAAATATTATTATTTAAACATGTAGTCAATATAAATAATTATTAATGAGATATTTTTCATTCCTTAATCATACACAGTCTCTGACACCCAGCGTTTTCTTTATATTTTCAGCACATCTTTACTTGGACCAGCCACATTTCAGGTGCTCAGTGGCCACATGGTGTTCATGTTTACTGTCTTGGACAGCACAGTTAGAAATTTACACTTTAAATGGATTCTTAAGGAGCCTCTTCCTGTTGTTAGGGTGGTAAATGTGGTGGCGGTGGTATAGACCGTTTCTCTTAAACTTTAGCATCCATTAGAATCATCCTGGAGAGCAGGTTAAAATGTAAATTCCTGGTTCCTAACTCCGAAGATTCTGATTACTTAGTTCTAGGTCAGGGACCAAGAAATAGCATGTCCAAAGTAATGCCAATGTTGGTCCATAGACTACATTTCTTAGTATCATTGGTACAAAGTCTGCACCCTTGAGTTTTACCATTAACTTTGCTGTTTGCAATAATTTTCCAAAAGAAGATGCATTGTACCTATTCTGACTACTATCAGTTCCTGTTTGTACCACCACCACACAGTTCTAGGATTGAAAATTTGCAACCTGTTCACCCTACTCAGCCAGCTGTTAGGCCACCAGGACCAAAGTCTTGTCATATCTGGGGTGTCTCATCTGCATTAAGTGGAAATCAGCTTGTTCTTGTTTCTTCAAGACTAAAGCTCTGGCATGGGTCTCTCAAGGTCATGTGCCTCCTCATCTGTTACCTCTCTTTTTAATCATCATAGAATCTACCATTATTATTATGTTGAGTTTGCATTATAAATAATTTGGTACAATGGATATGTTCAGTTTACATAATAATTTTGTCCTAAGGGGCGCCTGGGTGGCTCAGTGGGTTGAGCCTCTGCCTTCGGCTCAGGTCATAATCCTGGGGACCTGGGATCGAGCCCTGCATCGGGCTCTCTGCTCAGTATGGAGCCTGCTTCCTCCTCTCTTTCTGCCTGCCTCTCTGCCTACCTGTGATCTCTCTCCGTCAAATAAATAAATAAAATTAAAAAAAAAATTTTGTCCTAAAATTTGTTTAGTATGACTAACAATGTGTTTTTTTACAGTATGTATTAATTGTTTCTCCTTTTCCATGAATATAAAAAACATGAATATTTAGGCAGCAGGTCACCTGCTTAATTATACATCATCATTATAATTATATATCCTTAATCATATATCTTCATGTCATGTTCATGACTTATGATATTGCCATTAGAAAGTGATGTTGAATAATTATGGTAGAAATTATGGGTTAGTCTCATGTTTATATATAACTTATAAGTGATTGCCATTTTGTTCTACCAAAGCACTACTTGGGTAATCTACATACCCTGTGGCCCTGTATGAAGATATTTAATGAAAGCTCAATAGCCTATTCTCTAAAAGAAACTGTTTATAATTTGTTGGAGAATATTATGCAGACAAAGAAAAAAAAAGTTCTAGTAATATTTAAATTCACGTAAAACACCATTAAGTTCTAGGTGCCCAGTGACCAATATTATGGGGGGCAAAAAATGGACTGAAGAGACAAATTCAGTCTTGAGTAACAGCTCTGTCTTATTGGTTTCCAGGATTAGACCAGTTGGGCAACTTATTTACTTCTCTAAAGTTAGTTTCTTCATCTGCAAAACAAGAAGAACAAAGTCTCTAGTTAATGGGGTGACTGTAAAGATTATGTGCATGTATAGGGTTATGGTGTTTGAGAGAAGTCAACTGCAATTATTGTTCCAGAAGTAAAAATGGATTTCTAGTTTGGTGATCTGGAAAGTCATCATGAAGGAAATGGCATCTGAGTTAGGTCTTCCAAGTTGGTATGGTTTGTTTGGTCTTATTTTTAAAAAAAAAATACTTCTGGGGGCTCAGAGGGTTAAGCCTCTGCCTTTGGCTCAGGTCATGTCTCAGGGTCCTGGGATCGAGCCCCACATCAAGCTCTCTGCTCAGCAGGAGCCTGCTTCCCTCTTTTTCTCTCCACCTGCCTCTCTGCCTTCTTGTGATCTCTGTGTGTGTGTCAAATAAATAAATAAAATTAAAAAAAAAAAAAAACTTCCGTACATGAACTATAAATTCATTGTATAAAATACTAAAGTTATAATTTTAAGATATCACTAATGATTTTACCATTCAGAGATAGTCTCTATTAATATTTTGGTATGCTTTCTTATCTCTTCTATCACTTAGGTGTTTTTTTTTTTAGTCATTGTATGTGGAACAAAAAGTTGTTAAATAGAATTATTCTTATCTTGGGGTTTCAGCATACCAAGTGTCCCCACATTCTAAAGCAAAACACTGTACCATCTATGCAGAACTTGTATTTGGGGTTCTCTTTTGCCAGCATAAACCCACCACCCACTTTATCCTTAAAAAAAAAAAAGAAGAAGAAGAAGAAGAAGAAGGTGAAGAAGTCCCTAAGAAGTAGGAAGTTTTATAGAAAGAATGCCTTTAGGTCAATGCCTCTCAACTGGAAACATTTGGCAATGTCTGGAGACATTTTTGTTTTCATAACTAGTGCAGGGGGTGGGGTGCTGTGCTGCTAGCACCTAGTGACTAAAAGTCAGAGATGATGCTCAATGCACAGGACAGTCTCCCACAACAAATACTTATCTGGCCAAAAATATCAATAGTGTTATAGTTGAGAAACCTGCCTCAGAGAGAGAGCTGTCCTAGAACAACAGATGTACTGCTCCTCCCAACATCTGTAGGAGGTGTGCTTCTCTCTCACCTTGATCCAAATATGAAGATTCAAGAAAATTAGTTGGATGGCTTGGCTAGGGTTCTCTGGAGTTTGGTAGACACAAGTACCAGTATCTGATTCCCTCCTGGAAAAATTCTGGAGAGGAGAGGCTAAGGGAAGACATCAGTGGCACTAGGAGGAAAAAAAACAAAAACAAAAACAAAACACCCAAGTTAAAAAGCATCTGCATGCACTTTGAGAGTTCAGTGAAACAAAAATCCCTGTTTTTCTGGTCTTCGTGGACCATGACTGCAATCATCTCAAAATGGTCCACCTCCAAGAAGGTACCTATAATGAAGACAAGCCACCTGGAGAAGGCTGAGAAGACAGTAGTATGAAACTAGGCAAGGATGGCACGCATCTTCGTGAGTGGAGAAAGTTGGAGGGAAGTTGGCAAAGAAGACAAGAGGATTACGTGGGCGGGACCAGGAAGATGGTTTTTAGAGAACACCAAGACACTGTTTGGAAATCAGCATCTAAACCATTGTCATGTCAAAGGGAGGATGGCAGTTATCTTTTCTGATCTTTCCTTTCCTCCCTACCTTCCTTCAATCCAGCAGGACAGAGGGGCACTTGAGTGAGCATGAAGGGAGGTGAAAAAGTAAAGTGGGTAATTGAGAAGCAACCAAGCAATCCCCTTTTTCTACTGCAGGTTTCCTAAGCTGGACCAGGAAAGAAGTGTCGCAAAACAAGAGACTAAAGTTATGAAGCTAGCATAGGCTAGGCTTTTTTTTTTTTTTACAGGTTTATTTAAATGAGAGAGAGAGAGAGTTGAAGGGGTGTGGGGTAGAGGGAAAGGATCTCCAGCAAACTCTCCACTGAGTACAGAGCCCGACCCAGGGCCAGACCCCACAGTCCATGAGACCACAACCTAAGCTAAAACCAAGAGTCCAACACTCAGCCAACCAAGACACCTAGGTGCCCCGACGCTAAGCTTTTTAATATCTTCAAATGACTATACAAGCTATAGGATCTGCTCACAAGTTCATCTTGGTGACAGAAGAATGAGTCTCCAGAGTTTATTTGAAAAAGGCAGTTACGTGGAAGAATAAAGTTACTTTATATTTGAAACCTACCAAGTCTGGCTACCTCAATAAACTGGTTACATGCATATATATAACAGACATGATATGTAAATACACACACACACACACACACACACACACGCAAAGAATATGTCTATGTATGATTATATTACATATATAACAAACATCTATACATACATATGTGTATGTATTTTTTATGTATTTGGATCACACTAAAGAGTTTTCTCTTATATCTCTATATTCACTTCTCATATCTCTATATTCACTCAGCTTCATAGATTTTTTACATCATTGAAATAATCTATCATATAGATATATCACAATTCATGTTCTTAGCCCTAATTCTGTTGATAGATATTTCAATAATAAATTACTAATTTACTACTAGAAATAGCACTATAATGAACATCTTTATGACTTTCCACCTGGAGAGTCACATTTTATCAAATTTAAATTTACTAAATTTTTAAATTTTTAATTGCAGTAAATGATATATGCATAAAACTTACCATCTTAACAATTTTTAAGTTGAACAATTCATTAGCATTAAATATATTCACATTGTTTTACAACAAATTTCCAGGACTTTCTCATCTTGCAAAACTGAAACTCTACACCCATTAAACAACCTTCTATTTCCTCCTCCCCTAACCCCTAGTAAGTATCATTTTACTTTCTGTTTCTATGAATTTGACCATTTTAGACAACTCATATAATTGGATCAGACCATATTTGTCTTTTCATGATTGGTTTATTTTACTTAACATAATGTCCTCAAAGTTCATCTATGTTGCAGCATAACAAGATGCTTCGTTTTTTTTTTTAAGGCTGAATAATATCCCATTGTATAAATAATGCCCATTTGCACATATATACTACATTCTGTTAATCCATTCGTCCACTGATGAACATTTAGGTTGCTTACACTTTTTGGCTATTGTGACTAATGTTACTACAAATATGGCCATACAAATATCTCTTGGAGACCCTGCTTTCAATTCTTTAGGATAAAGGACTTGAATAGATGATAGATGATAGATAGCTGATATAAAAATGACCCGCAAGCCTACGAAAATATGCTTAACATCACTGATCATAAGAGAAATGCAAATCAGAAGAGCAATGAGATTCCACCTCATACCCATTAGGATGACTATTACAAAAATAAAATTAAAAGAAAAAAAAACAGAAAATAACAAGCGTTGGCAAGGATGTAGGGAAATCAGAACTCTTGTGCACAATTTGTGGGATTGTAAAATGGAACAACCAGTATTGAAAACAGTATCAGTTTCCTCAAAAAATTAAACATACTGTTGGTGGGAATGCAAGCTGGTGCAGCCACTCTGGAAAACAGCATGGAGGTTCCTCAAAATGTTGAAAATAGAACTGCCCTATGACCCAGCAATTGCACTATTGGGTATTTACCCTAAAGATACAAACGTAGTGATCCAAAGGGGCACGTGCACCCGAATGTTTATAGCAGCAATGTCCACAATAGCCAAACTATGGAAAGAACCTAGATGTCCATCAACAGATGAATGGATCAAGAAGATGTGGTATATATACACAATGGAATACTATGCAGCCATCAAAAGAAATGAAATCTTGCCATTTGCGAAAACATGGATGGAACTAGAGCGTATCATGCTTAGCGAAATAAGTCAAGCAGAGAAAGACAACTATCATATGATCTCCCTGATATGAGGAAGTGGTGATGCAACATGGGGGCTTAAGTGGGTAGGAGAAGAATAAATGAAACAAGATGGGATTGGGAGGGAGACAAACCATAAGTGACTCTTAATCTCACAAAACAAACTGAGGGTTGCTGGGGGGAGGGGTTTTTTGGGAGAAGGGGGTGGGATTATGGACATTGGGGAGGGTATGTGCTTTGGTGAGTGCTGTGAAGTGTGTAAACCTGGTGATTCACAGACCTGTACCCCTGGGGATAAAAATATATGTTTATAAAAAATAAAAAATTAATAAAAAAAAAGAAAAATTTACAATAAAAAAATTAAACACACAACCATGTATAAATAAATATGTTTAATCAAGAATACTTCTGGTTCACGTAAGGGACTATTTTTTTTTTTTTTAGTTTTTTTTATTTATTTGACAGACAGAGATCACAAGTAGGTAGAGAGGCAGGCAGAGAGAGAGGGGGAGGCAGGCTCCCTGCCAAGCAGGGAGCCCAACATGGGGCTCGATCCCAGGACCCCGGGATCATGATTTGAGCCAAAGGCAGAGGCTTTAACCCACTGAGCCACCCAGGTGCCCCCACATAAGAGACTCTAAATGTCACAAAACAAACTGAGGGTGGATGGAGGGAGGAGGGTAGGGAGAGGGTGGTGGGGTTATGAACGTTGGGAGGGTATGCATTATGGTGAGTGCTGTGAAATGTGTAAACCTGGCGATTCACAGACCTGTACCCCTGGGGCTAATAATACATTATATGTTTATAAAAAAATAAAAATAATTATTAAAAAAAAGATACTGATTTACTGAAAAAAAAAAGAATACTTCTGGTTCACATAATGAGCAAATTAGAAACGTTTCTTTAAATAAAACTTATTAGTTATCTTTTACTTCTACAAAATAAAAGATATTTTATAGAAATTACAAAAATAAGATTATTGAGCATAAAATAATAGAAAATGAAAAAATTAATCAAAATGGTTACAAATAGCACCGTCAGAATATATGTTTTTAATAGTTGCTTTATGGAAATGAATTCTTTATGATGATTTCAATGCTTACTTGATCCAGTATCTCATTTTCCACAGAAATAATCTCTGATTTGCTCACTACTTTTCTTCAGATAGTACAAACCTTAACTAGTGTTAAGCACATTTTAATTTTGAAACTATATTCGTCACTGGCAACTGAAATTGGAAGTTACTTATAGCCTGAGAAATATCAGAATATTTGAAAACGTATTCAGAAAGTTATTGCTGCAAACATTTCGATATTCAAATTGCAATATTTCAGAGGAAATCTATGTAGATTCTAGAAAACAGCTTAAAAAGATTTTAGTTTTTCAAATATTTGTGACCCATAAATATCACATTTGCTGTTACAGTCATCAGTAGATTTTAACTTTTTGTGTAGTTGTACTATTTCATTTTCTTCATATTTCATCAAATGGTGTTATCTAGAGCACCAAAATAGGTGTAGTATTTTCTTGGCATCATAAAACTTTTTTTTTAAGTTTTTATCATAAATAACACTACATCAAAAACTAATGATGTACTACATGTTGGCTAATTAAACTTAAAAAATTAAAAATAAATAAAAGAAAAAAATAAAATAAGAAATAAAACTTTCTTTAATGATAATATTATTGTATCTGATACAGAAAACAAAATTCTTCACTTGGAAATTTTGGTTTTTGACAAAGATGGGTTGATTGTGGGATTTCCAGTCAAACTTGGTCTTTTTCCTTGTAGGTTTTGAGATTCACATCTACATCCAGAGATTGTAATATCTTTAACAACAATAATATATTTTTCATAAAAACCACAATCATACTTTTATAAAAAATAAATTTCTTAATCTCTTTGATGGCATTTGAAGGGTATTATTTAAGTCTTGAATTTCAGTTTCTGCAACATTTTGCTTACAACATTAATACTTTTTAAAATATGATAAATTAGAGCTAAACAAATACATATAACTTTTGATATTTTTTCAAGTATTCTTTGGCTTCTTTTCTAGAACATATGCATTTATTAGTGTCATCAAAAAACTTTAAGAGTTTTAACCTGCCTCTATTTGTGTTTTTATTTTTATTTATTTTTATCAATGGATATTTTTTAATTTTAAAAATGTTTAAATTTGGGACACCTGAGTGGCTCAGTGGATGAAAGCCTCTGCCTTTGGCTCAGGTCATGATCCCAGGGTCCTGGGATCGAGTCCCACATCAGGGTCTCTGCTCAGTGGGGAGCCTGCTTCCTCCTCTCTCTTTGCCTGCCTCTCTGCCTACTTAGGATCTCTGTCAGTCAAATAAAAAAAAAAAAATTTTTTTAATGTTTAAATTTTTAAATCGGGTTTCTTATTTTAATTTCAGTACAGTTAACATACAGTGTTATATTAGTTTGGGGTGTACAATAGAGTGATTCAATGCTTCCATACATCACCTGGAGCTCGTCACGACAAGTGCACTCCTACATCCCTGTCACCCATTTCACACACCCCACCCCCACTGAATCTTCCCTCTTCTACTTGTGTTTTTAGTAACATTGTGTTACCAACTGCATTTCCTATTCCAAATTCAACAATGGCTAAATACTTATGTTTCGTAAATGTGTATCCAGTGCTTTTTAATTTTTATTGAGGCTGAAAAGTGGTTTTATACTTTGTGCCATATAAAAAGCTGTTCAGAGGTACCAGAGAGTTTTGCTGTCTCATTTCCTCCCAGTTTAAAAAAATGCACAGAAATCAGAATACAGAATATTTTATCATTTTCAAACATCAACTGTTGCAAGTTGCTGTTTTCCTTGCACATTTTTGCTATTATTGTACCCAGGATTTAGATTTCCAGATTTTCTCTTGTAAGTGCTTACTAAAATACATATATAATTATTCTTTACTTAAGTCACCTACTGGACAGAACTGCCCCCAACTTGTCACATGTAGAAATAACATGACTTCCATTTTAAAATTCACAGATCTAACACCAGTTATCGTCTGTTCTACGGAGCTTTGATTATATGTGTATGTAGTATGTAGGAGCTAGCTTGCACTGGCTGGTGAAAGCCTACCATTAAATATTCAGGAGTTTTGTGAACCGGTTGTTAAATTATTAGGAGCTTGAAATCAGTCTTATTAGGAGTGTTTGCAACATTGAAATCAGCAAGTGCCACAAACAGATTTTCTTTTTTAAGAGAGGTTATCAGTACACCATTGATTATATCTAAAATGATCGAATAATAATTAGCATTGTTCACCTCATTAAATAATCTTGTTAATTCCATCTGCTATAATCTTGATTTTTGGTTTTATATTTCATCCCCTACATAATGTGCCATATTGTTATTTGGTGTTGATGTTTGTATTATGCTTAAGTGTCAGTGGTGATGTTATCCAATTTTGCTATGGTTTCTACTAAATGAAGGAGATTCCTATTGTCATTCAGTTGTTCATTTAATTCTCTGAATGCTCAAATGTTTTGCTAAATACATAAAAATTTATAGTATACATTTATTACTGACACATTAACAGTTTCTCATCTTCAAATAGTTTATTTCCTATAGCATCAAAATTATTGTTTTCAAAAGTTAAACACTTAATAAAATGATAGTGATGCATTTTATTCTTCATTTTTTTATGACAAGTGACAAAATCTGTCATTCTGTGCTTCCATTCTCTTCATTCAGTTGTTTTCTTTTCATAGGGGATTTATAAAATAATATATATAGATATAGATTTTTTTTTTGGAAGATTTCCTTCAACTTAAAAAAAAAAGTAACAAGAGTTAGGATTTTTTTTTTCCAACATTAGCTGGAATTCTTATATGAGAAGTTTTCAAAAACTTCCTATCTGTGCTTTCTTCGAGAAGATAAAGTTGTCCTGTTGGAGATGGATTATCTCAACGAGAGAGTTCTGCTTTCAGTATTCAAATACAAGGACTTTAACTGGATCAAAAGAAAGTGTATTTCATTTAATGGATTCTATGTGGGTGTTTTTCCTCCCTCATTTTTTTTTTTTTAAGAAATTCATCCATTCCCATTCACATAGAAATAAAGAGTAAACTCACCACTTGTCCCCTCTGTGAAGTCTGCTAGATTCTCCTGAGACTAATCATTTCCTTTTATTTCTTCCCCTTGATATTCAATGACCCAAATAATTTCTTTTTTGTTTTTTGGATGGTGGATTCTCATTTTGTTTTTCTGATCATGATACCCTGTTGGGCAGAAATAATGTGATCATTTTATACATTTACTTCAGAATGTGTAAAATTTTTAACTTTTATTCATTTTAGGAGCCATTAAGCTTTAACAGCAATTAAAATTTCACAACATAATAATGGCTATGATATAATTAGATCATTATGTGGTAATGGTAAATAAATATTACTCATTCTATAGTGACTCATGTCAGATGAAAGTATTATTAGGCTTAAATGGAAACTCTGCAATATCATTTTCGTAAAATAGACAAGAGACAATACTGTTAACTACAAAATAAGACACAAAATTTAGCTACATTTTACCACCAGGGAATTTTTCTTTTTCATTCTAAGGTATTTTCTGATGAGCTCATGAAATTTGTGAAAAATAGCTTCCAGTATTAGAAGCATTGTTTATTGTTACATCAACAAAGCCTTTTGTATGTTAAGCTCATTCCTTCACTATCAAAGCAAAACAGTATCTAGTATTCTATTACAAAAAGATATTTTACTTGATTAGTTAGGGAACTGTTATAATAAATATACAAATAGCCTATCTTTGAAACCTAAAACAAGTTATAATAAAAATATAAAAATAGATCAAAATAATAAATGTTTCTCCAATGTGACTGTCATTCTCTTAGTTGTTGTGACCTTGTATGGAACCCAACCTGGACACCTGTAAGCAGCAGATGTGCTCATGTTGGAGACACACATTCATAGGGCCTAAAGACCACGTCATGAGCATAGGGTAGGAACTAACAACAGGCATACTGTCACTACAAATAAGAACAAAATTTTTAAAGTAGTTAACTTGATCCATCTCTTCGTGATTTTCTCCATTGGTTTGCTTTCTGTGTTTTTGTATAGAGTTACTTCCCTCTCTGAGATCATGACACTCATCATCCTCCATATTTTCTGCCATCTTTTACATTAAATAAAAGTTTTAAATTCTGTTAGATTTATTTTGATACATGATATATAGTAAGAATCTAACTTTCCAAGTTTTATCTATTGTGTACTCACCCTTTATATAATAATCTTTACTCAGTTATCATTTTTATCATAACAGCTTTTAATAGAGTCTTCTTCTGTAATATTGTTTTTATTTGTACCTATTCTTGTACTTTAACATGGTATTTTATTCAATATGGCCAAATAATAAAACATCTTATTATTTGGCAAGATGACTCTTCATTCATTAAGCTTTGCTTCCCTTTTTTCATTAGACATTTTTGTCCATTTATTCTTTCAATGTATAACATAGGACTTGAAAGAGTGGAAATAAAGAGAGAAAAGGTATTTCAAGGAGAAAAATGGAATAAAGGCAAAGAACCTCCACCAAGTCAACGGAAAGCAATGTTGAGTTTAAAAAAGGAAGGTCATCTGTTTTTCGGATCTCCCCTGTCTTAGAGCTAAAATGTATCCTCTCATATCCTTATCAGACATCCTTACTCATCCGTGTAAGAGAATAAGAGAAAGAAAAAAAATACATAAATACTCTAACAGAAATGTGTATGAATACTGAAGGCTTGCTACAGCACTTGCTTATATAATGTGTACGTTAACACATGCTAAGTAAAAAGTTTCTGCCAATATTCTGAGACAGTAAAATTTTCTAATCCCGATATTTGGTTTTTTCTAAACCTGATATATGCTTCACAATGCCTTCCCTGGAAACCTTACCACCTACCAACTTTCGTGAAGTGTCATATATTCTTTTAGTAAACCTGAGTCAAGATTCAAGGAAGCCCTGGTTTTCTAATTGAGAGGTTTGGGCTTGGTTTCATTTTGAGGTTTTGGGGATGATAGAAACTTAAAACAAAACGAAAGCTCTCTAAATCCTCAAACCTCCATTTTATAATAAGTATTTATAGTACCCTCTGTTCTGCCCCAAATGAAATTTAACAATAAATTAACCTACCTATATACAGATTTTTAAAAATCACTGTAAGACTAACTTTACGATAAAGAATAAATAGAAGGAAAGGAATTTATAACTTCAATATGTAAATGCTTGGTCACAGTCACATTGAAAGGTGTAAGGAAGTTGTTAGATATTTGCAACTCTGTGTAGCAATCACAGTGAAAGAGATAGCTGCAGCAGCCAATTAATGCCATGCACGGTATTGGCAACTCAAAAACCTAAGCGTTTAGACTGTCAGTAATTTGATTTTCCAAAATGGTAAACCACTGTTGATAATGTTCAATCTAAAATACAATATAACCCTTTCTTGAATTTTATGTAGTTGCATGCTTGAAAAGGTCAGTGTTACATAAAGCAAGTTGGAGTTTGCCCTCATTTCATTGTACTCATCCACTTTCTGAATGCATTCCAGAAGTACTGAAACTCTTGATATTCCTAAGAGACAGATCCTCATGGACAACTAATTGTGACACTTCCAGTGTTATAATGAGATGGAAGAATAGATTGATCATGATAATCTCAGGTTTGTTAGACAGAAGTGAATGCAGATAGAAGTGGGAATGGGTAGAGGACCCCCTCCTCCACAAGATGAGCTCTCAAACCAAAATTCCAAAACATGTAGGAAAAACGAACCCCTAGAAATTCAGCCAACAGAATCAACAATCAGGAAATAGAGTCATCCTCCCAAAAAAGATTTTTGTTTTAAGCATGATAGAATCTGAAAAAATTTCACCAAGTCATCCTCAATTAGCTTTGTAACTACATAAATAAAATATTTTCACTTACAAAAGTCTGCTATTTTTCAATAGGGTACTTGTAAGGATGATTATGTACATAGAACAAGAGCTACATCACCTGAGCTAGATTTTTATTGCTTTTTGTTGAGTAAGTCTCACATGCCACTTGAGGGAGAAAAAGGTCATTTCAAACCAAATTTTTAAAAAATTTAATTAGCCAGTAAAGTATCAAGGAAATAGCCTCCTAGAATCAGAATCAGAGACCTCAGAGTTTCTCGATACCAACCATGACACCTGCCTAACCCACTTTCAGTGAAATCACTGCTCCTGTGGCTCATAGTCCCTTCTGACTGTAAATAAAGTTCTTTGTCACACTAATTAGAACATGACAGTGAGAGAAGTGAGGCCAATGAATCCTGGCTCTGTCACATATCAGCTATATGAACTTGAGCAAATTATGTACCCTCTTTGCATCTTTATTTTTTCACCTGGTAAATGGGGATAATAATAGTACTTATTGCTCTGGTTTTTCATAAGAACTGAAATTAACTTTTATGAAGGTCTTGAGATAGTAGCTGGAAAACAGCCCGTGCTACACAAACATTGCAGGAATTCCAGCCTTAGTCCTCACTGCTAGAAAACTGCTAGAGTCCCAGCTAACGATCCCAGTTCTTCACATGATTTTTCATATTGCATGATTTTTATTCTCTTTCCATCCTTATCAGGCTCAATTTGGCAATAATCCTGAAGAGTGGGTTCCTAGATTAAATCTGTACCTCAGGTGGGTTCTGACCTGTGCCTCATAGAATGTGTTCATGCAGCAACTTAAAATCAGTGCCAACTCTACTTCTACTAATTTGTCCAAGAATTTATTCATATAGGAATCTGGAATGCCAGTTGACAAAATGAGGTGCCCAAGAAATTTTCTTCATATTTTTATAACCGAACTCAATTTATATTGTGAGTCCCCACACTTTTGCATAGTAAAGACATAATTTGAGTTAATTCAAATGCAAGCTCCTCGGCTTGCCCAGGGCTGCATCAGAACTTTGGGGGTCACTAGGTTCACAGGACTCATAGGGTCAAAGTATCAGGATGGAGTGGGAGAGAATATCTGATTTTGGTGGGTGTCTACACTATCATCCACTCAGAGGTCCTGGTTCCCTTCCAGACTTCAGTCATTGGTCATTGGCAGGCCAATATGGCACCGTTTTGCCCTTCATTGTCATTCCCATCAGTAGGCCTCTTTAAGACCCTGATTCTCCTTTGAGTCACACCTCCGTGTGGGAAAATTCCACTGTAGGGCACTGCTATGATCTGTGGGAAACTTATATTCTTCAGTCCTAGATTCATTTGCTGTTGCAATGCCATGCTCTAAACAAGGAACTCAGTGAAGCTTACATTACCCAGACAACAGTAGGGCTGCCCCCTTAGGACAGTGGTGGGGCTGGAACTTGCCTCTTGCCACTCACACCCCCAGACACTAACCAGGGACAGAAACTTGAGCCTCCTCAAGATTATCCAGTTTCCTGAATCCTTGGTTCACCCCCATTACCCTAGAAAGCCACCAGATCTTATCATACCCCCTCTGCTTCTCTCCATCATTCAGGGCAAGAATTTTTTTTTTTTTTTTTTTTTTTTTGTGAAGGAGACACTGACTCTAATTCATCATGTATTCTTCCAAATGAGATGAGGATTTTTTGAAACAATGATCATTTGTTAATTTGATAACACTTTTAAAGTCTACTTTCTCCCATGGAGCCTCTTTCCCAAGGATAAAAAGGCAAAATGTTTAGCTCCCCAAATTGAAAAGAGGGAGAGAGTTGGGGGAAAGCAGAAACATGAAAAAAAAAAAAACAAAACCACACATCAGTTAGAACAACAGAATTTCTCACCTTATTACCTTTTGTTATGACAATCAAATTGAGGCAATTCTACAATCAAGTAAAATATTTTCTCAGCCCCAACTGTAGGTCAGGCTTCATGCTTGGTGCCAGGGGCACAAAGACCAATGAGACCAGGCCTCACTGCCATCACTCAAGGATGTCTCATTTTCGCCACTTCTTCCTCTGCTATATTTAAGATTATGTAATTTTTCAGTCATATTCCAACTTTTTCACCTGTTTCCCTGCTTCAAATCTCATTTTCCAGTTTTATGTGCTCCCTACTGATCCTTCACATTTACTGAAACATAAACCTAATCATATCATTCTTTTACTGAAAAGTTTACAGTGGTTCCCATCATCTTTGGGACAAAATGCTAGGCACAGTCCTCATTCCTAAAAACATTATTTCATCTAGTTCTCAAAGCGATGCCATCAGGTAGCTATTGTGACCTCAATTTTATAAACAAGGAAACTGAAGCTCAGAGAACTTAAACCATCCTGACCAAGTTACAGAGCCAGCAGAATTAGGGCTCAAAATCAGCTTTCTTTTTCTAGACCCACTGTTTTTAACACATGATCGAATGTTCCGGTCTCCTTCATTCATTTCCCCTCTGACATCAAGGAGGGATATATATAATAAGAATACCACTACCATTATACCACGACTATCACTACATTACTACCATGACTATCACTACAACAAGCAACTAGCACTTTGGATCTCATGCCCTCATTTATCTTCAATATACAGAAGGAGAAAGAATGAGGAAGAAACTTACCAAGTTGGCCAAGTCTGTCAAATGAACCTTGGCAGTCCATGGTGACAAATTTTGAGCCAAGTCACCCTTGGATGCAGTACATTTTATCCAAAGACTTACAGATAAAATACTCAGTGACTTGTTCCCGTTATACACCGTCATTGTGAAAGTAGAATGGAAATTCCAGTCTCCTGAATCTTCTGTTCACGAAGCCAAAACACAACACACAAATCCACTAATCTAAGCGAACAGAAACCTTTCAATAAGTTAGCCCCGTGTAACAGGCAACTTAACACGTTTGAAGGTTTTAAAATATGACAATTAAACACATCTCTAGGAAGCATGTGGTACTGCTAAATGGCGATTCACAAGCAAACCTCAAAAACACCAACGTTGTTTATGACTGTAAACCTCACTCAAAATTTGTTCCCAAGTGGTTTCAATATTCAGTTGGAAGAGTGACAGTTGGAGTTAATGGTTTTCTTTTCTCACTTTTCTTCAGAAACCAGTCCATCTCATTACTGCAGTGCTCTGCAACCTTTTTAAGCCCATGACCCCTTTGGATAAGCCTGAAAATCTCATGACACCATTCCCACCACCTCTGACTTCCATTTTGACTAGTGAGATTTATGTGCAGAAATGACATTTATTTTCCTGTGCATCATGTCAGATAAGAAAAAAAAAAACATAGCTTTTAATGTTCCAAATTATTATGTGAAAAAGGCATTTTGCTTTCCAAATATAAAAATATATTTTGACATTTTTTCCAAATCATAAATCATCTACTCACAACACCCCCACTCCAGCCCTCCCAGCTACAACATCATTATATGCGTCTCCTGTTAATCTTTGGCCCATTTTTATGTAATATTGAGGTTCAGTTTAAGGCTCTTACTAGATCTACAATTGTCCGATTTTTTTTTTAATTTTTAAAAGATTTTATTTACTTATTTGAGAGCAAGAGAGAGTGAGAGAGAGAGCATGAGTTGGCTGAGAGGCAGAGGGAAAAGCAGGGAGCCCAATGCAGGACTCACTCCCAGGACTCTGAGATCATGACCTGAGTCTAAGGTAGATGCTTAACCAACTGAGTCACCCAGGCGCCCTTACAATTGTCCAAATATTTATAATATTTGTTATTCATAAAACAGTTTCCAGCTAAAAAGAGAATCAAGCAATAGAAATGAAATTCACAGACTCAGAGAATATCCAAGCATCATGGGCCCCAAAAGATTATCGGTCCCCGTTGCCCCCAACTGGACCCCCATTTGTCCCCACCCCAGACCTACGGACGAATCTGGATCTTTGGCCCTGTGGTTGAGGGATCCGAATTACAAACAACCAGTCTCACCCTATTATTTGACAGGTGAGGAAACAAATGCAAAGAGAGCAAGTGCAACTCAGTTCTTTTACTTTCTATTGGTTATAAAACCAACTTTTAAAAAGTCTTTAGAATTTTATTTTCATGATCAGCTCTGATTTCTAGTGAGAAAAATATATTTTTACAATCACCTTATCTTCCTCCTTTTTCCAAACACTGCCTGGACAGCAACAAATGATGGATTGAATGCATTCCCTTATCTCCTCCAACAACATAGTGGTAAAGGAAGAAAAGGCATTTCCTGGTGAGGAAAAGGGGATGCTTGTTCACACTTTGGGAAGATGGAAGGCAGACAGTGGAGTGGCAACTGATGTGGCCGAAGAAAAAGCTTAATCCCAAATTCATACTCAAGGGGACAGCCAATTAGAAGTGGATGGATTTGGGTTGTCTGGGTGGCTCAGTGGGTTGAGCCTCTGCCTTTGGCTCAGGTCATGATTTCAGGATTCTGGGATCAAACCCTGCATTGGGCTCTCTGCTTAGCAGGAAGCCTGCTTCCCCCTCTCTCTCTGCCTGCCTCTCTGCCTGCTTGTGATCTCTCTCTCTCTCTCTCTCTTTGTGTCAAAGAAGTATAAAAATCTTAAAAAAAAAAAAAGTGAACGGATTTGCCCCGGAGACCTTGTGAGCAACTACAGGGATACATGGCCAGGGGTAAGGCTTAAAGTGAAACACATGCATGGAAGGCTTGGAATTCCAGATGTGTATTCATACACCACCTTCCCCCTCCCCATGCGGAGATACCAGCAGCCAAATGCTCCACTCCCCACAACTGACAGCCAGATTCTATTCTCCAGTGAAAGTGAAAGGGATTAAGCATATTACTCCTGATCTCAGCTAAGGTCTTGATCTCAGTGTCCTGAGTTCGAGCCCCATGTAGGGCTCTGTGCTGGGCATGGAGCCTATTTAAAATTAAAAAAGAAAAAAAATATAGAAAGAAAGAAAGAAAAAAAGTGGAAGGGAAGACTTTTGTTCAGAAGCACCAAACACAGCAGAATGTGACAGTAAGGTAACAAGATAGTAAAAGGGGCAGTCAAGTGAAAAATTTGCATCCTGAATGACTGGACCACCAAACTTAACTAGGTGCCCACCTCCAATAGGAGTTGAAGAATTCATTCCTAGAGATACTGAATGACTACTACATACTGAAATTGTGTGTATGTGTTTTGGGGAGGGAAATAGATATGCACCAATGAAACAGCCAGTTCTCTAGCAAATAACCCTAAGAGATGACAGCCTTATGTCTGACAGCTTCTATGTTAGTTTGCCAAGGCTGCCATAACCACATACCACAGACTGGTATCTTAAACGGTAGCAGTTTGTTTTCCTGGAGTCCTAGAAGTCTGAGAACAAGGTGTCAGCAGGGTTGGTGTCTTCTGAGATCTCTCTCCTTCGCTTGTAGATCATTTTCATTTCCCTTTGTCTTCACATGATCTCCCTCTGTTGGGGTCTTAATCTCCTCTTGAGGACACCAGGCATACAGAATGAGGGCCTACCCATATGGCCTCATATTACCTTAATTACCTTTTTTTAAAAAAATTATATTGTTCCATCTTTATTTGATGGAGAGAGAGGAAGAGAGCACAAGTGGGGGTAGCGGGGGAGGAGTAGGCAGAGGGGAGGGAGAAGCAGGCTCCCCATTAAGCAGGGAGCCCAATGCAGGGCTCAATCCCAGGACCCCGGGATCATGACCTGAGCTGAAGGCAGATGCTAAACTGACTGAGCATCCCAGGTGCCCCATCTTTAATTACCTCTTCAAAGACTATTTCCAAATATTGTCACATTCTGAGGTACTGGGGATTAGAATTTCAACATAAGAATTTGGAGAGAACATAACTAAGTCTATAATAGCTTCTAAAAGATTTTTAGCATCTTATTCATAATTATGGCAATCAAGGATCATTAGAAACATGAAGAAATTTCTCTAAAACATACACACACACATACACACTCATTTATTCACTCAAATATCAAAGATAAGTAACAGGAGAAAACCTCAAAGATATGAATTAATATCTTTGGAGAAATACGAGAAAATCTTAAATTGATAAACCCAGAGCTAAGTATTATAGAAAAAGGAACAATAAAAAACAAAGAAATTGAAAGGTTAAACTATGATAAGAAAATATAAGTAAACAAGTAAATGGAGAAAATAAAAAGTCAAGGAAATCCCTCAGAGAACGGAAGCCCTCTCAAGGTAAGAAATTAGACACACGAAAGCAAAGATAGAGAATAAGAAGGTCAACCTAAGAGGTTAAAAATCTGATTAATAGGCATTCAGAAAGGGTAGAGAAAATGAGAGGGAAATATCATCAAAGAAATAGCACTAAATCTTCTCAAATCTGTATCTCTCATCTGTGTCTTCCCTTTGAACTTCAGACTTGAATGCCCGACTCAGCTGCCTCTTCAATATCTCCATCTCAATAAATGAACATTTTAATTTTTGTTTAGTCAAAAAAATCTGAACAAATACCTCATACTTTATAAAAAATTAAAAATTGGGGCCACTGTGTGGCTCAACTGGTTAAGCATCCAACTCTTGAGTTCGGCTCAGGTCCTGATCTCAGGGTTCTAGGATGGAACCCCTGTCATGATCTGTGCTCAGCAGGGAGCCTGCCTAAGATTCTCTCTTTCCCTTTGCCCTTCCCTCCACTCATGCATGTGCTCTCTTTAAAGTAAATCTTTATAAAAAAAATAACTTAAAATTAATCATAGACTGAATGTAAAATATAAAGCTATAGATGTTCTAAGAGAAAAAACTGAGAGAAAAATCTGCACAACGTGGGTTTAGCAGTTTTCAAATATGAATCCAAAAACACATTACATAAAATAAAATGTATTTTATCAAAATTAAACACTTTTGTGCTAAAGGGGCATCTCGTAGTTCAGTCGGTTAAGTATAGGGCTTTGGCTCAGGTCATGATCTCAGGGTCCTGGGATCCAGCCCTGAGTCAGGATCCCTGCTCAGCAGGGAGCCTGCTTCTCTCTCTCTCATCACCACCCTGCTCATACTTTCTCATAAACAAACAAACAAATAAATAAATAAGAAAGAAAGAAAGAAAGGAAGGAAGGAAGGAAGGAAGGAGGAAAGGAAGGAAGAAAGAAAACTCACCAGGCTAACTTGTGTGGCAGAAATTATAAACAAATCCATGTCTCACTGGCCATGCTTTTTCTTCCATATCTCATGGTCACCTCAGAGAGCTTTTAGAATACTTCCAACTTACAAGTAGAGTTTAATTTCCCTTTTGGGGAGCTAGGAGTGTACTGAGGAACAGGAAGGCTAACCAGGTATCACTGCAGACTTCTGATTTTAATGAAGTCTACTAATGACATCTCACAGTTAACAACCCCTAAATTCCTCTAGAGGAATAACCCCAAGAAGTCCCAAGCCTTGAAACTCCTTCCATTGACCTGACATTGTCAGAACTTATCTGAGCACTGGGAAGATGTCCCCCTATGCTGACTAAGGTAACCTGTCTCCATAGTTGCCACCAGTTCCTTCTCCCTCAGTACATGCATGACATTCCACATTGAAGATGGGGTTTATTCTTCCAACCCTTTGACTCTGGACTGTCTCATGACTGCTTTGACCAAGAGTCTTAAGGAGAAGCATTAGAGCACCACATATATGAATGAAGAAGCCATGTTGGACAACCAGCCTAGCTGAGCCTTCAGATAACTCCAGCCCCAGCCCTATAAGACTGCAACTACATAGAACACCCCAAAGAAGAACCACCAAGTGAGCCAAATCAACATACAGAACCTAGAGATATTCATCAATTGTTTCAAGACATTACATTTTCTCATGACTTGCTATGAAAAATAGCAGGAAGCTTGTTGGTGTCACTTGACCCTGACATGTGGAGAGTACTAAAGACCACTGGTCAACCGAATTATTGAGGTATTTCACAGGAGAGAAGTGGCAAACTCAAAACATCCTTGAACTCTCTTCTTCAGCATTGCCCCCAGACTCTTCAAGAACAGGGGAGGGAAGCTGTCTGCCTCTTGCCTTGCCTTCCATAAAGGTGAGATTATAAGAAGGGAAATTTCAAAGCTCTAGAGAAAGAAGGCACTGTAGAGTGTAGGACTATGGGTATGATGGAGTGGGAGGAATTCCAGTCACAAGGGGTAGCCCCAGTTCTCTTTCACCTCCGTGCCCTATTCATACCTTTTTCTTCTAGAATGCTTCCCCCACCCCCATAACCACCGTTCATCCCAGCAGAGTTAAATTCTTAACCCAGTGCTTCTTTAGCACTCTCTTACTCATAGCACTGTGATTCTTTCTTCAAATATCTCTTTCCCAGTTGACTGCGGTTCCCTTGGGGGCAGAAGATATAGCTTTCATCATCCTGTTTTTTTTTTTGTTTTTTTTTTTTTTCTGTTCTGTCCTCCTAGCCTATACAGCAAGAATGTTTATTGACTGAATGATGCATTTTGGAAATAGGCTGTAGCATAGTCTTCCAAATGTATATGTTAAAACACAGAAAGGTCTGTTTTGCTAATAATATTTGAAGGCAGAAATAATCCTTGCTATTTTTTGTTTTGTTTTGTTTTCTGATCTCAGAATAAAAGTCAACAAACTCAAATGTCTGCAGAGGTAGGACAGGGAAAGTACGTGAGAGAAGCAGGCCAGTCAGAGAGCACATGGCTCATCCAGGGACGGCAGCTGTCACTCACTTTACTGGAGTAAAGCACTCTCCAGTGAGCCCAGTGTTGCTTCTGGAACTACTATTTCAAGAGAAACCAAAAATCCAGATTTTATGTGAAATATTGACCAAGTCAAGCATGTCTTCAATGCAAATCACATCTGTAGTCTGAAGTTGGCCCATATCCGGCCAATTAACAATCTCTAACTAAGAAATACTTTATCCTATCTCTACTCAAGTATATTCCCATGAGAAAGGCTTTTTTGATCACTAAACTAGCACCCTGTACACACACACACACACACACACACCCTGTAGACACTCATACACACTCATTTTCAATCCCTTTAAGCAGCCGCTTAATTTTTCTTCATACCGATTATCACTATCTGGTATTATTCTCTGTATTATTTTGTATATTTGTTTACTTTGTGTCTCTGCTACTAGAACGTGAGCCCTGCTAGAACAGGTCCCCTATTTTGTTGACTTCTCTATCCCCAGTCCATATAACAGTACCTGGCACATGAAAAGGACTCCATGTAAATGGCTTCAACATTGAGAGTTCCTGTCTCTGCTTTTCTACTGGATTTATGCCCGTCGTACATACCCAAATGCATCATAAGAGAGTTTCTTGCAATCTTTCCCCCTCTGGTCCTGACCTATGATTTCACTCTTTGGGCTACAGCCTTCTAGACTGGTGAGCGGGGCTGATGCTATCAAATGAACCTCTAAAGCCCGTGACAGCTGCAAGTTACCCAGCCTTCTCAGCCATTCAGGGTCTTAAGAGTTTCCTAAGAAAAAGATACATTCAGCCCTAAACAGTACATTCACATTTCAAAAAGGAAAAGAGTCTTTCTGTCAAATAAATAAAACCTTAAAAAAAAAAAAAAGAAAAGAAAAAGAAGAAGAAGAGGAAGCAGCAGCAGCAGCGCCTGGGTAGCTCAGTTGGTTAAGCGTCTGCCTTCGGCTTAAGTCATGATCCCAGAGTCCTGGGATCAAGCCCCACATCGTGCTCCCTGCTCATCTGGAGGCCTGCTTCTCCTTCTCCCTCTCCCACCGCTTGTGTTCCCTCTCTCGCTGTGTCTCTTTCTGTCAAATAAATAAAATCTTTAAAAACAAAACAAAACAAAAAAGGAAATAGAAAGGAGCACCTGAGTGGTTCAGTCTGCTAAGCAGTTGTCTTTGGCTCAGGTCATGATCCCAGGGTCCTGGGACCCCTGGAGTCAGGTTATGCACTCAATGAGCAGCCAGCTTTGCCCTCTCCATCACTTGTGCTCTCTTGTGCGTGCTCTGTCTGTCTCTCAAATAAATAAATAACATCTTTTTTAAAAGGGTGGAGTGGAGAGAAAGAGCCTTAAGGGTCTGAGATCCTTTCACTCAAAAGACCATATAGTCATGTCCTCCTGCTAAGTGGGGAAGAAGACAGAAGGGTAAGGGCTTCCATAAATGGTAGTGCTTCCCTTTTCTCTGATAGGTTTTAAAGCCTGGAAGATCCCCTCTCCAAGAGCCCAGGATGAGGATGGAAGAAAGAACAAGGAAAGGCAAGCTGGGAGCCAGGACAGTTGTCCTCTGACCAGGACAGTTGTCCTCTGCACAGGCTTTGAAAAGTGGAGCGTGGAGGTCTGCGAGGTCACCACAATTTGGAGGCACTTGTCTGAGCATCTCAGTTATTTGCCATATCTTGCCTTTTTTTCACAGCTTCTGCCACATGTATTTGCTTCTGGTGCTATCATTTGCTATTACTTTTTTTCTACAAGTGAATATGGCTTTGAAATGATCACATTTATGTGAAAATAAAATTTTATATGACAAACAAATGAAAAACCAGGATCATTCTATAAAACAGGTGATGTGCACACATGCACACGCACACACACACACACACACACACACTCACGGGAAACAAAATAATGCTATTAAATCCTAGTTAGATAAATTGGCTCTCAAAGTTCTTGGTCTAAAGTCTACTCTCTTTGTACTAATCTGAAGCTCAGTTAGCAAGTGTAATTATTCTTGACCCAACCAGAAGGGTTACAACAGAACTTAAAAAAAAAAAAAAAAGGAATAGCTCCATGTCATACTGATGATCTGTGTCGTGGCCCTAAATTCTTGGCCTACTACACACAGGGAAACACAACTCTCGGGCTTATGGATAGCCTGATACCAGAACCAACTGCAGATAAAGATGGAACATTCCAAAACCAAGGCAAGTAGTTACATTTAGAATCTGCGATTGAAGTTTCTTAGCAGTCGCTGGTGAATGGGGCTGGAGCAAGCAGAGACAGCAAATGGAAAGAAAACCTAGGAAACTTTCTCAATCACTTCTGCTGTCAGCTTGTCTGTGGCCCCTCCTCCTGGCTCTAGGCTGGAGCATCTCAGTTTACGGGGAAGCCACTCCTCTTCCAGGAAACTCAACTGGGCTTCTTCATTGCTTAGTGATTTCAAGGTTCCAAGAGGGTAAGAGCAAAAACTGCAACGCTTCTTAAGACCAAGGCCCCAAAACTTAGCACCATATCTGCAACACCCTACTTGTCAAAGCAGTAGGTTGGCTCCTGTTCAATGGGGCAGGAAAACAGATCCCACTTCTCACTGGAAGGAGGGGCAGTATCAGATCGCAAAGGGACATGGACATAGAGAAGGTGTAGACCCAGAGGACTGACTAACTGCGGGATATTGTTTTAATTACCTTCTATGTATGCACTTCTGGGACCTTCAAAACTCTCAGATACCTCTGATCAGACTCCTCCTTCCTTAAAAATTATAGGTACCATTGTCTTATATGGTAAACTGGGCTGGGAGATACTAAAAAGAGCTCGGGGCCAATTCAGTTGAATTTGATGTAAACATTGATTCCCCAGTTTGTTACCCACAGACAGAAGGGAGATGCTTTTTTAAGGACAGCATTTTTTTTCTTTTGTCATAGCTCTTGAAAAGAGTCCCCTCCATCTTGAAGCGGTGTAACGTAACACAATGGTTACGGTCCACTGCGGTCCACCTGGGAACATGTCAGAAAAGCAAATTATCAGGTCCTAGCCCAGACCGACTCAATCAGAATTTCTGTGGGTGGGGGCCAGCCATTTGGGTTTAACTTACTTTTCAGGCCACTCGACTGCATATTAAAGGTTGAAAATCACTCTTAAACATACAACTGGACTCAAAATTTCATGTATTACTTTATAAGGTGCACGACTTTGGGCAAGTTACTTAATCTTCTGTTTCTGTTTTCTCATCTGCAAAATGGTGATAATAAAGGAACCTACCTCACAGGCTGTTGAGAGGACAGATGAGGTAACAATATATAACACTTGAAGAGCCTGGAACATTCCAAGTATTGTGTAAGTGATGTGGTATCATTCTAATTCCTGGTTGTGCCTCTGGACCATGGTCGTTCAGGGTGTCAAACTGGGTTGAATACAACTGAGGACATTTTTTAGAGGAAAGATTTTTGACCAAAGTTCGGAGAACAGGGAAAGCATTGAAAATCAGTATGCTTTCAGCTATAGTTATTGGGGAAGTGAATGTTTCCGCCAGTGCTATCATCTTAGAAACAGGTATTAACCTGGTTCCCCCAATAGCAGTTTTGAATCCCGTCTGCAGTGTTAGAAGCCTGGCCAAAGATGAGTAAGCCTTAATTTAGGAGTGAAAGCTAGTAATGCCGAATTTGATATAAAAATGATGTCAAATAGGTTACGTGTTACATAAAAGGATTGTGGGATTGGAGGTTACTTACCTCTCTCTGCCTATCTCCTTCATGTTTTACTTGCTCTTTTTCTTCAAGTCTGTACCCAAAGTCAAATTCTCAGTCAGCCCTTCCTGGGTACTTGCCTTAGAATTCACACACACACACACACACACACACACACACACACACGGGCTTCCTATCCTTATTCTCTACTCTATTTTTTTTACCCTTAAGTAAATTATCCTCATTGGGACAATTGGATGGCTCAGTCGTTTAAGTGTCTGCCTTCGGCTCAGGCAGGGTCCTGGTATCGAGCCCCACATCAGGCTCCCTGCTTAGTAGGGAGTCTACTTCTCCCTCTGTACCTTCCCCTGCTCGTGCTCCCTCCCTTTCTCTCTTTCTCTCAAATAAATAAATGAAAAAAAGAAATTTTTTTTTTAAGAATTATCCTCATCTCACATGCTGTATCGTGTGAGTTTACTTAGTTTTCTGCTGGTAAAAGACAAGTCAATGGAAGACCTGTTCTCAGAGGGCAGGGACATTCATCCGTTTTATTCTCTGTTGTACACTCAGTGCTTGGCACCTAGTAGGTAATCAAAAACAACTCTTGAATGAATATTATTAATACTTTTACAGCTTTGTTCTATAAAATTGAAAGAGAGTAAAATAAACTCTGGAAGGGCACCTGGCTGGCTCCGTGAATAGAGCATACGGCTGTTGATCTTGGGGTCCTGAGTTCAGGCCCCACATTGGACCTAGAGCTTACTTAAAAATAATGATAATATGGGGTGGCTGAGTGATGGACACTGGGGAGGGTATTTGCTATGGTGAGTGCTATGAATTGGGTACAATGGATGATTCACAGACCTGTACCCCTGAAACAAATAACACATTCTATGTTAATTAACTAATTAACTAAAAAATAATCTGTTGAAAAATAAAATAAAGACAAAGAGGCAGGCAAATCATAAGAGACTGTTAACTATAGGGAACAAACTGAGGGTTGTTGGAAGGAGGTGGGGGGGATAGGGTAAGTGGGGGATGGGCATTAAGGAAGGCACTTAATGTAATGAGCACTGGATATTATATGAAACTGAGGAGTCACTAAATTCTACCCCTGAAACTAATAAAATTCTATATGTGAACTAACCTGAATTTAAATAAAATTTTGAAAGAAAAAAATAATAAAAACGGTAATAGTGTTTAAAAAAACAAATTTAAAGAAAAAAAAAGCAAAACAAAAGGTTTTTACTTGGGGAGGGAGAGGTTTAAGCCTCCCAAGAAAACCAGAGCCATTAGACACCCAGGAAGTTGCAGTCATGAGGTAGAATATTAATCTGTGCCTATTGTGCACCTGGCACAGTATAGACATTTTAAGTTTAATCTCTACTTCAACCCATCCAGATGGGCATTCCTCACTTTGTAGATAAAGAAATCAAGGCTCAGAGACTTTCAAGTAACCTGTCTACGTTTACGTAGCTGGAATGTATCCCAGATCTTCAACTCCAAATTCAGGTTCTTTCTTTGATGCCAATTTGGGGGATGAAAGGTGAACTTGGAAGTCTGACTGACAATGGAAAATGCCCTCCACCTTTTTCAGTTTCAGACCTGCCCTAGTAATGATAATAACCATAATAATTTGTATTATCCTAACTCAGATTTACTTGGTGCTTAGCATGTGAAGATACCTTACATGGATTATCTCATTTAATTCTCAAAATGACCCCTATGGGATATATGCTTTTATTGTTTTATAATAGGATTATTAGGGCTTAAAGATTAAGGAGTTACTTGCCTAAGTCACACAGCTAATGAGTAATAAAGTTGGGGTCTTCTATTGGAATAGTAACATTAGAAAAACAACAACTTACAGACATTGACACTAGCAATGTAACAGGGTTACACCTAATCCAATCAGCCTGTTGATAAATCCAGCCCAGATTACAGTGATATCAGTAAATCTCTGAATGTCTTCCTGATTTCCTATCCTGGTGACAAGCAGACTTACTTAAAAGTAAGAAAAAGAGGAATAAACATACCGGGTTAGTGAGGAAGAGTATTTCCATGACCATCATCTCTCTCTGTAGCACTATACGTTTGTTGTTTTCCCCAAAACATGAGGTGACTTCAGATGAGACCCAGTGCTGGACTTCCACTTATTCTGCCATGTCTTTAAGAATTCCCCTAACCGTGAGGATAGGAGGAGAGACTTCCTGTAAATTCCCTGCCCACCATACCCCTGTGCTAGTCCCTGCTTGCCAAATCCTTTACGGTGGTTTTCTGATGTGAGCTATTATCCAGGAGAGTCCCACAGCTGCCATGTGAACTCAGTCTCTTGGAGGGCTCCACCAGAATTCCCTGAAGTGAAAGCTTAGTCTTTTACCTAGCAGCCTCCCCCTTTTTATAGTTAATCAACTGGCTAAATCCTCTGAAGTGAAAAAATGCACATTTTGTTGTCTGTGACTTACTGAAGCTGAATGCCTCTCACGATAGCAAAGTCTATGAAACGACTGTATATTAGGGATGAGTGATTTCTCACACTTAATCTGTTTCTATCCAGGACGGCCACATCGGTCCACCGGGCCTCAGAACTGAGATATCACATTTCCCACATTTCTTGCTGCTCCTTCTACTTGTGCTCCATTATTTATTAAGGTCTTGAGTGCACCTGGGGTTCATCCCCAGCTGGGGTCAGACTTGCCAGACCCTCCCTCATTCTCAGAGGCTGGATTTTTAGAAGGGTGTGAAAGACTCCTACCCTGGCAATTCTACAGTCGGGCTGTTATTAAAAACAGAAATGGAGATACAAGAGCTCAGCTGAGAGAAGATATTTCCAAGACTAGGTATCCAAAGGCCAATATACCTTCTGTTGAGGTTTATTTTCTTCCCACTTCGTGTTATGGAAACTAATGAATCGTTGGTCTCTATCCAGAGAGCTAATAGAAAACTCAGAGTGCCCCTACCTCCACCAAATATGTGCAAGTCACCGGGGGTGCATTAGGCTTTTAGGAATACCGGACACAGGTTCAAAAATGTCCTCAGACGTCATGTTTCCCCGTGTCTTCCCTTTGCTCCTTTCTCTGTCCACTTCTCTCCCTAGCCGCGTAGCAGAAACTGCTGGCTTACTACACATGGCTCTTACACACCCTAACCTGCTGTCCTTTCGCTTCTGACAGACTTGTACTTCCTTGCCATCTGGCTCTGGAGCTAGCGTTGCCTGCTGCTGCTCTGAGAGCTAGATGTTCCTGGGATTCTAAACTCCCCGGGGGCAGTTTAACCACAACTCATAGGTGCAAGGTATAAATACTCCAACTCCCTCACCCCCGGCAGGAATGACTTTGTAGCTGACGTTGTTTCCGGAGCCGCCTCACCTCCCACAGAACTCAGTCAAAGCTTGGCTTTGAGAGGTCACCATCTCAGGGCTTGGCTTGATACTGCATCCTTGCTTGGCTTCCCTACCTTCTCAGACTGACTTCCTTATACCCCCTCAGGTTTTCCTAGGAATGAAATCCTTGTATGAGGGGAATCCCACCAAAGACAGGAACTCTTGTCACATGTTGGTAGAAACATCCTAGTCATACATCTTTCTTAACCGAAATCCGAGCAAAAGTTCCTTAATTTGATTTAATTTGACTCTGACTGCCTTGACTCAGGTGTTCACCCCTAAGACAATCATAGTAGATATAGGATACGCATGATATTTAGCCAGACCCTGGCCACATGTCCAGCCCTGGATCAAATATGGGGCCCGAACCACCCAAACCACAAAGCCAGGGAACAGAGCTGGCAGAAAGGGTGGTTCTGGCTCTTATGGAAAAACAGGGAATGCATGCTTTAGCACAGTATAGCAGGAATCAGCAAACTCTGATCCACAAACCAACTGCCTGCTTTTTTAAAACAGAATTTTATTGGAATAGAGCTATGCACATTTGTTTATGTATGTGCTGCTTTTAAGCTAGAACAGCAGATGGGCAGAGCTGCCACTAACACTCTATGACCTGCAAAACCTAAAATAGTCACTATCTGACCCTTTAAGGAGAAGTTTGCCGATCCCTGAAATACAGCCTCATTGTGGAATAGGTTCTGATGTCAGTTTGTGGCACTTCCCAATGAAATGCCAAGAAGTAATTAACTGGGATAATCACACTTTTAGGGAGTTTTAAGCTGTGTTCTTCAGGCCTCCAAGGTGAGGAAGTAGTAGACGTGCTGTAGTGGTTAGCAAACGGTGTGTTGAAAACCCTGGCTTTACTCTGGAAAACAGTATGGAGGTTCCTCAAGAAGACAAAACTAGAGTGACACTACGACCAGCAATTGTACTACTAGTTTTTTATTCCGAAGATACAAATGTGTTGATCTGAAGAGGCACCTGCTCCCAATGTTTATTGCAGCAAAGTCCACAACGGCCAAACTGAGGGAAGAGCCCAGATGTCCATCAAAAGATGGATGAATAATGAAGATGTGGTCCATTTACACAGTGGAACATCACTCAGCCATCAGAAGGAGATGGCTCACTCACCCACCATTTACACTGATGTGGATGGAACTGGAGGGGATTTTGCTGAGCAAAATAAGTCAATCAGAGAAAGACAATTATCATATGGTTTTATTTATATGTGGAATATAAGAAGCAGTGCAGAGGATCATAGGGGAAGGGAAGGAAAACTGAATGAGAAGAAATCAGAAAAGGAGACAAACCATAAGAGACTCTTAACTCCAGGAAATAAACTGAGGGTTGCTGGAGGCATGGTGGGTTGGGGGATGGGGTGATTGGGTGACGGGTATTAAGGAGGCCAGGTCATGTGATTAGCACTGGGTGTTATACACAACTGATATATTACTGAACTCTACATTGAAACTAATGGGTACTATATGTTGGCTAACTGAATTTGAATTAAAAAGTAAAAAATTAAAAAAAAAATCCCAACTTTCCTAGGAAGCTCCTGGGGGCTGGGAGTTGATGGAAAGCCAACACACAGGACTCTCAGAATCCCTCCCATTTCACGTTTACCTGTTTTTCTAGCATGCTGGTTTGTATCACAGAAATTTGTTTTAATCTCTCAGTCCAGCTCTGTGATAATTGTTCTTTCCCACCTCTGGATGCAAAGGAAGGCAGGCTGTAACTTTTCTGTTCCATCTTAGTTACCAGAGAGTCCTGCAGCCCCTTTAAATCACCAACAATCTTAATTCAAAGACTAAAATGTAGAATATTAAGTCACATCTTAGCAAAAATAAATCTCCCTTCAAAGGTGAGGTTTCTAACCTCCCCCAACCAGCCCACTACTGCCGTTAGGGAAAGGGGATGCTCATCACCTTCCCCTTTCCTGCTCTCCACATGTCCCTAATAGGCTCCTATTTCTGTTTCTTTTTTTATGCTGTTCTTCTGATTGGAGCAGAGGAGAGTGCAGAGAACTAAGGGCAGAAATGTTTCTACTTGTGCGCTCCTGTCTCCGTTTTTCAACCTTGGTTCCTTGGGTTCCTTGGAGATTCCCCAACATTGAGAACATTACAGATTACATCCCAGATAAGGACCAACAAATATAAATGCAAGAGGTACTTTGAGCAAGTAGAGCATATACAAGGCATGAGAAAGGCTCTTTATTCCTGCTTCTCACTATCCCTTTAAAATATATTCAGAGGAGGGCACCTGGGTGGCTCAGTTGTTTAAGCATCCAACTCTTGGTTTCAGCTCAGGTCACCATCTCAGAGTTGTGAGATCAGGCTCTGCACTTGGTGGGGAGTCTGCTTGAGGATTCACTCTCTCCCTCTCCTTCTGCCCCCCACCCCACCACACTCTCTCTCTCTCTCAAACAAATTTTTAAAAATAAACTTTATTTAAAGGAGAATACTTTCTCTGTCACTGGGTGAAAACTAACCAGACCCTGCCTTTTCTGGTTACTTAAAGTCAACAAAAAATTCCATAGTCATGTTATATGACCATCTCAGTTCAACATTAAAAATGCTCAGTGCCTTTATCAAAATTCCAAGCTTTATTTAAAGTTGAGTCTTTTTCCCCCACCCTTCTTTGGTTTACCAATTTGAGTTTCTAACCTTTCAAAAGCTGCAGTGTGGGAAGAAAAAAGTTGGAAGGAAAACAGAAATAATTTCACTAGCTATTGACTAGCTACAGACATAGACACTTAAAGTGGACTCTCTTATGGAGGAATTCATAGGTTCTTTGTATCCCCTACTAGTCCTTCTAATTGCTTCTTTTTTTTTGGTCGTAAACCAGGAGTTGGCAAACTATGGCAGGTGGGCTACATCCCGCTCATTGCCTGTTCTTGTAAGTAAAGGGTTTTTTTGTTTTGTTTTGGGGTTTTTTTAGATTTTATTTACCTGACAGAGTGAGAGATCACAAGTAGGCAGAGAAGTAGACAGGCAGAGAGAGAGGGGAAAGCAGGCTCTCCACTGTGCAGAGAGCCTGATGCGGGGCTCGATCCCAGGACCCTGAGATCATGACCTGAGCTGAAGGCAGAGGCTTAACCCACTGAGCCACCCAGGTGCCCCGTAAATAAAGTTTTAATGGAAGAGAGCCATACCTAACCATGTACACAACGTTTCTGGCTGCCCTTACGCAACAGTGGTAGAGTTGAGTAGTTACAGTAGAGACGTTATGACCCCCAGAAGTTAAAATATTTACCATGCGGCCCTTTAGAGAGAAGGTTTACAATTCCTATCCTAAGCAATGTTTTCCTTTTGGCTGGCTGCTTCTGAAGCCCCCCCTGTACACCTTACAACCTACTGGGGTCTCCTTCTCTAGCAGCCCACCCTCTAGTGCATGATCCCTTTAAAACATTATCCCTATTCCATATTCCTCCCAGGAGTTCCACATCTGGTCCCTGAAATTCACACTCCTTGACTGCCACCAAGAGGCAATGCAGTTGTTTCCCAACGGAGTCCAACAACCCTGCTGTCTCAAGCTGTTTAGAAGTCTTGGGTAAGGGGTTCCACTGTGACCCACAGCTGCAGAAATAGGAGTGAAGAACTCCTAGGAGTCCTGCTAAAAGCCTTCTCCCTCTCGCTTGGGATTAGAGGATAGGACACCACACCCTTCCACTTATGTATGTGGGAAGGTAGAGGGAATACCAATGAAATCCTCTACCCAACCCTTCCAATCTCCATGACTGGATACTTTTATATATTTGGTATGAATGACATGCTATTGATCCTAAGAAGCAGAGTCTGAAATACAAATTCTTATTAGGGTTGCCAGATAAAATATAAGATAAAGCTCTGTTAAATTTGAATTTCTGATAAACAATGGATAATTTTATAGTAAAAGTATGTTTCAAATATTGCATGGAACACACTTATGCTAAAATATTATTACCTGTTTACCTAAAGTTCAAATTTAACTGAGCATCTTGTGTGTTTGTTTATTTTCCCTAAAATCTGGCAACCTTTATGTTTGTTTTAAGTGATTTCCTGAAGAAGTATTTTCAGAAGAAAGGAAAGAGGGGAACCAAAATGGGGCAGTGAAGGAGAATCTAACTAAGATTATGATCTCAGTTGGAAATAGGCTTTGACCAGATTCCGGGTAGCTCTGGGTGGTATACAACATGAGTTGTACCTTAAGGTCAGCCCTTGGACTTCCATGTCTCAATCATGAGGTAGGGCTTGTCTCCCAGGTGAGTTGGGGCAGACTGGTAGTTCAGCCGAGGACAATTCTCCAGATAAGGCGGCAGCTGTGAGCCTTTACGACTCAAATGTTTGTAGCAGCTGGGAGAGGGATGCACTAGCCCAGAAAATGGGCCATGGGTGGGGCACCAAACAGTACCCATCTCAAATCTCTTAACAGGTTAGTGGCTACTTTGAAAGTTCCATCCGTTAGTCTGTGAGATCATCTTGTACTTGGGCCAAAACTTCCAATTTAACATTCAGTTACACTCATTTTATGCAGTGGGTATTATACGTCCTAATAAAGAGGGTTTCGTGGCTATGGAAAGATTTTAAAAAACTAGTTTAGCAGGAGGCAAGCTGGGCTCAGATTTTGCCTATGCTATTTACTGGCTATCGTCTTAGACAAATATTTTCACTTCTCAATATGTGTTTCTTCCTGGAAAGGAGTAAATGAAATTTTTAAAAAACCTCTCCCACAGATTATCATGTTTCCGCTTTGACTCCTGTTTCCAGCATCAAAATCTGGTTTTCTTTTTTTCTAGTCATTGTCAGACTCCCTTCTGTCTATGGGTAAAGGCATTTCTCAATAGTTGGTATCTGTTTTAGGTTGGTGGAGAGGGAAGATGCTGGACCTTGAATCTGCCTTGTAGAGCAAACCACTTGTGTAGTGTGAGTGAGCTCACCTGTTCCTAGAGATGACAAAATTTGTTTTCTTATGAGTGAATATATTCAAGTCAAGTGGGACAGGATATTTGATTATAGCTTTAAAAAAAAAATTCTTTCCTTCTATGAGCTCTTGGAGAAGATCTTAGAGTAGTTTTTAATCTGGAGAATGACCCCCTACAGCATATGTATTAAAGGACTCTACAACAGTAGCTCAGAGAGCTCCTACCTGAGCTTCTAATCCACTCTTTCCCCACCTCCCCTGCCCACCTCTACCCTCAGATCACAGGTGAGTCATTTTGCTTCTTTGAATCTTGGTTTCTCCATTAAATTATGGTATTTAGACTAGATGAGTCCCTTCCATTCAGGATTCTATAATTTTCTTTTTTGTTGTTTTTTGTTCATTTTTTTTTATAAAGTAGTTTTTAAAAGATTTTATTTATTTATCTGCCCGAGGGGGGGTCACAAGCAAGGGGAGCAGCAGGTAGAAGGAGAAGCAGGCACAGGGAGAAGAAGACTCCCCACTGAACAAGGAGCCTTATGCAGGACGTTCCCAGGACTCTGGGACCATGATCCAAGCTGAACACAGATGCTTAATGGAATGAGCCACCCAGGCATCCCAAGAGTCTACAATTATCAATATGGAATGTCTTCAAAAGACTAAAGTTCATTTAATGTAGTTTTCAATAATCTTTCTTTGTATAACCTTTTCTGATCACAAAAGTAACATATGTCTATGGATATAATTTAGGTAACACAGATAAGAGGAAAGAAACAGAACATTTTCTGATTACAAAAGTAATACATGCTTATTGGATATAATTTAGATAAGACAGGGAGGTCCTGTACCCACCACCTAAAGAGAGCAATGGCTATCATTGCATCTCCTTCCATCTTCTTCCCCAGCGTGTGTGTATTTGTGTATTTATGGGCATGTTTGCCAAAATTGAAAACATATACCCTTTTTTCCTGGCATGTGTGTGAACTTTTGCAGTGAGAATGTTTTCTTTGGCAAAGTTCTCCCAACCTGGAAGTATTATGGTGACCTAGGTTAAGTCTGGGGAAATGCCATAAATGATTTGACAGCTTTGATGTCTAAGTATGGGCCCAGCAGAGTAGGTAAGTGCTTCAGAAATTTTGACAACCAGAGATAAGCAGTGCTTCCTGTTTCTTCTCTAACATCAAGATGGTGGTTTCCTGTTGATGTGTAATGATTAGAATTTCTTTCATAGAACATTGAGAAAATATTTTAACTAAAGTGCCACATGTTGAATGAATAAGGTGGCAAAGGAATCCTATGCAACTCCAGGATTGAGTTGGCAAATATTTTGCCTGGAATAAGAAGAAAATGGGGGAAATAGAACAAATCATGAACTTAAAAGACATTTTCTTATACATCAGGTAATTCTGTTAGACTCTGCATCTTTAGGTTCCTTTAACAGATGGAATGGGAAATACTTCTATTTGAATTTCCAAATTCTCTAACAAAACATTGGACATTCATTCTTAAGAACTGACTTATGAGCAAATTGGTATTCTTTGTGTGACTGTGTGTTTTCAAACAGATATGTGTACCATCCAGCTATAATTTTTTCTACTCTGGGCATGATTTCTTTGATATTGTTTCTTCAAAAGAGGTCCCTGTTACAGGCAAGAAGAAAAAGACTCAGAGAAGTTAAGCAAGTGATTAGAATTTTTGGCAAAACAGATGCCAAAACCAGAACCTTCAGACTTTCAATCCATTTCCGCCCACTGTTTATTACACTGTGTCCAGGGGGGTATATTCTAGGTACTACCAGATGTTCTAATTTCTATAACATGGCTTCATAATGGGGACTTCCCCCACCTCACCCTATTCCTTAGCAAAGTAAGGATGGATTTGATTTTTGAATATACTTAAGAAAGGCTTATAAGAGTCAATAACACTTCAATTAAAAAAAAAAAAGAGGTGTAAGTGTGAAAGTAAAGAAGTCAAGAGTTAGCCCCTTCAAACCTAGGCAAGCTGGCAGCTCCTATACAAGGATTAGCTTGTCATGGGTGTTTCATAGAGTAAACAAGGTCATATCTTATCCTGTCTGGGTATCACCAATTTGCAATATTATCTACTCTCTAAAAACCAATCTAATCATGTAATAAATAATTTCTGAATTTCACAAAGCCCAACAACTTGATGTTTTAAGTTCCAGGAAGACATTCAAGTCTATAACTGTTTATTGAGCACGTACTAGTATTGGGTCCTATGCTACGGTCTGGGAGTACTATGGTCAGGCACAGTTCTTTTCTTGCCTCATTCATTCATTCGTTCATTCACCAGTTATTTATATAGTTCTTACTATGCCCCAGACATGGAGAGGAGCTGGGGATCCAATGGTAGACAAAACCACAATTCTCTTCACAGAGAAGTCCAGTGGGAAGAAATAGCTCTAAATGGTTAGGTTTAGTGTGGATCCAATTCCTATTTTTTTCATTTCTGATTCCAGGCACCAATATCTTCCACCACCTTATACAGAGTCTGGAAGTTGATAAAGTGGTTACCCAACATTTGTATTATTAACACATAACCTTTAGTTATTGCATAAATTTCACTATTTACTGTAAAAGTGTCTCAAACTGGAGAAAAACAAAATTCTGAAAAGCTGTAAAAGGTGAAAAATTGAAATAGCATATTTTAAAAAAAATCTGTGAAACATCAGCCAAATGAAGGGGCCAAAGAGCTGGTTAAAGGGGGCAGAGTAATCAGATGAACTATAAGCATATACCGACAGCCAGCATTTCCCCTGCATAAGATATTCCCATTTGTGTTACTGTAATCATGTCTATAAATTGTTAGTCCTGGAAGGATCCCAAAAAGAATATCATAAAAACATTAAAAGAATGCTAAAAATTATACAAAACTCCTAAGAAATCTTTAACTTCTCTCAGGCAGAGAAATAATGAAGCGAGGCGGCTACAGTCACCAGCTTCCCTTTTTGCTCAGTGACATGGCTGTGTAGAGTTCAACACCAAGACATAGTAGGACGTTTGCCCTCTTCTCTTCCCTAATCCCCTCACACACACAGTTGCATTTTTACCTGAAGAAAATAAAGAACAATTTTCAAACAAAAGAGAAATTGAATTACAAGCTTACTTGTACAACTATGGTTGTCTTTTCTTACCCTGCAATTTTCTGACGCTTGGATTTTTAGAAATCTGTGTTAAAGCTTTTAGGACCTTGGAATTGCGCTGTTCCAACACTACCCAATAAATACCATAATGAAGCTTCTTTTCAGAAAGGGCTCATGAAAACAAATGTGTTCAAGCAGAGAACATGACCCCTAGACAGGACTGAAAGACTCGGGGCCTGCCAAGAGCTGTTGCTTCATTTTCTTTTAATGTAAATCAAAGATGAGCTACAAGGTAATTCAGTTCTTAGGTGCAATTACAATTCTAATATATGCTGTGGCCTGGAGGCCTTGCATTGGTTCTGACTTTTCATCAGTGTTCATTTTTAAGTGGTTCAATTTTGCCCCTGATTGCCAGGTGCTAAAATATGAACCTTCACACTTGTGAGTCACCCGATTTAACCAAGCTGTGGCTTTACCCTCAGAGAGTTTCCTAGGTGTGAACCCAACTGTGCCCTGGACCCACAAAAACATTTTAGTCAAGATTTCCAGGGTAAATTCTAGCCCACCCTTGTGAAAACCACACAGACTCCCACCCCCTCCTCCCTGCAGAGAGTTACTCGTACAACCCCGGGCTGAGCAAGAAGACCCTTTCAACAAAAAGTGGAGGAGTTAAAAGGCATGATTTGCCCGTTAAGAAGTCTCTGCCCTTTTTTTTTTTTTTCCCTGTTTCTGGCAGCTCCAACACAACCATGGCATCCCAAAGAGGTTGAACCAAAATGAAAGAGAGGAAATAGAAATCAAAGCTTTTCACAGGCTGGTTTGTATTGTTCTAAAAAAGGACATGAGACAGAAATCATTCTCTCAATTGACAAGAATTTGTTAAGCACCTGCCCTGTACATAGAATGATAAGAAGCTTTATGGGGAATCCAAAAGCAATACCAAGGCCTGACTTATGACTTTGAGATAGCAATGCAGGATGACACAGTTGAAAGAGAAAGGACACGGGAGTCAGACATATTTGAGCTTAGATCCTGATTCCACTACTAAGCTGCCTGGAGGAACTTTGGCAAGTAAAGTTGCCTTCCTGGGGCCTCAATTTCTTTGTGAAATGGGAATAATTTATCACACAGTGTTTTTGAAAGAACTCAGAAGAAAGTAGTGTGTATAAAGTGCTTGGCACCTACTAGGAATTCTCTTTGCCTCAAAGAACTTACACTTCTAACTAGAAGAACAAAACATGGACGTGAGAAGCAATTGGAAACATGACTGAAGCAGATATAAAACAGACAATTAGCAAACCACACATGGTTGTAGTTATAGGGGGCTAGATTGCCACAGTTTTCACTGAGCTGAGATACCATCTTTTGTAAGAGGGGCTTTCATGTCAAAGATGTAAAATGTGGAGAAAATATAGATATTAGAAAAATGAAATTATGTAAGTGGTAACTTTTAAGAAACAACATTCTTGCAGGTTCAAGAAAATGGTAGTTATTTGCAAGCTGTAGACTCATAAAGCTATGTTTTGATTTTTCCCTTCTCTTACCTTTTTCCTTTCACCTACTTCCCTTTTTTAATCTTAGTACAACCCATATATTTTTGAAAGAGTCCTTAAAACTACCTTGGAACAAGGAGGTAAATAGATTGTTAGGTGAAGAGATGGCCTAACATAATGAACCAGCTTCAGCCTTGCTTTCGGCAATAGCAACCATCAGGCTGGTTTCCCCAAATGGGTGATGATTACAAATTCTCAGACAAGAGATAACATTTATAAATTTATTGGCAAAATCAATTTCCACATAATAAATTTGATGCCGAAAGGAAGCATAAAGCTTACAGATTTCTTTAAGATCTATTTCCTTTTCCTTTAGTTCATATGTGTTATTAACATAATCATGGACCAGACCTTTAATTTCTCCATAAGGCAACCATACTTGCGTACACTAGGTGCAGCATCTATTATATTTTAAGATAATACCTCTATGTGTGCCATTTGATAATGGAGCATCTGTGACCTAAATTTTTTCCCACCTGGCCCCCTATGACATAAATCTCATTGAACAAACTAGAAATAATTCTCTTTTCATCCTAAAGATGACAAATATCTTTGGTCATTTTGAATAAATGTCTTTACTAGAAATAAGGGAACAGGGCCCACAGTTTTGAATGGGAGATTAGACTATATGCACCAAGAGAAAAAGGACCAGAGTCTAGTCCAGCGCCTGACCCATGAAAAAGGAGCCTTTATTGAATGCATGAATGAGGCCAAGGACCCCATTCCAAGCTGGTGGGGCGGTGGGGCAGGGTGGGGGGGGGGGGGGGGTCTGTGAGTAGTGGTTTAGGAGAGATTTGGTTTTCAAGTAATCCTATCCGAGAAATAGAGTAAAAATTTATCCCAAGCAGTAAGAGCAAAATAGGACAAGACTTACTATAGATAAATTTGTGAACCATGTTTTCATATATTTTTATCTTCTGATGAATACTCTGAAACACTATGTCAGGCATGTTATCTGTCTAATAGACCTTATCAAAATCTAGCCTCAGAGAAAATCTGAGCGGTTAATGATGGAGGGGGCTTAAACTTGCTCTCGGGTTTTGCAAATTCAGATGGTCTCATCACACTTTGGTCTTCTCAAATGAATGGAATTTTGAATGTGGATTCCCCCAGAAATGGATAAAGCAGGTAATAATGATGACAGACCAATGGATGGCTGGATGATGGATGGATGAATGGAAGGAAGGAAGTCAGGTTTCTGCTTAGGGCTTTAGAGCTCTACATTGTTACTCCAGAGGTTACCATTCACATGGTGATGTGAATTCCACTGTCCAGGTCTAAGCACTATACAACCTCCATGACAGTACATGGTGGCCATAAGCACAGAAGATAACTATGAAATCCTAGAGTGTTCAGGTTATCCGACACAAGCCTCGTAGTTGGAGCTAGGGACCAGGTGAAGCATATTTATGGATAGCCCAGAAGACTAGCCTGCATCAAAAGTAAAAGATTAGAACTTCAAATTTATAAAAGGCATCTCCAGAAGAAAGAGAGGACTTGGGCCAGAGATAACTGAGGTAGGTAAATTACAGTAGAGCACACACTAAGTCCTCAGCACAGCTGTGGTTCAGGCCTTTGGCATATTTATAAATCAGATGAGGAGGTGTGATACTAAAGGTATGTCAGTTTGATTAGGCCACAACAAGTAGTTATTAATCAAATGCTAGCCTAGGTGTTGATGTGAAGTTATTTTTATAGTTAATTTTTTAAAAAGACTTTATTTATTTATTTGACAGAGAGAGATCACAAGTGGGCAGAGAAGCAGGCAGAGTTGGGGGGTGGGGGCGGGAAGTAGGCTCCCCACCAAGCAGAGAGCCTGATGTGGGGCTTGATTCCAGGACCCTGGGATCATGACCTGAGCCGAAGGCAGAGGCTTTAACCCACTGAGCCACCCAGGCACCCCTATAGTTAATTTTATATGTGGTGAATATCTACAATCAGTTGGCCTTAAGTAAAGGAGATTAACCATCAATAATGTAGGTGGGCTTTATCTAATCAGTTGAAAGCCTTAAGAGCAAAATCTGAGACGTCCCAGAAAAGGAGATATTCTGCCTCAAGACTACAGCATCAACTCCTGCTTGAGATTCAAGCATACTGACCTGTTACAAACTTAGAATTTGGAGATACCATAGTCAGGTGAACCAATTCCTCAAAATCAATCTCGATTCATTGATTATTTTGGTTTTTCCTTTTGATTTAGAATCTTGTTACCAATATATTAGTATCATTAATAGAAAAACCACCATTTGCAAAGTAACTCAAAACCAGCCATTTAAGAGAATAATGTAGTATTCAACCACTACCTCTTATTTGAGTCTACCGGCAAGCCCAGGTGATACCATATGTGTATATCCCAAATATATCTATATCTCATCTATATCTGTATTTTATACATCCTGGGGATCTGAACCTCCCTTCAAGAGGGCCCTAAGAATATCTATGAGGCCACCATGGCCCAGTTTCAGAGCCATCAGAGTCACATGGAGCCTTAGCTCTGAGCCCACACGAGTGGGACCCACTGTGTTGGATCCCCTGGTCTTTGTCCCCGGCCTCCAGTCCAACCTGCCTTGGCCCTTCTTCAGGCTCATGGGAGAGGAGGCCAACTGAGGGCAGAGGCTCAGGTCCCAAGCTGTGGAGAGATTGAGTGGGCTGTAGACGGGAAAAAGAAAAGCAGAGCATAAAGTGTTACCATGCATCTTCTTCCCCAATGGCTTCCTCTGGCAGGGGACCAGCTACTCTGGGCAGCAGATGTCACAACTGCACAGTTTCCTTTGGGTGGTTTTGTAGAGAGACTGGCAGTCTTCTGAGCTGCTGGCCTCAGGAGAACAGAAGTCAGGATGAGAACCTGGCCTTCAGGAAGCTCAGGGTATTGTTTGTCTACCCTGAGTGATACAGAAGATCCTGTAGAATTACAAGGCAGAATGTGGTATTTGACACATTTTCACTGAGTGCCTACTATGTGCCAGGCACTGTGGGCGCAGCTGAGTGCAAGTGATGGCATGTGGGGAGGGAAGTCAATACGAGATAGCATTATGGGCTGTTAAGAGGTGGAGTCGGCCCTGCTCTTGCAGGAATAACAAGCTAAACAGAAGAGGGAAAGCTGCCTTTGCTTCAGCCCGGGAGGCAGCCATACCAAGTTATCAGAAATTGAACTTGCAGCTGGAGAGAATCTACACCAATGAATTGCTGAATCAGAATCAAGACCAACCATGGTACCTCGTGAAAGCTCATTTCCCTTTAGTCTGTTCATCTGTAATGTTAAAGGCATGTGTGAAGAAAATAATTTCTTTCATGGTTGCTGAAATCTGGAGTCAGATTGGGTTTATTTCAGCAAGTTACTAACCGCTTTCTCTTCTGATTCGAATTACTGAAGCAGCTGAGCATTGCTGATTTCCTTTGATGCTTGCAAGAGAGAAGGTCTTTAAAACACTTAGGATCCCATGAAGGTTGACCCACCTGACTGTGATACATTCGAACAGCAGAGTCAAAGATTGGGTTTGGAGGGTCCTTTAGGACATTCTGAAGCCTGTAGGCTCAATGTCATGTTTCTTGCCCCTCTCTTCCCACTCACCTTCAGATATGGAGAAAATGCTAAATTGACAATGGTCAGGGTTTATAGCCTGCAGAATCTCTCATGGTTTGAGCTCTCAACAGCTATCACCAATCCCAAGTATTTCCCAAAGCGAGAAGGTCATAGGATGAGATAAGAAAGAGCACAAGGAAATTCACCATCTTTCTTTTACATCCTGGTAGGAGATTTTGTTTTCGGGGTCATTTGGATCTTTGAGTTTTTTATGAAAGCAGAACTGGTTATTGCAATTGGAAGTAAAGGGAGGAAAGCATTAAACTTTTCTCTTTTTTTCCCCTCAGATTTACTGATATAATTGACATATAACTTTGTATAAGTGTAAGGTGTACAATGTTTTGATTTGATTCACTTACATATTGCAGAAGGATTAAGATTAGTTAACCTCCACTGAAAGAGTTATAATTCTTTTCAAGGACCTTCTGATATTCAGTGAGTATCCAGAGGAATGAGTGCTTTCATAGCAGTGGACCTGTGGTTGTAAAAGAGAAAGACCACCTCTATGTGTTGATCTGGGAAGATCTCTAGGATACATACTAGGAAAAAAAAAAACAAGAGATATTAGTATATATAGCTTGTTGGATCTTATGAGAACAAAATAGCTGTAATATATTTCTTTCTTCTTTCTTTCTTTTTTTTTTTTTTTTTTTTTTTTTTTTTTTTTTGGAGAGAGAGGGTGTCTGTGTGTGCACACAAGTGGGGAAAAGGGCAGAGGGAGAGAGAGAATCTTAAACCCCTACACTGGTCTTGATCTCATGACCCTGAAGTCATGACCTGAGCCACCTGACTGCCCTTTGTATTTCTTTATATTTCATAAATATATTTTAAAAAACACCATAAACTCCTAAAGTGTTTACCTCTGAGAGTCAGAGGATCTCTCTAGAAGTAGAGGATCAAGTGGAGGTTATAGGCATGGGATCAAGGCACTTCTTTCAATGTGCCTTTTTATATCTGACTCTTTTGTGTGTGTGTGTTAAAATACATATAAGATAAAATTACCATTTTAACCACTTTGAAGTATACGGCTTAATGACACTAAGTACTTTCATGATATTATACAGTCACCATAGCTATCTGGTTCCAGAATAGGAAACCCCGTACCTACTTTTAAGCTGTCTCTCCTCATTCTCTGTTCCACCTAACCCCCAAATCTGTTTTCTATCTCTATGAATTTGCTTATTCTGGATGTTTCCCATAAACAGAATCACTTAATATGTGGCATTTTGTGCCTGGGTTCCATGTTTATCCAGTTGTAACATGCATTCATACTTCATTTCTTTTTAAAGCTGAATAATATTCTCCTGTATGGAGAGAACACATTTCTTCATCCATTCATCCATTGATGAACTTTTGTGTTATTCCCATCTTTCACCTATTGTGTATAGTGGTGCTATGAACATTGATGTACAGGTTTTTGTTTGAACACCTATTCTTAATTCTTTGGGGTATATTCCAAGGAGTGGAATTTCTAGGTGATATAGTAATTCTGTTTAACTTATTATGGAACCACCGAATGGCTTTACATAGAGGCAGCGCCATTTGCATTCCTACCAGCAATGTATGAGGGTTCCAATTCTTCCATAACTTTGCCACCCCTGCTAATTTCCTTTAATTTTTTTTTCTTATTATAGCCATCCTACTGAGTATGAAGTGGTGTATCATTGGGGGTTTGATTTGCATTTCCCTAATGACTAATGATGTTGAGTATCTATTCATGTGCTTATTGGCTACTTGTATATCTGCTTTGAAGAAATGTCTAAATTCCTTTCAAATTTTTAATCTGGTTGTCTGTCCATTGCTGAATTGTAGGATTTCTTTATATGTTCTAGATATGACTCATTAGAAATATATTTGCAAGTATTTTCTCCCATTTTGTGGATTGTCTCTTTACTCTTCCTGATAATATCCTTTGCATAAAAGTGTTTAATTTTGATGAGTTTAATGTATCTATTTTTCTCTTGTTACTTGTGCTTTTGATGTCACATCTAAAAATGCATTGCCAGATCCAGGATAATGAAGAGTTACTCCTACGTTTTCATCTAAGAGTTTTATGTTTTGACTCTTATTTTAGTTCTTTGATTTTCTAGTTAATTTTGGTATACAGTATTATGTAAAACTCCAATCTCATTCATTTGCATGTGGATATCGGGTTTTTTGTTGAAGAGAATGTTCTTTCCCCCACTGAATGGTCCTATCACCCTTGTCAGAAATCACTCTTGACCATAAATATGTGGGTTGATTTATGGTCTCAGTTCTATTTCATTGATCTCTATGTCTATCTTTATGCTAGGACCACACAGACTACTCCAGTTTTATAGTAAATTTTGACATCAGGAAGTGTTAATCCTTTACCTTTGTTCTGTTCTTTGTCTTAGGATTGTTTTGGCCATTTGGGACTTGCAATTCCATGTATTTCAGGATCAGATTTTTCCCATTTCCTCAAAAAAAAAAAAATGAGATATTGACAAGGATCACATTAAATCTGTACATCATTTGGTGAGTACTGCCATCTTAACAATATTAAGTCTTCCAATCTGTGAACAGGAAATTTCTTCCCATTGTTTAGATCCTCTTAAATTTTTTTCAGCAGTGTTTTACAGTTTTCAGTGTACAAATATTTTACCTCTTTGGTTCAATTTATTCTTAAGTATTTTGTTAGTTTTGATGCTCTATAAACAGAATTTTTCTGATTTAATTGCATTTTTGGACTATCCTTTGCTACCATATAAAAATACAGCTGATGTGTGTGTGTGTGTGTGTGTGTGTGTGTGTGTGTGTATGTGTTGGTCTCATTTCCTGCCATCCTGCTGAATTTGTTTATTGGCTTTAATAATTTTTTTGTGTGTATTCTTTAGGATTTATATATATGAGATCATGTCATCTATGAATAGAGATAGTTATACTTCCTCAATTCCTTCATTTACTTCCTTCTTTTTTGTTTAATTGGATATCAGAAGGGAGGTTTCTGCACCATTTTGATTCTTTCAACTCTTAATTTTCAACTGTTTTTAAATGATGTTCTTAGTGGTTATCCTGGGATTATAATTAACATCTTAAAACAATCTAGTTTGAGTTAATACAAATTTCACTTCAATAGCATGCAAAATTCTACTCCTGGATATCTCCAACCTCCCCATTTTATGTTCTTAATGTCACAAATACAAATTACATCTTTATACTGTGTACCCATTACATATATTTATAATTATTATTTTATACTTCAAATTTAATATGTCATTTCAATATCTCCATGGTTCCTGATGAGAATTAGCTGTTAATCTTATTGAGGATCCCTTCAGTCTCATGAATCAGATTGACTTTCAATGGTTTGATTATTATGTGTCTCAATGTGAATCTCTTTATCCTGCATATTTTGAAATTTGTTGAGCTTCTTGGATGTATTGATTCACATCTTCTGCCAAATTTGGGCAACTTCCTAGCATAATTTTGTCAGATATTCATCTTGTTTTTCTCTCCTCACTGTCTCTCTGGAATTCTCCTTAGAATACTTGTTGGTGTCTCACAGGTGTCATGGGCTCTGTTAAATCCCTCCAATAAATTTTTTATTTCAATCATTTTATTTTCAGCTCCAAAATTTCTATTTGGAAAGACTTCATTGTCCTCGTTCCCTTTTGTTCTTTGTCCTTGGTTTTCTTTAGCACTTGGAACATATTTAAGGAAGTTGATTTAAAATCTTCATTTAGTAGGCCTGATATGTATGCTTCCTCTTCAGCAGTTTCTGTTAATTTCTTTTTCTTTTGGGTAGGCTGTACTTTTTTGTTTTTGTGCATATCTCCTAATTTTTTTGTTGAAAACAGGCCATTTTGAGTATTATGATGTGGCAAATGGAAATCAAATTCTCTCCTCTCCCTAGGATTCTTTGTTATTGCTTTTTGTTATTATGAGTTGCAGTTAGTTGTTTTATTCAGTAACTTTTCTAAACTATTTTTATAAAGACTTCATGACTTGTCATGGGAAGACTCTGAAGTCTCTATTCTTCTAGCTTAGTGCTCAGCTAGTTGTTTGACAAAGATTTCCTTAAATACCTGAAGTCAAGAAAAAGAAAGACTGGAAAAGAAAACAAAACAGTTTCCCAGGTATTTGCAGGGTGGCTCTGTGTTGGGTCACTCCTCCTTAGCCAGGCCACATTTCAACTCTGAGCCTTCTCTTCCTGTTTGCAGTGAGCCTAGGGATCAGCTAGAGGTGAAAGCCTATGGTTTTCTGAGGTCTGTTCTGAGCATGTGTCCTGCCTTAGATATACACATGGTTTCTAGATTCCCTAATATAAGTGAAAATTTTTCAAAGATGTTATTCCCCTCAAAAATTTCACTCCTTAGTTTTTCTTCATGTACTTTTGGTTTGTCTATTGTTGACCCACACTATTACTCTTTGCCCCAGAAGCAGTGGCATGTTCCTTATTTTGGGGGAACCATCCTTCATGTAGCCACTTAGCCCAGATAGAGTTCCAAGTGGGGTGGGAAAAAAGGGAAGTCCCTTGTAGCAGTTCTTTGGAGAAACCCCAGTCAGGTCAAAACACACAAACACAATTCCTTGGGATCAAGATCTTGTCTGCTTCCTCTGAAACCTAGTGCCCACACAGGGAATGTGGGCTGCTATCCTAAGTCCATTGCCACATTAAGGAGAATGCTGAAATTAGAGTAAATGAAAATTCCTGGCCATGTTTCAGTAGCCTTTTCTTGGTGAAGTGTTCATTTGGTTGCTATAAAACTTTGATTCTCTCTCAGAGTTCAGTAACATTTATTCTTATAGTTTTTCCCAGGTTTTTGTGCCTCTGGTAATAGATCCCAAAAGTGCCCTACTCTACCATTTGTACTGATTTTCCATATTTGCCTTTTGAGTCATGTGACCATATTATTTATATAGAAGAATAATTAATTTCAAAAACTTAATGAGTGTTTTAGTAGGGTCTTGTCATCTAATTTCCTAGCCTGCTGAAACTTTGGCTCCACCAAAGAAATCTGCCACCAAGCTCTCATTTACTTTCATTTGAGACAGATACGAAAAGATTACACAAGTGAGAACCAGGAATAGTGTGTCAGTTAGGGTTTACATTGGTCAAAACTTCAAGTATTAAGTCTGTCTCCCCATAGACCTCTTCTTTTTGATACCTCTCTGTCTTTGTTCTCTTTCATTCTCAAACCCAAGCCTGATCAGTCACCTGCTCTCCCTCCAATCCCCATGATGAAATAATACTGACTGACTGAAACCTATTAATTCTGTAAGGGGATGAGCAAGTTTCCATTTCACAGAAGTTTCTATTTGTCTTTGAATTCTTATACCCCAAGATGAAGTAGTACACAGGTGTCAATTCCTTCACAAATATAAAATAAAGGAAGTAGGTTGGTTGGTTGGTTTTTGGAAAGTTGGTTCTGGGCATTGGAGAGGGTAAGGGAAATTGAAGGAAGAGATGAGATGCCTTGGGAGAAATATAAAGGCAACAAAATACAACGCTGTTGGATAAGCATCTAAGTCAATGCTACATAAGGTGGTCTCCAGCTCCAGATATACTGACTCAAGATCTCTAACCAAGAATCGGCATGAAGTTTGAGAGCCACTAGTCAAAGTTCTCTTACTGGATTTTTCTTGTTTGTATAATAAAGAGGATAATATTCCCTTGCATATTTATAACACCTTATTGCTTACAAAGTTTTTTTGGAGACAATAATCTTATCTGTTAACACAAAAACCCAGGACTGTTTTCTCTTCTAATAAATAATAAAACTGAGTTTTAGAAAGCTTATCTGATTTTTCCATGGTGCACATTCAAACACAAGTCTCTTGACTTCAAATCCATGGATCTTCTAATTTTGCCTGTATGTGAAGATTTTTTTAAAAAATAAAAACAAAAAGATTCCACCTTTCCTGATGTCATTACTCAGCTTTGCCTTTCTTTTGGCAAACTTTGGTTCATCCACCATTCAGTCCTTTACATATCCAGCAAATATTCATTACAAATTATAATGAGCCATGCCGCACGAATATCCATGGCTGTCTAAAGGCATACTCAAAGATGTGGTAATTTCTATTTATTGGTTTGGCTAGAGTGATACACTTTTAATTATGTATAATTCCATTACATACATTTTCTTTAGTAATTTAGTCACTAGTTTCTTTATTAAGAACAGTTAGGCTAGGCATTGTCTAACATTGCTTCCTACTAGAATTAATGGGATTTCTCAAAAATCCTCATCCAGACCACATCCTCATCCAGACCACATCCAGACCAATAATCTCAGAATCTCTGGAGGGAAGGCCCAAGCATCAGTATTTTGAAAGCCATCCAGGTAAGCCTAATGTGTAGTCAAGTTTGAGAGAGCCAGTATATTTGAGAATATAAGCCTAATTCTAGTGCCTCCTAAGAAAAAATTTCCTAATCTATGAGTCTCATTTCAAAACACTTCAGAGAGAGAGAGATAGGCAGACAGACAGACTGGGATAGAGGGGTGTTTGGGGGGATGGCAGAATCTTGGTGTGTCTCCTCTCAGAAGTGTTCCTCCCCATTGCTCTGTCCATTCTTACCACCCAAGTAAGTACATGTTCAACTCAAGCTGACCTTCAGTACTCCTCAGAAGTGTATATCTAGATAAAGTAAGCATAGTTTGCAAATGAAGTGTTCATTATGGAGCGCTGGTGAAAATCTAATATCCTCAAATTATTCTAGCTTAACTTAGTAGAATCAGTCCAACAAAGCTACCACTCTGATTTGAAATTTATCTGCCAAACACTCACGAAAGTATGAATCACTTCAACTTACAATAGAATTTCTTCCCCTTCTATAATTTTGCAGCCTTCCATCTATTCCTTTTTTAAGATATGATACTTTCTAAAGTCTGTCATATTTTATGTGTGCCTCTGAGTTACTGCTTGGGGATGTGATTTCAGGACTAAGAAAATCTAGGTGTGAAAACTGGCTTTCTCAGTTACTGGTAGTGAGACCCTAAGCTCGTTCCTGCATCTCTCTGAGCCTCAGTTTTCCTGGCTATACATAAGGATAGTAACGCTTTACAAGGACACTCTGAGCATCAGAGGATAAATATGTAAACTACCCAAAGCCTGGCATGTTGCCCCTCAACAAATGGAGTTATATTGATGACGCTTCCTCTGTCCCACTGGTCTTAAGCTCTTTATCCTTTTGCAAAGCATCTTTGCCTTCATTATCTCATGCAATCTTCCCCACAAGGAAGATAGGCTAGAAGTTATCTCTGAGTCACAGAAGAGCAAGCTGAAGTGCCAGACAGTTAATGGGATGGATTCAAGAGACAATTATGCATTCTCTTCATAAAACATGCTTATAAAGGGAAAAATCCTAAGCAGCAATCTAATTGGGGAAAACAAAACACAACCAAAATGCACACGGCTAAATGCAGTCATCCACTTTGGTAGATCTGAAAATAAATACCCATGTGACCAAAGTCAACAGGGAAAATGAAACGTGCATGGTCAAATGAAGGGTGCTGTTGCGTTCAGGTGGCAGGATGTCAAATGACAGGCCTTTTTCCTTTTCCTTTTTTTTAAAGGTAATCTTATCTTATGCCTTTCTTTATTAGGTGAAATTCGTAATGTCAGAGATGAGGTGACATGTGCTTATTCATATTCATCTATGAACAAATATGTTTTTCCATAAGCCTAATCTATGTGTTTTGTTTTGTTTTTTCTAAATGGCCGTTGCAAACCATCCCTGATTTGGATATTCCCATGAACAAAAAGCAACTTCAAGCCCAGTTTGATGACTCAGTTTCTTCCAACCCAGAGCATCCAGAGAACAACTGATATCTAGAGTGACTGACATCAGGTGACTATATTTTGCTGCAGGTGAAAGTCACCTAAGGAGATTTAGAAATCCCCATGTCCACTTCTCACCAGGCCAAATGTATCAGCATCTCTAGAGATGGAATCCAGATATCAAAGGGTTTTTTTTTAAAGCTTCCCAAGTAATTCCAGTGTGCAGCTGAGTCTGAGAACCAGCGGTCTAGATTAGTCCTTCTGATGCTGTGAATCTGGGATGGCAACTGCATTTCTAACACACTTGTTTCCTGGTTGATGTTGTTTCTGTTGGTCTTTAGACCACATTGACTGAGTAACAAGGACATATAAAGAGTTTCTTCGCCTTCATTTTAGGAGTATTAACACATTGGTTATATAATCACCTTAGGGACCTACCTCATTAGTTATAAAAATGAAAGTTGGGCTGAATAATTTCTGAGCTTACTTTGGCACTCCAAACTTGTATACTTTATGACTAACCATGCCCTGAGTCTTGTGTTTCTCAGGAGCCAGGAAATGACTGCTTATACCCAGTATCTTTTGAGCATTTGGCTCTCAGGCTGCTCCTCTTCCCATGAGACAGCCTGAGGTAGTGCTGCTCAAACATCTGTGTGCATCTGAATCACATGGAATTCTTGTTTTAAATGATCTAGAGCCCTACTTGCAGAGATTGATTTCATAAGTCTGGGCTGGAGCCTAGAAATTAGCGGTGCTAAAAATAATAACAGATAACATTTATTGAATGTTTGCTATATGTCATCTTTTGTTCTGGTAATTTCATAACCTAAACCAATTAAATCTTCACAGTGATCCTAGGCAATGGGGACTAATAATTCCCCCAATTTATGGATGAGAAAACTAATAAAGAAGGTAAGTAATTGTCTACGGTCACGTAGTTAGGAAATTGTAGACATGAGATCCTGCTTGGAGGAAATTCAACACACTTAGATTTTGAGATCCTTTCCTCAAAGAATTTCTGATTATAAAAAAGAAAAGAAGAAAGAAAGTAGCCACAGGGTCAGTGGGGTTAGGACTCACAGTCTGGGAAGCTGGTTTCAGATTCCAGATTTTGAACCAGCTGGTTCTGATGCAGATGGCTTCTAGATCACACCTTAAGCACCCATTTCTAGATCTGCTGAGCTAGTGGACTAGCTGCCTAGGACCTCCTGGGATTTTCTTAAAGTACAGTCTCCTGAATCCCCTTCCCCCATATAGTGACTCCTGAGATCCAGCGTGAGGCCTGGGAGTCTGTGTTTTAACAAACACACTCCACCACCACCATCCCCCGGGGATTCTGATACACAGCCAAGTTTGAGAACCATTGAAAGAATAGGACTTTAAGGCTGGTAACCTGCATTCGTTATCTAGTTCTGCCGGTTACCATCTCTGCGTCCTCATTCATTCATTTAACAAGAACAAATATTTGTGCACTTGCTATATGTTTGTACTGGGTGCTGGAGATTTACTAGCAAACAAAACTGACAAAACTCCCTTCCTTCATGAAACTTTCATTCTGGTTTACAAGAACATGATAAATGCAATGGACCACATTAAACAGCAAAGGAAGTGAATTTAAATAAAGGTGGCCAGAGAAGGCCTCGTTGGGAAGATGGCATTTCAGTAAAGACGTAAGATTGCAGTGGGTTAGGTAGAGAGACCTATGGGAAGAGCGTTCCTGGCAGAGGGAGCAGCTAGTACAAAGGCTTGCAAGTTGGAGAACGCTCAGCATGTTCAAAACACAGCAGGAAGGACAGTGTAGAGGGAATAGAGTGAGGGAGGGGGAGAGTACATGAAAATGAAACCAGAGAATGAACAGAAGGCATGAGATCTAGAATTTGTAGGTCACTGAAAGCACTTGGTCTTTTGCTCTGTGTGAGATGGGAGCCAACTGGAAGATTTCAAGTGAAAGCATCTGACCTATCTGAAAGGTTCCCCAGTTGCTGGGTGGATAACAGGCCGTAATAGGATGAGGGCAGAAGCATGAAGACCAGTTGGGAGACTACTGCAATTACCCAGGTGAGAGCTCATGCTGGCCTGGATCAGGTAAATAGTAGTAAAGTTTGTGAGAAATGACTCTACTCGGAATATATTTGGACAGTAGAGAAAACAGGATATGCTGGAAGTTTGGGTTTGGGTTATGAAAGGGTGAAGTCAAAGACCTTCAGTAAAATGTATTCAATCACTGATTCATTTTAAAGACTATTTACTGGGCACTACTATGCACAATCACATGTGCTGGCCACTGTGCAAAGTCTTGAGGCTACATTAGTAAACTAAACTTATGGTACCTGCCCTCATGAACTTACATTCTAGTGACATGAGGACAATAGGCACCTAACTCTTGAGGTTATGACAATACAACATACACAGTTCAAAACTTGGAACACAGTGGGACTCAATACATGGTAGGTATTACTATTGTATAGATTATTTAGCCAAATGGTAATACCTTTAGGTACAGACAACATAATTTGGTGCTAATAAAATACAGATAAAAGTTTAAGACGGAGTAGGAGGGGGAGGATGGGTGGCACAGTCGGTTAAGCGTCAGACTCTTGGTTTGGGCTCATGTCTTGGTCTCAGGGTCATGAGATTGAGCCTTGCATTGGGCTCTGCACTCAGTGTGGAATCTGCTTAAGATTCTCCTGCCCCTCCGACTTGTGCTCCCTCTCTCTCTCTCTCTCAAATAAATAAATAAAAATGTTTTTTAAAAGAAGATGGCGTGGGATAAAGAATTAAGCTAGTTCATATCCCTGTGATTTCTCAAATAATACAACATTCATGGTTTCTGATTTTTATTTAGATATGGTGGGTGGTCCAGTACCAAGAAGGTCAGGAAGCCATACCATAGGACTTGAGACCAACTCTGGGAAAGGTTTTGGGTTCCTTTTGAGATTAGAATAGCAAGCTTCTTTGTTGACCTGCATGCTGGGACTAGGTCTCAACCAGGAACAGTGGCAATGTTTAGAGACATTTTCAGTTGTCACAAATGGGGAACATGGGGGAGAAGTGTGTTACTGGCATTTAGTGAGTAGAAACCAGCAATGCTGTTAAATGTCCTATATAATACACTGGACACCCTCCCCTTCGCACTCCCCCAAAAGAGTGTCCTGTACAAAATGTCAGTAATGCCTAAAACTGAGAAACCATGAGATGAAGGAAAGACATGTAGAGTTATCCAAAACCATAACCATGATCATAAAATCAGCAGTTTGAGAGAAAAAGTGTCCACACTCTAACAAATGGGATGAAATCTGGAAGGACCCCATCAATCATGTCATTAATGAGAGAGAATACTCAGTTGAACAAAGGTGTGCAGTGTCAGCTTTATTTCCAGCAATGACCATTCTTCCTGCTGTCTTGACCAAAGGGCATCCGAGTGCCTTTTCTTCTCGTGTAAAGGTCCTGTTTGCCTAGACTGGGATATGGGGCATTCTAGGAGTAAGGAAAGTCTGTTTAAAGACATTTTATTCTGGGAAAATTAATGGGGCAGACAATGCAAAATAAAAGAGACAAATTGTTCTTTTGGTTCCAAATAAATAGTTGTTTTCTGACACTGCCTGAATTTAAATGGTCCTCAGTTTGACTGTGAAATTAACACCTCTTTGAGGTTAATTGTGGGGGTGGGGTGCCATTCACACCACTTCCAGAGCTATTGTCTGTCTGGAATGCAGAAGGAGCAACACCAGCACGTGGTACACTTGCTTAACCAACACTTGCTCCCTAACTCTTCAGCCTTCATCCAAATACTACAACCTGAAGATGCAGGCATTTCAGACTGCTGACCCATTTCCCACACTCGTGTCTCTCATCCAAGAAACAGTTACGGGAAGTCCACTGACCTTGAACCAAGTCAGTTCACTTCCAACAGACTCATTTCCCTTCTCTTTAAGATGGGAGAATTGACCAAGCCCCCTAAGGTCCTCTCAGCATGACTCTGCCTTCCTTGACCAACAACTTGCTTCTAGTCCCAGAGTTTTGGGTGCTGTCTCATTACTGAGAACATGGGTATTGCATGAAAGATGCTCAACCTATAATGAGAGAGTCACCAACCACAAACCCAGCTTCTTCAGTGATTAGCTGGGAGACCTTAGGAAAATCTTTTACACTCTCGGGGCATCTGGCTACATTTTTAAGTTCCTTTCCACCTTGAAAATGATAGAATTTTAGGAATCCTAAAATCAGTGACTCAAAGCTGGAAGGAGTTTTGAACGTTCTGTTGTTGCTGCCGCTCCCGAGTCACATCATAAAAGGATTGTCCACAAATGGTCTTCTGTACGTTTCTGTACCAATCAATTTTTCTTCGGGAAATGAAAACTTTTTGATCATTCTGACACATTATTAGGATTCTTTCTGTAAATTCTGAACCCGTTTTAAGTGTTATTGTCAATGAGTATATATGCCAGGTTTTCTGTAGCCCATAAATGGGACAGCTTTCGATGTTACCATTTTTAATATTTTTGGTTGGTTTACTATAGTGACAACTTTAAATTATTTAAATGTATATACCCTAAGCTATTAAAGAATACTTTTGCATGCAGAAAGAGGACCTTATTGTCTTTATGCACACTGAAACCTGGCCATTATGAAACTGATATTCTAGAGCATATTTTGTTCTCCTCCAAACGAAAACAAACAAACAACAACAACAAATCCTAAAGGAAACATTAGGTACCTTTCTTAAATTTACTATCAAGGAAGGCAATCAAATCTACTTCTCTGCAGGTCCTCACTGGGAGCACAAATTTTCCACCTACAGTGAAGGAAGAAATGCAGAAGTCTTTAAAGAACAAAAGGAAAACTGGATTATTCACTGCAAGACAGCAGTTATCTCTGGATATTTGTGCTAAGAGTCCCTTAAAAAGTTTGGAGAGCAAGGGCCAAGGAAATGCACACACATAAAAATCAAAATTATTCCCAAATAATGTGCTTTATTAAATGTATTCCCCCATCCTGTCTTGCTCCTAAGTTCTCTTACCAAACGACCCACCTCCCAGTGTTCATTCTATTACAAAACCATAACCCAAGCAAACAAAATCCTGGCACATTTCTTTTTTATTATTTCAGTCACAAAAATAATATATGAGCACTGTATAAAAGTTAGAAAGATAGATGACAAAAGGAAGAAATTACAACCCATCCATAATTCCACATCCCAGAAAGAGCCACTGTTAGCCTGGGTTATATCTTTCCAGAGATTTTTCCATGAATATCTTTTTAAAAAGAAGTCATACTCTTCAAACTATTTCTACTGTATTTCCTCACTTAACAATATGCTATGTGCACTTTCTGGGGCTTTTTTTTTTCTCCCCATAGAAACCCACCCTGATTTCTTTATAAATCAGAAGGTTACTTCTAATATGGAATCCTAACAGTATTTTTTACTTTCTGTTGTTATAAACTGATCAGTAGTTAAATCCTTGTCACTTCACTTTTGTGCACATTTTTTTTTAAGATTTTATTTATTTATTTGACAGACAGAGACACAAGTAGGCAGAGAGGCAGGCAGAGAGAGAGAGGGAAGCAGGCTCCCCACCGAGCAGAGAGCCCGATGCGGGGCTCGATCCCAGGACCCTGAAGGCAGAGGCTTAACCCACTGAGCCACCCAGGTGCCCCTGTGCACATTTTTAATTACTTCCTTACAATTAATTCTTAGATGTGGCACTGTTAGACCCAATGGGGATGCCCACTCTTAGGCCCTTTTCACACAGCACTGTACCTAAAATTTCACGCTGATACTACTGCACCCCTCCAGCCCTAGATGATTGCTATATTGGTCTGAGAGGGCTTGGCATGGCCTTTCGAGCACAGAAAGTCTTTGGAAATACAGAGGTAATTTAGGAAGTGTAGGTGGTTCAGTTGACCGAGGGCCCACAAACCATCACAAAAGTTTCAAAGCTAACATTTAAACAGAGTCACTGTACTATTATGATTTCTGGTAAATAAGTGGGTGGAAGGCAAAACAGAAAGGGCTTTCCTTTGAGGAGGGGAAAAAAACCAAACCTTACATAATAACAAGCCCAGATTTTACCCATAAATCTAAAAGCACCTCTAAATGCAGACTTAATTAAATTAAGGATACATTGAAAATTTGAAGTCTACATACCTACAACCTGGAAATTCCCTTCCTAAATTTGGATTACTAAATCAAATTCTAAATAGAGAATTTTTATTTATAAGAATAAATTTGGAAAAATGAATTGGAAACCACATAAATGGCCATCAATAGAGGAATGGATAAATTAATTACAGTATATTCATACAATGTGATATTATAAAGGAGACAAATGAATTCTCTATACATCATGGACAGATTTTAAAATCTAATTGTATATAAAAAAGGAAAAGATAGATGCAAAATTATATATACAGAACAATGGCGTAGAGAAAAATATGTATTAAGAGAAACGTATATATGTATATACAATGATGGCCTGAAAGCCACCACTTTTGTGAGTCTTTGCCTCTGGGGAATTAAAAAATAAATAAATAAAAGCAGTTGGGGGAGGGTGAGTGATAAGAGAGAAGAAAAGTCTTTCAGTTTTACCTGTAATCTTATTTTAATAGTAAAAATCAGGCTGTTTTATCAAATCTAAGATGCCATTGATAAAAAAAACTATTATTTTATGTACAAAAGAGGAAGAAATTTGCCACAATATGCAACCAATCCTAAAATGCACAAAATTTGAGAGATGCTAAGACGTGAAAAAAAAATATGTGTGAAATTCTCTCTCTATAAGGCAAAACACAAAAGGTTACTAATTCTGCTAATTCACAAAGTGATTGGGGTACACAGTTATTGGTTGTGTAAATCTGTGAACATTCAAAAAGTTTTCCAAGGGAAAAAACACATCAAATACTGTAGGGAATGGATTTCCCCCATACTACAGAGCATCTTAAATGCCTGCTGCTCATATAGCAAATATATTACTCCCAAGCCCACCTGCCTTTTTTGTGTGTGTGGTCCCCAAGTTAATTAGAATGTGGTGAAGGTAGGAGACAGATCCTTGAAGCTTTGTACGTCGAGAAGCATCTGGCTCATGATTTCACTTGAGAAATACTTGTTTGCTGAATTGAAGTTCTCCCAGTTGAAAAAAAGAATCTCAAAAAACAAATCTGGTTGGTTCAATAACCCATGTGGGAGGAATTTGATGCAGCAGACTTAGGTGTCTAGATTCACAGTTCCTCAGGTCTGTGCGGAAAGGTATGCATGTTCATTATAAGGTTATTCCCTGGGAGAAGCAGCAAACTTAAAACCAGGCTACTCATCCTACCCTTAGCCAGTAAATTGAAGCCATCCTAGCTGCTTGGTTCCATGTGAATTCATGGTAGTCGGTCCTAGCAGGGGAGCTAACTTGCCTGGAGTTCTTTATTTCTCCCCTTCGCTTTAAGAAAGCTTTTTCTAGAAAGTATTCAGAAGAAGGGAGCGAAAAAGGTCCAGAGCTAGCATTACCAGATAAGAGACAGATTCTCAAATAAATGAATTTCACATCAACAGTGAATGACTTTTTGAAAGTCTGTTCCCTTGGATTCAGATAAGTAACAAAGAACTTTTTGCTATAAATATCACATGGGGATTGAAATTTTTGTCACTGATTACCTGAAATTCAAATTTAAATGTGTTTTATTTTCTAAATAGGGCAGACCTATTAAAAGAATTACCCCAATGAGAAGAAAAGGGAACATTGGACTGGCAGCTACATGGGGAAGAAAAACAGAATGGATTTGGAAGTGACTAGGAAAGAAAGAGAAAGGAAGGGAGAGAGAGAGAAAGAAAGAAAGAAAGAAAGAAAAAAAGAAAGAAAGAAAGAAAAATAAAAGAAGGAAGGAAGAAAAGGAAGGACAAACAAAAGAAGCCCAAGACCAGAAGTTACCCTGAAGGAACATATATTTGACCTGAAGACCATGTCCATTTTTCCTACTTTCTATTAGCACGGAGGCTTTCATTCTAACCTGTCCTTGGACTGAGCAATGACTGTGGTCTCAGCAGCCTCAGTCATCTGTTTGTCACCGTCTCTTTGGTGCGTCCCCGTGGCTGGGCGAGCGGCAGAGGTCTCTCCCAGGAGACACGAAATGATCTAGCAGGCTGGCTCGGGGCCACCTCCTCAAACCTGAGCTCTGGGGCTACCTTCCCGCTCACTGATAAGTCAAGAATCTTGGAGTCATTTTTTCACCTCAGATTTGAATCCTACATGCAGTGTGAACTAGAGCTCCCTGTGCCAGCTTGAGAGATGGCAAACGCCCTCCAGTCTGGTTCAGCAGTTCCTCCCCTGACAAACTGGAGAGCCTGAAGCTCTTGCCCCAGGTCAGAATCATTTCATGTGGCAAGCTCTCAACCTCATCACCTTCTAGAACACAGGCAGACCTTGAATGCTGAAAAACATTAAAAAATATATACATATACTCCTTCCTGTTCTTCTCGAAGTTATAAAAATAGAAGGAAGGGGGGTAAGGGGAGGCAGCAAGAGAGGTGTCAAGCAGACATTCCCTGGGTCTGAAGGAAGCAGCAGACTCCACTGTGTCTCACACCTTCCCTGGGTTTGTGGAGAGAGCTGTTGCTGCTTGCTTACCCTGTTGCCTGCACGTCGGTCTAGAGAGGTTGATACCTTCTTTTTCCTCTTTGGTTTTACTTGCAATGCTTGTTGAGGTGAGAATTTAGTTACTGGGTTTTTTTCACCTTATGTTTTGATCTCAAGGGGTTTAAAGTTACTTTCACTTTTTCGAACACTGGTGGCCCTGCTGGGAAAAAGCGCAAGCCCTCACCAGGGGCCCCTGGCATGGGAGGTTTTGGGAGAAGGTGTCTCCATCGTGTTTCTGGTTTGCAGAGCTGTCAGCGGCAGAGCTGTTCCTGATGTGCAGGTTCTGACCATTGGCCTCATTTAACTTCCTGCTCACAGAGGTGCAGTGAGGGAGGCGGTGTTATCCCCATTTACAAAAGAGGAGATCGAGGCACAAAAAAGACACTGACTCATCTGCAGACTGCAGTTAAGAAAAACCTCTGGAAATGTAAAGAGATGGAGAAAAGACTTCTCTAACACCACTTTCAGAGAAGGATTTGCAAAAGGATAAGCAGGTTGCTTTGATTAGCTGCTCAAAAGGCAAGGAGAAAGGGAAGGACTGATCCTCCTGGGGCCTGTGATAGATGGGGCTCAGGCAGCCTTCTAGGAGAGGTGGGGAATTGGAGCCCAGGGCTTCCCTTGTGGTGAGTGGGTTCAGTACGACTGGGAACAGCAGCAGAAACGTTCTAGACCACTGAGCAGGAACAGTCCTCCTTCCCAGTCCTCCTAACACTCTGCTTCTGGGCCTCTGCTCTAAAGAGCACAGTATCAGCAGAGACAAAGAATGGAAAATCATCTCTCCTCATTGACAGAATTCTTTTGTTGAAGATGCTCTCCTTTTTTGATAGTGATAACATTTTGGGAGCTGGAAAGCAGAAAGACAAATACCGACTCACTGAATAAGCCCAAGAAAGCTGGATTCTTAGATAGGAGCCCCATATTCAGAGAGCGAAGGATTAGCAAACATCTGAGGAAGACTGCAACGTGCAGGTCGGCAGTCTAAGCAAAGAGATGACAACTTAAAAAACAAAAACAATACATTGGGCGCCTGGGTGACTCATCTGGTTAAGCATTTGCCTTCCTCTCCGGTCATTATCTCAGGGTCCTGGGATCAAGCCCTGCATGGAGGGCCCCCTGCTCAACGGGGCATCTGTTTGTCTCTCTCTCTCTCTCCCTGCCACCTCTAACCTGAGCTCAAGCTTGGACTCACTTTCTCTCAAATAAATAAATATATTTTTTAAAAACTCAACTCTCATTAATATTCTCTGAGAGAAAAGATAACGCATACATGAAATAAAAATAGGATTCTATTGGGGCGCCTGAGTGGCTCAGTCGTTAAGCTTTAGCTTTAGCTCAGGTCATGATTCCTGGGTCCTGGGCTAGAGCCCCACATTGGGCTCAGTGGGAAGCCTGCCTCTCCCTCTCCCACTCCCCCTTCTTGTGTTCCCTCTCTCGCTGTGTCAAAATAGATACATAGAATCTTAAAAAAGGAGGGGGGGGGGTCTGTTAAAAAAAATGCAGATATCCAGAGTAAGTTTTAGAAAATAAAAATCTGAAAGCAGAAATGTACCTATCAGTAAAAGTGCTGGAAGATGGTCTTGAGGAAATTTCTCAGAAAGAGAGGGAAAGGCACAGCCACTGACTGGCAGGCTCAGTCAGTGGAGCTTGCCGCTCTTGATCTCAGGGTTGTTAGTTTGAGCGCCATATCGGGTGCAGAGATGACTTAAAAATAATTTTTGTTTAAAAAAGGAAAAGTAGAGCAAAAACGCTAAGAGATGGAAAACAAGAGAGAAAACATTTGCAAATTAGATATTGGGGAGTGTCCAAAAGGCTAAACATCCAAACAAAAAGAATTCTAAAAAGTTAGAAGACAGAAAATAAACAATGAAAAATCTAACCACAAAGTTCCAGAATTAAAAAGGTCTCATCAAGGTTCACCACAATAAACTGAAATGAATTCCTACCACAGCTAAAGAATTACAGTCAAGAAGAAACAATAGAAACTAAAAGACAACAGAGAAATTCTGAGGGAAAATGGGTACCAATTGATAATTCTGTGTCTAAGTCAATTAAATTTCAGTGTCAAGAGACATTTATATATATCATTTATATATATATATATCATTACACTTATATATATCATATATATAATTTATATATATGATTATAAATATATATATAATTTCTTACAATTTTTTTCTCCCATGTGCTTCTTTCTCAGGAAGTCTAGGAGGTGCCCTCAAAAGTGGGGATTAAGCCAAGCGAAAGACAGATACAGGGAACTCAAATCACAAGAGATATAAACAGAAAACCTGAGCCATGCAAGTAAGCCAGGCCAGAATCCAACACCTTTGGGGCTATGACTTCTTTTCATTTTTGTTTTATCAAATTAGCATGCATATAATTTAACAACAATACTATAAGATTTATTATGAAGGCAATCATCCTCTGGGCCATCTTCTTTTTCCACCTACAACTTATTCCCCAGAAGCAACCGTCTTCATCATTAGAGAGAGAGATCACGTGTGTGGGGTGTGGGGGCGGAGAAGATGGAGAGAGAGACTCTCAAACAGTCTCCGCCCTGAGCGCAAAGCCCAAAGCAGGGCTGCCTATCACAACCCTGAGACCATGACTTATGCCGAGATCAAGAGTCTTGGCACTTAACCAAATGAGCTACCCAAGTGCTCACTTTCATCTCTTTTTGCCGTCTCTTTTGGCAATTGCCTCCAAGTCATTAAATAATACAGTCCTACACATTGAGGTTTCCAGTTTAGTCATTCCCTGTGTATTCTCTACTCTGGAAGTTTAAAGATGATTCCCCTTCTGACACCACTGCTACCAGCAACACTTCTTGGATGGGTCTGCTTATTTCGGAAGTTGTCTCTTGCCTTGATTTCCACATGACACCATCACTCAAGATAGTGAGTGATGGGGGGGGGTGTATAACTTGATGATTGAATCAATAGGTTTGAAGTAAAGTAAAGACAAGGAATCCATAAAAATAAAAATTCCTATAATCAAGACAAGCACACAAATGTGTGAATAAGATTTTCAACAGAAACATAATAGAGACCATGCAGGATACAGGGCAAAATAAAGAAAGTGTTAATAAGTAGATTTATCAGGGCAGCACATGTGAGAAATAAAAGTGAGTTCAAGATCAAAGAAAATACTCAGCCTTCTTACTTTAGATACAAATTGGCAATTAGCCTAGATCGCCTTACACGGTGACCACAGAAGGGCTATATGATCCAAACAGGAAGTATCAGCCTCAAAAATCTTAAAATCCCCTGATGTGAACTTCTCCTCTTTGATCTGCCCAGTGCCAATCTCTCCTTATGAGAATAGACCCTCGTTTTTTGGAGACCTGCTCCTCTCTCCAGGCTAGGTGTCTATGGTTCTAGCGAAATCTTCTTATCCCAAACATCTTATCCTGAGGCCATAGTGATTAAGCTAGAGGTGGATATGTAAGGTAAAGCCAGGCAAATTCGAATTCTTCCCTGGGATGTTTAGGAAGCCCTACAGAGGGCAGAAGAGTTTTCTTCATAGTGTCATGAGCCACCTAAAAATCAGAACTTCCAAAATATACAAGAAAAGGAAAATGGATTTTGAGAGACGATTAGTAGCCTCTGCCACAATTGCTAACTAAGACAATGTAGTAGGATGTTGACTGGAAATTCTCCTGCACACCTCAGGTGTACGCCGTTTTTCGCTTTAGAATGTCTCAACCTCAATGGGACAGATTTCAGATTATGCAGATTTACAAAGGAAATAAACTTGAAAATTAATTCCATAACATATGAATCCCTCAGGTGGTTCAAGAGGATTAGAGAGGAGAGAAGAAGGGAGAATTTGGGGAGGTGGCTGCCGTTGAACAAAAGTCTGTTGTGAGCTCTGTGAGCCTTCCCACCAGGGGCATGTGTGAGGGCACCATGCTGTAACTGCCTCTTCCCCTCAAGTCCAGTGAGGGGGCTTTGTAGAAGTTGCCACAGAACACCGATTAAGAGATATGTTTGCGTAGAGCTGCTGTCATTCTGGGGGCCTTGCTCCACCATATTGCTTTGGGGAGGGGGTGGGGCAAGGTTGTTTCTAAATAACCACAGGATGATGGAGTCTTCCAAAGGAACCCCACCACCACCACCACAGAAGGTTGAGCTGGAAGACAGAGGGGGCAGCACTTGACTTGCACTCACGGCAGACTGTGGACTGGGTCTGAGTCCTCTTTAACAAATCTAGAGTGAGAAAGGCGGATCCCAAACTTTGGTGGTGGTACCCAGGAGCCGCTGCTGGGTGAGATGGGTCTACATTTTGTCAGAGCAAGGGAAGTGGGCTGTGGGAGCACAGTCTGGATGAAATCAACTTGGACTTTTTGAAAAGCATCCATAAAAGGCAAGAAGAACTCAATGAAAAAGAGCCGGAGGGGCACCTGGGTGGCTCAGTGGGTTAAAGCCTCTGCCTTTGGCTCAGGTCATGATCTTAGGGTCCTGGAATCAAGCCCCGCATCGGGCTCTCTGCTCAGCAGGGAGTCTGCTTCCCCCCCTCTCTCTTTGCCTGCCTCTCTGCCTACTTGTGATCTCTCTGTCAAATAAATAAATAAAATCTTTTAAAAATAGGGGGGGGGGCGCTGGAGATGTTTGTCACTGGTACTCAAAGCCTGTTGACACAAAAGGTAGGTCACATCCCTCCTATGCTCAAAAATCCTGCCTGCAAAGGCCCAAATTATGACAATGTCCTAGGATGGTCCTCCAGTCCTAGCTTTTCCTAGAAGCAGCCAGTTTAAATCAATTCAGGCCTCTGCTTGGAATATTCTTCACTTAGGTATCTGCAAAATACACTCCTTTATTTCCTTTACATATTGTCTCAGGTTGGGTTCCTTAGAAGCAGAACCTACAACCAGGAGTTCTGTGCAGTAACTTGTTGAGGGAGTGTTCTAAGGAGAAAGCCATAAAAAGCAAGGGAAGGAGATGAAAGCAGGGGAAGCTGCTAAGCAAAGCTGTGATTTCTAGCTTCCTCTAACTGATCCCATGTAGAACTCAAAATATGAGTGGCACTACAAATTGTCCCACGCTCTTGCCCAGGTTGTATACCACCTATCAGGCAGCCAATGGTCACAGGCTTTCCCTCAGTGGGATATATAAACTTCCAGGCATCTCTCGGCAAAAGGGCTCCTAGTAGCTGAAGACAAGTCTCAGGAGAGGGATGCACCTATGAGTCATTAACAGCTGCCATAGCATTTTGGACATGGGCACACTCTCCCAATTAAAGGGGAACTGGGAAGGTTACCAATAGTGTCTACTATAGGTGTCTGAGACAGTCCTATCTTCCTTTGTTGAATTCATTTTTCCACCACTGTTATCACTTGCTAACATTAATATCTTTTACTTTCTTTTATTATTGTTTATTTCATACACCCAAACGTAAGCACCATAAGGGAAGGCATTCTGTGTTGTTCACTATTATAACTACATATAGTACCTGGGAGAGGACTTGATTCAACATATAGGTATTTGTAGGGACTTCGTTGATACTTGTTGAGTTAAAGACTGTACAAATGAGTGCATGAGCAATAATCTGCTGGGAAATTGTTGATTTTTTTAGATATTACTCATGCTTCATGTTCATTTGACAAGCTGATTACTTAAGACACTAGTAATCATTTGGAGGGAAAGTTTGCCCCTGGAAAGCAACACCGGTGAATATAGAGAATAATGTGAGGTGCTTATCTTACTCAGAGGTGTGAGATATTAATTAATTAACTAACTAATTATTAATATAGGCATTCTGTATTAATTTAGTATAGAGAGGACTCTAGTAGAGCCCCAATGACCTGGTATACCAGATGGCTGGAAGAAGGAGTCTGGGAAGCCCAGAACTAGCCACTAATATAAGCACTGATATTTTCTACTTTGGTTGTTCTTTCTTTTTTTTTTTTTTTTTTAAGATTTTTATTTATTTATTTGACAGAGAGAGATCACAAGTAGGCAGAGAGGCAGGCAGAGAGAGAGGAAGGGAAGTAGGCTCCCCACTGAGCAGAGAGCCCGATGCAGGGCTTGATCCCAGGACCCCAGGATTATGACCTGAGCCAAAGGCAGAGGCCTAACCCACTGAGCCACCCAGGTGCCCTTGGTTGTTCTTTCTGTCTCAGTGAGTCTGGGGGGACCGGGTGTGGGTTGGCCCAGGCACTACTTGTACTGGAGAGAGGCAAACTGAAGATGTTGGCACTGGAAGAAGCAGCTGTGTCCAAAAGCAGCCTTCTGCACTGAGAGTGACAAAAGAGGCTGATCAAATCTCCCCTTCGAAAATAAACGTAGAATTCTCAGCCCTGGGAAATCTAAACCTGCATGTCGGCTTCCTCTGGGAGCTTTAAAAAACATGGATGCCCAAGTCTAAACCCAGACAGTCAAACTCAGATCTGTGGAGTTGGGTCCCAGGCACTGGTATATTGAAGAGGTCCACAAGTGATTCTAATGTCCATTCTAGAAGGGAAAGCCTCCTAGAGCAACAGAGCAAAGGAAAAGACATTGCTCAATGTGTTTAACCAACAGTGAACACATCTACTGGTTGATTATGGACATTACATGGCAGGAAGTCTGCTTTCCCAGTCTTTTCAAGAAACACGGGCTCCCAGGAAAAATTTAAACAGTTCTGTGTTTGAGGTTCATTTTATGTCAGGGAGGCTGCGGTCTTAATATGGGTATCCTCTCCCTTTCCTTCCCGACAGGAGACTAGGACAGATCCTGGGACCGCCCTGATTCCCTACCATTCACCTTCCTCTGTTCACCTCCCGTGGTCTTGAACATTGACTCAATGCCATATGTCCCCCAAACCCTACCCTGCCACACACAACTTTCCATCTGCGAAAATGAAAAAAGTAAAAACTCACTAAAATGGAACCAGGAGGTTGGGCAGGGGGTGCTCTCATGCCTTGCCACTTGTCAATTGAAGACCCAACAGGGAGAGAGGGATACTACTTTACTACACTGCAGGAGGAAGAAAGGCTTCCCTCTCCCCCTCTCTCCCCCAACAACAGCCCAGCCAGTGAGAGACAGTCACCATCAGCCAATAAAAGCCAGCACACTTTGAACTCCCAGTTTACTCCAATGGACTTTTTGTTTATAACAGCCTCTCCAACCCCCTCTTTCCTCTATTTAAAAAAAAAAAAAAAAAAAAAAAAAAAGGAGTCCACCGCTTTGTTTCAGGGCCTTAGCTATGACTTTGTGCCATAGCTTGCTTGTTCTAGATTATAATTCTCTATTATTCCAGAATAAACCCATATTTTGCTGGTAAAATAGCTTGCAGTTTTATTTTTAAGGTTAACACATCTTCATGTCCTCATAATTAATCCTAAGCCACTCAGGCTTGGTTGTTCATTGAAGCTGATAGCTTTCCTCCTATACCCACTTCCTACTGGCCTGCAAGCAGATGGGATGACCTCTGATTCTAGTGTCTGACGACACTAGAGTGGTGGGATGGGGAACATGTCCTTTCCATGGCATTTATACAGTTAATTTGCTTTTGGCAGCCTAGCTTCTATGTTCTCCTTCTGATAGCAACCTACTTTCCTTTACTGTAACTACTTTTTCCCAGTTGGATATTCCTGGGAGATACTCTATTCAGGGACCATATCCTCTTTTAGCCAAAGGGCAGGCACATGGCTTAAGTCAGGCCAATCAGATATTCCCTCCTGAAATGTACCTCTTGAGCAGGAAGACAAGGCAATTGAACACAGTGTTGTAGTGAGTCAACCTGGCAGAAAATTCCTACTCAGATGGTTTCCAGAGAGAAAACATCCCAGTGATTCATGCTCCTAGTTTCCAATCCGTGTGCTGTCCCAGACCCAATTCTCCAGCCTCCTTCTGGATGCTTCTCTGAATTCCCAGTAGCTAACAATTTCCTCTTTTGTTATTGTTTTGTTTTGTTTGTAGACTGGTTGATGGAGGGTTTTTCATTTGTTTGTTGTTGTTTTATTTTTGTTTTGTTTTGCTTAATACTGTTTTTACCTAAATTAGTCAGAGTCTATTTCTCCAGTTTGTAAACAAAGAACCCTATCTTAATCAATCTTCCCTTTAATGTGCATGAGAAATCCAAATTCCTTCTGTGCCCTCCATTTCTTAAGAACCAACAACCTGGTCTTATCAGGCTTAGAAAAAAAAAAAAATCTATCCCTGCACATCACCCACCCAATTCTTTCCTAGGTATGTATTAAAGTTCTCTTATGTTAGTTGATGACAAGGATAGTTATGACCAAATTCTTCTTCTTACTATGGGTAGAGAAGGGGTAGGTAAAGACACTTAATTTATTCTTACACTCAATATATGATCTACCATGTAGCAGAAATGGAGTTTAGGGTGGTATCTCTTCCTACCACCCATGTCAATTTATAACACATTTCCATGTCTGTAAGAAATCTGTACATGTTGACCCTCTACCTTCAGCAATCCCCAACTGGCTGGTTCCTGGGTTCTAGTCCCAGTAAGGCCATTCTCATGTGAACTTGAATAATCCACTTCACCTTTCAGACTTCTCTCTCTCTCTCTCTCTTTAAAGTAGGAGCCAACACGGGGTTTGAACTCACAACCCTGAAATCAAGACCTGTGCTGAAGAGTCAGGCACTTAACTGACTGAGTCACCCAAATGTCCCATCAGAGCTCTCTTCTCTATAAAATGAAAGACCTGGAGAACATGATGCCCAAGTATGACATTTAATGATCCCAAGAAACGAATGTCATATAATTTGGTCTCACAATCACCTCAGAACCTGGAGCTCCAGATGGGGCCAAGACCTGGAGAGGGCTCATTCTCTTAAGCATCTCATTGATCTATCTGCTTCTCTCCATCTCTGTGACCACCACGACTCTCTAATATTGTCGGGACTTTCGCAACAGCTTCCTCAGGTGTCAACTCTGGCCTCATCCAGACTCTTCTCTGCAAAGTAATCAGAGATCTTATTAGAAAGTGAATCTGAATATATAAATTACATTTCTTTTAGGATAATCTGATCTGACCCCTTCACATTTTTTCTATCTCATATCCTACATTTTTCTTCTTGCCCTGTGTGTTCCAAACTCAATAATCAGTTTTCAATCCTTCCAAATACCACAGGTTTTCCTTGTTCCAGGATCTTTGCACATGCTCTATCCTCTACCACTAAACCCTCCCCACCCCACTTTGCCTAGCTACTTCACTCACCCTGCAGATCTTGCCTCAAACATTCCATCCTCAGAGAAATCTTTCCTAACCTCCCAGACAAGCCAGGTAACCCTGTCAAATGATCCCCGTACTTTCCGTACTTCTCTGCAGGGTCACTATCAGAGTGATTAATTATAAATTTAATTATTTATTTACTTTGAAAAGTGTTATTTCCTCCACTGTTCTGTTTATCACTACAACCCAACATCTAGCACAGTACCTAGCACACCGTGGAGAGGCAATAAATATATTGCATACATGAGCAAAGGAGTGAAATGGAATGTGTCCAAGCATCTCACCCTTCTTTTCTGTTCTGTGCCTTCTGGGTAGATCCATATCCTTACCGCCCAATCCAACGTCCACTTACCTTGATCAACTTCTTCCTTATTCTTATAAAACGTGCTCTTGGGAAAAACTGTAGTAAATTAAGGTGAAATTCACCATCAGTATGCCTGGAGTATCACACATCTATTGGCATTTTATTTAATAATGAACGATGCTTAGGTTTAGTTTGAGTCCAGAGAATCTTAACTGTCTTAGCAGAATGTCAGAGGTTCAAAGGCAAGCTCCTCATAGTAACATTTTTTGTCTGGATCCTTAGATTCCCATGTCTTCCCCATTAAAGACTTTCAGACTTCTCTCTCTCTCTCTTTAAAGTAGGAGCCAACACGGGGCTTGAACTCACAACCCTGAAATCAAGACCTGTGCTGAAGAGTCAGGCACTTAACTGACAGATGTCCCATCAGACTTCTCTTCTCTATAAAATGAAAGACCTGGAGAACATAATGCCCAAGTATGACATCTGCTGGGCCCATCATAAGAAAGTTACACTTAATGCCCCCTTACCTTATCCTATCCTCCTGTGCTAATATGGACTTCCTTCCAGAAACATCGAAGTCACTATTCTACAGAATAGTGCTTGAGGGCTTCCTTTCCTGCAGTTCCCGCCAGCTCAGTACAATGACATGGCTTTCTTCCTTTCTCTGAATGGCTTTGAGTAGAAGCACAGAATCCTACAATATCTGTGTGGCAAAAATTTCTTTGAATGCCCTACATGATCAGCTACAATCAGAGGCATCAGAAGAAAACCAGCTCTGAGTTCAATGGAAGGTAAGATAACAAATGTGACGATTACTTTATGAAGCTCCATAGAACCCCACTGTCTTATCCTAGCTGTGAGATACAGACACCATAGCAACTGAAGAACCCAGGCTTGGGAGCCAAGCAGACCTGGGGATAATTCCTGCCTCTGTCCCTGTGAATCTGGCCAAGAGACAGATACCTCTACATGTCTGGCTTATTATGAATAAAATGAGAACAATAATGCCTACCTCATGTATTAAGGCACAAAACAGAGTCCCTGAAGCAAGAGGGGAGATCATTATGTAGTAGCTTAAAAACAGTAGGTTTCTCGGGGTTTTTTTGCTCTGAGTGCATGGAGCCTATAGAGGAGGAAAAATAATTTTCCCTCTACCCTTCTAGATTCTTGGCTGAGACACCCATGTAATAAAAAGACAGATTAACAGGAGAAACCCAAACAAAAGTTTAATAACCTATATACCTCCTATAGGGGTTATATACCTCTTATATAGGTTATTAAACAAAAAATAATACAAACAAATTAAACAAAAAATAAATACAAAAACAAAAATAAATACATGGCATACACCCAGGAAAATTGAGTAACTCCTTAATGCGGCCCAAACCATCACCTTACATAACATCTGCTAAAGACAAATGATGTTCAGGGGTGAGGAGCCGGTTACAGGAGGTTTTCCGATAAAGCACAGTAAGTAAAAGTATGATTGTTATGCAAATTTAAGTCTCTGCCCTTCTCCACTGATAGAGAGTATTCTAGAGATTGAGTCCTGTCCCTCTTCTGGTGCAGACCGGGAGACACCCTTACAAGGGGAGATTTCTCTTATAAATGTCAATGTCTCTTACAAAAGGGTTAACTTCTCAGTTTTCAGAGCTTCACCTGTTTCTTAAAAATAACCAGTTTAGAACAATTCATATGCCAAGGAGGCATACTTGGGGATTGTATATTTTGCTCCCTTTAGGTTTTACTGTTAATTTACTCTCTACACAGTTTGCTTTGTTAGCCTGTGTTTTGACTGGCTCCTTCCTCTGATGTTTTCTTTCCTGAGGTAGATAGATATAGATATATTATATTATTATATAATATATTATATATATAAAATACAAAGGAAGACATTTTTAAAATGTTTTTTAAAGGAAGACCATATATATATATATATATATATATATATATATATATATATAAAAATAACAAAGGAATACATTTTTAAAAAGTGGAATTTCTTCCCCCCCCATTATTTCATTTAATCGCTATTAGGATAATTTCTTTAGGTAAGTTTATCCATTATCCCTTTATTTTTTCTTTTATGAGTTTAAAAGGCTATCACGAGGGGCGCCTAGGTGGCTCAGTGGGTTAAAACCTCTGCCTTCAGCTCGGGTCATGATCCTAGGGTCCAGGGATCGAGCCCTGCATCGGGCTCTCTGCTCCACAGGGAGCCTGCTTTCTCCTCTCTCTCTCTCTGCCTGCCTCTCTGCCTACTTGTGATCTCTGTCTGTCAAATAAATAAATAAAATATTTTTTTAAAAAAACAAAAAGCTATCACGAGCTCAGGCTTACTCATTTAGGGCAGCAGTTCTCAAACCAGGTGAGTGTACCCCCAGGGGACATTTGGCAATATCTGTAGACATTTTTATAGTCACATCTGGGCAACAGGTGCTACTGGCATCTGATGGGCAGAGACAAGGATGCTGCTACATATCCTATAAGGCACAAGACTGCCCCTCCCAACAAGGAATCACCCAGCCCCTCGTGTCAGTGGCTCCCAGACTGAGAAGTCCTGCCTTAGAGTGAGGCTGTTCATCTTGCCCAAATCAAAACCTTCGCTTGAATCTGGTAGCTCAGCAGTCTCAGTTCTAAGACAAGCACCTCCCCTTAAACCGCTTTGATTCCCTCCCTCCTCCAGCTCTGACAAACAGCTGCTTCAAAATAGTAACATGCAAAGTCTATCTTAAACACACTGAGTCAAGAAATTCAGAGTTAAGGTTTAAAAATTCGAGGCTGGCACTCTGCTGTTAAAAAAAGACAAAGCCCAAAGGTGCCAGGGTGTGAGTTGGAGACAAAGTGTTAGGCCAAGCTTTCAACTCCAACCTTGCTACTTTTGGCTTTTGTGGGCTTAGGTCAGACTCTGTGCTATCCTGGGGTGGCTGTTCTGTGGTTTCCTTCTGACTTCTATAGACCTTAAAGAAAAAACATTGGCAATATTCAGAGCAGGCCTCAAGAGATGGTGGCACAAACTATTTAAGGTTTGGAATCTTGGGGTGCCTGGCTGGCTCAGTGAGTAGCAAATGCAACTCTTGACCTTAAAGTCATGAGTTTGAGCCTCATGTTGGGGGGCAGAGTTTACTTAATAAAATTTTTTAAAAAGGTTTGGAATTTAAATTTGTAAATAATATTTATTTAATAAAATCACTAAGTCATGGCACTTTATGTTCTATATTCATCATACTTAAAACTTCTTACATGTTAAATAAGTCAATTACCTAATAATTTTGTGTGATGAAAAAGATAAGATGGCATAGCCAAAAAGCATGGTATTGAGAGTCAGAACAAAAGTAAATTTCAGCCCCACCTCTACTGTTTACATTTTGAAGAAGTTGTGTAACTTCCCTGAGCCTTACCGTCCTCTTCCTAGAAAATGGGGAAAATAATCTCTACCTCATGGAAGAACATTGCATATAAAATCCAGTCAGAGTTCTGGAACATATGGGCCCTTTAATAAATATTAAACCTTTACCAAAGGACAAGGTCCATCCCACCGCTTCTGAGGTCAAACTACACTACTCTACCCTACAGAAAAAGGTAAACTAAAAAATTGTAGGCTATGAATGACATGGTAGTCTGTTTAAAGATTCAATAGGATTACAAACAGATCACTCATGATTATTTATCCCAGTGCCAATGAATACTAGCTAGCTATATGTGTATTCGTTTGAAGACCGGAAGAAACACCAGGATATCATCAAGCTGTCATGATTAGCTGGACTATAGCCTATTACAAGACTATAGTCAGATTTGAAGCTGGGAAAGTAGTTGGTGTGTACTGGTCAGATATCAGCACAATAATCAAGTATAGCAAACCACCCCAAAATGCAATGGTACATATCAACAAGCATTTATTCTCATGCTCATATGTCTATAGTTGAGCTGAGTTTTGGCTGATCTAGATTGGGCTTGGCTGGGTAGCTGAAGTTCAGTCTGCATCAGGTGGCTTAGATCCAGACTATGGTTTGAGCTCAGGTCTTCATGTATGCTCATACTTGGGCCAAAGCTAAGAAGGCAGCAGGAATTAGGACATGCTCTCTCCTGGCAGATCCAGAATATAAGAGCCAAGCCAAACCTTGACAAATATATGTAAGATCTTTGCTCCTATGACATCTACTTATTTTTCACTGCCAGAGAAAGTCATGTGGTGTAGGGAAGATAATTCCACATGCAGTGGAAGAGCATAGCAAAGCTAATAAGCAAACGTATGGATATATAATCCCATTACAGGGAAGTGAAGAATTGGGACCAATAATTGAATCTATCACCTGGTCTATGAGGGTAGATATTAAATATGGAAGTAATCCATTGTTAAAAAAAAAAATGGTCCCCATAGGAAATCTTTGGAAGGAAGGAATGTGTTCAGAGCTGTAACAGGCAATAATGCATGAAACAGACTGGAGAATGAATGGAGAAAGGATACCAAAGCCAATTAGAAAATACATCTATAGCCTGAATGGAAGGACACGGTGCTGCAAAGAGTGCTGGAAGTGGCTTCTACCAGTTGACTTGAAAAAAGAATTTATTTTTTAAAAATTTAAAAAAAAATTTTTTTAAGATTTTATTTATTTATTTGATGGGGGTGGGAGAGAAAGAGAGAAAGAGAGCCCATCCAGGGGGTGCAGGAAAGGGAGAGGGAGAAGCAAGCTCCCTGGTGAGCAAGGAGCCTAATGTGGGGCTTGACCTCAGGACCCTGGGATCATGACCCAAGCTGAAGGCAGTTGCTTAACCAACTGAGCCACCCAGGTGTCCCAACTTGAAAAGAATTTTAAATGGCAGATCTTCCCCACTGGTATAGGAAAGGACAAAAGAAGGCCATTTTTTTTCTTCCCCAGAATCTGTAAACTTCTCATTTGAGTCTTCTTTGATGATGGTGCAAGCCCAGCAGCTGTACTGAGGAGGCTGGCAGATACCAAAAGTCAGTCTCAGCCAGATGGTTCACACCTGTCAGGTAGCACAGCAGGTGACACCTCTGATATCCATAAGCCTCAATTATTTTCAGAAAAAGGTTTTTTGTGGTTTTTTTTTTCTATTATACTGCCAATTTAAAAGGTGCCATTTTTTACAACAGTCTTGCTCTTTTTTAAAAGAAGGCTGGGATTGGGAGGGAGATAAAGAGGGAGACTCACCTGTCGCTTGTGAAGATGATTTCATTTTGGTTCCACAGAAGTCAATGCACTACTCAATTCAGATGGAAGCAACTTTGGCTGAGGGTTTACCGTAAATGCCTTAGAAAGAGAACCAGGACCATGTGTGAAGCATGTGAAGGAAAAAAAAAAAAGGATGAATTAAATTTAAAAACATGACAGTAAGTGTGCCATTGTGGCCTTAAATTTATTTATAAGAATTGCTTTTGTAATGGTGTGAAGAGTTTCAAGAAGCACTCTACTCAAGTAATGAGTGTATAGGGAGTCAGAAGATTTTAGGCAAGTAATTTAATTTCCTTGTTCCTTAGTCGTCTTCTAAGTCTAGCACAGATGGCAATAACTTCCCTGTTAATTTCTTCAGGCTATTTAGAATTTGTAAGTGCTTTGAAAATTGTATACTGCATTACTACAAAGTATCATTATCAAATGGAAATTGGAGAAATTGGACTAACCTAATATTATATTTCATATGAATTTTTAAGAATTAAGACAAGCTATTTTGCTATGAAAAACCATTATAATGAGCACGATTTGGTAGACAGGTTAGTGATCTTGGAGTTCAAACACCTGGGTTTAAAGTATTCGTCCCTCCACTTTTCAGTTGTGTTACCCTTAGGAATACTTCCATGTATTCTGAAGTCTGGTTTGCTCCTATCAAAATGGGAATAACCCATGATCTGTCAACCTTGTTGGAATGTTGTGACTGAGAAGTGTGTATGGGGAAGACTTTGAAAAGGATAGGGCTCCACAAGAATATAAGACTCTTTCATTATATCTTAATGTTGAGAATATGAATCATTTGTTAGCTGGGCAACAAAATTTTTACTCCAAAGATAACCAGAAGGACCAAAATCTCTGCACACTCTTCTAATAAACTTTTTCTTTACACCATTACATTTTAACTAACAGTAGAGATGGATATATTAATAATATCTAAAAATGTGATTTTCAGAAGATACAGTAATGAATGTTTGCTTGTTCCTTTTCCTCTTTCCCCTCTCTACTAGCTCCTGCTAATACATATCACAGATCCCTGTAAAATCCCTTCCCTATGTTACTGCAAATCCAGGAGGAGTCCCACGTGGGTTTAGTTACCATATGGCATCTGAAGTCTGCCTTTTCCCCAACTACTCTGCTTCAGTTGAGCACCATCACACCCTCCAGCATTGGGTATGACAGCCCACACTGGCCATAGTTTTGGGCAGCACTGCCCTATCTGAGCTACCATGTTTATGCCAAGTATGAGTTTTCTGCTGTCATTCATATGCTGGTCCTCAAGCACCCAAAGTTGTAGGTTACTTTGTGTGCTTGAAGGGTAGGAGTAGTAGGAGTCAGTCACCTATTTTAGACATTACACAGTATACTATTGGAGAAAAGACAGTCCTAGAGAGTTTGGGGTGTGTGTGTGTGTGTGTGTGTGTGTGTGTATGTGTGTTTTAAGTACACTCCATACCCAATGTGAGGCTTGATCTCATGACCCTGAGATCAAGAGTTGCAAGTTCTACCAGCTGAGCTAGTCAGACTCCCCCTCAGTCCTAGTGAGTTTTAATGACATGGATCTTTAATAGGTTCACAGTAAGACACAGCTAAATTATACCACACTTGACTCTGGATGAACTACTGCCGGAAGATCAAGAAAAGATGGTCCTTCTCTTGGGTATAGCATTGGTTCCTGCAAAACAACAACAAAAACCTGACCTCATCAAAGAGGTCAAGACAGCCTAAGGGAAACCAGCTTCAAGCTACAAATTCCTTTAGATGTCTAAGACTTCATTCCATCTCCTTAGTTCTTCGAAGCAAAGTCTTATATTTTACCCTCTCCATTTTACAGACTTTGGGAAGATAGAACTAAATCTCCACCTGTTCTAATAAAACATGACAGATGACCAAAAGTGTGAAAGCCAAAACCATGTGAAAAACTGCCTTAAAAGTTAAGAAGCCCATTTGGAGGGAAAATATGTGGGTTGCTAGTGGGAGTTTCTCACAATCAGAATTTCACGTAGGCTTTTACAAAGGGGAAAAGGTTATGAGGAGGTGAAGTGTGGAGACCAAGCTAAGATTTCTTTAAAACTTTTGAAAAAGTCAGATTGCTATTAACCTATGGAAATGTTATTTTCAAGTATTAAAAATCCCCTCAAAAATAACCCCTAACTCAATCCTGTTGAAAAACATGATATGCAAAAGAAAATCAGTCACATACAGCAAAAGATGGTGGACCCCTGTGGCCTAGAGGGTGACAGGAAGGAAAGGAAGGCAGTGAGCAGGAGACAGAAGTGGAAATACTGTTTGGAATCCTGTTACTCATCACTAACATGATAATAACAACTGTGTTGGAGACTTTGAAGTACATAACCAAAGTCTGAAATCTTCATCCTTTGGTGGTAGTCTTAACAGATCCTTTCTTGTAGGAAATGCTTCAAGTCATTGTCATCATAAGTACAATCTTCTTTGATAATTAATGCTGCAAAACAAATAGAATTAGTTTAAGGTTTTCCATGGTCAGCAAATTCTAATTTTATTTTTTCTAATTTTTGTCAGATTTATCAATGAATACATTTGTTCACCAGAGATAATAACCAACCCACATAATACAGAATTGGATACAAAAACCCACTGGATTTATTCGACCCACTCCTGAAAATTTTAAGGTACAACTTATAGCACTTCAATATGTCCTTAGTTCATTCTTCAGTAATTATAGAATAGAAGTTCACTTCTGCTTTGTTGATTTTCTGAAATAGATCCATAATTCAAACTGATGTCCTTTGTACTATGCTGCTAAGGGTTATATTTTTGATAAGAACAAGACATCTGAGAGGAAAACCTTTGCCAAAAATGTTTCTTTAATCAAGAACAAAAGTCAATAACTTCTGTTATAATGGTAGAGTAAAACCAGATCATACACCAAAGATCTGGTCTAATAAATGGAGCAAAGCCAAAGAAAAAACAAAGTATGTATATATTCATACATGTATGTATGTGTAAATATATATAAATATGTGAATATATAAGTACATAAATATATATATTATGTACATCATTGACATTTAGACAAAGTACAACTCCAAATCAAGCTTTGAAAACAGAGAGCCTTACTTTGTAGTAATTTTTGCATGTCTCCTAAAATCTAAGAAAATCCACTCAGAACCAAAAAACATCATTTGAAACATCAAGGAAGAAAATGGAATTTGGTCAAAACAAAGTGCCAGTCATGGAGGAAAGCATTCAAATGATGAAAGACAATGCAGAGAAAAAAACAAAAGTCAAAGAGGTTAAAAACTATTAGGGAGATGAAAGGTAACAGATGAAGAAGACAGATCAGAAGAATCACACATACATATAATTTGTTATATGAAAAACAAGACTGTATCTGTTAACATTGAAATAAACACTTATAGGGGCGCCTGGGTGGCTCAGTGGGTTAAGCCTCTGCCTTCAGCTCAGGTCATGATCTCAGGGTCCTGGGATCGAGCCCCACATCAGGCTCTCTGCTCAGCAGGGAGGCTGCTTCCCCCTTTCTCTGTCTACTTCTCTGCCTACTTGTGATCTCTCTCTCTCTCTGTCAAATAAATAAATAAAATCTTAAAAAAAAAAAAAAAAGAAAGAAACAATTATAAAAGTTCTTCTCCAAACAATGGGATACCTAAATCTATACATCCTAAGGAACAAGAAATTTCAGGAAACTGAATACCAAAAGTCAAGAAACAAAAAACGGAAAAGATAGGGAGGGAGAGGGAAACATAGACTGTTACCATTGTTTATAGTTCTAAAAATTGCCAGGGCACCTGGGTGGCTCAGGGGGTTCAAAAACTGAGTCTTAGTTTTGGCTCACGTCATAATCTCAGGTTCATGAGATCAAGCCTCCAGGTGGGCTCTGCCACAGGCTCTGTACCAGGCATGGGCATGCTTAAGAGTCTCTCTCCCTTCCCTTAGCTCCTCCTGTACCTCCCCCCAACATACTCTGCACTTGCATACTCTCTCCAAAAAAAAGAAAATTTTTTTTAATTTTTAAAAAATTGCCATGAGAGCATGTATAAAAATAAGTGATGGGCTGTAAGAGAGAAAAATCAAACTTCCTCTAGAATTCCCCATAACAATATTGTCATTTAAAATTAAAACAAGAGACAGAACTTCTCAAGTATGCAAAAATTGTCTGATGACAAAATTCCGCTAACAGATGACTCAAGTTAATAAAACCAGGAAGGAAAAGAGTTGCTTCAAAGAATTTGTCATAATTTGGGGTGTGCCTGGGTGGCTCAGTTGGGTAAACATCTGCCTTTGGCTCAGGTCATGATCCTGGGGTCCTGGGATCGAGCCCCACATCAGTCTCCTCTTTCTCCCTCTCCCTTGTCTGCCACTCCCTCTGCTTGTGCCCTCTCTCTCACTATCTCTCTGTCAAGTAAATAAATAAAATCTTAAAAAAATAATTGTCATAATTTTAAACCTAGTGAAGCAAGGATAAACCTCACTATGGCAATAAATATTATAGAACAGAATAAAAATAATTATGGCCCAGCCATCAAACAAAATGAGGAGGAATTTTCATGAACTAAAATGACAAAAGGTGCCTGAGATACTAAGCTGAGAAAAGTATGTGAGGATGCCTGGACTGTTTAGTCGGTTAAGTAGCTGACTCTTGATTTCAGCACAGGTCACAATCTCAGGTCCTGGGATCCATTCCTGCTTTGGGCTCATCACAGCAAAAGGAGTCTGCTTGGGGATTCTCTCTCTTCCCCTCCCACTGCCACTCCACACCCTCTAAAATGAATATATATAACTTAAATAAGAAAGATACGGGAAAATAATTTTATAGTGCACCTAGCTTAGAGAAGGAAGTAAAGAGTGCCTGACCTATAGCAAACAATAAAACAATAAACTTAATGAATTATTAAATCTTAAATATTCTAAAGTTTTTAGCAAGAATACAGACAATTTTCATTTTATACTCTTCTGTTTAATTTCTTACCAAGTACATGTGACACTTTTTTTTTAAGTTGAAAGTTTAAAAGTAATCAAATACCATCTTAGTTACCTTAGATGATGTCCACTGACTATCCAGAGACATTATTTCTAGGATCTGCTGTATAATTTCTGAGAAATTAAAGACTTTCTGTTCTTTAGGAAATATATTTAAAAACACAAAAGCCATCGTTCATTGCATTGACAGGAGGACACCACCAGGAGCTCAGCGTTTACTTCCTTTTACTTACCACCTGAAAGCCCTTCTGATGGGAAGTGCTAAAGGATGCCATATGGACAGCTTTCTCAATTCAATGGGTGACTGGTGGAGGATGGTTCTTGTTAGCTGGTGGAATCATCTGCCTGGATGATGAAAAGACTTTACCTTAGATGAAGTTTCCCAAAAGCAGACCCTGCAATGAGAACATTGTGTGCAAGTGGTTTATTGATGAAGGGCTCCCTATGCCAAAAGTAAGAAAAAAATGGGTTTTCATATACTCGCACCTGTTGGTCACTGGTTATTGGGGGCCCACACCTGTAGGTATCCTTTGGTGAAGACAAAGGGAGCTGAAGGCAGCCCCCCAGGAAGACCTGAATGTGCAAGCTGGAAAAGGCTCAAACTCACAAAGCCCTCTCTTCAAAGTACTCTGAAACAAATACCAGAAAGGGACCCACGGAGATCTGGGAGGAGCACTGACATTGACTGTGACCAACTTCGCAGAGGCAAGAATAGGTACACGGGTCAATGGAACAGAGGAGAGAATTCATTATGAGGATCATGTTTTTAATGAGAATTTGGTATAAAAGAAAAATGGCATTTCAAATCAGTAGGAAATCCAACCACCAAGAAAGAGCAAGTCAGTCTGGGCAGGGGGTACATTTCCTGACTCATGCCATTTGCAAAAATAAATTACAGGTGCATTAGATTTCAATTTTTAAAGTCAGAAAACTAGAGTGCCTGAGTAGCTCAATCCATTAAGCAGCTGCCTTCAGCTCAGATCATGATCCCGGAGTCCCAGGATCAAGCCCTGTGTTGGGCACCCTGCTCAGTGAGGAGCCTGCTTCTCCCTCTGCCCTTCACTCTGCTCATGCTCTCTCTCTCTCAAATAAATACATTTTTTTAAAAAACTGCTTTCAAAAATTAAATACAAATAAAATGAGAAAAGCAACAGAAAAGTCCGCAGGAGAATATTTGTATATCTTTTCATGGAAAAGATCTTTCTTTAATAGGATTCTATGAACAGAAACATAAAAAGGGAATTAAAATGACTGTGTGGCAAATAAATAAATAAATAAATAAATAAAATATAACGACTGTGTGGCTAAAGGATCATAAACAAAGTTTATTGACAAATAATTTAACAGCTCACTTATGGCAGGTGCTAAAATTGAAATCATTCTGGAAGAGACAATGTGAAGCTTTTCAAAGCCAGACAGTACAGCAAAAACCTTACTGTATAATCTCTCCCAGCATCTTACACCTAATTAGTGTCTCAACTATGTGTTCTGAATCACAGGATGCCAGACTGAGATGAGATGACAAAGATCCTATAACCCGAACACCTCATCTCACAGAAACTGTGACTGTCCCAGCCACACATCTTGTTAAGGGACAAGTGTGAGCTGGACATCAGTGGTTTTCGTTTACGTTCTTTTGCCCACGAACTTTTGTAGGAGTCAAGACGGTCCTGGGAACCACTCTGTTGCCCAGTCAGATGGGACACCAATCAGGAGATCATAGGCTTTTGGATAAATTTTATAAAGAAATTAGTCATCTCAAGAATCAATGTGAGGGTGCCTGGGTGGCTCAGGGGGTTAATTGCCTAACTCCTGGTTTGGCTCAGTTTGTGATCTTGAGGTCATGAGATCGAGTCCACATCAGGCTCTGCACTCAGTATGGAATCTGCTTCAGATTCTTTCTCCCTCCCTCTCTGCCCCTCCCTGCTCGTGAGCACTGCCCCCCCCAAATAAATAAATAATCAGAAAATTAATAATGTGTCGTAACTCTGTTAACACCTTGTGTGTCTGCATCTTCACGAATAGCAGCTCACTGGGGAAACAAGGGACTAGCTTTATAAGCTCCAGTTACCCCCAGGACACACTTGGAATCCTGGGGACCAAGGTGAGTGGGAGGCTAGCTTCTCCTAGGAGCCAGAACATGCTCCAAACTCACAGTTTTCTTTTCCAGCTGTCCCCCCTTGCCTGTGCCCCATTGCCCAGTGCTTTATGATTTGATCAATGTGGCCATTTGGCTTCCCTCCATCCTGATAGGAACATCAGCATTTTCCTTTTTCCCATCCTTCCTTGTATGTACCCTACAAATGGGCAATCACATCCTTCGTAAAAAGCAAATGAAACAGGGAAATACAAATCAAAACCATGATGAGACATCACCTCACACCTGTCAGAATGGCTAAAATCCACAACAAGAAACAGGTGTTAGCGAGGATGCAGAGAAAGGGCAACCCTCTTGCACTGTTGGTGGGAAGGCAAACTGGTGTGGCCACTCTGGAGAGTAGTACAGAGGTTCCTCAAAAAGTTAGAATAGGGCGCCTGGTTGGCTCAGTGGGTTAAAGCCTCCGCCTTCGGCTCACGTCGTGGTCCCGGGGTCCTGGGATCGAGCCCTGTATTGGGCTCTCTGCTCAGTGGGAAGTCTGCTTCCCCCCCACCCCCCGCCGTCTGCTCTCTGTCTACTTGTGATCTCTTTCTGTCACATAAATAAATAAAATCTTAAAAAAAAAAAAGAAGCTAAAAATAGAACTACCCTAGGATCTGGCAATTGCACTATTGGATATTTACTCAAAGACACAAAAATACTAATTCGAAGGGATACATGCCCCCCCCCCGTGTTTATAACAGCATTATCTACAATAGCAAACTACAGAAACAGCCCACGCATCTATCGACTGATGAATGGACAAAGAAGATGTGGTATATACAATGGAAGATTGCTCATCCATAAAAAAGAGTATAATCTTGACATTTACAATGACATGGATGGAGCTAGATAGTATAATGGTAAATGAAAGCAGTCAGAGAAAGACAAATACCATATGATTTCTCTCATATGTAGAGTTTAGGAAACAAAACAAATAAGCAAATGGGAAAGAAAGAAGAGAGAGAGAGATGAAAACCAAGGAACAGAGTCTTAACCTGTAGAGCAAACTGAGGGCTACCAGAGGGGAGGTGGGGGAGGGGGTGAAATAGGGGATGCAGATTAAAGCCTCCCCTGTGATGAGCACCGGGTCGTATGTGGAAATGCTGCCTTGCTGTGTTGCCAACCTGAAACTAATATTCCACTGTATGTTTAACTGCAATTTAAATAAAATCTTTTTTAAATAAAAATAAAATTAAAAAAAAAAAAAACGGATGGAAGGCAGCGTGACCCATGTGGAGGTGAACTGTACATCAGCATGGTGGTTTAGTGTGAAACCACATCAGTGAGGACCCCTGGTCTGTCTTGGTCCCAGCCAGCAGGCTGGAGGGGAGAGGGCCAGCTGGTACTACTCAGCCGAACCAGAGAGCAGCACTTACTGCGGGCTCACTAATTCCTTCTTCTCCTGCTGTCTGACCCTCATGTCACAGTTTTGTCTCTTCCCTCCTTCTCCATGTGTTTATTGACCATCCACTCTTGGGTCAGATGCCAAAAGAGGCACTGGGACTCCAAAAGTGAGGGGGACCTGTGCCTTGAAGGGGTGTCCAGTCCTGACCCTTCTACACAATCAGAAGTTGTCAGACACAAGCCTCAGTCTGGAAAGACCAGGAGCACTGCTTCGCTTTGTGCATCATATGGTGCCGTTCCAGTGGCCTGCCGCAGCTTACGGTTAATGCCAAAATCCCGCTGTGGGGTCTGACGTCTTTCAGAGACAGTGAACACAAGTGCCACACACAGAGCAGCTAACAGACAGTATCACACAAGGCAAAGCTTGAAGAACACTTGTCTTCGGGGTGCAGAGCTCTCTCAGTTTTAACTTGGGCTGAGTTTCTGACCCTTGGGAGTCCAGCTCCGCCTACGGCACTAATTTTCTCTTTCCCTCCCTGTAGCTTCCAGAAAGGAGACCACTTGGTTTCTTGACTTACTGAACCTGCCTGTCTTTTCAAAGGAGGCCAGATTTCTGGCCCTTTCTGTCAGGCGTGTCTTAATAGGGCCCTTGCCATCCCCTTGTAAATATCCTTACTCTGGCTCGCTGTGAGGCCCACATCGGTTCTCTTAAACATTGGCCCCAGGATGAAGTCTTAACTTCAGTGCACTTGGTACCACACAGGCTAACACCTTGGATATAGACTGTCTTCCCTGGCTTTGTTGTTGACCTTTGCTTCCGTCCCTCCTCACCTACAGTCACTGTTACTGATGTTGGTACTGCTGTGGATGCCCTTTGGTCTCTGCCTCAATGCCTTCTCAAAATTCAGCTTCCAAGATGAATGCACAAGTGTTTTATGGGCCCCCTCGGCTGGAGGAACAAGAGCAGTGGTGGCTAAGGGAGCGGAACGTTTATGGGAGGCAAACAACCCACTGAGTGCCTGGCTTGTCTCAGCTCTCCCGGTCGTCACAGGAACTCAGGCACAGCCCTTCTAAGCAATTGGCTTAGTTTGGGTTCCCCCCAAAGCAGCCTCTGCTGTAGGATTTGGGTGTGAGCAGTTCTTTTAGGATGTAAGAGGTGGTCCCAGGAAATGGAGTAAGGAGGGACTTGAGATAAGGAATGGAGGAAAGCCACTGAGGATTAATGGGTGGAGAGCCACTGTAGGCAATGGAACTCAAGTTTCCCGGAAGCTTATGGAAATGGTAGGATGCCCCCCAGACTGATTTCTCCAAGAAGCAAGGAATGGAATAGTTGTCTACCAGTTTCCACCCTTTGTGGACAGAGGATCACAATTGGGTGATTTCAGTCTTCGGAGAAATTCCAGAGCAGGGGGCCAAGCACTGAACTGTGGTTGGAAAGCCAACAGAAGCACCGCCCTGGCCAGGACCTGTCTACCACTGACTTTGGAGCAGGCCACGCTCCTATGGGCCAGTCCATGATGTGGTCTGCTACAGGAGGCAAGAAGGGAAGGAAGGAAGAGGAAAAGACGACAAGAAGTCAGAGCCGATCTCATCCTCACTAAGCATACAAGAATATTATATGGACCCCTAAAAGAACATAAAATTAATCCATTGAATAATTATTGAGTGTCTACTGGGTCCCACACACAATGTCCTGCACTGCTGGTAAGGAGTGAGCAAGCCATTCACTGGCCTCATGAAGTTTGCATTCTAGAACAGTGCTAAACAAACAGTGCTATCCAGACACCCACAAAGGCCCGAGAAGGGAGATGGGTGGAAGCTGAGGTGGTCAGGAGGGTTTCTCAGAAAGATGTCTGGAGAGTGAAAGGAGCTTCCACCCTGAGTGTCCCCTGTAACTGAAAGGCTGGGACAATGGCCACTATGTCACCCCATAGGAATATCTAGCCTCTCGTGGGCCCCCTGTGTTCTCTGTGAGGGTCTTCTGTGATGCCCTCCAAGTAGGGGCACTGGGTCGGGGCTCTGAGGGCAGTTGGTCCTGGTCCCTCCTAGCCCTTCCCGCTTGGCAGCCCACCCATCTGGTCCCTTGATCAGGGGGCCGAACTTGGGAATTTGAAAAGACTTTGCTTAAGTTTTTGTATTCAAAAGCAGCATTTCAGATGTAAGAGAAGCTTCCAACTGGCATGTAACTAGCAAAGAAACACAAAGCCGCCGGTCAAGCTGCTTCTCGCTGTCATTTATAGATTTCCAGGTAGCTCATGCAGACATTAAATATGGAGTGATTTGGTACACTCGACGCATTCGCGTCTGCCACTTCTTTTTTAGTCATTTTATTGAAGTCTCTGGTGCCTCTACTTCGCTTTTACCCTAGAGTTACCAGCATGTTCTTCTCAACCCTGTAAGTGCTAGACCAAGGTTTGTCAAATTGACTTCTGAGGGTGACACCCACTGATCCTGCCTTGTCACTCTTAGTATTTTGATTGCCTGTCACACAGACTTTTTAGCACTCAACAGACCTCATAAGACACCCATTTCACCTGCCCTGGCCACAGAAGGAGAGAAGGGTAGTACAGAAGATGGGCAAGGGCCGAGCTTGACAGAGCAGGGCAGGCCTGTCTGGGAGAATGGGTACCACTGAGCACTCCACGGTCTCACTACAACAGTCCTCTGCTGATCCCTCCGCCTCCTCTCTGAGCGCGCTTTCTGAATAAATCCGTAGCCCTTCCCGGCCAAGGCCTCCAACCTCCCTGAGAACTGCGCCCCGCCCCCCTCCTCTCTGATCTCACCGTGTACCACTGTCCCCATCCCTCTTTCAGGTCCAGTCACTCCTCATCGAGACAGGCACACTGCTGCCCCAGGAACTTTGCACTCTGCTCGCTCTCCGGATCGCTCTTCCCCAAACACTGAGCAGGACTCGCTCACTCCTTGCTAGGTCCCTACTCAAATATCACCTCATCAAAGAGGCCCTCTTTGATCCCCTCTATTGTAAAGCCCCTGCCCTCCCCCTCCACCACTCTCAGCCCCATCCTCTGTTCCATATTCTGCCATCGCATAATCACACATCGCTTTGTGTGGTTCCCCCCTCTAGAATGTGTGCACCGGGGACTTTGCCAGTTTCACTCACTGTTGTATCACTGGCATCTAGAACGGGGCTTCTCATATAGTAGACCATCAGTAAGTATTGGTCAGTGAATAAGTAGAGGGATTTAGCGAGTGTATATGAGATAGTGTGACATGAACATTAAATCTTTGCATGTGCAAACTTTCCCCAACGCAGATGCCACTCTTGTTGCTTTACTATTACCCAGCTTTTAAATGATCCTAGCAAGGGCAATTGTCCAAAGAATCTTTCAGGGCGGGAGGGTGGGGATGATCAAACTTATTAGCAATTAGAAAGCTGCCAATTAAAGCAGCAATGACACCAGGCCTGAGCATGATTTTCTTGATGCGGTACTCACCAGCAGCCCTAAAGGAGGGAACCAGGACACTGCTGGCCAGGATGCGGGTACATTCAACTTTTCTGGCTCTTGAATACGCAGGAAAGTCTAAGAAAATGCAGTTGTTGAAATGGTATGTTTGAAGAACATTTATTCATGAGGGATTCTTTTTACAAGCAAAAGAACTGGGTGAGGGACGCCTGGGTGGCTTAGTTGGTTAAGCAGCTGCCTTCTGCTCAGGCCATGATTCCAGGGTCCTGGAATCGAGTCCAGCATTGGGCTCCCTGCTCAGAGGAGAACTGGCTTCTCACCCTGCTTGTGCTCTCTCTCTGTCTCTCTCTCTCTGACAAATAAATAAATAAAATCCTTTTTAAAAAAAGAAAGAACTGGGTGATAAGACATATAGATTAAAATCCCATTTTTTAGTTAAGGAATTCTATACCCTGGAAGTTTGGATCTCAAAATATCAACAGTGCTTACCTCTGGGTAGTAGAATTATGGGTCACTTTAATTTCTTTGTTTTACTTGTCTGTTATTTTCGAAATGCTTTTAGGTACCTTGCATAAAGCTCTTGGTTTTCTTTTATGAAGTATTACATGGAAAATTGAAAAATACTGATCAGCAAAAGAAAGAATAAAAGAAACTCTAATAAAGATAAATACTAGTAATAATACAATAACCATAAGTAATATGTAATTTTAATAAAAATAATATTTTTAAAACAAAAGATAATATGTATTTATGATGCAGGAACACCCTCAGTTTCCACTCTTTTATATACATAAGGCCACACAGAATGGACAAGCTATTGAATTCCCCTGGAGCTCCATGATCTCAATAACTTAGGGTGGCAGCACTCTTTCCTGAACTCCAGTCAGTGTCATTCCAGAGGAAGCAAACCTTATCCTGGTCCTCTCTTCGCTTTTTGTTTTTTTTTTTTTTTTTTTTTTTTTTTTTTTTTTGAGATTTTATTTGAGAGAGAGAGCACAAGCAGGAGAAGGAGCAGAAGGAGGAGAAGCAGACTCCTAGCTGAGCATAGAGCCAAACATGGGGCTCAAACCCAGGACCCTGGGAGCACTACCTGAGCTAAAGGTAGACGCTTAACCAACTGAGCCACCAAGCCCCCCCGCTGCCACCGATTTTTTAAAATATTTATTTATTTACTTACTTACTTGAGAGAGAAAGCATGCATGCACACAAGCAAGTTGCAGAGGCAGAGGGAAAGGGAGAGGCAGACTCCCCACTGAACAGGGAGCCTGATATGGGACTCGATCCCCGGATCTTAGGCCCATGACCTGAGTCAAAGGCAGACGCTTAACCGACTGAGCCACCCAGATGTCTCTTACTCTGGTTCTCTTAATTAGAGATTGCCCCATGTTAGTGGCCTTATAAGGAAGTGCCTCCCTCAGGCCCATCCTGGAGAAGACCCCCCAAAAAAGCTTTCCATCATGTTTTACCCCCTTGGCACAGACTCTTCTATATTATAGTGCTGGAACCTTGGCCATTTAACTTGAGCCCTATAGACTGATGCTTCACAGCACAGGCAGGAGACTCCAAAGGTATTACTTCATTCCATTCAACTTCAGTAAGTAAAGGTCCCACCCTGTTCCCTCAAAGTTGAAAATGGACACCTACGGTGGGGGCAGATCCTGGGAGATGTTCTTCCAACCAAATATACATGGGGCTTTGTAATTTAGAGAGTGTCTTTTCATGTATTATCCAATTTGGTTTTACAATCCTATGACACAGGTATTAGAAACCAATGTGGGGTTATAGAGAATGAGAGACACAGACACCTTAAAGATCTTACAGTCAAAGGTCTTTCAATTATTAAACTTGTTGTCAGAAATCTCTATGTGGAAGGGATACCATCAATTGTTTATTAATAAGAATAGAGTAGATCAGTATGTTATTTATTCAATACATATTTTTTCAGTAGTTTTACCAAAATCAGGGGAAAATGTAGTTTACTTGATTTCATTTGTGTCAAAGTATGCCTTCATAGATCTTGTACTTCTAACTCATATCTTCTGATATAATTAGTAAGATACTGAGATAGTGGTTTTTAACGAATTTCATAACCTGATAGTTTTCTATAATTTTTAGGTTTCTTTTTTTCTTTCTACAAGTAATTCATCTATATTATCAAAATCTTGTAAAATACACAAAAGTAAAAAGAAGTATATCACCATCCAGAGATACAGTCTCAATGTGATGTATTTCTTGCCAGTCTTTTTTTTTTCAACTAAGATGCATCAATTCCAAATCAAAGTTTACATGACTAATGATGACTCAGTCTCGATTCATTTTGTGAAAGAAATGTTCTTCCACAGAATTTAGTAACACTAAAAGTTTAAGAGTCACATACTAAACCAAAGAACCACAGTTAATGTATATTCTTGTGAATACTTGACTGGCAGTTCAAATATCTTCTCCTGGGGCACCTGGGTGGCTCAGTTGATCAAGCATCCAACTCTTGGTTTTGGCTGATCTCAGTGTGGTGAGATCGAGCCCCAGGAAGGTCCTGCACTGGGTGTGGAGCCTGCCTGAGATTCTCTTCTCTCTGCCCCTCCTCTTACCTCTACCATAGGCGCCTTTGTGTCCATGCATGCTTTCTCTAAAACAAAAACATACACACAAAAGTTTCTCTTGGTACTAAATTTCATATTTGTTTATTCAATCATTCTTTCAATGACTATATTGAATGCCTACTAGATACGAAGTATTTTCTAAGTACAGGGAATATGTCATTTAAAAAAATCAGATAAAAACTGCCATAATCATTGAGCCAACATGTTTAAGTGGAGGACAAGAAACAAGTAATAAACAGGACAAATAAGTTGTATATACAGCAAGTTAGTCATAAGTGTTAACCACAGAACCAAAGCATATCGGAAACATCCTGAAGCTTGCACCTCAAAGGGAGCCATGATCATATTTGCCGATACATTTAAAAAATGGAGGAATCGCTTTTGAACTGTGATTTTATTTCTGGTATCTCTGTAGTCCTTCAGTACATGTAATTCCATTGAGCTAAGAGCTCATTTATAGTGAAAAACAGGAAATGACATTGGTTTTATTTGTTCACTTGGAATCTGAATACCCTTACTTCTTTGTAGATTGCATTTTCCAACTGACCACTACCTAGACATGTAGATGGTCTCGAAGTCTATTGTTGGCTGTTCCAAAGACACATGCAACACTGATACTGTTATTTCCCCAAACCTCCTCTACCCATCTCATCTGTTGTACTAAATGGTATGATCATCCCATCCGGATGTTCAGATGAAATATTTAGTAGGAGTCATACTTAGATTCTCTTTTCTTTTCCCCTTACCTATGTGACAGACACTTCCCATCGGGTCCCATCAGCTCTGCTTTGCTCCATCACCTCCACTGACCACACCCTCATTTGCAAACCACGGTCTACTGATTAGAGCTATTGCACTAGCCCCCTTCCTACTCCTGCCATCGGGACACATTTCTCTGCACACAAGCTAGAGTAGCCTTCATAAATATAAAGTGGATTGACTTCCTTCTCTGCTTAAATGGTCCAATGGCTTCATCACAGAATGAAATCCTCAGTGTTTAATGTGGTAGAGAAAGTCCTACACGATCTGGCCTTTACTAGCTCCCCAGCCTTGTACCACTTCCCGCTAACTCCTTCTGTTCCCCCACACCACCCTCCAGTTCCTCAAGCACACCAGGAGCCTTCCGAGCACACAGTCATCTCTCTTACCCTTTCTGTGTGGGACTCAATTCACTCCAAGACTGCTTTCCACTGCTTTTTTTTTTTCTTCTTTTAAAGATTTTATTTATTTATTTGAGTGAGAGCGTGCACAAGCAGGGGGAGTGGTAGGCAGAGGAAGAAGCAGACTCCCCACTGAGCAGGGCGCTTGACACCGGGCTCAATCCCAGGACCCCGGGACCATGGCCTCAGTAGAAGGCAGATGCCTAACCGACTGAGCCACCCAAGGGTCCCTCTGCCTGCTCGTTTTTAATATCTCAGTTGAAATGTTACTCCTTCAAAGAAACCTTTCCCAGTCCCCAGACTAAATCAGTATCTTATGCTGGACACTCCAGATTGACTCACTCAGTGTCCACTCCACACTCCATCTTCTTGGAAAGGATAAAACTTTGTTAACTACAGGGAAGACCCCTTTGCAGCCTAGGTTCTGGATGCTGATTAGATTCACCTAGCAGGTTCTGCTGGCAAGCACCATCCTAAAAACATGGGGTTGCTCTGCAGCACCCCAGTTTTCAGATTCCTGACAGTGAGGAAGTAGGGAATAAAGTAGCATGAGTGGTCAAGTTGGCATCTGGTTCCGGCTTCCTAAATCATAAACCATGGTCTTGGGTGTCCATTCGGTAGCTTCCTCGGTGTTCAGAGGCAGTTTTGATAGGGGATCTACATGAGTAGCAGGGAGTTCTTGGTTCTGGCAAAGTTCCATTGTCGTGGCATTCCTGACAGGACAACTCTGCAGTATTCTGGAAGATATTCCTGAAGACTCAGGATTAAACTGCTCCTTCAGCCCTTGCAATGATTTTCATAAACACTGAATTCCTCCTTCTTAAAATATCTAGAGTTACTTCTACTTCACACACTGGAGCCTAATTGATAGAGTCTGCCTGTTAAACTCTCTCAAGATTCTTAACCATAATTTACTATTATGTTTTTATTTGGGGATATTTTGTCTCTGTCTTAGTCACTGCTGTGTACCCAGCACCTGACGTAGAGCTCTGCATACAATAAGAGATTAATACATATTTGTCAAACCAGTGAAAATATTTAGCACTTTCAACTATGTGGGTACTTCATTTGTTAACTGATGATGGAGATAATTAGATTCATACCCCAATTGCTTCTTACATCTTGAAAGAATAACAAGATTGCAAAATGTCTAAAAGGAATACAAATACTGTTCTATTTTTTTTTTTTAACCAAGTACAAAATATTTAGAGCTGCAGCCGGTAGCCCCAGTAAGAGGTGGTCCTGGAGACCTAATGAAGAAATTCCATAAGCTAATTCTGTTCTCATCAATCTGATCTGTCCAATATCAACACAGTCAAGCGACTTCCTTAGGTCAACTGGAAAAGGAAAATCAATATACAACTTGGGTAAGCTGGTTATACTATTGTTATATAAAAAATATTTTTGTGGGGGCGACTGGGTGGTTCAGTCAGTAAAGCTTCCAATTCTTGATTTCGGCTCAGATCATGATCTCAGTGCCCTGGGACTGAACCCAGCATCGGGCTCCGTGCTCATCAGGGAGTCCACTTGTCTCTCTCTCCCTCTGCTCCTCCCTCCTGCTCTGTCTCTCTTTTTCCCTCCCTCAAATAAATAAGAAAATCTTTAAAATAAAAGATTCTCCCTCCTCTTTCTGTGTCCCCTTCTTCCTGCTTGCATACTCTCTCTCTAAGCAAGCAAGCAAGAAAGGGAAGGGAAGCGAAAGGAAGGGAAGGGAAGGGAAGGGAAGATTTCTGTAGGCCAATTAGTTCTGGGTGTAAGATTGACAAGTTCTTAGATCAAAAAGAAACTGGACCAAAAATTCTCCAACGTCAAGTGTAAGGTTTGAAAGAAGTTAATCTGTCCCTGGAATTCAATCAATGTGTGTGTGTGTGTGTGTGTGTGTGTGTGTGTGTTTTAACTGCATCTAAATACTGCAAAAAAGTGTAAGAGCAAAGCCCTAGTATAGGTCCAACCAACACGGTGTTTCTCAAGCATCAGGCACAGTCTTTGAACCACACCAGCCCAGATGTAAATGTCGTCTCTGCCACTTACAAGTTCAAGACCTTAAGTACGTCATTTACCTTTCCGAGCTATAATATTTTTCATTGGTAAAATGAAAATCCGAGTCATACTTGTGACTATTCACAGGTTTGTATCTGAGATTTAGGTAGAATCATGTGTATAAAATATATAGCACGGAATTTAGAACATAACCTATGTGCATTTGACAAATAACTATATATATGTATTTTTTTTTTAAGATTTTATTTATTTATCAGAGAGAGGAGTGGGGGAGAGAGCGAGCACAGACAGACAGAACGGCAGGCAGAACGGCAGGCAGAACGGCAGGCAGAGGCAGAGGGAGAGGGAGAAGCAGGCTCCCTGCTGAGCAAGAGGCCCGATGTGGGACTCGATCCCAGGACGCTGGGATCATGACCTGAGCCGAAGGCAGCTGCTTAACCAACTGAGCCACCCAGGCATCCCTGTATATGTATTTTTTTAACTGCTTAGTGAATATATTCTTTTCCTTCCTTCATTATAGAAGGTGACATCAGAGCCATCAGTTCTGAACCTACAACAGGAGTCCTTGATCCTACTCTTATATTAGTTCCAAATGTTTCTGTTGGAGTAAAAAGGTCCAAAAATGTACTGTATCATCAAGAAAATACATGGAAACACCAGAAAGTCTTTTCTGATCTATGAAATACTTGTTTGCTGCCCACATCCTTCTGAAGCCATACCCATTCCTCCTCCTTCTGTACGGTCCTGCTAGAGCTATACCCTTCTTTCGGTGATCACTTAGGATACTTCAACTACCTGGACATAGTGATTGTTCTAGAGCACAGCATGTGTCCCAATTCTACCAGCATAAGACCTTTTCTGGAACTGATACAGATGTGAAAGAAAAGTTTTACTTTCCCAGGTACTGCATTCTGCTTAGGCAGTCTAAGGTGGGAGTGGCCTCAAGGGCACCATTTTTTCTGTCTGAGAATACACTACTACATAAAGGAAAACAGTGGTGAGAAAGAGATGGAGAAAATGAGAGGACAGGTCATAGGGATATGTGGGTCCAGCCATCCTTAAGGAGGATTCATGACCTTTGGACATTGCATCATATGAGCCAATGAACTGACATTTTTTTCTTCATTTTGGTCTAAGCTAGGTTGGATTAAATTGAATGGATGTCACATCCACCTGAAACTATTGTGATTTATACAAACACTGGCTTAGTTTGGAGTACCCTTGGAAGCAGACCCTAAGACTAAGAATTCAAATACAAGTTGTTTATTTGGGTGATAATCCTAGGAAACGCCCATTAGAGAATGGAGAGGTGAGTCAGGCAAGGGAAGGAAGCCAATAAATTTTTCAGGGAGCCAGAAAGTGGTATGTAATTGAGCTAGTTATCACTGTGGCTACCTGGAGCTTAATACCACTGGGGAAATTCTGGGCTTCAGTATAGATGCGAAGACCCTGGGATCCTCTGATTGATCCCATCCAAGAGGCAGGGATCAGGATCTAGATCAACTTCTGTCAGTCAGGTTGTAGCCTGATCTGAGGGTGATCAGTCTCTGGTATTAACTCATCTTATGGGATCTACAAGGGACTGGTTGCCAGACTAAGCCCTTGGACAAAAAAAGATGCAAAACGCTGGCAGTTGGATAAAGGCCCCAGGTACTACAATGGTAAGTAAGGTCAGGGTATATAGGTGGGACCAACAACACCTGCTACAAATATAGGTTCAGAAAAAGTAAAAAAAAAAATACTAGTAGTAATATTAACTTATGTTTATCTTCGAGTTAGAAGTTAAAAGAGGTTTTGCCCTATCTTGCTTGATTCCCCCAATATATTCCTACTAGGTCACTAACAGGAATCACCATCTCTATTCCCCTAAGGAGAAAACTGGACTCAGAGAGGTTAAGTAAGCTGCAGAAGAACACACAGCAATTAGGCAACGGAACCTCAAGTCTGCATTTTCTAATTCCAAGTTCCACAAATGTGCAGTACTGGGATAAGTTTGGATTCAGAGAAACTCTGGAAGAATAAGTCTTTAATAGACAGAAATTTCACCTCAAATGCAGACATGTAAGATGGCTGAATATGTGACATTCTGCCTTGTTTTCTCCATCCTCAAAATTCTCTGTGTCGTCAATATATTAACTTTATATTGAAGAATAATTTATCCTTAGTAAAAAGTCATGCTGACCTGAGAAGATAAAAGCTAAAAAGTTTGCATAGTTAGAATCTATAAAAAAAATCATCATCTCTATACAGTGAAGTGGAAACAGTATCTCTGAGAAGTGACCTATGTCAGAAATGCCTGAGTCTTGGCATCAGGGAACTACAAATCAAAACCACAATGAGATACCACCTCACACCAGTCAGAATGGTTAAAATTAACTCAGGAAACAACAGATGCTGGTGAGGATACAGAGAAAGGGGAACCCTCCTACACGCTTCATAGGAATGCAAGCTGGTGCAGCCAAGCTGGAAAATAATATACAGGTTCCTCAAAAAGTGGAAAATAGAGCTACTCTATGACCTAGCAATTGCACTACTGGGTATTTACCCTAAAAATACAAATGTAGTGATCTGAAGGGGCACCTGTAACCGAATGTTTACAGCAGCAATGTCCACAATAGCCAAACTATGGAAAGAACCTAGATGTCCATCAACAGATGAATGGATAAAGAAGATGTAGCATATATATATATATATATATATATATATATATATATATAGAATACTACTCAACCACCAAAAAAACCCCTGAAATCTTGCCATTTGCAACGACGTGGTTGGGACTAGAGGGTAGTATGTTGAGTGAAATAAGTCAATCAGAGAAAGACAATTATCATATGCCCTCACTGATATGTGGAATTTAAGAAACAAAACAGGATCATAGGGAAAGAAAGAAAAAATTAAACAAACTCAAAGTGAGAGGCAAACCATGAGACCCCAATCAAAGAAAACAAACTGAGAATTGCCAGAAGAGAGGGATGTGGGGAGATAGGGTATGGACATTAAGGAGGGGAATAAAAGAGAGAAATTCACTCTATGTAAATTGTACCCCAAGAAACCCAACTTTAAAAAAAAAAGGAAATGCTTAATTCTGCTTCTCTGTTGTGTGTTTGTAGGGCAAATGTTAAAGAGAACATCTCTTTAATAGTTCTTAACTTTGCCACATTTCACAAAAGGAAGATTTTCAGGCTTTAATGATGTCAAAGGATGTTACCTATGGCTTTGGTTTTAAAGATGTTTACAAATCCAATGGTTAGGTGGTTAAAATGATAGACATTGGCTTTAAGACATTCCCAGACATTGGGACAGGCATCTGAGAAATTTAATGGAATCTCTATTCCTGGAAATCACCAGAATTGTCTTTGGATCTGAACCTCTCCTGAAGAAAATTAAATGTGTCCTATTTGGTGACTAGAAATGATCTAAGGCATGCTGTGAGCCTAAAACAATAGTAATAATAATTAACATCACCATAATATAATGATCTTTTTTGCCCGTATATCTCATACAGTTGAGTAACTAAAAAAGAATAGAAACTAATATTGATGAAGGTAAATATCAAGTATTTATCATACCCACTTAATTCATACCTTCAACAAAAGTAAATTGAGCTCCTACTGTATACCAGGCCCTGTGCTCAGTGCTGAGAGGTTAGCACTGATCAATGGCCTCCTGGCTCCTTTCTCACACAGATGGGAGGAAGAAAATTGTTGGTGATGCCAGGAGGAGTATTAGGAAAGCTCATAACCAGGAAATTTAGCTGGGATTTAACTGAAATTTGAAAGATGGATAGCAGAAGCCAAGCCAAGGGCATGCCCAGTTGTCTTTGCACTTTGACTTCCTCAAGAGGCCACAGATGACCCAGAGCTTTCCTGATAGCAAACATGCATCTGTGCAAAAAATGGAGTAATGGCTGTTGACATCCATCTGCCAAGGCTAGAGCAAGAAGGTAGCTTTGGCTTAATACCATTGGTCCCTATAATGAGTGTGGAGTTCTGGAAAGAGCCATCCACTGGGAGTCAGATACTATTTGCTAGCTGTGTGGTTTGGGGAGTTGTGCTGCTTCTCAGAACCCCAGTTTCCAACAAGTCAACATGGGAGATCAGTAGTCTTGCAGATTAGGGTCTCTAAAAGAAGGCCCTAAAAGCCAATGAGATGTTTACAAGGAACCAGTGACCTTAGTGGGATGAAAAGGGAGGGGAATAGGATTAGACAAAGATAAAATCCAAAGTGCTATGAGAGCCCAGCTTCAATGGAAGGCCAATTCCACTACTTTGGAAGCTCTGGAACCAACAGAACCCAGCTGTATTATTCCACTTTGGGCCCAAAGGACCTGCCTTTTAGAGGCCCACTTCATTCAATTTCTGGATGTGGGCTTAGCCTGCAAAGGGCTTGATTAGGGGCCAGGTGGCTCACTGAAGCTGAGCAGAGACTACGTGCTGACCACACCCTCCACAGCTGGGAAGCCACAAAACCGGATTCCACATCTGTGTCTGCCACAATGCTGCCATTCCGGAAGGCAAATGTATTAAGTCTTTAAAAACATCTGGCAGAATGGTGAGGTATAATAAATGTTACTTAAATCATAATTATTATCATATGCTCATTTCTAAATGCAAAAACATGCAGCAGGCTCCTACATTCATCTTTTCAAGCATTTTCAATTAAAACGTCAATTCTTTGCATATTCAGCAATCTCAGAATGGAAAGTTCCCATTCCCTAACCCTTAAAAGAAATCCACCTAAAATGCTTTCTCCTCCATGAATTCTTTCCAGATACTGCATAATACCTTAAGGGATCTTAACTATTCACCTGACAAATTTTTGTTGAATCTGTGGTCTTCAAGGGCTGGGAATATAATAGTGAAATAATCCCAGTTTACCTTCAAGCTTACCTTCTCTCTTCTGGAATTTCCACCCACCCTGGCCAGAAATACTGTGGCACCCAGCCTATGCCAACTTGAACTCAGGCATATAGCTCCCCAAGTGATTCTCTGTTCCTAGAAACCAGAGATAATGGGTCATTTCCCATTATTATTGTTCTGACCCCAGAAAGCCACAATCATAGATAAATTGATCCTTTTCCCACTCACGCAGTAGACCTCATTTGGAAGATGAGCTAAGAGAGATCAGTAGAGTTTTTGTTTCAAATATTCTACTAGATTTGATTATAGAAATATATACATGTCCTAAAATTCAGCAGACATATCTCACATTTACTACTCCTTAAGTACTGGCATTTTAAAGTTAGCTTAAAGAAAGAAAAAATAGCATTCTTTCAACTCTTCCCAACAAAAGCTTAAAAACCCAGACCTTTTTAAATTACTTAATTAGTTTTGTAAAATATACTGTGAAGCATTGTCATAATTAATTCATTTTTTAAGATTTTATTTATTTATTTGACAGACAGAAATCACAAGCAGTCAGAGAGGCAGGCAGGGGATGGGGGGAAACAGGCTCCCCATTGAGCAGAGAGCCCGATGCGGGGTTTGATCTAAGAACCCTGGGATCATGACCTGAGCCAAAGGCAAAAACTTCAACCCACTGAGACACCCAGGCGCCCCTGTCATAGTTAATTTGAATTAACTTTACTAATTTGTCAAAATAACAAACAACCATACATGCCTCAAATGGCATCCCGGATTTTGAATGGGTCACGTGCATATGTGTGGGAGTGGGGGTGGGTGCGTGTTTCAGTAGATCTTGGACATCTCTAAATTTACCAGTGTCCAGTGACCTTAGGTTATTGAGAATGTCACTTTTGTATATTTAGCAAGCACTTTGTGTTTGGCTATCTACAAACCCGCTTTTCTAAGTCATTTCATTAGTAGACTGAACACATATTGCTATTTGCGTGTACAGATGCACTGTGGCATGGGAAGGTCTCCTCTCTCATCCAAACTGGCTGCTGGGCAAGGCTTGTTGCCAGGGTCCAGTCACACCTGAACCATGATCCTACAAGAGATTAGTGGGTTTCCATCTTTGGATCCAGGGGGTATCCGAGAACTGGGAATTACAAGGGAGTTGCTCAGGGGTATAAAGCACAGGTGCCTTGCAATTGTAAACCAGGTAGACTTCCTGGAGATAAAGGTGTTTACATGGAAACTGAAATGGAGTCAAAGGCAGAGGAAGAGCACACAAAATTGAGGCTGGGGCAGTTGGGATATGTAGATGGAGACCTAGAAGGATTTTGTTGTATAAGTTGGGGCTCTCTTCCAAGGACCTAAAGCAACTGATTGAGGGTTTCTAAGCAAGAGAGACACAGCCAAATTTGCATTGGTTTTCTTCCAACAGAAGTCTAATAAGCAGGAGGTGGGTGCGTGACGGGCATTAAGTAGTTAAGTAGAGCACTGGGTGTTATATGCAACTGATAAATTATTGACTACTACATCTGAGACTAATGATGTATTATTGGCTAACTGAATTTAAATAATTTTTTTTAGTTCTTAAAATACTAAATAAAATTTGTTTTATTTCTTTTCAGTGTTCCAGAATTCATTGTTTATGCACAACATCCAGTGCTCCATACAATACGTGTCCTCCACAATACCCACCACCAGGCTCACCCACCCTCCATTTGTTTCTCAGAGTCCACAGTCTCTCATGGTTCGTCTCCCCCTCCAATTTTCCCCAACTCACTTCTCCTCTCCTTCTCCCAGTGTCCTCCATGTTATTTCTTATGCTCCACAAGTAAATGAAACCATATGATAATTGTCTCTCTCTGCTTAACTTATTACACTCAGCATAATCTCCACCAGTCCCGTCCATGTTGATACAAGAGTTGGATATTCATCCTTTTTGATGGAGGCATAATACTCCATTGTATGTATTGACCACATCGTCTTTATCCATTCGTCCATTGAAGGTCATCTTGGTTCTTTCCACAGTCTGGCGACTGTGGCCATTGCTGTTATGAACACTGGGGTACATGTGGCCCTTCTTTTCACTACATCTGTATCTTTGAGGTAAATACCCAGTAGTACAATTGCACAGTATTAGGGAAGCTCTATTTTTCATTTCTTAAGGAATCGCCACACTTTTTTCCAAAGTGGCTGCACCAGCTTGCGTTCCCACCAACAGTGTAAGAAGGTTCCCCTTTCTCCACATCCTCTCCAGCACATGTTGTTTGCTCCCTTGTTAATTTTGGCCATTCTTTTTTTTTTTTTTTTAAGTATAATAAGCCAAAAAAAAAAAAAAGTGTAACAAGCGTCTTTATCTAGATTCCTGGATGAGTCCAACTGTATTATTATGGTTATTTACTTGTTTGGAATGATATAATACCCTTCTTTCTTCTGAAGGAAAAATATACTTTAATTCTTGCTGTGTTATAATTGTCTATGACACTACCCAAATTTATGACATAAATTTGTTTATGTCATAAGGGGGCATTATAATGACATAATTTCTGACACATAAACAGGAACTTTCTATGCTTTTCTGCCTTTAAGATTTCAAGGTATTTTAATCTCCACCACAACTCAATATGGGAAAAACCTCAAAAGGCATGGAAACTTAAAAATGCTGTAACTAGTTTGTGTATATTTAAGTATTACTTTATAAACCTCTAGAGTTATGCAGGAACATAGAGATTGTCCTGTTCAGCAGCTCTCAAACTTCTTGGTCTCAAGAGTTCTTATGCTCTTAAAAATCATTAATGTGTTCAAAAAGCTTTTGTTTATGTACATTATATTTATTGATATTTATTAGAAATTAAACTCCAGACTTTCTTAAAACTAAAGAATACATAAGCATGGGTGTCTGGGTGGCTCAGTCAGTTAAGCACCTGCCTTCCGCTCAGGCCATGATCAGGATTCCGGGATAGAGTCCTGCATTGGGTTGCCTGCTCAGTGGGAGCTTGATTCTCCCTCTCATTCTTCCTCTGTGTTCTCCCTCTCTCTAACTCAAATAAATACATAAAATCTTAAAAACAGAAACAAAGAATGCATAAGCTCATGTTCCAGCAGTTATTAAGGCTGTGACATCATCCCATGTTGTGTTTTCTCCAGAAAACTCTTGTACACACTCTTGAAAGACAGAGTGAAAAAAGCAATAGTATCTGGTATTATCATAAAAATAGCTTTACCCTCAATGACACCTTGAAATGATCTTAGGTATATCCATGGACCCCCTCCCTACACTTTGAGAATTACCAATCTACTTCAACCAGAACATTAAGCCAAGAACCTACTTCCAATCACAGAGCTGTGAGGATGAGCGCCCAGGTTCCCATGCTTTAACCCTCACGGACATGTCTACCACCACAAGGCCACTTAGCAGTCATTCTAACACGTACTAGTTAGGGTAATGTTAGTGGAAGGCAACAAATTAACTTAAAATTATAGTAGCTTATTTCTCACACATATAATATTCCAGTGAAGATGTTCCTGGATGATGGACACGTTTAGGGTGACCAATACATCCCATTTTGCCCAGGACAGTTTTATAGAAGTCCTGTGTTTATAGAATCCCCTCAGTCCCAGGCAAACTAGAATAGCTGATCAACTTACCCCTCTCAACATTGATTCAGGTTCCAAAGTTCCCTCCATCTTCAGTTTCTATCAACTTCTGGGGCTTTGGGACCTCTGTTTCTGGCCAGTAGAAGAAAGCATTACCACTTCTTAAAAACTTCAGCGTACAAGTGACACCCCTGTCATCCACTCACTTTTCATAGCGGGAGGGAGTTGCATGAATGTAGGAGACCTACGATGGGTAATACAGTTGGGCAGCTGCGGTCTTTAGAAGAGAGAATACACATATTGGGCAGACTGTTAGCCACTTTGGCCAAAAATGGTATTATCCTACTTTATCTCCATAACACTGCTCAGAAGAGGGTAGGGGAAAAGGCTATACCCATTGTTCCCAGGCTTATAAACAGAGATGAGAAAACTGAGCCCTCAAAAAGTGTAAATGCCCTAACCAAGTGTTGATCTCATTTCCAACTTAAATCCTTCATAGAGGATCTGGTTTAAAACAACCAACACTGATTGATGAAAAAATACATTAATTTTATTATAGTTATTCTTTAAGAAAATTGACCAAGTCAATCATATTTTAAGTGCATCAGAAAAAAACTCCGTACTTATAGGAAATCCTTCTAATGCAAAATAATCTCCATGAAAAACAAAACCAGAAATCTTTTCCCTGTTTGACTGGTTGTCTGCCTGTGCCCGTGTGGACTTTGCTTGAAGCGCTCAGACCCTCTTCTATTTCCTGCTTATTTCAAGACTGATCTTCAGTCTCCACCATCATTGCTTTGAATGCTGAGTGTCTGGTACTCCAGGTTCCCCAGGTGCCCCCAGGTGCCCCAACAGGTGGCAGTTATCTGTCACCCTTGCTAGAGGCTTTCCCACTGATTTGGATCTGAATACAAATTCTTAAAGGTGATGCATGAATTCAGAAATAAAAGAACAGCATTTCACTGGCAGGAAAGGAAGTTTTCCCAAACTTCCAAATGAATGTCGAACTGTTTCATTTTAAGTTAATAAGGAGGAAAATAAATAAATGAAGTGAGACAGAGTGGGAAGAAATATTCTCTGTCCTTCAAAGCTCACACTGAACCAGTTGAAGATGTTCTTATTAATTAAAAAAAAAAAAGGAGGGAAAATGTGCATGAAAATTGCAAATCACTACAGATGCAGAGGACACTGTTATTGGGGATATAATGACATTAGAAAGGCAAGTTAGAAATTGCTTGGAATTAAGAGAGAAAAGATTTAGTAAAATTAATATAAATTAAATTATATTTTTACACAGTTTCTAACTGTGTCAATATGTCCCAGACAATATAATCCAAGTTATTTGCATTTTTTGCTCACGTATTCTGTTACCTTCAGACTTTAGCAAAGGAGGTTTTCTTTATTTTTATAATAGTTGTTCTTCCTTGGCTGCATATTTTCCCTTCTTGAATAAATTATACTTTGCCTTCCAAACAAAAGGAAACTCTACAAGTAGAGTTTGGATATGATAAAAAGTATAGTTATCTAATACTGAGTGAATTTCCTCAGTAGAAGATCGCACTCTCTGTTTTAACTTACGGCTAGCTGCCAAATGTAGTATTTTGTGGCAAGTGTGAACTTTGAGATTTGGACACATCATCTGACTCATGTATGATTTCATTTTTACTAAAAGCTGGTATTCTGGTTCATGTGAAAACTAACGATCTACTAAGAAAAATAAAAAATGAACTTTGTATTTACATGGTATTTTCTCTAATCAATAGTTAGAAGTGTAATGTTTAGTATTATAAATACTTAACACATACATCCTTCTTATATTACTGTGTAAAATTCTAGGTTGTGTTTTGCTTTTCAGAATACATCTTGTCTGAAGGAATCAGTTGCTTACAAAGGACTTTTTAAAAAATTCTTCTTGGGTTCTGAGATGAAGCTCTTTACTTGAAATATAACTTGCCCAAAGCAGTAAATAGAAACAGTGGCAGTTCTTTCCATGTGATTTGCCAAAGGGGTGTTAAGAAATTTCTCTGTTTTTTTCTATATGTGTGATTTGAAAAGAAGTGCTAAATTGCTAAAGGAAATTAAAATGGAGGGAAAAAATGGAACTCTGCACTTTGCAGTCTTTGAGCAATTTCTGAGCCCTACATACCCAGTTAAGCTAAAAATCCAAGTGCTGGTAAGGGAAAGACTGGTTGGAAATAGGAAAAGAAGGAAAAAAGAATAATTACATTAAATCTATTGAGTTTGGTGTCTTCCACTGAAAGAGAAATGCTCACCGTGTACTGAAGAGAGCAACTTGAAAGCAGACAAATTAATGGACAAAATAGATAGCTGTTTTGAGGGAAATGGGAAATGGCTTTGAATTTTCTTTCCTTTTATTCTTATATTACAAAAGTCATGATAGAATAATATTCAGAAAGTATGTAAAAGCAGGGGAAAAAAAAAACCCAGCAACAACAAAACCTCATCCACCAGCCCAGGTGCCAAACAACAACCACTATTATCATTTTGGTGTATTTCCTTCCAGTTACAAAACACTTCTAATGAAATGGCTTCTTTCAAAAACAAAAACTGTTTCCTAAAGCTGTTTGACGGTTTTGAGAAGTGGATAGAGTTTTTTGGTCTTGAAGAGCAATTGGTATTCATTTATTTTGTTTTTCAAAATCTGGCGAAGAAACATCCCTTTGATATGCAAGCAGAGCAACAGGTAAAAGAAGGAAACATTAGACTGCCCAACTGGAACTCGATAGACCTTTGTCAGCATTTAAAAGACCCCCGGGCAGCCCCAGCCTTCTAAAGTGGAGATTGCTCAGCTCCAGTATTGAATCTGGCTTCCTTCTTCCTAATCCTCACCAAAGACCATCACCCAAGATCACCTCATCATTTCACTCAGTGTTCCACATTGGTTTTCCGATCTGGCCCCTTATCCCCAAGAGAAAAGAAACCAGAGGCCTATCCTGAATTCATCACCTGGAGCCCCAAGACAGGATCTGCAAGCAAGTGCCCAGGGTCCTCCCCAAATCCAGATGACCCCAATCCTCTGGGCCTTGCAATTTGAGGGTTACTGTCTTTATGTCCTTGAGGAGTCAGTCACCTGGATTTACTTCTGTGATGCAAGACAGACGAAGAGGACACAGCTCAGAGTGTCGTGAGTTTGAATTACAACCCCACAAGGATGAAGGAGGAGTGTTAGAAAATAAAATTAACCTCTTAAAGACTTTTTTAAAGGAATCCAGACCTTCATTGCATCTAACATCAAAACAGTCTTATAAGATAGTTGAAAACAAGAATTGCTATCTTTCACAAATGAGGAAACTGAGGTTTGTTGAGGTGCAAATATTAGACTAGAATTTGAGACATCTGATTCCTGAACCAACTAGGCAATGTTATTTTTATTTTTTTTAAGATTTTACCCATTTATTCTACAGAGAGAGATCACAAGTAGGCAGAGAGGCAGGCAGAGAGAGGAGGGGAAGCAGGCTCCCCGCCGAACAGAGAGCCCGATGCAGGGCCTGATCCCAAGACTCTGGGACCATGACCCGAGCCTAAAGCAGAGGCTTTAACCCACTGAGCCACCCAGGCGCCCCGGCAATGTTATATTTCTTGATTAAACCCTCCATAAATAGACTTTCAACAATGCAATGCCTGTGTGGGATACAAATGCCCTCTCCTCAAATAATGTATAGCTTAAAAGGCAACAAACGGTATTTAACACACAAAATGTTACTAAAATTTGGTGTATATCTAATTGCCAGGTGGGTATTGCTAAGGATTTACTGAACCAGGTGAACGCTGACTGCCAGGTAGATTTTGGTCCTGGTTAGGGATTTGTGAAGCCGGGTTTTGGATTTAGGATGTAAGAATTTGCAATCTCTGTATGTTACTAGGAATAGAAAAAAAATTCTCAAAGTAGCCCAATCCAATGTTAGCTGAGAGATTGAAAAATAAATAAATAAATAACAATGGGGAAAAAAGAAAGAGAGAGTGGAGGAAAATGTCGAAGAGCTGTCATTTGAACAAGAGGAATTAAAATTATGTTATAAGTCTTCCTACCAAAAGGAGGCTATTTCCGTGTAAAAATTTTAGTTCTTCTGTAAGCATTGCACAGGACACGGGTCATCCTGAGAGATATTTCAGAAAGCATTCCCACAATGAGTGATAGTTTAGAGGAGATGACTCATCCCTTGCAAAGTTCAACGCATAGTATGTTGTGAAGGAAATGCCTCATGTTTGTGCTATTGGCATCCCAAACCTGGACTTGGCTGCCTTTGTCCCAGGATATACCCAGAGGGATTTGCCATCTGGCTGTTGAAACCTTTCTCCTGTGACGGAAAAGTCAAAGACCCTACTTGGCCAACAGAAGGGGAGTATGTGTGAAGGCAGCTGCTAGCCTAGCTGCCTCATAATGCAACATGTAACGATTATATCTAAAGAATTCAGGAGATACCAAGTCTGCTATCTCAGGAAGTTATCTAGTCTAGAGACCACTTTTCCAAGATAGCGAGATTCTAAAGCTGTCACTAACTGGTCCTTCTCTCTGTCCAACTTCTTAACAGAATTTTATATAATGTCTGGTCACCGTGGTTCTTTATTAATCCATATGATTACTAAAATGTACTAGGCACTTACTTCATTCTAGGTTCTGTGCTATTACTGGAGATAGAAGGGTAAGTAAAAAAGATTGGGCTTTATGAAAATTATGATCAAGTCAGAAAGTGGGACAGGCTTTAATCAAATAATCATGATTGAGTATCTGAGTAAGAATGTTGTAATTTTATTAGGGAAAAATCATAGGATACTAAAAACATGTATTTGACAAGACTGATCAAACCTAAGATGACCAAGGAGACTTCCCAGAAGCAGTGATATCCTGGCTGAAAGCTGATGACTGTACTGGAAGTACTGGAGGTAGGTAGGGAAAGGTCAGCATGTGGAGAGAGCTAGAACACAAAGGAATGTGGTGCATAATGCATTGTCGGGACTGAGAGGAGGGCCAGGAGGCCATAGAAAGGGTATAAATGGGCAGTCTATGAGAGAAAAGGTTCTGGAGATTTGCAAGAGGCTATCAGTTGCCCTTTCACTTGTGCAAGAGAAAGAACTGCTAAGGAGATGATGGGCTGGGGAAGACATGTTAGTGATGATAAGGGTCTGGACTGAAGAATTATTTAGATTGTAAAATCAGCAGTCTTTGGTGATGATTGAGATTAGAGGAGAGATTGAGAGTAGAGGAAAACAGAGTATTAAGAATGACTCCCTGGGGAGCCTGGCTGGCTCAGTCAGTAGAGCATGCAAATTTGATCTCTGGGTTGTGAGTTCAAGCTCCACCAGTGACATGGAGTTTATTTAAAATAATTTTTTTTTTTTAATGACTCCCCGTCCTGTGGTTATCCAATTGGATGAATGGTATTAGAGTTCCCTAGGATGGGAAATTCTAAGTACCAAATTTGGGAAACTATGGATTTGATTGGGACATGTTGGTTTGGAGTTGCTTTGAGATATCTAAATGGAGATATGAGTTCATTGTTGGATACTTGTGTGAGTAGAATTCTTAGCTCATCCATGAATTAGATATTGTCATCTTAAACCCTTCACAATAGCTCAAATGATGAGGTAAAGAGGACCTCAATCCAATCTCTTCCCCTGAAAAAGCAACCAAATAGCATGTAATAGTAGTTTGAAAGGCATTGGGAAATCAGGCCTCTTTCTGCAATTACACTCATTCATTTATTCATATATATGCATTCAAATATCATGTATTAAATAAACAGATATTGTATTACATATTAAATAAAGACATTGTAACTTTAGTCTAATAAATATGACACAATTGACCTGTAAAATCTATCTGGACATTTGGGTAACTTGTGTGACTATGGGGGGCAGGAGAGAGTATGTACATTTAATTCTACTCACTAAAATATGCACTCACAAAGCATCCTGAAATAAAGTATATTTAACACATTAATATTTGAACAAATACCTATTAAAGTCATAAGCCCTTGAAATCACTGAATAGAAGGAATCAATTCCTTGGTTATATCCACTTAATCATATCCTTGGATTACATCCATGGGAATCATATCCTTGAACTTAGAAGTGAATACACAATGTAGTTAATGCTGGCTTGTCCAGAGTTGTCCTTCTTAGGAGGCAATATCAAGTGGCCCCACTCCACAAAGCACTTGGGCACCCATTCCTATCAGACCCCTATTTGCTAACACACCCTGAATGGTTTTCATGGGTAATGGGTTGACGTATCATCCTTGACACATGGCACATAGGCCACATGCTTGACTCGCTCTCGCAGCCCTTCAGGCAATCCAGGATTGCAGACATCCCCAGCCAGGCCCACAAGGCTGCACCGGTGCCCTCTGGAACCAGTGGTGAGATTATTTGTGGATTTGGATTCCAAGGGCTCATCAAGTAGAATAAATATCAACCCCGTACCAAAGTTTATCAACTTGTTAATGGACACGCTGCTTATCCGTACATGCGGATGAGCTAGCTGTGGTCTCTAATGGAGCATTTATGGACGGCATGCAGGAAAGATAAACTCTGAGTGTTGAGGCTCAGAAGTATGTCCACATTGGACTAGGACATTTTCATCTTAACACTGAAATACAGTGGATGGTGATTTGTTTGTTTGTTTTAGATTTTATTTGAGAGAAATTGATCAAGAGGGAGAGGGACAGAGACTCTGAAGCCGAGTCTATGGGGCACAGAGTCCCATGCAGCGCTCGATCCCCACAACCGCAAGATCATGACCTGAGCCGGAACCAAGAGTCAGACGCTCAACCAACGGAGCCACCCAGTCCCCCCGAGAGGCATTGTAGATAGATCAGCTACATTTTGCCAGAATGGCTCCAAATATTAGGCTGTTTGTTTTTTGGTAATTTTTTAAAAATTGCATGATCTAGGTATACATCATTGGCAAACTTAACCCCAGGATATTTGTGACACAATTCTCACAATCCCTTGGAGAAATGAAGATTTCTCCTGGGGCGGGGGGGATACCCTCATAATTTAAAATGTTTTTGAGTATAACCATGCACAGCCTCTTCCTGGGCACGACCTTGTAAGAAGTCCACGTTCGCCCCAGAACCACGGAGGAGGGTATGGAGCCACAGAACGGAGGCTGTTGGGGAAAGGGGAAGACTGGTTTCCATGAATAAAGACCAGGAGCCATTTCCAAGGAGAAAGGTCTGGAAGATCCAGGCAGGATTTTGAGGGAGAGAAGGACAGGGATGGAAGGAGCTCCCCCAGAGACTGGGGCATCTTCAAAGAGAGAAACGTCTCTAGAGATTTGTTATTTTGCAATGAGTTGCAGGGCATACTTCTCACTTTCTTACCTCTTCTGGAGAATTCAGGAAACATGTTTTATTTAAGACTCTGGGCATTGCTATTTATGTTTCTTTTGATGAAACGGATTTTTAGAGGGAATAAATGATCTCAGATCATTCAGGATACATTTCCCATTCTTGGAAGGTCAGTGCAACACAACGAAAATTTAAATCGCTACAACGTTTAAGAGTATATCAATAGCACTTGCTAATTATGGACACACAGAAGAGGGACTCAGCTCCCACACTCGAGGGGTCTTTCCGGCTTTTGTCTTCCACTCAAGGAGGCAAATAAAAATGAATGTGACTGAAAGAGACAAGAACCTAGGAAACACCCTGACTCTGCTCTCATTCATAAAAGTTTTATTTACAGACTTCTGTATTTTAATGACTTTTTGTTTTTAAGATTTTATTTATTTGAGAGAGAGAGCAGGAGCCCATGAGCAGTGGGAAGGCTAAGGCAGAGAGAGAAGCAGGCTCCCCTCTGAGCAGGGAGCCCCACATGGGCCTCCATCCCAGGACCTCAGGATCAGGACCTGAGCCAAAGGCAGACACTTAACCGACTGAGCCACCCAGGCACCCCTATCTAAACCACTCTGAGCAGTATGGAAATCAGTGTAGCTTCGCTATTTAGAATTGGGTTTTGGAGCCAGATTGGCTGAGCCTGAATCCCCAAGGCAATCCCTTCCAGTCAGACCACACTGGGCAAGCAACCTCTGAGAGTCTGCATTTCTTCAACCTCTAAATGGCTGCTGTGAGATGTGAATAAAATCGTGTACACAATTCATGCTTAGCACTATGTATGTGCATAGTAAAAATGAGTAAATTTACGCTATAGTTATTTTCAGCAATAAATGACATGGAAACTATCTCACAACTGATGATAATAAGCCAGTGAGTTAAAATTGCTACTGGTAGGCAGCCCTGGGGTTTTCCTTTTTTCTTTTTCTTTTCTTTTCTTTTCTTTTTTTTTTTATAAATCAGGACTTAATTTTGTCATTTTAGTCAGGATTTAATTTTAGTTTTATTATTTCATCACTAAGTGGAATTTATTATGCATCTCTATCACTTTATGCTGTGGTGACCATTTTATAATATAAGCTGAACAAATCACGTCCTTAACCTCAGAGAAACAGACTAAAAAATGGGCAACACTGACCAAGATTAACATTTTTTAGAATATATATTATTTATGTACCACTAAAGGGAGAACTTTTTTAGGAAAAGCAGATGAAGAAACTTGGCAGGGGGGCTTTAAATTGCAGAAATAATCAGTTTTTCCTTGCTCTTGGCCACTGAGCATTCTTTCCTTGAAGCACCATGCATCTGTGAGAACCCGCTGTGTTCCAGGCACTGGTCTAGGCATCTGAGATAGATACAGCAGCAAACAAAACCAAGGAAGATTCCAGCTTCCTGCTGCTTGCTTCCTGCTGAAGTCTGGATAGCATTGCCTTAATTTTAATATACCAAAAAATGGCATCACAAAGGAAGGTGGATCTGAGACTTGCCATTACTTAGGTCCCTTTCCAAGACTGGTCTCTAGAGGTTGTTTATTCCTTCTTAGAACCGTGTATTTAAGTGGGTAGTTCCCACAAGGAGATGGAAAACACAGGCAATTCCAGTTCCTTAAGACACTTGTGCTTCCCTTAGGCGTGGGAAGCCAGATTAAAAATGCATTATATGGGGGCACCTGGTTGGCTTGGTCGGTTGAGTTGCTGACTCTTGATTTCAGCTCAAGTCCTGATCTCAGAGATCTGGGATCGAACCGCATGAAGGGCTCCACACTCAGTGGGGAGTTGGCTTGAAGATTCTCTCACCCCTTCCCCTCCCCACCTAAAATAAATATTTTTTTTAATGCATTATGTCTTCCCTATTGAAAATATAACTTCCTCGTTAAACCATCACTTAACCAATTGTGGATCCCTATTACAAAATTTAAAACAACTTTCATCAAAATGAAAACTCTCATGTACTTCCATGGGCTTTTCCACAAATCTTCAATGATTATCATTCACGTCTTCATTTAACCTGGTTTTCTGCATGATTGGTATAAAGAAATATACTCACCTCAAACTCTTTAAAAAGTCTTATGTAACACATGTAAGATGGAGGCACTGATTCCCCTCGCCAGCAATTTGTTAGGGAATTATTCATCAATGCTTGTCCTTGGATATGTTACCCATCTGTCCAATCATCATAAATAGAAACTGTAGAATCAGGGGCTATTAACTAAAGACACTATGCTTCCTGAAGGAAGGAAGGAAGGAAGGAAGGGGGAGGGAGGAAGGGAAGAAGGAAGAAAAGAGAATAAAAGAGAAGAGAAAGGAAAAGAAAAGAAAAGATATCTATATTGCAAATGTAAGCCAGAGAGAGAGAGAGAGAATGAAGATCCTAACAGCTATATTTCAAGAGTCTAACTCGGGAAAGACTGAAGAAATGATATTGAAACACATGTAGCCTTACTGAAAATAAAATAAATAGGTCCTCCTCCAAGAGCCAATCTTTCACAGAGCCCACACAGGTTTAGAGGAAAGCGGACATTTTACTGATACATTTTAGAACACTGAGGCAAAGGAAGGGTTACTAACAAGAAAAAAATAAAAGCACAAACATAAATACCACGCCTTCAGCACAGCCCCAGAGGATGCTTAATTGTCAGACGAATAGCCCAGACCTGTTATGATAAATGTCAAATGTGTGATGCTTATAGAGGAATGAAGTAAATTCCAGACGGAAATTTGAGCCTTGAATTATTGTGAGAGAGCTGGGACCAGGCAGCAAGGAGTTAGGGGCTGCCCAGGAAGTGTGGTGTGCTCAAAGCTGGGATGTCTGGCCCCTGAGATCCCCGGAAAGTCATGGAATCCTGGTGGGCTTTCATCCCCACTCCTGGGGGAACAGGACAACGTGGGGGAGCACCTCTCGCTGAATGATTTTCTACCACTTTCACCACCACCATCCTTAGTTTCTGAGTCAGCATGAGCTATATTTAGAGAGTAGGTGGAACAGATTTCCTTTGTCTGATTTGTTCAGCAGCTGAGAATACCTAACCCAGCACCAGTCCCGGGCAGCTGTACACATTCAGGCCCAACTCGGAGCTCACCTCTTCTGTATAGCTTTCCTTAACCAAGCTTATCCTCACTCTAGTGCCTCCATGTGGTTCCAGCAACTCTGCATATTCTCTACATTCTATGTCCCACACAGTGATTATCATTCTTTTTGCACGCATGACTAAATGTTGGGTTTGGGTTCCTTGATAATTGCACAGTCTGGTAGAAAAAACATGGGAACCTATTAATAGTATTAAGTAATGCCATTTCTGTATGATTCCATGTTTCAATATTGAACACTCACAATTTTCAATAAGGAAAAAAAAAAAAAAGGAATGAAAAGCACAGAAACCAGAGTCAAACCAGGGTTTAACTCTCAGCTTTGTTTCTTTCTAGCTGTGTGACTTTGGCAGATTACTTAATCTCTCTGATCTATAGTATGTCAGCTGGAAGAGGATTGTGAACAACGTTGACCTCATAACAGTTTTTGAAGATTCCTTGAAATGTTGAGTATAAAATGCCTGGCACAGAGGAAATATTATATTTTTTCAAGGTTTATTTATTTATTTTAGAGAGGGGGAGGAGAGGCCAAAGGGAGAGGGAGAGAGAATCTCAAGCAGACTCTGTGCTGAGCACAGAGCCCCAAGCAAGGCTCAATCTCATAACCCTGAGATCATGACCTGAGGTGAACCCAAGAGCTGAAGCTTAAGCAACTGAGCCACCCAGGCACCCCAAGGAGACACTATTAATCTTAATTCTCCTTTTTCAAGAGAAGTACCAATCTTTTGGGGGAAGAGTGGTTGTTTTGTTTAACTCTCTGATAGTTTCAAACATTTAGCACAGTTCTTTGCCAGGGAAAGTATCCAGTTACCACTGGTAGAAACAAATCTTTGAATTGGCAAAAATGAAGAGAATTGAGGGTAAAATAAAAAAGAAAGAATGTTTGACCCACAGTTTGGACACCAGATCTTGGTTCTTATTCTTGGCTAGTTGAGTATCTTGTACCTTTTGGGAGAACCATCCCTCAGAAGGATGGAATTGAACCAAAACAGAAGGTTGCAAAATGGTGGGCCTCGGACCATATCTGGCCTACAGACACATTTTGATTGGTCCACAAAATAATTTTTTAACCTGGGTCCATGTTTCCACATAACCATCTAACAGAGTGAAGGTCAGCTTCCTCTATAGATGGGGCATGTGCCCTCCAGTTCACACAATCCCCTCCTGGCTCAAAGCACTTGCTTATGTTGCCTGCCTCATTCTAGAAACACTGGAAAAGACAAACTCTAGAATCCCTAGTTCTTCTCATTTTTGCAGCTGGAGAACCGTAATTTCTGACGGCATAACTGCAGATAGGGCCAGCAATGACTTACAGGGAACACTGGCTCCTGTCTTGAAAGGACCCAAAGGCCTGGAGCCAACTCCCTTACATCTCTCCGTGGCCACACACTGAGTGAACTAGAGAACATGGAGGTTTATAACAGAAAAACAGAAGAAGAAATCAAGCTCATTAACTGTTCCCAGCATATTTAGTAAAATAGCTGAAACTTCATCGCTTTCAGAGAATATTGAGGAGACCCTAGCTAACCTTCCAGAAGCATCTCAGAATGCTCCCTTTGGAAGAGACACAAGTGATGTGTGAGAAAATGAAGAAGGATATGGCTTTAATGCAGAGCTGTGGACTGTCACTGAAAGCGAATTAATTCTTCGGGCTCCCTAAGACCATGGGATCCTCTTCGACCCTCAAAGGATGTCCCATTGGTCAGAGAAAGTATGGAGTAAGAACGAGGAGATGGTAAGTTGACCTTAGTGACATGCACAAATAGCACCCAAAAGCCCCCCTCTGGCAAACAGTGTGAGTGGGGCAGCTCAAAGTCTTCTGAGGAAAGTAGCCTCCAATGGGCAGACGTTGTATAGATACATTCATGTAGATACACTCGGGATTGTGCTATTAATTTACCCTCCCACAGATGGCCTCTGCCTCAGCTTAGCAACACACCTAATGGATTCCTCAAGAAATGGCATCCAAACAACTCTCCCAGGAGGTCCAGGCAAATAGCAAAGTGCCTCTGTGACTTTAAAAAAAAAAAAAAAAGAGGGGGGAAGGGGAAGGGGGGATGAAAGAGAGAAGCAATCTGTGTATAATATGCTGTGGTAGTTAAATCGTTATCTTCTTTGAATTCTTTTAGAAATAAAATAAATATAAAAAGACAAGTAATTTTCTCACCTAATTTGCTTGTGGAGCTGATAATTAAGTGTTGTTGGTTGCATCACCAGAATGAATTTGTGATACTTGCTGTAGTGTCTCTGCATATTTAAAGACGAAAATGTTCTTTCTGGTGCTCAGTAAAAATATCATTTTTATGAACCCGTTTCCCCCCACTCTGCCCCGGCAGTTCTGGTAGCATCCGTGCCCTGTTCATGGAGCTGCCAGGCTCCCTGTGTGAGACGGAGCAACAATCAAGCTTACACCCCAACGCTCCTGCCAGCCTCCCTGTGCCTCAACTCTGAGAAGTGAGCCTGGACTTGGAGTTATTCAGAATTCACAGACGCTCTCGGTCTTCATGTCTTAAATGTATCTTCATTTATCTTTTTCTTTCCCTGCCATACCCACCCCCTCCCCTCCCCAGCTCTCAGTTCAAAACAGGGTAGGGAGGGAAACTTGGGGAATGGTTAAAAACGCCAGGTTTAGATGCAGCCCTGTTTTGGGATGCTCATCCAACTCCTTCCTCAGTTTCTCCCTCTCCGATGGAAGCCATAACTAAGTCATGGGCGTTGTAACTAGGATGACATGAGCTAATGTGCAGACAGTATTTAACACACTCCTGGAGCATAGAAAGAGTCCCATACAGGGAAGACTTCATCCCGGTCATCGTCACTACCTATTCCAGATGACCCCAGAGTGGCCGCGTGTCAGAAGACCCTGAGAAGATTCTGAAAAATACATATTCACAGATCCCACACCCAAAACGGTGTTAGAACTTGTGAGAGTGACCCAAATGATTTCTTCCATGCTCCCTAGGTGAATAAATGCTCAGTGGAGCCTGGGAACCACTGATCCAAGCCTGGCTCCACAGAACCTTAGAGATGGAGCATGGAGAGAGTGATAGCTCCAGGGGGAGTCAAGGTCAAAGACAGAACAACAGTCCAACTGTTTCTCTAAGAAACATTTTTATTTAGTTTTTGTATTTAATTTAGTCTTCAGGAAAGGGCATCATCCCAACCATCATTTGGTATAAGTCTCCCTTTCTTCTCTCAGCTTTCTTTTTAATCTTATTTATGGGTGCCAAAGACAGTCATTGCTAGCAGTCTGGGATATTCCAACGAGACTGAATTTGCTCATTCTTTGGATGGGTGTTGACAGTGGAGAAAGCAGAATAAATACAAAGGAAAATTTTTTTAAAAATTAAGAAATGGAGAGACACTTGATTCCAGTTTTTCTAACATCGCCAATCGAGACTAGCTCCTAGAAGGCCAGTCACTAAGTATTCTTGGTGTGATGTCCTCAGTTGAAACAATCAGCAAAATACATTCATCCCATGAGATGTGGTGTCCTTCTACCCATTGGGACAAAAGTAGATGAAAGAGCAAAAAAGTTTTCCAGTCTAGTTGACTCCACCGAACCAAGAGTTGTTTGGGCTATGGAACAGCAGATTTACCTCAGGCTTTCTTACTTCTGCTGCTACTCAGGTGACAGATTCATGAGAAACCAAGGTGAATGACAGGTTTGGCCAGATCCTGAGGAACCCTCAGAATGAGAGAGAGCAAGCAAATCCCTGCATTTCCTTGGATGCATCACCACCATGGCTGGTCCATCTCTGACAACCACCACAGGCTGGATCAGAGAAAAGGCATTTCAATAGGCACTCACTCCCATAGCTGTTAAAGCACCACTGTTGTCCCATTCAAAAAATACCTCAGTCTGCAACTACCAGCAACATTTTTAGAGGGACTAATAATACATTAGGCTTGTAAGAAATTTATTAAAATGGAATTATTTGTGAATTTGACCTGGGCTTTACTGGGGCTTACAGCATAGTTTGCAAGTGATATCGGGATGGGAAGACTTGCCACAGAACAGTGATCCTCAAGTGGGGGTGATTTTGTCCCCAGGAAACGTCTGGAAACATTTTTGTAAAAATAACTAGGTCAAGGGGCTGCTTACAGACATCTAGGGAGTAGAGGTCAAGGATGCTGTTAAACATTCTGCAATACCCAGAGCAAGTTCCCAGTCAAAGAATGATATCACTCAACATGGCAATAGTACCAATCTTGAGAAAGCTGGTCATAGAAGAATCGGCTAGACCCAGCTCTGGCTCAGTTCAGTAACCCCACCCTCCACCCCGCCACCCTCCTCTGCTTTTTTGTGTCCCATCAGAACACAGGGATCACGCGTAATGGTTTTCATTGTCGGCTTGTCGGTCAGCCTCTAGGGCAGGGACATCTGCTTGCAGAAATCTCTTTCCTCCCATGGGTAGTCAGGAGGAAGTGTGCATTTCAGGCTAACCTGGACGATTACAGTGGCACAGCTAGCTTGGGGGTGGCAGAGACCCAGTCCGGCATCCTGTAATCACTAGCCTGAGTGCTTAACAAAGTCAAAAAGATGAATGTACATCATCTGTGCTGCCCCTCTGTGTTTAGGAAGGTGAACTAATCAGAAATAAATGGAGAAAGTTGTTAAACAGATGGCATGTGGATTAACAACAAAAGGAAGTTAGAATCCAAATTATACAGTAAATCTGCCTCCTCGTAACCATTCCTCCTGCTGCAAAGATGGTAATTACTTAACACCCACCCTGAGTTATGGTGCCCTTGGCAAACATGTTCTTCATACTCTCAGCTCCAACTAGGCTTTTGATGTCTAATTTTTTGAGGAAAGAATATCTCAAAGTTGTGAGCTATAGCAACATCAACAATGTTATCCTAGGAGAAATTGTGGACCCCGTTCTGAAAGCCAGACTGTTAAGTTTTCATCCATGTTTTTGCATTCCTTAGACCCTATTTCCTCCAAATGGTTTGTTTCTTTAAAAAAAAAAAAAAAGATTTTATTTATTTGTTTTAGAGAGAGAAATTACCAGCAGGGTGGGGGGAGCAGGGAAAGAGGGACGGCCAGATTTCTGCCTAAGTGCGGAGCCCCACACAGGGCTGGATCCCAGGACACCTGAGCTAAAAATCAAGAGTCAGAAGATTAACTGACTGGGCCACCCAGGCACCCCAGTTTGTGTCTTTTTGTTGTTGTTGTGATGAAAAAGGATTGTCATGACTCTGAGTTAGTCATTAGCCAATGGGCACCTGCTCTGAATCAGCCGCCAAAATGTGAATGAAAGCAGCATTTGGAATTCCCATTAAGGAAATCCTATGTGGTAGCTCTGAATTTTCTTCTATTGAAAAATTAAAAAGGAAGGTGAAATAATATTACATTATTTGGCTTTGATACAACAAATTTTGCCTCCTTTGAGCACCCATCCTGCTGGGTGGTAGAGAAATTGATTCTCTCTAGTGCTCATACCCACCATGAGCACCCAGGAATCCTAAGGAAATGTCAGGGTCTGAGGTAGCCTGAAGCAATAGTTCATGGGACTGGTTTTCACTGATTGCCTATTGTCCAGGTAGTCCCTAATAGGGGTGCTATGGTAAACAACTTCAGAGAGCATCATTCACCTACACACTAGGTAACTAGTTTAAAAGCTACACTATACACGGCCCTCCTAGGAAGGGTCAAAGAAGACATGTCGCCCTAGCACTGTTGGGCCAAGCTGTGGCATGGAGACTTCACTAATTCTGGAAGCTACTGCAAACATGGTCATGCTGGCTCTTCCCCTCGGAGATTCTCCCCACTCCCTGGAGCACAGTGTAGGAGTAGGGGCCCACTGAGTCTCATACCTTATTTCCTTCTTGGTTCAGGGGAACATTACCAGAGCTTTCAAGACTCCTTCAACCTTCCTGCCTTTCCTCTCAGAAGATGCATCCACTGGCCTGCCCACCCATTGTCTTTCTAATCAACTTTAGTGGATCACCACAAATAGGAATTTAGCCTTTTCTTGGTGGGGGAGGGACAAGGCAGGGTGGGAAAAATGAGATGTTAAAATCTGTGTCGTGTTTTTCTTCTGTTTTTCTAATTCATCTTGATCTACCTGGGGCTGAGGTAGTACCAGAGCTTTTTTTTTTTTTTTTTTTTTAAGATCTTATTTATTTATTTGACAGACAGAAATCACAAGTAGAAAGAGAGGCAGACAGAGGTGGGGCTGAAGCAGGCTCCCCACTGATCAGTGAGCCCGATGTGGGGCTCAATCCCAGGACCCTGAGATCATGACCTGAGCCGAAGGCAGAGGCTTAAACCACTGAGCTACCCAGGTGCCCCAGTCTTAGAGTTTTTACCAGGAGGATTCTGAAGTAACTTGTCAAATGAGAAATAAGAACCCAATGATGACATTCTTAGCAGGAAAGAGAAGCAAGTAACTTGAGTGAGAGGCAGAAAGGAAAAAGCCAAACAAATTTTAAAGAAAGTGTCAGTTCTTCTCTCCAGAGCATCTGTCAGATGAGCAACTCTGCTTCTCTAAGTCTCCTTCTTCCCCAGGGCCTCTCAGGTGGGGTCTGCTTCCACCCTCTGGTTCTAGTCACTCCTCCTCATTCCGGACATCATCTAGTCCAATAGCGCCCTGGCTCCAGAGAGCTCCCACCCTGTTGGATCAATCTATTGGTGTCAGAGTTAATTGGCAGAAATGAGGTTTCCAGGCAACAAGTATAGAGAAAAACCATTATAATCAGGAAGCGAATGGAGAGTCTACATACCAACAGAGTTAAGGATTTCCCGTGCAAAAAAACATTCTAATTTACCCTGATATTTCCCCCTTGAAAAACAATTTTACAATTTAGTACTTTGCTCAGACATACTGCTCTACTGTTTCATAGATGCTTACCACCTTACAGCCTCTTTATTGTCCCCCTCTGTTCCCTCGTGGTAGTAATCAGCACTTTGCCTTGCACACATTATGTGTTCCGTATTTCTGAGGAGTGGAAATAAAGCAAGAAGCTCTGAAGATGGGGGAAAAAATGTTATGGGAACCAAAGCCACTGGTAACCATTTTTCATTAACCTTGTACAGCATCAGCCCTATTCCTAAAAGCTGTCACACCTTTGAAGTGTCGTGTGTATGTGTGTGTGTGCATGTTAAGTGTGCTTTAAAGGAGAAAGTACAAAGCACTAAGTTGGCTGGTTGCTCAGCCGCCCTCCCACCAGGATGCTGGGAGCCCGAGAGTCACTAATGAGCGTGGGTTTTATGCTTCCATTCGTCCCCGTTAGCTGGATCAGAAGAGAGCGTCTTTGAGCGTAAGCAGCCCACAAATCCTGGAGCACTTCCCTTTCATGTGCCCCACTGCTTATCTACTCTGACAACAATATGGTGAGACTTCCCTCCCTCTGGCTTAGGGCCACGGTCCCCATCAGAGCACACACAGTGCTCTAGGAGTGGGCAGAATAGCAGGAAAAGGTCAGAATGAATAGTTACTCCTCTTGAAAGAAATATACCTTGGCTCAATCGCTTGTCCACGAGAACAGAGGACTTCTCTGCAGGCCATTTGCCAAACCAGCAAGTGCTTCTGAGGATAGAGCATTGAACTTCTAACCACAGCTTGAGTCGGTCACAAGTGATACTTTTTTACAATGACTAGCAACCCTAATAAGAAGGATTCTGAAGGGGATGATCCATCTCACTCTGAGGGGTGAAAAAGGAGAAAGAGAAAGTGGTGGGTAAGGTAGCATATTGGGATCTGTTTGTCTTGAGTGAGGAGAACAAAAAAGATTTGACATCAGAGTGCTATGTAATGTCAAATATCCCCATTAGGTCTTACCCGGGAAGGGAGCAAGTATCCAGCCCTTATTGAAAAAGAGGCTATAAATGCCAAATCTCCTTTGCCTCTGACATTTCCTTCATTCCAAGAGGTTTTCTCATTTAAAATGGGAAGAAGAGGACACCAATTTGCAATGCCACTGATAAATGACACAAAGCTTAAAACAGCCAGTTAGTGTGATGTGTCCATTCACTTCGGACATGCCATAAGCCATCCTAAAACTTGGTGGCTTAAGACATATTTATTTCACTCCCAGTTCTGTGGGTCAACAGCTGGTCTAAAGTTCTGGTCTAGGCTGGGCTATGGTATCCATGGTCAGCTGCTGAATCTTCGAGGGTCTGGAACAACTCGGCTCTGCTCCACATGGTCTTTCATCTCCCAAGAAGCTGGAGCTGGTTGACCTAGTGCCAGCAGGCTTCGGAGAGGCAAAGGCTAATTTGCTCACAATTTCAGGAGGCTGAAGCTCAGGACTGACACAGTATGGTTTCTGCCTCATCCTATTGGTCAAAGCAAGTCACATGGTTAAAGCCGGTTTAAAGGGTCAAGGAGAGACTCTAACTCATGGAAGAAGAAATTGCAAAATCACTTTGCAAAACTGCGTGATTTCAATGGAGTCTAGTAATTGGTAACTTTCTCAAACTCTCTGCATAGTGTCATTTTTTGGCACTTGTTCCTAGCTTCTGCCACAGCTTTGAAGACATCCAGAGGCAACCAGTAGCTGATTCAAAAGAAGAACACTGGAGTAAGAATCAGGAAATTTGATTCCCTATCCTGCCCTGCTCCTGCCATCATCAAACTGTGTGATGCTGTAACTCTGTTTGTGTCTACAAAATGAAGGGGGTGGATTCAGTAAACTCTAAGATTCTTTCCATAATTCAAACCCTATGATTCTTGGATAAGAAAAGGTTTCTTTTTAATAGCTCATTAAGTAAGTATGGATATATTTTTGTATTATAAATGAGTGTTATTATGTTTTCCATGATTTTTGTTCTAGTTATCACCCACGGCTAGCTTGTTCCCTTTCCATTCTACTGTCTAAGGTATCTCCTTCAGAACTTCGGATCCACTGGGAGGCAAATAAGTGTAATAAATAGTCTCTATTTGGTTTTAATTTCCTATTGCACAAATAACATTATAAAAACAGTGTCACATTCAAACATTCAAAAACCCTACCACTCACATAATATGTGCATAATTACACATGTTCCATGAATACTTATGTATATCATGCATAGTATTTAAAATCCCTGGTCATCATATTTAAAGCATATGTTGTTATCCTAAGAAATATACCATCAAAAAAGTGTACATATGTAAGTATACAGTTGAATTAATTTTCCAAATTTACATGTACCCTCATAGCAACATCCAAATCAAATACAATATTACAAAACCTCAAAAGCCCTCCTCATTCTCCCCTCCTGAGTATTGCCCAGCTCCTGAAAGTTAACCAGTATCCTGGCTTCCAGTCCTATAAATCAGTTTCACTAGTTTTTGCCCTTCACTTACACAGAATTATGCAACATGTATTCTTTTCTACCTGGCTTCTTTCCGTCCACATTATGTTTGAGACTTATTATGATTCATTCGCGCTATTGCACAAAGCAGCAGTTTGTTTCTTTTCATTGCTATAAATTATCAGTTTACAAACATTCCAATAATTTATTCATCTATTCCATTGTTGGGCGCTGTGGTAGTTTCCAGTTTGGGCCATTATGAATAGTACTTCTGGGAACAGACTCATAAATGTTCTTAGTGCACACATATATTGATTTGTTACACTTATATCTAGGAACGGAATTGGTGAGCCATAGTTTTATGTTCAGCTTTAGGAGAGTCTGTTAAACAGTTTTCCAAGTGGATTTTTTTTTTTTAAGATTTTATTTATTCATTTGAGAGAGAAGGATCACAAGTAGGCAGGGGCGGGGGTGGGGGAAACAGGCTCCCCACCGAGGAGAGAGCCCAATGCGGGACTCAATCCCAGGACCCTGGGATCATGACCTGAGCCGAAGGCAGAGTCATAACCCACTAAGCCACCCAGGTGCCCCTTCCAAGTGGATTTTGCTAATTACATCCTTACCAGCCACATATCAGTGTTTCAACTGAGCTACATCTCTGACCTCACTTGGTGATGTCAGCCTTTTTTTTTTTTCCTTAAAGATTTTTTATTTATGTATTTGACAGAGAGAGAGCACAAGTAGGCAGAGAGGTAGGCAGAGAGAGAGGGGGAAGCAGCCTCCCCGCTGAGCAGAGAGCCTGCTGCGGGGCTTAGTCTCAGGACCCTGAGACCATGACCCGAGTGGAAGGCAAAGGTTTAACCCTCTGACCCACCCAGGTACCCCGAGGTCAGCCTATTTAAATTTGCCATTACACTTGCCATTAGATTTGCAAATCTAGTGAATGTGCACAGGGATGTCATTGTGGTTCTATCAATCTCATTCTCCTGATGCTTTGTGTGTGTGTGTTTAGACTACATTAAAGATCATCCTTTCAAGTTCCATCTGGACCTTGAATTCTCTGATTCTTCCTTTTCTGGTATGAAATTTAAAAGAAAGCAAACAAAAAGCAAAATGTGATCTATATACATACAGTGGGCAATTATTCCATCCTAAAAAAGAAGGGAGTTCTCACATGCTTTAACATGGATGAAAATTGGGAGCCTGCATACTTCGGTCAATTAAGCATCTGCTTTTGGCTCATGTCATGGTCCCAGATTCCCAAGATGAGTCCTACAATAGGCTCCCCACTCAGTGAGGAATCTGCTTCTCCCTCAGACCCTGCCCCCCCCCACTCTTTCTCACTCACTCACTCTCTCAAATAAACAAATAATATGGATGAAAATTAAGGATATTATGTGAAATGAACTAACATTGTGCTATTTTAGTCACAAAAAGACAAATGTTGTCTTATTCCACTTATATGAGATATTAAAATAGTCAAAATAAAGAGACAGAAAGTAGAATGATGGTTATCAGAAGCCAGGGGTGGGGGATAAGGAGGTAGCTTTGCTGGGTCCTAAGTTTCAATTTTGCAAGATAAAAAGAATTCTGGAGATGGGTAGTGGTAATGGTTGTACAATAACATGAATATACACAATAACACTGATTGTATGCTTAAAAGCCATTGAATAGTAAATTTTATTATGTGTGTTTCATCAGCATTAAAAAAAAAAAAGGGCAGAAAGAAAATGGACACCAGTCCCAAAGTTTGTCCTCCTCTTGCCTTGACCTTCAAAGTTCTTTCAGGAGATGCCAGGCAGGCTATAAAGAGAAACAAGAATTGAACAGAAGAATGTTTCCAAGCATCACACATTCCTTTACTAAGCATCAGGGAAGTCAACTACCTCCTTCTACTCAAAAGAAAGAAAGAGAGAGAGAGAGAGAGAGAAAGGAAGGAAGGAAGGAAGGAAGGAAGAGGAGAGGGAGGGGGGAGGGGGGAGGGAGAGAAATAGAATCACTGGATGTACAGAGCAACCAGGGAGCACATTTCAACTCACTATAGGAAAATATATTTTAATAAACTGAATAACAAGAAAATGGCCTTCTGGACACTGGCATGTTTGAATTTTTCTTTTGAGGGATGCTACAGAGACAGGTAAACTGACATTTCTCCTGATTCTATAATTCTAGTAGTTTTTCTTTGACAGTTGATTCTTCAACTGAATCAAGTATTTATTTGAAGTACCTTTTTTTTTAAATCTTTTATTTTTTATTTTTTGTAAACATATATTTTTATCCCCAGGGGTACAGGTCTGTGAATCACCAGGTTTACACACTTCACAGCACTCACCAAAGCACATACCCTCCCCAATGTCCATAATCCCACCCCCTTCTCCCAAACCCCCTCCCCCCAGCAACCCTCAGTTTGTTTTGTGAGATTAAGAGTCACTTATGGTTTGTCTTCCTCCCAATCCCATCTTGTTTCATTGATTCTTCTCCTACCCACTTAAGCCCCCATGTTGCATCTCCACTTCCTCATATCTTTTAAAAGTATTTCCTCCCTCCCAGGAGGTAGGTGGTCTTTTCAGATCAGTCACAACCATGACCCACCAGGCCTATATGAGCCCAAGAAAAATAGCTTTGAGATGACATATGTCATTTTTAAGAATAAACTCTGATAAAAAGAAAAAATAAGATAAAATCTGATTGAAATAGTCCAACTTCATGGATACCTATTAGATTACCTGCTTTCTTAAAGACTAGATGTTTGTACCCCCCTAAAATTCACATGTAAAAACCTAATTTCTAACATGATAGTTTTTGGAGGTAGGGCCATTGGGAGGTGATTGTGTGATTAGGTGAAACCCTCAATGAACGGTAAACATAGTCTGCTATGTGATGACGCAGTGAGAAGACAGCTGTCTTATGAACCATGAAACAGACCCTCACCAGACACAGAATCTGTGGGTGCCTTGATGTTGGACTTCCCAGCTTCCAGCTTTCGTTTAGCATGAGCAGACTAAGATACTTGGCTCCTTAACCTCAATTATATTCTATAACCAAGCCCTTAGTCTCTAGTACCTCCTGCTTGAACTCCTACTGATTCTCCCCTAAACTCCTTAGTGTAAATTAGATGCCAGCCCGTTGTGTCTCTGGGACTCCCTTGGCACAGTCCCAGTCCAGCCTTGTAATGTCCTATGCAAAGCCAAGTGAGAAGAGACATGGATGAAAATATTTCTTATTCAAGCCATTCTCTGTCTGAAATGGAAACCAGATTAATGACAGGCATAAACACTGCGATCACTTTTAACTAGGATATGAATCAGCTTGGTGTAAAAGACTCTTTTATAGCTATTTGTATTTTCATTAGAGCTATGTCAGGAAACATTATTTTAATAGGTGCCAAATCCAAGCTTAATTTTTTAACCTACTTAGATCTCCAATATTCTTCAGCCTGAACTATTTAAGGCAATTAGTGCAGTCAGGTCTGTATGCACAGCACACTTGAAAACCTTTTACTCAGATTAGAGAAAAAATTATATCAAAAGATGCCATCAAATATGTGTAAATAGGCGATTTCTAAGATCCGTATTAGTTTTAGGAAACTATGATGACTCTTAAGTAATAATAATGGAGATCATGTACTGACTGCTTTCATTTCATTTCATTTCATCCATTTTATACATGAGGAAACTAAGTCTCCGTAAAGATGAATAAGCTGTCAAGGCCATTCCCAGTGCCTGGATTCTAATTCTGGCCACATTGCACACATGTTCTTAACCACTACTGTCTGTAAAGGACACTGAGTTGTCATCCTCATTTAGTGACCCAGACCGAAAGGAAACAGGTCTCGGGCATTAGAAGGGCAGGAGTTGGATAGGAAAATTCACCAACAGTAAGGTGAAAAATATTACTGTAAAGAAGCTATGACACGTTTGCAGCAATATTTTAAAAGACATTATATGCTCCTATCCCCTGCAATCAATCAGGTGAAACTGACTAAACCAGAGAGGAAAGGAAAGTGGGAGAATACTCCATTCTGAAATTCTACAGCTAGTGAGGTCCCAGGGAGCGTCAAACCTGCTTATCTATCGGAAGTTTCACTTAAACATAATCTATTAAGGAAGATGCGAAGTCACTTTATCGCTTTTGGCCTGGCCTACAGATGACATCCAAGAAATATTTATTGGCTGCCTAATTGGTTGAATTTGAGTATGTCCTGGCTTACGTGGGTGAGCCAATGGGGTGGGCTAGCTTTGATTTTATTGAGATGTAGCCTTGACGAGCTTTCTTAGATGTGAAATAACTGAATTAATTGGGAGTGATGGCAGAAGCTGATGAGTACAAGACCTCAAAACAAATGGGAGGAAAACCATGGCTATGGTCCTTGTCCCAAAGAAGAGAAGGTCAGAGTCTGATGTGATAGTCTTGACTGATCTTTGAGGAAAGGGGCCGCTTACATGCAAAAAATCCCTCCAGCATCTAAATTGAGTTTTGGGTGAGTCTTAAGGGAACTTATGAGCTAGCAAAAAAGTGTAGTGAGTCTTCAAGAAGCTGGGAGCGTTTGTTAATGATTTCAGTTCGGACTTAGGCACAGAAGGGAGGAGCGCTTATATCTCACAGCTCTTGGGAGGTGTTAATGCTGAACAACACACCAACAACTACAAGTCCAGAGAGATGACATGAAAGAGAAGCCACAGAAGGGGTTTTGAGAACCATTAGAATGGGGGCGTCTCACAGAAACGAAAGCCTAAGCAGAATGTCAAAAACAACAGACAGATGGAAAGTAGGCTCCTTGAGTAGAAGAGGTCTGCGGTAGCTTGCTGCCCAGAGCAGCTTGGGTCCCCTACCATAATCAACTATCTCTGTCTTTGGGGCCTGGCAGAAAGAGCACTGCTCAGATCTGTCTCCTACAGCCAGAGCTTCTGGGGCTAAGCTAGATGTTAGGAAGTTTTCTGTTTATGTTTTGGCACTCCCGAGAAGCCAGATCCCTTATCTTTACAGGAAAGTAACTCTACAGGAAAGTTCCCATATAGCAGAATTATTTACTCTGCTATACGGGAACACTTAGCATTTTCAGAGATCAAGGGAAAATGAAGGTATCTGTAAATGTCCTCTTTACAAAACTCTTGTATTTAATTACTATAGGTGATAAGTCTGATAATGAAACGGATATTTATTTATATTAACAACAATTTTATTATTTCCTCAAAAGACTCACAGAAGAAATTTCTCCTGTCTCCTGTACTAAGAACAACTTTACTTTTTTTGAACAGCAATTTTTGCTTTTATGGTACTTGTGTGGTGAATTGTGGAACAAATCTTGATCCCTACTAAACTAATCAGAACAAATCTAAATTTGTGACCATACATCTTTATGGAATACAGTTCTTCTGGTATGCTTTTGCTATTCTAACTTTCTAAATCTTACTTTACCCCAACATTACTCTAATATTTCAATTTACTTACACTGATTTTCTCTTAGTTCAATTGGGAAATCACCTTTTATTTTGTTTTGTTATTGTCATTGTTGTTGTGTATTTGGGATTTGTGTGTGTCTTTATTTTGTTGTACATTCTACATTTTATAAGTCACCACAAATCCTCTTGGGAATGAGTCAGAATAAGAAAATAATTAGATATAGTGAAATAAGTACGAATTTCTTTGACAATTTTAAAGCTACAGACATTGATAAAAGAAATTGAAGAAGACACAAATAAATGGAAAGATATCCCATGCCCATGAATTAGAAAAATTAGTGTTTTTTAAATGTTCAAACTACCCAAAGCAACTTACAGATTTAATGCAAAATTCCACTGGAATTTTTCACAGAAATTAAAAGAAAAATCTAAAACATAGAACAACAAAAGATTCTGAAGAGCCAAAGCAATCTTGAAACAAAATAAAAAAGATTGATCACAGAAGGGGAAACCATCAACAAAATGAAAAGGCAGCCTATGAAATGGGAGAAAATATTTGTAAACCGCTTGATCAATAATAGGTTAATATCTCAAAATATACAAAGAAGTCATACAATTCAATAGCGAAAAGCAAAACAAAACAAACAACCCATCTAAAAATGGGCAATGGACCTGAATATGTAGACATTTTTCCAAAGAAGACATGTGAATGGCCATAGATACATAAAAAGGTGCTCCACATCACTATTCAGGAAAATGCAAATCAAAACCACATTTAGATATCACTTCACACCTGTTAAGATATCTATCATCAAGAAGATAAGAGATAGCAATTTCTGGTGAGGATATGGAGAAAAGGGAACACTTAGACACTGTTGGGGGTGGGGGATATAAATTGGAATAGCACTATGGAAAACAGTATAGAGATCCTCAAGAAATTAAAAATAGAACGACCATGTGATCCATTAATCCCACTTCTGGGTATATATCAAAGAAAATAAAATAATCATATCAAAGACGCATCTGCACTCTCAGTGTTCATTAGCAGCATTATTCACCAATAGCCAAGACATGGGTGCAATCTAAGTGTCCATAGGTAGATGAATGCATTTTAAAAAAAGTGTGATGTAGGGGTGCCTGGGTGGCTCAGTGGGTTAAGCCTCTGCCTCTGGCTCAGGTCATGATCTCGGGGTCCTGGGATCGAGCCCCACATAGGGCTCTCTGCTCGGTGGGGAGCTTGCTTCCCCATCTCTCTCTGCCTGCCTCTCTGCCTCCTTATGATCTCTGTCTGTCAAACAAATAAAATCTTGAAAAAAAAAGTGTTATGTATATATACAATTAAAAATTATTTAGCTTAAAAAAGGAGGAAATTCTTTCATTTGCAACATAGATCTAAAAAAGATATTAAAATTCATAGAAACATAAAATAGAAAAGTGGTTGCCAAATATTGGAGGAATTGGGTAAATAGGAAGAGGTTGGTAAGAAGGTACAAACTTTGAGTTATTAAATAAGTTCTGAGGTTCTAATGTGAAACATGGTGATAATAGCTGCTAATCCTGTATTATATCACTGAAACTTGCAAGACAGTAGGACTTAAATGTTCCCACATGCACAGAAAGGTGAAATATGTGAGGTGATGGATATGTTGATGGGGATATCCTTTCACAAAGCTTATGTACAATTGACCTTAGAACAACATGGGTTTGAACTGCATGGGTCTGTTTAAATACAGGTTTTCTAAGTACAGTCCTGAAAGTATATTATCTCATTCTTATGATTCTCTTAATAACATTTTCTGTTTGACCTTCTATTATGATACTATTATATTGTATTATAAGAATACAGTATGTAATACATACAACATACAAAATATGTGTTAATTGACTATGTTATTGGTAAGGCTTCTGATCAATAGTAGGCTACTAATAATTATGTTTTTAGGGGGTCAAAAGTTATACACAGGGGATGCCTGGCTGGCTCAGTCCATAGAGAATGCGACTTCTGTCAGGATCGTGATTTCGATCCCCATGTAGGGTGTGGAGTCTCATTTAAAAAATAATAATAATAATTAAAAAATTTTTTTAAAAGCTGACAATATTAAAAAATGTTATACACGACTTTCCACTACATAAGGTGTACCAGTGCTCCTTATGCCCATGTTGTTCAGAGTCAACTATATACCAAACCATTGTAGTATACACTTTAAATATCTTACAATATTGTGTCAATTCTACCTCAATGAAGCTGAAAATAAAATAAAATATTGATTGCAGAAATAATAAAACAACAATATTAAAGCTTCGAAATCCCTGGAATCATCTTTTTTCATTTTTCAAAGCAAACACCACCTCCATATTTGCCTCGTCCTGTCAAGTTGAGAGTTATATTTTGGAAGATGCTTATGTGACACAGTGATATCCTGATGTCTTTGGGGCATTGGGAAAGTATCATGAATTTACAAGATATTCTCAAAAATCTCACCAGCTTGTAAATTCCATAATTTACAATGAGAGGTGGTATATTTGCTTACCCCTAAATTCTCTATATCTAGCACAATGCCTACGAGGCACTCAGAATTATTGTTAAATGAACGGCCCCACCACTGGGCTACTGCACTGTCATCAGAGTAACTATGGTGAAACAACTAGCAATTTCTGTAGCATCAAAGCATGAAGATGCCAACTAGAGACTTGGAAATAATAATACTTTTGAGGTTTGGAATTGTCATTTGGAGGAATCATTACGCTAAATCAGTTAAAAGCTTGATAGCTATAATTCCCCCAAACTCTGCTATATTTATTCTGTTTTAATAATCTCTGACCTTCCTATCCTATTTCCCACCTCAATTCTAGAGGATGAAAAGACAGATCTCTTTTTCCCTACCTCCTTGTTTAAGACTTAACGGTAAGTGCTAGGAGATTTAGAATCTCTAAGAGTTAAAATGAGAAGAAACATGAAAAAGACCATGATCCCTTTTCCCTAAGCCCGTTGATCTTCCTGAGTTCCTACTGTCAACGGATTCTCCTCAGCAGGTTTCATTTCAATCTATTGCCAACTAGTATGTATGGAGTCAGCATGAAAGTATAAATCACATTACGGCTAAATGCAGAGGATGGAAGTGGCTCAAAATGGTATCTGAAGACACTGAATTCAAATTAGATGCTGCAGATTCCTGCGACCAAGTCACTTAAAAAAGCATTCCTATAAAATGAATGAGTAGCTCAAAGTAGTGAGTAGCTCAGAGTAGTGAGTCTTTTTCTTTTTTCTTCTTTTTTAATTGCACAAAAAACAAGAGGGGGATAACAGAGTCTTGCTTGTCACAGAATGCTATTTATTCCAAATTGGTTGAAACTGATACTCCTGTGTTCTGTTGATTTCACTGGGTTTAGTTTGGGTTGGGTTTTTGCTAGCACTTCGGCGAACCGAAGAATGGCATAATCTCTGAGTGTAAGAGGGACTCTCGAGATCTCACCCTTAATTAGTTCATCTATCACCACCAGCATGATGCAACAGAGGGGGAAAATGTATATTTTTAAAAGTAATTAAAACCCTATTGGAGATGAATCCCAAGTGCATTACATTAAGTTAAAGAAGCCAGATGCAAAATTCTACCTGCTAGGGACGCCTGGGTGGCTCAATGGGTTAAAGCTTCTGCCTTCGGCTCAGGTCATGATCTCAGGGTCCTGGGATGGAGCCCCACATTGGGCTCTCTGCTCAGCAGGGAGCCTGCTTCCTCCTCTCTCTCTACCTGCCTCTCTGCTTACTTGTGATCTCTGTCTGTCAAATAAATAAATAAAATCTTTTTTAAAAAATCTACCTGCTATATGATTTCATTTATGTAACATGTGGGAAAAGGCAAAATAATAGGGATAGAAAACAAACAAGTGTCTGCCAAAGCCTATGGTTGAGGTAGGAATTGGCATAAAGGAGCGGTAAGAATTGGGGAGAGGGAGTAACAGAAACATACTATGTCTCATCATAGTGGTTATACAACTGCATGCAACCATCAAAACTTACAGAAATGTACACTAAAAGTAGTAAATTTCCTGTATTTAAGTAATCTTATAATAAAAATTAAATGAGGGGGAACCTCTATTGACACAAGCGTGGCAGTTTCTCCCCAAACCATGAAAGGATGGGGAAGGGAACAAGATAGAGGAGGTGGAGCAGAGGTAACCTTAGCATCTCCTAACTACCACTCTTTGAGTTTTCAGTATGTAACAGGTGAGCTCCAAACATTGTCTCATCTGGTTCGCACATTTGTTTGTCTGAAGTTATATACTGAGTAGGTCTGGGACATAGGTTTCTTTCCTCTCTCTCTTTTTTTTTTTTTTTTTTTTTAAGATTTTATTTATTTGACATGGGTGTGGGGAGACATAGCAAGGGGAGTGGGAGAGGGAGAAGCAGGCTTCCCACCGAGCAGGGAGCCCAATGCGGGACTCGATCCTAGGACCCAGGGGTCATGACCTGGGCCGAAGGCAGACACTTAACAGCTGAGCCACCCAGGCGCCCTAGGGAAATGGGTTTGAAACCCCACTCTGTCTGACTCCAAACCCCAAGATTTTCATGACACTGCTCAATTGCTTCTCCCACTATGTTCGAGTATTCAATGTAGAGAAATGCAGTGACTTCCCATGACATTGTGGTAAAACGCATCAGTGCCCTACTCTCACAGACGAGGAAACTAAGCAGAACTTAGCAACTTGCTCAAGAGCCAGAGCCGGGATTCAGACCCAGGTCTGTTAGATCCTACCCCGCGTTTTTTTGCTGCTGTTGTCTGTTCTCATTTTCACTCGTTCCACCGCCTTTCTCTAGAAAATTGAAAATTAGGAATCGAGTGTATATGTGTATCATTTTTCATACTCAGGCACACAGGAATGCAGGCCTTGTTACTAAAGAGTTTGCAAATGTGGCTACCTTGAGCAGTTAATTATAAGTCACAGACTAACACCTAGCGAACTATACATGTGGAATTAATTAATTGCAATAAGAATTAATTATTTAAAAGTAAATACACCTTATTAAAATTTGCAGACGTTGAGTGGCAACTGAAAACATGGCTTTTATTTATTTGTTTTTAAATATTTCATTTATTCTTTTTATTTTATTTCTTTTTTTTTAGATTTTATTTATTCATTTGACAGACAGATATCACAAGTAGGCAGAGAAGCAGGCAGAGAGAGGAAGGGAAGCAGGTTTCCTGCTGAGTAGAGAGCCGGACATGAGTCCCGATCCCAGGACCCTGGGATCATGACCTGAGCCGAAGGCAGAGGCGCCCCAAATATTTCATTTATTCTTGAGAGAGAACACTGGAGAAAGCACAATCAGGGGGAGGGAGAAGCAGACTCCCCGCCGAGCAGAGAGCCCAATGTGGGACTCTACCCCAGGGCTCTGAGCCCAAGGCAGATGCTTAATCAACTGAGCCACGCAGGCACCTGAAAAATGACCCAGGTCTGAAACCCATTTAACACTGGCTAGCCAACTACTGGCCAAATTTCTTAAATTTTCTGTGTCTCAGTTTCTCTTTCTGTAAACTAAAGATGACTATGGTACCAAACTCACAGGGTATTGGAATTAATTGAGTTACTCTGCATAAAACACTCAGAATAAGGGGCGCCTGGGTGGCTCAGTTTGTTGAGCATCCAGATCTGGGTTTCAGCTCAGGTCATGATCTCAGCGCCCTGACACTTCGGCTCCATGCTCAGTGGGGAGTCTGCTTGAGATTCTCTCTCTCTCTCTCACTCTCCCTCTGCCCCTCTCCCTGCTCCCCTACTCTCTCTTTCAAACAAATAAATAAATCTTTGAAATAAATGAATAACACTGAGAACAGTGTCTGGGCTATGTGGTAAAGAATTGATAGATGATTTTATTTGTTTTATTTTCTCTTTGGAGGAAGCAAATACGGAAAGGAGAAGACATAAAAGATAGTCAACTCCAGGAACACCTGAGTGGTTCAGTCGGTTAAACATCTGATTCTTGATTTCAGCTCAGGTCATGATCTCAGGGTAGTGAGATCAAGCACAGTGTGGAGCCCTGAAATGACCAGGGACCTTCCTTAAAGAGTCTCTCACTTCACTCTCCCTCTCTGTCTGCCTTTCCCCTCCCTCCAAAAAAAGATGGTCAACTCCAATAACCAAATGCTTGCTGCTTTCCTTCTTTCTTTTTCTTATCTTCTTTTCCTTCTTTTGAAAACACACACACACAGTGTAACTTGAGGGTAATCAAAACAGAGCAAAAAGAAGAAAAGAAGAAAATTCTCCCAGGTCTTACATATGAGTCTATAATCCTAAAGGGGTGAAACAAGTATTAAAACTGGGAAACAAAACATAAAATTCCTTTTAGATAAAATCTCTCCTTGAGCCTTAAATCTGTCTTATTTATCATTCCATACCCAGTTCTAAAACTCAATATATACTATACCAAGATATTTTTGATTTCCAACTGTGCCAGATAGTACAAGGACCATGTAGGTTAAATTTCAGAGGCCGACATCACATGTTGGTCAAACTTTGGGAATTAGCTAGATAGGTTGCTTTTTTCTAGGGAAAATTCCAATTATCTACTGTAGTTGAAGAAGCCATCCCAAAACTCAGTGGCTTAAAACAATGATTTATTATTTTCTCTCATAATTCTGCAGGTTGACTGAGCCTACTTGGACAATTCTGGCTTGAGGTCTCTCCCACAGTTCAAGTCAGAGGGTGGCTGGCACTGGAATCATCTGATGGTTTAACTGGGCTGGACATGGGACACGGCTCCCTCACATGGCTGGCAGTCAGTGCCGGCTCTGTGGGGGCTCGCTGTTCAGCTGGGACTGTGGACCACAGTACCTGTAGGGGAGCTGTCTCTGCAGTTATTCTCCTCACAGGATGGTGGCTAGTTTCCAAGGAGAGTCCTGAGAGGGAGGGTCCCATGGGCAAGTATCCTGAGAGGCTCAGGAAGAAGCCATTAAGCTTCTAGTAATCCAGCCAGAGAGGTTCCAAAATGTCTGTTCCTTCTCATCGCTTGGTGAAGTAGGTCACTCAGCCCAACCCTGATCCAAAGGGAGGGGAGTCAGATTCCACCTCCTGATGTGAAGAGTAGCATGAACCCATGAGGAGGAAAGGAATTAATGGTGGCCATCCTTAGAGATAAATGCATCACAAAAAAGAGACAAACGCAGGAAATAAACCTAGGCATAAATAGCAATAGGCACTTTTGGTTGGCCACTTTTCCCCAACAAGGGATGTGAACACATCCCCATTCAAAGGATGTGAACTTTACAAGCTTGGGCTCTTCTTTCCTAGCTCCCTCTCACAGACACAACTGTTCCCATGTAGAGTAAGAATCAGAGAGTTCCTGGACAGGAAGTGCCCACCAGTTGGAGTCCTGGGTAATTTAGAGCCAAGTGTCATCTAATACAATGTACTGTCACCAGCAGGTCCTCAATTGTCCTTGATGGTTTTGTCCACTTCCTTCTCCCTTTCCCCACTTCAAGCACATGGTTGCTTCTTCTGACAACATTGGGATAAGACTATGCACATATGATGAGTCAAAGATAAAAGCCGAACCTAACAGATCTTCCATCACCCTACTCCCATCCCCCGCCACCTAAGTTTCTGAATTATTTTTTGTTTTTATTTATTTTTTCTGATTTATTTTTTATTTTATTATTTTATTATTTATTTATTTATTATATTTGACAGAGAGAGACATAGTGTGAGAGGGAACACGGCAGAGGGAATGGAAGAGGGAGAAGCAGGCTTCCCTCAGAGCAGGGAGCCTGATGCGGAACTTGATCCCAGGACCCCAGGATCATGACCTGAGCCGAGCACAGATGCTTAACGACTGAGCCACCCAGGTGCCCCTAAATAAATTAAACATTTTTAGAACAGGTTCAGGTTTACAGAATTATTACAAAGATTTTACAGGCTGTTCTCGTATACTCCACATTATTCCGTCTTCCCTGTTCTGAACATCCTATGTTGGCAGAAGACATTATTACAATTCACAAACTGACATTGATATATTATTATTATTAACTGAAATTCATATCTTATTGAAATTGCTTCCATTTCTCCCTAATGTCCTTTTCCTGTTCCAGGATCTAACTCCTGTGACCACACATACATTTAGTTGTTTTGTCTCCTTTTTGTTTGTTTGTTTTGTGTCCTTATGTTGCTCTTGGTTGCCATTTCTCAGACCTCCTTGATTTTCCTGACATTTGAGGAGCAGTGGACAGGTATTCGTAGAATCCCCCTCAGGGGCCATCTCCTGTATTTCTCAAGGTTAGACTAGTTAGGATGTGCTTCGGGGCTGTTTTATTTTTTCATCTTTTTGACTTAATCGCTTCCTTTTCCTTAGTCTCACTAATAATAATCTCAGTACGTCTATATTTAGAAAGAAAAGAAAGCTATTGTGAGGGGGCGCCTGGTGACTCAGTCATTAAGCACCTGCCTTTGGCTCAGGTCATGACCCCAGGGTCCTGGGATCAAGCCCCATGTTGGGCTCCCTGCTCAGTGGGAAGCCTGATCTCCCTTTCTCCCTCGTGTGCTCTCTCTCACACACACACAAGTAAAATATTTATAAATAAATAAAATCAATCTATCAATTAGTTAATTTTAAAAAGAAGGCTGTTGGGAGGATAATATTGTGATTTTTCTTAATCTGGAATCTGATTTGGAAGATCTAAACCTATGGACTGAATTCCCTGCTGGATGCACTGATTTCAAAATACTCTGGATTCTCAGGAACAAGGATCATGATACCAAATAAAAATTTCTGTAGGTAAACACACGAATATGCACAATTTTCTCAAAGTGAAATCCCTTCTCCTTTTTTCTGGGAATGAAAAAGCTCTGCCAATCCAGTCAAAATACCTGCTCAGAGCCTAACCATATTGTGTGTGTTTTCAACCTTACCAAAAAGCAGTCCTTAAAATCTGTCATTTTTCCTTGAATGGAAGAATTTTGGCTTCCCACTTGTGCAAGTGAATTGCATGACAACCTCTCTAGGAAAATTCACAGGATGAAGAGGAGTGGTTTGCTCTGGCACATAAACAGCCTCTCCACTCAACATTTCTTCAATGTGTTGTTTGTATTTCTCTCCTTACAGTTTCCTTTCCCCATACGGAGGGAACATATTTTCACGCAAACAGAAATATGTTCATATCAATATTTGGTTGAGATTTTGTCACAATGTTCCCCCTTGGCATCTACTTAACTGCTGTTAAATAACAGACTTTCCATATTTACAGTGTCAACAAATGCTCAGGGAATTTTTATTTATTTTCTTCAGCCTGTAACAAAATGGTTTTATTAAATTGAACTGCCAGTAGGGAATACTGTGGAAGGCTCTCCCCCTTCCCTTTCTTTCTCTTCCTCTCTCCCCCTCTCTCTCCTCCCTTCTCCCCTCCTCAACACACACACTACTTTGTAAATAAAATCTGAAAATGGGAAAAGATGCCAGTACTAGCAATAGTCATAATGATTTAAAAATCCCAGCCCAGGTCTGAGATTTGTGAGGAACCCTATTTACTCAGGGAATTGTATTGCTTGCCACCAACTCTCATTCTGGGCAACTGTCTCCCTGGTCCTCTCTGGACCTCATATCCTGTATTTGATTTAGGATATTAGAGGAGATGACTCCCAGTTACTTTCCCAATACTAAAACTCCATGACACAATATCTTCTTTTATTCATAAACCTCCCATAATAGCAGTGATGTGCTGGCAAAGCAACTCTCTTGGAAGACAAGCCCTGATTTAGAGCATTTGCTAATTTCTGTGGTGTAAATATGCCCGTTATGGCCAATTTCAAGCTACGAACATTTTAACAATCAGCTTTCAAGACAACAATAACAACAACCAGCTTTCAAATGTTCTGAATGTTTAGAAATCAGTTCTCATGGGATGATACAAGCTTGTTCCAGGAAACATACCAATCAAGCAGCCAGTAACAGGGACTGGGATTAAGTTGTATTGGGGATTCAATTTATTTTGGAAAAAAAAATACACATTTTTTTTTATTCAACTAACACAATTCTGAGAGTAAAAATATTGTGTGTATTCTAGAGAACCCCTTTCTTTCTATTCTCCCTGCCACTCCCTTAGTTGAACACCCAAATCTAGATTATTACAAGAGTCACCATAACTACCTGAATTAGTTTTGATTCCCCCCAGAAGCAAAGCCTTGGAGAAGGACTCAAATTCAGGTGGTTTATCTGGGAAGAGAAAAGAACATGGACATGGGAGCAGGGAAGCAGCAGGCTCTGTTTATCATGTCTTTGATTTTCTGTATTCTGATGCTTTGACATGTAGAGCCTCACAGACTTTGGGGGCTGGGGGGTAGAAAGGGACTGCCCCTCCCAGAGTTTGCCATTTCCTAGAGATAGTCAACAACTTGCCCATGAGTGAGTTCCAAATATAAGCCAATCCATCTAGACCCCACATCCAGCCACCACCATTATTGAGCTATCATACTCTAAGCCATTATTCACTTGACCTAATCACCCAGAGCTGGGTACCAGACAGCTAGGAACAACCCTATGCCTCAGAGCCTGCTGAAGTTGTTTGCAATCCTAAACCCCCTTATCCTGCCCTTTCTGTTCCTCCTCGAGCAAACCACAGTAAGGACTCTTCCCCAGTTTCCCCTCTCCTTCTGCCTCCTGACCTACCTCATTACTTTCCCCTTACTCCATCAGCCCCCTGTGGCCGGGTGTCCCCCTCTTCTTGGGAATGCTGAGTAACAAAGTACCTTTCCAATGGCAATTGCTGCCTGGTGTGATTGGTCTGTTAATATACTATATTCTAAAAACAGCTGAAAGCAAAGGCAGTCATTAAAGCACGTTATCAAGTCAACTACACACTTGGCTCCTGGAGTCTAATCTCACTTGGAGCCAGTGTGGAACACACACCTCAAGGTTGCCCCTAGAGGAACAAGGGAATTGGGCTATTTATATACCAAATCCTATGTCATCAAGTGGCAAAGCTGGCTCCAGTGACAAAAGACAGCTCCGAGGCAAAGACAGTCAGGCACTGAGTGGTCCGAATAAAATGATAGGCATAGCGCAGTGATAAAGCTACTGTCCTACCGACTAGAGCACCCCTTAGGCCCCTGAGCCTTGACATCCTCTTTGGTCACTAAACCCATCAGAGATGTCACCTGGAGTTGCCTCAAACAGTAGAACCTATAAATGCCAAAATGAGTCTCCCCTTCAACCAATTGCAAAACTCCACGGTGACCCAGGTTCTCCTAATCTCAATCCTTCCTTCTCCAGTGGCGAATCAAATATGGCCGAAGCCTTGGCAGTCCTCTGGAGTCATCACCTACAGCCAACAGGCTGACTGAACATCTTCACAGACCGTTCCACTTCCTCAACAATCCTGAAACTTCCTCCATTACCTAGCTTCTTCAATTATACCCATACAAAAGTTTGTGTGTACCTGCCACGCATGGGCAGGCCACAGAGAACCTCCGGAATCACCTCAGCCCGTCCCTCCCTAGCTCCTGTAACAACACTTCCTCCCTTATTCCTGGGTGTCCCGATTTCCCTTGAGTCCCTACCTTAGTCCCTCTCTCTGTCGTTTGAGCAATCTGATTTCTACATGTTTACTGCCCTCTGAACAGGCAGCCTTGAAGGACACCGCAGCTCCCAGAAATTATCAGTCTGTCATTCTGCCTCATGCTTCTTGAATTAAGTATTTGCTGGATGAATGAATACACCATCAGCAATGATGGGGCAGGAGATACGTTTATCCCGATTCTGCACTGCAGTTCCAACACTATGCAGCATACCCTCTTCTTCGATGTCATCGACTTTACCCCTTTCCCATACAAATGTCTACTCATGTCTCCCCATAACCATAAAGACAGCACAGTCTTCCTCCCTCCCCCCAAGTTCTGGCTGGAAACAAGACAGGTTATTGATGTAGACTGTCTACAAAAATGGCTACCGACCATTCTTTTCATTTTTGTGAAAGTACACTGCTTCTCCCATCGATTAGGGGGCACTAACAGCCCTCCTCTTGAATCTCAGTTTGGCCTCGTGATTTGCTTGACTAATAGAATACAAGTGTTGTTCTGTGAGTTCTAGAGCCTTAGCCTCAAGAGGTCACCCAGCTTCCATTTTCCCTTTCTTGGGGTCCAATCAGCACTTGAAGAAGCTTGGGCTGGATCCATAATGGATGGAAAATACTGATATAAAGAGGGAAGGGGGAGGATGGTGTAGGCAGCCCCCAGCCATTCCAGCCATTCTAGAACCAGAGAAGTTTCCCGGCATGTGGGGGAAACCATCTCAGATATCTTAGAACGACTTGCAGCAACATGGAGGTTCCAGTCATACTACTCAGAGCGAAAGAACCAACGGCTCAGCTAATCCCAATCAACCCACAGAACTATGAGAAATAGTACAACTTATTTTTTTAGTCACTAAATTTTGAGTTTTTTATTGTACAGTAATTGACAACAGTTTTTTTAGTTCCCACTTTTAAATCCCTGCTATACCCATCATTGATTGACTAATAGAAAATAAACCCAGGGCATCTGGGTGGCTCAGTCTGTAAAGCATCTGCCTTTGGCTCAGGTCATGATCTCAGGATCCTGGGATCAAGCCCTGCATCAGACTCCCTACCCAGTGGGGAGTCTGCTTCTCCCTCTCTCCCCTGCTCATGCTTTCTCTCTCACTTATCTCTCTCTCTCTCTCAAATAAATAAATAAAACCATAAACAAATATAAATAATAGAATGGATGGTAAATAGTGGTATATTTGAATAATGGCATAATTGAATAATTCAGCAATGGGGACAGACTACATAAATGAGTGAATTTCACAGATATTTTGAGTGTATGAAGCCAGACAGAAAAGAGTACATACTGTATTATTTAACTCATCTGAGGACAAAAAAGGCAATTCTAGGCTAAGCTAACAGAAGTCATAATTTACTTCTTAGGAGAAAATAGGGTCTGGAAGGGAGTCTGAGGGTAGCTTTTAGGGTGTTGGTAAATTCTTCTTGATCTGGACACTGGCTGCACAAGGGTTTTCAGCTTGTGAAAATCCATTAAACTATAGACTTTTGCTCTATATTTTTTGCATCAGTAAAAAGTTTTAAAATATTAATCAGGTACAAGATTTCTCAAAAAATCCCCAGAAACAGCTTATTTCATACTGGGAAAGCTTTGTAAGTGGGTTATACTTTAGGTACCAAAATTTTGTTTTGATACTTTTTCTAAGTTTATTATTATTTTCTTTTTTTTTTTTTTTTTTTTTTTTTTTTTTTTTTTTTTTAGTAATCTCTGCACCAGACATGGAGTTTGGACTCAAACCACAAGATCAAGAGTCACATGCTTTCTAGACTGAACCAGCCAGACAGCCCTTGTTGTGATTTTATGATATCTAAGCTGTCATGTGGAGGAGATTTTTTGATATTCTATACCCCTAAAAGTTGAGGCATACATAGCATTTGTCAGGGGATAAACATTTTCACTCGTTTTCTACACTTCTTTTAAAAAAAATTACCTTCTAGAGACACCTGTTAGTGCCTGCCTTCTACTCAGGTCATGATCTCTGGGTCCTAGGATCAAGTACCATGTCAGACTCCTTGTTCATCAGGAGTCTGTATCTCCCTCTCCCTCTGCCCTTCCCCATTACATGTGTGTGCTCTCTCTCAAATAAATAAATAAAATCATAAAATCATAAAATAAAATGACCTTCCATTCTAAATGAGAAACCTACTTGAAACTCCAAAGCCTGGAAAATGAAAAAATTTCCTCTTCCTTTGGACAGCAAAGTCTATATACTCCCTCAGTACAGAAATTGTACTGGCTCCCAGTACAGTGCCATCTGAATTCAGAACCCCAGGTAAGTTCAGGGGAACCACGAAAGTAAGAGACGGGTAAAGACCCATCACACACCACCAGGAGAAACCGGTAAGACATGCATAATTCCCTCCACAAATATCTATTGCCTAGCAGGTGTCAAGCACGCTGCAAACGACTGGGCATACAGTGATGGGCCAGACACCACTTCCTGCACCCCAAAGGAATGTTTATTTTTTGTTTTACCCATCAGTTCAATTAATATGCCCTCTTGACAAAGACTGCTTTACACCAAAATCCATGGGCTCTTCTTTCCACATACAGCTAGCCCACATTTTTCAGCCTCCCTTACATTTGGATTTGCGCTTGTGACTGGATTCGGTTGGAGTAGAATGTGGAGTAGAAGTAGAACGTGTGCAACTTCCAGGCTGGAACAGAAACACACACCCTTCCGTGAGCACTCTTCCACATGCTCTTTCCTCCTTCCCACTAACTGGGGTAGAGATGACCCCCAGAAAAACCCTAGAAGTTACATGGCATTGCCTGATATTTTCCCACATGGGGTCCCAGATTGACTGCTCGGAAGGAAACCTCACTGGAGTGTTCCATGAATGAGAAATAACCCTCTATGGGGTGTTATTAACTTACAATGAAACACGAATATATCAGTATTTCCATTTGATCCAAAAGTCATACTGTCTTTATAGTCACCAAAAGGCCTTGCAATAGCATGGTGACCTACATATAGAAGAGGAACGGTTTTCAGTGAATGAACTTGATATGCAGATAGGAGGTTACTTGGTATGTTGATTTGGACTCCCCAGAATTTGACTCAGATACAGATTCAAACGCAAATAATTCTTCTGGGAACTGACACTGGGAAGCCCCAGGAAGACAGCAAGAAAGTGGGACAGGGAAAGGAAGGCAGCCAATAGTCGGTGCACTGCAGATACTACAGTGCTCACTGTGGGACACTAGATTTCATTCGCAATAGGGAACTCTGCGAGACAAAACAAGCCCTGATTTTATTCCAGCTGAAGGGTAAAGGGCTGGAATAGGTACTCACCAAGTTCTTATCAGACATCAGTGGAGAGAATTAACTCTCTGAAATGTCCAACCTGTCCTTCACACCAGCCAACCATGTTCACATAGCCAGGATGGGGGTTGGGGTGAGAAGTAGATAAAAGCCCAAAGGCAAAGGTAGGTGTTTGCCGTAAAGCCTTGTATGTGTAGAGAGTAGAAATGAATGCCAAGGAAATACAGCAAGGCACTGAGATTTGACCTTGGAGAACCCCAAACAAGGAGCCATAGTCTAAGAATCCTGCTGGGACAAGATCCATAGACTGGTAATTCATGGGTCCATAGTCTGAACCAAATCTTGATTCTCCACCATATCCATCACGTTCTCTCTCTAGTTTTTCTCTGGTGTAGACAAACCATCTGATACTCCACCCCTAGAACACCAGGCTGCTTTGCAGTATCACCTTTTAAATTTCCTGCCCAGCCTTCTTTGCTAATCCAAATCTTAGTTTCCCTTGTAGGCTCGCTTCCAAATCTGCTTTCGCAGAGACCCTTCCCCGGGCTACTCAAGCCCTTAGACAGCATTCTCTTTGCCTCCTGCAAACTTAAAGCCCTAACGGGAGCAGTTCTCATTATATGCACCTTATATAAACTACCTTCTTCTATCTCTACCTTCTGCTATCTCCACCACAATTCCTGAGCTGGTTCCTTAACTTGTGGGAAGGGGCTTAACTCTGCTGGATGTATCTGATCTCCCAGTGACTTTGCAAACGGCGAAGGCCATTTGCCATACTTTTCCATATGCACACTCAGCACTGTGCCTGGCGAAAAGTAGATAATTGGTAAATAATTACAGAAGAAATAAAGAAACTGGGGGGAGGGCTTGTAAGAAGAGAGGAGGGGAGGAAGGAAGACAGAATTGGAAGAGGGAAAGAGGAGCAAAGGTAGAATGTGCTTCTAGGATGAATATTTTCTGCAAATAGCAGACAAATAATTCAATAACAAACTTTGATTTAGTGGTGCCTGGGTGGCTCAGTTGGTTAAGCATCTGCCTTCGGCTCAGGTCATGATCTCAGGGCTATGGAATCGAGCCCTGCTCTAAGCTCTGTGCTGTGTGTGGAGCCTGCTTAAGATTCTCTGTCTCCCTGTCCCTCCGCCTCCCCCCACACTGCATGCTCTCTCTCCCGCTCTCTAAAATAAATAAGTAAATAAATAAATCTTTTTAAAAAAATAAAATTAAAATTAAAAAGTAAGCATAGAATGGGAAGCAGGAAAGGGTGATGATCAGAAAAAGAAAGGAGGCCTAATGAGAAGCTTTGACGATGTGGAAGCAGAACTGATGTCATCATGAGAAAAGCAAGGGATCTTTTCCTACCCATCCAACATTGGTCAAACAAGAAACAGAGACCCTTCCCCAAAGAGCCATCTTCTTATACTGTGATGATTCCAGTTCAGCTCTTGCCCACTCAAGCAGGCAACGGGTAGTCTCTGTGCTCAGTCTGCTTCCAAGTTCCTGAAGGTCACAACTCTGTCTGCCACCGTAACTCCCTGCCCTGTCCCCAGGCTGCAGGCAGTGTGACATCCAGTTAACAATGCCTTGTCTCTAGGGGCTTTTTTCTTCCTGTACATTTGGGCTCATAACTGACAAAACATAATTGCCAATAAGCCCAAATACACCTAACTGCACAAAGTCCTCACTCTCTTGACCCAAACTGGAGGAAGCCAAGAAGTGAAAATCGAGAACCCTTGCGGTCCAGTAGCTCCTTATGGTATTGGAGAGAGAAAACATCTTTTGTTTCCTCAGTCATTTTTATTTTTATGGGAGTTCTGCCAAGTTCAGTCATTCTGATGACCCTCCTAGCCCATCTCCCTGGCTAGCCTGTCAGTTTATTCCTTTATTGCTTACTCAGTAAGTCCTGCTAACTTCTTCCATATGGGATTCAAGCAGAAAGAAAACACAGTAGTTATTGTTCTGAACAATAACTAAACAGCTGGAGAATGGATTGAAGTCCGGGGGCTCACGCACCATGGGAAAGAGAAGCTGGAACAATTCCTCTGCCATGGGGGGAAGAGAACCTGACAAGTTAGTTTAAGGAGCTGGGGTAGGGAGTGTGGCTCCCACCAGGGAGAAGAAATAATTCAAAAAGCTCCATAAGTCATGGTTCCTGGAGCCAACAGACCGGAAGTCATTCAAAAGAAATAGAAGCAGTGGGGATCAAACCCCTGGTGTGCTACCAGCTGACACAGTCACCAAGAGAGAACTACACTGCTGACTACACTGTCTTAGGTTGAGTGGAGCAGAAAGAAGCAAGGTGACCTGAAACGTTGGGCTGTGTAGTTACTTCCAGAGCATCACAGACGGGACAAGAAATAAGAGATGGGCACTCGCCCTCACTACAGAACTGATTTTTCCACCTGCCGCATTTTATGCTCATCTCCCAAAGTGACCTATTGCTAAAAAGTCATGCTTTTCTGTTCAAAATAAGTCAAGAGCAGAGTTTCTGCAGGAACAGCAGTGGGAGCTGACCAAAATTCCCTGAGTGGGAGAAAAATGCCAGGAGCGGTCACAAATGATGAAAAAGGGGAAATGTTCTAAGAGACAGTGAGAGAGGTAAGAGTTCAATGACATCCTTTGAGTAGATTTATGATGCAAACAACAGACAGCAAGCAAGAGCTTGCTGGTCCACAGTGAAGAATGGTGAGCATCATGCCAGTACAGAAGGAAGGCTGTGTGCCATCGTACAGGAAAAGAAAAGGGTAATAAAGAGAAGGGCAGAAATCCAGTTCTACAATCTTAGGAAACATGGAGAAAAAAGCATCCAGAAGGCATCATCAAAAATTATCCAGAAGGCATCACATAATGATGATGTGCTTACAGGAAGGTAAGCACATTCAGATCCTTTCTGACTTATGCCCAAGAAGGGAATCACCTTCCTATGCTCTGCATTCATCAGAAGTCCTTTTTCTTTTAAAACATATACACACTTCCCCTACCTCCACCTATGTCCCTTCAGCCCACCCATGGACTCCATCCGGGTCCTTGCAATAACAGAAGGAAGAGGAGGCTTCAGGAGACAGCCTAGCTCTTTGATCTTCCAAAGACAGCCCCAAGCCCCCTCCGCTGGGTGCCCAGCACCTCTTCCGGCTCATTCAGAAAGTCTCATTGATCTTTAACTACTATTTCCCTGTGAGAAAAATAGAGTGAATGTCTTGCCATCACTTCCTAGATATCAAAGCTGAGGCCCTGAGAAATTAAACCATTTAACACAAATGTACCCAATACATCAGTGACTCTCAAGAAATGCTGAACAGCCAACATTTCAAATGCCGGTTTATTGCCCTTCTAAGGGACCCCCTTTCCATAAAGAAGGATTCAATGTATGGGGGGGGGGGACAAAAACCTCTGCTAATTCATACAGGATGGTTGGGGTGGTGAGAGCGTTAATAATAACTGGAAAGGAGGAAATCATAAATACACTATCTCAAAGGGGAAGAAATAATGGCAAAAACATGTTTGGAAAAAGAAAGAAAAAACTGGCACATGGAATTTTTCTAACAAAATAAAATACTCATTGTTCATTGTCTTAATCAGGTAAGATTTGGAAAGCATCTAAGTATGACTAGCACTCTCAGGCAGGGGTAAAATAGATTAGGAGAAAAGAGAAAGGGGCCTCGAAATGTTTACCTAAGTGTACTCAATGTGCAATTACCACCTAGTAATCTCTGTATTTATTTATTTATACTCTCCCTTTTCCAAGAACAGTTTAAGGCAACTTGCAAGGAAGCATAAAATACATGAAGATAACATAAATTTAAAACACAAGAAAAAAATGAAACTGGGTATAAAAGTAGGATAGCAAGACAGAGAAAGGGGAAAGGTTAGGATCCAAACTACCAGCTCGTGCAAGGGAGTGTTACAGAGTGGTTAAGAACATTTTCCTATTAGACAACTAGGTCTGTGACCTTCTTCTGTGACCTTGAACAAGTCCACTGAACAAGTCTCAGTTCTTCCTCAAGAAAACGGAGGTAGAAAAGAGCACTTACTTCATGGTTCTGCTATGAAGAATACCTGGAAGTATTTTCCTAAGGGGTTTATCCCACTGTTTTATCAAACACCACTTGGAAAAGAAGGCCATTTATTGTAACCCATTCACATGCTAAAGGAAGCCCCCACATATGGATGTTGGCTTTCTAGCAGCCACCAAGATGATAGGATTTCCGGTGAACACTGTAAATTAGAACAAATCCATTGGTCCAAGGGAGTATAAAAGTTGTTCCTGAATCTACGTCTAGACAAAGAAGTTTCTTCCATGGACCTCAACAAAGAAACACAATGAATTAAATGACCTTACAGTAATACAATAGTGAGCTATACAGGTGGCATTTTTTTAAAGTCTCACTCCCCATTATGGGCTCCGTCTTCATGCTGAAGCGAAGGCAGCCCTTCAGAGGCTCTGGGATATGTGATTCAGCTACCAGGTTCTCCCAAGGTCATTTTTTTTTTTAAGATTTTATTTATTTATTTATTTGACAGACAGAGATCACAAGTAAGCAGGGAGACAGGCAGAGAAAGAGGAGGAAACACGCTCTCGCGGAGCAGAGAGCCCGCTGCCGGGCTCAATCCCAAAATCCTGGGATCATGACCTGAGCCCAAGGTAGAGGCTTTAACCCACTGAGCCACCCAGGCGCCACACCCACCCGCACCGCTGCCAAGGTCATTTTTATACCGGAGACAGATTTCAGAGTTTAATGACGGTTGTTTTCTTGTTTCCTTTCTTTTTTCTCTTTTTTTTCTTTTTTTTTTAAATATCACCCAAGTCTCTGAACCCTGATCTATGCTTGGATTTCTGGATATCCCTGAACTAAGAGAAGGACAAAAATACAAGTATATTTCAAGGTGATAATCCATAGCTTTCATTAGAGTCCATCAAGACCCACTTTCCCAGAGGAAGGGATAGAATATATATACACTACAAGTAGAAATAATTTAGTTAGTCTGGTCAACCTCATATGAATATAAAAAGCAAGAAATAAAAGCACTTGATGTAATCTCAACCGAGATTCCAAAGGCTCATTATACCTAGCAAAATTGAGGAAGTGTATTTAATAAATAAATAAATACACAAATAAAGTGTGGTCAACTAAGGCAGAAAAAGGAAAACTTACAAAGTTGTAGAAAATACAATTTGGCAAGCACATGGAGACCATATTTATTATAGTAGAGTAGTATTAAAAAATACTTAAATTGGCTCTTATATGTTACAAATAATTCTGGTGTTGCTGATAAGATTTCAGTAATTCTGAGGATTCCCAATTGAGTTGCAAAGACATGTAGTGTATTGTTTACATGTCCTTGTGTCCCTGGCCGCTTCCCTCAGGCCATAAAGAAATCATTTTCATGGTAAAGACTTTCCTCACCTAAAACATAACTACCTCCCATCTGATACTTTGTAGCCTTCTTAATTTTTTTCCTGACAATTTATTATTTTCTAATATTTTATGTATTTCACATTTCGTTTTGTTTATTGTCTCTTTCCCAACTAGAGTAAATTCTCTGAGAGCAGAAGTTTGTTTACTGTGGCATTGTTGGTAAGAGCTAAAAACTGGAAACAACTTAAATTTCTATCAGTAGGAGAACAGAATAAATGATGACACACCTATATTTGGAAACTATTTGTAAATATTGGAACTATTTCCATATTGGAAAATATTTCACAACTAAAAAGATTAAATTAGATCAAGATCACCAGCATAAAACACTGTTTAAGAATTAATGTTAATGGGGAAAGTGTAACTAGGAGAAAAATACAAAAGCTATGAAGCAACTTACTTTTAAAAAAGAAAAAAAACACTATAACTCTATACTTTTCTACAGGTCTATATGTATGTATATAAATACAGGAAAAAATAAATGCACAGGAAAAAAAAAAAAACTAGAGAAAGAAATCAAAGTCCTAACTCCAAAAGTGTCTACATCAATTTAGGGGATTTTGATGTGGGATTTCAGTGTGAGGTAAGAACCTTAGTTTTGTCTGAACTGTTCACATTTTTACAAAAACAAATTCACTTATATAATTTAAAATAGACAAATACCTTAGTTGCTTTATATTCCTAAAGAATTCATTTGTCTGTCTATCTATCTATCTATCTATCTATCTAGATTATAAGCCTTACAATACAATCCGATCCCAGAGCTGGTAAGAAATTCGCCCTTTTCCAAATTCCCACCTGATTGTTCTATTCCTATCATATTTCACGCCACACTTCCTTACCTTGAAATACTTTTATTTATATGCACATTTAAAAAGTATGGTATAACAAATATTACTTAGCTTCTCGGTGAAATAAATTATTCCCTGGTGAAAAACAAATATGTGGGATAACTCCGATAGTGATTGAAATCCTGACTAGTGCTGACCATAGCCTACCTCATCCTTCTGTTCCCCAGTTCCTGCCCCATCTCAATAGCCTGGTGTGTTTCCAGTGCTCTTGTCTGGAAAACTCCAGGTGGCTTCACCTTCTGCCACACTGTGGTCACCTAGTTACCTCCTCTTCCTACTGCCTCTGGGATTCTTCCCTAAACACAGAGACCAGCTGTGGGTGTCCCTCTTACCCACCTCTTCCATAATACCATGCAACTCTCATGCCTGTAGCACTTACAACATGGAGGGGCCAGACCATCTACCCCGTGCCTTGTGCCAGACTCTGTACAAGAGTCACCGCCGTGAATGAGAGACCCCAGGTGGTTCACAGGGCAGGATGTGTGTTTACTTGTTTGTTTCTCTTTAGATCTGGGGTGTCCAATTGTCTTCCTCTCCCATTCAACCCAGTAGATGCATTTACATCCATATTCCCAATAAGGTACTAATAGATTTAAGCTCACTTAAAAGTTGAAAAAACAAAAAAAAAAAAAAAAAAGAAAGAAAGAAAGAAAGGAAAAAAAAGTTTTTATACTTGATGAGAGCAATATGATTTAATACTCTTTTCTAAAAAAATAAATAGAAATCCATCTTGGTTTAACTCTTCGAGGTCTGGTAATTTTCTGGTCATCATTGCCTCCTGGAGTTACAGTCTCTGGGCTACCTCGACCAGTACTGTCTAGTTTTTCAGTATTGCCAATCTGTGAAGCTAATTCCTCATATTAAATTCTTTCAGGGTGCCTGGCTGGCTTAGTCCATGGAACATATGACTCGCAATCTTGGAGTCAGGAATTCAAGCCCCACCTTGGGTGTAGAGCTTATGTCAAAAAAGAAAACTAGAAAGAAAGGAAGAAAGGAAGAAATTCTCTCTACCAACATAACCATTGCAGTTTCTGTTTTTCTGTGTGGACCCTAATACTATACCAAGAAATATATTTTTTTAAATGTTTTATTTAAAGAGAGAGAGAGAGAGCATGCACAAGCAGGGGAGAGGGACAGAATCAGAAGGAGAAACAGGCTCCCCACTGAGCAGGGAGCCCAAAGTGGGACCCGATTCCAGAACCCAGGATCATGACCCGAGCCTAAGGCAGACGCCTAACCGACTGAACCAGCCAGGTGCCCTATGTCAAGAAATACTTTTATAAGTGAGTTAATTGAGCTTAAACTCTCCTTCACACATTTTGCCTAGTATTTCCCCCAGGTTTTTTTGTTTGTATGTTTGTTTTGTTTTGTTTTTTTTTACAAAATTAAAAGTTAAAGCCACTGAAGTTGTCTCTTCCTACCTTTTCTATGAAGGAAATGCTCAAGCCAGCATTGCTTACGGAGCAAGGACAAGGAGCCAAGAAGCCAAGGAGCTGAGTGTTGAGGGGACATTTCACACTGAACCAAGACCTGCGTCTTTGATTTCTAAACAGTTTCAGCCCTTGAAATCATCAGAGCTCCAGTTTTGTTTTGAAAAGTAGGCTTTATAAGGAGGAAACTTAAATAATGTCATCCACTCTGAATAAAAATGATTCCCAGGCTATTCTTAAAGAAAATTCCCACCTACTCAGTGGTTTACTGTTTGCACTTACTGAAAACACCAGCAACGTAATAGAAATGCAGTCTTGCTTGTCCATGCACAAGGACAAAAAATAGTTTAATAGCAAGGAATCCTAACTCATAGCGGAAAAGTCAGCCCAACGGCAATGGGTGGCATTTCAGTTCCCTTTACTGCCCAGGAACAGCTAACAAGAGGATCCCCTTTCCTCCATCAGGTTTGACATTGACATTCTTGCCTGCTTCCCCAAATGCAATCTCGCTCATATAATATGGAAGGTAAGCTTGTTTTTTCTTTTTTTTTTTAAACCAGCATCTGATAGCCTACCTATTAAAAACCTACTCGCCAGGAAATTGGAGCTAAGGATTCTAACAAGTGGCTTGTTAGCAGAGAATGTCCTGACTGCAGTAAGGAGCAGGCCTGCCACTTTTTACCCCATCCTCTGAGGATAATAAGTAAGAAGGACAAAATGAGTGCAGCCCTCCTGGGTCTCCCCTTAAGAGTTTAAAAGCAAAATATTGATTTTGAGTTACCCTGCTTCAACTCAGCTTTGCTCTCATGATATTTTTATTCCCTTGTAGATTCCTGGGTCCATTTGTTGCAGATTTTAAAAGTAAATCACTGGTGAATCTGTGGTGTGTCTATGTAACATTTCTGCACCTAAAAATATGGTCAGTTGACACCTTAAAGGTTTCTGAGCAGCTCTAACTCTTAGTGACATCTCCAGTTGCGTCCCCAGTATGCTCAAAACAGATAAAGTGGATGCATTGATTTTAGTTGTATAAAACCCTTGACAAAATCTCTTTGTGGCCATCTCTGCAGTCTCTTGATGATTTATAAAGGGTTTGCTTATGACACAAATGTGATCCTTTCACTCTCTTCCATTTTGTTTTTCAACTACGTCCACAGTGAGTTTCCTGAGGCCAGCAGACCAACAGCAAAAAATGCTTAGGTACCCAGGGCTAGCCAAGCAATCTTTACTACTTTGTATTAGGAGATGCCCCTAGAATTGTGACTCAGATTATATCAATATTATTGTCAGTAGAGCCTGGAACTGGGCCATTTTAGGATTCTTAATTCTAGCTCCTATTTTACAATGAACTTTCTTTTGCAGTATACAAAGATTTGTTGACTAAATCAGGGCCAGGAACAGCTGGGGGAAAAAGCATACTCACATGCATTCTAAATGAAATTTGACACTCTTCTGTGGGTCTCTTGGGATGAGATAAAAAGAGATTACATTCGAAGATAAATCTAAATTCTGAATCTTCATTTAAATTTCTCAGATTTCCCCAACTTTATGAATAGTTTCCTATGCATCGGAAGGAATGAACTTCATTCTTTTCTGGATTCTTTTCCCATGTAGATGAGGAGTCATTTCCAGCTAACAAAACTGCATCCCATCCTCTCCATCTGAAAAGGGAAGTTTTGGAAGTCTCCAGAATGCTTTGATATTAAATCCCAAATGCGGAAGATTGCTCTTGGCTGCTCCACAGAACAGCCAAACTTGATCATTTCTTTTCACTCCAGCTTTTGATACCTCTAGATTTCCCTCTAGAAAATGAATGTCACCACATTCCTCTGAGAAATTATTTATCTATCAAGATGATACTAAAGTCATCAAAAAGGTAAAAATCCATTTGTTCAATAACATGTATTGAGACGTGAAAGCAGGGAGCTGTAATATAGAGAGGAACAAGACACAGATCATGGTGAGAAACAAGCAAAGAAGTCAGTGGTCAAATTTAAAAGATGTGAAGAAAGAGACAGAGGGACTCCTCATTCAGCAGTGAGAGAGGGTGGGGATGTCAGAAGCAGCTTCCAAAACAGGAGACAGTTGAACCAAATACAGAACAGTGGGTAGGAGTACACCAAGTGCAAAGAAGTTGTCCCAGGCTCCTAGGGCTGCCACAACAAAGAACCACACACCAGGTGGCTTCAAGCAATAGAACTTTATTGTCTCCTAGTTCTGGAAGCTGTGGTCGGACATCAAGGTGTTGGCAGGGCCGTGCTCCCTCTGAGGGCACTGCCTTCTGGCATCTGGTAGTTCCTGGGCTTGTGATAGCATCACCCCAATCATCACATTTCTGTGTGCCTGTCTGTGTCCAAATTTTCCCGTTTTCCAAGGACACCAGTCACACTGGATTAGGGACCCATCATACTCAGGTATGATTTCATCTGCACTTAATTACATCTGCAGGGAACCTCTTTCCAAACAAAGCCACACGCTGAAGGTAGTGGGGTTAGGACTTAAAGGACAAAGTGGAGGTGGGGGCAAAATTCAACCTATCATAGAGGGTGAAAAGCCAACAAAGCGAGGTATAAATTCCTGTATGGTCACTGCAGGAGGCCTCTGAGCTGGGCCTGAAATGTGTGCTGAAAAAAGTGGAAGGAGCCTGTGAGAGTGCTAGGCTGTCAGATCACAGAGAGCGAGGGGTGCCAAAGACAGACTTGACTCTTATTGATGATCATGGGAAGCCGTGGACCGGTGGCATGGTGTAATCAGGTGTGCAGCTTAAAAAAGTTCTCTGACGTCACATGACACATGCATCAAAATGGGTAAGACGGAGGCTGGGAGAGGGACCCTTTAACGGAGGTAAAGGGCAAACCTGCTCTTATGAACTATTTCTTTAGCCTAATTATTTAATTGGTAACTGTTTCCTCCTTAAGACTAGTTCCCTAGAGAGTGGTCCCTCTCAAAATCAGACCTACTGAGGTCCTACCAAATGCCTGGTAAGGTATGGCACTAGGTTATGGGAATATAGATCATAAATTGCACAGATAATCTGTATTATAGATAAATCATAAATATCAAAGTCAAAATTATGAAGTGTATAAACATGTTGAGAAGGCAATGTTGCATAAATTAAGCAAGAGAACAAAGTAGATTAGAGATAAAGTAGAAGTCAATACCAAAAGAATAATGTGTTGCTAAAAATGAAAATTTTAGGAAAGCCTTCTGAAAGAAGTGGTACTTTGTACGGGTCTGTAAAAATGAGAATTTAGATAAAACAAGAATAAGCTGAGTTGATGTTTCAATCTCTCATTTCAAAACAAGTTATTACTTTCTTTCTTTTTTTTAAGACTTTACTTATTTATTTGACAGAGAGAGAGAGAGATCACAAGTAGGCAGAGAGAGAGGGGGAAGCAGGTTCACTGCTGAGCAGAAAGCCCAATGTGGGGCTCAATCCCAGGACCCTGAGATCATGACCTGAGCTGAAGGTAGAGGTTTAACCCACTGAGCCACCCAGGTGCCCGAAAACAAGTTATTACTTTCTTCAAGTACCCGGAGATGAACTAAGAACTCCTTAACAATGCTAAGATTAGGAGTCGAAGAGTAATAATTTTTACATGTTGCAAAGTGCTTTATTTAAAAAAAAAAAAAAAAAAAAAAAAAAAAAAAACACTTTAAATTTTGTAACTCCACACATGGAGATCTATACAGTGTAAAATGCCTTAACTCCAACTTTAACACTTTAACATTACCTGACTATTCTAGGGAGACAACTAGAAATTTTCTCCCAGAAGTCCATACAGCATTGAATTTCAGCACTCTGGCGAGTAAACCAGGACAATGTCTCTCTGAGCCATCCTAACTTGTTCAGAATCCAGAAAGAAAGTGATTCATTTTTGCCCTTTAGGAAACAGGAGCAATTTTCATATTGTGAAATCTTGGCAACGGTTTCCTCTTCACAATAGGCAAAGGGGGAAAAGCTGCATTAGGTACCATCTGTCAAATATAAATCCTTCAAAACTAGCAGTGACACCAGAATAAAATAACATCGTACAAATGTGGACACTTGGCTTTACATACATAATCCTGTTAAGAGAAGCTGCCTTCCCATGGTTTATTATCGTCTTTTCTTAGTGACATTAAAAAATGTCGTCATCGGGGTGCCTGGGTGGTTCAGTCAGCCTACTCTGGATTTCAGCTCAGGTCATGATCTCAGGGATCTGAGACCGAGCTCCCCCTCAATCTCCTTGCTTAGCGGGGTGTCTGCTTGAGAGTCTCTCCCTCTGCCCCTTCCCCCCACTTGGGGGTACACCTTCTCTCACTCTCAAATAAATAAACAAATCTTTAAAAAAAATTACCAGTATATTAAACAAAGAGAAGTTATGGCATGTAATCAGATCTCATCTTTATTTTTAGGCCTCCTGTTCTCGTGTTAAAACTCATTCAAGGTGGAAACTTGCCCTCTGCCCTCTGAGGATGAAAACTCGGGCACTGCGGCAGTCCTATGATTTTTCTAATAACTCTGAAAAGAAGGAAGGCAGGAAGGAAGGAGCGAGGCCTACAGTCATTTTAAGTTAGAAAACTTGTCTAAGTTTAGTAGCTAAATGTCCGTAATCTCACATAATAATCACAAAATTTGAACATGATTTTAAGGCAAAATATTCTTCTTTCTGGACCCTGAAGGTTTCTGAAGAAAGGAAGCTCGAGGAAGCAGCATGAACCTGCCTATAAGCGCCCTTCATCCCCAGCCCTCCTTCCTCATCCCCGCCCCCCACCATCAGGATTGCTGACTCATGCTGGCAGTCAAAGCAGCCGAGAGAGAAGATGGTGAAAAGGAGCAGCAAAATGTCACTGGACTGGTCCTGTCATTGTTGTATAATGACTCTGAGCCAGACAATTGAAGAAAACTGATTCTCCTTCTTGAGAACTTTCATGGTTTATTCAGAGACCACCAGGGAAAACATGAGCTTCCTCTGACACAGGTGATGCGTTTTTCTCTCTTTGCCCCCACCCGCCACCCCCACCCCCAGCCCATTAGGAATTTTCCAGCAGTCTACTCCTCATAGTTCATCTCAGTAACCTCATGGCCCCCAGAGGTGGCCCTCTTTTTGGACAGGGTTTAAAGTCTTTCCCTTCTTTCTCTTCTCTTCCCACATCCAATCCTTGGGAAAGTCTCATTCTTTCTTTAGCCCAACAATCTCTAACATCCACCTTCAAAGACTTCAACTGGTGGGAAAGAGCATTGTCATAGATGGACCTTGGTGAGCCTCTTAAAGATGATGATCCTGATGATACTAATACTTATTGACCACTTACTAGTACCAGATACTTTTAAAAACACTTTTCATGAATGAACTCATTGAATCTTCACAACAAACCTAGAAAATAGGAATTACTATCTCTAGGAAACTGAAGCATAGAGAAATGTAAAAACCTGCCAAGTCACCCAGCCAGTAAATGATGGTGCATGGGTAGATCCTCTTCTCGTTGCATTCTTGTCTCATACTTGGGTTTTCTGACTGCCTTTTGCTACCACTCTTCTCTCCTACACACAGAACTCTCAAAATGGGATTCCTAGCATGATGTGCAAGCCTTAAAAAGATATATCATATACATTCCTATGAAACCAAGTGGCACAATGTCTCCCCCAACTCTTGCTTTACCCAGAGCTAAGCCAATTTGCTCTCCAGACATCTGGCCAACATCCAGGAAGAAAAATACAAAGCAATTCAAATGGTGACAGAAATAGACCCAGATGGTCTTGCCTCGTTCCCACCTTGACCTTTACTTGCTATACCTTCCTTTCTTAGCTTGTTCTTTGACATTTAAGGAAGCAACAAGAACTGGCTCCTGCAGCTGGACCTTGGGTTTTCATCTTGGTCAAAAGCATCTTGGTTAGGGGCACCTGGGTGGCTCAGTGGGTTAAAACCTCTGCCTTGATCTCAGGGTCCTGGGATCGAGCCCCGCATCAGGCTCTCTGCTCAGCAGGGAGCCTGCTTCCTCCTCTCTCTCTGCCTGCCTCTCTACCTACTTGTGATCTCTGTCTGTCAAATAAATAATTTTTTTTTTTTAAATTAGGTAGTCCTCTCCCGATTTTACATACATTTTACATAGATATTCGCTTTTATTTACTTATTTATTTTAAGATATACTTGTTTGAGAGGGAGGGAGAGAGCATGCACACGCACGGGGGGGGGGGGGGAGGGGGCAGGAGGAGGGCAGGCAGAGGGAGAAGGAGACAGTTTTAAGCAGACGTTGCCCTGAGCACAGAGCTTGATCTTACCACCCCAAGATCAAGAGCAGAGCTGAAATCAAGAGTTGGATGCTTAATAACTGTGCCACTGAGGCACTCCCATACATAGTCACTTTTAAATGATGAAGTCAGAAATGGAGAACATTTCAAATGCACAGATATTTCCATTGGATTGGCTGGAGAGGAGGTGTGGGAGAGAACGGACCAGAATTAATGAGGCAAACCTCAGCTGGCGTAAAAGATATCCACATGTTTGTAGTTCTTATTCCTATGGGTAAATTTGGTTCCCAAAAGATTAAATTCATTTACATCACCTCAGTTGATACTTACAGCGGTGTTGGATTTTATCATTTTAAAAATATTCTTTAGGCAAAAAGGGGACTCGTGGGTTTACTTTTGTTGTTTTGAATTGTTTGAATTACTACTAGTTTATATCTTTGTTTTACAGATGCAGTCTTTTATGAACAATTTTGTTCATTATCACATATATTATTCCTTTATTTGACATATGATATTTGCTATGAGTATTCCTTATATCACTGTTGTATTTCATTTTGGTTTGATGTTTTTTGAATTATACAAGTTTTCTATTTCTTTAGTCTAATTTGTCTTTTTTTCTCAGTAATTAAAACATCATTTAAAAACGTCTTTTTAGTAAAGCATCAGCCAAAAGCAGATAGATGCTTAACCTACTGAACCACCCCAGGCTCCCCATAGGGATATTTCTTATTTCTAAAATCTCCCATTCTGAAATCACCGGGAATTAATTTTGACATGTTATTTAAGGTATATATTTTAAAATGAAGTTTCCTGGGGCACCTGGTGGCTCATTAAGCATCTACCTGTGGCTCAGGTCATGATCTCAGGGTCCTGGGATCAAGGCCCGCATTGGACCCCCAGATCAACCAGGAGCCTGCTTCTCCTTCTCCCTCTGCCTGCTGCTCCCCCTACTTGTTCTCGCTCTCTCCGTCAAATAAATAAATAAAATCTTTTTTTTTTTTTAAATGAAGTTTCCTTGAGGTTCCTGGCTGGCTCATTCAGAAGAGAGCACAACTCTTGATCTTGGGGTCATGAGTTTGAGCCCCACATTGGGTATAGAAATTACTTAAATAAATAAAACTTAAAAAACAAAACATGTTTAAAAAAAGAAAATAAGGGGTCCCTGGGTGGCTCAGTGCGTTGAGCCTCTGCCTTTGGCTCAGGTCATGATCTCAGGGTCCTAAAATGAAACCCCGCTTCAGGCTCTCTGCTTAGCGGGGAGCCTGCTTCTCCCTCTCCCTCTGCCTGCCTCTCCATCTATTTGTGATCTCTCTCTCTGTCAAATAAATAAAATCTTAAAAAAAAAAAAAAGAAAAGAAAAGAAAATGAAGTTTCCTGCCCCCCACAATTGCAGAGCTGGGCTGTCAGTATCATTTAATGAAGAGTTGTTCTCTATACTCATTTGCGGTGGTTGTCTCATTGCATATTCTTATATCCTAAAATTTCTGCAGATTTCATTAGAGTGTTTCACAGAACCCAGTTCAAGTTTCATTTGTGGTCACCGTCCCACCCCAAACCCAAATATATGTCATCTACTTAATGAAGCCCAACAGTGTCTAACCCAAGCATCTCTTGAAAAGAGTGGTCCCCATGTTGATGGCAATATCAAAGCTCAAGCCACCAGCATCCCTTGCTTGGACCAGTTCACTAACTCTGGATTCCTTTTCTGTATGACAGCCAGAGGGATACGTTAAAAATACAAAACCTGCTTATCATCTGCTGCTGCTCATAATGCTGCTTATAGCATTTAGACTAAAATGTAAACATGCTTATTTAGGGACCACAAGCTCACAGATGATTTGGTCCCTGACCACCTTTCTTATCGCTCATATCATTGTCTAGCCACAGTCTCCAGAACTGTCTCCTTTCAGGTTCAAATACACCATACATGGTTGTCACACCATGGGTGCAGTATGTGCTGTCCCCATGCTCAGAATGTCCTCCTTCTGATTCAGGAGGCAGCCTGTCATCTGGGGCCCACTGACAGGAACTCCTGAGGCGGGGCTTCCCTGAGCTCCCAGTCCAGAGCAGCTCTCCTATCAGCTTTTCACACCAACCTGCTTTATTCAAGGATCTGCAATTGCCTCACCTTCCTGTTTTCTACTTCATCTTCTGTACCTCTCTTATAAATTCCTTGAAAAGAAAGATCTTGTGTGCCTTCTTCATTCCCATAAACCCAGTACTTAGAATAATAAATGTTACCCAGTAAGTGTCCTATGTTTCTTGAGTGGATGGATGGCTGCGGGAATAGTTGAGTGGATGGATGGACAATTAGATATCCCCTGGCACTCTTCCCCAGCACCTCCATCCTTTGATTAACATCTTATGCAGTGACTTAGTGTTTGTTCCTCCCAAGTATTCATTTTACCCTTTCCTATTCCTCACAGCCTTACATTTGTGAGGGTATGGTGTGACCTCTCCAGGCCCAGGAGTGGCCCCATCTCTCTAGGCACAGAGACTAGTTCAGTGATGAGCAGGATAGGGTACCTATTTCAGGCCTGAGACTAGAGTAGAAGCTTGGGGCTTCTGGGGAAGACTCTGCCTTTTTCTTCCATATTGTTAAGATATGAATTAGATTTGGTATAATCCCACTGAGAATCCCAGCGGGCATTTTTTTTTTTTTTCATAGCAAAAGCAACAGTAAAAGGAAGAAATTAACAAAGGTAAATGAAGATACTCACGAATGCATAGTTTTTCTTTTTCTAAAATAGTAATTTAAATGTTCAGTTTATTTACTTTGTCTCTTTCATTTTGTTTTTATAAACTCACTCAAAGCCACAGCTTTATAGATATTTGTCAAGTTAATTCTAAAAGGCATTGGAAGTGTACAGGACCTGGGACAGCTGTAGTCTGGGCAGCATCCTATTACTGTGGGCATGTGCTATTCATAAGCTTTCACTACTCTTTTAAATATACAGTAGATCTATTCTTAAGTCCGCCTTTGCTCCCAATATTGTTAGAAAAGAGTGAATTCTTAGCTTCTGTAAATTCCAAAGTTGTTAGAATTTTAAACATTCGAATTTATATTGCCAATTCTTTTTGACAAGAGTCCAAAATATGTTCTTGCAATTTCAACCATTTTGGAGGTGAAAAAGGAAATCTGAGGTTTCTTTTTTGAAAATGTTTTTATAAAATTACATCAAATTCTTGAAATGTCCTGCCCCCATATCTTTAAAAGTAAATATCAGCTTAAGTTTCAATCATCTAATTGCTTGCATTTTGCCCATCTTATACTGTGAACCTAAGAATAAAAACCAAGTTATTACTCTCTGGTTCTCTATGCCCTGTGCCATCAAATCTTTTCAGAGAGAGAAGAAATCGAGGTTCAGTAGCTATTCTTAATGAAGAAATGGCTTCACTCCCTAAGCTATCACACTCTATCACACAACATCTGAGAATTTTCAACAGTAAAGTAATTGGCCACTTTCCTCATGTTCTGAAAGGGTAAATCTGGGGAGAACTGCACCATTTTCATCAATCTGGGATACTTACTATCCTCTTTTCCACATCCAGTTGCTGCCGTTCACTTTGCATTAATGTGTATACTATAAACTCTTAAGTGTAAGAAGTTAATTGAAAGTATACTGTGGTCCTTCTTAGACAAAGAGAAGATACTGGCAACAGTTTTGCTTCTTGTCTTTATAAGCACAGCTAAAGAGATTGACATGACACCCACCCCTTTTCTTGGAAATCACAAGTTTAAGCACTGCATTCAGTAATAGTACGACTAGATGTTTAAAGAACTAGGCATGTGGGGCTTCTAGGTGGCTCAGTCCTTAAGCATCTGCCTTCGGCTCGGGTCATGATCCCAGGGTCTGGGGATGGAGCCCCAAATCAGGCTACCTGCTCAGTGGGAAGCTTGATTCTCACTCTCCCACTACCCTTGCTTGTGTTCCCTCTCTCGCTGTCTCTTTCTCTCTCTCTGTCAAAGAAATAAAACTTAAAAAAGAAAAGAAAAAAAAGAACTAAGCATGAAAAAATCAATAAATAACAATCAATCTATAAGTAATCATTCTTTCATTTAATTCAGACTTTTTCTAGGTAGCATCTTAAAAATAGAATTTTTTCTTTCGTATTAAATTGTCTTCTTTCTGCTGTCGCCATTGTTTGGTTCACTTTGTAGTACCAGTAAACTTTGTAAGTTCACATAATCATAATAGTAACAATGTTAAAGACTTAATAGATGTAACAATCCTTAAAGATATAAAGCTAACATTCTGGCATCCCCAAGGTGAGCACAGAACCGGACACCTACGCAGTCCTTCATAAATTTGTGTTAAATGAGGCTACTTGACACTGAAAAAATGCTGTAGTCCTAGAAAAAACATTATATTGTCCAAGATAAATCACATACGTGGAATCAGTTGTTAAGATCCCTTGAACTATTGAGTACTCTGCTAAAGTTTTTCACTCCATTCGGGAAGTTTATTTTATCCAACTGTAATTCTTCAATGCTAACAGTTTCTTTATAATCCCACTGAAGTAGAAATAGGGACAAGGGGGTGAGGAGAGAAAATAAAAGGAAGAAGGTACATAAACAGCATTTCTCCACCTTCTCTCTCTTACTGCTTTTTGCTCATAATGAGACACCCAAGAAGTGGATTTGGGTCCAGAAGAGATAGTCTATATACCAGGTGTTCAATCAGATATCCTATAGTCCACATTCAGCCCACAGATATGCTTTCTTGGCCCTAGGCAATATTTTTCTGGATTTTACGATAATTAAATAGTTTTTAATATTTTAAAATCCAGAAAATTTGCAGAAATATCTAAGTTCTGACTTCTCTTCAATAAAAATCAGTAGAATTGACAAAGGTGTTATCCAATTTTCACCAGGTGTCAGTGGGCTGGGGCTGAATTGTTATTGCCCCTTTGTGTGAAAGCAGGGCGGGGCAGCCAATGTGCCAGAGACACCCTGCCTCTAATGTCAGAGGCACTTGTGGTGGTTGGATTTCAGATGACAGTCAAGCACAGTGGCTAAGGCTGTGGACTCTGGACTAGCCTGCCTGGGTTTGAATCTAGATTCCATCATTTTTGACCAGTGCTCATTGTGGGGAGGTCACCTGATCTTTCTGTACCTTGGTTTGTTATTTGTTAAGTAGGACAATAATTGTTACCCAACTTTGTGATGAGAATTAAATGATTCTATACATGAAATACTTAGAACAGTGCCCCCTCCCACCTTGCAAGCACACCTGGTAAATATCAGGTATTATCACCTTCTTGCCTGAGCTGTGTTTTCTTATGGGGGTGGGTTTAAGAAAAAACCAAGTAGGCCTTAACCTTCTGTCTCTATCAAAAGTGAAAAAAATACAATAGCCTCAGAAAATAAAGCCTATTCCTGCATGTGGAAAATGCATATAAAGTCTGTCTGTGTCAAGGAAATGGATGACACCATTATGAGCCAGTGCACAGTGAGAGCTTTAACCAGAAGTATAGAAGAATGGTGGGAAAAGATTATCTAAAGAAAAGATTGGGTTGGGATGCTTGGGTGGCTCGGTAGGTTAAGTGTCCACCTTCGACTCAGGTCATGAAGATGCTTTCTCTTCCTCTGCCCCTTCCCCCTCAAAATAAATGGATGAATCTTAAAAAATTAAAAGAAGGAGGAGGAGGTGGGGCGCCTGGGTGGCTCAGTGGGTTAAGCCGCTGCCTTCGGCTCAGGTCATGATCTCGGGGTCCTGGGATCGAGTCCCGCATCGGGCTCTCTGCTCAGCAGGGAGCCTGCTTCCTCCTCTCTCTCTCTGCCTGCCTCTCTGCTTACTTGTTATCTCTCTCTGTCAAATAAATAAATAAATCTTTAAAAAAAAAAAAAAAAAAAAAAGAAGGAGGAGGAGGAGAAAAATCCAGAGACAGAAAGATCTGCAGCCCATTAGAAGAGGACTCCCAGAATCAATGCTGGGTTGTAAGTCAAACTGAAGATGTACAACTCTGGACATTCTCACCAGGCCTGGGAGTAGATCTGGCCCAAGGGAGCCTCAAGAATATGTCAAAGGGAGTGAGCCCTCTTGCCATCATCAGCAGGGAGTAGTTTCTTAGTTTAAAGAAGTGCTAAGGTATACAAATGAAGTTTTCAGAGGGGTTAAGGAATATAACTGAGGTATGGTTCACCATATATCAAATTCAACAAGAGGCTCTCGTAAAAAAAAAAAAAAAAAAAAAAAGGCACAATCCCAGAAATTCTGATTCAGTCAGTCCTGAATAATGCAAAAGGTCACCTATTATAGCATTGTTCATATAGCATATGACTGGAAAAACCTAAATGGCCATCAATGGGGAAATAGATGAATAACTATGGTGCATTCACGCAAGGGGATACTCTTGCAGCTGGCTAAAGAAGTGAAGTTCTTTGGGGCGCCTGGGTGGCTCAGTGGGTTAAGCCTCTGCCTTCAGCTCAGGTCATGGTCTCAGGGTCCTGGGATCGAGCCCTGCATTGGGCTCTCTGCTCAGCGGGGAGCCTGCTTCCTCCTCTCTCTCTGTCTGCCTCTCTGCCTACTTGTGATCTCTTTCTGTCAAATAAATAAATAAATCTTAAAAAAAAAAAAAAAGAAGTGAACTTCTTTATGTGTTGATATGGAGTGATTTCCAACATTCATTGTGAAGAGGTAAGGGGGGAGCATGATGCAAAATAGTGCTTTAATACGCTTCCCCTGGGGGAAAAATATAAATATGCCTCTCTATCTGAATAAAAAATGTCTCCAGAGGCATCCATAAGAAACTGGTAATATTGGTTGTGTCTAGGAAGAGCCACTGAGCATCTGGGAAAGAAATAGAAAGAAGATATCCCCCTCCTTTTCTTCAAGATTTTATTTATTTATTTGATAGAGAGAGAGAGAAAGCCCACAAGTAGGCAGGCAGAGAGAGAAACAGGCTCCTTGCTGAGCAGAGAGCCCAAGGTGGGGCTTGATTCCAGGACCCCAAGATCATGACTTGAGCCAAAGGCAGAGGCTTAACTCACTGAGCCACCGAAGCACTCCAAAGATATCCCCTTTTTTTCCCTTGAATTTTGAACTATATGAATTTATCATTATTTTTTTTAAAATGAGTAAATGTCTTAGAAAATGAAATGGAAGAGAGAAAGGAAGGGAGGAAGGGAGAGGTTGAGGGAGGGACGGAGAGAGTTTGGATAGAAGATCAAATCATTCGAAAATAGCACCTGCAAAGTTTTCCTGAGAAAATCTGTATAATAACACAATCCAGTCATGCAAGAGACTGGAAACGCAGAGGGCAGTACACAAAAGGACTGGCAGTGAGCTCAGAATCCATTTAATTATAAACAATGACAAATCATTACAACAATTGCAATTATAAAACAAATGTTAAATGTTCCTTTTTTTTTTTTTTTTAAGATTTTACTTAATTATTTGGGACAGAGAGAGAGAGCATGGGCAGGGTAAGAGGGAGAGGAAGAAGCAGTCTCCCTATAAACTCAAGGAGCCTGACTGGGGACCCTGAGATCATGACCTGAGCCCAAATCAAGGGCTGGATGCTTAACCAAGTGAGTCAGCCAAGCGCCCCTAAATGTTCTTATTTTTGAAGGGGTAATAGCATAATGTCAAACTTATAAGAAGATAGGTATAATGTAGATATAATGGACTGGTACATAAATCTCAAAGCCTGCTGTCAGAAATTCAAGGGTAGGAGGCAGTGCCATTTTCAAGTATGAAACATGAGCTGCGGCTGAGGCCCTGGTCTAGGCACTGAGAATCCCAGCGTGAATGAAATAGACAAGAACCATTATGTCATGATATTTCCATTCCACCTGGCTGTCCTCATTCATAATGATTCATAATCATTCATAATAGTCTACAAAACCAGTTTTGTTTCTTAGACAAAAACAAAACAAAAAACCCTCCACATAAGTACAGGGGTGCCTGGGTGGCATACTGGGTTAAGTGCCAGACTTTTGGTTTTGGCTCAGGTCATGATCTCAGGGTGATGAACTCAAGCCCCACATGGGGCTCTGTGCTGGGCGTGGAGCCTGCTTGAGATTCTCTCTGTCCCCTTTCCCTCTCCTCCCTCCTGCCTGTGCACACATGTTCTCTCTCTCCCTGTCTCTAAGAAATCAATCAATCAATAATAAATAAATACAAATTTTTTTTAAAAACCTAAGTATATTGTTTAAAGCCATAAAAATAGTCACTGATGACAGGTTTTTTTTCTGAAATACTAATGAAGTATGGAGAGGGAGAAAAGAAGACAAAAGATAGAGACTGCATCACATACGAAAAAGAAGAAAACAAAAAAATGAGCAGGCAAGAAGTAAAATCATAAAATAAAATGGCAGAATCAAGGCCAAACATGACTATATTACTATGTGAAACAGATTGCTATATTTTACAGCTATACTATTTGATATAACTCTGCTAAAACGTTTTGAAATTTAAGAATTAAATAGATAAATGAGAATAAGAGAAAATATAAAAAAGCTCTAAAGGACAATTGGGGCACCTGGGTGGCTCAGTGTGTTAAAGCCTCTGCCGTCAGCTCGGGTCATGATCCCAGAGTCCGGGGATCAGCAGGGAGCCTGCTTCCCCACCTCTCTCTGCCCGCCTCTCTGCCTACTTGTAATCTCTGTCTATCAAATAAATAAAATCTTAAAAAAAAAAAAAGGCATACTTTTGCGATCAAAACCCAACAAAGACAATATGAACTGATTCCTTTTTTAAATACTTATGCAAAATTTTCAAATAGTAGTTCAGCATGAGGAGCCTTGCAATGCATTATGGATATAAAATATAACTATAGCCAGTTAACTCCAGGAACACGGAGGTATTACATATTAGAGAGTCTCTTAGTAAAATTCACCATAATAATAGATTAAATAGGAAAAAGTAAACTAATTTCCATAGCAACCAGAGTTGCCAGGGACTGGGGGTTGGGAAAAAAGACTGATGACAAAGGAGCAGTTGGGAAGTTTTCAGGGTGATAGAAATGTTTCTTATTTTGATTATGGCATTAGTTACATAGGTGTATACATTTGTCACAACTTATCAAACTGCAGACTTCTAAAAAAGGTGAATATTGTATAAAGTATACCTTAATATATTTGACTTTAAAAATAATTCATTTGAATAAACATGTTATTTATTTGATTTTTTATTTGATTTTTTTAACATGTGACATTATCTCAGATAAATTAATAATAGATAGCAAATTCTTTAATTTGTATGTATCCACAAAATACCAACACAAAATCTATTTACAAAAAAAATTCAAATGTATTCTCAATTCCTACATTTGTTATATATATATTCTAAATTTAGTATCAGACCAGATGATTCAACATGAGAAGCATTTCCATTAGATATAAGAGCTCAGTGATACTATTATTTAACATTTGTTGTAAGAGATATTCAGTATTCAAGAATTGAACTATTGGGAAAGAAGAGGAAAATGATTATGTTCAGGTGAGTGATATGAAAAAAACCAAAGATAATCTAATGCAAAGCTACTCAAAGTCATAGGGAAATTCAGAAAGTAGTTAATAACAAGATTATTCTTTAAATCAATAGCTTCAGGACACCTGGGTGGCTCAGTCAGTTAAGTCTCTGTCTTGGGCTCTGGTCCTGGGAACCCTCTGTCAGGCTCTCTGCTCAGCAGGGAACCTGCTTCTCCCTCTCCCTCTGCTCCCCTCGTAACCCAGTTGTGCTCTCGCTCTCTCTTTCTCTCAAATAAATAAATAAAATCTTTTAAAAATGTAATAAACAATCCCCTTTTATCAGGAATGACAATATAATCAACAACAAAAATGCGTACAGATAAATTTATCAAGAAAGGTATAAGCCCACATGAACAAAACATACAGCTATACCAAGAGAAACTTGAGTAAATGTTAAAGACATACATTAATTTTGGAAATAAAGTTTATTTTGTAAAGACACCATTTTTTATAAATAAATTTTTAGATTCAATGCAGTCCTGATCAAAACTCAAATTCTCAGTTTCATGTAAAAGAATACAGTTAGAGAGTAGCCAAAAAATTGCCTAAAAGAGAAAGGTGTAGGGCCACCCGGGTGGCTCAGTGGGTTAAGCGGTGACTGTTGATTTCAGCTCAGGTCATGACCTCAGGGTCCTGAGATCCAGGGACTCCTTGGGATCCACACTCCTCCTGGGGCTGAGCGCAGGCTCGGTGCGGAGTCTGCTTGAAATTCTCTCTCTTCCTCTCCCACTGCCCCTCCCCTGCTCTCTCTCTCTCAAATAAATAAGTAAATCTTAAAAAAAATAAAGAAACAACATGGTATATATTTTGGTACTACAGGGGAAAATTATAAATCTAAGTAAAATTACATATCACTAAAACAGAAACAGTCAAATATTCAGTGCTGTTAATAGAGTTCAAAATTATACCCAAATATAGATGAAAATGTGGTATATATTTTTAGAAGCACTTCGGTTTAGGGCTAATCAGTAAATGGTTTTTAAACAACTGGTTAGCTACTTCGAACATAAAGATGAACTTCTACCAATTTTTTCCTCAAATTAATTTCAAATGTATCCAAAAAAACATATGATATGAAAAAGCAATCTTAGAGAAGGTCAAGTTTTTCTGCAGTTTCACATAAAGTCCAACTGTACCAAGAAAGATACTCAGATTTTCTGTGCAGAGTATGGCATCATAAACTACGTCAAAAGATAAATGCTAAAATAGGGGGACATATTTGCAACACTCCATGAAGTATGATACATATGATATTTAAAGAGCTCTACTAAACTTAAATGTGATGCACAAACTCATTAGTTATTTTAGAAATGCAAGGTAATATTTTCCCATACCAGAATCACAAAGACTAGAAGGGTAAGTGATAGCTGGTGTTGGTAAGAATGAGGAGAAATAGATGCTCTTAAACATTTTTATTAGGAATGTAAGTTGGTACCAAAAAGAATCTGTTAATGTATACCAAAATTTTAAACAAATATATTCGATCTAATAACACCAATTCAAGGGATTCATCCCAACGAAATAGTAGGACATGTATGCAAAGATTTCCACGCAAGAATGTTTATTGTAGTGTTGCTTGTAACAGGAAAAACTGAACACTGTTTGCATATTTACAGATTACAGAAGTATTATATTTGTGTGACATTATGTCCAGGCATATCCGGAAAGGCACACAGTAGTTGAAGTTAGGATGTTGGTTCAAATTAACCTACACATTAGCCTAGTTCTGATCTCGGAAGGGGGCAGGATCAGCCATCAACAGCTCAAAGAAGTCAGGGATCCAGATTCTTTGCCTCTCTCTTATCTGTTGCTTGAGCACTGGGTTCTCTTAAAGAGAGTCCCCTCACTGTCCCACAGTGGTGCCAGAGGCCATCAGGCTACTTGCTTCCTACATAAGCAGGATAATGAAAGGAAAAAAGAAACCTCGCTCCTAACCACTGACTCCAAGTCATCCCCTTCAGTCTGGATGAGTAGCAATTTCCATAGAAACAACATGTACTGATTGACTTAAATTAACGAGGCTCTCCCCCATATTGGGTCTGGGATCACTTTTTCCTGAGTCACATAAGGAACAGATGCCTGACTAAAACAGGAGTTCTTGGAGTGCCTGGGTGGCTCAGTGGGTTAAGCCTCTGCCTTGGGCTCAGGTCATGATCTTAGGGTCCAGGGATCAAGCCCCACATCAGGCTCTCTGCTCAGCAGGGAGCCTGCTTCCCCCTCTGTCTCTGTCTGCCTCTGCCTACTTGTGATCTCTCTCTGTCAAATAAATAAATAAAACCTTTAAAAAATGGAATTCTTTTTGGAAATACAAGTGGGATAAGATGGACACTAGGTGAGACACCGATTGGTGCCCCATATGTAATCACAAAACACCGAAAGTGGTTATCACTTGGAGGTTTGCTTACCAGTGCTCAGGGTTTTTGTTTTGGGTTTTGGTTTTCTCACTATATCTTTCTTCTTTCTTTCTTTTTTTTTTTTTTTTTCTGAACAGAGATTATATACCATCAAGAGGGGGAAAAAGTTTTTCCTTGATTATAAAAAAATGAAATATCAGTGGAAAACCTAGACTTGAGAATCTACTCATATCAGTGCCTCCACCTTTATGCTAGAAATTTTCAACTGAGGCAATTGCTAGGAAGTCATAAACATTAGATGAAAGGAAATGATGGTGTTCCCTCTGGCATTCGGAGTCTTTCCCTATCCGTCTACTTTGTCAACACACTTATGGGTGCTCAACAATTTGTAGAAAAAATGTAAGTATATTGGGGTGCCTGGGTGGCTCAGTGGGCTAAAGCCTCTGCCTGCGGCTTGGGTCGTGATCCCAGGGTCCTGGGATAGAGCCCTGCATCGGGCTCTCTGCTCAGCAGGGAGCCTGCTTCCTCCTCTCTCTCTCTCTGCCTGCCTCTCTGCCTACTTGTGGTCTCAGTCTGTCAAATAAATAAAATCTTTAAAAAAAATCATAAACATTTAGTGTTGGATACTAGATCACAAAACAATAAATGTATGCTAAAGTAAATTAGCATCTATCTTCCTGCCTCCTATTTCTCTCCTCCTCCTTTCTTTAACTTGATATCCCTTCCCTTAATACTCTCTAGCATTGTTATCATGTTAACCCAGTCCTAAGAGTAAAAGGTGTCATGCTTGAATAGCCCAAGACTTTAAAATGTTACAGACCTTGTTTAAGAATATATGGTCTGGTGGGTGGGGGGATGGGGTAACTGGGTGACGGGCATTAAGGAGGGTACTTGACATAAGGAACACTTGGTGTTATATGAAACTGATGAATCACTTAATTTCATCCCGAAACTAGTAATACACTATTTATACACTATTTGTTAATTAACTGAATTTAAGTAAAAATATTTAAAAATAAATAAATAAAAATAAAAATATATCGTCTGACCTGTATCACCCACCAATCCCAGAGGCCTGACAGAAAGGCACTACCGATGTTCACCAAAAGACATGCCCAAGAATGTTCATACCAGCACTCTCCATAAGAAGCCTCCCTGGAAACAACCCAAATGCCTCCAGCAGAATGAATAAAGAATATATATAAATTATAAATTATATAAATGCTACATATATTATATATTCCAGCAAAATGAATAAATTACACATATATTACATATATATTGCACAGCAAGAAGAACACACAAATGCAATTACACCCATCAACATGAGCAAATTTCCTAACCAAGCTGAATGAAACAAGCCAGACACAAAGAATGCACTAGATTCCACGTATATAGAATTTAAGAAATTAGAAATCTAACTGATGGTGATAGAAGTCAAAATGGTAGCATCCTCTTAGCAGGCAGTGACCAGAAGAGGGCATGGGGCCTTCTGGAGTTCAAGCAATACTGGATTTCTTAATATGGATGCTGGTTATACAAGTGCATTCAAATTGGGAAATTTTATTGAGCTATGTATTTAGAATATGTGTACTTTCCGGTATGTACTACACTGGACTTTTTGGAGTTTATTTTTTAAATATGGCTGGAATACACAGATTATAATTTCCTTATAAGGCTTTTTAATGGATGACATGAATGTTCTTGGCTGTATAATGTTGTTTTGCCATGTGATCCTTTTCCACCCACAAATAGTTATAAAACTGAGGTCCAACTGAAATGGAGACCCCACTGTGCCACTTAATTGAGCCCTGAAGTTCTTTCTTTCCCCCCTCAACCCTATTCCCCTTCTAATCCTTCCGAGTTTTAGTTGACTCAACAGAGACCATTTTCTCAGCTTAATGTGAGATTAAGACCCTGTTGGTTTATATCCTATCTCTGCAACTTGGTAGTGGTCTGATGGGAAATAACGTAGCCTTCGGTCCCTCCGTTTTCTCATCTGTAAAATGTTTTTAATAAAGAATGGTTCAGGGGCACCTGGGTCGCTCAGTGGGTTAAGCCTCTGCCTTCAGTTCAGGTCATGATCTCAGGGTCCTGGGATCCAGCCCACCATCCAGCATTGGCCTCTCTGCTCAGCAGAGAGCCTGCTTCCCCTCACCCCCACCTCTCTCCCTGCCTCTCTGCCTACTTGCCATCTCTGTCTTTCAAATAAATAAATAAAATCTTAAAAATAAAATAAAGAATGGTTCCTACCTCATAGAGTTGTTGTGCAGATTGAATGAGCTTAAAGATGTAAAACACTGAGCAGTGAGCTCATCAGAAGATGCTGATTTGCATAAATTCTAGGATGCTCCTTTTAATTTCTGGAAATCCGGAAACATTCTACAATCAATGATGTCTTACGATCACTGTTGGTCAGGTGACAGTTGTGACACAACTGTCACTGCCCGGGATTCTGACTTTTACTTTCCTTTTATGTATATACGCAGGAAACATGAAAATAACACTTTGTCTAAAAAAGCAGTTCTTCCCATAAGCATGAAATAAAAAGGTTAGGAGCTGTTTTTTTCTTTCTTAGTGATAAACAAAATAACGGAGTATGTTAATGGATGGCATCTTAGATTTCATGAACTGTCACGAAATCCTTCATGGAGAAGTCCTTCGGCATTATTCTATTTTAAAAATATTTCCATACTTTATTTGACTTTTATGTTTTAAAATTAATCATTTTAAACTAGGTATTTTCCAGTGATCTTTAAAGCTTCCCTAGGAACTGGGCAATTGAAAGACTTCCCAGGGATGCACAGCACTGTGACCAGATGCTCAGCTATCACTTGCTTCCTTCTGTCTTAAAATGCCTTTTTTCCCACCTCCACCGCCAATCCCAGAGCACCAGCAAGCACAGGACCCAGGCACAGAGTGTCCCCTCACAGTCTTCTCACCCTTCCCTTCTGAGCTCTAGTGTCAGTTCTTCAGAAAGACCTGCATCGACCCCGAGCCCATCAGCCCAGTAGTTCTCCAACTTTGCTACATATCGAAACCATTTAGACCCCTTCCAGTTATACCGATGCCTGCGTCTCCCTCTCAAAGATCCTGATTTCATTGTTCCTGAGATGCTACCTACCAGGAGGGCACTGGGTTTGTTAGGAACGCTCCGGGTGATTCTGCCAAGATTGGAAAGCCCTGCATTACCCTGCTGGATGATTTTCCGATATTTTTTTAATTGCTTACTGGCTGTTGTTTGTATCCCCCACCAGCTTCTGAGGACATGGAAGCTTGTCCTTGTCATCACTGTCCAGTCTCGTATCCGAGCACCCTCCTAAGAGCTGAGCCTCACAGTGCGCCTTCTAAGCAGCACAGAGAGCTTCGGCTTCTTCGAGAGTTGCCATTAAGCCTTAAGAGATTTATTTAGAAAATAATTCAGACCGAGTCATTTCTTGGGCCTTTGGCAACACGCGATTTCTGGCCCGCGTCTGCCCAACTTCATCCCCGCCCCCAGCAGCCCCGCCAGGCGGGATGTTAATGGGGCTGACGGTCCCCTTCAGGTCCTCCTCTTTGATCAGCTTGGGGACTGTCTAGCAGATAACTCCCCTGCCCGTGAGCCCCAGGAGCACAGGGCAGGGTCCGAGAGCTTGTTTACCCGATTCTGGGGTCTGAGAGTACAAACAAAGAGGGGTCTCAAAGGCAAGAAAACTCCCACAGCGAGGCCCGGGCCGGTTTCCGCGCACGCGGAGCAAGGGGGCGCTGCGCCTTCCGCGGCGCACACCGCTCCTCCCGCGGCGCGCGCTTCCGGGGGCGCAGAGCGGCAGGCGGGCGGCCTCCCAGCGGATCAGGGAATCGCAGCTTGGCTCGGAGTGGGCGCGTGCAGCTGCGAGGAAAGCCCCCAAACACCAATATAATTTTATTAAGCCTTTCGGGCACGCCCTGGGATGTGTTGAGCAAGCAAAACCTCAGACTAACGCAGGAACTAACTTGAAGACGTATTTTAAGTGAAAAAAGCAAATTGTTGAAGAGTGCGCAAAAAAGCATGCAGATGGGTGGGGGACAGATAAGGAGGAATTCAAGTGCATACACACACTTGCTGGTGCAAAACATGTAATAAGCCCCGGAAATACAAGAAATTAATGGTGGTTGCCATCAGACCGGGGTGCGCGCGAGATGTTGCAACCAGGTGGCTGAGTTTTTTAAAAGCCTTATGCAAGTGTGTTTAGATAGATGATAGATAGATAGATAGATAGATAGATTGATTTTATGTTGCATTACGTATTGTATGATGTTGTAGATAATGTCTTCTATTGTGAAAGATATTATATCTTATTATAACACCACACAATATGTTATCTAATACACATATACATTTATCTCTGGTTGGTAGAGTCAAAGAAGTTCAAACTGGCCTCTGCCTTCCAGGCTTACCTAACAGAGAGAGAAAGGCTAGCGGAGTGCAAAGGCAAAGAGAGAGGACCAGAAGTATGTGGGACACCCCCATATCTTTTCGCCCAAAGCGCGCGGGTGATTATGGGGAAAGGGACAGAAGAAACTGACACTCTCCGCCACCCAAGCGCCGCTCCAACTGCATTATGAGTTCTAAGCCTGTGGCGGGGCAGAAACCGACAACCCACGCCTGGGGTACAGAATCCCGGGTTTCAGCCTCTGCCTGGAATTGGCTTTTCTTTTTTCTTTTCTTTTTTTTTTTTTTTTTTTTTTTTTTTTTTTTTTTTTTTTTTTTTTTTTTTGCTCAGGCCACATACACCGGGGCGTGGATAGGCTCTGTCTTGCGTCAGGAAGGGGCACTCGCCGCGCGCTCTGAGGTCTAAAAAACTTCTTTGGCTTCTCTGACCGCGGCTGTTCGGTCCTCGGGCTTCGTGTCGCCGGGTTAGGGCGGCAGCAGAAGCCGGGCGCACCAGGGACAGACTCAAGTAAGGCGCCTCGCTTCCCCGCCCATCCGCAAATGAACGGCTTCGAGCATCCGTCAGATAGGCTAGAAGGGCCCCCAACAGCTCGCAAATCCCAGCCCTGGAGCCCGTGGGATAGGCGCTCGGCTGCGCTCCGCGGCTGGGAATGGGCAGGGAAATTGAAACGCGACAGGCAGGGGAGTCGAGAACTGGCTGTTGCTTCGCCGCCGCTCTCTGTGCGGATCGCCCCTCTGTCTAAGCTCGAGCCCAGAAACCCGTTTTCTAGTAAAGGTTTCAGGGTTCTGGGGAAAGAGCTCCGTCTTCCCAGATTCCAGGTCCGCTAGAGCAGCTACTCACAAATTGTATGCTCTCAGGGAAGTTTACTTGACCTCTCTCAGACTCGGTTTTCCCATCTGTAAAATGGGGATGATAAAACTACCTACCTCTGTGAGGTGGTAGTGAGGCTTTAAATGGAATACTGTAGGGCACGGGCTTGGACCAGCCGGAGATTGTAGAGAGAGGTCCACCCCTCCTATGGTTATCCCAAGCAAGAATGACTAGCCAGAGCCCAGAACTGGGATATAGGGTGGAGTTATGAGGCCCAGTTTCCATAAAAGAGACTCATTTTAAAGGTCCAGCGGCTGCAGATGTGCACCTAGCGCAGTCCACTCGCTTCCTTCGAAGCCACACATGACCCCCATTCCAACACTTAGCTGGAAGCCTTACCCCTCAAAGAAAACAACGCCCCACACCCCGCCCCATTTACACATCCTTAACTCCTTCACTGGGAGCCCCGCACCTCGGACTGCCAGGATTCAAATTCCCCCGCTACCATTTTTAGCTGTGTGCCTGTGGACAAGGGCCTTCATTTCCCCAAGTATGGCTTTACCCTTCTGTAAAATGGGTTGTCGAAACATTTAAAGGTATCGATTTTAAAAGATCGTACAGATAAAGCAGAAGAGTCTGGCACATTGTCAGCTGTTGCTGCTTTTATTATTTTCCTTCATTGCTCTCTTTTCCCTTGGAATCTTTCGGAGGAGGGGGTTCCACGTAAGTTCCTGGACCCTACCGAGTGGTTAAGCGGACCAGGCTGATCAGGACTTGGGGGCTTCTTTAAGAGCAGCCCTCTAGTCCCCTCAGTTTGCAAATGCGGCCACTGAGGCCTGCAGCCAACCCCCACCTCCCCCGCCTCGAGCTGATCCAGATGGTGTCCTTTTGGGGACCCCCAGTTCAGGGTGCCTTCTCCAGGAGCGAGAGCCCTGCGGGAGGCATCGGACCATTCACTTAACTCCTGCGTGGTCGAGCCTTTTATCCAAGTAAGTGGAGAACAAAACCTGAGCTAAAAACCCTATTTTTTTTTTTTCTTTGACAAATAATGGGCCAGAATGGCAAAATCCCGGCGGGAGGCGGGAGGGCAAGGAGGCCTGGGAAAAACAGAATGCTAATGGGGGCCTGGAGGGGGCGGAAGGCGCACCCGGGCTTGGGCGCCCCAGCCGCCTCCCTTTGAAGTGCACCTTTCCAGCGGCGCTCAAGAGGAGGGCACTGGATTCCACCCCTCCCCCCACCCCCCTCCATCCCGCAAGGTTTTGGGAGAAATTGAAAGAAGCTGTAGAAACAACTGGGGAATCTCCTCTCAGGTTCTACCTAACTCAGTCCTGCTTCCTACTTCTAGTTCACGTTGCTTTTGACCGTTAGGTTCCTGACCTCTCCCCAGACAAGGATGCATCCTCATTTCGCCCCAGCAACTACTAAGAAAAGAGCAAAAAATGAGCTCAGTTTAAGTGTGATGGGGAACAATAGGAAAGACTTCGGACCTTCCAATGTGCCAGGTGCTGTTCTAATTGCTTTGCATTCTATATGCTATTACTACAAGTGGGAACTGGGGAACAGAAAGCTTAAGGAGTTTGCCCAGATTCACAAAGCTAGTAAAAGGTAAAAAGCCACAAATACATACCATTCTGCATACAACATTCTGCTTTTCTCTTAGTTTATGGAATGATCTCTTTGGTGTCCTTCTTTCCTCCCTCCTCCTCCCCCCTCTTCCTCGGTTATCTTACTGGCTTAATGCTTTCTGCTGAGTAACTCCTCAACCAAGACTGCCCCTCTCCCCATTTCTCTCAGGGGGCCTGAATGAGAGGTTGCAGCTGCCCTGTCATTTTGAAGCTTTGGTCAACAGGATTGGATTCTGCCCACCTGTTGTGTAGACATCCTGCCGCACCTGTACCAAAGAGGTGGCTTCTGTTGAAACATTCACTGCCATAGGCTCTACCGACTCTCTTAAGTGATATGCAAGTGATTTCTGTTTAGGAGGATGTTTCTCCTTGGCTACATGTTGGTTGCTCCCATTAAGAGCTATACTGCAATTCCAGCACTAACTTTTCTATTTCACTGTGGAAAAGTGTCAACATTGATGAAATACACAAGAGAAGCCATACAATCACGTAAGAACATTGGGTTAGGAAAGGTCTAGGGAAGATTTAAAAAATCCTGAAAAGTCTTAAAAAACTGAAAATGCCATGTCCATTAATTTAGGAAGATCTGTGTTATCTTTTTTCTCATGGGGAGCAAATAGCATTTTCACTTTCATCTTCATAGTTATAAAGCTTGGGACCTGACACTTTCCTTGGGCTATTTCATCTGTTCTAGTTTACGAATTCAGCAACCTTTTCTTTCAGTTAACAGATGAGCCCCTACTAAGTGTCAGAACTTTCAAGGTGCAAAAGTAAGCAAGATAGGTGGAACCCTGTATAACTTTCATATTTTAATGTAACAATAATTAACCAAACAGTCCGATAACTTATTTCTGAGAATTTTTTACTTTATTTACTTTGTCCCACATGGCTGTCTTGTATTTAGGTGAATCTATGTACTTCCATAAAGGTGAATATAAAAATGATAAAGCAGCACTGAAATCCAGGAATTCCTTTGCTGTTTGAAAAATGCTTTCATTAAAAAAAAAAAAAAAAAGAATCTTGATTCGACGTTTAAGGAAGGATCGATTATTTCTTGTAATAAGCAACTTCGGGTATGTTTCTTATGTTTCATTCCAGGATGGCCCCACCTCTTCGAATTTTAACAATAACCTACAATTGTACTTAGCAATCTAAATACATAGATGGAGAGCTAAGAAAATAGTTTAAATTTGCCATGTTTGTTTGAAAAATGCAGTGAGTTTAATGTAAACCTTTGCCTCACACATTTGTGGACCTGGCAATTTTTTTTTTTTTTAAGCAAATGATCAGTCAATTCCAGCATCATGGTGAATTATAAATTCTTATAAAAGTGAAACTGTGTTGGTGGAAGTATCTTGCTGTTGTCAGCAGAATCAAAACTACTTGTCCTTGCCAAAATGTTTTATCTTACAGGACATTTTCTTTAAAAGAAGAAAAAGGTGAAACATGAACAACCTTACAGTGATGAAAACTCCCTCCCCCTCTGGAAAGCACAGTGGAGGTGGTAGATCTGGCCTGCAGAGAACAAAGGGCCAAAGAGTTAACCTGAGATGGTGAAATAAAATGTAACATCAACAAAGAAAAGGCCATAGATAAATAGTAAAAGGACCAACTCACCACAAAACACCCATTGACGTTTTCCCAGAGTCCAGGCGAAGCGCTGGTGACCGGGTAATGTTGGAATGTTTTCCTAGGGTTAAAAGGAGAACCGGCAGCAAGTCTGCTCAGAATTTACAAAGTGTTTGAATAACACGGACGGTGTTTTGATAACACATTTTTAGTGGGGGTGAAAATAATAGAATTTATTGGGACATTTATATGGGCCCCCTTGGTTGTGTCGAGAGTGGGGCAGGGCAGGAGCAAAACCATAGATCATTGCACTCATCTATAACTCACCCCTGTAACTTACTCATATATGTATATATGTATGTATATGTATTTGATGTGTCATAGTTATAGTAAAATGTTATAGCAAAATGCTTCTCGGTGTGAATTTTAAAATACGAATGCACTGATAGTGGTTACCTTTAAGGGGGAGAAATGGGTAAAGAGGTCACCTGGCCAAGTTGTCAATAATTTTGTGTTCTCAGGATGAGATGGTGGCAGGAAGCTGATAGGATTGCTTGAATCAACAGAGCATAAGATCTTCCATAGGCTCATTACAGGCTTGGCCTTGACTTCCTTGTAGCCTTCAAAGGGTCCTGCTTGCTCCAACTCATGTTGGAAGGTGCAAGATTTGAGTTAATCCAGCCAGCATTTGGGGCTGGAGTTCCAAGGGGTCTCCATGTTTCCTCCCCAGTGTTGATGTTTTTGTTCAATGTATTCCAATACACTGTCAGTTGAGCCACATAAAACCAGGCACCTTTCAATAAATGTCTCATTTGGATTTCATGAAGCTTGGGGTGTAATTGAAATCAAACAGCAAGCAGGCTGGAAGGGGCTGTTATTTGCCCACCCAATCTAAGGAGGGTGCTGCCTGACATGTTCAGGGAAGCCAGTGCTTAGCTTTCTTCTCTGTTCCTATTTCTGGAAAAGAGTGCTTAGATTTTAAAGTTTGGCTAGGATACATGAAAATATTTTTTATGTCTCTTTCCCTGATTATAAGTAAAATGGAGCCAGCAAAAGAAAATCCATTCTAAGTAGGAAATCACAGATTTGCTCATCTATAACTCTCCAGGCATTTAGACTAGTATATTCCATGTATAATAATAATAATAATAATAATAATAATGCAGTTAGTCAATCAATACAGGAAAAATCATTCAATGAGGATTTTTTATCTCTCTGTTGTCAGAAAAAAAAATCATCTTTAGTTGAAACGCTGCTCTTCATTATGTTAAAAAAAAAAGAATTTGTTACTTAAAAATGTAATATAAATCATGTATATGTCTTCCATGTTCCCAAAATGCCAGGTCTCAGAGCAGTTTTGTACAGCCCGAATTTTGATTCTCTTTGAATTCCTCTTTATTTCCTCATCTGTAAAATGTGTTAAAGTTTGGGTCAAATTCTAGAAATTCTGGAGAGGTGGGGAGATGTAAACTGCAATTTCCTGCCCCAGGAGTCAACACTAATCTGGATCACGCATATCGTGTATATATTTAATAATAAAGTAGCCCTCAGAATGAACCCACGCGTTTTCAAGAGCTTGCTCTGGGGCTGGAATAAAATCAGCCCTTTCTGATGTGGCGCGGGGGACAGCTGGCCCGCGTTATTTGCGCCAGAGTGGGTCGGAACGATGCCTGTTGCCTGCTATGGCACTTTGCCACGCGCAGAGCTTCCCTGGTCGCCTCGAAAGCAATTTGATGGTACACGGAGGCCCGCTTTCTGTGATAAAGCGCAAAACCGATACATACCCTCAGCCACCCTACCTCCAAATAATGTGAGATTCCATCTCACCCCTACTTTTTCCTCAAACAGCCTGCAGCTCAGGTCAAGCCTAACGCGGAGGAGCCCACGAGTAATAACCAGGTCCCCCAAATCTGAGTTACGTCGCCAAACTGCCCCGACCGCACAGTCCCTTCCTTTCCTGTTCTCCAGTCCCCTTCACGGAATCTCCACTTTGAAAATCATGAAGTTTTCAAACACACAAAGTACTTTAAAAATTCAGTTCAAGACTTTCCTGGGTCAAAATAAAACAAAAGCCGGGAGGTGGGAGTGGTCGGTGGGGTGCTCGGAGCAGAGAGCCACGCCAAACCCGAACTCAACTAGCAGGACGAGATGCTAGGGGCGCTGGGCTAAGTGCGCTCTGGGCCAGCTTTCCAGGGATCTGTTCCAGGACTGCTCTGCCCAGGACCTGCGGGATCACCGCCCCGGCCCACTCTCTGAATGTGCTGCCTCCCCACGGGCTGTGTCCTGACCCTGAAAACCTTCTCATGCCCCCTGTTTTCACCCCCCCCCCCAAAACTGGTAAATTCCCTGGAGCTTCCGACTGTATTACGGACCGTCTCGCTCTCTCTAACCCAGACGTGCAGCTGTTGGTTTGTGCTGCTGTGGTTTGAACCTGGCTTGGAAGGCTTCGAGCCATTCTGCACTGGCGTGTGCGCGCTCAAGAAATCCGGAGGCCGCCTCATCTGTTGTGGGCTAAGAGTTTCCCGTGTGATCGTGTTCGGTTGGGGAAGCAGAGTCCCAACATCTCAGCCGGAAAATGCGCTCCCGGAGCGATTACAAGCCGCGTCTGTAATTGCTTATTAACAGCGAATATTCATGCTCTTCCTTATCCGCAATGAAATGTGCCTCCCCCCTTTTCGGTAAAAAAACAATAAAATAAGACGGCACCGCGCTTGACTCCACGGTCTGCGGAAACGCAAGGGAGAAACAAGCAGCTGGGGCAAAAGGGCTTAATTCAATATCAAACTGATTATTTCACTAATTATTCTACCTTCTGTGTTGCGCCGCAGAGAAGAGGCGCAGGGAATCTCAACCGCACTGCTGCTGGAGAACCTTTGTTTCTTGGTGCCAGGCCCCACTGAAGGTGGTGTGTGGGACGGAGGGGGTCCGGGATGCAGGGAAACTGAGCTGCGGTGGATTTTAAACTGTGGAGAGTAAAAGCGATTGCCTCCTGAAAGCAGGCGTGTTGGCGCGAGGGTGAGGGTGTCCCCAGTACCTCACCCCACCAGGGCTTCGGACTCAAGCTGGTCCTCAAGGATGGCAATGTGCTCCCGCCGACCCCGGAATCCCAAAAGCCGAGCTCAAGGTCGCGCACCCTTCCCAATGAGTAAATGAGTGGGACGGAACAAAATGGGGTTCCTGTGTGTTGAAGGCCTGGGAGCCTTCCTCCTTCGAGAGGAAAGTGTGCCTGAAGCTACAGCCCCCGATGAGGAAAGAGACCTCGCTTCGGCCTGGCCTCTCTCCGACTCTCCCCAGATCCCCACCCTCAGGGACGGGTGCCTTCCTTCAAACCTTCAGCTTGCAGAGCCTTTCTCGAGCCAGCCTCTAAACCCTGCTCCCGCCTCCGCATCCTCCTCTGAGATGACTTCTGTGGCAGGACTGGACCCCGCTACGGAGACCCCAAATCCTTTCCCCCTAAACCCCAGCAAAATACGGACATCAGGACTGATTCTCATAGTAGGACAGTCTCAAAAAAAAAAAAAAAAAAAAAAAAAAAAAAAGACTAAAGGAAAAGAAAGTCGCAGTCGACATGATCCAATTAGTAAATGCCTAATTGAATTAGTGTCACCTCCATCAGCCAATAGGAGAGTCCCCGGGCTGTGGGCCCGCGAAGCCCCTCCCTGGCCGCACATATATAAAGCAGCCAATGACAGCCCGCAAGTTTCCAAGTGGTCAACTTGACCCACGCTTTGGCAGTCGAGAAGGGCAGAAAGGCTAGCGCTGGTGGGTGGATGGGGACAGAGATCTAAATCCTCTTCTTCCTGGGTGTGAGTGCGGAGGAGGACGGGGGTCCAGAGAGGCAAGAAAGACGGGAAGGGAAAAGAGTGCTTTTCGGCCCATTGCCACCTCCTGCCTTGAAACCCAGTGCGCTTTCCTCGCGGAAAGGACGCTGGGTTCAGGGCGCGCCAGTGCGCGCCTTAGCGGCCCGCGTGCGGCCAGGTGGGTAGCCCCAGCACCGGAGGAAGGGGAAGTTACCTTCCCCTCGGAAGAGGGCGCTGGCTCCCCCATCCTGCCTTTATATTAAGGCCGCGGGAGGAGAGGAAGCAGCCAGCTGTCGTCTGCGCTTTGCAAAGCATGCAGTTAGGGGAGCAGCTCTTGGTGAGCTCGGTGAACCTGCCCGGCGCTCACTTCTACCCGCTGGAGAGTGCGCGAGGCGGAGGCAGCGGGAGCGCAGGCCACCTCCCTGGCGCGGCCCCCTCGCCTCAGAGGCTGGACTTAGACAAAGCGCCCAAGAAGTTCCCCGGCAGCCTCTCGTGCGAGACTGGGAGCGGGGAAGCCACAGCCGCCAGCGCGGGGGCCCCCGCGGCCATGCTCAGTGACGCCGACGCCGGGGACGCCTTCGCCAGCGCCGCGGCAGTGGCCAAGCCCGGGCCCCCGGACGGCCGCAAGGGCTCCCCCTGCGGGGAGGAGGAGCTGCCCTCAGCCGCCGCCGCGGCCGCCGCCGCTGCCGCCGCGGCCGCAGCCACCGCGCGCTACTCCATGGACAGCCTGAGCTCGGAGCGCTACTACCTCCAGTCCCCCGGGCCTCAGGGCTCCGAGCTGGCCGCGCCCTGCTCGCTCTTTCCCTACCAGGCGACGGCCGGGGCGCCCCACGGATCTGTCTACCCTACTCCCAACGGGGCGCGCTACCCCTACGGCTCCATGCTGCCCCCCGGCGGCTTCCCCGCGTCTGTGTGCCCACCTGGGAGGGCACAGTTCGGCCCCGGAGCCGGCGCTAGTAGCGGAGCGGGCGCCGGCGGCGGCGGCGGGGCAGGCGGCCCGGGGGCCTATCAGTACAGCCAGGGGGCTCCGCTCTATGGGCCGTACCCTGGGGCGGCAGCTGCGGGGTCCTGCGGAGGATTGGGGGGACTGGGGGTTCCTGGTTCCGGCTTCCGTGCCCATGTCTACCTGTGCAACCGGCCTCTGTGGCTCAAATTCCACCGCCACCAAACCGAGATGATCATTACGAAACAGGGCAGGTGAGCGCAGCGCGGAGGGGCCCCGAGGTGAATGACAGTTGAATGACTGTGTGGGGAAGGCCGGGGGTGAGGGAGCTGGGCCCGTTCTCTCCACGATTTGCTTGAAAAGTGTTTTTCCGCGCGCATCTCCAATCCGGTGTCCCTCCCGGTCCGCGCACCGGCTTGTGCACGGTCCCGATGTTAGAGCTGTTCCTCCTCCCCTCCGGTCACCCTCACCTGGACTGGCGAGAAGGAGGCGGAAATGGAAATTGGGGCTTGTCCACAAAGCTGGATTTACTAGATCCGCCCGCTCTGCATACCGAGCTGGTCCCTGCATACCGGAGAGGAGCCGCGGGTGGGTTAAGGCGCAAAGGTTGGTTTCCTGAGCGCAATAGATGGGCTCCCGCAGTTTTTGGCGCCTCAGTCTCCACTGGGGGTCTCGGGTAGATGGGCATCGGAGGGTGGGTTGGTCTGGGTAGTTGGTTAGGCAGGCCCTGGAGCCAGACCTGGTGCGGTTCGGGACTTGAGAAAGTTCTGATACCTATCCAACTGCTAACAGCGGGTACAACTGGGGAAAGAGAAGGGTGGGAGCTGGGAGAGGGGCGCTCAGGGGAACTTTTAGCCTGACAATTTAAGAATTTAAACGCAAACAACTGCACGTTGTTTGTTCTCCGGTACTTAAACGTAGAAAAACGAATGATTTTTAACGTCCTGGAAGAAAAAGGACTTGATTGAGAAGAGGGTGCGGTGGCATTTCAATTTGGTAAATACTGACTTTGGAGCAAATTGTTTCAGAAAAAAAGATGTTCCCGGAGTTGACAACTCAAGTATTTTGCAGAGTAAGGTCACTTTTTGGACTGGTATTCTGTTCTTTCTGTAGGCTTTTCAATGTCCCACTCCGACCTACCGGCCCCAAGGTGCCGGCAAACCTGGTCTGCTGCGGGCCTGCTCTCGGGTATCTGGGTTTAAATCGCTTATCCTGCTTCTGTTCCCCTGCCCAGGCGCATGTTTCCTTTCTTGAGCTTCAACATAAACGGACTCAATCCCACGGCCCACTACAATGTGTTTGTAGAGGTGGTGCTGGCGGACCCCAACCACTGGCGATTCCAGGGGGGCAAGTGGGTGACCTGCGGCAAAGCGGACAATAACATGCAGGGTGAGGAGAGAGGAGGCCCAGGAAGGGAGGGGAGGGTGGTGAACTCTTGATTCTGAAAACTCACATTTAAATCGAGCACTTGCCCCTCATCTGGGGCCTAGAGGTATTAGTATGAGTTCCTTGATGTTAATGGTTGGAATCAGGGAGGGGGGGGGAGAATTGCCAAGTCAGATTTCTTGCCTAGGAATATAAACTTTGGTATTTTAATCATGACCCTACCTCTCCCCGCCCTCCCCCACCTTTCCTACTAAATGCTCCTGGGTGGAAAGGGCTGCTGACACTCCAAACTTCACTTGAGAAAGCCTTCCTCAAGGCTGGGTCTACCCTTGAAAACCCAACCACTTTGCATCCGCTGTTCCCCTTCCGGCTTTAGAAGGCCCCCAAATTGACCTTCAAGAGACATTTCCTGGTGGCTCCTTTTATGTATTTTGAGGTAGCATTAAGATGACTGCCTTGTCCAAGGAAGGCGCCCAAAGTACAGGGGCCCTGGGAGGGCTGTTAGTGCAGTCTAGGTGGAGAGCGAACTCTGGGGAGATTTGTGCCTGAAGACTAACTCTTAAATCTTTGCCCAAAAGTGACAGACATTCATCCCTCCCCTGTGTCCATGTGTAATCAGCCCTATCTGCTTGGGTTTTGTGTTTTGTTTCATTTTCTCTTAGGCAACAAAATGTATGTTCACCCAGAGTCTCCTAATACTGGTTCCCACTGGATGAGACAGGAGATTTCCTTTGGGAAATTAAAACTCACCAATAACAAAGGCGCAAATAACAACAACACCCAGGTAGAGTGACAGAGGATGGGGTGGCTTCCGGCCATAGATCTCTTTTCCTAACAAGTTTCCATACTCTTCACTGTATTTGTGATATCTGCAGTTGTTACCTGTTTGCTCACCTAGTTCTAACCTTTTTTTTTTCTTTTGACCTCTCTCATTGTCGTAGATTTTGGTTAACAGTGAGTTGACTATTAGGAGAAGAAATACTAAAGTCTTTGGGGGACTTAGAAAACACAGAGGAAGGAGTGTTTGTCAAACAAGCACACCCAGCCAGCTAGGTTTTAAGGTTCAAAAGCAACAATGATAAGATCTTAAAAATGGCTCTAGAAAAAGGTAACTGTCAGTGGGAAATAAGCAGGGGTCCCATTCCAAAACAAGTAGTTTGTCAAGATTTACCTCTAAGAGACTTTGTTTGGATTCGGCAGCTCTTTTTCTCTACCATTTCCAGATGATAGTGTTGCAGTCTTTACACAAGTACCAACCGCGACTGCATATTGTTGAGGTGACAGAGGACGGCGTGGAAGACCTGAACGAGCCCTCAAAGACTCAGACCTTTACCTTCTCCGAAACGCAGTTCATTGCAGTGACTGCCTACCAGAACACCGATGTGAGTGTCACAAGTGTCCCAAGACTCTACAGCTAGGTCCAGCATGATAAAGCACTCAACGACTGACTCTTTTTCTCCCTTCTCTAGATAACTCAACTAAAGATTGATCATAACCCCTTTGCAAAAGGCTTCAGAGACAACTATGATTCGTAAGTGCAGCTTTTATTCACATTTGCGTGGTCATCTTTGAACAGGACATACCTCACCAGACACTTCCGAGAAAACATTCTAGAACGAGCTTTCACATTTGTTGGGGATTTTCACCTATTTTTATTTTTGCATTTTTTTTCCCTTGGCTAATCTTGCTTTAGAATTTTCACAGAAGGGCTTTGTTACTTTCTAAAGCAATGTGAAGGGCTAAAAAATGAGGAGCTATTTTTTTTTTTAACATTTGAGGGGAGATTTGAAATTTTCATAATCTGCATTTATATACATTCCTTTTCATTTGATCCAAATTTTGTATCCTCTGAGAAATAGGTATTACTCCCCCTCTTTTATTATTATTATTATTTTTACATAAGAAAAACCTAAAACTAAGAGGATGTAATTTTCACAACATTAAACAGCAAGGCCCCACAAGACCACTTACAAGTGGGATTTCTACCACCACAGCCAGCATTCCTTCCACGACACCGAGAAGGAGAGCTGTTCCGCTGTTCAAGTACTAAGACTTGCGAAGGTGGATTTTTCTATAGCTTAAATACTTAGTGCTTGGGAGGAAACTTTTTCTGTATGAGCCAAGTGTTAGCTGAAATGGGCCAGGGCATCTCCTACCTCTCTCCCTCCACTCCAGCATATCAGCATGCCCAGTAGAACCCACTACGTGAGCCTTTTTGATTTCTGGGAGGTGGTTACTTGGGAACAACATTAGGTTTTTTTTTTTTTTTTTTTTTTTTTTGTGTTCTCTTTATATTGTAGCATGTACACCGCTTCAGAAAATGACAGGTTAACTCCATCTCCCACGGATTCTCCTAGATCCCATCAGATTGTCCCTGGAGGTCGGTACGGCGTTCAGTCCTTCTTCCCGGAGCCCTTTGTCAACACTTTACCTCAAGCCCGATATTATAATGGCGAGAGAACCGTGCCACAGACCAACGGCCTCCTTTCACCCCAACAGAGCGAAGAGGTGGCCAACCCTCCCCAGAGGTGGCTTGTCACGCCTGTTCAGCAACCTGGGACCAACAAACTAGACATCAGTTCCTATGAGTCTGAATACACTTCCAGCACCTTGCTCCCATATGGTATTAAATCCTTGCCCCTCCAGACGTCCCACGCCCTGGGCTATTACCCTGACCCAACCTTCCCTGCCATGGCAGGGTGGGGAGGTCGAGGCTCTTACCAGAGGAAGATGGCAGCTGGACTCCCATGGACCTCCAGAACAAGCCCCCCTGTGTTCTCTGAAGATCAACTCTCCAAAGAGAAAGTCAAAGAAGAAATTAGCTCTTCTTGGATAGAGACCCCCCCTTCCATCAAGTCTCTGGATTCCAATGATTCGGGGGTATACACCAGTGCTTGTAAGCGACGGCGGCTGTCTCCTAGCACCTCTAGTAATGAAAATTCTCCCTCCATAAAGTGTGAGGACATTAATGCTGAAGAGTACAGTAAAGACACCTCCAAAGGCATGGGAGGCTATTACGCTTTTTACACAACTCCCTAAAGAGTTATTTTAACTTCGTCAGAATGAGCTAACTTTTTGCAGATGGACTTGGTGGTGTTTTTTGTTGTCTTCTTTGCCTAGGTTTGCCAAAAAGACGTTTGCATTGCACCTCGATGCATCCCGTTTTGTGCAATCCTCTAAAAGAAGGTGCCAAAGCTTTTTGATTGCTGCAGGTAACGGAAACAAGCCTCGCATTTTTTTTTCTTTTTTAAATAAAATTAATGAAGGACTTTAAGCATTTTAAAAGTTGAAGGTTATTCAAGGTTCTGGATTTATTTATTGGAGGCACTAAACATTCAGAGAATCAGGCTTTGAAGATTCCAGTGCTGAGCGCTAGCCAATGAGTTGAAAGCTTTGGTTCTCATTCCTATGTGTAAATCTGTAAGCAAAGAGAATCCCAGAGTGGCCAGGTGTTTTGCCTCTGGAGGAGAAGGGCTGGGCCTTATGCTTCAACAGGGGACTTTTTGCTGTTACTTTCTGCTAGGGACAAAAGATAGCTAGGCCTGGGAAGTGAGAAAAACCGTATGTGATGGTGCTGGCTTTACCTGACTTTGATTCCTCCTAGGCTTTTGAAGCAAGCCATGTTTGGCCCTAGTTTGGGACTGTTTCACCGGCTAGGCCTCTGCGGCAGGCTGGGGTGGCTGGTAGGACTCAGGAGAGGGCAGGCGAGGGAGTCGCCAAAAAGGAAAAAAAAGAGAATTTTAAAGTGTACAGTTTTGTGTGTGCTTAGATACACTGTAGAATACTGTGGGATATATTGTACAAATAGTCTACTTCTGTGTCTGAGATGATGAAAATTGGTGCTTTGGCTTTGTCAAGAATTCGCAGATCACCTGACAGCAGGGCCGGGGGGTGGGGAATAGGTTCTCTCATCATCCCGGATATTGGGGAATATTCTGTTTACTTCTTAGATAGTTAAGAATGTATTCAGCTACTCTGTACTAACTTGAAACGTGTGTAAGGAAAACTCCTCTATTTCACCCTCCTTCTTTGCCATCCCCACTACCCAGCTCGGTAATGTGAAGAACTGAAAACCTGATGCCACAGCTCCTATAGGCTTTTTAGAGATCTTGGGTTTTTATGTACAGTCTTAGTCATTTTTAATAAATGTGGTTCATTAAGGGAACAGGTATAGCTCTGTCTTCTGTACTTGGAGTTGTAATCTTTGTGTTAAAGATCTTACTTTGCTTCCCTCTCCACCCTTCACCAGCATGAACACCGAGTCCCCCCACCTACCCCCACCCCCTTCCCACCCCCACCCTCAGGCTCTAGAATCTGTGAGTGGACGCTGTAGTCTTGAGGGGGTGGGGTTGCTTTTGTTTATCTTCTTTTTTTCTTGAAGATGAATGGGTTTATTTCCTCACCCCACTGCGAAGTCTGGACAATGGGTATTGGGCCGGTGGGGGTGGGGGAGAGGGGAGATTGCAGAGATGCAGAATTGCCTATGCTAGGCTTAAGCCGGCCTGGGAAACCGCAGACCCCAGCCCTTGGATTCCGCGCCCTGCCTCGGCCCGTGACCACTTCGTTCTCTGGGCTTTTTCCTAGGCTATCTGGGGGCCACCCATCCCTGAACCCACGTGGGCTCCCCGGGAACCCCCGCGGCCCTTTGAGCGCCCACGAGTTACTGGTCCCTGCAGTGCGGCGGGAAGCGGGCCGCCCACAACTCAGCCTCAGCTCCAACCTGCGGCTTTTTTCTACACGGAGCTCCCAAGCGCACCGGCCGCCGGCGGGCTGCTCGCCTCGGTAGCTGCTGGCTGGGGCGCGTTGCGGGCAGCCAAAGTCGGCCTGGAACGCTGGGGACGCTGCGGCGGCGGCGGCGGCGCGGGCTAGGGGCGGGCGCGACACTTACAAATGAGGATTCCAAGTCGTCCCGCGCAGCTCCACTCTGCAAACAGCGGCCGGGGAGCGGTTTGCCCTGAGTCTAGCTCCGTTTATTTGACTCTCATTCCCCAGGAGGGCGAAGGCCACCCCATCCCCTGGCTGAGCCCTGGGCCCGCCGAAAAGTTAAACCCAGGAGTGGGGCGGAGGGCCCTTTGTCCCCCTGCCAGACGTCCCGCCAGGCTTATCAGCAGACGGCTTCTGGCCCAGCTTGCAAACCTTTCCAGCCCCTTCCTGACCCTCCCGGGGTAAAGGTCTGGCCGGGTGGGTCATTTTGCTAAACTGCGCGGCGCGGAAATGCAGCTGCTAAGAGGATTAGCTGCTGGGAGGCGAGCAATCAGCCGGGACCTCCTCCTCTTCCGCGCCCAATTAAGGCCGCCTGGAGCCTCTCCCCGGTTTCCCATTCCCTGCACCCCTCCTGGGCCCGAGTTCTTCCCGCGCCGCCCGTGACCTTGGGGGCCCGGACTCTAGCCCCACGTCTATGACGGTGCCTGGTCAAAACGCTTTGCCAAAGTCGCCCGGAATTTTACGACCCTAGAAGCGAAAGCTTGAAATCTGGTTTATGTATATTTATTATGGATGACAGATTCAGACTCTGGAGGGAGGACTAGCAGCCCCCCTAATCTGGTCAGCACCCCCGTCCCCTCGCAGGGACCATAACGTACTGGGGAGCTGCGACGGAATTCCGAAACAGCGTTCTGCCCTCTAGAAAGCCCCAAAATGCTGATCACCGCCGGGATAAAGCAGACTCTGGCCCCAGTCTATTTCGAGTCCTGTATATTTTTGCACCGTACAGTAAAAAGAACCGGTACTTGTGAAAAGTCCCTCACAGTGTTTAATAGAAACGTAAGTGGCTGAGTGGCCCCAATTAACACCTTGTGATAAGGCATTCCTAAGATGGAGTGTCAGACACCAAATTGTGAAGAGATGTGTCTAATTAATCCTCCTAGGATGACACCGATAAACAAGCCTCTATTTAAATAAAGATCAAGGGCTCGGCGCCCCGATTGTTTACATTCTCTGCCAGGGTCCCCGCGTTTGCACCCGTTCCCGGCGCAGGGTGGAGACCCCGGCTTGGGGGTCTGCTGCTCCGCCGGGGTTCGCTTCACCTTCATTCCTGCTCCAAACAAAAGCACCCAGTAAAGTGAGTAAACCGCAACGAAAGCCCCGAGGAAAACCAAGTGCAAAAAGGACCCGACTCTGAGCTGGAAATGCTGTTGTTTGCCATTTTCCCCCCTGTCCTTTACATAACCATTTTTTGGTTGTTCGAGTTTTCTTTTTTCTTTTTTTTAAGGCAAACGAAAAACAACAACAACAACAACAAAACAGTCCCAGCGCAGCCCCTGGAAGTCTTCTCTGTTTTCGGGAAGAACGGGCGGGGCCTTCCTCCGCTCCCCACTGCGCCCCGGCACAAGTTCGCTCCCCTCGGTTCCAGGATTCCTCCTTCCGCGTGCTGAAGCGGCGAATTGCTGGGAGCTGGGGAAGCCGTCCTGGGGGTTGGGGGAGCCGCCCACCGGGAAAGGCAGGAAGAGTATGAAAAGAAGTATTTGATGGGGGGAAGCTGCAGAGTAGCGCGCCAAACTGTGAACTAGGGCCGGGGTTTGGAGCCCGCTTGGAGTCCGCAGCAAAGCGTCTCCCAGCTTCGTAATGGAGAATTTCAAGCTCCAAATCAGCTTTTGGTCCTAGCCACCTTTTCCAGACACCTCTGATTAGCTTTAAACCTGGAGGTAAAGGCAGACTCACAGTTTCTCCCTTCCTCTGCAGTCTCTTCCTTCATTCAGATCCAGACAAGAGTGTGTGTGTGTGTGTGTGTGTGTGTGTGTGTGTGTGTTCGGGGGTGGGAGGGGGTGATGATGCGATTTTTAAAAAAAATTTTCAGGTGTCACGGAAACGCACCGGAGTAAAAACAGTATCGCATGACCCTTGATTTTAATAGAAAGGGAGCCTCCAGTAGGGACAGAAATTAGAACCACTCGTTTTCCACTCGCCTGGATGCTGGCTGCATCCTTCCTTTTTTTCGCGTTAGCGCCGAGATGTCCCCCCGCCCCTCGACGCTGCACGCCGACTCCAAGAGTTTGGCTTTCACCCCGCGGAGATTTCGGCGTCACCAGGAGGCACCTTTTAAAGACAATTTGCAAAACTGTTGGTGAGCGCGACTGAGTCCCCTTCTATGAATTCTCCATCTCCTCCGTCCCCCATCCTTCAGGTTTAGGCTTTCGTGTGGACTCGAACCCGCGCAATCTGCCCACCCGCGCCTATCCTGGTCTGGCTAAGAGGACGAGGACTGGGTTCAGCGCACACTCTTGGGGTTCTCGCCCGCCTGAACCTGAATACCGCCTGAAGTTACGAACTTTTTTTTTTTTTAACATGATGGGGACGCTGACCTTTGAGGGCCACCGAATTTCCCCTTGTTACGGCTTAAAGGACCTCCTGGAGGTCCATTTGCCCTTTTTCCCTTCGGCCCTAGGAATCCTTTGCGCTTCGCAGAAGAAGAGCGTCGAGTTCCCCAGGGGAAGGATTCACCTGCGCCACATACTGGGCAGGCCCCCAGCGATGGCCCCCAAAGTGCCGGGGATTCTGAAGGATCCCTGACCAACCCCGAAGCGCGAGTTACTGCTTATTCTATGCAGCAGGGCGTGCACCCTCCACTCCCCACCTCCGGGGAAAGCCCTGAACTTGCTTCTATAAGCCTGTGGAGGCGGCAGGACTCGCACACCAACTTCTGTAACTTTGGCCTCGGCTCGGCTTTCCACGCACTGTCGGAGCGCCTTGCCCTTGGCCTTCGGGTCTCAGGGCAGTTTGAGCGCAGTTGCGGGCGCTGCTCTCCCCTGGGCGGCGAGCAGCCTTCGCCATCTGGTGGCCACAGCGAGTATCTGCCCAGCCGCACAGGACTTCCACTCCCCAAGTGGCCGTTTTGCCCGGTCCTCGAGCGCTGGGTAAACAATTCTTTTCTTTATCCCACTCCTGTACTTCCCTTCTAAAGCTTGTAGGTGTGGGGGGAGGAGCTCAGAATGTGGAATTTCTAAGACTCCACGTTCTAGTTCTGGACCGTGGCTTCAAGGCAGCAGTTGCCCTGGGCTTCCTTGAGGTTCATTCATTTCTGAGAAGTGGGGATTTGAACAACACCGACCACGCCCAGTAGTAACCTGGAGGAAGAAATGAGATTGTAAATGAATTGCTTTGTAAGCTATTGCGTAGCTCCAAGTGTTGGTATGAATTATTAATTACTGATCTTATACATGATATGTGATGGCGAACTCAAATGCGTTGGCAAATGAAAGATTCTTTATTAATACAAAAAATTACTGAAATTTTCAAACATATACCAAAGTAAAGAGCAATGGACCCTCATTTATCTGTCTTCCAGCTACAACAACCATCAACTAATGACTGCTCTTGTTTCCTCCTATAATCCCCACCTCATTCACAAATCCCAGAGACCCTGACATCTAACCCACAATTATTTCCATACTTGGTTCTAAACATAAAGATTCTTCAAAAAAAAAAAAAAAATACACACACACACACACAGATTTATAATTAATCACACCTACAGAATTAACAATAATTTCTTAATATCATGAAATATCTAAGCATGTTTCCCTTATTATCTCAAAGTTTTTGCTGTTATTCTTCTGTCTTGTTCATTTTCAACAGTTGGCTTGTCTGAGTCAGGATCCAAACAAGTCCCACACATATGGTTGATGTGTACTTAATTCTCTCAGTCAGGGCACCTTCTCCTTGTTCTCCTCTCTTATTTTTCTATTCAATATATTGCAGAAGTCTGAGCATTCATTCTGTCTCATTGTCCAGGTTCTGGACTTTGCTGATTCCATCCCCCTAGTGACAACAGGATCTCCTGGCCCTTGTATTTCCAGTTATTTGGTAATTACAAATGAAGACTTGATCTGATTCAAGCTCTACTTTATGGCAATAATACTTCACAGGTAGTAGTTCATCAGGAGTCTGGTGATGTCTGGCTTATCTCTCCTTGGGGCATGCAGTTGTCCACCAATGATTGTCCACTAGATCCATTATTTCACTAAGGCTTTCACAAAGGAAGTGAATTTCAGTACATCTATTATTACCAATTCCATATACAAGAGAAAGTTGAATCAATGACAGTTTTTGTAACATATATTTTTGGGATACAATGGACATATAATACTGTGTAAGTTTAGGTGCTACAACCTGATGATTTAAGACATGTATATGTTGTGAAAAGATTACCACACTAAGTTAAGACTTCCATCACATCACGTAATAACCACTTGTTTTGTGTGTGCTGAGGACATTTAAGGTCTACTCTCTCAGCAACTTTCAAGTATCTAATATAGTATCGTTAACTATGGTCACCATTTTTCCATACATTAGATCCTCAGAACTCACTTATAACTAGACCCTTTATAATCTTCCACCCTTTGGTCAATATCTCCCCATTTTCCTTAGGCCCCTGCCACCAGCGCCTGGCACACATCATTTTATATATTCTCTATTTCTATGAGTTTGGCTTGTTTACATCTCACATGTAAGTGAGATCATACAGTGTTGGTCTTTGATTTATTTCACTTAAGGTAACACCCTCTAGGTTGACTCATGTTGTCACAGAAGGCAGGAATATATATGCCAGTTTTTATTAGCCATTCATCTATCAGTTACACTTAGGTTATTTCCATGTTTGAGCTACCGCGAATGATACTGCAATGAACGTGAGGTTACAAGGATCTCTTCAGGCTAGTGATTCTCAATGACACTTTGAATGTGATAAATGGAGTAACCAAAAAGCCAAGGTCTCTGGCCTTTATGTATCATCACAAGAAAAGAGCTATGGCCCTTGGGGAACACGGGACATAGAAAATTGAATGAGAAAATGGACAAAGTTCATGAATTGGTAAGATTTAGCAAATGATAAACATTTATTGAAAGAGTTTGCTGCACACAAATTGCTAAGGAATCACATGAAACCAGTGCATAACAAAGTGATAAAATATGCTTCTATTCGCTTTTGGGCTCCCAGGGCAAATTATCCGTCTCCTAATCCCCTTAAAGGTATATTTCAAGAATTGACAAGATGAAGCCTCATAAGCAGATCATAAGTGATGAAAAGGACTATCAGATAACATGATGGTTGTTCTAGGGAGGTGATGATTTCGCACACGCCAAGTAAAGAGAAGTGGTTTCTACCACTTAGTTTGGAGTGAGAGGAAGGTTTGAGGAGGAGATCTAAGGAAGGGAAGAGTCGGGGAGAGTCCGTGGGACTGCCAGGGTACTAGCCACAATTCACCGTCCCAAACTTCTGAAACTGAGATGGAATTGGTGACTGAGAATATCATGGTGATTCTAAAAAGATCAAAGGTAGATGTTAATGTGTAGATGCTGTGGCCAGGGTCCTACCCCCTTTCCCATCACAGACACAGAATTGGAGCCTATTCCACAGGCCACCAGGAAAACTATATCACTCTGTCTGTGATTGTCCCCATTTCTTTTGTAATGTACAGTTTTAATGTCCTGAGAACCTGGCTTTCTGTTAAGTAGGACTTCTTCCTAAGTCCCCAAACCAGTCAGCATTCCCGGAGTCACTGAACCAGAGAGCTGGGAGGCACCTCAGACATGGCTCTGGTACCATCCATCCCATCACACAGAAGCAGAGCTGAGAGCCACAATGCTCCCAGGCAGGCCATGGCCCCTGAGGACTGCTTGAGCTCTGCAACATACCATGAGTTGGACCTTATGTTTTAAACAAAACATTTCAGAGGCCTGTAAAATAATCACGAAAACATTATATTCTAAAGCATAATTTTTATTAGTGTATTGTTGCTTTTCAGGGAATGAACAAGATTCTGAGATCAAAATGGATCAATAATTAATAATGAATCTTTCTGCTTCTTTATTTTTTCTAAGAAGCACCTGGGTGGTACAGTCGGTTAAGCATCAACTCTTGGCTGGCTCAGGTCATGGTCTCAGGGTCATGGGATCAAGCCACGCTCAGTGTGGAATCTGCTTGAGATTGTCTCTCTTCCTCCCCAACTTCCCCCTCCTGCCCGCGCTGTCTTTCTCTCTCTAAAACAAACAAATAAATCTTTAAAAAAATACAACCTGAGCCTGTCATGAAGTGATGTCTATTTTTTCTAGCACTTTGACCAATACTCTGCTCCGGGGTAGTGAATCCACAGAACATATGTCTTGTGTCCTACATATTTGCTGGTATTCTTAACCTTGGCAGGCAGTTATCCTTACTTTATAAATCTAAAATCCAAGAACATTCTTTAACATTTGACTTCTTCCAGGATTCCAGCTTTTTCTTGTGTAAAAAAAAGAAAGAAAGAAAGAAAAAAGTGATTGTTGATCTAATGAATCAACTGATTGCATTCATCACTATTTAGTGGGCAGTAGACAGAGACCACATAGCTGCTTTGGAAAAGCACAGAGAAAATGAATTGAAGTAGTGTACAAAAATGCATATGCATGCTTGTATGTGGGAGTGTGTATTTGTGCTCCAGAGCAAAATATCATTAAGCTATGACTACAGAATATAGAATATGGTTAGAATAGAATTATATGGTGATATCTAATATTTCCTTTAGGGACTTTCCTGCCCAGAGCTGTCAAAACAGATTGTGTAAGTAGACTAGACTGAGGGAGATGATCCTCATCATACTGATGAAACTCTCTTCTGAAAGAACAGACACAGAAGACAGTTTCTAGGAATACAATTAAATCTTAATCTGGAGGTGGATACCATAAATAACTCCTTCCCGCTACTCTGTCCCTTTCACCAAAAAGAATTTAGCTTGGCACTGAGGACAAAATGTTCCTGTAGAAATCTTTATAGTCAGGGCAATAATACCCACTAAATATCCCACTGGTTTCTCTATGTTTCCTAGCCCCCTTGTACTTAGGTAGGGTCACTGGAACACAGAGAGAACAGTGTGTGTAAGGCCATTTGCCAAAAGCTGCAGCCTTTGAAAGAAGGACTTGGGGGCACCTGGGTGGCTCAGTGGGTTGAGCCTCTGCCTTTGGCTCAGGTCATGGTCTCAGAGTCCTGGGATCAAGCCCTGCACTGGGCTCTCTGCTCAGCAGGGAGCCTGCTTCCCCCCAACCCCCTGCCTGCCTCTCTGCTTACTTGTGATCTCTCTCTGTCAAATAAATGAATAAAATGTTTTTAAAGAAAGAAAGAAAGACGGACTTGGTCAACCTGTAGTAAGCTAGCAAAGAGGAAGCCAGACTCTCATCCTGCCTCCTCCCACCCTATCCCCTGCCAGTGTTTCTGATAGGCTGACACCACTGACACCACTGAGAAGAGAGTCAGGACGTCTTCTGATCAAGTCATAAAGGTCAGGCTCCTGGACACAGGAAGGGATGAAAAAGAATGGAGAGTGAACCTGGGGCAATGAAAAAGAAGTGCAGCCGAGGTCTTACCCTCACCAACTCATCCCCAATGCTTCAATTGCTAAAAGTTAGACTTCCAACAAGTTGACTTGATATTGTTCAAGAGAAGATGTTTCAAGGATAGCTGGAAATCTGGATTCTTATGTGAAAATTCCATTATTTTTGAGGATTGACAACTTATTTGAAAACACCAAACACTCTTGAGAAAGATTCAGCTATAGAACAGCTAGCAAGATTTAATTCTAACTGAATCTCAAAAATGTCAAAAGCGGGGCTTCTGCTTCAAAACAAAATGGAGTAACAGAGATATGATTTATCTTTATGCCTGGGAAAAACTTTTGTCAACTAAAACCAGACAAAATATAAGGAAAAAATGGCTTCCAAGACATTGAACAACAAGCAATGTAGCATAAGCATTTGGTAAAGAAGAGAAACAAATGAGGAGACCCCTAAGATTGCTCAACTTACCGCCTGGAGAGCTTCCAGACCGCAGCTCAGGATTGGTTTTGGGGTTCAGACAAAGCCCAGCAGTCTTCTGGAGCTAAGGAAATAGAGTTGTAAGGCTGAGAGACCAAGATGACTAGAGTTCTCAGGGCAGAGCTCCAGAGAGGAGGATGCTACATAGAGAAACCCCCAAGAACTGACGAGGGTCCCCCTGAACTCTCAAACTACTGATCAGAACATGCATGTGAAGAAACTACCTGAAGCCCAGGGGAAAATCATGCAGGAGTATTAGGCAGGGTTTCTCAACCTCAACACTATTTTGGGACAGATATGTCTTTCCTTAGAGGCTGTGTTATAGGATATTTAAAGACATCCTGGCTTTTCCCAACTAGATGTCAGCAGCAACAAACCCATTTCTGAGTTGTGAAAACCAAAAGTGTCTCCACACATTGCCAAATATCCTTTGTGGAGAAGAATTGCCCCCAGCAGAGAACTACAGGCCCCCACCACTCCCTCTGACTAGAGTGGTTCCTATTCCCACTGGCTGGAGTATAAAACTTCATGATTCATGAGGTATTGGGAAGAGTACTCAAAAGGGTCCAGTCTCAGTAGTGGGCTAAACTAGCCGTAGACTAAATGCTGATTCAGTCTTATCTAATACAACCAAAAAGTAAAAGTTGGAACTTAACTACATCCCAGAAGAAAGCTCAACTATATTTATAATACTAAAAAATAACAACCAACACGTAACAAGAAAAAAAATTCGTGGCATTCCATCAAAAATACCAGACATACAAAGAAGCAGAAAAATATGATCCAGATGAAGGAGAAAATATATATATATATATATATATATCAAAACCAACACAAAATTACACAGATGATAGAATTACTAAATAAGAATAGTAGTTATTAGAATTATATTCCATATGTTCAAGAAGCTAAAAAAGGGGCACCTGGGTGGCTCAATGGGTTAAAGTCTCTGCCTTCAGCTCAGGTCATGATCCCAGGTTCCTGGGATGGAGCCCCACTTCGGGCTCTCTGCTCAGCAGGGAGCCTGCTTCCTCCTCTCTCTCTGCCTGCCTCTCTGCCTACTTGTGATTTCTGTCTGTCAAATATATAAATAAATTTTTTTAAAAAAAGAAGCTAAAAAAGAATGAATCATTGAACACTATCTCAGAAACTAATGATGTACTATATGTTGGCTAATTGAACATAATAATAATAATAACAAAAGGGTCTGGTATTCAGAATATACAAAGAAAACTTATAACTCAATAAAAATATAAATAACTCAATTTTAAAATGGTCAAAGTTTTAAAAAAACATTTTAAAAAAAGAAAATAAAAAAAGGAAAGACTGAGCATGACAGGCAAAGACAAAGATAATACAAAAAAGAGCCAAATTGTACTTTTAGAGGTGAAAACTATAATGTTTGAAATGAAAAATAGACTGGAGGAGATTAGTGGCATTGCAGAAGAAAAGATTAGCAAACTTGAAAGCATAGCAATAGAAACTACAAAATGAAACATAGGAAGAAAAAAAAAATTAAGCTGCTGCAACCACTATGGAAAACAATTTGGAGGTTTCTCAAAAAATTAAAAATAGAACTACCCAGTGTGCCTGTGTGGTTCAGTCATTTAAGTGTCAGACTCTTGATTTTGGCTGAGATCATGATCTGATGGTCGTGATACCGAGCCCCATGTCAGGCTCTGCACACAGTGTAGAGAGAATCTGTTTCAGATTCTTTCTCTCTCTCTGCCTGTGTCCCTCCCTGACTCATGCTCACACACCCTCTCTGTCTCTCAAAATGAATAAAATCTTTTTTTAAAAAATAGAACTACTGTATGACCCAGCAGTCCCACCTTGGGGTATAGATCTGAAAATAAGATACCAAAGGACTATACACATCCTCATGTTCATTGCAGCATTATTCACAATAGCCAAGATAGGGAAACAACCTAAGTGTTGTTAGAAAGATGAATAAACGAGATATCTCTCTCTCTCTCTCACACACACACACACACGCACACACACACAGGAATATTATTCTGCTGTGAGAAAGAAGGAAATCCTGCCATCTGTGATAACATGCATGGACCTGTAAGGCATTATGCTAAATGAAATAAGCCGGACAGAGAAAGACAATTATTCCATGATATCACTTACATGTGGAATCTAAAAAAGAAAGAAGGAAGGAAGGAAGGAAGAAGGAAAAGAAAAGAAAGAAAAAAAGGAAAGAAAACAAAAGAAGAAAGGAAAGAAAGTGTCAGTATCATAGAATCAGAGAATAGAGAGGGGTTGCCAGAGGCTGGCACTTAAGGGAAATAGAAAAAGGTTTATAAAAGGATACAAACTTTCAGCTGTAATATGAATAAGTTCTGAGCATCAAATGTAAAACACAGTGACTAAAGTTGATAACAATGTAATGAATAAAATTTGCTGAGAGAGTAGAACTAAATGTTCTCACACATACACAAAAATAAATATGTGAGGTGATGGATATGTTAACTGACTCAATGGTGGAGGCTCTTTCACAATGTGTATGCACATCAAATCACCACAATGTATACTTTAAATGTCTTACAACTTTTTATGTCAATTATACCTCAATAAAACCGAAATTTTAAAAATACCCAAAAAGGGGGGAGTAGAGCTTCAGTGAGCTGTGGAAAATTTTTAAACAACTTTATTTACAAGTATTTTACCAAAGAGAATGGCACAGAAAACATATTTAAGAAATAATCATCAAAATTTTTCAAATTTGGGACACCTGGATGACTCAGTCAGTTGAGAGTCTGCCTACAGCTTGGGTCACAATCCTGGGATGCTGGGATCAAGTCTCCCATTGGGCTCCCTGCTCAGCAGGGAGCCTGCTTCTCCTTCTGCCTGCAGCTTCCCTGGTTGTACTCTCTCTCTGTCAAATAAATAAATCATTAAATTTTTTTTAATTCAATGAAAATTATAACTTCATCAATCCAAATAGTGCAAGCGTGATCAAACTAATCCACAGGAAACATGAAGAAAACAACAAAAGGCTCATGTTTATCAAATTCCTTAAAACTGGTGATAACAAGAAAATGCAAAAGTCACCTGGGAGGAACATGATGCACTATGTGCAAAGGAAAAAAAATGAGAATCACAGGAGAAAATAAGTATACTAGATGACAGTGAAATATCTTTAGAGTACAGAAAGAATAAAACCATCAACTTAGAATTCTATACCCCGTGAAAATATCTTTCGAAAACAAAGGTGACATGAAAACTTCTTCAGACACATGAAAACTGAGAGAATTCATCACTAGAAGACTGCACTATAAGAAATGTTGAAAGACACACTTTGAGGGGCTGGGTGGCTGAGTCAGTTAAGCATCTGCCTTCTGCTTGGGTCATGATCTCAGGGACCTGGGTTTAAGCCCATGTTGGGCTCTCTGCTCAGTGGGAAACCTGATTCTCCCTCTCCCTCTGCCTGCTGTTCTGCTTGCTTGTGCTCTCTCTCTCTCTCTCTGTGTCAAATAAGTAAATAAACAAATAATATTGAAAGAAAGAAAGAGAGAGAGAAAGACAGAAAGAAAGAAAGAAATGCTTCATGTAGAAGGAAAATGGTATCAGATGGAAATCTGGGATCTACATAAAGGAATTAAGAGCCTTGGGAATGGGAACTACCTGGGTAAATATAAAAGACCTGTTTTCTTATTTTCAAAGTCTCTATAAAAGAAAATCAACTGTTTAAAATTATAATAAGGGATGCCTGTGTGGCTCAGTCCGTTAAATGGCTGCCTTGAGCTCAGGTCATGATCTCAGGTTCCTGAGTTCGAGTCTCACATTCAGCTCCTTGCTCAGTGGGGAGCCTGCTTCTCCCTCCGCCTGCTGCTCTCCCTGCTTGTGCTCTCTCTCTGACAAATAAATAAAATATTTTTAAAAAATAAAGTGAAAGGGCGCCTGGGTGGCTCAGTGGGTTAAGCCGCTGCCTTCAGCTCAGGTCATGATCTCAGGGTCATGGGATCGAGTCCTGTATCAGGCTCTCTGCTCAGCAGGGAGCCTGCTTCCTCCTCTCTCTCTCTCTCAGTCTGCCTGCCTCTCTGCCTACTTGTGATCTCTCTCTGTCAAATAAATAAATAAATAATCTTTTAAAAATAAAAAAATAAAGCAAAAATAAGATATTGCTGTATTTACAACATATATGAAAGTAAAATATATGATTATAACACAAGGGCGGGGAGGAGAGAAATGAAAGTATATTATTGTGAGTTCTTATTCTGTACAAGTGATATAGTAACCCTTGAAGGTAAACTGTGATACATTAAAGATGTTTATGAAAAATCCTAAAGCAACCATTAAAATAACAAAATAAAGAATTACAGTTAATAAGCCAACGAAGGAGATAAAATGGAATCATAAAAATATTTCAGTAATCTAAAGAAGGTGCAAAAAGAAGAAAAAGGAAACAAAGAATAGATTGGACAAATAAAAAACGAATAGCAATGTGATAGGTTTAAACTCAAAATAACAGTATTCATGTTAAATGTAAATGGTTTAACCACACCAAATAAAATTCAGAGGCTGTCATATCAGATTAAAAAGCAGGACATAACTATATGTTGCCTATAAGATGCTCACTTTAAATATAAAAACATACTCAGGTTAAAATGTAAAATATTAAAGAGATATATGTGCTAATACTGATCAAAAGCAATCTGGAGTGGCTATATTAATATCACAGTAGACTTTAGAGTAAAGAATAAAGCAGATTATTTCATAATGATAATGAAATTTATCAGTAGGTCATAATAATCCTAGGTGTTTATGAATCTAATAACAAAGACTTATCCCAGGTTTTGGTAACATTAAAAAAAAAAATCAATGACCCCCCCCATCAATGAAATTATCATGGTTTTAGACTAAAAATGAAAAACTATGATTGTCTTCATAGATGAAGAAAAAGCATTTGATAAAATCTGATATTCATTCTTGGCAAAACCTCTCAGCAATCTTGAAATAGAACTGAATTTCCTCAACCGTATTACAGGACATCCATGAAAAACCCAGAAGGAACATCATACTTAATAGCAAAAATAAGAATATATTCTCCACCAGATCAGGAACAATGTTTCCTCTCACTGTTTCTACTCAGTGTGATACTGGAGGTTCTAAAACAGTGTAAGAAAGAAGAAAAATCAATAAAAGCCTCCCAGGTTAGAAAAGTTGAAGCGAATCTGTTTTTGTTCGCAGATAACATGATCATAAATAGACAAAAATTCTATGGTCATTAAAACTAATATGTTATTTCAATAAAGTTGTAGGATAAATGATGAGTACACACAAGTTTATTGTATTTTTTACATACTAGCAACAATCAGAAATTGAATTAAAAATACTACTTACACTGGGGCGCCTGGGTGGCGCAGTGGGTTAAGCCGCTGCCTTCGGCTCAGGTCATGATCTCAGGGTCCTGGGATCGAGTCCCGCATCGGGCTCTCTGCTCGGCAGGGAACCTGCTTACCTCTCTCTCTCTGCCTGCCTCTCCATCTACTTGTGATTTCTCTCTGTCAAATAAATAAATAAAATCTTTAAAAATAAATAAATAAATACTACTTACACATAGTATCAAAATACGAAATTCTTAGATATAGAACTGACATAAGATGTATAAGACCCTATGCTTTAAAAACTATAAAACGGTGATGAGAAAACTTAAAGAAGGCCTAAATAAACAGGGAGATATATTGTGTTCATATCAAAAGGCTCAATATTGTTAAAAAGTTAATTTTCCCAAATTGATACATAAATTGGGCAGGCTTTTTTTTTTTTCTTTTAAATTGACAAGCCGATTCTAAAATTCCTTTGGAAGTGGAAAAGACTTAGAATAGCCAAAAAACTTGAAAAAAGGGGATTTTGTCTTTAAGGTTTTTTATAAAACTGCACTAACCAAGTCAGTTTGTGTATAGATACATATGTATATGTATATGTACACATACAGTTGGCATAAAGCCAGAAAGGTAGAGCAGTGGAATTCAGTTGGGTGTTTAGATAGGTTTTCACAACTGATACCTGACTTTCAATGACAGTGCAAAACAATCCAGTGGACGGAGGGTAGTCTTCTTAAAAGGTGCTAGGATACTTGGATAATCATATGCAATCTATGTTTCACACTGTATTTAAGTATCTGTTCATAATGGATAATAGACTTACCCATAAAACCTAGTATTATAGCATTTACAGAATACATAGTAGAAAAGCTTTGTGATCTTGGTCAAGCGAAGACTTCTAAGGTCTGACATCAAATGTACTATTTTTAGAAAAAAATACTGGTACATTGGACTTTATCAAAAGTAAGAACTGGGGCACCTGGATGGCTCAGTTGTTAAGCATCTGCCTTTGGCTCAGGTCATGATCCAAGGGTTCTTGGGATCGAGCCCCACATCGGGCTCTCTGCTTGGCAGGAAGCCTGGTTCTCCCTTTCCAACTCCCCCTGTTTGTGGTCCCTCTCTTGCTGTTTGTCTTTCTCTGTCAAATGAATAAGTAAAATCTTAAAAAAAAAAAAAATTAAAAAAAAGTAAGAACTTCTCTCTCTCTCTTTTTTTTTTTTAAAGACTTTATTTATTTATCTATCAGACAGGAAGCACAAGTAGGCAGAATGGCAGGCAGAGGCAGAGAGAGAAGCAGAGTCCCTGCTGAGCAAGGACCCCAATGTAGGACTTCATCCCAGGACCCTGGGATCATGACCCAAGCTGAAGGCAGCCGCTTCACTCACTGAGCCACCCAGGGATCCCAGAACTTCTGCTCTTTGAAAGGCATTGCTAAGAGAGTAAAAAGACAAGCCATGGAATGGGGGAGATATTAATCTCTAGAAGTTTTACACCTTTGTGTGCTCACTCAAGAAAAAAAAAGGTTGTGACTCTTGATTATATTAATTTGGATCAAATTTATATTTTTGAGATACTAAGCATTTCTAGCCAGGATGGTATGCCTACTTACTGAAGTGATATTTTATATCTTTTAAAAATATGTTGTGCTTTTCTTTTTATAGATTCTAATTTGTTGCTGAGAACTTATTCTTATGTATCATATCAATTAATCATGAATGAGGAAGTTTTTTATTTTTCATTTTAAAATTTATTAATGATATTTTTTAAGCTCTTGATTTTTCCTTATACAACTTGTATTCAGCTCTTTTACCCAATTCTCTAGTTTACACTAAAACTTTATAATAAAGTTTCTTGGCGTTTCTAGATAGTCATCATGCCATCAACAAATAAAGGAGATCTTGTGTCTTTATTTCTATTATACATAATACTGATTTTGTTTTCTGTTCTTACTACTTTAGGTGGGTTCTCTAAAACAATGTCTCCTTAAACCACAGGGAGAATTTATTGATGGGGGGTTGACAAAAGCTGAGGAACCATGCTTGACACTAGGGCATTACTTGATATTTTCATCCATTTATACATAGTCTTTTCAAGGTTCGAAATCATGGAAGACAATTGCAACTGGCTGAGCTTGGCTTTCTTACTTACACTCGGCAATATGAGGGCAATGAAAGGATATCGGTCTCTGTCAACTTTCCAGTTGGGAGGTCAAGTAATCCAGACACAATGCACTAGAGTAAAAAGTATGCACATGAGAAAGACCAGAATGGATGCCAGGTTTCAAAAAATGAAAAATTTCTCCTTGAATGGACTTCTTGTCAGAATAGCTTGGGTATGATATCAGTGCTCCTGATCCCATTAGTCCTAAAGCTCCATTGCCTTCATTAAGAACATTCCATAACATCCCCTGTATTAATCTGATCATGCTGTCATAATGAAATACCACAGACTGAGTGGCTGAAACAACAGAACTTAATTTATCATAGTACTGGAGGCTGGAAGGCCAAGGCCAAGGTGCTGGCAACTTGGGTGCTGGTTAGGTAGCCATCCCCTCACCGGGAGCTCACATGGCCTTTTCTCAGTGCCTGTGTGAAGGGAAAGAGAACAGGCTGGGATCTCTTCCATCTCTTCTTAAAGGGGCACTAATCCTATCATGACAGCCCCTACCCCATGACTCCTATCACCCTAACCCTTTCCAAACAGCCTCATTTCCAAACACCATCACATTGGTGTTGAAGTCTCCAACAACTGTTATTTGGGAGGAAGGACACAATTTAATTCATAGCACCGCCTTTATTATCCTGAAATAAAATTCATAAATAGTATACTGCCTATGTTCACAATTTTATGAAGTGAATATGATCACCTGAAGTATAAAGGAGATATTTAAAAAGTAATTCATAATAAAATGATACATTGACAAGAGTGTGAGAGTACAAATCTACTAGAAAATATGAGTAGTTAAATATTTAACTACAGGAGTGCCTGGGTGGCGCAGTCGGTTAATCGTCTGCCTTTGGCTTGGGTCATGATCTCAGGGTCCTGGGATCAAGCTGCGCATTGGGCTCCCTGCTCATGAGGGAGTCTGCTTTTTGCTCTCACTCTCCTTCTATGTTCTCTCTCTCACACATAAATAAATAAAATTCTTTAAGAAAAATTTAACTACATGTAGAAATTCCATGACTATACATATAGAAAATGTAGACTGACTTTTGTGGATGGGCTGGTGATTCAAATATCATGAAGTTGAAATGAAAAACAACTCCTACTAACATTTCGATCCAAACAAAATACAATCTTCTGTTTATTTAAATGATAATTGTGTGTCTATACATTCAGTTATTATTAGAACCATGCTATTTGATGGGGGGGTTGTTTTTATATAATACTTGTGCTTTCTCTGCATTTATGAATCTAGTATTTTCTCTTTTTTAAGATTTTATTTATTTATTTGAGAGAGAGAGAGAGAGAGCGAGCACGCGCGCACAAATGGGAGGAGGGGCAGAGGGAGAGGGAGAAGCAGCCTCCCCTGCCAAACAAGGCACCCGGTGCAGGGTTCAATCCCAGGATCCCGGGATCATGACCTGAGCAGAAGGCAGATGCTTAGCAGACTGAGCCACACAGGCACCTCTAGTATTTTCTTTTCTATTTAAGTCCTTACTTAAATTCCAGTTAGTTGGGGTGCCTGGGTGGCTCAGTGGGTTAAAGCCTCTGCCTTAAGCTCAGGTCATGATCCCAGGGTCCTGGGATCATGGACCCACATCAGGCTCTCTGCTCGGTGGGGAGTCTGTGTCCCCCTCTCTCTCTCTGCCTGCCTCTCTGCCTACTTGTGATCTCTCTCTGTCAAATAAATAAATAAAATCTTTTAAAAATTTTTCCAGTTAGTTAACATACGTGTAATATAAGTTTCAGGTATACAATATAGTGATTCAACACTTCCATGTAACACTTGGTGCACTCCTGAATCCCCCTCAGAAGTGCACTCCTGGGGGCACCTGCGAGGCTCAGTGCGTTGAGGCCCCTGCTTTCGACTTGGGAGGTGGTCTGGGGTCCTGGGATTAAGTCCCATGTTGGGCTTTCTGCTCGGCGGGGAGCCTGCTTCCTCCTCTCTATCTGCCTGTCTCTCTGCCTATTTGTGATCTCTGCCTATCAAAACAAATAAAATATTTTTTTTAAGTGCACTCCTGAATCCCCATCACCTGTTTAACAAATCCCCCTACCCCTACCCTACCCTCTGGTAACCACCAATTTGTTCTCTATAATTGAGAAGTCTGTTTCTTGGTTTGCCCCTCCCTCAGAGAGGGAAAAAAAGGGGGGGTTCCCCCTTTGCTCATTTGTTTTGTTTCTTAAATTCCATATATGAATGCAATTACATGATATTTGTCTTTAACTGACTTACTTCACTTGGAATAATCCTCTCTAGCTCCATCCACGTTCTTGCAAATGGCAAGAGTACATTCCTTTTTTATGACCGAGTAATATTCCTTGTATATATTTATCATATTCTCTTTATCCATTCACCAGTCAATGGACACTTGGAGTGCTTCCAAAACTTAGCTATTGTATATAATGCTACTATTAACATTGGGGTGCATGTATCCCTTTTAATTAGTATGTTTGTATTCTTTGTGTGAGTACCTGGTAGTGCATTTGTCAGATCATAGGATAATTCTATTTTTAACCTTTTGAGGAACTTCTATTTTTTTTTTATAATTTTTTTTATTTTTTATAAACATATATTTTTATCCCCAGGGGTACAGGTCTGTGAATCGCCAGGTTCACACACTGAGGAATGTCCATATTATTTTCCACAGTGCCTGCACTGGTTTGCATTCCCACCAATGGTGCAAGAGGACTCCCCTTTCCCCACATCCTCAACAACACCTGTTGTTTCTCGTGTTGTTGATTTTCGACATTCTGACAGGTGTGAGATAGTATCTCACTGTAGTTTTGATTTGCATTTCCCTGATGATCAATGATATTGAGCATCTTTTCTTTTTTAAAGGTTTTATTTATTCATTTGTGAGAGAGCACAAGCAAGGGGAGAGGTAGGCAGAGGGGGAGGGAGAAGTGGTCTCCCTGCTGAGCGAGGAGACCGACTGTGAGGCTCCATCCTAGGACCCTGGAATTATGACCTGAGCCAAAGGCAGATGTTAACTGACTGAGATACCCAGGCATACTGGTCATCTTTTCATGTGTCTGTTGGCCAATGGTATATCTTCTTTGGAAAAATGTCTATTCATGTCTTCTGCTCATTTTTAAATTCGATTATTCATTTTTGTGGTGTTAAGTTTAATAAGTGTTTTTATATATTTTGGATACTAACCCTTTATGAGAGGTCATTTGCAAATATCTTCTTCCATTCCCTAGGCTGCCTTTTAGTTTTGTTGATTGTTTCCTTGCTGTGCAGAAGTTTTTTATTTTGACGAAGTCCAAATAGTGTATTTTTGCTTTTGTTTCCCTTGCCTCGGGATGTATATCTAGAAAGAAGTTGCTATGGCCAATGTCAAAGAGGTTACTGCCTGTGTTCTTTTCTAGGATTTTTACGGCTTCATGTCTCACATTTAGGTCTTTCATGCATTTTGAGTTTATTTTTGTGTATGGTTTAAGAAAGTGGTGCAGTTTCCTTCTGCATGTGGCTGTCCAGTTTTCCCAACACCATTTGTTGAAGAGATTGTCTTTCTTCCATTGGACATTCTTTCCTGCTTTGTCGAAGATTAGTTGGCCATAGAGTCAAGGGTCCATTTCTGGGCTCTCTATTCTGTTTCATTGATCTATATGTCTGTTTTTGTGCCAGTACCATACTGTTTTGATCACTACAGCTTTGTAATACAACTTAAAGTTGGAAACTGTGATGCCTCTGGCTTTGCTTCCCTTTTTCAAGGTTGCTTTGGCTCTTTGGAGTTTTTTGTGGTTCCACACAGATTTTAAAATTGTTTGTTTCAGCTCTGTGAAAACTGCTGGTAGTGTTTTGATAGGGATTGTTTGAAATGTGTAGATGGCTTTGGGTCGTATAGACATTTTAACAATATTTGTTATTCCAGTCCATCAGATTGGAGTGTCTTTCCATTTTTTGTGTCATCTTCAATTTCTTCTAGCAGTGTCATATAGTTCTTAGAGTAGTGGTCATTCACCTCTTTGGTTAGGTTTATTCCCAGGTCTCCTGCTGTTTTGGTGGAATGGTAATTGGGATTGATTCCTAAATTTCTTTCTGCTGCTTCTTTATTGGTGTATAGAAATGGAACAGATTTCTGTCTGTCTGTTTTATATCCTGCGACTTTACTGAATTCGCTTATCAGTTCTAGCAGTTTTTTGCATTTTCTGCATAGAATGTCATATCATCTGAATCACAAATCACAATTAAAAAAGAATCAACCCAGAATGGAGTTGAAAAGAAAAAAAAATCATATCATCTGCAAATGTTAGAAGTTTTACTTTTCCTTACCAAAATGGATGCTTTTTATTTCCTTTTGTTGTCTGACTGCTGTGGCTAAGACTTCTAATACTACATTAAATAACTGTGGTGAGAGTAGACCATAGAGGAAAAGCTCTCATTGAAGATGATGTCAGCTGTGGGTTTTTTGTATATGGCCTTTATTATGTTGAGGTATGTTCCCTCTAACCCCACTTTATTGGGGGGGGGGTTTATCATGAATGGATGTTGTACTTTGTCACATGTTTTTTCTGGCTCTATTGAAATGATCATATGATTCTTCTAATTTTCTTTATTAATATGGTGTTTCATGTTGACCAATTTGAACAACCCTTGCAACTCAGGAATAAATCCCACTTGATCATGAATGCTTTTTAAAATGTATTATTAGATTCGGTTTGCCAGTATTTACTGAGAATTTTCGCACCTGTGTTCATCAGGTATATTGGCCTGTAAGTTCTCATTTTTAGTGGAGTCCTTATCTGATTTTTGGCATCAGAATAATGCTACTTTTGTTCTTATATGTAAAATGGAACTACATTCTGGGTTCAGATTGTTATTAAAAGGTTGTTCTTTTGCAAGTAGTATAATATGATAAGGCACATGCTGACCAACAAAATGGACACCAGCTTTAGAGCTGGTGGCCCACCACTATGCTAACCATTAACCCTTTGATTGATGGATTGTATTTGTGTGTGTGTGTGTGTGTGTGTGTATTTATTTTGGAGGGTTTCTAGGGGGTCCCTAGGGAAGAAGCTGTGGCAGTTGGGGGCATCTGGGAGGTGCTGGCTGTTTACTGATCAGCATATTTGTATGTTATTCTTTTAAAAATTGCTTCAAAATATTTGCCTTTCTTTGGGTTACCTGTAGTGCTGTTCTGTTAAAAATCATTCACTTCTTTTAGTATTCTCTTATAACCATTTTATATTCAGATATGCCTGTATTTATAGATTTTTAAAAATAATTTCTAATGTTGTATATTTGTATTTGTTCTCTGTTTTCCCATGGTTTTTTAGAGTTATATATATTTTTCTTTTTAAAAATCAGTGTTTGGTTCTTCTCTGTTTAATTAAGCCCTAATTTTATTTTTTATTAAATTCTCTTGATCACGGGCTTATACAATTTGTAGTTTCTTATGCCTATTTAGTTCATTATTTTCACTTTGTAATTTTTACTGATAAAAACATTTAAGGCCACAGATTTTCTTATAAGTATCTGATTGTCTCAAATATTTTTTTAACCTTCCTTCTAGACTCAGCTAAATTCCTACATTTCAATTTATTGATGTTTCTCAGGTTTCTTTTTTTTTTTTAAACTAACTTTACTGGAGTAAAATTTACATAAATAAAATGAACACATTTTAAGTATGCAGTTGAATGAGTCTTAACAAATGTATAGCATAAAACATTTCTCTGATCTCAGAAGATATCTTTGTGTCTTTTACTGGTCCAAACCCAATCTCTATGCCCTGGCCTAAGGCATCCACTAATTTGTGTTCCATCCGTTTAACTTTCCACAACTTCATATAAATGAATCATACAGTGTGCACTGTTTTGTTTCTAGCTGCTCTTTAATATTAATATTAAACAAAGAAATACATAGTTCTAAGCCTGCCACCTTGTAAGTGCTTAATAAATCTTTGCTATTTTTACTGCTATTCTGGGACAGGATTGTAAACAGTCTTGTACCTCTAACTCTGTGCACGCATTCATAGGTGGTCAACATACCCTTTTTAGTTTGACTGTGGAATATACTGAATTTTAAACAAGTATTTGCAAATATCATGTTAGATACTATGTAACCACTTTGCAAACATTGATTCACTTATTGCTCAGAATGACCCTATGAGCAAAGTATGTGATCCTCATGTAACAGGAGGCACTGATGTACAGAGGGTCAGAAAACATGCCCAGATCATTTATCCAGCAAATGGCAGAGCTGAAGTTTCAACCCAGGCATTCAGGCTACTGAATCTCAGTGCTTAAAGACTGTGCCATGGGATGGGTCCATGAAGTGCAATCTTAGCACAAATCATGTGTTCCAGAATGTCCTTCATTCTCACAATATAGGTACTATTATCAATTGGACCGAGGAGATCACTGATAGTTGAGTGATCTAAAAGTCACATGACACTTCAGTGTCCGCAAAGCTGATTCCAAGCTCAGTGATTTCCCACTTCCTTTTCTTTTTTTTTTTAAGATTTTATTTATTTATTTGACAGATCACAAGTAGGCAGAGAGGCAGGCAGAGATGAAGGGAAGCAGGCTCCCTGCTGAGCAGAGAGCCCAATGCAGGGCTCAATCCCAGGACCCTAGGATCATGACCTGAGCCGAAAGCAGAGGCTTAATCCACTGAGCCACCCAGGTGCCCCTGATTTCTCACTTCTTCTTCTTTTTTTTTTTTTTAAGATTTTATTTATTTATTTGACAGACAGAGATCCCAAGTATGCAGAGAGGCAGGCAGAGAGAGAGAGAGAAGGAAGCAGGCTCCCCGCCAAGCAGAGAGCCTTATGTGGGGCTCATCCCAGGACCCTGGGATCATGACCTGAGCCGAAGGCAGAGGCTGTAACCCACTGAGCCACCCAGGCACCCCTGATTTCCCACTTCTTGATATAATTTCTCTATTTTCCCACAACCCATTACGCTTCTAGAGTTACAAGTCAACTTTTGTAGACGTGGTCTGCATATTCAATCTGAGCAGCGTTGGCAAAATCTCAATCTGCTGGTCAGTTTTGGGAACTGCAGTAAAACTTTAAGCATCCGGCTTCTCTGGGAGTTTTTTTGTTTTGGTTTGGTTTGGTTTTTTTTATGCTTTAAGTGCTTCTCATTGCCCACTAGAGGGCAGATTTGTGTCACCACTCTTTTTTTCAAGCGCAGAAAAATGATGCCAGTGGAGCAGGCAGAAAGAACCACAAGCTGAGAGCAAATACTGTCCAGAAAATTAAAATGTGAGTGATCTTACCTCCTTGGTAGGCAACTGATGAGATGGAAGATCAGAAAAAAAAAAAATCTTAGGCACATTTTGAGGACCTCGCGCCCTGTGATCGATCACTTTCTTACTTCTGCAGAAAGTGAAGGAAATGATGATTCCGGGATAATCTGTTCCTGCTTCTTCCTCTTTGTGAAATGTCCAGCCACTAGGGTAGGGACCCAGAAACATAGGAACTAGGAGTTGGTAACACAAGACTTGGGAGCAGGATGGGTTCTTCTCTTGGCTTGGAGTCCTCAAGCCTGGTGCTAAGAATAATGAGAAAATGTGCAACTCTAATTGAGGACCTGTGCTCAGGGGCTCACAAAGGTGATCTGCTCCCAGCCAAGTTGCAGTGGAGAGCTGTGGGACAGACGTCCATGGCCGGGCTTGCTGGGCATGCTCCCAGGCAGCTGGTATTCCCTGACGAGCCCCAACAGGATAAGGCAAAGCGCCCGTGTCTGTGTCATTGTCAGTCTGGCAGGCCCCGATTCCTATTACATGCTACTTGGATTTGATGGGGCATGGGGAAAGGGTAGAGGGATGATCCAGCTATGTGAGTTGCCTTTCTGAAGGTACTGGAAGCCTGGAGCTTCTGTTTCGCACAGCCTTTCCTAAGTGGCTTATACCTGAACCCGATCACAGGGTCTCCAAGTCCAGCTGGGGTGAATACAAGGACATCATGCTCTTTTCCAGAACTAAAACCACAATCTTGGGGACTAAATGTGTATATATCTAAGTGGAGTATATATCTAAGTGGAAAGAACGGGTCTCTCTTGTTTGGCTCCATTCCCAAGCAAAAGTGCTATTTGACGCCTATTTTGCGTGGTGGACCTTAGGCTCACCTCTGTCATTTGAATGTATGTAACATTTCTTGGTTCTGTCCTTTCTGAGCACCTTGCTTTTCAGAGCTCAATTCTTTATGTCTGATGGCTTGTCCCCCATCCCCATCTGTTTTGTTGTCAGTGGAAACAACAGGCTACTCACAGCAAGTTCCATGGAAGGAGGCACAGGGAGCCAGGATGGATACGTACTGGGAGCTGGGAATTTAGGTTGCCCTGTGCAAGTAACTTAAGGCCATCATTTATCCACTGGGCACTGGAGGTCCTTAGCAAGCTGGACTTTTGTCATTTTATGGTGCATCTTCCATAAGATTTTCTGCCAAGAAGAGAGAAAAGCTGTTTCTCTGGGTACCATTTATTTCACGAAGTAAATACTCACGGTAAATACTATGGAGCAGTTCAAAGGATGGTGTAAGAGGATTCTGAGCTCTAGGACTGTTTCAGTCTTAGAACCGCTACTTACTCTCTCTCACAGCCTCAGCCTCCCCATGTGTAAAACCAGAATTCTGAAACAATGTAATTAATAGCTGGGGAAAGTGTTGAGTGGAGGAGCATTTGTGAAGTGCTTAGTGTGATGCTGGGCCCACTACACATGCTCAGGAGAGGATGGCTATCCTGTTAGTGCTTGAGAAATTCTACAAAGGGGAGTCCCTTCGTAAATCTGTGATGGCAATAGCTACTGAAACACGCCCCTCTTGCTGACTTCTACACCCTGAATGTTCCCACTTGTTAACTGTTTTCTTTAAAACGTTTTTATTGGGGCGCCTGGGTGGTTCAGTCAATTAAGTGTCTGCCTTTGGCTCAGGTCATGATCTCAGGGTCCTGGGATCGAGTCCTGAATCGGGCTCCCTGGGGAGCCTGCTTCCACCCCCCTCTCTCTGCTTGCCTCTGTGCCTGGTGTAATCTCTCTCTCTCTCTCTCTCTTTATTGTAATCTCTCTCTCCTTCTCTCTGTTGAATAAATAAAGTCTTAAAAATAAAATAAAATAAAACATTTTTATTTTAGGGGAGCCTGGTGGAGCGCCCAGCTCTTGATTTCAGCTCAGGTCATGGTCTCAGGGTTGCGGGATGGAGCTCCATGTTGGGCTCCACGCTGTGTGGAGCCTGCTTGGGATTCTCTCTCTTCCTCTCCCTCCCTCTGCCCTTCCCCGCACCCCTTGCTTGTGCGCTCTCTCTCTCTCCAAAAAAAAAAAAAAAAAAAGTTTTAAAATGTTTTTATTTTCCTTTTTCCTTCACATTTTTTATTTAAATTCTTGTTAGTTAAAATATAGCATAATACTGGTTTCAGGAACAGACTAGGGATTCATCACTGACATATAACCCCCAGCACTCAACACAACACGTGTCCTCCTCCTTAACACCCAACCCCCATCTAGCCCACCCCACCCCCCCCCCGGAAAACCTTTTAAAAACTCATTTTCTCTCTTTGGTAGAGGTTGCCTTGTGTGACTTTCGCACCATTCACACAGAGAAGCTGGAAGAAAGGGAATGTAAATACGCCTCGCTCTGTGGAGGCCTTTTCCAGTCTAGCCAGCAGAAGCAATGATGAAACCAAGGTCAGAGAGTTGGAAGGCCCTGAGGGGCAGAGCCAAGGCCTGAGTCATACTTTGTGTTGCTATTAAAATTCTCACCCGCCCAGATCCTGTTCCTTACGAGTCCTGTGTAATTTATTTCAGGGCCTGTAACTGGCGAATCTGTGTGTTTGCTCTAACATGTACTTATGATGCAGCAAAACTTCATCTCACTGGTTTTCCTCGGGCGCGGGTTCACAGCACAGGCTTTCCCCTCGTTTGGGTGGGGATTACTCACTGGGACTCTCCTTTCTCCTCAGCTTGTTCTCTCCCTTCTTGCTCATCTGAATTTCCCCATTGGGACGGGGTGAAGAAACCAAACAGTTGTGTCACGGTAGTCAAGCCCTGACTGAACCCTAAGGAGCTCGGCTGCTGGAGCTGTCCTCTCGCAAATGGGGATTCAAGGCAGCACAGAGCATGGAACCCATTCTGCCTTAGTGACTTCAGGATAAGGGGATGTTTGGTTGGGGGGATGGGCATATGTTGGGGGCCTTGGAGACGAAACCACAAAGCTGGATCACGGAGGCTGTGGCCCTTTATGTGTGCCATCAATGAACATTTCTTCAGGCCTTAACTTCCACGAGTCACTGCGATAAAGAGGTGCATTACATGTGGTTCCTAACCTTGAGATCCATTATCATTAATGTGGAGAAAGAGGATATGTGAATATACTAGAAACAAACAGGATGGTAACTGACAAAAGCCAATATTTCAGGAACTCAGATGAGGAAGGAGGATGAGACCCACCTCAGGGCTGGTGGGATTCTAGAAGACTTAGAAGAAAGATAAAACCATATTGTAACTGGAATTTGAAGCAAAATTAGGACTCAGGTAGGGACGCCTGGGTGGGTTAGTCAATTGAGTGGCTGCCTTTGGCTCAGGTCATGATCCCAGTGTCCTGGGATCAAGTCCAGCATTGGGCTCCTTGCTCAGTGGGGAGTCTGCTTCTCCCTCTCCCTGCTCTGCCTGCCATTCCCCTTGCTTGTGTTTGTGTGCTTTCTCTGACAAATAAATAAAATCTTAAAAAGAATTAGGACTCAGGTAAGCAGAGTAGAAGGGTAATGTCCGTATAGGCTTGCTTAATACTGAGTATATTTTATGACTGGTTTTGTCAGTCAGAATTCTTTTGGTGTCCAGACCAAAACTCCACTCAAATTACAGACAAATCCAAACGACACATATAACAGAAATTCAAGGCATCGCGCTGGCTTCGGTTCTCAGAGACACCATCGGGACACTTCCTTTGGCCGTGTTCTTCCAAGCGTTGGCTTTGTTTTCAGGTAGGCCCTCTGCATAGATAGGGCTACTTAGGTTCCAGAACTCCCCCAGCAGCTCAACAGTGCTTCAGGGACTCTCATGAGCCTGGCTTGCATCAAGGGTCTATCATGAGTCAATGACCATCACCAACAGCATGGAATTCTCTGACTCAGGATCTGAGTCATGTGCAATCCTAGAGCCAGGTGGTGGGGACAGTCCAACCTAAACCTCGTGAACTGAGAGTGGGAGAGGGGAAATCAAGATGCCACTGCCAAAAGAAAGGAATCGTGTCTGGGTAGGGGAAAACAGCAGATGTCCCCTGTCGTCTCACCCATTAGCAATCTGTTGGCAATGGTTCATATCAACTCTTTGAGTTTTATACTTCCTTTATACGAGTATCAGAGGTTCCTGAACACAACATATTCTCAATACTTTAATCTCAGACAGCAGGGGTCTCTTCTACATTTTTATTGATAGGAGATCCATTTGATGATTAATTCAGGCCCTCAAAGAAAGAACACTAGAAAATCCTCATTCAAGAAATTAGGACAGCACTATTTCCCTCTAGCTATGAATGCTTGTTTGACCAAATTACTGAGATAAAATACTACTTTGGCATTCATGGTGCACCCCAGTGAGTTGGCCTAAGAGGTCAACACGGGAGAGCATTTAACCCAATAGGAAATGGAAATCTACATATATTTCTGGATATTTTTGTCCCTAAGGATGGTAGCGACCAAAATCACAGCTCGCTTCAACCAAGAGACAATGTCATTGTTCTATTATTTCTTAATAGAGAAACACTTCAGGATCAAGATAGAAGTGCAAATGAGCTGAATTGTGCTTGCAAATTGGGACTTGGCAAATGTATTTGGCAATGAGCCATGTTCTTTTCTGTTCTGAAGGCTTGGCATTGATGAAAGATGCCTAAAGCTACACTCAGCATCTGTATCATGAGGGTCTCAGAAACTTAGCAAAAACACTCATCTGTTGTTTGAAACTACAAGACAACCTGTTCCTCTAGACATTAGTACTCGGGCTTTTTTTAAAAGATTATTTTTTTTATGTGTGAGAGAGGGAGAATGAGCAGGAGGAGGGGCAGAAGGAGAGGGACAAGCAGACTCCCTGTGGAGAATAGAGCCAGATGTGGCATCGCCTTGGGGCTCAATCCTCGGACTCTGGGATCTTGACCTAAACCGAAGGCAGATGGTTAACTGATTGAGCCACCCGGGTTCCCCAGTACTTGAGTCTTTAACTGAAGTAACATATATCTTTCAGACTCAAAACTATGTCAGGGTTCAAAGGAACCTCATGTTGATTTGCTGCTATATTTATTCTTTGCTTTCAATCTTCATTTTAAATAGAAAATATTTTTAAAGTCTTTACCATCTTGACCAGACAGTGACAGATACAGCACTATGTACATGTAGATGTAGAAAAATGTTTTTAATGTTCATTTTAGTCCCAGGCCATACCTATATAATGCCACCACATTTGAAGTTTCCTAAAGGAATCAGAGGTTTTTGACAGCACTTAACAAGATTTTCTTTTCTTAAAAAAAAAATTTAAATTTGATGCTATACATAACTACATCCTCCTTTAAAAAAAAAAATCAACCATTATAGATAAAGCTAAAATTCTCCTTTCTCCCAACCCCTAACTCCCAGTCTTGGAATGTCACCCCACCTTCTCCCTGGTTAGCTCTGTTTCTGTTCCCTGTTTTGGAATATGTGCTTGCACACTCATGCACATATACATGTAACTATATCCATAGAAACTTGACAGTATTCAATGTATATTTAAATAGATGATTTTATACTGAATATATCTGTTTACAACTTGCTTTTTAAAATTCAACCATATGTCTTTTAGACCTACTGATATTTTTATCTCACATACATTTAGCCAGCCTTCATTTTATGGACATATGGGTTGTTTCTAATCTTTCCCCATTATAAACAAAACTGTTTAAATATCCTCGAACATTTCTCCTTATGCATGTGCGTAAATTATTCTGTAGATAGAAATGGAGAGTGTCTAAGTCATAGGGAGTGCTCATTTTTAGTTGTGTTTTTTTAAAGATTTATTTATTTTAGAGTGAGTGAGCGTGTGCGCGCACACACACACACACACACCCATGCATGCATGTACAAGCGGGGGTGGGCAGAGGGGGAGGGAGAGAATACTCAGGCAGAGCTGGAAAGCGGGGCTTTTTCTGGACCTTGGGATCACAACCTGAGTCTAAATCTAAAGTCAGATGTTCAATGGCCTGAGCCAACCAAGCACCCTTCATATTTAGTTTTAATAAATATTAGTAAACTGTCAAAAAAACCCCAGATGTAATAATTAATCCCAATTCCCTGCACATTGTTAATATTTTACATTTTGGCCAATCAAATACATATTTGCCAATATGAAATGCCACCTCATTGCTTTAATTTAAATTTCTTCAGTTGTTAGTGAGGATGTACTTAAGACAAAACCACCACCCAGAAATATTAAGGGGCTCACTCTGGCTCTGGTAGTAGCCAACTTAGCAAGATGACTTTCCTGTGACAGGATTTTTTGTTCCCCTGAAAGAAACTCAGTTCAGGCATCCGCATATACTATGTTTAGTGTTGCAGATGTACAGGAGAGCAATACCTGATAACTAGGCAGTGAAGAAAGTTCCAGAGAGGCGCAATTTGGAAACCCACAGGCCAGACTGTTATTGATTAACATGTTTGTTAGTCCATTTCTATTTGTGAGAAAACAATGGATTCTTTACAGAGTTGGAAGGCTAGATTTGAAATCTGAGTGCCTGCCACCTGTAAATTTTATTTTTGTCTTGCCCAAGGGGCAATGTGTCACATGATTTTGCAGGATTTCCAGGAAATAATAATATTGAACCTACAGTCCTTTGTGAACTGTACTGAACCCTTTGAAAGGAAACACTGAAAAGTAAGAAACTTTTTCCTGATGGTGCCTCTAATTGCGAAATATCTATCTCCCTTTCTTTGACTTTTCACAATCGTGTTCCAACCCAGACTGCCCCCAAAGATAGACATTTGAAGGTCATCAGGAATCTGCAATGGTCAGATCGATGGCTTCTTTAGGCTTATGTTTTGTCACTCGCCATCACTGGACTTTATTGATTACTTGCCTCCTTGAAACTATTTCCTTTGCTGTTTGCTGTCTGTCTCGCTCCATCAGGAGGAGCACCGCTCAGGAGATGACAAGACCCAATTTTGAGACCTGGCCCTTCCACTTGGAAGCCATAATGTGCCTTCTAGGAAGTTCTCTTTATCTGTAAAATGGAAAACATGAACTAGACAATCTTCAATAGTCCTCCAGGCACTAAAATTCGTGGCCCAAGATTTTCTCAGTACATATTTTTTTCTGTTTTCTTTTGATGCTCGGTTTGTTTGTTCCCTCCACTGTTCAGCCAGCTTAAGTCTCTGGATTTGTCCCTGGCTGATTTCATCGACTCAAGATGAGTGCTTCCCAGACTCCAGTATTGATGGCTCTCCCAAATGCTGGTGTCCAATCTCCAGCTCTATGCAGGTTCCCTGTTTCCTTATGGAATGAAGTCTGAGCCTCCGAGCCGGCCATTCAGGGCACTACAGTTGGGTCCCAATCTCCCCTATATGTCCGTAACTCCATTTCTTCCCTTTACAAGGCCATATCATCGTCTTTCCCTCCCCCAGATGCAATTTCCACTTCCTTTGTCAGGCTATTTTGCTTACATGACTCATTCATCCTGCTCATCTCTGACTCCAAAATCTCTCTTATTCTTTAAACTCCAGCCTCAATTCTGGCCCCTAAAGGAGTCTTCCATGATATCCATGATATCTTCTGTCTTGAAATTATCCCTCTCCTACATTAAGCAATTATAAGGAGCACTTTCCCCCCCCCAACATTTAAATACTTCTGGAATTTAGATTCATGTTACAATCACTATTGGCTATGCAATTGTTATGATACGGTTGTGTTTGCCTGGGTATGTGTATCAAAATTTGCACCTAAGCATTCAGCAGCTTCGAAGAAAATTCTGGAAATATCAGTGGAACACTTTCCAAAAATGCTGTATCACCAAAGCTTTTGTAAGAACAAGGGACAATACAGTGTGAAAAAGATTCAGAAGAGTTAGACTGTAATAAGAAAAAGTTTTAAGAATTCTTTAACTAATTTATTTCGCTTTGCCTTGTACATCATATATCATGCAAGAGTGATACATGATAAAAGTCAGTGTATAAATGAGTGTTTAAAAGAGATCTCTCTTTGGGTATTAAGTACAAATTCTAAATGAAAAGGAAGCATTGTGCCATAATTTAATTTGCCACATTCTTTCTTTTCCTAGTGACACGTTATATAATCCGTGACTTAAAATTAATGGTTTTAGATTTGGTGAAATGTGGTATATTGATGATACATTATGATTACTGGTCAGGTCGCCTTCTAACTCATCAACTGGGTTAGAAATTCCTAGAAAGCAGGGCTGTGTGATGATCAAAGCCCTCTGCACATAATACACATTTTAAAAGATTATCTTAAATTACCTTTATTTGTCTTGAAATAGAAATGTATTAAACATAACTCAAAAATCAAGCATATAATATGTATTGCAGAGAAAGTCTTTCTTCCACCACTGTGCAACTGCCCAATTTTCTTCCTAACTTGAAATAAGGAAATGACTGTTATTAGTTTCTATTTCCAAAGATTTTTGATGGATGTGCATGCAAATAAGAAACATTTCTCGTTCTTTTTCTTTCCTATATGTTTATTTGTTTATTTTGTTTAAGTGAGCTCTATCCCAACATGGGGCTTGAACCCATGATCCCAAGATTAAGAATCATGTGCTCCACAGACTATGCTAGCCAGGTTACCCCCCTTTTCTCCCCCATAAATATGGTAGCTAGGTCTACATACTTGAGTTTCAAAAATTGAGCAGTCCTAAAAATCTCTCTGTACTCTCTGTATGAATTCATTAAGGTCTTTTCATCCTTTTTTTTTTTTTTTTAAGCTCCATTTCTTTATGTAGATACATTTAACTAGTTTGTCACCATCAAGCATTTGGGTCATTTCCTGTCTTTTTCTATTATAATCAATCTTACGTAGAATATCTACGTGCATATGTTAAGTCACCCGCAGGATACATTTTTAGAACCAAAATTTCTGGGATCAATATGTATATCAAATTGTGTAATTTTGGTAGAATTTTCCAAAAGATCCCACTAGTTTTTACTCCTGCTGACGAAGTGTAAGAACCTTCAATAAAGATGTAAAAATAAAGAAGAGACAAATAGGAAGTCACATACTCATTTGGGGACCATGAAATTTTCCTTTCAGGATGCATAGATACCATTTAGTGAGCAAAATCCCTCCAACGTGTAATTAATTCTCAAATGCTAAAAGATCAATCTCCTTAAAGAGCCCCATAACATCCTTGGTTCTTAGTGTAATGACAGTATCTCTGGTGTTGTTACCTAATCATCTTCTTCTGATTGGAACGCATGTCAATTTAATCTCTCAACACTCAGATAGCCAAATTCTTCTTTGTGTGAACATTCACAATAACATGTGGGAAAGAAGATAAGAGTCTTCCCACCTTCGTGGAGTTTCCTGAAGACACACATAAGGCAAGTACAATTTATTCCCAAGAAAATAAAATTTTAAAATTCAGATCTCTCCTCTGGACCTGCGCAATCAGAAATAAATAATGATGCTAGGCATTCCTATACATACTCACCTAATATCTGTTCTGGAGGGATCACAAAGAAATTGTGGCTAAAAATGATCATGGCCTGACCAGCGCTGATGAGATGGCTGTAGAGGAAATCTGGGTTCCCTGTCACAGGGGTACCTTAGGTCAGGTCCCCTAGAAGCAGGGCTTAAAGTGGCAATGCTCCTGAAAGGTAAATTCAGGTAGTTCTCTCAGGAGAAGGGAAGGGAGAGAGAAGCAGGCTGGGGCAAGAGAGTAACTCCTGCATTCCACACAAATTTATTGAGAATGAATAATGTATTAATTATGTATTTAATAACAATAAGAATAACTTGGCCTTAATGATTCTCTTTTTTTCCCTTAGAGTCTAGGAAGCTCAGAGCTTAATATCATGTCCTAAGTAACTGTATTGGCCTACTTTGGGCTGATATAATAACCATCACTTACCACCACTACCCTCTCCCCTCCACATCCTTTAAACTGTATTTGTACTCGCATTTGTATCTAGACTATAATTTTCCACATCAGTTTTGCTCTGACCTAGGTATGACTTATAGTCATGATAATGGTTCCCATGATATAGTTCCCATGATAATAGTTCCCATTTACTGAGAGGTATTATACTAAATTCTTTGCATCTGCCATCTTATTTAATTGTCACAAGATTCTTATAAAATCTGATGGCACAGATAAGGAAACTGAGGCCCAGAGTGGTTACTTGCCCAAGATGATAGTGGTCATAGAACAGAGCCTGGAATTACACCCAGGTGGTCTGGTTTTTATATATTTGTCTTATATCATCACCTCTTTTTCATTTATTATTTGCTAATTGGTAGAACCAAACTATAAATAAATGTGAGTGGTAGAGCCCTTACTCATCCGGGAGATGATGGTCATCACCTGCCTGTTTATACAGGTTGTCTTGAGCAGTCAACGTGCCGGGCTGTGGGGCAGAACCACACTCTCTGTGATCACCTGCCAGAACACCATGGCTTCGCCCCAGACGGAGGCACCTGAAGACACTGACAGATAGCTCCCCCACCTTCCATCACCGTCTTGTCGTGGGTTGCAGCCTCAGGGAGGACCTGCCACCCCGGACCACACTTGAGCTGCCTCCCGTGAGTCAGTGCCCTGTCAAAAGCTCTCTTTAATGAGTCTTGCCAGGCCTAATGAGCTCTGTTTGATACTCTGCTCTGTAAAATGCTGTCTCTCACCGACTGTCCTCAAATGACACCCGTGTCTTTGTTCTTGCTTTTACCGTAGTGGGAGTGATTCTTGGTGTTTTCTGCTGTGCTTTTCAAAATTTCCAACACCAGCCATACTTTCCCATCTCATGCCACCCCAGGACAGGAAATACTTATAACTTGCCAGAACTGTCTTCTCTCCTGAGGACTGGAGAGTAAATGAGGCAATGTCTGGAAAGTGATTGGAACGCATGTCAAAGGTGGGCAAGGGTACACTTGCACTGTGGTCTACACATGATTTTAAATTGTCTCTGTTTTGGGGAACCTAGGTGGCTCAGTGGGTTAAGCCTCTGCCTTCGGCTCAGGTCATGATCTCAGGGTCCTGGGATCGAGCCCCAGGTGGGGCTCTCTGCGCAGCGGGGAGCCTGCTTCCCCATCTCTCTCTCTCTCTCTCTCTCTCTCTCTCTGCCTGCCTCTCTGCCTGCTTGTGATCCCTTTCTGTCAAATAAATGAATAAAATATTAAAAAAAATAAATTGTCTTTGTTTTGATGGGTTTGACTTTGATACTGACTTATGAAATAAACCCATTTGTTTGTTTTGATATTTGCTACAAGTTTTTTTCTTATGAGACTATTTGAGGCAATTTTCATTTGCCAAAAGAAGTGAGTGCTGACTAGCAGAGCAGTACTGAGAACATAGTTCTCCCGCTATATGTCTCTGAACTGCCCTCCTGTCTCTACTCTGCAGGCTGGTCACTTGTTTTCTGCCATTGATAAGTTGGATACAAGAGTCCTACTTGCAAAATTGTCTTCAAGTTTGAAAAGTGCATTGACAGTATCATTTATTTGAGGTACTCAATACACCATCTTAATTTAACAATCTAGCCCCATAGCCATGACATTGATCTCTGACATAGCCCTAGGAGCATGCTTTGAAACAAACATGGTTTTTGCACAACCATGCACATGGGTCTGTGTTCTTTGATCAACTGCTGGAGCTCACACAGTGGTGTTACAAGTTTGGGGATTATTGGTTTTTATCTCTTCAATCTGAAGAATCGATAGACACCTACCTTCAGAGGATGCGTTGTGATGGAGAACAAGAACTTATGTAGACCAGATCTTGGTGGGTGGGAAGGTGAGGAGGATATCAAGGTGAGGGGGAAGGCTGGGAATGGGGAGGAGTGTGGCTTCTCAGATAAAAGCCTCAAGCTTAGCTGGGGGAACAAAAACTTCATGTTAGTTTCTGGTTCCCTTGGTTTAGAAACTTTATGTGCTATTCTACATTTTGTGCAAACAGATACCAGAGTTGGGTTCGGGGCTTGCTTATTTTAGCAAAAGTCTTTTTTCTTCCCTCTCCTCTCTGCCTCCTCCCCTTCTTCCTCTTCCTTCTCTCCTACTTACCCAAGTTCTGATGTAAATACTGCTTCCTGGAGTTTCCAGTTTTCAGTTTTGAATGACATAATCTTCTACAGAAGCTACCCATACTGTGTAGTGAAGTTTTCTGGTGTTTACCCAAGTAATAAAGTTCAAAGGTCTAAAACTCCCACAACTGAGAACACAGTTCTTTTTGGAAAAAGGAAAACATGTCTCTGTTCTGGTGAGGGTAAACCAAAAGAAACTCAAGGGGAAAGGTCGCTGAGGAGAAACGATATCTCACAATTCAGCTTCTACTCTCTTTAAATGTGCTGATGCAAGATTGATTTTATAGCAGAACCTACCCTCCCCATTCGCATGCATGCACCTGACAAGGTCAGCATGACCCCAGTGACTTCCAGGTACACCTCTGTGCCTGCCTCCCTTTCCCCAACCACACACATCTCTGTTCTGGTATCAGGAAATTAACATTCCCCAAAAGCAACCCTCAGCTACAAACCGATGTTGTGTAAATACCCCAACACCCTCACTCTTCTCATGGGATGACTGAAGTCTCTGTGTTGTACTGACTTCCAAAGTTGCCCCACAGGGTTACGTTCCTCAGTACGTAGCTGCCTCAGTAAACGTACTACTGATTGACTGTCTTCCTTCCCTGCCTCAATCCCCACTTCCTACTGGTGTTTCCTGCACCTCCTAAATAACTTCTTGCCCCGGTACCCATATTTCAAGGTCTGCTTCCAGGGGAAGCCAACTAAGACAACTTTGAAACATTCATGTAACCAACATTTATTGGATGTGATTTATTGGATGTGGCACTGCAACGAACCAGATGACACGGGTCTTGCCTGTTTGGAATGACACATGCTCTCTCCCTCTTTCTTCCTCCTCGCCGTTGAAATCTTCAGTCTGTTTCCTCTCCATTCTATTCTAAACATGGATTCCCAAATCATTGCCATACTATCATTCTCGTTATGAACCTTTCCAGCTTAAAAACCCATGATGACTTATCATCATCCCGAACCCCCAACTTCCAGCTTTTTTAAACAGTACTTGAGGATATCATGACTGAGGCCTGAGCTTTGCTGCTCAGCAGTCTCGTCTTATTTCTCCCCCTCCCCATGTGTCCTGTGATCTGGCCTTTCCAGAGCAGTGGGATGAGCATAATAACACCAAGGTTGGGAGCACGGGCTTTGGAACGAGAGGCATGGCTCTGCCACCCAATGCTAATACCAGTGTGATCTTTGGCAAATGATTTGACCTCTCTGTGCTTCACTTACTTTACCTGTAAAATGGTATAGCGTGACTTCATCTCTGGAGTCACTGTGAGGAGCAAACAAGAGAATGCCCCTAAAGCACATCGAACAGAAGCTGGGCGTGTTGAAAGTGTGGCCATTATTGCTCGTTTTGGAGTTCATCACATGTGGAACACCTGGCGCATGCTTGTGTTGTGCCCTGCCTGGACAATATTCTCCTTTCTCAGAGCATTTAACAAATGTCTCACTCAAAACCCCACTCAAGTATTAACCTCTCAATACAGCTTTCCCTTACCAGCCCTCACACCAACCCTAAGAAATCATTGCTTTCAGTTTTTCAATTCCATGGCATTTATTTTACATGTATTTTTGCACTAATTGTATTATGGCTAATTGAGTGCATGTGTGTGTGTGTGTGTGTGTGTGTGTGTGTGTGTATCCCCCATGTGGACAATGAGGTCCCTCAGTGTGGGGACTGTATATTATTTGTCTATATATTTCTAATGTCCAGTATAGTATCTGGAGTATGGTTGGTGCTCCATAAAATTTAATGTAAGAAGGAGAAAGTGCATACAGCAACGAATGAATGAATTTGTTCCAGGATATAGCTTAGGACCCACACCAAAAGCCCATCTTCTGCCTCTCTCTTGAGATCTCCATTAGGGCAGGCAAATCTGTCTATTTGCTTCACATCCTTCACCAGTCCTCACCGCTCCCCCTCACTATAGCTCCTTTCTAGTACTTTTCCTCTCGGCGCATAGAACATAAGGATGTGATACTGAAAGGCTCTCGGCTTTTGAGCAGAGAGGCAGGTTTCCGTGGTAACCATCCACAAAAACAATCCCAGCATGTGCTACTACAGACGGTCCCTGACTCACAACTTACAAGTTTTCTATTTCATGATGTTGCAAAAGTGATCGGCCTTCAGTCGAAACTTTGAGTTTTGAACTTGGATCTTCTCCTGGGCTATGCGGTAAGATCCTCTGCAGTGACGCTGAGAAGTGGCAGCCCCTGCTCCCAGTCAGCCACACGCTCCCCAGCACAAACAACCCGTAGGGACACTGACAATGTCTACCCATAGAGCCATTCTGTTTGTCACTTTCAGCTGAATATTCACCCAATTACATGAGAGAGCCAACACTTCATTACCAAGTAGGCTTTGTGTGAGGTGATTTTGCCCAACCGTGAGCTAACGGAAGTGTCGTGGGCACACTGAAGACCAGCGGGGCTAAGCTGTGATGATAGGTTAGGGATACTAAATGCATTTTGACTTAAGATATTTTCAATTTATGATAGGTTTCTAGGTGGGTGGAGGCAGATCTGTTTCTCCCTTGAGGCCTCCACCCCCTTCGTGGCCATGGCTGATGGGAAGCGGCAGAGGGAATACTCCAGAACATTTCCACCTTAATTTTGTGCCTTGCCTCTTCATTTCATGCTGCTGTCATTGAGTTTATAGAGCTTGCTTTTCTATAGGGATTTTGTGTCCCTAAGATTCATGATGGTGGAAGGGGGGAGGCCTGGGCCCTGTGAACCCAAGTCACCTTGTTAAATGGTTCTTAAAATAGCAGGAGCCTACCCTTGGTCTCTTGTTCTCTTGCCACAGAAATGTTTCGGGGGTTAGCAAGAGGAACTTGGTCTTATGAGCTCCTTTGTGTGAGGGAAGAATCATTCCTGTTGAGCCAGAAACAAGCCACAAGTGTGTCGTATTCATTTGAGGATTGGAGGCTGCCGGGGAGGACTGTTCCTCCAGCATTGTTCTCAGGACTGCTGTTTACTGGGCTTTGCACCAAAGTCACATGGGAAATGTCTTGCCTTTCCTGTAAACACGGCTGTAGGGAAACTTCCTAATAAGTAAGAGTCTGATGACAAATTCTGAGAACTCGGGGCCAAGGAAATGTTTATTTCTTTCTCTTCGTGAACCGTGGCTTATTTTCTTTTTCCTACTGATGGACAGTGCATGTCACATGGCTGCTGGAAGCTCCGAGCTACACTGATGTTCCCGGTGCGATTCTCCTCAGCCAGCACGCCTTGTTAACAACATCCTTTTATATATATTTTATATATTCCCTTTTTTTGGCCTATTTTTGAAGCTGTAATTTTATTAGAAATTATGTTCTATCTTGTCAGTGACTGGGGATGGCGCAAGAATGGTATGAATACTCAGTATATTGAAGAATCCAAATCATGACATGTTTTCCCCATCATTTCAATGGACTGTGCTGACTTAAATCCCCCACCTAACACGATGACCTTTTACTTTTCATTTGTAAAACAACTCATTTTGGTCTGAAAATTCTGATTCACGTGATTTCTCCTCCTTCTCAACCATTCCGCATAGACTAGACCTGAGGGTCTACCAGTTAGGGGTGAAGTAAGGGTGGTGGGAGTTGTAAGCCTTTGCCCTCACTCTTCTCTGTGAGCTCCAGTGATTCCTGCTGACAGGGGGTGCCTCTAAGTAGCTCTTCAAGGCGTGAGCAGTCCCTCTGGAAATCCAGCCACTTTATCTGGCAGACCCCTAGCTCATGGCGGTCTAGGTCAGTCTTGGGGGCACCCCTTGTGCATCCTGTGATAGTCTTAGGCAAAGCTGAAGCAATAGAGCTCACCTTCCATCCCTTGGGCATTTGGGCATGCGTGTGTCTCTTTCTTACCTCCTGGGGCAGGGAAAGTGGAGTGTGGTGCAGGACGGCAAGTGTGCATGGCTGACAGCACCCCCCACCCCACTGCCTCTCTCCACGTTATTTCTCCAGTCCTGGTGGCACACAGGCAGGCTGGCAAGTGTGGTGGCAACACAAAAATAAAATGGTTGCCAGCCAGCCTCAACCATCCCAGGCAATTCTCTTAAGTTCCCCTGCACTTGGTTTGGGGGTGTGGAAGCAGGAGGAGGAAAGGCAAAATAGCTTCATTTTGCTAATGCTTCCCACCTGTCCACCCCAAAAGGTGACCCCCCCCTTCTTTCCTCAGGTCCCTCTTGTGTGGATTGGGGCACACTGAAAGAAGGAGATGGTTCTGCTAAGATGGCCCCTTCTCGTAAAGTCTTGGAAGGAGGCAGTTGGCCTCAGCTTCTGTGGGTTCTCTGACGTGAGACTCTGTACTCCCTGGTGACTTTTGTTTTCAGTGATGACCCTTATTCACAAGTCTAGGAAAATTGGGAGAAACATCATACATGACCCACAATCCCATCCTGTGACATAAGTAAATTGTCAAGAATTATTTCCTGAGTACATGAAGGTTTTACGGCACCAGAAGAAAAAGCACAGATGCAACTTTTCTTCCTTTCTTTTTTTCTTCCTTCCTTCCTTCCTTTCCTCTCTTTCTCTTCTCCTCTCTTTCTTTCTCTCTTCCTTCCTCCCTCCCTCCCTTCCTAACTCCCAACCGTGACATTGAGAGTTGCATGTTCTACTGACTGAGCCAGACAGGTGTCCCTTATTTTATTTTGTTTTGTTTCCCGATAGTCCTCTCCTTTATGGATGTCAGATCTTTTTATTCTAGGGAAAGGACTAATAACAGCCTTGTCCTTTCCAGTCTTCTCTTTGTCTATAGGGTACGGTGAGTTCACCTAGAGCATGGGATTCTTTTTTTAATTTTAATTTAATTAATTAGCATATAATATATTATTGGTTTCAGAGGTAGAGGTCAGTGATTCTTCAGTCTTATATAATATCCAGAGCTCATTATATCTTGTACCCTCTTTAATGCCCACCACCCAGTTACCCCATCCCCCGCCCCTCCAGTAACTCTCAGTTTGTTTTCCATGATTAAGAGTCTCTTATGGTTTGTCTTCCTTTCTGGTTTCATCTTGTTTTATTTTTTCTTCTCTTCTCTTATGATCCTGTTTTGTTTCTTAAATTTCACATATCAGTGAGATCATATGATAATTGTCTTTCTCCAATTGATTTATTTCATTTAGCATAATACATTTTAGTTCCATCCACATCACTGTAAATGGCAAAATTTCGTTTCCTCTTAATGGCTGAGTAGTATTCCATTGTATATGGAATACATCACATATACATCACATATACACCACATCTTTTTTATCCATTCACCTGTTGATGGATATCTGGGCTCTTTCCACAGTTTGGCTATTACAGACATTGCTGCTGTAAACATTGGGGTACAGATACCTTCAGGTCACAACATTTGTATCTTTGGGGTAAATACCCAGTAGTGCAGTTGCTGAGTAATAGGTAGGTCTATTTCAACTTTTTGAGGAATCTCCATACTGTTTTCCAGAGTGGCTGCACCAGCTTGCATTCCCACCAAGAGTGTAGGAGGGCTCCCCTTTCTTTGTGTTGGCATCCTTGCCAACACCTGTTATTTCCTGACTTGTTAATTTAGCCATTCTGACTGGTGTGAGATGGTATCTCATGGTTTTGATTTGTATTTCCATGATGCCCAGTGATGTTGAGCAGTCTTTTATGTGTCTATTGACCATTTTTAAGTCTTCTTTGGAGAAATGTCTGTTCATGTCTTTTGTCCATTTCTTGTCTGAATAATTTATTCTCTGAGTGTTGAGTTTGACGAGTTCTTTTAAATATTTAATACTAGCCCTTTATCTGGTATGTCATTTGCAAATATCTTTTCCTATTCTGTCGGTTGTCTTTTGGTTTTGTTGACTGTTTCATTTGCTGTGTGAAAGCCTTTTATCTTGATGAATTCTCAATTCTCTTCATTTTTATCTTGATAAATTCTCAATTCTCTTCATTTTTATCTTAATGAATTCTCAATTCTCTTCATTTTTGCATTTGTTTCCCTTGTCTTTGGAGACGTGTCTAGCAAGAGGTTGCTGCAGCTGAGGCTGAAGAGGTTGCTGCCTGTGTTTTTCTCTAGGATTTTGATGGATTCCTGTCTCACATTTAGGTCTTTCATTCATTTTAAGTCTATTTTTGTGTGTGGTGTAAGGAAATGGTCCAGTTTCATTCTTCTGCATGTGGTGGTCCAATTTTCCCAACACCATTTGTTGAAGAGACTGTCTTTTTTCCATTGGACATTCTTTACTGCTTTGATGAATATTAGTTGACCATAGAGTTGAGGGCCATTTCTGGGTTCTCTGTTCTGTTCCATTGATCTATGTGACTGTTTTTTTTTTTTTAAAGATTTTATTTATTTATTTATCAGAGAGAGAGTGAGCGAGAGCGAGCATAGGCAGACAGAGTGGAAGGCAGAGTCAGAGGGAGAAGCAGGCTCCCTGCGGAGCAAGGAGCCCAATGTGGGACTCGATCCCAGGACGCTGGGATCATGACCTGAGCCGAAGGCAGCCGCTTAACCAACTGAGCCACCCAGGCGTCCCTATGTGACTGTTTTTGTGCCAGTACCATACTGTGTCGATGATCACAGCTTTGTAATAGAGCTTGAAGTCTGGAATTGTGATGCCACCAGTTTGGGGGTTTTTTTCAACATTCATTTGGCTATTCACAGTCTTTTCTGGTTCCATACGTGTATTTTAGGATTATTTGTTCCAACTCTGTGAAAAAAAGTTGATGGTATTTTGACAGGGATCGCTTTAATGTGTAGATTGCATAGATAAGCAGTGTCTAGGTAGCATAGACATTTTAACAATATTTGTTCTTCCAATCTATGAGCATGAAATGTTTTTCCATTTATTTGTGTCTTCTTCAATTTCTTTCATGAGTATTCTGTAGTTTTCTGAGTACAGATCCTTTGCCTCTTTGGTTAGGTTTATTCCTAAGTTATCTCATGGTTTGGGGAGCAATTCTAAGGCATTGACTCTAATTTCTCTTTCTTCTGTCTCATTGTTAGTGTTTGGAAAAGCAAATGATTTCTGTGCATTGATTTTATGCCACTTTGCTGAATTCCTGTATGAGTTCTAGCAATTTTGGGGTCGAGTCTTCTGCATTTTCCACATAGAGTATCATGTCATCTATGAAGAGTGAGAGTTTGACTTCTTTACCAATTCGGATGCATTTTCTTTCTTTTTGTTGTCTGATTCCTGAGGCTAGGACTTCTACAACTATACTGAACAGCAGTGGTGATAGTGAACATACCCAGCATGTTTCTGACTTTGGAGGAAAAGCTCTCAATTTTTCCTCACTAATAATGATACTTGCTGCGGGCCTTTCACAGATGGTTTTTGTGATATTCAGGTATATTCCCTCTATCCCTACCCTATGAAGAGTTTTAATCAAGAAAGGATGCTGTACTTTGTCAAATGCTTTTTCTGCATCAATTGAGAGGATCATATGGTTCTTGACCTTCTTTTATTTTTTTAAAATACTTTATTTATTTATTTGACAGAGATTACAAGTAGGCAGAAGCAGTCAGAGGGGGCGGGAAGCAGACTCCCCACCAAGCAGAGACCCCGATGCGGGGCTTGATCCCAACACCCTGGGATCATGACCTGAGCCAAAGACCGAGGCTTTAACCCACTGAGCCACCCAGGTGCCTTTGACCTTCTTTTATTAATGCAGTGTATCACAATGATTGATTTGCAGATGTCGAACCATCCTTGCGGCCCAGGAATAAATCTCACTTGGTCGTGGTCAATAACCCTTTTAAGGTATGGTTGGATCCTATTATTGACTAGTATTTTGGTGAGAATTTTTGCATCTGTGCAAATTGGTCTTTAATTCTCCTTTTTGGTGGGGTCTTTGGTTTTGGGATCAAGGTAATTCTAGCCTCATGGATATTGGTCTGTAATTCTCTTTGGTGGGGTCTTGATTTGGGGATCGAAGTAATGCTTGCCTGATAAAGTGAGTTTGGAAGTTTTTCTTCCCTTTTTATTTTTTGAAACTGCTTCAGAAGAATAAGTATTAAAAGGTATTAATTCTGTCTATACTAACTAGGTCCCTGGCAGTCAGTACTGCTTCTTATTCTCTTTGAGGTGAGTTTTTCTGTCTTGTCATTCTGTCCAAAGAAGAGTAGATGAACAAGAGAACAAAATACTAAAATGACAATGATCCCAGAGAAACATACACTAAGCAAATCAGAAGAGATCCAAAACTGAAAAAAAAAAGAGTAAATTTTTTTTTTAACTTTAAAAAAGAGAATATATTCAAACAGGTGAATAGAATAGTGCAATATACTGGATCCTGTGTGTGTTTTGGTCTGTTTGTTAGAAAACTAGATTCCAAAATTGTAAAGAAAGAAAAACTTACATATATACAAAAATAAAATTAAATACATTGAAAGGATAGAATGTACCTGTAAAAATGAAAATTTAAAGACTTTAACAAAACAAAAGAAAAGGAAGAAGAAAAAAGAGAGAAAATATGATCAGACAGGTGAATAGAACTGAGCCTTACACTAGATTTTGGGTGTATTTTGTCTATTAGAAGAAACTGCACCCCAAAATTGTAAAAAAAAAGAAAAAAGAAAAACTTACATATATACAAAAATAAAATTAAATACAATGAAGGGAGAGAATGTAACTATAAAAGTGAAAATTTAAAAAGTTTTTTAAAAACTTGATAAGAAATTGGTTGAAAAAGGAAAGAAAAAAAACTTTTAAAGAATTAAAATTGAAGAACTAAAGAATCATGGGGGAAAAGCCATGAATTCAATATTCTGTATTCCCTTAGTGCTGGAGTTCTGCAGTTCTTTTTTTTTAAATTTAATATTTGTATATGTGTGTTTTAAAATTCATTGTTTATGCGCCACACCCAGTGCTCCATGCAATACATGCCCTCCTTAATACCCACCACCAGGCTCACCCAACCCCCCACCCCTCTCCCGTCCAAAACCCTCAGGTTGTTTCTCAGAGTCCACAGTCTCTCATGGTTTGTCTCCCCCTCCAATTTCTCCAACTCCCTTCTCCTCTCCATTTCCCATTGTCCTCCGTGTTATTCCTTATGCTTCACAAGTAAGTGAAACCATATGATAATTGACTTTCTCTGCTTGACTTATTTCAGTCAGCATAATCCCTCCAGTCCCGTCAATGTTGACACAAAAGTTGGGTATTCATCCTTTCTGATGAAGGCATAATACTCCATGGTCTATATGGACCATATCTTCTTTATCCATTTGTCTGTTGAAGGGCATCTTGGTTCTTTCCACAGTTTGGTGACTATAGACATTCCTTTTATGAACATCAGGGTACAGATGGCCCTTCTTTTCACTACATCTGTATCTTTGGGGAAAATACCCAGTAGTGTAATTGCAGGGTCATAGGGTAGCTCTATTTTTAATTTCTTAAGAAATCATCGGTGAGCTTGGTCTTGGCTGGATGTTCTTGCTGACCTTCTGGGGGAGGGGCCTGTTGTAGTGATTCTCAAGTGTCTCTGCCCAAGGCAGAATTGCACTGCCCTTGCCAGGGGCAGGGCTAAGCAATCTGTGCTGGTTTGCTCTTGGGAGCTTTTGTTCCCTGAACGCTTTCCTTTCCGTAGAGCTCTGGAGGATGGGAATGAAAAATGGTGGCCTCCCAGTCTCCAGCTGGGAGGACGCAAGAGCTTGGGACCCCACTCCTCAGTGAGTCCTCAGAGAAAAGCAGTTAATCCCTCCTGTCTTCCTCGCCTCCAGCCGCACTCCAAACTCACCAGCCTGTGACAGAGCATTTCTATCTCTGGTGAATGGCCCCATTTGGAGTCACCAAACCCAGCCAATTCCTGCAGTGTGTTCCCACGCAGCTCCTCCCAGAGGAGGAAGGGGAGTCTCCCCAGATCTGCCACTTGTGGGGTCGCTTCTTGAAGACCCTTAGGCCGACTCTGCCTTAGATCACGGTTTGAGGTAACCCCGAGCTGAGAACCAACTCCTCGGTGCCGTCTCTGTAGCCGGCTTCCCCGCTCTGATACCTGGGAGCTCTGCCACACTCAGACACCACCCCCCACCCCCCCACCCCTGTCTTTCTATGACCCTGAGGGCCCTGAGATCACACTGTTCCCGCAAGGGCTCCACTCCCCTGATTAGCTTCTGGAGCACCCTCCCTCAGTGGAGCAGACTTCTAAAAGTTCCAATTTTGTGCTCCACTGCTCTGCCACTTGCCCTGAGCCGGCTAACAGAGGCTTCCTCCCCCTCCGCGGTTTCTCTTCCCATGTATTGCCTCGGATTCACTTCTCTGCACTGCCTACCTTGCAGAAGTAGTTGTTTTCTATTTGTAGAGTTGCAGCTGTTCTTTTCTTTGATCTCCAGTAGAGTTCACAGGCGTTCAGAATGATCTGATAGCTCTTTTGCTGAATTCCTGGGACCAGACAAAACTCAGTCTCCTACCTCTCCACAATCTTGGACTCTAGGCAGAGTCGGGCTAAGGGTGAGCTCCAGAGATATTTGGGGGCTCACTTCCTAATTCTCAGTTCTCAGCTATATGGTTGCTAGATATCTCTGGCTATCCACCACTGACCAGAGAAAATTTCCATGTTCTTTTCAGTCCCTGAGTTAGGAAACATGGACGATATAGGGAAGCTCAAGAGGAACCTGTTTTCTTTTTTTTTTTTTTAAGATTTTATTTATTTATTTGATAGACAGAGATTGCAACTAGTCAGAGAGGTAGGCAGGGAGAGAGAGGAGAAAGCAGGCTCCCCGCTGGGCAGTGAGCCTGATGTGGGGCTCGATCCCAGGACCCTGGGATCTGACCAGGGTGAAGGCAGAGGCTTTAACCCACTGAGCCACCCAGGTGCCCCGGAACCTGTTTTCATGTAGGGGATTAAATCCCTATCGGTTGGGTAAATCCCTACCAAAAAAGGACAAAAGGCGAACACCTAGGTGGCTTAGTTGGTTAAGTTCTGCCTTCAGCTCAAGTCATCATCCCAGGGTCCTGGGATGTACACCACATCCAGCTCCTTGCCCAGAGGGATCCTGCTTCTCCCTCTGCCTGCTCTGCCTGCCACTCCCCCTGCTTGTGCACTCTCTCTGTCAAGTAAATAAATAAAATCATAAAAAAAAAGGACAAAAGACATAGAGATCTATGGGAGAAAAATCCTCTTTGTATAGCTCTATAAACCTAGTTTGGATGGTACATTTGTTTTATTATTACATTATTATTAAAGCAGAGAGAAACCTACCTCCTGCAGATAGATGGAATAGGATGGCATGGTGGGGGGGATGCCCTTAAAAAACAAGGTTGCAAAGGAATTATTTGCATGTAAACATTTCCAGTAAGTTGCTGAGAAATCTCAGTAAAAGGAGACGTAACTCTTCAGAACTCTAGTAATTTGGTATGTGTGTGTTTTTGCCATTGGAAGTAAATATTCACTTTTATATTTAATTGTGCATTTCATATTTCTATTCTTTTTTTAAAGATCTTATTTATTTATTTGAGAGAACAGGGGAGTGGCAGGCAGAGGGAGAAGCTGGCTCCCTGCTAAGCAAGGAGCGCAACGTGGGGCTCTATCCCAGAACCCTGAGATCATGACCTGAGCCAAAGGTAGATGCTTCACCCCCTGAGCCACTCAGGTGCCCCTTCTATTCTTTTTCCTAAGGAAAGTCCCTTGGGGGTGCCTGGGTGGCTCAGTCGGTTAAGTCATAGCCTCTTGGTTTCAGCTCGGTCATGATCTTGGGGTCATGAGATCGAGCCCCATGTCTGGCTCTGTGCTTAGCTCAGAGTCTGCTTGGAACTCTCTCTCCCTCTCTTTTTGCCCCTCCTCCTTGCTGTCTCTCTCTTCCCCACCCCCTGAAATAAATAAATAAATCTTAAAAAAAAAAAAAAGTCCTTTAAATTGTATAAGCTTCAGATCCTACCATATCTAGGTCCATTCCCACTCAAGGGTTATGGAGGTATATTGGGCATTTGATAACCCAACTCAGCGCTCGCCTCATTGTGGGGCTGGGTTCCTAGAGGTTTTTGTCATTGCTCCATTTTTTTCCTGTGGCAGTTTACTTACCTCCAATAGTGCTCACATTTCCTTTGTTAATTCCCTTCTCCTTTCTAGCTGGGGCTAGAAAACCATGGAATGAAGTTTTCTTAGAATGACTTAACTCTAGGGAAGAGATTCACGAAGTTTCTTGTGTTTGACCACAATGCCTAGAATTTTTTCTACTCACTCCCCAGCACCCACATATCCTTCAGATGGCTGATGTTCCTATACAAGGTTATTACCACAGGAGCTAGATTTTTATATTTTGCTTGTTAATAAAACAAGACATTTTATTTTTTTTAAAAAGTGAAATAAAGAGGAAGTAGTGTGTTAGGACTTCATAAATGTTGAGGACAAATTCTAAGCCTTTAAGCTGCTACTTACAGCCATCCTGATTCTCCAAGGAAGCACTCAACAGTGTACAGGAAGGGACATACTTTCCATCAACATTTGCAATTTGGGGGGCTCTAGGAGCACCTGGCTGTGTCCATTTCAGTCTCTGGCTGTCTCTGGCTATAATAAGTGGGGTGAGCTTTGTAAGTGAGGTCTCTTCTCCATTCCACCACCGCTAGTGCTCCTCTGGAGTGGGTCTTCAAGGGAAGTTCAGCAAAGTCACTTTAGCTTGTGGCCAGCAGGGGGCTGTGGCACTTAGTGGCTTCCCAGGCCTTAGGCCTCCAGGCTGCAGAATTGAGGAGAAGCAGCTGAGGTTTTCCGTCGAGCAGCTGAGGTTTTCCGTCCAACCTCAGAGCCTCTCACTAGCTATTCTTTCCAAGCCTCATTCTCCATCTCCACCTTAAGTCTGACGTAGAAATAAATACTAGTAATAAATAGTAATGGCAACTATTAGTGTTAACTGCTATATAATTGACAGATTGTGAAGAATGCTTATTATTCACAATAATTACCTTATGACACTTCCGTCCTAATCTAGATAGCATTTCTTTTCCAGGTGGCTGGAAATTGGAGGAAGTGGGGGAGGGCTGCAAGAAGCCAACAGTTTCCTCCGATCCAAACCAGGAAGGGAAGCCCCTCTTCCTTTCCATCCGTCCCCTGACATAGTTATAATAGGTACACCCTGACTCACAGATCTCACATCTAAGAAGTCTTTGGGCCCATTTCGGCCTCCAAAGCTGATGTTTCTAGTGATAAGAACCTAAGAAGTCTTAGCGGTTTGGTTACACTTTAACCTTGGTCAGACAAGATAATAGAAGACAGTGGGTACAGGACTGGGGAAACCCACACTCTTCTCTCTTCCTACAGGGCAGAGGATGGAAGACCCTACAGAGAAAAGCTTCTTGTCTAAGTGATACTGAAAGCAGCAAATTTAGTGACAAGAGCATGGGTTCCCTAACGGGCGCTTGAAGTTCAAGTCTGGCTACTAAGGTGTTAAACGACCAGAGCTCCTCTGTGGACTTCCCCTTCCTAGTCCTCATCTGGAAAAGGGGCTTTTATCACTCCAGGACCTTGCTTAACACACTCGTGAGTTTTTATTTATGTTTTAAATAACCAGTTGTTCAAAAGCAGTACCCCAAGGGTGTGGAAAGCAGAACTTTTACTCTCTTCCCCCACCTCAGGTTGGCCCATCTCTCACGGATTGAAGCTGAAGGAACAATTGGCTCAGCTACAGTTTAATCTCATTTCAAACACATTGTCATTGCCATCAGTGTGGACTATTGAATTCTAGAGAGCCCATAAAGTAAAGCTTATCACCACATACCTGGGGCTGTGTCATGCACTGATGATAATGTAGCTCATATTGTCCCTCACCAGACATGAATGAGCCACCGACCTGCGTCAGATATTGCGTTGGGCATTGTTTTTGCATAAATCAAAGCAGTCATAATCTTCACCCTCAAGGAATTTACAGGCTAGTGGAGGGTTCCAGTGCCATGTTGTGGGTGTTGTGTGGGCAGGGAACACAGCGGGCCACATAGAGGATCCCCAGTCTCATACCTGGGGCCAGAGAAGCCTTGAGGAGCTGAATTCTGAAAGAAGAGTAGGAAACAGTAAGATGAAAAAGAGGAAGGGGGCATCTGGGGAGCAAGGAGAGTGTCACCCAGAGGCATACTGTTCATTAGTGCCAACCTGAGTGTCTCGTGAAGAAAGCCAAGGGTAATACATCTGTCTGGTCCACAGATCAGAAAATCTGGAGTTGTGGCCAGACACTGTGAATAGCTTTGTGAAACTAACTGGTCCATCCAGTCACTTGATCACTCTGGGCTTGTTTACTCAATGATCCACGTGAAGGCAGGCTGGTTATGCTCAAAGATGGCCCCAGGCCTAACATCCTGTGCAATTCTGCACTTGGGGTTAACCCTAAGAAGCCAAGTGAGGACTTAAGGCATCCAGTGATGTGTTGTACCTTGGCTGGCAACCCAAAGGTCATCAGCCAAGCCTCTTGAACATAGGGGAGATGCACTAACTCTATTTAGCTCAGGTCCACACACAGCAGCTGCCCAAACAATGTTCTGAGAAACACCGGTCCTTGGCATTTCACCTCCTTTGGGAGGTTGGAAATAGTGATAATCATTTAAAATCAGGGAAGCCTGATATGTGACTCGTTGGCCAGGCAGCAAGGTGCTGAGTGATGGGGCAGAGAATTTTGGACTTGTGCCTTGGAGTCATTTTACAGAAAAAGTGGGAAAGCTAGCCCCACCCCTGTCAGGCTCCTAGTATTCCTTCCTTCCTTCCTTCCTTCCTTCCTTCCTTCCTTCCTTCCTTTCCTTGTAGGCTCCACGCCCAACATGGAACCCATCCTGGGACTTGAACTCATGACCCTGAGATCAAGACCTCATCTAAAATCAAGAGTTGGATGCTTAACCAACTGAGCCACCCAGGCTCCCCAAGCCCTCAATATTATGATGTTTGGGAAATCTCCAACACACATTCAGCTTTTGGAGGATTAAGATGTTAACCTTGAATGTGGCTTTTGAAAAGCTCAGAATCTAGTTTCTTCCGACTCATTTAGATATGATACGGCATTTATCTGGCTGCTGTGAGGGGAAAAATAAATTCTGGGGCTGGAGGAGGGAGCCGGATAGCAAGGGTGGTCGGGCCAGATTGGTTCTCATCTGCTCCTAGTGCCAGCAGCCAGTGTTTCCTTAACTGAGCACCACAAGGGGCCTGTAACATCGTGTATCCCTCACTCCCTACTCTGCCTCTTGCCTCATATTCTTGAAATAGCTCCTGAACTTTGTGGGTCAGATTTTTTAATTCTTTAGAGCTGGTTGTGAACAACTTTGGTGTCCTTTCCCCTAATAGGAGCCCCTTCCCCATTCCTGTTGGAAGTCAGCAGAGAAGGCACGGGAATGGGGAAGTGGGCCAGAAACATACCTTCTCATTGCTTGACCCAATGATGACAGCTGTAAGGCCAACGGCCTCAAGCTCTGAAGCTGCTCGACAGGAAGCAGCAAGAGCAGTTTTAAACATGTAAGGGGGGTATGAGGCTCGAGGACCTTTTGCTTGAACGGTGAACACTATTGTTCTTCTAAACTGAGTCCTTCATGACTTTGCAGGATCAAATGGAGCCCCTCCGTCAATTCTGAGGAAAAGTTCTAATGACAATCAGTGATCTCCAAAGAGACAGACAAAATGAACCACACCTAAGAGGATATTCTAGGAGTCCAGTTCAAGAACTTCAAGTACTGTTCCCTTGTCAAGGACAACATGGGAGGAAAAGGTAAAGGAGACAAAGGATCAGGAACCAGAACAAGTGGGTTATGTTCAAGGATTTCTTCCTGGAGCCAAAACGCCATTAAAATCACCTTTTGTTTCACTGTAACCCTTGAGTTTGAAGGAGGTCCATTTGAGATTTGTTTTTCTCTCCTTCATAACCCTTGAACTATATTTAAGCCTCTGGGTTTATGATGGTATCCGGTCTAAAACTGCCAGTTTGAGGAAACCTTTGTACCTTATTGCTGATTTAGGCAACACTGAGGATTAATGACGTATTGGGTGGAGTGTTTGAAATGAGATTAAACTGTAGCTGAGCCAATTGTTCCTTCAGCTTCAATCCGTGAGAGATGGGCCAACCTGAGGTGGGGGAAGAGAGTAAAAGTCCTGCTTTCCACACCCTTGGGGTACTGCTTTTGAACAATAAACACAATGGCTCCCTGCCTTAGACTGGTGACTACACTTGGAAATCTGTAGATGAGTCTTTGGCATTGTGGCAGGCACAACTTCAGATACAAGGTGGTATCTCTTAATTAAGCATATAGCTTCTGTCTTGAGGATCCTTTAGTTGCTTGGAAGGCCAAATTAAAGAGGTAATGGGAGATGATGTGTTGAAAGCAAGGTGTTTTCCATATTAGGAATGCCTCTCGTCTTGCATTCTGCCCTACGTCTCGGTGCTCAATGCATCTCCTCTATATTAAGAGGCGTCATTTTTGAGAATAAAAGATTGCATTTGTAACAATGCATGAAGCATAGAGAACATATCTTGGAAGGCATTCCTTCTGATTATTTTGCGCCACAATTGGAGCCAACTGCTATTTTTGACAAGTCATGGGATGAGCTTGATGGCACCCTAAAGCATTTTTGCTTCAGTTGTTTAGAATATGGCATAACGTCGTATTATTCCCTGTCAGGTGCATCCTTGGGTTACCTGATGAGAAGGTGAGGAGAGGTTTAGCTGCTGCCATTCAGCTCCATGCGTGACTTGCACTGTGCTGTCTCTGCCTCTGTGTGTAAACAGCATGGTTATGAGAAGCTGCTGCTTTCATGATTTCTGTAGCCTCTCTGAATAAGAGATCATCATTAGACTGGATGAGAAGTACCTCTGAGAAGCCAGTGTGACCCCCCCATACAGTCTGGCCCCACAAGGTGCCCTCTGAGACAGTGGCTCTCAGATATGGCTGCCCATCATAGTCACCTGGGAAGTTTTAAAAAATCCAGGTGCTCAGACTGTACCCAGACCAGTTTAATCAGATTATTTGGAGGACGGAGGCAGGCTCCATTGTTTCTTAAAATGTCCCAGGAGATTACAGCCCTCAGTGAAGTCTGAGAACCAGCTCTCAAGAATCCCCCTGAAATGCAGTGTAGAGACTGACAACAAGCTCTGCACCCCACTTACGGGGCTAGAGAGGGCATTTGCCGGAGACCAAGCAAGTGGGCTGTGGAGACCTTGCAGTTGTCAATGTCGATGCCCCTCAGACCATGTGAGGTGCAGTGTGCCCTCTCAGGGCCTCTAACTCTACTTCAAAAATAGCACAGACATGTCTCAGAATGTGGACCTTGGTAACAGGCTGACATGTGACATGTCAATTTTTATTGATTTATTTTTAAGTCAGCTCCACGCCTAGGGTGAAGCCCAACACGGGGCTTGAACCCAGGACCCTGAAATCAAGACCTGAGCTGAAATCAAGAGTCAAACCCTCAAATGACTGAACCGTCTTAACTAAACAACTAAGCAGACATTTTAAGCATACGGTCAGCCGAAACAGATATGAGTAGTCTGTCCATTTGCTTACCAGCTGTTTCTGAGCATGAATTTATGCTATGAGCCATGACCCATTTTTTCCAACAAAACCCCCCTTTTATGATTGGGAACGTGTTTGAGTTGAGTAGCACTAAACACACACGTGTGCATGCACATACACAGGAACAAAGGTTCTTTATTTTTTATTTTTTCTAATATGATTTTTTTTTTTAATTTCTTTTCAGCGCAACAGTATTCATTGTTTTTGCACCACACCCAGTGCTTCATGCAATACGTGCCCTCCTTCATACCCACCACCTGGCTCCCCAACCTCCCACCCCCCCCCCGCCCCTTCAAAACCCTCAGGTTGTTTTTCAGGGTCCATAGACTCTCATGGTTCACCTCCCCTTCCAATTTCCCTCAACTCCCTTCCCCTCTCCATCTCCCCATGTCCTCCATGCTATTTGTTATGCTCCACAAATAAGTGAAACCATATGATAATTGACTCTCTCTGCTTGACTTACTTCACTCAGCATAATCTCTTCCAGTCCCACCCATGTTGATACAAAAGTTGGGTATTCATCCTTTCTGATGGAGGCATAATACTCCATAGTGTATATGGACCACATCTTCCTTATCCATTCGTCCGTTGAAGGGCGTCTTGGTTCTTACCCCCAAGATACAGATGTAGTGAAAAGAAGGGCTATCTGTGCCCCAATATTTATAGCAGCAATGGCCACAGTCGCCAAACAAAGGTTCTTTAACAAGACAGCTAACAAGATGATCACAAACAGCTCTGGGACCAATTCCATCCCCCTCCACCGCCCCCTGGATTTTCACAGGTGTTTCAGAAGCCATTCTCTCTTATCTGGGCCTGGAGTGCCAAATGAAGCGTTGCACCTCCCCCAACATAGCTCTTCACATCTGGGGCTTGGGTTTGCTGGCTAGGGAGCTGGAGAACACAATTGGAGAACACAACAAATACACATATGTATTTTCCAATTTAAAAAAAAACAAAAAAACAAAGGTGAGTTGCTCGTTTGGTAGAAGAGTGGGGAGCACGGGGAAGTGGCTGTGACAGATGCCTAATTTTGCTACCTAGAGTGGTGGCTCCTGAAAGAGACCAGGCCTTGAAGGGAGCTTCACCGAGGGTTTCAGTGGAAGGGGTGAAAAGTGACATTTGTCGAAGGTTTCTGGACATGTGGGGGATTTCTGTTCTCTACCATCAGACAAAAGACCAGGAAAGTCAGAACTCCTTGAAGAACAAATGTATTATCCTCTGAGAAACTCATAGAAAAGATGCACTGGTAAAGCGTATAAATCCTTAAAAGCGTGCCCACTGCAGATTTGCACTAGGAAATGGTACTACTTGTACTCTCATATACAACATTACAAAAAAAAAAAAAAAAAAAAAAAAGAACCTGCAAAACTGAGGGACACCTGGGTGGCTCAGGTGGCTAAGCATCTGTCTTCGGTTCAGGTCATGATCTCAAGGTCCTGGAATCGAGCCCTGAAGGAGTCTGCTTCTCCCTCTCCCTCTGCACCCCACCCCCATGCTCTCTCTGTCTCTCTCAAATAAATAAATAAAATCTTTTAAAAAATTGAAACAGTGCAGGAAGATAAAATAACAAAGTACACATTTTCTGAAATCCCACTACCAAGAGAAAGCCCTTGTAAAAATCTTCCAAATAGACCTCTACAAGTGCGTGTGTGTGTGTGTGTGTGTGTGTTAATATAACGATATATTTTCACAAACTTGGGCGTAACGTATCATGTTATTTTGAAACTGACTTTTTCTGTCAGCAGTGACTCCTGGACTTGTTCTATGTCCATGAATGTATGTCATTTTCAGGGTCTGCGGTATGTTCCCTTATATGTATGTATCATAATTTGACCAGCCTTGTACTACAAATAAAGCTGCTAAGTACTCCCTTGCACATGTGTTTTTTGGACATACGCCTCATTTTTCTTGAGATGTACCTACAAAGGGGATCACCGGAGCTATCAGCTGTCAGTCACCTCTTATGGGACATTGAGGTTTTTTCCTAAATTTTCTGTTTTCTCAAACTCTTCTGCAGTGACCTTTCTTCTGCCAGAATGTAAACTCTGCAAGGGCAGTTCTCTTTCTGTTTGCTTCATGAATTCCAAATGCCTATGCTGCTATTTTCAACACGTTTAATGAAAGACCTCAATGAACATGGGTCGTCTTCACATCTGTAGGTATACAGGCAATCAATTCTGAACTTAAAGTTTTTGCTGCTCTACGCCCGTGGAGGACCGTGATAGTGTCCAGAGTAACGATTTGGGGTTTACAAATTCATGACAGTGAGTAGACAAATCCGCAAATGCAGAATTCATGAAAAAGAAGGATCAACTATATTTCATAGGATATATCTTAGATTAGGACTTGTTGGATAACGGATTATATATATTCTTCAAGGACTAACAGATACGGTCAAATTTTTGCCACCCTTCATGAAAAAATATATTGATTGACTTTTCCATCAGTGTTCTGTGAGAGTGCTCGCTTTCCCATGCTCTTATCAACCATTTCTTTTGTTGTGGTTGCTGCTGTTCTTGTTGTTTGTGGACCTGGATTGGGGAAACTTCGATTTTTCTTGTGATGACAAAATCTCACAGGGAAGAATGAAAATTATAACTGACAGAGTGGGAATGAAGTGTGGGCCAGGCAACGTGGGTAATGGGTGCCTAGAGTCCTTGAAACGCTGCCTGGAGTCTTGGATATCCTTCTGGAGTCCTTCAGGTGTCCTAGATGTCCCCTGGAACAATGCTCCCAAGGGTCCCATGGAGCCTCTTTGAGAACCAGCACTCTCGGCCAAGGGTTTTATTGTACAAGAAGGTGAAAATGTACAGGGATGTTCAGAGGGTCCGTCCTCCTCCTCCAGCAGGCTGTAGGAAGGTCTGGCAGGGCAGTGTATGAGCTGATAACTTGACCATGCAGTTGCACAGCTCAAAATCTGGCCCAGTTAGCACTGCTGCCCCCGTGTAACTGGTACCTTGGTATCCAGTATCCAGACTGAGTGTGAAGGCGAACGGGTCCTTCCAGCTTGTCTTCTCCTCCACATAAGAGCCATTGTGGATACAAACAATGTTGAAGAAGAAATGGGCAGTGGAACACTTTCTTCATGTTCCTACAGGGAGGCGAGTGGCTGGCAGGACAGATGACTGGAGACAGCAAGTGGTCAGTGACCTGCAGCTTAATTTTCTTCTGGACAAGGCTGAAGAGAACTTCTAGTTTAGACATGGAACAGAAGGCTGTTTCTAGGTTTAGAGGCAGTTGCCAAGCTCTTGGGTGTTGGCAGCCAGCCTAGACAATGATGGTTCTCCCTCACCATCACTAGTGAGACTCTGTGGCTCTTGTCTATCTTGTGTTTTGTCTGAAGAAATATTTGATCATCTTCTGGGAGACGAGGAGGACAGATAATCACTCCTGGGCAGTTGACACTTGGCCTCTCCAGCAGACCCTAGGGGCAGGCATGGGCCCCTGCCAGGGTTTGGGGCTGGTTCTGGGAGGGGTGGAGGTCACAGTGTCAGCACTGCCTGTCTCACTCTTGGCCTCGCTGTGGCTGCCCATGTTGGCCTGGGCCCCCAGCATTGGGTCCTCAGCCTCCCAGGTTTGGAGTGCATGCAGGGCCAGCTCCTCCAATCCTCCCCTTTTCCCCTTCTTCCCCCTCCCCCTCACAGCTGGAAGGGGGGTGGTGCAGCCATGATGCCCCATGCTGTCAGTCCTGAATCAGTGATGGTTGGTTGGTTGGTTGGTTGGTTGAATAAATACTTCACTTCAGGCTCTTCACTCCTCTCTCAGTTAGTTGTGGATTTTTTAGATTTCGCTGAATCTAATCTTAATAATAGTCCCTAGATAGATTCTCTAGGTTTTTTTATTCTTTTAATGAATCCATATAGCCATGGGAAAGCAAAGGTTCTGAAAAGCAATGATGACCCAAGGGCCCAGTTTTTTCTACACAAAAGCTAAGAGCCACTAGCTGCAAATGCAGTTACCTTTACAAAGCTGATAAGCAATTGATTTTTTAATTCAGTAACTTATGAAACATTTCTTAAGCCATCGACAACACTAATTAACACCAAAGAAGATTAAGCATGCACTCAAGTTTTCCACTAACTTTAATGAATTAGTTGAGTTGCTGGAATGTTACTCAGCACAGGAAGAATAAAGGACAGAAATACGCTCTCCATTCTGCTGAGAATGAGAATGAGGTCTGCACCTCATCTGCAGGGAAATTGTTCTTTAGTGAGCATCCACAACTGACTGAGATAATGAATCTATGCCCAATTTTACTTCCAATTTTATTAATAGATTATTTTACAGACTGATGCAATGATAAATTAGCTATTCAGCAGCACACAATGAAATTCATGAACAAATCTGGTTAAATGCTTTTCTTGATTGCACTGCGTGTATAACATCTTTAAAGCAGGGATTCGATTCTTAATTCACACCATCAATTAATGTTTGCACACATTGTATTAATCAGTTCCTGTTGTCAGGAGAAGTCTTACTTGCTTATTGGTAGGGATATATTAGCATTTGCTGGCATCTCTAATTATAAATCTGGAGAACGGGGGACAAATGTTTTTTTTTTAATTTATGTTTTTATATATCAAAATACTCTCTTATGTTCATGATATACCGAGGGAAAAAAGCAGATTCAAAACAATATGAATTGTGTAATGGTATTTTTTTTATTAACTAAATGATTCTAGAAGAAAGTATCCTAAAAAAATTTTTTTAAAGATTTTATTTATTTATTTATTTGACAAAGAGAGAGATCACAAGTAGGCAGAGAGAGAGGGGGAAGCAGGCTTCCTGCTGAGCAGAGAGAGCCTGATGCGGGGCTCAATCCCAGGACCCTGAGATCATGCCCTGAGCCCAAGGCAGAGGCTTAACCCACTGAGCCACCCAAGCACCCCAAAAGTATCCTAAAATTTTGACAGTGGTTATTTCCACGCAATAGACCTCCTGGTGCCTTATTATTATTATTATTGGTCTTTGTTTTCCTGTATTTATGGATACTTTTCTCCACTGGAACAATGATATATGGAGCTTTACATATATACATACGCTAAAATGCACTGAAAACATACAAAGCATTATATGGCGTCTAGGAATCTTTTTTTTTTTTTGTATTTTAAATTTTTTACTTTTTATTTTTTATAAACATATATTTTTATCCCCAGGGGTACAGGTCTGTGAATCACCAGGTTTACACACTTCACAGCACTCACCAAAGCACATACCCTCCCCAATGTCCATAACCCCACCCCCTTCTCCCAAACCTCTAGTAATCTTAATAGTCGATAAATCCTTGTTCAAATGGACTATAAAAATCTCTCACATCATAAAAATCTCTCACATCCCAGAATGGCACACTAACTGTGATAAATGAATTTAATTGTTTCACAAATCTAAGCTATATCCTCCAAAGGGGGTGGGAAAGGAGCTGAGCCACAGTAGTTTCTGAAAATGGTACGTTGGGTACTGTAAGCCCACAGACAAAAAGAATTCTGCATAAGCACCTTACTCCAGTTAGCAGATTTGTTTCTTCCAGGACTGTGGGTTAATAGTATATACTGGACTGAATGAAGAAGTACTACTGTCAGAGAAAGAAGTTGTAAACACCCAGTAGGGAAGGGCTAGAATGCTTTACGGTGTTAGATTAGAGTAGGACATATAAATATATCTTTAAGTTAGGCACATTAATATATATTTAATATATACATATGTAATTTATTTTAATATATATTTTAATATATATTTTAATATATATTTTAATATACATACAAAAATATAGATATGTATACATACATGGGATAATATGCACACATATGTTTCCTTGCTCTGTCAGCTCACAGGGCCTAGACGTAAGACACTCAGCAGCCATGAACAAAACCAGCGTCAAGATCTTGGTTTCTAGAGGCACCTGGGTGGCTCAGTGGGTTAAAGCCTCTGCCTTCGGCTCAGGTCATGATCCCAGGGTCCTGGGATCAAGCCCCGCATTACGCACTCTCTGCTTAGCAGGAAGCTTACTTCCCTAAACCAGGGCTGCTTAGAGAAATGGCTGGCGCAGGGAAAATGAGCTTGGATCATCTTATAGTTTCAGAAATGAACAAATTCTCACACCCTGCCTCCCACCACACACACAAAAGGAATTGAGCATGTCACTGGGATATAGGAACCAAGCTGCAATTGCTCCCAATGGCCAAAACTGGGATAATATGAGCAACAAAATAAATAATGATAATATTGGGTTATAACTTGAGGAATAAACTTAATATCCTTGAGTACATATTGATGTAAAAAATGAATGAAAAATGAACGAGGGAGAAGGCACAGATCTTCCACACAGAAGAATTCCAGTTAGTAAATGTAAAGATGCCCCATTCCAGAAAGTGAAACTTAATTCCTCTTTCCTTGAGTATGGGCGGTACTTAACTGTGATTCACTTCCAATGAATAGAGCATGGAAAACAGAAGATATTCCACATACCCATAACCAGATGGTCAAGGTTAAGATCACCAGTGACAAGTCATGTTGGTATCATACCCTCCCTAATGTAATGAGATGAGGAGGGCTCTTCATCTCACTGGTTTTCTTTCCCCCAAACCAGTTCCCCAGTCTCGTCATGAGAAAACTTGCCGGACAAACCCAAACTGAGGGGCATCTACAAAACGCTTGCCCCAGTTCTCTGCAAAACTTAAGATTATAGATATCAAGGAAATACTGAGAAACTCTCATGAACTGGAGGGATTTGGGGAAGCAGGACAGCTACATGCAACACGGTGTTCTGGATTAGATCTTGCAACACAAAAAGATATTCGATGTAAAACTGTTAAAAGTGGAGTAAAGGCTGTAGCCAAGTTAACAGTGTCAATCTCTTATTTTTGTTAAATGTGTCACGGTTAGATGTTAACATTGGAAGAATATGGGTGAAGGATATCTGGGACTTCCTATATTTTTGCAAATTTTCTATAAATCTAAAATTTCAGATCTGTCTATCCTAAGTATTTTATAATTCAGTATTTTGTAATTTCAGATCCTCTATCCTAGTATTTTACAAGTGTTCAAATTATTTATGGTATTGAAAGAAATTGTTAATAGTGGCCAGCTTGTTCTCTTTTAAGTAAATCCATCCTTTTTTTTTTTTTTTTAAGATTTTCTTTCTTTATTTATTTGTGTGTGTGTGTGAGAGAGAGAGAGAGAGAGAGCAAGCACAAGCAGGGAGAACAGTAGGCAGAGGCAGAAATGGGCTGCCTGCTGAGCAAGAAGCCCGATGTGGGACTTGATGTCAGGACCCTGGGATCTGACATGAGCCAAAGGCAGACTCTTAACCAATGGAGTCACCCAGGCATCCCTGCTAGCTTATGTTTTACTAGTTAGCAGCAGCAGGTGGGGACTCGGGCTGCTTGGATTTAATCCTCCTTATTATGTGTGACCTCAGACAAGTCATTTAACTTTTGTGCCTCAGTTTCTTCCTCTGTAAAACGAGAGTCATGATATATCACAGGGACAATGTGAGGATTAAACAAGATTATACTCAAACAGTAGAGATCTTCTCAAATGTTCCAGAAATAACCTGGAAAAAATCAGTTCCCACCACCACCAAAATTCTTTTAGTTATGACTCTGAAAATAGGCCAAGAAGTAAGAGATGGATAAAAAGAGGTGAAATGAACCTGCAGTTCGTAAGTCCCAGTGGGACTAAGTTCCTAAATTATTCCATTGCTTCCACTTTGTTGTTATTCTGTGTTCTTTCTGAGTCAGAAGAATCTCATCTGTGAGATGCCTTGCCCAGCTAGATGCAAGAAATATTTATGACTTAGTATGAATAAACAATCATATTTTTTCTAATATTCCTAGTATTACAAAATTTAGAAGTATTCTTTCATGCACATAACCCTTGGACGCTTTACCTTTGAGCCCCTTTAGTCACAATTATTACTAAGCAGGATTAAAGTACTAAGCAGAGTTGAGATTTCATTAAAAAAACAAACAAACAAACAAACAAACTGCATTTCTGGTATCTGATTGAAAGGAACACTTGCCAAAAAAATCTTTTGTATCTCGCTGGCAACAAAAGGAGAGAGGTTTTCAAGAATTCCTTCAATTTAGGACAATAATTCTCCAATCCTATCCTGCAAGAGAATCTCGTGGGAGAGGAGAGAGTCTCCAGTAGACTCCCTGCTGATCACGAACCCCTGACCCCCACTGGGATTGAATTCACAACCCTGAGATCAACACCTGAGCAGGAATCAGGAGTTGGACACTTAACCGACTGGGCCACCCAGGGGCCCCGAGAATTGCATTTCCTTTTTTTTTTTTTAATGTTTATTTATTTATTTGACACAGAGAGCACAAGTAGGCAGAGCAAGAGGAGAGGCAGAAGCAGGCTCCCCATTGAGCAGGGAGTCAGATGCAGAACTCATCCCAGGACCCTGGGATCATGACCTGAGCCAAAGGCAGCCACTTCACCGACTGAGCCACCCAGGTGCCCTAAGAATTGCATTTCTTTATTTTTTTTATTTTTTATTTTCAGCATAACAGTATTCATTATTTTTTCACCACACCCAGTGCTCTATGCAATCCGTGCCCTCTATAATACCCACCACCTGTTACCCCAACCTCCCGCCCCACCCCCCACCACTTCAAACCCCTCAGATTGTTTTTCAGATAATTGCATTTCTAATAAAGCTCCCGGATGATCTGGTGCTGCCATCCTTTGGGAACCACTTCCCATTGTTTGAAAGTACTAGTGTATTTTAGGATTTATTTTACGTAATGGTCAATGAGGACATGGCTAAAACCGTAGATTGAAGAAGGAAGGATGAGTGTGAGCCCACAAGCCTGAAATCACCTGTCATTGTTTTCTCCCTCGCTGCAAAAGAAACTCTTTGTTTCTCAAGGCTGCTCATGCAAAAGATGCTCTGCAGCTTGTCTGTTGGACTAGAGTAGGCTTCCTAGAATGTTCTCTTTGTGAATAGGAGTGCTGAGGGGTGTGTCTCTAGTTCAGCGGTTCCCAAGTTTTACTGTGCATGAGAATCACTTGGTGAGCTTCTTTAAAAGCATATTTCTGGGCACCACCCAAGAAACTTCGATTTATTAGATAATAAGAATAGCAAGCATTTATTACAGATTCACCTTGTGCCCGGCTCTATCCTAAGCACTTCTCTTGTATGACTGTTCTAATCCTCACAACAACCATATGAGGCACCCACTATTGTCATTCCTATTCTACAGACAAAGAACCTGACACTGGGAGTGACTGATATCTAGTTAACTAGTTATGAACTAGTAGGTGGTGGAGCCTGGATGTGCACCCAGGCAGTTGGCTCCAAAGTCTGTTACCCAATATCATTCACCACCTCTTGTCTACTGAGGCTCTTCACTCTGAGTTCCCCTAAGAGAGCCCCTGAAACAAAGATGTGCATGTAGGCAATTTACTGGACTGATGGTTCCAGAGACACAAACAAGCAAGCAGGAAAGCAAGGCAGGGAAACTATGCATTAGCGCGCTGGTTGTTGGCATGGTAACCAGGGCTCAGTAGCCCTGGAGACTGTCCAAAGGACCACAAGGAACATGCCTTAGAATTGCCCTACTGAAGTTGGAGAAGCTGAGGGAGGTACTCCGACTCCTTCCCCTTGTTGGCTGAGGGTGTCTTGCTGAGCCTGAATTCCGTGTCACTTTCACTCCTCAGAAGCCAGAAAAAGCCCTCGGGCAGAATAGTGGAAAGATCAGTGCAGGGAACCAGCCATTAGAGCTGCAGTCAAACTCTGAGGTGGGTCATTGGGTTTTGGGCAGAGCTTTGATAGGAATATGCAAAATATATATTTAAATGTTTTACTTAAATTCCATTTAGGTAACATATAGTGTCTTATTAGTTCAGAGGTAGATTTTAGTGATTGATCAGCTGCATATAATACCCAGAACTCATTTCATCAAGTGCCCTCCTGTATGCCCATCACCCAGTTACCCCATCCCCTCATCCTTCCTCCTCCATCCACCCTCAGTTTGTTTCCTAGAGCTCACCATCTCTTACGGCTTGTCTCCCTCTCAATTTTAATCTTATTTTATTTTTCCTTCCCTTCCTTTATGTTCATGTGTTTTGTTTATTTCCACATATGAGTGAAATCATGTGGTATTTGTCTTTCTCTGACTGACTTATTTCACTAAACTCTAGTTCCATCCACATTGTTGTAAATGACAAGATTTCATTATTTTTGATGGCTGAGATATCTATATCTATATATCTATGTAGATATATATCTATATCGATATATATAGATATAGATATATCGATATAGATATATATCTACATAGATATATAGATATAGATATCTCAGCCATCAAAAAGAATGATATAGATATATCATTCTATATAGATATAAATATCAATCTATATAGATATCAATCTATATAGATATAGATATATCGATATAGATATATATCTACATAGATATAGTATATATCACATCTTCTTTATCCATTCATCTGTCGATGAACAGCTGGGCTCTTTCCATAGTTTGGCTACTGTGGACATCACTGCTATAAACATTGGGGTGCATGTGCCCCTTCAAATCACCATGTTTGTATCCTTTTGATAAATTCTTATTAGTACAATTGCTAAGTTGTAGGATAGCTCTATTTTCAACTTCTTAACTTCAACTTCTTAAGGAACATCCATACTGTTTTCCAGAGTAGTTGCACCAGCTTGTATCCCACCAGCAGTGTAGGAGGGCTCCCCTTTCTCTGCATCCTCACCAACAACTGTCATTTCCTGACTTGTTCATTTTAGCCACTCTGACAGGTGTGAGGTGGTATCTCATTGTGGTTTTGATTTGCATTTCCCTGATGCCCAGTGATGTTGAGCAGAATCTGCATTTTAATGTACTGTTCAGGTGGCTCTGGGAATACACTTTGAAAAAGTTGTGGGGTTTTTTTAAGATTTATTTTATTTTATTTTATCATTTGTTTGACAGAGAGAGACACAGCAAGAGAAGGAACACAAGCTGCAGAGTGGGAGAGGGAGAAGTAGACTTTCTGCTGAGCAGGGAGACCAGTTTGGGGCTCGATCCCAGGACCCTGAGATCATGACCTGAGCCTAAGGCAGAGAGTTAATGACTGAGCCACCCAGGTGCTCCCAAAAAAGGTTTTTTAAATTTGAGGATGACCTTGGGCTGCCTCAGTATGGTATCTCAGGCCATGACAACAGGGATATAAATGATATGAAACTGAACAACTTCCCAATTTCTCTTTTCATCGCCAGCCCCCAAAAACTGTCCCCTAAAAAGTGAGCCACACTGGACCAGAAATTCATTAAGATCCCTCCATGCAGCTGACTCCTGCCTTCTGTCCTAGACTGACACATGTGCAACCAACCAGAAACAGCCCTATCTAACCAATCCCAAGAAAGTGAAAGCTCTTTGGGTGGATGAGGAAAGGAGAGAAGTTTCTGTGCCCATATTACTCTTAATGTCTGGGTTTCACATTTCAAGTATGCTTAAAAATTGGTCACTGCCTCTCTCAGGAATAAAATTGCACCCAGAACCCAAATCATTGGGAAGACAGAGGATGGAGTTTTAGAGGCATCCAGAAGTAATATATTTAACTCTTGTCTCCCATGGCACTTGCTCTGTCCTGTTTAAACAGCACAATGCTAAGCAGGCAGTGAGAACAAACCAGAACCAGCAATGTCAGCACTGAATGGGGACCTAGGAAAGTTTCAAATTCAGGGCCTGCAAATTCCGAGACTGTCATGGGCCAGGCAAGTATGATGGCTGGTTATATAAATGATGAAAACACAATACAGGGGGAGGCCTTGACAACTGGAAAATGCACACTTTTTCTAATTTTCTGCAATGCTGGATTAACCAAAAGTAAACAAACAATCAAAAAACATGTTGGCGCTCATATTACAGACTACTAATATGTGCGTATTCAATTTCATTTGTTCCCCTTTAGCTGAGAGGAGACAGTTTGGAGGACTCACTCGGGGACTTATGTTCAGCTGATACACTTCGACAGGGCCAGACTTGTTCTGAATGACCAGATCCTGACCATAAGTGTTCTTAAATATTTGACTGTCACCTCTAAGTTCATGCAACTATTACACCAAAGGACTGAAAATACACCCACACTCTCTTCTGTTGTCTGCCCTTAAAAACTTACATTTTGCATTATAATATAGAAAAACAAATACATAGAAAAAATTTTAAAAAGCAATAAGGAGAGACACCTGGGTGGCTCAGTGGGTTAAAGCCTCTGCCTTCAGCTCAGGTCATGATCCCAGGGTCTTGGAATTCAGCTCCGCATCAGGCTCTCTGCTCAGCAGGGAGCCTGCTCCCCTCCCCTCTCTGTTTCCCTCTCTGCCTACTTGTGATCGCTCTCTCTCCCGCAAATAAATAAATAAATAAAATCTTAAAAAAAAAAAAAACTAATAAGGAGTGCATAGATAAATGTATTTATCTGTGTAAAATAAGAGAGTTTTCCAGATGCAAGTGATCTTAGATTCTATTATAAATTCTTTAGAAGGGGAACCTTCAGGTGGTAGAACATGATCTCAGGGTTTTTAAGCCCCACATTGGGCATAGAGATTACTTAGGAAAAAAAATTCCTTATAAGGGTAAATCCATCAGCAGGATACATAAATGATCTAAACATTTGTTGATCTTCCTTTTGTTGACAATGGCATTTTTTTTTAAGATTTTATTTATTTGACAGATCACGAGTAGGCAGAGAGACAGGTAGAGAGAGAGGGGGGAAGCACACTTTCTGCTGAGCAGAGAGCCCATGCACGGCTCAATCCCAGGACCCTGAGATCATGACCTGAGCCAAAGGCAGAGGCTTAACCCACTGAGCTACCCAGGTGCCCCGACAATGACATTCTTTTTTTTTTTTTTTTAAGATTTTATTTATTTATTTGACAGACAGAGATCACAAGTAGGCAGAGAGGCAGGCAGAGAGAGAGGAGGAAGCAGGCTCCCTGCTGAGCAGAGAGCCTGATGTGGCACTTGATTCCAGGACCCTGAGACCATGACCTGAGCGGAAGGCAGAGGCTTTAACCCACTGAGCCACCCAGGTGCCCCTGACAATGACATTCTTAATAGAATACTGGTACTTATGTTTTCATCAGGGATATATCAAAAGACAGTGAGTGGGGGAAACCTTTCTATGTTTTTTTAAAGGGACAAGGGACCATCTGGAAAGGTTTCAGTGAATAGCAGAGCTTGCTAGCAGAGTTTGCAAGGATAGGGTTTAGGAGTTGAGTTGAGGGAGAACCAGGAAAGGTGAGCATTCGGAATGTCTGTGCCACGATTCAGAGTGAAGATGTGAGAGAATGGGGAGCAAAAGTGGGATTTTCTCAGTTGAGCAGGCAGTACACGGCAGAGGGAAAGGAAAAAGGAAACCGGGATTGAGGGAGAGGAATAGTAAATGGCAGAAAAGTCATTTTGTCAGCAGTTCCCAGTATCTCCCTAAGCTTTGCTAGTCCACAGAATGCAAAGTGTTGACTAGGTGATGTATAATTAAGCTTGAAAATACCCTATGGGAGGCACCTGGAGGCTCAGTCAGTGAAATGTCAGACTCTCAGTTTTGGCTCAGGTTATGATCTCAGGGTAGTGGAATCAAGACTCGTGTCAGGACCTACACTCAGCACAGAATCAGCTTGACCTTCTCTCTCCTTCTCCCTCTGTCCTTCCCCTTGCACATCTGCACATGCATGCTGTCTCTCTCTCTCATTCTTTTTTTTTTAATTTTTTATTATTATTTTTAAATTTTTTAATTTCTTTTCAGTGTAACAGTATTCATTGTTTTTGCACCACACCCAGTGCTCCATGCAATCCGTGCCCTCTCTAATACCCACCACCTGGTTCCCCCAACCTCCCACCACCCCCCTCATTCTTAAATAGATAAATAAAATCTAAAACACACACACACACACCCTATGGGGTACCTGGCTGGCTCAATTGGTAGAGCACACAACTCTTGATACCATATTGGGGTAGAGTTTACTTAAAAAAAATACCCTCTTAAAAAAAAAATACCCTGTAAGGGAGATACTGTACTACACCCTGGAAATACGGGTTGGAACAGCCAGAGAAAGACAACTGGCCAGTTGGCTGGCCTTATGGACGAAGAGCCTGCTGCCCCAGGTATGAAGGGAGCCCACCCCAAAGGAAGTGCCACGTGGGTGATGGGTAGCTTTTCCCAGCTCCTACAAAGATGGCCTAGGGAATATCTGTTCCCAGAAATAGGGATCCCAGGATCCCAAGTCACTATGTACATTGTCACTCTTTTTCTCTAGTAAGTATGCCCATAGATATTAGATTAGGCATTACTTTTTTTTTTTTAACTATACCATAAAAACGTTCTGCAAAGCTCTGTATCAGTGTAATTAGGCAGAGGAAAGCTGGATCTTATGGAAGGTTCAAGAAACTTTTGATCCCATTAGAGCTACTAAGAGATTTGCAGAGCAAAGCAGAGAAGGTTAATGTCTATCCAGGGCTTAATTTATGATCTGAGTGTACAAACCTCTTTCAAGACCGTACAGCTGACTAATGAATTTATTAGGGAGATTAATGCTTATTATCTGCTATTTTGAGCTGTGCTGGTATGTGCTAACTTGATCCATATACCTTGAAACATGCCAAAACGTCCCCAGGTGCATCTGACCGGCGGCTGTGTTTCCCAAGTCGGGTGCTCCCATAGTTTAGGGTGGGGTTTTGAGATGAGCCAGTCCCCATGCCTGTGTTGGCTTCTGTGCTTGAAGCCCATTCCCGGGGGGGCTGGCATACTCCCCCCACCCCATCAGCCTTGCTCGGGGCTTGCCTTGAGTAGATGTAAGCAATGTACCTGCCACAGGTGATTGTCTCCACCCTCTGGCAGCCAGGTGGTCTTAGGGAAGGCAAACATTTCTTCCCCATTGACACTCATCTTCAGCCCACTCCACTCCCACCTCAGATACCTGAGCACATGAACCATACTGTATTTCCAGATTAAGGCAGAAATTAGCAAGGCGGGCCTGATCACCTGCTTCACCCACTGAGTCACATGTGCAAGGGTTCAGTAGGGTCCTCCTTGTCCAGGTATGAGTTTTCCTTTGACTCAGAGTCAAGTGAAAACAGTCAGGGGTTTGGTCAAGAAAGACTGAATCTATGCGACAGGATGAAAACCATAGGCATCTGGCCTTTATGTTTTCCCAGACCAGGTAACTTATGGCCCAGTTGGTCAGCTCAAGGGGATTCAACCCTACTGATATTACCAAGAAACACAGCATCTCTCTCAAGGACCACCTCACCACTCCTTGAATTGTCTAAGAACCTCAGGGACTTATACAACCCAAAGTAGGGGAGAGAGCTGCAAGGTACCACAGGGTCCCAACCACTGGGGCCTAGGCTGGGGGTATGGCTGTTGAGTCTGATGCTACACAGGCTGAGGGAACTTTATCCCCCATGACAGTGGGACTCTTACTGGTCCAGTGATGCCTGGGCCCACAGTGCCCCGACCCCGGATTGATTCAAGATTACAGCTCTGTTAATTAACCTTCATAGGCTTCACATAACTCCCGAGGTGTGTATTTGCCTTCGGCTGTACACCATGCCCTGCTAACCCTCCCCCACACTCTCTCCCACTTCTCTCTGCTCTGACAGTTAGTTACCCACCCCCCCCCCAACTCCAGCCCCGACATCCTACTCCCTCTCGTGAGTTCTTTCTGGGGCTTTCTCCTGAGGGCAGCTATCAGTGGACCTACCTCAACTGGAGAGAGATTCTCAACATATTGAATCTCAAAAGAAGAAGAGCTGGAGCTTCTCAATGCATCTTGTCCCCTACAAAATTCTCCTGCCTCTCCTTGGCGGACAGCTTAGTAAGGGGGGGAGGCTCCAGAGCAGTGAGTGCCTCATCACGTTCCTTTGCTCCTAAGGATTCCTGAAGAGACTTCCCTGAACATTAAAAAGCTGGCCGTTTTCACTGCCCTGTCCCCACTCCCTCACAAAATAACAAAAAAGAGCATAGTTTCTGCTCCACTGGCACCCCATCAAGAGCAATCTGTAGCAATTTCTGGTTCTTTCTGCTAAAGAATTACTGTTGAGTGTTAGGAGGTCGCTGAGGGGTCTTAGCTGAGGGAATCACTCCCTTCTGCTGTGGTCTGGATTCTTTTCCTTCAGGGTTATACTAATTGTCTTCTGTCTGTTCCGGTGGCAATATCCCAACACTCAGGTCTGCTTATGCATTTACTTAACGTTTGAATTTTTTTCTTATCTTCGCCTTGCTTTCTTCAAAGGTGAGAACCTGCCGATACGCTCTGGAAATTTGGGCTGCTAGTCCACTCATTATCCCAGGTGGATTTGTCTTCTGTTTGCAAGACGCTGCAGGTCAGCTCTCTAACCTGGGCGGGGGTCCGTGTTGTGAACTACAGGCTGGTGGTGCCCCTGCAAACTTCCGATGTTGAAATCCCACCCCTCACCCACCCCCACCCAGATGATGGTATTAGGAGGTGGGGCCTTTGGGAGGCAATTAGGATTAGATGAAATCATCAGGGTGAAGCCTTCATGATGAGATTAGTATCCCCATTGGAGTCCCGAGCTCAGCTCTCGGGGTGTGAAGATACAGTGAGAAGTAGGCAGTCTACAACCCGGAAGAGCGCTCTGACCAGTGCTTGACAATGCCAGCCCCCTGATAACGAATGCCAGTGTCAGAACTGTGAGAAATCGATTTCTGTTGTTCGTAGACCACTCAGCCTATGGTCCTCTGTTATGAGCAACCTCATTCAGACAGTAATCTTATTTAATGTGCTGTGTTACAGGTCTGAGGGAGGGTGGCAGAGATCTTTATTTGGCTGCCTCTGACATAAGTTATTTCCTGACTGAAGTCTGAGCTGAGAACAGGTTTTCCCCCAAGAAAGGCAGAAATGAAAATACTGTGACACTTCCTATATCACACCACTGAACAGCACCAGCTCCTGCTGCTCCAGCTCAAGGTGCGCACCTGTGGGAACGTATCATGCACTATGCCATGTGGTTTTGCAAACTTAGTTTTGTCACTGCCAAGTTATGAACTCCTTTCCAGATCTGGGAGAGGACGAAGCCTTTCATTCACCTGACCGTGGGGTCCAGGCCATCACCAGGTCCTAAGTTGTCTTTCAGCACACACATACAGTCTCCATATGGAATATGCAGGAATGTTCCAGAAGTCCAAAAAGAAATTCGTACACTCCCCTTTTCCTTGAATCATTATTCTGTCTTTTTGGTACTTCCCTCTTAATAAAGTCATAGGCTCAGAGAAATATTTCTCTACTTCTAGAAAAATAACAGCAAAAACAAAAATCAACAAATGAAAACCAGCACTGAATAGGAAAATTCACTTCTCGTATTTCTCCTTTACTCTCGTGCTACTGCCACACTTACACTTCTGACGCCAGAGGTGTGGATTCCACCCCCCCCCCCAAAATACCAAGTAATTCTCTATGAAACCAGCTGGGTGTCCTACAAGTCAATCCAATTCTGAGACTAACTGGAGGTGTGCAGTTGAAGGGCGGACTGTGAGACTGCCCCCACCTTCAGACGCTAATCACCAAGTGGTAGGTTCTCAGGTGACCCACAACTTCTGTTCAACTTGGCTACAAATCAGAGGTTCTCATGAACCTCCCCTTGGATTTGATTATTTGCAAGAACAATTCACAAAACTCAGGGAAACACATTTACCATTTATTCTACCATATAAGGTATGATAAAGGACGCAGATGAAAAGCCACAGGAAGAGAGACAGAAGGTCTCTGGAAGAGTCCCAAGCACACAAGCTTCTGTCCGCATGCAGTTGGGGTATATTCTACCGGCATGTAGATGTGTTTGCCATCCAGGAAGCTCTCCGGATCCAATACTTTCGCATTTTTATGGGGGGTTCACTATGTAGACAGGATGGACCATTAAGCCCTTTTCTAGTCCTCTCCCCTCTCTGGAGACTGGGGGCAGGACTGAAAGTTCCAAGCTTCTAATCATGGCCTGGTCATTCTAGTGACCAGCCCCCATCCTGGAGCCCACAGAGAGTCACCTCGTTGGAACAAAAGACACTATTATCACCCCGGAAATTACAAGGGATTTAGGAGCCCCCATGTAAGGAACTTAGGGTCAAGGGCCTCATATTAGAATAAAAGATGTTCCTAATGCTCTGTGACTTAGGAACTTACAAGGGTTTTAGGAGCTCTGTGCCAGGAAACAGAGTCAAAGACCAATATATCGATATATTTATCTCTGTAGTTCTGTACCATTACTTCGTAGGCTCTTGGTCTCAAGGTCAGGGAAGTGATTGGGAATGGTGGGGACCATGGTATCCTGAGGTACTCACTAGCCAATTCCAGCTGATCCTTGTCCTACAAAGAATGTGTGACTTCCCTATTTTAAAATTTTGGCTGAAGTTTTGTAAAAACACTGGATAGTCCAAACTAAACATGTCCGCAGGCCAGATCTAGCCTTCAGGCTACACATTTGGAACCTGAGATGGGAAACAAGAATGTCTGGGAAGTACAGTTCGCCAGGCTTGTAAAGTAAGCTGTAGGCCACTGAACTCGCTTTGCAATTGTTTCCTGAGAGATGAGCCAGACCCTCTCAGCATCCCAGGCACCAACCCTCATCTGAGTTACTTCTTTTTCTTGAAGAACAGATCACACGTACTATGAAAAGCAATGCATGCTGCTTTCATCATACTCTCGCTTTAGCAGTCAGAAAGCAACTGTGTTCTCTCCTTTGGTCCAGGGAGAAAAAGATTCCGAGAACACTTTTCCTTGTCCAAATTAGAATTTCTAATTCGGAAGAAGCCTGGTGATGATGGGTGGCTTATGTTCAGTGGTACTTTCCCCCCTGCCTCTGGAGGAGAGAGGGAAAGAGGTAGAGCAGTGCCTGCCTGGTGAAAGGAAATGAGGGGATGGGAATGGGAAGTATTCAGTTATAGGATATTTGCAAATATCTGTGAAGCTAGTATCATGCGGTCAAAACATTGGATGAGTCACTGAAACTGTCAATCTCTGGGTATCTGCCTGGCAGATGAGTACCAGGAGGGCGCTCTTTCCCCATACAGATGCAATGCCTGTCCCTTTCTTCATTCTTTTGCCCAACAGAGGAATCCAGAGTCACTCAATTTAGAATTCCTGTACTATTAATAAGTCACCCATGATGGCTAGTTTATCCCTATCATAGCCCCAGGATGCCAAATCATTCTTACTGATCCTCTCTCTATTTTTTTTTAACAGATTTTATTTATTTATTTATTTATTTATTTGGACAAAGAGAGTGAGAGAGCACAGGCAGGGGAAGCAGCAGAGGGAGAGGAAGAAGGAGGCTCCCCGCTGAGCAGGGAGCCCAACCCAGGACCAACCCAGGACCCTGGCATCTTGACCTGAGCTGAAGGCAGACACTTAACTGACTGAGCCCCCAGGTGCCCCACTGGTCCTCTGTGGGGGCTCATGTTGAAGTACACGTCTAACACTCATGCTGTCTAATTGTAACTGAGTAGGTTACACAATGGGGAAGCGGACATTTCTCTAGCAAAGGCCCTAGCAATGAGCAATGTCCAAGGCGGCATTAGAAAGAAAATCCAGATTAAATAATGAAGAAAGAAGTGGACATGAATAAGCACAACCAGTGTTTGACTTAGCAAGCAGGAAAAGACAACTTAATTATTCTCAAGTGCATAAAAATAATGCTAATGGGTACATCAAACTAGGCAAACAAAACATGTGATCTGACAGTGCTTTAATTAATGGATACAATTTTTAATTAGACCATCAATTATCTGTAGGCAAATGAGTGTTGGGAAATTACTTGTTTTCTAGTCTCCCAAATTTGTATTCTTGGAGTCATATTTGAGTCATCTCCATCTCTAGAAATATGGAGTTTCCAAAGCCTGCTCGTTCTTACCTTCTTTTTAAAACAAAAAACAAAACAAAACAAAAAAAAAAAACGTTTTGTTTATTTATTTGTCAGAGAGAGAGAGCAGAAGACAGAGAGAGAAGCAGACTCTCCACTGAGCAAAGAGCCCTATGTGGGACCTGATCCCAGGACCCTAGGATCACGACAAAGCCAAAGGCAGATGCTCAACCAGCTGAGCCACCCAGGTGTTTTTTGTTGTTATCTTCTTATGCTTTTCAAATCTACCCTTCCCTCCTTCTCTCGGCTAACATCTTGGTGCAGTGCTCCCCAAATTTCAACTATATTGACAAATCTTCTGGGGATTTTGTTAAAATATATATTCTAGTGCAGATCCTTTTGGTCCAGAGACCACACTTTGAGTAGTAAGGCTAGCCTATGCTCTCCTCCTCACCTTCCCTTCAATTCGAACCACCCTCCTTTCTATCCTCCAACCTCTAACCTTACTGTCCCTGCAGGTGAGCCTCTCTTTCCCAGGCCCTCCTGTCGCTCATTGGCAGATAAATGTTTCTTCAGTACAGCCCTGGTGGTTTCAAAAAGGGATCAATAAACCTCCCTGAAATGGAAAGTGATGCAGAGCACTCGAACAGTTTGCGGGTGTGTGTGTGGGGGGGTGAGTATTGACTAGTTGACCCTTCTGGAGCAGCTCCACTGAGCAGGTAAACATAGGTAAACATTCAGGCTCCTCCTGATCCCCCCCATTGTCTGTGCAGTCTATTTCTTTTTTTTTTTTTTTTAAGATTTTATTTATTTATTTGACAGACAGAGATTACAAGTAGGCAGAGATGGGGGGGGTGTGGGTGGGAGGGGTGCTTTCGAGGAGGCAGGTTCCCTGCTGAGCAGAGAGCCAGGACCCAAAGGCAGAGGCTTTAACCCACTGAGTACCAGGAGCTCCTGTGCAGTCTATTTCTAGTTGTGATCTCTGCTGCAGTATCACACCAGGCCCAAAGGGTGCTCTGCTGCCATTTTAAAATTAGAAAGGCCCAAACTCCCCCTCCTTATTTTTTGGTTTTAGTTAGCACAAAAAGGAAGTAGTGATACAAATTCTAAAGGATGTTATGGGAATCAGATTCAAGCATCTGATCTTAAGGCAATACACTCCAGCCCCAAAGCCCAGTATAATTTACTTAGAAGACATGCAACTTTCTTTCCCAACTCCCAACTTCCATTATTATGAGCATTGTCTCATTTCTAGTGTCCTGATATTTCCCCAGTGACTAGACCCAGATTAAAAACCTTTCAGATAGAGATACACTGCATTCTTCCATTAAGTTCTGCTTTCCATTTGGTGGGCGTGGGGCAGGGGGCAGAGTACATTTCATGGTCATGGCACACGGTAGACACAACAAATGATCTCATCCTTCCTGAACCAGCTTTGCTGTCGTGGAAGCATTTTGTGATCCAGGTGAGACCTACCTTTCCATATTCAGAAAATGGTTGGTCCACATATAAAAAACAGCCAGAAAAATTATTTAACCATAAAATCCCCGTGACATATATAAAACGTGCATTAACCAACATTAATCAAGGCCAATTTATCTACCAGACACAACAGGCACAATGCCTAAGGCCTATGATACTTTTAGGGGACTGGAAAAATGTTTTAATTTTAATTTCTTTTAAAATAGGAAGAAAAAATAACTGTAATAATATGTATGTAATAATAAATTCAGTTTGGACTACATTAATCTTTATACTATATAGTCATAAAATATATGTTTTTATATTTTTTGTGAAGGAAGAGATCCGCAAAGACAAAAGTGCCAAGGGCCTGGGAAAGTCACATTGTGGTCCTGACTGTAATTTATCCAAAGCCCTGTGGCTGGCTGACAGGAAGATTCCACACCTGTCTGGGTCTCTCCACAGGGACAGCTTATTACTAATTTTCTTCTGCTTGGACCCTCCATGCTAGACAACCTGGTCCTTTCCCAACTATTATTTGGGTGAGAGCCACAAGTCAAATCTTCGTTTGGTAATGTCTTTAGTCATGCCTTCTTCCACATCTGGAAAGCTCTCCATGCTACTAGTCCAGAACCTACCCACAATTCGTCATGAACCCTTCCCCGACTGTCACACGCCTGCGTTTATCTAGGTTCTACCCTACAGCAGAGTGAATTTACCGTACATACCAGGATAACAGGCAACCCCAGGTGGGAAGCAAGCACTTATTTTCCTGATGGGAAACTGCCCCTGCCAGAGGAAAAAGAGATTTGGCCAATTTGGTTTCATAAGCTTTTGGTGATATAGAAGAAATAGCCAAATGTCTACTTAACCATGTTTAATGTATTCATTTAAACACAGAGAAGTTTTTAAAATAGCTTTTTATGTAAAATTGTATCTTGATTTGGAAATACTCCCTTTTGGTCTTATTTCACATTTCCTGAGACAGTTTTATTTAGAACTTCATTGCAACTGAAGTTCTTAGTCATCACTTGGGCTACATTTTGAGTCATTAATTGCAATGTCCAGATGATATCATCTTTACTTCCAACTAAGTCTTTACTTCCAAATAAGTCCCTTTTGAGATCCCTTATGGGTCTATTGCTAGGAAATATATCCCAAGCTTCAGGTAGCTATTTACCTAATAGTAGGGCTGCTTGCTTACATTTGCAATTTCCTCAGTGTAATCATGGAGTTGTTTTGAAAAAAATGATCTTGTGGGGTACCTGGGTGGCTCAGGGGGTTAAGCCTCTGCCTTTAGCTCAGGTCATGATCCCGGGGTCCTGGAATTGAGTCCAGCAGCGGGCTCTCTGCTCAGCGGGGAGCCTGCTTCCCCCACTCTCTATCTCTGCCTGCCTCTCTGCCTACTTATGATCTCTCTGTGTCAAATAAATAAATAAAATCTTTTAAAAAATGATCTTGTTTTAAACTAGCTTCTTTATAATAAACCACCAACATTTATAACTGAGCGGAATAATTATTACATCTTTATTAAATTTCTGCATTGCTTTTAAAACAGCTTCACTAGTTGATATCTGTAAATTTCAAACCAGTATTGACTGAAGTTGTTCCAAGTTAGTATATTGTTCTCCATTAATACTTTGCTGTTCAGAATAAAATCATTGAGATAGAGACCCATGACAGAGACCCACAAGGGCTAGAATTTAAGACCACTCACCCCCTTACTGAAACATAGTTTGGGCAATAAAATCTGGTCTTTGAGCCTGTATATAGGTCCTAACATCGAACTGTTGGCATGATTTGCTAACTGTTTCAGATGTGTCAGTCTTTTTCTTCCACCCTCAAGTACATTGTTTATATTTTCCACTTTTTGTATGGAAATTCTTATACATATACAAAACATAGAGACACTGGCTTAATAAATCAGACATAGCTATAAACCATCTTCAGCAATAATCAATAGATGCCCAAACTTACTTCACCTATATCCACACCCAGTCCCCCCACCCTGATTATTTTGAGGCAAATTTCAGACATTATATCATCTCATCTGTTAGTATCTCAATGCTCTAAACTTGAAAAAAATTAACAATAATCCCTTAATATAAAGGAATATCCAGTGTTCATATTTTGATTTTACATAGTTTTCACATTTAGTTTATTTCACTCTGGATCAAAATAATGTCCATATATTTGATTGTTTGATTTGTTTCATCTCTAACCTATAGATTCTTCTAACATCCTTTTATTTTTTTTCTTCTTACAATTTTCTGTAGAAGTAACTTGAGTTGTTTGACTTAAACTTTCCCGCAGTCTGAATTTTGTTGCTGCATCCCTGTAGTGTTATTAAACATGTTTCTCTATGCCTTGTATTTCCGGTAAATGTGTAGTCAGTTCAGGAAACTTAATCAGGGTTAGCTCAATTCTTCTTATTTTGGCAAAACTACACCTCAGGTGGTACTGTGCATGTCTCCTGGGAGGTATGGAATGTCTGGTTTTTCTCTTTTTGTGATCGTATCAACCCTTAGTGATGATTAATCACCCAGTAATACAGGTGGTAGTATTCTAACTCTACTACTCATTACTTTGTTTTTTTAGGATTTATTAATTTATTTGAGTGAGAGAGCACATGCAAGTGGAGGGGGGAGGGTTAGAGGGAGAAGGAGAGAAGCAGACTTGCCTCACTGCTGAGCGCAGAGCCCAATAGGGCTTCATCTCAGGACCCTGGATCACGACCTGAGCCCAAACCAAGAGCCAGATGCTCAGCCCACTGAGCCAAGCAGGTCCCCCTATCACTCATCCTTTATTTATTTTTATTTATTAGCTGCAACTTTTCTATAAAGAATAACTTCCCATATCAACTATTTGGTCATTTTTTGCTTAGTAAAGGCAGGATAAACATTTGATTTTTTTTTTTTATTTTCCAGTTTAAAAAATAATGAAGTAGTTCGTTAACATCCAAAGGAATCCAATTAGTTGAGTTGATGTTCTTCAAGTATTGTAAGGAATTTACGGATTTAAACATATCTGAGGGTTTAACTTATTATTGGTGCTAATTTGCTACATCTTTGGTGCTAATTTGCTACATCTTTGACTGGAGCTTTCATATGACATTTGTTGTTTTGAAATAACCCTAGTAGTCTTTAGAACTATCTTGCTTTATGGCATGACAAAATGCAGGAAGCTCGTTTTGCGTATGGAAATGTACATGCTTCTGACTGGAATTAGCAATTTTCCAAGGCATCACAGTCAAAGTGCTAAGGTATCCATTGACAATGGTTAATCACTGCCTTTTCAATGGGCAGACCTAAGAAATACATGTTTCTTTTGCAACAGTTTGATTGATGTGTGATTAATATGCAATCAAGTGTGCACATTTTAAGTATACAGGTGAAGATGTTTGACAAAGTTTACATCTATACAAGTATCACTCTTACCAAAATATAGAGAATTTCCATCATTCTATTTTTTTTAAGCAGTTGCCACCTGCTTTTTTTTTTTTAATATTGTATTTATTTATTTGACAGAGAGAGAGATCACAAGTAGGCAGAGAGGCAGGCAGAGAAAGGGAGAAGCAGGCTCCCTGCTGAGCAGAAAGCCCTATGTGGGCTTCGATCCCTGGACTCTGAGATCATGACCCGAGCTGAAGGCAGAAGCTTAGCCCACTGAGCCACCCACGTGCCCCATTCTTTTTTTTTTTAAGATTTTATTTATTCATCAGTGAGAGAGAGAGCAAGAACATGCAGGGGCAGTGACAGGCAGAGGGAGAAACAGGCTCCTTGAAAACAAGGAGCCCCACGAGGGACTCAATCCCAGGACCCTGGGATCATGATCCGACCCGAAGGCAGATGCTTAACTGACTGAACCAACCACATGCCCCCCCCTTTAAAGATTTTATTAAATTTCCATCATTCTAAAAAAAATTCCTTTGTCACTGTCTTCCCTCTTTCTCTCAGGCAATCACTGATCTGCAGCACTAGACAGCACGACAACCACGTGGAAACATATTTTTGAAAGCAAAACTTTAATTTTATACGACATATGCTACGGAGAGTGAAGAAAATTAATGACTAACCGTTTTCTATTTTTTTTTTCTTAACAAAATGGAATCCACTGTGTCGAAGACTCTTGATATTAATGTGATTGTCTAACCATTTTTTAAAAAATAAATTAGAATAAAATCTATAATCACGGTCTTCAAATGGTTTTGTTTGGGAAGTTACATTTGTGAATTTTTTTTTTTTTTTTAATCATGGTAACTATAAACTTGACTGGTTCATTCAGATGTTCACTATGTTTTGTTCTTAGCTGTAATTTTTGTGACCCATGGAGAATTACATTGACTAACATGATAAATTCTATGTATATTTTATTTTCTAGTGAATTGTGTAAACTGTATTTTTGTTGAAGAATGTATGTTAAATCAATGTTACGTTCTCATACCACTTCTTGAGAAGGAGGTTCTGATTTGAAATTGTATCATTTCCTTCAAAATGAAGGGCAGTGTTTAGTTAAATAAAAGATTGATGACATCTTTTGAACAACAACAACAAAAAAGTGCTTTGACTCTTCTAGAAGTTCATATAAAAGGAGACAGTATGTACTCTCGAGTACATTCTTCTGTTCTGCATATTTTTGAGATTCATCCATGATATTGTGTATATCAATAATGCATTCATTTTTACTGTCAAGTAGTTCTCCAATGTATATCTGTACTACAATTTGCTTATCTATTCACCCATTGATGGTTATAATGGTTATGTTTGGTTTGTTTCCAGTGTGTGACTATTATGAATAATGTTATGCATGCAAATTTATTACTGAGCATATATTTTCATTTCTCTTTGATAAATACCTAGAAATGCAATTGCTGGATCGCTTCATAAATGTGTAAAGTTTGACTTCCTAAGAAAGTGTTGAAATGCTTTCCAAAGTAATGTCATCTAACACTCCCAAGAAAAAAATTAATGAGCTTTCCAGTTGCTCCATATCTCCACCAACATTTGATATTATCAGAAGTTTTCATTTTAGCTATTATACTCAGCATGAAGAAAATTTCATTGTGGTTTTCTTTTCATCTCTTTTATGAATGCTTTAACATGTGCTATTTGGCCACATATATGTTTGTGTCTGTATATGATGTGGCTGTTTAATGTCTGTGATACTTTTTTTAAAAAATGGTGAGCTAATTTGTTAATTTTTAAGTTATGTGCCAGTACTAGGAGTTATAGGAAACAGAAAAAGGGTAATTTATGTAAATCATCAGATTGCATCGTTTCCCTACTTCAAACTGACTGGTTTCTTACCACATTAAAATAAAAACCAGACAACAAACACCTGGAAAAAAGAAATCTATTTTTAAAATTACAATTGTTTTGACTTTACCATTTTTTATTTAGGTGCTTGTCTCTCATGATTGAGTTGTGAAAGATCTTTATAAATTCTGAACACAAATCCTTTGTCAGATCTAGGTATCGTGTATATTTTTTCCCAGTCTGTGGCTTGTTTTTTCATTTTTTATTTTCTTAATGATGCTTTGGAAAAGAAAATTTCAATTTCAATGAATGTAAATGTCTTACTTTTTCCTTTATATGTAATGCTTTTAGTGTTCTATCTGAAAATGCTTTCTTGGGGCACCTGGGTGGCTCAGTGGATTAAAGCCTCTGCCTTTGGCTCAGGTCATGATCCCAGGGTCCTGGGATCAAGTCCCACATCAGGCTCTCTGCTCAGTCGGGAGCCTGCTTCCACCTCTCTATTTGCCTGCCTCTCTGCCCACTTGTGATCTCTGCCTGCCAAATAAATAAGTAAAATCTTTTAAAAAAATAAAAATGCTTTCTCTGGGGTGCCTGGGTGGCTCAGTTGGTTAAGCGACTGCCTTCAGCTCAGGTCATGATCCCAGAGTCCTGGGATGGAGTCCCACATCAGGCTACCAGCTCCATGGGGAGTCTGCTTCTCCCTCTGATCTCCCCTCTCATGCTCTCTCACTCTGTCTCTCTCTCAAATAAATAAATAAAATTTTAAAAACATGAAATAAAAAAGCTTTCTCTATCTCAGGTTCACAAAGATTTTTATCTCATGTTTTACTCTAGAATGTATAGGTTTACTCTCATGCTTTGAAGTATGAACCATCTAAATAAATTTGTGTGTGTATGGTGTGATATCCAGGTAGAAGGTAATTTTTTTCCTTATAGATATCAAATTATTCCAGCAGCATTTGTTAGAGATTATCTTTTGTACCACTGAATTGCATTAAGCCTTTTATCAAAAATCAATTAACCATAGGAATTTATGTTTTGTTTCATTGATCTATTTGTCTTTACATATCTTTACACTGATAACTGAGATTGTACAGTGGGTGTTGAAATCATTCCGAATAACTTCTCCATATCAGAGTTCAATTATATAGAACCATTTGAAAATTAAATCTAATTAAAAAGGGATTTACTTGTGTGCAATTGTGCTGACTGGTTAAGCAATCTCTGTAAGACTAGGTATCAGACACTGGGGCTTGGAGTCCATGGCAGGAAAGGTATATAGGTAGAAAGGTAGATAGATGTGAGGTAGGCAGAAAAGGAAGATAGATGTGAGGCTGGAATCCATGAGTATAAGTTGGAACTCTATGTTGGTTTCACTACCTACAATCTTCATACACGTGGGCCGGGACTTAGAGAAGCTGCAGAAGGACCCAGGAGAAGGTGCAGGCCTGGCTTCTGCCAATGCCAGCCATACAATCCAGCAGATAAACAACAGCGTCTGTGTGCTGCCAAAAAACACCTGCCCCAGCCTTCTGACATGCCTGCTGCTTCCTGTCTACTCTCCAAATTCTACATACAAAAAATTTCCTTTGAGTCCCTGGAAACTTATAAAGAAGAGAATTCTGGGAATTCACATGGCCCTGTGTTCCTGACCTGATTTCACAGTCTATAAGGATATTATTCTGCTTCTTACTCTCTTTTTTCTTTTACTAATTTTGTATAGGCTTCTACTATGATTTTTTTTTTTTCCTGTTTGTAACCTTTTAAGTGAAATGAATGTTCCTTTGTGTTTAGAAAAAGAAGGATGGCCAGGACAGCTTTTCTAATTTCAGGGTTCTGAAATTGCTTTCACAAAGTGATAAGAAACTCTATGTGTCTGTCTGTGTGTGTCCTCAAACTTTCTGAGACTGACTCATATCTGGGCTGCTTCCTTCCCTACTGATATGGGGACCTTATTTTTTCCTTTGCCCCCAGTGTCCTAGACCTGCTCAGCTTGGATTCCATGTCCAATGGTTTCACCTCCCTGCAGGGCTTTGCCTTGGAAGAAAGCTTCTGTCTGTTAGTTTTGAGGGTTTTCAGGACCCAGGCAGCCCCTGAGCTGTCAAGATTTCTTGCTTTGCCATCTCCCTGCACGTGCGTTGATGACGGATCTTGCAGAACCGCTTTCCAGTTGGAGCGGCTGTTCTCACACTGACCCACTGTGCTCCCTTGTGAGTGCATTTTTTTTTTTAAGATTTTATTTATTTATTTGTGAGAGAGCGAGAACACAAGCAGGGAGAGTGGCAGGCAGAGGGAGAAGCATGTAGAGGGAGAAGCAGGCTCCCCACTGAGCAAGGACCCTAATGTGGTACTTAATTCCAGGACCCTGGGTTATGACCTGAGCCGACTCCTAACTGACTGAGCCACCCAAGTGTCCCTGTGTTTAGTTTAGTTTTGTTTTGTTTTTTTAAGATTTTATTTATTTATTTGACAGAGAGAGATCACAAGTAGGCAGAGAGGCAGGCAGAGAGAGAGAGGAGGAAGCAGGCTCCCCACCAAGCAGAGAGCCCAATGTGGGACTCAATCCCAGGACCCTGAGATCATGACCTGAGCCGAAGGCAGAGGCTTAACCCACTGAGCTACCCAGGTGCCCCCTGTCTTTAGCTTTAATAGTCTAACTGCTTTCTCTGTTTATCTGAGAGATTCAGGGAAATTCATAGTCAATGCTGCCCCCTCCATCTACCCAGAATTCTCTGTCTCCAACTAGAATCTGAGCATGAAATGAGTTCTATATTTCTTTGCATAATCACAATGCCATCTGGCTACATGCCTATCACAGAGGATATCAATACTTGCTGACTGGTGAAAGTTTTATGTATTTAAAGAAAAAAAAAGGAAGTTTATGTTTTAGTCTTCTATTGTTATGTAACAAATTATCATAAACTCAGTGGCTTCGCACATACACCTTATAATCTTGGAACTTAGGGCCCATTTTGGCTGGGTTCTCTTTTTTAGGATCTTTACCACACTGCAATTCATGTGTCAGCCAGGACTGCGAGCTCGTAAGAGGCTTGACTGGGAAAAAAATCCATTGCTGAGCTCCTTCAAGTTGTTGGCCAAGTTCATTTGTAGGCCTGGGGTTCCTGTTTCCTAGCTGACAGTCATACAGTTCCGTGCTCAGCTTCCAGAGGCCACCCTCACTGCCTTTCCATATAGCTCTCTCCATCCAGGGGCTTAGTGAAGCCAGCAATAGAGAGACAGTCTCCAATGTCTGCTCCAAGGCTGACAACATACATATCATAGCATAAGCACAGAAGTGACATCGCATCAGTTCTGTCATAGTCTATAGGCTAGAAGGAAGCAACACATTTCTCCCAAACTCAAGGGGAGACGATTGCATAGGGTATAAACATGGAGCCACACAAAGGTCTGTCTACCACAGTTTATATCTTCCTAAAAACTGGTTTACCCTCTTTGTTTCTTAAGACAAACAGCTTTATATTAATAGACTGTCAATGGTGAGTTTAACTCAATTCCAGGGCAAATGGCTATAAATTTAAATATAATAATGAGCTATCCAAAAATCTGACATGAGGAACTTTAAAACCTATTACAACTAAGCTCCTTCTTCCTTCCTTCTTTCCTTCCTTCCTTCCTTCCTTCGTTTCTTTCCTTTTTAAGTAGGCTCCAATGCAGGACTTGAACTCATGACCTGACCCTGAAATCAAGACCTGAGCTGAGATCAAGAGCCAGATGTTTAACCGACTGAACCACCTAGTTATTTTTAGTGCTCTAATTCCCTGTCCTTCCCTGTGAAATGTTCTCTGGGCATAGGTATTTCTACTCTTCCTAATCTCACAGAGAAAATATAAAAAGATCCTTGTTAGTGTCTTTAGGGAAAATAAGATTGCATATATGTCTAATGCGTTTTTACCTTATTTTATGGCACCTGTGCTTGTGTGTGCTTTTGGACTCCTTCAGAGAGCTTGTGTTTAAGAATGACGTAACACCAGAAGCAATTGTTCCAATACTCTGATAAATCAGACAACCCAAGTAACCATGTGGAGGAAAATCAAAAGACTGGTGTATTTTGGAAACCACATTTTTTGGTGCAGATGATGAAGGAAATAATCTCCTCCCCCATGCCAGACCATTGTAAGTCTTCCATGAATGAATCCATTATCTGAACACAAAGTGGCATTGTTTCTTATTTCTGCTTTTGTTCTAATAAATAGGAGTCTCCATCATTTTCATCTCTGTCTCCTCACATGCTTGTTCTGTCTTCGCTGGGCTTGATCTCATCATTTTCCCACTGAGCATGAAAAGGGTAGGAAAAACTGCCTCTATCTGGTGAAGATACAAGGTCATTTTTTAGTAATGATGTTGTATACGTTTGGAAGTGTTCAGCTATGGAAGTGAGGGAATCTTCTCGTTTGCTTCAGCGCAGCTGAAACACTGAACAGTTCCTCCTCTGATGGATGGCGCATGAACGCTGTTTGCTATGGTGAAGCCCTTTCCTCCTGGCAACAAGGTGGGGGACGGATAGGAGGCTCAGGAATACAACACACAGTGGGTGTGTACAGACTGTGCAGGGCACTCGGCCCTGTGAATTTCTAATTCCCCTCCTTGTGAGAACAGCAATAATAATAACCAGAGTTAACACTGCTTGAACAATTAATACCATGAAGAAGATACAAAATACTTAATAACAGAAACAGAGTATCAACCAGTGGCAAAACGCTGGCTATCACAGAATCTATTCTGATGAATCCATGTCCTCCCCATTCCAGCTGTTAAATGTGTTGACGACAGGCTGTTTGGAAGTTTGAGTACAGCCGAGGGAGACCCTGCTTTATCTTCTGTCCGGCACTGTGCCAGGCACCTCAAGGACTTTTGCCCACCCAGCCACCCTGCAAGATGGATAGTCTTGTGATTCTGATTTGACAAATGGGAAAACTGAGGCTTAAAGAGATTGAATGACTCATTCCATATCGCATAGCCAAGGGGCAGGGGGACTGAACTTGGACCCTGCTCTGCTGACAGAGGAATCTGAGCTGTTAAGTTCCTCTTTCTACTAACTCGTAGGAAACCACACCCTGCAACTGGTCTCTGTCCTTACAAGGAACATACACTTTATGAACATTAAAGTTAACTTTATTACCCTGGCCTTAGTGACCAGCGAAGTAGCCCTTGGCCAATCCATTAATCAAAGCAATGCAAACAGCATAATGAAAATGACAGAATGAAGAATAAGCCCTGGGACCAGGCTTATGCTCCAGAAATAATTCTGGAGTTGACCCAAGGTTCTTCCTTAAAGGACCACTGGAAGCCCAAAGTCTAGGCTGGCCTTCCAGCCTGAGGGGCCATTTTTCAGATAATTGTCACAGACCCTAACTCCACATTCCTCTATTCATTAAAAGAATTTTGGCTGGTTGCGGCTTTTGAAACTGGGTTGATTTAGAGCAAAGCAAACAACTGGATTCCAGGGATGGGCCACGTTGATCTTATGTCATTGTCTCTCTTGACTCCATGGCTAGCTGGTCAGTTTAATTTTTTTCAAGCTCAGCCAGCAGCAACACCGCATCATCACTTTCTGTGAGCCATTCTTGACAGTGACACATTACATTTTCAGAAAACTTGTATTTCAGCCACGGCGCACAGCACTAATGAAATCCTCATGCTCAGAACACGGCCACAAGCTGTCTTCACGTCACACTCAGATGTCACCTTCACCTCTTTCTTTCCCATTCAAGAATGTGTGCTGGAAATGCAAAAATTGAGAGTAATGTTACCAGAGGTATCCATTTGGACAGCCTTCTTAATATCTCTGAGCCTCAGTTTTCATATCTGTAAAATGTCATTGGAAATATATGCTTTGGGTGTGGGTGAGGTCAAGGCATGGAAGATGGTATGATGCATCAGAGCAAATCTTTATCTGAACTTGCCCACAACACTCACAGACACACAATATTGGACTCATGAATTGCAAAGAAGGAATTACTAACAATAAAATACCAGCATTAGTATTATCCATGCCACTGTTACTATAATTATAACGACTATCAACAATGGCAATGATGAAATAACAGGGGCGATGTAGTGAATGGTTATTCCGTGCCAAGCATGGTACAAAATGAGCTGTATCTCATATCTCATTCATTCCTCAAAACAACCTTAAAATTAGACCTTGTGTGGCTCTGTTTCACCACTGCTCTGGCTTAGGGAATAGATTGGTAGGACTTGGGATAAAGGAACCAGCTCTAGAGGGTTCATGTAGAGACCCAGAGTCCTCCAGGGTCCTTCAGACAGCATGAGCATTGTCTGCTGCTGGCACCAGGAAATTGTGTGGGTACTCAGCGCCATGAGCCTCTAGTTTCCATTCCAGGGAGAAGCGTGGCCTGTGCTGAGTAGCTGCATGAGCCATCCAGGGAAGACAGCCCAGCCTCAGCTGGTAGTGACGCCCAATCGTCATAGCCGAGGTGATGCTATGCAGGTGGAACACCAAAGTATGCAGGTGTTCCACTTGAACCATAACACTCACGAGCTCCCCCACAGCTATGGAGGTCAGGGTCGTAGACACCAGGAGGACTAAGAGAGGTGCGGCGCACATCTGATGGGCCCGTACATCTTCCTTAGAGCAGGGCAGTGGAAACGTATAGCCACATTTACTCCTAGGGCTGTTTCAAGGTATGAATGAGCTACGAGATGTAGGCTATTGAGCACAGTCCCTGGGACATCATAATCAATACCACAAACAATAAATACCCATTGCTATTCTTAGTAATACTAATAAACTAACAATCATGTAAACAGCATGCAGACATTCCTACTTTGGTAGTAACACACAGCCAGCTCTTCTCACCGAGGACCATGATAGGAACACGTCACCGCCTCTTGTTTAAGTCTTGCTCCAGTCAACACAGGGTACATGTGACTTCAGAATCAGAGTGGATTTTTCCCGGCCTGGGTGATGGCTGGTCTTGGATGGGCACTACTGGGTACTGTCTCTGAGGAGTTGCTCCCATCTCTAGCAACAGCCAGCCAGGACACATTGATCAACTAGCCCTGGCTATATGGAGAGGAAGCCTGGGAAAAGCAGGCAAACACCATCTAATGCAGCTGGGAAACATTCTATCTCATTAGCGCCCAGCCAGGATATTGATGGTGCCATGTTGGTTCCGAATGTTCGTGCTTTCAGGGTCATTCCAGACAGAATAAGACTCTTCAAATCAGCAGTACCTCACAGTTTTTGTTTTGTTTTCAGTGCCTCGAGACCTCTTAATAATACATGACACAGTTATGTTAAATCATGCAGAGACTGAATTCATTGGCTCACATTTTTAGGCTATGGTGAACTTATTTCCTTACCCTAGGTGTGGAGCCTTTGGGCCCTGGAGCTAGAAAAGATCTGAGAGTCCATTAGTCTAGAACTGTTGGCAAGGATTGGAATGTTATATATCTGTACTGTCTAGCGTGGTAGCCACTAGATAGGGGCGACTGTTGAGCTCTGCCAATGTGACTGGTGTAAGTGAGAAATGAATTCTTAATCTTATTTAATTGTTATTAATTTTTAAAAATTCATTTGTCAAAGAGTGAGAGAAAGAGAGAACACATAAGCAGGGAGAATGGCAGGCAGAGGGAGAAGCAGGCCCCGCACTGAGCAAGGAGCCCAATACAGGACTTGAACTCAGGACCCTGGGATCATGACTTGAGCTGAAAGCAGACATCCAACCAACTGAGCCACCCAGGCATCCCTAATTGTAATTAATTTAAGTGTAAATAGCCATTATTATGTGGCTAGTGCTACTTATTGGGTGGTGAAGATCTAGCCCGATCCCTTCATTTCACCATCAAGTCCAGGGACATATCAGTGACCTACACAGGACCTCACAACTGGGTCGAGGCACAGCAAAACACAAAAAACATTGGTCACAGCCTCAGTCCATTCAGGCTGCTATCACCATATGCCATACACTGGGTGGCCTATAAACAACAGAAATTGATTTCTCACTCTTCTGGAGTCTGGAAGGATCTGGTGCTGGCTTGGTTGGGTTTTGGTGAGGACCAGCTTTCTGGTTTGAAGACAGTAGTTTATTCACTGTGTGCATGAAAGAAGAAGCTGGGAGCCTTCTGGGGTCTCTTTCACAAGAGCACTAATCTCATTTCCAATCCCACAGAGGGCCCCACCTCTATGCCCTGATGACCTCCCAAAAACCCCACTTCCTAATACCCCATACTGAGGATCGGGTGTCAACATATGAATGCGGGAGGAGGGTGCAAACAACCAGTCACTAACAAGTGCCACCCCTGTGTCTTCTCCAGCACATCACATTCCATTTCCTGGTCCCCTGGCAGAAATCTCATTCCACGTACACACTCAGGTTACTGGAAGGGAGGACGAGAAAGAGGGGAGATGGGCAGATGCAAGCTGTTGACGTAGTCTCAGTACACCAACCATGAAAACACTGAGAAGACAGGAAGAATAGAAAACAGAGTTAGTTATCCAAAAAATAGAGTTAGCATCCAAAATATTTAAAGAACTGATAAAACTCACAACCCCCTCCCCCAAATAATCCAATTAAAAAGTAGGCAGAAGACATAAACAGACATTTCTCCCAAGACATCCAGGTGGCCAACAGACACGTGAAAAGAAGCTCAACATCGGTCATCATCAGGGAAATGCAAATCAAAACTGTAATAAGAGATCACCTCACACCTGTCAGAATGACTATAATCAACAACAAGAGACACAAGGGTTGGTGAGGATGTGGTGATAAAGAAGCCCTTATGCACTGTTGCTGGGAATGCAAACTGGTGCAGCCACTGTGGGAAATAGTACAGGGGTTCCTCAAAAACTTAAAAGATAGAGCTATCCTATGATCCAGCAATTACACTACTGGGCGTTTACCCCCAAAATACAAAAACCCTAAGTCAAAGGGATACAAGCACCCCTGTGTTTATTGTAGCATTATTTACAATAACCACATTATGGGCGCAGCCCAAGTGTCCATCAATAGATGAATGGATAAAGAAGGGGTGATATATACATACACAATGGAATATTACTCAGCCATAAAAAAGAATGAAATCTTGCCACTTGGGATGACATGGATGGAGCTAGAGAGTATAACGGTAAGCAAAATAAGTCAGAGAAAGACAAATACCATGTGATTTCATTCATGTGGAATTTAAGAAACAAAACAAATGAGCAAAGAAAAAAAAAAAGACAAAGCAAGAAACAGACTCTTAACTATAGAGAACAAACTGATGGTTTCTAGAGTGGAGGTGGTTGGAGGGATGGGGGAAATTGGGAATGGGGATCAAAGAGTACAATTTATCATGATGAAAAATAAGATAAAATGCTAAAAAAGTATCGAACACCTAGTAATCTAATAAAAGATTGGTAAGACCTCCACAATGAAAACCACAAAACATTGTTGATGGAAATTAATTAAAACTTAAGTAAGTGGAGGGAAATACCATGTTTATGGACAAAATAACTCAGTTTAATAAAGATGTCAACTTTTTGCAAAATAAAAACAAAAACAAAAACAAAACACCCACACACAACCACCCTGTTTGAAATATGACGAAGGACATAGAGGAGTCGAGGAGATGGGAGCTAGAGAGCGAGCTTGTGAAGTGTCATTTGTGATGATCACATTGGAATTAAACACAATTCACATTGGTGTTTTACTTTTTTTACAGTTCTCTTTCTATAGGGTAGACCCATACAGTGAAACATGAATCAGATGAATACAATTGAGGACCCACTTGTGTAGAAGGCCCAGTGTTAAATACTTTAGGGGGTTTCAAAAAACATAAAATAGAGCCCCCCCCTTCAGAGAACAGGCCATCTAGTTGTGAAGAGATGCCATTGTAATGGAGGAAAGATAAGTTTCCTCTAGGTTTCTGAGCTCTTAGTGGATACCCCCATAATAAAAGACAGATTAACAGAAGAAAAACAAGCCAAAGTTTATTAACATATGTGCCTATGTGTACATGTGGACATCCCCAGGAAAACTGAGCAACTCCCTGGATGGCTTAACTAAAACTCAGATTTCCCAGCTGTCAGAAAACCACTTCAACTGGAAGGGTCGTTTCCAGGATTTACCAGCCCATACACTGATTCGCTCCAACCCCATCCCATTTCCATGGGCAGGTTGTGAGCTCTACCAATAATTGAGACTTGCTCCTGCTGGCTTACCCCAGCATCTGTTCTGCAATTCTCTGGACACTGAAACTGACTCTGGTACCGCATCTTCATTTGTCTCCTGCCAGCTCAAGCTTGGCTTATTTTTCTGGCTTTTTCTTCCCTCATGTAGGAAAGACAGATTGGGGGAGGGCAGGACAACATGACAAAGTGAGGTAAGTGACACAGTCTTGGCACAAGGTCGGCATTTAGTAAGAATTGGAAGCGGAATATCCGTGATCATTTATGAAGCTCTTATTATGCACCAGGGGTTGTCTAAATACTTTATGTGAATTAAGTCATTTAAGTTTCCTAAGGCAAGATTCAGGTGTGAGGGATGTATTAAGAGCAGTGCTCCCTTAACCTCTAAAGGAGTAGGGGCAGCAGGACGGAAAAGAAGGGTAGATGCAGGGTGCCTGGTTCAGTGGGTTAAGCCTCTGCCTTCACCTCAGGTCCCAGGGTCCTGGGATCCAGTCCCACACTGGGCTCTCTGCTCAGCAGGAAGACTGCTGCCCGCCCCACCCCACCCCCCGCCTGCCTCTCTGCCTGCTTGTGATCTCTCTCTATCAAATAAATAAATAAAATCTTAAAAGAAGAAGAAGGAGGAGGAGGAGGAGGAAGAAGGAGGAGGGTAGGTGCACTTTCTGGCACAATCCTGCAGCACTGATCGCACACAGCAGCACTGCAGTGTAAATCATGCCTCGGCACTTGATTGCTGATCTTTCCTGCACAGTGAGAGCACCCCACCCCCACCCCCACCCCCTCCCCACAGTCCCCGGCTCAGGACCAGGGTAAAGAGACACCCCCCACCACCAGGCATTCCAGTTCCCTGCCCCTGCAGGTGAGCAGCTCCAGGAGGCTGAGGAAATCCACCCAAGAGACTTGCAGGTGTTAATGGGCAGGTGGAAGCAAAGGTACACAGAAGGGATGCAAGAAAATGCTAAAGGGCAGCTGGAAGGTCTGGCAGAACAGGGGCAATGTCTCTTACAACAACAAAATCCACTGAACAGATGAAGCACTGGAGGGTAAAGTGATTTGCTCCCATCACATAGCTAGTAAGTGGCAAATAAGGATTTAAATCGAGGCAGGCCATCTCTCAAGTAAATCTGTGCCCTTCCCCCTGGTGCAGTCTCAGCCAGACCTATGAACGCTTTTCAGAGCTGCTGCTGATGTGTTGGTCTGGGCTGCAGACATCTGGAAGCACACTAAAGCGATCCAAATTGTTCCTTCCTGTAGGAGGTCCTTTGTCATCCCAGCTTGTCTCAGCCTCCACCACCATAATGTAATCAGGGCGCTTTTCATCTCTATGGGCTCCTAATTCCTGCAATTTTCTCATCACCGCACTGCCAGCTCTTGCTGCGGTGACAGCGCCGCCCACGGCCCCACTGGGGGCGCTGGGCTTGGGCACCAGGTGCCAGCTCCCGGGAGCCCAGCTTGGCATCTGAAACAAATTCCATTTGTTCCAACATTTCGAGAGATGTTGCTCTCTCTTCAACATGTTAAATTACTCTTTCCTGGAAAGAGTTTGACAACAATTTTTTGTCTTGTGTTTTTTTTTTCCTACAAAAATAATGTCGAAGTATTTCCTGTTGGTTTAAGCGATTAGAGAAAGTATAGACTTTATCATTTGCTTTGGCGACACTCAGCAGCCAAGAAACCGTTGACATTTGTTCATAACCTCTGGCCATGGGGGTGAATGAAGAGACTATGAACTTCTATGGCATAATTGATGTGAGATGACAAAACATCATTTAATGTATTGATAAAATGTTCTAGATTAAATAGGGATTTTTTTCCCATGTGACTGATCACTTTTTATAACCAGCAAAACAACAGTAAATATGATAAAGCCGTGAACCTGGTTGTTACCTATGCTCTCCAGCAGGGTTTCTTCAGCTTGGCCTTCTGGACATTTCTTTTTGTGAAGGTAAGCTGTTGCTCAGAAGTTGACAGTAACAGTACCCACCCCTCGAAGTTGCAATAACCAAAAATATCTCCAGACAGTGCCACTCGTCCTCTGGGGAACAAAACTGCCCCCAGTTGACAACAACCATCCAGAGGACACAGGGAAGGGACCTCCCATGGCGTGCTCCCTGGGCTCACACCCGTCGATCGCTCTGCCAGTCTCCCTTCAAGGTTTCTGTTCTACTGGTATTGCTGAGATCGACCATTTTCGGTTGCTTCTGGCAACCTCTCACTAGTATCGTCTTTTAGATGTCCACACCGTTTCAAGATTTGGTCCACTGACTGCGCTTCTGAACCTGGGTTGTCCCCATCAGCGTTGTGCCTGGAGTTTGAGTCTTCCTTTCTCTCGAGTATGATACAGGAGAAGAAGAGACAGACAGTAGGTAGCCAAGAAGCTGTCTGTGAGCTATCTGCACATTTTCAGCACTTCCCTTTAGTAACTTTGTTTCAACCTTATGATGCATAAAAAAATGGGAGAAATGAAGTAAGGGGAATTGAGAGTGCCCTGTTTTGACGTGTCCGAGAGCACTGGTAATGGAAAAAGAATCCAGGTTTCCTAGGATCTAGTGAAGAGATTTTTTTCATTTGTAAAAATACGATCATTCTAGTCAGAAAAGTTTGAGTAATTCTGATCAAAATACTCATATCCACAGCCACAAAAGGCTGCTCTTGTATCTTTTTTCAAAGTGCAGGCCAAGTAGCAAGCCAGTTTCACCCATCACACCATCGTGATGGATATCTCCTTATGCTGTCTTTTCTCATCGAGCCTCCAGAGTTGGACTTTACAAATATGACCAACCAGATTACTGTGCCGCAATGACCCCCAGCCAGGTTTCTGAGGGCATCTGAAGAATGTCTGGGCTCCCCTTAAAACCTTCCCTTAAAAATTATGCAGTTCTGGGTCGCCTGGCTGTCTCAGTCGATAGAGCATGTGACTCTTGATCTCAGTGTTGTAAGTCTCAGACTCATGTTGGGCTTAGAGATTTCTTTAATATACGTATATGGTTTCTTCCCTATTGAAACATGTAGAAAATTGACCTCTCAGGTTTGAAGGTGATGCCCAAATACTTGCCAAGACCCATGAGCAGTCAAATTCAATGATCATGACCATTCAAAGGATGGTTTGAAATAACCCAGCGCGTCTGTGCTTTATCACTCTGTTGCTCTAAAATCTGTCCATCCTTCGAGGTCTGATGCCTTACATGACACTCTCCCCTTTTTGAGAGCCCATACCACTGAGGTCATAATTTTTATTACTCTCCTCTATACTACAGTCATTTGCCATCCATTTGTTTTAGTCCTTCTTTAACTACGTGAAGCTTCTTAAGAGCGTATTTCTATTTAGTTCATTCTTTAAAAAAATTTTTATTTATTCATTTGCCAGAGAGAGAGAGCAAGAGAGAGGGAGCACAAGCAGGGGGAGTGGAAGGCAGAGGGAGAAGCACAGTCCCCTCTGAGCAAGAAGCCTGATGTGGGACTGGATCCCAGGATGCTGGGATCATGACCTGAGCCAAAGGCAGCTGGTTAACTGACTGAGTCACCCAGGCGCCCCAATTTCTAGTTCATTCTTATGTATGTACAGGACTTGCCTCTGTTCAGAGTAGGAACCTAACAAATGTTTGTGCAATTGAACTTTATCTTCACAGAATAACCCCAGCTCCTTCTGTGTCACCTAAGGGAGGAAGGAAGGTTAGTAGGAAGGAAAGAAGGGAGAAATGTTATTTTTTTTTTTAGCTCAAATATGTTTAAGTAGCAAAATCAGAATCTTCTAGAAGGTATCAAATGTTCTGCTGAAATCACGTTATGACTACAATGATACATTTCCCTCATCTAAAGGTAAAAGTCATTATTAATGAGAACTAAATAAATACCCTTCTCCTCCTGTCTCATGGTTGTCAAACATATAAAGAAAGGAACTGTATTGCTTAGGATACAGAAAAACCTTCTGTCCTTGCTCATGAGCCTCATTTCCTTTCAATTGCCTGAGTTTTCCTATGGCTTAAGGGTTGCGAAGGACAGGAAATACTAAGTGCTGCTTTATCCAGTGGGAGGCACCATGACTTCTTTGGTATGTGAACATCTGTATGTTCTCTCCTCGGAGCAGGAACTTTGGTCATGTGATGGCATTTCCTCCGAATACAACATTCATCTGCCCGGATCTGGATTTTCCATTCTCAAATAGATTCTGCCGCATCCTGTCTCTGGTTCTGCTGTGTTCACAGCAAGGCTATGATAAACCACAGTCTCCAGGGGCTTCTCACTCTGTGTGAGGATAAAGGCTTGGGGGAGGATGGTCAAAGCGGGGCTCAGGCTGGAGGGAGACTTTGGTTAACTGTAAGGACCCAGAAGGGTCCTTACACAGGTTCAGAGACATTGTGGTCTTAGCTACACAGCTTATGCAAAGCACATAACAGAGGTAAAAAGGATTCTTCTCTAGATGACAAAGAATACTTGATGATATCTGAAGGCTTTTGGATGCATAGCTGATGTGGAATCAGACCCCTTAGGGCTTTACATGGTGGAATTCGGAAATCTAACCAAATAGATAGAATTAAGAAGGATGTGGTTAAAGCACAGTCTAGAGAAATGGGTAGGACCAGGTCCTAAATGTCTTAGGATGCAGTCTTCACTGGGTGACCCACACCCCTGGAAGGTACTACTTCAAGGATTTGAAATTTTGTGCAATTTGTACAGGACAAATGTCCAGCCCTAGAAAGTTGGATTTAACAATCTGGTTGACCACAGAATTTGACTGTTTAAACAAAGGGAGCAAGAAAGTAGGTGCTGGTCCTATAGTTAAAATGTGAGAATGGGGGACATTTTGGTGGATAAAGAAGTTAAAATCCTAATGTAAAAGAAGTGGGTCAGTCCAAGCGCAAGGAGTAAGGGACACCGTTGTCTGTGTTTGTCCCACTGGCTGGCATACTCAGCTCTGATCCTGTAGACTTCTGAAGGACAGAGACTTTATAAGGTGACACAATCTGATATGCTCTGGTTCCTGAATATTTAATGACGGGATGCTTTCCAGTTGCTCACTTCCTTTGTTATTTTTAGGTTCTAAGATCTCAGTAGGATGAAGATGCCATGGCTTTCTTCCAGATGCTGCCATAGAGCCTAAAATAAAAATTAAATAAGGTGGAGGGGTAGACACATTAGCTGTGGATGTATAAATGGTAGCTGCTTTCACAACATGATGTGAAAGGCTTCAAGGACAGTAGTGCCTATTGATTTACTATAGACAATGTTAGCAACCTCACCATTATCAGGGTCATCGGATTTTGTTGTAATTTTACTCCTGTTACATGGAAATATATCAGTCGCTTACACTTTAGTAGGAATAAGGCTCCGCCCCATTTTTCCCCCGACTGAGAGTTTGTTGAGATAGTGTACTTTGTACTTTGTCTTATTATTACTTTTTTTTTCCACTTTTCTTCCAGTGAGAGAGGAGAGGGGAAAACAGGGTTAGAAAATGGTATCAGGGGGCGCCTGGGTGGTTCAGTGGGTTAAAGCCTCTGCCTTCGACTCAGGTCATGATCCCAGTGTCCTGGGATCAAGTCCCACATCGGGCTCTCTGCTCAGCAGGAAGCCTGTTTCCTCCTCTCTCTTTCTGCCTGCCTCTCTGCCTACTTGTGATCTCTGTCAAATAAATAAATCAAATCTTTAAAAAAAAATGGTATCAGAATTGGAAGGGTGATAGAGTGAGGAAAGGAAGAAGAGTTTCAATAGAAAACCAGCAGAGAGGTGGGAGATGCCTAGAGGCAAATTTAAGTGGCGTTATAGTCTGACCCAGGACCAGTGCTGGGGATGGAATGTGACCTTGGTTTCCGTATTGGTTCTTACATGAGATCACAGGCATTATGGCATTATTAGGTTTGAGATCAAAGTGCTTTAAACAATGCAGGTAATATCAGGACTCACTTGAGCAGAGTCCAGAGGTAATTGAGGTGTCCAAGCTGTTTTTCCTCTGGCAGATCGGTGACCTCACGATCTCAGTTCAGTTCCATGAAGCCCCGGTATGTGTGTCAGTGCCATTTTATGGCTGCCACCAGTCCTTCATTATCTTTTTTTTTTTTTTTTTTGTATTCAGGGTGAAATAAGCAGGTTCTAGGAACTCTTTTTGTGACAGAAAGAATATTTATTTCCCAAAAGCTCCAGAAGAGCCTCTTCTCATGCATTACTGTCCATAACTTGGGCCCCTGCCCATTCCTGTATTTTATCCTGCAGTGGAGAAATGCCATGCGCTGATTGCCTTCTGCACCAACAACCAGTCACTGGACGTGGCCTCCTGTCCTCCACGGTGGCCGCAATGCCAAGCAGCTGCCGCCCTCCCCCAGAGGCCTGCAGAGGATGCCGCAGCCCAGCGCCCTTGACCGCCTCTTGGGCACAGAGGAGCCACAGGGGGTCCTGGACTATGAGGGGGGATTCCCCGGTGCAGGGACCATGGTGAGGGCTGGTGTGTGTGCGAAGTGTGGATTGGAGTAGGAGACTCCACATGGGGAGAGGCAAGGCGTGGGCCACAGGCGGTCCCCGCAGTAAGTGCCGCCCCAGGAGCGGAGGGTATGAAGCCGCAGATGTGGAGGCTGCAGAGCACGAAGGTGTCCGCAGGTGACCACTGACAGACAGCACAACAGGCGCCCCGGGTCACCACGCCCTGCTCCCAATTGCGAGACCAGCAACTCCCCAAGGGCTGACCGCCTGGGTGGGTGGAACAGGGCCGTCTGCTCTCTGTGCACCCGCAGGCAACAAATCCTACCTGCTCTGGTGGGGAGGAAGTGCCACAGGCATGGTGGGGGGATGCAATTCAAGGTTTTGGAGATCCAGGAGCGCTGGCTTGCTAGTGCCCTATGCTGTTTATAAATGCTCTAAACAGCTTCATGCTTTCGAGTTCGTGTCTTATCTTGTCCATTCCTTAGCTGGAGGTGGGAGAGATGAAAGCTACACCACAGTTACACTATTTTTAGTATGACTTAAATCATGTTTTTACCAGTGCTCAGATTTACTGGAAGGTTCTGCCTCCTCGGTGTTAATTCTCGCACAGCTGCGATTTGGGCAGTGGTAACTTGGGTCTGATTTGTAGGGGAGCCTGGCTTCTAGCCTCAGCTGACAGTCAGCCCGGCCCGTTCATCTGTAGACTGTTCACTTACTGCATCACTAATCTGGGGCTACGAACTAATTCGATGCTTCCCTAAGAGGGAGGAGCTAGCTTTGCTTTTTATACTTTTCATTTACTATGAAAAATATACTGTATATTATAACATAATATAATACCATATAGTATTACTATATTTTCATTTACTATTTTACTTTATTAAAATAATTGTACAACAACAAAAAACCAGTTAGTCTAGCAAAAGGGATAAGAGTGGGCTAACCACACATGAGCCACACCTGGACCGGGAGGTGAAATCAGTTGCCTTCTATGACAAAGGTCACAGTTGCTATCCAATGAGAGAGAGACAACAAAAATGTTCAGTTTACTACTCTTCTGCTAGTTTTAGTTTTCAACAAATATAGAGTATAAAGAAAGAGAGAACTAGCATTTATTGAGTGCCTCTATGCTTTACATATGCTAGCTCGTTCAAGCCTTGCAACATCTTGTATGGTAAGAATTATTATTTCTGTTTTGCAGATAAGAAAATTGAAATGTCAGCTGACTTACCTGTATTTACAGAGCTAGTCAAGTTGCAGAGCTGAGGCATCAGTCAAGGTCTCCCCATATCTAAATTTTACCAACTATTGCCTAATGGATTGTTTCTAATCTATCGTCTATTCCTAAATCTATTGCTGGTTATGAGGAGAACTCAATTTATTCAGTACCTACTCTTTGCATATACCACACTGTACTAGGCCTTGCAGTTCCTTGAATAAGGTATATCTAGAAGCTAACACAAATTTCCAGTCCATAGAAAGGGAAAATGATTAGGTAGTAAAAGGAAGATGGTATAGAAATGCTTATTCACATATTTGCTCACTAAGTTCATTTGGGAAATCTTTACTGACCATCTACTTAGTGCCAATCATTGGGTTAGCCACTATTTGCATCCCATGCCTATATTTAGCTCACAGGCCGTGAGTGGACAACCTCTGGCTTAATATGAGTTTGAGCATAGTTCCACATCACATGCATGAGTTTTTCAAAAACAAGGTACTATTCTGAGTGCCTCAATCAAGGTAACCAATATCTGGCATGTGTACTGCAATTCAATCAACCCCTCCCCATACACTTGCAACACACATCATGGCAGACATCACCAACCAACTGCGTCCTTTACCTCTGAACCTAAATGGGACCTATAATCTTTGTACTCGATTAGACCACACTTAATAAATACTTTCCAAATGAATAATAATAGTACATTTATGTAGCTTTTAAAATGCGTTCAACACAATTTTGAACAGTTACTACATATTAGCTCTTTATTCCTCATAATCTCTAGGATGTGGATATTATTATTATCATCCCTGCTTTATATGTGGATAAGTTAAGGAAGAGAGAGGTTAAAATTTATTTATGTATTATTTATTTACTTGTTTATGAGAGAGAGAAAGAGAGAGACAGAGACAGAGAGCAAGCACACACGAGCTGGGGGAATGGCAGAAGGAGAGGGAGTCTTAAGCAGACTCCATGCCCAGCACAGAGCCCTGCACAGAGCTTGATCTGATAACCCTGAGATCATGACCTGAGCTGAAATCAAGAGTCAGATGCTCAACCAACTGAGCCACCCAGGTGTCCCCAAAACCTAGGATTTATTCTGAAACTACATCTATCTAACATGACCCATTCTATAGGACTTAAATTTAAGAACATGATGATTGCATATATGGTATCATAATGAGAATGTGTTCTTGAAAATACTTTCTATGATTTTGGAGAACCAGGTGGGGGGGTGTAGAAATTTGTGCTCTCTATCCATACCACTTAAAAATTAGCTTCTTCTATTGAGGCATTTCTCATTTTGAAAGGAGGTATTAATATGAGAATTTGTGTTCAATAGAACAACAGAAAGAATAAAGAGGTAGAAATAATACAAAAGGAGGTATTAATATGAGAATTTGTGTTCAATAGAACAACAGAAAGAATAAAGAGGTAGAAATAATACAAAAGGAGGTATTAATATGAGAATTTGTGTTCAATAGAACAACAGAAAGAATAAAGAGGTAGAAATAATACAAAACAACAGGAATGTTTAAACATTTTCATCTGTTTTGACATAGTTCATTCCACAGTCCTTCAAACAGTAACTTACTCTTACTGGCCAAGAGATGAAATAATTAATGCAAAGGAGGTAGTATCAGGAAAAACTACAAAGGGGGTAAGAATTCACTGCAAATTGGGACGGATGTAATTGAGATATGAGTCTGTTTTGTTTTTCAAAATTATTTCTATCTATACCATCCATTCTGTAGCTAAAATTAGAAAGACCCTCATTTTAAAATCTTGACAAGGATGTGGAGTAACTGGAACCTTTCTGTGTTACTGGGAGGAATGGATGATGGTACAACCATTTGGGAAAACTGTTGGAGTTTCTTATAAAATTAAGGCCGATCCTATTCTACAATGAAAAATTCTATTTCTAGATATCACTCAAAAGACTTGAAAACATATCCACAAACAAACCTATGTGAGCATGTCCAAAGCAACCCAATGCATGATAACCAAATACTAGAAACAATGCAAATGTCTATTAACAAGGGAATATGAAAATACATTGTAGCACATTTGTAGGACTGAATAGTACTGTTGAGCAACAGAAATGAACAAATTAGCATTGCATACAGCAATGTATATGAATCACAATCACATTAGGCTGAACAGGAGCAGACAGACACAAAAGAAAACACATTGCTTGATATAATTGACATGAAGGCTGAAAACTGGTGATAGAAATTATTACTCTGAGAGGCAAGATGTGGACTGAGGAAAGGGGCATGAGAAAAGTTCCTGGGGCACCAAAATTTTTTCAATCATGATCTTAGTGAAGGTTATGTGGATATATACACATTTGTCAAAAGTTATCAAACTGCAAATATAAGATATATGCATTTATACTTCAACAAAAAAATGAAAGTACAGAAAGCAAAGTGACCTACTGTGACCATAAAAAGTAAACTTTTGACCTTACTCAACTTGGTCTTATCTCCTTAATATAATCCATTTTGAAATCAATTCAACCTGTGGACTAATCACAAACTGTCATCATTTAGACTAAAAGTACATTTGATAAAGCCCTACGGAAAGGTCCAAGTTCATCTCTTTTCTGTTGACTCATTCCACTTATCCTTCTTTTTTAAATTTTTTTTTAAAGATTTTATTTATTTATTTGACAGAGAGAGATCACAAGTAGGCAGAGAGGCAGGCAGAGAGAGCGGGGGAAGCAGGTTCCTTGCTGAGCAGAGAGCCTGATCCAGGGCTCGATCCCAGGATCCTGAGACCATGACCTGAGCGAAAGGCAGAGGCTTAACCCATTGAGCCATCCAGGCACCGTGTCCTTCTTCTTCTTCTTCTTTTTTAATGCTAAATGTTATTCCTACTTTAATAATGGGAGTAGCATTGAATTTGGAAATGTCTGTTCAACTCAGGTGATACCTACATGGTCAGTTAGCATTTTGAGTTACTAAAGGTGTTATTCTTACTAAAGGGGGTTAAAATTTTCTAGAAGTTGTTTATTTTTGTCAGGAAGGCAGAATATTTTCTTTCTAGAGTAGTGAATTAGGAATGAACCTGTTAGACATATTGATATTCATGTTATATACAATGGTTTCCTATTTCTCTTGGCCTTTTAGTTCTCAGACTCTTTATTTAATTAAAAATGAAGAAGAAAAAAAAGGTTTATTCTTTATGTGAAACCAGTCTTCCCAAAGCCTCAGAAACTGGTCCTTACCTTGTCAATGTAATTAACTTGGTTCTATGATGACTGACTTGCTATCTTCTCTCTAAAATCACTCCCCATGCAGCAAGCAGGGTCAAGCATGAAGACACATGAGTTTTCAGATCATCTGAGCCATCATCTGATTTTCTTATTGTGAGGTTGGAGTCTGAAGTCACTAGAGGCTAGCTCCTTAACCAGAAAGATAACACAGAGCTGTTTAATTCAATCTCGTAGCTAATAACTCACTTGAGATAGAAAAAAATCATACATAAATAGAGAGAGCTCTGCATCTCCTCTTGTGTCTCCATGAAAGGAAGAGGGCCGGGCTCCAGAACACTTTCCATCTGTGCTATGGTATTCGTTCTGCTCTCCATTCTTTGCTGACCCCCCTTACTGGCTATAAGCAATATTAGCTATTGTTGTTCAAGTGGTACAACTGGCTTAATGTTTAGTAAGGATATTGAATTTATTTTGTACTTTTGTGGAAATTACTGCTGTCTCACTCTAGTGACAATCAGGCCTGCGTGGGCAGCCCAAAGAATTATGGCTCATATTTTTGACTTTTGGCAAAACTTCCCATTTTCTTTTTGACTTACTATCTACCTAACTTCTTTCGGTTTTATGCTCTGCTGGCCTTCAGTGAGCCATTTTATTTATATCCCATAGAAAAGGCATTTTAGGCAGGGTTCACCAGAGGCAGACCCAGAGACTGAGATTTAATTAAAGAGTTTTATTAGGAAAAATTCTTGGGATGACATAATAAGGCAGTGGGGAGGTTCGATGAGGAATAGAAGGAAGTGGTCAGTAGATCAGTATCAAGCATGGTCTCATCAAGGAAGGACTGCTTCAAAGCTGCAGGCGGTCTCTGGAGAAGGTGTTGTCTCAAACAGAGAGGAGGAAGCTGAAGTATTTATACTCTTGTGCCCATCAGTGGCTAAAGGCTCTCTCGGGAGTGCACAAGCCCCAGGCTCTCAGGGCCTTCTGCACACACAAACAAACGGAGGCCCGGAACTACAAGCAGTCCTCTGACTGGGAGACCCAGGTTCCGACTGTTAGGAGTGAAAGCACCCTGTGAGTCTGTGTGCATAAAAAAATGTAGTAGGTACAAAAATGGTAAAGGAATCCTAGTGGATATACATGAAGCACTAGCATTGGTGCAATAGCAGGCTTCTCCCTGGGGGCCTGCAAAAGGACAAAAATCACTCCTTCTTTCTTCTTCTCATCCTCCCTCCATTTCTGCTTTCTACCCCTGTTTCCCCCGCTGTTCTCCTCTAAGCAAGTGAGTAGTGGGCTGATCAGGTTGGGTTTTGGTTTGGCTTGTTTTTGGTTGTGCTTTTTAAAACTTTTTTTTAAGATTTTTTTTTTCTTTTTTTGAGAGAGAGAGAATCTCAGGCAAACTCCATGCTGAGCACGGAGCCTGACCCTGGGATGATGACCTACCTGAGCTGAAACCAAGAGTTAGACACTTAATCAACTGCACCACCCAGGCACCCCTTGGTTCTGCTTTTAGACTACTTAGCTAATTTCTCAGATTGTTCCCATTGACAAGGTGCAGTTGTTTGAAGACTTTTTATTTTCCCCCCAATCTTACTTTAACTCTTAAAAGAACATCAAGTCAAAGTGCTATGAGGTTTCCTCAGGCTCTTTTGAGTTCTTGTCATACCAGGCAAGTTAGACAATGTTTCCCTACTTTCCCTTTCCTCTTATCTGTCACTTTCCATCTTGCCATTACTTGTATTCACCCTGGAGCTCTGGAGTTTGTTTTGTTTCAGTGTATGTCCAGGGCTCAGAGCCTCTATGTCATTTAAGAATGCTTCTGGGTGCATTCTGAAAGGAAGCAGTTGGTGGGATAGCTGAGTAATAGCCAGGAACCTCTCTTTCTCTCATTAGCTCTGCCATCTTCAGTGCATTTCCTTCCTCACTCATGCTCATCGTTCTATAGGGACAAGATGGCCGCTGCCTGTCAGGGCATCACATCCATATTCAAGGAAGAAGAAAAAGAGAAGAGAACATGCCAGCATCATCCAGCCTTTTGTTGGAAAAACGAAACTTTACTGGGATGTCCCCAGCAAATTTGTCATTATGACGTGTTGGCCAGGCCTTGACCAGGTACCTCTCCAGTAGCAAAGGAAGTGGAGAAGGCAAATATCTGGTGACAAGAAAGCAACAAGGAAAGAGGTGAGAAAATGTTAGATTACTCAACGAGCAGTATCTGCTAGAAGGATCATGGAAATACTTGAACTGGTAGAAACACTTATATCTTCCTCATACCTTTGGTTCAAAAGCAGTAGCTCTTCTAGGCTTTTCATTGGGTTGTGCGAAACTGTATCTATCTGTGTAAACCATATTGTGTGTGTCTATATATACAATATAATATATATTGTGTATGTATGTGTATATGTATGTGTATGTATTACATATGTATTTATATGTATATATCTAATATATACTAGCTATACATATAATATATACAAACTTTATATATATAAAATTTTTCATTATTGAACATATTAGCTTTTGTCCAACATATTTCAACTGAACACACGAGCAATGCATATTTGACATCTAAGTGAATAATAAATAATGCTGCTGAATAAAAATGGAAACCACTTTTTTTTTCCCAGAAAAAAAAAAGAAAGAATGACCATGTAGTATTTACTGGCTGCTCCTAAAATAAACTAGCCTTTTTTAGTGAAGAGATAGGTTCTCACTTTGAAGGAAGCTTGTTTTATTTTTAATTTATGAAAGAACCACATTAGCAAAATCTCACACAAGTATCCTTTCAAGTGGAATATTCATTTTCAATAATGCCATCTTTTTGTCACTTGAGATTTCCACTTCTCTGGGGATTCCTTATAAATTCTTGTCCCCGAGGGAAGAAAAATAGTTCAGGTGGTTAGGGAGGAGGATGAGGAAGGCTATGCTTTTTAAAAATTACAAAACCAGGGCACCTGGCTGGCTCAGTCTGTGGAGCATGTGGCTCTTGATATCTGGGGTTGTAAGTTTGAGCCCCAAGTTGGGTGTAGAGATTACTTAAAAAAAAAAATCTATAAAAAAATTATAAAACCTATGGGAGTCCAGTATTACTCATTATATGAATTAGTGTAATAAAATGTAATTTAATTCGTTGTGTAATTAAATGGCTCTATTCTTCTAATGCTCTGACATGTTACCCAGAAACCCTTTCTTCTGACATCATTGGTCAGTGATTTATGGGCTTCCTTCCCATGACTTCCTTACCTTGTCTAGCTGTCGCCAGTTGGTTTTTGAGATATGAGAGTGGACTATCTAGGAAGTGATGATTCAAAGTCCATGATTACTGGGCCTTGTTCTTACATTTAATGTACTCAGCTGGATTCTGCTCCAGGAGGAGATAAAAAATGAGAAGCTACTAGCACACCTAATTTGCAGGAGGCAGCCAGCTGCATATTGACCTTCAACTCCTGAGGATACTCTGCCAAAATGATAGTTGCTTAGTTTCCAGAGTTAAAATTACTGATAAAACCCAAAGGCTTTCTCCCAATAGACTTGTGTGTGTGGCAGGCAGCGGGGGTGGGAGTGGGGGAGGAGGAGAGAAAGAGAGAGAAAGAAGGGGTAAATACCTTAGCTCAAATGGTGGAGAAGGCCCCACTGTCTGTGTATTTTCAGAACTTGGTGGAGGCTATTGGTCTTCTTTCGAAAGCCTACTCCTCAGCCCAGGAAAAAGTTCATCCTGTCTTTCTGAGGTGGTAAAAGCAACAAAACTTAATTAAAAATTCCAGGCTAAAAAAAAAAAAAATGGTTTTTCATTGAGTTTGGGTAGAAGGTGAGAGCAGGCCTGGAACCACAGATGCTGTGGTGACCATCTTTTCTGGATCAACCTGAAAATGCTTCTGGGAATGTGGGGTTTGGTAGGACAAGAAAAAGGAAGACTATGGAGAGAATAAGCAACGAAGAGGAAGAGAGTACAGAAAACACTGGAAAGCAATGGAAGTGGACAGTGTTGGTTTTGCCCTGCCTTTATTTTGGGTTTTTCATTTATTAAAGTAAGTTTTCTAAGTAGATTGCATGTTCACAGTAAAGAAGTGGATCTATTATATAAGATGTCCCAGTTGGAACTTTGCAGTTTCTAAAGGGAAAATACTCTTTTTCAGCTTAATTCCTTCTGGCAAAATTTCATACAAACAGTCTTCTTGTGTGCCTCTTTGAAACTGTTGATTAAGCCTGGCTTTGAGGGAAATGAAAGTATCTTTGGTTCCTGCACAACCACTTCTTTATTTTTTCCTTTCGCCGTTTACCAGCTTAATGCATCTGTGTTGACAGCTGAAGACCGAAGATTAAATTAGAGGAAGGTTGTTATTGCGTTTTAAGATTATGTTAAACACTTAAACACATTGCAATGCTCCAAAGTGGAAATGGCTCCTGTAATCTTTCATCAGGATTTATGACCAACATTTCCTTCAGTGACAGTATCAAAAAGCTACAATGGTCAGGGAATGTTCTCACCCACGCTGGCAAGGGGATATGATTATATTCTCCAGGAGAATGTAACTTCCGGTTGCTTTTCCCCCGTGTGAAAACAATGGTTTCTGGTTACCCCCAAGGGTACTATGACTTCATGAAACACTTCATAAAACCAGCTCTGCCGTTTTGAAAGGGACGTAGGGGAGATGGGGAATTTCTCTCTCTTTGGAAATGAGGTATTTCTTTTCCGGAAGATGACAGGGAAAATAGAGTCATAGGCCAGCACCTATAGCTGTGCAGGGGACTGGGGCTTTATGAGAAGGGACGATGGGTTGAGTTGAGGTCTCTGAGCATCCAGCTCACCCTCCAGCTCTGGCTTTCATTTTTTCTTGACTGAAATTATATTTCTGTTCCTTCAACCTGACATTGTGCACACGGCCCCTGAAAACAGAACAGTTACCCGTGTTTTCCAAGAGGGCTTTACCTGTAGAAAAATTAACCTTTCTTTGGCTTTTCTGCTATCAACAGAGAAGGAAGGAGAAGAAAGAGCTAGAATGATGGAACACATCTCTTTCTTTTTCCTGCTTTTCTTCCTCTTGGCATTCCTGCTTCTTCTGTTTTTGTTCTTCTGTTGTCTTTCTATCTACTTTTTGTTTTCTTGCTCATGTCTAATCCTGTTTTCTACCTCTTTCCTTTGCTTTCTTTCCCCTCTCTTTGCTCAAGAAGAAATATTCTCTCTTGGGTGGAGGAAGGGGAGAAGGAGATTCTTGGAATAGCAGAAGAACCTGTGGTAAGAACAAAGGCAGTGGTGACATCCTGGTTGCTGGGTTGACTAGTTGTTCTGCCTTCTGCATGGGTCCAGAAGGATCCAGGATCCCACTGCTTAGTATCTCCTCTGGTGTTGCCATATTTTCATCAGGACCATCCCCTGCCTGAATTATTACATAACTCCCAACTTCTCACTTTCATTCCACTTTTGCGTTAACTGACAAATCACCCAGGGTCACCCTTTTAAGAATTAAGTCACTCCTCTGCTCACAATCTTTCAGTGGCTTCAGAATAAATTCCAGATCCTTAACTGAGGACCACATGGTTCTAAGTGATGTAAACCCCTGCTGCTTCCTACCTCATGGCCCTGCTCCTGCCCCTCTGCGTGTTTACTCCCTGGCAGCGCTCTGCTTCCCCCACCAACCTGCCTTAAGCAACTTTATGGCTACTTGTCCCCTTGCCTGCACAACTCCTCCCCAGAGAGCCTACTTTCTTCATGTTTCTGCCCCAATGTCAACCTCCTCAAAAGAACCTCTCGAGAGGCACATGAGTGACTCAGTCAGTTAAACATTGGCCTTCCACTTAGGTCATGATCAGCAGGTCCTGGGATGGAGCTCTGCTTTGGGCTCTCTGCTCACTGGGGAGTCTGCTTCTCCCTCTGCTTCTCCCCTCTGCTTGTGAGCAGTCTCACTCTCTCTCAAATGAATAAATAAGATCTTTTTTTTTTTAAGAGAGCCTCTCTAAAGTAATACCCCCTTTTATTTTCTGTCCCCTTTATTTAACAATTATCACCCCCGATGTATATAATTATTTGATTATTAATTCATGTTGTGTCCCCAGGCTAGAACATAGAATATAGGGATCTGTCTCTACCCACTACAGCTAAAACAGCATCCAGCACACATTGAATATAATAAATAATTGTGGACGAAGGGACCGAAAGGTCATAAGGCTAGTAAAATAATGTAGCCTTTGGCCAACCCTCTTTCTGTGGCATGTGTGTGTTATTGGCTACACTTCTTATAGTGTATTGGAAAAGAAAGCCCTATTAGAATGCTGAAGGTCCTGACCAGCCAGCTGCTTTCTCCTAGGTATGGCTCTGTGAGCCTTAAGCCTGCCTGTTTTCCTCTCCTCAGTTTATTGGTCAGAAAGGGAATGTCCACTCTTCCACTTGACTTCAGCATTTTCCAACCAGGACCACTGTGTACTTGCCCTTCCCTTATGTCTTGGTGCCAGGGATTGTACCTGTTGATTGCATTTTCAGTTCTTATTCCTAGTCATGATTCTGCCCACCTGAGAACTTTTATGCCTGGGCAGTCTTGGAAAATGAAAGTTGCCCTTGGCTTCTGGCAAACTGGTCAGGTCAGGGAAGAAGGACAAATCCTCTCCCAAGAAAATGCAGTGGGCTAAGCTATCACCACTCAGACCCTCCCAGGATCTAGAGTATGGGAGTGGGGAAGGATTTTGAAGACCTTGGAGTACACTGGTATTTAATTTCTTCACAAGAGCAGTGAAAATTTTCTTCAAACAAACTCTCTTCTGGAAATCCAGTATGTCAGAACTGAATCAGAGCTTCTCTGTTTGGAAGGGATGCAGGGACCAGAGTCTGCTTGGCTCTATTCAGCTCCCCCCAGAGGGGTCCCTACAGAATTTTGTGGAACAAGAGTTATCACGCTGTGAAAACCCCAGGAGTCATCCCATGCCATTGCTGTACAGATAAGCAAAGAAGGGTTCAAAGAGGTGAAGGGATTTCTGCAAGGTTATACAGGGAGGAGCAATGCTGGAATGAGACTAGCCTCCTAATTTCCCATTTATACACCTTTCCCACCATACACACCATACCATGCTCATGGTCTACTACTTGCTAAGTACCTACTGTGTTCCGATCATCGCGAGAGCTATTTCATTCATCATGCCATTTAACCCTTGCATCTACCCTTTGTGATAGATACTAGTAATTGCATTTTATAAAACAGAGACTAAGAAAGGGCTCCTAGGAAATTACTAGAGGAGCATGGAGTTGAACTCACATCTGTCTCATTCTAAGGACTGTGCTTGTTCTTTGTCTCCCTTAGAATAAACAAAGAAACAAGTGTACTAGTACCTACCCATGTGTAATGACCCAAGCCCGGACAATAAATATTTGTCGTTTAGGGTACGGGTTATGAACAAGGTAGCAAGGAGACCTCCCACCTTGCAGTCATATAGGGGTCAAGTTGTCAGGGGCTCTGTCACCTTTAACGCAAAAGCTTCTGATGGATGCCATCTTCCTCCTACACAGGAGAGCAGGAAAGAGGATGAGAATCACTAATGGAGAATTTTTATAAGCTGAGCCTGGAAGTGGCATCTATTACACATTCTATTTGCTATAACTGGGTCACTATAACCTGTTCTCCAAGGTTTGTTTCCCCATCCTGCCACCTTAACCTTGCTTCTGGTCATCTCTGGGAACCACCTCCTGATTCCCTTCAGTTGAGGACATCCTTTCTTTTTGCTTGACTGCAACCAACAACTTTGACTGATAGAAAGCCTTTCAGAAACTGGTGTCTAAATCTGTCTCCACCAAGCCTACAGTTTGGTTGATTTTGATACTCCTGAAAACACATGGTAATTGGCAAATCCAGACTCCTGCCCCCTAAGAGCTGGGGTCAGAGTTCTTGGTCCTGATCTATGCTCCTCCTCCTTTTCCTCCTCCTCCTTCCTCTTCTTTCTTCTTCTTCTTCTTCTTCTTCTTTTTTTTTTTTTTTTTTTTTTTTTGAGGTAAGGAAAGTCTACTAGTAATAAAGCTTTTATGCTTCCTGTGAGAAGGAGGGCACATACAGAAGAGTAGAGAGGCAAGTACCTTTGCTTTTGCCAGCTGTTTCCAACCAGCATCTCAGAGGGCAGAGGGAATAAAAAGATTTCTGCAGAGCCCTGCATGGTATCTAGTGAGGGAAGAAATCTGGCTGTCTAGAAAAGTGGATGTTGAAGGTGTGAGGAGAAAAGGCATGTGTGTATGTGAGTATGGGGGGAGGGGTGGGTGCTCGAGTTGGAATAGGGAGGAAGGTAGACGGTACCAGACTCCCTTAGGAAAGGAATAGAAGAAGGAAATAAATGACCAATTTGTTCTCCAATAAACTTTTAAAAACTGGACATTGTATCCTATCTTTCAGAGACTCAAGTCCGTTGACACTATTTTTCTCTGCGAGATTGGAGTGAAATTTTGTGGTCAGAGAGAGGACCTAGACTCTGTATTGTCACGTCAGTAACCGTTCTTACAGGTAAATGTGATTGCTGTGCCCTTTAAAGAGGATCTCCTGGGCGCCTGGGTGGCTCAGTGGGTTAAGCCGCTGCCTTCGGCTCAGGTCATAATCTCAGGGTCCTGGGATCGAGTCCCGCATGGGGCTCTCTGCTCAGCAGGGAGCCTGCTTCCTCCTCTCTCTCTCTCTGCCTGCGTCTCTGCCTACTTGTGATCTCTCTCTGTCAAATAAATAAATAAAATCTTTAAAGAGGATCTCCTGGGGTTGTGGACATTGGCTTTTGGTATGGGTGGAATTTTGTTTCAATATGGATGTATTGATAATCTGTCCCAGGAGCAACTGTCCCAGCACGCTAAATTCCTTAAGACTCTCAAAGCTCATAGGTCTAGATAATATTATGTACTTCCCAAATTTCCCTGGCTTGTAGCTCTCACCTGTGTCTCCCCACTGTCCACTAAGTCCATGCCCTTATTCTCATGTGGCCCTCAGAGGTCTTCTCGCTGACACCTCTCTGTATGTCCTTTAGCTCCAGCAATCCCACAGGCTACTTGAGCAATGTACCTGCTATGGGCAGAATTGTTGAAGCCTCCACAGTTCATACGTTGAAGCTCTAAGCCCTAAAGCCTCAGAATGTGACTGTATTTGGAAACAGAGTACTTAAAGAGGGGATTAATTTAAAACGAGGTCCTTAGGGTCAGCCCCAATCCAATCTGACTGATGTCCTTACAAGAGGAAAATAGGACACATAAGGAGACACCAGGGATGCACACAGAGAGGAAAGACTGTGAGAGGACACAATGAGAAAGTGGCCATCTGCAAGTCAAGGGGGAGTTATCAGAATAAAATCCACCCTGCCAGCACTTTGATCTTGAATTTCCAGCTCAAAGAACTGGGAGAAACTACATTTCTGTTGTTTAAGCCACCCCGTCTGTGGCATTTTGTTACAGTGAACTAACACAGTCTTTAACCATAACCATGATTGTTGAGACTTATATTAACCTTGTATTTCTGATGCTTGCCATCTTGGAGCCCTACTGACCACCGTGGAAGGACTGTTTCCTACACCCACCCCACCCACCCCCACCCCTGTGCCAGGGCTAGCTCATTCCTAAATATAGTAAAGCATTCACCTGTAAGCATGCCTTATGCAAACTTACAAGCGTACATATGCAAATCAACCAATTCAGAGCCCATATCCCCCCACCTTTTTTCCTGGGCTTTCACACTCAAGGTTACTATCTCCTACCCCAGTCACCCCAGGGCTATGTGCCGGAGGATTAGAGACAGCCCCTGTAGCCCAGAACTAGCTGAAATTATTCAAATTAGGCAGTCTTAAATCTGCTGGCCCTGCCTCACAATTCTTTTCCATGGAAACCACAATAAAGGCTCTTTCCCTCCTTCCTGCACCCCCTCCTCTGCCTCATAACTGACCCTAGTGTTTCCCCTGTGGCCCTGCAAGATGTGCCACACCCCCTCCTCTCAGGAGCTATGAGTAACAAACCATCTTTCCAGTGGCAATTGTCTCCTGATCTGTTGGCCTCATCATATCTGAGTAATAGTAAGGATCTATATTTTTAAACAAGGCTTTGGTGAAGATCAGGACCCTTGGCCAAGATGCTCCTTAGCTTTGGGAGAGCTGGTAGAACTCCCAAAGCTGAAAAAGTTTGCGGGGAAGAAACTTTGAGGGGGGAAAATATTTGGGGGGTGGAAAAAAAAAAGGAAAGAAAGAAAAGCTGTATTTCTTATAGTCCTTCCTTCTATATAGAAATGAGGAGAAAGACCCCACACTCTATGCCACACCATCACCCAGCCCCAAGGCAGTAGGGTTATTGTCCTGTGAGCTACACAACCTCTCAAGATTCGGCTCCTTCTTCTTTTGCAATAGCTCCTTCCCTCCCCAGAGTGCAAACGAATGAATTCCTGGGCCCAGCTTTGGTAGCAAATGTCATGTCACCCGCTTCACCTTCGGGCACTAAATTTCCTCTTGGAACGACCCTCCCCTAATGCAAAGCAACAATATGCAAACTGATTCTTGTAGGTACTAATTTACCTAAGACGGTAAGTCCAAATTTGTTTGATGGTCAGCCAGGACCTACCCACCCCCACCTCCACAACAGCCTCTACTAAGAAGACAATTGATAGTTTGTGAAGTAAGGAAGGGAGGACACAACAGACAACACCACAAGACCCAGTGCCTGCCCTCCAGGCTCTAACTACTTGTTTGGGGAGACTCAGTATCTAAAGAATGAAGTAGTTTCTACGTCCTTCAGGAAATAGGCAAAGCCAATTGACAAAGTTCAAACAAAGGAGGGATGCCTTCTGACTGGAGTGTTGGGAAAGACAGACGTAGTGAGAGATAAGGAGCTTGAGATAGTCCTGGAGAAATCAGCTGGGCAGAGAAAGATACTCAAGGTAAGATAAGAATGATTGACTTGCCTAGACTAGAAAGATTGGAAAGTGTAGGAAACTGAAGGGGCTTAAGGCTGCAGGAGCCATTGATGTTTGACTGGGCAGCCTTGAGTGGCATGTTAAGAAGCTTCTGTAGGAGCTACAAAAGACATGGGTGAGTGGTCTTTGCCTTCAAGATTGTACTTTTTTTTTTTTTTTAAGATTTTATTTATTTATTTGACAGAGTACAAGTAGGCAGAGAGGCAGGCAGAGAGGGGGGTGGGAAGCAGCTCCCTGCTAAGCAGAAAGCCTGATGTGGGGCTCGATCCCAGGACCCTGGGATCATGACCTGAGCCGATGGCAGAGGCTTTAACCCACTGAGCCACCCAGACGCCCCCAAGATTGTACTTCTTATAAAAGAAATAAAAGTTAACAGTGGTGAAACAAGGGAATGTATCTTTATATGCTGACATATTTGAGCTCTTAACACACATGATATAGAGCAAGGGTCAGCAAATATTTTCTAAGGGCCCGAGAGTGGGTGTTTCAGGCTTTGCAGACCATTTGGTGTCTGTCAACAACTGCTCAGCTCTCTCATTGTATTGCAAAAGCGGCCATAGTGTGTAAATGAATGGCATGGCTGTGTTCTAGTGAAATTTTATTTACAAACCCTATCAGTGGGCTGGATATGGCCCATAAGCTTTAGTTTGCTGGCCACCACTAGCGCAGCACATGCTTTAAGTAGTTTGGGTTTCTCAGTCAGGAGCCTCTGTTCAAACCTCGGGAAAAATCTGGATGTTGAAGGATGATTGCACTAAAGATGGCATGTCCCAGGGTTCAGAAACAAATAGCATCTAGAAAATTTGGACCCCATCAGTATGTCCTTGGATCTTTCTGGAAACTAGGCCCTTCCAGTCAAATATAATGGATCAGCTTCTCCTCTAGAAATCTGAGTCTTGTACCCAGCAGGTTGAAACCGTGGAAAGTCTATAAAGTATCTATAAGCTATGGCCCTTGGTTACCAGATATTTTTATGACTTGGAAGGACTGGTCATTCATCTGTTCATTCTCAATGCTCTATTGGTTTTCTTTTTTAAGCTCTCATTTATTGAATGTCTGCCTGGTGATGTGCTGGTACACTGATCCTCAAGGTGATGAAGGTTCTTCATGAAGGTTCTTCATCACTCACACAAACACGCACACACACACACACACACACACACACACAGGGACCATGTATAAGGGTTTGTAAATCCACAGAGATTTATTAGTGTTTCAAAGTTCTACCCCTCCCCCATTTAATCCTCACATTAATCCTGTGAAGTAGGTACTATTGTTACTATTCCCACTGAAGTAAAAATGAAGAAACTGAGACTCTAAGAGCCTTATGACTTGTCTCAATTTGTACAGTAAGTAAGTGAAGTCAACAGAAGCTGGAATTAAAACGCAGGCACATCTAACTCCAAAGCCCATGAGTATAGGCCTTGCCTGTTCCATGACCTATGCTCTACCTCAGGAGAGTTACTGCCCACCTGGGAAAGGCATTTTGGTTATAGGGAAAAAGAACATTGCTTGCTATGGTTGTCTAGGTTCCTCTGGACAGAACCAGAAACTAGCTGACCATAGGGCATAGTCCTGGGGTAGATTCCAGGAACTGAAATGAGTCAAGGGACATACCCATATCTTCCATGAGAAGACAAAATCCAAAAGGCAAGTACCAATACTAGAGCCAAGGGAGGAACTGTGGTCATTTCTAGAGAAGTCAAATCGATATCAAATCCAAGGGACAAGTTGAAGCAGACACGGGGGATGAGACGCAAGGAGTAGAGTCCCAGAGAAGCTAGTTAAGAAGAAGAAGAAGAAAGAGGAGGAAGCAACTTCAAATTATAGACCAAGAACAAGGCCAGGCTGTGGAAAGCACGAATTGGATTCTGGCTGCAAAGGAGGAAGTAGGAGGCTTAAAACTGTAGGCTGTGGCCAGAGAGAGGTAATTGAGAATGTCTTCATGGGAGAAGTGATAATGGGGGCTTGAGCTTCCCCTTAAAAGGGCTGGCAAAGTTGGATTAGACCAGGGAGTTATTTCAGGAGACTTTAACAAATCTAGCTCTATGCCTGATCAGGGAGCAGCGAGCTGGTACTGGGGTTATAAAGACTTGAACAGGAGGCACTGCTGTGAGGGGCTACCTATTTCATGAATACTCTTGGTCTTTACCTCCCCAATGGTCTGGGAATGAAGCATCTGATGTCCATGTCAAGGGATTGCCCTGCATCGAACCAGAGGATCCAAAGCTTAAAATATAGAGCTGGACTTCTGTCAGCTTGTGCAGGGAACCTACCATGGAAGTTTATCACTCTTGGGATGCCAGAGTGGCTCAATCTGTTAAGTGTAGGCCTTTGGCTCAGGTCCTGATCCAGGGTCCTGGGTTCGAGTTCTGCATCCAGCTCCTTGTTTAGCAGGGAGCCTGCTTCTCTGTCTGCCTGCCATTCCCCTGGCTTATGCTCTCTCTCTCACCAAAAAGAAAAAAAAATAAAAAGAGGTTTTATCACTCTTTTTTTGGATGTATTAAGATGTGCATATTACAAAATAAAAATTTTTTAAATGTGCATATCACCCAGAATATAGGACTCACTAAGACTCTCTCTGAAGCACTTTGGTCATCAATAATTGGTCAATTCAGAAATCTCTGACTCCCGAGAAAGTATGAATGACCCCAAGTGCCTCCCTTCCTTCACGCAGAAGACTGTGTCACACCTTATTATAAATGAAATAATGAATAGAGTCTGCTGTTGTTTTGCTGGGCTCTGACTTCGGAAATAAGCTCTACACTCCACCCTCCCACCCCAGTAAAGGTTCAAAGTCTTCCTGGCTAAAGCTCATTCTGAATTCTGAAATAACATCTGGGCCACTAAAGCATGATCACATGACTGTGTAATATTAATTTTCCAAAGAACAGACAGAGTACAGAACATGAGCTGACTTGTCAGGACAAAACGTCTCCTTTCACACAGAGCTCCTGGAACAAAGATGGTGAGGGGAGCCCGCACTCCTCCCCATGCAGACGGGAATCTCCGAAACATTCTGTGAGGCATAGTGATCCTGACTCTCACAAGAGCCACGAGGTTGCAGGGCATCGAGAAGGATTGTGTTGGGGTTCAGCAAAATACAGCAAGGCAAATGGACTTTGGGCCCCTATTCCTTTCAGAAATTTTTAAAAACAGTATCCAGGAAGAAGAAAGGCCCAAGAATGGTTAAAGAGAATCTGCAAAACAAATGAAGGCGACGCCCACAACAAGCAGGAACTCTGAGTGGATTTTAAATTCTCATTAATATGTTAGTGTGGGATCACACTGCTTCCCTGTCTGTGGTCCTGAGAAGCCGTAGGCCCGGGCTCGGAGAGCATGTGGATGGCCTAGGAGCTGTGTGCGAACCTTGCGTCCACACTGAGGGGGAAAGACAGGTTTGTCAGCAGCCCCAGCCCTTAGCTCCTAATGCAAAACCATAGGAGTGACATAGGGGCCAATGCAGAACACACTCCCTCATTGTCAGGGGGAACACAGCAACACAAAGCTTGCTTTATTTCATTTTGTGTGAGCACCAAAAGGCAAAGGATTATAGCACATGGCACTTTTTTTTTTTTTCTGAACAGGAGGAACAGATGGGATACAGGGAATCTACACAATTATTTTGTTACCCATGGGTTATTACTGATGTTTGCTTCTTCTCAGAACAGAACCATCTGGAACTTTAATGTCATCAGACAGGTGTGTGCGTGAGTGTGTGTGTGCTGAGTCTCTGACTGACGATGGGATGTTCTGTCATCAGGGTCCTTGATTTAGAGCCAACCCAGCCTGTCCCAGGCAGAGTTAGGAAGCAAAATCATAGAGCACCAGAACGCAAGTTTGGGGAGGGCTCTTAGAAATCACAGTTGCCAGGCTCTGGCAATAGAGATGGGAAATTGAACCAAAAAAGAGGAATTTCTTAGGATGAACCCACAGCTTGATGACCACCATGACAGGTTAAGAACCCAGAACTCCAGCAAGATACACTGGAAAGAACATCGGCCTATGACCCAGCAGATCTGGGTTCTTCTACCAGGTCTGTCACCCACTAGCTAGCTGTGTGGATCTTAGCTCACTTAGCCTCTCTGTGTCAGTTTCCTTATTTATAAAAATGACTATATCAATTTAATAACTATCTGTCTTCTCTCGGCGGTTTGTCGGAGCAAATGGGTCTGAAGGTGCTTTACAAAGTGCTCCACGAAAATAAATGATTGTGTGTCTGTCTATGTATGTGCGTGTGTCTATACTAAAATGTGGTCTATATAGTATCATGGGATAAGAGTCCAAATTTGTTCGAATTCTTCAGGTTGTTCCACTGTAAATTATAAATCTCAATTCAAACTTGCTTAGAAAGGAGGGAGCAGGGAAAGATGAAGGTTGGGGTAGAGAGATTGAGATTGATTTATTGATCCCACAACTAAAAAATCTAAAGGTTTTGGCTTCAGGTTCTGCTGGACCTAGGGACTTAAGTGATGTCATGTGGCCTCATCCTCTCTCCTCATCTCAGTTGTCCTCTTGAATGCTTCCATTACTAGGCTTTCCACAGTGGCTCCTAGTGGATTCCTGCTCATACCACCTTTCCAAATGTCTGTTGCAATGGAAAGAGGAGCTCCTTGCTTTCTTTCAGCTACTGGACACATGGGCCTGACTTGGATCATATGCCCACAGATTTTTTTTTTTTTCATTAACATATAATGTATTATTTGCCTCAGGGGTACAGGTCTGTGAATCGTCAGTCTTACACATTTCATAGCACTCTCCATAGCACATACCCTCCCCAATGTCCATAACTCCACCCCCCTCTCCCAAACCCCCTCCCCCCAGCAACCCTTTGTTTGTTTGGTGAGATTAAGAGTCTCTTATGGTTTGTCTACCTCCCGATTTTTAAAACGTGGGCTGAACAGGTGTCACATATGAGAGTAACTTTGTACATGGTCTTCAGTAGAGCATTTCTTTTCTTTTTTTTCTCTTTTTTAAAGTTTTGCTTAGGTGGGTGTGTGAAAGATGGCTGAGAGTTCAAAATTATATGGTGAGGACTATACTGAAGGGATTGGAGAAGCTTGAGAGGCAACCATGGATAAGCAGAAGGACTGTGATTACTGTTTCAGATATTTGAAGGGCTGACATATGGAACACGCTGTTGATGTCCTGAGTAGCTACAGAAGGCTTCACTAGCATGGGGCATTCAGAGATGGGGAGATTTAGAACAAATGGAGAAGCACTTTTAACACTTGGGTTGCCAACACTGAAGTCGCTTGCTCTGGGATGTGCTAAGTCTCCAGTAACGTCAGGTATGGGGGCAGGAGTGGGGACACCCACTTCTCACAAATATATAGAGGGGATTCAGGTCTTTTTAAAATATTTTCCCTAAAAAGTGGTATAGCAAATGCTCCCCTCACTCATGGCCCTCAGACTTTGCCAGGTCATCACGGTCTGGATGACTTCCACCTTCCAGCATCTGCCCCTCAGAGCCTGAGGGACTTTTCTGGAACTGTACAAGGTCACCCTGTCATCCTATGTATGGCAGGTCTGAAGCACTGCAAATTATTATACCCTTAGGAGTAGCCCTCCACCAGTGACTCTTAGGAGCTGGCATATAAATAACTCCGCCATTTTGTAGGATAATTCCCAGGACATGTTTTGCACTCTTCCTAGAGTTTCCCTGGGAGGTTAGGCTCCAGTTGTCCACAGAAATGACTTGCTTAAAGACACACCATGTATTGGCTGTCTCCCCTTTTCAATTTCACTTTCCTCTCCCCTACAGTTGTCCCTGGGTCACTTCCCAAATAAACAACTTTCACTGGAATCTCATTTCAGGGTGTGCTTCTGAGGAAATCCATATTAGGAATGGTAGCTCTTAACAGTATAGTCAGTGAGCATCCAACCCCAGGGGTTACTCTGGGCTGTGGGTGCCACAGGGGACATCAAGGTAGCTGAGGTGTGGCTCCTATAAGTATGGGAACCGTCGGTGAAGAAGAGGAAGATGGACTGCTCCGTGACGCATTCTGTATCAGAGGGTCTGAAATGTTGGGAGATGCAGCCCAGGAGCAGTGAGGCAATCAGCCTGGGAGTCCTTCCACACTGACTTGGTTTCCACAAGCAAAGAATATTTTGGGAACGAGAACTCCTGGAGGCCAGTCCTCCTTGCCTTTTTTGGCCAGGGCCTGCCTGGGAGACACACCATGCATATCCATGTTCTTACGAAAAAGTATTTAACAGTGATTCTGTCTTTCCCTCACATGCTCTCCCAGGCTGAGGCCAGGCAGCTGGAGAAGCCGGCAGCAGTCAGGGTGGGCATATTTCCAGGCTCCTGGGCTGCTGGGTAGTGACGCCAGCACCAGTAAACTGAGCTTGTTTCTTCTCCTTTTTTTTTTTATTTATTCATTTATGCTTCTTAGTAATCACTATACTGAACCTGGGGCTCAAATTCATGACCCTGAGATCAAGGGTCACATGCTCTTCTGTCTGAGCTAGCCAGGGCTCCACTGAGGTTGCTTCTTGATTTTAGAAATGAACCTTTCCTTGTGTACAATTTTCCTTCTGTATAATTCTTCTTTGTGGACAGAAGCAATGCTGTTTATTGAACACCATGTTTTATTGGTTAAGGAGTACAAAGTTTATGGGGAGTTAAAGAAATGTAAATATACACTTAAAAAACTTGAAAAACCCAAATGTCCCTTGGGGAGGAAAAGGATACAGAAGTTTTTACAATCACAGTATGAGATATACTTACATAGCTATTAAAGAGAAAATGTACACGTATGGGTAAGGATGTGGGGGAAAAAAATCAATGTCAATGAAAAAAGTAAATTATAGCCATGAAAAGACACCTAAAAGCCGAAAATGTATACTGCTAAGTGAAAGAAGGCAGTCTGGAAAGAATTTGTGCTGTGTGATTCCAACTCTTCGGCATTCTGGAAAAGGTAAAAGAACAAATACAGTGGGATCAATGGCTGCCAGCGGCTGAGATGGGTGGGGGCGGGAGGGGCATGGGGATGAACAGGTGGAGCCCAGCAGGTACTCAGGAAGGGGAACCATTCTGTATGATACTGTCACGGTGGATCGGTGACATGATGTATCTGGCAAACCCAGAAAACCCAACAGAACCCTAATAGACACTCCAGACTTCAGTTAATAATGTATCAATATTAGCTCATCAGTTCTAACACATGAACCACACAAGACGATAGCAGGGGGATACTGATAGGGAAGCGGAATCAAGGCAAACTCTCTGTACTCTGCTCAATTTCCTTTAAACCTGAACCTGCTCTATGAAATAGTCTATTAACTAAAAAATTATAGAATAGGAATGGTATGATTCTATTTGAATAAAAAAAAATTGCATGGGTATATGTGACTATTTATATGTTTGAAAACACAGCCATAGGTCTAGAAAAACCAGTGCACAATAAACTGTTAACAGTACTTCTGGCCGACAATGAGTGGCAAAGAAAAGGAAAGACTGTCTCCTTTTAATGAAATATTCAGATATGAAAAAGTATACAAAATAATGTGATGAACACCTGTGTACCTCTCCTACCCTCACCAACCAACTTCTGAATCAAAACATGGGTGGGGATTCATACTTACTATTCTATGTACTTTTATATCGTACAATATGAACACAAGCTTCTGTACATACACATATGTATTTATATTGTGATTTGAAAAGAAAGAAAGAAAAGAAGGGAGAAAGGAAGAAAGAAAGAAAAGAAAAGAAAAAACAGTGATCAAACAAGGTGCTGCATGAGAACAAAGGTGGAAGCAATGAATTATGGCTAGAGTTGGAGACAGTCAGAGGTTGGTGGACAGATGTTATTAAAGCTGGGGCAGAATTGAGGAAAGGCGAAAGGAGCATTAGCAAATGCAAAAACAAAGAGCTGGGACAAAGGGCCCAGCTTCTTTAAGTAACAGGAAGTGATTCTGAAAAATGGGGGCAGGGAAGAGGGAAACTGTCCCAAGAATTAGAATGGAACCCAGAATGTTTGGTTGTGGTTTTATTTTGAAAGACAGTCAATATTGTGGCAAGGAGCTTGGTCCTTATGTAATCAGCAAAAAGTATCTGGAAGAAGCATCTAAAATGGTTTAATACTTGTTCAGATTTGTCTTGTAGGGAGCAACAGTAGGTAGAAAGGACTGGAATAGGGATCACCAGGCATGCCTTCAGTAGGGGGATTCCTACACCCGCCAGTTACAAAGACATGAAGAAAGCATGTATTTTATTTACGGTCTTTACATATTTTGTTCACTTGTATCAGATGAGTAAACCTTAAACACCTTCTCCTGATATGTTAAAACAATGTGTGTACAAGTATGCCTAGAAATCTGAGTGTCCCACATTGCCCCTCCCTACCCGAGTCTTCCTGAAAGTTAAACTCCATTAACCCTCATTATTTTTGGAAGTCAAGGTACAGAGAAGACCACAGCCTTCCCATCCTCCTCACAAAGGGGCATGAACTATCTCCAGGAGGTCCCAGTTAAAAGCATCTATGCTACCTGAGCATGTCACTAAATTCCCATAGTCCCCAGATGACAACATCCCCTTTCTCTAGAGCTTCTTGGAAGTTCTTCATGTTTTCTCCTTAATGGCATGCTATTGATTTTGTGAGTTCAGAGGTGAGTGACCTCTTGGCCTTTATGAAACCAACAGTCTTTTTCTATGAGATAGCCTGTTTTTGCCTGTAATGACCAATTCAATTAAACTGAATATGGATATATCCAAATCAGAGATGCATCTTGATTTGGGGAGTGGGAGAGTGTTACAGGCTGGGTCTCCAGGAAAGCACACACTGAGATGGAGTTAGTGTGTAAGAGGCTAACAGGAGGCTCACAGGGGAGGGCTCCCGGGATCCCCACCTGGGGATGGGAAGGGAAGGAAATGAAGCACAATCAGGCAGATGGGGAGGGACAGCCATCATGTGGGGCCAGTGAGGGCCTCAGCCAACCTCACAGGAAGTTCTCAAGATGGGAGGATCCTTCAGAGCTCTGGACTGGGGCAAGAGGGCAGGGCCTTTATGCCAGACATCAGTGAGCCATTGGGTTTGCACGGATCTGGGAGACAGATTCCATGATGGGGTGGGGGTGGGGACAGCTCTCTTGAGCTGAGGAAATCCCTAGAAGGGGTTGTGCTGAAAGCATAAGAACTTCATTCCTGCAGTATGATCTGAAGTATGCATCACAATGTCTACCCCAAGGTGATACATCCAGGTACTTTGCTGATCTCCAAGGAAATCCATGAGGTCCTAGGCTTCCAGGACCTCCTCTCTTCAAATTGCCTTGCAGAACAAGCCCTCAAAAGTTCTTATTAATTTCCTTAACAACTACTTACTGAGGGTCCACCGTGTGGCAGATATTATTTTCAAGGCAAGCATCACGGCAATGAGTAGGCCAAAAGTAATGCTTACATTCTAGAGATGATGGGCTGCAGACCATAAACAAGAGAATGGATTAGAAGACACAGTCTGTAAGATGGTGAGGATTCCTGTGGAACAGGAAGCAGGATGGGAAATGCTAGCAGGGGGGCGGTGGGGCAAGGATTTCCAGGCTGATGGACTAGGAAGTATGGAAGTTTGAGGGTGGGGGTTAAGGAAGAGGAAGTATTTTGCCATGGCTGGAGTAAAGTAAAAGAAGCAGAGAGTGGTAAGCAGAGCCACTGGGGAAGGCTCTGGGGTCACAATGAGCCCCATGGGTCACTGTAAGGTTTTGGATTCTTCTCAGCCAGGAGTTGGCGGAGGGTCCTGGGCACAGGTGACATGGTGTGATTGACATTTTAACAAGATCACTGTTGAGAAGGGACTGTAGGGAATAAGAGTAGAAGAAAGGAAGCCATTGAAGGAGGCTTATCACAATGGTCCTGCTGAGAGATGAGCATGGACTGGCCCAGGGTGGTAGCAGGAGTGATGGTGGTGATGGTGGGAAGGTCTGGGACCCCTCGTGCATTTCCTCAATGAAGACAGTGACATCTGCCGATGGACTCTGTGTGAGTACTGAGAAACAGGACTCAAAGGTGCCTACGATGCCTTGGCGTCAGGCAACTCCGAAGACGGGTGTTTTCATTAACAGAATGAGAACCACTGGAGTCAGACTGAAAGGTAGAAAGCAGTCAGGAGCTTAGTTACAGACTTGCTTAGTTTTAGAAGATATGAAAACATGCTGTTTCCATTGGCTGGCTACTTTTCGTTAGCCACCCAGCCTCTCAGTAGAGGGATTACTTTCTGAGGTATATGCCAAACCAGCCCATCCCGGGAATATGCCCTCTTCACACCCTCGGTTTTTCCTCCAGAGCACATGGCAGCCTGCGATGATAGATACAGTATTCTCTGATTAATTTCCATCTCTGTCACTAATTTGCAAGTCCCACGAGGAGAGGCGAGACTGCTTCATTCACTCTCTGATCCCGAGGTTTAAGATCAGTTCCTGTTGTGCTGTAACTATTATCTTGAATGAATACATTGGGGAAAAAATGCATGTGGAGAAGAAAGGTGTGTTTTACACCCCCTCCTAGCTTCCTTTTTTGGGAAAGTCTGGCTGAATCCTCAACTCAGAGCAAATCTACTTCTACTGCTAAGATCTCTACCACCAACCAGTCCCCCAGTGCTTCCCCTGAAGTTAAGTCTCTAATTTCAGCTCTGGTGGCAAAGAGTGTGGAATCTGGAGTTCATGATCTGTGTAGACTTGAGCAAGTTCATTAACCTTTCTAAGCCTTAGAGAGTAATAATTAGTACCCATTTCATAGGATTATGGCCAGTAGTACATAAAATATATTATGAAAAATGCTTAGTGCAAAGTTTAGCAAATAGTACATGTTTAATAAACACTAGGTGTTGTTGTTGTTATTGTTATTATTGTTGTTGTTGCTTTATCCATCCTACCTCAAGAAGTCCTTTTGGCTTACACTGGTACCTACAGAATAATGTCTAAACTCTACAACAGGCATCCATATCCACCATCTTCTAGTACATCTTAATTTCATTACCTGTGCTCTCCTGCCCAACCAAATGATTCACCTCTATCCTGGGGGCTTTCCTGCTTGTAGTGCCTTTATCTCAATTTTCTCCCTGTCAGGCTAGGGCCCATCTTTAGGACCCAGCTCAAATTAGGAGCACTGTCATCTTGTCAGTTTGCAGGCTTCATGTTCTAGAAAACAGAGCCCAAGCAAGGATTCAAGTGCTGATGCTGCATGTAGGGGGCAGAGATCCAAGGCAGCAAGAATGGGGAGAGAAAAGTGGGATAAGGGAAGATGTGGAACAATAAGATGTGATGTTTTACCATGTAGCACACAGGCTGTCATGCAGGTGACCCTAAGCACACAGAACTTCTCTCACACAGAAGCGGGATGCAAGTCCATGGGATGTAGGGAGACCGGGAGAAAGGGAAAGCTTTTCTCCAGCTTCCCCTTGGGGGCAGTTTGGCCCGCAGGCAGGACCTACCTTGCCCTCCTGGATGCATCATTCTCTCCCTTCTATCCTTCCCATACCCTGCAGCAAGCTGTTTCATCCATATCCAGAAGCAGGGGGAGAAGAGTGTCTGCCTGATCAGCAGCAGGTGCCAGCCAAGTGGGAAAGCTTTCCCACTTCATCGGTCCTGGCAGCTGCAGCATGATTGAGGAGGTGGGCAGTGCCAGAGCAAATGACGAGGCACAGAAGATCTGTGTCCTTTATGATGCCCAGGTGGCAAAGCCAGTGGATTCTGCAGGAAACCATTGCCCATCATTTGCAAGCTCTATGCGCCAAGCAATTCATCACTCTCTGTCAATTTCCTTTCTTTTCTCTTGTACCTTTTCATTTGGAAATAATTTGAAAACGACAGAATATTTCAAAAGCAGCACAAACCCTTCTGTCCTCCATTTTCACCAACTGCTAACATTTTGCTACATTTCCTTTATCTCTGTCTTCCCTCACTGTCCCCCTCGCTTTTCTCTCTCCCTCCACCCACACGTGGGCATGTGTACACCCATTCTCTTGCACACAATTATTACTATTTTCTGAACTATTTGAGAGTAAATTTATATCATGCCCCTTTATTCCTAAATCCTTCAAGGTGAATTTCCTATGAACAGAAACATTCTACTATATAACCACAAAGCAACGAGCAAAATCAAGAAAATTAGCATTCATTCAATGCTATTATCTATCTAACCTACAGCCCTTATTAACATTTCACCAGTGTCCCAGTAATGTCCCTTATTGCAAAATTTCCAGTGTTTGTTGCAATCTGCTAAGAGGAGCAACACTAGTGCCATCTCCTAAGGTTGCTATGAGATTAACATGAAATAATACACATAGGGCACTGTCATGTCATCCCTACTACACAATAATGACTCAGTAACAGCCTGCTAATTCTTTAATGATCATTAATTCTTCAGTGAGGTCCTTCCAGTCCCTTTCCCTTCAATTTAAAATCAGTCTCTTCCCTCTGTTTCCCTTAGCACAGTACTTGCGTGCCTTTTTGCATATATACCTTAGCTTTCTTCAAAAGCTTCTTAAGATCCCATGGCTAATTCCTCTTTGCTTCTGCCTATGGCTCCAGGCATAGCTTCTGGTACATAGTAGGGCAAAATTGAGGGTTTGGGTGCGAAAGTGGAGGTTGATGAAAGAGATTTGAGGGAACGTATCTCACAGTACTGTGCTAGTAGACATCCTTTTGTCTTTAAAGAGCTCATGGTTCATGAAAGGAAAGACAAATAAATACACGGGTGAAGAGTTAAACGAAATGAGAACTGAATAGATATCAAGGCAGCCTCTGGGAAAGGGCCAAATATGAATAGGATTATTCAGACATTTGGGTTGAAAGGAAGAAAAGATGCTAGAAAGGAAAAAGAGTCACTTCCAAAGACTGCTCAACATGGTGTCCTCAACAGGACAGACGTCATGGAGGCCTGATAAACCAAAGTTCTAAAGGCAAAGCTCTCAAATCCACCTTCCCAAGGCTCGTGGACCTGGGCAGACAGCTGAATTACATCCTGGCCGCTCTTCCTGAGATGACGTTCAGGATAAAAGGGCCCGGGCGGAAGTGACGTCCTCTATTTCCGGGCCTGGCCCATCAAAATCTCCCGTGCGTGCTCTCCCCTCCCTGTCCCTCTCCGGTGGCTTTGGAGACCACATGTGGAAAACCGTGATGCACGGGAGTGAGCATGAATCCTTGCATGACTGTAGGAAGCAGAATCCCCATTCCTGCGCCACACCCCTGAAAGGTGAGGGTTGCTGGTTACAGCGGCCATTACGTGTCCTGTCTAGTGCACAGTTAAAAAACCGAAGGCTGCGTTCAGAAGACCTGTGTTTATATACTCGATTCACCACTTGGTCACAGATGAGCCCGGTCAAGTCACTTCATCTGGGCACTGCCGTGAGGAGTAAATGGAAAAAGCCTTTGTAAACTGTGAATGTGCTATAAACGTAGGATATTATTAGTGTTTGTCCATTCTTCCTAAATTGGCCAAAATAACAGTCCAAGAATAGTATACAGGGATTAGTCATTCTTTCCAAACTAAGGAAAAGAGGAACACAGTCTGGGGTCTCAGGATACTGGTATTAACTCGAGTGTTGGAAAAGGAGTTTGGGTCAGTCTCTGGAAGGCCAATGATTCACTTCAGAAGTCCTGCAGTAACTTTTCTCCTTTGTTATCATGGGGTAAAATTTTTATGAATACTTCAGTATTTGGAGGTGGCCTCAACATTGGGATCTCTTAGTAGTTCAACTTTTGTTGAGGAAAGGCAATGAGGAGAAAAGAGAGGACAATTCTTTCTAGATGAATTTTTTACCAGCTATTTTCCTCAGAGTCAAATGGATTAAAAAAGTATCCCTTTTGGTCTCAGGTTGTTTGGTATTTCTGTACTTCTCACAAAGGTCAACAACTCTTTCCATTATCAAGGAGGTTGAGATGATCCAGAAATCATATTCCCACGTGTATATGTTAAAGTAAATGAAGGACAGTACCAAAAGAGACTTCCAAGATTGAGAGAATTATTAACCATATAAATTCCATCACATTCCTGAATACTGGAGCAGTCCTGGGAATGGGTAAGCAGACTTCTTGATGTGAGGTTTGGGAATGAGAAACTATCCCAGCTTCAGTGAAATACTTCCAAGGCACCGGTGGGAGCATGTGAGGCAGCCCACTGACAGGATATGGCCCTTCACTGGTGATAGTTCCTGCAACAGCCAGATGAAAGGCAAGAGGCAGAGTCTGATCATTAAAACCATCTGGGCCCGTTATTCCTGGCCCTGAACCCACCCCATTCTAAAGAAATGATTTCTTAAGCTCATCATTGTTCCCTTTCCCCTTTTCTTATGCCTCCATTTCCTGTGTGTAGTGTCTGGTCCCTCTTCTCCCTAGCCTTCTTAAGCTTTTCTTGTTTCCTTTATATTTGGGGGTTGGACATGGTTCCTGAAAAACGAAAGCACTTTTCTTCTCCTCTTTGGGATCCTTATTCCCTGTGGCTATATTTCCCTTCCTCCCTTGTTGGCTCTTCTATTTGTAAGAGTTGTTTTCACTTCCATCTGGATTTGGGGGAATCAGAAAATGTAGGCTCGCGATCACCAGCACATAGATAAAGTAATCTTATTCTGCTCAGACTCAGTATTTCATCTGTAAAAATAAAAGAAGTTTGGACTAGAGTGTCTCCTTATTTACTTCCTCCTTAGGTTCTGTGTGAGATCAGTTCCCCCATCCACAGCTGAAAAAGGAGGTCTTCATAATTGTCTTACTCCACAGTTAAGTAGATGTTCCTTGTTTTTTCTGAGTTAGACATCTCGGCAAACTTCCAGAAAAAAGCAAGTTCAAATCCTGGAATATGAATAAATTAGGTGTCAGTGGTGATGAGACTAGAGAAGTGGCACCAAGTTTAGTTAGGAAGGACCTTATGTTGTATGTGAGGATGAGAACTTTATCCATTGGGTGATGGAGAATCTTGACAGTATGACCAGATTTGTGTTTTAGGTAGTTCATTTTGTTGGTTATATGAAGTATGGTGAAAACAGAAGACAGTACCAGCAAAAAACTATCACCAGTTTTCAGGCAAAAAATGGAGAAGATCTAAAGCTTACTTTAGCTTAGTGGGAAAAATGGGAGGGGACAAATTTAATATATTTGGGGACCTGTTGGCTGATGGCTAGAGGAGTTCAAGAGGGATAGGAGACTAGGATAACTCTCAATGATTCAAATGGATGGATTTGTCATGATGATAGTATAGACACCTATGGCTCTTTACTGAGGAAAAAATTATACTTTTTCTTCTGAAAACTGTTAACAAGTTACTTTAAGGGAGATAATATTTTTTTCCATAATTTTGGCCCCATGGTCTTAACTGATTGGTCTAGGAGGACACCTCCCCTCTGACAATCATAGATCCCCAACCTACTGGCAGCAGGTAATAAATCCAGAGGAGGGCAACTGTTTCAAACCAAATCAATCAGAGTCCTTGTCCAGAATTTTTAACTTGAAACCAAAGCAAGTTTCAGTCTGGCCTTTTTAGCGACACAAGTTTGCTATGGACTGAATGCTTGTGACCCCTGAAATTTATATGTTGAATCCTAGTCCTCAGCATGACAGTATTTGGAAGTGGACCTTTGGAAAGTAATTAAGTCATGAGAATGGAGTTCTCAAAAATGGGATTAGGGCCTTTATATGAAGTGATATGAGAGGAATGATCTCTTTCAGCCATGTACCTCCCATACAGTGAAAAGGTGGCTATTTACAAGCCAGGAAGCAGATACTTATCAGACACTGTCCTGCTTTTGGACTCTGTACCTTCCAGAACTGTGAGATATTTCTCACAGGTTGTTTATTATTTAAGCTACCCAGTCTATGGTATTTTGTTACAGCAGCCTGAAGTAAGACAATGTTTCAAGATACACATGATGGAGCTAGCAGCCCTATTTTCCACCAAATAGAAGGAGTGGTCTGAAGCAAAAGAAAATGAAGCCCATAGGCAGGGAGAAACAGAGAGGAGAGTTCTATAAAATTTGAGAAACCTGGCTCCAGTTGTTCAAGAGGCCCATTGGCATCCCTGTTCCTCCTACAATTTGACTGTACAAAATTCCTTAAATTTGCCAAGACAGAGCTTTCACTTTGTTGCCTAAGGTAGTTAAAGGTGAGGTCAAGTACTTGCCACTAACATGACAGTCTATTAACTGAGCTGAGGAGGACTGGAGAAATGCAAGCCTGAGAGAGAGGATAATGATGTGTTTTGGACATTTTAGGTTGAATTGCTTCGGATGGCCACATGAAGACTTCCAGCAATTATTTTATGATGAAACTGAAGTTCAAAGATAGATCACATTCTCCAAGTTGTCCAAAATATATTGAAAAACACAAGTCCAAGTATGATGCCCTAGAGTATATCACTAAATACACCTAAGTTGTCATCCTCTTGGGATGTAATTGTTTCAGTTTCTATACCTCTATTCAGCTGAGCTAGCACTCAACTTACCATTCCCACAGTGGTTCACAATGATATCAGAAAGCAGTTTTGTAAGAACGTGAATTAAATCAAGATTATTTCTATGGCATTCCCCTGATTGTCTAGCTCAGCAGAACTGCAAAGACATAAGGTGGAAATGTGACTAGTCCAACATGACTACATCTTGGTGAACATAGCTCCAAATGCTGGCTGCAAATGAATGTTGCTCTTCTCTAAATATTCATAAGTTAACTGTTAGTAATTTTTATAGATAGATAGATAGATAGATAGATATCTCTTTCTATATATATTTTTGGTTAAATCATCATGTTTATCTTAATCAGTAGAACTAAGAAATAATAGGTGGGTATATTGAATCTTGAAAAACTTCTAGTATCTGTCTCTGTTAGCCTTGTCAGCTCAATGCATGGATGCTTTTGAACCTCCCAGCAGGGAGATCCCAGCATTCCATGAACTTAATGGTGCCTATGAACTGTTCTTGTTGTTCTGTTCAGCACAGAAGGGTGCTGCTTCAGAAACGCCAGGTTGACCCTCCCTGAGAAAAGTATCTTTCATGGCCACGCCAGAGGCTATGAGTAGCACAACTGTCCTTTCAAGGCAGAGAAACCTGGGGTGTAAATATTGGTTCCAACACTCACATGCTGTGTTATCTTGGGAGAGTGACTTAAATGTGCTGAGCCACAATTTTCCTTATCTGGAAAATAGGAACAAAGATCAATTCCTTAGCACATTTGTGAAAATTAAATTAAATAACATCTACACTGTACTAAAATAGATCATGGTGTATAGTCAACTCTCAAAAAAGGGTAACTTTACTTCCTTATTTGCTTATTTGTGTTTGCTTATTTGTTTTAGCTGATGACATTGTTAGCTGCTTCTTTTCCATTTATCCATGCTTATCACTGGTCTTGATTCCTTTGCCTTTCATTGACTATTCTTTTTTATTTCCTTTTCACATTATTTCGTCATGTTTGGGCATAGCTCATCCTCACAAGAAAGCTACAGCATACAAGCTGTCCTCTACTAATACAAGCTGTCCATATAGATATAGTTTGTATAATTGGTGACCTTCTTAGGCAGCTAGTCAAGCAAGGACCTTGGTCATTGCTGTCCATAGCCCTGGCAAAGTGTCCATTTCCAGGCTGGTTCTCCAATACCTCTAGGTCAACCAAAACCACACTGTGGGTAAAGTATGTACATATTATTATACATGTTAATAGAAGTAATTTCAATCATCTGGTTTATCATCCCAATTTCTTTCCAGTTGAGCTGGCTAGAGAACAGTGGCTGAGGCAAAACCACCCTTGCAAAGCTGAGGGAATAGGGCCTTGTTATATAATATACATCAAAGCAAAGGCAAAGAAGAGGCTCAAAGATACTGTACTTATCCAAAGAACAAGACAGTTGTGGAGTGACCTCCCAACAAGCTCTTGCATGTATCTCCTTCTCTCCACACCCCATTCCCAAGCCCTCAATCACACTGTCCTCCCTTTTAGCCGATTCTCTCTCTTTTCTTGCCAGTGGGAGCTTTCTAATTTGTTAATATGACTATGTATTTTTGCTGCCTGGAACATTCAGTTGGGCTTAAACAAGGCCCGCGGTGATCTAGCCATGACATACCTCCTCACATTTCCCACCACCATGGTTCAGCCATACTAAATATTGGAGTTTCTTGAGTGTTCCATTGTATCTCTCATCCCCCAAGCCTTGCCTTTGTGGTAGGTACTCTCTGATAAGAACCTGTCTCTGCCTCCCCAACATTTTTGCCTTTGGCTTATCTAGATATCAAATCCTTTGAGAGTCTTTTTCTGACCCAAGGCTGCACTACCTGCCCCTCTAATAAAAAAAAAAATTGGTGAATCATGCCTTTTTTTTTTAAAGATAGGTTTCTTTTTTTGTTTTTTGTTTTTTTTTAAGATTTTTATTTATTTACTTGACAGAGAGAGATCACAAGCAGGCAGAGAGAGAGAGAAGGAAGCAGGCTCCCGGCTGAGCAGAGAGCCTGATGCGGGGCTCAATCCCAGGACCCTGCGATCATGACCTGAGCCGAAGGCAGCGGCTTAACCCACTGAGCCACCCAGGCGCCCCAAGAGTGAGTGCCTTTTTAAAAAGTTTATTTTTATTTGTGAAATCTCTATGCCCAATGTGGGGCTCAAACTCACAACCCCACAATCAAGAGTCACATGCTCTTCCAAATGAGACAGATAGGCACCCCTAGAGCAATTGTCTTTTTACTTTTCTGTATCAGCCTGCTAAACTGCAGGTATGATGGAGAAAAGATCATCTCTGTTTTGCTCACCACTGTGGGTGAACGTTAGCCATAGTACTCATCATCAAGTAAGGCTCTCAATGATTAGTGTTGAATCAGTATATGAATGAATGAATGATGACATTAGAAGGAGACAAAAAATCAGAACTGAAATACCAATCCCAACTCTCTGTGAAATGTTTGGGACATACTTATATACTAAAAAAATTATCTTTTGTTTATCTGAAATTCAAAGTTAACTGGGTCTTCCAGATTTTATCTGGCACCTTTCCTTGTTAATTAAATACTGATTTCTGCATGTCTAAGAGATAAATGTACTAATTCCAACAAATTAGATTATTTATTGCCTTAGCATGTCAATACAGCAAATGATCTTGTTACTGGTGGTGAATAAATTGCTTCCCTCTCTCTTTCTTTAAGCAATGGGGATTATGTAGGTTTCTCACTAGAATTTCAGCACTTCAAAGCCCTGGTTTAATGTGAACCAATATAACATGCATTCCTTTATATACTCTATTGTTGTGAACACTGTGGTTGGTTAAATTCCTAGGGACAGCTGTGAGTCTTAAAATTTCTTAGTCCTAATTCTTTTACACATTCCATTCATAGTCTGATTTGCTAACTCCTTTTTGAGCCTCTTGCTTTTAAATTTTACTTTCATTATTGCACAATCAGTAGTGACTGATATTGAGTAATCAGTGAGTAATCTGATTTTTAAAAATAATACACTTTATCTTTCTAATCCAATTTCACCAATAACTTATCAGATATCCTTTTTCTTTTTTTTTTTAAAGAGGTTATTTATTTATTCATGAGAGACAGAGAGAGAGAAAGAGAGAAGGAGGCAGAGGCAGAGGGAAGAGCAGGCTCCCTAAGGAGCAGGGAGTCTGATGTGGGGCTCTGTCTCAGGACCCCAGGATCATGACCTGAGCCAAAGGCAGATGCTTAACTGACCGAGCCACCCAGGCTTAGTGAACTAATAAGGAAACAAGCAGATAAGGTTAAGTGCACAGTATTCATAACAACAAATGAGAGTATAACAAGGTATTGATAATAATGAAGGGAAAAATCTTTAGTACACAATTTGTTACACCACTTAACATATTTATGGAGCATTTGCTGGAAAATGCAGTAATTACTAGGTTACTAGGAATTTTTAACCCAGATTGCCACAAGGAAAATGAATAGAAGTCCAAAATCATTCGTTTGTTAAGAACATTGTTAAGTACTTTCTTCCATTTAAGATTGTGGCCTAGGAGCAGTCTGATGTAAAAATGAGTGCTTTCTGGGAAAAAAAAAAAAAAAAAAACCAAACCAGTCTTATTTAGAGATAAGATATAATTTTGAAAGATAAAAAGTAATTGATGTTACATAAGAGATCCTGAAAATGTTCAGTGAGAACTCAGATGTAAGAGTTCAACTGGAGAAACCAGGAAATGCTCTGTTCCTGGTTTTTTCAGCAGCGATGGCATTAGTCCTTTGAGGGCAGGTAAGATTCCAAGGTGGATGAGGTGGCACTGCCATGCAGAAGGGTCCCTGTGGGCAAAGCCTTCCTTTACCTTTAACAGGAAGAAAATTCAATTGCTTGGAAATTATATCCTCTAAAGAAAACCGCAATGTTCCTACAGTGCCCTGGGAATTTCCAAGATGGCTTCGAAGAATGCTAACAAGGCCTCCAGCTATATTTTAAACACCAATTTAACTGATAGCATGATGAGAGATATGCTGAGAGAACGTGGATTGGGGAGTTAGCTGTGTATGTGATAGTCACAGATAATCCTCCACCCTGTGTATTTGAAGACAATGCTTCCAAATAATCTCCCTGGGACTGGATGTTGCAGACAGGCTCTTAAAACCCTTTCCTCAAAGTTAAATATGACCCAGCCCCTCAGTGGACAGACATGAATGCTTTTTAAAGAGCTGGATGACTTTTCCCAGTTTGGGGCCCCAAGGGCTAGCAGCTGCCATTAGGATGCCTTGGGAGGAAGTTTCTGTGGGTGTGCTACAGTGCATGAAGGAACAATTCCAGGAGAGGTTGTAGGGATTTTTGCCCTCCTGCATCTTGGTTCTGATTCATTTTCTAGGCTCATGTAGCACTCAGTGACTGGGCCAAAGGGTGTGGAAAGCAATTGCAACGCTAAATCCTAAACCCTCCTTGGGGCCTTTCCTCACAGGATGCTCTCCCTGCAAGCTCCCCCCCCCCCGCGCGCCCCCCCCCCCCCCCCCCCCCCGGCCACCATTTTGTTCAGTCTTCATTGCTATAGGAAAGTGAATATGAATGGCAGGTAAGGCCAGCCATGGAAACAGGAACTACAAATTCACTAACCCTGACCTGCATTTCCAAAATCCAGAAAGCTCTACAAACTGGGTTTTTGTAACTCATTTGGCAGCAAAATCTGACCTTACCTGAACTCATTTGAAAGCAAAATCTTACCTAGACTGACAGGAGGCTATTTACAGTCTTTGGCCAACTAGCATAAATATTCACGTGTTTAACTTCAGAAATGTTAATGCTTTTTAGCACAGAGTGCTGTCCCAGAGTCTGCTGCAAGTGTAAATAATATACAGTACTTACACTGTACTACTTTTGTGAAATTCCAAGATAATTCTAAATTCTGATGTCTGGCCCCAGGGTGTTGGATAAGGTCTTGTCAACCTACAGCACAAAATGTCCTGTTGACCTTGCACAGGGTAACTGAGCTCGTTGTACACAGGATGGACCTTCACTCAATAATTACCTCTGAATTTTTACCCTTTAGCATATGAAATTAGTATTTTTTTTTAACCTCAATTGGTTTCAATATGTGATCTTAGAACACTAGAAATTTGCAAGCTGTCTTATGGGATCTATAACTTTATTGTTAGACATTAAAAATGTACTTGTACTTTATCATGCAAGATATTACTAGCAGCTCATTAGAACCAAGGCAATTTCTTCTCCCCACTAGTCAATTTCCCCTTCTCTCCTCCTTTGTATGGGGTGTGGAAGCAAGTGGGGAAAGTAGGGACAGTGCCGGCTTCATAACTATATGATCAGTGTAGTCACACAAGCCCTGTGTCCAGAAAGTCGGGATTGTCCAGATTCAGATAGATAGAGAGAGACAGAGATAGAGAAAGAGATAGAGATAGATAGAGATGATAGAGATAGAGATAGAGATATGCATACATGTAAGTATATGTATGGGGGGCATTTATTATAAGGACTCAATCACTTATGTAATTATGGAGGTTGGCAAATCCCAAGATCTGGTGGGTGAGTCAGGAAGCTGCAGACCCAGGAAAACTGATGGCTTAGTTTCAGTCCGAGTCCACGTGCTTGAGAATCGGGGCGCAGGGCGGGGGGGGGGGCGGCATTTGTGTAAGTGCCAGTCCAAAAGCCAGCAGGCTCAAGACTCAGAAACAGCTGATGTTTCAGTATGAGTCTGAAAGCAGGAAAAACTCTTACTTGGAAGAGGGTGAGACTTTTTGTTTTATTCAATTGCCTGGATGAGTTCCATCCATATTAGAGAAGACAGTCTGCTTGACTCAGTCTACTAATTTAAATATTAATTTCATCCAAAAACACTCTTGCAGAAACTCACAGAATGTTTGACCAAATATCTGGGCACCCCACGGGCTGGTCAAGTTGATATAGAAAATTAACCATCCTAGAAGGAGATCATATACATGCTTGGAGTTCAATAGTCTGTGGTCACCATCTAGAAATATTTGATAATTTTATCTTTTTCTCTTCTTTAAGATTTTATTTTTCATTTTTTAAAAGATTTTATTTATTTATTTGACAGAGAGAGATCACAAGTAGACAGAGAGGCAGGCAGAGAGAAAGGAGGAAGAAGGCTCCCTGCTAAGCAGAGAGCCCAATGCGGGGCTCGATCCCAGGACCCTGGGATCATGACCTGAACAGAAGGCAGAAGCTTAACCCACTGAACCACCCAGGCGCCCTAAGATTTTATTTTTAAGTACTCTCTGCACCCAACATGGGTCTCAAACTTAGGATCCCGAGATCAAGAGTCATATGCGGTGCTGACTGAGTCAGCCAGGCACCCCAATCTTATCTTTTATTTGTATTTTCTATTCGAAGCCCAATGCGACATTGAAGCATATGCTGGGTTTTGGAACCTCAACTCACCGAAAGTCCCACCTCCCACCTCTTCCCACCCCTCCTGGTCTTGTCTGCTTGCTCCTATATCCCTGCCCAGTGACCACTGCTGCCCTCTGCTCCCAGCAGTGGGCCTGGGCACAAGGGCAGAAAGGATAAAGGTCAGGCACTTAACCATTTTGAAGGGCAGGGCCCTAGGCATGTGGAGGGTTTGTGCTGGCACTGTTAAGTATCCCTATATCTGAGATAATGTGACACTGAAAAGCAAAAACAAACAAACAAAAATGCCTACATAGATCAAGAAAAAGACCTTAGAAGAAAGGAAAAAAACTGTTTTCTTGAACTTTTGAACAAAGAACCTGAATTTTCATTTTGCACAGGACCCTGCAAATTCTGTCGTGGGAAACGGTTAGAAAGAATACTTAATGGAGTCATTGGAGTCTTCTATCACCCATTCGCAAGCACTGCTACAGCCACACATGTAACATTGTTTCACTGTTGTTGTTCCTATTTTTCATGGTATGGATGCAGAAGAAGAGAAAGTTCAAGAATCAGTTCCACAGATATTCTAACCTTGGTTCATAACTGACTTTTGCCTCTCCCTCACTTGGTACTTCCAGACTGTATACAGTCGTGCTGTTTGCAAGCGTCTCTCAACACCATCCTTACTCATTTCCTTGCCTGCCCAGCTCAACCAGGAGCAGCCCTCCCATTCTCCTGCTCCTCCTCCTCCCCTGCTCCTCCATTTTCCATAACCAGAACCACCACCTCCATTATCACTATAGGAAGAGTTATTATGCTTAAAATGTACCAGACAATGTATCAGGTGCTTAATATATTTTTAAATGTATTTCTCCCAGCTATTCAGCAAGTATTGAAATTAGCCCCATTCTGCAGAACAGAAAAGACTGGCAGGAAGCAGTAAGGCTAGACTCAGCAGCCGGTGTTCTCTGTCCATCGAAGAATCTCCAGGACCCCACCTGAACAGCTTCCTCATTAAAAGGGCTCATCCTGGGGTGCTTGGGTGGCTCAGTGGGTTAAAGCCTCTGCCTTCAGCTCAGGTCATGATCTCAGAGTCCTGAGATCGAGTCCTGCATCAGCCTCTCTGCTCAGCAGGGAGCCTGCTTCCCTTCCTCTCTCTCTCTGCCTGCCTCTCTGCCTAGTTGTGATCTCTATCTGTTAAATAAATAAATAAATAAATAAATAAATAAAAATTAAAAAAAAAAATAAAATAAAGGGCTCATCTTGTTGTCTTCAAAGGCAAGTCCAAACGTTTTTGTTGAGCACATAGGGCTGCCATGGTTAACACCCTGGTGTCCACTTTCTAATCTCATCTTTGGTTAGTCTGGCACTACTCAGGTTTCTTTCAGTTGTGGGTGACAAAACTGATGACAAAGCCGCAGCACACAAGGAATTGATTGGCTCCTGTAACTGGAGAGCCCAGGTGGAAGGAGAGTTTTGCTTCAGGCGCAATTGGCTCCAGGGATTCAAACTCTGCCCTCAGGACCTTCTTTCTTCTCCTCAAGGCTCCTTATCCTTCCAAACTGACTTAATTCTTAGGCAGGTTTTTTCTCAGTAACATCAGTTATGCCCATGGCAAAGCTAAATTTACTCCGTCTTCATAGCTAGCAATCACACAGAAGAGAAGATAATCCCTTCTCCTCTTGAGCCTTTATTAATCTTCCCAAAGGACTCTGATGGGTTCAGTGTAGGTCACTTGCCTCCTCCTGTGCTGTTCCATGTTCTAGAACAGGTGCATAGAGTGCCCTGGCTGGACAGACTGAGTCTCAAAGCCATTCCCATGAGGTGGAAGGTGGGGCCAAAAATCAGAATCACAAACAATAATGGAGGGGCAGTTCCTGAAAGCAAAGGAAGTCAAACAAACAAAACCAAAAATATGTTCATTACACCTCCTACGTGAGCTATCAATGCTGACTGAATAAGGTATGCATTTTCCTGTCTTTAGGCGGCTGTTCATTCTGCCTGTCCTCCCTCCCCACCATCAAACTCGGGAATAGTCCCTGCTTCCTTAATGTTTGTCCTTAATTTGGGGCCTGGATTAAGCTACCTCTTCTAAAAAACTTTATCAGGGTGCCTGGGTGGCTCAGTCGGAAGACGGTGCAACTCTTAATCTCAGGGTTGTAAATTCCAGTCCCACATGGGCCCTAAAGGTTACTTAAAAATAAAATCTTTGGGGCACCTGGGTGGCTCAGTTGGTTAGAAGGTGGACTCTCTATTCAGAGCGGAGTCTTTATAGGAGCTCTCTGCCCCTCCCCCACTCATGCTTCCTTTTTCTCTCTCTCTCTCTCTCTCACTCACTCTTTCTCTCAAAGAAATAAAATCTCAAAAAAAAATACGTAAAAATCTTTTTAAAATAAAAAAACTTTAAAGAAAAAAAAAACTTAGAAAACATAAATGTGGTGTGAGCCAACTGAAGACAGGGAAAGTTCCAGGTCAGAAAAATTTTGACTGTATTATTGTGTTAGTTACTTTGCAGCTTCGGGTATAAGAACAAAGATTCAAACACAAAAGTGTCTCAAAACAAAATAGTTACTTTTCCTTCATGTTAACTATTCAAATAAATGTGAGCTGTCTGGGGTTCATATGGCACATGCATGATGTCATAAACCTTAACTTCTGTTTTTTTATTCTGCCATCCTTGGCATAAAGCTTCCCTTTGGCAGTGTAGTCTGGGTTCTGTTGCAGTTTGCAACCCTTTCAGGAGATTTCTGATTATAAACTGAAACCTACCCCCATATGTGCAGGGCAGGGAAAGATGGAAGAAAGAGGCAGGCCACTCCAAGGTGGTGGGTGTCAGGTTTAATGAATAAAGTGAACTTACATATGAGGCTTGCAGTGGGCAGCAGCAAGATGAATGGATCCCCTCACCTTCCCACCGTATCTTAAAAGTTCATAGAGAGAACTTAACTGGGTTCTGCCATATGTACTGTGCAGGTGTTCTCAACATCACATCACTGTCTCAAGGCTGTGTCCTTGGAGCAGCCTCTGGGAGAGGGAAATAAATTTGGAACCCACGTTCCAGGAACAGGGAAGGTGCTGAGCCTCCAAGTGCCTGGGTCCAGCTCATGGATAAGCCAGCAGTCATGTCTTTGATGACCTTCCCCAACATTCTGCCATCATACTTGTATCAGTCAATGGGAAGAAAAAAAAAAAAAAAGGTTTAAGGGGTGAGCATAATCATGCCTTTTAAAGGTACCACTCAGAGATGCATGGGTAGCACAGTCGGTTAAATGTCCAACTCTTGGTTTGGGCTCAGGTTAAGATCTCAGGGTTGTGAGATGGAGCCCTGGCTCTTCACTCAGCACAGAGCCTGCTTGAGTTTCTCTCTTCCTCTCCTTCTGCCCTTCTCTCACCAGCCTTTTCAAACAAACAAACAAATAAATAAATAAATCCTTAAGAAAAGAAAAGCACAATTCAGAAAAAGAAAAAAAAATTCACTTCTGCTAATATCCTATTGGTCAAAGCTTAGTCACTTGACCTTCTAGCTGCTGCTTCTTGGTTGGGTTGCCATTTGTTTAACTAAAAGTGAAGGGCTCCTATTACTAAAGGAAAGAAAGAATATATAATGGTATAACCAGCAGTAAGTAAAACGTAGATGATTAAAAGGTGGGAAGGAGAGAGATACATTTGTTTCACTATTGATCAGTTGCTAAAACAGAGATGTTAGCAAAAGGTATCCAAATTCTTAATTTTTTTAAAAAAAGATTTTATTTACTTTAGCAAGAGAGAGCACAAGCATGAGCAGTGGGGGGCTGTGGAGAGGGAGAGGGAGAGGGAATCTCAGGCAGAACTGTTTGAATCCAGAGTCTGATACCGGTTTTGATCTTATAACTCTGAGATCATGATCTGAGCTGAAACCAAGAGTCCAACGCTCAACCTTCTGAGCCACCCCCAGGCTCCCCTCCAAATTTTTAAAATTTAAAAATAGTTCTCTTTTGACTTTTAAGGTTGCTTTTTGTTCCAAGTATCTTCATGTCTATCTTCCCTCTTTTCAGTTTCATCTAGCACCCTTGAAGAGCTAACATACCTAACAGGATCTGGACACAGACAAAGGTTAGCCCACTCACTTAGTAAATCTTTCTTGAGAGCCTACTGTATGCAAAGTCCTGTTCTGGGTGCTTGGATACATCAGTGAACAAAACCAACATCCCTGCCTTGTATAGCTCCTGTTGGGGGGCTTGGAGGGGGGGGTCCAGAAATATACCGTAAGCAAGAAGCAGTAAATCCTGTGCAAACAAAGCTAATTATAAGTCAGACACGTGTTTTAGCTCCTAGAAGGGTGGAGATGCTGTCCCCTGGTCTTACAGCTATAAGGGTGCACATCCAATATGTGCTGTCCAGACACTTGAAAGAGTCTTAACAACATAAATATCTCTGTGGAGTCCCTTGGGTCTTTAGCTAAAGATTTTTTATTTTTCACAATCAAATGGATCACTATATTTAACAGTGATATTCTTTTTTGGTGAGTCAGAAATGTAAGGAGCTTGGGGTGGTGGCAGAAAGGGTAGCAGAGATCATTTTTTAAAGGATTCTGGGATATCAGATGCTTGAAGACACGCTGAATGATCTTGGGGACAAATGGAACCCAAAACTCAAAGGCAGCCAGCACTTTTCTGTCTCACCTTTCTAGGTGTGAGCTCATTTCTTTTTCCTCTGGGAATAAAAGGAACCTTGTACCTCCAACTTGCACATCTCATGCTCTCATCAAGAGAGTATGGGATTCTTTGCCATGTTGCACTTTGACAGATTTCCAAGGCACTTCTCTACTTGGCCTGACTTGGGTCAGGTCTGGAACTTACATGGATAATCTATAGCTAAAGAATCAGGGTTAACAGAAAACACATGATCACGATGAGCTTACTTAAATATTCTTAGCACAGCAAGCTCAGCTTGGATAGGGAAGCTATTTGCCCAGGTGGCATGAGATTTGAGAACATCTCATCAGTCGCTTTTCCAAAAAGTAGCACCCAAGACTGAGTTGGTTAAGAGAATTATTTGGGAAAGATGAAATAGCTCTGGAGTCAAATCCTAGGTCTTCACTTTCTTTGCGAGAATTCTTAAAGCTGTGTCATGAATAATGACTTAAACAGAATGTCCCAATCAGGAGTGTGTTTTGTTTTGTTTTGTTTTGGAACAGGCCTGGGGCATCTTTCAAATGTATGTGCCCACAGAAAATGGGTAGTTCAGGAAGTTCTGTAATATCCACAGATAATTATCTTGAAGAATAAGAAACTGAGACATTAATGTGAAAACTATTCTGTAAACAATGAAGGCTTTTATTGTAAAATGTCAAGGTCCCAAGAAAACAGCTCCTGAGTTTACAACCTTTGCTTTCCGTTTAGTGGTGATGTGCATTATGATTTCTTCTCCCTCAAATAAGAATGTTTTGAATCAAATAGTATTCTTCCTTCCTTTTTGTGATCAGTCTAGAGTGACAACAGAGTTCATTTGCATTGTCTCAACTTTTCTGCCAAGGATTTGTGTAGGTTGACTAACATTTAGGATGCTGGTAGGGCAGGAGCTCTGTTTTCCTGAGCTTCATCTTCACCGAGCTCCTAATGTAGCAAGAGTGTGTGGGCCTCCAGATATCTTTTTAATTATATGTTCTCGAAATGAAACATAGTATCCAGCCTCCAACTGCATACAACCAGTCCAGTTTTGCCTTCCACACTCACATCAGTTGAAAAGCTTAAGTTCTTTTCACTTGCAGTCTCTCTGCTCTCTTAGAGGAAACCAGGAGCCTGCTTGAGCTGTCCACGAGCTAAAACTTTGGTGGGTTTTTTGTTTGTTTGTTTTGTGTTTATAGTTTTATGATCACCTTTAGTTTTACCAAACATCTTCCACATTCTGTGTCAGTGAAGTAAAAACCAGTGGTTAGCGCGGCCCAAACTGTCAGATCGTTTTTTTTTCAAGCTGGTGTTTTTTGGCACCTGGTCTCAGCACAGCACAGGGACCTTGTAGAACATTCCTGTTGTAGAAATTCTGGGTGGTCTTGAGGTTCTTTCCAGGAACAAAAGGTGCCAGGCATAGCACTGAAGGGAGAGAACATCAGGAAGCTAGCCCATCAAAACCAGGGTGGTCTTCCACATTCTAGAATTGTTTTGGGACATTGACAGCCCCATCTACGAATGCCATCCCCCCCCCTTGGCCACACTGCCAGGCCACGAGGACTGGTACCACAGAGCCATACTGCAGTTTCATCAACATCAGCAGCCCATCCCTCCTTTAGGGGACAAACAAGCAGTTGCCTATTTTTACTTCGACTAGACTCTACTTCCGCTTAGCTCAATCACATCCTTTATTGACTTCTTTCTCTTCCTTCCTCCCCCTTCCTCTTTCCCAATGTTATTTATAAATGTCAGATACTTGTTTACGGAGGGAAGGGTGATCTTTACCACGAGCTGCTGGTACTACTGCGGGGTTAACCTGCTCTGGGGCACCCGCTTTTACCATCACACACCTTGCTCCTTCTCTCTTCTCCATTGCTCCCCCTGGATGGAGGACACCAACAGCAGGAAGGGTGGAAACTCAAACCCAGAACCCAAAACACAAACACCCACTAATGACTCACATGCTGGAACTGGGGAGATTTGGAGACTTTCCTTTGCCGAAAAACTCAGAGGCAAATGTTTCCACGCACCGGAAGCCAAGCTGGCTCGTCCAGCACCGGGACTCTGCTGAGGTGGCTGCGACTCAGGGATGTGTCACCGACTCAGACATGGAGTTTACTGGGTCAGTAGATGGAAGGTGGCCTGGACTTGAATTTCTTTTCTTTTCTCCAAATGCCTGCTGGAGAAAATCTGATATATCCTGCATGAGTCAGGCTTGAGTGTTTCTGTTTCTGGGGAAGGGCGTTTTACTCCCCTGCTCTCCAGCTTCCCTGCTGGTTTTAATTGTGATTTTAATTAGCAAGCTTGTCATTGGAGTGGAGGCGTGGCCTTTCTTCAGAAGGAGAGTTTTCTCTGGCTGTGTGGTCCCTGCTCGGCCACTTGGATCTTATAATGATGAGAAATAACTTTTTTCTTTAGTGCTTTTTCTTTTGAATGTTCAAAGGGCTTTACCGAACTTTAACCCTTAGGGCCCTCCGTTTATATTTAGATTAAAAAAAAAGTGAACGTGGAGATCTTTTGTGGCAAAGTGCTTTGAAACCCTGAGATGAAAGGGATCCCGTAAAGAGAAATTAACCTCATTTATTTTTTAAGCAACATTTCGCGTGCGTGTGTGGACAGATGTAATTTGAGGCAACTCGGAGTCTCCCCTCCACTCTGCTGGTGACCCTCCCTCCCTGTCTCCAGCCGAATCAGGATCTCTTTTTTCTTTTTCACTTCTCTATTTCTCAAGCCAGGGCCTGTCTGGTGGAAAGGCTGATTCAGGCTATTAACTAACGCTGGGCCCTATCTCTAGGCAGGGCACCCCTCTCTAGCTGGATAGCCCCAAGTGGAGGAATCCAAGTTTCAGTACAGAAAGGAGAAAGTGAGGGTTGTGGGGCAGGAGGCTCCAGATCCCTGGGTGCATTCCTGAATTCATTAATGCACATGCAGCATTGCACTCCTAAGTGCACTGGGGCAAGACTAATATTTAGTTGGACCACACTGGGATTACCGTGCACATTGCTAATATATTGAAATATTCTTACATTGACTTGTAGATAGTCATTGCCTATGCCTCTGCAAAATATTGTGAAATATTTTGAATTTCACCCCTGCTCTGTGAGCTAGGAGACAAGACTTTCTTCTTGGTTTCCTGTAATGCTTAGCATAATGCGCCCCCGCGTTTGAAAGGCTTATACTAATTGATGGGGAGAATGAAAAACATCAGCAGCTTCTTTAACCATCAGGGGGTAATGGAGGACCAGCTCAGGATTTCCCTGTAAAATATAACGAGTGCTTCTAGTAAAGGATTCAGAAGTTAGATTTTCCCATTCACTCTCTGAAGTATTTGAAGTGAGGAAGGTACACGCAAAGATCGATGACTGGATGGGTTTTAATAAAAATACCCTTCCAGGTACTGAGATTTAGTCAAAAGCTTGGTACCCAGGAAGACTGCCGGAGGCTAGGGCCAGACCAGAAGCGGAACATTTCTGTTAAGCACTAAATATGTGCGCCTCCCCCCCATTCTTATATTAAAGCCCTAATTCCCAATTTGGTGGTATTTGGAGATGAGGCCTTTGGGAGGTAATTAGGCTTAGGTGAGGTAATAAGGGTGGGGCCCTCATGATGGGATTAGAGAGCCCTCCCTCCCTCTCTGTCTGTCTCTGTCTCTCTTCTGGACTCTGTCCCCCATCCTCCCCCTCACTTATGCACAGAGGAGAGGTCATGTGAGGACACAGCAAGAAGGTAGCGTTCTGTAAGTCAAGAAGAGAGCTGTCACCAGAACCCAACCGTGTTGACACCCTGACCTCAGACTTCCAGCTTCCAGAAGTGGAGTTCATGCTGGAGGTAGGTGCCTGTTGTCTCTACCACCGATCAATGGTATTCTGTTGTGGCAGCCCGAGTCGTCCAAGTCAGTGTCCTTGTGTTCCCATTACCTGGATTCTCCTGAGAGATCCAGTCCCACAGGCAGAGATGCTGAAACGGAGGCCAGTCTACCCAGGCCTGAGTCTACCCTGCGAAGGCCAGTGGCCTAGAAATAGAAAAAAAAAAAAAAAGGTCTACTTTGTTGGACTCTAGGGCTAAAGGGGAAAGAATACAGCATGGTCTCTGCCTTCAGGGCCCACTCCCCGTCAGTGTCTTAGCTTTTGACTAATCAGAGCTCTTCTGGTGAGTAAGGGAGGAGAAGATAATACACTATTTTGTTTTGGTTTGGTTTTAATAATTATTTTTGTGAGGGCATCTGGGTGGCTCAGTCAGTTAAATGTCTGCCTGTGGCTCAGGTCACTATCTCAGGGTCCTGGGATGGAGACCCATGTTTGGCTCCCTGCTCAGCAGGTAGTCTGCTTCTCCCTCTCCCTCCGTCTCTCCCCCCCACTCATGCTTTCTCTCTCTCTCTCAAATTAAAAAAAAAAATCTTAAAAATTTTTTTCCCCTTTTAAAAATAGATTTTATCTATTCATTTGCCAGAGAGAGTATGAGAGCACAAGCAGGGGGAGTGACAGGAAACATGATGCAGGACTCGCAGGACCTTGGGATTGTGACCTGAGCCAAAGGCAGACGCTTAGCTGACTGAGCCACCCAGGAGTCCCGGATGACACCCTGTTGAGAATACATTCCTAAAAATGACCCAGAAAATGTATTCATATAACTGCCAGTTGAGAGTGGGACTGGGTAAGAAGTGCACCGTTGGACCTGGTACAGGGTGGGATACCCAACTTCTCTCCCTATGGAGCGTGTCTCTCTACCTTCTCCTGGGCTCTCATGGCTTTCAAAAATGGCAAATAGCCAGTCTCATGAACCTCATGCCTTACCATCATGGTCTCTACCTTCACCACACATTGGAATCACTCAAGGTACTTTGAAGGAGATCCTGACTTGATTGGTCCAGGACACGGTGGGCATCAAGAGTCTTTAAGAGTCCCAGATGAATCTAGTATGTAGTTCAGGTTGAGAACCACTCCAGATAAGCTCTGAGAGTGAGAACTTGACCCATTTCATGGAGCTATCTCATTACATTGTCTCATAATTCTGAACTATCTCATACTTCTCTTTGGACCAAGCAAATGCATTTACTACACATGCATGATGCATGAAGGTCTTTGCTCACATTGCTTCATTGATTTGTGTTTCAACAGACTTGCTGGGCCAATAAGGAAAAATATATCATTGTTCCCTTGTTGTGCCTGATAAAGTCCATACAATTTCCAAAGATGAGATGTTTGTCATGTACTCTTGGACAATGTGCTCCTAGTTTCCACAATCTGGGTCATTGACTTCCTCTTGTGTAAAAACTGGCACACATCTAATCCTCCTACTCTTATTTTAAACAAATTAAGAAATTATTAGCTGCTTATTACAAACTAGGTACTCTAAGAGATGATTTTGATGCAAAATTTGTCATTTAACCTTTTTTTTCAACAAGTTTTTATTTTTATCAAAGTTGTATATATACATTGTTTTCAAAGTTAAATGAAGCTTATTATGGAAAATAGCAATCCTTGAGTTTTATCCCTTCCCCTTCTTAATTCCCACTCTCCAAAAGCAACCATATTTACCCTTTCAGGTGTTCTTCCAATATTTTTCAATATGTCCAGCTAACAAACTTACCCTGTTATTTCTTGATTTTATATGCTTAGAGATAATCTGTTGACTTCCTAATATAAAAAAAAAGGGGGTTAGTGCTCTCATTATGCCTCTGCTACACAGATATTTCCTCTCTGACATCCTAATTGAGGCATAGATTTTGATTATGTCAATACTCAGTTAATCATGTAGTGTTTGGGGGTGGGGGTGGTTGGTTAGCTCAGTCAGTTAAAATGTCCTTGGCTTAGGTCATGATCCTGGGATCCTGGGAGCCCCATGTCAGGCTCCCTCATCAGCTGAAAGTCTGCTTCTCCCTCTCCCTCTGCCTTTCCCCACTGTTCATGCTCTCTCTCTCTCTCTCTCAAATAAATAAATAAAATATTTTTTAAAAATGATTAATTATTTTCATAGTTGAGCTATGGAATATGCTGATTAGATTTCTTTGCTTGTATAATTTCTTGCTTTTTTGATTTTAATAATTTCACTTTTTATTTGATTAATTTTTATGTATCTTATATTTATTTCTCTTCAAATTATCATCCATCTTCTGAGACCATGTTCAAGGGTATCAGATAATCTATCAAATTCAGCTGTTTTGGGTTTTTGTTTGTTTTAGAATGGTTGCTAGTAGTACCCTTCTTGTATATGCTCCAGTTTAAACTGATTGTGCTCTAGAATTGAGAGGGCTGGTGTTCTAAGATTTCTCTTCACCATCATCTCAGAGATTACCTTCACCTGTCTCCAGTGTTGGATCTCTGGTTTCTTGAATCTCGTGTATTCCTCTTTCTTGTTTTACTTTCTTGTTATAGTGGAACTTATCCCCCAAGTAGCATTCTTAGCAAAGTTATATGGGAGGAAGATCATTTGAGGCTTTGCATATTCAGAAATGCATATATTCTAGCTTCATAGTTAATTGATAGTTTGCTTGGGTATGGAATTCTAGATTGGAATTATTTTCTTTCAGAATTTTGAAGACATTGATCCAGTATCTTCTAGGTTTCAGGATTCTTTGGGAAATCCAATGCCCCATTCTAAAGACCAGATTTTTATATTCCTTATTCTTACATTCTGAAGGATTTTGGGATCTTCTGTTTGCTCTCACTATTATGAAATTTCACAATAATAGGTCTTGGCATGAGTTTGTTTTCATTAATTGTCCTGGCTTTTGGTGGGATTTATCAATGGGGAAATTGGTGTCCTTTTACTTCTGGGATGTATTCTTGAATGATTTCTTTGCCAAGTTCCTCTCATCATTTCTTACATTCTGTCTTTCTGCAACTCCTGTTAATTAGTTGTTGGATGTCTGTGACTTATCCTCTCTTTTTATTATATCTTGTTTTCTATTTTCCATTTTTATATTTTAGTTCCACTTTCTGGGAGTTTTTCTTAATTTTGCTTTTTACTATTATATTGAGTTTTTCATTTCTGCTCTAATATTATTATCTTCCAAAAGGTTTTTTAATTTTTTGTTTTCTTTCTTAAATAACATCTCATTTATGTTTCATGGTTGTAATGTATTTTCTTCTCTAAGGATATTAATTATATTAATTTGACATTTTCCACTTTGTGCATAGTATATTTCCTCTGAATGGCTTTTCCTACAATGTGCTGTTCTTATTTTCTGTGTTTCTTATATTAGAGCTTTTCCTTGGATGTTGCTAGTCAATGATTTGTCCATTCATGTTTTCTTTTTAAATTTAATTTAATTTTTTCACCATACCCAGTGCTCCATGCAATACATGACCTCCTTAATACCTACCACCAGGTTCACCCATCCCCCAACCCCTCTCCCCTACAAACCCTCAGTTTGTTTCTCAGAGTCCACAGTCTCTCATGGTTCCTCTCCCCCTCTGATTTCCCTAATTCACTTTTCCTTTCCTTCTCCTAATGTCCTCCATGTTATTCCTTATGCTCCACAAGTAAATCCATTCATGTTTAACAATGAAAAACTCCAAAGCTGATTGAAGGCTCTGAGTGTGGGTGATGCTCTAAATTAGAGAACCACTGATTTCATATATTTAGGTCTTTTCTATTAAGTTGGTCAAATTTCTCCAAAGAAGACTCCTTCAGTCTCCTACTCAGAGGATAGTCCACGTCTGATTGCCAACGTTCCTGGCATAGAAAGTTGGGTGGGTGAGTGGGGAATGTTTTAGAATGCTGTGAATTCTTTCACTTAATCTTCTTGGGTTTGTCATGGACCCTGTTGCTCATCCGTGTTCGATATTACCCAAATGAAGAGACCCTGTGCTTTTACTCTTCCCAGAGAATAAACTTCCAGACATCTGTCAGGGTAGGGGATGGGCAGGTTGCCCAAGCACATGGAGTGGGAGAGGAGATACAGGGACCCAACTGCTTTTCAAACATCTTTAAACCAGTGCTCCTCTATCAATATTATCTATACACACACATGCACACACCTTCAGAGGGTTTCATTAATCCCTGAACCTTTTAATGAATTTTTTTTAAGATTTGATTTATTTAACAGGCAGAGGTCACAAGCAGGCAGAGAGAGAGGGAGGAAGCAGGCTCCCTGCCGAGCAGAGTGCCCAATGTGGGGCTGGAGCCCAGGACCTTGGGATCACAACCCGAACTGAAGGCAGAGGCTTTAACCTACTGAGCCACCCAGGCGTGCCCCCCTTTTAATGAATCTTAAGCTAAATTTACCCACTGTTGGCTTAAGATTCAGTTTTCTTGGGTTTTCCAGTTAGATCACCACTTGTCTATATTCTTGTCTCAAAAATTTTGTTTCTATAGTTTTCCTTTCTGTTCTACCGTTGTAGATTTATGCCTTATAAAATTATTTGTATTAATGTTGCATTTGGGTTTTAGGAAGAATGTGTTTAATATGCCATCTTTAAATAGAAGCCATTAGATTCTCATTAACTTCACTATGTCACAAAAAGTAAGAAGATATCCCTATTTTACAGATGAGAAAATGAGACCTTGTATCACAGTTACTGTAAGATTCAAACCTATACATTCTGTGTTCAAACCCATTGCTCTTTCCATTATTCTGTTCTGCCTATCTTAAACTGAAAAGTGAAACAACAAAAACAGTTTGTCATGATATGTCAGTTTCATTAGGACAAAGTATGTGGCAGGGTGATAATCCTGGGGGTTGCCTGGCTGTCTCATTTGATAGAGCATGTGATTCTTGATCTTGGGGTTATGAGTTTGAGCCTCACACTGGGTGTAGCGATTACTTAAAAATAAAATCTTTAAGAAAAGATAATTGCTGGGCAATTTGAAGAGATAATGATTTGAGATTTAACAGTTATTAAATGCAAATAAAGTGTTAGTGCTGTATAGGCCTGGTTTCCTGTCAAGATCAACAGGAAAACAATTTTCAAAATATCTCCTTTCTGTTTATAAATATCTTTATGGAAACTCTATGCAGAATTTAGCATAGTTCACCGGTTTTAACCATGTTGGGTTACTGATTTTCATTGCTGGCTGGCTGGCTGGCTGGATTGATTTAAATCTGCAAGTTAGATGATTTTCTCTAAAAGAAAAGTCTTGTGTATGTTATCTGCCTCTGAAATATGGCTTTGTAACCACAAAGCAAATATTTCTTTACCTACTGATTCCCCTACACACCCCTTCACAAGCATGCATAATTTAAGTGGCATTCTTTATAACAGAGACCGAGAGAACTATGAGGGGCTTAATGAATATACTAGATGTGTTTCTAAAAATAAATTTCCAGTTTTTATCCATTTTCAGCAATGATAGTTGTTTGAATATTTACAAGCTACCACAGGTCAAGTGTTGAGACTTATCATTTGGTATTATCTCTTGGGTAGCTTTAATCCATACTGGTAAAAACATATCAATCTTTATCAACTGATATTCCATCTTTGTCTAAGAACTAAGTTTAGATTGAGTAAACTTTTGAACAGCCTGGATTTGTTCTGCTTCTTGATTATGTCCATGGAAAACCCTTCTAGTAGTTTTCAGGTCTGGGTTTCTTCTGGAGTTGGCATTTCAGATCTGGTTCCAATCTGTGAATAAATCTAACCAGAGTAATGGGCTGCTTTGAGAATCATTTTTAACTGGAGAGACAAAAATTCCATCATGCTTCAGGTCATAAGTCTTGCTGCCAAAAAGTTTCCCAAGTGACAGTAATTATGTATTTATGATTTATTGGAGAATTTGGGTGTTCCAGAATAAGAGTAGGAAAATGAACACTTTAGGGCAAATGGTGAATTGATTCAGAGAGGCTCTTCCAACAATCTTTTTTGGTTACTTGTCCTCTTAGGAGGTGAATGGTGTTTTCTGGAACCACAGAAACTATAATCATTGGTCTGTTAGCTTCAGTATTGAACTTCTGGTCCCGGATGAAATGGCCAACATTGCTGTGCATGGGAGAGTTAAAGATCCTAAAAGTTTTCAAAGTCTTTGATTTGAGACATTTCTTTGAGAAGGCACAGGGCTTCTGACTGCATCATACAATTGGATTGAAGCCTGGAAATTCACCCCGATGTGTTTGAACAAACTGTAGCCTATGAATACTGTATTTTTTATATTGGAACATTCCTTTCCTTTTTAAAAAAGGACCCAGCATCTATCTTATCCATTTCCCACATTCTTAAGTAGTTGGAATATCAGTCTCAAAGTCTTCTCACAAACTTACTTTCATCCTTTTACAAGGATAGGAAAAAAAATAAATGAAGAAGGTATGTGAACTTCAAATTGGATTTAAAAATTATTTTCAGCTCATCGACTCCTTTTTCTCTGTCTCCATCTCTTTCTCTCTCACACACACATACATGAACAAGCACATGAATGCATCCAGACACATACAGCACATATAATATTCATATAATATGAGTAATATTAATGGAGTTATCACTGTCAAATAATCACACTGCAATCTATTTATTACACAGGTAGTATCTGAGTTCGTATATTTTCTGCTTTAATTGATCATACAGTGAGATGAGCTATGTTGATATGAGAGGACAGAATCCAACAAAATACAATTAATCTGATGATTTCACATGGTTCACAAATAACTGCAGTTATTCATTCATCGAACTTGTGAATATTTCCTAGATGTCCCTGACTCTGTTCTAGGCTTTCAGAATATAAAGATGAAAAATGAGATATCTGCCTTATGTAAGCAACTGAGGTATAAATATAAATTACAGTTCACGAGAAAGAGTAGATCTTTTTGAGCAATGTTCTAGGAGAGTGCTGTAGACTGAATATTTGTGTCCCCCAAAATTTATATGTTGAAATCTAATCCCCCAATGGGGATTTGTTATTTGGATGTGGGGTGTTTGGGAGGTGATTAAGTCATGCAGGTGGAGTCTTCATGAATGGAATTAGTGCCTTATTTAAAAAGGGGCCCTACAGAACTTCCCTGTTCCTTCTCCCATGTGAAGACATAGCAGGAAGACAACTATCTATGAACCAGACACCGCATCTGCCAGTGCCTTGACCTTGGAGTTCTGAGCCTCTAGAACTGTGAGAAATAAATTTCTGTTGTTTATAAGTCACCCATTCTATATATATAGCTGCCCAAACTGACTAAGGGAACAAAAAATTAAGCAACTACCTTGCCTGATAGAGGTTTCACTGAAGGGAAACATTTCAGTTAAACCTTGAAGTATGGGTAGAGTAAGCCTGGCTTAAGAAAGGGTCAAGTGCCTTCCTGGAAGAGGTGCTACAGGTCAACAGGGATTGACCAGATTTTATTTATAAGCTGGGTATTTGTAGTTTTGGAGCCATTTTTGGAGTCATTTTCAATTTCTCTTTCTCACACATGACATATCCAAGCTATTGTCAAATGTTATTGGCACAATGTATAGACTCTACTTTCAAAACACATGTCAAATCAGACCACTTCTCCCCATCTCCATGACCACTAGCCAGGTCCAAGTCATCATCATCTCTTGCCCAGACTACTACAAAAAAATCTTGGTTTGTTGTGTTAGTTTTCAGTTGCTGTGTAACAAATTACCACAAATTGGGTGGCTTAAAAACACACACAGTTGTATTTCACAATTTCCATGGGTCAGGAGTCTAGAAATAGCTTAACTGGATGCTCTGATCAGGGCCTAACAGTCTGTAGTCAAGGTGTTGGTTGCATTCTCATTTGGAGGTTCAACTAAGGAAGAATCCACCTCCAGCTTCATGCAGATTGTTGGCAAAATTTAGTTCCTTGTGGTTGTAGAACTGAGGGCTGGTTGATTACTGGCTCCTGGCAGGGGACTGCCTATAGGTTCTAGAGGTCTCTCATAGTTTTCTGACAAGAGAATTTCTCATATTCCAGTCTGTCAAGATGAAGTCTTATGTAAAGTAACATAATCAAGAGAGTGGCATCATATTTGCCATATTTTGTTCATGAGAAACAAGTCATAGTTTCTGCCTACATTCAAAGGAGATTCCCATACAAGAGCATGATTCATTAGAGGTCAACTTAACATGTGTCCACCATAGTGGTCTTACAAATTCTGTACATGCCCTCCTACAGCTTATTCTCCATGCAGAAGCCAGAGTGATCCATTTAAAATATAAAACTAACAATGTCATTCTCTTGTTTATAATCCTCTACTGGCTTAGAGTAAGGCCTAAAGATCATGCATATATAATCACTGGCTGCCTCACCTGCTTCATTTCTCACCAGTCTTCCCTCACTTACTCCTCTGCAACACATGGGAATCTTTGTGGCTCCGCAACCATGCCGAGCACACTTCTGCCTGATGATCTTTGCATTTGCTGTTTTCTCCATCTCAGACAGTACCCTAGCAGATCATTATTACTTGGGCTCTCTTTTCATATAGGTATCTGCTAAAATGTTACTTCCTCAGAGAGCACTTTTCAGTTTCCCCCAACCCCAAATACCCCTTTCATTATGTATCTCTATGTCTTTCCCCTACCTTATTTTTTCCTAGCCCTTATCTCTCTGTATCTTTTAGAATATACTTATTCACTTTTTCATTGACTATCTCTCCCCTAGAACTCAAGCTTCTTGAGGAGAGGGACCTTGTCTATCTCATTCTCTGTTGTTTTCCCATGCCTAAATCATTGCATAGAGTAAAGTTGACTTGTGTGTGTGAATGGATAATGAAAGGATTTAAGAGACAAAGTAAAACTTTTCAAAAATATTTTATTATTAATAATATGTTGAATTTTTCAAGTAAGCAGTAACTAAACTCTATTGGAATAGTTTTATTGGAATAGTGAAGAACAATCAGTACTGCAAAAGAGATTTTAAAGTCACTTGAGTGACCTCAAAATAGTTGATATTTCTTATTTGTTAATGATGAAGACTAGCATCACTGCTAGTGGAAAAACTTGACATTAACACAAAAAAAGGCAGTGACAGAGTAAGAGAAATAAAAAAGACAGAAGATGTTTAGAAAACAAATGGCAAAATGGCAAATGTAAATCCCACCTTAACATTAATTACTTTAAATTTAAATGATTAAACACTCCAATTGTGTAGAATGGATTTTTTCAAAAAGAGAGAGAGTGTGTATGTAGGCGTGGAGGGAGGGGCAGTGGGGGAGAGAGAAAGAGAGAGAGAATCCTAAATGGGCTCCATGCTCTGCACAGAGCCTGATGGAGGGCTCAGTCTCAGGACCCTGAGACCATGACTTGAGCTGAAATCAAAAGTTGGACCCTTATCCTACTGAGCCATCCAGGACCCAAGTAGAATAGATTTTTAAAAATGCTCCAAGTATATTCTGTTTATAAGCAACAAACTTTAAATTGAAGATACAAATAAGATAAAAGTAAAATGATAGAGGCATACCATTCAAAGAGTAACCAAAAGAAAGCTAAAGTTGTTACGTTAATATCAGACAAAATAGACTCTAAGAAGAAATTGTTACTAGAGACAAAAAAAGGGCATTTTATAATGATAAAGGGTCAATGCATCAAGAAGTTATAATAATTAGAAACTTATATAGAAACTTAGGAACTTGCACAAAAATGTTCAATGTTATATATACCTAAGAAGAGAGTCCCCAGATTCATGAAGCAAAAAAGTAAGAATTTAAGCAAGAAATAGAAAATTCAACAGTAATAATGGGAGACATCAAAATCCCACCTTGAAAAACTGTTAGAAAAACTGGACAGAAGATCACTTTAGAAAGAGATGATTTTTTTAAAAAAAGATTTTATTTATGTATTTGACAGACAGAGATCACAAGTAAGCAGAGAGGCAGGCAGGGGTGGAGGGCAGGCTCCCTGCTCAACAGAGAGCCCAATGTGATGCAAGGCTTGATCCCAGGACCCTGGGATCATGACCTGAGCCGAAGGTAGAGGCTTTAACCCACTGAGCCACCCAGGTGCCCCGAAAGAGATGATTTAAACAATACTGTAAACCATCTTGACATTACAGACACTTATAGAACACTCCCCCAAATGCTAAAAACCACATTCTTCTCAAGTGAACATGGAATATTCTCCAGGATAGACCCATATATTAAGTAATAAAAGAAGTCTCAGAACATTTGAAGGGTTAAAATTATACAAAGTATGTTTCCTGAATATGGTGAAATTAAATTAGAAGTCAATAACTGAAAGAATTTTGGAAATTCCCATTTATAAATTAATGTGTTAGAAGTTAATACTCTCTTAAATAATGGGTAAGAGGAGAAATCACATGGGACATTAGGAATAATTTTAAATGAATGAAAAAAAGTACAACATACCATGATTTATGGTATGCTTAGAGGAAAGCTTATAGGTTTAAATACTTATATTAAAAAAGAGTAAAGCTATTAAATCAATAACCTACACTTCTACCTTAAGAAACTAGAAAAAGAAGGATATTCTAAACCCACAGCAAGAAGAAGGAGGAAAATGATAAAGATTACAGCAGAAATAAGTGAAATCGAGAATAGAAGAATAATGGAGAAGATTTAAAAAACCCAAAATTTGGTTTATTGAAAGCATCAACAAAATTTTAAAAATTTAGCCAGACTGACGCAAAAGAAAGGGAGAGGACTCAGAGTACTGAACCCGAGAATGAAAGAGGTGATGTTATAACCAATCTTACAGAAATAAAAAAGATTATAAGAGAATACCATGAACAATTGTCAACAAATGAGATAACCTAGATTAAATGATTAAGTTTCTACAGTGCCAAAAAAAAGTCAATGTGGAAAGAATAGTCCAGTTCAACAAATGGTGCTAGATCAAATAATATCCACATGTGAAAGAATGAATGTGGTCCTCTACCCCATATCATATACAAAAATTAACTCAAAATAGATCAGAGACCTAAGTGTAAGAGCTAAATCCATAAAACTCTTAGAGGAAGCACAGGTAGGTGTAAGTCTTCATGACCTTGGATTTAGGCAACAGTTTCTTAGATATGACACATAAAGCATAATCCAACAAAGAAAACATGAATAAAGTGGACTTAATAAAAATTAAAAACTTATATGTATCAAGAAGTGAAAAGACAATGCACAGAATGGGAGAAAATATTTGCAATTCATATATCTGACAAGGATCTGGTAACCAAATTATTTGAAGAACATTTACAACTCAGTCATAAAAAGACAACCTAATTAAAAAGTGAGCAAGTGTTATTTTAGAAATTTCTAAATATACAAATATACAAATGACCATTAAGCACATGAAAAGATGCTCAACTCATAAGTCATTAGAGAAATGCAAATCAGCACCACAATGAGAACTACTTCACACCCACACCTGGATGAGTATACTCAAAAAGTTGGACCTTAGCAAGTGCTGGTGAGGTTATGGAGAATTTGGAACACTTACAGATTGCTGGTTTGAATAAAATGGTGCACTACTTTGCAAAACAGTTTGGTAATTTCTCAAAAGGTTAACTGTCACGTTACTATGTCACGTAGTAATTTCACTCCCAGGCATATACTCAAGAAAACTGAAAACAGATGATTCACAAAAAACTTGCACAAAAATGTTCAGAGCAACATTACATAATAGCTAAGAATTGGAAACAATTCAAATGTCCATCAACTGATAAATGGATAAAGAGATGTGATAGACCCATGCAATGGAATATTGTCTCCCTATAAAAAGGAATGAAGTAATATCAATGCTACAACATGAATGAACCTTAAACATGTGCTAAATGAAAGGCAAAACACACAAAAGGCCACATATTACAGAATTCCATTTATATGAAATTTCCCAAATATGCAAATTAACAAAAATACAAAGAAGACTTTTAGTTTCCAGTGGCTGGCAGATGGAGGGTATGGGGAATGAGTACTAATGTATATGAAGTTTCTTTTAGGGGTAATGAAAAATTCTTGAATTAATTAGTGATGATGATTGTATAACCTTGTAAATTTCTCAAAAGCCTTGAACTGTATACCTTTAAAAAGCTAATTTGATGGTACATAAATTATATGTCAATTTAAAAAAAAGAATCTATGGGGTTCCTGGCTGGCTCAGTCATCAGAGCATGTGATCTTTGATCTTGGGGTCATGAGTTCAAGCCCCATGTTGGGTATAGATCTTACTTTAAAGTAAATTTTTCAAATTTTTAAAGAATCTGATACTCATAAAGAAAGCAAATTATGAAAAATCACTTAAGTAAGAGTATCTTTCTGATGAGAGAGATGTGGCCCTTCATAAAGTCTATTGTAAGAAACTAACATCCACAGCTAGACCTACCTTGGATTTGATTTCATTCAACCTTGAGTTGCTCTCATCATAATGGCTATCATATGGGAGAAAACTTTCCCCAATTCTTTTCCCTCCTAGGTAGGTTCTGTTCTTTACTTTGTCCAAATGTCCCCCATTTCTTTCAAGAAAACATTCTCTTACTCCTTTTTCCCTTCACTTTTCTTTCTCATTTTCTTCTCTGCCTTTTCCCCCTCATTTCCCCCTTTTTATTAAAACTTTCCTTTCTTTTTTCATGTCTACTCACCTGTCTCTGTCTCCATGTCTCACCCTTCCCTTCACCTCTTCCTTGTTCCCTTTCCTCTTACCCGGCTACAATATAGAAATAAAATATACTTTAAAGTATTTTTTTTAAGATTTTATTTATTTATTTGACAGAGAGGGATCACAAGCAGGCAGAGAGGCAGGCAGAGAGAGAGGAGGAAGCAGGCTCCCTGCTGAGCAGAGAGCCCGATGTGGGACTCGATCCCAGGACTCTGAGATCATGACCTGAGCCGAAGGCAGCGGCTTAACCCACTGAGCCACCCAGGCGTCCCACTTTAAAGTATTTTTAAATTTTGTATGTATGTATGGTTTTTTTGACAGAGAGAGAGAGAGAGAAAAAGAATCTTAAGCATGCTCCATGCTCAGCACAGAGCCTTTTGGGGGCTTGACCTCACAACCCTGAGGTCATGACCTGAGCTGAAATCAAGAGTGGGGTGCTTAACTAACTGAGCCACCCAGGTGCCCCAAAGTATTTTTGTCAGAATTATGTACTTTTTTGCTTTCTTTGCTGAGCTGAAAAGAAAGTAATTTTGATGCTTAATATTTCTTTAAGGAAAAACAACTCTAAATTAATTACAAGGTTGATTTTGCTTTAGGGGATGTAACTGGTAATTAAAAAAAAGATTATCCACCCATGCTATATGAGTAGTTATAAATAATTGAGGTAAGATACTTTCATGAACATTAAAAAGTGATTTGTAAATATGAGCAGACACTACTGGTAAACACTGATAATATCTAGTGTGGTGGTGTTCACTGAAGGTTCTTAATTATAATTTGGCTCTTCTATGTGTAGACACGCCTGAGTTAACCATTTATGCTACAAAGCATAAGCCTCCTACACAGATAGTTTCATTCAACTCATATAAACCTGATCATATTTTCCCTCAGGAATGTCCTTTCTGAAATTAAAAAAAAAAAAAAAAATACAACATGGGTTGTAAGCTCTTCTCTTGTGAAGCCATCTTCAGAATGACCAATTATTCTCGGTCATTCATCTGGAAGAGTGAGTAAGTACAAAAAGAATACCATTAGCCACAAAGTTGTCATCTTCTTCAAATAAAATTCTGATCTCTCTGGTTTGAATATTGAAATGAAAGATTCACTGTTTTCTCCTATAATGGGTCAAGAGAAAAAATGATATTTTTTTTGTAACTGTCATTTTATGAAAAAACTTGATTCTGTTTGTTGGCTCAGAAAAGGAACTGGTTAAGTATCACAGGACTTGGTGATTGAAATTCTAGTGCTCAGAGTAGTGGTGTCAGAATGATGAGGCATCCAGATAGTGATCTCAGAAACCTTCCCAAACAATGTGACTGCTTCATTAGAAAGGGAAGGGGGAGGGAGGAAAGGCAGGCTTAATTCTTCAGTCAGTTCGTAAGAGGCCATCGACCCTGTCTCGGAGAGACAGAGTGCTTTACTGTGGGGCCTGTTTGGGTGTCTAGGTGCAACCATTACTGAAAGATTGGAATTATTATGAGATGTTAAGTATTAGGGGCCCCAAGGAGAGCTGAAGAAGGTGGACTTCCATTGCCTGGCTCTAAGAGTCAGTCAGGCGGCCCGTTTAAGATCCCCCCCAGATGGTTTGAGAAGTTTGGTATTCGCTTATCTTTTTTAAGCTGCACAAGGGCTCTGTGTCTGGGTAAGTTCGCTGTTCAGCAAAAATGAGCACTACCCCCACCCCCACCCTGCCAACCTCCTGAGCATACAATCAGACCATAATACCCAGGTTTCTTCATAGTTTGTTGAGGTCATGAATTCTCACTAATAGAATGTGTGCAGGAAATCGTTTGTGCCATAGTTGAGCCAAGCCTTTTAGGAAACTCGGAAGTCTCCTCCTTGCTCTGTTTCTTCCTTTATTGATTGGATGTTGATGATGGTGAGGCCTTGGGGGAGGAGGGAGCTACCTAGTAAAACAAAACATAATACGAAGGTGACTGAGCATGCCCAGAGCCACCCACCACCCAGAAACAGTTTAGGTGAGCAAGAAATAAGCTTTTATGAGACATGAGCATTATATATTTTGAGGTTTATTTATTATAGCTGCTAGTATGACCCTAACTAACAAGGGATTTGAGCGGCTCACAACTGAAAGACTACAATTAGAGGAAGCAACACTATCAGATGTGCCTTCAGCAAACTCACAGGGAACACCATTTCAGAAACATAACCCTTTTACCTTTTCTTCCTTCTGGTTCTCATTTTTAGTTGGTCATTGCCTTACTTCCTATTTTTTTTTTTTGTTTTAATTAATTAATTTATCAGTAGCAAAATCTCCTCTTTACAACTTGTCCCTCACCAACCCCATCCTCAAATATGACTGAGTTGGGAAAAAGTTACCAGGAAAGACTTTCATAAATCTCCCAAGAATGAGAATGGGGGTGATGTGGGAGGTGGGTGAGGAGAAGATGTTGCATTGTGATCAATGGAGGAGAGCCTCAGGAGTTCGGGATATCTGAATTATTTCCACCATGATGATGGTGAGAGGAAGGCGACCATTAGGAACAATGATGGATTATTTTTAGGTATGCTAAGTTTTGAAATTCTTACTCAACAAAATGAACATTGTTTACATTCCATCTATCTTTTCAATTGTCATAAATTGAATGTAGGTATAGTGAGAACAGCAAGCCAGGGAGCACGAGCCACCTTATTCTACAGTTAAGGAAATAATTTTACTTATTTATTTATTATTTATAAGATTTTATTTTTAAGTAATTTCTACACCCAACATGGGGCTCAAATTTATAATCCCAAGATCAAGAGTCAAATGTTTTATTGACTGAGCCGGCCAGGTGCCCCAAGAAATAATTTATCTTAAATTGTTTTATTTACCTGTATATAGATTAAAATGTGAATATTTTATAGTGATTCAAAGGGGGACATGCACCCCAATGTTTATAGCAGCAATGTCCACAATAGCCAAACTATGAGAAAAGCCCAAATGTCCATTGACAGATGAATGGATAAAGATGTAGTGTATATATATATTCGATTGTGTGTGTGTGTGTGTGTGTGTGTGTATGTATAATATTACTCAGGCATCAAAACGAATGAAATCTTGCCATTTGCAATAACATGGTTGGAACTAGAAGATATTATGCTAAGTGAAATAAGTCAGTCAGAGGGTGCCTGGACAGCTCAATTGATTAAGTGACTGCCTTTGGCTCAGGTCATGATCCAGGGGTCTTGGGATCGAGTCCTTCGTTGGGTTCCCTGCTCTGCGGGGAGCCTGCTTCTCCTCTCCCTCTGCCTGCCACTCCCCCTGCTTGTGCTCTCTCTCTCTCTTTTTCCATCAAATAAATAAATGAATCTTTTTAAAAATTTGTTTAAAAAAAAAAGTCAGCAGGCGCCTGGGTGGCTCAGTGGGTTAAGCCTCTGCCTTCAGCTCATGTCATGATCTCAGGGTCCTGGGATGGAGTCCTGCGTCGGGCTCCCTGCTCAGCAGGGAGCCTACTTCCTCCTCTTTCTCTCTCTCTGCTTGCCTCTCTGCCTACTTGTGATCTCTGTCTGTCAAATAAATAAATAAAACCTTATAAAAAATTAAAAAAATTTTTAAGATCAGTCAGAGAAAGACAAATACTATATGATTTCTCTCATATGTGCAACTGAAGAAACAAAACAGATGAACAAAGAGAAAGGGAATGAAAAATAAGATAAAATCAGAGAGGGAGACAAACTATAAGAGACTCTTAACCATAGGAAACAAACTGAAGGTTGCTAAAAGGGAGAGGGGTGAAGGGGAGGGTAACTGGGTGATAGACATTAAGGAGGGCATGTGATGTGTTGGGCACTCGGTATTATACGCAACTGATGAATCACCAAATTCTACCCCTGAAACCAATAATACACTATGTATTAATTAAATTGAATTTAAATAAAAAATTTAAAAAATAAATAAATAAAATTTAAACATTAATAAAATATATTTTTTTAATTAAAAAAAATTTTTTTTAAAGTGATCTCTACATTTAATATGGGGCTCAAACTCATAACCCAAAGATCAAGAGTCACATGCTTGGGATGCCTGGGTGGCTCAGTCTGTTAAGCATCTGCCTTCAGCTCAGGTCAAGATCTCAGGGGCCCAGGATCAAGTCCTGAATCAGGCTCCTTGCTCAGTGGGAAGCCTGCTCTCCTTCTGCTGGACGCCCCCCTGCTTATGCATGTGATCTATCTCTCTCTCTCTGACAAATAAATAAATAAAAACTTAAAAGAAAAAAAAGTTGCATGCTCTACCAGCTGAACCAGCCCAGCACCCCAAAATGTGAACACTTTTATTAAACACACAGTTATTTACAATTAAAAATACACAGTCTTTGAAGCACTGAATTATGAGACAAGTATAAATCACTTTATTGCAAGAAAGCCAAGTGAAAATTTCAGTAAATATTTGTTGAGCTCCTTTCATATGTCAGGTGCTATCACATTTGTTTTCTAGGGTTCAACCAGATCTACACATTTTATTTTTCTATATATTTCAAATAGCAGCATATACAAATATATACTGCACCTCGTAAGTTTTGGTGACACCAACCCAGGCAGAGTACACAAATGATAGTAACCTAAAATAAACACATTTTTACCCCTCTTGACTTTCTAATTTTGTTTGGAAGTGTCAGAGGCCAGGTTCCTGGGAAACAGACTCCTGTGATTCTTACATTTTTGGACAGAAGTTTGATTATGGGGTGCTCTGGAAAGCAGCACTTGCTTGCAAAGAGCAAGAAAAGCAGAAGGAAAAGCAAGAGGAGAAGGTGAACCACAATGTAATTGCAAAGACGCTTCAGTTGATCCTACGCAGAGCTTTGGAGCTGGAATGATTCTTCAGAGTTGTTCCAAACTGAGACAAATCGTCTGAGCATTTTTGGAAGCTGGTTGTCCCCAGGGAGGAGTATAACCTTCAGCTCAGGACAGTTCCTGAAGAGGAACTGAGTTGTGAGCCATTAGCAGCCAATATCCCTTGATCTAAGAGGGACCTGTTGGGCATGGAGCATCCACTGTACACATATTATCTGCAATTGCACCATTTTGTCATAAAAAGAACAGTACCAGGAGGGAGATATGTGAGTAAAAAGGGAAGAGAAGAAAAATAATAAATCAGTATTTGGGGAAAAGGGAAAATAAAGAATCGTGAAAAATAATTAAATAAGTTCAAAAACTAAAACATCTGTTGTACCAGGTACGGACTATGATTTCACAACACAGCACATTCTGGTTGAACACAGGGATTAAAATGGCTAAGGTCACTTGGTCCATCAGAAAGAGTTCCGGAAAACACCTGTGAATCATGATTCAGAGGCTTGTACCGTAACCTTCAAAGCACATTAAACTGATCGGAAATGCATTCTGTTAAACTACTTAACCAACAGAGGTCATTCAGTCAGAAGAACACTTTTAGAGCATGAAGAAGCAAGTTTGAAGAACATGGATGCTGCGAATGAAGGAACTTAAGTTTAGCCACTTTCAGTCTTAGTTTTTCAGTCAGAAAAATTATCAAGTTTTCATCATCCCGTGGATGATTAGAAAATTATGGCTATTTGACTTTGGAATCCATTCTAAGAATTTGGGGAGGCACCTGCTGACCATCTTGGTCTGGGTGTCCCTGGCAGCTGACCCAAGACAAAGACTCAGTAGCTAGTCGTTTATCTGGGAGTGGCAGGAAATAGTATGGTAGCGCGGGTGTGATGTAGCGATGGAGAATGCCATTAATCAAAGGTATGAGAGGAGCTCAGCCCCACTGTGAACCATGAAGCATACACTTTAGAATTATCTCAACTGAGGGGCCCGGAAGCGAGGATATCAGTCCCCAGTTGCTATTGGAGTGGGTTATGGCTATTGCTGGCCATATTGATTCTCCTGAGCTTGAGGCCTGCTTTGTGCCAGGTAGAGCAGCCTCCCCAGGCTTAAGGAAATGGCCTTGGGGGACAGAAAGGCAGGTACTGACCGTTGGAAGCCTACAGATAAAGCCCGAGGGTTATGTGCAGAAGCCTGTCAGTGTAGCCTCTGCTACATGGACAGCTGAAATATATTTTTCTTGTTATGATATGAAGGTTGGTTTCCATCTCCAAGGATGTTCCAAGCTGGGGCCAGGGGAGAGAGAAGCCAAAGGTATGCTGAGAAGAAGAAATCATTCTGAGATCTCCAAACATTTGGGCATGGCCGGGGCGCAGGGGAGAAAGTAAGAGTTGACATAACCAGGCAGTCCAAGGAAACGTCCTGTGGGGGAGAGCCCATGAAGGCAGCATCCTTTGTTCACCCAATCAGACCCTTAGACTCCTGAGCTAGAGAATAATAGCAGAGTGGAAAGTTTTCAGGTGGCGGTTACCTTGGTCCTGTGCCAGGTGTATTACTCACTGCTCACAAAACTCCAGCTGGTATTTACCCTCTGACAAAAGGGGAAAGAAAAAAGTTCTTCTGGTTTTAACGTCACTCTGGGCATGAAGCATGAAGTATAAGACCCCAGGATGGGGAAAATGAGAAAAATTTCCCATGGTCCTCGTTTATCTTTACCACAGGATCTCAGCTCTTTCTACCCCTTTAGGGAACGTAAGAGTCTAAAGTGTTTTGATTCTTTAACTAAATTTTGTTTATTAACCTCATATCTGAGGAAATAACATTTAATCGGCTCACTTCCTGAAGGGCTTGTTTCATATCCTTGACTCAGATTACTGTGGTGTGATCAGGGACAGCTTTACTCTTTCCTCCCACAGGGAGCTGAAGAGCGATTCACTGGCTTCTAGTACACGCAGGAAAGACTAGAACGAGAAACATCCTGACCCTGAACATCCTCTCACGTTTTAACTCAGAGAATCCGCTCCCTGCCCCAAATTTCGTCTATAAAAAAAAATCAGCCAGGATCCCTTTGCCAAAGAGGAAGATGTTCACCTATTTAATGAATCTTTATGTAGTTTATGTATACTGTATAGAAAGCCGAGAGGGAGGTGAAGATGAGGAAGTCATGTTCCCAGTCCTCATGGAACTTACTGGTATTCAACAGAGAAGGAAGGCATGGGGGCAATTAATTACAACCCAACACGAAATAGTGGTTTGATACCCTATGAGAAATTAATGGTGCTGATAGACCTTCTCTCATTAAATCTTAGACCTCTTCCATTTCACACTAAATTATTCAGCAGGTGTTAAAATTCTGCCCTCATTTTTTTTTTAAGATTTTATTTATCTATTTGAGAGAGAATGAGAGAGCACAAGATGGGGGAGGGTAAGCGGGAGAAGCAGACTCCCCCCTGAGCAGGGAGCCCAACATGGGACTCGATCCTGGGACTCCAAGATCATGACCTGAGCTGAAGGCAGACACTTAACCGACTGAGCCACCCAGGAGTCCTGCCCTCAGTGGTTTCTTATGGCTTTCCCAACTCATATAATAACTTTTCAAAGTCAGGAAGGACATCTTAAGAGCTGTGCTTTCTAAACGTCATGGTGCCCAGCAACCTCATCTGACCACCTCTTGAGCCCCTTCAGCCCTTGCCAAACTGCTTGGCCAATCAGCTCTGTAGTTGCAACATGACTTTTGAAGCCATTGATCGCTTTTATTGTACCTGATAGACAAGCCAGGGACTCTGATGATCTGGTAGACACTTCATGGACTCAAAAAGTTGTATGTGTTTAGTTGAATGTGTTAGGATTCCGTCTTCCCAGCATTGACCAGCCCGTGATGCTGTTCCATGCACACAGCCCTAAGGACTAAGCACTGGCACATGTCCTGCGCTTTTTTTAAGAAGCTGAAACATCTGCCTTTGTATTTTACCTCTGGCCCATTCATGGGATTGCTCAGATAGCATTTTCTCAGGGTTATTGCGTTTGCTTTGCAGAGTAAGTTCTTTTGTAATGAAGGATGTGGAATGGGTGCCACTCGTCGGCTCTGGAACAAGTGTCAGGCCTCAGTGCTGTGTGACAGTTCTAGAACAGTGAGTGGTAAGAGTCTGCAGCTGATCTGGTCAAGGCCTCCCAAAGAGGCACAATCAGTGCAGGCTCAGCCTGCTGCCTGTTTGATTCCTTTGGTCCCCAGCTACCAGATAGCTACTGAAATGGGTTCTAGATGCATCCATCTTTGTATTCTGGGTCTTTCTCATCCCCGTGTGAGCCCTTGTGGATATCTAGTGCCTCCCACATATCTTCAAACTGCTTTTTGCTTCTTCTCCTTTGACCCTGCCTGACTACTCTCCCTACCAAATTCCCTGCCCTTTGGAATTTCTCTTCTCTTCACATGGTCTGTTTCTTCTTCCTGTTGTAACTTGGGTGACTTCACGTAACACAGCTCTGATCAAGTGCCTCTGTCTTAATGCTGTGGCTCCCCATTATTCTCAGGAAGTCCCCATTCCCCACGTGCCAGCCCTGAATTGTGTATTCCCACTCTAGCCAATCTCTTCAGGTTCTTCTGGAATGCCTGCTTCATACTCTCCACCCCTAGATCTTCAAGCGCTGTTTCCTCTGACTGCTCTACCTTTGATTTTATTCTTCCTATATTTTAAAGACTAGACTTTCAGGGATCATTTCCATAGTTTCTTCCTATACTTTAGGTCTCACTTAGCAGTCTCCGTATTTGGGCCTCCTTCTTGACCCGAAGACTGAAGCTACCAGTACTCACATCGATGCTATTAGACCCAACAGGGTAATGTTCTCTTTCCTTGTCTGTTCTCTGTTAGACAGAAAGGTCCATCTTTGTCTTGTTCATGCCATACATTTACTGCCTACCACACAGTGGGTTCTTGATAGGGCCAGCTTCATGAGCACTTAGGTAGGAGTTTTGGTTTTGATACCTGTCAGTTGCTGTCTTGAACTTTTTTTTTTTAAGATTTTATTTTGTTTTGTTTAATTTTAGATGAACAGTGCCTGTATGTGTGTGTGCATGCAGGCAGGTGCTTGAGGGAGGGAGAAGCAAAGGGAGAGGAGAGAGAGAGTCTTAAGCAGGCTCCACACTCAGCTTGGAGCCCATGGGCAGTAAAGGCTAGGGGGCTTGATCTCACAACCATGAGATCATGATCTGAGCTGAAATCAAGAATCAAACACTTAACTGACTAAGCCTCCCAGGCATCCCTAAAGATTTTATTTTTGGGTACTCTCTACACCCAAGGTGGGGCTCAAACCCACAACCTGGAGATTAAGGTCCCACGCTCCACTGACGGAGTCAGCCAGGCATCCCTTGAACTTTTCAATCATTTGTCTTTGGGCTTATGTTTTGTAAGTGAAATCCAATGGAATAATGGAGCGTACACCAGAGGGTTGGAACCCTGGTCCCCCCTCATGGGATGTTCCCTGTTCCAACCAGTGACCACTGCTGCCTTTCCTCTCCCATTCCCCTCCACCATACCCACTTTGGTGCAGGAACCTGGAAGGGTTGGTTAGATTCTTGTGCCCAGATATGGAGTCAAGCACAGAGTCATACTGCCTGTGAGTCCAGCACTCTCTGTGAGTCCCCACTCGTCCAAAGGAACACAATGCTGAGTAGCAAATAAAAAACACAATGACAGGTTGAGAAGGAGGCCCCAGAAAAAAGGAAAACACTATTGTTTGCTGCTTTTTGAATAAGGGATTTTGTCTTTCATTTTGCACTGGGTCCCACATAGTATTATGTGGCTACTCCTGGCGCTCAATGAGTATTTGTTGAATAGCTGAATCAAAGAAATTGGATGAACCAAATGCATGTTTTTTTTTTGTTTGTGTGTGTTTGTTTGTTTCCCCGAAGCAATTGCCCAAATGGATTTTCCAACAGGGCTGTCATTTCCTAAAATATTTTTGGAACTTCTCTTTGAGAAAGTCACTCATTTGTTCAACGATTATTTTTGAACAGTTACTATGTACCAGGTTCTGGTGTGTAGTAGTGAACTATTTAGATAAGGATGTGGGAAATCTTGATCCTTAGAATTGTTTGCAGTGAATTTACTTTTCTAAAGAAGGCAAATGTTGCTAGGGGCCACATCTGGTGAGTAACATGGACCATAAAACTAAATGGTAACCATAATACTACTTGGGACTAAAATAAACTTTATAACTATGGAACCACAAATTAAAAACATTGGGTTTCTTATGTGAGTAAATTGATTCTGAAGATAATTTCCAAATACAAATTTCAAGACCATTTAGAATTACTTTTAATAAAGGAAGAGTATTCCAAGGTGACTATCTTGAAGCAGAAATTACTATTTAAATGTAGAAGCTCTGGTAGAAATTTTTTTTTAAAAAGATTTTATTTATTTATTTGTCAGAGAGAGAGACACACACACAGGCAGGCAGAGTGGCAGGCAGAGGCTGAAGGAGAAGCAGGCTCCCTCCAGAGCAAGGAGCCGAATGTGGGACTTGATTCCAGGATGCCAGGCTCATGACCTGAGCCAAAGTAGATGCTTAACTGACTGAGCCACCCAGACGTCCCAGATATACTTAAAAAAAAATAAGAAGAAGAATTGTTTTAGGTAACTTCTATTTTATTTTCTTAAACATACTTTTTAGTTTCATATGTAAAAGATTTTGGAAGTGATCTCAATGTGGTTATTAGTAATAACCTGCGTCTATGACCACATTGTTCTTATAACCTTTACTGTCAATAGTTTACTGCTTTACTCGAGCCTCTAAATTATGATTTTGTTCATCAGTTTTAGAACCTAGGGATAACCTATTTATGTTATAATACCTCTCCTATGTAGGCTGGCCCTTATTAGCTGTGTTATCTTAACCTCTTTGTGCCTTAGCTTCCTCGTAAAATTGTAGGGAGGTCTAAATAAATTAATATATGCAAAGACCTTAGAATACTACCTAGCATATGATAAATGCCACATTAAGATTTTTATTACAATAATTATTATTATCTGACCCTATGCATCTAGGCCAGGAATAGGCAAACATTTCCTCTAAGGGGGTCAGATAGTGGATATTTAAGGCTTTGTGTGTTGATGATCTCCGTCACAACTACTCTAGCCTGTTGTGATGCCAAACTCAGCTTTAGACCATATACAAATGAATGGGCATGACTGTCTTCCAATAAAACTTTAATTACAAAAACAGGTGGCTGGTTAGATCTGGTCCATAGGCAATTCATTTGTTGTCCCTCATTGGGGCCTTTTTGATGGGTTTGAGTTTGAGTGGTGGAGGAAGGCTTGGCCAAGAGTCAAGAACAGAGCCACAGTGACCCAACATCTGAAGCCCAGGTCACAGTGGTTAATAAGCTTCTTATTGCCCAAAGTGAGGGCAGGGTGGGGAACATCTCCATGGAAGTGTAGCTGTGGTTGTAGAGTAGATAGGCTACAACTGGAAAGCTCCCTGTATTTCAATCACCAGAGCTGGTTTTGTCCTGACACATTGATTCAGTGCACATTTTAGAAACCCCTGTTCAATGAATGCTTGGGTATGCAAAGGTTTACTATGTATCTACACAGATGCCCTGTTTCTTCCAGTTAATATGGAATTTAATCTTTTAAAAACTAGAGAGTAGTTTTGTCCTAAAGGGAGAGTTTGCAGACCCCAGATTTCTATAGAACATTCTTTAGCCTTACAGTAATTGGTGAGCCTAAATATTAGGAGGAAGAGGGACCCCTGACCTGCTTGGCTATCACCTTTCCCTGGAGTAACCTCAAAGGAGCCTTAAGTCTTGTGTTGTTGTTGCTAATGTCCTCCCCCCCAATATCAGATCAGCATGCAATACGCTTGCCTAAGTAATAGATATTATCTAGACAGATTGGGAGAAATGGAGAGGATATTTGTTTTCTTTATGAATTTGATGTCTTAAAGTGCCTGGCAGTCAGTGTGTCCTCTTTGGCAATATTCTTCTAGTTTTGTGTGGACACTCTCCTTCAGGTAAAAAAAGGTCCCTGACAGAGTGTCATGCATTCTGTATTTCCCTTGTGCTTTCCAGGGGCAGGGGTTTTTCTACAATCCTGAGGACTACTGAGACTTAAATTGGGCTCTTGTTTGATACAACAAAGTACATTTTGATTCATCGATTGATTCAAGAAATATCTACGGAGCTCCTACTCATGTGCCAGATACCGTACTGATCCTTGGAGGTGCAGGGATGAGTGCACAGCACCCCTGTTCTCATGGAATTTACTGCTTGGTGATAGATGCAGACATTAAACAAGTCAGCGAACAGGTAAGGACAGCACGTTATTAGAACGAGCAAGAAGTGCTAGGAGGGAAATGGAAGTTTATAGTAATATTTCTCAAATTTGCTGGTCAGAAGAATCATCTAGGGCTCGTGGTAAAATTGGGGAGTACTTGGACCCATCCTGGACCTGCTGAATCTCTAAGGAAATCCACATATTTTATAAGTACCCCAAATAAGAAAATTTGGGAAACTTACAAATAAGAAAATTTGGGAAACCTGGTCTAAGAGAATTTAAAGCAAAAACAAAAACCCTTGTCCAACCAGGCAGTAATCTTAGAAGCTTTCCTCCTAAAGAAGGATTATTTGACAGGTCTTCGAAAGTTTGTTGTAATAATTGGCAGAAAGCTTCCATTTCAAATTTGTGTTTGCTGATGCTGATGACCTATGGACTTAAATGACACCTTTATGAAACCCTCATTAGGTTGCTAGGCAATGGCTGCTCTACTGACTTGGGTTTAGTTTCCTGGACATGAGACTTTCTGAAACTCTGTTTTCTATCTCTTTGCTAAAATATGTATTTTTTCTTATCCAGAAAAGATGCCATTGGGAATATTTACTCTGAAAACATTCTTCTCTTTTTGGGATGCCCACAGCATACTCTACAGACCTCATGGAAGACTTGACTTTAACACATTGAGGGTTTTTTTTTTTTTTTTTTAAAGATTTTATTCATTTATTTGAGAGAGAGAGAGTGGAAGCAGGGAGCAGGGGGAGGGCAAAAGGAGAGAGATAAGCAGGCTCCCCGCTGAGCAGGGAGCTGGATGCAGAACTCCATCCCAGGACCCTGGGATCAGGACCTGAGCCCAAGGCAGAGGCTTAACCAACGGAGCCACCCAGACATCCCTAACCCATTGAGTGTTTTGACTTGGCCTCAATGAGAGAAGTGATCCCTCTTAACAAGTTATGAATATTCTTATGCACTATTTAGTTTTAGTTACTATTATTGTGCTTGTGCTTATTTAAAGTGATATTTAACTTTCAAATATTCTTATTCTAAACCACTGTGAAATAACATTTTATAGCTATATTTTCTTAGTATAAAAGTAACTTATTCATTGTAGAAATTTATAGAAACATAAAAAATAAAATTTAAAAACCACCTATATTCCTGAGGCACCTGGTTGGCTCAGTCCTTGGTGCATTCCATTTCTGATTTCAGCTCAGTTCGTGGTCTCAGGGTCATTAGGTGGAGCCCCACATGAAGCTCCCCATTCTGTGGGGAATCTGCTTGATTCTTTCCTTCTCCCTCTATCCTTCCCTGCTCCCCCCACCACCACATGCATATGTGGGCACGTGCTCTCAAATAAATATTTAAGATAAATAAATATAGAAAAATCACCTGTATTCCTATTCACTGTCAGCATTTTTGTCTATTTCTGTTTAATCATTTTATCATTAAATTTTAATACATTAGTTTCAATTGATCATTCACTGATAGGTAATTATAATTAGGATTAAACTTTATGTCAACTTTGTATATAGATCTTTTAACAAAACTTGATACAGCGAGCATTTTTCTATGAAAATTTAGAATGTCTTGGTGAGTACATTATATTCCATCATGAAGATATGCAAACATTTATTTATTTAATACTTTTTCATTGCTTCATTTTTAGATGGTTTTTAATTTTTCACTTTAATATATACATTTCATAACATAACATTGGCATAAACCCCATTTTATATAAACAAATAATGTCCATATCTATGACCCATCTTTTAAGACATTCCTCGTGATGCTATTACTGGGTTGAAGAACATGCTATTTTTTGAGATTGTTAATACATGTTGCCAAATTGCTTTTCAGAAAGACTGTACCAATTTAGGCCCAGGGGGTGTCTTTAGAGGGAGATGCTAGAAATTACCCTTGACTAGATGGATCCGTAGGGGCCAATAAGCACTAGGAAATGGATGTGATTTTTGGATACACTGATTAGCCTCCCTGTGTTCTGTGATTCCGGACTTGTATTCCTAACTCTGACAACCTAGTTTCACATTGAATAGTATAGGTGGGGTGTAGAAAGAGCCCTATCAACTACATCTACTATTGTACCAAAGTCTTACAGAATATATGTTACTGATGAGGAGTCATGCCATCTTCACATACAAAGGGCAGCTTATGAGTGGCACCATGGCCTGGATCTCTATTCATATTATAAACATTATTGCAAATTGGCATTTAAAGAGGAGATACAGTGAGGGAGTCATTGGTAAATGATAACACTAGTATTCTCATTGGTGGGGGATATATTCTCAGTCCTCCAGTGGAAACATTTTCAAATTCTTGGTGATTTTTCTGGTTAACTGTCTTTAGGAAAAGAAAAAATGCAGTGCTTGTAGCTTCATACTTTGTAAAATATCTTTTTCATCTTCCCTCCCCATTCTCAGCTTTCAACTGTGCATGATGTGTCAATGGAACTCAACTATGAAAAACAAGTAAAAGGAAAGCTTACCACTTCTCAGGCCTCACTGACCCCAGGTTACAAGGACACAGTTATTATATTTAGGTGGAGTTGTCATGTGGGTTAGTGTGCCCAGTGACATGTGCTGGACTGGCTCTTTCCACCAAATGAATCAGTTTGTGTAAGAAAGGAACCATAATTTATTTGACTAGGACCATAATTTTTAAGATTAGGGCTTATGTTGCATGTATGCATGTGTGTGTATGTGTGTGTGTGTGAGAGAGAGAGAGAGAGAGTAGGTGTACTCTTTTACCTACAGGCACAAGTTACCATATACTGGCTTCTGGCTTCAAGCAGTAAAGATTACAGTAGTCCCTAGGATGTCTAGAGAGCATTTGGAAGCACCCTGAGGGCTTAAATTTCCACTTGATCTGATCTCTGCACTCTCTATTGGCAATTCATTAACAGCCTGAGTTTCACAAAGCAAAGCTATAGAACTACAAGAGAGATCCAGACGGACAGGCCCTGGGTGGGAAATGAACCCCTAATCACACAGAGCTGTTTTTAAGAGAGATCTTTAAGGACAGGAACAGCAGACTGGAACAGGAGAAGCGTAAGACAGGCAGGAGCTCAAAGCTGTTTGAGCAGGAGGGAGAGATCATCAGTACTGAAGAAGTTATAGAAAGTAGGATCTTCAGGGCTCCCTATAGTTAAAATAGATACAGCACTCATTCTGTCAAGTATTTTATTATCTATTGCCTTATTTGGCCATTGCCACACCTTTGAAATAAAGGGAACAAGTATTGTAGGTGTGCAATCCTTTATTTGAAACCCTTAGGGCCAGATCTTTTAGATTTCAGAATTTTTCAGAATTTAGACAAATGACATAATGCCAATTGTGTATGCTATGAAGCACCCTTAAAGGGCGTCTGAGGTATCATTCTGTTATCAGACCCATTATATGGGTAATGAGACAAATAGATATTCACAATAAGGGAAAAAAAAACTATAAACAGTTTCACATCAGTTTAGGTGAGGTTTCTGCGGTTAGATGAGTTATGAAAATCGTTTAGTTTTTCAGAGATTTATGGAGTTTGCAATTGAGGGTAAAGGATTGTGGTCTCAATGATCCCCATTTTACAGATCAGGAAACAGAAGTCCAGAGGTGTTAGTGACAACATGCAGTGTCGTGCAGAACCTAAGTCTTTTTCCTGTCAGTTTTAGATGATCATAAAATAAGATGATTATGAATATTTCAAGATGATCTAAAGCAACCCAAGTATTTATTTTAACATTAGTGGCCTGGTATGGGGTGCCTGGATGGCTCAGTCCGTGCAGCTTGCAACTCTTGATCTTGGGGATGTAGGTTTGAGCCCCATGCTGGGTGTAGAGATTACTTCAAAATAAAATCTTAAAAAAACCAAAATCTTTAAAAAACCCAGAGATTACTTAAAAATAAAATCTTTAAAAAAACAAAACCCAAACTCATTAATGCATAGTAATTTTTTAAGAAATTTGATTCCATCTTTGCCTCCCTAAAAATCTTTTAAACCTTTGTTTCTCTTTCTCAAGATAGGCCTTGGGATTTTAGATTTCTCCTTTGGTTCAGATGAGTTCTTTTCCAGAATTCATTGTCGTCTCAGTTGCGGACCTGCTTGAAGGGATCACTTTCATAAAAGGGGTATGTGATTCCTGAAGTTTAAGTATATCTAAAGAGTTGTGCTGAGAATTAAAACAAAAACAAAAACCAGACAAGAATCATTCAGTGTTTTCCTAGCCCAAGTGCAGAGAGGAATGGTCCTTGGAAAGCAGTCAAAACATAAGCCACACCCAGGTGTACCTAGGTGTTACCAAAATGGACTCTGACTTTTAAAGAACACTGCCTAAATCAAAGTGTGTAACAATCTTTAAAAGAAGTTTGCTGGCATATCTCAAAGTGCCAATGTACACTATTCTGTACTCACTTGCCATCTGTTACTCAATGGTGGATTATAGTATTTCACCTAATGTCTGAGCAAACTAGATGGTGACCAATGACTTTGAACTGACTTGGAAAAAATCAGCATTGTTAAAGAAACAATGAGCTGAGTGTTACTCAGTCTAGAATTCAGTCCCAGGGCCTTTCCTAACTTGCTCTGTTATTTGATCATGATAGTGCTTACAGTCTTTGACATAATTGTACTTTGTACAATAATCATAGTTCCTTCCCCATATGTGCATAAGATAATTCAGAAATAGACATACAAATAATTCTAGAAGGAAAAGATATAGATATAAGTATATAATTGTTTTTTTTTCCTTACAAAAACCATCATAATATACCCATTTATTCACTTTTGTTTTTCTGTAACTTAATATTAAGAATATATCTTGAAACCCTTTCCGTATAGGCATACTTATATAACTCATTCTTTCGGTGCTAAATTGTATTTCATCATTTGGAGTGCCAAAATATATTTAACCAATCCCCCTTGCTGACATAGTATTGCCAGTTTTTTTTCCTATCAAAATGTATCAATGAATATACCTAAACATATACTTTACCCACCATTTTTATTAGTGAAAGCAGATTAAAATGCTTTTATTTGTTTCCTGTGGCACTAACTTAAGCTTTGTTCTTTAGGCTTTTCTTAAGACTATTTTTTAAGACTTTATTTATTTATTTTAGAGAGAAAGAGAGAGTGTGAGAGGGGAGAGACTGAGAGGGAGAAGCAGACTCTCCATTGAGCAGGGAGCCCAATGCAGGACTCAATCCCAGGACTCTGGGATCATGACCTGAGCCAAAGGCAGGAGCTTAACCAGCTGAGCCACCCAGGTGTCCCTTAAGACTATTTTCTTAAAGCAGTTTTAGGTTCAGAGCTAAATTGAGGGGAAGGTACAGAGATTTTCCCTGTACTCCCTGCCCCCACACCAGCACAGCCTCCCCTTTTAACAACACTGTCCAACAGAGGGATACTTTTTTGTTACAACTGATGAACTGACACTGACACATCATAATCACCCAAAGTCCATAGACTACATTACAGTTTACTACTGGTGATGTACATTCACTACATTACAGTTTACTCCTGGTGGTGTACATTCCTTGGATTTAGACACGTGTATAATGGCATGTATCCATTATTATGTGACCAAATGGTATTTTCATTGTCCTATATGTTAGGTGTTGTGTTAGATGTTCTCAATTAATCTTTGACATTGCAAACTCAGGAGGATACTACTATGATTTGCTCCAATTTATAGTTTCAAAAAGAAGGCAGGCAAGGTGAAGTCTTCCTCAAAAACACAAGAACAACCACAAAGGCAACCTGTCTCAGGAAGTTTGCCTGGATGGGGAGGGATGCTTCATCACTGGGTTACCCTGTTTCTTCCGATCAATAACCTTGATCTTTAAAAAAAAAAATATTATTGAAGTAGAGTTGACATACAATGTTGTATTATTTTCAAGTGTACAACATAGTGAGTTGACAATTACGTGCTCACAATGCTCACGATGATTAAGTGCAGGTACCTTTTGTCCCCTGTTGAAAAGAAAACCACGGGTCTAAAATGTCACTTGGGTCGGGCCAAGTCACCAAACCCAATTACAGTTTGTTTGTTTGTTTCTTTTTTTAAAAGATTATTAATTTATTTATTTGTCAGAGAGAGAGTGAGTGAGCACAAGCAGGGGGAGCAGCAGGCAGAGGGAGAAGCAGGCCCCCACTGAGCACGGAGCTGGATGTGGGACTCATCCTAGGACCCTGGGATCCTGACCTGAGCTGAAGGCAGATGCTTAAAGCCAGTCGGGTGTCCCCCAGCTGCAGTTTCAATATCCCCCAGAAATGTAATTTTAACTGGTCAGTCAGGGATTTTCTGAGCAGTGTTCATGAGGTAATGTGCCACATGGACTCTCTTCCATTCCTTACAGAAAGAAGAGGTAATCCTCATAATAAGACCCTCTGCCATTGCCCGGAAGGGAAGATGATCTTGCCTAAAACAATCCTTTTTTTAATTTTGCTTACAATTTTCTTCCCACCCTCCTTCCTGTAAATACCTTCCATTTTGTCTGACACCTTGGAACTCCCCTCTACTTGGTAGGTAGAATGCTGCCAGATGCATGGATTCTTTAACAAGGTCAATTAAATCTTCAAATTTACTCTTGAGTTTTGTCTTTTTAACAGGCCATATTATTATAATATTATTGACTATATTCCCTATGCTGTGCTTTTCATCTCCATTACTTATTTATTTTATAACTGGAAGCTGTACCTCTTAATCCCCTTCACCTGTTTCTCCCATCCCCTCTGGCTACTACCAGTTTTTCTTTGTATTTATGAGTCTGTTTCTGATTTTTTTTCCAGTGCCCTTGATCTTGTTGTTACCTCTGGTTGTTACCTCTTTCCTCCCCTCCCCCAGCAGTTTGATCAAGTAATACCATTAACATTCATAACTCAGTTTAAATCTAATGTGTTTCTCTGTAACTTTTCCAAATGCCTTCACTTTTGTCCTTTTCCTGTAGCTGGCAGCCCTCATTCCCTTCCTTTTCTAGCAAAAACCATTCTATTCTTTTTCACTGAGGTTCCCATGATCATATTAGAGCTGCACACATTGCATTGTTGGCATTTGTCTGTATATCAATGTCTTCCATCTTGAACTCCATGAAATCAGGAACAGGCCTGCTTTTTTGTTCCGTTTTAAAAATTTATTGAAAGAGCTACTTCATCCCCCCTCCCCATCATCTTCCTATTGTTTTCCTCCCCTTACAACTGCCCTGGTGTTCTTATAAACACTATTCCAAGGAGTTTAGTTTTCCTCATGGGTGGGGATGATTGGGAACATTTAAATTTCAGCCATGACTAGAAGAGGTAATGAAGAGATTTGTAATTGTTAATGGATCTTCCGTTAAAGGTTGGTTTCATGCTTTTCAAAATGACACAGAAGCTGCTATTTGTCTTTACAGAATATGTCCTGGCTTCTTAGAGAACTGTTGGGTGAAGATTTTTTCTCTTCAGGATGAAGATCTTGCCAAAATGTTGTATCCATGTCCCTGCTAGTATTACCTACTATTCCAGAAACCTGGTAAGTGTCTTGGGCTACAGCTGAATGTCATTAACTTTAGGTGCTATAAATCCAGTGTTAGCGATGAATTTAGGTTCACATTCACCTTTGTTTAGCAGTTGTCTCCCTGTGCTACATTTTGGATGAATATTTAAAATACTTAAGATAATAATTTGCCTTTCAGCACCTTGGAACATTACAGTCATTTACATTTGATGAAAGTGATTTTAACACATTACCTTCTTTACTCACCACAATATCACTTCAGGATGAACTCTGGCTAAGCCAGAATTAAATGGGCAATTGAGAATAATAAATTCTATAATTCAGACCTTTACTACATTGTTTTTCTAGTAGTTGGGATCAAATGAAAAGTAGAAAAAGTACATGGCAACACAGAGGTTACTCAAAAAATAATTGTGAATTAAATAAACTAAGGGCTTATTTTTAATTTTTTTTTTTCAAGATGGATGAAGAGAAACTCATTTTCTAGCATGGTTTCCTGAGTGTGTATATGTATATATATTTGCTGTTGTTTTTTAAATATTTTATTTATTGAGAGGGGGGAGGAGCAAAGGGAGAGAGAGAGATATACAAGTAGATTCTACACTCACCACGGAGCTGAGTGGGGCTTGATCTCACAACCCTGAGATCATGACCTGAGTTGAAATCAAAAGTCAGTGGCTTAACCAATGAAGCCATCCAGGAGCCTCTTCTGAGTGTATATTGTTAAGCCCTTCTTGAAGCTGACTACTTAGCTCTTTCAACTCTGGCTTTAAGGGTCATGGCTCCTACTTCGTTCCTGTTACTACTGTTGGTCACATTCTCAGCTGTCACCCAGGATGCTCTTAGGTCTTAAAGGATGTCCCCTTGTGCCCCTACTTCATTCAATTAATCCAAGTAGAGCTTACAAGTGCCAAGAACTCTTCTGGGTGTACTAGGAATTTAACAACAAACAAAGCAGAGCACCCCCCCCCCCCGCCCAAATCACTGCTTGAATGAAGCATACATAAAACTATGCTAATGTATGTATACAAACAATAAACATGATAAAGCGTAACATATATAAAATGTTTTAAGAGGGTAAGTGCTGTACAGAAAAATAAGGCAGAGAAAGGGAATGGAGGGTGTTCTGTGTACACTAATTACAGTTAATGGCTACTTCGTAAGAGAGTCCAGAACAAATTCTTCTATATAAATCATATTCATCTTAGAGAGTGATGGTATGGGTACAAGTGATGGATGCCTTCAACAAATTTATAAGGTGCTTTTTTTTTTTTTTAAATTCCAGGTCCCCTCTTTCTTCATATTCTTTTCCTTTTCATTCTTGTTTCATCTTTTCTTCCCTTCTTCTTATTGTTGTTCAACTATCTTTAATGAGGCATTGGATTGGTGCAACAGAAAGAGTAGGTTTACTAACTAGGACCTAAAGCCACTTATCTCTATGAGCCTCAGTTTCCTCATCCATAAAGTGGTGATAATAAAAACATTTTGTAGTGTTGTGAGGATTAAAGATGAAGCATGTTTACAAAACATCACAGTCTCTAATTGCAGACCTCTTTAAATGGTAGCTATTATTAAAAGCACATCTGCTCTTATCCAAGTAAGTGGATCTATGTGTGCTAGACTCAAAGTAACTCTCTGGAAGTAACTCTCTGGAGCAAAAGGAGACTAGGACCCAAACCAGGAACGGCTCTTGCAGCATCCTTAATTTTCTGACAAAGGGCTTTGCTAATATCCTATTGGAGATGGATAAGACATGTGCTCTGAATCCTCTGTGACATAAAGTCTCTCTCCAAAGCACTGATGAAGCTCTTATTAGCTAGCTTTCTTATCTTTTTTTTTTTAAGATTTTATTTATTTATTTGACAGACAGATCACAAGCAGGCAGAGAGGCAGGCAGAGAGTGGAGGAAGAAGGCTCCCTGCTGAACAGAGAGCCCGATGTGGGGCTTGATCCCAGGACGACCTGAGCCTAAGGCAGAGACCCCAACCCACTGAGCCACCCAGGTGCCCCTAACTTTCTTATCTTTTTAAAAATACACACGACAGCTCGGCGAGGAGCCTGCTTCCTCCTCCTCTCTCTCTCTGCCTACTTGTGATCTCTCTGTCAAGTAAATAAATAACATCTTTAAAAAAAAAATACACAGGATAATCCTGTTATCAACAATGCCCATAATAAGCATGCTGTGCTTTTATCCCAGGTTTGCGGATAAAAAGTCAGTGAGCCCTTCTGTGACTGTCGGTGGCAGGTCCCATTATCATTCCCAGATGGAGCTGTGGATATTTGAGAGCTGCGCTCCAGGTGTGGATATGTGGGGGTGGACTCAAGAGTGCGGGAGCCGCCGTGATGCCGGGACAAAGGGACAAGCACTCGAGGATACCTCGTGAGGAGGACTCCCTGTTTCAGGGCCTCGAGCTGGGGTTCACACCTCCTGAACTGAGAGGGGGGAAAAAAAAACCTTGCAGGAGTCCTGAAGACCAGTTAGTTCCTTTGGGGTTCCTGTGAGCGTCCTTCATAAGCGTGGCGTCCTCCTACCTTCCTGCTACTCTAAAGAACGTGGTTAGGAGGTAGGTGCGTTGGTAAACCCCACCGCACTTGGAAGCTTCAGGAGAACCTTCCACCCGAAAAACGAGTTAGACGCTCTGTTTCAGTAAAGATTTTACAAAGAGGGCGGAGCCTCGTGAGGAGGTGGCCTGGGGGTGGTGCACGCGGGCCTCTGCGAGCCGCCGATTGGCTGGAACAAATGCCTGTCCCGCTTCCCTCCCTCCCCGTGTCCGGTGGCCTCGCGGCAGGACCGGCGGGCGCGCGGAGCAGGCTGGCGGTGCCAAACTGGCAGGGGGCGTGACGAGGGAGGCGGGGAGGGGGCGTGTTGGGGCGGGGCCCGGGCGCCGCGCGTCACGGTCTGCGGCCCCGCCCCCGGACCCTACGCGGGTTACTCCTCCTCCCCCGCCTAGACCTCCCGCTCGCTCAGTTCTCGCTCCACGTTCCACGCCGCGGCCTCGCTCCCCCGCGAGAGCCAGCGCTGCGGCTGCTGCGCGCACACGCTGCCCCGCGTCTGCCGCGCACGGCTCTTCCCACGCGCGCGCCTCGGTCACGGACGCACGTTCGTTTTCTCTCGCGCGCCCGGGTCTCGGCGGCGGCGGCGGCGGGCGGCGGCGGGCGGCGGGCGGACCGCGCGGGGCAGCTCGGTAGCGGCCGCCGCGGGCTGGCCGACGGGCCATGGAGGCGGATGGGGCCGGCGAGCAGATGAGACCGCTACTCACCCGGGTAACCAACAGGGTGAGGGCGCCGCGGGCGGCGGGGCTCCTCGGCGGGAGCGGGGCGGGGGGGCGCGGAACGAGGCAGACAAAGGCGGGGGCGCGGCGGGCGTCGCGGTCCGGCCACTTCGTCCCGGGCCCGGAGCCACTCCGCCGCCCCGCAGCCGCACGCCTCGCCATCCCCTTTGTGTGGGCGCCCGGGGCGCGGGTGCGAGGGGGCGGCGGCGGCGGCGGCGCCCTGGAGGCCCGAGTGGGGGCAGCCGGCAGCGCGCCGCGGGCATCCTCGAGACCCGCATCCTCGCTGTGGCTCCGGCCCCGGGGGGCCGTCTGTCTGCCCTTGACCCCACCAGCTCTTCCTTTCTCCCCTCTGCGCTCACCTCCCTTACTCCTGGGCGTTCTTCCCGGCCGGGGTCTTCGTTCCGGCTACCTTGGCGCTGGATTTCAGATTAGCCCATCGAAAACCCATCTTCTTTCTCCCTCTGAGCGCGGCTCCACCTGTTTCTAGCCTCAGGCAGTGGTGAAGAGTTGGGGTGAATCTTTTCCCTTCTTTCGCTTCTCCCTGCCGGGTCCGCGTGGTATGCTTTGTTCGGTGAGTTCTCCGGCCGCGAGGACGAGCTGCTTTCGCGGCCAAGGCTGCTTTTCGCTGCTGACTCTGCCTGGTCCGCCTCCTCCTCTTTTGGCGAGAACCAGGGGAGTATCCTCCTGCCGCAGGCCAAGTAGAAAGAGGAAAGTGTCTTGAGCCCTCTGAGCTGCTCCTTCTTTCAACAGCCTAGCAAAATCTCGTATCCCGGTGGCTTTGGCTTCAGGATTAGAGGAGGGGGTTGCGGGGGGAGGCTTTTAGAAGGCCAGCGTTCCCGTTTAGGATGCTGGACCGGCGGCCCATGCTCGAGAAACTGACTTCCTGCTTTCATGTAGAATACATGTGTCCCCACAGTTGTGATTCTCTTTTCTCTTCTCTCTTCGTAATTCCTGACTCAAAAGGGCATGGAAGTGTTATAAATTTTCCTACTTCCAATTCTTACTCTGTGACCAGCAAAGGGGGGGTGGTTGTCCTGAAAATTTTCCAGTCTTTAACAACTAACAGGAAAATTGCTTTTCGTGTGTTTTATTCAAGACTTTTCTTCCAACTCGCTCCCCCCACCCCCCGCCAATCTTTTTAAAGAATATTGTAAGGCCCTGGAGACTGGTCATTCGTTATTACTAAAGTATGTTCACTTACAAATTCTCAAAACATGGAGGAAAACGGAGTCTCCAGACAATGAAGTCATTTAGCAGTGGTTTTAGGGGAAGATCAAGTCACAAGGATGGTAATGGAATACTGGAAACTCGTTCTAAGGAATCTTCAGTGATTCTTTGTGTGACATTTTGAATAAGCTGAGTTTGGGAGGTTTCTTTCTTTCTTTTCTTATTTCTCTGTTACTGTGTATCAAACAGTGTTGTCACATTTGCAAATTTTCAATTCGGAGCAGTTAAAGAACATTCTAGTGTTCATAAAGCTAGATGGAAGCTATGTCTTCTCAAATACTGTCTACTTAGCTAGCAAAAGAAGCGTAGTAATGCCATTGCCTTCTGGATCAGTGATTCATTCATTCATTGTAATAACACTTAGAACCTATTTTGTAGTATTCAACAAGACAGAATCAGCTCTGCTGTACTAGAACTTACATTCAAATGAATGACAAAGGAATTATCAAGCACTTATAGATGGCCTGGCTGGGGAGCACTTTGGAAGGTATACCTTCTAAATCTTTGGGAAGGTAAAGACTTGGCCACAGCAAATGTATACAAATCAGTATCAGAAATCAAATATAATAAGCAGTCACAGCACACAGTCTAAAACCAGAATGGGAGAACAGGAAAACTGTTGATTAAAGTAATACAGACCACTCTAACTTAAAAACTGGGAAGAGAGGAACTCTCTTGATACATGATCAGTTTTCCCCTGGAAAAGTCATAAAAATGTAAGATTATGATATTCATCAGTCATTTCTTCTTTAACAGGCAGCTACTTGGCATAGCCAAAAAAAGTAGAATAAAATTAATATTTATAAAATGAAATCTTGGGTATGTGATTATGCAAAATTTTTGAATAAATTGGTGGTAGTTTATATTGCTCTGAAACAAGCCCATCTGTTCCATAATTTAGGCTCTGAGGTTTCTTCTGCTTCTAAAATTCTGTTCTTTTCATTGATCATGGTTTTGGGGTAGGAGAAAAGTCATTTATAAAAACGCAACTTTTGGCGCCAGGGTGGCTCAGCGGGTTAAGCCTCTGCCTTCGGCTCAGGTCATGATCCCAGGGTCCTGGGATCAAGCCCCACATCGAGCTCTCTGCTCAGCAGGGAGCCTGCTTCCTCCTCTCTCTGCCTACTCTGCCTACTTTTGGTCTCTGTCTGCCAAATAAATAAAATCTTAAAAAAAAAAAAACTAACAACGCAACTTTTGTTTGCTTCTACAGAAACTTATAGCAGGCCTCCCTTAGAAGTGAACTGTCAGTCTTATTTTCTGGTATTAAATATTCTGTTACAACAGATAACAGTTTAGAAGGTTCCCAAGTTTTGGCAAGCATTTATTCTTTTAAGCAGTACACTATTTAACATAGTTCTGTTGCCACTGAAATTTTTGGTCTGTTTCATGAATTTTGTTGTTTTACAATTTCATTTATTTTATGGGTATTAAATTATCTCCTAGGTGCCAGGCACTGGGGATATGGGCACACAAGGTAGAGTCCTAACCTCACTGAGTTTATTTTGGCATGTATAGTGAACACACTGATAGCATTTGCATTCCTGCTAATCTATTTATGAGTGCCAGTTCAAACATTTTCCTGAGTTCATTAGAAATGCTTTTAAAAAAGTAGTCATTCAGTAAATAAAACATAATAACAATATACTGTGAATTCAGTGGTGATTGACAAGTAGAAGGTTTTTCTGGTGGTTCTGTAAGCATAGTCTTTGGGATCTGTGGTTAGGTATTGATAACTCAAGAGATAATATGTACCCAGCATAGTATCAGAATTTTAGTTACCTTTTTGCCCTTAGTTGGTTTCTCTGCATCACAGTCCATGGAGTTGTAATAAAGGGAGAGACAGGAAATCTCATCTGTGCAAATGAAACTGTAGGACAATTGAGTTGGATTGAAGAATTGTTTTATTTGGTAATTGAGAGTGATAAGTATAGATTTTCTTCTAAGAGAGCTTAGGATATGAAAATTAGAATCTTTTTTTACACTAGTCTTCTGTTTCTTGAGTAGGTTAAAATCGAAAGCCAAAGTAACCTGTTGTTAGAGGAACCTGGTTTATTTTAGTGGTATGTGGTATGCTAACCAATATATTTTAAAGCCTTAGTAGTTAAACTTGTCAACATCCTGTAATGGGTTGTTTTTCATCCTCTTTCCTTCCCCTTCTTTCTTGCTATATTTTACCACAAATATGATCTTGAAGTGGATAGGATCTGCAGCTCACAAAATGGGCTATTTACATAAAAGAATACAGGTAGATGCAGAGGGTTAGTGCTATTGTCAGCGGGGCTTTTGATTTATATTATAGCTTCTTCTTGTTGACTATAGATTCGTCTGTAGTTGTCTGCTTTTTATGGATTCAGTATTTCTAATTTTGCAGTAAGCATGTATCAGTAATAAAGATCAGTGTTTATCTATGTAAGGGTGCCACAACCTGCCGAGATGCTTTTAAGCCCACTTTTGAACCAAGAGAGTTTTTGGTTCCTGTACAAAGCATGTAGTCTATAGCTTACAATGAATCTTGCCTCTGTTTTTGTTTAGTAAACTACTTCATGTATTTTGTTGAGTAATATTCATCTAATTTTATAACTTGGGAAGACATTTAGGATTATTTGTAATTTTGATGATAATAAACCATGAAGGGGTCTGCTTGGCACGATGTTAGGATAGTGTTTGTTACTGTTGCTGTTAATAGTCTTCCTGAGGGCACAGGACTTAGCAGCCTCAAGTACTGCTAGGTTTCCTAAATGAGTGATTCATCACTTCATGAACTGGACATTTTTAATGACTGTTATAAGAGGGGCCACTGTTTTTTTTTTCAGTGCTTGGTTTAGGAAGATAATGTGATTATGACATAAATATGCACTTTGATCTGGAGCTGATTTGTCAGTGCAGAATGGTTCTAGTTTGACTATAAGATTTTCATATTTACTCCAAAGAGGATATTTTTAAGTATTTTGATTTTTATTAAGCCATAGTTTGGATTTAATAAGTCTAAGGAGTTGTTTTTTGAGCAATGTCCAAGTGAAGGATAAAGCATACTCTGCCTTTTCATAATGAAATAGAAGAGACAATTTAATATTTTAAATATTCTTTCTTTTGTAGAGAATATGAGATTAGTGTCACTAGTTTTTATTTTGTTTACCTGTCAGTATAGAATTGTCCTCTTTTTCTGGAGTTCAGGACTGTACTGCTTCTTTTTTGTCAGATTGCCTGATTTGGAGAACCTGTTGAGTTATATGTCATCCCTGACTAGGAACTTGGGAATTGGATATACCTTTGAAAATGGATTCACACGTGCAGCCTGCCCATACTTTATATTATAGAATGGACTGTGGACTGATTTCTCAGAAGAGCATGAGAAAGGAAAACATGATACTTTTAATCTCTTCTTCTCATCATTTGCCATAGCATACAATTAACACTTGGTGCTTTTATGTTTGGTGTATGTACTTTTATACGCAGATTGTTTTCAGCTTGATACCATTCCTTTTTTTTTTTTTAAAGATTTTATTTATTTATTTATTTGACAGACAGAGATCATAAGTAGGCAGAGACGCAGGCAGAGCGAGAGGGGGAAGCTGAGCAAAGAGCCCCATGCATGGCTCGGTCCCAGGACCCTGGAATCATGACCTGAGCCGAAGGCAGAGGCTTTAACCCACTGAGCCACCCAGGCGCCCCCTGATACCATTCTTTATTCTGGAAAAATACTGGAAAAATAGTTACACAGACTCTTACTTAAACAATTGATGTATTCAACAAAGATAGGAATGTATGTAGCAGACTCTCTTCCCATTGAGTTCCATGGTAGTATTTGGAAAGGTTTTCATTAAGAAAAAAAGTTCACTTAAGAAACACATTTTTGAGTGGTGTCTGGGTAGTTCAGTCAGTTAAGCATCTGACTCTTGATTTCAGCTCAGGTCTTAATCTCAGGGTTAGGAGATTGAGCATCCCCATCCGGCTCCATGCTGGGTGTGGAGCCTGCTTAAGATTCTCTCTCTCCCTCTCTTTAAAAAAAAAAAAAGAAACAAAGAAGGAAACAAATTTTTTTTTAAGAGATCTTATTTATTTATTTGACAGAGAGACACAGTGAGAGAGGGAACACAAGCAAGAGGGAGAATCAGGCTTCCCTCGGAGCAGGAAGCCCAATGCAGGGTTCGATCCCAGGACCCTTGGATCATGACCTGAGCTGAAGGCAGACACTTAACAACTGAACCACCCAGGCACCCCGAAACAAATTTTTTAAAAAATATTTTATTTATTTATTTGAAAGAGAGTGTGTGCACGGAGCAGGGACAGGGGTAGGGACAGAGGGAGAAGCAGACTCCCCACTGAGCAAGGAACCCCTCTTGGGGCTCCATCTCTGTACCCTGGGATCATGATCAAAGGCAGTCACTTTAATGGACTGAGTCACCCAGGTGCCCCCAAAGAGACAAATTTTTGATAAGAATTTAGATTTCATTTCTATTAATAGTTTGGCTGCTGGGGTGTCATTGTGATTAGAAAAGCATCTTTTCTCTTTTGTAATTGTAGCACTTTTTAATTTTTGCCATGGGTAGGTAGGGTTTTGGGGGTAAGTGTCAGGAAATGGAAGGAAGAAGGGTATTATTGGACTCTGTTTATCTAAATTACAACAGATGCCCCCTTGTAGGCAGATTCAAACTAGCACAAGACTCCATGAGAGGAGCATGGTCTGGACTTGAGTCTCCACCAGCTCTCCCTGAAAGCCCTTTTGCCTTTCTGTAGGATACCAGTCCCAAATTGAATATGGTAGCCCCACATTTTTTGCTTTTTCAATTTAATACTTCTGCTCTAATCGTTTTGCTTACTGGACTGTAATCATGCTTGGGGATTCTTTGCTCTACATTTTAAATTCCCAGGATTTTTTTTTCTCCTCTGGGCATTCACATTGTCACATTCAGATCTGCAGCAGATAATGCTGTGTGATGTGAAATGTATTGCATTCTGAAAATCCTGGATGTTAAGATCATATTGTACAAAATGAATTAAAGACCCAAATGTTTTAATCCTGTAAGAGTCTAGTATATGTATTTAAAATGAGAGACCTCTGTGTAAAAATCAGACTATAACCCCTCGTGATAGTTCCCATAATTATTTAGTAGACTTGACTTTGCTTGATACCATTAATTGTTAAACATGATCCCTTTGAGTGTGCTTTGTTTGCTTTGCACCAAGGTACACTTCATGATGAATTCTCTCCTGTTTTTTCATTAGCTCTGGATTCTGTCCTAACATTTGGAGTATTAATGGTGCCACAGATAAAACAGCACTTATATTCAAAATTATTTCCAAAACAGATAAGACCATGGGGACTGTGATCCATGAATCCCCCAGAAACTGAAAAATTTTATGCTTGTATGCTTTCTTTCCAGGAGAGGATCAAATGGCTTGACATTCAGATCTCAAAGGGGTTTATAATCCAAAAAGTAGTGGAAGGAATGCTTAGCCTAAAAGTTAGCTCAGCTGGTATTCTTAGAAGTTCATAGAAGTCTTATATTTTGTTTAAATAGATGACAATAATTATTATAGCCCTGGTATTTGCTATGGTTTGTTTTGTGGAATATTTAATCTGTAGCAGGTTTTGCCAATTAAGTTTGGGAAATGTCACACACTGTACTTTTTAGAGATTCATACTGCATAATGACATATTAAAGGCTCTGAGAAATCCTATAATAAATACATTAAACTTTGGTGGGGAGAGAATATAGTCATGGATATTTCCATTTCCAGTGAAATGGAAATTTCTGGTGGTTCTTACAAAATATGAGCAGTAGGTCACTAATCTATCCTAATACAGGTCTAAGAAAGCAAAGCCTGTGATAGTGATAATTCACTTTGTTACAGTAGCAGGAGAGTTTTGAAAAATAATCACTTAAGACGCTTTGGGAACAACCTGATAAGGTTAGGTTGAATAAATTATGGAATAGCCACAGAGTGAGGTATTACAGCTATAAAAAAAGATTGAGGAAGATCTCTTTGTACTGATGTGGACAGATCTCTAGGATTAATTGATTAAAAAAGTAAAAGTGAGTGACAGAGGGCACTATACAGTGCTTTTTCTTTATGGGGATAATAAGAATGTATATTTGTATTGACTAGTATTTTTATAAATACATGGGAAAGGAAAACAGAAAACCAACAAAAAATGGTTGCCATGAAGAGTATGAGGGAACAGGACTTGAGACAGGAGTGGGAGCAAAACTTTAATATGTACCTTTCTATGTGGTTTTGGTTTTGAACTGTGCAAACACAGTATTCAATAAAATAGGATGGTTTCTTACATTACTTTATGCCATGGATTAGCATAACTAGCTATTTCATGAGTGACTTGGTATAATTTAGTATGATATCGGCTGCTTAATTTTTCACGTTAAAAAAGCACCATAAAGGGACGCCTGGGTGGCTCAGTGGGTTAAGCCTCTGCCTTTAGCTCAGGTCATGATCCTGGGGTCCTGGGATGGAGCCCCGCATGGGTATCACTGCTCAGCGGGGAGCCTGCTTCCTCCTCTCTCTCTGCCTACTTGTGACCTCTGTCTGTCAAATAAACAAATAAAATCTTAAAAAAAAAAAAAAGCACCATAAAAATGGCAAAGTTGTTAATACATGCTTATGAGTAAAGTCACATATTATATGTCTAACTCTATTACTGAATCTTCGGTCCTTTGACAGCTTTGAGTTTGCATGTTACTGATGTCCTGATCCTCTTCGCCCTTTCAACGCCTATCTCTTCGGGGATTTAGACTGTGGAGGATTAAGTAGAAGGCATGATGTGGAAAAAGAGGAAAAGTGTTGTAAATGAAGTGCCTTAGGCCTAGGAAAGAACTGCTTGGTTACATATATACTTACACTTAGAATTTTCCTTTCGATTTTTATACTTACCTTCAACTGAAGATCATAAGTGTTAAGAAAGAAATCTTCCAGACTAATTACGATTAATTGTTGAGATTACAGCGGCACAGTTGAGGGGCCACCACTGAACTGTGTTCCTTGTTTTGCTCTAGAAGGGCCCATTACCTTGAGTGTGGTGTGACTGCTTTCCCATAGAGCTGTGCAGTGTGGCAGTGCTGTGGGAAGACATCACTGTAACTATGGATTCTTCCTGTTGTATGTACTCCCTGTGAAATGTCAGTCCCTACATTTAAAACAACTAGTTAAAAATAAGACTAAGAAATGATTTCTCTTTAGTCAGTTTTTAGAAGCCAGTAATTTGGAAGAGAGAATCATCTTTTTTTCTTCTCTTGGAAGTATTTTTATATTTATATTTGAGTATAAGCCTCAGTGGTATTCTGAGACTTCCCAGCACTTCAGATGGAATAATGAAACCTCTTCGAAGGGAAGCACTGGGTAAGGAGGAGGAATGCCATGATTCTCATATTGTTGTGAATTGATAGTCTAGGATTTATCATTTTGTCCTTTGCTCTGGGGCAAGTGAAGAACAGATAACTAACTCTTTAGAGAGAGCCTGCTTTGAGGCACGTGTTTTATTAGGTATCTTTCAGTCACTTATTATCCCTGTTACAGATGTGAACTTATAAACAGATTTCCTGAAATTTCCCAGGCCATACAATTAGTAGGAGGCCAAGCTAAGATTTGAGCTTATGGTCTATGCTAAAGCACCACTTCTCCCTCTTGTTCCATTTCTCATTAGCCTTGAGTAGTCAGTGATCCTGTTTGTCACTACCATTTAACATTAATTACATTACATTACCATACCTAACATTAGGTAATTTTACATGTGTGATAATTGAAAGCTCTATTTGCCTTAGATAATGAACTGTATTTTTATATTTAAAGGTTTTTATTACTATAACTTCTGTGAATTTGTTGCTAATATTAATGGAAATTAAATATTTCAAAGAAATTTGCCTCTTTGTCTCCAGATTCAAGGAATGTAATACATTTTTCTGGATCATTATTGATTCCTCAATTTAGGTCTATTCTGGGGTTTAACACATAGAAAGCAGTCAATGACTGGTCAGGGAATGAATATTAGGATAATGTGAACTCCTAAGATTTGAAGTTAAATATGGTTAATTGTTTAATCAGTCCGTTAAGGAATCTTATAGGATTCTGGGGTGTTACTATCAAAGAAAAGACTGCTTTGCTTGATGTAACTGCCAGTAGAAGAGAATATTTTTTGCCTTGGTTCTAGGGGAAATATTGAATAAATACACTTTGGATTGATCTCAGAGTAACAATACTTAATACTTAACATTTTTTAAACTGAGATATGATTCAAACAAGTGAGTATTAAGTACATTAAAATGAAAATTTTGATTCTTAAGATACTTCACAAGTTCTAAATACATTAATACTTGTGTAATATATGATTTTTGAAAATCTACAAGTTTTAATGTATACTGTTATAAAAGGACTAATGGCAAGAAAAGAGATCCCAAATTTCAGATATGATGTCAGCTGTTATATATATTGGTTTGAAATTGTGCTATTTCTCTTAATTCGTTAGGATTATTTTTTTAATCTATTTTTATTTATTTATTTATTTTTATTTGATAGAGAGATCACAAGTAGGCAGAGTCAGGCAGAGAGGGTGAGGGAAGCAGCCTCCCCGCTGAGCAGAGAGCCCGATGCAGGGCTCAGTCCCAGGACCCTGAGATCATGACCTGAGCTGAAGGCAGAGGCTTAACCCACTTAGCCACCCTGGCGCCCCAAGGATTATTACTTACATAAAAAATAGATGTATTTTGGGCGCCTGAGTGGCTCAGTGGGTTAAGCCGCTGCCTTCGGCTCAGGTCATGATCCCAGGATCCTGGGATCGAGTCCCGCATCCGGCTCTCTGCTCAGCGGGGAGCCTGCTTCCTCCTCTCTCTCTTTCTGCCTGCCTCTCTGCCTCCTTGTGATCTCTGTCTGTCAAATAAATAAATAAAATCTTTAAGAAAAAAATAGATGTATTTTGTTCATTTGCTTTTAATTTTGTGATTTTGTGGTCTGTTGGCCCTCTTGCTTCCTGGACTCTGCCTCCCTAACTTCCCAGTCCATGCATCCTGTTTGCACAGGTGCCATAACTGGCTGGTGCACTGACTCAGTAGAGTCCTTTCAGTAATATTCTGTATTTATTTTTGTTTTGCTTGTAATTGTTCCCAGATGGCCTTATAATATGTTCAGGAGGAATTTCCTTATCCATTTTTGCACATATCATTAGCAGTATCCTTAGGAGCCTCTTTAAATCTGGGCAAATTGATCTCCCTTTTGTTAGGAATAAGGTATTCATTCAGACTAAAATTAGCCTTCATTTTGTATTTCATTTTATTGAACTGTTTTTATTATTATTTTTTATTTTTATTTTTTAACGATTTTATTTATTTATTTGACAGAGAGAAATCACAAGTAGACAGAGAGGCAGGCAGAGAGAGAGAGGGAAGCAGGCTCCCTGCTGAGCAGAGAGCCCGATTCGGGACTTGATCCCAGGACCCGGAGATCACGACCCGAGCCGAAGGCAGTGGCCCAACCCACTGAGCCACCCAGGCGCCCTTGAACTGTTTTTATTCAGTTAATAGGAAATGCACTACATAACCATGAGGCCAAAACCTTATTTTCAGGAGAAGGTAAAATTTGGACGCAGCCTAACTTTAGCCCCTGGTGCGACAAGTGTGTGCTTGGGTTTCACACAACACCGGGTTCTCATACATAATCTGCCACCAGGTGGCCTTGGGCAACTAACATCTTTGAATCTCATTTTTCTCATCTATAAAATTGAATTATAATACTTATAGGGCTTCTTCAGGATCATGGAAAAGAGTATACTGTGCATAAAATGCTGAATGTGCCTGTGGAAACATGTAATTAGTAACCAACCTGTATTCTTATGATATACCTCATATAACAGAATTCTAAAACAATTATTCTACATATTGATTGAAAAGAAACAGAAAATAAAGTCTTGACTATCCTCTGACATTGAGATATTCTGGATGGCTCTGTGGGAAGGGGTTAGGTATTGGGAAAAATTTAGTCTTCTACCTGTATTTTTCCTTTACTCTCACATGACTGCCACTCTCACCACACTTCTGACAATAGATGTGGGATGGGGTGTTTACTCTTACCAAACAATTCTGTGACACGAGCTGGGTGTTCTGCTATTTAATTCAATTCTGGCACTGTCCCCTTGGAGATATCATCTGATCCCCAGAGTTAAGTACCCTGAGTCACACAGCTGCCCCTTCAGATGCCCAAGCCCGGTCCAGGTTGTCACCTGTCCTTCTGACTGATAGCTAGGAAGTGGAGGTTCCCCTGACTCCTCCTTGAACTCGATTGATATGCTAGAGCAGCTCACAGAACTCATAAAATCAGTTTATTTACGGTTTGCCACCTTACTTTAAAAGGATATGATAAAGGACACAGATGAACATCCAGATGGATGAGATGCATAGGGCAAGGTTGTGGAGCTTCTGTCAGTCTCTTTGAGGGCCGCTCTCCCAGCACCTCCACCCACGTGCTCCAGCCACCTGGAGGCTCTCCAGGCCTTGTACTTGTGGAGACTTAGGGAGGTTTCATCGAGTTGGCATGACAGTCATTAACTCCATTTTTCCCCTCTCCCCTCTTCGGAGAGTGGGCTTAGGGCTGACTTCCAAGCTTCTAACCATGACCAGCTCCCATCTAGGAGTCACCACATTAGAATAAGAGACCTTGCTCTCATCCAGGAAGTTCCAAGGGATTTAAGAGTTCTGTGTCAGGAATCAGGGACAAAATATTTAGAAGTTTAAACCATAGTCTGATTATTTTCATATTTAACCACTCGACAAAACTTTTAAAATGTAATATATGTCTTTCCTTTTGAGAATAGAGTGCTGATTACTGCTATTAGACTGTTGTGGTCTTTTAAAATCTTATTTTAATTATTTTCTTTTGATATTGGATTTCTTATGTGTTTATGTGTTATGTATTTATGTGCGTGCGTATACATACCACATCTTTGTCCATTCATCTGTCGAGGGATATCTGGGCTCTTCCCATAGTTTGGCTGTTGTGCATGTTGCTGCTATAAACATTTGGGTGTAGGGGCCCCTTTGGATCACTACCTTTCTGTCTTTGGGGTAAATACCCAGTAATACAATTGCTGGGTCCTGGGTAGTTCTATTTTCAACTTTTTGAGGAAACTCCAAAGTTTTCAGGATGGCTGTACTTGATTGCATTCCAACTGACAGGGTAAGAGGGTTCCCTTCTTTCCCTTTTCTCTAAGGGAAAAAAGTTTTAGATTAAATTTCATCATTTCAGATCACAGTTAAAAAGTGCAAATTCCATCTTTTACATAATTGCATTTATACTCAATTTTTATGTTAATTTACTTTGCTCTCATCTCCTAATTGGGTTGATTTAGCAATAAATGGGTTAAAAAGTTTAAGTAGTAAATATTGAGTGGATTGACCACTATGGATTGTTTTATACTTAGAGTGCTTGTGCTTCCTCAGTAATGGTTGTGCACTTCAGACAGGGGCATTTTGAGATTCTGATTTGTTGGCAGTGATCTCAGATTATCAAGGGTTGCTGCATCTTCCTGTCTCTACAATAGGTAGAGGTATCTGATTAGAGAAGTGAAGTTTACCGAGAAAAATTTTTGTAAAAAGCCCAATGATATTGTTTCAGCTTTATTTTTCATTCTGCCTCAAGAGAATGGCACACACATCATAATCAGTGAGCATTGATAGACTAATTTTGGTTGGACCTGTTGGTTAGTGTTTTAATGTTCATGCCTTTAATTACTCAAGGGATAACAGCTTTTGCTTTAGTTTGTTGTATGACATAAATGAAGTTGACCTTTGTTTTAGAGCATAGATCTAGGGCCTTTAATCAGAACTTTTTATTTAAGGTGTCGATCGTGAAGTAAAATTTTAGTTTACCCCTTTTCACTTTGTCCCTCATTATTCAAAATAGTTACAAAGCTAAAACCTCGACTAGCCTCTGCTTGTCCAGCTTTTAAAGTAGGTGTTGTTAAATAAAATTTAGGAAGGATAACCCTAAATATTCATTCCCTGCATCTTCTCCTCAGTTTTTCAAGCGGTTGTGATTTATTAGTGATTTGTGAAAACAATTTATTGGGTTATCACAAGCATTAAAAAAGTAATAGAAAATACCAAACAATACATTTGGGTTAATGATTGTTTTGTGAAACTTTCATTAGATATATATATGTACATGTAAACAGGTAACTGTGTATACTGTAGTCCCAGGGATTCCTGTTAAGAGACAATTGGAAATCCATTTCTGTAAGGTTAACATTTGATTATTTTCTTTTGGGAATTTTATATATATATATGTGTGTGTGTGTGTGTGTGTGTGTGTGTGTGTATAAAATGTTTTCATTTAAAATTTTAACAAATCCAAATAAATATCTAGATTAAACACTATCTTTTAAATCTAAGTTAATGCTATATCAGAAGGTTTTATATTGCAGAATTTAACTTCTGGTTCCATGTATAATAAGTGAGGTATAATGAGAAAGAAGAATTTCCAACAGATATTCTTCTGTTCAATTTTAAATTCTTATCAGCTGTTTAAGGCTTTAGGATTGTGGTCAGCAAAACAACCTATATGTATGTGTGTAAATAAAAGTTAGTCAGTTTAGTTAGTTTGACCCACAAGTAGCTGAGGTATTGTAGTATTTTTATGAAGATGAGCATTCCATAGAGAAAAATATTACCTTTAATACTCGAGCACTTGAATCAGTTCTCTATTGCTGTACATTACCTGCTTTGAGATTTAATAAGAAGCAAGATGAGAAGCATGGACTGGTTAATGGTATTAAACTGTAATTCTTCTGTTCTGTGTATATGTAAATACATAGAGAAGGTTTGAAAGAAGACACCTTGTTTATTGTATATATTGTGTAGGGTAATCCTTATTGACTTAGGCTTTTTTTTTTTTGGAGAGGGATCTGAAGGAGATTCCGTTTGGTTCAATAGTTTATTGATGTAAGGAGAAATGAGTCTGATTCTGTTTCATAAGCTGTAATTTTTTTCTTAATCTCTACACCCAACATGGGGCTTGAACTCACAACCCTGAGATCAAGCGTTGTTGTGCTACCAACTGAGCTAGCCAGGTACCCCTGATAAGTATTAGTGAAGAAAGCAAAATATGTTCCTTATGATACCATTTTTTAGTGTATTAACTGGAAGGTGATTTAATATTGGATATTATTAATATTGAAATATGTAAAAATTAATATTGAATATCTTGGAGGTGGAATTTAAGGGTAAATAGAAGATTATTTGTTCTTGAAATTTTTACCTAGAGCAATATATTATTTTTAAAAAAAATTAAGAGATTTTTGTTTGTTTATTTGTCAGAGAGGGGGAGAGAGCACAAGCACAGATGGGGGCGGGGTGGGGAGAGGTAGGCAGAGGGAGAAGCGGGCTCCCCACTGAGCAAGGAGTGGGACTTGATCTCAGGACTCTGGATCATGACATGAGCCGAAGGCAGACGCTTAACCAACTGAGTCACTCAGGCGTCCTAGAGCATTTATTATTTTTATAATAGAAAATATATATTGTTTTAAGTAAACTGTACCCCCAATGTGTGCTCAAACTTTGTGACTCTGAGATCAAGAGTTGTGTGTTCTACTGATTGAGCCATCCAGGTGCCCCTATAATAAAAGTATTTTAAAGTATATGAAGTTATTCTCTGACAGCCACTTCTTACCCAGATTCATTATTCCTAGAAGAGTTCAATTATTTTTTAGGGATTGGACGAAATGGTCATGCTTTTCACTGGATCATCTTAGCTCCTTAGCAATAGCTTTAGCTTATTGACCATTGTGTTGAATTTTTAACTGTAAAGATGGTTATAGTGAAAATAATTTTCATATAATTGAGATTTAGGCTCTTGATAGGTTTAAGTGTATTTAGGCTTGGCAGCATCTTATATGAGGTCCTCTAAATTATGCCATTCTAGAACTAATTTCCTTTACCAGGTTTTAAAGCCTAAATGATGTTTGAGCTTTTGATGACTGTTTGAGAAGTCTTCAGTGGGCTCTTGGAGAAATATTTGTTTCTGTTTTGCAATGTTGTAAATGTGATCTGGTAACAGTATCCTCCCATAATTCCTAGTCTGAACCTTGAGGCTCTCCGGTTATTTAACCTGCCTTTCATTTTTGTTTTGGTCTATTGCCTGCATTTTTCTGTCCAGTTTAGAATCCATGGCCCATATCTCCAGCATTTGCTTTTTTGTTTGAGGACATTTATCATCCTGTCTCTTGGTATTAACTATTTCAGTAAATTCCTAATTCTCAGGCAGTTTATCTGTGTTGAAGATGCTCAGAACAACTGGAAAAATTAAGTTACCCAGCTTTTTAGGTTGGTACCTCATGCATCGATGTTTCTTTCCCTCTGGTTCCTCATCAAACAGAAAATACTCTGTCTAATTGTCTCCTGTTCTCTGCAGTGGGTACACCGAACATTCTTGCTTTGGTCAGAATGTATTCTCTCACCCCTCAGTCTTAGTAAATATTGCTACTTTCTTCACAGAGGCACTAGAGGAAACCAGAAGGGGCTTCATACACTTCATTTACTTGGATCGCTCACCTGGAACTTGTGGTGTCTTATGTGGGACTTACCAAACCTTTTCTTCCTGTGTTTCGTATCTCTGTGAATGGCACACTATCTGCTTGGCTCAAATTTGAAGATGTGAGCACTGTCACGACTTTTCTCTCCCTCTACCCAAACCCCAAATCCAGTGGATTCAGCGTCCTATCTCTGGTAGGTTTCCTTACTCCATACTTTCTTTGATCATTGTAGTTCAGGCCTCTATCTTCTTTTGCCTAGAATAAGGCAATATCTTTCCAGTTGCTTCCAGTGTTAAAGAAAAAGTTATTCAGTGACACTTGCTAAAGAATATAAAACAGACTTTATTTAAGGGAGACCATCATGAAATCGGTGTAGGGACCACTTCAGTGGAGGAGAGGGATTGGACCCAACTCTGACTCTAATAAGGACAAGAGGCATTTATATCCAAGAAGCAAGGATGGGGGTCATTAGATGGAAAGTTACTAAGAGCAAACAGCAGAGGGTAAGGGGGTTCTTGTTAGGTAAGCTTGGCAGAATCTGGAAGGCAGGACAGAGTGGTAAAATATCCAAGATGGCCAGACACCAAGGATGAGGGATTTTCATTAATGATTTATCAGGGTTCTCACTCAAACTGAATCCCACAAAGACAGAGAGGGAAACCCCAGGTCTGCTTAGAGAAGCCTGATTAAAGTTTGGTCAAAAGAGAGAGTTTTTGTCACCAGTTTCTACATTGTTTCCTTGCTCGGTGGTGGTGGTGGTGGGGTGTCTTCATACTAATGCATACACTCCCCTTTTTAAAGTCCATTGCTCTCAGGGTGAATCTAAAACTTGTCTGTGTACGCGTGTAGTGATCCGAAGGGACATCTGCACTCACTCCAGTGTTCATAACAGCAGTGTCCATAATAGCCAAACTATGGAAAGAACCCAGATGTCCATTGACGGATGAATGGGTAAAGATGTGCTACACACACACACACACACACACACACACACAGGAATACTACTCAGTCATCAAGAAAATGAAATCTTGCCATTTGCAGTGACATGGATGGAGCTAGAGGGTATTATGCTAAGCAAAAGAAGTCAATCAGAGAAAGATAGTTTATCATGTGATCTCACTCATGTGGAATTTAAGAAACAGAACAGAGATCAAAGGGGAAGGGAGGGAAAAATAAGACAAAAATCAGAGAGGGAAACATGCCATAAGAGACTCTTAATCATAGGAAACAGGGTTGCTGGAGGGGAAAAGGGTGAAGGGGTGGGGTAACTGGGTGATGGACATTAAGGAGGGCATGTGATGTAATGAGCACTGAGTATTATAAGACTGATGAATCACTGACCTCTGCCTCTGAAACCAATAATATACCATATGTTAGTTGAATTACATAAAATAAAGGAAAAAAAAAACTTAGCTGCACCCTGAAAGGTCTAGCCTTTTCCCCCTTCTCTACCTTTATCTGTCTTAATTGCTCTTCCCTCTTTTCTGCATTTCAACCATAGTCAAATTTTTTTAGTTATTTGAAGCTAGTAGACTTTATCATCTTTGGGTCTGGGCATACGATATCCCTACTCCTACCACAGTGCTTGACGCATAATAGGCACGTGATAAATATCTGTTAGATGAGTAAGTGGACAAAAGAACAAATAAAAGTATGTTGTATAAGGATAGGTATAAACATTTCTGAAATACATATATAGATATCCAAATGATTTAGCTGGTGAAAAGGTAGATTTAAAATCCTGTATTCAAATGAAGAATTTTGTGATAATGCAAGGGCAACTTGAATATTTATCATAGTGCATACTATATTTTCAGTAAGATGCAAATTTGTATAAAATGAATGGAAAATCATTTGCATTGAACAGGCCTTGGATATAAAGGTTGGTACTCAATTTCCCTAGATTCAGGTTTGAATACTATTTCCTGGCTACATTTACTGATTGCTTACTCTGTCTCCTAGAATTCTTAAGGAGGGACTCAAATGAGTATGAAACCATTATCACAATTGAAAAGGCAAGTTTCAGTATGTGTCTTACCTATGCTGGGATCAGTTTTTTTGTTTTGTTTTTAGTTTTTACTTTTCAAAATGTCCATGTTTCGAAATGAAAGCCAAAAAAAAAAAAAAAAAAGAAAGCCATATGTGACTTGTATCAAATGTAAACTAGCAAGGAATATTTCATTTTTACCACTAAGAATCTGTTGTATATGTACAGAATTAATAAAATTCTGTGTAAAGAAACTTACATCTCTGGGGTGCCTGGGTGGCTTAGTTGGTTAAGTATGCAGTTCTTGATTTTGGCTCAGGTTATGATCTCAGGGTTGTGAGATCAAGCCCCCCCGTCTGGGCTCTGAACTAGACATGGAGCCTGTTTAAGATTTTCTGTCTCCCTCTTCTCTTCCTCCCCTCACCCGTGTGTGTGCACGTGCTTCTCCTTCCCACCCCCCAATTCTCTGTCTCTAAAAAAATTTTTTTTTATCTCCAAGGACCTTGAAATTAGTTGGGAAATGGTGATAAATATATTAAGAATAGATTCAATTTCACTTAAATATAAAATGTGAAATTAACATAGTATGAGCAATAAAGACGATCATGTAGTAGGATGGTACTAATTCTTTTTTTTTTTTTTTAAGATTTTATTTATTTATTTGACAGAGAGAGAGATCACAAGTAGGCAGAGAGGCAGGTAGAGAGAAGGGGAAGCAGGCTCCCTGCTGGGCAGAGGGCCCAATGTGGGGCTCAATCTCAGGACCCTGAGATCATGACCTGAGCAAAAGGCAAAGGCTTAACCCACTAAGCCACCCAAGTGCCCCAGGATGGTACTAATTCTTAATGTTACATTGTTTTCTGCCAGGAACTTGTCTAAGCTCATTGCCTTCATTATCTTGTTAAATTTTTATAAATTATCAGTTGTGATACTGTTATTGTCCACATTCTACAAGAGAGGACACTGAGATCCAATGAGATTAGGTAATTTGCCCACTTTTGCATAATAAAGAGTAGAACTGGGATTCGAATTCAGGCATCTGACTCTAGAATCTATACACATTAAAGTAATGTTTTATCTTTAGCCAAAGTAAACTTGTTTTCAGATTGCATTTTGTGTGTGTGTGTGTGTGTGTGTGTGTACATATATAGACAATATTTTCATTAGTATTTAGTGTTAATTTTACACTAATGTGACATAAAGAGATAACTTAGTGGATTAAGTCATTAATTGGAAGCTGTTTCAATTAACAAAATGTTACAGTGTTCATTATTTAAGCATGGTTTTATTTTCTGAGTCCGATTTTATTTCTCACATAGCCACCTATTTTAAAGGTTACTGTTTATTTTCCAAATGCAAGTTTGGGCCTTTTGAAAGATAAATATTACTTGAATCTTTAAAAAAATATCTAGTATCAGAGTAATTGCAACAACCATTTATTGTAATTGGTAAAGATCTGCCAGTTTATCTGCATAATAATTAAATTTGGTAACATTTTAATTTTAATTTTTTGAACTATTACAGTTTATAATGGAGCTTTTATCTTGATAAGTAAAAACAAATAGAATTATTTTAAGTATTCCAGGCAGGGTCCTTTTGGTTTCCTGGGATCAGAAATCTATTTAAACTTGTATAGTTAAAGAGATCTTCTTCCTGGACAAGCATCCGAAAGAGTTAAGGTGGCTTTGGAGCGCAGCTCTCTCTCACCTGCCTCTTCCTCATTTCCCACACATGGCTGCTTTGTGATGTGCTGCTTGATGTCACTCCTAAGATGCCTGCATCTGTTTCCATCTCCTCTAATTTTTGCTGTCAAGCTGATAGTCTTTAGTCTCAATCCTTCTAAGCAAGATTAAGACTAAGAATTCTAATTTAACAGATTAACCAAATAAGTGCCTTGTGGTGAAATACAGGGACAAGTTACGATGATTTTCTGGTGTATTCAGTTGATCTGAAGGAGTTACTATAGAGGTGCTCTGTACCAAAACCACTTTGAAATGTGAAGGTTTAGGCGAATAGGTAAGGCCTGAGGGGCTTGTTTTGTAGTATCCGAAAAGTATGTGTATGTAAAAAGATTTTCATTCTGCCGTTATTTACTTAAAAGTATTGTATCAAAACTATAGTAGGAATACACTGATAATAGGTAGTTTTCAGTGAAACTGTTAATCTTAAATGCAAGTTCAAGATGAATTTTTGCCTGTAGGGTTCATTGCTAAATGCGGTTTTTATAAAAGGATGAGGGCTTTACTATTGTGGACATTCATGACAACTTTTGAGGAAGAATCTGGTAGATTTTGTTGATTTCTTTTATATGATCTTAAAGAGTAAGTAGTAGCTCCCACTGCAGCTAAAGCAGTGGTTTCTCAGTGGGTTTGTGTGTTGGGCTGTGTTTTTGCCTCTAAAGGGGTATTTGGCCTTCCTGGAGACGTTTTTTGATGGTCACAGCTGGGGAGAGGGGATTTCTGTGCTATGGCCTCTAATAAATAGAGGCCAGATACGCTACTGAACATTCTGCAATGTACGGGCCCTCCCCACACAACAAAGAAGTGTCCAACCCCAAGTGTCGATGGTGCCCAAGTTGATGTATAGAATCTATTATATAGAATCAAGGATCATAGAGCAAAAAGGTTAAAAGGTTATTGGAGTTAGAGAAGTTACCCTGAATTGGTTTAGAATGCCTTAGGGAGAAAGAGGAAGTCATTTCTATGGAAGCCTGTGTTTAAATATCACTGAGTGCGTTATTTTAATCTATATTTTAACTTTGGTGATTTTCCTGTATATAAACCAGTTTTAGTTATATTCTAATTCTTACTAATCAGAATATTTTTTAATTTCTTAGATACATTTTCCTTGAACTCATGGCCCCAAGATCCTGAGTCTCATGTTCCACCAACTGGGCCAGCTGGGCACCCCTGGAAAGTTTCTGATAAGACAGTATTTACCTTACAGTAAACTATACTTGTGAACTAGATTCTTCAACTGTTTAATTCTCATGAAGTTATAGATACACCTCAGAATATGTTTAAAAACAAAATTCCTGGGTGCCTGGGTGGCTCAGTGGGTTAAGCCTCTGCCTTCGGCTCAGGTCATGATCTCAGGGACCTGGGATCGAGTCCAACATCAGGCTCTCTGCTCAGCAGGGAGCCTGCTTCCCCCTCTCTCTCTGCCTGCCTCTCTACCTACTTGTGATCTCTCTCTGTGTGTCAAATAAATAAATAAAATCTTTAAAAACAAGCAAAAAACCCCCCGAATTCCTGAAATGCTGCAGGTATTTGAAACAATTAAAAAAAAAAACCTGTAAAATCTACTTTGCCTGTAACCCATTGATGACTCAGTGGTACACGTAAAAATGCCCTTATGAAAAATATAGCTCTATAATTTCTTAAATATCCTAACATATAAATCGAATATTTACTCAGTAGTTCTTTAAATTTGTTTTAAAAAATTTTTTAAGACCCTGAGATCATGACCTGAGTTGAAGGCCAGAGCTTAACCCACTGAGCCACTCATGCGCCCCTCAGTAGTTCTTTACCTTCTGATATGAATGAAATTAATGTTCAGGTTTCTTAAAGCAGCTCCAGTGGAAGTTTTTTCAGACCCAGAATTTCCTGCATAGAACATGAATTTATAGAGTGGTTCTCTCCATGATCATTAGACATTCCGCATGTCTAATGATCACCACCAGATGGCGATCTTATACGTCGATAAAGACCTACTTGGTGCAAACTGAATTGGTTGCCCCAATTAAGCCAGTTGAACTCAGCAGTGATATTTAGCAATGGTAAAAGGTGTGGACTGGCTATGCATCTCTCTGAAACATGAGACCTGTTTTGTTTTACAGGGTTTTCTTCTTTTTTTTCTTGGCTCTTTGCTTCAAATTTTTCTGTGGAAACCAATGTAAAACAATATCCCCATAAATTTATTATAATATTGATGCGTCCCACAAATTCATTTTTAAAAAACAGAAATGTGTTGAAAATTTTGATCCATCTTCTGACCTCATGAAATGCACTTTTGAAATGTTACTTGCCTTGTTATCAAAGTTCTATTAAAACATGAGTTGATCACATTTTTTTTCCCCCAAAGATTGTATTTACTTATTTGGTGGGCGGGGAGAGAACGAAACGGTGAGGGGAGAGGGAATCTGAAGGAGACTCTGCACTGAGCACAAAGCCTGATGTGGGGCTCTATCCCACAGCTGGGATATCATGACCTGAGGTGAAACCATGATTTGGACACTTAATGGACTGAGCCACCCAGGTACTTGGAATTGATCAGTTTTGAAGAATTGACTAAAATGATAATTTTTTGTGTTTAATAACTTTTTAATGGTTATTTCTGATATTAAATCATATACTGTATGTTGAATTAATAGATCCTTAACATCTTTAGAGAAGCGTGATCTTTGTTGAAACAGACCAGTATATCATCCTCATACTTTTTATCTTTTATGTTTTTAGAAATACTTACTAACAAATATGTTTTATCCTTTATAAAACATAAAAATGTGATCATATTAAATATGATACTTCTACAATTTGCTTTTTTTCTTATATTAACTGGTATCTATAGAGTGGAACTTCCAGGTTCTGTTTCATTCTTTGTGTCTTACTAATAATATCTAATGATAATTAGCTGTTCCCTATTTACTTTCAGGTTGTTTTCTCTTTTGCCAGTTTGAATAGTCAGCATGCTTGACCTTATCTATACATTTTGGTGGTTTTATTTCTGAGTAGATACTTAGGAGTGATACTGCTGCACAAAGAATATTCTTAAAGATTTAAAAAAATGGGTTCTTGCTAGCTTATACTCCAGAAAGTTTTGAGAAATTTATATTCCCACTGGGAATTATGAGAGTGTCTGTTTACTGGTTAGATGTTAATTTTTTTTTCCTAATCTGATGAGTAAAATTTGCTGAACCTGTAGTGAGAATGTCTGTCTTATACAATTATTGGTCCTTTATATTTTCTCTTAAGGAAATTACTTGGTTCATATTTTTTGTTTATTTTTTTATGCCTTTTACTTCCTTTTTAAATCAAGAAATTTCTTGTATTAGAGATATATAATGACATGTCTGTCATTCTGCATATATTTCCTTACGTTCTACCTTGTCTCTTACGATGTTCTTTGCTTTAGAGAAATGTTTGTTTTTAATGGAGGAAAATACATCTTTATCAGTCTTTTTCTTTCTCATCTTGACTAAGATGAGATTTCTCATCTTGATTTCTCATCTTGACTAAGAATATATCCCCACTCCAAGATATTACCCTTCTAAGTAATCCATCTAGAATTTATTTTTACCTGTGGTTTGACAATGAAGTAGACAACTTCATTTTATCAAACTGGAAAAGCAAAGAAATCTTAGTTTTAGTTTCTTGACTCAATTTTGCCTTATAAAATATATAATTATTGTTTCTGTGTTGGTACCATACATATCATAATTTTATAGTATATTGGATTGTTTTTTTAGGCGAAGTGTCACCTACCCCCCTTTTTCCATGATTTTATTGGGAATAGATTGTCTTAGAGATAGTGGAAACTTATGACTTGTGCAAAGACTGAAATCTTTAGTATTTTGCATTTTAATATGTTTGCTTTTGTTATCTAGTCAGTAATTTATCATTTTGGGGCAGGTTCTTCATATTCTAATTATATTTAAGTTACATTGAAAGAGATAACTTGAGTGTAATATTTGAGAGAGTTTCTTGAGCAGTACGGGGTTTAGTGACATTTTCTAATGGTCCAGTCATAAATCTTGATTCTGAACTAGATAGTAGTGTTTAAGCAATCCTAGTACTCCAAATGTATTTTTAACATGAATTTTAAAATTCAAGACAAACCATAGGACACAGCTTACTTAGAAGGCTTCACTATAAATATGGAACAGAAGGTAGTTATTATCAGTCTTTATATAAAAATAGAAATCTAATTTATGTAAGTGAAAAGGTATGTGTGTGTGTGTGTGTCAGGGTTGTGGAAAATCCTTATTTTTCTTTTTGTAAAATAAGCAGATATTTGCCTAAAATGATACATTATTTAAAGTTATGATGACAACTCTAGCTACCAAGAACAGTTATAAGGCAAAAGCAGAAAGTAGTTCTGTCTGGTGAGTGGACATGATATGAGAGGAGTAGGGAGCCTTGTGTAAGTCTTGATATCTTCTATCATGTATAGGTTTACTTAATTTTTTCCAGATGAAGTTGCCTTCAACAATCTTTAGGAGATATATATATATATATATATATATATATATATATTCATTCTATTTTTTAGAGATTCTTTTTTTTAAGATTTTATTTATTTATTTGACAGAGAGAGAGAGATCACAAGCAGGCAGAGAGAGAGAGGGGAGGCAGGCTCCTTAGTGAGCAGAGAGCCCGATGCGGGACTTGATCCCAGGACCCTGGGATCATGACCTGAGCGGAAGGCAGTGGCTTAACCCACTGAGCCACCCAGGCGCCCTAGGGTATATTTTTTAATTGGAACAAAGCAAGTTATGTATATAACAGTGAGTTGTAACATGGCTATCTTTTTTGGTAAGAATATATATACTTCTATTTGCATTACAGAAATGGGGAAAAGGTTGAAAATGGGGCAGAGAGAATAAGGGAATAAACGAGACTGTTTTGATTCATGTAAAGGTATGCCTAAATGAAATAAGCCGGATACAGAATAACAAATACAGTATGCTCTCACTTATATCAGACTCACAGAAGCAGACAGTGGAATGGATGGTTGCCTGGGGCTGCAGGTAGGAGGAAGTGAGGGGGGTGATGGTTAAAGGGTACAAAGTTTCAGTTACATAAGGTAATTAAGTTCTGGAAATGTGTTAGACAGCATAGTGCCTACAGCTAAGAAAACTGTATTATAGGGGAGCCTGGGTGGCTCAGTGGGTTAAAGCCTCTGACTTAGGCCCAGGTCATAGTCCCAGGGTCCTGGGATCGAGCTTCGCATCGGGCTCTCTGCTTAGCAGGGAGCCTGCTTCCCACCCCATCTCTGCCTGCCTCTCTGCCTGCTTGTGTTCTCCGTCAAATAAATAAAATCTTTTTTTTTTTTTTTTAAAGCTGTATTATATACTTAAAATTATTTTGGCAGATAATGGTCCGGTATTCTTACCACACACACACACTCAGTAATAAGGGGAGGGGTGGGAGGAAAGTTTGGGAGGTGACAGATATGTCTGTGGCCTTGATGGTGGAGATGGTTTTATGGGTGTGTATCCCCAGACTCATAGAGTTGTATGTATTACATACATGTTGATCATACCTCAATAGATCGCCTTAAAATAAGGATTGCTGAAAAATCTTTAAAGAAATAGATTTAAATTCTGTACCTTATATGTTGAGTTAATATCTTTTTATTTTATCAAGAGAGTTGTAGAATTAAACTTATTTTACCTTTCTATTTAATCTGTAAACTTGATATTTTAAAGTTTAGTTTGAATATTGGTTTTAGTAGTGCCCAGGATACTGTCACAACAGGTAATATGCTGCAGAAATTGATCTTTTGTATTTTGATGTAGAGTCAGTTTTGTTTTGCAATTTAGGAAATTAAAAATTTGTATGTACCTAATTCCTTCTTTTCCCTTTCCTGGGGACTCTTAACCTTCCTTTCCTCTCTCTCCTATACATGTGTCCGATACTACCCCCCCTCCCCCCGCCAACCACCTGGCTTTCCCTCCTTCCTTTTACCTAAATCCCTGTGCTCAGGGTTTTTATAATCTAGTGCTTGAAACCTATGGCTGACTAGGATGTTAAGCTCTTAAATATAGTGGGGAGGGCCAAGAGTTTCTACAGGAGGTAAATTTCAAGAGGTTATTGTGGGAATTGCTATTGAACTTGATTGTTTGCAGACACTTTTCATTCTGGTTGTGATGTATTGAGAATTTTTAAATTTGTTGACTAACGGGGTGCCTGGGTGGCTCAGTTGGTTGGACGACTGCCTTCGGCTCAGGTCATGATCCTGGAGTCCCGGGATCGAGTCTTGCATCGGGCTCCCAGCTCCACGAACAGCTGGGCTCCCAGCTCCACCTTCTCTCTCTGACCTTCTCCTCGCTCATGCTCTCTCCAACTGTCTCTCTCTCAAATAAATAAATAAAATCTTAAAAAAAAAATGTTGACTAACATATCTTTTCTAGTTGCTTTCTAAAAATTTATGTTTGTTTGCCAACTATAAATCATAGAAAGGTTGAATATTTTAAAAATATGATTAGTTATATGCTTTAGGGGAACTGTTGATGTCATTGGGGTTTCTATCTTAGAGAAATTTAATAAAATACAAGCTTTAGTTTGAAGGCTATGTTATGTCTTTTGACTGCTATCTACAGTATCCTATAAAGTTGTGGAAAATTAAAACATTGTTTTTCTGTTTGATTTATTATTTTGGTTTTACATTTCTTACTTTGTTATTTATCTGTTATATGTTATCTGGATTTTGCAGGATTAGCTGGTAGTAAGACTTCGTTTTTGGGAAATAGATATTCCTATAAAAAATATCATTTATTTGCATTGTTTTAAGGCTTTGATGGCTCCAGGGAGAAAATATACTATCCAAAGAAAATAGTTTAATTAAAAAGAGAATTAACTTAATTTAGATTACAATTATTTAAAAAATTTTTTTTTATTTATTTGTTTGACAGAGAGAGACACAGTGAAAGGAGGAACACAAGCAGGGGAGTGGGAGAGGGAGAATCAGGCTTCCCACAGAACAGGGAGCCCAACGTGGGGCTCTATCCCAGAACCCTGGGATCATGACCTGAGCCGAAGGTAGACGCCCAATGACTGAGCCACCCAGGCATTAAAAAAATTTTTTTTTTAAGATTTTATTTGAGTGAGAGTGTAAGTGCATACAAGTGCTGGAGTGGCAGAGGGAGAAGAAGAAACAGACTTCCCATTGAGCAGGGAGCCCAGGATGGAGCCCAGGATGGAGCCCAGGACACTGAAACCATGACCTGGGCCAAAGGCAGACACTGAACCAACTGAACCACCCAGGTACCCTAAATTAAGAGTACAATCTATATGGATTTGGTACACATTTTATTTTATTAATTCATGTTCAGTTAGAATTTTGTTTTAATCATCTATAGTTGAATTTTTTTTTATTATTTCTATTTCTTATATTTGTTTCTTACATCAGTATTTCTTATCTCTGTCTTATATCTTACATCTATTTTTCTTTATAGACCGTTGGAATAGAGGAAAAAGCGTGGACTGAGAAAGACTAGGTTTGCATCTTAAACCTACTGCTTACTAGATCTGTGACTTCGGAGAAGTAATTTAACTTCTCTGAGCTTTAGTTAGTGTTGAGAGGATTAAATTAAATGTCTGAAGGTTAAATGTACTATGTAATAATTCAGTGTGTATCATCATGTTTAGCCTAGTTTTGGCACATAATAGGTGCTCAATAAGTATTTTTATTTATTTTTTTTAAGATACCCAGAATAATAGAATGATAATTTTTAGTCTTCATTCTTTAAAATGTTTGTTGAACAAACAATATCATAGAGAAACTAAAAAGAATATAATCCACCTACAACTATGTATGTATGTATGTATGTATGTAGTTAGTTAGTTAGTTAGTTAGTTAGTTAAAGTAAGCTTGGTGCCTAGTGTGGGGCTTAAACTCTCAATCCCAAGATCCAGGTTCATATGCTCCACTGACTGAGCCAGCCACCCCACACCCAAAACTTTATATTTTCAAGATACAGCCCTTTACAGTAGTTCTCAAAGTGCTGTCCATGGACCTCGGCCAGCCCCTGAGATCAGGGGATCTCTAATGCCAAAACTATTTTTAATAGTTCAAGACATTATTTGCCTTTTCCACTGTTGTGGAATTTGTACTGAGGGTACAGAGGCAATGATGAGTAAAACTTCTGGTCCCTTAGCTCAAAACAAGGCAGAGGCACCAAACAGCCCTGGTAGGCATTCTCAGTTTAAAAAATGAAACAGATTTTCACTTAGGAACATCCCTTGATGAAGAAGGAAAAATCATCTTGGTAAATCTGAGTCTTGGAGTGCACATTACTTTAATATTCTGAATGACAAAATAGGAAGCATGCATGAAAACACTTCTGTTACATACTGAAGTAACAGTAATTGGGGTAAATACACTGGTGTGATTGCTTGACTTATGAGCTGAAGCTGGCTGCTTTTGTACTTGAAAGTAACTGCACACTAAACTATGGTTATTCAGACTTGACATTTGGCAGGTATTTCCTAAAAAAGGATGTGAACCTATCACTTCAAACAAAAAGAACTGGTAGCATTTGTTACCAATGATAATAAATCTAGCTTTCATGATAAAACAAGAAATTTGGAAAAGTTTTATCTACCAGCTGAACTTCTCTGATGAGGTTATTGATGATATTAACAAAATATATTTTTAATATCATATAATGAAATGTGAGGTTTGGAAGAGTTCTAGTACCCAGTGAACATGTATTTTAGAACTGGGTGAGAGAACCATTCAAAGTGCATGGTAGATTAATGGATTTCAGTATACATGCACAAAAGCATTCATTTGAAATGGTTTTAAAATCCTTTTTTTTTTTTTTTTTTTTAAGATTTTACTTATCTATCTGACAGAGAGAGATCACAAGTAGGCAGAGAGGCAGGCAGAGAGAGAGGAGGAAGCAGGCTCCTCGCTGAGCAGAGAGCCCGATGCAGGGACTCGATCCCAGTACCCTGAGATCATGACCTTGAGCCGAAGGCAGCGGCCCAACCCACTGAGCCACCCAGGCGCCCCTGAAATGGTTTTAGATTCTACCTTGCAAACTAACGTTTAAGAAATGACTACTTCTTGGGGTGCCTGGCTGGCTCAGTTGGTAGAGCATGTGACTCTTGATTTCAGGGTCCTGATCTCTACCTTGGGCATAGAGCTTATTCAAAAATAAATATTTTAAAATAAATTATAAATTATTAAATTATTATAATAATTTTAAAATAAATTATTTAAAAAATAAATTTTAAAATAAAAATTTTAAAAATGACTACTTTTTAAATTTGGTGCAGTATCAGTGAGGAATATCCACAGTTAACTGAAAAGAATATTAAAACACTTCTCCCTTGACAACAGAGTATTTCATGGATCTGGAATTTTTATATAATTCAACCAAATCATATCCTTGATTAGAGAATTAGATATGAGAATCTAATTGTCTTCTATTAAGGTCAGGTGTTAGAGATGTACAGAAATGTAAAAGCCCATTTTTTCATTAAAGCTTTTATTTTTGAAAAGGATTATTTTTCATTAAAATACTATTTATGTTAATGTGTAATGACTTTATTTTAAATTGAATTTAAATCTTTTAAAGTTTTCTCAGTTTTACTTCCAATATAGTAAATATAGATGTTAAACTTGTATAAACAAAGGCCGTTTGAGGTCTTCTGTAATTTTTAGAGTGTAAAGAGATCTTGAGTCTGAAAGTTGGAGGAGTGCTTCTCATTTTCTTTTTCCTCTTTTAGCTAAAAGATTAAAATAATTGTAAACCATAATGTGATTAAATAACTTTGTTGAATTACTCTTGTTATTAATATAGTTATTATATTATATACTATTAATGTAGTTGGTATAAATATTAGAGTAACAATTATACAAGTTGGTATACATATTAGAGTAACAATTAAAGGCAGAACTTTCTTCAGATGCAGACATCTTTGGGTCCTCCTGAAATTAAGTGAAAGGGCTAGATTTAACGAACTATGTTGTTGGCAGTTTATTCTCTAAGATCTGACTAACCCTCACTCACTCACTCATGTAACCATCCCCATATATCCTTAGAGTATGTTCTCTTTTGAACTACTGTTACAGTAAGTTTCAGTTGAAAACTGGTTGCTATGTTTCTCTTTTGGTATTTTCTATTACTACTGTGTGTATTATGCTCCTAGTCTCTTTTGCTGTCACTCTCTCTATATAAGTTGTAGTCATTAGCTTGGAAGATTAGGTAACTTAGAAGACTGTGATTGGCTGTACCATAAAAGCAACTTAGGAGAGTTCATCTGTGCAAAGCACAGTGACCTAAATCAGATATATACTTACTGTCCCTGGAATCTTCAAGGGACTTAACTGCGTTACATTGTCAAAGACAAGCCATTTATATTTTGCTATGGAGAGATTTCGTCTGGAGAAGAAGTTTCCTGTATGTACCTGGTTGTGATCTTGTGTTTTATTTACAAACAGATCTGACTTTTTCAGTTTACTAGTGAAGCTTGAAGAAATGTCAGGCTTATTAGCACTGGCTTAGAATAGTATCATCCTCTGTGTCCTTGGCTGTGGAAGTCGTTTGCTGTAAAGAGGAGATCCTGGTATAAAGTTAGCAGTGTTTGTAGCATCATTATTATTCTATAAAATTAGTTTTTTTGACCAGTTAATATTACTGGAATGAGGCTTTTAAAAATTCTGTTTGGCCAAGATACTAGGAAAGAAATCACTTTGTCTTTAATGGTTAAGTATGTTTTGAATATAAACTGAAATATTTGATAACTCTTTGTAGTTACAATCATTATTTTTTGGAGGTACTACTTTTGGCCTGTGGCCATATGTCTTAAGTAATGAAGAAATTAATTTGTGATAGGGATCTTACGCTGTTTTAAAGCAGATTTTGTAAACCTCAAATGTCCAAAAAGGATAAAAAACTAGATTTATGGTATATTGTTAAATAATCTTTTAACATTCTTTTTCTTTTTCTTTTTTTTTTTTTTATTATTATGCCTTTGACCTGTTAAAAGTTTGGTTTTTGGTCATTTGGCCAAGAAAACACAAATCACAGATTGTGCTTTTTCAGATGGAAAAATGACTTATGGGAAGAATTAGTACAATGTGTTACGTAGTTACAAAGTCTGTTTCAAATAGTTTGATTTTGCTGGGAATTCCTGCTTGTGAATTGAATTTTAGTTTTATCATGTGTTGGTGATGGGCTTTTTTGTTTATAAACTGATTTATTACATTTCAAAATACTGAATACCTTTGTATGTTTGAGCTTTAATTGTGTTCATAAGGAGTCTTTAAGTAAATCCAGTGTAAATTTTTAGCTCCTTTGAAACATACTCAACATTCTAGTATTAGAGAGCTTACTAAGAATCCTGCGTGATGCTTAGGGTATACTAGTGAACAAAACAAACATGATTCCCCTCTTCTTGGAACTTATGTTCTATTGGAAGATAGTAGAAAGAAATTAAAGAAGTAGTTATATAAGTATGTAAAGAACATTGAAGAAGTATAATATATAATTGTAAGTTTTAACAGATGTTGTGAAGAAAAAGTACTATGTGTTCTCAGCATATATTATAGTGACCTTGGTCTCTTGTTGTGTGGGTAAAGAACCCATGTAACTGGGACTCTTTAGAGACCTGGCTTTTAATTTCAGTTCTTTCACCAGCTTACAGTGTGATCTTGTGTCGCTTAAGCTGTGTGTGTGTAATGTATGTATAAAATCTGAACATTGAATGAAAAAATAAAGCCTGTTGATCCCTATGAGTCTGTGAGGTCTCATTCATTAAGATTAGGAATGGAAAAGATAATTCACTTACCTCCAGATTTTTTTTTTTTTTTTTAAACCATGGAGAGCCACTTAGCTGTAAATTAACTGTTAAGCTGGACATTTGATAGTATTACAGTTTTTCATTCATTTATGTATCTCTGGTACCTGGAATATGCTTGGCACATAGTTTGTACTCAGTAAATATTTATTGAATGAATGAGTTCCATAATTCCTAGTCTTTAAGGGAATGAAACTTTTCTCATGACCTGTTGGATTTACAGGGAATAAGGTTATTATCTAGTGGAAGAAGAGGCAAACCGACCATATTGCTAAGGGATTTTCTGGCTGTCTCCTGTTGGTTTTTACTAGAAAACTGCAAAGGAACCCTAAAAATAGCCAGGTCATGATAAGCTTGTGCTGACCGGAGATAAGGAATCTTGACAGAACACGTACTGGGCCTTATTTCGTTGAAAAACTGATTGGGGTGTGTGTGTGTGTATGTGTGTTTTCCCTTTAGTGCAGAATGCCTGTGCTTTTCTGCACATTTTAATTACTAATAAGATTGTGATAGTTTTTTTTAAAAAGCCTGTTTTAGAAATAGATTTTATTATGCTTATTTCAGTAAACATATACTACTTGATAACCATAAAATAAGTGATTTGTATGTTTTTTTTTTTGTGTGTGTGTACTGATTTGGAACTTGGAAAGAATGCATTTCCCCATAGAAATAATATAATAAATATTTGTGATTTATAATTTCAAGTAGAACCCTGATGAGGCTTTCCATTTGTTCATGACTCTTGTGCCTTGTGATGAAGTACGTGACAGTACAGTGTGTCACTAGCAATCCTCTTTCTTATTGGAGTCCATTATGTGGCAGTTTTTATGCCTCAGACCTCTTAGTTTTCTTACTCTTACATTCTTTGTTATTTCACTTTTTTCTTTTGAAACTTTTTCTTAAAATCCATTGTGTTTAGTTTTAACAGTGGTATATAAAATAGATTTTTAAAAAATAATCATATAATGTATTTTTATCCCCAGGGGTACAGGTCTGTGAATCGCCAGGTTTACACACTTCACAGCACTCACCGTAGCACATACCCTCTCCAATGTCCATAACCTCTTAAATTTCACACAACAAACTGAGGGTTGCTGGGGTCCCTCCTCCAAATCACTTATGGTTTGTCTCCCTCCCGATCCCATCTTGTTTCATAAAATAGATTTTTGAAGGCTTTTTTCTCCAACATCCGAATCTATCTGCACCGGGCACAAGGCATTTTTCTCAAGACTTTAATTTTTTTTTTCCCCCCTGTGGGAATTGCATGATTGTCTGAGTTTGAAATTTGCTGTTTTAAATTTGTAGTAATTTCCCATATACCTCTTCTGTCTTTTCTGCATGTTTTAGAGGAATGAATCAGAAATGCCAAGTGAGTTCTTTAGAAACTACGAATATCATTCTTTGACTTTTATTTTATGAAATGGTAGGCATTGATGATTGATCTCCTTTTAATTGGATTAGAAAAGATTATTTGCCCTATTCTTAAGATTTTTGCCCATAAATTTATAGTTTCCTAAATAAGTTCAACTTTTGGTGGTAGATGGGGATATGGTTAGGAATTGGAAATGTTGGAGGAAACTTGTATTTTGGAGGGGGACAACATTGTTATTTATACATACTCTGATAAGTTGCCCTACACGTTTTGGGGAAATATTCTGACATACAAATCAACTTTTAAAATACTATTTATTGATTTAGGTTTCTTTGTATTTCAGTGAAAGTGTATGATTTACAGTATTTTCTTGTGAATTGGAATATACTTTTCATTTTCTGAAGGATTAAAACAATGTAAGTGAAGTTGACAGTATTCCCAAGCAGGCTTACTAAAATGATTAAGAGCATGAAGCAGTCTTTATTGAAGAGCGTGTGTAGTACTTTAGTCCTAATCATAATGCAGGGAGGGAGGTGGTGTTTAAACTTTGGTGTGCACCAGAATCACATAAGGGGGTTATTTAATAGAGATACTTGTTACCCACCTTAACCTACTGAATGAGCACATCTAGCATAGAGCAAGGGGAGATGAATTTTAATAAACTCTTTAGGTGTGCCTGAATTTTTAATACATTTAAAAGTCTCTTAAAGTAATAGTTTTATATCCTTATGAAAGTTACTTGCTGTATCTTGGCATTTTCTCCTAGATACTTATGCATGTATTTCCTGTGAATAATTCTTCATACAACCGTAATACTATTTTAGGATATATTTTAAATCTTCACTTCATTTTTAATTAGGAAACTTATAGGTATTTGTTTCTGTACTTGTAAGGCCTCTCTAATCTAGTTAGAAAGCTTTTTTTTTCCCCCTTAAACATGGAATAGTTTCCTCATTTAGTTTAGTAAAAAGTGGGAGCATTTTCTATGGGTTCTGTATTGTTTTGTGGCATTTTATGTAATATATCCTTCCACAATGCTTTCAGGTGGGTATTATGCTCTGTAGATGAGGACCAAGATAGGTAAGTGACTTTCAGAAGATTGCATTCTTAAGTCTTCTTCTGTATTCACATGGCTAAAAATAAATCAGAGAATATAAACTAATAAATTCAAAAGTCTACATCTACTGCCAGAGGTAACTGGTTTTCCTGTTTTCTTGTATGTCTTCCAGTGTTTCATTATGCAAATTAAAATGTTCCTGTTCTGGGTACTTCCTAACACAGAAAGTAGCAGACCTTATATATGGTTCTCTACCTTGTGTATATTTCATTTTATAATAGGTCTTAGACACTATATGTACTGGCATGAAAAATACCTCCCAGTACCTTGGTATTCCACTGGCATAGCCATTCCTCTATTAAATAGGGACTCTTGGACTGTGTCCAATCTTTTCCCATTATAAGCTGCAATAAATAATCTTGTACATGTGTCCTTTCATACATAGAGAATTTAAACTTTCATTATGATCTTATATTTCTAGTTCTTTATTGTCTTCTTTGTTACGGAGCACTTATAATCTGATTAGTAACCTTATTTTACAAACAGAAATGGAATAGAAATTTGAAACCAATGCAAATAATTTTCTAAAGATTAGCGTGAGTCAATCTTACATTGACATACTTTGGATAGCTTTTTTTTTTTTTTTTTAAAGATTTTATTTATTTATTTGACAGAGGGAGAGAGGTCACAAGTAGGCAGAGAGGCAGGCAGAGAGAGAGAGGAGGAAGCAGGATCCCCGCTGGGCAGAGCCTGATGTGGGGCTCGATCCCAGGACCCTGTGATCATGACCCGAGCTGAAGGCAGAGGCTTTAACCCACTGAGCCACCCAGGTGCCCCTTGGGTAGCTTTTTTATTCTTCCATGTATTTCAGTTTTCTCAGTGCCTTGGGATTATTTCATTTTAGGAAGGCTTTATAGGCATCACTTATCTGATGTTAAGAATGAAAACATTTTGATGTCGGGGGTTGCTCTTTGCTGTTACTATATTTAGTTTTTCATTACATTCTTGGAGTTAAAAAATGAAGTTTTGGGGTGCCTGGGTAGCTCAGTGGGTTAAAGCCTCTGCCTTTGGCTTAGGTCATGATCCCAGGGTCCTGGGATCGAATCCCACATCAGACTCTCTGCTCGGGCAGGGAGCCTGCTTCCTCCTGTCTCTATGCCTGCTTCTCTGCCTACTCTGTCAAATAAATAAATAAAATCTTAAAAAAAAAAAAGTTTTTTCCTAGATGCAAATATAAAAATAACTGACATATTAACAGATTGAAATTTGAACTTATTCTCTTTTTAAATTACTAAAATTAAATATTTGTTGTAACAAAAAAATTAAACAGTATATGATTGTCTCTGTGTTATTGCTTTCCTAATCATCAATATGAGACCGTTTGAAGGTTAGCCTTCCAAATATTTATTACTGTGTAATACATTTTTGTATATACTTTAAAGAATACAAGTGTACTTTATATAGTATATAAACATACTCTATATTTAGAAATACGGCTTGAGGCATTATCCTAAAATGATAGGATTTAAAATGCAGTATATTTGTTTCAGAAACGAATTGTCCCCTTGAAACATTAATGGCTTTGTTCTAAGGGATTTCCAGTATATAAAGTCATATGCATCCTGCAGACTTTGTTGAATTACTTGTAATATGTCAAGATGACTATTTGTGTGGCCTACTTAATTTAATGTTTGCATTTATAGCAGATTGCCTTTTTGATTCGTGTTTCACAGTTGTTGAAAAGCTACAAAAAGTTTTAAGAGAAAGGGGGAATGCAGATGCTCCTCCCCTTGTTTACAGTGCTAGTATTATAAATTTCTTATACTCTTAAAATTTGAACTTTAGTTTGTTCTGCCAGTTACACGTGAGAGCATTCTTCTTGAAAACCCAGTCAGTCACAATAAAATAATATTCTTAGTTGGCTTTAAGTTAAGTGACTTACTTACTTAAAGCCTCACAGGCACGATTAAATGGGAGCCAGCTGGGTGGGCCATGAGAGGAGGGGCTGGTAGATAGACTTTTTTCAGCATGCCACTTTTTGCACATATTGGGGGCATTTTTTGGTATGGTAGATGTTTAGATGTCCAGCTTAGGTTGTTTTTGAGTATTAGTTAATAGTGTTGTTAGTCCATATAAACATGTAAGTATATCTGTAGAAATAAAAGGTATTTTTTGGTTAGGGGTAAGAGAAAAATCTGTTGTTTTCTTTCCTATCTTAGCCAGCGTTCCTGATAATGAAAGTTTAGAATGGGAGCACTTAATCCCTTTTAGAATACACAGTATGCTACCTCTTGGGAATAATCACCTTTTAGGAGACTGCTTATATTCAACCTGTACATGAAATCACTGGAGGAGAGCTGAAGGTTTTAGAGTATGAAATGCTTACTAATTATACTTTGTTTTTTTGTGTGTTTCTAAGTGTGTATTTTTGTGATTCCTATTTTAGTCTTTCCTCATTACTTATTGGTGTTTGATTGTTGTGAGGCAGTTCGATGAACCATACATACTGTTGTCACTTGTCTTTCTCAGTCCATTATGTGAAAATACAGTCTGTTACCCGCTCCTGTAGACATAGAGCCTTAGTAAGTCATTTGACTTCTGCTTTTTCTGTATTAAATTGAACAGCAATCCTTCAAAGTTCTGTACAATAACCTCTTGATACTCAATTCTATTTGATTATATATTTGAATTGTCTTATCTTCAGAAGGTGGATTTGGATATCAAGAGATCTGCATTGCCTTAATGTATTGTTTCTGGTTCTGAATTTTGGGATGTAAATAGAGTTTGGATAGCAGGGTATTTGTATAAAAAGTTAAATTGATTCAGCTCTTGGGGGCACCTGGGTGACTCAATGGGTTAAAGCCTCTGCCTTCAGCTCAGGTCATGATCCCAGGGTTCTGGGATCGAGCCCCACATCGGGCTCTCTGCTCAGCGGCGAGCCTGCTTCTTCCTCTCTCTCTCTGCCTGCCTCTCTGCCTACTTGTGATCTCTGTCTGTCAAATAAAATAAATAAAATCTTTAAAAAAAAATTTGATTCAGCTCCTGATTTAAAGATTGGAGAATTTAGACACAGAATCTGGATAGGACGGCACAATTGTATACGAATAATATGCATTGAAAAAAGCTGTACCAAACATATGCTAGTATAGATCAAAATTGGAGGAGATGTTAATCGATCATTTTAACCAACCTCCTGTTTGATCCTTTCTTAAATGGTCTTCCAGTTTATGCTTGGCCCTTGAAATTGGTTAGAAGCTAACTGTGTTCTTTCCGGTTTATTGTTCTAAGTGTTAGATCCTGGACAATGAGATCAGCCATAAAATGGGAATGGCTGAAAATATGTCTTGAAAAATTTGAAAAGTGCTATAATTTGATCAATAAAAAAGTGCCTGTATTCTAGAAAAATAATATTCAGTGGGATATTAATGTTGCAATTAATGTTACTACTATAATTATATTTATATGTATTTATATATCCTATATAAATACATTTATTTATGTAAACATATTTATGTATAATAAAATTATAATTTTATTATTTGATTCTCTTATCTCCAGTTGTCTTCTGTTGCCTAAAGAATTTCCGGTTATAGTATAAGGACCTTCAAAGAGAATGAATTAGATTATTTACTTTCTTTTTTGAGAGCTCTTTCCTCTCCTCCTTTGGAAGGTTTGTAGTACTTTGATTTTATCTGAGCCAGAACATTGTCCATTTCCTGTTGCCCATCCTTTTGCCTGCTTTGAACAGTGGTTTTAGCTTATCCACCTCTTTCTTCATCATGCCCCCCAGTGCCTTCCAGGTTATATCTGGATCTTTAGCCTCTTCCTGAGCCATCCTTTCCTAGCATTCATCTTTCAGTTTGATTCTTTGACGAAAGCATTATAGGATAGCACCTCCCTGGTGTGATTGGTTTGCTGAAGGAGGTTTCATATTCTGGGTTCTTCAGCATACTCCACATATAGCATAGACTGTGTGAGCTGATCTAGGTCACTCTTAAAGTTTTACGTAGTTTTGTTTAATATTGCCAGCTCTTCCTCAGAACCTTTGTATATCTTTCCAAATTCTTGAATGTCTTCTCCAATATGTCTCCCCAGTCCCTGGCTTTGTTGAACATAGCTGAGTCCTTGTTCACTGTTGACTGAGTATTGTACACTGTTCTCTAGTCTTAAAATGGAATAGACTTTCCTGAGGAACTAGAAAACTTCTTTGCCTACCCAGTCAGGGTGCACCTGTTGAGACATGTTGCGGTAGTCATATTGGACAAAGTGCAAGGCCTCCTAACAATGGTAAAAGTTGGCGAGGTTTCCTTGGTCAGCTACAGCTGACCCATGCTGGGCAAGGGTTCAGTATGGGCCACAGCTCAAAATGAAGACTTTTTGAGGGAAGGGAATTTCCTCATCTGTTCATATCTGTGCTGCAAAATCTTGAGCATACTAATGTTCCTTTCAAAGTTAAGTTCGAAGTTGGGAAGGGAAGATAAAACTAAAATTTTATTCATTTAAAAAAATAGTCTACAGTATTTTACAAAAATATGTTTCTTTTTTTTGAGCTGGAAAAGGAAACAAAATTATGAAGGTAGACTTGGAAAACTCGAAGTTAGAACCTCCTTAAAGGTTAAATTTAGTTGTGGCTTTTCCTTTGTAGAGAAATAAGTTCTTGTAACTTGGATGGGCTCTTGGTTAATTTATGAGTGGAAGTGTACTACATGTTTAGTCTATAGATGCATTTTTTTAAAGATTTTATTTATTTGTTTGATGGAGAGATCACAAGTAGGCAGAGTCAGGCAGAGGGGGAGGGGTAACCAGGCTTCTGGCTGAGCAGAGAGCCTGGCTCAATTCCAGGATCCTGGGATCATGACCTGAGCCGAAGGCAGAGGCTTAACCCACTGAGCCACCCAGGTGCTCCTATAGATGTGCTTTTTAATGTGGAACCATAATACAATCTGGTATAGCTGAGTTAAGTGTTTCCTTTTTAATTAGGGGACCTAAGAGCAAAGAACAACCCAAAAAAGCATTCCATATTGATATCCAAGGGTTTCCCTCACCGCCCCTCCCCCCCATTTTTCTCTAATTGTTGATCTGGATTGTCTTTCTGTTGTAGTGAATATATGTACAGTCACTTAGTAACTTTCATAGAAGACCAACAAAAAATTGCTACCTCAGTTCTTACCATGAAATTTGGAATAATCTTTTGTGGATTTAAAAAAACAAAAAACAACTATAAGCTTATGTTGAAAAAGAATGCAGTTAGCTATAATTAGTTAGCTTATAGTTACCTTCTTTGAGGGGAAGGCAATCTGTTACTTATTTTATTGCTTTTTCAAATAATGCCCCTATTAGTAGGTATATAGTGTATATTTGACATCATAAGTAAATGAGAATAATTTCTTTTTAGGGTCCTGATGAAGAAGCTGTTGTGGATCTTGGCAAAACCAGTTCAACTGTGAACACAAAGTTTGAAAAAGAAGAACTAGAAAGTAAGTTTGTTTAACTTACGCTTAGCAGGATAAATTACTAATGAAAGTTTGTTCGTGTGCTTTAAATTTTACCTATTTGGGGGCACCTGGGTGGCTTAGTGGGTTAGGCCACTGCCTTCGTCTCAGGTCATGGTCTCAGGGTCCTGGGATCAAGCCCCATCTCGGGCTCTCTGCTCAGCGGGGAGCCTGCTTCCTCCTCCCTCTGCCTGCCTCTCTGCCTGCTTGTGATCTCTCTCTGTCAAATAAATAAATAAAATCTTTAAAAAACATTTTTTTAACCTATTTGTGGAAACGTTTTGTTGTTATGAGGTAGAGCATACATTTAAAAGAACGTTTAATACTTTTCTAAATATAGTTCAAGGTATAATACAGCAGATACCCATATAACCATACGCATAGCTGCAGTTAGAATATTCCTTGATTTTTCTTGTTGAAAGTATTGATATAACAAAGATTTCAGAATCTCTGTGCTTTTTTTTTCTTTTGAGAGAGAGAGAGAGAGAGAGAGAGAGCGTGTGAGCGTGTGAGCAGGGAGGGGTATATGGGTTAGAGGGAGAGGGAGAATCTCAAGCAGGCTGCACGCTTAGTGTGGAGCTTAATGTAGGGCTCAATCTCATGATGCCGAGATCATGACCTGAGCCGAAACCAAGAGTTGGATGCTTAACTGACTGAGCCACCTAGGTACCCTTAGAATCGATGCTTTTCAATCTTCCTGGTGGTTGCCATTATTTACCTTGGAAATTAAAATACCAAAGTTAAAAAGTCAGTTGATTCTTTTATTTTTTTTTTTTCATTTCTAGAGGCTAGGTAATATGTGTTTTTATCAATCCAGAATGCCATAGCCATAGTTATTTCAGTGTTCATTTTATAGGTCAGTTGCACTAGCCTTTTCCAGTGCTATGATACCTCAGCATAGAATTGTGGAACAAATGAATTATATGTCATTCTGTCTTCCAGGAAGAAGTCCTGGCAAATGGTTTCTTCTCTCTTTTTTTTTTCCTTCTGACTGAAATAATTTTGTTTTACAAAAGAGTTGCAAAGATAGTATAGTGTTCTGTTTCCCTTTACGCAGCTTTTTAAAATTTTAACATTTTACTTAACCATCATTGTTAATGAAAATGAAGAAATTAGCATTGGTACAGTTTTATTAACTAGACTAAATTTTATTCAGATTTCTCCAGTTTTCAACTGATGTTGGTGTCCTGTTCCAGGATCACCTCACACAGTTCAAGATCCAATAGTACATTTAGTTGTCTCATCTCCTTAGTCTCCTCTATGACAGTTTTTTAGTCTTTCCTTGTTTTTTTTGACCTTGACGTGTTTGAAGGGTAGTGGTTAGATACTTTGTAGAATGTCTCTAAGTTTGGGTTTGTTTATGTTATCATATGAACAGACTGAGATTATGGATATTTGGGAAGCTTACCACAGAAGTGAGCGTATCATATGTGGGGACATGTGATGTCAATGTGACTTATTAGTATTGTTAACTTTGAACCCTTGGTTAGAGTGGTGTTCCTGGCAAATGTTCTGATAGACTTTTGAGGTCTTTTGGGGAACTATGTTTTTAAGTTAAAGCCTTCTGTGAAAGCTGGTATCCTATAAGGATAGGATGGAGAGAGACAAAAAAGTGTTCTCCGTATTTACTTTGTGAGGTGGAAGAAAGCCCTGTCTTTTAAAATTATCTTTAGAAATCTAGGCTTCCTAGGGCTTCTGAAAGGAATCTCAGTTATCTGGAAGCTTATTACCATATAATGTTACCTCTCAAATGTGTGCAATCTAGAACATGAAGACTAGCATTTGGATGTGGTTTTTTTTTGCTTCCCTTTGTTACCCCAGAGCCTTTAGCTTTGCGTACTTGATACATATCTAAATTTCAGTGTGGGGTTTGAGGGAGAGATTACGTTTATCTGCGTTTGACTGAATAGCCCTTTGACAGAGTAAAGGTTAAAGAAAAAGGAAAGAAAGGAAAGGAAAGAAAGAATCATAGCACAGAACACTAAGGTTGATAATAAAAGCTAAATAAACAAGGCTTAGATTTTCATATTCCTGTTTATTCTTTCTAAATTGGAAACTCCTATAATTTATTTTTATTTTGGTGCATTAGGGCTATGTGCCAGAGCCATTAGTACAAATTGGAGTACAACCTTGTAATTCCCAGTGCTCAGTGATGAGAATCTGACTCTTTAATTTCCACTTTTCTGTAGTATTCAGAAGAAAATAGTCTCACTAAAATTAAATAGTAATATCATTGAGTTTTGTTATAATTTTTTTAGTTTTCTTATTGAGATATAATTTATTTAACATAAATTTCACCATTTTAAAGTGCATAGTTAATTTTTTTTAAGGTATATTCGCTATGTTGTGCAACCATGACCACTCTAATTCTAGAACATTTCCATCATCTCCCCTCCCCCCATGCTATACAATTGATTTTTAATTTTGGGCTTAAAAAATAATCGGTATTTAATTTCTATAATTTTATTTTTATCTAGTGTGTACTGTGTACTAGGCAACGTACTAGGCATTGGAAGATGGTAAAGCAAATAATTTTAGTTGTTTTATATCTATAGTCCATTGTATATCTAGTTCTGTTTTAGTTTAAATGTAATGACTTAATTTATTGATATTACTGTGTTGGCATCTGAAGCAAGAAATCAAGAGTCACCTTTTTCAAACTTAGCTGGGTATGTGTGTTTCAGAAAACTCAAATTTTTTGTAAATGGATATTGGTAAATGAATGCAGAATTGCCATGGGTATTGATTTTAGGGTTACAAATGAATTTTAAGAAGTTGGCAAATTTGAAAATAAAGAATTCACAAATAATAAGGATTGACTGTACTTTCAAATCGCATCTAAAGTTGAGGATCCTGATGGTCAGAAAATAAATACTTCAAGAAATTCAGTTTCTTGAAGTATTTATTTTCTGACCATCTTATGGAACTTGTTAGGAAAAGAATGTCATTAACTATGTGTATTTCAGCATGTTACTTTTTAAATAAAGTACGTATGGTCAAAAAGCAGACCCGTGTCAGAAGGCATTTGTAGAGTTGCAAATTAGTTAGACTTGTAGCCCACCACTCCATGTAACTTAGAAAGGAACGTTACTTAAACTATTTAAGAAGTCAAGTTCATGCCTCAGTATTTGGCATAGTGCTGCTAGCTTTCTATTTCCTTTCTAGTTAAGTTTTATTTAGTGGACAAAAGCAGAGACTACCTTTTATAACCATTTTGTTGGTCACAATACAAATTGGGAATTGTGCAAATTCCACAGTAGCTTTTTAATATTCCAGAAGCATGTGATAACCTTATTATATTGTTTCCCCCCACCGATCTGGTAATTTATGCCCTTTAGTTGGAGTATTTGGATCATTTACATTTAATGTAGCTTTCAGTAATTTGGACCTTGCTGATTTGAGATTTTCAAAACTGTAATTAATAAATATTTGTAAATATCTGTCTATGAATATTGATTATAAGGTATTTTATTATCATTAAAGCATATCCCTTAAGGATGTCTGTTAACTAGGTTTGACATCAAAATGTTGGTGGAATAAATTTATGTCTACATGGTATGATTTCAGATAGGCCAACCTCTTCTTTCCCAAAGTGCCTTTTTAACCTTGCCAAAATAATGCTTACACAAGTAACCTGTTTTATCAGTCAGTGGTATTAACCCGTGACAGCGTTCTTTTAGTGTTCTGCAAAGGAAAAGAACAGGAAATAGCATTGTTAGTTACATGAGCTTAAATATAATTCTTTTTATCAAAGTAAAATTTGGTATACTTTTATGTGTATTCTTTCCTTTTTGGAAAATTAGTAATGTTTCTGAACCTTTGGCTAGGTCATCGAGCTGTCTATATTGGTGTTCACGTCCCATTTAGTAAAGAGAGTCGTCGGCGTCATAGGCATCGTGGACACAAACATCACCACCGAAGAAGAAAAGATAAAGAATCCGATAAAGAAGATGGACGGGAGTCTCCTTCTTATGGTAAGAGAAAACAGTAGTTCCTTGTTAACACCTTAAAATTCTTTCCTGACAAATTTTGTTTAAAAAGTAGAATATTTTCTTTCTTAAATTTTATGTCTGCTGTAATTTAGACACATTATTAAACCTTGAAGGATATATACTAATTGAAGTAATATTTTTTTCTCCAAGGAATATACTCATTGAAGTAATAATATTTTTCTCTATTATATATTTCATTATTTATATGTGCAATGAACAAATATCTGGAATCTTCAGGCTCCTGGATAAGATTAATTTTTTGGCTAGAAAAACTTATCCACTAAATTGAACTATTTGGTTATCTCTGCAAAAAAACAGTGCTCTCATTTGATAGTATTGCCTGTGAAAGGACAGAGGTTTGTTTGAAAGAAGAGAAATACAGAAGGGCCAATAGAGGAAATCAGAAAGAAAAAAGGCATATGGTAGAGAAAAGAGAATGTTACCTGAAAAAAATTTTTGGTAAGTACTGATTTAAGTGGCCCTGAAATGTGCAAATGCTGTACAGCTTGAGGAGGACTTCTAGGATATTGTAGATAGTGGACATATAAAGCATCATCATTTTTTTAGGACATAATGGGCCTGCATGGCCATCTCTACACTGTGGGTTCTAGTATGTGCATTCTAGCAAAGTTACATGAGCTGTCCTTGGAGGCATTTGTGTGCTTGCTAAAGGAATGTTTTTGTAACAAAGAGGTAAAGAATTATGGGTCATATAGCTACAACATGAACATAAGAAAATAGTGATTTATGAAGTGCCAATTCTGTGCTAAGCATTCCACCAAGCCCTTGACATGCTCTTTGATTTAATTCTCTCTGCGCTTTTAATTTTATTTATTTTTTTAATTCTAATTTTAATTCCAGTTACTTAACATACAGTGTTATTTTCATTTTAGGTGTATGATATAGTGATTCAGCAGTTCCATACAACACCTGGTGCTCATCATACCAAAAACATTCCTTAATCCCCATTTCCTATATCACCTATCACCTACCCACCTCCCTTTTGGTAACTATCAGTTTGTTCTCTATAGTTAAGAGTTTGTTTCTTGGTTTGTCTTTCTCTCTTTTTTTTTCTCTTTCCTTATTTGTTTTGTTTATTAAATTCCATATATGAATGAAATCATATGGTATTTATTTTTCTCTGACTTAACTTTGCTTGACATTATACTGTAGCTCCATCCATGTCATTGCCAATGGCAAGATTTCATTCTTTTTTATGGCTGAACAATTCCATTGTGTACATACCACATGGCTTTTCTCTGCATTTTTAAAAGATGGGTATTGTTTTCATTTTGTAGATGGAGATACTTCAGCTTAGAGAGGTTAAATGTGATGGGAATCTCTTAAAAGCCTCTGTTAAGAGGTAGTACATGGCCTAGTATATGATGGCCTAGTACAAAGTACTAAGTGGTCACATAGTTAAACAAAGGTCCTGTAGGTAGCAATGGAGAAACCAATACTAATTTCAGAAAGGATCACTGGTAGACTTTGATGATATTAGGTAATTAGAACTATGTAGAACTATTTTGCTGTTCTGTATGATGTATCCATCCAGTTTAGGATATCTTCTGCTATTTTGAATAGATCATTATGCTTCTCTAATTGATGTGAATAAAAGGGTACATCATGTTTTTATAGAATGCTATCTGTAAAACTGTAAGTGTGGTCACTAGGATAGGTATAGGTGGTTTGATGTTTCAAGCTAAAGTATACATGTGAAGTCTAAATATAGTGGTTTGAAGAATTTAGTGGAGGAAATATTTGTGACTTTTTGATGGAATAACTATTCTTAGAAAAGTTTTATGCCACTGAAGTAGGTTTCTTTTGGTTTTAACTGCCAATATGTATCCAAGAAATTGCTATGAATGAGGTCTCTTTTTTCCCATTGTCCACTCTCTAAATGTAAATTACATAGGACTTTTGCTTCTGGACATGATAGAATAACATGAATTTTCCCTCTTACTTTAAACAATTAGAAAAATTGACAAAGTGCATAAAACATTAACTTACAGATATTGGACAACACATTGTACCATTCTGACCACTGAGAGAGGGTAGGAAAGTGAGATGAGCCTTATTCTTGCCTGAGCATATTAAATAGAGACAGTTTCCAGGCCACAGCACAGGGAGGGGAATGTGGAACAGAACCTTGCAGGCTCTGAGAGTTGAGATAGAGATTGGAATTTGGAAAGGCCAAAGAGGCCAGTCAGGTAGGGAGTGCCAGAGAGTAAAGAGCTATATACAGAGACGCTTCCAAAGGTCATAAAGGAAACTACTTGAGGCCTGGGAAATGGCCATCAGAAAACAGTAGGGTAAACAGTTCTTGGATATTGTGTAAGACTGGGAATAGGGTGTGTTTCCATCAGACAGAGAGGAAAGATCTTGGCATATGGGGCATTGTGGAGAGTTCTCAGAGAGGTATTGCCCTAATAGTGGATCTTAATTTTACACTAAAAGTTGCAGTGGATTTGTTCTAAAAATTTTTAAGGCAGGTCTTAAAAGAATTAAAGTCCTTTTCCAGGACAAAGTACAGTACTACTAAAAGAAATAAAGTAAAATCCAGCACCTAAGCATATAAAATCCACAATATCTGATATCTACAAATTACTTGAAATATGAAAAGTAGGAAGATAGGAGCCATAACTAGGAGAAAAATAAACTAGTAGAAACAGATCCGGAAATGGCAGAGTTGATTGAATTCAAAAGTGAACATGTTAAAGCAACTCTAACATATCTGTTTTGTATGTTCAAGAAGATAGAGAATGTGACTGATGAACAGAGAAATTGAAAATGTAAGAAAACCCAAAAGGAAATTTCAGAGATGAAAAATACAGTCTCTGAAGTGAAAAAAGAGGGTTTGGCTGTACAGGAAAAAAATAGTCAGTGATTTTCAAGACATAGTGATAGAAACTACCCAAAGTGAAATAGAAAACACTGAAATTAATAAATAGAGCATCAGTAATTTGTAGAGCAATATCAGTTAGTCTGACATATGTATATATGTAGTGCCAGCAAGGAACGTGGCAGAAAACAATATTTGAAGAAATAATAGTTATAAAATTTCTAAGTTTAATGAAAACTCTGGACAGGTTCAGGGAGCTCAGCAAAACCCATGAAGAAACATGAAGATAATCACACAAAGGCACATGAAAATTAAATTGCTGAAGCCAGGATATAACAATCCTATATATCCTATATGAATATGCATATAATAACAGCCTCAAAATACATGAAGCAGAAGTGATAAAATTGAGGAGATAAATTTACAGTTGTATAAATTTATAAAAGTTATAGATTTCAACTCTCTTTTCTTAGTTATGGATAAAACAGGAAAAAAAAATCAGTAAGGATATGGAAGACCTGAGTAATATCACTTAGGTTGATATTCATATTCCTTGAGCCCTCCACCCAATAATAGCAGAATACTTTTTTTTTACAAGTGTAAATGGAATGTTTCCCAAGATAGATTATATTCCAGTCAATAAATAAGTCTTAATACATTGAAAAGATTGAAAGTATATTCTGTGACCACAATGGAATTAAATTACAAAGATATCAAGAAAAATCCCCGGATAGTTGGAAATTAAACAGATGTTTCTCAGTAATCTCTGGGTTAAAGAAGCAATTGGAAAAGAAATTAGGAAATATTTTGAACTCATAAAAATAAAAACACAGTACTGTCAATGATTGAGATAAAATCTTGTAAAGTGAGGACATGCTTCTGGTGTACAGGTTCTGTTAGCATAGAACTGTGCAAAGTTAGGACTATGTATAAATTGAAATTCGTTAGATGCAGTTAAAACAGTGCATAGAGGAATATTTGAAGCATTTAATCTTTATATTAGAAAAGAAGGAAGATCTGATCTTCAGTGACCTAAATTTTTAACTTAAGAAACTAGGAGAAAGCCTAGAACAAATTAAACCAAAGTAAGGAAACGAAAAGAAAAATAAAAACTGTTGCAGAAAATGAATAAAGACCAGAAAAACAAGAGTAAAAGTCAGTTAGACTGAAGTCTGATTCTTTGAAAAGATAAGTAAAATCGATAAACTTATATAGCTAGAGTGATGAGGGAGAAAAAAAAGATATGAATTACCAGCATCAGAAAATTTCAGTGCAGATTGTACAGGTATTAGAAGACTGATGAGGGAATATTATGAATGGTTTTATGCCAACAAAATTGGTAATTTAAGATGAAATGGTGAAATTCCTTAAGAATATAAACTAACAAAAAAAATGGATAATCTTACCCTACATGTATAAAGAAATTAAATTTGTAGTCTAAAACATTCCTACAATGCCATTTTACTCCCAGATGGCATCATGGATGAATCTGATCAAACATATAAGGAAGAAATTAGAGAGACTGCCAGAAAATTGAAGATGAAGGACTACTTCCCATTTCATTGTTATGAATCCAACATTGCCTCGATACCAAAACTGAATAACAGTTGTTACAAAAAAATAAAACTATAGACTAAATATCTCTCACGAATGTAGATTCACAAAGCGTTAAGAAACTAAAAACACATTTTACCCTGTAATATCCAAAAAGGATACTGTATCATTACTGTGTTAGGCAGAATAATGGTTCTCAAGATATCTCTCTTCCCAAAGCCCAGAAACTGTGAATGTTAACTTGATAGCAAACTTGAATTTATCAATGTGATTAGATTAAGGATTTTGAGATGGAGAAGTTGAGTGAAGTATGCCAGTGGGCCAGTTGTAATTACAAGGATCCTTTAGTAAGAGGGAGTCAGAAGATCAGAGAGGAAGTAGTTGTGACCATACAAGCAAATAGTTGTAGTAAGTGGTTCAGACCCAAATAACATAGGCAGCTTCCAGAAGCTAGAAAAGGTAAGGAAATGGATTTTTCCCCTAGAGCTTGCAGAAGGAACCAGCCAATGACTTTAGCATTGTAAGACTCATTTTGGACTTCTGGTCTCCAGAACTATATAAGACAATAAATTTGTGTTTAGGCCACCAAGTTTGTGGTAATTTGTTACAGCAGCAATAGGATATTAGTATAATAACCATGTGGGAAAACAGGGTTGGTATAAAATTTAACTATCAATATAAATAACCACATTAACACTATAAAGGAGGAAACCCCTTTAATTGTCTCAGTAGGTGCAGAAAAAGCTTTTGACAAAAATTCCACGGCCATTCATGATAAAATTCTCAGCCAAGAAGGAATAAAAGAAAACTTCCTCTACCAGATACACAGCATCTACAAAAACACTTTGTCAACCTCACACTTAGTGCTGAGAGATAGAATGCTTTCTGCTTATGATTTGGAGAAAGGCAGGGTTGTCCTCCACCACTTCTGTAGAACATGGTATTGTAGCACCTAGCTTGTGTGATAAGGCAAGAAAAATTAAAGGCATACAGATTGCAAAGGAAGAAGTAAAACTGTCTTTATTTACAGATACAAGATCATGTATATAAATCCTAGGCAATCTGTGAAATTATAGAACTAAGTGAGTTTAGAAAGGTTATAAAATATACAATTTTATTTCTATATATTTCTCAAGTAGCAATGAACAATCAGAAATTGAAATTAAAAAAAAAACACTTATGGGGCGCCTGGGTGGCTCAGTGGGTTAAGCCTCTGCCTTCTGCTCAGGTCATGATCTCAGGGTCCTGGGATGGAGCCCTGCATTGGGCTCTCTGCTCGGCAGGGAGCCTACTTCCTCCTCTCTCTCTGTCTCTGCCTGCCTCTCTGCCTACTTGTGATCTCTCTCTGTCAAATAAATAAATAAAATCTTCAAAAAAAAAAAAAAACCCACTTACAGTAGAACCAAAAATATTGCTTGGAAGTAAATCTGACAAGAGAACTGTAAGACCTAAATGTTGGAAGGTTCAAAACATCAGGAAGTTCAGTCGTAATATGTTTTAGTTTGTCCTGCATAGGTCTCAGGGTGGTCCTTTAATATGAGGACCTATGTGATACACATCCTGGAAAATTTTCAAATTTGCTTTTTATTGCTTCTCCCCTATTCTATGTTTTCTGATTTCTGGAGTTTTTCCTGTTTGATTTTTCTTACTTTTTTCTCTACATTCTTGAACCTTTAGTTTTCCATCTTCTTATTTTTTATTGATGCAGTCTGATTTCTTCAGCTTTGTCTTTTCCTTTATTTATTTTTTTAATATTATTTATAAAAATTCTTAAAAAATTTATTTATCTTTAAAAGATTTTATTTGCCAGAGAGAGAGAGAGAGAGCGAGCGAGCACAAGCAAGGGTGAGGGGCAAAGACAGAGGGAGAAGCAGGCTCCCTGCTGAGCAAGGAACCTGACATGGGACTTAATCCCAAGACCCTGGGATCTTGATCTGAGCCAAAGGCAGCAACTTAACCAACTAAGCCACCCAGGTGGCCCTGTTTTTTGCTTTGTTAATCGTCCTAACCTATTCTTTAACCTGTTTTTTGCATCTGCAAGTGCCTGCAAGTTTGTTTACTTCGGTGTAGATTTTGATTTTGACTTCGTATCTCATATTCAGCAGGAGTTGATTTTGTTTTCAGCTGATGCTTGTGGTTGTTTTCTTGTCCAAGGAACCCTATACTGACTGTGTAGGTAGTTTAAATTCAGATGCCATGATGGGGATTCTGTTTCGTATCAGTGATTTGTCCTGCCTCCCTAATCTTAGCTGAGTTTTGCTTCTCTGTGGGAGTACAAAAAGCCAGTTTCTATATACCTCTCACTTTGCTTTTTCTTGTAATTTTTTGGACCTTGGGAGATTTTCCTTTTTCAGCTTTGATCTTAGCTACATATTAATTACATATTTTTAAAATTTGTTTTGTCCAACATTTTCTTATATTTTTAGTGAGAAAAGAGTCTTATTTTTGACATAGTGTTCCATGTTTTCGGATATTGCATATTTTTATTTGTTTTTACACGTTATATTAGTTTCACTTATTTAATTTTACTTTTTTAAAAATTTTATTTTTAAGTAATCTCTGTACCCAGTATGAGCCTCAAACTTACAACCCTGAGATCAAGAGTCACATGTTCTACTGACTGAGCCAGCCAAGACACCCCTCACTTGTTTATTTTTAAGATATAATTTTTCTTTTTTGTCTATGGAGGTGATCTTTCTGTGGTACTCTTTGTTTTTGGATTGTTGGTCTTTGTTTTCTTCCCGATTTATAGTATTTTAATAAAAGTTTTGATGGAATATATTTTTATTGAAATATATTAAATATTCAAATAAATACATTTATTTGAATGCATCTCACTTTCAAACTGAGTTTATCTTTGAAGGAATTGTGGCAATTTTTGAGTGTATTTAAATTCTTTTGTCAAGACACACCATCCCAAAGAGTTCAGTTCATTCTTGGTACTGAAGATGATGATGAAGAGCACATTCCTCATGATCTCTTTACGGAAATGGATGAACTGTGTTACAGAGATGGTGAAGAGTATGAATGGAAAGAAACTGCCAGGTAATAATACCTGTATTATTAGTCTTAGTATTTAGTTGGCTTCTCATGATTTTTTTTCTTGTGTTGTAAATATAATGAATTTGTGAGTTCCTGGGTGCTTTAAAATAACGAGGAGAGAATTTCTTCTTCTCTGGAAGCTACAGCTTCAGTTTATCTCTTTATTCTCAAAATTGGTTTTCTTAAGTGATCCTTACCACTTTAACATAGCATAGAAGTAATTATGTTAATTATACATTTTAATGTCTTTAATTAGAGAAATAAATTTCAAAAATCAAGGTCCTGCTGCATATGTTCAGTTTAGAAGAGGATTAGCAGTGGAAACCACAAGGTTCTGTAGTGTGTCTTTGTAGACCTATTATTGTGTAGCTAGAACAGAATGAGGAACTGTAGAGGTTGTAACTTGTGAATAGAATGGACCATTAGCTAATGGTTCACTTTGTAAAAATGAGTTTGTAGTCAAATTTTGTGTTGGTAGTGGTAATCTTTTTTTTCTCTTTAAAAGAACAAGTATATATAAAAAAAGAACAAGCGTATGTTTATTATATTAAAATAAGCAAATGAAATCATCATTATTTACAAAATATATTTTTGTGTTGACGTATTTCAGATGGCTGAAATTTGAAGAGGATGTTGAAGATGGTGGTGACCGATGGAGTAAACCTTATGTGGCAACTCTTTCTTTGCACAGTCTTTTTGAACTAAGAAGTTGCATCCTAAATGGAACAGTGATGCTGGACATGAGAGCAAGCACTCTAGATGAAATAGCAGGTTAAGCAGTTTGACTTTTTCAGTACCTATGTTGTGCTGAAATTAACGATATTTAAATAAGGAAAATGAGGTGGGATTTTAGACCATTGATGAATTGCTCTTGGTTGACAGCATGAGGAGTACACATATAAATAACCCTTTTTGTCTTTAATAAACTTAGAATCTAGAAGATTAATAAATTAGACAAGCACAACTATAGTACCAAAAAGAAAGTGACTGGTGCCATAAGCAAGATATGCAGTCTGTTTCTGGAAATGTAGAGGAAAGAGCTTTTTGTTTCTTCAGTTTTTGGACCAAGGTATCTGGGGAAAATCCACAAGGACATTAAATGTACTACTTATTTACTACTTATTTATAGACTTTGAACACATGAGAACAAGGAGCAGGTGGTACAGGAAAAAGAAAGTATTCTGAGGAGGAGGAAGAGAAGAAAGAAAGGTCTAAAAAGTATAGAAAAACAGGTATGGATCTCACATGGAAGTCAGTTCCCTGTGAGTATACAGATTTCTTGAATAGTATTAGGAGACATTACTTTGGCTTTGCAAGTATCGCATAACACAGAGCAGTGTTTTAATTATTTATGATGTAATGTCTTCTAATCCAAAGTCCCTTTGTGTAGTAGGCTGTAGTACTTATGTTAATGTTACAGTCTACCTATCAGGTTGATTCCAGTTTTCTCTCAGAGGAATCTCTTATGTTTGAAAGCTTGACTGTTTTATCTCAAATTAATGGCACTGTTTTAAAATATTTATATATATTTTATAGTTTAAAAATAGTCCAGTCACTATAATAATGGGTCATATGGCATTACATCAGTCTCTCCATTCCCCATACCTCCTTCACAGCCTGATACACTCATCTTCCTAGAATTTATTACTTAATGATATTTTATCCTTTCACTTGCTCATTGGTTTTTCTACCTCTGGAAGAGTGAGAGTGGAAACTTGATCTCCTTAGTTAAATTCTGTATTCCCAACATGTAAGGTACTCAGTAAATAGTTAATTATTGAATGAAAGAGTCTAATACTCATCTGTAATTTTGACAAAAAATATGAAGCGCAATAAAATACCTTCACTTTTTAGGAAGCCAATATTACTGAATATTGAGTTTAATAGAATTTATTGTGTCCATATCAGGAAAGCACTTTCAACTATAGGAAGGCTATTAGTGTAGAATAGTGACCTCTTTAGAAATAACAGTATTTACAAAAGATAGGGGTCTCCATGTAACTTGTTTACTTTTCTTAGATAATGTTCATATTTATCTTTCTTTTTTTTCTCCCCATTTAAATTCAAGTTAGTTAACAAATAGTGTATTATTACTTCCGGGGGTAGAATGTTGATTCATCAGTTACATATAACACCCAGTGCTCGATACATCCAAGTGCCCTTCTTAATGCCCATCACCCAGTTACCCCATATTCTCACCCACCTCCCCTTTAGCACATATTTATCCTTACGCATACATTATTCAATATCAGAAGAGAATGATATTTTCTAGAGAACTATTTAAAGGTTTTGTTTTTCAGTAAGGTTTCATGTACATTTTATGGTTTATGTTATAGTCATCCAGGTATTCGTTTATTTAATAAAAACGGCTGTTATTTTTCTTTCAATAGATATGGTATTGGACAACATGATAGCCTCTGGCCAGTTGGATGAGTCCATAAGAGAGAATGTCAGAGAAGCTCTTCTGAAGAGACATCATCATCAGAATGAGAAAAGATTCACCAGTCGGATTCCCCTTGTTCGATCTTTTGCAGATATAGGCAAGAAACATTCTGACCCTCACTTGCTTGAAAGGAATGGTGAGATAAGTTTCACTAACACTTCTACTCTAACAGCATTCCAGTGTACAATTAGCATTTGGGGGCAGAAAGATATTTTTTCCAGATAATTTTGTAGATCATTTTATGATCTCTTTTATTATTTTTTAAAAAGGAATGATGTTATTTTTGTATTTAAAAATATCATTTCTAAAATATTCTTTATAACATGACAATTAATTTGTAGAAATCATTCAGATGAAAAAACTAAATATTCACTTTGTTATAATGGCACATCTATCACTATAGCCAATCCTGAATTACTTCTTACTTTTTTGTTTTTGTCAAGAACAATTGAATAACTGATTAAAGAGACATAAATTATGATCTGTAAGTTTTAATCTTTTATTCTAAGTCTTGGATTTGAAACTTTATTATTTATATTAGATTTTTCATAGTGATTTTTTTTGTTTCTCCAAATATACTTTTTTTGCAGAGCATAAATAAGTGTTTTTGGGTTGGTTTGATGATTTGACTGCCCTTTATTTATATACTTTGTGTAAGGTTTTTTATGGATGGTTTCTTCTTAAGCTAGAGATGACCTCCTTGATGTCTTCCAAACCATTGAGAATGGCACAGACCATTTTCTAGCTCCCAACTGTCATGGTCTAGCAGTGGATTATGTGGGACCTGGTGGCTTATGTGGGGATGCATTGTTTTTGTAGCCATTCACCTCCATCATTGTTTTAAGGCTGGCACATCTGGAGGCAGAGGATACTTCCTGGGGTTCTGTTTTGGCTCTCAAAGAGAGCTCTGATGACAGTGACTCTCCAAAACCTAGGTCCAAAGGGCTGGAGTTGCTTAGGAGGATCCTTCTTGCCTCTAGCTGATACCATTACCCAAGGATGAGAGTTAAGAGGGGTGGTTGATGGACCACAGTGTCTTTCTGCTCATCTTCTTTGTCCCTGCAATAATAGTATGGCTTTTAAGCATTCTACAAACAGCCATTGGGGATGGGATGGGGTTTAATATATCTAGAGTGGACAGTAATCATCTTTTGCAGCTCAGCGTGACATACTAAGTACATTTTCTTCTTACGGACCTAAGTTCAATTTAAAATTAAGCCATCCAAGCCACATTTTGCGTCTTTTTCATCTTCATGTACTGTATATTCTCAGCTTTCCTGAAATGAGTTCATTTACTCAGAGAGACCCTATTAAATCTTTATGCTTCACGTGGAATTGTTCCCGATATTCCCTGATTGTCATCATTTGTTTCCTTTTAATCATAAGACAATGGCTGTTTTCTTTTAAATGTCATTTTAGCATGTGCATGTCATATTTTTGTATTATAGTTGTAATTTAACAGCATATAGCTTTAGTTTTAACGAAGTTGTGGTTGTTTATGAACTAAGGTTCATCTTTTTATATTTCTGGGATCTCTTGAGCATATGGCTTTGATAACTTAGATCATATAGGATTGACTGTCATAATTCTCATGTTTTCCCTAAAATCAGTATTCCACTAAGCTACACTTCTTAGAAAACCAAGTCTTTGAAATATAAATGTATATGACCTTTTGAAATATGCTAGACTTACTTCATTTTTGCCGCTGTTGGTGAGAAATACTTTATTATCTAGCTAAATTAAATTGTATGTATTTAATTTTATCTGCAGTATTAGAAATGGATGCATATTTTAGGACATTTCTAGTATCTTTACAGGGCTGAAGAACACCCTTTCAAATTGACACTGTTTTGTGTGTGTGTGTGTTTTTTTTTTTAATTCCTGTAACTTTCCTTATGTTTTAAAATTTTACTTGAGAGCACTACCAGTAGGTGATGCTCTACTGACTAATGTAAAGATTTGGTATCGATTTTAAGTTAGGAATTATTAGATGATACAAACTTTATTTGTGAGAGAATTATCTATAGCAGCTTGGGTACAGTGTAGGAAAAATACACTAAATATAATCTATCAGTGCTTGTAAGTTTTGTTTAGGGTTTTATTTCTTAGCTTATTTTTATATTCCATTCTTATTTGCTATTTATTGTTTATCAACTTTGCACTGATAGTTTTTTTTAAAAAGCCACATTATTGAATATTCGGATTACTAGCAGAATATTACCCCCCACCATCTATCATTTGCATTGTTTTTTATTTTCTGTTTTGTTTTCTGGATACATCTTCAGGAAACTAAGTATAATTTAAGCAGCTTTTCATTGCCTTTCTAACATTTAAACATCTGATTGCCATGCTAACTCTGATAGCATGAATTTGAAATTTTGGGCTTTAAAGCTTGCAGTTTACATTGTAAATTGATGTTACGTGTGTGTGTCTGTTTGCCTTGTGCAATGAACTTCATCATTTTTCATTTATTTGTTTTATCTCAGGGGAAGGCCTTTCAGCCTCCCGCCACTCTTTACGAACAGGTCTGTCTGCCTCAAACCTTTCATTGAGAGGAGAATCGCCTTTATCTCTTCTTCTCAGTCATCTTCTTCCTTCTTCAAGAGCTGGAAGCCCTGCAGGCTCAAGGTGTACAACCCCAGTACCCACCCCTCAAAACAGCCCTCCTTCCAGCCCTAGCGTCAGTCGCCTGACCTCCAGAAGTTCCCAGCAGAGTCAGCTTCAGGCCCCAGAACTACTGGTTTCACCTGCCAGTGATGATATTCCCACAGTAGTAATTCATCCGCCTGAGGAAGACTTAGAAGCACTCAGAGGCCAGGAGCAGAAGAAGGAGGAAAATGTTGACATGACTCCAGGCAACTATTTGCATCCTCCTTGTGTGGTGCTTTTAGCCTCTGGATCACTTGCACTTGGAATGCCTTTCAGCACAGAGCTTTAGCAGCATATGTAGATAATGCTTATAATTTATTTTGACTTCTGCATGTTTTTTTTTTTTTTCCCTTATAGTATATTGTAGAAAAGAACAGAAGCATTAAACATTTTTAGATTACAAAAAGACTGCAAAGAACTATGCATAACTTAAAGCCCTTTCAAAAATTTTTACTGAGATTTTACAGGTCAGGACGTTTGGATGGTTCAGAAAAATAAATTGTTACATCTTGGAAAATTAAAAAATTACTTATAACAATTTTACTTATAAACAAAATGGTGACTTCTTGTGCATTTCCTTCATAGTATGAATGAACACATCTTGGACATAAATTACAATGAGGTGATATGCCTTTCAGTTACTATTTGTTGCTTTTTTCCAAAGACTGCAGTATATTTTAACCTTCCTAACACAAATAGGATCGAATGTTCTTTTCCTCCTTTTGTCTCTGAGAAGATCAAAGTTCTCTGATGGCTATCTGGAATCATCATTATTTTAAGACTAGTATTATATTTTGGGATAGACTTTAGTTTGTCCTCTGTTTAATGTCATAGCTACCTTTACTCCAAATTGACCTTGAAATTCTTAAGACCAGAGATCCTAGAGTAGTGGCTAGGATATATTTTTGTCTGTGAATTAGAAAAATTATTTCTTAGTGGATAGAAGGTTTAATAATTCATCCAAGTGTTATACATTATGGTAATTTTGTTTTCATAATATATGTTATATGTACATTTAAACATGTATATCTTTCCACTCAATTCATATAAAGAAGTATTCTTTAGTGACTTTTTTTACTGACAGCTAAGTGTCAGTGTGACATGTAAATCAAATGCTAGCTAGTGGTTTTAATCATAGAAGTATTTTTTCATTTCTTCATAATACCAATAACATTTAATGCTTCACTGATAACTTATGTTTATTGTATTAGCTATTCAGTTTGTATAAAAATTTGTGTCATTTAGTTGGATGCACCCATTTTTCAGAAACTCAGATTCTAAAACTCAGAAACTCAGAAAAGCTAGAGAACTTCTCCCTGGATCATTGAACTAGTAAGTGATAGCCTAAGTCCTCTGACAAAAATCCTCGAGATCCTATCATATATGACAAACTTCTCTTTCTCTGTATTGAATTTCTCCAGACATACCAAGTATGTTTAATCAAGGCCTATTGTAGTTGCCAAAAAAACCCCATACTTCTAGAAGTAAAAAATGGACATATGGTGGCTAAATTATTGTATATTAATTATGACCATAGTTATAGCTTCCATTGTTTTCTAGTTTGTTCTACATGCAGTGGTATTACTTTTCAAATATATTTATAATTGTCCTAACAGTTTGATGAGGTTCTTGTTATTCCCTATTTTACAAATCAAGAAAACAAAGACTTATTAAGATCATGCCATAAATGACCAGGAATTGAACTCAGATCTATCCACAGCAAAATCTACAGTATAATATATCATTGTAGATTTTAATACCTTGTAGAAAATATATAGTATAGTAATGAGGTAACTGAACAAAAAGAAATACCTATAATTATTTACTCAGAAGTAATCAATAGTCTTAATTAGAAAGAACCAGCAAGACTTACTATTTTTCTTTGAAGAAAGGTCATTATTTTTTTAAAAGATTTTTTATTTATTTAGTTGACAGAGATTGCAAGTAGGTAGAGAGGCAGGCAGAGAGAGAGGGAGAAGCAGGCTACGCACTGAGCAGAGACCAATGTGGGGCTCTATCCCAGAACCCTGAGATCATGACCTGAGCCGAAAGCAGAGGCTTTAACCCACTGAGCCACCCAGGTGCCCCAAGACAAGTGATTTTAAAGTTAATCCTTCGCATTTGTTTTTACTTCTCTCTCGCAGTAATACTGAACATTTCTTTTTTACCAGCTTCTATGAGGGATTATAAATTTTATAAGGGAACTAGAAGATGATACATGGTTTTACAGTAGCTTGTTAGGCCGTGTTGTTAAGAAGATAAAGGTAGCAATTAACTGAAAATTGAAGAAATTCAGCTTTTTTTTTTCTCCTCTGCCGTAAGTATGCCATGAGATTTAAAGAAAAGAAATTAGAAGGGAGGGAAAAGAGAGCAATTTCTAAAGACAAGAAAAAGCCCATAATTACTGTTTAAAAAGACATGTATAGAAAGTATGTGATTAAAATTATAGGAACAGCTATATGTTGTTCCCTAGTATGATTGCCTGTGGTGCTTAAAACGCCTAGAAACCCTGGTTGAGTTTCCTTGAAGTCTGCTGTTATGTTACAGGAGGAAAGTGGCCTTAGCATCATTTTGAAGAGACTGATGTCCTAGATCTTGTATCATGGGATCATGATTTGTGCATACCCATAGTAAGAAAGAAAGTGGTGTTTCCTATTATGCTTTGGAGAATAATTACATGTAAAAGAGTTAAGCTTAGTTTTAGTATTTGTAACTATCTTCTGACTCCCTGTTTTTCAAATTTGGCACTGTTGACACTGGACTCATCTTTGTCATGAGGGGCTATCATGTGCATTGTAGGATGTTCTTCTGCATCTCTGGCCTCTGCACTAGCTGCCAGTATTACTCCCTAGTTGTGGTGATGAAAAATGTCCCTCCCTATTGCCAGATGTCTCTTGGGGGACAGAATCTTCTCTTTGTGCATCACTGCTCCAGCTGCTTCTATTTTCAATCTTTTAGTGGCAGAAGACTCTGATATCTTGGATTTATCTTTCTCTAGGTAGATATGTTATTGTGAGAAAAACTGTAAAGACAAAAGAATAGATTTACTAAAATATGATTTTTAAATCCGAGTATTGATTTTATATATATACAGACATTGTTTTTTCTTAAAGCCAAGAAGTACAGTCTTTCTGAGTTATCTGTGCTTGTGATAGTTTTAATTTGGGGGAATTTACTCATTTAATTCTGAGCACTGGAATTTATTGTACAAGCAGGGAGACTTCCTTTACTGGTTGAGAAACAGCTTTAACTTAGCTGAGATTGGGAAGGACTACATAGAGAAGATACTGGTGAAAAACTTTTAACGTATACTTCTTATGCCAGTTCTAATAGGTTTAGAATGACCAGGTTAGCTGGATGACTTCAGATCCTATTCTAACTTTATCAGTTTTGTATTTCCACATCATTTCTTCTTCCTGCTCCCACTATATCCTTACATTCTCCCCATAGTCTCCGTTCTACTCTTCTCTCTAAAATCTGGTGGCTGACACTGTTCTGGGAAATTGCATATATATTCTTTTGATTATACATGTGTGGACTGAATATATGTCACTGAAAAATACTGGTTAACCTTTTCTCATCCCCCCCCCCTTCCCCAGCCAAACTGGGCATGTATTTTAATAAAGGAATGGACTCTCTTCTGGAATTTCAGAGGCAAAGGTCAAAGAAGAGGAATCATAGTAACTATTCTGCTAAGCTAAGGTGGTAGAAATGAGATAAGTTTTAGCATATAGTTTTTATTTGAGAATTGTTTAACACTTCCAGAGCATGTTGCTAAATTGTTTGTATATTTGCAAACAATTTTTTTTTTTTTAAGATTTTTTTTTTTTTTAAGTAATCTGACACCTAGTGTGGAGCTCAAACCCACAACTCCAAGATCAGGAGTTGCACACTCCACTGACCAAGCCAGTCAGCCACCCCAACAGTTATATATGCTTTTTATTTTTAGGTTTTTGGGTCATGATAACATCCTATTTTAGGTATTTAACAAGGGAAGGGGATATCACAAATGTCTTTGGTCACTGCGTTGGAGTAGTAAACCCAAATGACGTAGATTCAATTATTAGTCACACTATGTTCTAGAAAAATGAAAATTCCCTCTCATGGATCAGATATATCCGATGTGCTTAAAATTCAGGAAATTTACCAATATTAACTTTGAAGTTTATAGGATTTAGGCACAAACTGCTTAATTGAATTTCTGTGGGTAGCTAGATTGTTGTGTGAGTGGCAGAGTTAAAACTAAAAGTCAAGTCTGTTGTAGGTCAGCCTACCACATTTTTTCTTGTGCTCAGTGTTTTGGACAATAATAAACTATATTCTTGAACTAGAATATCCTGGGTGTTTTGAAAAAGTGAGATACATTTAGTGGTAGAAATCTGTGTTATGTACTTTATAAACATTGAGACTTGAGCTTTTTGCAGACTTCACAGGGATAACAATTGGTCATAGGCTAGAGGTTTTTTTTTTTTAGATTATTTTATTGTTGTGAAATATTGCTACTGATATCACTTGAAATGAGCATACTAATGATAGAATGTATATCTATCATTTGTAATCTAAACAAGCTTATTTTACAGATTTGTCTGAGCTTTCAGGTTGAGTGAGTTAAAGTCATACGGCTACAAAGTGGCAAAGGGTGCTTATTTCAACACAGATGTGTTTGATTATAAAACACTTTTGTATTTATACTGTAAAAACATTGCTGTTGTATTTTCAAGTTATACTTCTTAGGAGTAATGGCAGTAGGCAGCATGTAAATACTACTCAAGAGAAATGAAATTATTGAGGAAATCATTATGGTGGAAGATTATGATAAATTGAACCTACATCTAGTTGATGGAGCTCTTGGATTTTCTGAGTTGCATTTAAAGTTTATCAGAAAATAAATATTGTCACTGATGTAAGTATGCCAAGTGTAATTTGGCATCATTAAGCTCTGCAGTTGGCATGTGTGTTTATGTACATTGCAAGTGCATTCCTTGACTATTTGTAGTGGTGTAGTCAGACTCAGGTCTTCCATTTTCTGTGTTCCTCACCTACTCACTTTTTCCTTCTCTTTGCAAATGGCCACCGTTTTTGTAAATTCCAATTATATTATTTTTAAATGTTAAAATATACAGCTTCATTATTGCTTAAAATGTTATTCTAGTCTTGCTGGTATGATACTAACACTTGGCACTTTTTTTTTTTAAACCTTGCACATTTGCTTTTAATAAATTATCACTTTCAGGATATGAGCAGAGTCAGTTTACAAAGTGAATTTCCTCCTTACTGATTTGGAATATCTTGGTTCTTAAAAACAGGTATTTTGGCCTCTCCACAGTCTGCACCTGGAAACCTGGACAATAGTAAAAGTGGAGAAATTAAAGGTAATGGAGGTGGAGGAAGCAGAGAAAATAGTACCGTTGACTTCAGCAAGGTAATTCTGTCATTCCCGGTAAATTTTCTTAATCACTGAGATTTTTATAATCACTGAGAAAATCACTAGCAATGTGACTTTATTAACACTGATTATAATAATTTTTTAATAGATTGGTGATTACAAGCCTACATGTGATACTTGTGATACTTAAAGTCAAAAATTGCGAGAAAGTTAACAGTCTTAAGAGCATTTGAATATCTTTCTATATTACTAGTTTCAGGAATTTTGACAAAAGAATATGTGAATAATATGGTATTTCCATCTTACCTACCCATAGATATCATGAAACTTTAGTACCTTTTGAATTTGTCATTTGTTTTGGAGCTACTTTCCAGCAGAAAGAATAATTCTGGGAATTATGTTACAGCACTGGTGATTCAGCCTTTTCTTGGCTGTAATAAGATCCCAGAATTACTGTCTTACAGTGTCAGTATTTTCTGGAATGTCCCTGGGAAACATATTGGTGTGTCCTCATGGGTAGGTAAAGGCATGGATTTAAACACAACTTACCTATCTCAGCTGTGATTTTTTATTTTGGTAGATGAGTGTTTAGGTAAAATAAAAATAGAAAACTCAAAATTTCAAAAGAACTGTGCAGAAAACCCTTAAGTTCAAATTGCAGTTGAATTTAAAGCATACTTTATGAATATTCCTTCTGAATAGTTGATTCTTTGTAGCTGTTATAATTTCTGATTAGTTTGCTGTAAGACACTCTATTTTAACATCATTGTATCCAATTTAAGACTTTAAATTAAATGTGACTATTTCAAGTGACTATTTTCTTAAGCCTCTTATGGTATAAAATCTATAAATCACATTTTGCAGAAAAGGAATATAAATAAATGATTTGCAGTATAGTTTTGCTTGAGCTTCTTGCTCTAAAATTATAAAAGTATTTTTAATTCTTCTATTCTAACTTGACCATATTTTTACTGGTACCTCTGTTATTTCAGATGAGTGGAAAGTGTTTAGTAACCATACTGCAGCTTATTCTGGTTAAATGGATAAATGTAATTTTCATTAGACATCTCCTCTAGACATGGCAGATGCCGTTTATTTCTGTTCCTCTGTCACAGTTTTACTTATTGTTACTTGGCCTATCCTTGTGTACCCCTCCTTGTCTCCTGTTGGGCAGGAGTCTGCCTCCTGGCACTGTAGTTGTGGCACACTGGGTGTGGGACTCAAGAGGCCCGCTGTAAGTGCTGGTTTCATTTCTCATAGATAGCCCTGTAAGTGGTCGTTTAGTGACTTGTGTGAAACTGCATAGAAATGAAGTTCCCATACTTTGATATTATGTTGATAACCTTTTCTTTGTAATTATACACAGACTACTAAATTTGATTTTATAGCACTATCTCTAAATCTATACTAGCGATGGCTATTTACTTTAGTTTTAAATAAAAATAAAAACAGTTTTTTGCCACCTAATGAAAATACCAAGGAATACACAGAGCTTTTTTAAAATAAAAAGGACTTAAAACAAAATATGTAAAATATAAAAGGGCTAATTCATTTCTAAGATTAAACAAAAATAATCATGAAATGAATAATTTTTAACACTCTGTATAATTTCATGAGCCATTGTTAGTTTGTGAATATATTTTTGTCCTTAATAGTTTTTAATGAATAGTGCTATAATCACTGAAAATTTTCTCTAGTTTGTATGTTTGAAAATTTAGATCTCTGAAATAGTAAAGAAAAAACAGTTGGGAGCATTGTTTGATAGATGTGTTCTGCTTGCTTTTTTTGTATTTGTCTACTCCATTCTTTATATGTGTGAGAATTTTGGTGTTTTTACATCTATTAGATCACTGGTTTTTTTTTTAGCAAATAGTAGCCTTAAAAGGAGTTTTTCTTTCCTATTTACTTCTAAATAGACTTAAAAATACCATACAAATTTGATTTTAATTATTATTTATTTGTCAATAGGTTGATATGAATTTCATGAGAAAAATTCCTTCGGGAGCCGAGGCATCCAATGTTCTGGTGGGAGAAGTAGACTTTTTGGAAAGACCTATAATTGCATTTGTGAGACTGGCTCCTGCTGTTCTCCTCTCAGGGTTGACTGAAGTCCCTGTTCCTACGAGGTAGAGTTGGTTCTGATTAACACTCTCAGATTTGCAGTGGTTAAATTTTATCTATTGGTTAAAAGGAGCATTTTTGCTTTTAAAAGCTTATTTTAATTGTTAATATTGTCATTGCACCGAATGCTTTGACTAGTAGAGCATAAAAGAGTTATCTTTCTGGAATTAAAAACAAAAAGAAAACTTCCTTTTAAAAAATAATTAGCATTTATACCTTTATAAGAGGTTTGGTGTTTTAGGAGCTTTGGTTTAAAAGGCAGCTCATCATTTTAGACCTATTATCTTCTGTGGAGTCAGAATGGAATTGAATCTTCGCTGGGTCACTTTTTCTGGGAAGGTCAAGCCTGACTTAAATTTCCTAAGCTTCATTTATAAAATGAAGATGTGATTACTTCATAGGGTTGATTAAATGTAATAAAATGCCTCTGAATTAGGTAAAATGCTTTGTTCTGACCTGACCAAAAATTTCTGTTCAGTATACATAAGAATTAGCAAGTTGTGTTATAGGATAATCCGTTTATTAGCTACTGACTATATAAATTTAATTATAAATAAGAATTTTAAGAATACTCAAAAACCATTTTTTATAATAGTAAAGATGAAGAATTAATTGTAACTTGATTAGAGTATATGTGCCTATTTCTGGTATGTTTTCCTGGGTTACATTAATGGTATTGTATTAAGATAAGTGAGAAAAAGAATTCTGTAGCTTCACATTTAAATTCTCATGAAACAAGAAGATGAGCACTTCCAATTAGGGGGGGAATATTAATATCTTACTGTAGTGTTAATGAGGATATAACTAAGTACCAAGTTAAATACTTTTTATTTAGTCATTTATGAATAAATTAAAAAAATAAAATAATATGAAATTTGATGTTAAATTTGTGGAGTTGTGAATAAAAATTCTTTTTCCTTGCAGAGTTCCATTTTTTTAAAAAAGATTTTTAATTATTTACTTGACAGAGAGATGAAGTAGAGACAGGCTTTTTGCTGAGGAGGGGTGGGGCTCCATCCCAGGACCTTGGCTTGGGATCATGACCTGAGCTGCAGATGCTTAATAGACTGAGCCACCGGGACACTTGGGTGGCTCAGTTGGTTAAGCAGTTGCCTTCAGATCAGGTCATGATCCCAGCATCCTGGGATCAAGTCCCACATCGGGCTCCTTGCTCGGCGGGGAACCTGCTTCTCCCTCTGCCTCTCTCTCTCTCTCTCTGACAAATAAATAAATAAAATCTTTAAAAAAAAAAAAAAAGAAAGAAAAACCAGACTGAGCCACCGAGGCCCCCTGCATAGTCCCTTACTTACTGCAGTAGAGTCTTTATCCAGACCATAATTTGAGGGATTATGAATTTTTTGTGAATACTCTGTACTATTTTATTAGGTAAACCTTACTTCTAAGTATTTAGTGGGATTGGTATTTCCATTATTCGCTAATTTACTTTTTCATCAGTACAGATTAGATAAAATTGCTTATTCAGATTCAAAAGGGTAAAGAAAATGGGAACTTTTATCATAAAACTCTCAATTCTCTAATTATTTTTTTACCCTAAAGAAGATGGGGAGCAGTAACTTGGTAGAAAGTTGATTATGAATGCCTTGCTTATTAGTTTTGTGGTCTGCTTTACTGTGAGTAGAGTGTCATCTTTTTCTCACTGATTAGTGTGGGAGGTGGGAAAGAGATCTGAACGTTGTTTCTGTGTTTATATTTGAATTATTTCTTTATGATTGCCTCGGTCTTTTTGTATATGTTGTTTTTATTAAAGTCTGTGTATTTTAATGTTTCTTTAGATTTTTGTTTCTGTTACTGGGTCCTGCAGGCAAGGCACCACAGTACCATGAAATTGGAAGATCAATAGCCACTCTCATGACAGATGAGGTAATTAAAATGTCCCAAGAGGTAGATACTCATTATGAATATCATATTATAAAATCTCTTAGAAGTGGAATTTCAGATCCTTTTCAAGCGGGCAGTGATTGTGAAACATACTCTAGTTTTCTTTTTCTTCATAGTGAAGCTTACAAAATTGTCCTTGCTGTCTGTACTATTTTATCTTATTATCGCTTCAACTATTTGCCTTTGGTAAGGTCTTTGAGACCTTTCTGTCAAGATCAGTGGATGCTTTTTGGTCTTTTTCTCTTCCTCTCCATCCCCCCGTATTTGGAGTTATTGGCCACTTTCTTGAAATTTTGTCCATCCTGCATTTCAGGATATCATTTCTTTGGGTTTTTCTCAGGATTTCGTCTTTTCCCCCTTCTTGCTTTTTTTTCTCCTTAATTTCTCTCTTCCGTTTTTGAACCTTTTCACTGAACATGACTTATATTGACCAGGTTTGCTGTCTCTATTTGGGGCAGAGATTTTGTAATTAAGTGTTAGACTTATTTATCATATCTAAAGTGGATTTACTATGTGTAGAATTTTCTTTCAGCTTTAAAATCCTTTTACCCATTTTTTTTTGGTAGATTTTTCATGATGTAGCCTATAAGGCAAAAGACAGAAATGACCTCTTATCTGGAATTGATGAATTTTTAGATCAAGTAACTGTCCTACCTCCAGGAGAGTGGGATCCTTCAATACGCATAGAGCCACCAAAAAGTGTTCCTTCTCAGGTAAGAATCTACACAATTCAGTGAATTACTTTTTCTTAGTTAAAATATTTTTGAATTGAATATTTTTATGATTCAGAAATCAAAACTATATATAAAAATGTAAACTCCTACCATATTCCATTTACCTTCTTATAAAACTCTATACCCACCTCCTGTGAGAGGACCATTTATTATTAGTTTTTTGTTTATCCTTCTAATTTTCATTCAGTACAAGGAAATATGAATACAGTCCTATTTCTTTCAATTTCTTACCAAAAGTTAACATACCACATGGACTGTTCTGCACTTTGCTTTTTTCATATGACAGTATATCCTGGAGATTCGATCATAATATATCCTAGAAATATTTCTCATTTTCTCATAGCTTTGTTATGGGTCATTTATGGATATCCTGTAGTTTGTGCTTTTCCTGGGCTTAGGCTTTTGCTTTTACAAAGCATAGAAGAGTATTGATATGCCAATTTAGTCTTAGGTAGGTGTATTTATAGGGTAGATTCCCAGAAATAGGATTGCTGGCTCACATGGGAACTTACTTATAATTTTAGTTGATACTACCAGAATCCCTTCTTACTGGGTTGCACTGTTCTGGACTCCCACGCTGATGAATGGCCTTTCCCTACAGCCTCACTAACTGTGTTGTCAGACTTTAAGTATTTGTCAGTCTGATAGCTATCTTTATCCTACTATGTCAAGTACTTTAAAGTGGTTTTAATGTACACTTATGTAATTAGTGAAGTTGAATATTCTTGGTAATCTGTAGTTCATCACTCCAACCCCCCTCAAAAAAAACACCTTTTCTTAGTATTGAACTCACTTGTTGATCCTTTGGAATTTATTATGGTGTATTATGTGGAGTATGCATCCATGTTTATTTTTCATCTAAATTTTTAGCTGCCTTTTTGTTCTAGTTTATTAAAAAGTTAAGTGTTAAGTGCTGCTGCCTTACATTTTCTAAATTTCCATTTTCATTCAAGTCTGTTTCTAGAATTTCTTTTCCATAGCCTGTCTATTTATGGACCAGTTCCACACTTTAATTTCTGAGGCTTTTTAGCATATATGAATATCTAGTAGGTCTAGATTCCCTCTTGACCTATTACTTTTTCTTTTCTGAATTTTCTTTGCTGTTTCTGCATGTCTATTTTTCTATGTAAGCTTTAAAATCAGCTTTAATTTCCAGAAATAAAACCTGATTTTTCAAAAATTGTGAAATTTGTAAATGAACTGAGGGAGAATTAACATCTTTGTAACATTGAATCATTCAAGAATATGGTATGTTTTCCCCCACTTGTTTTCCTATTTCAAGTCAGTTCTTATGTCCTTAAGGAATGCAATAAAGTTCTCCTTATCTACGCTTTACACACTTCTTGGTGAGTGTATTCATTAGCATTTTGTCTTTATTGTCTCTGTTGTAAATGAGGGTTTTGTTCATTATATCACCAGTTTTTACTTTTATGAAGTAAATATGAACGCTATTTTAAGTAAATATTAAGGCTATTTATGAAGGCTATTTGTTGCTGTATGTTTCTTTCTGATCTTCCTCCCTTCCTAGTTCTTTCATTGTATGTAAGTTTTACAGTCATATCATCTGCAGTCAGATAATTTTATCCCTCCTTTTCTCATTCTTCCAGCTCTAATACATTTTCTATTGTCTAATTGTGTTGAGTGGTAGTTGACTTTACATGGGCATTTCTTTTCTTTTCTTTTTTAAATTTATTTATTTATTGTAGAGAGAAAGAGAGAATACTCCTGTGTAGATGTGAGTAGAGTGGGTGGGATAGAAGGAGAGGGAGAGAATCTCCAGCAGACTCTGCTTCATCTCATGGCACTGAAACTGGGACCTGAGCTGAAACTCAGAGCTTAACTCACTGAGCCATCCAGGCGCCCCTAAATGGGCATTTCTGAATTTGTTCTGAACTGTAGTCCATGGTTTTTGGTTTTTGGTTTTTTTTTTAAGATTTTATTTTTATTTATTTGATAGAGATCACAAGTAGGCAGAGAGGCAGAGAGAGAGAGAGATGGAGAAGCCCAGGCTCCCCACTGAGCAAAGAGCCCAATGTGGGACTCAATCCCAGGACCCTGAGATCATGACCTGAGCCGAAGGCAGAGGCTTTAACCCACTGAGCTACCCAGGCGCCCCTGAACTGTAGTCCATGTTTTTAATGTTTCTCTCATTAAGTCACTGACATTGGAGGCCAAAATACACATTTTTATCATGCTAAGAAAGTATCCTAATTTTTATTTCATTGATAATTTTAATATAAGTGGGTGTTAAATTTTTTCAAATAGCCTGTTAGCATCTCTAGAGATGATTGTATGAATTTTATTTACCGATTATTTTGGTGAACCATAGTAAAGGAGTATATGATACGAAAACACTCTTGTGTTGATAGAATAAGCCCAGACTCAGCTTCAAAGTGCTGGTTGTCTCTAATATTTTGTTTGAGTTGTTTGCATCACTGTAAGTAGATTAGTTTGCAGTATTTTGTGCTGTCTCCATTCACGCTTTACATTTGTTTCATAAAGGTAAATTTGTAAATTTTCCTCTCCTTGTGGTGTCAAAACTTTAAATGGCTTGAAATGATTTGGTTCTAAAAGTTTGGAAGAATCCCTTTGTAAAATGTTCTGATTCTGAGTCTTTGTGTGGTGGGCTTCAGCAATATGCTTATTTCTTCTGTGGTGATTCGCTTGTGTAAGCTTTCTGTTTTTTTTTCTGGGGTCAATCTTAAGTTTTCCTAAAACATTACCTATTTCCTGTTTTTCTGGTATCAGTTTTGGGAAATTATGTATTATTTGTATATTACTCATTTCATCAAGGTTTTTTAATTTATTTGCATAACATTATACAGTATGGTCTGTGTGTGTGTGTGTGTGTTTAGAAAATTTCCCTCAGTTTGAAGTTGCCTCCTTGTCATGTCTTTTGCTGAGTATTAGCTAATGGTTTATATTTTTTCAAATAGAGCAGCTTTTTACAACTTATTTCATTTTTTCCTTTTTAAAAAAAGCATTTTGTGGCTCAGTTTCTGCTTTTAGCTATTTTATTTCATTCCATTCACTTCATGAAAGAATTTTGTTTTCACATTTCCTGAGTTAGATATTTAATTCATTTATTTTTATCCTTTTGTTTTTCTTAATATAAGTGCTTAATTTTCTTGAATGATGCTTTTGCTATATCCCATAGATTGTATTACATAATATTTTTCATTATTTTTGTTTTTTAGGAATTCTGTAATTTTGTTCTCTCTTTCCTCTTTGAGCTAGGATATGTTAGTTTTAATTTATTTTCAAATGGTAAACATACAATTATAGATAAGTTTTACTACTGAACATATAAACCACGTAGTTTAAGTTTGTAATTTACTCAGAGCTTTTGACTCAGGGGATATCCAAGGATGAACACTCCTCCCCCACCTTTCTCTCTTTCTTCTGTTTTTCTTTTTGTCTCCTTCCCTCTTGCTCCCTGTGTCACATACAACCTTTCACCCCTATAAGTAACAAATTAGAAGTTAGCTTTTTTATCTTCAGGTGAGGGGGGCAGGGACATCCTTTATCATAAGAATCTTGAATTAGTAATAAGGTTTAATGGGAAATTTATTTTTATTAAAATGTATTTTAACAGATAACTCTTGTATTAATGTCTTCAGAGAAGTAGTTTGGTAAAATAAATATGGCATTTACTTTTTTATTAATGTAATAATACTTTTCATTAGTTAGCATGAACAATATTTTAAATATTCTGGTTGGAGAGATGCTTTATTGGATACTTATTTTCCTATGGCTGATTTGAAATAGTGTGAATGAATGTGTTTCATAGTATATTTGATATTAAATATATTAGTATATTTGATATTATATATCAGTATATAATTGTATAAATATACATCGTATATTTGATACTAAAATACAAAATATGAAAAGCCAATCATAAGCATAAATACTAATAGAGACAAATATTAGACGCCATTCTAAAGTGCAGTTTATTTAAAGTGGAGTTTATATTAAGAATCATTTTTTCTAGAAGTATTGATTAGATATGTAATCAACATAAGATCTCCTATTCCCTCTAATTCAAGGGTACCGTCTTAGCTTTTTTAAAACAGAATTCTGAAAATGTGTTTTTTGTGAAATGCAGGAAAAGAGAAAGATTCCTGTATTTCCCAATGGATCTGCCCCCAGCTCGGGTGATACTCCTAAAGAGGCCGACCACCATGCTGGGCCTGAGCTACAGAGGACTGGACGGTGGGTACAAATACTGATTCAGTGTGGGAGTCTTCTGGGGGGCTAGGGGTTGATTTGATGAAGAAGGCATAAAAATTCTTTTTTTCTTTTTAAATATATGGAAGTTAGTCTTATACAGTGTTTTTTTTTCATATTTAAAAAAGTATTTTGTAAATGTATGATGTTAAGAAAAATTATTCATTTTAAAATAAATTTACTAATATATACTTGGACTTTGAGTATCAGGTTTTAATTTAAAGTGAAAATATTATGGATCATACAGTAAGAATATTAAGCAGTTACATAGTATATAGGATGATTTACATTACCCATACAGAAGGTTCTTGAAGAAGGTGTGGAGTGCTATTAAAATTCTCCATATGAAGATAGAGAATTACAGGAATAGAGAGAAATTGTAACTGAGATTTTCTGTGTGTGTGCCTAGACTTAAAACTCTTAAATGAGCATTATATCAGGAGATAATGTAAAATTAGAGAGTGAAGCATAATTAAACCATGGTAATAAGCTTTAGAAACCTAGCTAGAAAAACTATTGAAGACGTTAATTTTTGCAATAAATACAGAAATATTGCTGGGTGCAAACATTGTCTTAAAATATTTTGTAGAAGTAGAGAAATGTTACAGTATTTCCATACCATAGCAAATCATGTGGATATTTATATAGTTATGTATTGGTGGTGGAGTGAACAGAAGAGATTTTGAATCTTAAATACTTGTTTAGCAAATCAAACTATTTTATACAGAAACATTATTAGGTGGCATTGATGACATGCTTAAAGAATACTATATAGAAGAAAAATAATAAATGGCATACTGAATATAAAATTTAGAGAAACTTAAAACTTACAGTTTATTCATTGCCTAATGTATTATAATCTCTACAATAGAAAATAGTCTCTGTAGAATATATATGAGATAGTCTCTATCATAGAGAATAAGATTGCCCTGGTGTGGAAAGTGGTGGTCTAATACTACCTGTTAGTGTTATTTCTTTAGATCTCTGACTGAGATAGGGTTAGTGATTGAGAAATACCAAGTAGGACTCCCATTGATTTCATGGTCACACAAGAGCCTCCCATAAAATATAAAACAGTTGTTGATTTGAATATACAGTTTTATTTTCTAGATTAGCACCTTTTTTATTGCAAGTTGATTTCCCTTGCTGTCACATTTTTTATAGAGTAACTTATACTTATCAATGTGTGCTTAGTATTTATTTCAGTATTAACTTTAAATAAAGGTAGAATGATAAACCTTGAAACATCCAAAGCATTTTAAAGCATAAGATTAATTTTTTGGTGTATTTTCTACAGAGTGATTGTATGTTTTATGAGTCACAAAACCTTTTTGAATTACTGAGTTGTCTCTAGTATTTACTGAGTACCTACTATGTCCTAGACAGTGTTCTAGACACTGGTGATAAAGGCAGTGAACAAGAAAAAGCCCCTATCCTTCACAGAGCTTGTATAAGATGTATATAAGAGTCTGATTAAAAAAAAAAAAAAAACCACACATTAAAATGATAAGGCTTTAATGTGCAAATACAGATTTTAAATTTCCTAATTAAAACCTCTTAGTTTTACTAATGTGTACATGAACTTGAGTATATATTCAGTAAATTAAATGCTCTGAAGTGGTTTTTAGGCTTTTCTCCTGGACAAGAAATACTTATGTTATTGAGGTACTAATATTAAAAGTCATTAGAATTATTTAATTCACTACTGACTGAGTCTAAGCACAACATACTATATTCATATTAAAGCGTATTTGGGGGACTTAGGATATATATTATAATTGCCTTCCTGGTATTTCTGATATTTGCCTTTAAGATTTATAATGTAGATAATAATTGATAGAATTGCTTATGCTCATTTTCATGAATGGAGTGTTAGGTCTTACTTATTTTATTGTATATTTTCTTGTGCATTTGTGTCTGAAATTACATTTACTCATATAAAATCATTTACCTGCACTCTTCTTAATATATAGTCCATAAAATACAGATGTTTATGTGTCTTTTAACTTAATGAGATCTGCCTTTCCTCTATCCGTGGATTAGACTAAATGAGTGTATCTTCTATAATTTATATCATGATTTAAATAGGATATTAATTTTTGTTGACGAAACACTAGGCACAAGCAGTTTTATGTAGCCCATAGTTTTAGTTTGAACTAGCTAGAATCCTCTAGTGTACAGTTTGACGAGTTTCATCTCACCTATTTAGGCTTTTTGGTGGTTTGATACTTGACATCAAAAGGAAAACACCTTTTTTCTTGAGTGACTTCAAGGATGCATTAAGTCTACAGTGCCTGGCCTCGATTCTTTTCCTATACTGTGCCTGTATGTCTCCTGTAATCACTTTTGGAGGGCTGCTTGGAGAAGCTACAGAAGGCAGAATAGTGAGTACAAAGATTGGTAGTGGCCAGGCTCTTAGCTCTTCAGAGGCAAGTGTGTGTATGCATTTGTCTCACTATTCATACTTTCATTTGAAGAGTCTACCCACAGCATGATTAACCTGTCCCAAAGCAGACTTCCCCCAAAGGTAATTGCTATGGAAAACATGGGGAAGCCATTTGAGCAGGAGAAGATGCACAGTTGAGGTAAAAAATAAATAAAATAAAAAAAGAAAAAAGAGAAAAAAAAAGAAAAAAGTTTAACCTGGCTTGCTGGATGAATGGTTTTATAAATTGAGTAAAAGGCTTGTACTGTCTTTGTTGTGGGGAGTGGGGAAGGGTTGCCTGTGGGAGACAAATTGAACTGATGCCGGGTGGGTCATGGGTGGGGGAATTTACCAGCAGGGCTACTTGATATTCTGTAAGGCATCATAGGATTAGTTAGAGCCATGCAATTATTAACTCATCATCCCTGGTGGGTAGGCCCTGACTCCACAACTAGTCTTCAGAAGTTGTAGACAAATGGTGGATTTTTAGTGTTATTTTGCTGTTATTAAATTTTTGTGAAGGTAGATAACATTTTAATTAGAAAGTATAACTGAAAACTGCACCCATATTTTGATATGACTAAAATGAAAGTTTTTATGATTTTTTTGTTCTTGGTAATGCTGTATAAGGGGCTGTGGGAGGCATGATAACAGAGTATCCAGTGCTTTGTAAACTGCTGAAAGACTAATTTTTCTGTTTATATACATTTTAATGGCATGTAAATGAGATTATTTGTAATTCTTGAGTGTATTTTATTTAATTGTATTTACTCTTGGGAGGAAATTCATTTTTTACAGATAAACGATTTAAATAAGTAATGATAATTATTCAATTAAAATACTTCGTGAGCTGAACCTGAGACAAACTTGACAACTGAAATTTCCTTTGAAACTATACTGGTTTTGATTATTTAGATTCTTTTACCTTATTCTGCAGTAATTGTATCAAGGGAATCTATTTTTAGTAAGTTGCTTTTATATGCTGTCTCAAACTGTACATGTAACTCTGCTGGTCCCCTGGAGATGTGTCCTGTCTGTTACTATCACGGAAATGCTGCTTGCTTTTTGACTGTCCAGCACTGCCTGCCCTTCTCATCCTGCTGTTTAGTACCACGTACATGTGGGAGTGCTTGAAGCATTGGGGGAATGTAGACAGCTGTGAAATGGACCCTAACCGAAGAGAAGAAGATAGTGTATATGTAGGTAACAGGTCATGGTGTGCTGTGCCACATGTGAGTGAGATCAAGGAAGAGCTGTAGCAGCTGAAGTACCAGGAACAGAGAAATCAGGAGTATTGCACAGGAGAGTGGTGGGAGATTATGCATTTGCTTTCAGGTGCTTTATTGGAACCTCAAATAGAAGGTACAGTTCCAGAGTTTGTAGAGTGGCAAGGAGGAAGAACAAAGGTTGGGAATAGATGAGGTTAACAAGGGAGAGATTTTACAGTGACTGGAAAGGAGAAAAAGTGGGAAGTTACATTTGTGGACTAGAGGAAGAATGAAAATGAGGAGAAAAATGGCAAATTAGACATGGGCACTGTCAGAACTTCAAAAGAGGAATCACCATGATGTGATTTTGCAAAAACCAAAATAGAGGCTTTGAGAAAAAGAGTAAAGAGGAATGTGGAGTGGTCAGTGCCATGCAGTGGCGAGGTGTATGGGGAGGATAACGGTAGGGCTTCTGATGGCTACAGTGGAAACTTGGGAATGTCACGAGGGGAAGGCGGGGTGGTGGGGCAGTGATTTCTTTAGGGAGAGAGACCTTTCAGTTTGGGAATAAACACAACAAAATTAGAAAAAGAATTGATCTGGGTAAAGGAGCTAGTGAATGTGACAATAAGAGGTTGGGAGAGCAGTGAGGGGGGTGGTGAAGGGAAGGTCTTCATCTGGGAGGTTCTGCCTTTTCAACATGATCTTTGGAAGGAAAACTGTAATTTTGTGCCTATCCCTCTCACCCTCCCCCCCTTAGCATTTCTTTGCCATCTCCTTGGTTCTATTCTGAATTTTTTGCTTTCTATCTCTGTAGACATTATTTAGACATTTTTTTCTTTGACTTGAGCTCTACTTAAATTCATTCCTAAATTATACAGTCTAATTGAACTAAGGATTTTATAATGGCTTAGCAGTTAATATGGACACTTCATCTTGCCAAAAATATGTGAGTTTGATCCTATTTTTATAGTAATAGTTGAGTAATGCTTTTACTGCATACTATTATTTTTGTGATTTTGATTTTGGAAGACATTGTTATTACTGATGATGAGATTTACTGACATTTATTGAGTGCATTTGTATGGCAGCCTGTAGGCTTGCTAGGTGTTTGCACAAACATGGCTTCCTTAAGTTCTCTTGGCTTTGGTCACTCCTATTTAAAAGAGAGAAAGGTTGGGCTTAAAACATTTGAGATAACGGCTATGGCTTAAAGTCTAGTAGAAATGGGTCTCCTGCTCCAGTCTGGTTCTGAAGCCCGCTCTTGCCTGCTGCTCTGCTGCCTGCCAGGTCCGGGAGGGGCGTTTCTCATAAGCTGCTTTTCCTTACCTTACCAAGGATGGGCTTTTCCTCTCTTGAGAGTGCCTTCCGTTGACCTTGATGTTTGTAAATGGTAAACTGCTCTTCTCTCTCTAATCCCTCCCCTTTGTCTAGTGGCATAGGCTGTACCCCTTATTGTCTAATAAGTTAAAAGGTAATGTTGGTAGTGGTACAGAAACGAAATGCTCGCTTTAAGTAAAACTCTCCTGAGGCTTTCATTTTCTTATTTTATCTTTTTTAACCACCTCTTTATTTAATAGTTGCTGTGAGTTTTTTAAAGAGATTTTCCATCTGTTTTAGGGTAAAAACATTTTATTTTTGATATCTGTTAGTTAAGCCCATCATATAAAATGAATTTCTTTAAAATGTGTAGAAAATTGCTTTTTAGAAATCATTTTGAGAAGGATGGCATCAGTTGTTAATTTCTGATTTATTTACTTGAAAGTGTTTTTGTGCACACCATATGGAATATTTAATGTTTTCTGTTTTTTTAAGTGAACTCTTTCAGACATAACAAAAACATCAAAAATAACAAACGTCTTTGTACTCCCCACAAACTTAAAAAATGAAATACCTATAGATAGAGTTAAAATCTTTATATCTCTCTTGCACTTAGTCCTCCCTCCTGGCCTCCCACAATAATGTTTTGAATAAAGGTTGATTGTAAAAGTTCACTTTTAATATGAAAAAAAGCAGTTTTCCCTATGTATTTAAAATGTATTTGTAATTTTCCATATTGAAAACTTAAATTTGACTTAAAAGTTGTGTCTGCTTTATATTTTTAACTGCTTGATTAGTATTTTTATTTTCCAGATGTCTTATATGTATTTTGGTAGGTTAGAGATAGGTTTATGATGTATTACTTCTATTCATTTCTTTTTTCCTTAAACAGAGTGCAATAGAGTCTCTTTTTGGAGCATCATTAACTGGGATTGCCTATTCGTTGTTTGCTGGGCAACCTCTAACAATATTGGGGAGCACAGGTCCAGTTTTAGTGTTTGAAAAAATTTTATTTAAATTCTGCAGGTATGTAATTGTTATTTACTTATCATATGTGTATAATTACATTGTTTATTAACTTTAGTTAAAGGTACTTTATGTATTTAGTAGCTGAAAAAGAAGACCTGATATATTATATATTTTCAGAATTTTGGGGCTGCCATGTAGTTGACCGTACTCTGGTCCCTACTATCATTCCTACCTCAGTCACCTTGAGTATAAAATCAGTGGATTTGAGTCCTGGTCAACAAATCACTTGGGCAATAAGAATCTTATGTTCTAGCAAATTTAAACCCACTAAGCTGTTAAACTCATTGTTGATTAGTTGGTATGTTGGTCATACAAAGGAATTTTAAAAAGAGGTGGATCTTGGAGGCTGAAGCTGACTTTAATCTATCAGGCCATATCAGTCAGACAGCCATAGCTATCTGTTGTGTTGTGGTCTCCACTGGCTGGGTCATTCACAGTGGGAATCAGTGCATGGTACTATAGCTGGTAGACTTGGAATTTGACATGGCCAGTACCGTTCCTTTTGTGAGACAAGTGTAGTTGAATATTTTAGCCTGAAACAACTTAAATTTAATTAAATATTTGATTCATCTAACTCATCTTGTTCTGATTCTTTCTTCACTGAACAAGCTGATTCTGATTGCAATCTGGCATACTAAGTACATAGACTGAGAGGGAATGCAGTGTCCTGAAGTATTCTGGACCCTGTGGTCTTAAAGTAATTTCTTACTTGACACTGAGTTTATAAAAAATGAAGTCACTTCCTGCGGTGACACTGGTGGCAAGGGGGATGGTATTGGTGGTGGTGGTGAAGGGGACAGGGATGTGGTTATTATGTTGACAGAGTTTCTGGGTCTTTAGAGAGTCACGTCTAGTTGTCCTATAGAATGTACATCTGTCATTTACTCCTTAGAACTGATTTCAAAGTGAGGTCTTTGGTTTTGGAATGTTAATTACCTGGTAGACTTTCACTGTAAATCTTTTGTATAGGTAAAATATAACCATTGTAATTCTGTAATCTTCAGTTACAGCAGAAATGTACAGACAGCTTTCTTTAGTTGTTATTTTTATCTGGTAATTTGCTCTTTTTTTCGGGATCTTATGTTTCCATACTCTTTTTATTGCTTGTTAAGAAATTTTAATAATACTTTGCCATGTGTGTATGTTTATCATGTCCATGTTTTTTTCCTAAACAGAGATTATCAGCTTTCCTATCTGTCATTAAGAACCAGTATTGGTCTGTGGACTGCTTTCTTGTGCATTGTTTTGGTTGCAACAGATGCGAGCAGCCTTGTGTGTTATATTACTCGATTCACAGAGGAGGCTTTTGCAGCTTTAATTTGCATCATATTCATCTATGAGGCTTTGGAGAAGCTCTTTCATTTAGGAGAAATATATGCATTTAATATGCACAACAATTTAGATGAACTGACCCACTACTCGTAAGTGTATTCCATTTTCCCTGGTATTAAAATGTATTTTTGCAGAGATGTTTGAGCCAAAAAAAATGAATTTATTTGCATTGTGATGCTCATTGTATATCTAGCTGTAACTACCCAACTAGCTATATGGAGGTTGACTTGTTTATTACAGATGAGATTTTACCAGAGCACTCCATGAACATAAATACAGTTGAACAAATTCAATCATTTTTATTCCCTGAAACAACTTACTCAAGTATGTGTATTTTTGGTCTTCTGTTTGAATTGAATCAGTCAATTTAAATTTAATTGGTAACTGCGATCTATTTGAATCAGGCAATTATATTAGATCTTGTATTCTTTAGCCAATCCTGAATGTAGGATGTAATATTTCTTTTATTTTTTTCTTTTTTATATATATTAAGATTTTATTTATTTTTTTGGGAGAGAGAGAGAGAGATGGAGAGAGCACAAATGGGAAGCAGAGGGAGAAACAGGTTCCTCGCTGAGCAGGGAACCCGGGGCGGGGCTCCATCCCAGGTTTCTGGGAGCATGACCTGAGCCGAAGGCAGACGCTTAACCAACTGAGTCACCTGGGTACTCCTCTGTTTCTTACATTTTTCGTATATTGCATTTGCATTAACATTTTGAAGTCTGATAATTTTTATTTGAAGTCTGATAATATTTACTTTAAAGTTTGATAAAATTTTATCTTATTAACATTTTTTGAAGTCTAATAATTTGTATTTGAAGTCTGATAGTATTTATTTTTAAAGTATAATTTCAGTATACTCTCGTGTAATATTTCGTGCAGTACTTGTGATAAGAAAATCATGAATTGAAAATATTTAAAGACTCTAGAATAAAATAAGATTTGAAAAGTAATTATAGTAGTTAGAAATATATTCAGTAAAGTCAAATAGGTTGTTAAAATTAAATGTATCTAGGTAGATAGAGACCTATATTTGCTGTTTTGAGCAGTCATGCTTGGTGTAAATGTGATCCTGGATTTGGTTGACTTACATGGAGAAAGTGGTCACCAACAAACAAGGATACAGTTCCCTCCTTCTGCCTACCCAAGTCTCAAATCCCTGTGCTCTCCCCTTTCCCTCCATCCCTTTCTTGCATACTCAACTTGGATGGACAGAGTAGGGAGGAGTATGGAAATTTCTATGAGATATTGACCTATTTGAGGAGAGGAGAGACATTCTGATGCCAACTCTGTTTTGTGCTATCATCTTTGCTCTTAAACTAGTTAATTTTTCAAGTGTTATTCTTGTTTTTTTCCTCTTTCCTGTTCCTTTGATCTTTATGAACCATGGCTTTTATAGCTAGTTCCAGCCAATCAGAATAGTATTTGCTTCTGGTTAACTGAATAATTACATGTGAACATGATTCAGTCAGCTGACATCCTGTGAGCATTTGCAGGTACTGTGTTAGCAGTGTTGCATAATTCATATCACATGTGACTTGATTATTTGTATCATAGCCCCTTTTGTATATGAAGAAACAGAGCCTCATGGAGGTTAAAACCTGCCTCGAGTCAGCTAGTAAATGATAGAGCTTGGAATGAATCCAAAGTCCAGCCTCTTGCTTGTGTTCAGAACAGCTCATAATCTAACTGGGAATATTCCTGCGTGCTGCTTCTTTTTATTTTTTATTGTTTTTTTCTTTTTCTTTTTAAAATTTCACATTTAGAGATTTCTTTGTGTGTGCTTCTAGCTTGTCTTTAGATGAGATAGTTCTGGATATAAACTGAACTCTTTGATCTCCTTATGACCTTCCTAGTCCTGTCCTGGTGAAAAGTCATGTTACTTTATTTCTGTAAGAATGAATGTTAAGATCAGTGAAGGATGAGCATGAGTAGGCAGGGCTTGTCAGAGTACAAAGCATTAATAGGAGTATCGCTTTATTGGGAATCTGTGTGTTTTGTGTATGTGTGTGTCGAGAGGCAGAATAGCTCCCCTGAGGGTTAAGTAGGTAATATTTAGTGGAGAGTGACCTTGCTAAACATGGTGGTATCTTGTCATATTTTTAAAGAAAATAGTATCCCTCCCCAAGGGATATATGTAACAGGTTTCATTAAGGTACTCTAAAATATCATTGTATTGATATTTGTATATTAATTACGTTTTTATTTACATTGGCCAAATCTTGTTCCCTTCCATTGTTTCTGATGTGTTTTCACTTTTTAATCTCCGTGCATTGCGGCATGGGAAAAAAGATTAATTAAAAGCTACCACAGGGCCGCCTGGATGGCTCAGTGTTTTAAGTGTCCTTCAGCTCAGGTCCTGAGTCTTGGATCTAACCCCATGACTGGGTTCCCTGCTCAGTGGGGAGTCTGCTCCTCCCTCTCCGATTGCCCCTCCCCATAATACACGCACGTGTGCTCTCTCTCAAATAAATAAGATCGAACAACAGCAACAAAAAGCTACCACATTGGGGCGCCTGGGTAGCTCAGTGGGTTAAAACCTCTCTCTCTTTCTCTGCCTGCCTCTCTGCCTGCTTGTGATCTCTATCTGTCAAATAAATAAATTAAAAAAAAAAAGCTACCACATTGTGTGATTGATTTAATAAAATGTAAACATGAAATGCAGGACCCTTAAAATTTTATCCTGTTCTCATTTCTCAGATGTGTATGTGTTGAACCTCCTAACCCTAGCAATGAAACTCTAAAAATATGGAAGGAAAAGAATTTAACAGCAGATGATATTTTCTGGGGGAATCTCACTGTTTCTGTGAGTACATTATAACATAAAGGATTTTGCAAACATTAACCTAGTTCTTTAGCTTTTTATGAGTAGACCTACATTTTCCTCTTGATCAGTAGGTATGGTGTGTTTTTAGAGTATAGTGTTGTGCTGAGCAGAGTTACCACATGTATATGTATCATGCAGTGAAAAGTGTAGGCTGGAAAGAATGAACCTGGTAAGGGGGATAAAAATGAACTAAATGTGACTTCCAAGATATAATTAATTAAAAAGTGAATATACTTCCGGTATCTAATTCCATGTAGATTGTAGATTGATAAATTCAAAGAAAGTGTTTACTAGGACTATGGTTGAATATACTGGGGTTGACAGAACAGTCCATATCCATTGTTCTGTTCTCTGTGTATCAGTTTATCTCCTCCATGAACAGCTTATTTAGAAGATCATGAATCCTTTCCTAATGTCCTCGATATCAAACTGAACTTGGTTTAACTGGCATAGTGGTCTACTCTGTAGTCTAGTCTGTAGAAACTAGTGTAACTGAAGCACCTAAAAAGGGAAACAGGACAAAAACATGAGCACCTACTGTGTACGGAGTACTACCACATGTTCTTATAATGTTGTTCTGGCCTTAGAGTATCTATCTGTTCAGGGCACTTCCCAGACTGGGCTTTGGTATTAAGGTATAAAGTGATTCTGGCAATATCAATTAAAATCAAGAGCTCTTGAGCTTCTCTGGTGCTTTTTATATCATATAAGTGATTATAGGTCATTGTTTTTTCACTAAAGATATAGCTATATTATTGGGAGGGTATTGATATGTAATTGGAAGGGTGCCGTCTGCAATTTTCTCTCACTAATAATTTAAGTCTGTATGGTCCACTATAGTAGCCATTGGCCAAATGTGTCTAATTCAAATTTAAACCAATTAATTAATTTAAATTTAAATTAAATACAATTAATTAGAAGTTCAGTTCTCAGTTTCACTAGCCATGTTTCAAGACCTCAGTCTGTTCGTATGGCTGCTACATTGGACAGTGGAGATATAGAACATTTCCGTCAGCACAGAAAGTTCTGTAGGACAGTACTGATTTAAAACACATTTATAGATCAGTAATCAACCTAGATTAATGGTTCACTGTTTTATTAAAAAAGTCAGTTTTGCTACCAAAGAGTTAATAGAGGTGCTCAAATGAAAGTGATCTGTTAAAAAAGACCTCATACAATGGTGAATAGGAGGTCCTGATACTATAGATAATGGTCTTCTGCGTTTGTTTTCTTGATATTCAAAAGGCCCACAGTTTTTGTTTTTGTTTTTGTTGGTTTTTTATACTTATAGCTTTTATTTTTGTGATCCACGATGAAAATCTGTAGCTGTACTAATCTCAGCAATTAGAAATCAAGAATAATGGACTATTTCTCTCTTGGTAAACCTGAGTTGTGTTTGTTAAAATGAGTCTCCTTAGAATATAAGTAACATTAGTGATATGTATCATTGTTAATCTCTGGTTGCCTTTCAGTACTTTTTCCCCAAAAGGAAAATTAGGTCAATAGAAAATTACATTATATTATGCCATATAATTGATGAAGATTTTTTAAAAAATAGAATTACTATTCGAATGATTGCTCTGCTTCAAACCCATGGTTTTCAGTTAAGTCAGAAAAGCCACCCGGTTTTTATTCCTCATTTGAATTTAGCACAACTATAGCCATTTCTTATTCAGCATTGAAAGTAGATGCAGTAGCAATTTTCTGTTGGTTCCTTTTGTTTTAAGCAACTTGTTTGGAAATAAAGAAAAGATAGTAAAATTGCGGATCAGCAAGAATGCATACAAAATATGTGGAAATTAATATTCACTCCGAGATATTCACTAAAGGGAATACGGAATTGAAAGGACCGTGGGGTATAACTTGGCAAAACACTGTATTTCAGTCCAGTGACTTAAGATACACATGTTTTTCAAACTGTAACATCTCTGAACTCAGAGTATATTTTATGGTTGATGATGCGTTAAAGTTGACTTGGCAGTATTTTTTCTTTCTAAGTGAAATATAAAATAATGGCATGTCTTCAGTCACTAGGATCTTTGAGTCAGTGGAGTTCACTGATAATTTATTAGATACCTGAGAATCTTCTTCATTTTCTCCTTTTTCTATTTTTTTCCCTCCTTTTTCCCCAGGAATGTAGAACCTTTCATGGTGTATTTGTAGGATCTGCTTGTAGTCTTCATGGCCCTTATATTCCAGATGTGCTCTTTTGGTGTGTCATCTTATTTTTCACAACATTTTTTCTGTCTTCATTCCTCAAGCAATTTAAGACCAAGCGGTATTTTCCTACTAAGGTAATTGGGGTGTGGTTTTGGAGTCCTGATAGTATTCATGTTTTTAGTTTTTGTTACCTTGTTTTTTTTCAGAACAGTAATACATTGTTTGGGGTTAATACTTGATATCAAATAGTGGTAAAGAACTTACTTATAGTAAAAAATGTATATCACATTTCTGAATAACAGTAGGAAGATAATGGTACCATGAGGAATGGGATGGTAGTAGTATGTTGTGAAATGTGTTTTGTCTCTTTGAAAAGATATTAGATATAAATGTATTTCATGGGCATGTCACTAATTAAAAACCTTATTCACACTTTCTAGTGGCATATTTTAATTTGAAAGGTGAGAATTATTTAGAAAAGACATAGTTTCTCTGCGTTTATTTTAACATAATCCCTTTAATATAGGTGCGATCGACAATCAGTGACTTTGCTGTATTTCTCACAATAGTAATAATGGTTGCAATTGACTACCTTGTAGGAGTTCCATCTCCTAAACTTCATGTTCCTGAAAAATTCGAGGTAAGAATTAAAATATTTGGTTATTTGTTACTTGGGATACCAAACTATTTTAAAATTAGACACTTCATAGAAATATATATTTCTCACATACATAAAAGGTGACAAGATGTGAAGAGACAAGTGAACCTATTTAGGAAGTAAGCAAGAAGGTATCGAAGTTAGTCCTATCAGGGAGAGTGAATGAAAATACCAATGGTATTTGGGAATCATTTAAAAAATTTAACCCTGCTGTTGTAGCTGGAGTTCATGATGTATTTTCCAGGCAAAAGAAACATTTTTTATTCCTTCATAAGGAAGTGACTCAAACTTGAATTTAGAATTGTAACAAGGAGATCCTAGTTATTAGTAGGGTAGTGTTATCTGACAATAAATGGAAGACTCCACGTCTCATTTTCTAGCAGAGTCAGGAGAGAATTAAGTCTATTCTTCCACAAGAAGAATGATACCTATGTGACCATCCATGAACCCTTTGCATTCATCAGTAGCCTGTAGCTATGTTGTGCATAATGTAGCATATGCATAACATAGATTCAAAAATTGTTTTCCCTTTTAAGTAGGAGTTAATAGCTTTTGAGTAGTTTCTGGAATTTCTTATAGTTGAGTATTTGTGTCACTGATTATCTTTATGTTTATCTTTATATATATCTTTATTTTAAAAACTGAAGGTCTAAAGGGGATTAGAAATAAGGAATAAAATGAATATAATTTTAGTATGTTTTATTTCTCACTGGGGAGAAATTATTTTTAAAACCGGTAGTCTCCAAAGTAGAGTGCATGGCTGAAAAATGAATGTCTACTTAGATTTTTATTTAAAAATAAGAAAAATTTAGCTTTGTAATACTTACTATATGAATTTTACTATATGGAAAACCATTCGTAACCTAACATAAATGTGTATAGAGCCATTGGGCATACTCAGTTATATTTTAAAAAATTGTATTGTTTTATTGCTGGAAGTATATAATAAAATTTGGATACCTTTGTTTGAAAGCACAGATACTGAGCCTCTAAAGATTTTTGGCCATTAAAAGATGACTATATGAAAGTCTTTTTTTTTTTTTCTTTTTTTAAACCAAGTCTTTTACCAGATAAAACTATAAATTAATACTGGTTCAAAATATTGATGTAATTTCTTTTAATCCTGGGCTCTGTTCCTTATTTTCATCCCTAAATATATTTTTGTTAATTGTTTATTGATCTAGCTTTCAAGTAGCAAACTGATTTCAAGAGGCATAAGATATATTTGAGGAAATAAATCAAGGAACACTTAAGAACTTTGCATTGTGTACAATTTTTAATACCAAACAGCTTAATGTGTATCAGTGTGGGAAAATTGGAATACCTGCATTTGAAAATACTTAATGTTCCTTTTGTATTAACATGTTTTTGTGATGAAAAAACAGGCTTAAAATGAAGTTTAGGTAATGGAAATATGTTTAGATTTCAATATATTCCGAGCCTTCCAAGAATACTAACCTTGTAGGATCTTTTAAAATGTTTTGTTACAAAACAAATTTTACGATACTGCATTGGAATGTATTTGAGTCTGATAAATTGCCACATCTTTAGAAAAGTATGCCCTGAGGCCCAGTTCTGACCCTGCCTCTGACCCTTTAGTACTGACCCTGCCAAGATCACTAGTCTGTAGGATCTTCAAAGCAGTTTAGTTTAAGAGTTGATCTAGTAGGTAGATTGACCTCACTTTATTCGAAGTAGGTTAGGAGCATGTTGAAATGACACTCTGCTTCATTTACCTATTTGTCTATAACAAACCTCCCAAATCTAAAGCCTGTAAAACAGCAACACCTTATTTGTCGTAAATCGGTGGCAGTTGGTACTAAGCTTAGCCTGGTACTGGTCTGGTCTCGTGGCTTGGGATCTTTCTCTGTGGCTGCAGTCATCCATTGCTTTGATGGTGGCAGTATGTCTTCATTCCCATGTCTGGGAGCTCAGATCAGATGGCTGAAGCAGCTGGGATAATTGGCTCCTTTCTCTCTCTCACCATTTTGTATCTTATCCTCAAGAAGGCATATCCAGGCTTATTCAACAGCTTAATCTCAGGGTTCCAAGAGGGTTAGAGAAACTGCAGGGTCCCTTGAGATCAAGACTCAGAAGTCACACAGTGGCACTTTGGCTTTATTCTGTTGGCTGAAGTAAACCATAAGGACATCCTAGGTCCAAGGGAGGAAATGGATTCCTCCTGTAGATGGAAAGATTGACTACATGGCCAAGTGACCTGCATCGAGGGATGGGAAGCATTCTTGTGGCTATCTTTGCAGATAATTCACTACACATTCATGATTTAATCTAGTTCTTTTTAACCCCTTGGAATTTCTTGGAATAGACACAACCCATGTTGTAGAAATTTTGTGTAGTAGGAAGAAACATCTTTTTATCTTTAATTTTTTAACAGCCCACAGATCCAAGTAGGGGCTGGATCATAAGCCCGTTGGGAGAGAACCCTTGGTGGACTTTACTAATAGCTGCCATCCCAGCTCTGCTTTGTACCATTCTCATCTTTATGGACCAGCAAATTACAGCTGTAATCATAAACAGAAAGGAGCACAAATTGAAGGTAATTCTAAACTTTGCCTCAGGTCTATAATTTCTTCAAGAGTTTGGGATATTTTCATAATGACTAGAACATTAAAATGTGTGAGATGAAAATTAATTTCTTCCCTGTGTATAAAATAATATAGTATTTTAACCTAAAAGAACAGTTTTAACTAATAAATATTCATGTTCACTTTTCAGAAGGGAGCTGGCTATCACCTTGATTTGCTCATGGTTGGTGTTATGTTGGGAGTTTGCTCTATCATGGGACTTCCATGGTTTGTGGCTGCAACAGTGTTGTCAATAAGTCATGTCAACAGCTTGAAAGTTGAATCTGAATGTTCTGCCCCTGGGGAGCAACCCAAGTTTTTGGGAATTCGTGAACAGCGAGTTACAGGGCTCATGATTTTTATTCTGATGGGCCTGTCTGTGTTCATGACTTCAGTACTAAAGGTAAAATCTCTTTACTGCAATATTTTAAAATCTTTTTTTGTCATAAAATTATACTTGCTTGTATGAAATGAAACATGAAAATATCTAAAATTAGTTTTCATTTCCTGGAATTTACTTGGAAGATAATATTCTGATAAATGGTGTTTAATATAGGAGGCATTTCAGTATTAGATGTGTCCATTTTAGAAATATTATAAAAGGATAGTATTAAAGACTATAGAGTTTTGGAAGGAGTTAATCCATGGCTTTGTTATGATCTAAAAGAAGAATATACCGAGAGGATTTTATGGGCATCTTAGAAGAAGTAATAGTGAAATATGGTTGATATAATTATTTGACCAAAATGTGAAAATAATTGCTATTAATTAAATAAATGTATTATTTCTGATCAGCTAAATGAAGTAAAGGTAATAGCGCTCATTAGAAAATACGTACAGCTACTATAAATGAAGAATGCAAGAACTACGTTTAATGCAAGACCTTTAACTTTATGTTAAATATCTTTTAGTTAACATTTGGTATTTACTATACATATCCTAATGGATCTAGTGATTAAAAAATATAACAACAGCAAATGTAGCTAAGTATATAATCTGAGATTTTCAGTTCATCGTGGGAAGAGCTCTACTCTATTTTTTTCCTTTGGTGTTCTAGTTATTGCAAAAAAAACTATTAAGCAAAGAGCTATGTACATTTATATATTGGGGAGGAAACTTGGGAGTGTGTATATATGTTATTATATTAACTAAAAAAATTAAAGTTGTATGCTAGACTTCTTTGGCCTTCATCTCGTGAACTTTCTAGCAACAGACTAATTCACCAGATATTTGTTGAGTACTTACACTGCTGCTATTAAGACTGGGGAAATAATAATAAATAGGATATATTATTGTTTGCTTTTCAGAACTTGGCAGTCTAGTTGGTGAAGCAGATAGGTAAAGGGGCATTTACTGCATTGTGGTGAGTGTATTGTTGGAAGTACTTGGCAAAAGAGGAGAAAGATTTAGTGCATTCTTTTGGGGATATTGTCCCCTACTAAGGAATGTTGCCTTTAAAATTTTTTAAGTATTGACTGTATATAGGCAGGAAATTCAAATAGAACATCAGGAAAGCCCTAAAATGAGAAGTTAGTCTTCCTATTTTCCGTTGGCTTTCCAGAACCAACTCTCCAGAGATAGTTTCTTTTTAACATCTTTATTTTTAAAAGTTATATTGGTAGTTACAACCATTATAGGTTTACATGCTTTTGTAATTTTATTTTTTGCTTTATTATTATTACACTGAGTCTCTTTACCCAAGACAGTGATTCTCAAAGTTTAGTCTTAAGGATGACCTCTGGGAGTCCACAGAAGCAAAAGTATTTGGGGAGCATGTCCTCAGTTTATCTCTGAAGAACCTAGGAGGGTCCTGAGACCAAAAAGCTTGGGAGCCTGTCACGTAAGGTTGGATGTTTTATGAGAATTTAACACACTTATGGTTCCACCAGCCAGTCTTCCTCCATCAGCTGCCTTTGGTTGACTGTGTTTTTAGTTTTACTGTAATGGTTACCAACATTTGCATTCTGTGCTGTAATTATAATTAAACTGTCCATGCTTTTTCTGTAAGTTAAATTATAAAAATGTAAGCCCTCTGGGAACACATAATTAGTATTATGATGATACGTATGTGTTCACTGAGGACTAAGCAGTCTGATCTGCCTGCACAGAGGCAGAAATATACCCTATTTCACTAAGCTCCTGTTGCTGCTTGAAGAGTAACTGCCCAAGCCTTAGGACCCAGTCAGTTTTCTTAGCACCTATTACCTATTACAGATATTAGACCTTTGAATATGTTCTCATATTTCTATCCCATGTCTTCACTGTTAATGAAAATTTCCTGGCTTTTTTTTTTTTTAAAGAGCTCTTTGGTCTTCTCAAAATCATTATGACAGAATTAATTAATTTGATAATTATATGTTTAAATCTAGAAGGCTTTTTCTTTCTTATTATTTTTCCTAGCATTCTAAAGTTGCTTTATGGGTAAAATATTCTCTTAAAATTTCCTGAGGATATTTATTAGATTTTTAACTTGTTTTCTTCTCTTCCTGTAGTACCTTTTCCTCCTGGGTTTCTTAGGAAAGACGTGTTCATTTGTTCATAGAGAATGAATGTGGTTTTCCTCTGTAGCTCTTAGGTGTTGTTTCTTGTTTTTTGAGTAGGTGGATGGATCCTGTTAATGGCTTTACTGTAGGATGCCTAGGCATGGTAGATAGGCAGTTGGGATCCCTTTAACTGCCAAAGTAGTAAGGACTTTCTTTTGGAGTGGAGTTCAATTATTATATCAGTAAATGGTACTACTGTATAATAGTTACTGTATGGTAGTGATATCAAAATTAATGGTTAATGCCCTTAAAATTTTTTTTAATTAAGCTTTTATTTTAATTCCTGGTTAAAGCTTTATGAATGATTGATACGCACCATGTGCTTTTCTGAGTATTTTAGTATTTGAAATCCTTTAATCTTCATGCAATCTGTTATAGAAATTATGGCATAGAGAGGTTAAGGCTTAAGAAGAGGTTAACTGGCTTTTTAAACCAAGCAGTCTTGATTATAGTGCTCACATTCTTAACCACTGGACATTCTCCCGTTTCATGAAGAAAACATGTAGAAGATAGTTTTTCTAGGAGGCTATTGTTTACTACCATTTTTCTTAAATAGAGAATATAAGTTAGGTCTCATCACTGAAAGATCTTTTAATTCTACCTCCATAGGTGCTCACTGTGTTTTGTGTATTTTATTGCTATGAAATTGTTTTAGTAGCATGGGTTCTAACTGTGGTCTTTTTACTTACAGTTTATACCAATGCCTGTCCTGTATGGTGTTTTCCTTTATATGGGAGTTTCCTCATTAAAAGGAATCCAGGCAAGTCTTAAGTAAATAATGATTTTGTAGAGAAACTTGAAACATATTTTACATTTGCCAAGATTGTTTTTATAATGGTAGTGATGTATTTATAATGGTAGTGATGATATTCTGGGAGGCAGGTAGCTGATAACTTCAAATCCACATTTTCCAAGTGATTATTGCTTACTACACATTTTTCCCCTCAAGAATGAGAATTTTTTTTTTTAACATATAATGTATTATTAGCCCCAGGAGTACAGGTCTGTGAATCGCCAGGTTTACACACTTCACAGCACTCACCATAGTGCACACAGCACTCACCATAGCGCATACCCTCCCCAATGTCCACAACCTAACCACTCTCTCCCTGCCCTCCTCGCAACCCTTAGTTGATCATGATCTCTTTTTAATAGAAGCCAGTGAAAGGCCTTATAACTATTGATAAAGACTGGTATAGTAAGAGGGGGGATGTTGAAGACTGGAATTGTTAATACTTGCCATTTGTATATTGCATTACAGTTATAAATCTAGTACACAAATTATTTTCTGTGATTCGCAAAACAATATTGTTAGGCAGGAAAGGAAGAAATACTAATTTTGTCAACTAAGAAACAAGAGGGACTTCTGGACTGTTCTTAATCAAGTAAGCAATGGAGCCAAGGTTAGAACCCAGTGATTTCCCTCCTCTGTCTTGTTTATAATAATTCCTGGAAAACAACTGGATAAAATTTATTTAGTTCTTTATGTAAAACACTTGGCTCCATAAGCACTGTTAGCACCACATGGCCACCACCTATCATGGAAAGCATATTGTCTGATGTTGCCAGCCATGGCTGGCAAGGCTTCACAGAGATTGCATCTTTTTTTTCCCCCCAGTAGTCTTGGATCTCCCCTCCACTGGTCAAGAAATGATCTCATTAACTCACTTTATTTTTTTATTTTTTCTTTTACAACTTTCTTTTATAATTTTGTGAGATCTTACTTCTGGTTTATAAATGAAGAAACTGAAGTTTAGAAAGACCAAGGAATTTGCTCATAGTTTCCTTTGCGTTGGGTGGAAGTTTAATAATTGTGACTTAAGGCTATTTTATAGCATTGATAATGTTAGAGTTGGAAAGAACCTTGGAAATTGTTGTTCTTTTACTGTACATATTAGAAAACAAGGTCAAAGAAAGTAAATGGCTTATGCAGTTGATTATAGCAAATAAGCATATCTAAATATTTTAATCCCCCAACTTAAGACATTTTGAGTTGAGTCTTCTGATTAAATTAATTGCATGAATTTAGAATGATTGCCTTGATTTTTGCCCCCTCCTTGGGTCCAGATGTTCTGTATTGCAGTATTTTCCTGTACTATGAGAACGTATTACGGAAGTTACAGTTTAAATTACAAAACTCGAAGGTTGTATATAATTGCCTAAGTAGCAGAAATGATGGTTTTGTTAAAAACTTTTTCTTGCTTTGTATTGTTTTCCATTCAATACGTAGTTTTTTGACCGTATAAAATTATTTGGAATGCCTGCTAAGCATCAGCCCGATCTGATATATCTTCGTTACGTGCCTCTCTGGAAAGTCCATATTTTCACAGTCATTCAGCTCACTTGTCTGGTTCTTTTGTGGGTGATAAAAGCTTCAGCTGCGGCGGTTGTTTTCCCCATGATGGTAAGGCTTTTTTTTTTTTTTTTTTTTTTTTTAATTTTTTTTTCAGACTTTGTCACTAATTAATAACACTCTATGTTTCAACAGTATTTTACTTTTCTCTTCTCTTAGTAATATGATAACATATTAGTAATGTTTGTATTTGAGAAAGGGAATAGCACACCTTAAGTACCTTAGGTGTTTCAAAATATGAACTGGCCCTTTCGTAGCTATTAAACCAGCCACTTTAGAAACTGAATTCGCCTGTTATTTTCCATATTTTTGTTTGTTCTTTAGTCCCTGGGCTACAGAATGTTGTTTTGTAATTTTGAACAACTTTAAAGTTTAGGACGTTTATGGAACAAAGATGATAATGAGATATAAAAAAAGCAAAGCAGCTAGAATAGCATAGTTCTTAACAAAATGTTTCAATACATCTTTCTCAGAAATTAACAGATCTAGAAGTTAAAAAATAATAAAAATTGTAGGTAGTATTAAGAAGATAACATTGTTCACTAAATTATCACAGAATATTGAATTTTGCAAACAGAGAATATTCATCCTTCTGTAAATTCCATGTAAACACTGGTTATGTACTTGGCCACAGAGAAAGTCTTTAAAAATTAAGAAGCTATAAAAATTATGCAGGTAATAACATTTCCTGATCACAAATAAATTACAAATGAATCATGAAAAGCACTAAAAACATGTGAAGTATTTAAACATTAAATGCTGAAATAATCCCTGGGTTGAAAACTGATTTTAAAAAAACATTGTAGGTATTGCAGCAGAGAATTTTGAACAAAGTCAGTGAGATACATCTAAGGTTCATAAGGAAAATGTATACCCTTCACCACATATATTATTCAAGAAGACTTTTTAAAAAATGCAACCAAATTTTTTATTTGTAAAACTCAATAATGAATAAGCTCCTTTCAATTTGAGTAAAGAAGAAAAGGACAGAGCAAAATATACAAGATTAAGAAAGAGAAAAGAAATGTAATCACAGTAGTGGAAGAGATTTGAGGGGCTTTCAGAAAGTACTACATGAATCTATAGGAGTAAGTTTGTACATCTAGTGTGGAAGTTGACAAACTTTATTTCTGTAAATATTTTCAGCTTTGTAGATCGCAAGATATATAGGCACTTCTATAACAGGAGAGAAATTTCCACAATTTCTTATTGGTAAATCCTAAAAAGTAATTGTATAGTTTTTTAAAATGAAAGACTACTAATGAGAAGAATATAATTCTTTTTCATTTGAGATATTTCATGGGGCTGCGGTTCAAAGTTCATGTTCCCTATCATCAAGTCAATTCCAAATGTGCATCTTTGAAAGCTTATTCTAGGTCACAGGCCATACAAAACAGGTAGGGCAAGATTTAACCCAGGGGCTGTGGTTTGTTTACCACTGGTCTAGAGGAGATGGGTTATTTCCATTCTATACATACATTTCCAAGAATTAGCCCAAAGAGAAATAGAAAATTTATGGATCTGTATAACTCAGTTGCATACAAGAGACTGGAAAAATGGCCAAAGATCTGCCCTTGGATCACAGGCCCAGCTGATTTTAAAGAACAATTAATTCCAGTACTTCTGGAATTATTCTAGGAAAGGAAAGGAAGAGATGGAAAAGTCTGCATTTTTTTCTCATGAAATACTAGCAAGATCTTAATACCAAAGACTAGTAAAGTTGTAAAAAGAGTGATGGTGACTCTTTTAGTTAAAGTCTCACTTAACTAATATAAGTCCAAAAACTCTTAAGGTATTTACAAATAAATTTTTGTGTTTCTATAAGTAAAATATGATTAAATAGAGTGTGATACTTCAGCAGCAAACAAAAAATACCAACATAATTAAAGATAGAAAGTCTTATAAAATTGTAGTCACTGTGCATAAAAATTTGTAAATAAATTCCAATATAGGGAAGCACACTATTACTGTTGTTATTTGATATGAACTGAAGGTTCTAACTGTGATAAAAGAATAATATAATATTTGTTATAAGGGAGAGGTAACATCATTTGTAGATAATATGATTGTTTGCCTGTTAACTCAAATAAATCAAATGAAAACAGACTAAAAGCCCTAGTAGAATTAGTAAGAATTTTGTTAGAGTGGGTGGTTACAAGAAACCTGGTTGACGTTCCAAAAGAAATTTATTATATGATAGCTTTGGATGCTGTAGGTTTGCAAGCAAGGTATGGATGGGGCCATGCTCCCTTTGTAACCTATAAGGGAACTCTTTTGCCTCTTCCTAGCTTCTAGTGGTTTGCTGAAAGTTTGGCATTGTGTTGCAACTGTGTAACTCCAAACTGGCACCTTGTGATGTGGTCTGTATATCACTGTGTCTTTATATGACCGTTTTATTAAGACCCTGGGCATACTGTATTAGGAAACCACCCTACTCCAGTATGGCCTTATCTTAATTTTATCTCCAACAACCCTATTTCCAAATAAAATCATATTCTGAGGTACCAGCAGTTAGGATTTCAATGTATCTTTCATGGGAGACACAATTCAATCCATAATAATGTTGCAAAGTACATAAAATTTAGATCTGAACAAAGAGGAAGATATATCATATTCTTTGTGCATACTTAGTATTGTAAAAATGTCACTTCCATGTTTGAATTTTATGAGTTTTACTTACGTGTGTTTGTGTGTATTCGGAGAGGGTGTTGTCATTGTGAACTATATACATTGAGAGTATATATATATATATACACACACACACATACACATTGAGTATATATATATATATATAGTCTTAGAAGATTTGACTGTGTATGGAAGCTAAGGTTGCTTCTGTAACTGATACCATATTCAGACAGAAACCATAAATGAATTGAAGATTTAAATGTTAAAATGTAGAAGAAATTTTTGAAAAATATTTATGTAGTCTAGTGATGGAGGGTAACCTTTCAAGAGGATAGGGAAACCCAGCTGTAAAGGAAAGATCTATTTGACCACATGATAATTAAATGTTTTATATGGACATAGTAAAATCAGATTGTGAACTAGGAGAAAGTATTTGTAACATACAGGGCAGATAAAATGCTTCTATCTGAACTGCACAGAGCTCTTATGAACTCATGAATAAAAGTCATAAAAGGCAATTGAAAACCAGGCAAAAGATAGTAATAAGGAAAATGATAAGAAAAAAAGAAACCAGTGGACATTTGAAAATATCTTGAACCTTAGTAGCAGTTAAAGGAAAACAAATTAAAGTAATGGTGTATCTTTTTCACATATGTAATTGGAAGTCTAAAGCCAGTATTGGCAAATGGGTTCTCTAATGAATTGCTCAAGAGATTTTTAAATTTATTTCAATTTGGGGGCGACTGGGTGTCTTAGTTGGTTAAGTGTCCTACTCTTGATTTTGGCTCAGGTCATGAGATCGAGCCCTACATTGAGCTTCCTGCTGGGCAGGAATGGAGCCTGCTTAAGATTCTCTGTCTGTCCCCCTTCCCCCCCACAACACACCCCATATATATATTTTCACACACACACACACACACACACATCTGCTTATATAATGTATATAGTTTAAGGTCATCATAAAAATTAATTGAAGCTAATTAAAGTGAAGATCCCATGCTTAATCTGCTTTATAATTTTATGCAGAATGTATGGGATTTATATAGGAAGAGATTAAAAATGCCATTTCTTTTATATGTTTTCTTTGAGCTGGAAGCTTCAGAGATAAATAGGTGACTCAGTTCCTTTGAAATAAGATGGTATATAAAGTGATTTTTTAAAAATTTACTTGAGAGAGAGGGGAGGAAGCAGGGAGGGACAGAGAGAGACTTTCAGACTCCTTGCTGGGTGGAACCCCAGTCGGGGTTTGATCTCATGACCTGAGCCAAACCAAGAGTCCTGATGCTTAATCAGCTGCACCATGCAGGGGCCCCTGAAGTTATTTTTAAATAAAATACAAGAAGTACTTTTTTGTTATTTGTGATTTGATACTTTTTCTCTCTTTAAATGACATAATTTGTATATTTTTAGATGTTACTTAATAGTTTCTCTCCTACTTTTTAAAGGTTCTTGCATTAGTCTTTGTACGCAAACTCATGGATCTGTGTTTCACAAAGAGAGAACTTAGTTGGCTTGATGATCTCATGCCAGAAAGTAAGAAAAAGAAAGAAGATGACAAAAAGAAAAAAGAGAAAGAGGTAAAAAGACCAGAATTTCAAATTTATGCTATTCACTTGTTTAATATTTTGTATTGAGTAACTGGCCCTCTTGTGGTCACTTTACAGGAATCCGCTTCTTTGATCCTCCTAAGAACCTTATTATTATGAAGCGTAGGTACTTCTATTATTCCCAGTTTACAAATAAGGAAACTGAGGCATAGGTTAGTAGGGAACTTGCTTTAAACATTAGCTCTTAATCCATTTTACCAACTTAAGTTGCCCCTCCAAAGCCTTGATCCCCCCCAAAAAAACTTTCAAAAATTACAATTCACATGTGTACTTAATTTTAAAAGTGAGAGAATTTAGCAGTCTTTAAAACATAGGTAATGCATAGGTAACACAAGCATATTAAATACATATGCACATTTTACTGTACATTTTAATTTTAACATTTTAATATTCTGACATAATGACAAAAAGGATTTTAAACAATCTTTTTACAGAAAGTAGTGTTCAACTGTAGTCTTAATTTTCAGTATTATGTACCGTTATTTTTATTTTGTATACAGAGATTTACATGAATATTTAATTCTGAATTTGATTTTTTAAATAACCAGCTCAGTGCTGTTGCTTAGTAAGAAAAAAAAGTAGACATGTAGCAAGTTCACATGTAGCATAGATGATTGTATTGATTTTAATACCTGACTCCGTTTTCCCATTAGAATGAGAATATTGCTTGAAATTCAAAGATAAGAAGAAAGATACATATTTTAAATATTGTGGTCCTGTTTAAATAGTGATCTCAACATTACTTTTCCCTCTAATTTTTGAGAGAAGGCAACATAATTTATACCTTATTATATTGCATAGTATTTATGGAAATGGATTTGTTAAAACTTAACAAGACAACTGGGTTTAGGCCTTGGTATTTTTTTTTTCTTTACATAGTTTGGATTGATTATTCAGTGCTAATTTATGGCACAATTACTGGTTTTTATTTAACAGAAATTATGACTCTTTATTTAGGATACTAACAAATATGTGTAAATGTTTATGAGCTTTTGGTGAATTTTCAAAGAGGATGCAATTCATTTATAAAATACTTAGGTTAAAATTACCTGTTTATTATTTTTTGCATTAAGTTAGAATAAGTTTCAGTTTATATAGCAGAAGACAAAAGTAAAGGAGGCCTCAACACAAGCGTTTATGCTCTCCTATAGAAGTCTTGAGAAGAGTGAATGATCTGGTGTAATGGCTCCCCAGAGTTGTCTGGAGACCCTGTGCCTCTTTCCCCCTAGCCTAGGCATACAGTTTCCAGTCTCAGAATAGCCTCATAGGTCAAAATGAATGCAGAGCCTGAGCTCTCATGTTAGCATTAGAGATGGCAGAAAGGATGGGGTGAGAAAGCACAATGGGCTCTCCCCTGCTATCCTTGTTTTTTAAGAAGTCTCCAGAAATGTCATTCAGTAAGTTCCACTTGAATCTCATGGTCACGTGGAGTTACTACAAATGCTGGGAAATTTAGCTCTGGCTTTATTTATTTTTTTTTAATGATTATTTTTTTTAAAAGCTGGGCATATGGTCACCTACAAGTAGTGGGATTTCTAGTGGTAAGAAAGAAGAGTGTAGATGTTCTCCCAGTCCATCCTGATGTATCCCCAGTAAATACGATACCATGATTTTAGGTCATGTCTCCAGTATATGTTTTTCTTCACCTGGGGCAACATTTCTCCTCAGGGTTCGTAATTCTGTGTTTGAGAAACTTTTGATTGTCAGAGTTGGATGGGCATCTAATGGGTAGAGGTCCAGGCTGCTACCGAATATCCTATATATGCAAGACTTTCCCTTACTATGAAGAATTGTTTGGCCCTAAATGTCAGTATTGCTGAGATTGAGAAACCCTGCCTCATCCAAATGAGGTTTTGCTTATATTGTATTGTAATGAAAGCCATCAGATTTTACAAAATTTTATCTTACTATATACTAATAATTGATAATAAAATTTATGTAGTTGAGTTAATTTTAACATAGTATTCATATAACTGAAAGAAATGAAAGTTATAACCATTTAAAAGTTAACCTTTACAAGTGGTTGTTTTCTTTTGTGATGCCAGTATGTGTTTATAGTTGTAAAAGGGATTTTTCAGTCATGACAGATATGTTTAAATATATTGTCAGTTTGAGTTTGTAATTCTTGAAGATGTTATATATTAATTGGTCCTTGCGAAAATATTCTGGGAAAAGTAATTTTTTCATGTATGTGCTCTGAAGGAAGCTGAACGAATGCTTCAAGCTGATGATGACACCGTGCACCTTCCATTTGAAGGGGGAAGTCTCTTACAGATTCCGGTTAAGGCCCTAAAATATAGGTGAGATAAAACTTTATCTTGTAAAATGTGTTTTGTGTACATATCAAGTACATGAATAAGCCATGTTAATGCTTTGTTAAAGTAGTGATCTCTATTTTTAGAAAGATGACAAAACTGATACCTGGCCTAATGTCAACAACTAAAGGGGGTCTTCGGGAATTTGAAAGGAAAATCTCACGGTCCTTCCCCTTGCAGGTTTGTAGGCAGGAGGGAAGAAAAAGCTTGACTGGAACCAGAGCCTTAAACCAACTTCCATGCCAAGCAGACAAGAGTACTTGTCTTGCATCACTCCTGTTTGAATGAAGTTTAAAATCAGTATAGCTTTCCCTCTCTGTCCTTTATTAGGCCTGCATCAGTGTGTGCTGGAAAATTAATCTTTGTAACCCATTTTCTGATAACTTTCCAAATTGTGACTTGACAATTGGCAGTGAGTGTGCTCCTATTATGAAAAAGTTGAGTTCCATGTATAGCTTATTATGTATGAGTTTGTTGATTTACATGTAAATTTAAGAACTAAAGACAGTGGCAAATTCTTCTGTTTATCTTTTTGTAGTTTTAAAAGATTAAAAACGTATATGTCTGATTCTTATTTCCACATTTTTTTCTATTTCTAATTAGCTATTGATAGTAGAAAAGTCAGTTTTAGAATGTATATAGAATGTATATAGGTTTAGAATGTATATACAAGGGCAGAGTCCACCAACTGGAAACTATCTACTCTGAGTAAATGTTTCTGTGGCTGGTTGCTAACTTCAAATAACTGAAGAGAGACATTCCTGAAGCACTTTCTAGCTTCAAATGTCCCCCTTTAAGAACTTTCCCATTTGTCACTTGTATGAATGAGATATTACTCTTCTGGTGAGGAAAAAGGACTTGCAAATATATTTCTATTAACTTCACAGTTAATAGCTGACAACCTTGAGTCCAAAATTACTTACAGATACCATCATTTTTGAATTTGCGGTCTCAAAGGAATTTTGCACTATTTTATAGAGACAGGGAATGATTACATTTATCCCTTACAATGAAAGGACAGTATTTTGTTCTTTTGATTCTGATTTAGATAAATTTGTTTGGCTAACACTTTGAAACTAAAACGCGAATGTCAGCTAAAAGTGATATATTATAAGCCTGTTTTTGTGTTATCTGTTCAAATATTTTCAGAACTGTTTTTATTTTTAAGGTGTCGCCTTTCCCATCATTCATTTTAATGATTTTTTTGAATTATTAAAAAACCTAGTTTTTGGGTTTTTTTTAAAATCATGATCTTAAGTTTTCCTTATGTACTTTGGATCTCTAGTTGATGAGGTTGAAATTTATCTTAGTTATAAAAGTTTTCTAATTGACTTAAGGCTGTATTTTTTATATGTAATATGTTCTTTTGTTATTTCAATAATATGTGTATAGCCAAGATAATCATCTTTGGGCTTCATTGCCAATTTAATAAATCTTAACTCCTAGTTTTGGTTATATAGAAGGATGTAATTCCCCATGAAACCTTTATAACAGAACTCCGAAATTCTGATGTTTTGCTAGACCTTGGTTTAAATGCATGACAAAGAGTTTTCTCAATTTTAAAATTGATGAAGACAAATATTAATAAAGAGTGATAATATTAATGCTTTTGCAAGTACTGAATACTAACCAAAAAGTGTATTTATTCTTCAGTGTTGATCCCTCAGTTGTTAACATATCAGATGAAATGGCCAAAACTGCACAGTGGAAGGCACTTTCCATGAATACTGAGAATGCCAAAGTAACCAGATCTAGCACGAGGTAGCTGTAATTCTTTACGCATTTTCTAACTGTAGCCAATTTTTAATCGACTTATGGGTAGATAGCTATTTCATAAAACCATTAAATGTAACTCAATTTGTATAAGTTATATTCTCTTAACAAAGCCAGCCTTCTTCTTTTCTTCCCCTCTTCCCTTTTATCTGTCTATCCATCATTTTGCCGAATATTGGAAATCAGATATATAAGTGCTGATTGGTTACCTTTTAAATTCATAATTGCCTATTTCCAAAAAGAATTTGAGCCATTTTATAATAAAAATGAATATATACATGTGGCAGTATGGAATAAGTATATAAAATATCAAAACCATATAAAGAAAGATAATTACTAGAGGTTACATAAATACTCTTAAGTGAACACTGCCTCAATCATGCTTTCTGATGGTCCGAGAAAAAAAGATAGACATGACTGATTTCCTTGTTTTGCTTTAGCCTGGCATTTCTTCAGATGAGATAAACATTTTCCTAGAAGATAGTTGGAAGAAATTTTTAATCCATGGATATAAACACCATTTGGTTTTATAATGGACCACATATTCCATAACAATTTTTATAACTCCTCTCTTAGATTTCTTGTTAGGAATCCATTTTGTCTGTCTTTTATGCTCACTTCAAGGCCTGAATCTAAGGGATTCTAGTTTCAAAACCGTTACTACTTTAATCCCTTGGGTCTGTGGAGAAATGAGGTATTCTCCTGTAGTGCACACAGTCATTCATATTGCACAAATACTCTGTGTGCACTTTGTGTCAGAAACTGTTGGGTGTCCGTATACTCTGCTTGTACATCAGATCAAAACTTTTTTTAGGGCAAATGGTCACTGGCTGCTTCTGATTGATTAGTTACTGTCTTTCAGGCCACTGTCTTTTGATAGTAATTAGTTAGGTTTTATTCATTCCTTCCTCGCCTCTCCTTAGAGCTTTGCTCCTACTTAATCTCTATTATCCCCCCTGACTTTTTTTTTTTTTTTTAATAATTTCTTGCCTTCTGATTTTTTTAAGCTGGACTATTTCCCTTTTTCTGTCTTTGATCTTAAAAGTTTTTTAAAAATGAACTCTCTGTCATTTTGATTATTCCATGCAGCTAGAATTTAGCTTAATGCTCTTTTTACTCTTAATAATTTTTCACACGTTGTCAGCACTTGTGGCCCAGATTATTAGTACAGTTGCAAATGTAAAGACCTTATAATTATAATATTATTATATGTTATACAATAATATAAAAGTATCTTTTATGCTTTTGCCTTTCATTGGGGTTGCCTCTCAATTCCAAATTACAGGGGAAGAGAAACAGTGTATAGGTTATGTCATTTAACAGAAAAAATGTTTGGAGGTCCTTCCTTCAGTCTTGTCTGGATAAGGCCGCAAACCAGTGTGTTGTTATACATTTGAAAAGTTTTTTCAAAACACATAATCATGTGTTACAATTAAATTAGTCACTTAAATCCATGGACATGAAATTATTGTATTTGATATAAATTTGAAAATATAGAATATATGTGTTTTGATTTTTTTATTCGTAAACCAAATTTGATGAGAGAAAGTTTATAAATTTGTTACATTTTTCAGAAAATGTAATGCTTATCTATATTAACAAAGGTTGCTTTTTTAATGGATTTGTCAGTGAAATGTTACATGCTACAACTATTTATTTATAAAATAAAACTAATAAATCAGACTTAGTCATATAATGACTAAGAAACTCCTCTTCAGTTGTAAAACAACAAAAAAAAAACAAACATGAATTTCAGTGGCAAGCATATCCATTAAAAATACTAAGAATTTTTAATATTTGTCTTTCCAATCAAATTTATTGGTAGGAAAAGAAAGCAGTAAAATAATAATAGTGAATCATATGTTTATAGTATTAATAGTAATTTCAAAAGGCTTATTGTGGATACTAAGCATTGGCCATTTTTTGAAAGTAATAAGAATCATTTATTCTCATTCCTTGTTTTAAATAGCCCTGAAAAACCTGTGAGTGTGAAAATAAATCTTGAAGACGAACCAACAAAGAAATATATGGACGCTGAAACTTCGTTATAGAATTGAACCAAGAGGAATTATATATATAGCTATACAGATATATATTTTATTTATACATATATATAATGTGTGTATTTCATGTCATTATATATAACAATATTGTAAGTCATGCTGTTTATGCGTGACTCCTGGGTTTTTGAAGTAGTGTCTAAAGTTTGTTAGGAACACCATGGAGACTGTGTATATAATGAAATGGTCTCTTAGAAATGAGGTACATGGTTCTTTCTATTCAAATATTTATTCTGTTGAAAAAAAAATTTCTGTTCTGCAGTAGAAAGATGTGGGGAAATGCATTCAATCTACTTTTCCTTTAAGTCTATTTGTTTATCAGTGGTAATTCATACCAACCTTATGTGATGTACTTTGTCCATATATTTATAATTTTTACTTGAGCTACTAAAAATTTTTACATATTATTTCACTTTTGTTAGTTCTTTGTGGGAAGAACAGGGAGTCTTTATGCCCTTGTTGTGGACAAATGGTAACATGTCATGGCTTCTCTGTATGTATGTTTCATTTATGCAGATGTCCATCATGTTTCACAAGCAGTGGAGAGTTTTTGGCTCTAATGGTAGAACAATAGAAACTGTCTAGATAAGAACTATAGTCTTGACCTATGTGTCTTTAAAATTTATTTTAAATCTTAAAAAACATCCACATCCAGGTTTCTATTCGAATAGGCAAGTAAAATTGCAGGTGATTTTATAATTTAACCCCATACCAGTCATAACTTTATGGATTTTAGAAGCTGTAAAATGCCAGTTGATAATAGTTAAATTTTGTTGCCTTTGTAGAATTTTTTTTTGAATCCTAATGCTTTATAAGAGCCCAGAATGCTTCCTCTGTTCTCTGCCTTTGCTGTCTTTTACTTAAAATATGGTTAGGTTTATATCAGGTTTAAGTTCTTGATTATTTTTCTATTACAAGTAATATGACTAAATAATCAGGAGTCACAATTCTCTTAATGGGTTTATGATCAGTATTACTTTATTCTAAAGAATTACCTTTCATTTTCTTGTTTACGTTGTTATTCTTTCTATGATATAGATAATATTTAATAGATTGTTATCTGTGATCTATTATAAACTATTTTATTTATTTTCATTGATATGATACTTAGATATATAAACATTTGAAAAGGTAACAAATACAGAATAATTTAAATTGTTCATGTAAATAGTTGGTGCTCACTTGCATTTACGGTTTATTATCTTCAAAAGCAGTTGACAGATTTTACATCTTTGATATAAAGCACTGCCATATTTGTATTTTAAAAGGAATTTAAACATTTTATGTATAGCTCAGATTGATGGCATTCTTTCTAGTTTGTGTTAGTATTTGTTATTTAGTTTCTGCTTTTCTGAGCTATCTTTAACTTCTAGCAAATCTTTTTAGTCATCTTTTATAAACTCTTAGCTCTACATGAAATAAATAAATGTTATTCTTGTTAAGCCTGTAGGACTGGATGAATGGGGTTGTGAAAGTGATTTGGCAAGAGGATAATTTACGAAAACCAAATGAGTATTGAGAAGCCACAGGAATACCGAAATTGTAACATGGATATTAGGATGAAAATTTTAATGAAATTCCAATGCGCCCTTTAATCATTTGTAATTAAAGTTCAAAAGTATGAACAGTTGATCTTATAGAGGATCATGAGGAATGCCAAAAGCTGGTATTTTAGCAATTCTGAAGTGTTTTGAATCCATTTAAACTGCTCGGTAGCTGATATAATTTCCCCATCTGAGACCATATTGTCAGATTCTAGTTAAAGAATTCAACTTCTGCCTCAAATGAGAAGTTGGAAATGTAGCTACTTTTCTTTAGAAAATAGAGCTGGCATCATTTGGTACTGCCTGAAAAAGAGTTAGACTCTATTGGCAATTGATAATTGAGTATTACCCACGGTGCTTATTTTTTATGAGCTTCCACCGAAATGATTCCTATTATTACATAGCAGCATAATCATTTCCAAAGACCCCAGTATTTGCTGCTATATTTTGCAAACTCCCCTGGTGTACCTGAACAAGGGGATTTCCTCACATCATTTCTTTGTGTCTAGACATCATAGGGTTAACAGATGTGCTTATTTTACAGGAAGGGATTTTAAAATTTAAACTGAAAACTACCTGGGATCATAGTGTGATTTTATTTAATTATGTATAGTAATTGTCCAGTGCCAGAAAAACCATGACTTGCAAAATACTTTGCACTCAAAGTGTTTTCACTATTTCTAATTGTTAATGGTTTCTGCTTTCTTTTGACTACTTGACTTAAAAAATCATCTGATATGACTACTCCATTGAAGAGCAAAGGTAACTCATGTTTATTAAGTAATTAACTGCTTGTTCTACATGGTTATAGTATTTTTCCACTATTTTTAAAAAAAATAACGATCATGGCTAGTGTTCATTGCAAGACAGTAAAAAATATAATTTACTACATATATTAATTTTAAATGTTGCCTTAAATAGGTATAAATGAGCAGTAGTAATTGCAGTGTACTGATTTACCTCAAGGTGCAAAATAATTAAACCTGTACATATTCCATTTACAAAATAAATTAATATAAACAGCCCTGCACTTTCTTAGATGCCTTGGTTTCCAGGATGGAGCTTAGTGCTACTGAATACCCTGGCTACAGAGCCACCTCAGGATATTCTTCTCTCCACCCTATTTTATTTATTTATAGAGGCCTGTTTACAGAGACTATAATAAATCCTGATGTTGACCATCTGAAATTTACTTTCTTTTGAATGCTATTTCACTCTAAAATAGCAGCTTTTGAGAAAACAATGAACGAACTTCCTTATAATAAAAGGATGATTCTTTATATTCTCTTATATTAGATATGCTGAAGTGAAGCACACAGTCTTTCGTGTGTGTGTGTCTGTGTGTGTGTGTGGTGTAAGAGAGAAAAAAAATGATGTTTAAAATCTTAAATCTCTTCAGTTGTTGAAAAAAGCTGTGGCATATCAATGTTCATATTTGCCAAGTCTTTGTAAAACATGATGTGCTAATGCATGTTATTTATAAAGCAGGTTTCTTTATCACTCAAAATTACTAATTTTTTGTTTTCTCCACCCAAAAAGCATTTCTTTCTTCCTCATGCTTCAAGTTTATGTATGTATATAATAGCTTTCTAAGTTTTTCCTTTCACAAACACAGGTTCAGAATTCTGTAAAACATAAAATGGTTTCTGAAACTGAGGTATTACACCAGAGCTTGCTGTTTTTCAAGGATCATATCATGTGCATCAGTTCTTTAAATGTGCTCAACATGTGAATCCTGTTTTAAAGTGCTCAGATTTTGGATGTGTAAGCCATTGATATAACATTGTAATTCAAAAATGTTTAAATTAAATAACTTAATGTTTTAAATTTATTTATGTAGATTACATCATTGTTAATCATATATAATACAAATGTGTGAAATGTTTTTTGGTTTAGTCCAACAATTATTTATTTTTTAGAAAGTAAGCTTAAAGATATTAAGGACATTGAAAATTAAAATAGTGTTCAAAATTCAAAATTTGGCAATTTTAATATAAAGTTGGTTCTTTTCTAATATTATCAGAAAGTAATATAAGTATCAATAATAGGAAAACATATAGTTGGAAATGGAATCATCTAAAGATCATTTTAAAACTTTAATTTAATTAGCACATACTGACTTCTACAGTTGACTTATCATAATTGTTAAACCCCAGTGGTTTTTAAATCAGATTTTGTGCATTGATTGATTTTTGTGTTGTGGCTTTTCTTTTGTTGCTTTAATATTAAAAATATGGGGGGATTTTTGTTTGTTTTGTAGGGGGTTATCTTTCAATGTTTACTATGTTTGAATAAATAGAAATTGAATTTTATTGTTCATTTATATAGTATTTGATAGCTTGGTATAATTTCACAGTACAGTTCTAATTTTTATGACTTTTATAATTACAATGACAATATTTTCTTTTGTAATAAAATTCAAGGTAAATTAAATATTTAAAATGTAGAACTGGTATTTTTCATTTATATGAAGTACAGGTCTCTACCAAGTCTATAATGTGAACAATTCTGCCTTTCAAATTTGTTTCATAATTGTTAGAAAAAAACTATTTTTTAGAGATGTTATTGAAGTTGAGAGAGCAATAAAAGTCTACTGAATTAGTTGTTGGATATTGTCTTTATTTTGTACTTTAATTATTAGAATTGCTGCATATCTTTCTTATGCAGAGGAATGGGGGATGAAGGAAATTAAGTGATTCCTGTTTCCTGCTTCCTAATATTCATATGCTTTAGGGAGGAAACAGAAAAGGAGATGAAGCAAAGTATTGTGTGTTTCACAATGACTTTTTAATAGTTAAGAAGTATCGAAATTAAAGCCCTTTAAGAGTAGGCTGGTCCATTATTTTCCCTTTAATAAGAAAGAGCTTCTGATATCCCAACATGAACTTGATAACCTTTGGGAGTGAGAAAAGTGCTTAGAAGTTTAGAAATTTCATCTGAAAGTTTTCTGACATGTATTTTAAGAAAAAGTTTTTTGTTAAATTATTATTCCTATGTATAGAACTTTGAGTTTATTGTTTATTATTATTATTATTTTTAAGAAGTTGAGAGGAGGGTGCCTGGGTGGCTCAGTGGGTTAAGCCGCTGCCTTTAGCTCAGGTCATGATCTCAGGGTCCTGGGATCGAGTCCTGCATCGGGCTCTCTGCTCAGCAGGGGTCCTGCTTCCCTTCCTCTTTCTCTGCCTGCCTCTCTGCCTACTTATTTTATTAAATAAATAAATAAAATATTTTTTTAAAAAAAGTGGAGAGGAAAGGAAATCTTACTCATTTTGTTTTATCTTGCTTATTAAAGCATAACTGAGTATCAGTTAATTCTTTCTATGGCTAACATTTACATTTCTTCTGTTAGGCTTTGAATGAGAGCATTCCTGATTGGAAAACCCTTCTTTCGGTTTCTGTGCTGCTCTTTTTGGACTCACTTTCAGTTCTGCTTTTCCTTTAAATTGTACTCACCTTCAGCCAGTCTACAGGATCTTTCTCATTCCTCTAGTGAAAGTGTGTGTACATGCGTGTTTAGATACCCTTTTTTAGTCCTGAGTATCTTAGAAATTTGGGCAAGTGATTTTGTCCTCTTGTTAATCCTGAAAATGTACACCTATTTTGGTGCCTGTTTACATTACTTTTATTTTTATTTTACTCAATTTTTTCTATGTTATAGTTAAGACATTTTGTTTTGCTTTTGAACTATGTAATTTACGTTGTCTGTGAAATCATTTCAGCATAGTAGAAGGGGTATCGGAAAACAAAAAAGGGATGGATGTTAGGTCTTCCAAGTTTGAGCCCTACAACGTAAGCCATAACTTCAGCAAACATCGCCAGGGCATGGATCTTCGTCACTCCTTCTTGAGGGGCAAGTGCCCTTCATCTGAATCTTCTATGTAACTTTCACTTCTATTCAGAAAGGGCCAAAATATTAGCTTACCATTTTGTTGAGAAATAGAAGGATAGAAATCACATTCAGTATTCTGATGAAGGGTAGAAGTAATTGGAATCATTTTGTCTCATAGCTAAATATTTAAAATGTCTTTAAGAGAACATTTTTCAACTCTGCATCACTCAACTTTGTTTTCCAATTGGTAACATTAACCTTGCTGGTTTTCTGTTCTCTGAAGTTAAATTAGTTCTGTTGTATTTCCTTGAGTCGCTTCCATTTCCCCTTTCTACATTTCCAAAATGGGACCTTGTTCTTGTAGGTTAGAATACATATTTTTAATTGTTATCCCATTAGGTCTGCTTTTCGTTATTCAAAGCAGAGACACATTGGGGAAAAGTTCATTGTATATGTTTTAAGTCAAGTTTTGGGAGCTGTAGCCACTGTACTAAGTGACACAAGGTTGTCAATTTGAGCAATATTAAGATGGGATCGAATAAGCCCTATACTTGAAGAAATCTGGAGCATCAATGTGGTTAAGACTGGGCTCTTGTTTCAAACTGTAGGTACTACCTACACAGAACTGTGTACATTCTTCCCTGACTCTAGCACTTATTAGGTGCACCAGTAACTAGCTGGTCGACTTAGGAAACTTCTACCTCATTTTCAATTCTGAACTAGGATGAAAAATAATTACTATCAGTTGATGTCATGGAATAGTGCCTGGCATAAAATGAGCATAAATATTTTTCATTTTTTAAAGCTTCATAATGTGACTCATCTTTTTTACTTAAATACAGTTCAAACTTCTCAAGAAGTTTCAGGATTTCACAAAAGGTGAAGAGACTTGCCTATGCTAGGTGAACCACACAGATACAGATGTCTTGAATGCCCAGTCCCTTTTATTTTTACAACACTGTTGTCATTGCCTGAGGTATGGAGTGCCCTTGAGTGACTGAAAATGTGTTCGCACTATATGAAAGCTATGTAGCATGTAGCGTTGATCCTTTCAAACTGTTTGCTTTGGAAGAGAATTGATTTTTTAGTCCATAGCAGTTCTTGAAACTAAGCAGCCTATGAAGCAGCAGCTCCATCCCACCCGTTTTGTTTCATATGCTAAAAGTTGCACACACCAAGTCAAAACAAAGAAAAATACGCAGGGTTTAAGAAACCTGCCCGTAGGCTTGTAGCTCTAGGTCAGGATGAACTGGACCCAGCACAGCCCAAAGGACCACTTTCCTCTTCTGCCTGCAGCCTTGGGGCTAGAACCTGCGCGTTCGGTGGTTGCTTCGGCAACCCCGAGGCGGGTGTCACCCGTCGCTATGGCGCTCGGTGCGCCGCAGCACGGCTGTTTCTGATTGGCCGAGGTGCCCCGGCGAAGCGGAAGAAGAGGTGTTGGCATTGGTTCAGCCAGCGCCGGTTGGTGGCCTAAAGCAGTATTTGATTGTACCAACGGTGCGGCAGGCAGTGGTGTCCCCGAGGTGGAGGGGACAGGGAGTGGGTTGGGGGTTGGGCGGGACGGGTCCCCCGATCCGGAGCCGCGGGGCAGCAGCAGAAACGATGAGGAGGAAGATTCAGAAATTGGCCTAAAGGAGGGATCTCCCCCTCTGGCGCGGTGAGTGGGGCAGGAGCGGGCGTTCCTTTGCGCCGGCGCGCGGTTTGAGGCAGGGTCTCCAAGGAGATGCTCACAGGTCCTAGTGGAGCAGCCCGAAGCCTCCGGGAGTCAGCTTCACTCGCCCTGGGGCAGGGGCAGGGAGTGCAGGCTGTCGCGGATAGGCGAGTCGCCCTGAGCCTGTCTCTTAGCGGAAGGGTTGGTGTCGTGCGACTGGATGGTGGGCAGGTGCCATCAACGATGTTTGACGGCCCTTTCAGTTCGATGAAGGAATTATTTTGGTTACATGGAGCGTGAATGTGTCTCTTCCAGTCTTCTCCGATACCTCTGCAGCCTCATTTATGAAAGTCTTTACAGGCGTCACTTTTCTGCCTTCCCTTTCTGTGATGCTCCTTTGACTGCCCTCTTTGCATTTCTGCACCACGTGGGTGAGGCTGTCCACTTCCACGCCTTCACACATCACGAGTCTGCGGATGACTGGAAAGCGCCCACCTCCAGCCTAGGCTGCTTCACGAAGCGCCAGACCCCCAAATCCACCTGCCAGTTAACTCCCCAGCTAGAAGCTATCTCCTCCACTCCCACCAGACTGCCACACCTTTGGGTTCCCTATCTTGGGCAGACCTATCCAGTTACCAAAATCACATTCTGGGCAGTGTCTTTGACACCACCTCTTCTGCATTTCCATCAATTATCAAGCCTGTAGCTTCTTAATAGACATCAAACCAATTTCCACATCACTGTCTTCATTTTCACTATATTAAAATTTCTGCGAGTTCCTTGGTTAAATTCAGCACCCATCCAGCTTCCCTGATTCTGGTCTGGAACTATTTCCCCCAGGATAGTTAGGCTGATCTCTTAAAAAAAAAAAAAAAAAAATATATATATATATATATATACACACACATATATATATATATGCCTTTTTTTTTTCCTGCAAAGATCGTGCATTATCCTACTCCAACTCTTTAGTTAGGCCTCCCATCAGCATTTCCATCTTGCTCATTCCCAGAACATGCCAGTCTCTGTCCCGTGTGGTAATTTCATCTGTTGTTCACACTGCCCACAATGGACTCCACTTTTTGCACCCTCCCCAGCCCTATTCTCATTCTCCAGTCTTGCTCTTTGTGTTGCCCTATTACTTTTCTCTTCCCTTCTCTAGACATTATTTGTGAAGGCAGAGGCTACATTTGTCTTACTCAGCGTTTGTTGTATCTCTCACAGTATCATGCCCATATCAGGAGCTCAACAAATACTGGTTAAGCGAATGAATCTCTAAAATGAGAAGCCATTACTTTTCATGACACCCTTTTTTGGTTCCAGAAAAGTCTGAAATAATCTCTGACAGTGAAGCTTTTATTTGTAAAATATGAATATTGAATTTATAAGTTTTATTTAGATTTCAAGATCCTTGGTAATTGCAAACTACTTCACCTCAGAGTCTATCTTTCATAATTAGTATAATGGTGGTTGTTATTAAATGGCATAGGTTTCAAGTGGGAAATAGAGAGTACAGCATAGGTTGCAAGAGAAAGGCTTTGGAGTCAGAGATACGTGGATTTGCATCCCGGATTCAGCATTTTAGTTCAGTGGCCCATGGCAAATGACTTAGCCTCCAATAAGCTTCTTCATTTGTACAGTGCACTGGTGATAGTACCCATCTCACATGATTGTCTTAAAGACTAAATGTGGACAATTCATATCAAGTGCACAGTGCCTTATACTTAATAAATTTTTACATGTTTAAAAAATTGAGATATTCACATGGTTGTTTATAGCAGTTTTATTCACAATTGCCAATATTTATGAACAACCAAGATATCTTTTAGTGGGTGAATGGATAAACTGTGATACAGCCAGATAATGGAACATTATACAGTGCTAAGAAGAAATGATCTATCAAGCCACAGAAAGACATGGAAGAACCTTAAATGCATATCACTAAGTGAAAGAGGCCAATCTGAAAAGAATCTGAATTCTGCACATTGTGTGAATTCAACAATATGACATTCTGGAAAGGGCAAAATTTTGGAGACAGTAAAAAGATCAGTGGTTGCCAGGGGTTGGGAGTTGGGGAGAAGTGGATAGACAGAGAACAGAGGATTTTTAGGGCAGTGGAAATACTGGATGATATTATAGTGTTAGATACATCTCATTATGCATTTGTCCAAACACATAGAATGTACAACACCAAGAGTGAACCCTAAGGTAAACCGTGGACTTTGGGTGATCATGATGTACCAATGTAGTTCATTCTCGGTATAAAAATTACCATTCTAGTGAGTGATACTGTTAATAGGTGAGATTATGCAGGTGTGAGAGCGGGAGGTAGATGAGAAACCTCTGTACCTTCCTCTCAGATTTGTTGTAAACCAGAGCTGCCCTAAAAAATGTCTTAACAAAAAAGAAAATGGAACACTGAGTGTGAGAATTGTGAAACTTCCATGGTCAGCCCACAGAAGGTACAAATCCATCTTCTAATTCATTCAAGTGCAATTTCTAGGACCTCCTCCTCCTACTTGTTCACACTATCTTACTTGATCACAAGCTTTGGTGTATTGTCAACAGCTCCCCAAAAGGTAAGACAGTTATTCACTCAATGAGTATTTGTTGACCATCTGATTGGTTCAGGGCACCATGTCAGGTAAGGTGGGTCAAAAGAAACTATAACCCATAAAATAGGTGAAAGAAAGGGCCAGAAATGTTGCTCTGCTAGTCAGAGCCAGTTCATCTTTGAGGCCAAAGTTAGAGTGAACTGAGTTTAAGCACTTAGATAGGCAGAGAGGACCTAGAAGGTCATTCACACAGTTAATAAATATTTATTGAGCATCTGGATGTTTGGCAGTGAACAAAACAATGTCACTATTTCTTTAGAATTTATATTCTCAGGGAGAGTAGATCAGGGTCCAGAGGACACAGAATCTCATGCCAGATTATCTGGGTTCAAATGCCAGCTGCCCCACTGCCCGATGCGGAACCTCTGGCAAGTTATTTCATTTTTTGAATCTCAGTTTCCCGTAAAATGGAGTTGTTTATTACATGAATCCATATCGACAAATTTCTTAGAACTCTGATGGGTACATGGGAAGTACCATGTAAATGTAGCTATTTGTATTTCTTGGGGGTGGGGGAGAGAAGTAAACAGGTAAAAATAAAGCAGGGTAAGGGGATAGAAAGTGTTTCCCTAGGGACAGGTTGTGTGGCTTGGATTTGGAAATGAGTCTTATATTTTTGAAAGACTTGGTCTATTTCCATAGGAAAGTGAACATTAAACATACTTGTATCTGGGTGACATGTGCGATGATTTAAAAAACCCATGAAACTGAACATTGCCTAAAATAGATGATTTCTTATCATTATTCATGCTTATCTAGAGGTCAGTCTTACCCTCATTTCAGCTGAAATTTCAGTAGTCATAATAAAAGGTCATACACCTAAGTCCAGCTTGGGGTTTATTAAATCTTCCACTGGGGATAATTATAATTGACCTGGGTTCTAGCGTCACAGCCCTTAGCAAAGTCACAGTGACAAAATGACAATTGACTGGCTCGCATCTGGAAAAGAAACTAAAAAACCCTCCTAATGAAAGCTAAAATATAAACTGGAGGCAGAATGGAGAAAGCACAGCAGCCATAATATTGACCCTGGGCCATCAGGAAAAAGTTACACAGTGTTTAGTATATTGTTCCTGAAAGTTTCAGAAAAGTGTATAGGAAGTAATATTTGATTATTAAAATGGTAAATATTTGTCTAGAAAATTCACTTAGGCTAGCAGAGAGCTGGAAAAATTCCACCAATAAATGAGAGTTATTAAAGCATTAGATTAAGAGGGAAGGCTCTTCTTGACTTTAAATTCCAGTTCTGCTGCTTACCAGCTGTATGACCTGGGACACATTGCTTAACCTCTGTGGACCTCAGTTCACTCATCTGTGAAAGGGGACAATAATGGTAGCTGCCTTCCAGATTTGTTAGGAGACTTGTACGAGTTATGGAAAGCACTGAGCATGGCACTGGCATGGGCTAAGCACAAGGGAAACATTTGCTCTTATTACTGCTGTTTTATTACTAGATAGGAGATCTTGGCCAAGTTACTTAGCTTCTCAGTGCCTCAGTTCCTTCTTCTGTAAGTTGGAGATCTAACACTACCCACCACATAGGATCGTTTTGAGGATTAAATGAATATACTAAAATGCTTATTATAGTAAACCTTGAATAATATTATATTTAAAAAATTAAAATCAAGTCTATTTTTGATTTTGAAAATAAAACTTTTTTCTCATTTTGTCTATTTGTTATCAATGAATCAAAGTCAGCATATGTAGACAAATGATTAAAAATGAGCCTGACAGGTTCTTCAGATTGAAGTAATAAGTAATATTACCCATGACAATATTTACAAACAGCTATCATAATAACAATTACTTACATTTCTATAACTATTGACAGTGCTGAAGGGGTTTTGCTTTATTTAATCCCAACCACCACTTTATGATAAGGGTATACTGTTATTTCTATTTTGTGGTGAATGAAGAAACTACTAATCAGAGAGATCCTGGGACTATCTGAGGTCACATGGCAGGCACACATGGAAACCAGGTCTCGTCCACCACCATTGCTTCTTCGGACTACCTCTCAGTGGTGTAACCAGAAGAATTCACATGCTCAAATCTGTGAAGTATTTGAGAACATGTGACATTCTTAGAATGTCCACATATGTGCTACACTTGACATACATGTGAATACTCATCTTTAGGAGATGGTTTTGTCCTGTTCCTGTATACTCGAGGTGGTCCATATCTAACATGAATAACATTTACTTTGTGGCTTCCTTGTGTTTATGAGATCTTTTTCAAATCAACATTCTGTAACATCTGAATCCTGGTCAACAGTGGCAAACGTATTATTTGCTGATAGTTTTGTCCCCATTATCTTTATTCCCCATACTTAGTGATACTCCAGTTATACATGGAGCTTCCCAATCCAGTTTCACTGGGGACTTTTTCATTCATTCATTCATTCATTCATTCAGCAACCATTTGTCGAATACCTTTGTTATAAACTAACAATGCTGTGCTGGATGCTGGGGATGAGTGAGCGGGCTACCATCCCTATCCCTGACTAGTTTGTAGTAACTAGAGGAGACAGACACGTGTATTTATTGGATTATTGCCACAATCCTCCCCTTTATTAAGAGCTGCAAGGCAGTGCCTGGTGAAGCTGTGGCCCCACTGAGGATGCCACTGGAAATTACCTTAAAGAACGGACGTTTAAGTTGAGACACGAGAGATGAGTCTTTCAGGTCTTCCTGTAGCAATCTGTTCCTTGAGTCCAGGAATAGAGATCCTGGGGTTTCCAGCAGAACCCACTCTAGAGCAGGGATTCAGGGGTCAGGTGTGGAACTGGCAAGGCAGAGGCATCATCCCATGGAACACCTCATAGGCCTTGTTAATTTTTGTTGTTACCTCAAGAGAAATGGAAAGCCCACAAAGGCTTAACTGGTCAGAGTTATCCATAAAAAGGGTTGCTTTTGTAGCTTTGTGGGGCATGGATTCCATGTTGTTGGGCAGAGAGAGTAAATGGAAGTTGAGGGACTGCTTAGGAATGGATTGCTGTAGTTTAGGTGAGTGATGAGGGAGATGAGGGTGTTGGCTATGAGAGTGGAAAGAAGTGAACAGATAGAGACCATATTAGAAACGGTAGAAGAATAGGATTTAATGGCCAAACAACTAAGGGGGTGAGGAAGAGAAAGGTGCCATTTTTTCTGATGTTCATGCCAAAGTGCTGTATTTTGAGATTATCTGTGACTATTTTGTTCCTAAGTTGGCTGTAGACTTAGAGGCTGCCACTCATCCATGTACCGTCATCCACCTCTCTCCGCGTTCCTCAGCTCCAGTTCAACTAATCTACTTGCTGTCTCCCCAGACCACTCCCAGGATTTTGCCTCCATCCCTTTATTCATTCACTCTTCTGAAAAGTTCTTCACAAGCCCTACCCATTTTTCTGGACCTTCTTCATGTCCCCAGTTCACAAGCCTTTCCATGACTTTTCAGCCCACAGTGATCTTCCTTTCCCCCAAATTCATTTGATTTATAATCTCCTTTAGAAGTTAACTTCCTCTGCTTTTTGACATTCCTAGTATTCCTATTTAGTCCCTTGTAGTAGCCTATACCACAAGAAATCCACCCCCCCACCTTTAAGGTCCAATAGCAGTAGTTTCGCATTGTTTGACTTAGGTACTTAGGACTTTTCACGCATACTGAGATGTGCATAGATTCTTTTTTGCAACGCCCAGAAGTGTCTTATCCACCTTCAGACTATAGTGAATAATAAAATGCACTTAAAACAAAGTGTTACTAGATGAAATGTAATTGGATTTTATGGCTTAAAAGTACTTCTAGTTTCTTATAGTGCCTCCAGTTGTTATGAACATCAATGTGTTTACTTGTTCTCTTCACCCTTAGAAGGTCTAGGGTGTTGGGTTCAGTCCACACTTATTTATTATCACCAGGACTCATTTGTTATCGTGATTTATTACCATGATGGTTAACTTTGGGGGAATACAGTTTGACCATGTCTTATTCAGTGCGGTATCCTCAGTGCTTTGGCATATATGAGGGGATCAATAATTACTTTTTGAAGGCAAATAATTACTTGTGAATATAATTGTCACCTTTCTCTTACACACAAAAACAGAGAACAGAATGTAATCTTGCTGTGTTTGGGGTCAATGAGAAAAGAGAAACTTGGTGTGCTACTTAAGTTACTTTCATTGATTGGTTAATATAAATTTCCCCCTCATAGCATCTGGACCTTTTTTTCCTTTTCTTTTCAATATCACTGGTTAATATATATCTTTTCAATATCACTGCTTAATATATGGGTCTCTGGTTTCACTTGTTTTAACACAGATATATGACAAACTATGTCCTGAGTAGGTTTGGTTCAGCAGCCACCCAAGGCGTGAACACAGTCATATCACAAACATCATTATATAGAGGCAGTGGACGGATCATAGAAACCATATTCATATCTGCAGCTATTTCCTTTTCCAAGAAAGTATAAGTTTGAGCAGGTATAAAGCTTCAAAAGAAGAAAACGATAATGGTGTCTCTTGCCACAAACTTTAGTGATTTTGGAGCAGCACCTGCAGTCCAACTTGGGTTAGTACTGGCCACAGGAAAATGAGGGAAAAATCTTTTTTTTTTTTTTCCTAAGATTTTATTTATTCATCTGAAAGAGAATGAGAGAGGGGAGGGTCAGAAGAAGCAGACTCCCTGATGTGGGACTTGATCCTGGGACTCTAGGATCATGACCTGAGTCGCTTAACTAACCGAGCCACCCAGGCACCCTGAAGGCAAAGTCTTAAAGAAGTGTCTAACATACAGTAGATGTCAATAAATACTTGTGGGAATGAGTGGGAGACAGAATACAATTGGAATTTTTTATTCTTTATATCTTCAATTGCTTGTTTGAATATAAGATAGAAAATTGTTTAAAGTATAAACGATTTGCACAAGGAAGGTGTCAACTCTACTGACTCAGGAGCAAGGCCATGATAATACTTGCCCTTTAGCTGGGGATGTAGTCCTGCCAGTGGAGGTTCTGTAGCAACTGTGTCTTTGTTTTCCTCTGCATGGTGATATGAAAATACACCGCCTACCTGTTTCACATGAGTGAGGCAGGATGAATGAATGAATGTTTGCGAGCACCGCAGGGTCCAGGAAGTGAAGTTATGCAAGCATCAGTTGCTATTAGATCACCTTTTGCCCTCGGCTAAGGGCCAATGTCAACAAGTCCTCCCTTTCCCATTTACCCAGAACTTGCCATTAGGATTTAGACCACAGAGGTGTACTGGGTAGGCTCCGTTCTTCTTCTTCTTCTTCTTCTTCCTTCTTCCTTCTTCCTTCTTCTTTCTTCTTTCTTCTTTCTTCTATTTTATTTATTTATTTGACAGACAGAGATTACAAGTAGGCAGAGAGGTAGAGAGAGAGGAGGAAGCAGGCTCCCCGCTGAGCAGAGAGCCCGATGCAGGGCTCGATCCGAGGACCCTGAGATCAGAAGCTTAACCCACTGAGCCACCCAGGTGCCCCCTGCTCCGTTCTTCTTTTAAAGGTGCTTTGTGGCCATGGATACCTTTTATCTCTCTGGGCCTCAGTTTCCTCTTTGGCTAAATGAAGGGTACGGAATCATGATCTTCAACCCATGGCCTATAGATCTGTTTTATTTGTGCCATGCAGGAATTTTGATTTGCTTCATTTTTAATGTGAGTTTAAATCCCTTTAGAGAGGGTATGCCTCCTCAGGTTTGACTGAAGCTCTGACTGGATCTACTCTATGCCTGTCATGCATTTACATTCCGTTCCTGGGCCTGGAAGGTGTTAGACACCCTCACATCAGATATTCTCTATGGTTTTTACATAGAACAACTGTTTCTGTTCAGCTGGCTCCACACCTATTTCCCACTGAAGAACAATTACAATGTAACATTAGGGATAAAATCAAGTCCACAGTTTAGAGACACCAACTCCCTTTTTGAGCTGTAACAGGTACAGGTATAAGCAAGTCATGTTTCTTACAGGAGTTCCTTGACTTTTAGATCACTTTACTTTCAAGGTGTGTGTGTGTGTGTGTGTGTGTATGTTGTGCGTGTTTTATTTTCCAGTTATTTGACCCATCTAACTTGACACTTTCTGTGCAGGGTATATTGTTTTCTAAAACACAAACAATTTGAAAAGCTCTGTGAGTTTAAGTGTAATTATTCTTTGTAAAAAGGAGACACTTTCTCTATTCTCATGGCACTTTAATTAAATAAACTGCTCAAGTGGCCAATGTATTTTGTTTATCCTGAAGTAATTTTGGACTTACATAAAAGGTGCAAAAGTAGTATAGTGAGTTCACATCTACCCTTCACTCAGCTCCCCCCCCCCCAGTGTTAGCATCTTGCATGACCATGGCACAATTATCAAGATTAAGAAATTAACACCTAACTAATGCGTTTTGACACACTTTGTTTTCAAAGGACCGCTATTAAGGGAATATTGAGAAAAAAATCTACAGTAAAGTACTTAGAGAAATGTTTTTTGTTTTGCATTGCCAGATAGTTATGGGGCTGAAAATTCTCTCAGTTTCTTTAATGTGTACTTGAGCACAGACAGATCTGTAACTTGTAATCTGAAATGGAGGTTAACTGTCATTCATCAAAGGAAATAAGGACTCCCTTTTGTCGGTACAAGGAAGTTAGAACTTCCTTTTGTGGTAAGCTTCCTAACAGTTTATTTTAGTGCTTTTTCAAAATAATAAACCTGATGTAGCCAAAGTGGTGATTAACTGGAGTCATGTTAAACACTCTTACTGTTTTTACTTTCTAAGTGCTGTTTTTTTCTCAACCATTGGTATATGTAGTAAATAAAGTAAATAATTAATCACTGAAGTGATTAATAAGAAAAAAAAAAGTATTACTGGGATTTGGAGCTATTTCCTATCATGAATCAAATGGCTTTCTGTTTCATCTTCAGTAAAGATGAGGCCATTTAAGGGTCTTCTGAACAGTTAAGGCAACTGTGGAATAAAAACAAATTTCTGGGTAGAGAATCTGAAAACCGTATTACAAATACCTTGTTATCTAGTTAGTGGGTTTATATTGTACAATTTAGATTAATTACAGACAATTAGGTAATTTTACCAAAGCATGGATTTCTTTCTCTGTCATAGGTGTTTACCTTGCAATTACCAAGAGATCATGAGCAAATGAGGTGTGTGTCTCTGGGGACTTCTTTTAGCATTAACCCACATTTCAAACGATAATAGAAGATGAGAATTACTTTCAGAGTCTCTTTAAAATGGATTAAAAAAATTCAACAGTGAGTCAGTACTGTGATTTTGTCTGTACTTGACCAGGGCTGTAAACACCAAACCTGTTTCGCTATCCCATGAGGCGTGAAAAGATCCTTTCTCACCCTTCTGTGATAGTATTTGGGTCCCATGGCTGAAATGTGCAAATGAAAGATACTGGAAGTTTCTGTTCTTTAAGTAATATGCACAAGGATTTTGTATATAATCTTTCACTTCTGTGCCCCCTCCCTTTTTAAAAGAAAAAAAATTACTGAATTTCAGCTTTCCCACTTAGAATTTCAAGGGAAAATCCACCTGAACATAATTATTTATGTGCCTAGTATTGTAATTTCTTTGGCCTCATCTCATCTGTAAAATAAATGTTAGAAAAATCAGTAGCTATCTTTTTTTTTTTTTTGTTTTTAGCATTTTGTTTCTCAGATGAAACTGTACACAGAACTCCAGTGAATTGGGACTGCTCTGGCTTAAGTGGGGAGCCCAGGTTCAGCCCTAACTTCTCAGCCACGGTTCTCCTCTTCTGGGCTCCCTCTCACCCTCTCCTGGTTGTCCTGGAACTCACAACTACTCAGTCCTTGCAGGCTCTGAACTTGGGCAGAGGTTCTCAGAGAATCATCTAGGGTTGCTATGAAAACAATATTGCTATTTGAAAGGCGAGACTTCAGTTTTCTAGGCCATTCGGGTGGTCTTCAGACTAATATGTTATTGGTCCACAAGGAGATAGTACAAAATGGAGAGTGTTTCGAAATGTTGACAGCAATTCAACATTGCTGTGACATCCAACCACGTGATCTGAGCTGACTTACTTTGTTGAACGGGATATGGACCAAAAGTATTGGCCCATAATAGATTGCAAATTAAAAAGAAAAAGAAACTTCATAGGTCACTTGAGAAGCACTGTTCATGCATATTATATTATATAGAACTCTAATTTCTCTCCTCAAGACTGATAATTCCCAAGTGTGTTCAAGATTATTATAACATGACAAATAATCCATCCGTTGATTTGATTTATGAGGAAGCTCTATGAAAGGTTTTTGAATTGAAAGAGTGATGACACGGGTTTGTTTTTTTAAATAGTTCTTTTATCCATTGGTCCATTCTTTTTTTTATACAGTAAATATTTGTTGTTTGCCTTCCTTGGAACTAGAGGGTATTATGCTAAGCGAAATGAGTCAATCAGAAAAAGACAATTATCATATTATCTCACTGGTATGTGGAATTTAAGAAACAAAACAGATCAGAGGGGAAGAGAGGAAAAAATAAAACAAGATGAAACCAGAGAGGGAGGCAAACCATAAGAGACTCTTAAACAGAGAAAACAAACTGAGGGTTGCTAGAAGGGAGAGAGGTGGGCGGAAGGGGTAACTGGGTGATGAACGTTAAGGAGGGTATGTGATGTAAGGAGCACTGGTTTTATATAAGACTGATGAATCACAGACCTGTACCTTTGAAAGCAATAACACATTATTTGTTAATTAATTAAATTTAAAATAGAGAAAAAAATCCCAAACCAGCCAACTAAGCTTTAAGCTATAGCGCCACCACCCATCCCCCCCAAAAAAAAGTGAACCAGGGAGGTCCAATTCCTGGTCTAATGAGGTAATCATGCAATTGCAATATTTTGTGCACATGTTTGCAAAGTGGGGAGTACAAGCTGCCCTGGGGACACTGAGGAGAAACATCAGGTTTGGGGGGTTAGAGGAGGTTCTCATCCTAAAATCCTAAAATAGTTGTTAAAAAGCAAATACTTCATGAACATTGGTAAAGATGCCTTTGCTACTCCTTGTAGATTATGACACATATATTTTTTGAGCTTTTATACTGTGTCTGTACTGTGCCATGTGCTATTCGGCGTGTGGGGGATGTAGTTGTGTGTAAAGCACATACAGTTTCTGTTCATGTGGGCCTTAGGATCTTCTGCAAGAAAACTAATAAATGGACAAGAATATTTCTGATGTTGACGAGCTTCAGAAGGAGATAAAAGAGCCAGCCTGGGAATGAGAGAGGAAGAGCAAGTGGCAAGTGCCAAGGGCCAAAGCTTATGGGCAGGAATGGGGTTGCCATGTTCATGAGCCAGGGAGAAGGCCAGTAGGGCTGAAGTGAAGGTGAGCAAGAGGGAAAGGGTAGAGGGATCAGAGAAGTGAACGTCCTGGAAGGGTCAAGCAAAGAAGGGAAAGTCGAGGCTGTGCTCAATGTGTATCCCCAGCAAGATTCTTGCATCCTTATCGTCCACAGCTCTCCCACTGGGGTTGGTGATCACAGTGAATGACATGGGTGTCCTACTGAGAGACTCTCCCATCCCTTAGGTGTTGGCTTCAATATTCCTTTGCTTCTTACAGCCAGTTCCTGTGTCTCTTTTATGGAGGACTCCCCTCAAGCTTGTAGAGTCCCTTTACCCCCAGACAAGAGTGTTTGGGGGGTTTTGACCTCCCTTGAGGACGTCTAACCAATGACTAAAGGCTAAATAGGAACATGAAAGTCTGCTCCCTTCCCTCAAGTTTAGACAGTCCTGAGACATAATCTGCACTCTGGAGCTCCCCTTGGAATCACAACGAGGCTGCCCTCTGGAGAGCTTTTGATCTAGGTAGCATGCTAGCTTGACTTCTCTGGAGAACACCTCCTCAGTTAAGTACTCTGCCTCTGGGCAATTTAAGATGTGAGCTGCTTTCCCCCCATCTCCAGTTTTGGATTATAACCATTGGTATAACGTGATTGTTTTTGTTGATTTAAAATGGGATTAGATGAAATATTTCAGACCATTCCCAACTTCTCGAAGTTTTCTTCCAAATAGTTTCCATTTTAACAGTCATCAAGTGGAAAGGATTTTGTTTTTTATCTGAAAGCAATTGTCTGTTTCTCCTGATTCTGGTGGATTTGTTTACTGTTTAATTAAGTGAAACATTCCCAGAGAGTTATCTATTCTCACTCTTCCAGCTCACAGAGTAGACATTAATCTTAAACTGATAAAACTATTAGATGATTATTTCCTGTTCACACACTGGGTCAATCAAATTATGCAGATTAAACAGGGGAATAAGATGGGGTGTTTAGCAGGGTATGATCTGGCTAGATATGCTCTCCTTCTGGCAGAAGCTTTTCTACACATTTTCATATGCTAATCCTTGTGGCTTTCATTTCCTACTTCTAACACAGTCTGTAGCTATGGTTTATGCAGGAATTGGAGGCCAGCAAGCCAATGTGTCTATGTGGAATTTTCCCTCTGTCCTTGAGGGAAAAGTAAAATCAGATTCTATTAATTTTGACTGGATTTCCATTTATTTTAGAACTTTGGGGGCATTTTAATATCCATATATAAGAAGCACTTGGACCTTTTGCTTTTAAAAATTATTTGCAGGTCACCTGTGTCATCCCTTCTTCCACCTTCTCCTCCTCCCTCCTTCCCTTCCTTCTTCTTTCTTTCTTTTATAGATTGATGTACTCAATCTTTGAGTACATCACAAAACACAGTTTGAAGTCATTAAGTGGATTTTTACTTGCTTGTGGGAAAATCATATGCCTGTGATAGCCTGCTTTACCTTTAACAGTGTTCAGTCTGAGATTGGATATAGTAAATGTTCAGTAAATATTTCTTGGTTGTATGAATCCCTGGTGTTATGTCCTAAGCACAGTCCTAAAATACTATTTTAGTGCTTTTCTTGATGTTCTTCTGTGAAGAGAGCCTTGGTCTCCAACTGATAATTCCAGCTCAACTCTTTGTCATAAATATGACTACTCTACTGGAAAAATAATTTTTTAATCCTTACATAAACTTTGTTCATTTCACAAAATAAAGTTTCACTCCATTCTGTTGCAGTGAAACACCCATTGGCACATTCCTTTACCTTTAAATATCTCTGAAACACTTGGAATTGACCTTCGATTGCACAATACATTGAGGCATGCAATTATAAGACAATAACACATGCTTTCTCATGCCTGAAAATAACTCTGAAGTCAAGCTGTGACATTATAGCACAGTTGGAAAATTTTACATCCAATCAAATTAAATCAATTGTATATTTAATTTTGTATTTGCTGTGTAAGTGAAAGTAAGACTGTCTTCAGCTTTTTATTTGTTTATTTTTAGTCTGGAAATTAAAAAATTGAATCAGAAATTGATTAAGGATAAAAGGACAAACAAATAAATAGTTTTCTGTTCAATGGTTAAGTAATCTGCCTTATCTCTTACTTAGCTTTTGAGTGTGAGTGGGAAATGGTATTAAAATTTACCCTAGGAAGGGTGGCCATGATGACTACAAAGCTTATCTAGAAGATTGAAATGCTATTGGGTTGTATTCCCAGACTGGCCAGACTGACTGTCCAGATTGTTTGAAAACAAACTTCAGTTGAGTAAATTTTAAAGATCTTATTGACTTTATTCAGTGATTCATGAATTAGACAACATCCATTCTAGCAGATAGGAAGGAACTCTGAGGAGCTTCATAGGCAGAAAGGAGCAGGAACAAGGAAATAATGCTAGTTAAAAAGTAGACTATTGCAAGATTACTTTTCCCTAAAGGGTAACATGGGTTTATCAGGCAGATTATTTAACTAATGCTGATCTGATCATTCCTGCTTGGCTTGTTTAAGTGTTCATATCTAGGAGGGCTGAAAATGTATTTAGATTTGGTTACCTGGGGATTAGCCTAAGTGACTCCATTTTGGGCTTGTTGGCTTGTTTTCGACAGGGAGTTGAGTGAGTGTAGGGGCTATGCAAGACTGGCCCAATTTTTGCTGAAGAACTTGTGACTGCCATTGACCCACCTGGGGATCAGGTGGCAGTTTGGAAGCTTTAGGAATTCTGGAGATCCAGTGAAGTTTTGTGTGTACCTTTGACACTGTAATGCTATTGACAGGTGGGTGGGGCTTTCTCTGGGCTCTTAGGCAGATGACCCATGATGAGGGAGGAACCCCTGGAATTAGAAGCATATAGTTAAGGATACTTGTCGAGAAGACAAGTAAGAGGGCATAAAAGCATTAGTTGGGCTCCAGGTATTTGCTTATAGATATATATTTTGGAAAGCCCCATGGGGGCACTTTTCCTGACAAGGAGAATAGTATGTTTGTTATTATATAACAAACATATTTATAACAAACATATAATATGTTTGTTATATTATATTATAATATAATATTATTATGTAATATAATATCATTATATTACATATAATAGTATGTTATATTGTTCAACAAACCAATTGTTTGTTGAACAATTGGTCAGAATATTTGAAAACAAGGGTGACTCAGAGAACAGAAACTCTGGGGCTACTATACCTTTAAACTGTGTCCTAAATGTATCTGAAGGCCTTTGAATGATAAATCATAAATGCTATTCATGTGTTTTTTTTTTTTTAAAGATTTTCTTATTTATTTTGGAAAAGGGAGAAGGGGCAGAAAGAAAGGGGCAGAAAGAGAAGGGACAGAAAGAGAAAGGGGAGAGACAATCTCAAGCAGACTCCCCACTGAGCACAGAGCCCAATGCAGGGCTCGATCCCAAGACCTGAGCTGAAACCTAGTCGGACATTCAACCAACTAAACCACCCAGATGCCCCGAAATGCTATTCATGTTAACATTTTTTCCCCCATTTTTTAAATTAACATATATTATTAGCCCCAGGGGTACAGGTCTGTGAATCGCCAGGTTTACACACTTCACAGCACTCACCAAAGCACATACCCTCCCCAATGCCCCTAACCCAACCACCCTCTCCCTCCCTGCCAACCCTCAGTTTGTTTTGTGAGATTAAGAGTCTCTTATAGTTTGTCTTCCTCCTGATCCCATCTTGTTTCACTTATTCTTTTCCTATCCCCCAAACCCCCATGTTGCTTCTCGACTTCCTCATATCAGGGAGATCATATGACAGTTGTCTTTCTCCGATTTACTTATTTCACTAAGCATAATACCCTCTAGTTCCATCCATGTCATCGCAAATGGCAAGATTTCATTTCTTTTGATGGCTACATAGTATTTCATTGTGTATATATATACCACCTCTTCTTTATCCATTTTTCTGTTGATGGACATCTAGGTTCTTTCCATAGTTTGGCTATGGTGGACATTGCTGCTATAAACATTCGGGTGCACGTGCCCCTTCGGATCACTACATTTGTATCTTTAGGGTAAATACTCAGTAGTGCAATTGCTGGGTCATAGGGCAGTTCTATTTTCAACTTTTTGAGGAACCTCCTTGCTGTTTTCCAGAATGGTTGCACCAGCTTGCATTCCCACCAACAGCGTAGGAGGGTTCCCCTTTCTCCGCATCTTCGCCATCATCTGTCATTTCCTGACTTGTTGATTTTAGCCATTCTGACTGGTGTGAGGTGGTATCTCATTGTGGTTTTGATTTGTATTTCCCTGACACCGAGTGATGTGGAACACCTTTTCATGTGTCTATTGGCCATCTGGATGTCTTCTTTGCAGAAATGTCTGTTCATGTCCTCTGCCCGTTTCTTGATTGGATTATTTGTTCTTTGGGTGTTCAGTTTGATAAATTCTTTATAGATTTTGGATACTAGCCCTTTATCTAATACGTGGTTTGCAAATCTCTTCTCCCATTCTGTCAGTTGTCTTTCGGTTTTGTTAACTATTTCCTTTGCTGTGCAAAAGCTTTTGATCTTGATGAAGTCCCAGTAGTTCATTTTTGCCCTTGCTTCCCTTGCCTTTGGCGAAGTTCCTAGGAAGATGTTGCTGTGGCTGAGGTCGAAGAGGTTGCTGCCTGTGTTCTCCTCAAGGATTTTGATGGATTCCTTTCTCACATTGAGGTCCTTCATCCATTTTGAGTCTATTTTTGTGTGTGGTGTAAAGAAATGGTCCAATTTCATTTTTCTGCATGTGGCTGTCCAGTTTTCCCAACACCATTTATTGAAGAGGCTGTCTTTTTTCCATTGGACATTCTTTCCTCCTTTGTTGAAGATTAGTTGACCATAGAGTTGAGGGTCTATTTCTGGGCTCTCTATTCTGTTCCATTGATCTATGTGTCTGTTTTTGTGCCAGTACCATGCTGTCTTGATGATGACAGCTTTGTAATAGAGCTTGAAGTCTGGAATTGTGATGCCACCAACTTTGGCTTTCTTTTTCAATATTCCTCTGGCTATTCGAGGTCTTTTCTGGCCCCATATAAATTTTAGGATTATTTGTTCCATTTCTTTGAAAAAAAATGGATGGGGTTTTGATAGGGATTGCATTAAATGTGTAGATTGCTTTAGGTAGCATAGACACTTTCACAATATTTGTTCATCCAATCTCATGTTAACATTTTTATTGTTGTATTATAAATGAATGTTAGCTTTTGTATATTTAAATAAGTACTATAAAATGACTTTTGTCCTGAGAATATTTTGGAACACACAACCCAACTAAAGTTTTTCCCTCTGGTTTATTTTGGAAGGCATGCAATGTTAATTCTGGGGCATTGATGTTTTACAATGCCTGATCAAGATAAAAAGGTGAAGACCACAGAAAAATCAACTGATAAAAAACAGCAAGGAATCACCACCAGGTAACCCCTTCCTGATAATTAGTATCTCAGACAGTGGCCAGCAACAAGATTTAATGGCTTTTTGAGAAATAGAGTAGACCCTTGACAATGGTTACTCTGGGTTATGGTATTTACTGGAATGTTTGATTATTTCTAGAGTTCTAAAGGAAATGCTTAGTGTGTGTAGGTTTCCATCTATGAAACAGGCCTCGAAGGGGCAATGCCATCAGGGGGTTGACTAGTTCTCCGGGAATCTTCAGTCGGTTGACATTGTGTTCTTTCTTCTAGGGACTATTCAGATCTTAAAAGACTTCGTTGCCTTTTGAACGTCCAGTCAAGCAAACAACAGGTAATGTTTTCAAAGATTGTGCATGCATTAATAAAAGAGAACTCACATGTTTCTAAAGGAATTGATTTAACATTTTTATGAACAATAATATACCTGTGTTTCTTAGTTCTTAAGTATGTCTTGTTTCTCTTCGTGTGGCTGTTTCTCTCATACCTGGTTTAGGTTCTGCCAAGACTCAGGGTCTATAGCCTTTTTATTCTCTTCTCATGGCTGGGCCCTGCTCTATTTTCTGCTTATTGCCATGTGTCCTAATTACCAAAGCCCTTCAGTCTAGAAACAGTGTTTGACTCTTTGGAACTTTAGGGAATTTGATTTTTTTCCCAAACACTGATTACTGAGTTTCCTTTCTTCTCCCCTCCATTCCTCTTCATGCTGCCCTGTTCCTACAGTACTGCTCTTGATGCTTGCTGCACATTTTATCTCATGAAAAGACCAGAAATGGATGAATTTGGCTATTTTTATGATAGCATTTTTATATTTTTATTACATGGATAAAAGAATTGCACCTCTGCTTGAAATTATCTTTACACTTTTCTTTTTGGTTTTATTTCTGTAAGACTTGGGAGGATCCCGAGATTTGAGGCCATCCATGAGGATTTGGGGAACAGCACAGCAAGTGCTAATTCTAATGTTAACAGTATACAGTCAGCACCGTTAACTGGTAATGATAGGGATGCTTCTTGAACTGCAGTGACCTGGCACCAAAGTCTACTATGCTATACTTGTTTAAGTAAATTTTTTTTTAAAGATTTTATTTATTTATTTGACAGACAGAGATCACAAGCAGCAGAGGCACAGGCAGAAAGGGGAAGCAGGGTCCCCGCTGAGCAGAGAGCCCGATGCGGGGCTCGATCCCAGGACCCTGGGATCATGACCCGAGCCGAAGGCAGAGGCTTTAACCCACTGAGCCACCCAGGTGCCCCGTGTTTAAGTAAATTTGTTTAAGAGCTCAAATTGTGGGAATCCTTATAGATTTGGTTATATCCATCAAACTAACTGAGAAGTACATTTTTGTCTATTTATTTATAGTCAAGGATGGTTTCCTAATGATTTGATGGCACATAAAGGCCAAATAATGTAGTTTTATTTTGGGAACATTTACTATGTGTCTGGTGTATCACACTGTTTAGTAATCACATCTCCCACTTTTATAGATTAGGAAATGAGGCACAGGGAATTAAGAGACTTTCTCAAGATCATAGTCCCCAAGCTTTTTTATTTTTTTTTTCAGAAAAGGATATTTTTTTATTCAAGTAACTGCAAATAGGAAACCAAGATGGGGGGGCCCCAGGCTGGGACAAATAATGGCCACCTCCTCCCCGGCAGAACAGGGGACAGAAGGTAGCCTCTACACCCAACAGTCAATACAGCCCCCCCAACTCTGCTGCAGCATCCTAGGGGCAGGGCCCCACCTTCCCTGGGACTGGGGTGGTCGGTAACTCAGCCTGTGCTGCCCCTAGCCCCTGCCCCTAAGAGTGCCTCGGAGGAGGGGACCGTGGGCAGAACAGGAGGCAATGAGGATGAACATAGCTAATGGTTGGAATACAGATCTGAACCCAAACACTGCCTCTTTGCAGTATATGCCTCTAGCCCCTAAGATCCCTTTTAAGTGATTTGGGAAATTAAATTCCAGTTAAAAAAAATAGTTGGATAATCCTTGATTCAGAGTAAACAGGGGCATAAAATATCTTTTCACCTGGTCAATCCTTCTTCTCTGTTATTCATACTATGGCCCTCAGGAACAATTTCTTTCCATCCAGCTGTGTCAGCAATCACCTTGTTCTTTGTCTATCTCTACGCTGCTAAAAAAAACTCCCTGGCTTGCTGCTCACAAGCCTTCATGAACAATTACCCCCAAATCACATCCATTCTTTCTTAGAAGGTAAGCAAGGTAACTCACATATGGTTTTGGTTGTAGTTCCCATTCTTTTTCACTGTACTTCCTAAGATGTAACCATGATGTCAAAGACTTCTACTTTTTGCTTTTACTATTCCCTTCTCCCAAATTTCTTCCCTATAAAATCTCATCTATTTCTAAGACCCAAATCGAGTGACACCACTTCCGGAAAAAAGGCCTTTTCTTTATTTTGCATTCTGGAAACAATCCTGCTGTTCCCAAAGCACTTTCTTTCATGGTTGTAGCACTATGTTCTTTCTTGTTTTGGAAACATTTATCTACATGTCTTATTTCTAGAAGAGATTACATATTTCTCAATGCTAGCAACTTTGACTTTGCCTCTGCTTTACTATATCCTCAGTTTAGTTAGTTCTTGGTCACTTTTTGTTACATTGGAATTACGGTTTAAGAATTGAGTTCTGGAGCGTCTGGGTGGCTCAGTGGGTTAAGCCTCTGCCTTCAGCTCAGGTCATGATCCCAGAGTTCTGGGATTGAGCCCCGCATCGGACTCTCTGCTCAGCCAGGAGCCTGCTTCTCCTTCTCCCACTCCCCCTGCTTGTGCGCTCATGCGCACGCGCTCTCTCTCTCTCTCTCAAATAAATAAATAAATAAATAAATCTTAAAAAAAAAAAAGTAAAAGGAGTGGGTTCTGTCATGAGCATGTCTAACTTCATGACCAGAGTAACAGAAACACCAATGGTGTTGTTATTGTTTTAAAGATTTGTTTATTTACTTGAGAGAGAGAGAGAGAGCATGTGTGAGTGGGGTGGGGGCAGAGGGAGAGGGAGAGATCCCAAGCCGAATCTGATGTGGGGCTCCATCCCATGACCTGAGATCACGACCTCAGCTGAAATCAAGAGTCAGAAGCTCAACTGACTGAGCCACCCAGGTGCCCCTCTAATGGTGGTTTTTGCCTCAAATTTTCCAACTTTGAAGCTCATGCTGCTAGATCTATTGTGTCTCCTTTCAACACCACTTTCTTGTTAACACCTGGTGGAGTTAACGAAAGTGAATTTAATTGTTTTTCCTTCTTTAACCAATTTTAGAATTTGCAGTTTGTTGTCTGACAAGTTCGCATGGCAAAGCTTTTTGTAAAGTCTTATGTATAAAAATGCATATTTGTAATGCTTGAATTATTCAGAAAGTAGGTGGTTCTAAGAAAAAATGAAAATGTCCTCACTGATATGAAGATCCTAAGGCTCACAAAATTCATTCCTAATTCTATTTGTTAAACCTTAATTCATTTTTAATTTTGGAATAATAAATGTTATTCTGAACATCCTATTCTCCTTTAATAAAAATGTTATTCTGAACATCCTATTCTCCTTTTACATCCAGAAAGAATGTAAGGAGGTTTTTACAAAGATACACAAAGTATGACAGTTCATCATAAATTAAAACCAGGGCCAAAAAAGAAAGAAGAACAAGGGTAAGGTTTGGGGACAAAGTAGAGTGAGACACACAGAGATAGTCATCGAAATATGCAAGTGGGTCACACATTTGGCTCTGAGATTATTTAGCAGTCAATTTGAAAAGGGAAATTTGGGAGTAAGGCTCACTCACCTCAATTTCTGATCTAACAAGATCTGGCCTGTTATTTGCAAATGGACCCAAATGGCCAATTAATTGGTGGCAGAGGAAATTTACTTTATGGTTTAGGCAGAGAACTGCAAAGAACTGAATGTCCTTTATCTGAATCTCTAATGAGCCAAGCCACTTCTCTATTGTTTCCTTGTGTTCCGTGTTCTACTTTCATTCTTTGTCTTGACTGCTCTATCTCTGTGTGCGTTGTTTAATCACATTAGAGCTTGCCATTCTGTGGGACAGTTTCAACAGTGGGACAGAACACTGAAGGGGCAGGGTTGGAGATTTCACCAGACGTTTTCACAAATCTTGAAGTAATCTACCAAGAGTTGGAATTTGGATTTTTTCCCCTATATCCAAAGCCACAGGAAGCTGAGAAATTGGTTTGCAATAAGTAAAAAGGGTAGAAGAAAGAACAAATGAATTCATTATAGACCAAGGGTAGAAGAAAGAACAAATGAATTCATTATAGACCAATTACCTTAAAATAAAAGAGGTTTTGATAAATACTTAGGAAAGAAAAGGCATAAGGCACAGTTCCTGTGTTCTGAAGGATGGAGGTCTAGGAAAGGCACTTTAGCATATGATAAGGCAAGAGAGTCCTGAAGGAATGGTATGGACAGTGGACGTATGGATTTTGACAGGTATAAGGACTCCACTTTTAGCTCAAATCACAGGAAGAAGATGGTCCTTGAAAAATAGGCCAGTTTTCCATCAGTGGAATTGGTGGAAAGGCAATATCAGTGAAGGGAGTAAAATAATCAGATATCTGATGAAAGGAAAAAATCACAAGCATTTAAGAAAAATGGTGCCTAAATGTTTCTATTGGAAGTAGTCATACCTAGAGCTAGATGACATTGTGCAGTGTCTGAAGGCCCATCTACACATTTTTGTTCGATTCTGTAAGCCATAGGGAGTGTTGACATTTGCAATGAGAAATGACACAAACACATTTTTAGGAAAGTCCTTTGCTTCAATCTGTAGTCTCTTTCCACTCTTACTATTCAGGCTGCTCAGGTACCTCTCATTTTTTAGAACACACATAGCTGTCCTCTGTCTTCCCACCCATAAAGTCTGTCTGGAATACTCTGAAATACTTTTGGCATCCTGGTCCGTGGCCCACCCTGTACTTCCTTCTACCACAACAAATCCTTGTTCACTCATCCTGCAGCCTGTTCTCATGGGACTCTGAACGCCTTGAAAGCAGAGGCCATGGCTGTCCTGCTTCCTGTATGCCCAGTGCCTCATCACACTGCTGACAAATGATATGTCTGGAACAGAAGTGTGGAACGGAACGGATGGATGCATCTGGAAAGTGACGAACAATAAATCCGTTTAGCAAAGAGACAGGGGAGAGAGTAAGCATTCATTCAACAGTTTCACCTTTGAGTATATACTGTGTGCCAGGTTCTGAGAGGTGCTAAGGACACAAAGACAGACAGATAGGATGCTGCCCTCAGGGTGGCCATATTCAAAGGGAAGAGGCTGATCTGTAAACTTGGAGTTGTACCAGGTGTGGTAAGTGCTATGAGAGAGGTTAGTGGAGAAATGCTGCCAGGGAGGGAGTGAACCGCTCTGCCAGGAAGGGGCAGGTCCTCACCAGGAGGCTGTTAGAGCTGAGTCCTGAAATGTGATCAGTCTGCAACACATGCCCAGGCATGGAGTGGTCAAACACTAAGGTGGTTTCTGGGACAAATGACCGATTCGATGCCAGAACTTGGGGCACAGTTTTATATTTGACTGACCTATTTGGCTTACTCATGTATGTATTTATGTTATATGAACTTGTGGATTCTTATTTTAGTCCATGGTAGATTTATTATCAAATACTGGATAGAGAATCATTCTAAAACTTAGTGGTTTAAAACAACAATGATCATTTACTCTCTCTCCCATTTTGTGGGTCATGAATTGAGGGCAGTTTACCTGGATAGTTTTGGTTCAGGTTCCGATGGGGTTGCCGATGGGGTTACCGGGGCTGGCAAGTAGGTGCTGTTTGTAGGTGAGAGGCCTCTCCACAGGGTTGTTTGTCCTCACAGCATAGAGTCTGGGGATTCCCCCATAAATCCCTCTACACATGTAAAGAAACAATTTAGTCTTTTCAAATATTGTGCAAAGAGATGACACTGGACTGGAAGACAGGAACAGAACACTGCGAGAGATTTTTCTTACTGGGCAAGGTGGAACGTGAAAAGCAAGGACTGACTCAGGACAGTGTTTCTCATCACTAGAGATACATACACAGATGGTGGAGGTCTGAGCATGTTGGAGAGGGAGGCAGGTTGCTTGGATTTGAATACAAGCTCTGTCCCTTGCTAGCCCTGTGAGCCTTAGGCAAATCACTTAGCCCCTCTCTGCCTTAGTTTTTCTCATCTATAAAATGGTATTCATCTCATAGGGTTGTTAGGAGCATTAATTATATTTAATACTGGCAAAGCACTTAGAACAGTGCCTCGTGTGCAGTGAACTCCGTGTAAGTATTGTCCATGCTGATGGTGGTCATGAGGACGAATGATTGAGTCCTGTGTCTTTTGAATAGGCTTCAAATCCAAGTGCTTGGAAGTCCATCACTTGTGGGAAAGGACAGGACACACTTTAAAATGATCTATGTCAATTTGTGTTATGATATATTTATTACGTCCGAAGTTTCAGATGTTGGGTTGCCCAAAATAATCTGTCAAATGTAGTATGCTTTAAAAGAGCTAAAGCTTAACATGAAGAAATATGTAAGGGGGAGCTCATGTGGATACCCTGATTGTGATTATACCAGGTTGGTGAATGGTATCATACAGATTTCACTGGACCTCCTGCAGTAGATGGTGATGAATGTGGAGACCAATTGGGGAGGCAAGGGAGAAGGCTGTGGATTGGACTCTGAACTCACATTGTTTTCATCTGAAGAGGGCTGGTTGCTTCAAATTTCCTTCTAATAAGTTCATGGTCTTTGCAACTATAGCTGCCAAGTCCGTCTTATCAACTGAGTCTCCATGAGTTGATTCCCAATGCCTATTCTGCCGGCATTGGGAATCAACATTCCCGGCTGCCTATTCTGCTGGCAAAGAGGACGGCTGCAAGCTGCGGCATCTTCCCACCCGTCTTCCCTGAGTGGACTGGGTTATTTTTCTCTCTGCTGGCTACCTTCCCTCTTGTGATCAGTATTCTGGGAGTTGTGGGAATGGCAGGTGGTTTGAAAAACCTTGGACCTGGAAAATCCACTTCCTGTTTGCTAAGTAGTGATGTTTCCTGTGTAACCCCGGAACATTTGCTCATTGCTGTGACTTCATGGCCAGTAGCATTTAGGTTATCACACCCAGGGGTCATCTAATTTGTAGGACACATTTTATTTGGTTAGCAAGTTTATCTGCATGATGAGAATAATCATGAGGATTATTAGAGTATTTATAAAGCACTTGGAAACTATGCCACGCACGTAACGAATGCTTTATAAATACTAACTCACTTAGTTTTCATAATAACTCAGCACATAAGTATTATGTTATTTTATTTTTATTATATATATGTGTGTGATATATATAATATATTATTATTATTATTATTTCCATTCCGATGATGTGGAAACTAATACACAGGGAGATTAGTAACATTTCCAAGATCATGCAGCTACCTACTGGTAGTTTTAAACCCAGGGCATCGGGCCAAGGGTTTGTTCTCTTAGTCAATAAGCCTTACTCTTTTGGGTGCCCGTGGCCTGTTATTTTGTGGTGTTTGTGGACTGTTTGGCCTGCTATACTGAGATAGAAAGGTAGTTTAACAGGATGAAAGATTTATTATTAATGTTTTGAAAATGCAACTGTGCTGGCACATGATGAAGAAAGATTTTTTTTTTTTTTGCTAGCCATTGAACAATGTATTTTTTAATTTTTATTTTGTTTAGAGTTTTTATTTATTTTTTGAAAGACAGAGAGAATGAGAGAGGGGAAAAGGCCAGAGGGAAAACCAGACTTTCCGCGGAGCTGGGAGCCAGATGTGAGACTCAGTCCCAGGACTCTGGGATCATGACCTGAGCAGAAGGCAGTCAGTCGCTTAACCAAGTGAGCCACCCAGGTGCCCAACAATGTCCTTATTATAATGCATCTTTCTATAAGCTGACTGCCTAATGGAAAGTCAGACATACTCTTTTTGGATAGGGAGATAATATCTTTTTGCGGAATTGTGTCAAATATTTGGGTGGATAAGTACAACATATAGTTGCTTTATTTGATAATTATAGTACATAGAATAAAAAAGTAGATCTTTTATTTTTTATATTATGCTCTACTTACCTCCTCTGTAATAATTTCACTAGCTATAGAATATCCTTCATTTGTACTTTGGAAAGAATAAGGTATTTGCACTATGCTCAGCTTTATCACGGTACAAAAAACAATCCTCACGATTATCCTAATTATTGGTGCGTATTGGGAAGTGAAACTATTTTAGTATTGATAACTTAGAATTTATTATGTAAATAATTAAAGTTCATATTGCAAACGGGGACATATAGTTGCTATAGTTAATTTAAGCAAATTTTTTCTTTTTTTTTTAAACAAAATTTTACTTTTGGTGAATTCATGACTTTTATAAATATGATTGACTAGTCAGGATGTTCGGACTCATTAAAAGAGATCGACTTCTCTTTACCTTTATGTCCCCGACACCTGGCAAGCACTGTGTATGGCTAGCAAGTGTTGAAGAATGAATGATGACTTATTCTCAGTTTAGGGTTTCACGCTCTACCGGAGAGTTCTAGCTGGATCTGGAAACTCTATTCTGGTGGCACAGTTGAATCACCCAAGAAGCTTCGAAAACTCCTAAGGCCTGGGCCTGACTGTGTTCAAAGTTCTCATCATGTTGAGCTACCACTATAATCAAGAAAGACTAAAAATACGTAGGTAACTGAAAGGTATGACAGGCAGTGTTACAAGCTATGAAGAGAAATAAAGCAGCCTCAGGTAGCAAGAATAAATGTTTTAAGTCAAAGATGTTTAAATCTTGGGAAACTACATTGGCTTGGCTACCATGGTAATTATTTGTTTGGGAAAAAAACTCATTCCCTTTATTCGGCCTCCATCTACCCCTTTCCCACATTTTGTTACTTTCTTTATTGTTACCCTCATGGGTTCTGTGCTTCTGTTTCCATAGCTTCCAGCCATTAACTTCGATAGTGCCCAAAATAGCATGACGAAGACCGAGCACGCCATCAAGGTGGGTGGACACAGAGCCCGAGGTCAGTGGCACGAGTCCACGGAAGCTGTTGAACTTGAAAATTTTAGGTAAGAATGCAGTATCTCCCTTGTTTTCAGCAGTCTATTCTAATTAGTTCAAAACTTTGTTACAGGAGCTAAACTTTTAAGCTGTCTCAAAATTTATCATAAGGATTCTTAATAATTTTCATTATGCTTAAATCATTTCCAGAATAGTGTGTAAATACAGCTTAATGACTGCAGCCGGAGCTGACCTGGGTGTTTCAGGACACCTTGCTGCCATACCTTTGGCACTTGTTCCACGAGAAAGAAGTTCCAGGTTGTGGACCTGGCCTGGCTAATTCCAGACTTTGTCTTCAGCCTTTGGCCTGTCCATACGCTGCCAGCAGTGAGGAGGCATAAAAGAAGCCATTGCTATGAACAGATGTGGTGGCAAAGGACTGGGATTGTCAAAGCAGCCGAGGTTTTCAGTTAAAGGGATAGCACCTCACCTTTAACATGGAAACCATCAATCCATGTTCCTCTCTCCTGTCACCATTTAGATCTCCTAGAAGTTGCATGTTCTGTGGGCCACTCCCCTTCCAGGAGCTGGTTCTCTCAGTTTTACAATGTGCTGACTTCATTTGGCAATAAGTGCCATGTAAATAATGAATGGCATGAAATACCAAGATGGATATTCTAGAATGATCATTTATTTATTTGGTCTAGACTTTGTCTCCCTGTCATTTTATGACAATGAATTTAATATTCCACAAAATCACATGACGTTATACAGTTTCGATTTAGTGAGGAACACTAAATTCTTCAAAAATTCTTACACAGTCAGTCTACTTGTATCCGGGTACTAAGAATGCATTACAGCCCTCACCTGGCTAAGGTAGGGACACACTGTCCAATGACATCTGAAAGACTGCAAAGGCAGAACAGTTCAAATGGTAAGACCATAGAACTTGCCTTTGAGGTGATACACTCATGTAATTCCAGCCTATTTGGTCTGGATCTTAAACCAGATCTATTTTAATATCCGTAAAAATAGTATAATCGTATATTTTATAACGATGTCACCATTTTGTGCATTATTTCTATCCTCTCCCAGTTTTAAAGTGGACTGTTTGGCAGTATTTGTAACCTCTTTAATTGGCTAATCAGAAGAAAGAAGCTGAAGATAGGATACCTCCAGACTTGGTTAAGCACACATGTACACACACACAGAACATGCACATACACATACACAGCAACTAATCAGCAACCACAACAATAGGAACTTTCACGGTGGAAAGGGTTTAGGCTGTGTTTGATAAATCCCACAAGGAGATATGTATGGTAAGCACTGGTGTTAATAGCTATAGCAGCCAATGGGGTTGTGGGTGCAAAAATGCAGGGAAGAATTGCTTACTGCCTCATGCACAATGTCTAGATAATATGTCCTCATCATCCTTTCTCTTTGTATCCACTTTTACCCCCCTCCAAACAAGTTTAGCTATGAAGTATTTATGAGTATTTATAATTTAGTTAAATGATGAAATTAAGTATATATGCTCAGTTATAATCTTCACTGTAATTATTATTGACTTTCTGGTTCCTTTTTTCTTTAATTATTTCTTTGACAGGCAGAGATCACAAGTAGGCAGAGAGGGAGGCAGAGAGAGAGAAGGAAGCAGGCTCCCCGCTAAGCTGAGAGCCCGATGCAGAGCTCGATCCCCGCACCCTGAGATCATGACCTGAGTGGAAGGCAGAGGCTTGACCCACTGAGCCACCCAGACACCCCTCTAGTTCCTTTTTTAACAGTTGATATGTGCCTTTAGCAATATGTTAAACCCCAAGAATTTTTCAATATCTACATGAATACAGATGGTCTGTGCTTGGGAACTTTGCACTGGGAACTTTGAAGTGGGCTAAAAGATTTCTATTACAAAATGCTTTTCTGTTTGTTCCTTATCAGTATAAACTACAAGAATGAGAGAAACTTCAGCAAACATCCCCAGCATAAACTATTTCAGGAGATCTTTACAGCCTTGGTGAAAAATAGACTCATCTGCAGGTAAGATTCTCCCAGAAAAGACCAACAATTTACCCAAGAATGGCATATCTTATACATCTTATTTCTAGTATATGTTTTGAAGCAGTTTGTGATATTGAGCGCATCATACTTAAAACATAAAAAAGAGGAAATATCAAAAATAGGCATAAATAAATGATAAATCATAAATAAATGATAAAATGGGCAAATGAATAGGCATTGCAGGTTGAGTTCATTAAAATTACTCTGGTTAAGTGTTGCATTTAGCCAGATTTTATGGCATTAAGGTAAAATGGTATGACCCACATTATACTGTTTTTCTTATTATTCTTACTTTGAATTTGGATACTTAGAAGGAGTTTATTGCCAGGGTTCTTATGAAACAGACATTGGGTAACCCCATGGCCAGCATCCTCTTGGTACACTTTTGTGGTTCATACAAGGACTGATTAAATGGGCTGCCCCTGCCTTGACTCTGGGAAAAGGATGAAAGTGTAACCTCCAGTCATGGCCCAATGACAATGTTTCCTCTCAGGATCAAGTCAAATGTTCTCTCCATTGCTCTTCTTTGTCTTAACACAAGAGCAGTGTTGGGACTTTAGAGGAGGATTTGCAAGACCTCTAGACTCTGTCTCACAAACAGGTCTTTCAGTGAACCATTGACTAGTGCTGGATTGCAGTCAGGACTGAATTTTCTATCCGTTTGGGCTTCTTGAAGTGAGAGCTGGTTACAATGCTGCCTGATATGAAGGTGGCCCCTAGCATTATGTCATGGTGGGACCTGGCCTTCTACTCTTCCCTTGAGCCCAGGCTCTCTCCTCAAGCATCAGCTGAAAACATGCCTATAAAGAACCTTGAATCTTCCCCGTTGCTTTGGAACTTGATTGAGATATCTGAATTCTTCCCCAGTGAGATGGGAAAAAATTACTCCTATTCTGGAAGATAGGAGAAATTTAAATAATTTAATGCCTGACCATGTGACTTGGTTCAGTGCAACAACTGACTTTAAGTACAGCAGTATCTCGGTGGAGCCTCTATGATGAATCAGCACTAAATATGCCTGAGTGGTAGTCTTGTGATTTGACCTTTTGAAGGGGGTTATTTAGTATTATGTATGTAAGTATTGGACAGTGGCTGCCAAATACATTGATTTAGTTTAAAGCAATGAAGGATTGGGCCTGCATCTGTTATGCCTTTGTACTTGATTTAGGCAGAGGATTATTAGACTGACTCAGAATACGAAAAGCCTAAAATCTTTGTCATGGTTATGGAATTGGGCCCCTGCTTAGTTCTTGACAATATACTCAAAGATTGTTGAAAGATTAATGAACACTGCTACAAAGGACATGAAGTTGTCCCTGACTGTTTTCTTCTTGAGCTTGAACAGAGTAGGACAATGGTTAGTAGCAGAATAATTATGCCCAAAATGGTATTAGGCAATGATGTTCTTTAATTTGTTTTGAAGAAGACTACCATCAGCTCTTCAGGGGATGTCCAATAGACCATTTATCAGGTCAGTGCTTTGAGGAAGGCAGAGCATTTCCTATATTAAAGATGTGAGAGATGTCACTGTGTCCCCAGCCTGAGGACACTAGAGGCAGAAATTGTTAGGGAAACTAATCGGGCAAGGGTTGCCATCCAACAGTTGAAAAGATCTTAACAATTCTGAAGTTAAGAGATCTCTTGTCAGAACCTTTTCAAATTCTTAGTGATTAATGAGGCTTCTTAGATTGGATGGAATTACTGGCTTGCAACATGAGTAGTCCCTGGAAATCTTCAAACTAGGGAGAGATGATTATAGATCTCTTTGCTTTCATAGTAGGAGAAGGAATTTAGGAATGTTGAACATCAAGGGCATCCTTTTACGTCATCCTCTGACTGCTGACAGATTGTTATGTTCAGTTCTATTCTAAAAGCAGGCTTAGGTCAAAGATGGCTTAAGTGTAAAGGTCTTCTATTGTTTCTCACCCTGTATGACCTTGCTAAGATAGCCAGAATTACCTTTTCTCTTCCTTTTCCACCTATATTTAGAGTTACAGAAGAACTATATCTCGGGGCCTTTTCTGGTATAGCTTCCTATCCTTTTCTTTGCAAATATCAGATTTAGTATTGGCTGGAAAGCTTGGATTCAATTCAGTAATTTAATTTTTGAATATCTACTGTGCATAGAGAAGGGAGGGAATAAAGAATGGGAAAGGAAAAGAGGGTGAAAATACAAAGATGAATAGGACACATGATCCCCTTTCTTCTAGGTACTCAGCAAAACAGTTACCCAGTATCCCAATATAAGGGAAAATATGGTGGATATAAACTCTTTATATTATGACAACTAAATACTAGGGAGGTTGAAGGACTGCGGACTTTGGTTTTTGGTCTGGTTCAGGCTGTAGACAAGATTGGGCATATTCAGGATGCTATGCCATTCAGTCTTACCCTGAAGATACAGCTGATTGGGAATTTTGTCTCATGTGTAGAATGTGAGCCCTTTCAGGTCATCAGTCAGTATGGCTGAGTGATGCTGTTTTCATTCTTGATCTATTTCATTCTCCCCAACAGTAATCTTCCCCTAAACCACACTTCTGGATACCTCCTTTCTGGGTGCATTTCCTAAGATTGACCTGTGATTACTCCCTCGTTCTCAGAAATGAAATCGCCAGGTGGCATCTGAAATGAGACAGGACTTGTTAATCCAGGGTCAGATAAGGTAACACTGTAAGCTGCAAACACCTCATGGTCAATCTCAAAGGGCAAGTGAAAATATCGTGTCTGGAGCTGAGGTTACTTCTGGTTACTCATGGTCGTGAATCTTGATGTGTGGCAGAATATGGAAGAAAATTTTGTATTCTTCCAACTTTCCTTTCTGCCATAAGGTTATTTGTGTGTAGGAGAGTCTACTGTTAGAAAATAAATCCACCCCCCTTCCATTTCATCTGCCTGTCCAGAGAAGTACAAAGAGAGCTTGGTATCCAAGACTAGGTTGTTACGAGGGTGTATAGGGAAGTAAAACTTGTCACAAAATTGACATATCCTCTAATTAACTCCTTATAAAATTGACCTCTACTCAGATATCTCTTCTGTGTATCTGTTCTTCTGAGCTTCCTCTTTGTCAGTCCATTCCTTGCTGACTGTCAGACAATGTGCAGATCCTTTAACACAGTACAAATATAACAATCTATTTGTGAAATGAACTTGAAAATCTGAATATATAGAATATATATATATATATTCTAGATATCTAGAATATATTCCAGATATCTAGAATATATATATTCTATATAGAGAATATATATAGAATTTCCTGAAGATACTAATAGTGATGGTGGTGAAGTGTTGGAACCCAACAAATGAGGCACTGGAAGCACGAGACAATTGAAGAAGAGAATTGGATCATATTACATGATTGGTCAGAAAAAGTATACCCCCAGATGTCAGCAGCATCCATTCTTGCTTTGTTCTAGTTATTAGGGCAGAGTTGCAATTATAACTGAAATTTTGCTAAATGTAAAATAAAATAGATCTCAGTTTCATAGTTTAAATTTTAAGATCATGTTTTCATTAAGTCATGTCACCTCCTATTTAATATGAAATTTGGTGTTATTTAAAGTGAGTTCACTTAACTGGTCTCTTCTTGGTACGATTATCCCATAATTGCCAGGATATCTTCTCCTTCCTTTCCTGTAACTTTTGTAGACATAAATATATACAAGGTTTTCAAATTTCAGTTAAAAGAGTGCCACCTGACTCACTTTTCTAGTGAGAACAAGTTGGTGTCCTTACTATTTTACATCCCTTTTTCAGAAATATCTACTATAAACTGGCATATTTTGGAAGTACGTCTATTAGAAGTCTAGATTGGGAAGATATTTATTTATACTCCACACAAATGCTTAAGAACTTCTTGAGTTGGGGGTGCCTGGGTGGCACAGTTAGGCATCAGACTCTTGATTTCAGCTCAGGTCTGATATCACAGTTGTGAGATAGAGCCCCGCGTCAGGCTCAGCATAGAATCTGCTTGGGTTTCTCTCTCCCTCTCTCTCTGTCCCTCCTCCCCAAAATAATAAATAAATCTAAAAAAAAAAAAAAAAAAAAAAAAAAGAACCTCTTGAGACAGGGAAAGCATCTGGCAGAGACTTCACAATTTAGACATGCTATTCAGAGCGTCCAGGGGCCTTCACAGGAGCTTCCAACCAACAGGACCTATGCAGTTATTTGTTTACCAGACAGACCTTTGCTGTCCATGTCCAAGCTAGGCCTAGGTCACGATGCAATTGACTCTTCTTTGAGCTTTACTTGAACTTCAGCACTGGCTCTCCAGATCCTATCTGGGGAGGTGAGAGGAAAGGACTGGAAGTGATCTCTTGATTTAGTTCTTGAAATGTACAAAGTTGATAGAGAGATGCTTTTTCTGTGATTTTCTTGCATCAGGTAGCAGACAGGTCAATAGGGGCCTTTAAAGATTTCCTCCTCGCCTGGGAAAAGGTCAGCATGGTCACTTTGGTAAAGTCTGGCCATCCTCTAAGTAAAACTCCAATTCCCTAGTGGTTCACAAAGCCCTTTGAGATCTTGTTCCCTCTTGGCCTCATCTTTTGCTCCTGCCTCATGCATCCATGGGGCTCACCAAGGTCACAGCAAGCCCCTGATTATTCCCTGGAGAGTGATTTTCTCTCACCTCTGAGCCTCCGTCCATGCTAATGCTCACCGTAAGTCTGCTGCTCCCACATCTTTGTCTTCCTCACTGTTCTGGCCCCTCAGCTGTCCTTCCGTTTCATGGCCCTGGGCCCCTGTTCCTCTCTCCCATACACTGAACTCCCAGTGGACAGGGCTTTTATCTCCAGCTGAAGCCATTGTTGTTGGTTTTATTGGAGAGCATGGGTTCTGAGAGAGTCTTCCTGTAGTGAAATTTCTCCATATTAAATTATTTTGAGCACCTTAAAAAATGTAAGGATACAGAAAATGATAAAAAAATGAAAAATTACCCTTTATACCACTCTTAGAAATACTTCCATTAATTCTTGCTATCTTTCCTTTTAATGTTTTAAAAATTCTATGCTTTTTTCTTCATTTATTTGAGAAATTATTATGTACATACAAAAACCATATGTTATCCAGAGTAAAGTTTTTAAAAGAGCTGTCTCATTGGCTGAGACTCCTTTAGGATCTTGCCTTTTTGTCTCTCTTTTGCTCTAAGTTTCAGAATCTTAAATGTACAATAGAAGAAAATAACCTTCAAGAACCTAAGACCTCATGTAACTCTCAAACAAAAACAAGCATCTTCCCATCACATATCTTAGAGAAAATATTTACCTCTTATATTTTTATTTCTCCTGAAATGTTATTCTCCTCAAATATATACATATATATTCACACACACACATACAAAAGACATCATCCAATTACAGAGCTGGAGTAGACCCTGAAGGAAAAGTCCAGTCCAGCCTCATTGATACATGCAGTCGCCAAGAGGTTAAGGCCAAGCCCAGGGTCCTCAGACAAGACTTAGCTGATGCTCTTTTCTCCTCTGCCTGGTTCCTGGGTTCTTTATTAATCAAAGTAGTTTTGCATCAGAAAAGTACCACTTCAGTAATCATGTTCTCTCTGTTCTGCTCTCTACTGTTGCTTCTTGCAAAAATTGTCCACTTGGATGTCTAACAGGCTTGAAATTAATATGTCCCCACCTTCCCAGGAAAGCAGTGCTTTTTCTTGGGCCGCACGCATATAACTGCCAGAACCAATCAATGGCCAAATCAATAAATGACAGCTTCCCATCAGTTCGTGAGATTCTGAGAGCCAGGCACTGAGTTCCAGACACATTCTAGGAAGCACGTTTCCATGTCTAAAGTCAGTCAACCCCCAGACACTTGGACTTATGTAAGTCTACCCATCCCTTTATCAGTGTCGCTCCGGCAGACTGTACCTTGTAAGCTGTGACTGCTGTTGATTCATCTTTTGTTTTACATATGCCTTAGTGGACTTTTTCTTTTTTGGAGATCTCGATGTTGACATACTGAAAACAAGACTTTTGATTTTTCCTGCTTAACTTGTGCACCCTGAGCTTTACTCTTCTCCATATGTTAACCAGGTCCAAGCTGCCATCATGTTTTGCTTAGACAATTTCAGTAGACTAACTGGGCTCCCTGTTGTGATCTCTGGCTCCCTATACTGTTCTCAACACTATTTCCAAAAGGATCCTTTAAAAATCTCTGTTGGATTGTGTTAGTTATTTGCTTAGAGCCTTTTAGTGGCTTTCCAGAATAATAAGTCCAAAGCTCCTGTTCTTATTCTACAAAGTCTTGCACATCTGTCTCTTGCCATCTCTCTGACTTCAACTCCTATTACTTGTCTATGTTCTCTTGGCTCCAGCCCCATGGGCTTCCTTGCTGTTCCTTGCATAATCAACTACACTTCTGCTCGGGGACTATATACTTAACTCTTTCGATCTTCTGACCTAGACTCCTTCCTCAATTCATTTGGATGCTAATTTTATCAGAGAACCTTTCTCTGACTGCCTGAAAATAGTATCCCCTGGACTCCTAAACTTTAACCTTTGTTGTCCTGCATTGTATGCCTCATATGAATTTTTATTAGTTTGTGTTTATCATTGATCTTCTCCCTTTAGAAGGTAAGCTCCATGAACACAAGTGCATGTTTTGTTTTTTAAAGATTTTATTCATTTATTTGACAGACAGAGATCACAAGTAGGCAGAGAGGCAGGCGGAGAGAGAGAGAGAGAGGAGGAAGCAGGCTCCCTGCTGAGCAGAGAGCCCAATGTGGGGCTCGATCCAGGACCCTGCGATCATGACTTGAGCCGAAGGCAGAGGCTTTAACCCACTGAGCCACCCAGGTGCCCCAAGTGCATGGTTTTGTCCTTTGCTGTACCTCTGGGTGGGTAACAGTGCCTGGCTACGAGAAGGTGATGAGTAATATGTGAAAGCATTCTACTTCTGAAACTGCCATCAACTATGTAGAAAAATGCATGTAGACAGTCTTTTCGGATCAATGACTGACTGTAGGAACCAGCAAAGCCCCATTAGATAGACTTTTGTTTGGGAGCCTATTTGGGGCTAGAGGAAAAATAAAGACCCATTAAAATTAATGGAACAAGTCAGTAAAGGTTCCTTGAATTAATTTCTTCACACATATTCTTTTTTCATCTAAGTTTTACCATATCTATTTTGATGTGAATTTTACTCTTCTAGGATCTCCCCCCATACACAAAAAACCCCCCACAGGGCTTTGTTTCATGAATTTGGGATAATATTTATTTTGAAACAGGCTTGAACTTCTCCAGTCCTAAATTTTGAGTTGAAGGTAGAAGTTTTCCTGGTGTTGTTTTGTGTGTTAATGAGAAGGGAAATTGAAATAACACCCCACCTTGAAGGTGCTGCTTATTTTGAGCAAGAACCAGAGCAAAGCATGATACATATGAGGTCAGGGGTGAACCTCTGGCTTGTACGTCTGCCCCTGGAGTCAGCTAACCTCAGAGCCATTTGGCTGTCTTGTTGACCTTGGTACTTGCAGTTTTATGGTCGAACACCACTGACTCATGGCTGGCTTTTACATGGAGCTCTCACATCATATATTTATTTGTCTCTTTCACCATGCAAGAAAGTGAAACCCTGACTACCCTCCTTTCAACGACTATGCGGCCAGTGCCACTTTTCCTTCCCTTTTTTGTATCGATAGCAGAAAGTGGCGTGTGATGCTAAAAGCAACGTGGCAGGTGGTCATGGACAAAGGCCGTGGGAGCTGATCACGCTGCCATGTATTAATAGTCCTGTGAAAGAAGTGGCAAAAGTTCAGTCACAAGAGGGGATAAATATTTGCCTGCTCATGAATCCGCTGCCGTGTGGCGGCTATATTGGGACATACCCTCCAGGGAAACACTATCTTTGCAGCCAGACAGCTTCTTCAGAGCTGCCTCAGAGGACCCCCGGCTGCTGTGCCCAACATTCCTGCTTCCACAGTAGATGCGTTTTGGAGAGTCACTGTCTCCCTTGTCACCCCCACCTGGGGGATCTGGGGGAGGGGGATGGAAGGGACGGCAGGAGCACTGGCCCAGGAGTCAGCCCCCAGTTCTACTCTCATGTGCAGCCTTGAGCCAGCCACTCTGCTCCTTGAGACTCTGCTGCCTCAGTAGAACCAGGGCCCCTGTCTTTACGATCGGTTGCTATTATTCCCTATAATTCTCTGGTTGCACTAAGTTTTGTGTTTCCTACTCCCCCAACTCTTGGCAAACAGAGATCTATATCGTCTTACAGAGCACTCCATTCCACTTGAATACCGGAGATCCATCCCATGTGCTGCGTCCTTGTGGGGGGTTCAGGGCTGGGAGCCAAGGAAGGAACAACTGCTCCTTCAGAGGTCAGTGCTCAGAGAGGAGAAGCCAAAGGACTCAGACACCAGGAATTCTATTTACATTTACAACAGCAGAGGCCAGAATCATGTAGAAATATTAATAGCTTTGGGCTTCAGTCCCAAAATTGCAAAACAAAAAATGCCATTTGCTTGGAACAGAACTTTTAACTCTGAGACTTTTCTGGAATTCATTTATTTATACTCCTTTAATAATAATAATTTTAAGAAGCCTATTCTGGAATTTTTTTTCCTTTTCTTTTTTAGAGGGGGTAGGAAATAGAAGAAAACTTTTCATATTTACTTTAATATGAAAAACATTGCAAAGGTCATGAACTTTCCTCATGAAGAGTGTATATAGTTAACAGGAAAAATACCAGTGCACACATATTTGTAGCATGAATCACCTCTTAATATGTCCCGTAGCTTTTCCTCTTAAATAATGAAAAGCAATCAGCATTAAACCTCATTAGGTTTTTAGCAGCTGTTGCAACTTGATCATTATTTCTGTTTGATCTTTGGGATGTCGTATCTTTGCACCACAGTTCAGGCTATGTGCTATCTTTAGCTAACCCCAGCACCTGAAAGGGAAAGCAGTCATGTGCCATCTCCCTATTTATAAAGATTAAAGGTATTCTCTCTGTAATAGGAGCCTCAGAATAACCACATCCTTACAAGTGTTCCCATACGTAATGGTTGTAAATTCAAAGTGTTTTTTGAATTTGTATTATATTTCCCCATGCAGGGAAGTCTGCATGAACTACAACAGTCCAGCTTCCCACTGTGGCCTTGGCTAATTCTGCCTGGGCTGGCAGCCCTGGGATGGGTTGAGCCCTGCCTTTCTTCTCAGAAGAAACTGAGCTTTGTCTCCATAGCAAAGGTGTACTGTCATGGTGGCTGGGGTGGAAGAGGGCTGTGGTTGATGGTAGCTATGGTGGGCAGCTGCTGCCAGGAGCAATTCTCAGCCACTGATGCTTTTGGGACATTTTGCTTAGCCTCTCTCTCCAGAGCAAGGCCTCTGACGGAGCTTCTAATCTATCAGGAGGACTCAAGCATCCTTAGGAATATAAGACTATGAGAAAAACACATTTCCCAAGCTCCTTCACATGAGCTAAGTCTTAGTGGATGGGATTTGGGATAGAATAGAATGGGGGAAAGTGACACCTCCAGGGGCCGTGACCATAGATATTCTGCCTTTAAGGAGGGTGGGTCTTGTGCTCTCAGTTTCAAGATGTGCAGATTTGGGGGCAGAGCTGAATTTCTTAGGACCATGGAGGAGATGAAGCTGAATTCTACCACCAAAGTCTAAGGATTAATAGGAGGCAGGCCAGGCAAGGGTCAGCTTGGGACCTCAGCTTAAGCAAAGGTACCAGGTGATGGACGGGCAGATCTTTAAAGTCTCTTAGGGGCACCTGGGTGGCTCAGTGGGTTAAAGCCTCTGCCTTTGGCTCGGGTCATGATCTCAGGGTCCTGGGATCGAGCCCCACGTTGGGCTCTCTGCTCAGTGGAGAGCCTGCTTCCTTCTCTCTCTCTGCCTGCTTGTGATCTCTGTCAAATAAATAAATAAATAAATAAATCTTTAAAGTCTCTTAACCTTTCTGGATGCATAACTAGCTCAGCTGTGGCACAGGTGCGAGAGGTTGGGAGAAATTATGTGGATTCTAGTCTGGAATAGCTTTTGTCATCTTCCTCAGTTTTTCTTGGCTAACTATGGAGTAAAAGGCACTTTTTGTTCTAGGGTTTTGTTAACATTTATACCAAGCGCCACTGTTGGACTAACTTTGAGGGCAGTGGGAGACAAGTGTTGCTTGAGATGGTGCCCTTGCTTGCTTTTCCCCTTCTCTCCTTCTCTTTGGTGCTCCCCACCCTCAGTGGTCTCCCCTGAGGACATGTCCTTCCTTAATCATTCACCTGAACACCAACCTTTGTCTCAGGTTCTGTTTCTGGGGAAACTGACCTAAGAAAGTACTTTATCATAGCGTTTTCCCAAACTGGAGGCTACAGAGAACCCCCAGGGGTGTCATAGGGTCTTTTAAATTTGCAAGGAAAACAGAGCTACACCACATCTGTCAGACCCAGATACTTTATGGTTTCCTTAAGAAGGTTGCGCTGCCTTCCTTTAGATGACGGCATATTTTTCTTTCTTTTCTTTTCTTTTTTAAAGATTTTTTTTTTATTTGTTTATTTGACAGACAGAGATCACAAGTAGACAGAGAGGCAGGCAGAGAGAGAGAGGGGGAAGCAGGCTCCCTGCTGAGCAGAGAGCCCGATACGGGACTCGATCCCAGGACCCTGGGACCATGACCTGAGCCGAAGGCAGCGGCTTAACCCACTGAGCCACCCAGGCGCCCATGATGACGGCATATTTTTCTGAAGCTGGGTTTTCTGTGGTTGTCATGATAAAAGCAAGTAAGATGTGAAATTCAGCTGGAAGAGAAGATGAAGATGGTAGTATGCAATCTGGTTACAAGGCTTGAGAATTTGTTTAGAGCCTAAGGTGCACATACCCCATTCATAAGTAAATGTGGTCAAGAATAAAATAAAAGCTCATTTCTTATAATTATGTGTATTATTTTTTCAAATGGATACTAAGTTATCTGGGCATAAATTCTTATTGAGTCAAACCTAATTATTGGAAAGTTTAGAGATGTCTTTTGGTCTGGCGCCGCCCTCAGCCAATAAGGGCACTGGGAGCCAAATAATTTTGAGGCCTCTGCTTCATGAGGATAATGACAGCCTTTATGTATTTTGCACTGCAATGATCTGAGTGTTTGGGTACCAACTAACATTCCTTATTGCAGATTAAGTTTGAAATAAACTAATTCTGTTCCTTTGTATGTTCCCTATTCCCCTTCATCATCTTGTGTTGCTCTGTCACACTAGCCTTTTAAACATGGACAAACATGCTTTCTCTTTTCTTCTTTCAGAGAGTGGGTTCATCGAGCCCCATCTATTCATTTTCTGAGAGTGTTAATCTGTCTGAGACTACTAATGAGGGATCCGTGTTACCAGGTTGGTGGAAAAAATAAAAATAATTCTTACTTTTCATGAAGATGAGATTGAAAAAAAACTGGGACCATGTTAACCTTTTTCCTCTCTCACAACTCAGTAGCCTTCAAATTTAGGAGGCATCTCACATGCTATCTAAAAAGATATGATAGACACGCTTTAATAGAGACAAAACAATCTGTAAGTTGCTGCTATATGAACTATGGGATCAAGTGGATGGAGCTTTTGGTGTATGTCTTAACCCACTGGCAATCAGAGAGGTGTACACTTGGCCATAGCAAGACTCAGCAACTCACTGGGTCAGCATCAGCAGTGACCAGCGGGGGGCTTCCCAGGGGTTTCCAGAGGCCTCCAGAGGGAAAGGCAGGGCCTGCATTTTTGGCTGCTGCTCCAGAGGCTGTGCCCTTCCCCACATCCAGCCTCAGACCCTGAGTTAGAGGTGAGCAAGGGACCCTCCCGTCTGTCTCATGAGGGCTGCGAGGTCAAGAACCTTTCCCTCCCCTCCCTAGTTAGTGGAGTGTCCTGCCCCTCATTTAGTGCTTTGTTAACTTGAATGCACCTAAGAAGCCCCTGGGAATCTTGTAAATTGCAGATTGTGATTCAGCCTGTATAGAGTGAGGCCCAAGACTCTATCTCTGACAAGCTTCCAGAGGATGCCCATGATACTGGTCCATGGCCCACACATTGCGTAGCCAGGACTTGGTGCTTTCGCAGTGAGGCTCTAAAGAGAAGCTTACCTAATATTTCACCTGAACCTTGAAAGTTCATTCTTCCAGTACTGGCTGATAGATAGCCGCTTCCATCAAGCAGCAACTCTCACACTTTTGTGTCCATCAGAAGCACATGGAGGACTTCATGATGGCGAGGGCCCATCACCACAGTTTCTGAATCCATAGGTTCGGGGAGGGCCTGAAGAGCTTTCCAGTAAGTTCCCAGGTAATGCTGATGCTGTTTGTCAGAAGACCACAATTTAAGAACCACTGCTCTGAAGCCTCAAGACTGCTTATCAGTTATTGTTGCTTCTGCTTGCAGTGTTAATTATCTAGAGTGTTCTTAGTGTTCATACATGCTTCAGTAATTTTCACAGATTGTTTTTCACCCCTAAGAAGCATCTCCTTTTACATCCTGTCCTGATAAACTACTGGGAAGCTCAGATCACTAGGTAGATCTCTTATTTTGGATTTAATTTTATTGACGAATTGTTTTGGGTCAGAATGTATCTCTTTTCATTACCCCAGTGACCACCTTTTCCAAACTTGGCACTTAAAAAAAAGTATTTTGGTACTAGTCAGCTACAGAGCCTGCTCTGATTTGAGACTTGTGGGATTCATGGTGGTTCCACTACTTTCCTTTTAGAAGAATCACTACTTCCTCATTGGTAATCTGAGTGGGTTTTGTGCTATTATCATTTAACTTTGTTCCTGGGCCTCAGAGCATACTCCAAATGGCCTTCTGTCCTGGTTGCTCAAAGTTTCCTGGGAAAATAGCATCCTTTCCCCCATGACCAACTTTACAGAACTGTGTGTTCCATGTATTTCTGAGCTGCCGCTTGCAATTCTGTGTGGGGCATATCTCATAAGGGTGGACCACGTGTTCCATTTTTCCCAGATCAGTCCCAGAATGTGCTCATTGTTCCCACTTAATTATTAATAATGCCCTCTTTGACTCTCATGAAGATGGATTGTTAGCAGGAAATCTAGTTTTTTTACTTATAGAAGTTAGCAAAATAGATGTACTCTGAGCTATTCTCTCTGTTCAGAGAATTGATGACAGCTGTCTCATACTCTGCAGATCTCCACTCTGAAGTACTGCATTTCTTAGTCTTGTTCTTGATGGATTGGGACTGGGTTGATTGCCCTGATCTCTACAGGCAAGAATTCAGTGATCTCTTTGTTTATGGCATTTTGTGACTAAACACATATTAAAGGAAGTCTTAATCTGATTTCTAGCCTTTCCATAGAAGGGGATTCTCTCTGAATCTCTCCCCCACACTCTCTTTCCACAAAGAAGAGCATGTGGTCAGGCAGTTGTTTAACTTCTTGAGTTGCCAAGAACTGTTGGCTGAAGTCATAGAGCTTTGCTGGGATTTACTATAATTTATGCCATTGAATCTCAGCAAGTCTTCACTTTTGCTAGGCATTTCTATCCCTTCTTGTTAAGTCAGTGCTGCAGGATCCACAGAGACTGGTCCAAACCAGGTCCACTTCTCATACCCCAACCCCAACTCCTCAAACACTACCCCTGTCATTCTCACCAAATCACAGCATCATCTGTTTTATGGAGAAAACCAAAACCATCCCAGTGGGAGCTCTCTTATTATCTCTTTTTTGTTGCTTGAAATATTTGGCTTACCTTGAAACTTTATGTTCTTCTTGTTTCAGAAGAAATATCCCTTCTCCTTGCCAAGGCTTTCCCCTCTACCTATTCTCTTTCTTACTATGTCAGTGGCTCCCTTTCTATTTTCCATTGTCATAAAAATGTCCTCTCCTTGACCCAGGTGTTCCTTCAAATCTTCACCTTACCTTCATTCCTCCATTTCTTGAAAAGTCCGGCTATGTCTCTTGAACCTACTTCCTTTTTGTCAGAACTGATTGGCTGCATATCTTGCACACTGAATTCCGTGTACAGGGTTCTCCCAGGAAGCCATGCTTTTGTCAGCATTCCTTGATCCAGAGGTTGCAAACTGGGGGCTTGTAGATTGGCTCTTGCCTGCCAGAGACTTCAGTATGTTGCTCAATGGAGAAGAAGCTGGAAGGAATGAAAGAGTAGCCATTATGAAGGTATACACGTGTAGAGTTTGTCATAATTAAGAAAGACCTATGTTCTGAGAGTTCAAGTATAGTAGGAGGCCCACGTAGGAGAAACATAAATGCCCACCTGCGCTCATTCTTGTGAGGCCAGAGCATGTTGGTTATTGAGGATACAGTGAAGATCTTAAAAGCTGCTACCTACAATTGTATTAGAAACCACAATCGAAAGATAGGCTGAGTGACCTTTTCCCAGCACCTACGTTCCTCAACTCCTGTTGCAGCGCAGAGGCTTCCCCACATTTTCTGTTTGCCTTCACCCACCCCATGGGGCTCTGGCCCTTCCTCAGCACTTTGCGTCTTTCTCTATTCTTTACTTGCTCTTTTTCTTAATCCTGCCTTCCTAAATGTTAATCTTCCCGAAGTTCTTTTCTTTAATCATCTTCTCCCCTAGCTTCCACGCTCTTGGCTTCACCTGTTGTGGTCGACAGTGTTTTTTTGCTCACAAGTACTTATCTCCAGTCTCATACTTGTCTCTCTGTGTAAGTCCCAAATTTCCAGGGATATTTTGGATGGCCATGTGTATGACACAGTAGCACCATCGTTCTCTAAGTGTGACCCAGGGAGTGCTTACAGGTCTCTGAAAGCTTTCAGGGCTTCCACCAGGCCAAAAATATCTTTAAAATAATGCCACGATGTTGTTTGCCTTCTACACTCGCTGCCTTATATGTGTGCAGTGGAGTTCTCCAGCGATGACAGAATGTGTGACAAGCCATGTCTCTGAGGGCTGAGGGAACAGGTGCTTGTGTATTCCTGTGCTTTAAAAATGTCTCACCTTTAACTTCTAAGATGGTAAATAGATATAACCCACATAAACAAAACTCTCTGAGGTTCTCAGTAATTTTTAAATTGTAAAGGAGTACAGACCAAAGAGTTTGAGAAGCACTGTGAGAGTGCATTCCACTCAGCAACTTTAAAAATGGAGCCCTTTGCTTCTCCCTCTCACCTTAAACCTTCAGATCAACTTTTCATCCTTTTAGTGACACCACCTTGCCTCCAGACTCCAAGGTAGGAAACTTTGAACCATCTCTTATATTTTCCTTTGACTCACCCCCTACAAATAGAGCATTAGCAAGTTTTTAGAAGAGTATTACTCTTCCATCTAGAAAGATAAGATACCAGCACACAGAGGGGCCTTAAAATCATGACCCTAGCATGAGCAGCATGGAACCACTCTTGAGTTTTGAATGGTGAAGTAAAGTGATCACATTTGTGAATCACTATTAAGGGCTCTCTGCATTGTGCCTGGCATTGATGTGGTTGCTGACTAGATCTAGGACGAGAGTGTCTAATGGCACTGACATTTTCAGCTGGGGCAGAAATAGTTGTGCACTACCAACACCCATTTGGGTGCTGCATTGTGCTCCCATTTTTTTGAGAACATACTCATTATCTGTATTACATTATTGTATTTTTTTTTTTGGAAGGAAAACCTCAGGGACTAGTCAGAGCAAGGGTATTCGTTACATATTGCACACTGAACTAAAGGGCAGATTGCCCTGGAGACTTTGTCCAGGTCACTGGGCTCAGAGGTACTGAACCCAGTCTTGTGACCATCGGGCTTGTGACCAGGGAGAAAATGCTGAGATCTGACGGGGCACCCAGGAAGTGTTGCTGTAATTCAAGCGTGCAGTCATATTTGCTTTTCAGATTAGGACCCAGAACTGTTAAGCCCAGGTATGTACAGATCTTGTGGTCTTGGTTTTCTCCAGCTGACACTCTCAGGTGAAAGCGGTCACATGGGCATGACCAAAGGAAACATAAAGAAGACGAGGAGTCTGTGGACTTGCCCCAGTTTACATAGAAGCATGGAGTGGGGGGCAGTGTTTATTTCATATACGGAAGGTAATTTCTTGAGTATGAAACGACATTCTCAGGGAGTGACAAAGCCTTCTCCCTTTCCTATACTTACTCCTGTGTTCCTTCTGTGAAAAGAAGCGTCCTTCAGTGAATGATCTTTGTTTGGGAAAAGCTGCACCTCTGTCCTCCCACTGGAGGCTTAGAATGCCCAGCAGAATGTTAAAGGCCCCAAGGGGTCCTTAGATAAAAGTATTTGTTAAACTCTGTTTAACATTATCATTTCCCAAGCTGATTTGAATTTGGTCATGAAATTATTATTTTTAAAACAGAATGTCTAATACCAACCACTCCACAGAATAAATGCATTATTCCCAGAATGGAGTTTGGGAAATAGGATTTAGTTCCCAATTCTTAACTGACTGAGCCACCCAGGAGCCCTAGTTCCCAATTCTTAATAGTGATTACTGGATAGATATGTTACTTGTTAAGGTAAAAATTTAAAAATGACCATGCCAATCATGTTTTATTTATTTATTTTTTAAAAGTTTTTATTTTATTTATTTGTCAGAGAGCGAGAGTGAGAGAGTGAACACACACAAGCAGGGGGAGTGGCAGGCAGAGGAAGCAGCAGACTCCCCACTGAGCAGGGAGCCCTGTGTGGGACTTGATCCCAGGACCCGGGGTTCATGACCCAAGCTAAAGGCAGACACTTAACTGACTGAGCCACCCAAGCATTCCTTATTTTTATTTTATTTTATTTGAGAGAGAGAGCACAAATGGGGGAAAGGGTAAGGGGATGAGCAGACTCCTTGCTGAGTTGGGATCCTGACACTGGGCTGGATCCCTGGACACTGAGATCATGATCTGAGCTCAGACATTTAACCAACTGAACCACCCCAGCGCCCCATGTCCAGTCATTTAAATATTATTCTCTCTCTTGGTGTCTTCTCACTCCCAAGCTTCAAATTTCAATTCTCTTCAAGTCATCGACTCTCAGATTTCAATGTTTTGCCCTCTCCTCGTCTTTCAAGGTCTCTTCTACTTTTCTCAAGTGAACATCCCATCAGCAGCTCAGTATGTCCCAAGTGGAGTCTTCTCTAACCTAGACTCTTCCTCTCTCCTTCCTTGGGTCTGTTAAAGTATCTTGCTACCCCTCAGTCCCCCGGCTCAAATATGGTGATTTCTTCTACTTCGTTGCTTTTCTTCCAGCATGTCTTCATGTTTGGTGGATCACACTATTTCATAGACTGTCTCTGCCTCTCTGTTCTGCCCACTGCCACTGTCAACCAACGGGGCTTCCGGGTGGCTTTCTTTCCCTCTCCAGTTCATTGCAAAACCAGAGGGTGGTCCTCAGAGCTGATTCTAATCACCCCTTGTTCACACAATGTTGTCATCTGATCTCATGGTCTACATGATGAAGTTCAGATTCAGGCTCACAGCTAAGCCTTCACACAGTTTGGTCCCACCATGCTTTTCTGACATTATTCCCAGAAATGCCATTTATGGAGTTACAGAAGTGCTTCTTGGAGTTCTGGAACACCTTGATGTTCATTTTGCACAACTTCTGTGCATCTTTGGACCTACTGTTCTCTTTGCTTGTAATCTCCTTGATTTTCACCTATTTCTTCTTAGCAGATCTGTCCATCCTTCTAAACCTTTTCCATGGGCACCACCCTTATGACATTTTCTGTAGTCCTCTCAGCAGGATATTATGTGTCCTTCCTGGTTCATCATAGCACTTCATGTATAACTTCCTTATAGCACTTACCAAATTCTGTCTTAAATGCTAGTTGTTTGTATATCTACCTTATGCTTGCCCAAAGCTCAATGAGGTTGGCCGCAGTCATCTGCATATTTGTGTCCTCTTCAGAGCCTGATGCTGGGTTTTTACGTAATAAGAATGAAAAAAAAAAAAAAAACCTGTTGAATAAACATTAGTAGCCTTGAAATGTTATTTTTATATGTATAAAATATTCTGCCATAACTAAGAATAATGTATATAATATTCTTCTGTTCTTTAATTATAACTCTTCTAGAGTGAATAGCAATGGTGAAAATTCAAATTAGTGGGTAGCCACAGAACTATTTTTAATTGAGTTGTAAGTGTCGCTTCATACTTAATTTAAACATGGGTATGTTTAGTGTTTCCAAATTTACTGCACATACAATAAGGAAACCTTGACCAGGAGGCCTCAAGAATCTTGAGCCTTTTTTTCAGCCCACCCACTCAGTGGATTTCACGGTGGAACTAGATTCTTCCCCCTCACATTTGTGTACCCATCACCATGCATTTCCCAGAATTGTAATGATGGCTAATATTTATTTTTCAAATGACTTCCTTGTGTGCATGTTAAGAAGAGTACAGCTTTAATTAAACAGGTTAGGGTCACTTGAAACATATTTGCCTGAAGATAAATGTCAATGTGGATAATCTGAGAGCACTTGCTATTAATAGAGTTCCAAGTTGGTCCCTCTCATGACTGCAACCTCCCAACCCGTCTTCCCTAATTACTGCTTTTAGAGTAATTTCAGAAGTTCTGTGAAATGCCTTCTTATTGGGCATTGGATTTAAAAGCCTGTATCAGGAGACATTTTGTGATGATGATTCTTACCTTCATTTAAAGTATGGGTTTAATAAGAACATTAGCCTCTTCATTTCAAGGAGGAGCCCTATTGTCTAGAGCAATCCTAGTCAACCTTTAGTGTCTATGATTTACCTGGGAATTTTGTGGAAATTCAGAATGTGACTCAGCAGGTTTGGGGCACGGTGGATGTGCTGCATTTCTAACCAGCTTCTCCATGAGGCTGATGCTGTTCTCTGTGTACCACATGAGTCAGGGCCCTACAGGAAGGTCGTGGGAGTTGGTGATGCTGGATTCCATTCCTCTCCAGGCTGGTCACTTAGGCAAAGCGGCTTACCATCCTGGGTCTTAGTTATCCTAATCTGCAGTGTAAAGGAGCAATATCTTTTTTTTTTTTTCTTCAAGATTTTATTTATTTGACAGACAGAGATCACAAGTAGGCAGAGAGGCAGGCAGAGAGAGGAGGAAGCAGGCTTCCCACTGAACAGAAAGCCCGATGCGGGGCTCGATCCCAGGATCCTGAGATCATGACCTGAGCCGAAGGCAGAGGATTTAACCCACTGAGCCACCCAGATGCCCCAAGGGAGTGATATCTTAACAGCTCTTTCCAGCTGTAACATTTTATGATGACATGAGGGGAAGTAGAAAAAATGAGGAGTCAGGCTGCAGGTCTGAGCATATTTTCATTCTTTTAATTTCAACCCAACTTTCATATTTATTAAGAGTTTATCTTTAAGAATCAGAGCTTCCAGACGTGCCTCTCTCCCGGTTTCCTGGAGTTTCCTTGAAGCATGGCCCCCAAACGCCAGTCTTCACTCCCGCCTCAAACGAAGAAACCAAGACAGCCTCCTGCCCTCAAGCCAACGCAGACGTCAACATCTCAGCACTTGCATAAAGGAGAAAAAGAACAGCAAGAAGCAATTGAATATATTGATGAAGTACAAAATGAAATAGACAGACTTAATGAACAAGCCAATGAGCAGATTTTGAAAGTAGAACAGAAATATAACAAACTCCGCCAACCATTTTTTCAGAAGAGGTCGGAATTGATCGCCAAAATCCCCAATTTTTGGGTAACAACATTTGTCAATCATCCCCAAGTGTCTGCACTGCTTGGGGAGGAGGATGAAGAGGTGCTGCATTATTTGACAAGAGTTGAAGTGACAGAATTTGAAGATATTAAATCAGGTTACAGAATAGATTTTTATTTTGATGAAAACCCTTACTTCGAAAATAAAGTTCTCTCCAAAGAATTTCATCTGAATGAGAGTGGTGATCCATCTTCAAAGTCCACTGAAATCAAATGGAAATATGGAAAGGATTTGACGAAACATTCAAGTCAAACACAGAATAAAGCCAGCAGGAAGAGACAGCATGAGGAACCAGAGAGCTTCTTCACCTGGTTTACTGACCGTTCTGATGCAGGTGCAGATGAGTTAGGAGAAGTCATCAAAGATGATATTTGGCCAAATGCATCACAGTACTACTTGGTTCCCGATATGGATGACGAAGAAGGGGAAGGAGAAGAGGATGATGACGATGATGATGAAGAAGGAGGATTGGAAGATATTGATGAAGAAGGAGATGAGGATGAAGGTGAAGAAGATGAAGATGATGATGAGGGGGAGGAAGGAGAGGAGGATGAAGGAGAAGATGACTAATGGAACACTGATGGATTCCAACCTTCCTTTTTTAATTTTCTTCAGTCCCTGGGAGCAAGTTGCCGTCTTTTTTTTTTTCCTTTTTCTTTTTCTTTTCTCCTCTCGTGCTCATTTGCCCTGTATTTTGAAGTCTCCTTTTTCTCTCCCTCTATACCATGGTTCTCAGCTTATTTTGGGGGGAAATACCTTGAGCAGAATACAGTGGGAAAAGAATCTCTACCCCTTTTTGCTCCAAATTAATTTTTGTCCCTTCCTATCTCAACAAAAACAAAAACTTTATGGTATCAACACCACCGTGCTCTGTGGGAAAAAAGAAAAACCTTCTGCTCCCTTAGCTCTGCTGGAAGCTGGAAAGTGCTAGGCCCCTGTGTAGTAGTGCATAGAATTCTAGCTTTTTTCCTCCTTTCTCTGTATATTGGGCTCAGAGATTACACTGTGTCTCTATGTGACTATAGACAGTTAGCATTTACCAACATGTACCTGTCTACTTTCTCTTGTTTAAAAAAAAGAAAAAAAAAACTTAAAAAAATGGGGTTATAGAAGGTCAGCAAAGGGTGAGTTTGAGATGTTTGGGTGGGTTAAGTGGGCATTTTGACAACATGGCTTCTCCTTTGGCATGTTTAATTGTGATGTTTAATGGACATCCTTGCAGTTTAAGATGACACTTTTAAAATAAAACTCTCTCCTAATGATGACTTGAGCCCTGACACTCGATGGGAGAATCAGCAGAACTTGTAGGATCCTATTTGGAATTGACATTCTCTATTATAATTTTGTTCCTGTTTATTTTAAAAATTTTCTTTTTGTTTCATTGGAAAGGAAAGATGATACTCAGTTTTAAACGTTAAAAGTGTACAAGTTGCTTTGTTACAATAAAACTAAATGTGTACACACACACAAAAAAAGAGTTTATCTTTAATATGGTTTGTACAGCAAACATTAAAGAGCTGCATATTTATGTGGGACCTGGATTTCAAAAATAATTATCAATCTCATGATTTAATCAAGAACTTACATGTAAAATATACTTCCCCCTCCACCCTCAACTTTTGTGTATGTTCTGTTATTTTTGTTTTATTAGGAAATCCTCCACAGCTTGGGTGGAATTGAAAACCTAGCTCAGGTAAGATTCCTTCGCGGTGGCTGGTTTTGCCTTTCCATTTGGTGCCATGGCTCTGGGCAAGGATTACATAGGTGTGTGACGGCAGATGGCTTTCTTACCTTAGGCTGCCTGCCAAGCGGAGGAGCAGGCAGGGTGGATAAGTGTGTGTGAGGCAGGATACTCAGAGAGCAGGAAGGGACCCATGACATTTTGTTCCAGCTAATTTTACCCAGCCTGCCGAAACAAGAAAAGTTCTATAAAAGGTCACATGTCTTTAGTTAGTAATGAGAAGAAATAGGTGTTGGCTGGCAGGCCCAGATCCTCGACATTGCACAAACCAAATGATGGGAAAATACTGGTTATAAAGATGTTCACAATTGTTGCACACACACAAAAAATTATGCTCACTAAAATATTGCCAAATACATGATGATGTGAGGAACGATCTTAACTCCATTTATTTGTCTGCTTTTGTAACTACTGAGGGAAGATAAGCAGGTTAAGCCAGTAAAATGTTTGGGTTTATTAGTATGATAAGGCAAAATTTCTAGGCATGGCATTGGGTTGGGACAGCCCACTCTCCTACCACGTAGAGAAAGAATGATTTTCATAATGAACCTTTGGACCGGCAAACTCATTCTGTAGTAGTGCATAGTCATTTTTTGAGAGTTTATACACTCTTTCCATGGCCCCTCCCTCAACCTCAGGGCATGCAAGAGAAGGCAAAGAATCTAGAAACTCAAGCTACCTATTGCACTTGAGTGAACCTGGCCCTGCACTTGAGTGAACCTTCACTTGAGTGAAGTCCCGAGTGTTATTTGGTGAATCCGTTGTGCCATCTACCGGTCATTTTCAGAAGTACATGTCTTGTCCCTTATCTGCTCATGTGGTTTTTACTAATCCTTATGACTCTTGGTGGCTTGGTCCCTCCTGCAGTACATGGAGATCGTGGCCAATGAGTACCTCGGCTACGGAGAGGAGCCGCACAGTGTGGACAAACTGGTCAACATGACGTGTAAGTGTTGTTGCAGGGACACGGCAACTTCTCCCACTTGCCAAATGAGCGGGATGGCTTTTTCAGTAGGAAAAAAGATCTTTTGAATATTTATGAGTATACCCATCCACACAGTTATGGTATTTGGTATTGGGAGTCCCTGCCAATTGTTATATTCAGTGGCAAAATATGCTGAGAAGAAAAACTTCAAATCACAATCTTACCTTGAAAAGACCACTTTCATGTTGCAGATTGTCACTGAGCACAAGTTTATTTTAATGCAAGAGGGACTTCCATAATGGCAGATTTTGGTAAAAATGTTTTTTGCTTCCTTTGATATCTATTAAAATGCCAGAGGCTGTTCACTTTTCATCTATAAAGTTGGGTTAATAATAATACCTGCCTCATAAAGTTTAAAAGTTGTAGACATTAAAAAGAAAAAAAGATCCTGATGTGGTGGTGACAAGGATGTGGAAACATTGGTCTCTGTGTGTGGAACTCAAATCTTTTCTCTCTGGAGGCTCTTTCCAGCCTCACCTTGCAGCCCTTTCAGGTTTGATGAGCTGTAGGGTTTGGTTTCCCGTATTTGTTTCCAGGACAGCACACTGATTCTCAGTTACAGGGAAAGGAGAGTACATGGTGATCCCTGGGCACCAGGAAGTTTCTTTGAGAATATCTGTTCCCCTCAGCTGAGGAGCCTTGCTGCGTCCATCACCTTCAGTGGCCTTCCTCTCCTCTTTATATCTGAAATCTTTATAGGATGGATCTTTGAAGAGTAGGTCTCACTTTGAAGTTGTAATCATGTTGAGGAACTCATTCAACTTTAAGCAGAAGGAGATGTTTGCCTTTTTTGTTGTCTCCATGTTGTATTATTAAAATAATAATATATAATAATTATTAGTTGAACTTCAGAGGCAACTCTCAGAGTAAAAAAAAAAAAATGACCCTATTCCTCCTCCCTCCATTTTTCCTTTTGTGTTGTCTGTCTTCCCATGTGCCCTTTCCCTGCTGGCCCATCCGTACGTTAGACCTGCGGTTCTATGAATACTGCTGCCCTTACGTGCTGAATCCCTCTTTGAGCTATTTCCTTCCTTTATAGATATTTTTCAGAAACTTGCTGCTGTCAAAGACCAAAGAGAATGGGTCACCACAAGTGGAGCCCACAAGGTGAGTGGCCCCGGAGGGAGGGAACACTTCGTCTCCTATGGCAGTGATTCACATGCTGGGTTCAGAGCCTTGTGATCAGGTTTCTAATAATTATAGTTCACAAACCTGCTAACCTAGCCCAGAATTGTAAATCTCTGCCAAGCCTTTAATATTCTTCATCAGCCTAAAGAGTAAACACAGAATAACAAGCAGTTTTCTGAAACTTTTTTATTTTTCTTTTTTCCTATGCCACTTATTAACAACCAAGTTTGTTGCTTTATTTAAATGTTGCTTGAAAAGCCCTGCTATATAAAAACTGCCCCTCAGTGTGTGTTTTTACAAATGAACAAAGTGTGTGTATACGTATCAATACATCCCATATGGCACATGGAGTTGTATGTGTTTCAACCATATGAAATTGTCATGTCTATTGGGCAATTTCATATGGTTCAACCCTATAATCAGATGGTATAATATTACAGGCATATGGATCAAACATGCATTTCAAGATGAATGGATGCACATTTAGTTAAAACAGACTAAATTTATATCTATAGCAAAACTATTTAGATGGTAGCTGCCTACAGCCAAGTTTTAATAATCTGTTGATTTCTCATATTCCAAGAGGCCACTTTTGAGCATATGTTAGAGCAGGGTTGCTTAAAATGTGTTCCCACATGCTGTTCATTATATAAGAGATGATTCTAGGTCATATACAAATCAACACTTTTATTTTCAATAGCTATATCTATTTCACTGATATTACCACTTAGAATTTGAGGAACATTTTTGAGTAGCATTAAGGAGAAAATTGTGGGAATGTTATGTCAGTGACTCAAGTTTGGGGAATGTGTTAGGAGATTAGAGATAAAAGTAAGAGAAGAATAAGAAGAGGGGATTGGAGAAATAAAGATGATGATAGCTTTATTAAAAAAATGAATGAAATCATAAGGGGGAAAATTGATATAACAGAAACCAAAAATCAGCCAAGCAGTTGTAACACGGCTTGCAGCTCTGGCCTGAATGTATCTGGGTGTGCACTTTTGGAGGACTCTAAGTTCTAAAAGTCTAGAGAGTAGAGGGATGAATATGCATTAATGGGAGTTCAGAAAAGGCAATTGATGAGGTACAGACTTCCAGTTAAGTCATATTATTTAGCATGGTATTTGGAAGCATCGATTCATGCTCTTTAAACATCAATTAGAAATCTGGGAGGCAAATGAAGTGCTTGGTAAGGTTGACATATCTTGCTTAGTTTGGGGGTAAAAAGACAGTTTTCAACACTCTGGTGAAAAGTAGTTCCACAATTGGGAAAGGGCCTACCACAATGCCTGGTTCACAATGAGTTCAAAGCATGAACTCAAAAACAATGGCTGCTTGCTCCCAGTATCGTAGTTACTATCATTAGTCTCCCTACTTGTCCTTGGGGAGAGGCAGAAGAGGCAGAGGGGCCCTCCTGGGCATATAAAAATAGAGGGAAGAGTGAGAACTTTGTCCATGTACCTTGGTCCCTTTTGCTTCTGCTCTGGATAAGGAATGGCCACAAGGAACTGGCCTTGAGTTTCAAACCCGGAAGAGGTTGTACCCTCTCAAAGAGCTGAGTGTGGTGAATGTTTAATAAAAAAAAAACTCCTTTTGAGGTTAAGGCTCAATGATGTTTGAAAGAAGCATTATAAGCATTATACCACTTAAGAATCTTGTGGTACTTACACAATGAAACTTTCTTTTACTTCATTTTTCAGACATTAGTAAATTTACTTGGTGCCCGAGATACTAATGTTTTGTTGGGTGCCCTTCTGGCTCTGGCTAGTTTAGCTGAAAGGTAAGTGTATTTTAATATCTTTCTAGTTCTACTGCCACAGCGGTTTAGGTGGGAGAGACAAAAAAATAGATCAGTTTCTCTAGTTACTTATCTACATAGTTATAATTTATGAAAAATAAGCATGAAGGAGCATTAATATATTGAAGATGATCCTGAATGAAGAAGCATCATTTTCAAACTTAAGTTGGGAAGGAAAATGACAGTTTCTTCTCTTTTTCTTGACCAGAAATACTTACCTAGTCTTTGATCCAATGCTCAGATACTTTGCACTTTCAAAATAACAATAGTAGGGGTGCCTGGGTAGCTCAATGGGTTAAAGCCTCTGCCTTTGGCTCAGGTCATGATCCCAGGGTCCTGGGATTGAGCCCCACATCTCTGCTCAGCAGGGAGCCTGCTTTCTCCTCTTTCTCTGCCTGCCTCTCTGCCTACTTGTGATCTCTGCCTGTCAAATAAATAAATAAAATCTTCAAAATAAAGCAGTATTTGACAACTGTATCTTTGACAACTTTATCTCTCTCACCTTAAAAATAAGTTCTCTCCTGTACATTCGTTCTAACATATAAAACATTTTCAAACACTTTAACCCTTAAAATAATTCTGCATAACATGTTCCCTCATAGACATCATGATTATTTTAAATAAAAGTGCTTTAAATATATTTTTATGCCAATAAGTGAATCAGTGCTTTTTTCTTGTTTTTATTTTTTTAACCTTATTTGGAATAACTGGCACATATAACTACATGTGTTTAAAGTGTACAACATGATGATATGACATTATATGTATAGAATGATTATCAAGCTCAAGAGAATTAATATATTCAACATATCACATACTTAACTCTTTGTGTGTGTGTGCAATAAGCACACTTCAGATGTGCTCTCATCAATTTTCAAGTGTAAAATACACACTAACTGTAGTCTCCATGCTGTACATGAGATCCTCAATACTCATTCTTATAACTGAAAGTTTGTACCCGTTAATCTGTATTTCCCTCCTGCCTAGCCCCTCACAGTCACTCACCATGCTCATCTCTAGATTCCACATATAACTGATATCATACAGTATTTACCTTAGCACAGTTCCTTTCAGTTTCCTCCATGTTGTCACAAATTGCAGAGTCTTTCTTCTTTATGGATGAATAATAATATTCAATTGTATTTATGTAGGCCCATATAGGTCATTTTATATCTTTGCTGTTGTGAATAATGCTGTTATTACTTCTTTAATGAAAAGCCTATCATTCTTTCTGGAGAAAGGGAATCATGTTGTTATCATACTGTTATTAAACAAATTTAAATTGAGGACATGTAACATTTGTTGAATGTTAGAATTTGATGTGGCCTGACCCCATGGAGCTATATTGCTTTTTGTTTCTCCTTCCAAGATAATACGAGAACAAGAGTATTAAATGAAGGGATATGATAAAGTATGTTTTTAGTAGTTACTAATAGTTTTTAATTTGTAGTCCAGAATGTAGGGAGAAGATAAGTGGACTCAATATTGTAGAAAATCTGCTGATGATTTTGCATGAATATGACTTGCTTTCCAAAAGGTAGGATTGCTAAGAAGACAATGTCATATTTGATGAAAATGATAATTGTTATTTTCATTATGTCGTGCTATTTATCTTACTAACTGAATGTCATGAGTCACCTTTATGTTTGTTTTCTGTTTAAGTTTTTATAAAGAAACTAGAACAAAGATGTGTATTGATTTATCTTTGGTCTTGCATCTCTTTTGATCTGGGCACAGGATCAAATTATATAAATGTTGTCATCACATCTTTAATATTTTTGTTTATTGAATTTTTTTACATCCTGTCTTTTTAAGGAAAGAAACTCTGAAGTGGCTCTATTTTTAGTAATTTGAGATTTATATTGAATAAATTATTAGCTTGTTAAAATCTACTTCACTTAAGGCAAGTAAAATAAATGAGGATAGCTACTGCCTTGTTTCATGACCACCTATTATAACTCTAAAGAGAATTGAAAGTGTATTCATTTTTGATTGAACGTATATTGCTCTAAAGAATTACTAGATCCAGTTAGTCATTAGGTTGTTTTTAAGTAGAGTTGCAACCTACATCATTTTATATCTAGTTAAGTAAGTCATGATTTTCTGAAGAGGTAAAACCGATAACAGAAATATCAAGTAATGAAACCCAGACACTTAACCATACTAAATCCCCATGAGTCTTTCTTCAAAGTTAGCTTTATCCTCTTTCACAAACTATGCTTATAGACCTTCTCACATGAACTCATTTCTAGGAAAACAACCTCTGCACAGGTGTTAGAGAACCAGAGATGGATGAGATAGAGTGAGTAGTGTTGGAGAGGGGACAGGCATGCAGATCAGTAGTTGCACCAGAGCACCGTGCGCGGTGACCGTGAGGTTGATGGATGTCAAGGACAGTCTGGGAACATAGAGCAGAAGCTCCCAGTCAGAGCCTGGGGCCATGCCAAGTTTCCTGAAGGAGTAGGGAGTTATCTAGGCAAAGGGAGAGAACAAGTGGAAACAGAATGTGCTGTTTGGAGGCATGAAGTAGTCTGTGTTAGAGGAACTGCATGGTTGGGCACAGCTGGAACAGAGTGCAGGAGGGAAAGTGCCAGCAAACTAGATGAGACAGTTAATGATAAGTTAAAAATATAGCAAATTTTGGTCTAGCTTTCTATATATGGCAGGCCCCACTGTAAGCACTTTTGTGTGTTCATTTGATCTGCACAATACCCCATCAATTTCCATATTTTATAGAGAGCAACAAGATGCTTTTAGCCAGGTCACAATGGGCTCTTTGTGCCAAATAAGAGTGTGCTTTTTATCCATGCACATTATGGGGACTTACAGAAAGATTTTAAGCATGATCAGATTTATTTTGCAGGGAGATTACTCTGATAGCAGTGTGTGGGGTATGTGGCATGGGGAATATAGCCACACAAGGAGCTCCCTTTAGAACAAGGGAGGGGATGTTTGGTGTGGAAAGATCAAGGAGATAAAGAACACTATTTGCCAAAGAATATACGTTCTGAATGTCAGAGCACATAAGTTTGGGAGGGATTGGAGCTATAGAAAATTGGCTCAGGGGAAAGGAACTGTAGAGCAGTATGGGCATGAGAAGAGTTGAGAGGCAGGTGACAGTGAGGCTTCTGTCTGAGCACAGTCAAGGATCACAAGAATGGGAGGAGCAGTGGGGTTAGACAGCTGTATGACTTGCAAGAGAATTAATCTCAGCAGTTGCCTAGGGAAAAGGGGGCACTCTTGATTGGAAGTGGTGGATTGGGAAAGGAGAAGGAAGTGTCTTGGATGGTTCCTTCTTCTGGCTTCGAAAACTGAAAAGACTGATGTCATGAATCAACACCAGGGATGTTAGAGGAAGAGCTAGTTTGGGGAGGAGAATAATGACTTTGAGTTGAGACCCAGTGGGATGAGTACCTGGGACTACCGTGTGGCTAGAACTTCTGGAGGCTGAGTGCGCTGCCTGGGCTGAGCTCACAGTACTGGGATAGAGGAGGTGTTTGAAGTCATGGGAATGGATGGCATTGTCCAGGGAGAGTGTTTAGAGTGTGAGACTGGAGGGTTAAGGATAGCTCTAGGGAACGTCTGTCATCATAATGTTTCAGAACTCTGCTGAACATTGTGTGTCCTGTGCTATCATTATCTTTATTTTATTCTCCAGATACTCAATGGGCACGTTACATTAATCTCCTTGCATTATAGTGGTTTTGACATTTTGTTTTAATGTTCTGTTTTTGTAACCACATTATAAGTTTCTGAAGACTATGATAAAACTTTATTTCTTTTGTCTTGAGCACAACGCAGGTCCCATTGTATGTACTTGATAGCTGTTTGCTGGTTAGTCAGTTTTTAGCCAGACCAGAGGGCTTACAGGGAGGCTATAACTTAGAACAGTGGTCAGGAAACTATGTCCCATAGGCTAAATTGGACTCCCTGCCTGTTTTTGTAAATAAAGATTTATTGGAACATAGCCATGCCCATTTGTTTTTATGCCCATTTGTTTTATGTGCTGGCTGGGTTGGGTAGCTGTGACCAAAGCTGTATGGCTAGAAAAGCCTGAAACACTCTGCTGTGATCCAATCCTTTATGAAAACATATGTTGATCCATGACTTAGAAAATATTAGAGCACCACTGTGATGATAACTCTAGTCCAAATGCAAAGTCAGTAACCACTGTGCTGTGATTCTCATCCTTCCCTCCTCCCCATCCCCTTCCAGACTAACTGCGGAGTTACTGCGCCTACTTTGTGCTGAACCCCAAGTGAAAGAGCAGGTGAAGCTCTATGAGGGGATACCTGTCCTCCTCAGTCTGCTCCACTCTGACCACCTGAAGCTGCTCTGGAGTGTTGTCTGGATTCTGGTTCAGGTTTGTGAGGACCCTGAGACCAGTGTGGAAATTCGCATTTGGGGAGGCATCAAGCAGCTTCTTCATATTTTACGAGGGTGAGTCAGGGGGGCTATGGCCGACTTTGCCTTCATCACTGAAGGTTGGCGACTTGCCATACAATGGCAGATCAGCTTGCTTCCTCCTCCTCTTTGGTTTTTCATGTTATGGACAATCACTTATGCTTGTCACAAACATACTTGAAATCAGTATCAGGGGCATTTTCTTGGGAGCCCTGAAATATTTATCTTTGCATCACCAGCCTCCATGACAATGCTGGGAATAGAGAAGGCCATCAGTCTGCAAATGTAGATTGAACGAAACCCAACAACCACAAGAAAACATTTAGCTTACCACCTTTTTCTTGATGCACTCAATGCATATTGTAATCCCAGCAAGTATAATAATTTTACATGCAATTTTACTTTAAATTTACTTTTTTACTAAAATGTCTACATTTGCATGACATTTTGTATGTCATTTATCTACAAAGAGAAAGCAAAACCTGTAATTAAAGAACAGATGCATAATCCATAGTTAAAATGGGAGAAAATATTATTGATCAAACGATTGCCATGCTACTGACCCTGGTCCAGCTGCTCTTAAGGTGAGTTAACACCTTATCTTCTCTCTTTTAAAAGTAAAATTCTAACAACATTCAAAACCTTGAGTATGGAGAAGGAATGGTTATTAAAATAGTTTCAAATTGAAACTTTCTTGAAGTATGTTTCAATAAGTATGTATTAGATATATTGAAGCCATGGATAATGATATCTTTTGGTACCATCAGTGGGAAAATTCTAGTACCTAAAATTATTATAAAGCATAATTCAACCCTACAGGTACTGAATCAAAGTTGAAAAAGAATATGTCTCCCTGAAAGGAATCACCCTTGTAACACGCGAACATAAATAAAGCTCTCTAATAAAAGCAGAGTGACTTATCTTTCTCAGTATGACCAGATATTATTACATCAGTGTTATTCAGACCTTGTGTTTGTTGTACCTCTATGGATATTATGGAACTGTGTGTTATCAACTTCATTTTCTGTGAGGGAATGTTTCAAAGCACAAGAACAGACTATAGAGATATGGTCAATAGCTTTATTAATTATTCCTATCATTATCAAAACAAAGGAAAAATATAAGCTATTGACAATCTATTTGCTTTTTTAAAAAAATATTTTTATTTTTACTTTTTATTTATTTGAGAGAGAGAGCACGAGCAGAGAGAGGGAGAAACAGACTCCCCAGTGAGCAGGGAGTCCAATGCGGGACTTGATCCCAGGACCCTGAGCCCATGACCTGATCCAAAGGCAGACACACTTATGTGACTAAGCCACCCAGGTGCCCCTACTTGCTTTTATGAGTATCACGTAGAAATGTTAAATACTTTATAGTATAAATTATAAATCTTTCATTAGTACTATGGCATAATAAGCTAGCTCCTTGAACACTTAACTAAGTTTTTTGTTTTGTTTTTGTTTTTGTTATTATATATTTTTTGCTTGCTTCTGTAGGATGCTGATGGTGATGCTGATGGTAGTGGTGGGTATTATGGGTGGTTGATACAACTATTCCAAAAGCTATGGATTGCCCATTTGGAGAGCAGTTATTTTCTTGATGATAAAATCAAATTCTATGATCATTAAGCAGTACTTCAGAGATAAAACTGTAGATTAAGTTTAATACAAGAAGGCACCAGTTTTCCTCTTTTCCTCAAAATGTAACCATCCTTGGGAGAAATGAGTTCTTTCATATCTAAAGAGTCAGTTGGCAAATCCATTTCTATGCTGCAATATGCTGCAAAGAAAACTCTTTCCTGGGAAAATGATATATGTCAACACTTACTGTATGTTAAATATGTCTCAGTGCTTTGGGAGAATTTATTACCCCAGCTAGGTAAGCAATATCCATTCAGAGCTTGCGCCTGCCCCTCCACTGCCTAGAGCTGGTACAAGGGGTGGAGACTGCCAGGCTGTCTGCTGGCATGAGTAGGAACGGGGATTGTGTCAAGGCAGTTTCCAGGAAACCTGTTCATGCCCATTCACCTACAATTTTAAACTCCAGAACAGTTCCTGAGGGGCGATAGACTCAAGGAGGGGGAGTGTTCTCTGAAATTTGAGTTTAACTTAATTTGGTTGACAGATGAGATCACCAGCTGTGACTATCCCTAGACCCATCTCCATTATTTTCCTTATGCTACCTGAAGGGAGGGCGCTAGTAGGCCCAGATAACATGGGAATGAAGCCATGATGAATCCATCTATGCAATACTTTGGCATAAAGAAATCAAGATAGAGCTGCTGCCATAAAAAAGAAATAAATGAAAAAATATAGTAGCCACTTTAAACAAAAAGGAACAAAATAGATAAAAGACAAAAAGGAACAAAATAGATAGTAGCCACATTAAACAGAAAGGAACAAGATAGATAAAAGACAAAAAGAAAAGATAATAGATACTCAAGGTGTTACCTTGAGTAAACAGAAAAATATGCTTTATTTTATCAAAGGTATTAAACAGAACATGACATTTATTACTGGAGATTAAAGATGAGATGCTAGGATAATAAAAAGGGGAGGAGATATATTGCAGAGCTAGGAAAAAAGGCAAAGAGTGAATAATCCATGGAACTGAGACATTCATCAGAGTACCAGATAGAAACTGGAATTAGGAAGGGCACACTTGAAAAAATTGCACATAATGGGGAGAAAAAAGACAAATGAGAACCATTAGAAAATGAAGGATATGGCTTGTAGAAGATGAGTTTTCAACCTGTGGATAACTGATATCCTAGGTAAGAGAATAAAGCAAAAGGATTAAAAATTCAAAGATGGGACTCCTGGGTGGCTCATTTGCTCTTCAGCTCAGGTCATGACCTCAGGGTCCTGGGATCGAGCACTGCATGGAGCCCTAAATCTGGCTCTGTGCTCAGTGGAGAGTCTGTTTCTCCTTCTCCCTCTGCTCCTTGTCCCCTGACTTATGTGCATGCATGTGCATGCTTTCTCTCAAATCAATAAAATCTTTTTTTAAAAAATTCAAAAATATAAAAGAAGAGATCTTTACCAAAATAAGGAAAGACTGGAATTGCTTGGAAAAAGAAAACTCAGAATGAAGAAGACTGACATTTAGTTAGGTGAATTGATAACAGGAGAATAGGGTTCAAAAACAGAGGTGGGGGAGGAGCAGGGAGCTCTTCTAGCTGGCTCAGTCAGTAGAGCATGCAACTCTTGATCTCAGAGTTGTCAGTTCTAGCCCCCCACGCTGGGGGTAGATATTACTTAAAAATGAAATCATAAAACAAAAAAAAAGGTGGGCATGTGAAGCTGTGAAGAAATGACAGAGTGCTAGAGTTAGTTCAGTAACCATAAAAGAAAGCAGGAGGGAAGGAAGGAAGAAAGGGAGGGAGGAAGAAAAAAAGTAAGGAAAGAAGGGACCCCTGCCTCACACCGCACACAGAAATCCATTCTAGGTGGATTGGAAGGTGAAACAATAAAGATAACATAGGAGAAAACTTCACCGCCTGGGGGAGGCAAACATTTCTTAAACAGGACCCAGAAAGCACTGAGCATGAGGAAAAATTGATAAGCTAAACATTCACTTTTCTTTTTCAGAGACAGAAATTTTGTTTCCGATCGTTCTTCCATTGGCAGCCTGTCAAGTGCAAATGCAGCGGGCAGAATCCAGCAGCTTCATTTGTCAGAAGATTTAAGCCCTCGGGAAATACAAGAAAATACTTTTTCTCTTCAAGCAGGTATTTATATCATATTACTATGTTTTACTATCTGATACTGTTTAGCATATTGTTTTATTATGCTCTGTGATGGTGATAATAATTTATTATTCTCTGTTATGTATGGTAATAGGAAGTAGGCACAATTTGTAAGTTTGAAAACTGTGAAGTTAAATCCATGTAGATGACTAAAACCTCCAGAACTCATGTTGGGCCTGCAGATTAGTCATGCCACAGACTTTTCTCTCCCTTTCACATTCTGAATACATTGAGAAATCAGCATGGAGGTCAGACATAAAGAGAAGAACAGTAGCCTTATTATTGGTAAAGCTGGATTGGAGAATTCAGCTTGCTTTGTGGCCAGAATCATGGTTCCTATGTTTTCTAGATCTCAGGGCACCTTCCTTCAGGGAGATTCTATAATCCACACACCCATTCCCCTGGAAACAAGGGAGTGCCTTCATTACTCCACGTGAGCACCTAAAGGGAGGTCAGAGCCTCTCTTGCCACACAAAAGCAGGAGCAGGGATGTATGCCCACACTTTTGGCAGTTTGGCACAACCCCGAACAAGGTTCACACAAGGGCACCTGGCCTTTGGGACAAATGGGGCTTTGGGATAAGTGCTGCTGACCATGCTGGGCGCCCTGCAGCAGCCAGTCGAGGAGTCAGAGAGGCACTGGTGGGGGTGTGGAGCAGCAGGAGGGCAGGCTGGTAGAAGTATATAAGGATATATGTAATACCCAAGGCACAGTGCAGGGCCAGCACAAGGGCCCCATAAAATGGTAGCACCCTTTACAGGTGCTCTGTGCCATAAGATCCAGCATATTTCTGGCTGGACAAGAAGCAGCTTGGTACAGAATGTCATGGGAGGCTGCTGCTGTGGCCATGAGCGGGCAGGGAGGGTGGTGCTCTAGGGGTGGGATTTAACATCGGGCAGATGCACTTAGACTTCTGGCCTCTTTCCCTTAGTAAGTTCTGTGGCATTGTCTGTCAGTCTCTGTGAACCTCAGACTTCTCGTCAGTACTGCTGATAGTCACGGTACATCCTCTGATTACAAGGGATAATTTGGATCATGTATTTGAAGTACTCATGTATCCAACCATTGTAGATGTATTTACTGAGGACCTGCTGAGTGCCAGGCACCTGCTGGCCACTGGGGATTATTTATGATGATGCTGCCTCCCTGTACACAGTAAGTGCTCAATAAAATGCTACTGATGGGTGTAGATGCGCACGAACTACATGACCAGCAGAGGCAGACACTATGCAAATCAGTTTCCCTCCTCCCAGAGCTATGTCACAGGGAAGGGTACTGTATTTGGAGGAGTGACTCTGCTCACAGGATTCCCTGAGGAGCTAGAGTATTGACAGAATCGTGTACAGTGCAGTTGGTGATGACAGACACGATCACTTGGTGGTTTTCCTTCCAGCCTGCTGTGCCGCCCTCACCGAGCTGGTGCTCAACGACACCAACGCCCACCAGGTGGTCCAGGTGAGAACGCGGCTCTCCGGGCTCTGGCTGCAGTTCACGTCTGTGCTCACAGACTCCGCTTCGGGCAAACTCTCTATCCCAGAATGCAGCTTGTGGGATCCCATGCTATGGTTTTAAAATGTTTTAATAGGTCTTATTTAAGTTCTAGAATTCCATTTTATATTCTCTTTTATTTTTTAATTTTTAAACTTTTTAATTAAGATTTTATTTTTTAATTAAGATTTTATTTTTTTTGATGCGGGACTTGATCCCAGGACTCTGGGATCATGACCTGAGCCAAAGGCAGATGCTTAGCCTACTTAGCCATCTAAGCATCCCTAACTTTTTAAACTTCCTTCTAACATTTTATTTTTAAGCAATCTCTACACCCAACACGGGGCTCAAACTCAAATCCCCAAGATTGGGAGTCACATGCTGTACTGACTGAGCCAGCCAGGTGTTCCTAGAATTCTATTTTATAGTCTTGTCCTTCCTTTACCTCACTTGGCTTAGAGAGACCTGCCCTGTGGTTAATCTCTGGTGTTTCTTCCCTATATTATGTGCAGTTTTTTTCATTTCATCTCTTTTTAAAACAATTTTGAATTGCTCTAATTCTGGACATATAGGATACCATGAATTAAAGATACAAGTCATTTGAATTAAGAGCATATCAGGTTATTCAGCTAGAGGTGACTGAAACGCCACACCAACAACATATTTATTGCCAAGAAACCAGTTTCACAAAGCATAGTTCGTTAATCAGTCCACCACATATACAGCAGTATATGGAAGTAGCGTACAGTATTTCCAACTTCAACTTCAAAATACACAAATACATAATACACAAATACCCAAAACATAAAATCATAAGAGATCAGATCACTGATGATTAGAGGCTCGAGGGCAATCTCAGCACATCAGGGGTTAGTGGTGGAGCAGGGCGTTTGGACTTGGCCATGTTGAAGTTCAGTTCCTACTGTCATTTCTTGGTGGTTCAGCCTTTATAAAAATGACTTAGTCTCTCTAAGATTTGGTTTTGTCATAGATAAAGCAGGAAAATTATAGACTGACTCACAGAATACCTATAAAGATGAAATGCAGAAAGGCAGGTAAATCTCTGCACGATTTTAATATAAAAGCCCATGTATAATAGAGTTCAGCAAATCAAGTATTTAATAGATAATAGAAAAGTAGCAATAAGTTAGCACTTTTTGTTCATTCTGTGTATATATTAGAGTAAGTCTAGAAGGATAACTTTCTGTACTTTTCATGGATCACTTTCATTTTTTAAAATCTATTACTCTTATGTATTTATTCTATGTTCTTTTCTATAATAATTTATTTATGTGTATAGTTATTACCAAACTGTAAAGGGAGAAATTATATTTCATAGTTAGACAATTAAAATGCGAAGTATAAAGATATTTGGATCCCTTTACTCAGTCCCTTTGTATCCCTTACTCTTTGTTTTTCAAGTATTTAAATGACTTTAAACTGATATGCTTTATGATTTATCCTCTTTAAAGACGGTTGAAATTTTAGATTGTGGTTGTAGTTTTTGGTGCTTAAAAGTATTACACTGATATATTTACTGTTCTCTTGTAAACTTATACAAAGTACTAAAATTCTATGAATATTTCTCCTCTAACATTAATTTTTGAGGTTGTGTAGTTGCCTCTTTGTGTTTCTGTGTCTCTATGGCATTGCCGCTGGTCATAGATAACACGGGTTCTTTATTCTTCCAGGAAAATGGTGTATATACAATAGCAAAGCTAATTTTACCAAACAAACAAAAGAATGCAGCGAAAACGAATCTATTACAGGTAATAAGCATGTCCATTGTTCTTCAGTATTGAGTTACTGAAATCTGGGGAAACTGGGATAATATAAATTCCCTCCCAGTCTCTGTAGTGTCTGGGAGGGAAAATATAGGGTGCAAGAGGCTGGCTTGAAAACAAATGCTGTTCAAACAACACAAAGGGCTTAATAGTGATTTCTCTGGGTGGGGTGATCAGATGATTTTATTTATGTATTTCTTTGCTGGTCAGTAAGTTCTGTTATTTTTTGCAAAACAATGCTTATGTATTGGAAAACTGTAAGAGGAAAATTATATTCCATCTTTAAGCACTGACCACAGTTGGTAACATTTCATCTTTACAAGGAAAGCCTGTAAAATGGATCTGGGTAGATGAGAAGAGACTTGCCAAGTCGATGAAGGGGTATGCCTGGGGCAGCCATGGCATCTGCTAAAAGGATGGAAGGGCATTCCGCACAGGGAGAACACTGTGTACAAGGTGGGAGAGCCAGGGAGCTTAGAGTGTGCTTAGGCTACCCAGTGGGGCTGGGGTTGTGGTCAGGGGAGAGAAGTAAGGCCTCACAGGTAAGAGGGGTGCCTGTTACTGCACCTGTGTGCTGTTTTGAAGAGTGTGCATCAGGGGGCCAGTGTCCCCGAAGATACTGAAAAGATAAAATTAGATTAAAAGTAAGCCTTTGCAGTACTTGCCACTCATGTTCCCCCCCAGGTCATTAGGAAGAGGAAGTAAGAATCCATGTTTACCTCCAACCTGATTGAAGGGCTGTCACCCAGAGCGAGAATGAAAATGAGCAGAGAGGTTCTTGTGGTATCTGTGGACTGCAGGCAGAGGTTTTCAAGAGTTACTCATGAGAACATACGGGTGTGGGACTTCATTTCTTTGGTGTGCCACAGATGCATGATGTGATGCTGGACCACAGAGTCAGGCAACTCCACCCTGCAGATGCATTTTGTAAAGCCTGTTGCTGCTTCCTAAAAATTCACATTGAAATGGTTTTTGAGGGGGCTCCTGTGTGGCTCAGTCAGATAAGTGACGGCCTTCAGCTCAGGTCATGATTCCAGGGTCCTGGGATCGAGCCCTGCGTCAGGCTCCCTGCTCAGCTGAGAGCCTGCTTCTCTCTCTCTCCCTCTGCCTGCTGCTCTGCTTACTTGTACTCTCTCTCTCTATCTCTCTGTCAAATAAATAAATAAACAAAATCCTTAAAAAGAAATAAATAAAGAAAGAAAGAAAGGAAGAAAGAAATGGTACAGGAGCATTTGTGTCCTGTACTTTCTCACTGTCTCCTCCACCCTCCCCCAGGCTCAGTCATGGCATTGTGTCAGCTGCCTGCTTCTCTGGGCAATTTTATTTGGGACCTTCTGTATTCAGACCACTAATTTTATGGAATGATTCCAGATCCAAGTTCAGCAGACCCTGATCACCCCCGTGGTGGCCTGTGTCCAGGCCCAACTACAGGCCGGGGGCTCTCTGGTTTTTTTTCTTGGCACTGCAAACCGTCAGACGTTTAGACGTTTATTTTTCTTTGGTCAAGTCTCACAGGCCTCTTTCTGAGTGTTCTCGGGAGTTACTGTAGATTGTTCTATTTGGGGAACGCTTAAGACTCTTTACTCAAGAGACCAATTTGTCAAGTTTGAGTCCAATGTGCCTGTGGCTATTTTTATATGTCATCATTTCAAGTGTTTATTTTCTCATAGAAGCCATATAAATATTGAGGCATACATAGCAGGCTAGAAAGAAAATAAACCTTGAGCTCCTGAAAATCTCTGGACGTTTGGTTTTCTCAGAGTAAGAATTTTATTTTTGGTCTCTGTGTTCATCTTGTTCTTTCTAGAAAGGAATTAATGACAAGTACTGAGTGGAACAAGGCTAACATCTGATCATTCTACAATATAAACACTTTTTAAAAATATGAGACCTACCCCAGGTATTGATGGTTTTTGGTTTTAGTTCTAAGCTTTGACTCCCACGGAGCCCAGCCATTCACAATAAAGTCACTTCAATGTTTAGTTCTTGATAATTTTATACTGGGGATGTTTTAGTTTGCTGAGCTACCAGTAGAGAATCACACACCCTTTTATTTTCCAGTGTTATGCATTCAGAGCCTTGAGGTTTCTCTTCAGTATGGAAAGAAACAGACCACTCTTTAAAAGGTATGAGCTTACAGAAATTTAAGTGACTAGTGATCATGAGAGTGCCCGGTTTTCACATACCTGATTTAGATGTAAACAGTAAGAGAAGAATGAAGCAGTAAGCAAAGCATGTGTTTTCAGATTTCTTAGAATCTGCACGTAGTAACACTGACTTACCTTAGTGATATCTTAACCCTGAAAGTGAACTAAATGTTGAAGAAAGGAAATAAATGTCTCTATCAGTATAATTCTTACTTACTGTGACTGCCATGGTTTTTAGTTTTCCTTTTTTAATTTTTTTCTTGGACGTTAACATTTTAAATGAATGGCGTCAAAATATGTACTTGTTCTTACGCATTTAGAAATTCCAACCTTGGTATATGCGTTTCCTGTGAATCAACGGAAAAGAAGCATATGTCAGGGTATCCTTCATAGGGCAGGAGCTCATTTGAAGGGGAGGAGGCTAGGTGTTCTTGGGTCAGAAGGCTGTGCTAGTGAGCATGACAGGGAAATCAGCCCCTTGGGAAGCAAACAGTAGTTACCTACATGTGTGGTCTACATGCCCCTGGCTTGGCCAGGGTGGCCAAAATCATAGGCCCAAGTTCTTACTAGAAATCTATTGATAATGTGGATGGAAATAAGAACTTGAGTTAGCATAATGTTCTTTGTTCAGAAGCACTGGTGCATTTTATGTTGCTACCTTATTTACAAATGATGCTTGAATTTGAGGGAAGAAAAAGAAGTAAAGTTACTATAATCTTTTACTTCAAGGCCCTAAACCAACCATTTTTATGGACTTAGTGATTTTACTAAGCCCTTAAAACCAGTACCCTGTAAATGATTCATAAATCTTTCCATTTTTTTTCATTTACCTGTATTTTTCTTTTGTTTTCATAAAACATTTAAGAATGGGGTTAGTATTTACCTCCCAGGGTTAATATGAGGACTGAATCAAATGGCATTTATGAAAGTGTTCAGCACTCCATAAACACCCCATAAACATTCCTTTCCAAAATGTTTAAGGCCTATACCTCCAAATATCTTACAAACAAGTTTTTTGTAGAATTTGTATCATAACATGAAATCTGCCCTCTTACCAAATTTCTAAGTGTAGGGCACAGTATTATTAACTGTAAGCACAATGTTGTACCCTACATCTTTAGAAATTTTCCTCTCTGGTTGCTTTTCATTATCCCTTAAGAATAATAGTTCTAGTTCATTTTTGTGAGATAAGCTGGTGAATGCTATTTGCCCCCACTTTGTTGACAACCTAAGGAAGTTAAGTTTGTTTAATGTAATTAATCTGTGAGTAAGCTAGGTCCCAAAGGGAAGGAATGAGCAACAGTTACCAAGCCCTACGTGAAATGTCTGTGTGTATGTTTTCCCTGTAGACTTTTCCCCACTGACTTGTTTGAGATCTTCATCGATATAGGACATTATGTTCGTGATATCAGTGCTTATGAAGAATTGGTATCAAAGTTGAATTTGTTAGTGGTAAGTCCTGAGTTTTAAATATTTGGTCAGGCTGGTATGTGGTCAGGAATGAAAATTATCATAGTGCCCATTTCCTTTTTATTTTTTCTTTTAGGAGGATGAACTGAAGCAAATTGCTGAAAATCTTGAAAGCATTAATCAGAATAAAGCTCCTTCGAAATATATAGGCAACTATGCGATTTTGGATCATCTTGGAAGTGGAGCTTTTGGCTGTGTCTACAAGGTGACTTTGCCCTTGGGGAACAATATTTCCGACATTCCGAAGCAAGCCAGACATCCCACTTACACACACCCATGCAACTGGATTAGAACCTTCGTTAATGAAAAACAGATAAAAATTAGAAGGGGTGTTTTTGCCCATCAAATAGCTGTACTAATATTATCTTATCTCAGCTCTCAGCTCTAGAAATTGGTCACTGATCTTTGAAGACAAAAGTCCTTGCTAATGTCTCACAAAAAATAGTCAAAATGGCTTGTCCCAGTGCGTGAGACTTCCTCTAAGTTCATACCAGAGTTTTCAATATTTACCCAGGAAAACCTATCAATAGTGCAGACTGAGGAGATACCAGTTTTTTGAGCTGAGCTTAGTGTATAGACAGAATTTTAAAAGTTGTTACTTATGTAGATTATTTATTACTTGTTTTAATCGTGTGACTTATTAATCAATCTCTTTTTTTCCTTCTTTCTACCCCCACCCCATTATTATTATTTATTCTTTTAATTTTATTTTTTGGTCTTATTTTAGGTTAGAAAGCGGAGTGGCCAAAATCTTTTAGCAATGAAAGAGGTCAATTTACATAACCCAGCATTTGGAAAGGATAAAAAAGACCGAGACAGCAGTGTAAAAAATATTGTTTCTGAATTAACAATAATTAAAGAGCAGGTAAATGTTTTTCTTGTTTATGAGGATATGTTCCTTAACTGAGTGTCACTGAAAGAAAGTAGAGTTCTTGTGCTATTCTCGTCCATGCTGTTTAAGAACTGGTTCTGTTTACAATAATTGATATTGAGGTGGTAATATTTTAGTTATTTTTCTGCAGCCTTGACATTGAACCATAGAAAGACTTTCTGGAGTTGGTCTCCGTGCTTGGGTTGCGGAATGACTGGGTTTACAGCAGGAGGTCACATATATGAAGCATCCTCTTTTCTCATTGCGAGCATCTCCATTTCCTTCTCATTATATTGTAGAATATTTGGTTACTTAGTTACATGCATAAGCATATGACTAAGAGTCCCCTGACTTTTGTCAAGAGAAACCAAGCTGTTAACATTCCCCAAATACAGCTTATTAAATCTAAAAGTAGATTTTCAAGATGGGTTATTATTTATTGGCACGAGCGGAATATTCAGACATAATGTAACAACTCAATTAACTATCATTATGAAGGTTTGTTTGGGGAGAAAGAATAAACATGTCAGAAGAGAAGTGAGATCGGATTTTGTGATCCAAGAATACATGGATTTCTTTTTCAGCTTTCCTTATTTATACATTCATTATGGATACTGTTCATTTGTAACTCCTGTGGAGAGCGACCAGCTTCCCCGCTCTGTTTTCCACCAGTTAAATTTGCGTCTGTGCTGGGACATAAAGATTACCAAATAAATATGACAATCTTTATTCATTGAAATACATAGTTCTAGCCCAATTCATCAATTGCAGTACATACTATCACTAATAGCTTGTTTTATAGTTGACTTTCATATATACTAAAAGAGTGGACCTGAAGAAGTTAGTGTGTGCTCCTGCGTGGGATACTCTGATCTTCAACAGTGTGCTGTTTCACTGTAGCACAAGGCTAGAGCATGGCCTTTGCTTCAAGCTGATCAAGTATTTTCATTTGAACCCTGATCTCGATGTGGTCCTGACCAGTGAGCTCGGCTTAGAATATGATTCTGTTGCATACCTGGTCCCGTATTGTTTCAAATCTGCCGGCCACTTGATAGTTGATGAGGTAGACCTTGTTTTAGCACACTTCCTAAGAAAAGAAAGTATCAGGTAAGGACAGATAAGTGGCTTGTGTTTGGGCTTTGAGATAACTCAAAATTGTACAGTTGCACTCTTCAGAGAGAACTGAACCAATGGAAAGGATTATAACATTGAGAGGTGATGGCAGACAGAAATGGCAGAAATGGAACTAGAAAAGGAGAATGTGTTTGTTAAGAATAAGACTAACCTGCAGTCAGAAAGAGGGTCCAGATACATTGGCTTAAATAAGAGGCCTCGCAATGCAGTGAGCTGTTTCTCTTCCTGTAACAATCCTAGCGTGAGTGGACCAAGTGGTGTTCTCTGTTCCGAGCAATCATTTGGGGATGTAAGTTCTTTTTCCCTTACTGCTCTGCTACCTCCTAGGCCATTGTCTTCATCTGCATGGTTGCAACTGGCACAGGCATGTTCACATCCAAGGTGAAAGAACAGAGTGTGGTTGGGGGAGGGGTTCCCCAGTATTTAGGTCTCAGACACAGGAGCACATGTGTTTTTCCCCTTACATTCCCTTGGTGAGAACTTAGTGGCAGTTCTCACGGCTGCAAGGGAGGCTGAGAGATGTAATCTCTGACTGGGAAGCCATGTTCCACCCATACTCAAATGATGGAGGAATAGGAGAGGAGGTTTGTGGAGGACAGTTACCAGACTTCCCTTCAAAAAGGTAAGAAAAGAGACCAGAAAGAAATGCAAACCATTTATAAACGTAATGTCAACTATTCGGAGATAGAATAAATTTCAATTTGCCTAGAAACTAAAAATATAAATAAGCAACTATAAAAATTCTAGTATTCTTATAGAAAAGTAAAGTTTTGAAAAAGTAGAATTTCCACATCATATCCTGAGGTATACTTAGGCTAAAGAACGGAACACTTCTTAAACATGGTGAGGAAGACTTCACTCAAGACTATTGCAATAGGAGTCAAACTATTACAACAGGGGAGAGAGATTGAATTCAACTCAAAGACAATAGCAACAGCTAGCAATTTACAACCAGGAGGCTGGGTGAAAGGGTGCCTGGATGGGAAATTACTTGGAAGGACTTCATTAGCTATCAAAGATGGGATGATGAGGAACTTGATTGGGATATCGAGACTGGGGAGATTTGCTAATCTGGTTTGGCAGGATTCTTGGTAAACCTAGGCAGTCCAAGAATGAAGTCTAGTCAAGAAGAGAGCTCAGAGAAGCCCGACTAAAGTTTGGCCTCTAAGAAGGGAGTCCTTTCCAACTATTATTATAATGTAAACTCTTAGATTACTTCAGTTTCATACTAACCATTTTGGAGAACATAGAAAGACACAAAGTGTGAATAGACATAAACAGTACATAGGAATATTTAAGTAATAGGGAGGGGGAAAGCAATGGTGTGCATATTCAACATAAATTGCTTCATTACAGTTTTCTTCTCTTTGCAATGTGTGTGTAGTGTTGGGATAGGGAGCACTACATGAATTCTTCAGGTTACTTTGACTTCTACAGTTCTCTGTTTTGGTTAAATTAGGTGATAAAGTACAATCCGTTTTTAGTTCTAATTGAGAAGGCTATATGGGAGATTGCTATTTTCAGATTAGTTTTGTAGGTAGCAAATAATAATCATGATAAAAATCTCAAATCTCAATTAGATGACATCTTGAAATGCTTAATTTTATAGATAAAAATGAATACAATAATTTCTGTGTTGTTTTCAATTATTTTCCGTTATAGTCCAATTATATTTTCAAGTAATGTGATGTTTGTTATTTATTTTCTTATAGCTCTATCATCCCAATGTTGTACGCTATTACAAAACATTTCTGGAAAGTAAGTATGAGTTTTCATGATCTTCCTAATTAAGGAAAAGTATATTGAATATTTCTATCTATATTAGAATGTCACAAAATAAACTTAATTCTTTTCTTTTTTCCCAAGTATTTTCTTTATTTGTGGAGGATCTTGTGCATTACTTATTGATCAGTGAAACAGTGATATAATAATCAATGACCTACAAATAGTTAAAAAGTACTTAGACTCCTATATGAAAGGCACTGCACGAACAAAGCAAAATAGTTATTACAGCTCTTTTCTTACACACACACAAAACCATAGTAGGATCGGGAAAGCAGCAAACTAAAAGTTGATAGCTTGTATAAGACAAAATGAAAAATAGTTTTCGTTGACTCTGATATTTTTCATCCCCCTAAACTGGGAGTGCTATGTCTTTAGATTTATTTTACGTGAAGTTCAGGTAATTACCACAAGGTGGCGATGGAGCCCTGACTGAGTCCGCAGACAGGACCTCTTAGGTGCAAGGATCAGAAGGGTGAGATAAGGGGCTCCTGGGTGGCTCAGTGGTTAAAGTCTCTGCTTTTTACTCAGGTCATGACCCCAGGGTTCTGGGATGGAGCCCTGCATAGGGTTCTCTGCTCAGCGGGGAGCCTGCTTCCTCCTCTCTGCCTGCCTCTCTGCCTGCCTACTTGTGATCTCTTGTCTGTCAAATAAATAAATAAAATCTTTAAAAAAAAAAAAAAAAGGTTGAGATAAAGCCAAACTCAATAACATGCTGAAAACCTTTGACCAAAACAATAAAAGTATTGAGAAACCTTAATGATGTGCATCACATATGAAGTTTCAAAGTAAATCATGTGGAGGAAGATTTAAGGAAGTACAAGGCAACAGTTGGGACTTCCTCATTGCCACTTTGTAAGTGCTATTATTATTATGCAGACCTATTGCAGTAGTGTGGCATTTTAAGATTTTACCCATCTCCCTTCCCCTAGGTGACTCAGAGGAACCCAGGGCTGAAACTGTCCTGTAAATCCTGCTCCCTTCATATTAGAATTCTTAATATTAGAATAATTTCTTATAATTTAGTGCATATCCCATTATAGATCAGGATTGGCTTCAGACTTGCACTACTGAAGTGACACAACTTAGACTAATTTTTTTTTTAAAGATTATTTATTTATTTATTTATTTGCCAGAGAGAGAGAGAGAGAGAGAGAGCGAGAGAGAGCACAGGCAGGCTGAGTGGTAGCAGAGGCAGAGGGAGAAGCAGGCTCCCCGCTGAGCAAGGAGCCCGATCTGGGACTCGATCCCAGGACGCTGGGATCATGACCTGAGCAGAAGGCAGACGCTTAACCAACTGAGCCACCCAGGCGTCCCGACTTAGACTAATTTAAAAACAAAACAAAACTTTTACAAAAAGAATTGAAAATGGCCTAAAAATACGTGAAATATGATAAAATAGATTAGGGAATTATATGAAATTAAATGAAATTGAATTAGGGAATTATGGGATTAAGAGTACCCTTACTGGGGGCGCGTGGGTGGCTCAGTGGATTAAGCCGCTACCTTCAGCTCAGGTCATGATATCAGGGTCCTGGGATCGAGTCCCGCGTCGGGCTCTCTGCTCAGCAGGGAGCCTGCTTCTCTCTCTCTCTCTCTCTGCCTGCCTCTCTGTCTGCTGTGATCTCTCTCTGTCAAATAACTAAAATCTTAAAAAAAAAAAAAAAAGAGTACCCTTACTGTGATGAGCACTGAGTATGGTATAGAACTATTAAATCACTATATTGAACACCTGAAGCTAATATAATACAGTATGTTAATCATACTTCAATAAAGAATCAATTAATATAAGAAAGGAAAAAATTAAGCTAGGAGTAAGATTAGTATATACACTGAGTATTTCTTGGAATAATGAACAATTGAAAATGATATGTCTGTCTGTCTTTAGGAGACATCTGTGTTGTAGAATACTATGCAGCCAGGAGAAAGAATGGCATGGATCTGTGTGTACTCTTAGGCTAGCCTGCTGAATGAAAAAGGATGAGTGGCGGAACATGTATAGTAAATATTCCACTTTTGTGAATATTGTGTACGTATGTATTTTATATACATCCATAATATCACAAAGGATACATGTCACATGCCATTGTTAATAGTTTCATATTGGTTTGAGAGGAGAAAGTAGCATTTACTTTGTTTCTTGACATCCAAAGCAAAGAGATGGATGCAATCAGTTATGGGATTCCCTCAATCCATAAGATAAACCCAGTAGAAGTCCAACTCCCTCTGTTCTAGAGGGGCATGACACATTTCTGTGGTGGGTTATGTTTTCACCTGTGTCATTGCAAGACCTTGGCATGATTCGCTTGTAAAATTCTGTGAGGTACATCCATGAGACTATCAAACAATAGTTTAAAATGCAATTTTCTGAATTTCTGACATGATTTAAGGGTAAATTTTAAACTACTGAGAGGAAAGGTGGGTTTACATGTTCTTTAGGAAATGGCTCCATGACTTGGCATCATTTACCTTGTTCTCTTTGGCACCTCCCAACTGTTCCACATCTTGGTGTACATAGAAAATGGTGATATTTGCCAGAGTAAACTTAAGTGACAAGGTAGTCCATAGCCAAAAGAGACTGTTGCTGGGCTCCGGAGCCCCAAGAGCCCCTCACCTCCACTGCCTCCAGGACTGACTGGATCCATATCTTAGCACGTCTCTAACTCTTCAGCTCTGTGCCCTGCACACACAGATTCTAATTCAAAAGTTTTTTTTCCAAATATATTAAATTTAAATTTCTACTATGTCTTCCTTGTTTTCCTATAGATGATAGGTTGTATATAGTTATGGAGCTTATAGAAGGGGTCCCTCTTGGAGAGCATTTCAGTTCTCTGAAGGAAAAACAACATCATTTTGTTGAAGAAAGACTATGGAAAATATTTATACAGGTACATTTTTGTTTTCATTAATTTTGTTCTAACAAACAGTAAATTTCTGAGCTGATTTCTTAGGCATGTGTATAGTAGTCATCAGTAGTGATATGTATATTGGGGAGAATAAAATTTGTTTTTTATTTGCTCTTTCAAGCTGTGCTTAGCTCTTCGGTACTTACACAAGGAGAAGAGGATTGTGCATAGAGATCTGACACCAAACAACATTATGTTGGGGGACAAAGACAAAGTAACAGTTAGTAAGTATCAGAATCTTAAAATTTTTAATTTAATAATTACTGAATATTATTCAAGAGAGAGTTGTTCAATAGAAGTTTCTGTACTTAAGGGGATATTCTATATCTGCATTGTCCAGCATATGGCTATTGGACATTTGAACTGTGGCTTGTGTGACTAAGGATGTGAATCTTAAATTCTATCAAATTTTAATTGAACATCCCTATGTGACTGGTGGCTACTATATTGGGCCGTCCCTAGTGTAGTTCTTGATTGAGTTATATTTTGCCCATGTTAGAGAATAAAGTACTGTTCAATGTTTAAATATTGAATTCCCAATTCAATGGTGGCTAGGTTTTTTTCTCTCTATAGAACACCACTTCATCAGCAAAAGCCTTTATGACCACCATGTGAGCACATTGTTTTGAACTATTTTAATATAGTCTGTATCATATGGGTGACAAGTATACATATCAGGAGCTATGACAAATCTAGGTATTTGTTTATTTCAGCATCAGTTTTTATCAAATCCACGGATACAGGTAGGCCTAATGTTGGCTAAAATTTTACAAGTGAGAAGGTTATTTTTCCCCCCGACAATTGTATAGTTCTCAATCATAACTTAAAATTAACTTTTTAGCCTAGATTATTGATAGTTTGTATTCTCTTATTCTTCTCCACTCATGAACACTTGTGTTACTCTCATGGACTATTAATCGTTCACCAACTATAAGTAGGGATATACATATCTAAATCAGTGGTCTCTAAATATTTTTTGCTCATGACATGCCATCAGTAAAACTTTTATTTTGTAATATACTACCAATGTATATATGCTTACTTATAAATTATATATCTGCATCACTATACAGTTATTTAATATAAGTGTATAAAGTCCTCAAATAAAATATAAAGGGGTGCACTAAAGAATCAAAATAACGGTTTCAATATTTTTTCCTGCCCTCCATGGATTGCCCTAGGCATTTAGCTTTGGGGACCACTTCCCTAAATGTTATTGATGTGAGAGACACATGGTAACATTGTAAAGCTGATTCTCTTAGTTTTAATAGAATCTAGTTCTTCATGAAGGCAATTCCAAATGTGCACCTTAACCATCACCACATGTCTTCAATAGCAACAATTATATTTACTGTCCAGATTTTTCTAAGGGCATCCTATATTAGTTTAAAATATAAAAAGCAACCCCAAACAAGAACTCTGGCTAACTTCCAATGCAAAGTTACTTGGAAATATTTCCAGGCCAGGGCAGAAATATAAAATGAGACAAAGTAATTGTGAATCTTCACTTTGGACACAAATTTGCTTAATCATTTGAAATTAATTACAATTTTGTTTGCCATAAACTTTCAGGTTTTTTTTCTTTTTATAAATTAGACTTGTGTTTCTTTAAGAATTGTTCCCATTTATATACCTATAGATATTTTGATTTATAAGTTAATGAGAATTAATAGAAATCAAATTTATTATACCTATATATTATTAAATAGGATTGATTTAATTTTGTTTTGTGTTGTATATGATGCCTTTAATGGCTTTTCAGGCCACGTTTCTGGGTAATAGCCAACCCTGCATTTTATTTTCTTACTAAGATCAGCTATAATCATTTCTTTGGTTACATTTAATACATTGAGATTAAGCTTTCCTTGTAGTAGCTTGATTTCTTTTCTATCTAAGCTTATTAAATTTTATATTTATATTCTGTAATCAGTACTGCACATCAAAATAGTTTACAAAATAAAGTAGTGCTAAAAATCTTACGAAGAAACATTTACCTCTTTGCAATCCCCAATTCTCTGTTTTCTGAAAAATTTCATTCTCTTTAGCTTCTTCTGGTATTTGATTTTCCATTGTGATAGTTGAGGATTTAGTTTTCGTATTTCTTCTTCCCCATTTACCATCCTGCCAATAAAGTTATTGCACAATTTGGGGTAGAATCAATATTTAATGTTTACATTATTATTATTATATAAATTACTGCTTAATGTTGATCACCTTCTCCTTTCTCATAGACCTTTTTGTTTTTCTTGGAGTTAATAATTGCCTTCTCTTTTGTTTGTTTTCTTAATTTTCTATGTAGGTATTATTTCTTCTTCCCAAGTCTTCCAAAAAGATTATAAAAGCCCTCTCTGTACTATTTCCATGTGGCCAAACATGGCATTTGCTCTCAGTTTTGTTTTCCTGGATACTCCATTCTGGTAGCGGCTTGCTGCAGTGGGATTTGAATTTAGGTCTGCTGTATGGCCGTTGTCCTGGAGCTCACATTTGCTTCTTTTCTAATTGGAATCTCTCTTATGTCCTATGATTTCCCCTTCCTTCTTTCTTTCTTTTTTTCCTTTTTTCTTCCTTCCTTTCTTCTTTCTCTCTGTCCCCTTCCTTCCTTCCTCCCTTCTAGTTTTCATTTAAATTCCAGTTAGTTAACATACAGTGTAATATTAGTTTCAGGTGTAGAATTTAGTGATTCATCACTTACACACTCTCCTTTTTTAACTCTCCTGTTGTGCTGAAGTGTATCTTCCAGTACTTTCCTTAAAAAGAATGTTCTGGAATGTTCTTAAAATTTTTGGATGCTTGTGTGTCACAAAATATTTTTAGGGGACCTTTGTACTCTGTTGAGTGGGTGTAGTATTCTCAGATGAAAGTCATTATCCTTTCAAATTTGAAGGCATTACTTCAGTCTTCTAGTATCCAGTTTTGCTGTTTGGAAAGCCAATGCTATTTTGATTCCCATTCCTTATATATGAGCTCTTTAATTATCTAGAAAATTTTAGGTTGTTCCCTTCATCCGCAACTTTGGGTGGGTCTCTCTTCATTCAGTGTATTTGGAACTAGGTGTGTACTTCAATATTGGAGGCTTAAAACTTCAGTCTTGTGAAATTTTCCTGCTTATTTCTTCATTATTTTTCTCCCTTCTCCTTTACTTTCTAGAATTCCTTTTAGTCTTGGATCTATATGCTAAATAATCTCCTAATTTATTTTATTTTATTTTTTTTTAAGATTTTATTTATTTATTTGACAGAGAGAAATCACAAGCAGATGGAGAGGCAGGCAGAGAGAGAGGAAGGCAGAGAGAGAGGAAGAGAAGCAGGCTCCCTACTGAGCAGAGAGCCCGATGCGGGACTCGATCCCAGGACCCTGAGATCATGACCTGAGCCGAAGGCATCAGCTTAACCCACTGAGCCACCCAGGCGCCCAATAATCTCCTAATTTAAAAATAATCATTCTCTTAGTTTTCAGCTCTGTCTCTTTGTTCTACTTCAGTTATTTCTTCAACTTAATTTTCTAGTACTTCTATTGAATATTTAATTTTAATTTTCACATATTTTTATTTCCCCTTTTATCTTGTTCTTTATTTCATTTTCATGGAATCTTGATTTTATTCTCTCTCAGGGTAATATAAACTTTTCTCTTCAGCACCCTGCATCGTTTCTGTATCTTCTGGTTCCATCTCCACCCCACCCTCAATCTCTCTTTCCTAATGGAGACTTTTCTTAAATGTCTTTGATCCTGGACTGTCAAAGACACTAAATAAACCTTTGGAAGCTTCGTGAGTTCCAGCTAAGGCTGCCATCTGTGGACTTCATTAGAGCACAAAGACATTTTTCCTTTGGAAACCCCTAAAGTTATTATTCAAACTTTTTCCAGAGAATGCAGCACCAGTATCTTGACTGAGGCAATGTCTATCTGTTGCTGTCATTTAGGGAATGGTGTGTACAGAGGGGCCTCAGGGAAGTATGTTCAGTTGATAGATTTTCCTTGAATGCTCATGGGTTCTTCCATACTCTGCTTTGTTTCTTTCTGGTCTGTCAGTGTCTTTGGAAAATCTCCCTTTTTCTTCTAGTGGCAGAGGGAACTCAGTTACTGAGTAGTGTCATGTGTGAATGTAAGGAGGGACCCGCGGACTTGATCTGAACTCTGTCTTTTGAGCCTTTCTTAACTTCACTTCTCCTTGTGTGGTACACTGGGCTCTACAGGGCGAATGGGCTCCCTTTGGGCCCTCTTATTCTAAGACACATGGTTTGGGACTTCGGCTTGGTATATTCTCCATCTATTCTCCATCTTACAAAAATTCATTGAAATCCTTATCTCTGTTGTTACCAAGCCCATTTTCATTGTCCTTATGAGTTAGTAATTTCTTAAAGAAAATTTATTTCCCTTCATTTTAGCAAGATTTGGAGAGTTAGAAGACATACACACATAAGATTAATCTACTTTTTTTTTTTTTAAAGGTTTTATTTATTTGTCAGAGAGAGAGAGAGCACACAAGCAGGGGCACAATGAACAAAGGGATAAGTAGGCTCCCTGCTGAGCAAGAAGAACATTGTGGGACTCAGTTCCAGGACCCTGAGATCATGACCTGAACCCAAAGGCAGACATTTAACTGACTGAGCCACCCATGAGTCCCAGTCAATCTACCTTTTAAACCCAAATAGGCAAGCCAGTTACATTATTAAGTCTATACATTAGATGTAACAAAATATCCCACTTTCATTATACTCTCTATCTTTAAAAAAATAAGTATTTTTGCTTGTACTCAAATTGTGAAGGACTCCCAGAAAAAAAGTTACTTTGTTTACAAGGATAAATAAACTTTTATTTTATTTTTCTCTGTCCTGCCCCTCATCACCATTCTGCCCAGCCTTTTTATTGTTAATATTTATTAGACTTATACTTGAGTGTTACTAACTTAAAAATTATTTTCAGCTTTTAAAACTTTTTAGCATTAAATGAGGCAATATTTTTCTAGTTTCAAATAAAGAATTAGTGATATACCTCAGAACAGAATCTTACCTTAATCTAGTTTCTTTCCATTAAAACAGTTACATGGACAGGGTGTTGATGTGCTATTGTCCTTTTCAATGAGTATAAAATGACTTTATGATGAAAAAGATCATCCAAAGGGACTTAATATCACTTAAAGACTTAAAGATAGTTTAAATGTAATAGTGATGAAAATATTTTTCACTGTCTATCCCTATTGGTATAAATGTTGACTTTAGAGACTTTTATTTTTATGATGGGTGTGGTTAAATTAAAACCTAGCATTAATTTGAAACCAAATATGGAAGATGCCTGTATTTTGGGAGGTTGAAATAAAGCCATTCATAGAGCCTATAAAAAGAGGCTGGGGTGTGTATGAAATCATGTTACCACAAAGGGGCAGCCTTGTCATATTTTATTTTTCTCTTCTCTTGTGCTAGAAGGCTTATTTACTCCCAGGAAAGATACACAGAATTGACAAATGATGTTTAAGATCCATGAGACAAGATGTACTGAAAATGTAACCAGACAAAAAAGCTTTAGAAAAATCAAAATTTCCCTCTTCTTCTCTTTTCCTTAATGTAGATGAATTAGATGTTGTAAAATTGAGGTCGGTGTGCAATTATTTACAGTAAGCACACTAGCTGGGAATTTGCCTTCCTGAGGCAGCAGAGTAGAAAGTACTAACTTTATATTAAATACTAATATTTCGGTTTGTGTGGTTTTACAAATGGTGTTTAATTTTAATGTCTAAATATATTTCCATTTAAAAGACTGTATATTTTAATGACTTGTTCTATGAAACATGTCCAGGTCTTGCCTCTGCACTTATTTGCAACCTTGGATGCCACACAAGGGAACAGACCTGACTCAGTACCACACTAAGCAAAGTTTAGTCAAGGTCACTTCTAAGTGCTTCAGCAGGTCAAGTAAGACCTACACTGTACTATCCCATTATAGAATGGCTCTGAAGGAGGGGATCTGTTGGAAATGAACTTGCTCACAGACCCACCATTTCACATTTCTCGACCTTTTCAAATACCCACATTTTAATATAAGCCTCTCATGCTCTCATTTTCTCCCCTGATCCCAAATTTAAAAAAAAAGAAAAAGAAGAAGGAAAGGAAAAAAAGACAACATTTGCCCACCCTGGCTTAAAACAGCAAGGTTTCTATCTTAGCTCATACTCTGTATGCGATGTCAGTCACTAAGGGAGCTGTGCTCAGAGACCCAGGCTGCATGAAGCTCCTTTACACCTGCTTCAACATTGCGGAGGCAGGAAAGCAAAAGCATGGCACCATACCTCCACTCTTAAAACTTCTGCCCTGACTTCATGGGTCAAAGCAAGTCAAGTTTAAAAGGGTGAAGATGTGTTCCTCCTCCCCAGAGAATGTAGTCTATCACAACTTTCAGGTGCAGGGGAAAATGTGATTGACTCTCTGTGGGGCCTTCAGGTGAGGAGGTGAGCAGGAAAGAATTCCAGGCATGGGCTACAGCAATACAAAAGGTTAGAGAACCAAAGTGGTACAGTGTGCCTAGGCACTAGTGTGATGTTCAATGAGTCAAGACAATAGGGACTTTGGTGGGTGAGGAGCTTGGGCATTGATGTTTATTTAGTCAGAGATTTATCTTTAGAAGTTTCTAGATTGGAAATAATGTGATCAGATATGGGATATAATGACAGGGTAGGGTCACCATAGGGAAAGACTGGAGACGGATCCCCAGTTCAGGAGATGTATCAGTTAAGATCTGTTTGGATGCAAAAAGCCAGAATAACAATGACTTACACTGTAAGGATGTGTAATGATCTCATAACAAGGGGTCTGGAGGTGGGCAGTTCTAGTGCTGGTTTAACAATTCAAGGAGGTCAACCATGATCTAGGCATTTCTATCTTTCCCCCCATTATCCTCAGCAGATTGGCCAGAGCTCCAGGCATCATTACCAGATTCAGACAGGAAGTAGGATGGCAGCTAGGTTAAAAAAAAAAAGCAAACAAAAACAATTCTGTTCTTCAAATGACTATTTCCTTTTATCATTAAAGAAAATCTTTCAGTCCCATTATATGTCTTACTTTTATTGGCCAAAGCCAAGTCACGTTACCACCCCCTGATATAAGGGAGACTGTCTAGTTAGCTTTCAGCCTCTATAGTTGGGGCTAAGAAAGGGATAAAGGGGTGGCTGATGGCTTTTTTTTTTTAAAGATTTTATTTATTTATTAGACAGAGACATAATGAGAGAGCGAACACAAGCAGCCAGAGGAAAAATTGAGCCCGATACAGGACTCGATCCCAGGACCCCGGAGACCATGACCAGAGCCAAAGGCAGATGCCTAACGACTGAGCCACTATTAGGCACCCCTAATGGCTTTTTGAGAGCTAGTCCTCAGTATTTGCTGCCAAAGGCCCTTGCAGTTGTCCAGGGAAGATGTAATGTGGGCTTCACCTATGGCAGCAGCAGAAGAGGATATCGCAGAAGGATTAGATTTATCAATTATTTGAGACCCAGAATTTAAAAAATTTTGTGCTTAGTCAATGAGGTGTGAGAACAGTGAGAGAGAGTCTGAGTTTGTGAAGATTGTGACACCAGAGAATTGGGTGAGGGGATTTAAGGTTGTAAGGGTTTGGACATACTGCTTTAGAAATCTGATCATATCCTTTCCTGGTTAAAGTCCTTTAGGTAGCTCCCTATGACATTCTTTAGGGTGCCCAAACTCCTTTTTCCATGATCTCACCTTTGCTCTTTACTCTAGCCTCATGGGACAAATTGCTCCCTCCTGAACAGACCATGCTGTGGTCCTATACCTCTGTGACTTCCAACATCGCGTTCTCTCTCCCTGAAATGCCCTCTGCTACTCAGTTCAAATGCCATTCCTCCAGGTGGCATCTTTGATGGCCACATCTGACAGGTGCTATTTCTGGGCTCCTTAAGGATAGCAGGCTTGCCTTTCTCAGCACATAGGGCAATGATTTATTGCCATTCCCTCCTTGAGGTAAAGGAAACTGGTTTTCTTGACTTTTATTTCTCAGAAAGCACTTTATAATATTTGTTGACTACATGGATAGATGAATGAACTAAAAAATACCCAGGTAGAAATATTTAGAAACCAGTTGCAAATGAAAAATGATGATTAGGGAAGATAGTTGGGTTTGAGATCTTGACCTTGACAGTTAAGATTTTGTGGGAAGAGTGTTTAATATAAGAGGAAATGAGGATTAAAGTGAAATCAGGTGCATAAATGGGGTAAGTTACAAGCAATTCCCATTGGCATCGCAGCAAATAATGCAACCCAAAGTATGAAAGAATTTACTCTATTGAGTGCCAACAAAGTTTGAGAAATCAAATTAGATCTCACTTGTATTGCTAAAGTCTTGGCATTTTAATTGTTTTCTAGAGGATTACCAATGACATGGTTAGTGTCATTCGTTGGTTCAGCCGTGGTTGAGAAATCTATGTCAATACAGGAAAAACGAATTAGTGTTACACTTCTGATAGGGAAGTCAAAGTCCTTCTATGCATATTATCTCATACCCCTCCAAAATCTCCTGACTAACATAATGAGTCACATAATGAGTCTGTAGCTTTTATAGGTCTCTTGATCTTTCTTTGAACATGTTGTATGGTTTATTTCTCATAAACCAGATATAGTATCTTTTTGAGTCTAAGCCAATGCAGAGCTTTGAGTGTTCTTAAAAGAATACAGACTATTGAATCACTCATGTTGCATACCATCGTGTAACATCTGTGTAGTAAGGGTAGCCACACTATTTCTAGGATTTATCTCAGTCAACAAATTACCTTCATGTCACTAGGAAAGCAAGAATATTTTCTCTCAAGCCCACCGGTTTCCTTATATTGCTATTAGGTCATGTGAAATAGGGAAATAGTCAAATCTAATTTCTAAAAAATTTTCTAAAATTCTCACAATGCCAGTGGGTCATTCTGCAGTTCTGAGATTTGAATAGCAGTTGGCTTCCAGGAAAAGATGAGAATGGTAGTCCCAAGAAAGTCCAAGCAGGACATCCTGAAAGTGATGATCTTGACCAGATGATAGTTATGCTCTCCTGGTGGGATGGACTCACCTTAATTGACTGCATAAGTGAATAAGGGGGCTTGGATGTCTACCATCTTAGGAAAAAAATGGGACTAAAATCTTTCCAGTGCTGGGTTTATATGGCCTATAAAAGCACCAAAGGACCAGGATAATACAATTTGTTTTAGTGTGTGTTTTCATATGGACATATTGGGTTATGATTTAGTTCTCTAAGGAATTTTTTTTTTTTTAAGATTCTATTTATTTATTTGTCAGGCAGAGATCACAAGTAGGCAGAGAGGCAGGCAGAGAGAGAGGGGGAAGCAGGCTCCCTTGCGGAGCAGAGAGCCCGATGTAGGGCTCGATCCCAGGACCCGAGACCACGACCCGGGCCGAAGGCAGAGGCTTAATCCACTGAGCCACCCAGGCGCCCCAGTTCTCTAAGGAATTTTTAATGTAAAGGGTAGAATCTGATGAGTTCTGGACATGTTATTTTCATTTTGTGAGTTTTCCCAAAGTGTGTTCTTTGAAACAGCATGGTGAGTGGGTGGGAATGCCTATTTTTACACAGACTAATTCAACAGTGCATGTTACTACACATCTGATCAGTCTGCCCAGCCTTTCAAGTGTACTGAAGCCATTGGAGCCTTTTAAACTCTATAATCAGGCCATAAACAGTGTGAGTGTGTGTGTGTGTGAGAGAGAGAGCGAGAGAGAATGAGAGAGAGCAAGAGCCTGACTTACTGTTTTTTATAAGAATCTGACTCAGTACTCCTATTTAATATTAGAACCATGTGTTTAAAAGTTCCATTCATTATTCCAAGTCATAGTAACCAGAATAAAGCCCACATTGAAAGTGATTTTAGAAGAGCCCATATTTAGTAAGGGCACTGGTTTCCCCTGAGAATCTAGTCTACTGGTAGATGTCCTAGAGTGAAATGATGTTTGTGTATCAAAGATATGGAGTTACCTAGAATTCAGAAAGTACTTTTATATCAGGAGTTGAATTTTTCATCCTACAACTCTTTTTGATAATAATTCCGTCAAAAGAAATCAATCAAATAATGATGCTGTTGAGAAGAGGAAATACTTTACTCTCTCTCATCCAGGGAAAGTCCTGCACTGGGAAAGGAAGCTTTGGAAGGGTGGGTGGCACAGTGGAAGAGCTCACATTAGGAATTTGAGTGGCTTTTGGAGGAGGAAGCACTGAAGAGGCAGGGGTTTGTTGAGCATCCTTCCAAGAACTCCTTATTTCCCCACAGAGCCCTGCCTGGAGAGGATATTACTGATGATCTTGTCACTGTGGAAGTTGGAAGTTGGCCTTCATTTACTGAGGCAGAAGGAAAGAGCTGAGAGGTAGAGAGATGGGAGAGGTTACAAGATGGATATCTTTCTGAATTAGGCATCAAGTAGATGCCTCGTCATTGCCTGGCACTGTAGAGATTTCAACTGATCTTTTCCTGGAATCTTCACAGTCACTCATGGTTTTTATTTTACTCAGAAAAGACATTTTTATCATGGTGAAAATTTTAGCTATGCTTTGAAGGAAAGGAGGAACCACCCATAGCTACATCTCTTAAGCATTTACTATGGGATGAAAGTTCTATGTTCACTACCTCGTCCAATATCTCAGGCTCATTCCCATTCTCACAGATCATGAAAAGAGTTAGAGAGGTTAGAAAACTCGCTTAAATCACCCAGCTAATAGGTTGACAGGACCAGGGATGAACTACATCTGACTCTAGTGTTCATCTCTTCATCAATTCTCTTTATTGTATTCCCCCAGAAAGATCAATTCAGGTAAAGAAGAAGACATCCTTGTGGGCATGGGGACCTCATAATCAATAACTGTGTTGAATGAATTGGGGGAATCCAATAGTTTTGTTGAGGTGGACGTTTTAAGTTGGGCAGTATTGACAGGTATCTTTCATCTGAACATGGCCTGCAGGTTCTTGCATCATCTGGCCATGCCCCTCATTGTCTACCTTCCCAACCAACCTGGCCTTTTTTTCAGTTCTTCAACTGACCATGCTCCCTTGATCACAGGACTTTCCCTCTGTTCCTTAATGGATCATGTTTTCTTGATCACAGGACTTTTGCACATGCAGGTTCCTCTGCTGGATATCTCTTTTCCACTTCTTCTTCTTACTTGGTTAACTCTTGTCCTCTGTTATGTATTTCCTCAATCACCATTTTGTCACAGATTTTCTTGATCTGCTGTATTTTCTGTGTTACTCTCTCATAGTATTATAGATCTACCTGATTTTTAGTGATCTTACCACATTTATAAATTTATATATGTAATACTTTGTTTAATGTGTATCTCTACCATTGGTCTCTATGGGCTATGTCAATATGGATAGCTTCTGATCTGGTTATGGGAGAAATGGATGAATCAGTGAGTAAAGGGACAGTATTGAAGGCCTAGGGCAGCTGGAAACTTTATAAACCATAGCAGTCAGGAGACATTCTGGCACCTATATGGGGGCTTGCTGTAATGAAGACAGGGGTTGTTAGGTAATTCCGTTGTTAAATACCCTGTGGAATGAATTAGAAAGAAAAGTTTTCTAATGAGATGCACCTAGGTTCTTGCAGGAAAAGGGAGGGCCTGAGCTCCTGGTATATTTAAACTATGGTCACAGAATAAAAAGAAAGAGTCAGATACAAGAGGTGAGGAGTTAATGAACATGGGAGCAACAGGGAAGAGGCAGAGATTTCAAGCCCAGAAAATGGGGAAGATGAGATCCCATCTGCTGCTTGGGGTATCCTGGGTGACTGTAAATGATGAGCTCAGTCTGGGGTGTGAAGGACCAGGTGCTGCCTATAGCTGGGAATGAAATGGCATGGCTTTGAATTTGGGAGCTACTGACACAGGTGGTGGGTGAAAGTGCCCTAGGGAGAGGGATGGAAATAACCTTATGACTCCTTGCAAAAGATAAGTTTCATAGGCTCTTTTTGAGAAAACAAGAGTAGTTGAGTTATGGATCCAATGTCACATAGATAGTAAATGACAGAGCAAGAATCTAGGCACTCAACCAGAGGCCATACACATTTTCCATCTGAAGGTTGACAGCTATAGGCTGTAGCACAAACAGGCTACAGTTTTAGCATTTCCTATATCATTCATTCTATCCAAGGAGAGATTTTTTTTACTGATTTTTTTTTTTTTTTAGGCATAATGTGCTATATGTAAAATGTCATCTGTTGTCATTTTGAATTTCTATAATAACACATGAATGCTTTTATGACCACAGTTTCTGAAATAAATCCTTTTCCTCTGCTCCAAATATGATCATGAATGTAGAAAGAGTAATAGAAACATTACCACTACTACCAAAATCTTCCAAATGGCCAAACAATATTAGCTTTTTATGAATACTTGCCAACTACCTGTGTTTTTGTAGACATCCATCTGAGTTTCTGCCATTATCTACATTATGTAGAGTGAGTAGAACGCTTGTAAGTACCACTGCTTAGTTTTTGCCTTTCAAAATCAACGGTATTTTTATAAAAACAAGATAATTTCTATGTAGCACTAAGACTAAAAGTTAAAGGATTATTTTAGATCGTAAGTACATGAAGTCTGTGTGTGCAAAAGTTATAGTGAGCTCCCCAAAATACTGATATGCTATACTATTTCTACTAATTTTCTCCAATACACACAAGGAGGAATGGAAAGATTAAAGCATACCGTCTAATTCATGAATAGTCCTTTTTTAAATATTTGTTTACTTATTTGAGAGAGAGAGGCTGAGCAGAGGAGAATGGGTAAAGGCAAAGGGAGAGAGAGAATCTCAAGCAGACTTCTTGCTGTTTGTGGCGCCCAATATGGGGCACGGTCCCAGGACTTTGAGATCATGAACTGAGCTAAAATCAAGAGTTGAATGCTTAACCAACTGAGCCACCCAGGTGCCCTTAACTTGTGAATAGTCTTAAAAAATACTTTGTAAAACGTAGCCTTCTACTATTCCTCATTACTGCTGCTAAACTGAAAGGGCAGAGAGATATCTAATTAGATAATTAGATATTTAGGTAGATAGATAGATAGATGATAGATAGATAGATAGATAGATAGATATACATTTATATTTGACCCTTGAACAACATGGGTTTGAATTGCACTGGTCCATTTATACATGGATTTTTTTTTTTCCAGTAAATACAGTTCAGGGTTGTAAGTGTATCTTTTCTTCCTTATGATTTTCTTAATATCATTTTTGTCTACTTTATTGTAAGAATACAATACATAATACTCATAATGTACAAAGTATGTTTGTTGGCTGTTTATGTTACAAGGCTTCCTGTCCACGGGTGATTGTTAGTAGTTAAGTTTTGGGAGAATCCAAGTTATATACAGATTTTTGACTGTGCTGGCCATTAGCACCCTTAACCCTCATATTGTTCAAGGGTCAGCTATGTATCCATATATTTATCAAAAGATATAGCTCTGTCAATATACAGTGATAACACAAAGTATGGATCTTGCATACTAGTTAAGAATGATAAACACTAAATACATAAATGAATATTAAACAAAAACAGACCCCTCGTCACCCTCATGGTCCCATTTTTGCTCCAGCAAGATCAAAGAAACTATCATAAATCAGGAGAAACTAACCACACTGCAAGCACAAGTACGCATTGGTGGGAAAGGAACTGCTCCCCAAAAGATGGTTCATAGAACGCTAGAGCAGATGATAAAAAGCTCAAGTTCTCCTTAAAGAAGTTAGGGGCAAACAGTATCTCTGTTATTGAAGAAGTGAATGTGTTCACAAACCAAGGAACATAAATCCATTTTCACAACCTGAAAGTTCGGGAAGCCCTGGTGGTGAACACTGTCTCCATTACAGACCATACTGACACAGATCAGCTAACAGAAATGCTACCCAGTATCTTCAACCAACTTGGTGCAGACAGTCTGACTAGTTCACAAAGATTGGCTGAAGCTCTGTCCACACAGTGTGTGGATGGAAAACCATCCCTTATTCCCAGAGAGAAGGAGGATGATGAAGTTCCAGATCTTGTGGAGAATTTTGATAAACCTTCTAAGAATGAAGCAGACCAATGAACTGAGCCATTTTCTTGAAGAAGATAAAACTTGAGGAAGTTACTGGGAGCTGCTATTTTATATTATGACTTCTTTTTAACATTTTGTTCATGGATAAAATCTAGATCTCTAATATTTTTAAGGCCAAGTCCCTTGGACACTGCAGCTCTTCTCAGTGTTTGCTTAAACACAATTCATTCTTTGCCGCTAATTAAGCTGACAAGGTCTGGGAATAAAGTTGGAAACAAGGTTAATAAAGTTCTTTTCCTCATAGATGGTTTTATTTTTTATTTCATTGACATTGATTTGTATACAGAAAGCAAAGTTGTTTATAGAAAGCTAATCATGGCATGTAACATGTCTGGTAATCTTTGATGAAATTTGATTAAAGATTTTAAATGATTTTAAATGGCAGTATAATGTAAAAAAAAATTAGATAATGAAAAATATGGACCAAATGTAAAAGAAGAGTATTAAAGAAAGGGACAAATATTTATGATAGTATGGTCAAGAAAGACTTCTCTGAAAACCCAGAAATATATGATCTTCTATACCTGGTAGGAGTTTGGGTTTTATTCTTAGTATTTATAAGTCTTTGTTGAACTTTAACTGTGAGTAGTAGTCTCTGCTTTAGGTTTTCCCAAGATCATTTTGGCTCTGGTATAGAGAATTATGTTTTGGAGGAAGTGATAGCAGCACAAGTCCTGCTGAGGAGGTCTTGTTCGGTAGTCTACGTGAACATGCATGGCGGTTTGGACTAAGGTGTTAACAGTTGTATTAGTTATTACTATGTAATAAGTTGCTGCAAAATTTGGCAGCTGAAGACACTATTTCTGAGGGCCAGGAATCCAGGAGCAGCTTAGCTGAGTGGTTCTGGCTTAGCATGTCTTAAGAGAATTCAGTGAAGCTGTCAGCTGGGGCTGCATCTGAAGCCTTGACTCCAGGTGAAGTGTGGACACTCACATGGCAGGCAGGGAGGCTCTGGAGTTTGGCTGCAGCTGGGCCTCTCATCCTCCAGGCTGCTCTACTCTGTCTGGCCTTTCAGCAGAATAGCCTGAACTATTTTACATGACTTAGGCAAGGATTTCTGAGCTATAAAATCAAAACTTCAATATATAAAAGAAAAAAAAAATTAATTGAAATTCACCAAAGCTTAAAGCGTCTGTTCTATGGAAGACATTAAGAGAATGAAAAGACAAGCTTCAGACTGGAAGAAAATATTTACAAACAATATACCTAATAAAGAATTTGTACCCAACACTCAATCCATAAGAAAACAACTCAGTCAAATAATGGGCCATGTTTTAAATAGGTATGTCACTAAAGAAGATGCACAGATGACAAATAAGTACATGAAAAATGTTCAAAACTATTAGTCATTAGGGAAGTGCAAATTAAAGCTATATTGAGCTTTCACTACATACTTACTAGAATGGTTAATTAAAAAAAAAAGCAACAAAAACTGACAACAGGGACACCTGGCTGGCTCAGTTGGTAGACCATGTGACTCTTGCTCTCATGGTTATGAGTTCAAGCCCTATCTTGAGCCTAGAGCTTACTTGAGGGGAAAAAAAAATCCAAAATAAATAAATAAATATGTACATAGGTAAGTAATTAAATAAATAAATCTGACAATACCATAAGCTGGTAGGCATTAGAAGCAACTAGTACTCACACATTTCTGGTGAGAAAGGACTGGAAAATATATTGGTTTGACAGTTTTTAAAAAACTTAATCATATACTTAATGTATTATCCAGTAATCTCACTGCAACAAATTTGTTAAAAAAGAAATTAAAAATTATGTTTGCAAAGATTTGTATGCAAGTATCATACTAACTAGCTTTATTTACTTCAACTTGGACCACTAGTGCAATCTTGAATAAGAATGGTGAGAGGGAACATTCTTGCCTTGTTTGTTTGTTTTTTTCTTTTCTTTATGTATCCTTCAGTTAATACTGCCTTGTAATAATTTTTAATATCTTATAGGAAATCTTGTCTTTTTATAAAAATCCATGGCTCCTTTTGTTTCTATTCCTATTAAGTATGTTAATTTTATACTTAGTTTGTGAAATTCTACCCAAAATATTTGAAGGCATTTGATTGGAATTACATAAGTTAATTTAGAAAGAATGGCATCTATGTAATATTGAGAATTCTAATCCATGAACTTGGAGTTTCTCTCCATTAATTATAGTCTTTAATGACTGTAACAAAATTGTATAATTTTCCCTGCATTGATCTTTCATGTCTTTTATCATATTATTCCTGCTTATTTGTTTCTCTGCCATTGTAGTAGTGTGTTCCCTTCTCCTCCTCCTTTTTTTTTTTTAATTTATTTGACAGACAGAGATCACAAGTAGGCAGAGAGGCAGGCAGAGAGAGAGAGAGGAGGAAGCAGGCTCCCTGCTGAGCAGAGAGCCCGATGTGGGACTCGATCCCAGGACCTTAGCCTGGGATCATGACCTGAGCCAAAGGCAGAGGCTTTAACCCACTGAGCCACCCAGGCGCCCCTTTCCTCCTCCTTTTTTGTCTCCATCTTCTTCTTTATCTTCTTCAGAAGGAAAAACATTGTTTTTGCTTTATTTTAAGAATTCAGAATTAAGAATTTTATGAAAGGCTCATTAAACAATTTGTTTATATAGCAATCTCATCGAAGTGTATAGCAATATATTAACAAGCTTGCCATGTCTTTTATTTGTTTTCTTTTTTTAATAGATATAATTTACACACACCATGTTATTACTTTCAGGTGTAAAACATAATAATTTGATGTTTGTATATATAGTAAAATGATCACTACAACAAATCTAGTTGACATCCAGCTTTGTTTTGTTTTTATATATTTTTATTTACTTATTTGAGGGAGAGAGACAGAGATAGCGACAGAAATAGAACAGTAGAGCAGGGTGGAGACAGAGAAGCAAGGAAGCCGCTATGTGGTTCTGAGCAGGGAGCCCTGATGTTGGACTTGATCCCAGGACCCTGAGATCATGACCTGAGCCGAAGGCAGAGGCCTGATGACTGAGCCACCAAGGCACCCCATATTTTTGAACTTGAAAGAAAAATATTCACATTAAGTAGAGAATTAGTTGTAGCTTTTTATAGATGCCTTTTATCAGGTTAAGGAAGTACATACCTATTTATACTTTAATGGAAAGAACAGATGTTGAATTTTGTCAAATTCTTTTCATACATACGATCATATGATTTTCCTTCTTTAATGTGCTGATTTGGTGAACTCTACTGATTGACTTTTAAATGTTGAATTAGCCTTGCATTTGTGGCATAATGGCCCTTATGTATTATCATTTTTATCTATGTCTAGATTTTACTTGCTTATATATTTTTTTGATTCTGTGTGTGTGTGTGTGTGTGTGTGTGTGTGTATTTTCATGGGGGATTTTGTTCTGTATTTTCTTTGGCTTTGGTCGCAGAGTAATCTTGGCTTTGTTCAATGAGTTTGGAAGTGTTCTCTTCTATTTTCTGGTAGAGTTTGTGCAAAATTGATATTTATTCCTTAAATGTTTGGTAGAATTTGTTATTGAAATGATCTGGGCCTGTTTTTTCTTTGTTGGTAATACTGTGTCTTGATAAGGATTTGGGGCTTTAGAATTAAGTAACCCCAGATTCACATCTTACTGTTCATTTCTCCTTGTAAGACCTTGGGGCAAGTTACTCAATCTCCAAGTAACCTGAGCCTCAGTTTTCTCATTTATAAAATGGGTGGCTGCGAAGACTGAATAATAAGCATCAGTTGTTCAATCTGTATTACCCTGGGTTTATATATGTTAACTTATTCAGATTTTGTTATTATGTCATACTATTTACTACTATTTATGCTGTTATAATCTTTATTTTAGAGGTCAGAAAACTACTGCAAAGGGAGATTAAATAATTTACTCAGAGTTACTCTGGTAGCACATGATGGGGACAAGATTTGAACTGAGGCTGGTTCCTAAGTTCTTGCTTTAAGCGCTAAACTGCACTAACCATAATGACACCTGTCTTTCAGGAATGCTAGCAGTATTCAATTAGGCAATTCATGCAAGCAGCTCAATTTGTGTTATTTCAAAGTTGTTTAATAAATGGGTATTGTCACTAATAATGTGAATTACTGTTGGTTTGAAGTCTAACTACTATGGAATATTTTCAACCTGAAAGACATATTAGTATAGACACATTATTAAATACCTTTTTTAAAGTTCACTGCAGGGGAACCTGGGTGGCTAAGCTGGTTAAGTATCTGCCTTCAGCTCACGTCATGATCCCAGGGTCCTGGGATAGAGAGCCCCCATGTCAGGCTCCCTGTTCAGCGGGGAGCCTGCTTCTCTCTCTCTCTGCATCTCCCCCTGCTTTGCTCTCTCTCTCTCTTTTCTGACAAATAAATAAACAAAATCTTTTTTTAAAAAGGACACTACAGTGAAATATTATAAACATTTGGTGCCCTGTACAAAGTAATATTGTGATCACCAAATTTTATTCGGCATAAATAAATTCTTGCGCTGGTTCAGCACTTTTTGTGTAGTCCTGGTAATTAAATCTCTCAAAGTGTTAGAGGCTATGAAGAATATCTGTTTCCGGGGCGCCTGGGTGGCTGAGTGGTTAAGCCTCTGCCTTCGGCTCAGGTCATGATCCCGGGGTCCTGGGATCGAGTTCCGCATTGGGCTCTCTGCTCAGCAGGGAAGCCTGCTCCCCCCTCTCTCTCTGCCTGCCTCTCTGCCTACTTGTGATCTCTGTCTGTCAAATAAATAAATAAATAAAATCTTTAAAAAAAAAAATCTGTTTCCGTCACTTTGACCTAAGTTGTCGAGTGGTTTAAAAAAGAGAAGTATGTAAAGGTGCTTTGAAAAGTATAGCTAGTGCTTGGGCGCCCGGGTGGCTCAGTGTAAGCCTCTCCCTTTGGCTCAGCTCAGGTCATGGTTTCAGGGTCTTGGGATCGAGCCCTGCATTGAGCTCTTGGCTCAGCAGAGATCCTGCTTTGCCTCCCCACACGCCCCCCACCGCCTGCCTGCCTCTCTGCCTACCTGTGATCTCTCTCTTCTCTGTCAAATAAATAAAATAAAATCTTAAAGAAAAGTACAGCTAGTGCTCATATTAAATATAAATATTTGGTGTTCTAAGTTGAAAATCAAAATTATTTGTTGATATATATTTTGAGATGATTCTCAATATCATTATTTACTGTGATAGTACAGTTAGATGGCATTTAATATCAGATTTTCAGGTCTCTATGGTGGTTATTCAGGCTTACCTTATTTTAGCTTTTTTTTTTTTCTCTGTCCAAATGAGGTGATGCCTGGCATATGCCCAAATATCAGATTCATTTTATTTATTTGAAACTTATAAAGGTAACCTAAAAAGTGGAATCACAAGTTTGATAAGTACTTTGCCCTACTTTTCAGTCAGCAAAACTTATTTTAGCTTTTTAGTGATAAATCTCATTATTTCAAAATATCTAACACACTGGCCTATTGTATGCTTGTGATTAATTAAGACTGTGAGTGGTGTGGAAGATTGGCACATGGCACGTTTTGACAGAAGGTTAAAGCTTTCTGTTGTGAACTTTAATAGTTATTGTGCAGAATGTCAAAAGCTAAGGAACCATGATAATAATAACATTGCGTTTTTTTGTGAATTATAGCTGACTTTGGGCTGGCAAAGCAAAAACAAGAAAACAGTAAACTCACGTCTGTTGTTGGAACAATCCTGTATTCCTGGTAAGGACAATTATTTTATGGTTCTCAAACAGCACACCTAACTGTTTGGGGCTTTAGTTTCATGTCTTGGCTTGCAAAGGAAAGATGATTTTAGGAAAAGGAGCTTATTTAATGTTTTCCTCAATTAGCCAGATAATACACATGTCCACAAGTATACATCATTATGTGTGTTTGAAATAACAAGAAATTCTCTTTAGGGTAACTCTGCCCCTCGTGGAGACTACTTTTATTACTTATAAATTGAAACGTTCCTTGGCACATAGTAGGTGTGCAATTGTTGTTGAAGCATCTGTGAAGGAACTAACAGACTCGCTACTCACCATGACACTTGGAGTATTTTATTGTACCTGCTCAAAAAAGGACTGTTTTACTCTCTCTTCCTGTAAATATTCAAGGGCAGGAGAAAGGCTTTTTGTGTACTAATATGTATCCTGGCACCCAGGAGATAATAGGTGCTGAATACATTTTATTGAGTGAATGAATAAATGGTGACAATATACTTAGACCTATGTTTATAAAGTTGGTCGCTTCTTGGGTAAATGGGTGTTTATATTTTGATGAATTGAAACACTTGTAACTTATTTAGCATGCTTTGAGGGTTCCTTTACAATCCATTAATTATCAGGCAGTGAGAATCTTCTTTTGCTGATCACGTATCATTTGTCTGAATCTTTTCAAATTAGCAAGCAGATAGAGTCATCAGTAGACATAACACATTCAGGGAAATATTCTCAAATCTTATTCAGCAGTTCAAGCCATCTAGACACTTCCATCTTCTTTTTTAATCTACTCTGTTGTTGTGCAGTTGATTCCCAGGGATAGGATTCTGAATAAATCTTCTCAAGGGAGGGTGGAAATTCTCCCTAAGTAACAGTCTCATTTTAAAAATGCCTTTCCTATAAGAATATTCAGAATAGAAAAAAAAAAAAAGAATATTCAGAATAGTGTCAGGGGGTTCCTACCACGATTCTGACCCTGTTGGCTAGTTATTCTCTCAAGTAATGACTGCAAATTTAGGACGTTCCCTAATAAACTGAGTGACATGTCCAGTTCCTTTTGAATTTTCTGTATCTTCATTTTCCGAGTTTGTGAATTGGACAAAAATAAAGCAGATATATTTCATGGTCCCACCCTGCTCTGAGTCTCATACCTCCTGCCTTTTTCTTTTTTCTTTCTTTTTTTTTTTTTTTTAAAGATTTTATTTATTTATTTGACAGACAGAGATCACAAGTAGGCAGAGAGGCAGACGGAGAGAGAGGAAAAAGGAGGAAGCAGGCTCCTCACTGAGCAGAGAGCCCGATGCGGGGCCCGATCCCAGCACCCTGGGACCATGACCTGAGCCGAAGGCAGAGGCCCCAATCCACTGAGCCACCCAGGCGCCCCATGCCTTTTTCTTTAATTGTCTTTTTAGCCATCCCCAAACTGTTTCCCACCAAATTCTATAATCTTTGTATAATCCTGAAATTCTCTTGAGACTATTGATGTAGTCATAGGATGCCTGTTCCTGCCTTCTGGAGGCCCAAGCATTTGATGAGTCTGATGTTCCCCTGTCCTTTGCTCTTTCTTTTGCCTTTGCTTCCTCAAATATTACCTTATTTAATGGAAAAAAGTTCTCTTTATCTACTTTTGTAGGAAGTGCCTCAGAGCATTCTTTATTCTATAGCTCAGCTGCTAGATAAATGGTTTGTGGACCCTGGACTGATTGTACTAGAACAGAAGGTCAATAAAAGCTCCTTTTCTTCCTCTGATTTGATTCATTATGAAGCAGGTCATTGTTATCCTTCTCATGGAAAATAGTCTCCAAATATGGTCCTTGGTTCTGGTTTTTATCTGTATGTCTTACTTCACTTCCAGAGTCCAAGACTGCACACTATCTTCAATGGCATTTTCAGAGCAAATTTTAGAGTTTGAAGTTCTGATAAACTTTTTAGGCATGTTCTTCAAGGAACACTCATTTGGGATTTCTGGATAATAAGCAAGTATGAGCTAAAATGAATGGAAAACTTTGACTAATCCTGGAATGGGAATTCTTTGAGACTTTATTGCTTAGTGTAATCCCATTCACATTATGACATTAGATAATTTAAATGAAAGGTGGGGAAGTTTCCATTGGATGGATGATAATAAACCTGTAGTGAAACTTGGACAAGCAGAGACAAAGTGAAGCACACCCAACAATTGACTGTACCTCTTGCATTCTTAAAAATGCGGTAATAAACTCAGAACTCTTAAATGGCATAGATCAGTTCAGTAACTTCCAGTTACTGATTATTTAAAGACCAAGTCTTCAGTGTGGCTACAGGCCCACAGCCCTGCATGTTCTAGCCCCTGCCAAGTCATCATCTTTACTTTAGCCCTGCCTTCACTCTATTGATTTCTAGCTGCTGCACCTGTGTTCCCACTGACCACAGGGCCTTGGCACATACTACTCCCGCTGCTTGGAATACTCCCCACTGGCCATCTGGTTAAATCTTTTTCATCCTCCATCTCTCTGCTGGAGTGTTGTCTTCTCTGGAGAAACCTCCTAGCCAACACGTATTTTCCCTGGTCTACATACTCCATGCACTCTTCTTTCATATGGTTGAACTTTTCACTTATTTTGTGATATGCCTGGATGATTTTGTTTACCACTATCCCCACCCCAGAGTCTGGTATTTTATAGGCTCACAAGAAGTATTTATAATATGAATGATCTAATACTTGCATGGTTATGAATAGTACTTGAAGAAAATTGCTTCTTTCTTTCTTTTTTTTTTTTTTAAGATTTTATTTATTTATTTGACAGAGATCACAAGTAGGCAGAGAGGCAGGCAGGCAGAGAGAGAGGAGGAAGCAGGCTCCCTGCAGAGCAGAGAGCCCGACGTGGGGCTCAATCCCAGGACCCTGGGATCATGACCTGAGCCGAAGGCAGAGGCTTTAACCCACTGAGCCACCCAGGCACCCGAAAATTGCTTCTTTCAACTGTAACAAAAGTTTAATCTCCTCTCTCTCTCCCTGTGTGCTGTTCCTTCAGATCTTCAAAATGTTACTACATGGTTTCTTTTTCTCCGGCTAGCCAGAGTTTATGTCCTTACTTCCTTCTGGTATCTGCTTTAATGTCACTTCTGTAGGGAGGTTTTCCTGATCACCTACCCAACACAGCAGCCTCCTTCTGACTGTCTCTTACTCTTGCTTTATATTTTCATAGCATCTGCCTCTATCTGACATTATGTCATATTTTAATTGATCTATCCTATGTTTCTCCCACTAAAACACAAACTCTATGATGGTGGGGCTATTGTTGACTTTGTTCACTGCTGTTTCCCTGGGGCTTGAAGAACAGACTTACAGAATCTTAATAAATATTTTGAATTATTAAAATGAAAAAAAGTTTTAAGTGAAAATGAGTCATTCTGGTTTTTATGTTTGTCTGAAATGCCTTTTTTTAAACTTTATTAAGTAATTGGGAAAATGGACACATATAATTGTATATATTTAAAATATACAACACAATGATTTGATTGACATATACATCACAGGATGACTATTAAGATCAGGATAATTAACACATCCATCCACATAGTTAACTTTCTTCTGTTGTGTTCTTGCAACAGTGCTCAAGCTCTACTCTCAGCAACTTTTTAGCAAACAATACCATATTATTAATCACAGACACATACTGTACCTTAACTCCTTGGAACTCTTTCTTCTTATAACTGAAAATTTGTATCCTTTGATCTGCATCTCCCCATTTCTCCCTTCCTGCAGCCCTGAACAGCCATCACTCTACGTTTTTATGAAATCACCTTTTTTTTTTTTTTTTGTCTTTGTCTGGCTTTTTTCCACTTAGCATATTATCCCATAGGTTCATTTATGTTGTTGCAAATGGCAGGATTTCCTTCCTTTTAATGGGTAAATAATATTGCATTGTATAAATACTCTATATTCTATATTTTAATATGATGAAAAATCCATGTGTATTTTTATCAGGGTCTAAAGCACTAATATATTTTTGAATTTTTCTGACTTTTGCCTTCATGAAGCTTAAAGGGAACATTTTTAGTTTGAAACAGTAAGTACTTTGATGCTAGGGTCTGCTGTATTTTTTCTATTTATTTACTTTTTATCTTTCATAGTTACCAGAACAGTGACTAATGGGATCATGCAGGATATTATCATTTAAAAAAAAATGTGGAATGATTAGAAGTTATTGAGACAAGTGTTCTTCTATAACTGATAAATTGGTCCTGAGGGAAATTGCTAAAGAAGAATTTTAAAGAATGAGAGCATAATTGGAAAAAGGATGTGAAATTGGCAGGCACACTGGTAGGGTCATTATTGAGAGCATAGGCTCTGGAATCAGACTGCTTGGGTTTAAGTCCTGGGTCTACTGTTGAGAGTTATAAATGATTGAATTTCCCTATGCCTCAGTTTCCCCATCTATAATCTGAGATTATTAATAGTGCTTACCTTCTAGGACTGTTGTCAGATTAAGTGAGGTAGTACAGGTTGTGTGCTTGGAACAATGCCGGATTGGCATATAGTAAGCACTCATTAGATCACAGTGACTGGTATCTGCTAACTGGAGTCTAAAATTTGAAAGGATGGCACTCATTTGACTATATAGATTGTATGGTGTCTAAGAATCAGATTCATTTCTTTTTTTAACAGTATTTTTTAAAAGATTTATTTATTTATCTATTTGACAGACAGAGATCACAAGTAGGCAGAGAGGCAGGCAGAGAGAGAGAGGGGGAAGCAGGCTCCGTGCTGAACAGAGAGCTGATGCGGGACTCCATCCCAGGAGCCTGGGATCATGACCTGAGCCGAAGGCAGAGGCTTTAATCCACTGAGCCACCCAGTCACCCCTCAAATTCATTTCTTAATAATTACAAGAGAGAAGAATTACTTGTGCTGTGTTTATTTATAGTTCATTCTCCTTCCCTATCTCTATGTTTGCTCCCTGAATGGCTGTTTTGGTTACTAGGAAGGACCAGGATTTTTCTAGCAGCTGAGGAGTGTGAAAGGGAAGGAGTATGTATTTAGCATGCAAAGACAGGGAACCTGGAGGAACAGCACTTTCCATACTAGGGCCTTGAGCAGGTGGGATGTGGGGATGCTTTTACCTATATTTGCATTTATTCATGGCTTCTCTGTGGCCCAGCAGGATAAGATACACCTGAATAATATATAATATCACCCCTTTCTGCCCACAGACCTTCCAAGGCTCTATAAATACACACACACACACACACACACACACACACACACACACACAGACTCTTAGATGAGGTAGGAGTGAATTTTGAACAAACTCAGAATTTATTTACACAAATTGAACTCTGAATACATCTTAAGACTCAGTAGAATAGGTCACATGATCCCACAAATTTAAATGGAAGCTGCAAGATAGAAACCACTAGAGAGCATCTATTAATGGTGTTCTACCCCATAATGTCTACCAGCAGCACAAAAAGCAAGAAAGGGAGTTCTCTCATGCTTGATTTTGTCAGTGGAGGTCCTTGCTTCTTTATTGATTGGTAATTCCAAATCACATATCTTCAGTTTCTACATCTCCTTTTCTTTACCTTTTTAAAGTACTTTTTACAAGTAAACATTGGTCTGTAAGCATTGGATGTCTTTCTCCACATTTACCTGAGTTATTTGTCTAGTTTGCCATTTTAAACATTTGATATTCAAGGCATTATATCAAATATTCCACATTTCCTATTAGAAGTAAGTGCAAAAGGGATTACAGGATGGTCAGATGTTTTACTTTAATTAATGTTTTGTTGGTGACAGGTTTGACCAAAGGAAATGTCCTCCTATTCTTAAACACAATTTATTGAATAATTAAGAAATTAGATGAATTACTTGATGATGAAAAAAATATATGTTTTGGTTATCTACTGTTACAGAACAAATCATCCCAAAATTTAATTACTTAACAACAGTTTGTATGGGTGTGCTGTGCAGTTCCTGTGTCGGTTTCATTGGGTTCACTTACATGGATGCATACAACTGAAGTATTGTCTTGTCCAGAAGGTCCGAGATAGCCTCATGTATCTGACAGTGAGTGCTGATTCTTGTTGAGGGCCCCTCGAATCTGTTCCAGGTAGCCTTTTATGAGACTGTGATAGAGTGGCAGTCTAAGAGGGTTCCCCTGGATCATCTCATGCTTGTACTGCCTACCCTTGGCCCATGCTGGGAACTGTAGGAACCCTCTCATCCAGCAGTGTCCTTCTAGCACTATCCGCAGAGAGAACATGGTGCTCACTTTATAGGAAAAATACTTGAAGGAATGCCATTATTTATTGAAGGCTGTATTAGGAGCTAGGAGGCATTAAATCGATAGCTAAGATATGAAGTCCAAGGTTTGGCCCAACACACCTGAGGATGGGGCATTAGTAGAATAGGTTCACACTACTGCCATGGCATGGTCAGTGTCTTTATTTCCATACAATACAATATAATTTATTTCTCTATACTTCAAGCATTGGTACATCTCCACAGTGTGAAAATGAAATTCTCCTTCAGTTCAATTCTTAACAGACTCAGCATATTTAGGGGAAAGCAGGAGCTGTGGTTTGGCTAGGTTGGGATTTATGTTGGAATAGTGGGAGACCTGGAATTTTCCTCTTGGCATTATAGAGCTGCCTGATATCTCTCAGCCTGGCAGTACCTTAATGGAAATACTCTTTTTCAGAAGACCTGCAGAATGAAACTGTTCATCACTTCACGTGTTTCTTATATAGGTACATCAGCAATTGTCAGCATCAGATAACTTAGTTCTTTCCCATAGGGAAAATTCAATATAATTTGGGAGACACACACACATATACATATACACACATGAGTAGAATGATCAAGGATTAGTAAGCCACACAGTGCTTACGTGAGCCTCTGGCAGGTGCACAGAGAAAGTCCGTAGGAATGGTATGCAAAGCTCTGGGTAGAAGGGGGAGCTGCCAGTGCTGCAGAACTTGAGGGACAGGCCCACGGGGGTGGAGTGGGCACTCTACTATTCTGTATAATGGTTGTACCATGGTCTGTGCACTATGCAGGATTTATACAAAGTGACTTATAGTTTCCTGCCATTAAGACACTATGGCAGGACTTGCTTGGAAGTGAGTCTGGCTGACTGATCAAATGGTTTGAAGGAAAGAAGAGAAAAGAGAACAGTGATGAGGGTAAACAGAGAAAGGAAACTGTGGGGGAAGGGAGAGGATTTGAACAATGGGGAAATATGAAGATCAAATTATATCAGAGGTAGAGAATTAAAGAAACATTTTAGTTATGTCTCAGTCAGTGCTGCAATCACCATCTTATTCTTATGAATGTATTACCTGATGACATTATCAATCATAAATGCCTTTACATCAATTTATTTCATAACTTATTTAGCTAATATTAATACTCTACACTATTATTAAATTATTAAATTTTAAACTTAATATTAATTATTTTAATTTTAATTATTTTTAATCTTGGCATTTCAGAATGCCCTTAACAATCCCAGGAGAGGCTATAGCACAATGCTAATAAAAGAAAACTTCTTTGGAAATGGCAGATATTGTTTTTCTCCCCCAAAAGTAGGATGATAGTTACTAGTCCAATATTTTGAAATTTAAGCTGCCCTTCAGGGAAGGAATTTTCCAGAAAATACATGTAACAAAACAATAAACTGTCAATCTGGGACAATATTATGGTCTGTAATAAAATGACAAAATAAAGATTTGAAAATGTGAACTGTATGTAACTTCAATACATATTGGTAACACTCAACCATTTCAAAACCTCATTTTCACAGAAAGGGAAACTTGCTAGATCCACACATTTGGTGGGTAAATTCTGAAAGATTTTATATATATATTACCTAATCCCACCTTAGTATTCCAGGGTTTCAAGAGAACCTTATCTATTTCCCATAAAGCGTTTTCCTCCTAGTCTACCCAGATAACCTTACCTTATTTACCTCAATTTATCCCCAATTTTTATAACAAAACCTGCTTCATCCATAAACTTTATAAAACCATGCTCCAAATCACAGCAGTGAGAGTAGTAATGAGGTGTCCTAGGGTTTGCCTGCAGGGCCGTCCTTCTATAGGAACCAGTGTAATGTAGTGCAGACTCTATGCTGGACAGCCTGGGTTTCCTCCTGGCTCTACACCTTCCTGTCTGAATTTGGGCAAGTAGCTTACTATTTCTGGGTCTCAATTTCCTTATCTGAAATGACAAAGCTGGTGGTTATAGTGATAGTTCTTACTGCATAAGGTTGTTGTGAGGACTAAAAAGATAGACGATAGATATATAGGTAGCTAGAAAAATAGAGGTAAGTAGATTGCACTAGCATTTGGAGTATAGCAAGGTTCAATAAATATTAGATGGGAGCAACAGCTTTATTCTTTAGGAAAATATTTCTTCCTCCCACTCCACTCAGGTACTCTTCCCGAAGGTTTAGTGAGTCCCATTGCATTGGAGATCTTGCCTCTGTGGCTTTTTTGGGCTGCCCAGACTTGGTGTTTCTCCCAAGGTAGGCTAGCCCTAGCATCCCTGTCCCTGTTGGGAAAATGGCAGGAGTGGGAGTGTTCTCTTCTTTGAAGCTGATCCGACTGGAATTCTTTCCTGAGAATGTGTTTGGCTGGGACTCAGTAAAGAGGTGAAACTGGAATGTGAAAGGCCCAGGAATGTGTGGTGGCCGTGTTTGTAGCCATAGTGGAGGTCCATCTGAGAAGAGGCCAGTACTTGGAGAGAAGAAGAGGAAGAACGGGAAAGTTCTGGCAAGGTCCAGACCCTAGATTCCATTTTCCTTAAGACCCAGCTGCAACTTTGCTCTTCTTGTATGTACAAAGCCTATCAGTGAGTTCCTCTGGTTGCCTAACCTTGCTGCATATCTTTGCTTGACCTTTAGTTCAGGTTGCCCCCAGTGTACACTCTGAGACAAGAGTTCATATGCAAGGGGATCCTAGGAAACAAGGGTAGAGGCATGGAAAAGAGTGACAAGGAAGGGAAGACAACAAATAAAGAGTTTCATGGGGGCAATTCACCACAATGGGCCACTGGATCTCAAACCTATTGGGCCAGTTTAAATGTATAACACAATGATCCCACCCAAAAGGAGAGAGTGGGGTGATTACACCAGGTCATACCCACCATTGGTTAAGGTCGGTTACATAAGTTGAGATACACAAGTTAACTGATACTCCTGTTGTGCTACAGGCAAAGAACATCCAACGGGTTAAGAAAAATCCTCAGACAAACTTGCAAATGGTTGGAACTCAGGCCAGTATGCTCTGAAGAAGTAAGCGTGAAGGGAAGTAGGGAAGACACCTACAGAACTTGCTTTGACTTATAAGGGAAAACACTCTGACCGGTGCATGAGAGATCACTTGCAGTGTGGCCTCAAAGTCTTTGTGGAAGCCGGGCAGAAAGGTGTCCAGTCCTCTTCTGTTCTTTGAGCAAACATAAAATCTTCCCAGCTTTTTCTGGACAATCTTCCGTGTCGATAGGGGAAAGTCATTAAAGAAGTCCCCAATAACTTGTTTTAGATTTTCCTCCTCATTAGATGGAGGTGAGAATTTTTTTTTTCCCCCCACAATCTCATCCTGTGAGATTTTCTGTCTCCCTATAGTTCTGGACTCGTAAAGAAGATGGTAATGTGATGTAGATGATGTAATGGTCACTTGAAAATAGCTGTGAAAGTAATAACTAAAAATCAGAAGCAGATCAAAATCTTCTCTCTGTGAGTGTGTCGACTAGCTTGTATAAAGGCTGTCTGAAGTTTACTTGGAAGTTGTTTGACTGCTTTTTAAAAATCAGTCTTTTGTTAGGAGCAAGACTATACATTTTTATGTGATTTTATATTTAGAGGAATGCATTTGTATAATTATATACTAGAATTGAGAGATTGTATTATCCTTCTTTGCAAAATTACCATAATTACTTTATTTAGTTATGTACTTGAATTTTAAAAGCTGGTGATATTTGGCTTGAATACAAATACAAAATGTGTGATGTCAACCGATATGCTAGCTATTTTTTTTTAAACTTCATTAGAGACAAGCAAATGGCAGTCGATGTACAATGAGAAATTTCAAGGCTGTTGGACCTGAATTTAATTTCTGTTCGTGACTCGAAGTAGGCAGTGCTTGATAATTTGATGGCTGGAGTGTAATCGTTGGGTGAATGTAATCCATTTGTTTAATTGCCCAGACTCCTCACTGTATTTACAGTTAATTGGTTCTCATTATGGTCCTTCTAATAGATACCATAAAGCAGTAGGATTAGAGAAACCTGAAAAAGAACATTTAATTTGTATTCTTTCTTGAAGCAAAACTTAACAAGTGTTTATCTGGTTCACTTTTCACCATCTTCATGACAGGTTAAGGGGGAGAAAGTCTCCAAGGGAAGTGATTTATAAGTTCTTTTCATTGTTTTGGGCCTTTGCCTTTGAAATTTCTATAGCCAGAAAGCCAAAAACCTAAAAATGTTCTTATGTCTAGTTGAATTCCTTTTCTTATGACTTGAAATGCTTTTTGGACTTCAGTGACTGTGCAAAGGAGCAGATCACTACCCATCATTTAATAGTTCTTCATATAGTGAAAGATTCTAAGTCTTTTCTTCTAAATTTCTTCCCTGTTTCTTAATAGTTCTAAACCTGCAATTTGGGATTCTAGATATTCCACCAAAAAACTGCCCATACTAAACCTTTTTTAATGCCGTAGGCCACATGAATTCATTTGATGAGGAGGAATCCAAGTTCCTTTTTAAAAGTGCAATTTTAGTGCCGCATTTTTAACTCAATTATATGCATTTGTTCCACATAAGGGCTGATTTTACTTTGTTTCATTTACTGACTTCGTTTACTGATGAAGCAAATTAAAATTGTAAATGTCCCTAGAAAATCTTCCAGTCTGCTTTTTCTTCCCTTCCTCCTTCCCCACAGTTACTTTTACTATAAATTCCGGAGCTTTCCTACATTAGTTGGGCTTCAAGCAATTTGCAAAGAATTTGATTGAAAACAAATTGGTAATGGTGCCAATGTAAACAAATAATGAAATTACTATAAATGAATATTTCTCATCACTGATTTTTAAAATCAGTGATCTGTTAACTGTAATTTTCAGAATTGTTTTTAGATACATAAACATTTTTACTTATTTTTAACTTTTTTTTTTTTAAAGATTTTTTTTTTTTTTATTTATTTGACAGCGAGAGATCACAAGTAGGCAGAGAGAGAGGAAGGGAAGGAAGCAGGCTCCCTGCCGAGCAGAGAGCCCGATGCGGGACTCGATCCCAGGACCCCGAGATCATGACCTGAGCCGAAGGCAGCGGCTTAACCCACTGAGCCACCCAGGCGCCCCTTATTTTTAACTTTTTTCTTTTTTTTCCCCCTGTGTATTTGATATTTTATTTCTACATTATTTCCAACTGTTGTGGCTATTGTACAATAAAATGGGGGACTGGTTAGCTTGGCTAGGTAAATAATGGTAAGTGGTATTATAGTAAAGTGTTTGTTGACCTAAAAGTGTATGCATAGTATATTGTTAAGTGGAAAGATAGGTTACCAATAGTACATGTATATTGCCATCATAAAAACAGAAATATCTGAAAATTCTGCCAAATATGGCATTCTGAACTGAAAGTGAATTAAAAACCAAAGGATGACAATCAGAAATAAAACAAAGAACAACAAACCCCTGAGTCCCCCCAAAATTCAAAACTTGTTGATTCAAATTTCTTCTATTGTTTGCTTATTATAAAAGCAGTATATTTTTAGTGCAGAAAATAATGAGAAAAGAATCCTATTAGGAACACTCATAATCTTACTAACCCAGAGGTGGGATAAACCTCAAAAAACCACTTCGTGTCTCAATTTCAAATCCTTCTCTGTGCAAATATATAGATACACATGCACATACATACATGCACTGATATAAATGAATGCTCTTTAGTTTTATATACATATTGTGTTCTAGTATCTGGGTAAATCATAAATTAGGCAACCAGTCTCCTTTTTTAAGACATTAAAAATTATTTCCAGCCTCTCCCTAATTCATATGACATAGGGCATGTATAATCGGCTGAAAATCATTTAGAAATAAGAAGGCAAAGAAAATTTTACAGCAAAATAATTATCAATATGTGGAAAATCCAATAACTGGGGATATTCATTGGTGATTATTTTCTCATTTTCTAAAAGAAATTTTTATTTTCACCAGAGTTTTTTATGGCCATTAAGATAAGAATAGCTAGCTAGAAGTTCTTAAGTCTTTGTTTGTATCAATCTTAGGCCTTTATATGTATCAGTGTCAGAATTTAAACCACATCAGTCTTAATGGACTGCTTTTCGATGGCGTAGTTTTTAACCCAAATGGTTGGTCACTGGCAAGTAGGCATGTTTATGGCACCTTCTCTGATTAACAGGACCTTTCCTCCTAATCTGTTCATATACAATTAACAAAAGATTTTCATTATTTTCTGATTTTGCTCTGCTCATATGAATAAAATTGTTTCCTTGCTTATGGGTATCACCTACCTAGTGATCTATATTTTCAAGTTTTGTATTACAGAATTAAGGACAAATAACCTGTGTTTTGGTGGAATCAAGTGTTTATCATGAACCCCTCTGCTTCCACATCAATGGTGAGCAGCAGAACAAGCTCGGAGGACACAGGTAGCTGAAGGAGCTGCAGGAGACTGGGGGAATGGGAAGTGTGTGCTGGAAGGTGTGAGGAGGTGTTTGACTAAGATACCAACCAATCACAAGAGGGAGGACTTTCCACTTTAAGCACTGGTGCCCCTGATCCCTATTTTTATTTTATTTTATTTTTTTTAAAGATTTTATTTATTTATTTGACAGAGAGAGATCACAAGTAGATGGAGAGGCAGGCAGAGAGAGAGAGAGAGAGGGAAGCAGGCTCCCTGCTGAGCAGAGAGCCCGATGCGGGACTCGACCCCAGGACCCTGAGATCATGACCTGAGCCGAAGGCAACGGCTTAACCCACTGAGCCACCCAGGCGCCCCAACCCCTGATCCCTATTTTGCTGAGAAAGCAGGAGCCATCAGAAGAGAACTTCTCCCAGCTCTGTTTCCATGCCTTCCCACCTAGCTGGCCCTGTATCCCTAAAATGGTCCTGCTCTTATGTGACTCTGTTTCCTTGGTCTTAGCAAAGGCCAGCCCTCCTGCTGTGTCTCCATTTCCTACAGCTTATCACTCCAGAATGCTCCCCTCTCTATTCTGCTATAATAATTTCTCTGCTTCCACTGACTCAGTCCTACCAATTTGCTAGCATACTGTCATTTTCCCCATCTTAGAAACAAACACTTCTCTTTCTCTTCAGCTACTGTCCCACTTCCCTCTTTTCTTTTATAGCAAAACTCTGAAAGAGAGGGCTTGGCATATAGTAGGTGCTCAGTAAATACCTGTCCAGTGAATGAATGAATGAATGAATGCACCTAATGGAGTAAGGCTTTGTAATAATACAGGTGAGGGCTGATTTGGACTTGCTCTTAATGGGAATAAAAGGGAAAGAGGGTGTTTGGGAATGGGGTTCATGGGAAGTCTCCATGTCTTCTTTTCAATTTTGTTGTGAACTTAAAACTGCTCTAAAAAATAGTCTTTAAAAAAAAAAAAGAAAAGAAGAGATAGTATATAAATTTCAAAGGAAAAACTTAAAGTTCTTGGTGATTTATTTTATGTATATATAGTGGAGAGAAAAATAGAACATAATTTTAAGACTTTGTGTTTGATAATAAGATTAATTAATGGTACAAGGGATGGATATACTTGATAGACATGATCTGTATTCTTGTTTCAATATTTTCATTTCCATTTTCTCATACATTTTTTTTCTTTTTAAATTTATTTTTTTCAGTGTAACAGTATTCATTGTTTTTGCACCACACCCAGTGCTCCATGCAATCCGTGCCCTCTCTAATACCCACCACCTGGTTCCCCAACCTCCGACCCCCCCGCCCCTTCAGAGCCCTCAGATTGTTTTTCAGAGTCCATAGTTTCTCATGGTTCACCTCCCCTTCCAATTTCCCTCAACTCCCTTCTCTCCATCTCCCCTTGTCCTCCATGCTATTTGCTATGCTCCACAAATAAGTGAAGCCATATGATAATTGACTCTCTCTGCTTGTCTTATTTCACTCAGCATAATCTCTTCCAGTCCCATCCATGTTGCTACAAAAGTTGGGTATTCATCCTTTCTGATGGAGGCATAATACTCCATAGTGTATATGGACTACATCTTCCTTATTCATTTGTCTGTTGAAGGGCATCTTGGTTCTTTCCACAGTTTGGCGACTGTGGCCATTGCTACTATAAACATTGGGGTACAGATGGCCCTTCTTTTCACTACATCTGTATTTTTTCACTACTACCCAGTAGTGCAATTGCAGGGTCATAGGGAATCTCTATTTTTGATTTCTTGAGGAATCTCCACACTGTTCTCCAAAGTGGCTGCACCAACTTGCATTTCCACCAACAGTGTAGGAGGGTTCCCCTTTCTCCACATCCTCTCCAACACATGTTGTTTCCTGTCTTGCTAATTTGGCCATTCTAACAGGTGTAAGGTGGTATCTCAATGTCGTTTTAATTTGAATCTCCCTGATGGCTAGTGATGATGAACATTTTTTCATGTGTCTGATAGCCATTTGTATGTCTTCGTTGGAGAAGTGTCTGTTCATATCTTCTGCCCATTTTTTTATATGATTGTCTGTTTTGTGTGTGTTGAGTTTGAGGAGTTCTTTATAGATCCTGGATATCAACCTTTTGTCTGTACTGTCACTTGCAAATATCTTCTCCCATTCCGTGGGTTGCCTCTTTGTTTTGTTGAGTGTTTCCTTTGCTGTGCAGAAGATTTTGATCTTGATGAAGTCCCAAAAGTTCATCTTCACTTTTGTTTCCTTTGCCTTTGGAGACATATCTTGAAAGAAGTTGCTGTGGCTGATAGCGAAAAGGTTACTGCCTATGTTCTCCTCTAGCGTTCTGATGGATTCCTGTCTCACGTTGAGGTCTTTTATCCATTTCGAGTTTATCTTTGTGTACGGTGTAAGAGAATGGTCGAGTTTCATTCTTCTACATATAGCTGTCCAGTTTTCCCAGCACCATTTATTGAAGAAACTGTCTTTTTTCCACTGTATATTTTTTCCTGTTTTGTTTAAGATCATTTGACCATAGAGTTGAGGGTCCAAATCTGGGCTCTCTACTCTGTCCCATTGGTCTATGTGTCTGTTTTTATGCCAGTACTATGCTGTCTTGGTGATCACAGCTTTGTAGTAAAGCTTGAAATCAGGTAACATGATGTCTCCAGTTTTATTTTTGTTTTTCAACATTTCCTTAGCAATTTGGGGTCTCTTCTGATTCCATACAAATTTTTGGATTATTTCATACATCTTTTTTCTAATAAAGATAAAAACCCTATCATCTAATGTTACAGATATTGGTTGACCAGGTAATATTCTCTTCTAACATTCTAACTCATGGTTGATAACTCACACTGAGCTGAAATGGAATTTGTTTCTGTTCATTTTGATTACTCTGAGTTTTAACTACTCTGAGCAATTGGCTAAGGGCTGGCAAGGGGTGACCCAGTGTCAAAGCATTTAGTCCACTTCGCCTGAGGTATCCCAAAGTGTTTCTGTGACCCCAGGAACCTGTTAGGTCAACTCACAAAATGACTAGTGCTCACCCCCAGGCCTGAGCATCACAGGCTTTGGACACATGATAGATATACTTTACAAGAATTCCTTCAATAGGTAAATTGTTCCCCCAATTCCTCTTTATTTTTCTTTTCTTTTCTTTCTTTCTTCTTCTTCTTCTTCTTCTTTTTTTTTTTTTGTTTAAATTTTATTATTTATTTGACAGACAGAAAGCAGAAGTAGGCAGAGAGGCAGGCAGAGAGGTGGGGGGGAATCAGGCTCCCCGCTGAACAGAGAGCCTGATGCAGGGCTCCATCCCAGGCCCCCGGGATCATGACCTGAGCCAAAGGCAGAAGTTTAACCCACTGAGCCACCCAGGTGCCCCTCTTTTTCTTTTTTATTTGGAGTTATATTTTATTTGATTTGGGACAATTCCACAAACACATGTAGACTAGACATTTGTCGTATTTTCTGACTGTCCAGATGACTTTGGAACACAGGTTCTACCTTTAGGGAATTTCCTACTTGATTAATGTCCTGTCCTTAGGCAAGTCACTAGAAAAATGTGTTTTCTTCACCTTCCTTATAGCTGTAGCAAGTGGTTATCATGTGACTCGGACTCCATCATTCAGATAACTTCAGCAAGAGTTGGATTTGCAAGTGAAAATGGGAGAGGGCATGTGCTGGGCAGAGTCCTGTTTGGGGCAAGGGCAGAAGTGGTGGTGAAAGATTGTGATGTAGGGATTCTGATGTCTTTTGCCCTGGGTCAGTGATGTTAACTGTACCAGGAGTATTGTTTCTGACCCTGGGGTCCTCACAGAGACTCTGTCAGCCTCTTAATGGCCTTTAATAAGTACCTTTTCTGCATAAATGGGCTGTAGTGCCTCTGTGGCACAGGTGTAGTACTAATGGATTTTAATGAGTACGGTAAAGATTAAAGAGGAGACATCAGATGCACACTTCTCCAATTCCCTCTTCCCTCCACAAAAGTGGGAGAGGAATGCAAAAATGGTGATGAATCCCTGTCTATTTATTATTAGTAATAATAAGTAACACTTTTTTGAGGACTTATTATTTCGGGCATTGTCTCATATAATACCTTCAGTGGTCTTATGAAAAGGATCATCATTATCTCTACTTTTAATGGGAAATATGATTTTTTTTTTTTTTTTTTTTTAAGAATGGGAGTGGTAATTCCAGGACATCAAGGGTAAGGAAAATAAAAAAACGAGGAAAGAGGGCGAGGAAAGAGGGACACTTAATATAGTGTGGTGTATCACCAAGCTGGTCAGAGCTTCACTAGGAAGCAGTCAGTTACTTGGTCATGTGGGATGTCTCTAGACAGATCTTGAGAAACCTCTGTATATTTAAGAAGTCCATTGGGGGATGAAGGGAGAAGAATTAATCTCCTGTCTCTCACTGGTCAAAGACATCTATCCTACAGGCTATAATTTCTCCATACTTCTAGGTTGTGTTACTCAACCCCACTGGAAGTATTGTGGGAGCAGTGGTATGCTGCCAGTCTCCCATAGAGCTGTTGGCAGAGGCCTGGGTGCAGAAATGCCTGTAGCTCTCACCAAGGCTGCCATGAGGGAATCCAGGATGGAGCAAGGCCTCACTGTGGGTGACTAGACAGCTGTCAGTGTTAGGAAGTGGAGCTTTCCATTGAATAAGCTGATGAGGGTCCAGGAGGACAGGACAGATCTGGGAATGGGCATAGATGTAGATACATCACTCCAAACTCTGCATCAGTCATCATATGGCATTCTTCCTGTGTGTCTGTTTATGTCTGTGTTTTCTTTTTTTTTTATCAGGATGCTAATCATATTGGATTAGAGTCCATCCTAATCATCTGTAGACTCATCTTGATGACATCTGCAAAGGCCCTAATTCCAAATAAGGTTACATTCACAGGTCCTTAGTATTTCAGTACATTTTAGGGGGAGCACAATTCAACCTACAATAGCATCTGCATGGTTAGGGAAGACATAGGGAAGAATTTACAAAGAAGGGGAAGTGAATAATTTAGTTTTGAGCATGTTGAGTTTGAGTTGCTTTTGAGGTTGTAAGGCTGTCATTTCCAATAAGTAACCCAAAATAGGCTTTAAGAGCCTCAGGGAAGAGTTCTTGGCCGGGGAGGAGACGCAGTCATCAGCATCTGGGTGGGACTGGTTGTGAAACAGACAAGTGCTGAGCAAGACCTTGAGAAGTCACAGCATTTATGGGGTAGACACAGAGGAAGCCTTGGGGGAGACTTGGAAGGAGTAGGCAGAGGGGAGGTAGAAGAAGGAGAGCCAAGAGAAAATAGTGTCAGACAAGACAGGAAAAAGTTTTCAAGGAGCACAATGCTTTTCCAAGGTCAACAGCATCCCGTGCTATAGAAAGGCTAAGTACTGAGCATTGTTATTTTGATAAGTTGAATACCTGACTCAGTGGAAAGAACTGAAGGATATCCCTTGAATCTCCAGATAGGTAGTGGTTACCAAGAGTGCTTTAGGAGGGAAACCTGAAGGAAAATATCGCTTGGATTTGCAGATCGACAGTGATTACCAAGTTTAGGGATTTCAGGGGAATGGTAAGGTCTAAGGCAAGACTGCGGGGGCAAGGGTGATAGCTGTGGCAGGTAGAACTATGGCCACAACCAGTAGAGAAAACTGCTGTGGAAGACTGTGAGGGGCGTGATGGTGGTCAGAAACCTGGAGATAGAGAATGTTGTTCAGAGGGGAAGGAGCCGTTGAAGAGACTTAAAGGTGTGAGAGAGGACAACATCTGTGGAGCAAGCAGGAACTCAGGATTCAGCCTCCTACTTCAGAGTATCTTTGTTTTGATCTCTTCTATTCATTGGGTACTTGCACTTTATTTAGTAAGAAGAGAGTGCTAGAAAATCTTTGAAAACTATTGAATTAGATATTCCAGCTCTAAGAAAAAAGAACTATTAATCATTAACTACAGCTCTACACTGAGTAATTTGCAGTAATAGCTTGAATAAACACATTCAGATAATCCTGGTTTATTTAAGGTCATGTTTTCAAAAGGACCTTAATTGATAGGAATAACTATTATAGCTGTAATTATTTGCATTTCAGTTCCTGACTGGCACTTACAATTTGGCTATGTGTAAACTTCAGCTTTTACATTTTGGCTTGAATTTTTTAATCAAGCCTTTTATTTTGGATCCTGTATAGTTAACATACAGTGTTACATTAGTTTCAGGTGTACAATATAGTGATTCAATAATTCTAGGCATTACTCAGTGCTCATAATGATAAGTGTACTCTTAATTCCTTTCACCCATTTCACCCATCCCTCACCACCTCCCCTCTGGTAACCATTAATTTGTGTTCTATAGTTAAGAGTGTTTCTTAGTTTGCCTTTCCCTCTCTGCTTTTTCTTTTTCCTTTGCTTCTTTTGTTTTGTTTCTTAAATTCCACATATAAGTGAAATCATATGGTATGCAATAAGTTATTTATTTCACTTAGCATTATGCTCTCAAGCTCCATCCATATTGTTGCAAATAGCAAAATTGCATTCTTGTTTATGGCCGAGTAACATTCCATTTTATATATATACTACAACTTCTTTATTCATTCATCTCTCCTATTAATGGACACTTGGGCTACACCCATAATTTGGCTATTGTAAATAATGCTGCAATAAGGGTGCACGTATCTCTTTGAATTAGTGTTTTTGTATTTTTTGGGTAAATACCCAGTAGTGTGGTTGTTGGATCATAGAATAGTTATATTTTCAGCTTTTTGAGGAAGCTTTAGACTGTTTTCCATAGTGGCTGCACCAGTTGGCATTCCTACTAACAGCGCATGAGGGTTCTTTTTGTTTCTTGTATTTTTGATTTTAGTTGTTTTGACAGGTATAAGGTGATAACTCATTGTAGTTTTAATTTGCATTTCTCTGATGTTGAGTAATGTTGGTTATCTTTTCATGTGTCTGTTGGCCATCTGTATGTCTTCTTTGAAGCAATGTCTATTCATGTCTTCTCTCCATTTTCTAATTGGATTATTTGGTTTTGGGGTGTTGAGTTGTGTAAGTTCTATATATATTTTGGATACTAATTTTGGCTTGTGTTTCTTAAAAAAAAAAAAAAAGCATTTCTCAACCCTGAACTATTAACAAATCTGTTTGGAGATTTTTATACCACAATGAGATTTTAATGCTGGTTCATTTTTTAAGTTTGTTTTTTTTTGTTGTTTTTTTAAAGTAATCTCTCCATCCAATGTGGGGCTCAGACTCACAACCCTGAGCTCAAGAGTTGCATGCTCTACCAACTAAGCCAGCCAGGTACCTGCACTGTTTTTTTTTTCTTTCTTTTTTTTTTTACAGTTTCTGCTTAAGTAAATTTACTGGTAGTGATACATTTTTGAAAGACACATGTATTTTTTGTTACCATTATAAAAGAAATTTGTGTCAGTTGGAAAAAATTGAAAAATATATAAATGTGTCAAGAAAAAAATTATGGTCACATATAATCCCACTATCTAGTCTTAACCATTATTTTTTAAATTTCTTATTTTTTGTTACGAAAATTTTCAACATTAAAAAATATCCCTTTATGCACATTAAGTTTTAAATTTATTATCTTCACTTACGAAAAAAAAATCTTTAAAGAAATAATGTTATGAATTCAATTAGAGGCCTCTCCAAACTCTGTTTTCCTTTCTTCCCCTTAAGAAACCACTACCCTGAAGTTGGTGTATATTCTTCCATATTTTTATACATTTACAGTATGTATAGCTATTCAGTAATAGTATGTGGTAGTGTTGCCAGCAGCTGAGAGCCCTGCCTCAGCCAGGGCCCCCATAAGGTGGTCTTGGCTGAGGTTCCTAGAAAGTGTCCCAGTTAAGTCCTTGGTAAAGAGGCCTCTGAATGGAGGTGCCTGAGCTAGAAATGCAGCTGTGCTATGAAAATGGCTGGTTGGGGTTCAGGGTGGGCTGAGTACTTGAATGTAACTCCCTCTAGGAGCTGTAAGATACCCACAATGCACCAGGTCTGGTGTGGGGAGGGCAACTATCCTCCATGAGACCTGCTAACCAAAGCCTTACAACTGCTTATGGTCAGACCCGAAAGATCACACATAGGATTTCAGCACAGTCTGGAGTCATATTCCTCAATATGGTAACTCTGTGTCTAACTCTTTGGCTAACTGCCAAGTTGTCTTCCAAAGTAGTGGCACCAATTTACATTCCCACCAGCAATGTGTCAGGATTCCAGTCTCTCCCTAGTATCCTCAACACTTACTAACATTTGTCTTTATGACTCTAGCTGTCTTAGTGGATATGATGTATTATTTTACTGTGGTTTTGATTTCCATTTCCTTGTGACTAATGATGCTGAACAACTTTTTTTTTTTTTTTGCCCATTTGTAAGTTGGATATATTATATTGTTTGATTATTGAATCATAAGAATTCTTACTTGTTCTGCATACCAGGCCCTTATTAGGTATATGACTTAAAAACATTTTTTCTGGATTCCATGGATTCTTTTTTCACTTTCTTGTAGTATCCTTTGAAGCATAAAAATTTTAGTTTTTATGAAATCCAACTTACTGATTTGTTTACTGTGCTTAAGTATCATATATGAGAAATCATTGCTTAATTCAAGGTCATAAATACCTAAATCTATATTTTCTTCTAAGAGTTCTATAGTTTTATTTTAGTTATTTATTTATTTTTTGATATTTTATTTATTTATTTGACAAAGGGAGACAGTGAGAGAGGGAACACAAGCAGGGGGAGTGGGAGAGAGAAGCAAGCTTCATGCTGACCAGGGAGCCTGACACGGGACTTGATCTCAGGACCCTAGGACCATGACCTGAGCAGAAGGCAGATGCTTAATGACTGAGCCACCCAGGCGCCCCGAGTTTTATAGTTTAATTCTTTTGTTTAGATTTGAGACAAATTTCAAGTTAATTTTTATATATGATGTGAGATAGAGTTTTAAATTAATTCTTTTGCATCTGGATATCTAGTTGTCCTAGCACTATTTGTTGAAAAGATATTGCATTGTCTTGGCATTGTTATAAAGAATCATTTGACCATGAATATAAAGATGTATTTGAAATATTCATACCCTTATACCTGTCACACAGTCTTGATTACTGTAGCTTTGTAGTAAGTTTTGAAATCAGGAAGTGTGAGTCCTCCATCTTTGTTCTTATTTTTCAAGATTATTTTAGATATTCTGTGTTCTGTGTGTTTTCTTATCAACTGTAGGATTAGCTTGTCAATTTCTGCAAAAAACCCCAGCTGAGTTGAATCTGTAGATCAATTTTGTGAATGTTCCCATTGCAATAGGCAGAAAGGTGAACCCCCCCACTTCCCTGCACTGCTACCTTCTGCCCCAAGATATTCACAATCCTAATGTAGTCTTTGGAACCATTTACATGCTAAAGGGGAATAAGATGGCAGATGGAGGTGTTGCTCCTATTGTAATGTTAAGTGCCTTGAAATGTGAAAGGGAAGCAGAAGAGTGTCAGAATGATGTGTTACCTCAAAGACTGAGCAGGCCATTGCTGGCTTTGAAAATGGAAAGGGACATAAGTCAAGGAATGGGGTTGGTCTTTACAAACTGGAAGAAGCAAGGAAAGGAAATGGATTCTTCCCCAGAACCTTCAGAAAAGAATGCAGCTTTACCAAAACCTTGATTTTGGCCTGACAGAATCATTTTGGAACCATTTGGAACTGGAAAATAATACATTTGTGTTTTAAGCCATTAAGTTTGTGATAATTTGTTGTAACAATAAGAAATCTATTTCAGCTATCTGAACAATATTGTGTTCCACTCTTTGAATACAAGATGTTTTTCCCTTTATTTAGGTCATCTTTTTTTTCAACAATGTTATATAATTTTTGGTGTACAAGTAGTGTACTTCTTTCGTTAAATTTATTCCTAAGTATATTCTTTTATGATGCTCTTTTAAATGAAATTGTTGTCTTAATTTAATATTGGATTGTTGATTGCTAGTATATAAAAATATAATTGATTTTTGTATATTGATCTTAAATCATGCAACCTTAGCTGTAACTGTTTTTGTATGTTTTCCAAGATTTTCTACATATAAGATTATTCCATCTGTGAATAGAAATAGTTTTTCTCCTTCCTTTTTTCAGTGTGAATGTCTTTTATTTTCTTTTCCTGCCTAGTTGCTCTGGCTAGAAAATCCAGTACAATTTTGAATAGAAACGTCTTGTTCCCAATCTTAGGAGATATTAGGGAAATATAAACTAAAGAGAAAATCTCCTGCCAAGCCAGACAAACTCTCCACAAAAGTCGAAGAGAAAATAGTTTTATTATTGAATAAGCATCAAACCAGAATGGGGTCTGCATCACAGGTAATTCACTAAAGAGAATGTAACTAAGCAGATGCAATCCATTACATACATGTTTTCAAGATAAATGATAACTAGTCTTCAAGTAAGTGGAATTGACAGCAGCATTTGTCACACATAGTTCATGTTAAATTCACCTCATAATTGGGGTAGCCACCTGTGTTTGCTAATTGCCCTTATCCAAAAGAAAAACAAATTTCTCATATCTTTATGACAGGAGGTAGGCTTGTGACTTGAAGCCAGGTGCTAGCTGAAGTTAGACTCCCACCCTCCCATGGGAACTGGGCGGGCGGTAGGGGCACTATCTTCTTTGATGGTTACATTTCAGAGAGGGATCTCAGATCCTTGAGAAAAAGACTCCTGGTTGTAAAACTCACAAGAGGCTTATGTAGGTTTTAAAAAGATTTATGTGTATCTTCAAGGGACAGGGAAAGGATTCAAAATGACAAGGTTTTATTTTTTTGTTTTTAGAGAGGGAGGGAGAAGGGATGGGGAGTGGTAGAGGGAAAGGAAGAGAGAATTTTAAGCCAGCTCATTGCCCAGCATGGAGTCTGATGTGGGACTTGATCTCACAACCCTGAGAACATGACCTGAGGCAAAAGCAGGAGTCAGACACTTAGGGGCGCCTGAGTGGCTCAATTGGTTAAGCCATTGCCTTTGGCTCAGGTCATGATCTCAGGATTGCCAGGATCTAGTCCCACATCAGGTTCCCTGCTCAGCAGTGAGTCTGCTTCTCCCTCTGACCCTCCCCCATCTCGTGCTTTCTTACTCGTGTTCTCTCTATCAAATAAATAAATAAAATCTTAAAAAAAAAAAAGAGTCAGACACTTACCTGACTGAGCCACCCAGAGACCCACAATGACAAATTATCTAAGGTAAATGCACTAGGAAAAAGGGGTGGGGGGCATTGGAAGGTCCTTTTTGCATCAGGAAAAATTCTGTTTTGTTTTTTTTTTTAATATATTTGTATTTACCCTTATGGGGGAACACTTTTTGTTTTTATCGATAAGTATGATGTTCATACTTATTGCACAGATGTCTTTTTTTGGGGGGGCACATTTTTTTAAAATTTTTTATTTTTTATAAACATATATTTTTAGTCCCCAGGGGTACAGGTCTGTGAATCGCCAGGTTTACACACTTCACAGCACTCACCAAAGCACATACACTCCCCAATGTCCATAATCCCACCCCCTTCTCCCAAACCCCTCCCCCCAGCAACCCTCAGTGTGTTTTGTGAGATTAAGAGTCACTTATGGTTTGTCTCCCTCCCATTCCCAGCTTGTTTCATTGATTCTTCTCCTACCCACTTAAGCCCCCATGTTGCATCACCACTTCCTCATATCAGGGAGATCATATGATAGTTGTCTTTCTCTGCTTGACTTATTTCGCTAAGCATGATATGCTCTAGTTCCATCCATGTTGTCGCAAAGGGCAAGATTTCATTTCTTTTGATGGCTGCATAGTATTCCATCGTATACATATACCACATCTTCTTGATCCATTCATCTGTTGATGGACATCTAGGTTCTTTCCATAGTTTGGCTATTGTGGACATTGCTGCTATAAACATTCGGGTGCACGTGCCCCTTTGGATCACTACGTTTGTATCTTTAGGGTAAATACCCAATAGTGCAATTGCTGGGTCATAGGGCAGTTCTATTTTCAACATTTTGAGGAACCTCCATGCTGTTTTCCAGAGTGGCTGCACCAGCTTGCATTCCCACCAACAGTGTAGGAGGGTTCCCCTTTCTCCGCATCCTCGCCAGCATCTGTCATTTCCTGACTTGTTGATTTTAGCCATTCTGACTGGTGTGAGGTGATATCTCCTTGTGGTTTTGATTTGTATTTCCCTGATGCCCAGTGATATGGAGCACTTTTTCATGTGTCTGTTGGCCATCTGGATGTCTTCTTTGCAGAAATGTCTGTTCATGTCCTCTGCCCATTTCTTGATTGGATTATTTGTTCTTTGGGTGTTGAGTTTGCTAAGTTCTTTATAGATTCTGGACACTAGTCCTTTATCTGATATGTTGTTTGCAAATATCTTCTCCCATTCTGTCAGTTGTCTTTTGATTTTGTTAACTGTTTCCTTTGCTGTGCAAAAGCTTTTGATCTTGATGAAATCCCAATAGTTCATTTTTGCCCTTGCTTCCCTTCCCTTTGGCGTTGTTCCTAGGAAGATGTTGCTGCGGCTGAGGTCGAAGAGGTTGCTGCCTGGTTCTCCTCAAGGATTTTGATGGATTCCTTTCGCACATTGAGGTGCTTCATCCATTTTGAGTCTATTTTTGTGTGTGGTGTAAGGAAATGGTCCAATTTCATTTTTCTGCATGTGGCTGTCCAATTTTCCCAGCACCATTTATTGAAGAGGCTGTCTTTTTTCCATTGGACATTCTTTCCTGCTTTGTCGAAGATTAGTTGACCCATAGAGTTGAGGGTCTATTTCTGGGCTCTCTATTCTGTTCCATTAATCTATGTGTCTCTTTTTGTGCCAGTACCATGCTGTCTTGATGATGACAGCTTTGTAATAGAGCTTGAAGTCCAGAATTGTGATGCCACCAACGTTGGCTTTCTTTTTCAATATTCCTTTGGCTATTCGAGGTCTTTTCTGGTTCCATATAAATTTTAGAATTATTTGTTCCATTTCTTTGAAAAAGATGGATGGTACTTTGATAGGAATTGCATTAAATGTGTAGATTACTTTAGGTAGCATAGACATTTTCACAATATTTATTCTTCCAATCCAGGAGCATGGAACATTTTTCCATTTCTTTGTGTCTTCTTCAATTTCTTTCATGAGTACATTATAGTTTTCTGAGTATAGATTCTGTGCCTCTTTAGTTAGGTTTATTCCTAGGTATCTTATAGTTTGGGGTGCAATTGTAAATGGGATTGACTCCTTAATTTATCTTTCTTCTGTCTTGTTGGTATAGAGAAATGCAACTGATTTCTGTGCATTGATTTTATATCCTGACACTTTACTGAATTCCTATATAAGTTCTAGCAGTTTTGGAGTGGAGTCTTTTGGGTTTTCCACATATAGTATCATATGATCTGCAAAGAGTGATAATTTGACTTCTTCTTTGCCGATTTGGATGCCTTTAATTTCCTTTTGTTGTCTGATTGCTGAGGCTAGGACCTCTAGTACTATGTTGAATAGCAGTGGTGATAATGGACATCCCTGCCATGTTCCTGACCTTAGTGGAAAAGCTTTCAGTTTTTCTCCATTGGAAATGATATTTGCGGTGGGTTTTTCATAGATGGCTTTGATGATATTGAGGTATGTGCCTTCTATCCCTACACTTTGAAGAGTTTTGATCAGGAAGGGATGCTGTACTTTGTCAAATGCTTTTTCAGCATCTATTGAGAGTATCATAAGGTTCTTGTTCTTTCTTTTATTGATGTGTTGTATCACATTGACTGATTTGCGGATGTTGAACCAACCTTGCAGCCCTGGAATAAATCCCACTTGGTCGTGGTGAATAATCCTTTTAATGTACTGTTGAATCCTATTGGCTAGTATTTTGTTGAGTATTTTCGCATCTGTGTTCATCAAGGATATTGGTCTATAGCTCTCTTTTTTGATGGGATTCTTGTCTGGTTTTGGGATCAGGGTGATGCTGGCCTCATGAAATGAGTTTGGAAGTTTTCCTTCCATTTCTATTTTTTGGAACAGTTTCAGGAGAATAGGAATTAGTTCTTCTTTAAATGTTTGGTAGAATTCCCCCGGGAAGCCGTCTGGCTCTGGGCTTTTGTTTGTTTGGAGATTTTTAATGACTGTTTCAATCTCCTTACTGGTTATGGGTCTGTTCAGGCTTTCTATTTCTTCCTGGTTCAGTTGTGGTACTTTATATGTTTCTAGGAATGCATCCATTTCTTCCAGATTGTCAAATATATTGGCGTAGAGTTGCTCATAGTATGTTCTTATAATAGTTTGTATTTCTTTGGTGTTAGTTGTGATCTCTCCTCTTTCATTCATGATTTTATTTATTTGGGTCCTTTGTCTTTTCTTTTTGATAAGTCTGGCCAGGGGTTTATCAATTTTATTAATTCTTTCAAAGAACCAGCTCCTAGTTTCGTTGATTTGTTCTATTGTTTTTTTTGGTTTCTATTTCATTGATTTCTGCTCTGATCTCTATGATATCTCTTCTCCTGCTGGGCTTAGGGTTTCTTTCTTGTTCTTTCTCCAGCTCCTTTAGGTGTAGGGTTAGGTTGTGTATCTGAGACCTTTCTTGTTTCTTGAGAAAGGCTTGTACTGCTATATATTTTCCTCTCAGGACTGCCTTTGTTGTGTCCCACAGATTTTGAACTCCTGTATTTTCATTATCATTTCTTCCCATGATTTTTTAAAATTCTTCTTTAATTTCCCGGTTGACCCATTCATTCTTTAGAAGGATGCTGTTTAGTCTCCTTGTATTTGGGTTCTTTTCAAACTTCCTTTTGTGGTTGAGGTCTAGCTTTAGAGCATTGTGGTCTGAAAATATGCAGGGAATGATCCCAATCTTTTGATACCGGTCGAGTCCTGATTTAGGACTGAGGATGTGATCTATTCTGGAGAATGTTCCATGTGCACTAGAGAAGAATGTGTATTCTGTTGCTTTGGGATGAAATGTTCTGAATATATCTGTGATGTCCATCTGGTCCAGTGTGTCGTTTAAGGCCTTTATTTCCTTGCTGATCTTTTGCTTGGATGATCTGTCCATTTCAGTGAGTGGAGTGTTAAAGTCCCCTACTATTATTGTATTATTGTTGATGTGTTTCTTTGATTTTGTTATTAATTGGTTTATATAGTTGGCTGCTCCCATGTTGGGGGCATAGATATTTAAAATTGTTAGATCTTCTTGTTGGACAGACCCTTTGAGTATGATATAGTGTCCTTCCTCATCTCTTATTATAGTCTTTGGCTTAAAATCTAATTGATCTGATATAAGGATTGCCACTCCTGCTTTCTTCTGATGTCCATTAGCATGGTAAATTCTTTTCCACCCCCTCACTTTAAATCTGGAGGTGTCTTCGGGCTTAAAATGAGTTTCTTGGAGGCAACATATAGATGGGTTTTGTTTTTTTATCCATTCTGATACCTTGTGTCTTTTGATTGGGGCATTTAGCCCATTAACATTCAGGGTAACTATTGAGAGATATGAATTTAGTGCCATTGTATTGCCTGTAAGGTGACTGTTACTGTATATGGTCTCTGTTCCTTTCTGATCTACCACTTGTAGGCTCTCTATTTGCTTAGAGGACCCCTTTCAAGATTTCCTGTAGAGCTGGTTTGGTGTTTGCAAATTCTTTCAGTTTTTGTTTGTCCTGGAAGCTTTTAATCTCTCCTTCTATTTTCAATGATAGCCTAGCTGGATATAGTATTCTTGGCTGCATGTTTTTCTCGTTTAGTGCTCTGAAAATATCATGCCAGCTCTTTCTGGCCTGCCAGGTCTCTGTGGATAAGTCAGCTGCCAATCTAATATTTTTACCATTGTATGTTACAGACTTCTTTTCCCGGGCTGCTTTCAGGATTTTCTCTTTGTCACTAAGACTTGAAAATTTTACTATTAGGTGATGGGGTGTGGGCCTATTCTTATTGATTTTGAGGGGCGTCTCTGAACCTCCTGAATTTTGATGCTCGTTCCCTTTGCCATATTGGGGAAATTCTCCCCAATAATTCTCTCCAGTATACCTCTGCTCCCCTCTCTCTTTCTTCTTCTTCTGGAATCCCAATTATTCTAATGTTGTTTTGTCTTATGGTGTCACTTATCTCTCTAATTCTCCCCTCGTGGTCCAGTAGCTGTTTGTCCCTCTTTTGCTCAGCTTCTTTATTCTCTGTCATTTGGTCTTCTATATCACTAATTCTTTCTTCTGCCTCATTGATCCTAGCAGTGAGAGCCTCCATTTTTGACTGCACCTCATTAATAGCTTTTTATCTTCAACTTGGTTAGATTTTAGTTCTTTTATTTCTCCAGAAAGGGCTTTTATATCTCCTGAGAGTGTTTCTCTAATATCTTCCATGCCTTTTTTGAGCCCAGCTAGAACCTTGAGAATTGTCATTCTGAACTCTAGATCTGACATATTACCAATGTCTGTATTGATTAGGTCCCTAGCCTTTGGTACTGCCTCTTGTTCTTTTTTTTGTGGTGAATTTTTCCGTCTTGTCATTTTGTCCAGATAAGAGTATATGAAGGAGCAAGTAAAATACTAAAAGGGTGGCAACAACCCCTGGAAAATATGCTTTAACCAAATCAGAAGACATCCCAAATCGTGAGGGGGGAGAAAGGGGATAAAAAGAGGTTCAAAAAGAAAGAAAGAAAAAAAAGAAAAAAGAATTAAAGCAAACGAATAAAGAAAAATATAAAAACAAAAAAATATATATATTAGATAAACTAGTTAAAAAAGGTTAAAAAAGAAAAGGGTAAAAGTTAAAAAAAATTTAGCAGAAGAAGAGAAAAAAAATGAAAAAGAAAAAAATTAAATTAACTGCAGGATTAAAAAAATCACAGTGAGAAAGCCATGAGTTCCGTGCTTTGCTTTCTCCTCCTCTGGAATTCTGCTGCTCTCCTTGGTATTGAAACCGCACTCCTTGGTAGGTGAACTTGGTCTCGGCTGGATTTCTTGTTGATCTTCTGGGAGAGGGGCCTGTTGTAGTCATTTCAAGTGTCTTTGCCCCAGGCGGAATTGCATCGCCCTTACCAGGGGCCGGGGTGAGTAATCCGCTCGGGTTTGCTTTCAGGAGCTTTTGTTCCCTGAGCGCTTTCCGTAGAGTTCCAGAGGACGGGAATACAAATTTCGGCCTCCTGGTCTCCAGTCTGGAGGAGCCGAGAGCCCAGGGCCCCACTCCTCAGTGTGCCCTCAGAGAACAGTGTCCAGTAATTCCCGTGTGCCTCACCTCCGGCCGCGCTCCGAGCTCACTGAGCCTGCAACCGGTTCAAGGTAACACCGAGCTGTGAGCTTACTGTCAGCTTACTGTCGGCTCTGTCTCTGTAGCCGGCTTTCCCGTTCCAATACTCGCAAGCTCTGCGACACTCAGACACCCCCGATCCTTCTGTGACCCTGCGGGACCTGAGGCCACGCTGACCCCGCGTGGGGTTCACCCGGGTTTAGCCTCTGGAGCAATGTCCCTCAGCGGAACAGACTTTTAAAAGTCCTGATTTTGTGCTCCGTTGCTCCGACGCTTGCCGGGAGCCGGCCCCTCCCCCCGGGGTCTATCTTCCCGTGGCTTTGGATTCACTTCTCCGCCGGTCCTACCTTTCAGAAAGTGGTTGTTTTTCTGTTTCCAGAATTGCTGTTCTTCTCTCGATCTGCCGATGGATTTTCAGGTGTTTGCAATCTTTAGATAAGCTATCTAGCTGATGTCCGGCTAGCTGAAGTAGTCTCAGCCTGCTACTTCTCTGCCATCTTGACTCCTCCCCCGCACAGATGTCTTTTATTAGATTGAGGAAGTTTCCTTCTATTCCCAGCTTGTTGAGTGCTTTTGTTATGAAAGAGAGTTGGATTTTATCAAATGCTTTTTCTGCATCTATCGAGATAATTTCTTTCATGCTGTCAGTGTAGTGTATTACATTGATTGATTTTCATATTTCAAACCACTCTTGAATTTCTGAGATAAATCCTAATTATTCATGTTATATAAGCCTTAATCCATGTTGTTAGGTTTGGTGTACTAGTGGTTTTTGTGTTTTGTTTTGTTTTTTTTTTAATTTAAATTCAATTAAACAACATATAGTGCATCATTAGTTTCAGATGTATAGTTCAGTAATTCATCAGTTGCATATAACACCCAGTGCTCATCGTATCATATACCCTCCTTAATGCCCCTCACCCAGTTACCCCATCCCTCACCCACTTCCCCTCCAGTATCCCTCAGTTTGCTTCCTATAGTTAAGAGTCTCTCATGGTTTTTCTCACTCTGATTTCTTCCCTTTCAGTTTTCCCTCCCTTCTGCTATGATCCTCTGTACTTTCTTATATTCCACATGACTGAAACCATATGATAATTGTCTTTCTCTGATTGACTTATTTAGCTTGTATAGTACCCTCCAGTTCCATCCACATTGATGTGTTAATGTCTTGTTGAAGGTTTTATGTCTATATTTATAAAAGATACCGGCCTGGGGCGCCTGGGTGGCTCAGTGGCTTAAAGCCTCTGCCTTCTGCTCAGGTCATGATCCCGGTGTTGTGGGATCAAGCCCCGCATCGGGCTCTCTGCTCAGCAGGGAGCCTGCTTTCTCCTCCCTCTCTCTCTGCCTGCAACTCTGCCTACTTGTGATCTCTGTCTGTCAAATAAATAAATAAAAATCTAAAAAAAAATACTGGTCTGTAGTTTCCTTCTCTTATTACGACTTTAGTTTTGGTATCATGGTAATACTGTCCTCTTGAATGAGTTATGGAGTGTCCCTTCCTCTTCTGTTTCTTGGTAAAATTTCTGAATGATTGATATTCCTTCTTTACACATGCTAGAATTCACCAGTGAAGTCATCTGGTCCTGGGTTTTCCCTTGCAGGGAGTTTTTTGATCATTAATTCAATATTTTGTTATTGGTCTATTCAGATTTCTCTTTTTCTCCTTTAGCCGATTTTGGTATTTTTGTGTGTTTCTAGTAATTTTTCCATTCCCTCTATGCCATCGAATTTGGTACAATTGTTCTTAGTATCCCCCCCACCTTTTTTTTTTTTACTTCTTTAAATCAACAGTAGTGTTTCCTCTTTCATTCCTAATTTTGGTAATTTGAGTCTTCTCTTTCATTTTTTTCTTGGTCCGTCTAGCTAAAGGTTGTCAATTTTGTTGATTTTTAAAAGATCCAACTATTGTTTTTATTCCTTTTCTCTATTGTTTTTCTATTCTCTATTTTGTTTCTGCATTAGTCTTTTTATTATCTTTCTTCTTTGCTTGGGGTTTAGTTTGCTGTTCTTTTTCTAGTTTCTTAGGGTAGTAGGTTAGGAAATATTTTTAAAATCTTTCTTCTCTTATTATATAGGCATTTTTAGCTGTAAATTCCCCTGCAAGTGCTGATATAGGGACATCCCATATTTTTTACTATTTTGCATTTTTGTTTTCATTCATCTCAAGGTATTTCCAGCTATCCTTTTAACTTCTTTGATCTATTGGTTATGTAAGAGTGCATTGTTTAATTTTCACAGGTTTATGTATTCCCCAAATTTCCTTCTGTTAATACTGTCTAATTTCATTCCAGTGTGGCTGAGGAACATACTTTGTATAACTTCAGCCCTTTTAAGTGTATTAATTTTATCAATTTTTGTGTGTATCATAAATGAGAGAGATCAAATTTTTAAAAAGTTTTAAGAAAATAAAGACAATGAGAAATAAAATGGAGTTTTTTGTTTTTAAATATTTTGGGGCTTTTTCTATGTGTGAGGCTTATTTTTTTATTTGATTTTATTACATCATAGAATATACCTTATATAATTACAGTTTTTCAGAGTAAGTTAAGAAATTCTTTATATTCTGATGATTCAGATAGTCATTCACCCCCAGGTGGGTGGATTAATACAAAAATACTATTTGTTCAAATTCTACAAATTGGTCAGGGCTTTTTGAGAATAGTTTATATCTGCTCCATGCCACATCAACTAGGCAGCTCAACTAGCACAGGAGAAATCACTTCCAATGATGGTTGATATTGCTCATTTGCTGGGAGCTCACCTAGGGATATTGGCCCTTGGTTTACTTCCATGTGTTCTCTTCACATGGCTACATCATGTAAATCTGATGGCTACGTCAGGTTTCATTTCCTACATTATGGTGGCTGAGAGCTGATAGGGAATATTTCAAGAGTTAGAGTTAGAAAAATATAGCCTCCATGTACAAGCACTTACCAAACATCTGTTAGCATAACACTTGCCAATGTCTCATTGGCTAATGCCAATCATGTGGCCAAGCCCAGAAATAATGTTTGATAGGAGTATACAAGGGCATGCTTACCAGTAAAAGTGCTTTGTCAGCAAGTCACCAAGGATTAGTCTGCCACACATAAAATATAAAGTTTATGGAAGTTTTGTAGATTCTTTGAAAACACTGTATTTTATTTTTAGGTCACAGAGCTCAATATATGTTTATCTGGCTATATTTATTGACAAATTATTCAGATCTTCTATATCCTTATTTATGTCAGTGATAAATTGGTGTGTAAAAATCTCCATCTACTATTGTGTTTTGTTTGTTTGTTTTTTAATTTAGTGGTTATTCTAGTTTAGGCTTTTAAGAGAATGCCACGGACTGAGTGGTTTATAAACAACAGAAATTTATTTCTCACAGTTACATGGGCTGTGAAATCTAAGATCAAGGCACTGGCAGATCTGGTGTCTGGTGAGGCTTGCTTCTTGGTTCACAGAGACCTCTCTTCTTACTGTTTCCAACATATGTTGAAGGGGCAAGAGAGCTTTTTGGGGTTTCTTTGAAAATGTCTCACTAGTCTCCTTCAATCCTATTCATGCGGGCTCTGACTTTATGACCTAACCATCTCCCAAAGACCCCCCCCCCACTCTTACTACCATCACATTTATGGTTGTGATCTCAACATAATGAATTTTGGGAGCATGCATCATTACATAATAGTGGTCTTTATATTTATAACAGTTCCTATTTTGTTAATTTTTATGAAGTTTAGTGCAAATATGTTATGATTCATGAATCTTTATTTTCAATTTTTCCTTTTATCAGTGATAACTGGCTATCCTTGTACTAAATACTTTTTTTGTTTGTTTGTCCTGTTTCCTTTGTTTCATATTAGTATTATAAATTATCATTTTTGTTTTGACCCTCAGTCACTTTTATTATTTCTTATTGTCTTGAATTTGTAATGACTCTATCTGGAATTCTTTGCCTTTTCATTGATGATTAAGATCCCCTCCTTTTGAGTATGATCTGTTTTCCTAGACAATGAACCCATTCACAAAGCTTGTTAGTTTATTCTTTTCATAAATTTGAAAATGGCATTTTTCAAAGAGCTGGAACAACAGTCCTAAAATTTATATGGAACCAGAAGAGACCCCATACTGCAAAGGAAATGTTGAAAAAGAAAAACAAAACTGGGGGCATCACATTGCTGTATTTCAAGCTTTACTACAAAGCTGTGATTACCAAAACAACATGGTACTGGCACAAAAAAAGACATAGCCCAGTGGAACAGAGTAGAAAGCCCAGACATGGACCCTCAACTCTATGGTCAAATAATGTTCAACAAAGTAGGAAAACATATACAGTGGGAAAAAGGCAGTCTCTTCAGTAAATGGTGCTGGGAAATTTGGACAGCTATGTGTAGAAGAATGAAACTCGACCATTCTCTTACACCGTAAGAGAAGATAAACTCGAAATGGATAAAAGACCTCAGCTTGAGGCAGGAAAAAGGAAAGGAAACAGACTGAGTAATCGACTTAAAAGCATTGAATCTTTCAGTGTTGGTACAATAAATTAAGGTGACAACTCTAAATGTAGTAACAAAGCAAAATAAGCAAATCCTTATTTCACTTTTTCTGTTTCTCTTTTTCTCTTTCCCCTATTTAAACTTCTAACATTTGAGGAAAAGGGAGGAAGTAGACATTATTTGAATGAATATGGTATCCCTTTACCTTATATTTTAAAAATGTGTTGCATTTGGCAATCTTTATAACATACTTGACAGGTCATTTTCCTGTTGTACTGGGAAGGAAAAAAAGCACAAAGAAAATAGCTGATTTTCCACAGTCCCACAGTGTCAAGGTGTCATTCTTTCAGCCACACCAGGTTCATTGCTAAATTGATTTATTTTCTCCATAAAGAACTGGTATCCCATGGACTACACAGATAACAGTTAATTCCTAAATGGAACACATTGGATTTGGTACTGAATGAAGTGCTTCCTGTTTTGAATATCTCTAGTTATTGTGTATAAAAGAGAGAAGAAGGATTATTTTTATAAACGTTTCATATTGTTAAAATTAGTTTCAGTGGTTTTGGGAGTTGGGAATATGGAAATTTTCAAGGTTGATGCTTCTAAAGAAAGCAAAAGCTGCCTGCCTAGCATTTCAGTGACTTGGATGAGAGAAAAGTTTAGATAGACCATTTAGTTCTTTGGTAAAAGGAAGAAGAAAATTAGCAATTTAGTGTGGATAAAATGGTGGTAAAAATGGACCCTCATTCTTTAACTTTTACACAGAAATCTAGGAGTTATCCAATGGACAATTGCTTTTATTTTATTTATTTATTTTAATTTATTATTTTATTTATTTATTTTAAACCTTAATTTTAGTCAGGTTAATAGAGACAATAACCAATGATGGCAGAGCAGAATGTCAGCAAAACCAAGTATGAAGGAAAACAGTTTCTTTTGTCCTATCAGAGTTACAGTCAGCAAAGAGCAGTTGTCGTAAAACATGACTTAGTTCTGTCTCCCTTTCTCTCTGGAATCTCTTCCTTCCATATTCTTCTACTCTGTTTTCATTTCATACTCTAATCTAGGAACTGTAGTATAGAGATGCTTCCCATGTGGCCCTGAGCTCCATCTATCAGGCTGTTGCCTTTAGCTCACTGTCAACCAGTTTATCAGTACTATGGCCATTGATGCCCTGTGTTTTCATCTCTCCTCTGTCATTTCTCCTTATCAATTTCCTGGGAACATCTCCTGTGTTTAACACAAAAGAAGAGATCTCTAACTGTGAGATGCAGACATTGGCCTCAGAGAAGGTACTGTGGTCGAAAGAGGCTTTTCTGTACTCCCCAAATCACAGTGACTCTGTTGTTATTGATAGCTTTCTTCGTTGGGGTTTAGCAAGTGAGTCATTTATCTAGAACAGGGGGACAGAGTGAAATCAATCATGAAAAGGCTGCCAAAGGCGACGGCAAAGATTTTTCATTTGTAACTCATTCAGAGTTAGAGAACTTCTGTTTAAGAGATGAAAGAGGAATGCTTTGGTTTTCTTCTTCAGTCACATAAGATCAGAGATTTCAGATCTATTTGCTGAGCATTTTATGAAGAAATACAGTGAGGATTCAGTCCAACACGTCTACAATTAAAAAGGATGAATTCTTGGGGCCCCTGGGAGCCTGCTTCTGCCTGCCACTCCCCCTGCTTGTGTTCTATATCCCTACACTGTCCAATAAATAAATAAAAACTTTTTTTTTTAAGCAATGGATTCTTAAAAGTGACTTTGAAATATGTGCTAGTTATCTTTTAGAATTAAAAAAATCCAGGGCATGTGGGTGGCTCAGTGGGTTCTGCCTTTGGCTCAGGACATGATCTCAGTCAGGGTCCTGGGTGGGCTCGAGCCCCACATCAGGTTCTCTGCTCAGGGGGGAGCCTGCTTCCCCCACCCCCTGCCTGCCTCTCTGCCTACTTGTGATCTCTGTCTATCAAACAAATAAATAAAATCTTAAAAAAAACTCTTAAATAAAAAACAGGTTTTAGTAGTGTAGCAAAAGTATTATATCATCAAAAATTATTTGCCCACAGATTTGTTTCTGAGTAGCAAGCACTCTAGTTTTGAACATAATGTTGACTCTATTTCCAATGTTTAGGTCATACTGAAAAATTTAATCTTCCTTATAAAACTGTGTGTATATCTGTCATTAAGATGTTTTTAAACCTTAATTGATGAAGCAGCATTTCAAAACAGGAATAGATCTTACAAATCTCTCTTACAGAGATGAAAAAATTGAGACCCTCCAAAGGTCAAATAGCTGCTTGATGCCACACAACAGTTAAATGCCAACTCATGAAATACACTTTCACTTTTAAATAACATCTCTATTCTTCATAGCACTTAATAAATTTGTATTTATTTACTTATATATTCATTGTCTCCCTTAGCATAACATAAATGTTGTAAGGCCAGGGGTTTTGGGTGTGTTTCATTCACTGCTATGTCCCAACATCTACAACAGTGCCTGGCAACGTAGTAGGTGTTCAATACATATTTGTTGAGTTAATGAAAGTACATTTAGGGCAGAGTATGGGCTATAGTGCTTTTTCAGTTTGGTGTCAGGCCATCCATGTTTGCTGGCTCAGTAAGAGAAAGTTTCATGTAATAGGTAGAACTTGATCTATGTATTAAAGGCTGGCATTGCTTGGTGGTGAAGGGAATGAACGTGCTAGATAAGTGTTGCCATGAACTAGGGGCAAAGATCTGGAGGGAGGCTGGCCACTAGTGTTTCAAGATCATACATACTTTTCTCAAATTGGACCTGGTGGAAAAGATAGCCTGACAGCATGGTCAGCACTACCAAGTTTTTTCACTGAGAGAGGTGAAAGTTCTTGGCCTATTTGACTTTGACTTGAACAGGCCAAAGGTCAAATAGTCGTTTGGTTGTCCAGTCAGACATCTGTCTTCAGGATTCAGAAATATGACAGTCCCATCTTCACCACCACATCTGCTGTGATGCCTGTTTTTTCCCTAACTTATTGACACAGTCCTCATGAAAGGTGCCAGATTTCCCTATATAATAAAGAATGATGATGATGATGATGATGGCACGTTGCATTTGGACAGCATATAGGATTTTTCTTGACACTTGCACTTAAGTGTCACATGAACAGATTCTGTGCTGCAGTGAATTGCAGTGTCATATAAAATGATCTGAAATCAGTTGTGCTACCTGGGCAGTGTCTGCTGACCCTAGTGGGGAAATGAAAATTGAGTCTAACTTGACTTTTCATTTTCCAGTTAAAACATCACATCAGTTAAAGGCAGATCGACAGCCACACTGGTATTCATAGTTCCTATTTTGCATAAGACAGCATCAATCTATTTAGTCTTTGTACTATCTTGAGTTTTAGATACATTCCATATTAAATGTTTCCCTGGCTTAAAGAAGTATTGCATTAGTCAGTGAAATGATGGGTCAGTTTTAAGAGTTATTACTGCTCATTCATGGAAAGTATATTGATGAAGATACCCAATGAGTGTCTTGCCATTCTAGCTTATAAAATGCTGCTTAGGCCTAAATCATGTATCTCCCTGAATCCAATCCACAGGAGGCAGGTGACCCAATGAGAAGGTTTGGCATTTAGGAACCAGTCCTGGCCTACCTTGACCTTGGAACTAATGAAGCTATTATGATAGTCCAGTGTATTTATTATTTAACTAAATCATTTATAGATAAGATATGCTCATTGGGCCTGGATTTAATATTTCATATATTCATATGTCTTTTGTACTTTAAAAGAACTTTCAAATCATTGATTTCATTGGTATTAAGACACATTAATGCACGTCTCCATGTAACATGAGAGAAATGCGGTACTTTTTGAGAAATGTCCCAAAGGCCATATAAATATAGTGCTTTCATTATTTTTATAAAGTAAATGAAGAAAACCATACTTAATATGTAAATAGCTTTTGGTATGCCTTTCTATAAGAAGGATGACTTAAACAGAAACAACAGAGAGTACACAAATAACATTCCAACTAGGGTTGCCAGATAAAATACAGAACGCCAAATAAAATTTGAATTCCAGATAAACAACGAGGACTTTTTCAGTTTGTGTCCCAGGTATTATGTTTTTTTAGTATAAATTTGTTCCAAATATTGCATTATTTTAGTAGTTCACATTTAACTGACTGTCTTGGATTTTTATTGGCTAAAACTGCCAATCCCAGATGCAACATAGGATCAGGCGGGCCCTAAAATTTGTGATAAAGGTTTTCTTCAGGCATAGTATATTATTCCATGGTTCTTGAATGTGTCATCCAATTCTCTTTACTCTCTGAAAGAAGTCTGTGTTTAAAAGGTTATTGGAACTGTTTAGGTATCAAATATGTTTATCTGCTTAATGGCAGCAGGCTTCTATGAACAGAGAAATTTCTGTGATATGAGCGTTCAGAACCTCTGAGGATAAGACTTTAAATGACTGTTAATAACCAAAATGATATTACCCATTGGCTGTCCTCAACTGTGGATCTCATAGGCATAAGCTAATATATTCCAAACTGTTCTAGTTTCTTCTGCCACACCTGTTCCCCCTGTATCTATGTTAATGATACTGATACCCACTCCGTCATTCAAGCCAGACACTTAGAAGCCTTGTTGATGTATTCTAAGCAGGTAGAACAGTGCCTGGTACTCCAGAGCCTAGACTGCTTTTTGCTCAGCTCTGCTTATCTCACTGAGCATCTGAGTATCACATTGCTCATCCTCCAGAAAATGCCCCTAGCCACGTGTTTCCTCTAGGTTCGCCCACCTTCCCTCATTTCCGTTCATTCTCATTGATTCCCATCCCACCATAGTAATGGGTTTTTGAGCTCTTTCTCAGCAACATTTACCCACCTCTAGTAATAATAAACGTGCACGTACACACACACACACACTTGTGTGGGTACATCCACTTTATCCATCCTATTATTGCTAAACGTTCTATATTGAATCATTCTAAGATAGAGCATAATTCGCTTTTCAGCCTCAACAAACTATAATTATTGGCCTATACATTTAATTATGTCACTTCAGGTAAGATTTTTGTCCTTGAATTCATAGGGACTTTTGCCTCTTCAGTGAGCAAATAATGGATCTTGTGTCCCAGACAGATAGTTTATATTCTTTTAAAATTTACATTTTTGTTTCTTTTTCACTTAACAATGATAAATTCATTCTCTTTCTCCTCCTTCTTTAAGGCAGTCTAGGGAAATGAAAGTTTGATGGCCAGAACCTGAGAACTAAATGTACTTTTTTAATAGACTTGGAATTAATATATTGCAGTGGGATGCAAAAATCCCTTTCTATCCTTACCCAGTGAAGCAAATATTATTGGGTGAATTATTTCAATACAAGAAACTTATCTCTAAATATTTAGCCTTAACTGTGTCCTAAACAACTCAAGATTCTTTTATTAGTAATTTCTAATATTTGTTAGGCAAAATTTTCTTTTACGATGTCTCCCAACACCACTTCTAAGATGCGACATCATTATCTTGCCAATGAGATACATTTCAATAATAGCTTTTCAATTTCTCTAAAAATTCTAATTTCTTCCTTAGTTTCACATGCCTTTCAACAAATGAATCTCCCTCAGCTCTAGAATTTCTTTCTGCTCATTAGTGCTATATATAAGTTCATTCTTATGAACTCAGGGTTGTCACATTTTGTAAGTTTATCTTCTGTGGCAAGTACTAGCCTTTAACAGGTTAAGTTTATCTATGGGTTACTAGTGTGATAATGGTGGACACAGGAACTGGGGATAAATATGAAGTGGCACATGCTGTGGAAACATTGGATCTTGAGATGGCAAAGGTTCAGTGGGATGCAAAGTAGCCAGCCCCAAGTATCTCAGATCAAGAAAAAGTTCCCATGCCCCCACACATGTGTGTACCCTCTCTCTCTCTCTCTCTCACACACACACACACACACACACACACACACACACACACACATCTTTAAAAACCAAAGGATTCTTTGACATGCAAATGGAAGCAGAAATGGAAGTAGAAAAATAAAAAGACATATTTATATCAGGAGATAATGTTGGGGCAAAAATAGCCACATAATTCCACCAGGAATTATGAAGAAAACAGACCCCAGGGTTTAAGATGGTTCCCTGGCGCTATCTCCCTGGTACAGAAGCTCTGGCCTTTCTCCACAGAGATACCTTGGCCCTTTTGCTACACCTCAGAAACAGCCCTTGAAATTCAAGAGGGGTACATGGGTGGCTCAGTTGGTTAAGTGGCCAACTCCTGATTTCAGCTTGGGTCATGATCTCAGGGTTTTGAAATCAGGCTCATGTAGGGCTCTGTGATGGGTGTGGGGCCTGCTTCAGACTCTTTCTCTCCCTCTGCCACCCATTCCCCCGCCAAAAAAAGAAATTCCAGAAAATGTGAGGGTTATTGATATTTGTTGTGTTCTCAGCACTGCTTGGTAAAATAGACAAATCATTCAGAGTCCAGGACTTTATCCTAAGAATCGGTGGTTTGTAACAGAGCTACTGTGTGATGAGGTATGTGTGTCTGAGGGGCTTGTGGCTGTCGGTTAGATCTGGAAATTGTCCACATATGGTTTTAATGGAAGACTTAGGTGTGAAATAAATTATTCAAGGAGAGAGTGAAGAGTGAGAAGAAAAACATCATTTAGCACCCGGATGAAAGAAAAAAGTGCCATTATATGGGAACTGGGAGGACGGAAGGGACTATCCTTTGTAATATTGCAGCCTGCCTGCCCCGATCCATTCCTGACTCTCTTATTCTAATCCAGGTTTTCCATTTTCTATAGCATTTATCTTGTTGATGTATTCTAAGCAGGTAGAACAGTGCCTGGTACTCTGGAGCAGTTTATTGAATAAATGAAGAAAATAATGTCTCAACAAGTAAGTTTTAGTTGATAGTGTCAAAAACTGATGGGAAGTCACCTAAAACAAGTGAGGCAGTTAGTAATCCACTGGTTCTCTAAGGGGAAACCCCACCAATGGCAAGATAGGAACAGATGCTGGACTAGAGTTGGGTTGAATGATGGATGGTAGGTGAGGAAGTGTGAGGGCCAACAGGAATTACTCTTTCAAAAGACTTTGCTTGGAACTGAAGAAAAAAGTGGTACTCACAGGAGGATTTGGGGTCAAGGAAGGATTTTACATTATTTGTTTTTGTGTTTTTTTAATGATTGAGACTCACAGGACAATGGCAGAACATGATCTGTTCCCTGGAAGTGGTGAAGGGATCATCTTTCTGTTAGGGGAAGGTCACTTTAGTGGTTGTGGAGAGGGTGGCCTAGAGCTGGAGAGACTAGGCTTACGGACCTAGCTGGGCCACTACTATCAGGCCACTACTATCCCTGACCATGCCAGTGGGTCTCTTCTCCACTGGCTGTCATTGACCACCATTCCTTCCCCTTTGTCCTGCTCTTCTGCTTCAACCCCCTGGAATGCCTTCTGAAATTAGCAGTCTCCTCTTAGTCTCTCTGAGATTTTTACCTCCTGGATGTAGGTGAAAACTAGTTTTCTGAAGGTCCTATGATGGTGTTTGGAGATAGGCCTTGAAGTACTTGGTTTAGATGAGGTCAGGAAGATGGGGCCTTCATGATGTGGTCTTCTAAGACTATCAGTCACCCCCAGCACAGCCCTTCTCCACCTCCCAGCCACGTGAAGATACAGCAGGAAGATGGCCATTTGCAGGCCAGGAAGAGGACCCTTATGAGGGGACAAAATTGGCTAGTACCTTGATCTTAGACTTCCCAGCTTTCTGAATTGTGAGAAATAAATCCCTGTTTATTCTTGCTTAAGACATTCCATCTCTGGTCTTTTGTTATGGTACCTCAAACTGACTAATACACGATTCTATTTATTTTGCCGCTCAAATTGTTCCACATTTGGTCACTGGGAGTGCTTTAGGTTGTGTTCTGTGTCCCTTTGACATAACCTCATCATTAGAAGTTTTTTTTTTTTTTCTTTTGAACCCTAACTTCCTGGCAATACAAGATTCTCCAGGTTCATTTAGTGTATATATCCTCCCCCTGTCCTAGAATCAGGCATTTCTCCAAGGAGTCCTGATTCTTTTTATTAGAGAATGGTATTAAAAAAAAAAACAAGATTGGGGGCACCTGGGTGGCTCAGTTGGTTAAGCATATGACTCTTGATTTCAGCTCGGGTCATGATCTCATGGTCGTGAGATGGAGCCCTGTGATAGGCTCTGCTCTGGGTGTGGGGCCTGCTTAAGATTCCCTCTCTCCCTCTCTGCCTGTCCTTCCCAACACTCATGTGCTCTTTCTCTCTCTCTCTCTCTCGAGAGAGAGAGAGAGAGAGAGAAAGAAAAGAAGAAAAGAAAAGAAAGAACCAACCAAGATCTGGTGCTGAGAGTGTTCATTGCTACTGGGATGTTGTCATTTCTAGGCCTCTTCAGCTGTCAGAGCAAGGAGATATATGTATATGTGTGTACTATCCTGTGTATATACAGCTATCTAAACTATTTCTATATGCAACCATAGTTATCAATAATGTCTAAACATGAGTTCAGTGTGTTGTCTCCAACTCTCTTTTAATACCCCCGGTAGAGTACATCTAACCACTTTTTTCCTCACTTATCTGTAGAGTCCTTCTCCAACAGTGAGAAATCTGGCTTTTGCTAACTGCTAATTCCAGAATAGATATATAGCAGGATCAGAATTTTTACTCTTTACCCCTAGAGTAAACAACTTTGTTGACTAAAGGATAGTCCTAATGTACAGTACCTTTTTCCTATCATCTTACTGCTTCCAAAGCATGGAATGCTTCACAAATTTGCATGTCATTCTTGTGCAGATGTCAGGCTAATCTTCACTCCATCATTCTAATTTTAGTACACAGGCTGGAGAGAGCCCAATAATCAAAACCTTAACAAACATGATAATATGACGATTGTAGGAAAGAAGAATATACTTACCTATATACGAAAACCTTTTGTTTACTCTGTTATCTAGTTTCATTAACTTTGGTCTTTTTAAAGGAAAAAAGATCCCCCTCTGAACGGACATAAATCATCATATTGTTAAATTATTTAAAAGTTATCAAAATATTCATGTTTTAAAATGTTTAAAAGACATCAAGGTCCACTGTTTTTCTTGTTTACCTCATTTAGTAAATAAGAATACTTGACCATTAGCAACTTAATTGTTTATATATCAGTGAAGGTTTAGTGGTAGAATTTTAAGATCTAAACAAAAATTTATCTTTTTAAAAAATTAAATTAAGCATCTTTCCAACCTCATCTTTCTTCTGCATTATTTTCACTATCAATAATTTATGACTTTGTAAAGCAAAGGTCGTGTTTAGTGTCCACCCCCATCTCAAAGGCTGCTGATTATGAGTTATGTTTACTTATTTATTAAAATATTTATAATAAATACATGTTGCTCCTTACCATCCACTTAACTCTTTACTACCCCTGGTTTCACTTAAAATTTTTTCCAGCTCTGTTGAAGGATTATTAACAGTTAAAAACTGTATACAGTTAAGGTGTACAATGTGATGTTTCAGTGTACTTACACATTGTGAAATAATTACCACAATCAAGCTTAGTAACATATCCATCACCTCACATAGTTACCTTTTTTTAAAAATTTTATTTTAGGGGCGCCTGGGTGGCTCAGTGGTTTGGGCTGCTGCCTTCGGCTCGGGTCATGATCTCAGGGTCCTGGGATCGAGCCCCGCATTGGGCTCCCTGCTCCGCAGGAAGCCTGCTTCCCTCTCTCTCTCTCTCTCTCTCTCTCTGCCTGCCTCTCTGCCTACTTGTGATCTCTGTCTGTCAAATAAATAAATAAAATCTTTAAAAAAAATTTTTATTTTATTTAAATTCAATTACATAGTTACCTCTTTGTGTGTATGATGAGAATACTTGTGATCTGCTTTTAAGAAATTTCAAGTCTATAATACGTTTTATATTAGATACAATACCATGTTATGTATTAGATCAGCAATAATAAAAATAAATACTTTTGTACAACTGACAATGGATGTAATTTTTACACACTTAATTGCAAATATTTTAACCTTGGCCAAAAGAACCCCTATTTTTGTTTAGTATCGCCTAAGTTATGTTTTATTTTGTCACTAAAAGATTTTGGATGACTGGATCACATAGGAAATAACCATTTTTAAAATACAGAATAATGTTCTTGTTTGGAAAAAAGAAAACCCATTTTAAATTGTGTGTGTATACTACTTAACTTCTTTCCTTTAAATGAAGCATTGCTAGCTATATATCTCTGTATTTTTATAAATGTGGGTGGGCTTACCTTAAGCAGGGAAATTGGAAAGACAACAAATTATTTTTCAAGTGTTTTCTAAATGATAACCACCAAAAAACTTATATGATATCTGTAAGTTGTGATTGAATCAGTGACTTTAGTCATATTTCCCAAAGTCTGGGTTCTTTTGAAGGTTAAAAAACATAAGTAGGTTTTCTCATAGAACCTGTAGTAGTTTCCTAAGGCTGCCATAACAAACTGGCGTTGGCTTAAATTTCTTTTCTCACACTTCCAAAGGCTGGAAGTCCAAGATCAAAGTGTAGGCCAGTTTAGTCTCCTTGGAGACCCGGATTCCACTCTCTTGTTGCGTCTTTACATGGTTGTTCTTCTGTACGTGCACGCTAATGGTGTCTCTTCCTCTTCTCGCAAGGACACTAGTCATATTGGATTATGGCCCATCACAGTGGCATCTTCTCAACTTAATCATCTCATACCAAATTACTTTAAAATGTATTTTAATTTAATTTAAAGTATTTAATTTTCACATTCTGAAGTAGTGGGATGGGGACTTCAACATCCGAATTTTGGGGGGACACAATTCCAACCATAACAGAACATTTTGTTGTGGCTTCTAGAAATCAGACTCTGTATTCTGTTTGTCATTGCTTTGGGTTTTAATTATGTAATTCTTACCTGAGAGGATAGTTGAAGTTTATCCTGGAAGAAAAATGCTAGTTGGCAACTGTGTTGTTTGTCTTTAATTTCCCTTTATTATTATTTTTCAGAGAAGTAATTCTTGGTCTTTTTCAGGGGCTTGTGCACAGCTTTGAAAATCTGATGAAAGCTATTATATCACTTAGCTTTGACAAACTGCCTCAAAACTCAGTGGCTTAATACAATAAACCTTTTTTTTTTTTTTTTTAAATCAATACACTGTGTGTTGGTGAATTGGGCTGGTCCCAGTGAGGATTGCTGATCAGTGTATTGGGTGAGCTCAGTATGCATTGCAGTCACCTGGTTTCCAATGGCTTCACTCACATGTCTTATGGTTAACTGTCTATATGTACTGGTGGTGGAAGTAATTGGTCATATATTATCATCATCAAGCAGGAAGACTTGGCCTGAGTCACCTGGTTGTGTTCATAGGGTTTTCAAGAGCAGAAAGGAAGAAAAAGCCCCAAAGAGTAAGTTTAAGTCTCTCCTTATACCACTTTTGTTGGTATCTTCTTGGCCAAAGCAAGTCATATTAAGTCCGGATTCAACGTATAGAGAAATAGACTCCAGTACTGGATGGGAGTTGTAAAGCCACAGTGCAGAGAGGCACACCTGTGGGAATAAGAGGAGTTTGTGGTCTCCACAGAGAAGGAGGAGGAGGTGAAGTGATGAGAACAATCAACTGAGTAAACTCTGTTGTTACAAGTGTTTTCCCCCAGGCGGAGTAATTATTTTTTCAGAAGAAATGAAGGCTCTCTTCCAAAGAAATACAGTTGCTGGCTGTTGAGAGTGAAAGCATACCAGGAACAGGAAATGGAAAAAGGGTCTGAGGGGAAATAGGTAGAATGCTCATAGCATCTGCTTCATGAGCTTTTGGAAATGTGAAACAAATCCTCTGAGTTCTCCGTAGATTAAAACTTGAGAAATTTGCCTGTGGGGAAACAAAGACTTTTTTTTTTCTGTAGAGGACATTATTTTTTGTTAAGGCATTTTTTGAATGTGAACAGTTGATCAGGTGACAACAGGAGATACTTTTTTATACAGTTAAAAAAAGCAGAGCTCTGGAGATTTCATTCACAATTCCCCCATTGCCATATTATTGAATTCAAAATACCAAAAATGAAAATGCTCAGTTGAGAGACCTAGAAATCATACTTTTCCTCTGCAAACATGTAATGTAAATCTAAAATCAGGAATTCATAGTCTCATAAAAAGAGCAACTACTTGATTATTCCTGATAGTCACGATTGATTATGTCTACACTAATTGCTCTAATATCAGTTTGTCAGTTTCTTTATACCTTAATCCACCATCAAAGTTAACTCTTAATCCCTCCTCTATTTATGTAGAGGGCTGAGCATAGTCCTAAATACATCATAGAATGAACTGCTAAACTATTTAATTTAGGATGTATGGGTATTAAAACCTTCAACCCTTGACCGAGTTTCATTCTACAAATATGATAGAGGAAACTTAAATTACTCCAAAATATCCAAGGGAACTTCACTTGCCTCCACATTAAAAAAAAAACAACAACAACAAACAACAAAAATGTCAAATCCGTAAATTCTAATGGCTTAAGTTTATTTAAAAGCTGACAGTTTCCATGCCCAGATTGGAAAGGGAATTTCAGAAGACATGAACCTGATGGATGTTGTCATTTTCTGCAACATATTTAGATTTGGTCTTCTTCCTGCCTTATATGCTATAGTTGAGTAGCAAAGGACAGGGGACTGTATCAGTGAGTTTTTCCCATAATAATGCTGATTAACAAGTCACAAAAATTTTGGTGGCATTCAACAATAAGCATTTATTGTCAGACTCACAGGTCTAGGTCTTCTTCAGGCTGTAGATCTATGCATCATCTGGGTTAGATCTATTTCATGTATCTTCTGCTGGACCCAAGCTGGTGGGATAGCAGTCACTGGGATATGTCTTCTCTTGGTAATGGACAGAATATCCTAGAAGGACAAATGAAAGTGCTCAATATTTGTTATGACAAAGGCTCTGGTCTGGTTCACTGACATTTCCATATTCCATTGGCCAAAACAACACAAAACAAAAACAGAGGCAGGTGTGGATAATGCATACTGCTCACCAAGAGGTCATTGTAAGAGTGAGATGCACAAAATCTCCAGAACGGTAAAGAACTGGGGCCAACAATTCCATCTACCACAGAGGGGTAATTGTTTCTGGAAATAAAAACTTCCTTGGAAATTTAATGGGCAATATTTATATGGTACATTGATATTTAGTGCTTAAAATGGAATTGTATGACTGTGCTTCTTGATTCATCGGAGTCTGGGAGAATACAAAGATACTTTCTATAATAAGTTTACTTGAATCAGTGAGGAAGAGTTTCAGTTCTTTTTTTCTCATATCTCCCAAGTATTGCTTAAAAATTGGACTCTTTTTCTGTGCTGATTTCTTCTCCTTTTTTCAGTATCTATTAACACCCTTGTTTTAATTCAGCCCCGAGGTACTCAAGAGTGAGCCATATGGGGAGAAGGCTGATGTCTGGGCGGCCGGCTGCATCCTTTATCAGATGGCAACTCTGAATCCCCCCTTCTATAGCACCAACATGCTCTCCCTGGCTACAAAAGTAAGCACTGTTGGGAGACAAAAGGGTCTTGTGTTGCTAAAAATGCCATTCCTTTTCTTCCTAAACAGAACATTTGTGATTTTTATAAAACCATCAATTAAAAGCAGGCACATTGTTTTATTGGCCACATGATCCAGTTCATTTTTTCCCCTTTCTTCTAAATATACATCATGTACTATGGTGCATTCCCCCTATAATTGTCTTCATTTATCATAGAAAATTATACAAATAAATATATCAAATTACTTTTGGTCTTTTGTTTTTAATTGTGGTTGGGACTGCCTGCAATCAGCACTTGATATTATCCTACACTCATTTATTGGGGATCTGAGGCTAACTTTAACTCAGTTTGAAGAATACAATCTGTGCTCAAGAGCTGCTTAATTGATGTTAATTTTTTATTTGTTGGGGTGTTTTTGTTTCTGATTAAAATTTGTGCATGGTTATAATGCTCATTGAGTAGCTTTCATGTGGTGGCCAAGTATTGTACATACTAATGGCCTCTTTACGTCCATCATGCTGGTCTGTCTGTTTTGCAGATAGTGGAGGCGGTGTATGAACCGGTGCCAGAAGGCATCTACTCTGAGAAAGTGACAGATACCATCAGCAGGTAATCATTCTCACCATTTCAAACCCATAGGGACTATCAAGAAATACTTCTCATCTCTACAAATTTACTGTGTAAATATTCATGAAGAGGAAGGCTCCCAAATAATCCAAACCTAGAAAAATATTTATGCATCACCAGTAATGGTGACCATCTGGAAGCCAGTGAAGTATGTCCAAAAGGAAGTGCTATATGCACTTGAAATATGCAGCCATTAGAATGATTCTTCAGAAGGCTTTGTATCAACCTGTAAAACAAAGATGATAAGAAATGAACAGGATGTAGAGCTGTTTGTAACTATGATAAAAACTGTAAATACATGCATGAATGTCGGAAAAGACTAGACAAGGACATTAGAAACTAAAGAAGACCGTGTTAGATGATAAAATTGCAACCACTTTTTCATTTCTATTTTTAAATTGGTAATGTTATGTTATATAATAATTTCCCAAAGAAAGTCAGATAGAAGTGCTCCAGCCATCAATATAATAGGAGTTTAATGAAAGTCATTTCCTGTTGCATTCGCAAAATTCTGACCTCACAGGACTTGTCCCAGCTGACTTGTCACCCTTCTCTCCCACTTTCCTTCTGCTCCCTCACTGCCAGCCACAGGGAGCTCCATGCGAGTCCTGGCATGTGCCTGCCTCTGGCCCTTTATCCTTCTCCTCCCTTTTCTCTGACTTCTCTTTCCTCTGGTACATGCATGGCACAGGCCCCCACTTCCTTTGTGTCTCTGCTGTTATTTCCCACCATCAGGGAGCCCATTCTGATGCTCCCACAGCCTCTCCACTTTTTTGCCCCCTTGCCTGCTTTCTTAAGCTTGCAGCACCCATCTCCCAACATGTTAGAAACGTGTGTGTGTGCGTGCGCATGTGTGTGTGTGCATATGCAGACATATTTCTTTATTGCCTGTCTTGTCCCCACCAGAAGGAAAACTCTACAAGAGCAGAGACTTTTCCAATCTGGTTCATAGTTCTTCCAGTGCCCAGAGCAATGCCTGGGACAAGATCAACCCTTAACAAATACTGGTTGTATGAATAAATGACTTGTTTTCCGACTGATTGTTATTTCTATGTCAACACATGCTTTTAAGTTAGCTCAAGATTACTTCCCTGCCCCAGAGCTGAGTCAAATCATTATTATAGAAATCCCAGAGTCACCCAGATAGAATACCTATCCATTCTCCTGCCATTTCCCTATAAATGGTTCTGTATCTATCCTGGCACTTAGCACCACCTCTGACGGCATGTAAGAGATCTATTCCCTTCACTTTCTCCTCCCAGCTCATCCTCACAGTTTGTAGAGTTATATCTTGAATCTTTCCTTGCCCAGCACTATGCTGTCCTACAGTTCTAAGGAACCCAGGCCCAGCCAGGGCTGAGTTGCACTAACTGCGGATTTTAAGCAAACATTTCTTTCTGCATCTCTCTATTTCCTCATCCAGTTACGCTGGTGTAATAATTATACAAGGTAACTGTGAAAATCACTTAGCATAAAGCTTGTTGAATGGTAAATCTTAAATAATACTGGCAGCTTTTATTGTTAATATTAGGAGAAATGAGCTGAAACCCCTTTTTGAATAATCTGAATTCTGCATATATTAGATCATGCCCTGTTGCTAATGAATCCAAACAAATGTATTTAAATTGCTCCTCTCCACAATTTGGACCTGTTCTCTGCTATTTGTTTTCTGGAGAGTGACTCAAAAATTCAAGAAGTCTCCAGAGATGTCAAGACAAGAATACCAGATTTACTCATTCAGTTTCTTCTTTTCATAGGTATTTGAGCACCACAAAGAGTAGGGGAGGGGTGGCACAGTGAAAATATACAGAGACATTATTTTGATTTTGTGGCACTGGGCAAACAGGACCTTAATTTGCTTCTGACAGGCTCCCTGACTGTTGGTATCCATGTGCCTGGGGCTAACAAGTTGGTGGAGGAGTCAGGTACCAATATCACATGGAAAGGTTAAGAACATCAGTAGATTCTGGAATCAGCTGGATTTTAATCCCTACTCTTCCACGTATCCCCTTTTCTCATCTGTGATGTACTGGTAGCAATAGTGACCACTCACAGGGTTGTTCTGAAGATTAAATAAGATAATGCTTTCAGTGCTTTTAGCCTGGTACCCAGCACTTAGCAAACCCTCAACAAAATTAGATATTATTACTAATAACAGTAGTGTTACTATTTATGGAATTAATTATGTAAATTAAATTATGATAAACTGGATGAAGAATGGTAAAAGGAGTGAGCAATGAGTGATTCCAGAAGGACTTGGCCTAGTCTAAGGACTTGAGGAAGTTTCTGTGAAGAAAGAGCCTATAATCTGAGCCCTGAACAACCATTAATCCTCAAATAGTAAAGAGTAGAGGAAGCATTTCATAGACCAGCATAGAGCTTATTAGTTTGAGGAACTAAAAGAAATTGGAGATGTAGCATTTAAGTCAGGGAGAGAATAATTTAAATGATTACGGCCTGGGGAGGCTGATGGGGCCAGATTGACTGGGTTTGATAGGCCACAGTTTTGAATTTTTTTCATGAGTACTGAGGAGAAAACTTAAGGTTATTTACAGGTGGGATATAGAGAAAATTTCTTCTGTAACAAAGATCATCCTCGCTGCTTTGTGGACAATAGACAGCAGGGAATGGGGGCAGGATTCAAAGCAGGTCCAGCTGTCCACCAAGACATGATGGCAGCTCTGACTGGAGTGGTGGAATTGTTGATGGAGAGAAGTGGAGCTGTTTCCATGGTGGCTTGGCAGTTGAGTTAACAAGTTTGGGATACAAACATGAAAATGGAATGACACTGAAAATGTGAAATGGGCTTATTACAATTGGGTTTATTACAATTGGGTTTATTCTGTGGAACTTGAGAAAATGGAGCCAAGACCATGGAGTGGAGTTCCAAGGAGGCTCAGGTCAGTTTGTCATTAGAAGTGTGTGTCAGAATTGTAGATACCCAAGTGAGGCACACTGCTGGATGGATAATGAGTTCCCTATCACCAGAATGTTTAAGAGTATGAATGATCATTATTAGGGGACTCTAGATTAAATATTTGTTAGGATGCCTTTTTTTTTTTTTTAAGATTTTATTTATTTGAGAGAGAACACAAGAGAGAGTGATAATGAGCAGGGTTTGGAGTAGGGAGTGGCAGAGGAAGAGGGAGAAGCAGACTCCCCACTTAGCAGGGAACTCAACGTGGGGCTCAATTCCAAGACCCTGGGACCATGACCTGAGCCGAAGGCAGGCGCTTAACCAACTGAACCGCCGAGGCGCCCCTGTAAGGACACTTTCAATTCGAAATAACTAAGATGCCATAAGTAAGAACTAACAATTTTATTTTAATTTTATAACTGATTATACATGAAGATAACTATGCATTCTATAGCAGATGTGGTTTTCACTTAAGGTTATTCAAGACTCATTGTCTGGGTTCACATCACAAAGTTTTATCTTTAGAAAATTTGACATAAAATAAAATTCAGTCATGAATTTTATGCAATTACATATTTAATTTGCTTTGGATTTTTAATCTTTAAAAATTAATTTCCAAAAGAATAAGAAAGCAAATTTAATCTTCTATTTTCTTAGTTTCCTGTTGTCTTCAGAAAATCAATGCAAGAAATACATAAAGGCAAAAGTAGTTTTAATGGTCATTTATGACTCAGCAAAATGATAACATGATAGAGCCTTTGAAATGCAAGACAGCCATCGATGGGCAAGTTCACGAGACTCATTTTTAATTTCACACCTGCTGTTTCCAGTTACATGATCTTCTTGCTTGTTCTGCTTTTCCATCTTCTCATTTTCACCTTCTATACCCTGTCTTGAGTAGAGCGCATGCAGTTGTGTGTCTCACATGCAATCTTTCCTTTTTCTTGTTTGTTCATGTGGTGTATCAGCACATTCTGTCACTGGAACTTTTCTTTCCTAGCAGGCTTTTACACTGGGAGAATAACTTAGCAACCCTGAAGAGTCTGGGGGCAGAAAATAAATCCATTTTGTTGCTCTGCCCAGTACCAGCATTACTATTTTTACCTTCCAGTACCCTGTTCAGAGAATATTGCCTGTTTACTTTCTAAAAGAGAAGAACATTTCCTTTTATGCACAAAATCTTCCAATTGCCTTACATCTCTTTATCTGTGCCTGGTTGCAGAAGCGGTCTTGTGCTTTATTTCAGAGGCAGTTACGATGACTAGCACAGTTAATGTTTTCGGCTAGTTCTAAGGACAAGTGGGTCTTTACATTTTTCACCCAACCTTCAGTTCTTTGGTTTTCTCTTTTTAAAAAAATTTCCCCAAAGTAGATTTAACATGTTCCATTTTGTAAATTTATGGTGTACAGTGTTTCACTTCGATATATTTATATATTGTAATATGATTGCCAATGAAGCAATATTCATCACATTACATAATTATATTACAATATCATTGGCTGTATTAATTATTCAGTGCATTATATTTCCATTGTTTGTTTACGACTCATTACAAGTTTGTACCCTTAGACACCATCATTCTTATCCCCCCAATGCTCATGTCCTGGTAACCTGATTTGTTTTCTATTTTTTTTATAGGTCTGATTTTTCTAGATTCCATATAAGAGTTGTCATACAGTACTTGTCTTTCTCTGACTTACCTCACTTAACACAATGTGCTGGAGTTCCATGTATGTTGTCAAAAATGGGAATCTATCTTCCTTTCTCCTGGCTGGTAATATCCCCTTATATATATGTGCCACCTCTTTTTTATTCATTCATATGAGAATGGGTATTTGGGTTTCCATATCTTGGCTGTTGTGTATAATGCTGCGATAAACATGGGAATGCAGATACCTCATTAAAATTCTGTTTTCTTTGCTGTTGGGTGTATCCCAGAAGCAGAATTGCTGGGTCATATGGTAGATGTATTTTTTAATATTTTAAAGGAATCTCCGTATTGGTTTTCATAGTGGTTGGAGCAGTTTACATTCTCACTAGCAATGTGTGTAGATCCGCTTTTCACCATATCTTCACGATCATCTGTTATCTCTTTTCCTTTTGATGATAGCCATCCTAACAGGTGTAAGGTGATAGTTCATTGTGGTTTTTACTTGCATCTTTTTTTTTTTTTTAAGATTTATTTATTTGAGAGAGAGAGCGGGCTTAAGAGAGAGGGAGAGAGAATCTGAGGCAAACTCCACGCACAGTGCTGAGACCAACGCAGGGCTTGATCTCGTGACCGTGACATCACGACCTGAGCCAAGAACAAGAGTCAGCTACTTAACCAGCAGCCACTTATGTGCCCCTGTTTGCATCATCTTGATGATTAGTGATGTTGAGCATCTTTCCATGTGCCTTTTGGCCATTTTGAAGTCCCCTTTGGAAAAATATCTATATATCTATTTTGTTTGGCCCATTTTTAATCAAATTATTTGTTTAAGTGTTACTAAATTGTGTTTAGTTCTTTATGTGTTTTGGATAGTAACCCCTGCTCTGATATGTGGTTTGTAAAAATTTTCTCTGCTCCATAGGCTGCTGTTTCATTTTGTGAACTGAGTAGCAAAAGCTGTGCCGAAGCTTTTGAGTTTGATGTAGTCCCATTTGTTGTTTCTTTCTTTCGTTGTTTGTGCTTTTGGCATCACGTATCACGTTCAAAAACTCATTGCCAAGACCAATATCAGGAAGCTTCTTCCTCCCCTTTCTTCTTTCAAGATTATTATTATTATTTTTTAATTTACTTGACAGAGATCACAAGTAGGCAGAGAGGCAGGCAGAGGGGCGGGTGGGGAAGCAGGCTTTCCACTGAGCAGAGAGCTGGATGTGGGGCTGGATCCCAGGACCCTGAGACCCGAGCGGAAGGCAGAGGGTTTAACCCACTGAGCCAAGAGTTTTATGATATCAAGTCTTAGGTTTAAGTCTCTGATGGATTTTGAGTTAATTTTTGTGGGTAGTGTGAGACAGGGGCCACTTGCTTTGTTTTGCATATACTTCAGTTTTCCCAGCTCCGTTTGTTGAAGAGACTGTCTTTCCCCCAGTGGTTGTTCTTCTTTTCATTGTCAAATATTCATTGACTGGATATGCTGGGATTTAGTTTTGGGCCCTCTATGCCCTTCCATTGGTCTATGGATCTGCTTTTGTGCCAGTACCATAGTGTTTTTATTAGTATGGTTTTGTAGTATAGTTTAAAATCAGGAAGTGTGATAGCTCCAGCTTTAGTCTTTTTTTCTCAGGATTGCTTTGGCTATTCAGGGTCCTTTGTGGTTCCACACAAATATTAGGATTGTTTCTACTATTTCTGTGAAGAATGTCTTTGGTATTTTTATGGGAATTGCATTAAGTCTGTAGATCCTTTGAAATCTACAGAGAGATCCTTTGAGAGATCCTTATTTCTTTATTTCGTTCTAGTTAAGACTTTTCCAATTCTATACTGAATAGGAATGATGAGAGTAGGGAACCTTGTCTTGCTCGTGATCTCAGAGGAAACACTTTCAATTTTTCTCCATTCAGTATAATGTGACCTGTGGGTTTGTCATATTTCGACTTTTTCATGTTGAGATATGTTCCTTCTAACCCAATCTGTAAAGGGTTTTTTTTTTTTTTATCATAAAGGGATTTTGTATTTTGTCAAATATTTTTTCTGTATGTATTGAGATGATCATATAGTTTTAATTTCTCATTTTACTGATGTGACAGATTACATGTTTGTGTGTGTTGACTCCTCCTATAGCCCAGGGATAAATCCCACTTGGTTATAGTGCTTAATCCTTTTAATGCATTCTTGAATTTTGTTTCCTAATATTTGGTTGAGAATTTTGCATCTATATTGATCAGGACTATTTGTTTGTAATTTTCTCTTCTCGTGGTGTCTTTATCTGGTTTTGGTATCAAGACAATGCTGGTTTTGTAAATGAGTTTGGAAGTGTTCCCTTCTCCTCAATATTTTTAAAGAGTCTTGTGAGAACTGGTGTTAATTCATCTTTGAATGTTTGGTAGAATTAACCAGTGAAGCTCTCTGGCCTTGGAGTGTCCTGTGTTGAGAGTTCTACTGACTCAATCTCTTGAGTCACGATTGGTGTGTCCAGATTTTCTATTTTTCCTGATTCAGTCTTGGTAGATTGTGTGTCTCTAGAGACACACAATTTTATCAATTTCTTGTCTATATTTTTGTAGTATCAGCTGTGATGCCTCCTTTTTCATTTCTAAATTTGAGTCTTCTCTCTTTTTCCTTAGCTTATCTAAAGATTTGTCCATTTGTTTTTTCAAAGCACCAGCTTTTAGTTCATTGATTCTTCCTATTGCTTTTCTGGACTTTACTTAATTTACTTAATTTATTTATACACTGTTATTATTTCCTTCTCTCTCCTAATTTTGAGTTTAATTTGTTTCTCTCTTTCTAGTTCATTGAGGTCTAAAGTTAGGTTGTTTATTATTATTGTTTATTTGAGATCTTTCTAATTTCTGAATATATGTGTTTATTGCTATGGGCTCTTAGAACAGCTTTTGCTGCAGCCCACAAAATTTGATATGTTACATTTTCCATTTTTTATTTGTTTCAAGGAATTTTTTACTTCCCTACTGATTTTTTCTTTGACCCATAAGCTATTTAGAAATGCATTGTTTAGTTTCCACAAATTTAAACTCTTCTTACTTTCCTTTTGTTGATTTCTAATTTCACATCATTGTAGTAGAGAAGATAGTTGGTATGATGTCAGTCTTCTTAAATATGCTGAAATTAGTTTCATGGACTCTCATGTGATCTGTTCTGGAAAATATTCCATGAGTGCTTAAGAAAAATGTGTATTCTGCTGCTATTGGATAGAATGTTTTATAGATAGATAGATAGAGATAAATAGATAGATATAGATAGATAGATAGAGATAGAATGTTTGATATAATATATATATATATATATATATATATATATATATATATATATCAGTTCATTTGTTTTGAAGTGTTGTTAATTCCAGTGTTTCTTTGATGATTTTTTTGTCTGGGTGACCTATCCATTGCTGATAGGGTCCTGAAGCCCTCCACTATTCTGTATTGTTTTTTTCTCCTCTAAGATCTGTTAGTATTTGCTTGGGGTGCCTGGGGGGCTCAGTCGTTAAACATCTGCCTTTGGCTCATGTCATGATCCCAGGTCCTGGGATCTAGCCCCATGCTGGGCTTCCTGCTATTGGGGGGGAGCCTGCTTGTCCCTCTCCCATTCCACCTGCTGTGTTCCCTCTCTCGCTGTGTCTCTCTCTGTCAAATACATAAATAAAACCTTTTAAAAAAAGGAATTTCTCTGAAATATCTAAGCAGGGATGTATTTCAGAGAATTGAGGCTAAATTAGAACTTATTGAAAGAGATGTTCCTGGAAAAGTTTGTGGCCAAATATTTGGGCTGTATCTTTTGCGACAGATAAATTCTTTTTTTTTTTTTTAAGATTTTATTTATCCATTTGACAGAAAGAGATCACAAGTAGAGAGAGAGGCAGGCAGAGAGAGGAAGGGAAGCAGGCTCCCCACTGAGCAGAGAGTCTGATGTAGGGCTTGATCCCAGTATCCTGAAATCATGAATTGAGCCGAAAGCAGAGGCTTTAACCCACTGAGCCACCCAGGCGCTCCCCATGGGACAGATAAATTCTTAGATGTTAGCCCAAGTTCATTCATTCATTCATTCATTTGCTGAGTACCTATAGGACACAGAGTCCATTTCACATGTTGAAGAATCACGGTGAAGGGGACATATGTCTGTCCTCTCAAGAAATTTCTGGTTTCTAGTGGTGAAATGGATCATTGCAATACAATATTATAGTAGTTTAAGGACTTAAATGTAATGAGGATATACAAAAAAGGGTTGATAAGTCATTTGATAAGTCATTTGAGGTTGATTAGTCTTCCTAATGGAGACTTGGAAAAAAGTAGATTTTTGGCAAGCAGATAGGGAAGGGATCTGGAAAAGGGCAGATATTATTGGCAAATGCTAATATTATCTTTAATCAGTTTAAATATCTGCAGACTAAGACTTTAGTCCATTGCACTAATGAAAGGCTTAGTTGCTGGTTGTGGTTGTTTTTTTCCCCCTCCCATGGCAGTCATAACCAATGCTAGGTCAACCAACCATTTTTATCAGCTTTAATTACTTTTGCTAATTAAGTGAGGGTAGATGAAGAAACCCATTTAATTAGAAGGTGAAATTCAACATTTTAGCTTCTTTCATGATTGTGAACTAAAATAATAAATTTGAATACAAATATGTCACTGGCACAGACGTTCAGCTTCATGTGCTATGACCAATGCTCAGGGCTCCCATACTCAAAACAGTCATGTGCTTAGGGGTTAAGATTCTGTACTCAAAGTCATGAAATTCTTATATTTTGTGTTTTGCAAATGAAGTCTGATGATACAAGAAGCATGCATGTTTGGAGCTTGGAAGTCTCAGTTACTGTGAAGTCCCTTCAACTTCTTACCTCTCTGACATAGATTCTCAACCATCTGCTCCTGGCCCCGTGGCCCCTGCCTGGCCTCCAGCTCCATCTCCCTGACCCTGTCCCATCATTGCTACTGTTCTCTCGCTGGTATGGTGATTGGGTCTGTCACCAGGGAAGGCCTGTGTTCCATCTTTACTGTCCTCCCTATGGGTTTGTGAATGCAGACAAGGAGAGAATCAGGGTGCAGTATGTATCCTGCTGAATCTTGAGGTGAAGCAAAAAGGAAGCCATCTTTAACCAGGCTGGTAGCACCAGGGTGCACTCAGTGGGGGGCTTAGTGGGGCCTCTTGCCCACCTCCAGTCCAGGTACCAAGAGTATCATGATGGCAAGGAGTTTGCAATCACTTGGGAGGCTCCTGTCTACCATGATTTAGGACACTGGTCTATGGGAGGGGAGACTGACTTCCTCACTCTGGGCTGGAGCCCCACACTTTTATTTTCTACTGGGCACCCCCAAAATTATGTAGCTGGCCTTGTCTTTCTTTGTTATAAATGCATAGACTGAACTTCATTAAATATGAATTCAGCAGATGGGTAAGTACTTCTCATAACCATAGTGCAAGCCCACTGCCTTAGAGAGAAATAACGTAAAGATTAAGCATGAGATGATAATGTCTAAGATATGTATATTTTACTCATAATCAAGTAAAAAGCAAAGAGTAATCAGCAAATTAGCAAGTTAGAGTCTTATTTTGACTTCTGTGATGAATAGTTCTCAAATCTTTCCTGGAGACGTCAGTGTAGGTGAAAGTTGTGTGAACTATAGGTCACTAAGTCAAATACAAAAAGTGAAAATTAGATCTTTTTTTCAAAGTCCAAATAAGTTCAAGTTCATTAAGAAGCAACATGACTTCAGTGAAGTTAGAGATTTTGAATTTGAAAAATAGACAAAATATCGCTGTGCCTGGGTGGCTCCGCTGGTTAAGCATCTGTCTTCAGCTCAGGTCACGATCCCGGGGTCCTGGAGTCAAGCCCTGTGTGCAACTCTCTGCTCAGTGAGGAGTCTGCTTCTCTTTCCCTCTGCTCCCCTCCTCCGCTTGTGCACATGCGCTCTCTTTCTCCCATTCTCTCATGGGTGAGCTCTTGCTCTTTCAAATAAGTAAAATCTAAAAAAAAATAATAAATTTTAGAAATAGACAAAATATTATAGCAAATGCCTGAAGTACTTAAAACATGCTAACAATGATCTTGGTAATTGATCCCATTGTGTCTAGAATAGCTTTCTATTAGTATTTACTTGGACAATAAATAATGTTCCCTCTAGTAAGCTGATTGCCATTTCCTACCTCCAAATCACAGAAAATATTAGCATGAAACGTGTCCAATTAGTTACTTTAAAAAATTATTACAGGGGCACCTGGGTGGCTCAGTGGTTTAAAGCCTCTGCCTTCGGCTCAGGTCATGATCCCAGGGTCCGGGGATCGAGCCCCGCGTCGGGCTCTCTGCTCAACAGGGAGCCTGCTTCCTTTTCTCTCTCTCTGCCTCTCTGCCTCCCTGTGATTTCTGTCTGTCAAAATAAATAAAATCTTAAAAAAAATTATTACAAACATCTTAAACATTTAAGTAACTGCATTGCATTTTATTTTTATGACTCAGGTTTTGTAAGACACACACTAATCAAGTTGGGTTGATATTGCTGCTACCCAGCTAGTAAAGGCCAACGAGTCGTGACTCTCTAGGAACCTACCTTCCATTTGGTGTATCAGGGCCTACATTCTTGGGATCCCTTTTTGTCTCACTGACCAATGGCTTGGCAGTGATTATAGAAAATCACGAGTTCACATGGGAAAAGATGACTATATCCACCTGTCCTGAGATCTGAGGAGTGGCTTCATGCTCAGCCAGTAGCCCTTGCCTGATATCCCAGCTGCAAAGAGAACAGTGCTGCCTCCCTCTGCTTCCCAAACTTCCCAAATACTTTTTGAGAAGTCTTGGATTCCAAGCTATGCTTGATGTCCATCTTATCCCAGGAGTTTTGGGTGTGAACACCACGGTGGACACACAGTGGGGGGTTTAACCTTGATCTTCCTCACCCATGGCTTGGTCCTGACATTGACCAGAGTGCTGTAATCAGCTTGTCCTCTCGTAGGTGCCTCACTCCTGATGCAGAAGCCCGCCCAGATATTGTAGAAGTCAGCTCGATGATATCAGACGTCATGATGAAGTATTTAGACAATTTGTCTACATCCCAGCTGGCTTTGGAGAAGAAGCTGGAACGGGAACGGAAGCGTACACAGAGGTACTTTATGGAAGCCAACCGGAATGCTGTCACATGTCACCATGAGCTGGCTCTGTTATGTCATGTAAGTGCACAGCTGTCAGTGTCTTCACGATGTACTCCATTATAAGGTCACCTGCAGTGGTTCAGGCTTGTCTTAAGGAAGGATTATCTTAAGTTAGGAAAATATTAATTGCTACATGCAGTATTTCACCATTATATAGTTCCATATTTGCATTCCTTTCTAGACCTTATAATTAAAATTAAAGTCAATATAAATGGCTTTCCAATGAGCCACCCCTCATTTATTGTATATTGCATAACTGGCAGCATCAAATAGATCCCTTCGCAATTCTGTTAAGTTTATGTTATGCTCTTTGTGTAGATAGCAGTGAATACATAGATTTTATTTCTTCAGAAATCTGATTTGGGGAATATGGATGAAAATGTTATGTGTTAATTCAGAGAAGAAATAATAATTGCCTTAACATTTTTTTCATTTTAGTCTAGTTGTTTTTATCACTATTTGTGGTGGTAATAATGCTGCCATGCTTCAAATAAGAATATGTCCTTCAATTTTTCTTGCCAATAACCTTTAAATTATTTTGATATTTAAGTTTATTTCTAAGCAGAGCTTGAAAAAGGGAAAAGCTACAAATATCCACCTATGTGAGTGACCATGTCAGTGATGCTCTTGTTGCTGTCTCTTGTTTTCCCCCATGTGCTTTTGTTGTATCATGACCCATGATCCATTCTTTGCTCATACTCTGGGCTCCCCCAAGTGGGGATCTAGTCAGGGACCCTTCAACCTGGTACATATTCTTTTCTTCCCTCTTGGGCATGGGATCTAAGGAAATGGAAATAGGGCCGTAACATCCATTCTTAATCAAGGTACTTGGTCATCAAATTCCTTTCCAGGACCCTAAAGCCTTATTCTACCTCAGCTGGGAAAATAATATGAAGAGTTCATTTTAAAGAAGAGACAGCTGTAATTTCTTTTCCTTCCTTCCTTCCTCCTATCCTCCCTCCCTTTCTCTGATTTCTTGGATAACAACTTCCCATCAAACTCGTTTCTATTAAAAGGAAAGCACTACTGTGCGGTGTGCTTGTCCTGACATTCTTGGAATCTGGAAGTTGAAGATTCAGTGTCGTTTTCTTTTTGGGGTGGGGGGGTACTCATCTTTATTGCCTTGCTGAGCCCAACTGTAATTTCATAGAACAATACTTGGTGATTATCTAAGGCCTTGGTTTATGTTTAGGAGCATATAACTTGGAGTTATAGCTCTTGCTGAACACAGTTAAATCGTATATACAGCCAGTTAAAGCTCACTTTTCTTGTTATTTTACCACCTGACTTCGTAAAAAGTAGGCAGCTATGAGAAACACACCATTCTATGCATGTCATGTTGCATTCAGAGTACAGTGTTCCCGGGAAACTGAAATGCGAGAGATTTAGCCATTTCTATATATCTTAAGTATTTGAGGCCTTCTATTAAGTTCTGCACTGCAAAGCTACTTAGCCAATTTCCAGTTGGATATAAAAGAGTCAGTTTATATTAGATTCTCTTAGCTGATGTGGGGATGGGTGGAGTTAGTTTAAAATCTAACCACAAAAATTCTCTTATCTTTAGCAAAACACCTTGAGAATGACTGTTTTATTTATTTATTTACTGTTCAGCTTTTTTTTTTTTTTTAAACTATTACTGTGGAAAATTTCATGCATTTACAGAAATAAAAATTGTGCTTCATGTACCACCCCCCCAGCTTCAAGAATTTGCTACTTTGGGCCAATCACATACTGTTTCAATGCCCACCCATTACCCACTCCCTGCCCTCCATAGGTTATTTTGAAACAAACCCAAACCACTCTATCATGTCATCCATCAATATTTCAGTACGTATTTGGAGAGCCATTTTAACTGTAGAAATCCAGCTCTCAGGCCATGACTGGGTTAAACAAAGGGAGATACCTGTAGTCGAGGCAGTTTCGAGGTTCTAGAGGTTCTGTACTCATCTGTAAATTAGGGGGAACATACTACCTATCACAAGACACAAGGATTAAGTAAGTTTTTGTGTTTGAATAAACTGTACAAATGAAAAAGTGGCACAGAATTATAAGATAGTACCAGTTATATAAAGTAAGCAATGATTATGTTAAAAAAATAATTGTTGATGCAACTTGCTAATCCAGTATTATCTGGTCCATTAGTGCCAAATCCACATGTGGTTTTCATGCAATTAATAAGTATGTATTGAGCATGTGTTACCAGCCAGCTTTGATGCCCTCATGGAGCATTCAGTCTCATAGGGACCATAGAGAAGTGCTTTGCCTCTTAGCAGTTTATATTACTACGTTTAAAGAGCAATCAGATATCCTCTCCTTTGGCACTATTTTATGTATACTGATCATTTTTCATCTCTGGATTAATAAAATGTTAGTTAAAAGGAAAAGTGCAGCTTTATTAAAGAACTGAGAAGGAAATATGATTACATTTAATCAAAAGACAGCATGCAATTAATTGGCATTATCCTTGCTAAGTACCAAGTATTTCTTTTTAAAAACATACATCGACACCATTGCTGATGGAAAAATTATACGTATAAAATTTTATGTTTCTTTTTTTCTTAAGTCTTGTTATAGTATCATGATTATTTCATTTCAAATATGGTGTAATGTCTCCCAGAGCAGTTAATATCAACAATACAATTACACAATCCAATGATAAGCAATAATTAAAGGAAAGGGAAATTAGTGGGTACCTTATGTAAAACTTTATGAATTATCAGCACTGATAAGGAGAGCCATTGTGAATTGCTGGAATTTTGCAAATTAAGGGGTGAGCAAGCAATTGATAAGAAACGTTAAGGACTCCTGTGTCATGGGGTGTATGCTACTAACTTTTTGACATATTAGCTTATTATCAATTATGGCAATAGTCTAGTAAAGACAGGTATTAATATATATTTTAAGAGGACACAGAAATCTTCACTAATAAAGTTCATGCCTGTGTACTGTGGTTTAGACCCTAAGAAAGAGAAGAAAATTTTCTTTCCGAAGAACATTAAGCTGTCTAATTTTTATAATTCAAAATAAAGATCATGAGGAGAGCAGAGTCAAGAATAAAATCTAAGGGTGCTGGGTGGCTCAGTCGGTTAAGCATCTGCCTTCAGCTCAGGTCATGATCCCACGGTCCTGGGATCAAACCCCGAGTCAGGCTCCCTGCTCAGTGGGGAGTCTGCTTCTCCCTCTCCCTCTGCTCTTCTACCTGCTCGTACTTGCTTTCGTTCTGTCTCTCTCAAATAAATAAATAAATAATATTTTTTTTTAAAAAGAATAAAACCAAGCAGAGAAAAATAAGGTGTAATTTTTACTTAAATATGTTATAATAAAAGTCTATTGTGCTGCAGAGGGTACTGTGACATTTTAGTAATCAAAATCATGATTGGCATTTTAGCATTATGTGCAACATGTTAAATACACAGAAGAGCTGCCCTTTGGTTGTCATCTGTATCCCAGACAGAAAAATCAGTTTGCAGACAATTCTAAACCGCATGCTGCTTAGATCCTCACCAGCAAATGCAAGGATGAGTGTTAAAACCCAACCTGAAAAATGTGGGTAATCAATAGAAAACTCCAATTTCATTCAGATTAGTGGGATTTTGTGGATCCAACTGTAAGCTAATATTAACATTTGTAAATAACGCATATTTCTACATGTACAAATGGAGCGGAGTTGAATGTGCCAGGGAGACGGATGGGTAATCAGTGAAAGAAGCAAGTTCTTGAAGGGTGAGTTTTGCAGGGTTTCCCACTTCTCTTCCAGTGATATTTGACAGGTACTATTATCTTCACCATCTCTGTTTTAAAGCTACATGATTGTTTCTTTCTACCAGTAGAATGAGTTTTTTCAGCCTGGAGAACTTTCACATCCATAAGACTAACAGGGAACAAAACAAAAAGAAAAATTGAAAATACTTGCAGTTTATAATTAATAAAAGAACAAAGATTTGTTGAATATCCTCTGAATGTAAGACATGGTGCTTGCTATTGTGAAGGTTACAAAAGATTATAAGGAGTGATTGCAGTGGTGAAGTGACTTATACAGTCTACCTGGGAAGCCAAGACATATATGCAGGAGGAAATCTTGGTAAATACCAAATGATATCTCTGGCTGATATAGTTTAGGGAGGCTCCCAAAACAAGTGGTGTAAGTTTTGGCCTTGAAGTAGGTAAGAAAGTCACTCCTGCATGGAAAAGAATAGCAAAATTGCATGAGCTCCCGATATACCAGCCTAGCACACTTAGGACTACTAATCACATTTTAGAAATGGTATTGTTTTATGCTTTAACTTAAAAGGCAAGGAAATGGAAACCAAGAGAAGAGACTTTTCCAAGGTCACTAAACTAGTTTTCTGGTTTCAGAACTTGGACTGAGAGTTGGATCTCCTGGTTTATAATGCATATTTTGATATGTATAGTTTGGAAAGTCTGGAAAAGTAGGCTGGTGCTAGATGGCAGAAGTTTGTGGAATACCTAGTCATGGTATTCATACCTCATGTTTGGATTTGAACCTGGGTAATGTGGACTGAAACCTTATATTTCTCCAGAGTAATTAACAACCAAATTATCAAATTAAAGCGTAATTCTTCCTTATGATTCATATTTCCTTCTTGAATTTTTTCCCCTGTGGTTTCAACCACATCCCCCTGTCCTGATTTCTATCTTACATCTCTGAACACTCTTTTCTTATTCTCTCTTCCGACCCTGTACTCTTAAGCTTTGATGTTCTGCTTCTCTTCTTGCTCTTCTCTTGAGTGAGCTCTGGCCAGTTTCATGGTTTTTCGTTTCATATGAATTTGGGTAAAAATTGCTTGTGTAAAATGGGAATTTTATCTTCCATAATCATATATCATTTTGTTTTGGACTCCTGTTCCTGCTGATAGCAGAAAATGTGGATATAGGCATGAGCACTTATATCAGCTATTTTGGTCTAAAAGTTTCTCTCCCATTTCAAGGGCTCTCCTCTCCATCTCTGTCTCCCAAGATGGCAGCTGAATACGGGAGGAAGCCTAGGTATCTTCACGCCACTGGGAAGGGTTTCTATGTGTTATTGCCTTCTTCTTTTGGCCTCCATTGACTTCAGATGAGGTGACCCTATCCCTGTGGCTTTGGGGGACTTACTGTGGGATCCCTGGTTTAGCTGTCTTCTCTGTGCTCCCTCCATGAAGTGATAACCTGGTGGACTCACCAGTGAGCGCTATATCCATTTTCTACATTCCCATTGTGGCACATGGGAGCTTTGGACTCCCACCTATGCCGCATAGTCCACAGGGAACTAACTGGGAGTGGGGGCACAATATCAGCCCTACCTTATCTATTCAACAAATATTTATTGAGTACCTATTAGGTGTCAGGTACTATTCTAGGTACAGGGGATACCACAGTGAACACAGTGTTTCTACCCTCACGGGCCTTGTACTAAATGCTCATATTAGCCAAATAGTATATAGTGTCGTGATGGTCACGAAGCTTCTCTGGAACTTTCAGTCTGTTCTGGCTGAACCTGACTTGTTCCCTCAAACCCTCTGCTCTGCTTCACTCACAAGGTTCACCTCTGCTGGAGAGGATGTGAGGAGGAAAAACAAAGATTTTTGAACTTGCTTTCTTATCTTCTATCCTTCTCTCTGGCTCCTTCTTTGAACTTCAGAAAGACTTCCCAGTTCCCCATCTACACACTAGAAACTGCCCTTCTACCACATCCTCCTCTTGCCCAGGTGTTCTTCATTCAGGACTAGGACTTTCCTTGGGTTTATAGGCCCCAGCCTTCTGGTCTGGTCTCAACAGTATAAGCATTCGGGGAGGAAAAGTACACAGTGTTTTCTAAGAAGGCCAAATACACTGGGATGTGTTTTACAGCACATCCATTTTCTGAAGGCCTCCAAAACTATGTGTCTGATCCCAGCCTTTCCCTCATGACGGACCTAAATTTTGAGCTGGACATTTACCCATGTGTCTAATAGGCACCTCATGCTCAGCAAGTCCCACAGTGAATGGATTCTCTTTCCTTAACCCAGTCATGTTCTACACCTCATCACCTTAATTTAAACCTGGACATCTTCAATTCATTCTCTCTCAAATCCTACATCCGTTTCATTAGCAATCTTTTACCAGTCCTACTTTTGAAATGCCTGACAAATCCATCTTAACCTTCCAGCTCTCATTCTCATTGTCTCACGTTGGGTCATTGCAATATCCAACTTTCTTGTCTCTCTAGCCTCCCCTCAACCCTAGCAGTGATTCAGTGTACCACCTCTGCACTGTCTACAAGGTCCTCAGAAACCGTATGCATGTGGAGGGAGAGCCATTTTGTTTATCACAATGACGTTGACTGCTACTGGCACTTAAGGGGAGGCAGCCAGGGCTGCTAATATTATGCCGTGTACAGAACAGTCCTACACAGAATGTATAAAATGGAACCAGTAGAAGGTACATATGAAGAGTTTTATTAGAAGGAATTATCTTATATAATTGTGGGGGCTGGCTAGGTAATAGGGTAGGCTGGCAGGAAGGGCAGGTTGAAACTTAAGGACATGGGCTGAACCTGCTGTCCACAGATAGAGTTTCTTTTTCATCTCAAAGAAGGCTGAGCTTTAAAGACCTTCCAAATGATCGAATCCATTCTACTCAGGTTACCTAGAACCAGCTCCCTCCCTTAATCATCCCCTATGTGCCTACCAAGGTGATCTTTCAAAAATCACATCTGATCTTGATAAATCATCTCATGCTTAAGATGATGAGTAAATGTTCCCATAGTGAGTGTAAATTACAAAAGGGAAGATTTCTGTGATAGTCTCATGTTGTCAAACTACTGAAATATGGCGCACATAATTATTATCCTAAATTCCATCTACCTTGGGGCTGGGGGAAGCAGCTAGTAGAGTACTTGTCCACAAGGATTATTATCTAAATCCACCAACCCTTTATAATTTCACTTAAAGAAAAGGAATTCTTCTTGTAGTTTTCTAATACAATCTGTATATGTTCCTGGCAAACTTTATTGACAGGCATTTGATATTAATCCTAAATTCTCAAATATCTTTAAAGTGGACCACATAGGAATTGAGCAAATATGCAACTACCTGATTCTCATTTTCTTAGTGCAAATTTAAAAAACTGTTGTGCTGTTTATTTATCTGAGCTGTTTTATTTTTATTATACCATATGTCATTTACAATTTCTGAGCATGCCACTAAAGGCATGTGTCTGCAATCCTCTGCTAAGAGATTAAATTAAGCCATGTAGAAAATGATGTATTTTAAAGGGACAATATATTTGTGAACATCTTTGCTTTTATTGTCTGGTTAATTGTTGACTGAATTTCCCCCAAGGCTGTGAAAATGCAACAAATAATGATGCAGTGAAAGAAGTATCGGGAAAAATCATGACTTGTTTTGGCAGTGTTCTATACTTGTGATGGTTTAAGAAAATAAAGCAATGCCTTTTAGGCTCCCGCACAAATGCATACACCATTCTCACATCCACACCATAACTCCCCCCTTGTTTATGGAGATATAATTTACCTACAGTAAGATGTACAAATTTTAATTACTTAGTTTAATAACTTTTGACACTTGGTTAACTTGCACCCAAAACGAGATTCAGAACATTTCTGTGAGCCCCAAAATTTCCCTCTTGCCCTTTCCCATACGGTTCCCTGCCCATGGACAGACTTATGATTTCTGACACTGCGGATTACTTTTGCCTCTTATTTTGACTTCATATAAATCACAAACGGTCTGTGCTCTTTACCGTCTGCTTTAGTTTATGTGACCTAATATCACTGAGATTCATCCATGATGTTGTGTTTAATAGTTCTTTGTTTATAATGTTCGATAGTATTATGTAGTATGAACATATCATAATTTATTCTCCTGTTGATGAACACTGTATTGTTTCCAGATTTGGGGTTTCATATAAGACTGCTATGAATTTTCTTATATAAGTCTTGTGCAGATGCTTTCATTTCTCTTAGGCAAATATCTAGGAGTACAATTTCAGGGTCTTAAGGTAGTGGTACGTTTAATTCAAAAGGAAACTACCAAGCAGTTCTCCAAAATTGTACTGGTTAGCATTTTTAGGAGCAGTGTATGAGAGTTGCTCAATTGTTCCACATTCTTGTAAACATTTGGTGTTGTCAGTCTTTTAGATTTTAACATTTGTAGAAAGCACAGGAAGGTATCTTTTTGTGGTTTTAGTTTGGATTTTCCTGATCACCTTGGCTGCTGAGCACTTTTACATATGCATATTGATCATTTACGTTTGTATGTGTGTGTGTGTGTGTGTGTGTGTGTGAACTATCTGTTCAAATTTTTGGCCATTATTTTATTATTTGTCTGTTTTTGTTGATTTTAGGGGTTCTGTATATATTCCACATAGAACTCTGTTGGCGAATATAAGTATTGCAAATTTTTTTTTTCTAGTCTATGACTTGACTGTTTTTTTTTTTTTTTTGATGAGCAGAAGTTTTGTTAAATTTTAATTTTGTTGCAGTCCAATTTACTTATTTAGTTTTTTGTTATTGTTAGTACTTTTTGTATCCTGCTGAAGAATTCTTGGTCTATCCCAACACTGCAAAAATTGGCTCTTTTTTATTTTTGTAAATTCCTTCTTGTGATAGATTTTATGTTTGGGTCTATGATCCATTTTGACTTAATTTCATGCATAGAATAATGAAAATATTGAAATTTGGGATTTTTTTTCCATATGAGTACCCAGTTTTTCCAGCATCATTTCTTAAAATGTCTAATATTTGCTCACTGGTTTTACTACAGGTCTTTGTTGGTAATCCTTTGACACTATATATGTGGATTTATTTCTGAACTCTATTCTGTTCATTGATCTGTGTAACTAAGGCCAATACCATGCTATCTTGATTGTGGTAGATTTTTAGTAAGTCTTGAAATTAGGTTGTATAAGTACTCCAATTTCATTCTTCTTTGTCAAATTTGATTTGGCCATTCTAGATCTGTTATATTTACTTATTAATTTTACAATGAGTTTGTCAATTTCTTTGAAAAATAATGCTGCTATTTTTATTCCTACTCTTTTTTTTTTAATATGGTGAAGAGCTTTGAAAAATCAGTCTTTTATTTTGCTTATTCAACAAGATTAATCTGTTCTCTTCTGAGGACTATCCCAGTCTGTATTTTTAACAGTAAAGAGAAGAACTCCATCTTCACAGTGGAGGAAGACAAATTATAAGTGAATTAATATACACTTAAGTACCATGGACAAAAATATAAAGGCAAAATAATAGTGATTAGTAGATGTGGAAAGATAGGCTGTTTTAAATGGGGATGTCATGGAAAGCCACTATACCTGCAAGACATTTGAGTAGAAACCTGAATATGTTAAAAGGGTGAGCTGTGTAATTATCTGGGGGCACAACATTGATGGCAGAGGGAACAGCACGTCCAAATATTCGGAGGTGGGAGCATGCCTGCCAGATTTAAGAGGCCAGCAAGGAAGCCTGTGTGGCTGGAGTACAGGGAAGTAGGGGAAGGGAGATGAGGATGCCGTGGTCCATGGTACAGACTTGAGTGACATGTGTTTTGAGCAAAGGGGTGACATAATGTTTTAAAGTTATACAGCTGGCTGCTGTGTGTGAATCGACTGCTGAGAGTCAAGGATGAAGTGGGAAGAGGGATAAAAGATGGTGATTCTTTGCCTTGGTTTTTAATTCTTTGTTTATTGGCACTTAATCGGTTTGGTATTTTGATGTACCAAGTGTGTGGTTTGACAAGAACTAGACCTTCCCTTATGTAATTCTGTATTAAAAAGGAAATAGTAAGCGAGGTTCTAATCTGAGGAGTTTCTTACTCTGATGCCACCCATGTCTAAGAACATACTGTTTCATACCTTAAGCAATGTGGCTCTGCAACTTCATGTCTTGTTTTGAGCAATCCAAGTTAGAATGCCTTTAAACTTGACTACTTAATGATTCTCTGTGCATGGTTCCTTCTGTATGTTAAATGGTTCTTCTATATGTTAACTGATTCTGGCTTCCTTTGAAAGTCTTTCAGAAATATTCCCACACATTCAGTTCTTTTCCTGTGGTAGTATGTAGTTTTTAAACAAAATGCTGGTCAGTGAGTTGATATAGACCATATCTTCTGTATTTTTAATAATGTATACCTTCAGATTATGGTGCTGTTCTTCTCCTCATCCTTATTAGTGTTATTTCTTCTAGAAGACCTATCTTTGAATTAGGAATAATAGAGAACCTGTTGCAGGTGCTAGATATTTATGGGGAGGCAGTGAAACATTATCAAGCATGGTAAATTTGATAGTGGAATTTTAGACTGAATTGTAATAATTAATTCATCCTCTAATTTACTCATTTTAGTGGCAGTTCATTAGTATGTTCTTGTGCTTTTAAGAAGTTCTAATTAAGAGAGTTTCATGATAATAGCAGGGTCATAATTATATGCATTTAATTATATTAAAGCAAAATATTTAGCTTTGTATGAATATTGTTAGGAAGTTCAAAATAAGAAAAATAACTAATATCCAAACTTGAAGAAAACATTTACTTCATTATATGATATTTGTAAATCTTAGTTATTTTCAGCACCTCTCACACCAATTTTTCTGGTTTCATTTAACATTTTGCTCTTCTACTTGATGTACAAAGCCCAGGGGCAGGGAAATACTTCAGGGTTTCATAAACAAAGTAGACAGAGGTATCAATCAAACAGCTTTGAAGCTAAAAGATCCCCAGCTACCATAGTAAGGGACCAGGCTCCAAGCTTGCTGCTGTGGCCCACCTCTCTACAGTGGCAAAATCAAGTGGCCCAGGGTGAGGTCCTAGACCTGCTGAACTGATCAGACCACTCAGCTGTGGCCAACGTCAATATGACCCCCTTCAGCCCTCTTGGTCACACTGGCTGATTTTCTTTTTAAATATTTATTAATTTATTAATTTAATTAATTAATTTATTGATTAGTATTAATTTTAGAGATAATGAGAGAGAGCATGCAAGTTGGGGGAAGGACAGGGAGAAGGTGGGAGAGAGAGAGAGAAGCAGACTCCCTGCTGTGTGGGGAACCTGGGTGGGGATGCGGGACTGGATCCCAGGACCCTGAGACCATGACCTGAGCTGAAATCAAAAGTCAGAAGCCCAATAAACTGAGGTTGCCCCTGGCTGATTTTTTTTTTTTTTTAAATACTTTGAAATTTAGGGACTGCATTTTTGCACAATAATATGTAGTCAATGATCTGTCTCATATTTTGGGTTTTCTTTGTGCTGTCATTCATGAAAAGCATGGAATGTGGTTTGCCATTAAAAAAGATCACCTCAGAGGGCGAGGAGGCAGGATGGCGGAAAAGTAGCAGGCTGAGACTACTTCAGCTAGCAGGAGATCGGCTAGATGGCTTATCTAAAGATTGCAAACACCTGCAAATCCATCTGCAGAACGAAGAGAGGAAGAACAGCAATTCTGGAAACAGAAAACCAACCACTTTCTGAAGGGTAGGAAGGCGGAGAAGAGAATCCAAAGTGATGGGAGGATGGACCCAGGGTCGAGGGGCCGGCTCCTGGCGGGCGGCGGAGCAACGGAGCACAAAATTGGGACTTTTGATAGTCTGTTCCGCTGAGAGACATCGCTCCAGAGGCTAAACCGGGGTGAAGCCCACGCAGGGTCAGCGTGGCCTCAGGTCCTGCGGGGTCACAGAAGGATGGGGGTGTCTGAGTGTTGCAGAGCTTTCAGGTGTTGGAACGGGAAGGCCGGCTACAGAGACAGAGCCGACAGTAAGCTCCCAGCTCGGGGGTTACTTTGGACCAGCCGCAGGTTCCGAGAGCTCGGAGCGTGGCCAGAGGTCAGGCAGACAGGAGTAACTGGGCGCTGTTCTCTGAGGGCGCACTAAAGAGTGGGGCCCCAGGCTCTCGGCTCCTCCAGGCCGGAGACCAGGAGGCCGCAATTTGTATTCCCGCTCTCCGGAACTCTACAGAACTCTACGGAAAGGGCTCAGGGAACAAAAGCTCCAGAAAGCAAACCTGAGCGGATTACTCAGCCAGGCCCCTGGTAAGGGCGGTGCAATTCCACCTGGGGCAAAGACACTTGAGAATCACTACACCAGGCCCCTCCCCCAGAAGATCAACAAGAAATCCAGCCAAGACCAAGTTCACCTACCAAGGAGTGCGGTTTCAATACCAAGGAGAGCAGAATTTCAGAGGAGGAGAAAGCAAAGCACGGAACTCATGGCTTTCTCACTGTGATTTTTTTAGTCCTGCAGTTAATTTAATTTTTTTCTTTTTCATTTTTTTTCTCTTCTTCTGCTAAATTTTTTTAACTTTTACCCTTTTCTTTTTTAACCTTTTTTAACTAGTTTATCTAATATATATATATTTTTTCGTTTTTATATTTTTCTTTATTTGTTTTCTTTAATTCTTTTTTCTTTTTATCTTTCTTTCTTTTTGAACCTCTTTTTATCCGCTTTCTCCCCCCTCACGATTTGGGATGTCTTCTGATTTGGTTAAAGCATATTTTCCAGGGGTTGTTGCCACCCTTTTAGTATTTTACTTGCTCCTTCATATACTCTTATCTGGACAAAATGACAAGACGGAAAAATTCACCACAAAAAAAAGAACAAGAGGCAGTACCAAAGGCTAGGGACCTAATCAATACAGACATTGGTAATATGTCAGATCTAGAGTTCAGAATGACAATTCTCAAGGTTCTAGCTGGGCTCAAAAAAGGCATGGAAGATATTAGAGAAACCCTCTCAGGAGATATAAAAGCCCTTTCTGGAGAAATAAAAGAACTAAAATCTAACCAAGTTGAAGATAAAAAGCTATTAATGAGGTGCAATCAAAAATGGAGGCTCTCACTGCTAGGATCAATGAGGCAGAAGAAAGAATTAGTGATATAGAAGACCAAATGACAGAGAATAAAGAAGCTGAGCAAAAGAGGGACAAACAGCTACTGGACCACGAGGGGAGAATTAGAGAGATAAGTGACACCATAAGACAAAACAACATTAGAATAATTGGGATTCCAGAAGAAGAAGAAAGAGAGAGGGGAGCAGAGGTATACTGGAGAGAATTATTGGGGAGAATTTCCCCAATATGGCAAAGGGAACGAGCATCAAAATTCAGGAGGTTCAGAGACGCCCCTCAAAATCAATAAGAATAGGCCCACACCCCGTCACCTAATAGTAAAATTTTCAAGTCTTAGTGACAAAGAGAAAATCCTGAAAGCAGCCTGGGAAAAGAAGTCTGTAACAACAATGGTAAAAATAAACAACAATGGTAAAAATATTAGATTGGCAGCTGACTTATCCACAGAGACCTGGTAGGCCAGAAAGAGCTGGCATGATATTTTCAGAGCACTAAACGAGAAAAACATGCAGCCAAGAATACTATATCCAGCTAGGCTATCATTGAAAATAGAAGGAGAGATTAAAAGCTTCCAGGACAAACAAAAACTGAAAGAATTTGCAAACACCAAACCAGCTCTACAGGAAATCTTGAAAGGGGTCCTCTAAGCAAAGAGAGAGCCTACAAGTGGTAGATCAAAAAGGAACAGAGACAGTAACAGTCACCTTACAGGCAATACAATGGCACTAAATTCATATCTCTCAATAGTTACCCTGAATGTTAATGGGCTAAATGCCCCAATCAAAAGACACAGGGTATCAGAATGGATAAAAAAACAAAACCCATCTATATGTTGCCTCCAAGAAACTCATTTTAAGCCGGAAGACACCTCCAGATTTAAAGTGAGGGGGTGGAAAAGAATTTACCATGCTAATGGACATCAGAAGAAAGCAGGAGTGGCAATCCTTATATAAAATGAATTAGATTTTAAGCCAAAGATTTTAATAAGAGATGAGGAAGGACACTATATCATACTCAAAGGGTCTGTCCAACAAGAAGATCTAACAATTTTAAATATCTATGCCCCCAACGTGGGAGCAGCCAACTATATAAACCAATTAATAACAAAATCAAAGAAACACATCAACAATAATACAATAATAGTAGGGGACTTTAACACTCCCCTCACTGAAATGAACAGATGATCCAAGCAAAAGATCAGCAAGGTAATAAAGGCCTTAAACGACACACTGGACCAGATGGACATCACAGATATATTCAGAACATTTCATCCCAAAGCAACAGAATACACATTCTTCTCTAGTGCACATGGAACATTCTCCAGAATAGATCACATCCTTGGTCCTAAATCAGGACTCAACCGGTATCAAAAGATTGGGATCATTCCCTGCATATTTTCAGACCACAATGCTGTGAAGCTAGAACTCAACCACAAGAGGAAGTTTGAAAAGAACCCAAATACAAGGAGACTAAACAGCATCCTTCTAAAGAATGAATGGGTCAACCGGGAAGCTAAAGAAGAATTGAAAAAAATCATGGGAACAAATGATAATGAAAATACAACGGTTCAAACTCTGTGGGACACCACAAAGGCAGTCCTGAGAGGAAAATATATAGCGGTACAAGCCTTTCTCAAGAAACAAGAAAGGTCTCAGGTACACAACCTAACCCTACACCTAAAGGAGCTGGAGAAAGAACAAGAAAGAAACCCTAAGCCCAGCAGGAGAAGAGATATCATAAAGATCAGAGCAGAAATCAATGAAATAGAAACCAAAAAATATATATATAACAAATCAACGAAACTAGGAGCTGGTTCTTTGAAAGAATTAATAAAATTGATAAACCCCTGGCCAGACTTATCAAAAAGAAAAGAGAAATGACCCAAATAAATAAAATCTTGAATGAAAGAGGAGAGATAACAACTAACACCAAAGAAATACAAACTATTATAAGAACATACTATGAGCAACTCTATGCCAACAAATTTGACAATCTGGAAGAAATGGATGCATTCCTAGAAACATATAAACTACCACAACTGAACCAGGAAGAAATAGAAACCCTGAACAGACCCATAACCAGTAAGGAGATTGAAACAGTCATTAATAATCTCCAAACAAACAAAAGCCCAGAGCCAGACGGCTTCCCGGGAAAATTCTACCAAACATTTAAAGAAGAACTAATTCCTATTCTCCTGAAACTGTTCCAAAAAATAGAAATGGAAGGAAAACTTCCAAACTCATTTTATGAGGCCAGCATCACCTTGATCCGAAAACCAGACAAGGATCCCATCAAAAAAGAGAGCTATAGACCAATATCCTTGATGAACACAGATGCGAAAATACTCAACAAAATACTAGCCAATAGGATTCAACAGTACATTAAAAGGATTATTCACCACGACCAAGTGGGATTTATTCCAGGGCTGCAAGGTTGGTTCAACATCCGCAAATCAGTCAATGTGATACAACACATCAATAAAAGAAAGAACAAGAACCATATGATACTCTCAATGAAAAAGCATTTGACAAAGTACAGCATCCCTTCCTGATCAAAACTCTTCAAAGTGTAAAGATAGAGGGCACATACCTCAATATCATCAAAGCCATCTATGAAAAACCCACCGCAAATACCATTCTCAATGGAGAGAAACTGAAAACTTTTCCGCTAAGGTCAGGAACATGGCAGGGATGTCCATTATCACCACTGCTATTCAACATAGTACTAGAAGTCCTAGCCTTAGCAATCAGACAACAAAAGGAAATTAAAGGCATCCAAATTGACACAGAAGAAGTCAAACTATCACTCTTCGCAGATGATATGATACTCTGTGGAAAACTCAAAAGACTTCACTCCAAAACTGCTAGAACTTGTACAGGAATTCAGCAAAGTGTCAGGATATAAAATCAATGCACAGAAATCAGTTGCATTTCTCTACACCAACAACAAGACAGAAGAAAGAGAAATTAAGGAGTCAATCCCATTTACAATAGCACCCCAAACCATAAGATACCTCGGAATACACCTAACCAAAGAGGCACAGAATCTATACTCAGAAAACTATAAAGTACACATGAAAGAAATTGAGGAAGACACAAAGAAATAGGAAAATGTTCCTTGCTTCTGGATTGGAAGAATAAATATTGTGAAAATGTCTATGCTACCTAAAGCAATCTCCACATTTAATGCAATTCCTATCAAAGGCCATCCATCTTTTTCAAAGAAATTGAACAAATAATTCTAAAATTTATATGGAACCAGAAAAGACCTCGAATAGCCAAAGGAATATTGAAAAAGAAAGCCAACGTTGGTGACATCACAATTCCGGACTTCAAGCTCTATTACAAAGCTGTCATCATCAAGACAGCATGGTAGTGGCACAAAAACAGACACATAGATCAATGGAACCGAATAGAGAGCCCAGAAATAGACCCTTAACTGTACGGTCAACTAATCTTCGACAAAGCAGGTAAGAATGTCCAATGGAAAAAAGACAGCCTCTTCAATAAATGGTGTTGGGAAAATTGGACAGCCACATGCAGAAAAATGAAATTGGACCATTTCCTTACACCACACACAAAAATAGACTCAAAATGGATGAAGCACCTCAATGTGCGAAAGGAATCCATCAAAATCCTTGAGGAGAACCCAGGCAGCAACCTCTTCGACCTCAGCCGCAGCAACATCTTCCTAGGAACAACGCCAAAGGGAAGGGAAGCAAGGGCAAAAATGAACTATTGGGATTTCATCAAGATCAAAAGCTTTTGCACAGCAAAGGAAACAGTTAACAAAATCAAAAGACAACTGACAGAATGGGAGAAGATATTTGCAAACAACATATCAGATAAAGGACTAGTGTCCAGAATCTATAAAGAACTTATCAAACTCAACACCCAAAGAACAAATAATCCAATCAAGAAATGGGCAGAGAACATGAACAGACATTTCTGCAAAGAAGACATCCAGATGGCCAACAGACACATGAAAAAGTGCTCCATATCACTGGGCATCAGGGAAATACAAATCAAAACCACAATGAGATATCACCTCACACCAGTCAGAATGGCTAAAATCAACAAGTCAGGAAATGACAGATGCTGGCGAGGATGCGGAGAAAGGGGAGCCCTCCTACACTGTTGGTGGGAATGCGAACTAGTGCAGCCACTCTGGAAAACAGCATGGAGGTTCCTCAAAATGTTGAAAATAGAACTGCCCTATGACCCAGCAATTGCACTACTGGGTATTTACCCTAAAGATACAAACGTAGTGATCCAAAGGGGCATGTGCACCCGAATGTTTATAGCAGCAATGTCCACAATAGCCAAACTATGGAAAGAACCTAGATGTCCATCAACAGATGAATGGATCAAGAAGATGTGGTATATATACACAATGGAATACTATGCAGCCATCAAAAGAAATGAAATCTTGCCCTTTGCGACAACATGGATGGAACTAGAGCGTATCATGCTTAGCGAAATAAGTCAAGCAGAGAAAGACAACTATCATATGATCTCCCTGATATGAGGAAGTGGTGATGCAACATGGGGGCTTAAGTGTGTAGGAGAAGAATCAATGAAACAAGATGGGATTGGGAGGGAGACAAACCATAAGTGACTCTTAATCTCACAAAACAAACTGAGGGTTGCTGGGGTGAGAGGGGTTGGGAGAAGGGGGTGGGGTTATGGACATTGGGGAGTGTATGTGCTTTGGTGAGTGCTGTGAAGTGTGTAAACCTGGCGATTCACAGACCTGTACCCCTGGGGATAAAAATATATGTTTATAAAAAATAAAAAATTAAAAAAAATAAAAGTACCCTAGGAAATTGAGAAAAATCCATAAATCAAAAACTGTCCATAATTTATCAACACAGAAAATATAGTTAATATTTGATGCATTTCATTTGTACTTTAGCTAACAAGATTATCTTAATATTCAACTTTATTTCCCGATTTTTATGGTCATTGTATCATAAGATTTTCCCTTTATTGAATATGTTTTTCTTTAGTGTAAAAAAAAAAAATCACCTCAGCCAGGTGAATTGCTGTCAAGCACTGGGTAGCCCTAACTTTATGTAACTTAGATCACAGTTATTACCTAAACAAATAGAAGACAGTAGGCAAAGACATAGCTCAAATAGAATGACTATTTTAGAACAAAAGAAATGGTGCCTTCTTTATGGTTCTAAAGTAAGGCATCTACAGGATATAGTTAGTGTCGTGCTTTATGTTTATTTCTCACATTTTTTTCCCTCTCTCTCTCGCTCTCTCTGTCTTTCCTGATAAAACATTCTGGGCAATTTAAAAAGTTTGCACTATTTTTAATAAAATAGACTCTCTTAATTCTTTCCCTACTGTTGCAGTTAATTTAGGCAATGTCAGTCTGTTACTGTTAGAATTGCTATTCAACTGAAAATGTATTATAATCTGCTGCACACATAAAAAATTACATTATAATGAGCAAAACCGAGCTAAACATATTTGTGCCTATAACAGCACTGTGACAGGAAGTGTCTCCTGTAACGGTGATGATTTCCATATCAGTAATAATTTTATTGTCCGATTTGCATTGTCTTCTTCTTGCTGCCATATTGATGCACAGAATGTGTCCATCCATTCCTAGGAGCTATATAGATGCCAAAAATATATATATAGTTAAAATATATATAGTTAACTCCATCTCCTATTCCTAGAAAAATCTTAAGTAATTAGAAAGTAAAAAAGATGACAGCAGCCAAATTGCATCCCCCAATGCTGCACACACATTCCACCCCCCCCACACACACACACACATATACCCAACTCCCTTTAACAGGTTTATGTACTTGCTGGAGGCAACTTTTGAAAATACCTTAATGGCCTCAACCCTCAGGCTAAAAGCATGTAACCATCTCTGACTTTGGCCAATGCCTACTGGGTTACAGGGGCATTTTGCCATTTCTGGGCCAGCCATCTCTAATACAGATGAGTGGAGTTTTATAACTTTTTGTAAGAGCAAAGGGGAAAAAGGAAGGGAGACATTCACTCCTATTTTTTGGTGTGTTACCAGATATTCTCTTCAGCTCTTAGAGAAAAATCACAATGTAGGATTCTGGATAAACAGGCAAGATAAAAACAAAACAAACAAACAAACAAAAAACCCAGAAGCTACAAAACCTACTCACCATATAGGGGAATTCACCTGTTTTCCTGGCCCTTTTCTCCCTTTAATCTCAATACAGCAACTAGTTATTAAGCAGTTGCTATGTAGAAAACATTATCCAAAGCATGGGGGGATCTAAAAGAGACTAAAATAGCCCCAGTTGTTCAAGGGAAGAGTTGGTAATAAGTTGGGTACTCAAATATCCACAAGGAAAAACTCTGGAAATCGTATTCAGGAAAATGTGTCTACAGTGGCATATCATTTATTTCAAGGTCAAGAACTCTATCGATTTTTTTTTGAGGCAAAAACTGCTACAAGAGCCTACAGAGGGTTTAAAAAAAAAAAAAAAAATAGCTATACATTCTACATTACTATATCATATCTTCCATGCTTACAGAGTTTGAAAAAGCATCTCTCAGAATATGAATAACCCTTTATTAGATGCTAAGCAAACACCCAATTATTTATGGATGCAATTTTGATGATTGCAAATGACTTCACCTGCAGCCCAACTGGGTCTTGATTATTGGTTGCAAGTCAAAGGTCCTCAAGTCTGGAATGCCTGCATCAGGACTCACAGCTTCTCCTCACTATTCATTTGTCCAAAGAGAAATGTATTATCCGTGTCTGTCCTAAAAAGAAACAAAGCGTTTGCTACAGTTTTGCAAGTTTTAGAGATATATGGATTCTGGCATCCAGTTGCTTCAGTGCAATAAAGTTTTGTCAACTCCCAAATGATCTCTCTCTCTCTCTCTTTTTAAAAACGTTGATAACATTGACACATCTTGAGTGTATAGTCCCTAAAAAGTTGTAAATCTAGTTATGGCCTTTAGAATAGGGCAGTGGATGATTAATTTTGGATAAAAAAGTCATAGGAGGAGGGGCACCTGGATGGCTCATTTGGTTGAGCAACTGCCTTCAACTCAGGTCATGAACCTGGAGTCCCAAGATCAAGTCCAGCATCGGGCTCCCTACTCAGCTCGGAGTCTGCTTCTCCCTCTGATCCTCCCCCTTCTCATGATCTCTTTCTTACTCTCTGTCTCTCTCCCAATAAATAAGTAAACTCTTAAAAAAAAAAAAAAAAGCCATAGGAGGAAAAACCCCTACATTTATTTCTATGTACATTTCTGACTTTAGTTGAGGATGTTGGAAGAAAAAGGATTTGTGGATTGGGACAGAAAAAGGAGGAAAGCATGGAAGGAGTTGAGGGAGTTTGGCAGGAAAGTTTTGAGTCTCAGAAGGAGCCTCCTGGATTTGGTGTCAGGGGCTGAGCTTGGGCAGAGCTGCGGCTGACTTTGGAAGCCCCTTATGAGCCTTAAGCATGGGAAAAATGTGAGAGAATCACAAATTCAGCAATGCCAAAGAGTGTCTGAAGCATTTTCCATTTTGGGTCTAAGTTCTCAGACCAGAGTAGATCCAAAAGGCAGGCATGAACAATGCTGAGTCACGAAAGTAGGAAGACGTGGGATGGAGGACTAGCCAAAAAAAATTAAAGTGCTCCATGAACTGCATGTTGGCTTCAACAAAATGAGAACTATCTCCAAGCCTCTTGGTGAAAGCTTGAGGAAAGAGCAATGAAAAAATTCTCAGGAAACAGAGATAACAAGCAAAAATTTGTCGAACAGTTTGCATGGCACAACATTTCTTTGATATTTGTTTCATTTTTTTGTCTTGTTTAGTGAACGGAAACACGTGAAAGCTTTCAGAGGCTGACTTCTAAGTCTAGTCACTCATAACGTCTTAGGTTTGCTTCACCTTAAATTCCATCACTATGGAGTTTTTAGGAACCTCACCCGGTAGCTGTGGGTGTCACTTTCATTTTGGAAAAAAGTATCTGAAAACAAAACAATAAACCATGGACCTGTGTCTCTAGCGTGCATTGGTCATCATTGGAGCCTCTGCCCAGCTCTTCATGTTTCAGGGGACTGCACCTCTCTGCCTCCATGGCCTGGCTGTGTCCGCCATTAAGTTCCCTGAGATTTGAAGAAACTAAGCCCTACTTACCCATTGTGGTTTTGAGATTTGATAGTGGGTTTTTTTTTCTTAATATTGAAGTATAATTGACATACAATGTTCCATTAGTTTCAGGTGTACAACATAGTAATTCCATAATTCTATACCTTACGCTTTGTTCACTACAAGTGTACCTACTGTCTGTCATGATACAGTGCTGTCACAATGCCACTGACTATACTCCTTATGCTGTACCTTTTATCCCCATGATTTAGAGAGAAAAGAGTATTATTATTATTACTACTATTATTTTATTTTATTTTGTTTTGTTTTTAGAGAGAGAGAGAGTGGGGTGGGGGAAGGGGTAGATAGAGAGAGAGAATCTTAAGCAGGTTCCATGCCCAGCATTAGGGTCCAGTGTGGGGCTCCATCCCACGACCCTCAGATCATGACCTGGGCAGAAATCAAGTGTCAGACATTCAACCAACTGAGCCACCCAGGCGCCTGAGACAGAACAAATATTATTAAGATAACTTAAAGGAAAGTAATTTCGGCTTCATTGGTACATATCTTTTCCTTAGTGCCTCACTTTCTTCTGCCAGACTGTACAGACCTCTGTCACTGAGCATCTTGGTATATCCATTCTTGTTTGTCCAGTGGTGCAGCTACACTTTCTTCTTAGTCCTAGACTGAAGGAGCTCTACCCCTGGCGTGTGGCTACAATGTTACTGGCACTTGAGCACAAACATTTATAAGAAGGCAGCCAGCATTTTCCTATCCGCACTGACAAACTTTGGGTCCTGCAGAAGGAAGGAAGGAAAGGCGACCCTAAGCTGGATCTGTCTTGCAGGAGACCTTCGAGAAGGCAAGCCTGAGCAGCAGCAGCAGTGGGGCCGCCAGCCTGAAAAGCGAACTCTCAGAGAGCGCAGACCTGCCCCCCGAGGGCTTCCAGGTCCCCGGCAGTAAGGAGGAAGACAGGGCCTGTGATGAAATCCTGTCGGAGGAGAACTTCAACTTGGAAAATATCGAGAAAGGTATTGCTAGTGAAATGGGGACAGCAGATATGAGCTCTTGACTTCGGTCTCTTTCGAGGCTCATTTGCTTTTTATTTTATTCTGTTATTCTTTGATTCACGTGCAGATATGTACTCAGAGCTAGATGATGAACTGGACATTTCGGACAACTCCAGCAGCTCCAGTTCAAGCCCTTTAAAAGAATCTACATTCAGTAAGTTTTTGCTGGCCTGCGGGGATCCGGTAGGTCATGGTTTGGGAATCACACTTGGTAGTTGAGTAAATGCCGTCATGTACATAGGCAGAAGTTTGTTCTCCAGGTGCGGCGCTAATTAGGACAGGTTGGTCTAGCTCTGTGATGGGCCCAGAGGCCAGCTGGCACTGCGGTCTTCTGTTGCCTCAGCTGTCAAGTGAATAGTTTCATTATTTCTACTAGCAAACCCAGATTCCAACTGGCGAGTGGAGATAACTAATTTGGAGACACACTAAATAACCACAAGAATAATGGAAGTGACTTCTTATGAATCTAGTCTATAGGGATTAGAGACCTGGAGAAGAAATTAGTCCTGGCGTAGACTACGTTTTGTACAATTTTATTTCCATTATGAAGAGATATATTTTAAACACTAAAGTAAAATAAATATTTTAGTTGTTTATTACTATGAAAAAATGGAATGTGTAAATTCAGTCCATCCGTGAATTCTGACTCTTGATTTAAAACAGGAAAGTAAATAGTCTGGGGTATGAGGTATGAAAAAGAAAAGATATATTTGGAAAAATGTAAAGATTATAAGGAAAGATAGGATTCAATTTGTTCAAATCTGCAACTGAAAGAAAAGAAAGGTTAAAATAGAATATGGTGAGATAAGAATAATTCATTTAAAAGAGTAGGTTGAAGGCACATTAATTAGATAAGTAGAAATACTCTGAAATAAAGTTAGTATAAACGATTTCCTCTCATTAATGACTATACTATGAAAATCTCATAAAAGAAAGTTTAAAATAGTCTCCCCAAGGACCTAAGTAAAACCCTAAGGAGTTGCTTCGTTTGCTTCATTTTTTGTTCCTTTCCAAACTTAACTGTCCGTAAAATAATGACTAGATGTTTCAGATTTTCTGGGATAATCTGTTTCCATCATTGATCTATTTTCCCACAAATTCCTGCTTGCTAGATAAAAATGTCTTGATTGGTGATTAGGAAAACATGAAAGCTATACAGGAAAAAATATTCATATGTAGCAGATTCTACAAGCTGTTTTGAGATTAATTCAGCTTTGTATGTTTGGGGTAACAGTGGTGAGGACGGTCAGTGGGAAAGCGAGGAAGGAAAAGTTGAACCCTTAAACTTGCATGTGGTAACTTATACTTATCTTGTCAAGGCCCTTAGGATAATTATGAGATAGATATTTTATTGTATTTTATTAGCTACTAATAACAGAGTTTCCTTTGGAAAAAGGACCTTAAACAATCCTGTCCAGTAAATAGTAATTTGAAGCTTTCTATTTTAACTGATACTTTTATAAATGAAGACCGTCTTTAGAGTATGCTAAATACTGCTCACATAATAGAATGCAGCTTTTTAAAATGAATAAATAGATAAATAAATAAAAGATTTGCACAGGGAAAATGTAAAGCTATTTTTATGTTCTTATTTCAGGCATTTTAAAGAGAAGTTTTAGTGCCTCAGGAGGAGAAAGACAATCCCAAACAAGGTGTGTACATATTGAGCTCCCAGAAGTCTGCAGAGCCATTATTGGTTGCTAAACCAAAACCTCGTAGCCAGAAGTCACCATGGACATGGGTGGTAGAGGCTGATAGACCCACCCTCCCAGCACAGATTGCATTTTACCAGGAGCGTACTGGAAAGTGTACTAAGCTTGGACCTGGGTTTAATCTAGCTTTGTGATCTTAGCTAAGCCATTAGCCTAATGGAGCTCAGGGCTGGACCAGAGAAGTAGTTAGTTATGCATTATGAGGCCATCTGGAGCCCTGGCTCCTTATATCTTGTTTTTCCACAATCCCAATTGTCAATCCCTGATTGACTTGTGCAACAGGGAGATTCATTCAAAGGCTTTGGGGGCCCACATAATGAGGAACCAGGGAATCAAACTTAGGAAGGAATGAAAGTCATCCTCATGGCAAATGTGGCAAACGTGGACCCCATCACCTCCATATCCCAGCCAGCAGGAAGTAGAAGGAGCACATGGAGACGTGCCCCTTCCTTTTAAGGACATGACTCAGGCATTGTGCTCATCCCTTCTGCTCACATACCATTGGCCAGAACTTAATTATATGAACACATCTAGCTGAAAGGGAGGATAAATATGTTTGGGGGATTCTATTTTAAAAGTAAAAAGAACTCTTTTAGGACCACCATCAATTTCTCCAACAGTTATCTCTTGGACAAAAGACTAAAATGAAACTATTAAGTCGGGCCTTTTGAAAGTCCCTGATGACGTTCTTGAGGGTGATTTCCGCGACACTGGTGAGGTGGACAGGAGTGGAAGCTCGATCGTGGTGCTTTCAGAAGTTGCAAAAGCAGAGATGGGAAGGAAGCTACCAGTGAGCTGGCCAGTTAGCTGGCAAGCGATTTTTGATGGAAAAGGACCTTCTTAGACTCAGGATGACCTCAGGGTGGCTGGGACTCAGAAGAGGCAGCCAGTGGAGAGGAGAGATAAAGAGGGAAAGAAATTGCTGGAACACTGGCACAGAGTAGTGGAGCCCAAAGATCAGGTCTGGGAAAGAGGAAGTGACAGCCCTTTCTCTGTATCTGAAGAAAGGGAGGCAAAGATAAAATTAAGCTAGAAAAGCAGAGAAGAGGGTTAGAAAAGATAATACTTGGTGGTTTCTGGTCATTAGATGACGTTAACTGCTGTGAGGATGGTCTAGATTTGAGGAGGGTGAAGTGAAGAAGAACCAGTATAAAAATGGGCAGACACGTGAGTGGAGACAGCTCTGAGATGAAGGTGCTGGTTGAGGCTGGAATGCATTGAAGCTGCGGGTGACCTTGGTCGGGGGCGTGGCTACATGCCATGGGACAAAAGGCTAAGGCCATGCTATGCTTCAGCAGTTGGGCTTTCTGGACCAGGCAAAGGAACATGATTCTGATTGACTTGTGCAAAAGGGAGGTTCATTCAAAGGCTTTGGGGGCCTTTGAGGAACCAGAGAATCAAACTTAAGAAGGAATGAAAGTCAGGTGAGCCGCTGCAATCTGTAGAGGAGACACAGGCTCAGAAAGGCCCTGGTGTTGGGACAAAGAAGCTCCCAGTCTGTTTGTTCCATCCATGTGTCACCTTTCTCAGGATCTGGTGTCCTGTGTGAGAGAGTCGGGGGGGCCTGGTTTGAATTAACACTCTATTCACTGCTGCAGGGAGGGCTGAGCTCCTGGATCTACTTCCATGAGGGGTCTTTGTTGGAGGGAGCAGGTTCTAGGTGCTAGGCAGCCAGAATGGAACTCTTTTCTGCTTCTGGGCTCAAGGGTGCTGCTGGGAAGAAGAATTCAGAATGAAGAACCTACTTAGCAAAATCCTGAGGGGTTCAGTTGGGTGGCAAAGAAGAGTTCCTAGAGAAAATCATTTTTGTAAATACCGAGTAGTGCAATTGCTGGGTCATAGGGCAGTTCTATTTTCAACATTTTGAGGAACCTGGGTATTTACCTTAAAGATACAAACGTAGTGATCCGAAGGGGCATGTGCACCCAAATGTTTATAGCAACAATGTCCACAATAGCCAAACTATGGAAAGAACCTAGATGTCCATCAACAGATGAATGGATCAAGAAGATGTGGTATATATACACAATGGAATACTATGCAGCCAAGATTTCAAAAGAAATGAAATCTTGCCCTTTGCGACAACATGAATGGAACTAGAGCATATCATGCTTAGCGAAGTAAGCCAAGCAGAGAAAGACAACTATCATATGATCTCCCTGATATGAGGAAGTGGTGATGCAACATGGGGGCTTAAGTGGGTAGGAGAAGAATCAATGAAACAAGATGAGATTGGGAGGGAGACAAACCATAAGTGACTCTTAATCTCACAAAACAAACTGAGGGTTGCTGGGGGGCGGAGGGTTGGGAGAAGAGGGGTGGGGTTATGGACATTGGGGAGGGTATGTGCTTTGGTGAGTGCTGTGAAGTGTGTAAACCTGGCGATTCACAGACCTGTACCCCTGGGGATAAAAATATATGTTTATAAAAAATAAAAAAATAAAAAAAGAAAGAAAATCATTTTTGTTTAGTCAAAGATACAGTACCATTGATTACTGATTTTTTTTTTCACATAATATTCAGGAATGGTTAGCGTGAAACTTTTCCTTGTCCTAACTCATTTCCAGTGTTGCTAGTAACAAAAGCCCAAGGAAAACTGATCCAAGTGCTTAAAATACCAGAAGCATAATTGAGGAAAGCCTACACATTTTTTAGTGGGCCAGTGTGCAGAGGAGTGGTGGTTGGAAGTAATGGAGAGAGCAGGGGAAAGAGAAACAGTCCCAAACCCAAAGGAGAATGGAGAACGAGAATGGGGGATCTGGAGGACTTGGGACTTGAATGGTAAGATCACCTAAGGAGTTTCCCGGGCTTGCAGTTCCCTCCCATAGCCTACCTTCTGTCATTTTGTCCTTAAGTCACCACCTATACCCCTATGTTCCACAGATGTGGAAGCCCCACACAGGAGCCTGGAGCCATGGGAGCTCTTGCTCGTTTGGTCCAGCAAGGGGGGAGGCAGGTTTGGGAGACATGGCTATGGAGCTGGGGATCTGAACGCCTGGTAGCATGGAGTCAGTTTGTTTTCTTCAACTCTGGCATCAGAGCTTCTGTCTTAACCACATTGCAAGTTGAATAGATTTTTGTGAGCTGATCTGGAAATCTTTCCAACTGCTTGGAAACAGCGTTTGCATAGGAAAATGTTCCACATGTTTTCCTGCAAAATACTTAGCAAGCGCCCTCGGGAATGTAGCATTTCCCAATTTTGTGATTATTTATATTTCTAAGAACTTGATCAGAAGGCTTTTTTTTCCATTATTGGATAATTTATTCATTGATATGAAATTGCTTAAATGTATAGAAGAAGTGCAAAACAAGTATTTTAGTGCAAAAATACATTATGACATATGGGTTTTACTCCCCAGTTAAAAGAATTTTATGTTAAAATGGGAATTTCCAATCAGATAAATTTATGCATCTTGAAATTGTTAAATAATTCTAGTCTTTTTTTTTTTCTCAAAGGACTCATGGAATTGTGTTATTTGCACAAATTCAGTTGAAGTCCAGACCTTCAAAAACAAAAGAAACATATTTATTACATGTTCTAGAGTTTGATATGTTTTTTTTTTTTTAAGATTTTATTTATTTATTTGACAGACAGAGTCCACAAGTAGGCAGAGAGGCAGGCAGAGAGAGGGAAGCAGGCTCCCCGCTGAGCAGAGAGCCTGAGGTGGGGCTCTATCCCAGGACCCTGAGATCATGACCTGAGCCGAAGTTAGAGGCTTAACCCACTGAGGCATCCAGGCGCCCCTTGAGATGGTTTTTAAAAGCTAGTCATCATCTTAACATTTTATAGCTAGTTGGGTGAACCAGAATCAACAGAAAGGAGAAGTTCAAACTGAAGCTCATTGAAAAAGGGGATATTACAGAGCATAATTACATTAACCCCTTTGAATTGTGGCTAATGACCACATCCAGCAGGTGGAAAATGGGAAATAACCCAAATGTTGAGATTGTTGGATCAGAAGTCACATCAGTGAATAGGACCGAAGCTAAAATCATATTTGAAAACTGTACTGTGTGTGGTAGAGTGTGACATGCCATCAGGGAACTCGGTTTGTTTTAAGACAAGCTCTCTTCCCTCAAGGAACTCAGAGTGAAACAGGGAGACAAGGGCAGACTTCAGAAGAGAAGAAATGACAAAAGACAGCCTATGATTCATGCCAAATGAGAGGAAAGAAGATTAATGACTTTTGATTTCCTTCCAAGCAATCCCCAGAGCTTCTCTAAATTGAAAAGAGACAACTCTAAAATGTACTTATGATTCTTTAAATTAAAAGACATTAAATAAAGCTTGAGTTATTTGCAATCTAACTTGTTTAGGATTTTTCTGGGTTTCTTGGTTTATACCAATAAGAAGCCATCCTGCAGAATATTTAGAAGCTAAATGAGAAGTTAGAATCTAAAAGAAGATAGCCACACTGCGTACTAGAAAATATTTAGAAGCTAAATTAGATGTTACGATATAAAAGAAAATAACAAAGTGACATAATAGAAAATATTTAGATGTTAAATAAGAAGTTAGAATCTAAAACAAGGTAGCAAAGCTTCAAAATAGAATAAAGATACATAGAAAATCAAGCCATAGAGATTTTTTGGCTCTTCTATGCCACATATGAAATGGTAGACCAGTTAAAATGAGACCCAGAGCAGCTCTCCTTCTTGGGAAGCCTTACTGGCTCTTTAAAAAAGAGAATCGGTCTCATTTAGAAAAAACCACAGGTAAGTGCATGTTTGACCTGAGCATGTCTACTAGAGCTAAGAATTCAAACTTCATCCTGGCTAACTAGTTCAAAGAGAAAACTTAAGAATAAATTTTGAACTTATGTCAACACAGATATCAGGGCCCAGAATTAAGCCAATTATCTGCTGAAAAACCAAGTTACCTCCCTAATAACTCACCATAGACTTGCAAATGGAACTAGGCAGGGCAGCTTCTGCCCTCCTTAGGGAGATACTGGTATCAAGGCTGATGAGAGGAAACATCCCATTAGAACTGGAAGGCACCCTGGTGATCCAGGTCATCACCAGATGATGAAATGCTTTTCAGGACTATAATTAATCACAAGACCAAGAGAGAGCTAGTTCTCAACTATTGGAAGTTCTATGTTCCATCTATTAATTACTCAGCAGAAATGACATGAAATCAACAAATAATTCTTTTGGGCTCCTTTCCTTGCCAAACTCCTCCCCAGATCTCAAGCCTCCGTCCTCAAGTCACCAAAAGTCCTAGAAGCCAAACTGAAAACAACCAGATCATTAGAGAGAACTCCATTCCTCAGTCTGGAACTGGAGGCATTTACAAAGCAGAGATGAATCTCCAAACCCCCATTCCCAAGACTCCAGATGAAATCTCCCCCATCAGGATGCCATCCATATAGCAACCATTCCCAATGCTTTCCTGGCTCCCCAGAAAATCTGGAGAGGTCGATGGAGCAGTTTTTATACTATAGCAGTGGACCTTGGGGAGCTTCTGGTTGACCTACATTTCCTAATAATAAACAGGTCATTCATACTGTATGTGTATTCACGTAGTATAATTTGCTTTTAGGCTTTTGACTTACTAGAATAGACAGTTGATTTTACACCTTCATTTTTTTACATCTTTGCATGTTATTGGAGAATCATTAGCAGAAACATCACCTGGCATACACTTACATTTTTCCGTTTGAATGTCACCAAATAACTGCTTTAGTTGCAATAGACCTATTCTACTAAGGTCTAATAGTTTGTTCTCCTGAAGATGCGGAACCATGAGATAACTAGAACAAGAAGTTCCAGCTAGTAAATAATGAAAGGCAGATAAAAATGAACTTAATGGTATATTTTTTATATATTGCTTTTAACAAATGCACACAGGTCATGTGATGGTCTAGTTGAACAACTTTTCTTAAATGAGAATGTGAGAAGTTTGTTTTAACAGTTTCAAAGAGGTATAATTCACACAAAATAAACTGCACATATTTAAAATGTGTAATATGATAAGCTTTGAATATGTATATCTCTGTGAAATAACAATTAAGATGGTGAACATATCCACCTACAAGTGTTCTTGTGTCCATTTTTACCTTCCCTTATGCTCCTCACTCCCCCACCCCAGGCATTCATTAATCTGCTCGTTGCACTCTAGATTAGTCAGCATTTTAGAATTTCATCTAAATGGAATTATATAGTACATACTCCTATTTGTCTGGCTTCTTTTAGGCAGCATGATTATTTGGAGATCTGTCCCTCCAGTTTTCATAGTGTATCAATAGTTCATTCCTTTTTATTTTGAAGTAGTAGTCCATTGTATGGATTTATCATGGTTTGTTTTCTATTCATCTGTTAATGGACATTAGAGTGCCAGTACTTGGTTATAACAGATAAAGCTGTGACGAACATTTGTGTTTTTGTATGGATACATACTTTTAAAAATCTTGCATTGGGGAGCCTGTTTGGGGCTCAGTGGGTTAAGCATCTGATTCTTGATTTTGGCTCAGGTCATGATCTCAGGGTCCTGAGATAGAGACCTGCATCTGGCTCTACATTCAGTGTGAAGTCTGCTTGAGATTCTCTCTCTCCCTCTCCTTCTTCCCCTCCTGCTCATGTTCTCTCTCTCTCAGATGAATAAATTTTTTAAAAAGTCAATAAAAAAGTAAAAATCTTGGGTAAATACCTAGAAGTGAAATTACTGGAACATATGGTAGGTGTATGCTTAACTTTTTAAAAAACTGCCAAACTGTTGTCCAGAGTGGTTGTATACCATTTTTACAATCCCAGTTTTAGAGATTTGAACCCTACTCACACATTGAGAAAGGTTGAAGTGCATGATAGTATTTGTGGAAATCATCTTTTATTTTGATGTGTACATCTCTGAAATCATAAGGAGTAAGAAAGTAGAATTTACTTTTCATAGCCATCTGTCACAAAATCTCTCTTTTGAAGTAATCATATAATAAATATCTTTATTATTACTGTTTATTTGATATTTTTTGAACACTGACAGAGTTAGTCAGAGCTTGTTTAATTAATGTCTGTGTCAAGGAAAAAAAAACCCAAAATCAATAATTAAGACTGCCTTTGAAATTTCTAACATTAATCTATTTGAAATTTCTAACTTAAATAATCTAAATTTTGCCTCCATTACTACTTGTTAGGAAAGAATTAAGAATGGGTTTGACTTTCATCAGTTTCTTATCTGGATTTTAAAGTGTCAGTACATAGGTAGATAGTTCTCACCGATGAAATATAACATTTTATTTCAATTTACAAATAAATTATCCTGTATAGTGGAACTTGATAATGCACACACGGGCTTCAACCTATTGAACTATTACGTGCATTCACTCCTAGTAAGCTTTGGCCATTGTATTATGCCTTTCTTAAGAATATTCACTCATTCATTCAATTAATATTTATTATTGCATACTGTCACATACGAGGCAATGCCTGGGCCGTCTTTGCATTTCTCAGAATGCAATGTATTGCACACAGGTGCCGGACCACAAATACTTGTTAATTAACAGATGAATGACTGTTATCTTACCATATATTCTATACCTTTCATTAGAAGAGGACTAAAATCCCACTTACAGACTAGAACCTAGGAGCCTTTGCCGTAAGCACCCCCCCGCCTTTTAAGATTCTGTTGCTTAGGCAACAAGATTTCTCCATGCCTGCTTGCATTCTGTTGCCAAGGCAACAGGGTATCATTGGCAGGTTGGTCTGAGACATCGAATGTTTGCGGTTTGGGAGATGCCTGTGGCTCGCAACTTCTTTGATAAATCAGGGTATGCATAATCATATTCAAGCATGTGAATTGACTCTAGTCTTGGAGTTACATCCAAGACAACTGGACATTTTAGATCATCCAGCATTATATATGTGACTAGAAAGACCTAGTGTAACCTCAGGGCCTATTGGTCTTGCCTCCTTTTAGCTGAAGTCTTGCTTATTTTGACTTGTGGGTATTCTCTACTCCCCCTTTTCATAATCCATATCCAGTTTTACTTAAATAAATACTGTTTGATCACTACTTGCCAGAATCAACCTAGCCTATCAAGCTGTCTTACAGAAACAATGAATTATCAATAAGACCACTTTATTCCTTTTCTGTGCTAGTTCTAAACTTTTGTGGCTAATTGCTTGTTTGCTTCTAGCAGTTCTTGGAGTAGGAGAGGAGAGCCTCAGGGGTGCTGTTCTCCTTTCCGGTAGTGACATCACTGCTGTTAACTTCACAGATAGGGGACAAGAGAACCCCACATAATGCCGGTTTTTTTTCCACACATTATGAGTGTTGCTACCTGAAAGAGACTTCTAAGCAGTAAAGTGCTAGTTAGTTCAGATGGTATGATTACAGTAGCCTCAGAAGGCATTATCTTAATACTGTAAGTCACCTTTCTCATTTTGAAATGTTAAATATTTCTCCTTTTATCAACATCAGCTAGTACTAACTACTTTTCACAATTGAATTAAGTAATGTAATGCACCTCCCTTGGTCCAGAAGTATATTCAGAAGGATTTTACAAAATGAAAATTCTAGAACTCTATCTCCTTCATGGCTAAGACTCCTCTGACACAGTAATTATCCAAGTAATTTACCCTGCACTCGAAGCCATTCAGTGAGAAGTGGATTTAAGAAATTTCAAAGTTAATACCTTCAATCTCCACTTTACCCGTTATTGCTTTGGGGTGGAAGTTGTGGGCTAATATTCCAAACCAGTGCTTCAGTTTCTGCTTTGGCTTATAAATTCTGGATGAAGTTACCCCAGATCTGAAGAGAGTTGGAAGGGATGACCTTTCAGAATCCTTTGTAACCTTCCGTTTCTCTGAAATTCTGTTTCATCAGCCTGAAGTCCTATTAGTCAATTCCCATTTCAAAAGTTTCAGAGGACACAAGCTTCATTATATTAAGCCTTTTCACCAGAAAAGAACATTTCTGGAATGTTCTCTTTGTGTTAAATCATTTTTGTCTGTTTTCCAACTTACACTATCAAGGGAAACCATCCTCTGCAGCCATAATGTTCTGTTGGACATAAACATTCAATCCGATTCAGTCTAGAGGCAGACTTCCCTCAGGCTCTGCATAATTTCAATCTTTCGCCCATCTGTGGACCTAACAATCCTATAGTTAAATGTTTGTCACTTCTGGCTACAATGAGTCTGTTCTATTTGAAAATTTCAGATGACTAATCTTTCTTGTGATCCATGATATAATTTCCAGAGAAATTAACAGTTTTCCTGCTATACCCCTGCAAGCTTGTGAGTTTCAAGATGAGGGACTATTTCTTTTCACCATTCCTTCTGTATTGCCTGGCACAGTTTCTACACATAGTGGGCCCTTAATAAATATTGTTTTAATGAATGTGTGGTGGTTATTCTAAAGATCCCCTAAAGTTCATTATGCAGGAGTTTAGCGTTATATTAAGGAGTAACAAAGTTGGCAGCAACTTGGCAATGTCAGGATAGTCTGTTTCACATATATCACTGGCCCATTTTTTAATACGTACAAATGTTTGAAGCTTTGGATTCTTCAGGACAACTGGAATAGTCATCTACTTAGCTCGGCATGTGAGTGGTTATCAGCTATCAAAAGTACCCATAACCTTAGGAATAAAAGATCTCCACAAGTTACATTTTCTTTACCATTTAAGATTGTCTAAGAGGTATTGCTGGCTTAGCAGCTACAGGCCATGGGTATTAGCCTCAGGCATAATGTTTGTGAAGACAATGACAAGACCTTCCAAAGAAGAGTCTGGCATGCATTGTTGAATATGGAGGCCGATGGCCACATGTGGATCTTGAGCAGTTGAAATGTAGCTAGTGTGACTGAGGAATGAAATTTTAAAATTTTATTTTAATATTCATTTAAATATAAACAATGTCAGATATCTCATTAGATTTTTATAGTTAGTGCCTGCTAAAATAGTATTTTAGATAAATTTGGTTAAATAGGATATATTCTTAAAATTAACATCTCCTTTTTATTTCTACTTTTTGAAAATGTGGCTACCAGAAAACTTAAACTTTTATTTGTGATTTGCATGGCATTTCTGTTGGACAGTGGTAGACCTGTCTAGAAGGCTATGGCACAGGGTTACTCGTGCATGCTGTGATATACCATATGTCCAAAGATATTCTGCTCCTCAGCTCAGCCTAGAAGCACCCTGCCCATATTTGGATACTACTGAGATTATGCCCCTCTTTGACCTTTCTGAGGGCAGGGCTTATCCATTTTCTTTCTTTAAACATGCCCTTATCCCAGAACTAGGGAGAGTTATTAACTGTATAAGGCTGGCAAGTTTCTATTGACTTTTCACTGACTTAAGAACTTGTGCTGAGAAAGGGACAGAGACAATCGTGGGATCAGGAGAGGGCTGGCTTGGTGGGAGTTAGGAGGAGTGAAGAAGGAAAAAGGAAAAAGGAAGGAACTTACAATCGGCTTTGGTATTATTCCTGTACTCCAGCTGGGAGGAGGGTAAATGAGAGCCAATTTTGTTTTGCTTCATAATTTAGGTATGTGTTACATTTATATATCAAGATTTCTGTGCTTATAATGAAAATGTTGGGGTAAGAGATTTACTAGCCATGTTTATTTGTATTTAAATCCCTCCCTCCATTCCTACTCAGCAGATACCTATCATGTGCCTTGAATGTAGTAGATGTTCAGTATGTTTTTGTTGGGCTTAAATTTTGCATTACATTTTGTTACATTAAATTTGGTATAGTTCTTATAACTTGTCAGGGCACAGATGTTTCTTATTTCATTCCAAAATAACTATTAATAAATTAGCTGTAGATATCAGCAGAAAAAACAAGGTCAAAGGTTATTTATGGCTGTCCCTGGTGGTCTCTAAGGCCACCTCCAGGGGGTGGCACTAGACCAAAAATGCAAAATGATCAGGAAGTCTTGAATTTCAGGGCAAGGCAAACGAGCGATGTTAATAACACTGAAAACAAGGAAAAATATAATCCTCTTAAATGCAAAAGTCATCTTATTTCATAGGAATAGTTAAAATTTCTTTTTTAAGACAACAGGATCAAAGCATTAAAAAATACCACATGTGAAATTATAAACACTTGTATTTTTTACAGATTTAATTTATTTTAAAAAGAGAGAGGGCATGCCCAGAAGTGAGGCAGAAGGGCAGAGGGAGAGAAAGAATTTCTGGCAGACTCCCTGCTGAGCAAGAGGCCTGATTTGGGGCTCAATCTCATGACCCAGGGTCATGAACTGAGCTAAAATCAAGAGTCAGATGCTTAACTGACTGAGCTATCCAAGTAGTTATTTTAATGTAACTTTATCATTTTGATTTTAAGTATAAGAAGATTATCTAAGACACTAAGATGTAGGTTCTTAGTTATTCTTAGAGCTTATAAATCACTGTGATGAGACAGGGTTCTTCGATGTGCCAGTAGAATGTGAGGTCTGCTAGGGTTTGAATGGGCTTGTTTTCCTCTTTATTAAGCTTCTGAGAGCATCTTGAAGGAAAATAATCTTTTTTTATTTTTGTATTATAAACCATGGTAAGGTATAGACTTTCAGTCAGTGTTGACCAAGTCCAAGTCGAATAAACCCTTCTAATAGCCCCTAATTCTGTTTTCAGGGACTTCACTGGTGGATTCGGATCCAGACCAAGACCAGGTAATTTCGTGTTAGCAGTAACAAATTTGTGCATGCCTCCCTGATATTCAGTGTGATTTATGTTACAGTTTCATATCTTTCCCCCTTTTATTTCTTCAGCTTTGCTGCCTCTTGACCTGCTTCTGAAAGTACCACCCCTCATGCTCAGGGCCCACGTTAAGGAGATAGAGGCCGAGTTAGTGACGGGGTGGCAGTCCCATAGCCTTCCCGCTGTGATTCTTCGCAATCTCAAAGATCATGGTAGTACTTATTAGATCAAGTTTATGTCAAGCCCACAATGGGTGAATACAGAATTATAGTTGGGCCTGAAATGCCTGAATGATTCTTGGGAGGTAATTTTAATACAAACGGCAGGAGAATTTCATTTTGTTCATCCACGATTATTAGTTTGGCAATTTAATAGTATCAAGATGCTTTCTGTGTTCACTTAATTTGATTGAAATAATATAGGCTATTTTTCTAAAGTTTACATTTTTGTTTTGGTGGGGATGTTAACCAGTTCAATTATTTGTGCTTAAAATGTATACCTATGAACAAAAATAATAGTTGTTTTACATTCATATTTCTTTTCTTTATTTTTTTTTTAGAGAGAGAAAGAGAGAAAAGGGTGGGGAGGATCAGAGGGGGGATGGATTCTTAAGCAGGCTCCACACCTGGCATAGGGCACGATGCGGGGTTCAGTCTCATGACTCTGAGATCATGGCATGAGCCAAAATCAAGAGTTGGATGCTTAACCAACTGAGCCACCCAGGCACCCTACATTCACATTTCTAGAAACTCTACACCTATATGATATAAGGGAGTGAAGTTTATCTTTATTTCCTTTATTCTGACATAGCTAGTCTTTTTTGGTTACTTCTATTTGTATTTGATTAAAACAATATTATATAACATTGTTTTTCTAATAATTTAGAAATTAGAGATTCTTAAAACATAAAAGTAATGGTTTGGGGGAAAACAGAGTGTGTTAGTTGATGTTTCAAATTTCTATTAAAGAGGACCAAAGTTCAATAGTAATAGTTAAACTGTTAGCTAAACCTGGACAATTCAGGGAAAACATATGGTGATCATACTTTTAACATACGTATGAATATGTGCCTCTTTAGTATAAAGTTCTACTTTACTGTTTGATTAATTTGGAATATTGCTCATTGCTGTTTTCATTTTGGCTTCCTTAATTCACGTTCTTTTGTAGAGTTAACACCTATGGTGAACATAAGCGATGTGAATTGATTTACTGTAACATTAGTCCATGTCTTCACTTTTATTAAATTTGCTTTGGAAGAGTTATTGACAGTCTGGGGCCATTTACACCATCAGCATAGATGCAAAAAAAGATGGTTTTGTTATTAAGATGTCCATAGCTATCATGCTGACCATGCTGTTTGGCATAAGGTAAGTTTATACATAACATAATCATGAAGCTAAAATTGTTGTTGATTGATTTTATAATAACAAAGCAGAAAAATGTATTTATGTAAGCAATTCACAGTTCTGCTGTGACTCATAATAGGAATTCTGTTTCTGAAAGGGCATGTTGAATTGGCCCAGTTTAAGACTTATTTTATATCCATGAAATTGGTCAGATCTCTTGACCTTTAAACAAACTAACTGCATGATAGCACAGTTTGCATGTAATATATTGTATTTCTTAGAGTGTGTTAGACCATCATAAAGTATACTGACAGATATTGTAGAATATATACTATAGTGTTGTCAGTGAATGCTAAAGTTCACCCACACAGAACTCTATTTCTACTAATGTTATAGACACATTAGTGCATATGAAAGCATTTGGGTTGGTATCTATGGGTTATTCTAACTTTAAGTAAAAGAACTCTTGATTTTTCTCCATCTTAATGCAAAATTACTTTTCTGCTTAATAGAGAAGTCATACTTTTTAAAGTGTTGAGTTATTGACAGTGATGTGACTTATCACGTCTGCAAATGATGCTCCATTCCAGTTGTTACCCCCATTGTCTCTAGCCTAAGAAAATGAAGAGGTGACATTAATAGAGCCCTCCAACAATAGGGAAGCATGTTTGGATCAAAGTGTCATGAGACACTATTGGTTTGGGCAGTTGTAAGTTATATCTTGAATATTAGTTACTCAAAATAGGTAAAGCATGAAATGTGTGGATGATTAGCTTTTCTTTTCTTTTTCTTTTTATTTTTTCACAAGCAGTCTATATTAATGTATTTTCATTTATTTAACATTTGATTTAGCCTTTTTGGGTAGATAAGAACATGCTTGGATGAAAGGAACATTGTATATAACCAACAGCCCCAGCCTTGTATCGTCTAAATGTTCCAGAAAAAACTGTCAGGGAGGGAAGAATTTTGTCAAAACTTGGGTGTGCTCCTAGGACCATATCTAGAATGTAAACATCATTTTCCATATGCTCTGGCCGAAAAAATGGTGAGAGCTGTGATTTTAGAGTACCAAGTGGCTCTCTTATAATATAATTTTGTCTCTCTGGTCGTCCTAAAGTGAACTTCTAGCTTCATATTGTGGTGATACAAACTCCTGTAGAACGAATAACTATGGAACCATTTCAAGTTAGCACTACTAAAGTCTTCCTGTTCTGTCTTTTAATACTAACAAGATTGGGTAAAGAATTTATTTTATACATATTTTACACATATGATATATACATATACAGATACATGCAGTTCTTTGCCGTCAGAAATGGAAACTTAAGAATTTCTATCTTGCATGGACGAAAATATTGACACTAATTAACATGGATTGAATGAACGAACAAACATTTTTAACATGTTAAGTATTTTAGTTGCATTTCTCTAACTTTAGTCACTGATGGATTACCTAAGTACACAAATTTGACCATATCAGAGTATCATCTGTACTATTCTTTTCCTAATATAGGTTTCTTAATTTGACTCACTTTCTCAACTTAAATTTAGTTAAGGGAGAGTTTATATTCTTGCTACAAATGCAAAACTAGTATAGAATGACTTACCAAAAATAGATGGCAATTATAAAAATAAATGAAGTATAAGCAAAAAAAAGTATTAAATTCTAGCTAGATATTGTTATCTGCTTATCCTGAGGTCTGTTTACTTTGTTATGAAGGAACATTAGTTACTGTTTGAGAAATGGTGTTGATATACTTGTTTTATACTAACCTACTCCTTAATATAATCAAAAGAAAAGAAAATTGGAAAAGTTTTATATCTATTCTAATTAAAATGCAAGATTATGCTGTATTAAGTGCCCCCTGCTTTACGAGACTCAGTTCTTTAAAAAAATAATTGGTTGGTTCTGTTGTGTGTCAGTCTAACAACTAGATATTTTGTATGGGGGAAGCATGTGGTGTGTTGTGTCTGAAAAAGAAACAGGTCTTTCCTCTTGAGGTAGGGGACATGGTGTCATATATTTGTGAAAACTAAATCATACCAAAACATTTTATGAGGATTTTATCCTTTGTCAAGTACATTGAGTACATTTTAATAATGTGGTTGCCATTAACATGGGTCAAATGTAAATTTTCGGAAGCCCAAGTTTCAAGTGCAAATGTAATGTCAACTAAGAATATGGCCTAATTTGACTAGATTAACACTGACATTTCCTCTCCCTTGCTCACTTTTCCATTTCACAGCAGTGAAGAGCCAGGCACTGCGCTGATATATGAGAATTCTTATGCTCTGCATTTTGAATAGGAATTGTCACTTCATGATTTCTGGGCTCTTAATTATGCTTTCTTACTAGATGACTGAGAAGCTATTTTTATACTTGTCTTTTGTTCATAAAGGTCAGATCTAAATAAAGTAGTCAGTGTTTCATCCAAGTATTCCAGAGAGCATAGCTTAATATTCCTGCCCTTGTCATTAGCAACCTTCAGTAGCTCACTTTCAAGTTAGTTATGGATATACAGTAATTAATGCTAAATTTTGCAATTACCAAAGTGGTTTGGAGTACATGCCTTCTCTTGTTTTATTTCATGGCCATTCTTTTAGCATATAAAAAAGTGCTCCCCAGATTTTAATAGAATTTCTTATAATGCTTGTCTATACCATGCAATTTGACATATAATTATATACTTTTATATATTGTTGTTGGGATTTGGATATATTGGTTAGAGTTCCCAACCAAATTATAAGTTTAAATATATCTTGGGTACTTTCTCTGAGGTCAGGCCCCTGAAAACTACTTATCGAGTAACCGATGCATATTACCACAATATAAACTGTTGTTCATCCTTGCTACTGAGAGCAACTTGCATAAGTCATCTTATGATGACTTAAAGAATGGGGAAAAATGATACTTTTAATGTTAGATTTAAGATTGGGGAAGTGGTGGGAGGCAATAAATTTCTTTTACCAGTGGTGATTTCCTTCCTAATTCTTCCTGCCAAAGGAGATAGGTCCCAGGTGAATGCTGCCTGGAGATGTAGATTTTTTTCAAGTTCTTCTCTCCAAAGAGATACTCAGTCTCATGGACGTTACTGAGGATTCCAATCCAAGACCAAAATTTGCAAATTGCAGATCAGCTATTGAATGGCAGCCCACAACCCTGCCTTGGGAGTTTTTGTCCTGGGGGCAAGGCTAAGTGGAAGGAGGGGAAGAAAGCTACAACACCATTCAGTAGGAATAAAGGAGGTCGGTGTGGCTGGGATAGATTGTAGCAATGTACAAAATAATTGAGTCAATGGAGAAAGACAAGGCTCTCAAATTCCAGACTATTATTACTAATGCTTTTTAATAGAACTTAAAAACAGTTTCAGAGTGCTTACAATCCCCTCTGAATTATTTACATATGGTACTTTGAATATTGAGTACAGTGACAGGTGAGTCAATATTAATAAGAAAGAGGCAAGAGACCTCTTTCTTCTAGCTAACCAACCACCTGCCCTCTCATATAGCTGAGACCTCACTATTCTTCTTAATTAATGAATTAATTAATTTGAGAGAGAGAGAATGAGTGTGCACACAGGTGTGGGGGCAGAGGGAGGCAGACAATCCTGAAGCAGACTCCCCACTGAGCACAGAGCCCAATGCAGGGCTCAGTCCTAGGACCCTGAGATCATGACCTGAGCTGAAATCAAGAGTTGGCCGTTTAACCAACTGAGCCACCTAGGTGTCCCATAGAACCCACCTTTTTTTTTTTTTTAAGATTTTATTTATTTATTTATTTGAGAGAGAGAGATAGACTGAGAGAAGAGAGAGCACAAGCAGGGCAGAGGAAAGTGAGAAGTAGACTCCCCACTGGGCACAGAGCCTGAAGCGGGACTCGAGCTCATGACTCTTGAGATCGTGAGCTAAGCTGAAGGTAGCCGCTTAACCAAGTGAGCCACCCAGGTGCCCTCCACCTTTTTAAAATATATTTTATTTATTTATTAAAGAAAGAGAAAGCACATGCAAGGGGAAGGGCAGAAGGAAAGGGAGAGTGAAAAGCAGACTCCCCATTTAGAGGGAGCCCTATGTGGGGCTCGATCTCCCTGTCCTGGAATCCTGAAGGCAGACTCTTTTTTTTTTTTTTTTTTTTTTTAAAGATTTTATTTATTTATTTGACAGAGAGAGAGAGAGAATCACAAGTAGGCAGAGAGGCAGGCAGGGCAGGGGGGAAGCAGGCTCCCTGCTGAGCAGAGAGCCCGATGTGTGACTCAATCCCAGGACCCTGAGATCATGACCTGGGCTGAAGGCAGAGGCTTAACCCACTAAGCCACCCAGGCGCCCCCTGAAGGCAGATTCTTAACTGACTGAGCCACCCAGGTGCCCCAGACCTCACCCATTCTTAACTGACATTCCTCACTGTGGGTTCTATAGATTATTTGGGATATTTTAGAGAGTGTGTTAATTTTTTAAAAAAATTATACAACTATTTCTTGTTTTCTACTGTATCGGAATGCAAAAGCACAATTCTTCTTTAAGTTATTCTTTAGCAAGTGTCCTAGTTTTATTTAACCCATTATTGATAGAACTAGATGGAGAATAAAAGAGCTAGTTCCAAGAGCATTTGAAGAACAAGGATTTGTATAGTCAAGAAAGAAAAGCTGAAATAACATTGTTAATTGAGCATAAGACTGGTGAAATAAAACTATATATTTTTGTAGTTAACTTATTGATCAGTGTGTAAAGTCATACCAATACATCAGTTTCTGCAAGTCATACCAATACATCATACCAATACATCAATTTCTGCAGTCATATCAATACATCAATACATCAATTTCTGCATACCAATACATCAATACATACAATAGGATGTAAACTGCTTGTACCTTTATTGGTGTGAATTATTGGTTAGGTATACTGGGACATTACCCAGTAGCATTAGACTGGGATCAAATGGAATTATTAGAAAATGCTCTAGCATATTGTCTGAGATTCATACAATAATAATTTTTCCTATTCTCCATGACTGGGATAAATTCTTCTTGTTCAGGTAATTGAATGGGGCTTGGTGTGCCATCTTTTCTTTTAGTGTTGTTTTGTTTTGTTCTTTAGTTTGATTGATTAATTTTGTATCCACAGTGCTGAACATAGTGTGTTTTTGCACCACAATATTTTCTTCTTGAGAATTCTGGGTTACATCAATAGAGTTGACTCTTTAAAAAAAATATTCCCTCTAGGAAGACTAAAGGGAGCAAACATGACTTGCATAGTCATTGTAGCATAGTAAAAGAAATAACTAAGTCAGTGGAGAAGAGTCAGGCTGAATGGACTACACCAAATGCATATGCTATTTTTAGGCCACAGATTGAATACCAAAAATCTAACTTTTTATATTTTCCCAACGCTAAACTTAATTTTTATATGGAGCCCCATTCCACATATCAGAACACAGGGTCAATTACCTAATAGGTAAATTTCAGTGTGTTAGTGATTTCTTTGTCAGCTTAAAATTAGACAAGCTGAGGCTTGCTCTTCTCTCTGTTCTCTGAGTGGCATTTTTGGCCTTGTGGTACTGGGGTTTTGAGACAGCCTGTGCTGGTATTTGATCTGACTACTGAGTATGCTTATCCTTCCACATTGACATCCAAAGAATGTAGTGGCACGACCGTGCCTGATTTCCAGTTCCCAGCCCACACGGTTTCATCCGTGGCCATGAATGAAAGCAAGACCTCTATAGGGCACACTCTCTCATTCTGGCAGTTCACCATCTCAGGGGCCTGGGAGGGTTCACTGGTTCTTCTCCACTTCTCTGGGCCTGGAAACTTCAGAACTCAGCAGGCTCTCTGTCTCTGACACCCTGGAAAGCTATATCTCCTATCCCACCCTACCCCCTGCTGTGGTGCAGGGAACATCTCATGACTAGGGTTCTCAGCGTTCCCTACAGGACCTGAGCCCACAGCCCTACCACTCTTGAGGGAAAGGTTGCTTGGCAACAATTCTTTTGAATCTCTCTTGCCTTCTTCTTAGACTATTGCTTTTAAAGCCCAGAAATGTACTCTCACTGTTCTTTGGTTCCTCTCTGCTACCCCATCTTGGGCAATGCTAGCCTCACACTCCACTGCTTGACAATAGGAGGCTTCTGAAGTCAAAAGTAAGTGTAGAAAATGATGTAGCAGTAAATTCTCTACACCACATCCGCCTTGGGTATTATATAATCACTTCTAGGAACTTTGACCTTAGACATCCCGAGATTATATTTTAGAGCTTGAAAAAGTAACTAAAGAGGTTGCACGTTTAGAAGTGAGGAAAACCCTAATCCTCACACATGAACAAATTAAACATGAACAGGATGTGAGATGCGTATTATAAAGGTGAAGGTGAAGGAAGGTCTTCAATGCAGCCTTGCTTTTTTGGCCTTTAAACAGCTTGTTTCTGAAGATTCCAGTGAAAGGGGATGAAAAAGTCTGATCACCCAGTGAGTAAAAAGAAGCTGAGACTTTGATGGAGCTTCCTGCCATCCTGTGGAAAATACTGCCAGGGGAAGTAGGAGGAAGTGGGGCGGGCTGGAGGCGAAGGGGGGTGACTAGGTGCATACTGTCAAGTCTCTTCCTAATAATTCCTACCTGCTTGTGGAAGTGCTGGTCAGTCTTGAGAAGGATTCCATTTCCAAGCCCACTAGTCATCATCCTCTCTGTCACTTCCCTCTCACTTTCCATGGGATGTCCTTCTCCCAGTGACTGGAATCCAGTCTTCAGCAGTGTTCTTGGCTTCTGTTCCCCATGGTCAGATGGCCACCATCATGCTATTCCAAAGGTCTTCTGACTTTGGCTCTGGGCTGCTTCTTATGAGACGGCCTTTTCTGAAACACAGTCACCCTTATGGCTCCTCACCATCGTATACAGTGCCTGACTACCTCTTTAGCTATACTCAGTATTGTACCTTTTTATTATATAGCACACTAGATAAATTAGACAGCTTGCTGACGCCTTCACTTAGTTGACTCCTGCTTTTGCTGAAAACCGTTCCTTCTGCTCAGAACCTGCCACTCATGTATACCTTCCCTCACACCAAATCCATGTCCTATGCTTCTGCTTATTGAAGGCTTACCAATTCTCCCTGGTCTTCTCACTTGTTAACTCTCTATCCCCCATCTTCTGGTTATCTGGGTGAATTTTTCATGAACCTTTTTAGGTGCAGTATCCTTTGTTGTACTTCTGGTGCCTTCTACGCTGTTGGCCGTAGATGTAGATTGTTGAACATTTGTAGTTTTGAACTATTATTCAGTTACTTTATTTCATTTTACAGAAGCTAAGGAAAAAGGTGAGAGTAAATCTGATTTACTCTACTAAAATTTAAAGGGTTGCATTGTCTTTCAACAGGGCGTTTGGTCAAATACAGAGAAGCCAATATATGCTTTGGCCCCATCCATAGAGTAAAATTATTCCTTGCTTCTTCAGAATCCAAAATGTTCTCTTCTGCAGTTGTTCAGAATTTCCTGACTCTCAGCAGAGAGAATTCAGAAAAATAGGAGTCTATATTATATCTTGGTCAACTTGGTTACAAACTTGAAGTGTAATCCATATTTTGTTCAAATCGTAGTAATTAACAGCTTCAGGGCTTGTGTTGTGAATTGTAGTTTCCATAGACTGGATATATAGCAAAAATCAAGTCTCAAAGCACCAGGAAAAAACCCCTAACTTGTCTATTGTAATGTGCCATGAGTAAAAAAGCAGAGAGAGTATACTACACAGACTACAAAGACCTAATGCTTCCTGTTTACTACTAGTAGATGCTTTCCAAAAATATTTAATCCATTAAATGTACAAAGGCCTAGATAGAACATCATGTTAAAAATAGTGACCCTTTTGGCACCTGGGTGGCTCAGCGGGTTAAAGCCTCTGCCTTCGGCTTAGATCATGATTCCAGGGTCCTGGGATTGAACCCCTCATCGGGCTCTCTGCTCAGCAGGAGCCTGCTTCCCCCCCCCTCCCCCGCCTGCCTCTCTGTCTCCTTGTGATCTTTGTCTGTCAAATAAATAAATAAAATCTTTAAAAAAAATAGTGACCCTTTTAAGAGAAATAGTATTTGAAGCCTCGGAAGGAGCATAAATATTACTTTATATTGGAGGTAACCAGAGGAATTGTGTTAGTGATGAGTCATGAAGAGAAGTGGGAGCCCCTCAGCTCCTGTTTAGACTCATTCAGTGAGTATCTTAGGACCTGCTTCATTTCATGGTCCAGCCATCACCTGCTCTGTGATGTCACTGGACAGTTTCCTTAACCTTAACCTTCCTTAAAAAAAAAAAAATTTTTTTTTAAAGATTTATTTATTATTTTAGAGAGAGAGCACATGAGTAAGGGGAGGGACAGAGGGAGAGAATTCCAATCAGCCTCTGCTCTGGACATGGAGCAACATGTGGGGCTTGATCTCATGACCCTGAGATCATGACCTGAACCTAAACCAAGAGTTAGAAGACCAACCGACTGTGCCACCCAGGTGCCCCATCTAATCTTACTCTCTTAATCTGTAAGACGAGACAAGAACAGCTACCCTTCAGAAGTTTTCAAGGATTAGATGAAGCTGAATATGTAAAACCCATCCCCGTGTTTGCCCCAAGTTCATGCTGAAAAAGCACTGGTCTTCCTTTAGGTTCTCCTACTTTTTACCCTAGAGAGGTGGGAAAAAAAATTGCTGTTTAGGCTCATGCTCACCAGAGTAAGATAACAAATATAATTACTTTTAAAAATTTCTGATACCTTTAAATAAATTAACTTTTATAAGGAATTTTGAAGTTTCCTTAAGTTTTAAAATTAAATCCACTAATTAAAGTCACTATTATAATAAAACTAGAAAAGGAATTTAAAATTGAGTCAATTTTAAACTTAGGTTTGATTTAAATTTTAATAGGACCAAATATTGTCTATCTTTTGTAGTAGGAACTACATGTTTTCATATGAATCATAGGAATACTATAAATGACTGACATTGGAACATAATCAGCCTCTGTGATATTTTTTAAGAGAATATTATTTTAATAAAAATATTCAGGACAAAATTATCACCATAATTATGTGTTGTATGTTTTTTGTGAAAAGTTAGGAAACGTAGTATTTTTAGTTTGCCGATCTGACAGATTTATTGAGAGAGAACACTTTAAAACTCAGAATGGTATGGCTAACATTTGCCACAAATTTGGTAGTTATCAATATTTAAATAAACAATAAAAATTAAAAAAAAAAACAGTACATATGTGAATTTTTATCACTATTGTTTTCCTAAAATTATTAAGGGCTAAATAAATATACATTCTGATGTAAGGAAATATAAAATTTTGTGAGCATTTGATCAGGTAGAAGGGGGGGTTAATGGTTCTCATACCCAGGATGAGCTGAAGTAGTTCAGGAAATCAAGAGGGTTTGTAAATGGTATAGCCAGTATATAGAACTATCATTCGTAGTCTCAGAGTTCCTCTTCCCCTCCAGTCCTAACTCATGAGATTACTCACATCTCAGTAATCCTGCCAGAGCACCCCTGGAGTGCTGAACTGGTCCTGGGATCCCGTCTTGCCATTTTACAGCAGCAGTAGGTATCTGAGAGACTTCCTGGTGGTCTCTAAGACTAAAAATTACTTTTAGTCTAGGTGATAGGGATGGGATATACCCTTTAAATTGAAAAGAAGTAACAAATTAAGTAAAAATACTCTTAACATACAAAATACAATAAAATCATTAGTATTTAGACTACATAAAGAGCACTTACAAATCACTGCGAATAAGCAGCACGGGACGGAAACAGGAAATTCACCGAAGAAGTACAATAGCCTCTGTTAGGTAAACACAAAATAAAACAAATTCAGATGGGCAAAATTGAGAAGTTAGATAATGCATAGCGTTGATTAAGGTGTAGAAAAATGGATTCTCTTCCGGTCAGAGTGCAAATTGTTTCAGCTACTTAATATGTATTTGTTAAAATAAGAAATATGTGTATCTGAGGGCCCAACTATTTGATTTCTCCTATCTCCCTGAAGGGACCTTTTGTCCTTAGACACAATGAGGCATGTGCCTGTGTGCTCATAGCAGCATCATGTATAATCATCAGAGACTGAAAGCAAATTAAATTCCCTCTAAGACAGAAGTGGCTAAAGTAACTGCTACGTGCAGAACATGTAGCACTCTTTAATGATGGTTATAAAGAATGGCCTAGAATGGTGTGTGTTGATAAAAAAGAATGTCCATGACAGACTGAGTCAAGAAGAAAAAAAAATTTGTAACACAACCTTATGATGTGTCCCCATTTAATTAAAAAGAGAGAAATAAAGAAAGAAAGCATGAGGTAATACTATAGACTTTCTAAAATAGTAACTTCCAAACCCTTTTGGAAATGACCTTCAATAAGAAACACATTTTATATCGCAACTGAGCAGGCCCTTACTGTATGCATGCACTCTGAAATTCTTCTATCCTGTTCCATGTCATTCCATTCCATTTATCAAAATGCTGGTCACGACCCATTAAACTGCTTTCAGGATTCAACTAGTATTTGAAAAATACTGTTCTGAAAGTACACAGTAAATGGATATGAAGGCAACACACCAAGCTGATGTCAGAGGTCACTTCTGGGGGAGGCACTGGGGTGAGGGTGGGGGTCTTCCAGGGAGCCTCCAGCCCTTTCTGTAATACCCGGGTTGTTTTACGATGGACACGTGTAATTAAACATTTTTAAATTGATTTTTTTTAGAGAATGAACAATCAAAATTATTTCGAAAGACAAAGATTTACTGGGACTGAGAAGAGTGGTCAAGAGGTCTTAAGAAAATTTTAAGTTGCTTTGCATAATTGAGTAGTTCAGAAGACAGGCATTCTAGCTAACCATCTCTGTTTTTGTGTTTAGGGCCACAGATGAGCACATTCTTGTGGCAAGGTAGAGTCAAACCCGTGTGATATCCCACTCAAAATGTCATCACAATCTCAGAACTCTGCCACGCTGTGAGATTTTAACTCGTCACCTATGAATGTTAAGTCCACGTATCAAAAACATAGAGTAGTCAACTTACAGGTGATCCAAAAAATCAAACCCTCCAGCTTCAGAAAATGTGAAGTTAATGTTCCTGTAGCAACAGCATCTTGGCCACCTTACACGGTCTGTAGTTCTCAGTATGGATATAGAAAAACAAATACTTACGTTTTAAGAATCATTTCTACAGGAAACACCACTGTAGAAAATTTGACATATGTACAACATGGCCATCTCTGCAGGCTGGAGCAGATACCTCCAGCATTCCGTTTTCTATTTCAGACCTACTTGAATTCTTTCTGACTTACCTTCACATTTTTACCCTAAGGGTAATTTATCAAACATCATCCTAATGTCAAGTAATTGATGCTTAAAAACACTTAGACACAGTGCCTAGGGCAGGTAAATCCTTTGCATTTCAAACATTTAAACAACGTATTAAACGCAGATAAGCTGGAACTGGATAATTCTTAATATGGATTTCTCAACTCAGTAAAGATGCCCATAAAGAAAATGGTACTTCTTTAAACATTATGTTTGTTTTCTTTTTGTGTCTGTGTCCTAAATATAAATTGTCACATGCTTATAATAGAACAGGTTGAATCTTTTAATGACCACATGAAATTTTTTCACTGAATGTTCTGGAAACAATGTTTTATGGTTAAAAAAAAAAACTTTCTCAGAAATCATTTATATAAGAATTATTTTTCAAAATTTTAGCTGTTGCTAAAGCAATGATTATGTTCACACTGAACTTTCTACAGACTCAAGGTAGTATGGAGGGAAGTAGAGAGCTGTTCTTTTTGTAGAAAGCATGCTATAGGTCACACCAAGGAAGAGCAGGCGCAAGAGGAACTGGGGGGCGGCGGGAGGATTCTCTACATCCACATATCTGAAGTCTCTCTTCCATTTTCTTCAGTGTGGATCTGAGGGTGGGAAGAGTCAGAGGTGGCCTTGCGGCTAATTTAGAGTTTTATATCCCTCAAATTTAAGAATGGATGACTTGTGGCTATGACATCTGAAGCTGAGAAAGCAGCTGAGAAAGCAATTTGGTACCAAGTTAGCCTTGAACTGTGAAAAGTAGTGTGGCTGGATGATAAGGACTCAGGATAAATGATAAAATGTGTCTCATTTAGACCTGGAGAAATATCCAGGTGAAAATTTGTACTAATCAAAGGCTACAATCACTTTCAGTCCCTTGATTATTACAAATTATACATTTTTTGATTTTTGGTTTTTGTTTATTTCTGTTCTTTTTGTTTTTTCCTCTGTAAGATTGCCTATTCAGCATTTGCATCAGTAGTTTTAATAAAATTAGTTTTAAAATATGGTACTAAGGGCATAATGACTGTAAAATTTAAAAGTCTGATAGTCTGTTAACTGCATCTAGCTGTAGCCCCGCTTTTCAAAGGTCACAGTATCCAAAGCACCACTGACTCCTGGTGAAAGCCTGACATGATTGCAGGCAAAATTTCTGAGTCTTTTAGATGTTATAAAAGGTGACATTGTTATTTTACTTAGCAGTCTTAAAAGTAAAGGAAAGAAGTCTTGCATCCCATATTGTAAAATATTGAAGTGTTACAGGGTCGGGTTTCTGCATATTATTTCATTGGTAGGTAGGATAAGGATCTTAGCTTAATTTTTTTTCAGAATTTTACACCATTTTTCACTAATACCACTTTTGAAAGAGAAAACCAGGATCTTGACTAACTGCAGAATTTATCATCCACAGCATCTGCAGGGATTGCTGTGTCCCAGAGGAAAGTACGACAGATCAGCGATCCTATTCAGCAGATCTTAATTCAGCTGCACAAAATCATCTACATCACACAGGTCAGCGTACGAGCTTTTTATTTCCTTTTCATCTCAAAAACAAGTTTGATGCTAATATTGTTGAAAACTACTTTGTGGCACTTTCACTTAGAATGAATGCTGATTTTTATCCTCTCCAACTACATATATTAGGGAACATTCTGGCTTAGCAGCAGGGCTGGAAAGGTCATTGGTTTAAAAAAAGCAAATATGGCAGGTTTCCCCTATGGTTCCTAACCTACTCCTGCATTGTCAGTGTCCCATTAAAAATAAACTACAATACAAATGGCCCTTCAGTGTGGGGATGAAAGGGGACAGAGCTGGGTTCTGAACAGCTTCGCTACAGGAAAGAAAGAAAAGGAGTGCCCACTCACTAATCTTGAGAATGCTGGAACATCCTCAGAGAACATCTCAGAGAAATGAAAACACAAGGTCTGAGATTATTGACTCTTAGGCACTGAGGATGCAATCAGTTAGAAAATGGCTATTAATAATTTATAGAAATCTATCTAGTATCTATATATCTAATAATTTACAGAAAGCTATCTGATAAGCAAATTGAATGTTCATTTATCAAAGTTGTCCAAAGTCCTATTGTTAATAAGAAAAGAAATTTTTGTAGATGAAGTGTAAGCATTTGGACAAGAAAGTAGCAAGTATTTTGAAGCTTAAGATTGCACATCTTATGCAGTTCATTCATTCATTCATTCATTCCTTTGACATATAATTATTAGGTGTCTATGATTAGGTGCTACTGTTCCATGCACTTGAAACATATCAAAGAGTGAAACACATAAACATTTCCTCAGTCTAAGATCCAGAGAGCCAATCTGGCGATTCTGTCAGTTGCCAGTTGTGGCAATTCCAATGATACATTCAAGTACTAGAGGGAAATTCCACCAGGTCTGTGGACTAGCTGGGTCCACTGTAAGTCATACTGAGCTATTACACTTAACCTTCCCCCAAAAGCAGACAAACGGACAAAAGATACATACCAACTGGTATGCCACGCTGGCATTAGCAGACTCTAGCAATTGGTGCTAGTTTACAGCCAATGTCCAGTTCTCTGAAAGCCTGTGTATTTCCTTCTCCCCAGTGAACAGTCACTCTGATAAATGGCTGCAGGTCTCTCTGGGCAAGGCTTGAAGGAAAATTTATAGCGTATACTTAACAGCAGTGTTTTGGGGCCCTTCCTAAAGAGGTCCCAGCTTTGCCACTAACCAAGGACTTTGGGTCTTTGAATTGACTGACACTATATGAGAATCCATGACTCTCCACTGTGGCAACAGCAACAAAATCAGTTTTTTTGTTTGTTTGTTTTTTGGTTTTGGAGTGTTTTTCTTATTTGTTTTGTTTTTTGGTGGTTTGTTTTTGTTTTTGTTTTTGTTTTGTCTACCAAGCCTAGTGTTTCTTTTCTGTTGTTTAGATTCTTTTCTGTTGTTTAGATTAAGGAATAATCTAGTAAGCTGACCACCTATTTCCTTTCCAGGAACACCCTTGTCAGTTAACCACCACCAAAAAAAATCTATGGGCCAAGGCATTCTAATTAACAGTACAACTCTCTCACCCTCCATGGTAAATGTCGCTGGTGGTTAAGTGCTGTCATTTGGCTTTTGCTTCTCTGGGGTCACATGATCCTCATCAGAATCCTGTAGTTTCCGTGTTGTCCCTGGCCTACAAAGGAAAGCAACCACAGTAGTTTTGTTTTTGTTTTTTTTTTAATAAAGATTTTATTTATTTACTTGACAGACAGAGATCACACGTAGGCAGAGAGGCAGGCAGAGAGAAAGGAGGAAGCAGGCTCCCCGCTGAGCAGAAAGCCCTATGTGGGGCTCAATCCCAGGACCCTGGGATCATGACCTGAGCCAAAGGCAGAGGCCTGATGACTGAGCCACCCAGGCGCCCCGACCACAGTAGTTTTTAAGGATGCCGGGGCTCCCCTCTCTAATTTATTTCTCACTGCCTTAATGACAGGAGTAGCTTCTCAGTGTTCTTGCTGAACGTAATTGGGGAGTGAGTGTGCAAGTCACATACAGTAAATCTACCCCAACATTCCTATCTCCAGGCCCTTGAATTCCCCCTCCACATAGCACGGAAGCTCTGGCATTTTATCCCTATTAAATGTAGGCCACCACTGAGTTCAAGTTGTGATACACCAACCAATTAAGCAGTTACCTTCAGCTGCATGACTAATACATGAAATCTGAACTGTGTAGTACGAGCACTCATATGAACGAATTCAGCCTGATCTATTGCTATATTTCATTCCCCTTGGCCTAAAACCCTGAGAGCCTACCACACATGTTCTCTGGGTTGCTGCTGTTATATAATAACAAAGTCTTGCAATTATTTTGATAGATAAGCTATTTCCTCTTGGGTCATACTATGTACCAGTTCCCTGAAATCATATTGAGACCTGACCCTAGTAATGGACTTGAGCCTCATTGTTGGGGACCTTATGAAGAATAAGCATTCCTTTTTAAGGTATCACTCCTCATCTGTCCCAGATATGTTTTGTGTAAAGTTTTCAAGCAAAAGAAGGTTTGATATCTCAGACACAGAGTGACAAGCTACTTCTGCTGGCAATGATAGCTCTGAGGGACTTGAATTTCAAGATTGTTACTTTTATCTGGATCCAGCAAAATGTCCCTATTTCAAGTTTTAGGATCCCATTCTTTTCCTAACTTTCACATGAGAAACTTGGCATGGTGTGCATTTAACTGACATTGTAATTTAGCAACCTGCCCAATTAAATTCTTATTTGATTATCAGCCATATCAGTGCTGTGGTAGCAAGAAATAGCAGGTCCTGTTATAGCTATCATGGAATCTCTTTGGGTCTTAGCCTCTGATTTGAACCAAGATTTAAAGGACCCAGGCTTGTCATTTTTCTAAGTGCTTGGATGCACTTTGAAGAATGCCTCCCCTGACTCAGTCCTTGTAGTCTTCATACTGCCTAGCAGTCAAGTGTGGCAGCCACGTGAACTTGCAGGGCGCTTGGTTCAGTTGGCTCTTTATCACGGTGACACCCTGATTGATTGTGATGCCACTGCATGCCATGGGTTACCTGCATCCTCGGTCCTATGGCAAAACTCAGCACTGGACTCACTTCCAGGGAACCATCAAACCATTTGCCAAATCCCATCTGTATTGGTCCTTCTCCTGGGACCTTCCTGGAACTGCTCTGTATCAGCGAAGGTCCAGTTTGGAGACAGAAACTGCTTGGTAATTTCAACAGGGAAGATTTAATATAAAAAATTGCTTAAAAATTATTAATAACATCAGGGTATTATTTAAAAAGGAGGGGAAAAGAAAAATCTAAAGAATGTAGGAAGAGCAGACAAGGAAGTCACTACTTATAAGGCTTGCACAGAGAGCATCCAAGAAAGGAACAAAATAAAAGAGCACAACCTCATCCCAGGCTGAGGTCCAGACCTTATTGGAAAGATCTGAGAAATCCAGTGAGGTGCTGTGGTAGAGAAACTTGCAAGGAAGTCTTCCTCTGGGGGACTGGGGCAAGTCATCCATGGTGAGTTGTCTTGCTGCGGAACTTGCTGGAAATCAGCACATGAGGCTTGGACTGGGAAATGCCCTCTATAGGACCAGAGGAGTCTGTCCTATGGTAGGTGCTGCTCCATGGAACATTCTGGGCAGCTGCCTGCAAGACTGGTGCCATTGAAGTTGCTTGGGAGTGAGCACCGCTTGGGTGTTCCCATTCCAGCTAACCACTCAGGGCTGCAGGACTGAGGCACAAGCCTCTTCCTCCTCCAGCATCCCTCCAGTGCTCTCTCCCAAGAGAGCTGAACATCTTGTCAAGGGAGAAATTCCAGTATCACGTGCAGGGCACTGAAGCGTGGATTTGGAGCTGAGAAGCAACCCATGGGCAGCTGGCACACTTAGCCTAGGGGGCTAGGCAAGGTGCTCCCTTCTTTGGGACCTTCCTGGAACCTACTCACCTTTGAGTTCTCACTGCTTTCCTTTCCCCTTTCCCCCTTTTCCCTAGCCTGGCTCTTATTTATTGCATTTCCCCCCAAACTGGGCATTCTTTTTAATCACCATGAAGACTAGCCTTTTGAAATTCCAGAGTCTGAAATTGATTACTTTTTCCTCCATTTTCTGCTGTCAGCCCTTCCCTTAGGCAATCCCACTGAATTGTCTACCTGATTAAATGAAAGAGGGTGTAGGGGTCCATGGCAACGTGAGGGGGCGTGGAAAATTGTTTAATAAATCAAAACATAATCTGCTATACCTCTGTTGAGTAAAGATATTATATTCAAAAATGCATTTCCATTTAAATGCTGATGCAGAAATATGGGGAAGCATTCTTAACTTTAGTGTTATGGAAATAGCTTTAAATAACTTATTGGTTACTCAATGCTTAAGTACAAAATTGAGAGAAAATAGGCTTTGAAATTTAAATATAGTTTCCATATGCCTGTCTTGCTAATTTTTATATAATAAAAAACTTTTTAATGGATGTATTCCATTTCTTTATTGGATTTCAAAATATGTTAAAGCAAGAATGAAATGATTATAAATATCTTATTATTATGCTCTCACACTACCAGCATAACAAATGATTTCATATTTTTTGGCAAGATGGCATTCCTTGCTACAAGCTCAGATGTAACCATTGTGGGTTTTTTAAAAATGTATTTCCAGAATACTTGAAGGTTTATGACATTGCAAATAGTAAGGAATGTTTCCCCTTTGGGGAACTTTAAATTACAATGCTAACCCAAGTGAATGTGCCTTTCAAATAAAGGAGATAAAAACAAGTCAAAACATTATACTATTGAATTTACTATAGGTTAAAGACCAGGATCAGTTTTCTGTGTCTGCTAATTACAAAGGAAAACTGCTGAAAGTAAACCCGGATCAATAAACAAACAGGCAAACAAACAAATTTTCTGGTCTGCATGTTTATTTCCAAGTCAGACTCCCTTGCAGACTTCTGCTGTGATAACTGCCCTGAGTCGCAGGGCCAGATCCCTCCTGACAACTGCAGATAACCTTACAGAGGAAACTGCTTACTTTTGGCCCGTGGTGGCCTTTCCCATCCAGTTTCCATGGAGACAGATCTTGGAAATCATCTAAAAGCAACTATTTTAAAAGGCAGGATGTTAAAACCCTTACGCTGTCAAAACAGATTTGACATCTGTTTTTATCAAAACTGAGATTGTAATCTTAGGACAGCCAGCTGAGAATGAAATCAGTGGTTAATTTCCATTGCTGGAAACCAAAATCGATCTTTGGGCACATAAGATGACCAACGTATACGTATGTCACCTTTTGGTCTGAGTCTTTGTGTATGATTGCTTAGGTAGAACCCATGCAGCCAGCTTTGAAGGTCTGGATTTAATTCTGTACTTACAGTTTGATTGCTTTGTTAAAGAAATGCTTTGAAAATCAGCATATGGCAACTTTTAAAAATTAAACAGCTGTCTCCTAGAGGACAGATAGAGAGTTTACATGGATCTGCTTTGGACTGCCATCTTAACACTCTCAGCTGTTGCCAACAAAACAAAAAAATGTGGCTGAGAACAGCAATGTGCTTCCCCCGATGCAGTTATGCTAGCTACTGTCATCAGTGAAACAGACTGGTTTTTTCAGGAGTAGATGATAGATGAAACTAGAACCATCCTAATTTCTCTTATCTGGGTCTCCTGGCTACTAATGGCAGGGGGGACAGATTAAACAGAATTGAGGGTGAACCCATGTATCTAAGTGCAGTCATGTTTTTGGCGTTCGCAAATTCTAAAAGAAAGCTTATATTTTGTCTATTTATTTTGATAACAATTTTATATAATTTATAAAAATTTACACAATTTTATAAATATATATAAATATATAATATATAAATATATAATAAATTTATATAATTTATTATAATAATATTTATTTTGAGTTTTTTAGCATTTACAGAAATCTCTTAAGAAGCAATATATCAAAATAGTTTGTTTTTGTAATCAGATATTATATAAGTCACTTCAAATAGCATCCTCTCACCTACTGATGGTCTGCTAACATTCTTGGAGATACTAGAGAGTGTATTTTAGAAAGTATCTGAATATAATGCAAGTTCAAGAAACTAGTATAGAACACAGAGATCAGAACAAAAAACATGAACAAAAAATAAGCTCTTAGATGGGTGGTGAGAGACTTGCCTTTTCTAGAATCAGTTTCTTGATCGGTAATATTCGGGTAGTTTATGGGGCTATTGTGTTAGGGAAGATAAAGTATGTGAAGTTTTAATGTAAAGTATTAAATGGTAGTAATGCTATAGCGGTGTGTTTGCTCTAGGATAATAGTTGTGTTAAAAGACACACTACCTCAGAAAATATCTTTGCAGGTTGCATAATGTTTTTAAACTCTGATTTCCTTACCTATAGACTAGTACCTGCTTTATAAGTTTATTGTGGGGAGAAAAGTGACTTAATACACATAAAGGAGTGATCATAGTAACTGGCACATACAAATCATAGGGATTACTATTCTGTTCTTAGTGTAATTGTCATTAAATATAATATAGTATATTTAATATAATACATTTAATATAATACATTTTCTGCGATTGAACAATGCCTGAGTCATCATTCTGTGTAAAATTTTAAATTCTTCCATGAAACTTTTAAAGATGGATGCTGTGTATAGTGACAATTTTTCCAGTAAGATAAAATAGCTTTCTAATACTGCCCTGTGTATGAATCTTTAGTTCACTGTTAACTTATTCAAGAAAGCTTTTATGAGAATTAATTCAAGCAATCAGGAGCAATAAAAGCAACTTTAAGTTAACGAGAGTTTTATCAAGTTAAATAGCAAGGATTTTTAGGATATTTGAATTAGTAATCTCATACTGATAGCTGCCAGTGTTGGCGTAAGTCACTTTGGAAGGAAACTGAGGACCCACTGGTCTTCACACCTTCAAAGTTTGCTGTGCAAACAATTAGGGGTATCAGAGGCTCGCTTCTGCCTCTCTCGTTGGCAATTAGAATCATGCAAGGCAACAACTAGACGGTCCTGGGCCAACACTGCCCTCTGGTGTTTAATTTTGGGAAGTGGCAACTTCCAGTGTCAAACAGTAGGGCATTACCAAATCCCAAAAGGTTATCTCCAGGCGCTTCTCCCATCCCTTCTCCACTCTTCCTTTGCTAGGAAATTGTGCAAATAACTCTTCTCTTCATTGTCTGGTCCTCCTCTTAGGTTAACCTCATTTCACTTTTGCTAATCTCTCATGCACAAATATATCACGTATACTCATTTTCCTTCTCATCTGTCTTCCGACAATTTGCTCATTAATGCCAAGAAATCTCTCTCTGTCTCTCTCCCTCTCTCCACATTTCTTTATTTCCCTTTTCATTTTATGTAAAATGACAGCAATAATTATGACTATTTGCTGGGGATAGGGAGAGTGATTACATCTGGAACAAGGTACAAGAATGCTATAGTATTGACATAAAAAGAGCTCAGTAGAGATTCAGTGCTGTCAATTTACAGAACCTTTCAGTATAATAAAGGGCTTCAGACCCTTCAGTAGAGTTTTGGTTCCTCTGTACTTAAACCTGCTTTGACTCAAACAGAGTCAAAGGACTGACTAGGATTATAGATGCATTGTAAAAGCACATTTCAATTATGTTGTTTCTCTGCTTATAGCATTACGGTGCTTATTAATGGGTCCCATAGTCTATTGTGTTTAGACTGATGAACAGTTTTTCTTTGGCTATAAAATCAGCTGTTGTGAACCTCCATTGACCCTATTTATTTCTCTGGTACCTTTTATACATTCCCCTGCTTCATGAAACTTCAATGAATAGACATTTCTTGTATTAACCAGGATATGGAATGCTGTATTATACTAATAAGCCCCCAAATCTTTTTGCTTGATACAATAGAGGTTTTATGTCTCACTTAGCTAAAGTTAGACAGGTCAGGTGGCCCTTGTGGCCTTGTGGCTATGCCATCTGGAATAGGTGGAATCCAAGCTCCTTGCCCAGGGTGGACAGGGATGGAGGAAACATACTGGCTTTGCATTTCTTCATCCTCAGAATGACACATATAATTTTCATTGGCCCAAAGTAGTCACAGGGCACCAAACATAAGCTCTAAGAGAGTATTAGAAAAATGGAGTGGGGGTGGGTAAATGATTGTCACTACCATGTTGCCTTTCTTTTGATGTAAACTTTGAATTATTGTCTTGGTTTTTTTTTTTTTATTATTTGATTTGTTTGGTTTTGCTTTTACTCTTAAGAGCACCTACTACCATGTTTTCCTTCCCACTTAGCCATCTTTGTTCTTAGTGATTCTTTTTCATCTCCTTCCAGGTCCTCTCCATATTTTAAACAAACCAGACATTATTTGCACTCTGAAACCCCTTATCATTCTGACCCTATTTCTCTGCTCTCTTATCCTTCTCCCAAACTTTACTTCATCCCTCTGTGCTTTTCAGGATCTTTGGTTTCCTTGTCTAAATTCAACTGCAAAGCACTACAAAATCAATTTTTGAAATCCCCAGTTTCATCCAATCACCATATTTTCTAAGATTTTAAGAGGGACTTCCTACTAAGTTATTAAATCCAGCTCATCCTGGCCCAGCCCCAATGTATGCTCATTCATTTTCTTCTTCTTGACAAAACCGGTCCCTATAATCCGATTTCCCTCTATGTGAATATTCAGGAGCATCCACTGACAGACACAGGACTACGTAGTAATGCAGATATGTACTTCCTGTTCTAAAGTATCAGATCCATCAGGACGAATGCCTTGCTTCCCGTGTTTAGCAAAATTTTAGGCATGACGTAAGCACTAAACATCTGCTAGAATGCATATTTCCTTGTGAAGTCTCTTTTACCAAATTCAATTTATAGGTGCAATGTTGTTGTTATGTGAAAATAATACCAGTAAAATGAAAGAACAATAGGGTAAATAGAAGCAGCCTTTTGAAAGAGAGAAGAGCAACATATTCCTTCTGGATTATGGAATGAAACAAGATCACACCTCACCATGCTATTTGAAGTAGAATTTTTATTCTTTTTTAGTCCGTTGAATTAAGGTTGTTACACTGACCTTCAGTGAATACTTCCTGGGAGTCATCTGTGCAGTGTTAATAATTTGCTTATAATAATTGTTTTCTCATTTTATGCAGCTTCCTCCAGCTTTGCACCACAATTTGAAAAGAAGGGTTATAGAGAGATTCAAGAAATCCCTCTTCAGCCAGCAGAGTAACCCTTGCAATTTGAAATCTGAAATTAAAAAGGTACAGTATTCAACACCTAGGAGTTCTTCTCTGGCTAAGAAAAACACATCAGAAGAGCTAAATTTTATACCTTCTCTGCTTTGTACTTTAAACTCTATCCTCTATTAAAGGATGTTATCATTGTTTTAGTCCTTTCAAGCTGTTATAAAAAAGACACCATAAACTGGGGAGTTTATAAACCTCAGAGGTTGCTCACAGTTCTGGAAGCTGGAAGTTCAACATCAAGGTGCCAGCATAGTCAGATTTGGTACAAGCCCTCTTCCCAGTTACAGGCTTGTGACTTCTGTCCCCGCTTGGCAAAGGAGGCAAGGAAACTGTCTGGGGCCTCTTCAAAGAGCACTTTTTGTAAGAGCACTCCAGGGCTCTGTCCTATGGCCTAACTACCTTGCAATGACCCTGTGACCCTGTCTCCCAATATATTCACCTGGGGGGTTAGGTTTCAGCATAGGAATTTAAGGGGATGCGAACATTCAGACCATAGCACTGCTTATGGTATGAAATTGAGGATGTCTTTGCTTCTGATTTTCTCACCTTTATTTCTGTGGCCGTCATCTCAGAAGCTTAATAGGAAGTTCTTTCGATATGATGACTTATTTTCCTAAGAATAAATGTCTTTAAATATCTTTAATCAAAAAATATAATTTAGCCTTTTTTTTTTAACGATTTTTATTTATTTATTTGAGAGAGAGACAGAGAGCATGAGCAAGGAGAAGGTCAGAGGGAGAAGCCGACTCCCCGTGGAGCTGGGAGCCCGATGTGGGACTCGATCCTGGGACTCCGGGATCATGACCTGAGCCGAAGGAAGTTGTCCAACCAACTGAGCCACCCAGGCGTCCCTAATTTAGCCTTTTTAAAGAGAATTCTATCCCACTATTTTATTAGAACGTTCTCCAACAAGCCTCTAAATTGAGCTGTGCTACTCTGGACAAGTAATTTAACCATCTAAAGCTGTGATTTTGATCACCTACGAGGGTGGAATGAACCACTATTGACCGTTGAACAACATGGGGACTAGGCACTGATCCCCTGCTCCTGCACAGCTGAAAGTCTTTATATATATATATATATATATATATATATATATATATATATATATACATACACATATAAAATTTATTCATGTTAGAGAGAAAGAGACCATTAGCACGTGCCAGTGAGGGAGGAGCAGAGGGAGAGAGAGAATCTCAAGCAGATGCCCCTGAGTGTGGAGCCAGCCTTGGGGCTTGATCTCATGACCCATAAGATCACAACCTGGGCCACAATCAAGAGTCAGACACTTAACCAACTGAGCCAGCCAGGTTCCCTGAAAATCCGAGTATAACTTTTGACTCCCTAAAACCTTAACTAAGTGCTCACTATTCACCAGAAGTCTTGCCAATAGCATAACCAGGGGATTGACACACATTTTGTATGTTATATATTATGTATTGTATGCTTACAATAAAGTGAGCTAGAAATAAGAAATATTTAAAAAAATCACAAGAAGGAGAAAATACATTTACAGTACTATACTATAAGAAGTCCACATATAAGGGGCACCTGGGTGGCTCAGTGGGTTAAAGCCTCTGCCTTCAGCTCGGGTCATGATCTCAGGGTCCTGGGATATTGGGCTCTCTGCTCAGCGGGGAGCCTGCTTCCTCCTCTCTCTCTCTGCCTGCTTCTCTGCATACTTGTGATCTCTGTCAAATAAATAAATTAAAAAAAAAAAAAAAGAAGTCCACATATAAGTCGACCCATGCAGTTCAAACCCATGTTGTTTATGAGCCAACTGTATTTTAAGCTTCTTTCCATCTTCGATATTCTATAATCTCCTAGACCTCGGGTGTTAGTAAATATTTCTGTTCACATACACAAAATCGAAATCACAGAGAAGTTAAATCAACCAGACAGAAGGGAAATTATTTATCTCTAATGAGCACAACTTGATGACAAGAAACCCCTTTGTCCTGGCTGGCAGCCATTTCCATACATCCCTTGGAGGTAGTCACAAGCTCCTGTCCCGGAAAGACTTGAGGCCCAAGCAGTTTGGGCCTCCTCCCATTTTAATTTATCTATCTTTATCTATCTCTCTATCTGTTTGTCTGTCTATCATCTGTTTTATCGTCTTCTTAAACTTTGAAATAGTCACATGGCCAATGAACTTTTTTCTTTAAAGTTTGTCCTGTCCTGGATCCAGGCTTAAGCATAAATATACTCCTTATTCAGGCAGTACGATGGACTCTGGTGAGAAATGCAAACAGTGCGTTTGCTCTGTTGCCTTCCCTCTGTGGTGTCTGCAGCTACACAAACAGGAGATGGGAAAAGAGATAGCAGTGGCAGGTAAACAAGACAGAAAGCTATCTCATCAGAGATGAAAGAGCACAATTCCTTTCACGGGTTGTGTTGGCAAATCAGGCCCAGAAACAAAGCTCGAAGAGCTCGAAACAAGTGGGTGAGACTGCGGATATTTGTTTTATGATATTCACATATTGTACCGTGAGTACCAATAAACATATTTTAGGAAGACAGAGGCTCAAATCTCCCATGAAAATATTACGTGTTGCTAGGTTTTAATATTCTTATTAAAATGATATACAGAATAATCCAGTTTGTACACAAATTTATTTTAATAGAAATCCCAGCTTTAAGAGATGAAAAGTGCCCACAGCAGAATGTCTGATGCATAGAGGTGCCTCCAGCTCTTCCCCAATGCTGTGATTTTCCGCTCATGCACATCCTTAAAACAGATCGCTTGCTCTTTTGTTACTGAGGTATACTGGTTTGCATCCCTCCCTTGCTGTGTTTCTTGTCTCTCCTGATAGAAAAAATATTCTCTTTCGTTAAAATGGCTCCGCCTGCCTTGGTGGCCTACCCCTGTACAGTGGCAGCTTCTCTTAGAGCACTTACCTTCTGTCCTTGGTTTGGGGAATGAAAATGGATTAATGAGGTGGTAGAGGGCATTCAGGGAGCCTGGGTGAGGGAACCCAAGGGGGCATAGACTTAGCCTTCTTTTCACCGACGTTTAAAGGCAGTTTAAATTCTCCTGTGAGGAATGCTATGGTCCCCTTCTCTGATAATTACAAGCTGTGGTTCATACCATCATGGTGTTTACCCTCCTGATCGTGGAGGCAGGCCTCGTTTTCTGTGCGGAAACTGATCTTCTGCCTGGAATATTAACATGCTTCCTACTTTCCACCACTGAACTGAGAGGCCAGCTCCTCCATAAAACTCTCCCTTGATTTTCCCTGTTGAGAATTCATCTCCCCTTTCTCTGTGCTTCAGGTACTTTTTCACTGTATTGTTGTGGGTTTTTTTTTTTAATTTTTAAAGTTTTTTAAAGATTTTATTTATTTATCTGACAGAGAGAGACAGAGTGAGAGAGGAAACACAAGCAGGGGGAGTGGGAGAGGGAGAAGCAGGCTCCCCGCTGAGCAGGGAGCCCAATGCAGGGCTTGATCCCAGGACCCTGAGATCATGACCTGAGCCGAAGGCAGATGCCCAACGACTGAGCTACCCAGGTGCCCCTCACACTGTTATGTTTCAAATAGCTTTTTATGTAGCTTACATTTTTGTTGCCCCCCAAATCAGTGGGAGTGTTATATTCATCTTTGATTACCTGCAGTCTTGCACAGTGCTTGGCACACGATAGAGCTCAATGTATGATCGTTGAATACAGAATATATTCTATGTTAACAAATAAATTCTGTGTAATATAGTCTATTTTGGGTCTCTTCTTTATTGATGTATATAACATATTATATGACATACATTGACATATACCATATTTATATGGATATAAAAAGAAGCCCTCCTGCCCTCATTTAAACACAAATGAGAAGCGTCTGTGGCCTCTGTTTTTCTCCTGTTCTGGTCTAATCTTTTGTTCGTGACAATTTTTGTTAGAAATGGATTTTTATCCCCAGCATAATCTTGGTGGAGTGGACAGTTAGTCTTTTTGACTAATAGTCACCCACCCCAGGGCGTGGAAGAAGCAAGCAGTGATAGTTCATAAAATGCACTTGATTTTCACCTTCCCCTCTGAAACTTGTCCTGAGATCCAGGGAGTCCATGTCTCCAGTTTGAGGAATCATTATGGGGTGATTGTGCCTTCTGATGAATGGCCCGAGACCCAGCAGGATATACCGAAGAGTGAAAGAATAGAAAAGCCGTTTCCTAAGAAACTAAGCTCTTCATTTATGACTTACCTAAGCTGATCCTCTGTCCAATCTGCTCAACCTTGGCTAAAAATTGTGAGGGGAATAAAATTGTATAGTGTTTTGGGAAACTAGGATTTTCGGCATGGGAGAGAGGAGAAAGAGAAACAAGATGGAATATATTAATTCAAATTAGAATTGGAGATCCCAGTATGAATGAGTATGGATTCATGATAAATCTTTCTTAAAAATGCACGTATATCCTAATATTTTTGCTAAGTCGTCTTGAAACTAAGGAAGCAACAGTGACCTCCCTTAGCACTCGTGCCTTCTCGGAGGTACGGCTGACTGCCGATAGAGCTAGAGCAGGGACTAAATTAGGTGGAATGTCTTGACATAATAGGTCGTGTAGTGAGGATGCCATCAAGGATTACTGAGGATGTGTCAAAAGGACTCAGGCACCAACTTCAAGAGGCTCCCACTGGCTAGCTATTGGATAATTAGCGCATCGGTAAGAATAATGACTGCAATGGATTGAAAGAATTAACTAAAGTTTAAATCTAAGAGTTCATGACAGAAAAAGAAAAATCCTTCATTAGTTTCCTTTGGAGGATGCTAAGTAACCAACTCTTTTCTTTGAAAATTATTTACAAAAGGAACGAATCAAGCATTTATTGTATCCTTATGAATTCTATCCCAGAGGTAACTAAATGGATGAAGGGGAAATTTCTTATTAAAGTAGTCCTTCAGCTAATAAGAACTAGAGGAATAAAATAAACATTGCCGTTCTGCAGCCTCTAGTGGAATGATGGATCAAGACATCACCCCAGTGGCTTGCTAATGTCCCAAAAAAGAGGCAGCCAGACGTTGTACGGCTCCTGATGCATGTGCAGTACCATCCAGGAAGTATATTTGCTAAAGGCTTGGATCTGCATCCGAGGAAGCCTCCCAACTGTGGTTTTTGGAAATAAAGTCCCTGGAACACGACCACACGCCCTCCCTCACGTATTGTCTGTGGTCACACTCACCACCACGTAGGCACAGTTGAGTGGCCATGACACAGACTACATGGCCTGTAAATCTGTCAGTATTTCCTATCTCACCCTTTACCAAAGAAATTTACCAGCCCCTGCTCTACCTCAAGCTACGCACGTGTAGCAGATACATGGGACGAGAGAACATGTGAAATGACACCATGGAGATAAGCAGGAAATCCAGACTAGGGAATCGTACAGGAAAAATGACCCTTGTTCTTATATAAAGAAATTGCAAGGAAAGACGAGCATTTCTCTTTGGTTCCTAAGCTGTACTTCAACTCAGATCAGCAAGGTCAAGCTTACCTGATTCAGGAGCTGGCAATCTCTAATTCCCAACTCCAGGTTTCTGGCTCTTTTCCAGTTAGCAGATTGCTGCTCTCTTCATGCTTTAATTAATGTCTCTTGATGCACATAATAATTATGCTTATATTTGCCTAGCCCTTGTCAGGGCCCCATGGAGGCATCATAAATCAGCAGTGCCCAGCGCGAACCTGTTTGGACCGGTGGAGAAGATCCTAGTGCAGGGCTCTTCCGCCCATCAGGGTCAGGCCATTGTTCATTTTCTCCCTGGATACCACCTTCAGTGTCTGAATGGAGGTCCTGGGAGGAGGAGGAGCTCATGGTTGGAAATAGCACAGGACAGTGGTTTGCCAGCCTTTGCTAAGTTATGGAATTCTTTGCTAAACACGATCTTTGGTGGAAATGTAAACAGCAGGGCAGCAAGGCTGCTTCTGGGGGAAGTAGGGTTGAGGGCAGGGATGCGATGTGCATCCTATGGACATGATGATGGACCATCCCTTTGAAGGCACCATGCGTGGGCACTTCCGTATCAGAGAAAAGGGAGTAGAAATACTGGACATGTCTGTTAACAAAGTAGCCTACAGAAACCTCATAAAAAAGAACAAAAAGGAGCTGTAGGTTAGAAAAGATGAAAAATAAGACAATATATTATGTCTTAACATATTATAACTAAGTCGTAGAGGACAGCAAAACCTAAAGGAAAAAAAGGTCAGTGCCGGTGAGTGCCGTGTGATGTGACACGTTAAAAACTCTATCCCTTCTAGCCTCTAATTTCATTTGTGCTATTTCATTTCTTTTCTATGTCAGCTGATTAGATGCCACATAATTGGTGTAGTTGTTCTGCAGCAAAGATCACCTTATTTTATGATATGGAAGAGAAGATACAGTTTGGGGAATTTAATGAAGATTACAGTTTGTGTTTCTCTTTTAGGTTTGGCCTAAAAAGTACTAGAATCTCAATCGAACAATGAAGTGCTAAAATTGCTCAATACTTGCTCAAAATCAGTTGAGTGAGTTTTGGGGGAGAGGGAGTAGTAACAGTGATACAGTCTGTTCTCTTTAATATTTGCTTGGCTCTGTTTCAAAAGTGTGTACAGTCATTGACTCTTTTGAACTGTAGATGTTTATTCAGAGCAGGAGACCCCTTTCATGTCAGTTCAGAAAGAGGGTCTTAAGCATTCTTCCAAAGAGAACATATATGCCAAAGATGGGAGTACCCCTCTAAGCTGAATGTTTGAGAGGCAAGAGAGGGCCGACATGGCACTGGCCCAGGACTGCTGGACCACCTCGGGGCCTCTGCCCACCATAGGGGCTGCTCTGAACCGTTCCGTGGTAGCATCCATAGTCCCCCTATGTGGTGAGCCTTTTCTAGCCTATCTGGTGTGTCCACCTTCTTCTTCCTTCCTACATCTGCATCGCTATCACTGGAGGCATGTTTTCCTTCTGCTCAGTCTTTAAATCTTGCAGTCACGTTCAGCTGCTCCGTGTTATTTCTTTTGTCCCATAGGTCATTAACACCTGCATCGTCTTCCCGTCTTCCCGTAGGCAGTTTTGCTCGCCTTTTGATGTTAAAGCCCTGGGTGAAAGCCCTGGTTCTGCCACTTACCAGCTATGACCCTTGAGCAAATTCCATTTCAATGTCCCCATCTGTAAACCTGAGATAATGCTTAACTTAGAGGTAGTTGTAGGAACCAAACAGAACATCTGATGTGTCTGGAATGTTTAAGGACTCAGTAAGTGGCTGTAGGAGCTACTGGTGTTTTTAGGGGAGGGTATTCAATCTTCTTCTTGGCTACCACCTGGTTCAACGTCTTAACGCTTCTCTGGGCAGCTTCTTGGCTGACTTCCCTGTTCTCCAATCCATCTTGCCAGACCGAGTTTCTAAACATACCGGCTCTTCTTCTTCTTCTTCTTTTTTTTAAGCATACCAAAAAACCTTGTAAGCCTCCAGTTTCCTGCCTCACCATCTAAACACTGGCACCCAGCGTACTAGGCCCCCATTATGTGCAGGAGCTTCCACCTGGATGTCCCTGCTGGTACACATCGCACCAGAATGACTGTTTCCTTCTTTCTTTCTTTCTTTTTTTTTTTTTTAAGATTTTATTTATTTATTTGACAGAGAGAGATCACAAGTAGGCAGAGAAGCAGGCAGAGAGAGAGGAAGGGAAGCAGGCTCCCTGCTGAGCAGAGAGCCCGACATGGGACTCGATCCCAGGACCCTGACCCGAGCTGAAGGCAGAGGTTTAACCCACTGAGCCACCCAGGCGCCCAGAATGACTGTTTCAAAACAGAAATCTGACCAGGTCATATAAGCACCCACCCCCACAGACACACAGAGTGCTGTTCAGAGGCTCTAAGTAGAAACTGCCAAATCACCCCCACAGTATTCCCAGTCCCATTTGGTCCGAGGCCTGCCCACCCCTCGGTCCTCCTCTCATCCCTCTCCCCTTCTTCACCGTCTCATACCAGCCGCAGATCCCGTCTGTCCACCATGCAGCCTCCTCCTGAGTCTTTGCAGATGCTCATGTTCCCGCCTTTCCAGATCTTCCCGCTGCATCCTTCTCCCATTCTTTCCCATTCTTTCAGTTCTCAGCGCGTCATTTTTTCAGGAAAGCCATTCCTGTCTAAGTTGAACCTGCCCATTACATCTGAGAACCACCGGCCCGTCCTTGAGTGCATTCCGCACAGTTGTAATTTCACGTAGCTTCAGAGGAACACTTCACAGCTATAGTCCTCCCTAACTAGGAAGTAAGCTCTGAGAGTACAATTTTTTTAAAAAGATTCTAATTTATTTCAGAGAGAGAGAGAGAGAGAGAGAATGAGAGAAAAAGAGAGCATGAGAGGGAATAGGTCAGAGGGAGAAGGAGACTCCCTGCCAAGCAGGGAGCCCGATGAGGGACTCAATCCCGGGACTCCAGGATTATGACCCGAGCCAAAGGCAGTCGCTTAACCAACTGAGCCACCCAGGTGCCCCCTGAGAGTAGAATTTTTGGCCACCATTGGTTGTTTTCATTGTTTGGATCTGTGACACATAAGAGTTGATAAAAATCCCCACTGAATCAATGAACAGCATTTGCCTTTCTCTCTCCAACCTAGATCCCCTCACCTCTATAACATGGACTCGTGTCATCACCCTTTCATCACCTTGCTACTGCTAGGCAGGGCCCAGCCTTTCCCCCCAAGTTCCACTCACCTGAAATGTCTGCCTCCCTTCCCTGCATCCACCAAATCCATCCTTCAAGGCTCGATTCCAGTGCTTCTGCTACAGAGCTCTGAAAATCATGTTGGTCTTTTTGGAAGCTCAGAACTCCCCACCTCATTCTACACTTCATAGTTTATTCTCCTTCTTGTTCGTGTACATGAGCCCATTTTTCCAGCCACATGGAAAGCCACGTCCTTGCTGTGTCCTCCTTGGTGCCTGGCACGGTGCTAACAAGCTGGATAGATCACTGGTATATGAGATCCAGTGATTTCCAACTCTGTTTTGCAAGACATGCTCAGAGCATGACACAGAGTTAAGGGGCAAAAAAAGATGTGCTGAAAGAATGTGTATGTCAGAAAATAGAACTGCAAGAAGTTCTGGGAAGTTTCTGGAAGAAAAATAAATGTACCTGGGACTTAAACACAAGACCAATGAATTTTAGTCCTTGGCTTCATCCATGGGGCCCATCCCTCTGAGGATTTGCAGTTCTTAAGCTGAGGGAGACTGTTAATGGAGGAGGCACCGGCATCCTCAAACGCTCTTCTTTTCAAGGTTTGAATCAATGAAAAGGACTGGTCTTTATTTTCATAAAATGGCTATCTTGACCGCCCAGCTCACAATTCACACATTTCACTGTGCAGCTTTAAACACCTTCCTGTCTGTGAACAAGCTGGGATTCCAAGGTGTTTATTTAATAATTAAGTTGACTTAACTAAGCTTTCTATAATTAGAATGAGCATTTCAGGCAGCCAAATTACTGCTATGTTCAACCACATGAAAAACAATGCCATCTGAAGTCATTTGGAAGGCAATACCAGGAAATCATTCTCAGCATTGCAAGACATATCAAGAAACTTAGTTGGAGCAACCTACTAACATGGTTATGAGAAATAGAGTGCTTAGGCCTACCTCTGTGGCATCCTAATAACAATGATGAGAATGTTACTAAGGCATGTGACCATCAGATCCTCCTGCACCGCAAATGCATTGCAATCTTACGATCTTGTCATTTTACAGATGGGCTATTCATTTTATCAGTTGTCAGTGAAGCAAGGAAAATAATTTTTCAAGAATAACAAAGGATGGAACCATAGTTTTTTTCTTGGAGTGTAGTCTTCTCTGGCAGCATGGATACTGGCAAACACAGAAATACTTTGTATTTGTAGTGTCCAAAGTACACAGATGGAATAATGATCAGTTACTCATAGGAAATGTTCTTATTAAGGTATAAAATGCAGAATGCATCCAGTGAGGAACCTGTACGGCTCTGTGGACTTCCATGTACATACTCATCTGGGGGATCGCCACTCACTTCACTAGGTAGAACACTTCCTGTACTGAAGAAGGCTCCTGCCTCCCTTTTCCTGGTCAGATCCCATCTTCTGCCATAACATAATTATTATCTTCATCTTCATCGCCACTCTTTAGTTTTGTCTGCTTGTGAAAATTCCTCTACGTGAAGTTATACATTACCTCTTCTTTGGTGTTTTTGGCTTCTTTTGCTCAACATTCATTCATGTTGCTGTTTTTTGTGCTTTGCAGAATCCCAGTGTATAAACACACCACAATCTATCTATTTTTCCATCTGTGGACATTTGGGTTTTCTTCAGTTTTGGGTCAGAGGTCCTCACGTGTCTTGTGTGTATACCTAAGAGTGGAATTACAGAGTCATACAGTAAACATTGTATCTTAATGAATACTGCCAGTTTTCTCAAGTGATTGAACCATGACGTATTCTAATTCATTAGCAGAATATGGGAATCAAAGGTAACTGCTGTTGCATAGTCTAAATTGTGCCATTTATTTCTGGTTTATTAGTAAGAATTGGCATTTTAAAATTATGTTATATTAACATAGGCATGAAAACTTGACCAGCTCAAGTGCTGGTTGGAATTAAAGGTAAAAGAAGTTTGTAAAATGTTTATAGCCTAAAATTCCACTTTAAAAATTCAGCTTTGTGGGAGACCATCAAACAATTGGAACTTTAATAAAGTCTGTCATTTAGTGAATTACTGTCTCCTTTAGAGTGTTGGGGATTAATGTTTGGAGATTAAAATTAAGCAATGGTAATTTAGAAAAATGTGTTAAGAAACTTGTTTGCCTCAGTCAATCAAGAAGGCTTTGTTTAGAGGAGATACACAAAAAACAGTGATGATGTGGACTAATAAGCATATCATTCTGCTGAATAATTGAGTTTATTTCTCATACACCTGATACAAAGAACATTTTGATGTCCCAAGCCTATGCCATTATTTTTCTATCCATTTTTATCTTGCTCTCATAAACCCATAAAGTGCAGAGTTGTTTTTATTTTTTTTCATGTGACCAGGGAATGTCTACCCTTGCTTTCACTGTAATTTGCCTGCCTCTGATTTAGAAGTTCTTTTGAAAGGAAAATGTGCCTTTCTCTGTTTACAAGAGATCGAAAACCACCAGCAGTAAATTCTCCATGCCGAGACATAGGGAAAGAGGTCTCCTGTCATTCGCTTCTGATGGTAGAATAACATGTGGCTTTGCCTTTTCTGTTCCAGTTATCCCAGGGATCTCCAGAACCCATTGAACCCAACTTTTTCACAGCAGATTACCATTTATTACATCGCCCATCGGGTGGAAACAGCTTGTCCCCAGATGACCCGACAGGTAATGGTCTTCACCACAGGAAATCTGACGTTCATAAGTAAATATATTGTTTGGATCAACAGCTATCCTTAAAAGATTATCTTCAATTTAAAAGAAAAATAGAGCTTATTTTGATTATCTATGGCAATAGTTGGAAGAGATATACAGTACGAGTACAGAAGTTCCCTGCAAGGTTTATCATGCCCTGTTGTGGCAGCTTCTTTGATCATTTATTAATGCCATAAACAACAGCAGAATCGGTTTGAGTGGATTGTATTTCCTTTTATTTCTTCTTATCTGATGATGGGGAATCAAATGCCCAAAAGCATCCAGGGAGATAAAAAACAGAAATGAAGACTTTGAATATTCAAAAGGAAGAACATTCGAAACTTACGTGGAGGAGCTATATCACACATATTTAATTTGATTTTCTTTTTTGCATTAATCTCACATAGGGAGATTATGTAGCATGGGGATTAAAGGTGCAGATTCTCAAAACCTGGATGCCTAAACTTGAATCTCAGCTCCAGTATTTAGTAGTTGACCTTGGGCAAATTATTTGACCTCTTGAACCCCAGTTTTCTTGCCTATAAAATGGAGGTAAATGTGGTACTTGCACTATGGGGTGATAATGAGAATCAGTGTGAACATATAAAAGGTACTTGACCATTAGCAGGGGCTCAGCATAAAGTAGCTCTTCTCATCATAACTGAACTCTCAGAAGAGGTCTTCAAACTACTCTGAGGCTTCAAGGTTCCTTAATAATTTTCAAATACCTACAAACTATAGTTACATCACTCAGTTGCATAGACAGAAATTACGGTTTAAAGGGAGATTCTCCATCACCTCACTCCTCAATTTAGGCAAGTCATTTCATGTATTAATCTCAAACTTTCCCTATGTCTTGGACTCCTGGGATAAAGCCAACCTGTAGGCTATTTGTTTAAAATAGTCTATTTTAAACAAAATAAACTATTTTGTTTAAAATAGTCCCTGAGAAACCCGCAAGAGCAAGATGAACTCTTGGCTAAAGTCTTTTGCTTTGAAAAACACCCCTAGGGCAGGTCAGTCAGTTTGTAGGCCAGACTTCTTATAGGAGTGATACTGATGATACCAGGAGCTCTGGTGGAAATCTCGGAGTGGCCTGAGAGACCGTCAGCAGATGTCCAGGGAAGCTGGAGGGGCCAACCTGGGGTGGAGCAGGCAAGTCCCGTCATAGCAGGCTGGCTCCAGGCTCGCCCAGCAGAGCCTGCAGGCACGTTGGGGAACACCTTGGCTCACAGCTTTGAAGAGGAGTTGCCAGGACTCATCAGCCTCTTGCCTCCCCTCCACTCCAATCCATTCCCTCTTGTCTCTCCTAAGTGGAGGGGGTTCCTGGGCCTCCCTGCATACACCGGTGTTAATTGATCACAGGAGAAGCTAGCCAACATTGCTTTGGGGGGCACTCAGTTGGGTGAGGTGCTAGTCTATCATCCTTAGAACACCCAGCAGGGTCACCTGTTAGGCGTCTGCCTTCGGCTCTGGTCAGGATCTCAGGGTCCTGGGATTAAACCCCACCCCCACCCCTGTGGGCTCCCCACTCAGCAGGGAGTCTGCTTAAAAAAGAAAAAAACAAAAACAAAAACACTGGCAAAGAAAGTACTGCCTCCTAGCACTAAGTGTGCTGTATTTCCCTCTAGGCAGACATGGAAAGGACCAGGTCTTCATGTCTTTCCCTGTCTACTTCTGCCTCCCTCTAAGAATTCATTTTCTTTCTAGCACACATTAACTGATTTTGCTTGTAGCTTAAGGAGAGTTTTTTAAATCAGAAAACTTGCCCTTTGGGTCATTTGTGTTGGGAATATCCCTCACGTGTCCTTTATGTTCACATAAATGGGTGGGCTCACACATGCCTCTCTAACTTAATTGCCCAATTTACCCCGAAATCTTTGTGTATTATTTTGTGATGGCTACCCGAAAGGAGCCATTATTAAAGGAAGAGAAACAACAACAACAAAATATTAAAAAATAAAGGAAGAGAAACAAAGCGTTTGAATATTCCAAGCAAGGTAATTTGGAATGTGCTCCTCTTCATCAGGACTAAGTTGACCCTGTTTTCACTACAGTTGAGTTGTAATTGTCAACAAAGTCCAACTAAGAAAATGTGAACCGAAGGTCAGACTTCCCATAACCTATCTATTTCAGGTCTATGTAGCAGCTCTGACTTGGAGGAGGGAATAACATATGAACAGATGCAGGTGAGGTTTTTGTAGTGCCTTTGAACAATTTTATTTTGTTGCTTTTAACTCAGTACTAACCTGCATTTTTTTTTTCAACGTCAGACTGTGATTGAAGAAGTCCTAGAGGAAAGTGGTTATTACAACTTTACATCTAACAGGTGAGATCTAGAGTTTTCTTTTAAATGTGAAAGTTCAGTTGAGATCATTGGATGTTAGATGTAATTATCCTGGATTCCAGAGATTTCTTTTTCCAACTTTTATTTTAAATACCTTTGTAAATCTTGGCTTAGACCGATACAACCATGGGTAGAATATATGCTGCCCATCTTTTGTATGGATGCAGCTGCTATTTTTCTGTTGAAAAGAAAGGGTGATAGCTTAGTGGTAATTTACTCCCAGAAAAAAATAAGAAACATAATGAAATGGAAAAGCATTTCTAGGTTTTTTGTTTTTTAAATTAAGCATTTGTTCCATTCTAGTAGAGCTGTAAACTCGGAGTTCCATCACTGAAATCTACCCATGATTTGTATAGAATGCAGGGGGAATCACTTCTGGTGAATCTAAGATATGCTTCTGGAAGAGGGACTTGTTATGTGTTGCCATTTGCTTACCCTGAGTAAGAAACCTCAATTTACTGTGTATTATCTTCTAACATAAGAACTATTTGTGCTCTAAAAATATAGTGTTTTATCACTTGTGGCCAGTTCTGATTCCTGCATTTTACTGTTGGGCACAGTGTTGGTCACAAAGATTTGAGTGCAGTTAGTTTACTTGGGAGGCAATTCTGGAAACACTGGTAGGGGAGTGAAGAAATAATTCAGTGAAGGTTTCATTTTCAAGCAAGTAACCCTTGTGGCTGACTGGGGCTAGGTCTCACTGGGGAAATCTGAGAGCCAGTACTAGAACATGTACCTCAGGTATCCACCCCACTCAAGGGCAGAGGGATGTTTGTCCTCTGTCCTGGGGTGTTTGTTCTTACGTCTCCACTGGTTGTTGTTTGCAGCCTTTCCCCAGAGAATGTTAGTTCCCTGGCATTTCTGGCCTTCTGTAAGGGTGAACAGAACAGATTCCAGAGGCCAGAGAGATACTCAGGAAGAGAAATGCAGGCACTGGCAGCTGGAAAGCAGGCCAGCTTGCTGTGGATGAGGGGATCAGGGCACTGACAGTGTCTACACATGAGCTGTTCTTGACTTTTGCAAGGAGGCCCTCACAATCGAGTCCTCAAACTGATCATAAGCAGCCACATCCCCTCTCTCTATGGCTCCATGTTCTTTCAGTTTGTTCTCTCAGAGTGGCCTTTAATGCCTGAAGGAGCTGCCTTCCTTCCCACTGCTGAAGCTATCTTGTGACCACTATTTAAATAATTCCAGAAGTTGTCTCTAAAGGTATTTGCCATGGTAAGAGAAAGAGGCCTCAAGAGCATCCTGTTAGGTTATTATATGGAAATTAGATTCTTTTTTGAGGTTAGTTCAGTCTCCAACTTTTTTTTTTTTTTTTACTTCTCTTATTTTAACAAGTTGTTTATATAAATCACACATAAGATTATTCAGCTGCTTGCTCTTTGGGCTTGATAATATATTTCCAAAATACTACCAAATGATGAATAATTCTCATTTTCCAAAGGCATATTATTAATAGAAATCACCATCTTCCTAATTGCTCTCCTCTCACATTCCCTGGAGAGACTTGGAATCTTCATCTTCTATTCTTGGGCTGCATACATCCAACTTTCCTTGAAGAGAATGATTGTCTTTGTTCTCGACTCTTAGCTCCTTATTATTTTAAGTGCCTTTGGCTTGGGGTGGGGGCAAAGGTCACTTTTGTCATAATTTGTCTGCATATTCTCAGAGACTCAGGATCTTGAGCATTGAATGGCTTCTTATTTTTGCAGAAACTACACTAAGTATCAGTGAAAAACTAGGTGTGTAAGAATTTAGGGAAGCTCTTACAAGAGCTCTTATTTTTCCTTAAAACATGATTTTAGTCTTATTTTTAAATTTATTTTTATCCCTTTTCAGTTCTACCCCTAAGTTTTAAAAAATTCAAACATTATTTTTACCTCCAAAGCTGTACTCCTATATTAAAAGACATTGCAAATTTTCTTATTCAAAGGAATAGATAGTCAGATGCCTAATAATGAAGAAAAAAGTTATTTACAGCTATATTCAGAATTGTGCATAGAATATGGAGACATGGTTTTAATGATCAAGTTCAAGAAAAATACATGGATATGACATACATAAGATTTTCTTAAAATGCCCCAAATTAAAGTGAATCACTCACAAAACATTCTTATATCCATGATATTCCCTTTTCATCCTCTTATAACAATGATAGACTATATCTAGAGAGAAGACTTCACAGTTTACTAGTAAGAATAACCCTTTGTTGTGCCTAAAGTACTTGTTTACTGGTGTTCCAAATTGATTACCAAAAGATAAGTCAGCCTCCACTTAGAAGCACCTAAGAGTTCACAAGCTAGAAATACACATATTTCCAAATATGAGCCAAATCAGGTAGTCAGTGATGATTTTTCTATGGTCAAAAGATAGAGGATGCTAAATTCACTGGACATGAACAAACATTTGGAATCAGAAGAATGTATTTTCCCTAGTAGGTTCCATAGAATAGCCAATATTATCAAAGATGCTAATAGATGCTCCCTGAAAAATAAAATTTTGTGATCAAATACATTTGGGAAACTCTGAAAGTACACTTTTCCAAATTTAGAGGATGTTGACACACATTACCATATCACAGAGTCTGAGATGCGCTGTAAGAAATCTGCTAACCTTGTTTACCCCAGTATTTGTGCAATCTTTCACACACAACACAAGTTCAGAAATCAGCCCTAGCGCTGTGGTTAGAAATGGGCCACGTGGTCTGAACTCCCCGACTAGTCACCAGCATCTACCCAGATCTGCTGCTGTTCTCATTCTCTTTGTCATCATCTTAATTGTTATTGTCATCATCATTGCAAAATATTATTGGTGATGTTGGTCACACAGAGACTTGCATACATCATTTCTGTGTTACTGAAGTTTACCACTTCAGACAGTCAGTTCACACTTAGACGCATCTCCCAAACACCCAGACAGGAGCTAAAGCACGAACCCAAGACATGACACATTTTTTTTTCATAACTTTTTAAATTTTTTTATAAACATATAATGTATTATTAGGCCAGGGGTACAGGTTTGTGAATCACCAGGTTTACACACTTCACAGCACTCACCAAAGCACATACCCTCCCCAATGTCCATAACCCCACCCCCTCTCCCTCGCCCCCTCCCCGCCTCAACCCTCAGTTTGTTTCGTGACATTAAGAGTCTATTATGGTTTGTCTCCCTCCAGATCCCATCTTGTTTCATTTATTCTTCTCCTACCACCCAAGCCCCCCACATTGCATCTCCACTTCCTCATATCAGGGAGATCATATGATAGTTGTCTTTCTCTGACTGACTTATTTTGCTAAGCGTAATAACCTCTAGTTCCATCCACGTCATTGCAAATGGCAGAATTTCATTTCTTTTGAAGGCTGCATAGTATTCCATTGTGTATATATACCACATCTTCTTGATCCATTCATCTGTTGATGAACATCTAGGTTCTTTCCATAGTTTGGCTATTGTGGACATTGCTGCTATAAACATTCGGGTTCACGTGCCCCTTTGGACCACTACGTTTGTATCTTTAGGGTAAATACCCAGTAGTGCAATTGCTGAGTTGTAGGGTAACTCTATTTTCAACTTTTTGAGGAACCTCCATGCTGTTTTCCAGAGTGGTTGCACCAGCTTGCATTCCCACCAACAGTGTAGGAGGGTTCCCCTTTCTCCACATCTTCACCAGCATCTGTCATTTCCTGACTTGTTAATTTTAGCCATTATGACTGGTGTGAGGTGATATTTCATTGTGGTTTTGATTTGTATTTCCCTGATGCCGAGTGATGTGGAGCACTTTTTCATGTGTCTGTTGGCATGGACATTTTTAGCTTAGGTCCCAGAGTGAATATGTAGTTAGGGATAGAGAGACGCCATCATTAAACTGAAAGCCTCAGGATAAAGCCATTATCCGTTAGCTCTCTTCAGGGACAGTTACTGCAACTATTTAAATAATGGCGAGACTACTTGGACTGTTGTTTAGGAAGCTTGTCTTGGGTAGAAAATGCTGCATTAGGAAAAGGAAAATAGTAACAGAAATAAAAATAGCATCAAGGAGCCCTAAGCAAAGTGGGGGATCCCTCATTTCCAGGCTTCCGGGAAGGGGAGACAGAATGAGTTGAGAGGAAGAAAGCAGTATAAAGACAATAAAATAAGCTCAAAACAAACTTGGCCAGCCCAAAGCATGCTCTATTCTCAATCTTTGCAGGGATGTATGATTATAGTTTACATTTATAAACATTTAGCTTCCTTACCAGAAGGAGACAGCCTAGCATGCCTTAATTTTATCCTTGTTGTTTGTGAGAGTAAAACTGTTTGAATCCTGTGGGTGAACAGACGTCAGACATATCCTCCTTATATACTTAGGGGTACACATTAACATTTTTAACAATGAAATCTGCTTTGAAAAGTAAAATTTGCAAAAGAAAAAGAAATCTACAGTTTGCATTGCTCCCCCCCCCCCAATTAACTGATAACATGTAAATTAGATGTTTAAAACTATAAGCTACTTTGAATGGGTGTTTATTTTTCTTCTCTAAAGGGTTATCATTTCCAACAGAGTTTATAATTTGAGAGTTTATAATTTGAGAAAGACCCCGTTAGCCCCAAAGTTCAGCAAAATGTGGCTTTCTAAAAATGTCCCGTCCTATTATGTTTAGAATCATCTTTTCTTCCCTGGGATTTATTTACATATATCCCCGAGCTACTGCTTTTGAAGTTGCATGTGTGAAGTCAAATATATATGACTATAGTGAACTCTTGCCTCTTGTGAATCTTCTAGATATCACTCCTATCCGTGGGGGACCAAGACTCACCCAACCAAAAGATGAAAACCCTGCATTTTGAATGGACTTCGTTTTCCTAGTGAAGTTCAAGCTCTGGACTTCAGCTCTACCAGACACCCAAGGATTGGGAGATGCTGGAAGGGTGTGGAAAAGACAAGACCAGGAAGCCTTGGCCCCTCCAGGGCCTCTCTCTGAAGGTCCTGTGCTAGGTTCTGTGGCCATGGCAGCATGGGAAGGCTCTGCTCCCCGGATGTGGTAGACACAGAATGACAGGGCTGTCAGTGTGCTCCTGGGAGAAAATGCTGCAGAATTCATCTGTGGGGAGAAAACTTGCACATCACAGAACTTTCCTCCAAGTTAAAAAGAAACAACAACAACAACAACAAAAACAAAGTCATATTTTTCAACAGAATGTTTTATATTTAGGATTGCAGAAACTATGTTTAAAGGCATCTAGCCTTCTCTGTATATAAAAATAGTTTTAGAAAGAGAAATTTACAGGCCCCAGAGTAATAATATATTGGGAAATTCATTGTATTTCCCAATTTTTTCCTTTATTTTAAAAGAAATTTAAAATAAGTGATTGAATTTTGTTGTTGTTGTTGTTGTTTTAAGGAAAGGATTGGTTCTCTCTTCACCAGTGGGTGCTAGTGGTCTGAAGACAGTAGACAGTATTTGTAACCTTTGCACAGCCTCTGGGAATAACTGTCAAATTGTCGGATGTAAGTTAGACTAATAGGATATATTGCTGTACAGTGTGTGTATATATATACATCTTTATGGGGGAGGGAGGAGAGGTTTTGATTAGGCGAATGCTTTGCTGCTAATCAAACTTATAGTGTTTTTAGAGCACTTTGAAGAGTTCATAGAATCTATGAAAGCAATGCAATATTCCTTATTCTAAGTCCCTTCTCACTAAAATCACCTATGTTTTATTGTTTGGGGATTTAAAATGAAAACAAGTTATATAATTAAATGTAAGTCCCTTCTTTATTCATTGAGACATTCCTAAAAAAACTAGAAATCAGAATGCCAGATAGTGTTCCATTCCTAGAGACTTTGTGATGGAAATTTTTTAGATTCTTATTGGGCTGACATCTCTTCAACTGGTTTATAACTGGTGTAATATCCAGAAATGCCCTTATTGCCAAGTCAGACTGCACTTCTAACTGCTTAAAGAACATTTTAATTCTATATAATTAGTAATCTGAAAGCTGAAATTATACTTTTTATTTACTTCTCACTTAGTTCTGGTATCTTTATTTACATTGATATATTTTTAGCATGACTGAACAGGATTTGTTCATATATTTACAGTGCCTGAAACATAATAGCCTTTTGTATAGTATAGAAAATCTCTTAATGTGAACCCATGCTACTTTTACAATTTATTTGTTCAACACTTAAAGGCTATCCAAATTTCCTTTAACGAATGCCTTTGAAAATTGCCAATGAATCTTTGTCTTTAAGCCAAATTAATGATTACAAATATACTGTAATTTAAAATAACAGATGCAATTAGAGTAATGAAAAATGTCATTTTCAGCTTTCAAACCAATTCCATTCATATGTGAAATTTATATGTAAAATCAAAATGCTATGATTTTGTTGATTTACCCAGGTAAAATTTTATTCCTAGCCCAACTGAATTTGAACTTGCACTATTATTTTTTATATCTTTTCATATATGGAATGGGCACATTTCCTTGTTGTTTAAGAGGCAGAGGCCTACAAGGGCGTAAATTTTAATTGTGATAGAAGCCAATACCTAGAAATAAACCAAGCTGTTGGGATGAAAGTTTGAACAATAAAGTTCTTTCTCAAATGATAATATATTGTCAACAATGTTTAGAAAAGAATACTATTCAGAGGTTACTCCTTGGTTAAAAGAGAGAGAGAGAGAGAGATGATTTATTTGAAGGTGTTTTTGAATGCATAGAGTTGACCAGAAAGGGAACAAAATGTTTCCATCAAACTATTTCTTTTAGATCATAGACGTGGCATTTATAGAAATCAGTATGAATTAACAAAGATAAACAAATGTATGTCAGCAGCTTTAGGTCTGTCAACTCTATGCTGACAGATGCATTCTTGTGCCAAGAATGTGTTCTGTTTGATTCCCTTCATAGACTATCAGTCGCTGGATTCACGTTCTCCCAGCTCAAGAGCACGCCTCTAAGAGACAGTTGGGCACTGGTAAGAGATCTGTCTCGTGCACAGAGTCTCATCCCAATAGCGGTGCTGCCCTTTCAAAAGCCCTCACTTTCTGATTTCCCGATAAGAAACCCCCTGCCCCCACATGAGAACGAGAGTGACCATCTTGTGTTCACTCTCCAAACTGCCTTCTAGTGCAAAGAAGTTGTTAGCTGAGTGTAATAGTCCTCATAATCTTTGCTTGATTGCCTTTACATTTTTTCTCTTTCTCTTATATAATTGTTAATGATTTGTTGTGCAATGATATCCCTATGACTTCGTCTCATTCTCAGTCACTGGATATCGGTATGGGGCAGAATATGAATCAGACTTTTCAGATCACTTTGGATACACAAATGCTTCAGTTAATGATGTTTTGATCTACCAACTCTGTCTGAATATGTGTACTTGAAAACTTAATTTGCTTTTTAAAAGCAAAATGTTCCATTTGCAGGGAAGTCACTGCCGCAGGCATGTGTGCTTGCCAGTTGTTAACCTTGTATTCTCCCAGATGTGAGATACTTCAGTGAAGGTCTCCAGGGAACAGTAACCTGGATACCCAGTGCTCCTGGGTGAATTTCAGGACCTTGCTGGAGAAATGCTGCTGGAGTTTAATGTGGACACTTGTATGGTGCTGGGTGGTGTGCACACTCTCGGCATTTGAGAGCAGAACCTAATTAAGAAACACTGTTATGCATTCTACCCAAATGATGGAAGTGATCAGGAGGTAGGGTCTTCTTAGAGGTACCATCTATGACTAGTAAATACTAAGAATTTTGATGATCAGCAACAGATACAAGACTGGTTGATTGCATGCAACTCCAACAATATCATCAGTTACTTGCCATTCATATTTAAGATGTGGGAAGGCAAGAACGTTGCTTAGTCAGTTGTATCAGTATTAATAGGCATCATATCCGCATCCCTCTATTTGATTGGCTGAACTGCAGATTATTTTTATTATTGTCTCTTTTTCTTTTGTTGGACTGGTGAGGAGCCACATACAGCAAATATGCTGGATTCCTGTAGAAATGGCTTCAGCTTCTTTTTGAAGGCAGGAAAAACTCCTTTGTAAGCTACTTTTATTGCTTGCCTTTTTACTTTTCCTATGGTGTGTATTCATGAACACAGAAATCTGCTGGAGAGGTGACGGAGACCAACCAGGCTGCAGCTCATTGGCATCCGGGAGATACAGCTATGAAGGGCTTGTGAACAAGGGAAGCTCAGTGCTTCCCTCTGGTGACCTTGACTCTTGGGGTGAAATTCCATCTAAACATGAAATTCTTCATGTTCAACAACTAAGTGTGATAATAAGTATATTTTATGTACCTTTAGATATTCCAGATTGTGTCCTTTGATGGAAATGGACAGAATTTCGGATAGAGTATCTTTTCCATTGCAATGTGCTGCTAACAGTATGCTTACTCTTGGATGCCATTTTTCACGTTCATAGGAAGACACGAATGTCTCAGGGAAACAACTTTTGTGATAAAGAAAGAAATTCTTATGTGTGTCATTGCGGTTAAATTGCATATTGTAAATAGAACTATTATGGTTGATTACATTCCTGCTGTGATGTTACTTTGAGATTTGCAAGAGGGATAGGGAGGATTTTATGATTCTGACGGAGTGACTGATGGATATTGCAAATTTACATGTCTTCTGGGTCCATAAACAACAGTTATTTTAAAAATGAACATCACACACCCTAGAAGCATAGCAACATTCTTGGTCTGTGAGCTGGGTTAGATTTTTTTTTTTTTTTAAATACATTCATGCAGTAATGAACCAGTTTTTAACATCTTTAAAAGTTTATTGATTTGATCATAAAAGTGAACTCTATTCTCAACAGAAGACTGAATATTATTTCTCAAACTGTAGCAAGCTGCCTTTTTTCCCCCCATTTTGTGCCATGAAGCTTTGCACTGTACCCAGGACCTGTACTTAGAGGTAACAGAAGTGCTTTCGCTATAGGAAATACGGGACTGTGTAAAGGCTGTCATTTGGAAGTACCTTACCTTTGTTTCCCTCTGAACAAAGATAGAAATTCTGTTGTTTCTAGAAAACCAGTGTCACTTTGACAGGTAATCAGCAAGGGTGAGTAGATGCTTGAAATTGATGTGATGAGCTCACAAGTGGAAAAATTAGCTGAAGGTTTTGCAAACATGTGATGAACCGGTCCCATAAAACCAGCAGAGAGAGGTTTTGAACTAACCTAACAAGCCCAGAGGAACAGCAGCTGAAGGCCTCAGCACCCACAAGTCAGACTGCAGAGGCCACTTATAAACCCATACATATCCTTAATCCATGATTTAGTTTTACATTTCAAGCACCATTTGAGTCAGAATTCTGGAAAGGAATAGAATGCTTATGAATGGCTATTAAAATTTCATTTTCCTTGCCCTTCATACAAGTATGTTTACCTCATACTTCAGTGAGTTTGGAAGGAAATGGAACTGGCTTAGGGAGCAAGAAGGAATGCATGACGTATTTCTATGAACCCCGCATGACATTGAGGGAGGCGAATGTTAGAGATAAAAGATGACTCTTTCAAGGAGGTACGACAGCCTGCAAACAAAAACTGAGAAGTCACAGGGCAAGCAGGAGGCGAGTGGTGTCCCAGAGCCCGGCACCTCCCAGCAGGCCAGTCCCAGGGTGGCCGGTGATTGGCACGGGACTTGGCAGTTCCTGATGCTTGAATGATTCCTGCCCCTGGGTTCTTCTGGAAGCAGCGGGTTGGGTTTTTCCCCGACGTGCAGTTACTGAGGGACTGGGTTCCACCGAGGAGTTGAACACCCAGAAGAGTAGCCGATGGGCCCCTAAGGCGCCCTGGTAATGTGTTGGTCCAATTGTTAGGACCGGGTCCCTGTGAAGCATTCCAAAGACTTTAGACTCCTCTCAAGGACACCGTTTTGTCTGCCATTCAGTGAATGTGTTTCCACTGCTGACAATATGTTTGCTTCCCCATCTTTTATCCATGGCCTCGGGCCTGTTTTTCTAACAAAACAAATTTTGCAAGAGATATATGTGGGCTTTAAATAGATAAATGCGGGCAGATCTGAATACATTTACACTTAGCTAGATTCGAAAAGCAGCATTTGCACGTATTTCAGTTGTTTGTGAGTAAACCAATTGATAATCAAGCTATGGAAAGATGCCATCATTTTGCTCTTCCAAAATGGGAAACAAAAATCACTTCAAAGGAAAATCTTTCGAGTGCATTTTGTGTACTGACATTTAGTGGATCAAAACTGAATTAGGATGCTTCCTGTATTCTGTTGTTCCCAGTGGTGAGTTTGGGAAGATCAAAAAGAACAGAAAAATATCCTCTGGGGGGGAGGGGGAGTGGAGTTTCCCATCTTATGTGACCCAGAGCTTCCGTGTTCTGGGCAGCCACAGCCCCACTGCACCCACAGAATGGGAAACTATCTTCAATTTGCTTTTTCTCCCTTAACTTGCAGGAGCATACCCTTTTCTGTTCTAGTCCCATCTGCAGGCCTCTTTCCTGTCTGTCACATGCCCCAGCTGCCGGTTCCTCCAAGAGGAGGAAGTGCACAGCTACAAGGCTTCCTGTTGGGGACCCTGTGTCATTAGAGGGAATGTGTGGAGTTTGGGGACGGTGCGCAATATGGAAGGCAGAGGGATGATGGGCTTCTTCTGTCCTCCCAGACCTCCAAAACGCTGCTGCTGGGAGCACACTGAGGCTTCAAGGTGACAAATTCTGAGGCCCCTGAAGAGAAGAAAAAGGCAATGCCTCTATGAAAGATTTATATGAAAGATCCAAGTGGCCTTTATTTTTGCTATTGCTTATATATGCTCTGTAAATTGCTAAAGAAAATTAAACATGTATTTTCAATCTTATTGGAAAAGAATCTCTCTTTTGTCAAGAGTTTATAGCAAATGGTCATCGGTTTTCTCTGACCAACTCTCTCAATCTGTCCTTTATGCTTATGAGTGTTTCGATTAAAAAAAAAATCATCTCCCAAAAGGTGATCATTTATGTTTATGCTCAAATATGTCCCACAGCTTTAATTGGTGGCAACTCTCTACTGCCACCAATGTTGCATAACATGTATTTCCAAACTTAGTGACTTAAAAGGACAAGCATTTATTATTTCTCAAGAGTCTGTAGGTCAGCTGCGTGTTCTGTTGATCTGAGCTGGGCTCCTTCATGTGTGTCTGGTCAGTTGACAGTTGCCTGGTTCTGGATGGTCTAGATGGCCCCAGATGGGACAGGTCAGTTTTCCCCCACATGTCTCTTACACCCTTCTGGCAACCTAGCCCAAGTGTCTTTTGTGGTGGCAGCAAGGGCCAGTGCAGAAATCCAGGACTCCCCTGTCAAGCTTCTACTTGCATCAGGTTTTCCCAATTCCTATTGGCCAAACAAAGCAGATACCATAGTTAAATTGTGCATGAACATGATAAGGTAGATCAGGTCTTTATCCCTGTGTAACAAATTGCTATAAGCTTAGCAGTTAGAAATGACGCAAATTCTTTTATCTCAAAATTTCTGTAGGTCAGAAGTTTGAGCATGTTTTAACAGGGTCCTCTCATAGGCTGGAATCAAAGGATGAGAGGGAGGCTGGGGTCTCATCCGAGGCTTGGGATCCTCTTCTAAGATCATGTGATCTTCAGTTCCGTGTTTGTAGGGCTGCAGTCCTCAGCAACTAGATGCCACCTGTAATCCCTTACCATATGGCCCCGCCCATAGACAGTTCACATCAAGGCAGCTTGCTTCTTCAAGACCCACAGGAGAGTTGATCTCTTTCCCTCCTCATTGTCGAGGAAGAGAGTTTTATTTTTATTTTAAGAAATTATTTATTTATTTGACAGACAGAGATCACAAGGAGGCAGAGAGGCGGGCAGAGAGAAAGGAAGGGAAACAGGCTCCCTGCTGAGCAGAGAGCCCGATGCGGGGCTCGATCCCAGGACCCTGGGATCATGACCTGAGCTGAAGGCAGAGGCTTAACCCACTGAGCCACCCAGGCACCCGAGGAAGAGAGTTTTATAACACAACCAATTCAGGTGAGTGACATCCTGTCACCTTCATTACATTCTCGTTGTTATAAACAAGTCACAGGTGCAGCCTGTACTCAAAGGGAGGGCCTTATACAAGGAAATGGGTCACTGGCGGTCACCTTAGGGTATGTCTGCCACAAATGTAATATTAAAGAGCACAAGAATCAGGAGATCTTAGAAACTGGGGCACAAAATATGAAATATCACAGTATCAACATACCTGGAGAAGGAAGAATTGTGTAATCTCAGGAAAATGACGACAGACCACAGGCCCTGAATTCTAGAGCATTTCTAGTCCCCATTCCAGGACTCAGTTAGATGTCTCCAGCAGGCTATTTGAAAACCAAGTCTAACCCAACCAACAGACCCACAGACCTCAGTCACTGGCATGAGAAGCGGGAATGGAAATTGTTTTTCTAGAAGCCAGAGAAGCTTTTGGGAGAACCACATCCTTTAAACTCTGTGCAGGGTAATCTGCTTTTTTCTTTTAGTTCTTTATCAAATGGGAACAAATCGATTATTCTCAGTGTTCTGTCTGTATGGCAAAGAACAGGAATTAAATAGGGAATTGTAGAGTATAGCTTGATATAGTTACAAACCATAATTTAAAAAAATACATCAAAAGAAAAATATGTATCATAAGCCATGAGTAAAGGAAAATGGCATCCAAATATAAAGATTCTGTCCCTCTTCTCAAGATTGAGCCATAATTTCATATTCATTTTGCTCTTTATACGAGCTTTATATAAAGTTGTCCCTATCATGCAGATTCAGTTTGCTGCCATACTATATGAGGACTAAAATGGCATGAATTAATTTTGCTCATGTACTGGTTTTATCTCTTGAGCCATGCAATGTTCCCACAGATGTTTTAACCATCTTTGGTACATGCAAAAAGATTGTTTCTATAACCCAGGAAAGCAATTATAATTTTCATAATAAGGATCTAGATACACATATTGTGAATTGTTCAAGGATCAAGAAACAAATCAAAGTCTAAAATTCCCTAAATTTATTTGCACAGGAAGCAAGAGGTAAACACAATTAAGGATCTGGGCCTTCGGCTCACGCAGACTTGGGTCTAAATGCTAGCTCCAGAATTTTCTGTTTGGATGACTGCAGAGCAAGGACCCAACCTCCCTAGGGCTTAGCTTCCTCATCTGTAGAAGGTAGACATTAGTGGATTCCACTTTCTAAGCTTATTGAACCCAGGCTCGGTGTAAGAATTCCATATCCGGGTAGAGGTAGAATCAGACTGACTCGGGCAGAATCAGCCTATATGCGCCCAGCTCTGCAGCTCCTGCACTGTTTCTGTGGCCGGGACCTCCTGTGCATTTTCTCTCCCCACAGCCTGCATCTGGGTCTCTCTGGTGAGAATTGTCTTCAGGTTGCAGAAACCGGTTTTGTCGGCTGGCACTGGGTAGACCTGGAAACTTCACTCTCCAGAACAGCCCTTAACCCTTTACAGAGATGTTGAGGAGAAGGAACCCTTCAGCACCCTCACCCCTGACTGAGACAGCTCTGAGGTACGCCCATCACTGTTTCACAGCTCCCTCGGAGACCTGAGTCAGTCACCCTCCGTGGAACCGAGGGGGTTCCAGCCGCCACGCATCCTTACCTGGCTCCTTCCGATCCCTGCCCTTCTTCCCCACTCATCAGTTTTCCTGGCAGCGCTTCCAGACGAATCCATCCCATACCACAGGTTATGCTTCTAGGGAAGACCACGCAAGGCACTGGCAAAATATAAATGGCCAAATTAAAATTCACTTAAAATTTCTGGGATAAGGAATGTGAATTAATAATCCCTTAATGGTACATGTGCCGAAGATATGTCACCGTGGTCCTGGTATAGAGTCCCCTTTAAGCAGGAATGAAACTAGGCACAGTGACGTCCCTCCCCTGGCCTCCTAAAACAGCTTGGAGGCCTTCTTTTCCATCCCTAGGGAGTCAGCTGCTCCCTCTGCCCTTGCCCCCTGTGCTTCTATTGTTATACTTTAGATCAAATTAAGTCAGAGTTTCAAGAAAAGAAGTCTCAGGAAGTCGAGAGAACTGTTCGATGGGGGGCAAGTGGTATTCCTCTGCCGCTATTCACCACACAGAGACTTAACTTAGCTAAAGGGAAGATTCCCTGCCATCTAGAAGGAAAGGCTACCTGGCTCTCATTTTGGTCTCTAAGAGGTATGGAATGGTTTTCTCATTTGTCCTTCACCAGTTTTCCTTTGAGATTTTTTTTTCAAATAACCTTAACCCAAGTAAGGAGCAGATTGGTGTCTGCTAATTTATTTTTAAAATGCATTTGAGTTCTGTTTATTAATCCCACTGTGAACCCTTTAGATGATCATATCTTTTGCCTTTCCAAAAAATGAATTCTTAGGACAAACATGAACCTTTCAGCGTGAATTACATAAGTGACTGTTCCATTGAAATGCTTATCAGCATCTCTGTTCAGTCACACTATTTTCATTGGAAAAAAAATTGTTAAGACAGTCTCCAAAGGTCTCATGTCCTGCTTTGTTTCTCTTGTCTTTTGCCTGGTCAGGTCCTAGCAGCAGTGTCCTTTGCATTTTGGTAATGGATGCTCCAGTTTGGAAAGGGTATTCCAAAGTCAGCAGTGCCGAAAGGCAGAAAGTGGTAGTGAAGTACTTGGTCCTTCACAGTCTGCTTGCCTAGACAATGCCAGATATGGGGAAGAAAGGCACTCACTTCCAGCCGTACTCTTCGCTCCTGAAGGATTCAGTAGGAGAACTGCCACCAGAAACACTTTCCCGGCCCCTTCTCCTCCACCAGCCCTTCCCCGTCCTGCCTTTGCTCATGCGTGCATCTGCGCACGCATATTCATCCCCTCCACTCTTTCAAGAAGGTGGACAGAATCTTCCAATTCTTTTCCTACTGATTAGCATTTTCCTCGGTAGGGTGAGGTGGCACGAAGCTTTATGTTCACCACATTGCCAGTTGTCTCCTCAACTCGTTCATTTCTTTTCCCTTTCTTCTTCTAGATTTGGAGTGTGGGGGTTTATATGCTCACCCTCTTTAACTCTGTGTCTAATAGGAAAATACCTTGTTCTACATAACACCATGACTTCAAGAGGCAATACTATTTATATTATTTAATCTCAAAGTTTGTCTCCATTTTCACTTTCTTCTAAATTTCAAAATAGTTTTAATGTACATCTTATACATTAAGGGATATGAGAGATCACGGAAAACGATATTTACTTTCCTACTTTATCCCGTAGACTCCGTAACAGCCTTGGAGGTGTTTATAAACCCACAGATTTTTGTTTTTGTTTTTCCCTCAGAAATAATAGAGGTGAATTGCTAACTTTGAAACGAAATTCTGACCCCATCTTTAACTAGCATTTCTATTTTCAGAAGTTTCACTGAGTTACATGGATTAAAAAACCACACACACAAACAAATTAGAAGTTGACTAATACTATTTGAATCAGAAAGTCTTTGGTCCACTTCACAGTAATCAGATTAAAGAAGTGCTAGGTTTACCTCGAGCTGTAAGTTAATGAGACTAATTTCTAAAGTTCTCACCTCAAAATTCATAGTCTCTACTTTTTCCTGGGAAGGGAGAGGTGTGTTGAGTGGTTACTGCGTGCAGACCATGTGCAAAGCACTTTCTAGATGTCGTAACAGGCACTGTGCAAGAGGTTGTAACTAGTAGTATTGTAGAAATAAACAAAACTAGGTTCAGGAACATTAAGAAGCCAATAGCTAGTGGTAAAAAAACAAAACAAAACAAGAAAACCCGGAACCCCGTAGGAAAACCTAGATTTTGCATGGCTCTAATACCCAGCTGTTTTCAGTCTCCCCAAGTAAAACCCTTAGTTTATATCAAGATAAGATTACTCAATTAATGGGACTTAAAAAAATTCTCTTTATGCCTTATTTAATGGTATCATTTTGTCTCTTAGGTCCTAGCATCTGCTTTGTATGTTTCACCGAGGCATGCTTTATAATAGTTACAGGACCACAATGCTATTCACTCTTTCCAAAGGCACAAATGCAGACCACGCCAGCATTTCGATAATTGTTCACTGCTGGAGCATGAGCCACGCCAGAATACTCGCAATCCAACCCACATTTTTAATGCTCTCAGTAGGACCCAACTTTCTATAAAGTGCTTTGATGACCCTGCTTGTGTAACCTCTTGATATGTTGTAAGTTTGCAGGTAATACTTACTAATTAAATGGCTCAAAAATAAATTCGGCATTTAGTTTATACAAGTTAATGGACAAAACAACAATGACAACAACAACAACAAAAACCCACACACAACAGACCGGAGGTTTGCCTTTCAAAGATAAAGTGAGATATTCTGGCTGTGAGACCCAAGGTGAATGACTTAACTGCTGCGAACCTCCGTTTTCAGAGATATAGTGCTTTTCTTACTGTATCGCCGTAAGAATTAAAGGTGCTAACATATGAGACATGGTTCAATGTGTGGAACCATTACTTAGGAAACACTAAGTAAATACCAGTTTTACTAAGTTGCCGTTTCCCAGAGGTTAAATGACAACCTTGTTGACTCATTTAAAAATTTTCTCATTTTTATTATATTATTTTTATTTTTTAAGATTTTATTTATTTGACAGAGAGAGAAAGAGAGAGAGAGAGAGCACAAGCAGGGGGAGCAGGAGAGGGAGAAGCACTCCCTGCTGAGCAGGGAGCCCGATGAGGGACTTGATCCCAGGACCCTGGGATCGTGACCTGAGCTGAAGGCAGATGCCTAACCACGAACCATCCAGGCACTTAAAAGTTTTCTCATTTTTTTAAAATGCCCCAGCCAGCACTGTCTCCTTGATGATGTCTAACCCTGAAGACACGGGTTCCAGTGAGCCGGTGCCAGAAGGGTCTGTTGATACTCCCGCATCCTGTTCAACTCTGGAGTACAAGAGCTCGCACACCAACTGGTTCAAAGAGTAAAAGGGAATCAATTGGCTCATTTAGCTGAAATCTTCAGGATGGGAAAAGTTGAGGCATTGCTAAATTCAAGGGCTCAGGAGGTATCAGGAAGACCCTCTCTTTCTCTCTCTCTCTCGGACGCTCGTTTCTGAGTTTTGCCCTCCTCCATCATGGATTTACTTCCACACAGGTCTTCTTCCCACAGTGGTTCCTGGGGACACTAGAATTACATCTTTCCAGTCCCTGGTCCATCGGAAAGTTTCCCTTACCACTTTAACAAGTTGTAGATTTAAGTCTTGGTGGGCCAAGCTGGACAACAGCTTCTCCACTTAAGCTGAGAGAAGAGAGGATAATGGAATATGCTGATTGGCTTTGGCCTGGGTCCCCTGTCTGCCCTTGAGCTGATCACTGTGTCCAGGGAAATGAGGTGCCCATCCCTGGAGACCCAGGGAGAGGAGCCCAGGGAACACCATGAATCAAGGGGAGGAGGACTCTGAGGATGATGAGGAAGTGGGTTTTGGGCAGACAAAAAGTAGATGTTTACGAACTTGGCATTGTCTTGCCAGGAAGCATTTGCGTCTGACCATCGACAGAGATTTCTGGCCAAACTTTTCCTGCCTCACGACTCCGCCATCTCAGTTTGCTTCCAGGTACTTAGATCAACCATCTCTTTAGTAAAAGATGTTAGCAGGGAAGAAGTATAATCAAAGTGAATCAGGAAGCCTGGGGAACAACTGTCGGCCTAGCTGTTCTGTTTCATTTGTCAGAAAGCCCACTGGGTAATGGCAGACAAAGGAGTAACTGTAAGCAAGCTGAAGAAACAGGCATCCTTCCCTGTGGTCAGTTTCCAGCTCTGTTACTGTACCACCTGTGATTTCCCGTCTATAGTAGCCAGCTTTTCTGCTCCTGAGGGCGTGTGTTGGATTCTGGGCGGTGATGCTGCCCTTGTTTCTCCCAACCACTCTCCTCCTTCGGGCGGGAGTATGCCTCAGCCTTTCCCCAAGCTCTACTCCTCAGCCTGCAGGGTGGATTGTGAACCTGTAGGGTCAGGCCTTCCAGGGCCCGGGCAGCCAGTGTGACTAACAAGCTTAAAGTCACACGAAACCCCTTCCCCCACCCACAGCTGCTGGGATCTTGCCTTGTTCCTGCTGGCTTGACTGTTGTGTCAGTTAGGGCCCTTAGCACCGTCCCCCTTGTCATCGGACCTTCTTTTAGGAGTTATCTGCCTGACTATAACCCAGGCTCCGGACTGGCCTTTCACCCCAACCCATTTGGCTGAATCCCAAACAAACTTAGCACCTGAAACCCCAAACAGAGCCTGCTACTCACCAGATACAGAGTGGCCCCTTGGATAATGACATCTGCATCAAGCCCAAGTTGTCAGTGTCCACTGGATAATGATATTTAGATAGATCCGTTACTCAGCTTACAGGGGGCCAACTTGTCCTGTTCACGCATTCCAGTTCTGTACAGGGCACCGAAGTTTCCGTTGTGCTTTGGTGCCAAGCCTATTCACGGGACTTACGGCCCAGGGGGGAGTTCCCCCTATGTAAACATGGCAGAGCTGGGTCATCCTGACTGAGAGCCTCTAGTGAGCCAAGAGCTCATTCACTCCTTTATTTATTCACACAACATGTGTTCATCACATAATCCAGTGCTTCTAAAACTTTAACAAGCATACGAATTACCTGTGGAACTTACTAAAACGTGGGTTCTGATTCAGTCGGGCTGCAGTGGGGCCTGGGCTTCTGTATTTTAAAGAAGCTTCTAGATCCTACCCCTGCTGACATTTCATGAATGGCAGTTTCAGAAACATGGACTACAGAAACTCAGTAAACATTTGTTGGATATAACCTGAATGAAAACCTAAAAGCAAAGTATTGAACAAAAGTTTTAGTTTAGGGAGACAAGAGAGGCATGATGTTGGCAAGTTATTTGCAAGTGACAGTTATGGGGTCAAAGGCTAAAGCCTTTGTCAGCTGAGGTTTTTCTGGTGCGTTGCCCCTTCCATCCTTATGGCCTTTGATGGATTTCCCCTGTCTCCTGCTAAAGGTGGCAGAGCCAACTTCAGAGTAGCATTTCAGTTATTTCATGTTTAAAGCCTGTTGTCTGGAGCACCTGGGTGGCTCCGTGGGTTAAAGCCTCTGCCTTCAACTCAGGTCATGATCTCAGGGTCCTGGGATTGAGCCCCACATCGGGCTCTCTGCTCAGTGGGAAACCTGCTTCCTCCTCTCTCCCTGCCTGCCTCTCTGACTAGTTATAATCTCTGCCTATCAAATAAATAAATAAAATCCTAAAAAAAAAAAAAAAAAAAGCCTGTTGTCTATTCTTTTTGAACCATACTCACAGTTTTCCAATATGTTCTGTATAAGTATGGCTTTATATTCTCTCTCTCTCTCTCTCTCACACACACACACACACTCACTCACCCATGATATCTAATTATTGATGACTTATTTGAAACCAATAACCTACATCCGCCAACTCTACTGGACACCAAGACGACTCACGGTGTGGCATGTCTAGATTACCAACAATGTTTCAAAAATCCGAGCCAGGTAGAGGACAGAAAGTGCCCAAGATAACCCACAAGAAACAAGACCTCTTAGCCCACTTCATCCCCACTACTTTCTTCCTCTTTACCTGATCTTTGGCTTGATTTCTTTGCCAATATGGATTAGCTGGATAAAGCAAACCCTCTTTTCTACCCTCAAAGTTCGTTTTTCAGCTCATAGCATCGTTTGCGGAGAGATTTGCTCGTGAAGGAGGAACACAGCGGGTATAAGACAAGCCATTTCACAGAGGTCAGTTGGGAGCCCGTTCTCTGTGGATCTTAGATAATCTTGACTAGTGAAGAGCTCATTGGAAGTTCCCAAGAGGTCTAGAGAGGAGGCTGGTGTTGGAGAGGGGATAATGGTGGCTGGTGGAAGCATTAGGGTTGTCATTCCTCTGAATTTCAGCTTTCCACAAAATGAACACTTTGCCCTTAGCTGAAACTTGTTGGAAATGAGGAATGCTCACGTAGTAGTTACTCTCTGCCTGCCAGCCAAATGCCTCCCTTTGCTATATTTCTATAGACCACAGACTTTATTACCTCAGACAGGAATTATGCAGAGCTCTGGTTCCTCGAATATATTGAGCTGAGGACATATTTTTTAAAGTAAAATTTAATGGTAAGTCTCCTATAAGCATCACCTTAAACAACTTTACCTATCCTCCTAAATCCATCCACATAAATTAAATTTCGTCTCTTCTTTCTAGAATGGACTTTCCTGGGGCACCTGGGTGGCTCAGTCGGTTATGCATCTGCCTTCAGCTCAAGTCATAGTCCTGGGGTCCTGGGATTGAGTCCCATGTTGGGCTCCCTGCTCAGCAGCGAGTCTGTTTCTCCCTCTCCTCTGCTTCTCCCCCTGCTCCTGCTTTCTCTCTGAAAGGAGGGAAGAAGGCAGGGAGGCAGGGAGGGAGGAAGGATAGTCAGAATGGAGACGAAACAGCATCCTTCTAAAGAATGAATGGGTCTCTTTCCACCTTTAATAGCAAGTGGATTAAATTCGAGTCCGCGTTCACCATTTTGGTTTAACCTGCCATAAACGTGAGCTCATCTGAGGTCGTGAATGGAAAATGTCCACATCCTGTGACCACCATTCAGCAGGCTTTAGAAGACAACCAAAGACTTTCATCAACTTTTTGAGGAGGCAATGTCTGACCACAAAGTTTCAATGTCTTAGCCGTTATAACCATTGTAGATTTAACTGGCATCCGAGGATTTGGAACTACACCCTTTGAACAGCTAACAGTCCCTCAGCATAGCCACTGAATCGTGGACTTTTATTACAGGACGAGCCTTGAGAGAAGCGTCCAAGGGCTCCGCTTTGCAGGTTATAAAACTTGTTCAATGTCACATCATCTCAAACTCATGGAAGAAGACAGTCAGGGGAGAGCCCTCAGGCTGAATTTGGAAGTACATATTGAAAAAGCCATACTTGAATTACAAATGGCTTGGGCTGGGCTTGTTCTATTAATGCTTGCTAGCTTGGTGCTGTGTCTGGTGACAGTGTGACGCTTCTCATTTGGATGACAGTGGCCCAAAACTGGAGGATTTTAAGAATTCCACAGTTATCTACATATTAGGACAGTGTCTCTCTAAGGTATTTTTTTTAGTTAGAACACTGTTTTCTGATTCACATGCCCCTTCCCCCAGAAAAAAAGAAATACAAAAATTATTCACAAGGGAAAAAGTAAAACACGTATAATCCTGCCATTCAGATCTTTTTTTTAAAGGCTTATGAGTTTTGTTATTATTCTTTAAAGATACTGTACATTTTCTAATTCCTTTTTTCTTTTTTCACTTATCAATATAAGTGGGCACATGTTCATTTCGAGAAAATCCTCCTCTACCCCGGGCTTCAGCAGGCTGTCGCCTGACAGCCAGATCCTGCCCACTGCCTGAGTTTGTAAGTAAAATTTAGTGGGAACACAGCATGCTCATTCATTTATGCATTGTCTCTGGCTGCTGGTGAGCTACAGTGACAGAGCTGAGTATTTGCAACAAGAACAAGCTGGCCCACGGAGCCTAAAATATTTACTATTGGCCCTTTACAGGAAGACTTGCCTGACTCTCGATCTACACTATCACTTTTTAATATCTGAGCAATATTTCATTGCATCATCATATCATTATTTATTTAACTAGTTTCTATTGATGCACATGTAAATTGTTACTTGTTTTATATTTATTAACACATAATGTATTATTTGTCCCAGGGGCACAGGTCTGTGAATCATCAGGCTTACACAATTCACAGCACTCACCATAACACATACCCTCCCCAATGTCCGTCACCCAGCCACCTCAGCCCTCCCCCACTCCAGCATTGTTTCCTATTTTAAACATTTAGATGGGTTCCCATTATACTTAACGCTAGGCTGAATACGCTCATATTTACCTTTTTTAAAAAAATTTCATTAGGAAACTTGCTGAAGACTGGGATTTAATAAGTTAAAGGATTTTGTAATCTTTTCCTTTTAAGGGAGTTTGGTAACCATTATCCTATTTTTTCCATTTCTAGATAGGGGAGTTTTTCTTAATATGGTAACGGCTGAAACGGAGATGTTGCACTCCACAGTTTCTCTTGCTTATTATGTACAAAGCTATTCTCAGAAACCAAGAGAATCAGAAAACCACATAGATCACCTCATGGGGCTTGGTAGTGGGACAGACTCCATTACTGAGCTCTAAAGTCACAACCCTAGGAATTGGGAGTGAGGAATAACCCCTCCCTTTTCCGTGCCATTGGTTTTGTCCTCCAGCCTGACCGAGACAGCAGTCATACATATATAAATAACTAGCTTGTGGAGGCAGACCAGAGACAACAATGCAATTTGCTTAGGTGGTTTGTGTCATCTCTTGAAGGGCAAATATCGAGAGATGCCTTTCCTGGGGTGATGGGGCTGTCGTGGTTGGCGTCTGGTCTGTCAGCCTGTCTCTGTTTTAGGTCCACTTTAGCCAGGACTTGAAGTGGTATCTATGCTTCTGCCTAGATTGGGTCTAAGACCTGAGTTCCTCAGAAGCCCCACTTGTAACTGGATGAATGCTGGGCATCTCATGGATCGTGTCTGCCATCTTTCCCCAGGATGCAAGGAGAGGGTTAAGGTAGAGAGCAGAAAATGACGGGGGGCATTTTCCTTGTTTCTTCATTTGCCAGTCTCTTCCTATGGCTCTAAAAGCATGTGTGTTCATATACATGTACGCACAGCTGCACACACACACACACACACACACACACATACATACACACACATCTGATATTAATGTGGAAGAGTCCACTCAAAAAACTGATTTGATTTTGTACGTGCTCGGTGTGATTTTGTATGTGATTTTTTGCTCTGTGTGGGACAACCTTGCACGGCAGGTATTCCTGGGACAAGCAGCTCCTTTGTTTTTTCTTTTCTGAGCCAACAGAAATAAACAGCCAACTCTCAGCCATCCAGTGGCTACCATTACAGCTAGTCATACAATGAAATTCTATGCAGCTCTGATAATGACCCATCTCCTGAGACACACAACACGGATAGATACCAATAGCATTATGCTAAGTGAAAGAAGCCAGACAGAGAAGAGTACATACTATAATGACTCCATTTACGTGAAACTCTAGAAAAGGCAATACTATAGTGCTGGAAAATAGATCAGTGGTTACCAGGGGGTTCGGGGTGAGTTTCCGTTAACTGCAAAGAGACACAGGGTAACTCTCTGAAGTGATGAACATCTGCATTTTGATTGTGATGGTGGTAACATAATTGTGCAGTTTGTCAAAACTTATTGGACAGTGTTCTTTAAGTAGGTACATTTTATTATGTGTAAATAATATTTCAGTAAAGTTGATTATAAAAAAAAATCTGTAACTGATAAAGAAGTGGGAAAGAAAGATTCTGGACTCAGGAGTGTCTGGTTTGAATAGGTGAGTGGTGGTGCCATTGACCATGAGGAGACAGCAAGGGGGAGGAACAAGCATAAGAAGTGGTAGGGAGAATGAGTACACCAAACGGAGACACATCCACAGAGGGAGTCGACGTTTTGGGATAGACACTGAGACTTTGGAATTCTCAGTGCGTTGATGGGGGTAGACACCGCATATGCATGAATTTATTCAATGACAGTGAAGGGAGAGAGAAAAGACAAGACCTAGGGCTTATCCCAGGGCCAGGCTGAATCCTTGAGAGTAAATGTTAGCCCACAGTTTCTCAAACTATGGTCTGTGGAACTGGTAACAATGGTGTCATCTGAATGTTATTAGAAATGCAGAGATTCATGCCATAACCCAGACCTATGGAATCGTAATCTGCATTTTAATAAGATCTCCAGGTAATTCTTATCCACATTAAAGTTTGAAGACTGTAGTTTCCGATCAACCTTAGCCCTACTCCTTACTTCCTTGAATTTCCTTCCACAACCCAGCTGAGAGAATAAAGAAACATGGCCTGTTGAAGCCAAGGATTACATCATCAGATTAAAATTGTTTTTCGTTCTTAGTTAAAAAAAACAACTCTTGTCTGCTAAGGGAGCTAAGAAATGTTAATTCAAATGTTCTCTGTTTATTCAGCAGGCTGTGGTTGCTTCTGGGAAGCTGTCAAGGTTTATTTAGACTGGAGAGAAACTTTTTTTTCTATTTTCTTTTTCTTTCTTTCTTTTTTTCTTTCTTTCTTTCATACTTTCTTTCTTTTATTAAAGCAAATACAGAGACAAGTCCTACCTATTTCATTAGGAATTGCTTGAGAAATTTTTTTTTTCTTTTATAAAAAAGGGCTTTGCTTGCCCAAAGGACATAAATGCTTCTCCTTAAATTCTTGCAGACAGACTGTCTGTTAGGAATGTTGAGCTATGAGGAATTTGGGATGAAGTACAGCACTGTCCCCATGTTGAGCCTACAGTTACTTCTACAAATATAGTTTCTTTTTTTTAATTTTTTTTTAAGATTTTATTTATTTATTTGGCAGACAGAGATCACAAGCAGGCAGAGAGGCAGGCAGAGAGAGAGGAGGAAGCAGGCTCCCTGCTGAGCAGAGAGCCCGATGCGGGGCTGGATCCCAGGACCCTGAGATCATGACCTGAGCTGAAGGCAGAGGCTTTAACCCACTGAGCCACCCAGGCGCCCCCTTAAAATATAGTTTCTTATCCGAGTCCACTTCCCAGGAGAGATGGTGGGTGAGCAGAAAGAAAGCTGTCCGGGCTACTCCAGGTCTGAGGCTCACTGCTGTGGGCTCCTGAGACCGGAGCTTGTCCAGGGCATCGGGTCTGTTTGCTTGCTCATTGAGCTGTTATTGTTTGTAGGTGACTTCCGACTGAAGGTGGATTTGAGCTGGATTTCAAAGAGAAGTAGGATCTAGAGAGGTAGAGAAGGTGGGGAAGAACATCCGGAACTGAGAAAACTGAATCAGGAAAAAAAAAAAAAGTTTCTAGTAACTGCTTCCTTGTTGTGTGACATTTGGTAAATCGCTCGACTTTTCTTTTCTTTCTTTCTTTTTTTTTTTTTTTTAAAGATTTTATTTATTTATTTGACAGACAGTGATCACAAGTACGCAGAGAGGCAGGCAGAGAGAGAGAGAGAGGGGGAAGCAGGCTCCCCGCGAAGCAGAGAACCCCAGGTGGGGCTCCATCCCAGGACCCTGGGATCATGGCCTGAGCCAAAGGCAGAGGCTTTAACCCACTGAGCCACCCAGGTGCCCCATCGCTCAACTTTTCTAAGCCTCGTGCCTTTGTTTGTAAAACACAAGTTGTATTCTGTGTGGCCTCTAAGGTTCTTTCTAGGTGGAAAGATCCATGACGGACGTCTGACAGGGGTGTGAGCTGGAGGGAAGAAAGCACAGGTGGTTTATTAGATTAGCTATCCTTATTTAAAAAAAAAAAAAAAAATTTAAGGGAATGGCAAATAAGGTCACTCTGGTTTGACAGGTTGCCCAGGTATAGGACCAGGACCTGGGCGGCCACGGTGAGAGGACATCTGAGTGGGAATCACAGGGCCTGACCCTACCGTGGGTTTGTTTTACGGTTTGCCTCAGGGAAAGTCACAATCGCACACATTGTCTCATTCTTTAGAAAGGCAGTATGAACAGCAGTCCAGTGTGTGGGTGCTGGATCTGATCCACTTGGGTTCAAATCTCAACTCTGTCCCTGAAACAAGCCACTTAACCTTTCTGTGCCTCAGTTTCCAAGTCTGTAAGATAAGAACAACATCTTACTCATAGGGGCATTTTAAGTTTTAATTCTTCTAATGTTTATGAGATGTTCAAAGCGGTTCCTTGTACATGATAAAACAATGAATGTTAGCTGTTCTTCTTATCGCTATCTCTCTGTGGCCAGTGGATGCTGGTCTGAAATCTGGGTCTTGATACTCTTTCTTTTTGCTTTGATTGCTGAGGGGTGACGACAAATGCTACTCACTCCCTCACAAACACAAATTGAAGGTCTACTCTGAGCCCAGAGGGCTGCAGGCTCTCTGGGAAGGAGGAAGGGAGGAGAAAACATTTTTTTCTTCCAAGTTGTTAGGAGAGGAAAAGCTCAGGGATGTCAGCTCCTCAAGGACCAGAACTTGCCTATTTTCCTTTGAAATCCAGGCTCTGGCATGGGGTCAGACACAACACAGAGGTGATCTGAAATTGTATGTGGAACTAGATCCTGGGGAGATGGAGAGAGAAGGAGGCGGTTGGGGGAGAACATCACAACATACCCTGATACCCCTCCCCCCACCAGCTTCCTCACCTATCCCATCTCTCTCCACCTGCTCTTTCTCGCTGGTTCTTGCTGGCTACAGAGTAAATCCCAAGTCCTCCACACACTGGATTTCCCAGCTGGTTTCCACTGATCCTACCCCGCTAAGCTATTTTCTTGGCACAGTAACAGGCTTGTCTCTCATGCTTTGCTGCTGCCGTTCCATCTTCCCGATGCTGGGATTCTCTTTCCTCTGGAGCCACTCATCCCTTCAAGTTTCAACTCAAATGACATGTCTCGCCACCAATGCTGCCAGCAACCCACCTCTGGCCCCTCGGCACCTGTGTGTGTGTGTGTGTGTGTGTGTGTGTGTGTGCATGCCAGCCTGACTTTCAACATCCTGCTGCAGTGACTGCCCGAGAGCTCTCTGGCCACAACCAGCCTGTGGCCAGACCAGCCACCAATGCAGGGGAACTAACTCAGCACTCCTGTCCCCATCCCCAGACTCAGCAGCTTTCACCTGTAACCAGCAGGATTGCTGGCGGGGCAGAAGAACTCCACCTGCAGATTGCCTGGGGGCTCCCAGATTCTCCTGCAGCATCGATTTTGCTGCAAAATGCCCCTTATGGCTTCCTGTCTCCTCACTCTCATCCCCCTTCTCCACCAGTGGTTCCTGGGATCACCTTCAAAATTACTTACCTTCACATCCTCACCTGAGGCTCTGCCTTCCCTGCCCTTCTGGCTTTCTGAGAGCTCCCCAGGAGAAGAACAATGCTTGCCTACCAATTTTCCTGTCATATTTGTACATAGCTTTGGTCTAACATTTATCACAATTTAGTGCAATTATTTGTTTACAAGTTAGGCTGCGTAGGAAGAGGAAGAAAGACCCACATCATTCTAATCCATGCGACCCCCTTGCTCAGTGTGCACTTGCCACATAGCAGGCCCCCCCCAATATTTATTGAACTCAACCAATTTGGATTGACTTGCCCATCTCAGCTTCTAGCTCTGTCCTGGCATCATGGATGCACCAGCACTTTCCTTCCCGCCCCCATCTGCACCAGCACTTTCTCTGAGAGCTAGCAGCATTATGGTAAGATTCCCTGGACTTCAACTGCATAACAAGAAGCAGTTACTGAAGAATCACAGGGAGGTCCAAGGGTTAAGCAAATTTGTAATTACAAAAAGTTCAGCCTGATAGCACTTGCGAGCTGTGCATGTTTGTGTGATGATTACTAATCAGGAAGGTTAGGCTCATGAGGATGGGTCCCTGACCCAGGGAGGAAGGAAACTTGCTAACAGAAACAGGTGTAAGCTCCTAGTCAGGATGGGTCTCTAGCTTCCCCTAGGCATGGAGTCAGGAAGAGCATCACCCCCACCCCTACCACACGAATGCAGGCACACAGAATGCAAGGTGCTGGCTTTTCTGGAACCAGCCACAGGGCAACCAATTTACCTAAAATCTGAGGTGAGACAGGCACCTGGAAGAATTCATCTGGAACAGTTGACAAAATAGTGGGCAGCAAATCTGGGCTGGTAGAATAGTATAAAGCCCTTGGGGGCTACAGACCCAGCGTTAGGAGTCAGTTGGATGGTTAGGTATTGAGGGTCCCCAACAAGACAATATGGAGTCAGGACAGCTAAAATTCACACAGCACGGCCATCCTGCATTGCAGCTTAGACAGGACCACACTGACACTTTGCTTTGTAGCCTTTGCAGAAATGACTTTGGCAACACGTCCTAAAATAAGACAATTATCCACAAAGCATTTGTCAGTATCACAGGCAAGAGGCAGTTAAAACCTAAGTCCCCAGCAGTCAGAAACAAAACAAAACAAAACAAAACAAAACAAAACATTTGCACGTGGACATTAACCTCATGGACACATATGTGACCAAAGCCTTGATTGGTCAAGATTGCTTAAGATTGTTCTGCAAAAGAGCTCATAAAACTACCTCAAATTAGAAACTCCAGTGGCAACCCTCTCGGGCCTCTCGCTCTCCAGGAGCTTTGTACTCTTGGTCAAGAAACTTTGCTTTGCTTCCCACCACTCTTTGTCTGGTCTACCTCTTTGTTCTTCCAAGCGGTGTGACCAAGAACCTCGGTTACTAAGGGGACAAAAATCCTGGAACAACAGGGAGTTTTTGCAGGCTTTCTCTAAACCTATTAGGTGCTCACGGGGAAAACCCGGAAGGTTCCCAAGAAAACCCCCATCTGGTGCAGACCCAGGCGAGACTAAAAGCAATTGCTTTAGGATAGGCATAGGACTCGTGTTAAGACCCTGCACCTTTCTTATTTCTCCTATGGAATAAAAAACTCAGTCTGGAGGGAGAGGAATAGAAATCCTGTGGTGTGACTGGCAAAAGCCCTTGTAGCTGGGGCAAGGGAACAGAAAACAAACCAAAATAAAATACCTTAGGCCCTGGGGGTGGGGGTGGGTGGGTGTGCCTACACCGTGAGCCAGGAGCCTGTTTGTAATGCCCAAGAGTAACAAAATGTTCAAAAAAGGATGAGGATATGCTAAAAGATCACAAGGGTCAAACTGAATTCCCAATATCCAAGGCTGAAACAATTTGAACTATAAAATAATTAACAAGGGTAGATAATTAACTGAAGATCCATGAGCCCATAGTGACATAATAACATGGAATGAATAAATATGAGGGGAAAGGCAGCTCTCTCCTTTACAGAATAATTCCAATGAAGAGATGTAGAAATAAGCAAGAAAATCGATAATCGTTGTTAGAACATTTTAGTAATGATTGTTGCAGGCAAGAATAGATCCATTGATAGTTGTTAAAATACAGGAAAGAAGATTGAGGAGAGATGGAATATTTGCATAGTCTCCAAGTATCTGCCTGGAGGAAGTAAATAGTAACTTTATCAGTAAAGAGACAAATGGATGCACTGAAAAGGGCACGTCACCTGTGTGGCAGTCTGACCTCTGATGCATAACATCAGTCTACTAATGAGAAAGCACCCCACGAACCCCAATTAAAGGATATTTTGGTGTTCTTCAAAAGTGTCAAATCTGTGACAATCAAGGAAGGACTGGAAACTGTTACCGATTTAAAGGAGACTAAGAAAACATGACAACAAATTGCAGTGTGGGATTCTGAGTTTGATCCTGAAATAAGCAACTAACAAAAGCCAAATAAAGTAGTTTCACTCCAAGTCTTGTGCAAATGTTAATTTCTTATTTATTATAATCTTGCTACTGTTATGTAAGATGCTGACAATAGGGAAAGCTAGGTGCATGGTATCCAGGGATTCTACAGTTTTGCAGTTTCTTGTTGGTCTAAAATTATTTCAAATTAGAAATTTAGAAAGCATGCCAAAAAGTCATATCTATGGTCTGTTCATTACCACTACATTTTTACTTATTGGAAAATTATTTGGAAGGAAACATACAGAAATATCTCCAGAGTGTGTGTTTGATTGATGAGATCAAAATGAGGAAAATAACATCTTGGAAGTTCTTCCAATTAATGATTTTTCTTAATTCTCAAAAACATTTTCTGATGTAGCACAGTTTTCTACATTTCACAGACAGGAACAAAGAGCTCAGAGAGATCAAAAGTTCTACTCAAGTGTACACAGAAACCAAGAGGAAGATCCCCAAAATGAACCCAAGTTTTTTAACTCCAAGAGCCATGGATAATGCTATTTTTCCCCTCTCTTTTCTGCTCCTCTGTTTGTCTCTCTTTTGGATTTGTAGCTCTGTTACCATTTTAGTGGGGGAAAACACAACTAACTATAATAAAAAAAGAAATGAAACCTAGAACCTGAAGATAATAGACTCTGAAATACACCAGATGAGAGTTAAAAATAGAGTTCCAGTCCTGGAACACCATACATGGACCTCAGGCAATGGTTTAGTTGTATTTCTTAAAGCTCTTGGGAATTACACTGGTCTTGTAGACTAAGGATCTGTGTGTTTCCCTTTCCTGGTTTCAACTCTGGATGGCACATTACATTAGTAATATACTAAATACGAATTCTAACCTTTTTTTTTTTTTTTTTTTTGAGAGACAGCAGGGCAGACCCCTTGGAGAATCTGGTGAGAGCTGCTACAGTGCTCTCCAGAGAAATGCCTACGTAAAATGCATTTCTAGGCCCCCCAAAGCCTAGCACAATACAATAGAAGTCATATCCTGCACCCTCTCAGTGGAATTGCAAGACTGTCCATGCAGGACAGGCTAAGACTATGAAACCAGTCCTCCCGTGTCACCAGATCGTTCATCTATTACAGTGCTACCCAATAGAAAGAGTATGGGAGTGATAGATGTAATTTTAAGTTCCAGTGGTCATATGAAAAAGTTCTGAAAAATGAATTTTAATACTATCTTTTATTGGATCCAATGTTTCCCAAATATGATCATCTCAACATATCTTTAATACAAATATTATTTTTTTAGAGATTTTATTTATTTATTTGACAGACAGAGATCACAAGTAGGCAGAGAGACAGAAGGAAGCAGGCTCCCTGCCGAGCTAAGAACCCGATATGGGGTTCCATCCCAGAACTCTGGGAGTCAAAATCCGAGCCGAAGGCAGCAGCTTTAACCCACTGAGCCACCCAGGTGCCCCTTTAATATAAACATTATTAAGAAGTTTTTTCCTACTGTGCTTCTGTTTGTTTGCTTTGTTTTGTTTGTCGCTGAGAAAACAAAGTCTTCCACATCCGGTGTGAATGTGAATTTCATTTATAACACATCTCACTTTGAACTAGTCATATTTCTGGGGCTCAGTAAGCCATAGGTGGTTAGTACCAGCACAGATTCATAGTCTGGGAAAGGTGAAGGCTGAAAAGACCCAGAGAGGAGCATTTCTTGAAGAAAGTGGAGGCTGTGGTTTTGTCTTCTCTCTCCTCCCTTTAGGAGTTAGGAGGGAAGCACATCCTCTCACGTTAAGCCGAGTGAAAGAACTTCAAGGGACTTTCTCCAAGAGCTTGGTGTATACCCCCTCGGAATCTGTACAACGTAAGGTCTGGAATATAAAATCCTCCTGGGAAGGAACTGAAGTGAAGAGAAGTGGCCAGAACACTTCTCATGGAGGAAGCACAAAGCACAGGACTAAGGGGAAGGCCAGGGCAATGGGGGCAAGTAGACGCACTGGAGGGTCTGGCTGGAGCTTTGAAAGAGCGCTGCCCAAACTCCTCTTCCCAAATACTGGAGAGATCCCTTCAGGCGCTGAGGTGTCGTGGACACAGGTGGCTGGAGGAGATGACCTGCCTGCCTACAGGGATGGCCTTGGAAGCAAGAGCCTTGGAGAATCCATAGTGATGTCCCCAGATGCAGAGACTTCTAGAATAAAAGCTCTACTAGGGCAGGGGGTTATGTCTGTTTTGTTCACTGAGGTCTTCAAGTGCCAAAAAGAATATGTAAAAACTTCCATTGTATCATAGTCATCATTCATGATCATTCATATGAGAAGAAATCACCTGGTCCTGAAGCCAGGTCACACCAGGACCACACAGGGCTGCCCTTTTCCTAACCTCCTCTTCTTAGTTGACCTGTTTTGGGAACAGAGTGAGAAACAGAAGGAGGTACCCTCTCCCCTTGAACCAAGCTTCTGAAAGTCCTAAATCAGGGGAAGGGTAGAAGCTCTCTTTGAATTACAGCCTGCTCATCTGTAGAATGGTTATAGTACTGTCCCTAGTAGAGGTGTTATATGATTTTTGTCCCCTCAGTGCCCCCAGTTCTTGGTCACGCCACTTGGAAGCATGAAGAGGGAGACCAGATGAGGAGTGGTGGGCAGCAAAGCAAGGTTGGTTGAACAAGAGCACAGAGCTTGTGGAGACAGAGGGGACCCCAGAGGGTTGCTGTTTGTGTGTTAAAACCTAGGGATTTTTACAAGATCTTTCCCAGAACTATCTTGAACATCTTGACTGTGGGACCTCTATGGATTGGCTGCAAAGGTGTGCCAATCAGGGCTTTGATCATGCACCGGTCTACCCATCAGGATATTGTTCACGTGTTGATGGTCTTTGGGGCTGCCATTGGGAGACTAACTGCCTTGACTTGTGATAGTGACCAGTGTTTTATGGTTAACTGTTCTGTTTCAGGATGTTTTGCAAAAGTCAATCCTCAGAGGCTGCCAGACAGGTTGCTGTTGGGGTCCTGTCGTAGCTGTAAAACACGATTCTGGTGTGGTTTTGTTTTCATTGGCCTGGCTATTTTGCTTTGTTGTTGGGGACGCTGGCCCTGACTACCCGAGTGTCCAGCGAACTCCGAACAGAGTTGTGACATCAAATACAACAATCCACACAGCAATGCCTCCTGGTGTGCAGGGCCTGGTTAGCCAGAGGGAGCCATTTGGCTGTGAACTTAGATTGACCCTGCCCCTCCCAGAGGAACCTACTCACAAAGCCCAGATACAAGGGTGGGCCAGGCCGGGTGGAGACATCCAATCAGTAGGGCATGCATATATTTACTATGGTAAATTGAAATTCAATTGGCCACCTAGCATGACTGAGCAGTTTTCCCTGTGTATTGCAATCCCATTGGCCACCTATGTATAAGCCAGGCTCAACCACCTCTATAAAAGTTAGTCTGTGAGGCTGGGAAGGGTTGTCGCATCTTTGTAAGAGACTGCCCTGACCCGCCAGTTTGGTTCTTGATGCTTGGCGTGAAATAAAGCTTTGCTTGACCTTCGCTTTGTATCAGTCTCACTCCTTTGATCACGGACCCATTATTGGGGGACCCTAACACCTGGCACACAGTACGTGTAATAAACATGGATTTTCTTCCTTCCTGATTTATTCCTCCATTAAAAAAAAATTTTTTTTTTAATTTATTTATTTGTCAGAAAGGGAGAGCATACAAGCTGGGGGAGGGGATAGAGGAAGAGGGAGAAGCAGGCTCCCTGCTTAACAGGTACTTGACCTGTTGTGGTACTTGACCCCAGGACCCTGGTATCATGACCTGAGCTGAAGGCAGATCCTTAACTGACTGAGCCACCAAGGTGCCCCCATGCCCTTCTTCCATTTAAGAGTTTGCAAACCTTCTGAGCTAACCTGAGCAGATACGGAGACCCAAGGCCATATGCTTCAGGGCAGAGCAGGACCACATCAAAGTGGGAATGTCCTGAATGGGTCCTGAGTTCTTCTAGAAGGCCTTACAAGACTCCATGTTCTACTTGTGACTCTTCCCTTCAATGGAAATACTGCCTCAAGCCCAGACACAGTGGCCTCATCTGGAGCCTTCCGTTTCAGATTCGAATGGGAAGCAAGATGAATGCACTGTCAAGACCTTCTCTTCTTTCTCCCTCTGGGAGAGGCTTGGACTGGCCAAAAAAAGAGAAAGCAGTCCTTTTATAGAGCTGTATTAGAGAGGACTCAGCACTGGCTGTGGCTTTGCCTGACTCAAACAAGGTTCTGCAGGTCACTGATATGCAGAGGTCTCCCCAAACTCTTTAAGAACAGCCGCACTTTATGCCCTGTTGTGAGTTTTATAGGGGGCTCGTGCCCATGATGTTCTGAGAAAACCACTAGGCATATAACAAATGCTCTAAAATGCAAACTTCATTATTTCATGGAACTTCCCCATCTGCACCCGATAGGGCATCTTCTGTCTGGCTGGAGTATTTGCTGAGCCCTGTGTTGTTCTTTCCAGGAAGAGGTGCAGAGCAGGTGTGCTTCGTGCTGAGAGAACATTCAGGTGAGGGGGTCTCCCTGCCTTGTCACTGGGCAGCAGATCTAGCTCCGTATGGTGCATTTCCCACACTGCTCACTTGAGTTCTTCCTGACCCACTGGAGAAAAAAAGAGCATATCCTTATGTAAGCCCTTTCCATTCCCCTTGCAGATTTTCCTAAAACGTTGGGGGTTATTTGTGTCCAAGGTGGGTACTGCTGATTTCAAACACCAGGCAGAGGAAATTGGAGAGTCTGTTCAGGAACGAGCAGGCCTGTCATTTGGCTGTCATCGGTCCTGTGGATGCCATACGATCTTGTGCCTTGGAGCGGTCCCCATCCACCGCTGTCATAATGGTCTTGATTATTCCATCATTGCCTGCAGAAGTGGTGACACGTGGTTCTCAGCACTCACGCGCCCACCTGTCCGAGCCCTGCTCCCATGACCCGGCCGCCGTGCTGGAGGGCCTGGCTGGAGGTTGGCGTGCTGCTGCAGCCAGATGGTGAAGCAGGGAGAGAACATTCTTGGCAGAGGAGACAGCAGGACCAAAGACTTGGTAGTGTGGAAACGTGGCCCTTCTGGGCAGTGTGCCATGCCCCTTGGGGGTGTTGGAGTGTCGAGGCTACCTAAGAGCAGAGGATAGAGGAGAGATGAGTTGGACGGGAGGCAGGAGCTTGGACAGCTGGAGTGAGATCCTAAGTGTTCTTGTCTGCCAAGCCATTTGAGCCCTACTGCATAAGTGACGTGTTGACCACAGAGGCTACTAAGTCTGATAGCGACCAGGCTGAGCCGTGCTTGGGAACTGGGCCGTTGAATCGGGGCTGCCATTGACATTTCAACTTCAGAAGGTGCCAAGTAGAAGGGGAGTTGTTCAGGAGGCCCCAGCGTCTAATCGGACTGTGCTCATTTCCATTTCTGACGATCTACAACCTCAGACGCAAGGAACACGGCTGGCTGAGACCAGACACACAGGCAAACCTGTATGTGCCACAGTGTGGATCAGAGCTCCGTCCTTAGACATGCCTCAGGGTTTGGCACTAAGCATGGCAGCTGCCTAAAAAGCTCCTGGATGATTCAAGAACCCAAATTCTGAACACTTATTATGTGCCACCCACGAGGCTAAGATTTAGGATGCACTGTTTTCTTCCTCTGAAGTCCCCACGTTAGCAAAGTTGATTGATTTTTTAAAAGATTTTGTTTATTATTATTGTTTTTTTTTATTTGAGAGAGAGAGAGAGAGAACTACTGGTGTGGGGGTGGGGAGCAAGAAGCAGGCTCCCCATGGAGAAAAGAGTCCTCTGCAGGGCTCGATCCCAGGACCCCCAGGATTAGGACCTGAGCCACAGATGGATGCTTAACTGACTGAGCCATCTAGGCAAAGTTGATCAGCCAAGGCTGACTGATTTTTAATCAAATCATTAGAATACATGTAATCAGAGATACAACATGGATGTATAAAGCATGTTGGAGGGAAAGGTTGTCAGAGACAACCTCTGAAGGAGGTCGGAGACTCTGTAAAGTCTTTGCAGGCAAGTCTCACTTTGGAATCTTTGCTTCCCTCTGCAAAGACCTTCAAGTCCCACTTAAATAGAATTTTGTCTGTGTCACGGAGAATCTACTGAATTTTCCAGGAATTTGATTCGCCATATTTTGCGAGTGTCTAGAATTCTCTAGGATGCTGGTGGAGGTGGGTTCTGTTCTGTAGCTGTGATTTCACCCCAGGGTGAATAAACTCAAATGCCTACAGGGACAGGCAGCAGCTGAGCAGGGCGGGGACCAAGGAGAGTGTGGCCACATATCCCGAGAGGGGGCAGCTGCTGCCGGGTCCAGTAAAATTGCCAGGTCCTACTCTCTTCTGCAAATTTGGCAATTAATTAAAAAAAAAAAAAAATATATATATATATATATATTTTTAAGGCTCCAGGTGGGCTTTTTAGCATGTAAAACATGTCCATAGGTAGTCTGTTTATGACCTCTGGTTTTAGAAACCCTCAGGATGTCACATCATTTGCCAGAGTCACTAAGACTAATGATAGACGAGCCCCCAAACCAAGGAGAGTCAGAAATAAGAGCTCAGCTCACATTTGAGGCATAGTCTACATTTAAGAAGAAAACTCATCCATCAACCCTACAGTGACAGCTTGGCAAAGAATGTTCCTCTCTAGTTTATATCCCTGTTCTGTTTCTCTTAGGGCCCATCCATTAGGTAGAGGATGGCAGGGTCTCCAAGGTGAGGGAAAGCCGATGTCAGTGGAACTCCACAGCTGTTGGCAGCATCTTTAAGTGACAGCTGAGGAATCAGGCTGTTTAAATGGATGTGGTTTTCTTTTCCTCCTCATTTCTCGATTTTTGTTGTTGTTGATTGCCTGTTAGCTTTACAGCTTTTAGTCTTGGAGACAGGAATAAATAAAAATGAGAGATTACAGGGTGCCTGAGTGCCTCAGAGGGTTAAGTCTCTGCCTTCAGATTGGGTCATGGTGTCAGGGTCCTGGGATCGAGCCCCTCATCGGGCTCTCTGCTCAGTGGGGAGCCTGCTTCCTCCTCTCTCTCTCGGCCTGCCTCTCTGCCTGCTTGTGATCTCTCTCTCTCTGTGTATGTCAAATAAATAAATAAGATTTTTTTTTAAGATTTTATTTATTTATTTGACAGAGATCACAAATAGGCAGAGAGGCAGGCAGAGAGAGAGAGGGAAGCAGGCTCCCTGCTGAACAGACAGCCTGATGTGGGACTCGATCCCAGGACCCTGAGCTTATGACCTGAGCTGAAGGCAGCAGCTTAACCCACTGAGCCACCCAGGTGCCCAAATAAGATCTTTTTTAAAAAATGAAAGATTTCTGTTGGTGTCCAGACAAAGTCTCTGGAAATCATAGAATCTGTGACTATAGAGACCATCTGGCCCATCCCTTTCGTTTTATAGAGAGAAAACTGAGGCTGTGGGGTGATGTTATTCTCTCACTCTGGTGAGCCCTGGAGAATTCACAAGGAGTTTCCAAGGCTGTAGAGTGCTGAGCTGCATCAAGACTTAAGTTGACAGGCTAGGTCTCCATCTTGCTACTTGTGTTGGAACAGAAAGATTCTCAGTCTTTCGGGCCAAATCCTGTGAACACTTGTGTGAGCTGAAGGCAGTTATTATGACATATTGAGGGACTGTTAATACACTTTGGGTTTATGACAGATATTGTGAATTTGACCTAGATAGGTCAATGCTGTAAGCCAACTCTGCTGTAGAGAGAAGGTGGGGACTTGCACCGATGGAGGGTCTTGAAAGGACATCTCCCAAAAGTCTGATCATCCATCCTAAAATAGCCTTTTCCATCTTTGTGGTCAGCAGATTTCTAGGCTTCTAGTCCCCTCTCCACAGACTCATGGGGCTCCTGATTGCCCTGGATCATTGACAAGGGTCAATTGACTGATGTAGTCATTCACGTAGACTGAGCACAATTGGGGAGGGTCTGATGATATCACTGTTACTGCAGGACTCACAGGCTCATCTCTGGTTACTGTGGGTGAATACTGTTTATTGATGACCTCAGAAGAACAGCTGGTACATGCTAGAGGCAAGAGTATGGTACAGTCTTCACTGGCAACCAGAGGTGTCCAAACATTGATTCAACTCCCGAGAGCTCCCTAATGCTTTCACCTGACCTCCTTGTGCAGGCAGATTCTGAGAAATCTTGTGACATTAACTCTTTTACTGGTTCCGTGGTCTCTTCCAGCCTCTGCACACAATCCTCCATGAGCCCTCTGCCCCACCCCCCAATCTCTTCTTGGTCTATTTTTCCCTTCCCCCCAGTGCTCTAAAATGGAATGGGGGTAGCCAGCTTTTCATCCTGAAATCTATTATTGATCACAAAGCGTTTTCTCTTTCGCTATTCAAAATAGCTAGGTTCTTGCAAGAAAGCCTTTCCTTTTAAAAGCAGCTATCTTCCCCACGAACCTCAGATGTGCATTTTGAAATTCAAGGTTGTGCCACCACCCTTTTTTTTTTTTCTCTGCATTTTTTTCTGTGGCAACTATCCCTTGAGGGCAGCATACAGAACAGGAAGTCCTTAGCTGCTGTGTGCACACTGGGAACAGGGCAGCTGTGATCGGAACCACAGGAGAATCATGCACAGGTTAACTGAAAACTTTTTACCTTGCTACATGGAGAATTTAGATCACCTCCTACCCACCCCTGATGTTTGCCAATGGTCCACACAATTAAAGAGAAATTGAGGCCTCGTTACCTTAAGTTAGCCAGATTCTTGTCCAGCTTCCCATTTCATGAGTTGCTTTGTTGTGATTTGACTACAAATTATTTTACCCAAGGGACACCTGGGTGGCTCAGTCGTTTAGCATCTGCTTTTGGCTCAGGTCATGATCCCAGAGTCCTGGGATTGAACCCCACATCAGGCTTCCTGCTCGGTGGGAAGCCTGCTTCTCCCTCTCCCACTCCCCCTGCTTGTGTTCCCTCTCTGGTTGTCTCTCTCTGTCAAATAAATAAATAAAATTTTTTTAAAAAATTATTTTACCCAGAAGAGCAATGTGTGGAAATTTTCTATAGGAATAGCATGCTTGGAAAAGAGCCCTGGGTCTTTGTCTTTGTCTCTTCAGAAGTTGTTTTAAGGTGGGTCACTGAGACATCTCCTACCTGAGAACAGAGAGAATTTGCGGAGGGCCCTCATGGCTAAGAGAAGAGTGAGAAAAAGAACATATTCAGAAGCCAACAGGGGCCAGAGATAGAATAAATATATTGTCTGTGGTTTTCACGGACAATGCTCACTAGTCTCCAGTATATTCTTGAAAGAAAACTTTGTGTCTTTAACTGAGATATGGGATAGAGTTTGAGCAATTATCAGCCTTTCTACTAAGAAAAGAAAATCCTGCATTAAAATCATTATTATTTCTTCACTTCTGTTTCCATTACTCCAGCTATAGATGTTTTACCTGCTTAATAGGCTGGCTCCGACTAGAGGCTGGCATGGGTGAAAGATGGTGGCTGTTGCTTGTCATCCACTGAACAAGTGTTAAGGAATCACAAGGTCCATTTGGGACGGTGGATTCCCCCATATGGCTAATGTTAACGTGGTCTAGGGCTGAGAAAATCGATCAGCCTCTACCTCCCCCAGCCAGCTTCTGGTTCCCCAGGTTTGTGCGCCAGGTCTCACCTCGCCTTGGGCTTCCTTCCGTAGGGGCTGGAGTCAGTCATGGGGCCCTCAGTGTTGGGTTCTCTCCCTGGACGCTCACGGTGCCCTCCTGCAAGGTCTTAGCCTGTGCACGTGTCTGGAATCCTCAAACTCTGCCTCACTTCTTGCCCAGTTCTTTGAGGACGTTGGATTTGCTCCCTTTGACCCAGCTACTGGCTTGAATCCTGGATGGCAAGAGACCAAATGCTGAGAAACTCTATGGCCTTAACAATTGGCTCTCCTGAGCTAGTCAAGATGGTAGAGAAGTAGCAGGCTGAGACTACTTCAGCTAGCAGGAGATCAGCTAGATAGCTAGATAGCTTATCTAAAGATTGCAAACACCTACAAATCCATCGCAGATCGAAGAGAAGAAGAACAGCAATTATAGAAACAGAAAATCAACCACTTTCTGAAAGGTAGGACTGGCGGAGAAGTGAATCCAAAGCGACGGGAAGATAGACCCTGGGGGGAGGGGCCGGCTCCCAGCAAGCGATGGAGCAATGGAGCACAAAATCAGGACTTTTAAAAGTCTGTTCCACTGAGGGACATCGCTCCAGAGGCTAAACCAGGGTGAAGCCCACACGGGGTCAGCGTGGCCTCAGATCCCGCAGGGTCACAGAAGGATCGGGGGTGTCTGAGTGTTGCAGAGCTTACAGGTATTAGAACGGGGAAGCCGGCTACAGAGACAGAGCTGAGGAGTGAGCTCCCAGCTCGGGGTTACCTTGAAACGGTTACAGGCTCGGTGATCTCAGAGCGCAGCCAGAGGTCAGGCAGACAGGAGTTACTGGGCGCTGTTCTCTGAGGGTGCACTGAGGAGTGGGGCCCCAGGCTCTTGGCTCCTCCGGCTGGAGACCAGGAGGCTGCCATTTGTATTCCTGTCCTCTGGAACTCTACGGAAAGTGCTCAGGGAACAAAAGCTCCTGAAAGCAAACCAGGGCGGATTAATCAGCCCGGCCCCTGGTAAGGGCAGTGCAATTCCGCCCGGGCAAATACACTTGAGAATCACTACACCAGGCCCCTCCCCCAGAAGATCAACAAGAAACCCAGCCAAGACCAAGTTCACCTACCAAGGAGTGCGGTTTCAATACCAAGGAGAGCAGCAGAATTCCGAGGAGGAGAAAGCAAAGCATGGAACTCATGGCTTTCTCCCCATCATTCTTTAGTTTTGCAGTTAATTTAATTTTTTTCTTTCTCAATTTTTTTCCCTCTTCTTCTGCTAAAAAATTTTTAACTTTTAACCTTTTCTTTTTTTAACCTTTTTAAACTCGTTTATCTAATATATATATATATATATATATATATCTTTCTTTTTTATACTTTTTCTTTATTCCTTTTCTTTTTTTAATTGTTTCTTTCTTTTTTTTTTTTTCTGAACCTCTTTTTATCCCCTTTCTCCCCCCTCATGATTTGTGATCTCTTCTGGTTTGGTTAAAGCATATTTTCCTGGGGTTGTGGCCCTTTAGTATTTTACTTGCTCCTTCATATACTCTTATCTGGACAAAATGACAAGGCGGAAAAATTCACCACAAAAAAAAGAACAAGAGGCAGTACAAAAGGTTAGAGACCTAAACAATACAGACATTGGTAATGTGTCAGATCTAGAGTTCAGAATGACAATTCTCAAGGTTCTAGCTGGGCTCAAAAAAGGCATGGAAGATATAAGAGAAACCCTCTCAGGAGATATAAAAGCCCTTTCTGGAGAAATAAAAGAACTAAAATCTAACCAAGTTGAAATCAAAAAAGCTATTAATGAGGTGCAGTCAAAAATGGAGGCTCTCACTGCTAGGATAAATGAGGCAGAAGAAAGAATTAGTGATATAGAAGACCAAATGACAGAGAATAAAGAAGCTGAACAAAAGAGGGACAAACAGCTACTGGACCACGAGGGGAAAATTCGAGAGATAAGTGACACCATAAGACGAAACAACATTAGAATAGTTGGGATTCCAGAAGAAGAAGAAAGAGAGAGGGGAGCAGAAGGTATACTGGAGAGAATTATTGGAAAGAATTTCCCCAATATGGCAAAGGGAACAAGCATCAAAATTCAGGAGGCTCAGAGAATGCCCCTCAAAATCAATAAGAATAGGCCCATACCCCGTCACCTAATAGTAAAATTTACAAGTCTCAGTGACAAAGAGAAAATCCTGAAAGCAGCCCGGGAAAAGAAGTCTGTAACATACAATGGTAAAATATTAGATTGGCAGCTGACTTATCCACAGAGACCTGGCAGGCCAGAAAGAGCTGGCATGATATTTTCAGAGCACTAAACGAGAAAAACATGCAGCCAAGAATACTATATCCAGCTAGGCTATCATTGAAAATAGAAGGAGAGATTAAAAGCTTCCAGGACAAACAAAAACTGAAAGAATTTGCAAACACCAAACCAGCTCTACAGGAAATATTGAAAGGGGTCCTCTAAGCAAAGAGAGAGCATACAAGTGGTAGTTCAGAAAGGAACAGAGACCATATAGAATAACAGTCACCTTACAGGCAATACAATGGCACTAAATTCATATCTCTCAATAGTTACCCTGAATGTTAATGGGCTAAATGCCCCAATCAAAAGACACAGGGTATCAGAATGGATAAAAAAACAAAACCCATCTATATGTTGCCTCCAAGAAACTCATTTTAAGCCCGAAGACACCTCCAGATTTAAAGTGAGGGGTGGATAAGAATTTACCATGCTAATGGACATCAGAAGAAAGCAGGAGTGGCAATCCTTATATCAGATCAATTAGATTTTAAGCCAAAGACTATAATAAGAGATGAGGAAGGACACTATATCATACTCAAAGGGTCTGTCCAACAAGAAGATCTAACAATTTTAAATATCTATGCCCCCATTGTGGGAGCAGCCAACTAGATAAACCAATTAATAACAAAATCAAAGAAACACATCAACAATAATACAATAATAGTAGGGGACTTCAACAATCCCCTCACTGAAATGGACAGATCATCCAAGCAAAAGATCAACAAGAAAAAAAAGGCCTTAAATGACACACTGGACCAGATGGACATCATAGAAATATTCATAATATTTCATCCCAAAGCAACAGAATACACATTCTTCTCTAGTGCACATAGAACATTTTCCAGAGTAGATCACATCCTCGGTCCTAAATCAGGTCTCAACTGGTATCAAAAGGTTGGGATCATTCCCTGCATATTTTCAGACCACAATGCTCTGAAGCTAGAACTCAACCACAAGAGGAAGTTTGGAAAGAACCCAAATACATGGAGACTAAACAGCATCCTTCTAAAGAATGAATGGGTCAACCAGGAAATTAAAGAAGAATTGGAATAAATCATGGAAACAAATGATAATGAAAACACAACGGTTCAAAATCTGTGGAACACAACAAAGGCAGTCCTGAGAGGAAAATATATAGCGGTTCAAGCCTTTCTCAAGAAACAAGAAAGGTCTCAGGTATACAACCTAACCCTACACCTAAAGGAGCTGGAGAAAGAACAAGAAAGAAACCCTAAACCCAGTAGGAGAAGAGAAATCAAAGATCAGAGCAGAAATCAATGAAATAGAAACCAAAAAAACAATAGAACAAATCAACGAAACTAGGAGCTGGTTCTTTGAAAGAATTAATAAAATTGATAAACCCCTGGCCCGACTTATCAAAAAGAAAAGAGAAAGGACCCAAATAAATAAAATCATGAATGAAAGAGGAGAGATCACAACTAACACCAAAGAAATACAAACTATTATAAGAACATACTATGAGCAACTCTAACAAATTTGACAATCTGGAAGAAATGGATGCATTCCTAGAAACATATAAACTACCACAACTGAACCAGGAAGAAATAGAAAGCCTGAACAGACCCATAACCAGTAAGGAGATTGAAACAGTTATTAAAAATCTCCAAACAAACAAAAGCCCAGAGCCAGACAGCTTCCCAGGGGAATTCTACCAAACATTTAAAGAAGAACTAATTCCTATTCTCCTGAAACTGTTCCAAAAAATAGAAATGGAAGGAAAACTTCCAAACTCATTTTATGAGGCCAGCATCACCCTGATCCCAAAACCAGACAAGGATCCCATCAAAAAAGAGACCAATATCCTTGATGAACATAGATGTGAAAAATCTCACCAAATACTAGCCAATAGGATTCAACAGTACATTAAAAGGATTATTCACCACAACCAAGTGGGATTTATTCCAGGGCAGCAAGGTTGGTTCAACATCCGCAAATCAGTAAATGTGATACAACACATCAATAAAGAAAGAACAAGAACCTTATGATACTCTCAATAGATGCTGAAAAAGCATTTGACAAAGTACAGCATCCCTTCCTGATCAAAACTCTTCAAAGTATAAGGATAGAGGGCACATACCTCAATATTATCAAAGCCATTTATGAAAAACCCACCACAAATATCATTCTCAATGGAAAAAAACTGAAAACTTTTCTGCTAAGGTCAGGAACATGGCAGGGATGTTCATTATCACCACTGCTATTCAACATAGTACTAGAAGTCCTAGCCTCAGCAATCAGACAACAAAAGGAAATTAAAGGCATCTAAATCGGCAAAGAAGAAGTCAAACTACCACTCTTTGCAGATGATATAATACTATATGTGGAAAACCCAAAAGACTCCACTCCAAAACTGCTAGAACTTGTACAGGAATTTAGTAAAGTGTCAGGATATAAAATCAATGTACAGAAATCAGTTGCAATTCTCTACACCAACAACACGACCGAAGAAAGAGAAATTAAGTATTCAATCCCATTTACAATTGCACCCCAAACCATAAGATACCTAGGAATAAACCTAACCAAAGAGGCACAGAATCTATACTCAGAAAACTATAAAGTACTCATGAAAGAAATTGAGGAAGACAAAAAGAAATGGAAAAATGTTCCATGCTTCTGGATTGGAAGAATAAATATTGTGAAGATGTCTATGCTACCTAAAGCAATCTCCACATTTAATGCAATTCCTGTCAAAGTACCATCCATCTTCTTCAAAGAAATGGAACAAATAATTCTAAAATTTATATGGAACCAGAAAAGACCTCAAATAGCCAAAGGAATATTGAAAAAGAAAGCCAAAGTTGGTGGCATCACAATTCTGGACTTCAAGCTCTATTACAAAGCTGTCATCATCAAGACAGCATGGTACTGGCACAAAAATAGACACATAGATCAATGGAACAGAATAAAAAGCCCAGAAATAGACCCTCAACTCTATGGTCAACTAATCTTCGACAAAGCAGGAAAGAATGTCCAATGGAAAAAAGACAGCCTCTTCAATAAATGGTGTTGGGAAAATTGGACAGCCACATGCAGAAAAATGAAATTGGACCATTTCCTTACACCACACACGAAAATAGACTCAAAATGGATGAAGGACCTCAATGTAAGAAAGGAATCCATCAAAATCCTTGAGGAGAACACAGGCAGCAACCTCTTCGACCTCAGCCGCAGCAACATCTTTCTGGGAACATCACCAAAGGCAAGGGAAGCAAGGGCAAAAATGAACTATTGGGATTTCATCAAGATCAAAAGCTTTTGTACAGCAAAGGAAACAGTTAACAAAACCAAAAGACAACTGCCAAAATGGGGGAAGATATTTGCAAACAACATATCAGATAAAGGACTCGTGTCCAAAATCTATAAAGAACTTAGCAAACTCAACACCCAAAGAACAAATAATCCAATCAAGAAATGGGCAGAGGACATGAACAGACATTTCTGCAAAGAAGACATCCAGATGGCCAACAGACACATGAAAAAGTGCTCCATATCACTCGGCATCAGGGAAATACAAATCAAAACCACAATGAGATATCACCTCACACCAGTCAGAATGGCTAAAATAAGTCAGGAAATGACAGATGCTGGCGAGGATGCGGAGAAAGGGGAACCCTCCTACACTGTTGGTGGGAATGCAAGCTGGTGCAACCACTCTGGAAAACAGCATGGAGGTTCCTCAAAATGTTGAAAATAGAACTGCCCTATGACCCAGCAATTGCACTACTGGGTATTTACCCTAAAGATACAAATGTAGTGTTCCGAAGTGGCACGTGCATCCGAATGTTTAAAGCAGCAATGTCCACAATAGCCAAACTATGGAAAGAACCTAGATACCCATCAACAGATGAATGGATCAAGAAGATGTGGTATATATACACAATGGAATACTATGCAGCCATCAAAAGAAATGAAATCTTGCCATTTGCGACAACGTGGATGGAACTAGAGCATATCATTCTTAGTGAAATAAGTCAAGCAGAGAAAGACAACTATCATATGATCTCCCTGATATCAGGAAGTGGTGATGCAACATGGGGGTTTAAGGGGGTAGGAGAAGAATAAATGAAACAAGATGGGATCTGGAGGGAGACAAACCATAAGTGACTCTTAATCTCACAAAACAAACTGAGGGCTGCTGGGGGGAGGTGGGTTGGGAGAAGGGTGTTGGGATTATGGACATTGGGGAGGTTATGTGCTATGGTGAGTGCTGTGAACTGTGTAAACCTGGTGATTCACAGACCTGTACCCCTGGTGAAAATATATATTATATGTTTATAAAAAATTAAAAATTAAAAAAAAAAACAAAAAAAGAATTGGCTCTCCTGGGGCGCTTGGTTGGCTCAGTGTGTTAAGCCTCTGCCTTCAGCCCAAGTCATGATCTCGATGTCCTGGGATTGAGCCCACATCAGGCTCTCTGCTCATCAGGGTGCCTGCTCTCCCCCACAACTCCCTGCCTGTCTCTCTGCCTACTTGTGATCTCTCTCTGTGTTAAATCAATAAACCTTTAAAAAAAAAAAAAAAGATTTGGCTTTCCTACATTGCTGCCAGATATCTGTGGGTTGTTTCTCTTGGTTTCAACTTTCCTCTTCTGTCTCATCTGCACAGCAGTGTGGTTACAAGTCTTAAGTAGGGGCTTTGAAGTCAGACTACCCTGGAATATTTCCTGGTTCTTCCCCTGGAAAGCTTAGTGACCTTGGGAAATTTATTCAATTTTCCTCGGGCTTCATTTTCTCTTTCCGAGGATAAGAAGAGTTTCTGGTAGACACAGTTTTGTTGTTTCTTTCTCTCTGAACTCCAGCTTCATTGGAGTCTCCATCCTTCCTCTACAGACCCTCAGGGAGAGTGAGCTTCGCATCACATGCTTCATGAATGGGCACATGTCCTAGTAACGTTCACTTGAGAATTGAGAGGAAATCTGCTAATCACCAGTTCCCTGACTTCTAAAAGAGAGCCATAAGGAAAGTGAGTTTTCCAGCTAGATAGTAGATGTGACAACCCAGAGCTACTGTAGCCATCTTGCTATGTCTTGTTACACTTGCAACCAAAACGGAGGATGGAAGAGCATGGACACAGGCAGATACTGAGTACTTGCTGGATTAACCCAGTCCTGAAGTCTGCCCTTCCACTGTCTATGGCCTTATAGAGAGTATAGATTTACTTCCTAGTTAAGTCAGTTTGAGTAAGAGGTTTTATTTCTTTTCGCTAAGAGAACATGCTAATTAATTAAGTAAGTAAGTAATTTATAGAGAGTGTAGGGGGTGGGGCAGAGGGAGAGAGAAAATCTTAAGCAGGCTCCATACTGGGTTTGATCTCACAACCCAGAAATCTAACCTGAGCTGAAATCAAGGGTTGGGTGCTTAACCACCTGAGCCACACAGGCACCCCTGGCCCAAAGAATCTTTTTTTTTTTTTTTTTTTTAAGATTTTATTTATTTATTTGACAGAGAGAAATCAGAAGTAGATGGAGAGGCAGGCAGAGAGAGAGAGAGGGAAGCAGGCTCCCTGCCGAGCAGAGAGCCCGATGCGGGACTCGATCCCAGGACCCTGAGATCATGACCTGAGCCGAAGGCAGCGGCTTAACCCACTGAGCCACCCAGGCGCCCCCAAAGAATCTTAACTTATAAGTAGAGTTATTGACAGTACTGAGAATAATAAAGCATTTAAAGTACTAAGCATATAGTTGATGCCCATCACCTATTTTTTGTGAATATAATTTTTATTATAACTCCACTGACTCTCGTGGGCCTGACTTTGGGGGTTGTGCCATACCAGCTCCTACCTTTCCCATTTAGTCCTGACGTGTTTGTTCATGAATCCCTTGCTGCTGAAATCCCACCGTGTTCCATTTCTGATCCTTCCTGATATATGATTACCAGAAGAGGGAGGAAGAGCAGTATGTGCCCATTGGAAAAACATGATTCATTCCTGAATTCTGCAGGCACTGGATGGAATTCATTTTGGGCCTGTGTGTGTGTGTGTGTGTGTGTGTGTGTGTCCTTATTGCTGGTATTCCTTTAGGATTTCTCTACATGATTGTCCATTTCAACTCATTTGTACCTCCATGGACCTGGCTGAATTCTCATTTACAATCAGCTCCTCCTGGGCTTGCTCTCCTGGTCTGCTTTCAGATGGACATAGTTGTATAACGCTATTCGCAGAGACACCACAAGGGCCCTTAACTTTTCACCCATCCATCTGCAGGGTTCATCTTCTATCTGTATTTGCTTTGTGTCTTCCCTCCGCTGCGCATTATCACATAGACACACAGAGCCCTGGGGGTGATCCTTGAAGCCAACAAAGCTAGGGCCTCGTCCACACAGATATGCTGTCATAGAGAACTCGAATTCTCCTTACAATTGCCAAACATAAATTAGTTCATCCGATTAAAATTCACAAACACATTGAACATTACCAAAGTGCAGTATAAATGATGCATTTTTAAATTAATGTTTGACTAATGCTTTCTTATGCTCAGCCTACTCACAGCTGGGTTTTGAAAAATAAAGTTTATTTCTTATTTCTGGTCATCATTACCAATGTCTTTGTCTCTCTGAAAGCCATGAAGTTAGGAAGACTTCAAGTGACCCCAATGCTGTTCAGGTTACCTTTTCTTTTCTTCTTTCTTTCTTTTTTTTCTTTCTTCTTCTTCTTTTTTTTTTTTTTTTTTTTTTTTGTTTTTTTGCTTTTCAAAGTGAATATAAAATTTGATGGAGACCTGAGAAGCTAGGACTCAAGAATTGGTGTAGGATGAAACAGAAAATGAAGAATTTCAGGTGTCAGCTGTCAGAGCAGGAGTAATATTTCAGACCCTATTAGAATTCTATAATTAGGGAGCAGTTATCACAACCTGAAGAATATTATAATTGGATGATATATCCAGTTGGGAGGTAAGTAAGGAGTTATCATGGCTGGATTTAAATTTCTTATTTCTTAAGGTAATTCAATGTCTAATTTTAGAGGCGTGTATCTGCAACCTTCCCCCAAGAGGGAAATCCACATCCTCAATTCCTTACAGGATCTAATAATAATTCCTTACATGTATATCGTACTTTACGGTTATCTCACTGACATCACCTTCAGGTCCAGTAACATGATCTCTTCCTAAAGATAGTCACTGCCAGTCGCCTGTCCCAGGCTATGGTGGATGACCTAGAAAAAATGTAAAGTGATAGATAATCCTCCAAGCCCACGCAGCCCGCATTCTTAACACCAACATTTCTGCCTGGATGTGAATAAGCTGCACGTCAGATGGTCAGACAATTAGAGTGTTTCTACTCTCCTTCTGGGCTCTTTCTCTGCTGCAAGGGATGACGAGCAGTGAAGACTGTTGTGGAGGCATTAAGTAAGCAGCTGGCAGGGGCTGCTTTACATCTTATCAACCGCGGTACTTCAACTCTGGTGTGTGAGAATCCCTTGGGAAAGTTGACAATAAGTCCCAATGACCAGGCTACATCCCAAAGCAAGACCTTGGTATTTTCTGAGCCCCCTCAGGGAATTCCACTTTTCGGCAGGATGACAACCAGGGCTCACAGAAGCCGCTTTGGCCACCTGCAAGGAGAGGTCCAGGAACCATAACCGACTGACTCGGTTTTGTAGGTATCACTGGAAAACAAATCTGTTCACGTCTAAGGTCATGCTCATTTGCTTCCATGTCTATGCCTCTCAGGAAATCGAAGAGCATGGCATAAGGTTTTATATTAAAGCGTTTGCCCACTATTTCTGTTAACTAATTTTAGTTTATTTCATTTCATATCATTCTATTTCTCATGTGGCTGATTTTCTAGAAACGGTCCATGGCAAAAGGCGGTCATGGTACAGGTTTGGTTGAGACCCAGTGGTTGTAGGTTGCATGTTCCTGGGTCAAAGGATATTTCCTATATTCCCCCAGGACCCCAAAAGCCGCATTTAGCTTTCCTGGCTCTTGTCACAGGCTTTCCTTGTGAAAACAGATGCTGAGTTGACTGCCCTGATGCTCAGGCTGAAAAGCAGGCAACTTTATTACTTCTAGCTGGGGCCTGATGATAGTTGAGACAAGCAACATTCCTCCTCCCCGCGCCCCCGCCCACCTGCCTTCTCCTCTCCTGATCTGCTGCGCTGCCATCCTTAGCATTTAGATAAATAAAAACAGTTAGGTTCCTGGGTCTGCACAGCCAATTTCCTCTTGGCAATTTTAAACCTTCAAAGATTGCCCAATGTGACAGAAAACATTCTAAGTGAGACTGAATTTTAAGAAGGAAATGAAACAAGGGGCTTGTGTGAGAGCAACAGGGGGGAAAGTGAAGTTCATTTGTCCTTCTGGTTCTTGAGTCACCAGGGGGAGGCCATGCCTGTTAGGTTGCCTCTTCTTACTAAAATTCCCCAGGAATAGAGTCTATGGCTGGAGACGAAGATGGAAGGGTGACAGAGAGATGGAGGACAGTGGGGCAACAGAAAGCAGCTGGACTGGGCTGAGCCATGCTGACCCCCAGCAGCTAGGAGGCCGCTGACTGCAGGAGAGGCTTCTTGCTGTCCTAGAACTCTTTTGCAGGTAATCTCAGTCCCCGCTTCTCCCTGGACCAGCAGTTAGCTTTAGAGATCTTCGAAGCCATGGGTCTGCTTTATCACCAAAGCTTTTCAGGTTCACAGAGCTCCTTTTATTCATTTCTCTTAACAACCAAATTCCAGAAGGCCATGGTGGTTGTGCTTGGTTGGTGATGAGAGCAGCCCAGATAGGTGTGTTGGCGGAGCTGGGAGGTGGAGACTTTCTGCTGGCTGTTTGAAGATGCAATGCATGTCTTGCAATCAGACAGGAGTTCGAAGATATCATGGTGCCTCCGAGAAGGTAGCTTCTGGCATGGTCTTAGTCTGTGCCTCCTTCTGGCAACTATTTGGAAGAGCCGCTGTGCTTTCAGAGTAGGAAATAGTGCTGGTTGCCTCTCTCCAATGAGGGAAATGTAAGAATTTCTTGGAGAGGAGAGTAATCTCATATGCAGCCATCACAGTATGGTGAGGAAGTGGACAGCCGCAGGAATCAGACACGTTTGTAGATAAAATCCAGGGGTGTCACCCCAGGGAGTAATTTTGTCTTTCCAGACTTCATTATCTGTAAGTAACGGGTATAAGGCATTAACAAGAGCCGTGGTTTTCAAACTTTATTTGCGTTAGAATTGCCTGGAAGACTGGTGGAATATAGATTGCCAGCCTTTACCCCCAGAGTCTGATTGAGTAGGTCTGGGCTGGAGTTTGATTGAGTAGGTCTGGGCTGGAGTTTGATTATTTGCATTTCTTATTAGTTCCCTAGTGCTGCTGCTGCTGCTGCTGCTGCTGCTGCTGCTGCTGCTGTTGGTCTGGGGATCACATTCATTTATTTTGTGGATTTCTAGTAAACCATGTATCCAGCATTTACCTAGACATGGGTCATAGTAGTGAGCAAAATAAAATTCTTGTCCCCATAAGGTTTGTATATAGTTGCAAGAGATGGCAATAAACAAATAAACAGGTAAATACAGAGTAACATAAATATGTAACATGAGAAGCATGTGGGGGAGGAAGAAATTCCCTTCTGTCTATCATGACTATCATTCTTCCTCTGTTCTAAGGTTTTTCCAGGAGAAAAATCCAAAGTTTTATTAACCACACAGGGAGACCCAATAATGAAACTGAGACCTCAAGAAATCACGGAGGCAGGCAGTTTGTATACTTTTTTTAAACAAAGAGACAGTATCTGTGAGGAATTGGCAGGACAAAAGAAAAGTTAACTTTGGGAGTTTCAAACATCCAAGCAGAACCTGGGCTGCAGCAGTACAAAAGTTACAAGGATTGTTTATATAGCCTTCTCAGCTCTCAATTTCCTCTGATCATAAGGATCTCTTTGCCTCCTGGTATTGGAAGAGTGCCTTTTGCACGACAGATTTATTTCTTGCTTCTGGAGACAGGCAGGGTTGTTAGAGTTTTTTGTTTTGTTTTGTTTTGTTTTGTTTTGTTTTTGCATCGGTTGTTTCTTAAGTAACTTTTATATAAAATAATCAATATGCCAAAGTGGCACATTTAAAAGGAGCTCACCCTTGGCCCCTACAAGTAATATTTAAAAATTAGAAGAGGATTAGGGCTGCTGTGATGAGGTTATGGTGGGACTATCATTCTACATACAATGGTCAAGGTGGAATTTACTAATACACTGACATTTGAGGACCAGTCTGACTCCTCTTTGACAGTGTCTGGGGAAAGTGTCTTATGCAAGTAAAACAGCAAGTCCAAAAGGTCCTGAGGCAGGAGTGTGATATATATGCTTAACAAACCATGAAGCAACCACTATGGCTTGATCATAGAAGAGAACGGGAGGGATGAGGTCTCTAGGACATGAAAATGGGGAGAGTTTGCTCAGAGGGGGAACCTGATCTGACTTCCATCATAAAAGATCTACTCCAGCTGGTGTGCTGAGTGAGGACGGATTGCAGTCCAGTAAGGATGGAGGCCTAGAGATTAGGCCGGAAGCTACTGCAATAACCTGAGTACTACATAATGGTAGCTTGGTCCATGGTTGGGTGGAGTGGTTGAAATTCTGAATAACTTATGTAGGTAGTGCTAACAAGACTTACAAATGGATTTGATGTGGAATAAGGAGAACAGGAGGAGTCAAGAATTAATCCAGGTTCAGCTTGGATATCCAGAAAAATGAGGTTCTGTTGACACAGAGAAGGCAGGGAGAAGTAAGGTGTGCAGGAAAGGGTTAACCCAGCAGGTCTGCATTGCTCAAACCCTACAGACAGCACAAAAGCTAGTCTTCAGGACTGGTCTTTGGCCAGCTCCTGCGAGATAACCTCTGAGCCTCTGGGATATTTGGCCTGATAGAGTCCTTTTGTATGTCTGAAGAGTTGGTTGGACCACAAGATACCAGTGTAAGTGAAATAGGCCAAAAATAGAGATAAGATTATTATCTATTGTACTATTATATTCTAATTATATTATATACTATTATACTATCTATTATACTATTATTACAGTGAATATCTGTTTACTCTCAGGGGTTGGAGATTGAGTGACTGATATCAGTCGTGTGGTCACTCAATGTTTACATGATTAACCCTCTCCATCCCCCCAAAATAATTGAATACCAAAACCTGGGTGAGCTTCCTTGGTTGGCAATACTGTGTATGCGTTATCATATACCAATTCCCCCATCCTGGGTGGACTAAATGTGCCCCCATCTGACTCCACTGGGAGGGATTCCTGAAAGCTTGCATATGGTTTCTTCTGAACATGTACCTTTCTCCATTTGCCAATTTTAATCTGTATCCTTTCACTGCAATAAACTACTGCTGTGAGTATAACAGCACTTCCCATTCCTGTGAATCCTTCTAGTGAATCCTTAAGCTCAAGGGTGGTCTTGGGGACCCGTATCATACAGTACACAAAGGAAAACAGAATTTGGTTTGGGACATATGAAGTCTGAGGTGCTTTTTATAGATCCAAATAGAGACGTCTGCTAAATTGTTGGCTATATGAGCCTGGGGCACCTGGGTGGCTCAGTTGCTTAAGCAACTGCCTTTGGCTCAGGTTATGATCCCGGAGTCCTGGGATCAAGTCCCACATTGGGCTCCCAGTTCAATGGGGAGTCTGCTTCTCCCTCTGATCTTCTCCCCTCTCATGCTTTCTCTCACTGTCTCAATCTCAAATAAATAAATAAAATCTTAAAAAAATAAAATAAAATGGATAAGCCTGGAGTTCAGGGGAAAGATTTGGCCTGAAGATGTAAGCGTGAGAGATGAGTGGTGGTGCAAAATCTATTGTTCTCTGTAGTCCTCAGTGTTCTCATTTTTCATAGGATTGGATTGCGCTAGATCATAGCAGCTAGGACTCCTTCTAGAGGGAATATTTAGAATTTCAAATTCTCTTTCTACCTCAGAGTGATTGCTTTTAGCTTCTTATTAAGGAGCATGTTTCCATGAGGGCAAAGTGAAAGCGTGATGTTACTCAGTTGCTGGGAAGAAGGCAAGTGAAGCATCTGGGAGGGGAATGGCCAGAAAAAAACAAGACTTATTTCAAGATTTCAAGCTCAATGCTGTCCAGGCTTCTGTCGTCTGGCCACTTCCAGCCATTGTTCTAGCTGCCTTCTAATCACTCTAGGCCTTTGCCAAGGAGTAACAGAAGTGGTAGGAGGGTTCATCCTACTGCTACTTGAACCAGTGATAATAAAGGCAACCATGCAAGGGGGGGTTGCGCTGGCTGGGTCCTTCCTCTGTTGGGGTTTAGCATTTGTGGAAAAAGGACCTTTTTCATGAAGTGGTGAGAAATCTATCATGTGAGTAAACATGGGTACTGCCTATAGACCTCCCATGTGGACATTATGATAAGATGAACTCAGTGAGGACAAGTGAGTGTGTTGATAGGTAAGCTATTAAGATCATTAAGTATCGATATTTAGGAGCTGAGTTTTGAGCTGGGGCTAAGCTGGGGCTTCTATTTGTGCTTATGGTGACCCAGTGTTGTGGCTCTTTTAGGATTGAGTGGGTTCTCATGATGTGGGACCTTCAGTGCCAAGACCAAGAGAGCCTCAAACAAACCAGAATAAGTTGGTCAGCCTTGTTGACACTGAGAAACATATTTCACTTTTGCCTCCTCATATGTGAAATAGAAATAATGGTACCTACTTCACAGGGTGGATTATGAGGATTCCATGAGGTAGTGTGTTCAAAAGAAATAGCATAGACGGGCTGCCCAATAAACATTGTGCTCTCCTTCATGGTGTGGTAAGAATGGGTTTTGTCACTATCCAGGGCTCTATTAAAGATTGACTGGAATGTTAAATAAATAATCCCAAGAATATCTTGTTTTATACTGCACCTAAATGCTTCAAAAGAAACCCTTTTACATTTTTTGTCGCACTTAATGCCAGTAACGGTGCCGCCTTTTGGAGACAGGAAAGCCTGACACACGTTAGTTTTATAAGAGAATAAGCCAGGGCTCTAACATTGAATACTATGGTTTCCAGCCCAGGATATAGGTATTTATGGCTACCTCAGGAATTAAAATGACAATTTGTTGAGTGACACCTCGTAAGCCTGTAATAAACACAAATACACACACACACTGAGGAATAGATTATTTTTCAGTTGAAGGCTTTTATCATCTATCTCCAACCCACAAAATGTCTCCTCAGGGATTGTGAAAAATAGAAGAGGTGCTGGCTTGTGTTAGTGAATTGTATCTTTCGCGAGACCAGACCTAACTTAGGTCCCCAGTGCTAACCCTGATAAGACCACTTTCCATTTTCTATAAAAGGCCTATGGTACTCTAGCAGACTCACCCCGGTGTTCCAGAATGCCAGCCTCTTTTATGTGGTCCTTCCAAAGATTAACAATGACTTTGTAAATTACCTACTGAAAATAGTGATCCTGTACAGAGCAGCATATTTTTTTTTAAAGATTTTATTTATTTATTTGACAGACAGAGATCACAAGTAGACAGAGAGGCAGGTGGAGAGAGAGGAGGAAGCAGGCTCCCTGCTGAGCAGAGAACCTGATTCGGGGATTGATCCCAGGACCCTGAGATTATGACCTGAGCTGAAGGCAGAGGCTTAACCCACTTGGCACACTTTCTCTTAAAGGGTGAGATAATAAATGTTTTAGACTTTGTGGGCCATTGGGGCTCTTTGACAACTACTCAGTTCTGCTATTGTAGAAGGAAAGCAGCCACAGGCAATAAGAGTTGATTTACAAAAACAGGCGACTGCGAAGGCCTTAGTTAACTGATCCCTGTTCTATATTACCCAATCCTTCATATAGATTTACTTATTTGAGAAAGAGTGTGCGCAAGTGGGGGGAGGAGCAAAGGGAGGGAGAGAATCTCAAGTAGACTCTGCATAGTGTGTGGAGCCTCATGTAGGGCTCGATCTCACAACCCTGCGAGCATGACTTGAACCCAAAATCAAGAGTCAAATGCTTAACCGACTGAGCCACACCGGCATCCTGTATATTACCCAGTCCTTTAAAACACATTTTAAACATAGTTCATAAATGAGCCAATGTATTCTTTCACTTAAAAATAGCGGCTAACCCTATTATAGTTATGACGAAGTAGTTTGCTTCTTTTTCATGTGATTTATGAGCCCGTCATCTTCATCTGTGATTGTGGCAGCCTTAGGGAGAGTCTGACATGTCAAAATAATTTCCCCACACGATGACTTATCCCTCCTACCCCAACACACCTACCTCCATGCCTGTCACTTAGAGAATCTACATTGCCTGATGTCCCAGAAGGGTAGCCCTACAACTCATATGGCCACAGTGAACAGATTAGGGGAGAATATTTGATCAAGATGGGCCACGATGGTTTTCTTTATGGAGACTTTAGAAAAAGGATGAACAAAGTCAGTTATTTCTAAGAAGTTGATTTGAATGTCAGGCTGACACAAAGACTGAGACTGTCATTGGGATGTTCACGAGTGAGCATAGATGTTTTTCTGCAGAAGAGAAGAGAAGAATGAAGCTTATAGACAATGCGAGCCTGGAGCTAAAGACAGGACCCAAGAGAAGTGGGAAGGTGACACTAATGACCTGGGGACAGTCCAGTTCCCAAGAGTCCAGGTGCATTTTTGTTTTTGCAATTGGGTTCCATGAGATTCTTATGGGGCCTTATAGAAATTCCATTTTCATGAATTTCTTCAAGTGGGTTTCTGTTCCTTGTATCTTTACAATTCCTCCCTAAGACACTGTCAAACTCCTTTTTTTCTTGTTTCTTCTCTGCTTTAAAAGGCTCTGTCACTTGCTGCTTGCTGGGACACCTGACATTAATATGATCTTCAGGAAGACTGAGAATATAGTTGGAGGAAAAGAAAATCTCTTTGAGAAAATGTAGCATGGTCATTGTCTCAACAAAGCGCTGTGGAGTTCTGGAAAGATCATTAACTTCAGAGTGAGCCACATCTATCTTTGAGTCCTGTCTTTCTACCACATGCTTAGTCTGTGATTACGGACTAATTATTTAACTTTTTGGAGTTCAAATTTCCTTACCTATAAAATAGAGATATTAGTATCTCTCTCCTAAGACTGGGATGACATACAATGAAATAAGGTAGCTAGAGACCATGGCGCAATACTACCTAGAGTTGGGGCCCAGTGCAAAGTAGATCTATGATCAACACACGTCATTTTTATTAGAGAATCAAAGTGACAGATCACGATGTCTTCCTGGCAGAGGAATCATAGCAGACACCTGGTAGGAAGGGAGGGGGAAACAAACCTCTTTAGGTCTGAGAGAGGGTTAGAAAGCAGTTTTGTTTGGTGTCATCAGGGAACATCTGTCTAGTGAAGTCTCAAGAGTTGAGGTCAATGATAAGATTTGGGCAAAGTGAGGTGTCACAGATACATAATACTCTGGCCAAGGAGCTTTGAGTATATGCTGCAAAGTAGATAACTCCCTCTTAGGGCTATCTGTATGCTCACTCGCCCAGCCTTCCTGGTACACGTGAAATTAGAGTTCTCTGTGGCTTCGTTCACCTGTCTTCTCAGTATTTTCTCCTCTGTGCACTTGGTTATGCTTTTCCGTTCATTTTAAATTAATCCTCATATTTTTCTCCAGTATCATTAACTCTGAAGGCCTATTCCAAATGACCATTCATCTTCTTCAATTGTGGTTCCTCTCTCCTGCTTCAAATTTCCTGTAGTTCTGTGTTCATGTTTCTTGCACACCACTCAGCATGGTCTTCCCTGCTTATCAACAGACCCTGTAAACTCTTAAAAGCTCCCAACCCCTTGTCCGATTCTGCTAAAGAGACTTTGTACCTGTCTGCATTTTCCAACTCTGTCATTGGTGGGTAGGATGCTGTCACGGATGGACTATATATTGGGCCTTTGCAATGTACAATTTGGGGGCTTGGGAAGGACAAATGGCCACTCTGTTGGTTTCCTATCCAACACCAGTTCATTCTTCTTTGCTAGCAGAGCCCAATTTTGGTCAGGTATCAGGCAGGTAGTTAAACAATTTAAGTTAAGAAGGCAGGGACCCTTTTCCAGTCTTAGGGGATGAATCAGAGTTAGCTTTATTTAGTCATGGTGTTCTCAACTCCTTCGCTAATGACTGAGGGGTGTGACCCAGTTCTGGCCAGCGAGAAATAAGAAGTTTGCTGAGGGCTTCTAGAGAAAGTTTTACTTCCTGATAAAAGAGACACGTATGAGAAATCCTTTCATTTTTTGATCCTGGACCATTTGGATGAGAGTGTGATGCTTATAGCAGTAGACGTCTTGTAGCTGTGCTGGGAGATTTTGCCAACACACTGGACAGAGCAGAGAAGAACAGAGAATGTAGGAAGAACTGGAGTCCTTGGTGTTCTCATTGAGATGCCAACTCAAACCTATTTCTTTTTTTTTTTCTATCTCTTTCATATAGAAAAATAATTTACTGGGGCACCTGGGTGACTCAGTCCTTAAGCATCTTCCTTCAGCTCAGGTCATAATCCTGGGGTCCTGGGATTGAGTCCTGCAGTGGGCTCCCTGCTCAGTGGGAACCTGCTTCTCCCTTTCCCACTCCCCCTCCTTGTGTTCCCTCTCTCACTGTGTCTCTCTCTGTCGATAACAAATAAAATATTTTTAAAAAGGAAGAAAAATAATTTATTAGGGTATCTAAGTTTCTATAAAGAAATCAAACCCCCTAAAATCAACAGCTTAAGGCAATTTATTTCTTGCTCATATAATGATATTCAAGACAGTGGGAACAATTATTTTCCTTATAGTCATTCAGGAACTCAGGCTTCCTCCATCTTGTTGCTGTCTTCTTTGTATTAAGCCACTGAAAAGAGAAAGAGCATGGGAAAATGTACATACATCAATGGGGTTTTATGAGTCATGTCAGAAAGTGACCTCTTACTAGCACTCGTGTTCAGTTGGCGAGAACTTAAATTTTGACCAACAGCCCCATCTAACTGCAGGGAGGCTGGAGACATCGTCTCCATAGTCTAGCTGTAAGCCAAAAATAGGGGAAACATTTTAGTATAAACTCCTGGTCTCTGTTATAGATAATATGTATCCCATTGTTCAAACCACTTTTAACTGGATCTTCTGCTACTCACACCCAAAGCATCCAAACAGATACAGAGCTAAAACAAGACGAGAGAAGAGGAAAGATTACAGAGGACAAGAGACAGGTAGGCTAGATCTGGAAGAAGTATTTTTTTGGAGAAGAGAACTAGAAACTATGGGTGGAAGGGGAGCAGGAGGGTGGGGTTGAGAGAGAGAATCAGCTATGGCACATGAAATCCAATGGATGGTCAAGACAGGAAGGATTTTAATATGTTTTTTCATACACTTTGTCTTTGGATGCTGTTTTCAGTATTTAAAAAATTTTAGTCGTAACATTTAAGTCAAGAAACACTTTGACTTGTGATGAAACTAATTTTACTTGCTTCACTCTGTTTCTTTAATCATGGCATAACCCTGAGACTGGACCACATAAGTATCTGGGCTCATAAGGGTTACACAAAACATGCATCTAATCTACTCCGCTAGATTGGGCAGCTCTTGGAAGGTGGAGGCATCACTGGAAAAGAATATAGAGGGGGTGAAGATGGGGAGAACATGATATTACCAGAGAGGGTTAATGAAGACCTCAATTGGAATCTTTGGAAATAGTCTCCACTATCTGAACTGGCTTTGGACATATGGACAGAGGGCGGTGACCCAGGCTTTGAAAAGTAGAATACAGATAATCATTGTTATTCTAGCATGCTCTATGGGGATCCTGGATCACAATTATGTCCATATTCTTTCAAATGGAACACGGAGATCTGAGAAGGTCTCCTTATCTTCTAAAGTTATCTTGTCCACTCTCCTCCTGTGATAGGACTTCTATTAAAAAACATTGAAAGTCTTTAAAAAAAAATTCTATGAAGAACCATTCTCTTTTTCACCTTTGAAACTTTTGCACACACATCTTACTTTGCCCAAAATATTCTCCCCTTTCTCCATTTTCACTCAGGTCCCTCTTCCCCCAGAACAGTCCTTTTGTCTGCTTAGTCTGAAATTCCTTCAGGAGTAGGATGTTACTTCCTCAAGAAAGCCTACTCGGCTCTCCCTGTGCTGGGCTAGGTGCCCCTCCCACAGGTCCTTACAGCACCTTACCCTCCCTACCTTGGTTCCTTTCACATTGAATGGCAAGTGCCTGGTGACCTCTGACTCCCTAACGACATTGCCCATTCCTTGAGAACAGGGGTGCATCCTTCCTACTCACAGTCTAGTGCAGAGTGCAGGGCGCAGAGCTCATGCCAAGTGGGTGCGCTGAGAGACTCATCCTCTGACGAATGAACGAGAGGCGATTTGGGGCTGAGGTTGTGGCAGAGTGGCCTCCGGGCAGGGGCTCTCTCAGAGCTTTGAGAGAGAGGAGAGCACGGTTGCAGCCCTGCGCTGGGGGCCTGCGGTGCTACCTGAGTAGCTGAAATCAGCTTTCTGATTGGGAGCCCATGCTGGGCTTCAGCGGCATTTGTTATGGAGGAGAAAACAGAAGGACTCAAGTACTCAACAGTAAGAAAGACAAAGTGAAGTTTCAGTGCTTGTCATTAGGGTCTGCCTTTTATATACACAGCAGCCACAATGAGCTAATTAGGAAGTTAACAAGCCCCTGATTTGAACTAATACCTGGCTTGATTGCATCCCATCATCATTATTGTGGGTAAGAGGCGAATTTCAATGAAAGTTTCCGAGTCAATTTGACATAATGAACTGATGACTGCGGAGATTTGATTGGAGCCCATCTATCCTTCTTCCAAACACACATTAATCTTCTCCCCCGGAGAAAACAGAGCTTCTGGAGGCCTCAGGACACAGAGCAGGACTTGGTCCCCACAATGGCAGTGATCAGGAAGCCTGGCTGGCAAGACCAGGCGGCAGACGATGCTGTCATAGTTAGTGTGAAGGAAAACCCTCCACAGACAATTTACCAATCTACTACGTTTTTATTCAGCCATTCATGAGTAGTCAGGCAGCATCCAGCCGAGCAGATAAGAGAGGAGCTCCGAAGGGCTCACCAAGGAGAAGACCACCGAGGGCATGGACAAGACAATTAGACCGCGCGTTTGCTGCCTGGTGCCGGCAGCATTGCTCTCTTTACATGGAACAAAGGGAAATCTCTCGCAGCTGGGTGAGGTACCTCGTGCTGGCTGGCCGGGGCCGATCAGACGAAACGGGCTCTCCATTTCTGGGAGATTGGACCCCAGACATTTGTTAAATTTAAGTTTGATGTGGAACTTAGCATGAGTGGCTGTTCTTGGGCCCAATCTGGTTGCTTCGTAAGGGGGAAGCTCTTATTAATCTAAAGCCTTCTTGTAAAGTACACTGAGCATACCGTGTATAATCCGACAATAAACACTTTTTTCTTTTTAAAATTTCTGTATCTGTCTTTGAGGGCTGGACATCCCGGTACTTGGCACAGTCTCTGACAGAGAACGTGCTCAGTCTGAATTTGTTGAAAGAATGAGTGAATGGGTGAGTGAGGAAGAGTCCTGTATGTTGAGTGGGCGTTGGGGGATAATGAGGATAACGTGAGCCTTTCCTGTGCACCTAAATACCATGTGACGTCATATAAAAATGCATCTTCTCTTTACAACACCTCTGCCAAATTGGTGAGATGTCCTGTTTTTCCCTTGACGGTTTCCCCTTTTGTCAACTGTATAACCTTAAATAAGGTAACTGACTCCCTTGGCCCTTAATCATCCTCGTCAGTAGAATGGAAATGAAAATACATATTTTATACCGATGTTCTGAGAATTGAATAAAATGTTAGGTATATAAGGTACTTTGCAAATAGTGCCCATTCAGTGTTCAGCAGTGTTCCCTCAGTAGGTATTTCTGGGGTAACAAAATTGCAAAATTTAAGGACATTGGTGTCCAAGGGTTCTTTGGCAGTTCCTAGTTTCGCTGATGTAGTCATGCAACTTTTTATTCAGGTTTTGTGAAAACATGATCATCCAAAAAATTCCCTGCATCAAAGATAGAAGGATGTTTCACAGATGAGATTTCAGTGGTCTGGAGCATCAGGAATGTGAACTCCAGCCATGGTGGCTACCAGGCTGTAACTCAGCCAGAAAAAGAGAAACTTCCAGGGGAAGGAGGCACTAATTGTCGTGGTCACTCTCTCTCAGTGATGATGCTGGTCATCCAGCCCAGTTTGGCTAGAGACTGCTCTCTGGAGAAGAGCCCTGCGCTTGCAGGAGGGATGTGAGGCATCTGGTACTTTATCCTGATTCACAGGATGAAAGGGAAACCTATGAGGTGGTCTTTTTGTGGCACTTGGTTTGCCTCCAAGAGGATCGTTGGCAATCTCACTCCATCCTCATAATGTGTCTAGTAGGAGAAGATAGCATCGGTTTTCTCCTTCTGAGAATCTTCTTTATCACCCGGCATATATCTTTTGTAGTGTCTTGAAATTGCAAAATTGGGAATGACAAAACATGCAAAAATGAATCACAGGTAAGAGTGATGGTTCAGAAATGACAAAGTGGGCTGTAGGTGGGATGCAGTTTAAAATGGAACATGAACAGAAGCAAAGCTTTCCTTTCTCTTTGCTTTCTTTCCTCGTCCCCACTTTCCAACCCTTATCTAGGAATAGAGGCTAAAGACAATGCAGGGAGTACATGTACTCCACTCGTGCAGGCCATGCGAGGGATCAAATCATAAAATCACCCAGTTGAGAGGAGAGAGAAGAAAGCAAGGGTGAGGCCAAAGATTAAGGCTGCAAAGAATATATATATGTACGTAGTACTAATTTTAATCACGGGTTGTATTGCGGAAGCCTGGATTGCATTATCTTCTCTTTTAGTGTGCCATCAGGGATTGGAGGAGGAGACCAAAAAAGAAGACAACATGATATGGAAAATAGCACACTTTTGTGTTTTAGCTATGGAACAAGTCAAGTGAAGGCTGGTATTCTAAGGAAGGAATGAGTGATCACACACGACACTAGCCTAGTTGGTGTGTTGGCTACTTGTGGTGATGTACCAAACCACCCCAGGCTCCGAGGCTTAAAGCAGCAAGCATTTATTCTAATTCATGTGTCTGTTGGTCAACTGGTCAAGCCAGCTTGATGGTAGTTCTGCAAGTTGTGGGGGTCACTTGGCTTAGCTTCTCATTGTATACTGGGCTCAGGTCTCCTTCATGGAGAGCCACGCTGGGGTCTGAGATAAGAAGGCAGATTTGACCTGGGGGAAATTCTTCTCGTGTTAATGGTAGAAGTACAAGAAGGATAAAGGAAACAGGTGATGCCTGTTAAGGCCTCCTTTGGAACTGGCACATTGCCACTCTCATCCACATTCATCCTTGGCCAATTCTCTTGGCCAAGACAACATGAAGAGAGGGAGAGAAAGGAAGAAAAATGCCTCTGGCAGGAAGAACTACTCATTTGCTTAGCAAAGGTTGTGGATCCAAAGATGGGTAAAGAAATGGTGTCACTAACTCAACCTGTCCAAATTAGGCCTGGTCAAAGCTTTTTGTCTTCTGCTTCTGTGTTAAGGAAGGAAGCCTGGACAGAGCTGTTTGTCCCACTGGGACAAGAACTCCAGTTACATTCCTTTTAGCTGACTTAGCATAAAGAATAAATTACTTCAAAAAAGGGTAACCCAACAGAAAAAAAGAATTATAATTATGTCACATGATAGAGATGCTATCACTGAATGACAATCCTATTACAATAGGTAAATGTATCAAATCAACATGTTATACATCTTAAATTGACACAGTATTATATGAAAGATATATTTCAATTAAGAAGAGGAAAGGTAATGTATGAATCTCTTCTATCCTGCAGGGTCACGGGATAGACAAGTTGAGGTGCCCACTTAGGTTACTCAGTTTACACTGGCTCACTAAGGAGTCACTAGTGCTCAGAAGTATATGATAAAGTTTGATAGCTTCTGTAAGATGACTGACAAAATGAGGCCCACACCTCCCATAACAGAGCTGTTCCAGGAAAGTTGGTGACAAAGTGCATTTGCCTTTAGTGGATTCTGTTTCCTATTTTACGAATATAATCTCTATAGTGAGAGTAAAATCCTCTGAACCCCTTGCCTTGATTACATTCGTTGATAATTTCTTTTTGAAAGTATCTTTATGATTACTTTCTCTGTTTGTCTGGGGGATTGGAATGTCAGTGTGTTCTACCTGGTGGAAGTTGTCGATTCCTGAAGCAGGTTCTTCTCTGACACTTTGCTGTCTCAAGGGTCTCATCTCTGGTGGTGACTAACAGTCTGTCTCCTTTTTTTTCTGCCCCAAGATGATTGGCTTTGGTGTTGCAATGAAAAGATAGCTTTGAATTTAAGGTAACCTTACAATATTATTTTCCATTTGTATTTTTTTGCCCTTTATTGTTTTGTAACTTGTGCTTCTTATTTTTAAAAGAAAATACAGATAACAGAAACCTCAAAACACAAATGTACAAGTTGGAGAAACATGATGAAGTGAACACCCCTGAAATGACGCCCAGGTCCACAAAGACAGTGTTGCTGGCACCCCAGGAAGCTTCCAGTTGCTTCTCTCCACCGAAGGCCCTCAAAGGTAAGTACCACCTTACTTTTCTTTCATTTCTTTCATAATAATAATTTTCTTTCATTTCTTGATGGTTTCATCTCTCAAAGATTTATTCTTTAATATAATAGTTTAAACTTGCCCAAATTTAATAACTTAAAATTTTTTAAATGTTCATTTAAATCTATAAATTCCCCTTTTATCCTTTTCTTTCCTTATATTTTATCTGTTAACCGACCTAGGCCATTCGTGGTTTTGTACATCCTGGGTTTTATGGTATAATGATGATAGAGTCAACTCTGTCCCTCTGTATCTATGCAAATTTACAATGAAATGAAGTTTTATCAGATTCAGATTCACTCCATTTGGCCAGAGTCTAGGTAATGTTCTTTTATCAGCAGGTACGTAGTTACCTATCTTAGCAGAAGTTGATGCTTCCATCTGTTAGCTATTTGGGGGTTGCAAAATGGTGATGCTCTAAGTCTAGCATTTTATTTGCACTTATGAGCTAGAATCATTTTATTAAGAAGTATTTCCTTCATCTAAGGTTTGGTCACTCAGTGGTACAGTTGTCATAGGAAAGGTAACTTTATTGAGTTGCTGGTTTTTAAAACAATGAATTTGTTTTCTGTAATTCTTTGAAAGTAACCAATTTTTATATCATTATTTATTCCTGATTTGGTGCATTTGATGAGTTTGCAATTTTTATCTGTACTGAAGCTCAGTCTGTACCAAATGTGGCCAGTGGGAGCTTTTTCATTTTGGCTCACAAATGCATTTCCACATGAACCCACTGGTTTTTGATATCTTCTTTACTATATGGTAGGAGTGTCTAGGCTCATCTTGTACATTCCCTAGTCTGGTCAACAACCTGGGTGCTAGGGACAGTCCATGCCACCAGGCTTATTTTTTTCTTTGTTTTTCTTTGTTTTCCTGGCTCTATTTGAAGGATACCTTGCCACTTAGTTTTGTTGTAGGAGTTGTTTGTGGGCTTTGCTATCTAGGTGCTCTGTTTTTATGTTGGACTTTGAGAAGAAACAAAAGCTCTGCTGCTTTTATTATGGCTATATTTATATCAGATCTTACTGTTTGATATAGAGATCCATGAAATAATATGAAAATATAAACTGTCATATTAACCAATGAATGAGAGAAGGAATATGCAGAGAAAAGTTCTTTTTTTTTTTTTTTCAAATGTGTACTTTTTAGTTTTGTAATGACCTTACTATAAATAAGATATTTGGGATTACCTGTATTATACAATTAAGGATTACCTGTATTATATAGTTAATGGTTTGCTGTTTGTTTTTATTTTCTAGAGAGGGAGAGAGGGAAGGTGGGGATTGGCGAAAGGAGAGGGAGAGAGAATCTGAAGCAGACTCCATGCCCAGTGCCCAGTCTCACAACCCCGAGATCAGGACCTGAGTCAAAATCAAGAGTCAGGTGCTCAACCAACTGATCCACCCAGGGACCCCTACAGTTAATGTTCTTAAATTTCATTCTCTATGTCTCCTTTTGTTTCTGTTGTCAGAAATGAATGAAAAGCAAATGCTGGATGATCTCACTTACATGTGGAATAAAAAAAAATGAATAAAAACAGAAAAGAATCATAAAGAAAACGAGAACAGACTTGTGATGAGCAAAAATGGACGGTGGGGGAGAGAAAACTGGAGAAAGGTTGTCAGCAGGTACAAATTTCTGGTTATAAGATAAGTAAGAACTAGGGATATAAGTACAACGTGTTGACTATGGCAAATGCTGCTGCATAGTATATAGGAAGGTTATAAAGAGAGTAAGTCTTATGAGTTCTTATTATGAGGAGAAATTTTTCCTTTTTATTGTATCCATATGAGAAGATGGTTGTTAGCTGAGTCTATTGTAATAATCATTTCACAATGTATATAAATCAAGCCATCATGCTGTATGCCCTATATTTACACAGTGATATATGTCAATTATTTCTCAATAAAAATGATTTAAAAATGAACGAAAGAACAATACCTTGTAATAAGTGCCACCATTAATCTTTTATTTATCCTACTTTGAATATTCCTTTAACTTAAGGATTTCAATAACATTAAATGACTTAGTTTAGTATTTGGATAATTCTTCAAACTGGATATCACTTTCTGCAGTCTCACAAGAGTGGCTCACAAGTATCTTTTGATCATACTTGGGCTTCCCCTAGCCATATCTGATGTCTGGTAAGCTGCTACAAGAAGTCTCCATTGCCAGCCCAGCACAATGAGGATGGAAATGGCTCTACTACTTCTAGTCCTTGGGATACTAAAGATGGTGTTTTATTCCACAAAAATGAATGTAAATGAACCTTCTTTCTAAAGGTGTTCCACTTCAATTGGACCCCAAAGAACTTTTCTTTGGACCCAGAATATCAAAAGTCCTCTTTGATCCACGTCCCTTTTAATGACTCCTTTCACCAAAGGGACTCTAAAGTCAATGAAAAGAAACCAGTGGGGAAACAGACTTCTTTTAATCCATCCCGTGTATCATTTTTTCTTCTTCAATTCTTCTTCTCTCATACTTTCCTCTATCTTCTCCCAATTACGTAAAAAAAAGAAGTTTTCATGCATGTAAATGGAGATAAGTGGATAGAGGAACTGGGAAGGTGGAGAGGGGGTGGTATTCCTTGTATTACTAGCAGCCATCCTGCAAAATAAGTAAATCGTTAGTTTTAATGTACTCCACTAGCTTGAGTTTTTGTCTGGTCAGCTTGCTTTCCTAATATCCTTCTCCTGGTTCATTTGAATAATCCCTTTCCCATGCTATGTGGTCCCATTGCAACAGTGGGCTCATGACCAGGATTGGCTAATGAGATTATTCCTTTATCTTAGTTATAGTGAATGATGCAAGCATAAGCAAGTGACCCAAACAGAGCTAAGGTTAGTGTATACACTTTGGAAGAAGGGTTGTTGGGTTTGGAGAATGTTAGTTTGGCGCTCCTGACAGTCATCTTGCCTGCTACATGGAAGGAGGCGGTGTAAAGAATAAGGCCACAAAGAGAGAAGCAGGACTGATAAGTGGAAAGAGACAAAAAGAAGCAGGACTGATAAGTGGAAAGAGATAAAAAGCCCAGACTCAAAGCTAGCTGCACCTCTATTTTTCTAGTTAATGAATCAAAAATGAAGGCTCAAGATACTTGGAACTTGAATTTTCAGTTGCTCCCTCACAAAATTGGCTTTTCCCTGTGAGTTTTAGATGAACCTGCTTTGGGAGAAGTGAGAGAGAAAGGATAGAATAGAAACTAAAACAGAGTGATCTGGAGAGCAAAAGAGGCATTGGAGTGGGAGTGAGAACGAAGAATCTCCCTCTTAGAGCGAAACAGAATGGAAGGGATTCTAGGATAAAAAGCTTAAAATCCTGCTATCCTAGATTGAGTCCCAATTATTTACCCCACCCTTTATCATGTCCTCTGCCCTGTGACTTTGCAGCAACCTCCCAATGTTAGCAAAGAGTGCTTCTCTGCTTCTTGACTTTGGGTTTGGCTATGTGACGTGCTTTGGTCAATAGAACGTGATAGAAATGATGATGTTCGGACCAAGACCAGTTCTTGAGCAGATTTGTTTTGCTTTTGCTCTTGGGCCTCTGCCATCTCCATTAGAAGAACATGTTTGGACTCATTACTAGGCGAGAGAGGGATGAAAGATTTGTAGAGCAGTGCTGAGCCCAACCTAGGCTGCTGGATTCTTAGAAAGTTACAGGGTGAGTGAGGGAGTTCAGCCTCATCTAGCTTATGTCAGCCATCTCACAGATCTATAAGAATACACCGTTGTTGTTCTGAAGCATGGGTTTTTGGGGTTGTTTGTTTCATAGTACTATTATGGCCATAGTTAATGGGAATACCTGCCAACAAATGACCTGATGGTTAGTCATTTTGGATACTTGCAAGCCTTATGGAGAAAAGGTAGGGGACTTGGAAATCCTGTGCAGAATGCAGCATAAAGGGAAAACCTGACTTTCTGCTTAAGGTAGAACTCAGTTGAATTAACAGGGAGTTTCACTATAGTTAGGCATAAATGGAGAAATTGGATAAAACCTAATAGATGGAAAGAGAGAGGATGTGGCTATGACTTATAAAAATACTGATTATATCGTATTTATTTGACCTTTTTCTTTTCTTTTTTTTTTTTTAAAGATTTTATTTATTCACTTGACAGAGAGAGATATCACAAGTAGGCAGAGAGGCAGGCAGAGAGAGAGGAGGAAGCAGGATCCCTGCTGAGCAGAGAGCCCGATATGGAACTCGATCCCAGGACCCTGAGATCATGACCCGAGCTGAAGGCAGAGGCTTAACCCACTGAGCCACCCAGGCACCCCTTGACCTTTTTCTATTGAAGAACCCCAGGATGTGAGATTTGGTTTTTTGTTTGTTTGTTTGTTGTTATCCCTTACCTAGATAAGTTTAAAGTTAGCTCCCTAAATCACCAGAAGTCACCAGACTTCTTTCACTCTTGTAGATATTCTGGCTCCATCTGTGCATCCACTTGTTTTCTGCTATTAATGTCAGTCTATGTCACCAAAGCATAAATTTTTTAGGGACCTCTAAATGATGGACCACACAGAAAAGCAACATTTTTTTTATTCCATAAATGGAAAAGCCAAGTACTTTTTCAGAGTGATTAAATTCAGCAACTAACCCATTATTGAGGTAATTACTTTTTAATTTGCTGCAATGTTAGAGCACAGCTGGCTGTGACACTGGAAAAAAAAATGGACTTCTTGTGGGTTTTAGAGGATTAAACCAAGTATGACAACAACAAACTGTTCTGTTCAGTCAGTATAAAAACCTGAAGGTATTTGACGTTCTCCTTTTCAGAATTTAGTAGGATAACCTCGCTTTTCGTGTTCTGAACCCATGCCAAGTCCATGGCTATGGTCCTTGGCACTTCCCTTAGATTCTAATTATAATCAGATAATGGGGTTCCCCTAATATTAACTGCAAATCACAAGATATGATCTTGATAAAGTCAATTCTCTTCTCTGAGTTCAGTAGTCTTACCTATAAAAGGAGGTTTTCATATAAGATTATCTCTAAGGTCACCTTCTGTACTAAAACTGTGTAACACTCAAAAGACAGGCTAGGGAGGTTGGACTCAAAATACACAAACAAGGACCAAGGAACCAAACCGTGTGGAGTTAAAGGTAGTAAATAGAACTTCCAATCAGCACATTTTGGGGCAAGGAAGTATCTGAAACTAGCGGGCCACATTTCCCAAACCCTGATTACCTGCCCATTTGAGCTACTTTTAAGGCTCACACGCCTTGAAGGGAGATGTTACAAGTTGGGAGGAAAGGCTGGATAGAGGAGGCTGACGCTTCAAAGCAGCAGAATGAGAAGGGGGAATCTCTGTGGTCAGTGAACTTTAGGACAGCAGTCTTGGATTGCCTTGCCTTGGCTCAGTCTTGACTGATCTGGGACATAACATGGAAAATACAGCCCCTGTCTTCTAGACAGAAATCACTGCCTGCTCTGTAACCTAGAACTGCGTCACTTTAAGTCAAATACGTAAACTCTGAGCTTTGCTTTTCTTTTTTTTATATATCTATAAAGTTTAAAAATAATATCTACATTGTAATGCTGTAAATTTTATTTTATTTAATTTTTAAAGACTTTATTTATTTATTTGACAGACAGAGATCACAAGTAGGCAGAGAGGCAGGCAGAGAGAATGGAGGAAGCAGAATCTCTGCTGAGCAGAAAGCCTGATACGGGGCTTGATCCTAGGACCCTGGGATTATGACCTGAGCCAAAGGCAGGGGCTTTAGCCTACTGAGCCACCCAGGCACCCCTATTTATTTATTTTAAAGATTTTATTTATTTATTTGAGAGAGAGCACACATAGAAGCAGGGGGGTAGGGACATAAGAAAAGGGAGAGGGATAAGCAGACTTCTATTGAGCAGGGAGCCTGATATGGGGCTCTATCCCAGGACCCTAAGATCATGACGTGAACCTAAGTCAGGCGCTTAACTGACTAAGCAACCCAGGTGCCCCACAATGTTATGAGTTTTAGTTGAAACAATGCACATGGCAAGGAGATCTCAGCTTAAATCTAGAGTGGGTCTGCTGTGGGGCTCAGATTCTGACAAATTTGCAGATTCTCCCTGAAGAAGTAGATTTTCAGGGGCTCTAAGGAAGCTTCTAGACAAAAATTTATCTTATGGTAAGAAGGAGCCAGGCCTAATGAACTTGATCATTTATATCAGGGGTCAAGCAGAAGAAAAAACCCACTCTAAATTCAATAGGATTAGACCTTAAACAGTCTTGGAGATTATTAAGTGTCTGTGGAAGACTGGTGTCTTTGTGTCTGGTCCTGGGCAGACAGTTGGGAAGAGAAGATCAAATGTAGTGGCAGACACCAATGGCAAAATGAAATCTGCAAGGATGAGCTGATATCCATGCCTGTCCCTCACTTCATCTAATTCCAGTGAAGAGGGTAGCCTACTGAAGATTGCTAGTGCCCCTCCCCATAGAGCTGAAAACCCACCTGGTCCAGGCTAGAGAGAAGCTGAAGGCAGAGATCTGGTAGAACCTGAATTAGCTGCCAGCCCAGCTGCTGCCCCTTACCACCCAAGTCAGCCAGAGACCAATAACGGTGTATATGAGAGGCATCAGTACCTTGCCACACACCTGCCTCACAGTTTAACAAAATTGCTGTAGATACTCTTCCACTCCCCAAACTTCAATGAGGTTTCTCTGTGGCCAATCCTAACCTAGAATCACATAGGCAGGGAATCTGGAGTATGTTGTTCAGGCTTAGATGAATTGACACAGCGTAAAGCCATTGGCTCTTTTAATGAAGCCTTAAGAGGCTTCTGAGCACAGTAAGAAGGCTGTTAATTGACTCCAGTTCCAGCCTAATTGAGGCCTTGGGAAAGAGAGAATTATAGTAAACACTGGAACAGTGGCTTCAGTCCATTTTGTTACACATTGACATGCAAGCATCACTGCTAATCAAGCCTCAGGGAGTGGGCATCTTTCTTTTCTGCTCACTTTACCGCAGCATGAATATAGTAGAATCAGCAAAGAAAAAAAAAATAGGACTTGGAAATGAATTCCAGAAGTGTAATCAAGTAGACACTTCTTTCAGGGTCAAAAGATCAGTTTCGTGGACAGAAATTACCAGAAGGAAAGGGGCCACACTGCAGCCACCATAACTTGAGGACTGGCCCAACTAAAGAAACAAATCAAAAGAATTGTGATAATTTACATTGTGTAACTTTATGATAAACATTCTAAAAATCTGGGTGAAGTAATGGTTATCTAAACTGATGAATCATTGAACACTACCTCAAAACCTAAAGATGTACTATATGCTGGCTAATTGAGCATAATAAAAAAGAAGAAAAGAAAATACAAATGACTAAAGCTGACTCTGGAAGAAAAAGAAAATCTAAGAAGACCAGTTGTCAAGGACACAACTGGGGATGTGGTCAAAGAATTTTCCACTCAGTAAATACCCATCTCATTAAATTATTCAGTCCTTTAAGTGATGGAGTATTTTGAGTATATCTTGAATATTTCAGTAGAAAAATGAGGGAAATTCAGTGGATGCTTTTGGTGTCCCACCTTGACCTCCTTTCATGGTTCAGAGTAGCCCATTCTTGAGCTGCTATAATTATTGACTGCTACTGGCTCACACTTGCATCCTCATAGGAGAACCGCCTACCTCGGGCAGCCACCTCACCCAGAAATACCTGAGTGGTTCTGCTTATTTCCCTGGAGGAGCCCACAGCAAATGATGCCCTATGGTGAAGGGACACACCTTGTCTCCCTGCCTCAAGGTGGCATAGCTCTGTGGCATCATTTATATGATGGAGCAGCTTGTGGAATTAGACAGAGTATATAGCATGACTTCTTTGTCTGCCCTAGCCTGCTTCCGTCCCCGCTGCACTGGTTTCTTCTGGAAGAAACCTCTCAATAAGTAGGTTACCCAGGATCTTTGTTTCAGTGTTTGCTTCTATGACTTAAAGAGAAAAGCTTTCTATTTTTCCCCCCATAAAGTAATCATCATCAATTAAACAGAAAAAAGGGAAAAAGAAGTATCTCGAATAAAACAGTAGGAAAAGAAGAGATTAATCTCGTAAATAATGATTCAAAAATCCTAATAAAATAATCGCAGATGGAATTTAGTACTAGATCATGACCATATGGATTTACTTTCATGAATGCCAGGATAACTCAATATTTCAACGCTTTGAAAGCCATCTTCTCCCAATTAATAGTTTAAAAAAAACCATGATGAGATCATGATAGCATATATACTTAAAAAAATACACCTATCCTTTTCATCTTTCACATCTACAAATATATCATAAGTCGAATAATTTTTCCTCATGAGAGCTATTGCCAATCAAATCATAATATAGCATTTTCTCCGCAATATGGTACCTTTCAGAAATGTAAATATGTGGAGTTTCAAGGACAGAAACTATTGAAAGAGGGCCCTGGGGAAGGACAATTTATCGCCTACGTCATGAATCCTCCTGGCTTGGCTATTGCTCCACTGAAAAGATCTGATGTTGTGCTTTTGTGCCAAGTAGCCTGGAAGCTGAGGACCATGCAGCAAATTAACAGAGTGGCCTGGGCGCTGCGGGAGAAAATAGTCCTTAGGTATATAAATGAAGAGAAGAGTGGGGAAGGTACAAGCTCTATGAAGGCTTGAAGATCTGTAAGCAATGACTTGGAAGGGGCCACATGCATAGAAGCCTCAACACAGGCTGGGCAAGTCCACGGCAACATTAGCTCTACAGATGGTCCCTCAAAGGAGCCTCGGCTCTGAGTGGTAGCTACCCTGGGGCCAATTTTTTAGGAGTCCCTTCATATCTGATAGACACATCTTATCAGGAACATATGTTTTTGGCAAGTACATTCTTCCTTTTATAAAAGTAAAATAAGTCCGCTTAGGGAAACACAGAGAAGCAAAAAGGTAAAGATTACTATCACATGTAATTAATTCCAGCATCCCAGAAAAGATCGCTATGACAGTTTACCATACTTCCTTCTGGGCTCTGTAGCTTGCTGTCTAGCTATCTATCTGTCTATTTACTGAGCGATTGGTCCACCCACATGTCTGTAAATAATCTAATGTCATGTATTCTATACATGTGGTACATATGGTTTGCCAATATATTATTTATTGTACATTATTTATTGTACATGTTGTATAATTTCTTTTAGGAAAATGATATCACATCATCCAATTCATCATCTATTGTAGCTTGCTTGAAAAAATTAACTTAAATATTGCTTCTTTAAAGTGAATTCATATTGCTCTACAACATTTAATGGCTATTTGGTGTTCCTTACTGTGAATGGACCACAATTCATTTAATAAATCCCCTCTGGTTGGGCTTTAGATTTTTCCAAATTTTTCAATCTTTGATGATATTCTTAACTGCTTCTTGAAAGCCAACTCTGAGAAGTAGAAATGCTGGATCAAGGCTGAGTATTTTTAAAAGAGCATCGTCCTATTTTAAATGTTTTAAAGAATCTCCTTGCTGTTTTCCACGATGGTTATACCAATTTTTATTCTTACCAGCAGTAAACAAGGATCTCCTTCTCCATACACCCCCGTATTTATTGCAGCACTATTCACATGAGATATGGAAACAACCTAAGTATCTGTTGATGAGTGGATAATAACACGTGAGGTATATAGATCTATCTATCTATCTACACACAGACACATACACACACATGTGCGCACATGCGCACTCTGGAATGGCATCCAGGAAATCCTGCCACTTTTAACAATGTGGATAAACCTGAATGACATTATGCTAAATAAGACATGTAGAATCTCAATTCTATGCAGAATCTAAGGAAGTTAAACTCCTAAAAGCAGAAACTGGAAATGTCATTTCCATAGGCTAAGAAGTGGGGAAAATTAGATGTTAGTCAAAGGTACACAGTTTCAGTAATGGGGGATGAATAAATCCTAGAGATCTAATGTGCAGATGGTAACTCTAGTTTCTTAATACTGTATTGTATACTTGACATTTGCTAATAGTTGATCCAAATTGTTCTTTACCACCCCCCCCCCAAACACACACACCACTAAATGAAATGAGGCATATGTTAATTGGGTTGATTGTCAGGGGAGACTTCACTGAGATACCATGTATCTTCTTATCTAGAGCCCTCCCCTATGGGGGGGGGGTGGTGGAAGTGGTCAGGCCAAAGCTTCATTTTACCCGAGTCCCATGCTTCAATTCATTCCCCTTCCCTGCTTTGCTTCCCTGTTTTAAAGTTTTTCCCTTAAGAATACTTTCTCAGTTAATTGTTTACAGCTAAACATCCCTCTCAGACCCCACTTAGGGGAACTGACCTAAGACAATACTCTTGAGAATGGGTGTTAGTCTTCAAGAGTGCTCTGTCAAGCTGAACCCTCCATCATCCCTTAAAGAAAGAATTTAATTAAGTTGTATTTAATTCTTAATCATTAAAGTTTACTCATTTCACATCTTGGTTGTTTCGTTACAGATGGAATTACCTTAGGATTCTGAAAGGATTAATATTAGTAGGGTGTTTACTATTATTTAGATAGATTATCAAACAATTTATCAGTCCATTTGAAGTATTTTTTGCTGTGACACTGGAGGGAGACCCAAAGTGGTTCCTTAAATAGTTGCCATTTTGTGTATACAATCTTGAAGGGCCTGATCACTTGAAGGGTGTGATTGCTTTGGCTTCTGCCCTGGGATTATCAGAGGTCAAATTGTCCTTCTGCCCCATAAAGGAAGTCTCTGGTGTGTTTCTTCAGAAGGTTTTGGCTTATGGAAACCAAAGACTGTGTCTTTACAATTTTGTTCTTAACTAGAGAATTAATAACTTAAGAAGATCCCTCAGAAAATTAACCTAAAGCCTGGCAGAATTTGGGTTATAAATTCAAGTTAAGTTGCTCCAAGTCTAAATGTATACTAATAAATAGTCAAAATAGAATTTAGAGGTGAGGGAGAGGTTGAAGTCAGAGAAAATGTTAAGATTTTGAGCCTAGGTCATTGCGATTTTTTCTTCCTTGATGGAAGACTAGCTGGATATTTTAAAGTTTGGTTATTTCTAACTCTTTGAGAACAGTATGGTTCTGGAGGCTAGAATGGACTGGAAATGCTGATAGTTATTTACTAGGCCAGTGAATTCATTGTTTTAAAGACCAACAAAGTAAGTAAAAAGACATATTCTGTTTTGTTACATTGTTAGAGAATGCAGCCAAAAATAAGAAACAAAAAAGCAAGGGGTGATGATCAAAAGGTTTAGGATGGAGTTAGTTTTGAAAGTTAAATATGATAGCATGTTTGGGTATAGAGAGAGCACAAAGATACAAGTAGATACGTGTTATGGGTGCTGTTCTAGTTTTTAAATTATTAGATGGTGGGTTCATAGGTGTTATATTAGATAATATTTAGAAAATAATAAATATAATGCCAAAAGAGGACCATGGGTAGATCAATGATGGTCATGTTTCATGAATCATAAATAATGTTTAAACTAAAACTTCTCAACTAAAAGAGAGGGAAAGAGGGAGACGGAGAGGGAGAGAAGGAGGGAGAGAGAGACAAAGAGAATACAAACACAGCCATTGTGTTTCAAAGGTACTGAAGCTTATTTATACTTATTTATTTTGTTGTAGTTTGTTTATTTGTTTAGGACAAACAATGCGGTTATGCAGAAAGGAGTAAGATAAAATGAAAAGCACAGATAAAAATATGTATTTAAGTTATTCATTAATTTCCATAGCCCTTTTCATTTCCACATATAATCACTTTGAGAACTAATGACACACCAAAGATTGAGACATGATATTTCTGAATTTCTCAACTCTTTTACTTCTTAACTGAGACCTTGAACACATTCCCTAAAGTATGACTCAGTTTCTTCACTTGAAAATGGAGATTATAATCTTTGTCTTGCAAGAGTGGTAGTAAGAAGTGAAGGTAATACAGAAAACAATGCCCAGGGTTTGCCTTATTGTCATGGAATATTCCACCTGACTGTCCCCAGGATTAGAAACTAGAACCTAAGACTGAGGGGGAAAATAGGTAAACCAACATGGTGGGGGATGGTGGTACTAGCCCCATAATCCATGAAGCTGAAAATGAATTGGTGGTCTGACTCTCCTTCTAGGACTTACTAAGTGTGGGCAACCAGATTGGCTCTGCTAACCTCCTGAATTCCAAAGTCACACCCTTTCCTGGTCTGGGACATTCAGTCAATTACTGATTCAGCAAATACCTATTGAGCACCTGTTCTCTGACAGATACTGTTCTAGGCACCTGGGATCCAGCAGTGAATAAATTAGACAGAAATGAAACATCAAGAGACTGGGGAAGAGGCAAAGAAAACTTTACATTTTATGATCAGCACGGGAGTTTTGACCTGCTCCGTTTCCGACCTGGGCCGGTTCACCCCTCCTTAGGCAACCTGGTGGTCCCCCGCTCCCGGGAGGTCACCATATTGATGCCGAACTTAGTGCAGACACCCGATCGGCATAGCGCACTACAGCCCAGAACTCCTGGGCTCAAGCGATCCTCCTGCCTCAGCCTCCCGAGTAGCTGGGACTACGGGCGCGCGCCACTGCGCCCGGCAAAACTTTACATTTTATAAAGATCTTTAGCCTAGTGGGATGTGTTGTGTGCCATTGGTTGGCTGGTTGGTTGGTTTTTCCTGTAAAATAGGAGAGAGAATCCTAAGCAAAGAGAGAGGTACATGAACTAATATTTCATATAGAGAAAAACGGATTAGACATCTGATTAAACTGAAGACACTGAACTGTCTTAGTCTAGTCTTATAATAACTGAAAGTGATCATAAAATTGTAGAATCTTCCTAGTGTTACAGGATGGAAAAGTGATTGGGAAAAAAATACGACGCAAAATATAATAATACCTCATGGATCAATAAGTCAATCATCATCATCAAAACCATTGAATTTAGAGGCAAAGAATCTCTTGCCAAAGGGATGATAATATGAGGTTTAAGAAGGCTAAAGCAAAACTATTGCTTGGAAAATAATAATCTACTGTGTTACATGAAGATGGGTCCCCCAGATTCAGCCTCCCTTCCAGTGTCTAGCTCCCCGAGTAGAGTTCTCAGGTTACTGTGACAATCCTCAGGGGCAATCGGGGTCCAAATTTCAGGCCTTTTTGGTAACGCATCTGCAAGGAATTAGCTTGGGGATTAGTGGAGCTGATGTGTCCTCTCTTCTCTGGCAAGAAAGTGGATGAGTCAACTAATATAAATTCTATTCTTCCATGAGGAAAGAATTAAAAACAGACAAAGTGACTTTCTTTGTGAAGCAAAGCATGCTTGTGTCGTGTCCCCATTTCCCGAGAGGGTCTCGGGCTATTGGGAAATCAATCTGCTGAAACACAATGGGTCAGAATTGGGTCAGCATTCAGAAGCTGGGTCAGCATTCAGAAGCTGTCTACTTGACAGCCCAGTCGTGTCCAACTGAGTTCCCCTTTTTGGGTTTCTAAAGACTTGGAATGGATGTGACCGATGAGAACCATAACGGAGGAAACCATGGACTCTTCTAGAATTATGGGGCTTGCCTACTGCTGAGAATACTAGATTTAGATACCATACTTACCTTTTCTAGACTCTTATCTGAGCATTTCAAGCAAAAAAGAAAATCCCTGCCAGGGTCCAAGCAATGGCATATTTGCCTGGACAGTTTGGCCTGGATTTGGGGATTGTGTAAAACGTTATTAAGTAATTTTGATGCCTCCCAAAGTAACCAAGAAGAAAAAAAGAATGACGTCAAAGAATTTTGAAATGAATCTCCCTGTTATTGGCTTGTCTGCAAGGGTCTAGCTTTTTATAGTCAATATCATTTCTATTCCTTCCCCTGCAACACAACTATCTCTAATGCATGTGCATGTTGGGCCCTTCTTTTGTTTTTTCCCCTTGTTCATTCCTCAAATCTCAACTTGGACATTGTTAAGTGGTAGAATTGTTGTATACAACTATACACAAAAATGTACAAACGTACACTTAGATACTCTTACCTCAGCCAGTAGTAAAGAAGCATAAAATAATTTTTTAGGGTATCACTATCCAAATCCAACCCCCCCATTGATTTTGTATGAAGATGGAAGACTAGGGGCCTGAATAACTAAAAAGAAATAAAGCCTCAAATTTTAAAGAGTATCTTTCAGAATTTCTCAACCATTTGGCTCTCAGAAACTCTTACACTTTTAAAAATTATTGAAGACCCTAAGAGCTCCTGTTTGAGTAAGCTATAGCTCTGTATGTCTATCACATTAGAAGTTAAAACTGAAAACTTGAAAAGATTTATTATCAGTGAGGAGGTATAAGAAGTGATCTCTGCATATGACATACTTAAGAGATAGTGCCAGTGGTGACTCTGGTAGTGTTTTTTTAGAATTAATGATAATAATGGTAATAATTATTAAGGAATGATGACAACTTATCTTTATTTAACATTGCCAATATAACAAGGATATGGTCTAAGGACAATACACCTATAATTACATTTAATCTTCACAGCAAAATCACAGCAAAGGTAGTGGATTTTTTGCTAGGGCTAATGTTAGCAAAAGTACAAACTAGGTGAATTAAAATAATACAACTGCATTCTCTCACAATATTGCAGACTGGAAGTCCAAAATCAAGGTGTTCGTAAGGCCATGCTTTTTCTGAAGGCTGTAGGGGAAAATCTGTTCCATATTTTCTTCTAGCTTCTCGTGTTGTCGACAATTTTTGGCATACTTGGTTTTTACATGCATCCTTTCAATCTCTGGCCCCATCATCAAATGGTATTCCCCCGTGGGTCTCTCCTTATCTGAGAAGAACACCAGTCTCATCGAGTTTAGGGCCCATGACCCCATTTCTTTTAAGATTATTTATTTATTTGAAAGACACAGAATACAAGTAAGCAGAGAGGCAGGCAGAGAAAGAGGAGGGAGCAGGCTCCCAGCTGAGCAGAGAGCCCAATGCGGGGCTCGATCCCAGGATCTGGGATCATGACCTGAGCCGAAGGCAGGGACTTTAACCCACTGAGCCACCCAGGTGCCCCCCATGACCCCATTTCTGAATGGGGTCACATCCTTGGGATTTTTTTAGTTTTATTTATTTATTTTTTTTGACTCAGACTCTTCTTTTTATTTATTTATTTTTTTTTATTTTAGTGCTTTCTATTTTTATTTTTCAAAAATGTTGTGGTCTTTCTGATATGCTTATTTTTCCCTTATAAATTTTACAGTAACAATATTGGGACAACTGGTACAGACATACATCATTTTTATGTTTCTAAGTCTGGTGTTCTGTGCAGAACTTCTATAGTTAGGTGTATTTATAGATTTCTTTGTCTTTTTTAGTTTTTTAAAAAGTATTTAAAAAATTTTATTTAAATTCAAGTTAGTTAACATATAGTGTTTTATTACTTTCAGGGGTAGAATTTTTTTTTGAATTAATTTTTAATTTTTTATAAACATATATTTTTATCCCCAGGGGTACAGGTCTGTGAATCACCAGGTTTACACACTTCACAGCACTCACCAAAGCACATACCCTCCCCAATGTCCATAATCCCACCCCCTTCTCCCAAACCCCCTCCCCCCAGCAACCCTCAGTTTGTTTTGTGAGATTAAGAGTCACTTATGGTTTGTCTCCCTCCCAATCCCATCTTGTTTCATTTATTCTTCTCCTACCCACTTAAGCCTCCATGTTGCATCACCACTTCGCTCTAGTTCCATCCATGGTGTCGCAAATGGCAAGATTTCTTTTGATGGCTGCATAGTATTCCATTGTGTATATATACCACATCTTCTTGATCCATTCATCTGTTGATAGACATCTAGGTTCTTTCCATAGTTTGGCTATTGTGGACATTGCTGCTATAAACATTCGGGTGCACGTGCCCCTTTGGATCACTACGTTTGTATCTTTAGGGTAAATACCCAATAGTGCAATTGCTGGGTCATAGGGCGGTTCTATTTTCAACATTTTGAGGAACCTCCATGCTGTTTTCCAGAGTGGCTGCACCAGCTTGCATTCCCACCAACAGTGTAGGAGGGTTCCCCTTTCTCCACATCTTCACCAGCATCTGTCATTTCCTGACTTGTTGATTTTAGCCATTCTGACTGGTGTGAGGTGATATCTCATTGTGGTTTTGATTTGTATTTCTCTGAGGCCATTAAAAAAAAAGAATTTATTTATTTATTTGACAGAGAGAGAGATCACAAGTAGGCAGAGAGGCAGGCAGACAGAAAGGGGGAAGCAGGCTCCCTGCTGAGCAGAGGGCCTGATGCCTGGCTCGACCCCAGGACCCTGAGATCATGATCTGAGCTGAAGGCAGAGGTTTTAACCCACTGAGCCACCTGGGTGCCCCATTAAGGCCATTTTTATTTATACATTGGGTCCACTTGGCTAATCCAAAACAATCTTCCCATCTCAAAATCCTTAAGTTAGTCACATCTACAACATCCCTCTGCCAAGTAACATTATTTTCAGATTCTAGGAATCAGGATGTGGACTTCTTGGGAGCCATTATTCTGCCTACCACAACCACTAATAAGGAGAGCAGAGGAGGGAATGATCAGTGTTGATAGGACCTCAATGGGCAGAGGAGGGTTCGAGTTAGATCTTAAAGATGGGGAGCTTTTCATGATGTGGAGAGGGTGCAGGCAGACTGGGCAGCACGAGCAAAGGCACGATGGTTACGATGGGCCTGGCGTGAACACGCTGAGCAGGAAGGAGACGGGTCTACCTGAAGAAAAGAAGTGTGAATTGGAAGATGATGGGAACAAAAACTGTGAAAGATTGGGATAAGGCTCACATTTTCAACCACGAAGTGGAGGATAATGCTTCTTTTTCTACTACCATCTCCGTGTAATTTGTGGATGGTCTGTGTTGGAGAATAGGAATGGATTAACTAGCCCTCAGAGATTCTAGAACAGCTTTTTATTTTTTCTTCTGATTAATCTTTCTCATTTTGTTTTTCCTAATGCACTTACTTTTCTTTTTCCCTTAACTGAGTTTTAGCTTTGTAGCAGACACTGTCAGTACCCCTCTCAACTCCTGGCACTCATCCCCTTAATTTCCAACTGCCAGTAGGTATTTTGCTTAATGTCTCCCTCTGCCAGGTAGTCAGAACCTCTGTGGAACTTACCACTCCCTGAATGACTGAGGAGGTAGGTATATAAATTCCATTTCCTTTGCACCCCTCACATGGGATGCCTCTGAAGAATGTGTCCTCTGCTTCTCCCAGAGGTCCTCAGCAATTTAAGCTCCAACAGCCCATAAAGTTTTCTTCATTGATATTGAACATGTTCTGGCTCTTTCCTTTACCCGTCTTGCTTCTCCACTCCCTTGTGAGTGTTTGTTGGGATCACCTGCCCAATAAACTACTTGAACTTGAATCTGTGTCTTGGAGAGGCATGAATCTTGTATCTGGGGCAAACAGGCTCGCATCAGTCCCTGATTCGACCTCTCTGAAAGTTAAAAAAAGAAAGAAAGAAAGAAAGAAAAGCCAAGGGGAAAAGTGTTTATTAGAAAAAATTAAGAGAAGAGATAGGTGCAAAGAGGAAGGGGTACACATTCTGATAGAAGAGACTATATCATAGATGATGGTCTTTATTAGTAATGTTCCAGATAATGCCCTATATCACATGCCCAGAAAATAAATCACTGTCAGGGTCAGAGTGTTACATAAGACACGTGGTCTGTAGAAGCTCTGGGAAGGGAACCAATCAAGGACACTGGGCCTCTGTATTGGACATGTTTGCAGTTCCTAAACAGACCCAATAACCTTATAATGTTACTATTAACAAGAAGGTCAGTTGGGCTCTGATTTGTTCATGATTCCGATAGTTTCTCATTATTATGGAAGGACACAGTGCCAGAAACACCAATTTTCTGTGAAACCAATCACCCGAGTAACTCCTGGAAGAAGATCCCACATGAGTGCCCCCACAGAAGGTACTGGGCAAACATTTATTTTTTCCTCCCAGGGATTCTGTGTGATACTACCCTGGAAGATGCACAGTGGTCAGTTTCCTTAACCCCATGGAAGTGTGCACTACATTGAAATTTATTCCTGACATGACTCTCCTTTTGCTGGTTGAAGAACAAGCAAAACATTACTGTTTGAACAGAAACTCAAGATGGTCTTTTCAATCTGCCGTGTCAATTTTAAATGAACATCCATTTCTGGGAATGAATATCAACTTACCCCTATTTGATTATGACTCATGTCTTACCATTTGTTTTTAAGAAGACTAACAAATTAAATGCAATGTGCAATTAGAGGTAGGTTGGAATCTTTCTGCAAACTTCTACTTACCCTGAAACTTCAAGAGGCAGAGGAAGAGAAAGGTTTGAAAAGGTTCAGAGAACAGGGTGGGTGGGTGTTGGGAGATAGGAATGAATACTACTGATGGTTAGGCAGAAGACTTGTAGAGGGCTTTGCTTGCCACTGTGATGACTATAAACTTTATCATGGAGTTAATAGTGCTACTCTGAATCACTATTTTGGTACAGTCAAAATGATGAATGGAGGCCTTCCAAAGATTTTCTTTCTCCGCCATGATTTCCTTGTCATTCAGAGACATCAGAAAGGTTGGATTGGGTAGACTCTTATGAGATTGGCTTTGACCATTTTGAAGGTCAAAACAGTCAGATATGTGCCATTTAATGGATTTCACCTAAAGTACTCTAAATGAAGTAACTCGAACTGGCTTGGAACTTCTGGTTTTGGAGTAGAAACTAGGATATGTTCTTCCTGTCCATTGACAGCTGCTGTATCCTGCCAGCTGGATGAGGGCAACACCCAGGGGAGGAGCCCTCAGGACTTTGAATACTCTCCCTTCCTTGTCCCCTGCTGGGTGGAGTCAGCTTGCAAGCCCCCATCAGGGGACCCCTGCTGATTTCACCCCTCTTCTAAAGACTGCTTCTCACAGGGAGGGAGTGTCAGCATGCAATGCTATCTCCTTCAACTTCCCAGGCATAGAAAGAGCAGCTGGTGTTTTCAAAAGACTACCCTTATCCGACAGAATCTTTCAGAGATCTCCCCAGCCCTTCCTGGCAATATCAGGAACAGATGGCCTGTGGTGAGCCCCTATGAGGAGGGGAAGGAGCTGATTTGTCAAGCATTTAATTGAAGTGTGAGAAGTGGGGTTGGGGGAGAGGGGAATTGAAGGAAGGAGGGAAAGTAGAAGGAGAAAGAATGACTGAGGAGAGACGGAATTGAAACCAGAAGCTTGGAAACAGAAAATTAGTTTGCTAGATATATGTCCCCCTGCAAATCTTACTTGAAAAAAATGAAGTCAGTTGAAGTATCCAAATTTCAAAAAAGATACAATTTGTTAAAAGATTTATCTATTGTTTTGTGCATTGCTTTATATAAAAATCATTCTAAAAAAGTCTGAAATATTTTACCTATATTGAAAAGAATACAATTGTATTTGATCAATGGTTGAGGAATGATGTGGAAAGGTCATAATATTTCTGGATTAGGGTTTGGGCTATCTTTTGAGCTAGTGAGAGCTGTGTGCCTTTTCTTTTTTTCTTTCTGAACCTCAATTGTTTCCTTTCTGGTCAGTTATATAGGTTCGTTGTTGAAGGTGGGTAGGATTAGGGAAGAAGGTAGGTGGGCAGGACTTTGGCTTCCCACTCCATCTCACTTGGACAATGACAGTGCTGGAGACCTTATATCTCTCTTTCTGTCTCCATTTTTTTTTTTTTTTTTTGGTCCATTTCTCCATTTAGTGAAATTGACAAGGCCCTTCTCTGTCTTGTCTATAGTTCACCTTACAGAGAGAACTCTAGACTTCTCCATGTTTCTATGAACCTCTACCAAATTGCTTACTTAAGATTCTATGAGTCATCTCTCCCTCCTTCAATGGAGACCTGCCATTGTTGATGGTAAAACCTAGAAAATAAGTGTGCCTTCTAAATGAAAGGCATTTCCTCCTCCCAGAGCATCTTGGTGAATATGGCCCCATTCGGTATTTGAATCTAATGACCCGAAAATAAGACTTCAGACAAAAATAAATGAGATTGATGGAATCACACTGTCAGTGCACAGAATTTAAGGCATATGGTAGATTTTCTATTACCCATTTTTCCACTTGGGGAGAAAGATGAGTTTCTGTTGCTTTCTCTGAGTGCAGTAGAGGGAAGGTTGCAGTTTTGGTTGAGAAAGTACTCTTATTATCCACCCCTATTTTTAGAATTTTTAGACGTCTAACTTATTGACTCAAGTTTATAATTTAGGCCTGTAACCTTTAGAAAAAAATGATCCTTCCCCCTTGAAACTTCTCATGCATGATTTTAGCCCAGAGGAGAATTTTGTTTGAAAGTGTGGTAAAATCTGCCTTATCATCACAGTTATAGAGCCTTTCAAAGAGAAAGAGTGATATTTTATCTATAATCTCCTGCTATACTCTAGATTCCCCACTTTCTGAAGTTGTATTTAAGGATCCGTGGTATAGCCACAGAAGGGAAATGTTGTGTTTCACATATATGCACGACGATTCACCCAATATATATTATTGGATGTCTGTTTTCTGTCTAGAGAGCACATTTGGAGCATAGGACAGATGCTGGAGGCAGTCATGTGAGGCATCACAGAGACAGCCCTTTAGAATAAGCTGGAGTAGCTCCACTAGATATGTTGGGCCCATGTATGGAGTGGGTACACCTGTCCCTTGACTGCTCTGAGCTAGCCTGATTAGGGCTGAAAGCAGCATCTTTCTCTAGACACTTTTCTTCCCTATGGGATCTGTATTCCCAGGAGATGCCTAAGAGATTATCCCTTTCTGCCCAGGGTTAGCCACAGCTGATGGCTAACTGAAATGTAGTACAGCCTGAACTCCTGAACCATTTGCCTCATGGTGAAACAGCTCTGTGGCCCCTTTCATCCTGCGGAGCTACCTGGGGTCTCAGGCTGAGGCTGGACTTGGTCAGCTCCTTCACCTGCCCTGTCCTGCTTTTCTCACTCCCTCTGGTGGTTTTCCTCATGGGGGCACTAAATCACTTGTACAAGAATCCTCATCTTAGCTTCAGCTGCTGGGGAAACTTATGTAAGACAGTAGTATTTATTTTGGTAATTAATTTTGGCTTTGTTCTTATTACAAAAATAATTCATATTCATTGTTGAAAATTGGAAAATCCATAGGATAAAAACCACAAAATAGGATAAAAGGACAGAACAGTACTTAAGTCTAGACTCCAAGGGTGACCACTGTTGACCATGGCAAATATCCTTCCACTTGGAAATATTTATGCAGGAGCTGTTACAGTGACGGGCCTCAATGGGCAATATCTCCTGTGTCCGTGCCCTTGTTCCATCCCCTCCTATTGCCTTGATCATGTGATTTGCTCCTGTCAAAGGAATCTTAGCAAACATGATTCAACACAGAAGCTTGGCAAGAGCTTAGGGTGCCTGTTGGGACTGGTAGGAATTGTATTTTCTTATTCCCTTTTTTTTTTTTTTAAGACTTTTAAAAATTTATTGACAGAGATAGCGAGCATAAGTAGGCAGAGCAGCAGGCAGAGGAAGAGGGAGAAGCAGACTCCTAGCTGAGCAGGGAGCCCAATGTGGGACTCAATCCCAGAACCCTGGGATCATGACCTGAGTCAAAGGCAGACACTTAACTGACTGAACCACCCAGGTGCCCCGTGTATTTTCTTATTCTTGATGCCCTGGCATTTGGGATTTGATCCTAGTAACACTGTCCCTCCCAGGCTCTCGAATATTTGGAGATAGTAAATGGCTTCCCTGTGATGGCATCTTTAATGCACAACACAAACTAACCAATCCAAGGCCCACAACACCAACTCTTTTAATCTACATCACACACCAAGCCACTATTCCTCCTGATCTTGTTTCTAGGGATCTTGATAAACCTCTTCCTTCGTGACAATCATTTCTGTCTGAATGTCACACTGGATGTCAGACAAACCCCAGGCACATTTTTAGAACAGGGTGTATTTTCCTAGAATGCTCTTACTTTAAAGCCAGTCACTATGCATAAAGAGGTTCAGGCAACACTCCTGAATGACGAGTGAGACCCCGGAGTCCATTTGGAGGCTTTGGTGTAGGCTGAGCTCTAAGCAGCTGCTTGAGTAAGCTCAGGTCCACTGCATGGGGCAGAGCTGTACATCAGAGCCCAGCCAAACCACAGGATTGTGAACAGTCATGTCATTGTTTTTAAGCAGTTGCATTTTGGAGTGGTTTGTTATGCAGCAGATTATTGAAATCATGTCATTGAGCAGGACCTTGTGGCTCTGGTCTGCCTTTCATCCCACGTATACACACACACCTCCTTCCCACTCCTCCAACCTAGGGAAGATAATTTTACTGATGAGATTCTATGTTAATCATGGGGTCATGTTTACTAATGGGCCTCTTCACTGTCATTAAGGGGTGGGTCTCCCTCGATGGTTCACATTTACTGGCTCTTCTCATTCCTTGCAGTGAGATCAACAAGCAAAGTCAGATCTGACTCTCCTCTCTTGTCTGGATGCGTACCTAAGTGAAATCCCGGCTTTTTGCTGTGATGGGGAGACAGAGGCCCTACACAGATTCCCAGTACATTTCTTCTTCTTCTACTCCTCCTCCTCCTTCTTCTCTTTCTCCTCCTCCTCCTCCTTCTTCTTCTAGAGGCGGAGACAGAGAGGCAGGTAGGGAGGGGCAGAAGGAGAGGGAAAGAGAGAATCCCAAGCAAGCTACATGCCCAGCATAGAGGTCCATGCAGGGTTTGAGCTCACAGCCCTGAGATCATGACCTGAGCAGAAATCAAGAATCAGACGCTTAACTGACTGAGCCATCCTGGCGCCACCCTCTCTACACTCTCCCACTAGTTCACTTTTAACTGAGAAGTCTTATGAACATCTAGACCCAGCTATTAAATCAGTACTCTGTTTACTATTTGAATTTGTTCCTTAACTTTCTCTTCTTTGGAAAAGCTGAAAGAAATTGGAAAACTTGCCAGGACAAAAGCCAGGTGTTTCTGAGTTCCTTGGCCCAGTTGATACTTAACACCATCAAAATCCTATGCACATTTTCACCTTTTACACTTTGCTTTTAATATGATAAAGTCATCATTTTTGTAACCTCTTTTTTTAGCTAAAAATATGCTACAAGTGTCTATATCAATAAAAAATCTGCAGTGTGATTTCCAATGGCAAAATCCTATTCCATTATATGGGTATACAGTATTTTGCTAAACTGGGAAATTGTGAAAACTTAGATTCTGCTTTTCTGTTATTATTTAAAAAAATACAGTGTTGTATATCTTTGAAGCTGAATGCTTGTATGCATCTTTAATTATTTTCTTAGCATATAGTCATAGAAATGGAATTTAGGATCCAAAGTGTATGTGAATTTTCTTTTTAAATATTTATTTACTTATTTTAGAGAGAGAGAGAGAGAAAGAGGAAGGGCACATAAGTAGGAGAGGCAGAGGGAGAGGCAGAAAGAATCTGAAGCAGATTCCCAAATGAGCCAGGAGCCTTATGTGGGACTTGATTGATCCCAAGACCCTGAGATCACAACTTGAACTGAAACTGTGCTTAACCAACTGAGCCATCCAGGTGCCCCGGGTATGTGAATTTTTTAAGCATTTTATAAGTATTGCCAAATTCCACATCTCCCTGCAGACAGGTTGTACCACTTCGCTCTCAGTAGTATATGAATATGGCCTTTGTCCATAATCCTCACCACCACTGATATTTTAATTTATTATCAATTTTATAAGGAAGATGCTGTCTTAACATCTTCATTTCCATTTTTTAATCGTAAATAAAGCTAAATGATTTTCATATGTATATTGGTCGTTCAGTTTCTTGCTCTGCAGCTTGACTCTTCATAATATATTTATAAAATTTTAGAATTCCTATGTATCATCATGTATCCAGAAAACATCTATTTGGCCCTTGCTCTTGTGAATTATGGGAGAAATTTATGGACCACTTTCACCTGACCTTGTTGAAAAGCAAAAAGAAATGTTTAGGTGCATTTGTTGAAGACACATTTGGTTTGATGGTGGGATTCCAATGCAAATCCAAGTCCTCTGCAGTCAAGGAAGGAAAGGAGATGCTTAATGTTATTCTTTTAAATTCAGTATTGATGCAAGACATGCTTAAGTTTTAAAAAATGATTCTCTAACTGGTTGGAGAAGTATCAGACCTGGAAAAATACTGAAAAGAGTCTTGCTGTAGTTCCAGAATTCCCATGAGAGCATTTGGAAAACTTGGAACATCCTTTTCATAAACCCCTGCACCTAGTGTTGCTTGATTAAGCCTTTTGGATCTATGCCTTTGGTTCAAGTGTGGAGAGATCTCTCCACTGGGATTTGTAGTGTGAACGGTATATCCTGAAAATCATTTTTAACCCAAGGAAGCTGAAGACAGCAAGAATTGAGATGAAGCCATCTTGAGCACATTTTCCAAATTGTTTTCATCTTTCCTTCCTCCTGGTAAACTCTCCCTTCTTAGTGTTGGTTTATAACCTTCTCGGAAGCTTCCTGGGTACCATCTGAAACTGACCCCCATGTGTGGAGGGTAGGGAGAGATGGAAGAAAAAGCCAGGCCATTCCAGGTGGGCAGGGAGCATGTTTAAAAAGCAAAGGGAACCTACGTATGAGGGTTGTCTTGGGCAGTAGCAAGACAGGAGTCCTGCACCCACCTCCCAAACCTTACAAGTTTACATAGAGGCCTTAACTAGGCTCAGTCATATAAACCACATCACCATCTTAAGGTTGTGTCCTATGTCTTTGGAGCAGCCTCAGAGTAGAAAAGGCAAGCAGAACCAACGTTTCAAAGACAGAGGCCAAGGTGAGGAACCACCAATATCCTGGGTCCAGTTCATGGATCAATGGTTGGTCAGGTCATTTCTATGACCTTTCCCAATACTAAGCCTTCTAGTCAGCTCTATTTTCAGCCTTGTATCTATAGACTGAACCACAGAGTTTCCCTGGAGGCCAGCAGTCTTGTTTTATTTTGTGTGATCAAAGGCCAATTGTACATATGAACATGGTTCTCATTGGGCCATTTTCTTCTGATTTTTATCATAAAGCTTACAGCAATTTCACTGACTGAACAAGGCAAATTTTTTTCAGATTGCCCCTCAAATAAACACAGCATAGTATGTATTAAAAGTATGTATGCTTTAGATAAAAGCATTTTTGGGGGAAAAAATAAAAGCCCATCATTTTGTCTTCTCTCATATTCCTTTGTGTGTCCAAGAGAGTAAGACATCGACACAGGGACCAATCTGTGATGAATTACTTTTCTAATGGATCATCAAGGGATCTTTTGTGGAATGTGTTGCTTGATATTTTTGACATGTATTTTAGGCTCTGAACACATTCAAGACCTCTGATTTGAAATTGGTGATTCCTTATGGTTCTCATATCCATGAATCTATCTAACTGTCTTTGTTTTTAGCTCATACAAAAATTCTGGTAATGAATCTTTCAATATAATTTAGTATTTCATGTACTTATCCTCTAAGAACTTCTCTTGTTTCTCTGCTAAATTTTTTTTTCCATGAAAGAGAAGTTACCTCTTATTTTAGGATTTCTTTCTCTTTTGAAAAGGAAACCATTCTTTGCCAAATAAATGTGGGCTCTGGGGATCATCAGGCAACTTTCTTGAAAACTCTTGTCAGCCAAGTAGAAAGTTTCTCCTGGGGCCCAACTTTGTAGTTCTCTTCTCCACATTTAGGGTGAGACTTTCAAAAACAAATTTGGATTTTATTTAACAGCTCTGCTTGAGCAGAGAATACCTTTTTTGGCCATAATCTTCCTAGATGATGCAGCTCAAACACAATAGTATTTGAAGACTTCAAGTCTGTCAGGCAATCACCCATCCTTTGATTTCAAAAGAACTACATCTGCTCCCTGAAAGTAGCTCAGAATAGTGCCTGGAAAAGACTGGCTTTACTGGTACAAAGGGAAAGAGAACGATAGGGACAAGTTGAAGGATGGGGAAAAATTCATGTCTTTGTTCTTTAACCCAGATTAACTACTAGGAATGTATTGTTAATCTCTGTCACGTCCGTCCTCTTGGCGTTGGCCTTGGCACTGTTGAAGGAAGAAGCAATGAAAATAGAGGCGGGGGTAGAGGAGGTTGCTTCTCCCTGCTGGTTTTGGAGAAGGACACGGCCCTCCTTTGCAGACTTTGTACCACCATTGTATTCTCTCCCTAACTCCATGTTCTCAAATGTGCCTTGTTGAACATTCTCCTAGTACAGATCATAACAGATGCTAAAAATAAACAAATTGTCCCTAATGCCATCGAGCAAAGAACTTGTAACAAAAGCAACCATCATCACCCCTGCCATTTTTGAGTCATTACTATGTGTTGCTAGTCCTGTGTTTTATTGAGCCCATTATATCTACGGATGCACATAATAAACCCACCCATAAAACTAGAAGATTGAGGAATTTTATTAACCCCATTTTATAGATGAGGACACCGAGGCTTAGTAAGTTGGATAAATTACTTGCCAAAATCTACAGCTGATAAGGAGAGGAGCCAGAATTTTAACTCAGATCAGGCTCACTTCAGACTGCCTACCCTTCCTCATTGTGCTGATGGAATCACTATGCAAAGAGCCTAGGGTCATAGATATGGAAAGGGAACTTCTCTATTCATCTTATTTTACCAATAGGACACCTGAAGCCAAGACATGGAAAAAATAAATCTTAAGGAATTTGGTTTTGTGATAGTAAAGACATTAACACAGGTCTTTCCTGATTTAAAAACAAATACATTCTTAAAATAATTTTTAAGTACTTGAATTTGAGGGAATATAATCTATATTTAAAATATGTATTTATTTCCCTTTTTGGAAAACCTTAACTCCACAATTTATTTTTCAGCATTACAAGTCCAGGTTTCTCCAAAATATACCTCATACCTTTCTGTAAGATACTACCAGGCACTCTCTCATGCTGAACATAAATGCACCTTTTGGAAGGTGTATTAGTTTTGTTTGTTTGTTTGTTTGCTTTTATTGCTGTGTAACAAATAACCGCAAATGTAACAACCAAAAACAAAATGCATTTATTATCTCATAGCTTCTGTGAGTCAGGGGACCAGACAAAGATTGCAGTTCTCTGCTCAGGGTCCCACAAGGCTGCAGTCTTTGGTGCAAACTATTCCTTTCTGGAATTATGGATTCTTTTCCAAACTCACATGGTTTTGGGCTGAATTCAGCTCTGCAGTTCTAGGATTGAGGTCCCTGCTTTCTTGCCGGTTGTCAGTCAGGGACCAGAGGGTGTAGCAGCACCTGGTTGTATGGCTATGGCTCTCTCAGACACTGTTTTATTTGGTTCGGGCTGCTGTGACCAAGCACTATAGCCTGGGTGGCTTGTAAACAACAGATTTATTTCTTACAGTTCCTGAGCCTGAAATTCTGCAGTCAGACTCTACCACTGAGCTACACCCGCTCTGAGACTGGAATTCTGAAATCAAATCCAGCAGAGTCAGATAAAGGTCCTCTACCAGTTTTGCAGATTGCCTTCTTCTCATGTCCTCACATGATGGAAAGAGAGCAAGGCTGTCTAGCTCCTTCTTATAAGGGTGCTAATACCATGCATGGAAGCTCATTCGTGATCATTAGATCATGATCACCCTCATGCTTTCATACCTCCCACAGACTCCATCTCCAAATAATATCATATTAAGGATTAGATTTCAAACTATGAATTCTGGAGGCAGGGAGCACAAATACTCAGTCCACAACAGAGACCCTTGCACAATTTGGCCATTTACTTCTTTAAAGTGCACAGGAGAGTCTCTGTGTCTAGTCCACTATACCAGAGCTGACATAATCATCAGACTGACTGTCTCCTCACCTTTGCTATATTCTCTTGACCAGAAGCAAGTCACAGGCTCCATCTGCAGCAAAGGGGTTGATACAAGGGTACAGCTCATTGATGGTCTTAGAATTCTGCCTTCTACAGGGGAGAAAGTTCAGAGATGACTAGAAGTTCCAAGATACTGTAGAACTGAACGTGACAGAATGTCCACACCATGTGAACTCAAGGTGAATATGGCCTCATGGGTCTCAGCTTAAGGAACTTTAAACAAATAACTCCATCCCCTGATGAGTGTAAAGTAATTAATTTAGGGTAAGGCCTGAGGATCCCTTTTTAAAAATCTTGCCAAGTGATTGAAGTATGTTCAGGGCTGAAAAATACTGACTTAGCCCAACAACTTTATTTCACAGATGGGGACTTGAAGTTCAGGAAGGCTGTGTCTTCCTGAAGGACACGCATCCCATTAGTGGTAAAGGCAGGATTAGACCCAAGGCTCCTAGCTACGTCAGGCCTTCTTCCCCCTGAACAAATAAATATATGGCACCTTGTGGAAATTGTCTGATTTGTTGTATGGGCCTTTAAAGGCCAAAGTCCCCAAATTTTAGGTAGATTTGACAAAAGTCAGCATAAATTCTCTTTGTTGCTGTGTAGCCAACTTCTTAGTACCAATATGGATTTCGCAGATGGAGCTTTCTGTCATCAGCTTCAAGAAGGAAAACATAAATAAAATTCGCTTACTTTTGAAGAGTTGGTATAAAACAATTCTTAGTGTTTGGGGAAATGTATTTTTCATTGTGGCTTAAATCATAAATTATTTGATGCTTATGTAGGATGTTGTTCTTTTTCTGTCATGGATGAAATGGGTGCCTAGAGTGTGTTATTTAGAAACGTGGTTATGGGAACACCTGGGTGACTCAGTCGGTTAAGTAGCTGCCTTTGGCTCAGGTCCTGATCCCAGGGTCCTAGGATGGAGTCCCCCATTGCGCTTCTTGCTCAGCAGGGAACCTGCTTCTCTCTGTACCTCTGCGTGCCATTCTGCCTGCTTGTGTTCTCTCTCTCTCTCTCTCTGATAAATAGATAAATAAATAAACAAAATCCTAAAAAAAGAAAAGAAAGAAAGGTGGTTATGGGGGCGCCTGGGTAGCTCAACTGGTAAAGCATCCAACTCTTGGTTTCAGCTAGGACCATGATCCTGGGGTTGTGGGATTGACCCCCGTGTCAGGCTCAGTACTGAGTCTGCCTGAGATTCTCTGTTTCTCCCCTTTCATCTGCCCCTCCCTCTACTTTCTCTCTCAAATGAATAAATAAATAAAATCTTAAAAAACAAAACAAAGCTGTGCTTTTTTAGCGACATGCTGTAGATCTAAAAGGGAAATCCATAGCACTTGATGGGTTCATATGTCCTGGTTTAACAGTCAGTGGATCAATCAGGCCTTTTCTTGGGTTTGGTCATGCCTGTTTTTAAATGCATTCTTCATTCTGTCTTGCCATTCACCATCTCTACTACTGCAGGTTCTTTTTTTTTTTTAAAGATTTTATTTATTTATTTGACAGACAGAGATCACAAGTAGGCAGAGAGACAGGGAGAGAGAGAGGAAGGGAAGCAGGCCCCCTGCTGAGCAGAGAGCCCGATGTGGGGCTCAATCCCAGGACCCTGGGAACATGACTTGAGCTGAAGGCAGAGGCTTTAACCCACTGAGCCACCCAGGCGCCCCTACTGCAGGTTCTTGTCCTTCAGCTCTAATATTCTCTGACTGTGGGAAGTCAAGGCCTAGCCAGTAGAGAAAGAAATAGGCCCTTGCAGAATCAGAAACTTGTTATAATCCTCTGTTCCTTTCTTGGCTTTGACAACACATATCTCCATTTAAAGAAACACTGGGGCCACCAAAACCCTGAACATGAGCTCCTGCTGGCTCTCAGGCTCATCAGGAATTATCTGTCTCTTTATTTCACCAGAAAATTCTTACTGTGTTATATCAGACAGAGATAATGGGAACCAGTGGGAGTCTGGCACTAGCTTCAAATTATTCCAGGTCAGCGAGGACGAAGGAGATAGCCTGGTCTTTTTGCCATTTCCTCACTGGACTAGCCTAGTCCTGAAGGTCAGGACCTAGACCTAATGATCCTGTAAGTCTTTCCAGATGGCAATAACAGGGATTGGATATCTATCCAGAATTTCTCATGGAAAAGCCCAAGGATGTGATCAGGCATTTAAGATGAACGTAACCGTACAGAGTTTAATCTAGAATAAGGAAAAGCATGTTAACTTGTTTTGATTGAAAACTCCTCTAGCTAAGCTGAAACATATCTGCAATTTCTGTAGAGACCTAAATATAAAATTAAAATAGCATGTAATCATGATAATCACCATGGAAAGACAGCATGAGTTCCCAGAAGACCAAGGGCAATAGTAATTAATGCTCCTGAAATTTATGCAGGGTTTCTTTTTTTAAGTGGCAATTTGCTTTCCTTTTCCTTAAAAGAAATTGTTACCAGTAACTGAGAAATGCAGCCCTCACTCTAAAGAGACACATGGCTGAAACCAGTTCATAAAACCAGCTCTCTGGATTGATATAGGGCACTAGGCATTGAAGACTATCTGTCAGAAGACTGGGAAATGTATACATGTTGCAGCCTTTCTTCTTGTCTGTCTCATAACTAGCATTGACCTAGATATCTCATTTTTACCATGAACTGTAAGAATTCATGATGATAAGACTTGGATGGGTTCATTTACTATTCTCCTGCCTTTAGGCTGCTTCATACAAATTCCTCAAGGTAGAAGAAAACCAGCCTGATTTGATGGCCATAGAACAAGAACATAGAACATAGAACAAAATCCATAACCTTCTGATATTACTGATTGGTCAATAATAATACTAACAATAACAGCTACATGTCACACACCAAGTAGAATAGTTAGCCAGAAATAAATACTTGAACAATTTTGAAGACTGTTGATTTGGTAATTGCTGAGGTCGATGATGGTGATAATAACAATGATGATGATTTCCTTCTTTGTCTTTCAGATTTTCTGTTGTTTTACTGAATTTTTCTCATTTTACCCTTATAACAAGCTCACCTCACCGGGTAAATATCATTATCCTAATTTTACAAGGAATGAGGAAAGGCCTGGGAAGTACAAGTAACATGCTCAAAGTCACCCAGTTAGTGAGTGGAAGTGGCCAGATTTGCATACACATCTGTAGACGTTTTTGGTCATTACCTATTACTTTTATTTACTTTTAGGAAGCAATTTCAATTAGTAGTCCCTTTCATCATTCTGTTTAGTTCTAAATTACCCCAGGGTCCATTATCAATGATGAAAGGCTTATTTTCCTCAGCTTTTTCATCTGAACCTAGTCCAAATTCTGTCACCCTTTTCATGTTCCTGTGAAAGCACCAGTTACTGTTATGGAAAAATCTTTGAGGTTCTGTGGCTTTGAACCCCAAAGCTAGGTTTCTGTCTCTTGGCTAAGAGGTGCCTCAAATGGGAGTATGAAGCTTTGGCTTTCATGACTTTTGTCCTGTCAAGAATCCCTTCTCATACAACTCTGGGACCTGTGAGACTCTGACTTCCATTGAAAGTGCATAGCAGTTCAAAGTAGAGAAATGAGTGAGAAAAAGTTAGGTAAGACTGTTTTTAAATTTCTTCCAACCTTAATGTCATAAGTCTATGACCATCCTCTACCTTGGAGACACAGAAAAATCCTTACTGGTGTCAAGGTGGTTAGCATTCTAAAAGGACTACACCTTCATGATGATCCCATATCTATATTTTTGTGGCGTGTATGGACTCCTTCCTAGGTAGCCTGAATCCACTTTCTCCTCTGGGCCCTAGAGTAGCTAATGCAACTCCAACCTATTCTTTTCCATCCTTGTCTTGTTTTTGTCATGGCCAGTATTAACTTTTTCATTTTCCCATCTCACTCAGGTTTCCAACTTTATAAGGTGTTTCTAACTCCATTCATCCTTTACTAATTACCTAAACAAATGTTGATTAAAAGATCTTATTTGCCATATATAAAGTCATCTGTGGAGGGAATTGACATACACACTGTAGTCCCAGACTGTCCCATTTTGTAGTGTGACAAAGGATATAGAAACACAGAGAAAAGATTCTCTGGGGGCAGAGAGAGATGAATCTGGGAAAGTTAGAGGAAGAGGCAATGCTGGAACTAATGCTCCAAGCAACGAGAACTAAAGATTTATGATTTGTGTTGATCCAAAGAGATCCACACTCATTTTCCCCTTCCTTGTCACGAGATTTTGAAAGAAAATTCAATCCAAGTCCAATGGTAGCTTAGAGGTTCCCTCAGAAGTGACCACATTATGCCTGGGTAGGCCTGAATGCTCTTATGGGACAAGAGAAACAGTTAAACTCACATGAAAGCACATGTGTAAAGCACAGCGTGACAAGCCCCAGTTTGCAATTTCATCTGGAATTGGGACGTTAGATACATCAGAACAAACCACAGCTTGATTCCCTTTACAAAAATTACTTTTCTCCCTATATATTAGGCAGTGTAAGGTAAACAGCTTTCGATTGGGAACCAAAAGAGCAGAGTTCCGGTCCTTGGACAAAGCAAATAATTTATTTGGCTTGCCACTCCTTGGCTAGACAGGTGAGGAAACCCCTGAGACTCCTAAGAGTTGTTATATGCTATGATTTTGTAATTTAATTCTTCAATGATATGAAATCAAAAACAGAGAAATCATTGAGTAGAAAGGTTTGTGAAGTGGGGAACACTGAATTACAATATTTACTTTGAACTCTAAATTATCACTGAATATATAAGATATAAATAAAGAATCCTGGGACCTCAAGAAGGAATATAGGTAGTGACAGGAGAATCTAACTATATTAAAAATGTAATGATATTACCTCACTGAAGCTGAAGAAGGGGACAGGTGCCAATCTAAGAATCTTTGGAATTGAGTTAGCTGACAAAGTTGTTTCCCATGGGGATTCAGGTTAATAATTCTGATGCTACCATACATCTATATTGGAATTGAAGAATTAATTAAATGGATGGCAAATAGTGGGGACCAGTTCTTTCACTATTGGAGTCAGAAGTTCCAGATAAGCAAGAAGAGGAGTCTAGAATGACCCTTATGGCAACAGATTAGGGTTGAGGGCATCAGAATGAAGTTATGTTTAGCTTCATACAGATACAGATTTTTACATACATAAATATTTATAGATATGTGTATATACATGGACTAGAATAAACATCCTTTTTTTGGTGTTGTTGTTCTGTCAGGTGAGGGGACCTAATAGAAAGAACACTTCAATAACAATAAACACACTAGAATCTGGACCTTGGTTTCTAACGCTGTTCTCCAAAACAAATAACCAGGACTTGGATAAATGAATGATTCTATGACTTGGAAAGGAAATATACAAGATGAGCTTATGAGCTTGGATCATCTTTATCACCAGAAAATTAAAAAGGACTCAAAAAAAAAAAATGGAGAAGAAGAAGAAGATACACCCACCAGCACACAGTAATGGGGACATGTTAAAGGGAAAAAAAAAAAAAAAAAAAAAAACCCAACTAAAAGAGTTCCCAATGGCCAAAAATGGGACAACTTGAAGCGAAAAAACAGAGTAGTATTAGACTTTAGCTAAGAGTATAAAATAAATATACATGACTCCAAATGTCATAAATTAATGATTGAATCAATTGATAATGGATAAGTATTGACAATTCTCCACACAAAAAAATTCAAAGTATGTTATGTAGAGCTCTGCCTCAAGGAGTTAGAATATAAACCCTCACTCTTTAAATGTAGGCTTCCTAAGATTTCTTTTCAAAATGTACATCATGAAAAGGGGAGGAAAGAATAATTTAATTCTGGAGACACCTGAAAAACACTACCTCAACCAGATGGTCAAAGCCAACATAAATAGTTAAAAACCACATTTCTAGTATATACACTTAATTGGGTTTGATGAAAATAGCACTTGGTCTTTCTGACCTTCTTTCCAGTAGCCCATAAGCCCAGTTTGACCAAGATAAAAGTATCGGACGAATTCCAATAATGCAGCATCCTACAAAATACCAGATAAATACTCCTTAAAACTCTCAACGTCATCTAAATGAAGTCTGAGAAATGACCGCCGCCAAGAGGAGCTTAAAGGGACATAACATAAATGTAATATGGAACCCTACATAGAAAAAGACTATGAGGTAAAAACCAAGGGAAATTAAATAAACCATGAGCTTTAGTGAATTATAATGTATCACTGTTGGTTCATTATTTGTGTCCTACTCACGTATGACATTAATAATAGGGGAAAGTAACATAAGGGAAACTGGAATCCTACTATATTCTCAAATTTTCTGTAATCTGAACCAGTTCTAAGAAATAGTCTATTAAAAAGAAAAAAGTATATATAAGAAAAAAATGCAAGAAACCTCTCATCTCTCTGCTCATGGTATAAGAGAACTCCACTGCTTCCTGGCACCTGACATGTCTCAAGGTATAGTAAAGGAGATGTCTAAGACTCTAGTTGGGAGGGTACCATGGGAGGGCAGGTTATCCTTGATCAGTCGTGTGAATGCAGTGAGGTTAGGAGAGAGAGACAAAATGCTCAAATGTAAAAGCGGACAGATTTCAGTGTTGAACCAAGATGTTTGTGGGCTGCGGAGAGTACCTGAGACAGAGGGTACCAAGCTGCAATCACCCTTGCAGGCAGATGGCTTTTTTGTTATGAAAATAACCACATTCATTCTTCACTCTCATGGCAAAAGAATAGGGTAGGGAAAAGGAGTTATTGCTCTAAATCTTTTCAAATCTCTATTAATTGAATTTCTGATTAGCACACATATTATTCATAATGAGGTTCTAAGGGAGCAGCTGCAAATACAGCTCGGTTTAATATTCTGTTCCCATGATGTTTCCATGTAGGTGGGGCAGTTGGACAGTCATGGAAACAAGTGCTGGCATATGTGGCCTCATCCTGATTGCAATTTGTATGAAGTAATGAGATTAATGACCATTTAGCAGAAGGTTTAAAATAAATCACAGCGTGTATGCTTTCTCAGTTCACTTTTCATGTGTACCTTCATATGCCGAGGAAATTAACACATTTTCTTCTGGTAATACTTAGAAGCACAAGATATCAGATTTTATGAGAAAATTTAAGCCTGGACAAGTGATGTGACTTGATCAACATCATACAAGAGCCACATGTGAGTTAGCACTTGGATGTTCCAAGTGTGATGTGGAGCCTCTGTAGCGTAGGAACATCGATATCACCTGCCTGTTAAAAATGCAGAATTTTAGGCCCCCTCCTGGATCTACTGCATCAGAAATCTGCATTTTAACAAGCTTCTGTGGTGATTCAGATGCAAGTAAAGTATAAGACTGCTGATTTAAAATCTACAATAGTTTCTGGGGCACCTGGGTGGCTCAGTAGGTTAAGCCTCTGCCTTCTGCTCAGTTCATGATCTCAGGGTCCTGGGATTGAGCCCCACATCAGGCTCTCAGCTCAGCAGGGAGCCTGCTTCTCCCCCCCACACCCGCCCCCTGCCTCTCTGCCGACTTGTGTTCTCTGTCTGTCAAATAAATAAATAAAATATTTAAAAAATAAATAAAATCTACAATAGTTTCTACTAGATCTTTGTATTGTATAAGATGTTTGGGCTGCAAGTAATAGCATAAAGAATGAATAACATGTATAGACAGTGTTCTTATTGTTTCCTATAATGCAAAATCAGGAAAAGGTGATCCCATAATTGATTACACCAATGACTGAAATTCTTTATCATCCATCCATTCCATTATTTTTAGTGTGTTAAGTTTGTTGCCTCACTGATACAAATGGCTGCCATAGTTCACCCAGCTGAGTCCAAAGACTGGATGGGGACAGAGATGGGAGAAGGATCTAGAAGACATTTCCTTATACACCAATCTGACTGTCTGGTGGAAAATCTTTTGCAGATGCTGTGGCATACTCTTCCGTGGGTCTTCTTGGCCAAGTTTTAGTCATGCTGTAGCTGGAAGAAAGTCTCAATCTCACCAGGTTATATGGTGGAAGTTAGTCTCTGCTAGTAGGGGAAGACAGGTGGGAAATGAGTGTTGGTTAGGTGACTAACAGTGTCTGCCCCAACCATGCTACCTTAAGTTAACACTGGATGTAGACAATCATAGAGTATTCAAGATCTGTTTCATTATTCCATTCTTTTGGACGGGGTCCTGTAGGTTAAAAGTCTCCATGATTAGACAGTTAGATCAGAGGATTAAATAGAATCTAGCACTCTTGACTCCCAGGCTGCTACTTGTGGCAAACACTCTACTTTTGTAGCCAAATGTCATTCACAACACCCATTTCTTTATCATCTTCTAGCTTTACTGTAAAGCTAAAGTATCACTCTGATTTGTTGTGGCCATGTGACAAAACTCTGGGTTAATAAGATGTAGGCCAAACACACTGAGAAGAATTGATTTTTTGTCATAAAGAGAAGGCTTTTGATACTTGCCTGCATTTCTGACCTGGAATGTGAATGTGTTGACTGAAGCAGCAGCAGCCATCTTGCAATCATGTGGATAAAAGCCACACACTAAAGTTGGTGGAGGTAGAAAGATAGAAGAAAGTTGAATCCTTGATGAAATCATAAAACTATAATAGTGACTGTGCTAGCAACATTGGGGCTCCTTATTACATGATAAAAAATTAAAAAACCTCGACTACTCAAGTCATAATTCATTAGATTTGTGATTACACATTATAGAAAGCAATCTAAACTGGTACAAGTGTGCATAAATGTGTTCTCTTAAGGAAAAATAATTTTCCTAGAATACTATGTGGAGGGAACTATTGTGTCAGAACAATTTTTATGCGCTAGGCATCTTCAGAGAAATTATAATTGCTTTTATTTTTCCATCTGCAATATTGCTGGACACGAGAGATGAAATGGAAGTATGAAGCAGGGCAGTTTGCCACAGGGGCTTTGATGTTGCTGTAACTGTTTCACAATTGTGTTTCTCTTTCTGGAGGTTTTTCTGTATCTGACATTCTCATCTTGTTGACTAATCACTTCAAGCTGAAGCAATGAATTCCTCCATCTTTGAATAGACTATTAAATGATGCTCTCCAAAACCTTGGGGTTTTGTTTACATATTTTTCTCCCTTGCCTTATTGAGGATGTATCTTTTTTCTTGGAATATATGAAACTCCCATCTCCTTATTTCCAGACTCTATTTTTTAAATTTTTTAATTTTTTTATTAACACACAATGTATTATTAGCCCCAGGTGTACAGGTCTGTGAATCGCCAGGTCTACACACTTCATAGCACATACCTTCCCCAAAGTCCATAACCCCACCACTCTCTCCCTCCCCCCTCCCCCCAGACCCCTCAGTTTGTTTTGTGACATTAAGAGTCTCTTACGGTTCGTTCCAGACTCTATTTTAAGGAGGAGAGGATCTTTGTCAAAGACTGTGGCTATTGTCCTCTCACTATTCCTTTCATTCTCTCTCATACCATTCTCTGCAGTCCGATAGAAAGCAGGCCAAGGGTTGGCTACCTGTAAATCTGAGTATGGCTCTCTATGGAAGGCAGATGTTCAGGTTCCTGGGGGATAGAGTCTCTTTCTTCTGACAGGCAGCAAAGATAGAATACTGGCAAGAACTGAACTATCATGCATAATGGAGTGAGGAAAATTTGGAGCTCTTAGGGAATAGTGGAAGAAGGCCATGCATGGCTTGGGCAGGAAGAAGACAGTGACCAACAAATGATGAGATACTCTGAGACATGATCTCTCTTTAGCAAACTGTATTTTCCAAGAATAACCATGAAACCACTTCATATCCCACATGTTCTTTTAGAATCGTGCCACTCCCTTATTAAGTGGGAGTTGTCTGTGTCTTCCCCTTAAAGCTGGTCGGATATTGTGATTTCCCTGGCAAAAGAATATAATAAGAGTAATGGTGGGTGACTTTAAGGTCAGGTTAAAAAAGGTGATACAGTTTCTGTTTTTTTTTTTTTTTTTTTTTTTTAGGATTTTATTTATTTATTTGACAGAGATAGATCACAAGTAGGCAGAGAGGCAGGCAGAGAGAGAGGAGGAAGCAGGCTCCCTGCTGAGCAGAAAGCCCGATGCGGGACTCAATCCCAGGACCCTGAGATCATGACCTGAACGGAAGGCAGCGGCTTAACCCACTGAGCCACCCAGGCGCCCCAGTTTCTGTTTATCTCTGCTTCTTGGGACACTTGCATTGGAGCCTGGAACTGCTATGTAAGAAGTCTAGCTATTCTTCCGCCCAAATTCTTTAAGACCATGTGGTAAGACCAGAAAGTGAATGATTGTCCTGAGGAGCTCCAGATGTTCAAGTCCAGGCACCAGACATGTGAGTGAAGCCTACAGATGGCTCCCAGTCCAGCCTCTGAATCCACATGAGAGGCCACGTGAAAACCACCCAGATGAACCTAGCTCCAGCTAACATTGTAATGAGAGGCTATAATAATAATAATAAATGATTATTGTTTTACATCACAAAATTTTGGGGTGATTTATTTCATGCAGGTCTGTTTTTACATTGCAGTGGGAACCTGGAATGTATTTCTTGTGATTCTCAAATTTCAATAAAATCTCATCTACTCAGAAAATGCTTGCTGTCAGTGGACGTATAAGACAGATGAAGGGCAGGATACATTGCCTTCATGTTGATCACTGCCATTGGGATAAACCATTGGGATAAACCAGAGATAGCATACTCACACATAGGAACAGGAGGCAGAGAGAGCCAAGAACAAACTTGGTGCAGAAATTGTGTGCAGCGTGTTATTCTTTGCAGGTCCTAGGACTGGGAGTTCATCCAAAGGCCAGGATCTGCCCATTTAACAACTAGGTTATGTCTGATGGCCATGGATGCAAATTTTATAGGTTGAGGTGTGCATGAAAGTCACTTCCTGATTCTCAGTGTTTCCGCATCATTGAAAGCCTTAAACAGCTTCCCCAGATATTCCTTTTGTCTCCTCCAGGATCAAATCAAAGCTATATCATTTGAATGTCTGGGTTGGAGGTGGCCTCTTGAAATATATTGATCTGGGGTAGACTCACCAGCCAGTTGAATTTTAACATCCAGGATGAGGACTTAAATAAAGAGTGTCCTGTGATAAGCAGGTTCCTTCTCTACAGAGCTATCCTTTATTTGCTACTTACTATACTCCAGGCATTATACTAAGACCTTTAGTTGTATTAAATTATTTAATTCTATATAACAAAAGAGCTCTTAACAAAATAGCTATAATAGGTAACATGATAACATATCTGTAATATGTATAAAATATAACATTTTATATATATGTGTATATATATATACACATATACAATATCTACACCTTGAAATCAATTCTTACAGAGAAATTTTGAGATTAACATGTATTTTTTTTTAAGATTTTATTTATTTATTTGACAAACAGAGATCATAAGTAGGCAGAGAGAGAGGGAGAAACAGGCTCCCTGCTGAGCAGAAAGCCTGACACAAGGCTCGATCCCAGGACTCTGAGATTATGACCGGAGCCGAAGGCAGAGGCTTAACTCACTGAGCCACCCAGGCACCCTAACATGTATTTTTTAATTAAAAAAAATTTTTTTTGCTGGCTTAGAATACTAAATCAAAGGTGTTCCTGTGAAAAGTTTAAATTAAAATCATACTTCAAGTAAACATAGAGATATATGTTAAAAGTGCCAAGGTGACAAAAAACAAGTGATAATAGTCACAATGTATTCTAAACAAAAGTGTGTTCCTCCTGGAGGAAGAGTTCTGTCTCATAAAAGGCATTAGCTGAGATTGTTAACTTCCTTAGAAAAGACTATAGGTGTTCGAAGACCTGGATATTTATTTATTTTAAAATTTTAAAAAATATTTTATTATTTTTTAAAGACTGTATTTATTAGAGCATGCTTTAGCGTGAGCAGGGGAGGGGCAGAGGGTGGAGGAGAGAGAATCTCCAGTCAACTCCATGCCTATGGCAGAACATAGAGCTTGACTCCGGGCTTGATCCAAAATCCTGAGAGACCATGACCTGAGGTGAAATCAAGAGTAGGATGCTTGGTCAGGTGCCAGGAAGACCTGGCTCTTTAAATAAGTCTTTAGAGACACAATCTGCCAGTCACGTTAAGACAGAATCCTAAGGTTCAGGCCTCAGAGCCATTTCAGACAACTTTGAACTTTTTCCTGTCTGCAATGACTAAGTGTACACTTTTGATTAAACTCTTTAACCAGTCTTAGCCTCACTAAGCCCATTTTCCTTACTGAGGGTAGCTGCTGTTGCAAGTGCTTGGCCAGAGCAGGGGTGGGGGTGGGGGTGGGGTGGTGGGGTGGTGGGTGGTTAGACCTATAGCTTGTCAAGGCCTGGGTCCTTTTCATGACTATGACTCATATTCTGGCATTCTATTCTAACTGGAAAACTTCAGAAAGCTTCTTTTTCAGAAAGAAAAAGGGCATCTTTTTCTATTGTGTTTTTCCTCTATATACCCACTTTTTTTTTTTTTTAAGATTTTATTTATTTAACAGACAGAGATCACAAGTAGCTGGAGAGGCAGACAGAGAGAGAGGAGGAAGCAGGCTCCCTGCTGAGCAGAGAGCCCGATGCGGGGCTCGATCCCAGGACCCTGGGATCATGACCTGAGCTGAAGGCAGAGGCTTTAACCCACTGAGCCACCCAGGTGCCCCTATATACCCACTTTGAGGCAGATGACTTGGGCTGTCTTGGTTTATTAATTGTATCCTGAGATAGATTGAATTTGTGGCACCAACGCTTCTCTTCTCTCCCTAAGTGACTGGGGTGGTCAGTGCAATCCATCCGTGTTGTTTGGCGTCTGAGTTTGCGGTTCTGCTCACCAAGGAGGGGGCTGTCTTTCCCTATTCCTTGATTCTCTGTTTAGCCAAATGACTTGCTTTGGGTCAGTGGCATGTTAGTGGTACGGATTAAGCAGAAGCTCGAAAAAGCACGTACACAATTGAGTTTACACCTTTGAATTTCTGCCACGGACAAGAGAAGGGCCTGTCTAGACAAGCCTGTTGGACTCAGGAGTAGAATGAGAGACACACAAAGCAAGGGCTACTCCCAGCCAAACTCAACTGAGATCAGCCAACCCCTAGCTGATGCAAAAGCTCAAGCAAAGTAATAAATAATTGCTCTTTTAAGCCAATGAATTTTGGGTGGTTTGTAACTGATACATTTCTTCCTAATTTTATAAATCCATTCCAGTTTGGACATGAAGGACTCCCTGTCAGGGATTTTTCTCTTTGACCTTTCTATTAGCATTTTCTGATTTTTCGGCATGGTATCTTCGGATAGAACTTAAAACTAAGCCTGACATTTGGTCACTCGCTTTACTAAATCATTTATGCATGCTTTCCACGGACTCTCAAGTCTATGAGAGGGACAGCGAAATTTATGTAGGTGATAATTGTATGTGGTGAATTTTTCAAATGAAATTTCCCAGGAGGGTAATTGGAAATGGAAGGGATCTCTTCATTTGAAAATCACCAGTATTTGCATATCTGGGAGCTGCTGCTGACCCCAGTGAGGCCAATCAACAGAGAACAGTTCTTAAGTACTTTTATCAAGGTGTCTTGCTTCTAATCAGCTGTTATTTTTCCAATACATTATTCATTGTTTTAATGTTTACAGTTTGGGGAAAACCAGCAAGGAACAAGCAGATATGCACGTCTTTCAACATATCTTCATCCACATATCTTCTTCCTTCTCCCTAGGAATTGTCTATCTTATCTCTTTATATAAATAAAATATTTGGGGGAGGCGAAAAAGCACATTTGGAAGGCGATTTATCATTACAGATAAACTCCAGATGTGAATTGATAGTGCTCTCTATTTGGTAGAAAATAGCCTGCAAAATTTCCTCACGCTGTTTTCAGCTGATGTGAGCCGTGTTCTGTTTTGACAGGCAGGCTTTTTCCCCGTGTCTGTTTCTAGTCACTGGAGACATTTTCAGCTTTAGGGAACTGTTCAAATTTATAGGTGAATTGGATAACTTGCTTTCTTGAGTTCTGATCATGGATGTACCTTCGAATGGGAGTAAGTTTTTTCAATCCACTACCGATGTTAATGGCACACCCAGGCATGACTGCGCACCGCCTGAATGTACATTAATTTCAATGATAGGTGGCTTGCTCAAGGCATAAGTAGGAAAAGTTTCCACAAACCCGAAGGAACCAGAAGGAACCCTGAAAACATCCTTGTTCGTTATCTCTCAAAGTGTAGATAACTATCACCGAGGCCACAGCAAATACTCTTCTGTGACACATGAGACAACTGGCATTGGTTCCTGGGGAGGGCATTAAATGACATTAAATCACCTACCAAATAGTGTTCCCTTTTCAATACTATAAAATCATCTGGGGACGCCTGGGTGGCTCAGTCAGTTAAGCAGCTGCCTTCAGCTCTGGTCATGACCCCAGGGTCCTGGAATCGAGTCCCACATCGGGCTCCTTGCTCAGCGGGGAGCTTGCTTTTCTCTCTGCCTCTGCCTGCCACTCTGCCCGCTTGTGTTCTTGCTCTCTCTCTCTCTGACAAAAATAAATGAATAAATAAATAAAATCTTTAAAAAAATCATTCTGATTAGGGTAAATAGAAATTTTCAGGTTGATGCCAGTATGTGTTTACCCTTCCCAAATGCTTATTGACCTCTGTTTTCACAAAAAGAGAGGAGACATTATGTAGCTAGGGCCTAATGCCATTGTTCACTCCTCTTTGTATTTATTTCTATAAATACCATCTGCTGGTGGCAAGTAACAGTGGTGGTCCCTTAAACAGCAAAACCATGAAGGCGGCACACAAGACTAAAAGTTAGGAAAGATTAATCTGGTCCCGTGTGTATGAACAGCCTGCTGTCCAAGTAAGAGGAACCCATTTTTCATGACAATGTGCTCCACAGAGGAAAGTTAGGGTGATATTAGTATTTACAGTTAGCAATCACTTACACCAATGGTGAAGGACAGAAAGCTTCCTGCGATGGTGCATAATCTCTATGTGTCATCATATTAGAGAGTCAGTGTGATTTACTGGGAAGAGTATATATGTTTACACTCAGCCTGGCCTGGGTTGGACTGCAGCTCTTCTATTTGTGACATGGACAAGCCAATTAACCCATCTATGCTCTCATTTTCTCATCTAGAAGATGATGACGATGGCATCAAACTCACTGTCAGGATTCCTTAATATAATGTGAGTAACGTCCCATTACAGTGCCCGGCTAGATGCTCGAGTGGGTCCATGGTCACTGATAGCCCTCTGGGTCTGGCGTGTACCTTCCTGTGAATGGGGGCATGGCAGTATTCTTAAGAGTCTTCATGAATTGAATATACAATGTCATCTTGTTCACAGGTGACACCATTAAGATGACCAATGTCCAAGGTGGAAATACGTAAGATGTAAGTCTCCCATACTTGGACTTTAGAGGTCTGCCTCGATGCAGTAGGAACTAACTGATGGTGGGTCAGCCCTTGTTCTTCAAAAGTGTTTCTAAGAATTTAATGGACCTTCCAGGTGTGCATCCTTTATATCATCTTCATAAAGACCTTCAGAGCTAGAGAAGTAAGCGGTTTACTCAGTGAGGTTAGTCCCGCGCCCCTGTTCCCACAAGAAGCAAACGGCAGAGGCAGGGCTTGATAAATTTTAGATGGAAAATGGATAATTGACGTGTAACAAGCCTACTATCTGTTATTATAGCCTGATGTATGAGGTGCTCTCAGTTCCGTAGGGAGCCGTATAACATAGTGGTTAAGAGAATGACGTACAGCCTGAATGGACGACATGGTTCTACCACTTCCCAGCTGGGTGACTTTGGGTGTCAATAAAGGTCAGTTTCCTCTCTGAAGTGAAAATAGTAATGGTATACCCCTGATGCATTACTGCGAGGATTAAATGAGAAAATACCACACCTGTAAGCATGATGAGCTTGGCATGTAAGAAGGTGGATTACAAATTAGTTATTTATGTAGTGATGCTGTGGGTACAAGTGGTTAGATGCCCAACCCATGGAGGGTGATAAACGATAAGGAGCAGATCTATTCGCTCAAAAACCCAAGACCCTTGACATGTTTCATCCCCATCATACAGATACTTAGCTATAACTTTCACTTACTTTTATACTGGTACAGATTTTAATATATAGATGTGTGTGTGTGAGAGAGAAAGAAAGTGAGAGAGAGAGAGAAACAATTCAGCTACACATTTGTGTAAGAAGCCATAAGCTTCCAGCTCATTTAATAAATAATGGGACTGTATGGCTCACATATAGAAAACTCCTCACTTGAACTCTCAAGGGTTCAGGGAAGCATCTAAGTTTGTAAAACCCTTGCATAGGCATGACAGTCATGGACCTGATATTTCAGTGACCTGTGTGAATGAATACCTTTTTGTATGTGACTTATTCCCACCTGACTGCTTGTGGGCACATAAAACACCTGTGAAAGGAGGTTAGCCCAATTCCTGGCATGGCTTCCTGCCACCGCATTCCTGTTGGTCAGCCGTGTCCACCTGCCCTCCTCTTCCATCTGTATTTTGGGATAATGTCTCCCAGCACAGCGTAGTGTCCTGTCTGCTATAGGAAAACTTTTAAAAGATTTTATTATTTATTTGAGGGAGAGAGTGTGAGAGAGAACATGAGCAGAAGGAGGGGCAGAGGGAGAAGCAGACTTCCCACTGATCTGGGAGCTTGATGTGATGCGGGCTCCATCCCAGGACCCTGGAATCATGACCTGAGCCAAAGGCAGACCCTTAACCAACTGAGCCACCCAAGTGCCTCTGATGTATCACTTTTTTTTTTTTTTTTTTAAAAACACTAAAATTTTGGGACGCCTGGGTGGCTCAGTTGGTTAAGCAGCTGCCTTCGGCTCAGGTCATGATCCCAGGGTCCTGGGATCGAGTCCCACATCGGGCTCCTTGCTCAGCAGGGAGCCTGCTTCTCCCTCTGCCTCTGCCTGCCATTCTGTCTGCCTGTGCTCTCTCTCTCCCACTCTCTCTCTCTGATAAATAAATAAAATCTTTAAAAAAAAAAAACTAAAATTTTGTTCAATTGCTGCCTTGTGATACAAAGGTTTGCATTGATATTCTGGAATATCCGACTGCTGTGGTTCTCCAACTTTGCTTCATCACAATCCCAGGCTTATTAAACACAGACTTCTGGGTCCACTGTGAGAAATTCATTTAGTGAATTCAGTAAGCCAGGGGTGGGACCTAAGAATTTGCATTTCTAACCAGTTCCCATGTGATAACGATGCTGGTGGTCTGAAGAGCACACTGAACTTTTAGCTGTGTCAACTGAAGAGGATGTTCAAAAATATTAGGCCTCTTGAATCGTGCTCAATACCATAAAGACCGGCTGTTCATCCAGAGAGAGAAAGTATCATTATGTCAGGTGGGTCCAGATGATATTTCTGCCTCCAGCGTTTGATTTTGTGGAAAAACCGATTTCTTGACAGCCTACCCCAAACTCTAAGTTATGATTATTTCGGTGGTTCCGATAGTGATGAAACTGGTATGTGCAACACATAGAACCGGTGAAGTTCAAGCTTGCAAATCAGAGTACACATTTATTTTTATTTTCTATCATCTCTTACAGTTATTCAGGGGAGATCATTTTCTTTTCCAAGTGAGAATTCTGGCAGCTCTCCGACTTCGCTTTCGGTTTTAACTACAAGACAGATAAAAATAAAGTTTGTTTGTTTCAGTAAGTAAAGTGTTCAGTTGGAGATATGATTCAAAACCCTGAGCTGAATTCAGTGCAAACCCTTCTCTCCTGCCCCCAGCTTTGGCCTACTTTAGGCCACAGGTCTGTGAATGAGAACATCCCTGCCTTGTGCTTCTCCTTTCCCCTCTCCAGCTGCTGTTCCACTAGGGGAGGCTGGACTAGCAAGGAAGGAAGGAACAGAAGACTGAGACGATAGGATGGTTCTCACTTGAACTGGTCCCTTTATCCGCTTCTCTCAGATTTGGCTATAGACTTCCATGACCTCCTCTTCAGGTTCGATTAACTTGTGGGAGCTTCTACAGAACTCAGGGAAACACTTACCTATGTCTTCCAGTTTATTAAAGGATACAATAAAGGATACCAATGAACAGCTAGATAGAGAGCTCTATAGGACGGAGACCTTTAGCCCAGGATCCTCTGACCCCATGAACTGGTGGGTGTCACAGCACTGGTGTGTGTGTGTTCACCTTCCTGAGAGCTGTTCAAACTCTCTACTAGTAGAATTTAATGAAGGCTTCCTTATATGAGCATGAAGAATTATTAACTCCCTTTCTATCCCTCTCCCCTCTCTGGAGGATCAGGGGTGGGACTGAAAATTTGAAGCTTCTGATCAAGGCTCAGAGTCACCTCAGTGGAACAAAAGACATCCTTAGAGATCTTATCACCTGGGAAATACAGGGATTTTAGGAGCTCTCTGCTGGGAACTGGGGGTAGATGCATGTATACACATATACACACATATACATATATACACATATATGTATATACATATTTCTTACTATTTCATATAGCTCAAATACAATAGAAGTTTATTTCTTGAGCATACAACCATTTAAGATAGATGTTTCTGACCAGCTGGCAGCTGGCTTCCATGTGGTGATTCAGGGATCTAAGGCCTTACCACACCAGAGCTCTGTGATCTGTCTCCAGCGGGTGGAAAGGAAAAGAAAACAAGGAGGAGCCTGTGAGCCATAGAGGAATCCATTATTTTGGTTCACTTTCCATCAGCCAGACCTTGTCACCTGGCCCTACCCAAGTACAAGCTGATCTACAAAATTGATTTCCTTCTGGACATCTGCCTCCAAGCTAAAACATTTTGGTAACGAAAACAGGGATAGTTTGGTGATCAGTTAACTACCATACCATGTCATAAATTGTCTTTGCTATTAAGGTGTTTAGATGAATTATAGATGATGGAGAACCATCAAGAAGTTATAAATAGTAGTAGAATGACCTGACACTATTTGCATACAGAAGATCATGAGGGCATCAGTGTGTCGGGGAATGGAGGAAGTTGGGTGAATGGAAGCAAGGGAATCGGTACTGAGGATCTGCAGTCATTCAGACAAGAGATGAAGGTGTCCTACCTAAGTGACAGTTACGAGAAATGGACACATTATAGAGGGATTTAAGAGGTAAGCCTTGGATATGTGCTGAAAGTGAAGAGAATGAAAAGAGATTGGTTAGCTGACATTCTGGCCTGGGTAAATGGAAGCTTGTTGCATCACCAACTAAGTTTGGGAAAAATGGAATGAGATCCCTTCCAATCAATGTGGTACTCTTCAATCTTTCTTTCCTCCCAAAGCTCCTTTAACAACAAAACAAGGTAAATGTGTATCTTGGGAGGCTCTGGTAGGTAATTAGAAAGCTTATTTGAGGTGTCACATTTTATTTTGAAAATTATGTAAGTTTATTCACTTTCTATTCCGTTATATATCTGGACTTATTCCAAGAATGAAATAATGTTTTAAATTACTCTTTAAAGAAAAAAGCTTAGTAAATAAATAATTTATAAATCTACTCTCCCACTTTAAAGACAATGAAAACATTATAGTCTGAAGTCCCCTTGACCACCACTGATAATCTGTCTCCTCTCAATTCCTCAGAAATAATCACTACTTGTTTGTGATTTATTCTTACAGATTTATACTCATTTATGGATGCTGAAAAAAAATACCATAATTTCGTGTTTTAAAAACGGATTATCAGGGGCACCTGGGTCAGTTGGTTAAGTGTTTGATTTCAGCTCAGGTCATGATCTCAGGGTCCTGGGAGTGAGTCCCACATTAAGCTACCTACTCAGCGGGGAGTCTGCCTCTCCTTTGGCCCTCCCTAAGCACACGCATTCTCTCTCTCTCTCTCTCAAATAAATAATAAAATATTTATTTTTTAATAAAAAAACCTTTATTTATTTATTTGACAAAGAGAGAGAGCACAAGCAGGGGGAGTGGCAGGTGGAGGGTGAGGGAGAGGCAGGCTCCTTGGTGAGCAGGGAGCCCAATGCGAGGCTTGATTCCAGGACCCCGGAATCATGACCAAAGGCAGCAGCCCAACTGAGTCACCCAAGTGCTCCAAATCTTTAAAAAAAAATACTATTATTACACTGTGCATAATTCTGTAGCTTGCTTTCTTCACTTGAAAATGACATTTTTGACATCTACGCTTGTTGATACAGATAGATGAGTTCATTTACTTTAAAAAAAAAAGATTTTATTTATTTATTTATTTATTTGACAGACAGAGATCACAAGTAGGCAGAGAAGCAAGCAGAGAGAGGGAAGCAGGCTGCCTGCTGAGCAGAGAGCCTGATGTGAGGCTCGATTCCAGGACCCTGGGATCATGACCTGAGCCAAAGGCAGAGGCTCCACCCATTGAGCCACCCAGTTGCCCCTAAATTACTTCTTAAGAGTCAAACGGATACTCTAGGAACATGAACTACATTTCTTTTGTGGCCTTGAGTGTTGCTGGCATGCTGCTGCACATCCCCAGTCTCTCATTAGCTCAATTAGAAACACAAGTATATGGAGGTAAGATACTTTATCTCTGAAGTAGTAGGAATCTGCTTGTCCATACGATGATAATCACTCATATTTATTGTCACTATGCACCAAACACGGTCCCATGCATACCACACGGGTATTCATGGCAACACGATGAGGCAGTTACTCTAATTACTTTGTAATTGTAGATGAGACAATGAAACATGCAAAGTTTAGATGAGTGGTCCCAAATCAATTAGGTTTTGAATGGCAAAGACAGGTCACTTATCCAGGCAGTCTGAGTCCAGAGTCTGTGTTCTTAACCACTTTACAAAACTACCAGGAGCAATGCGCATGATGTATCTTCGAATTATTGCAGATTTCTTTGTGTTGCCCAAGGCAGAGATATCCACTGAGACATATACTCTTACAGCCAAGTGGTATTTCCCATCACTCATTTCTGAGGTTACAACTTGGCTCATTGACAGAGTAGGTGCCTATTAATTTGTTAGGTGAACTGAAGCAGGATAGATGGTTAATGCACATGCCCGGCGTAGAGTGTAGGGTAAGGTGCTTAAATCCTCAGTGACGCAGCTCAGTCACCAAGATTGATTCAGAGAATTGCGGGAACAGTAAGAAGTCCATTTTCATGGAGGGACAATACTTTCTAAAAAAGTCATTCTGGGTCTGCTCCTTTCCCTTCTGTTGTGGCCCTTGGAGGACAGTGCCAGGCCTGTGTGGGTGTTCAGCCGCTGCTGCTTCCCCAAGACAAGGACGGAATAGCACAAATAAAAGTCATGAAGGGGTGAATATCATTCACCTGCCCTTTTTTCCCTAGCTGATGTGATTGTTAGCCTTGACACCTATGAGAGAGGCAGTCGGAAGGAAATCTGTTACAGAGGTTCTTTCACTAGCAGAGGGAGCCTGAGTTTCAGAATGTTGAGGTGAGAGAGTTGTAACTTTGTTTTTCTTTCTCTTGCACTCTTTAAGTACAAAGGGAATTCTTATTCTGTTGCAGCACCCTTTTCTTACTCTTGATGCTATAATTCCGGTGTCCAAACAAATGGAGAAGGGTGAAAAATAACATTGTTTGAATAGCTGGCAGCAGAATTTCTCTTAGGGAGAGAGGAGAGCAATATCAATTTAGACAAGTGCCTTGAAAAGACCTAGGCGGTAGAAGATGAAACCCAGAGGAGGTGACTAGGAGGCAGTAACATCATGAAGAAAAGAAAAAAAACCTGTGCAAATATTTTATACAAGAAATAAACAAGAAACTGGAAAAGGGCAGAAGTGAGGGAGAGAGGAATCAGGGAAATACAGTGGGCAGACAAGCTGAGAGGAAGATGGTGGCCAATGGGAGCCTGAAGACAACCTGAAGACTCAGAGGTCTAATGTCCAATTTGAATTCTCTTTCTGCCCCGTCTCCTATTTCCTGCAGTGTCAACAGTCATCGTTGCTCCTCAGAACTGTGAAACATAAAAACTGCCACATTATAGGTTTGGAGTGAAATTAAGGAAAGGGGATGAGTTCCTTTGGGGTTGTTCTGGAGCAAAAAGAAGTAAGTAGTCTAGTTACAAGAGGAGAAGTGAAAAATCAGGATAAAGCAGGGACAGGAATTTATCTCAGGGAAGATGTTTGACTTCCCATAAGCTAGGTGACTGGTATTGAACCAATTTTCCTTAAATCTTGAAAAGCGGCCCCAGTGAGACACCTGAGTGACAGAGAAAATACAGACCCAACACAAACCTGCAGGGAATTCCCGCGGATCCGTGTAGAAAAACCCGTATTAGGTTATAGGTCAATGCGGACACTCCACTATCTCACATCCCCTCTTTATTTTCATGGCAACGTATAATTTGCGAATGTTCAGTTCAGTCTCTTAGATTGGAATACGGGATGCTGTGAAGGACAGAACAGAGACTCTGGGTCAGAAACATGGATTGGAGGCTGCCTCAACTGTTGGTGAAATATATACTCTCAGAGGTAAGTTTATTTTTTTTAAATAGTACTTATCATGATTTAGAAATATATTTTAAATTTTGTTTACTCATGGATTGCCTAATTACTCACTACAGAGCAGACTGCAAGGCCCATGATATAGGGACTGTGTCTGTCTGTCATTATTGCACCTCTAAGGTCTGGCACATCATGGACACTCAATACATTTATCTTGAATGAATACATAAACCTTCAGCTTTTTGTTTATAAACCTGAAAATAATGTGAAGGGAAATAACACCACCCACACTACAGGTTGACAGGATAAGACAAACCACACAGTGTGACCAAGTACAGAAGCTGGCCACACAATAAACAGTAACTTTGCCTAGTCATAGATTTATTAGTCATAGTCATAGATTTATTCTTTTTCTGGCCTAGTTGATGTAATTGTTTCCATGACTGTGCACTATGACCTTTGGTACCCCCACAACAACGTGTCCTTGGTTATGGGGAGATGTTGGAGGGAAAGGACATAGGAAGCTAGTATAACCCAATATACTCAAGATAACTGAGAGTGTCGAAAAATCATCAAGAATATGCTCTTCAAGTGACATCAACTTCAATGACACAAGGTTGTTACTGGGCTATGCTGCTGTCCCTCTACAAGAGCCAGAGGAAATGGTCAGGCGGGCCTCTGATTCTGTAGAGCTCTTCTCTGCATTTTGCCATGAGGTCTCTGTCTAAAAGATAGAATTTTATAGACAGTCACCAAAGGAGAAAGCAGTTGCCAAACCCAGAGCAGAAAATTACATTTAAGATATACAAGAAAGGAATGTGTTCTTGTAAAGACCAAGAATGAGGCTCCCTGGAGGAGAAACCAATCAGAAGACGGAACAGACATCACAAGTACAGAAGTGACTCAGAGTAGGATCTCCCTGTTTGAGCACGGGGCCCAGCTTTTTAACTTGAATAGCAGAATGGTAGGTCCTGTTTGAAAATTTACAGATAGATAGGTGTTGCCTCAGGGAGATCACTGTTAGGAGAAGCTGACTTGATCTAATGGTAAGGTCTAGGAGGAACGAACAAGGGACCTAAGAAATGTCGTTCTTGGACCATGGGAAGGAAGCACATTCACCCAGCATTATGTGGGAGACAGTCTGATGCTTCCACAGAGAGTCTGTCCACTGATTAGCCACTCAGACTTCGGGATTGCCTACCCGGACTTTGTAGGGTATTTCTCTGTTTATTAATGAAATATTTTAGATGGACACTAGCTGTTACAGAAGTTATGTTCATATTACTTATGTTCCATGAAAGAAGCCCATTGACCCATGGACCCAGGTGACTTAGCTCCTAGGTTTGGCTCTTTCTCATATCCTGTGATCAGAAAAGCCTCTTTAAACAGTTGTTTTTATAAAATAAAATATTACTGCAGTAACACTTGTCACAAAGTTCAAGGGGTCTTGAGATCTTCATTTCAGCCTCTGCCAGTTGTAGGGTTTCACCCCTTTCTTTTGGGTCCCAGATTCCTGTTGTGTTGCAGGGAGTGTCCTTTGGGAGTCATGAAAAGTGGATTGTGACTCACGATTGTGTGTCACTCTGGATGGCCAGGTCTTGGGACAGCAATGCATACTGACAAGGTCCTCAGTGGGCACCCATGGGAAGGCATGGCTGGAAAAGGCTTCCCAACCCCGGTGATGAAATGTTCATCTCTGTGTGAAGCTTTGGTATTCAGAGGTAGTGGATTAGCAACCAGGTAGTTCCTAAACTCATGGATGGTGCAGTGAGCTTGGTGAGTTCCAGGCACCCAGTCCTTCCTAGGTAGCTAGCCTCTCCTGCCATGGAAACTTCCTTGGGATCTTCCCCTTCTTTTCCAATAAAGCTTGATAACATATTTAACTCAGGCCTAGAACCATAATAACTGAGTGACCTGTTACACTGTTCTCAGGGGATAGGGTGGGCTTACTGTTCAAATTGTCCCTGGAGGTGTGGGGGTAACAGGAGCCTTCTATTCCGCAAAGACAAGGAAGAACACAGAACAGTTAAGTTTCCATATTATCATGATCTGAACTAGCAACAATCTAGGTGGTAGACGGAATACTTTCTAAATTCTCTTCCACCTATAACATACTAAGAATTTGGAGCCAAGAGCAACAGAATGCTGTCTTCCCTTTTGGAACCACTAATTACATTGAGAAAATCTTAGCCTCTTTAGGATCTGGATCTAAGAGGACTTTTAGACTCCAAGTCACAGAAGGAAATAAATAGTGGCACATAACCTACAACTGTCTGATCAGGGCTGAGTGAATTTAGGACACCAAATTTCTGTTGCACCATTATTTAGAAAGATGGATGTGGTCTTAGAAGGCTAGTCTCTAACCATACTACTTATGAATTTGATGATTATCTAAATGAATTAGCATGTTAATTCCTTACCAGTAGGAGTCCCAGGAATAGTTTGAAGAGGCTTATACAGACAAGTAGGTTAGGGGTAAATGACAGAGAAACCACAATCAATTGCTTCACATTCAGAGTCTCAGAAGCAAACACCTAAAACCTTCCTCCTACATAGACTGACATTTTCTTTCACAGGTCTCATCTGTTTAAGCAACTTTCATGATGCTGCTTGAACCCGGACATGCCATTCTGAGTTTGTTCAGTCAACCCAGAAGCATCTGGGAGTCATCCCAAGCTATGTAGAGGCTGACATCTAGGACTAGGCTCTCTGACCCAGTATGTATGACTTGATGAAGAAGGGAGCTTAGTTTTTCATTCATTCATTTATTCATATTTTCACTCATTAATCAATCTGTCCATCCATTATGGGACCTTAATTATGCATCAGGCACCACGATGGGCAACAAAAAGTTCTTAGGTATTTCTGTTTGGAAATAAAGCTCAGGAAAAAGGAAAGAGACACGCTTTTCAATTTCGTGTTCGGTGGTGTTGAACCATCGGCATGGATGCATTGGCTGCTGAGTGTCTGAGGGGAAGTGTCTGCTAGGAGCAATAATCTGAGATTAGGCAGCCCTTCCTGCCACCACAGGACATGAAAGAGCCTTAATGCTGCTCCTGGGAAGAGGCAGGGACCCCTCCAGGGAACAAGGAGGACTCCCCACTTTCTCTTTATATCCCAGGCTCACAGAAAGTAGCATTTAGGACTCCACATGGGGCCCACATCTCCCCAGGCTCCCTTTTGCTGCTGAGCTCTCGCTGCATATCCTTCAGGGAATGAGATGCTGCTCCAATGTAATGCAAAGTTGATTAATAATCTGTGCACACACTCCCTCCAAGGGAGGCACTCAGATGAAACTATCCAAATGTGTCTGCCGAAAATCAAAGCAATTAACCTAGAAAGTTACACACCCAGGGCTTCCATCTCTGATCTATTTTCATCCACAGGAAGGGATTTATGAAGCTTATGTTTTTTTACAGAATATGGTCCACTCTCGTCTCTCTTCCTCAAAGGTAAGAGAATCTTCTGTTGACCCAGTGGAAGAGGTCTTGACAGCTACATTTGTGGCCTTGCTGAATGAGTATTTTGTGGAGAGTCTCAGAAAAACTTTAAAAAAAAATAGCAGACCCAAACATCATGGTCAGAGAAAGCCCGTGTGTCTCATTGGAAAGGTGGGAATAATAGAACCTTGCGGGCTATTATAAGGAGCAGGTGAGATAATGTGCAGATGCTGCTGAAAAGGCTTGGCGCGTGGGCAGTGCTCAGCAGGTGTTACTGACTTGGAGGGAAATGTTGGTTCCCTTTGGGTTCCAGGAAAGGGTAGTGAACAGCTATGTACTTCCATTGCACCACCTGGTAAGGATGTCTGAACTCAGTCTGGGAGAAAATGCTTATGAGTCATTCACCAGCAGAGTGAGGGAGTGAAGAGGGGAAAGGAGTAAAGACGAGAAAAGAGCCTCTGCTAGAGAACGCTGGGCTTGCTGGACCAGACGGCTGCCCCCAAAGAATGCACATCACCATAAACTCATCCTCCTCTAAGAGTGTAGATAGCGTTATTAGCTCATTAGCTCTTCCTGGCAAGCAGAAGGATAGCCCAGGCTCCCGTGGTTTCCTGGATGTTGAAGCTGTAGGAGCCAATATTCCAAGGAGGGGCCAAGAGGGGCAAAAGAGCTTCTTTCTGGGGGCCTCTCTCCTGTTGGAGGGAGCTCTGAAGTTTGTTCATTTCCTCCTGCCCCAGGACTTTCTGCTGTACTTGGTTTCCAGACTTCTGTGTTCCCAGCACTGACAGGCCCTGAAAGGCAGTGCACACTTCTTGACCAGTGTCATGGGAAGAAAACATGGCTGAAACTCGAGGTTGAAGCTAGCACAGTATGACCCAACGCAGCACAGTATGACACTGTGGTTAAGAATGTCTTCTCAGAAGATGTGGAGAAAGGGGAACCGTCTTACACTGTTGGTGGGGATGAAGTTGGTGCAGCCACTTTGGAGAACAGTGTGGAGATTCCTTAAGAAATTAAAAATAGAGCTTCCCTATGACCCTGCAATTGCACTACTGGGTATTTACCCCAAAGATACAGATGTAGTGAAAAGAAGGGCCATCTGTAATTCAATGTTTATAGCAAGCAATGGCCATGGTCGCCAAACAGTGGAAAGAACCAAGATGCCCTTCAATGGACGAATGGATAAGGAAGATGTGGTCCATATACACTATGGAGTATTATGCCTCCATCAGAAAGGATGAATACCCAACTTTTGTACCAACCTGGGCGGCACTGGAAGAGATTATGCTGAGTGAAATAAGTCAAGCAGAGAGAGTCAATTATCATAGGATTTCTCTTATTTATGGAGCATAACAACATGGAGGACATGGGGAGATGGAGAGAAGGGAGCTGAGGGAAATTGGAAGGAGAGGTGAACCACGAGAGGCTATGGACCCTGAAAAACAACCTGAGGGTTTTGAAGGGGCGGGGGATGGGACATTGGGGGAACAGGTGGTGGGTATTGGGGAGGGCACGTATTGCATGGGGCATTGGGGGTGGTGCATAAACAGTGAATCTTGGAACACTGAAAAAATAAAATTAAATTTAAAAAAAGAATGTTTTCTCAGGATTATAACTGAATTCTCTGGACTCAAATCCCAGGTCTGTCAGTTGTTTAATCTTTTTAAGGCATCAGTTTTCTTGCTTTGTCATGGAAAATCTAGTAGGTAACTAGCAGTGCTGCTAACTAGCAGTGTTTTATATTGCATATATTGTAACTAGTTGTAACTGGCAGTGTTTTATATTGCATATAAAAGCAATTAACTCAATGCTTGACTCATGCTAATGACCCAGTGAACAGTATCTACTAAATTTGTGGCATGGTTCTTTCTTTCATCCTTCCCCTGCGCACAAAACCTTGGAGACTGAACAACTCCATGGATTTCATGAGGAAAAATGCTCGCAGAGTCACCTAAAGGAGTGATCCTCAAGCTTATATTCTTGTCTTTCAGACAGAGAGCCCTTTCACCAATTCAACAGGGCTCAGGAAAGTCTGCATCCCCCCAAAAGCTAAAGAATGAGGTATTCCCTATTTTCGGACATAAGAGCTGGGCTCTGCTCCCATCCCTTGGGCCTCTCCACTTCATTGCTCTACAGTTGCGTTTCAGCAGTCAGTGTCTGCTTCTTTCCCCCTGGGGGCTTTCTCAGAAGCTTGGAGAAGCTCTGATTGCAAGGTAGGCTGGGAGTGCTGGGAATAAATACCCCCAGGGAAGCCAATTTATTCTTCTTCGGTGGGACAGTCCTGAAGGTGTGGGTTTTACAGTTTGCTCAAGATTTCCCTTGGGCTGAAGCTTCCATTTATCCACAGTGGTGGAGGGATTGATCGTGTGTTCAGTATGTGCTGTCTTTCTTCAAGGGCTCATGTTTCCTGTCTGACTCATGTTTTCTGTACCTTCCATACCAACTGTGAACACTTCACTGGCTTCAGGGTCATTTTCTGGGGGAGCCCCCTTAAGACAGTGGGATTAAGCTCAGGGAAGAAAGATCACTCACATGTGGTGCTTCTTGAGGGCTGACAGTCTCTCATTTGCTTCTGTTTTCCTAGCTCTGAGGAAAATGCGGGGCTCCTGGTAGTCAACCCATATGGGCTTCATTAAGGGAATAAGAGACAGAAGTAACACCACAGTTCTTGAGGAAGCAAAAGAGAAAACTATGTAATCATTATTTAAAGTATGACTAGCATTAATTTGTATAGCAATTCACCATTTAGAATTTTCGAAAGCAGTTTCATAGACTTCACTTGAAGGTATTTTACAGATGAGGAAACAGAGTCACAGAGCACATGGTCTCTTATTCCAGGCCATGCTGTGAGTGATGGTGCCGAAAGTCACAATAAGCTCCTTCACATGGTGTCAAGTTCCTGCTGTCGCTGTGAGAGCCTCAGCTTGGCGGCAGTGTGGCGCTTCTGCCACCGTCGATGAGGAAGGCATGTTCCGCTGTTGTTTCCCTCAGAGACACCACAGTGAGCTTGATTCCAGTGCCTTCTTTTCTCTTCTATTGAATTCCTCCGATGGAGGGGTTCTTAACCTGGGTCCACGCCTGGGCCTGGAGGACTTAGTATTTGCGTTCACATGTGCTTTTCCAGAAGGGGATCCCTAGCTTCCATCTTCCTCTCAAAAAGGTCCGTGACCCCAATAAAAAGCCATTGTCCCAGGTTCTGCTGCTAATAGTGCCTTGCTCTTTAGTTAAAATTCGGATGACAAAGTACTTTCACTGTTTCTCTTCCCCTCCCTGCAACAGCCTAAGATTTCTTAATGAATTCAACCCTTAGCAGCAGGATTCTTTTTTCTATAGAAAAAGAGTTGGGACAAAACCCTCCATCCCCTGAATATGCATATTAATACTCTTTTTCTGTATGTTAGGATGTCACTGGAGCTTCCATTTTTTTTTTTTTCATGATCAGACTATTACATTTAGCAATCAACAGCATGGGTGCAAGAAAAAAAAAAAAACTACATTAAAACCCTTTGTTGGAATGCTTTACACTTTCCACAGAACAGAAACTAAAATAACCTGTTATACAATTAGTCACAAATACAGTCCTCGAGTTTTTTTGCCCATACACATGAGTATTGTCTAAAACATGTCTTCTTTGTAGCAGCTAGGCCCTGCCACCACTGTGCTTGGCTGAGTTCACAAATCTGTTGTAACCTGTAGCTTCCCTGTCACTTCTCTGGCTCTCCTCTCCTGCTAAGCTTTGTTTCCTGGCAGGAATTAAAACCTTCTGCCACTGCCATAGCTGCTGCTGCTGCTGGAACCACCATAGCCACCTTGGTTTCGTGGTTTGGCGAAGTATTGGCCTCCACCACCATAAGGGCCAGAGCTTCTGCCTCCAAAATTGCCTTCTTTCATGGGTCCAAAATTTGAGGATTGATGGTTGTAATTGCCAAAATCATTATAGCTTCCGCCACCTCCAAAGTTGCTTCCACTACCACCGCCATAGCCGCCTCCGCCTCCTCCGTTGTTATAGCTGTCATAGCTGCCACTCCTGCCATAGCCACTGCCCTGGTTTCCATAATCCTGTCGACCATTTCCATAGCCTCTGCTTCCTCCAGAGTAACCAGGGCCGCCTCCTCCATAACCACCATCATTACCAAATCCGTTATAGCCATCCCCACTGCCACCATATCCACCACCACCTCGACTGCCACCAAAGCCACCTCGACCACTGAAGTTTCCTCCGCGACCAACGTTGTCATTCCCACCAAAACCACCTCCACGACCACCACCAAAGTTTCCAGAACCACTTCGACCTCTTTGGCTGGATGAAGCACTAGCCATCTCTTGCTTAGAGAGCGCTTTCCTTACTTCACAGTTGTGGCCATTCACAGTATGGTATTTTTGAATGACAATCTTGTCTACAGAATCATGGTCATCAAATGTTACAAAAGCAAAACCCCTCTTTTTGCCGCTGCCTCGGTCAGTCATGATCTCAATCACTTCGATTTTCCCATACTGTTCGAAATAATCTCTTAGATGATGTTCTTCAGTGTCTTCTTTAATGCCACCAACAAAAATCTTTTTCACAGTTAAGTGGGCACCAGGTCTTTGAGAATCTTCTCTTGAGACAACCCTCTTTGGTTCCACAACTCTTCCATCCACCTTGTGTGGCCTTGCATTCATGGCTGCATCCACCTCCTCCACAGTGGCATAGGTGACAAACCCAAAGCCTCTGGAGCACTTGGTGTTCGTATCTCTCATTACCACACAGTCCGTAAGTGTTCCCCATTGCTCAAAATGGCTCCTCAGACTCTCATCGGTTGTTTCAAAGCTCAGACCTCCGATGAAGAGCTTCCGCAGCTCTTCAGGCTCTTTGGGAGACTCTGACTTAGACATGACGGTGGTGGGAGGGGAGACTTAACGATGCTTACTCGGCGGCGTCCACAGGCAGAAAGGAGTAACCTAACGAACGTATCTCTGGAGCTTCCTTTTTAATTCAAGACTCTGCAATATAGGGCAGCCACTAACTTTCCTATTTCATCCTCCTTTGGTTGTCTCCATCTTCCCAACTATAGGCTGAGAACAGAATGACCAGCTGGTCTCATTTCCTGAGCCTTCCTTTCCTTTGCTCTAGCCTTTCACACAGCATAAATCCCGTTTGGAATGCTGTCCCTCAGATCTCTTGCCCATGGAAATCCTACCAGTATCTCAAAGCATAACTCAGATGCCCTTTTGTCAGCCAAGCCTTTCCATCCTAATATTGAATGATATTTATAGTGATAGCTAACATTTATTGAGGGCTTGCTATGTACCAGGCGTGATATTAATAAGTTTTTGGTAAATATTTAAACCAAAACCTTTTAAGGTTTAGAAAGATTAAAGAGTGTTAGCTTCTGTAACAAATACAACAAAACAAACAAAAAATAATCTCTGTAGCTTAACAGAGTCGAAGCTTATTTCTTAGGTAGGTAAGTTCTAAAGCGTTTCTGTTGAGCAGGAAGGCAGGATTGAGGGTCTTGGCTCTCTCCATCTTGTGGCTTTAGTATCTTTAACAAGTAGCTTCCAGGCTTGCTGGCTTGGGGATAAAGGATAAATGGGCACATGTGGGAAGCTTTTATGGGCCAATCCTAGAAAATGGCATGTATCACTTTTCACGCATGTCCTATTGCCAAAAAAGGAGTCATATGGCCAGGAGATTTGAACTAGCTTATGTCGAGAAGGAAGAGGAAATAAATTTGGTGAGAATTTAGAATTGTTTGCCACAAGGCATTCAGATGGGAATTAGAGGGTCATGGCAATGTTGAATTTTACCTGAGCTTTCTATTCCTGGAAAACAGTAGCCACTCAGTAGTCCCTCCACTCTATCGTATTCTTGGAAATGGCTTACTGCAAAAAGACACTTTTCCTCATATGACTTAGGCAAGACTGACAGATGCCCCTTTGTTTACCTGTGAGGAGGCCCAACACAGACTCTCTAAATTTCCATTCTACAGACTCTCTAAATTTCCACTCTCTGCTTCACAGATGATTCGCTGAATGGTTTGCCCATTTAATTAATCAGAACAAAATGCTGTGAACCGTACACTTCGGCTAACTTTCTCTTCCTCCCCAAGGTTCCCGACTCACCCTTCCCCTGAGCCAGCCAGCAACACCTTCTTACCTGCCCCTCCCAAGAATAGGCTGATTTCAGGGTAAAGCGTTGTCTGATCTACTGTCAGGTCACTGCCATGCCCATTTGTTCACCCCATCCCCCCCCTTCCCATAACAGCTTCTTTCATGCCACAGTACTTCCCCTTAAAGAAAAGCCTCTTTCTGCGTAACTCAGACACTGGCAGATCCTATGGTTGGGGTATTCTGCCTATGGTTATTGTCCCTTACTTCCTCTTGCCATAATCTTTTAAAATAATGTCTCACCTTACGTAAATTTGGCTCTGGGTTTTTTGTTTGTTTGTTTGTTTGTTTTTGTTTTTGTTTTGTTTTTTGAGAACAGAGATTTGAGCCCAGGGCTTCTGACTTGAATGGACCCTCAGATTGCCTCCTGGGCCAAGATGGCTGCTGCTTACTATGTACTCCTTGGCCCCCTACCTTTTCCACCCTGCAGAGTCATCACACACTCAGGCACTAGAGTTTCCAGCCCTCTGCTTTTAGAATTGGAAGCATGTGACTCATTTGAGTCAATGAAATCCAAGTGGACGTGATACGTCCTCTCAGGCAAAGCCGGCCTCCTGTGGCTCCCCCTCATTCTTGAACACCCCTCAGGAGAAGTTAGAAAATGTCAGCGTCAGAAATGCAGAACACTTGAAGCCTCAGTCATTGCATAGGGGAGAGACCTCCCCCAAAAGCTACCAACCAGAATGTGCACATCAGGCATTTGAGGTTTGGGGACATATAACAGACTCTTCTGACTAATATACTTGACAATAGTAACAACACATTGGGTACAACAAAAATATCCCATGACAGGGGACTAGAAATCCCTCATTCTTCATACAAATGCCTCTGTATTTAGTAGCTCCCTTCAGTCCTTACCACAATGTATTTTGCACTGGGATTGGGTCTATTTTCTCTCCTTACGCATCACTGAGGTCTTCAAGACAAACATGGGCATAGTCATAGTCACCCACAGGATTTAGTAGTTTCTTGCATATAACAGGGACTGAGTGTTGGAAGAGTGAATAAATGAACCATCTGATTCTGTTTTCAAAATGACCTTTTCTAATCAGCAAGACAGATATTTATTTTCATTATAGAAATAATGCAACGCAAAACGTTTGGAAAAAAGTTTGTTTAAAAATCAGTTTTAATCCTATCGCTTTTGTCTGTTATCATCTTTGAATATTTTCTTTTTTAAAAATTTTTAAAGTTTTTATTTATTTATTTGACAGGCAGAGATCACAGGCAGGCAGAGAGGCAGGCAGAGAGAGAGAGAGGGTGAAGCAGGCTCCCTGCTGAGCAGAGAGCCGGACTCGGGGCTGGATCCCAGGACACTGGGACCATGACCAGAGCCGAAGGCAGAGGCTTAACCCACTGAGCCACCCAGCTGTCCCTGTATATTTTCTTTTTTCATATACTTTTTTCCATATTTGCGACCACAGGACACATGCTTTTCTCAGTGTAATTTTATAGCATGGTTATTTGTACATGCTGCTACTTTGCCCTCCCAGCCATTGTTCTTATTTCCTGTTTACAAATTTATGTAATTTATTTATCTGCTCTCATATGCACTATGCAAATGTAGCCTCAAAAAATCCTTATGCATAGAGATTTTCTATGTACTTATTTCATTTCTTTGGAATGAATTTTCAAATGTAAGATGACTATGTCAAAGGGTGTGAGCATTTTATTATTGTTGATACATATTACCAAGTTGGTTTCTAGAAGATTTGTACCTGTTTGCAGAGAATTACTGTACTCTTGCCTGCATAATAAGAATGAAAGATTTATTTGGAATTAGATATGAAATATCTCATTATTTTAAACCACATTTTTTCAATTACTTGAAAGAGAGAATACTTTTGAATTGTTTTCTAGTTGTGTTTTTTTTTCCAATTGTCTTTTCTTATCCATTTAAACCATTTTTTTAACTTAAAAAAATGTATTTGTGCCATGCAATGTTCTGTGTGGTGCAGTGGAAAACAAGAAGTCTTTGTCTTTAACAAATGTTTATCTCAATGGGAAGAGATGGGAAGTCAACAAGTAAACAAGTAAGGGTGATCACCAGTACCAGAAAGGTTTATGGAGGAAATGTGCAAGATTGGTGAGAACTTTTCTTAAGGGAGCTGAAGAGTACCCTCTGAAAAGGGGATGATTTCTCTGGGAAATGGGAAAAAGTAGGTTATATAAAGAAGTTACATTCAGTTATCTGGAAGGTGAGAATTGCAAGCAAAGAGATGAGTAAGTATGCACCATTAGGGTGTAAGCAGTCTTGGCATGGCCTTGGCAGAAAAATGAGACTCTCTGGAACATAGTGAGAATGGGGTATGAGATGAGGTTGGGGGTTTGGGTTAGGACTAGAACTTCAAAGTTTTCACTGGCCATCACAAAGAATTTGGGTTCTGTTCTAGATGAAACAGGAAACACTTTCAGGGTTTTAAATATGGCAGTGATATGATATAACTTAAAAAAAAAAAACATTTTGACTTCTGTGTGAATAAATTTGAGATAGATGAGGCATATCCACATTTGCGACAATGTGGCCGGAACTAGAAGGTATTATGCTGAGTGAAATAAGTCAACCAGAGAAAGACAATTATCATATGATCTCCCTGATATGAGGAAGTTGAGAGGAAACATGGAGGGTTTGGGAGGTAGGAAAAGAATAAACGAAATATGATGGGATTGGGAGGGAGACAAACCATAAAAGACTCTTAATTTCACAAAACAAACTGAGGGTTGCTGGGGGGAGGGGTGTAGAGAGAGGGTGGTGGGGTTATGGAAATTGGGGAAGGTATGGGCTATGAAATGTGTAAACCTGGCAATTCAAAGACCTGTACCCCTGGGGCTAATAATACATTACATGTTAATTTAAAAATAAAAAATTAAAAAAAAAAAGGGGCATATCCATTAAGAGGTTATTATAGTGTTCCAAGCAAGAGATAATGGGACATGGACTAGAGTGGTGGCAAGGGGGAGCTAGAGATTAAAGAGACCTAAGCTTCTTTGGGATTATTCCCAAAGCAGAGGCTCAGACCAAGATTCAGGAACAGATAGTTTATTTGGGAGGTAACCTCAGGAAGGGGAGTGGGAGAGCCAGGAGAATAAGACAGGAAAGTTGGAAACATTCCATTAAGGCTGCATCAAGGTCATTGCTCCAGGCAGTGGGGCCTTGGAGAATATGATGCTTCCCAGAATAGTCCATCCATCAACTGGACATTGAGGCATTTACCCATTGATTCTAATATTCTGTTACCATTATTGATGACAGTGATTCTCATGTAGTTCTGGGCACTAGTCACACCTAGTAGACAGACTCTCCCAGTTTTGGAGAAGGACTTGGAGTGAGAGAGAGAAAAGATATAGTCGGGTGCTTGAAGTGGGATGCTGTCAGTGAGCGTGGAACAGGCAGCCACAATGGCAACAGAAATCAAAGGTGGCAGTGAGAGATGAACCATGAGAGACTATGGACTCTGAAAAACAATCTGAAGGTTTGAAGGGGTGGGGGGTGGGGTGGGAGGTTGGGGGAGCCAGGTGGTGGGTATTATGGAGGTCACGTATTGCATGGTGCACTGGGTGTGGTGCACAAACAATGAATTCTGTTACGCTGAAAAGAAATTTTGAAAAAAAAAAACACCTAAAAATGTAAAATAAAATAAAATGATTAAAAAATATAAAATGCCCACAAGAAAAAAACAAAAAACAAAAAACAAACAAAGGTGGCCTGAGAACCTGTGATATAGGGTATCAAAAGGATCTGCTACACACACAGATGAATGAAGAGCCACCTTTCAGTGTAAAAATTCTCTTCCTTCGGTAGGATTGGAAACTCACCAGAAAGTGTCAGAAGCTTCTTTAGGTATTTGATTACCCACTCAAATTAAAATGTAGATCTTTGCTAAAAATAGCAGGAAACAAATTGTTTGCACTGATCCTTGATCAGGAGCTGAGGCTGATGTTTTCCTGTATTCCCCTTCCTAGAGTTAGATTTTCTTCTACAAAATAAGAGAAAGGAGGCCTTGGATTCAATATCTGCACTTAAACTCTCCAGATTGTCCAACTTCATAATTAGATCATTACATGCATTATTTCCTTTGACAAGTTGTTCTTTTAGATGATTTCACCGTTGGCTTTGCTCCTTGCCATTTCCTGGAGAGTAAAAAAGATACGTCCTGAGAAATCACTTCAAGACCCGGAATGACCTCCAGGAACTCAACCAGGGAGTGATGCCTTCCCCAGAACCCCCCTGAATATTGAAATTTCGGTCTTTCTCTTCACACATGTGGTCCAGAGACTTTAGAAATGACTTTGTAATTCCAAAATGAACCCCAAATTTGCTTGAATGAAAAAGAATTAAGACAGAATTGTCTAGCATTTCCCAGTTTTCAAATTTTAGGTTTTTTTTTCTTTTGACCAAAATTGTTTTAATAGGCACTACACATAATGACGATATTACAACTACTAATATGATACAGTACAACATAGTAGAATGATAATATCCATGATGTTTGAGGGCCACAATGTGCCCAATCCTTTGCTAGGTATTTGTTAATTTATCTCAAATTCCCACGGCATTAAGAAACAGACATTGTTATTCCTATTTTATGGATATATAACCAGGTCCCAAAAGGTTACATGAAATATGAAAATCAGACATCTCTAATGTAAAATCCAGGATTTTCCAACTCCAAATCTCCTACTGTTCAAGTGCGTTTTGCTGCGTTCTCAAACTGTGTGCTCATCTACATATGAATTAACAAATGCATTGAATAAGGACACATGGGGTATAATCTAGAGAGCAGCTTTTCAATTTTAGTGAAAAGACTTTTCTCCTCCTGATCCCCCTTCACCCCCTTCCCAGAAAAACCCCTCTAGATAGGCTTAGTTTCTTTCTTTCTTTCTTCTTTTCTTTTCTTTTTTTTTTTTTTTTTGGTTAGTATTAGGTAATAATTAGACCTTTGAGTTACTGTGGTTTTGCATTTTGTTTAAGTAACAAACCTAATCTTTATTCATGGCGAGTTTCAGTCAAAGATGTCCCAGGTAACATCTGATCAACAAATAACCACAGGCAATGTTGGCAACACCACGGAGAAAAGACGAGCCAGATAAGCAAGCCAGATCCAAACTGGTAATTGATCAGTAGGATCTCATTCTACCAAGTCTTACATATGGTAATTTCCAAAATTAAATCCAAATCCGTGAGGAATAATATTAGAATAGTCATTGCTTCTTGGAGTGAGTGTGTGCAGGGAAGGAGAAAGGGAACTCTGTGGGGTGATAACAACATTGTGTATTTTGATAGGGATTTAAGTTGCACAGGCATATGTGTATTTCAAAATTTATGGATTGGTACATTTAAGATTTGTATATATTTAAGATTTCTATGTAAATCTTCTCTTAAAAAAAGCTAACATTGACCTCTACTGAATGACATGTATACTGAATTATTTAGGGGTCAGGAATACTGATGTCTAAAATTGGCTTTGACATGCATACAAAATTGGATCAATGGACTGAGGAATGGACAGATGGATAGCTACACGCTAACGTGATTACAGCAAAATGTTAATAGAATTTACATATTTAGTATAAAGGTGTTAAGTGTACAATTCTTTCAGCTTTTCTATATACTTGAATTTTCATGAGAAATCATGCTGGAGAAAATAGTCAAACCCTCGGGGCTCTGCAGTTCCACAGAGGAAACCCCATAGGAGAAAACTTGGTGTGTAGTCTTTTTGTCTTTCTTCTTGTTTTTGAGTTTTTCCTTATATAAAGGAAATAAATAAATCATCTTCATGAAGGCATTTGAAAAAGTGCCTTTTACTGGACTTTTACTGGATCACAGTGATAGGCAGAATTCATAATCCCCACACACATTCTGGAATTTGTGAATATGTTATCTTAATATGGCAAAAGGGACTCTACAGATGTGACTGGATTAAGGATTCTGAGATGAAGAGATTCTTTGGATTCTCTGAATGGGCTCGAGGAACCACAAGGTCCTTGAATGCGAAAAAGAAAGGCATGAGAGAGTCAGAGATGTAACCATGGAGGCAGAGTTTAGAGTGATGTAATTGTTGGCTTTGAATGTGGAAGAAGGTGGCCAAGAGCAAAAGAATGTGGGGAGCCTGGGGCAACTGGGCAACTGTAGCAACTGGGGCAGAAAAATTAGTGGGGTTTTCCACTAGAGTCTCTGGAAAAAAATGCAACCCCACCAACACCTTGAGATTAGCCTAGTGAGAACTCTGTCAGATTTCTGACCCATTGATTCTTAAGATAACAAACTTAAATCATTTTAGACCATTGGGTTTGTGGTAATTTATTCCCACTTCAATTACAGAAGGAAAGTTGTGTATGTCAACATATTCTTCCAAAGCATTATGGAGGAAAAACGAGGCTGCTAGGTAAACCATTTCACAATTTCACAGTGTTGTTTATTTTAGGTAGATTCTATGGGTTGAAGGAATAGGCTAACTCACCGTCTGTGTTTTCGGGATTTATTTTAAGCACATTCATAGAGAATTAGAAAAATAAGTCTCAGCCAAGACACTTGGGAAGCTACAAAAAGCCCAACATCCCAGCCTCATGGGAATTATCAGAGTCACAGGTGATTGAGGCCTCAGGGATTGTCAACAGGAAGGTCATTCAGCACCCAGGACAGACAGATCTAGAGACCCCACCAATAAGAGTTTCTATGCTGTGAATGGGACTTGAATTTTTCTAGATCTTTGATTCATCTGGTATCAGTCTGCATTTCTTTCTCAGTGCTCATGGCTGGGACCATTGTACACACCTTCCTCTGGTAGGCATACCCATGCCAGAGTGGGCACAGCCTAGAAGGAAAAACGTACCCTGGATTTTGGTTTTGACCCCCCTTCCCCTCAGCCAGGTGCGATGTGCAAACTGCTCAACCGTCTGAAGGCTCCAGCCCGCTGCTTCCTCATGTTTCTGTATCTTTCCATCCCTAGAGCTTCTTGCTGCCTAGAACCCTTGCTTACTTATATCCTCAGCTCTCGCGTTGCTCTCTAAGACCCCTCCTTGTTTGTCGGTGAGAACCCCTCAGTACAGCTTTCACAACCAACTACTTGATGCTCCTCATTGATCTCAAATTTAATTCCTGGAAATGAAATTCTGATTGGCTCAATCTGACCTTTATTTGGCATGAGCTTTTCACTTCAAGTGATCTTATAAGCCTGGAGGTTCAACTGCTTTGGGATCAGGATCTCATCTCTCATCTTGTAAAAATAATAATAATGATGATAATTTAAAAATTAAAAAAAAATTTTAGAATAGTGTATGAAGCCACTTGGAACCCAAGGGGGTTAGACCTGCCATTTTTTAAGGAGCTTTGGGAAGATAGGACCATAACTGACATGAACAGGTCAAGTTTTAACTATCATAGATGTTATTTCAATTTATGCTTTGTTCCTAGCCCTGTTTTAGCTTTGGGAAAGCTAAAAGAAAAACACAGACAACACACTTAATAATGTAATCAGGAAGAAACTGTAAGGAAAGAAAAAAAAACTTGGGAAACTAGTTAGAGAAGAACACGAATATTTTTACCAATGGGGCTAATAATATGGTTGCTTGATTATGCTTCAGATTCATTTCTGAGCTTCCCCATATCCAAGGAAGAGAGGGGGAGTAGGGTGATTTGTATAGTTCTTAATTATTTTTAAAGATATTATTCATTCTGTCAAATACATTAAAAAAATCTTAAAAAAAAGATTTTATTTATTTATTTGAGAGAGAGCACACAAGCAGGGGCTATAGCAGGCAGAGGGAGAATAAAGCTCCCCACTGATCAGGGAGTCTGATGAGGGGTTCAATCCAAGGACCCTGGGATCATGACCTGAGCTGAAGGCAGACACTTAATCGACTGAGCCACCCAGGTATCTGTATAGTTCTTATTATGGAAAGGAAATGATTGCATTTCTTACTTTATTGGGTGGCAGAGGCCTTATGCTCCTTTAACACGAATCCCCTCTAACAACAGATAAGGCTTTGAGAAAGAACTCTGTTGAGAGATCTGGAGGGAACAGAAATCTAAATGCATATGAACCATTTGTCTTTATTTATAAGTGATTCCTACTTGAGCAGACTACGTTTCCAGCAAGCTTGTCATTTGCTTCATTCTCTCATAACTCAGAACAGAGTCCTCAGGTAAATGAATCCTCCTGGGTAATGAGTATTTCCCCTTGCTTCCCTAAATGTCTGGCTCTGAAGCATGTCTTACCAAGTCAAGTACCATTACATGGAGTCATAGGGAAAAATTGAATGTGTCCCTCCACTGAGAGCTTTGTTTCAAAGCCTTAAGCATTTTCAGCTTATCTCAACCTCCATGAACACCCGTTTCTCTGAAAGGAGAGTTCAAGAACAATTTGTTTTAGCTAATACCCTACATGGACCTGAATACCAGGAAGGTTGGGTTTGAGTTTGGGTCCTATCACCAGTTCATCTTGTGTGGTCTCAGTTTCTCTCCTTATGACTTTGAAAGGATGGGCGGCAACCTGAGTATTTCTCACGACTGGGCCCAGAGTCTTTACTGGGGGTGATTCCTTAAGAAAACGCAGGTTCTAAGACCCTACTTCAGATGCATTAAATCGGAATCACTGGGGATGAGACCTGATGCTCTGCATTTTAACTCTTCTCCAGGTGCTTCAGATGCACATCCGACTTTGAGAATCACTCTATTTGGTCATCTTCCAGATCTTTCCAGGTCAGTATTTATTTGATACCACATTCCTCAGGAACTAATCATATTCTTGCTCCTGGTGGAGTTGTTCAGCCATCCAGGACTAGGGATGGATTAAAAAAAATATGAAAGGCAAAGCTGGGCTTTTTTTCCTTATTTAGATACACAGTAGACCACTTCTTAACAGAATTATTCCCTTAAAACCTTCAGGTGATTTCTTCATTGTTCTGTTTAAAAGCTAGCATAAGTAGTTCCTCTGAAATATGGACCCCAGGAGTTGCTGGAGGCTGCAAAATGATAAAATAGAAGATTCTGCCAAAAAACATATTCAAGGCAAAATTTAAAAATGGACTTCAAATATCTTTCTGAAGGTCTGGGAGAGTCATTCTGATTATTCGCAGATAGTTAATTTCCATGCCTCTCGAACTCCTGAGGCAGTTCTCCCTCCCGCTAGCTGGGCTCAGTTTCTAGATTCCCGTCAGTTAAGACTGCATACTATATAAAACTGGTTAGGAATGGCCTGTTGTTTTGCCTTCTAGGGCATCACATGCTAACCCACAGCTTACTTCTCTCTGGTTTAGGCTATAGCTTTGTGCCCTCATGGTTTCCTTATACCTCGTGGTACTTGTTGTGTGCAGGGCCTCGCTCAACAATATTAGCTCATTTAATCCTCAGAGCAGCTATCTGAATCCATTGAACAGATAGGGAAACCCGGTCCCCAACAATCTTACATAAAGAGCTAGTAAGTAGCGGCGCCAGAATGGAAGAATGGTGTGACTGATTTGCCCCGAGAGAGCCGTCATTAGATGAAAGCTGCCACATGAAGTGCTTCGAAGATCAAGGAATTAAATTGCCATTTTACTAAGTGATCGCGTCTCTACTATGAATGGTGGCTTGGGATGACTCAATGTGGTCCTTACCACAAAGACCTCCTCTCAAAGACCTGAGATCTGTATGGAGACTTTACCCTCTCTGTCATCCCTTTCCTTACCTGTGAGAATAAAACTTCTGCGGTGTGCCTAAAACTTGATGATTAATGCACAAGTCTAAGTGGTAATATTTATGAGTGTCAGTTGCTGCCATGACGTGAGCACTGGTCGTGGGAAGTGCTCTGACACGGGGGTCGAAAGGAGTGAGGCTTCCAGTTCCAAGCTGGGTTTGCCCTGTGTCCTTGGGAAAAAACACGAAGTCTCTCTGGTTCCTTGGTCCCATCATTTCTAAAATAAGGGACTGAGTCCATTTTTTTTTTTTTTAAAGACTTTATTTATTTATTTGACAGACAGAGATCACAAGTAGGCAGAGAGGCAGGCAGAGAAAGAGGAAGAAGCAGGCTCCCTGCCAAGCAGAGAACCCGATGCAGGGCTCAATCCCAGGACTCTGGGACCATGATCTGAGACGAAGGCAGAGGCTTTAACCCACTGAGCCACCCAGGCACCCCTGAGTCAATGTTTTTTTGCAAAGTATTGTGCTCTTTAAAGGAAACATAGGGGCACCTGGGTGGCACATTCGGTTAAGCGTCTGACTCTTGGTTTCAGCTCAGGTCATGATCTCAGGGTTGTGAGATGGAGCCCTGAGGTGGGCTCCTCACTGCTCGTGGAGTCTGCTTGGGGTTTTCTCTCTCCCTCTCTCTCTGCCCCTCCCCCTGCCTCTCCATCCTCTCTCTCTCTAAAATAAATAAATAAATCTTTAAAACGTATAAGAAAGCTGTATGTGGTCAAATAAAATTGAGAGAAAACATGATTTGTGTTTCTTTAAGCAATTTGCTGGACACATTAACGTATTAAATGCTTTGCAAAGCCCTGCCAGAAATGACATGTTTATTTTTATTTAATTAGGAGTTCTAAATTTATTTGCATGCATACTTTTCCACCCTTTTCCCACCACCTTCAGACCAATAAACATCTTATGGAAAGCTCTTTGGGGAACGTTAGATTACACAATTTTTATGCTTTCAAACATGAAATTCTATAATTTTTTCCCACCACTTACTGTTGGTTTGTTGATCTTTAGGGTGAAAGGCATAAATAGAAAACACTAGCCCTGACAGATTGAAACCACTGTGTATAAGAAATCAAAATAAAGAAGGAACAAAGTGGGGGGGGGTGGGTCTCATTTATACGCTGAGAAGTTTTGAGTTGAAATCGGTTCTGTTGAACTGAATGCTGATGGAGAATTTTTTCTCATCTGAATACCTACTTAATTGCCAGAAGAGAATTAATATCTCCAGTTCAATTTTGGAAAAGAGATAGAACTCATCAGACAACAGCAATTAGTTGACCTCTGAGTGCAGGCTGAACCTCTTAAGAATGCTGTTGTAATCACTAGTCCAGACAATCAGGACCTGAATCCTTCTCCCTCTGGAACAGACGAGGAATATCCACTCCTGATGTTTTCTGTGTGTTCCCTCCTCTTGTGGCTGAGCAGATTTAATGCCCAACTTCTAAGAAGCCAATTCCTTTTTTTTCACTACGAGGACATGGAATGAATTACAATTTATTTGCAAAACAGTTGAGACTTCAAGCATAAAAATGAGACGCGGAGTCCAGAATTGAAAGCATTTTCCAATTACGCGTAGGAAATCTCTCCTACAGATTCGGGTATGAAGTAGTTGGGGGAGCTCTTGGAAGAACAGATGCAGACACTCCACGTTCATCACTGATCACCTGCAGAGATCCAGCTTTGACACTGTAATAGGCATTTCCTTTTCCTGGGCATCATTTAACTAGTCCCTTGGTCCAAGAACACTGACTGCTATTGCTATGTGGGCCAAATCAAAAAGCATAACATTGTCTACTGGAAAAAAATTAATAAAAGGCTTTTGTGAATCTCTTTCATCGGCAGCGTTACAGTAACATTTAATAGCTCTGTATATGTACGCTTTTCATCTTGATCAGAGAGGCAATTTTTCCCAAATACTCAGAAGCAAAGCCATCCTAACTGTATTTTTATTTCTGTTGGCTTCTTTTAAAACCATTTTAAAGCTTTTTGTTTTAAAACATAAACAAATGTAGACAGAGTAGGCCAACGGATCTCCATTTCCTCATTTATTCCCCACCTTTGACAAAGATTCAATATGGCCAATCTCATTTCTGCTGTATCTTCTTACTCTTCCTCCTCCCGATAACTGAATTATTTTGAAGAAATTCTCAGTCAACATCTAAATTTGTTCATAAATACTTTAGTGTTAAGAAAATACATTTATTCATAAACATTTAAATATAAGATTCATTTTCGGGGGGGATGTTACAACACTGAACCTTTTAAAAACTTACCAATAATTAGGGGCGCCTGGGGGCTCAGTCATTAAGCATCTGCCTTCAGCTTGTGTCATGATCCCAGGGTCCTGAATCCACAGGAAGCCTGCTTCTTCCTCCCCCACACCCCTCAATTGTGTTCCTTCTCTTTCTGTGTCTCTCTCTGTCAAATAAATTTTTTAAAAAATCTTAAAAAAAAACTTACCAATAATTAAATATTAGCAGATTAGTAGTCAACATTCAACTTTTTCTGATTGTCTCATGATTAAAATTCAGTGTTTTTTTATTTTGCAAAACACAATGTCCATACATTGCATCCAGCTGACTTCCTTTTTTTTTTCTTTAAGATTTTATTTGTCAGAGCAAGAAGATACAGAGCATAAGCAGGGGGAGCTGCAGAGGCAGAGGGAGAAGCAGAATCCCCACTGAGCAGGGAGCCTGATATGGGACGAGATCCTAGGACCCTAGGATCATGACCTGAGCTGAAGGCAGACACTTCACTGACTGAGCCACGCAGGGGTCCCCCAGCTGATGTTTGCCTTCCTGCCTTGCCAACAAGTATTAACTAATCTTTTTAATTTTAGCCATTCAGATGATTGTTCAGTAGAATCTCATTGTGGCTTCGCTCTGCATTTCCTTTGTGACTAATGACACTGCGAATTTCCCTTTGTGCTGAATTGCAAAAAGGGTGTATTTCTTACTTGAGTTGCAGCCTGATACAGGTAAGGTGGTTTTCCTGGGCATGTCTCTTGAGGTTACTAAAAAATCTCACTGATTTCTTTTTGCAACTTTGCTATCCTGGAGTGCTTTGCTTCTACTCACTCTTCCCCTTAACCATCTTGAACCAAACTGACACATTCCCATAGGCAAAAACTCAATTATAAGATCCCAACCTAACTATTAACAGGACTGGGAAATAGGATTTTCTGGAGTTTGCACAGAAGATAAATAATATAGTAAACACATTATTTCACTGCAATTATTGTTTCTCCCTATTTATAAAGTTTGTTAATTAAACTCATTTAAATATTTTAAATTGCACCTATAAATTTAATATATTCTATTTCCTTTCAAGTACCTCAATTAAGTATTTAAGTGTTTCTTATTAACCCAATAATATAAATATATATTTATGGTGAATATTAATTTGTATTTAGTGTTCTGATACTATTTACAATAACTTAGTAAGATTTCAATTTAAAAATGCAAGTCTTTAAGTACATAAGCAAAATTTTAACAGTATTTTTTCTTAGGGATGGAAAAGGGTTTGCATATAGAATTAAGAAGAGGATAAGTATTGTGGGAATGTTAACATATTTCTTTTGTATTTTTTAAAGCATGATTTAACAAGTAAAGAAGAACCCAAAGCATAAACCAATAACTAAATTCCACATTAATTTTTGAATTAGAATTTTGGGGCCCCTGGGTGGCTTGTCAGGTTAAATGTCCAACTCTTTATTTCAGCTCAGGTTATGATCTCAAGGTTCTGGGATCTAGCCCAGCCTCTGGTTCTGTGCTCAGCAAGGATTCTGCCTGAGATTTTCTCTCTCCCCCTCTCGGACCCTCCCCCAAGCATGAGCGTGCGCTTGTTCTCTCTCCTCTCTCAAATAAATACATAAATCTTCAAATTAGAATTACAAGTCTAACCTATTTAATAGACCAACTTTTCCTGATCATTATAAATACTTTAACTTCAAATAGGCACAAATTTAAATCAAGCTATTAGTATCATGGCTTGGGTTCTTTTAAATATTTATATTCCTAATTCCAAATATTGCCTGTGTTAAAAGATGCAACCAACCAATTAAACAATTATGCCAAACCAAAATATTTAGGGTAACTTTTTCCAATAATTCTTGAGGTTATATTCTCAGCTGGCTAAAGTTTTTAATGACTTTTGAAGTTCCTCTCTGAGATGTGATGTGATTCTTGCCCACAGCTCACAACCTCCAAGATGAACCATAGTTTAGACTTGTTCCTTTGGCCCCCATCTCAGTTCACCGTCTGTCTCCTGGACTGACTTTCCACATTATGAATTTTTTATGTCTCCATTTGATTAGATTCAACTAATCTATTATCTTCTTCTTTAAATTCTACTCATATTCTTCCTATATGTCAGTGCCACAACTTATGGATATATTTTTAAAAGACTTACTTATTCATTTGAACGAGAAAGAGCATGTGAGTGGGAGGGAGGGATGTGGGGGAGGGGAACAGATGGAGAGAGAGAAGCTCAAGCAGACCCCCTGCTGAGTATGGCGATGGCCCTGGGGCTCCATCTCAGGACCCTCAGATCATGACCGAGCTGAAACCAAGAATTGGAGGCTTAACCGACTAAGCCACCCAGCCACCTCTGACTTCCAGATATTTAAATGATATTCAGTTACTCACAGGACCTCAGACTCAGGCAGTAAAATGAATTCTGTATCCAGACTGTTTAGGTTCCAATTCTAGCTTACCCATTTACTTGCTGTGTGACCTTTACCATGGTACTGGACTGCTCTGTAAAACAGGGATAAAAGTAGTACTTACCTCACAGGGTTGTTGTGTGGGTTGTGAGCTGGCAAAAACAGAGGACTCCGAACAGTGTTGACACATATTAAGGGCCTTATATATGTGAGTTATTGTTGTTGTTGTTATTGTTATTATTAATATTTCTGTGACTTTGAGGTCATGCCCACAATGCCTAGAGGGTGGGGTCCATCAGTGTTTATCTTCTCATTGCATTTCCCCACTCATTTTTTCTCCCAGAGGATCCTTTTCTTGTTTAGGGATCAGAGAATTGAACTGTTTCTTGGGATGTTTTTGCCCAACTCTTTGGGTGGGCTCCGACTTATTTCCATCAAGGATCCTGTTACAGTTTCTGTGTGCCCTTCTCAAGTGTTGGTGTGCTTGGCTTCCCACATGTGGTTTTTTGGGCAGCCTGCTCTTGGGCTACTGGTGCTACTTTGCCTGCCCTTGCAGAGAATCAGAAATGCTCCCGAGCTGATCCCCTGGGGCAGCCCGCAGCCAACCACAGACAGGTGTGGAGCTGTGAATGTCCTGTTCCTCTGCCTCGGGTTGGGGCAACCCTGAAGACTAATTACATTCCAGAGCTCCTGCGGGATCAGGCTGGAGGCAGCCTTTTACCCCCTTTGCTTGGCTCCTTCACCTTCCCCTAGCTTTTGCAGCTTTTCCTGGGCAGACTTCATGAATCCTTGCATAGGAATCTTAGTCTCTGCAGGGAACTCTGATGGTAAGACACAGCAAACCTGAACTGGCGGTTTGAATGGGGACAAGGGCCACTGGATTCAAATGATTATATTTTTAATTTTCTAATCCCCCCATTTCCGTTAGCATGTTAATTTGTATGTTAAGGCTCTTTACACTTCAGTATACATCAGAACCATCTGCAAGACTTGGAAAAAAACACAGATGACCATCGTCCTCTTTTCTCCCAGCTCTGTGTTTCTGATTCAGTAGGTCCAAATCAGAATTATTGGGGCCCAACTCTCTCCATTTCTAGTGAGTCTCAGTGATGCTGATGCTGCTGGTCCAGGGACCAGACTCTGAGAATGAGTATTGTAAATAATGACTGAGGCCCCACATGCCTCCCATAAGGAAATATTTGCACAGTAACAGAAAACGGAGCTACATGACCAGATGGTGCAGACCTATGAAATTAGTGGAGAAGTAATTTGGAGGTAAGGATGAAGAATTTCTGGGCTTCTCTAATGAGAATAAAATTTTATATTTTTTTGTATACTTTGATTTAGATACATATTCATTTATTTTCACTGACTTATATTGCCTTCAGGATAAAAGACCCTTATTCATAAAAAAAAAAAATTGACACACGTGAGTGCTTCACACTCTTCCTGCGTCATACTCAGTGGGCATCCAGTGGGTTTTATCTGCTATTCCTTCTCTGAAGCACCACCTTCTTGAGCCAGCCCAATCTGTTGCATTTCCTTGGTATGGTTTCTTGCTATAGTTTGGAAACAAACATGGTAGGCAGGATGAGGTAATAGTGAACTCTTATTTCCCACACGAAGTTGCACTAGGTTATATTGCTGCTGTCTAAAGTATCTGGCCAATCATCACATGAGATATATGGAGAAGTACATTAGAGATGGAAATGCACCCATAAACTCTCACAATTTTTATTCTCTGGAGCATCTATATAGATGAGACTGCAATGTCCCTTCGGATGTTTATTGTTCATGCAGACAGCCACCTGAAAAAGGTACTTGCTGATCTAGAGAGAGGTCCGTGGGGAGATAATGCTGATGGGTTGCTACCCCCTCCTGGGAGGGAACTCGGAGCACCTGTTGCTCCCCAAAATGGATCTGATGTCTCAGTCCTTCAAAGTGAGAGACAGGACAGATTATGTGATTCACTTGAAATTTCACTTTCCTTTTTTTAGAAAACAAAACATATGCTTGTTTGATTCAGTTATGTTAGGAGGCCCTAGTGAGTACCTGTTGAAAGAGGAAGTGAATAATTTGGAAAATGTGGCGTATGTGCTTAGGAGTAATATTACACAATTACTATTGCTTAAATGGGCGCTGTTGTGTTTAAAAACATTTTTAATAAAATTCAATGTGTTCCGGCTATAAAACTTAAAGCATTCTATTTATAAAAATTCAGAAAAACCTTTGAAATACGCAGTAAGTAAAAATGTCAGTAATTTCTGAAAGAACCACTGTTAATATATGGCTCAATAGATCCCTCTTTACTTCTTCATATAAAATATGTATTATTTAATGACATCAGGGATATGTATTAGTTTTTTTCTTGCAAATGTGGACAAATTATCACAAAGTTAATGACTTACCTCAGAGTTACTATCTAACAGTTGTGCAGTTCTCAAGTCTGACAGAAAAGTCTCATGGAACCAAAATCAAGGTGTTAGCAGGCTGTGTTCCTTCTGGAGGCTCTAGGGTAGAATTCATTTATTGGCCTCTCAGGTTTCCAGGGGCTGTCTGCATTTTGTGGCTCCTTTTTGCTATATTGAAATAGATGTTTAGATTTAAAATAAAATGAAAAAAAGAACACCCTAATAAAGATATTTTTATTTTGGGGGACCTCTATCTTTTTAAAATTTATTTTTATTTATTTCTTTTTTTAACTCCAGTATAATGAACATGCTGTATTATGTTAGTTTCAGGTGTACAATATAGTGATTCAATAGTTCTATACATTTCTCAGTGCTCATCACCATAAATGTGTCCATCTATTCATCTATTTCATCCATTTCACCCATGCCCCCACTCACATCCCCTTTGTAACCAGCAGTTCTCTAGAGTCTGTGTTCTGATTCTTTTTTAAGATAAATTCCTGGGGCAATCGGTTAGGTGTCCGGATTCTTGCTTGTGGCTCAGGTCATGATCCCAGGGTTGTGAGATGGAGCCCCACAACCAGCTCCCCGTAGGGCTCGCTGCTCAGCAGAGAGTCTGCTTGAGATTCTCTGATTCTCCCTCTGCTACTCCCCTAAGGCATGCACACTCTCTAATATAAATAAATAAATCCTATTAAAAACCCAAATTCCTAAAAATGAAATTCCTGGCTCAAAGGACATGTGACTGGGTTTAAGGGCTAGGACTGTTCTGTTAAATTCTCCCCTGCCCACAGGGGTTTTGCCAAGTTAAGTTCTTACCATTGAGTAAGGAATGGGCGGGGCTACTAGCAAGAGATAGGTAGGGGGCTCTGGGATCAGGCTTACAGAAATCCCCAAAATGCTGAGATGTAAGGAAACCAGAGAATGGGAACAAGGCAGACCACCCTGCCCTAGGCGTGTAAAGGGGTGTCTTTTTTATGACAGCACCTGTGACCAACAAAGAATAACCAGACCCTAAAAAGGAAGTAAGCCATTAAAGATGTTGTCACCAGTCCTTACTCCAGCCAGAACAGCACAGGAATGGTAAGACCTCAAGCTCCCTGGTCAGTTCTAAAGAAAAGATGATCTCTGGAGGTCTTTGTTGTGGCAACAAGGACCTCCAAGGACCTCCACTCCTGAGAGCTTTTTCTGTTTCCTTGCTTAATAAAAGTGTATCGCTTTAGCTTTACTCACTCTCCTTTGTCTGCAGATTTGACTCCGTGAGAGGAGAAACTTGCTCTCCCGCGGCACCATCACCGTGCAAGAGAAAAAAATGTCTCCCGCACCTTCATCAGTGCTTGTTTTGTTATTTTTAAAAATCTTTGTCTGGTTTTTAGGGGAAAAAAATTGTTTTTTTTGTTTGTTCGTTTGTTTTTGTTTTGTTTTGTTTTATCATTTGTCTTTGGTTATAGGGAGATGTAAAAAAAAAAAGAATATTATTTAAGGCAATTAACTACCCATATTCATAGTTTCTTTCTTCCCCAACAAGTACTTATTACCAGTGGTTTTTGTTATGCCTGAGTTTTCTTGTCTGAGAGACACCAAGGAGCCAATACCGATGCAATCACATGAGGGTTTATTTGACAGGCTTAAGCTTGGGCCCAAGTATACCTGACACAGCAAAGTTTAGACTTGGACCCCTAACCAGATTACAGTCAGAGTTTTTAAAGGCAGAGTAGGGGTGGGCTTGGGGGTGGGTGAGAACAAAGGGGATATTCAGAAGGGCTATCAGGGTAAAGAAGAAAGTCAGGATGCTGGAGGCCTGGTTATTATCAAGCCAAGGCCGTTTTTCCTTGAGGCACTAACATGAAGACAGTTGGGAGTTTCCTGGTGGAATGTCACATTCCTCCTATCAAGCATCCTTGTTAGTGAGATTTAGCATTGGGACATTTGTAAACCGAGGGAGACTCCTATCTTTTTTCTGCAAGTTAACTATTTGTTCACACATACTACCAAGGGGAGGGGAGCGGATGGGGGGGGGTGCCAGCTTTTGCTTTGTTAAGATGGCTGTACTTTTGTCAGGGCTAGACTCGAGGTGGGTACAGCCTTGTTTTTCTTGGCCTCCACAGTTTTCTCTTGAGACAGTCAGACAGAAGAGGTGGGTGGGGAAAGAGGAGGGAGAGAGAGAGGATCCTAACTAGTCTGGGCATCAGACAACAATATTTATGCTGTAATAATGGCTCCTGTCAAGCTCGGTCTCAGTCTCTGTCACTAGCTACAAAACCAAACAAATTAAAGTCAAATTTCTTCAAATTGAAAGAAATTCTTCCTCTACTAGCGTATTTACAAGAAACAGAGCAAGATCTATTCCAGATAAATGTCGGTATTGACCCATGAGCTCCCACTGAACTAATAAAGCCTATACTCAGTGATCACAGGAATGCCTCATATCTTTAGTTCTTTTATATTTTCAGGACATTTCCCTGTTATATTTTTACATGCTGTTTTTATTATGAATAAGTGTTGACCTTTTCAAATGCTTTCCTACTTCTGTTGAAATGATCATATAGGTTTTGGCCTTTATTATACAAACGGGGCACACCACAAACAGTATATTGCTTTTCAACTGCTAATCCAACCTTCCACACCTTGGGATGAAACCCTAGTTGGTCCTGATGTATGCTATTTTATAGCTTGTTTATAATCATTATGCTAGTTTTTGTTAAGAATTATTAAACCTATGTTTATGAGAGGTACTCTTCTTTAAGGTTTTTGGTTGTCTTTTTGTTGTTTTTTTAGTGATGTCTTTGCCAGATTTTGGCAATAAGGTCGTGCTGCCCTCATACCCCTGTTTCTTTAGATTCTGAGTAAGATTGGGGTCCTTCCTTCCTTACATGTTTTATAGAAAACCAGTGAAACCATCGGCTCTGAAAGATTTTGTTTTTTAATTTGTGCATGTGGGTGTGTAATGGGGAGCCATGATTTCAACAACAGATTCAATGTCTTTAATGGATCTAGAATTTTCATCTTTTTTCGCTCTCCTGTGTCACTTGTGGTAAATGGTACAATTGAAATGGTACATTTCAAGAAATGTGCCCATTTCATCATAGCTGTCAAATATATTGGTATATATTAGTTACTAATATAGTCTTAATGCATAATATAATATGTTAATCATATATTTATTGTAATAATTATAATAGTATAATAATTAGTTATTAATGTAATATTAATATATTAGATATTAGTTATATCTAGTATTGTAGAAGCCAAGGGCAGAGGCCCCAGGATGGGCCACTTTGGCATAAAGATTTTGAGTTATATATGAGTTATATTGAGTTATATTTGAGTTAAAAGGAAGCAAACCCAACAGATGCAGGAAAGCTTACCACCTCTCCCTCAAAGGCCTAAATTTACATGGAAAAGGAGAGCTCCTAAGGGGAAGGGAGATATTAACATAGACTCCCCTTTACCAAAGAAGCTTACTTGCATAATAGGGTAACTTTTGTTTTTCAAAACCTCTCCTTTCACCATCCTGCTAATGGCCTTCCTCCCTTGAGTGTCCTCAGACCTACCTCTCTTCTCAGCCTTTTTTTTTTTTTTAAGAGTCCTGCTGCCTCATTGCCTTAGGAATCTCATGCCTGGGTGGAGTCCCTATACACATGCTATTAAATTTGATTTTGCTCCTGTTATTCTGTCTTATGTCAGTTTAATTTTAAATCCAGGTAAACAGATTGTAGGCAGAGGAAAGTCTTCCTCCCTGACAATGACCTCTCTTGGTCTTTATTCTTCTCTCTCCTCTTTTCTCCTTCCATGTCCCCTTTTCCTTCTTTGTAGAATGGTCAAAACTATGAATTAAATTTCCTTAATATATTTAAGGCTATTCAAGTTTACCTGTTTCCTCTAGTTTCAAATTGCTGGGCATAAAGTCTTTTGCAATATTCCATTTTTATCCTTTTAATGTCTGTAAGATGTATAGTGATATACCCTCTTACATTCTTTCTCTTTTTTCCTTTGGTCTGTGTAAAGGAATGTCAAATTTCTTTTATCTTTTCAGAGAATCAGCTTTTGTTTTGATTAATTAATTATATTATTTGTCTGTTTTCTATTTCATTGATTTCTTCTCTTCTCTGTATTATTTTATTTTATTTGCCTTGGGTCAAATTTGCTCCACTTTTACTAGTTTGCTAAGATGGGCATTTAAATAATTTGATAATCAATTTACTATTTGGTAAATTTCTCTATATCTTTTTTAAGCTTTATCCCACAAATTTTGTATGTTGTGTGATGCAGGAAGACGATATTAGTGATGAAGTTCTTGAACCTAGGTGAGGTTCCGTGGGGTGAGGTTCGGAGCCGACGGCTAAAGAAAGAATTCTTAAGATGTCTCTGGTGCAAAAAGGTGGTTTATTAGAGCACGGGGACAGGACAGGGGGGGGGCGGGGGGGCAGGCGGAGATGCGGCTGCCCGGGGCCTCTGAGGAGTGGCTGCTTATATATACACAGGAGTTGGGTAGGTGAGGACAAAGGGGTGTTCAGAAGGGCTATTGGGGTAAAGAAGGCTGTCAGGATATTGAAGACCTGGTTACTATCAAGCCAAGGCCACTTACCCTCTAATGAGGCACTAACATAAAGACAATTGGGAGTCTCCCGGTGGAATGTTACGTTCCTGCTATCAAGCGTCCTTGTTAGTGAGATTTAGGTTTAGAAGAAATTTAACTTTATTTACTTTTCCTTCTACCTCAGCCTCCTTCCGTTTTTTTTTATGGAGGGGAGGGTGACATTAGGGCTTGAGGAACTGAGTTATGTGTCTTTGGAAATTGGGCTATTGATAAGACAACTTCTTTGTTGTAAATCTCAAGGATATTTGCAAACCAAGAGACTCCTGCCTTGCAGGACTGTGATCTCTGCAAGATAACCATTTGTTCTTCTTTTAGGGCAGTCAGGGGTGCCTGAGGAATGTCACACATATTACCAAGGGGAGTGGGTGGAGAGGGGGTGCAAGCACCAGCCCCTGCTCCGTCCTCAGCTAGCCTCCTGCTCCCTCATCATTAGGGTTCGAAGTCAATGGCCAAGAAAGAATTCTGGAGATGGGGGCACCTGGTGGCTCAGTGGGTTGAGCCTCTGCCTTCGGCTCAGGGCATGATCTCAGGGTCCTGGGATCAGCCCAGGCATCAGGCTCTCTGCTCAGCGGGGAGCCTGCTTCCCTCTCTCTCTCTGCCTGCTTCTCTGCCTGCTTCTCTGCCTGCTTCTCTGTCTACTTGTGATTTCTCTCTCTGTCAAATAAATAAATAAATAAATAATCTTAAAAAAAAAATTCTGGAGATGTCTTTGGTGCAAAAAGGTAATTTTATTAAAGCACAGGGACAGGACAGGACCCTTGAGCAGAAACAGCTGCAATGGGGTTGTGAGGAGTGGCCCATTATATACTTCCAAATTGTGAGGGGGTTATTGTAAGGAATTTTGGAAGCAAGGTTTCCAGGACTTGAAAGAACTAGCTATTGTTGGGAAAAGGTCATTTATTACTGTTTAATAAAACCTTAGTCATGAGACCCTTCAGATATGTGTCAGTGTGGGACATATGCTTGGGGATGACTGCCCAAACTTATCTTTGGTGGTGGTTGGGGGGGTAGAGATAAAGGAAATTTCCAGAGGAATTTCTCGATGTTCAAGTAGACTTACAGGATCCTGGTGGTGGTGATGGTTGGGGAGTGGGGGTTGGGGGTGTCAGGCAAGGATTGCCTTTGCCCTTTGCAAAATATTAACATTGATGCAGTTAAGTCCCTGGAAGGATGTCACTCTGCTTGTTTCAAGGACTTGTCAATGGACTATAGGTAGTAGTGAAATTTAATAATTTTTATTCTGCCGTGCCCCCCCCACATCATTGTGTTTTTATTTTCTTTCAATTACAAAATTTTCTATTTTTCTCCATGAATTCTCATTTAAGCCCTGTGTTATTTAGAGTCCTTTCATTTCCAATTATTTGGGGGAATTTTCCCAATATATGACTGTTATTGACTTCTTATTTAATTTTGCTATAGTTAGAGGATATACTTCATCTGGTTTTCCGCTTTTAAATTGGTTTTGGTTTGTATTCTTATCTAGAATATTGTCTATTGCCACGGTTGTACTGGAAAAGAATACATGTTGTGCATTTGTTGGGTGATGTATTACAGAAATATCAATTAGGTTAAGTTGGTTATTAATGTTCAAGTCCTCTATTATCATTACTGATTTTCTGTCTACGTGTTGTATTGATTACCAAGAGAAGAATGTGGAAATCTCCAACCATTATTGTAGATTGGTCTATTTCTCCTTCCAACTCTGCTGGTTTCTGACTTAATATTTTTAAGCTGTGTTGAGGTGTATACCCATTCAGACTTTTAATTAACCCTGTTTAATTGTCCTTCTTTATCCCTCATAATATAGCTTGCCTTAAGATCTACTTAGTCCAGCTTTCTTTTGATTGGTGTTTGCATGCTGCATCATTTTTCACTTTTAATTTGTGTATATCTTTATGTTTAGAGTGGATTTCCTATAGATGGCATATAGTGGGTCTTCATTGGTTATTCAGTTTGATGATTTGTCTTTTTATTATTCTGATTAGATTATTTATATTTAATGAAATTGATATGATTAAACTTAGATCAATCATTTCTTTCTTTTATTTTTTTACTTCTTTTTAGAAAAGATTTTTATTCGTCAGAGAGAAAGAGAGGCAGGCAGAGGAAGAATCAGGCTCCCTGCCAATCGGGAAGCCCGACGCGGGTCTGGATCCCAGGATTCTGAAATCACGACCTGAGTTGAAGGCGCTTAACCTACTGAGCTACCCAGGAATCCCATCTTTTCTTTCTTACTCTTGATTTATGTTTATTCGTTTCCTTTTTTGCCTTTATTTAGAATGCTTGAATAATTTTTGATATTCCATTTTAGTTTACCTTTTGACATTTTAGCTCTTTGTATGTGCATTTTTTTCAAGATGCCATATACATACCTAAGCTTTCAGAGTCCACTGAGAGTTAGTGTTATACCACTTCAAGTAATATAGAGACGTGCTGCAACCACATAGGTCCGTGTAGCACTCTGCTCTTGACCTTGATGTCACCACTGTCACATGGGTCATAACTATGTGCATTGAAAACCCCATCAGACAGTGTTATGATTTTAATGTTCAAGTCCTATATGTTTTATAATTTATGTTTTTGTGTTACCATTACCAGATATTTACCATTTCTGTTGCTTTTCCTTCATTCCAGGAGAGCAGGTTTCCCTTTGATGTCCTTTCCTTTCAGCCTGAAGAATTTGTTGAGCTCTTCCTCTAAGTAGTTAATCCTCTCAGTTTCTTCACCTGAGATTGTCTTTATTGTTACAGTTCTTCCTGAAAGTTATTTTCATTGGATATGGAATTTTGAGTTGGAAATTCTTTTCTTTTAGCACTTTGAAAATATTATTTTGCAGTCTTCTTGTCTCCATATTTTCTTTTTTCCTTTTTTTAAAATTTAAATTCAATTTAGTTCGCATTTAGTGTATTACTGGTTTCAGGAGCAGAATTTAGTTGCATATAGCACCCAGTGCTCATTAACTCACATGCCCTCTTTAATGCCCATCACCCAGTTATCTCATCTCCCCACTCCCTGCCTCTTCAACAACCCTCAGTTTGTTTTCTATGGTTAAAAGTCTCTTACGCTTTGTTTCTCTCTCTGATTTCATCTTGTTTTATTCCCTTCCCGTATGCTCCCTGTTTTGTTTCTTAAATTCCACATAGGAGTGAAATCATATAGTATTTGTCTTTCTCTGACTGACTTATTTTGTTTAGCTTTATACCTTCTAAATCTATCCATGTTGTTACAAATGGCAAATTTGCAACAACAAATATCTCTTTGATAGCTGAGTCATTTTCATATATCTATCTCTCTGTATATATATATACCACTTCTCTATCCATTCATCTGTCGGTGGACATCGGGGCTTTTTCATTATTTTCTAATAAGAAACCCAAAGCCACTTAAATCACTGTTCATCTGTATGTAATGTCATTTTTCTGCAGATGCCTTCACATTTTTTTCTTTATCTTTGTTATGCATTTTAAAGCAGTTTGATTATGATTTGTCTATCTAATTGTTTTGCTTGAATCTCTCATATTTTGGATTCCACATGTCTTGAATCTGTAAATTTATATCTTTTACGAAATGTGGAAAGTTTTCAGACATTATCTTTTCCAATATTTTCTTTCCTCCATCTCATTTTCTTTCCTGAGATTCCATTGACTAATGTGAAGGATATTTTGGTATTGTCTCCTTGGTCTCTGAGGTTCTGTTTCCTTTTCTTTTTTAAATTTCCTTGTTTTTTACATTACATAATTTTATTTTTCTACTTTAGGTTTCCTTAACTCCCTTCTTTCACTTTCTTAAGTGCGCCCAGCGAGTTTTAAAATTTTTTGGATATTTTCTTTTTTAGTTCTAAAATCTTAGTGTTTTTTTTTTTTTTTTTTTTAATTATTCCTATTTCTCAGCTAAGAACTTACATACTTCTGTTCACTTCAGGTACATTTTCCTTTATCTCATGCAGCATAGTTGTGACAGTTGTTTTCATAATAGTTCCAGTGTCTGGGTCTTTTAAGGGCTAATTTCTGTTTAGAGTGTGTGTGCGTGTGTATGTGCACACATGTGTTATTGTACATCGAGTAACTTTAGATGGTAATCTGAACATTTTAAATGTTAGGATGTTTAGACTCTGGGTCTGGTTATAATCTTCTGGAGAATGTTGATGCTTTTGATTTAGTGGGCAGTCAACTGGGCTAGAATCAAACTGGAAGCTCTGGCTTGCCTTCTGTGGTGGGGGGAGGGGTGGCAGCTCAGATTCCAGGTCTGATCCCTAGGCTGTGCCATGCTGGTCTGTGTCTGACCTACACCTGTGCTGCCCAACCTTGAGCCTCAGGATGAGCAGGTTCACACACAGAATTAAGAATTACTTCCTGTGGCATTCTCCATCATGGGATGTTCCTCTCCCTTTCTGGCTACCAAGCGCCCTTTTCCCTGGTTTCTCTGACTCAAAATCCAAGGTTTCTCCTCAAGTATTAGCTGCCTGTGCTGCTGCCACCACCTCACAGCTCTGTATGAGAAGTTGTTAAAAGAAAAAAAGAAAACAGAGAAACTCACTGAAGCAGTCACTTCTCTAAATTATGACATCCATCCTTAATCCATCTGCTTTTATTTTTTTAGCATCCTTGGGTAGTTTTTTGTGTTTCATCCAGAGCTTTTCATTATAATCAGCAGAAGAGCTGGGCTGTAACAGCTCAACCCTTTGTGTTAGAACCAATAATTCTCAAGAATTCAGTTTTTATACCTTCTAACCAAAAGAAGCTGCATGTAATAATAATAATAATGATGATGACGGTAAAAACATCCCTTTACTGTTTTAGCAACTGAATTTTGGAGATTTGAAATAGACTAGAGAAGTTGTCCTACCTAGTTAGTGAGGGCATAGAATATAATGGAAACAAAACAAAACAAAACCAAACCATGCACTTTATCATTAGATCTGTGAAAGAACTATGGACCTGCCATTTATTAGAATTATTAATGACCTCTTTTGAGTGTTGTTTTTCCCCCCCATAGACAAATGAAATCAGTACTAAGTATTCTCTCCCCTACCCCCTGCCCCTGTATTTGGAAATTCCACTGGCAGCTGAGAGCAGGCATGGGGTTGACTTTATGAGTGCTGAAGAAGTGATTTCCAAGTCTTCCCAGAGAGACAGGACTGCTTGCTTCCAGGCCAGCGAGGCTTGACTGTCATTACTTAGCAACCTTGCTCTGATCCCACTCTGGAAGAAACTCTTCAGGTTGTTAGTTGACTCCAGGGATAGCTTGTCTATAGGGAAAGAGTGTCCCGGTCATATTGATGTGAGCTCCCAGGCTGGCTGGCAATTGTAGTTTTCATCACATTTTCTCAAATTGGCATTCTGGCTCTCTACAGTTGTCTTCTAAGATTTGTCAGTTTGATTAAGCCTCCTAGAATTTGTGCAACTGGGGGATATTGACAAGATCCGAATTTGTGAGTTTCAGAGCCAGGCAAAAAATCAGCTTTGAAAGACAATGAATTTTCTAGAAAATGCACTTTTTGCAATTGGACGTCTTGGCCAGTTGGTACAAAGTATGGTAGAAGATTATTCTAAATGTTTCATTTAGTATAAATATTGTTAAATATAATAGTTTGTGCTTATTTTAAATGCATTGGAAAAATACAATTAGCACAAGAATTCCCATTATTTCCTTTTTTTAAAAAAGATTTTATTTACTTATTTGAGCTGAAGCACATGAGAAGAGAGTATGTGCATGTGCACGAGATGGCGGAGAGGCAGAGGGACAGATTCTGTTCTGAGCATGAGCCTCTCTTGGACTTGATTTTAGGACCCTGAGATCATCACCTGAGCCAAAGTCAAGAGTCAGATGTTTAATCAACTGAGCCACTGAGGGTTCCCCCATTATTTCTGAATGGGGCAAAAAACCTCACTTTTTCTCCTTTTGTAGGGAAAAACCCAATCTTCCCCGCTGTGTTTTTCTTTTCTGTGAGCCTGCTTTACTACAAACATAGCACACTTTGCTGCTGATACTTCTTGACACCAAATGTGTGGAGGTTTGTCCCCACATCAAGCATTTCTCCATGCTATCCTAACTCAATTCCATACTATATTCCTGGAGACAGCATCAGATCCTACAGGTTAATGGCTAGTCTAACAGACTGCTCCCACCACACTTCAGATGCCAATTGCAAGCGTTAAGTCCCTAGCTTACCCATAATTTCTGTCTGGTTTGGTTACAAATCAGAGGTTCCCACAGTCTACTCCAACGTTTGATGAATTTGCTAGAGCCATTCACAGAAAACAAGGAAACACTTATAGTTACCAGTTTTTGAAGGATATGATAAACAATACAGACAGCTGGACGAAAATATGGCTCGGGCAAGGTCTGAGAGGGTCCTGAGTACTGGAGCTTTTGTCCCTGGGGAGTTAGTGTGTGTCACCTCCCAGCTTGGTTCTGTTTGCCCACCTGGAAGTTTACGGAACCCCATACTATTAGGAACTCATAAAGGCTTCTTCATGTAGGGATGCTCAAATATCAATTTTATTTCTACCCCTGCCCTCTCTGGAGAATGGGAGGTGGGGCTAAAAGTTTGAGCTTCTAATTGTGGCTTAGTCTTTCTGGTCACTAGCCCCCATTCAGAAGCCCAACCAGAGTTGCTTTGATAGAATTAAAGATGCTCTTAGTGTTCTTATCACGTAGGGTTTATAAAGGTAACCTACCTTTTAGTTATTGGTGCATTTGAAATTGATTATAGTGTGAAGGATAAGGTAGAGATGTAAGTTTCTATGCCATACTTTCAAATGGCTAATGGCTTATATGGTATATCGAAAGTTTTTAGAGCCAGACAGGTGTGGACCTACCAGTCCTATTTGTGTAGTGGTGCTTCCAACTTTGGTTTTATCTTAGGTTGTGATCTCAGGGTTACAATCAAGGAGCCCCGAGTTGGGCTCCTTGGAGTCTGCTTGAGTTTCTCTCTCCTTCTCCCTCTGCCCCATCCCACTCACTCTCTTTCTTTCAAATAAATAAATAAATCTTTAAAAAAATTACATATTGAAAACCCAATAGAAATACATAATGTACAGTGTCTCAGTCATATTTCTTTGTTGATTAAATTTTAAAATAATATTTTAATATTTAAACATTAAAGGAAATCTAATGTTAAATAGATTATTACTATTTAGTAGTAATTAGTGATAAAATGCCACTAATAGTAAATAAAATATTTTGAAGAAAATCACCATGGCACTCAATATAGGAAGCATGATACAGGTCTCAGGGATCCGAAGTTTGAGTTTGGCCATAATGCAAAACATTCTCTCCTCTACCAGAATACTGAGTTCCTATTTCTGATTTAACTGATCAGATGGGCCCCTTTCTTTGTTCTTTAAGCACAGATTTTAGACTCCACATTTGGTTTCACATCCTTTAAGACAACAGAGATTCACTGGCTGTGTCCACTCCCTGATGTTTGTTTTCCCTATTAGTGAGTGCCACCATCACTTCCCAGAAATCGTACTTAGGCTCTCACTTCATTTGGGTGACTGCAGTTTATTGTTATCCTTGTTAAATAAAAAACCGTGTTGTATTTCAAAGTGTTGTTTCCCTCATTAGACCTTGGTGGTAAATTTGCTTTTTTTTTTTTGCATTTGTTTCCTTCTATATCCTTTTCTCCAACCGTCATACATTTTTCAGTGGCTGGACACCTAATGAGACAGAGTCAGAAGATGTCTCCAAGCAATCCGACTTCCTAGATTGTGACAAGCCTGGTTTGGATTTTCAATTAAAAGAAAGTTGAAAAGAGAAAGAAGAAAGCAGGCAAGTAATTAAGCAGCAACAGGGTCTTGGCAGAAGTTAAGTGATTATTTAATGAAACAGTTTGAAGCAGGGAGACCTGACTCCCTCTAGCTCCTTCTTCCTGTAAAAACCCAGGTGGCTGCTTCCTACTTTCTTTGTCATGCTCTGACAAAAAGGCACAGGTGGATTTTAGGACTTGGAGAAAGTGGAAAATTGTGTGTGATAAACATTTTGCAGTGAGTTATCAGCTGCAGGAAAGCTCTGCCATTGAGATGCCTGCTGGGAAGGGGCTTGGCTTGGGGAGTCCCAGCACTCCCAAGGAGGGTGTATAAAAGACCAATTCTCTTTAAGAAGCAGCCTGGTGTGACATCGGGGTTTCAAGGTGCAATTCATCCCAGAGCTAGGCAGGTTGAAATGACTGAGGAAGGAATTTGGAATTTCAGAGTTTCATGTTTAATCTTTCTCTTTTTAGCCACTAATCCAAAACACATTATGATACCCTCCGGCCATCTGCTGGCTAGATTTCACATCTGAGCTACCAGTTTAATTTGCAAACTCTGGATTCAATCATGTGAATAGGGGACATTTACAAAGAGACAGAGGGATGGCAGTCAGAGCCTCTGTGCCATTGGGCACCAATGATTTAGTATCTCAGCCTCCCCACCAGGAGTACCCTCTGTGTGGCCATTCTTACTCAATGCCAAGTATTCATGTCATAGAAAATGTCCTTTCTGTTCTGTGCATCTGGGCTTAACAATATTAACTTGAGGCCCACGGGAGGAAGCAAGTGGGGGTCCTTATGTGTCTCCACCTGTAGGGTTTCTCATTACTGATGCTTATGTATGTGTAGTGCTTTGTAGTGTGTGTTTGTGTGTGCACAAATACAGCAGGATCCCTCAGAGGAAACAAAACATGTTTGGATAATGCAGGGGAGTAATGGAAAGGACTGAAGGATGTGGTAGGAGTGGTTCAAAGTGATCTCAGTTTTCCAAAAGGAAGCCTGGATATGCTAATATGGGAGGGTATCCTGAGCTTGGAGTAGGTGCTTGGTAAATGTGTAGTGTCCTTGAGGAGTGCTATGGAGTTCAGAAGCAGCAATGTGGGTCTGAAAGCAGGGGCACATATCAAAAAAAGAGAGAAATATTGACAAGGAAGGGTATTTGCAGGGGGACAAAAATAGTATCTTCCCTGGGAAGGGATAAAATTAACTGAAAAATCAGGTGACTGGGTCCTAGGGGAAAAAGGAGTATTGGAAGGGATGTCTGTGAATAATGGGACGCTCTTGGGTCTGCTCACCTCCAGGACACTGTGAAGACAGTGGTCAATTCTTTTGAGATTCCACCCTCTGAAGGAGGCTTCTCCTTCGAGGTTTGTCTCTAGTTATTGCAAAGACTAGGCAGAGCTGTGACTGCATATGTCCACTGAATATTCTGGTTATGGCAGGGCTGCTGCACGTCGAGACTGACATGTGTAAGATGAGCCATATGCCCACAGTCATAATAAAAACTATCATTTCTTCGGTGTTCTTGACAATGTAACAAGGAATTTAGTACCGTGATTTCAGTTAATGGAATCTTTGCCATACATTTAAGGGGAAGACATTATTTTCCTCACTTTGAAGATGAAAAAGGTGAATTGGAGAAATTAACTTACTAGTTAACCAAAAGTTACACAACCTATAAATGGCAGAGCCAAGCTTTAAGTTCTGCTTTGTTAGATTCCAAAGGCACTGTGTAATGAATGCTTTTTTATTGTGCTGCCCTAGCCACAGGGCTGTAAGGGTGGGGCAAAGCCAGAAATAGACGAAGATTTTCAGTCAATGAAGAGGAGGAGTTGAGAGAGAAAAAGATCATCTGAGCCTAGGAGTCCAGGAAAGCCCCCTAGGGTGTGTGCTGCTGGGCCAGCAGGGAGCTGGCTAAGCAATAGGTGAGAAGAGACACTGTTCAAGGGCAGAATGACTTCAGTTAACCTGTGCCAATCATTCAGGAAAAAGTCAGTAGCTGCGAGATAAAGAAAGAAGTACAAGAAATAAAGATGTAGAAGGACTGCAATAAATAAGATACAGGGTTCCTGGTTCTCTTTGCTTTCTATTGTCTGTGGGGGAGGAAAATCATTTTTCCCTCTACCATTCTAGATTCTTCACAGAGAACCCCTTGTAATGAAAGGCAGAACAGAATAAAGACAAAAGTTTAATAACATGTATACTTACTGTATACAGGGGAGAGACACAGAAAAACTGAGGAGCTCCCCCAAATACTCCAAGCCACCTCTTCAGGACCATCTTCAGTTAAAGACAACAGAGGATTCTGAGTTGGTGAGGAGGCCACTCATGAAAGTTTACAAAAAAGCACAGGAAACAACACAGGAAACACACAGTGGGATTGTTATGCAGGTTTAAGTTATTCCCTTTTCCACTGATATCAGTTCTAGAGATTTGGAGTCACTTTTCTCTTCCTGGTACAGATTGGAAGACACTTTTACAAGTAGAGATTTCCCTTATGCATGTAAATATCTCTTCCAAAAGGATAACTTCTACCCATTTCTCAGAGCTTCATCTGTGTCTACTCTTTCTTAAAAATAACTGATTTGAAATAATGAATGTGCCAGAGAGACATACTTTGAGGTGGCATACTCTGCTCCCCTTCATTTTACCTTCTTCTCTTTCTTGTTCTTCCTGTCTTATTCCCAGCTCCATGAGTTTGACTAGCTGATAAACCACACGTTGTGCAAAAATAGTTTGTAGAATATACTCTTCTCATGTTGAGAAGAACTTGAGCAAGGAACACAAAAATTACAATGACCCACCAACCCCTCAATTCCAAGTTTTGGTGAAAATAAACGAATTGCTGTCTATGCCCCACTGTAAGGACAACTCCTCAACTGTCACTTCCTACCTTGTAAAACCTGACTAGGATCCAACTGGAGAAAGTCCTGGTCAACAGGTGCAGCCTGATGTGGATCAGATGAATTGGGCCTTTAATATTGGTTGAGTTACTTAAATCATTTTCTCTTAAAAATTACCTGTACCTCTGTGTTCCAGGTTATAGAAGGTCGCCTGTCTCTTCTGCTCTCTTCCTTCCTCAGAATAAACACATTCCTAATTCTCACTTCCTAGGTGCTACTTGTTCTCTTGAGTTTTCCCCTTTTGGTTTCTTACAAACACTTCTAAACACTTGTGCTCTCAGTGAGCTTCCCTTTAGAAACAGCTCTCCTCCTTACTTCCTTCCTCACTACCATCCTTAGCCTTCACTCAGTCCTGCCACTTCACCCCAGGTAGAGTTCTACCACATTTGTCACAGCTTGGGGGGGGAAAAATATATATATATATACACACACACACACTCACACACATACATATATGTGTGTATATATATATGAAAATATATTGATATATCTATATATATCAATATATTGATATATATAGATATATCAATATATATATATCAATATATTGAATATGTATATAAAATATACAATATACAATACAATTATATTGTATATAAAATATACAATATAATTCAATATATTGCATATGTATATAAAATATATATGTATATAAAATATGCATATATAATACATATATACATATATACAGTTATATGTATATATACACATATATTTATACATATATAAATATATATTTGTGTGTGTGTGTGTGTGTGTGTGTGTGTGTGTGTATATATATGATATATGGAGAGAGAGAGAGCACTTTCATCTTTCATTATCTTTTCTCATTATTCAACCTTGACTCCTCCAATTCACTATCAACCTTCTCCACACTGAGAAAATGCCTCTCTCTAAACATGCCGAAGCTTCTTGATCCTATAGAGTGTGGTTGATGTGCCTTCTGAACATCTTCCTTTTTGGGTTCCTGCAGCTCTGTATTATAGCCATTGTACCTTTCTGACTCCCCACTGATGAGTCTGAAAGGTACAATTGCCCTCCTCTTACCTCTCAGTTGGCATTCTGTCCTCAGCATTATCTTTTCCCTACATTCTTACTCTTAGTCACGTTATGTCCTTAACATTGAAACCTCAACAGCTGACTCAGTATTTCTATCCCTGTCTCTTCTCTTAATGCTACATTTCAAATAGATGAAACTTTGGCAATGTCTAAAACAGAACCTACCTTCTCCTCATTTTAGACCAGACATTTTCTTACTTCTGGTAGTCTTTTGGCTCCTTTTCTAAATCTCTCTAAGTCAACAAAGCCACAGCAGTGGATGTCTCCTACAGCTCAAGTACTGTGCATGATGCTGAACAGGGATGGAAGTTTTGGTTTTCCCGAACGTCTGTATTAATCAATTCTTGCCATGTTCTCTCTGCCAGCACCCAAGTCAAGCCCTGTTTATCACATCCATGCTATCACAGTAGTTCTCTAATTGGTTATCTGGTTTCTAAGATTGACATTTTCAAGCTATTTTACATCCCACTAAAAGTTGCAACTCTCATAATATTCTACTTCCTAGATATTTTGCTAGTTAAAAAGCCAAATAATACAACCAGATTCCTTTCTGAACATTCCATTTATTCTCACCTCAAGCCCTTACCCACTTTCCAGTTGTCTCTGTGGTTCTTCCATTGTTACCAAAGTCATTTACTTGCTTTTCAAGCACATTTTAAATTCAGGCAATTTTTCTTTCCTAAAATATAACTTATAACCCTATTTCACCTCTTAAAGCCCTAGCCATGCTCTAAGACCCCTTTAAAATGTCAGCTACTTCACTAAGCCTTTATTTTTGCCTTGGGGTAGAGCAAGTCCTGCTCTTCTCTGAACATTTAAGATTAAAAGTATCAATTAAAGGACATTATTTCCTCCCCAACATTTGTAACTTACCAAAAAAAATTAAGTACTAGAAAAGTAAAATAAAAGTCCATAAAAACATTATTCCCCCAATTTTACTGTTGGATGCGTTCATGAGCATTGATCCTGTGGAATACTGCAGTAAATCAAATATTCTCAGAGTTTTATGTAGTTACTCTCAAATCTTGTGTGTTGCTCACCATGGAGAGGTGATGAACACTTTTTAGATTGGCCTGTGTCTGCAGATCACATTGCAGGTAAGTAGTGCTTTAGATTAGCATACTCTGCCATTCATATGTCATTGACCAATTTATATTGAATTATATGTATGCTTGCTTTACATTACCTACTGGATAAATCATTGAAAATGACACTGAGTGAGTCTCAAGCATACCCAGTACACTGTCTTGCAACAAATATTTATGGAGTAATAATTAACTGAATAAATGAAATACTATGGATACACCTACACTCACCAACATTAATACACACACCTACACTAATCCAGACCTAAATAATTCCCAGCATTTAATTTAGATGAACAAATGACCTTGCATCAATCCCCTGGAGGCATTTTGGATCAGGACACTAACTGTGAACTACATTATAAATTTATCTTTTCTTCTGGTTCTCTTTTTCTTCTCTTCTCTGTTGTCTAAATTAGGTTCTTGACCTTCCTTTATCACCACTATTCACAGCCACTACTAGTAATCATGTTTTTATTAAAAAAGAAAATTCTGATAAATGAAATCTGATTTCTATTAAAACTGGCTAGTAGGTATTGATATCAAAGAAGAAATGGTCTTTGTCTAGCCTTAAACATCTTATATTTGGCTTTTATTATTTCTTCCTTATAATTTTTAATTCAGTTCTATTGTAAATTTACTGAATGATGTTCTTGCATATTCTAAACAAATGCTGACTTTTCATAAAACATATCTTGTAGTATAAAGAAAGTGATTGAAAATTAGATGAACTGCTTATATACCTTTCTTCAATGTTGCTTTAAATTAGAAAGGAATGCAATTAAGCAACTCTCAGCAGGACAGGTGGTATTAAATCTAGTTTAAAAATGTAGGCAGGGCAGGAAAAATTGTTGATCAACTTCTGTCTCAAGAAGACTTCAAAATGAAAAAAATTTAACCCGTGTTTATACACTTCCCCAGACATTTCAATTATTCAAGACTAACAGAACTTTTTGATTTAGTTGACACCTCAGCTAGAGAAGAAAAGAAACCACAAGTTCTAGAAAGCGTAACGATAGAGGCCTTCTTACTCCGGGCAGGTATATACTTACTAATGGAGAAAATCATGCCCCCTCTAAAAGGGCTTATACTGGAGTGTGTCTGAAAAACAACAGCAAACAAACCTGTTTGTCCTGGGATGATACTTCTACTTTAGGGATTTTATGCCAAAAGGACTCTTAGGTTCAGTTGGCATTGGTAGGAATATTGAAAAAAAAAAATAGTTTGGGAATAAAAAGAAAGGACTTCCCTAATTATTTTTCCTTTTAAATAGACTTTATTTTTTAAGAATGGCTTTAGGTTCATAGCATGGCTGAGAAGAAAGTACAGAGGTTCTCTTACACCCTCAACCCTATACATGTAAGCCTCCCCCACTGTCAACATCCCAACATTTGTTAGTCAATAAACCTATATTACAGCATTATCACAACTCCCCAAAGTCCAAAATCCTCTAAAAATTCTGTGTTCTTCTTATCCACCCCACCTCCCTCCTTAACCCTTAGCAATGATTGAACTTTTTATTGTTTCTATAATTGTGCCATTTCTAGAATTCCTTTTCAGGAAAAAGTATGTAAGTTTTTTCAGATGGGCTTCTTCTCCTTAGTAATATCCATTTAAGGTTCCCCAGGACTTTTCATGCCTTGATATTTCACTTCTTTTAACATTGGACACTGTTTCATTGTCTGAATGTACCATAGTTTATTTATTCATTCATCAATTGAAGGATATTGTGGTTGCTTCCAAATTTTGGCAGTTATGAATAAAGTTGCTATAAACATCCATGTGTAGGTTTTTGTGTGGACATGTTTTTGATGCCTTTGGGTGACTACCAGAAACATGATGCTGGTTTGGATGGTAAAACATGCTTTGTTTTGTAAGAAACTGTCAAAATGTTACCCAGAGTGGCTATACCATTTTGTATTTCCACCAGCAATGATTGAGAGTACCTGTCCCTTCACATCCTTGCCAGGATTCAGTATTGTTAGTGGTTCTGACTTTGGCCATTCTAATAGATGTATAAGTGGTATCTCATTGTTTTAGTTTGCACTTTCCTATTGATATACGATGTGGAACATCTTTTCATATGGGGCTTTTCTTCATGAAAGGAAGTGGGGTTTTCATTTTCATGTGTCCAAATAGGCTTGTGGAGTCTAAAAGTGGTGAAGGGTGGGGCGCTTGGGTGGCTCAGTTGGTTAGGCATCTGCCTTCCGCTCAGGTCATGATCCCCGGGGTCCTGGAATCGGGTCCCGCATAGGGCTCCCTGCTCTGCGGGGGCAGGGGGTATGAGGTGGAGATTGCTCTTCCCTCTCCATCTGCTGCTCCCCCTACTTGTGTTTTCTCTCTCTTACAGATAGCAAGTTGGAAGTGTGACCAAAAAATCTTGAGTAAAAGAAAAGGGGAGGTCCCAACTGGGAATATAAACTAGTAAAGTTTTGCAGAATAAAATGAAACATTGTAAAGTCTTTTTTTAAAGGTAGAACAATTTTACACTAGAAATCCTTGATATAAAAAGAGTGTACCACAAGAAGAAAGTAAGAATCTAAGGAATGATGTTAAAATGGAAATAATGATGCTATTTCCAATATTATGCAGTGAAAAATGTCAAGTGACAGATGGCTTAGTTTTGTCTGAGGTAGAGTGGAAAGCGTGTGTCTTTTAGATTCAGAAAGATCTAGACTCAAAACCAGCTGCTATTCCTCCTGGTTATGGGAACTTGGCCTCTTTATTTTAGTTTGCTCATCTGAAAAATGAATTTAATAAGATCTATTCCCACCACTGGGAAGAAGATACTTCATGTAATCAATACACTTGGTTGCCTGACAGTAAGTGTTGGTATTAGAATTGAGTCAAGCGGGTATTAAATGATACTAGGGCTGACGTTAGTGTTCATATTATGGACATTCACTTTTCTCAACCAATTGTCTAAAAATTTCTAGAAAATGTAAAAATACGTATTTATCTGTATCATCCCAGAGGGATTACAGGCCCAGATTGAAGCCTGATATACTGATTCATACTAAATAGGGAGTCAACAATACCAGATTAAAGCATAATTCTACAAAGGTGAGATCAAAGTTGTATAAAATTCTGATAGACATATATCCCCAATATAGAGATCTAAAAAACACAAAGGAAAGGGGTTATCCAGTCATTGTTATGTTTTCATGAATATTAGTGCAGCTAGCAAAAAAGACTGGATAATTTTACTGTTTAGAATAAAGAGAAACAACTGACTGAGACATGTCCATATGTTTAATTCATTGACTATCTCTTTCTTCATTAACCTGGCAAACGAAAATAATTTTTAATACATCTAATTTTAGTTAGTCTATCACTTAATAGATATTTTCCAGATAAATATTTGCCAACTGCTAAACATTATTTTGTCTATCATCGCCAAAGTTCGACAGCTTAAATGATCAACATGGTTTCCAAATATGCTCTTATCTCCATTGTTTATACAGAGTGATTTAAAAATCCACCAAATATAATTATGAAAATTGATATAAATCTAAAACTAAAAGTGTGCTCATTATATTTTGTGTGTGTGTGTGTGAGTGTGTGTTTGTGTTGAGCTATCCCTGACATATAAGAATTAAATCATGCACAATGTATTCCATAAAGTCCATCATTTTTCCGAGGCAGAAAATACTGCATTATATACAGAAAATCGTAACACCAGAAGATATTGTGTTTCCAGTCATTGGTTTTTTTGAAATCCAGTCATGGTTTTTTTTGTGTGTGTGTGTGGAGATGGTGCATGGCTTCAAGCAGAGAGGGGTTGGGAACAGCTTATGTGCATGGTTTATAAATTCTGGGACTTCTCTCATGTTCCTGAGAGATCCCCATCCTTGGTAAAAGAACATGGGGGTAATCAGGCTTCAGGCTCCTCCCTGAAATTCTCTGAGGTTTCCACAATCTCTGGAGAGTTTATCATTATTCACTTTCTTTTAGCTTCCATTTTGAACACCACAATCATTTACCTTGAGGATGTAAGGTATATTTATTTTTTTGACCTTGATGAATGTGAATTACAAATAATCTTCTGAAATGAAACAGTTGTATAATTTGGGAACTATTTATACAGTCTCAGTCAGATAGTAAACATTAGCCATAAGACACATACTTTACACAGTGGTAAAAACATCAACAAGGCACCCAGGACATCCTGTACAGGAATAACTCCATAAAATGGGAAATATCTATTCACCTCTTAGGCAGAAGTTGGACATTAGCAATGATACACATGCTTTTGACTGTGGTAAAAGTTTTATGAGAAGAAAAAATTACTGTACATTGACAAAATAGGGTTCTTTTTTTCTTTGGGAAATTAATTCAATTTTGACTGAGATTCTCATCCCATTTCTAGAAGTTATTTTTGGCACTGGCCTTCAACAAGGGCATATCATGGTCAATTATTTAGCAGTTCCAGAATTAGACCATCGTTCAATTCTTTTATCAACTTTTGTGCAACTCATCTTCACTCTTGAGATATCATTTCCAGTGCTCACAGTGGAAATTGATATATCTTCTTTCTTGAAAAGATGCTCATTTAAAAGAAAACATGAAAATTCTTTGCAATCTTATGGTAGCCTTGGGTCTCTAAAATAGTGTCTCAGGAGAGAATAATGTAGAAATTTGAAAATGTGTTGAATTTTCATTTCCCTTGTGTTTAAGAGTAACATAGGGGATTATATATGTACATATGTATTTGAATGAGAGCTAGAACAATAAACCCACTGTAAATGGGAATTATTATTATTTTGTTGTCTGTACACTTTGGTTACTTGTACTCCACCCTTCTCCACCTTACTCCCCCATCCCCCCACAAAGTGCTATAGTTGCATGGACTAGATGTGGAATTCTTTGAGATTAATTATCTTGAACTTTTTTGATGTCTTTTCTAGACTTATAAGGATATGACACAAAACATTACACATGGGAAATGGGGAAGAGGATTCTATGTACTAAAAGGTTATTCTCAGTCTTTGTCTTAACGTTTGACTAAGCTGCACACCTTACATGACTTTCCATATTAGATCACAATGTACATTTCTCCATTTGCAGTAGAGAAAATGGAATCACTTAATATATCTGTGCCTCATTTTCCTTAATGGTGAAGCAGCAAATATTGTCTACTCTATCATAGGAAACAATTCATGCTGACTTAAAGAGATAATTGAGAAATAAATGATGATTTTGAAGCACATAATACTTGATTACTGATAGCATAAGAAGAGACAAATTAAGAAATATTTTCAAGACCATTACACATTTCTCATTTGTTCCAACAAAATTGAAGTTTGGTAGAGAAAAATTCTAGAAAAGCGCCAAACTGAAAATCAACAAAAATTCCCAAATTCAAGACTCAAGAAGCCAATAATCTGTAGGCAAATCAACCACAATGAACTATAACAGTTGGAACAACTTGAAGGCAAGTGAAAGAGAATGAAAGAACAAGTTTCCTAAAATTTGGCAATGACAGCAAACCACACCCAGTTTTTATTGTTGTAGTTGTTGTATTTTAAGATTTATTTATTTATTTATTTGACAGAGAGAGAGACAGAGAGCACAAGCAGAGGGAGCAGCAGAAGGAGAAGGAGAAGCAGAATCCCCGCTGAGCAGGGAGCCTGATGCCCAATGGGTCCCAGAGACCCTGGGGTCATGACTTGAGTGGAAGGCAGATGCTTAACTGACTGAGCCACCCAGGCACCCCCACATCTGTTTAGACCCAACATAGTTTTATTATTAAAGTGGCTCTCTGTTTCAATTAACTTCTATAACTCAATGATGAAGTGTTGGAACTCAGAGTTATTCAATGTGTTTTACACTTTTATTATGATTCCCCCCTTAATTTAGATAAACTATAGTTTGTACAGAACACTTTTTATTATTTTAAAATACTTCAGGAGGCAGCCAAATATTCTGTATACACTTTAGTAACATTATTAGTGTTGTCATTTCCCTCATGAGAAATTCTACTCCAGGAAGGGTGCTAGTATCAGAAAATGCACACTTAGGAGTTCCACTATCCTTATTTCTGATCAACAACCAAGAGCATTGCTAACTAACATAGGGGTTTCCACTGGTGAACTTACTGACTTACTCATTGGTGTAATGTGTCTTATGAATTAGCCTTCATTGGTGAAATTGAAGCTATTCATGATAAATGGATTGGATTAAATTAGACATTTAACAGAGTCCCTATATTATATGATTTGGGCATAAAAATTGAGACATGGTCTTTATACTATTTTTCTTTCCACCTGCTCTTCCTATCTCTTTCTCTCTTTTCTCTTTCTGTTCTCTTCTCTCTCTCAATTTCACTAAATTGCCAGTTAGTTTAAGAATATCTTAAGATATAAAAGTCTTCAAAAAATGTAAAATGCATGTTTGGAGTAAATTTTTCTGTAAATTTTCTGTAATTTGTTTTTTTACCTCTGCCAGTTTTATTGAGGTTTAACTGACAAATAAAAATTATATATATTTAAGGTATATAATGTGATGCTGATATGCATATACACTGTGAAATGATTTCCATAATCAAGCTAATTAACATATCTATCACCTTACATGGATACAAGTTTTTTTTTTCCTCTAGTGTAAGCTCTTAAGATGTACTATCTTAAGAAACTTCAAGGATGCAAAACAGTGTTATTAACTGTATTTACCATGATGTACATTAGATCAGCATTATTTATCTTATAACTAAAACTTTTATCTTTTGACCAACATCTCACTTCCTCACTCTTCAGCCCCTACTAAGAGTAAATCACAAAGAAATAGAAAATCTGAACAGACCAATAAAGGGTAAGAAAACTAAAAATATTGAGTCAGGAATCAAACATCTCCTAGCAAAGAAAAGCCTAGGACCAGATGGCTTCACTGGTGAATTCTACCACATATTTAAAGAAGTTAGATTAGAAGTTAAATTAAAAAGTGAATTCTGCCAATCTTTCTCTAATTCTTCCAAAAAATTGGAGAAGAGGGAATATTTTCCAACTCATTTTTAAAAAATTTTTTATTAATTTTTTATTTTTTATAAACATATATTTTTATCCCCAGGGGTACAGATCTGTGAATCACCAGGTTTACACACTTCACAGCACTCACCAAAGCACATACCCTCCCCAATGTCCAACTCATTTTTTGAGGCCAGCATTGCCCTGATGCAGTGGCCAGACAAGAGCAAGAAAAGACAGTTGGAGGATAATAACCTTGATGAGCACATTTCAAAGTCCTTAATGTGGATTATGTATATGTTCCCACCAATTTTTGTTGGTACTTGTCATCAGACTAGAGAATGAAGCTGGTTCTAGGCTCTTTGTTAATACTCACTATGTGTGGGATCACTTGGAATATCACGACTTTGTAGATAAATAGACCCGAGTTCAAGTCTAAAACTGATCTCTCACTAATTCTGTGAACTTTGGAGCTGATATTTGAGTTTCAGTGTCTCTAAGTAGGATTGATAATGTCTCACATGCAGGGCTGCTGTGCTAACTGGGATAGCTTGGATGAAGTCCCTATCAAGGCACTTTGTCCTTAGTAGCATTTTAATAAAGATTAGCTTATATCCTCCCTTGCAGCATTGCTGCCCTTGAGAATATAAATTGGATATTTATGAAGTACTATCTGCTATCTTCAGTTTTATTGAAGTATAACTGAGGTACAGTAAATTGTACATATTTAAACTATAAAACTTAATGAGTATATATATATATATATATACATATACACACACACACACACACACACTGTGGAAACCACCTACTTTTATAAGCCGCAGTTTTCCCATCTGTATTGCTTTCTACATATTGTTGTTACCTAGATATTTCTACCTCATTTTTCATCATATCCACGTACAAGGCATTCAGTGTGGATAGGATCAGATCTGAACCTTGGAATCAGGCCTTTATTTGTTCCAACAATGGCCCTCATATTCTTCTTCATCTTTATCTCCTTTGAGTTCTTTGTTAGAGAAATAGGTTTGCCTTGTACCAGGGTTTTATTTTTCCTCTCTAGAAAAGTAGGTACCACCCTGTACCTACCTTCTTTATTAAAATGTCACTTTAATAAATAATATTATATTTTGTAATATTAATATTATATATTATAACACTAATCTTAATAATATAATCTTATATCAATAATATAAGATATAATAAATATCCCTTATTATAATAAAATATATTATAAAGGATATTTATTAAAATATATTCTTTTAAAGACCAGCTGAAATCTCACATATTTTACGAAAAAATCTCATTGATGTTAACTTTGTTTCCTCTGATTTCCTTGACTTGGTACCAATGCTGTTGTGTTCACTTCCTGAATAAGAAGGTGCATGAGACGCTCCCGATCAGCGGCTGGAACAGAGTCAGAACTCAATAAAAATTATTTTAACATAATTGATAGTGGATACCTTGACTCCCTAAAGCTAACAAACACTTACTAACATTTTAACAGGAATAGACTACGTAAATCTGGGTGGGAAAGGTACAGATGTAAAAGGAACAGTATCACCTCACCCCACAATGCAGAGGGAAGGATGAGTGAGCAAAAAGAAAACTCACAGCTCAGTGTGATTTGTGTGATAAAGATGAGTGTGAGCTTCATGAGAGGGAACTTGAATTCAGCTCTGCTCTTCACTGCCAGAGCTGGTATGCCTAGAATACTCTGAAGGTATTCCCAGAATCGTCAGATCTTTTCATTTTTCAAGCAAAACTAGAAATCCATATTTCTAAATGTATTCTCTCATTTTGCAACGTAGGTTCAAGTTTCTTCAACATGCTTTGGGCCAAACTAAATGATTTTGAGGAGTCTGGCCTGCAATATGGCAGTTTATAAATTTTGCTCTCAGGCAATGCCATGCCATACTCACTTGTGAGACAGCAGGGTCTGCTGGGTGCAAGAAAACACACCAGCGCTGGGAAGGATGTCATGCTGTGTGTGACATAGTCTGTGGCACTATTTCCAGTAAGCTTGCCCTGTTCCTCTTCTGTGACCCTTACCCTCTTCTTGTCATCGCGTCTCATCTCAGGGTTCCACTGTGAGTTTTTCCACAGTCTACACCATTCCCCATACGTGCCCCAGGCTGAGGCCAGTTGTCAGGTGCCAGTCAGCACCGTGCTTGCATAGTGTTCTTTATCCTGGTGGTAGAGAGACACAGTTCTACCATATGGCCATTAAAGAAGGGAAATGAAAGATAAGCCTGCACTAGATTCTATTTAAAATAAAATGGCAAATAACATTTTTTGTAAACACGGAAAATGTTCTTAAATATTTAACATGCAACATGAGATCCTTGTCACTTATTTATGGCTCCTTTCCTGGCTCCTGATATGAATCGTTGCTTAGCTGAAGACAACAGAAAACTCTAGCATTTTGAGAAGGAAGTGATTTAATACAGGGAATGGGATATTGATAAAATAGTCAGTCTAAAAGGCGAGGTCTTCAGGATTGACTCTCAGCCAACGTCACAGAGCTGAATCCCCAGGGAGCCAGCTGTACCCAGGAGACATGTGTGGTACTCCTCAATGGGATCTGGGGATTAGGAAGCCCTTGTCAGTCTGCTGTAGCTCCATACTGTTTAGCTGAAATTCAGAGACAAGGTCACAGCTACCAGTTCAAAACCAAGCCATGCTTATTAGATCCTTACCTGCAAAACAGATACCTTGCATGTCTCTGTCCCCTCTGCACTTAATACATTTCTGATTTCAGATTCATGAAGTTCATGGGGCCACCTGATTAGTGAAACTTGAAAAATATTTGGACCGCAAGAGACTCAAGAAAATACAGAATTTTTTTTAAATGAAATTTTATTATATAGCATATTTTCAGAACACTTTTTTAATAGTTAAATTTCTGTCTCTTAAAATATGATTTAACATAGCATAGTATTTTTTACTTAAAAATGAACACATGGTTCCTGTATTTCAGAAGAAAAATAGTGAGTTCCTCCACTTTCTGTATTGGTCACTTCAGCATCTATATATACCTTTCTTTCCATATATAAACTTTGAAACAGCAAAAACCAAAACCAAAACCAACAATTGCTTATTAAGATTAAAAAATTGTATTTACAGATGTCAGGAATACTACTGATTTTCCCCATTAAGCTTATTGTACTTAGAACAACAGTTTATATGTTCTTAAGAACAACATTTATATGTTATTATTAACTGAAGTCCACCTTTATTCAGATTTCCTTACTTTATTACCAAATGCCCTTCTTCTGTTCCAGCATCTCATCCAAGATACCCTGTTCCATTTAGTCATCATGTCTCCTTAGGCCCCTCTTTGCGGTGACAGTTTCTCAGACATTCCTCGTTTTTTTTTTTTTTTTTTTTTTTATAACACTGATGGTTTGAGGCATATTGGTCAGGTATTTTTAGAATCTCTCAGTTCGGATGTGTCTGACTTTTTTCATGCTTAGGCTGGGGTTATAGGTTTAGGAGAGGAAAAGCACTGAAAAGAGGTGTCATTATCATCATATCATGTCAAAGCTCTGTACTCTCAATATGACTTACCACTGTTGGTATTAACCCTGATCGCCTGGTTAAGGTAGTACCAAAGGTGATGTCATAAGGATTAATAATCCTGCATATTTCAAATTTTTTATGGTGGAACTAATCTTTAAGATCCTTCTGTATGTAGTGTTGTTCCCCATTTTGGTGGAGAGAAGGATGGTCCTTCCTGCATAAGAACCCCCAGTTCACAGATCAGAAAACCAGTGTGGAGTCTGCCAATTTCTGATTATAGCTGTTCAACTAAGTACTCAAGAGGAGGTAGATTTACAGACCAGCTGGTTCTACTGGGAGACAAGCTCAGGTCAAAACTCCATCTATGACACGGTCTCCCTAACCTCCCACTCTCTCTGATTGGTGGGCCAAAGTGGTATTCTTTCCTAGATCCTAGGAAGTTAACGTTAGCTCAGAGGCAGTGTTTAATAATCCTGCCAAGTCTGAATCTTTCTGGGCTTGTCCCTTTCTACAATGTACAGCCATTCAAGAAGGTGTTTCAGGTGTTCTGTATCAATTGTCCTGGACCCACAGGAAATTGACTCAGGCCAACCCACTGTACCAATTTCATACCTCCTTAGCACATCAGTATCTGCTAGTCCTCCCTTCTTACCAAAAGGGTTTGCTACAGGGGAGCCTGGGTGGCTCCTTTCTGCCTCAGTTAAGTTGGTTAAGCCTCTGCCTTTGGCTCACATCAGGATCCCAGGGTCCTGGATCGAGCCCCACATCAGGCTCTCTGCTCATCAGGGAGCCTGCTCACCGCCCCCCCTGCCCCCACGACTGCTGCTCTGCTTACTTGTGATCTTTCTCTCTCTATCAAATAAAAAAAAATCTTCAAAAGGGTTTACTACAGGCAGTCATAGCTCATGGGACTGCTTCTTGTTGTTGTTGCTTCAAATTTGATGATGAAGTCACCAGAAGTCAGTGAGAGTACATATGTAAATAATCCTTTCTTCCAGTGGGACGATCCCTGTTCTTCTTCTTCTTCTTCTTTTTTTTTAAGATTTGTTCATTTATTTATTTGACAGACAGAGATCACAAGGAGGCAGAGAGGCAGGCAGAGAGATAGAGGGGGGAGGAGGCTCCCCGCTGAGCAGAGAACCCGATGTGGGGCTCCAACCCAGGACCCTGAGATCATGACCTGAGCCGAAGGCAGAGGCTTAACCCACTGAGCCACCCAGGTGCCCTGGGACAATCCCTGTTCTTAATTGCAATTAGTTCAATAACAGGAGAATCATCTAGGGATCCTAGATTGTATGTACGCTAGGAAAAATAAGCAGGTGAAAAAAAGAAAATTGTAACACTAATATTTCTGTCCCCAGAGAAAAACACTTTATAATACTCATTTTTCATCATCATAAAACGTAAAGAAGTTTTCTGTTTGTTCATAACTTGATCATTTTTGTCCTTTCACCTAACCCTATACATTTGCTGCCTTATGACATCGGGAGTGAACATCTGAAGAAGACCCTGGGCGGGGCTTAAATCCCTCCTGCTGTTGGCAGCTTTGGCATCCCCTGGGTCCTTGCTAGAGATTTAGGATTTCAGATCCCACCCTGGACCTGCTGCATCAGAACTAGCATTTTAATAAAATCTTCAGGTGATTTGTGTGCACTTAATATTTGGCAAGCACTGTTTTAAGATACCAGAAAACCTGCTTGAGTATCCTAGGCCTCATTTCTGTGACATTTGGTAAGTCACTGCACACTGTAAAACTGGGTTTTTACATCTATAAAATGATATTAACAACATTTCTTTATAGTGCCCTTGACAGAATTAAATAACATAATGTGAGCCAAGTGCTTAGCTTGGAGGATAGTATAATTATTATCTTGTGTTATAAATCTAGTACCGTAACACTCATAGCTACCATTGACTGAAGAACTGTCCTGGGCCAATGTATTAAATGCATGATTTCTCGACAAAGTAAATATGAATGAGTCCCATTTTACTGATAAGGACTATGAGGTCAGAAGGATTAAGTGTCTTACTAAAGCCATAAAGCTGGTAAGTAAGGGAACTGGGATTCCAACCAAAGTTTATATGGCACAAATGTCTACCTTCTATATTTTAGGTTGAAAATCACTTGTTCTCTTCATTATGGAGGGCATTTCTTTTATATTCTGTATGTCTTCGTCAGCTATACAGACTTATTTAACCTATGTGCAGTATCATTGAAGAATTTGAAGTTAAAGAAAAACTGTATCTTCAGAATGATGTTTCCTCTGTAGTTTCCACCATTTGTCATAGGAGCAACTAAAATCGGTCTCATCTGATGTAATTTTTTTACTTCCTTCACTGAGTTATTCAGAGTTGGTGTTATAGTCAACTCACTTGTGAATACCCTTAACGACTATTTACAAGTGAGCTGCGATGCGCTGGGGATGTGAGGAGGAGAATGAGGAGTGTGGCCAGCCTCTCATGAGAAAGATTCAGGAAATAGCAGTGTCTGGTGACGAGGCAGTCTCTGCGCATCCTGACAGGTGACAAGGGACAAGTGTCACTATCAGAACGCCCACAACAACAAGTAATGGAGGTTACTGGGGTACAAAGAGTCATGTAAATATACAAGTTACCTTCTAGCCTCCATTTAGTTTCTAGATTGGGTCCCCTCCTTAATGGAGGTTATTACACTAAGAGAGACCTTTGCATGAGCGATGAGATAGATGTCTTCTCAACTGGGACCGGCGATAACACAACTTCAAATTAGAAACACAGTAAAATGAAGTTTTTTGCTTGTTGCCTGTGAGCTGAAAGGATAGACATGAGTAAAGTAATAAAAAAGTTAAGAGAAGGGACAAGGAGGTAAGAAAAACTGGCAAGGCCAGTGGTTCCTTTATAAGAAGACCTCTCTGAACAAGGTGTATGCCTCAAAATGCTGACTGGAATTATTTTATTTAACCAACAAAAAAGCACTTTAGGAAACTGTTGGAATACCAAGAAATACAGGGTACTTTGTCTTTAGAGAAGAGGCAGTGGAGGTGAGGATTTGAAATAAACATGGGGAAAAGACACTCAACAAGGGTCAAAAAAGAAGCTTACTTAGAGGGATATCCTTGACCGAATATTCACTTCCTTCTTTTGGGAAAAGATTATCTTCTTTAAACTGAGTGTAGCATTTAATAATGGAAATATGTAGAGTACAGATTAGAAGGAAAGGAAAAATAAACTACCTTTATGTATATTATTTGCATCTTTCAATAAAATATTAGAGGGTCAGAGTAGGGATATTATGAGGCAGAAAGGATATGGTGATGGTCTGAGATACTTGAGGGATTCCAGGATCTGGGAAGTGGAAGAAGCAAAATTTCGTTGGGATCTTGGGGGCATGCACGGAGAATATATTGGAAGCAAAGAGCCTTCCAAATGAAGAAGTGTTGTGTAGATTCTTACTCCCATTTCAGACACGATGGGTCCTAGGATACAAAATCAACTTATTGAGGGGTGGGTGGGTGAGTGGACATGAAGCCTTGAAAGAGATGTTTATATCACTTTCAATACCCATCCCAACTTTGGAAATATTTTAAAAGTTATAAGGAAAAAAAAAAATACATATTGGAATTCAATTGTATTATTTGGGACAGGTTAGATTATGTTCTCAAAACAAGCTCACCAAAATCTAATGAGTTTAAAGCAATCAAATAACAAAGAGTTTAATCTGTGTGTAGGCCACATTTGCTTTGAGTATTAGTGGGGGCTTTCTTTACATCACCTCACTCAAAGATCCAGCCTGTGGAGAGTTCATTATCCAGAATTTCATGGTCATGGCAGCACTGGCAATTAAGGGTCAGAATTGGTACATCACTTCCATTCAGATTCCATTGATCAAGTGAGTCATTCAAATGGACTATGTTGCCCAACTTTAAGGGTGGTAAGGGGTACCACCCTCCTGTTGGCCCAGAAATAGAAGGAACTGCTGTTCGTGAATAGAAGTTATGGCTTCCATATTAGAATATAAAAATAAAATCATTTAACTCTAACAATTTCCTTAAAATCATACCAATTACAGATTAGTTATGTTTAATGTGGTCATCTTGAAAATGTAAGTTCTCTACACAGTAAAATGGACCATCAGCAATTAAGGCTGTGATATGGGTGGGTTATATTATATAATTTTTCTTTGATATTAACTAGTTTGGATAAGCCTTTGAGGGTAATGGATATTTTAAGCAGAATGACAGAGTTAATTTGAGGCAAGTGGCATGGAGTGACAGAGCGATGGAAGTCTAGAGGGCATGCAGAACTATGGGCATTTGCAGGATGAGGGAATGCAAAAAATGATGCTGTCAAGGCATCCTGTGCCTTTGACTAGTCCCGAAACGTGATATGCAAGACTGTAAACCCACAGCACTTTGAAGTTAAAAGGAACTAATCTATTTTCAAAATAGTTTGCTTCAAAAATATTAGCTAGCTTTAAAATGGTAGCTAAGTGCTTTTACACTGTTTCTATTTATGAATAACTTTATTGAAAAATTAGCTTCTTATTGTGCTATCCATCCTTATTGGTGTTGCATGAAAAGTTCTATTTGGGAAAGATTTAGAAAGGGACTCAATATTGTGTTGAGAGAACCATTTGAGAATTTGGATTAAAAAAACCTGGGCTCAAATCTTAGTTTAGGTTTTACTAGCTATGTGATTATTAGCAAATTATTTAAACTCTTCAAAATTCAGTTCTATCATTTGTGAACTAAGGATGGTAAAAATAAAGATGTCTACCTCATGGAATTATTGTGAGGCTTGAGCGAGGATCTTCATGTAAAAATGTTATAAATACATTATAAAAACGTCATTATAAATATTATTGTTGAAAATTACACTTGTGTGTCTTTTTCTTCTTTTATCAAAGTTAGTGAGTTGTAATTTACATACATAGTCACCAAAGTGTACAATTAGATGGGTTTTGACAAATGTATATTATATAACTGTGTAACCAACCCTAGAATCATGATTTAGAACATTTCCATCACATCAGAATGTTCCTTTGTGTCCCTTATATGTCATTTCCTAACCCCAAACTTTGTTCCAAGTAAACCCTGATTTTTCTCTTGGTCAATGTAGATTGATTTTCCCTGTCTAAAACTTCACATAAAAAAGACAATCAGTGAGTATTTATCAGAGTCTTGCCTCATTTATTCAGTATACAGGTTTTGAAATTCACTTATCTCATAGCATATGTCAGAGGTTCATTCCATGATTATATTTATTACTTAATATGAAAAAAAATAGAGTAAACAAAGTATCTGGTCAATTTTCAAAGTAGAGAATTAATAAAATAAACCTAAAAAAGAAAAACTAAGATAAATAATGACAAATTACATGCCAAGCCCTTAATTAACATCACCCTCGCTATTTGGATCCATGTAGGTGTCCACATTTTCTTCACGCACCTTCAAAGAGCCCATGTACGCTCAGTGCAAGCTTTACAGCAGGGCTGTATGAAAAAAGTGGATCATTCCACGTGCTCTGGGAACTCAAATTTCATAAATAATATCTTTAATGGACACACTGAGGGTGATTTTCCTTAAGTAGCTGTCATCATATACAATACTGAATACATAATATATTAATATTATGCATTCATATATATATTATGTATATGTAATATACATATATAGGATATACTATGTATATTATGAATACATAATAATCTACTAATATTTTCTATTAAAAGCTAGACTGAAATAATGAAAAAAATTCTTAATTTGAAATTAAAAGACAGGGTTTCAGTCTAATGAATACTTGGTGAGGTCACGTAACCTCTCTCCTTCAATTTTTTTGTATGACAAAGGGAAAAACCTTTACTCATTGGTTGTGTAGAGCCCTTGCTAAACCAGAAAGGACAATATACCAGTAAGATAGTAATAAACACAGCATTGTATACCTACTTGATTTAAAGCACTCAAATACAGTGTTGGTTTTGGACTATTTGGGGATATTGATTTTCCTTTTGGAAAAGGAGACAAAATATTTCCTATGTTTTATTTGCGCTTTGGAAAGAAGTATCTAGTGTGTTAGTGGTTTGCAGAGACAGACCTGTTCTCAGACATCTGTTACAGTGTTACAGTTTTTTTGTTTTTGTGTGTGTGGTTTTTTTGTTTGTTTGTTTGTTTCTTTTTTTTTTTTTTTGCTTTTTAGATGTTAACAGGCATTGACTTCTGTCTCATCCCTTTTTTATCTGTTGCTCTGTGATAGGATTGAATTACACCCTTAGGGTGAGTGCTGATTTCAGTGGACTGAATTACTGCCTGTATATAAATATATGTCCATTCAATCATCCTGTTTCTTTTTCTGTATGGAGAATGCAATCACAGGATATACGGTAACAGATGTGAGCACAATGAATGAATGCACACGTTCTCCCAGTGACTCAGGTATTACTCCCTGCAGCCCACTATTGGCAAATTGGGTGTTTAATGGAAACCATTTATTGTATCTCATACTATTGTATCTCAGAGAGCACTCTGTCACTCTTCCAAGGATTACTAGTTTGTACTGTAACAGCAACATTTTCAGTAGCCTGACCTTCCTCAGGTCTCTACCAACCAACTCCATCCCTCCGCCTCCTCAAGACACAAGAAACTTCTAGGCCATCTCTTGCTCAGACAAGTCTGTTTGGCTCATCCAAGGATATTCCTCTACTTTTCACTCATAATTATGTTATTATTTGATGAGGGTCTTGGATACTAAAGTGTAGATAGGTGATATAGCTATAGAAAGCTCAGAAGTCAAATTTGTATTAGTCCCGATAACAAAAAGCAGGAACATAAAGGGGTTAAGATGCTAAAGTACTTATTTTGTTCTGGTGTCTTCCTACCTAGGTTTTTTAGAAGACTACTAGACTTCCCCATGCAGTAAGTGATGAATTCCCCAGTGCTCAAGGAAATGACCTTAGAGTCCCAGCTATGCCTCCTTATTATCAATTTGCTCTCATTGACACTCCGTCCCTCTCTACCTCTTTCTTTTTGGCTCTCTGATTCTTACCTTGGTTCTTCTGTCTGGACCCTACCTCAAGCAAGTAGACCCCATATTTTGGTATCTACATCTTGAACTCTCTCCATTGTTTAGCCATCCCTCTAGATTTCTGTGCTTCCAACTATCTTTAGTAGGAAACCTCTTAACTGTAACTGTATTCCCAGGATCTGTATGGTGCAACCCCAGTGCTTAGGACTATGTGTATGGTGCAACCCCAGTGCTTAGGACTATGTCTGACATATAGTAGGCACTCAGCAAATATTTGTTCAATCAATTCCTTCCTCAATATAACAACTTCTGGAAGAGTGTTATAGCTACCTCCCTGTGACCAGAGAAGCTCCCTTCCGAGTCTCTGTTTGGATGTAAAACTCATGCCATCATTCTTCTGGGAGAAGCAGATAAGTATTTATTACTCACCCAGGTGGGGAGTCTGAGACAAGGGGCAGGAAGACAGTTTTGTTGGAAAGAGGGTTCTGTAAATTTGGAGAGCAGCAAATGCACGGGTATTTATAAAGGGAAGGCTTTATAAGAAAGAAGGTCCTACCCCAAGTGAAATTTAAAAGAGACAAGAAAGAGCATGCATGCATGTGAGCTTTTGGGGGAGGTAGAGCGAGGTCTTATAATTCTTATAGAAGGAAGGTAAATTTCTGGATTGACATCCAGAATTGGAAAATTCTCCCTATTTGATGATTCACCACCATTTTTTGTTAATACTTTTAAACTTCTCTATCTCCCTTCCCAAAGCTGCTATGGCTCTCAATTTTTTTCTACACTATAGTTCTCAGTCTTTTTCATTCAATTAGTTGACATTTAAAATTAAATTGAAAATGATTCCTTTTTTCCTATATCTCATTGCATGTAAAATGTAAAAAGTATACCTGGGACATCTGAGTAGCACAGTCAGTTAAGTGTCAGCCTTTGACTCAGGTCATAATCCGGGACCCTGGGATCCAGCCAGGACTTGGGTTCACTGTTCAGCAGGAAGTCTGCTTCTCCCTCTGTCTCTGCCTCCCGCTTGCTCGTGTTCTCTCTCTCGAATAAATAAATGTCTTTAAAAAATGTAAAATGTATAGATAAATGTAACTCAATATGGCAAGGATCCTCATCCCTCTAGGGGTTCCACAGGAATTTGGGGATGGGTGATCCTTGTGTCATTCGTAAGAGGCCACCAAGTGATTCTGACACCATGCCCTCTATCAGAGGGGCCATCAGGTTTGCAGCCTTTCCTCTCATTGAGTTTGAGTGTTCTGCTCTGGATGCTGCCAATTTAAAAATGCATGAGGGTAACTTTTCCAAGTTTTCTGCACGACATTTGGGACTAGTAAGTTATTCGTCTTTGTGATGTATGCCTTATGAATAGAACTGCTAAGACCATAATTTATTTATTTGGTAGCTGCTAAGTTTTGACCCATGCTCAATCTTGGGAGGAGATACAAAGATCACTGGGAGCCAGTCTAGGACTGTTCCTGAGACCGGACGGATTCCTTCCACTGTCACTCTCACTGTTAGAGTGATACTGCGGCAGATTTTAGGTGGCCACCGCTGACTGATCAAGATCACAGAGAAGGGGGTCAAAGCCTAGGTATGAGATTCAGCTTTTACAGATCCATGAAGGTCCTGGAATAGTCAATTCCTTTCTCTAGCAGATGCAAGGGAGAAAGAAAGTATTTCCCACATAGAAAACAACCTTGCAAACTCCATCCAAGTTCTTTGTGAAAAGCTTCATGTTTTAAGTTCCTTAGAGCTATGATGTTAAAGTTAAATTATGGGTAGGTATTTGGTTTGTGAAGAAAGTCCATTCATTCAGCAAAGCTCCAGATACTTAGTGATAGAACTAAATCGTCTAACATGATCTGAGATACTCCCAACCCTGCATACTATGAAAGTGTGTACCTCTGAGTGCCTGGATAGCTCAGTCCATTAAACATCTGCCTTCGGCTCAGGTCTTGATCTTGGGGTCCTGGAATGGAGCCCTGAGTCGGGCCCCCTGCTCACTGGGGAGTCTGCTTCTCCCTCTCCCTTTGTACTCTCCCTTCATGCTCTGTCTCAGATAAATAAAATCTTAATAATAAAAAAAGAAAATGTGTACCTCAAAAACTCTCCTTTTTACATCGATTCATTTTGTTGAATATAAGTTAGAAAACTGTATTATTTGAGGCAAACTCTGCATGTGATCAATATATAATAAAAGACCTACAGATTTGATTAGGTGATGTTGTTTGTCATTTTGTTGCCCAACATCAGTCATGTTGCCCACATCACAATAAAGTTGTGTTCCATACATTATACTTTTTTTTTTAAAGATTTTATTTATTCTTTTGAGAAAGAGAGATACAGAGTACAAGCAGGGAAGCAGCAGAGACAGAGGGAGAAGCAGGACCCCCACTGAGCAGGGGGTCTGCCCACACTCTATCCCAAGACCTAGGGATCATGACCTGAGCCAAAGGCAGACACTGAACGGACTGAGCCACCCAGGTGTCCCTACATCTTATTGTTTGTTAGATAACACATAAAGTCTTTTTTATCCTAGCTAATATTTACAACGTGCATTTCAAAAGTTTTAGCAGATTAAAAAAAAAATACAAAACAAACTCAAAACACGTGTCTCTTAAAATGTGCCGGAAAACACACGCACATTTTGGCAAATGGAGAAATAAAGGGTGGCATATTTGTATAACGAAATGTTACTCAATAATAAAAAGCTAGAAATCGCTGACATTTGCAACGACATGATGAACCTCAGAGCATCATGCCAAGTGAACGAAGCCAGACCGAAAACACAACATGCCGTATGATTCCATTTCTATGCAATATCTAAGCAGACAAACTTGATGTGGCTGTTTTAAGGTGTCCACGAATTCTCTGATACTCCTTTCAAGAATTTGAGCCTAACTCCTCTTAACCCTGAGTGTGGGCTGGACTTAGGGACTCTCTTTTAACACTTAGAATAAAGCAGAAGTGACAAAGTGCAGGTCATGAGAGACAGAAGAGAGAGAGGAGGAGAATAGGAAGAATCAGAAATAACATAGTGTGGGAGACCCTGAGTTTTGGTCAGGACTGGATATATAATTCCCTGCTCTTCTCTACGTTTCCGAGATTTTTCTGACCACCCCCTCCCACCAGCTCCGCCACAAATAGTGGCCTGTTGTGAGGCTCTGTGAGACACCCCTGGTCCAGATTCCCAGCAGAGTTAGGAAAGCCTCTTGATAATTCTAACCCTTCTCTTTCTTTCACACAGTCAGACAATGCCGTGGGGGTGGGTAGTACCAGGAAAAGTAGTGCATGGGAAAGTCTCACCCCACAGAGTCAGAATTTCTAGAAGTCCAATAATGATAAAGCCTATGACTGGATTCAATCAGCCTCAATGTTTTCTGTCAAGATGTTAAATATACAATCAGGAAAGGTGAAAACCCATGAACATTTGCTTTGGAAAAGTACCAGAATCCATTTACAAAAATTAAACACCTTGAGGCTGACTTATAGAATTTTGGAATATTCAATTAGACATTTATATACATATATATACATATATATACACATATAAATATATATATATAATTTGTATATATTTGAATATATCAAAATGTCACTTATATATGCATATATATATATGTATAATATATGTATAACTTGTTCCTTTGACTTTTAACTGCAGGAATGGAAATTTCTCCACTGCCATACATTAATATCTTCTTATCAAAAGACCTTATTTACGTGTCAGTGTAGGAACCGAGGCAAGGCTGGTTCTTCAGACTGTAGGGGGAGAATACACACGGTGACACCGATTCCAGCTCTTAATGCACGTGCTCCCTGTTTGCCTGAACTATACTAATGTCTGTATTTTTGCCTCAGTTCTTTTCCTGATGCTATTCCTTTTCTTCAGAGTGCCCTTCTCACCATCTCTGTCTATGGAACTCTTACTCATCCTTCATGACCCAAATCAGTTGTCATTTTTCTCCTTGAAGTCAGAGCTGTGGGTCATTATCTTTACAACCGGATGTCTGCTCTCTTCTGTCTGGCCCACAGACCTTAACTTTCATCTTTTGAAGATTTTTATAAAGTCTGTTTTGGGGTATCGTTATTTGCAGACGTGCCTTCTCTTTTCCACCAGCATTAAGTTCCTTGAGAGTAGATCTTCTGTCTTTTATATCCCTGTAATGTCTACCGAACCTACAGGAAGCTTGTTACCTGGTATTCATAATATCCTATGAAAACCTGGTCTCTTCATAGGATATGCTATCCCATTGGTACAGTCTTTGGAAGATGTGGTAGGTAACTGAAACATGGAGCATAAATAAAGAAAGGAGGATGTTTGTAGCTTGCAACCTTAGAAGTTAACCAAGAAGAACAGTGGGCTGATTTCCAGATACCCAATGCTTACATAATCTTGCCATGTGGCAGGTTCTGTACTAAGCACTTAATTGGAATTTTCAACCTGCACAGTTTAAGAAGAAATTGAGATACAGGAAGTATGTGTAACTTGTTGGAGAGCACGAAGCTGGTAGGTTGCAGAGATGTGCTCTGGGTCTACATGGCTCTGGAGCACTTGTTCTTAACCTTCCCACCGTGCTGCCCAAACAAGGAGAGCCCTGTTTTCAAGATCTCATCATAGTGTTTTCCTTTGCGGAAACTCGCCAAGCAAAGAAGGTTTAATGTAACAATTGGCAGTCCTTTTTTAAGTTCTTGTCCTCATCCTTTTCCTGGAAGAAAGTGCATTAAAAACGGGAATCCATCACTGGAGTAGAGAGGTATCCTTAATGTGTAATTCATGTGTGGTCTCCTAAGGAGGTATCTTTGATTGTTGAGGTAAATAACTGCAGGTAAATTTTCATATGCTCACATGCTGATTCTCAAAGTCTGTTCCCTGAGCCAGCAGCATCAGTGTCACCTGAGAACTTGCTGGAAATGCAGATTCTTTTTTGTTTTTTTTAAAGATTTTATTTATTTTATTTGACAGAGAGAGAGATCACAAGTAGGCAGAGAGGCAGGCAGAGACAGAGGGGGAAGCAGGCTCCCTGCTGAGTAGAGGGCCCGATGCGGGGCTCGATGCGGGGCTCGATCCCAGGACACTGAGATCATGACCTGAGCCGAAGGCAGCGGCTTAATCCACAGAGCCACCCAGGTGCCCCTGGTAATGCAGATTCTTGAGCCTCACCCTAGACCTATGAATTAGTCTTCTGTTTACTTTAATGTGTACTTAACTCTGACAACTACTGCACTCGTCCTTTGGTTCTTTAAGTTGGTTGCACATGGGGATTGCCTGGGATTTTAAAAATCCCAGGGCTTGTGCCTCTCCCCCAGAAATTCGGGTTTAATTGGTAGGGTATGGTCTTTGCACTGATAGTTTTAAAAGCTCCCAGGTGACCCAGATGTCCACCCCAGTTAGGACAGAGTCTTGGTGAGAACCAAGACTCTGTCCTAATAGTTAGGGTTTCTGACATATTAGTGAGCACCCAGTACAAACCCGGTTAGTGAGGGGGCAGCTGTTACCGGTGACCATGACCACATAGGACCTCGGGTAGAACCTGGTTTAGTAGATCCTCAATATATATATGTGAATGAGTAAGTGTTAAATGGATTTGTCATGCTTCATAAAGTATATTAGATAAAACATTATGGTATTATAGCATTTTACTTTCTTCAAACTTTGTCCTGGATGAACCCAGATCTCTTCAGATATGCTAGTCCTTTTTGGGCCTTGGCAAATCAATCCCCTTTGCCTATAATGACTTCTTCCTTTTCAAACACTTCCTGGCTAACTTCTGCTCTTCATTCAAGTCTCAATTTCTCAGCTTCCTCTTCTGGGAAATGGACCCAGACTGAGAAAACCCACCTAGGAGATGTCCTCTCTGATCTCTTATAGAACCCATTGTTCAACTCCAGTGCATTTTTTAATCACATGAATGGAACTTGCCCGGTTTTTAGCCTTTTGTCCTCTCTTCTTCCTCTTCTTCTTCTTCTTTTTCTTTTTTAAGGATTTTATTTATTTATTTGACAGAGAGAGAAAGAGAGAGCACAAATAAGGGGAGCAGCAGGCAGAGGAGAAGGAGAAACAGGCTCCTCACAGAACAGGGAGCCCAATACGGGACTCAGTTCCAGAATCCTGAGGTCATGACTGGAGCCAAAGGCAGATGCTTAACCGACTGAGTCACCCAGGCATCCCTATCTTCACTTCTTCATGGAAAGCACTGCCTTTTCATCACCTGGCACCTCTAGCCACAGAGTCAGTGCTTGGCACATGGTACTTGCTCAATAAACATTGTCCAAAGGGATTGATCATTTCTTCCTGAAGGACTATACCACCTGAGACAGTCTCCTGGTCACCACATCAGGCCTCCTTTGATCCGTTAATAAACTAGTCTCTGCCACGTGGCTGGTGCACTGGTGAGAGATGCCATGCAATTTTTAGCTGCTGGTCATTCTCAGGACCAGTATCGGAGGCCCAGAAAATGGGTTGGCTGATGTTTTGGTGCTATCTGATTCTGCTCTTGTACAGATGAGCTATTTGGAAGCTTCGGTCTCAATACCAACTTGTTAAACCTGACCATCTGTTGGGGAGGATTTTATTTTAGATGAGAGCATCTGGGTCTCCATTTACATTTGCTGAGGTTAATAGACTTGACAACCTTCCTCTGTTCTCAGCAGGGAGCACAGCCTGGAACTGCTGGGGAGGAGGCCACTGAGCTCTTTACTGGCTATTCTCGAATACACTCTCCCCACCCGCAGGCATTTCTATATTCTGTCTTAAGACTCTTATGTCTTAAAAACATAGCTTTCTAGTCCATAGATGGTACACACCTCAAAAGCTGTCTTAACTGGCCTGAGGTTGTAGTGGGCTCTGAGGTGGCAGGGTGACAGGCCCAAGCCCATCAGAGCCACTTAACAAGATGAGCTGGGCCAACACTGTGACCTCTCTGAGCTTCAGTCTTCTCATCTGAAAGTAAAGGAGGAAATATCTGCCCTGTAACTTTTGTGAAAATTGAACAATATGCATTACAGTGCCCAACATAGTGCTCAATGAATGGTCACCATGATTTTTATTTTTCTGTAGGCTACCACTTAGGAGAGTCTGTAGGAACCCCATGTACCCTTCACTTGAGTCTCTTCACAACCTCACTGCAGGCTCTCTTTCCTGGGAAGCAGTTCTGAGATGGTTAGTGGGCAGAATGGTATGAAGTATTCTTGGCATCAGCACTGAAAAAAGAGCAGGGCAGGAGGCAGGATGGGGCAGGGAGAGAAGTTGAGCAAGGTCCCAGCCTAGTGACAGCCTTAGTCAATTCTATGGGAGCTCTGGAGCTGGAAATATGCTGAAGGATTGTCCCGGGTTGGGCCAAGATGCCCAGGTCTTTATACCCCTGCATCTGCCAGTCATTGAGTGAGGGTTCCTGGTGTTTGGTGGATAAGGGCTCTCCCTGCAGGAGGCATCAGTGAAGGAGATGGCAGCTGAGGCCATCCACCAACAGCCCTCCCAGTTGTCAGGTGACATGTCCTCCACTTTAGAGGGATCTGATTGTTGTCATTTATCCCAGGCTTGGAGTTTCTTTCCTAAAAATGTAAGGATACATCTTTCTTTTAAATGAGATGGACAGGTGTGCATGGTGTGTAGAGAGAGAAGAGAGAAAAGAGAGGACAGAGGACAGACTGGGACATAATGTTGTTTTCTTAATTTTCTTAACTGGAGGTCCTTTGGAAGTGCAGACAACTTGATTTACAAAGTTCAACTTGCTTTAGGCAAGACCCTTTTGAGCACACAGTAAGTGATCTCCCTCAGCTTCCCAGGGAGATAAGTCAACTGAGAATCCTATTCCTCCTTGCTAAAAAAAAAACCACTAGGGACTAGCATGAGTTGAAGGAGGAGCAGGGTGGTATCAAAGTAAGAATTTGCTAGAAAAAGTCGAGTAGGAGACTTCATGCAAGACTATTGCACTAGGAGAGAAACAGTGACCTCAACAAGAGGGGGCAGTATTGCAGGTGGCAACAATGGGTTCCTAGATATTTCTTACTGAAAGTTTTTAAGAACTGGTATGGGAAAACAATGGCCACCTCTGTTTGCTAATTGGCTTTACCCAGAGGAAAATAAACTCCCTCCTATTTTCATGACAGTAGTTTACAGCTGGAAGCAAGACACCCTCTAAAGTCAGGCTCCTACCCTCCCTCTGAGACTAGAGGATAGTGAGCTCTCTCCTGGGATTTTGAGGAAAGATGGTTTCTAGGTCCTTGAGAAAGACGTTTCTTGGGTCCTAACACTGGTGAGAGGCTCCTTAGGAGACTTAGACACGTTTCAAAGGGAGCAGGAAAGAATTTGCAAATATGAATTCTCTAAAGTAAATCCTCTAAGAAAAAGGAAGTAAAGGGCAAATAATCAGGAGCAAATTTCCTTAAAGTTTATCATGCTGAGAGAAATGTTAAAGCCATCTTGGTCAGAGATTTTCAGAAGAGCTCAAGAATCAGAGCAAGACTAACTGGTTTTGACAGGGCAGACCAATTAAATTGGCTCACAGAAAGAGGCGCTCTGAACATGGGTCCTTGCGGAACTGTCTGGAGATGGAGAATATGACGCTAGCCACCTAGAAAGGATCTATGTAAGTTGAAATCCAACCAGGAAAACAGAAAGCAGTAAGTAGGCTAGATAGAATGGATTATAGCACATTATTTTTAAAGACCTTATGAAGTCATATAGGTAACATATACTCACTGCAGGAATTTCAGAAAGTACAGCATGATAACCACTGCTGACACTTCAATCAATATGCCTTTAGTTGTCTTAGATGCATGAATAATCTGAATTTTCCAAGATATCATCAGTCTATAGGAAATGCAAGGTTCTATTTATGGTCATAACTGAAGTTTCATTGGCTTCCCATCCTTGAGTATTGGGGAAACTTTAGCACCCCATCTTCCCTACTCCTGCTTAATCTCACCCAGAGATTTCTGGTATCTCCACCACAAGGGGGGTGTTGCAGGTGTCAAATCAAAGTTCACAAACAATTCTTACATATATTTCCTCTTTGAGCCTATAGTTGCTCCTCATCCTGGGGAGGGGTTTGGTAGGTGAGGTGAGATAGTTCTCCTCCTTCTAAGGCTTTTTGCTGATTTGGACCTGTTTGCCCTTAAATCCATGCCTTGCTCTTCCTATGCTGAACCCCTACCATGTTTTTCCCAGAGACTGGGGGAATAGGAAGAAAGGGGGAGGTCAGGATAATTCTTTATCTTTCTTTCAGCCTCAGGTTTAACTCCTCCATTGCTCTAACTCAAACTGGACAAGCCCACCTTAGCCCTCTTTTGCCTTGGGTGACCTAGCACTTGGGTTCTGTTGTTCCCATCGTCCTTTTATCCTGGGGGTTGGGGGGATGGCATGTAGCTTCCTGATTTTCTTGATCTCTGGTTTCCTCATCATCTCCTCTTTTCACCCAGCTGTTATCACCAATTCCACGAATTAAATTCTCTCTGTTTAAAACACTTAGTCATTTCTGTTTTCCTTGGACCCTGACTAGTACAGATCTTCTCTGGATAACCAAAATGAAATGTAATATAACCTTTATCCTTTGGGCTAGCTCTTATTTTCTCTGGGGAATCCCATAGGGGAAAAGTTCTTTAGTTTCAGAATCCCTCAGCAGAGAATAATAAAGAAGGCAAAATTGTGTTAGCTAAACTCATATTCCCCCCGGCTATGTTTGCAGCTGAGACCAGAAGAAAAATCATGAGGTCATCTGTAAAACCTCAGAGCTTTCTTTCTCTTTGTTGAAAAAAGGAGGCAGAAATTTGGTGGCTTATAGTAAGGTCTTTAAGAATTGCTGCCAGCACCACATTGCTTGAAGAAATATAGGAAGAAACACTTCTCTCTACTTATGATATCAAAGCATTCTTTGTTTCATGGGTCACAAATATTTAAGACAACTGGATTGCTTGAATTCTGTGAGTTGATTGCTTGAATTCTGTGTTCGTGAGTACACTCTTCCCAGTTACTTCCTTCCGATCCATTCTTCAAGGCAACCCTGTGCTCACCTTTTCCCCATATCATAATGAATACATCAAATGCAATTAGAGGTTAATTATTAGAAATTGCAAGTAATTATTAATGCAGAAGGGTTCTCATTATTTGTGATGAACTAAGGAAAAACTATATCAGAAATTGTATATGAAGTGCTTAGCATAATAGGTTCTTGGTAAACATGAATCCCCTTGTCACTTCAACTAAAAATGACTTTTCCTTATTTTTTGTCTTGCTGAAACCTAGACTAGCAACATCTGTGTGTGTTCTAAGTACCCATCTCTTTTTTGGCATATCCATTTAGCTTTTTTGAAGCCATCATCCTGGTGAAGAGAGGGGAAGGTAGCATCAGTAATTACCTCTCTGCCTCTCATCTTGCTAAGCTTTCCTAGAGTGTGCTGACCTGCTTTCCAGGGCCATGCTCTTCATATTTATCACTTTGCAGTATGCTTTTCTCCATTTGGCCATCAGAAAAACATTCTACAGCCCCTACGTATAAACAGGCCAATGCAAATTGGTTATAATGTGATAGCTGAGGCTTAGCCATCAATGATATTTTAAATATAAGAGTGTGAGTCTTTTAGAAGGCATTTTAGAATTAATAGGTGTTCTATACCTGAATACCTGAGCCTTGCAATGCCTGAACACTCATCGTAAGATTTAGGAGTAGTAAATTGATTTAATGACCATCTCTCTGGGGATTTCTGAGGTTACTGGGTACAGGAAGAGACTTTCAGGTAGCATTTACTTTTCTATTTTTCTTTTATTTTTTTTAAGATCTTATTTATTTATTTAGTTATTTGAGACCAAGAGAGAGGGAGAGATAGAGAGCGAGTGCACAAATGGGGGGAGGGGGCAGAGGAAGAGGGAAAGATGGACTCCTTGCTAAGCAGGGAGACCAGTGGGACTTGATCCCGGACCCTGAGATCATGACCTGAGCCAAAGGCAGATGCTTAACTGACTGAGCTACCCAGGTACCCAGAATTACTATTCCTTATTGATAAATTTCTTAAAGACACATGATACACTTTTTCCACTTACGGGGTATCAGATCTCTTAGAAATGGGTCTTACACTGTTTGTACAGTGGAAGTTTAATGAATGGATATTGCCTTTGTGAGCTTATTGGTGTAGGCACTGGAATTTGCTACAGATAAAGACAAGAGACAGAATCTCTGGTATGAACCATGTTTGGCTATTGCTCTCCTGGACAGGTCATCACACTGGTAGGACTTCAAATTGTGTCCCAGCTTTAGAGCTTTTCCCAACTGTAATCTTGGATGGATCATTTCACCTGTTTGAGTCTAAGTGCTTTTATTTATAAAATGGGAATAATAATGTAATCAGTATTAGATGCTTTATTATTATTTTTGTTTATTTAAGATTTTATTTATTTATTAGAGAGAGAGCATGAGCAGTAGGAGAGGGAGAAACAGATTTCGCACTAATCAGGGAGTCCAATGCGGGGCTTGATCCTGGGACTCTGAGCCGAAGGCAAGCACTTAACCAACTGAGCTACCCAGGTGCCCCTCATTAGATGTTTTAATGATCAAATTCAGCAACTATATGTGAAAGAGTCATGTAAATTGTGGAGTAAAAAACAAATATAACCAGGTACTACTAATTTGCAGAGAGATAATTGTGAGATAAAGTTGGAGAAAGAATGTCTTGGCAAAATTAGCAAATTCTTCAGATTCACTGCCTTGTATTTCAAGGTAGTCTGTACCATTTTGTTTTTACCCTGAATTGAAATCATTGTTATTAAACATCTCAGTGTGTATGTACTTCCATTCTGTTTTGTGACCAAAACTACACTTTACATACAAACATGATGGAGTTCAAAAAAAGGAGAAAGTAAAACAGAAAGTTCCATCTCTCTTCATAGAAAATGTCAATCTCATGTCCATCTATTCAAAGTCCATAGACTTAACTATTTCTCTCTTGAACCACAGAGATAAATACACTTTAAGATGAACACTATTATGAAGAAAAGTTAAAAAACACAAAGAAAGGAAAAAATACATACAAATAAAATGATACATCATGAAGAAAATTAAATGAAAAAATACCATTACCTTGTTGCACAAATCATTTTTGTTTTAAAGATTTTATTTATTTATTTGACAGAGAGAAATCACAAGTAGATGGGAGAGAGAGAGAGAGGGAAGCAGAGAGCCCGATGCCGGACTCGATCCCAGGACCCCGAGATCATGACCCGAGCCGATGGCAGTGGCTCAACCCACTGAGCCACCCAGGTACCCTGCACAAATCATTTAACACTAGCATATTTATTATTTTTTTCTTTCTAAAATTGATAAGCTTTGACTATCTTGAGGTTCATACGTCGGAGAGAATGGTCTGAGTTTTTATGGTAAAGAATGCACAGGCAACCCAGGAACCACAACTATTATGTATGTTGGAGGACTCTTTATGACTTATCAGACAAATCCATACAGTTATTTGTAGATGTATTATCTACTTGTTATTAATAACAATTATATATTTATTTTCTGATGTATATCAGGAATTACTTGTGTATATAATGCTACAATAACAGATTACATAAAGAAACGTTTAATCTGTCAGTTGGCTCTTGCCTCTACACCTGGGCCAATTCACTGGACAAATTGTTGAGGAAACAATACATGAAGAGAATGGATTTTGACTGAATTTTTCATCGAACATAGATACAGCCAGCCAAGTTCAAGAAAATGTTAAAGTGTAACCTCATATAAATCACTCACCTTTTTTGAATTTTCATTTTATCTGATAAATGAGAGTAATAAGAGCCAACTTGCAGACTGATACATTTAGTTCATCAGGTACTGAGACAATAATGGCACAGGATAATTAGAATTGTTAAGAATTAAGCGAGATTCTAAAACAAGATGGGATTGGGAGGGAGACAAACTATAAGAGACTCTTAATCTCACAAAACAAACTGAGGGTTGCTGGGGGTCAAGGGGTAGGGAGAGGGTGGTTGGGGAAGGTATGTGCTATGGTGAGTGCTGTGAAGTGTGTAAACCTGGAGATTCACAGACCTATACCCCTGGGGCTAATAATACATTAAATCTTAATAAAAAAATTTTTTTAAAAAGAATTAAGCGAGATTCTAATTCAAATCTATTAGCACTGTGGCACCACTTAGTGGCTGTATGTTGTATGCTCATTCTATTTTCCGCATGAAGCTCAACCAGCTGACCATTCCTTTCCCCTCAAAATAACCACTACCAATCACTGGGCATCAATTATGTGGAACCATTTTGGTTTGCTAATTAAATGGCCAGGCCTCTAACAATATAGATAAACTGTGTTATGGGTAAATACACAACTAGCATTCTGACTTGAATGCTGGATAAGGATCTACAAAGGTCACTGCTACTCCAGCTAGGGAACACATATAAAAAAGAATATTCTAGGAAAATTTTCTTTATTGTTTCAGTCCAAATCTTCATCCAATCTGATCTGAGCTTGACTCTTGAAAAGCTCATAATCTTCTATTTAGGACTAGAAATTCTGTGTTCCTTTTTTGGAACATTCCCGGTATTTTACTTTATTTTATTTTAATTTTATTTTGAGGCTCTGGAGAACAGGAGGCAGGTAGGCACCTCTGCCATTGGTAGCCTCCCTCCAGCCACCTTCACAAGAAAGGAGAAAACGTGTAGAAATCAAATAGGTCCCCAAAAGTAGAGTTGTGGTTATATGTTACTCTATTTAGAGTCTCTTTATTTCTCCCATTCATATGAAATAAACAACAACTACAGATTCCAGCAACATATTCTTTTTCAGGAGGACCCCATTTTGTGACCTTGAGCCTACATTCTGTCTTATTGCAGCATTTCCTCTCCTTGGGGCAAAGTATGTCCATGATAGGAAAGAGAGGAAGAGGAGAGATGCTTAATGGAAGATAGGGACTCTTTATTTGGAAAATGGAGGCCCAAATGTGTAAAAAGATGATCAAAATGAACATAAGTGAACTGAAATTTCATTTGGGTTTTGACATAGTTTATGCAGATTTTGTGGTTACCAATGTCCTAGGGAATGAGTGGGAAAGTACACAAATAATTATGCCTACAAAACTGAGAGTCCAAGCTGCGGGCAGGTGAGTAAACGAAATTCTCTGTGCCTAGAAGCATGTGTACACACTGCGTATGGCAGGAGGAAAGGGGGCTGGTGGGAGGGGACTCATTCGCAGGCCAAGCTGTGGGGGCAGAAACATTTTGAGGGAACTCCCATAACATTCACCAGCTGCAGAGCATTCTGTGTGGTCACGAATGGCCAAATTTACACTCCGTTAAAACAAACGGAACAGAATCAACATGAGATAGTTTTCAAATGAAGCCCCCTCCCATATCAACAATCCATAAATCTGAACCAATGTTAAGTGCAAAGGAAGGGGAAAAATGTTTTAGTTGGTAACAGCCAGATAAATCAGGCCTGGGAATCATGGTAGCCAGTGCAATAAACAAGAAAGATTTACAGGTGATAAAAAAAATGCATTTAGTTTTGTTTCCAACTCTTCTTTTAAATTTTATTCAGTGAGAAAAATCCTTCCCTTACTCTTGTATGGAAGTGCAAGCAAAACTTAGGGGAAAAACTCGAGATTTTCCCAGTAACTCTTAGATAATAAAAGTCCCATGGTCACTGTAACTAGAAATTGTCATCTCACGTTAACAACTGAAAATGGTCATTTCTAAATAATAATCACAGCACAGAACTTATTGTTAGATGATCTCCTTTCCTCCTGGTAATTTCTCCTTTCCAGGCAGTTAGCTTGGTCCTGTTTCCTCTTGTTCACCACCTGAGTTTAGGATGGAAGCCATTGAGGTTTATGGCTCTTGGCAGAAGGCTTTGGATAAGACCTAGCTTTTTAGAGAAGAATTAAGAATTTAAGAGAAGAATTCTCTTAAATCTTGAGAATTAAGAGGTAAAAACTAAATAAGAAGTTGAGAAAGGTAGGCACTAGAAGGAACAGAGTTCCCAAGATCAAGATCCTCTTTATTACTGCTACAACCCCATGTTCTTTTCTGGTGTTCCATAAATGATCTCCAGGTATCAGAAACATTTGATCTGTGGACAGATGAATGCACAGTTGTCAGATACACCTCTAAAATCAGATGATATCCTCACCTTCTCAGGTTTATTTCCCTCTGTACTCCTCTACTATGTTGCAGGGATACATACTAAACTCTCCAGGATCACACTAATGTCCCCTCAATAAAGTACAGGGTTAGGAGACTCCGTACTCCCTTCTATTAAGATGTGCATATAAGATTCAGACCAACCGTCTCCCTAAATAATAGTAAATCCTCCTTGTAAATATCTTTCTCCTTGTATATCTTCTTTAGGGGTCAGTTACCTTGTTGGTCCTCACTCAAGGCAAATACCACCCACTGATTGCCCTCAAGCTTTGCCTGAGCTGAGTTACAGTATCTAAGCGCTATTTTTTTTTAAAGATTTTATTTATTTATTTGACAGACAGAGATCACAAGTAGGCAGAGAGGCAGGCAGAGAGAGAGGAGGAAGCAGGCTCCCTGCTGAGCAGAGAGCCCGACGTGGGGCTCGATCCCAGGACCCTGGGATCATGACCTGAGCGGAAAGCAGAGTCTAAGCGCTAATTTAATATTGCCCCAGTCCCTAGATGTGCCTTGGCTGTGATAAACCTCCTTAGTGTGGGTGGGGGGAAAGTTGGATTTAATTCAGTCTGTCTCACCCCCCTAAAATAGTGCAAAGCAAAACTGTCTCAGACTCAATAATTCCTTATGGTGTATGTCCAATTGAAATGACTTGTTTCCTTTTCTCAACGGCAGAGTAGACCAGTGACTCTCCTTTCCCAAGACAAATACTGCCACTAATGTGATCAGGTGAACCTCGGATTTTTTTCTAGACACCAAAAAGCCCAACTTCATTGGTATTTTTAGTTTTCCTCACAGAGAAATATGCTCAGTATCATTATAACAGAGGCAGCTCTGGAGGTCCCAGAAATCACTCAGAACCTTTACCTCCCTTCCAACCCTGAATTTACCTTTGGAAGGACTTCTTAGCAATGGTATGATGTTCAGGGAGTTCTTTGTCAACCAATTTTCTGAAAAATCTCAACTGAGACCCTTTAGACATTTCCTAAGATTTATTAATGCTGTGCCAAGTTAGAGTATTTGAATTTCCTCTAACTAGATAAGTATCCAATTTTTCAAGTTACTATCTTTAATGTTGCTAAAGGAAGGGAAGGGACCAAAAGGAAATGGGACATTGATGTCATGTGATTGGGCACCTGCCACTCTGTTGAAGTATTCTCAGATGTGTCCCTACATTGAACACCTGCATTTTATGATAGAACGTGGAACTGCAACTCAGAACATCTAGGTGGGTCTATTAGGTCTTTGCTTATTATATATGTTATATTATTTCAGCACACTGTCATGCAATTACTCTCTATTTAAGCTTTTAGTTTCCTCCTTTTAGAAAGGTCTCATGCAACAGAGGAAACATTTGCTTAAAATAAACCATCTTTGACTGCTTCCTCTTCTGGCAATGTCAATTTGACTTAGTATTTCTGAGCTTCGATTTACTCATCTGTGAAATGGGAATAATTTTAACTTCCTCACATAATTGGGAGTGTTAAATCAGAAAAATATGTTAAGTCCCTGGCTGGGAGGGTGCTCAATAAATATTTATTCAACATATGGTAGATAAAATTATGACCCATTCTGGAAAGCATCTGTGAGGTTAGACAGTCTGGGTCCAGTGACCTGTTCATCACTACCATCTATGGGTTTGTGGAGATGCTCACAGAAGTGGCGTGTCTTATCAAGGTCACACAATGAAATCTGGATAGATATAACTCTAACCCACTTCTTACCCATGTTCAGTGTGTTCACTGTTCCTTCTGTCACAACTTGATATCTTTCGCTAAACATCGTGGTTCTAAACCTAAGTACTTTCAACTCATCCTACTAATTAATAGGGGATCCTATGGGAGATGTTCCACATAATTTAATGCCCTTAAAACCTATTGTGAAATAAGTTTTGTGTATAAATTGCTGAAGGCAAAAAAATCCCATCATTTCCAAGTTCTATAATTGCCCCTAATGCAAATAGTATTCACATATGCATATATTCATTTTCGAGGCTAATCAGTTAGATGAGTTTTTAGAGAAGCTAACCTATTTTTCTCCTTAATAAGGCACAAAAGCTTCAAATTAGAAATGATGTCATTGTTTTTACTATGAGAGCCTGATAGTCCCAAATGATTATTAGACAAATATGTTTCTCAGAGGAGTTATGCTGGAGCTCCAAGCATTCTACTGACATGAAATAATTATCTCTGACCCTTTGGGAGCCCTCACATGCATAGTTTAAAAGAGGAATGAAATGACTGGAAGACGATTAGTACAATGGTAATGCAGTTTTTAATACTTCTCAGGCCAAGAAACTTACAAAACACATCATTGGAAAGAGGAAATATGATATAAAGTTAAAACAATATTGTTAAAATGGAATATTTCTTTGAGAATTTTTTTGGAAATATTATACTTGAACTTTTTTCTTGAGTTATAGTAAACATATTCTGTTTTTATAAGGGTAATAAGGGTTACATTTGTGTATCACTTGACTGATGTGGCCAGAAATGTTTTCCATACATGACTTCAGCTTTTTTTCTTTTTTCTTTTTTTTTTAAATGCTTAACCAGCTTAAACTAAGCTGAGCAAGTTTAATTACACTATTTTAAAGATAACACAAGTGAAGCTTAAGGCAATGAAGTAACTTTGGGATTCATCGAAGAAGTGAATAGAGAGCGCTTGGAAAAAAGAGAGGTCACATGTTCCTTGTAGACTGTGAAGAAAGGGTTTCTAGATGGTTACCTATGTGAGTTGGATCTGCAAGCTGATGATATTTGCATCCAACAAAATCTGTGACACAGGAGGCAAAGCCATTTTTGGCAAAAGAATGGAACAATACAGGGTGGGACATGAGGGGAATAGTAAGTTGTGGCAGAGGACATAGTCACTAAGACCTAATTCAGAACGTCTAAGATAAGGACATGACTGCAGGCTCAGACAGGAGTAAAAGCATCTCTGGACAGGTACCTTTTGCTTCAAAATAGCATTCTTGGTTCCTCCTTCTCATCCCTAAAATCTGAGAACTAGAATCTCAGTATGGTTAATGTTATAGATTTTTTAAAGATTTTATTTATTTATTTGACAGAAAGAGACAGCAAGAGAGGAAACACAAGCAGTGGGGTGGAGAGGGAGAAGCAGGCCTCCCACTGAGCTGAACAGGGAGTCTGATGTGGGGCTCAAACCCAGGATTCTGGGATCATGACCTGAGCCGAAGGCAGATGCTTAACAACTGAGCCACACAGGCGCCCTATTGTTTTTTTTTTAAATATTAATTTGGACCAAAGGAGTTACAACTGAGCACAAAAAACACAGCAGGATTGAAAAAAGTAGCTACCTTCTCACTAATGAGGTCCTCATGAGTAGAAACTCGTGGGGACCTCATCAGGGGCATCTGTGGGGTCCTCCTCAGGCCGGCAGCTGTGGCAGTGCTGCACGTGGTCATCAACTGCCCACCCTGAGAAGAAGCCACTGAGTGTCACTGGGTACTCAGAATGGCCTGTCCTAGCATTCCAAGCCTGCCCCCCCATTTCTCTGTGCCTTAATTCAACTGGTTCAAAGGTCATTGCAGGAGGCAATTCAAGATTTATAAAATTGGGGATGAGACAAGGTGAAGAGATATGATGAAGTGGGATGAGAGGAATTGCTCAGGGGGCTGTGGAATGAGAACATGGCTCCTCAAAGTCCCTAAAGGGTACCATGTACCTCATGTACACATGACTCATGGATTCCAGTGGGCCAAATAGTAGTTTAAGGTGGACACTTCTTTCCACTTACTTTGCTCCTCAAGGCAGGATTTTGTTGTGAAAGTTATGTGGACATTGGAACTAGACAGCTGTGACTCTCACTTCCAAGATCCAAAAAAAATTGCTGTACCAGCTAATACTGACAGAAAATTCAACTTTAGATTGTTTATACAGTGAAAGAGATGAATTGAGTATTTTATTTTATTTTTAAAGATATTATTCATTTATTTGACAGAGAGAGATCACAGGTAGGCAGAGAGGCAGGCAGAGAAAGGGGGAATCAGGCTCCCTGCTCAGGGAGCCTGATGCAGTACTCGATTCCAGGACACTGAGACCATGACCTGAGCAGAAGGCAGAGGCTTAACCCACTGAGCCACCCAGGCACCCCTGAATTGAGTATTTTAGATGGAAGTCCAGGGCCTGGTTGTGTTTCATGGTTGGTTTGATTCAGTAGCTCAACAATGATATCAGGACCCAATTTCCTTCCCATCTCTCAACCAAAGACACTGGAGACTGACTATCATTCCCACACTGCATGCTTCCTTAGCTCTGTCCAGATGGTTGACTTCAGCCAATCAGCACATTCCGTTGCTCTGGGCACCATCAGAAAAGAAAATAAATTTTGTGGTAGTTAACTAGGTAAGTTTTAGATTTAGATTATGGGACGGAACTGTCTCTATTGAATGAACCATGTAGTTGTGACTGCCTCTGTGAAGATACCTTAGAAGGGGTCATTGAGAATGGCAAGCATTCCAAGGCTTGGTAGACAGGTTTCGTGGAAGTCTTAAAGCTTTGAGTTCTTTGTCTGTACATTATGGAAAATGTCAGGGCTGAGTGGAATGTTGCATTTCGTAAACATCGGAAAATCTCCTAGTGCAATGCCTGGCATGCAGTATGTTGGCTTCTTTCTCTCTCCCTCCTGTAAAGCAATGATGTACTGAATAATGAAGCACAGATACAGAATTGGGTAAGCTAGTTTGCAAAGTACTTTCCAGCTCTCATATTTTATACTTCCATGATAATTTGTGTCACTTTGTTTGCATTGCATTACCTTAAAAATCCCAAGGACTTTCGGGCAAAAATCAGCCACTGATAGAGATTTATTTTTCTCTCTCGCGCCTTGAACCATTTTTATTATAAAATATAACAGGGGCACTTGGTTGGTTCAGTTGGTTAAGAGTCTGTCATCAGGTCATGATCCCAGAGTCCTGGGGTTCACCCTCTCTGCTCAGGCAGCAGGGTGGGGACTGCTTCTCCCTCTCCCCCTGCCACTCGCCCCCTGCTGATGCGTGCTCTCTCTCTCTCTCTTTCACTCACTTGCTCTCTCTCTGGCTAATAAGTAAATTTAAAAAAAAACAAACTTTTTTTTTTTTAAAGATTTTATTTATTTATTTGACAGAGATCACAAATAGAGAGGCAGGCAGAGAGAGGAGGAAGCAGGCTCCCCATTAAGCAGAGAACCCAATGCGGGGCTCTATCCCAGGACATCAGGATCATGACCTGAGCCAATCTGATCATGACCTGAGCTGGGATCATTAACCCACTGAGCCACCCAGGAGCCCCACTTTTTTTTTTTTTTAAACACAACATCCACTATACAATCCTTGCCCCATAATTTTTAAATGTTAAACCTTAACATGATCTGTAGGAGTAGTAGAAACAATTTCTCTTCAAATTAAATTTTGTATTTGTGAGTAAAGTGGAGTTCAATGCGATGTTTGCACCCGTTTACTTTGTTGGTTATGAGAGCCATTTGTCATTTGTCATGAAGCTGGATACAACTGTGTGAAATGGAAAAAAGAGGCAATGAAGCCAAGCGACGTTCTACGAGAACCTTGGAGAAATTCTTAACCTCCTAGTTCCTAGTTCCTCCATTTTCTGATCTGCAAAACTGAGAGAAAGAAAGAAGGGAAAGAAGGAAGGAAGGGAGGGAAGGAAGACATGAATTATGAGGATTTAATAAGAAACGTGAAAGGCTGAAGCAGTTTCTGCTAAGATAGTATGATAAATAAATGATCCTTATAATCATCTTCCCTAAAATTAACACATTTGCTTTTAAAGGTGCTTTTAAGTATGTGTTTAATAAAATGAATTGATGCTGTTAGAAGTCAGAAAAGAGATTATCTTCAGAAAAACAGTTACTATTTATCTGTCATGTTTTCCAGAGAAAACAGATCCAGCAGGAAATGTACATGCAATTTTATATAGTATATGTGTATTTACATACACACACACACACACACACACACACACACAAGGAGATTTAGTCAAGGAACTGGCTCACACAGTTGTTTGAGCTGGTAAGGCTTCATCTGTTGGATGGGCTAGCAGGATGAAATTCCTGCACAGGACCCGAGGCTATAGTCTTGAGGCAGATCAAATCTCACTTTTCCAAAGGTCTTCTAGCTGATTGGATGGGGTCTACTCACATGACTGAGAATAATTTCCTTTAGTAAAGTCAAGCGATTGCAGATGTTAACCAGGTCTACGAAACACCCTTACGACACCTAAACCAGCATTTGATTGAATAATTGAGCCCCATGAACACATAAAACTAACCATCGCAGATTGGAAAGAAACATGAAGGGAACTTCTGGAGCAGTACCCTGTTTCTTGATTTGGATGCTTGAATTTTGAAAATTCTTCCAACAGTACATTTATGATATGTGTGTTTTTCTGCATATACATTATACTTTAATACAAGCTTTTAAATTTTATTTCTTTCTAATTGCTCTACAACCCAAATCAGAGAGAGCAAGGGATTTCTTCTCAGGCAGATTTGCCTGGTGGTTGCTTCTGGATTGAATAGAGAATTCTGTGATTGAGCCCAAACTTGGTGGGTGTGATTCTTGTGATCAGTTGGTGATAGGTACAGTAAACAGGGCCATGTCACTCATGTGCTAACCATCTCACTGGCAATGACAGTTTGAGGTGTATATGGGCTCTTACAACGTCCGAAAATACCTAAGACTATGCATTTGTTATATATTGTTAAAATAATACTATTGCTAAAATGGCCTTTGTGTAAGTGGTTAATTTAACAGCATTCAGTCAGTTATATAAGTAAGTTATTATAATTTAATAACATTTAGTCAGTCAGATATATAAAGTCATTTAGTCAGTTATTGCCTATAACATGACTTTCTTGTCCACATTTATCTTCACATCTGTCTTTTCCTTGTTCTTTTCTTTAGTTACAGATGACAAATAAAGTACATCTGACAAGATATAGTTGGAAAATAACGCCATGTAAGCACTACTTGGACTGGCAGTTAGGAGACTTGAAATCTAGTATATATTTTGATGAAAGTTGCCTGGTTTTCTGCATCCTGATTTCCTCTCGGTCTTACTTGATGAATCTCTCATTAGAGCCTGGACTCTCATATCTCTCATTGACAAAGGAAATAAAAAGTATGAGATCACAGTTCTCCATTGACCCTTCATACTTGACTGACCCTGTATTGCCAAAGACCAGGTTGAAATGGAAAGAAATTTCCAGGTAACTCTCTCCCATCTGACTCTCTGCACTGACACATGCTTCCTTTTTTTTTTTTTTTTTAACCCGGTTTCCTCATGGTTTAAGTTATGATGGCTGCAGCCACCTGAAGACGGTGGTATGAAAGGGACTGGCTTTCTGATCATGTCACGTTGTTAATACTTGCAGTGTACCAATGTCATGGTTATCTGTGAGTCATTCTTTTCTTTTTATGGACCGGAAGCAGAAATTCTTTTCTTTTTATGGACCAGAAGCAGAAGAAGCATTTTTTTTTTTTAATGCCAGATAATCCCTTTGTAAATGAATGATCAGGCCATTTTTCTCTCTGGTGTTGGATGGAAGGGCTAGGACTCACTCTTGAGTGAGTTTGACAGTTTCCTCCTGTACAGAGTTTTAAGGGACTCTAAAAACTTGCTAGTGAACTTCAATACTGTTTTCTAAACAATATTACATTAAAATAGTATTGATTTAGATTAAGAAGTTGTTTTTGGCTTTCCTTAACTACTGTCCCAAAGCAAATTGAGTAGAACAAAACTGAAGTCTTTAGGGCTGTTTTTTTCCCTCCTAAACCCATATGGTTTTGTGTTTATACTTTTTCTTGAATATGTAATTTCTGTTCCTGTTAGGTATTTCCGTTTTAAATATATCCAAGCTTAGAAATACCCAGAGGACAACAGCAGGCAAAGTTTTAAGGTGAACAGTGGTAATTCAATAGAAAAAATGAGCCAAATAGACAAAAGAAAATATGAAGGGAACATGGAGGAAGAAACTATATAGAAATGTTTTCTGATTAAATGATGGGTGTTCAATTCTTATTATGAAATGTAAGATTTATAAATTTTAGAAAGTTGTGAAAAGAAGGAATATTACCTTCCTAACCACCCTTCCTGCCAACAAATATGTTGATGAGTATCTTCTCATTCTCTCTCCCTCCTCCCCGGTATATCTAATACCTATCTATCTATCCTCCCTATCATCATCTATCACCTATCATCTATCTTCTATGTGTGCAGATATATACAGTAAAAAATTATCTATCTCTATATACCATTTCATATACTTCCTTTTCCACTTAAAATTTTATAAACATTGTCTTATGTCAACTCAAATGCACATTTATAAATATCTGTGTTATAAGGCACTCTATATACTAGATATCAGTTAAATATTTACCTTACTATACATTTAACTCTATTCAATTTTTTTGTTATCATAAATATTTATAAACCTAAACCTTTAATCATTACCTAAGAAGACATTCCTAGAAGTTAGACCATAAAGTCAAATGCTATAGGCTTTTAGGTAGCGAATGAGGCAGATTGCCAAACTGTTTCCCAAAAAGCTTTCTTTTTATAGAATTATTGACAACATTACATATTTTTTCATTATTTTTAATGCTTAGAGAAATCTTTTCCAAATCTGAGATGTATTCAGATATGTTTCCTTTTTTGAATTTGTTTTTAACAGTTCTACTTTTGACATTTAACAGTTTAATCAATCGGGGTTTATTTTCTTTTCTTTTATTATTATTATTATTATTATTTTAATTTTTTATTTTTTATAAACATATATTTTTATCCCCAGGGGAACAGGTCTGTGAATCACCAGGTTTACACACTTCACAGCACTCACCAAAGCACATACCCTCACCAATGTCCATAACCCCACCCACCCTCTCCTAACCACCCTCCCCCCAGCAACCCTCAGTTTGTTTTGTGAGATTAAGAGTCACTTATGGTTTGTCTCCCTCCCAATCCCATCTTGTTTCATTGATTCTTCTCCTACCCACTTAAGCCCCCATGTTGCATCACCACTTCCTCATATCAGGGAGATCATATGATAGTTGTCTTTCTCTGCTTGACTTATTTCGCTAAGCATGATACGCTCTAGTTCCACCCATGTAGTCGCAAATGGCAAGATTTCATTTCTTTTGATGGCTGCATAGTATTCCATTGTGTATATATACCACATCTTCTTGATCCATTCATCTGTTGATGGACATCTAGGTTCTTTTCATAGTTTGGCTATTGTGGACATTGCTGCTATGAACATTCGGGAGCACGTGCCCCTTTGGATCACTACGTTTGTATCTTTAGGGTAAATACCCAGTAGTGCAATTGCTGGGTCATAGGGCAGTTCTATTTTCAAAATTTTGAGGAACCTCCATGCTGTTTTCCAGAGTGGTTGCACCAGCTTGCATTACCACCAACAGTGTAGGAGGGTTCCCCTTTCTCCACATCCTCGGCAGCATCTGTCATTTCCTGACATGTTGATTTTAGCCATTCTGACTGGTGTGAGGTGATATCTCATTGTGGTTTTGATTTGTATTTCCCTGATGCCTAGTGATATGGAGCACTTTTCATATGTCTGTTGGCCATCTGGCTGTCTTCTTTGCAGAAATGTCTGTTCATGTCCTCTGCCCATTTCTTCATCGGATTATTTGTTCTTTGGGTGTTGAGTTTGCTAAGTTCTTTATAGATTTTGGATACTAGTCCTTTATCTGATATGTTGTTTGCAAATATCTTCTCCCATTCTGTCTGTCAGTTGTCTTTTGATTTTGTTAACTGTTTCCTTTGCTGTGCAAAAGATTTTGATCTTGATGAAATCCCAATAGTTCATTTTTTCCCTTGCTTCCCTTGCCTTTGGCGATGTTCCTAGGAAGATGTTGCTGTGGCTGAGGTCGAAGAGGTTGCTGCCTGTGTTCTCCTCAAGGATTTTGATGGATTCCTTTCTTACATTGAGGTCCTTCATCCATTTTGAGTCTATTTTTGTGTGTGGTGTAAGGAAATGGTCCAATTTCATTTTTCTGCATGTGGCTGTCCAATTTTCCCAGCACCATCATTGAAGAGGCTGTCTTTTTTCCATTGGACATTCTTTCCTGCTTTGTCGAAGATTAGTTGACCATAGAGTTGAGGGTCTATTTCTGGGCTCTCTATTCTGTTCCATTGATCTATGTGTCTATTTTTGTGCCAGTACCATGCTGTCTTGATGATGACAGCTTTGTAATAGAGCTTGAAGTCTGGACTTGTGATGCCACCAACTTTGGCTTTCTTTTTCAATATCCTTTTGGCTATTCGAGGTCTTTTCTGGTTCCATATAAATTTTAGAATTATTTGTTCCATTTCTTTGAAAAGGATGGATGGTACTTTGACAGGAATTGCATTAAATGTGTAGATTGCTTTAGGTAGCATCATAGACATTTTTCACAATATTTATTCTTCCAATCCAGGAGCATGGAATATTTTTCCATTTCTTTGTGTCTTCCTCAATTTCTTTCATGAGTACTTTATAGTTTTCTGAGTATAGATTCTGTGCCTCTTTGGTTAGGTTTATTCCTAGTTATCTTATGGTTTTGGGTGCAATTGACTCCTTAATTTCTCTTTCTTCTGTCTTGTTGTTGGTGTAGAGAAATGCAACTGATTTCTGTGCATTGATTTTATATCCTGACACTTTACTGAATTCCTGTACAAGTTCTAGCAGTTTTGGAGTGGAGTCTTTGGGGTTTTCCACATATAGTATCATATCATCTGCGAAGAGTGATAATTTGACTTCTTCTTTGCCGATTTGGATGCCTTTAATTTCTTTTTGTTGTATGATTGCTGAGGCTAGGACCTCTAGTACTATGTTGAATAGCAGTGGTGATAATGGACATCCCTGCCATGTTCCTGACCTTAGCGGAAAAGCTTTCAGTTTTTCTCCATTGAGAATGATATTTGCAGTGGGTTTTTCATAGATGGCTTTGATGATATTGAGGTATGTGCCCTCTATCCCTACACTTTGAAGACTTTTGAACAGGAAGGGATGCTGTACTTTGTCAAATGCTTTTTCAGTATCTACTGAGAGTATCATATGGCTCTTGTTCTTTCTTTTATTGATGTGTTGTATCACATTGACTGATTTGCAGATGTTGAACCAACCTTGCAGCCCTGGAATAAATCACACTTGGTCATGGTGAATAATCCTTTTAATATACTGTTGAATCCTATTGGCTAGTATTTTGGTGAGAATTTTCGCATCTGTGTTCATCAAGGATATTGGTCTATAGCTCTCTTTTTTGATGGGATCCTTGTCTGGTTTTGGGATCAAGGTGATGCTGGCCTCATAAAATGAGTTTGGAAGTTTTCCTTCCATTTCTATTTTTTGGAACAGTTTCAGGAGAATAGGAATTAGTTCTTCTTTAAATGTTTGGTAGAATTGCCCTGGGAAGCCGTCTGGCCCTGGGCTTTTGTTTGTTTGGAGGTTTTTAATGACTGTTTCAATCTCCTTACTGGTTATGGGTCTGTTCAGGCTTTCTACTTCTTCCTGGTTCAATTGTGGTAGTTTATATGTTTCTAGGAATGCATCCATTTCTTCCAGATTGTCAAATTTATTGGCGTAGAGTTGCTCATAGTATGTTCTTATTATAGTTTGTATTTCTTTGGTGTTAGTTGTGATCTCTCCTCTTTCATTCATGATTTTATTTATTTGGGTCCTTTCTCTTTTCTTTTTGGTAAGTCGGGCCAGGGGTTTATCAATTTTATTAATTCTTTCAAAGAACCAGCTCCTAGTTTCGTTGATTTGTTCTATTGTTTTTTTGGTTTCTATTTCATTGATTTCTGCTCTGATCTTTATGATTTCTCTTCTCCTGCAGGGCTTAGGGTTTCTTTCTTGTTCTTTCTCCAGCTCCTTTAGGTGTAGGGTTAGGTTGTATACCTGAGATCTTTCTTGTTTCTTTTTTCTTTTTTTTTAAGATTTTATTTATTTATTTGACAGAGAGAGATCACAAGCAGGCAGAGAGGCAGGCAGAGAGAGAGAGGGAAGCAGACTCCCTGCTGAGCAGAGAGCCCGATGTGGGACTTGATCCCAGGACCCCGAGATCATGACCTGAGCCAAAGGCAGCGGCTTAACCCACTGAGCCACCCAGGCGCCCCATTTTCTTGTTTCTTGAGAAAGGCTTGTACCGCTATATATTTTCCTCTCAGGACTGCCTTTGTTGTGTCCCACAGATTTTGAACCGTTGTATTTTCATTATCATTTGCTTCCATGATTTTTTTCAATTCTTCTTTAATTTCCTGGTGACCCATTCATTTTTTAGAAGGATGGTCTTTAGTCTCCATGTATTTGGGTTCTTTCCAAACTTCCTTTTGTTTGAGTTCTAGCTTTAGAGCATTGTGGTCTGAAAATATGCAGGGAATGATCCCAATCTTTTGATACTGGTTGAGTCCTGATTTAGGACCGAGGATGTGATCTATTCTGGAGAATGTTCCATGTGCACTAGAGAAGAATATGTATTCTGTTGCTTTGGGATGAAATGTTCTGAATATATCTGTGATGTTCATCCGGTCCAGTGTGTCGTTTAAGGCCTTTATTTCCTTGCTGATCCTTTGCTTGGATGATCTGTCCATTTCAGTGAGGGGAGTGTTAAAGTCCCCTACTATTATTGTATTATTGTTGATGTGTTTCTTTGATTTTGTTATTAATTGGTTTATATAGTTGGTTGTTCCCACGTTGGGAGCATAAATATTTAAAATTATTAGATCTTCTTGTTGGACAGACCCTTTGAGTATGATATAGTGTCCTTCGTCATCTCTTATTATAGTCTTTGGCTTAAAATCTAATTGATCTGATATAAGGATTGCCACTCCTGCTTTCTTCTGATGTCCATTAGCATGGTAAATTCTTTTCCACCCCCTCACTTTAAATCTGGAGGTGTCTTTGGGCTTAAAATGAGTTTCTTGGAGGCAACATATAGATGGGTTTTGGTTTTTTATCCATTCTGATACCCTGTGTCTTTTGACAGGGGCATTTAGCCCATTAACATTCAGGGTAACTATTGAGAGATATGAATTTAGTGCCATTGTATTGCCTGTAAGGTGACTGTTACTGTATATGGTCTCTGTTCCTTTCTGATCTACCACTTGTAGGCTCTCTCTTTGCTTAGAGGACCCCTTTCAATATTTCCTGTAGAGCTGGTTTGGTGTTTGCAAATTCTTTCAGTTTTTGTTTGTCCTGGAAGCTTTTAATCTCTCCTTCTATTTTCAATGATAGCCTAGCTGGATATAGTATTCTTGGCTGCATGTTTTTCTCGTTTAGTGCTCTGAAAATATCATGCCAGCTCTTTCTGGCCTGCCAGGTCTCTGTGGATAAGTCAGCTGCCAATCTAATATTTCTACCATTGTATGTTACAGACTTCTTTTCCCGGGCTGCTTTCAGGATTTTCTCTTTGTCACTGAGACTTGTAAATTTTACTATTAGGTGATGGGGTGTGGGCCTATTCTTATTGATTTTGAGGGGCATTCTCTGAACCTCCTGAAATATGATGCTCGTTCCCTTTGCCATATTGGGGAAATTCTCTCCAATAATTCTCTCCAGTATACCTTCTGCTCCCCTCTCTCTTTCTTCTTCTTCTGGAATCCCAATTATTCTACTTTTGTTTCGTCTTATGGTGTCACTTATCTCTCGAATTCTCCCCTCGTGGTCCAGTAGCTGTTTGTCCTTCTTTTGCTCAGCTTCTTTATTCTCTGTCATTTGGTCTTCTATATCACTAATTCTTTCTTCTGCCTCATTTATCCTAGCAGTGAGAGCCTCCATTTTTGATTTCACCTCATTAATAGCTGTTTTGATTTCAACTTGGTTAGATTTTAGTTCTCTTATTTCTCCAGAAAGGGCTTTTATATCTCCCGAGAGGGTTTCTCTAATATCTTCCATGCCTTTTTCAAGCCCGGCTAGAACCTTGAGAATTGTCATTCTGAACTCTAGATCTGACATGTTACCAATGTCTCTATTGATTAGGTCCCTAGCCTTCGGCACTGCCTCTTGTTCTTTTTTTTTTTTTTTTTTGTGGTGAATTTTTCCGCCTTGTCGTTTTGTCCAGCTAAGAGTATATGAAGGAGCAAGTGAAATACTAAAACGGTGGCAGCAACCCCAGGAAAATATGCTTTAACCAAATCAAAAGAGATCGCAAATCGTGAGGGCGGAGAAAGGCGATAAAAAGAGGTTCAAAAAGGAAGAAAGAAAAGAAAAGAAAAAAGAAAAAAGAAAGAAAAGAAAAGAATTTTAAAAAAAGAAAACAAATAAAGAAAAATATAAAAAAAAATGTATATATTAGATAAACTAGTGAAAAAACGTTAAAAAAGAAAAGGGTAAAAGTTAAAAAAAAATTTACCAGAATGCGAGAAAAGAAACAAAAAATGAAAAAGAAAAAAATTAAATTAACTGCAAGACTAAATAAAATCACAGGGAGAAAGCCATGAGTTCCATGCTTTGCTTTCTCCTCCTCTGGAATTCTGCTGCTCTCCTTGGTATTGAAACCGCACTCCTTGGTAGGTGAACTTGGTCTAGGCTGGATTTCTTGTTGATCTTCTGGGGGAGGGGCCTGTTGTAGTGATTCTCAAGTGTCTTTGCTCGAGGCAGAATTGCACCGCCCTTACCAGGGGCCGGACTTGAGTAATCTGCTCGGGTTTGCTTTCAGGAGCTTTTGTTCCCTGAGCGCTTTCTGTAGAGTTCCGGAGGACGGAAATACAAATGGCGGCCTCCTGGTCTCCAGCCCAGAGGAGCCAAGAGCCCGCGGCCCCACTCCTCAGTGCGCCCTCAGAGAACAGCGCCCAGTTACTCCCATCTACCTGACCTCCGGCCGCGCTCCGACCTCACTGAGCCTGCGACCAGTAAGCTGTGAGCTTACTCTTGGCTCTGTTTCTGTTGCTTGCTTTCCCGTTCCAATACCCGCAAGCTCTGCGACACTCAGACACCCCCGATTCTTCTGTGACCCTGCGGGACCTGAGGCCACGCTGACCCCGCGTGGGCTTCGCCCCGGTTTAACCTCTGGAGCAATGTCCCTCAGCCGAACAGACTTTTAAAAGTCCTGATTTTGTGCTCCATTGCTCCGCAGCTTGCTGGGAGCCGACCCCTTCCCCCGGGGTCTATCTTCCCGTCGCTTGATTCATATCTCCACCAGTCCTACCTTTCAGAAAGTGGTTGTTTTTCTGTTTCCAGAATTGCTGTTCTTCTTCTCTTCGATCTGCCAATGGATTTGCAGGTGTTTGCAATCTTTAGATAAGCTATCTAGCTGATCTCCTGCTAGCTGAAGTAGTCTCAGCCTGCTACTTCTCTGCCATCTTGACTCCTCCTCTTTTATTATTATTTTTTAAATTTTATTTATTGGACAGAGTGATCACAAGTAGTCAGAGAGGCAGGCAGAGAGAGAGAGAAGAGGAAGCAGTCTCCCTGCTGAGCAGAGAGCCCGATGTGGGGCTCCATCCCAGGACCCTGGGATCATGACCTGAGCCGAAGGCAGAGGCTTTATCCCACTGAGCCACCCTGGCGCCCCATTGCATTTTATTTTCAAAGTAAAGAGTGAGTGTTGCAGTTGCATTTGGGGATCTAATTTAATGTAGAGAAAGCAGAGATCTGTGTACAGATTCTATCTTGGTCTTTATGGTACGAAACTTCCATGTATAATTCTGGGTTTTGGATTATTATTTTTTTTCTCATGGGTATGATTCTCTTTACTCTGTTTAGTACAGTTTATTTTGTATTAAATTAGACTAACATAAATCACATCACTCGTGCTTACCTTTGGCTTGTTTTCATTTAATGTATCTGTGCTCATCTTTTAGTTTTACTTTTCAGAGTCACTTTATTTTTAGCTCTGCCTTCTATAAATAGCAGGTAGTTAAGAAATGTTTCTTAAACAGAAATTTTAACTTATTTACGTTTATCTTGAGTAATACTTATTTTTCTTTTTGTCTTATGTTTACATTTGATTTTTATTTTTTATAATGCTTTATGGGTTTCTTTTTTTTCCTCAAATGATTTTTTTTCTTAGTTTTTAAAATTTTATGAATGGTTTTATTTAAATCTGCAAAATGTATTAGTGAATCTATATGTATTTGTTGTCATCAAGAATAAATGAGTTTGGGGATGCCTAGGTGGTTCAGTGGGTTAAGTGTCTGCCTTGGGCTCAGGTCATGACCCCAAGATTCTTGGATCAAGTTTTGCATTGGTCCCTCTGTTCAGAGGCGAGGCTGTTTCTCCCTTCATCTGCTGCTGCCCCTGCTTGTTCTCTTTCTCTCTATCTTTGATAAATTAATAAATAAAATATTTAAAAAAGAATAAATGAATTTTAAGACTTTTTCTTTCAGCTAATATGAAATAATAGTTACTCTCTGTGCTATAACTATAAAAGAAAAAATTGAACAAAATATATAAAAGAAAACTTCCCAAGACAGTGGGTATGGGATAACAAAGGACAGTGATCCCAGAAGGAGATATGGAAACCAAATAATATTAGTCCTCTGACTGACCCAGCAACATGCCTTGAGACTTTCCAGACTGTGTGGCAGGGAGGGAGAGCTTAGGCAAAGTCCACTAGACTTCACTTGGGCATAGGTGGGAATTTGGGGAGATGAAGCAACTAGAATTCAGAGGATAGACTATGGGGGAGGAGAGAGTTGCATGTAAAGGGGCCCCTGAATTCTTCTGTAGGCATGTAGGGAAACTTCTAGAGGCTATGGAAATACCCTTCTAAAGGGCAAAAGAAAGCAATACAGGGGCACCTGGGTGGCTCAGTTAAGTGTCTACTTTTGGCTCAGGTCAAGATCCCAGGGTCCTAGGATGGAGCCCCGTGTTGGGCTCCTTGCTCAGCAGAATGCTGCTTCTCCCTCTCCCACTCCTCCTGCTTGTGTTCCCTTTCTCACTGTGAGTCTCTCTGTCAAATAATAAATAAAATTCTAAAAAAAAAAAAAAAAGAAAAAAGAAAACAATACATTATTATTAACTATAGTTACCATGCTGTACATTAGATTTCCAGAACTCATTCATCTTATAACTGAAAGTTTGTCCTTTGACCAACATCTCCCCATTTCTGCCACTCCCATCCCCTGGTGAACACCATTCTACTCTGTTTCCATGAGTTTAACATTTTTAGATTCCACATACAAGTGAGATCATGCATTATTTGTCTTTCTGTGTTTGGTTTATTTCACTTAACATAATGCCTTCTAGGTTCATTCATATTGTCACAAAAACAGGATTTTTTCCTTTTTAAAGGCTAAATAATATCCATTGTATATATATGTACCAAAATTTTTAAAAGATTTTTATTTATTTATTTGAAGTGAGAGAGAGAGAGAGTGTGTGTGAATGCACAAGCAGGGGGAGCAGCAGAGGGAGGGGGAGAAGAAGGATCTCCACTGAGCAGGGTGTTTGACACAGGACTTGATCCCAGGACCCTGGGATCATGACCTCAGCCAAAGGCAGACCACCCAGGGGCCTCTATACCAAATTTTTTTATACAGTCATCCATCAATGGACATTTAGGTTGTTTTAATATCTTGGCTATTGTGAATAATGCTGCAGTCAACACAGGAGTGCAGATTTCTCTTTGGGATAGGGATTTTACTTCTTTTGGATATATACTAAGAAGTGGATTTGCTAGATCATATGGTTGCTCTATTTATAATTTCTTGAGGATCCACTATACTTTTTTCCATAATGACTGTATCAATTGACACTCCCATCAACAGTGTATTAGGGTTCCCATAACCTTGCCAATATATGTTATCCATACATCCTTACCAACACTTGTTAGCTATCACAAGTAGGGTATAATTAAAAATAATGTATCATATGCTTGAAATTTCCAAGAGACTAGATCTTAGATAGTGTCACCACACATGCATACACTCACACCCACACACCCGCAAAAGTAACTATGTGAAGTGATGGATATATTAATTAACTTGAATGTGATAATGATTTCACAGTGTATATGTATATCAAAACATCACATTGTACACCTTAAATATATATAATTTTTATTTGTTAATTATACCTTAATGAAGCTGAGAAAAATAAATCCAGTTTTGTCACACCAAAAAACAAACAAATAAATGTAAAGAGCAGAAGAAACAGACCTTGATGTTCACACAGGGCTAGGAACAGAGCCATTTTTCTACTAGAGAGATGGGAAAATATCATAATTCATTTGAATATTGGGTAGAGTACTCAGAAGTGTTTTGCCTCCACAGTGGAGGGAAATTAGTCCAAGACTAACTGCTCTTCTGGTCCCATGAAACAATCTTAAAAGCAAGACTGAAAGTTTCAAACTATATCCAAGTAATTAAACTTTGTCCCAAAACAAAGCTCAAGAATATTTATGAGAATACAAAAGTATCCATTATCCAACAAGTTTGCATCCAATAAACATTATTTTGCATCCAATAAGAAGATATCAAGTTTACAAACAAATAGATGTCATTGCCTATAATGTGGAAAAACACATACTGATTCAAACTTAATCAGAACTGACACAGATGTTAGAACTAGTAGACAAGGGCTTTCAAATAGTTACTTCATTACCTACACTCAACAAATTAAGTAGAGATACAGAAGATATTGAGAAGATATTAAAAAGATTTATGTAGACAATATAAAATACTCTCTAAATTTAACAAAGAGACAACAAAAATAATATAGAAAAGTATTCTAATATTTTGAAAATATGTTGAAAATATTTCGCTTATTCAAAATGATATACCCATGATAAAGAAAATCACATTGACAGATGCTCAGTGTCGTTAATCAGTTGAAATTAAATGGTAACTACAGTATTTCATCATCCACTACCTATTAGAATGGCTAAATTAAAATGAAAGATCCCCTTGTTGAGCATGTGGAGGACTGGAACTCTCGTAAGAATGTTAAATGGTACAACCAATTTAGAAAGCAGTTTTGAAAGTTTCTAATAAAGTTAAACTGATCTACCATATGGTCAACCTTTTCATGTCTTGGTATTTACCTAAGAAAAATAAAAGCAAATAGCTACATAAAGATTTGTATGGGGTGCCTGGGTGGCTCTGTCAGCGTCTGACTCCTGATTCAGCTCAGGTCATGATCTCAGGATTGTGAGATTGAGCCCCATGATGGGCTCTGGGCTTAGTGTGAGAATCCTGCCTAAGGATTCTCTCTCTCCCTCTCCCTCTGCTCCTTGCCCCTACTTGTGCTCTCTCATTCTCTCTCTCATTCCGTCTCTAAAATAAAATAATCTTAAAAAAGAGATTTGTACAACTATGTTTATAATAGCTTTGCTTGTAAAATTGAAAATTGGCAAACAAGCCAAATATTTATCAACAGGTAAATGGGTATATAAATTATGGTATATTCATACAATGGAGTACGACTAAACAAAAACAAACTACTAATGCACACTACAGCATGAATGAATCTCAAAAACAATATATGTGGTATGATTATACTTATATAAAAGTCTAAAAAATATAAACTAATCTATAGTTAGAGTTAACAGGGGAATTGGAAGGGTTGAGGTTATAGTTACAAATATATAAGAGGAAATTTTCAGGGATGATGGCTCATTAACTCAATTGTGGTTATAGTGTTTTGTTTTGTTTTTTTAAAGATTTTATTTATTTACTTGAGAGAGAGAGTGAGTATGGGAGAAGCAGACTCCATACGGAGCAAGGAACCCGATGGGAGACTGGATCCTAGAACCCTGGTGTCATGACCTGAGCCAAGGGCAGACATTTAACTGACTGAGCCATCCAGCTGTCCCTGCGGTGATAGTTTCAAAGTCATATTCAAATATGAAAACTAATTTATATCCTTTAAGTATATGAAATTTATTGCATTTCAATTTTATCTAAATGGAACTATTTTTTAAACAAGTAGTTTTCTTGACATCTCCTATTTAAGATTTAATCAGTAAATTTTATTTTAATCCATTCACTTTTAAAGTTGACATTATCCAGGATTTTAGATATTGTTTATTACTATTGAAAAGTTAGTTTGAATTCAATTTTTAATACTAATTTGACAAATAGTTAGGCTTAACATTTTAACTTTTTACAATATTTATGTTTACATCTTTATAGCTTGTTACTTTTGGGGCATTATTATATTCACTTGTTGCTTACTTGGATTATAGCTTTAGACATCCAGAAGCATAGGTGATATATTTTCTGAGACATTCCAGAATCATACATTTGTCTTCTTATATGAAACATACTTGACTAAAACATTTGGGGAACCTACACTTGCTTTCAGAAGTCTATAATATATCCCCCATGTTTCCTGGTATTGAAAAAGAAAAAAGCTAAAGGGTGATCTGAGTATGAACACTTGTAGGCAAAATTTCCCTCAAGTAGATTCATGGAATAATTTTTTTCCTTCATAATATTAATCATGAAATGTTTAGATTTGGGCTTCCTTTCAGTTAATTTTGGTATTAGGTGGGCCTCTTTGATTTTTAAGTCTTTCCACAGTTTGCATTCTATTATCTGTTTGTTTGTTTCTTTTATGGTTGATGTCCACTCTATTTGTTATATTCTTTTCTCTAGCAACTATAGGTATCTATGAATTAAATCTCTATTTTCGGGGTACCTGGTTGGTTCAGTGGGTTAAAGCCTCTGCTTTCGGTCGGCTCAGGTCATGATCCCAGGTCCTGGGATGGAGTCCCACATTGGGCTCTCTGCTCAACTGGGCGTCTGCTCCCCCCTCCCCACTACCTGCCTCTCTGCCTACTTGTAATCTCTGTCTGTCAAAAAAACAAATAAAATCTTTAAAAAAAATCTCTATTTTCAGTCCTCTACTCTGTCATCTTCTCACTTAATACTTTCCTTTATTAATCCTCTTTGTCCTCAACACCATGATTTGATTTACTATAGTATCAGTTTTCCTTTTCTACTTCTAAAGCAAAATTAAAACCTGTATCAAAAGTAGGAAATATTTTCTTACCTATCTCTTCATCTCTTTCTGTACCTCTGTTAACACCTTTTCACCTCAGATTTTATATATCTTATAACTTACCAAATTTTATTGGAATTATAGAGCTGGTAACTTAAATTTTTACTTTATTTTCCTATAGTACTTTTTTTTAAAAGATTTTATTTATTTATTTGACAGAGAGAAAGATCACAAATAGGCAGAGAGACAGACAGAGAGAGAGATGAGGAGAAGCAGGCTCCCTGCTGAGCAGAGAGCCCTATGCGGGACTCGATCCCAGGCCCCTGGGATCATGACCTGAGCTGAAGGTAGAGGCTTAATCCACTGAGCCACCCAGGCGCCCCACCTATAGTACTTTTTAACATATGATTTTCTCATCCTGAATATGGATCTTTCATTCATTGTTCAGAATATTTCTATTGTTATTTCTTCTTGTTGATATTTAAAAATTTAATATCAATAATAGTTACAAATTCTTTGGAGTTTAAAAAACAACAAACAACAAAAAAATAATGGCACTGCCCTAAGCCCTGGAAATGCAGAGTTTGAATTCTTACATTAATTCAGTTTTGATTGAATAAAAAAACTGTTTGCCAAAAAACCAGAGTAGATCAGTCTTTTTCTGGTCTCCTGGATTGTCTAGCTTATTTTTGTCAGATTTCTTTCCTAAGATCTTGGGTGAGAGAGATGACTGTTGTCAGCATCCTGGATGAATTTTTGGTTTTGGCAGTCTAACGTGGCTCTACTAGATGGAAAAAATTCCTTCTTTGTCTACCAAATTGTAAAGTTCTGGGACCTGAAGTAATTTCTAGATATTTTGATGTTATCTGTATTATATGAAATTAATATAGTCCATGTCTACATTTGATTAGTAAGATCTGATCTTGACATCTGTCGAATTATGGACCTGTATTCTTTGTTTCAGGTCCTTTATTTTATTCATGTATATATTCAATGCAGGTGCAAGAAGATGAATCAATTTCTGTTTTCAAGGTCCCCAAGGTCTGAAACTACTTTTAAAGTATCTATCATTTTTCCTTTCTTTTCTTGTTCTTTAAATGTCATGTTATACATAGAATGATTGAAAACAACTCTCATTCTTTTCCAAGTGCAGCCACAGAGATGTTACTGTGGTCCCCTGACATAAAGCTGTTTAAAAAAAAAAAAAGATGTATTTTTAAAATATCTTTAGGATTGGTTGGATCCTTACTGTGCCAGCCCAGAGATGGTAGATGGATTTGTGTTTTCTCTAAAATGCAAGTTACAATAAAGACAGGCTTCCAATTTCGTTGTCAGGTTTCATTATGACTTGTGACAAGTCAGGATAGACATTTCAGACTTGGAAAGAGCTGACTACAAGTGTCTGGCTGGCTTCCAACTGTTATGCCACATACATGCTAAAAACAAGCTATCATCGTCCTTCCTAATTCTAATTCTCCCTTCCTAGGACATCAGGACATATGTTCATACTGAATGATCATTTCATCTAAAAGATTTGAAATCTCGTAGTTTTGAATGGCACTTCATTACCATTAATTAATCTTCCAGTTCCACTCATTCATTCATTCAGTAAATATTTAGTGACTACCTATTATGTTCCAGGTAAAAAATCTCATAAGCAGAAAATGCAGCGATGAAAAAGGCTAGCAAGGCCATTGCTTCCATGGAGCTCATATTAGACTGAAGAGCATAGGCAATAACATGTAAACAGATAACATCACTTCACCAACTCTAAATGTTACGAAGAGAGAGGGATGGAATGGCTAGGGAAGGGAGGCACCATTACATGAGGTGGGCCACAGAGGCCTCCCCAAGGAGATTAATTTTGGCTGAGACCAAGATTATAGGAAGAAGCAATTCAAACACAAACGGGAGAAGATTTCCAGGCAGAGGAGACAGCAGTGTCTAAGTCCCAGAGCAGATACAATTTTTGAAAGTTCCAGGAACAGAAAGAAGCCTATGAAGTAGAGGCATTGTGGCAGACAGAGACTCAAGTAGTGGATAAAATTGGAGGGGGTGAGCAGAGGTGGAGCATGGAGGGTTTTTAAGATGAAGATTTGGGATTTTGGGTGTGATCATAAACCACTGGAGGGTTTTAAAGAGAAACATGTCGTGTCATCATCTGATTAACCAAAGAACACTTTAGCTGTTCTGTGGGAGAGGAATGAAAAGGGGGAGGGAGTGATATTTGGAAGTAGGGGTTTCTGGGACAGTAGCACAGCTCTGTGATGCTGACTTGGACAGCCCTGGAAAAGGGAAATAGCAATAGATGAAGATGTATTTCCAAGGTAGAGCTGACAGCATCTGGTATCTGGAGAACTGCAGGTAGCTAAGAATATTCACCTTTTATTTTTCAAATAATATTTAAAGTAACTTTCAAGGAAAATACTTGCCTGTTTTCCCTACCATTTTTTTTCTGTATTGCTTTTCTGTTTCAGTTTATAGAATCTTTTTCTTTCTTTCTTTCTTTTTTAATAATCCATTATTTTCTTAATACTTTCATGTATATTATTATTCTATTTGGTCCTTAGCCCAACCCTGGGAGACAACTCATGCAGTTTCTCCTATCCCAGTTTTTATAAAGAAAGTGAGCTTAATTTGGGACAAAGGGAGTCACCCATGACTGTCTGTGTAATAAAGCAATAAATTGGGATTTAAAGCCCAATTCATTAGGTTGGTTTCCCTGTAGTATAGCCCAGCTGAGCATGAGAAAGGGATCAGATGACATGGGTCTCCATGTTCCTTTTCATTGGTAGTTGTTTAGAAGTACAGCAACCTGCCTAGTATACTGTCCGTGCCTGCTGGAATGGTTCTGTGGAGCCAGGGTCGAGAACTATGTTTTTCTCTTTCACTTTTACTTGTCAGAGTTGCTAACACACTGAGATGGAGCCTTTTCCTCACTCTCAATCCCATCACGTTGTGGCCACCACCACGCTCTTTAACTCACTGTTTTGGGCAGAGGTCTACAGAAAGGAAGAATCCATAGGAGAATGAATCTTTAGGAAAAGCCTTTGAAATATTGAGGGTCGTCAACAGGGAGAATCCAGGGTCATTTCTGTTCATCCCAAACCTCACCCCAAAGTAATGTACTCAAGGGGTCAGAGTACCCCTCATGGGGAGAAAACAGTAAATGAAAATGAAAACAGTAAAAGTGATTTCACCTTAACAGTCAAGGTTGTCTTGAAGGAAGTTAAATTTCATGAGTAAAACTTGGTTATTTTTGCATACAGTCCATCTATTCTCAGGTAGTTTGGCTCATAAAGCACCCCCACCAATTTCCCAGAGATACGAATAAGTTTGTCATCATCTCTTCATTCTGCAGATGAAGCAAATAAGTATTTCTTTTCTTTTCTTTTTTAAAGATTTTTATTTATTTATCTGACAAAGAGCACAACAGGGGGAGCAGCAGGCAGAGGGAAAAGCCAGCCACTCTGCCCAGCAGGGAGCCTGGCACAGGGCTCCATCCCAGGGCTCTGGGAGGATCATGACCTGAGCTGAAGGGATGCTTAACCGACTGAGCCACCCAGGTGCCCCCAAATGAGTATTTCTAACCAGAAAGAATACTAAATTAATTATATGAGAATAACAGTTTATGATATAGTGTCCTATGAAATTAATTAATTTTATTATTTTTAATCACTCAAGAAATAGTTACTTAGTACTTTCTATATGGGAGACATAGCACCACAGAACATATTCTACTCTTACTCTCTCTTTCTTCTAACGTTCTTGGCCGTCTTGCTGTTTCAGGAGGCATGGTTAAGGTTAAGCTCTAAGCTTAACCTTAACATATGCTGTTACCCCTGCCTGAAGCCTCTTTCCCCAGAATTTTATTTTATTCATTTTCTTACCTTCCTTCCTCAGATGTCCCTCAAACGTCATCCTTCCAGGGAGACCGGCTCTGGCTCTCCCACCCCAAATTCCATCCCCATCCTCCACCACCACCACAACATGAACATTTCATATACCCCTCTATCTTCTCCAAAATGTAAGCTTCAAAGGGGCAGGGATGCTTGTTTTGACTGTGTCTTTAAAGGGAGTTGAGGGAAATTGGAAGGGGAGGTGAACCATGAGAGACTATGGACTCTGAAAAACAACCTGAGGGTTTTGAAGGGACGGGGGATGGTAGGTTGGGGGAACCAGGTGGTGGGTATTAAGGAGGGCACGTATTGCAAGGAGCACTGGGTGTGGTGCAAACAATGAATACTGTTATACTGCAAAGAAATAAAAAAAAAAAAAAATCACTGAGGGAAAAAAAAAAAAGACCTAGGGCAGTACCTGATACATGGAAGGCACTAAAGTATTTTGAGCAGATGAATGAATGAAATTAATGCCTGCATCGAAGAACTTGTAGTTTTAACTAGAAATTTCTGTTCAATGTGATCGGTGTCATGGAAAGGTGAAGACAGAGGAAGAGTTTGTAACTCACGGTGGGAATGGGTGTCAGGGAAGCCTGGGGGGGGAAAGAAACTGCTAAGCTAATATCCAAATATTGATGAGGACTTAGGCAAAAAAAAGCTCCTGGTTAACTTGCAAAAATTTAACTTAGATTTGACCATGGCTGTTAAGGAAGGCATTGTTGCTCATCTGTACATAGCCAGAATGACAGCTTTGACAAATAGACATCCAAAAAATAAAAACAAATAACTAAAAACATCTTTGAGTTATCATGAGACATCATCATACTTAAATTGCTGACATTGTGGCATTTACAGATGAGATACTGACATGAGCCCATCTCTGGGATATTAGTTTATAAAATTGCCTTTATTTGGTTTAGAATCCCCAGTCTATCGCTTGAGAGGATCTTCATTCTCTCACAGACTATATAGTTTGTGCTATCTGGAACCTTGGGTGTGGGATCTGAAGCATGTGTTAAAAGCTGAGATTCAGCTCAAAACCATCAATTTCCTAAATCTTTTGGTTTTAAACCACTTATTAATAGCTATTTCTATTAAACAATAAATGCAACACTGAGAGAACAAATAGATCATAAAGGCTGATGCACAATTGGAGTCATATAATGAAGAAACAAAAAGTTAGGTAGCAAAAAAAAATTGACCATTATTGATTCCTTTATTTTGCACAGAAGAGGGAAAACCCTGGTTCTGCTCCCACTTAATTTCAGCATTGAACTGGGAATGGCATCTTCTATCAGCGTTGAGAGCCCTTCTGTTACCTGAGTCTCGGACTAGCTCAGTTCCCCCAGGAACTTCCCAGTTGACACACACTCCTTTTCTTAAGTAAAAAAAGAACTAGACTCTAGAAAGCTTTGGGAAATAAGGGACACCTGGGAGAGGGGAAAAAAGAAATGACCTCTGATACTTGGCTCCTACCAGTCTAGAGGGACCACGCTTTTCTTTGTGGCAGAGGTGGAAAATGGAGGTCTTGGTTACATAAATGCATCTTCCAGCAAAGAGCAAATTGCTCTTTTTCCTGTGGTAAGGGAATAACGTTCCAATTTCTGCTTAAGGAACCACAGAGAGTATGCCCTTCTGCAGATCACGTTCTCGCTGTGGGCTGCTCCACTCCAAGTTGCTCCCTGGCTCAGCTGGTTTCCTTGGTAAATTGGCTTGCCCCCAGCAACCCCAACTTCTCAACCTGTTGTCTTCTGCAGAATTGGCAGGTATAAATCCAAGTTCGTATGGAAACAGGCCAGCATTTAAACGGGAAACATAAAAAAAAAAATTATGAGCGCACCTTCAAGATTTCAGGTTTCAAGAATTATTTTTTGCCTCTGACACTCAAATGATGTTTTTTTTTTTTCCTTTTGATTGTTTGTTTTGTTTTTAGAACAATGGTTCTCAACTGTTTGCATTTTTAAATTACTTGGGGCACTAAAAAAAAAAAAAAAATGCTGGTGCCTGGGTCCTTTCCTCAGAGATTCTTATTAGTTGATGTGGGAGTGACCTGCTTCCATATTGAATTTTCAGACGGGATCAGCCACCATCAGTGGAATGTAATGCAGCTGAGGGGCATGATTTATCTAAATAGGGCTCAGAGCACTTGGCTTTAATCGCAGAGACTACTACTTTCTACCCACATGGTTCTCTACGCGTCCTTGAGCCTCACTATCCCATCTTAAAAATGAGAACACCAGTATCTACTTATTCTTTGAGCCTAAGTTTGTGTGTTGGAATAAAACAATATATAGTTTTTAAAAATACTTTGAAAGTGTGTTTTAAACTGTAATAGATGAGGGCGCCTGGGTGGCTCAGTTGGTTAAGCATCTGACTTTTTTTTTATTTTTAAATTTTTTAATAAACATATAATGTATTATTAGCCCCAGGGGGACAGGTCTGTGAATCGTCAGGTTTATACACTTCACAGCACTCACCACAGCACATACCCCCACCCCACCGCCAATGTCCATAACCCAACTACCCTCTCCCTACCCCCTCCCCCCAGCAGCCCTCAGTTTGTTCTGTGAGATTAAGAGTCTCTTATGGTTTGTCTCCCTCTGGATCCCATCTTGTTTCATTTATTCTAAGCATCTGACTCTTGATTTTTAGCTCAGGTTTTGGCTCAGTTCATGATCTCAGGGTCGGGAGACTGAGCCCCATGATGGGCTCCTTACTGAGCATGGAGCCTGCTTAAGATTCTCTTAAGATTCTGGGATGCCTGGGTGGCTGAGTTGGTTAAGCAGCTGCCTTCAACTCTGGTCATGATCCCAGCGTCCTGGGATCGAGTCCCACATCGGGCTCCTTGCTTCTGCTTCTGCCACTGCCTGACACTCTGTCTGCCTGTGCTCACTCTCTCTGACAAAAGAAAAAAAATGTTTAAAAAAAAAAAATTCTCTTAAGATTTTCTCTCTCGGGACGCCTGGGTGGCTCAGTTGGTTAAGCAGCTGCCTTCGGCTCAGGTCATGATCCCAGCGTCCTGGGATCGAGTCCCGCATTGGGCTCCTTGCTCAGCGGGGAGCCTGCTTCTCCCTCTGCCTCTGCCTGCCATTCTGTCTGCCTGTGCTCGCTCTCTCTGCCCCCCTCTCTCTCTGATAAATAAATAAAAATCTTTAAAAAAAAAAAAAGATTCTCTCTCTCCCTGTGTCCCTCCCCTGCTCAGTTGCTCTCTGTGAATCTAAAAACTAAACAAAACACAAACTTGTAATGCATGGGATATGTGAAAATATGGGTGAAAATTCATGTATTTTAGAAAAACTGTACTATTTGTTATTAATAACTGCCCAGCATTTATTTCATCCTGGGACTATAAGCAAGAGGTCAGAATTCATTTCCACACATGACCTAAACCAGGCCAATCAGGGGGTCGTTGCTAGAAGGCAGGAGAATTTCCGTAGTCAGGTTTCCATTCAGGGGCAGGGTCAGAGCCCAGACCTGCCTGCCCTGAGATCTTGTCACGGCCTTGTCCCCAATCTGCAGAAATGTTCCAGGCCATCCAAATTTTCAAGCTTCATTTTCTTTCTTTTTGCAGTTACGCAGTTGCAGCTACTGTCCTTTACACTAAACTGAAATGATTCAGCCTTGACCTTTACCAGCTAGCTCATTTCCTGACATGTCTTCAAAGACCCATGTTCCCTGTAGGCTCAGATGGTCTAAGAAGGACAGGGAGGGCTGCTATCCCACTGCCTATTATACTGTGGGCTGATTTGACTTGACTTCATTTCTTTATAGTTCATGGGCTCCTCTGAATGTGGTGCCGTGTCCCTCTAATAATGTGCCTTCTTTCTTTCAGCACCTGGGAAGAGAGAGAATGATCTCTTGGAGGCAGGGATCAGGAGACATCAGGAACTTTCCTGGTGTGTTAAGCATTCCATCAGGGAAGGAAGGCTATGAATAGGATAGAGCAACCAGTGGGCTCCTGGTTCCAAACTTGGATCCAGCACTGTGTGACCCTGGACAAGTCATTTAACCTCTTTGGGTCAAAAGATCAATATCCATAGATGGGACTCTGAAGTTTAAGGTGTTAAACAATTAAGAATGTTCTAAGTTAAGTACTTTGTATATACGAGAATTTTTTTATACCAGAAATTTTAAAATATTGAATAATGATGATGAAGAAGAGAAGGATAAGAAAGAAACTGGGTTGTGCACTTTGATTGAAGAGTTTTTGTTTGTTGATTTGAATGCCAGTAGCTACCTCAGATGACCTAAAAGCAAATGCTTTTTCAAATCAGTGTTCAGGACCCGTATTTACTCAGGAGATAGCGTACAGAGTTGTGGGTTGCTAGGAACTTTCCTATTTATGGATCTTTTGTTCTTTGAAGAAAAAGAATTTATTTTGCACCAAAGAGAATTTATAATCAGTAGACTGTGGTCATCTTGTTAGAGAAACCTGTTTTTTTTCCTCATCATTCTGTTGCACATATGTGCACACAGGTACACACACACACAGGGCTAATTAATGCTAAATCTGTATCATCAGTAGAAAAAGACAAAAAGCTTCAGCACCTTCTATGCAAAAACCACTTATTGTTACCCAGCACAATGCATTATGGTGAACTTGTCCTCACACAACAGCTTTGCTTTATTTGCTGTGAAGCTCTGGAGAGTAGCAAAGGGACATGTCCTCGATTTCCAGCTTCTACAAGTTTAAAGCACAGGTTTTTTTTTCAGTTCTGATTCTGACCTGGAAAGAATGTATCTTCTATTTTCCACTGGGCAGGACACGCACTGCAAAACCCTATCTGAATTTGATAACAAGAATGTGTGGTGGGTTTATTAGTGACGAACTCATTCCAAGCTCCCCTGATAATTTGCCTGAGTCAAATTTGTATAGATTCTGGTGGCTGTTTGACCAGATGGTATTACCGTTACAAAGCAGACATTGTGTGGAGTGTGGGTTCTTAGAGAAAGCACCCAGAGGGTTCTTTTGTCTGAACTTCAGTTGGAAGATAAGATAGGGTGCTAGGAAACCCGGGCACGTGCATTTTTCTCAGGACAAGGTTAGACCTGGCTGATCCTGGTCAGGGAAAAGAGGCTTAGAGATGGAAGATGAGAGATGGTGGGGGTTAAGTTTATACAACATGATGCGAGATGCTGAGAGCCCACGAAAGCACAGAAGACGAGTACTTGAAGCCTTAGATGATTATTCCAAGTGTGTCTGTGTCATTCTCAGAGCATTATCGCCAATGTTCCTGACAAATTAGTTTGACTTCTTTTAGCTTTGAGGCCTTGGGCAAATCATTACACCCCTTTAAGGCTGCAGTTTCAAACGGTGGGAAAATAGTATCTACAGATAGGCATATTTGATGCGGCAGGAGAGTTCCCAGTTATATTTAATTCAAAAGGCACAGAATTCAACACTAATCCTGCCAAGTGAGGCGAGGCATTGATTAAGTTTGGAGCCAGACTGCCTGGATTTAAATTCTACTTCTGCTATTCACCTTTTCTTCATCTGCAAAATGGGGATAATAATAGTCCTACCACATAGAATTTTTTGAGAAGAATAAAGGGGATGTTACATATGAGATGCCTGGTTAGTGTGTAATAAGTAGTAGCTTTCATTCTAACAATTAGTATTTTCCAGTAAACGTGGCACGCCCATGTGACCAAAGCATAAATACTATTTCAAACTCTCCAGGCTTATCATTTACATGAGGTGATTCTTCGTAATTTTTTAAAACTTGAGAGACATTTGCTATAGTTGAAATTTTGTAAATAAATGAGACTGTGTTGATATTTTTATAGTAAATGATTTCAGATTTACATAATTGAAATTTGCATAACTCCAATTTTCATAAAATGTGACTAGCTCTGGATCTCACCGGACTGTCAGGAGCATTAAATATGCTAATGGACACCAGTCTCACTTAGCCCAGGGCCTGGAATTATTAATAATAATGATCTCCAGGCAGTGAGAACCAAGATTGGGCACTTGGGATAGAAAAAAAATGACCATTTCCCCTTTATATCTTGCAATAATTCACACAGTAATTAACTCTCTTTCTGTTATAGCACAGTTCTGGTTAGGAGCATGAGGGAGGGACTTAATAATTGTTGCCTAGAGACCCCCATGCCAGGGGGCGTTTCACAAAATTCAGGCAAACTTATGAACTCCATCAGACTCTTCAAATTCCATAACGAGGGAGTGACGATAACTTGGATATTTTCTCATCTCTGAAACTTAAACAAAAAGATATGCAAAATTGTAAGCCTTTTTTTCCTTAAGATTTTATTCATTTATTTGACAGAGAGAGGTCACAAGTAGGCAGAGAGGCAGGCAGAGAGAGAGAGGGCAGCAGGTTCCCCGCCGAGCAGAGAGCCGACGCAGGGCTCGATCCCAGGACTCTAAGATCATGACCTGAGCCGAAGGCAGAGGCTTAACCCACTGAGCCACCCAGGTGCCCCACAAAATTGTAAGTCTTAAGAGAAAAATGTCTTAGTAAGTGGTGGTAAGTCCTTAGGACTCCTGCTTTCTATCTCATACTCCCTCCCCCATCAATGATATCAGTTTTTGGTGTAGACTCCGAAATAAATTCACTGTGGACAAAAGTATGCTTGGGTTTATGTCACACTCCAAAAGGAGTTGTCTTTCCAGAATCAAATTTTATCCCTGTCTATTCTCTATATATCATCGCTCTATCCTTTATTTATCCATTTATTTACCAAACTTACATTAAGATTTTACCCTATGTTAAGCGCTGTGCTAAATTTTGGAGGAAAAGAAAAATAAGGGACTGGATTGAAGGCTCTTAGGACACACACAGACCAGAGTGGGAAGAATTTAGTGTCACTTATGATAGGAAGTAATAGTGCAGTGATAAGGGACGCTATGTAAGCCAGAGGAGGACCATCTAACTCGGCCTTGGAGGTGAAGAAAATTAATTGGAGATGGTTATGTTAGAGCTACTGGGAAAACAATGACTTCTGAAAGAGCCCAGAAAAATGTGACTTCTAATGAATGTCATAGTCAAGTTGGTCTCTAACACTTGTCATTGGTAAAAATTAAAGCTAAAAATGTATCAAGTCCACAGAGAAGTAAACATTAGCCCATGTCAAATTCAGATCGCATTTTAAAAACAAGTAGTCAACAATTTTTGAGAAAAAAATGCAACCACCAGGTAGTGAAACTAAAAGTACAAGGACAGTGAAAAACAGATTAATTCAAAACCCTGTGGTACCTAGAAAATGTCATGGAAATTAAGTCCGATTCTTTCCTTAATTTTGAGTCTACAAGCTTAACATGGTTTGCACAACTTTGGAAGAAAAACAATTACTCTATGGTATTGTGTTCATTTACCTACTGAATAAGTCTTTTGTATCTCTATTAGATGCTAGATACTTTTGCTGGGGGTACAGCAATAGTCAAGAAGGGTATGCTTAATACCAACCAAGGTTATCTAGGACACCAAACCACTCGCCATATTGTATTAACAAAATGATACAAGGGGAAAGGTGTAAATTGTTTACTTTGGGTGTGGAAGTGAGCCACTGGGGGAATGCAGGGACTTGTTTAGGTGACCCCTGAGTGCAGATTGGATAGGAAAATGGCTGACCCTTATTAGTTAGTGTGATGAATAAATCATGGTTCACTGGCAAGGATAGGAACATAAGATGTTGGAAGAGTCTTGGGTGAGTTGTGTTAGAATCAGAACACCTGAGCAGGCTACTCCTTAAATATGGTTGGTTTTGTTTTCTCAAAGCAGGGATAACAAAGAGGTAGTGAACTCGGAAGTACCCAAAGAAACTTTCTTATGACGTTAAACATCTTACTTCTGCAACCATACCCCAAGCAATGAGTTTCATTATCTAGATAACTTCTCTTTGTAAAGGATGTTAAATTTTCCAATAATTCCTGACTTACTGATTCATAGGGACATCCGATTTAAAGAAGACCTAAAGCAATAACAGAATGTCAACATCTCTGTAGCTTTTATTTGAGTATGCTTGTTAAGATCTCTCTGAAAATGTTGACTTCTCAATCTGGAGAGCTAACAATATGTTTGATTTCCTGGCCACACTGAGAGTAACAACCCCCATACCCCCAACACACATTCTTGTCACAGAGATCTAAAAAAGCATTTTCAGAGCAAAGGATATAATAGAAGACAACCTTGCAAATAAATTTCTGATGCCATGTTTCATTAATACCTTTCAATGGCAACAGAAAGGAGTGGTGTCAGAGTGTAATTTCACTTACAAAGTCAAGCAGAAAATGAATTTCTCATTGTGGGAGTCCGTACATACAAGCATGACTGTTAGGAAGCCAGCCTCTGAAATCATGGGAGCCAGTTCAGGGGAGCATTAAATTACCACAAAAAGGAAAACAATTTTCACCATTGAACTGTAATAGCAATGAGAGAGGATTTCACACGACATGCAGCCTTTTTAAAAGTTGTTTTGTAAAAGACAACTTTAGAGCTGCTGTCATGTTACACTAATCCTAATTTCCTAGATCTGATTATCAGTCATTTTTTTTTTTTTTTTTTTTTTTAAGATTTTATTTATTAATTTGACAGAGAGAAATCACAAGTAGACGGAGAGGCAGCCAGAGAGAGAGAGATAGGGAAGCAGGCTCCCTGCTGAGCAGAGAGCCTGATGCGGGACTCGATCCCAGGACCCTGAGATCATGACCTGAGCCGAAGGCAGCGGCTTAACCCACTGAGCCACCCAGGTGCCCCTGATTATCAGTCATTTTTTTTTTTTTTTCCTTTGGAGAGAGAGAGAAAATGCCTGCATGTGTGAGAGCAGGGCCAAGGGTGGGGCTGGTGCAGAGGAGAGATGGAGAGAGAAACTTAAGTAGGCTTCATGCCCAGTGCAGAGCCTGACTTGGAGCTCAATCTCTCGGTCCTGCAATTATGACCTGAGCTGAAATCAAGAGTCAGCTGCTTAACTGACTGAGCCACCCAGGCATCCCAATTATGAGTCAGGTTTTAAAAAATAAAGGAGAATATTTCTGTTAGTGATGAGAAGATGATTAATAATAATAACCCAAAACTGGTATATGTTCCAGGTCTCACAAGGTCTACTGAACAACAGGCAAAACTCTACCTGAGGTTCTTGACAGTAGGAAGACTCCTTTATTAAATACCCCAAGAAGAAGATCTTGGATTTAGGTCTTACTGTTCTAGGCTAAAATCTGAGCTCTGCCATTGACAGGCTCTGTGGCCCAGGACAGCTTGTCAAACATTTTCAGTCTCAACTTTATCTGGAAAATGGAAAAAAGAGTGTGTATCTTATGATTTTGAAGTTAAGATAAAAGAGATGGCATATATAAAATACTAACATCGTGCTTCACTGACAGATGATGCCTATTTACCCCTTGTGGAGTCTTTTCACACATATTATAAGGGTCAGCCGTACTACTTGTTAAAGGTGCTTCAACAGGTAAGTCCCTGGAAAACAAGGGAAATGGCTTGGGAGCATCTTCATCCCTACAAACACAGGTCATTAAAAAAAAAAAAAGGCAAAATGATCAAAGTCAAGAGCAAAGGATGTTAAAATAAAGCAGATTGAGAATATAACATATTAACGTTCTCATTGAGATTCATTACCATGGCTTTCGCAAACTGATCTTGGCCACATAATTTGTACCGTGAGTTTTAATGACCATTGTCAAAGTTCTTAGATTCTTAAACTGTACTGAATATCACTGGATGGCAAGTTCCTCTCTTTATCATCAGCCAGATGTATGGGTTTCCAGATTTCAGCTGTCCTTTTTTTGACTTGCTTTCCCCAATTGACAAAATAATGTTCAAATAACTACAGCTATATTTTGTCTTGTCTTATTTGTTTATGTTGTTTTACTCTCCATTGCAAGTCACAGAATATAGACCAAAGTATAGTTTTTCTGTATATCTATGGTCATAGTGATCTGAAAAAAAAACAACAACAAAAACAAAATTAAATTTTAAAAACAGTTTTAACTAAGGTAAAATGTAACAGGATGTTTAAAAATTACAGATTTAACAATTAGTTGGAATTTTTTTATGTGAATGAATGATGAGTGGTTAATGGCCTAATTTTATTTTTTCTTTCTTTTTTTTTTTTTTAAAGATTATTTATTTATTTATTTGACAGGCAGAGATCACAAGTAGGCAGAGAGGCAGGCAGAGAGAGAGAGGAGGAAGCAGGCTACCCACTGAGCAGAGAGCCCGATGCGGGGCTCGATCCCAGGACCCCGGAATCAAGACCTGAGCCAAAGGCAGAGGTTTTAACCCACTGAGCCACCCAGGTGCCCCTTATTTTTTCTTTTTATATCTAGTTTTCCATGGGTATTAAGGCAATAGTTTTAGAGGAAAGTCGATGAGACTTGGACTGTCTCTGTGAGAAGTCATTAAAGTGATAGAGCTATATATTGTGTCTCAAAGAATAGCAACATTTACTATAATACTGTCTGACAAACAAACCTGATCTTAAAAACATTCAGCTTCTGTAATAAAGCAGGGAGTATACAACTAAAAAGCCTGGTGTGTATGAATAAATGTAAACTATTTTACTATTACTTCTAAAATAAAATTGCACTGAACTTTTAAATATTTTCAGTGAAATGATAGGTTTTCTTGATCTTTCCCGTATATATTCCCTTAGTCAACAAGAATCTTTCATTTTAAGGGGCAAATTTTATTTTATTATATTAAGAAATCTTGTGATTCTCTGACTGGCATCATATCACATAGCAACTAAGAATGGTAAAGTAAAAATTTTCAACCTAAACAATGTTTCACAAAATAAAAATAACTTTGGTTTTCTTTACCCTCTAGGTAAACTACATGGACTCTTGTATCTTCTTTAAAAGGAAACAAAAGTCAATTGAGAAATGGTGTTTCCCTGTATAAAACCTTCAAATAGATGCCCTTACACTAAGAATAAAATTTAAGCTTCTTATTGTGGATGTGATAACGGCTCCTACCTCCCTCTGACCTTGTCACCTCCCCGTCTCTCCTCAGTCACCATGCTCTAGCCACTTTGGTCCTTGTCCTTCTAGATGATCCTGCCAGCCTTATTCTGGCCTCAGGTTCTTTGCCTTATGATTTAGAGTGGGCTTTCCCAGAGCACTGCACCATTGGCTTTTTGTAGAGTCCTTCATTTTCTGGCGTGAGTGTTTATGCCTCGGAAGGACCTTCTTCAGTCTGAAGTGGTCACACTCTCCTTCATTCTGTTGAATTTTCTTCTTAGGGTGGATCATGATAGGAACTTGTCTATTTGTTTTCTTTAGACCATCTGTCTCCATGTCTCTCCCTTTACACTAAACAGAGAACTGGTTCATAAACACAGAAATCAAAAATAGTTTAGGGCTCCTGGGGGGCTCGGTTGGTTAAATATCTGCCTTCCCCTCAGGTCATGATCCCAGGATCCTGGGATTGAGTGCCCCCTTGGGTCTGCCCAGGGGGTCTGCTTCTTCCTCTGCCTCTCCTCCCACTTGTTCTCTCAATCTCTCAAACTATAAATAAATAAAATCTTTAAAAAAATAGTTTAGTGGAAGAATAAAAAACCAAGTATCTACCCCAAATTGCCCTCTATTCCCTGGCAGTGATAAGTGGGTTCTGGAATGAGGATCTGGATTCTAGCCAATGATCCTATATGAATTAGCTGTTACCCTTCAGACAAGTCACTTCACCACTCCATATTTGTTTTCTCATGTATCAGTGAAGGAGTAGATGATTTCTGAGATGTTTTCTACTAATAGCTTATCATTTTTAACTAAATACTGGAAATAGGCAGTCTGATATCATGGTGGATGTATACATATATATTTTTTGAATCTGTAATTTTATTTGCTTTTTTAAAGTTTTTTTTTTTTTTTCACCATAGCACATACCCTCCTCAATGTCTGTCACCCAGCCACTCCATCCCTCCCATCCGCCTCCCTTCCAGCAACCCTCAGTTTGTTTCCTGAGATTATCAGGAAATATCTTATCAGGTTTGTCTCCATCCCTGGTTTCTTCTTGTTTCATTTTTCCTTCCCTTCCCTTATGATCCTCTGTCTTGTTTCTCAAATTCCTCATACGAGAGATCATATAATAATTATCTTTCTCTGATTGACTTATTTCACTTAGCATAATACCCTCTATTTCCATCCATGTCATTGCAAATGACAAGATATCATTTTTCGATGGCTGCATAGTATTCCATAGTATTCCATTGTGTGTGTATATATATATATATATATATATATATATATATATATATATATGCATCTTCTTTATCCACTCATCTGCTGATGGACATCTAGACTCTTTCCATAGTTTTGCTATTTTGGACATTGCTGCTATAAACATTCAGGTGCACGTGCCCCTTCAAATCACTATATTTGTATCTTTGGGGTAAATACCCAGTTGTAGAGTTTCTGAATCCTAAGGTAGCTCTATTTTCAACTTTTGAGGAACCTCCATGCTGTTTTCCAGAGCAGCTGCATCAGCTTGCATTCACACCAACAGTGTAGGAGGGTTCCCCTTTACATGACAACATGAATGAACCTTGAAGGAATTATAGTAAATAAAATAAGTCAGACAGAGAAAAGCAGATACTGTATGATTTCACTTATATGTAGAATGTAAAAATAAAAAAACAAAAATCAGAAAACAAAAAAACCAGACTCAAAGAGAGAACAGATTGGTGGCTGCCAGAGGTGGAAGGTGGGGGGTGCAGAAAATGGGTGAAGGTGGTCAAAACATAGAAACTTTCAGTTCTGAAATAAGTAAGTCATAAGGATGTAATGCACAACATAGTGACTATAGTTAATAATACATCTTAACTATACTATTAATAATAGTATTGCATATTTGAAACTTGCCAAGAGAGTTGATCTTAGAAGTTCACATTATAAGAAAAAAATATAACTATGAATGATAATGGATGTTAGCTGGATTTATTGGGATCATTTCATAATAAATACAAATATTGAATCCTTATGTCTTACACCTGAGACTAATATAATGTCATATGCTAGTTACACTTCAGTAAAAATATTACCTGTGAATGTTGTATATTCTGGTCCTAAATTAAAATAGCTCACAATTTCTAAGTAACATAAAATGTAATGTTTGCATGAGATTGAAGTTAATGATTAGGTATTGTTGAAACCTCTGAACTTTGCTGTGGTTTATGTCATAAGAGTTTCTTACAAATTTTTAAGTATCAGAATAAGAGATAAGGAGCTATAAATTCCCCTACCATCTTCTTCCCACAGGAGGCAAACAGACTTCACAAATAACATCTGCAACTTACACTTCATCTACCCAGATATCATTGGAACTTCCAGCTATACTGCTTATAGAAGGCAGAAATGCTAGTTAATAAAAAGCAATCTTTCCACTTCTCAATGGATTCCTCTAACATTATGTAGATAAACCTATGAAAAGGTATGAATAATTCTAATACACAGTCTATAAGGTCTGGGCTCTAGGTTCACTTCCACAGGCAAGTAGTTGTATGTCTTTTGACACTTTTGGGTGCAGTGGAATCATTTTTGGAATAATCCTACAGACCCTACAAATTCCTCAAAATTGTAATTCCAACTTCCAGTTTTTCTAAGTAAGTACGGTAAACCAAATTCATTAAAATATATCCTGAGACATCTGTGAAAGAGAAGAAACTGGTCAAAGATGAAAGCCACAAGAGACTTTATAAGAAGAAATCACATCTGCATGGTTCTTTTTATTTTATTTTATTTTTTTAAATTTTCAGCATAACAGTATTCATTATTTTTGCACCACACCCAGTGCTCCATGCAATCTGTGCCCTCTATAATACCCACCACCAGGTACCCCAACCTCCTACACCCCTGCCACTTCAAACTCCTCAGATTGTTTTTCATAGTCCATAGTCTCTCATGATTCACCTCCCCTTCCAATTTCCCCCAAACTCCCTTCTCCTCTCTAACTCCCCATGTCCTCCATGCTATTTGTTATGCTCCCCAAATAAGTGAAACCATATGATAATTGACTCTCTCTGCTTGACTTATTTCACTCAACATAATCTCTTCCAGTCCCGTCCATGTTGCTACAAAAGTTGAGTATTCATCCTTTCTGATGGAGGCATAATACTCCATAGTGTATATGGACCACATTTTCATTATCCATTCATCCGTTGAGGGGATCTTGGTTCTTTCCACAGTTTGGCGACCACTAATTTTGCCACTAACGGCCACTAATTTTGGCCATTCTAAGTGGTGTAAGGTGATATCTCAATGTGGTTTTCTTTTCTTTTTTTTCATTTTTAATTTTTTATAAACACATATTTTTATCCCCAGGGGTACAGGTCTGTGAATCACCAGGTTTACACACTTCACAGCACTCACCAAAGCACATACCCTCCCCAATGTCCATAATCCCACCCCCTTCTCCCAAACACCTCCCCCCAGCAACCCTCAGTTTGTTTTGTGAGATTAAGAGTCACTTATGGTTTGTCTCCCTCCCAATCCCATCTTGTTTCATTGATTCTTCTCCTACCCACTTAAGCCCCCATGTTGCATCACCACTTCCTCATATCAGGGAGATCATATGATAGTTGTCTTTCTCTGCTTGACTTATTTCGCTAAGCATGATACGCTCTAGTTCAATCCATGGTGTCGCAAATGACAAGATTTCATTTCTTTTGATGGCTGCATAGTATTCCATTGTGTATATATACCACATCTTCTTGATCCATTCATCTGTTGATGGACATCTAGGTTCTTTCCATAGTTTGGCTATTGTGGACATTGCTGCTATAAACATTCGGGTGCACGTGCCCCTTTGGATCACTACGTTTGTATCTTTAGGGTAAATACCCAATAGTGCAATTGCTGGGTCATAGGGCAGTTCTATTTTCAACATTTCGAGGAACCTCCATGCTGTTTTCCAGAGTGGCTGCACCAGCTTGCATTCCCACCAACAGTGTAGGAGGGTTCCCCTTTCTCCGCATCCTCACCAGCATCTGTCATTTACTGACTTGTTGATTTTAGCCATTCTGACTGGTGTGAGGTGATATCTCATTGTGGTTTTGATTTGTATTTCCCTGATGCCAAGTGATATGGAGCACTTTTTCATGTGTCTGTTGGCCATCTGGATGTCTTCTTTGCAGAAATGTCTGTTCATGTCCTCTGCCCATTTCTTCATCGGATTATTTGTTCTTTGGGTGTTGAGTTTGCTAAGTTCTTTATAGATTCTGGACACTAGTCCCTTATCTGATATGTCGTTTGCAAATATCTTCCCCCATTCTGTCAGTTGTCTTTTGATTTTGTTAACTGTTTCCTTTGCTGTGCAAAAGCTTTTGATCTTGATGAAATCCCAATAGTTCATTTTTTCCCTTGCTTCCCTTGCCTTTTGCGTTGTTCCTAGGAAGATGTTGCTGCGGCAGAGGTCAAAGAGGTTGCTGCCTGTGTTCTCCTCAAGGATTTTGATGGATTCCTTTTGCACATTGAGGTGCTTCATCCATTTTGAGTCTATTTTCGTGTGTGGTGTAAGGAAATGGTCCAATTTCATTTTTCTGCATGTGGCTGTTCAATTTTCCCTGCACCATTTATTGAAGAGGCTGTCTTTTTTCCATTGGACATTCTTTCCTGCTTTGTCGAAGATTAGTTGACCATAGAGTTGAGGGTCTATTTCTGGGCTCTCTATTCTGTTCCATTGATCTATGTGTCTCTTTTTGTGCCAGTACCATGCTGTCTTGATGATGACAGCTTTGTAATAGAGCTTGAAGTCCAGAATTGTGATGCCACCAACGTTGGCTTTCTTTTTCAATATCCCTTTGGCTATTCGAGGTCTTTTCTGGTTCCATATAAATTTTAGAATTATTTGTTCCATTTCTTTGAAAAAGATGGATGGTACTTTGATTGGTATTGCATTAAATGTGTAGATTGCTTTAGGTAGCATAGACATTTTCACAATATTTATTCTTCCAATCCAGGAGCATGGAACATTTTTCCATTTCTCTGTGTCTTCATCAATTTCTTTCATGAGTACTTTATAGTTTTCTGATATATATTCTGTACGTCTTTGGTTAGGTTTATTTCTAGGTATCTTATGGTATTGGGTGCAATTGTAAATGGGATTGACTCCTTAATTTCCCTTTCTTCTGTCTTGTTGGTGGAGTAGAGAAATGCAACAGATTTCTGTGCATTGATTTTTATATCCTGACACTTTACTGAACTCCTGTATAAGTTCTAGCAGTTTTGGAGTGGAGTCTTTTGGGTTTTCCACATATAGTATCATATCATCTGCGAAGAGTGATAATTTGACTTCTTCTTTGCTGATTTGGATGCCTTTAATTTCCTTTTGTTGTCTGATTGCTGAGGCTAGGACCTCTAGTACTATGTTGAATAGCAGTGGTGATAGTGGACATCCCTGCCGTGTTACTGACCTTAGCAGAAAAGCTTTCAGTTTTTCTCCATTGAGAATGATATTTGCGGTGGGTTTTTCATAGATGGCTTTGATAATATTGAGGTATGTGCCCTCTATCCCTACACTTTGAAGAATTTTGATCAGGAAGGGATGCTGTACTTTGTCAAATGCTTTTTCAGCATCTATTGAGAGTATCATATGGTTCTTGTTCTTTCTTTTATTGATGTGTTGTATCACATTGACTGATTTGCGGATGTTGAACCAACCTTGCAGCCCTGGAATAAATCCCACTTGGTCGTAGTGAATAATCCTTTTAATGTACTGTTGAATCCTATTGGCTAGTATTTTGTTGAGTATTTTCGCATCTGTGTTCATCAAGGATATTGGTCTATAGCTCTCTTTTTTGGTGGGATCCTTGTCTGGTTTTGGGATCAAGGTGATGCTGGCCTCATAAAATGAGTTTGGAAGTTTTCCTTCCATTTCTATTTTTTGGAACAGTTTCAGGAGAATAGGAATTAGTTCTTCTTTAAATGTTTGGTAGAATTCCCCCGGGAAGCCATCTGGCCCTGGGCTTTTGTTTGTTTGGAGATTTTTAATGACTGTTTCAATCTCCTTACTGGTTATGGGTCTGTTCAGGCTTTCTATTTCTTCCTGGTTCAGTTGTGGTAGTTTATGTGTTTCTAGGAATGCATCCATTTCTTCCAGATTGTCAAATTTGTTAGAGTTGCTCATAGTATGTTCTTATAATAGTTTGTATTTCTTTGGTGTTAGTTGTGATCTCTCCTCTTTCATTCATGATTTTATTTATTTGGGTCCTTTCTCTTTTCTTTTTGATAAGTTGGGCCAGGGGTTTATCAATTTTATTAATTCTTTCAAAGAACCAGCTCCTAGTTTCGTTGATTTGTTCTATTGTTTTTTTGGTTTCTATTTCATTGATTTCTGCTCTGATCTTTATGATTTCTCTTCTCCTGCTGGGCTTAGGGTTTCTTTCTTGTTCTTTCTCCAGCTCCTTTAGGTGTAGCGTTAGGTTGTGTACCTGAGACCTTTCTTGTTTCTTGAGAAAGGCTTGTACCGCTATTTATTTTCCTCTCAGGACTGCCTTTGTTGTGTCCCACAGATTTTGAACCGTTGTATTTTCATTATCATTTGTTTCCATGATTTTTTTCAATTCTTTAGTTTCCCAGTTGACCCATTCATTCTTTAGAAGGATGCTGTTTAGTCTCCATGTATTTGCGTTCTTTCCAAACTTCCTTTTGTGGTTGAGTTCTAGCGTTAGAGCATTGTGGTCTGAAAATGTGCAGGGAATGATCCCTATATTTTGATTGAGTTGAGTCCTGATTTAGGACCGAGGATGTGATCTATTCTGGAGAATGTTCCATGTGCACTAGAGAAGAATGTGTATTCTGTTGCTTTGGAATGAAATATTCTGAATATATCTGTGATGTCCATCAGGTCCAGTGTGTCATTTAAGGCCTTTATTTCCTTGCTGATCTTTTGCTTGGATGATCTGTCCATTTCAGTGAGGGGAGTGTTAAAGTCCCCTACTATTATTGTATTATTGTTGATGTGTTTCTTTGATTTTGTTATTAATTGGTTTATATAGTTGGCTGCTCCCACGTTGGGGGCATAGATATTTAAAATTGTTAAATCTTCTTGTTGGACAGACCCTTTGAGTATGATATAGTGTCCTTCGTCATCTCTTATTATAGTCTTTGGCTTAAAATCTAATTGATCTGATATAAGGATTGCCACTCCTGCTTTCTTCTGATGTCCATTAGCATGGTAAATTCTTTTCCACCCCCTCACTTTAAATCTGGAGGTGTCTTTGGGCTTAAAATGAGTTTCTTGGAGGCAACATATAGATGGGTTTTGGTTTTTTATCCATTCTGATACCCTGTGTCTTTTGACAGGGGCATTTAGCCCATTAACATTCAGGGTAACTATTGAGAGATATGAATTTAGTGCCATTGTATTGCCTGTAAGGTGACTGTTACTGTATATGGTCTCTGTTCCTTTCTGATCTACCACTTGTAGGCTCTCTCTTTGCTTAGAGGACCCCTTTCAACATTTCCTGTAGAGCTGGTTTGGTATTTGCAAATTCTTTCAGTTTTTGTTTGTCCTGGAAGCTTTTAATCTCTCCTTCTATTTTCAATGATAGCCTAGCTGGATATAGTATTCTTGGCTGCATGTTTTTCTCGTTTAGTGCTCTGAAAATATCATGCCAGTTCTTTCTGGCCTTCCAGGTCTCTGTGGATAAGTCAGCTGCCAATCTAATATTTTTACCATTTTATGTTACAGACTTCTTTTCCTGGGCTGCTTTCAGGATTTTCTCTTTGTCACTGAGACTTGTAAATTTTACTATTAGGTGACGGGGTGTGGGCCTATTCTTATTGATTTTGAGGGGCATTCTCTGAACCTCCTGAATGTTGATGCTCGTTCCCTTTGCCATATTGGGGAAATTCTCCCCAACAATTCTCTCCAGTATACACTCTGCTCCCCTCTCTCTTTCTTCTTCTTCTGGAATCCCAATTATTCTAATGTTGTTTCGTCTTATGGTGTCACTTATCTCTTGAATTCTCCCCTTGTGGTCCAGTAGCTGTTTGTCCCTCTTTTGCTCAGCTTCTTTATTCTCTGTCATTTGGTTTTCAATATCACTAATTCTTTCCTCTGCCTCATTTATACTAGCAGTGAGAGCCTCCATTTTTGATTTTACCTCATTAATAGCTTTTTTGATTTCAACTTGGTTAGATTTTAGTTCTTTTATTTATCCAGAAAGGGCTTTTATATCTTTCAAGAGGGTTTCTGTAATATCTTCCATGCCTTTTTCGAGCCCGGCTAGAACCTTGAGAATTGTCATTCTGAACTCTAGATCGGACATATTACCAATGTCTGTATTGATTAGGTCCCTAGCCTTCGGTACTGCCTCTTGTTCTTTTTTTGTGTTGAATTTTTCCGTCTTGTCATTTTGTCCAGATAAGAGTATATGAAGGGGCAAGTAAAATACTAAAAGGGTGGTAACAACCCCAGGAAAATGTGCTTTAACCAAATTAGAAGAGATCCAAAATCGTGAGGGGGGAAGAAAGGTGATACAAAGAGGTTCAGAAAGGAAGAAAGAAAAAAAAAAAGAAAAAAGAAAAAAAAAAGAAAAGAATTAAAAAAATGAAAACACCTAGGAAAAATGTAAAAAAGAAAAAATATATATATATTAGATAAACTAGTAAAAAATCGTTAAAAAAGAAAAAGGTAACAGTTAAAAAAAAATTTTACCCGAAGGCGAGAGAGAAAAAAAAAACAAACAAAAAATGAAAAAGAAATAAATTAAATTAACTGCAAGACTAAAAAAAATCACAGGAAAAAAGCCATGAGTTCCGTGCTTTGCTTTCTCCTCCTCTGGAATTCTGCTGCTCTCCTTGTTATTGAAACCGCACTCCTTGGTAGGTGAACTTGGTCTCGGCTGGATTTTTTGTTGATCTTCTGGGGGAGGGGCCTGTTGTAGTGATTCTCAAGTGTCTTTGCCCCAGGCGGAATTACAGCGCCCTTACCCGGGGCCGGGGTTAGTAATCCGCTCGGGTTTGCTTTCAGGAGCTTTTGTTCCCTGAGCTCTTTCCGTAGAGTTCTGGAGGACGGGAATACAAACGGCGGCCTCCTGGTCTCCAGCCCCGAGGAGCCGAGAGCCCAGGGCCGCACTTTTCAGTGCGGCCTCAGAGAACAGCGCCCAGTTACTCCCGTCTGCCTGACCTCTTGCCGCGCTTCGAGCTCACCGAGCCTGCGACCGGTTCAAGGTAACACCGAGCTGTGAGCTTACTGTCGGCTCTGTCTCTGTAGCCGGCTTTCCCGTTCCAATACCCACAAGCTCTGCGACACTCAGACACCCCTGATCCTTCTGTGACCCTGTGGGACCTGAGGCCACGCTGACCCCGCGTGGGCTTCACCCCGGTTTAGCCTCTGGAACGATGTCCCTCAGCGGAACAGACTTTTAAAAGTCCTGATTTTGTGCTCCGTTGCTCCGCCGCTTCCTGGGAGCCGGCCCTCCCCCCCGGGGTCTATCTTCCCTTCGCTTTGGATTCACTTCTCCGCCGGTCCTACCTTTCAGAAAGTGGTTGTTTTTCTGTTTCCAGAATTGCTGTTCTTCTTCTCTTCCATCTGCCGATGGATTTTCAGGTGTTTGCAATCTTTAGATAAGCTATCTAGCTGATCTCCAGCTAGCTGAAGTAATCTCAGCCTGCTACTTCTCCGCCATCTTGACTCCTCTCCTCCCACATCTGCATGGTTTTTTATCAAGCATACCAATCTTCTTCAGGTGGAAGAGAGGTTGATTTAAAGAGTGACCATAGCGGTGGTTTGTTTATGCCTCTCATAAGATGGAATTGAGTTCAGGGCAGTCAGAATTACAAGATCATTACTATGAGCCAGTTGTTGAATGACCTGCATGAAATGAGTTGGTTATTTGTCCTAAGGAGTGATCTCTTATATAAACTAAGGGATACAAAGAACAATAATGTCCAAGTAGGGAAACCTATACCTTTGAAAGATAAATATACCTCTGGTTTTAGGATGGAATCAGCAGGGACCCACTGATGATTACAGGAGAAACAATGTTACTAGATTAGAATCTTAACTCTGTCCAGACACCTGAAAAAAATTTAATTCAGTTTTTCTTTCACATTATTTTTACATAGTAGACTATTCCACATCTTTATCTCTGTTACCATCTTTTCCGTTTGCATTTCCTTTTCTTCTTTCCTACCTCCTGCTTAACTGAAGATTTCTTTATAATCAGCTTCTACCCCCTCTCGTCCATTTCTTGTGGTGCAGATTGTTTTTATAACTTATATCTTCTATTGGTTATTCTTAATTTTTTATTCTTACACTCATGAAAAATAGAGTTAGAGCCATGTGCCCATGTCAGGACTGCCATAGTCAAGGCAACCTGGTGAACTTGAAGTTTCAATGGCTTTCTTAATGTTGTGATAAAGAATCACTTGTGGGGGCACCGGGGTGGCTCAGTGAGTTAAACCACTGCCTTCGGCTCAAGTCATGATCTCAGGGTCCTGGGATCAAGCCTCACATCAGGGTCTGCTCAGCAGGGAACCTGCGTCCCACCCACCGCCCCCGCCTGCCTCTCTCTGCCTACTTGTGATCTTTCTCTCTGTCAAATAAATAAATAAAATCTAAAAAAAAAAAAAAAAAGAACACATATACACACACACACACAAAACAATCACTTGAGGAGTTGCAGCCTTTAGTTCTTTTTCTTTTTCAACAGGTTGCCAATAATTTTAGAAGATAAATTTCTGGTCCTGAGCTCATCTTGTGCACCGCTGTATATTAAACTAATTGATTGTCATGGATACATCTTTAGTAGCTGCTCTGATCAACTATTGCTATGTAACCAATGACTCCACAATCTAGTGGCCTCACAAAGCTATTTTTTAAAAATTAAGATCATGAATCTGATATATTTCCTAAATTTAACTGGCTAAATTTGTTCACTGCCATGGGTTGTAGCTGTTGTTTAGTCTTTGTGGCATGGGTATATTACACCTGCTGGATCAACTTTGAGGTCTTCCATAGGCCAAGACTTCTTTTGAAACTCTACATAACACACATACATCTGCTACATGTCTCCTGATATTGTCATGTGGCTTATTAGAGCAGACATGCCTCCTAACAGGTCACAGTGTTGGTGAGTGTCTTCCCTTGGCATATGTCCTTTCCATTGGCTTGTTTAAGTACCTAATGGCCCTTATCCGTAGTTGGCAACTCTAATTTTTTCTTAAAACAACAACAACAAAAACAACAAAAAAACTCATGGAAAAATTCAAGGGTACCTGTCACTTAAACCAAACTTCTTACTTAATAAGTAAGAAGCAATTTAAATTTACTGTCATTTAAAATTACTGAATCACAGGCAGAATTTAGTTTATTTTTAAATAATGAAGAAAATTGGGCACAACAGGAGCTTTTTCTTCCCTGAACTTTTCTTAAACACATTCTCTGTTTAAATCATGAGATTTATTAAGAGCATTTTTTTTATAAACTGTAAGAGACATTCACTCTCTCTCCATCCCTCCTTTCTCTCAACCTACCCCTGTGTTCACTTTTTTAACCTATTTCTTACAAATCTGTCCCTCCTTTTCACAAATATTAAATGCCTCATTTTACTCCATAACTGAGTATTGCAGTGAAATAATTGCTCTTTGCTCATCTTCTAAGACTTTTTTTATATAAAAAATAACTCATTTTATATAAAACTCTTTTTATATAAAAATATAAAATATAAAAATAAAATAAAAAATAAAGTAAAATATATAAAAAATAACTCTTTTTATATAAAAAAACTCTTTTTATATAAAATGTCAATGTCACAGCATCTTCCTTTCACTTCCCAAAGTTTGCAGTTCAAGCACGGGCAATTAAAGGGTGAAGGTAGAGAAAGCCTATCCTAATATTTTCTTGCATGTCTTTGCTGTGCTGCTGATAAAACATAAAGAATACACTATTTGGAACTTCTACATATACAATAGCCACCTTGTATTATTCCACTTACAGTACTCTAGAAGTCTCAAATGACCAGAAGAAATGAGAAATCGACAGGAAAATAAGCACACTGATTGAACACATTCCCCTGGCAACACAAGGTGCCAGTTAGCTACAGTTAATGTAGTCTTAATATATCTATGTCACAGAGAAAGACAGAATACCTGCTAAAAACCTTCACAGTTTTTTATCTCACTTGCAACAGTTTTGATGAAAAAAAATTTTCATATTTGGTGACTTAGATAATCTTTATAAAATGTAACTGGGATTTCAATATTAATTTGTTTTAGTAGTTATATTGCAAATCCTTTCTATTTCCCTCAGATGAAACAATCTCTTTATTCTTTTGAGATGTCAAATCTGAATCAAATTTGAAACATGCAACATCTTCTTTTGTTCGGTATAGAAGAAAACCATGTTCTTTTATTGATATTCCTGGCTAAAAACAGGGTAGCCTTTTGATTTTAGTGGTAAAGAAGCACATCAAAGCATTGCTTCTGATCTGGATCTTGGTTGCCATTGGTTGCAAGCTGTGCTAAACACACAGGTATATGTGTACATATGGTCACACTATTTATAAGGTAATGATTTTTTTTTCCTCGTCCTTCCTCTTTTTTTCTTCTTCCTTCTTTCCCATGCTGCATTAGGTACATGTTAATTTTTGTGAATGAGAACCGTTTTTATAAATCTCTGTTTGGGTCCCTATTTTTTTTTAAAGATTTTATTTATTTATTTGACACAGAGAGAGATCACAAGTAGGCAGAGAGAGAGGGGGAAGCAGACTCCCCACTGAGCAGAGAGCCTGATGTGGGGCTCAATTCCAGGACCCTGTGATCATGACCTGAGCCGAACACAGAGGCTTAACTCACTGAGCCACCCAGGCACCCCTTAGGTCCCTATTCTTGACCCTTCGTTCTTCTTGAATCCTTGACTTTTAAGATAGCTTCATTGCTCTAGTCCACTACTCTGTGTGGCTGTTTCTAAGGTCCACTGCTGGAGTAGATGTTCAAATTATTAATGTTTTATTTTTTTCCCTTAAGGTAAAAAATATCATTTTGGCACAAAATATGCCAGGTTAATGTGGATTCAACGAAACCAAACAATATGTTACTGATGCAAAAAAAAAAAAAAAATCAGCTTCTATAGAAATAGGAAGAGCTTTTATGTTTCAAACATGATTTTCCAGCAGACATCAGTCCTTCAGTGGTTTATTTTTCCTTCAAGTAAAAATGAAATTTCTTTACAGAAGAGCCACACAGCATTGACAACACCCCTATGATCATGACTTAGAAAAACTGGAAGGACTGTGGAGCTCATGATGACCTAAAAAACACTTCTTGAAAAAAATAATCTAGCTTCTGTTAAAAATAGTGGTCTTAATCCAAGTGTTTCTCTCTGTTCCATCTTGAAATTCCACCAAAATTACAAAGAAGGAATAAGCAAGCAAGGAATAAGAGTGCAGAGCAAAGAGAATTGGAGAAGAGAACAGAAGGAGGAGGAGCCTAGCCTCATCTGGAAGAGTGATAACTAACATGGCAGAGAAAGCTGTACTCTAAAAATACACAGGATGGATGCCAAGGAGAAGTCAATGTTCTGTGCTTCACCCTGGGAAGTCCCAATGCATTATGGATGAAGGCATGGACTGAAAAGGGGGATATTAGTTAAATTAATGTATAAGATGTTTATCATTCTTACTTCCTGCAAGCATCTCTCCCCCTCCCTGAGAAAAAAGTAGAAGTTTATTGTCAGGAAAAATGGAAACAGGGAGTTTTGGGGGCTCTGAGACACCCAGCATAGGTAAAGTCAAAGTAAAAAAACAAAATCAAAACAAGGAGATTGTATTACACGATGAGACTCTCGGTAACCTTTCCTCCCTTATAATTCCCCAGAAGGAGATGATAGAATTCTTCTCTGGAAACTAATGGGTCTCCCAATGAAGACCTACAAATAATGGCATTTGGAGTACCATAGTGAAAAGGCTATCTTTGGATGGCAGGCTGACATTTGTACGAAATCTGCTCTGTAGTCAACCTTCAGGCAATAGAGTCTCACTGGTTAAGGCTTTTCGGCTTAAGCCACTAAAATTGTCAAGTTTATCACTGAAGTCAAGAACTATTGATTCATTCTCTTTGGGAAAATTGTATGTCTGAATATTGCAGAGTGGATGAGCAATGTTTTCATAATGTCTTCATTTGGGTACCCCCCCCCCAGCAAACCCTAAGACAGGGATTAAGGAACAAAAAGCCTACTTGGAAGATGATCCCAGAGAATACTAGAAAAGGAGTGAAGAAGTCAGATGGAGGAGGAAGGCAACCAATGAAGTGTTTAACATCAATCAAGTTACCATTGTCTGTACATGGGGCTCAATCTTTCTGCAGATCATGAGGGCTAGTGGAGAAGAAAACTCAGTTATTTCTTCTGAGGTGTGAGCTAGCTGGGATATTCATACAATGATTCCAATCTTGCATTCATGGAGGGCTGTTCCAGGAAGGCATTAATTCCTTGGCATTTCTAACCTGCTATACAGGCAGCAAAGTGAGCTCTGAGAGCCAGCGAAAGACTTCAAGAAAAGCAGGCAGGGGTGCCCCTGGAACTTTAGCAGGTATGCACTGAGTGGAAAGAGCTAGGGAATTTGGGTGGGGCACCAACAGCATCTCCTACACATAATAAAATACTATTTTTTTTTTAAATTGCTATCTGGATTATAATGTATTTGGACTCCACATAATTGAAGACTGTAGCAATCCATGAGAAATTATATTATTTGTTCAGGTTTTTTTTTTTTTTCCTAAATAAGTACGTAATTTTTGAATAGGAATCCTGAGTCTACCCAAGTTTCATGGGAAAACAAAAAAAAACAAAACAAAACAGGTTTTAATTATTTTTCATGAAATTTCCCCAAGAATATTTGCAAGTACATTTTAAACAACCTGATAGCAAACTTTCTTTTCTCTTATATGGATCCCATTTTTATTTCCAGAGAAATACTTCTTAAGATCAAAGATGGTGAAACTCATAAACTGAGGCAGATTCTGAGGGTCAAATAAAAATAGAGGGGGAAAAGGAACATCTTTCACAAATATTGGGCCAAGAAATTACATAGAGGAAGCAAATTACAAATCTTTGCTACTTGTGGGAAGTAAAGCATATTCCTATCTGCAGCTCACACTAGGTTTTGAAAGGTGAAGAGAAATCTCAAAAGCCCTCAGACCCTGCTGGACAGAGAGAGAGACAATGAGAGTCATGGCAACCGAGACTATATGCTCTGTATGCATCTCCTTATTCATGAGAGAAAATCCAACCAGTCAACTGGCAAATATATATGGCCACTCAGAGGTCTTGGTGCTCATGAAAAAGAATTTCTTTTGCTGTTCTTAAGACTGAGAGGCAAACAATGTATCTTAAAAAATACTGATTTCTTATGGTCCACACATACGAAGAGCATATAATTATTTTAGCTGACAGCAATACTGTTTTCGGCACATATGCCTTTATTTATTTCTTGTCATTAATTACAACCGAGGTATACAAGCGGCCTTTATTTTCGTTGGCCACCAGCAGAAAAAATATTTCCTGGAGAAAGCATGAAAGGTCAGGGACCAAGTTCCTTTTTCATATTTTCAGCCTTATAGTATGTGCCTAGAATATCTTAGATACAATACTAGAAAAAGAGGCTATTTTCTTTTTGAAATTGAGATCTATTTTAGGAGTAAGGAGCAGCCTGGATGTGTCTTCTGATTAATTTTTCTTCCAAAACATTCTTCCCGTAGAATTCTTTCTCCGAATTGTTTCAATGCAGTATCTGATTAAGTCATTGTTTTTCATTATGGCCACACAGTTTTTCCATATTTCTCAAAATGAAATTTATTATTTGGTTTAGTTTTTGGTTGGCCTGTTTTGCTCCTATATTTTGAGGCAAGATGTTAAAACATTATTTCATGAAATACTTCGAAGCGCTACAAATGTTTGGAATTATTCACATATTTATGACTTAAGATCTGTTGCATAAACTTCTATTTGCTACCTTAATTGCTATTTGTTTTATATTGGGAAAATTACTTCAAAAAAATAAATAACTTCTTTTAGCTCATTCCATGTACTTTCCCAAGTGCAGAGTTAGGCTGTTTTTTCCATTTGTTTCATCTAATTTCATATTTCATGGGAGGGTATATTTAAAATAAACAAAAAAGACTCCAAAACCAATAATATTGACAGTTCCTTTCCAAAAAACTCAAGTCTTCTTCTTCCTGTTTTTTTTTTTTAATTTAAGATTTTATTTATTTATTTGAGAAAGAGAGAGAGAGCATCAGGACGGGCAATGGGCAGAAAGAGAAGGAGAAGCAAACTCTACACTGAGTAGGGAGCCTGACGTCCAACTATATCCCAGGACCCTAGGATCATGACCTGAGCAGAAGGCAGAGGCTTAGCCAACTGAGCCACCCAGGCATCCTCATGTCATCTTTGTTCTAAGAAAGTATTTATCATCTCTGGCTATGGATCCACTGTTTCTGTCACCAGCCCCACCCGACCCTCATTCATATGTGGAAGCCCTAACGCCAACGTGACTATATATAGAAATAGAACGTTTATAGAAGTCAATAAGGTTAAGCAAGGTCACAAGGGTGGGGCTCTGATCAAATAGGATTCGTGTCCTTATAAGAAGAGATAGCAGAGAGCCCACTCTTTCTGTCTCCACCATATGAGGACACAGTGAGAAGGCAACCATCTGCAAGCCGGGAAGGGAGCTCTCACCAGAAATAAAATCAGCTGGCCTCTTTGGAAGGCATAACAATGATCATGAATTGCTTCGCTCTTAAGAATAAATTGTCATATTCTGGAAATTGGTTGATTTAGGTTTCTCTGCATCCTTAGATCTCTGGCATATTAAAACAACAACAATAAAACAACAGCAACAACTTCGATTTTATAGCTTACCTAGCTTATTTTTGTTAAGGTGGAAGAAACAATAACAGGTTTTTCCTCATCTTCTTTGAAAGTGGAAATCCCTAACACTTTAAAATGTAATTTGAAGATATTTTTGACTTTATGTTGGTCTTGTTTTAGAGATCCACAGCGGAATTTGCTAACAATAATTTGCTAGTTGCACAGTATATTGTTTTATATTTGATTAACATCCATCAACTGGCTAATGTATTCCAATAATTGACAAATTTGTGGATAATGATTCTACTTTCAATAATGATCAATAATGATTCATTTACTGGAACATAGACTTTGGGTTAGACTAGCCTGGCAGTTACTTAAAGTTACTGCTGCTGTATGTGATAAGCCCTTTATTGGTCCTTGAGCTGCTAGGATTTTTTTCACTCAAAATTTTCCATTATCCTTGGATGAATGGTCATCATCTTATTGTTTTAACTATTTTCTCTATAATTTCATTTGTACATATTTAATTCTATTGCTTACGTGAATACTATTTTTTTTTTAATTTGGCATCTATTTCCTCTTAAATTTCATTTAAGAAAAATAATCACATTTATTGGAATTTATTAAAGAGAAGTCATGCTTAATTTTATTTTAGAGTGATACATGTATTTCCTATCCAGGACCTTCTCCAGTTACCCTCCCCCTCAGGAATCTGAGTTGTGCAAGTCTCATTGCCTACATCATATAATGAATGTGACCATAAACATCATTACCATTTTATTAATTCACTTGTTAATCCATTTATCTTTTAACAAGTGGTAATTGGGTACCCACCAGGTACTCTGTATGTTCTCAATGTTTGGTGCAATAATGAGCAAGAAACAGTTCCTGACCTAGATTGAATTACATTATGTTGTCCCACATTCTTTCACACTCATTTCTTTTTGGTCAGTAATTTTATGTGATGTTTTTCATAGATGCTAGTATCAGTAACCTAACTCACTTTTGAGTAGTCTTTTGCAATGCTGAGTCAAGTTAAAGATGAAAAGCCCTTATCTGGCTTACAGAATCTCAGAAGAGTTATTGAATTAATGTTGCCTTCATAGACATTCCAGGTGGTAGGTCCAGCCTAACACCTGGCAGAGAGTCTCAATAAGAATCATATAAAAAATAGAAAAGATACTTAACTAACAAGATTTCACACCTACCCATTATTAACTTCCCCAAATTTTAACCTGAATTTTTATGGATGGAGAGACATTAAAAGAACATATAGGAGAAGGCACTGTAGCTTGTGTTCTAATTCTTAGATACCAGATTTTGTGGGAGATGTTCTCCTATTTTTTTTGAGATCCCATGGCATCTTGTTCTACTATTACTTGACATCCTAAGGGGTTATTGGCATTATAAAAATTAGCAAGATTGTCAAATTTCCCCAAAATTTCATGAGTAAAGACTTGATTATTCTGTTTGGTTCAACAAATGAATATGCAACATATAATACTTCTTGATGAAAACAAAGTTGTCGGTTACTTAAGCCATTTTTTAGGATGAGAAGAATTGTGTTATATGACCTTCAGCTATTTATTTATCAATTGGTAGTCAATTGTTTTACATTTTCAGGATTGCCTAACTTTAACCTTTATTTATCCAGCCTCCTTTCCTAGAGTTTCACCTACCCGGTAATAGCCAGCTAGTATAACTTTAAATTATTCTGTGTATTCATGATCTGTACATAGATTCAAGTGTGATTGACAGGGTTCTTAGTATATTGGTGGCTTCAAATAGAGCCATCTGGATGGACCAAACATTGAAACCTGATTGTTCTCTTTTGGAAATAAAATTTAACTGCTGTTATATACCAATACTTGGGTACCCTTGGGGGAGAATTTATCTAAATATATCTGTACTAAATATAACATGAAGCCCATTTTAACCCGGTTCTAAATATGTGATTCCAGGAAAGTTCCTGAGAATGATGGGCAGGAACCATCTACCATGACTTGTGACCTTCAACAGAGACACTGATACCACCATGAATTACTGACAGCCCTGCCTTGGTAGTCTTCCTGGTCCACGCTTATAAGCTCTTCTCTTTCTATTCTATTTCCAGGTAACAATAAGGTGGAGAATATTTTCCTTGCAGAAATACATACTTAAATTACAGATAAAGATATTGAATGTCAAGTGAAGCCTTCTATGGGTAACTTGCAATCCTTAAGTTGGGGGTAGCAAAACAAGTTATTGATTTTAAATTTAAAATCAGATAGATTAGCCCATAATTCTTTCGGAAGAAAGCATTTAGCTATGGCATCCAAAGTGGAGGCAGAAGCATAGAAGAACACATTTTTATACCCTAAAACTCACATGATTGGAAGTTTGTTTTATTGAAAGGAAAAAAAAGCAGGGGGGTAAGAGTTTAGAGAATCATTTTCCATGGCCCTGTCTCTGGAGTAAGCAAAAGAATGAGCTACAAATACACATTTTTTATCATATTTATATGCCTGACTTAATGGTTAATTACTTCTACCATGTTTGAAATTAGCTAGAAAAATGAGTGGACACATAAATATTCAAGCTGAGGAAAAGAGAGGGCAGAAGACATCTTAAGAAAATGTTTGGTGGTGGACACCTAGGTGACTTGGTTAAGTGACTGTCTTGATTTCTCCTTAGGTGATGATCTCAGAGTCATGAGACTGAGTCCCATGTTGGGCTCTGTGCTAAGTGGGGAGTCTGTTTGAGATTCTCTCTCCCTCTCTCTCTCTGTTCCTTCCCCTGCTCCTGCTCTCTCTTTCTCTCTCTAAAAATAAATAAATAAACCTTAAAACAAACAAACAAAAGAAAATTTTGAAAAATAAGGTATGCAGGCTGAATTTCCTTTCTATACCCATCTACTCTTTGGAAGAATCCTTGAATCTTGAATAAGAAATCTCTCTGTCTTATTGTTCCCTTGTCCCAGATTCTCTTCTCTTTCTTGGAGCTTGATGTGATGGTGGGGTCTAGGTCTTGGGTCACTCAGTCAGTTTATCAGAAGCCTGTGTCATGCTTAAAGCAGAAATCTAACAGTATTTTCTTGGAGTTTTTTTGAAATCCACTGATTGCTCTGAGAGAGGATGGAATGCTCTCTTATACTCAGTTTCCATGCAGTGATTCAATTTAGTACACATACACACATTGTGCCAACTGCTGGTAAGAACCAGGCATGTAAATGCAGTCTAAACATCTGCTGTGGCCCTCTGCACGTGTTAAGCCTGATTAGTCACCATTGCAGTTTAAGTCCAGGATCCTTCCAATAATTTCTATGACTTCTGTCCTCATTTTTTTCTGACTTTGCATTCATGCATCAGTGCACACATACTGTTTCAGACCTATACCGACCAGTAGACAAGTATAAGTCCTGTTGCTATTACTCAGGAGAAACTGAATCATACTCAGAATTTTCTAACTTTAGACACACTAGTGAAAAGTTGAAAATAGTGTGGGAAGATCTCATGACACACTTTCTTGTTTTCTTCCATCTTTTTGGCCCTTTTCTCTCATTCTTCATCTTATCAAAGGACTTATCCTTGACCGCTTGAGCTTCTTCATCACATGCCCCTTAAAACTGTCAATATACAAATGAAACAAGATGGGATCGGGAGGGAAACCAACCACAAGTGTCTCTTAATCTCACAAAACACACTGAGGGTTGCTGAGGGTAGAGTGGGCATGGAGAGGGTGGTTGGGTTATGGACATTGGGGAGGGTATGTGCTATGGTGAGTGCTGTGAAGTGTGTAAGCCTGATGATTCACAGACCTCTACCCCTGGGGCTAATAATACATTACATGTTAATAAAAATAATTAATAAAAAATTAAAATATTTTAATGTAAAAATACACTTTTTTAAAAAAACATATTTCTCCTGTGGAGCATGGCTCCAATAGTCTAGGTTACCTCCATAGTCGGAACTCTACCCTTCCCTTCAAATGTAAACAAATTCATTATCCAACAATTGATGGTATAGCTAAATAAATGTGAACTTGAATGTAGGCAAGTCTTTAGGGAAATTCAAATCTCCCAATTAACTTTTAAAAAAGTAAAAACCTGCATAAATTGGGGATGGGAAATAGAAATTCTTCTATTCTATCTGAATAGAAGAAAATTAGAGGTAGTCAAATATCTATCCCCAAATCTGCATCAGGTCAAAATAATATCATTTGTTTTGCCCAATTTCAAAAATCTCTAATTTCTATTTTATACAAAATGCTCCAGAGTAGAGAAATTAATGGTAAATATGAAAGTCTTCCCAAATTGTTCTATAAGAATAATATAACTTTGATATCACAAATGAAAAGTGAATGCATATAAAGCTTAATTTTCTTAATAACTTAGAGGTATTAATTTTTTTCTTGAGTTAATATTGAAAAGTTAGGTTCTTAAAAATTTGTTCACTTTGATGTAAGTTTTCAAATTTGTTAGCATATTAACACTAATCCCGTTCTCTTTTTATGTTTTAAAATTTAACTTTATCAGAGTACCACATACATATAAAAGGTACACAAAAACCTTGTAAGGTAGATTAATTTTCACAAAAATAAGTACAAATAAAAACAGTACTCAGAAAAAATAATGCAATATTATCAAATATCAATAGTTCCCTCCATTGTCCTTGAGGGAAACTATGTTACTGTAACCATTTTTCTGCCTGTGCAACCATAGACTAATTTTGCATTTTTTAAAAACTTTTATAAAATGAGTCATTCTGTATATATTCTTCAGTCTGGCTTTTATTCTTAAGGCTTAAGGATTTGTCCATGTTATAGAATGAAGTTATAATCTGTTAGTTTTAATTTGTGTGTAGTATCCAATTGTGTGAATATGCTGCAATGTATTTATTCCCTCTACTTTTTTCAAAAGATTATATGTTGATTGGAGAGAGAGCGAACAAGCATGTGCCAATGGTAGTGGGGAGAGGGGGGATGGAGAGGGAGAGAGAGAGAGCATCTCAAGCAGACTATAAGCTGAGCTTGGAGCCTGACACAGGGCTTGATCTCATGACCCTGCAATCATGTCCTCAACCGAAATTAAGAGCTGGACACTTAACGGATGGAGCCACCCTGGCGCCCCAATTCCTTCTATTTTTGATAGACGTTGAGTGGCTTTTAGTTCTGGCTATTTCTTAAACAGGAGAAAATTAAAAGGGAGTCGAAGATCTTTCCTTAAATAGGCATCAGGCTCAGATGATTTAGGGAGCAAGTTCCACCAGCTTTTAAGAACCCATAACTTCAAAAAAAAAAAAAAGGAAAAAAAAAAGAACCCATAAATTCTATTTTCTATAAATTGCTCTAGAACAGTCTTTGACATGTCTTTTGGAATACAATTGCTGGATCACAGGGTATGAACACTCTCAAACATTTTTCTAAACTGGTACCCCAATTTAAATTCTCAATGGCATAGCTGTCATATACTGCTCCCCAACGTTTGGTGTTCACAGTTTTTTTTATTCATTACAGGTGTGTACTAGTTATATAATTAATGATATTGAGCCCTTTGTATGTACACTGGCCATTTGGATGTTTTTTTTGATGTGTGTAGTCTTTTAACCCAGCTGCTTTTCCTTCTTAAGCTTTTAAAAAAAATATGTATTTTAGATGCAAATCTTTCATTATATATGTTCATGGAAAATGCCATTGTCCCTTGAAGGCTTTCCCTTTCACTGCCTTAAAAGGTGTCTTTTGAGGAAGAGAGCTTCTTTTTCATTTTAACTTAGAATAATTTATCTACTTTTCTCCTTTATAGTTTTAGCTATTCCTGTGACTTGCTTAAAATATCTTTGACTAAGACACGGTTTTAAAGACATCCTCCTATGTTTCCTTCTAGAAACTTTATTGTTTTACTTTTGTTATTTTAAACTAGGTAATCTAATTGGAATGTGTGTGTGTGTGTGCGTGTGTGTGTGTGTGTGTGGTATAAGATATTCTCAAGATTTCATTTTCTCATGGGGTATTCTATTGTTCTAGTACCATCTATTGAAGAGACCCTCTCTCCCCCTTCCTCTGCAGTGGCACCCTTTTCATAAACCTAGTGACTATAGATATCTAGGTCTGTTGAGTGAGCTCCAAAGCCTGTGACATCTGTTTTGGTACATATTCTTTTACAGTAAATTTGATATTTGACTGTAGCTGCTGACCTTCTTTAGTCTTGGCCCTCTGTATGTGCATATAAACTTTAAAATTATTGAGTTGGGGCATCTGGGTGGTTCAGTTGATTAAGTGTTAGACTCTTGATTTTGGCTGGGTCATGACCTCAGGATTGTGAGATGAGCCCTGTGTTGGGTTCCATACTCAGTGAGGAGTCTGCTTGGCATTATCTCTCTCTCTCCCCTCCCTAAGCTCCTCCCTATGCTTGCACTCTCACTTTCTCTCTCTAAAATAAATAAATAAATCTTTAAAAAAATAAAATAATCATGGCAATTTACACAGAGACACACATACACATGCACCTGGTGGGATTTTAATTGAAAGTACATTGATTCTCTAGATCAGTTTGTGGAGAATTTATTTTTTTTAACAAAACTGAATCTTCCAGGAACATGATTTATCTCTCTGTATATTTAGGTATTTTTAAAATTTTCCCTATTACGTTTTATAATTTTTAGTGTACAACATGTTATCTTTATTCTTAGCTGCTTCATTTGTTTACACTATTGTATATTTTAATATTTTCTGATTGCTGTTGGTACATAGAAATCTAAATTGACTTTATATTCTATAACCTAGCTACATCATTCTGTTATTTTTAGGCCTCCATTTAATTGGCAATTAGTTAACTTCTATATATTCTATTTTCTGATGTATTATAAAGAGATATATTAATAGTTCTAACTATACAGAGATGGTATGATAACTAGGTGAGATAATACTTCTCAAATACTTGGAATAGTTTTAACCCATAATAATTGCTAAAATGATATTATTATATATGCTAATACAAAATGATCTCCAAGACATTGTTAACACACCAAGTCATAAATTAAAGCATTATAAATTAAAGCATTATAACTCCAATATGTTTAAGTAGCAATGATTAGGTGTGCAAGTGCATATTTACATAAATGTATAGGAAAGTTCTGAAAGAACACTAATTAGTGTGTTAATAATGGTTACTTCTGAGATGAGCATGAAGTGGGGGAACGTAAGGGACTTTATTATGTGTACTTCTGTATTTGTTCTGGATTTGTAATGGACTATATTTGAATTTTATTTAATCCCCTAAAATTCTAATTTTGAAAATCAATTTTTTTAAAAAAGATTTTATTTATTTGAGAGAGAGATGGATAGTGACAGAGGTAGCAAGAGAGAGCAGAAGTGGGGAGGAGAGGGAGAAGCAGGCTCTGCTAGGAAGCAATCCAGACATGGGGCTGGATCCCAGGACCCTAGAATCACAACCCCAAGCCAAAGATAGACATTTAACTGACTGAGCCACCCAGGTGTCCTGTAAAAATCAATTTTGATGGCTGTATGAAAGGTAGAGAAGAGCTGGAAAGCCCACAGGTTGATATAATCTTCCTTTCTTTCTTTTTTTTTGAGAGAGAGAAAGCATGTGGGTAGAGGAGAAAAGGGAGAGAATCTTCAAGCAGACTCCCCACTGAGCACTCCCCAGTGGCGTGCTCCATCTCAGGATGCTGAGATCACAACCTGAGCCTAAACCAAGAGCTGGACACTCAACTGACTGGGCCATCCAGGTGCCCCTCAATATCATCTTTCAATGTTAGTGAGCTAGTTTGAGGGAGAAATTTCCAGGGTTTATAGTTAGCAGCAACCCAGGGAACAGAATAGAAAGGATAGATTTAAGATTCGCCTCACATATGGAATGAACAGATCTCAGTGTTGATCAGATACAAGAAGTAAGGGAGAGAGAGGGAGAGGAGTTGTCTCTGATGTCTGGATTTTTGGTTTGGGTGACTTTGTTGATGGTTGTTAGTCAACGAGATGGTGAACACCAGAGGCACATAGGTTTGTGGGGGGGGAATTCAACTTTGGGCTGGGAAATCTGAGAAAGCTGTGCTGCCTTCAGGTGGATCTTGTCAGTAGGTACTTTGGGGTGTGTATATGTTGGTCAGTAGAATGGCGTGGGCTGGGGCTTATATTTTGGAGCAGACTGTGTTTCATGGATATTTAACAGCATGAGATGTCCAAGCAAAGATGTATGAAGATGGATGAGAAGAAGGCTGATGCCATAAGCTCTTCTTTCATCTCTTTTTTGTAATTGACAGTTGGGAGTATAAGACAGAAAAGCAAGATGCTCCAACAGGAGACATACTAATCTTTTTTTCTTCTCTTCCTTGAAAGATTATTATTCCACACATATTGTAGAATATAAAACTCCTTTTTTAAACAAATGGTGATGGTGGTCTGCCTTCTCAAAAAGCTGAACTGTTCTTAAAAAATGAAAGTAAAGTAAACTTTGGATGCTTTTCTGCTTCTACACAAACTGATAGCATCCCCTGTGGCTGAAAAAAATATTCCTCTTCCCCTTTTTCTCTCTGGTTACCTCACGAAGGCTACTGATTGACCAGCCAGCTATTCAGAAATGCTATGAAGTTCTGAGGGCTTTGGGCATCTGAAGGCAGGGTTCCTTTTTAAAATTTCTAGTTGACCAGAGGTATGTTGTCTCTACAGACACAGCATAACTCCTCAGTGAGAAGGAAAAATAAAATACCATTATTTTGTTGTTTTAGCTAGCTGACACAAATTGGTTGATGTATTATTTTTCTCTCCTGGAATTGAGTGTAACAACAATTCATTATTTAGAAAACTTTCATTAAATTCCCTGCAAGTTCAGGAAACTGAACCAGGCCTCGTATCTTGGATTTAAATATTAGGTGGTCATTGTCATCTTTATGGCTCTCAGAAGAGCCCTAAATATTTTTCTGTAATAAATGAATTACAATACTTTACAATAGAAGAGTGAATAGCACTTTGAAATATAGAGTGTGGAATTTTCAGTATTCATTTATAGATTGCCTTGTATTTTTATAAGTGTATCCAAACAATAGAGGTTTCACTTATCAGCTTAAACACATAGTAGTATCTTAGGCCTAAACAAACAATAAGGCTTTTCTCTTAGTTACCAAGAGGGGGAGTCTCTATTCAATTTCATTTTCTCAGCATAAAATTTACAACAGTGACATTTCTTGGAAGGTTCCTTTGTGTTGAGACATGGTCTAGGTATAAGGATATATGATACTTAGTCAAGCAAATGATAATTGAAACTATCATTCGATATGTGTGACTAGTAAACAATAGGCTAAGGAGATATGTGGCTAAATGATAAAAAAACAATCAAAGAATGAGTGGGTAGTGTGTCATAAAACCTTGGCAATGGTTTGCCAGGGACTGTATCTTAATCCAAAGGGAAGAAACCAGTGCATGGATTTCCTGATGCTTTTACATCCAATTTGAGTTATAGAATAGGGGCACCTGGGTGGCATAGTCAGTCAAGTGATTGAGTCTTGGTTTCGGCTCAGACTGTGATCTCAGGGTCACGAGGTCAAGCCCCAGATCAAACCCTGTGCTCAGAGCAGAGTCAGCTTGAGATTCTCCCTCCATCTTTGCCCCTCCCATTCATGCTGTCTCTCTAAAATAAATAAATAAGTGACTCTTTAAAAAAAAATAAAAAATAAAAAACCTGACTTCTTAGAAAAAAAAGACAGGTACACATACACGGTCTACACAGTAAAGAACATAATTCTGTGAATACTTTAGTCCACAGCCAACATTCAATTTAGAGGATAATTAAGGGAAAGGAAATTTCTTCCTTAGTTATCCACACTGACTTTCAAATGGTTGTTACTGGAAGCAGCAAAAAATAAAACAACAAAAAAATACAGTCTTTTCAGAAGTGTTATAATAACTCAATGTATTAGTTTCCTACTACAGGTGTAACAATGATTTGTGTCTTCCTCACATACAATATAAATTCACCCCATCCCTAGGTCCCCATAAGTCCCAACCCATTAGAGTATCAAGTCAGGTTCAAAATCTGATCTAAATCTCATTAGTTCTGAAATCCCAAATCTCATCATTAAATCATCTAAATTGGGTATGAATGAGACTCTAGATATATTTCATCCTGGCACAGAATTCCTCTCCATCTGTGTACCTATAACATTGAAGATTCAAGTTATCAGCTCCAAAAATAAAATGATGGTATAAGCATTGGATAGCAGTTCTATGTATCCCCATCCCCCAAAGGAGAAAATGAAAAAGAAAAAAGGAGATCCTAAGCAATTCTGAAATTCAAGGGGGCAAACTCCATTAGATTTTAAGCCCAGAAATAGTTGATTCCCCTATGGTCCATGGACCCACCCTCTAGGATCAAAGTTTTGTTCTTCTGCCCCACAGAATCATCTTTCCTTTTCCACTGAAGGTATGACTTTTACCAGTCTATTTCCTGCCTACAAATTCGTGGGAGTCCAAAATCTTGTGGGTCTTCTGCTAGCTCAGGATTCATTCCATTAGATAAAATATTTCTTCAATGGTCTTTTCTAGATAATATCTCTATTTTTGTCCTCTGCTGAGATAGCTGAGGGGACCCATGATTCAAGTGCCCCATCACTTCAGAAAGCCTTCTATATGAATGCATACTGTGACATTTTGTCTCTTGTAAGAATGTAGGGAAAGGCTCCAGAGATTCACCTTTGGTTTTCTCTCCAAAGTGTCTCTTCCTGACAGAGAAGCTCTTAATTTTGGTATCTTTTGCAACCTGGATAAGGCTAAGTACACATTTCCACCAAATCTTTTCTGCATCATGGTTCCTCTCTCGAATTCTTTCTTTCTTTCTTTTTTTCTCACATTGTACAATAGGCAGCAAAGAGGACCAAGCTGCATCTTTAACACTTTGCTTGGAAATCTCCTCAGTGAAATATCCAAGTCCACTGTCTCTCATTTCTGCTCTCCACTCAACTCTGCAACACAATTCTGCTACGCTTCTCACCACTAAATGACAGGGTTACCCTTTCTCTCAGCTTTCATCAGGATGTTACTCTTTATTTCTGAGACATTAGCAACAGCCCCTTTAATGTACATATTTCCATCAACAGTCTTGCATGATAATTTTAATGTTCTCTAAGATGATAGAGGCTTACTTCCTTCTGAGTCCTCACAAGTAGCCCTATAGTGTCCATATTTGAACCAATCATCTGTCTGGAGGAATCTAGGTTTTGTCTTTCACACACCTCAGAATTCCTCAGTCCTCTACCCATCATCCAATTCCAGAGTCACATCCACATTTTTAGGTATTTGTTACAGCAGCATTTCCATACACCAAAAATGTGTGGGAATTTCTTGTTGCAACAAATTATCACAAATCCAGTGCCTTAAATGGCACAGATATATTCTCTTAGAGGTGAGAAGGGCTGGAGAAGTCCAATATGAGTGTTAAGGGACTAAAATCAAAGTGTTAGTTGGTTTGATTCATTCTGGAGTCTTTGAGGGGAGAATCTACTTCTTTGCTTTATTCAGCTTCTAGATGCTGCCTGCATTCTTTAGCTCCTGACCCGCTTCTTATGTCATCCCATCTTCTTTCTTCCATTGTCCTATTTCTTACTACTTTTCTGATCTCCTGCCTCTCTCTTATAAGCACCCTTGTGATTACATCAACCCCCACCCCCATAACCGAGGATAATTTTCCCACCTAAAAACCCGTAACTTACATTTACAAAGTACCCTTGCCACGTAAGATACCATCTTCACAGGTTCTGGGATTATGATATTGAATATTTGGTAGACATCTTTGGGGGAATCTCTGAAAGAAAACAGATTTTTGCCTAGGTTACCCAATTTGAGAATTGTTTTTGGCCCTCTACTTTTGGCATTTATTTATTCATTTGTCTTATCATTTAATACATTAGCATTTAATAATCACCTCTTCTGGACCAGGCTCTGTGTCATGTTTCAGGGCGAATAAGGATGATTATTAGGGTTTCTATACTCAAAGCCAAAGAGAAGAGAATTGCAAAACAATATTGTAAAAACAATAATGGAGGTACAAACAGAATGTCAGATCTGTGAGAATCAATATCCTAGTGCCTGTTCCCCATTAAGTGAAATGACATAATCATATACGCCAAGTATGTTTCAAAATACTAACCAACATATAGCATTCCTTGGGAGTCTCAGGTGAGGACAGACTGCCTGGGAATTCTTATACACTTCCTCAAAATTTTGAGCAATATAAGAGCCTTAAACCCGAATTTCTTTTTAGCAGGAAATGTTTTAAGCATTTATCATGTCAATCCTCATACTCTGGACAATCCTGGTCCCCAACGGTGGCCAACAAAGTTCAAGAAGCATTGAAAATATGATAATGATAATGATATATCATTATCATTAAATACTTGTCAAGCTGAATTGAACTGAATTTGGATTTGAGTTGCAAAAAAAGACCGCTTGAAAAAAAAAAAATTCCTGCCATTATAGAGGGACTTGGGAAGAGTGTAATGAGGTTCTTTGTTGACTTCTACTTCAGCTGGTGGTCAGAGTAAAGAAATTCCTATCAGGTGTGACATGGAGAAACGAGATCAGAAGAAAGAACAGTGCTGGTTGGATTTGAGATGTGATCAGGAAGGTTTTTATATATCCCTTGGTAGCCTCTAAAGGGCCTTGACAGATGTATCCGCCCTAAAAGCCTTAATAACCCAACCAATCTGTTTGGCATTGGTGGTAGAGTTGCTGATCATCAATTTTATACTTGTTAATGATTTACTAGTAGCAAACCCAGCCCCAATGTCTGCAGTCCAGTAGCACTGGCAGCCGTAGAGGAAATACTGGCCTTGAGGTGCTGCACAAACTGTAAAGAGCCAGAATTATCTAGTCTTGACACTTTTTAATGCTGCCAGTAAGAGTGTAGTCTTGGACACAAACTCTACTCCTGGCTTAAAAAAGTGACACTATCATTGATACCAAAGATTTATTCTATAATAGACAGACTGCTGGTGTGGAAACTTGTCATCTATAATCTACTGCTTCCAGAAGGCTGGGCTAAAATATATCTTTTCACTGTGGACCAAATCCATGCACTGAAAGGTTTGCTGACCAAATGGGTAGAATAAATATGGGAGTGTTTATCTACCCTAAGGGTAAAGGCAAACAAATTAATTTCAATCTCTTTAGCAGATGTCTTGGCAGTCCCAAGATGAGTGTGATTGCTATCAATGTCTCTTATTTATCAGTTAAAGCATTCTAGAGATTTTCTAAAATCCAGAGCCTTTGTATCCTGTCTCCTTTCTACACTGCCCAGGCAGCAGTGACTCTTCTGTTTTTTGCTCCATGATAATCATTATCAACCCACCATTTATTAGCATCTTAATGTGCAGTTTATTTAAATGGTCCCTTAATTTCATTTAATCTTCTTGTATGAAGATTTTCCAACCCCAACATTAGCTTGGGTGTTTTTATCTTGCTCAATTCAAGCCTAAATTTTAGGAGAAACTACCTTCACACCCATGACCCTCTGTGTCCTTGTGCCCCTTTAGTACTTTGAGATGCCTTGACATGGATCAGGGAGGAAACTCTCATACTCAGCCAAAAGCTATGGCCTTCAACAATGAAAAGCTTGGATAAATGTTGGCCTACTTACATTATGACTAAAGAACTGGTTTGTGGGGGCTCCCGGTATGGAATGGGTACACTGTGACTGTGACTTACCTAAAGGCAACTAGCCAATTTTGGCAAATTTTACTCCAATTGGAACCTCAGAATTGATGAACTCTCTCATATTCTGAGGCAGGAAAACAGTGTCTATTATAGCACTTTTTTCTCTGGTCTACATACCTGGCACTTTCTGTGTTCACAATCCTCCTCTAGAGCCTGGGCCTCAAGATTTCCACACCCTCATTTGGATACTTCTTTTCCTTAGGTTTCCACTAATGTCCCCTTTCTACCTTTTACCCTGAAGCTTTCTCATCAGACTCTTATCCCAAAAAGGAATACACAAGATATCTAAAAGTGCTTAGTTTTCCTAGTTCTGGGGCCCTAACCATTATTCACAGATAATGTGTTTATTCTACCTCAAGGTAAGAAGGGCTTGGGATTTGTGGGAGAACTGTGGATCCAAGGGCTTCCAGAAAATGAAACAATAAAGTTGGGTTTTATATTAAAAATTAGAACAAGTTGCATATTACTTAAAGAATGTGGAGCATGGTAGTTAGGCTGTGCGTGTTCTCAGGTCAGTCTGGCTGAGTCTGCAGATAGACTCTAGCACTGACTAGCTCACCTAGGAAAGAAGTTGGCCATTTTTTTTACATTAAGGGTTAATAGTAAATAGTTTGGCTCTGTGGCCATGCAGCCTTCATTACATCTACTCAACACTACCACTGTAGCATGAAGGCAACCACAGGCATTGCATAAACCAATGAACATGACTGTATTCCAGTAAAACTTTATTTAAACAAAAACGAAAAGAACAGATGCTAGGCTGGATTTAGTTCGTGAGCTATAGTTTACCACCCCCTGAAATATACCAATTTACTTAATGCCATGGACTGATTGTGTGTATTCCCAAATTCATCCCTATAGGATGGTATCTGGAGGTGAGCTTTTGGGACTTTTTGTATGCTGAGGATAGAGTCGCCATGCGGATAGAGTCCTAATGAATGGCTTAGTGCCTTTATGAGAGAGACACCAGAAAGTTCCCTCACCTCTTAAATTTGTCGTTTGTCATGTGAGAACACAGGGAGAAAGACGACTTCTATGAACCAGGAAACATGTTTTTACCTGACACCGAATCTTCTGGTCCCTTTACCTGGGACTTCTCGGCTTGCAAAACTGTGAAAAATGATTGTTTGATGTTTAAGTCACACAGTGTATGGTATTTTTGTGATAGCAGCCCCAAGAGACTAAGGCATTTAGTCTCTCTGACCTCATTTATAAAATAGGGATAATAAGATAATACTATGCACATAAATTACTTAGAAGCATACCTGGAACTCCAGAAATTCTATTATTATTGCTATTGATACTATATAATTTTATACCTGTGAAATCAAATCTACATAATTTTATACCTGTGAAATCAAATCTGCACTTTGTTATCTGATTGACATTTCAAATTTAGTAAATCCAGAACAGAACTTTTGATCTTTCTTCTTAAATTTGTCCGTCTCTCAGACTTCCCCATTTCAGTGGAAGGCAATTCCATCGTTCCAGGTGCTCAAAATAAAACCTTGGACTCAGAGCCAACTCTTTTCTTTCCCCCATATCCTATATTTAATCCATTAGGGTGTTCTTTTGGCTGTATATCTAAATATATCTAACACTGATGACTTCTCCCTCTTTCTACTGCTACCACCTGGTGTCTCTTGGCTATAACTGGACCTTTTCATGGAAGTTTAAGGAAAATCCAACTCCCATCTTTGCTGTCTGGCTAACCTCACCCTTCCTTCTGTGGCTTATTAAAGTTAGTTTTACTTTATTTGCAACTATTTTAAAATATTAAGTAAAGTCAATGGGCATTATTTTCCCGGCCAGTTTACCATCATTGGAGAATCTCAAGCATTAAACATAGGGAATAAAATCATTCCAATTCATGCAGAAAACCTGCTAAGTAGAACAAGAGGAGGGTGGTTAGTTAAGTTCCTGTACCTAACTAGGTGCCAGGTAGAAGATTGTTCAATAGGAAGTGGTTTAGTTACTTCTACTTCACCAAGAAGCATTAAGTCTGGGTGGGCTGGGACTAGGGTGGAGAGAATGAGGTATTTGCCACTGCTGCAAGATTGAGGAGGCGCCAAAAACTCTGTGGTCAAGAGAAATGCTATTTTAATGCAATATTCTAAAAGAATCAAATCAGCAAACTATGACTCTTGGCATAGCTCCTGTTTTTGTCAGTGAAATTTAATTAGAAGAGACCTATCCATTTCTGAGGGAGATGGGTCCCAGGCCTGGAGAAAGAGCAGCAGGGAGTTCCGTGGGCAAGCTGATCAGCAAGTCTTCATGCCTATAGTTGTCTCTTGCTAATAAGCCTCACCTTCCCCATGATCCTGGTGCAATGGGAAGGAAATTGGCCTGGGGAGCTGCCTGACCAGCATTCTTGTTCTGGAATTGCCATTGGCCCTGGGCAAAACTTGTAATCTCTCCTTATCCATGAAATTAAAGGTTTGAACATCATCCTCCTCAAAGGTCTTGTACTTCTAAAATTCTACAAAATGCATTTGCCCAACTTTCTCTAGGTACTGGTCATGTATGCTATTTGTCTTGTTGCCTGAGTCCTCTGTGCTCACATTTCGCTTTTTTCCAACAAAGTTCCTTTCATTCTTAGCTTTGAGGTGGTGAATTCTGATACCAGCGTAGTTAAAGTGTACCCTGGAGCCCCCTCCAAATCCCATATAGTACTGACTTATTAGCATCTCCCCCAAAGCACTGTGCTCTCCTCTGGGTGCAGATGACGGTACATGCTAGAATTCTCATTCTGTTGCTTTCATTCTGCAAGTGCTTTTATACCCTGCTCATAAATCTGAATACTAATAACTTTAAATTGGAGGCTGCTGGCTAGCAGCCTTTATTCTTTTCTGAAGGTGACACCAAAGTGAACAGGCACATAGCAGACACATTTACAGGAATTAAAAAGAAAAATGTGAGGGGCGCCTGGGTGCCTCAGTTGTTAAGCGGCTGCCTTCCGCTCAGGTCATGATCCCAGGTCCTGGGATTGAGCCCCGAGTTGGGCTTCCTGCTTGGCGGAGAACCTGCTTCTTCCTCTCCCTCTCCCCTTGCTTGTGTTCCCTCTCTTGCTGTTTCTCTCTCCCTGTCAAATTAAGAAAAAAAAAAAAAGAAAGAAAGAAAAGAAAAGAAAAAGAGAGAGAGAGAAGAAGAAGAAGAATGTGGATAGCATTCACTCACAGTGAGTGAGACAGTTCTTTTTTAAAGAGCTCCAAGCCTGGCTTTGATGAGTAGAATGAAGGCAGAGAGGGACAGAAAAGATTCGGGAAACAGGCTCAATGCCCTTGGGCAACTGCAACTAACAAGGGCCCTTCAGCCACTCTTCAGCCAGTCTCTGTTGTAGTGCAGCTGGCTTTTCTACAAATCATTGCTAATTTAGCACTGTTATACCCATAGATTAAAAGGTACATTTAGGGGTGCTTGTGTGGCTCAATCTGTTAAGCAACTGTCTGCCTTTGGCTCAGACCCTGATCCCGGGGTCCTGGGATCAAGCACTGCATTTGGCTGCCTGCTCAGTGCAGAGCCTGCTTCTCTCTCTTGTTTTGCCCTCTACTTATGCTTGTTCTCTCTCTCTAGTGCTCTCACTCTCAAATAAATAAATGAAGTCTTTGAAATAAATAAATAAAAAGCACATTTAACTAGCACTGATGACACTATAAATTGAGGTCCCCATCCTCAAGCATATCAATTTTTCTATACCTGTAAATCTATTTCCTTCTTAAATATCTAATGAATTTTTGTGGACACTAATATGAACCATCCCTCTATCTCTCTACTAATTTCATTTCCCACAAAAAAAAAAAAGAAAAGCAACTATTTAACTCACATTAAATTTTTTAAAAGATTTTTAACTCTTTATTTGTGAAAAAGAATAAGAGAGCAAGAGAGAGAGCACAAGCGGGGGGAGCAGCAGGCAGATGAAGAGGGAGAAGCAGACTCCTTGCTGAGCAGGGAGACTGATGTGGGGCTCCATCCCAGGACCCTGGGATCATGACCTCAGCCGAAGTCAGACGCTCAACCAACTGAGCCATCCAGGTGCCCCAATCACATTATATTTTGATCGAGCCAATAGCAATCATTATTTTTCACACTTTTTCTGGTCAATGAAGAAATTTTTCACTCACCACTAAAGAAGCATCATGACAGGCTAGGACTGACTACCAGAAAGACATATACCTTGTAGAAAATCCAGTGGCTAAAGACTGAACAGTCACTCTGGCCACCCCCTGCATCATTAGGGTTGGCATAGGAAACATTAGTTCCTTTCCCCTCAAAATGATTCTTGCCAGGTCGTTAGTTTTCAAGCAGCATTTGCACGCACCTCTGCTCTCCCTGTGCTGTCCCAAGCTAACCCCTTCTTAATGGATGGGGAGCCTGGCATCTTTGCTTTCCATGTGTACCCACTCATCTTCTGCCTACACCCTTGCTGTTCTCTACATGGTTCTGGCAGGAAGTTGATTTCCCCAGAGAAGCCAGAATCACAATGGACCAAAGAAATTGTCCCAGAGAACTCAAGCGATCAGTAGATGTGATTGACATGTCACAGGTTTTCTGAGAGTCATTTGCTTTTACTGTTACTGGAGAACCCACATTGCCTTTCAGTGAATGTTGAGCATCATTTTTAAGGGTCATTTGCTCACCAAAATGATGCTTTACAAAACAAGAGTGTCTTTTATTATCTATGAAAATGGTTTTTGTTGTCTTTTAAGAATATGAAACTAATTTAAAGTCCATTGTTTTTGTAAAAACAACATTACAAGACTAGAATGATTTTGTATATATTTTATTTATTTATTTTAAAAGATTTATTATTTATTACAGAAAGAAATAGAGAGCATGAGCAGGGGGAAGGGCAGAGGGAGATGGAGAGAGAGAATCCCCGCTGAGCAGACTCCCTGCTGGGCCTAGAGCTGGATGCCTGCATCTCATGGCCCTGAGATCACAACTTGAGCTAAAACCAAGAGTCAGATGCTCAACACACTGAGCCCTCCAGGCACTCCTAGAATGATTTGTTTTTCTTTTTTTAAGAAATAATTATCTATAATCCCACTATCTGAATATGGGAATATTTTTTTCTTAAGTATCTGTTTCCAATCTTGGTCTCTATGCCTAAGTCTATTTTTAAAGTTACAGTATTCATGTATATTCGAATTTACTTCCCTTCTGTCACAGGACTTTCCCATGATGCAGCCCCCATTGATAACATTTTTAATAGCAACTTAAGAATCTACTAGAAGAACTAGACAGTGTTTTTAGATAGTAATGCTCTCTGTTGCTCTAGTGATGGGTAAGCAACTTTGGTGGAGGTGGTCTCAATGTCCATTTCCATCTACTGTCTCTCTACCAATGCTTACGGCAGAGACTCTTTTTTTTTTTTTTTTTAGTTCCTTGAAGCTTGGATTCCACAGTAATTACGTGAAAAGTAAGTGGAAGTCTTCTGGTGTAATTTCTTTCTCTTTCTATTCTTTCCATTCATTTTCTCTCTGAGACACAAAGGTGAAGCTGGAGCAGCCATTTTGCAATCGTGAGGCTACAGGCCTTGAGGAATACCCTACGATGGAGAAACAGAATGATAGAAGAGCTTGGATCATTGAGCCATTGCACTGGCCCTGAGTTACCTGATTGTAGATTTGATATTATAAAGATGGATGATCTCTTGTTTTTAAAAGTACTGTGGTCCTCTTTTCTGTTATTTGCAGCTGTACTTATTCATTAATGAAACAACTGATAAGCCATAGGATTCTTTTTGATATAACTGATCTTGCACCACTGGAAACTTCCCAGTTATGACATAGAGTTGCTGCTAACCATGACCCTGATGATGACCCAGCAGCAGCTGCTATGAAGTTTCCATGTCAGTTTTCCTTGTGCAATTAAAAAAGTAGATACTGGTGTTGGAAATGCTTGTGTGAATTCTTCACCTCTGATGGCTGTCAAGCAGTTAAAATAAAGGTTCCATCTATTACCCGAAGGTTGCTAGAATCAAGATAGAAATATCCAGAGGAGGTCAGTGGAGAACAGCTATTGGGAGCATTTGATGATGTTCTTTCTTATGTATTTATTTAATAAATAAATATTGAGAGATGTTATGAACCAGATACTGTGTTATAAGGCACTGAGACATCCAGATGGTTGATTAAAGAAATTTCTTAGGTGAAAGAAAGGAAAAATTCTTCCTCTGTCTTGCAAGGTCTTCTGGCTGGACTAAGAATTAAATTTACATGAAACAGGTTAACTAGGAGGAAAAAAAAATCAAAGTTTTATTACATGCACATGGACGCCTGATAATGAAATTGAGACCTACGAGATGACCAAGGCAGGCGGTTTTTACATTTAAGACAATAAATAGGTGAGGAATTGACAGGACAAGGAAAATAACTTTAAGAGCTTAAATTAGCAAGGAATTCTAATTAGTATGTGGGCTGGGGCGGCCAACTAGTAAAATAACAAGGTTTGTTTCTGTAGCCTTCTTGGCTCTAAATTTCCTATCCCTGGTGATAAGGATGCCTCTCTATCGTGGTACAGGGAGGATGCTTTTCATATGGAGAATTATTTCCTGCTTGAAGGGGTATAGAGGAGGGTCTGAGTGTCCCTGTATGGGCTGTCTCTTAAGTAATTCTTATTTAAAATAATCAACATGCAAAGGGGCACATATTGAGGCAGCCTGATCTTGGCCTCTATAGACGGTAAGAAATACAGTCAATCAGACACTGAATTTTTAAATAACCAAAACATATATGCATGTGCCACACGTAAGAAGTTATAACTGTAATAATTGTATAGCTCCCCAAATTTTCATAAACTGAATACATTTGTGAACCCAGATCAAGAAAGAATATGATCAGCACCCTGGAAGTACCCCCCCCCACTTCTTCCTGTCACAATTCCCCTAGGTGTAGCAGCTATCTTCTTCTCCTCCTTCTCCTCCTCCTCCTCCCCCTACCCCTCCCCCTCCTCCTCCTCCTCCTTCTTCTTCTCCTCCTTCTTTCTTTTTTAAAGTAAGCTCTATGTCCACATGGGGCTTAAACTTATAATGCCCAAATCAAGGGTCTCACATTCTAATGACTGAGCCAGCCTGGAACCCCTCTCATTTATCACCATCGTAAGTTAATTTCGTCCATTTTGTTACTTTGTAACTTCATATTAATGGAACTATCCAGTAGGTGTCTAGCTCATTTTGCTCAGCTTTGTATGAGTGAGGGTCACTCATAATGTTGCATAAAATCAGCATTTGTTCTCATTGCTGTGTAGCCTTCCATTGTGTTGCTGGCCCAGAATTTCTTTATCCAGCCTATATTTGATGGTTATTTGAACCATTTCCAATGAGGGCCATTGCGAAAATATGGGAAAAAAAGTATACCATTCATGTACTATGAATGGTATACTTCGGTAAGCATTTCTCCTGGTTGTAGAAACCTAGGAGTGGATTCCCTGAGTCATAAATGCACAAAAGGTGCATTTTTCCTTTTAGAGGAAGTGCCAAACATCTTCCCCAACATTAATCTAAAAAGTTATATTCTACAGCGGTGCCGTTGCAGCTGCTTCACATTCTTGCCAATACCAGGTAGTTTGCATTATTTTCAACTTAGCTGCACAGCACCCCTATGATGGGTATATGGTAGCTTCTCATTGTGAGTGTGTTTTACGTTCAAATGCCTTAATGAAAGAGATATAGTAAAATTGCACAACTTTGAGTGTAAAGCTCAATGAATTTTTACTAGTGTAAACACCCATGTAACCATCCCTCATATAATGATCACCACCACACTCACTGTCCTCTCCTGAGGCATTCTTATAATTTCTACCACCAAAGATGAGTTTTGTCTGTTCTTGAATATTTATTAAGTGGAAATAGTATGCCCCTGAGATCTAGCTTCTAGAACTCAACATGTTGAGACTGATTCATTTTATTGACACATTAGTAATCTGTTAATTCTTCTTTCTGGGTGGCATTGTATTGTATGGTACTTCTTCAAGGCAAAAGGCCAGGCTCACCCAAACTAAACTTGGTCTGTCTCCCAGGGATCTGGGCATCTGCATCACTTCTAATACGAGTCTTTACAGCCTCATGATCTATTGGTGTAGGTTCATGGTCTAACTTAGCCTTATCCTTAGCAGATTTTTAAAATTGTTTCTTTCTTGAGCAATCTTGTTTTGGCAGAAGTTGCCTGACATGACCCATTGATATCAGAATGCTTATTCAGTTCTCTTATTCTCACCTTTCTACTTTCACATTTTCCTTGCTACTCTCATTTCAAAATGTTTCTTTCCACTGGATTTAGACATAACAATGTACCATTTAAGTATGAGTGTCCATTGAAAATTCCTAATGCTCTAGAAGCTTTTGGAAATTTGACCTAGGTATAGTTGAGATCTCTAGAATGTCTGTCTCTAGAATGACAGCTACCCTAAGTGTCTAATCTCAGGGAGAAGTCATAGTTCTCTCTGCTTTGTTTGCAAGCACTTTGTGAAGGCTTCAGAACAGCCCTCCCTTCTTTGTGGAATAGCCAAGAGTTGGACCTATTAGGTCGGTAAGTTGGTATAATTCAACATACTCTTTCCAGGAATATCTTAGTGGCAGGGACCGAAAGTAGAGAGATGACAAAACACCATCCCTCAAGGACTATGGCTCAAGCTGGTCTGGTACTCGGGAGGAGGAATGCAGTACATGTAAACAATTCTTTCTTCAGAGACACAACCTTAAACTACATGGGACAGGAAGATTCTCAAATTGTGTTTTTCAATGATTGTGTTCTAGCTGGATCAACATATATTTTAAAAGTTCAGAAAATAGAAATGGTAGAGTACACAAAAATTCTGAAACTTTTCTTTATTCATTTAAAACAAAAGTCTTTTGGAAGAAAACTTAACACAGAGTAATCTTCAGCAGCAAATTAGATTACTAAATGTTGACTTAACCACCAAGGGGGGAAAAGAGGGGAGATAAGGCAGAGTGCTGCTGTCCTCACAATGGCTGCCAAACTGAATTAGAGTCTGATTTGTTTGGGGAATGTAGTCTCTATTATGAATATGTGGATATCATGTTTTCCTGAATCAAACATCCACCTCTGGAGAGATGAGAGGGTTAGGCTGGGATATGTGGCCCCCGATAGGCCAAAACTTGGCACACCGTTCCAATGAATATGCTTTATTTTTTTGTCTACCATTTATTAATGAGGAGGTAAATGTCCATTAATAAAACTGTATACCCCATTCCATATGTTCAAAATAAAGCACTTATTATATATACTAATATAATACAAGGCTGTAATTTGTTTGAATTATCTTTTATATCTTCATATTTTGGCATTCGTAACCGATTATAGATGGTCATTTTCACTCACTAGGAGCAGATATAACTTGCATGCATAAGGCAGCAAAACATCTTCCAAAATACTTTCGTGTAGGTTAAATGCTTACCACTTTTCTGCAGTACTTGTTCTCACTCCAGTTTTCTTTTTTGCAATGCATATATAAAACGGCTTGACATTTAGCTTGGAGGATCAACCACTCCTGGGATAACACTGTGCTGGGATAACACTCCTGGGTCATGATTTGGTTTCTGCTTGACTGAACTGACCTCTTAGGCTCAACTTATCCAACTGGCTAACTTTAGTTCAGGGTTGGTGATTTTTGTCTTGTATTTGTTGTGTTTCATTTTTCTGTTGCTGTTTCTTTATGTCGTTTTATTTTATTTTAATTTTTTTTTTCTTCTTAGCTTCCTTTATTGTCCCCCTCCAAGATGGTGGGCATTGTATACTCCTGAGGGAGATTACATTTACTCTCAGTGCGTTGTACACAACATTGTGTATGTAAACCTGAATTACCTGGCCTCATTTTCCTGACGTACTCCACGCAGGTTTTGATCCTATAATTTCATGCCTTATGTGTCTGCCATCTAACTCCTGAATCCATTCCTGGGAGAGTCACCAAAAGAAGGATGAAAAAAGTAAGTATGAGGAACCAAGACCAGATTTGGGGCTCCCTGGGGAAATGTTAATTAACATAAAAGATTATCCAGATGTTATTCAACTTTTAATATTAATATTTAATTTATTGATCAAATTTATCAATAAATAATAAATATAAAATATATAATACAATATAAAAATATATAATATAACAAATATTATATATAAATATAAAGTAATAAATATATCACATATTGTATCAAAACAATAATTTATAATATACATATAACAAATTATAATATATAAAAATAACATAAATATGATATACAGAATAAAATATGTAATATAATATAATAGATTAACATATCATGTATATTAATATAATGTAATACAAAACATACAAATAAATAATAAATAAACAAGTAATAAATATTAAAATTTGTTAATTTAATTAATAATATTAATCAAATTAATTAAATTGCCAATTAATTACTGATCAATCAATTGCTTTCATTTACTATTTTATAAGTAATAAGATTTATAAATTTTGTTTATTTTATTAATTAATAAAATGATTTTAATTAATAAAAATTAAATTGTTAATATTAATTAAAATTAATTCAATTTTCTATTTTTTCTTATATTAAGTTTTACTTTAAAATACTTTATGTGCTTAAATTTATTAAAATCTAACAGATTTAAAGGGACTTCAACTAATATTCTGTCCTATTTCAAACAAAGTTTTAAACTCCTTTGAATATTTTAAATTAAGTTATAAATGTAGTACATTAAATTTATTTTTTAAGAACTTCAAATAACTGACATGCAAAAAGAAATATTTCTGAACACCTAAATCATTTTTTCAAATCTAGAAATTAAACTTATAAAAATAGAAAATTTAAATTTGTATTAAATAGTTCCATATTATATGTACGTATAGTAAAATTTCAAACTCAAATAAATGTCACATCTAAATCAATTACGTAGCTACATGTTCCACACTGGAATTGTAAAGCTGATATGTTTTCTCAAAGGGAAAATACTTTCAAATATTACAATCTCTGAAAATATCAAGCATATATTTAATAAAAATATTAATAACATAATTGTCTTAAGCATGTCCAAATTTTCTCAAGGTTAAAAGATTCTTTTTCACTAACAAGAGTGATAATATTTAAATGACTTTGAGGTTATCTTCTCACCTAGTGAAGGTTACATAAGAATTAGGACACTGTCTAGGACCTTGATTAAACTTTACTCACCAGTTTTTTGTGATCACCATGGGAGACACTCAACAACATATTCAGGGCAGATTGCCCCCCAGCCTGTGTGTGAATATCTTACTGTTTTGCCTTTTTGAGAGAATGTGAAACCCATGCTATTTTACCACATGATTGAATTCAACTGGTTGGTTCTGTTCTGAATTACTTTTATCCTTTGGGCTACCTGTTTAGCTCATAGGGATTCCACATGTCTCTAGAGTCAGACATGCCTTTACAGTGACATGAACAGAAGGCATTGGGATGCACCCTCTGGAAAAACACAGAAAAAGACTCAAGAGAGTAAAGCGTCAGAATCTGTTAGCTAGTGTACCCAGGATACTTTGCAGTCAAGCTCAGAGCCATTGCTATGCACTGAAGACTCACCCTCTTTTACTCATATAAACATTCAATAAGCACTTATTAATATCTATCATTGTCCAGTCTTTGGAGCTAAGAAAGGAAGAAATAGGCAAAAGGAACTGATTGCTTAAACATCTATTAGGGACCAGACATTTTATTTGTACCCAACAACTTCATGAAGCTGGAAACATCAGTTTTATTCCATGGGTGAGGAAAATGAGGCTCCCAGGGGATAAGAAATTTTTTCGTTTTCCAAATTAACACAAGTGACCCAAACCAGATACAGACCTGCTAGTGGCTGGATCTAAAATGTACTGAGTCTGCCTCTGGAGAGGAGCTCATCATTTAAGGGATGGGAGGGGAACGTGGAAGCACCAAAGGGAATGAATGGAAACAGTAGAGCCTGGAAAATGGAGAACTCAATGGTTAGAGATCTTGCCGCTGGAACCCAGGTTGAAAATGGAGAACTCAATGGTTAGAGATCTTGCCGCTGGAACCCAGGTTGAGATCTTGCCGCTGGAACCCATGCACGTGTGTGCGCATGTGTGTTGGAAATGGGGCTGTTGGACATGAGAGCACTAGACACCATAATAAAACCTTCTCAGAGCAGGTCTCAGTCTCTGAAACAAACTTGAGAATGTTTACCACTGCAGATCAATACAAAGTGAATATGAAAGAAGTTGGCACATAGCACTCAGATAAACTAGTTTTTTAGGTTGTTACTTGTCCTATTCCTTGGTGTCTTAGGGAAAACATTAAACAATTGTGTATCATTGCTTCATAGGCGAGAGTGATTTTATTGACAGATCATAATAGGCATAGGGCTGGGCATCAAACTTCCAGCCTTCTCTGATAGCTGTGTCTGGATCAGTCTAACACAGGCTGCCAACATAGGAAATTCTTCAGCCCGTCCATGGGAGTTAGACTGCCTAGACTGCAGAAGAAGTCGCTGTACCCCTTGGTAGAGTTGATGCTTTTAAAGGATGACAAACAATACAAGCTCAAGCCCTGTCTCAAGAGGGCTCCTAAACTCATATTCTCAACTTCTTGTTTTCTGTATCTCTTTTTTATGTCTCCAGCCCCCTTACGATGTCCTTCCTTCCGACTGCTTCACTGTTAGTTGCACTTTCCAAAAAGAAACAAAAAAAAAAAAAAAAGGAAAAAGGCCAGTTAGTTAACTGTGCCAGCCAGCTAAGAGCCTCTATTGCAAGGCTGTGTTTTGGGTTTTGGTTTGTGTGACAACTGTCACTGACTTGGTTTCAGCAGGATCCACTATCCTCTCCGCTCCCCACCCCTCATCATCCTCCTTCCCCGTCCCTGTCCTACTTACTCTGCTCTTTCTGTCTCCTTTCCTAACATATTAACCTTGAAACTGCCTCTTTCAAAAGTCCTGCCATTTTCAAGATGGCTTTCTGGGAAATCTATTTTATTTGAAAAGGCTTTGTAGACTCGTGGTCAAAAATGGAAAACATGAAACTAGAGTCCCTGAGTACAGAATCTATGTTTATCAATTCCTACTTGTGTGACCTTGTGAAATGATTAAAACTCTTTGTGCCTCAGTTTCACACTGTCAAATGGGGACAAAAATAGTATCTACATTATACGTTTACCGTGAGGATTAAATGAGCAAATCTATCTAGAGCATTTGGAAGTATGCAAGGGTATAATCAGTACTAGAAAAGCATTCGTGACCAGTTTTATTTGGCTAGAGCAAGAACAAGAGCAAGGACTGACATAGTTGAGTACAGAATGTAAACTTTGGTGGATGGGTGCGTAGTGGGTTTTCCATTGGCCCGGCTCTCAAGACCCTGAGGTCATGATTAAATGAAAGTCAGCTATGAGTTTAGTTACACTCCATTAGAATGAAAAATGTGTAGGGATTATTTCCATTTGGACTGGAGCCCCATATCTTTCCAACAGGGCTCCCTTTTTTATGGTCACAGCTCTCTTTGACTCAAAAATTTAAAACCCAACAACCCAGTAACAGCCAAGAGCTGTGTCCAAGGAATGAAGAAGAGCTAAATGGCAGAAGAATAGGAACTCAGGACCCAGAAGTATCTTGATTTGGTTTGGTGAGTGCCAGGTTCTGAGGCCCAGAGAGACAGTGCTGAGTTGCCTTTTCTTCCTAGTTTACCATGAAGTTGAATCTATGATGCTAGTTTATCTGACAGCAGATTCTTCTGGAATTCAGCTCTTAGAGGGTTAACCAGGTTCCAAATGGTGAATTATTTTGTGTCAGCTTGTCATTGGTGAGCATTCAATAAAAGCCCTTGTTCTCTTAGGACTGGGTCTAATATTTCTGCCCCTTTCTGAGGTTTGACCAAGTGGGAGGTTTGGGAATGGAAACCCTGAAGTGCCATCTGGCCAGCCAGCTCTCTTTCATTCCCCTTTAGTGGGGTTTTCCATTGTGTTCCTTGCTGCATCTGCTTAGTGGGTGAATGCTGATCCCAGCCAGCACCTCCCCACTCTGTTACAAATGCCACGCTCATTATCATGTTCAGCAGACAAGGGTTACTGTTCTAGGGCCAGAAGTCCATGCCTTATAATCCTGATTTACACAGATGGTATGTGGGCATGGGTTCAGAAGTTTTGAATTAGAAAAGACCACACACATCATCTCTACCAGCATTATACAAAGGAACTTTCTGTGATAATGAGATAGTTTGTAATGTGTGTTGTCAATATAGTAGCCACTAGCCACATGTGGCACTTTAAATTTGACTGGTGTTACTGAGGAAGTAGATTTAATTTCATAGCTAAGCACTATCATATTGGACAACTCTGAACTCTTTATAGAGAAGAAAGCTCAGGCTCAGAGAAAGGAAAATTGACTTGCCCAAAGTCCCAGAGTTGGTGCAAAGGAGAGCTGCGATTAGAGATTGGGTTCACACACTCCCAGTCAAGAGTTTTCTCCCATTTTATCATCCAGAAGCCAGTTCTAGAATCCCATTGGCAACGAAGACACCAGAGTCCATCACAGTTGTGATAGCCAACCAGGAGACAATTTCCAATCTTTACCCCGCTCCTAGCGTGTTTTCCTTCTGTATCCATTAGGTGTGAACAGTATACAGTCTCTACTCTTCCCATGGAAAGAATTTCACTAAAGGCTGAATTAGGTGAAACACTCAGTAACCTATATAACCATATTCAGCCTAATAGCGTTTTCCTTTTTCAGAAATAATGGGAGCTCCTTCACACCAGGCCCCATATCTGGGTCCCTCCAGATGACTCAAGACAGTAAGATGAAAAGATGAAACCTTATTCTTGGAAATGTCCCTCACAGCATTTTCTGAGATTTGTCAAAAGCCTCAGCAAATCCCATGATGAATGAGATCCTGAATATTTGGCAGACTTCAAAGTAAGTTTTTTCTTGTCAAAGTTTTGCTGGGCTCTGGGTGGTTTCTGATGAGAATATTAGTATTCATTGAATGATTCTTTTAAAACATTGGAAATTGCCACGTAAGCAGAATGTGGCTAAGGGCTGTAGTCCAAGAGAATTTTTAGCTGCAGGGTGGAGATGTGCAAAATAAATACGTAAATTCACTAATTAGTTAATATTTTAACAGGTCCTTCCTGTGATGAGACACGTATCCACCATGAGGTGGAATATTTCTCAGTTATTCAGCAATATGGGATGCTAGAGCATTCATCAGGGGCATTTGACCTGAAAAGAGGTCCTCTGCACTATGTCAACCCACTGGTAAGAACCAAAGGGCATAGGAATCATGTCCGTGTACATCTATCCCCCTGGTTTCTTGCTCTGTTGATGACATAGCACAAGAGAGTCCCTATAAAACCTGTTTCTCTCACATAATTTTTTCTTCCTGGAAAGATGTTTATAGCCAAACCTTTTTTTCCCCCTTGACATACAATAAGTTCTTGATAATACATTTTTAAAAATATTAACCTTACATGATTATCCTGCATATTTTTTCTGTCTATTAAGGAGGCATGAGGAATAGTAAACTTGCCCTGTGAAATTTCTTTCTCAACAAATAGTTCCTTGGCTCCGTAGTAGACTCTGAGGGTATCCCTCAAATAACTGGGAGCAAAGGGGAGGTCTCTGCAAAGGCTCACGTATGGGGGGATCTTCTTTGGTGCTCAGACAGTTGCAGTTACACAAGATGAATAAGTTCTAGAGATCTATTGTACAACCTAGTGTCTATAGTTAATACTATGCTGTGTACTTAAAAATTTAAAAGAGTAGATCTCTGGAAGTTTTCTTAAGGCTTCCCTCTTTACCACACAAAACAAAAACCAGAGGGACATAAGGAGACTTTGGAGGCTATGGTAATGCCCATTACCTTGATTATGGTAATGGTTTCATGGGTGAGTGTATGCAGATGTCCAAACTATGTACATTAAATGAAATATACATTAACATAAAATTGTATACATTAAAAATGTGCAATTTTTGGTATACCAATTTAACCTTAATAAAGTTTTTTTTTTTGGTTTATTTTTTGTTGTTTTTTTTTTTAAGAACTTCAAATCAATGAGACAAAGCAGGAACCCACAGTTAAAAGGAAACAAAGTCCTTCTCAGTTAAAAGGAGACAATGTATTTCTGGCCCTCTTAAGTGTGAATGGTAAAAATCCTCCTCACAAGGGTGTGTATTTATAAACATGAATCTATGTTTTGTATTTGTAAAGTCAGGGCATAAGACTTCCTACTTATAATAATCTCAATTTTGGATTCAGATGCAAAAACTTGGTTATCTGGTGAAGGACAAAATGGGTACCACAGCCCAGGGATCACCTCAGTGGGCCAGTGAGACTCGGAGTTCTCCAAAGATGAAGAGACTTGAGACAGATTCGATCTGAAATTTAATGGAAATGTTACAGAAAAATGGGACATGCAGGCAGTGAACCAGAAGGCTGAGCAGGTTCTGGATAATTTCAGCATGGATAGCAGAGGAGAAAATCAAGGAGCAACAAGCTCTCTCTTCTCTGCAATCCAGTTTGTGGTGCTAACATTATGGTCAATATGGTCTACACAGTAGACTTGGGTTTGACAACCTCCTGGGTAATCCTGGGCAAGTTGCTTTTCTTTCTTAGCCTCTGTTTCCTCATTCCAATTAATTAATTAACTAGTTTAGTGTAGTTTTGTTTTCTCATTTTAAAAATGCAGATAAAATTCAATTTGAAGGGTTCTTATGAAAAACTATATATACATATGTATGTATATGTATTATGTATGTATGTATGTAATGGTAATGTCTGTATTTTTCCCTAAAATTAATAAATAACATAGTAATGCTATATAATATTACTTGGCATTTCTTCAAATTCTGGGCCACATCTCATTACCTTCACAGAACTTTTCAGCCTGGGGGTGTGCAAAAGGAAAATAACAGTGACATTCAAATTCAAATTCCTCTAGTCCTTGCCCCTTTTGTTCAGGCCCTGAGAAGTATGGTTTTCTCAGAGCCCTCTGGAGAAGGCTGCTATGCATTCCAGAACTAGCCTGCACCCCCAGGCATTTTCTGGAATCTGTCATCTACACCAGACCCAGGAGCACTCGGAATGTCATGACTGACATGATAGGACTCAATCTTTAATACATGGATAAAAATAATATCTCACCTCCCATCAAAATTGCTCAAATGGATGCAACATAATCAAATAGTCAACTCATTTTGGGATATAGTTTTAAAAAGTGACACACTCCTCTCCTCTTCTGATATGCTCCCCTGAAGGGATGGCACTGCCTCTGGTTAGAATCACCTGCTGTCTGCTCTACTGTGGTAAGGGAAGACATGTCTGTTCCGTGTTACACACTTTTAGACAGAACCTCACATAGGACTGCTTGGGTCACGAAGCATCTCAGAAATCAGCTATCTCTATACAAGGCTCATACATAAATCTATGAGCTCTGCTGGACCACTAACATACATAAGATTTAACAGGCAGTCCTAGGAGGTGTCATCCCAATAGGGGATGATGTGAATGGAACCTGTTGGGTTGTGGAATACACAACTTACCAGCTCTGCAGAGGGCTCCTGCACAAAGGAGATAGACAGCAAGCTCATCTCTCCTTTGCAAGATCCATCCCTGGTTACCAGTCCACAAGCCTCCTTCAGAATGGTCTTTTCTAGGTAGAAATGAGCCCATGCAAATAGATGCTTAAGGACATCTGACATCCCCAGTGCATCAATAGACACAGAAATGTCTCCCTTCCCTCCTCTAACAGTAGGGTGATGAAACACATTCCTTCTCCCTTCCACCAGAAGAGACATCTTAGCTGGTAAACCACAACTGAATGTAGCCTGTAATCATGTCTTTTTTTTTTTTTTAATCAACATAATGTGTTGGAAGCTGATTTTCTTAAAACAGGGCTTCATTTTTACATTTTTACCAGCACTTGGGATTCACCATTGCCTTATTCCGTGTGCATTTATGTTACCTATCTGGCCCTTAACCACACATGCGCTCCACCCTTTTTCCTCTGGCAATTGGTCTATGGGGTCTTTTGCTGAACTGTATCACTCCATAAAATAAAAATGTCAATATAACATTTGATCAAGGTTCTAGTTTAAGAATCTATACTTTTATAACTTGTTCTTTGGAAATATCTTTTTCAGGCTCAGCACTGGATTTATACCCAAAAGCATCTCCCTGCAAAGAGATTTAGAATTTATTAGAATTTTCCAACCCTCTATAGCATTGCAGAGTGGAATAATCAAAGTAAAACTTTTCATGAAGCTGTGATTTATTTTGTACTTATTAAGAAAAATAAGAGCTAATATCTATTGAGTATACACTGTATGCTAGACCCTTTATTATCATATTTGACCTATGAAATAACCTTATGAGATAAGTACAACCTTGTTCCCATTTTATAAAAAAAAAAAAAAAAAAAAAAAAAACTAAGGAACAGAGATTATGAATGTAACTAAGTTCACACATTAAATGAAATATCAAGCATATAAACCTAGACAGCATAAGTCCATGAAACCCATGTTTTATTACTACTAAGTATCAGACTCTATTTTTATATCATCACATTTATCGTCAGTACAATCTTCTAAGGTCATATTACTGTACATAATTTAAACTTTAGGAAGCTAAAGTTTAGGAATATTAAATATGTATTCAAATTCTATATAGGTAGTGCTGAATCAATATTGAAATCTAGGTCTATCTTATTCCAAAGTTTGTGCTCTTAATCACAGTGAGGTGTTCCCTTTTTTTATCTCTAGATCTGTGCAGTTATGATTTTAAGTCTGCCAGGAAGGAGAGGACTCTCTGTCTCATCTAGTGTCTTCTCTTACATAGAGAATCAGAAGAGAAAGTTATATTTCTTCATTCTGTCTCTGCAAAACCATTCCACTAGACCCAGGGCTATAGAGGGAGTGTCTCTAAAGGACCTTAAAAGAATTGGTGCAGAAAGGACATTTTTTTCTTATGCTTGCCCGATAGAGTTATACCGTAGGGAAAGTAATCTATTTAGAGCATGGCAGATCTAGTTGTGAATCTCATTGTAAGCAGTTACCAGTTGTGTAATGTTGGGAAAATTTTCTAATGTTTTTGAACTTCAGGTTCTGTATCAGTCAGCTATTGAATCTGTAATAGCGCTTTGTAACAGAACTCAGTTACAATGCAGACATTTCTTTTCATGTTTAGAATCTGTAGGTCCACTGCAGATTGGCTGATCTAAGCCAGGCTTAGTTCAATGGCTCTGCCTCAAGTGGTAAGTGGTGTGTATTAGAAGACTCAATTTATTTACCTAGGTCAATTCTGGGGCCTAAACTGAAGGCATCACAGCTGTTTGAGGAGAATCTCTTCACCTGGCAGTGGGAGAGACAGGGGAAGGCACACCCACCATCACAATCTTGATTTATGCCTTTGGTGCATGATAGACACTAACTATTCCATTGGCCAAGAAACCTCACATGACCAACTCCAACACCATTAAGGATGAGGAAATATATTAAGAGATTAAGTATTTGACAAATAATTCAAACAATCATGGTTTTTTTTAATATAAAATGGGAATGAGAACTAATTTTAAGACATGAGATGAAAGCATGAAATAACATAGATCAGTAATTTTGTAAGGTTCAAGACCCATCCCAAAATAAAGAACTGCAATTACTTTTTCCAGGGAGAGGCATCGATAATCCATAGAATATGTTTCTATCTTGAGAGGAGTTGATATTTTCCAAAACAATAGGCCAGCGAGTGCTCAGGGGATGCTATAACTGCTCAGCCCTTTAAAGTAACTGGTGAAAATGCCATTTACAGATAAATAGGCTGTATCTGCCAGGCTTGGCATTTTGATAGTTATTTTAATGTCTCAGGCAATTAAATGCTGGCAGTAAATATTCATACATTTCGGTGAACTGGCTTGGTGAATTGAGATTTAAAATTAGCATTAGTTTAGGAGGCAGGGAGTCAAATCTGACAATGAGCCTAGGTGTGCTGAAGGGGATCAGTAGCTAGAGGATAAAAACTTGAAGTCAAATGGTCTAAATCAAGTCTTAGCAGGGAAGGCAGAATACGTGGGAATAATACACTCCTTTCCCTATGAATCAAATGACAATGACTCTTCTATACTCCAGACCAAATTCTTTGAACCATCATCCTGCTGGATCATGGTGAACAAACCAGGTCTTGCTACTCAAAATGTGGTCCATGAGTGAGTATCAAGAGAATCACTTGGGGACTTGTTAGGAGGATGGATCTCTACTCTTCCACTCCCCAAAGGCCTATTGGATCAGAATCTCTACCTTCACCAAGTCCGCAAGTATTCATATGCTCTAAAGTATACGAAGCATTGAATTATTTTGTTAAGAAGCAATAAAAACTGTCTCTATTCAATTTACATTTCCAGGAAAAAATATTAAAAGATGTTGAAAATCTCAAGAAGAAAGAGTCAACCAGCCAAGAGTCAGAAAAGGAAGGAATCTCAACAACATGAGAATCAGGAACTTCTCTCTAAAATGTCACTGTTAACAAAAACAACTCCACTTTACTTCCCCTCTCTCCCTTCCTTCCTTCCTTTCTTCTTCCTTCCTTCCTTTCATCAAATAAATATTAAATGAGCACCTACTATATGCTCAATACCATGATAGGCAATAGGGATTCAATGAACAAAACAGTCCCTAACCTCCTGGGATTTATAGCCCTGAAAAGAATATAGATATTAGGGGCACCCTGGTGGCTCAGTGGTTAATCCTCTGCCTTCAGCTCAGGTTATGATCTCAGGGTCCTGGGATGGAGCCCTGAGTCAGGCTTTCTGCTCAGCAGGGAGCCTGCTTCCCTCTCTTTCTCTGCCTGCCTCTGCCTACTTGTGAGTTCTCTCTCTGTCAAACAAATAAATAAAATCTTAAAAAAAACAATATAGATATTAACAAAGTAATCACACAGAACAAGCCTAATTACCACTATTCAAAATTCAAGGAGAGGTATATGGTTCTACTAAAATATATATAATAGGATAACCTGTTTTAGGAAGGTACCAAAGTTACAGTTGGGAGTTATAACTGAAAGTGGATTAGAGGTCCCAGTTTTATATTCTTGGGAGAGTATCTGATTTTCCCCACATGGATCAATAATCTACCTATGGGTCTATCAGTTTTAACCAAGGATCACCATTATATAGCATGGAACAGGTCCAGTAGAACCTCAGCCCTGCATAACTTGGAACCATTCCTGAAAATGAGGGGAAATTTGTAGGCCAAGTTATTGCCCCTAGGGCTTTCTCCTATGACATCCATACCATGTGTTAAATAGATTTCCAAGGGAAGTCTCGAGAGGAGAGAAATAATGATTCAAGCATGAGTGAGGCACCTTTCTGATATGCCAATGGTCCTCAGAGTGTGGTCTCATACCAGCATTAAATTCTAATTTCAGAAATGCAAACCCCAGACCAACCACAATCTGAAATTCTAAGAGTGGGGCCTAGCTGTCTGTATCTACAGATAGCAAGCCTTCCAGGTGGTTCCAATGGATGCTATCGTTTAAGAATTTTTGTGCTAAGGGGCGCCTGGGTGGCTCAGTGGGTTAAAGCCTCTGTCTTCCACTCAGGTCATGATCCCGGGGTCCTGAGATTGAGCCCCGCATCGGGCTCTCTGCTCAGCCAGAGCCTGCTTCCCTTCTCTCTCTGCCTGTCTCTCTGCCTACTTGAGATCTCTGTCTTTCAAATAGATGAATAAAATCTTAAAAAAAAAAAAAAGAATATTTGTGCTAAGCTGACAACAGTAATGAAATGAGAGGGAAAAGTGTATAAGAAGTTGCCGTTTACCAAACCATTTACAAATATATTGTCCCATTTTAACCTCACCAAGGTCTCTGATGGCTCTTCTGGACTTTTCTCAACCCCCCTCCCCCACCCTCCACTCTTAAAGTAATGAGGTTGTAAATATTTTCTGGAAGATTAGACTGAGGTACAAATAAGTGAAGGAAACTAACTTCTGAAAGTCTTAAAGAAAATGGGCAGGTCTTTGCAGAATAAAACCTGGGGGACCCTCCCAAACAGGAGGAGAGAGCGTGGTCTCTGTGGGTTCTTTCACCATAAAGATCTGCACCTCATGCTGGCTGAGACATTGCCCTGTCTCCTTATCCCCAGAATCCACCTTATCCTCCATCTCATTTGCAACTGAGCAATGGAGTCTTATCTAACCTCAGTCACCTCCCAAAGGCCCCATCTGCTCACACCATCACGTTGGGAGGGAGGGTATCAACATATGAATTTTAGGGGGACACAAACATTTAGTTCATGACAGGAATTATCCTCCATTAATGGATATGGAGCAAATTCATTCTTAATGGCTGCATAGAAGTGAGTTTCTCACTTTCATTCTTAGATGGTCTGCTGGGTATAAATAATATTTATTCTCTTTGCATTTTCTTAATACCACTGAGCTTGAGCTTCTTTCCATGATTTTGTGGACCCTTTGGAGTTTCCATGATATAAACTTGCTCACTGCACCCTTTGTCCATTTTCCCTTTGGGTGGCTTCAGGTCTCCTTTCTTATGTATGAGAACAGTTTGTATCTTCGTAAGTTATATGCGAAGCCTCAGATGTCATCTGCAATATTTTTTCCAACTGTATTATGTTTCTGTTGATTCTGTTTATGGTATCTTTTGCCAGTTAAAGTTTAAAATTTTTGTAGTCAGACATGTACATCTCCTTATAGCCTGTTTCTGTGCAATTTATATTTTTATCATATTAAGCTATCTTATTCAAGAACACAGTATATATTTTCATCAGCTTAAGTTTTCTATTACTTAATAAGCTCTTCCATTATCTCTGTGGAAGTCCATGCCTTTCTTTTAATAAATTATCCTGAATATTCTTCAGTTCTTGTCAATATCAGTGCTTGCTTCCACAGTACTTACACAGTGCTTATCAATATCATAAATGTAATATTTTCTTTTTTTTTTTCTAATTCTTTTAACTGGAATAGAGCAAAGCTACTGAGTTTTGTAAATTCACTTTCAATCCAGATATAATCTTAGTGTAAACAATACAAGAATTTATAAGTATTTATATGTTTATTTATATGTTATTAGACTATATGTCATTTCATTTTATTATCTTATTCTTTTCATAAGAATTTCCAGAATCCTATTGAATAATAATGCTGACTCTGGCTTTGCTGTCTTGTTTCTGTTTTTAATCAATATTTTTTGGTGATTCATCTTTAAAATAATATGATGTTGGGTTTGGGTAAAAATGTTTAATAAGTTTAAGTGTTTATGTCTATTCTTATTTAGAATTCTATTAGGGTAGGTGATGAATTTTATTAAGTGTCTGGTCTTTTTTCTTTGATTTTTGTTTCATTTGATAATATGATTGATTGTGTTGATAAATTTTCTGAGATAAACTCTGAATTTCAGAAAGAAACTCTATTTGTTTATACTCTAGTCTTCTTTTTTAACACATTGCTGGAATCTTTTGTGAATATCAGACTTAAAAATCCCTCAGCTATAGTCTTGGGCAAAACTGATCTTTGGCTGTGTTAATATGATGAATTAGGTTAGTGTTTATTGTTATTTTGATGGGGACAATTCATTATGAGATATCTTTACACCACGAAGGATATTTAGCTTACATGTTCCCCTTTACTAAGTCCCAGTGTTGCCCTCTCTCTCTCTTCATATACATATATAGTTTCAATGTCTGACCCATCCCTTTTTATCACTCATTATTGGAGAAACTGGAAGTGTTTCTTTTAGGAAGAAACTTTCCATTATCACATACCGAAGATTTCTTCTTTGCTGCTCCAGAGACAGGCTGTCTTTTCTCAGTATGGTGGGGTTGGCGTGGCAGGGTGAGGATTTTCGCCCCTAGCCCTGCTCACTTCAGTTCAGACAGTGGATGCTACAAACAAAGAATATTGCCTTTACTATTCTGATTGAGTCCTTCTTCTTCAGAAAGTCTCCTTCCTCTCCTCTTTCTTTCTTTCTTTCTTTCTTTCTTTCTTTCTTTCTTTCTTTCTTGATTTCATTTATTTGTTTGACAGAAATGAGAGAGAGCACAAGTAGGCAGAGAGGCAGGCAGAGGGAGGAGAAGCAGGCTCTCCACTGAGAAGGGGGTGGGGGGTTTGATCCCAGGACCCTGGGAACTTGACCTGAGCCAAAGGCAGATGCTTAACTGACTGAGCCATCTGGCCACCCCAGGGAGTGTTTCTATTGTGTGTTCTGATTTCTGCCTTCACTTCGCCAACTCACCACTCCCTGAACTTCCTTTTCCTTCAAGGCTTTTGGAGCCCACAGACTTGTAGTTTTCCTGAAATTAATTTTATATTTTTTTCTTCTGTTACTTTTGTAATATATTCAGGAGTAGAAGAGGAAGGCTACTAAAATATTTCTACCAGAGTGCTGTACATTTTAAAAATGATTTCCAACGCCTTGGTAGCTCCTGGATCATAACTGCTTTAGTGGAGAAGTTAGAATTCACGATTTTTGTGTTAAAGATGAGTAAAGAATAAGAAATCAGTAATAAGAAATGATACTCTGTGCATTGTCTTAATTAGGATCTCTATAGTTTGGCTCAGACTTGGTAACCTTCACTGGTGTCTATTTGGCTCAAGGGAAACACCCATGTTTGTCATGTCACATCATGGATTTGGTATCTCTCCAGTCTTTTCTCTCATTGTTCAAACAGAGAAATTGAGATTGTTGTGAGTTGTGGAGGTGATCAACAATTTAATCCTAACAGTGTTATTTTTTTGTTTTTTGTTTGTTTGTTTGTTTGTTTTGTTTTTTGGTCTGTATTGAGAGAGAGAAAGAGATGGTGGTGATGGGGGAGGAACAGAGAAAATCCTAAGCAGGTTCCATGCTTAACTTGGAGCTTGATCCCTTGACTGAGATCATGACCTGAGCCAAAATTAAGAGTTGGATGCTTAACCAAATGAGCCACCTAGGTGCCCCAATCCTAATAATAGCTCTGATTAGAAATAAAAAATTGCTCTTTCTAGCATTTATCCATCTTCTTGTATGCAAGATCTGTTTGGTTTTGTTTGTATCCATTGTTTTTAAGGCAGGTGGACTGTTGTCACAACCCCCATGATGCCAATTCGTGACATTAATCATTGTTTTCTCCCTTGTTTCTCTTCTCTTTTCATGGTCTTCTACTCATTGTCTGAAGGAGGGCTGATGCTCATTTTTGATCAAGGATATCAGAATATTTGGTACTTGGAGTTTATTTGTCTCCAGCCTTGGGAACTGGTTGTCAGTTCTGAGACAACAGGTAATGTCCTACTCGGTTTTCTGTAACGCTTACTAAACATTTATTATGTGCTGGATGTTGTACTATGGACTGTAGTTCAAATGTGTATCAGGTTTACAGTGCCAAAGGAATAGCTAATTTTGCTGGAGAAATAAGAAATAAGAAATACTAAATAGCCTAATGAAAAGTGAAATATCATTGATCTCCGTGTAGAAGACACAATTTGCTATGGGAGTTTAACCAAAGAATTCCAAGTAGTGAAACCATGGAGAAGGCAACATTTGAGTTGAGATGTAGACAGTGAATAGATAGTTCCTAATGAACCACTTTTCTCTTGGGTTTATGGGATTCTTGTATTAGAAGGGCCATTTCAGTTTCTCTAATCCCAACCACCTAGCTTCCCAGATGAGAATCAAGTTCAGAGATTAATGTTTCTCTTTCAAGATTGTAGTTACTCTTTGAGCCAAGACTTCTTAGAATCCGAACTCTTAGGTGTGGTCTCCTTCTTTTACACTATGGGCATAACCAATATTGCAACACCACCAAGTTCCAAGGCCATCTTCTAAGCAAGTACTGACCATCCTGACCTTGCTCTGCTTTCCAAGTCAGATGCACCCAGGAAATAAGTTCTGGTGAGTGCTTGAGTCTTAGGTAGAAATATGTAGACTCTCACCTGTTCTTGATCACTTGTCAGAAATGAACAATCATAGCCTGTAACTCCTTCTGCCAGCTCTTTCAAAATCCAAAGATAAATAATATTCAATCCTTACCCCCATGTGTTTATCACACTCTACATTGCTTTCCATTCCCTCATTTTTGTATCGATATGCCAAGTCTGCTTTGGCTATTAACTCTTTCTCCTTTCTGATGTTTTAATTACAATTATGCATAAACAGTGATGAAAAGTAGCAAAAAATTTAAGACAGTTCTTCCCTAATATTATTACTTAACCTTTGCAGAAGGCTGTATATTTATAAAACATTTGTTTTGTAAATTATCAGCCCTGTTGAAAGGTGACCAGGCCATTTATTCCAAGGACTTGAGTAACAGACTTTGATAATAGTGGCCCTGTAGGATGGGAAGGGACTTTCAGGGATCACAGAACTCTATGCCCTACTCTCAGAAAGGCTTGTATTGAAAATGTCCTGGTCTGTCTCTCCCATTTTCTGATGTTTGTTTTGCTCTTCATATTCTATTCTCCTAAATTAATCTCATATGTAGAAGCTAATGGTGCCAACTGTTACCTTTAATCCATTCTGGTCAGTCAGAAATTTGAAGTATGAACTCTTTGCATTTTAATTTTGGTTTCTCATATGCATCCACTAGAAGTCCCCATCTACAAATTGTCACATTATGAGCCAGGTGGGAAATCACCATGGCCTCAGTTCAACAGAGCTCCCAGGAATTGTGTTCTGTAAATCTACTTTGTGGGATTTTAGATTCGGAATGTCATAGAAAAGAAATGGAAAGGAGAAGGAACTTACATTTATTGAATGCCAAGTATGGGCCACTCATTTTCTAGATACTTTATATACTTGATTTCCTTCAGTCAATATGATAGGTAACCAAGGGAGATATTTTTCTCTCTATTTTTAGCAGGGAGAAAACTAAGGCTCAAAGACATTCAATAACTCACTCAAGGTCATATATCTCTGAAGTGGTAAGCTAACACTTAATGTAGGATTATGTTAACTTCAAAGCCAGAACTTTCTCTGTTCAATAGTCACAGGAGTCTTGAGAGCATCTTGGGATTGGCAGTTGTAGAGGATCTTTCATTGTGGTCTGCCGAGCATTCAGTTTCTCTTAACATGGATATAGCATCTGAGTATCCTGTAGAGAACCAAACTGTCTCAATTTTCAGTCTACATCGTATGGCTGGGGCTGCTTTCCTTGCTACCTTCAAGGTAAAGGTGAACATATGTCTCAGAGGGCCAGTCAGAGCACCTCATCATTCTAACCACAGATTTTAGTTCATTTAGAGATGAAGAAATGGTCCACTCAGGACCAGTGAGAGCCTGTGGTAGACAAAACAATGCCCCCCACCCAATATGTCCACCTCCTAATTCCCAAAACCTGTGAATATGTAACCTTATATAACAAAAGGAACTCTACAGCTGCGATGAAATTAAGGACCCTGGGGGAGATTATCTTGGATTATCTGAGTAGGCCCAATGTAATCAGGTTTTTGTGAGAGGGAGGCAAGAGGGTCAGAGTGTATTAGTCTTATTCTTTAGAGAAGTAATAAGAGATGCATATGTATGTATTTAACACATTTATTATGGCTCATGTGATTAGGAAGGTTGAGAAATCCCAGTATCTGCAGTATGCTAACTAGAAACCCAAGAGCCAATGGTGCTGTTCCAGTCCCAGTCTAAAGTTCCAAGAACCAGGAAATTCATCAGTCTATGTCCAAAAGCTGGCAGACTTGAGACGCAAAAAGAGCCAATAATTCTAGTCTGGGTCAGAAGCCGGGGAAAGAACAATGTTCCAGCTCAAGCAATCAGGCAGGAGCAGTTCCCTGAAATTCAAGGGAGGGTTGACCTTTTTGTTCAATTCAGGAGTTCAACTGATTAGATGAGGAACACCCACATTAGGGAGGACAATCTGCTTTACTTAGTTTATGGATTCAAATATTACTCTTATCCCAAAACATCCTTACAGACACACCCAGAATAAAACCTGACCAAATATCTGGGTACCCTATGGCCCAGTAAAGTTGACACATAGAATTAACTATCACACAGAGAATGTTATAGGGCAAATTAATTGAGACCATTAATGCAATAAAGCTATCATGGGAGGTAATGGCTCCCCATCACTGCTGGACTCTGATGGTTTTCCTTTAACTTTTCTTGCACTTCTGTAAAATCCATTCAAACCATCTGAGAAGAATACTGTTTTCTCTTATGACTCTTAAAGATATATGTGGTAGTCTAAAAGGATAGTAAAATTCAAAAAGAATCCTTCCCCTCCTCCAAATAAGGAATAACTGCCACCAACATTATCTACCACATTATTCTTACTATTTGGTCTTCATTTAGTAAGTTGTGAGAATTTTACTTCCTGACTTTGATCCACCACCTGATCATCATGGAAATGGGTGAGAACACATAGTAAGGCTGCTAAGTAAAGGTGTTACTTAGTTATAGCAAGCTTTGTCCCTTCTCTAGTTGGATAACCTGCAGAGAATCATGTCATCTCTCTGGGCTCCAAATTCCCATTTCTGAAATCAGAGAGTTCAATTAGGGGATCTCTCGGGTCACCTGTTCTACCAGAGACAAGACCTTTTTCTGATCCACCTATGAGGAAAAATGCTGAAAGCATTGCCCAAACCCTCATTCTCTGTGGACATTATGTAAGACTAGGAATAAAGCTATAGATGAACAGCTCAAGAATGTGTTTTCCACTCAAGATTGACGCAGATTTTGGGCAAGACTCTCGGAAACCAATGAAGTAGAAAGGCTTGAGTCCTGACCTCTGAAAGCTTGCAGTCTATCTGAGAGGCAAAAAATGATATATGGATTATATCCAGTGTCATAGCAATATAAAGGGGAAAGTATAAGGTAGAAGAAGTACCTACCTTAGATTTGGATCGCTGGGAAGGTCTCCTGGAGGTGGTGATATCTAGACTGCTTCTTGAAATGCAAGTAGAAGATGGTAAACATGGGGACGGGGGTGGGAGACAAAGCACCAAAGTGTCTGTAACAGTTTAAATATTTGGCCAAAAATATTTTCTTCTTCTCTTCACCTATTTCTTCCCTTATAAATAGAGTATATATCCCTTCCCCTCAATTCTGTGTGACTTCCACTGACCAATGAAATACGGGCAGAAATGACAATGTGACAGTTCTGGGCCTGGATCTAGGGAGACACCACACAGTTCCACTCACCCTTTCTTAAGTAAGAAAAATCACCCCAACTAGGGCAATTGAAGGTGAATGGCATGTGGAAATGACCTGAACCCAATCCAGCATAAAGAACCAAGTGTACTGGACCCACAGGTTGAAACAGAGCTGCCCAACCAATTAGATTTTTATCAGCTGACCGCTAGGCAACCTGCCAATGGATGATTGAGCCTAGGTAAGGCCAGCAAAGTCAACACATGGGTGTATGAGAAAGAGAGGATTATCTTTGGATATCACTAAGATTTTGTGGTTGTCAATTAGCATGATAATGGTAAGAGTCCCCTGATACAGAAACTTTCTTTGTTTTTTCCTGCATTCTGGACAGAGGGAAAAGCACATATAAAAACCTACAACAGAAAGGTGCATCGGTCACTGTATTAATTTCTTAGGGCTGCCATACTAAATTACCACAACAGGGTGACTTAAAACATCAGAAATTCAGGACATCATAATCCTGAGGGCCAGAAGTCCAAAATTAGGTTGTCAGCAGAGCCATGATTTTCCAATGCAGTAGGGAAGAATCACTCTTTGCAAATTCTAGCTTCTGATGGTTGTTGGCCATCCTTGGCTATGGTGGCATAAAACTCCAAACTCTGCCCTGTCTTCACATGGGCATCTTTCCCATGTCTCTGTGTCTCAAATCTCTTTTTTTTCCCCTTTGTAAAGATGCCAATCATTGGCTTTAGGGCCCACCTTAAATCCTGGATTATTTCATCCTGGGATCATTAACCTAGTCCTGGCTGCAAAGACTAGTTTCATATATGGGCTGTTCAAAGGTGCCAAAGGTTAGGACCTAGACATATTGTTTTAAAGATACTATTTAATCCACACACAATGAGAAACTGGAAGCAATTCATTTGAGTGGGACTCGGTATCTCACTTGTTAAATGGGGACATCAGTAATAAACTCCCCATATAGTCGTTGGACGCATTAAAGAGGTCATCATATAAATAACATTAAGAATAGTACTTGGCAAACCAAGATGCCCTTCAGCAGACGAATGGATAAGGAAGATGTGGTCTATATAAACCATGAGTATTATGCCTCCATCAGAAAGGATGAATAACCAACTTTTGTTTCAACATGGATGGGACTGGAAGAGATTACACAGAGTGAAATAAGTTAAGCAGAGAGACACAATTATCACATGGTTTCACTTACTTGCGGAACATAAGGAATAACACAGAGGAGATTGGGAGATAGAGAGGAGAAGTGAGTTGGGGGAATCAGAGGAAAAGACAGGTGAGAAACTGTGGATTCTGAGAAACAAACTGACAGTTTTGGAGGTGAGAGGTGTAGGGGATGGGTGAGACTGGTGAAGGGTATTATGGAGGGGGTGCATTGCATGGAGCACTGGGAGTGGTGCATAAGCAATGAATTTTGGAACACTGAAAAGAATAAAATTAAATTAAATTTAAAAAAACCAATAGTATCTCGTGTATGGTAAATGGTCAATAAGAATTAGCAATCATCACTACCATTATTTGTTAAAATTCTTTAGTATTGTTCTTACTGTCGTCATGGTTTAGATAATTATTACTGCCTTCCCAACTTCAGAAAATTATGTGAAAGTGTTACAAGAGTCTAGCATTTTTGGAAAGCATTTTTAAATATTGAAATAATTTAAAATGTTATCACTTCTGAAAATTTTTATGTATATATATTTTAATAAAGCAAATCACATTTAACATGTAGTGAGCCCTAAATGGAGAGACATGGTAAGGTCAATCTTTTCGTAAAATGAAAAATACCTCTGTATGATTTTTTAATGGGTCAGACTTTGTATAAATCAGTTGGCTAAAAGAGAAGCATACCTGTTTACGTTGTTGTTCATGGAACATGCTGCAAAACTGATTTAAAAGTAAAACTTTTTTAAAAATTTAATTTTATTTTTTCAGTGTTCCAGGATTCATTGTTTATGGACCTCACCCAGTACTCCATGTAATACGTGCCCACCCTAATACCCACCCCCAGGCTCACCCAACACCCCACTACTTCCCCTCCAAAACCCTCAGTTTGTTTCTCAGAGTCCATAGTCTCTCATGTTTTCTCTGCCCCTCCGATTTCCCCAATTCACTTTTACTTTCCTTCTCCTAATGTCCTCCATGTTGTTCCTTATGCTCCACAAGGAAGTGAAACCATATGATAATTGTCTCTCTCTGCTAGACTTATTTCAGTCAGCATAATCTCTTCCAATCCCATCCGTGTTGATACAAAAGTTGGGTATTCATCCTTTCTGATGAAGGCATAATATTCCACTGTATATATGGACCATATCTCCTTTATCCATTTGTCTGTTGAAAGGCATCTTGGCTCTTTCCACAGTTTGGTGATTGTGGCCATTGCTGCTATGAACACTGGGGTGCATATGCCCCTTCTTTTCACTACATCTGTCTCTTTGGGGTAAAAACCCAGTAGTGCAATTGCAGGGTCATAGTGTAACTGTTCTTAATTTTTTGAGGAATCTCCACACTGTTTTCCAAAGTGGCTGCACCAACTTGCATTCCCACCAACAGTGTAAGAGGGTTCCCCTTTCTCCATGTCCTCTCAAACATGTTTACTATCTTGTTAATTTTGGCTATTCTAACTGGTGTAAGGTGGTATCTCAATGTGACGTTGATTTGAATCTCCCTGATAACTAATGATGATGAACATTTTTTCATGTGTCTGTTGGCCATTTGTATGTCTTCTTCAGATAAAAGTATCTGTTCATGTCTTCTGCCCATTTTTTGATGTGATCTTCTGTTTTTTGAATGGTGAGTTTGAGGAGTTCTTTATAGATTTTGGATATCAGCCCTTTGTCTATAGTGTCATTTGTGAATATCTTCTCCCATTCCGTAGGTTGCCTAAAAGTAAAACTTTATTAAAATAACAAGATCTGGGACAAGAACACAAGCTAGTATTTTTCTTGGCTGGAATCCTTGGGAGCCCTGAATACTCCCACATAAATATACTATTGTCAGATTTTCTTAAGTAAATGCTTGTTTACCTTCTTCTGAGTTACTTCTCCTGTACAGTATGCTTCTGAAAACATTTTAAAGACTCTCCTATAATTTTTTAGTTAATCTTCTCAAATGAGGATGAGAAGTATCCTTTTTGCTAAACATTGAGGGTAAAGGCTTATTTCATCTTTTAAAATATGATTAGGTTTTATTGATTAAAAAAACAAACTAAGTAGGACTCAGGGTTGTTTGGGGTTTCACTTTAGGCTCAAAAATTATTTATTGAAGACCTATGATGTGCTGGGCCTTATGCCAAGTCCTGGGACAGAAATTTAAATGAAGAATTTAAATAAGATATTGTCTTTACTAAATACAGTAAAGTGTAAGAAACATTAAAGAAATGAGAAACTCAGCAGGCAGCGAACAGTATAATGAACATCTTAATGGTTCTGTTAAGAGAAGCATAGGAACATGGGGCCAGGCATCCTGATAAATGAGGTGGGGAGAATGACTTGGTTAGAGAATAATGTTGTACAAATTGAGCTCTGAAGGCAAAGGAGCCAGATCCCTGTCATGAAAGGGAAAGGGAGATGTATGCACATATGTATTTAAATGTGACATCAAGTGAGGTCAAGGAATTTTCTTTGACCAGTAAATATTTGTTGAGAGAATTTCAAATGTTCCATGATGTTAGAAGGAGGAGTGTGTTAGAGAGCAGAGGCTAGACAGAATGGTGGGAATGTCTCCTGGCCTATATAGCAGATTCTGTGTGATACACTAAGGGTTTAGCAATTTATCCTGGATATGTTCTAAATAGGAGAGGATCCAACAGTAGAGGAGAGAGAGAACCTGGAAGGGTGGTATTGGTGAGAAAGGGAAATTGGTTATAAGTCAGGCATCAGTTCAGAGGATCAAAAACCTTGTCTATGGGCGCCTGGGTGGCTCAGTGGGTTAAGCTGCTGCCTTCGGCTCAGGTCATGATCTCAGGGTCCTGAGATCGAGGCCCGCATCGGGCTCTCTGCTCAGCAGGGAGTCTGCTTCCCTCTCTCTCTCTGCCTGCCTCTCCATCTACTTGTGATTTCTCTCTGTCAAATAAATAAATAAAATCTTTAAAAAAAAACAAAAACAAAAACAAAAACAAAAACCTTGTCTATGATGGGTATAAAAGAAGGTGATACTGTGGAGGCAACAAGGAGCTAACATCAATGATAATGGGTAATTAATGGAATGTATTGAGTAAAGGGTCAAGTTGGAAAGAGTCTACAGCCCTGCTGTCTGACATAGTGGCCACTAGCCATGTGTGACTGATGAACTCAGACATGGCTAATAGAATTTGAGATGTGCTGTAAGTATAAAATACACACACCTAACTTTGAAGAGTTGGTATGAAAGTCCATATAAACTATCTCATTAATAACTTTGTACATTGATTACATGTTGAAATGATAATTTGGGGGTATATTGGGTTATGTAAAATGTATTATTAAAATTAATTTCACCTGGTTCTTTTCACCATTTTAATGCGGCCACTAGAAATTTTAAAATTACACGTTTCTCACATTTGTGGCTTGTGTTACATTTATAATGCACAGCACTGATCTAAAGTGATTCCTCAGGTGTCTGTCTTGGGCTGTTTGAGAACTGCGTTGTCATTGAACAAAGAAGAAATGACAGAAAGTGGGAAGTTCTAGAGGGATGACAGAGCATTTTATTTCTGATGTGTTAACCTCAAAATGTCTGTTGGACTTTCATGTGGCACTCTCCACTTTGTACATATGTTAAATACATGGGTTGGAGGCTCAAGATGGAGATCAGTTGGAATCAATAGATTTGGAAGCTGTGTGGTCATCTAAGCACCAACCTTCAGTGAACATTTACTGTGGACCTGCTAAACACTTTATATACATTTAATTCTCAACAATCTTTTCAGTCAGGTATTATTATTTTCATCATCATTCTCATTTTTCAAATGAGGAAACTGAGGTTAGCAGAAACAAGATCACAAAGGTATTATGTAAATGATAATGGTGCTTAAGCTTTGGGGGCCTACTCCTGCAGGTCCCATTCTGAGGCTTAGGATGGTGTTCTCTGAGGGTGTGGACAGGAAGCTGTAGCTCCATCAGTTCCAGGACACTGAGCAATACCCCAGTCTGAGGGTGACTTCTATGCCCTGGAAGTGGTCCTGGGACAGCTCAAGCAGTACATCCTCTCACTGACATCTTGCATCTTACGCAAGCATTAAGCAACTGGACTCTTCCTTCACTCCAAAGAGAAGCATCCGAAGGAGATGCTTTCCACTAGGGACTACTAGGACTCAGGTTTCATGGTTGTCCCACATCCAGGATCAGCCATGCAGGTTTGAGGATCACAAGAGCAGGGTCCAGTGAAGACTTGACTGAGGTGAGCCAGCTGCTGAGTGGTCTTTGGGTGACATGTTGAAGGACATCAGTTGTCTATAGACATCTAAGACTGCTCCCAAGGAAGAAGCACCTTCTTGGGAAAAACTGCATAAGAACTGACAGATATGGCATGACCAACAGCACACCAAGAAGCTGAAAAGAGCACCTCTAAATTAGAAAAGCAAATTTCATGTATTCACGCCATAAGAAATATTGAAATAACTTTCTCAAGTTCCTCTAGAGAGATTACAAGACCTCTGCCATAAGAGTAGATAGTCAAAAACATAAGGAAAATGTATTATAGAGGTATTGTCAGATATAAAGATATAATAAAAATACGATATTTTTCTAGATTTGGAGATAATTCTATTTTTCATCTTAAAAATGTTAATTTGCTAAAATGTCTTAATTCTAGTAATTATACTTTATTTTATAACTTGTTTAAGTTAACTTTCTTTGGGGATAATTTGCATAGAAATGCATCAATCTAAAACGTACCGTTTCCGGAGTTTGACAAATCTGGACAAGAGTCACCTCCGTGGTAGTCAAGATTTAGGACCTTTCCATCATTCCAGAAAGTTCCCTATGCCATCTTTGTGGTCAGTCACCTTCTACCCCAGCCATAGGCAAACTACTTTTCTGCTTCTGGTATAGTATTTTTACCTGTTCTAGAACCTCATATAAGTGAAATAATACACTAATCCTCTCCATTGCTGGGTAGTATTCCATTGTGTGAATATACAGTTGTTGTTTTTAATCCATTCGCCTTGATAGAGGTTTGGGTTGTTTCCAGTTTGGGTCTTTATTATTTTATTTTATTTTTTTTTCCAGTTTGGGCCTATTTTAAATAATGCTGCTATAAAACACTTGTTTTACTCTTTATGGACATAAGTTTTTACTTCCTTTAAAAATGCTTTGTCATAGGGTAGATGAATGGCTACTTTCATAAAAAACTGCCTAGCTAATTTCCAAAGTGTTTATATGTTTCTCTCCTTCTACCAGCAACGTCTGAGATAAAATATGGACATACTTTTATATGTTTTTCTTCTTTTTCTTAAAGAAGGCCCCTCAGATTACATAAGCATTAAACTTTAGAAAACCCTGCCTTTCCTGTTAAGGTGGGAGAGTCAGATCCAACACTCTAGATCCATATACTATGGAGAAAAAGCAGAGGAGAGGGAACGGAGCCCCTGGAAAACCAGCCATCTTTTGGATGAATCTCACAGAAACACTTTGAGGTGATTAATTTTGTGTCAACTTGGCCAAGCCACGAGACTCAGATATTTGGTCAAACATTATTTTAGAATTTCTGGGAAGGTATTTTTGGATGAGATTATCATTTTAATCAGTAGACTTTGAGTAAAACAGATTACCCTCCATAATGTGGGTAGGCCTCATTTAACCAAATGAAAAAGTACTGTCCTCCTGTGACAAGAAGGAAATCTGTCAGCCAGGAGCAGACTTCAGACTTGAGCTGCAGTATGAACTCCTCCCCTGGTCTTCAGCCTGCCAGTCTAACCTGTGGATTGTGGCATCGCCAGCCTCACAATTGAGTAAACCAATTCCTTAAAACCCCTCCCTCTCTCCCCACATACATACATGCACACATGCACACATACACCCTCTCTCTTTCTCTCTGGAGAATCTTAACATGAGCTTTGCCTCTCTCATCCCAGATCCTGAGGGACCATGAACATTCAGAACAGATGGCTCTCCCAAGTTCCTCTCTTCCTCAAGTCCAAGTTACTACCCTGCTCAGGAAGATGTCCTTCTGTTAGTGTTTTGAACACTCCCAGACATAGTAAAACATTTTGTACCTCAGAAACAACCTTTCATTCTCACAGAGGGGAACCCTTCTAGAAGATTGGAGAACTTTTGTTCCTCTAGCTTTGGGCTCATCAACATGCTTTTCTACATGGGACAAGCTCTTCCTTTTTACTCTCTGGCCCTTGTGCCCTTCTCCTTATCAGCTTTTAAACTAAGATGTTTTTGGTCTTTTTTCTCCACTTCTCACTACCTTGACCACACAGTAGAGTCTCTACAGACAGCAGTTGAAGCAGAGAAAATAGGAGATACTGTTAGCATTATGTAATGGTTTCCTCTGATCCTGGATAAAAAATTGCCCCTAACAACCCCGGCTCTGCCTAACAGTGGAGCTTTGGAACTAGGCGGACACAAAGGGGCTCAGTGCAATCAGATATGAGGTCCAGCTACAATAATCTCTGCCTGGCAGGGCTAAAAGGCATGCCGGGAAGAAGGCCTCTTGGAAAGGAAAACCTTTCTCTGCAGCTGGATGCTGAGCATGCATCCAGTTTCCCCTGGCTCAAAGGTAAGAGCCAAGCTAATCATCCAGTGTGGGGCACCCAAAACCAAAACGATGGATTCTTTTGGCTTCTTCTCCATGGCAGGAGTGGGGTGAGGGTGGTGGGGAAGTTATGTGACCCTCCAGCATTGCTTTGAGGGTGTAGGAGCCCAAAGCAAAATGCTAAGGAACTGCTCACACCTAGATGAATATTTTTTAGCATGAAATCTATCTCATGTTTTAATATGCCAAAGGAGAATATGGAGAATGTAAAGACTATGGTGGGAGGTTCAATTAGAATCAGAGCTTCCCCAACAGTGAACAGTCCTGTCATGAGGACAGGACAAGCTCCTGGGGTCATGAAGTTCAAGGAAGAAACATCCTCGGCACTGCAAACAAAGCCAGGGGACACTCATGTTCTTCCAAGTTCTTCCTGTTCCCTAAAACTGGAAATAGTCCTTTCTGAGAGGGATGGGCTATCTATCTCTGCAACACAAAATGTAAGCTCTAGCCTCTGTTATGCTTCAATTTTTTTTTTTTTTTTTGTCTATTTCTTTCATGTTTAGGTTTTGCTCTGTAGGACTGTGTACCTCTTCAGGATATAAAATTCTCTGAAAACTTTCCTGAATCCTGGCTTTGCACCCTACCAGGTCTGTTAGTTAATCTTTCTGAGACTTCCTCATCTATAAATTAGGAGAAATTATAATTGTGTCTGAAGGACACAATTTCTTTGAGTGAGAAAATCTTTATAAAGTGGTTGACTATGATGATTGGTAGAAGTAGCCAGTGACCACCTGTGGTTTATGTTCCCCTTTCACAGGAATTGATGGAAAGTGATCACTGGGAACTACATTTCCTAGGTGCCTTGTGTCTAGAAAATGAAATGACAAGCTCTGACTAATGGTATGTGAATGGAAGTGATTTTTTAAATCCTTGGTCCTAGCTGGTTTAACCATCCTGGCATATCTTCCTCCCACTTTCTTAACTCCATCTTTGACTGAAACCTGCCCAAGGACTCTTGGAGCTCCCAGGTGGAAATAAACATGTACCCGAGTCAATTCTGGTATGATAGTTACCCAAAAGAACCTCACCTAACAGAGGTCTTTTCAGGAGAGGAAAACCTAATTAACTAAAGAGCATAACAAGCATCGAAACAGGAAGATCATCTATGACATTCTTCAAAAGATTGCTGTCCCCTAGCAAAGTGATCAGGTTTAAAGAAGGGCTAAAGTCAGATATTAAACAAGAGTAAACAGGACTCCAAATTAGAAGAAATGGCACAAGTGTCTGACTACTGGACCTGGAGAGTAATGTGAAGATTTCCTTCCTTCCTTCCTTCTTTCCTTCCTTCCTTCCTTCCTTTTTCCTTCTTCCCACCCTCTTTCTTCTTCTTTCATAAGAATGAGGCAGTAGCTAGTTGTTGGAATGACCTTTGGCTGGCTCTCTTGACTAAAATAAATACAAGTGTCTGCCTCTCACATTTCTTCTAAGACTCAAGCCATGATTTAAATGTAGTGCCTAAAGAGCCTGAGCCTGAAAAACTAACAGTCCTCCAGCAGAAAGTCCCCAGAAGGGCAAAATATGGTTAACACTGTGTTAATTTTATAAATCATAATTTAAAAATATCTGTGCTTGCTAAGGAGGAGGCTTTCCTAAGACTAATTAAAATAACCTTATTAGCTTTTGGCAGGCAACTGCTGTTCTTAATTTGAAGAAAACAGACTTAGAAGAGAGATTTGAAAATATTAAAGAAAAATAGATGATACCCCCAAAACAATTTTATGACTATATAAGCCTTGCATACATATAGCATTAAATTGACTATAATCATAGAAAAAAAAAACTCCTAATTCTCTCTCAACTTCATAATATAAAGGTTATGTAAAACTAATTTCAAAATGATGACACCTCTTTTTTTACTTTTTTTCTAAGTATTTGGCTAAATCTGTGAGTGAAAGAAAAGAACCAGGAGTTCTTTTCACTCTCATAAAGAGGCCATGATGGCATATTCTTGGTCAGGGTTGTTAATCACCGACAGCAGAATCCACTTTAGCTCTTAATAAGAAAGAGATCTGAAACGGTATTAAGCAGTTCATAGAGAGTCAGACCTGGACACTATTCAATGAAGAAAAATGTAGCCAAATATAACAAAACATACCATGGAGCTCTCTACCAGACACAACTGCTGATACCACCTACCACTCAGCAACATGATACCAAAGCCAGGACCTTAGAACGTTTCCTAGGGCCTGATATACCCATATACTTACTGGCCAAAAATTGGTTCTTCCCAGTGTGAGGTACAGCTTCAATTTTCTCCTTTGCTTTCTAAGACATGTGGGATTGTAATTGTGTGATGAAATGTAAGTTGTCCTGTGGATTTCTACCTTCCTGAGAGTTTTAGAGTGTAATTTTTAGTTTGGCAGATTCTATAGCTCAGGAAAGCAGGCTAGAATTTGGGTTGTCAAGCAATCCAAAGCCATAAGTATTGAGATTCCCTCTTTGAAGTCCCCCCCCCCTAAAAATAAAGCATTCATGGAACATGCAGGGGAATATGTTTGGCACTGAATGCCAGGATGGAAGGTCAGTAAATCCTATTAATACACACATTTATGGAACACTCATACATTTACAAAGCTCTTCTTTATACACTCTTCAGTGTCTTGGGAGGTAGGCAGTTGCAAGGGAAAGGAGGTATGATTGTCTGCATTTTAGTCAGAGAAACTCAGGCTTATAATGAGTTGTCTGAAATTCATGAAGCTAGCAAAAGCAAAACTAAAATCCTAATCCATATATTTTGGCTACAAGCTTACTGCTCTTTGGATCTCCCAAATTTGCCTCCTATTAAAGAGAAAAGGTGGCACCTGTGACACTTAACTTAGGATCTTCTCTGCACTAGGCACCATCTTGGGTATTTTTCATTTATTATCTTACATTTGGTCAAAACAATGCTCTGCAGTTGGTGTTATTCCAGTAAGGACACAGCTCAGAATATCCCACAGATAAATCCCAGAGTCTGTATCACAGCCAGTCAATCTCCATTGAGAAATTTGCTCCCATATTCTTATTAAAAATAATATGGCTATGAAATGGAGAAGGAAAAGTAGAAATTCCAAGAAAATGCAAAGGAAGAGAGAAAGAGGAAGAATTGTTAACAGATCATCCAGGGATTGGTACCTGCCTGCCTGTGCATATTAGTCGCAGGTCCCATTCTCTTAGCTGACATTTCCTGCCCCACTGATTTCTGGAAACTGACACCATGATCTCCAGGTGTGTGGGGAACAGAGATGTGCTGAGGCTTTTCCCATCCATGCTAGTTCATTTTATGTGAGTTCACGTCCAATTTCCTCCTCAGTGTCCCTGCTACTGATCAGAGATATCACTAAGTTGCTTGGTTATAAAAGGGGAGGGATAAGCTAGAGCTTATCATTCAGGAACAATATAATTAAAATATGATGATACCTGTATAACCCTCTTATACCTCAATTTGGGGGATTCTTCCACAAGTTAAAGATTTCTTATCTGACCTAATTTTCCTCCTATGTATATACCCAAGAGAATTGAAAACAAGTGTCTATACAAAAGCTTTACATATTCATGGCAGCATTATTCATGATAGCCCGAAAGTAGAAACAACCAAAATGCCTATTGACTGATGAATGGACAAGCAAAATGTGGTATATTCAATGCAGTGGAATATTACATAGTCATAAAGAGAAATAAAAATACTGATACATGACGTACTACATATGGATGAACCTTGGAAACACGCCCAGTGAAGGAAGCCCAACACAGAAAAAAATCACATGTTATTTGATTCCATTTATATGAAATATTCAAAATGGGCAAACCCATCAAGACAGAATATAGTTTAGCAGTTGCTAGAGAGTGGATGCAATGGGGTATGCAAGGTTGAGGATAACAGTAATGAATATGGGGTTTATTTTAGGGATGATAGATATCTAGAATTAGATAGCAGTGATGGATATGTAACTCTACGAATATATTAAAAACCACTAAATTCTACCCTTTAAAAGGGTAGACTTTATGATATGTGATTATATCTCAATAAAGCTGTTATTTAAAAAATTAAAAATAAATGCTGCACACAAAAAAAGAAATATCTGATATCTAAGTTGCCTAATCATAGGGAATACATCAAGCATATGGCTATAACCCTCTAGTGGCATTTAAAAGCTTTTCATCATCACACTGTATATACGGAATTCTTTCCAGAGAAACCCACATTTTAAGTCTTAGGATAGGGAAGTAAAAATAAAGTCTTGATAAAATATGCTTTGGAGAAAGAAATCTGTGTATTTCTGTCAGCATGTTTTGATTTAATTTAAATGGCTTACTTTTGGAATTGTTCAAAGTTTAAGTATTCATTTATTCATTGAAAATATCTTCATAGAACAACTACTATGTGCAAGACACAGAGCTAAAGGCTGTAGATTATTACAAGCAAGCAGTGTGAGACAAGGATAATGTTAGGATCTCAGAAAGGAGATACATGTGCCCACAGACTCCTAGAGGTTAGTCCTAGCTCTAGGGCTAAATGTAATTCCTGCTCTGAGCACAGCAACCGTTGCCAGTTAGACTCTTCCCCACTGATCCCAAGGACTGCCTTCGAAATCTTTACAGAGCCCTGCTTCAGACAGACCTTACCAATCACTAAGCACAAATGTTGAAACTTAACTGAGGGCCAGATTCATCAAATTCCCTCATTAGTTCCAGAGAAGTTAAGAGATTTACTAGTAATTTCAGAGCTGGTCAGTGCTGACTTAGGACAAGAATTTGAGTCTCTTGAGTTCATGCATGTGTTTTTTACCTGAGACATATTAAATACTAATCAATAAAAGTAGACATGTTAAACGATACAGGACTTTAGAAGAGGAAAGACAAATACGCACCTATAGATTGAGAAGGCTTCATGGATAGTACAGGACTTGGAAAAATTAAAGGCAAAGAGAAAGACATGCCAGGCCCCAGAAAATGCTTGAACATAAGACTCAGGCTCAGAATGACCACAGCATTTGGGAGCTACATAGAGCATATGGCCATCTAGGAGATAGATGCTCAAGTACACCAGCAAACTCCTCAGCCTTCACAAATGCGCTGGCTACAAGTATTTGAAAATCAATTTTAAGCTTTGTGCATTTCCATTTATTCCTGGGAGAAGCAGCACATTGTATTCCTTCATTTTGTAAGTATTTATGGAGCACTTAAAATATGCCAGGCTCTGGGCTAGCTTGGGCTCTCAAAGAAAGAGGAGAAGGAGAAGGGGAAGAGGAAGGGAAAGGAGAAGAAGAAAGGGAGGGAGAGGAAGAAGAGGAAGAAGGAGAAGAAAAGACTTACTCCTGTTAAGGACTTATGTAGGGACACCAGCATATGTCATTGGTTTTGTGAATCTCAGGTTGAGTGTATTTACCTCTTGCCTTCTTTAGAATGGATTGTGTATTGAGTATGGGTGGGGGATGAAAACATGAATATAGGCTGGGGTCAAAGTCATAAAATTGAACTTTATTTCATAAACCGTAGGAAGAAGATAGGACTTAAGAATAGACAATCTATGACCTCCATGAAGGTAGAAGGCTCCAGAATGATAAGCCCTTGTCTCTTGGTTTCACTGAGGAAACTCACTGACAGAGAAAACAATTATTTGTGTGGGTCCACACTACTAATTAGTAGCTATAAGTAGGACCCAGGTGCTCTGATTCCTGTTCTTGCTTTGTATCATGTCCTTCACATTATTTTTCAAATGTCTGGTGGTTTGTAGCTAAATTCCACTAAGAGGCAATGTGTCTCAGACACAACTGGACCTTGGCTTCTCACCACTATGTCTATTTCCTTCATTTACTTTTTTTGTTCCATCAAAGCAATTGGCTACAAACAACATATGAACTAACAAGTGAGTGAGCTCCCAAGAGGCTGTCATCACCACATGGTGTTACCTCAAAATCTTAACTTCTTTAGCCTCAGAGAACTCTTTGGTTGACAGTGTGCTGGGCCAGTGCTCTATGGGACCCAGTTGGGCGTAGTGTGTTTGATGATGCTATTTCTCATTCATGTAAAGAAACTACTCTGTATTGCAGGAGCAAGAACACGTCTTGGTGCACAGTTGCTGGGTTTTTGGTGAAAGAACAGTTCTCGAGGCTGCAATCAACATCTGCTGGTTTAAAAGAGGACTTTTGGGGCACTTGGATGGTTTAGTTGGTTAAGCATCTTCCTTAGGCTCAGGTTATGATCTTGGCGTCCTGGGATCGAGCCCCAGATCAGACTCCCTGCTCATCGGGAAGCCTGCTTCTCCCTCTCCCATGTCCTCTGCTTGCATGCTCTCTCTCTCTCTCTCTCTCAAATAAATAAATAAAATCTTTTTTTTTTCTTTACTTGTAGCATGCTGGGCTCTTCCATTTACTCTGGTGCTCTGGTCCCATTGGTCCCTCCACCCAATGGTGTGTCTCCTTCAAGAATGACTGAAAAATGGACTTTACTGGAATCCCCATCCAAGATCTTCAAGCAGAACTAAAAAATAGCAATGAGACACAGGCATCTAGCTAACATGATTAAACACAATTTTAAAAAATGTTCTCCCCAGGAGAGAAAAATCTCACTAAAATCTTTCACTAAAGAAAAAGCCTAACTCATGTCATGTCTCCTATATAATGGGTATGGGCCACATAGATAAACATAAAATGGCCTTTGACTTCAATTAATGAACAGTTATTTGAAGGAGAGGGAAAAAAAAACCCACCCTAGGGTCATGCTCACAGTACAATGTGATAACTGCTGATGTAAAATTAATAGTTAGCATTTAGAGTAACTCAATCAATTTATTCAGTTGAAGCGAACAATTCCTTCCAGCAACATGGTATCGCAAAGAGGGACATTGGCTGTAACTGACCCTGAATTGAGCTATAGATTTTGGGGAAGTTGACTACAGGTGCCAAATTCTATCACGATGGATCTTTCTGGAGATGACCACCTATTTTTCCTGATGGATAATCTCCAGTTGAGTTACACCAATGTCCATCTTTTGACCACCCAGTCAATCTGTCAGAAGAATACTGTAGAATCCCAGAAACCTCTCAAATGAACATAATTTGTCCCTGAGAGGGCATTATTTCTACACAATTATTCTAATTGCTGTAGATCTTTTTCTTTCAAAAGAAAGTGGATCAGTGGATTTGTCCTCCCAGTAAAAATGACCTACAAGCAGAGTTGGTCGACTAGAAGTTTCACAGACAAAAATAGAAAACTTTCCACCAGTCGCCAGTCTCCATTTTCCCCCTTCATCTCCAGATCCAAAGAAGCTGAGAAGCCTTGAAGCATCCTGTAACCCAAACACCACATCCCATCACAAAGGAGATAGGATTTCATGAGAAGGAGCCATCTCTTTGAAAATTCAGAAAAAAGGAAACATTTCTCAAGAAATTTCATATGGAATATGTGCTAGGGAGGCTCTGCACAGAGACGCAAAAGGGAAAAAAGGAAGGACAGGCCGGTAAAAGAGACAGCAAAGAGAGAGGCTAGAAATAGAAAAGGATAATGATAAGCGTACAGAGAGGAAGTAATAGGGCAAAATACGCAATTTGAGGCATAAAACATTTTTTTAAACTGTATATGCATATTATTATTGTAATGGTTCCTCTTTCTTGATCTTATTTTTTAATGCAGCAACATTTTTAAACAGAATAAAAAGACTTTAAATCAATGGTGTGTTATGTATCTTGATGGAAAGACGGGTTTTTGAGAATAAGGCAGCCAAACATTATGCGGCAGAGAAAAGCTTCTATGAAAGGTTCCCTTTGTGCTGATTGAAGTTTTGCAGATCTGCTCCTAACAGGAGGATTTGCAGTTGGATTAGCCAGATCAATTTGCTGAGCCAAGGAATGGTTTCTTCTCCTATCCTGATTTTTTTTTAAACCTAATGTTTAAACCCAAATCCTACAATGTTCAAGCAGAATTTGTTGACTGGTGATTTAAAGGAGAAAAATTCAATGACTTGGAATCAAATCTGGGCTTCAGTAAGAATCCTAAAAAGGCTGGCGGATGGGTGAAGGGTTCACTATTAATTCTAGTGCGAATGGGACTGTTTCCAGAACAGTAGGACAGTGATTTTAAGGAAAGTAACCTTTTACAAATGGTTCCTAGCATCACTAGAAACCAGCATGTAATTATGATGAGAAATAAAACGAAATAGGATCTCATTAGGAAACTGAACCTAAGCTTCCCTTGCATGGAATGAGTGAAGTATGAAAATGACAAGAAGGATGTTAAAGTTTAAAATTCTTTCCCTTTTGAGTTAGCAGAGATGCTATTTATAAGATGAGATGTTTTAGAAATTTGCAAAAACGTGGCTCTCCCCGCTTCCCCAGGCCAGCACCAAGCCTTGTCCTCTCCAAAACCTGCTGGGTGGGTTTTAGCACTAGTTACTGGCTGAGATTCACCAGTCCTGTCCTTCAGGGAAGAAGGGCATTTCCACAAGCTGTGCTCTCACCTTTCCCCTGGAGGGAGAGCAGAAAAGGCAGTTCACTCCTGTCCCCATCTCGTGGGTGTGAGGCCTCCCGGGGAGTCCCATGATCTTGGCTAAGCTGATGTGTCTGGTTTTCCAGAATGATTGGATAGCTTCAGTCACAGTTGGTAGCAAATGCAGGTGCCTGTGAAAACCTAGGACATTCCGTGGTCTATTTCAACATCCTTTACCAGAGCCACCTCTTACGCGCCATCATCTTCCAGTCCACTAACCCAGGTGGGACAGATCATGTTTCTAAGGCTTTATTTTGCCCCCTATATTTTATTTCTCAGCCTCATTTCCCCCTTCAGTTTTACTTGTCATTCCTCAATCCCGATTGGAGTCTCCTCCTGTCAGTTACTCTAGCGGTCCCCTGGAACATTTTACTTTCAAGGCCCTTGGGAAAGCCTATCAATTGTAGCCCACTCTCTCTTTTTCTTTTTTTAAAAAATTTGTAGATTTAGAGCCAAAGAGGGTCTAAGAAACTCGAGAGCATCTTAAATTTGTGCTATTCTCCCGAGTATCATATTGTGCTCCTATTCATAGCCATGGTCCTCTCTATATCCTTCCTGACAAAGTGCCAGCCAGCACCAGCTTGATGGTCCCTAGCAGGTGGGAACTCACTGGGCATAGTGAACTCAAAACACGTGTGGTGTGGTGTTTTCTGTGCAAATGCCTTCCTTTGGGGGGCCACTCTTTTCCAAGCCAGATCTGCCTCCTGCTAAGTGACACCCAGTGGCCCTGAGCCATCTTTCCACAGATTCATAAAATTAGCTCCAACCCACTTCTGAATAAACACCCTGCCCATATTTGAAAATCACAGCACAGCTTCTCCTAGGTTTTCCTCTTTTTCAAACTTAATCTTATTTATAGACTTCTTCTAATGGCACCCTCCTGAATATCTGTGTTTTGTTAACGTTCCACTTAAGATCTTTGTCCCAGAGATGAACACACTCCAGATGAAAACCAAGTAGTGAAGGAGAGGCAGACAAATATGGCTTCGGCTCTAGACTCCAGGTTTCATTTTGTAGCTGATGTAGTTATAACTTCAAATAAATATGGCTTTGGCTCTAGACTCCAGGTTTCATTTTGTAGCTGATGTAGTTATAACTTCCTCACTGCTAGATGATAAATTCATTAAGGCTAGAGACCCTGTCTGATTTTCTGCTTGCACAGAGTTTAGCACTGGACTTGACCTAGGTTTTTTGAATAATTTAATGAATAAAGAACAGCAACCTCACCCCACTGACTTAATTTGTGCTTGCATTCAGTGAAAATATATACACCTTTTACCTTAATTACTCCTATTACATCAAATCATCCCAACCAAAACTTGTGCAGTTAATTTCTTGGTCCAAAGGTGTGGAATATTCCATTTATTATTATTTATTTATTTGTCAGAGAGAGAGAGAGGAGCAAGAGTGAGCACAAGCAGACAGAGTGGTAGGCAGAGGCAGAGGGAGAAGCAGGCTCCCTGCTGAGCAAAGAGCCCGATGCGGGACTCGATCCCAGGATGCTGGGATCATGACCTGAGCCAAAGGCAGCCGCTTAACCAGCTGAGCCACCCAGGCGTCCCTATTCCATTTATTATTGATCCAAATGGTCTAACCCATTTCATTGGCTAGGCAAGTGTGGACTAGCCATGGTTTGGTGTCCCTCTTTACACAGTTTTATCAAAGAAAGTAGGACATGGGAAGGAGTATGTTCCTGGGAAGAGTTGACAGCTAGAGAAACATGAGTTGCCTTTTAATTTCTGTTTTGGGAACCACGTCTCCACCCTTCCCTTATGTTTGCTATGTACATATACAAACACCTTCTGAAAGATGACTTCCAAGCTCAGTGCTGTATGGTCCATTCAGTCCGGTCATTTAAAGAGAAGAAGCTGCTCTGTTGCTCACAGAAAAACTGGCAAAAGTGGGACCAAAACGCAAAAATATTACAAGGACACACAGACCACAAAAATGGGAGCGCATTTTATTCCTTGTGAACAGGGGATTTAGACCTGGTTATGAACGAGTGTGGTATAGAGAGAGGACATGGTCCCCCCCCCCAGTTTTATTGAGGGATAATTGACACATAACCTTCTAATAAAGAGTAGTTTGATATGTATATATCATGAAATGGTGAGTTTTTGTTTTCGTTTCTCTCTCTCCTCTCTCTCTGTCATAATCGGCAAGAGTACAGGGGCTTCTCCAAAATCCCTAAGGCAGTTACAGACTAGTATATATGCCCCCTGGCGTGTGTGTGAGTGTGTGTGTGTGTGTGTATATATTACTTATTTGACAGAGAGAGAGAGAGAGAGAGAGAGCGCACAAGCAGGGGAAACGGGAGTGGGAGAAGGAGAAGCAGACTGTCAGCTGAGCAGGGAGCCTGATGCAGGGCTCAATCCCAGGACTCCGGGATCATGACCTGAGCAGACACTTAGCCCACTAAGCCACCCAGGTGTTGCCCCAGTGGCTTTTGGACAAGAAAACAGACTAAAACCTTGCTATTCTGAGTATTGTTCATGGGCTGGCGGCATCAACATTTCCCAGGAGCTTGTTAGATAGAATCATGGGCCCTAGGCCTTAATGAGCCCGAGTCTGCAGTTCATCAGCATCCAGAGATGATTTCTCTGCATAGTGAACTGTGGGGAGCACTTGAGCTCAGAAATGGGACTTGTGATAACCCAAGAAACTTCAAAAAGTACTAATGGTTGTCTTCTGCCTCCATAAAATTCTGTAGCTGGTCTGATCTGTGACCTGAATGGTGGGATTATAAAAAAAAAAAAAAAAAAAAAAAAAAAATCCCCAGGTGATGCCAATACACAGCCCAGTTTGAGAACCATCAATAGCAGAGTTTCTGTAGGTCTGCGTGTTACTATAGGCCTGTGTGTTACTATAGGCTGGCCCCAAACTCTGAAGCTTCGGAGGAACTGAATCCATGCTTCCTAGAAGCTGTCTGACATGACTGTGCCCCTGTGCTGTGGTTCACACTCTTGGTTTCACACTGGAATCACCTGGACTAATGCCCAGGTCCCACCCATCAAAATGCTGAGATAACTGGTTCAGGATGTGGCGGGAGAATCAAGACGTCTCAGGTTCCCCCAGGTGCTTCAAACATGCAGCCGAGATCTGGACTCCCTGGGCTTTCTCAAGGCCTCAGAGCATAGAACATTTCACCTTAGTCCCTCTTTTCTTCCCCCCACCTCCATTTCCTGTGGAATTTCTGCAGGTGCTGACAAGGTGGACTAGCCACAGAGACTTCTCCTTTTGGAGTAAGGTGAGCACCCATTCTTTGGGCTTCAGACTCACAGGGCCTGACACAAGGCAGTTTTCCATTATCTATTTGACTTATTGGTCTGCCTATATACCAGATCCCAATTGATTTTCTCTATTTACTTTTTCACATTGATCAATCAGTTCTGTAACTGAAAATATAACTGGAATATTAATCACAGAAGGAACTCCTTCCACCTCCTTTCCTTGCTCACAGGTTGGCCTTCTACATGTGATCTGTGGGAACAGACATTGGCAGGTTGGTGGAAATCAACCTGCATTTTTTTTTTTTTTTTAATGTGACAGTGATCACAAGTAGGCAGACAGGCAGGCAGAGAGAGAGAGAGGAGGAAGCAGGCTCCCTGCAGAGCAGAGAGCCTGATGCGGGACTCGATCCCAGGACCCTGAGATCATGACCCAAGCCCAAGGCAGAGGCTTAACCCACTGAGCCACCCAGGTGTCCTCAACCTGTATTTTCTACTGGGTAGTTGATCTCAGGTAGAAAGCTCCCTTACCTAGGGCTGGCACTGAGGGGGCTATTTCTGCCCAGCAGTGATCAGGAATGAAGGGAAGAGCTTCTCCACTCAGTGGATCCCAAAGAGGACTTAAATAGTCCTTCATGGAAGGGGTTTGAGGGATTACCACAAAGGAATAGAAAGCTGAGGTAGGCGGATGGGTGGCCGGCAGCCCACCCCACACCCAGTTGTAGGTAATGTACATGTATGTTACAGGCAATATATACCCTGTAAGCCTCTGAAAGGAGCTGCTAGTGATGGACTTCCTTGTTCGTTTTTGTCTTCTTCCCACTTCCTAAAGTTTTCCCCATTAACACTTGTTTGTTCAAGGTCTCCACTGTCCGTTTTTTATTTTTGGGAACTGCCAGATTTACCAAGAATCAGATCAAATCTTAATCTCCATCTGTCTCTCCTAATGTCCCATACAATTTGCAACTTGACATTGGTTGATAATACTCTTTATCTGGTTTTAGTGTCCAAGGATCTCATAGTGAGGGGCTGAGCTCGGCTCCTAGGCACTCAGGGTGGGGAAGCAGTAAAGTCAGGAGGGGAAAGGATGAGAGGATGTTTTATTCCAAGAATGGATGGTTCTCTTCAGGAATACCTAAATCCAAACCTGTCATACCGAAATGTTGAATTTCCTTCTTAGATTCTTAAGTTTGGACAACTTGAAACAAAACACAACTATCTCTTATAGTAATTTCATTTTGATTTTCTTTCTTATAAACTAATAACTTGGTCTTTTTTTTTAATTTTTTAATTTTTTTATTTTTTTTTAAAGATTTTATTTATTTATTTGACAGAGAGAGATCACAAGTAGGCAGAGAGGCAGGCAGAGAGAGAGAGGAGGAAGCAGGCTCCCTGCTGAGCAGAGAGCCCGATGCGGGACTCGATCCCAGGACCCTGAGATCATGACCTGAGCCGAAGGCAGCGGCTTAACCCACTGAGCCACCCAGGCGCCCCTAATAACTTGGTCTTATAATGACTAATAAACTAATAACTTGGTCTTATAATGACTAATAATAACTCAGAGCTTTCCCTGAGTTAGATATATAAATATATAAAATCATCTCACATTACCATGACAATGAGACTTTCTAAACCCAAATCACAAATCCCTAAACACTGAAAAGGCTCAGTTAATGCCACACAATGTTAGTCATCTTGGGATTCTAGCTGAAGAACGAAAGAAAATACTTCAGATTATTTAGAAATTGTGAGATATTGAGGCATATTCATCACACACCAACAGATATTGTCAGTTTGGTTTAAAAGTGAAGCCTCTATTTCAAAATAAAACTAGGGAACGGTGTGTGTGTATGTGTGTGTGTGTGTGTGTGCGTGCATAGGTTAAAAATGGGTACTCAAAAGCTATTTACCTCAGCCATAAAACATTTTAAAAATATCAGTAAGTAGCTTGCATCTTTGCTATCTACAGTGGAGTTGGGATGATTTCTCAAAATATAAAAATTTATCTTATTCTTAAGGTTATCGACTCCTTTTAGGTTGCTAATGTGATTTTGTCCATTAAGCCAAGCTTTTCAGGCTCTATTTCAACTTCTGATTCCAATATTTTGACATAGAACCACACCCCCAGAGAGGGAGTGAAAGGATTTGGCGTCAAGCCTTTTCCTAAAAGCATGACTCCTGGTTTCCTATTTCTATAGTGGGATTTTTTTTTTTTTTTGCCAGTTTGAAAGGTACCATTATTTTCTTTTAGTAATCGTATTTTATGTCACATTTCAACTTCTGTGCCTCAGATATTTGTCATCTCAACATTGCTTTGTCAAGTCTTCATTACACCATGGCTCCCTTTTTTATTCTGCACATAATGAAAAAGAACGTCAAGGGGAAACTGACACTTTTCTTGAATTTATTCTGACGTAGGGCTTCATTTCCATTGTATCAAAGATATTTTAGTGTCACACTGAGTACACTAAATTTCACAGATGAGAACATGCAAAACTGATAATGTCCTTCAAAAGAAAGCTAAATGGGATAAAATTGCTCACTCTTTTCACAGGAAATCCTTTCATTTAATTTGCATACTTAGAGCATGGCTATTTGTTTTCAAAGCTCATAAACATTTCCTGCAGGACATCTATGTGCCTATGCCGCTTCCTGTTTTCTTGTTTCTTCTGAAAATAAGTTGCAAGAAACATGGAAGGTAGTCCACAAAGAGAAAACACAGGCATCTGTTCACCCCACTCCACCGCCAGCTGACTTCTCCTTTTTGTCCGGTTCTCTCTTTTCAGACTCCTCTTACCCTTCAACACCTCCTCTCCCCACCTTCTTCACAGAGCCATCAGCAACTCTTTCTTTCCACATTGAGTTCCTTCTTGCTCCTTGATTCTGGCTTTTATCTCTTCAAGTATTCCATATTCTCCTTAAGCTTAGGGACCATATTTTATAATCCTTACAGTCTTACCATGTATGAGGTGCATAGTAAATTCATTTGACTTTTGCATTCATTCATTCAGTCAATAATTCATTCAGCCATGTTTGTTGGGAGTCCTGTCATTGTGAGGCATCACATCAAGTGTTTTGAAGGCAACAGGAAACAGTGTAATGGTATTTAGTGTAATGGTTGAATGCTCAGGGTGAAATGTTTCTTAGGAAGCAGTGGCAGCCAGCAACTGAGGATGCAAGATCTTCAGTTCCAGCTTCCTAAGAGCTCTCAGAGGTTTTCTCTGGCACTCATGCTTCTCCTCACCCACTGGGCTGCCCAGGAAACTCCCAGGGTGCTGAGATATAGCCAACAACTGGGACATGTTGTGGGTCATCTCATGAGTTCAGAGCTGGGGAAGACATCTTAGAAATGTTGAAAGAATTACAGTGACTGCGGAACCTGACTTTTCATTCCTGCTTTCTTTATTTTATGGGTCACACTGAGCAGGAATCATACATGCCAAAGGTTCATTGGTTTCTTTCCAGCTGTGGTACTCACTCCTCTCCCTTGGTCTCAGTGTCCAAATGTCAGCTCTGGATAACAAAAGACAGAGGATGGTCACCTCTCTCCTTGGAGGGAAAACAACTTAAGGGGTTTCTAAGAGGCTAGAGAAAAACGTTAAGGTTTATTTTTCTTGAAAATTATGCCGTCATTTACCATTTGTTATTTGCAACATGTTATATATTTGTTTTGATGGTCTCTTCACCACATTGCTAAGGGAGAGATTCCTGAACTATAGGGATGGCCAAACACAAGACAGTCAACACTGAATAGATAGGGTCAACAGCTACTTATTTGTTGCCTATATGCACACCCAGGGCAGGAGATCACTGTGTGCCATTCAGGGTTACACAGGGTTATGCTTGGGGAGTAAAGCATCATGGGCTGTGGGAGGAAGGTTTGGTAATATCAAGAGAGTGAGGTGCCCTTCCTTCCCCTGGGAGGAAGTGATGGCTTGCTTGAATAATTCTAAAAGCAGTCAGGAAACTGTAGCTCATTATCTGGGGTAAGCAAGGACTTTGTCTTGTCCCCATGATAAGAAGGAGTTAGGGGATCTTGTCCATGGGAGTGGAGCAGTGGAGAGGGGAACTAGCACTTAGGCCATTTGTATCCCTCCCCATTTTACCAGATCTCAAAGCAACATACAATATTGTACTTTATTCTTAGGTCTTCTACTTAGGTGTCATACCATGCACTTGACACAGTCTATATCATTTCACCCTCATAATAAGCCCAGGAGATAGTTATTACTATTTCTAACTTTATGATCAAAGAAACCTGAAGATCATAGTATTTAAGTCACCCCAAGTGATTCCCAGGAAACGGAAAATTCAGGATTCAAAGCTGGTTCTATCTTACTCTATAGCTGTGACACATACAGTGACTCCACTTGCGAGGGATACTTTGCAAATCATAACAGACCATATTTCCAATTAACAGTGAATTTCGATATCAGAATGTGAATAAGAAAGTGAAATGGAAGTTCTTGATTCTCCTGCCACATACTTATCTTCTCAATGAGCTGCACTTCCATAGATGGGAAATCCTTGGGTACAGTGAGTATCTTGGTTCTTAAGCAAAGTGCTAATTACCTTGCAAAAAACCCCAACACATTTCATTCCCTATGGACTATGTGTCTTTTGAATTTTATGAACTGTTCAAGCCAATCTCAGGAAGATACTCTACAATAAAATGTAGTCATATGATTTGGCATGGTTCTAGTCAATCTTACATATGATTTTTAGAAATAGGCAAAACACTTTCTAATACTCATCCCTACAGTCATTTGCTTTTATGCGAGAATCAGACTGACACACGAAGGTGGCATTTTGGTATTGAAGAAGGGTTTGCCCAAAGAATTTTTACAAAGGAAGAGTATGGATTTTTTTCTATGCACATCACACACTCAGTGTGTTTCCTCTTAAAATAAAGTATGCATTCCAGGCTTAGAATGCAGTAACCCTGGTCTGTTTCTCCCCATCAGTGTTGAGGGCCATTAACTTACAGCAGTAGACAGAATCTTGGGGGCACTTTTCTGCTCAGCCCTTTACCTGTAGGTATACTTTAATGTTATTTCTTAGGGACTATAATGGTCAGCTATTGCTGCCATCTACTTTATACCGAACAAACCATCTCAGTGGCTTAAAAGAGTGTTATGGACTGAATTGTGTCCTCTTGAAATCCATGTGTTGAGACTATATTCACCCTCTTCACCCAAGGTGATGGTTTGGGGAGGTGGGGCTTTGGGAGGAAATTAAATGAGATGAGGTCATGAGGGAAAGTCCTCATGGATGAGATTGGTGTTGTTACAAGAATTCAAAGAGAATGTTCTTCTTTGTGCTCTCTGCTATGGGAGGACACAACCAGAAGATGGCCATCTATGAACCAGGAAATAGGCTATCACACACCCAATCTGTTGACACCTTGATCTTGGATATCCTAGACTCTGGGACTGTGAGAAAGAAATGTTTGTTTTTTAAGCCAGCCAGTCTGTGGTATTTTTGTTATAGCAGCCTGAACAGACTGAGGAAGGAGGAAATATTTTTGTTTATCCTGCTCACAGTTCTGAAAGTCAGCAGGGGTGACTCTCTTCACACTATAAGGTAATCTGTTTCAGGAAGTTCAGGAAATCTGTTTCATGGGTTTATCATGCTCCTTAGCCCTATGGCTGAGATATATGCTGTTCTCATGTAAGTAGAAGCACAGAAGGGTGAGGGGAAGCATTTGATGCCCCTTAGAGGCTTGGACTCTGCTACTTCTGTCCAGAAAAAGGTACTGCAAATCACTTAATCCTAGGTAAGATGTGATGGGAGTGTGGACCAATCTATTACAGGAATACTTGTTTCCCTCCTATTCACTTTTGGAATTATACCTTCTAATTCATATATACATATATGAAAAGGCACTTCAAAATGTCATTTAATTTAGGCAGGGCAAAATCTCTAGGGGAAAAAAAAGACTTAAATCATACAGGATTACTTCATTCCTAAAGCTGTTATTTTTCTTACTTTAGATTTTTTTTTTCCAGATGAATCACGAAATTGTGTTTTGGAGACATCTCTCATGTTTAGGAAAAATAAAAAATCTCATGTGTAAGAAAAATTTACTGCAGGGCCACCTGGGTGGCTCAGTTGTTAAGTGTCTGCCATCAGCTCAGGTCATGATCCCAGGGTCCTGAAATTGAGGCCAACATTAGGCTCCCAGCTCAGTGAGAAGGTTGCTTCCCCCCGCTGCCTCTGCCTGCTGCTTCTTCTACCTGCATTTACTCTCTCTCTGTGTCAAATAAGTAGATAAAATCTTAAAAAAAAAAATACTGCATACTTTCTCAAAGAGAAGAGTGTATGTATGGTTAGAGCACCCAACCTGTCATAGAGAAGAAATTGGATTCAGCATCTACCCATCACATAAAAAATTATAATTTATTGTCTTCAGGAAGACCCTTTACCTTGACTATAGCTACTAACTCTTTTTTTTTTTAAGGTTTTTTTTTTTTTTAATTTGATGCAGAGAGAGAGTGAGCAAATGAGAGAGAGAGAGAACATAGCAGGGGGAGGGCAGAGGGAGAGGGAGAAAAAGGCTCCCTGCTGAGCAGAGAGCATGACATGGGGCTGGATCCCAGGACCCCGCGATCATGACCTGAGCCAAGAACAGACACTTAACTGACTGAGCCACCCAGGCCCTATAGCTATTAGCTTTTAAAATAGTTGGTAGCTTCTCAGTACTGGCAAAGTACTGTAATGTAGGTGATAACCAAACACTCATCTAGCTATTAAATTGCATAGCCTATTACTTATGATGAACAAGAGTTATTAAACCATGGCAGCTTGGCTAAGACATACAAATGATTAATTGTGATGACTTCCAATGTCCCTTAATGTGAAGAATGTCCAGCTTCATCTCCCCATGCCAGAGGATAACTAACATCTGGTGTGACAGCACTGATGTCTTGGAATGGGTTGTTATTGGGGCTTAGAAATGCACCTGCAGCAGCACCCTACCAGAAGACTGAGGTCACGGTCCCTGTTCTCTCTTACCAACTCAGGGACCCTGGTCACTCACTGAAGGTTCTTCTGGTATACATTCTTACTTAGAGAATGAGGACCATAATGATTTATCATGTTCTCAGGCTCAGATAATGTAACCCAAGTGTTAATTATCATGATGATGAAAACACACAGACCGTGTCCTCTTGGCATGGAGCAGCCTTGTGAAGCCAGCACGTGGCTATGTGGCCGCCTGTGTGGGGATGGCTTGCACTGATGTTCTTGCTATATACATTGGAGGTGTGACCTCACATGAGTTCATTGTCCCTCCATGCTTCAGTTTACTTATCTGTACAATGTGAATCAGAATAGTATCTACTTCAAAAGGCTGCTCTGAAGAGTAGCCAAGAAAGTCATGAAGGGTGCTAAGCTGGATACCTGGCACATAATAATTGTTCAATACATGTTGAGCAATAAATAATTGTTCTCATTATTTTGTGGAGTTAACATGTTAAATTTCTGCAAGACCAGAGTCCCAGAGAATATTTTGTTATATTCTGTCTTAAAAGCAATGTACTTCATCTTACTTTTGTCAACTTGACAAAAATCCTTTGATAATACACCATTTTTTATTGGTTTGGACCATGATGCATCTTTTGAATGGCATGGGAAAGAATATTTCAGTTGTTTCCCCCCGCCATTAAAGAACATCTCCTTTTGTGAGTTCAGGGCACAAATATCTCACAGCCTAATCTCCTGAATGAAAGTGCAGAGATTGCCCAGGCCTCCCAAAAAACAGTTTTCTACATATGTGGAGATGGGGGAGAAACTAGAAGGATGGAGATCTGGCTGATTACTATTCTCGTGTCAAGGATTAGACAAGAAATTTAATAAATGACATTAACGTGAGCTGAGTCATTTCCCTGCAAGGGGATAAGCGGTTGCGGTTTTTTATTTAAAGCCTTCATTAAGAAGAGGTCTTCAAATAAAATGAACTTTATCCTTTTCTGACAACCAGAAGAAAAGATAGGAGGTCATGTCATCTGTAATGAAGTTGAAATCAAACCTATTTTTGGCTACATCAAGTTGAGCTTGACAATGAAACCATGTGGCCTGGCTAGAACAATTAAGCTAGTTTCTTGAAGCTTCGTTAAGTCCATGTATTTTCATTGAGTCCATTATTTTCATGTATAGCCATTAAACCTTAGGGATGGAGCACAGCTATAGTAATAACAGCTACTTGATGACAGTGGGGATAAGGAGGAGGAAGAGGAGCAGGAGAGCCGCATCTACTGCCTGCTGAAACGCATCTCCCAAACAGATCTTAAATTCACCTGCTTTCTGGCACTACTGCCACAATACTTACCTAGGTGACTAGCTTTTTCCACCTGAATTTGTGCAACAAATATCTGGGTTCCTTGTCTCCGACCATCCCTTGCTGCACCCCCCCGCCCCCCGCAATTCCAGCCTTACCAGAAATGCAAGGCTGATTACACTCTATACCAGCTTTGAACTCTTCAAAGAGCCTCATGAGAGGCAAGGGAAGTTTTCAGGAATTCGTGAGCCAAGAGACAGGACCCTCATGGAGTTGGGGGTAGGGGTGGAGACAAGAGGACATTCTGGAAAACTGGACAGGATGGGTCAAGAAGAGCTATGTTGGCATTAAGGGGTGGAGGTAAGAGAACATTCTGGAAAACTGGACAGGACAGGTTAAAAATCTATGTTGGCATTAAGGGGTTTGGCCTGGGCATTACAGAAGGGAAAACAGGGAGCTGTTCAATGTGTCTGAAAAGGGTGCCTAAGATGTCGCTTTTTTACAGAGTTTTCTATGTGTGTGTAAAGAGAGAGAGGTCCAGAATAAAGTTCAAAAATGTTGACCTGTTACTTCTGAGTGGTGAGGTTTGGAGGAACTTCTATTTCTTCCTTGTGTTCTTTAAATTACTCTAATTTTCAACATGATTCTGTATTTTCAGGCTTTTAAACATTGAGGTTATTTTCATCTTGCAAGCAAAAGAAAGCATGTCTTTGTTCTGTTTGTTTTACTTTGTTTTGTTGTTTTTTTTTAACCACATCCCAAGGCCAATTAAAACCCTGGGTTAATTGGACCTCTCTACACGTAGGCTTTCACAGTAGCTGAATCTGTGGCACAGGGAGCGGTGTTCTAATAGGCTTCCCACAGTCGCTGGCTTCGAAGGTTCTTGCCTACCGAAGTCTTTCGAGTCTCTTACTGGCTGGACCACAGTCAGTGCTTGCTGAGGGGACCCAGCTGTGTACCGCAGCCACCAAATGGCCAGCGAACTCTAATTACAGTGTTTTTATTGGTCTTTGAAAGGTGAGAAGCAAGAGTCCTCATTTACCATACTGGTCTGAGTTTTCAGAGGCCCTAATCAGAGAAGCTATCATTGGATTGTAAACTGAGCCCATCTACTGTGAAATTGTTGGAAAGGAATTGATAAAGCCTCCCAGTTTCCAGTTTTACCGTAATGGAGTAGTTGAGATTTTTTGCTCTGACAAAAATTTCTGAGGAAGCTAGGGCAAGGGGTGGAGTAGGAATTGGGCTGAAGTTAAATATAGGACACGCTGGTAATTATATCATTCTTCCAATTAAGATGTTTTATTACCTATGGCCATTTTTCCCTTTAAAATAGTCTTAGCTGGAAATGAAGCACTATCTGATAATTTATTCATTTTGTCTCTTTTGTTCTCATATATCTACATGAAAGTCCTCATTTCTCAGAGTAGTTATACTTACTTTTCAGTATGGGGCATTTCCAGAACTAAGAGGTAGATCCTTTTCAAAAAAAAAAAAAAAAAAATTGTTTCCAAAAACTAAGGGCAACAAAAAAGATCCAGATATGGGATGGCATTAGTTAATTGCATTTTCTAAAATTTTCTTACATTGCCTCATAAGGAAACCTTCCAAAATACTCCCAGAAATCAAGGGTTAGTATATCGTATTAGTACCCTAACTGCCATAACAAAATGCCACAGCCTGAAACAGCAGAAAGTTATTTTCTCTCAGTTCTGGAAGTCAAGGTGTCTGCAGGTTTGGGTTCTTCAGAGGCCTCTCCCAGATGGCCCGCAGATGGCCACCTTGTTGCTGGGATGTGAGATGGCTTTTCCTCTGGACATAAGCATCTCTGGTGTTTCTCTCTGTGTCCTAAACTCCTCTTTCTTATAAGAACACCAGTCACATTGGTTTAGGACCCACCTTAAAGGTTTCATTTTAACTTCTTTCTCTTTCTTTCTTTCTTTATTTCTGAAAAAGATTTTATTCATTTATTTGACAGAGAGAGACACAGTGAGAGAGGGAACACAAGCAGGGGGAGTGGGAGAAGGAGAAGCAGGCTTCCTGCTGAGCATGGAGCCCTATGTGGGGCTTGATCCCAGGACCTTGGTATCATGACCTGAGCTGAAGGCAGACGCTTACCAACCAAGCCATCCAGGCACCCCTATTTCTTTTAAGTCCCTACCTCCAAGTACAGACACCTTCTGAGATAACCAGGATTAGGACATCCAGCTTTTGAGGGGCCTTAATTTAACCAGTAGCATGTGGCATCATTTGAAAACAATAAATGGAGGGGGAAAAAAAACACCAATAAAGCACTAAAATATTGCTTATGGTTTTATAATGCCAGCAACAATGACAATATTATCTGCCAAGTTTGAGTAGAGATGAATATGGGATTTTTTTTATCCCCTAAAACCAAGTGTCTTCTGGAACCAGATTATTCCCCTTCTCCTTACAATTACCTGAGGCCTCTCTAAATGTGTTCGTGCCTCATAAATAAGAAGTGGCTAGAGCATGAACTTTAGTGTCAAGAGAACTCCTTGCAAGTCTGAGCTCTTTCACTTATTACCTAGAGACAGGCTGGGGAGGTCACTTAGCATTTCTGGGTCTCAGTCCCCCCATTTGGAAAATGACACGATCATACACTCCACCTCCTTCTTGCCATGGTGGGTGAGGGGATCTCATGAGCAGAGGCCACTGGAGGCCTGTGGGATTCTGAGGCATGAACTTGTGTTTGATCCTGGATCCTGTTAATTAAGGCATAGTTTCACAGCAAAGGATGATTGGGTATCAAACATTTGGGGCACATAAAAGCAAGCGGAAACAATTATAAAAAAAAAATCAGAACTTAAGCAGTACCAAATGGGAAATGAGTTGGAAACAATCTCTAAATTTGCGGGCAATGTAAAAGGCAGCAAACAAACATAAATGTTTTTCCTGTGTCACTAAATGAAGGGTTTGAGGGGTCTTGAAGACATAGTTGGAATAAAATAGAAACATGTGACTAATAATTTAAAACAATCAGATCACCTACTACTTATATGTGATAGCAGGTTAAAAGCAGAAGAAACTAAACTCCAGCTGGATAGATTAGATCACATGTGTTACTAAAATAGAAGTGCAGACTTTTTTTTCCTCTTAATTTTCTGGCATGTGAGGCAAAATACAGCAAAAACCGGAAACTTTATTAAGGGTTCACATGACACTCATTCTCCGTGAGGGGACAGCTGTTCACTTTTGTATGGCAACAAAGTTTCGCCAAGCACAACGTCTGAGAAGACATTTCCAGTGCAGAATGTCCTCTCTGTCGGAGTTACTGCCCTGACTGGTCATTCTAGATCTCTCAGGGAAGAGACCAGAGCCCCACCTTCAAGGATTCTGGTTCAGCAGGTCTGAGTGAGACAGAGATATTTATATTGTTCAAGAACTGTCAGTCTGCTGATCCTCAGTGGGGTTTGGAAAGCACTGATCTAGGGTATACTCGGGGATCTTAGTTTAGGTTTTTCCAGTGAGCAGACAGTGAGACAGGATTTGAGTACAGAGTGTTTATTTGGGAGGTGAAGGAAACACAGGGCAGTAGAGAAATAAGACAAGAGAGGGAAAGTAGCAAAGGTAGAGAAGGTGTCACGTAGTCCACTGGCACAGTGGACCAGGGCGCTTCATCTTTCTGGGGAAACGGTAGCACAGAGTGCAACCCATGCTTCTGAGAGCAAGGGAGCTGGGCATTTATGTAGCAAGAGCAAGTAGTCAGGGGCTGAGGGCTGCTGCTAGAGGCTGGAGGTTCCCCAGTATCCCAAACCTTCTGTGTGAGTGCCAGCCAAGGTAAACCTTTAGGAAAATGCATGCAGGAAGTGCCAGTTGAAATTTGGTGGATGGACACGAAAATGATAGGGTTGAGGACAAATATGGCAGTCACAAAACAATGGACATCCACCATACTACCCTTCTGGGAGCAACTGTGGAACTGTGGTCATCACCCCCATGACCTAGAGCTATGTTCACATTGCCCTGTCTGGGAGTGTAGTTTACTTTATGTATACATGGGATTTCAGAGCTGGGCACAGAGGAGTGGGTGGAAAATGGCGATGAACCACTGTAGTCCCCAAACACCAGCGCTGTGACCTGGCTGAGTGAGCTAAGGCTTGTTTTTTTTTTTTGTTTTTTGTTTTTTGTTTTTTGCACCTCCTTTCTCTCCTTTGCAAATTAAGAAAAAAATGACTCGTCCTATCTTTCTTCACTTATTATTGTGAGACTTAAGACCTCATAAAACTAAAGGGTGAAGCGAAAACTTGGCAGTGGGGCTTAGGTAGAGCAAAGGACGGCAGACAGCTAGATCCGTTCCGCTATTGCACGTTAGCTGTGGGGACTTGGGCGGGATACATTCTGAGTCTTGGTTCCTTCATCTGTAAAATGGGAATAGTGATTTGGCAGAGCTGTTGTCAGTACTAGGGAAGGGAGAAATGGAGACTGGCACTATGCCAGGTAAATGATAACTGTTATTAAGGAAGGGGGACTTATATGACCAAACGTTCTTTTATTTGATAAAAGGGATTCCTTTTTTTTTTTTTTTTAAAGATTTTATGTATTTATTTTGACAGAGAGAAATCACAAGTAGATGGAGAGACAGGCAGAGAGAGAGAGAGAAACAGGTTCCCTGCTGAGCAGAGAGCCCGATGCGGGACTTGATCCCAGGACCCCGAGATCATGACCTGAGCCTAAGGCAGCGGCTTAACCCACTGAGCCACCCAGGTGCCTGATAAAAGGGATTCTTTATCGGGGACTTATACATAGGGATTCCTCATTTCCTGTTGTAATGGGAAGATAGAAGTTCTCGTGAATGATAAAATGCTGAAAACGTCTGTTTAGGTCCGCCCTGTTTGTTTCCCCAGAGCCTTCTTCCACGGAGTGCTCTCCCTGGTTTTTCTCCCCAGTTCTTCATTTCACATTCTCCTCTCGTCACTGCAGCGGAGAGCCAGGGAATTGGCAAGACAGTCTGTGAGGATGAAAGACTCTCAGAGCAGACCAGCATCTTTCATATATCTTTCTTCCAGAAGGAATGTGGACAAGTCTAAGAAAGCTGGATTTGTGTAAATTAGCCCCATCCCAATCCCTGGAGACCATTTTATTTTAAAATCTATTCAACAATCAATGCCATTAGCTCAACAGATGGCTTGTTAATCTTTAGAGCAACAGCCAGACTTTAAATTGTCTTCCATTTTGCAAGCTCTTCTCGGAAGGGAAAAGTAAATGAAATATAAAAGAAAAAAAAAAAAAAAAAAAACTTTCAATTCAACCCCAGGGAGACATACAACATATTCATTTCAGGCCTAGCTTTTCAGGTCAACTTCAGCAAATTTTTGTTGGTTCGATGTTCATCTATCTCTAGGCGAAGAAAGGAAATGCATTGATTTTTTTTTTTTTTAAATAGTGAGCAAAATACAGAACATTTGTCAGTCAAAGAAAGAACATAACTCTCAAACCTGATCAACTCAAACCTGATCAAATCAAACCTTGCCATTAGTGACAAGCATACATGCTTTCTCTGAACTTGGGGACAGCCTTGAAAATACATCTAATAATTTCCCTGGAGATCCCAAAGCTTTGCCATCTCTAGAGCAGATTGTGTAAAGGCTTTGTTTTTAGTGATCTCACTACCTCTTTTCCTTTTTCAGAAACCAATTCCCTACCATGTTACTCCCATACACACATGGACACACACACGCACACACACACACACACACTTCTTAAACAATTTATACTAGCTTCTGATTCTTTTAATATTAAGTAAGTTAGAGCCATACAATAGGGATGAGTTTTCTTCTACTGTCTCCCACCCATGATACAGTTGGACCCTAAGTCCATCTTGTGGCCTCAAGATCGTAATTTCCCTGAGTTGGCAGGAAAAAGTGTTAAACCTTAAGGAGTGCCCCCTGATGAATCCATGTAGTGCCCCCTGATGAATCCATGTGATCCACTAATTCATTTGGTGCATCTCGGACCATCCATACGAGAATATAGGCAAATGTGTGATAAGGAATTCAGGTCTTCCTCTTCCCTAAATCCTGATTCACCTATTTGGATTTGGAAAAGGGTTAGGGAGGGCATTTCCAAATCTATGGCAAATGAGTTTGCCTTTGATCTGCTTTGTCTGGGTCAGAGAAGCCAAATTGAAGAATCAGGAACCTGGCTTCTGGGAAGAGAGAACAACATCAGGTAGAGGCAGGGACTCCCCTCCCACCAACAGGGCTGCATTTGACCACTTGGGTTTATGCTGCTACTCAAGGAAATACATGCTAACCAACCCTACCTCCCTAGGAAGCTGCACCAAATCATTTTCTCCATCTCTCTCCGGAGAAGCTAGATCTTGCCTAGTGTTGAGCATGTTATCTGGGGGCTGTTTGTGAAAGGAAAACAGATGATTTCATCCTATCTTGAAGGAGCAAGAAGTTTTTTAGAATCACAGATATTCTTCATGACAACTCTGTGACAATGTAGGAACCTCAAGTGCCTTCTGAATCCTCAAAGAAACTGCTGCTGAGAGCCGGGACATTTTCATGGTATCTATATTGTTACATTTTTCTGTTTCCTAGAAGACTGCGGAACAGTGCATTGGGAGAGGCAGTTGGTGACTTGTGAACAACACTGGGTGGGGAATATGGGCACACGTATGCCAACACCCAAGCCTAAAGAGTTTCTATTTCAGCACCTGTAAAATCAGCGCATGAGATCCTCTCTAGGACTCTTCCAGCCCTGAGATTCTAGGAGTTCGCCTATTTCTAGTAACCCGAACATTTCATTAGGCAGAATTTTCCATTCTCTAGCTGTGCCAGATAGATGAGAGAACTTACTGAATGAATTGGAAGTCTCGAGCCAATAAGGAAAACCTACCCACATCTCAGACTGCCTTCTGCTTGTTGATATCAGAACAAGAATTATTGTGGGTAATCATCAAAGGACGTAAAAAAGAACAACGCGTACCTGGCAGAATTTGTATATCAGTCCATTGCAATTTGCCAAAGTGTTCTTGAAAGTTATATCTTCCATTACATAACTTTTTATCACTTTCTTAAAAAACGTTCCAGTTGGGCTGGCATTTTTTATGATTTGCCTTGCTTCAGAGATAAGCACATTGTCAATGAAGAGACAAAACTTCCCAGGTATTTTTGAACTGAAGAGGCTGAGATTGGCAGAGAGACGCCAAAGTAGGGGGTTGAGCAGAGAGGCTGTTATTTAAAATATTTAAAAGGCAAGATGGTACGGATATAGCTCCGATAATAAGCTGATAGTGAATTTCAAAAACCTTAGATTCTTAAAATAGGTAACTCTCCATGTATATAAATATGCACAAGGTTCAGAAATTTAAGGAGTGTACTGGGATTGAAACTGAAGTAGGCATTTTAAGGCTTTTTCTGTTCAGCCAGCTGTGGGCTTTAGAAAACCACCCCTTGGCATCGTGTGCTGTTGGTACAGGAGGATGGAACATCCCTACAAACTGATGGGAAGTGAGTTTCCTTCCAGTTCTGCTCATGAAGGTGTCGTATAACCTGTTATTGGTTTGTTTTTTAAGAATTAATTTTCTTCGGGGCGCCTGGGTGGCTCAGTGGGTTAAGCCGCTGCCTTCGGCTCAGGTCATGATCACAGGGTCCTGGGATCGAGTCCCGCATCGGGCTCTCTGCTCAGTGGGGAGCCTGCTTCCTCCTCTCTCTCTCTGCCTGCCTCTCTGCCTACTTGTAATCTCTCTCTGTCAAATAAATAAATAAAGTCTTTAAAAAAAATAATTTTCTCCTTCAATGGCATAACTACTCCAATTCATGGCAACCTGTGTTACAGGTATTTTTATTTTGTTTTGTTTTTAAACTTAACTTGCACTTACAGCACCGTTAACTGAAAATCTGCACACAGAATCCAGGCAGGGGAATCATTATTAACCACTTCTTACCTCTATGTATGCAGAGAGTTACCAATGCAAAAGTGAGAATTTCACATTGCCACCTCTGAACCACCAGGTGACTATCCTACAACACCCTTTGGGGATTTTTTTAGATACTTTCACTTGACTAATGCAATTAACCATTAGGAAAATAAACTCCTACTAATATGAATATAAAGGCTATTTTGGAAGCAGCAAACTGAAATGGATTATGTGATTTGTGAATACTTTCCTAAAACGTATGTGACTCACTCTAAATGCAATTAATTTTTTAAAGTGTTATCTTAGCAATGGCTCTACTTTCCTATACCTTAGAGGAATAAAAATGTGCTTTCAGTTAGGCATCTCTCTGTGGTCGTGCTTACCCAAGATATATTCTAAAGTTGTCCTCCAGGGGGCGTTAAATCTTCAGCAAAGCTCTGATTTCTCTGGAAGCTGTTCAAACCCAGTTAGCAAAGCAGACAGTCTGGCTTCTTTCTCACTGGGATGCCGAAGTGCCCATATTCTGAATTTCACATCCCTGACTTTCAGAAGAGGCCTTACATTTTTTCAGTAAGGATAAGGTGGGTCTGCCAATCCTCTGGTCCTGGGGTATATGCCAGTGTAGCCTAGCCACGCTGCTCTGAATGCTTTACTGAAGGTCTTGGATTGGCCGACTCTCATGGTCCATGCCAGTAAGCTTTTAAGAGATTATTGATATGGACAGGAGCTGCTGTGCTTTCCAAGGGCAGAAATGTGATTCCTGGAGGTCCCAAAGACAACCTGATGTGGGTTGGAGAAGGATCTGTGGATCAAAATTGCCAAGGATCAATCCTTCCTACTTAAGCCCCACAAAGGGCTATTTTTGCTGTTAATGAGACCATCACTTTGGACAATCTGCAAACCTCTTGGTCTGGGGAAGCTGAAACTTCAGTAGTAAAGTATATGATTGTAAAGTAATGCAGCACAGTGGTTAAGAGGCTCTAAAACTAAGGGACTGGATTTCAGTATCTGCTCTACTTCTTCTAAGGCAAGGATCCTGAACTCATTACCGAAACTCTGGCATCTCTGATCCCTCATTTGCAAAAGACTATCTCATAAGGTAATTAGAAGGATTAATTAATACAACCCAAAGAAAGTACTTGGTGCGTCCTGGGTGCTCCATAAATTCTATTAGTCATTCTTACTCCCAAGAATTGAGATCCTTCTGATGGGCCTCCAGCTTTGTCTCTCATTACTCCCCTACATAGACTTCTTCATCCCAAATACCAGCCTATACTTTTTATTTCTTTGCTCCCCCAGGTCAGCTACCTTCCTTGCTTATATTACTCTCTGATGAGATCCTACCCAAGTTCCAAAGGTTATCTGTAATGTCACCTCAAACCCCCAAATCCCACACAATTTCCTACTCAAGAACTGAATGAGCTTCCTCCTATTTCTGAACAGTAGCAGAGGCATGATGTCTTGATATACAGGAATATACATTTGTCAAAACTTGTGGAACTATACACTTAACATGGCCACATTTTTAGCATGTAACTACAAACCAACCTAGTAGGAACATAATGAGAGGGTCTCAGCTTTTGGAGAGAGAAAGATATACTTCAAATTCATGTTCTAGTACTTTCTACTTGGTAGGCCATTGAACTCCTTCCACCTGTAGTCTCCTCTAAATGGGGCAGTTGTCACGTTTTCCTTTTGTAGTGAGGGTTGAGAGCCATAATCATAGTATAAAAATGCCTCACACACAGTGGGTGCTACACTATTAGCATTTTCCTTTTCAGCATCTCTATTTATGTGTTACTCATATACCCCTGCCCACAAAAGGTGATCCTAAGGACAGAATGTGTCCTCTGTCCTTACAGAGGACACATCTTTTGTCCTCTTCTTTTACATGTTTTTAATATAGAGTAAAAATACTGTGTTTAGCTATGTATATATAGATAGATATGCATATATCTATATGACATATATACATATATATATTTATGTTATATATATTTTTTTTTCAACTTTTGGATAGTAAGCACCTAGCAGCATCCCCACTGAAGTCTCTGTAGGGTGCCACACTGCATTATCACTCGGGTTTGCTAAGGCTAGTATTTTAAAGTCTGACAGATACTTTCCTTGGTCGATAATTCAGCTATGGCTCCCTGGTGTATAGTAGGGCTTAATAACACATCTTTCATTATGATAGTTCTTTAGGGTCATAAGGGTTGTCTGTTTCTCTTGAAAGCAACGGAATGGCCATACTGTTTTCTGGACCAATAAGTCACTCTGTTTTCCATGGTTCAAAGTTAAGCTTTTATTTGGTTTTAAATTAAAAAAATAAATTTCATTATTAAATAGTGAGATGGATCTAACTTATGTTCAGAGAGTAGCTTACTCAAGGAATATACCACTGGGGGTACAAGTAAGGGGTAGGTCACCTAAACTAAAATGATTCGTTATGTTGTCATGTTTGTTAAAATTTCAACAGTGGCATAAGTCAAAAGAAATGGATATACAAAGTTTTAAATGTTTACAATGGATGGGAGAAGTAAACCTACTTATCCTATCGTAACTGCCAACAAATTTCTTTCTCGGCGCTGGTCGGCTCGGAGGCTATACCACAGTGCTAATGTCGTCAGGCTCATCTGCTTTCTTCTGCCTGCTCGGCAGGGATTTCAAGTATTCCAGGTGTCTCCGGGCATCCTCCTGATTTTGCCTCACATAGTATACCACATAGGAGATCACCATGGTGAACCAGCCAAACATGGTGACCAGCATGGCATAGTCAGTAGTCTTTTTAGGGAGGTTACAAAGGTCAGCGTCATTGGCAGCATTGAGGAATGGTCTCCCGGCATGCTCGTCCAACACAGAAGTCTTACAGATCACGTTGTGGGCTGTCTCGTGGTTGGATGCCATGCTCCTCAGAACTTGCTGTAGAGTACAGTCACAGTGCCAAGGATTGTTGGCAATTCTGGCCCTGGCCTTCAGGTTATTGAAGGCATTTTTGTGCACGCTTTGAATCCGGTTGTCAGACAAGTCCAGAGTCTGCAAAGTTTCAGCCACTCCTTTGAAGGCATGCTCATCGATAAACTCAATGCCGTTTTTGGACAAGTTGAGAACTCTCAGTTGATGAAGGTCCTTAAAAATCTCGTTGGGGATAGAGGTGATCTGATTGGAGTCCAGATACAATAAGACTGTTTCAGGAGGAAGATCTCTAGGTATTTCCTTGAGATTTGCATTGCTACAGGTGACATTTAAACCCCCAGAGGAAGAACAGAGACAGCCCTTGGGACACATACTGGCAGAATGAAAGCACAGTATCATAAGAACAAAACTTTGTAGGAGGAGACACATGGAGAGGGAACGGGTTAACCACAGGTCTACCAGATTCATGCTGAAATGTCAGCATAATCACAAGCCCATTCCTCATTCACTCCAACAAGCAAGTGTGGCAACTGTTCCAGCCCTGTCCACACTGTTGATTTCCTCCTTGCTTGGTTCAAAAGGTTGCAACTAACACACGTGTCTCTTCATTATTCCTGTCCTTGCTTGGGTACCTAAAGGAAAGGGAAGCAGATGTAATTAGCTTTTTTGCAGAGGGAGGTACACTGCAATTAAAAGTGCTCTCAGGCGTCTGGTGTTCTATGTGGGCAGGAGAGTTGGTTATGTAGTTAATTTTCATCGATAGCACTGGGAGTTATCTGCATAATGGGAGTCTCTTGCTCAAATCCCAGGTGTTGGGCAAAAGGACTGTCAATAAATGACATTTCCGAATCCTGTTGCCTTGGTTATAGTTCTGCAGAATTACAGCAAACAGTCCAGATTTCTCTTGTCTCTATTTGTCCTCTCAGCATCCTGAACCCCTTCTAAATTAGACAGCAATAAAATTTAACTAGACCTTCCCCCCTTTCTATAGTAACAGATGCATTAATGCAATTTAGACCTGCTCTTCAGTAGCAATGAGAAATAACACCGATATTTCATGGTTAATGACCATAGATAGCAATAATTGTCATGGTTTTTGAATGGATGTCCAGTTGGAATATTTTCTCTAAAAAACATCTTACTTGAATTAAGAAAGGAATAAATGCATTCCAACTTTCACGACAGAATGTCCCTAGGGGCTGATAGACCAGGTTCTCCGAAAGGGCTTTCTCCCTGTTTTTCTGTTTTCTAAACAAACTATCCTCTTCCCAGTAGATCTTCAAATACAACATACACCTCCAAGGTTTTTTATTTTTATCTATTTATTTATTTGTTTTTAAGATTTTATTCATTTATTTGAGAGAGAGAGACGGAGAGCAAGTGGAGAGAGGGGCAGAAAGGGAGGAGGAGGGGGAGGGAAAGGGAGAGACTCGCAAGCAGATGCTGCACTGAGCACAGAGCTAGACACGGGGCTTAATCTCACAACCCAGAGACCATGACCTGAGATGAAAGGAAGAGTCCGCTGCTTAACTGACTGAGCCACGCAGGTGCCCCTTCAAGACTTTTTAAAATAAAATATGAGATAAGAATTTAAATATATTAGCCTCTAAAACTTTCCCAATAGCCTATTTTCTTCTTTCTAATCGTAAATATATGATTGTTGAAATATATATATTATTCATAAATATATATGTATATATATACAAACATACAATATTGTTGGACAAGGCTTCCAAAATGACAAAAATTAAGTGATATAAGTAAGGATACAAGCTTATTCAAAAACAGAGATGAGAATATAAGTGAACACTCAAACCTCCTTTTTCATGTAGAGAAGACAGGCATCTTTGAGACCAGTTCACAGAGGAAGTGAGCAGATTTTGGAGAGATTATGAGATTCGCCCAAGGTCAAATAGCTTGTAGGTGGGAGAGACTGGACTCAGGCCAAAGGCTTTGTTCTGACTTATTAATGTCCTAAGTCTCTCCACTACCCCCACGACATTCTCCCGATCTCGTCCATTCTAGGGTCCTCCTAGGACTCAGGATCCATGGAGCATTGCTGGTTGTGATTTCTGATGCTGTTATGTTGCAGCTCAATCCCAAATTGAGTACCCTATGGAGTTGGAGGGAGCTCCATGTTTGAATTCTGAGAGTCCTCTTTCAGGATGTGAGAAATAAGGAGAATATTCCCTCCTCTCATTGCTCTAAGTAACAAATGACTCTCTGCAAACTTATCTTCTCTAAAGATCCCAGATGGATAAATACAGAGGGAAATGACTCCAAATGTTACCAAACTCACAGAAGAGAAGATTAATGTGAGCTGAAAACATAATGAACGGGGCTGTTAATCATGGAAAAAAATGAGATTAGCACCAGCAGAATGGAGTGGATGTGCTTTTGGAATCCTGAATCCCTTAAATGCCAGAGAACGCTAAAGAAGGACCCCTAGGCTTATGAAGCCATCCATCAATAGCTCATTTCATTTGCAGTGAGTTTCCCTCCCTTCCATGTTTTTCTTCAACAGTGCATTGCATGATTTTTGGGCACTCTAGTGATTGTCTAGGTAGGAGAGAGAAAAACAAACAGGTGTGGAGAGGAGGGCACTCAGAGAAGAAAGAGGGTGGAAAGAAGGATAAGGCAAAGGATGCCAGGATGAAAACATAGAAGGACACAAGAGATGGGAAACATGAACTTGAATAGAGAAAATAAAAAGAGTCCATGTAATCCACCAACTCCTGTGAACAGCACAGATCCTGTTGAAAAATGAAAGGCCTTCTCTGGGAGACACTCCACATCTCTCCAGAGACGGATTCAGAGTCTATCTGAAGGAAAATGTTCACCAATTGAGACAACGTTCTAGGAGGGCAGGATCTTGTTTCTACCTCATGAAGAAACAACAGCAAACAATTAAAAAGTGAAAACTACACTGGTTTGTGTCCCAGCTGTAATCTTTGTTAGCAATGTGTTCCTGGGCAAGTTATTTAACCTTGCCAAACCTCATTTTCCTTATCTTTGTATAGAAATTATAAAAGAACCCAATTACAGAGTTGATTTGAGAGTCATATGAGATAATCTACATAAAGCATTTAGCCCAATGCCTCAAAAAGCAGTAAGGAGTTCAAAATTATTGGCTACAGTTACTATTATTATTCCAGATATATTCTCAAACACTACCTTAGTTCTTGGCATGCTGTAAGGGCTAAATAAATGTCTATAAGATGAATGGTCCAATAAAATATTGAAGGATCTAGCTATGCTTTTTCTTCCTTATGGTGACTATTTTTATTTTTAATATAAACATTGGTTTATCCAATGTCTATTGATTTTATATGTTGACATGGCAGTCTTTGGAAAAAATCATGAGTGCAGGCTCTTAGTTGATGGAAGAAAGAATGGAGCTTCTTTTCAGTAGGCTCCTTGACACTTAATCTTGATTTCTCCAAAATGACCAGTCCAATGATCATGGTAACAGCTGAGAAATGATTAGGACACACCGTAAGTTCTCAACATCAGAGTGTAATACCTCTTCATGCCCAAATGATCTATCTAGACAATGAGTAGAATGCCTATTAGGAACACAAATACAGAGTGTCTCTTGTATTCAGAGAGGTTGGACTCAAACTAAGTATCCTTTTTCTTTCTATGATGTTTGATAAAAGAGAAATAAAAGCTCTGGGATTGGCTAGATGACTGGGCTGCTATGACTCAGCCCCTAGAGCCTCCTCCCTCAGCCAAGACGAAGTGAGAAGAGAGGTAAGAAATAGAGAACCGAGCCCTTCGATGTCCAGGAGGCAGACAGAGGCCCAAAGTTATTGAGTCAAGGTCACCTTCAGCAAGGAGGATGGAAAAACTGCTTTTCCACTCTCTTATGCTAAATTATTATTTTCCAAAGGGATTTGGCAGCTTGACATTGTCTTATATTGTTGCTAGGTCAAGAGGGTTTCTTGGAAAGGGAAGACATGGGGAGATGTGCCTCATAGTAAAATATGGGTATTCATGGGTTATCACCCAGCATAGCACAGGTTTAAAGAGCAGCGAACTCTGAAACAAACATTCTAAATCTCAAACATCCTCCTGTTCTGTTTCAGTCAGGTCTATCCACAAATGCAAAATAGCAAACAAACTATCCTGCTGGGAAAAGAGAGGGCCTCCCTACTAACTTCAGAATGAGGATACAGAGCACAAAGAAGGGCAGGGGTCACACTAGAATGGCAAGAACAGAAGCAGCATCACTTCCTGTCCTCCTGATAAGGAACAAGACCTGAGAAAGGGGCAGAACAAATTGAACAGCATCTTGTCTACCTCTTGATTCCCCCTCTCCACTTCTCAACTCATTACACTACCCTATCCTCATTCCCTTCCAATATGTCTGGGGCAGGACACTAGGACACTATGGTATTTTTGGATGTGGTGTTCAGGTATGAGCTGTGCTCCCAAAGGGGGCCATTTTATTTATCCCCAGACCATGCCTTGCTCACATTTCCCTGTCACACAGGTTTCCAAGCCACAGCAATTAATGCCTAGATTGGGTGGCAACCATCAAGTACTGTTTCCAGAAGGAAAAAAAAAGTGCATCTAGCAGACAGCCTGAGAAGACAGATCTTTCAGTGGTTGATTAACAACTCTATCTTGCTTCCTGTTCTTTTCTTCCCATCATTAGGGGACACTCAGGGACACTCAGGGCTTCTAACCCAAAGCTTTCATTAACTCTTCTGAGATAAGTGAGTGTACCAATTCAGGAAGAAATACCAGGCACACCGATTCCTCCCAATTACATTCCACGCAACTCTGCTACCCACAAGGATTTGATTAAAAAGCAGAACAGAGCAACACAGGGAAGCCTTTTGATTTGGGAGGTAAAATTCAAATCAATGGGAAAAAAACCCAAACCTCATAAATTTAAGTACTTGAGATTAAAACTTACATATGGCAAAAAGTAAGACCATACACAAAATGAAAGGACAGGCGATAAAATAAAGGGTTAATTTCAATTAGTATACAAGGAGTTCGTACAAAGGGACGGGAACCTGATCCAACAGAAAAATGGGCAGAAAAGCAATATGCACAAATGACCAATAAATCACATGAATAGATCTTTGCTCTCACTGACAGTAAAATAAATTCAAGTTAAAGTACCTAACATCTTGGTTAAAATGAGGAAGCATATCCACTGTCAGTGAAGGTGTAAAGAACACTCTCAAAACTTGACAAGGGGAGACTTGGGGCTCTCTTCTCCTATGAGCAACTGCGGAATAGCTATTCAAATTTTAAAAGACAAGAACAACTTAGACTGAATTGTACTGATATAAAGGTCTCCAAAGATGACCTCAAAAAGCAGCTTGGAGAAAGGGTTTCCTATAGCATCATCTTATTTGTGCAAAATTTCTAAAAAGAGAAAGTAAATGTGCAGCTATAGTTATAGAATTTATAAGTTTCCATATGCATAGATCATTTCTGAAAGGATCCATATGGAAGGAAATGCATAAGAAACTATTAATTGTGCCTATCTGAGGCGTGGAACTCGGGGTCAACAGGGGGAGAAAAGGAGGTTTTTTTTTTTTTAACCTATTTATTTATTTATTTTTCCCAGTGAAAAAAAATTTTTTAAATTTATTTTCAGCATAACAGTATTCATTATTTTTGCACCACACCCAGTGCTCCATGCAATCCGTGCCCTAATACCCACCACCTGGTTCCCCCAACCTCCCCTACCCCCCACTTCAAACCCCTCAGGTTGTTTTTCAGAGTCCATAGTCTCTCATGATTCACCTCCCCTTCCAATTTCCCCCAACTCCCTTCTCCTCTCTAACTCCCCATGTCCTCCATGCTATTTGTTATGCTCCACAAATAAGTGAAATCATATGATAATTGACTTTCTCTGCTTGACTGATTTTACTCAGCATAATCTCTTCCAGTCCTGTCCATGTTGCTACAAAAGTTGGGTATTCATCCTTTCTGATGGAGGCCTAATACTCCATAGTGTATATGGACCACATCTTCCTCATCCATTCGTCCGTTGAAGGGCATCTGGGTTCTTTCCACAGTTTGGCGATCGTGGCCATTGCTGCTATAAACATTGGGGTACAGATGGCCCTACTTTTCACTACATCTGTATCTTTGGGGGTAAATACCCAGTATTGCAATTGCAGGGTCATAGGGAAGCTCTATTTTTAATTTCTTGAGGAATCTCCACACTGTTCTCCATTTTTGTTTTTTAATACCTTTCTGATGGATTTAACTTTCTGTGGTATAAAGGTGTTTTGTTTGTTTTGGTTTACATAAAAGTGAGAAGAAGTTAATACAAAAGGACCAGGGATAAACTGAAAAAAAAAATCTGATGTCTCAGAAGGCAATTTTTGAGCATGTGAAACAGTTGGACAACAGTGGCTAAGAAGGTTGGGCAAATAACTACAAAATATTTTAAAAAGCTGAACATGTTTCGACATGAGAGACTGAAGATACAAAGGGACAACGGTGAGACTGTACATAAAAATAGAACTTGATGGGCACCTGGGTGGCTCAGTGGGTTAAAGCCTCTGCCTTCTGCTCTGGTCATGGTCCAGGGTCCTGGGATCCAGCCCCGCATAGGGCTCTCGGCTCAGCGGGGAGCCTGCTTCCCCACCTCCCCAACCCCAAGCCTCCACCCCTCGGCCCTGCCTGCCTCTCTGCCTACTTGTGATCTCTGTCAAATAAGTAAATAAAATCTTAAAAAAAAAAAAAAAAGAACTTGAACCCCCAACCTGCTGCAACCAGCCGAGGAAGACGAACTACAACATCAATAGCGATTTTCCCAATTCAGCCAAATCAGTAACTGCCAGCTTCCCTCATTTTCATTCCTACTTCCTATTTAGGACTAACCAGGGAAAGCCCAATCTGCTCCCCTTGCCAATCGCATGGGATGCTCTAGTTCTAGCTAGATTGCCTCTAACTTCCCTATGCCAGGAGTCCCCAACCAGGACACTTCTGAAGCCTTCCAGAATTTTTCCCACTATCAAGCTTTTCCACTCCCCTGCCTGCCTGTGAGTCTCTGCCAAATGCGGGGGATAGCGGCTGGCTCCCTTGCTATAGAAAGCTTGGGGAAAATGGCCTCTGCTTGTTCTCATTTGGGTAGTTTTCATTTACTTCCATAAAGACAACAGTTTGAGTATGTGATATTTTCAATGTAGTATTTCCAAAATTAGCTTTATAACCCATTGTAGAATATATAAGGATTTCTTTATATGCTCAGGTTTTCTATAGACTACGTATGGGCTGCATAAGACATCGATGTGTAATTCCTGACCCAAAACTTAAGGACCACTGGGATCTGAGTGATTGAGGTGAATGAACTGTATAGATATTTTCTCTATTGCTGCTCTTTGAGATCTTGTTCACGGAGACAACATCTTCATTCGTGTCTTTTGAACTGAGTTCTGCAAGGAGCTTCAGTTCTACCCTTCCATTCACAACCACAAGATTCAGCCTAGGCTTCAAAATGGGTATCTCTAAAAGTAAAATCTTCACCCTTTATCCCCACCCAACTACCTTCCTCCTCTGCCATACACCACCAGTTCTTCCCTCCTGATTTTTTGAGAACAGTTTTCATTTTCATCCTCCTTGTCCCCCTTCTTTTGAGCTTTGGGTCCCCACTTTCCTGTTTAAACCTCCATCTTTTTGCTCCAAAAGGAAGCAAAAGTGTTCTTCCTTGACTGCCCACATGCATCTTCTGTTCTTCTTCTAACTTCGGGTTAAAATAACCCTCTGACCACGTATTTCCAGTGGTTGTAAAGCTTTGACGACCCCCCTGTGGTTTATAGCAATCCTCCTCTTCCAATCTTATGTCCCACTATGCTTCCTCACCCAGACACAGAAACCTAGCTCAATAAACAGAGATCAGCAACTCCAAAAGTGATGATGAACAGCACTTTGTTCCACAAATATGAGATTCATCAGAAGTCATCCCAAGCAAAGGCCTCTCCAGCCTGGAATCGCTTTCCAGCTGAGGAAGATCTGGCATGGGAGTCCTTTATGTGGCTGCTTTAGAAGAGCAGTTATCATCACTTAGTTAAGGATATGAACTGATAAGACGGATGGATACAGGAGGAACTAAGGATCCTTATATTTAGAAGGAATTTAATCTGCTTGCAGACACATAATGTTTAAGATCGGGAGCTCCTGAAATCTCGAAACTCTTGCTTTTGTAATTAAAGCTATCCGTTTATCTTTGCTACCAGACCACGGGTTTTCAGAGGGTAGGACCAATTTCTTACTCATTTTTTTATTCTCTTATTGCCCATGGTAAGAATTTAATAAATTCTTATCAAAATCATTAGGATCCATTCTCATTTCATCATTAAAATAGCTATTGTTTACTTGGCTTTTATTCCATGCCAAGTATTTATTAAGTGATGAACTCATCTAACATGAATAATGGATGATAAAATTAAAGTTCTGACTAGGTCCCTGGTTAAACGGACATAGAATTCCAAAGTGAGGTTTCAGGTTGCCATGTTGCTGACGATATCCTTTGAGTCTCACACGTAAGTCCTTGCCCACTTTGAGGTTAAAAGGCATCAAGAGATACCTATCCTGTCATCTCCCCAAAGAGAGGAGAGAGTTATTATAGGATTTGTGGAGCTTATGTGGAGGTGCAGAATGTCCTAGAACAAGGTTGACCCATTGTTTGGCGGTAGAGTTGGATAATCTTTTGATGTTGGGGTGAGACCGCACTCCCAAAATTTGTCAGAAAAAGGATAGAAAACTATTTCCTATGGGTCAGATTGGCCACGTGAAGGAAGGAGATTCCCAGGAAAAGTATCTCAAGTCCTTTTTCATGGTCCCATAAGATTCCTTGATAAGGCAGAGGGTCCTGAGCAACAAGCAACTGAAGGGCAGATGCTTAGATTTGGGGGAAGTGACTATCTGGAATATATCCACCATGGGGACAAAGAGAGTCATATGAGTAGGTAGAGGGCTTGAAGGAACCCTGGGAAGAAGTACCAGGTGCATCTCATTCCACCTTCTAGTGAGCCTCCAAGCAGAGTAGCTGAAACCCAGACACTGAAGGCCTGGGAGAGGTGTGGGGTGGAGGGGCAGAGAGGAGAAATCAAGCTACCCACTGTACCTTCTTTCCCTTTCCTTTATGGCTGAAACAAGGAGAGGGGAGATTTGCTAAATATTAGATGAAATTCAGAGTACTGGCTAATCTCTTGAATGAGACATTTCCATTACCATATTTAATTTTTACTTCAGTTTAAGTTAATGGGTTTGTGACTTAAAGTAATGGCAAGGCAATCTATTACCTGAGACTGGCACAAAATCATGGGGGCTGAGCAATGCTTTCATTCAGGGACTAGAGGAAGATGATCATCTGCACAGAACTGAGGTGAAAGGAATGGCGGAAGCAGAAAATGAGTTGCATTTTATTCTGGATATACATATATCACCTTGTCTAATCCTCAGTTCCATCATTAAAGGGAGCAATTATGACCCTCGCACAGATGGGTAAATTGAAGCATAAAGAGATGATGTAACTTTTCCTCTAGACATAGATGCTGAGTTAAAGAGGCACCATCTGAACTCAAGTCCTCTGCCTTCCAGAGCTCATATGGTCAGACATGATACCACACACCTCTTTAGAGAGGAACTACCATAATATTTTTCCTCCTCCTCAATTGATTCCACTAAGATGAGGAGTAAGGACCATAATGTGCTTTACACTGGAGAAATATTGCTAGACAGGAAGACTGGCAGGATGGGAGGAGGGAGAACAGCTGGCATATGCTTCTGAGGGGGCTTAGAACAGGTCTCTCCAGGGAGCACTACTCTGGCGTGATGCTTATCTTGAGCTGAAGACAATCAAATCCTAAAAGACCCAGGAAGAGCTTTATACCACCCTCTTAACTGCCTCTAAGAACTCATAGAGGGCCTGGTTTAGGAAGACAGCTAGCACCAGAGAGAACTACAAAGAGTATGGACGATGTGTGGTGAGATAGGTGAAAATTGGCAGGGCCTGTTTGTTCAACTTCCTTTCTGTGTCCCATTGTCTCTTCATGGCCCCACAAACATATGTTTGCTAAACATTTGCTCTTCCCATCTTTCTGGGAATGGTCTTCCTTCCCTTTGAAACCCCAGACCCCTACCCCCTTCATTTTAGCTCAGAATGGCATGCACACCTCAACTGCCTGACTCTCATACTCCCTGTATGTAATTAATTCTTTTTTCCTATTAACTTATCTTACACCAATTTATTATTTTATTTTTTTAAGATTTTATTTATTTATTTGACATGCAGAGATCACAGGTAGGCAGAGAGGCAGGCAGATAGAGAGAGGGGGGAAGCAGGCTCTCTGCCGAGCAGACAGCCTGACGCGGGGCTCGATCCCAGGACCCTGAGATCATGCCCTGAGCTGAAGGCAGAGGCTTTAACCCACTGAGCCACCCAAGCACCCATCTTACATTAATTTAATTAATGGACCAGCCAAATGAACCCACAAATGTAGAGAAAAAATGTCCTCCCCTATATTTCTAAACCAAAAGTTCTAAAATTACATTTGCCTTACATTTGTGAACTACCATTACATTAGATGCTTGTGGGACAAGTCCATGGATATGCTCTCATGTAATTATCTCTATCCAGTCATTTTAGATATACATGATAAGCATCACTGGTTCTATTTTAGTATAGTTGAGGAACTCACTGAACGGAGACTGTTTAAAGTCATACAGCTGGTTAGCAGAAGGTCAGAACCTAGATGCAAATGTTCTACAGAATAGATCCCATTCAACATTCTTCGGGTTATGTATCTTTACTACTGGCCACTTTTTGATATGGAGGGTCTGTACACACAAGTACTGAGTTTTAAATGCCAAACCAGTCCTCTGTTGATTGCTTCCTACAAACTTGGGGAAAGTTAATAACAAGAAGAGAAAGTCCTTTTCCTTTAAGAATCCTTTAAAGGCTATTCATACAAAACTTTTTTATCAAAATGACATGATATCCATCTGTCCCAGATTTCATTCAGTTCAGGTACTGCTTTTCCTCTTTTCAACCTATTTTACAAAATAATTCTTTAAGCAAACCCTCAATTTATTAAGAAAAAAAAAAAAAAAAAAAAACAACAACTCTTATGAACACAATGCCTCCTTTCTACATGACCTAATGCCCATAGGTCTTCACGGTGGACTGACATATTCTTCCCACCAGTGAACCCACTGAAAAAAACAGAGAAAAGCAAATAAATACACAAATAAAAACCACTTCCTTTTTGTTTATTTGTTTTTGTTTTGGACCTAGTATGTATCTCTCTGTGGGACTAAACACAGAATAAAGATAAGACTGTCTTTGCGAACATCTGTATTTATTATTCAACATGCTCCAAGTTGAGCATGTTTGAGATTGAGATTGAGTGGGAACCTATCCATCTCAGTTTCTTTCTGCTTCTCTATTATTACTTCTCAGCAAGTGCCTATGACATTTAACTGTGAGAGTTTTGCAAGCTCTTAACACATAATCTACATAATTGTAGGCTCCCTAAAACTCACCAGGGTCCTGAAGCAACCTGAAAGCTGCTTTTAGAAAACACTGACTTATGTCGAATTCAGTTGGATTTCTGAGTAGGATGAGTGACCCTTTAAAAAAAAAACCAAAAACCTTGCTTTGATTAGCCTTATCCATTGACTTGGTGGGAAAAGTACAGGATTGAGATCCAAACCAAAGTCTAGAAACTGGATTCAAACCCCAGCTTCTAAGTAATGAATTCCAGGAATTTAACAAATCACTCACACTTCTAAGCCTTTGTTGTCCTAGAACTACAATCAATAATATCCACTTCATTGGTCTCACAGTAATGAGGACACAATAGATAAATATATGTGAAAGTTGCTTCAGAAACCATCAAGGAACACTTAAAGATTATGTTCTATTGTGGGTTTCAGTATTTGGCTGTTTTCCTCAAATATCAGATCGTTCCTTTTCCAGAGATGTACATGTCTTTTTCTTAAACATAACCAACTGGGATATGATTCTCACATAACCTGTAATAGTATGCATGCCAACATGTATTTAGCCTGAACCTAATCAAAAGGAAAGGAACTGACCAGTTCAGAACTTGAGACACTTCAGAGGTGACTGATGAGGATGCTTCTAAGGGTCACTGAAAGGAAACAAAACAAAACAACAACGACAACAAAACACACCACACACACACACACACACAAACACACACACACCCCAAACAGTCTGCAGAACCATTACTGATTAAAGGAAAAAGACATCTGGGGCGCCTGGGTGGCTCAGTGGGTTGGGCCGCTGCCTTCGGCTCAGGTCAAGATCTCAGGGTCGTGAGATCGAGTCCTGCATTGGGCTCTCTGCTCAGTGGGGAGCCTGCTTCCTCCTCTCTCTCTCTCTCTCTGCCTGCCTCTCTGCCTACTTGTGATCTCTCTCTGTCAAATAAATAATAAAATCTTAAAAAAAAAAAAAAAGGAAAAAGACATGTGACAAAGGAATGCAAAAGACTGACTTCTGGATGTGAAAAAAAAAAGTTAGAGAAAAGGATTTTGGAACAACTAGAGAAAATTTTCAAACACAAACTCAAAATAGATGTTTCTGTATCAAATATAAATTTTGGGTTTTTTTCATGATTTGACTCGGAAGGAGAGAATGCTTAAGAGGTACATACTGAAGTATTTGGGGGTAAAATGTAATGACAATTGCAACTTTCAAAATACCCAGGAAAAACAAAACTATATTTTTATGTGGAAAGAGGGACACAAAAGTGTCAAAAGATGAACACTTGGCAAATGGAAAGCGATGAATATAAAAGCGTTCATTGTACCAATTTTTCAACTTATTAGAAAGTTTCAAGTTTCTTAAAAGAAAAATTTGAATGGGAGATTCTATGCTTAAAAAAATAAACAACAACAATAGAACTTCAAGAGAAAAATCCCTTCCTGATAAAGCAAGAGAGTTTTAGGAATACTCATTAGAGTATGGCTTATCTCCTTATAGTGACACAGCATAGAAACCCAAGGTGAAATGAAAAACAATTTTTTGAAATTGTATTTCATCTATGCCAGGACTATGAAAGGACTAGCACACCGACTGAAACACAGTGTAGCGTGGACCTGGTTTTACATGGGGAGCATGGAGATCATAGCTTAGCCTCTTACAAATTATATAACCTCTCTACCCTACAGTCTTCTCAATCGAACATGGGGTGGGTAATAGTTTCTCTCTCAAAGGGATTTAATGAGGGTGAATTGAGACAGCAGCTATAAAACACTTAGAAAAATTTCTGTTACATGATAAAATCTCCATGTGAGTTTACTACCACTGTCCCTTTAACCACTGCTATTATTGTTACTGTCCTTGCCATCATAACCTTACACCTCGTCATCTCTCTGATAGGAGAGTGTAGGGCCAGAGTGTGACCCTATCTTTAATGCAATAAAGGTAATAACTCCGATGGTGGTTAACATTTCGTGGACACCTACTATGTGCAAAGCACTGGACCAAACACTTTACTTTGAGGATGGAGAGAAATTTCAACCCAGGACGTATCATGCCCACCATCTCCTTTGTATTTACTTTGGATGATTTAGATGACGAGATTTGGGGCTTTTGAGCTGATGATATTTAGATGAAATTTTGGATTTCAATTTGATGTCATAACAGGTTGGGAATTTGGGAGATATTGTGATATGAATGAATATATTTTGCATGGGGGAATGGATGTGAATCTTTGGGAGCAGAAGGCAGATTGTGGTAGGCTGTAAAATACTGCCCCCCCACCCTCTACCTCCCCCCAGAAGTATCTAGGTCCTAATCCCTGGAACCCATGGATGTTACCTTTTATGAAAAAAGAGACTTTGTAGATATGATTAAGTTAGGGATCTTGAGATGCAGGGATCATCCTGGATTATCTGGGTAAACCCTAAATGGAATCACAGATGTCTTTATCAGAAGGAGACAGAGGTGGAGTTGATATGGGAGAGAAGGCAATATAACATTGAGGCAGAGATCGGAGGGATGTGTCTCCAAGTAATGCGGGCAGCCCTCAGAAGCTGGAAACAGCAAGAAAACAGATGCTCCCTCAAAGCCTCTGGAGGAAATGGGCCCAGCTGACAAAGTGATTTGGGTCCATCAAAATGGCTTCAGACTTCTGGCTTCCAGAACTATAGAACAGATATGCGTTGCTTCAAACTACAAAGTTTGTGGTAATTTGTTATAGCAGCCACAGGAAACTAACTCCGTAGTAAGTGGAGATTAGAACACAGAGTCAGTTGTGGCTGACTCTCCATTGCATTATATTAATGATTTTTGCTTCATCTAAAGACCTAGCTTAGTTCTGAGTTTCCTGGGCATCAAAGGGAGAAGACAAAAATGTCAAATTACAAAATTATTACTAATTAATATAGTGAAAGATGATTAGTAAGCAGAGTAAAACGTTTTCAAATTTCAGAATTTTTCAAAGATCCTGTGAAAGGGCTACCACATGATATGGTGGGCAAGATCTTTAACATTTCACTGTATATTCTGTTTTGGCTTTGGGCATCATGTAAGTCATTGCTCTGTGAAACACTTCCTAAGCCATAGAAGGCTAACTTACCTTATAGGAATGGTGTTCACTAGAGATACATGATAAAGTTGGGGTGATTAGCATCTCCTTCGTAGTGTCGGAGTCTGCAAGGTTTATCATGCAAGCGAAGTCACCTCTGACAGTGAAAAGCAGTGCTGGTAACAACCATGCTCGGACAACATGCTCAAACAGGAATTGTCCCAGACAAAATGAGATATGCGGTTGATTATGTTGCTTACAGGCAACATCCTTAAAAGTTAGGGGAGAGCCTAGTCAAATCTGTCTTTTTATAAGAATATGTCAATCCTTGACTGAGACTAAAACAGACTTTTTGTTCAAATTTCAGATTCTTCCTAGACAGCCACATAAATTGTCTTCTGTGAACTATTAACTTACTACATTTACAAATAATATTATAAAATAGATAGAATGTTTTATAAGTGAAAAAGACTGCCTAGAATTCAAAGAGCTAGCAAATCAAATATTTTGTTCTTATAGGTAATTTTTAATTGCCATTTTAGCACAGGTGACAATTTTGTTACTTTTTAAAGATTTTACATTGTCATGATCCTCATATTTTAATTTTCTCCCATTTTTGCTAATAATTTATCATAAAAAATGTGGAATTGAAATAAATGTTTCTAGTTCATAGATTTTCCTTTTTTTTTTTTTTAGATTTTATTTATTTATTTGACAGAGAGAGACAGTAAGAGAGGTATTTGACAGTAAGAGACGAAACACAAGCAAAAGCAAGGGGAGTGGGAGAGTGAGAAGCAGGCTTCCTGCTGAGCAGGGAGCCGATGTGGGGCTCCATCCCAGGACCCTGGGATCATGACTTGAACTGAAGGCAGACGCTTAATGACTGAACCACTCAGTTGCCCCTTGGCTCATTTCCTTAAGATATATTCCTAGAGGTGGAATTGATAGAGTCAAGCTTCTCATCTGAATTCTGTTCATTGTCTATGTCACTAAAAGGGCCAATTGCATAAAATGATGGGCAAGTCTTTAAATGGCCAAGAGTTGGTTGCATCTGTCCATTTTGTGTTGAATATGTGTCCATAGCATCAAAACCAAAATATGTGGAGTTGTTCCAGTGTGCAAGAAGAGCTTGAAGAGTCTGAGTCACCCTTTCTTGGTTTTAGTCATTTTGGATCTTAGTCACAGAGGCATCTGATAGGACCACTGGCTCAGTCCATTTGCTCCCTGGGGAGAACAGAGTAGACCAAAGAAGGAGACTACTATATTTGGTCCAAAATTTGTATTTTAAAGAACCTTTTATTTACAGCCCCTATAACATTTTCTTGGCAATAGTCCACAATTTTTCCTAGGAGAAGTCACCAGAAGAAACAATGCCTTGCATGGCTTTTTGGTTTTGTTTTCCAATAAAAACATAACTACAAAGATGTATGGATAAGATTATTCCTTCATTGGGGCACTGTTTGCTATAACAGAAAATTTTTTAAAAAGAATGAATTTTCAAAAATAACTAGAAATACTTTAAAAATCATTCACAAAAAAATTGCTTAAAAATAGTACACCGATAACAAAGAAGAATCTACATACCCTGATTTTTAAAAAAAGATGTCAAAGATATATTAGATGAAAACTGTACATTTTTATCTGTGTAAAACAAAATAGATTTACACACATACATACACACAACAAACATGTATAATTAAAAAGTTATAGGAGAACAATAAAAAATGATAGTCTTATCCTCTAGGGATGGTTCTGGAGCTGAACAAATGGAAAAAGACTTTTTACTTTTTTTTTTTTTATAAAGATTTTATTTATTTATTTGACAGAGAGAGACCACAAGCAGGCAGAGAGGCAGGCAGAGAGAGAGAGAGAGGAGGAAGCAGGCTCCCCGCTGAGCAGAGAGTCCAATGCGGGACCCGATCCCAGGACCCTGAGATCATGACCCGAGCCGAAGGCAGCGGCTTAACTCACTGAGCCACCCAGGCGCCCCAACTTTTTACTTTTTAATCTTACACTTTTTTCTACTATTGTCAGTTTTTTTTTGCCATGAGCGTGATAATAATAACTAGGTAATAAAGGGATTGGCCACTCAGCATTGACAGATAACCTCTTCTCTGTCAGGAGTTACAGGGATTATAAAAATATGTGTCTCTTCTAACCAGCCGAGTTACCATGGGCAGTCCTTTAAACTTTCCTAATCTCAGCATAATGTAAAGGAAACATTATAGGCCCGAAGGTAGATAAAACCAGGTTTAACTCCCAGTTATGATACCAGCTGCGGGATTGTGGGCAAGAAAACTAACTGATCAGTTTCCTCAACTATAAATAAAAAGACCTACCTATTTCATGGGTTTCTGATAATGCCTGGTTCTGATAGTGTCCAACTCATAGCAGATGCTTGACCAATACTATTGACTCTGAATACAAAAGGATGAGAATCCAGTTCAGCTTTTCCAAGGGTCCTGTGGAATACCAGGTATCCGAGAGTTCTAGCAAGTAAATATTCTATAGTCCCCTGAGTCTGAAAGATACCCTCTCTGAGAGTCACAATGGGCATGAGCCTGTGAAAGGTTCTGAGAAGTTACAGCAAAGTAACCTGTTAGCTCAGAATTTGCCAACATACTTGGTTCCCCTGCCAAAGGCCTCCCCACACCCCATTACTTTAATAGCGTAAACACTCACAGAAGTTATTGGCTCGATTCAGATCTAATTAAACAACATTTAATTCTACTCAATTTCTATGACTAATACACTATCACTTTACCCGAATATTTGGAGGAGTATATAGTGACAAGTTTTGCAAATGAAAATTCCATTTGCACTTGATTCCTCTCAGGCTATATAATATTACTACAGAGAAATCAAGCCAATAATATTATAATATTCTACAGAGAAAGAGTCAATGATGATTAACATCTATTGTAGGCAGAGATGAAGAAATGAATAATCCATAACTATCACTAGGATGGTTTTATTCAATTAAAGAAGTGGCCCTTGATTAAGTAAATGAAAATGAGTGGATTATTTTTATCTTTGAATTATATACTGTCCTATTTCCTTATCCTCAGGCACCAACTTCATTTTTGATAAGGTCATTTAGTAATAAGATCCTTAAAGACCTTACAGAGTGGTCAAAGAAAGGGCCTTGGAGTTAGACATGCCTAAGTTTGCCTAATTTGTCATTCAATCACTTTCTAGTTATGAATTAGTGCTAGTAACTTACTACTTACCAGTTTTTAGGGCATGTTACTTAACACTGGACCTCAATTTTTTTTCATCTATAAAGTGAGCACTATAATACTTAATTTCATGTGCTATGGTAGATTGTTTCAAAAAACGGTCTTCGTTATTCCCCACCCTGTCTTATTCATGTCCTTTTGCAAGGTAACCTTAAATTCCTCCCATCAAGAAGTGGAGTCTAGGGGTGCCTCAGTGGCTCAGTTGGTCAAGCCGCTGACCCTTGATTTTGGCTCAGGTTATGATTTCAGGGTGTTGAAATCAAGGCTCATGTTGGGCTCTGTACTCAGTGTGGAGTTTGCTTGAGGTTCTCTCTCTCCCTTTTCCCTTCTCCCCACTCACACACATTCCTTCTCTCTCTCTCTCAGTACAATAAAATAAGATAAGATAAAACCATAGAAGATAAGATTAAAAAAAAAAAAAGTGGAGTCTATTTCTCCACTCCATTAACTAGGCTGGCCTTGGAATTTCCTCTGACCACAGATGAGGCAAAAGTGACCTTATGCCAGTCTCAAGCCTATGCCTCTCCAAGAGGCCACACATGCTCTTGCTTCTGCTCTTGGAATCCTCCATCACCTCAAGTCACCCTGTGAACAATTCCTGCCTGGCCTGCTGGATGATAAGCAATCAGATAAAGGAGAGGAGGGGCAGTTGTCCTAGCCTGTCACTCTAGACTACACCTGGCCATGCTTCCATCCTGTAAGAAAGTCCAGCCTAGATCATCAGAGTCAACTCTCTGATCTGTAGCTGATCACGGACTCATAAGTGAGCCCAGCCAAGACCAGAAAAACCATCCAGCTACCCATGAATTTATGAGCAACACAAATGACACTGAGTTTGGGGGTGCTTGTTAGCTAAGAGTCAGCTGACTGTTTTAACAATTAAGAAAGTTAATATATCTATGTGTCTTATTGTGACAACTGATTGCTATTTTTTACGGTATATATACTGACAACAAATAGAAGAGTATGTTTCTCAGTAAAAGTATCCTAGGGACATTTTCCAAGAATGTTATAATTGCTCAAAGCTAAAGAACATCTGCAGTTCATGTAGACACTCTGAGGTTCTCACCTGCTGTTTGGTCTGCAAAAGTTTCCCATGGAATGGAACCCAATCTCCAAAACATAGTGCTGAAAGGCAGAACCCTGAGGCTCCACCTCCTCTAATTTCATTTTGGCCATTAACCAGTTAGGGAGCCTGCCCACACCTGGGACCTCAAAGACACTCTCACCGGATAATCCAGGCCAAGGACCTGAGTCTGACCCTGGACCCTGATTTGAAATGAAAGGTGAACAGACAATTAATTGACACTCATATTATCCTTCCTTCTAGAACTTCAGGTTTTCCCTTCCAGAACTGCTGTTTTATCAAAGGAAGTAGAACTGCTGCTCCTCCAATCTGTTAGCAGAAACTAAGTGGTGTTAGTTCCAGCCCAATCTTCACGTAATATACCCTCGATTTCAGATTTAGATTCTTCATTCCGTGAAGTTCTCTAATGTTCAGTTTCAAATTTCATCTTCTCAGGGACCACCTGGGGATTGTGGAACATACAAATGTCCTCATTTATTTAATCCCGTGATACATATTTTTCAAAAAACAAACAAACAAAACAAAAAACTTAAGTTCTCCCTAAAAAAGAAGACAATGGAAAAACAAACCAGTGTTTGTAGAACAATGAAGTCATACAAAGAACTTGCTGGGATACTGTTGATGGCAATTAAACTAACAGAAGGATCATCAGACAGGCTGCCTCCTATTTACCTAATTATGCCAGTGGATGAAAGACTCAGGCCTTTTCAGATCAATGCATTGTATCTATTCTAGAAATCTTCTTGCCTCTTCCTGTTCTCCGCCTGAGCCCTTTATCTTTCCAGTTAAACATCGGCTTCTCTCAAATGTAAATAAATAAAAAAATCTTCTTTTCATCGTTAAAGAAAAAACAAAAAACCCACAAAACAAAACATAAAAAAAAAAAAAAAAAGGAAATCAGAACTGAGATCTATGGTTTTCTCTTTTCCATACTGTGTGGTTCATTGAAATTCTACAGGGAAATGTGTAGCCCTGAGTTGGCTTGATTTTCCTTTGGGAATCACCCGGAAAAATTAACAGCCACCCAGGGACTGAGCTCTTGTCAACAACAAACCAAATAAAACTTTCCAAACTCATTTAATTGTCTGAAGTTGTCTGAAGGATGCAGGAAGGCTTCCCTTATCTCCTTGCTCAGACATCATATGCCAGTTTAAATATAACTGAATTGGTATTTTCCATCCCAGTATTTACTCCATCTCAGTGAACCAACCAACCAGGTTAAGAGAAGTTAAAAAGAAAAAAGAAAGAAAGGAAGAAAGAAAAAAAAAAAAGGTAAGAATCAGTCCAGGTGAAGCTAAGAAAGTGAAACAGAAAAGAGACAGCCATTCCCAGAAAAAGATAATATAAAATCCCATCCTATCTCCTCTAACTGCTTGCACAATTAAAGAAAAAAAAAAAAGGCCATCATGATATTGACATGCAGTCACAAATTCCATTTCCTGCAGCATGGTTTCAGGAATTTTGAGTAGATTGCAATTGTATTAACCAGTTTTTATACATGTTCGGCTCAAAAAATGTTTGGTCAGGACAGAATGTATTATTTTTACCCAACCTGTTGCTTTTTGCTTTGCACGGAGTCTCAGACTGTGATAACAGAAGAGGCAGTGAGGCTGGACTGTTCTCCCTGATTCCCTGATTTGTTGACACTTGGTCTGAACGTGAGCACACAGCCCCTTCACCCCTGCCCCTGGCATTCTTTTTCTGCTTCTCTCTTTCCACTTCAGCAATTCCTCAAGTCACAGATGGAAGGGCTGGATAGATCAGAGCCAAACTCTGCTATGTGGTAGGCCTCTGGAACCTATGAGTGTCTCAGCTGTGAGCATCTCTGGGTCAGCGACAGAGGACGTGCTCGGGACATGTTTGCTCAATGAAGGCCCAGACATTAGTTTCTCAAGGACCTAAAAGCCCCTGACACAGGAGGTTGGGCTGGGGGAGACTGGCGTCCTGGGGATGAGCCACGTTCCCCTTCCCAGTACAGACTTTTCCACTTATCTGCATGGCAGTCCATGTAGAAATGGAGGAGGAGAGAAAGAGCCACTAATATGCAATCAGACTCAGAATAAAAACAGAGCTTCTCACACTGGGGACACAGAAAAGACAGCAACAAGTTCATGAAACCTGATATCTAGCAGGATAGCAGGATAAAGGAGGGTGACACCTGTACTCCACACAAACTACACCAGAGATGACCCTGGTCACAGGAAGTCAGGTTCCAGGAGGGCTCACTGTTGTTGACCAAGTAGGGACAGATCCTGGTGTAGTGCATTTTGTCCTTCTTCACAGATAATGCTTTTTTTTTTTTTTTTTTTTTACAAATTGCAGGTTTGTGGCCATCCTGAGTCAAGAAAATCTATCAGTGACATTTTTCCAATGGCATTTGCCATTTTGGGAACCCTCAATGTTTCAAACTTTCTCGTTATCATTCTATTTCTTATGGTGAACTGTGATCAGTGATTATAGCTCTCTCAAAGCTCCAATGATGGTTAGCATTTTCTTTTTTTAGCAATACAGTCTTTTAAAATTAAGGCATAGGCATTGTTTTATAGACACAAGGCTCCTGCACACTTATTAGACTACACTACACTATTAGATTACACTACGGTGTAAACGTAACTTTTCTATGCACTGGTACACCAAAAAAGTCACCTGCCGCGCTTTATTGCCTTGGTCTGGCACTGACCCCGCAGCGTCACAGAGGTATGCCGTTCTTGCCCTATGAGAGTCAGAGCTAGAAGGGAGTCCTAGAAAAGTGTACTCCGGGCAGGGATTGTGCGGGAGGGATGGAAAGAGTCATTATCCTCCGCTGCTGACAAACACTCCCTAACTAAGCTGAACTTCTCCCCATCCCCCACAAAGGCGCAGCAAGTACTCTCTTTTCTCCCTGTTCTCCTCCGCAGGTGAGTGCTTTACTCCTTATCTGCTGACCAGAGAAGGACAGATGCCCAAGAGTCTGGAAAGGGCCGTGGACAGATTTTTGAAGCATCATCCCTTTTCTATTAACCTGTGATTGTAAAACTCGCATGTTATGTCTCCCCAAGTGCACTCACGGTACCTGAGCCTCTTTGTGAGAGGACTGAGCTGAAAGCTTCAAGGAGGTGTCTTTGCAGTGTCAACAAAAAGGAGGATCGGACAGAAATCTCTCCAGAGGCCACTTGTGGAGCGGATCCTTGTTCAGTGGCTCTGTTCAGTGGCATCTGAGATAAAGCTGTGGGAGGAGAAGGAACCAAAGCTAACTCTTGAGTCTTCAAGCCCTGGATTCTCACCCACTTCCATCTGTCTCCTAGGTTCTGGGTCATTTTCACTGCTCATTATCGCAAGCACCAAGAGAGAAGGCAAAGGAAATGAAGGGAGATGAAATTCAAATGAATCGATCCCGCCACTTGGGAATAGCTTAGCTCGCAAGTATACAAGGGGGAGGAGGGTTTCAAATCCTCTGTGCTATTCTGGTCCCTGGTGCTGCCAGGCAATATCGAGTGGGCTGTATGGAAATGATTTGTGGGATGAAAGAAGAAAGGAGGGGGGGAAGCTGCCTCCAGCAGTAGCTTCTTCAAATAAGAGGGAAAGGAATTATATGCTCAGTGGCAGCCTGCCACCCAGAGTAGCCCAAATTTTATTAAACAAACTCATGTTTGGAAGCATCTTATCCGCTCAGAACTGGAGGAAACGGGATGCTGAGACCGTATTTAGAGCAATTATAATGCTGAGGATGCACTGATTGTCATAGCAGCAAAAAGAAAATGAGAAAGTATTCTTGAAAGATGATGCCAAGGACAGCAAAGGCAGAAGCAAGCAAGGACTGTATGAAAACCTTAATGGATACTGAAAGGGAAGAAAACCACAGTAAGACCTTTAAACCCACTCTCCCCAGCAAAAAGAGGATGGCAGGAAGAGGATGGAACTCTGTTGCAGAAGGCAATGCCCTCCTCTCTAAGCTTCAGGAATAGGAAGGAGCAGGACTGTGGTTACCACTGCCCTGTCCTGGTCTGTGGTGGGCACTAGGAGGTGCCACCCTGATGTTCCCCTAATGGAGGGCTTGTCCCACCTGCTGAGAGTGCTGGTGGCAGAGAACTCCCCATTGTAAGCCCCTTGGGGGCTCATCTCTGTGGCAGAGGGTTACTCTGCCCTCCAGGGACAGCCACATCCAGTGACTGAGCAATGTAGGAGGACAAAGGTCTGGCCTTCTCAGCTCTATCTGGGGCAGCTCTGAAGGGCCATTCTAGACTCAGCGCTGCCTGAGGGGTTGGCTGAGGTTGCTGTTGGGTGAACATACCCCTCAGGTTCTCTCTCTAGTCCATCCCAGCCCATTCACAAGTGTGGCTCTTCGGGGTACTTCCCAAGGAGCTCTCCTATACAGAATCCTCCTTCCAGAGACTTCTACCTGTGAAGCTCAGCGTGTAATGCTCACTACTTTCCCTCATCCTACGTGGCACGGAGAGCTGATCGCTTCTCTGAGCTTAAGAATTACTCTTATGTATGAGATCGGGGTGTACAGGAAGAGAAGCCATGAAACACTCAAAGAAGAGACCCAGGTTGGGGAGGTAGGTGATGTCGGAGAGAACAAGACTACGAATGAGCCAGTGGGAGTAGAATAAAGAGACTGGGCTTCGGATTCAATGTTTTAAGAAGCAGTTTTGAATTAACCATACAAAATATTGGGCACCAAGGAGTCACAACAACATTATTTAAGAAATGTGTACAGCATATCCATACCAGGGGATCCCCGGGGAGAGAACAGGGAAGGGGACAGCCTGAGCTTCCCTGAGCAAGGCAAGGGGCAGAGTCTGCATGAATGAATCCTGTACCATAGCTGAGTCCATTAATGGGAAATTCACCTTTTTTTCCCCCAAAGCCTAAGAACATGGTACCTTTTATTTAGGAGAGTTATTGGCAGTACAGTCTCAGAACATGCTTGCCACCAGACAAGACCATAACAGAGAGTCTGGACTAAATAACTGACAGATCTGAACATACTTTCCCACTGAATGACATTAGACACAGTCTTTGGACCCTCCGTCTGAGAGGAATAAAGCAGGAAATAGCTTAGTGACTAGAGATTCATGAAACAAGGTGTTCCCGAATTGTCTCATAGGAATTTTTCACCACTTGAACTGCCTGAGTAAAAAAAGTAACTATTTTTTTGGAAGACTTTATTTATTTATTTGACAGAGAGATACAGAGAGAGCACAAATAAGCAGAGCAGCAGGCAGAGGGAGAGAGAGAGAAGCAGGCTCTGCTGAGCAGGGAGCCCAATGTGGGGCTGGATCCCAGGATCCTGGAATCATGACCTGAGCCGAAGGCAGCCACTTAACCAACTGAGCCACCCAGGCGCCCTAATATCTAACTATTTTTTTTAAAAACATGGTGGATATACACATAAATAAACATGCACATGTGCACACACAGAGAGTCAAGTCAATATGTCTAAATATATATATATTTCTAAAGCCAGTAATAGAACAGTGTGTGTGATGGTGTAATTCCTTTTGAATCACCAAATCCTTTTATGGCATCAGGTACTACATCTGGCAATTTCAGAATTACTAGTTCACTTAACAGGCATAACACTTTTTGAGGGATGTACAATTATTGTCCATATTTCCCAGGCGAAGAAGTTGAATAACAGCAAAGTTAATTCATTTGCCCAAGGTCACAAAGTTGGTAATGGATTCAAACCAGGATTTGAACCAAGATCTATGTTAACCACTATGTTGGGCTTTCTCTCATTTATCAGACCTGCATAGATAAAGGGTTTAGGGGTTAACTATTTTTGTTTAGTTTAAAAAAAAATCTCTCTCTCTCTCACCTAACTGAAGCTGGACCTCGCCAAGAGGAAGTATAATGATATCATCTGTATGGGTTCACCATGGGCTTTCTGTAGATGTGGCTGCCTTATCAGGGCTTCACAAAACTTTTAGGGCTCCTTCTTCTGGAAAGTGGTAGCACTGTACTTCTCCACCCTGAGGTTAGCTGTGACCATGTGATCACTTTGACTAATAAATTCTGAGCAGAACTTAGGTGAGTTTTCAGACCTCCCTGCCTCCAATTCCGTCTTCTGGGGTGAGTGCAAACCCCTCCCTGACCCACACTAGACACGTGGTGTGAATGAGAAATAAACTTCTGTCTTTTTACCCCACTGAGATATGGGTTTATTATGGCTGCTTATCCCCCTTCCACAGATAAAGAAATGAAGGCTCGGGGAAGTCTCATACTTTATGCACAGTTACATACCAGGAAGATGGGAAGCACTTTGACAGAGAATGAGAGCCAGTATCATTTCAGAAAGGAAGAGCAATGTTAGCAAAGTCAAGAAGGTAAAAAAGTATATTTGAACAACTTCAAGTATTCCTTTTTTTTTTTGAACGGAGAGAGATTCTGACTGGAGGAAAAGTAAAAGTCAGAGTTCCGATTATCACTTGAATAATGAGTTCATTTCGAACATATTAGATAGCCCAGTTCCTGATACTGCATGGTCCTTTCAATGCGACGTGCACTGAGATTCTGACTTGATTTCCTGGGAACCAGCTGGACCCACCAGTTCTGTGCAATCAGTTTTCACCTTTGGTCCCTCTGCTGCCATCAGAAAATGCAAAGCCTTCATAGAGAGAGTTGGAACTTTCCTGACTTTGTTTTGTTGTTGTTTTTTTTTTTTTTTTTGTTTGTTTGTTAAGATTTTTATTTATTTGACAGACAGATCACAAGTAGACAGAGAGGCAGGCAGAGAGAGAGAGAGAGAGAGGAGGAGGCAGGCTCCCTGTTGAGCAGAGAGCCCGATGTGAGACTCGAAACCAGGACCCTGGGATCATGACCTGAGCCGAAGGCAGAGGCTTTAACCACCCAGGTGCCCCCTGACTTTGTTTTTAAGTGGGGGAAGCTTCCAGGGGAATTGTTCATCTAGCCGTGATCCTGCCTGAATAATGAACAAACCAAACCATCCGAACTGGCTGATGCACCAGCAGAAACTAGACAAGGCCACAGTGGACAATGCAGCCAGAAGGATCTTGAGGAAATACTGAGAGGGACAAGCCCCGAGGACTGAGGGTCGGCTTCTGTCAGACATCAGCATGTCTTATACTCAGGGAAGTGCCCAAAGAGCAGGCACCATGATTTGAATTCAGAAGAGGTTTATTCACAAGAAATTCTGCCACAGGTGTCTCAGCAAAAGTGAGCAGCTCTGCAGAGAAGCATTTCCACAACATGGAAATGCAGAGAGGCTGCTCTCTTGAGCCAGAAGAACAGATAACTTCTGGGCTTGACAGACAGACTAGTGGAAGTTGTCTGCTCTGAGTAGGCAGTATTTCAGGGATGGAATCTGGGATTAGTTTCACTGTTGAGCTGCAGTCACCTGTGTGTCCACACTGTCACTGCCCTTCCATGTTGGATCAGGCCCTCGAAAACTGCTGAGCTTTCGTTCCTGATCTGCATCCTACAATCCCTGGTGGGGCCCTGTCATGAACCTCTCTGCTCCTGGGGGACCCAGCTCCATGCATATCCTTGCCAAATCCTTCTTCATTTCTCTAGACCTTGCTAGAGCTTCTGCTTAGTCTAAACTGGTGGGCCCCCAGGACCTCTAATACTGCAACTGAAATCCGGCTTTGCCGATGATTAGAGATGCCAGCTGGGTGTTGGTGCCATCTATACCAAGCCAGTTTTTACCATGCTCGTGGAAGTGTGATTTGAACGCCTGTCCCCTTCCCATATGGGGTGTGGGAAGCCCCATCGCTGCTTTAGCTTCGCTTTCCCGGATCCCGACCTTTCCTCCCTCCTCCCGTAGCCACATGGTGTTTCTGTAGTTCCCACAGGCCTGGGAACTAAGCATGACTAGAATACAAAAGACCTCAGAGTTGAGCTGCTCGGGTTTAACTGGTATTAAAAAATGCAGACAGAATTGTTTTTGTGTGTCATTCTTAATACATGCTGCAGAATGCCTGTGCAGAGAAATACAGGGTGTAAATTAGGAAATCTCAGATGTTGCATTGTTTGGGGTAAACACAATGGGAAAGTGAAATAGGAAACACAGAGCTAATTGATGTAGAAGAAGGAAAAACAGCAATCTTTTGATGCTATCGTTCTGTGGGTAGGGGGAAGGGGAAGCACCATCCCACTTCAGTCATAATGCCCTGGGGTGAAAGCCCCAATGTAAGGGCTGCTCAGAGGTCCAGCGGTGCTTTGAAGTGAGCAAGGTCACCACCAAAAGGAGTGTTTGATTTTCCTCTAGGCTGGGGACTGTCTTTCCAGTGGCACTCAGCCAAGAAACATGTTTTCCCGTCTCAATGACAGGACTACCTGGGGGTAAAGAAATAGCTCTGCCCACCAGGAACAAAAGAAAATGAAACATAGTAAAAGAGTAAACCAGATGCGGAGAGCAACTGAAGACATCTCTTCTGCAGGGTACAATGTGTGTGCGCTTGGCGGGTTTGGAGCATAGGAGCAGAAAGAGAGAGCGAACTTGAGAGGGAAGAGTGACAGTAAGGGAACACACATTATATGTGCACGGGTCTCAATCTTAGGCCGTGTGCAAGAAGAACAAAGTAAGTGTGAAATAAGTGGCTTGGACAAAGAGCAGATTCTGGCTACACTGTGCTCGGCGAGTCCTGAGTGAGAAGAGTTTGGGGGGGCGGTCCCTGTTTGAATTGACTATAGTGTGAGATGGATCTGGTTAATGGCTAAATCTGGTGAATACACTGCACGTGGTGATTTATTATATGAATTACTTTGTTGGTAAGTTTTCAGTTCAAGAGCCTTTGCCCATTGCAGAAATACTTTAAGTCATACCAAGTTCATCTGGTTGCTACTCTAGTGTCTGACAGTGATTGACGTTAATGAAAATATGGTGATAAGAATGATGATTGTAGTTGGAGTAGCTGACATTTCGCTAGCCTTTACTTGGGGCTATATGCTTTGCATACATCATATCATCTTATTTCATATGCCATGCTACCTGGAAATGTGGGGGCTGCTATGGTTCCCTTTTAAAGAGGAGGAAATCAAGGCTCTGAGAAGCATGCCTGAGTCAGGGGCACAGTTTGGATTTTGACCCAGGTCTGCCAGTTCAAGAGCCTGAGCTTATCAACATTACGGGACCTCATTTCTTGCCGGGCAGAACTGATGGGGTTTAGATCTATTCCTTCCTTCCTACTGTACACTGTGAGGAAGGGTTTCATGTGCCACAAATATGTTCTCATACATATATTTAATTCAGCTTTAGTTTTCAAAAAAGTTCCCTGCTCCAGCTACATATTTAACATTACCCTTTCATTAACCATAAAATCAACACCTACAATTGCATTTTTTAAAATAATTTTTTAATTTTTTATTTTTTATATAAACATATATTTTTATCCCCAGGGGTACAGGTCTGTGAATCACCAGGTTTACACACTTCACTGCACTCACCAAAGCACATACCCTCACCAATGTTCATACAATTGCATTTATTAACACAGTTTAGTGGGAACCAAAAGGATTGGTATTAGATTACCTAAGGTGAAAAGAACTTATATGAACACAAAAGAACAACAACAACAAAAGGACAAGTAAATGCCAATGGAAACAGAAACTATATATTAATTATTTCACTTTCCAAACTTTCCCTACTGCTTTCTTGCTCTGTCAAAAGCTATTTTTTTTAAAGCCTGACCTAGATCACAGTATTTAAACTGTCTTGTGTATTATGTATGTGACAAAAATACACATCTGGGAGAGAAAAAGAACAGTTTTTTATTTCTCTGTCCAATAGAGCCTTTGGGTTTTAGCTTCCAAAAGTAAATCCTATGATTAATAACGAAATAGGAAAGATAAAACCATCTTTCTGGATTAGGATACTTGTCTGAAATATTTGGAAATCTGTGTTTTAAGACATACCAAGATAGGACCCCTCTCTGGGCTGGACTCTACTTTGATTCTTTTAACCACAATAAAACAAAGGATGTTGAGCCCAAGAGGGAGAAGACAGCTACCATTTCCTCTACAAATCCCAAGCCCAAACAATTTTTGCATATTACCCACAGGCTGTCTGCCTTGTTTGAAGGTGGGAGAAGTCAATTGTTGGAGCAATTCTGGGCTCCAGGGTAGAAACTGCACATTTGTGAGTTGGGGTTCAGGAACTACAAAAGTGCCTTATGCATGACCTCTCTGGGATAATCTTCCAACAACTGGATAAGACAGAAAATCCTATTTCTGGGTCATTGGGAAATTTGTAGTTTCTGCCCATGGCATTAGACTTCATCCAGGGGAAATCCTATTAAAACCTTCTTTTGTTTCACTTGTGAAAGAAAGACATGGTCCATTCCTAAATAGATTAACAAGGCCTATATTTCAAAAGTTCAACTTAGCGGGATTCCTAAACCTAGAAACTTCAAGAGAGTTTATCGTATATTTTTTTTTCTCTCTCAGAGAATATTTTTACTGGTAAAGTTCTTGAAACTTTGGGACAATTGTCACAATTTATTGGCAACTTTGGGTTAACAACTTTGATATGGCAAGAAGTAGGAGATTCAGCTTTTTATGGACATTTTTCCAAGGATCTCCCACCAATTACAGTTAATACTAAAGCCTTAACTATCAAGCACATTTGACATTTCTTCTATAAAAACAAAGTTGTTTAAAAAGTTGTTTTGTACAAAGTTGTAAAAAAACAAACCTGGTTATCGACTCTAATTTTCATCAAGTTGCTTTAACCTCTCTGTAACTCAGTTTCCTTATCTATAAAATGGGGACACTGTTTGTTCCTGCCTCAGGACCGGCTTATCTGCTTCCATAGTCTCATTCTACTCTTCTCCATCTGACTCTTAGGTGGAACAGTAAGGACAGGTGATCCAGGCCCGCAGGTGAAACAGAAGAGAATGTCATGCTGACCAAGTAACATTTGATAATCTGGCAAAGATAGTGTTCATAACACCCTTCTCCCAAAATGGAAAAAAAAAAAAAAATCTTGCAATGAGGGGTGCCTGGGTGACTCAGTTAAGATCTGCCTTCAGTTCAGGTCAGGATCCCAGGGTCCTGGGGTCAAGCCCTAAGTCAGGCTCTCTGTTCAGTGGGGAGCCTGCTTCTCTCTCTCCTTCTGTCACTTCCCTGCTTGTGCTCTCTCACTCGCTTGCTCTCTCTCAAATAAATAAATAAAATCTTTCAAAACAAAGCAAAACAAAACAAAACAAAACTTGTGGGGCGCCTGGTGGCTCAGTGGGTTAAAGCTGCCTTCGGCTCAGGTCATGATCTCAGGGTCCTGGGATCGAGCCCCACATCGGGATCTCTGCTCGGCAGGGAGCTGCTTCTCTCTCTCTCTCTGCCTGCCTCTCTGCCTACTTATGATCTCTCTGTCAAATAAATAAAATCTTAAAAAACAAAACAAAACAAAACTCACAATGAAATGGATCTTCAGGGCAGCTGTTCTCTTCTGCAGCTTGCTAAATATAGCACGGTCATTACCTGTACTGATGTAATACATCCTTAATGTTATATAAATATGGACTTTCCTGCTGGATTGTGATGGATAGGTGGTAGACTGGTGTCTGGTTCCTAAATTCCAGTTTCTAAATCATTCATAAGGTATGCCTTGCTTCTTCCATGTATCTGGCTGGGGAGGGGTGGTGGTCAAGAAAGGGCCAGAGATTTCAAGTAAGGGGTCCTGGATGAGGATGCCGGGCACAACCTTGTGCCTCTTGAGTTGGGGGTGGAGAAGAGAATAAACCCATAGAGGACAAGGAGAGAGTAAAATCCTCCTGGGGGGAAAGAAGGTGACCAGGGAAACATCCACTCTCTCATTAGCACAGATGTCACCACATCCTGGGAGTCCAGACAAGTCTTCGCAAAATGGACTTCTTGCCTTAACAAAGGTAATGACATGCAGTCATTCAACAGCCATTTCCTGGGGGTCTGTTATGTCCCAGGCACTGATTAAAGGGCCATGGATGCAGACATTAAGACAACAGAAGGAGCCCCTAACCTCACAAGAAGGACTACAGACACCACGAGAGTGAGATGGACACACCTCCCTATTTAACCATGACTTCCTATGTCTCAATCTTAGTGACAACAGGGACCATGGGAAGGAAGAAAGAGTTTGAGTCCAGGGTTAGCTGTATGATTCTGGGCAGATGACTTAACCTTTCTAAAATTCTATGAATTTATTTTCAAATGAAAGTAAAACCATATGGCCTCTAGTGTATCTTCTTTAGTCTCTACCTGTTAATTTTAAAAGAAATGCAGATGAGAAGTGACATTCTTGCTCTGAGAAGAAAATCTTCAGGAGGACTGTCAAAATAGAATTCTTAATACTATCCAGCACTCAGCCATCATTTCTTAGAGGAGATTAACCACCATCGTATTTCACTGGCTACCCCAGGACTCTGAACAGTTAAAGAAATTATCTAGTCATGTTAGCATGATACCAAATGTGTAACCAGTCTGTCACAGTGGGCATCATTTCCACGATCAGTGGAAACAGAGTAAAAAAGATAAATAACTTTTTATAAATTGTTATTAAAATGCATTAAAGAACTAAAAAGCTCTTAGGTTATTTTGACTCTTCAGCAAAGATGAGACACAGAGAAATTGAAATTATGCAATTTATAAGGGAAGAGGAGGAGGATTTAGGACAAGCAAAAGAGCTTTTTTCCCCCTTGAAATGCAAAACAACACCTGGGAAAACAAGGTTTATTTTTTTTAAAACACATAGAGTTAAGAAAATGTAAATCCCACAAATCCGGCTAGTTCGAGTTTTGTTATTTTATAGTTTCCTTGACCTTTAATAACTTCCTTAAAAATCAAAAAGAGCATGGAATGAGATCTTCCGGAGAACTCACTTGGAGGGATTTTACCTTCACTGCCCTGGGGGGAGAAGCAGATTCCGACCATCCTCAGGTTCTCCCTTTGGCCTTTTACTGCACAAGACTCCACCTCACTGGAAACCCAAAGGTGGGGAAAGGGGGTGGGTGGTGGCAGGTCAGTAGGACCTGTGCCGTGGTGTGGAGGAGACAGCTTTGATGGCCCTTGGCCTCCCCTGGCCTATGGACTGGCAACCCTGGCAGCACCTGTAAGATTCTTAGAAACACAGAATCTCGGACCCCAACCCAGACTTCCTGCATAAGGATCTACCCTTCACAAGGTCCAGGTGATTTTCTTGCCCGTGATGGTGTGACTCACCCTGCCTCAGCCTCACCTGCAGACTGTTGGAGAGCACATGAGAACAGCAGAGGGGCAGGTAGTGGCCCATGGAAGAAATGAAGCCCAGAGACCCCCTTCTCTCCCGAAAGTGGCATTCCTTGGCTTTTTCTCCACCTCTGACCTTCTGTCACTCACTTTCATTCATGCATATATGCTCATTCAACAAAGCAACAAAGGGCCTACTTTTCTAAAAGACTCCTAGGTGCCAGGCACTGTCCCTGACTGCATTGAGGGTACAGCACTGAATATGGCCGACCAGGTCCCTACCTTCATGAAGCTTCAGTGAGGGTGGAGGAGAATAAGATGGATAGGAGGCAAACATAAACCACGTCAGGGAGTAACTCTGAGTAATAATAAAGCAGGATAAGAAAAACATGTTGCAGTGCAAAGGGGCTATTTTAGGTAGGGGTTGGTAGAAGCCTCTCCAAGGAGGTAACTTTGGAGCAGAGAACTAACAGAAGTAAGGAAATCCATATCTGAAGAGAGTGGGGGAACAGCGTGCCAGGCAGAAGGAACACCATGTGCCAAGACCCTGAGATATCCTCAGCTACTTTGAGGAAGAGTGAAAACTCTAGCTTAGTTGAAACAAAGCAGATGGGGCACAGTGATAGAAATAGGCTTGGAGAGGTCAGCAGGGGCCAGACCCTAGATGTCGTCAAAGACCACAATGGGGGATTAGATTTTATTTTAAGTATGATGAGATACCACTGGAGGGCTATGAACAGAAAAGCAAGACAGTCTGGTTTATATATTGAAAAGATTACTCTGGCTAGCTGTGATCATACCAAGGCTGCTGGCCATCACCTCTCCTGCAGAAACACTTACAACGTCCCAGTCTGCCCATCCTTAAGGGTTTTGTATCTCCATGAGAGGCCCATTGCCCACCCCCAACCACCCCCACCACTGTGACCATTGCCCATCACTGGCCCAACCTCCCTCATATTTGCCCTCACGTGAAAGCTGACAGGAAGGGCAGTCTCTGCAGAACACAGCACTGGGGGGTAAGTACTCTCAAAATCAACTTAGACACATTCCCACTTCCCCAGAGGAATAAATGGCTTCCCTGAATGATGCCTTATTATTGTATAGTCCCATAAAATTTTCAAAATCCTTCATACACATTATTTTCTTTGATCATTCCACATCCCTGTGGGTAAGGTAGACATAGTTTCTATCTTCATTTTGCAGATGAGATTAATGGCTCATCTTCATGACGAGTCAGTGATGGAGCTAGACTGAGAAGCCTGCTCTCTGACCCCTAGACTAGTGTCCTTTTGGCTCCACCATGACGCTGCCCCCAAGTCCTACTTTAGGTTGTGATTCTGAAGCACAAACATCTCCATTCCATATGCACATCTACTCAGTGCCTGCACTGAAGCCAAGATTCTCACCTTCCAAAACCATGCTTCTAAACCAATGCTCATGGATGTGCAAAACATAAGCATGAAACAAATCAAGGATTGATTTGTGCTGTCACATTTTATCATGCCAACTATACCACCACTATTTCATAAAAGAAGTGACATGTTCACCACAAAAATAGAAAGGAAAACATTTTAGAACAAGAGCTAGTCTTGCCTAAAAAACAACCATTAAATTGTTTTATTTGACTCCACTCTATTTTAAAAAATATAATTATATTTTCATATTTAAAATGCAGAAAAAATGCAAACAATTTTCCTTTAACTATATTTTATACATAGTTATTAATTGACACAGTTTGTCAATCCGAGTGTGTCTCTCTCTAGATATATTCAGCACTGCAAGGAAAACCAGTTATTTCAATTAACTTCATTTCTATCAATATTATCAAACCTCCAGTTTCACATACTATTTGGTAAAAATGGAAATGACACTCACTAGGGCTTCTTCACACAGCTTGGAATATTTTTGGGCAAACTGAAAGAAGTTGAGAATTAATTGTTTTTATGCCACCAGCTACTTTTCTGACTCTTTCTCCCTCTAGAACTCCAGGAAGACAGTGGGAGGTAGTTGGCAGGGTGTGCATCTGGCTGAAGGTAGCAAGCACCGCAGGAAGGGGGCTGTGGCACCTGGAGCCACTGCTGAGTCCCAGAGCCAAAGGCACAAGCCTGACTCACAACCCTGCCTGCTCCAAATCATCTGACTTGGGTATTGCAGGCACTTGCACTGCCAATCTGATTTTAAGAATCACTGGCTGTGTTTACATGCTATTCCTGAATGTCTCAATTTTATTTTAACAAAATGACATACATTCCTACCTATATGGTGTCTATCTACCTACATGGGTATCTTCCTATATGCAATAGAAATTAGGTGGGAAAACTCCATAGGGAAGACATTCTATAAGAGTATAGAGAAAATGCAAGTCAAAGACTAGAAAACATTAAGAGAAGGATTTCTGGGCCTTTCTGCTTGTGATAGATACCCTAGGGTGTTTCCAATGACTTCAAGTCAAGTCATGGAATGCCAACACAAGAGTCCAATATAAAATGATGTTAAATCCATTTTATTTTTTATTTTAAAAAAGATTTTATTTATTTATTTGATAGAGAGATAGGGAGTACAAGTAGGCAGAGCAGCAGGCAGAGAGAGAGGGAGAAGCAGGCTTCCCGCTGAGCAGGGAGCACAACGCAGGGCTGGATCCAGGAGCCTGGGATCATGACCTGAGCAGAAGGTAACTGACTGAGCCACCAGGTGCCCCTAAATCCATTTCAGATTATATTTAAGCACATGGTCTTTGAGAGACAATCAGGAGGGATGATGAATAGGATGTCAAATATGTCGACAGTCAACATGTTTCAGGTTACAGGTCACAGGTTGAACCTGGTGACTCTTCACTAAGAAAGAAAATATGAGAGGAATAGTTTGTAGGTTAGAGCAGGTAAGGAAGGGGTAAATTTGAACTCCCCTCTAGGAATGCTCAGTTTGATGTACTTGTGGGACTTCCAGGTTGTGCGATCTCATATGTGCTTATAATCTATTTAATCATCTAAAACTATTTGTTAAATACAGGTGACCCTTGACCAACACAGGGTTTAGGGCTACCAGCCCCTCATAATTGAAAATCTGTGTGTAACTTTCAACTCCCCAAAAACTTTACGAATAGCCTATGTTGACCAAAACCCTCACTGAGAATATAATCAGTTGATTAACACATATTTTTTATGTTCTTTGTATTATATACTGAATTCTTATAACAAACTAAGTTAGAGAAAAAAAAATGCTAAGAAAATCATAAGGAAGAAAATGTATATTTTCAAATACATGCAGTATTTGCCGCAAAGATTAATATATAATTGGAACTGTGCAGTTCAAATCCATGTTGTTCAAGGGCCAACTGTGTGATTAATGACTGGCAAACCATGCCCTAGGTTCTAGGGACTAAAACAAGAACATGGGCTCTGCTTCCACAGAGAACCTAGATTTTTTTTCAAAAGATTTTATTTATTTATTTGACAGATAGAGATCACAAGTAGGCAGAGAGGCAGGCAGAGTCAGAGAGAGGGGGAAGCAGGCTCCCTGCCAAGCAGAGAGCCCAATGTAGTGCTCGATCCCAGGACCCTGAGATCATGACCTGAGCCGAAGGCAGAGGCTTTGACCCACTGAGCCACCCAGGCAGTGTGAGAATCTACATTTTAATAGGAACAATTTCTGGAGTAACTGATTAAATGCTTTTACTCTTTGAAAAATCTTGTTTTTAAATACATAATTTATTTGGAAAATTTAAAGAACATTTTTTTAAAAAGTAATCTGTACACCCAATGCAGGGATCGAACTCACAACTCCAAGATCAAGAGTTGCACACCCTACTGACTGAGCCAGCCATGTGCCTTATTTTCTTCTTCCATTTTTTTTTTAATAAGAAAAAAGGAATAGAAATCGAGTACTGTAACATTTGCATAATCCTAACATTTTACTTTTATTATTTTGATCTGGCTAAATTAGTCAAGAGCCTACATTTTATTTCAGTTCATTTAATTTTATCTTAATATTTTTCACATTCATGAGTAAATGTGTTTGCTTTTGTCCCATGACACTATGACAAAATATATTTACCAAACATTCATAGTAACCTGTTGAATTGGGTGGTGCAACCTCTCACAGGCTTCAAAAATACCTCCATAAATTAACTTTGGGCTGAAAGTCACAACCATATTTATTTTTTTTTTTAAGATTTTATTTATTAACTTATTTAGAGAGAGAGAGATCAAACAGGGGGAAGGGAAGATGGAGAGGAAGAGAGAGAATCTCAAGCAGACTCTGTGCTGAGCACGGAGCCTGACACAGAGCTCAATTCCATGACCATGAGATCATGACTGGAATTCAAGAGCCAGAAGCTTAACTGACTGAGCCGCCCATGTGCCCCATAGCCACATTTCTGATAGGGTTTCATCATGAATCCACAAACTATCCCAACACAAACCTCTCTTGTAAAATGCAGAGTATGCTTGTTTCGAAAATTCAAGGGGTTTAAATGAATTTCTATTAAATCATGGAATTGACTTAGTCCAAAATCTCATCAACAGCAAACCTATTTATTTCCTTGTTACTTATTTATTATTTGTTATTTATAATCTCCACTATGCCAGAAGATGAGATTGAGTCCCCTGCAGCCTGCCAGCTTTCCAATGTGGCTCATAATCCATGGTTCATTTTCAGGAATGTACTACACCAGCAGGTCTCTCTTTTATTTTAATAAAATGGCTTAAATTTCTACCTGTATGGTATCTATCTACCTATCCAGGTGTCTAGTATGCCATAGACACAGTAGAAGGCAAAGCAGCCAGATATATCCACGCCAGGAAGCAAGACTGAGGGCATAGCTTCTACCCCATTCTGTGCCGGGGGACTAGCTCCACTGAAATTCTCTTCTGTCTGGATTACATGCTGGGAATAGGTGTGGAACAGGCAGCCACTAGTAAGTGTCTCTATCCAACCCCTAGCCCCCTGCACTGTCCCATTTTCTAAAACTGTCCCTCAAAATCTCCCTACACAGCTGAGAAAACTTTAATAGAAGTACAATTACATTCTACTGTGGCTCAACTCTGTTGCTATTTTTCTCTCCTTATCTACATCTTTTGCAATTACCCCTTCAATATCATTGGGGTTTCATCTCACTCAAGGACTATCTAAAGATGTAGCACCATAGTTGCTGCTTGAACTGAAAACCTTAGCATAAGAGAAATAAAAGACAGCGTAAACTTAATTTCAGATCCTTTGTGTTCTGAGTTTTTAAGGATATGATTGCTACAAAAACGTCATCCTTGAACGCTTTAATTTTTCTTGATTTGACAATTGTGCAAAAAAATACTGCAACAGAAAGTTGCTTTCCAGCTATTCAAGAGCGATCTCTAAGATTCATTTCTTGTGGCAACGTTTACATTTGCTGAAGCTAGTACTGTAATTCCAAATGCTTTCAAGCTGGGCAAATGGAGTGAAACTTTAGAACAGCGAGTAAACCTAGCCTGGCACCCAGCATTCTCATCTCATGAGCAGCCTTGCTGTTCCTCACAGTCACCTTGTACAGTTACTGAGGTGAAAAATGATAAAGAATATTGCTATGTTTCCAAAGGGTGGCCCCTAAAAATAGTATGCTATGACTTTTTTTCTGAATTAAGATGTTCAAAGACGATGTGGATATATTCTATTCAAAATGGATTGATTTCAAAAAGACATGATAAAGGAGAAAATATCAAATATATTGAATGCACAAATCTTAAGTAGCTACCAGTACCGCTACAGTAATTTGAACAACAGACTTAAGGCCGAGGTTTCAGCCTCTGAAGGAAACTGGGTAATCAATTTGAGATTTTATGTCTAATATTAAAAATGTTAAAACCAGGCTGACAAGGTTGGAGTTTGGGAGCAGAGACTCAGTATGAGTTGCCCATCTAGGAAATGTATGGCAAATCTAATGTTCTTTTTTCAAAAGGTGGGTGGTCATCCCAATGTAACCACCCAAGTAAAGAGTCTTCTTCTCCTTTTTTTTTTTTTAAGATTTTAATTATTTATTTGAGAGAAAGAGAGAGAGAGAGAGACAGTGCACGAGAGAGAAAGAGTATGAGTGTGGTGATACGCAGAGGGAGAAACAAACTCCTCATTGAGCAAAGAGCCCAACATGGGACTGTGAGATCATGACCTGAGCAGAAGGCAGATGCGTAACCAACTGAGTCACCTGGGTGACACAGGTCTTCTTTTTTTTTTTTTTTTTGCTTCTTCACAGATAACTGGACATTATGGGAAGACATTTCCATATGCTTGTATCACAACTTTTATCGAAGAGTTAAGAACTCACCTTCTGACTGAACAATGAAAAGAAGAAATCAGCTGACAACTGCATGCCATATTGCAAATGACTTATCACCACCTTTCTCCCTCGAAATTACTGACTGTGATTGCCAGGATATCATATCATTAAAAGCTGTGTTCCCTTTTCCTTGATATATCTTCAGCTTTGCCTTTTGAAAAATCAAGAATATTCTCTTCAAAATACATTTTGTCTTACAAAAAAATTAATTTTAAATTTAAGGGTTCCATTTAAAAAGACTGACATTGCCTTATCAATGTGAATATATATATTGGATACTATTATATTCAATATTTTTCCTGTAAATCTAAAAATATATACAGACTGACACAGTTGTGTAACCAGAAAGCAAAGGTCTTTTTGGGGAGATGAACACCTCAGTTACATTTATATCCTGGCCTTTCTAGGAGAGTTCTGTGTTAGGGAAGGATATCAATATCCAGTTGGCAAATACAGAAAAAAGAATTCTAGGACACAATCTGAAGACCTAGACAATGGTCCTGGTTAAAATAATCTGCTTCACATCCCTGAGCCTTGTTTCCTCTGTCAGTAAAATGGAGCTAGTTTTGGTCCTTTAAATAGAGATATTCTTTTTTGTAAGATACATGAGAAAAGGACTCTGTCCACCTCTCTCAATGCAGAGTCACTATGATGCCCCTGGTATAGGATGTGATGAACACACTCTGAATGAAAGAACTGAAATATCAGAATTCTCCTTGCTAGTTCTTTGCATGTGCTGATAAAGACATTAATTGTTACTGAGCTTTTACGATGTGCCCAGTACCGCAATGAGCTCTTTCTGTGAACTATTGCTTTCCACTTGCCTAATCTAATGAGGTTAATAGTTATGATCAACTCTATTTTATGCTCGGGGAAACTGAGACACAAAGCAGTCAAGTAACTTGCTCAAGGTGACACATGAGTAGGACTAGAAATTCACACCCAGGTGTATTATCTCTTTGGACGCAAAAAACAAATAAGAAACAAAATGACTTTTGCCTTCAGCTTGTTAATAAAACCTTTGATTCACATATGGTATTTCATGGGAATCCCAGAAAACCTTGGAATAGCAGGAACTTTATTTGATAGATTAAAAGGCCCAAAGCTCAGAAAGAAGAAATGATTTGCCCAAGGATCTAATTGGCATAGTGGACAGAATTCAAGCCTCCGGAATAATAATACAACAAACATTCCCTTGTATCACCCACCAAGACCTTTTATCAAGCCGTGGGGTGGGAGAGAAGGGACTCCACACTAATCCCTTTGGTTATTTTGGGAAACATGGCACTCATGTGTCTCTCCATATTCTAGAAGACTGTTTCACATTTCTCACTTGTGAAAGGCAAAGTAATGAAATGATTTCTCTTCAGAACTGAGCATCCACCTGGAAATGCAGCTCCTTCCCTAAACCACCCTCCCTTTGTCTGTGATGAAAAAAATAGATTAATTAACAGCACCCACGGATAAAAATGAACAGGACAAAGGATAGAAATGATTAGAACAAAGTGCTAAACGGATGGCAAATTCAATCAGGTACAGAAAGGACAGGAATATTAATTCAAACCACCTAAAAAGAGAAGCCTAAGTGGGGTGGAGTGGGGGAAAAACATTTTAATAAGCTCTGGGAAATGTGATTACATTTGGAATGCACTGAAACGGGTGAGGAGGACTTCAAATTTTGCCTGGGAGCCAGTGTGCACCCACAAGTAACAGAACCGATCCCAAACAAGCAAAACCAAACTGAAATAATTGGCTTGGAAAGGGCATCTGTTAACACATACTGCTTATGGAAAATCCAAGAAATCATCTTTCACCAGCAACTGTAGGACCTTGAGTAAGATTCAACTTTGGCCAGAGTAAAGTAATCAAGCATGAAATAGTTTTTTCATCAAAATGGCAAATAAGAAACCTCCTTTATTTTCCAAATTAGTGGTTTACTCTTTTCAAATAGGGCAGATTTCACTAAGAGAGTGAATCATAAGGAATGAGAATCAAGCAATTAGTCAAAGTTGGGGTTCATGAATCTTGGAGTCATCAGAGGTAAAAGAGCAAAAATCTCCTTATTTTACAAATGCTGGTACATTTTGACAGTATTTTTGCTTCAACAATCAAAGCTTTAATTTTCTACTTAAGCCAGTGCAGGTTTCTTAATGAAACTAAGGAAGAAGGACCTGCCAACGATGTGAGCAATTCACTTCTTCTTGATGAAAGGAGCAGTAAGGCAAAGGAGGTGTTTCTGGAAGCGTGTGACTCACATGGACTGAAGTAGGACATGGCGGAAACAACGATGGCTCCACAAGTCACCCACCCCTCAACACGAGCACAAAGACCCCTTTGGGACGTCAGTACCTCTGTGGGCCTACTCTAAGATAGTTGAATTTATTTAATATTCATTGACTCAAAAAATAACTAATGACAGTAAGCTACTCTAAATTCAGTAGTGCTTTTGAATGAATTTCCATTTATTAATCTCAATGAAGAGCATCTTCGAATGTTTACCCAATGGTTGTACATGTGTGTGTGACATATTAATTTGTTCAATCTACAGACAATGTTTGATCAACGTTGATAAACGGATTTGAGGACCCTTATGAGTAATTTGTGTCTCCCCCGGATTCCTCAGCTGCCAGATGGGAACTACTAAACCCTTTCTCTTCTACTAAAGACTCCATGGACTAAAAATAGACTTTTAGAAGGCATTCCAGCATGTTATCTTGCAAAAATTTGCAGTCTATCTGCATTGAAAAAGAGCCAGAGTATCATACACTAAAATGGTAGCAGTATTCATCGCTGGCTACGATAGTTTAGGGAGGTTTATTTGTTTTTCTGTATTTTCCAAATTTTCAACAGCAATTATTTACCCCTTTTGTAGTAAAAACAAACAACAAAAAAGCCAAGGAAAACTTAACAGAAGGTCCCCATGCTATGATATTAGAAGACCCTAGCCATCCTCTGTAAACTTTAAAACCTGCATTTTGGGGGCGTTTGGGTGGCTCAGTTGGCTAAGAAACTGCCTTCAGCTCAGGTCATGATCATGGAGTCTGGGGATCGAGTCCTGTGTCCGGCTCCCTGCTCAGGGGGAGTTTGCTTCTCCTTCTGACCCTCCTTTTCTCATGCTCTCTCTCTTCTCTTTCTCAAACAGATAAATAAAATCTTAAAAAAACAAACAAAAACAAAAACAAAAAAACACCCAGATTCTTGGAAAATGTCCCTAATAGCCAGTCCTGCAAAGCAATGTGGGAAACTATGAGAATGTAAATGTGCATTCTACTACCACAACATATCCCACAAAAACTGAGTCTCTGGCAAGAACAACTGCATCTTCAGCACAAAAATAATCCTGTTGTGCTTCTGCTTACATCCTTCAATGGCTCCCACATTGACCTGGAGGAAAATTTCAAAGTTCTCAGAACTTTCTGATCCTGACCCCCTAACCTCTCTAGCTTAATGCCTAACCACTCTGTTGAGTAACCAAATTTGGCTCAGTCATCGTCTTCCAGAGCCATCTTGCTTGCTACTTCTTGAAAGAGTTTAGTCATTTCCCAGAGCACATACTCTGAACGAAGCCTCTCCAATTCATTAATGGAGGAAAAAAGACAGCTCCACTATTCTATTCATTCCTAAATGAGATTACCAAGACAGCAAATCCATTTTCTTTAGGATTTAAACACAATCCAGATACATTCTCATCATCTAGTAATTTGAAAAATACAAATGCATAAAAATTAATGATAGGTTCAATGTTAAGTCTGAAAACTCAACCATTATGGTGTGCTGAAAATTGTTAGTAACCCAGTGAATTGTGTCTACATATGTGGGAGGGATGGTACATCATTGCCAAGTGTGGTGTTGGCCACTATTTATTTCCCAATTTCCAGTGTCACTTTCTTCTTTGATAAGAGATATTCAGTTTTTGCTAGATACATGACGCCCTACAATATAGGTCATATACCCAGTCTCCTTTGTAGTTAAGGAGTATTCAAGTGACTAAGTTTTGGTCAAGGAAATATAAAGAGGAAGCATTCTGTTGTACTTCCATAAATCTTCTTGTAAGGGAGAAGGCACACTCTTTTCTTGCTCCATCCATTTGCATGTAATGTGGATGTGATGAACAGAGTTTTACCAGTCCTTCTGGGCCAGAAGAATGGGACCACACTCTAGGGATGACAGAATAGTGAGCCAAAGGAAGCCTATGTAACCCTAAGTGGATAATTTCTATTCCTCTGATTCTAGTTCTAAATTATCTACTCTGAATTGTTTCTAGGTGAGAGAAAAAAATAAATGTTTGCCTTCTTTAAGTCTCTATACTTACTAGTCATTTTTTTGCCAAATCTCTGCCGTTATAGCCCTACCTAATATTAAAGGATATATGAAGCTTTGTATGACAATAAGACATTTTAGCAGAATGAAGAATTAGAACTCTTAATAAACTTACTAATGCACTACATTCAGTTAGTGAATAGTAAAGTGTTAGTGATCCTTAAGTATTCACTTAGAAGGTTAGCATCCTCATCAAATCTTCCAGGAGCTGAAAGGCCAGGAGATTGGGTATACTGGTCTAAATGAAAGTATGTTTCTCTTTTCTCAAAAAGGGGCCATTAGTAACAGTGAAAAAAATCACAAAGAGAGCATTCCTAGAATTTAAGGAGCCCAGGAATTTCTACAAAACAGTGCATTCTTAGTTTTTAATGTGGTTGCTGGCAGAAGTTATTACTGATACCTTTCTTTTCAAACCAAATCTCTTTGATGAAAATGTTACAGTTGATAAACTTCCATTAAAAAATAGCAATCTCCGGGAGCGTGCTGGGCCCATATAAAAAATAGCAATCTCAATTTTACAAAATACCTCACTAGTACTCTTCAAAACTGTCAAGATCATGAAAAATAAGGAAGGACTAAGAAACTGTCATGGACCAGAGAAACTGATAAGGGTAGTGTGGATCTTGAATTGGATCCTGGAAAAGAAAAGCACTGTGGTGACATCCAACTCAAGTCCAGAGCTTGGTTGATAGTGATGCACCAAATACTGGAGCTTTCATTGTGACATACAGGAACTCTCTGTTCTAACTTTACTTTTTTGTTCATCTAAAATCATTCTAAATTTTAAAATTTTACTTTAAAAATGGCAATATCTATTGTTCAATAGTCTGGTAGATTGGTTGTAATAATTGGTATAAAACCATGGATTTACGGAAGGGATCCAATAAGTAGGAATATCCTTCCTTCCAAGGAAACCCTTGAAATCCCATCAACCCTTTCATTATAGACAAATTATTTGATATGTACCTCATCTCTCTAGGCATACCTGAAAAAATTATTCTCTTATCATAAACTTACAAAATTTGAAGATGATTTTTTTGATCATTTTCTTCACCGTCAATTACCTATTTGTCATCAGCTTTTCCTTTTATATTTCTTTCTTCCCTAAAGTCTTTTTTCTTCATAGCCTTTCTAAGTTTTACACATATGAGTAAATTTAAGAGTCAAGTCACACGAAGTGCTCTCACAAAGACATCCAACAATAAGCTTTATAAGGGTAAATGCTTCCTTCTCCATGGTTCTCCCCCTCCTCTCTCTCCCTGAGATTTTACACAGAGTAGGTTCTCAGTATGTCTCTGTTAAATTGATTTAAATTAATAAACAAAGAGTATAGTGAAAGGACCATTTCATGCTTCCTGAGTGATCTATTACCTTTGCAAAGATTCCAGCATGATGTCAGATTTAATTACAACACTAAACTTTTAGCTCTCTTATATTTATTTCAAAACAATAAGTTAGACAAATTTTCCAGTCCATCATGAGCTACTCCTGTGAAAATCAGATGCCTCTGGGAGCTCCATGAACTCTTTCAAACTACCAGGATAAAAACAGTGAAGGAAATCCTCTTTTAGTAAAATAGTATCATGCCTAAGGGTCCCCAAATTCCCACAATTGCCAAGATTCCACTTATTTCCAAAGAGCATCTGACAAGTCAACAAAGTAATTTCTTTTTTTTTTCTTTTCTTTCTTTCTTTTTTTTTTCTTTTTTTTTTTTTTTTAAATTCTAGGTCCTTTCTTGCTGATTTAGCCTATTTTAGTGTCTGGCTACTCATTTCTTACACTATACTTTTTTTCTACCACTGTATTTTTAGTTTGTTGCCTCAACTCTCTTCTAGATTACTACACTCTACTCTTTTCTGATTAGATAATACTTTGAAGTTTGTCTTGGTAAATTATAATAAAAAAGAACACACAAAGAAGTCAGCTGGAAAGGCATGTTAACAAGACAATGTCCAACAGTGCTTCCAGAAAATACTTTTAGCAGATGTTAATGAGGAGGATAAGAGAACCAAAGATGATATGAAGAAATAGTTTAGGAAGTGTGATCTTCAATTACAGCCAAGTGAAATTTGACTTAGAACTGAAATACTCATGTTCGCCAGTCCCTCAAATTGGGTTCTGGCTTTGGAGTAGAAATGGGGCCAGCAACACTCTGCTCTGGGCAGCTCAAATCGTCTTGGGTGTAAGTCAGGGCCCAGTCCCTGGAAGCAGATGTTGCTGATGCTCTATCCATATTCCCTTGGATCCCTTGATGGTTCTGGTGTGTTTTCATTCCTGGCAGCCTGTACTCATGACTTTATTGTAGGAGGACCCTCAGGCCTTGGGCTGCTATAACTCACTTTGCATCAATCAGTGCTTCTCAAAGTATGAAGTGCAAATCAGGAGCATCAGCATCACTTGAGAACTTGTTCAAACTGCAAGTTCTTAAGCCCAACTGCAGATCCACTGTGGGGAGGGCTTAGCAATCTGTATTTTAATAAGACTTCTAGATGATTCCAACCTGTGAGGAGTTTTGAGCTCCATGGACCTACCTGTATACATTGAAAGCCAAATGGCTGGGAGTTTATATTTTTGGGGAGAGGCAATCTTTGGCCAATGTTGGTAGATATGAGTGTATCCAACACCCCACGTGCCCCACCCTGGTGGAGACAAATCGAAGTTCAGTTCCCTGCAGAACTGATTCAAAATTAGCCTCTGTGAGACTCTCCTGATAGCACTCCCATATTGGCTTCCTTCCTTTTACTTCCCTGCCTCACTGCCCTACTCCTTTACTAGTTTTTTCCTAGGACCGGTTTGTAATAAATCATTTTCACATGAGTCTTCATCTCAGAGTCTGATTCTAGAGATCTATACAAAAATATGTCTTGTAGTGAAAAAACACTTCAACTTCATTGGTTATAGCTTGGTGGTCCGGCATGACATTGTCATTGTTACTAGACTCCGGGCACTGTCCTAGAAGTTGGGGATAACAAGAAGAATAAAGCCCTTTCTGCCTTCAGAGAATGTAGGCCTACTGATAGTAGTGGTGGGAAGCAGACACATGGATGGATATCATCAATATATCAAAACTGAAATTCAAGAGTGCTAGGAAAACCCCAAATTCCTGAAAGAGGCAATAGGCCAAGCTTGCTGCTGAAGTGTAGGTGAGGACTTGTGAATCTAGATATGCAAAGTGAACAAAATATTCTACCACAAGCCATGGACCAAAACATGAAAATGAGCAACAGAGAAAAAAAAGCACGTGATTTGGTGTTCATGTAGTGTCAAGATCAAATTGGAAAGGGCCAGGTGATGAAGCTGAAAAAAATGGGAAAGTCCTGAAGCACAAGTAGACTTCCATGCCCTGCAAAGTAGTATTGCCTTTTTCTGTAGATGGTAGGTATCTGCTGGTAACTTTTAAGCATGAGAGTAACTTTTTCAGAAGTGCATAGAAAGATCCTCCTGGCTGAATTAGGAGGAGCTATTCCATCATCAGGAGACCAAGTCAAAGACTCTAGAGATAGATAGTCCAAGCAAGATGTACCACAGTCCTGAGCTAGAAGTGAATATGTAACCCAAGAAATATTTAAGGGGGGAAATTGGCAGGATTTTGACTGCATAAATGTTGTGTTGAATGATGGGGGGGCGGGACGAGGAGGCAAGGACAAATCCAGGTTTCTGGTTTAAGTGATGCAATTAACTTCAAGTCATAATCATTTCCATTTTGTGAGTTCAGAGTGAGGACTAAACAGCCATGCTGAGAACTGCTCCCCTACCTTGGAAAAGCAAGATACAACAATATTTTAAATCAACACAGTTGACGGAAGACTTCATCAGCATCGACAGACACAAGGCAACTCTGATTAGCACAGATACAGAATTGCCTAATCAACAAAAGCACCAGGCACAATTAATACACAAGCCCTTTCAGTTAAATGCAATTTAGGCATGATTACTTAAATGGAAAGTTTATGAAATTACCCAGGATTTTTTAAGTAATTAATAAAATTCTAAGTCTGGAGAAAATTAGATGTAGAGCAAAAGTTTCTAGAGAACCAACAGTCAAATGAAGATGTACGTGTGTGTGTTGGGGCGTGGGAAGCAAAAACATAATCAATGTGAGCCGCCAACAAGGTAACCTGCAAAATGAAATCCTGCAAATTACTACTTGGACAGAAACAAACACAACACCTAACACTGGTACATAAATATTCCCATTACATGTGCCCCTTTTCTCAAAGCCAGAACTTGCTGCCCGCAAAAGGAAGGAGTTGGTAGAACTGACTTGGAAGAGTTTTTTGTTACTGAGGCCAGTGTACCTGGGAGGGCCTACTGAGTAACCCAGTATAGCTCCATCCTTTTGCACAGGATTCATCAGGAGCAAAGTGATGGAATGGCCAAGCCAGCACAAGAACCCAGCTCCCCTTCTGCCCAAGTGTTGGGGCTCTTAGAAAGGCCCCCTGGGTAATACAAATGCACAGATTCACATCTCTCCTTCCTCTCTGCTCCCTTTGACTTCAACTCCATGGTATGCACAATAAGAGAAATAGCAATAAGAAACACCACCTTCAGGCTTCCGTAGAAATAATGGAGATGTCAGTTAGCTTCATCATCCCCTCAATCAACCTTAGAAAAGGCTTCCTTTAAAGAAGCAGTCGAGTTCAGCAAGAGTGAGAGGCAGTGGTGGGAATCAAGGGCTGTCCTTAACACCAAAGTAGCTGCATCTTTCCAAGAAATTCGTAAAGACTCCAAACCCAATTTGAATAAAGCAAAGGCATCTGTCTGTCTAAAGATACAAGCAGAAACCTATCAGCGTGGACAGTGCCACAGCTATAGCAGAGCTGAGAAGCTACATAGCACAGAGATTTCCGAGGGGGTGCTGGGGTAGAGCAGAGGAGAGAGAAAATTAAGGAGTGAGAGGAGGCCCTTTCAGAGGACACAGCGGTAGAAACTATTTATTACTCAGCACTAATGCATTCAATAACTCAATGACGGCTGTGCTGGTACCATGTGGATCAGATGAGTATCAGTCCTAGCAAACAAGAACAGTTTTCTTTCTTTCTTCCTTTTCTTTCTTTCTTTCTTTCTTTCTTTCTTTCTTTCTTTCTTTCTTTCTTTCTTTCTTTCTTTCTTTCTTTCTTTTCTTTTTTTTTATTTGACAGAGATCACAAGCAGGCAGAGGCAGGCAGAGAAAGAGGTCCTCCTGAGCAGAGAGCCTCATGCGGGGCTTGATCCCAGGACCCTGGGACCATGACCTGAGCTGAAGGCAGAGGCTTTAACCCACTGAGCCACCCAGGTGCCCCACAGGAACAGTTTTCTTGTATTAAACTCTCTAAATTCCAAAATGTGGAGCACAGGTAGGGCATGCCAGAGAATTTAAGGACAGTAATTAATTAAGCTGACTATAATGATCAAGGGGGGGAAGATAAGGCAGGCTAGCTTTAATAGCTAGAAGAAATTACTTCAATTATGTTAACTCAAGAGAAGGAAAAAGAAGAGGTTTGGCTAGAAGATCTGAAATTCATATTCCTGTAAAGAGTTAATATACCTGGTTTTCTGGGACTTGTAACAGAATGCTAGGGTGATAGGTCAATGGCAGCAGCACTCAGAAGAGCATCAGGATCCTCAGATATTTACTAAAGGTTTCTGAGGGGTCACAGAGATCACAACCTGTAACCTGGAGAACACGGCTATCTGAGCAAGATGAGTAACCTCTCTCCATTCCAGACCCTTCTGCACTTTCCTGACTTTCTAGCCTTAAAAGACACAGAAATGTCAGAGACTGACTTTGGGCTTTAATCTTCAGCTGGAGGAATCTAAGACCATCAGGAAATACAGTGTAGGACATTGATGGCCGCTGAATCAACCAAGTTCCAGCTCTCATGACTTGACAGATCTGGCCTATGCAGGATGCGCATGACCATTGTCACAAACACTGAAGGGTCAGTACGACAGCGAAGAACTGGGAAAGCATAAGTGTTTTACTCTACGAAGGCGGCTGGACAATCAACAGCATGTCCATTCAGTGCGATGTATACGGCCATTAAGATAATCTTTGTAAAGACACTGTAATTTTTTAATATACATAATGAAAAAGGAGGATATAAAATTACCTGTGCAGTATGATGGCAACTAACAACAACAAAACACCTACAGTCATAAAAACCACCAAAACATTAATAATATCTGGGTGTGGCATTCCTTCACTCTCCTATTTATTAGTATTTTCCCAATTTACTTTAAATAAGCATGTATTAACATAATGAATTAAAAACAATAATGTGTCTTGGATGAAATACACATACTTACATGGATTCTATAGGTAGTAAATGTGGTCTCCGGAGACGAATTACCTTTTGGCTTCAAATTAGAAGTCATGATACTTTGTATTCTCTTCTTAGACTTTCCCTTAAACAAAGGCCAATATTCATGTGTGTGTGTGTGCATGTGTGTGTGTTGGGTAGTGAGGGGGCTTCTCTTAAAAATGCACACATTTCTGGGGTGGCATCTCCATGGACTGGTTTGAAAAGGCACTCATGATTCATTCAGGGTGTTTCTGAGATTCTTCAAAAGTCTAAGACGAATCATGGCAGCTATTAGGGTCCCACATGGATTACTAGCAAGCCAAAGATAATATTATCTCAAAATTGACTTTTACCTTAATAAGTTTTATTATTTTTTATAAGAAATATATGGTAATCCACACAACACGTTGGCATAGCATCACTGAGGTGGAAAATATTTTCACTCCATGTAAGGGTGAGGCCAAGGCTTGGGCAAGATAAGTAATTCTCTCAGGGCCATGCAATTAAGAAAGGAAAAAAATCAGGATCTGAACTGTGTGCTCTCTGACATCAAGGTCTGTGTCTTTGACCATGTCCTGTACTGCCTGCATTTTTGGACAGGAGGAATATATACCTAGATACCTTGGAAGTCAGTAGTCCTCACAGACCAAATTTCTCTGTCAATGTTTGCTCTAGACCAATACCAGAGAAGTCAAGCCATTTTCAGGAACACCCAGACACAGATTAACTAATGCAGTTTCTTATACTGGCCACTTCAGATACCTAAATGAACCCTATCGTAGAAGCTACAGGTAAAAGAAAATGAAGATATCATTGTCTGATGGCTCTCTTTTGATTAAATCAGCTTTAAAATGTCACCTCCTTGCACACATAAAATTCACTCCATCCTTGTTCTGTTTCAAATTTGCTAATTTATTTAAGAGAACTAATCATATCTAACTCTAACATCTACTCTGAAAGACTTAACATGACTTGCTGCCCAAAAGGAAACATTCTGATCTAAAACAATTAAATGGAATAGAATAATATTCTGGTTTAAAATTCACTTGCTTAACTTCCGTGGCTTTCTGACTAAAAATAAAAGAAAGAAAGAAAAAAAAAAGAAAGGAAAAGAAAATTAATTTTTAATTATAATTTTTATAACTTAATAATCAGGAGGCACCTCCACCACGCTCATCCAGGAACCAGAGACATAGATATCCTGACCCCAGCAACACAAGCAAAGCCCCTGTGATCTCGATTCTCAGGTCCACTGAATTCTTGGGTGGAGGAGGGATATAGTAATGCAATTATGAGGGGAGCCCTACATTATCTCTTAACAAAATTCAGAGGGAGAAAAAATGTGTGCAGCTGTAACGCTAAAACTCTAAGTGACGGCTTTTGCAGAATGAGAACTATGCTGGCACGAGACAAGGCAACATGAAAAATCATGGACTAAATCTGAGTGCAAAAATCTATGGTGAAATGGATTTCATCACAAAACACCTTTCCAAAGGAAGAGCTAAATTCTAGAGGCCTTGGAGAATCACTGCAATCCAGATGGGATGACACTTCAAAGAAGAACCTACAGGGAAAAATATTTCACAAAATAGGAATGAATGAAAGCAGCTTATGGGGTTTCTATTGGTTTTTGGCCTCTGCAAAATAATCTATTTTCAGAAAACCTAAAGAAACTAAGTCCAAAAAGACTTCTCTTTGTTGTTTTCTGTTTAAGTGTCCAGGTAAAACTAGTTCTTCCTGAGGAAGCAGCAAAAATACAAAAAGAAAGACTCGGGAAACACAAGTTGGGTCTTTACACAATAGTGTTTAAAATCTACCAATGGTAATTTGAATGTGTCCATCTAATCTTTGAACTGTCTGTATGGTCGTGTAGGATCTGCACAATTTTGATGTATTATCTTATTTCAACTTCCCAGCAATCCTGGGAGGTTGCAGGACCTCATTAGACCCATTTCATGGATGATGGAAATGACACAGAGAGAACAAAGGACTTACTCAACGGCTAACTGCAAATAGCAGAATCTGAACTTAAACACCCATGTCCTTGCCGTACGTGAGCCCAGGACAAGCATGATGAGTTTGCTCGGCAGCCAGCCTGCTCAGATTTAAAATCTGAGCTCTTCTGAACTGGAGACTGTACCTCATCTCTCTGTGACTCAGTTACTTTACCTATAAAGTGGAGACAAGGACAGGGCTGTCGTGAGGATAAAGTGATTCAATATGTCCAAAGTGCCTGGTGCCCAGTAAGTCCTATCATTAACTATGTACAGATATTTGGTTCCATCTCCCCTTTTAAACATAAAAATGTTTTTATGAAATTTTGTCCCCAATATTTATATCTGGCTATGTCCAAACTCCCAAAGTACTATGTATGCAACATCATTATCAAGTTAGCATCTGGTCCCAAGCCAGATTCTCAATGCTCTGTGATCCCGATATACCCCTGTTCTTATAGTTCACCATCCCTGCTGTTGGGTAATTGGTTGTAGTCATGCTTATAGTACCACTCGGATGGAATGGGCTCCGTTACCTTCCCATTCACTGACAGTGTAGACATAATCTTAGAGCAAGAGCTGCCTGAATTATGCCAACTCATCCGGACCCAGAAGAGGCACTTTGCAGAATACTGTAGATTAAAAAAAATAAATAAAAGGTCCCCTTTCCTCCTGATCACAGTTTTTATCTACTGTCACAAGTGCAACCTAGTTATTACTCTTTATTGCAGAGACCATATCATCTGAAAATATTTTCTATAAAGAATGAGGCCTTGCAGAACCTACCAGTTTGGTCATCTTAATCACACTGAATTTCAACTCCCAGAAACCAAGCGTTAGAAACAAAATATTCCTTGGAGAGCTCGTTGTCACTTGCTATTTCTGATGAATGGTCATTATTCTCTTTAAATTTTAGTATATTCAGAGGAAATAGCCATACTGTATGAGCTAATGAAATGTGCTACATGAACAACATACTTTTGAAAAAGCTGAAGCTTAGAGTTTGCTTTTAGAATTATCATAACTTCATTTGCCAGAGGTTTAAGATACAGATAATGATAGTTGTAGGCATTAAGTATTAATGAGGTGTTATGTGATGTTCCTAGCTTACAGCCAGTCAGTGAAAATGCTCAATAAATATGTATTCCTTCCCCTTCACTGCTTGCCACCCCCCCACACACACTCAAAGGCCTGGTAAGAATGGTCTCAGCTGCATCAACTCCTCCCTCCTCCTCAAAGTGTGGTGGCTGCACCAGTAGCAGCTCTGGGGAGCTTGTTAGAAATGCCAATGGCCCCACTTCACAGCACCTGGATCAGACTCTGCATTTTAAAATGATTCCAGGTGATTCCCATGCACATGAAAGTTTGAGAGGCCCAGGGCGACAACTCTATGGGACATTTATTTGCAATTTTCTCCTTTACTGGAGGGACCATTGAAGGAATGACACCTACTAGCTGTCTAGTGGGCAGGTAAAGTCAAGATTAGGCCAAATTTGATAGTCAGAACTAGGATCCACGTCGGCAACCATTCTAGAACTAAAGACAGCCAGTCTCTCCCTGATTTGCCCTACTGTCTCTTGTTATTTACTTATGAAAGCTTGAAAAAGCAGATGCGGCCTCACCTGCCACCACTCAGAACCATAAAAGAGTGAGTCATCCCGTCTCCACCATTTGAAGAGCTGCATTGCTCCTTGATTCAAGCTGGGTGAGCCCAGGAATGAATGAAAGGCCTAGGTCAATCAGCCCTCTGTGAAACCGGGCTTAGAAAGCAACTTCTAATGTCATGGGCTCCTTGGACAGAATTAAGAAGTGTCTAGAGATGAGGTGCCTGGGTGGCTCAGCCATTAAGCAATTTGCCTTCGGCTCAGGTTATGTTCTCAGGGTCCTGGGATCGAGCCCTGCATCGGGCTCCCTGCTCAGCGGGGAGCCTGCTTCTCCCTCTCCCCCTGCTTGTGTTCCCTCTCTCATTGTGTGTCTGTCACACAAATAAAATCTTAAAAAAAAACCCAAAGTGTCTAGAGATTCCAACAACAGCAAAAGAAGAAGAAGAAATAAAGACAGAAAAAAAAAAAAAAGAGGAGGAGGAAAATAACTTATTGAATCCATCTAGTTGTGGCAATACTCAATGCAGAAAAGCAAGTCCGAGTCTGTTTAATTGACTGATACTGTCAATTCCGAAAAATGATTTAGCGAATAAGAAAGTTGGAATGGGATCCCTGAGGATAAATTACTCTCAAAGAGAGAAATGGGAGCGGCAAGAACACACTTTATATCTCAGGGGAGTCAGTCACTACTATTGTACCAGCCCTCTGGTCACTCTGTTTTGGGCCAGAAAATGTGTTTTAAAATTGAATGTAATTCAGGAAGCACCAATTGGGCTGTGATTATGTACGTGGATGGTGGGAATTTCAGCCATGGAGGTGATTCCTTCTGTTCCCTCAGGAGCTCATGGTATGCGTTGATGGTAAGCATCTATTACAATCTTTGGGGGAAAAAAAACAATATTTTCATGCATCAATGCCCTACTTCAGTCAGCGGGGAAAGGGCAAAGCATGGAGTTTGGGGTTCAGAAAGCACTCGCCAGGTAATGGACCCTTAAGGAGAAGTCCCTGATGATACAAAAAATGAAATATTAAATGCTTTAATTATCTCCTTGACATTTAAGTCTTTTTCAATCCCTTTCACATAAGCTACTGATCTGTGCATGTTCTGGAAGCCTACAAAGAAGGTAAGGAGGTGCTTTTCCTCCTAACTGAAGAGAAAAAGCTCTGCAGCTCAGAGCCTTCAAATGAGTGAGTCATGCTTCCATAGCTTGGAACTGGCAAAAGAAAAAGAATGTGAACTTGGATTCTGTTAACTCAATTCTGTTAACTCAATCTAGGTCTTTGTCTACTAGCCCATGCTAAGTACTAAGTTGCATACAAAGCATATCCACATAACTTACCTCGCTCTAATTTTGATCTTTAGTTACCCTGTGGAGAAAGCAGCAGGGGTGATTGATTCTGATTTTCAGATGGGAAACTTGTCCAGTGGCTCTCAGTAATGGGTCACCAGGACTAAAAACCCAGTCTTTGGGTTCCCCGACTGCGGAGCTTTCTCCTCTACTTGCTTGATGTGACTATTCTTGACAATTTATTTCCTCCTCTTCTTGGAAACCTGGGTTGACTATATTCCACAGCTTTCCCCGTAATGAGGGGTAGCCATTTGACTGAATTCCGGCCAGTGGAATGGGTATGCAAAGAATACGTGCCCCTCATAAAGCTCGGCCTACACAAGTATCCCATGCACACTCCTCTAAACCTCTTTGCTCCTGGATGGCTGGAAGGGGGTGAACCGTAGCAAACACGGAAGCCATGTGTTGGTGGTAATAGAGCCATAGTCGCCTGAGGTCCCTGAACGACTCCTGGTGGCAAGTTACCTTTCCCTCCCACCTTCCCTGGACAACATGTGATTAAGAAATAAAAGTTGGGTTGTGTTGAGTCATGACATGTTTAGGCCAATTTTTTCAAATGGTGAGATTATCATGGCTATGATACACAACAAGCCTCTCTGGATGTCAGCTCATTTGGGGCAGCAGCAGCAGCAGCAATGTGAGTATTGCTCTGTTTCACAGGGACGATCAAATCCTCCCCTGAAGTGACTGTTCGGAGTGCTCATAAATCACAGAACCAAAATAACGTGGGGAGATGGGCACCCAGGCACAGCCATTGGGAGGCAGTGTAGAGAAGCAGAGGAGAGTAACTCCAAGAGCAGTCCTTACTCTCGGGCTCACTCTGTCATTCATTAGCTGTGCAAGCTCTGGCTGGTCCCTCAGTTTCTGAGTCTTGGTTTCCTCATCTATAAAATGCTGATAATATGCAACAATGATGGGACGGTGAATTTTAAACCATGTCACAATTTAAGTTAATGCTTGGCATAGACCCTGGCCCACACAGGAAGCCCAGTAACTAGTAGTCATCATGAACATTTTGCGCATGCACTGTTGGGCTTCTCTGTCCCCACAACACAACTAGAATTGCAGCTGAAGGTAACATGGGTAATTAGTAATAAAAAGGCAGAGATATGGGCTCTGCTTCATTTGGTATTCTCAAGAGAACACAGCTACAAAGGACAGTTAAAACCATTAAAAGATACAGGTAGCTGCTGTTGATGCAAACAGGGCATATGAGTTAGTGAAATGAACCCAAGTATATTTGTCTCCAGAACTACTGGGTTTTACTCATAATCCTAGGTCAACCTGTCAAGTAAATCTATTTATCAGCAGAATGCCTTAGTCATGCAATTGTAGCAGGCTCTAGATTGGATTCTACTAATAGTCTTCATAAACAAAGCAGCATGTAGCTCAAGATAAGGACATTATTATGCCTCTCAAAGGCTTTAAGAGAACTCCAGAGGGTTAGCAAGAATTACAATTCCTTTTCCATTGGTCACTGGCTTTAAAGATAGGGTCATAATGTTTGCTCTATGACTACAGGCTTATTTCTCTCATTACTTTCTCTGCCTAGTAATCTTGAAACTACTTTGGAAAGTTTCCATTTACTGTAATGTTTAGTGAATATAAAACATAGACACACAGACACTAGATGGGTACCACAGGGCTACCATTACTTCAACCCTGATCGACCCTTCGCAAAAATAAAATGTGCCCGTATAAAACTACAGCCATGCAGTAAGTGATTTTCAAGTTCCATTGCATTCCAAATTCTCATTATTCTCTTATTTGGTACTGCATTTTAAAAATGACAATCGTGGGGTGCCTGAGTGGCTCAGTCAATTAAGTGGCTGGCTCTTGGTTTCGGTTCAGGTCGTATCTCAGGGTTGTGGGACTGAGCCCCTCCTGGGGCTCTGTGATCAGCAGGGAGTCTGCATGAGGATTGTCTCTCTCCCTCTCTCTCTCTCTCCTTCTTTCCCTCCCCCCACTCATGTGCGCACTCTCTCTCTCTAAAATAAATAAATCTATAAAAAAATGACGATCACTAAATCCAAATGTATCTAGTTATACTATACGTTACCGGTTAGGTTCATTCACACTGACAGCAAGTACATTCTTCTTGGGATTGTCAAACCATTGGGAGTTGCCTTTCCTGCCCGCAGAATAAAATGGAATGATTAGATCTCAAGGAATCCTCAAAGATTTGTTGTTGTCATTTTTACCATGTTTCTCAGCCACATCCCTTGTAGGAATTTGTGCATTCAAACTGACACATGGCCGGCTGTGAGAGAATGCTTTGGGGCAACACTGACAAAATGCCCACTGCCCCAGAGCAGAGCCAACAAGGGCCACTGGCCAAAGACTGGATGCCTCTGCTTCTGAGTGGTCTCATTTCCATCCCCTCTTCTCCAGACTCATGGCCACCGCCGGGCCTGGTGCTGTTCTGTCTTTAACACCTCTACCAAATCTTCCCTCTTCACCGAAAGTCCAGGCCTCAAAGTCAGAATCATCAGCAGGTGAAAGTAACTAACAAGAAATGACTTTGTTTTATTTCTATAGTATTGGATCCTGAGGTTAAACTTCTATTTATGAGAAGTACTACTCATTTTCCATTAAGGGAGTTGTGTAAGTATTGATAGAGACACATATGGACATATATTCTTTATAGATATATTTAAGTAAAAAATAAGTCCATTTAGGGCACCTGGATGGCTCAGTTGGTTAAGTGTGTACCTTTGGTTCAGGTCATGATCCCAGGTCCTGGGATCAAGACCCTCATGGGGCTCTCTGTTCATTGGGGAGCCTGCTTCTCCCTCTGCCCCTCCTCCATGCTTCTGTGCTCTTTCTCTCTTTTACACTCTTTTATATTAAGTGGCTTCCAAATAAATAAAACCTATGAAAAAATAAGTCCATTTAAAGAAATATATTAGGAAATTATACTCAAAAATCATGAAGATAAAAGCTAATGACTGACTAAAGTTAGGAAATGAATGGCAACATGAGCCTCCCAATGTGATGGAGGGTCGTGGTTTCTGCTTTCCTGTGGGCACTTGGTACCCACCAGTGCTCTGTTCATTAAAAAAACAGTAGAATAAAACATCTGCAAAGAGGAGTTGGAGAGGCTGCTGGGAGCCTCTGCTTTCTGTTTAACATACACAATTGGCAGTTTTAGGAAGCAGCCTTTTGGAGATAAGTGAGTCCTGAAGTGTAAGCTCTCATTTCTTTTTCAGCAGAACCACAGTGGCTGGAAGGCAAGCCGCACCTGCCCAGGGCTCACATCTGCCCAGGCTCACCTGCCACCACATGGCCTCCATGGCCACAGTGGCTGTAGCCCCTCTTCAAGGGCAGGGCAGGTATCCTGCAAGAAATGGCAGCTGTAGGGCACCTGGTTGGCTCAGTTGTTAAGCATCTGCCTTTGGCTCAGGTTGTGATCCCAGGATCCTGAAATCGAGTCCTGCATCAGGCTCCCTGCTCGGTGGGGGGTCTGTTTCTCCCTCTCCCACTTCCCCTGCTTGTGTTCTCTTTCTCATTATGTCTCTCTTTGTTGAATAAATAAATTAAATGTTGGGAAAAAAAAAAAGGGAAATGGCAGCTGCTTTGTCCAAGGAAAATGTGCTTTTTTCCATTCAATAATGTGCATTATTGAATGTGGAGCAAATTTTTTTAAAAGATTTTATTTATCTATTTGACAGACAGAGATCACAAGTAGGCAGAGAGGCAGGCAGAGAGAGAGGAGGAAGCTGGGTCCCCACAGAGCAGAGAGCCCGACGCAGGGCTCGATCCCACGACCCCGGGATCATGACCTGACCCGAAGGCAGAGGCTTTAACCCACTGAGCCACCCAGGTGCCCTGGAGCAATTTTTTTTAAGAGGTCAAAAATAATAGGTTTGGTGGTGATGGTGGTTTTCTTTTCTCTCTAAAATGGTTACCTGGACAGCAAGGCAGTGCACATACCACTCACTCAGCCAAGTTGCAAATGACAACTTCAGGTCTACTACCCCTGTATTCCTCACTCTCCTGCTAGAGTCTTAGTTCCTGTCCTGGGACCCCACTCTCATCAGGAAGAAACTGGGCTCACAGGCAAATACTTAGGGGACAAGGCACCCAACAGGACTCTGTGAAAGAAAAGAGTTTTCTTCTCTCTTTTACCATAGTCGAGGGGAGGTTAAAAATATAACAAAATGGTCCCATTTATCAACAAAAATTAGTTCTGCCAGCCAGAGGAGGACTTGTGAACCAAATGCCACTTCACAACAGTTTAAGAAACATATGACCTGGATAATCACCTCAATTCTGTCTCCCATAAAATGGGGTTCTTTTATGTGACCCAAACATCAAAGGGATATTATTGTAAGAAACATTTAGATGATATCTTTAAAATGCTTGTAGTTCTCAGCGGGGGGAAATGGTATCTGGGGGGAGACTATAAAATAAAGCATCCAAAAAATGAATGAAAACAAAGACTTGTCTGCAATGGTTACCTTTACCTAGGAAACTACATCTAAGATTTCATCCACCTGGTAGCCAAGCCCCTTTACAGCATATAATGACCCTGGGTGATATTATCTCCTGCTATTTATTCCACGAACGCCTCCAGGCCACAGCGAAAAAACCAAACAGAGCAACAACAACAATAATCTTTGCACTTTCCCACTACAGGCTTTCTCATCTGTGTATTTGCCTACCCTGGTCCTGCTCTCTGGAACATCGCCCTTTTTCCCTGCTGGGGACGTCTTTGCTCTTTCATTTTCCTCTGAAGTACGTCCAGAGGATATCCACATTTCTCAGCAGCATTTATTATACTAATCTTATCGTATAGCTGTGTATCAGAACCACCTGGCAGAGAAACTACTGATGGCTTAGCCCTAGCCTTAGCAATTCCGATTTAACGTGTGCAGAGTGTAGGTGGAACTTGGAGGATCTTAGAACCTCTCCAGAAGTTTCTGGCATATAGTGAAGTTTGAGAACCACTGATACGCATACTGACAGTCTTCTCCAGGCCTCTGCTATTGGACCGTGAGCTTCTTATGTTTGCCCACCTTGGTACAGAAGGATGGCAAGCCTCCTTTTCAACATTCTGAACGGATCTGGCCTAGGCTAAAAACCTACGCTGGTCTCGTTCCAGAACCTCTACATTTCTGACGGATTTTCGGTCTGATCCTATGATACTATTGTGCAGATTACTGGAAACAGACCACCAGGAGTAGGAAGGCATCGCAATTCAGCCAGGCTGTGGACTGCTTCTGCATCTAGGAAATGTATCATACAGGCTATTTTAGGTTCTTAATTAGACATGGAAAAAATAGCCATCTGGTGCCACCAAGTATGGACACTGCAAACTTTTTCTCCGATATCCACATGATATAATTTGCCTTTTAATGAACTAAATGCCACCCAGGAGATGAACTGTTGTTTTCAATATGGTGGCTTTCAGTATGGCCGCTCGTTTTGACACTATTTCATGACACGCACCTGGCTATAGTCTGTTCTTAAAAACAAACAGCTCAGAGTGGATTGTATTATAATTCATAGTAAAATCTAACACCTGGCTCAGAGCAGTAATCAAATAAATGATTTAATGGTCTAAAACACTCAGCACGATCAACAGCTCTCAAAATCTCTGCTAGACCTCAGGTTATCTTACTGTTGTTTAAAGGACACTGTCAGCTTTCTTCTCTGTGAGTTCTTCTTCCTGACAGTTTACATGTTTTGTTTTATACTCCATCTCTCTCATCTTCCCAGAGGCTTAAATCAGTGAGAAATGGCATGTCAGCTTCTCCTAAAACATTATTAATGACAGGCCAATTTCTGCAACATCTGAACTTACATGTATATCCAAGCCCACCTTTAAGAATATTTCAAATCAGTCTTTCCACTGTCTTTGTTACTCTGCCTGAAGAAAAATGACAGGAATTCTAGATTTCATGGAGAAACTGCCCAGATATAGGCTGTGGCTAACAGAAGTTGGCTGAACTGAGTATCAGGGAGGTGCAAGTCATTTTCTTTCATTAATTCTCAATATCTTCTTCTAGCTCGTTTTTCCCTTCCCCACCTGTATTTGTTTATTTTTTTAATACACTCTGTTAAGCATTTTTGTTCTCTCTTCCTTAGTCTATTCCCTGACATCTCGTTCTTTTTTTTTTTTTTTTTTTAATCTCACAAGCTCAGCCTCTGGTTTTGAGGTGATCTCTCTCTATGTGTGAATCTGTGGGAATGCTCTCATCCCTTCACGGCCTCCTTGACCCTGGCCATGTCCTGCTCTAGTGGCAATGGAAACAGCAACCCTCTCCAGAAGCCGATTCCAGTACATTCCAGATACAGGCTTATGCCAAAATAAAAGTGTGCATAAAGAGGGACAAAAACTGGGAAGGGAAAAACCCAGAAAAAAAGCCTGAAAATACTGTTTGGCATGGTGAAATTTCAGGAGATGCTTTGTTTACTTCCCTAGTGTTGTGGTAACTTTGTCATGGCAGTATTTTATAGTAGAAATTTGAAGTTTCAAATAAAGAAGTATGCACTTTTTAAAAAGTTGACTTTAAGTCTTTAAAATGTCCATGAGTTGTTTAAAAAAAAAATAAAAAGTGGGGTCGGGGAGTGGGTAATTCAAAGAATGAGACAGAAAATAGTGAGTATCTTTGTGGAGGCATTCTTAGTATGTGGATGTAGAAAACTCGCCCATCCTCCTTGTGCACACTTGACTCCATGAACTCACGCGTTTCTACATCTTCCTTCCCCCAAGGACCATCTCTTTCATTCTCAAGGGCTTTGCGCTGACGCTCTTCTCTGAGCCCTCTGAAACCCTACATTTAATTCCCCAGCTCTTCTGTGCGACTCCTTCTGCTTCTGTCTTCCACCCTGCTTCACAGCTGTGCGGTGACATCTAACACTTCCCGGCAGCATGTGCTGGAAGGAGCAGGTGCCAAAGCCGTGGCATCTGTGAGAAACGGAGAGGACCCCGTGAAGGGTCGGGCTCTGCCTCACCGGGCCCAGCTGTCCTTCTTCCCTGGCTCCAGGGACAAGGCAGGTCCAGATAGTCACACTGGTATTATCATTTTCTCACCTATTACACTGCCTTTTTTTTTTTTTTAAAGAATTCATTGAACTAATACATATTGAAGGTCCTAACCATAGTAACTTTTCAACAAATGTTAATTTTTATTATATACCCCCTTCTGAGTTAGGCCTCTACGCTGAACCAACGGGTAGAAAATTTGGGGGCAATTTTTCATTGAGAGCAAGTCTGGGCAAAAAGGCACTTCTGTAACCCGTCTGAAGGTCTGCTCATTCTCCCCACTCAGATGAGCTCCAGAGAGAAGAAAATAAATGAAAGGTCTCTGTGGGGTGTATGATGACACTTTGTTCATTCATTCACTTAACAAATATTTACTGAGCATTGACTATATGTCAGACTATCTTCGTGATGGCTAGGATACAGCACTGTTAAAGCAAATTTCCTGGCCCCATGGAGATTGAGAATAACAGAGAAGACAAATACTAAACAAGTGAGTTAACACACACACACACACACACACACACATAAATATAATATGCTCACATATAATATGTCAGGGGATGATGAGTGCTATGGAGAAAAACAATCTGGGGTAAGCTGATAGAGAGTGGGGGCAGGGGAGTGACTGCTCATTGTGGATGTTTGCTCAGAGGAATCTTATCTAATAAGGTGATATTGAGTAGAACCTTCTCTGGGGACCTCCTAGGAAATTGTTCTTCAGTAAAACAAACACATGTGACACATAAGAATTCACAGTATATATGACTCTGGGACTATACCATTCTTATCATACCCCTTCTCTACATGAAAAATTATTTTCAATGATAATTATGAAATGGGACAAATATATTTGTGTCATGTAAATATGTATTAAAATAGGCACGGACCAAACAAAACCAAGTACTCTGAAGTATCCAAATGTTACCAACAAACCAACAAACAAAAACCACAAGTGCTCACAGAGGATGAAAGAATTATGGTAACTCAAGACTTATTCATTCTTATGATCATTGTTCTCTACTTCTAATTCTGAATCTATTATTTAAATGTGGAATACATGATACCATAGGGGCTGGGGACACAAGTCTGTCTGAAGCAAGGGAAGGATCCCAGATCTGTTAAGTTCTTTTTATTAAGTGGACCCCTGAGGCCATGTGTGCTAGTCAGCATATTGGGACTTCTCCAAATGAACATCCATGTATAATTCAGCATTTATTAGATAATAATAATAATATGCTAATTTGAAGTTTACATATATTACTAACATTTAACAGTAACCATAGCAACACATATTTTGGGGAAGAAAGAGTATTTTATCACTGACGTTGTTTAGACGTGCTAGTGTTTGGTGATAATAATAAGCAGAACTCAGTGGCTTTTATGACAGTTTCAAATCCTCTGTGCACCTGCTTAATGCCTGTCCCCAGGGTATGTTACTTTCCCTGTCCCACCCTGGACACACCACGGATGGGATGAGCTGTGTAATCCCTCTCTCCTCACTTCCAGATCTAAGTGTGACTCTGCTTTCAAAATATGTTTCACACACTCCTTCATGGACGCCTTATAGGCTCTGGAATACAACAGTCCATATCTTGCAAGTAAAGTGAAATGACAGAGTTACCGAGGCTCAGCAGGAAAGCCTGCTTGATGCCTATATAAATGAAGCCACTCAGTCTTTGTGTTTATCAGAAAGAGCATTACCTCCCTCTTGAGAGCAGGCAACAGATATTGACTGAATATTTATAATATGTAAGATGGCAAGCTAAGCAGTGAATAGGGGTTCGAAAAGTTATGAGTCATGGTCTTGGAACCTAAGACATAGATCGGACATGGTTTAGAAAAGGCAAAAAACATAGACCAAATAAGTTCAAGAGACAGAAGCTTATTAAAAAGGAGGGACTACTTAATTAGGCGTGGTCAAGGCAAACATCTGCATTAAGGTTTGACCCAAGCCTCAAAAGGAGGCAATGAGGGGAGCCTAGATGGCTCAGCCGGTTGAGTGTCTGACTCTTGATTTTGGCTCAGGTCCTGAAATCAACCCCATGTTGGGCTTGCACTCAACTCAAAGTCTGCTTGTTCCTCTCCCTGCCCCTCTGCCTCTTCACTCTCTCTCTCTCTCTTTCAATCTGCAGTAAATAAATAAAATCCTCTTAAAACAAAGGATGCAATGACATGGATGAGTAAAAGGAAGAGGAGAGAGGAAATCTTCAGTGAAGACTATATCGGGGTGTAGAAAATGCAGTGTGTTAAACAGTCAAGCAACAGTTTTGATGATCTCCAACACGAGCGCTGAGATGCACCATGAAATTTATTAGGGGAAATAGAATGGGGCCAAGGGTGACCTTGAAAGCCAGGTTAAGGAGTTTGACTTTATTGACAGCCAAGGGTCACCACATGCTTTAAGCAAGGCAGTAACCTCATCAAAGTGGTATTTTAGAAAAATGAATCTGGCGGTGATATGAAGGGCTGAGGTAAAGGAAGGGGGGAAAGAAGGAGCAAATTTGGATACAGACATGAAGTGATAAAAGAATGTGAGGAAATTCTCCTTCAAATATAATGGAATATATGACATTAGATAAAGAGTCAAACATCACAAAATGAAAACTCAGAGTTTGTATTAAATTTTAATTTGGGGAACGTGAAGATACAGGTCTGGGGAAAATAATCACACAATTGGCATCTACTCAAATTCCCTTATATTTGCTGACATGGTTACCGGAGCTAAAGATCCTGAACTACATTCCCACAGGAACAATATAGAAAAGTCAGAGGGGCAAAGAGTTCTTTTTGAACACTAGAGCTCAAACATTAGTTTCTCCACAAAAATGAGCAGAAGCTTTCCATCCTCAAACACAAGCAAACAAACAAAAGATCACTCGCATGAAACTCCAATAAAATTCTGTCTGGTGGTTGGCCCCACTTGGGACAGCCCAGCCTTAAATCAGCTGATATAATATGAAACCCTTCAGAAATGTAAGATCTACCTTCTATTTCTAATTCTTTTCTTGAAAACATAAGTGGCTTCAATTATAAACACATACACACACACACACACACAGAGACACACACACACCGAAATTAATCCTCCAAATGAGCTCTATTTCAGGGCTGCATTTAATTTGCGATTTCTCCTGTGCTAATCCACCTCTCCTCTTTAAATAAAGCTCCCTACAAGAAATCTTCAGCTCTTCATTTGTGAGCTGTCTTAAGGGAGAGATGCAAATTTAAGACAAAATAGACAGTTGGTATATTGGTTTTCATTATAAATAGTTTTGAATTTAAGGTATGGTCCATATTACAAATTTCATGTCCATTTTTCAAATCACTCAAATTCAAAATAATGTAATTGAAATATTATGCATCAAGCATCAAAGTCCTTGTGCTACCAAAAAAAATAATTTTTTTTTTCAGTAGACATGAGCATTTGTGTGAGGATTTCTCTTGGGAGAAAAATGCTCATATCCTAGGAGATGAGGGCAGGATTCTGACCTTCTGGGGAAGGGAGAGGAAGAAACAGACTGGATATTCAATCTCCTTTTCTGAGTCAGTTTATAAAAATCCTTGCACTTTGAGAAACAGGGAGTAGAATACCCATTTTGAGAGCCACAGGTGAAGTCATTTTTCCCAACATTTTTCAAGATTTGGTTTCGGTTTCTTAAACTAGAGATTTCAATTTCCACTGAAACTTAAAGAAGCCCTTTTAATTTCCTGGGCAAATGCAGAGAGAGTCGGGAGGGGAAAACGCAAGCAGCCCTATAAACGGTGTCTACAAGGTGGCAGAGAGAGGGGTTTTTACCGTGAAATCAGCATCGTTCCCTGCCTGATTCAGTCTCCATCAGGATGGTTTTCACACTTAAAAAAGCCTATCTTTCTAAACATCATGAATAATGGATGGAGATTTCTGAAACCCCTTCCTTTCCCTCCACAATTTAAATCAAGCTCTTTCAAAGCCAACATACTACATCTTGATTGAAGCCTGTAAAGGTTATAAATAGTAAAGGTTGAAAATTTTCCACAAAGGTAGGTAGATGAACAACAACAAAAATCTCCTAATACCATCAATACACAGACAAGATGTACTCAGCAGCTCATTGTCAACACTGTCCTCCACCACTGCACTGACATTGTGAAAAAATGCAAGGAACAAAGAGGGTCTGGGACCCCACCGTGCTTGCCTCCAAGCTGAAGCCTCTGCATTATCCTGACTTCTCAGAACCAGATGTATGATGCCATTTTCTTGAAGCTGAACTTGGCCCAGGAAGCTGTGTGGAACTAGAATTCCTGATACAGTCTCCCTCTGACGCTAGCCATTGTTTGAATGCTGCACACTCAGTGCACTCTAGAGGATCGAAGCTTACACCTGTAAACTGCTTACTGAGTACCAATTTCCAAGCTGGAGGAATTTTTTTTTTTTCTCTTGCTTTGAATTCCTCTAGGTTTTATGCAAAACTCTTGCCAATGTCACAAACACAAGATCTTAACAGAGAAGGCTACTGAGACTATGAAAAGGATACTTCAGGCTAGGGCAAAGGAAGGGGTACTTCATGGATGAGGTGGAGAAGGCTTACTATTCTTATAATGTTATTTGCATGGGGTTAAATTTCTAAAGGACTCTCAGAAACCTGGCCATCCGATCTGCAGAATAACCCTGTGAGGCCGTTCCACTTCTCAGGGAGTCTCCAGTGAGTTTCATGAAATAAACACGTATTGAGCCACCAGTGCGTACCAGGTGTTGGTAGGCCCGTGATAGTCAAGGCCTTTGCTGCCCTGGAGCTCAGGGCTGAGTGTGAGAGGCAGATAAATCAACACCAAACACAAATGAATCATCTAGATAACGTAAGATAGTGAGAGAAGCCGTGAAGAGAATCCAGGAGGGCCATGTGTTAGAGATAAGGAGACCGTTCTCGGGGGTGATGCTCAAGCTGAGAACTGAAAGAAGCGAGGAGCAAGCGATGGGGTGATCTGAGGGAGGGTCATGTCAAGTGGAAGGAAGTGCAGCAACTTTGAAGCAGGGACCTGCTTGGCATGTCCTGCAAACAGCAGAAAGGCCAGCACGATGGATGCGAGCTTTGGAGAGAATGGTAAGAGGTGGTTTGGGGAGGTGGGAAGGGTCTCCCTCCTCGGAAGTACATGACCATGTATAAAGAAACAAGATGGAGGAGGGGGAAGAAACGGGGCTCCTATTTATTGAGTGTTTACTACGGGATAGGCTTTGAGCCCAGTTCACAGTCGTAAGTGTTGGGGGCTGGGACTCACACCAGGTTCCCTGAGGCCAAATCCTGTATGTCTTATACCACACCATGCTGCCTGGCCCACTCCCTGCCATCTGGAAGGCCAGCTTTGGTTCACCCAGGTGGAAACGAGAAAGGGAAGGAAAAAAAAATAATATTCTGAATCCCACACAGGATCCTTTGTACCTCCTGGCCTATGTCCTGAGTGATTTCCTAGGAGGGGCATAATTTTGGCCCAAATTTTAAAAGTTGCAATTTCTCTAAATGCAAAAGAATACTGTCTTCACTTCCTATCTTCGGCAGCCTCTGGTCTAAAGAATCAGCTGACTGTGGGGTGCCTGGGTGGCTCAGTGGGTTAAGCCTGTGCCTTCAGCTCAGGTCATGATCTCAGAGTCCTGGGATAGGGCCTGCATCAGGCTCTCTGCTCAGCAGGGAGCCTGCTTCCCCCCCCTCCACTGACTCTCTGCCCGCCTCTCTGCCTACTTGTGATCTCTGTCTGTCAGATAAATGAATAAAATCTTTAAAAAAAAAAAAAAAAGAATCAGCTGACTGTCTCTACATGCTGAGGCAAATTCAAGCACTGAAGATAGAGTACAGTTATCAGATGAAACTAGAAAGGTGACTGGAAAGGAAAAAAAAAACATATTTAATGCCTCTAGGAAATGAATCCAAATGGATTTTGATTAGTGTTGCGAGGAGGACCCAATATAAGGTATTTCTACCACCCTCCTTTAAGCAAGTTTGAATACTCTCTCTGACACTGCTTTTACCTGAGCTCAAATTGTTTTAGAAACCTGTCATATTGAATTAGCAAAAGAAGATAGTAATTCAGAGGGGTGCCAATGTGGCATTATTGAAAATTATTGGATGGAAGGCTTCCTCTGCAGGATTATTTGGGAACAATAATTCACTTTTATCACCATGTGTCAGTGTGAGCCAACGATGGGCTCCCTGTGGTTTTTGGATTCACCCCTTTAAAAAGCCCACCATACAGATGAAAAGTGCACAGAGAACATCTGCACTCACTGACCAGAGAATGAGGACACATGTGAGAGCAATGGCACATCCATGTGTTGGCTCCGTTCTGGTCACTTGGCATGGACCAATGCTGAAAACACAGACCCTGTGGCAGCTGTGGGGGGTGCGCAGGGGAGGGACAACAGGGTTTCAAAAGACCCTTGACCTTGACAGCCAACTAAAAGGCCAGGATAATTAGGAATAAATAGAATAGACATTAAAGTAAAGTAATCTCCCTCCTGATCTTAATGATAGGCCATCCCTTCAGAGAAGTCTTCCAGGACCATCCTATTTCCTCCACCCCCACCCCTGCTTCACCACTCCCTGTCATGTTACCCTCATAATTTTCTTTTTCTTGATAAGATGAAACAATTTTTGAAACTGCCCAGTTAATTTTCATTACTTGACTGGCTACTTCCATCCCTCCCATCCTACAAGATGGGACATGATTTCTACGAGAAGTAGAATTTTAACCACCCTCCCCCCAGCCTCTAAGAATAATGCCTGGAGCATAGTAGGCACTCAATAATACCAACTGAAAGACTGTGGACTTCACACAAACCTCATTATACAAAAGCAGAGGCTGTTCTGTGTGCAAGCATGTTGTTTTATCAGCTGTAACCATGAAGCCTATGCAAGCAAGAATCCAGGCAGTCACCGTGAACCATCTGCGGATGAGAGATTGGCTGCATATCTGACAGTTCCTTGGGAGAGGGATCCTTCGTTGTGGGACAGCTGCAGGGCAGTATTGGTTCTCCACACCAAAGTAAGCTCAAGGAAAATGTCATCCAACTCTTCAACACCTACTTCTTGAGCTACACAATGAAAATCGTCCATTATCTCTGAGACTTCTCTACCTCCAAAGTCTAGGATCTTTCTGCAACTTTTTATCTTGAAAAATCTAAAGGTCAAAGCCTTCAGAATGGGTGCAAGAATTGCACAATGAACACTGTAGATTGGCCAGCTGTTAAATACTCTGTCTCGGAGCGCCTGGGGTCTCAGTTGGTTAAGCAATGGACTCTTGATTTCTGCTCAGGGTCAGGAGATCAAGCCCTGCATTGGACTGCACATGCAGCAGTCTGCTTCAGATTGTCCCTCTCCCTCTGTCCCTTCCCTGCTCTCTCTTTCTTTCTCTCCCCCAAATAAATAAATAAATCTTTTTAAAACATAAATATTCTGTCACATTTATTTTCTTTCTTCTTGTACATATGTGAGTCTGCTTGTGTGGATGTGTGCACGCGTGCCTATGTGCACGCACATACACGTGTGTGGTGTGTGAATACATATTTGTCTACATATACACGGGCATTAGCTGCATATGTGAGTATCAATGTATATTTGGCTTGAATTATTTGAGAGTTCATTGCAGACATTGATGTACTTCATTCCTAAATAATTCAGCATAAATCTCCTTAGACCAAGAATAGTCATCTCTATTGCAATTATCACACTCAGGAAATGTAAAATTTATAACTATATGGTTTTCTAATAAGGAGTTGGTTTTCAAATCCCTTAAATGTCCCCAAATGTCCCTTATAACTTATTTTGGATTCAGGGTCCAATCATGTGTCACCCATTATATTTAGTTGTCCTCTTGCTGGAGTCTCCTTTATCTGGAATGGTTCCCCAGCCATGTTTGCTTGTTTATTTCGGGCCCTTGACGACACTGACATTTGTGTAGAGTCCTGGGCCAGCTGTTTTCCAGAATTTCCTTTCATTTTAAAATAACCTGATTGTTTCCTCTAATTATATCCAGGTTAAAGTCTCTTGTTGGAAGAACCTAACGTGACCAATATAAAGCAGATGTGAAATAATTATGGTTCCCAAAAGGAATATTTAGGCTGAAACACCAAACCAATGAAGAATAAGAACACTTCTGACATAGGTTCCAGATCTCACCTGTTAGAAGAGCCTTCTCCATCTGTTAAAAGTCTCATAAATGCAATCAAGTTAGTACTTCCCACATATCATTCTCACACATACCACCTTCAAGAATTTTGTTATGCCCAGGTTTGATGTGTGTTAGCATGTGTGCTATCTTTTGCTTTAATTCAGTCTATTTATTTAAACTATCATCCTAAGGAATAATATCCATAAAAATGGTTTTGCTATGCATGCTCTATTTTTCTAATACCTATCAAAGTACACAAAAATACCCAAAGCAAACTTATGCACATCTAAAATGACTTCCTGTCCCACAGTGGGCTTCTTGGGGAAATAGTGAGTAGAGTGTAGTCATATTGCTGTGTGTGTTGTGTGCGTGTGTGTGTAGACAGAGTTGGCATAAAAGGCCTTCTCAAGAACTAAGGAAACAAGAAGATGCCAAGGCTGTCAGGCCAAGCCAGGAACAACATCCAAATAAATGACAAGTCCTGCAGTTCCTGAGAGGCACAGCTGCTATCTCCAGTCCCCTGACACCAGATTGATTGCTTCTCTATTCATTTCCCAGGCCCTCAATAGGCAAGATCGAAAACAGGCTCAGGAAAATGCTACTCAGGCAAATTTAGACACTAAGGAAGGAATCACTGTGTCCTCCAGAAGATCACTCTCTGTGGCCCATGAAATACGCATAGTGGATCATAGAATTCCTGATGTTTCATACCCTTCTGTGCCTCCCAGAAGGAGACTGAGGCCCAGAGATGCTGGGTGGTAGGTTGTCCAAGGTCACATTGCCGTTGATGGCAAATAAGGAACTTCATCTACAACTTCAGATCCCCTGGGCCAGTTCATTCCATACCTCATGTTGAGGCCTGAGCCAAGATAGTTTTGTTGTTGTTGTTGTTAAATATATAAAAACCATACCTATATACACCGTTATATATATAAGACCATCTTTATACATGCATATATATATATATATATACACACATATATAACCACACACACACACACACATTCTTGCTTCCTGAATCCCTCCTAAGAGTTCTTCTAACCACAAATGTTCCCAGCCCCCATGAAAAGGCCATTCTCTGAACCTCACCCCTGCATCTTGGTTACTCACAAAATAATCATCTTTCCCTGTGGCCTTTGATATGTGAAACATGTAGCCTAGGCCAGCCCACACTCAAATGCTTCTAGTAGTTCTACCCATCCCAATTTCATCCAATGTATAATCATATTGTGAAACTCAGCATTAGACCTCCAGAAAAATATTCTAGGGCTAGACCTTCCACCTGCTTTCTACCTCAAGTCAAGGCCTTGTGGAGCACAAGGGCTGGGTGGCTCAAGGATAGGTTGGGGAAAAGCCCACACCTGTACTGGCAGCTGGTAGATGACCATATCCATTGGCCCTAGATGCTTTCAGGGGCTCTCCCCTCTCTTTCATCCCAACATCCGATTGGTTACTAAGTTCTCCCCAGGGTCTGTCTCCTCCATGTGCTCTTCTCCTTCCCTACTGATACGCCTTGGTGCATGCCCTTATCTTCCTCCCCTACGCTGTCAGAGGTACCCCCACCACACCGGTATCCCTGCCCACTCCTTGCCCACCAAGCTGCCTTCTACACCAATGGCTCTCACAGTGTGGTCCAGGGACTCCGGGGGTCCCCGAGACCTTACATGAAGACACGACTCTTTCCATGATATTGTAGACATGGTTTGACTATAGACACTATGTAGACTATTTCCATAACACTACAGATATAATATCAAAGATATGACTTGCCTTTTCTAAGCTTATTCTATCAAGAGTATACTGGGGAGTTTTCCAAAGGTTTTCTGACATGGGATATCACAACAGAGTGAAACCAGGAGCAGACATGAGAATCAGACTGTGTTCTATTAAGCAAGATGTTAGAGATGTATAGAAATGTATAAGGATGTCACTATTCTAATTGAATTTTCATTCTGGAAAATAAAATATTTTTCATAAATATGCACTTTTATGTTAATAGGTAATGGGTTTTTATTATTTTAATGAAATGGTAATCATTTTATTAATTTTCAGTTTTAATTTCTAATATGGTAAATAAGGATAATATAATCCACATAAACAAAAACTAATGCTCCATACAGTATAGAATAAATACAGTAAATCCCTCATTCATGATAGCTCTGCTTCCCTGTTCATATCCTAATTCATATTAGATCTCTAGGTCTTCTGCCTCTCTTCTCTGTCAGGTGCAATTATCAGTTTGATCTTTCCCTCAATCCATCCAGGGTCTCTAAAGCCCCTTTGAAGCCATTCTCACCAACTCGCGGCCCAAGAAAATATGACTCTTTTCTCTCTGACCTCATTGCTCCCAGCACATACATGTCGTACTCTGCCTGTAATGCTTTCTTTATGAGCTCAGTTCTCCATAGATCTCTCTCTCCCTCTTACATCCAAAAGTCCTCAGGGGTCAAAGACAGAATCTCACAATCTATATCTTTGTATCCCTGGTCCCTGGAACAAATACGTATTTGTTAAATGACCTGAACACAGGGGAGGTGGAATAAATGTGACAATGGATTTTAAAACATCAGACAAGGGCAAAGAGAATGAATGAGAAATGGTGGGATCAAAGAATATCATATGTCCAAGCTGGGGAGGGGTCTGCATGAAGCAGCAATTTTTAAAGTCACTAGGCACAGGGATAACTTAAGGAGCTTGTTAAAAATGCAAATTGTTAGTTCTACAGATGCAGCGATTCTGACTTTGCTGGTTTGGGGCAGGCCTAGTACGCTTCGGTTCAACAAAACACAGGGTGAATTCTGATGATGGGGGGGTCCTTGGAACACACTTTATGAACCACTAGTAAAAATAATAGACTGGGGAGAGGGGCACTCAGGGGAGTGGTTACTAGATTAGGCTGGGCTGAATCACCTGGGAGGGGGAGGTAGGGAGAGTAAGGAAGTCTTGATAAAAATGTGGTTTCCTGAGCCTTGCCCCAAGTCTTCAGAATCAGAATTAGAATCAGAATCAGAATCAGAATCATCAGAATCAGAGATGCATCCTGTGGGGCTTAGAGTCAGGAACCTTTACTCCTATGGTTAAAGTGCTTAGTCATAAGAACTGGAGCGGGGGTGTTAACTTCTTATATTCATTCAATCATTGCCATTCCTTCCTGAGCCTCCATCTATGATGCACAGACCACATGATGCCCCAGGATGTAATGGTAAATACTCATAAGGAAAGACCCTTTGGAGGGTCGTATAAATGGATTCTATGGAGAAGATGGGGACCTTTGGGGAAAATACTAGATTAACAAAAAGACCAAAAGAACTGTTTCATAGAAAGGAAGGATGAGCATCTCCCAAGTTTTCCAGAACTGCAGTATCCACACGATGCTTACGGATCCTGCTCCCATTGTCTCCCTACGTAATCTAGACCCACACCACTGAATACAGCAACCACTAGTTGCCGTGGCTACTGAGCACCTGAAGTGTGGCTCCCATGATTGAGAGCTAAATGTTTAATTTTATTTGTGATTAATTTATATTTAAAACCCAACATGTCAGTTATTGGAGAACATTCAAGTATATTTGAAACAACATGGATATGTGAACCTGCTTTTTCAATTGTCAGTTTTGTGAAATCTGAACATAGGTCAGATGTTTCTGATGAAAATTCTGTGTCCAAAGTGCAATATGCTGTATAAAATACCTACTAGTTTCGGACTCGCTATGAAAAAAAAATTCAATAAAGTTTAACTCAACATATGTCAAAATGACAATTTGGATATACTGGGTTAAGTAAAAAATGTTATTAAACTCAATTTTACCTTTTTCTTTTTACATTTCATATGACTACTGGAAATTTTTAAACTCTGTAAGTAGATAGCATTATATTTCTGTTGGAGAACACAATTCCATTCAAGATGGTATAGAATGTGACTATTGAATATTGTCATTAAATATTATGAAACCATCTTGGAACATTACTTTATAGAGGGAAATGACTGTTCCTTTATAAATTAGTCACCCTGGGGACTGCAGGCAGATTCCAAGGATGCTATCATTTTGGAAACTCAATCTTTTCCAGATCTCATCCCTCCTGCCTCCCCGATGGTGGAGTGGCTTCCAGGACAACTAATGAGTCCCTGCTGAAAAGAACCCTCAGAATTTTCAAGGTCCAGGCTGTTGTTTACACACCTGATCACCCTCTGCCTTTAGCAGCTTTACTTCAAATGACTTTGGCTTATTTCAAAACACCAGACCCACCTTTAAACAGTCTAAGAATTCTCTCTTATGAGACTATTCACAACATTATGCCACCGGCTCTCAAAGAAGACCCAATGCTCTACTGCATAAAGGCAACAGCATCTCTCTCCAGAGAGACTAATGAGTAAGCCAACCATACTCTTTAGGTCGAATTCTAGCATGCCTGTTAAACAAATTACCAGACAGCGACATTCTTTACAAACCCCTTCTGTGGGTTTCATCTGTCTGAAAACTGCTCTCGTTGTTATTTCCCATGTTATCAGGCATTGACTCGCAGGTTGAGACAGAGGATGAGGTCCTCTGTCTCCAGGGGTCCACGGTCCCCCATTGAGAGGTCATGACTATAGTGCAGGGAATCCACAACTGTGGGAGGTCTTTTCTGACTTTTATTTCCTCCACTGATCAACAACCGAAATTTGGTATTTTCTTCAGTTTTAAAGACAAGCAACAGACTACACGACTGTCACCAGGGCCTGTGACATCAACACTAAAAATCACAGCTTTTGTTTTTTTATATATAGCAACACAGTTGTTCAGAAATCTTGAAATATTTATGCATATCACAACTTCAAAGTCATAATAATTAATTTCTCCTTACCAAAGCACCTCCTAATATAGAGAGACAATTATTGGTAAACTTCTCACCTGGTAGTCACGCTGCCACAAAAGGGAAAGGAACATCTCCTCACTCAGTGATCAGACACCTAGGCTGCTTAATGGCTGTCCCTATCTACACTTATTTATTCTTCATGGATAAATAGAAAGAAGTCAACCATTTAATTTATTTGTTATAGTTTTGCAAAACTGGACAGTCTAAATGAGAATGTTTAATTCTTCATAATTTAGCACTGTTTTCTGAATATGACAGTTATGTGGGCTACAAGTCTAGACCAGGCAAGTTCAAACATATCTGATGGTGAAGCAGACTCCTGAAATGTGTTATTTTTTTTAATAGTAATGACAGATTTGGCAGTGATATAGGTCATGCATAGTATTAAAAGTTCAGTCTGACAGAAATTTCAAGAATCCCTGAGAATCAGTGTTTTATGGGTATTTTTGTTGTTGTTATGGTTCTTTGTAATCTTACATATTTTAAGTTTTACATTTAAAATATTTTTAAATTTAATTTAAACAAACAAAAAATGTTAATTTTACATTAAAAAAAATAAAAAGTGTACATAGGTTTAACCAGACTTCTAAAAGGATACATAACTAGAAAAAATGGTTAAAACCCCGTGAACTAGGCATTGCATGACTAATCCAGGATCCTGAACACCCATGTGTATTTATTATAAATATCTGCTACAGGTGGAATCCACAAATGTTACCTGGCACTGGTCACAGTCATATTCACCTCCCCCTGCCCACTCCACCCACACCGAGAAGAAAGATTTCTCTGTATTAGTCTCTACTATTATCAACACCAAAAAAAGGTAAAGTAGAGAAAAGAAAACGATTTTTTAAAAAGAAGTAAAGATGCACAATTTCACCCTAGAAGTTTAAGATGTGTTAGAGGTTTTGGAGCTTGGGAAGTGAACAGTAACTTCTTAGTGACTCAATAAATTATCATTAATTTTTCTAGAAACCAGTTGGCTCTTCCACCAGCAATATGCAAAGTGAATTAAAACCTTGCCTGTTATTACTAAATCTACTTCCTCAGTTAAGTACAATATGAATGTATATTTAGAAACACTGCAACACCTTCCAATTTAAAAGAAAGCATTGTGGGGCTTAGAGGGTAAAACCAGGCGAGGCAGAGGAAAGTGACGTACATTGAAGACCCATATTTTTCAGCACTGTTGTCCCAACATTTAGAAACCCCTGGCATAAAAATAATGCTATCCACTTTTGGAAATTTTGTTCTTCTTCTTTTTTTTTTTTTTTTTTTATAACACCAAAAGCCAGCTTCAGCCCACAATTTAATAATGTCAATACATTTTCTTCATTACACAACTGGCACACCAACTGTTACCTAAGCACTTCACTCTTCAAATCCCACACCCACACATTCTGAACTCATCTGCACCCAGATATGAATAAAGATGAACAGCATCTTGAGGAAATAGCTTCTCCATTCTCCAATGGCAAAAGCCATAGAGCAAACACCTCACACTATCTGAGGGATTTCTCAGAGGAACAAGAAAGAACCCTGAAGCCACCATTTTGTCAGGAAAATCACATCCTTCCATGGCAACTTGCCCACCGGGGATTTGAAATCCAAAGGGATCTCAAAAGTCCTTTCTAATATTGAGGTTCTGTGACTTTTCTTTAAATGCCGTTTTTTTTTTTTTGTTTTGTTTTTTTTTTTTTACTAAATTTTGAGTAATTAGGTTTTGGTAGGTCAGCAGCCCAACTCAGTATTTCTTTATGGAGAATGGTTCGAGGAGACCTTGATGAAACTGGAAATGCTTGGAAATAGTCACTTGCTTGCATGCTGGGTAAATAGGAAAGCATGCTGACTATATTTATTTTACTATCATTATGTCTCCATGGGGTGGGCTAGTAAAAAAGTGCAAGCTGTTAACAGCTTGGTATATACATACACACACACCCCACACACAGTATACGCTAAAAGAGTTTATTTTTCCTTCATCTCAAACCATGACTGCAGAAAATCCCCAATACTCAAATGAATTTTCTTCCAAATGTTTGTTTCTAAAATGGATGCTGGTCAGTCCATTCATTAGTGTTCATTAATTCGACAAGCTATTAATGAAGGCCTACTATGTGTCTGACTGGTAGAGAACATCACATTCAAAGGTCTAAACACAGGCATATCTTTACTCAAAGAAATGCGTCACAAGGTAGTAGGTGCCCGGACTAATCTAGAGTAACCTCCCATATTAATCATCTCTGGCTGCAGTAACAAAATACTATAGCCAAGGGAACAGCATGGCCAATGTCTTTTGAAGGATCCCTCCTTGGGCTGTAGATGGCCTTGTTCTTAATGTATCTGTATACAGATACATTATGTATGCTGTATGTATATATTATGAATACTGTCTCCTCACAAGACCATTCCTCAGTGGGTGTGGGTGGAAAGAGAGGAGGCCACCTTTCTGGTATCTCTTCCTATAAGGTCACTAACTCACGATGACGGGGCCACCCTCATGACCTCACCTAAACCTAATTACCTCTCAGATGCCCCATCTCCAAATACAGTCATGTCAGGGGTTAGGGCTTCAATACCTCTTTAATATCAAATGTGCTGTCACCTACAATGTCAATTCAGTAGACAGCGGTTTCAAATCCATCTCAGAAGAGCAGGACTGTGGTTCTTCTACGAGTTGGCTGTCGCTGTGGTGAGGGGTGAGGGCCCAGACACCAACAGAGGGTGAAAGCCACAGCAGCACCAGACAACTCAGTCCTGAGGACCCAGGTGGTTTGGGGTTTAGAGGAGGGTGACACAAACTCAGGTCAGCATCTAAAGCAGAAAACATAAGATCTCTTGCCGTGAGGTCAAAGATCCAGAAATGATAGGCTTCTGAAAATCAGGTGTCCTTACTTCAAGGCCTGCCTGCCTCTTTGAAGCTCCTCATGGTCGAGTTCAATCAGGCAATACAACAAAACAAATGAAAATAACACAAAATCAGAGTAAAAGCAAGATTCAATGTATGATACTAGGCCTGAGGTTTTCATAAAGCTGCCATTCCAGAGCCCTTTCAAGCAGGCCTGAGGAAGTCGCCAGCTGCATACTCCCCCCTCCGCTAAGGGAAAGCCAACATCCACCCGGCCTGGCCCCTCAACTAGAAATGCTTGGACTCTTCCAAGCCTGGATCACTTCCTTCAAGGCCCATATGATCAAACCCAGCCTGGAACTGACAGGATCAAAGAGGAGAAATTCCAGAAATCCAAGTGCAGGTTTTGACTCTGACGAAAACTTTGTGCAGCTGACTTCCTTTCCAACAATCCTCTGCGCCTCAAGGAAACAACCAGAACAAACCACAGAGGTTGAACGTGCCTTTCCCCAGGGTCCTGAGTCTATGCAGAAGCAATCAATAACTTTCAGCTGGGTCTCTGACATACAGACTTCCAGAATGGAATGTCAAGCTCCTTCATGTTTTTCACAGAATGAAGGGGGAAAAGCACTCCCACATTTCTCTTTCCCAATCTAGTGTCAAAATTAAAAGGCAGGTGAGGACATTCAGGGATCTTTGGGTGACTTAACCCACGCTTGGGGCTGTGCAAATGTATGGCTCTGCCACACATTCAGGGTCTGGGAATAATTCTAATGCGTGTCTGGTTCTTTGCAGGGGCTTTTATCTCCGGAGTCCAGAAGATCCTCACAGCAAGTTACACAAGACGAGAAATGTGACAGCCATTTCGTAGAAACATGGGGCTCAGAGAGTTGAAGGGACTCTCACCTTTGGTCACACAGTTACTGGCAGAATCCTATTCAAATCCAGGAATTCCAAGTGCAGATTTTATCACTGTCACACAAGCTTGGGAACTAGAACTCCATTCTTCTGCAGGAGGCTGGCTACAGTCTGTGGATGTGTTCTGCATTTTGTTTTGTTTTGTTTTGTCCTGTTTTTAATTGAATTAGTTCAACCATTAAACATCAGGAGCTTTCACCTAACAATTGGGATTTCTGACTTTTTTGGGAAAATCAAAGCTCATATCTATCCTCAACATAGGCAACAGAGGAGTGGAGCTAAGCGGAGACCATAGCTCACTTCCCTGTGGATAACCCATGACCAAACATGATCAAAGACTCCCTCTCCCTCTATGGGCTCCCGCTCAGCTCCCGCTAGCCTGTTGTGCTATTCCCATGTCCATGCCTGTGCTCATGTGACTTCCCTCTTCTGGTATTCGTCTGTCTGTCTCGCCAGTTCGGGGGGGTGTAGGTGAGCCATCCTTCTGCATTCAATTCAAAGGCCTCTGGCTCCATAAGGTCAGTTCCTCCTATCCCTGGAAGAACTCACTGGCCTTTGTTCAGGGATCTTGAATATTTTCTGGTGTTTATTTGATTACACCTGTTTTCATCGGTACATATTCAGTATTGGACCATGGTAGGCAAACAACAATGTGTTGATCAATAATAAAAGCAAAGAAGTAAGTAGTACCTACCATGTGCCAGACGCTGTTCCAAGCCCCTTAGACATCGGAACTCATTTACGCCTCACAACGCTTTCACATGGAGAAAATGGAGGCCTCTGAAAGTTTGAGGCATTTTCTCGGGGTCACTCAGCTTGCTGTGAAGTGGCAGAAGAGGAATTGGAACCAAGTCTGGCTACCTCTGGACAGATGGGTAGATGGAAAGCCGGAAGGAAGGGAGAGACAGAAGAAAAGAGAGAGGGAAGGAGGGGGAACCAGGCAGGTGAACATTCTGTGGTAGGAACTACAAGGCTGCCGGGGGCAGGGGCAGCTGGTGTGCTGGCAACTTTTAACAACAGGTTCTCTGGCAATAAAAAGCACTGCTTTGTAGTGTCTGTGAGTTTCTGTGGTGTCAGTAATCCTACCAGAGGGGATTTCGGGCTACCAACATGATATCACTGAATGTAGAGGAGGAAGGAGGAAATGTGACCAGTTGTGGGACTCCCCAGTGCCAGCCCCTCAGCTGGAACACACGAGGGGACAGGACATGCCCAGGAAAGTGATCAAGGATGAGACAGGCTGGACCAGGTGAGGCAGAAGCTATTAAACCATACTAAGGATGTAACTTTCTCCGGGCAACAAGGGGTGATTCTCAAGTTTTAAGCAGGAAGTGACACATATCACATGGTTATGAAGATGGGCACACAGTCAAAACTTCAGGAAGCCCTCCTTCATCTTTCCTACAACTTCCCTGACTGACAGTTATGGCCGCAAGGAAACTTATCAACTGTGCTACCCTTTTCCTTACTCTGTTCTACTTTGCATCAGCTACACGTCCTTTTACTACTACTCCTGACAACCACCATCATCCCCTTCTTCTGGGCTCCTAGAAGTGCTCTGAGTGTCATCAGTCTCTCAGACTGCAGAGTGTCTACCTATCACTACTGGTTCTGTGGCATGTGAGGGCCAGAAGGCCTAAGCAAAGAAGTGAGCCTGAACCAGGTGTACAGGAAAGCCATCATGGGGAGTATAAATAAAACCACGTCGGATGTGCCCTTAACATTAAAGACCACAGAGCTGGTAGGGGCTCTAGAAAGCCTCGAGTTTACTGGGCAAGTAAAGCCAAGGACAGTCAACATAACTAGACCAAAGACATCAGGCTGGTTAAGGTCAAAGCTAGAAGCAGAATGATGTTTCCTGGTTCCCAGTTACATACTCTATCTGCATATCAAGAGGATGTTTTCTGAAATGTTGCTGCCCGATTTTTTTAGGAGAGCTTTTTCCATGAGCATGTTCTACTTCATCAAGAAGAACAGGCAGAAACAGGGTGATCTCCAAGATCAGGGACATCCTGTCATCTTCTCACCATGTAGGACAACATGAACCATCTGTTTAGAAAACACTCTATGACCACAGTCCCCTCTCTATCACTCCCAGCCTTATCATCCAGCTTAAGAATTCTCCAGATCTGGACCTTTTCCGTGGATCTCCATCTACCTGCCTGCCCTGAGGCCATTTCCTGATAACCAGGAAACCGGCAGGGAAAGGAAGTGAACCTTTCAAAGCCATTGTGGCAGCTCTGCTTTGGGGGGAAAAAAAATCATCGGAGGGGAGAACTTAAAAAACTTTCAGCTGAAATGCAATGCAGTCTGATAATTCAACCTCACTTCAGGTGAAAGTAGCCAAGGCTACAGGGCATGGAGCCAAGGCAGCCATTGGAAACTGAAATCCAGGCCAGTATTCATCTAGCCAGGAGCCAGAGGCTGCTGCTGCTCCAAGGAAGCTCGTTTTCTAGTTTTTACAAAGCCATCCCATAGCCTGCCTGTGCCCCAGACCTATGACTTTCTGCTAAAGGTGTTCTTACTTGCCAATAGCCATGCAACCACATCCCTGGGAATAGGGCAGGTAAAGTCAGTTTCCTGGGCCAGAAAAGTGAAAATTAGTCCAGAGAGGTAAAAGGAGCTAGGAGGACCCTGTTACACTTTGCCCACATCTGTTCCAATGCACATGTACAGTATTAGTTGCAGACGTTGAAGCATATGGGTTCGGGGTACTTGGGGGTCACAGATGTCTGGGGCATTTATCAATATAATTCCAACAATCTACAAACTTGAATGGGAAAAAAGTCACAACATTGTTTACTAACATTGAACTACAATTTAGTATTTCATTCCATTACGAATGCAGGCTGCAAACCTGACATGTAGTAGCAGTACCAGCGATTTCGCCACTGATATAAATCAGATATTTTCATATCAGAACACAGCTGTTGTCATTAACTCGAGGCAGCTTTGCTGCTGTTCCCTACTTAGGAGAGATGTAGCCATCCATCCCATCAATAGTTGTTACACATGCATTAGCAGGTCACGGTGGGGGTGTGTATATGTGTGTGTAGTGTTATAATCGTCTGCATTGCTTTTTAAGCATTTAAACACATCATTCCTGGGTCCCTAAGCTTGGCGGACTGCCAAACGGCTGCAAGGCATCAACGAGATGAAGAGCCCTTGGCCTGGTAAGTGAGGAGCCACATTAACAAGGGACAGGGGAATGTGAGTACGAGACCATGCCCTCTGTCTGAGCAGTTAGCCGGCCTACCTTTGTGTTGACCTAGACCTTGAGGAATTATTTGGGCACATTATTTTTCCTCGTACACTTCTTTAGCTCTTTATCACTCCCATTCACTTTCTTTAGCCCCTGATTGCTATGCCCTTTTAATCTTATCCTTTAGGTTTGGCTTACTATCAAATCTCATTTAGTCTTTCTGTCCAATGGCTGCGTTCTCTTCCTTTAGATGGTCTCTTTTCCCTCTTGGTCTTCCTCCCTTCCCCTCTTTCTCTCCTCTGCCTACTCTCTGCTGCATCTCGGTTACCTCTCTCCCTCCCGACCTGGCTGGCTATCAGTCATCCCTCCTTCTTGGGTTCTGCAGTACGTGCTTCGGGCACTTAGTGTCTACACTATTCCTTGCATTAGGGAAGGGAATTAATTTTGTCTACAGGGTGTGTCTCTAAGATACAACCAAAAATCAGACTGACCACCTGGGCAAAGGGCAACAAAACATTCCATGGTAAGGGGGTATCCTATCTTTGCCAACCCAAGCTTAAATATAATTTGTAGGGGAATGTTTGATAATCCCTGATGACCATATGCCTAAGGAAGGTCATCAGACTGGACAAGGAGTCTTCGCAGGGCATAAATTCCCAGAGTAGCAAAAGGAAAGTATACTGCTTAGTCACTGCTACCAGGGTGAGCCCTCTGTAAGCAGGCCTAGACCAGCATCACTTTTCTAAAATCAGAAGTGATGAGGTTAGACCAGGGGAAAAGCCAGGGTGACTTCATGACCTTTGTGCTTTAGCTTTGGACAAACATACAAGTGCACTGTACCTCCTCCCGGCCCTTACCAGGGGAAATATTTGTCCTGAAATAGCCAACTCTCCCAGCAAGGTATTGAATACTCACATGTCACATGTAGACTGAAAATCCTATCAATGGCCTAAAAAAGAAAGGAAGAAAGAAAAATATGGAAAGAAATAAAGGAAAGAAACAAAGAAGCTAATCTGCATTTGAAAATATGCTTATTTTTATTACTTATTGCTATTCTGTTTATTTATTTATTATTATTTATTACTTATACTTATTATTATTCTGTGCTTGAACCAGGGTCTCAATATTTTTTTTTTATTTGTTTCTAAGAAAAGACACAAATCTTTAAAAAAAAAAACCTAAAAACTGAGAGTGTAGTGACACTTCATTGGACAGTTGCTAACATAAAAAGCAGCTCAGAGAATTTAGGATAAACTGAAACCACAAATTTTATAAACTTCACTGATCTGTTCTTTGATCCTCTTAAAGAAAGAAAATCTATTTTTATCAGGGTGGTTCTTTTTCAATATTTGTTCATTTTTTTATTTTAAGTGAATTATACCACCCTTACGATGAACCCATCCCTTTTGAGAAAATCATCTGTTCCAAACCTGTTAGCTCTTAGTTCCTCATAGTTCCCAACCACTTGTAGAATAAAACTCCTCAAAGCCACAATCTGAAGATAAAATATTAAATTTATTGCTCATATGGAATATTCAAACTTAAATATAAATTAAGATTTCAGATATTTATTTAAAATAAAATCTATGAGGGTAAAACTTCTCAGGTTCTTCTTAGAGATATTTTTTCCCCCTGCCAACATCTTTTTCCAAACTCCACAGAAACTCATTATGTGGCTTCTCTTTTTACCAAAACTAGGTCAAGTTCAGATTCTCTGGTCCTTGATTATGTTCTTATTTTCAAATATCTAACCCAGACTGAGAATTTTAATGCATGCTATGTATCGCATCAATGAGTGTATTCATTGTGTTCTGAATAAAAGAGCTTTGTTTTTTTCATAAACTTTCCCCCAGAACATGTTGTTTAACACGTAATTGTGATTTTGCCAACACACTGACATCAGTTTATACGATTTAAGATAAATACAGGCAGAAGGAATTGTCCCAGCAGAAGTGCTGCGTGGACCCTTTAAAACCACACCGCACAGAAGCCACAGTAAACTGGGTAGGGAGGATGCTTACAGTGCCCACACATAAACAGGATGAGACTCCAGCTAAGTCTCCTATCATCCCTGAAAAGCTGTGAGTTGGGAACCAGGACGTCTGCCCGGATCAAAAAGGATTCTTCTTCCTGTGGTTCCTAAAAGAAAGACCATTCTATCGTTTTTCCCTCTCACATTGCTGTAATCTAACTAAACCAGCATCTCCACTTTCAGAAGGCTACTCTTCTGGGATAATTTGATTTTTCATGGTTCTCCCTGAAGCTTAGGGTAACTATGCATATTTTTTTCTGACTTACATAAAACAATATTCATTTCTAATAAATTCTCTAGAAAGTGAATGCTTTGCTTGAGATAACTGGGGATTCTGGGATTTAGATGGGTCAACCCAACACAGATGACAAACTAAAGTGATGGGTAGGCGGGGAAGAGGGCAGAAGAGCATCAGTGCAGGCTGTCCCTGGCCATTCCCGTCAACCCAAAGCCCATTAACAGCCAAACCTCCGTAGACCCCCACCCCAGGTTCTTGACAGCACTGTTCCCCCACCTCCAGCTTTTCCTCCTCCACCCCCATTCCCTGCCTTTGGGCTTCTGTCTTGGCTTGCCACAACATCAGGGATGGAAATCCTATTCCAGGCGACATAAAAGGCACCAAGTTTCCACCATCTGTCTGCCTGTAACTCTTACCCCTCATGTGATTCTGAGAAACAGGCTTTTCCCAGTCCCCCTCTCTGTTTACTCCAGCTGACTTTTTCTTGATTTGTCTCCAGGGGCAGGACATCCTGATACTATTACTACAGAGAAAAAACAGGGATTGTTCTTAGAAACCACAATTCTGTCCTACAAGAATGCCTAGAGGTATATGGAACCCTTATGCTGTTGGAGAGGGTCCCTTTGTTATAGGGGCTCAATGGGTGAGGAAGCAACAATGAACTATTTTTACCCTTTCTGAGCCCCAAGTATATCTACTAGAAAGATACTGTTTTGCCTCAGATTTGCATCAACCTGAGGTTTGACCTGAGAGTCAGAAATCCAGAAAAAATAATCCCGAATCATTTCATTGTATTCAGGAGGATTTCTCTTGTTTTCTCAAATACTTGGGGCATGAGGCCAGACAGAGTTATTCAACTTGACGAAAAGACTGCTAAAATGATTGAAAATCCATTTAATTTTATTTAGAGTCATCTAAAGGTTTGCATGGTTAGTTAGATTCTGTTAATCTGAAGGTGTATAAGTATTGGGTTACAATTTTTTGCAAATGAGGCACATTTGTGATGGTTTATCCATTATATGATCATTACTTTTCCTGCTTATGCAGACTGAGGCATTTATGAAAAATAGAGAAGTAAACTTTTTTTTAATAGACAAGTTTTTCCCTAATTAATTTTAAGATAATGAAAAACAACAGCAGTGAATATAATCTATTTTTGCATCAATATAGTTTATTTTGACCAAGAATCAGAAGACAATGCTTCTAGTACTAGTTATGCTGGGAACACACTGGTAGCCTTGAGCACATCACTGAATCTCCTGCCTCAAGACTGGGAGCAGTGCTCTCTGAGGTTCTGTTAGCTCTAATATTCTGTCATTCAATCACTAAAAAGGGACTCATTTGCCCCCCAAAAAATGCCTACTGTTTGTGACTACAGAATCTCCCCACAACTTTGAATCTCCCCCATCTTGCCTTTTCTCTTCATATTTAAAAAGGGAATGTCTACCAAAAGTTCCAGAAAAGAAGTCCATTGCCAGTAGACAATTCCCTAATTTACTTCCAGTACCAGGATCTCATCCTACCAAGATGCACTTTAACAGACTCCAGAGGATCAAATATGCACCATCAGGCTCCCCATCGTCACAGGCAAGGATAGACACTTACACAGTATGCCCCTGGGGTTTGGAGTAAAGAGCTGGAGCCCTCACCCATACTCTCTCATGGACAAAAGAACTTTAGTAACAAATGGGGCTGAGAGCTTGGGGGGCACACCCAGTGTTCTCTACCCACAAACTAACCCGTTTCACCACTTATTGGCTGGACGAGGAGCAAATAACTTAATTTTTCCGTAGCTTAGTTTTCTTCCCCACAAAACGGGAAAAAAACCCTGGACTTTACCATTCAGGGTTGTTTTAAGAGTAAAACCAAAAACAGTTCACGCAAAATATCACAAGTCGTGCCTGGCTCAGAGTAAGAGCTCAATAAATTTAGCGCTGATTATGACTGCTACCTGTCTCGGGTAGCGCAGCAGCGGTGGAGGGAGCGAGCAGGGACAATTTGGTGAGGAGTCCAAGTCCTCCCTTCAAGAGTTAGAAGGACCTGCTCCAACCTGTTTCTATGGGCAAAGGGAAGTGGTCTGAGCACAAACCCAGGTAATAAGCATCAGGAAAGAAATGGAGCCTGGAGTGTCCGTAGCTAACTTTCCCCGGATGAGGGACTTAGTTCTGGGATCCTACCTCAGGTATCCAGGTAATTCGGCAGAAGCCAATGCTCTATCCCTCGCGATGCCTGGCCCGTGAGGGTGTGGCCTTTGTGCTCAGAAGCTGCACCCGGAGTCTGCGCTGAGGGAATCCCCGTCCCGCTCCTCGGGGCTCCGAAGCTTGCCGCGGGGAAACTAGGAGCTCACTGCTCCAGGGGTGCCCCAGGAGGGGAGTGACCGACCTCAGGACTCCTCCGCGGAGCCCTGACGAGTCGACGTCTCTTCCGGAAGGGTCTGGCCAAGGCGCGGGGCCCGAAAAAGGGGACTGCGCTGAGCTCTGCTCTCTCCCCGCTGGTTACAGGAGAGCAGCAGACTTCTACCGGGCGACCGCAGAGATGGCTGTGCCCCTAAACGCCTGCACGTGGGAGGCCCGAACAGGCAGGGCCAGAGGGTTTTCAACAGCTCCAGAACCCACGCAACCTCCAAATTCTTCTCTGGGCCAGTAGGAACCGGGAACCAGACTCTCAGCCAAAGGCGCTGCTTGGAGAGGGGCGTGCACCTCCCCCAGAGAGAGATAAGGTTTAAAAGAGGTGCTTGCAGGCCTTTGATAGCCCAGTCTGTTCCCCAGCTGGACAAACGGAGCCCAGGGACTGCCCGTTCTTTGCAACCGCAATCTAGGTCCCCTCCCGCAGATGGTCTTCCATTCCAGATTGCTGGGGTGCAAAGGAGGAAATGAGGCTCGCCTTCCCGCATCCACCAAAGCGTCTGGAACAACCAGAAGGATCTACGTAGTGTCCAAAGGTGGACAGACTCACCTCGGCCCGAGGGCCCCGACCCTGAAGCCAAGTCTTCCCTCACCTGATGTCCACACCCCCTTTCCTGCCCCGCACGCCCTCCAGCTCTGCGCTCTGGAACCTCCGGGAGCAGCGTGGGACTCCCCCACTCCCTCGCTCCGCCCAGGTGCGATTTGCGGAGGGGCGGGGCGGGGGGAGGTGGCTCTCACTGCAGCCTCCGCCCCTGCGCTCTCCTCCAAACGGTTCGTACCCCAGTCTACTCGCCAGGCGCTGGGGACTCCCCCCTACCCAGCACACACGCCTCCCCTGGGGGCCAGGAATCCCCTTCCCACGCTGCGGCTGTGCAGACCTCTTTGACTCCGAGCGCCTGGCAGGGAAGATGGGCGTGGGTCTACGGACCCGACTGCGGAGGTGGAAGGGTGTATAACTGGGTGCGGGAGAAAGGAGGGGACGACAGTCCTCTTAGAGCCAGGAAAGGCATCCCTGGTCCATGATCCGACCACTCAGTCACCGCCTAAGATGCCAACGCATTCAGAATCTCGCCTGGAGGTTTGTTTCTCCTGGAAAGGAAGATCGCCCCATCCCAGGCACCCAGAAGCCTACCTTCCCAAGTGCCCCTCGGGCCCTAGCATTCCAGGGCTCCATTCTAGCTCTCTGCGCCTCCCCAGGTGCCCAGCTCCTCCCCCATCTGTATTTACACACCGGAGCCAGAGCCCTCCAGACTCAAATCCCTTTTCCTGCAAGTCAGGTGACGGCTCGGGGCTGGCCCCTCGCCCACTTTAAAAGCAGAGCCCTTTGGTAGCCTTTCAACCCGATCTACCCCCGACCCTCGGTTTCTTCCCCCACCCCTCCAGCAACATTTCCCTCCCCAGATGACTTACTTCAACCCACCCGGATCTGCACTTGCCGTTCCAGCGGCACACAGCCGCAAGCCACTCCAAGGGTTTCATTACCGAGTTGGGGATGGCATTCGCAAGGATGGACCGGCTCCTGCCGTGCTAGAATGAGCCCCAAGGGTAACCGCAGCCCTCCTCCTACCCCCACTTCCCACCCCTCCTATTTTATTATCTCTGGTCCTATCCAACCCCCACAGGCAGGATGAGCACTGCTGGGTCCCAAACGCTCGCCTCTCTAGCGGGAGCTGCAGAGAGTGAAAAGTCGACTAGCAAGAACACCGAGAGAGAAATGGGCAGATGCAAACGTCAGGGGGTGGTAGTGGGGGAGGACTGGGGGAAGGGCGCACGCGAGAACTAGACGTGCAACTTGCACAGCACGGGGTGAGCACCGCGCAGGGAGGGGGGCACAAAAGTTTGCAGACTATTGCACCGCAGCCGACTGCACGCGAACAGAGGGTCGACTCCCCCTCGCCAGGAGGGGTCTCTTCCAGGGTCGGCGCCAAGGGGACCGGGGGTTTGGACATGGCTCTGACCTATAGTGATAGTTCTCTACATGTTACGGAAGGGAGGGCCTAGACACCAGGGCAGAGGGACGACACCGCGCTTTGCGAAAAGCAACAGGCGGCTGCACCTTACCTTGCGCCAGTCCCGGGCCGGGGTGGCTGCTCCATCCTCGTGGCGCAGGGAGGAGGCGTTGGATGCGTATGGCTGGGGGGTGTGCGCTGCCAGAACTGCAGCGGCCGCTCTTCCCACCTAGCTGCGAGCCGGGCTGCCCACCCCGAACCCGGCCGGCCGGGAGGGCTCGTTCCGGGTCGCCGCGGCGGCGTTAGTGCGCGGCGGCTGGAGCGCGGGACGCGGGCAGTGCGTGGCTAGCTGGCGTCCTCCCGCGCCTCCGCCGAGCGAGGGTGCGGCCCCGGGCGGCCGTGCAGAGCACCGCTGGGCTCCCGCTTCTGCGGCGGCTGCTGCAGACCCTGCGTCCGGCCCCGGAGCCTCGCAGGAGGAGGAGACAAAGACGCGAGGGAGGCGAAGCGCCGCTCGCCCAGATGCGATCGTCTCAGTCACTAGAGGGGAATCGCCTCCAAACCCGGGCTGGGGATGAGGGAGGAGGGGGGAGGAGGCAGGGGACTGGAAAAGCAGCAGGGAATGAACGTGACAGTCGGAGATCTGCCGCCGCCTCGCCCGCGCTGCCCTGTCGCCACCCGGGTGGAGGGTCCGGAATGGAGAGGGAGGGCGGGGGCTGAGCGTTTACTGCTGGAGGAGATGAGTTGAGGTGGGAGTATTCGCTCCCTCCGCCTCCCATGCCTGCCTTCCTTGCAACCAACACCCTCCCCCCCCACCACCACCTCCCGCCCGCCCCGCCGGTGCATAGCTCCACTCTCAGGAAGCTATGGCCCCATTCTTTCTCCTGTTTTTATAACTACTGAGATCAAAGCTGAGTAAAACTGGCAGAAGCAGCGTAACATGGTGATGGGTTGATTGTCCTCTAATGGGGAAAAGGCGGATGCTTAAAATCTATTTGACAAATGAATGTCTACTGGGTGCCAAGTACTGTACTAGGCTGTTCTGGGGTAAGATGAATAAAGTGAGATATACCCCTCCAAGGCTCTATAATCGAATACCAGAATGATCCCCTGCAGCTCCTGAAGTCCAAAGTTTTGGGGATGAGTTGTGGCCCCTCATCCCTACCTCCAACCAGTCCAGTTTCTTAAAGCAGAAGGTGCTAGGAGAATTGAATTTGCCTTCCCATTGCAGGGATGACTCTGAATGTACAGCCAAAATGGAGTGTATAGTGTATATAGACCCTAAGAAAGTGTGTGTGTGTGTGTGTGTGTGTGTGCGTTTGTTAAGATTAAAGCAAATTACTGCTTTTAGAAGTTTTATGTCATGACTTAAATTATTCATCAGATCTGCTCCTAAATAAAGAAATGAATAAACAAACAAACAAACAAGAAATTTGGGCCAGATGAAATCTGTTTTCCAGCATCTACAGATACCATCTTCTCTGACAGCCCGTTTCCACAGCCCTAACCTCTTACTCTAGGCAGAATTGCTTCTCCCTTTCTCTTCGCTGTCACTATCCTACTTGCCAATCACTTGCAGAATTCACACAGTACAGATTTTTTATAAACTTCTATTGCTTTACTCACCTTTTTTTCCTCTTTTTTCAGGATTCCCCTGCAACATCCAGCCTTGTTTTGTATGCAGCTAATGGGTACTCAAGGAAAGCTTAACCAATTGAAGGCTGTTTTCTCCTCTAAACACAGCTAAATCCCAGTGTCTCCAGAATTAAAGGAACTTGAGTGATGAAATTTTTAAGAGTTTGGAGCAGGGGAGGACACATATAGAGTTCTACATACAGCTCTCCTGACCTAGAAATGCAAAACTATGTAATTCATTTGTGTTTCTAAACAATTTTCTTCTCCCAATTACAAGCCCACCTCTGTCTGCTGAATTCCCAGAAGCAAGGGAAACTAAGCTGTTGGACAAATGCATAGAGCAAGAGATTCGTACTCAGCTGCCAACACCTAGAGCAAACCCCTTCCAGGTGTAGAATGACCCAAACCTCTTTGATCATTTCAAGACCTGTGTCAAATATGTTGAAAGCCTGTCAAGGTGTCTCATTTCCAATGAGGGTCTCCTTGTGGATGCATTTTAGAATAGTTTGGACAGTATTTCATTGTTGAGAGGTGAGAAATATGCTGTGGAGTTTAGGGATATTTAAAATTGTTCTTAATTTTGGGCCTACTTCCTAACCATTGTAGGATGGATACCCTAGATCAGGGATGCTTTATGAAAAGGGTCCAGAATGGGTAGGAGATCAGAGAAAATGACCGCTATGTTTCTAAGATGATACTGTGATTGGAAAGTTTGTAGTTTTTTGTAGCTTAAGTTTTGCTTATTGTTTTTTTAAGTGAAGTTTTAGGACCCAGACACAGGTACATATGGATGGCAGGTATGTAATTTGGTATAATTTTTCTGAAGGGAAATATGATGTTATTCTTGAAAGCATGAAATTTTTGCACGCCAATGTCCCTAAGACTCTACTCCTAGAAATTTATCATTAGGGATAAATAAGGATCTACAGTAAGATTTTTCTATAAGGTTATTCATTGCGGTGTTGTTTATTCTAGTTAAAAACTGAAAATACACAAAACCAAATGGAAATGTCTAACAAGATAGGAATGGTGAAATATTTTGTAAGTCTATAAGTGAGATACTGGTCAGACATTAAACCGTGTTGTAAGTGAATGAGTGAATATTGTCAACAATGACAGTTACACTTTTAGATGAAAAAAAATCAGAAGCACAGGATGAGAGATGAAATAATAAAAATTAATATCTGGAGTCAACAGATGTAGGTGTGGAGCTAGACGTTTCTTCTTGATAGTTATGTGATCTTAGACTTGAACTTCGAATTCCTCAACTGGTTGATGTTATTTAGCTCATGGTGTTGTGTTTTACAAGAAATAGTATTTGTGAAACACTTACTCCAGTGCCTTCTACATGGTAAAATCTCAGTATGTTTTTCTCTTGGCAATCATTAAATGTATAATATAAACACCTACATATATTTAGGCTCTTGTCAAAGGCAATATACATTCCAGTATTAACAGTGCATATCCCTGTTAATACAGGCATTACAGGTATCTTTTAAATAATATAGGATAATCAAAAGCAGAGGAATTTGTCTTTAATTCAGTTTTCTTTTAATTAAAAACAAATGATTTCTAACTATTGACATAGGAAACCTCTAAACTTGGATGCTTTCTGCTCTAGTTGACTCACATAATCATCAACAATAGTTGCTCACCATTGGTGTCGCCCATGCTATAAAAAGGATAAACGACAGGGCATGGAGTTTGTCACCTCTGATATAAACTTAGATTTGTTTTGTAGCAACCAGGAGTCAAATCCAGCTCAGCAAAATATGCTGTTTAATACCAGGAGCTGATTGGTTATTATCCTTGACTTGTGTTGACAGCCCATAGAAAAAAAAAAAGAAGAAGAAGAAGAAGAAGAGAAGAGAAGAGAGGAGGTATCAGAAGCTATATTTGTAACTTAATTAGTGAATTAAGAAGGAAACCTAACATTGAAGGGCCATGGGATTTAATAACCTTCACATCTATAGCAGTGACCCCTCTGGGCCAAAGGTGGAGATTTTGTAAAACTTACTGTGTGTGTCACAAATGTTGCAAAAATGTGCAGGACAGTATCATTTGCATGTGTTTTCAGTTTAACTATCATTAGAAATAGGAGCCAGCATTGTTTTAAAATCAATATAGTCTAGTAAGTTTGCATATAAAGGAAATCCCTTGAATTTTGAATTGTATTCTCCATTTGAAACTCTCTAGAAAAATTAAAAATGCATTTTAATTGAGTTGATTTTCTGAAATCCGAGTAGTTGGGGCACCTTAAATGAATGGGATCAAGGCAAGAAGACGTTAATATCCTGAATCCTTTGTGGAACATGTTCCAGTGAACTATTCTTCATAACAAACCACTCTAGAATTTCTTAGCTTAAGAAACAACGATCTTTTATTGGCCTGAATCCGGAATTTGGAGAAGGCTCAGGAAGGAAGTCTAAGTTCAGGCCCTCTCAGTGTCAGCTTAGGGCCACTTGATTCAGAACTAGATGATTCGATTCCCGAATGACTCATTCACACGCCCAGCAGTCTCTGCTGCTGTTGCTGTTCAACAGGAGCTGAGGGTCAGGACCTCGGTTTACACATGGTCACTCCATGCGCATCTCTCCATAGTTTCTCATAGATTTCCTCACTTCGTGGCATTAAAGTTCACAGAGAGAGTCCCAATAGGAATCAGAACTTGCCTGGATAGTGAAAACCTGAACAGTTAATCATTGCGTATTACACAAACAATCTAGTCTTTATACAATATTATAACTATTAATCCAGAATTCACTGGACAATGTAAATCAGTGAATATAACTCATCCTTTGGACGATTTAGGTAAATGGATCAATTTTTCTTCCATTTACTGAGATCATTTGGAATGTGAATTAGTACACCCACTATGGGAAACGATATATAGATTACTAAAAATAATTAAAAATAGAACTATTGCATGATCTACCAATTCTACTTCTGGGTATTTATCCAAAGGAAACAAAATCACTATCTCAAAATATACCTGTACCCTCATGTTATTGTAGCATTATTTCTAATAGTCAAGACTTGGAAACAACCTAAGTGTCTACTGATGGATGAATGAAGAAAGAAACACACACACACACACACACACACACACAGGAATATTATTAAGCCATAAAAAAGAGGGAAATCCTGCCATTTGTGACAACATGGGTGGAACTTGAAGGTATTATGCTAGGTGAAATAAACCAGACAGAGAAAGACAAACACTGTATGATTTCACTTCTATGTAGAATCTAAAGGAACAAAACAAAACCAAAAACCAAAAACCTTAGGTACAATGAACAGATTGGTGGTTGCCAGAGCTGGGGATTGGGGGAGATGGGAGAAATGGGTTTATTGTTTAATAAAAATAAAGGGATTAGAGGACTAGCCATTTATAAATTCATAATAACTTCTGTGTGTGTGTGTGTCTGTGTGTGTGTGTGTATATTTAATGATGGTTCCACATAATAAAGACCAATTTCCCTATCATGATTTTCATGGGCCTCTGCAATTAAACTTTCATTCTAGCTCTATCTCATAGCTTCCTCTAATTTCTTATGTTTATCCATCTCATCTGGGCCTGATGTTGACTCATATTTGGGCTAGCTATTGGCAAGTTTGCCCCTCTTAGTAGACTTATAGTAGGGCACTGAAGTTCCTTGAGAGCAGAGACTTTATTCCAACCAGTATATGCCCCCACAACTGTCAGCCGAGCCATGCAAGGAGTGGGTGCTTATACGTATTTATTGAAAAGATGAATAATTCAACACCCCTTGCCTTTCCAATTCAATCATTCTATCTCCAAAATGGCAACATTGCTCGTGAGCTGCTCCACAGGGGAGCTAATTAATTCTCTGAAACTAGAAAATGTTTTGAAGTTCCACAGTACTTTGGAAGCACCCAAGAACATTAATATGTGTAATAAAGGCATTATTATTACTTCCCTGACACATAAATGGCAAATAATCCATTTTAATGTGTTTGTTTTGAATATGCTCAACAAATTTGCAAGAAGTAATGCATTGTTGGCTTATTTCTATTAATGGACACCTTGTGTGGACTGAATAAGATGTGGCCTCTTTTGGCTCTGCTGTTTGTTCATTTCTGTAGCTTTCGGAACTGCTATTATATGAGCTTCCTGCCAGAAAGGTACCCATGATATGACAATCAGACTTGTGGAGATTCTACATCTTGATATGTAGTATGGGTACTTAGGAACTTCTAGGATTGCATGCTTAGTCCCCAGCCATATAATTTCTGTGGGAAATGTCTGGTAACTACAAAGCTGAGTGATCCAATAGAGAAATCCTAGCAGATGGAGCTATCAGTCTATTCCTGGGAATTTGGGGAAAGAAAACGGGGAAGACGGGGCTCATCTCTCTGATGGCTAACACTGCAAGAAGCAAACCATCGGAGCCACGACCGAGCATGACATCTGCCATTTGGAGAAGGCCACAATGCGTCGGGAGTGATGAAGCTGCCACAAGGGGACAGAGGTGAGAGGCAGAGTGAGTCCTTGTAGGGTCTGAGTCCCTGGGTCCAGCCATTTGGGAGTTCAGAATGTCTCTGCTTTTCTCTGCCTTTATTCATCCTCTCTTTTATTCATCCTCTCTTTTCAAGAAATCACCTTTTTGCTTAAACTAGTTCAAATTTAGTTCCCACCACTTGGGACCAAAAAAAATTCCAACAAATGCAACATCAAAGAGAAATGCTTCTCAGAGTATGTTTGATTAAAAGGTTGGAGAGAGAGCACTTGGGGACATGTTGAGATGAGGCTTATATTTTGAGAAGTTAAAAGCCCAGTGAATAATAGAATTAGAACCCTATTTTTCCAGATAATAAAAATAGGATGTGTCATGTGAAAGCAGGATCCCAGTGTTTGTGATTTACTAGCATGTAGGCTTCATTAGAGTAGAAATTTAGATTTTTTTACTACTGTACACTGATAACCAGAATAGAATTCTGTAGATATTAGGGGTTTGATATATATTTGTTGAATGAGTTAATGCATTTATTTGTTGTTCTCTTCCTCACTCCTAGTAAAAATATGAAAAACTATTACTTATTGAATTCACCCTATAAACTAGTCACTTTTCTCATCAGACCCATCATTTAGTTTATTACCAGACCTTGGAGTGGGAGGCCACTAGGGATGAAAAGAACTTGTTCTGCGATTAAACAGTTTGTCCAGGGGCACCTGGGTGGCTCAGTGGGTTAGGCCGCTGCCTTCGGCTTGGGTCCTGATCTCGGGGTCCTGGGATCGAGTCCCACATCGGGCTCTCTGCTCGCGGGGAGCCTGCTTCCCTCTCTCTCTCTCTCTCTGCCTGCCTCTCTGCCTACTTGTGATCTCTCTCTGTCAAATAAAAAAAAAAAAAAAAAAAAAAAAAACAGTTTGTCCAGTTTGCATGCAGATTCTATATGCTGAGGGTCAGGATTTGAACTCTGGAGCATAAGTCTCCAAAATGTATGCTCTCTCTAACATACCACACTCACATATTAACATATAGGGCAGAGATTTCTCCTGGAGCAATAAACTTAAAAAGGATAGTGTTGGACTGGAGTATTGCTTTATATATAATTCCAGCTCTAATTATCAAGGATTTAGTGAACACAGACTAAGTCCTCATTTAATAGACGAATAAGTACATGTCTACAGTGCTGCCTCCAGTACTCCCAAATCTCCTTAGAAAGTCTCATGATCAGGATGGAGGCTCTCCTCTTATTTCCCCTGTCTTCCCATAAGGGAACTTCATTACACCCCCAATCCCTGATAGCTACTGGTGCTTCACTGCAACCCTTTGGCATCACTGTTCTTAATCCCACAGCTTCTTACTGCAAGCTCCTGCTACTCCTGGTCCCTTAAAGGGGAACACTGGAGGTGTTAGGGGCCTTATTCCTTACCCCCAAGACTAATGGGAATAATGGATAAATACCCGACACACTACTCTTCTGCTGGTTTGACTCTCCAGAATATTCTACACTGTCTCTGAGAGGTCCTCAGTGTGACTATGCCTCAATTACCCATAATACTAATTTGCTCAAAAGCAAATCCTTTAGTGTTTTCCTTCTCTTCCATGCCTCACTTACCTAGACATCTCCCAGAACTTTCCAAATAAACTACTCAAACTCTTACATTTATCTCAAGGTTCTACTTCTGGGCTAGCCTAAGCTAAGTCATCTCTCTGACTCTTTCATCTTCATCCCTAATGGAGAGGATCAAATTATGTGATTGATGAGTTTGAAAAAAGAAACTGAGCACTGTCTGTTACTTCAACTCTTTTGAAGAGGGCAGGTTCACAGGAATTGCATGTTTGGACTACTCTTTGCCATGGGTTTAAAAGACTTGCCTTCACGGGAAGGTCTTCAGTTAGCAATTGGATGGATAAATCAGTTTAATTTATTGGCAATATAGTGGACATTTTGATTCCATGAAGATTAGACTCACATGATTCATAAAAGGCAACATGTGGAAACAACCCAAATAAACATCAACTGATGAATGGATAGAGAAAATATGTTATAGCCAGAGAACAGAGTATTATTTGACTTTTAAAAGGCATGAAATAGTCATACTTGTTACAACATAGATAGATATTGAGAACATTATGGTAAGTAAAAAAATACAGTCACAAATTATCATATATTGTATGATTCCACTCATATGCAATGGCTAGGAGTTCTGCAGATATAAAATAGATTAGTGGTTGCTTAGGTCTAGGGTGTGAGGAGGGGAGTGGGGAAGGGAAGAGACAGCTGAAGGGTGTGGGGTTTCTTTCTGAGGCTATCAGAATGTTGTAAAATTGAGTAGAGTGATGTGGTTTCCCATATCTCTTCATATACTAAAAACCATTGAAAGGTACACTTTAAATAGGTGAATTGTTTGGTATATGAATTATATCTCAACAAAGCTCTCAAAGTTAGGTCCAGACCATGATGCAAACTACTGACATGAGGGGAGACTAGGTAAAGGTATGAGAATGCTCTCTATTCTTTTTTTTTTTTTTTTTAAATCAGAGAGAGAGAGGGAGAGAGAGCAAGAGAGCACAGGCAGACAGAGTGGCAGGCAGAGGCAGAGGGAGAAGCAGGCTCCCCGCCAAGCAAGGAGCCTGATGTGGGACTCGATTCCAGGATGCTGGAATCACGACCTGAGCCGAAGGCAGCCGCTTACCAAACTGAGCCACCCAGGCATCCCTGTACTCTTTTATAGAAGTAAAACTATTTCAAAATAAACAGTTTTTAAAATTGGGTATAAACTTGGACAGGTTCCAAAACTTCTCCGACTCAGTTTCCCTACCTTAAGGGAGAACAGTACTTGGATAATCATCTCATAGATCAACTGAGATAGAGTCTATGACACAACTATATCTGTCAAACAACGTCTCTCTCTTTCTAACTAACATCGAGACCTAGGAGCATAAGGCAGATGGTCAGTGTGTAACAGGCATCCCACGTCCCCCCACTATCCCCATCCTCCTATCTCCTCGTTACTTTTCAGATAAGAGGTTTGGCCTGACAAGATGTGATCAGAGGTTAACATTCTCATTACCACAACTTAACAGGTATAATGAGCCAACTCATTTTGCAATGCCAAAGATTTGGAGGTGGGGGGAGCAGAGAAGCTGGGTGACATTGACCATGGATGCCAAAGTGGCCCGCCTTAGCAATTAGTTGTTTTTGTTCCTTTTGCCTCCCATCATAGCTATTTTTGTTGTTACTTGTGTTTTGTGAAATGGTATCATTCCATCAGACCCACATGTAAACCTCAAGTTGCTGATGCAGGCTTTCCTTTCCTCCTTCTGTAGCACTTATGGAAGCCAGCACAATATTTCTGCTGGCTGGTCTGGAGTCAGTTCTGTATCTAATTATGGGGTTGATTTTCTTCTTTTGTATTAAAGTTTTCTCCACCCACTGGGGGTGTTAGGGATGTGACAAGGAAGCTTTCCCCATGGTCCCTGTTTCTTTGTAAGAAGCCAAGGGCGCGGGGGGGAATGCCCTTGTTGTAGTGGAGGCTGGGGTTTCTGTCCTTTCTCTAGATTTAAGGGACAAAGGAAGCCTCAGACAAACCATTTAATTCTCCAGGCGTCAGTGTCTCCTTTATAATATGAGAAAATTGTCCTAAATCATCTCTTCTGTAACTATTAGTTCCTCCTAGGACTGACATTCTCCACAACACAAGCCATTTTCCTGAAGTTTACTGACAAGTAGTTGCCAAACACTAGACGAGTGCTGATATGTTGTTAGCTAATATTATCTCTCATCTGTTTGCAGCGTCTTGATGGGAAATCATTCTTGGGAGCAGCCCTCTGTTCTGGTGTCTGGTCTGAGAACAGATTTACAGAGCACAGGAAGAAGGAATTGTGGGGAGAGTGGATGCCTCCAACATGGATGGGGATGGTGGCTTTCTGTTACTATTCCGAAACACAGAAAGCAATGGAAGGCTGGTCTCAGCGCCTGGAAAAGGAGTATTACATAAGTACAGTTTTACTTTCTGCGTTAATCTTTGCTGAGGTAATTGCCTTCATTCTATTTTTGGAGTGTTGTTGGTAATGCTGCATGGGCTACTGACAGTTGTTCAATAAAAATAGAGATCATACCCAAGAGGAGAGGGGCAGTATTCACACACGGCCAAAGTTCTTTGAGCCACAGCCCTCAATTCCTCAAGAGTTACATGGAGAGAGATGCTGCTAGCATTTAGCAGGATCAAGATTGAGTTCAAGAAAGAAAGAAATCAAATCAAAGAAATCAAGAAAGAGTCACGCAACAATTCCAGCAAGGGGAATGAAGGGGCTTTTCAAAACTAAAATCCTATTCTTCTGTCTACTCACCACATATTCACCTTCAGCCTCCTTATGCATCACCAAAGAGAGCTACATGTGCCCCCTAAATATCTCTCTAATGGTCCACTCCACACTATCAAGCCCTCCTCCAGTGCTGTTTTGATTCAGAACGTTATCATTTCTCACCCAGGTACTGTACTACCCTCCTAAAGATATCACTGTCCTCAGCTCTGCTCCCAGCCTCCCTACACTCCCCGCTCAGCAACAGGAGTGATCCTCTAGCCTGCGAATGTGTTGGTCACATGCCTTGCTCAAAATTCTTCAGTGGTTCCCAATCAAACCTGAACTTCATTATACAGTCTATAAGTCTCACTGTAATATGCCTGCCAATTTCACTAGCCTAACCCTCTGGCACTTCCTTTTTTTCAAGGGTCCACCCAAACTTAGCTCTTCATGGTTCTCCCAAATTCACCAGACTTGTTTACCTCTCGGTGGGTTGTGGTTGGCATCTCCCATCTCCTGCTTCCAGGCTCTCCTTACCTTTTATGTGTCTCTCACCAACATCCTCCCCAAGTTGCCTGTCCTAACACACCAAGGACTACTTCCTTCTCATTTCCAATATTCCATGTACATACTTTCAATATGGCTATAATCAAACAGCATTTTCAGGGAGAATTCAAGCGTGATCATCTAAAGCCTAAGAGCACATGGTAGACCTTCAACTCCCTATCACCACACCAGATAAGAAGTGCTCAACAAATGTTTTAGGATGAGAATGGAAAGAGCCATTTTCTAAGCACCTAAGATGTGATAGGCTCCATATTTGACTTTGGGGAAGTACAGGATAGGAAGAGAAAGTAAGCAGCTTCTGATTTACATCTGGGAGAATGATAAAAATAATGAGAGGATGGGCAGAGATATTAATAATAATAAATCATGCATATTGAAAAGTCAATAAGCCTGAAAGTCCTTGAGTCTTGGGTAAAATTTAATAAATCATGGAAGGAAAAACAAATTAAGGGTATTATTAAGGAAATAAGTACCTTATCTCCAAAGGACTCCCACTCCTTTGGTGAGTGGAAGGGCCCTGGAGTTCTCACTATTAATGCCTGTGGGCGCATTTGAGGATTTCTGTGATTATCAAGCATCTAGAATTTGGAGTGGATCAGAAAATGTAGATGCTTCAAATAGGAATACCGTAATCATTTCTCATAATCTGTAGAGATATTAAAAGGAATTCTTAAGTAGATGACTTTATACCTATAGGATTTAATCATAGCTCCCAGCAAAATTATTCTCTTATTCTCCTTAGCATCGAAGACTGACTTTTAGTGGGGCATGTTGGGAGGTGAAGCAAGACAAGTAGCAGACAGGAAATTATAACAAGACTTGGAGACTATATTATGGAGTTAATATTTTATCAGGAACCAGTGAAGAGTTTTGAACAAGTATCTCACAGTCACATTTTAAGGCCAGCAGTCTGACTGCTGTATGCAAGTTGGATGGGGGGGTAAAAATAGAGGGGTGGGCATAATGAGAGCATTTAGGACTCTGGAACAATAATCAAGGTGAGAAATGTTAGTGCTTAGAATCGAGACAACAAGAGGGTGGATGGGGAGACATAGATAATTCTAAGGTAAATTAGGGCATCTGATGTTCTCTACATGACACATTGTATGATGGATTCCAATTTCCCCTTCCACATGCTAACTCAGTGGGGTATTCCTAGCCCATCAAGATTTCTATGGCCAATAGAACCCTAGCCCCATTTTGACAAATGCAGTTGGCTGCCCAACCAAATATCCCTTCTCTTCCCCACCATTCTTAGAGTGGAGGACTTACCTCTCTATAGAAACTGAAAACCTGCTTTTCCCAGCAGACTTTACAGTGAAGGGTGGGCATCAGACATGACTGCAATCAGTGAAAACTGAGGCGAAGCTTGCTGCCAGGACTTTTTTAGTAAAGGCCTTTCTCTTTATACAGAGTCACAAGAGGACCAGTATCTTTCTTCTGTTTCTACTATCTTTGTCTTTGTACTAAATGATCTTTAATTAAAATTATTAATTTTTATTATGAAATATTTATAATAGAATTATTAAATTTAATTATAAATTATTAAATAATGATTAAATTATCTTTATCTTTTTATTAAATGACAAGGGACGTGCCCCTTGTCATGCCTATGTGTGATGACTAGGACCGTGGTAGCCATCTTGAGATCATAAGAGAAAGGTGTGAAGACAGAAGCCATTATGTTGAGGATCAGAGAAGAATGGAAAGAACTCGATTCCTTATTGATGGCATCTGAGCTTTTAAACCCACCCTGAAACCATCTACCTCCAAACTTTTGTTCTATGAAACACTACAAAGCCTTGTTTTAAAAGTTCTTGCTACTCAAAGGGTGGTCAGTGGATCAAATCTATCAACGTAAACTGGAACTTGTTAAAATGGCAGAATCTTGGGGGGCGCCTGGGTGGCTCAGTGAATTAAGCCTATGCCTTCAGCTCAGGTCCTGATCTCAGGGTCCGGGGATTGAGCCCTGTATTAGGCTCTCTGCTCAGCGGGGAGCCTGCTTCCCACTCTCTCTCTGCCTGCCTCTCTGCCTACTTGTGATCTCTCTCCCTGTCAAATAAATAAATAAAATCTTTAAAACAAACAAACAAACAAACAAACAAAAAACCAAAAAAACCCTGGCAGAATCTTGGGCACTCTTCCAGAAAATCTGACTAAAAAATCTGCATCTTAATAAAATCCCCAGCTTCAGTTTAAGCCACTTTTAAAAGAGTATTATGTTACCTTCCTTTGAGGCATCCTAAGTAACATACTCACTACATACAGATCCTTTTATAGCTAGAATGAATTGTATGTTCTCCTGTTATTCCACAACATTTGACCACCCCTCTATCATGGTATGTGTTTATTTTGTCACATACATGTAGTATAGTTAGAACTACCTGTAGCAATCTAACCCATACAACTTCATGAATTCCTTAAAAGTAGGCCTGACATCCTACTGACCTTTCTATTCTCCTTCCTGCCCTGCATTAAGCTCCACCAAAACAAATACTCAAATATTTGTTGAATGAAAGCATAAAAGGAGTAATTGATTTTTAAATTCCTCCTGCCAATGAGAATTTTAGAACCTTTTATAGGTAGCTATCATAGACCCAAAGGTATGCTCCTGATCTGCCTTGGGCAATAAATGTATTCTGCTTTCTTATCCAACCATTTTTCCAGGCAGAGGTTTTCAGAGGCAAAACCTCAACAGAGGTTTTCAGAGGCAAAACACTCAATAAATCTTGGGTCTTCTCCATGGTGGGTAACATGCTTGCCATCTTCCTAAAGCTTAATTGCCTGATTGTCACCAGAATAATGAAAGTCATCTCAAGGTTGCCCTGGTCTGAGTCACCAAATCCAGCCCTCTTGGGACCACTCTATCCATATACTGATTAATTTAAAAAAAAAATTTAAGATTTTATTTATTTATTGACACAGACAGATCACAAGTAGGCAGAGAGGCAGGCAGAGAGAGAGGGGGAAGCAGGCTCCCTGCAGAGCAGAGAGCCCAATATGGGGCTCGATCCCAGGACCCTGAGATCATGATCTGAGCTGAAGGCAGAAGCTTAACCCCCAGAGCCACTTAGGTGCCCCCATATGCTGATTGATTTAAAGTAATCAGTGCCACAAATTAACTCACCAATTAGCTGCAAGCATTGACCACTGAATATTGCCAGGAAGGAAGTTTCTGGCCATCCAGAATTCAAGGAAAAGCCAAAAAAGAGGCAGGCACATTCAGCTGACTCTGCTTTCCTTAAAAGGCTCTGGAAGTGGCCAAGCTTGGAGAAGCAAGAATGCAGGGATAAATATAGAAAATTGATTTATCTTTTTCATTTAATAAAAAGCATCGATAGATCTCGTAAAGTAGGAACCCTGCATATAGGTCATCCAAATAGAGGACACAGACACACGTTTAGTCATCTTACAACACCGACACAAATACATAGCAGTGGGTTTTGACTTTCTGTTTTATCTATGATTTTGTAAACACACCTTCACAGCCCACTATGTGTCTGCATGCTGGTCTGCTCGCTCAGGGTCTGGCAAAACAGCAGGCACTGTAGGTGTGGTGAGCAAAACCCAAGGGGAAGAGATAGGATCTGGTCCCAACTCTACACTGATTAACAGTGAGAGGTGAGCTTATCCCAGTCTGTTTGTTCAAATGAATGGCCATCCTTTTGACTAAGAACACTCCTCAATCTCAAATTTTAGGGTGGATCAGAAAAACCATACACTGATTTACAGGAAATAGTTTCACAAAATTCATGGAAATTATATGAGAGAATTTAGGAGAGGTTGCACTGAATTCTGTCTGTTTCAACAATTTCATTTATTTACTGACAGCTCTAATTGGGCAAAGGAGCAGACGTGATGTAGCAAAATAATCCCTAGCAGTGTCTTCTGTAATTCAATATTGTCAACTGAAAGCTAAACCTTATTGGACCAAATTTCCCAATAAGGCCCGCAGAACACCACATATGGACAGCTGTGGTTTTAAGTCCTCAATTGACTTTGCAAATAGGAAAATTGCAGAAACTATTTCAGAATCTGGGAATGCTTATTAGAAAATTTTTGCCTATTCAAATTATGGCCTAGATTGAGAAAATCAGTCTTATAATTGTTGGGGACATTTTTTCACTCCCAGAAGAGAAACTAATTTTATGTTTATATTAATAAGATTTTTTGAGACACTATTCATTTGGAATTCAGTGGAAGCTAATTCCCCAGAAAGGAGTTGGTTAACCAATTTATAGAGTTTCCAATTTGAATTAACAGACATCTTACTTACACTTATGATAAACGCACAACAAGAAGAGAGCCCTGAGCAGTTAGTGGCTTGCCCAAGGTCACTCAATTAGAGGCAGAGCTAGGGTCACAGCCTCGTTACCCCTTTTAGAGCAGTGATACTCAACTGGTGGTAATTTTGCCCCCCTAAGAGACACTGAAGAATATATGGATACATTTCTGGTCATCAAACTAGGAAAAAGGTACTGCTTATATCTAATGAGTCAGGGCCAGGAATGCGCCTAAACATCCTTTAGTGCACAGAACAGTTCCTCAGCATAATAGTGATGAGGCTAAGAAACCCAGGGATAGAAGAGCATTTAAATGATATTTGCAGGGGTGCCTGGGTGGCTCAGCCGTTAAGCATCTGCCTTCAGCTCAGGTCATGATCCCAGAGTTCTGGGATCGAGCCCTGCATTGGGCTTCGAGCTCAGCGGGAAGCCTGCTTCTCCCGCTCACACTCCCCTAGTTTGTGTTCCCTTTCTCGCTGTGTCTTTCTCTGTCAAATAAATAAATAAAATCTTTAAAAAAATATAAACGATATTTGCATACATGCATACCTGTGCACACACTCGCATAAACATGAAAATGGAGAGAAGAAGATAAGATAGCTACATGATGTTTAACACTTGTTTATAAGCAAAATGGCAATGGTAAAGACAACAGAAAACCTTCAAGCTTTCCATAACACTTCTCTTTTACTCATTTCACTTCCAGCATCAGCACACCCTGTCAGCTCCTCTTTCAAATAATATGCTCAAAACAGCTGCTTTGGGCCACCTCCACAGACACCTCCCAACCCTGGCCATCACTCTCTTTCTCCTGGACCACTGCAACGTTCTAAATGGTTAATCTTCAACTCTCCATCTGTTCAATGTTTTCTATCAGCAGTCACCGTGATCTTCCCAAAGTAAACCTGATCCTGTCCCTTCTTTGCATAAGGCTTGGGCTCCACAGGGACGAGTCCCATATCCCAGCCTGCTGTTGGACATGAGTAGGGCATATTTGTGGTTTCATAATAAGTGGGGAGCTACTAGACTTTAATACCTATGATGAGGGAACAGAAGGCAAGCTGAGGACACAGCAGAACCTGACACCCCTCATCCCCCACCCCCTGGGATATATGTGACACTAAGTAATATAGTGTCACTATATTACTCCTTGCTGCCCTAAAGGAAAAACAAATAGTTAAATTGTTAACTTGTAGAGATCACAATCCTGCAAGACCTGAATCTCCCTCAGTTTAAAATGTCCTAGTGATTTACAGGGAAGAGGTTTTCTTATCAATAGCTTAACTTCCAAAGAACCATAACTCAGTTCCTGAAGCCCTAATATCATCTTCCCCTCCATAAAACTGAAGGAGGCTGAGGCACAGGGAAATGTAAATAAAGTTAAATTTCTTCCAAACCTAAAGCTCATGGATAAGGACGTGTGGTAGCAGGAGTGTGATATTCCTCCACGATGCTCTCAACTATCTAATGGTTAGTACCTTACTAAAAGAAAAAACAATCTTAACTAGACAAATAGCAAAGCCTTTGGTATCCTGAGTGTCTTCTTTAATACATGAAAGTTCTTTCAAACCCTTCCTTTTCCTTACCTCTCCCAACCCCATCGTATATAATCAGCCGCTCCTCACAACCCCAGGCAGCAGCTCTTTCTGCCCACGGGTCCTGTCCCTGTGCTTTCATAAACCACTATTTTGCACCAAAGACCTCTCAAGAATTCTTTCTTGGTCATCGGCTCCAGAAGTCACTTCACCAAACCTCGATTATGTCCTAAAACTTCATCACCTGGGGGTGGCGGAAACGCATCAGGAAATGTATCCCCCAGTGATGGGAAGGATTGTCAAGAACTGACTTACCCAAGTTGTTGAGGACCTCTTGATGAGGGAGCAGGAGGCTGGCTGAGGACAAAGCAAAAGCTGGCACCTTGCACTTCCTCTCCACCCACTCCCCTCAGTAATATGTGTGACATTCCTCAGGCACCTCTGGTTGCCCTAAAAGAAAAACAAATAGTTAACTTGCAGAGACCACAGTCCTGCAAGACAGGAGTCTCCCTTTAGTTTACCAATGTCCTAGAGATTTACAACAAAGAAGCTATCTAACAATAGCACAATTTCCAGAGGCAAATAACTCAGTTCCTCAAGCCCTAAATAAAGTTAAATTTCTTCTAAACCCAAATCTCATGAAGAAGGACACTTGATAGGAGAAATGTGAAACTTGATCTCTAGATCTCCAAGATAGTGTCAAGAGTCATTCCCAAGCATATGGCCCACTGATACACATCTAAAGGGTCTCACAAGAAGATTTTTACTACTAGTAATGAATAACCTTTCTCCCAACAATAGCTAGCCCCTCAAGGTCCTGGAGATCTTGCTTCCAAAATTCCTTAGAGACTAACATCACTCCCTTTACCTCATCTTCCCCCAACCACAAGGTACATAACCTCCATCCCTCACAACCCAGCGCAGCATCTCCGTCTGCCCACGGGTCCTGGTGCAAAAAAAAAAAAAAACTTCACCTTTTTGCACCAAAGACGTCTTAAGAATTCTTTCTCAGCCTTTGGCTCCGACCTCACCCCACTGAACCTCACCTAGGTTCAAGAACTTCATCACTCTGATAGGGTGTGGTGGCCTCACAGCCCACCCTGCTCTCCTGTTTGGTCTCTGTGCTCCAGCCGGTGTATTTAGTGTTCCTTGAAAGTGCCAGGCATGTTTCATTCTCAGGGATCTGGCACCGGTTGCTCCCTGCCCCCAAAACTCTGCCACTCGTATCTGGAGGGATGTCTCGTCCCCACCCCCACCCCCCGCTTCATTCAGGTCTCAGCTAAATTGCCATCTGATCAGAGAAACAGTATATTGCCCTCTTATCTAAATTAGCATAGTCTTCATTAAGGTGAGGTGCTATTTTAATCAATGTTTCCTCCTCTAATTTATCAGTATCTGATGCTATTTTATAACATGTATTTTTTGGTGTATTGTGTCTCTTACCTGTCTCTCCTTTAGAAAGCAGGATCCAAGAGGGGAGGGGTTTTTGTCGGTTTTGCTCATCTTTGTATCTAGTGCCTAGAACAGCACCTGGCACACAGAAGGGATTAGACAATGCCTGAGAAGTGAATAAATGAAGGCATGTCTTTACTTAGCCTGAAAATTATCCCTCTGGAAATGTGTGATCAGAATAGAGAGAATAATCTTCAATTTTCCTTTAATTTGGCAGCTGTATATATATTTTTTAAAGATTTTTATTTATTTATTTGACAGAGAGAGAGATCACAAGTAGGGAGAGAGGCAGGCAGAGAGGGGGGGAAGCAGGCTCCCTGATGAACAGAGAGCCCGATGCGGGGCTCGATCCCAGGACCCAGAGATCATGACCTGAGCCAAAGGCAGAGAGGCTTAATCCACTGAGCCACCCAGACACCCTGACAGCTGTGTGTATGTGTGTGTGTGTGTGTGTGTGTACATACATATATACACACACACACACATATATACATATTCATATATACATATATGTATGTATGTATGTGTATGTGTATATATATATATATATATATATATATTTAACCTAACAATGCTGGGGAAAAAAACAACAACAACAAACAACCCTGAATTCACCAAGGACTGCTTAGAAAATAAGACTTAGGAAACAGTCTTAATTGTAATTATTTGGTCACCATAATCAGTTTTTGTGGACCAAGTAGTATAAATAAGTCAAGCTATTTCTCAAAAACTTCAGAAATCAGGGAAGAAAATGATCTATTCACATGAGATATCCCTGAGAGTCTTTTTAAGAGATGCAAAGTTTGATGGGCTATTTTGTGCTGACATTCTTAAACATATAAATTCAACAAGAATGGTGAAAAGGAATTCTTTCCCGTTAACTTTGATGGGAGTTGGGCATCTGGCAAAACTGTGATTACCCTGAGGCCTAGTTTCAGGCCCAGGAAACAAACTGCTCCTCTCAGGGAAAAGGATGAGTTTGGAGAGACAGTCCTTTCATCAGTAGGCAGAACTCAGCTTCCTCTCTGATATCTTTCTGAGCTCTGACTCGCCCAGGGGTCTCCGTGAGCCTCCTGGCTAGGAATAATAGGAATGGAGCAAAGCGAGAAGGAAGCCGTTGTGGGGAAGGAAGTACCCGTAACACTCATTGCATTTGAAATTGTTGACCCCGTGTGTTTGGGGCCATGTTCCATAGACTCAGAGCCTCAGTGGGTATCTCTGCGCAAGTGTCTTATTGGAGACTCCTCTCTGGAGAAGGGCAGCATAGGAAGCGGGACAAATTAGGGGAAGAAATCTAAGCAAAGAGGTAATTTTTCACTGGGATTTAGCTTCAGCCTGATCCCCTGGGGAGATCTGGAATACAAAGTGTACTAAGGAGTTGGTTCCCCTGGGGCCAGGAGACCTGCTTTCCATAGCTCTTTGTCAGTCAGTCTTGGGCCTTTGACTGCTCAATAGGATGGAGTATGACCTCAGCTTGGGGGCAGCTGTGCACCCTGAGCACACAGGCTGCGAGTGGGGGGGCCCCTATCCCGTGAAGAGGAATTAGATGAGACACCAACAGCATTTGCTTTATGTCTGCTAGAGTTCAATAGAGACATGAATCACAGTTTACCAAAAAAAAAAAAAAAAAAAAAGCACTTTCTCTAAGTATCATGCCTGGCACAGCATTATTCATAGTGGCCTTGAGAATCTCGTCTGGCATCCTGAGTGTCTTCTGAGGGAACTCAGCTAATGTAGGGCAAAGGCGACATGGTATTTGCAATGCCGAATAACAAACATCTCCTTTTCTCCTTGAAATGTTCCAAGCATCTTACAAAGAGCCATATTAATAAGTCTCAGAGAACAGTGGAAGAGGTTAATAGATGTGAAAATATCTAACTTAAAGATTTGAAAATGGAGCTCATTTTATCCGCAACTTTGAGTAATAATCAACTGAAGCCATTCCAGCAAGCATCGCATACATCTTCTTTTCCCTAGTTGTCCTTTTTTAAAAAATATTTTCTCTATTTGAGAGAGAGAGAGCATGAGGGGAACAGAAGGAGAGGGAGAAGAAGGCTCCCCACCTGGCAGGGAGCCTGATGAGGGCTCGATCCTAGGACCATGGGATCATAACCTGAGCCCAAGGCAAACACTTAACCGACTGAGCCACCCAGTTGCCCTGATTCACTTGTTTGCCTTAAACAAACAAACAAACAAAAATATCTCTGAAGCAGCATGAGCTGGTTCAGGATTCTTCATCTTAGCACTATTTATGTGTTGGGACAGAGAATCTGGGGCTCTTCTGAGCATTGCAAGACGTTTACCAGCATCCTGGCCTCTACCTACTGGATGTCAGTGGCAGCCCTGATCCACCTTTGACCCTTCACATTGCCAAATGTCCCCTGGGGACAAAATTGCCCCTGCTTGAGAACAAAAGGAAAAGCCAAAGAAACTCAGGATAATCTTTGGAATCATGGCAGGGCCACAGACTATGTGTCTTAAGCAAGTTTTTTAGAAAGTTATTCTAAATCTTGGTTTAATCATACATGAAATGAGGAAAATACAAAGCTCATGGGACTTCCATAATGATTTCAGTGAAAACAGCAGTGTGGCACAGGACCCAAAACACTGGCCACTGTGTATGCAGCTCTCTTCCTTGCCTTCTAAACTAAAAACTTTAAAAATGTTTTTGAGGGACACCTGGGTAGCTCAGTGGGTTAAGTCTTGGTTTTGGCTCAGGTCATGGTCTACCTGTCATGAGATCAAGTCCCCGAGTCCCACCCCACTCCCCACTGGGAGCCCACTCTGAGCTTTGCTCAGAGCCTGCTTGAGACTCCCTCCACTTCTCTGCCCCCTTTCTCTTTCTCTCTCTCTAATAAATAAATAAATACATAAATAAATAAATAATATTTTTGCATTCTTATGGGTAGAAGAGCCATAAAAGGATCACTTCATATGAATTAGGATAGGGAGTATGGTTGCACTCCAAAGATCTAAGTTTGAGAGAGAGAAAAATAAAACAACAAAAATCTTAATTCCTCCTAACTGGAAAAGATGTCATTCTCACTTGTCCTCTTTCAGTTTTTACTGAATATTCTTTGGGGAAAATATACCGGAAATTTAAGCAGGCCATTACAAAAACGGACCCTTTCTGAATGCTTACATGTGTACCAGATACTATTCTAGGTTTATACAGATTGTCTTCTGAACTCAATTTATAGATGAGAAGTAGGAGAAGAAAGAGGTGAAGCAAGTTCCCCCAAAGAACAGAAAATGATGGTATTGGAATTTATACTGAAAAGATCTGTTGGAAAGTAGAAGAGCCAGATCAGCATCTACAAAGACAGTTGGTGGTTTGAGGAGGGGGACACACAAAGAAGCACAGCCAGAATATGTTGCCAACTCTTTGTTGACTCACCTCTGAAGACCAGTCCTGGAGGCACAAACTTCTTTCTTAAATTAAGACCTTAGAGGGCCTACACATAGAAGAGTTACGATTAGGTAATTACCATACGCAATTCAAATTAAAGTGATAAAAAATATGAAATTTAGGAAACCCCAAGAAAGTCCTATTTTTTTCCATGATGAATATATTCATGCTTTTTTTGAGACATCTAATATCATATTTTTTTTGCCAAATATTTTCCCCGTGTTGAGCTTGGCTACTGTGGATCTCGGTACAGATAACTCTGTTTTCATCCTCCTGCAAAAGTCTTGATATTTAATCAGTGATCTTGACCTTGACCCTGGATTGGAAAACTTCACTTTACTCTTCTAAACCTGATTAGATTCCCTCATTTGTACCCTCCATGTTCCTTTGGATTTAGGGAAGACACCTACTATCTAAAGGGCTAGATAGTAAATGGATTAGGTTCTGTGGGTTATGGGGTGGGTCTCAGTCACAGATAATCAATTCTGTCACTGTCGTTCAAAAACAGCCATAGACTGTATGTAAAGAAATTGACATGTCTCTGTTCCAATAATGTTATATTTACCAAAAAATAAAAAAAGAAGGTGATGGTTCAGATTTGGGGCTTGGGCCATTGTTTGCTGATCTCTGATCAAGGGTGCGGTCATGCAACATTACACAAAATTACAAAATAAAAGCAACGAAGCTTATGGGTGAAAATGGAGTTAAGAGAACAAGAGTCAAAAACATCAGTGACACAGCAAAAGACAGGAACCGAATAAAAATTATGCCACAATTGACACATGTTAAATGGTTAATAAATACACAAGTACTACAGAAATATTGGAAAATTCTTAAAGCTTGCCTGTAGAAACATGCTTTGGAACCTCTATCCTTGTGAATTATTGTGAAGTGGTAGAAAGAGGGTTGTGGGATCACTCAGGAAGTTGTAATACCAGGTGTGGCTGTGTGACTCGGGACACATGTGGTGTAGCCCATGGTGGCTGGTAGATGTGGGAGGGGTGTGTGGGGGGAAGGTTGATATCCCTGTATGGCATGGTTCAGTGGGGTAGAGTTTTTGGCATTCCCAGAGTGTTTCTTGTGGATGGAATCACACATGAGCAAACACAAAATTCTTGTTAGGCTCAAATTGTTCTTTCCTACATTACTATCAGGGGAACCAAGTCAAGGTTTCAAATGAGTGTTATAGCAGGACTGATGACTCACAGGCATCTCAGTGCTAGCACATTAGACCATGGCATCTCCAACTGTTCTTCTTTGCAAAATCTTGCTTTCTCCATGAAGGTTATTGATGCCACCAATGACTATTTAATGGCCTTAAACAAAAACTTTGACATGATCTTCAACTACTTCTGTCTCGCTCACTGCATTCAATCAGTCATCAGCTACCATCAGTGTTACCTTATAAATATATCTCAAATTCATCCTCTTGTCTCCATTGTGCACGTGTTCATGCTTACCATTTCTCACTAGAACTCTTGCAAAGTCTTTTTTTTTCCTTCCATTCCCATCTCCCTGTGCCCAATCTTCTGTGTGACCATCATTGTGATCTTTCCTGGAGCTCTAAAAGTAAAGGCATTGGGCTTAAGTCCTTTCTTTGCCCTGCTATCTGGATGATTTTGAGTGTCTAACTTAACCTCTCTACCCCTCAGCTTTCTCATCTAGAGGATGGGAATGCTAATAAATCTTGTGTCATAGGATTGGTGTCAGGATGAAATGTATAAGATGCTTAGCAAAGAGTCCAGGATATTATCATCATTGTTATTGTTGTTGTTATTATTATATGCACTCAGTAAAATAGTAGTTATGTTCAATACCATTAATATAGTTATTAGTATCACAGTTATCAGCATCATTATTGCCATCTTCAGGATAGCATCATTCTGGATGAGTTTTCCCAAGCTGGAAAACTGGACTTCAGCCCTTTATGGCATTCAGCTGAATTCAGTACAGAGTAAGTGATACTTATGTCGTGCTGACTGGATCTAAAGCAGCATCAGGGTAGATAATGCAGTTGAATATTACCACCGAGGCTGACAAAAATATCAAAGTAATATCTCCAATTTAAAGCAGAATGTCATGATGGCTATAAATAAAGTACAGAGGGAATATAGGCAAAGCGAAATTCTGGTGGAGGATTTGGGAGCTTCTGGGGAAAGGATAGGACTTGACTGGTCCTGACGGGTGGGAAGGGTCTTGAGAGGCAGATATGAGGAATGTGCTCCACTTGGAACCATACAGGGTTGGGTTTTGCTGGAAGAGGAAGGGTTTAGAAAGGGAAGATTTTCTATGTATGAGGTGGGATGAAGTGGGATAGAACATGGTTCACTGATGGATTGGGTTGCAGTGAGGGGTCAGCAGGTACTGTTCAGTCTACTTCAAAGTGAAGTGCAAGTCCATGCATTCGTGCATTCATCTTCATTTCCACCACTGGGAAGTAGACTGTGCTGTAGCATTCTCTGGGGATAAGGAGATCCAGGTGGAGGAAGGCACAGGCCAAAGTTCAGTGGTGGGGATATGTGGTGACTCTCTGTGGGTTGCCTCAAAACTGGAGTGGATTGAGCACAAGGTCCAGGGGTAGAAAAGGAATATGCAGGAATAGGTATTATTATTATTATTATTATTATTATGTAATTTATTAGGCCTTTTTAAAGGAAGAGTAAATGCTGAGAAGATGATGCCATACCTAGCTCTTTCCAAAACAGCTGAGCCAAGACCATCCCATGATAACAAGTTTCCAGAGGGTAATGGTGATGGGCTAAATTGAGAGCTTCTTGTTCCCACCCAAGTGAGTGTGCCCCAGCCCAAGAGCAGCCCCTATATCTTGATCCCACCAGTTTTATGCTGAGCTCACCAGAAATGTCAGCCCCAAGTTTCACTCACTGAAGTCACTCCCATGGAAACTTAACTCTGAAGCATTCCTGGAAATGTGTTTGACATTAGCAACTGGACTTCTAGTGTCCGAGATGTGCTTGCCCCACGGATGTTTGCTTGCAACAGTGCAAAGGAGAGACAAACAGAGGACAGGCTGTTCATCCTGAGAGCCTGGGGCATGCTCTGTCTGGGTCCCAGAGGTGTCATAGGGCCAGACAGGGTCAGGCAAACAAGTCGCTGGTAGTATGGCCCGAGGGCACTGTCCTTTTCTAGAACTTACATAAACTGTTTTCTGCAACAACAGAAGATACGGGGCTAAGAACTGACAAAATTCATTATCTTTTAATTCCTAACCTTGGTAAACCAGAGCTCTAGTAATTAGTAACCAGGCACTGAAATATGACAAGAAGGAGAGATATTGGCAACAATGGTTCCTCAGGCTGGGGAGAGAAGCAGAGAGTGTGCCTGGCATGGGCTCGGTAGATAAACACCACCCAGCATTCATGCCTTTGTACAGAGATGACTCAAAGGTGCCCTGCCCTGTCTCCTGAGCTCCAGAAGGGCCAGTATCCCACAGCAAGACCCTGGTAGAGATCATGCCCTCTAACTGGCTGCCCCACATATTTACTCATTTCATTCTCACATCACCATAGTGATCTGAGTACTAATATCCCCAATTGATTACCTTGCCCAGGGTCACATGACCGGTTAGCAGAGGAGCCAGGTCAGGCAGCTTCGCACAAGAACCGATGCTATTTTTCATATAGGAACCTAGGCTCAGAAAGGTTAGTAAACTTGCCAAAATTTGCACAGATGGCAAGTGACAAGGCTGACATCAGAACTCATGTCCGTTTGCAGCCAATGCACTTTACCTACTGACTAGCAAAAATCTTCCTGGAGGTCCCTGTGTGCATTCAGCAGCCTGACCGATTCTCTGAAGGAACAAGCCTGGAAATGCCACCTGCAACCTTGTCCAGTGGTGCTTTGCCTCGTTTCACTCTACAGTCTTGTGCTGAGAAAGACACAAACCCAAAGAGGTATGGTTGGGGGGAACCCCCAAGCCACTGTGTAGCCTGAAGCTACCCCATGCTTTCACCTGGATGTTTTCTAAAATGTGAAATTGCTTAATAAGAGTTTGCTTCTTACGTGTTTCTGATCTTTGATCCTAGTAGAACAGCTGGCATTTGACGAATGTTATTATCCTTCCACAGCAAGGGGGAAAAGAGGTTTGTGCTTTAAGAAAACATCAAAGCCTTCAGTTTTCAGAATTTTTCTCTAAGTCACTCCTAAATCACTAGCCACATCAGTAGGAAGAAAGCCCGTAAGAGTCAAAGCATGTTACAGTGGGATGCCTGGTTCAGGTTGGGGCTACAGCACTTCTTGACTGTGAATTTATGGAAATCGCTTCACCACTCTGAGCCTGACTTTTCACAAAGGAGAATAACAGCACTGTTGGCTACATTAGCCTCAGGTCCGGATCACGATGGAGCAAGACGTAGGAAAGATCTTGCAAATCTTAAGAAGCAATAACATAGTAGGGACACTGCAGTATTGCAAAGTAGGGGTGTCTGTCTCTTCTTTTAATTCTGCCAATATTAACAAATGTAATAAATATTTATGGTATACATATGATGTGCCAGACTCTTTTGTAGGCTCTGAGGACACAGGTAAATAAAACAATTTCTTGCCACGCATGCTAGTGTAACCAAATTAAGCAAATATTTACTTTGCTAAAGGTTATTAAGTCCTAAGAGGAAAAAGAAAGCAAGTTAGGGTAGAAGTATTACGGGAATCATTGCACTTTTTTAAGATATAGTGGCTAGGAAAGATCTCTATGAGAAGATTACATCTGGGTCAAGACTTAGAGAAATGAGAGTGTAGACCACAAAGGAACAACTCAGGACAGTAGCACACTTTGGGGTTCCAAGGAACACACTTTGGTAAGCACTGCTCTGGTGGCCAGACCAACGGCCTGCACTTCATGACTATGGCCCTTTGAAAGAAGTAGAGCGTGCTTCAGTCCAGCAAAAAGGAGAGGGACTTAGTCGGCCCTGATTCTGAACATGCACTTGTAAGTTAGGAGTTCGGGACATGCTACTCTCAAATATGGCATCTTGGCATATTAAATATCTTAAGCTGAAGAATTTTCCTTTTTTTAAAAATGGCAGGAGCAAAACCCCCGACCCTTTGCCCTTCTTCTCTAAAAGCAGGGGATAAATCTTCTCATGTGAAAGGTACCCTACCTGAAGCTGGAGGAAGGGAGATCTTCTTCTCACCAAAGATGGGAGCCCCAGGACTGAGAAATCGTCACAGACCTTGCTAAACTCACTCTTACCTTCCCGGTTACTTCTTCAGCATGTAATATCCCTAAGCCAAATGCTCTGTCTTGTCAATTTTTTTACAAATTTATTTTCTACTTATCTGAAAGATATAAAAGCTTCCTGCTTGGGGTGCCTGGGTGGCACAGTTGGTTAAGCATCTGACTCTAGGTTTCAGCTCAGGTCCTGATGTCAGGATCCTGAGATCGAGCTCCATATTGGGCTCTGTGCACAGTGTGGAGTCTGCTTGATTCTCTCTCTCCCTTCCTCCTACTGCACCTCCTGCTCATGCTCTCTCTCTCTCTCTTTCTCTCTCAAAAAAAAAAAAAAAAAAAAGAAAGAAAGAAAGAAAGAAAGAAAAAAAGAAAAAGTCTTAAAAAAAATAAAAGCTTCCTGCTCTGGCTTCTTTGGGTCTTCATTCTCTTGTGAAGCTTCTCGTTTGCATGCAAAAAGTCAAGGGAATGGATATGCTTTTTCTCTTGCTAGTCTTTCTTTGTCAGTTCCATTTTCAGACCCAACCAGGAGCCCTAAGAGAATTGAGGAAAATTTTTTCATCATCTCCATAAGCTACTTGCCATCTATTCGTTCCTCTTATCTGGAATCCCAGTTCAGGAAACCTAAGAAGAAAACCCAGGAAGCTTTCAGAAAACTGGCATCTTGAAAAAACCACTCTGTAAAGCCTGCTAATTCTGCAGACTCCTGGGCTCCCATTAGGGCTGTAATCAGAAAGGAACATTCGCTATGCAGAGGGCGAGTGCAGAGCTGACAAGGCCGGCCCACTATAGGTCTCCCCAACGATCAGAAAGTAGAAGGGACCTATGAACCCTTTCATAAGCCAAAATGGCACAAAGTGAAGCAATTACCATTCTTTCCTAAGGAAAAGTTGTTGAGCATTCCCAGACCCCCTCCAAAAATAACCTCTTGGGCTTTTTCTGATACCATAGGACACATCTTACTAATGGATGCACAAGATAAATTGAAATAAAGCCCAGATGCTCAGAGACAGAGTTCAAAGCTATTGTTGGCCTGGCACTGAGATGCTGGAGCATAGATCCCTGGGAAGGGATGTGTGTGGGGGGGTGCCCCGCCGCTAGTAGGGGTGTCTGCTGGCTCTCTCAGGGCTCACTGCAAAACAAATACTGAATGCTGTTTTCTCGTTTTGCCTTTTTTTTTTCATAAAAGCAAAAATCCTTTCCAGATTTCTCTTGGTTGCCCAAACCAGGTACCAATGTAGTTCTTTTGTAAATGTGAAGTGGTGTAACATGAGCTTTGAGAAGTGGGGGCTGCTGCACCGGCTGCATGGGGGGGTGTTTTCCAGCCCCCTGCTCCTGTCAGGAAATAGCAGCGTCCCCAGCTGTGGGAACAGGGGCAAGTTCAGCAGTCTCCGTGTCATCACAGGGCTATGGAGGAGATCTGCAGTGTCCCCAACAGCACAGAAGCACCAGGAGGTCATTGGTGACCCCCGAATGACAAAGCTGGTCTTAGGTCGGCCAAAGACTGCATTTGGACCACCTGAGGGTCAGTTAGATCGAGAGTGTTTGTTGCGGCTGGAGCTCTGCATACACCACATTGCCTGTGGAGAACAAGGAGCAGAGCGCTGGGCAGGGTTCCCAGGCAACACATTCAGCCTGAATTTTACTTAACAAGTATCGGACTCAAATTGCTATGCTCAGCTTCATAGCCTCACTCCTTCCAGTGAAGCAAGAATAAAGGACTGACTGTGTCTCAGTTGCCCTGGGATATGTTCTTGCTGCTCAGAGATGAGGGAAGAGACTCAGAGGTAGGGAGCAAGAGACAGGCTTCTAATCCCAAACATGTCTAGCCAGGGACCTGTAGCAAGGGAGTAAATGCTCTGAGTTTCAGTATTTCCATCTGCAAAACGGGAAATCCTTTCTTCATCCAGTAGGAATTCTTCAAGGGTTGATCCAACCGTCTTGTTGAAAGTCACGATTATGTTACTTAAAATAGTGTTTTTTGGTGATCTGTCAAGTGAAGACACAAGATACCACCAGAGAGATATGTGAGAGGGAAAGAGATCTATGATACTCACAAGTCCTAGAAGAGAGAGGCGTGGCAGGCCACACAGGGAGGGGACCAGATGAGAGGAGGGCGCAGGGAATAGGCTCAACCAAATTTAGGTGGGGAACTGAGAGACTGAGCACCTGTGGGCAAGTACCTTTTTTGGGGGTCAGAGTGGAGTACACAAGCCAAAGGTTTGAGGAATTTCATTGGTGTGTTCTGATGTTGGTAGCTCACAATTAGAGGAGGACAAAAAGAGGAACTTGTGACAGGGACCAGCCATGCAGGACATCCCACTAGGGTAAAAACCATCATGCAAAAAATTTCCAGATCCTTCTGGCAAGACAAAAATTCTCTGGGGATTTACATGAATTTGCAAATTTGCAGCCACGTGGATGGAGCTAGAAGGTATGATGCTAAGTGGCATCAGTCAATCAGAGAAAGACAAATACCATATGATCTCACTCCTGTGCAGAATTTAAGAAACAAAACAAGAGTGAAGAAAGAAAGAGAGAGGCCAGCCAAAAAACAGACTCTTAACTATATAGAACAAACCAGAAGGGGAGTGGGTAGTTGGGGGATAGGTGAAACAGGTGATGGGGATTAAGAGTGCACTTTCCTGATGAGCACTGAGTAATGCATAGAACTGTTAAATCACTATATTGTACACACTGGAAACTAATATAACACTGTATCTTAACCATACTGGGATTAAAACAAAGCTTAATGAACAATATGCAAATGAAAGGTCCTAGGACCCCTTTAGGACCACCAGACAGCCAACATTTTTACCCTCCTCTCATTTTTTACCCTCTTTTCCATCCTGCTCATTGGATTCTCACTGGTAAATGTGTTTTCTCTAACTGCTTTCATTTAGAAACTACTTGCACACCAAATACAGATAAAAGGCATGTTTTAAAAATGGTTTTATATCAGCTGTTTCTTTAAATTAAATAAGAATATTTTTCCATGAAATCATATCTCTATGAGGTAGGAATCATGAAATGAAGTTGACATTTTTAGAGGAGAAACTGGGGTGGGGGGGGCTGCTCAGAGAGGTAAGGAATCCACAGAGGTCACACAGCTAAAAAATGCCAAAGCCGTTCCCAGTCTGATTTCAATTCCGTGATCGAACTGAAAAGCTATACTAGTCAACTAATTTTTATAACAAATTATCCCAAAATGTAGCATTTTAAAATAACAAACACTGATGATCTCACTCAGCTTCTTGGTGTCAAGAATCAGGGAGAATCTCAGAGGAGTGTTTCAGATTGAAGTCTGTATTAAAGCTGTAGTGATGACGTTGCCTAGGGCTGCAGTCATCCCAGTACTTTGCTGGAATATAAGATCCAAATTTGCTCCCATGGATGTTGGCAGGAATCATGTAGGCCTGTCTATAGGACTGCTTACAGTATGACAGCTGGCTTCCCCCGAGTGAATGACCCGAGAGAGAATGCTCCCCAGATATATATCCTAGGAGGTATCTAACCCAACCTCAGAAGCAACACATCATCTCTTTTCCCATAAAATGCTATTGGTCACAGAGAACAACCCTAGGAGAATGTGGAGCGCACCTCCTAAGTGTGTTATCTTCCAGGGGACCAGGACTGTGGTGCGCCACCTTGGAGGCTGGATTGGATTGCCCAGCAGAGTTCAACGTTATCACTTGCAAAGGACTCAACAGCCCCTTGGCTGATGGTCTCCCTCCCAGCCACCCATCAGCATGGAGAAGGTAGGGGAAGGCTTTTCTAGGCATCTTCTCCTTGATAGAGCAATCAGGAACAAAGGGAAAGAGGAAAACGACATAAACCTATGCTATTTTTACATCCTTCACCAGTGCCTTGAAAACATTGGGCATGATATGCTGAGGGTAGTTCCCACTTTTCAGGATAGGCACACACCCTTTTTTTTATGAGAAATGGAAAAGGGGAGGAATGGGGCTTACTTTTACAGTCTTTCTGGACACAGATTCCCTGTCAGCTTTAGTGCTATTTTTCTCACAACATGGCAGGACACAATCTAGCTCAGAAACTAAGAAAACCTGATGGGAAGAGAAGGGGAGAAATGAGCCATAAATGTTGGCTACACTTCCCAGCACCAACAGATGATAAACTCCTGCTGCTCCTTGCATAGAGCTGTGGCTACAGCTGCTCTTGCCCCCTTCTAAAAATAGCAATCAGAGTGGAGAGTATTTCTGCAATAGTAGAGTGTCACCTTCATTTTTAAAACATGAATAAGCTACACAGATGCAGCCTGTGGGGGCTAAAGCATCAGGCAAGAGAGACTCTGGGAAGAGGCAGGGGCAGGTTTAGTCAGGGGGTTCTGGAAAAGAGTTGGTTATTCATTCACTCTTTCAACTGATGTTTAGGTGGCCTTTATTATGAGATGGCTACTAAGTATTTGGGGGAATATTAAAATATAAGGGATGCAGGGCCTGCCTTCCAGAGGTAGAATATTATCAATTGATTCCCATAGATTTAATAGAAAGACATATCTTCAATCACTTACTCATTCACTGACCAGAGATTACTGTGTCAGACATTGTACCGGACACTGGTGTGGCAAAGGTCGGTAAAATAAGTTGTCTGTTCTCCAGAGCCTATGGTATCCTGGAGGGTCAGGATTATGGTGGGTCTGGGATGATAAGGGAAGAAAGAAAAGAGGAAGTTCCCAATTCAGTTTAGGGGAGAGGATGGAGAAGTTTCTAAGGGGAAGTGGTACTGCAGCTGAGTCTCAGAGAGAGTTTAAATCATTCCTTACATGCATGTGATGTAATATGCATGTAATGCATAATGACTTGTGTAACTAACTTTCCATCTGTCTATCCAGTAAGGGGGTGTGGCTTAGAGGTTGCAGGCATGGGCTTGGGTTTGGATCCCAGTTCTGCCACTTTCTAGCTGTGGAACCCTAAGTAAGTGACTCTGGATGCCTGTTTCCTCATCCGTAAAATGGGGATACTATTAGAAATTACTCCTTAAGAAATTAAAAATAGAGCTTCCCTATGACCCTGCAATTGCACTACTGGGTATTTACCTCAAAGATACAGATGTAGTGAAAAGAAGGGCCATCTGTACCCCAATGTTCATAGCAGTAATGGCCACCATTGCCAAACTGTAGAAAGAACCAAGATGCCCTTCAATGGACGAATGGATAAGGAAGATGTGGTCCATATACACTCTGGAGTATTGTGCCTCCATCAGAAAGGATGAATACCCAACTTTTGTAGCAACATGGACAGGACTGGAAGAGATTATGCTGAGTGAAATAAGTCAAGCAGAGAGAGTCAATTATCATATGGTTTCACTTATTTGTGGAGCATAAGATATAACACGGAGGACATGGGGAGATGGAGAGGAGAAGGGAGTTGGAGGAAATTGGAGGGGGAGTTTCATGAGAAACTGTGGACTCTGAAAAACAATCTGAAGGTTTTGAAGGGGTGGGGGGTGGGATGTTGGATGAGCCTGGTAGTGGGTATTAAGGAGGGGCACGTACTGCATGAAGCACTGGGTGTGGTGCATAAACAATGAATTCTGGTACACTGAAAAGAAATTTTAAAAATTAAAAAAAAAAAGAAATTACTCCCTATGATCATTATGAGAATTAAATAAATGAGTTAAAGTCTGCAAAGTGCCCAAGAGAGTACCAAGTGCAAGTAAGTACTAAGAGTACCAAGCTCTATGTAGGTATCACTCACTTATTTCTAGCTACAGAGGAGATAGTAATAAACATTTTCCAACAGAATGCCTCCTGGTTATGTTTCTGGGTAGTAGGAACTAAAAGCAGGGCCCACGAAAGAGAAAGGCCAAGATGCTGGTTTTGAGAGAGGTCATAGAGATGAGGGGAGGAGTCTTTATGCTTATCCACGGGGAAAAGCCAGAGTTGCAAACTTTTGGGTAGGAAGCAGGGGCAAGAGCCAGGCTTCTTAGATCTTCACAGTATCAGAGGCCTTGAGGTGGGAGCTGTTGTACTGATACCTTCATGGATGTTCTGGCTAAATTGACTGCAACATGGCAGGGGGTGGGGGACAGAGTGTTTGGGTCCATCTCCAGCAGCATCCTGCAGGGCAGAAGATGGCAGACAAGAACCTGGTCTGCTTTCAAACTCTTTGCTCTCATTGTGTCCCCCCCTTCTCCACTCGTTCCCTTTGGGAGGCCCAGAGACTGTACCTATTGGGGAAACTGAACCTGCAATCAACGTCCGACTTATATCCAAGTAACTGTTCTACAAAGTGTCGAGTGGGAACCCTTATGTGTAGCCACAGAAAGAGGCATTTTGTCTACACTGTGGTACCATGTTTTATGCATATCATTCCATATTTAGCTTCAGACCAGCCTCCTGAGGAAGCTTGTATTATCATTCCTATTTTAAAATGAATGAAGAGTTATTCAGAGCAATTAATAACTTTCTTGATGTCACTATTAGCAGTTGGAAGAATTGCACTGTAAGCTTAGGTCTGTATGACTCTAAGGCAAGTGCTTGTAACTTCTGGGCTATGTGGTATCAGAACTAAGGGGTTGTAGAATTTCAGAGAAGAGTAGCGAGGGAAATGGTGAGGACTTCCCCGGCAACTGAGTATTTGGTGTGAATATCAAAAATGGGTAGTGTTTTACATGTGCAAAAGGTAGAACATGTCATTCTAGATGAAAAAATGCAAAGGGTGTGAGGGTATGAGGGTTACGAACCTCCCAGGGATTTGGAGAGGAGGTCATTGGAGCTAACACATGGGAATGTGGCCACACACAATTTGGCTAGGGTCAAGTTCAACGAGGGTCATTTGTTCCCTCCACCTAATAAAAACGCAAGCTCTTCTTTATAGTGATTGGTTCGGAAGGGGAATGGAGGGAAAGCCTCTGTGTCCTACCATGAAACACACGCAAGTGACATTCTGTTCCAATAGTCTTTTGCCCATGGTTGTTGCTCAGTTTCTGGATCACTGTCTGAGGATGGTGGCATGACCTCTAGACACTGCAAGGGACTCAGCCGTCTGGATTGGACTTGATGATATGAAATGAGCAGAGCAGCAGCAGAAGAAAAACCTGAAAGGAGCTGAACCTTAGACCCAAGCTTGATGGATCCTGAAGCTGAGGTGTCTGACTATGCCAGGAAAGAGTCCCTTCCAGCTCGTCTGGGCAATCCTTACAATTCTCATGGTGATGCCAGTTTGGACACAACCATTCCACAGAGAGCTCCTGTGTTTTTGAATTAGGGTTCACAGAATTATCAAGTCTGGGATTTGTTTTTAATGATCTTGTTCTTTTCCCACACCATCCTTGACTAGAAATCATCCCCAGGCAGCTAGCATGTCATTTTCAGAGGTAACGTGAATCCAAAGCAAAAAAACTCTGACCTATTCACCAAGAGAGTAGATATGGTATCATTAAAAAAAAAAAAAAAAAAAACACAAAACAAAACAATGAAGCATTGCTTTTGTAAGTAACAGTTCAGATTCATACACTACCTCTTAGCACTGAGCTGTTCCATGAATTTGGATAAAGTGCTCACCTTGCCCAAGCCTCTGTTTTCTTTCTTCTTTCTTTTTTTTCAAGATCTTATTTATTTATTTACTTGACACAGAGAGAGCAAGCGAGCACATAAGCAGGCAGAGCAGCAGGCAGAGAGAGAGAGGGAGAATCAGGCTCCAGATGAGTAGGGATCCTGAAGTGGGGCTGGATCCCAGGACCCTGGGATCATGACCTGAGCCGACTGAGCCACTCAGGTGTCCCAAGCCTCTGTTTTCTTAACCGTAAAATGAAGTCAAGAAATTGTGCCTCACAGGATGGATGTGGACAGAAGTAAATAAGGTGCACTGCTATTTTAGAGCCTCGAAGAGCTTTTGGATGGCATGAGAGATAATAGAGTCATTTAAGAATCTGAGGGAAACCTCAGGACCCCTAAGGGGTCCCCTTGGACACTACTTTCTACCTTCTCTGTTAGACCCCCTGAAAGTACAATAGAGTTTTCTTCCCAGGAACAAAGCAGAAGAGAGAAGAGTTTCAGGCACTGTTGGTGCTTGCTGTAGGCAAGGTCTCCAATCACTTTCATGTCCTCTCAGGCCTAGCAAATGTTAGGGGTGGTAACATCAAGGTGCATGTACATTTAGAAGAGGTGAACATCTAGGTTAGCAACAGCACAGACCCAAAATGTCTCCTTCTCCACTGCCCCCTCACATGTCTAGTTGCTACCTGTTTGTAGTTTTGTGGTCTTGAGAAAGTTATTTAAGCGCACAATGCCTTAGCTTTCTCCTCTGACAATAGCGACATTAATAGCACCTCCCTCGTCATACTATGGTTGTGAAGAATACTTACGATACGACATATAAGCAGCATGTCTGGCACAGAATAAGCACTCAATGAACATTAGCTCCTGCTAACATGATAATTACTGTAGTATGTCGCAATCACCTCTTTCCTTCCCCTGGAGGTTATCAGCCCCACCAGACTGCGTGTTCCCCGCAGGTGGTGCAGGGCTGGGGGGTCTGCCATACAGTAGATGAAGAGTAAATGATCTAGAAAGGCCAGCCATCCCAGTGGACAGGAGCAGGCAGACAGCAGGACAGAACTGCTTGGAGGGGTAGAAAATGGAGCTGAGACTCAAAATGAGCTGAAGTCATTGCCGTGTAAGGAGGAGTAGCCGGAGGTCTCCTCCGGGGCTGGGGCCCAGGCATCCTACAGGATGAGGCCAGCACCAACTGGGAACTCAAGGCAACAGCTACCGGAGGCCTTGAGCTGCGTGTTAGGAAGGAGGGAGTCTATCCCACGGGCGTCAGGGTTCGCCAAACTTCAGCCTGCATCACCTGCATGGTTTTTGCCAGATCTGAGCAACGCGGGATCTCTGACTTAACCTCTTAATAGTTCCCTTAAATTAACTTACCTTCTTTAAACTTGAAGAAACCTACAGTCAAAGAAAACCCTATTACTCTTGTCAGTAATAACCCATATCTTCTGCTGTAAATATAATGGTGAAACAAGTAAAGTAAAAACAACTTACTTTCATAAACCCCTACTGGATACTTTTGTCTGTGAAGGCTCAGAGCCTACTGTCTCTTGGCTAAAAAGGGAAATCAGTAGGTTTTCGAGGAGTGTGAAAACCATCAAGCACATATGGCCAACTTTTCACTTAGAAGGATGCAGAGGAAGCTGGGAAGGGAATGTGCTTGGTGCCAGGGAATCCGATGTCAGGTAATTCTGTCACTGTGGGTTTCTGAAAGCATCCTCTGAGCTCACAAGGGCAAAGGTCGCACATTAGGGAAACCATCTCAGGGTGATGGGAATAAGTTTTAATGGTTTTATGGAAGAAAAGGGACTCCTTTGGAACATCTTTCTGGCTATATGGGGGGGGGTTGTGGATTTATAGGGTCTGAGATTCGAGGCTGGGAGTTCAGGTAGAAGCAAAGAACCACAGCCCAGATGACAGGTAGTGAAGGTCTGAGAGAAGAACATTGTAGGGTGGAGGGGCGGGGGGAGGGAGAAGCCACTGATGGAATATCCAAGGAGCATGGACAGTGCTTGCTGATTGACTGTCCAAAGAAAGAATCTGGGATGACCTCCCTGGGGTCAGCTTGGGCCAGAGGGAATATGACCGCACCAAATGGAAGAGAATTCTGCAAACACTGTCCCCACTGCTCTTTTCTTAACTTGTCCATCATCTTCTTCCAGGCTCCCAGGTGCTGCCATCTTACTTCTAGGAGCTCAGACCTTTGGGATGCCTCCAGTCAGAGCTGCGGAAGAGTTCATACTCCAAACCCATTAGACTGCCTACAATGATCCCAAGGTAGGGGACTAGATGAAGACAAAGCACTCTATACCTTGTTCTCCCCATTCCACTACTATTATACAGTTGAGAACTGGAGAAAAGGAAAATCAAGCACGGGGGCAAAAAGAACTTCAAAATTCTCCCAGAGAATCCTACAAATCCAGGTGTGGATTTCAGGATCTCACTAATTTTCTTTTTCCAATTGGTGACTAAGTGGGGTAGAGAAAATTAGAGGCTGACTGTATGCATTTACAGCTCTGATGATTTCATAGTGCTGCCAAAGGAACAGTTTCCTTGGTCCCAGGCTTCCTTATGGCACTGCTCAGACAAACATCTTTAATTGCTACCATGGAACTCCTGCCCCCTTTCCTCGAGGGGCCAGTGGTCTTCACATCAATTCGCTATATCCTAGAAATGAGGAATATCCATCTTACTTCTCCCTGATGCAAATGAAAATATCAGCTGGCAGTCACAGCAGAAAGTGGCTAATGAAACAGCTCACACTATGGTGTAAATGACTATGAATAAATTAACTGTCTAACATTTAGCAACACATTAATCCAGAGGTATAAATATCATATGTGAAATTTCAGATCCATGGGATTTTATTTTGAAGTAGCAAATACATCTTTTCCCTCCTGTGAACCTATCCTAAATCAACAGACACCAAGGCACTAAAGTTTCATTGATTGGGTAAAAGTGGTCTATAAAAGACACTCCCAAGAGTGTCACGAACAGTCTTACTTTCAAGTCCAGCCACAAAGTAAATTAAGTTCTGAAACAAACACCTTCTGCTATTCTTAAGAATGATCACATCTATTTCAAAATGAAAACTTCTCCTTTGGTGATGCTTTAAATTGAAAAGACAGTAAAGGTAGTGGCAGAATGCATAAAAACCCTCTGTGGAGGACCAAAATATTTCCATGCAACTTTGTTAGTGGGTAGACTACTGACAGAATCTGATGTTTCATAGGTAATTCAAACCTATTATCTAAACAGAAAAGTGGAAGGGAACACAGAAAAAAGTGATAAACATTCCAGAAATTACAGAGGCAAACTATGGAGTTCACTATTTTGAGAAAGTAGTGATTTCTGCTCCCCTCATTATAAATATGTCAATTTCCTTTAGTTGGACAGCCTTTGCATTTGTCCTTGTTGACAAATTTCCTATGTGAGACTACTTGAAAAGACTGAAGAAGTTGTTTGTAATTTGATTTAAAATACCTCTTTGACTCTGAGACGGGAGGTCAGTAGGTGTTGTAAATTGTGGCCATTCAGAAGCCACAAGGTCAGTGCCAGCCAACAGGTCTATTTCCTTTGACATTTAGGAGAGGAGCTAAAACATATAGCTGTATTATGGTCTGCTATGTCAGAGAATCAAAATTAAGGATATGGGCTAGAGAACAAACTCTTTCTTCATCAAGTCATGTTTTTCTGACCCAGAAGTGCCTTTTCTGACATAGTACTCGATTATTCAGTCAAATCATAGATTCCTAAGATAGAAAAGAGCTTAAATGTACAAATACTCCATGTTGTTATATCTAAAATAATGGTTTTCAACCCTAGATGCTCATCAGAATTCCCTTGTGAGCTTTTTAAAAAAATGCACATGGAGGAGCTCCACTCCTCAGCTACAAATCATTATCCATGGTCGCTGGGGCCTAGGCACCAGTATTTCTGGAAGCAACCCTCCTTCTCCTGGCCCCTGATGAATAGCCAGGGTTGGGAACCACTGACTTAGAAATCAGACTCACCCCTAGTGTTGAGATTGTGCTTCTCAGTGGTCAAATTCAAGGAATACTTCATTCATACATAAGGGGTTTCCTGTAAAATGAGTCCTGATACAGTATTTATTTGCTTTCCTCTTTCCATGTACAACATGGACTTTCCCTTTCCTCTGTAGTCAGGAAAAGAGAGTTTGAGCAAGAGTAAGATATGAGCTGAATGGGGAGAAGGGGTCAGAGGCATCATCCTCCCCACCACCATTCCTTAGAGAGAATCTTCTTCAAGGTTCTACCAACAACATCCAATGAAGCCAACTGGTATGGGGTATGAGTGAAGATTGGGGAACTAACCCACTAGACCCTGTGCCAACCCAGTGCCAACCCAGTGCAGCCTGGACTTTGCACCTTGTGGCTATCCCACCTTTGGCTTGGCTATTGTAGTATTTCTGCCTGGGAGTGAGCTACAAGGATCCCTTTCAGCCTACCCAACCTGAGGCATGTGTCAGCTGTAATAGTCACAAGAACCAAACACAAAGACAGTTGGTGACTATTATGCATGTAAATTAAAATGTATTCTCGGGCTTAGGATATTAGGTTATCATTGGGTTATTTTATAGGCATCTGCAATATGTACTCCTCATTCTCAAAAATGATGATCTAGCCTTTAAACTTAATGAGTCAGTGAATAATTGTTGAACTTCTGTGCTTAACAACTTACCAGGCACTTAAAAATATATATATTTATTTATTTAAGAGCGAGAGAGAGCCCTGAGTGTGAGCAGGGGTGGGGGTGGGGGAAGAGCGAGAGGGAGAATCAGGCTCCCCACTAAGCAGGGAGCCTGATACAGGACTCCATCTCAGGACCCTGGAATCATGACCTGAGCCGAAGGCAGCTGTCTAGCTGACTGAGCCACCCAGGCACCCTTGTACGAGGCACTTTAGTGAACAGAGAATAAGACCTAAACTCTGTCCCCAGAGAGTGTCTATTTTGTGCATCTGTAAACAGTGAAAACATTGTGATTTGAAAAAGCAGTGGTCTCTGAGACTTTAGACACTGACCAAAAGAGAAAGTACACGTAGCAGAACAGCAAAGAATAAATTTGGACCCAAATGGGGAGATATCTGGAAGGGTCATGAGAATCCAGCAAAGAAAATTACACTTGGTTAAGACAGCCACAGTGGGGATTTGGTTCCTAGGAATGCTCTGATTGCACGGTGAGCAGTGGTACCCTCAGGAAAGGGGGTTATCTGGGAGAATGGAGGCAGGCTGGTGGTACACTGAAGCAGGGGATGTAACATGATTTTGTGGCTATGGGATCCCATTGTGAATGGAAAAATGATAAGAATTGGGCTTTGGGAATGGAGAGCAAAGAAGAACGAGCAATGAAGAAGGTGTAAGATTTCTAGGGTAAATGAGTGTATGGCTACAGTCATCTTGGAACGGAACCAAAATTTGCTTTTAAAGACATCAGGTTTGAAGCCATTCTAGGACGTCTAAATAAAACTCCCAGTTGGTAATGGAAGATAAGAGGTTAGACTCTGAGTAAGAGAGATTGGAATGATGGATCCTCTGACAGAGGACTTAGGAGGAAAAGGGAGCTCAGAGTTGCAGAGTCTGAGAAACAACAGCCTCTAGAGAAGAGATCATCAGTAAGCTCTGTGTGTCAGAAATATGTTTGTGTAGTTATTTATATGTGCAAATGCCTCCTCCGTGGTTTTATTGAGGTTGAAATCTCAGACTTTTGCCCAAAACAACTCCATTTTATGCCATCAGTTTAAAATCTCCCACAAAGAATGAAATTCTTTTTGTATATTTCCGTGTTGACCAATTAACTCTAACAGAACATTTTGTCAGATAGAAAAAAATGTGTGCAGAAAAGGAGAGACAGTTACCTTTTAAAACTGACCTTTCATTTTTCATATTTTATTCATCCTTTTTTAACAGATAAGGTTAAACTCATTGTTATTTAAACCGTGTCACTAATTCAGTGAATTTGTGGGGAAAACCTTGAAACTTAATAGTACTGAAGATTTTAAGCATCTTATTTTAATGAACCTGTTATCACTTTTTCTCCAATTACCAATCAATCATGCTCCTTTTTATTCCCGACTGTGAAATATGGAGCAACGTAGGAGTATTTAGCAGAGAATTTGTACGTAATGGGATTCAACCAGGAAATCATACAGAATAATGATCATCATTTCTCTTTGGGACTCTGAGTGAATATAACTAACCTATCTGGGCCAATTCCACCTCATCTATAAAATGGGCCAGATGAGATCTGACTTGCTCATCTAATAGGTTTTCCATAAAGACTAAAAAAAAAAAAAAAGGAATAACCTATGAAAGAACTTTCTAACCCATAAAACCTTACAGGCATGAAAGTTACCACTGTTGGAAATCATATGAGTACCCAGAAGAGTGGAGAAGAGTTCTCTATTAGCCTAATGTTGAGGCAGATAAAGGAGCATTTGGCTGGGCTATGAGCGATACAGAAGGCAGGTGCATTTGAGATTGTCTTAGTTTGGGTCCCTCCACGGAAGGAGGCATAAAGCAAAGGTTCTTATTAATGTTGTTTTTTTGGGAAGTTCTGTGAGGAAATGGGGAAGGAAGACAGGGAGGAGGGACAGCAACAAAGGGTGCAAACCTAAGCAGGACACTGCTGTGGGCGGCACGGGGTCAGCCCCCAGGGACCCTCTGGAGGACTCTGTGCAGCACTCCTCTGAATTATCCAGTGACATGAGAAGCTTGGGTACTTAGTCTCTAACTCCCATCCCCCAACCTGGAGGGTTGCTCTTAGTGCCTTAATTCCTGACATTTCCAGGCTGTGACACATAGGAGCAAAAGGAAACAAGAATATGTCACCCCAAGATACACATCTCAGACAAAGATTATTTTGAGCTGAAGGCAATTAATAAGTAGCAAAATCAGAAAAAACTCCCTGTACCTCCCCCCCTTTTCTGCCTAAAGACAGGATATAAATTCAGTTTTATAGAAGATGGCACCAGAAGAATCTACAAACAAACCTTACTCCATCAGTTTCCTTCTATATGTTTACTTTACTACAATTTTGCCACCCTTGGAAGCCAAAGACCACTTACTTTCTTTGGTCCTGTCATTTTGGTATGAATTATTTTTTATTTTAAGATTTTATTTATTTATTTGACAGACAGAGATCACAAGTAGGCAGAAAGACCGGGGGGGGGGCGGGTGGGAGGGGAAGCAGGCTCCCTGCTGAGCAGAAAGTCCAAAGCAGGGCTCCTTCCCAGGATCCTGAGATCATGAGCTGAAGACAGAGGCTTAACCCACTGAGCCACCCAGGTGCCCCTTGCTATGAATTTATTGTTCTTTGTTAAAGATGCCATATAACCCAGAGTTCTGAGGCACTTCTGTGTTACTCATCTCGGGGTACTTCCGTGTATTACATATGTGGTACGCATGTTGGTAAACCTGTTTTTCTCTTGTTTATCTGTCTTTTGTGACAGGATCCTCACTGTAAGACCTTGACATGGATAGAGGAAAACCATTTCCTCCTCTCCAGAGCTAAGCACGCTCCCACTGGCTAAAGAGCACCTTTAGCTAGAGTTGCCAGAAGCCTTGGGCATGTACTGGAATATCTGTAGGTGACTTCCAGGGTGAAACAAGGTCATACAGGAGGGGCATCACACCTCTGCTTTGCAGCCAGTACAATTTGGTTTTGAATCCTGGATCTGCTCCCCCTAAACTGTCTAGCACATCGCTCAACGTTCCTGACTTCAATTTCTCTAGCTGCAAACCAGGGACAGCACTAACTACCTTGCAGAATACTAAATCAGTTATGCATTCTTTTGATGGTATATCCAATCACCAATGTTATTCAAAAATAGTAAATGTCCTGGGAAAAAGCTCACATGATAGAATTAAAGGAATACAAGAAGTCACACTTACTTGCACGATGAGCCCATTTTTGTAAAGGACAAATATTTTATGCAGAAGGATAATCATTAGGACAAACGTACTAAAAGATTAAGAGTGCTTATCCTAATTTCTATTTCCCTATGTATGCTTTTCTTCATTTTTTAAAGTTTCTGCCAAGAGTTTCTATTACTCTATAATCAGAAAGAGGCAAATTTCACAGAACCCACTCTTCAGGACTCTTATGAAGATGATAGATGGTTGCACAAAAAAAAAAACTGTTTATCGCAGTACATGACACAGAAATGTGCTCAATATATGACCATTCAAAAAGCAAGTAATACACATTACTAAGGAAATAAGAGCTTGCTTACCATGCAGCAGGCACTGTGCACAGCACTTTGCATTTATATCCCTTTTAATTCCCAAACCAGTCTTACGCCGTAGGTACCAACCTCACCATAGCTGCGCAGATGTAGAATAATGAGAATTAGGAAGAATACAGAATCTTATTAAAGAGACATATTTCTATGTCCCCAAACCCTTCAGGATGGCTTGGACATTTTAAAATAAATCACTCAGAAAAAATAAAATAAAATAAAATAAAATTCACTTCCTTCCTTTCTTTTTTTTCTTTTTTTTTAGTTCAGAGCCTGAACATAGTTTAAAGTTGAATGTCGAAGAGTAGCCCCTAGGTGACCCTGGTCCATGAGCAGACTGTTTGGCAGAAATCAAATGGACCTGCGGAGCTCCCAGCTTGGCCTATAGGGTAAGGTTTCTGAACATCTCTTGAAATGCAGTTATCTTTGCTAACAACAAAGGAGAGCTGGAGACAGCGTTTCAGCCTGCAAAGATCCTGTACCTCAGAGATTAGAAGAGACTGCTTCATGGACCATTCTGTTGCAGGCCACAGAATCAAAACATGCCCGTTTGGAGTACCACCTGAGAAAGAAAGAAAAGAAGATTTGCATTGGGCAGAACGGTGTTACTTCGCTTTATCTGTGTTGCTGACAGTAGAGATGAGGCTCTTTTCTTGTTTCTTTGTTATTGTTGTTGGTGTGCTGGGTTCCATAGACAGAAGCATGTAGGGCTTAATTAAAATAGTTCAAATGGCCTTCGTCTGTCAAGCTGACAATTCCCCTCGAAATCCTCTTTGTTTTCCCCTTAGTGAATTTCATTATAAGAAAATCAAAGAGGAAAAACTCTGGAAACTGTTACCTCGAAAATAAACAGGGTGAAGAGAGTGGGGGAGGAAGCGATGGAGGAGGGACCAGTGGCAGCATGACTGGGGATAACAGCAAAGCCATTCTAATTTTCAGCTTAGCTCTTTTCAAATGACAGAGAGCTTCAGCTACTGCCTGTCAGAGGTGGAGGCCTTTGAAAATACACAGGAGAGCTCTAGGTCTATTTTCCCCCAGCTCTACTCAGACTCTGTTTCTTGTTGGCAGGAGGCAACCAGGGAAGGTGAGAACGGCCTCACCTACTGCTGTTTTGATTCCAGGTGGCAGGAAAGCTTGCAGCCCTTTGAACATGTGCTCCTGTTAATTTGGTGGAGGCTCCTGTGTGTGTGAGCAAAAGCCCTTGTGTCCCAGATAGAGGACAAGCCTTGGTGTCTAAGAGCTATGAATTCTGGGACTCCCACTAGTGTGCTTTTATTCATGCATTGAATCCCTTGCAGCGTTATGAAAGCTAAGTAAAAAAATGGCCTGTTGCCAGCTTTGTTTTGTGATGCTTTCCTAGACTTTTCCTAGATTTTCTTCACCTTTTTAAAAAAATGTATATTCTCTTGTGTTTTCCTATGCATTATTGTGAACTGGCTTAAGTTGTTTTTAGAAGAAAGTATAAAGAATGTTCGAATTGTTTGTGGACCATAATGAGGGATCCACTCAGTACTTGGACAGAAGGTGGTCCTTGAGGAATGAAAACCATGCGGACACTGTATCCCAGGGAGTATGGTTGTAGATCATTTTTTCCCTCTGGAGAAGGAATGATCCAGCTAAAAGGGGTAACGTGGATAGAAAACTGGGTTCAAAGATCCCTATTTGACAGTCCATCATTGTTTCAGACAGAGTCCCTAGGCTTGGGGATGACAGGAATTCTGACCATCAGCCATGGATACCACTAGTGTGAGGCAGTGGTGGTTTTTCAGGCCTCTCCATGGCCCGAATAAAAAGCTTCACAAATATCCATTTCCTTTTGTGCTATATCAGTGCCAACCTGACACATTTCTGATGATTTTATTGAGCTCTGAGCACCCTGATGGGGGTACTATCGACAAAAAGGAAAAGCATACTGATTACTAGAACGAACTCTGTCTTACTAGAAACTTAACTCATTGGACTTCTGGCATTGAATCATTAGTCATATGTCCATAGTTAAGACAAGTTTAACACCAAACACTGATCACACCAATGAACAAAGTTGACTTTCTCTATGTGTGTAGTTGGGTCCCAGACTGAGCTTATCAGTTCATCTAGGAAACTGAACCCTCTGGGGCTTTGAAGTGGCCAGGCCTCAGCATTGCTATGGTAATAGCTTCTGCTAGTATCTGTTTGATTGGGTTCCCACAAAATCCTGAGATAATGATTTGATTACAGTTTGTTTACTAGGGAGATGATTATGAGGAGCCCTGGAAAGATAGGAGGAATGAGTCAGATGTGGGAAGAAACCACTGTGGTCAACTGAGACTCAATCGCTTTGGGTCAGTTTGCGAGATGGTGTCAAATACTTCAACTTCCCAGGAGAAGATTTATCCTTGATCACATCCAACATTGGCTAAGGATTGCTCCAGCAGGAATTAACTCCCGAGGACACTGCTTCGGCTGAGTAGATTTCTTTGGCCAGGGAAAGCCTCAGCCATAGATATGGGGTTGCTGGCACGGGCGGTAGGGAGTCCTTGGGGTATGTGGAACAGTGGGCTCTGCTGAGATTTGGGTGTGGCAGTGTCAGTGTCTATGATACTCTTCCATAATACCAACAAATGGGACTGCACTTTTTCATTTCCTGCTTCCCCCTACTGCTGCCACCCAATGTATTTGCCATGTTCATTGATTTTGATTCTGAATTTTATAGAGACTTCTTAAGAGTGGTTCATGTTGGATCACTAAAGAACACTAATTGAGGGCTTAGGGCACTAACAATGCTTTTTCAAAAAAAAAAAAAACAAACACAAAGAAAAAGGTATTGCAACTATGATCATGGGAAATAACACAATTTTATTGACTTCGTTTCATTGATGTTATGGTTAGAATTGTTTTCATTTTGAGTCATATGTGGTCACTGGGGAGGCATGGTAACCGATCTCCGGCTTCTACTGGTATTAAGGCAGCCCTGAGGCTAAAGATGAGTCCAATCAGGACATAATTAATTTCCTAGCCCTAAGTATTCTGGAGCTGCCTCTCCAACAGCCAAGCAGCTGACTTTTCTAAGAATGGTCTCAGCATGGGGGTGCCTGGGTGGCTCAGTGGGTTAAAGCCTCTGCCTTCTGCTCAGGTCATGATCCCAGGGTCCTGGGATCGAGCCCCACGTGGGCTCTCTGCTCAGCAGGGAGCCTACTTCCTCTTCTCTCTCTGTGTCAAATAAATAAATAAAATCTTAAAAAAAAAAAAAAAGAATGGTCTCAGCATGTGGGAGTGAAACTGCAGTAGCAATGCATTTATTAGATGATCCTGCCCTTTTGGCCAAGGTGATTGGACATGTGGTGCAAGATGTGTCAACCAGGCTGGCTCTCTGAGGAATTTGAAATTTCAAATGAAGATACACAGAGTAAGAGTGATTGAGCCTGAGTAAACTTAAGATGGTGGAACTTTGGGAGGCGAGTCCATGTGACCTTCTAGAATAAGATCCTGAGGGGCGCCTGGGTGGCTCAGTGCGTTAAAGCCTCTGCCTTTGGCTCAGGTCATGATCCCAGGGTTCTGGGATGGAGGCCCGCATTGGGCTCTCTGCTCAGCAGGGAGCCTGCTTCCTCCTCTCTCTCTGCCTGCCTCTCTGCCTACTTGTGATCTCTGTCTGTCAAATAAATAAATAAAATCTTTAAAAAAAAGTAGAATAAGATCCTGATTTTTTTCTTTCCATTCCAAAGCCAAGGTCATTAACAAAGACTCCAGCAGTGGACATTCACTTGTTGCCTAGTTAACCTCTATCCCCTAATTCCCACTTTCTAACAGGGTACTGGTTTACATTAAGATGTCTGTCTTGTGACTAAGGTGATCCCACCCTCAATCAGATACAGACAGTGGTAAGTCTAACAAGGTCAGTTTGCTCCATTTCACTTATCACAATGACTGGTTTAGGTAACCCAGATCAAGTCATTCCCCAGGCCACAGGGATTAAATAATTGTTGGGCACATCACCCAATTTAGGCGGTTATACTTCAAATAAATCTGTATTGTTTCCTTGGGCTGGCCACCTACTGAAAAAATCTATAGTTAATATAGATAGGTAAACTGAGGACACAAAGTTATGGTGATAATGAGCCATGGTATTTTTTACAAAGTTCAAGGAGTACTTATATGTTAATGCTATAAGAGCTAAAGAAACACTTTGAAGAATCCAAAGAATGTTGCAGTCATCTGACTCAAGGGTGGTCTTCAAGAATTCTCCCCTTATGCTATTTTTGTGCCTTCATACAGTTTGTCCAACACTAAATAGAGCTGGCCTGGCAGCAAATAAGATATCACAGAAACGATGGAATGTCACTGATGAGACTGGGTCATAGAAATCAATGTGGCTTCAATTTCCACTCACTTGCTCTTGGGGAAAACAGATGCCATGTCGTACGCAACTCATGAAGCTGAATGGACGGGCCAGTGTGGTGAGGAACTGAGGCCTCCTACTAATCACAGAATCACTCACATCTGTGTGAGAGAGCTATTTTGGAAATGGATTCTTTAGCCCCAGCTTTAAAGATGACAGCTCTGGCTGACATCTTTAGTGTATATTCGATTAGAGTCCCCAAGTCAGACAATTCAGTAATGCCATTCTTGAATTCCTGACCCAGAAATTATGTGAGATAATAAAGTTGTTTTAAGCTGCTACATTTGAGGATACATTTTTGTGCAGCAATAGATAACTAATACACATTATAAACCACCTGTATATACACACACTAATATAATATGCTATTTATATGTATATATAAACACACACATATCTCCCAAGTAGAAACACACTTTTCTGAAGAATGAAAACATTTCCTTACTTCTTTCACCCACCCGCCCATCCATTCATTTGTTCACTCCTTTGTGGAGTGTTCACCATGAACCAGGACATGAGCTAGGCACCACAGATACACTGTCCCGGCACTCCAGGTGCTCCATCTGTAGCCTACAGATTTCCTAAAAATCCTTGGGTTTACCTCAGGTTTATCAGCTAACTGATCTCAATACTCATAGAAAACACCAATCTGATTGGAAACATTACTTGCACATTGAGCTAAAAGTCCGAGTAGAAAAGAAAAACAAAATTAAGACAGGCTCTCTAACCAACTGCACATGAACATACCATTTTGTCAAAAGCCGGTGAAGCTGTTTCGAAACTGATGTCCTACACTGACCTAATGGCATTAGGGAAAAGATAAGTCACAGCCACATATCCAGTGCTGAGTGTTTTGGTTGTTGTTGTGTTACAAGACTGCTCAGTTTTGACTGTACGTGTTCTCAGAACATGTCTCCAAAAAAGGTTGGTGATGACATTGCCAAGGCGACTGGGGATTGGAAAGGTCTAAGGATTACTGTGAAGCTGACCATTCAGAACAGACAGGCCCAGATTGAAATGGTACCTTCTGCCTCTGCCCTGATTATCAAAGCCCTCAAGGAACCACCAAAAGACAGAAAGAAGCAGAAAAACATTAAAGTGGAAATATCACTTTCGATGAGATCGTCAATATTGCCGACAGATGCGGCATCGATCTTTAGCCAGAGAACACTCTGGAACCATTAAAGAGATCCTGTGGGCTGCAATGTTGATGGCCGCCACCCTCATGACATCATAGATGACATTAACAGTGGTGCCGTGGAATGCCCAGCTAGTTAACTACAAAAGAAAATTATTTCAATAAAGGATCATTTGACATCTAGTGGAAAAAAAAATCCATAGAGGATACAGTTTATCTTGTGCAATGCTCAACCTGTCCTCTGTTCAGTGTCTAGTCCTCACAAACAGGCACTGAATACCTTTTATTTGGGTGGGAATGATGATCATAGTCATCAGACCCAAGTCCAATACTCCAAAAACTCAAGAGCATAGTCAGATGAGAGGATTTGGAGGCTCTGATGTTAACTTTTCCAGACAAATTTTCCCTCTCTGAATACAGTTAATGGTGAAACCATAAAAAAAACTAATCTGTCTAGAAAATAAATCCCCCCCCCACTACCAATTTACAAACTTCTTTCATTCCCCACTTCAGGGAATGTAATACTAGAATTGAGCTGAAATATGTTGCATTTTCTGTCTAAACAGTGATTTGTTTTAGATGATACAAATGGCACGTAGCCATTTATGCATGGTCTTGGGTCATATGCGTAATTTGAAAAACATCAACAAGTACCACCTAATTGGACATTTTTAACAGTTTTCTATGCCACCCTGTTAATATTTTTATGTGTCACTTTTATAGCTTCTTAGAGACATATCTGACACAAGACTGAAATAACTGAAAATATTTAAACTATACAATTTGATATTTTGACATATGTATACACTTGGAAAAATACCCCAAAGAATATAATGAACATATCTTTTATGCTCTAATTCTTCCTTCTGCCCCTCCACACCAGCCTATCTTCTATCCATACACAACCCCTGACTTAATTTGAGCATTTTGGATTAGTTTACATTTTCTCATATATTACATAAATAAAATTATATACTATGTAGTAGGTTCCTGGTCTGGTTTCTTTCATTCAGCAGTTACTTTTTTCTCTTTACTCTCTCTTTTTTTTCCCCTCACATAGTTAATACCTTTTTGTTTCCTTTTTTGTGTTGTTTTGTTATTTGTTTTTTGTCTTTCTCGTTCAGTCCTGTTCTATTTTAGGGATAATACACAATTTTCTTTTTCCTTTCAGCTGTTGTGGACATTGGGGTTCTCTCCAGTTTTTTACTATTACAAATAAAGCTTCTATGAACATTTGTGTACAAGAGTTTGTGTAAATGTCCTATCAGTTCTCCTGAGCAATATATGATAGAATGATAGAAGAATGGCTAGCTCACATGATAGGTGTGCACTTAACATTCTAAGAAATTACTAAACTGTTTTCCAAGGTTGTTGCATCATTTTACCTTCCCATCAGGAGTATCTGAAAGTTCCAGTTGCTCCATGCTTTTACCAACACTTAGTATGGTCCAATATTTTTTAAAATTTAAGACATGTTATTAGGCATTAGTGGTATATTGCATTGCTGTTTTAATTTGCATTTCTCTAATTAATGGTGGTGAACTCCTTTCAGGTGCTTTATTTGCCCTCTGTATGTCTACAAATCTTTTACCCATTTTTTGATTTTTTTTTTAATTATTAGCAGTTTTGAGAATTTTTTTATTCTGGTTAAAAGTTCTTTTATTTATTTATTTTTTATTTATTTTCAGCATAACAGTATTCATTATTTTTTCACCACACCCAGTGCTCCATGCAATCCGTGCCCTCTATAATACCCACCACCTGGTACCCCAACCTCCCACACCCCCGCCAATTCAAACCCATTAATATGTGATTTGCAGATATGTATCTTTTCATTCCCTAAGAATGTCTTTCAGAGAGAGAATTCTCAATTTTGATGACTTCTACTTCATAAATTATTTATTTTATGGATTGTGATTTGGACGCATATAAGGGTCATGGAGACCCTTTCCAATATTTTTATAAGTTCTATTTGGGGTTTTACATTTAGTCTATCATTTATTTGAATTATTCTTTGTACATGATTTAAAGTATGAATCAAGGCTTACTTTTTGCCTTTTAGATATTATTTTTTGTATTTTTGCATATTAAATTGTTCAGGCACCATTTGTTAAAGAACATTTTTTTTTCCTTACTGAATTGCCTTTGTACATTTGTCAAAAATAAATAGACCTTATATATGTGTAAGTCTACTTCAGGGCATTATATCTTGTTCTATTGATCTGTTTGTCAACATTTATGCCAATATCATACTGTCCTGATTGCTGTAGCTATGTTATACATTTTGAAGTCATGTAGGGCAACCTCTTTAACTTTGTTTTTTTTTTTCAAAGTTGTTTTAGCTAGTCTAGGTCCTTTGCATTTTCAAATGAATATTGAATGAAGCAGCTTATCAATTCCTATAAGAAAGTCTACTGGAGTTATGTTTGCTGTTGCATTGAATCTCTACATAAATTTGTGGAGAAATGACATCTTAGCCTTCTAAGTCTTCCAGCTTATGAACAAGATCTCTCTCTCCATTCATTCCTTTCAGCCCTCTCTATCTTCTTCAAGCAATGTTATATAGCGTTCAATGTTTAGATCTTGCATATCTTTTATCAAATTTATCCCTATTTTACATGGTGCTGTTATTGTTAATGGTATTTTAAAATTTCAATGCCAGCTTTCTCATTGCTAGTATATATTAAATAATTTTAGTATATTTTTCTTGATCCTATAGCTTTGCTAGAAGTTCACATACTGCTTCTCATAACTTTTTTTGTGAATCCTTTAAGATTTTCTTCAGTATCAATGATGTCAGCTGTGAATAAAGATAGTTTTTTTTTTTTTTCTAAATCTTCTTTTTCAAGCTGGATACCTTTACATTTTTTTTCTGAAATACCTTTAGATTTACAGAAGAGTTGCAAGATTATATCAAGTATTACTCTTTATTCTACACCTCTTTCCTTTAATGTTAATAACTTACACCTGTGATACATCTGTCAAAAGAAATTAATCTTGGCACAATGCTATCAACTAACCTATATATTACCATAAAATGTATCACTTCATCTCTGATAATAATCCTTACCCAGGAGTTTACCTTCTGTGGTATTAATATAACCAGTCCAGCTTTCTTAAACTTTGTGTTTATAGAGTATCTATTTTCTACTCTCAATTTTTACTTCTGTAAATATATTTAAAATGTATTTCACTTAGAAACTACATAGTTGGGTCTTGCTTTCTAACCCAATATGATAATCTATACTTACATTTGCACTTGTTTAGGTGATTTGCATTGATATCAATCTATCTATCTATCTATCTATATCTATCTATGATATATATTCTCTCTATATATAGTATATAGATTTATATATTGATTCATATATCCATTTATTGATATAGATATCAAACTCTTTATATATATATATAAAGAGTAAACAATTGGGGTTATACCTACCATCTTACTATTTTTTTCTATTTGTCCATTTTTCCCCCAGTTTCTTTCTGAGAGTGTCAATCCCCTCACCACGGCCAGTGCCTGGCACTTAGGAATTAAGGCTACTTACAGATCAGTTTGATTGTTTGATGACTATTTTTAAGATTTCTTAGGGAAACCTCTCTCTAGGGCTATTTTACCCTGTTATTAATATGTGATCCTATTGGAATCTCAACTAAATGTCCTGAGCACCCAATAAGATCTCAATTCTCTGGCTGGTCAACCCTGGAAATCACTCAGTTCACAGTTGCTTGGTAACTGTTCTTTGCCTGAAATTTGTTCTTTTTCTAGTAGTTGTTCTGGCACATGAAATTTTCCCCTACGTGTTCACCACTTTGTCTTTAGCCAAAGACTTGACAGGACCCTACTGCAGATTTCGGGAGCTCTTTCTCTACACAGATCCCTTCCTTCTGGTACCCTTGCTCAGGCAAATTCTATCCATTTTGAGTCCCCTGAACTTTGATCACTATCTCTTGAACTTAGAGAGACCACTGGGCTCTGCTTATGTTTTCCCTTCCTCCACTGCATTCTCCAAAGTTCCTCTAGGCAGAAATCCAGGGTGGCAAACCGACTCCACTCTTCTCCCCCCTCCTCTCAAGGATCACTTTCTTTTGCTCCCTGTTGTCTAATGCAATCATTTCATTTATTTGTCTTATTTTATACTTGCTAGTTGTCTTTGGGCACGGTGTCAGTTTTCTTTGGCTGCTATAACAAGATAGCACCAACTGGGGGCTTAGCAACAGAAATGTATTTTCTCAAAGGTCAGAAGGCTAGATGTGCAAGATCAAGGTTTGGCAGGGTTGGATTCCTCTGAGGCCTCCCTCTCTCTCTTTGGTTTGTAGATTACTGTCTTCTCCCTGTGTCATCACATGGTCTTCTTTCTGTGTACATGTCCTAATCTCTTATAAAAACAGCAGTCTTACTGGACTGACTACAGCTCATTCGAATAAATTAATTACCTCTTTACAGACCGTATCTCCAAATGCGTTTACATTCTGAGGTACTAGAGGTTAGAGCTTCAGTATATGAATCTGGGGAGTTAGAAGAGGGGTAGAACACAATTCACCTACAACAGGCAGTCTACAAATGGCTACTCTTTCATGCCAGCAGCTGAATTTTTGAATTTCCATATTTGCCAGTTATTTTATTAAAATGTTGCAGACTTTAGTTCAATGAATTCTCCCAAAATCCCTGTCAGAGAGGAATGATAAGTCCTATTTCAGATCTAAAAACATTGAGGCTTAGGCAGTTAGGTAATTTGCCTAAGATTCTAGAGCCCAAAAGCAGAAGACCCTGGATTTGAATCCATGCATTACTCCCAAACTTTGCCCCCTAGCTACCGTGTTTGCTTTCTTTTAGGACACATGTGAATGGCATGATTAGTTCCCAGTATCATACTCTCAGAACTGTGGGCAGATAGTTCTGGAATATCGAGCCTTGAAGCTTGACTGAATACAGAGTTTCACTTCTTAACAAGCAAGTCACAAATTTTCCCATGTCAGAAAACAGAAGAATACTAGAGTATTCCAGGACTCAAATGACATAAACACCTTTCCCTTTCTCTTTTATCCCCAACCAATTTCTTATTTTATATATGCTTATATAATTTTCCTTGGGATATTTTTTTAAATAAGCAAAATTTTAGAATTTTACATAAGTTAAATATCATATACCATGACAATCTAGTATACATTGGGTAAAGTTTACTTTATATTTAAATTATCAGTCACTTATGGATTGCTGACAAAGAAAACTCTCATTCTTTTGGGGCATAATAATTTTTTCATCAGTTAAGTAAAAAGGTTCATCTAGGCATCAAGAGAAGTAGACATTGTTTAATGTTCTCCCATGGGCCCATTTCTATCAAGGATAATTAATGATCATCATAAATGTATTATGACTGCAATGTTTTCTATCCTGAATAATAGATTAGACTAACACTTGGCATTTACATTTTAGTTTTTGAGTTGTATTTGATAGTAGCACAAAAGTTCTGAGCAAAATAGATAGTCCATGCATGAGGCAGAAACAGACATATACAGAAGATTCTAATGTCAGTACACCATTTTGGGGGCACTGCATTGTGATTTTAAGCAGATAATGTTGTCATGTATATCTGTGCCATTGATTGTCAAATGATAATGAGCCCAAGGGCCCGACTTGGTTGGAGTTTCCCTTATATAACTGATCCTGATTATAAACATAAATATCATTTCCTCATTCTCCTTATTCAAGTGATGTTATTTTTAGCCTGTGACTAGAATGTCAAAATTTTACTTATGAAGGATTGAGAAATTAAAAGGGAAAATATCAAAAATTGTTTAGACATCAAGGTTTTGAGAGTATACTCCACTTCACACTAAAAGTATTTGCTCATTTTATAGACCTACCCGGAAGCTAGATCTCAAAATTGTTCTCTGAAAGTTCAGATTCTGATGTGGTAATGATGAGAACCAGAACTTGAGACAAGGCCCAAGATGGAGTTGACTGTATTTAAGCAAATCAAAGATAAGGAATTGCGAAGAGGGAAAAGAGAATTTATTAAAGGCAATCAGAATGCATAACTTCTTCGTTCACCACTATGCAATAGGACTCATGCCCATTGCCTAGAATGTGCCTTAGCATTCCTCTCTGAAGGAGTACAGAATGTAGGTAGTATTCTATTAATTGAGGGTTGCCCACAGGGCATTAAATCCTGTTCAGTTCTGATTTTGTGCCTGGTCACTGGCTGAGAGCGCTCCCTAACATCCAGAGAAAACCTATGGACAGAAAATCATGTGAGCTGGAAAGGGGATGGCATCAGTGGTCAATCCATGGGACTTTCCACCATGACTTTACTGAGGTCTTGGTGGGATCTGATATGGGCCATGTAAAAAAAAATCTGCCACAAACTGGGTGTTTGTTTTATATTAAAAACGTAGATTTCTTTCTCAGGGTGAGCTTCCTGATGAGTATGCTTCTTTCCAGGGAGGCACAGAGCACCTCTGAGTAGAGACATTTGTCCAGTTTTCTAGAGACAGATGAAGATGAAGTTTAATCTCTCTCCAGACACAGTGCCATCTGGACCCAGGATTAATGACCACAAAGATGGAACCTTTAGAGAATTAATCCCAAAGCAATGGCAAATACACAAATATAAACATGTGTGCAGATTCAGGGCTAAAGAGTCTCTAATGGCATTTCTTTTATAAGAAATCTGGAGGGAATATATTAATATGACCTTATAAGCAGATAAAATAGGTGGCCCATATAACCTACATTTTGCGAGCTGCCATGCCTGGGGGAGAGAGGCTGCACTGGCAAATTCCCCAACCTTAAATCAGGGTAAATTTTATCATCGTAATATTTGTAATGGCTTTAATTGACATAGCATAAATTGCGTATATTTAGACTGTACAGTCTGATCAATTCTGACATATGGATGCACCTGTGAAACCAATACCACGATCAAGATAGAGAAGAGAGTCTTCTCTCTCTAAAGTTTCCCCAAGCCCTTCTGTAATTCCTCTCCCACCTCTATACTCCCAGGTTCCACTCATATGATTTCTATTTCTGGGGATTAGTTTGCATTTGATACAATTGTATATAAATATAAATAATTGCATGTAAATAGACTCATACAGTATGTACTCTTTTTTTTTCTGTTTTTTTTTTTTTTTTTTTTTTTTTTTTAACTTAGTATCATTTTAGGGTAAATTCCTGCTGTTTCCTGTGTCACTAATTATCCTTTTGTTAGGGCTGCGTATTTTCTATTGTATTAATATAATACAAATTGTTTATCTGTTCACCTACTGAGGGACATTTCAATTTCTGGCAATTGCAAAAAAAGCTGTTCTGAACATTGATACACAAGTCTTTATATGGACATATGATTTCATTTCTCTTCGGTAAAAGAGGAATGACTGAGACATATGGTATGTGTATATTTAACTTCTTAGGAAACTGCCAAATTGTTTTCCAAAGCAGTTGTATCATTTTACATTCTCACCAGCAGTGTATGAGAGTTCCAGATGTTCCCATCATTGCCAAAACTGGGTGCGGTCAGTGGTTTTCCCTTAAGTGGGTATGCAGCAGTATCTCTTTCTGGATTTAATTTGCATGTCTTTAAGGGTGAAGATATTAAGTATATTTTCATGTACTTATCTGCCATCTATGCAACTTCTTTGGTAAATGTCTATTCCAATCTTTTGCCTTTTGTTTTATTGCCTGTTTTCTTCTTGAATTTTGAGTTCCTTATATATTCTGGATACAAGTCCTTAATAAGTATCTGAGTTATACATCTTTCCTCCCCAGATGTGGTTTTTTCTCCTCATTCTCTTCATAGTGACTTATAGAAAACAGTTCTTCAACTTGACGATGTTCAATTTTTTTTTTTTTCTTTCATGGGTCAGTTATTTTGCCTAATCCCGGGTCACAAAAATTTTCATCTTGATGTTTGCCTAGACTACTATCATTCTGTGTTTTATATTTGGGTATATGATAAATTTTTGAATTAATTTTTATGCGGTATGAGTTGTAGATTAAAGCCTTTTATTTTTTCGAAAGATGGCGGAGAAGTAGCAGGCTGAGACTACTTCAGCTGGCCGGAGATCAGCTAGATAGCTTGTCTAAAGATTGCAAACACCTGAAAATCCATCGGCAGATCGAAGAGAAGAAGAACAGCAATTCTGGAAACAGAAAAACAACCACTTTCTGAAAGGTAGGACTGGCGGAGAAGTGAATCCAAAGCGACGAGAAGATAGACCCCGGGGGGAGGGGCCGGCTCCCGGCAAGCGGCGGAGCAACCGCGCACAAAATCAGGACTTTTAAAAGTCTGTTCCGCTGAGGGACATCGCTCCAGAGGCTAAACCGGGGCGAAGCCCACGTGGGGTCAGCGTGGCCTCAGGTCCCGCAGGGTCACAGAAGAATCGGGGGTGTCTGAGTGTCGCAGAGCTTGCGGGGATTGGAATGGGAAAGCCGGCTACAGAGACAGAGCTGACAGTAAGCTCACAGCTCGGTGTTACCTTGAACCGGTCGCAGGCTCGGTGAGCTCGGAGCGCGGCCAGAGGTCAGGCAGACGGGAGTAACTGGGCGCTGTTCTCTGAGGGCACATTGAGGAGTGGGGCTCCGGGCTCTCGGCTCCTCCTGGCCAAAGACCAGGAGGCCACCATTTGTATTCCCATCCTCCGGATCTCTACGGAAAGCGCTCAGGGAACAAAAGCTCCTGAAAGCAAACCCGAGCGGATTACTCACCCGGCCCCTGGTAAGGGCGGTGCAATTCCGCCTGGGGCAAAGACACTTGAGAATCACTACAGCAGGCCCCTCCCCCAGAAGATCAAGAAGAAATCCAGCCAAGACCAAGTTCACCTACCAAAGAGTGCGGTTTCAATACCAAGAAGAACAGCAGAATTCCAGAGGAGGAGAAAGCAAAGAATGGAACTCATGGCTTTTTCCCTGTGATTTTTTTTAGTCTTGCAGTTAATTTGATTTTTTTCTTTTTCATTTTTTGTTTTTTTTCTCGCCTTCTGGTAAATTTTTTTTTAAACTTTTACCTTTTTCTTTTTTAACATTTTTTAACTAGTTTATCCAATATATATATTTTTTCTTTTTTATATTTTTCTTATTTGTTTTCTTTTTTTTAATTCTTTTTTTTTCTTTTTTATTTTTTTTTTCTTTCTTCCTTTTTGAACCTCATTTTATCCCCTTTCTACCCCCTCACAATTTGGGATCTCTTCTAAATTGGTTAAAACATATTTTCCTGGGGTTGTTGCCACCCTTTTAGTATTTTACTAGCTCCTTCATATACTCTTATCTGGACAAAATGACAAGACGGAAAAATTCAACACACAAAAAAAGAACAAGAGCCAGTACCGAAGGCTAGGGACCTAATCAATACAGACATTGGAAATATGTCAGATCTAGAGTTCAGAATGACAATTCTCAAGGTTCTAGCCGGGCTCGAAAAAGGCATGGAAGATATTAGAGAAACCCTCTCGAGAGATATAAAAGCCCTTTTTCAAGAAATAAAAGAACTAAAATCTAACCAAGTTGAAATCAAAAAAGCTATTAATGAGGTGCAATCAAAAATGGAGGCTCTCACTGCTAGGATAAATGAGGCAGAAGAAAGAATTAGTGATATAGAAGACCAAATGACAGAGAATAAAGAAGCTGAGCAAAAGAGGGACAAACAGCTACTGGACCACGAGGGGAGAATTCGAGAGATAAGTGACACCATAAGACGAAACAACAGTAGAATAATTGGGATTCCAGAAGAAGAAGAAAGAGAGAGGGGAGCAGAAGGTATACTGGAGAGAATTATTGGGGAGAATTTCCCCAATATGGCAAAGGGAACGAGCATCAACATTCAGGAGGTTCAGAGAATGCCCCTCAAAATCAATAAGAATAGGCCCACAACCCATCACCTAATAGTAAAATTTACAAGTCTCAGTGACAAAGAGAAAAATCATGAAAGCAGCCCGGGAAAAGAAGTCTGTAACATACAATGGTAAAAATATTAAATTGTCAGCTGACTTATCCACAGAGACCTGGCAGGCCAGAAAGAGCTGGCATGATATTTTCAGAGCACTAAATGAGAAAAACATGCAGCCAAGAATACTCTATCCAGCTAGGCTATCATTGAAAATAGAAGGAGAGATTAAAAGCTTCCAGGACACACAAAAACTGAAAGAATTTGCAAACTCCAAACCAGCTCTACAGGAAATATTGAAAGGGGTCCTCTAAGCAAAGAGAGAGCCTACAAGTGGTAGATCAGAAAGGAACAGAGACCATATACAGTAACAGTCACCTTACAGGCAATACACTGGCACTAAATTCATATCTCTCAATAATTACCCTGAATGTTAATGGGCTAAATGCCCCTGTCAAAAGACACAGGGTATCAGAATGGATAAAAAACAAAACCCATCTATATGTTGCCTCCAAGAAACTCATTTTAAGCCCGAAGACACCTCCAGATTTAAAGTGAGGGGGTGGAAAAGAATTTACCATGCTAATGGACATCAGAAGAAAGCAGGAGTGGCAATCCTTATATCAGATCAATTAGATTTTAAGCCAAAGACTATAATAACAGATGAGGAAGGACTCTATATCATACTCAAAGGGTCTGTCCAACAAGAAGATCTAACAATTTTGAATATCTATGCCCCCAACGTGGGAGCAGCCAACTATATAAATAACCAATTAATAACAAAATCAAAGAAACACATCAACAATCATACAATAATAGTAGGGGACTTTAACACTCCAAGCAAAAGATCAGCAAGGAAATAAAGGCCTTAAACGACACACTGGACCAGATGGACATCAGAGATATATTCAGAACATTTCATCCCAAAGCAACAGAATACACATTCTTCTCTAGTGCACGTGGAACATTCTCCAGAATAGATCACATCCTCGGTCCTAAATCAGGACTCAACCGGTATCAAAAGATTGGGATCATTCCCTGCATATTTCAGACCACAATGCTCTAAAGCTAGAACTCAACCACAAAAGGAAGTTTGAAAAGAACCCAAATACATGGAGACTAAACAGGATCCTTCTAAAGAATGAATGGGTCAACCGGGAAATTAAAGAAGAATTGAAAAAAATCATTGAAACAAATGATAATGAAAATACAACGGCTCAAAATCTGTGGGACACAACAAAGGCAGTCCTGAGAGGAAAATATATAGCGGTTCAAGCCTTTCTCAAGAAACAAGTAAGGTCTCAGGTACACAACCTAACCCTACAACTAAAGGAGCTGGAGAAAGAACAAGAAAGAAACCCTAAGCCAAGCAGGAGAAGAGAAATCATAAAGATCAGAGCAGAAATCAATGAAATAGAAACCAAAAACACAATATAACAAATCAACGAAACTAGGAGCTGGTTCTTTGAAAGAATTAATAAAATTGATAAACCCCTGGCCCGACTTATCAAAAAGAAAAGAGAAAGGACCCAAATAAATAAAATCATGAATGAAAGAGGAGAGATCACAACTAACACCAAAGAAATACAAACTATTATAAGAACATACTATGAGCAACTCTACGCCAATAAATTTGACAATCTGGAAGAAATGGATGCATTCCTAGAAACATATAAACTACCACAACTGAACCAGGAAGAAATAGAAAGCCTGAACAGACCCATAACCAGTAAGGAGATTGAAACAGTCATTAAAAATCTCCAAACAAACAAAAGCCCAGGGCCAGACGGCTTCCCAGGGCAATTCTACCAAACATTTAAAGAAGAACTAATTCCTATTCTCCTGAAACTGTTCCAAAAAATAGAAATGGAAGGAAAACTTCCAAACTCATTTTATGAGGCCAGCATCTCCTTGATCCCAAAACCAGACAAGGATCCCATCAAAAAAGAGAGCTATAGACCAATATCCTTGATGAACACAGATGCGAAAATACTCAACAAAATACTAGCCAATAGGATTCAACAGTACATTAAAAGGATTATTCACCACGACCAAGTGGGATTTATTCCAGGGCTGCAAGGTTGGTTCAACATCCGCAAATCAGTCAATGTGATACAACACATCAATAAAAGAAAGAACAAGAACCATATGATACTCTCAATAGATGCTGAAAAAGCATTTGACAAAGTACAGCATCCCTTCCTGATCAAAACTCCTCAAAGTGTAGGGATAGAGGGCACATACCTCAATATCATCAAAGCCATCTATGAAAAACCCACCGCAAATATCATTCTCAATGGAGAAAAACTGAAAGCTTTTCCGCTAAGGTCAGGAACATGGCAGGGATGTCCATTATCGCCACTGCTATTCAACATAGTACTAGAGGTCCTAGCCTCAGCTATCAGACAACAACAAAAAAAAATTAAAGGCTTCCAAATCGGCAAAGAAGAAGTCAAATTATCACTCTTCGCAGATGATATGATACTATATGTGGAAAACCCAAAAGACTCTACTCCAAAACTGCTAGAACTTATACAGGAATTCAGTAAAGTGTCAGGATATAAAATCAATGCACAGAAATCAGTTGCATTTCTCTACACCAACAGCAAGACAGAAGAAAGAGAAATTAAGGTGTCCATCCCATTTACAATTGCACCCAAAACCATAAGATACCTAGGAATAAACCTAACCAAAGAGGCACAGAATCTATACTAAGAAAACTATAAAGTACTCATGAAAGAAATTGAGGAAGACACAAAGAAATGGAAAAATGTTCCATGCTCCTGAATTGGAAGAATAAATATTGTGAAAATGTCTATGCTACCTAAAGCAATCTACACATTTAATGCAATTCCTATCAAAGTACCATCCATCTTTTTCAAAGAAATGGAACAAATAATTCTAAAATTTGTGTGGAACCAGAAAAGACCCCGAATAGCCAAAGGGATATTGAAAAAGAAAGCCAATGTTGGTGGCATCACAATTTCAGACTTCAAGCTCTCTTACAAAGCTGTCATCATCAAGACAGCATGGTAATGGCACAAAAAGAGACACATAGATCAATGGAACAGAATAGAGAGCCCAGAAATAGACCCTCAACTCTACAGTCAACTAATCTTCGACAAAGCAGGAAAGAATGTCCAATGGAAAAAAGACAGCCTCTTCAATAAATGGTGCTGGGAAAATTGGACAGCCACATGCAGAAAAATGAAATTGGACCATTTCCTTACACCACACACAAAAATAGACTCAAAATGGATGAAGGACCTCAATGTGCAAAAGGAATCCATCAAAATCCTTGAGGAGAACACAGGCAGCAACCTCTTCGACCTCAGCCGCAGCAACATCTTCCTAGGAACAACGCCAAAGTCAAGGGAAGCAAGGGCAAAAATGAACTATTGGGATTTCATCAAGATCAAAAGCTTTTGCACAGCAAAGGAAACAGTTAACAAAATCAAAAGACAACTGACAGAATGGGAGAAGATATTTGCAAATGACATATCAGATAAAGGACTAGTGTCCAGAATCTATAAAGAACTTAGCAAACTCAACACCCAAAGAACAAATAATCCAATCAAGAAATGGGCAGAGAACATGAACAGACATTTCTGCAAAGAAGACATCCAGATGGCCAACAGACACATGAAAAAGTGCTCCATATCACTGGGCATCAGGGAAATACAAATCAAAACCACAATGAGATATCACCTCACACCAGTCAGAATGGCTAAAATCAACAAGTCAGGAAATGACAGATGCTGGCGAGGATGCGGAGAAAGGGGAACCCTCCTACACTGTTGGTGGGAATACAAGCTGGTGCAGCCACTCTGGAAAACAGCATGGAGGTTCCTCAAAATGTTGAAAATAGAACTGCCCTATGACCCAGTAATTGCACTACTGGGTATTTACCCTAAAGATACAAACATAGTGATCCAAAGGGGCACGTGCACCCGAATGTTTATAGCAGCAATGTCCTCAATAGCCAAACTATGGAAAGAACCAGGATGTCCGTCAACAGATGAATGGATCAAGAATATGTGGTATATATACACAATGGAATACTATTCAGCCATCAAAAGAAATGAAATCTTGCCATTTGCGACAACATGGATGGAACTAGTGCGTATCATGCTTAGCGAAATAAGTCAAGCAGAGAAAGATAACTATCATATGATATCCCTGATATGAGGAAGTGGTGATGCAACATGGGGGCTTAAGTGGGTAGGAGAATAATCAATGAAACAAGATGGGATTGGGAGGGAGACAAACCATAAGTGACTCTTAATCTCACAAAACAAACTGAGGGTTGCTGGGGGGAGGGGGTTTCGGAGAAGGGGGTGGGATTATGGACATTGGGGAGGGTATGTGCTTTGGTGAGTGCTGTGAAGTGTGTAAACCTGGTGATTCACAGACCTGTACCCCTGGGGATAAAAATATATGTTTATAAAAAATAAAAAATTTTTTAAAAAAAGCTTTTTTTTTTCAATTATTAATCACAATGTAATCAATGGTGTAGTAGAAGAGGTAATTGCAGTGGTAGGCTGATTAACATTGGTTTCTATGAAGAATGGAAGGCTGGAGGTTTTGTCTGCTATACTCAAACACTCTGCCGGATGCTTGGAGGTATCATCTCGAATCTTAACCCAATCTGGAAAAACAGATATAGATGTTTGCTACCTCATGGCATAACTCCTTAATTTACCTCTTATGTAGGTTGCCCCTGCAATGGGCACTGTGGACCAGCTCGGATTCATTTCTGTCGCCATCACCTCAGCATACTCTGCATTCCTCCTCAGAGTCTTCTCTGATGCTACAGAGCCAGTTCTCACCCAGCATTGCAAGCACAAACTCAGGGGACGGGAAAGTTAACCCTTCAGGGCAATCCTTGGTCAAAGTAGACCAAGAACCAATGGATAAATGCTCAAGTCTTCTATCTTTCAGAGGACCAATTCTGTGAGGCACGCTGTACTTTTCCCAGGAGGTCATGGAGGAATTGGGCTCTCACTAACCCCAGGACAAACTTATTATCATACCCCTGCTTCTTTCACTCCTTCCTTGTTTTATTCCCCCTTCCCCTGCTTCCTGGGGTTATCTTCCAAATAAAACACCTGCATTTAAGTCCTTATCTTGGCTCTGCTTTCAGCGGAACTCAAATGAAGGCAGCCATTATTTTAATCTCAATATTAGAGAGAATTAAATACCACAGAGATCAAAAGATTATTCTAAGTCACCAAGCTCAAAAGGGGTGAACCTGTGATTTGAACACAGATCTTTCTGCTGCCAGAACCTACATTCATTCCTCATTAGGATCAACCTGCCCATTCAACTGTACCTTGGGCAAAAGCAGAAATGTGTAGTAGTTAGGAGTAGGGATCCTGGCTCTGCCACCACTGGCTGTGAGGCCTTGAGCAAATCATGTAACATCTCTGTGCCTCAGTTTTGTCATTACAAAATGGGCATACTTCTTAAACTTTAACTCTCAGGATTAAACAAATCACTATTATAAAGTGCTTAGAACACTGCTTGCCATATAAACATTACATGTGTTATGCTTACTATTATATCATGTTGTTGGTGTTTCTATAACTAAGCCATACCATTTTCAAAATATCTTCCCTGATATAGAGCCTGCATGCAGTAATCTTCCCAGTGCTTCTACTTCCAGTATAGTAGTTATATTCCAGAGAAGTGGAGAGAAAGAAAAGTTTAGGAGTAGCCTCTGGCTACTCTATATAATCAGAGGATGATGAATTTCAATATTACTGCACCTTACCAATAAAATTGCTATGTAGTGGATCATGACACCATTTCTGAATCCATGTGTCAAAGCCCTAACCCCCAATGTGATGCTATTTGGAGATGACACTTTTTTTTTTTTTTGGTAAGATTTTATTTCTTTATTTCAGAGAGAGAGCGCGCACATGCAGGAGGAAAGGCAGGCAGGGGTTGAGGTTGAGGGAGAAGCAGGCTCCCTGCTGAGCAGAGAGCTAGATGTGGGACTCCATCCCAGGGCACTGGGATCATGACCTGGGCCCAAGGCAGATGCTTAACCCACTGAGCAACCCAGGTGCTCCTGGAGATGAAGCTTTTGAGAGGTAATTAGGTTTAGATAAAGTCATGAGGGTGGGACTCTCATGATGAGATTGGTGCCCTTACAGGGACAGATACCAGAGAGCTTGCACTTATGCTCCTTCCTCCCTCTCTCTCTCTCCTTCCCTCTCACCCCCTCTCTCATTCTCTGTCTCTTCCCCATGTGAGAGCACAGGAAGAAGATGACCAGTTACAAACCAGGAGGAGAGCCCACACCAGACTGAACCATGCAGGCTACCCTGATCTTGGACTTCCAGGTTCCAGCACTGTGGGAAACAAATTTCTATTGACACCCAGGCACCCAGTATGTTGTATCTTGTCTGGGCAGCCCAAGCTAAGTCAGAAATCATGCAACTTAAGTTAGATAAAGTCAAACAGTTTTGCAAAGTGTTTACACCAATTTACACTCCCGTGAGAAGCATATGATAATTAAGACGGTCTGGGAAAACAAATATATGATAATAGAAGCCACATCCTATAAGACATCAATACTGATCTTTTAGTACAAAGACCACTCCCCCCCCTCAAAAGTTATTCTGTTTCATCATGAACACGGATAATAGCCCACAGTTGCATTTGCAGTAGTTATAATTTTGTCACAATTGAAAATACACATTTTAACATTTTCAAATCACAGTTTTTATAAACATCATGAGATATTGTTTACGCTCATCACCACTTTGAAATTATAGTAATTATCAGACCCACTGCTAGATCTTGTTATTTAATTCATTAATAAAGAAGAAAGCATATAATTCCATCACAATTTTTAAATGTGTTGCTGACTATATTCCAATAACATTAGTTTCCTTGATGATTCTATATGCTTTATTTTGTGGATTTAAAAACATTATCCCAAGAAGGGATCCACCAATTTGACCAGATGACCAAAGAAGTCTATATCCCCCAAAGGTAAAAAACCCATGTCTTAGCCACCAAGCTAGGCTGTTTCTGTTAGACTTCCTTGTACAAAGTTTTGCTGGTTGATGTGGAGATACGTTTTTACTTCTCCAAGAGGTTCTACTTAGTTAATGTTAAGTCTAGGAAGCCTCTGAGACCCCAAATCAGGAGCAGATTCCTGCAGTATGTTATTTATTGGTGAGTTCAGTCCTCGTGTTTCTTGTGTGTAGTTTAGTATTTCTGCATCAGAATGGGGTTGGGGCACTTGGTGACTCAGTCAGTTAAGAATCTGCCTTGGGCTCAGGTCATGATTTCAGCATCCTGGGATCGAGCCCCACATTGGTTCTCCCCCTCCCTCTGACACTCCTCTCCCCCTTGTGCTCTCTCTCTCTCTCTCAAATAAATAAACAAAATCTTAAAAAAAAAAAAAAGAATGGGGTTTAAATGGATATTGTGTGCATTCTGAAGTTGGTCCAGAAATAAACGCTCTTCAGGAAGAGCATCTCTTAAGGTCCAATCTAACTAAATCGTGGAAATAGTAGCAAATTAGCCTGTCATCAGTATTGCAGTGCTGGATGAATCTACCCGGTTATAAGGATTCCTGGGCCTCTTTGTGCATTATTTCTCCAAAATAAGTTTAAAACTGATTTCTTTATTTCTTTCTTTCCTTTTAAGGGTTAGAAAGCAGAGAGCAATCTTTAGAAATAACCTCACATCTTCAAAATTGAAGGTTAAATGAACATACAGTTTGAGTACAGCCGTTGGACAGCAGCTGTATTTGCGATCGAACACGAGCGTGTCAAACAATTGGGTAGAGAGATAGTTAAACCCTTGTGGCTCAACTAGTTGTTTATTGGTTATACATAGTTTAAATTGGTGCTGAAGAAATATATCAAGTGGCATTCCTGGAAAAGGATTCTCAAATAAAAATCAAAAGAAATATTTTATGTGTAGTTAAGAGAACATTTGGGTTTTGCTCAATGTGAAGAGAAAATTGTCAGTTCTTTAACCATAAAGCACATGATGACTCAGGATTGTTACCCTCGCCAACTGTGTAGGTTAATGTTGTTGTATGGTATTTGTAACCTACTCATAACTTTCAATTTCCCAACTGCCTGTAAACATGTCTTCCTTGTCACAACTTGGTGTGTTCATGCTGTAAAGGAGGGAGGATTTGGTAGACGACCGTCTACATTAGGTGATCTACACTAGCAGCTGAGGTAAAGGAGGATCACAGGGTGTATGAGTTAGGATGCTTGGGGTCGTGACTAATTTTTTAAAAAAAGAACATGCTGTCTAAGCTGACAGAAGATGGTTATCATATCTGTTTTCTCATAACTAGAAATAGTAACAACGGCTTTAAGCCTGGCCTCATCCAGAACTTGAGACTTGGAACAAGGACAGAGATTCTCCCTTTTCCTCAAAGGCTTCTTCATCAGTAATAGCTTCCTTCTGTGGCCATGCAGTGGCTGTGGGGATTCAGGAGGCTACTGGCTTTTTTGGTTTGATGCTACTGAAAAGAAAAAGAGTTGTCTCGGACTGGCCTAGCCTGGATCATTCACTCATCCCCGACCCAGCGCCCACAGGAGGCGATGGAATAAGAAATAAGCTAAAACCAGTCACAGTCCATACCTTGAAAAGAGAATGAAGTCGTTCTCTCCCAAACCATAGGGCTTGAGAAATTCAAAGCCTGCTGTAGAGGGGAAAGAGAGATACGGGGCAATCTTCTGACAAGCATCACTTATGCGATTGAAGTGTGTTGTTGGCAAAGCACAAGCCAGAGGACTCATGGGTTTGCTTTTCCTCTTTGGTGGAGTCTACCCTGGCTTCCTACACTAAGAATGGACTGGGTGTGAGGAGGTGAGGGATAGAAGCTGGACTTGGGGATGAGGGAATAGAGGCTGGGCTTGGGTTACGTCATAGGGAATGGGCTCGTGGGGGTTGGGAGTGGGGAGCTGTTATTGCCAGAACTGTTCTTCATGTCATTTAGAGAAGAACAGGGTGAGAAAGCTTCATGCTATGCCTTTGATCCCATCCCCCTGGATTCAGAAAGCATTAGCTCGAAGTCAACCGCATTATAGTAGAATCATCTTCAAGCCTATGTCATGTATGCGAAGGATGAACCGAATACTACTCAAGGAGAGAGTAATAGCACCTCACGCTTGCAGGCCTGTGTTAGAGCTAGGGGAGTCGAGTCCTTGGGTGGCGGGGGAGGAGATGGTGTGGGACTGTTCAGTCATGCTCTTTGGCTTCATGCTTTTTTTTTCCGCTGCTCATTTGGTGATTCTTGGTATGGTGGTGGTTGTCTTCTTTCCTATGGGGATATAGCAGCTGCCTCCATTGTTGCCTGCTACCAAAGTCCAGACAACGTGGGTTAGACTAGAGCTATTGATAAAGGCATTCCAGCCAATCTCCCATGCAGTCTGCCCGTGTACCTCATGTCATTCATATAGTCACAATTACTTGTATTTTCTTGCTCAAAACCTAACAGTAATGTTAGTCAACCTTTATTGTGAGCTATGTATCAGGCACTATTATATTATAACCACTTATTATCTATGCACTCATTTAAAAAGGTGGGATCTTCCAATGTCTTCACTGTCTACAAAATTTAAAAAAATCCCACTTCCTGGTCTGTTCCCATCTATCCTACATTTCAGACACATAGAAGTTCTCTTTTTCTAATGCTTTACATTTTCCAGCCTTTGAATATCCTCACTGTGCCAATTTCACTTGAAAAATCTGCCCACACCCCCTCCTCTCACCACCAAAACCACTATCAAATGTCAAACTCTCCATAGAGTCTTTGTCAATAACTCCAAATGCAAATACAATTCTCTCCTCTGTGAATCCACCACGTGCTTGACCCTCTGATTGCTGAGCAATTGGAAGGGCGCTGATATCCCCTACGATACAGAGACTCATTTAATTTAGCACTTAGCCACCTAGGTGCATGTTCATTGTCAGGGATACAAAGATAAACAAGGCATGGTCCCTGACCTCAAGAAGAGTTTGGTTTAATGTGAGAGAAAGTACAGGTCACAATGTGAAAGGGTTGTGTACATTGAGATGACATTTGGCTGCAGAAGGACAAAACTAGGGGTGACTGAAATACTCCCAGGGCACCCTTGACAGTGGAGGGAGGGCTATGACAAAGAAGAGAGGGATATCAGCACATTGACACAAGAGGGAGAGTATTGAAGAGAAGGTACACCAAGCAAAGGCATGGGGTATGTCAAATTTCATATGATAGTTAGAAAACCTAGAACCTTGGGAGAATGTTTTGAGGAGGCATCTTTATGCTTAAGAGCATGGATAGTGGGGTGACTAAAACCTGGATGCAAATTCCAGCTTTATGACCTAGGAGCTGTTTGACATGGAGCTGGTTAATTTCTTTGATCCTGACTTTCCTCATCTGTAAGAGGTGGAAAGAGTAGTGTTCATGCTTAGGTAGAGATTCTATAGGAGAATGTATGAAAATACATTACTTAGTGCCTCACACATAGTGGAGGGCTTTAAAAATTGAAGTTTTGGTGTTTTTGTATCTTTTGTACCTTTTGCCTAATGCTTTATGGAGAATTATATCAGTGCTTAGAGGATCTTCAGATCCTCACAGATAAGTATTTAACTATGGTTTGTGCCCTCTCTGGCTTCCATGGACCTCCTATGGCCAGAACTTATAGCTATCCTCACAGAACTAGCTTCAGGCTACTGGAAACACATGTCTAGCAGGAACAGAGAGCAGGAAGTGCCCCCACTAGTGCAGCTGCTAATCAATCATTGGCTGCTGCAAAAGTTTACATCAAGTTAAGGCAGTGCTGCCAGTTGGCACAACTGACCACCCTGCTTCCCCTCAGGGCTCAGGCTGGAGCTTCCTTGTGGGTGTGGTTCCTGTGACCACCCTCTGCTTGTTTTACTCTCTTCCTTGCCTGTCTCCCCACTGTGTTACTCATCTCTCTGGCACATATCCTTAATGAACTACTTGCACATGGAGTCTCATCTTAAGATTTAATACCAGGAACCCAATATAAGATGTGTGTCTGTCACCTTACTTTCCAGTTTCACTTCTGGCTTCCAGAAACCTCAGTCAGGCTGTGGGAGTAGCAGCAGAACCAGATCAAACAGAGGTAGAATTGACTATAGGTGGTACCAGGCATTGTGAGAATTGAGGAAGTGAGACTGCAGGCCAATCGATACTCTAGGAGATCCCACTGCTGAGATGTTCTTTCCATCTAATGGAAAGTAATTGATGCTTTAAGGCAAATCCATTCCCCAACCTTAGCATCATTACAACATTATTTGCTGAAAGCACTGAGCTGTGTGCACTTGATGTTCCCTCCAAAGGGTCAGTGTGCTTGGTTCAGAGCAGACAGTGGGACAGTGGTGCTTAGTTCAGAGCAGACAGTGGGCTGTTCCAAGGATGTACTGGACACACGTCCACCACCCAGCCAGAACCACATAGTTCTAAAGCATGGGTGTTTGGGAAACTAGGCCATCTGGCTGCTTTCAGCACTTTTTCTGTCTGTCTTCTCTCCACGGGGCTCCAGTGCCCATCAGTTTAACCTAATCCTACTATTAATTCATGGTGCCATAGTCAGATTTACCCCCAGGTACTCTACCAATCAATTAGATATCCAATGATTTTTGCTTTCCAAGAAAATCCATGGAATCCAGAATAAATGCCAATACAGGTTAAATTTGTAACCTCAGTAATTCTCACCACCATAAACTATAACAAAAGGGATAGTTGTCATATTTCAGATATCTATCTCTATATATGTTGCTGGCTGATGTGAAAATCCCAAATCCAGCCAACTCTCCCAGTCCCTGGATGGTGAATTCCTCTTAAAAATGGTAATTTCCTTAAAGGTTTACAAGCAGGAAGGACTTCTTAAATTTAACTAATTAGCTTCATTTTCAACTTTACACACACACACACACACAACACACACACACACACCATCTCAAGACACAAAATATCATCAATGAATCAGCATGAGAGCTGATGCTCTATGTTTGACAGTACAATATCTCAAGTAAATAAAACAAGTTCTCTGTTTTTTTTTTTTAAACTACTATTTTATTTTTAGAGAATCAGAAAAGTGCATTTTAGTTGGAAAGTAAACATGTTTTCTTTGGCTAAGCCTGAATCATTTAAATAAGCATATTTGTAAGTTCTGTAAATGAAACCATAAAATATATTGCCTAACAGACCAAATGTCCCCAGTGCTTAGAAAGTGGACATTCTGGACAGCATCAGTTGGTACTAAATGAACCATCAATGTCACTGCTTAATCTGTCACCACTAGTGTTCAGGTAGTAGAGTTCCCATCATATCTCTGCCATGTCATAGCAAAAGGAACAAGAAAGTCCACCAGAAGTACCACATTCAGAGAACTATGGATAACTTAACAGTGTCTATTTTTAGAGCTGTTTACAGCTTATTCATTTTGTCAAGGTCAGTACCAATCCTTGAACCACTGGGTATTAAAAGACATGGGAAACCACAGCCATTTCTAGGAAATAGTCATAGCTCATAGGTGGGGGCATAGGAGGCCTGGTTTATAACTTTCATTCAATCAGGGTTTCCTGAGGCAATTTAGAGACTTCCTGTGTCCTTTTGGCTTTACAGATATTAATTAAATATGCTGATAGACTCTAATTTCTGAGCTTGGGTGAGAGATGGGCAAGGTCTTCAAATAGAGGCATATATACAACTGAGCTCACCTGCTGGATTCACCAAATGGAGAAATCAGTTCTACAAAAAACTGTATGTTACTAAGCCCCATGCACAGTGGAGCAGGAAGTGTTTGTATTAACTTTGTGTTCATCTTAAGCAAACCAGAGATCTCCTGTTCTCCTGCCACAGTGTTGAAGATGCAAGGCTATCAGCAGATTGAAAAGAGCTCTGACATAGTATGAAGTGGTACCTTTCCTCTATATTTCAATATCTATAGCTAGGATCTACATCTTCGGTTTCCTCCTCCCTCCTGCCAGTCCCATAAGTACACAATCATGCTCTAAAGAGGAGCTGGCAAACTCTAGCCCATAAATTGAATCTGGCCCACCAACTGTTTTGGTAAATAAAGTTTCATTGAATCTTGGCTATGCTCATTCATTTATGTATTGTCTGTAGTCGCTTTCATGCTGTAAGAGGAGAGTCGAATACTTCCAGTTGAGACCAAATGACCTCCACAACCTAAAATATATGGTACTTTACAGAAAAAAGTTGCTCTAGCATATGTCAAGGAAAATAAAAAAAGTACATATCTCTTATAGCACTAAGTCAAGAGAAATTGTTTCAATATGTATTATTTAGAAATTGAAGGGTACAACAGGAGAAAGAGTTAAAAGTGATTTCCTCTTGAGTAGGATTGGGACACTACTGGCTTTTTTTAAAATTTAAGTTTACTAATAGAATTAAAATTTTCAAAATAAGAATATATACTACTTTGATAAACAAATAAACATGTAAAACCAGAAGCAACCACAACACCCTTCCCTTTACTCCACCTTTCTCTATAGGTGTCATTCTCTTTCTTTCTTTTCATACCACAATTTCTGGAAGGACATCTTCATACTTGCTGCTCCTTACAGTTCTTCATTCTTCAATTAAGTAAAATCTGATGGCTGCCCCCTCTGTCTAAGGAAATGGTTCTGGTCAATACTATCAACATCCTCCATGTTGCCAAATCAAATAAATGTCTTCCCCATCTTCTTATCTGATTCTCAGTAGCCCCCAACACAGTTCATTCTTCCTTCTGACGAATTCCTTGGAATACTTCCTAATTTTCCTCTCCCTCAGAAGCTCTCCCTTCCCACTATTCTATGCCAGCTCTTCTCTGCCACCTCAATCTTTTTGAATCACCTTGTCTCAGGGCTCAGCCTAGCGCCCTCTCCCACCCTATCTCACTCTCCCCACCTGAGCAGTTATCCAGTTCCATGAATCCAGCCCAAATCTTTCCCTCCACCTCTTACTTGATAGTCTACCAGGTTTTTTAATACTTATTTCAAATTTATTAACTAAAACCAGAGCTCTTGATAACTTCCTAGAGCCCTCACCCAAGGCTCCTTCCACTGTGGTTTGCTTCATTTATCAAATTGCACTTCCTGGTATTTCAAACCACAAATCCGGCAGTTATTCTTGATCCCCTCCTTTTTTTCCCTATCTCTTTGAACTTCTCACCACTTTACCTTCAAAATATATCTCTAATCTGTTCTCCTCTCTCCAAGGTGACAACTGACATCTTAGGGCGACTAACCACCACATCTTACCTAGTCCATGTCAGTGGTTCCTGAGGGCTCTGTCAACCATGATGCCTGCCCCAATACTACTCATTCACCACAAAGTAGCCAGAAAGATCTTCTGAAAATAAGCCAGTTTAACACACATTCCAAAGACTTCCGACTGCTTACACAGTAAACTGCAAACCCTTTATCATGGTCTACAAGGCCCTCTGCGATCCACCTCCTGCTTCCTACTCCCACTTCACTTCAACCTTCTTCCCACTCATTGTGCTCAAGTCTCACTGGCCTGCTTCCAGTTCTGCGAACACTTCAAACCTTGTTCTGCCTCTGAGATTTGTACTCGCCCTTCCTGGAACTCTTTTCCCCAGCACACACAGGGTTGCTCTTTGTTCTGGCCCCAAACAAGATTGTATTCTGACTGAAACTCATGGGGCAGAGTGGGGACCATTTGGCAAATCAGTCCACAGCTTAGGGGCTCACAGCAGCAATTTACTATTTCTTGTAATTGTGTGGAATTTCAGGCAGGTCCCAGCTGGGTGGTTTTTCTGCTCCATGTGGTATTAATTGGAGCCACCTTCTCAGCCTCATTCAGCTGGCTGCATGGAGAGATGCAAGAACACTTCATCCCCTCATCAATCCCAGGTCATTCCTGAAATGTAGTCTGGGGTGCACTTGCCAAATATTCCCTTCAAACGTTCGCTCAGAAGAGTCTTAGACCAGGAAAATGGCCATAACCACATGACTAGCACTTAACACAGATAGGGAACTAGGAAAAAAAAAAAAGTCAATTTAAGCATATTAAAATAATGTCTTTTTCCAAATAAACATGTATGTTTATAACACACATACTAATACATATTTCTGAATAAATAAATATGTCAGATTTAGAGGCAGGTAAGTTGCCCTGTTCTTGCACCATTACTAACCAGCCCCAGTTGCTCTGTCTCTATAGCACCTCTGGCTCACTCTGGGAAACAGGGCTGATTAAAAATGATTGCACAAGGTAGAAAGGCCAGGTACCTTTGAGACTCTAACAGTGGGCATATCTTCAATTTCTTCAGCCAAATATTCCCATCAAATGTTCAGATTATCTCCATATATTAGCTCATGGCCTTTCTACCTAGAAACTGGTCCAGGTCCACTTTGTGATATCCAACACTTACTTCCAGACATGTGTTCTGATTTTATGCTCCCCTAGAGTTTCTCCACTTTGTGCCAGGCACTGCCATCACAGCTATTCTGTACTTTCGAAGTTATTCCATATTTTGTTCATTCTTTAATTTTGATCAACTATACATAGACCCTGACACCATGTGAAATGCCTAGAATTCTTACTTCCCTTGGGGATATCCAAATACTGCATGTTAATCTCCCTATCCCTACTGGAACCATCACCTGCCATGTACTCCTGTCTCCTTTGTTGCTCCATCCTGCTACTCAGCAGGGCTGCCTCTCATATTCTGAGGCTGGGCTTTCTCCCCAGTACTTGTCCCATGTCAGTGGATGAGTCTAGACCCAAGCCTTTTCTTAATGTGTCCCACTGCGATGCAATGAACCTAATCAAGACTGGCCTCATTCTGACAAATAGGAGGTTTGCCACATATTCTCCAGTATTTTTTTCAATATGGTGGTATTAACTGCCTGGATACTTTAAATTTGTTTGATTGCCAGTGGCCTCTAGTCTGATTTTTCAAACTTGGCCACCTAAAGTCTAAAATTCACATTGATCGTGGGGGAGGTGAAGGGGGCTAGGAGCAGGGGGCTGGGAATCTAAGATGCCAAAATAAGGCTTTAGAGAGGAACATAGTACAATACCCATGACTATGGGAGTAATGCAAGAATCAGCAAAACCAAAAATAGTACAGGTCAACTGAACTACCCAAATAAGAATAGGAAATAAAAAAGTCAAATCCAGAAGAGGCAAAGATGAGGTTGAAAGTCTTGTAGAACTTACATGGCACATTCATCATTAAAGGCCTTGGCCTATTTATAATACAATGATGAGGATCCATTCAGTCTGGAGATATATTAGCAGTATCATTATTAATATTAATGAGTTTCCTCCAACTTTATGCAAAAATATAATACAGTATTAGAAAAGAAATGTGAGGGGTACCTGAGTGGTTCAGTTGGTTAAGCCTCAGAATCTTGGTTTCTGTTCAGGTCGTGATCTCAAAGTCGTGAGACTGAGCCCTACATGGGCTCCATACTCAGTACTGGGTCTGCTTTAGACTTTCTCTGCCCCTCCCTCTGTGTGTGCATGTCATGCACATGCCCTCACTCTCTGAAATAAATTTTTAAAAAATTATCTTAAAAAAAAAGGAATGTGAGCTTTATTATCAGATAGACTTGTATATATTACTTATTATTTCTTCAAAATTAAGATAATCTCTAATGTTATATGGAGGTTAACACTTTGTAGAGGCTAAATAAATTGCAATAACCATTATGCAATAAATTCTAATCTTCTTGAAACAGAGACAAGTCTCACTTGGGTTATGTCTTCAGTATGTGACAAACACTTAGCACAAAGTAGGTGTTCAACATGTATCAAATGAAAAAAGTACTTGAGAGAATCTGGCAAGGAAAGGTGAATTCTGTTTTTTTGTTTTTTTTTTTTCTTTTCAGTGTAATAGTATTCATTGTTTTTGCACCACACCCAGTGCTCCATGCAATCCGTGCCCTCTATAATACCCACCACCTGGTTCCCCCAACCTTCTACCTCCCACCCCTTCAAAACCCTCAGATTGTTTTTCAGAGTCCATAGTCTCTCATGGTTCACCTCCCCTTCCAATTTCCCTCAACTCCCTTCTCCTCTTCATCTCCCCTTGTCCTCCATGTTATTTGTTATGCTCCACAAATAAGTGAAACCATATGATACTTGACTCTCTCTGTTTGACTTATTTCACTCAGCATAATCTGAGTGAATTCTGTTTTTATTTCAATTCACATCTCTTTCACATAATTTTTCATGGTGGACTTTCAGTCCTCTATAATTTCCCTCTCCCTTTACATTTAATTTGGGCTTGCTCTGATCTAGACTTTGGAAGTGGACATATCTAGTTTGCTCTTGGTTCTTAGAACCTCACTGTGATGTTCATAACCCAGGATTATGTTTATTTGGGGGATAACCTAGGTTTTTTTTTTTTTAATAAAACCTCTCATTTATTCCATTCACTATATTTTTAGTTGCTTTAATTATGCTTAATTAAGGACAATGACTCATCAAGATATGACCCACCTACAATCTTTCTTGTTTTTCTTTCTTATAGCTGGTCTCCAAAATCAGTTAGTGTTCTAGTCCAGTACCTCTCAAACCCATGTCAGAATCTCTCGGAATTCTGGGGGAGGAACCCAGATGGCAAGGTGCTACTTCCAGAGATTCAAATCCAGGTAGTCTGGATTAGGGTCTGATAACTAGCATTTCTACTAAGTTTACAGATATTGATGCTGATGTTTTTGGTCCATGGACCATACTTTGGCTAGAACTATGCTTGCCCTGTGGTATTATCCAACATTCCCCCAACATATAAGCATATTTTCAGTGCCAAATCTTTGATTTTTCTTTCTATATGCCTAGAATATCTTTCCCTAGTCTTTTTTGTTCAGGAAATTCTGCTCATCTTTTGGGACCAAACTTAGTGTTACCTCCTTGGCAATACTTTCTCTGTCCCATCTTTTATTCCCAAAGAATCAGTACTTTCTTGTTAGCTTTCTCCCTTGTCCCTTTCACCCAAACGTCTTTTCTGTGTTTCAGTTTGCTTTTGTGCATCTGTTTTTTCCCACTAGATTGTGAGTTCACTGAGGTCAGAGCCTATATTTTTCTAGGACCACACGTCCTTCTCACTGACAGAATTTTGTATACAAAGACATTTGTTACATATTTGTTTTTGATTAAATTATCACTCCTATTTCTTCCTCCCTTAAGTTAAACTATAATTGCATTGCCGCTTCATACCAGAGGTTTTGTTCATTTCTTCCTTTTAAAAATATTATACACCAGATGGCACCGGAAGGCTTTAGTTTAATTCTCTAGGGACCTTGAGGGTATTAGGTAACTGCTATGCACAACAAGGATCACAAGATCACAAGAAGCACTGGCACAATCTAACAATTATCACCCCCTTTAAAAGCCTTTGTCGTCCTCAGAGACAGACAGGCCAGTCATTAGTAGCAAAACATCATCAACGCATTTTCTAAATAGGAAGGATGTAGCCTGCTTGTAATGGAAAGAAATTGGACCAGTGAGACTGTTCACATGACCTACCTGAACTTCATTTAAAGTCAGAACCAATCAAAGCTTGTAAATTAGCTTGAGATTCATGGGGAGTTAAAAAAAAAAAAAAAAAGTATCTCAGGGGTGATGAAAGCCTCTGATTTACTACTTCTGATTCCTTGAACTATTACATTAAGGAGATCTCATCATACCCCCATAAAGAAAAAGGATGGTCTCCCTCAAATAGTTTCATTTGTTTGGTTTAAATTTCTCATTTAAGCATTAGCATTTCTAGACAGAAGCAAGGAAGGGTTATAGGGAGCTAGGGGACAATCATGCATATCAGTCTTACATAATCATGTACCCTTTCTTACAAAGGATGAGCCATAATATCCTGTAAGCCTGTGTTTTTATGAGAACACCTGCCCAAGACTGATGGTAACATTTACCAGCAAGGATCCACTGAACTAGATACTGTCACATAATTAAGTCACATATCCAGGAAGTTTAGTGCTGTTGGCTTAGCCAGCTTCTAGAGTGATTGTCTAACAGATTAGTAGAGCCTATGTTCAAAAGGCACCAGTGGCTGGAGGACCGGTATCTACTTAAGAGAGATTGTAAAGACAAGAGTTCAGTAAAAGGTCAAATTGTCTCTCAAAGTTAGCCCTATGATGACCTTACTTGCTTTTGCAACTTTAATGAAATCATGGATATTTATTTTATACTGCACATTATAATCAAATACAACTTCACTTTCTTGCTCAAATTTTCCACTATTTGGCAATCGAGACCTCTTTTGGTGGCTCCTATAACCCTTTGACATACCTCTATAGTTGGAGGTTTGTTGTTGTTGTTATTGTTGCCGTTGTTTGTTTTAGCACTTCCTTGTTTGCTGGCACTACAAGATTCTCTAGGCAATGTTGCGTATTTCCTGCCTCAGTCCTAGAGTCAGCCATTTTCCACGGAACCCTGATTCCCTTCGTTGGTGAGTGGTAGTAGAAATACCATGTGGGTGCTGGGTGTCCTTGTTGCTACTGGGGTCTTACTGTTTCAGGTCTTCTTAGCTGACAAAGCAAGGAAATATATGTGTGTATACTAACTTACACACATAAAGATTTTTATGGAAGATTTCTGTATGGAAGCATCTCCATCTGTATTAAGTTAAGCATGAGTTCTTACTAATGCCTCCAACTCTAATTCACTTTTACTTGCATCATTTTGCTTCTTTGTAAATTGCCACTTTAATAGTCAGAAACCTGGTTTCTACCATTGGCCATTACTTTATTTAGTCAAGTTCCAGAATATATATATAGTGGTTTCATAGTTTTTAGCCTGTATAGCCCTGGTAAACAACTTCATCAACTCGAGGACATTGCTTATAAACAGTCAACTTTGCCTTTAATCTTAACAGTCTCTACTCATTTCCAGGGTGACTTAGGTTTTTTGGTTTTTGGTTTTTGGTTTCTTTTTTCCCTCTTACTCTCTTTATACAGATTCTTTTGTAAAAATTCTGCATTCCATACTTGGGTCTCCAACCCCCTAAATAATCACCTTTAATTTCATACATCAATGTTCACTCTTTATGCCATAAACTTCTATGGATATTGGCAAATGCATAGTCATGTATCTACAGTGACATGATATGATAAAAAATAGTTTTACTTACCTAAAAATAGTCCTCTGTGCTTCACATATTCAATTCTTTTGCTATCCAATATCCTGGCAATTACTAATCTGTTTACCTCATTTAGAGTTGTACCTATCTAGAATGCCATACCATTATAACACTATAGTATTCCACTTTTTTTCAAACTGGTTTCTTTAACTTAGTAACACACATTTAACATTTCCTATGTCATGTGTGGCTTTGATAAATCATTTCTTTGTATTGCTGAATAGTTTTCCATTGTAAGGATATACCACCTTTTTTTTTTTTAGATTTTTATTTATTTATTTGACAGAGAGAGATCACAAGTAGGCAGAGAGGCAGGCAGAGAGAGAGAGGAGGAAGCAGGCTCCCTGCTGAGCAGAGAGCCTGATGTGGGACTTGATCCCAGGACCCTGAGATCATGACCTGAGCCGAAGGCAGCGGCTTAACCCACTGAGCCACCCAGGCGCCCGATATACCACCATTTGTTTATAGAGTGATATATCGGAGAACATATTGGTTGCCTCCAGGTTCCAGTAACTATAACTAAAGTTGCTATAAACATTGCATGCACATTGTATATGTATATGAGTTTTCAAATTACCAAATTATTGGGAGTGTGGTTGCTAGGTCAAACAATAAGACTATGTTTAGCATTGTTAGAAACTGCCAAACTGTCTTCCGAATTGCTTATACCATCTTGCATTCCCACCAGCAATAAATGAGAGGTCCTCTTCTTCCACAACCTTCCCAGCAATTGGAGTTGTCAGTTTTTAATTTAAAAAAAAAAATTAGCCATTCTAATAAGTGGGTAGTGGTAAAATGGATATATTTTTAAAAGTAGATAAATGCTTTATGGTTAGATTTTTTAAAAAATGTTTAAAGGCTCATTGGAATTTTTTAAAATAAGAATTCTCCTAAGTGTATATTTCCCTGCTTATATAAAGAAATCATTCGTTTCTTTTTTTTTTTTTTTTTAAACAACACTTTTTTTTAAAGATTTTATTTATTTATTTGACAGAGAGAGATCACAAGTAGGCAGAGAGGCAGGCAGAGAGAGAGAGGAGGAAGCGGGCTCCCTGCTGAGCAGAGAGCCTGATGTGGGACTTGATCCCAGGACCCTGAGATCATGACCTGAGCCGAAGGCAGCGGCTTAACCCACTGAGCCACCCAGGCGCCCGATATACCACCATTTGTTTATAGAGTGATATATCGGAGAACATATTGGTTGCCTCCAGGTTCCAGTAACTATAACTAAAGTTGCTATAAACATTGCATGCACATTGTATATGTATATGAGTTTTCAAATTACCAAATTATTGGGAGTGTGGTTGCTAGGTCAAACAATAAGACTATGTTTAGCATTGTTAGAAACTGCCAAACTGTCTTCCGAATTGCTTATACCATCTTGCATTCCCACCAGCAATAAATGAGAGGTCCTCTTCTTCCACAACCTTCCCAGCAATTGGAGTTGTCAGTTTTTAATTTAAAAAAAAAAATTAGCCATTCTAATAAGTGGGTAGTGGTAAAATGGATATATTTTTAAAAGTAGATAAATGCTTTATGGTTAGATTTTTTAAAAAAATGTTTAAAGGCTCATTGGAATTTTTTAAAATAAGAATTCTCCTAAGTGTATATTTCCCTGCTTATATAAAGAAATCATTCGTTTCTTGATGGGAGAAGGAGCATTCAATTGTTTGGTAGTGCTTTGGTTCTTGTGCCAACATCATTGTCATCAGCTGGGAGCGTGTTAGAAATGCAGAATCAGGGGTCTTAACCCAGACCTACTAGATCAGGATCTGCATAACAGGACTCCCAAGTAAATTATGTACAAGCACGTATGAGAAGGATTGCTCGAGAATTATTATATCACAGATTCGTAAAGGTGGAAGGGATCTGCCGTTCGGCAGGTAAGGGAACTCTCCTAGAGCTTTGTGTGCTGTGTGTGGTTTCTGTGTCCTTGTTTGTATGCAATACTCTGTTGCTAATCCTCTTGAGTACATACTTTCTCAAGGAAGGTGACATTTTGCTCCAGGTTATGCAATCAATTATTGAAAAAGACAAAAAAATAAGCCTAGTGTCATCCCTCAGTAATGTAAAACAATATAAACTCAATCTGAAATCATAGTGAAAGTCATTGGGAAACTTATACTTACATTACACAAATTCAGCGTGAAGATAATTTACAAAGCCCATCAGTTGTATAAGTGAAGCAAGCTACCAGTCATTCCTGGCTGAGTATTCACTGAGCAGAAGGCATGTTGTCACTCACATTAAGGTAAAGCACCTGGTCTCCATTTGGCCTCCAGGAAAAACTAAAAATAATAATAAGGAATCTTTTATTTACCAATACTAACTATGCAGCTGTGAACTCTTAATCTTACAATAGCACTTAATCACCAGCTCACAAGAACATAAATAACCCCCAGGGCCAAGGATTGATGTAAACATACTAATGTGAGCTCCTAGTGGCACAGTGGTTCAAATCTGTGGCTGCCACTGGAGAGAGGGGAGAGTTCAATCTACCCCTTTCTCAGCTGGGAACAGATACCCTCAGACAGTGCTCAGCCCCAACTCCCATGTCTTGATGAGGTTTGAGATGCAACACCCAGGGACCCCCCCACCAGCCCCAACAACCTAAGGTTGGGATGTCCTCAGGGACACCTAGAATGTATTCAGCACTGCTGGTGTGAATCTGGGAAGCAAAATCCAAAATCCCTGATGCACACAACATGACCCCAAAACAGCCACAAAGGATCTGGTTAGAGATGCAGACTCTTGGGTTGTACCCCAGATCTGCTAAGTCAGAATCTGCATTTTAACCAAATAACCAGGTGATTTGCATGCACATGAAGTTTGCTGAGTACTGGTATGGAAGGAAATGCGCTAAGGGACAAATACCCAGGTGAAGGGAAAGAAAAATTCTTCCTCTATCCTTCAAGTTCTTTTAACTGGACTAAGAATTAAATTTACCTGAGTTATAAACAGGAGGGGGGAAAGAAAAGTTTTTTACTATGTGTGCAAGGAGACCCAAGATTGAAACTGAGACCTAAAGAATAGAGCAAGGTAGGCAATTTTTATACTTTTCAGACAAAGAGACAATAAAGTTGTGCACAATTCACAATACAAAGAAAACTTGTGTTTGGGAGTTTTAATTAGTCAGGAATTTGGGCTTATCACAAAAAGTGACAAGCATTGTTAATATAGGCTTTTTGGTTCTAAATTTCCTATTTCAGGTGACAAGGATGTTTCTTTACCTCCTCGTACGGGGGGGGCACCTTTCACATGGAGGGGGTTATTCCTTACTTTTAGAGGAGGCTCTATGTGTCCTTCTCACACAGGCTGTCTCTTAGTAACTTTTTAAAAGTAGCCAATATGCCAAAGTGACACATTCTGGAGTAGCCTGCCCTTGGTCCCCACACAAGATATGCTTTGATGGTGAGTAACTTGTATTCCTACCCCATAAGCCTTATAACTGAAAGCCATTAATATAGACATAGATAGCAAGATGTAAAGAACAATTCTAAGATTAATGAGAACACATATTATTTCTAGGAACATAACTTAATTGCTAATACAAAGATGGCTATTGGAACGGTGAGTTAGGAACAAGGTCCTCAGAGACCACAACGAGAAATTAAAACGAATTGCTTGCAGCTTGTTTGTTTTTCAACTTCATCCGTCCTTGAGAAGTGCCCTGTTCCCGGGAAGCCCACCGAAGTTACTCAAGGGAGGAGATGTCCAGGAACAAAGAAAATCAGAAATTTCCTGGGAAATCGCACTGTTAAACAAATGCCTTTTAAGTCCTGCTTGAACGATTACAAAGTTGTGCTCAGTTCCTGTGACTGCTTCCAATTGTAAGAATAATTGACCAAAAGGTTTCTGGCTGGCAACGTAAAGGGGCCCTGTCATTTGTGTTAGAGGAAACAGTTCTTTAAGAACTCGCTTCCTGGGGCACCTGCATGGTTCAGTGGGTTAAGCCTCTGCCTTCTGCTCAGTCATGATCTCGGGTCCTGGGATCGAGCTCCGCATCCGGCTCTCTGCTCAGCAGGGAGCCTGCTTCTCCTCTCTCTCTCTCTGCCTAGCTCTCTGCCTACTTGTGATCTCTCTCTGTCAAATAAATAAGTAAAATCTTAAAAAAACAAACAAACAAACAAACACAACGCACTTCCTGTCTCCTTACTTACTACAAGTAATAAAAACCACTTGCCTAAATCAGAAGACTTGGGGTGGTCGATTGGCAGATGCACCCCAGCCAGCAAGCCCTTGGAGTTTGTGACAAAATCAGATTGGGATCTGTCACTAAGCTTCAGCTTCTTAGGCCTAGTAGCCATTTCACGGGGTCACACAAAGGAATGCATGACATAGAAGCACATAGCTTGGTGTCTCTCCCATGGAAGTATTGAATTAATATTATTTTTCTAGATTATTGTGTGAAATGTCTCTTCTTCAAGAGTAGAACAATGATTTCTAGTTTCATCATTTGTGTACATCTTGCGAAATTTTATTTATATAAATAAAAAATGTATCATGGTATAAGAACTCCCCCCCCTCCTTTTTTTTTGGTGTTGCTAAAGTGGATTTCGGGGATTTGAGTATATATTGAATTCTTTTCACAGTTAACAAAGACTGGGGGTTGAAAGCAAAGATTATTTGTGGCATGGCTCAAAGGCTAATGGAGAACATCTAGAACTCATAAGAAGAAGCTGTCCAGGCATCTCCTGTGCTCTTTCCTGGGTTTTTCTGGTAGAAAGTATTGCTTTGCCCTAGTGGGTTCCATTGAGGTTTGTTAAGCCCCACACTGCATCCTTTAAGCCTCCTGTCCCAGTCCCAGCTACAGAAACACTTTAAAAACTGCTACAAGAACTGTGCTAGGGGATTATTAGGGGTTTTCCCTCCTATCCTCCTCTTCAAGCTTTCACTTTTATCTTTTGTTTTCAGGGTTGTTTGTTTGGGTTTTTTTTGTTTGTTTGTTTATGATGCAGTTGAATGGTCTGGAATGAGACATGACTGGGTTTAAATCATGGTTCCTCCATTTGCTAGCTTTTTTACAGACAGTAGTGACCAAGACTCTGTAAGCCTCCGTTTATTCTTCTGTTAAATGGGGATTGCACCATCCTCTGAAGTTGTGGGGATGAACTAAAATTATGTACGCAAAGTGCGTAGCTAAATGGTTCATAGAAAATGTTCAGTAAAAGGGAGCTCCATTGCAAGGATTTGTTTCTTCCCTGAGGAAGCTGCCTTCTGAACCCCCTTCTAAAACCTCATTACATTCTGGGGCGCCTGGGTGGCTCAGTGCGTTAAGCCTCTGCCTTCCGCTCAGGTCATGATCTCAGGGTCCTGGGACCAAGCCCCACATCGGGCTCTCTACTCAGTGGGGAGCCTGCTTCCTCCTCTCTCTCTGCCTGCCTCTCTGCCTACTTGTGATCTCTCTCTCTTTCTGTCAAATAAATAAATAGAATTTTAAAAATAAATAAATAAAACCTCATTACATGACAACCTGAGCCATCGATGCCCCATCCTAGTCTGAGACTGGCTACCCGGACGCTGCACCTGGCTCTGATCTCAAAGCCTCAGGGACGTGCTTCTGAGTGCAGTTCGTTTGAAGTGTGTGTATGGGTTCTTTCAAGAATATTTACAAAATTCTTGACCTTGGGAACAAAAATAGGAAGTGAGAACTACATAGCTGAAAATCAAGATTTTAGAATAGTGCTTTTAGCATGTAGCATTAAAAGACACTGCCGATGTTTGTGGAAAATTGTCAAAGTTGAAGGAAAGCTTTAGTTATCAGTCTATTTCAAAAAGAAAAGGCAGTTGAACAAGTACACCTATTTAAGGAGAAATCCAAGGAGTAACTCACCCAAGCAGAAGTAAGCCCCAGCTTTTGATGGAGCAGCTTTAGAACTGATGGACTACTGAAAGGATCGCTAAGAAATATGTATTTGCTCTCTGCACCCCACCTTTCTCAGCATGTAACTTCTAAGACCCTTGGGATTTTCAAAGTGATAAAACTCTTATTATATATGAATGAGATGACTGGTGGTTGGAGCTCCTGGTCAACCTCAAGATGTCAACTGGTTATCAGGTTAACCAACCAAATAATTAGAGGGTTGACCTTTCAACCCTCTCCACACACATACCATCCATATACCCCCAACCCTATACTCTAGACCTTTAGGCCTTTGTAATGAATCATACACAAAAATTCTACTCAACGGGGTTTGGTAATTCCTGGTTGGTGAAGATGAAGAGGTGTTGGGAGGGTGGCAACATTGGAGGCTATGAATCCCCACATCCTTTCCCGCATACCTTTCTGTATGCATCTCTTCCATCTGACTGTATATTTTTATAATAAACCCATAATCTTGTCAGTAAACTGTTTTCCTGAGTTCTGGGAGCCACTCTGGCAAATTAATGAAACCAAGGAGGAGATTGTGGAACCTCCTGATTTGCAGCCAAGTCAGATGGAAGTTGGGAGTAACCTGAGGACCCACCCCTTGAGACCTGTGTTGAAGTATGCAAGGGAAGGGCAGTCTTGTAGAACTGAGCCCTCAGCCTTAACCTGTGGGATCTGACCCTCACTTCAGATGGATAGTGTCAGAATTGAATAGTAGGAACCAGCTGATGTCTGTAAAGAATTAGAGAATTGCATGGTATGGGAAAATTCCCGTAAGTTAGGAGTACAGAAGCATTCTACGGGGAGAGTTCCGAGAGTAAAGGTAGAAGCAGAGGACTTTCTTTTATTTGCCCTCAGTGTGCAAAGAAATTAGGGAAGAGAGCTTTTCTACTCAAAATGTCCATCTCTATTTTTGATGCCCTAGTGGGAAGAAGCACTATAAGAATGGCCCCTATCACATGCTGAGTAGAGGTCAGCTGAGCTTTCCTGTTCATTGGATGATGTCCCCTATTCCAATATTACATCATGACCTTCCCTTACATGAGCTATTTTGGTAGATAGAGATAGAGCAGCAGAGACAGAGATATTTTAGTGATAGAGCAGCATCCCAGGCTTATGAGGAGAGGATCCCTGACCCTCTACCCATCTTTAGTCACATCCATTGATACAGGACACATTTGGGTATCCTAGCTTGGTACCAGGGGATTGTGAGCCAAAGGAAGCAATCACACCTCTTTTGAACATACACGCCTAATTTAATCAGATGTCTGTTTTAAAAGCATACCTGCTTAACCAAGAGTGATTTGGGAGGAGAGGAAATATAATCTTCTAAAGTTGAAAGAGGCAGATTTTCTGTTATGTCCGCATGGTGTCCTGAGCACAATTCCACAGGAAGTGACCACAGTGGTATCCTGGGCTGCCTCACTGGCTAATACTGACATATGTGACAGTGTAGCCAGTAGCATGCAAAATGACTTATCAATTATTTTGTGGTGCTCACCCAAAATCTCTTTGGATACCATATCTCTTTGGCCTATATCAATTGGCTGCTGTTTAAATTTTCTGACCATCAAGCTGAAGATCTCACTCTCTTTGTCTTCTGCTCATTTGATTTTTCAGTAGGAATAACCGGTCTGTTTAAAATAAAGTAATATAAAGAATTTGAGTAATGTCTGCTTGATGACCAAACTAATATTCTGTGAACTAATATCACTTTGTATCTCAGCACATTTTTAAGTCCTTTCTTTCCAGCACATGGAAGAGTTATAATACAGTGTAAAATCTTGGGAAACACTTCCTGTTCTGAATATAGATCAATAAAATACTACTGTCCATTCCTGAGAGCCAGAACATACGTGATTTAAATGGAATCCTTTCCTGGCATGAAACTGGCAGTGATGGAGTTTTCTCTTCCTGCGGTGCTGATCAGAAGCCAGGAGTCAGGGGTCATGACATACTATTCCAAATCCTACATGTTGTCATCTTATAAATTACACTGCCCACTGTTGATGGACAACTCTGTCACCTTCCCTTCCAACACCATTGACCAGTAAAACATAACAGATCTCTCCATATCTAAATACCCTCCCTAGCTGGGCTATTCAGGATCACTGTTCTCTTCCTTTTGACGACAGAGTATTTGTACAATCATCCCTTTGTTATTTGAACTTGGGCTTCTACAGCTGAATTTTCATTCTAGTTCTGTTTTATACTGACTGTGACATTAGACCAGTGGTCTAACTATTTTTGGCCTTGGTTTCCCCCTGTGTGAAATAAGGCATAGCAGAATGTCTGGCGAGATAACTGCCGATAATTCCACCCATTCCTGTACACACTCCCATGTGCCATTCTTTGCTTCAAGAAATGGAGTTTATTTCCCCTTGTCTTGAATCTGGCCTTTGAGTTGCCTTTTTCAAAAGATTCAACAGAACTGATGCTGTGTCATTAAGCACCTGTGAAAGAGCTACAGAAAATCACTGGCAACATTCAACACTGAAGAGAGCTTTGGCTTCACCGAATGTAGATAATTCTGCCTCATCTGTTTATTGGTTGCATGAATATCAGTGATGCACTCACTTCAGAGTCCATTTTCTCATTGTGAAATGGGGTCATTGTATTAGAACTCCCTGGGGCACTGTGAACTGGTCAGCAGAGTATCTGGCACTTAGCCCATAGTCAAAAAGTAACAGTTATTAATATAATTATTAAAACATGCACCTCAAGTCAAGTTTTGTTTAGACAACCTTCTCCTCCTAAAAAATCCCCTAGCTCTCATAAGGAGGCTATGTCTCTTTCTGCTGATCCAGGGAAGGTACCCTTCACATGAACAAGTTATTTGCTGCTTTCACGATGACAAAGGAAAGTCAGTGTGTCCTGCCACCTCCTGTTTCTTAAGTAACTTTAATTCAAAATAATCAATATGCCAAAGCGGCATATTTGGGGGGTAGTCTGCCCTGAGTTACCTAATACTCATCTTCTCTGTGAGGGTCTTACTTACAATTCCTTTGCTTTTTTTCTTTGGAATCACTAAAACCCACAAATAGATTTAGAATCCAGTTTCAGAAAGAATCGGGAAGGTGCCAACTGCAGACAGGATAAGGTTTGTACAACTGGGGTTAGAGAGCACATTTCATAGATAAGAGAGAACTGATGGCTACCCTCAGTACTCCAGCTGCTAATTAGTGTTCAACAAAGCCACATCAGAATAAGCACTTTGAGATAATTGCTTTCAGGAGCCCTCTAAGTGCATCCCTTAACAGCTGACTTCGCTCTGCACAATGTTGGGTGTTGTTGGGGAAGAGAACATCAAACTAAGAATGAAACACAAAACACAACAAATAAACAAGAAATACCTTGTAAAAACTTCCAGTTCCTCTGAATTGATCACTAGCTCCTTTTGAACCAATGTGTTGGATCTCGCTGTGATTTCTTGCCTGCGTTTTCACAGCTGTTAAAATGAGAAAGACAATTTCCCCTTTCGATTACCTTGTAATAACGTTTGAGATGGCCAGTCAGTGCTCTTGGATTGAGAAACCGAAGTACCCAAAGATTACACAGCAGGCAGGCTTGGAGGGCACGAGCCTCAGCGAAGAGAAAAAGGAAAGGAAAGGAAATGAGATTAAGCTAATCCTACTTTATCTCCAATTCCACTAATGATTAGAGCTGAGTTGCAAAGAGATGAATTTTCTTTGACCTATATAGAGCTTGAAAAAAATTGAGGTACATTTAAAAATTGGAAGATGTCTCATCAAAATCTGGATTTTTTTTTTCTGGCTTCTCTAAAAAAATAAAATAAAAAACAAATAAATCCAGAAGACTGGGAACAGTGGGCCAAGCTCCTCCCACTTGGCCTCAGTGAACAGGAGCTGTATGAAGTATGAAGCTCCTTAGATGCAGCATGTGAATGTTCCCTAGTGTGTCATAGGCCACACCTGACCTACCCCCTGCATCTATGTTACCTGTCTACACCTTGCAGATACTGGAGTGAGAATCTCAAGGTTTTTTCCTTTTTTGTTTTGTTTTGTTTTGTTTTAATAAAACACTAATACTAAGGTTACAAGAATAGGATCATGACACTTCTGGGATTCCTAGTATACACTAGAGCCATAGTGCTACCCCAGAATACTCCCCCAATTCTTACTTTGCCCAGCCCCCCGCCCCCGGTTTCCTGTGCTATTGCAGTTCTCACGGCAGTGTTGCTGCTGATAAGACTGGGACTCAGATGAGCTAATTTTAGGAAGAATTTTGACATGCGTGCTGACCTAGCTCCTGTCACCACTCTTGCTATCACTACCAGTAGCATGACAGAGAGAACTAAGAGGCCCTGGGGCACTATTTGCCCCAGAGGACTCTGGAAGGCCAGGGAGCCCAACCCCTCCACCACAGGGCTACCTTCTTCTGGCTCTTTCTGAACAAGGACAGGAAAACAAGTCTCTCTGTTCCCCTGTACGATGCTAATTTCTGCTCTGGAAACGCTGGCCTACTGTTGGCCAGCTGCCCACACCCCACAGCCCTCTGGCCACTGAGCACACTCTCTCAGGCCAGCCTCCCCAAGTCCTTATTGTGGCTCCTCAATGGGTAGGCTGAAGGACTTCTGTTGCAGTCACCCATCTGGGCCTTTCTCCTCCCAACTCCTGAGGAGAGGAAACCTCTCCCCTCCCATGTCTCCAAGCTCATTCTCATTTCTGGTCATAGAGCAACTAATCTGTCCCTCATGAGGAAAGCTCCATGTGCTGGTTTTACTGTCTTGTCTCTCAGCTTCAAAACTACTCTTCTAAACTCTGCTCTGTGATGCCAGGGCTGGGTCTCTGCAAACCACATGTATCAGGATTTAAGCACAGAAGAAGAACTGGTAGGAGATAAATATATAATACACAAGTGTATATAATCATATACACTTAAATGATTCATGAATCAGGGAGCATGCCATCTAGCAAGTAGTAGGAGTCCCCACATATATGTACATTTTAATATTTATTTATTACAAGGAACTGGCTTAGGCCATTGTGGGGACTGGCTAAGCAAGTCTGAAAATTTAAACTGTACTCTGTGGGTCAGGCATTCAGAAAGAGAAGTTCACAGCCAGACTAGAACCTGTAGGCATGAACCAAATACCCACAGGAGAGATTTCTTCTCTCTGTCTCTCCATGTCTCTGTCTCTGTGTCCCATTCTTTCTCTCCTGGGAAGCCTCAGCCTAGCTTTGAAGGCCTACCAAAATTACCCAGGGTCATCTCCCTTACTTAAAGTCAAAATGACTGGGGGCTCTTACTACACTTGCAAAATCTCTTCAGAGTGACACCTAGATAAGCATTTAGGTGAGTGGTTGGAACCAACCACCTATCCAAGTTTACGCATGGAAAAATCTACAGTTTACCCCTTATCAGCTTGGTACCTATACACATGTTCTCAAACCATGCTTAAATCTCTAAGACAATAAACAGTCACAATTCTGCCAAACATGATACAAATGTTCTGCAAACAACCACAAACCTGCAAACCACTCTCCCAGAAGAAAATGTAAAGTTCTTGGGTGACATTTCGGCTTCTCATTCTTTTTTGGTATTCTCCAACTTTAATACTGAGTGAGGTCCACAGTAGACTATGATTAGCATATTTATATGTTAATAGTTATAAGAAGAAAGACAAAAATATTTCATACATATGCACACATAGACAAAAACATATTCATACATACACACAAACATATTCATATCAAAATAAGGAAGAATAACTATTACAGTTGACATTTTGCAACTGATTGCATAGTAGCCAGTGTTGATAGCTACCATATACTTCCACTGCCCATATTTCATATGCCCCTTGCTCTTGGGAAGCATGTTAACTGGCTGTGATTCTTTGCCAAATGGAATACCCAAAGCTTCATTACTAAACTGTCTGGGCCATTAACAGTCCTTCCTGAACTAGATTGTTATAGTTCCCCATTGACTTCACTCACAGGACATGGTGTTGCTAAGAGATGTTCTGGATGATCTTCTATATCCTAGATGTTCTCCACCTTACTCTCATTATGTGATAGCATTCCAATGTCCCCTTGGTAATCAGGATCAATCACCCTAGCTAGTCCAGCTGTCCCCTTCTTTCCCTGTTGGTTCATGGGCAGGAAGGGCTTAAACTGGCTACATTGCCATCTTAACTTTCAGCTCAGTGGCATCATGGTTGTGTATCCAAATGGAAGAATTCTTCCCCTTGGAACTAAGACCTCATAAGCAGAGCCTATGGTTGCAGAGATTTAAAAAAAAAAAAAAAAGTTTGTAGGGGCTTCCCAAAGAGTAAATCCACTCCTATTTCTACCCTAGATTCCTGAACCTGTGATTCTTAACTATGGAAGAAAGCTCCACTTGTTGAAATCTAGAGCACATACAGTCTCCTAGAGAACTTTGCCTTGCCCTGCACGGTATTGCCACCTAACTAGTACCATAACCAAGTCTTTAAAAGATCACATCTCTCTTATGTCAAAGCCAGCTGCTTTGGGGTGATAGGAAACGTGGTAAAAACAATGGCTTCTATGAACATGGGCCAACCTCTGTACTTCTTTTGCTGTGAAGTAAGTTCTTGACAGAATTGCTGCTGTGTGGAATACGATGACAGTGGATAAGACATTCTATAAATCTACTGATAATAGTTTTGGCAGAAGGATTATAAATCCATACCCTGAAAGCCTATTTAATCAGAAAAAATGGTGTATCCTTTTCCATGATGGAAGCTGTCCAGTGTAATCAACAATCCACAGAGTAGCTGGCTAATCACTCCAGGGAATGGTATCCTATCAGCTCTTCAGTGTTGGTTTTGTTTCTGGAAGACAGAGAAGTCAATATCAACCATAGCCATACTGATGTTGTCAGTGAAGTCCATGTTGCTGAACCTATATGTAGCCTTCATTTCTGCCACCATGACTACTTTGTTCATGAGCCTACTGGACAATGACAGAGGTTCTTGGGGGAAGGGCAGATTGGTATCAAAAGAATGGGTCATCTTCTCCACCTGATAATTAATATCCTCCTCTGTTGAGGTGACCCTTTACACAAATAAATATCTTCCTGCCCTCTGCCTACCTAGAGAGGTCTACTCATATATCTCTTCCTCAGACTTCCTTGGCACAAATTTTCTAATTGTGTTTCTTCTAAGTTTCTGGCCAACTAGCCAAATTATTGGCCACAGTCTATGAACTAATATGCACTCATACTTCCAGCTATTTCTCTTTTCAAACAAGATGAACACTGCTCAAAATTTTGTATGCAGGAGGATTTTCTTTCAACACTACCCTTCTGACCTGTCCCATCTATTTCTTTTCTAGTAGCATCATGATCAGCTGGCCAACACCTTGGAGCTCTGTGAGTCAGAGTATTCCAATTACTACTTTGGCTCCACTGTCCATTATGATAGCCACAGCCACTTGTCCTTGGTGATTAGTATCTTTACTTTACCCCTGACATCTCAGGGTCTCCTTGTTCCCATTGCATCTAGGAATCTTAGTTAAATAGTAGTGGTTCCTTCAGAAAAGAGTCACCATAGAATTTTCAAGGAATCTTTACAAACTTATTTCTCACAGTAATATGAGAAAAGTGTGTCCCCTTGCCCTCCAAAAACAGGTGATTAGGTCTCCTGCATGATGCATACACTCTCACATTCCAGTCTTCCCTGTCGTTGGATACTTTTGTCTGCAGTATACCAGAGCAGTTCTGGCATTTTAACTTTATTCAGTACAGCCCACCATTGGCTCCATATTTAAGAGAATCCTTCCCTCAAAATGTTGGAACCATTCTTAGACTTTTGAGCCAAAATAATAAATCCAGAATCTTTGCTTAAGGGGCTCATATCAATAAATTTAGCCTGATCCAATTTTATATCTCTTCCACTATAATCACAGGCCTTAAGTATTCATTCCTACAAATATTCTACAGGTTTCTGTCTATATAAATGTTAAAAACCCTGTCATTCTTAGGTGTGTATTGACCTCCTCACAAGTAACTCTTTGTACCTTGTCCTTTGGTTCTTGCTGGGACATGAGTCCAATTCTAAGTCTGAAAGCAAACTGGGTCAAGGTCTTCAAGAGAAGGAATAGTGCCTAGAAGGGGAGGCCATTATAGATTCTGCAGACAAAGGAAGGTTGCACTCCTTGGATAAAATAGAGGAACTACTTCTGCTGCCAAAAAAGACTCAACAGGATTTAGGAGTTGAAGATCCCAAACTTCATAAAGGTCTTCTTTCATGTTCCCATTCTAATTTTCAGGATCTCATTTCTTCCTAACCAGAAACCTCAACTTTTCCCTTCCAACTTGATTGAGATTATACCTGACATATCACATTATATGAGTTTAAGGTGTACAATGTGATTATTTGACACATGTATATGTTATGGAATAATTACCCAATAAGTTTAGTTAACACATTCTTCACATTTTGTTGTTGTTGTTATGGTGAGAATAATTAAGATTTACTTTCTTACCAACTTTCAACTATATGATACAGTATTGTTAATTATTTTCACCATACTGTATCTTAGATATCCAGAACTTATTCTTCTTATAACTGGAAGTTTGTATCCGTACACCAACATCTCCTCATCCCCCTGCATCCCCAATCTCACCTGGCCCCTGGCAGCCACAAATTTATTCTATGTTTCTATGAGTTTGGCATTCTTAGATTTTCCATATGAGTGAAATAATTCCATAATTGCCTTTCTCTGTCTGATTTATCTTACTTAATGTAATGCCCTCATGGTTTATCCTTGTTGTTGCAAATGGTAAGATTTCCTTTTTTACAGCCAAATAATACTCTGGTATGTATACACTACAACTTATTTATCCAATCATCCACTGATGCATGTTTAGATTGTTTCCATGTCTTGTGGAAGTCTCTCTATTTATTGCTGGATTTGTATGTAGTAACAAAAGCTTGGACTTTTTTTATGTAGCTGAACTTGTGTCAGCTGGGTTCCATTTTTGAAAGGGATTTGATCTAGAGCTCTATCACATTTTTAAGTTAATGCATTGCCTTATTTAGGAATAAGAAAGAGGTTTTAGAGGTCAGGGCTACAACACTACAGATCAGCTCTAGTCAGCTGGCAGTGGCTGCTTGGGGAGATGAATTAAGAAATCTGAGGCTGTGTATGTACTTAGTGAGAGGGACAATAAACTGGTTAGCCATGTCCATGATGAATTCAGAGATGTAGAAATAGACATACCACTGATCTGTCATTTCTGGCCTAAAATTCAGTGCTTGGCAATGTTGCTAATTCATTTGTTATTGCCTGTTGGTAAGAGTTTAGCAAAGATAAAAGGATAGGTTTTTGGTGGTCATCATTAACAAATACTGACTTAAGTGCCTATGTATACATATAGTCACATATATAGTTGCATTTATACAGTTACAACAGTAAAGGAATTTTCCCTTTCCCCTCCTCCAGTATAGACAAAGGTCACAGATTTAAAACATCACCTGAAATTAGGGGGCACTTTGAGGGCCCAATATATTGATAGGAGGAAAATATCCAAGCATATAGAAGAGATACTTATGAAATGAAATACTTAATGAAAGAGTTAGGTCAAGCTTAGAGGAAACTTCTGGCCTTCGGTTTAGAGAAATTGACCATCTTTCCACATTAAAATAGTTTGCAATATTGTCCAGGGGATAAAAAATTTTTCTTTTGTATTAGGGAGGGGAAATAATGCTTTTCTTTTGTATTACGGAGGGGAAATAATGCTTCAACCATCAGGTTCCTTCACCCACACTCTGGGTGGTGTTCATCAATGTGGGTGGTAGCTTCCTGCTATAGGACTCAGAACAATCTGCCTGGACGAATGACGAATGTGCAGAGCACCTGTTAAGCAAGCACTTCTGTGTGTTTAGTCAGGACACTACAGAGGAAATAAAAACCCAAAACATTTAGGATATCCACACAGTAGATAGTAGATAGATAGACCACCTGAGGTGGCCTCCTTGCTCTCTGACATTCACTTCATTAAAAATTGTGTGTTCACACCTCTTATGTTCAGGAATGATGAGAACACCTAGGAAAAAAGATGCCCCTTTCTCTTGGCTGTTGAGGGCCTCATGCAAGAGAGGAGAGAGATGTTGGTAAGAAGGTAAGTAGATGAGAGAAAAGAAAGCTATGGAGAGAGAGAGCGCGCAAAGAGCTGGAGGGAGAAATAGCTCTTCTGAGCCCCTTCCCAGTTTACAGTTTTCAAAGGCAATATTTTGCATCGAGGAGAAAAGCGTCTTGCCTTTGCACCAGCAGTAACTTTTCTTTGTGATACAGTTGCCATGGGGATGATATGCCGGGTTGTGCCACTTTATCATCTCTCTCACACATTCTATTATAAAGTGAGTACTTGGGATTCTAGATCATACATATGCAACCACAAAATGTTAATCTGTAAACTAACCTGCCAACCAACTTCAGAGCAGTGATCGTTCCTCTGGCTGGCAGAACTGCTCCCCCCACCCCTTACCCCCGCCCCTAGCCTCTGAAAGCCACCCAGGCAGGGAAGCGATGGGACAAACACAGGCATCTGCAATGAGAGGCATTATTTCCTTTCTGGGCCTTGTGGCCTTCTGGGCCAAAGGCGGAAAAAGAATGTAAATCACTCTTGCAAAGAATGGAGTTTACAAATGCTATTCCACGTTTCCAGGTTACTTGAGGCATTTCTATGTAATCCTTTGCAAATATTTTTTGAGGCCGGTCAGATTCTTTTCCAGATCTGTGGTAGAGAAAAAATGTATGTAGATAAATCCCCAGATAGTGGCATAGCCTGTGTATTTAAAAGCAGAGCACAATATGCCTCAGCAAAGTTGAGGTCATTGCATGGGATGAGCTTCACAAATCCCCATCCCTTCTGAAGCCACTGACTGACACACAGAATCTTTCTCTGAGGCTTCCATGGGTTTCGTTCACAGCTAAACTGGAATTCGTAGAAGCCAGAGCTGCATAAAGGTAACTTGAAAATAAAACCAACTTGTTTACAGTAATTGACCCACTCTGGTCGCAGCCCTGTCCCTTCAAAACAACTCAGTTTCAGGAAGCAGTTGTCAATGCTAGCCATGTTATTGGATTGAACGTAATATATAGGTTCTATTTTCTATTCATTTCAACAAAAAGATTACCTTTGGGAAGCATTTAGCAACTTGGTGCTCTCTACCAGAGACCTAGTTCAATAGACTTGTTCTACTGAGATTATGTGCCAACTTTCTTTTCTGAGGAAGAAACCACAACTTAGTAATTCTTTTTTCAAAGAACAATATCACATGAAAACCATATGCTAATAATCCTTGTAAAGGGTAACATTTCTGCAATCTTGTAATTGTTCAGAAAAAAATGATAAAACCGGTACTAATGTACTATTATCAGTTCAGACATCTTTTTCATGATAGGTTATTACTCAAAATTTTCATTGTTTCTCCCTGTGGAAGGATTACACATTCTCACTTTATTGATATCAAGCATGGTCACTGAATCACTTTAGCCAACAAAATGTGAGCACAAGTGACACATGCCATTTCCGGTTGAAGAGTCAAGAGCCATCTTTTCTTCTCCCTCTTATGCAAAACCCACCATGTCTTCAAGAGTGTCTGTCTCTTCAGTCAGGGCTCCCAAATGGTGACAACATAAGGCAGAGCTTTAACTCACCCAAAACAGACAGGATGTAAGATTTAGGGTTGTTAAAACAATATAACTCAGCCTACACTGTTATACCTCATCTAAAAAATTTATTCATTCTCTTAACATCCATTTATTAAACTCTTACAGTAGGCCAGATGCAGTAGTAGGTAATGGGAATTTGAAGATAAGGAAAACCCAATTGTTATCCTTGAAGTATTCGTTGTGTCACTTGCATGAAATATGACAATAGAACAAGTGTCTCTAAACTAAGTTCTACTCTCTTCTTTCAGAACACGAAGATCTTTCAGAAGATAGAATTTTACGCTTGGTGTAATGGATTAAAGATGGCAGCATATTCTTTTTCACTTCCCTCCTCAGAATTTGGAGTTAATAACTCTAACCCCTTGAGCTAGAATAGAATATAGGGGGATTGCTGCTGTACCAGTTTGGGGCCTATTCTGAAAGTGGCAATTTTACCTTGTCCCACTTGGGAGCCATCACCCCTGCTAGAGACAGTGGTACCTGGAGGGCCCCAGTTGCCAAGCTGTCCTGGCTGGGGGTCCAGTTTTATGAATAAGGGAACAATATTGGATATTACAGTTTCAGCATACGTCATGTGGAACAAGTGGAACAAGGATAAGCTATTCCTGCTGTGCTCTGTCCCAATTTCTGCCCACAGAATCATGAGTATGCAAAATTGTTGTTGCTTAAGGCACTTAAATTTGTGGGATTGTGTTATGCAGTGATAGATAAGCAAACGATGTAACCCAGAAAGCCCAGAACTGTTTTCTGAATTTGCTTTGAAACACTTTCCTACCGATTCACTTCAAATCTTAGGGACTTCCCTTGTTTTTATGATTCCCTGACTCCTGGTAATTTCTATAGTTTCCAATAACATTTTTTTCTTTCTCAACACTATCCTTTGTTTGGAATTTATAAAATATCTACCAGCCTAAAATAGCACACTTTTCCAGGATGCTATTGTCAAGTTCTAGTGTGATATATTCTCTTCTAAAATTGTCTTAAACTAGAATTTAAGGATTAAGAGAACAGGGCAGGGGAAAACAGAAAGGCAAAAAAATGAAATTTTGAAAATGGCAAACATTGCTGCTAAGGAATACAAGAGATTGCTGTTTGAGATGATTCTATAAATTTAGGTAGTTTGATGATTGGCATGACTCCAGCTCAAGGATTTTCAACTTTAACTTAAAAAGTGAAATCTCCTGGAGGGCTTATAAAGAGATTGCTGGGCCCCACCCCTAGAATTTGTTGGTTCAGTATGCCTAAGTGGGACTTGATTATTTGTATTTCTAGCAAGTCCCCAGGTGCTGTTGCTGCTCCAGATACCACGCTTTTGAGAATCTCTGGGCAGATCTGTCTCTGCACATGTGTTTCCGCTTTGTCATCTGTGTCTGTGACAGACGTTACTAATTAATCATTGGACTTTCTCTCGCTGAACCTTGGAGCCAGTACACCATTCAGGCAATATCAACTCATTTTAATTCAAAATTGAGAGAAAATCTTTTTGCTATGTAAGATAACTCTAGAATCCAGGTAACTTTTATAATAGACCATTAATGTTTATCTTGTTCTTGTCTCATCTTATCTTCCCCATTATGTTTTTAATTAATATGACAAAATATTCAATCTCCATAAATATTTTTGGTCAATTTCTGTTCACTAGATAAGAGCATAAAATTTACATCTGCCCTCGTATAGCATTGTATAAGAAATAACTAGGTGATATATACTAAGAAATTAGTATCTGATTCCTGACGTAGTAATTGGCCAAGTCCGAGTAATACCAAGAGACAGATATAAGTTGTTGTTTGTCCATATAAGTTGTTGTCCCAATGCCATATTAACTACGAATCAATAAATCCTAGAGATGGGCACACACAAAAAATCAGTTTTATATCATCCAGGTAAAATTGCAGTTTGGAGTTTATATTTGTATTTTCTGTAAACTATTTCCTTTGTGTAATAACTTCTTCCATTACAGAGGTAATTCAAAAGTATATTTAATTTTGCTACGAACATTCTTCTGAAAGCATAAACTTAAATATAGTGATATAGTATCTAATGTTCAGTAATAAATAATTTTGTGCTATTCTTATGGTGAGGTAGAAAAAATAGACTACCTAAATTGCCACGATATATTTTCTTCAGAATTTGTTTCCTCATCTGAAGAGTAACTTCTGGGTTTTGAAATATTTGAAGGTTTGGGCGAATAATTTTATTCTTTAATCCTTGAAAGATTTGAAATATTTATGATTTCTCTTGGATGATAAACAATGAATTACAGCTTCCAGATTTTTTAAATAAGATTTATTTATTTGAAAGAGAGAGAGAGCATGCACAAGTGGTAGGAGGGGCAGAGGGAGAGGGATAGAGAGAATCTCTAGCAGACTCCTTGCTGAGCAGAGAGCCCATTACGGGGCTCCATCTCAGGACCCCGAGATCATGACCTGAGCTGAAATCAAGAGTAGGGTACATAACCAACTGAGCCACCCAGGTGCCCCTTGTCTTCTAGCTTTGAGAAAAGTGTCTTGAGTAGAAATGAGACATCTGAAAATGTTTCTTGTTTCATTTTGAGATTCTTTAGAAAGAAATTCTATGACACCTAGTACTTGTTTAAGAAAAGTTATGAAGACTGGGGCGCCTGGGTGGCTCAGTGGGTTAAGCCTCTGCCTTCGGCTCAGGTCATGATCTCAGGGTCCTGGGATCGAGTCCCGCATCGGGCTCTCTGCTCGGCAGGGAGCCTGTTTCCTCCTCTCTCTCTGCCTGCCTCTCTGCTTACTTGTGATCTCTCTCTGTCAAATAAATAAATAAAATCTTTTAAAAAAAAAAAAAAAAAAAGAAAAGTTATGAAGAGGTCTAGTTTAACTTAGTAAATACCAACATGACTATCTTCAATAACATTTACCAAATTTTATAATCTTTTGGTAATCTCCAGAGCTCTTTAATTTCAAAGTAATAATGATCAATGAGATGGACCAATGGTTTTCTTGACAAACTACATGACGTTTTTTGCATATCATAGCTTTAATGCTTCTATTTTGGTCAAATTTTTGTCAATGTAATACAATTTGCAAACAGTGCACATATTGAAGATATTTTCAGATTAATTAATGTAGGAATAGCTAATAACAGGTTGAGGTCTAGCTCTAGGACAGGCATTGTATTGGGAATCTTACACTTTTATTTAATTCTTGTGACAAACCTATAGATACATACTAACTCTGTCTTACAGATGAGGAAACTGGTTCAAAAAGGTTAAGTGACTTCCCCACAGTCACAAAGCTAGTAAAGGATGGAGTCAGGTTTTGAGTCCAGAACTTTCTAATTACAGAACTCTACATTTTAACTGATAAATTGATGTTCCAGATAGCTGTGATGTCATCACCCTTCTTAAAAGGAAAATATAATTTATTTAAAAGATCATTACTCTAAGTTCTACACACCCCTTGCCACCTCTGAATAACTTTACTCACAAACCTTTAAGTCAAAAGACAAGCATGCCCCTAGAAATATAACTCTCTTGGCACCTGCTTCTTAAAATGCCATGATAACTCCATGACATTCTTTGCCCTTGTTGGAGGCACAATCATATTTACATTGATTTCCTCAGGCAAGTTTGTCTTTTGTTATTAATTCTGTTTTGTTTACTCTCATCACAAAGGTAATACATGATAGCTGCTAATACAGCTATATAATGTAAATACAGAAATACATACCGTTGACAGTGAAATCTGTTGTAAGGCTTTGGCATTTACATCCTTCCACATTTCAGTGTGGGGTTTGAGATATATTTATATTTACATAAAATAGTGTCATATCCCAAACACTTTTCTACAACTTGCTTTTTCACTGATACATCTCTTCTGTCTCTATCCTTCTATCTCATTTTCTATAGTTAATGCTCCACAAGAACATCCTATTTCTTCAATCACTTTCCCAAAAAGCCCCTCCAATGCCTTACTTTCAAGGAAGTCAGGGCAATCTCTATGGATGCAGTTTCCTTTTCATACTTCTCTCTGGAATTCCCCTCTCCAACTCATGTGTCAGTCTTGCTGGAGTTGGGGCTGCTCGTGTCCTCTTCCACAGTGATGCCTCCAGACCCTTACTATTCCATGCCCTTGGGCAAGCCTGAGCCCCTTCCCCTCCAGATTCCTCCTGCCATGACTCCAGCCATTTCTACTCAGAGATCCCCTTTCCCACCACTCCCCACCTCATCAGGCCTGTAGGGCTTCACTCATGTCATCGTTTCTGTCAACTCCATGTCCTTTCATTCCCCTACCACTGTGCTTCTCCCAATCCAATTTAGAGTTGTAGACTTGATTATTTTAATCCTGCTCTTGCCAGTTCTCCAGTCACCTCCTCTTATCCACCAACCCTCAGTCAGCATAGCTATTTTCTTTCTCATTGTCTAAAGCAAGTTCTGATAGAATGAAAAACCACGTGTCCATTAGCTTGTTCTACATAAGATTGTGCATGGCCTTGGGGGGTCACTACGACATATTTGGAATTTACCCTGTGTGAGATTTTGAGCAAATGAGTGATGTGACTTTATTCATTAAACAGAATCACTGTCTACTCTGTGGAGAACAGAATTTAACACAACACTAACTGAAGAGGGTCCCTCTGTTATGGTATTAGGGTGCTGTGGTAGGGCACCCAATTTGATACAACAAAAACAAATCTTAACTCCCTACTCTCAAAACAAAAGTATAAGTCTGCATTGCAGCAGAAAGTAGAACATCGGTTGCCTACCTGGCCTTTCATATATGTCAGGAGCAGTCAGGGTGATTAACAAACCCACAAAACTTCTTGGAAATCTACTTCTCATTCTTTACCTCTTTTTTTCCTATTAAGATTATACAATGACTGTTACATCCTCTTTACCTACTATGATATCAACAAAAGTCTGTCAAATCCAATAGATTGTGGAAAATGAGGAATAAGAAGAAACAACCAGAAATTATTGGATTTGACTAGAAGGTGAGCCCAGTGTCTTTCTAGTAACTAGTTTCTGCAGTGGTGTCAGTAGGTAAGTCAGTCAGGCAGGAGAGTAACAAGTAAACAGTATATATATGTTCAGAGTTTACATTCCAAGACAAGTAATATGTGTTTCTTATGTAGGGGAGTACTGGAGACAGCTGAAGGCAAATGGGCAAGGACCACACAGAGGGAAGGTGCTAGAGAAGAATGGGTTGAATCAAAGCCTGATCCTTGAGAAGGTGAGATGGGGCACAATTCAGATCACCAGAAAAATTAACTTTACAAAAATGAGAGAGCTAAATTTCCTCCTCCCAGCACCTCGGCGGGCTCAGAGAAGAAATGCAGGGATAGTTCAATCTAGGATGGGGTAATTAAAAGGAAAGACAGAGCAAATTACATTGGTTGTTTTTTGTCCTCTATGTGAAATAGGGTCATGAACTGTAAGTATTCTCAGAAATTCAAAATCTCAAACATACATTTAAAGCTTTCTATTAGATCATCCCCTAATATTTAAGGGCTGAAGAAAGAGAATCTAGTGGCTTGGGCATCAGGATGGTCCAGAGCAGCTTTGGTGGGAGGGACCCAATAAGAGAGTGGGCTGCAAAGAGGCTGCAGAGAAGTAGCCAAGGCCATTTGGATGATATCATTATGCAATAGGACCTATCTTCCCAGTAATGAAATTGCAAGCAACTATTATTTGAGTTTGTTCCATGGCCCTTCTGTGGGCTGGGAAAAGAAACAAGAAAATCTGATAGAGAAAGTGAGCCATGGTCTGGAAGTCTAAGTAGCTGAAAAGAAGACTCAACTTTGAGATCAGGAGGTAGAAGAAAACCCTGGAAGAAGATGATAACATAAAATAATTTAATTACTCAACTAATGAGTGAATAAGACTTTGAATTTAATAGTTGAGGAAAAAGTGAAGAGACAATATAAAAAAAAAAAATTCCCTAACTCTGGTTCCCCACTACACTGACCATTTACACAATGTGTCAAATCATTTCCACTACACTGACCATTTACTCAATGTGTCAAATCAAAACCAGGCTAAGAAAGAGAGTTCTCTCCCCATGCTGAACTGCTCCCCCCATTGTATAGACTCAATGCTCAATACAGGGCTGTTTTCCCCAGGGAAATTTTTAGGTGAATATTAATTATGGTTAATTGAAGATGAGACAAATGAGTATTTGTCAATTCTCAAAAGATCCTTGGAATCGAGAGCTAAACCTTATGTTTGCTCACACTTTAATCACAACAAGGACTGATACTAGAATGATTCAATAAGAGCTCTTAGGCTAGAGATGCACCCAGGTGGCACTCTGAGATTGGTGGATCACTCTGTGAAGGTAAAGACAGTCATTTGAGCAGGTAGCCATAGTTGGTGGCCACTGTGAATGCCTCATTTCCTTGGGTCCACTCTTCAAGATATGTTGTTGGGGGACACAAGTCAACCCATAGCAGTGTGTATGAACATAATTTTTCACATCAAATCTTATGATAAAAATGACTAATATGAATCCTTTATCAAGATCTTCTAATAATGATCTCCTTCAATTCTTGAGTTTACCTGAAAGAGAAAACTTGTTTGCACAAACAAGTGGCAGGAAAATTAAAATACTTTCAACCATTCAAAGTGACAACAGTTGACAGTATATTGAAATAACCAAGGAGCTCATTTTCTTTCATTAAAAAAATGTAATGTCATCTTGTTGTGATGATGCAAATGGTTTTAGATTCTGATCAAAACTTTTTATTTTATTTTATTTATTTATTTGACAGACATACAAGCAGGCAGAAAGTCAGGCAGAGAGAGAGAGGGAAGGAAGCAGGATCCCCGCCGAGCAGAGATCCCAATGTGGGGATTGATCCGAGGGCCCTGAGATCGTGACCTGAGCCGAAGGCAGAGTCTTTAACCCACTGAGCCACCCAGGCACCCCAAAATTTTTTTTATCAAGAATATCAATATGACGAAGCTCTAAATACACACATTATTAAAGCAGTTACTTGGCAGCTAGCTTGGGCTGCACTAAAAACATTCATCAAAACAAACTGACAGAAGAATCAACAACAGAGATGCAGGGCTGCTGCCTGGAGCAGAGCCCATCAGAAGCCCTCATCCAGGCTTTTCTGCTTATCACCACCACTCACTCTCTACTCCCTGGCTTTGGGATGCCTACGTCTTTCCTTGATCATGTGAAAGAACTCATCCGACCACACCAAAGATTTCTTGTCCATAGACAACAGCGTGGCTTGCTGTTAGCAGATCATCTCGTTGGGGAATTCTGCACCCAATGGGCAGAGCAGCAGGAGCCAGAGGTCTCTCATGCCCACACTGCAGAACTGTAGGGTCCGGCCTTAGACATCGCTCAACCCCAGAGTAGAATACTCAGGATTGGAAAGCCACACCTTACTGTCCCAATGCTGATGGAAAGAAGCCTGCCTCCCGAACCTGAAACCCAGTCTCAGCCTGCCTGTGAAGTTCTGCTTATAGGACATGCAAGTGAATAATAAACCATCTCAGGTTTTTCCAAGCTCCATCTTTACCTTAATGTGCTAATCAGGGTGAAGGTTGTCTGTTTGAAATTTAGATAATATGATATGACAACTGAGCTGTGGAATTCAAAGATTACATGAACTGCAGACATATCAATTATTAATGTTATTATTACTCTCAACCCACCATTTCTTAATGTACTTTTCACCTCACAGAACACCACCGGGAAATGAACTGTTGTAATAATCCTTGGTTCAAGCATGGATGGAAAAGCCTCCATAGACCTTGATACATGTAGCAGGGTACTTCGGGAGAGTAGCTCTCCAGGGTTCAATTGACATAGAAAGGGATGGATATGTTTCAATTTGTAATTACATCACTCCAAGAGACTTTGAACTGTGGTTTTAGAAGACACAAAGAATTTGGGAGTCAGTGCTGTGCTGAAGTTGATGTTTGGTCTTGGTATGGAAACCAGTATTTGCTAAAGATCAGGCTCATTGAATCCTTATCTACTACATAAGATGGTTTCTACTTAACAAATAATAATAACTTTTGTTTTTTTTTCTTGCCATCCTTGAAAACAAATGATACATTTAATAGTCCTTGATTTGACCATTTCAACCCTCTCTTAGTTTATTTAGTTATGATGAAAGGGTCATAATTTTATAAGTTATTGGTGGAGGTAGAAGAACTTTTTAGCATGGAATATGTAAGTTCTTGAAAAATCAATGTGAAATCTTGCAAATCAAATTTTCTTTCATCTCAATGAATGGCATTACCATTAGCTTGATGTTTCAGCCAGAAACATGAAAGTAATTTTTTATTGCTCTCCTTTTCACACTCCTCTGTGTCATTCTACATTTAATACTTATATATCAACTTTGAAAACATCTGTCAAATTAACCTGTCCCTTGGCATCTCTCTTGCTATCTTCCTAACTCAAGTCACCTCCATTTTTATCTGTACTGTTATAGAAGCCACCTCCCTGTTCTTCCAATTTCCATTCTTTCTCCCCTTCCACTCCATTTTCTACCTTATATACAGAGTGATCATCTAAAGCTCAGGTCTGCCATATATGTGGTCAACTGATAAATGAAAAAGGTAACTGTGCAGTTCAGTAAGTGACATTGGGTCAATTAGATATATAAAACAGTAAACTGGACACCTACTTCACATCATTTAAAAAATCCACATGTATTGAAGATCTTAATGTGAAAAGTGAGACAATAAACTTTTAAAATGAAACACAGAGAATATCTTTATGAACTTGGGGGAAACAAAGATCTCTTCAGTAAGACACAAAAAGTATTAACTACAAATGAAAATTGATAAATTTGGATATATTAAAATTATGAAATTATATTTATCAAAAGATAGCATTAAGAATGTAAAAGAACAAGACACACAACAAGGAAAGATAACTGTAGTACACATACCAAAAGAAGACTTATTTCCAGAATATATAAAAAGCTCCTACAAATCAGTAAGGCAAAGTCAGACACTTAGAAAAAATAATTAGAAGATGTCAACAAATATATTACAAAAGATTTCAAAGTATCCAGTAAACATACATAATGGTGAAGAACTTCATTAATCATTAAGAAAGTACAAAGTGGGGGCGTCTGGGTGGCTCAGTGGGTTAAAGCCTCTGCCTTCAGCTCAGGTCATGTTCTCAGGTCCTGGGATTGAGCCCCCCATCGGGCTCTCTGCTCAGCGGGGAGCCTGCTTCCCCCTCTCTCTCTGCCTGTCTCTCTGCCTACTTGTGATCTCTGTCTGTCAAATAAATAAATAAATAAAATCTTAAAAAAAAAAAGAATGAAAGAAAGTACAAAGTGCAATCATAGGTCAATATCATAATATACCCAACAGGATGGGTAAAATTAAAAAGACAATTAAATAGCAGATGCTGGTAAATACGCAGAACATCTGAAACTCTTATGTTATTGGTGGAAGTGTATATACTGGTACAATTTCTTTGACAAGTGTTTGCAAGTGGCTACTCAAGCAAAATTTTTGTATCTCTTAAAATCCAGTAATTAAACTTCTACATATGTGCCTCCCAAAAGATATATATATATATACATTCACTTAAAAAAAGTACACAAAAATTTCCATTCAGCACAATTCCAAATAACTCCAAAGTCCATCAAACAGAATGGATAAATAAGCTGTGGTATATTCATATAATAATAGCATACGTCAGTGAAAATGAATAAACTCTGGCCACAGAGAAACATCAAAGTAGAAACATGAAAGCAAGACACTTCTGATTCTGAGGAAGGGCGTGTAAGAGAGCTTTAAAAGGCCTTTGAAGTAAATGGTTTGGGTTCTCTTTTCTACCAACAAAATTCCCTTGGAAGTTTAGGAAATTCTGTTTTATCCTCAATGATTCAAATGAGCTAAGTTGTTTTTCTTTTAATTGAGAAGTCAACCACTTCATTTATCTTTTTTCAATGTTGACTTCTTGTCTCTCTTCTTGGTCTGTCATGTCAATGTGCCTCCCACTCTTTCCTTATCCCTTTATTGAAAAACCAAGAAAAGCTGATGGTGAGGTCATTCAATCCATTCAAGGACCCTTAACTAGAGAAAGGGGTAGAGCAATACCACAGGTCTCAAAACAAGTCAGGCAGTTAAAAAAAAAAAAAAAGTGATTGCAAAATGCTCAAAGGAGAGTGACCAGGTATCATCTTTTTGGAATCCAATGCATTTTAAAACATTTATGCCCTGTTGGCTTAGTAATTTTCAGAAATATATTAAAAAAGGAGAAATCTGAAACTTAGGAAAAAAGGTTAATGTGCATAGATGCTTATTGCCATATTACTTATAATGTTAAAAAATAGGAGGAAGACAAGGAGTGGAATAGTCTAACACTTAAAAAATTAAAGAATGTTTAAATAAAATGCTTATACCATGATATTCACTAATTAAAATTAATGTTTTTAATGCATATTCAATAGATAGAGAAATATATGTTAAAGGGCAGAGTAACAATATCTTATTATACAGCTGTATATTAATATGAACTCACCTATGTAAAAACATGAAAAAAAGTCAAAACCAGAAAATGTAGGGACATTTTAATATGATGATAGCTATTACATCTGGTGATAAGATTATTTTTATTTTCCTCCTTATAATCTCTATGTTTTCTGCATAATTTATAATGAGCATGCACTGCTCATCCATAAGAGAAAGGAAATAAGCTATAAAAATCACATGGACATGTAAAACCCAAATGCTATTAATAAAAGTGTGAAGAAACAAGAAATGCTATGGTCCATATGAGAATGGACAATTTTTCAAAATCACCCAGATGCATCTACTCTTTAAAAGGAACAAAAAAAACCACTAAAAGTAAAATAGATATTGCTCCCTCTTTAATTTTGGTTCCATAGGGAGGGACCAGGAAGCAATTTATATTTGGAATCCATAGTTTTCCTGAAGTCACTATGCAAAGACTCTTTCATTAATTATGGTATTTTTTATGTTGGTTGTTAGGTGTAAGTAAATAATTATGTTTCAAATTCAAAATTATTCCAGTCCTTTCTAAATTTGACTTGAGGTTTGATGGAACACCATAACCACCTTGTAAACTTTCTAAAAAGTGTACTTAGAGGCCATTTTGTAAAGAGTACAGGTCCTTTAATGGTAGTAATGCTGGCTTTCTTCACATTGAAGTTTGATATATTAATACCTAATGACTGGCAGGACCAACACTTGAGTTAATGGTAAAATCTAATTTTTCAATATTTTCATGTCTTTTATAAGCATGAAAACCAAAGCATTTGGATGGCTCACAAGCTCAGGAGAGCGATGATTTAACATTCTATTATTCACACAAAATTTATATTCTAGCCAAAGCCTTGTATGCCAAGGGGAAATAATCTTATTTTGATTTGGAGCTCACTTCCAGAAATGAAGAGAAATCAAATCAATGGCATGATAAAGAAAGAGTGCCAAAATGGGTCTTTGGACTGTGGAACTGAAGTTAAAAAAATTCTTTCTATTTTGGTTTCTTCTTCTAAAATTAACATGTATCTTTAAAAAAAAAAGATTTTTATTTATTTATTTGAGGGAGAGAGGGAGAGACAGAGAAAGCAAGCATGAGCAGGGGGCAGCAGCAGGCAGAGGGAGAAGCGGACTCCCCGTTGAGCAGGGAGACTGATGTGAAATTTGGTCCCAGGACCCTGAGATCACAACTTGAGCTAAAGCCAGATGCTTAACCAACTGAGCCACCCAGGTACCCCAACATGTATCTTTTTAATAATGAAAAATTATCAACAAATGGTCAGTATATGCTATTAGGGCTATCTGTTTAACTCCTGCCATGAAGTGATTAAATGATTAAATTAAACAATACTCATATAAGTATCAGCTATCGTGCTGCAAAAAAGAAAGACTAATTTTACTCATTGTTAAATCCTGGTTCCTTTTGGTAGCTTTTGATAGTGGAAGACCTCAGTTACCATGCACTGCTTAAAAACTTCTGTTGGCAAAATTTCTACAAGCAATAACTGGAAAATATGGAAAAGGAATAATATTTGAGGACTGGTTAAGTCTGACACAACATTTACATTTTTTCAGTTTAAATCTTAACCACTCCATGTACTGGGTAGATCCATGGCAGTTTTACAAAGGAGGGAATGAAAGCTCAGGAAAGCCAAAGTTGTTTAGTCAAGATGACACAACCCCCAAGTGGCAGAGGTAGTATTGGGCATAGCTGCATTTTCCCTCATGGTAAAGTGCCTCATGCACTTTCCTTTTTGCCACATGAGATCTTTTCTACATTGTATGAAATATGTCAGAGGTGTAGAGACCTCCCTAGTTTTCTCCATCGTGGTCAGTGGCTTTCCTGTTGCCCACCAATTCAACAGTGCTCTGAGAATTTACACAGCAAAAAACAGTACCTTATTTTGTGTCTGGAACACCAACAAAGAATGATTCTTTGACACAGAGTCCCCAAAATTCCTGAATTTGTGTGTGTGTGTGTGTGTGCGCGCGCGCGTGTGTGTTTCCTATTAATCTCACCACATTTTTTCTTCTTTATTGTTTAAATTGGGAAAGAGAATAACAGAAAAGAAAACATGACACTGTCACACTAAACGTGCAAGCGAAATACCATGATCATAAATTTATTGACCTGCAACTAACACTGACAATTAGTGTTATTTATGGTTTTCTGTCATCTTTTCCCTAATATAATTTTTTTTAAGAGTAACTAAGTATTTTTCTCTTCCTAAGGTTCTAGGGAAGGTTAAATTTGACAAGTGAAAGAGCAAAAATATAAGAAAAGTGTGTGGTAGCACAAGGTGGAAACTCATGTACCTTGTCAACATTTTTTAAAGTTGATGATCTTCAGAGCTCCATTTTGGAAAGATCGTAGTCAAGCAAGATCAAAGTATAAACTGCCTATCATACCTGCCATCGTTATTTTATGAAAGGTGTCAGTGAGATGCTTAAAATCCATCCTATTTTTGAAAAGCATGCAAGATTAATTACTGGTCTAAATCCAAAGTGCATAATGAAGTTTGATATCCTATAGGAGATGAATACACGATTGATGTTTCTTTGTTTGGTTTGGTTTGCAACAAGAATACACACTTACACTTCCTTCCCACATGAAATGTACGCTCAAGGTTATATTGACACACATATGGTGTGATATCCCAGCCACTTCCCAAGCAAACTTGGACTATAAGTATATGAAATGCAAAAGTAAAAGCTTTAAAATTGCTTTCTGTCAAACATCACAGCATTTGTATACATCATTTTGTGGCATGTATGCCATTTATCAAATAGCTTCAATATAACAAGCAACGAAATGGAAAACTCACTTTCACGCCAAAGTGCTGTCATAATGTGGATTACTTGGAAAAGGGGGATGTGTCAGGGCTTCAGAAGGAGGTTTCTGCAGATATTATTCCTTGGGAACAATTCTGCTTGCCTTGGTATTCAGGAAAATCACTGAAGTCTATCCGTGTTCATTGTCATTTAAAGAAAGTGAGTGGAAGTTCTCAGACAGACTTAAAGTGCCTTTCATGCTCCTCCACATAATGAAAATCAGGAACTCAGAGTCCACCAACTCTTTCTGATTTATGCTTCTTCAATTTCCTGCCATACGTAAATACTTCTAACCATCAATTCTGAACGAAGCTGAGAGCCCAAAACCTCATGGAATGGTGACACATACATACTGCACCATCAATCTAGTGCTGTTTTCCTCAAATATCCTAACTTGACATTCAAATATCTACCTTGTCATTCAGGTTAGAGTTTGCCTTCTTTTCCCAACAATGGCTCCAAGTACGAACACCAATTAGGAGAGTTCAAAGAAACAAATTAGCCCATCACCGAATACCTGAACTGGAAGAGACCCTACGTATTACATAGCTCTTCCTCTTTTCACAGGATGGGATATTGAGAACCAAGGTGAGTTTTTGCCTTAATGCTTTTGATAATGTTGTCATCACTTTTGCCTGGAGTTCAGTCAATGTATGTTCTTCTTTATCTCTGTTTGCTTGAAGGGACGTTAGAAGAGATCTGCAGAATGTCTTTATTGTGTTTCATCAAATAAGACATATAGATAATCATAGGCATTTATTTTGCTTCAAAGAGAAAACTGCCTTAGTTTCAGAGAGAAAAATATCCTGATGAAAACAGTATTAGATTAGTCACGAATTACCCTGCCATCTTAAAAGGTAAAGTGGGCTTGGGTCTAAAGAAGAAGTCCTTTTACTATTAGAGTCTCTATTAATAAAATTCATCAAAATAACAATAAGTTTAAAAATTAAATATGATCATTCAGTAAGTTAAATTGGATGATCTTGCTTTTCTTGATCTTGCTTATATAACAAATTCATAAGATCCTTCAAAAATCTATAGACTTAAGAAATATTACTTAATATGACCAACATTCTTTATAAGGTTATAATAATTCATTTTTTCAATATGATTATATTCCCATGGAATTTTTAGTGAGATATTGCTTACATGAGATTTGGATGTGGCACATCTTGCCCCAAATCTAGTGTTGATGATATACAGTTATTCACTGTGTGTGAATTCATTGTGTATTCATTGTGGGAGAAAATATTTACCATTCATAGCTAAAATAAATGAAAATTTTAAAGTAAGTTCACTAAGCATTACTCTTGGAAATACAACCTTCATATGGAAGAAAATGTTCCAAGAGGGAAAACAAAAAACATAAATATAGCCATGGGTCAGTGTGTTAGTAAGAGAGAATAATACAGAGGTATGTCTTACTTTCATAACTTGTCAAGTTCACTTTCAAGTTAATGCCCAATAGGGAACCACGTATGTATTGAAGTATGAGATCTTTTTTTCCTGTATCTCTTTTTCAAAATCATATGAATTACCTACTTAGACACACACTGTAGGCTGGGCTTTAGGAAAACCAGCTAACAAAAGAATACTGATTCCAGAAAATCCATTGGTTTAAGCATGGATATGAAACAACTTGTTATTTATTTGTAATGATATGGTTAAACTTTCATTTTTCCTTTATAAAGTGATGGATAAAAGCATTGGCTCTATAATGTTCAGAATGAAATAATTCATTATTTTCCCAACAGTGTAGTTTGTTAATGATTAAATTGAGAGTGGATGATAATGTTGCTGGATGTTGCATAAGAAGGAAAACCCAGTTAGTCTATATATTTCTGTGATGTCTTTAACTCTTTGACCATACTTTCTTTCTCATACAGTAATTGTTCCTCTAATACAGTATCATAGCTCTTAGACCTGGAATGTTCCTCAAGAATCATCTCATCAAGCTCTCTGCCCTTCAGCAGAGAACTCAATTCAACAAATTGTTATTGAAAGCCTGCCACGTAAGTCACTGTCCCAGGTCCTGGGGCAGATTAAAAAAAACATGGTTCCTGGTCTTAAGAAATTAATATTCTTCTCAAGTAATAGATTAGGGAACTGATTCCCAGGCAAGAACTAAACTCTTTGCCCAAGGTCACAAAGCACAGGGATCTCCAAAAAACCTATCATCTTCAGTGTATTGCCTCTCAGAGTTGACAAATTATTGATAATGTGATGCAACTGTGGTAATAGGAGCGTAATTTGTTCCTTGCTTTATATTATACACACACATGCACACACACACAAGTAACATCACTTGAATTCAAAGGAAAGAGAAAGAGAGAAAACTGAAACATACAAATTAGGAGCTGAGATATAACCATAGATAGATTAATTTTTAAAAGACACTACCAAGCTCTCCTTGAGAGGAATAATTTTCCCAGAAAATATAAATGAGAAACGTAGAAAACTGAGATATAGCCATTAAAATGGAAAAAAAAAAAAAAAAAATGTGTCAAAAATTGCATCCACTCTCCTCCGCTTCCCCAAAAATGGGGCCAGGCTAATTTTTTCAAACTTTTAAGGAACCCATTCCACTGTAAGTTCTTCTCAAAGCCACATATCTTTATTACTCATGTGTGTATCTCCAATACCCAGTACAGTACCTGGTTTATAATAATGTGTAATGCAGGTATTAGTGGAAGAAAATAGAAATGACACTTACCATTGAAAATATTTCACAGAATAAAGAAAAGAATGGATGCGACCATATTTATTTTATCAAGTAAGCATAACTCTGATAGAAAAACCTAAGAGGATTACCAAGCAAAACTGTGGACATATAATCTTACAAATATAAAGTCTAAACTTCTCAACCAAACATTAGCAATTTAATCCCAGGGTAAATAAAAAGAAAAATGCTTCATGACAAAGTAGAGTTTATATTTTAAATGCAAAAGAAGTTCAGCTGTATGAATATAAATCAACTTACCATTTACTTAAAGAGTCATATGACCATATCAAGAGGTGTTTATATGTTTTAGGTAGAAGTTATTATCTATGTCTGACAAAAAGTTTTTTAAAAATAAAAAAATAAGATATTTTCTTAATATGACTTTGGAAAAATACGAAAACTCAAATCTAATGCCATCATTGAGATCAAGAGTGAAATAAATTAAGTTAAATAAAAAAAGACATTTTTCCTTTTTTCATTATCATTTTCTAATGTTCTGAAAGCATTCCACTCTTCCAAATTGAACAAAATAAACACTATAAATGTTGAAAATAAGAAAGTTGGGACGCCTGGGTGTCTCCAGTTTGTTAAGCATCTGCCTTCTGCTCAGGTCATGATCCCAGAGTCTTGGGATTGAGTCCCACATCTGGCTCCTGGCTCAGCAGAGAGCCTGCTTCTCCCTTTCACTCTGCCTGCTGCTCTTTCTGCTTGTACTTTCTCTCCCTCTGGAAAATGAATAAATACAATCTTTTTTAAAAAGAGAGAAAATAAGAAAATTATCATAATTTGCATATAACTTGATTATCTGACTGGGAAAACCGAGAGGATCAACTGAAAATGTGTATGAATTAAAAATAACTATTAGGGGTAGGGCGCCTGGGTGGCTCAGTGGGTTAAGCCGCTGCCTTCGGCACAGGTCATGATCTCGGGGTCCTGGGATCAAGTCCCGCATCGGGCTCTCTGCTCGGCAGGGAGCCTGCTTCCCTCTCTCTCTCTCTGCCTGCCTCTCCATCTACTTGTGATTTCTCTCTGTCAAATAAATAAATAAAATCTTAAAAAAAAATAAAATAAAATAAATAACTATTGGGGAGAGTGCTGGTCACAGAAATAAATTAGTGCCAATTGCTTTCATATATGTTAATAATCAACAATAGTTTAACAAATAGTGTATGCCATACTGAATAAAGTAATATAATCAAAATAATTCAACTCAAATTAGCATCAATCATGTAAAATACATTAGGACTGATTTTAATAAGAATTGTGAAGAATATGTGAGAAAAAAATCACAACATTCAACTGGAGAGTATAAAGAGTTGGGTAATGAAAATACCAATTTACTAAAAATAAAAAAGGAAAATATTTAAAACAAATGTGGCAGACAAGTTAAAAGATTTTCTACATACAAAAATTTTATATAGCAAAAGTAATATGGACTAATAAGGCAAACAAGTAATTTACAAAATGATAACTTCAAATGGTGAACAGAATTACGGAACTATTTTAAATCTTATTTGTAGTTAAGTAAGTATTAATAAAAATGGGCATTATTTAAGGTCAGTAAAATGATGATTCAAAAAAATGCTGCAGCCAAGTACTTGGGAGTTTGGGAATTGCATTCCTTTATAGCTGGAGATGTGTCTTGGTACAGCATTTTGTTAAATCTGTATTAAAGTTGAATATATGCATTTCTTTTAACTTAGGAATAAAACTTTGGGAATTTATCCTAAGGAAAATAATTTAACATGTGCACAAGATGTATACATAAAGATGCTTACTATGTCATTGCTTTTAAAAGAGAAAGCATCAATATAAACATTCATCAATAGGGGAATAGTTAAATCAATTATGTTATTTATGTATGCATATTTATAATTATTGTTGTGTGAGGATTCTATGAATCTGTTAAACAAAACCAAAGAAACAAACAAAAAGTAAAAACACAAGTTACAAAACCTTTGCAAAGAAACGATTTTCATATAGCTAGAACTCTTCCATGTTTAAGTTCTGGAAGCATATAGTCAGAAAATTCACAGTCAGATTAGGGGTCTTTATCCTCTTGTGTACACTCTCTTGTGTTTTCTAGTTTTTCTGCAGTGAGTACATTTGTTTTTGTTTTTTTTTTTAGAGTTTATGTCTTTTAAAATGGTTTTAGGTTCACAGCTAAATTGAGGGGAAGGTACAGGGATTTCCCATAGAACGCTCACCTGAGCACATGCATAGCCTCCCCCATTTTCCATATATACTTTTTTTAAAAATTAAATTAATTTATTTATTTTCAGAAAAACAGTATTCATTATTTTTTCACCACACCCAGTGCTCCATATATACTTTTAAACATGAAAAAAATAATAAAGGTTTAAAATGAAATATATTATTTGGGGTTAAAGAAGCTGGCCCCATATATTAAAATGTTTCCTTTATGAGCCATCTTTTCCTGATGGATAAATACATAGCTGAATTTGAAAATGAATCAGACAAGTAAAAAGAACCTTCTCTAGAGTGCTTAAGCCCACCTAAGTAACCATGGACAAACCAACCAAAGGAAGCCAGTGTTGAGCAAGGTCTGTCTTGAAAGCACACCATGTATGTTCTCTCACTTAAAAAGTCAGTCTTTTGGATAGAGTATAAACTGGTGCAATCGTTTTGAAAATCCATCAGTGACTATTAAAGCTAACTAAGCATATATCCTTTGATACAGCTGTTCCACTCCTTGGTTTACGTCCAAGAGAAACTGATGCTTATGTTAATCAAAAGACCTATACAAGATGATCATGGCCATTTCATTAGTAAGAGTTAAGAACTAGAAGTGACCCAATGTCCATGAAAAGAAAATTAAGATATAGTCCTACACAGCAACAAAAAGAGACTAGTATCAAAAGCAACAATGAATGATGAATCATAAAGACATAATTTTGAGTGAAAGAACCCAATCATGAAAACATCATTACCATCATATTATCCCATGAAATAACTTTTTATCCCATTTACATCAGTCCCATTTACATTTTATCCCATTTACATCAGCCCAGAAAAAGAAAAAAATAATCCACAGTAATAGAAATCAGAACAATAGTTAGCTTAGGGTGGAGTTATTTCCTTAGAAGAGGACAAGGGACCTTCCGGAGCGCTAGAAATATCTTGATCTCGATGGAGTTCAGATGGATGTATACATATGTAAAAGTTTACTGAGTTATACATAAAGATTTGTGAATTTAATTTATATAAAAGTGATACTTCAACAAAAAAGTTATTTTTAAAAATTTAACTAAAAATAAAAGCTAATCTTTCCAGAAAGTAAAAGCAGGTCAGCACACTGAGCAGAGGCTGTTTCAGGAGGAGAATTACATACTCAGCACATTTTTCAAGTGATGGGAAGATTATTCTATCATCTGAATACACTTAATTATTACAACTGGCCAGCAGTCATTTATAGAAATTGTTCATAAATATTTAAACATACTGCCTGGAAACATTTCTAAAGAGCTTTTAATATTTCTCAGTTGAGGTACATTGGTATGATTTTCCAAGATCATGCTTTTGACATTGAAGTAATTGAAAAATCCAGGGCAAACTGACTAATCCCAGTAACAAAGAAACCTATTGTTTTCTTGCCTTGTGTTTTATTTTATATTCATTTATTTTAGGCCCATCATATTCATTCTGCTCAATTGAATCTCTGAATACGGAATTCCTGCCTGACCCTTCCCAATTTGTCCACCATTCTGGTGTTGCCAAACTCCCTCCACCCAAAGCTGTTTGATGGTTTATCTATAAGAGAGCAACGATGGAGGAGAATTTGCCAAGGGCAAACTGTAAAAATGTCATGAGCAGTTCTCACAATTTTATGATTCTTTTTAAATTATTTCATCCTATCATTTCTATACTGAAATATTTTGATTTCCAGAGAGCATTTGGGTAGCAAGAATGCAAAGACTGTACTACAAAAGTGCACTGCATAGTTACAAAGGTATGCATCTTGCTTTCAGACACACAGTTTATTTATTCTCCAGCACTGGCCTAAGCTTCCCTGTAAGCCTGATTCCCATAAGAAATGGGAACAACTCAGACGTGCCAATTAATAAAGGTTCAGATTTTTACAATTCATCAGTTTCCTTCCAGTATAAATATTTGGTCCTTCAAAGTTGAGCCCTTTATCATATCTCTGAATATCCTAAATGGTATTTTTGGAAAGAATTATGTCTTTTCAGATAAGACAGCTGTACACGGTCTTCTTTTCTCTCAGTTCCATTGCCCTTTTCCAAGATGGTATTTGGGTATTTGGGGAATGAGTTGGGAGAGTTATCACCAGTAGGACTTCATGGTTGGAGAGAGCAGCAGTGCTTTCATTCCTGTAGGTCTTCTGCTTCCTCAGGTATCTTTCTAAGGAGATGTCCCTTGTCTGGTAGCCTGTGTGATGTATGACCTATTGCTATTTGCATATAAAGTAGGCAGGCTGATCTCCCTCAGCTGGGTGTAGGTTCAGCTGCATTCCCTGATGGTCTCAACCTCTCTTCTCTTCTAAGTGCTGTCACAAAGGCCTCTGAATACCTTCACATCCACCAGACAGCCCTTGGCCTAGGTGTTCTATATGACAGGCCCCTTGGTTCTCACCTGGGTAGGCCCTAAGGCAGAGACACTTGACTTCAGCTTGAACATCTGTCTTTGGGGATCTGTGAAAATTCCTGACTCTCAGATCAGGCCAAAGGATAGTGGTCCTCAAGAAACATGTGGAGGACTTGTCAAAACACAGGCAGCTGAGTCCCACTCTCAGAGTTCCTGATTCCGTAGCTCTGGAGTGGGGTCCAAGAATTTGCATCTCTAACACATTCCAAGGTGATGATGATAGTGCTGTCACCCTTTGAGGATCTCTAGCCATAGAAGAACCAACCCATAGGAAAGCTGAGACTTCAATACTTTTCATTTTACCTTGCTGTGGCTTGATATGGTTGATGATCATATGACATGATCATCTTCTGGACTCCTTGATGTGAACTTTTATTTTAAAAAACAACCCCCTGTTTTTGGTGTTTCCCTCACCTAACACACTGGTGTCTCTTTGGGTTGCTTACATTCCCCACTCCCACCCCCATCCTGTTTTTTTACAGCCTTTCATCCCTTCACAACCTTTGCAAACCAGAATAACTGGATTTGGCCTTCCCATTTCCTATTTGCAATATTCTCTTACCCTAGGCAATAAGCTAAATGGTGCAGCTGCCATAGAAGGCTGAGTACTTTCTTTACACTTTATGGAAGATCTGGTTCCAGAAATGGCCAAGATATTTAGAAAAGTGTGGCTTTCTGTCCCCTTCCTCTGCAACAGTTGGCAGTTGGATGTCTCAGGTTAGCTAGAGGGAAGATTTTGACCATGTAATTCCAAAGTACAGAGGTCATTAATATTTCACTAAATCAACCTTGTTACAGATAAACTTCATTGAGTACCCCATTCTAGTTCTTTCTTTGAGGGACTAGTGACCAAAGGGCTCAAATTACAGGGCATGTGACATGTTATAAAATAGAAAGAAAATCTATCCCTAGTGCTAAAATGGTTTTTAAATTACTCAATTAGACATTATGGAACCAAAAATCCCTATATACTGTAATCATTTTCAAATATTCACTTTCCTGCCAATAGCCACATTTTGCCAGGTTGTGGAGACAAAGCAAGTTGGCAAGGTGACGAGAAACCAGTAATTGGCAGTGTAGAATATCTTTCTGTTGCCAATTTCATGGGCAGGTGCCTGGGACTTGATAAGATGTGAGAGGGAAATTTGTTGCTATGATTCTGAACTTTATAGAAAGCCACTTCCTGCTATTTTAATGTTTATGACTTCAAATCTATGCTGCTAAAATTTTTTAGGTAGTTAAGTCATCTTGGTGAGTCTAGCACCATATTATACTTTCTAAATTTGGGGAAAGAAATAAGACATTCAAATAGGTGTAAGGTCCAGAAAACAAATCAGACTCCACAGTACTATATAGCCTCTTTTGAGCATTCCCTGTTACAGAGTTCACTAGAAATTAATTTAACTGATGTCTTGGCTTTGAATTTTGTTAATTTCTGGAACTTTTAATTTTCATTTTATTTCTTTTCAGTGTTCCAGAATTCATTGTTTATGCACCACACCCAGTTCTCTATGCAAAATGTGCCCTCCTTAATACCCACCATCAGGCTCACCTTCCTCCCCTCCAAAACCCCCCAGTTTGTTTCTCAGACTCCACAGTCTCTCATGGTTTGTCTTCCCCTCCAATTTCCCCCAACTCACTTCTCCTCTCCATCTCCCAATGTCCTCCATGTTGTTCCTTATGTTCCACAAATAAGTGAAACCATATGATAATTGACTCTCTCTGCTTGACTTATTGTACTCAGCATAACCTCTTCCAGTCCCATCTGTGTTGATACAAAAGTTGGGTATTCATCCTTTCTGATAGAGGCATAATACGCCATTGTATATATGGACCACATCTTTCTTATCCATTCGTCTGTTGAAGGGCATCTTGGTTCTTTCCACAGAACCAAGCAACTGTGGCCATTGCTGCTATGAACATTGGGGTACAGATGGCCCTTCTTTTCACTACATCTGTATCTTTGGGGTAAATACCCAGTAGTGCAATAAAAGGTCATAAGGAAGCTCTCTTTTTCATTTCTTAATGAATCTCCATACTGTTTTCCAAAGTGGCTGCATCAACTTGCATTCCCACCAACAGTGTAAGGGTTCTCTTTTCTCCACATCCTCTCCAACACTTGTTGTTTACTGTCTTGTTAATTTTGACCATTCTGACTGGCATAAGGTGGTATCTTAATGTGGTTTTGATTTGAATCTCCCTGACTGCTAAAGATGATGAACATTTTTTTCATATGTCTGTTAGCTATTTGTATGTCTTCATTGGAGACGTGTCTGTTCATGTCTTCTGCCCATTTTTTGACATGATTATCTGTATTTTTTTAATGTTGAGTTTGAGGAGATCTTTATACATCTTATATATCAGCCCTTTGTCTGTAGTGTCATTTGTGAATATCTTCTCCCATTCCATGGTTTGCCTCTTTGTTTCATTGACTGTTTCCTTTGCTGTATAGAAGCTTTTGATTTTGATGGAGTCCCAAAAGTTCATGTCCATTTTTGTTTCCTTTGCCTTTGGAGACATATCTTGAAAGAAGTTGCTGTGGCTGATGTTGTAGAGGTTACTGTCTATGTTCTCCTCTAGGATTTTGATAGATGTCTGCCTCACATTGAGGTCTTTTATCCATTTCGAGTTTATCTTTGGGTATGGTGTAAGAGAATGGTCAAGTTTCATTCTTCTACACATAGTTGTCCAGTTTTCCCAGCACCATTTATTGAAGAGACTGTCTTTTTTCCACTGTATGTTTTTTTCTTGCTTTTTCAAAGATTATTTGACCATAGAGTTGAGGGTCTATATCTGGGCTCTCTACTCTGTTCCACTGGTCTGTATCTGTTTTTGTGCCAGTACCATGTTGTCTTGGTGATCACAGCTTTGTAGTAAAGCTTAAAATGAGGCAACATTATGCCCCCAGTTTTGTTTTTCTTTTTCAACATTTCCTTAGCAATTTGGGGTCTCTTCTGGTTCCACAGAAATTTTAGTATTGTTTGTTCCAGATCTTTGAAAAATGCCAATGGAATTTTGATCAGGATGGCATTGAAAGTATAGATTGCTCTAGGCAGTATAGACATTTTAACAATCACTGTTGAATCATACCAAAGGGATGATGGTTGGGGTATTTGCTAAGTATATCAGCCAGAAATGGAGTATAATCATTGATCCCTTACATGTAGAAGAAAATTTTTGCTAAGCCTTTGCTGACTTTTGGTTTCATCATACAACTTCTAATTTTTATTAGTACAGACACAAAGGAAACGTTTGAATCCAGAAAAAGGCAAAGGCAGCATTGTTGGACATTATTTACTGGCCCCCATTTAGGGGTCTAACCCTGAACACCATCTCTGCTCAGTGAAATGCACCCCCTTCCTAGACCTCATAGGAGAACGGGCATCAGTTTTTCCTAAAATAGATCCTGGTTCTCTCATTTTATCTAGTTCGTTTTTATTGCACATTTTTATTGTTATTTTCTCATAAGGGAGGGTCTTTAATGTAAAGAGGTTATTGTGAAGTGAAGAAAACCATTTTCGGGGTAGGGGGGAATCTGCTTTGAGTAATGTTTGTCTTTTAATCAGCCTGATATAATGGAAATATACCAGACCAAAGATGAGAAAAATTGAGTTCATCTTCCATTTCAGGCACTAATATTATACATCATAGAGCAGATCTTTCCTCACTGGATTGCTTTTGTAAAATAGAAAGCTGGCCCAGAAGACATCTATTCTTCTTTCTTCTACTGTTTTAACAATATGAAGATTTGTATTAGGATGCTGTAGGAGTCCTTGGCCTGCTCACATTCCCTCTAAGCTACCTATTACCACCCAGTTTGCTTCAGTCCAGCAAAGAACCTATCAAGGTGCCCACAGCTGAAGCTCACTCTCTTTCTGTGTGTGGGGGGGGGGGGGGGGGGGGATGTAAGGGGTGGAATTACTGAAATGACTTCTAAGACTTATGCAGGGTCTGCCCCCCAGGGTGTTTATTAAAAACCCACATATTTGCCTCCAAAGAGTCCCCACAACTTTGGGGGAGAGACTACCTAAGGGAATGGAAGTATTTGGCTCTGGGGGTCTTATGGTAGAATGCCCAGACTGCTTCCCCTCTTGTAGCCAGGATTTTTATTGTCAAACAGTGTGTTATCTAGAAATCAGGCCAACTTACATTACTTTTTATAAGCTCTTCTAGCTCTGTTTCCCTATTTTTGTATTTATAGGGGATGGTTTCCGCCCCTCCGGGAAGCCCTTTTTCCCTACCACTAACTTATTACAGACTACAATTTTTAGAATTAATGTTGCATCATGAATCAATGCATCTCCAAGATGCATATCAAAGCCTGAAGGAAGATTAAAAGCCAATCAAGACAATGGCATAGAGATGTTTCTCAAGGTAGTGAATTTGTTAGGGGTCCTTAGCGCTCCAAGTCAGGAAGAGAAACCATGGTTTCTACACACAGAGATTCCCTTCTATAAACTCCCAGAAGTCCATTAGTGAACACCTAGTCATGATATATTAACCTGTCATCTATCACTGAGTTAAATCCCTAAAAGAAGACTGTTATGAAGTTTTAGTATATTTATAATTACCCTATCTTCACTGAATCTAATTGAATACTTCCACATAAAATGATAGGAAAGGAATTATATGTACAAAGCAGCTTTTTTTTTTTTAAAGATTTTACTTATTTATTTGACAGACAGAAATCACAAGTAGGCAGAGAGGCAGGCAAAGTGTGGGGGAGCAGGCTCCCCGCTGAGCGGAGAGCACGATATGGGGCTCGATCCCAGGACCCTGGGATCATGACCTGAGCTGAAGGCAGAGGCTTTAACCCACTGAGCCACCCAGGCGCCCCCAAAGCAGCTTTTAATTAAGAGGAAAAGCACCTATGTGTACTTGGCTCCTTGGTGTTATTTTAGTTTTCTCAATGTAGAGCATGGCATATCAGCTTTTAAATGGCTTCTGATTAATAAGTACTTGTTTCAAGGCTATAGAGACTGAAATAAGATAAATACATATTAACAGTGTGGGAACAAGAACAAAAGGAAATAAATGTCACTTGTAAGAGATTCCAAAAGCATGGAAATGCAGTTATTAAACCAGCATGGAGGACCATGGTCCTATTTTGTTGAAGTAATTAAATACTCTCCTCAAGTTTATGGCTCCTTGGATCATTTTAGGCAAATGAAAATTGGAGGGGAAATGTTAACCAGGGCCTAATAGATGGCAGCCAGCTTGACTTCTTGATATCAGTGGACATAGTAGCTGTGTTTCAAAGACCATTTTCTATGGAAAATGCATGGCCTATTGAATTTAGGGCTGAAGATGGAAGAGGGCTCAAATAAATGGTACCATAGCCAGTGTTTTCTATCAGTTGCCACACAATTACAGTATTGACAATAACAACAACACTAATAAGAGTGGAACCTTCTGAGCACTTAGTACAGGAGAGGCACTATTTCAGGCAGTTAATAAGTGTTAGCTCACTTGCATTTGACCATAACGACGTAGTGTAAGAAGAATTCTATCATCATACTGACCATTATATCACCCTCCTCTGACCCTCCAAACCAGAGGTGCTGTCTTACCCCCTGACACTCCATGAAGATGGCCTAGATTTACTCCCTTCTTACATGGCTCATGATAGGCATTTTCACTTCCATTTACTCATCTCTGGCCCTTTTACTAGGAGAAAACAAGCTGACTGAAATCAGAGACTATATCTTACTAGCCACTCTATCTTCACAGCGCCTAGATCACTGATTTCTTCTTCACGTATTTGTAGAATAGGAGATTTGCATAAATTAAGAAATATTGCTCTGCAGTCAGGTCTTCAGATACATATGGCTTTGCTGCATACTGGCCATGACCCACTACCTGATATAGCAAGGGCACATCTATGTCCCAAAAATGGGGTCATGGAACATTAGCTGTTCAGCTGTGGGGATGGCATCCCTTACAATTATTTTCATATTCTTGCTGAGTACACTGACTTACTGTAGACCAGGTGGACCTGACCTCTGCTCTGATCAAAAACATCACTCCTGGGGCACATGACTGGCTCCGTCAGTAAAGCATGCAACTCTTGATCCTGGGGTCCTGAGTTTGAGCCCTATGTTGGGTGCAACTTAAAAATAAAATGAGATTAAAAAAAAACAAACTTTAAAATTAAAAACAAACAAACAAACAAACATCATTCTGAAGACCCCAACAGTCACAGAGACTGGCATGGCCATTGCAAAGGTCTTTACAGGAGGTATTGGCTTATCCATCACAACTGTACACCTGAGGTCCAAACCAATGAAGTTACAAAAGTGAAGAAATATGAGCAGGGATTCATCACAGACTCTGAGTTCTCAGTCCTGAAAATCAAGTTCAGGATGTGTTTGAAGCCAAAGCCTGGCATGGCTTCAAACACCAACACAGGCTGGATGGGGAGTTGATATTTTCGAGGAGGAGGAGCATGGCTGGTTTTTGGAAGTGATCATGATGAAGATGAAATACTGGGTGGTAACCCCTGCAAGCATCACATTGAAGGAAGCAAAAAAATTCCGCAGTGCAACAAGAAGGGAAAGTTACCCATTGTAAATGAAGATGATGAAATAGTAGCCACCATTGCCCAGACAGACCTGAAGAAGAACCAGGGTTACCTAATGGCTTCCAAAGACGCCAAGAAGCAGCTGATAGTGGAACAGCTATTGATACTCATAAAGATGACAAGTATTGGCTGGACTTGCTAACCCAGGACCACTAGCATCCAGCACTCCTGCCAGGACATTGGTTGCAAGAGTTTGACCCAAGACCAAGCCATGATGAATTCTGTTTGAGAAGAGAACATCCTTAGCTCAAGTGGAAGGTGGTGTCCACACCCTCCATTTGTATAAGAGGCTTTTCTGAAAAAGGATACAGCATCATACCCCCTTGGTTTTTCAATAAACATTTTTTGGGGGGGGGGAGAAATACTATGTAGCTTTCTTTTTCTCTCAAAGAATATTCCAGAAATTGTTTGTGTGTTTTGTTTTGTTTTGTTTTGTTTTGTTTTGTGGGGGAAGGGACAGAAGGAGTGGGAGAGAGAAAAACTTAAGCAGGCTCTATACCCAGCATGGAGTCTGATACAGGGCTCAATCTCACAGTCCTGAAATCATGACCTGAGTCAAACCCAAGAGTTGGATTCTTAACTAATTAAGCAACTCAGGGGTCTGAGGAATGTGTTAAATATTCATAGCTTTTATTTAAAATGAAAAAATCTAGTTGTGGGGCGCCTGGGTGGCTCAGCAGGTTAAAGCCTCTGCCTTTGGCTCCTGGGGTTGAGCCCCACATCAGGCTCTCTGCTCCACGGGGAGTCTGCTTCCTCCTCTCTCTCTGCCTGCCTCTCTGCCTACTTGTGATTTCTGTCTGTCAAATAAATAAATAAAATCTTTTTAAAAAATAAATAAATAAAAGATCTAGTTGCAAAACAATATTCAAATTGGACCTCAATTTATAAAACTGCTATTATATAAAGACACATAGATTAAAATACATAAAAATATTAAAAGTGAGCATCTGTGGACAGGAAGAGGATGGATAATTTTTATTGTGTTTCTATTTTCTAAAACAAAGTCTTTATAAGACTATAACAAATGTTGGTTTAAAGAATTAACTTGCTTTAATATAATTATGATTTTGTCAAATTACTTTTGCTGAATTTTTAATAGCATGGAGAATAAACCGAATGGGGAAAAAGAAAAAAAAAACAACTCACATCCCATAAGTGCTTCATAGAAATTTCTAAGGCAGGATTTTAGCTGTCCATTGGAAAAACCCCAGTTTTATTGACTAAAAGCTGAGTAAGGTACTACCAGGCCTTCTCCCATTTCTGTTTTCCACATTGGATTTTTATTTGCTCCCAAGACTAAGATGTGGAAACATGAGAACTCTCTGGTAGTCCACATATAGAATCTTGCTGAAAGATATCAGGTGAGGGGCAAGACAAGAAAAGAAATATTTCTTGGACACCTATACTTTCCTAAGGCACTCTGTGAAATTTTGGCAGCATGACTTTGGGATGACCCTAAATAACATTTCTTTGAACACCTTGGAGTAGTCAGGAGGCTTTAAAACCATACTTGTCAAGGTTCTTATTGATCAAAGCCTTTCCTCCCCTTCAAAGCTATGTGGCTGCTATGAAGAAAATGTTTCCAACAGACTTGAGCTAAATCTACACAGAAATATGTGAGGGTCAGCTAATGCCAACTTAGCAAATTCTACAGCAGGTTTTAAATCTGTGGAAATTAGAAGAGGTTTCTTGTTGCTACAGTTAAGTAAAACTTTTTTCTCTGCTTTTTGGTTGCAGTAGTAATTCTGTGCTTACTTATTCCATATAAGGTCTCAACTTGTCACATAACAATGGATAAGACAACAAATAAGGGAGAAATCTAATCTGAAAAGTGGAACAGTTTGCCATAAAACACTTTTCTATTTGATAAAACTAGCCAGATAAACATTACCTGGATTAAGTCACCTTCTACAGACACTTGGAAAATCCAACTTTCCCAGATTGGACCCTTTGTCATTCCCAATCTCCTGATGAAGTTTTATTTACTGTTTATATTACTCAATGAAATTCCTGCAATTTTACTTATTTATTCTACTTGATCATATATTGTTAAACTCCCTTTTTCAGTGGAATTGAGGACCAGAAAGCACTTTAGTATTTTTTCCTCTTCAACATGCATACACTTAAACGTTAGAACACAGAGCATCTACAAGTAACTTGCCAACACGAAAAGAATGAAGGAAATGCACACAGAATTTCTAAAATTCCCTTTTTACTTCTGTTACACAAACAATGGATGCTCACTGTAGAAAGAGTTGAACACACAGAAGCAAAACTGAATATAGTTACAACTCATATTGCCACCATTCTGAAATAACCACCGTTAACATTTGGTATATACCCTTTTAGATTTTTCCTCCATTTTGTAGATAGATAGAAAGATAGATGTATTTATGCAAACATATGATTGTATTTTATAGTATCATAATCTGTTTTCTATTTCGTTGCAACATAAAAAATCTGCCTACATTGCAAATGTAATTCCACATTTAAATCTTTAATGTCTGTTTATATTCTATTATTTGATAGTATCACAACTAAACAATCCTTATTTTTAGAGACTAAAGAGATTTCTTAATGATTTTTTATTATAAATATTATTATAAAGAATATCTTTTTCAGTAATCATTTCCTTAGGTTACATTTTTATGAATATAATTTCTTGCTCAAAAGGTATGCACATTTTAAAGGTTTTGTGATTTATTGACAGATTGACATCCAAACAAATGGTGCCATTTATGAGAGCACTATTGCTACAAATCTTTTGCAATACCTAGTATTATCACTCTTAACTTTTAAATATCAGGTCATAAAAATAACAACTATTTTGAATTTCTTTAATTATTACAGAAACTAAAATTTTTTCATGTTAATCATTGAAGTGTGCTAATTCTTTGTGAACTGTCTTATGGGTATTTTTTAATTATGGAAAATTTTTCATATTTATTTTTAAGAAGTAATTATATATTTAGGGTATTAATATCTTTCTTTGCCATTCCTGAAGACAGTACTTCCCCCAGTATTCATGTGTTGAATTTTATTCATGTTTTTAAATACCATTTTTTAAAATTCTTAAATACCTAAACTAACTTGGAAAAGTTGTCAAAATAAAATTATCCATAGAAGTATTAGGCTGGATCCTACCAAAGTTTAAGTTGGCCTTTTTCCCTCAAGCTGTATAAAATCTAATCCCACTCTGAAAGAGTTGTATCTGGTCCTTTCGTTGGCAACTTAAAAAAATATAACAAGCTTTGATAACTAATATTTGACACTGTATCTCAGGGTCTGTTATCAGTAAGATAAGACAATTAACCAAGAATATTTTTGTCTCATATTTCTTCAAAAAAAATCAGTTTTGATGAATCTAGCTTACATGTGGGTAATTATATTAACAATTGCAAATCCAGTTCCTAGTGCAAAACCATGATGGATTCCAACAAGACATTGGTTTGCAGGTACCTGATTCATCACAATGGCTCAGAATCATGTCTACTTTCTGTCAGAGCCATAAGTTCTTGATTATAGGCATGAACGAAGTTGAATTTACACATGACAACTTCTAACATTCTTCGATTCTGGATGAATTTAGTGATTAATGCCATTTGGCCAGGATAGTGACACACTCACTGCGTGGTCCCGCCACTCACACATGCTGCAGTATTGTGTCACATGCAATAGTTTTCTCTCCTAGGACATTACATGGTACATACAAGAGCTGGGATCGCTGGTGCTTTTAAAAATGGTGTTCAGGTGTGCCTGGGTGGCTCAGTGGGTTAAGGCCACTGCCTTCGGCTTGGGTCATGATCCCAGGGTCCTGGGATCGAGCCGCGCATCAGCCTCTCTGCTTGGCAGGGAGCCTGCATCCCTTCCTCTCTCTCTGCCTGCCTCTCTGCCTACTTGTGATCTCTGTCAAATAAATAAATAAAGTCTTAAAAAATCAAATCAAATAAAAAATAAAAATGGTATTCATAAAAATATATCTTTTGGCAGCTCTTCTGTGATGACCGTCAGCACAAAGAAAAACAAGGCCAATGGTGCATGTGTTTATTCCAATGGGAATTTCCTATGTGTTATATTTTGTGGGGACAAAAAGCATAGAACCTTTAAAAATCCACTGAAAGCTCTGGAGTCTCACTATTGTTTGTTTGTTTTTTTCTTCTTTTTAAGATATTTATTTTACTTATTTATTTTGCAATAGAGAGAGGGAGAGAGAGAGAGCACACAAGCACAAGTGGGGGAAGGGGCAGAGCGAGAAGCAGACTCCTGTAAAACAGGGAGCCCAGTGTGAAATTTGATACCAGGACCCTGGGATCATGACCTAGCCAAAGGCAGACACTTAATTGACTGAGCCACCCAGGAGCCCTATGGAGTCTCACTATTAAAATGTACACATATACATAGAGAAAACAGTTTGCACATAATATGTGGAGGTACAGACTTCCATCTGATGCCCACCTGTAAATGCATCAGAAAATTATACTCTTGGGGTGCCTGGGTGGCTCAGTGGGTTAAAGCCTCTGCCTTTGGCTTGGGTCATGATGTCAGGGTCCCTGGGATCAAGCCCCACATCGGGCTCTCTGTTCAACAGGGAGCCTGCTCCCTCCTCTCTCTCTCTTTGCCTGCCTCTCTGCCTACTTGTGATCTCTGTCTGTCAAACAAATAAATAAAATCTTTTTAAAAAATTCTACTAGATAATGATAGGACTGCTAATACCTACTTGAGGGTCTGATAAATAGTAAGAAAGGATCAAGGCACAAGGTGACCTCCAGTCTGATTCTGAATTTTACATGGTGATACGAAATACATCACTCATGACTTTGCCAACAAATGCCCTCCCATGTCAAAAAACTTTTGAAGACCAGAATGGACAGCTGGTCCAATTATGTTGTTCCAGCAGAGTTGACCAAGCACTTTGTGAATGCACCAGTGTGTAATAAACAGCCTACTCTGTCTAAGATTATTTATCATTTCCATCACCCAGAGAGAAGCCAGTCTTCCTCCTGATGAAAATGATAAGTGTTTGCTCACACAGACTGCATTATTCTTCATGAAGCATTGACCTGGTCAGTGAGAAAACTGATGTGTTCTCTTTCTGGATCACACACAATCACCTCCCTCTCTGTCCATTTACTCGCTTTCACTCTTGCTTTAGTTCTTAGCACTGAACTATAACATACAGGATACACCCTGATGATAGCCGAACTATAAAAGATAGCTTCAAATTCATATTGCATTTGCTGACTATTTCACTGAGATCCAGGAAAGGTGATAAAATGTTAAGAAAAAAAACACTATGGATAGAGAATTGTAAAAAAACATTACCCTAACCAGGTTGTAGAAAGAAGTGGTGTCCCAAACTACCGGGAACTTTCCAATAGAAAGGGGTTAGGACTGCAACATATGAAAATTGGGGGTTAGGACTGCAACATATGAATTTTGGAGGGATACAATTCAACTATATGTTCTTATGAATATAATATACTACTGTTTACATAGACACACACACACACACACACACACACACAATCTGTCTTCATTAAGGTGCAGTTTATGATAAAGAAGATCCCAAATGCCACTGACTTGCTGGCTCACTACCTGGTCCACACCATCAGTCATCAAGTTCTTTGGGAATGTCTTGAAACTATGGAATGACTCTGTGAAGAAGCAACTTCCTTAGACATAAGAGGGTTTGAGACAAAAATAAAACATGTCCTGACACACTGTTTCTCCTTTGGTCCCATGATTACAGTGTGTTTGGGGAGTCTCACGTGGGTTTGGCCCCCTTTTATATTCCTCTGGAGCCAAAAGTCTGTCTGAATGAATCATCAGTTAAGATATTCTGCCAATCAGCAGCCTCAGCTCTAAATGGACTCCCAAACCCTCCTAGACAGAGGAACCCTGGTTTTCTCCTCTACACATGTCTGAATGGGTGTAGGCAGCTTAAGGAGATTAAAGAGGCAGAAAGGTCTCTTAGTAAGAAAGGAGATGTCAGAGTCTGAGTCAGAAAAATGTGCATTCAAACCCTGACTACAGTATTTCCTCATTGTGTGACTTTGGACAAGCTAACCAATCACCTGGAAATAGAGTTTGTGTGCTCCTAAAAGGGCTTGGAAATACCTCTTCACAAGGCCATCTCAGTATCAAAAGCGGTAACAGATGTGAAAATACATAGCAATTGGCTACTAGCACATGGCCAACCCATGTGGGTTTCCCTTCCTGGTCCACGGAGCCCGTGATAACAGATTCTAAGTTAGAAGAGTTTTAAAAAACCCAGTGATCTTTGGGGCCTTGGGCCTTGAGGATGTTGTGCCACAACTCTGGCTTTAATAAGATATAGCTTAAATTATAACATTAAGTATTTATTACATAGCAGTCCAGATGATTTGTAGCTAGAAAGTTTAAAAAAACATTCATTTTTTCACCTTTGCTTCCCTCTCTTCAAATCTAGCTCTTCAGTTTGTTTTCTGAATTCGTGAAGAAATCTCTCATTACCTTTCCTCACCTGTCACTGAGTAAGAAAGTACTCTACCTGAAATATTGATTAGGAGATTTTACTTTTATCTCATTTTTTTACTAGGTAGTCCCTTAGAGGTGAGATCTGTAGGACACAAAACTCTTCCCTACCCAAAACCAGGTCCCTTAATCAATACACGGGATGATTAAAATTCCTAATATTTAAAACCATCCATTAAGTTTAAGGAACTTTAAAATATGGAACAGATGCTATATTAGCTAGTTGTTTTCTTGACATCCGAGCATTTGTTGATACAGTGGACCACTCCTTCCCTGACATCACTTCTAGGATATCACTGTCCTGTTTTCTCTAGCTCGTGCTCACCTACCACTATAGTCTCCCCTCTCTTCCTGATCTCTAAATATAGGGTGCCCAGGGCTCAGCTCTGCTCCCATTCTATTCTCCAGGCACTCCTCCGAAGCAAACTCATCCCATCTTATCCCATATCTCCAGTGTGGCCTATTCTCAGAACTCCTGATTTAAGTCTAGCTGCCTTACTTGACATCATTTTTTTGCTACATGGGATAAGTAAATGTCTTTATTAGCTAAACATTCAACAGTAAGTTCTTTAGTTACATGCAGCAAAATACAGCTAACTTAAAGAAGACTACCTGCATTGTCCTATAAAGGAGAAAACCCTGAGACCATGAGGCCTGGGGAAGGAGAATCCTTTGGCTAGTGTGAGGGTGAGTGGATGGCATTGGAAAAAGAAATGTTAATGACAAACAAGCAGAATTTTAGAATTATATGGTCATGATTTATAGGGGTATATACAGTGCCTAAAATACTTTCACGTCCATTAACTAATTCAGTGAAGTCTTGTTATCCTTCATCTTTTACTTAACATAGCATCCAGTATCCCCAACCAAGTATCTCCGATATATTTCATTTCCACATTGATGAACTGCCAGAAAAGACAATACAGCATAATGATTAATAGAGAAGTCTAGTTGGTAGGAGGATGAGAAAGTATCCATCTAGGTCTCAGTTTCCACATCTATAAAATAAGACTATTAAATTAATGCTTTATTTGTTTTTTAAGACTAGAGTCGACATATAATTCTGTATGGTTACGCATAAAATGTTTCATTTAATCAACATTCTGGAAGATGATAATCCCGATATACCCTTATCAATGTAGTAAGATATTAGTCAGTGTAATTTAGAGGCAATACAGGTTTTTAAGTACCTTCAGAATTAAATACAAAAATGAATCTACACTGATTTCACTGTGTTGACCATATTTTATTATATTGATGCAAATCTGTCATATGATATCACTTATGTGGTACTCAGTGATTTTCAGTTGATAGAAAATGTGCTCCATTTCAGAATAGTACATAATGCAGTTTATATAAACAATACAAAATTATTTGATGTAGCCACTCTTTGACCTTGTGTAGGGCCCCCTGAAAGTCCAATTTCTAGATATGTCTACCACCTACCCGGCTGCTATTTTCATTCTTCTGACCTTGAACTGTTTTGCAGAATAAGAGGCTGTTTAGAAACAGATGTAGTTTCATTTCACAGTAAATATGTTAAGGTGCAAATAATGCATCTAACTCATTTTCCTCAAAATCAATCCATTTCTTCATCTTTCGTATTCTGACATATTCCTTCCTGAAAAGTTGAATTACTTGTTTCCTAAAAATACAGAGCCCAAGAGAGATGGCACATACATTGCCTGTCTAAACGTTTACAATCTCACACCTGCAAACACTCAGGCAGCAACAAAAGGAAAATACAGGTGCTCAGTTTTTGATGCTCATACTTTCTGCTCTCTCGGGAGAGATGGGAAAATACTCTTCCTTCCAGTGAGCCCCGAACATGTGTCTTTCATGCTCTTTCTGCCAAGATTAACTCTACTAGTCCCCATGTTCTCTCCTGGGAAAACTCTCATCTTAATGAAGAGTACAGTACAGAGGAATGGCATGACCTCACAGGTCATGGTTTACAGAACATGCGTATGAATAAACTGCCTTTTTGAGATAAAGGTATTGATATATATTTTTTTAAATAATTTAACTTCCAAACTTACTCTGAATATTGTGATCAAAAAAAGCTCTTCGTGCATTCTCTGCCTAGATTGGGATTGTAAAAAAATGACAATAAAATAAAAATAGCAACTATGTTAAGAACTGCTTGAAGCAAGAATATTTCCATTCAAGTTTTGCAAGACGTAATTTGTATTGGAATAGAAATAATTTAACACCACTACAACCAAGTGGAGAAAGAAAAGCGCTTTTATGATAGTTCTTTATTATATTTTTAACCACCTTTTTTTTTTTAAAGATTTTATTTATTTGACAGAGAGAGAGAAATCACAAATAGGCAGAGAGAGAGAGGGGAGGAAGCAGGCTCCCTGCGGAGCAGAAAGCCAGATGTGGGGCTGGATCCCAGGACCCCGGGATCATGACCTGAGCCGAAGGCAGAGGCTTTAACCCACTGAGCCACCCAGGGGCCCCTAACCATCTTTTTATTAGAAAATAGTTTCCCAAACAATGATCTACTATATCTGGTTTGCTCTTGTCATAACTTTCCACCGTTATTTTATTCTCTGTTGATAAAGAAAACTCTTAATTACTCTTCCCAACTTTTTATATAAACATTTATAAAATGCCTTTCCAATCTTTACTCAAAAATAATTCTCTGTAACATTTCTAATGAACTTTGGAACCTTATCACAAAGCTCAGTAAACCTAGTGAATTTAATTGTTTAGTTAAAGTGTATTCATAAATTAAGTTTTGTCTAAATTTCAATAAATTGGAACAATGATTTATCCATGAATAAAACTCAAGTCATAAATAGTAATTATAATAAGATTTTTCAAATTTTAAAATCATTTTTATCATTTTTAAATTATAAAAATACTATAGCCATATTAGGTTAGTTAAGAAAAGAATTGAAAACTTTTAGTTAAAGCTGATGGAGTTATGATCAATGATATTTTTATTCTATGTCTCTAAAAACATTATAAGGACAAAAAATGGAAAATAAATTCCTGTGTAAAATGATAAAAAGTAACTATCATAACTCAAATCATATTTATAGATTACATTCCAATTACCATAAAGTTTGAATTGCAATGAAGCATAATGCCAAAGGCTGACATAAGCCTTCATGTACCTCAGAAAAAAACAAACATTTTTGTGAAAGTAATTGTCATAGTCCTGAAGTCCATTTAACAAAACTTTGACTTTAAAAATAGAAAGGGGGACACCTGGGTTGCTCAGTGGGTTAAGCCTCTGCCTTTAGCTCAGGTCATGATCTCAGGGTCCTGGGATCTAGCCCTGCATGGGGCTCTCTGCTCAGCGGGGAGTCTGCTTCCCCCTCTCTCTCTCTGCCTGTCTCTCTACCTACTTGTGATCTCTCTCTCTCTGTCAAATAAATAAATAAAAATCTTAAAAAATATAAAAATAAAATAAGAAGGAATAGGTACAGGGCAGTAAAGAAGTGGTATCACTGTACCAGACTGAAACCACAAAGAGAAGAGAGAGGAAGAGGTGAAGAAGAGATATGATCGTGTCCTAATTTTCAATGTCTTGACCTCCTAGTTAAATAAAACAGGGCCATAGGTTAAATGAGGAGGATGGAAGCTGATGTGAGATCACTATGTGAAGCTGTGACTTAGTGGTTCACTGAGAACCATGTTGACCTTTGAAATGTCTAACACTAAGAGAAAGACTGACCTCTAGATAGATAATATATTTTGTAGAGGTGGAATAAGGCCCAGATAAAGTAGAAAATTGCCCTCGTTCCTGTCTGCAGAATGTGTCAGCAAAGAGCCTGCATGGCTAGACTCTCTCCCCTCCATTAAAAATTGGCGATAAGCAGAAAATAATGTGTAGCTTAGGCTTACAGACTGATAATGCTACTGCCTAGTCCCACATCAAAAAGACTAAAGCATGATTGAAAGAAAAAAGATAGGGAGAAGGAGAAGAAGAGGGAGAGAGCATAATAAGAAAAGACAAGGCAATTGGCTAATAGAGTAGAAGTGAAAATACTGCCGCCCCACCAAGAAACAGAGAAACAATTAAGATAAATTAGTCTCCAGAGTCTGAAAAAATTTAAGGTAACTTATTATCTAGGAGATAATAGAAAAGCTAAATAAATTGAAGAGGATGAATGAAGAAAGAGAAAATTCAGCCCATTGAAATTGCAACATGAAGGAAAGGAAAGAAAGTCAGAAAAGACAATGAAGATCTATCTTACATTTCATGATTAAGAAAAACCACACAAAAGGAAAGTATCAAGGAGATGTCAAATGCTTAAAAGAAAGACAAAAGAAGATTAAAAAAAAAAGATGTTCCTGAAAAAAACAAACATTAATGAATATATGTAACAGAATTCTTGAAATTAAGTGAAATCTAATCATCTGATGAAAGCATTCACTGTGTAACAGTGTCACAAGATAAAATTAACAGAATAATCAATAGCAACATAGACTTGGTGAAATTGTTAAAACTGATGGTTAAAAGAATCATGTAGGAACTCAAGGGAAAAAACAAATCATCTAAAAAAAAACCCAAACCATCTCAAAATAATAAAAAATAAATAAAAACATCAACAGAAACAGAGAATACAATAGTGGTTGCCAGATGGGAGATGAGGGAAATGGGGAGATATAAAAGGGCACAAACTGTCATTTATAACATAAATATGTTCTGAGGATCTAATGTATAGCATGGTAACTATAATTAATAGCATTATATTGTATATTTGATTTTATAAGAGAGTAAATCTTTATTCTCACCGCACATACACAAAAGGTAAGAATGTAAAGTGATGGATGTTGGTTAATTTAAGAAGGTAATCATTTTATAATGCATACCTATACCGAATCAGTACACTGTACACTTTAAATAGATGTAATTTTATTTGTCAAGTATACCTCAATGAAGTTGAAGAGAGAGAGAGATTACTAACCTGAAGATTTAGAAAGGGTACAACTGAGGCACAAGTATAAATCTGTTGTAAGGATAACTTCTATCCAAGAAGTCCAAGGTATCTGAATATACAGAAGAAGAAGAAGAGGTGGAGGAGGAGGAAGGAGGAGGAAGGAAAAGGAGGAGGAGGAGAAGAAGGGGAGGGGAGGGGAGGAGGAGAAGAAGAAGGAGGAGAAGATGATGAAGGGGTGGGAGCAGGGAAAAAGAAGGGGGAGGAGGAAAAAGGGAAAGGGGAGGAGGAGAGACAAAGGAAGAGCAGGAAGAGAAGGAGAAAAAGAAGAAATGTCTCCCAATTTTAAAAAGGAAAACAAAATCCAGTTTCTGCTCCATATCTCCACATCTCACTCCTTTGCAAGCAAAATCATTCCATGACATTCTTTTTTTTCTTTTTTTTTTTTTTTAATGGAATCATATATGTGGAATTTTGAGATGGATTTCCTTCATTTAGCATATTTTGAAGTTTCATCTACATTATAACATGTATGAATAATTCACTTATAATATCATTTATTCTTAATGATATTCTATGTATAAACCACATTTCGTTTATGCTCCCCCCCAAAAGAAACAAAAAGGAAAATCATGTGCAAGACTTATCCAAGTCATTAGTCAAGATCTTAAACTATGTAGTCATATTTAGAAAGGTCATAGGAAGAAAAAATGTGACACGAAAATCTTATCCTCACGTAACTTGGTCTTTCATTATAAAAGAAGATCACACTATCACAAACACGCAGCAGTTCAGAGAATATTTTTTTCTGAAAACTTCCTCAAAGGCAAAAACTCAGTTCAACGAGAATAAATGAGCAAAGATGAAGAAACTAGGATAAGATAAAAAGAATTCTGATAAAAACCAGTTCACTTAAATACAAAATTAAGACTAGACAAGTGGAAATTATGGTTACAAAACAGAATGTCCTGTGAATCTTCATGATATCATATCAAATAATAAGACAAATAACAGAAATTAGAGTTGATGGAGGAAAAGAAGGAGCAAAAATGAGTTAGATACTAATTTCTGCATCTTTAAAAAACAGGGTCTCAGCACATACAATCTAAAAATATGTGAGCAGGAAAACCTGGATGGCTCAGTCAGTAGAGTATGTGATTCTTGATCTAAGGGTCATGAGTTCAAGCTCCATGCTGAGGGCATGGAGCCTACTAAAACAAATAAAATAAAATAATAATAATAATTATTATTATTACTTAAAAATAAAGTTATGAATTAAAATTTTAAAAAATACAACTATTGACATATTATAAGGAAATTCAAAAAATTAAATAGAGAAAACTATCAAGAAATAAAAATAAACTTTATTCTAACTTTAAAAGAGTGTTTTTTAAAAATAAAAATATATAGGATTAAAAACCTCTTCCTGTGTGTCATAATTTATTTTAAGCTTTAGAGAAAAGTTTTCATGCCTTGTTTCACTTGTTTTACAAAAATAAATGAAGTTCAACAAGTCTTGTACCTTCAACTCCATCCCACGTTTGTGTTAACAGTATAATACAACACACTCTAATTCTTTGTAATTTTTAATGAAACTTAAGGTATAATCTGTATTTTAGAAAAATATTTCTACCTCTACCACAAACGTATTCGGAAGGTCTTTACTACTTAAAGTCAAACAAATAAATAAAAAAAAATTTGTCCTTGTTCAGAAATACCAATGGCAAGAACATTTCCAAAAGAAAAAAAGTATTAGTATCCCATAAACTATGAAGTATTTTCAACTCATTTAATAGTCTAATTAATGCAACCTTATTTTTATTTTTTTAAAGATTTTAGTAATTTATTGGGGGGGTGGAGAGCACATGCACGCACAAGCAGTGGGGGGAAGGATAGAGGGAGAAGCAAACTCTTTGCCAAGCTGGAAGCCTGATGTGCGGCTCAATCCCAGGACCATGGGATTGTGACCTGTGCCAAAGGCAGATGCTTAAGCAACTGAGACACCCAGGTACTCCTAATTAATGCAATTTTATATGACCTACTATTTTTGTCTCTCAAATTAAGTAGATTCACACACACACACACACATACACCCCAAAATGTGCTTCATGGCCAGGAAGACCATCTGAAACTCTTTTACATTTTCCTAGTAGTTCAATATGGTGTTAGCAGAATCTTTTGGAAAGCAAGTTAATATTTATTAAATATTTATTAAATGCCTTAAAATGTTCTGTTCACTGATCAACTAATTGTATTTTTTTAAGATTTTATTTATTTATTTGAGAGAGAGCTAGCAAGAGGAAGTATGAGCAAAGGGATGGGGAAGCGTAGAGGGAGAAGCAGACTTTCCCAAGTAGGGAGCTGGATGCAGGACTTGATCCCAGGACCCTGGGATCATGACCTGAGCCAAAGGCAGACACTTAACTGACTGAGCCACCCAGACAACCCCACTAATTATATTTGTTAAAATACATCCCAAGAAAATAACATAATTAGAGAAAAACAACTATGTACAAGAATGTTTATTAAGATATAACAGAAACAAAGCATAAAGATTAACTTAATTGAAATGGTGAATTTTATTTATAATTTAGTGACCATGATCATTTATATATTTTAGTAATAGTTTAGTAAGCAAAAATGAATTTAAAACTTGTCTTTTATTCTTAAATGTGGTCATGTATTCACATGTAATTTAACATTTTCTGTTCTACAAGTTTAGAATACAAAATGTGGTTATGTTTCATAGGATATTCAAACTAGAAGACTGAAGTCTAGAATAGAAAGGGTTATCTTTCATCTTTTGTTGCAACGGAAGTACTAGAATCAAGTCTAATTGACTTTGATTAGCTTTGCTGGGTCTTGTACCTATCTGCCTAGAACAAGGACCAAAACATAGTAATAAACACACAATAAATGTTTAACCAAGCTGAGTTTCTTGAGATGGGTGACTTTTACATTTGAAATTAATGGATTTTCAATCAAAATTACATTTTTCTGCCTCTATATAATACATTGCTCTCATATTTGACACATGTCCACATACAAGAGCTTTTTCATACTATACTAATCACCCCTAATTAGATCATAAACTTCCAGATGTTCTTGATTAGCAGTTCACTGATTGGTATAATAACATTTTATTTTATTTTATTTTATTTGCACATTTACTTCTAAATCTACCATATCCCAAGAAATAGTTTCAGTGCTTATGTCTATAAAGGCATTCCATATTTCTTTTTATTCTGTGGTTTCAGGATAACTTTTATTTATGCTGGTCTTATGTCCTTCTACAGATCCTAACTTTTGGTCAAGCAATACATCTTATTATTTTCCCCCATTTTGCTCTCTCCTTTGGAAAAAAAAAAAAAAAGACATATCTTATATCTATTGTCAAACTTCTGTGTTGAATTACTTATCTTAAAAAAAAAAACCTCTCCTCTTTTCATAAGTTTCACTCTATCATTTTCACCAAAGATATTTTTAATGTCACAAAGAGTGTTTTAGTCTGACTTTGAAATAATTTTATTGAAGGAGTACCATTTCCTAGAGTCAATGTTAAAAAAAGCTATAGGAAACAATAAAATTCCAATTTACGATGAGCTAAAGTTTCAGAAATAAGCAACACCCTATTTTGTAACTGGCAATACTGCCATAGTTGAAATAATGTCATTTACTTTTATCTTGATGAGAGAGGTTTATGTGTACTTGAGAAAAAAAGTGAAAATCTGGAGCTCTTCTCATAAAACTGATGCTCTGATATTTCTGTATTACTTTCTGAGCAAATAAGAGACTTTTTTTCCTAAGTGCAATTCAATTATTTTAATTTTCAAAAAAATGATATTTTTGGAAATATCTATTTATCTCAAAAGAAAAATTTGTGTTTTATAACAAATTATAAACAAATTATAATTAAATCAATTAAAAGTTCTGAAACCACAGCACATCTTCGGAAGGTAAGAAAATTGAAAACCTGTTCCTTCCCTGCAGTACATAAAAAGGAACTCTTTGTCAACCCCAAGAAAGGGGGCTGTTTGCTGAGGGGATACTTGTGTGTCATGTGGACTTCCAGGCAGGACTCAAGTACTGATTCCCCAGCTACTGTGAGTTTTGGCTACTGATGGTACACTTGAGTTCCTTTCCACAAATTTCCCTTTGCCAAAGACAGTTGCTTTACCCAAGGTTTCCCCTGCCTCACTCAGCGTTACATTCCTTCCACAGAGGCAGCTCACATCGACTGACTAGTTTATTCCAGGGCTGCCAAGGCCCAGCCCCAGTCCTTTGAATCAGGACAGCTCTCAAAGGCCATCCCTGCTGCAGTGGCCCCATTGGATTAGGAGAGGCCATTGTTGCTGCTGTATAAGAACCACTCTTATGCCTTCACTCTCATAGGTACTGGTCCAAGGGCAGATACCAATCAACTTTATCCATGCTTATCTCTCCATCTTATGGTCTATTTCCCAAGGAAACTGACCTAAGCCTCATTGTTACTTATCTGTTCCTTCAATCACTCAAGACATATTTGTGCCAGGTACTCCAGTGGGTGTGGAGACAAATCAGTGAGCAAGACCAGTGCTGTTCCTGCTTTAATAGAACCTGCTGACTGGTGGGGTAGAAAGGCTTGATCAGGTAAATACAAAATGAGATAATGGTGTTCACAGTTCTAACACATAAACTTGACTCTTAAAAGAAGTGTTTAGACTGAGACACCTGCACTACGATCTGAAGTCTCAGTGGGAGTCAGATTGAGGGGGTGGGGGTAGGATTGCTGTGGAGGACAATGGCTCCAAAGGATGTCTCTGTCTTAATTCCTGGAACCTGTGAATATGTGGCCATACAGGCCAATAGGACTTTGCAGATGTGTTTATGTCAAGGATCTTGAGATGGGAGAGTTTCCTGGATATCCAATGTTATCACAAGCCTGGTTATAAAAGGGAGATAGAATAGACAGAATTTGTGAAAGAGATATGATGAAGAGAACAAGAATCAGCAAGGAAAAGGCTAAAGCCAAGGAAGGGAAATGGCCTCTAGAAGTCAGAAAAGGACAGGAAATAAATTCTCTCCCAGAGTCTCCAGAACCCTGCCAACACTTTGATTTTAGGACTAATGAAGTCTAGAAGAGTTTGAGGCTATTAAGTTTGTGATAATTTTTATGGCAACAATAGGAAACTAATTCAGTTTCAAGTAGAGGAAAATAGCATGCACTAAAAGTTGGGAGGCTTTTGTGGTGGCTGGTGAAAGATTCACAAGGGTGAGGGTTGGGAACTGGAGAGAGGTAGACTGATGTGAACAATGCAAAGGCGATAACATCAATAGGGTAAAATGGATATGGTAAGGATCTGTGAAGAAAAAGAAGGCAAGTCCAACTTTTAGCCAGTAAGGCCGGTGATCCCAAATGAATGGTGATGCCCTCACTCATAGAAGGAACATAGAAGTAGAACAGGTATGGAGGGGAAGAGTTTCATTTAAAGCAAGTTGTATTGAGATAACTAAGATATCTAAATGGTTTAACTAGTAGATCACTCTATATCAGGTCCAGAATTCAGAGAAATCTCTGCTCGAGCTTTTTTGTTTTGTTGCTTGAAATCATGATCTTGGATGAGTTAATCTAGGAACAGTGTTATAAAGTGAAATGAATAAAGAGTCTAGACAGTCAAATGAAACTCTGATATTTGGCTGACTGGAAGATGAGACTGAAGGAGTAGCCAGGAGGAAGTTGAAGCCAAGGTTTCCATAGTTAACAACTAGGAAACTGCAGAGATCAGGTAAGTGAGGACTGCAAAGGCATCCACTGGATTGAGTAGTACTAAGTCTCTAGTAAGAGATGGTTCAGAGAACCAATGGGAATCACAGCCAGAATGGAGCACAATGAGAAGGCAGTTATAATTTAGAGAAGTTTAATGGTGAGTGGAAGGGAAAAACATGGGGAAGCTGGATGGAGATTTGAAGGAGATATTTTTAGAAGACCGTTAAGACATGAGTATTACATGCTGATGGGGAAGATTCAGTTTAGAAGGGGAACCTAGATATAGAAGAGATAGCACAAGTAAAAATGGATAATACCTTGGAGGGTGAGATGGGATAGGAGCAGGAAAACTGCCTCTAGATTAATATCATCAACTACAGCTGGTCTAAATGAAGAGCCATCCGTAACAAGTTCCTGTATACATCAGTTCAACTTCTAACTAATTAGTTCTGATGATTAAATGTTCTTAATTTGATTGTAATAGCATGAGTTATCTCATTTCTGGCTCGAAAGGAAATAATTCACATCTTATTTTGTAGATTTTTTTATATTGCCTCCTTTAAGATATTCTGAAACAGTATGAACAATTCTACTCAGACACAGAAGTTGCCTACATACTTCAATGACCGACCACAGGGAACCTTTTGGCAATGGACACAGTAAACCAATTGATTAAACTGTTAAATATCAAAAGCAATCTAGATTAGCCATATGTAGGACCCTAAGAACACCAAAAAACATAAAACATGTCTCCCTTCCAAGACTGACCACTGACTGTGGAAATAAGTATCCCCATTAAAATATAGCTGAATGTAGGCAATACCAAGTACTGGCTAGAAAGTGGAAAAATGAACACTCTCACATTATACTGCTGGGAGGAGTATAAATGGGTACAACTACTTTAAAGGGCAACTTGGCAGGAATCTAGTAAGATGGAAAACGCCATATCCTCCATCCCAGCCATTCCATTTTTAGGTATATACTCTAAAGAAGTGTTCACACATTAGAATAAGAGAACATGTGTAAGAATGTTCTATGCAACCAAATATTCAAAACCATCTCAATGAGTATCACTAGGGAATTAGACAAATGAAGCATCTTACATTCATATGATAGGATACTATCATTTAAAAGAAATGAACTATTTAGTTATGTATTATTAGGGGATATCTCAAGAAGATAATATTAACTAAAAAAAGCAACTTATAGAAAATACACAATATGAGGGCATTTATGTAAACTTAAAAAACATACACCGTGCAATGTATTATTTATGGAGAAATATATATGAAGTAAAAGTATAAAGGCATTGGACTAGAAGAATATATATCAAATTCATGGCAACAAATGCCTCTGGAAATGGACAGAGTGGAGTAGGACCAGAGTTCAGGCACAGAGGGTCTTCAATTTTATGGCTCCTCCTTTATTTTTTATGTTTTTCTGAAGTGTATTATAGAAAACAATTAATTATCAGCTCTGAGTGTTTGGTACATTGATATGTTTCACGTTACTGAGCTCTCTTGAATTTTTTAGGTTTAGGGGTTTTTCACCCCAAAAAAACACAAGTTAAAAAAAAAAAAAAAAGCATGAAGCAGGCAATATCATGCCAGCTGTAAAATGCAATGAATAAGATGGGTAGACCCATATCTACCTGAATGTAGGAGGCAAGAACCAACATAGGCTGGATGAGACCAAAAAGGCTTCGGGGGAGAATGTGACATTTAAGCTGGTCTGTATAATTCCAAAAGACTGATGGAGCTCAGTAAGGTAACTCTGGACAGACATACTGCTTTGAGGAGCACTGGACTTTGAGTCAGAATTCCTTGGCCACAGATCCAGCTTTACTACACGAGCTGTGTGACCTTAAGAATATGCTGCCTACATCTGAAACTTGGTTTTCTCCATTACAATTTATAAGGTCAATTAAATGATAAATGCATGTTAAATCACCCAATGCATTCCTTGGCACATGATAGGTTATAATGGGAGAAGTAGAAGAAAAACCTTAAGAAATGCTCTCTTCTTCCCAATCTTAACTTCCCCAAAGCCATTATGAAATTACTGCCATTTTCTCCATAACTGGCTTTTGAAAATTAAGATGGCACATATTTGCTGGACCTCATTCATGTGTTCCCAGCATGTTCTTGCAACAAGCTGAGAGGTTTCCAAACAACAAGGCTGTGGTAACCTGATCCAGGGAGACAAAAGTTGGCTATTGACAAACCAAACCAAGCCAAATGATTATGATTATGATGATGATGTGTGTGTGATATATACAAGTGCAATTTACATCTATTTTCTTTCACCCCACACACTCAGCTTTTAAAGACTAACCGTGATGGTGGCCATGTAGTTCTGAACATTTCCCCTGATGCAACAGGAACACCCACCTGGATGGTGATTAATCGGGCATGTTCTTCCTTCTCCTCCACCTCTGATGTTAGAGTGCGCTCTTTGTTCAGTTGTAATTGACTTTTGTTTGTTCTTCTAATTGTCCCCAGTGAAGATGACTCTCAAGTGTCTTCAGAATGTTTACATCCCAGATGAACCTCCATTTCTGCTAAGTCAGAAGCCCAGATCATTTCTGTATGTGAAATTGCCCCAGCCCTGTGCCTTCTGTAAGTTCTCAGGAAGCGTTCATTGACTTCTAACTTAAGCAAAGGTACCATCGAAGCCAACTGGATTTCTTTCCAAACACTAAAGTTGGACAGTTATGGACAACTCTCTACCAACAAGGAACCCTCATGTTGAACTCTACAAAGAGGTCTCCTCTGGCTAAGTTTGTTCTTCAGTTTCCTGTGGCATACCAAGTAGTTTTATGGGCCTCCATTACCTGACAGCGGAGTCTTGTCCTTCTAAAAGCTGCCATGGAACCAATATGCACAAAACCCATCCCTAACATGAGCACTACAAGATATTTTTTTTAAAAAGTAAGTGGGTTTCTGTTATGTCTTCTAGCTGTCAGAATTATTTCCTTTACCTATTTTCATCTCCTTTTCTCCATTTTAGAAAGATGATAGAAAAAAAAACCACAAAACAAAAAACAAACAAACAAACAACAAAAAAGAAACAAAAAAAACACCTTAAAATAAAAAATAAAACAAAACCCAACGGGGAAGGAAATATTCCAAAGTAGCATTTTGATTGCCTGGTGTATTTTAAGAGCTCTATATATTTGGCATCTGGAAAAAAACAGAAGTTGGTAATGCCAAACAGTACATCATCACAAGTTGTTTTGGAGGGTTAATTGCAGATTTATGCTTCAGAGCCATATGCTATTCTGGAAAACAAACAAACAAATAAACATTACCTTAGCTACTAGAAACTGTAAGAGTCAAGGCCCAGCAATCTGAATTTCTCAGGTAGATAATAACAAAGAAGGCAAGTTGCAATTTTATTTGGGGCCATTTCAGGTAGGGATGATTCAGTTGCCCCAGTGATATGTGCAATGCATTAACTCTCGGTGGATTACTCCCAGTGGGTTATTCTACTTCACGTTCTTATGATCCCATAACCTTCCATCTGCCAGCCACTTTCATTTTTTTTTTCCTAAGATTTTATTTATTTGACAGAGAGCAAGAGACAGTGAGAGAGGGAACAGAAGCAAGGGGAGTGGGAGAGGGAGAAGCCAGCTTCCCCCAGAGCAGGGAGCCCAATGCTGGGCTCAATCCCAAGACCCCGGGATCATGACCTGAGCTGAAGACAGATGTTTTAACGACTGAGCCACCTAGGATCCCCTGCCAGCCACCTTCTACAGCCCTCTGTCTCCCCTTCTAGCATACTCAACCTCTTGGTAAGCAGCATTTTTTAGCTATAAAGGGAGTTAGCAAAAAAGGTTGCTTTTCTTCCCCATGCTAGGTCATAATCTAATCTTTAAAGCTTTAGTTTCCTCTTGGCCACGGCTTTAGGGGAAATTTTCTGTTTTCTTTATTCCTTATTATAATGTCAGAATTATTTAAGACAATTTTTGCCTAGAAATTTAAAAAATCATAAAAATGGACAAAAATACCTTGGGGAGTTTCCATAAGTTGAAATTCATCTAGGAGAGTTGATTTGCTTTCCCACTGTTCAAACTAAGTTTGGAGTTGGAGATTGTAGGTTGAGGGGGAGACAAAATCTTAGCTACTCCTTCCATTAAAAGATGGAGGCTTTTATCCTTTCTTCCTGGAAATCTGGGCTACCTTGTGATTCAACCAGGTGAGTAAAGCAAAAATGTCGGTGTGTGACTTCTGAGGCCAGGTCCTACAATACAATGCAGCCTGTGCTTTGTTTGTAGGGACATTAACTTTTGGAACCCTGAACCTCTGTGTTGAAGTCCAACTACCCTGAAGTTGCCAGGCTGTGAGGATGCTCATGTCCCATGAGAAAGCCCACGTACATGTGCTGTGGTTAAGCATCCTCTGCTGAGTCAAGCATTCACACTGCCAGACTGGTGAGTCAAGATGCCTATAGAAGATCTTGGTCCAGCTGTCAAGTCACCCCAAATGTTCGTTTCTCCTATTGAAGCCCCAGGTATCAAGGGGCAAAAGCAAATCATCTCTGCTGGGCATCATCCAAATTCCTGACCTACAGAATCCATGAGCATAATAACAAGTTCCTTTATGCAACTAAATTTTTGGATGATTTATTGTGTAGCCAAAGTAATTGGATCAACTTCCCTTCCCTTATCTTCCCTTTTATGACTGTGATGAGGCCCTCCTGCATCAGGAAGTCCCCATTGTATAATGAACAGCTGCTGCCAAAGATAAAGTCCAAAGCCAGTTGAAATAGTATCAGAAGAACATTATGTTAGACTAGCACATCCAGCAGGATCATACTTAGTAAGTCAGACAGATACAATGGTAGTGTTAATTGATGGGAGATAATAATGTCCTTTTTAAGGAGATCAAGAAAATAAATGAAAAAATGCAGACACACAAACACACATATTCGCTTAAGTACATGGAAAGTAGAAAGTAATAGAAATGTATATGTTATAAAATAAATAGCTACTTTCCCTGGATAGTGAAATTATGGATTTTTGTTAATGCTTTTATACTCATTTGTATTTTAAAAAAATTTCTACCAATGTGCATGTATTATTGTTACAATTTTGAAAGAGCCATCTCTTTCATTCATTTAGTGTAATATGGACAGAGTCTTGACCTTCACCACCACCCTCTGTGTAGTTGTTTTTCTGGCTGCCAATCAGAACCTGACAATACTCATCTACCTACTCTGTGCTGAAGGAATTAAACTAGAGCATCATTCTAAGATCTGGGGTCAAGACCATAGCACACCCTTACGGTAGATCCACCTAAGTGAGCCTGGCTCAACTCTCGCTCACACCTGTGAAGCTTGTATTTTCTGACTTGCTGTATGTCCATCTCCTCTGGTCTAGGTAGAACTTCAGGATGCTGAGACAAAGCTACCTACTTAGAATTTACAATCTATCTGGTAACTAGAAATGGTGCAGTGCACTTAAAAACTGCCTTGTCTGTGGGATCCCCTGTTGAGGAGTGTTGAGACTCAGCACTGTCTTCCAGTTTAAAGATACACATAAATCTGGTTTTGTTGGAGTGAATATAATTACCAGTCACACCAATTGTTATAACCTAGATTCCAGGGTCTGGTCCATTGCAGTCAACTCCATTCGGTTCTTAGTATCTTCCCATCTACTACCCTAGCCCTTGAATGATTCTCAAGATTGAATTCATGCATAGGAAGTCACTATGGTCATGTGCCTTACAGAAACTCAGATAAGTTCATTCCCTAACTATTTCCACCATTGGCTAATTAACAAAGTTGCTAAAATACATTCTTAATAATTCACAATTTTGTATTAACTTTTTTGTTATGTTTATTTGTTGCATTTTAAAAGTGGCGCTTTAATCTTTATTATTTTATTTAAACATTTCTTAGAAAATTAATTTGTTATTAAACTGACGTGTTTATATTAAGAGTTCTAGATCACGTTTGCACTGGGAAAGTAGGGATATGGGCAGCACACAAGCTTTGTGCAGCTGGAGATAGCACTGGTAGGGAAAGCTACTGAAAGAGAAGAAATAGATATAGGAAGAGGAGGCAAAGAACACAGGGGGCCAACTTGGCCTGCTCGTCAAGTTGCCTCCCTGGCTCCAATTCATAGAGTGGGATCCTATCTGTTACAGCTCTGCAGGCTGCCATTGGTGCAGAAGGTCTATCTTCTAACATCAAAACACAGAGACTGATTTGAATAAACTACCATTTTCACAGTTCCAAATTAAGCAAAATACCAAAGTGCTTGGGCATTGTTTTTTTTTTTTTTTTGTTTGTCTGTTTGTTTTTGCTTTTTTTTTTTTTTTTTAAGCTGGGGAAAAAAAAAAAGGAACTGTTGCTTTAAAGTGGGAAACTCTTGGCTGCCAATGCAAATTGACAGACCAAACAAAGAACAGAATGTTTTCATCAGAACATTCTAAGTTAATGTGGCTCCCTAAGCCTGTTCAGAGAAAACTGTCTAGACTATTGGTCTCTAAGCAGATGCCACTACAGAACATAAAAATATGAAACAGTCATTGTCCTGAAGGAATTAAAATCAGTCAATATACACATTAAAAAAGTCAATGTGTTGATGCATAAGTACTTTAAAAATGCAAAAATTTTGCCAATAGTCGGATATGAACATAAAAATCTCCCCTTGTTTCTAATTTCCAAAACACTGACCAGTTTGGACAGAGCAGTTAGAAAGAATCCCACAGAGGCAGCCTACTGATCAGGGGATCCACATGATGACAGGACAGTGGTAGCTGGCTCTATTCCTGTAAGCATCGAGGATGAAAATACATAAGGACAAATTATCCCATAGTCCATAGTTATCCAGTAAATGATACGTTCCTCATGTTTGATTCCAATTCTATTAACTGTACTCTTGTGATGTTTGACATCATTTTTCTCAGTTTGCATTTTGAAAGCTGGAGGCTAGATGTTACTTGGTATCCATGTAACCATAAGTCATGCATATTTACAACATCTTCCAGAATCAAAGCCTCAAAGATTCAGTAATTGAGAAAACGTTTTTCCCAAGAACTCTAGTGTAAAAATTTGAAGAACTCTTCCTTAAAGGTAAATATTAACTGATAGAGCATGCTTGAAGAGATGATATACTATTTAGATAGCGATTTAGAGCGAGGGCTGAGAAATTTCTTATGTAGAGGCAGATTGTCGATATTTTGGTCTTTGCAGGCCATATGGTCTCTATTGCAACTACTTACCTCTGCTATTATAACTCAAAAACAGCCATTGACAATTCATAAATGAATGGGCATAGCTGGGTTCCAATTAAACTGCATTTGCAAAAATAAGCAGAGGGCTACATTTGGTCCATAAGCCTCAGTTTGCCAAATTCTGATTTAAAGATATAAAGCATTTATTTAGAAACTCATAATTAGGAAATGTGATTCTTTCTTCATGCTTTGGTCCTTGAGTGTAAGTCTTTCCACAGTAACTACTATTTTAAGAAAAGGATGCTGAGAGAAAGCCAGATGAATGAGGAATCAGAGCCGAAGATTTTAATAAAAGCACTGACCCATATCCACCACATGACCATGGGAACTCACATAACCTATATAAGCTTGATTTTTCATCTATCACATGGCAACTGCCTTCCCTAAGACTAGTGTTAGAGTCCAATGAGATAGAGTATGTGAAGGTGCACTATAAACCATACGTTATTAAGTACACCCAAGCTAGCATCAATACATAACACAATGTCTTAGCATAGTTGGTGCCAATAACAACTCATTAGAAGCATTACTTTAAAGAGGGTATATTCGTTATGATAGCTTTATGCTAATACGTTATAAGACCTTGGGAATATTCTCCTGTAGTACCTTATATCAATTCCTTTTCATGGTCCAGAGTAGGAAGGAGACATATGTTATGACAACAAGTGCTCCATGTTTGGCTAGCATCAATTCCCTGGCTATTCCTCACCAGCAAAGATTTTTTTTCCCTCACTTGACCAGTTCACTAAATTTCAACTGCTTGTCTTTTGAAGATAATCTCTTATAATTCTAATCTGCACAGAAAATGTAAATTTACCCATCACCCCTTTCCTTTGGCAGTTCTGATTCATAAGTAGTCATAAGGCATTTTTCTAGAACATATATTTTGAAACAAGGTTACATAAATCACATATTGTTGTTCTTGATAGAATGACTTCTTTATCTTCAGAGATGATTCCCTGCATGGGATTCTCTAAAGAGACTCTTTCCAATGTCTCACATCTCATTTTTTAAAAGATTTATTTATTTTAGAGACAGAAGTAGAGAGAGGAGCAGAGGGAGAGGGGGAGAGAAACTTAAGCAGACCCTGCACTGAGTGTGGAGCCTGATGCAGGGATCAATCCCACGAAGCCAAAATCATGACCTGAGTGGAAATCAAGAGTCCCATGCTCAACCAACTTTGCCATCCTGGCACCCCTCACATCACATTTTTATGTCTCTATCCCACAGTTGGGTCCAGTGATTTTTATGGTAGTGTTAATGACTCTCAAGTTCAGATACTGAATGCGTAATGTGGGTTTTCCTTAGAAAGACAGAGTCACGTGCCCTTCCTCTTTTTAATGCGTACTCTGCTACTATGGTCCACAGAGTCCACCTTACTACTACTCTTACTCTTACTACTACTACAAATACATCAGATTCAACAAATTATATATATCAGATTCATCAACTTATAAATAAAATAAAGGATAACAACAGTACTTTTTTTTAAAGATTTTATATATTTATTTATTTGACAGAGAGAGAACACAAGTAGGCAGAGAGGCAGGCAGAGAGAGGGGGGGAAGCAGGCTCCCCGCTGAGCAGAGAGCCTGATGTGGGGCTCGATCTCAGGACCCTGGGATCAGGACCCAAGTTGAAGGCAGAGGCTTTAACCCACTGAGCCACCCAGGCGCCCTACAGTTCTTTTTTTTAAAGTTTTAAAAAATACTTAATTTATTTTAAGGGGAAAGAGACAGTCAGAAGACGAGGGAGAGAATCCTCAAGCTGACTTCCAGCTAAGCACAGAGCCTGATGTGGAGGTCCATCCCAAGACTCAAAGGTCATGACCTAAGCCAAAACCAAGAGTTGGTCACTTAACTGACTGAGCCACCCAGGCACCCTGAGGATAACAAGATAATTTCTGAGTTAAGCACAAGAGTTGCTATTTTGGTTAAAAAAAAAAAAAAGATAAAGTTTTAAACCAGATTTTACTGAACTCTGAACACAAAGGGGCTATTTATAAGTATAATCATCTAACCCTTAATTCCTCTCCCCAGATGTTCACCTAACAGCCCATTCGCAGACTAGAAACCTGCCAGCCAGTGTGGAAGTCAGGGCTACACTGAGAAAAATACCAGAACAGGGTCGTGACATTTATGTTTTACTGGAGTCAAGGAGAAGAAAAATGAAAGTAAAGGAGTCATAAGGATAGGAAACTGAAATAGAAGAGAAAAACAAAACACAGGGATAGACGAGAGCCAAAGTGTGTTCATACCGCTCATCTCACCCAGGGCAGGAAAACTGTACAAATGAGACAAGAGACAGAACATATGTTTTTAAAAAGAAAAGAAACAAAGAAAAAAGTGCATTCACCTTCATGCGTCTTATTCAGTACTCTGACAAACTGAACCAAAATTACAGGGGGAAAAGAGTTTTAAACTTTTCAAAGGATTTCCCAAGACTGAAAACAAAGTGGCTTAAATAGAATTAATAAAGGCACATCTAAGAGTGTGATCTAAACTCTGTAAGAATGCTGCCTTCTATTTTGTAACTCCAATTAGCCCCACAAGAATGGGGTTGGGGATTTACTGTAGACAAAGGAAACAATCTGAAACAGATCTAAAAGACAGACCATCTTTTGGGAAAAGGAAAAGGAAATGATCTGGACACTAAAAGGGTCACCACTTTGAACCAGATGAAGTTGCACTGGGGACAATAAACAGAAGCCTTGTTTCTCTTAATGGATGATGAATTTGCAGACTCATTCTATGCAAGAGCTAATATTGACCAAATATTTAAATATATTCTAACAAAGGTGAAAGCCTTCAAAAGGCAGACCTAGACTAGGCTATGGAGAGAACTAGGATGCCTCAGGCTTAAATAATTTAAGGATTGACGAATACAATAGTGAACAAGCCTGATACTTCATTGTATATTTCTTGGTTCTATTTCAGAAGCTGAATGTAAAAGTGTGGTAATAACAAGAGAGTGTGGTATTTATTAGGGGTTGATGTTCTGATTGTTTCAGAAGAGAACACAGTACACTCCAACAGGACACGGGCAATATGGGTTGGAATAGAAACGATAATGGGAATGGAGTGCTCCTACTGAGTGTGAGAACATTATTTATAGACACAATGGGTTTCATACTAAATTCAAAGAACATGGTTGGAATGCAAGCGGCCAGCTCTCCTGAGCACAAAGACACACCTTTCAACCTGCCAGCTGGACTGGAGCTCCATAGTTGTGAAGTGGAGTACCTTTCCACTTAACAAAGATGAAAGAAGCCATCTTTTTTTTTTTTTTTTTTTTTTTTTTTTTTTTTTGGTAAAATCTTTTCAGATCATCTCTTGTACAGTTGTCATTACCAGGATGGTAATGATAATGGCTACAACGCAGGCAGAAATCTCACATCTAAAAAAAATCACTGAAGGGTGACAAAGATTCTCTCATTAACCAAACCCGAGCCAATCTCCTCTGGGGTCCCTTCTCCACTAAGCCTCAACCTTGGCCTGTAAAGGCTTGAACAAAACACCAACCTAGTTTCTAATAGTTCAAGGCCATATCCATCCTTAGAGTGCTTATCTGAGAAAAACTCAAGGCTGCCAAAAAAACTACTGTCCATTTCAGCCAACACCTGAGGATGTCTCTGTGGGAGGATGGAACCCTAATTTGGATCATTGATGGCTAGCAGGCAGCTGACTCAATCACATTAATACTGACCCTCTCTAATACCTCACTTCCCTGTCTAATAAACCCTCTCTAATACCTCACTTCCCTGTCTCTACACTCCCCAACTTGGCCACTCCCACTTTCTCATTCTCCCTTTAAAAATGCCGGGTCAAGGCTGAACAAATGGAGGCTGAGTTCAGCTCATGGTTGATTTCCTCCCCATTGTAATAGTTATTACCAATTAAAATCTGTCCTTCCCCAATTAACTAGTGTCTGGTTTTGTTTGTCTTCAGTATGGGTATTGAGCAAGTCATGTCATTTCCCACTGATGAAGTTCTAGAACCTAAGTGAGGTTTGGTGGGCTGAGGTCCAGAGCCAATGACCAAGAAAGAATTCTTGAGACACTTTGGTGCAAAATGGTGGTTTATTAAAGCACGGGGACAGGACCCATGGGCAGGAAGAGCTGCTGCCCCGGGTTGTGAGGGATGGCAGGTTATGTACCCTGTGGTTGGGGGAAGGTGAGGGGAAGGGAGGTTTCAACAGAGTTTTCATATGCTAAAGAGGGCCTAGGAGGTGCTGGAGACCAATGTTGTCAAGCCATTCCCATTTTTGCTATCAAGGGTCTTTGTTAGTGAGATTTGGGTTTAGAAGAAATTTAACTTTTATTTAGGGCTGAGGAACTGAGTTATTTGCCTCTGGAAATTGTGCTATTGATAAGGTAACTTCTTTGTTTATAGATCTCTAGGACATTTGTAAAGCAAGGGAGACTCCTGTCTGGCAGGATGTGATCTCTGCAAGTTAACTATTTGTTTGTTATGGCAGTCAGGGGTGCCTGAGGAATGCCACACACATTACCAAGGGGAGGGGAGCGGGTGGAGACGGGGTGCAAGGTGCCAGCCTTTGCTTTGTCCTCAGCCAGCCTCCTGCTCCCTCACCACCGTGACCTCCATTTTCTTACCTATCAAAAAGTTTGATAGACTAAGGCAAAGCAGCTGCCCCTTCCAATTCCTACACTCTGATCTCAGAGATTTATTTTCATATTTCACTCCAAAGGACTGGTCATAAACTGAGTGTTTCAAGGTTCACACCAGATTTGCATATGTGTTTGTTGTGTGTGCACACAGGCATGTGTCTTTTGCAAATTAACAAAGGAGCACCTTAAATCTCTACTAGTTTTCATATTCTCTTTTCCTTCCCTTCCTGGTGATAGAAAGAGATAGATATAGACATAGAGAAATATATGCACATACACACTATACACTAGGTATGGGGTGGGGGGCACAGAGAAGGCTTCTATGCATAATAATAGTCAATACTTACTGAGCATATCCACATGTCAAGCATTGTTCTAAGCCCTTTATTGCTAGTACCTAGCACAGTGCCTAACACATAAGCATTCAATAAATGTGCTGAATAAATCTTGTATATTTGAAATTCATCCAAATGTCTTTCTCCCCTCGAATCTCCTCTATGAATTGTCAGTGAAGGTTTTTAATTGCTGGAAGGAGTGGTTAAGAGCACAAATATCTATTTGTGATTAGTTCTCTTTAATATCATTAATCTGTTAATATAATACATTTCAAAACTCACTTTTCCTTTAGTCTTGTCAGCTTAAAAATCTTATTTCATTTAAAAATATAGCAATTTTATTTGAGTAATTACACTTCTACTTACATTTTATGAATGATAAATTTGTTTGTAAGTTTAAAGAATTTAGATTTTAAGAAGTCTTGCTTAGGAATAATCAACCCCATTTATACACGTACTTGAGAGATTTCCCTAAATATCTCAAACTATGTTTATAGCTTATTATATCTTAATCTCTCAAGCACTTCAAATGTCTTAAAGGAAAAACTTATGACTTTAATAAGCAAAATATAAGCATTTAAGAAATTCAAATAAATTTAATATATCAAATTTATAAATGTACTAAGTCATTATCTTAAGTGTAAAAGAAACTTCTAAATAGACGAAGCATATCCCAAGCAGGACAATCATTATAAAACTTTAAAGCAAGCACACTGTATAAATGCAGTTTTTGTAAAAGTATTGATATTATATTCATTTTTTAATCCTTGCCCTACTTAAGATCAAGCCTTCCTGGGGTAAAATGTTTACTGATCAAACAAAGGGAACATTATTACCCATCCTTGAGTACTATATCAAATCAGGTTATACATTCAAGGTTATTGGCCAGTGATTTTTGGACTATGACCCAAAAATCTGGCTGTTCTTTCCAGAAGACCATCATATGAAACACAGTTTGTTAATCTGAACTAATCATTGGAGAAATAGGACTTTTTTAGTCATTGCTTTTTTTTTAAACATAGTTCTTTTTTTTTTTTTTAAGATTTTATTTATTTATTTATTTGATAGAGAGAGATCACAAGTAGGCAGAGAGACAGGCAGAGAGAGAAAGAAGCAGGCTCCCTGCTGAGCAGAGAGCCTGATGCGGAACTTGATCCCAGGACCCTGAGATCATGACCTGAGCCAAAGGCAGCGGCTTAACCTACTGAACCACCCAGGTGCCCAAAACATAGTTCATTTTTTTATTTCCACATCTTGTTTTAAAGCAATAAATTTTTTAAAAAGTATCATGCCTTTTTTCACAAATTTTTGTTATATAATTCAAGTTGATAAAATTCTGCATGCACACACACGCGCGTGCACACACACACACACACACACACACTCAACCCAATCTGGATCATGATTATTTCCTTTACTCTGTGATAAAATTCCCTACACTGTTAACCATTTCACTTTCTTATCTCTCATATTGAGTCACTTGACCAAAGTAAAAACTCAAAGAAAAAGAAGTGATGAAGAGAAAATGAGGTTGACAAAAGGAAGATGGACATTAGAATCCTAAGCACCTGGTGCACATCATCTCAAAATGGGCTACTTGACCCTGATGAATGTTAGAATATAGTTTGGGTTGGGGGTTCCATTAAGATGGTACTTCATAGTTGTATTGGTTTCCTATTTTTGTTGTAGAAGATTATCATTAACTTAATGGCTTAAAACAAAACAAATATATTATCTTTCAATTTTAGAAATCAGAAATCCAACATGGGTCTTGCTGGGCTAAAACCAAGAAGCTGATGGAGCTGTCTTCCTCTCTGGAGGCTCTAGAGGAGAATGTATTTCCCCACATTTTCTAACTTCTAGAGGCTGACTGCATTCCTCACCTTGTGCCCCCTTCCATCTTCGAAAGCAGCAATGCCCAATCAAGTCTTTTCACACTGTCATCTTGTTTACCACTCTTTTCTCCATTAAAAGATGCTCATAACTACCATGGGCCCACCTAGATAATCCAAGATAATCCCCTTATTTTAAAGTCAACTGTTTAGCAACCTTAATTCAATCTGCAACCTTAGTCCCAGTTGGCATGTGACATAACACATTCATAGTTTCTGATGACTATGAACACTCAAGGACATATTTAGGAGGCCATTATTCTGCCAACCAAAATGATATTGGGCAGAATATAGTACAGCCCAAAATTTACCTTTAGCTAATTATTTTTCCACAGAGAAAGCTGATTGAGATAAGAACACAGATATTTTTAATAAAAGAGGTAAATTATATTTCATTGTTAACTAGTGCCTAAGTTCTCTTCTCTTACGGATTTGTTTTCCTAAGTAGGTTAAACATAGAAGCTTAGAACAAAATCAAGCTGTGTTTGTTCTCCCCCCTTACAACACAAGCCCTAACCCTATCTCAAGTATCATCCCTCCAAAATGAAGGAAGACAATGTTTATGCATAGCATGTATCTTTTTCCTGTGGGAAGTCAGCCAGGAGAAAAGCATATCCCCCAGTACTGGGTTATTCAGATCTCTCCTATAAGACTTCATTTCCAGAAAATATAGTCCAATTACTGTCTATAGAAATACGTTACACTTTGGGAATAAAATGAGTGAGGGATTATGGAGGCTCAAACTTCACTTAGGCTAGGAGCTCATGTTAGAGGTTAATAACCACAACTGGTAGGGACATTATAAGTCACTTGAGGCATCATCTCAGAAACTATTTTAGCTTATTATAAGTTTTCCAGGCTGTGTCACTTGTTTCAGCTAAAATCCATGAACAAAACTAAAATAAATCTGAAGAATTATATTTAAGAATTGCTACCAGTTTTTAACAGAAGAAGGACAATCTGCTAAAATACACACAACCCTTCCAGTGAGATTATATTCACATTAGGAATGATGCAAAAGTCATGTTTCATTTTTACATCCATGGTTTAGGGTGAGAGGAACATATCAGAAAATCAAATATATTATAAGCTGTCATTTATCTAAGTAGATTGAGACTGACATACATAGATAGTTGGTAGTCCTGAGACTACAGAATAAAAGGTATGAGAAGATTCTGGCTGCTCCATTTTTAGATAAAGTAAATGACTTGATCTATAGCAATTAATATCTTTTAATAAGACATTGCTAAATTTAATGGAGCACTCACACATATTAGAAAAACCAAGACCACTGAGATATTCTTTAAAAAATTGCTTTTCACGGGCGCCTGGGTGGCTCAGTGGGTTAAGCCGCTGCCTTCGGTTCAGGTCATGATCTCATGGTCCTGGGATCGAGTCCCGCATCAGGCTCTCTGCTCAGCAGGGAGCCTGCTTCCTCCTCTCTCTCTGCTTGCCTCTCTGCCTACTTGTGATCTCTCTCTGTCAAATAAATAAATAAAATCTTTTAAAAAAATTGCTTTTCACACACACACAGAGGTACCTGGTATCTTGAAGGAAGTTTCATTTGTTATACCTTGTGGAACACTTCCCACTTCGTGCCTTTGGGCTCATCACAGCACTAACTATATTAATGACCAAAAAATGAGGGACAGGAATGGGTTCATAAGGAATCACCTTATTTCCTCACAGAGTTTTGTTGAGAGAGAGAGAGAAAATGACAGACAGACAGTAGAGGAAGGAGGAGGAGGAGGAGAAGAAGGAGGAGGAGGAAGGGAAACATCTTCCAGTGAGAAGTGGTTTTGAAGCAGTTTTGCTAACTCAAAACCAGAGGTGGATGGGTTACTAGTTCATTTTTTTCCTTTCAATTTTCATATGTTCACATTTCCACCTTGGGAGAACCATTATAACCAGGTGATGACTTAAAAGAAGACTAAAAATCTGGATGATCCTTAACATCATTCCTGCATTTTCTTCGGTAATTGCTTCCCTGTATGACAGGGAAGAAAGAAGCCTTTAAGTAGAAATCATTTGTTCTGTCACCCTCCTCTTGCCCCTAAATTCTTATTATTGGAAACTTGTTAAGAAAAAAACCATTACCAAGACCATTCTGTTCACGTTAGAAGACTTTTCCTATCTTGACACCAACTCCTTAATGTAACTTGTTCTTTTTTCGAACAAAGACAGTGAGAAAGGAAGAGCAAGCATTCTGATCCTTTTTCTAACATAAGTAAAATGCTGTTAATGATGTCCTGAAATGTAAGTACATATTACTAAAAGTAGATCTTATGTTTAGTAAGTGATGGAACAGCACTTAGAAAACTTATAGAAAAGCTTTATTCCTCTATTGCCCACTGGAAAGTAAAACATTAAATGGTTTCTTATTTTCAAATTTTAGTTATACTTTGCTTTATACCACGGTAGGCTATATCTGAAATGCTGTGCATTAATCAACCTTTTTAAGCTAAATCATGAGTCATCAGAAACTTACTTTATGATTTCTGACCTTCTTTTTCTGTATTTTGAAATCCTAATGATTTTAGCAAGTCTCTGTCTTACGCCACCTCTTAGTCAAATAGCTAATGACTTATAAATAAAAATTGAAATGCAATAAACTGAACCCTCTATTTATAAGGATATTTTTGTATGCAGAACCATTTTTCAAAATGAACAACCAAAACACAAATTCTCTGCTTCATAAATTTTCATGGTTACATAATGGGTTTTCTTACAAGAATGCACACCTTTATAATTAAATAGAAATTGAAGTTACTTTGACGGACTATAATTTTATGATTTAAATGGAATCTGGTACAATGTTGGTGTTTAATAAATAATACCACCCACTATTCCATGTTTCTGTTTATTTAATGTATACTTATCACTTTGCTTCCATCTTTTCTAGATCTGGGGCCCTGCTGTGCCTTATGCACAGCTGCAACTAAAGACATATTGTTGATCAAAATATCAGAAAATCCTAGTGTTGCACACTTTCCTCATATTGGTAACTAGACATCTTTGTATCATTAAGTATTCCTGTTAAATGAAGCCCTTAACAAATATGTCTCCCTGGTTCTCATTTCCTATTCATCTCCTCCTCCTCCCCCGACTCTTCCCCCTTCTCCTTCCCCTCCCCCTCCTCCTTCCCCTCCTCCTCTTCGTATCACCTATTAAATGTAATGAAGGCCAGAAAGGTCATTGCAGGAGAGAAGTGCTTACAGCCTTTGCACAAAGTAGGATACAGGAAACTGACACTAGCTACACAGAAATTTGTCATTGCTTATTGCTTAAGCTGGAAGCCACTGCACATCAGGCTTACTTTTCCTCAATGCCTCTCAGTCCTGCTATCTTGCCATCTTTTATTTGAGCTGAACTGAGAGACATTTAAAAGCATGTGGCATATACTGAAGTTTATTTGAAGAGAGGTCTGGGGAATGAGCTACACACTGAACAAAAGTAGTGTTGGGGAGGAAAAATTTTTATCTACCTTTCAAAATTCTCCCAGCTGATCCAAGAATGACATTGGCATGAGGGAGATCAGTAGGAGGGGGAAAAAAAATGTTTAATTATGTGTGTAAGGAAGCCCAATAATGAAATGGAGACCTAATAAATGGCTAAGGCAGGCAGTTTTTATATTTTTTATACAAAGATAATAAACTTGTTGAGGAACTTATAGGACAAAGAAAACTTCTATTCAGGAATGTTAGTAAGGAATTCTAAAGAGAACTTGGTCTGGGATAGTAAATTAATTAAAGTAACAAAGGTTGTTTATGCAGCCTTCTTGGCTCTGACTTTCCTATCTTTAGTGATGAGAACGCCACTTTACCTCCTGGTCCAGGGAGGGTACTGTTCAAACGGGAGAATCATTTCCTGCTTTTTGGAGACAAAGAGGGGTCAGGGTATTCTTTCTGCACTGGCTATTTTTGAAGTAACTTTTATTTAAATAATAAATATGCCAAGGTGACACATTTTAGGGTGGCCCATCTTTGCCCCCCTACAAAAAGCTGTCTATATATGAATATGAAGCATATACACACAGTGGAAAATGGCCAGGAGAAAAAAAGCCAAACTATTTTTTTTTTCTTGCTGTACATTCACTTTCTCCAGATTTCAAAGTGTGATTCTTCTGGATGATTCCAGCCATCTGTGTAGTATAAATAGATTAGCAGAAGATATGAATTTGGACTGTTATCTGTTGGAAATGGAAAAGCCCCTAGTTTTTAAAATCTGGCTGGGATTGGCAGTAGTGCAGGGGGCATCTGGACTGCATCCACGAGTTTATGATCACCATGATGCAGGACATGAAAAGATATCATAAAAGAAAAATATAACATAAAGGCAGGAAGGAAGTCTATGTGTCATCAAGACTACCTTCCTGTCTTTAAGTTATTCCAGGTGGATAACTGTTGACCCTGTCTGATACACATTTAATTCTTAATCCAGCTGGGAGATCTTGAAGAGTGGAAGAAATTCCAGAAAAATAAAACAAAAAGAAAGGTTTTATTTTGGTGAAAATAAAATATACAATTTTAAGAAAAAAACCCAGAAAGCTAGTTACACAGGAAAGAACAAGAGCTGGTAGAAGACAGAGGATTAGTTTTACCGTGATCCAGTCCACAACCATAAAAACACTTTCCCTAAACACTGTTCACAAGGTATGGTCCTTGGATCAGCAGTATCAGCATCCCTTGGGACAACACTGGACATGCAAACTCCTGGGCTCTCCCCAGACCTACTGAATTAAAAGCTCTGGAGCTGGAACCCAGCGATCTGTGTTTTAATAAGAGCTCCAGGTGATTTTGATGCATGCTCTAAGCATTCAGTAAATGGCCACTGATGTACAGAACTATCATTTGAGACAAGTCCCTGCCTGCCTACAGACCTAACTTGCATTAGCTATATAGCAGGAGTGGAAAGATCAGGTGTCCCAAATGCCTATAGCAGAGAAACAGCTGCAGAGACCTATGCAGGTTTCACTCACAAGCCCTAGAAGACATGTGGTATGAATGAGGGTAGCAGGCTGGGCAAGGATGGTGGAAAACTGGAAAAAATATAGGCCCCATCTACAGGACCTGGCCATTACTCAGTTCTGGCTTCTTGTTGACAGGAAATGCAAGCCCAGTATGGCTAGATTTCTCAAATTTTAAAATATATTAGAAATCATAATTTTTATGTATAATGAACGTATTTTAAAATCTTGACGATTTTGACAACTAATTCAGTTTAAAATATACAGGGGTTCCTGGGTGGCTCAGAGAGTTGAGCAATGACTCTGATTTCAGCTCAGGTCATGATCTCAGGGTTGTGAGATCAAACCTGCGTCAGGCTCCTTGCTCATCAAGGAGTCTGTTTGCCCTCTCACTCGGGTCCTCCCCCGACTTGCGCGCGCTCTCTCTCTCTCTCTCATTCAAAATTAATTATTTAATTAAAATATGTATATATAATTGAGCAAAGAAAACTTAATACTGGTCCAGAATCAACTGCAGCTCTTAAATAACGTTGATAAGGGGAGAATGACATGGGAAACAGAGCCCAAAGTTGCTGAACTTGCTTCCTCTCTTCCATTGTATGTTTCCAAAATCACAATTAAAAGGACAACAATTGCCATTATATTGTGATGTTTAAAGACTCTCAAGCTATTCCTTCTCAGCAAATCTTTCTACATCCATCTACCACAATGTTTGGAATGTTACCATTAGAGATAATCTCTGTTCCTTTCACTGTTCATGCCTCAAATGGTTTCTTTCTCCTGAAAATACCTTAGGATGGTGGTCAGGTAAACATGGCCTTCAGAGTCACATTATTGGTTTCACATCCTAATGTTTCCATCTACTGACTATAATTTTGAACATGTTATAAAGTTTCTCTAAGCTCTAGTTTCTTCTGCTGAAGCTTAAAAATAAAGCATGATAATCAGTTATACCTTATGGACCATTGTTCAGACTCAGCAAATGATATTTACTGTTCTTGTTTCACTCATAAGCAACTTCCTGTGGATGAGTTTATTAAAGTGCTTTCCTCCAAGGATTTGAGAGAAAGTTTAATGGTGAATGAAATACAGTTAGCTTGAGAACAGAACAATAGTTAGAGTGAAATGATTATACTTCCAGATGTCCTAGAAATTGGTCTCATAGCCAGCAATTCCATATAAATTTCTTGGCCTGTATGTCATACTTGGGTGGTGGCCTTGCCTCTAAAATCTTCAGGTGTATAAAACCTGTCTTTCTTCCCCCACTCTGCTACTCTGCTATTAATAATTGTTAAGAGCAAAATTCAATGTGATAGATTTTCAATTGTGTTTCACATATTTCTTTTCATGAATTAATAATGAAGAACAACAACAACAAAAAAACTATCTGACCTGTGAAATGCATTGGCCTCTGTACAAAAAATTTATTTTGAAAATTACAAGTTAGAACACTTCGACTATTCCAGATGGGATATAAATGGAAAAATGGAAATGTCTAAATTTTCTTGAGTCATTCCACAATTTTATTGTTGCTGTTGACATGTCCACACAAGTTGACTATTTTTTTTTAAATAAAACTAGTAATTTTAAATATATAGGAGTGGCACAGTCAAAAGATAAACTATGGGTACCTGAGTGGCTCAGTCGATTAAGCATCTGACTTTGGCCCAGGCCATGATCCCGGGGTCCTGGGATTAAGACCTGCATCAGGCTCCCTGCTCAGCAGAGAATCTGCTTATTCCTCTGCCCCTTCCCTGTTCGTGCTCTCGCTTGCTTGCTCTCTCGCTCAAATAAATAAAATAAAATAAAATAAAATAAAATAAAATAAAATGTAAACTAAAGCCAGCAAAACAAAGAATTAGAAATAAGCATACTAAAAGTTATTTATGTTTAACGCTTAGAAGTCTCAGCTCACAGTCACCAGTGGAAGTATGGGTGGTCAATACAATGTGTTAAAACTATGTACAATGCATGGTTCAGAATCAAAAATTTCTGTACTGTAAAGTTTTGTGAAAATGTTAATGTCATCCAACACGAACCACTTAAGAGACTTTGTTTTTCTGTTTCCTTATTAGGAACCATCAGTGAACCATCCATTTCAACTTTCTATAAACTTTTGGTAAATTCTTACTTGATAACTCTTTTATCATGGCGGAAGTTTGTAAGCAATATTATACTCTCATATGAGAAATTCAAGTAATTAAGGTAAGAATATTCAATGCTGGCTGACATGAGATACACTACAAATTCACAGGTATAACCCACTCAGTATCCTCTGGGATCTAAATTAAGAGTTAGTGACCAGTCAGGGGTGTGATGCCACGTTTCTGCCAATTTTCTTTTGACTTTGGTGCCTTGATAACCTTACTCTGGGTGGACTTAGTTCAGTAAAAGTGTGGCTTTGTCAGGGACATTAAATGACACAAGAACTTCTTTACAGGGGCCCTTAAAGTAAGCAGGAAAAAATCTAAAAGAAGTCAAAGGCAGATATTCGCAAGAGGGGAGAAAGAAAGAGATAGAGAATGTTTTCTTCTCACACGTTTTTCATATCACAACCCTTTGGATGGGGTTCAATAAACAGATAAATGTGTCTTGTCTCAAATTAAGTCTTACCTTCAAGCTGTTTGAGCCTGTCCTGCTTGCTTATGAATAGTTACAGAGAGTGTCAATAAAATCATTAACTTTTATGGTTGTGATTCCATATATGTTTCAAAAAAGAAAAAAAAAGATAATAAAAAAAAACATCAACACAGAGCCTCCAAGATTTAGCAATGGATGAATATTTAAATTATCTTCTGATGGAGAGAAGCAGGTTTCCATAGGAAGGGTGAAGTCATCTATGGTCTCAAAACAAGAGGGATACAGAATATTAAATTAATCTATTAAGGGGCGCCTGGGTGGCACAGTGAATTAAGCCAGTGCCTTCAGCTCAGATCATGATCTCAGGGTCCTGGGATTGAGCCCCGCATCGGGCTCTCTGCTCAGTGGGGAGCCTGCTTCCCCCTCTCTCTCTGCCTGACTCTCTGCCTTGTGAGTCTCTCTCTCTCTGTCAAATAAATAAGTAGAATCTTTAAAAAAAAATTAATCTATTAAATATCTGTTGAATCCCTACTATGTGCCTAGCACAGGGCTACAATGCTAAAGAGGAAAACAGAATTCTATTCCTGCCTCCAAGAGCTGACAATCTATCAAAGAAGTACCTTATATATAAGGTACTTCTTGTGTGTGTGTGTTTGTGTGTGTGTGTGTGTGTGTGTTTACCCACTACATATACATATTTTGTATGCTTATTATTAAGGTTTTACTGAATGCTCAGGCAGATTCACATAGTGGCTTAGCCCAATCTGGAGTATCTGGGACAGTTTTCTGGAGGAGAAAAATCTCTAAGATAATTTGTGAACACCTGCAGGTCTGTGGGAGTGGGTGTGAGAGCAGGGTTGGAAGGGTTTTGTGTACAGTAAACACATCCATGGCATTTCATCTCATTTTCAGGAGCCTAGTGCAGGTCACTGACATCTTTAGCCTGGAAAACCCAAACAGCCCCCCGCCGCAATGGTCTCCCCACATGCCCTCTTGCCCCACCCAATCCATCCTTCATGGGCCAGTAAGGCTCATCTCCACAAAGCACACTATGTTGCCCCCTGCTTCAAACCCTTCCAAGGCATTCCCACTGCAGTTAGAATAGCATCCTCACTCTTCGGCATAGCCTATAAAAACCTTGTGTGACCCAGCCAGGTCTTCTTTTCCAGAGTGGTCTCCTCATGGTCATCTGCTTCCTGTCCCTCCTGTCTTTGCCTAAAGGTCTCCTCCCGGAGAGTTCCCTCCCTGTCCTGCTCAGCAGCTTACTTCCCATTTTATTTGTGTCCATCATCATCATTATAATTTTTCAATCTCAGCTTTTCCCTTCAGTTTTTTATTTTCAAGGCACTTAACATGGCTCATACAATTTTAAGTTATTTTTCCATTAAATTCTAAATTACAAATAAGTTAATGTTTATGTTGGCCTCTCCCACCTGGATGTTAGACTGGGGTGACATCTGTTTCATCTCCATCATTTCCCAGCACCCAGCACTCAGTAGGCAGTCAATAACTGTTTGCTGAATGAGTGCAAGAGGTAGCATTGCGTGAGTGCGTGTGCATTTGTTATGTATTTCTGCAAAACAAATGACTCCAAAATGTAATGGCTGAAAACAACAGACACAACGTTATCTCCCAGTTACTGGAGGATCAGGAATCTGGACACATCTTAGCTGGATCCTCTGGCTTAGGTCTTCTACAAATCTCTAATCAACATGTCAGCAGAGACCATAGTCACTCAAGGCTCCACTCGGGGAGGCACAGCTCCTAAGTTTGTTCTTGTTTGCTGTCAGCCAGTCTCGGGCCTCTACCAACATCTACTCATAACACAGCACTTTGCTTTCCTTAGAACAAAGACTAAAAAGAAAAAAAGAGAGAGAGAGAGAGAGCAAGAGACTGTGAGCAAGAGAGAGGTCACAGTCTTTTAAAACCTCATCTATGTAGTGACATCCCTTCACTCTGGCTGCCTTCCACTCATAGGAGGGAGTCCCCAGACCCCTGGGACTGATACTAATACTAATACCCAGCATTAGTATCCTCTCTGGGCAGAATCTCAGGCCTCACTCTAGATCTACTGGATATGACTCTGCGGCTTAACAGCATTCCTGAGACATTTCCACACACATCGAAATTCGAAAGAGTGTCTTAAATGACCAAAACAAGAAATTAAATACAGAACTGACTCTGGAGTCTGCCCTTAAAAAAAAAAAAATTATTTACTTATTTGACAGAGGGAAAGAAAGAGCACACAAGCAGGGGGAGCAACAGAGGGAGGGAGAAAAGCAGGCTCTCTGCTGAGCAGGGAGCCTGATGCAGGGCTCAATCCCAGGATCCTGGGATCATGACCTGACCTGAAGGCAGATGCTAAACTGACTGAGCCACCCAGGTGGCCCTGGAGTTTGCCCTTTTAATTGTTCTACTTTTTGTGTCTCCCAGAAGTTGCAGTGCATAGGGTAACAAATGATGTTTTGAATTTATATAATCTATAAACTAGAGCAGAATTAGGATGATTCCTCTGATAATCATAATCTTTCCTATTTGCATTTTAAAATGCCTTTTGTAAAGACACCTGGGTGGTTCAGTCGGTTGAACATCTGCTTTCGGCTCAGGTCATGATCCCAGAGTCCTGGGCTCAAGCCCTGCATCAGGCTCCCTGCTCAGAGAGGACCCTGCTTCTCCCTCTCCCTCTGCCTACTGCTCCCCCTGCTTGTACACTCTCTCTCTAATAAATAAATAAAATCTTAAAACAAACAAACAAAAGCCCTGCCCTTTGTTGGGGGAAAAGGATGCAGTTATAACCAGCATACTGGGAACTACAGAGAATGAATATAGACATCATCCTTCAGGTGAATCACAATGGAAAAAGCACTGAGAATGTTGCTCGAGAATATACATAGATATTCTCTCTCTCTCTTTCTCTGATACACACACACACACACACATCTGACCTCAACTGCCCCCCACATTACGTTGTATTAATACTATAGTCTTATCAATATGTATCACTTCCATCATATGTGCCAATAAAACTGACCTGAGTTGGAAAAAGTCATAGGAGTGCGATTCTGAGACTGCCAATATTTCTTTTCTGCTGACTCCCTGAAGCAGTAAAAACCAGCAGCAATAACTACAACCACAACAAAAAGTCTGGCCGTATTAAAAAATAATAATAATGTGCAGTAGTTGATGTTACCTCTGAATCCCTGGGACATAACGCCTAAGCCTCCTCTGAAGTCCAGATCAGAGCTGACCGCTGGGCAAGGACTCATCATTATATCAAAGAGTCTCTTGAAATGCCGAGTACCTGCAAAGAACACCTGCTGAGGAAATCTCCCAGGAGGGTTGTCTTATGTGTGGATTTTTGTGCTTAAGGTGGATTTCATGGTGGCGAATCCAACCACCTTTGCCATAGTTGAGTGGAGCCAGAGCCCATATCTGCCTAAGAGAAGGGCAGATGCCTATGAGCTGTTAGCCTGCCATGTGTGTTCTGCTGCATACAACTGGCCCACACTTGGTAGTGACAAATATAACTGTAATTGTGTTTCTGTCTTACTTGTGGCCCCAATAAGCAGTGCTTCTCAGTCTTTGGTCTTGGACAATCACCTGCCTTTCAGTGTGGGTTGGACCTGTTGGCTTGCTGTAATCAACAGAATGCAGCAAAGAGGAAGCTCTGGAGTTTTGGGTCTGAGGGCTTAAGAATGCCTGGCAGTGGGAAACACCAAACTCTCAGCACTTAATGGGTCCATCCAAACCCTTGTCCTGTAAGACTTCCCCAAAAGATAACATGGCTTCTAGCAGCAGAAGCCACATCCCTTGGACGACCCTGGTGCCACCACCACCTCCCTTTAAAGTGCCAACCTCAGAAAGCTCAACACGGTCAAGAGAGTTTACTGTTCCTCACAGCCAAATCCTGGAGTTAGACAGATAGGCCCCCAAAACCTAGTCTTGGTATAAATCCTTCCTCTGCCTTTTGAGATGTAAATCTACTGCCCAGACTACTTCCTCAAGAACCTGAGAGCCAACAGTCAAGGAGACTACCATTGTTCCTGCTCCTAGTTCCTTGGGTAAGGTAAGAGCCTAATTTCAGATGTCTTGCTTTACACAACTTCCTGTCATAGAGGCGTGAGGACTTTGGGGGCCCCTGAGTGGCTCAGTCTGTTAAACATCTGCCTTTGGCTGGGGTCATGATCCCGGGGTCCTGAGATCGAGCCCCACTTTGGGCTCCCTGCTCACTGGAGAGTCTGCTTCTCCCTCTCCTTCTGCCCTGGAGGGACCTATAGTGAAGAGGAGAAGCCTCCTACTGGTTTTCTCTCTCTCACATGTACTCCCTCTCAAAGAAATAAATTTAAAAATCTTAAAAAAAAAAAAAAAAGAAGAAGATAGGAGAACTTGATTCTCCTCTGAATAAGTGCCAATTAGAATACCCATGGGCTCAGTCACAGGGACTAACCCATGTGTACCCTTCAGTGCCCTTCCCCTAGAATGCCCTAACCTTCAACCTCTCCTGCCTTTATTCTAGTGAGGTTGAGTTCTGTTCATGCTGGACTCCCTTCCCTACTGCAGCAGTTATTACCGAATAAATCTGTCCTTACCACTTTAACATCTGGCTTTGTTTCTCTGTCAGCCCCTTCTGCCTTGCTCTCTTTGTGCTGCTGAGCATAAGAAGTCTGGATGCCCTGCTGGACAAGAAGAAAGGACGCCTAGGAAGAGAGAGATCCTGAGACTGCTTGAGGAGAAATGAGGAACCCAGCCAACAGGGGGAAATAGGTCCCTACAGACGGAACTTGGACTCCAGTCACGCTATCCCCCACCAGGCCCTGGGAACGTCTTAATCAGACATCACTTGTGAGTGAAGAAGCCCTCCAAGATGCTCCCATCCCAATGGACATCAGGGAGAACACAGGCGCCATCTCTGCAGATCCCAGGTGAAGTCCTGACCCACAAAACCACAAGTAAATGACATGGCTCTGGTTTTAAAGATAGTTTGACACACAGCTATAGTAACCAATCAACTCTTTTCTTATGGAGGAGAAGGTAGTCAGCAAAATCCACAAGTCAATCACTGAAATGAGAGGTAAAGAGGAGAGAAGAGAAAGGACATCCAGTAGCAGCCAAGTATATTGATTAAAAAACAAAACAAGACAAACAAACAAAAACAAGGACCTCTTAGTAGGAAGCTAAATCATGCTAAGCATGGAGTACCAGAGTGCCCAGAGCCATGAGAGTGCCTCCTAGTGGCCAGGAACATTCCACTTCTCCAGGGTCTGACTAGCACTGAAACAAGTCCCAAGGTTAACTGAGTTCTCTATTTCTTGTGTTTTTGAATTCTGATAGCAACTACTGCAATAAAATGAGCTCCTTCCAACCTCAGAGGTGCCTGGAGCAGGTGCCATTCAACCCTTAGGAAAGTGAAGTTGAGGGGAGAAAGTGAATCGGTCATATTTCTATTTGCTTCAGGATACTGCTCTGACTAGTATTTTTCTCTTTCCTCAGAACTCAAAACACAAATTAATGGCATTTATCACTTACCATTAATGCTATGTTCTCTGGGATTTTTCTCTTCCATGACCTGTTGTTATTTTCGTCTTAAACAGTACCTCCATTTTTACATATACAAGTGAGGATAGAAGCCTTGACCCTCGTCAGCCTGTGAGCAGGGAGACCATGGTTTGGATCATTTTCTACAGTCTACAGAACGTAGCAGCCTCAATAAAATTTTTGCTGAGCAGAAGCAGATATTAAACCTGCAACCTGGAGGGACCTATAGTGAAGAGGAGAAGCCCAACGTAACCCACGTGTGACTGGCCAAGTAGAAGAGTATCTGAATCTGGCACTTTTGGCCTCAGAAAATATGACATCTGCCAAAGGGACTGAAGGCAAATCCTCAAGCTGGTAGTTTGCTTTTAATTGAATTTATGAAAAAGGAGAAATTGTTTTATGTATTTATTTTAATTTATTTATTAATGGAATTCACTGGTTGTTTAATTTTGGTTTTGAAATTTACATTACTTGGTTATTTCAGCCAAAGATTTGGAGCAGAAATGCACCAGGACACCAGGGTTCTTCCTCCAAAGCATGAGGAATGAAGCCATTAAAGCAACCAGGGTTTCTTTTTAAAACTATTCATGAACCTGGGCCCCACTGAGCCTTATTGCTGATATTATTCATGCATCATTCATCTCTTAAAATGAACTACGGTTTCTGAGTGAAATTGTCAATATGTGTTAGTTCCTCGAGAGAGGAAACAACTTAGAAATGCAGCTTAGGCAGAACACACCGTTCCCACATCGGCTTCCTCCTGCCTCTTTCCCAAACTCTTACCGAATATACACTTTTCTTACCGGCCCCTTTTTTTTTCTCCCCCGAAGCAGATGATTATATCTGTAGATGATTAGTAAAATGATAGCTTTCCACCCCATTTCCACAAGATACATGGCACAGAGTGAGAAAGAACTTTGGTCACCGTTAAACAGAGTGAGCAAATTCTTAGAGAGAGGAGGGAAGCTATTTCCCAGCGTAGACATACATGATGCTTTGAGCCATTCGGTTGGATGGATTCAGCTGAGTGTGGAAAGCCGGGTAGGAGTAGTGTTTCATGCTCTCCATGGAGGATGTTTCTCTTAATTGGGCAGTTTAACTTCCAGCCACTTTGGAATGCATGTCAGGCCCTTCCAATAATCAAATAGCCTTTGTCTAAACTGGCTTCCCTTCTGAAATCGCTACCTCAACCTGTTAAAGCTCCCAGTGTTCTCAAGGGAATCAACCTTTCCCTCTCTCACTTTCCAAGAAATTATTTGAGCAATGAGCAAATTGTCCATACAGAGAAAATCCATCTGCCAATAATGCCATGAGTTTCTTAAATAAGCATCATGGTTAAAATGCACAGGTTTAATATCTAAGGCAATTATTCCTATCCAGCTCAGATTCCCATATTCAGCCAGCAACAGTCTGGGGAGACAACAGATGTCCCTGGGAACCCAGCATATCTGATAGGACAACATAACCTTTAGGTCTGATAACTGTGCCAAATATTGAATACTTAAAAGCAAATGTTATTCTAATTAACTGCATTCACAAATGACAGCAGCTTCTCCTTCTAAAGCTGGCTTGAAGACTTTCCCTCAAGATTCAAGTTAGAAGCAAAGCAAAAAAGTAACATGTGAGCATAGAGCCAGTTTGCACTAGATAACGGGAAGTGATCCATGACCTTCAAAGTTGAGTATGTATTGTAGTCCAGTGTACTTTGCAGAGCACTATAAGGGCATATCAACAGGGATTGCTCTACTCACAAAGCCAGCCGCCCCAAAATTGGTGGGGCAGTTTCATAGGATAGGATTATAGGAAAGCAGGAACAGAAAAATGGCTGATCTAATTTATCCACTATAAATAAATTTCTTTTCTTCTTGAAATGGGTTTTCTAGGAGGACTCAATGTTATGGTGCATTGCCCATAGTTATTCTAAATGTTTTCTGTTTATTATTTTATTTATCACACAAGCAATATGTGTTTGTTGTTGACAAAGCAGAAAATACTGATGAACAAAGAGAAACACAATTTAAATCATATATAGGCACAAATCCTATGACTTACAATAACCAATGTTCATATCTTCATGTAAACATTTCCTGATTTTTTTTCTTATGACATGACATATGTATGAGTAATAACTGAGTTGTATGTGAGATAGTCTGATAATATTCTTTTAAAAAATTGATGTTTCCTATTTCCATATAATTGAATATATGTTTACATCATCATTTTAATAATGTTGTGTTATAAAGATGACCTATAATTTCCTTCATGATCCTGTTGTTATCAGATATTTGGGTTATTTCTAATGGAAATGTGCCCAATGCCTGCCACAAATCTTCCAGAATGCATACTTGCAAAAATTCTGGTACATTTTACTGTCAGCACTACTGAAAACTAACCAGCAACAAGGCATTGTCTTCCAGAATGTCTCCAGCACCTGCAGGCTATGACTATGAATGCTCATACACTTCCAGTGTGAGGCACACTGGCATTTAGGGAGAAGAGAAAGCATAGTGCCCCAAAATAGAGTACGGTAGAACAAAAGTAGCCACACAAATCTTGAAATTTCTATAGAGTTGTGCTCTACTTTAAACACATACATGAATTTTTAATTCTGTGTTCTCATATAACCATGTCAGTTTCAATGTTATTTTTTACCCTATATCTTTATATTCAGTCAGTACTCTGTGTTTGTACAATCATGAACCAAAAAATCATGCTCCAGTGCTATGGTTCCTGGGGTTACATGCCAAAATAGTTTACATTTTGGTCATGACTGGACTTGTGAAAACAACCTCAGGCGACGGTGAGCCAAATCCTGTGAGTGAGAAGGGTAATTGACATAGGGGATTGAATTTAGGTTCAATATCATCAACATCTCCTAAGTTTGTGTTCCTTATCTCAGTGGTTCACATTCCAGCCTTGTGAAACATCCAGGCAGAGATAATGATCCCATCACTTGGGTTTATTTGGAATGCTGGAATACCACTTATTTTTCTAGCTCCTACTTCTGATTCCATGTCATTTGTGGTTATACTGCTATGAAATGTCCTTATCGAATCTCTGGCCATTATGTACTCTATGCATTCAGACCTTTATCTACCATACCAACAACCTACAGATTATTCCCACATGCTCAGTGAACACATGGAATCTTCCTCTTTATGACAAGTCACCACCTATTCTCATCCTTCACCGCCTTTACCAGAATGACCATGCCCTACAATCTCTATGCACACCCCCTTCCTAGGAACATATCTTACACCTGTTTATCTCCCGCATTGGTTCTTACTGTAAGTTCTTAAATTTCACAGTCCCGGGGCGCCTGGGTGGCTCAGTGGTTTGGGCTGCTGCCTTCGGCTCGGGTCATGATCTCAGGGTCCTGGGATCGAGCTCCACATCGGGATCCCTGCTCCGCAGGAAGCCTGCTTCCCTCTCTCTCTCTCTGCCTGCCTCTCTGCCTACTTGTGATCTCTGTCTGTCAAATAAATAAATAAAATCTTAAAAAAAAAAAATTTCAGAGTCCCACAGCCTTCCCCACAATTTCCCATCCTTCTTACCCAATTATTACTGCATTTCTACCAGACATAATATTGGTATCCTTCATTCCACCATTTTCTCTCATCTCTTAGCCCTTCTGATTTCACTCCTTCCCTTCTCTCCCTGAACTCAATGATGCCTATCACCTCAGCTATGCTCTAAGCAGCATCTCAGCTCCACAGAGCTTTGGCCTGCTGCCTTGGTTGTGCTACAAATTCACAACTTGGATTTTCCCATGGGAATCTCCAACCAACTCTATCCAAATGAAATTCCTTTCAGACTTGTTAATTTTCTCCTTCTTCAGTTTTTGTACTTGAGTGAGGAGTCCTACAGTGTAGCCCAGTAACTCAAACCAAAAATCTGAAAGTCATTCTTCAAGTAACCCTCATATCTTTCATTGTATATCTTCAAACTATCTCTTGAGTCTCATTCTTTCTTCATTGTCAGCACTACTTTATTATCTCAACAAATGACAAAGAAAGTCCCCTAACTTGTTTCCCAGGCTGCGGCCTCAATCTTCTTTATTACTCTAATGATGAAGATATCCTGTCTCCCTCCTCCACACCCCATTCTTTTGCGATTTGTTCAAAAGGAATTGGAGGTGATTTATAGAAAAATATACAATAAGATTTAAAAAACAGAAGAAGAAAGAAAAGGAAATTGTGGTAAGAGAGGTAAAAAGATGAAATTGGAGATAAAAAATCTACATAAAAACATGTACAGTTGTTTGTTGGGGTCCCAATCTGCCTGTGTACTTTCTGTCAGCCAAAGGAAAGAAGGATACCTAGTCAGTTGCAAACTTCATCCTTTTATCCTGTGGGATAAAAACAAATTAGTTCCCGGTTGTGAGACCTGTCTCCCATGGTAGCCCAGCATCCTTCGCAGGCTTCCATGCCCAAAAGACTACTTTTATTCAATACTCAGGTCTAATCTTTACTCGTAGAGTCTTCCCTGATCCCACCGTAACCCCACCCACCAGAGTTAATAACTCAACTCTTTCTCCCTGCTTCAGCACCTTGGACTTGCCTCTCTGTTTGCACAAGTGTACTTGCCTTCATGTTCATTCTTGCTGATGGTCTATTGAGGGAGCAGACTGCCAAGCTCATCTTTGTATCCTCATCAGTACTTGGATTTGTGAAAACACATCTGAATGCTTTACTACTGTACTTGAAGAATAACAGATCTGTGCCTTTTAGTATTTCTTTGTGATCCAAATAGGAGTAAGTCTGAGTTTTGCGAGATAATATTCATAATTTACAACATAACTTTACCATTTCCCAGCCCATCTATGAAGTTTAACTGAATTCAGCTTTCTTTAGTACAAAACATGCACATCAAAAATGAGTTTATGTATTGGGTTTGTGGGCAGGGCAGAGAAGATAGAAAGAGGGACCACCAGCCTTTTTTCCAATACCCTGTCCCTGCCCCCAGTGAGGATGACTCTTGGGTCTCCAAATGCCTCCCTAGGCTGGGCATGGTTTATGGAAAACCTGATGGTAACAGTTTCCCCCCACTCATGCCAAAGAGTATCAGACAAATAGGGCTGGTCTCACTATGACCTTCTCATGAAATGACTGTAACACCAACTGAAACCTCTTTATCTGTAAGCTGAGCTCATACCTACTAGTGTTCTTTCCCCACTTCTGTTAATAAGAGCTAACCAAGCTTTCTATTCATTCCTCCCCCTGCAATTGTAAAAGCAGCAAGACGTTTATATCTTTTTGACTTATTATTTCTTCCAAAATTCTTAGCAAAAGTGGGGGGTGAAGTAGTATGAGCATATGATCTCACTGAGAGCTCCAGTTCTCCTTCCTTCCTTACCTATATTACATTTCCACTGCCCTCTTTGCAGTAAGTAGGTCCATATAACTAGCTCTGACTAGCAGCTTTGGTGGTAAGCAAATTCTTCACCTAGTCTTCCCCTGAGACAGTAAACATGTAAACATGTATTCAGATGGGGGTGACATCAAATCAAAGTATCCTGGAATGTTGAGACACTACATACAAGGTCCAAGTCTTGTTCACCAAGACTTGCAGAACATTTTTCAAGAGCAAGAAATACACATTTATTTTAGGAAGCCACTGAGATTTCCTAGTGCTCATTATTGCAGCATTGCCTAACCTGTCCTGACTTAAACACACAGCTTTTAACTATCACCATGGACTCAGTCACTTTACTTTAACTTAAGGATAGAAACTTAATTAATCAGAACATCCTTGTGGGCGAGCCTTCTCGATAGATACAAAATTATCATTCCATTCAACATATATTTTGAGCCCAAAGCAAATTCACTATCCTAACTCTGTTTTTTACTGTGTTTTCAAGAGAAGAAAAAACCATCTACATGAAAAGATGGTCTAATGAAAGCTAAAAACTCTTTTGCATTTTAATTCCAATCTTCACAATAAGAAATACCCTTCATATGCCATTACTGATGATACCTATATGACTCATAAGAAAGATCATAAGAAAGACACTAAAACCAGGTGTTCAGGGTCTTGTGGAAAGTGCACATCTCCTCATGTCATTCATTTGGAAAGATGTGTGATTCTGGAGTAAAAATGACAAGTTATTTTTTTCAGAGGGAAATCATTTTTATTTATTTATTTGTTTGTTTATTTATTTATTACCTTAGGACTCACAGGGAAACAAACCCGAAAGCAGGCTAGAGGGCCTGAAGAACAATTTGGACATAATGAGATGGTGTGGATGACAAGCTCTCAGTTTCATGCAGTCACAAGTGGCTTGTTCACTGAGGCAGAGTTGAAGAGGATCATTTTTGTCAGATGGAGCGATCAGATGGTAACCTATACCCCAGGTGTATAAATGTTCTGCACAGAAGAGCTGCTAGCCTTTTAATACACTTAAACTCTCAGCTTGCAACAGAGTCCACACAATATATGAAAAGTGTTGAAACGAGCTGGATGGCAGAAATTTGTGTTCGACTGCCTCTCTTACTTTCTAAGGTCTTCTTCAAATAGAGGTGTGTACACCTTTCACACTGCCTACCCAGTGTGACTATTCGCCAATGAGATTGTGCTGAGCATAGCAAACACTAAAACGCGAAGAAAAAACAAAACAAAACAAAAGGAAGGAAGAGATTCCTTTTCTAGGAAGGTCCTGAAAAGACAGACCCTTCAACAATTAAAATGATTAGTGTTTCAACAAAAGAGCTCCTTATAGCTGAGGACAGTTCTCAAGACCCTATGTCTTTGATTAGTTAAGACCCTCACAGTAATGTATGGGCTCTCACAGTCAGACACTTAGGCAGAATGAGTAACGATTTATGTAATGGAGTTAGAACTGGGGATGTTATTTGTCATGCCTGCACATGATTAATTTAATTTTTGTCTGCAATAACAGCTTCCAGGGTCTAGTGAAGCAGTATCTCTACATTTTAGGCCCTTAGGTTTATTCTGTTTCCCTGAGTTAAGATAACTGTATCTAACCTCAAAAATTTGGAGTCAAGATGTTTACCCGTAATAATTGCTAAAACACACTGAACATTTACTGTGTGTCAGCTTAACTCTAAGTACTTCCCACATACCAACTCTTCTAATCCCTCACAAAACTCTATGAGGAACCCATTTTACAGATGAAAAAACTGAGGTATGGATGGGAATACATTTCCCCAGGGCACACTATTAGTGAATGGTAGGAGAAGGATTCAATTAAGTCTGTTTCCAGAGCATGCCCTTCAAGCTTCTGCACAATAATGTCTCATATAGCAAATGTGCTTCAGAGTAATTAAGTTCACATGAGGCTCCACCCATCATATACCCCATTTACAGATAATGAAACTGGAGGCTCAAGAAAGATTCAGAATCTATTGAAACCTATTGAAAGGCAGAGCAAGAACACATACCTGGGTACTGGAATTCTAAAGACCATAGACTCCCATGAATGAATTTACATCACTGCACTTGATAGTGATGTGTTTTATTTTAAGATAGAGTGAACACAACTCTTAAAGGTGCATTTTTAAATCAAATGCTATTTGGCAATTGAAATAGATGAAAATGATGTAGTATGGAAGACAAGCACAAAGATAGACACCTTAAAAAAAGGTTTTGTGAGATATGGTGCTGATTCTAGTGCCTTGCTTCACAGTATCAGCTCAGGAACACGACCCCCTTTACATCCTACAGAGAAGAAACACACCCTTGTTCCTTGCTCTTTTCCTCCCCACCTGGGGACCCAACTTGGTAAGTGCTCCCTCAGGGACTAGATGAATACCAATGGCAGAGAAGTGCTCATGAAACATTACCTTTTTGTGAGCTTTGTCTCTTTTTCGGGGTTACCGAATGTGCAATGACATAATGGATGGGAAAGCATTTTATAAAATACAGAGTATAAGATAATGTAAAGTGCTTCCCTCCAATGTGTCTTGAAGATGATGACTGCAGGCACTTGACTGTAAGATGTACATTATTACAGACCTTCAGCTTCCCTTGAGAGATAGCGGAAGTCCATGGTGATTCAGGGAGTCCCAGTGTGTGACTGCCAAATTATTCTGTCAACTACAGTCCCCAACGCCATTTTCTGAAGTCCATAGACTTAGATACTTTGGAAACTCAATTTATACAGGGAAGATAAGCTTTGGTGAGGGAACACAGAGTACACAAAGAGACAAAAGAAAACCCATACTCAGGTTCCTGTTGTTGGGAAATTATATCCTTAAGGAAACTTCCTTGATCGTCAGGTGGGTTGCAAATGTTCCTTTCTTATCATAAATATAGGTGTTGTGCTGTCTAAAGTACAGGAGCAAAATTAGACAGGCTTTAGCAAATGAATGGATGGATGAATAAAGAAGCACATGCTTTATGTTATTGAAAAAATATCACTGAAGATGCAAAGACACAAGATATGTTCCCAAAATGTTTAAACAATGGTAAGTTGTTGAAAAATGTGTAAAACCTGAGGGCATCCTTATAAAGAAATTTGCCTGTGGTTGATGTTACATACAAAATGAGAATTAAAACAAATGTCGAACTCTGGGTTAGGAACTAGAGAATGGCTTAGAATGTAATACAATTATTAGTATTACATGTATCTTCATAACAAGTGTATTGATCACAGAAAGGTTATAAAACTTGCTTAAAGTCACACAGCAAGTAAGTGGTAGAGCCAAGTTTAAAGTCTGCTGATCTGAAATAAGACTCTAGTTTGGGTATGCTATCACTCCACCTTTTCCCACCTGCAAGTTTAATTCCCCTAATAAACATATTTTCACAAAGGTACTATTATAATTTCTATTTCACAAATGAAAAAATTGAGGATTAGAGTGGTTTCAATAGCTCACTTAGGACTGCACAGATAATATAGATCCTAATCAACATATGCATCAATGTGTCCATACATACCGTGTGTGTGTGTGTATCCTGGATAATTTCACTATTTTTTTCTTAGTCATATTTCTCTAATGGCTCCACATGACCTATAGGAAAAGATGGAACTACTTCATGAGACATGTAGGACACTTAATGATCTAGTTCTTATACGCTGGATAAAAAGGTGACTCACAGACCTGTACCCCTGGAGATAAAAATATATGTTTATAAAAAATAAAAAATTTTTTAAAAAGGGATTAATTAATGAGAGAACAGTCACCATATGGCCCATAACTTTGGGTTATTTCCCTATGGAAGGGATCTTCATTCTATCATGTTCTGCAGAAAGTTTGTTGTCTGCTCTGCTTGTGCCCCTAGAAAGGCCTTTTTCTAACTTGAATAATACATCATGCTAACAGGCTCTTCATCTTTGCAAGATAAGTGTGCTACCTCCACATGCTACGGACTTGGTTCTATTGGTATGCTCTGACAGAGAGCTGGAAGGACCAAATAAATTCCCTGAGGTAAAAGGAGTCATTTCTTGACTGAGGTTCTAGAAATGGGACCCCGCCCCCCACCCCCACCTACCCCGCCACTTCTTGTATAACACTGCTGAATATCTCACAGGGATTACAGTCCACTTTATTTCCTCTAAACATTTTTCTATGTTACCCTTTCAAATGTCATTTGCCATTTGCCTACTGGAAACCCTCTGCAGTAGATTGCATTATTACTCAGGCTTCTTTATCTTTCCCTGTAAAGGGATTGCAGCAACATGCCTTTGTCATTCCTCATGGGAAGTGTACATTTCTCTACCCTACTGGTATTGCACTTGACCCTGTAGCTTGCTTTGGCAGATGTGACAAATCTGCCAAGAAGCTTTCAATTTGATTGTGTATTTATGCTTCTCTGCCCTCTGTCATGAAAGGACATATGTTAGAGAGGGGTCACTGGGACTGGGTCCTAGAATGTGGAGCAGATCTAAACTCACAACAGGGAGAAAGGCCACAGCAGATAACCCAAAGCCACCAACATGTGAATTGAGCAAGAAAAAATATTTGTAAGCTATTGGGATTTTGAGGTTATTTGTTATAAAGCCTCACATAGCAAACACTAATTAATATATATGACTTCCCAGAGCTTAACAGTTTTTAACAATTGAACCAGCCCCTCCATCATCTGATCTGTCTTCTTCTCCAGTGTCTATCACTCTGCTTCACCCCTTACATGCTACCATTTTCAAGATGTATATATTGCCTTGCATGTCTTTGGCAAGTTTGGAAGATCACCCGTACACATTATCATCTGATTAACTCTTAGTCCACACCTCCTTGGTAGCCTCCCCTTGGCCCTTACAGTCTGGCTTAGGTATTCCAACTTTACACTTGTAAGATATCTTGTACTGTCATGAATGTTCAACCAGCATTTATTGTCCTAAACACTGAGTCTATAATGGGAGCAGGACAACAACTTTCTTTCTTAGTAAACTGTATGGTCTAACAATAATAATCAAACTGATCTCACTGTGGGTAATCAGCTGTTAATGTATGTCTACTTCATATACTAAACAATAAGCTTCTTGGGAGGAAGGGCTATGTGGGGCATTCCAGAGTAACTTAAAAGTTTTCACACACTATGTCCTCACTTCTACTTATTGAATGAATGACAAAATGGATGACTAAACAAGCATACACATAAACATATGGGTGAATAAGTAATCCATCCAACAAACAAACAAATAAGCATGTTCTATCATAAGTTAGTACTGTAGATTTGGGTAATATCATGAGATATCACTAAGTGTCCCTTTGCTTATTCAAAAAAACATGGAAGTTAATTTATATAAATGGTTCTTTTTTTTTTTTCAAGTACAAACATTTGAAGAAAAAGTCTTGCACAGTGACCTAGTTTATCTCTAAAACTAGTTTATCAAGAAAAATCAAAATGAGGAGAAATTTTTACCTTGCTCACTTGATCATGTGGACAGGCTGGCACATATAGGTAATTCTAGTTATTATTATTTCACAATGCTGTGATATCTTAGTGCTAAAGTCTTCACCAAGACCCAAAACTCGACAATCTTCAATTTTCTATGGTGCTTTAAAGTTTATAGCTGAATCTATTTATTCCACTGTATTTACCAGTATTTTATGGTTTATTTATCACTGTCTAAGAAAATACATAGTTCTATTTGATTTTTCCCATCTTGTCTACTGAAACTGAAGGAATAATTATTCCAGAACCCTTTGGGCTATAATGAACATTTAAAGATTCAAGCACTAACTCAAATGTTTATGTTATTTTGGCTGCTGGGATTTTGTTTTTGTCACTGATTGATAAGTTTATGAGTTTAGAGTTTTTTTGAAAATTTATTTTAAAAAAATTTAAATTTATCTTAAAGACAATCTGCCAGAAGCACCTGGGTGGCTCAGTGGGTTAACATCTGACTTCAGCTCAGGTCATGATCTCTGGGTCTGGGATTGAGCCTCTGTGCTTGGGTAGGGAGCCTGCTTCTCCCTCTCCCTCTAAATGCCCCCCTCCCCCCACACATGTGTATGCAAGTGCCCTCTGTCTCAAACAAATAAATAAGTAAAATCTTTTTTTTTAAAATCTGCCATAGTGTGACAATTTCACATTTATAACCTGTATTATATAACCACTTCTAATGGCTAAAGTTGGTAATCAATAGTGAAAGTATCTTTGGGAATTAAGGGAATAAAGAAAACAATTATATTCTTTGCACCAACAGTTACTACTGTTCTACAAGTTGGATACTTCTAAATTTATTCAATCTAATGGTGACATAATTTAAATGTAACCAAATGCACATGCATGCATGCACAGACACACACATATATACATACCCACACCCCTTTCATTTAATTTCCCAATAACGGGAAGAGAAGGAAGAGAAGGTTAGAACACCGTATCTATCTCTTGTCAAATAGAGAGTATGACGGTGAACTTGAAATTGAACTTGAAAATGCACTTTACAAAGAGAGTATCATGGACTCTAATTTTTCCCGAAAACTACTTAAACATTGAAAGGTCCGGTGTCATGAGATTTTACAGAACTAAAATCTAGATAGAATTAAGTTAATTAAGGCAATATGGGGTGATGTCACTCATAACAAAAAAAATATTTTATATAACAGAAGTACATTTTCCATAACAAAACCCTTTTTTAAGTCCATGCCTGAGATGGCCAATTAGCCAAAAAATATATCCTTTCACCTCCTAAAAACATGAGTAAAATGAAAGCTTCAAAAGACATTACTAAAAAGGAACTTAAAAAGACATTACTATACAACCAACACAGAAGAAACCACAGTAGCTAAGAGAGCTCAGAAGTTTGGATATGGACAAACATTGGAAGAATGCTAACCACTGTGGCAACATGGAGACAAATTTGACCTAATTGCTTGTCCTGAAAAATACACATAAGAATAGAGCAAGTTTGTCCTACAGACACCCTAGAAGGATCACCCTTTAAGACTTCAGGAGATGTGGAAAATAGCAATGAGGCAGCCTCTGATGACATGAAGATTGACTGAAATTCTATATTCTTAGTATTTAAACCCCAATGATACCATTCTGATATCACTAAACCAGGCAAGAATGAGGCTCTGGGAGATCAAGTGGCTATGATCCTAGTCACTAAGGGAACAAGAGATCACCCTATAGAGCAAGCATAAGGAGAACACAAAATTAAAGGCTACGAGCCTGTGGAGAAGGCTTTCTTGGTAGTTCTCAAGGCATTCCCCATTTCTACTGATAACAGGGCAGATATGGCTAATTAACACAGTCCATAAAGATGAAATCGACTGGTAGTCTATTAAGGTTCTCCGTGACATATACATTCTACAGAAATATTCTTGGTTGCCTGAGGAGAAAACTAAATCAAGGTATCATGGTAGAGATTCTGGCCTTTTACCAGTTTTCAGATCTAAATCACAGAGCACCCCCTACTAGCCCCTTAAATAAGAGGCAGGTCTATCTGCTTGTGGAAGGACCTTACAGCCTGACCAAAAATGTACTATTTCCCCAAGCTTTTCAGACTGATTTGTAGCCACTTTCCAGGACAACAGTACTCTGGAAAAAGGCAAATAGTTTGGTCTTTTGGGGGAGTTATTAAATATTGGCAATGAATTTATGCTAATGCCTGGAGACGCTCAATACCACTAAGAAGGGATTTATGGAAATCTGGTGACAGATGGAAACTTGGCCCAAGCCCACCTAATAATGGATCCAGGGTAACCATATACATTCTTCAGATTATTTCCCTATTCACCAGAAAGGAGGTATACTTACAAATGGGCGGAATCCTCATTAGGTCCCAGGCCCATAAAATAAGGGTTATTATGGCCAAATGTAAACCAGTTAATCTCCCCTTTCTGGGGGATTTGCAGATTAGTGTCAATATCAAAGACCTGAGTAACATGGGGGGTGGTGGTAATTGTTCATACACATGAACATTCAATTCATCAGTGAAAAACCCAGGAGAGATACCCTGAATATTTTCTCTCCTTTGTCTCACCATATTCCCAATATTTCATATTGCTTATTTGTTACCTCTAGGAGATGAGTACCTGAATGTTTGTTTTATTGTTCTCTATACTCTAAAAGTAGTCCACATTTTAAATTTCTAAAATAATAAAACAACATATTTCAAAAATAAATAAGAAAATTGGAATCTTATCAAATTTGAAATTCCAAGGAAAACAATGAAAAAGTATAAAAGTAAAATCAAACCATAGTACACTACTCAGCTAAGCAATACATCATGACAATTGTATTATAACTACTATTGTTTTCATGTCAAAGTATGTTGAAATATACCAGGGGTACTGTAGAAAAGAGACAAAGGCACAGCAGTAAAAGAGTTGTGCTACAAATGGGGAAACTGAATTGAAACACAAGAAAGATTAATTGCCCAAGGTTATTTAACTCAACGAAGTTAAAGCCAAGCTTCCAACCCAGGGGATCTACTTTTGTCTGATACCGAAGAGACACAGGTAAAATTGTGTACAAGTGTGAGCAAATATTTGTTCTTCAACACCATCCTACAGGAAATCTGGAAAGAAGTCAGATTTTAAGATTTTGCATAGAAGACTAACACATTGAAAGCTAAAGTACTAATAATATTTATTCTTAGAACATTACTTTCAGCCCTTGGCAGATTATTTCAAGGAAAGGAGGTGAAGTTACTATTACAAATTATACCATCAAGTGGTAGGTATTACAGTAGTTCTCTTTAGTTTGTCTTGTTTGGGTTCTTATTTTGGTCTCTGATTTGACTTTTTATTTTTACTTTCTTTCCCCAGTAGACTAGTTCTCTTCAACAAGGTTAGCTGATATTCCTTGGAACACTGGAGACATATTAACTGAAAATGAGATACCTGTATTTTAGAACAGGAAGCATACACAAGCAAAGACAAGAACTGAAGTGAAGGAAATCTCTTGTTTCTCCATGGTCACAATGAAGACTTTGGTTAATTTTCCCTATTATAATTATATTTTCTCTAAGGTTTATGGAGACTGACAATCTATCAAAACCCAAGAGCTCAGGTCAATGCAATCCCATTACAAAAAGTAAGAATAGAAAGGGGGTGGGAGGAATGGGGTGGCTGGGTGATAGACATTGGGGAGGGTATGTGCTATGGTGAGTGCTATGAATTGTGTAAGACTGATGATTCACAGACCTGTACCCCTGAAGTAAATAATATATGATATGATAATATAAATAAATAAATAAATAAATAAAACAAATGACAATTCCATTAGCAGGAAAACAGAATGTTGAAAAGTCCTTGGTAACTTAAACTTGTTATCACTAGCATGGAAATGGGGCAATTTTATTTTCTTTTTTGGTAAATAGTTGTTGATGTTGAAGATATCCTGCTGGACTATAACACTGGTGGTCTTCATTTACATATCCCTTCACCTTACCACTTTTTCCTCTCTCACTTGCCTTCCTCTGCCTCAGTAATTCCAAGGAATTGCAGAGGAAAGAAATAATAACATATAATAACATAAGGAATGTAGTGCCACACAGAGATAAATTTTCTAGCCAAAGCAATGACAAGGTGAAGGGAAGATATAAGATGATTCAAAACTGAAGTGATTTGCTTTAAAAAAATTCTTTCTATATTTCATGTTCTTTTCTCAGTTTACATCCTCAGATGTTTCTAATCTAATCACATCTAGATAATCTGAATACTCTTAATTTGCTTGACTTCTTATGCGGTGCACGTGGACACTCAACTCTTTGGATATTTTCTTTCAGTGTTTAGAATCAACCTAAAGTATGATGGCTGGGATAACACACACGTCTCTAAAGAGAAAAAGCAGAAAGTAGAAATGAGCAAATCAAATCTGGCATTAGAAAAACATCAGTACACACATGATGGTGAATAGAACTGGACACTCCACCTCAGTGTTCAGGAAACATGATGGTGGGCTGGGGGCTAGTGTGGAGAGTACATGACGTCTCTGAAGGGGCTGCCTCTTCCTCCTCCACCCAAGTGTTACCAGAACTTCTTAATTTTTTTAAGGTTTTATTTATTTATTTCAGAAGGGGAAAGAGAGATGAGAGGGGGCAGGGGCAGAGGGAGAAGCAGGCTCCCCTTGAGCAGGGAGCCTGATGTGGGGCTCAATCCAAGGAACCTGGGATCATGACCTGAACCAAAGGCAGAAGCTTAACCAACTGAGCCACCAAGGTACTCCAGATCTCCTGATTCTTAAGAAAAGCCAGAAAATCTGATTGTTACAGATAATCTGGTGTTTAAATGCTACATTGTGTTCAGTCTTCTTAAAATAACACATGAGTCAGAAAGAAAAACATGTGGAGTCCCCTAATTGAGCTTGCAGGGCACAGGTTTGTTACCTCTACATGAAAACAAATTGAACAACAAACTACATATCGAATTCAAAGTAAAAAAAAAAAAAAAAAATGTCATAACTCCTGGAGGTTTGAGAAACCATCACATCCTGTTCTTAAGTTTACCTTTGAGGAAATTGAGGCCCTATTTTTTTGTAACCAGGTAGAAACAAACACAGTCCAAGAATCTGCATGAACTGGCCAGTGAACTGGACATCAAACTAAACATATTTACTTAGCATTTCCTTCATCAATAGTCTCCCTCTCCTTTAGGAACTCGATGTTTATTCCTCTAGGAAAAAATAGGATCTCAACACTAGAAACAAGGGCTGTGTAATTGTAGTTTTGTGAAGCTATTCTGCTCCCTTAGGCACCATAATCTTTACTGGGTGATCTGATGGAGTCCATGCAGTGCAGATATTTGTCATAATATCATCACATGAATTCTTTACATCAAGCTATTTAGGGACGGTCGGTGTTGCTTTTGAACTTCAGAGTGCAAAGGCCAGGAGCAACAGCAGGAATCCTCAGTGATCCAGCTATGGTGGCTACAACACTTCTGAAGGAAAGGAGGAGGAAGGACACTCCAGGTGAACACACACAATTTATTCCTAGCTTCTGCTTCAAAACAAATCTATCTCTGCTCTCATTCTGATGAGCTAGCCTCCCCCAAGGACTTCTTTTCTCTTGAAAAGAAAGCATTCTAGCTGCTACCATGGACTTTTCCCCAAGGCCCTACTCTACTTCTGAACTGACTTTCTAGCCCACATGGCATCATCCCTCAACACATCTCTCTGGAGTTGATTACATTTGCCAATGGACACAGACAGTGAGGCCACCAAATTTGCATAAGAAGTCACAGTAATTATGAGAGTAATTCCAGAGAGAGGGAAGATGGTAGAAGAGTAGGTTTCACCTGGTTCCTTGAATTCAGCTAGATATCTATCAAACCATTCCAAATACCTGTGAATTCAACCTGAGATCTAAGAAAAGAATTGCTGCAATTATACAACTAGAAAAGCCTCCACTTTTTGCCAGGTAGGAGGTGTGGAGACATAAATTTGAGGGGATACATCAGTAGATAAACTGAGGAGGGAGGGAGCCTCCATAAGCTGGTAACCAGCAAGTGATAAAGTAGCAGAGTGCAAAATTGGAACTTTTACAGTTCCGCTCTGCTGAGGCACATCTGTGCCTGAAAGGTGCTCAGGTAGTGAAATGTGGAAGAATCCTAGGTAGGATAGGGTGGTCTCAGGATCCCTAGAGGTACAGAAAGAACAGGAGTGCCTGAGTGAAACAGAGTTGCCAAGCATTGGAGCAGGAAAGCCAGCTGCAATCAGCAAGCCCTCAGAGTGGTCTCTCAGCTGGATGTTGCCATAAACTTCAAACCATGGCACGACTCACAACTGTGCTCCAAGAAGGGGCCCAGCAAGCAACAACTGTAAGACCATGCTTCTTCCCCTAAGATGAGTGGCATGAATGCATGCATGATGGGACAACTTGTCCCTGAGCAGGGGCTTAATGAGGTGGGGGGCCACAGTGAGAGCCCCCCTTCTAGGATTGGTGCAAGTGTGCACCACAGGAGTCTACAGAGTTTGGCACACACAAAAGGGACTGATGGCTTTCTCCTGAAGGTGCACTGAAGAGTGGGGGCAGCGATCATTTTGCTCTGGGGCTGGAAATAAGGGCACCACCATTTTTATTTTTAATTTTTTTTTCATCCTCTAAAGTGGCAGGAAAAGTCTTCAGGGAACAAAAGCCAGATATAGTGACCTGAAGCAGTTTACACTAAGCCTGGCCCCCTGGCAAGGGACAGTGCAACTCCACTCAGGTAAAGACACCTGAGATTCAGCACAGCAGGCCCCTCCTCCAGAGGACCAGCATGATCCTCAGGTGACCAGTGTATAGAGCACTCAGAACCAAAAAACTCTTAAGCTACAGAAAAATAGTATATAGAATTAGAGGGTTTTTTTCCTATGAGTCTTTAGTCTTTCAGTTTAAATTTTTCTTTTTCTTTTTTATTACTTTTCAACTATCTTCTTATTTTATCAGATCTTTTTGTTGTTGTTGTTATTTATTTATTTATTTATTTATTCTTAGTTTATTTTCAGCATAACAGTATTCATTATTTTTGCAACACACCCAGTGCTCCATGCAATCCATGCCCTCTATAATACCCACCACCTGCTACCCCAACCTCTCACCCCCTACCTCTTCAAAACTCTCAGATTGTTTTGCAGAGTCCATAGTCTCCCATGGTTCACCTCCCCTTCCAATTTCCCCCAACTCCCTTCTCCTCTCTAACTCCCCATGTCCTCCATGCTATTTGTTATGCTCCACAAATAAGTGAAACCATATGATAATTGACTCTGCTTGACTTATTTCAGTCAGCATAATCTCTTCCAGTCCCGTCCATGTTGCTACAAAAGTTGGGTATTTGTCCTTTCTGATAGAGGCATAATATTCCATAGTGTATATGGACCACATCTTCCTTATCCATTATTCTATATATAGAAAACCCAAAAGACTCCACCCCAAAACTACTAGAACTCATACAGCAATTCAGCAATGTGGCAGGATACAAAGTCAATGTACAGAAATCAGTGGCTTTCTTATACACTAACAATGAAAATACAAAAAGGGAAATTAGAGAATCGATTCCATTTACTATAGCACCAAGAACCATAAGACACCTGGGAATAAACTTAACCAAAGAGGTAAAGGATCTGTACTCAAGGAACTACAGAACACTCATGAAAGAAATTGAAGAAGACACAAAAAGATGGAAAACCATTCCATGCTCTTGAATCAGAAGAATAAATATTGTTAAAATGTCTATACTGCCTAGAGCAATCTATACTTTTAATGCCATTCCAATCAAAATTCTACCAGTATTTTTCAAAGAGCTGAAGCAAATAATCCAAAAATTTGTATGGAATCAGAAGAGACCCCGAATCACTATGGAAATGTTGAAAAACAAAAATAAAACAGGGGGCATCATGCTACCTGATTTCAAGCTTTACTACAAAGCTGTGATCACCAAGACAGCATGGTACTGGCATAAAAACAGACACATAGACCAGTGGAGCAGAGTAGAGAGCTCAAATATGGACCTTCAACTCTATGGCCAAATAATCTTTGACAAAACGGGAAAAAATATACAGTGGAAAAAAGACAGTCTCTTCAATAAATGGTGCTGGGAAAATTGGACAGCTATATGTAGAAGAATGAAACTCGACCATTCTCTTACACCGTACACAAAGATAAACTCAAAATGGATAAAAGACCTCAATGTGAGACAGGAATCCATCAGAATCCTAGAGGAGAACATAGGCAGTAATCTCTTCGATATCAGCCACAGCAACTTCTCTCAAGATATGTCTCCAAAGGCAAAGAAAACAAAAACCAAATAAACTTTTGGGACTTCATCAAAATCAAAAGCTTCTGCACAGCTAAGGAAACAGTCAAGAAAACAAAGAGGCAACCCACGGAGTGGGAGAAGATATTTGCAAATGACAGTAAAGACAAAAGGTTGATATCCAGGATCTATAAAGAACTCCTCAAGCTCTTTGTTTTTAAGTCTTTTTAAAATTTTCAACTTTTAAATTTCATTTTATTGATATAGTCTTCATTTTTTGCTTCCTTACACTCTATTCTACTTTACTTTTGTATAAACATGAGTTTTTCTTTATTTACAATTTTGGGATTTGGTGTCTTCTAACAAACAGACCAAAATACACCCAGAACCAACTGGATCACTCTGTTTTGTCCACCTGTGAGATTAAATTTTCTCTTTTTCCCCTTTTTCCCTTTTCTTTTTTGGATTCTGACATCTTCAGATTTGTCTAGTGCATACTTTGCTGGAGTCATGGTTGATATTTTTGCTTTTGTTCTATCCTTCATCTCTTCTTGTCTGGACAAAATGACTAGAAGGAGTAACTCACAATGAAAGAATCAGAGGTAATGCTCTCTGTCATAAGTCTAATTGATACAGATATAAGTAACAGGTCAGACCTAGAATTCAGAATAATGATTATAAAGTTATTAGCTGGGCTTGAAAAAAGCATAAAAGGGAGAAGACAATCTCATAGTGCCAGAAATAAAGTCTTATTAGGCCGAAATTAAAAATGATTTAACTCAGATGCCCTCTAAGATGAATATTCTAAGAGCTAGCATAAATGAGGCAGAAGAGAGAGTCAATGACATAGAAGACAAAATGATGGAAAAGAGAGAAAAATAACTAACTGACCATACAGGGACACTTTAAGAAATCAATGATACCATAAAGTGAAAAATATTATAATTATTGGGGTCCAGAGGAAGAAGAAAGAGAGAGGCAGGGAAAGAGACAGAGAGAGAGAGACAGAAGGTATGTCTGAAAAAATCATAACAGAACTTCCTTAAGTTCTTTCTTAAGTTCCTTCCAGGGAAGGAAGCAGGCATTCATATCCAGGAGGCACAGAGAAACCCCCTAAAAATCAATAAGAATAGATCAACATCCTGACATATAATAGTGAAGCTTGCAAATTTCAGAGATAAAGAGAAAATCCTGAAAGCAGCTAGACAAAAGAGGTACTTAACATACAAGTGTAGGAACATTAGATTGGTAGCAGATCTATCCATGGAGACTTGGCAGGCCAGAAAGGGCTGACATGATATATTTAGGGTAGTAAATGAGAAAAACATGGAGCCAACAATACTAAACATGCAGCTAACAATACTTCATCCAGCAATGTTGTCATTCAGAATGGAAGGAGAGAGAAAGAGCTTCCAGAACAAAGAGAAACTAAAAGAACTTGTGATCACTAAACTGGCCTTAAAAGAAATATTAAAAGTGATCCTGTAAATGAAGAGAGAGCCCCAAAATAACATAAACTAGAAAGAAACAGAGACAGTCTTCAGAAACAGGGGCTTTACAGGTAATACAATTGTACTAAATTCATATCTTTCAACAGTTACTCTGATTATAAATGGCTAATTTATAAATATTTATGCTCCTTACTTGTGAGCAGCTAATTATAAACAACTAATAACAAAATTAAAGAAACACAATTGATAATAATACAATAATAATAGAGGACTTTAACACCCCACTCACTGCAATTGACAGATCAACAAGGAAACAAAGGCTCTGAACGACACACTGGACCAGATGAACCTCACAGTTATATACAGAGCATTCCATCCTAAAGCAAAAGAATATATATTTTTCTTGAGTGCACACAGAACATTCTCCAGAGTAGAGCACATACTGGGTCACAAATCAGGCCTCAACCAGTACCAAAAGATTGTAATTATTCCCTGCATATTTTCAGACCACAATGCTTTGAAACTGGAACTTAATCATAAGAGGAAATTTGGAAGGCACTCAAATACTTGAAGGTTAAAGAGCATTCTACTAAAGAATGAATGGGTCAGCCAGGAAATTAAAGAAGAAGTAAAAAAAATTCATGAAAATGAAAATGCAACTCTTCAAAACATTTGGGATGCAGCAAAGGCAGGCCTAAGAGGGAATACATAGCAAAACAAGTCTTTCTTAAGAAACTAGAAAAGTCTCAAATACACAAGCTAACCTTACACCTGAAGGACCTGCAGAAAAAAATAGCAAATAAAGCCTAAACAATCAGGAGATGAGAAATAATAAAGATCATAACAGAAATCAATGAAATAGAAACCAAAAGAACAGCAGAACAGATCAACAAAACTAGAAGATTGTTCTTTGAAAGAATTAGTAAAATCAATAAACCCCTAGCCAGACTAACCAAAAAGAAAAGAGAAAGGACCCAAATTGAAATCATGAATGAAAGAGGAGGGAATACAACCAACACCAAGAAAATACAAATAATTTTAAGAACATATTATGAGCAACTACATGGCTACAAATTGGGCAATCTGAAAGAAATGGATGGATTTCTAGATATAGAAACTACCAAAGCTGAAACAGAAAGAGATAGAAAAAAACCTGAAGAGCCCCTTAACCAGCAAGGAAACTAAACAGTAAACAAAAATCTCCAAGCAAATACGAGTCCAGGGTCAGATAGCTTCCTAAGGGAATTCTACCAAACATTTAAAGAACTACTACCTAATATTTTAAAGCTGTTTCAAAAGATAGAAAGGGAAGGAAAACTTCCAAACTCATTCTTTGAGGCTGGCATTACCTTGATCCCCAAATCAGCCAAAGACCCTCAACCAACAAAAAGAAGAATTACAGATCAATATCCCTAATGAACATGGATGCCAAAATTCTCATGAAGATACTAGTTAATAGGATCCAAAAGTACATTAGAAAGGATTATTCAGGGACGCCTGGGTGGCTCAGTTGATTAAGCAGCTGCCTTCGGCTCGGTTCATGATCCCAGTGTCCTGGGATCGAGTCCCACATCAGGCTCCCTGCTCGGCAGGGAGCCTGCTTCTCCCTCTGCCTCTGCCTGCCATTCTGTCTGCCTATGCTCGCTCTCTCTCCCTCTCTCTCTGACAAATAAATAAATAAAATCTTAAAAAAAAAAAGGATTATTTACCATAACCATGTAAGATTTATTCCTGGGCTCCAAAGTTGGTTCAAGAGTCACAAATCAATCAATGTGATACATCACATTAATAAAAGAAAGAACAAGAACCAATTCGATCCTCTCAAGTGATGTAGAAAAAGCATTTGACAAAATACAACAACCTTTCCTGATTAAAACTCTTCCAAGCATAGAGATAGATGGAACATACCTCAATATCATAAAAGCCATTCTATGAAAAGCCCACAGTGAATGTTATTCTCAATGGGAATAAACTGAGAGCTTTTCTCCTAAGGTCAGGAATATGACAGGGATGTCCACTCTCACCACTATTCAACATAGTACTAGAAATCATAACCCAGTAATCAGACAACAAAAAGAAATAAAAGGCATTGGAAGCAGCAAAGAAGAAGTTAAACTTTCACTCTTCACAGAGTGGAAAATCCCAACAAACTCCACCCCAAAATTGCTAGAATTCATACAGGACTTCAGCCACATGGTAGGATATAAAGTTAATGCACAGAAATAAGTTATATTTCTATACACTAACAATGAGACAGAAGAAAGAGAAATTAAGAATAAGTCCAATTAACAATCATAAGCTATCTGGGAATAGGGGCACCTGGGTGGCTCCGTTGGTTAAGTGTCTGCCTTCAGCTCAGGTCATAATTACGGGGTCCTGGGATTGAGCCCCACATCAGGCTCCCTGCTCAGTGGGGAACCTGCTTCTCCCTCTCACCCTGCCTGCCACTCCCTTGCTTGTGGTCTTTCTCTCAAATAAACAAATAAGATCTTAAAAAAAAAAAAAGTAAGAAAGAAAAAGAAAGATGCCTGAGAATAAAGCTAACCAAAGAGGTAAAGGATCTTTATGCTAAAAACTACAAAACACTTATGAAAGGAATTGAGGAAGACATGAAGAAATGGAAAAACATTCCATACTCATGGATTGGAAGAATAAATATTAAAATGTCAATGCTGTGATACCTGGGTGGATTAGTAGGTTAAGCATCTGCTTTTGACTCAGGTCATGAACCCAGAGTCCTGGGATCAAGACCTGCATCAGGCTCCTTGCTCAGTGCGGAGCCTGTTTCTTCTTCTCACTCTGCCTGCTGCTCCCCAGCTTGTGTTCTCTCTCTCCCTCTAATAAATAAATAAATAAATAAATAAATAAATAAATAAAATCTTTAAAATTAAATAAATGAAATAAAATGTCTATGGTACTCAGCACAACTTACTCTTTCAATGCAATCTCTATCAAAATACCATCGACATTTTTCATAGAGCTGGAACAAATAATCCTAAATTTATATGGAATTAGAAAAGACCCTAAATATCCAAAGGAATGTTGAAAAAGAAAACCAAAGTTGCTCGCATCACAATGCTGGACTTCAAGTTCTATTACAAAGGTATAATTATCAGAACAGTATGATACTGGTACAAAAACAGTCATGGATCACTGGAACAGAATAGAGAACCCAGAAATGGAAACTGAACTCTATGGTCAACTAAACCTAAACAAAGCAGGAAAGAATATACAATGGAAAAAGGACAAATAAATGGTTTGGGGAAAATTGGACAGCCACATGTAGAAGAATGAAACTATAATATTTTCTTATACCGTACACTAAGATAAACTCAAAATGGATGAAAGACCTAATTGTGAGAGAGGAATCCATAAAAATCCTAGAGGGGAACACAAGCAGCAACTTCTTCAACCTTGGCCACACCAACATCTTGCTAGATAGGTCTCCAAAGTCAAGGGAAACAAAAGCAAAACTGAACTATTGGGATTGCATCAAGATAAAAAGCTTTTGCATAGCAAAGGAGACAGTCAACAAAACTAAAATGCAACCAAAGAATGGGAGAAAATATTTGCAAATGACATATCAGATGAAGGGCTAATACCCAAGATCTATGAAGAACTTAGCAAACTCAAAACCCAAGAACCAATTAATCTAGTCAAGAAATGGGCAGAAGACATGAACAGATATTTCTCCAAAGAAGACATACAAATGGCTAACAGACACATGAAAAAATGTTCCACATCCCCTTGCTTCAGAGAAATAAAAATCAGAACCACAATGAAATACCATCTCACACCAGTTAGAATAGCCAAAATTAATAAGTCGGGAAATAACAAATGTTGGCAAGGATGTGGAGAAAGGGGAACCCTTTTATACTGTTGAGGGAATGCAAGCTGGTATAGCCACTCTGGAAAACAGTATGGAGGTTTCTCAAGAAGTTAAAAATAGAGCTACCCTATGACCTAGCAATTGCACTACTAGATATTTACTCCAATGACAAAAATGTAGTGAGCCAGATGGGCACCCACACCCCAGTGTTTATAGCAGCAATGGCCACAATAGCCAAACTGTGGGAAGAGCCCAGATGTTCATGGACAGAAGAAGATGAGGTATATATATAGAACGTAATATTACTCAGCCAACAGAAATGATGAATACTTACATTTACATCAACATGAATGGAACTAAAGGTTATTATGTTGAATGAAATAAGACAAACAGAGAAAGACAATTATATGGTTTCACTCATATGTGGAATATAAGAAACAGCACAGAGGATGATAGGGGAAGGAAAGGAAAACTGAATGGGAAATCTCCCAGAGTGGGAGAAAAACCATGAAGAGACTCTTAACTCTAGAAAATAAACTGAGGGTTGCTGGAAGGAAGGTGGTGCAGGATGGCATAATTGGGAGATGTGCATTAAGGAAGGCATATGATGTGATGAGCACTACGTGTTGTATACTGATGAATCATTGAACTCTATATCTGAAACTAAGGATATGTTGGCTAATTGAACTTAAATTAAGAAAAAAAAATAGTATTCCTCTATCCCATGCAGAATGTTGTTAAATAAAGCTGGGTTTTTTTCCTCCTTAAGATTATAGAGAAAAGAAAAATGAAAACTGGGCTATAACTCACTATAAGGAATAATCTATCTAGAACCCTCTAAATAATAATAATCTATCTAGGACCTTCTAAAGTCAAGCTGACAGTACTCTTTTTCTTAAGTTTACATGACATGCATTTACTCATCTCTACATTGGGAAGAAGAAACTTTTTCCTATAGATATATAGATAGCAAGTTTTTTCTTTACAAAATGCAGTTAGGCTTAATTTTATAATGCCTCAGTCATAATGTATTAAAGGATAATACATGCCTAATTTTTCATTCAAATAAGCAAGAATATAATTTTTCATTCATCATGTAGACAAAATTAATTTTTAAAAATGCTCAGTGTTATCCAAGATGAGTGACAGGGATGTTCTCATAAAGCAATAATGAGATTGTTTATCATTATAACCTTTCTACAGGGTAATTTTGTAATATATCTTAAAAGCCTTAAACTCTCATACGCTTTGACTGACTAATTTTACATTTGGATGTTTATATTAAGGAGTGATTCAAGGTGATTGCAAAGATTTATGATCAAAGTTGTTCATGAAGAATTGAGCCAAATGTCTAATCACAGGAAAATGTTTAAATATAGTATATTCATGTGATATAAGTGTATGACCACTAAAGTTAATATTGTGTATCAGAAAATCAAGTACAGATAAGACAAATATTTATTAACAATTCTGATTAGAAATCATGATGTACAGAACTGAACTAATACTGAGATATCTACCTAATTTGCCAAGTAATTATATACACAAACTATATATTTTTAGAAAAAATAGGAGATGAATCAAACTAATAACTATTATCTCTGAATGATATCCTTGATTATAAGAGATTCTTTTAAATTTTTATTATGAAAATTCTACAATAAATATGTATTAACAACTTACTTTTAAGAAAGCAATCAAGCACAAATAGAAGATGTTATATAGAAGTGCAGTCCCATAACCCCACATTTTAATCCTCTCCTTTCCCACATTTAGGAAAGTTGATCTATTCTTACATCGTTTATGAATGCCCTGATAGATGAACAATTAGACTCCTCCCACTCTCCCACTACTAACAAGAGTGCTTCAACACATGCGATGGTACAAGTCTTATCTCCATTTTCTGCTGTGTAATATTTTTTCTAGCATATGCTTAAAGTAAACATAACAAAATGGTACTATTTTAAGAGAGGATTCATGGATTCCTGACATATTATTTTCTGTACTTTTCACTATGTTTGAAATATCCCATGAGTAAAGACACATTTTAAATAAAGCAGAGGTATGAAATAAATATTTTATATTTTTCTGTTAAATTTGAAGTTGAACTGCCATTATTTGTTTAAAAATAAAAATACATTTTGGGGCACCTGGGTGATTCAGTCAGTGAAACATCTGCCTTGATCTCAGTGTCCTTAGGTCAAGCCCCACAATTGGTTCCCTCCTCAATGGAGAGTAATGCGGTTCCCTCATCCCTTCCCCCCAACCTTCCTACTGATGCTCACTCTTTCTCTCTCAAATAAGTAAACAAAAACTTAAAAAAAATAGAATTAGAAATACATTTTAAAAGCAATGTGCCATCCTGATAATGAAAACATCGATTAAATCAAACACTCTCTTAGGAAACCATAAACCTTAGTTCTTGATACCATGTATCTGGACTTATTACAATAGGACCTACACAAAGGATATCTCTCCACTTTAAAGTCAATTACATGATAATTGCCCTAATTTAAAAAAAAAAAAAACCCCACCTTTGAATCACTTAACCCATAAATACAAATTAGCAACAATTCAATCTGTGAGAAAAGATTGCTTTCTTCATTTGGCCAGATATGGCTTTCTTGTAAACAAGAAAATATATTTCTAGACCTAATTCTTTAAACCAGGAAATGGAGAATTTTAAAAAAGAGCATTCAAGCCAGGAATCAACTATTATGAGACCCTTTCTGCAAATTTGCATCAGACTTAGAATTTCATTATTGAATGTGATAAGCTAGTCAAAATTTCCCTCCATGGGACCATGGTTTTAACAATCTATCACTTATTTGTCCCCTTTTCCAGGGAAAAAGGAAGAACCAATAAACTATAACTATTATACAGTTATACCCAGTTTTATGTGTCACATATCAGAAATTAATTATACATAATGCCAAAGAGAAAATCACATATAGTGTTTTAACATATTAGCTGAAAAGCAAAGTTCTGTCAGAAATTGCAGCTTATTAGCTATTAAATGTTTCACTGAAAGAATTGAAGAGAACTAACTGCCCTTTGGTGCTGCCAATGAGGTAGAAGAGTTATAATTCAATATTACGTCTCGTTTCTGCCATAACAGAGATCATAAAGATCAGAACACCACCCTCACTTTAAAATCATCAAGTCATCACCTCTGCACACACTTTGTCTGTGACATGACTGTCATGAGTAGGAAAAAAGAGGGACAGTAAAGATTATTTGACTAACCTCTGTGTCTCCTTGGTTTCCTTATACTTCCATATTTTTGCATTAAAAAAAAAATCAAAGTAAGGCATACTTCAAAGAGGAGAGGTGCCACCACCTCTGACAAGTTTCTAAGAGAATGATGTAGTATTATTATGTACCCAGAAAGAGAATAATCTTAGTGAGAGAAACTTCTTATACTTAGAATAATTGAATTATAGAATTGTATAGCTCAATAAATGCATGCTGAATTGAATTTTTTAGTTAAAAAGAACACAGAACTTGAAATTCTGGCAATTGTAATGTAGCTTTCAACAGTCCAACCCTCTTGCTAAGAGCAATGAGAAAAGTTAAGCAAAAATCAAAACCAGAAAAAAATGTTTGAAGGTATTCAGAGAATTAGTACTGCAACAGTCCTTAGAAGGGGAGGTGAATCATGAGAGACTATAGACTCTGAAAAACAATCTGAGGGGTTTGAAGTGATGGGGGGGTGGGAGGTTGGGGTAGCAGGTGGTAGGTATTATAGAGAGCACGTATTGCATGGAGCACTGGGTGTGGTGAAAAAATAATGAATACTGTTATGCTGAAAATAAATAAATTAATTTTTCAAAAAAAGAAAATAAATTAATTAATTTTTTTAAAAAATTATGTAATTGGAGACCAGCGAGCAGAGGAAAGAGATAATAGGATGGTGACAATACTGAAGAAACATTGGCCAAATACTTCTCCAAACTGGTGAAAGACATTATGCTACATATTTAAAAAAATATTTAAAACTCTAAGCAAAATAAATACAAAGAAAATTATACCCAAGAATGTCCTTATAAGACTACCAAAAACCAAAGACAAAGAGAAGTTCTTAAAAGCAGTCACAGATAAAAACTTCAATGGAACATTAGTAAGATATTATTAAACTTTCGATGAAATTATGGAAATTAAAAAGACACAGAATGGTATCTTTTAAAAAAATTATTTAAATCCCAGTTAGTTAACATGTAGTATAAGTTTCAGGTATACACTACAGTGATTCAACACTGTGGAATGGCATCTTGAAAAGATTGGTAGAAAACAACTAACTGTCAATCTTGAATTCTGTAAGAAATGAAATTGTTCTTTAAGGTAAAAGTAAAATATAGAAATATGCAGATAATGTGTTGTCTACAGAAATCCATTATATCCAAATGAAATGATCTTATATGGAAACATGGAAATTGAAGAATTAAAAACAATGAAAAAAGAAAATATATGAGTAAATAAAATAGGTTTAAAAGATTTATAAACAATAACCATATGGAGCCAAACATATAGCTATCAATAAGGGAGGTAGGTACTTAATTTTAATGAGTATTTGCAAAACTCCTACACTAGTAATATTAGAAGCATTTGTTCCAAAATAAAAAGGAGAGAACACAGATTCACAAAAATGTCACAGATTCACCTTATTATTTAATGTTTTGTATTTCATTACAAAAGTTTTAATGATCACCATTCTATACACACCTTCACACATAACACATGTGTTAAATCAAGTCAGTGGCAGATAAATAACATCTTTAAAATCATATATCCTTGCCATGGCAGAGGGGGGATTGTAAGTCAAATTCCTCTGCTGAGTAAAAACCACTTTTTACAAACATGCCTATCTGACCTCCGTGAACCTTCTAAAGATTTCCATTAACATTTTAAATGACCCTTGTAGTTCTACAAAACATTTTCACTTATTGCCTTAAGAAAAAGAGATTATTACTTATTTATTGAACAGAAGGCCCTAGCCAGTATTGCTAGGCCAGAGGGGAAAAATGAAAAACAAGAAAGAACACATTAAAACTATTATTTGCATAGAAAAACCCAAAAGAAACTATAATTGATTTGAATTAGTAAATGAATTAAGCAATGTGGCTAGATAGAATGTCAATATGCAAAAACAATTATATTTATATTTCTGAAACAAGAAATAGAAAATGAAAAATTTAAAAGCTGTTATTTGAAATAGTCTAAAAATGTTGACATTTAAAATAAATCAAAACAATCAAATACCTAGAAATAAACCTAACAAAAGTTATGTACAAAATCCACACAAAATACTACAAAATAGTGTTGAGAAAATTTTAAGAAATCTTAAATTAATGGAAAAATATACTTCATACATGAATTGAAAAACAGTATTTTAAAAGATACCATGTCTCTCCAGACTGATCTAAAAACTTAAGACAATTCCCACCAAAATCCTAGCAGCAATTTTTTTGAGTTCTTGAAATTTGATTCTAAATTGGTGAATGGATGGAAACACAAAAGAAAAACAAGAAAAATGTAGCCAAGATAATCTTTGACAAGGAAAAGAAAGCTAAAATACTCACATAACTTGTTATCAAGGTTTATTTTTAAATTACTTTACCTGAAAAATTATAGTATAAGGTACCAGAATCACAAATAGTACAATGGGGCAATTGTTGGGTCAATTGGATATGCAGATGTAAGAAATAAAATTCGAAGCCTTCTTCACACTCTATGCAAAAATCAATTCCAAACAGGTTAGAGATCTGGGTGTTCAAAGCAAAACAATAAAGCTTCTAGAGGAAAAACAAAAACAAAAACAAAAACAAAAACAAAAAATGTTTCTAGTGATGAGGAAAACAAAGAGTTTTTAAGCATGATATGAAAACCCATAGCCATAAGGAAAAAATGATAAATGAAATATTAAGAACTTATCCTCATTAAAGACATCAGTAAGAGAATTTAAAAAAAAATCACCCTGAATTTGGGAGAAGATATTCATAACGCAAATATCTAACAAAAGATTTATATCCAGAATATATTAAGAATTCCTGCTAATTAGTAAGAAAAAGTCAGACAGCTAAATAGAAAGACAGGTAAAACACTCAAACAATTATTTTATAAGGAGAACAGATAATCTATAAGCATATAAAGAGGCATGTGGAATAACTAGAATTCGCTTTTACTTACTTGCTTATTGGTACAAACCACTTTAGAAAACTGTGCAGGATAACCTACTAAAGTTGGACATATTCATAACTCATGACATAACATTTGCACTTTTAAATATATGGCCAACAGAAATTCATACACATTTCCTTAAAAATATGCACCCAAATATTCCTAGTATATTCCTAGTAGCACTATTTGTAATAGCCACAAGAAATTTTTAAAAAAAGAAAAGAAAGAACTGGAAACAATCCAAATGTTTATCAAGAACAGAATGGGTAATTAAATTGTGCCTTAGGCAAGCATGAAATACTATATGGCGATGAAAACCAGGAAACTGGTGTTTTGGGTAATAAGAAGACTAAAACTCACAAATGAAAATTGTGAATCAGAAAAAGGAGAACCGGCCATAAAATTTTATTTGTGGGTGGGTGGAGGGATAGGAGAAACAGGGGATGGGAAATAAAGAGTACACTTACCATGATGAAAAATAAATGAGAAAAATAAAAAAGGAAACTCATGCTGTGAGGAGAGAAATTTGAAGATTGATCTTTAGAAGTATTTATCACCGTGATTTTGTTGCTCAAAACAGTGTATTAAACCAAGATTTCCAAAATAATGAAACATACCGAATTACAATGTTTTCAAAAAAAATAAACAATTATCTTTCTTCACTGAGAGAAATTAAGACTTTTACTGTTAATAAATAAAATAAAAATATTTTTTTAAAAAGTTCAGAGGCAAAATTGATCAAAATTTAGGAGTCAGGATGGTGATTACATTTGGGGAGTTAGTAACCAGAAGAGGCACGACAATGACTTTGGGCTCTTCTTGTTTTTTTGTTTCCTGATCTGCATGATGATTGCTATTCTGTGTCCACCTTGTGAATATCCATTAAGCTATATACTTACACTTATGAAGTGTGCAATTTTCTATATGTAGGTTGCGCTTTGATGAAATTTTAATTTAAAAAATAAGCTTGGAAGGCAGAAGCCCCTTTGTTATTCATAATCACAGAACATCAAGAGGATATTCTGGTAAATGTGTCCCATAGGGCCATGAAAGGCAGCAAAGGAATGGAAAAGCAGGGGGTATGTGAATATGGTGAAGTAGAAAATGTCAATACCGAAAATTGATTCAACCTTCCCCTTTCCTCAAACTTCTTAACAGATCACTACTTTCAATATAACACAAACTATGGGAGAAAGTGTCTATATAGTTATAAATATTATCTATAATAAATCCAACAACTCTGTGGCTAAACTTCTACCCAATATTCTGTGAAGTTTTATAATTGACCTCAAGGGGAAGGAAAAAAATTCTCTGGAAATTTCCAGGTAGAAGAGGAACTATATTTGAATGACATAACTCCTGGTAGCAGATCCTAAAAACAGCTAGGATAAATGACTGTTTGTAAAATACTGAGACACATATTTGTATTTTGATGAAATGCATTTATAGAACTTTCTTTCATGACTTCTATTTCAGTCAATAGAGTGATTTTCACAAAATATTTCAATCACCAGATCATTCCAGTCACTCTCGTAGTTGGTGTTAATATGCCCATCAATAGAATGATATTATCAAAATTTTTGTAGGAAGAAACCATGGAGAAATTTTGAGAAAAATACGTTTTTTATTTTCTTTCCGCAAATTAGGCATTTGCTTCTCAAAAGTAACCTAATGTTTGTAGAGATTTTGACAGACTAATGAAGATACATTTCTTTGGCAGGACAAGTACTAGTTTCAAAATAAAAGAGCAAGGCAAGGTAATACACAGCCGAGCAAGACGTACATCTCACTGAGCTTCCAATTTTGCTGTCTGACCATCAAGAAAAAATGGAGAAAGCACAGGAGCTACATAGAAAATAGGCACCCTGCTGACCAAATGGCCTTCAACAATTCACTGCAGAATGAATTATTTAAGCCTTTTGAATTTTGCGGTCTATCACAGTAATTACTAAACACAGACTACCTTGAATTTTGACTTCAAAGCAGTTATTTCAATTTGGAATCTTAGGAAATTTCATAATAGAAAAACCTGGAGGATTGAGCAAAGAAGACTGACCTTTTTGCCTTTGCTACATGGAGAGTGGGTTCGTCTTCTTACTCTAATATTTATGTTTCCAGTAAGAAGGGTGGTTCCTAAAAGCCAGGCTATTGGTTTTCTAACAGTGCACAAGGAAAGGAAGGCAGAGCTTTTGTCTTCTGAATGACAAATCAGTGAAAAAGATCTCGCGATTACTGAGTATCTGATGCTTAATTCTCACAACAACCCTCTAAGGGCATCATTATTATCCTATTTGACAAATGTAAAAAAAAAAGATGAGTAAAGAAGCAAACACTGTGGGTAAGTTACACTGCCTAGAAATTCCAGATCTTGGAGGAACATGGCTCCATAACCTGCACTATGCTCAGGTCACCTTCCTGTCTCTGTATTTAACAGACTTCTAAACCCATGGGCAAATTAAGGAGAACCCAGTAAATTCAAAATTGTGTTTACAAATTTGCTACTCAAGTCAAGTGACTTGAGACATTCTCTGGTCTCAAGGTCTACCTATGTCTACCGGTCATAGGTCTACCTATGATGGTGTGGTAGAGATCCTGAACTTTGAATCCCTTCACCTGGGTTCTGGAGACATGCCTCACTGTGTAGCCTTGAGGAAGTCACTGAATCTCAGTTTTGCACATTTGTAAAATGAGATGACTGGACTCAGTATGTAGTTTTTGAACTGCTAGGTGCTATTTTATGAGTTACACAAGGTTGGCTCAGGGATCACCATGGGGTAGGATTACATGGCTGACTGAGTTCCTAGTCCAGATTCTTCATTCTCCTGGAACAGAATTATATATACACACTTTTGCACTGGTCTCATGGTGAGTGGGGTGTTCCCTGCACCTTGAATCTGGGTTTGGCCATGTATTGTTTTGACTAATTAGATATGAGCGGACATGATGTGACTAGAGGCTTGAAATGTGCCTGGGGGTAGAGCTTGCCCTCTTAAACTTCATAATCTTTCATAAAAATAGCTTCACCCCTTTAACCTGGGACCCATGTAAGACACAGAAAAGAATGAACCTAAGTCCGGCCAACAACCTGGAGCCCAGACCAGATAACAATCTGGATAGCCACCCAGATTAGCCCAGCCTACGTTATCAAAATTTCATGACAACAAATGCTTGTTGGTGGAAGGTGCTGAAATGGTCGGGGTACATGCAGCATAAATTGCCTTTAAAAAGCACATTATGAGAACATATCTCTGGAGAGGCTCCTGAACCCTCCCTCTTGTTCATTTATTTGACAGCCTCATAACATCTCCCTTGAAGAATGGTCTCCGGTCAAAAGTTTGGAAAACCTTGAGGTAGATGGTAACTTACATCCCCTTGGGATATAAGATTTCATGATTCAAAATCCATTTTTTAAATAAAAAATAACAGAGACTATTATAAAATGCAGTATATAAGACCAACTACTCTAACTCCATAAATGAGCCCATCAGGAAATAAACATGAACCAAAATAGTTACATGTAAAAAGGATTGCAATGTGGTGGACTGTTTCAACATCCATCAATATGTGGTATTTTATCCATGTTTTAGCAAACAAAATAACAGCTAGAAGACAATAAATAAGCTGGAAATTGATGATAATTTAAATAACGCATTTCTTTTTTGGCTAGTGTTATCTTAACTATTTCGACAGCTCAGTGGGGTGAGGATTACTGAATTGCTATTTTTGTTTGTTTGTTTACTTTGTGCATCAGAAATGGACACATAGTCTAGAGGTATTCAGGATCACGTCCCTTGCCTGCCTTCACTCCAAAGGTTCAATTGTCTTTTCAGGGCAGACGCACGACATTGTCAGCTATAAGGAACCAGGACTTAGACTCGGGGATCCAAACCTTCATACCTACTTCTGCCACCCAAAGAGTTGGTGACCCCAGCCTACTCATTGGATCTCCCCTCACCTGTGTGCTTACCTGGAAGTAAGGCCCCTGGCCCAGGGAACCTCAAATGTCCCTATCAGCTCCCAGATCCCTTAAGTGTTTGTGACAATGACATTAGAAATGGTGTCAGAGAGAGTAATAATCAGACTGGCCTAAGACTGATATGGAAAGTTTGGAAAAGAAGGAACTCTGGGGGCACCTGGGTGGCTCAGTGGGTTAAGCCTCTGCCTTCGGCTTAGGTCATGGTCTTAGAGTCCTGGGATCGAGCCCCACATCGGGCTCTCTGTTCAGCAGGGAGTCTGCTCCCTCCTCTCTCTCTGCCTGCCTCTCTGCCTACTTGTGATCTCTTTCTCTGTCAAATAAATACCTAAAATCTTAAAAAAAAAAAAAAAGAAGAGGGAACTCTGAAAAAGTGGAGTTGGCTTAACACAGGAAGAGTCACGGAAGAATCCTGAAACCCATTCTGAAACCCATCAAATAGTCACACCATAGCATCTCTATGGAAAGTTGAAGTAAACCGAGGCCATACTCTCAAAGGTTAACAACTCCCTGTCTTAATCCCAGGTAGATGGTTCCCCTTCGGCAAGTCTGGTCATTAATCACTCACAATATGCTGTGTATTATATGCCAGAGGTTGAGACCTGGTGGCTCACACACACTTCTATTTAACTGGCATGGTATATAAAAATAGGAATTTCAAAAAAAATTTAAATAAAAATATTAATGTATTGCTAATATGGAAAAGCCAATTATCCCCCCCAAAAAACTTCATATTTCTGGTTTTTATGAAAAACTGGAAGATTTGGCAACTGTTGAGTCTCTATTACAATGCAGCAACAAAGAGCCAGAGGTAAGAAGGAGCTGCCTCCTTTAGATGGGGCCTGTGGCTTTTGGTTATCAAGACAGCTTTACTGCTTGTCTTCAACGCATTCTGGCCACCTGCTTGGCCCCTGTCCATGAGCTCTGAGAGGGACCCAAGAGAAAGACAAGGGGTTTGCTCTGCAGGCTTCCAAAGATCCCTCTTGAAAGCAAAACCATTGAAGCATGTATGGTGCTGGGCGTTTTAGATCACCAGAGAAGCCTTCCAATATTGCTTAAGAAAAACTCATAAATATTGAGTAGCCCAGTTTAGAAACATAAAATATAGGTGCATTTCCCAAATGTAAAAAGATTTTGCTAAATTGACTCATTTTACTTTTTGCCTATGATTGTATCTTCATTAGTATGTAGTGCCCTTCTTCCCTCAAAGGGCACTTTAATGTAATATTGATGATGGGAGTTCTCTGACTTGTCTGAGCAGTGGTCAAGAAGATGTTTCAGCTCTGTTCCTAGCTTATCACTCGATATTATGGAAAATAGGACTTCCAGCAAGGAGAAGTTGGTTCTAGTTGTTAAACTTTTATTTTCCCCTCTAATTCTGGGAGTGTTTCTCCAATTTTGGCTGTGTCAGAATCACCCTGAGGGTTTGTTTAAGCACAGATTGCTGGGGCCCATCCTACAGCTTCTGATTCAGCAGGTCTGGGGAGGGGATTGGGAATTTGCATTCCTAAGAAGTTCCCTGGGGATGCTGACACTGCTGGTCCTGAAAGGATGCTTCCAGCAACACTGAAATAGCATGACTTTGGGCAAGTAATTACCTACCCAGGTTTGGCTTTTCCATTTACAAAAGAAGGGTGAGATTTAATCCTTTCTGAATTGAAGGGCTTTTTTTTGCTCTTGTTTTGTTCTTTGGTTTTTTGTTTTTTTTGTTTTTCTTACCAAAGAATAGTATAGAACTATCTTAAAACCAATTTCTTTCCTTGCAACATAACCTTAGGCATTGTGTTTCCATTCTTTCTGGATGTACAATGAGTTTAACCCTCTTCTGGCCAACGGCAGAAAGGCTCTTTAATGGGAAAACCATATCGCTTTCTCAGCATTTCTACAGTGTTCCTCCTGAAAAAAAGCTTGCTCTTTCTCTTTCCATCTGTGCTTCTTTAGAAAGTAGAAGAGGATGGGAAAATTCTAAATTTATATACATTTAAAGTTTGAGGAAAAATTATTTTACCTTTAAAAAATAATTATCTTTGAATAATAATAATAATATTTTATCTTTGAGAATAACAATTTTATCTTTGACCCTTGTGAGTCAAAAGATAAATCATACAGTTTAAAAAAGATAGAGAGGCATCCACTGCCTTTTAACTACTAAACTTCATTGTGCTTTGTAGCACAAGGATTCCACATTTTAAGATGTTTCTGAATGAACATCAGTGATTGCTTATTTACTGTAATCTTTCCTGTGCTAACTAATGAGGCACATAGACCGTTTCTGAGATGTCAATACAATTTGATCCTGTCAAATTAAATTTCATTTGACTCATATTCTTCCTTCAGGGTCACCAGTCATCAGTCAGAGACTGATCAGTAGTTTAGTAGGGGTTGGCTGTCCTCAGAAATAATTTCCTAATAACCATAAATATAAGTTAGCCTCTAGGCATCCAAATCCAAATGCATTTCTTATTGGTGGGAACACTACCAGCACAACAAGGCAGCTCATTTTTTGCAGCTATTTGCTCGATGAAGAGATCTTTTTATTCCCCTTTAAATTTTCCTTTATGGGAAAAAGAAAAATATATAAATATGTATATGTATATATGTGCATGTATATATGTCTGTGTATATATGTGTATGTATATATATATGGTCCATATCATTGAATAATTATATGAGTATGTATAAATACATACACATACTTTTATTGCGATACAACATACATTTTATGCACTAATCTTAAGCATTCAGCTTGATGATCTTTTACACATGTGAATGAACGCTCAAGTGCTCACCGAGGCCCACGTCATCATCTCCCCACACCCAAGCCAGGTTGTCATTAGTCTAACTTCAATCATTATCAATTAATTTTCCCTGTTCTCTACAGTCATATAAATGATATCACATACTAAATGTCTGGTTTCTTTCACACGGCCTAACGTCTATTAGACTAATTCATACTGTTGCATATATAGGAGCCCATGTCTTTTCATTACCACAGTGTATGAATATACCACAACTTTTCTGTCCATTCTTACATTGATGGACCTTGGGCTTGTTTTTAGCACAGTAAAGACTGCACTGCTACAAATGTGTCTGTACTTGCCATTCAAGCACCTTTCAGGTTCGCTGTTACCCACCTGAGAAGGACACTGGTAAAATGGCTTGTTTGATGGTCCTGTATTTCCTAGTTTCTATCAATCCATATGTGGTGGCTCTAACATGATGTTTATTTGTACCTATATATAACCAAGGTTGGTGGAGGGATTCGAAAAGAGAGTGGGGTCAACTGTAAGAATATCACCACTATGCTCCCATATCACTCCCCAAAATGATTCAAGCCTGGGACTATCTAGAGCATTTTTATGATATGACAGTCTGAGAGCCACAGGAGATATCACAAGGCCAAGCCAAATCAGGCACCTGCAGGCAGGTATGATGTGATATTTACAATTAAGACCCAGAGAGGTTTAGAGACTTTTTCAAAGTCACAGAGCTGGTAAGTGACCTTTGTTGTGATCCCAAAGCCTAGTGGAGCTGGGATCACGGTCTAGTTTTATGTTGTTCAAATTGCCCTGTACTAGGGTGTCTGGTCAAGGGCATGGGAGTGAGGGTGAGAATCAACCAGTTATTATAGGTGAAACACTAACTGAGGAATCCAAACAGCTCAATTTTGCAAAGACTGTGTGATCACTCTGGTAGACGTAGTTGGTTACTCCTGGGGGCTGTCCTGGCGAGAGAACCTTGGCCAGGTCCTCATCATCATCGGTGGTGGAAGAAGAGCCATTTCAAGGATAAAGTAACCTGAGGAATTATCCTAGACACTGAAAGGAGCAGTCAACTCCCTTCAATGTCAGACTTCTCCCTTTTTTTCCACCTTGCATGGCCAATCAGAAAGAAGTCTTTTGGGAGGAAAAGAGGGCAGCTATACTCACCAGGTGTTTAAAAGGGCCCATGACTCATGTGTTTACATAAACAGCCCACTCCAGCACAACCACTCCCAATCAAAGCCAATCCCTCCTTGCAAGCACACTCTAAGGCTGCCTATTATGCCTATGTAGTGATTTTCCCCTCCCAGTCTGTCCCTGATGCTCATTTTCACTGGCATAAACAAACTCAGGATGGGTGAGGGAGCAGGGACAGAATATGATTTACTTCTTCACCTGTCATGATACACTTGTGGGGGCTGAGTAGGAATTAGGAAGGACTGTTGCTGGGTCTGATTGGGAACAATAATTCAGTATTTATTGAGTTAATCCCTCTTGTCTTCCTGTTGATAGATTCTCGTGCCAGGTTCCACAATAGAGACTAGAAATAAACTAAGTCAGACAGAAAATAGAAGGACTAGCAGAAATGAACTCAACTCATTGCAATTCTGTAATTAAGTCACAAATCCTTCCTCTCAACTTTAACAGAATAAATTCGGCAAATGTTTACTGGACACCTATTAGGTTCCATGGATACAAAAATAAGCCACTATCTCCGTCATCAAGAAAGTTTCTATTTAGAAGGATAATTGGGACAAATGCAGCTTTAGTTTCTTTGTTCATTCATTTAATAATAGATGTGGAGTTTCTGCACTCTTCCAAACACTGTGCTAGGTTCTCAGCATGCATATATGAATAATGTTGGCCTCATGGTCGAGAATAACAATAAGATAAGGCAGAACAATAGGAACACAGCAGTAGCAAGAATGTATTCTACCAATATTAGCCCTACTCCGTGTTGGACACTGGAAATAGGATGATAAAAAATGCACACAAGAAAGAAGCTTCTTATGTTTTCCTGGGGGAGAAAACAAATAAACAAGAATATTATAGTTTGGGTAAATGCTATGAAAGACAGCACTAATAAATATTATTAACAATGAATACATAAATAATAATCATCAAAACCAACCATCAGTAAATTGCCATATGCCCACCTGCGTGCCTTTAACATCTATTTTTTAAAATTTTGTCTTCAAAATAATCCCTATGAGCTAGTTAGTATACTAGATTTGAGGACGAAAATGAAAGAGAGATGAAGAGTTTTCTCAGGTCACATGGTACTGCTGTAGCAGACCTAGAGATTTGAACATAGGTCCCTCTGCCTCCAGGGTTTACCTCTTAACTCCAACACAGTCAAAGGGCTTTGACAATTCAGTGGAGGGAATGGGAATGGAAATGAGGAGGAGGAAACTTCACACTCGGTCAGAAGGAGGAATGGAAAATGTTTCCTAGAGGAGAAGTTCTTTAAGACAAGCCTTGATGGATCATGTCAGAGACAGGGCAGTTCGAAAGGAATTCACCTACAGAACAAAGCATTTCCTTTCTCACTGATTATCGACACTTAGTAAAGAACTGAAAGATTCACTTAAGGATTGTTTAGTCTTAATTAAACGTGAACTTCTTTCTATACAGCCTCGACTACTCTCCCACCCTCAGGTATAGGCGCAAAGAAAGGAAATGTAAGACTGGATGGTTGACCTTTTGGTTACATCAGGAGTGGAGAGTGGGGAAAAATTTGTTCTATGAAGTCAATTGGGGATATGCATTGCTCTCATCTTGTCAAAATCTTGAGGCACTTAAAAGCCAGATTAATAACTGACTGGCTCTTACAGCAAGGCCAAGTGAATAAACCAGCCAATTAAAAAAAAAAATACTCCTTAGGTAAGAAAAATTCTGGAGGCATTAGATACCTAAAAAAGGCTTACCAAGTGAGCTTGCTGACTTCAGGTTTTGCCTACCTATTAAAAAAGATACATGTATTAGTGGCCTTTTACAGTTACCAATAGGTCCATTTGGTCTATGTCAAAATTAATTCCTTGCAAATCCTGATCTCCTTATATACCTAAATCATCAAGAATCAACTAACCACCAGAGAAGGAGCAGTGAGACATGGTGGGGACACTTCTGCCATATGTAGTCCCCCCCATAAAAAATTTAAACTATCAAATTTTATTATCATTTAGGCATAGAAAATAAAGTCCAAGGAAGTGCAGCCTGTGATACAGACAAAAAGAAGGAGATGGAAATTCACACAGAGAGAGGTGGTGCTCTCGGGAAATTACACAGGAAGGGACAGTTCTGAGGATTTCTAGGTGGACAGGGCAGAAAGGACCTTTCCAGTAGTATGGTCAAAGCGAGAGAGGGGGAGATAGTGTACTGTGGGCACAGACTGAAATTGAAGATGCAGGAAAAAGATTGGAGAGAAACATGAAGAGGTCGGATTCTGGAAGCCCTTGGATGGCATATTAAGGAGTTCAAATTTAATCCTTTTAAGCAGAGAGTCAGACAATCACATTGGCATTTTAAACAGCAAAACTTGACCAGAAGGAAGGATGGGCAAGAAGGAGTTAAGGACCAGTTCGGGGGTTGGGTACAAATTTGCATATTTTCTCTGGTGTCTTGATGCTTCCTGCTCTGAGGAGCTTCTCTCAGCTTCTCCTTCTGCTTATTTGAATTCTTCATTAAAATATCATTTTATAAACATTTCATTACATTAGTAGTGTAAGTACATAGAAAGCTAAGGCTGGTATCCCATTCAAACATATGTCTAATCCTAAGTGTCTACCTGAAAGGATCCACTGCCAACAATTGAGTTTCTTCTATTTTTTCTATGTATTTTCAGGTATATGCATAAACATAACTGGTAAACATATTGCACATGACTTTGTTGATTTAACATTTGGTTGTGGGTGTTTTTCCATGTTTCCAGAGTGACATGATAATTTTTCATGCCCGCATAAGATTCTGTAGTGTGGCTATATGTCAGCTCATTCCCTATGGTTGTTCTAGTTTGCACTGTTAAATTCATGGGTGGAACTAATATCCTCAGACTTCCCCCCTCTTGTGTGTCTGAGTGTTTTTCAAGGTAGTGTCTAAGAAGAGCTCTTGCTAGATGGAAAATTGTGCCCATATATAATTTAATAGATTTTGCCAAATTACTCTCCTAAAAGGCTGTACCAATTTATACTCCCACCCACAGTGTGAAGTGCCATTTTGGATTCTATTAATTACTGCCCCTCCTCTGTGAATCAGTCCCCCTACCCACCCCCCCCCACCCCAGTCCACAAAAAGCCACCTATCGCTGTGAGCTCTTTCAATATTTTTTTTTCTTTACTACTCATCTGACAACTAATGAATTCTGTATTGTATTCTACTCATTTTACATGTTTTTGTCTCCTTTCCCCTAATAGACTGCAAATGTATCCAGAATATGAGCCTTATTCTATTCATGTTTCCATCTTTGAGTGTCTGTGTTACCGGAAATAGAACCAACCCAGTGGTTATGGGGTAGCATTGTGGAGACAGAAATTAGTCTGGCTTCCTGAATTGCAGGAAATTTTATAGAACTCAGAATGCCTGCTAGCATGATGAAAGTTTACAAGGTATAGTTGCCATGAAGCTTCAAGGAAATAAGGATTCAAAACTCCAAATGGAACAAACCTTCTCTACTTTGCCATCGGGTTTTATTACTTTTACCAGTCACATCTCCTCCCTTCCCTGATCCTGCCAATGGGGTGATAAATACTAGAATGACACCAGTTTCTTAAGGACTGAGTAAAGACACAATGAGCATCTCTCCTGCCCATGGCTGGTGGGTGTGCTAGAGAATCCACCACTGGAGGGTTACAGTTAGGTTTGTAGCGTTAAATGAGGGTTTCCTCTCTCCAGCCCTGCTGGGCCCACTGGGTCAAATGCACCAAGTTTACCAATCACTTTAGCAGTTCCCCCTACTGTGAAAAGTAGTTAATAATGAAGTAGTGCTCCTCTGTCACCCAGGGTGGTAAAGGGTAATAGCATCTTAAGAAGCATTCACCATCTTCCCAGATCAGGGACTTCCTATCATCATTGTCAAAATGCCAGAGTAGAGTATCAAGAGAGAAATGTTACCCCTGTGAAGCCAAGGGACTCATTAGGACAAAGATCAATATAACATTCATCTCAGAGGAATATATTTGCACCCAGTTTATACAGATCACAGAGACTTTTCCTCCCACTGGTATAGCACCTGTGTGGTGGCAGAAGCTGAGGGTAGGTGGAGGAAGGAGGGGGCATCTGATGTCTGTATTCCAAAACCATGTATCTTGTATGACAAATAGAAGCATCTTTAGTAGTTTCTGATCATCATGTACTTGTTAGAACCAAGGTCAGTAATTCTTTCTAATGATTCCGATACACCTCACTTTTATTACCAAGGGATCGCTATATGTTCTGATCAGGTACTCTAAAAGGCTATATGTAAAAAAGAATATGAGGAATTAACAAGGGTAATCTTGAAAGTGATTGAGGTAGATGCACAGGAATAAAGGAAAGAAAGTCTTAATTCTGAATCCTAAATATGTAGTCTATTCTGTTTGAAGGAAACATCAAATGGTTGGCAGTTAATTAGAGATGGTAAGTACTGTTTTCCCATTTGCCTACCTAATTTGTTCGATTCTGTTTTTGTGTTAAGTTTCTGTAACTTGAATGTTTATTATTAGTCTTCATTGAATAATGGGAATGATGAGAAACAACAGGGATTATACTTGGGGTGTTCAGATATAGGGACCCCCATCTTCTTCTCCTGCATCCTTGAAATACCACTCATGCAGCCCCAGGAAGCCAGTCCTGAGACTGCATTGCAGTGCCCCTATGGCTTGATGGCAGGCATGGCACTTAATAATTCATATCCTCCCGTAGAACAGATCCATGCATTAAAATTACATAGGTCCTTCACGGCAAATATGGAGACAATCAACAGTTTCTACTCTATTTAAAATGATCAAAACCAGAAAAGAGCACTACAAAGGAAATGGAGAATGTCATCAGAACCATTTATCAGAGGGCCTTCCAACTACAAGCCAGAATAAAAATTCTATCTTATGGGATAAAAATGAAAAGAATGCAGAACAAATGGGCAAGCTGAGAGAGGCACCATGTTTCTTTGTTCCTTTTATTAGACTGCTTAACTTGAGACTATTTATGAATGCCTCCTGTGAGCCTCTAATGATAAGTGTATATGTCTGTTGATATCTTTGATTAGTTATTGAATTTCCTATAATATTCACTTGTCCAATATTTTACCATGTAAGAACTCTGCACATTTCTTTGGAGAGTAACCAAAGTAACCAAATGATCAGGTCTAACTGCCATAATCCAAACCTTGGAGGGGGCATTTAGTCTAGTGTACTCACTGCTACTAGTTATTAGCAGATTAACAGCACCAATTATTACCATTTGTTGTGACTTCCATAATTTTACACCAATTGGCATTTCTTAGTGTATTTCCAACCACTAAGGGGACCTAAGGGGCAAAATGAGAAAACGAATTTCTTATCTTGAGAATGTTTTTTGGAAATTCACATTCAAATTAAAAGCAAGAAACCTCCTGTAAATATTTTCCAAAATTGCATCTACTGTAGTGGTTTGCACATGTAAAATAATGAAAATAAAATCATTGTTCTTCTGGGAATCCAAGTTAGGAGTTCACTAGAGAATTGGTTTTGACTATTTATGTCTTGGTTGATGGATGGTGTTCAGTGGGCTCATTAGACATTCTGGTCACCTCATGAATTCAGTTCAAATAATTGCTCTTTAGCATCTATCTCATTCCAAATGGCATTCCAACTGTGAGATTATAAAGATGAGTGAGACATACTTCCTGTCCTCATGTTAGGTATACTTTATTATGAGAATAAATGATTTCACTGGATCAGTGGAGGATATTAATTATATATGTGACACTTGTATGCTTGATCTCTAGGATTTTAGTGTGGAATAGCAGGATGCTTGATCCCTTTTTGATTAAGTAAAGTGTTTTATTTCCAGGATGTGATATTGATTGCACTGAGCCCCCAAAACAAAGTGCTGACCATGACTATCAAAGATAGTGGAGAAACATTATAGATGGTTGGGATATCGAAGAGTATTGAGATAAAATTCATCCCCCCCACCCCAGGAAAAACTTTCCTATGAAACAATGGGAACTTTTCTTTAGAATCCTAGTTCTAAACAGGACCTAAATTCTGAAATTGTCCTATCTCAAAGATATTATAGAAATAAAAATGCTCTCAATCAGATTGATTTTCTGCTAGAATTATAATGCCTTAAATAAGTAAGAGCCTGTGTTAAATAATTAAGAATGTAGCTGCTAGAATATATTAATTATAATAATCTATAGCTAACTTGGCATTAATGGAGCCCTATATATAATAGGCAAGCAAACAACTATTTTAAATGCTTAAAACCAGTTTGAAATAAAGTATTACTGCAAGAATCTCAATCATGTTACTTGTTTATTTAGAAAATCAAATCCTTTCCTCATAGATAATGCAAAAGTAAATTTTAGTCTGGTCCATGTTGGAATTATGAAAAGAATAATAAGACCCAAATCAATGACACTTTGATATACTTTTAAATGATTAAGCAGTTCTCATAAAAGATTTCAGGTAAACTTTGAGATACCATGCAATTAAAACAAACAAACAAAACATCATTTCAACTCCTCCAAACCTTCAATTACTTCTATAATACACAACTACTTGGTTATTAATCAAGGCTTTTTGTTATTTGGTCAATCGTTATCTTCCCATTATTATTCTTTTATACCATAATTTAACCCAATCTGGTCTAAATATATTTTGTTAACATGCTATGGACTTTCCCACCATTAGATTAAAAATTTCAGATACTGGGGGAGGAGTCAAGATGGCAGAGAAGTAGCAGGCTGAGACTACTTCAGCTACCAGGAGATCAGCTAGATAGCTTATCTAAAAATTGCAAACACCTGCAAATCCATCGGCAGATCGAAGAGAAGAAGAACAGCAATTCTGGAAACAGAAAAACAACCACTTTCTGAAAGGTAGGACTGGCGGAGAAGTGATCCAAAGCGTCAGGAAGATAGACCCCGGGGGGAGGGGCTGGCTCCCGGCAGTCAGCGGAGCAACAGAGCACAAAATCAGGACTTTTAAAAGTCTGTTCCACTGAAGGACATCGCTCCAGAGGCTAAACCGGGGCAAAGCCCACACGGAGTCAGCATGGCCTCAGGAACCGCAGGGTCACAGAAGAATCTGAGTGTCGCAGAGCTTGCGGGTACTGGAATGGGAAAGCCAGCTACAGAGACAGAGCCGACAGTAAGCTCACAGCTTAGTGTTACCTTGAACCGGTCGCAGGCTCGGTGAGCTCGGAGCACGGCCGGAGGTCAGGCAGAGGGGAGTTACTGGGCGCTAGTCTCTGAGGGCACACTGAGGAGTGGGGCCCCGGGCTCTCGGCTCCTCCGGGCAGGAGACCAGGAGGCTGCCATTTGTATTCCCGTCCTCCAGAACTCTACGGAAAGCACTCAGGGAACAAAAGCTCCTGAAAGCAAACCCGAGCGGATTACTCACCCGGCCCCTGGTAAGGGCGGTGCAATTCCGCCTGGGGCAAAGACACTTGAGAATCACTACACCAGGCCCCTCCCCCAAAATATCAAAAAGAAATCCAGCCGAGACCAAGTTCACCTACCAAGGAGTGAGGTTTCAATACCAAGGAGAGCAGCAGAATTCCAGAGGAGGAGAAAGCAAACCATGGAACTCATGGCATTCTCCGTGTGATTTTTTTTAGTCTTGCAGTTAATTTAATTTTTTTTCTTTTTCACTTTTTGGTTTTTTTCTCGCCTTCTGGTAAAAAAATTTTTTTTAACTTTTACCCATTTATTTTTTAATGTTTTTTAACTAGTTTATCTAATATATATATATTTTCTTTTTTATATTTTTCTTTATTCATTTACTTTTTTTTAAATTCTCTCTTTTTTTTCTTTTCTTCTTTTTTTTTTCCTTTCTCCCTTTTTGAACCTCTTTTTATTCCCTTTCTCCCCCATCACGATTTGGGAATCTCTTCTGATTTGGTTAAAGCATATTTTCCTGGGGTTGTTGCCACCCTTTTAGTATTTTACTTGCTCCTTCACATACTCTTATCTGGATAAAATTACAAGACGGAAAAATTCACCACAAAAAAAAGAACAAGAAGCAGTACCAAAGGCTAGGACCTAATCAATACAAACATTGGTAATATGTCAGATCTAGAGTTCAGAATGACAATTCTCAAGGTTCTAGCTGGGCTCGAAAAAGGCATGGAAGATATTAGAGAAACCCTCTCGAGAGATATAAAAGCCCTTTCTGGAGAAATAAAAGAACTAAAATCTAACCAAGTTGAAATCAAAAAAGCTATTAATGAGGTGCAATCAAAAATGGAGGCTCTCACTGCTAGGATAAATGAGGCAGAAGAAAGAATTAGTGATATAGAAGACCAAATGACAGAGAATAAAGAAGCTGAGCAAAAGAGGGACAAACAGCTACTGGACCACGAGGGGAGAATTCGAGAGATAAGTGACACCATAAGATGAAACAACAGTAGAATAATTGGGATTCCAGAAGAAGAAGAAAGAGACAGGGGAGCAGAAGGTATACTGGAGAGAATTATTGGGGAGAATTTCCCCAATATGGCAAAGGGAACGAGCATCAACATTCAGGAGGTTCAGAAAATGCCCCTCAAAATCAATAAGAATAGGCCCACACCCCGTCACCTAATAGTAAAATTTACAAGTCCCAGTGACAAAGAGAAAATCCTGAAAGCAGCCCGGGAAAAGAAGTCTGTAACATACAATGGTAAAAATATTAGATTGGCAGCTGACTTATCCACAGAGACCTGGCAGGCCAGAAAGAGCTGGCATGATATTTTCAGAGCACTAAACGAGAAAAACATGCAGCCAAGAATACTATATCCAGCTAGGCTATCATTGAAAATAGAAGGAGAGATTAAAAGCTTCCAGGACAAACAAAAACTGAAAGAATTTGCAAACACCAAACCAGCTCTACAGGAAATCTTGAAAGGGGTCCTCTAAGCAAAGAGAGAGCCTACAAGTGGTAGATCAGAAAGGAACAGAGACCATATACAGTAACAGTCACCTTACAGGAAATACAATGGCACTAAATTCATATCTCTCAATAGTTACCCTGAATGTGAATGGGCTAAATGCCCCTGTCAAAAGACACAGGGTATCAGAATGGATAAAAAAAAAACAAAACCCATCTATATGTTGCCTCCAAGAAACTCATTTTAAGCCCGAAGACACCTCCAGATTTAAAGTGAGGGGGTGGAAAAGAATTTACCATGCTAAAGGACATCAGAAGAAAGCAGGAGTGGCAATCCTTATATCAGATCAATTAGATTTTAAGCCAAAGACTATAATAAGAGATGAGAAAGGACACTATATCATACTCAAAGGGTCTGTCCAACAAGAAGATCTAACAATTTTAAATATCTATGCTCCCAACGTGGGAGCAGCCAACTATATAAACCAATTAATAACAAAATCAAAGAAACACATCAACAATAATACAATAATAGTAGGGGACTTTAACACTCCCCTCACTGAAATGGACAGATCATCCAAGCAAAAGATCAGCAAGGTAATAAAGGCCTTGAACGACACAATAGACCAGATGGACATCACAGATATATTCAGAACTTTTCATCCCAAAGCAACAGAATACACATTCTTCTCTAGTGCACATGGAACATTCTCCAGAATAGATCACATCCTCGGTCCTAAATCAGGACTCAACCGGTATCAAAAGATTGGGATCATTCCCTGCATATTTTCAGACCACAATGCTCTGAAGCTAGAACTCAACCACAAAGGGAAGTTTGGAAAGAACCCAAATACATGGAGACTAAACAGCATCTTTCTAAAGAATGAATGGATCAACCGGGAAATTAAAGAAGAATTGAAAAAAATCATGGAAACAAATGATAATGAAAATACAACGGTTCAAAATCTGTGGGAAACAACAAAGGCAGCCCTGAGAGGAAAATATATAGCGGTACAAGCCTTTCTCAAGAAACAAGAAAGGTCTCAGGTACACAACCTAGCTTACATCTAAAGGAGCTGGAGAAAGAACAAGAAAGAAACCCTAAGCCCAGCAGGAGAAGAGAAATCATAAAGATCAGAGCAGAAATCAATGAAATAGAAACCAAAAACACAATAGAACAAATCAACGAAACTAGGAGCTGGTTCTTTGAAAGAATTAATAAAATTGATAAACCCCTGGCCAGACTTATCAAAAAGAAAAGAGAAAGGACCCAAATAAATAAAATCATGAATGAAAGAGGAGAGATCACCACTAACACCAAAGAAATACAATCTATTATAAGAACATACTATGAGCAACTCTACACCAATAAATTTGACAATCTGGAAGAAATGGATGCAATCCTAGAAACATATAAACTACCACAACTGAACCAGGAAGAAATAGAAAGCCTGAACAGACCCATAACCAGTAAGGAGATTGAAACACTCATTAAAAATCTCCAAACAAACAAAAGCCCAGGGCCAGACGGCTTCCTGGGGGAATTCTAGCAAACATTTAAAGAAGAACTAATTCCTATTCTCCTGAAACTGTTCCAAAAAATAGAAATGGAAGGAAAACTTCCAAACTCATTTTATGAGGCCAGCATCACCTTGATCCCCAAACCAGACAAGGATCCCATCAAAAAAGAGAGCTATAGACCAATATCGTTGATGAACACAGATGCGAAAATACTCAACAAAATACTAGCCAATAGGATTCAACAGTACATTAAAAGGATTATTCACCACGACCAAGTGGGATTTATTCCAGGGCTGCAAGGTTGGTTCAACATCTGCAAATCAGTCAATGTGATACAACACATCAATAAAAGAAAGAACAAGAACCATATGATACTCTCAATAGATGTTGAAAAAGCATTTGACAAAGTACAGCATCCCTTCCTGATCAAAACTCTTCAAAGTGTAGGGATAGAGGGCACATACCTCAATATCATCAAAGCCATCTATGAAAAACCCACTGCAAATATCATTCTCAATGGAGAAAAACTGAAAGCTTTTCCACTAAGGTCAGGAACACGGCAGGGATGTCCATTATCACCACTGCTATTCAACATAGTACTAGAGGTCCTAGCCTCAGCAATCAGACAACAAAAGGAAGTTAAAGGCATCCAAATCGGCAAAGAAGAAGTCAAATTATCACTCTTCGCGGATGATATGATACTATATGTGGAAAACCCAAAAGACTCCACTCCAAAACTGCTAGAACTTATACAGGAATTCAGTAAAGTGTCAGGATATAAAAATCAATGCACAGAAATCAGTTGCATTTCTCTACTCCACCAACAAGACAGAAGAAAGAGAAATTAAGGAGTCAATCCCATTTACAATTGCACCCAAAACCATAAGATACCTAGAAATAAACCTAACCAAAGACGTACAGAATCTATACTCAGAAAACTGTAAGGTACTCATGAAAGAAATTGAGGAAGACACAAAGAAATGGGAAAATGTTCCATGCTCCTGGATTGGAAGAATAAATATTGTGAAAATGTCTATGCTACCTAAAGCAATCTACACATTTATTGCAATTCCTATCAAAGTACCATCCATTTTTTTCAAAGAAATGGAACAAATAATTCTAAAATTTATATGGAACCAGAAAAGACCTCGAATAGCCAAAGGGATATTGAAAAAGAAAGCCAAAGTTGGTGGCATCACAATTCCGGACTTCAAGCTCTATTACAAAGCTGTCATCATCAAAACAGCATGGTACTGGCACAAAAAGAGACACATAGATCAATGGAACAGAATAGAGAGCCCAGAAATAGACCCTCAACTCTACAGTCAACTAATCTTTGACAAAGCAGGAAAGACTGTCCAATGGAAAAAAGACAGCCTCTTCAATAAATGGTGCTGGGAAAATTGGACAGCCACATGCAGAAAAATGAAATTGGACCATTTCCTTACACCACACACGAAAATAGACTCAAAATGGATGAAGGACCTCAATGTGCGAAAGGAATCCATCAAAATCCTTGAGGAGAACACAGGCAGCAACCTCTTCGACCTCAGCCGCAGCAACATCTTCCTAGGAACAACGCCAAAGGCAAGGGAAGCAAGGGCAAAAATGAACTATTGGGATTTCATCAAGATCAAAAGCTTTTGCACAGCAAAGGAAACAGTTAACAAAATCAAAAGACAACTGACAGAATGGGAGAAGATATTTGCAAATGACAAATCAGATAAAGGACTAGTGTCCAGAATCTATAAAGAACTTAGCAAACTCAACACCCAAAGAACAAATAATCCAATCAGGAAATGGGCAGAGGACACGAACAGACATTTCTGCAAAGAAGACATCCAGATGGCCAACAGACACATGAAAAAGTGCTCCATATCACTCGGCATCAGGGAAATACAAATCAAAACCATAATGAGATATCACCTTACACCAGTCAGAATGGCTAAAATCAACAAGTCAGGAAATGACAGATGCTGGTGAGGATGTGGAGAAAGGGGAACCCTCCTACAGTGTTGGTGGGAATGCAAGCTGGTGCAGCCACTCTGGAAAACAGCATGGAGGTTCCTCAAAATGTTGAAAATAGAACTGCCCTATGACCCAGCAATTGCACTACTGGGTATTTACCCTAAAGATACAAACGTAGTGAACCAAAGGGGCACGTGCACCTGAATGTTTATAGCAGCAATGTCCACAATATCAAACTATGGAAAGAACCTAGATGTCCATCAACAGATGAATGGATCAAGAAGAAGTGGTATATATACACAATGGAATACTATGCAGCCATCAAAAGAAATGAAATCTTGCCATTTGCGACGACGTGGATGGAACTAGAGCGTATCATGCTTAGCGAAATAAGTCAAGCGGAGAAAGACAACTATCATATGATATCCCTGATATGAGGAAGTGGTGATGCAACATGGGGGCTTAAGTGAGTAGAAGAAGAATCAATGAAACAAGATGGAATTGGGAGGGAGACAAACCATAAGTGACTCTTAATCTCACAAAACAAACTGAGGGTTGCTGGGGGGAGGGGGTTTGGGAGAAGGGGGTGGGATTATGGACATTGGGGAGGGTACGTGCTTTGGTGAGTGCTGTGAAGTGTGTAAACCTGGTGATTCACAGACCTGTACCCCTGGGGATAAAAATACATTATATGTTTATAAAAAAATAAAAAATAAAATTTAAATTAAAAAAAAATCCAGATACCACTTACTCATGTCTCTATCCTAGGATCTAGCACAGTATTTAATACATAGGAAGTAGTCTAAGAATGGACCTAAATTCCTATATACCCCTACTCTGATGTTTAGTCCATCCAAAATTCCATTTCTCTCATCCCTTCTCCAAAGACTATTGAAGATAATATTGAAGACACCTCCTTCTGACGGCTAATCCAAAGTTTCCATTTGCTGTGCATTTTACTTGCACTGTGAGTACAATACACTCTAGTCTACCTTACAGTTTTTCATAAACATGCATCATCCTGATTAAAATGTTAGTGCAATGAGTTCATAGATAGCATCATTTCTCTTTACATCCCCCACCTAGCAGAGCTCATGCATACAACTGGTGGGTGAATCTTTCCAACTGCTGAAGAGTCATTTGAATATAACATTTCTTCAGATTTGAAACACAGATTTGTTGGTCAATATTTGATCCTTTTAAATTGAACCTCCATTCCTTACAGTCATTTGAATATTATTCTTGAGCACAGCGGTAGTAGCCTAACTAATTACGTCTCTTTTTCCTGTCCTTGGGAGTTAGGACTTTGGAACACAGCATCCTAGTTTATACCAATTTTCATGGAACATTTATAAAGATCTCCCTTGCCATAGTAGGTAGGGAAAAGCTGGGGGCTCTAGTTATCTGTCTGCTTATCTGATTAATTAACTACTCAACCAGCCTGGAATAGCGGGAAGAAAAAGAGCTTGAAGCCAGTCCCTTGAAGACTGTGCAGGTTGAGGACAAAAATGACAGGGGCAGATCCATCATGGACCGACTAGTGTTTCTCTGCTAGCCTATGGTAGAGATTTAAGGACCATCCTGTTGTTCAGAATACCTAATCTTGAAACACAAATGTAACTTTCTGATGTTTTCCCCCATGAGCTTCTGAAAATGAGCATTAAACATCTGCTCTTTGATACTTAACAGGATTTCAGGCCAGAAGGAACAAAACATGATGCTTTTGACTACAAAAAGAAAGTGTCCATTAGTGTAACTTCTATACCTGTATTATAACAGTAGTGACTGAAAAATCAACATGAAAGAAGAGAAAGAATTCTTGGAGATCTGGCCAAAGGGTATAAGTCTTTCAAAGCAGCTAGAGTCAAGGAATTTGATTTGGAAAGTGCATTGACCAATGCGCCACTTACAGTTCTGTTCAATGCAGACATCACTAATCAATTGTGGCATTAGATTTCCTCTGCACCATATCCCAGCCAGTCATTGATACAGTTACTATGTGCCCTCCCACAGTTAGACCAAAGCGCCCATTGCAAAGCAAACATGTAACTAATAGGACCCTAGTTTTCATTGCACGGTCAGCTTCACTCAACAAACTGAATTTCTGGCTACTTACTGGGGAATTTAGAGCTGAAAAGAATGTGGTAACTGTCTTTGGTGGCATCACAGTCTAGAGAAGAAGACAGATTCTAAAATAATTCATTGTAACATCATGGAAGGAATCATTGTCTTTAGTACCAGAGGCTGTAAAGTGGGGTGCTTAGTTTAGTCTGCAGTGGGGAAGGTTAGAGAGTGTGTATCGTATACATGAGCTGGGAAGAGCAGAGCAAAGAAGAATTAGAAAAATACTCAAGAGAGAGGAGATAGCATGAGTAAAGCACTGATTGTGCAGCAGCATGAGGGGGAGGGGGTTGCATGTGTGGGAGGCATAATATAAAAAGTACAGTATTTCTGGAAGGGAACGTCTGAGATGGGGATTGCTATAAATTCGGTTGGAGAGATAATCCAGGATCAGTTTAGGAAGGCCTCCTAAGAAATCTAGCTTCATTTTTCACAACCCCTGAAAACTACAAAGCTACATGGAAGGATTTTAAGGATGAATGAACAGACGGACAGATACATAGATAGATATAGAGATACAAATATAGATTTAAAAGTTAGATATTTATGGGACAAGTCAGAACAAATTGGGTTACAGATGGGAACTGAGGAGGGCGGGTGGTAGTAGGAAGAATCAGGTAAATTCAACTCTGGTTATAGGTCACATGGAGCTCACCTAAGAGGGTTCCCAACAGGCATCCACAGTATAAACTGACCACACTACCACCTACTCTCCTTCATGTGACCTAAAACCATCTCCATTAGAATTGGCATTTTGGATAAAACAGGCCATTGTTAAAATTGAGTGTATTACACCTGGAGAGATAGTGTGCTGGCTTTGCAAAGAGGGAAGCAAGGAATGGCAATTCCATCCCATTTCAGCAATTTATCTTGCCTCTTAGGTTAATTACCAAAACAGGGTCTGATGGAATGGTACCTGAGAAAGGAAAGCATTTGCCAAAAGGGAGTATAAAGTGGGACAAATGCCTCCAAAAGAAATGCCCATTGCCAGAAAAATTGCATAGTTGAACAGCTGAACCGACACTGAGGACTGCTAATATACTCTTTTATTCAACAGATTTATCAGCAAACATTTATCAACAATCACCATGTGCTATTGCATTGTTAAGCTCTATGGTATCACAAGATATGAGCCCCAGTCTCGTGGAAATTTGGCTTTAAGTCAGACATGTGCAAACATAAATCAATAGTGGAATTAAAAACCAAAGCTATGTACTATGTGGTACTGTTGGATGGCTCATAGGGAACTCATAGAAAAAGATCTTTCCTGTGGATATTTGAGAAAGTGAAACTGAGCTACAAAGGATGGTAAGATTAAAATAGGAAGAAGGATCCTGGGGACAAGAGAGTTTAAAATAACTTTCAAACTCCTCTCCATAACATAGAAGGAGATCAAGAAGGAAAGACAGGCAAGGAGAAGAGAGCCAACGCTCACAGCACATGGCCCAGACTTCCTATATATTTTCATTTGACTCCAACAATAGTCATCAGTCCTATTTTATAAATGTGGAAACTGAGGTTCACCAAGCTTAACTGTCTTGAACAAGGTCACGCAGCTGGTAAACAAATGGGCCGGGACAGAAGCCCAGGGATGTCCGCCTTTAAAGCAGGGTTTCTCAATCCCCGCACAATTGAAATTTAGGAGTGCATAATTCTTCATTGTGGTGGGCTGTCTTGCTTCCCTATTAGATGCCAGCGGCACCCCCGCCACTGTGACAACCAAAAATATCTTGAGACATTCCCAAGTATCCCCCAGGGAATAAAAGTGTCCCCAGTCGAGAGCCATTGATTTTAAAATTCTTCACATGATAGAAAGCTAAGAATGAGTTGACTTTGAACATGAATTCAGAGGACAGTAAGGAAATCAACTTTGATGGACCATAAGGTACATAATAAAAGATGTAGAAAATTATGATAAATAAATGCCTTAACACAGCAGTCTGAGTCAGAAAACAGGCAGGGATAGGGTAAGTCAGGCAGCAGGGCTCATTGGCTGGGACATGCTACAGGACCAGTACTGTGGGCATGGCCGTGACCACCCTCACATACTGGGTGCCCTGCTGATGCAGCATGCTCCCCACTCCCTTGCTGGAACAGGCCCCCTGGCATGCTGTGACTGGCAGTGCACCAGGGAAAGGATACTGTTGGACCGACCAAAAGGATTCTCCCCCACTATCCTCCTCTGTAACTAAGTCAGCAGGATTCAAAGTCAGCTGCAAGTTCATCTGATTGTCAAAGTCACGTCACATGGCTGAGCCCTTCCTAAGATTTGTGACTAGGATCTCCAATCTTATGTTTCTACAGTGGGGTAAAAGAAAAAGACAAATGTCCACTACAGGTTTTTGTTGACTGGGTGGTCTTTTCCCTACATACATGATCCTGCTAGAGATGGGGAGATGTCACCACTTAAATGGAGAGTGGGCTCACTCATCGTGAGTGAGGCTGGAGGGAGAGGGATGGTGCGTAAGACTCATGCAAGACGATTCCAAATGCTTCAGCATCCCCCTGTAGCCCTCATTCCCACCATTTCAGCCAATGTTAGGCTTTCCCTCCACCTCCTCCTCTCACTGTTGGGCAATTGCAGTTGTCCAAGTGCTGTTAAAACAGAGTGACTGCATTTCAAGCATGCACAATGAATAGCCAGTCTTCAAAGGAATGGAGATTTTTCTCTCATCTACATGTTCCAAAAAGGAGTTTACAGCCCAATTTCCTATCCTCTTCAGAGGACAGAATCAAGACCTGCAGAATTGAAACTGCCATCCACTGTGATCTACTAGATGAAGGCTTATCCAGAAGGAATACATCAAAGGATGTATTTCCTATTTCTGCATAAGGTCTGAAACAACGAGTCGGCTTTATAATCAGTGCTTTCAAGTAAGTTACACCTTGAATTACACAAAAGACCTGACCTTGCAAGAGTTCTTCCATTTCAGCCGTTGCTGTCCCTCTCTCTCTCTGGTCTCTGCTGTACAGATTGTTCTTATCTGTGGTGAGTGATTCAAAGACAAACCTAAACTGTGAAATCGGTCATAAAGAATAGTTAGTGCTTCCTTTCTTCTTCTTATTGATGCAGAGAGCTCTTTCTCTGGTTAGAAATTTCCCTTCCTGTGATAACCAAAAGTTCCTTTTGACTTATTCCATTGAATATGTCCCCTAAAGTGTTGAGGCTGGCTCTTTGGTCCAGCTTCCCAAAAAAGCAGTCACCTCCCACTAAAAGAAAAAAAGGAAGGGAGAAATAATGGAAATAATGAGTTAATCTAGAAATAGCAAAGGACTGATCCTACCAGTAAGCTGTAGGAGATAGAGGCTTATTTCTTCTTTCCTCTAGCAAAGAAATCGATATATATTTGGTTGAGCCAACAAAGCTGCATGATATTTTTTTCCAAATGATTTTTCTCTGCTTTTAAATCAATTCTCTGAATGGATTAGGAGGAAAAAGAAAGAAAGAAGCCTTGAATTGGAGAGGAAAACTTTTCCTTTCTTCCTTCCTAGGTTCTTTGGGTGGCCTAATAATTGAATTGACATAAGACAGATTGACAGGAGAAAACAAAACAAAGCAAAACAAGTTTTGATTTGTACATCCAGGAGCTCTTAGAAATATAAGTGTCGAAGAAGTGACAAAAGCAGGCAGCTTCTATTATTTTTAGACAAAGAAATAATCAATTTGTGAATAGTGAATCAGACAGGGGCTTGGCCTGAGGTAGCAAATTAATTAAATAATAAGATTGGTTTATATAACCTACTTGGCCCTGAATTTCCTATCTCTCAAAATAAGGATGACTTCTGCTCTCCAGGTGCAGGGAGAATACCCCTCATATGGGCAATTTACTTCTTACTTTCAGGTGAATAGAGGAAGTTCAGAACGTCCTTCTTGTACTGGCTATTACTAACCTAACTTTAATTCAAACTATTTACTATATCAAAGCAGCATATTATAAGGTGCCTGCCCTGGATCTCATCATTTTAATACAGGTTTAGTTTTAAGTCTCAAAAACAATGAACCAGCTGATTGAACAGTTCTTCCTTCCAGGTAGGTTTAAGGATTAAGTATATAGATTATTTAGGGTGCTTTCGGCAACAAGTTAAAGAAACTCCACCCCAAGCTGGTTCAACTGTGAAAAATTTGGTTCTTTCGTATAAAAAGAAACCCCAAGATAGTATGGCACTCAGAGTTATTTGATTTAGAAAGTCAAGGGCCTGGGGTCCTGTTGTTCCTCCAGTCTACCAAGGCTAAAATAGTTTCATTTTCAAGATGGTAGCAAGGTAGCAGTTCAAGGTGAACTACGTATCTGTGACATAATCCAGAGGTAAAGAGTATGTCTTCCTGTGGTCTTCTTAATAATGTGAAGACACTTTTCCTAGGTGTTCTTCAATATGATTTTATTTCTTAATATTCAGAATTGAATCCTGTGCCTTCTCTGGACCCTTAGGCTAGTGGTTCACAAATTGGAGAATAATACTATGATGCATTTTTGGTTGCCACAATAACTGGATGACTCTGAATATTTAGCAGGAAATAAGACTGCCAAATGTCTACAGACATATAAAGAGCACTGCCCAAAAAAGAATGGCACCACCTAAAATGTCAAGGGACTCTTTTTGAGAAACACTCCCCTTAATTAATCAGGTATTCTTTGGACCAGAGAATGCTTTTAGTTTTCCCTTAGGCATTTGCCTGCAGATAGGAAGGGTGCATACCTGACCAAAATTAAAAAAGGTTTTCCTGTTAAAAGGAAAGAAATTGTCAATGGATGTTGGCTAGCCAACTGATAATGTTTCTTGTATTACATTATCATCATCTGACCCTGAAACAAATGTCATTTTTTCACTTACTATTATATTGATATGAGTCACATTTTTTTAAAAAGTCTGTGTAGGACTCCTAGAGACTTAGAGGACCAATTAAGAAGCTGCTGCAATAACCTGCGTTGGAAATTACATGGCTATGAATTAAGGCAGTGGTAAAGGAGATGGAAAGAAGTGAATGGACTCTAGAGCTATTTTGGACAGAATTCAATAGGTCTTGGGAAGTGACTTAGATTTAGAGTGTTCAGGATAATTTTTTGGTTTATGGAAGTCTGAAGCCATCCACTAAATTCCAGTCATTCTTTCATATCCATTGAAAAGTGGTATCCAGCTCACCATACTATTCTACACCAATATGCATGCCCTCCTCCCTGATGACATCAGTAACCACACAGAGAATACATAAATGCCTTGGTCCTCTGTTGGCTACTTTCAGTGCCTTGGCCCTCTCTATGTTACTTTCTCACCTCCAGTTTTCTTGTCTTTCTTGTCTCCTCTCCCATTCATTCATATACTTATAACTACATCTTATTACCAATAGCTGGACCACTTTCAAAATCAAAATTTCACTTTTTTCTGTATTTACAGTTTCCTCTCCTTTTGGAAATCTTGGTTCTAAATATTAATCAATTCTGCCATCCTCCAGTCTTGTTAATTCACCCCTTTTTCACTATCCAATATGACTCATCTAATATCACTTTTTTCCTTTACCTAAATAAGATTTGGTTGTCTATTTTTAAAATTAAACCTGAGCATACAAATTTAGCACCTTTGTATCTGTCTACAGTCACGTTTAAATTCAAATCTCTACATATTTTTTGACCAAAACAGACACTGAAAAATAGTGCCACCTTGCTTCTGTGTTTAGTTCTAATTACTATGAGGCCTTAATCTCATTAACAATATTAGATCTCAATGGCTTCTGAATTGGAGGAGTGGCACAAGCTCCTGAAATAATGCACACAGAAGAAAGAGGAAATAGAGGGATGAAGAATTAAAAATTCAACATGTTGATTTTCATGTGTCTTTGGGACATCCACATAAAACTATTCCTTAGGGCCCTGTGTATTAAAGTTAGGTCCAAAAGACGGGGCGCCTGGGTGGCTCAGTGGGTTAAGCCGCTGCCTTCAGCTCAGGTCATGATCTCGGGGTCCTGGGATCGAGTCCCGCATTGGGCTCTCTGCTCAGCAGGGAGCCTGCTTCCCTTCCTCTCTCTCTGCCTGCCTCTCTGCCTACTTGTGATCTCTGTCAAATAAATAAATAAAATCTTTAAAAAAAAAAAAGATAGGAAAGAAAGGATACCAATTTGGTAAGATTGCTGATGAAAAAAAAAAAAAAATATTTCAATCTCAATTAATGCCAAACTTCTATTTTAGGGGAGACTTAGCAGAAGGCACAACTTGAATCCCAAATCTAGAACAACATCAATATAAATGATGTGCACTCAAGGTCCTCCAAAGACAGCATGAAATAAAAGGAATGATAAAAATAGTAATTATAGTAATAATTATAATAATAGAAAGAAAAATTGTTATAGTAGGATTAAGCAGTTATTGAGAATGTGCTTATTGTCAGACATTGCAATAAGCACCTCACCTTCATTAAATCATGGAATCCTTATAACTCTCTAAGGAATGTATTATTGTTCTCCTAACTTACCAGTGGAAGAACTGAGGCTCCAGAGAAGGGGAGAAATGTGCCTTCTGTAAAGAACAATGGACTAGGTAGGAGATTATTTTCAAACTCAACTCTACCATGAACTATGTGTCCTTGAGTAAATTATGCTTGTCTTTGGGTCTCAGTTTTGCTAAATGTGGGAGGTTGACCAGATAATCTTTACAGACCTATTTTTATGAATCCTGTATATATTTCAGTCAGCCTGAATCTTAGATGTCCTAATGCCATCTCCTAAAACCCATGATAATAGTACACTGGTGGGATGCCTAGGTGGCTCAGTCGGTTAAGCATCTGCCTTTGGCTCAGGTCACGATCCCAGGGTCCTAGAATTAAGCCCCATATCAGACTCCCATCTCCCTCTGTCATTTTCCCTGCTTGTGGGTGTGCATGCTCTGCCAAATAAATAAATAAAATAGTACACAGGTGTAATATCAACATTAATAACAACTTAATAAAGGCTTAGAATGAATTAATTTTGGTGTAAAATGCTCAAATTTTATTTCCTTTAATCATTACAATCAATCAGTAGAACACAGTGGAAATGCTGCTATGATAATTCTGACCTAGCCCTTAACTGCCTTGAGAGCTTCCACTGTCTCCTTGGAATGCTTACTCTTAAACCATTCTGCCTTATTACTCAGAAGCCATGCCATGTAGACATGAACCAAGGACCCCAGTCAATGGCACAGCCCTGAATTCCCAGTCTAGCTTACAGTTGGACCTAGGACCTAAGCTGATACCTTGTGAAGCGGAAGAACAACCTAGCTATCACGCACTACCACGTAACAAATTATTGCTTTGAGCTACTAGGTTTTGTGGTTGATTGTTCCATAGCAATCAATAACTGACATTGTTACCACACACCTACCCATTTTACAGATAGAGAAACTAAAGCTTCAGGGAGTTTCATTAATTGTAGATCACACATCAAGAAAGTGATAGAATAAATATCTGAAGAGAGTTCTGTTAAATTCCAGAGTCCACACTTGAAAGCACTATGCGAAACAGCTTCTCATTTTAATCCTGATTCATCAGCCGTGTCTTTAGGCAGGCATATGAATGTGGACACTCTTTTTTCTTATGAAGACAGCTGCTAAACCTACATGGACATTACAAAAATCTGTTCTCCTTGATTAATTCTACAATTGCTGGAAGTATTTGACAAATAATGGGCACTAAATGTACTCTGGGATACTTCGTATAGATTACAGACGAAAAGCCAGAAGCCTAGAAGAACTTCTCTCACTGGAGTTTCTTTAATTTGCTAAAGCCTGAGGCAGTTACAAGTAGCCTCGAAATTCCCTCGTCTGCCTCGCCAGCTGTAGACACCTGTGCATTAAATTACTGCAATATTGCTTTCTGTGTGCACTTAGCATTTCCCAGTTTTTATCATCTAGAAAAAGGCATAAATACATCAAGACTAAGTTCCAAGCAGATGGTGCTAAATTTATTTACCTGATACTTCTTACTTTAATAAAGCTAAAGTAAATTTTGCTCAGAAAATGCAGCCTTCAGAAAATAATTGGGGGGTGGGGTGGGGGAGGGGAGCACATGAGCTGACTCAGCAAAAATGAAAATCCTAAGTAGTTTACATTGAATCAAGCCTAGGCAATAATTTAAAGGTGCCAATGTACCCCTTCCCTTTATCCTGCAACACCGTGTCCACCCTGCATGAAGTACCCCGTGCTTTTAAAAATATGGTTTAAATGAAAATATATTGGTGCTTTCTGTGGATGATCGCTAAAGACTGAAGTGAATGGAAAATGTGATGGAATGTGGGGTCAGGATAGGAAAATATATATGCTCAAATGTAAACAATTTAAACTTTTTACATGAAATCAGTCAAAGTCACTGAACACAGTGTGCCTGCTTTAGCATGGTAGAACTATGGTATCCCTCACCTTTTAATTCACAGGTAAAAATTTTGATTGTGGTTTCCATATTCATTTAAGTAGTAATAATAAGAATAAAGTGTACATTCCTGTATTACTTTGTAATTTATAAGACATTGTCATATATGACACTTGATTTGATCCTTATAACAACTCAGACTAGGTATTATTACATGCAAGACCATAAAATTAAATCCCAAACCAGGAGTTAATTCACCTCTAGAATATCATAACTTCAGTTGACCTCTTCAGCTCCAAGTGTCTTTAAAAAAAGAATGGTGAATGATTTAAAAAAAAACAAAAAAAACCACTTTTAATTGATTTTTATGACATATCTATTCTAATCTGGTATTCTTGGTTAAGCATATAATAAGCTCTCTATTTTAAAAATGGCTTAAAATGTCATTCAGGGGCGCCTGAGTGGCACAGTCCATTAAGTGGCTGTGCTCGTGGGACTCTCTCTCTCTCTCTCTCTCTGTCCCTCCCCATGTTGCCCTCTCTCTAATAAGTAAAATCATTTTAAAAAGATGTCATCCATATCACCAGTGACAAATTATGCAAAGATTTATAGTTCCTAGTATTTGTTCACTAAGAAAACTACCCAACACTTCTTTCAATGGAGTCCAATGCTGCCAAAGAAAGTAGTCTCGTTTTTGAGACAGTGCAAATAATGGCAACTGCCCTTGTAGACATCCCTTGATGTGTTCACCTGCTGCCATTTCTCCAATCCTTTATTAGGGCTACACTTTTTCATTCAATTTTCATTGAGGTCTCATTTAGATGCAGTATACTTTACAGATCCTAAAGGTATAATTCTATCATTCCAGAAAGTTCCATAGAGCCCTTTTCCAGACAGTGCTCAATCTGAAGGCAACCTCTTTTCTGTTACTTTTCATCAAACACTTGTTTTGCCTATTCTAGAGATTTATACAAATATACTTTTTTTTTTGGCACCCAGCTCAGCATAATGGTTTGAGATACATCATTGCTATTGCAGGTATAGCTAGTTTGGTCTTTTTCACTACTGCATAGCATTCTCTGCATGTTTCTGTATCTATTCCCCTGTTAATGAATATTCGAGTTGTTCGTGTTTTTGTACAGCTTCATTTTAGGATGACATTTTACGCTCTTAAAATGCGTACATAAATAAAGAAATCTGTCAGCAAATACACGTTTTGCTCTGTGTGTGTGTTAGCTAAAGTAGAATTTATTTTGTGAATCAATGTAAGTGCATTAAACACTTTGCACTTGAAACATAAATAAATCAGTCTGGCTCCCAGACTCCATGGCTGTGTGGTAGACAGTCTGAGGAACGTTGTGATGCGAAAAGACCCCTACAACACTAGAGCTCTGCTGTCTGTGTTCAACGGTAAGCGGTAAACTCACAAGAAAGAGATGTACACTCAGCTCTGTCCTTGCAGGTTGCTGGGTCTGTGCACAGTGCTTCAGCTGTTAAAATGTTCCTGGAACATTCACCAGCCAGATTCTGGCGTCATGAGTATAAACACATCAGCAGTTCTGATCATTTAAAATCCTGGTTTCAACTGCCTCTCTCCTTTTCTCTGAAGCCCTTAGGTTCATCACGGTTTGCTAATTAAAGCAAAAGACTTAAGCCTTTCAGCCTTGCGTGTGCAGCTAATTCGACCGTGAGGGATGCAGCAAATGAGTCAATTAACATTCCATAGCGTGCATTTATCTAGCACCTGCTGTGTGCCAAACACTGCACAGCGTTGGCTGAGTTTCCTAACAGGTTGCAGAGAGGAAGTGGGATGCTGTGAGTTAAAGAATACTGGGGCTGGTGTCAGAAAGCCCAAGTCTGTCCTGCTTTCCTACTTTCTTGGATCTAAGACAATTCATTTCAACTCAGAACCTCAGCTATGGATTAACAAGCAGGAGGTTCTAATGTTTTGGGTCACAAACTAAGCTGTGAAAACAATGCATAGACTTTTTTTTTTTTTTTTTTTTTTTTTAACCAATTACTTTCGGCCCCTATTTCTCAGGATGGTCAGAATTTAACCTCAGGGAATTTAGGTAATCCTACTCATCATAGAAGAGATTCTCTGTCAATATAAGAAACTTCCTGTTTCTCCCTCAGAGCTGTCTTTGAGTGCCCATGTGGATGACAATGTTATCCACTTGTCATCTGCCAAGTCTCATATGCTCTGGACTCTCCATTCCATATTTCTCCAGCAAAGCTCCTTATTCATCCTTATGACCTCTCATGGTCAGGTTTTCTGGCTTCAGTGCCACCTCAGTACTGTTCTGGACATTGAGGGAAAAATTCTAGACCTCCCAGCACTGTGGTACAAGACCTAGTAAGAGTTTCAGCTCCATGATCACAAACTCCCCACCTGATACCTATGCTCTCTTCATCCGTACAAGGCTGGGATACAGAAGTATCTGAGACCTTGCGATTTTCTCTGACTGCATCCAGAAAGCAATGCATTGACAGCCTCCCCACTGGTGTATGAGGAACATTGTCAATTCAAAAAAAAGTGTCCAATCTTTGTGGACAAATTGCCAAGATGCATCTCTTCTGGGCAAACCATCTAGAAGAAAACTTTTGCCTCAGTAGCTTGTGGAGCAATGTACAAGCTGAATCAGAGGCCCACATTCAGTCCCTCATCCAAGGCACTGAGGACAGGGCACTCTGAGTCAGCAAGCACAGAGTGTTGTCCCTAGACCAGGCTCTCACATCGCTCTTCTGTCTGGTTTATCTCATTCTGTCCTCTTTTCTCTCAGGATCCAACCCAGGACCTTTCACCTCTTCTACTTCTTGCATTTGCTCTCTCCTCTCTCTCCATCTTGAAAGTGGCAACAACTTTCTCTAGTCACAGAACTGTCCTATTGTATCTTTCACTGGCTATGACTCAGCCTTTGGAAAAACACAGTAACTTTTTACTTCAAGTACTTACTTGAGGTAAATGAGCACAGCAGTGCATATTCAGAACTCAAGAGCCACAACTTGACAATTTCTTTTACTCTGTATTTCTCTGTGCTATCTCTACTTGAGGTGGGGGGTGCTATATGGTTGGGCGGCTCCAGGAGAGGTGGGGTCACAGGCTGAAGGCCGTGCTTGGGCACCATGGCAGCCATGGAGCATTCTGCTCCATGCTCCTTCAAGGAAGAACTTTCCGTTCAGTTCAAGCAGTGAGCTTAGCTGAAAGCTGCCAGCGGTGACGCCTACAGGATCTTGAGCCAAGACCACTGTCTTCTTGAACACCTTCCAGCCAATGACTGATCATAGTGGCTGGTTAGGGCTTGGCTATTTCTTTAAAAGAGGACTCCTCTTAAGGGTAATCTCTGCTTTGGAGCTCTCCCCACTGGGCTGACACTTGGCTGACTCTTTGCCAGATCTGCATCATGGCCTGAGGTTCTCCCTGCACCATCCTGCCCCCTGACTTTTCTTTATTTTGCACAGCCTTCTCCCCCTAAATAAACCTCTAACTTAGTGTCAGCTTCTCAAAGAGTCCAAACTAGCACAGGTCTGAAAATTCATCTACTTTAGCAATTAAATAATACTCTACCTCGGAACACATAGGTGGCTCAGTCAGTTAAGTATCTGCCTTCGGCTCAGGTCACAATCCCAGGGTCCTGGGATCAAGTTCTGTATCAGACTTCCTGCACAGCCAGGAGCCTGCTTCTCTCTCTGCCTGCTGCTCCCCCTGCTTGTGCGCTCTCTCTCTCTCTCATAAATAAATAAATAAATAAAATCTTAAAAAAAAAATACTCTACCAAACAGCAGAGTATTAAAATACCCAGTCAATGACTCCCATTGCCCCTAATATTCTCTCTTCCCCCTTCCTCATTTCTCCCTAAAAATTATAAGTGAAAGAACAACGATGCGCTCAGATAATCATGCCAATTTGCAAACCTCCCCAAGCAGAGATTTAATCCTTCCCGCCTCTCTTCCTGCTTTCCTACCAGTTATCCTCACTAAAGACAATAAAACAACAAAGGGAAAATAGCCTAACTATAGCTAACCCCAGAACAAGAGTTCTACTTAGAGTCTTGTTTTATCTGAATCACCTTTCAAAACTGGTGGAAGTGGATAAATCAAAGTAAATTGGAAGGCATCAGAACTGCTAGTTCAGTCAGTAATTGTTGGTTGAAGACATGGAAAACATAATGTTTCTCATATGGAAAGTAAAAGACATTGAGGGTAGTAGGAAACTTTGAGTTGCATATTTAGTGTATATTCTGTTAATTATAACCCCCATAAGTAAAGACGTCAGGTTTTATTTGTTTACTACTCTATACCTAGTCTGGGTCAAAAATACATATATTCTTGAATAAATGCATTTTAGGCACAAAACAAACCAACTACGTGATGGAATTGCTCAGCCTGGTCACTTGAACTACTCTTTACATTTGGCCTTTAGTGAAATTTAATAGGTTCCCAAAATCAAATCCATCTTAGAAAAATATCCTTTGCTGGGAGACAGCCTGTCTCATTAATTATTTTGTGCAACCCAGAAGAACAAAGGACAGATTCATTGGACCTGACTCTGAAAAGGAGTCACCTTTGGATCCTTAACTAGCTCTTCTACAACCAGAAATGATTTTTCTCTTCTCAGAGATTTCAATAAGAGAAAGAGAGAAAAGAGCGAAAGAGACAGAAAAAAGAGAGAGAAAAAGAATGGGGTACAGATTGAGGCTATGGTGACTATTACAGAAAGTCAACACTGTGATGGCTTGGCTGAGATGAATCTGTGTGAGTTTCTGTTGTTGCTATTGGTTGTGGTTGTTGTTGGTGGTGCCAGAGAGTAGGCAAAGCCCCCCAAGAAGAAAATGACACAAAAGCCTTAAAGACCAAAACAGGAAGTGTTTAGTAAAATCAGGAAGAATCTGCACACTTCCTAAGATAGGGGTCCAGGAATAAGTTTAGGTAAGGAAAGGCCATCATTGTCACCATAATGAGCTTGCCTGGATGTCTTAGCATCTATACATTATCAGGTGCTTGATATGTGTTACAGAATACATCGGTTTAATAGATAGGTTGGGGCACCTGGGCGGCTCAGTGGGTTAAAGCCTCTGCCTTCAGTTCAGGTCATGATCCCAGGCTCTTGGGATAATGTCCCGCATCAGGCTCTTTGCTCAGTGTGGAGCCTGCTTCCCCTTTCTCTTTCTGCCTGCCTCTCTGTGATCTATGTCTGTCAAATAAATAAATACAATCTTAAAAAAACAAAAAAACAAAAAAACACACAGGTTAAGAGAAGTCTGTGTTGGGGCTTCTGGGTGGCTCAGTCATTAAGCGCCTGCCTTTGGCTCAGGTCATGATCCCAGGGTCCTGGGATTGGGCATCACATCGGGCTTCCTGCTTAGTGGAAAACCTGCTTCTCCCACTCACACTCCCCCTGCTTGTGTTCTCTCTCTCTCTGTCAAATAAATAAATCTTAAAAACAAAACAAAACAAAATGAACAACAACAACAAAAAACTTTAAGAGAACTTTGTGTTAAACAAGCTGTAAGGACAGGCATGTGGGAGAGAACTGATCCATTTCAGTGTAATAACAGTGCTGAGTATATTGCAAAGTTATGACCCAGCTTCTTGAGGGTAGCTGTTGGCAATGGAGATGACATCTGTATTCTATGTAATTGCATGTTCATAGTAGTCTCACTATAAATATATATTGAGTCAATGAAGATTTTTACTACTTAAAAGGATTGTACAAAACTCTGTTAAAGGAGCATAAGAAAGTTCACAAAGTGGAGGATTCAAAAGGATTTCAGCATGGCCATCATTACTCTAAAACTTGTGGTACTGCCCAAAATCACAGTGAAAGGTAAAATATGCATTTGGACATAAAAGTCATATGTTATCTGATCATTATCTGAAAAAGTAATGCCCATTCTTCACTATAGGTATATAATGTGTTGTGGAGGGGGGAGAGGAGAATGGGAAAGAATGAAGTCCATCAGTGCATGCCCTCTAGAAGCTTACCCTCTACTTCTAGGCATTTCATATGCAAAAAAGAGATTGTCCAACAAACAAGAGTCAATGGAACAGGGACAAGGAAAGAGAGAGACAGGAGATAAGCAAATTGCATTGCATGTAAACTAAAAGGTTTTCCTTCCAAGAGTCTGGAGCAGAACTCTTTTCAACTGTATACCTCCACCTTAAACCATTTTACCTCTGTCTTTACCACTCTTGTATTTGAAATCTGTCAAATTCCAGAGTGACAAGGACAGAAAAAGAAAATGGAAAATCCAAAGCATAAACGATGAGTCTTTACCAGAATTTGGCAGTCCTTCCTAAAGTCTCTTTTATTTTTAATGTTAGATAGAAGTAGAAAGGCAATCTCCACTGTTTACCAATAAGCTATTTCAATCTTCTCTATGTATGTCATAATCCTGTGTGCTTAACTTTCTAACATGTATATAATTTCATAACGACTGGCCCAAGAAATTAAAGGGAAGGAAAGCAGTGTAACTAGTTTCTTAGTTACTGTTCCAGGGCCTCTAGAAGTTATTTCTATGTCAGCAGGATCTTTCAGCAATCCTAAACTCACAACAGAACTCACTTTTTATTTATTTATTTATTATTATTTTTTTTTTTTACAAAATCTTGCAACAATAATGCATTCCTGATGGGTAGAATCACTTTGCTTCCTTTGCCCTGTGATTTCCTGTTCCCTGCAGACCCAGTGATCTCTTTCAGCCTCTTCCTGAGTGCCTTGATGAGTAAATTAAAGAGTAAATTGATGGTTGTCTTATTTGATTTCCTCAGGAATTAGTGTAATGACTGATAGGCTATCTAAATGTGCAAATAGCTTTAAAAAAGAAAGATGTGTTTTTCCAAGGACTCTGTTCTCAGGCTCATTCCTTGTGATAACATTGACCATGGCTCTGACCAAACATGCTTCACAAAGTGATTGATCAATTATTGCCCCAATGGAAAAGTGTCCAAAATGAAATCACCTTGGACTTGCCCTAAATGCCCTTTACTCCAAAGTCAATTATAGATGGATTACATTAAGGCAGCAAATATTTTCATTTTCCCTCTGGATAAAAATAAGTCATTTGAAAGGTTATTTTTTTCTTTTGTTTTACTTTCAGGCAACTGCTCCTTATTCCAATGCCATGCCCTCCATAGCAGACAATATAGAAGAAAAATAATGTTATTTAACATGTTATCAACCAGAATCACCTTGGGTGATGCGAAAAACCAAAAACACATGGAAAAATCTGATAGGAAGAAGGAAAGTGACGAACTGTAGTGGGAAATCACTTAATGGGAAATCAAGCAACGTCTCAGGGGCTCAGAGTCTCTCTGTTAACTCCACTCCTTCATTTCAAAGAAATCTGTATTCGTTTCTGCAAAAATATGTTAATTAACATGTACACCAGGGAACTATAAGTCATTGAGGGACAAGGCCTAAACAATAGTGAGAAACAAATATGACTTAAACTCAAATTCCTATTTATCACTAATTTTTTAAGACAAAGGCTATTGATATTTCCAGAAGACACTGAAGCTCACTTCACTAGCCTCAAGGGGCCAATGCTTGGATGGCCATGACCAGTTTCCAGCACAGCTGTGGCATAAGAGAAAATAAAACCAAAATTACACAATTATTTTTTTTCAATGTTGGCCTGAACCAGATTTTTGAAAGACACCTAAAATAAAAACCCAGAATTTTCTTAGCAGTGTCTTCTGGATCCCTTGTTTACTCAAAAATTGGACAAATTTTTGTTTCACAAAATTATGAAAAGTGTTCCATGTTCAAAACTCCAGTAAAACAAGACATTATTCATAAATCATTCAATATTATCCTTAATGTAAACTTGCTGGACAGATTGAGGGCCAAATAACCACAATTTCAAACTTTGGAGAAAATAGTGAAAATTATGGCTAGTACACATCAGTACTTATGGAACAAAGCTACATCCAGGTTCAGAAGAAAATCCATAGCCTTAAGTACTCATATTAATTAATAATAAGTAGTAAAAATAAATTAATATTCAATTAAAGCAATTATGGAAAACAAGTAAAACTACGGTAAAAGGATTAACTTAAAGCTAAAACTAGAAAATACAAATTAGAAAAAACAGAAATAGTAAACGAATCCAGGAGATGATATTTGGAAAATAAATGACTAAATAACTATTAAGCTACAAAAGAAGGTCCAAATGTAAATATTAGCAATAAGAGAATGGAAAATAACTGCAGATAAAAAGGAAAGTAAATGAATTATAAGGGATAAGTCCATTCAACTATGCATGCCCATTTGAAAGTCTATGAAAATAAATTTCTTAATAAAAATATACATAGTTAAAATTGGCCTCACATAATGTGGGAAAACAACAACAAAAAAGTATATTTCACCTTGGACTTAACTTGAAAATCATAAAGGGTGTTTTTAAAAGATAACCCCACTTTTGACTAACTCAGAACTTCTCCAACTCCCTATGATGAAGTGGCGTGGGAAAACAAAACGATGCTGGCACAGATGGGAGAGATCAGACCACAGCACAGGGTACAGCTTTATGAAGTTACTGTAGAACTTAAGGGGCAGCCAGGCCTTAAACATGAGTCCAGAGAAGAGGAAACCTCAAGAGTTGAGCTGATATGCTGTATATTGCTCTTCCTTCTGGGACACATGCTGATTAATGATGCAGAAACAAAGACCAGGAGCATAAACAAATAAATGCTGCAAAGAAAGAGAAAAATCAGCAAGGCTTTGGCAATCTCATAGGACCAGGGAGGAAAAAGTAGAATTTAGAGCTAGCAAGGCAGTCAACATTAGAAAGCCACGATCCCAGAGAAAAGTAATGCAGACAAGTAAAACTTATTGGCTTCCCTCAAAGACATTTACTGTATTCTCAAGCTGTCCAGACTCCGAGGTTAACATTCCATCCGGAAAGCCCAAGAGCAGAGAGCAATTTCTGGCAGTCTTATGATACCAACCAGATTAAAAGTGGAATTTGCAACTTGCCTCCTGAAGAGTCAATACTAGGCTGTCAGTTGAAAACCCTAGGGACTATGCCCTAAAAATTAGAGGAAATCAGAAAGACTGAGGCTTCCTAAAATCTAGCCTGAGTCAGTTCACTCCTGTATTGGATTAAGTTGATCTGCTTCATCACCCAGAGTACCCACATGTTTTCATTCACAAAATATAGATTTGAATTAAAAAAATTATGAAGCATATCAAGAAACAAGACCAAGAGAAAAAAATATATAGATAATAGACTACACCCACAGGTGACCTAGCTATTAGTAATCAGGCAAAAAGTTTAAGATATCTCTGATTAACACATTCTGGAGGATTTTATGAACCAACTGAAATTTATTTTTAAACGAATTAAATGGGAATTCTAGAAATTAAAAATACAGTAACTAAAAATAATAATTCATTTTTTTCTTTTTTTTTTTTTTGTTTTTATTTCATTTTGTTTTTACAGCAGGCTTGACACAGCTAACTGGAATACAAATCAGTAGAATATCCAGGCTAAAGCACATATGCCAGGATATGTGTTAATTTCCTCCAGAATTAAAAAAAGGGAAAGAACAACATCTGGAGCAACTGTAATTACTAAAATCACTATTAACTTTTCAACAGTCTGTCTTTCTTAAAAAATCTATCTACTTTCAAATGAGATCTATCCATCTATCTATCTACTTTCAACTGGACTTTAAATGAGGATTGGAAGTATCTTTCATGCCTCTTAATCTTCGAAATCTTAAAAACAAACAAACAAACAAAAAAAACCCTTACTTCATAAATCAGAAAACCAATGTGGCAATTCCACCAAATATACATCCAGAAACTTGGACAATATTTGCAGGACTGGTGAACCTACCATGAGGAAGACTTGGGAAAAAATTCCACCTTTCATCTAATATTCATGAGCCTCCCAATGACCGATGGACCACAGAAGTATTGAGAATCCCAGAGAACTGGTATTAATTCAAAATGAATATTCAATATTTTTCCCAAAGTCAAAATATCTTTCTAGCCCCAAGTCAGAATCACACTAGTGAATTGTCTCAGGTGTTCTTGAGGATATCTGAAAAATCATATTCCCAACCTGAGATGCTATAATATTGCCCTTCTTTAAGAGGACACAGTTGGTACGTAATTGAGTATACACAATAGAAACAAATCATATACTCAAAAAACAAATCATCTTTTCTGTTCAGATTTTAGCCTCAAGTTATTCAGACCAAGAAAGAGTAGAATAGACTGACTCCTATCTTGTTCTTGAGGACTCCATGATTACTCACTTTCAAAATTCTCTGAGGGTCAATTCATTCTGATTATTGGTACAACTTTGCTACTTTTGGAACTATTCCTGTCTGGTATTTTGCAAGCAATTTGACTCTGTCTCTATCCTCAGAATCCTATTATTCTCACTGAAATCAGGAAACGTATTTCAAAATTAATATCTCCCATCTTCATAACAATTGAAATAAATTTGACAGGCAAAATCTCTAATGTTTAGTTTTCCCAATTCCTATGTTTCAGTAGGAGGAACAAGAACTTCTCACAGGCCCCTGAGGAAGATCAGGGGCAGCCATCTTGAAAGGCATTATCCTTGATGGAAGTCACCATTGTGAGGGGGATGAGATGGCCTAAAAACTGGAGGTGAATACTGCACAGACTTGGAAGCCAGTGCAAGCCAAATGTTAGCCCAGTTGCTAGGGAAGAGTTATCAATTTTCTTCACCAAGCTGAGAGAAACAGATGGTAAGTTCCAGTGGCTGACTTAAGTAAGGAATGCCTGGAGGATGAACAGCAAGCAGATATAACAGAGACATCACCTTGAGAACCATGAAACCATAAGAGAACACTTTTGAAGATCCTGACCATTCTCTTCACAGAGCCCTATAATCTTTCTTTCCCCCATGGCAATAGGCCCAGATGTCACTTTAGAAAGAAGCCAAGATAGAGATCTGGAAATTAAGAGCATCATTTAAAGTGCTATTATTTCTAGCAGAATATACCAAATTTATAAATTTAAAGGATTAAAAGTTATTTTCCCATGATAAGCAAACAAGTCTAGACTTTTGAAGGTGATCAGATTAGTTATATAAATATTTTTCTAAATCTATATTCTATACACGTGGACTTACTGTGAATAAACGTTGTGAATATGTTACACTTGTAGCAAGGAATTTGAAAATACAAAAGAGAAGATCCCATTTAGAGCATATCTGTCCATTTATCCAATCAACTATCCAATCATCCTAGGAATAAACATAACAAGGTCTGAGCAGAAAATACACAAAAACGTACTTGACTGAGAATATCAGAGAGGATTTTTTTTAAAAGACAACCAAAACTTCTACATGTAAACGACACAACCCTATTCCCTAGACATTTAAAAATTCATAGAAATTATTAAAAAAAAATACCATGGAAATTTCCTAGTCTAGCAAACCCATATTTGTTATCGTTCCAGATCTAGCAAATGTGCCCTATTTCTTTTTGTTCCCTTTCATATGCCATTAAACATGCCAGAAATTTCCTGGAGTAAATCTAATTAGCTTGTTCAGGATGAGTACCTAAAAAGAAACTTTTTCTACTGTCCAACGTTTGCAGTTCCTAATTTTGCCCTGCTGCTTAAAAACCTAGAGGTAACATTATTTAGGTACTATATTTAGAACAACTTGATGAGATTTTGGGCCTCATGATTCCTTTTAGGAAATGAAATCTGATATGTTACATATTTTAATACCCCTCACTCATTCAAACTCTATTCTAACCTACTTCAAGATCATAAGCTGACTTTGCTAAGCATGCCAAATATAATTTTCTTGGCCATATGGGTCACGAATACTCAACACTTAATAATTCATGCTTCTGGGAAAGGTACAGCAACTTGTGTTAATAAAATGTAAAATTCCTGACCAATTATGGAGCATAGCTAATAATAGAGCAGCAGTATCAGCTCACTTGATGATAATTGGAAGTCGAGAACAGAGAAACATGGATGCTTTTTACTCTTAATTGAAACATAGAATTTAAAATAAAATCAAGCCCCCGTAAGGCAGGAATAAGCTTTCAGAAAGGAAAAGCACTTTCTTCCCCTATTCAAAAGCACTGAAAAAAAAAAAAAGCCACAATCAATTCATTCAAAAGATATTTTACTAAAAATCCACCAAGTACAAGTTCTTGCACTAATGTGCTGAAATATGGAAATGAAGGAAAGTATAAGGTCTAGGGAGAGATTTATAAATAGAATCTAAAAGGTAGTATGTCACTGTAACGTAGAACACAAGTTAGGTGAATGGATAGATGGATGGATAGATAGGTAGGTAGATAGATACATATAAGTGATTGATAGATGGGTAATGCTAGGAAAGTAAGATATTTAGAGCAACTAATTTTATCTGGAGGTTTGGGGAAATCTAAACAATAAAGATAAGCTTGAGCAGGGTCAAAATTGAACAGAGCAAAAGATTCATGGGAATATATCAAGTAGAAAAGAGTAACATGAGGCAGGCCTCCCAGGTGGAGAGAGCAGCAAGTCTACAGCAGAAAAGAGTGAAGGAGGATGGAGTAGAGGGCACACATGGACAAAGCTGACAGGAGACAAACTCAGGTAGGTAGAGAAGGAGCAATGTGGTGAAGGGCTTTCTAGATCATGTTAAGAGATTCGGCCTTATAAGGAGCCCTGGAAGTTTTTAAGTGGGAAAGTAAACTGATTAGATTTGAGTCCTTTTTTTTTTTTTTTTAAGGTTTTCTTTATTTGAGGAAGAGAGAGTATGAGTTGGGGGTGGGGAGGAGCAGAGGAACAGAGAGAGAGAAGCAGACTCTCCACTAAGCAGGGAGCTCAATGTGGAGCTCAGTTCTGGGGTCATATCATAACCAGAGCCTAAGACAGATGCTCAACTGACACCGCCACACAGGCACCCCTAGATTTGAGTCTTAAAAGAAAATAATGTTAGAGGTAAATTGAAGAAGGCAATAGAGGGTAGGAGAGGAAGGCCTGAACATGAGTTAGGGATTCCAGCCATAGGCAGGCGAAGAAACACGAAAGACTGAAGAAAGATGATAGGGGAGCGTTCGAAGCTGTTCAGATGACATATATATGATACTAGGATACTGGTCATGTGGGTGGAAGAGGAGGAATGAGCTGTGGGTGAGTCTCAGGTCCTTATCTCAGGTAGGGAAGAAAATGTATACAGGAGAATAAAGGATGTTGGTTTCAGACATTTCAATTTCTGTCTCTAAAGTTTTATGAATAAATAGGTCTAATTGAAAGCAAGTTGTTCAGAAAATTCAGGGCATACCCAGGTGTCATTCAAAAGATGTGATTTCTGCTTCTACCATTATACCGTCCTGTGTTTTAATGAAATTGTGTAACAAAATTGGCCAGTAGTTTCTATCAACCAAATAAGTATAATGCTAATAGCATAATCCGTCAAAAGTTTGTCAAGTGTGTAATGTGACTTAACACCATTGTAAATCTCTTTAAGCTCCTCAAAAATAATTAATGCTGCAATAGAATTTTATCAGAGCTCTTAGTGAATGAGTCAGGATTGATTTTATCACTCCTTTAAACAATAATTTAAAATATGTTCTAGGAACTTTGGATACAATTTTTCTATTTTAAATGCTTTCCTGCCTTCTTTAATAGCATGTATTGAATATAATTTAACCTTTTATTGATCAACATAAGTGGCTTTTATGAACTTTTATTTTAGTCATTATTAGGATAATTTAAAGCCTACTGACAATTTACCCTAATATTAAATAACCCCAAACTTAAATTCATTTTTACATCATTTGTCCAGTCTTTCCAAGAGTTGATGATCAAATTTTTCAAACATAGACATTTGCCATTTTTATAGGTTTTTGTCTCTTTGTCATTCATCTTTTGGTATCAAGTTATCAGTGTTCATATTAGCTTTTTGGATGGGCTTATCACTAGAAACTCTTCTCTTATTTTCTACTCTTATCTACTCCTGCAAGCAGACAACTTTGTGTAATGATAGAGGTGTCTGGGACAACCTCTTTGGGTGCTCTGCCCCCTCCAAACACATGCTTATTTTTCATGAAACATTCTCCTTTGGTGACCACAGCATGTCCCAAGTTGATTAAAGTTCATAGTCCTTCAACATGAAAACCTGGTGCAGCTTAATATAATAGTGTCATTTGAATCTAGACATAAATGAGTGGTTAACATTTAAGAATATGTCAGCTTTTTAGCTTTGAAGTACTTTGGTAGGCTTCCTTTCAGGCGGGGCTGGCTAAGATCCAAGATCACACCAGCCAGTCCCTTTTCCTCTGGGGCTACCAAGCACAATGGTACCCAGGTTGTCATGCCCTTGCCATTGTCCCCAGTACCACTCCCAGGTGGTACTGCTCTTCCTGCCTGACAGATAGAGGCAATACCCAGTTTTCTGGGGAACTTGCAAAAGCCATGGGAATAAGACCTGTTCCCTTTCTCAGTAATTTAATTCATCAGGCTGTGTATGTCCCCTTGGCCTGAGCTCCCCCTTTCCTCTTACCTGGACCTTGAGAGGCTTGGAAGGTAGGGTTAAATTTTGCTTTTGTGTTTTCTTGCATCTTGTGAGTCTGTTTCCTCTCATTTAAAGAAAAAGAACCTGCATTAGTTTCACCCTAGCCTCTGGTAAATTAGTATACCTTAAACATATTTAAGTGCCAAGGAGGTAAACTCAATAAAAGAAGCAGGTGGTTATTTGTGTGCCTTGGCCTTGGGGTTCTTTACTCAGCACAGTGCACAGGCTGGTCGCATAAATTGTGGCAGCCCAGTCCTTTGCCCTGTGGCAGAGACTGTCCACTCCCTACCTACTACCCATTCTCCTCTTCTAGAGAAACCGTGTCCTGGTCTGATTTCAGGTAACACAGCTAAAATACCACATTTCCTGGCCTGCCCTATAGTAGGGTAAGGTCATGTGACTACCAGTGAGACAGAAGTGGAAGTGCTAGATGAGTCTTTCTAGAATGTTTTCCAGACAGAGGGAGGACAGATAGCTAGTTATGTGCCCTTTGGGCCTTTCCCTGCTACTTTGTTTTCCTAGTATTTTTACATGATGGCTGGAGCACTACAAGGTGGGTGGAACCTAGGTGGAACCTTGAAATGACCACGTGCTAAAGAGGATGGAGTAGAAAGTTGGATGAAGCCTGAGATGCTTCTGACCCTGGACTTCCACTGCCAACCTGAAACTGGGCGCCTCCAGACTCATTTCATGGAAGATCAAATTAAACCTCGTGGTTTCTTTCCTTCTTTCTTTTCTTTTCTTTCTTTCCTTTTATTTCCTTCCTTCATCCCTCTCTCCCTTCCTTCCTTCCTTTTCTCTCTCTCCTTTCTCTCTCTCTCTTCCTTTTTCTCTCTTTCTCCCTCTTCCTTCCTTGCATTTCTTTGTCTTCTTTTCTCTTTCTTTCTTTCCTTCTTCCTAACCTTGTGTTGAAGCCATGATTATGCTGTTTTCTTTTATATGCCATTAATCCAAACTTATACTCTGGCTTAATCTCCCTATTCTCCACAAAGTTCCAGGTAAGTCCCATTGCTGGGGATCTGAGCTCCCCCTAAGTGAGATTTTTACTCTTCTTTGTACTCCTATAGAAGGAGATTTGGTTTTAGTTAATGGCCATCAATCATGGGCTCATTCCTGAGTCTCAATCTGGCCTGAAATGTCTAGTGGTTTGGCATAAAAATGCTGATATTGGCTGAGTTTTCAAAAATAAGTGTTTTCCACCACCACAGTGATTAAAGGCACTCTTTCTGACATCAATGTCTTATGGATAAATAAACTGGTCAGTTCCATGTGTATTGAATTTGGAAAGATCTAACCATTAAAATCCTGAGTCTCCATGCCAGTCTATTTTCCTATTAAAAAAAAAAAAGTGAATCCAGCAGGTTTCATCTCATACCTAGGCGAGAATTGAGATGATCAAATGAAGTGAGAAGTACAAATCGTTCCTTTTCCATGGGGTTCTATGAGATTATATGAGACATTTGACCCACAGTCCTCCTCACAGCAGAGGCAATGTTCTCTTTGAACCTGATCCATCTTTCTAGCAAATCACTTTCTCTGCTTTATCTAGCAGGGCAGTATTTTTCCTAGAATCTGCTTGATTTCCACATTGCTTTCCAGAGAGATAAGAAAACTCCCCATGATCTCAGTTCAAATCTGCGCTCTGACACATACTGCCTGTATGACCTATAGCAAAGTACTTATGCTCTCTATGTCTTAGTCTCATCTTTGCAAACCACAGATATTACTAGTCATATAGTCCACCAGTTGTTAGGAGGATTTGAGGAATTAATAGGAAAAGGTGCTCAGAGCAGCACTTAACTCATGGTGAGGGCTCAATAGGCATGAAGTCCTATAATTCTATAGGAGAGAGAGGAGGCAGCACAGGATAGCATGTGGAAGGTATGAAGAGGATGACAGAAGGGCAAAGACAACAAACTCAATATGACATTACAGTTTGTCAGACCCATCCTAAGAAGCAGGGAAGGCAGGGATCCATTAGGGAGGGGAGGAATGGGAAACTGCACCAAGGATAGCATACACAGACTCACTTGCATCCTTTAAATGCAGACCAAGGGAAAGTCACCATAGATGAATCCAAACAGTGAGTGTGGAGACCAAAGAATTAACATCAACCATTTTGCTTTGAAATGTCTTGCTGGTGGTGAGAGGACAGGGAATATATGCATGATTGTTTTTCCCTACCAGCCCAAGGAAACTTCTCGTCCCTCCTGGGCAGTCTTCCTGGGTGACTTGGAAGGCATCTTGGTGCTTATGAATGGATCCACACTTTCCCAGACAATATGCTTGATCCTGGAGCAGGGACTCAGAGTACTGCTAGAGAAGTGCCCCCAGTTTCATGAGAATCGATTGTGAGACTACCCTTCCAACTCCAGGTTCAATGCCGTCACACTAAAAGCTTGAAATCAGCCCGGTGGCAGTACGTACACTTGAGAAATCAGCAAACACTACAAATGGAGTCACTTTTTCCCTCCACAGAGAGTCAACTGTTAAACCAATTGTAGGGACTGCTATTCAGCTACACCAGAAGAAGGGGCCAGGACACCTGCTGCTGAGTAAGTGGTGGGGACCTAGAAGCTTCTATGCAGTAACAGTAACCACTGAACCATGAAATCTGAGGGACAAGAGAGAAATCATAGGTTAAGTGTCCCAGAGCCCATGTGCTCCTTGAATCCCCTCAATAACCACCATCTGTAATGGTGCTCCAGCCTCTTTACAATGGCGCATCACCTCCAGTGATGGTGAATCTTTGTTTTACTGAAGCGGCTATTTTCACTTTAAGGCTAGGCCTGCCTAGTTTCCAGAAGTATCTTCCTTAGCTTGGAGATACCAGTTGGAGCAAACAGATTCTCCTCCTGAATTTCAGTCATACAGCTCTCCTTTGTGATGTATATATTACAAATGCACTCATTTTATTGGAGCCTGTGTTGAAAAAGACTTTTTAATCCTGTGGTCTACACAAGATTTTCTTTCAAGATGGTGGTTATCTCTGAAGACAAACAGCACATTTCTTCCAAACAATTATCTTGCCCACCTGTAATCCTATCATGCAGACCATGATCCAAATTCCTTTTTCTCTTTCCCAAACATGACTGAATGACTTTTTTTCAACCATTTTTTCATCTCTTATTGTATCCAGTTTCTCATCAAAACCCAGCTCTCCTTTTTCTGTTTATATATTTCACCATCACTAATAGTTACACCACCTCATTTCTGTCTTGATTAATGTATATGTTTGCCTTCTCTGTATTTTATTCAAACAATGAACATTTATCAGGCAACCACTGTGAGCCAAGAAATTCTGAAAGACAAGGAACTATGAGATGTAGGCTCTGCCTCAAGGAGCTACTATCTACTTGTTCAGTTTTATTCCCAGATTTATGGTCGCCACTACATCTCCAGCCTCTCGCTCTCCCTTCTGCCTATACTAAATAGAAGTTTCTTTCTTTCTTTTGCCTTAAATGTCAGGGTCATCTGACATCATCACCCACCAATCCCTAACTTAATGTGTAACTTCTTATATCACAAATCCTTAGTTTTAGTTCATCCTGATATGATCTTCTAGTTCCATCTTATTACTCATTTTTCTAAAACTAAATTCTGTTCTGAGTTAAAGGCATCAACTTATCCTGATTTATATTTGAAAACTACCACTTAAGGAATTTGGCTTCACCCATTTGTCTATGTACCTATGTATCTAGTTACCTCTCTGCTCTTTTACCTTTGTATATGTGTAGGGTCTTTTTTAATGGTCTGGCAATATGGAATGTAAAAATGAGACAAAAAGAAATGACTCTGTACCAAAATACATAATAATAAAGATACCTCATCTATAAATATTATCTGCCTCTCAAGGGGTCAAAGCATTATAGCTGTATCACCATATTTCGCCTACTCTAATTGATAACCTAAGTACAGACAGTATTTCTCTCCATCTACAGATGATGTTTCAAGTGTTGGAAGAATCAAAAAGTTCCCAGTTTATAACTGTCAGGCTCAGGTCTTGGGTTATTAGTTTGAGGCAACCTTTCTCCCAAGGTCTGTGTTTTACTCTCAATGTTTGCTCCTTCTGCTCTTCCTAGAATTGGTCCGATTAACCTAGAAGCCAATCCATTTGGAGGTGTGGTCTATGCTCAATGATAGCAATGTTTGTAGGATCATAATGGAGACAAAGGGCTTGATTCTCTGAACCTATTTCAAGCAAGACTCATATTACAATCTCTGGATACTTTCCTGAGAACAAGAAGGGACTCATTGGAAAACTTTAAGGTGGAGACCTTTCCCAAGGCCCCACCTCCCCAAGGCCTCTGAGCACAAGAGGTAAATTAGACTGAATACAAAATGGTTTCAAAACCAAGGATGTGAAGCCAATAAGTTTGCAAAGGGGTTAAGAAATACAAGGCTAATTCAGGAAGACCTAAAAGATCAGAAAACCAGGGGTCTTTTCTCTCTCTGTGAAGGCATTTTATCTATTTTATCTCAGAAAATGTATTAACCAAACAAACTTGGAATAGCTTGCTCTCTACTACAGCCTGAAAGGTAACTCTGGAAGACTGAGTGATTGTTGATAATGGAAAAGGGAACAGAGCAGACTTGTGAGAATACACCTGCACTACCTCATGAATCATAATCATTTGGTTCCATAAAATGTGTTCTGCTCTCCTTTTCTTACTCTCTCAGGATACCCTGCAGGACTATACTTGCTTAGGGACATCTTGCATATCACAACAAATTACTAAGCACCATGTGTTGATTTTTATTCCCATTCTGACAGATTCTTTTTGTCTGGCTTGTTCTACCTTTCCGTCCCCCATCCATTCATTCTCACTAAAAGAATAGTCCTTTTTTTTTTTTTTTTTCAGATTTATTACCAAGTCAGGTCTTTTAGTTCTCCTTGTTCTCTTTTCACATTCAAGTTTGATGAATCAAAGTGGTGACTCAAATGTCTTCCTTCAGTTCAAAACATACACACACACACACACACACACACACACACACACACTCAGAGAGCCTGTCCACAGCCACATTCCTCTTATAAGACATCTTGGAACTTAAATTTCCTAAGAAGTACTTATACATGAGGCAGGAATGCTATCTGAGAGAAAAAGACTTTTGTGATTGCATTTCTCTGGCTGATTCTGGCTGCTCCCTGAAGAGAGCTATTTACATTCTGAAAATAAACTCTTATTGGTTTTTTTTTCCTTTTATAGTTAAGGGTGTACCCCAGCCCCAAAGGGCATTCTGTGTATAATAAATGCAGTTCTAATGACTATTGACTGGGAAATCCCAGCCTTCCATTTGGCTGTCATTTCCCTCTGGCAAGTCAGAAATAATCAATAGCAAAGTGGGCAGCAGCTCCAACAACAGAGAATGTGTCTCCAGAGAATTGAAGCTGTGGTGAGGGTGGTTCCTTGGATTTGAAGAAGGAATCCTGATTCATGGCAGCTTTGGAAACACATGATTTCCAGAAACAGATGAAGCACTCAGAAAGAAGACCTATCCAAAGTAGATGCAGCAGCATCTCAAGATAATTCCAAAACTGTGCCATGGCAGCCAAGTATGGCGGTTGTTTGTCACGTGGCAGAGCAGGCTACTGGAGAAAGTGTTAGTACTCTTAACAGCATGTCATCCTGAATGGGCAGCCAATAAAGTATTCTGATCACACCACACTTGATAGGACCAGAGGCCCTCCCTTGAACTCTCAATACCACCAATCATAAATTGCGGGGCAGATTACTTTATGTCACCAGGCCTCAGTTTTTCATCTGTAAAATGGATTTGTCATTAACACCTACCTCACAAAGCTTTTTGAAGATGAGATTACCCATTACTCACTTAGCTATACTTAGCACTTCAAAATAAATATGGCCTTAGTCGTCCAGACTATTCCTGACAGGTGATTCCCAAGATAATTTAGGAATTCTAATTAATGCCCCATTTAATCAGTCAGTAAAATATAAACCATATACTGGTTTCTTATGTACAGATTTTCAATTAAAATATATAAATAACATCTAGTTTCGTTGATGTGTTCTACTGTATCTCTAGTTTCTAAATCATTGATCTGTGCTCTAATCTTGATTATTTCCCTTCTGTGTGTGCAGTTGGCTAAATTTGTTGTTGATTCTCCAGTTCTTTAAGGTGTAAAGAGAGCTGGTGTATTCTGGATATATACAGTGGAAAAAAAAGGCAATCTCTTCAATAAATGGTGTTGGGAAAATTAGACAGCTATGTGTGGAAGAATGAAACTCGACCATTCTCTTACACCATACACAAAGATAAACTCAAAAGGGATAAAAGACCTCAACCTGAGGCAGGAATCTTTCAAAATCCTAGACGAGAACCTAGGCAGTACCTCTTTGACATCAGCCTCAGCAACTTCTTTCAAGACATGTGTCCAAAGGCAAAGAAAATAAAAGCAAAAATGAATTTTTGGCACTTCATCAGATCAAAAGTTTCTTCCAAAGAAGACCTACAAATGGCTAACAGACACATGAAAAAATGTTCATCATCACTAGCAATCAGGGAGATTCAAATCAAAACCACATTGAGATATCAACTTATACCAGTTAGAATGGCCAAAACTCACAAGACAAGAAATAACAAGTGTTGGAGAGGATGTGGAAAAAGGGGAACCCTCTTACACTGTTGGTGGGAATGCAAATTGGTGTAGACACTTTGGAAAACAGTGTGGAGATTCCTTAAGAAATTCCCTATGACCCTGCAATTATACTACTGGGTATTTACTCCAAAGATACAGATGTAGTGAAAAGGGCCATCTGTACCCCAATGTTCATAGTAGCAAAGACCACAGTTGCCAAACTGTGGAAAGACCAAAGATGCCCTTCAACAGACGAATGGATAAAGAAGATGTGGTCCAGGGGCGCCTGGGTGGCTCAGTGGGTTAAAGCCTCTGCCTTTGGCTTGGGTCATGATCCCAGGGTCCTGGGATCAAGCCCCACATTGGGCTCTCTGCTTAGCAGGGAGTCTGCTTCCTCCTCTCTCTGACTGCCTCTCTGCCTACTTGTAATCTCTGTCTGTCAGATAAATAAATAAAATCTTAAAAAAAAAAAAGAAGATGTATATATACAATAGAGTATTATGCCTCCCTCAGAAAGGATGAACACTCAACTTTTGTATCAACATAGCCAGAACTGGAAGAGATTATGCTGAGTGAAATAAGCCAACCAGAGATAGTCAGTTATCATATGGTTTTACTTACTTGTGGAGCATAAGGAATAACATGGAGGACATTGGGAGATGGAGATGAGAAGCAAGTTGGGAGAAATCGGAGGGGGAGACAAAACATGAATGACTGTGGACTCTGAGAAACAAAATGAACATTTTGGAGTAGAGAGGGGTGAGGGGTTGGATGAGCCTGGTGGTGGGTATTATGGAGGGCACGTATTGCATGGAGCACTGGCTGTGGTGCATAAATAATGAATTCTGGAACACTGAAAAGAAGCAAAATAAAATATATAAACAATGGAATTGTAAACAATATTGTGACTTTTTTTATGACTTTGAAATTTCCTCTTGTTGTTATGGCCTATCATGATAATTTGAATGTTGAATCTTCATGTCCTATCCTTCCTTTTCCTCCTGTGGCAGAGTAACCATAAATGTTACCAAACCTGTATGCTCAATGATCTGCTAATGCCAGAGTCCTTCACAGACGTTTCCTACCAAAGGATGATCTAAGTAGTGACTAGAACTACATCCCTACCTCCCCTGCTAGCCTAGTCTTTTATTACCTTTAAAGGGGCACCTGGGTTGCTCAGTGACCTCTGCCTTTGGCTCAGGTCATGATCTCAGGGTCCTGGGATTGAGCCCCACATGGGCTCTCTGCTCAGCAGGGAGCCTGCTTCCCCCTCTCTCTCTGCCTGCTGTTCTGCCTGCTTGTGATCTCTTTCTTTGTCAAATAAATGAATAAAATCTTAAATAAATAAACAAATAAATGAAAAAGTATTTTTTAAAATAATGGAAAAATTTTATGTCTACAGAAAAGCTGAAAATCCAGACCTTCTTTAGTTACTTATCTTCTAAGAAATTGTCAACAAATGTATATTTCTTCTTGTGAAAATATGGACTTCTGTCAATAAATTTATCCTCCTGCCCTATACTGTGGGACAGAGTTTTGTTCCCAGCCCACTAGTGTTGGGCTGGGCTGTATGAATGACTTTGTCCAAAAGCACATTAGTGGACACAACCCAGGTAGAAGTCTTTTAGGTTCTGCCATGAGAAGCACATTCCCCATGCAGTCAATGATCCAAGGAAGATAGAAGATCTGAACCATATCCTTACGTGGAGTAAAATAAGCTTACCTATATTCCGATGCAAAACTACCCAGCAGAATCCAGCTTAGACCAGCCAAATCATGCTTACCTACAGACCCATGAACAAGAAATAAATGTTCCTTGATGAAAGCCACTGAATTTGGGAGTAATCTGTCACTCAGTATCATCACGGCAAATCTGATTGATATATCCTCCATTTTCAGCCAGAACATCAGAAGCAATCGCTAAATTTCTTACTGAAACTGCAAAATACAACCTCTACAACAGGCTTCTGAGTGATCTCTTGTAATCATATCCCAATGGGAATTTAGTAGCTTAGTCTAACTTAAGAGTCATGTAGCCCAGGGGTAGCACAATGGATTCCTCCCTACCCCCTGGGATTCTGATTTAATTGATCAGCAGTGAGGTTAGCCATCCATACTTTACAAAAGTCCCCTGGGGGATACCAATACGCAGCTGGGATGAACAACCATTGACTAGTAGGGATGTGGAGACTGAGCTGTGTTTTTGGAAGGACCAAGCTAAGGGAACACGAAAGGACACCAAATCCCATGTGGATGCCTGTGCCATGGAATTGTAGGAGTCTGCCATGTAGAGTTTCCATTATATGAAAAACAATACCAAAAACAATTATAAAGTCTCATTGATTCACTGTTGCTCATTCAGTAGGTACAAAACAAAAGCTAAGGCCTGGGGCTTGTTACATCTATAGATGCTGAGATGTTGACCAATTATACTGATTTCCCTATAGGAGGATAGTCGGAGTAATAAGGGCTGTGTGGGCACTGTGGACGGATGAAGAAGAAACCTGTTAGTTTAGGAAGTCTTTTTAAAGAATGTACCTTGGGATACCTATTTAATTATGTTGCCTCCATCTTTAAAACCTGAGAGATTTTTGTTTCCTTTTTAAATAAACAACCCAGTTAACAAGTTTTTCCAACCCTTTTTAAACTCCTCTGGGCACACTTGGACTTGTCAGCTCTGGTTCCAAGTAATCACTCTGCTCAAATAATGCTGATTAGTAATTTATAAAATCCAACATTAAGACTTGACATAAACAGGATTATCTACAGATGACAGAATTGCAAAGAAAGCTAATTAAAAGAAAAGAACACAGTTGTCAGTGTTAGAAAGACCCCAGTTCAAATCCAGACCTGCTGTTGTGAGCTGAGGGATCTTGAGCAAATTAGTCTCTTTGCCTCTATTTCTTCATAGACATGAGACAAAAGGCAGAATTTTTTCACCAGAATGATGGTGAAGATGTTTACGTAAGACAAACTGTGATCCCCAGGGTGTGGGGTGGCATGGCAGGTGAAGAAAGGAAAATGGCTCAAGAAAGCGGGAGGAAATGGCAGAGTCATGCGGGACTCTGGAAGAGGAGAGGAGTGTCTGGCTCAATTGTCTGGCTATTTGTGGGTGAGGGCAGGGGGCTGGTGTGTCAGTATTTGGTGCAGAAGGAAATTCACAGAGAGGGAGAGACATCTAGGGAGTGTTTGCATAATGTTGGCTGGTGAAATCAGCTCAAAAGATCATTCTTGTCTTTTTTAAGAATGCCTGAGATCCATATCATTTGTCACGGTTTCCAGAAGTGGATTTGAAAAGGTGGTAGACAAAGGTTGGGTTGTTGTGAAGATTAAAAAGGTACTATGTAGGAAAGCATGTGTTTTAGTGCCTAGAAAGTATCGGGCTATTATTTTTCTAAATTTGTCCTACCTTTAAGAACAGCGAATAGGCATCCATTTATTCCGAAAGCCCATGCCACAGCATGAAGCATCGGGTAACACAACCTGAGAAACAAAAGAGGAAATAAAGGGTGGAGGCATTTTCTGGAGGCTTCAGCATCCAAGTGTACCGTTGACTCAATTGTCTGGCTATTTGTGGCTATTTCAGGGCCAAAGCAAAGATGGACTAAGTGACGTTTTCAGGCTGTTAAGAGAATGCTATGCACAGGAGAAGACACATTTGTTATATGCAGAACTTCAAGCCAAATGACAAGGGCAAGTCCATTTATTGCTAGAGTGTCTAAAACTGTTCACAACAGTTTAGTGAATGGGAGGGAAGAGCTGAAGGAGGTCAGCTGAACTGAAATAAAGGATCCCTAGCCTTCGAACCCCAGAGCAACAGAAAATATTTCCTGAAATAAAGTAAGTTTTGACACAAACTTTCCTCTTTCAATTTGCCCTACGTGTATTCGTTCAAAGCAAGCTTTTAGTGTCTCTGTCACAGCGAGGACACATCAGAGTTGGCTACCCCTTTGGCACACACTCAGCAGCACCCTGCTGAAAGGCCCACAGAACCCAGGGAAACCACAGGAGACACGGGAAGGGCCAGGCCCCGGACAGTGAGCCAGGGCAGGGGTGGGAAGATGAAAGCTCTTCTTCCCCACAGTGCTCAAGGAACAAAAAGTTGGTGTTTTAATGCTGGCTTTGGAAATGCAAAGGATGACAGAAAACACTCAATTGACACAGAGCGAAACCCTCCTCCATCTGGGTGACAATTCAGGTTCTAGCTGCAAATCTACAGCAGGTACTCCCTGCCAATCCACAACCTTCTTCAACCAAGTGGAAGAAAGACTATTTGCATTGACTGAAATCTCAAACGTGTGAACAAATCATGCCAAATACAGCAAGAAAGAAACACAAGTGCGGGCCTGCGATGCAATTTCCCTTTGGAAACACTGAATTTTCAGTTCCACCAGTGTCACTGTAGGTGCCTGGTTGGCTGGCAGACCTATGATCTATCTTATCTTCAGCTAATTTTATCAGCAAGAGGGGAACTGGGAAGCTCAGGGTGCGTATTTCTGCTTATCCTCCTATCATCTGCTTACCCTTCTATCATATTATGGAAACATTCATAATGTGTTCATGTGGGGTCTTTGGTTCATTAAAGCTGTGAGTATTTAAAACAGCACTAGCTCAGAGAGGTTCCCTTATAGGAAATAGTCAACTCATGCAGACATATTTAATGTATATTTCTTCTTCTCAAAAGGATGTTATAAAGATGGAATCTTCACATATTTAACCTTGGAATAGAAGTGAGGGATCAGCATGTTGGGGAAATTCTTGTTTTCCAAGATCAGGTAATTTTAGCCACAGTTCAGTCCGAATAGTGACCATTTATGGAGCAATCGTTTTTTTTTTCTTATTTTAATATTGAGACCTCTGGGCTATGATCTCTCTCTCTATGTCTGTGAATTTCTTCATATGAAAAGTCTCACTAACTCATAACAAATCACATTTCATTTTGTAGAGCTAAACCATCTTAATAGTGCTGAATAAAATTTCATGAAACCAGGACAATCCCATGACATCAGCATATGAAATATAATTGATTTTTAAAAAGGACTTATGAACATAGTGAAGACTGTCTCACTTGTGAAATAGTATTTTGTTAAATATGCTTGCTGTCATTGTGAATGTTTGGCAATCCTATATAGCTCAGTGGTCATCAACCTGGAAGGAATTTTGCCTGCTATTGAACATTTGGAAATCCTTGAAATGTGTTTCTCGCAAACTGGCTGGGGATGGGGTAGGGGAGGTTGAGGACTGCTAGTGGCACCTTGTGCGTAAGGGCCAGGGACACTTAAACATCTCTGACAGGCACCTACATCAAAGAATTCTTTGGCCCAAAATGTCAATAGTGCCATTGCCAAGAAACCCTGATATAACATGAGTCCTCAGGAATGCCAATACTTATAATGAGAAATCAAAAAGATAGACCAAGAGCTGTGAATAAGGGGTTGAAAAATGGCATAACCATGTTGGATTTTTAGGAAGATGGCCATACCAGGAAGACGAAAGGACAGTGAAAGAGAAAAATGGAGTAAAAGATAATACCAAGCCATAACCAACATACAGCTACACTACTGGGATAATATTTTCCTTTGGATAGAATTAAAGCACAAAATTTAAATATATAACAGGATTAAACAATAAAGAGAATTCATACCATTAATGGGACAGAATTTGTAGGAATTTCTGCAAAATGGGAAGCATACAGAATAGAATTGATAGAGAAAACTTCAACCCCAAATAAGATATGATGGGGCCCTAAGAAAACTTTTCAAATCAGATAGTACCTGTAACCAAGGTATATGGTAGTGGTTCCTAAACTTGGCTGCACATTGAAATTTGAACATCTTTCAAAGTTGCCAGTACCCAAGTCACACCCCAGACAAATTAAATCACAATCTCGGGGTGCCTGGGTGGCTCGGTCGGTTAAACCTGTGCCTTCAGCTCAGGTCATGATTCCAACATCCTGGGATCAAGCCCACATTGGGCTCCCTGCTAGGTGGGGAGTCTGCTTTTTCATCTCCCTCTCCCTTTGTGTGCTCGTGCTGTCTCTCAATAAATAAATCTAAAACAAAAAAAAATTTTTTTAATCACAATCGCAGGGTATGAGATGCAACTTTAGCATTTTTGGAAGCTCCCCTGGGGACTCCAATATGAAGACACATTTGAGAATCACTGGTGTAGAGGTAATCAAAGGATAACTATTGACCATCAACTGAAGCAGTGCTTTTCAGAATTTTGCCTGCATATGAATTACTAGAATATCATCCTTAAAAGCAGATTCTGATTTAGCAGGGTTGGGGTGGGGCTTGAGAGTCCATATTTCTGACCAGTTTCCACAGGATCCCAATGTCGCTGGTCCATGAATCATTCTTAGAAAAGCAAGAAACTGAAGAGGACCAGGCCATTCCCATCACCTGTACCCCAATTCCCCTTCCAGTTGCCACAAATACAGAAATTGCCTTTAGTGTCCATCCTCTGGTTAAAGCACCGAGGCCAGCTCTCTGAGCTAAGTGGATGATAGGCCTGGAAGAACTTAAAAGAAAAGGAAAGAAGACCTCAAGTTCACCCCCAGCCTATACAACAGCCAGTGGGAAACAAGAAGGAAAAGACCACTGAACTCAGGATTTGAGGGTATTCGGGGCATCATTTTCATCCACAAAAAATTAAACAAGCATTTAGATTACAATAAAAATGTTTTTGGCAATGACCTTAACCACTAAGTATAGTGAAATCTTACAGCTAAATGTTAAGCAGCCACTAAAATTTACATTATGGAAGAATAAGTAATGATCTAGAAAGAAGTTCATGATGTAACTTTCATTTTAAAAATCTAACAGGGTGGATAGAAAGGGGAAGAAAATAAGCAAGGGAGGAAGAAAGAAATACTTTTAAAAATGTATACACTTTGGTATTAGCGAACATTCTTTCTGGAATTGTAGGTGATTTTTATTTTTTCTTAGTAAAAACAATGTAATCAAAATACCACTTTCTTCCTCCAAAGAGGACGTTTAGGTCTCAAGCTCTACTTAGTCCTACTTACAATTTCCAGGGGATAATTGAGCTGTCCTTTGCAGCTTTCCCAAATTGTTGGTCCTATCCTACAAGTGACACGCACGGTCACTAAGAGCTGATGGTGCCACCCAGCCTCCATACTGTTAATAGAATCACTGGTGCTGTTGATAAGCTCTCATAACCCTGGGCTCCAATATCACCCCACAGCTCCCCCAGCTCAACCCATAATCACAGCTTTTTCTTCCCAGAGTAAAGAAATTGGATTCTGAGTATGGTGACCATTTGAGGCTAAAACTAAATTAGAAAATACTGTGTATTTACATATATATACATATATAAATTATATATTTGTATATATATTTACATATATGTATATATGTATACATATATATAAATAAATGCTGTGTATTCACATATATATAAATAAAATAGTGGTAATATTAATAGGCTTCACCCACTTCCTCTGGTTTCATGTCTCAAAATGGTACCCATGCTATATCACCTTCCTTAAAGTTCTTAACACCAATTTACATGGTCCCAGTTATAAGTCCCCATATTCCTTTTATAATCCTGCACTGACTGGGTTAAGGAGAAGGATATACATGGATAACTGGTGATCTACCTTGACTTCCCAGGATCCTTTGTCAATCCATTGATTATGTTTTCTTTCACAACCTCAAATTGACTTTTGTTTAAAGATTTTTTATTTATTCATTTGCAACAGAGAGAGAGAGAGAAAAAAAAAAAAAAAACATGAACCAGGAAACAGCAGAGGATGAGAGAGAAGCAGACTGCCTGCTGAGCCAGGAGCTCGACATGGAGCTCCATCCCAGGACCCTGGGATTAAGACCTGAGCTGAAAGCAGATGCTGAACCAACTGAGATATCCAGGCACCCCTCAAATTGACCTAAATTAGTTGGTTTTGGGAGGTTTTGGCATGGTACTCACTGATGAGTATATTAACATAACAGGAACTTTGAATTTTTGTTCGTTCGTTTTTTTGTTTTTATTTTTTGAGGATAATCCAGAAAACTACTAGCAAAAAACATTTGGAGACTGAGTTATAAGTGATCACTATACCATAGGTCCAATTACAGTACCATTTAGACATTTTAGCTTTACTTTCATATAGAAAGAAAAATTGGTCAATGTATTTCAAGCTCCCCCATTATCAACATGGTATTTCAAGTCTCTAGCTAAAGATTCATGGGTGGTTGCTTCTGTTAGACCATTAATCATTGTGCTTCATTACAGACAACTTCAGGTTTGAAGCTATTAGCTTTTTAACCCTTCTTTGTAATTAGATCAGCATAGTTTTCTGTTAAAAGGCAACAAATCAATAAGTCAGCTGAAGGAAATATTTCCTCCCTCAGGCAACATATAATTAGTCTGTTAGCCTCAGATATCTGTGAATTGTTTGAATTTTACTGTCAAATTAAAATTCCTCTGATTTGTTAAAATAGCATCTACTATACATTTACTCCCAATGCTATAGAGTAATTATAATTCAGCATTTTTAACCATATATATGGTTAAATATATAAATATATATTTATATATAACTAAATGTATATGGTATGCATATATTTAAAAGTATATATATATTTAAAGGGGTATTTATATACTACATTTAGCTCCCTTTCTTGTTTAAACTGAATAAAAATCTACACTAAAAAGAAAAACAAGAGGCTACATTAATAGAGGATAAAATAAAGAAACAGGAATAAATGCCAAAAAAACTCATTCTTCAACAAAGAAACTTAGCTCAAAAATATTATTGGCAAATATGTTATCTATTACACTAATTATCTTCCTAAAACTTCATTAGGAATACACCCTAAAAAAGCTAATTAATCTATGACTATGAAAATCATTAAGAGTCTCTTCCAACTTCATACCCACCAAGTAACTTTCTAATGGCAAAACTCCCTTCCAGAGGTGGAACACAGTAAAGGAAACCTCAATGTTCCTGTTACTAAAATTATGAATGCCCATTTATCAATTAACACTTGGCATTTAGTTTCATAAGTCAATCTCCTTGTGACTTTGGCTGTATTGGTAGATTTCCTAAAGCCTTTACAAGTCCTAGGTGAATTTACAGCTTTAAATTTCTCACTGTTGAGGGTTAAAAGCTAAACCCAACCAGGTATCTGCCAAAGGACAGGCACTCTGTTAGAACCCTATCACAAACATCTAGCCAAACCCTTTCCCATTTCAAAACAATGACTAATTCTAACCATCAAGGGACTGGGCCAACAGCCAACATAAAGAAGAGAGTGGTGCAGTGACCACAGCATGCTCCAGCAGAAAAGAATCATAGTTTCATTTGGGAGAAAGCTGGATTTTAAACTATCCCTGACTCTATACTACCAGAAGTACTGTTAACGCTTATGCTTGCTAAGATTTTTCATAGGTAAAATATCTACATTGGCTATCTCTATCTTTCAGGAGTAGGGTTTGGGAATGAGGAAAAAAAAATCACTGTTATGTAGTACAAGGGAACAGGGGAATTTAAAAATTTAAAATTTCTTTTTAATTTTAAAATTAATTAATTTTTAAAATATAAATTTATTTAAATTATTTGATAATTTAATTAATTCAATAATTAATGGTTCAAATTAATTTATTTTAAATTTTAAATTTTTTAAAATGAAAAAAATTTTTTAAATTAAAACCTTTAAAGATAAGAAAAGAAAAAAGAAAGCATTTTCTCCCAGGTTTCCTTGTTAAGTGAAACTCAGTGTATCTCAAGAGAGAGCCTTCTGTCCTCTGCCCCATCTCTAAAATCCTGACTTATCTTCCCAACTAATCTAGTTCATTCAATGGTGTGTCATTATTTTTCAATCTAATAGGCACATATTTTTAAAGGGGTCTTTTATTCTCCCTTCTCCTTTATATACCAAATCAATTTATCATGAAGTCCTATCAATTATTCAAAATAATCCATCTCTATCCTTCCTTATTTCCTCTGTCAGTGCCTAAGACTTCATTCAGACCTGCCTGAGCATAGACTAAAACCTAATAATAGTTCACATAACTTACTGGTTTTATTCATTAATGTAATATAAATGCTCCAGTTTATTATTTTACTTTTTGTCGTGTTTCCTCCACTAGAAGAACTACTTATTTGGGATTGGGATCTGGTAGTCACGAAGACCTCTTAGCGTTAGTTCAAATAGGATGCAATTATATTTAGATAACATTTTGTGGGGCCTACTACAGAATCTACTTATCTAAATTAGAAGACTTATATCTACCTAATACAGAGTTTCTCCCTCTTTTCAAGAACTATTTTAGTTATCTAGTGCTTCAAAATCTTGGAGTTGGAGCATTCACTTCCAAGATCACCTACTCCCTTACATGGCTATTGAGAGAAGGACTCCATTATTTGCAAGTCATCTGCTTGAAGATCCTCGTAACATGGTACAGGCTTCTGCCAGAATGAACAATCTAAGAATAAACAAAGCGAAAGACAGAATATCTTTTATGATCTGTCTTTGGAAGTCACACGCCATCATCACATTGGTTCTATAGAGCAGTGTCACTTAATGTGGAAGGAAATCACACAATAGCAGGAATACCAGGGGGTAAGGACTATTGAACTGAAGGCCATCTTGGAGAATGGGTACCACATCAACAACTAACTTCAACAACTAACATCAACTAACAACAACTAACAACAACAACAACAACTAACTTCCATGTGCATGTGGGTTGTGGTCATTGAACCCATCCGTGGGTCACCATTTCACTCTATAACTTCCAAGATTACAAAAGTATCCTTGTTTAGGAGAGTAACTTCTAGATTGAAATTCAGGAAGACACTGGCCTAAAGCTTTGTATGTAGAAGCACAGCACTAAAAATGGGACAAGTTGCTTACATTCAATAATGCAAAACAACCAATTGAAATACATGGCTACAACAAAATTTCTAACTAGTGCCAAACATTTGTATTTATATGTATACACCTGTCATTTGTTTCTTATATTAGCAGTGGGGAAGGGTGCAGGATATAGAGACTTAACAACCATGGGTTCTGGCTTCAGCTCACTATTTGAGTCTGAGTCCTTAGGTGACCTGCAGATCCCACTTCAGCTTTGGTAAATTCTTCTTTGTGACTCAAAGTATGTCCAAAGAGCAGCAATATCATCATCACCTGGGGATTTATTAAAATTGTGAATGGATGGGCTTTTACTTCATACCCACCTAATTAAGATATGTGTTTTTAACAAGAGGCTCAATGATGTATGTAAGGAGTGCTTATCCAGGAACTACTTCACAGACTGTGAAAGCTGTTATGTCAGATTTTTCACTTCTCTGAAGAAAAACCCCTATCACGATTCTCTACATAGCAGATGTCTCAGAACATCACTGGCTGAGTGACATATGACTTCCCCTGTTGAGTGGACTTTCTCTTTGCTTTTCCCAGTGAACAAGCAGTAACTCATTGCCCATTAACTCTGTAAAATGTATATGTGTCCATAAACAGAGCAGAATGTGGGAAACAGTTTTTCACTCTTGTTTTGCTTTCTTCTAATGTACTAAGTACAAAGATTTTAGGCTCATAATTAATGTCATGACAAAAATCTTCTCACTTTTAAAAGATAAAATTGCAATTCTCACTGCACAATATAGATTTCCAAACTCCCATAATGAACCTGGGCAAATTGTCACTTCACTTTTGAGCAAAATATGGCTTATAACTCATAAGGTTTTTTTTCTGTATACTTCTTTTTGCACATTTACAGTCAGTAAAATGTAAATATTTTAAGTGCACAACATGATGAGTTTTTACAAACATATGTACCTGTGTAACTACAACACCAATTAAAATATGGAACACGTCCACCACTGACAAAGTTCCCTTAGCCCCCTTTCAGTCAATCCTACCTTCTAAAATGGACACATAGTGGGAGTTTTCAAGATAATACTCAGGAAATTAGAGCTTGAGGAAAACTATTTTAGAGACAAAAGAACTGAAATTTACTTGAGGTCTTATAGCTAGTGGGTAGTAGACCTGTAAATTGATTCTAGGATAGTGAATCTTTCATAGTACCCTTTTCTGTAAGTTAAGGTAAAATATGGAAGGGTATATACATGGGACTTTCATCACCATAAATTATTGTTGATTGTTGTTAAACTTTATGTAGGTGGAATTGATCCATTGGTCACCTTTGACTCTGACATCCTTCACTCAACATAATGGTCCTGAGATTCATGGATGTTGTTGCATGTGTGAGTAGGATTGTGTTGAAATGTTGATGAGTAGATGAGATATATGGAAAAGTATATGCTTTCATGCTTTGAAATCTGAAAATCAACTGAGGGCATTTGGGGGCCTAAAATCTCCATCTTTCTCTCCCAGGTACTAGGAGTGAGGGAGTAAAATGTCATTTCCCATTGGATGACCTACTTCTAATTTTGTTGCCTTTATCAGATTTGTTGATATGTTCCTGAGATTACTACTGCATATAAAAGGGACTGGCTCTCCTTCTATCAGAACATGATAACTGATAATGTTACAGGTTTTCCTTCATCCTGGGAAAGATGCTTGACATTGATAACCACCAGCTCCAATGGAAATTTTCTGGGAAAGCAATAAGCACCTGGAAAAATCTCTGCCCATCCACTGTCACTATGGCAACATGTAATTGTAACTGCCCCAAATGAGAATGCCTCTCTCTACCAATACATTACAGTTATGCTACTTCAAAACCATTCATTTTCAACAGGATTTCTCAGCATAGACTGACAGAAGAATTATGTCTCAGCCACAATAATGATGAAAGGTAATTATGTGAATCTTACTAACACTTTGACATTGAGATGAAGTTTTGTCTATGAGATCACTAAGCTGTGATCCAGCAGGAAACAGGAGTAATTGTCTTGGCCAAGATTCCACGGCCAATGTGAAGCAGATAATTGAGGCAATTATTTGGCAAATTCAACCCAAAAAGCATACTAAAGTAATAACACTGTTCAACACAAATGGTGCTCTCAAGTAAGATAACCGTAATTATGTGTCCCTGTAACAACAATGCTTAAACCTTTTTCCCCACCCATCTTAACTTTAGGTATTTATGAGAATACTCACTTTCTGATAGTTTCTAACATTAAGTAGCCACTTCAAATGCAGTTTTAGGAATGATTTTTAGGTATACAAAGATGGAAACCTAGTGCCATTATCATTTATATATTTTTAAACTTCTAGTGGAGTCTAAAGAAAATTGGCGAGATATTACCCTTGATGTTGAGGCTAAGGCAATATGTTCAAAGGAAAATATCTTTCAATTTTGTCTCACTGTTACTATAGCGGATGGCTAGTGTGGAGCTGCTTTTACTAAGGCAAAATGTATTTAACACGGTTATTGCAATAATAAGTTATAAAATTCATTTTAAACTGGCATACACCATGAAAAGCTTAGAGGTAGGTACTGCTGGATGCTAATGACATGTTTTGAGCCATGCTTCAACATGTCATCACAAATTTGTTTCCTTTCTCTGTAATAATTTTACTTTATTTTCCCCCATTTTTGTTAGGATGTAATTGACATATTGTATAAGTTTAAAGTTATTCAATGGAACAATTTGATATATGCATATATTGCAAAGTAATCACCACAATAAGATTAGATAACACATCTGCCACCTCACAAAATTCCCTATCTTCTGTGTGTGTGATAAAAACTTAAAAGATTTACTGTTTTAGCAACTTTCAGGTACACAAGGCAGGATTGTTTGTGATGGTTTTATTTTCAGGTCAAATCTCTCTAAGTGGCAAAGACAGAAATAGCAGACCTACCCTTGCTTTCTCTTAACTTAGCAACCCCAACGGCACAATAGAACCTCTTTCTGATGGTTCCAGCAAGAGTCTCAGGATAATCCAGGTGGTCCCAGTAGGTCACACATCTACCCAGAAAGAAAAGAGGGAATCTACTGCTGTTTATATCCACCTGAAGCACAACCCAATGAAACTTAACTTTACAAATTCATCTCAAAAAGGACTAAAATATAGGGTCATTATGTTTAGTGGAGTATTATTAATAATATACATAATAATAATCCAACAAGCAGTTATGATAAACCCATGGACCAATGTTAAAGTTTTTTTTTTAAGTTAAAAAATAAATAAATGATAGTTTCTGACTCCGACTCCTACCATCTGAGAGTTTATGACCTAGCAGAGTCAAGACTTAAAATAAATGTGAAGTTAGAGAATATAAGACAATATACAGTCCTATGCAATATTGGAGAATTCAGATTATAAGAGGTATGGAAATTTATTGAAGTGAATGGTAAAATATACTTGCTCTATATCCCAATAGTTCTACTCCTAGGAGTTACCCAAGAGCAATAAAATAATATATTCACAAAAAAGATTGTCAAAAGAATGCTTATAGCAGCTTTATTTGTGGAACAAGAGATCCATGGATAAATAAGTTGTGATATATCCATACAATGGAATATTACTCTATAATAAAGAAGAGAATGATCTACTAACATGGATGAATATAAAAAACATTATTCTTAGACAAATAAACATGCCAAAAACACAACATATCATTATGATTCCCTTTAAATGAAATACTAGAATAGGCAATAGAGTGACAGAAAACAGATCTCTGGTTATCTGGATCAAGAGTGAAGGATCAACCTCAAGGGGACATGAGAAAACATATGGAAGGGTAAAAATATTCTATATCTTAATTGATTATATGGGTATAAATATATGCAAAAACTCATCAAACCATACACTCAAAATGAGGGCATTTAGCTTATTTAAATTATGCTTCAATAAGTTGATTAAAAAACAGGTAAGAGGGGTACATTAAAGCACTGGGTCAGTGTTAGTAATCAAGGAGATAGTAGATGAAAACTTTATTATTTAAAATACTCATAAATTATATAGTGTGTGTGTGTGTGTGTGTGTGTTAGAGAGAAAGAGAGAGAGAGAGAGGGAGATATGATTACATTGTCTAACATAATGTGATGAGAAGAACCTGGATCCAAACACATCCACTTGTACATGCTATCTTTGCCATCAGCCACCAGGAGAGTGATCTCACTTGCATCTCCTGAAAAATTGACCATCACCTACTACCTTGGAATATTAGAAGCTATTAAATGTGAAGATTAAATGAAATTAAAATAATCTGATGAAAAAGAATAAAATCTGTTCAATGCATTAAAATGATAGAATAAGGAGTATAACAAAGCAAAGTAAAATATGGATGGAAGGATGGATGGATGGATAGAAGATAGATCACTTTAAACTTTGGCAGGAGGTTTTGTCAAGCGTAAGGAGGCAATCCTGTGCACAGAAACACTATAGGAATTTACATACTTCATAGAAATTCTTCATTCAGAAAAATAATGAAGAAAGGGGGCTACAGAATAATTTCAGTACTTTGACCACAAATGTAGTCAATGTTCTATCTGGGCCAGGTGAGCCAAATATATGCACAAAGATTAAGTGATTCATTTCCTACTCCTGGTTACCATAATTACAATAATATCATAGCTGAGATAAACAGTGGATAAATCTCTAATGAAGAGTAAGTTATCAGAGGAATCATCTTGAGTTTGTAAATAAGAGAAAGTATACTGAGCCTGCACTTTGGGGCTTGACCTAGCTACCACCTGATCTACAACATCTCCAGATAACTTGGTCATTCTACATAAATAAACTAAATGCTCTCTATGTAGCTGTCATGTAATTCACCGTTATATGGACCTGCAGCTTTAGGACCACCAGGAAGCTAGTTAGAAATGCCGACTCTCAGGTTCCATGTAATATTTGCTGAATCGAGATTTGCATTTTATCAAGATCCCCAAGTGATTCCTATGCACACCAAAATTTAAGACCTAAGAGCCCTGCTTCCCTGCTTCATGAAAGGAAATCTAGGACAAGAAGAAAGGAAAGCTTATTCTCCTGGTACGGAGACTTATTCTTGGGCTTAAACTGCCAAATCAAAAGCTCCTTGTAGATTTTGACTACCATGAAGATCCTACTAAAAGGGACAGAAAAATCAGAAGCAATAATGTAGGCAATGGTAGTCAGGAAGTCGTAAGAACGATATACATCCAAGTGCTCAGCCCGTAGTATTCACAGCAATATTTAAGTATTACTGCTTACCATCACTGAAAAAAATTCAGGAGAATGATATTCAATATTGGTAAAGCTATGGGGAAACTGAAACTTTCACTTACATTGCTGATGAAAGTGAAGAGCCCTCGCTCATTCATTTTGAAGAGTGTTCTGGCATTAGCTGATTAGATGAACAATGGGTATGCCCTATGACTAAACTATTGCATGCCTCAGTATGTATCCAGGGAAACCCTTGCTCGCATGCCCAAGGAGAGTCACATAAGATTTGTTGCATGAGGCTACCACAGCATTGGTAACAACAGGAAAACATGGGCACAATCTAAGTGACATCCAAAAAAAAAAAGAATGTTTAAGATAAACTATGTTATTTCTATACTCTGAAATACTAAAATATCTGTTAAAAAGAATAGGTGGTTATATGTAGATTCACACATGAAGATTTCCAAGACACATCACCAACTGAACAAATTGGTTGAAGAATAATACTTAAGATATAATTTCTTGTTTTTAAAGAAAACACATATACAAAAAAACTCCATATTTCTATAGGTGCAGTCATGTACACCATACACATATATGGGGCAAGCACACAGGCAAATAACCAGAAGAATATACACAAAATCTTTTAAAGTCATTATCTCCGGAGAGGAAGCTGGAGCAGCAGATCATGGTATATAGGAAATATTAAGTGTGTGTATGTATTTGTGTATTATTTCATTTTTGTTAGCAAATATAATAAATAAAAGAAAATAACCTGAAGGAGAGTTCTTTACATAAACCTAATGAGTTATTCTGTATTTCTCACTAAAACATCTGTAGAAAATAATATTTTTCTCTGGAACTGACCTTTATATTTAATGTGAAAAATACATTCTATTCAATTATCACCCTTTTATGGGATATTGTCCGGGTTTTCTAATGGGAAAGATCCTTTAGCATCTTTACACATAAAAATTAAAATTCTTGAAAGACGTTTCACTATAAAACCTTTGGCAATTTGAGAATGACTTGAAATCAGTTATTGGTTATTTCTTTCCAAAAAAAGACTATTAAAACACTTTGAATAATATACAAGACTAACTTTTCTCAGAAGTTTTAACATTTCCCAGAAAACATAATATTTGCATAAGTTACCATAGGATAAAATTTTATTAAATATATTTCTATTTTTAATTCCCATTACTAATCCATCTCCTACCTATACTTGGGTCCACATGGCCTGCCTTCCCTCCTGATTTTGCACACATAACTTCAATTCTTACTGCAACTCTATAATGTACTATTATTATCCCCATTTATATACAAGAAGCAGAGACTCATCAGGTTAATTAAGTAACATGCTCAAAACCAGGTTTTGCATACCAAACATCCCAAACGGTTTCCAAATTAGTTGTGCTTTTTATATATTCCCACTAACAGTTTATGAGAATTTCACTTATTCTACATCCTCACAAATATTTTTTTTTTTCATTTATAAAATACAATTGTGAGTATATAGTAGTTTCACATTACGGGTTCAATTTTCATGCCCCTAGGGCCTAATGAAATTGCGCACCTTCACATATGTTTATTGGCCATTGTTAACATTTATCAACTGCCTGTTCAAATCATTTCCTGTTTTTCTATTGTTGAAACTGGTTATTTCATGTGGGGAAGACTTGGGACTCAGATTCGCCAAAAGTGCCCATTAACAACATCCCTTCCATAATCAATCACCTACCTCCTCTAATTTACGAAGTGCCCAAATCTCCTATAAGAAGACTTGAACTCTGGGAATTTCCAGAAGAAAGAATTTCTGTTCTTCAGAAAGCCCAATAAGATAAACAGAAACAAACAATTAAAAACCCACCAAAAATGTAATCCGTAGCTATTTTATTGATTTTATTGGTACTTTCCTCTTGCTGTTATGGGAGACAAATAACTTTCTCATTAGAAAATGTTCTTGACTTCCTAATGCTTGAAAAACACCATGTCAGTGAGTGGTGCAAAGTCTCAAGGCTTTGATTTTGTTTTGTTTGTTTTGTTTCAAAGTGGGTGGTACATTTCTTAATTTTAATATTCTAGGTCATAATTTCTCAGCAATCCTGACTCCCAAGTGTTCTCAAATCTAATACTTTAAGATACCAAGTTAACTAAAACTAATATAACAAATAATGAAACCACACATTGTGTTGAGAGGATTATAAGTAAGAGTGTGGAAATGAATAAGATAGAAATACTCTGAAACAACTGCCCAAGGACAAGGAAGATCCATAAGGCCTTTGCTAGGTTTATATGTAGTGTCTATCCTTCAAGAAGCACAGTAAAGAGTGGTTTTGAGAAATTTAAAGAACACTTGTTTGCTCAGTGACTTGAAGAGGTCAAAATATATCTAGCAATAGTTCTTTTAGTTTTTTTTTTTCTTTAAAAAATGTCCCAATTACTTTCAAAGAGCCATTAGCGTTTCAAATCTTGTCTCTCTGTTGAGTATTAGAAGGGCATTCACACTTGAATTCTTTTTCTCTCTCTAACCCATATTGTTTTGTTCTGTGTATGACAGGAAAAAGTCACTTCAAGACATTACCAAAGCCTGAGGAAAATGCATGTTAGTACACAAGGGTACAAGTATATACTAGTCATTTTATTCTCAGTTTGAATATTTTAAACTAATTTGTGCAGAGCTATTTTTTATTTCCCTGAAGAGTTTTCCTAATTAGAGTTTTCTGGGGAAAGAGGTCCTTCCATTGACACAATTCAGGAAACACTGGTGTCACCTTGATTCTCAAAAATGATAGGAAAGATGAAGTGAGGCAAAAGTAAGTAATTAGAGCTCCAAACTAAGTTCCTACACCTTTATCTCAGCTTCAGCCAGACGTGCAGACATGTTACTGAAATAAGCCAGCATTAAACTAACATCCTATTTTTTAATCATTTTTGGCATTAAGGTAGTTCTCCATATCTTGTTTTTGTACAAAGGTGTAATATCACATAATATGGTTTCAAATACTAGGCTTCTAAATGCTCTCAAATGAAGAACGAACCTTATTTCTACTGAAAATTAGAAACCAATCATTTTGTAGAAAGTAAATTACACAATCTGTCTGACTTCAGCTTCACAAGATGCTTTAACAAGTCTCAAGTCTCTGAAGACAATGTCAAGTTAAAACAAAGACAATTAGCTGGAACTAGATCTATTTTATGGTTAAATTTCTAATTCCAAAAGGTGAGGCCAAAGAATAGAGACATGTCTATTGGGTTGTGTTTGATTTTCGTTAGTGTGTTTGATGGAGAATAACTCTGACAAGTGTAAGAATGGAATCTCCGCTCAGCTAGAAATAAAAGATAATTTAGATCAGGGAATGAACGCTGATCTAGCAATCATTAAGCAACTGAGTGGCCTTTGGAAAGACACTTCACGTTGCTGGGCTTTCTTTTCAGCATCTACAGAATAAGCCTCTGGACTCTGTAATTCCTATCATCCCTTGCAGCCTTGATTTTCTGAGACAACACTTAAAAATCCCTTTAAGCTAAAATAATTTACATTTTAGTACTGACCATGTAAAAGACCCATCAGCACCATTCCTCCTAACTGATAAAACTGAGACAAAAGGGTAGCAGTCTGGTGAATAATCATGATAATGACTATTTTAGTTTTGAATCAGGCTGTGCAATTTACAAAGAGCTCCCTTCCTTATCATATCAGTATCGTTTCTTAGTTCCCTAAGACTGAACAGCTTGCAAGTTGTATGTCCAGAACCAATCATTTTGTTCAAGAAGCAGGGTGTTCCAAACTCATAGAAAAAAAAGAAAAAAAAATAGCAGCCTTGTGGTTGCCAGAAGTGGAGGTGAGGAAGGGGGAATTGGAGGAAGGCGGTCAAAATGTCTAAACTTCCAATTATAAGGAAAATAAATGGTAGGGATGAAATGTACAATATTCAATGACATTGCTAACAGCACTGTAATAATATACAGGAAATTTGTTAAGAGTAAATCCCAAGAGCTCTCGGGGAGGATCCCCACTCCTCCTACCCTGCTTTTCTCTCTCCTTTTTATTTTATCTGTCTGAGAGGATGGATGTTAGCTGATTGTGGTGATCATTTCATAATATATGTAAATAGAATCATTAATCTGTATGCTTTAACTTTATATGGTGATGTGTCCACTGTTTCTTAATAAAAACCGGGGGTAAGAAAAGGAACAGGACATAATCCATATTTTACTCTTTGAGGTCGTTTTGAAGGAGGAGTGTGTAGAATTGTCTATCAATGTCAAACTTTGACATTAAAGTAAGGGTTGTTGTTTTTTCTCATACTAGTAATGCATTTTTTCCCTCCCGACGACATAGTAGTAGACACATAAGCCAGCAGATCCTCGAAGTGATATGAAATGTTTTCCCAGAATTACAAACAAATAGGCACTCCTCCTCCTCTCTCTTGTCTTAGACTGCCAGGGAGAACCAAATGATACAATGATCAAAGAAGGAGGTCAAGAAACCGTCACGTTCCAGATCGACTATTTGCTATGAGTGTGGGTGGGTAGTTACATAAGCTCTTTGTGTGTAGACAGTAATTCACCTCAAAAGAACTAATGAAATTTGTGCATCTGAATGTGTGTGCAACTCAGGGCTGTATATTGGTTTTCTACCTTCTCCCTAGGAAGCGTCATGGAATTTCAACATTGAAATGCCTCACAGCCCTCAGAAGAAAGAAAGCATAAACCCAGTTCTAAACCCAGATGCCTCTTTACAAAGTGGATGACCTTGGGCAAATTATATAAGCTCTCTGAACATCAGTTCTCTTACTTGTGTGTGTGTGTGCATGTATATATACTACCTAACAAAAAGATTTATTCTAAAAATTATAGTCTATCCTGCTGCAATGCTTATTTTTATAACGGGAATTAGCTGATACGTGATTATTAAATCGAGGAATTATGCCAGTATAATTCAGAAATCAGGTTGTTTTATAGACCTTTTTTTCCTGGTCTCATGCTGTTTTGCACCAAGTAACTGTGGTTATATGCCAAGTCCACCCACACAGCTAAATGCAGCAAGCCTCAAGGAATACAGTAGTGTATACATTATGCTCCTTTACCCTACCTTCTGCCTCTTGGCTTAGTTTATCCAAGTTCTCTGCTTTGAAGGTGTTTATTGAGTAATTCTCTCTGATTTTTGACCTAAACTTAGCAGTTGCAGCCCTTTTTTATACCCCTTCCCATAGCCCTATCTTTACCTTTTTTAAAAACTTGAAGTCTTCATTATTTTAATTAGGCTAGTATTTTGTTTTTATTAGATTGTTAATGCTTCCATTACAAAAATGAATAGGTTCTGAGTGGTCTTCCCAAAGTGTGTTATCCCATTATTTTGTTATTTCTAAAGCACAATTTAACAAAATGTGTTTTTTTTTTAATTTGTATAGACACATTGTAAAGAAACACCTGTATATTAGTAAAGTGCCTAGTCCAATACTTAACAGATAGATTTTAAATATCAGATTCCCTACTCGTTCGGGATGGTAGTATTTCCTTTCAAAAGGTGGAGAAATGAATGAAGTGAAATTTGGGATCTCTTAGAGCCTTAGGGATATTTTCTGAATCTGTAAGAGAAAGCATAATTCTTACTAAAAACATTGGCTAAAAGCATATGAAGCTATGAACATCAGTGCAAAATGCCCTGGGAATTATTCATGGCTCAATGTAAAGACACTGCAAGCGTCAGACTAAAAGAAAAAAAATAAATAAATAAAGACCCAAGGGTTACATTGCACCTCACGTATTTTTTAAATCCATTTGGTACCTCCCAACCCATAGGCGATTCCCCTAGACACCTATGATTTTTCATGCAGCATTAGTGGTTTCGTTCAAAGTGCCCCTGAAAATTGAAATGACTAATAGTTACCCGTGCTTTTGTAAAGCTCTGATGGAAGCTTCTTTCTTAACACTCTCCCTGAGACCACACACACATCATGTAGCAAGTGACAAAGGGCGGCTGACAGAGAGGTGTTTGATACAGCAATTAGCAGAGGTCGCAGGATACTGCCTTGTGTCTAGAGAGGCAGAAACCCAAACTAAGCCATTGAATTTGGCCTTTAATGGAGTTCTTCCTGCATCACTCCTTTTCCATTGAAAGCCACCCTCCAGGTCACTGAACTCAGATGTCAAAAATCATACCTGAGCTGGCAATAAAAACCTTCCAGTTTGCACAGACACTCTTGAATGCTGGGCGTTAAACTGGTTTTGAAGCAGAGGGTTAGTCGGCAGGGTAATTCTTTCAACCCAGCAGAACTGCTCCATTTCCCAAATGTCAAGCCATACTTTTCCCCAGATGGTTACTTCCCTCAAGCCCACTTACCCTACTGAGAATGCAAAGAGAACTTTGGGCCTGCCAAAAGTACTCTCTAAGGCAAAACCAAAGACCATCTTTCATCAAAAGAACAGAGCTAGCACAGTGCCTTAAAAATAGTAGGTGCGGAGGAGTCAAGATGGCGGAGAAGTAGCAGGCTGAGACTACTTCAGCTAGCCGGAGATTAGCTAGATAGCTTACCTAAAGATTGCAAACACCTGAAAATCCATCGGCAGATCGAAGAGCAGAAGAACAGCAATTCTGGAAACAGAAAAACAACCACTTTCTGAAAGGTAGGACCGGCGGAGAAGTGAATCCAAAGCGACTGGAAGATAGACCCCGGGGGAGGGGCCGGCTCCCAGCAAGCGGCAGAGCAACGGCGCACAAAATCAGGACTTTTAAAAGTCTGTTCCGCTGAGGGACATCGCTCCAGAGGGGCGAAGCCCACGCTCGGTCAGCGTGGCCTCAGGTCCCGCAGGGTCACAGAAGGATCAGGGGTGTCTGAGTGTCGCAGAGCTTGCCGGTATTGGAACGGGAAAGCCGGCTACAGAGACAGAGCCGACAGTAAGCTCACAGCTCGGTGTTACCTTGAACCGGTTGCAGGCCCGGTGAGCTCGGAGCCCGGCCGGAGGTCAGGCAGACAGGAGTAACTGGGCGCTGTTCTCTGAGGGCGCACTGAGTAGTGTGGCCCCGGGCTCTTGGCTCCTCCGGGCAGGAGACCAGGAGGCCGCCATTTGTATTCCCGTCCTCCAGAACTCTACGGAAAGTGCTCAGGGAACAAAAGCTCCTGAAACCAAACCCGAGCGGATTACTCACCCCGGCCCCTGGTTAGGGCGGTGCAATTCCACCTGGGGCAAAGACACTTGAGAATCACTACAACAGGCCCCTACCCCAGAAGATCAAAAAGAAATCCAGCCGAGACCAAGTTCACCTACCAAGGAGTGAGGTTTCAATACCAAGGAGGGCAGCAGAATTCCAGAGGAGGAGAAAGCAAAGCACAGAACTCATGGCTTTTTCCCTGTGATTTTTTTTAGTCTTGCAGTTAATTTAATTTTTTTCTTTTTCATTTTTTTTTTTCTCACCTTCTGGTAAATTGTTTTTAACTTTTACCTTTTATTTTTTAACGTTTTTTAACTAGTTTATCTAATATATATATATATATTTATATTTTGCTTATTTGTTTTCTTTTTTTTAATTATTTTCTTTTTTTTTTCTTTTTTCTTTTTTTTTCGTTCTTCCTTTTTGAACCTCTTTTTACCCCTTTCTCCACGCTCACGATTTGGGATCTCTTCTAATTTGGTTAAAGCATATTTTCCTGGGGATGTTGCCACCCTTTTAGTATTTTACTTGCTGCTTCATATACTCTTATCTGGACAAAATGACAAGATGGAAAAATTCAACACAAAAAAAAGAACAAGAGGCAGTACCGAAGGCTAGGGACCTAATCAATACAGACGTTGGTAATATGTCAGATCTAGAGTTCAGAATGACAATTCTCAGGGCTCTAGCCAGGCTCGAAAAAGGCATGGAAGATATTAGAGAAACCCTCTCGAGAGATATAAAAGCCCTTTCTGGAGAAATAAAAGAACTAAAATCTAACCAAGTTGAAATCAAAAAAGCTATTAATGAGGTGCAATCAAAAATGGAGGCTCTCACTGCTAGGATAAATGAGGCAGAAGAAAGAATTAGTGATATAGAAGACCAAATGACAGAGAATAAAGAAGCTGAGCAAAAGAGGGACAAACAGCTACTGGACCACGAGGGGAGAATTCGAGAGATAAGTGACACCATAAGATGAAACAACATTAGAATAATTGGGATTCCAGAAGAAGAAGAAAGAGAGAGGGGAGCACAAGGTATACTGGAGAGAATTATTGGGGAGAATTTCCCCAATATGGCAAAGGGAACGAGCATCAACATTCAGGAGGTTCAGAGAACGCCCCTCAAAATCAATAAGAATAGGCCCACAGCCCGTCACCTAATAATAAAATTTACAAGTCTCAGTGACAAAGAGAAAATCCTGAAAGCAGCCCGGGAAAAGGAGTCTGTAACATACAATGGTAAAAATATTAGATTGGCAGCTGACTTATCCACAGAGACCTGGCAGGCCAGAAAGAGCTGGCATGATATTTTCAGAGCACTAAATGAGAAAAACATGCAGCCAAGAATACTCTATCCAGCTAGGCTATCATTGAAAATAGAAGGAGAGATTAAAAGCTCCCAGGACAAACAAAAACTGAAAGAATTTGCAAACACCAAACCAGCTCTACAGAAAATATTGAAAGGGGTCCTCTAAGCAAAGAGAGAGCCTACAAGTGGTAGATCAGAAAGGAACAGAGACCATATACAGTAACAGTCACCTTACAGGCAATACAATGGCACTAAATTCATATCTCTCAATAGTTACCCTGAATGTGAATGGGCTAAATGCCCCTGTCAAAAGACACAGGGTATCAGAATGGATAAAAAAAAAAATCCCATCTATATGTTGCCCCCAAGAAACTCATTTTAAGCCCGAAGACACCTCCAGATTTAAAGTGAGGGGGTGGAAAAGAATTTACCATGCTAATGGACACCAGAAGAAAGCAGGAGTGGCAATCCTTATATCAGATCAATTAGATTTTAAGCCAAAGACTATAATAACAGATGAGGAAAGACACTATATCATACTCAAAGGGTCTGTCCAACAAGAAGATCTAACAATTTTAAATATCTATGCCCCCAACGTGGGAGCAGCCAACTATATAAACCAATTAATAACAAAATCAAAGAAACACATCAACAATAATACAATAATAGTAGGGGATTTTAACACTCCCCTCACTGAAATGGACAGGTCATCCAAGCAAAAGATCAGCAAGGAAATAAAGGCCTTAAACGACACACTGGACCAGATGGACATCACAGATATATTCAGAACTTTTCATCCCAAAGCAACAGAATACACATTCTTCTCTAGTGCACATGGAACATTCTCCAGAATAGATCACATCCTCGGTCCTAAATCAGGACTCAACCGGTATCAAAAGATTGGGATCATTCCCTGCATATTTCAGACCACAATGCTCTAAAGCTAGAACTCAACCACAAAAGGAAGTTTGGAAAGAACCCAAATACATGGAGACTAAACAGGATCCTTCTAAAGAATAAATGGTTCAACCGGGAAATTAAAGAAGAATTGAAAAAAATCATGGAAACAAATGATAATGAAAATACAACGGTTCAAAATCTGTGGGACACAACAAAGGCAGTCCTGAGAGGAAAATATATAGCGGTACAAGCCTTTCTCAAGAAACAAGAAAGGTCTCAGGTACACAACCTAACCCTACACCTAAAGGAGCTGGAGAAAGAACAAGAAAGAAACCCTAAGCCAAGGAGAAGAGAAATCATAAAGATCAGAGCAGAAATCAATGAAATAGAAACCAAAAAGACAATAGACAAAATCAACGAAACTAGGAGCTGGTTCTTTGAAAGAATTAATAAAATTGATATACCCCTGGCCAGACTTATCAAAAAGAAAAGAGAAAGGACTCAAATAAATAAAATCATGAATGAAAGAGGAGAGATCACCACTAACACCAAAGAAATACAATCTATTATAAGAACATACTATGAGCAACTCTATGCCAATAAATTTGACAATCTGGAAGAAATAGATGCATTCCTAGAAACATATAAACTACCACAATTAAACCAGGAAGAAGTAGAAAGCCTGAACAGACCCATAACCAGTAAGGAGATTGAAACAGTCATTAAAAATCTCCAAACAAACAAAAGCCAAGGGCCAGACGGCTTCCCAGGGCAATTCTACCAAACATTTAAAGAAGAACTAATTCCTATTCTCCTGAAACTGTTCCAAAAATAGAAATGGAAGGAAAACTTCCAAACTCATTTTATGAGGCCAGCATCACCTTGATCCCAAAACCAGACAAGGATCCCATCAAAAAAGAGAGCTATAGACCAATATCCTTGATGAACACAGATGCGAAAATACTCAACAAAATGCTAGCCAATAGGATTCAACAGTACATTAAAAGGATTATTCACCACGACCAAGTGGGATTTATTCCAGGTCTGCAAGGTTGGTTCAACATCTGCAAATCAGTCAATGTGATACAACACATCAACAAAAGAAAGAACAAGAACCATATGATACTCTCAATAGATGCTGAAAAAGCATTTGACAAAGTACAGCATCCCTTCCTGATCAAAACTCTTCAAAGTGTAGGGATAGAGGGCACATACCTCAATATCATCAAAGCCATCTATGAAAAACCCACCGCAAATATCATTCTCAATGGAGAAAAACTGAAAGCTTTTCCGCTAAGGTCAGGAACACGGCAGGGATGTCCATTATCACCACTGCTATTCAACATAGTACTAGAGGTCCTAGCCTCAGCAATCAGACAACAAAAGGAAGTTAAAGGCATCCAAATCGGCAAAGAAGAAGTCAAATATTCACTCTTTGCAGATGATATGATACTATATGTGGAAAACCCAAAAGACTCCACTCCAAAACTGCTAGAACTTATACAGGAATTCAGTAAAGTGTCAGGATATAAAATCAATGCACAGAAATCCGTTGCACTTCTCTACACCAACAGCAAGACAGAAGAAAGAGTAATTAAGTAGTCCATCCCATTTACAATTGCACCCAAAACCATAAGATATCTAGGAATAAACCTAACCAAAGAGGCACAGAATCTATACTCAGAAAACTATAAAGTACTCATGAAAGAAACTGAGGAAGACAGAAAGAAATGGAAAAATGTTCCATGCTCCTGGGTTGGAAGAATAAATATTGTGAAAATATCTATGCTACCTAAAGCAATCTACACATTTATTGCAATTCCAATCAAAGTACCATCCATCTTTTTCAAAGAAATGGAACAAATAATTCTAAAATTTATATGGAACCAGAAAAGACCTCGAATAGCCAAAGGGATATTGAAAAAGAAAGCCAACGTTGGTGGCATCACAATTCCAGACTTCAAGCTCTATTACAAAGCTGTCATCATCAAGACAGCATACGCAAGGGGTCCTCTAAGCAAAGGACAAAACAGACACATAGATCAATGGAACAGAATAGAGAACCTAGAAATAGACCCTCAACACTATGGTCAACTCATCTTTGACAAAGCAGGAAAGAATGTCCAATGGAAAAAAGACAGCCTCTTCAATAAATGGTGCTGGGAAAATTGGACAGCCCCATGCAGAAAAATGAAATTGGACCATTTCCTTACACCACACACAAAAATAGACTCAAAATGGATGAAGGACCTCAATGTGGGAAAGGAATCCATCAAAATCCTTGAGGAGAACACAGGCAGCAACCTCTTCGACCTCAGCCGCAGCAACATCTTCCTAGGAACAACGCCAAAGGCAAGGGAAGCAAGGGCAAAAATGAACTATTCGGATTTCATCAAGATCAAAAGCTTTTGCACAGCAAAGGAAACAGTTAACAAAATCAAAAGACAACTGACAGAATGGGAGAAGATATTTGCAAACGACATATCAGATAAAGGACTAGTGTCCAGAATCTATAAAGAACTTAGCAAACTCAACACCCAAAGAACAAATAATCCAATCAAGAAATGGGCAGAGGACATGAACAGACATTTCTGCAAAGAAGACATCCAGATGGCCAACAGACACATGAAAAAGTGCTCCATATCACTCGGCATCAGGGAAATACAAATCAAAACCACAATGCGATATCACCTCACACCAGTCAGAATGGCTAAAATCAACAAGTCAGGAAATGACAGATGCTGGCGAGGATGCGGACAGAGAAAGGGGAACCCTCCTCCACTGTTGGTGGGAATGCAAGCTGGTGCAGCCACTCTGGAAAACAGCATGGAGGTTCCTCAAAATGTTGAAAATAGAACTGCCCTATGACCCAGCAATTGCACTACTGGGTATTTACCCTAAAGATACAAACGTAGTGATCTAAAGGGGCACATGCACCCGAATGTTTATAGCAGCAATGTCCACAATAGCCAAACTATGGAAAGAACCTAGATGTCCATCAACAGATGAATGGATCAAGAAGAAGTGGTATATATACACAATGGAATACTATGCAGCCATCAAAAGAAATGAAATCTTGCCATTTGCGACAACATGGATGGAACTAGAGCGTATCATGCTTAGTGAAATAAGTCAAGCAGAGAAAGACAACTATCATATGATCTCCCTGATATGAAGAAGTGGTGATGCAACATGGGGGCTTAAGTGGGTAGGAGAAGAATCAATGAAACAAGATGGGATTGGGAGGGAGACAAACCATAAGTGACCCTTAATGTCACAAAACAAACTGAGGGTTGCTGGGGGGAGGGGGTTTGGGAGAAGGGGGTGGGATTATGGACATTGGGGAGGGTATATGCGTTGGTGAGTGCTGTGAAGTGTGTAAACCTGGTGATTCACTGACGTGTACCCCTGGGGATAAAAATATATGTTTATAAAAAATAAAAAATTTAAAAAAAATAGTAGGTGCTCAGTAAATGGGAACTTTTACTTCCCCTGCCATGGCTCAAAAAAACATACAAATCTCCTCTAGTTAGAATACTGGTTTTCCCTCAAACGCAAGAGAAAATTTAAAACACAGGTAATTGTCCATTTTATTTCTCGTATGATATAAAATTTTACATTTAATCTGGGTTTATATTAAAACATGCTTTTCTCTGAACACTCCTCCAGAGTGTCAGGGACTGGACACTGGATTTCCAAAGGGTGACTATTTTTAATCTTTCTTCTTTTATTTATTTCTCCCTCCCCAAATAGTCCTATTCACTTTGCCCGGCAATTATTTTAATAAACGCCCCTAAATTCCCGTGCACCAAAGATATGACTGTGAGTCAGAACGTTATATCTGCCCGCTATATTTGTAGCCACAGAATAAGCATGGAATTATAGCAACATGGCGACTAGAATAAAAATTAGGTAGGGTCAGTGTCCTGACACACAAGTGGGCTAATAGACAAATGTTCATACAATAAATGGTTATTATGGGGACCTCTGGGGGGGCACAGTCAGTTAAGCATCGGACTCTGGTTTGGTTCACTTTGTGATCTTGGTGATTGAGCCCCAAGTCAGGCTCTGTATCCAGCGTGGACTCTCTCTCCCTCTGCCCTCTCCCAAAATAAATAAATAAATAAGTTTTTAAAAATGATTATTATGGGTCCCTTATGTGCTTGGCACCAGAAAAACAATGGTGAACAAAAAGTAGACATGGCCCTTGTTCTTGTATAGATTACAGTTTAGTAGATAAAAATGATAATCAAGCAATCACATTAATGGATATAGAAATTGAAACAGATTCAATGATGTACTGGAGTTCAGTTCTATTAGAGTATAAAGTAAAGGATTCTGATCATGATCAGAAGAGAATTAGGAAGCACTTTCCTGATGTTGCGATCTGTACGAGTAGGATCATTCAGGCAGGGTGTTGAAAGATAGAAAGAAGTGACTACCACCCAAAATTCACAGAAAGCACGGAAGGTTTCAGAGGTCATGTTAAAGATTTTGGTCCTTATTTTCAGAGTAAGGATGAAAGGAGCAATACTTTGAAGATTGGGAAAACTTTGAAGGAGCAAGCCCAGAGATTATGAAGAAAGCCTAGACTGTAGGCTATGACTGTAAACTAAGTAAAAGATGATTGTATTTTTCCCTGGGATAATGGCAGTGGACTTGAGTGATGTTGACATATGCAAGAATTGTTCTGAAGGTAGCAATCTGCAGGACATGGGAGAAGGTTGGTTGTGTTAGGTAAGGGAGGTCAGGGAAGAAGAGGAAGAGGAAGATGTCAAGGAGAATGGCCAGTTTTCTGACCTACTCAGCTAATTCCCTTAGCAGAGGAATTTTGGACAATGACAAGGTTTGAGAAGTGGTGCCCCTGAGTTTATTTTTAGGCTTGTTAAATACCTTAAAGCAATCCAGGCCAAGAAAGTAAGCAGACAATTGGGATATTTGAGTCTGGACTTCGGGAAAGAATTCTGTACTGGACATGACTATTTAAAGGTCAGATTATTAGTGATAATGGATGTAAAGAGGACTGATAACACTGCCAGAAAAAGCATTTTACATACAAGCAGAGGAAAGGACCTAAAACTCAGCTTTAAGGAAACCCAATATTCAGAAGCCCAGATGATGATGATGAGCTAAAGGAAGGAGTGACCAGTGACAGGGGCAGAAAACCAGATGAGCTAGTGTCTAGACAAATGCAGAACAAAACAGTTTTGAAAAAGAAGTCTACAAAGCCAAAAGCAGCTACCAGGCCAAAAACATGATGACTGACAAAAATGTTCACTGGATAAAGTGACCTGGAAATTATGAACGACTTTCATGGTTATCTGTTCTGCAAAGCTGTGGGCTAAGGGTCAGGCTGGATGTTAAGAAATAAGTGAGAAGTGACATGGCTTTGAAAGGAGGAGACACAGAGTTATGGAAGAGGAGTGACATTTATGGTGGGGTTTGGTTTTGAGGATGTTAAAGTCCTCGGTAAGAAAAGTATCAATGGAAGGTATCTGGTTGGAAGAGGAACAAGTGAATATACAAAAGAGGAAAGGAATCATGGATAGTTTGTGACTCCTGAGAAGGGGAAGGGGGAGAGGACGGACCCCATGGCACAGGTGGAGAGATTGGGTTCATGTAAGATTAAGGCCCTTTCTCTAATGTAGCAGGTATGAATTAGGACAAAAGGGGCAGAATTATAAGCAGTTTGTTTTGCAGATGTGATGGCCAGAAGATAAGGGTGCCCATAACATGGCTTCAAATTTCTATGGCAGGAGGAAATGAACTTGGTCACTGGCAGGTAGAGATGGTGAAGGTGGAGATCTGAGGATAGGTTGGAAGTTTTGAAACATGCAGACTAAGCTGGTTAGGAAAATGCTAGACAGTTTGAAAGCACATGTGATGCTGATGATCAGGAATTGTTAGTGATACCAATCTGCCCCGGCTTTGCCCAGCAGCTCCCGATTGCTTAGTAAGATGAAGGAAACAATGCATTGGAAGATTCTTTTTGGGATGGGGTTTTGCCAGACTGATACTACATAAGGACAGAAGACAGGGAACTTTAACAGTATACAAGGAAAGAGTTTAAATGATTAACTATGATGTGGAAGCTGGGATGGTTATTCCATTTCTTCTTATTATATGGTTGGGTTTAAAATTCAAAGAATAATGTAAAGCAAGTCTCCAGCCTACCTCTGACAGCTTTGGATGGGTCAAAACCCAAAACAAAACAAAACAAAAAAAAAGGAAGGAATGAAGTCCTACTTCATCTCTGTTAGAATTCCCCTATAAGAACTCAGCCCACTTCTATTTGGAGCTTTGCAGTTTACTTCAATCTTTCAGTTGTCTTCTGTTGACCCTGAGACTTCTCTGTGTGATGAGCGATGAGAGGTGATTTTTTTCACCAGCCACACACCAGGATGACTCTAAATCCCCTCTCATTCTTCTCTAGTTTACACCAATAATAGCTTCTAAGTAGGTAATGTACCAATCATTTCACATGTATTATTTCATTGTACAGATGCAGAAATGGAAAAAAGATGAAGCAATTTGTCCAAGGACACACAACTAGCAAATGTCAGAGCAAGACTGACAATCAGGCTATTCTCCTCAAGAGTATACTAGTCTGTCTCCCTTACTAAATATTTACAGATAAACAGAATCTCAATTGGATAAACTCATAATATACTTCTACTTTCCTGGTGCAATGTTTGAATATGCTAAGTAGAGTCTTCCTCTTGGGTACAGAAGACCACTATTAAAATGATGATGACTTAATACAGTGTTTCCCACAGTGTGATAGAAAGACTACATTGGGATCACCTGGATTACAGTTGAGGCTGCTGGGCCTTCAAGTTTCTCTCTTCCCCAAATCCTACCACCACCTCCTATCAAAATTTAGTTTCAGAAGGTTAAAGGAGATGCTGGTCACTCACAGTTTTAATAAGCTTCCATCTGCTAAGTTTTCTTTTGTACACTGAAGTTTGAAAATCATTGACTTAGCAGAACTAAATTCTTATCAAACAGACTTGAAAGAGTAATACATTTGGGTGCCTCTATTAGGAAAGATCATTTATCTTATTAGGAAAACCACAATTCTGGGGAACCTGGTGGCTCAGTTGTAGGGCATCTGCTTTCAGCTCACATGACCCCAGGGTCCTGGGATGGAGCCCCGCAACGGGCTCCCTGCTTGGTGGGAAGCCTGCTTCTCCCTCTCCCTCTCCCCCTGCTTGTGTTCCCTCTCTCACTGTGGTCTCTCTCTGTCAAATAAATAAAATCTTTAAACAAAAAAGAAAAAAAAAAGGAAAATCACAATTCTGAAGATGTAAAACACAAATGGGTTGAATTGACAGAGCGAGGGACCCCAGAGATTAGTATTTGAGGAGGAGGCCCAAGTGTTCTGTTTTGTTTATGTGGAACAGCAAAGCAAAATAAGCTTTGCCTCTTAGTGCTTTTGTCTATTCATTCCCCTGTCCCCCCCAGCATTTCTTTGAGAAGACAAGTTTGAGCCACCTGTGTTTATTGGTAAACAGCTTCGGCCACTTGATAGAAAACCCCCTTGGAAAACACAAGATGGAAATGGCCTCTGCAAATGATTACAGATAGCTATGATTCCATCCCAAGGGCTGATGCCGAGAATCGTGACCAAAAGCAACATTCTTAGCCACAGGGGATCCTACCCGCTGTGCTCACGTATAATTTCCAAAATGCATCTTTATGTCTCCAGAGCAGCCACAAATGCTGAACCCAAGGCAAATTCTGCTACAGCAAATTGCCTCCCTGGGGGTAGCTCAGGAGAAAGTTCCCCTCCTTCCCAGACCTTTGCTCCATTAAACTACAAAGGTCAGTTGGAATTTCTCCATTTACCTGTTATCTTTAAAGCATCTTTGAAATACTTTGCAAATGATTCAGAAAGAGTATATGGTTTCTCAGTTCCCGGTGCAAAGGGACAGTGAAGCCAAAGGGTCAAGAGGAGACATTAATTAAAGAAGCTTATTTTCAAGGAGCCCATGTACAGACTTGGGACTCACTACTTTGACAAGCATTGGCATAAAACTCACCGGTTTTGAGGCAGTTGCCCAGAGAGCTTCTCCACCAACCAGACAATGACTTAGACTGCAAATTTAAGAGTCACCGTGAGGGCTTCTCTCCCTCTGGAGTGCATACCTTCCCCTGCATGAACTGGACATTCCCTCCTGATGATTGGCAGGGCCCAAAGAGCTCAGCAAAGTCATTGCCCTGTACAGACCTTGTCAGTCAAGTTAGACAAACATGTGGTCCTAGAGACCTCTGGGTAGGGAGAGGGGTAAGAGGAGAAGGTTCATGTTGCTTTGACCAACAGTGCTGCACTCTGTTTATATCCCTCTGTAGCATATTAACTAAGAAGAGCCCAAGCAGCCAACTTCTTCATGGGTGAACATGCCATTCTTTTGGTACATGGAAGGGCGCTTTTTTTCATTTGAGCCTTTGAACATTAAAAAAATTCATTACTCTTAAGAACCTATGTGTTTAGGCTCTTAATCCTATGTATTCAACTTAATCCAATTCCACAAAAATGTATTGACTTCTTACTCTGGCCAGATACTGGGAATATTCTGATTTTCAAAATACTGTGTGCTTCAGAAATCACTTGGAAGTTCTGTCAAAACACAAAGTGCTGGGTTCTACTCCCAGAGTTTCTGATTCTGTAGGTTTGGAATGAAACCCAGAAATGGCATTTTTAATAAGTTTCTAGTGAATGCTAATGCTGCTGGTCTAAGAATCAGTTTGAGATCCACTATCATAGAAGGTGAAAACCTAGCTCTTGCTTCAGAATGCTTAATATAAGATACAGTTAATCTGGAGAGAAGACCATTTGTGTACCCGATATGTAATAAGTGTTCAATAAATAGTTGAGTTGATGAATAAATAAATGAATGAAAACATGGAATGGATACAGTATGTCTGGACACAGAATGCGGGAATTTATTCTGTTGATAGGCTTTGCCATTTGAAGAAGGATCAAACAAGGACCTAGTGGCATTGCGCCTTGAAGGTCAAATAAGATTTATATAGAGAAATGGTTGACTGGAGGAGTTTCCAAGCTAAGAGGATAGCATGGCAAAGGCACAGAGGAGGGAATGGAACTACGCCTGGTGGGAATGGTAAGCAGGTGGGTATGTATGACATTTCATAAGCCTCTACTTGAGCCTTGCCTCACCACCAGAAGCCGATTTGCTACTGATTCTCCTTCCTCTACTTCCTAGAGACATCTATTTCCCCTTTGATTACTTATTTCTTCCTTTTCTACCATCACTCTTCTTCCCTCCTTAGAAAATCTGAATATCCCTTATCTGAAGAGCTTCTGGAATTATGGCAGGTGTTTGTTGGCCCCCATCCACCCACTTAGCCCACCTCTTATTTCTGGGCAGCTGTAGTACCAGGTTTCATGCACACGACTAAGGTCCACATCAGTCATGTTCTATAGCTTCTACCTTTCTATCTTAGGGCTTCCAAAGTGCAGAAACTATGTCATCATATATGCAGTGGCAGCCAGAATGCTAGTCCAGTTTATAAACTTGGGGCCATTATTAAACAGTGAGGAGAGGATTCAGTGGGTGCTTTACCCAACATCCTGTCCTTAGGAGATGGATTCCTCTGAGGGTCTGCCATGGAATTAAACCTAAATGCCACAGTGAAAACCATGTCAATAACACAACCTTCATTAATTATCATTGTTCTTGGCTTATCCTCCCCTCTCTCACTCTACCCCTAAGTCAGCTCTCTTTCCTTGGATCACATCCCACATAAACTACCTGCATTTGGATCTTTGTTTCAAAAACCCAAACTGATACCTTCCCATCCCAGCAAATATAGAGCACAGTCTTGGCTGTGCAGTTCTCCAGTGCTTGTCTGACTGGGTGGTGTAATTTCAAAAGCAATGGCCTGCAGCAACAATGGATTTGCAGAAGACCGATTAGACAGTTCCCCCTGAGACCACAGAGGCATTTACATCACTAAAGACATAATAGGCTGTATTCAATTTGAATGACAAATTTACTTAACATTGACTCTTGATTTTTTCCTCTTTGGTTTTACAGTTTTAAATGACAGCCCCCTCCCTTTAGCATAATCTGGAAGTTCAAGACCCCATCATCCCTCAAAGACATTCAAAATGATGTCAGACCTGGATGTTATGATATTAGAAAATGAGATACAAAATATCTGCACTGCATTGAGATGGCAAACTTTTTAACCTGAGAGACAGGGACACGTCTCCAACCAACCATAGGGAAGCTCCAGAAACAGAAAGTCAACAATGTCTTCAGCTGGTTGGGGGGGGGGGGTGGAGGCGGTGGTTGGGGTGTCGTTAGAAAAAACTAGAAGTGTTATAGAAAAGCCTCCCAGAGCTTCATCTAGGATTAGCTCCAAGCATCTGATTCAAACTGGAAACCTGATTTTGTGAACTCTATCTGGGATTTTTTTTACAAAAGCACAAGCATATTTAGCAGCAGGCAAATTCCCCAACTCCCTTTCAAGAGGATGATAGCAGAGGCTTTTAGTGGAGGGAAATTGAATGGTCACCAGCATGAATATTTCATCATTCACTCCCCAGGTGCCAGGAGATCAGCATATACAAATTACACTGATGTGGTGCCAAGAGGAGGCTGCCCAGAGTTTTCCAGGTAGGAGGTTCCTGCAAAGCACTTGAAATTCCAACCACCACATGATATGATTTGAAGACAGCTGGAAACCTCCATAGGCATTTGAGGATCTAAAAAGGCACTCTGAATTTCAGGTGTCTTTATTTTTGCTAAAATTGCTGAAGATACAGACGGGAATGACTACACACTCTTTCGGCATACATTCTGATCTGAATCAGTTATCCTAGCAAAGTCCTGAGTTCTTTGCTTCATCTGTTAAAGTTTTCAGAACTCTCCCTTCACACAAAAAAAAAAAAAAATCCCATAACTATGTGTTAGTAGAAATAAAAGACAAAAAAATCATAAGGTAAGAAAGTGAAAACTAGAATAGATTGAAAAGAAGATGTATTGAGAAGGTCACAGAAGATCTTCCTTTGTCCTAAAGAGTTTAGTTCCTTTGACATAAATAATTTATCCCTTAAGCCCATCTCCCCTGAAACTTGTAGAATGTCTGATATTGCCTAACATAGTTTCACACACATTACATCAATTGATCCTGATATCTACCCACTAAATGTGGGCAGGAGATGTCCTCAACCCCATTTTAGAGATAATGGAATTGTGTTTCAAAGGGTTAAATTACTTGCCCATATTCTTAAGGCTGATTAGTGATGTGGGACTGGAATCCAGGATTTAGAACTTGGGGCTATACTGCTTTTTCCAAGCCAAATGGCAGATAGGCCTTCAGGGGGACAGTTTCCCTAGCAAATCATCATCATTCATGGATAAGACATGCCTCAAAGTGAGCTCTTGCTTGTAGTCTGTTGTATGTTGATCTATCCTGAGAACCATGTCTTATTCAGACCACATAGGCTTGAATTCTAGATCCTCCATTTGCTAGTTGCATGGCTTTGGGAAAGTTATGTACTATTGCTGAGTCATACTTTTGCTATCTTTAAAACCAGAATAAAAATAGCCCTTTCCTGATAAGATGGGAGAATCAAGTAAAAAAATGCAAGTAAGTCATTTTAAAACAGACCTTGGGATTTCGGTGGTGCCCATAAAAATGAGTTGCTACAATGATAGTGATAATGTTGATGCTGATTGTTATCACAAAACCCAAAAGGGGCCAGTGGCCCAACTCAGCCTGTGAATTAGCCAAACTCTTATTTTGGCAACACATACCTCTCTTTGGAGTTACCTTTTATACACATGTATTTATTCGAATGTTTATGTAATTCAAGTTTTATGGAAAAGGAAAACATAGGTAGATGTAAGTTATTATGGAATTAGTTTTGGGGTTCAGTGTCAGTCTTGTATATTCTAATTATCTTATTAAACAAATGTGTAAATAAATAGCACTATATATATTTATATGTTGATAGTGGGTAATCAGTTAAGTACTTTATTCATCCAATGTTTCAGGTCCAAAATATTACAATTAGAATGAAAAAATACAAGGTTAGATCAATATAATTTAATATATTTTAAAGAATATGTAAAGAATTATAGAGGGGCAACTGGGTGGCTCAGTTGGTTAAGCATCTGATCTCGGGGTCTGAGACCAAGCTCCACCTTGGACTCCTTGCTCAGTGGGAAGTCTGCTTCTCCCTCTCTTTCTGCCCCTCCCTCTGCCTATGCTCTCTCTCAAGTAAATAAAGAAAATCTTTGTAAAAAAGGAATTATACATAAGATATGTACAATGGTATATAGTTATAAAGAATAATAGTATTTAGCAGAATAAATTACTCTCAAAAAACTTGAAATTTATTCCTTGGAGCCATCTCAGTTCTAATTCAATGGTCATGTCACTGACGCTGACCCTTCTTATCCACCTCAGGGATGTTATGACAAAGAATGTACTTCCACAGTGTTAAATGGGCTCAAAATTGGCTAAAAATTTGTCTACCTTGTCAACACATTTATATGAATTCTGAGATTCAAAATTCTCATTTCTAAAATTCCAAGGACATTGCATTTATTCTGTGAGCATGGCATGCTTGGCTCAGGTGCTTTTAAATTTAGAGGCTTAATAATTTAGCCTAAAGCAGCTACAGAAACAGAAATCTGTGAGTTAATATTTGTAAAGTGCTTATAAGTGTGGTTGGCAAATAGTAAATGCTATATAAGTGTTTGTTAAATAAATAAATCTCTTTGGAAACAATGACTGCTTTTTCAACAAACTGCTATTCAACTCTTCAAAATTCTGCTATTTATTTGCTCTGAGAACAATTTGGCAAAGAAAAATGAGGACAGCTTCTATTCTGCACTTTGTTGAAAGTTAGCAATTTTTCATGACCTCCTGCATTTTCAAGTCCATTGTATCATATCAGTGACAAGGTTCAACTTTAGAAAGTCCTAGGATATCCTGCAGATTTGGACTCGGCTCCCTTATATTCCAAAATGTTATGTCTGAAGGCTTAGCTCAGTTAACTATCTCAATGAATATTTACAACACATATGTTTAGCTATTTCACACATTGAAATAAGTTAGGTGTTATGTCCCAATAATGGGTCCATGATTAAAGGAGCGAGACTGATAAAAAGCGAAGGTCAAGCAAAGCTTTATTTCGCGCCAAGCATCAAGAATCTAATGGAATGTTTGGGGACGCACCTCTTACAAAAGAGGGTGACCCTTCTCTGTTTCACAGACAAGCTTTTAAGGGCAAAGGCCATGCAGTTGGGCCTGGCCATGCACAGGTGACCAATGAGATTGTAAAACACACAGGAAACTCCACAGTGATGCTAGGTGACCATTGAATTACAATTTACCCTAGTAGACATTTGAACCAGCCTGTTTCACCTTGATTGGGATTGGTGCAAAAAAGGCTCCCAAAGGGCAGAGGCCCATACTCCTTGGTAGCTAGGGAGACAGTATGCACCCCCCCCACTGATTGATGTCTCCACCTGGCCTGACCCACCCTTGTATCTGGGCTTTGTTACCTGGAGCTGGTTTCTGGGACTTGTTTTTAAGTGAATCCCCTGGGGGAAGGGGAGCAGGGTTATACAATAAGGGTTGTATAAGGGTTAAACAACAAGGTTTTCGTTTAACCTCAATGAAAGCCTCTTGCTAAAATATAAAAATATAAAATAGGTCCTTACATTAGGTACACATATATTGCTCTTAAGAGGATGGTATGGTTACCTCCCCAAGCATTCGTTCTATGCCGTCCCCATTGTGCAGTAGCAATATGATTTTTGCATAAGACTGACCCATCCCCAGGCTTCAGAATATACCCCAAAGGCTCTAAGCCTCTTAAGAGAATCTCATACCTCTTGCCAAAGTGGCTGAATTAGGAGAGGTTAAGAGAGGGGATGAACATCTTTGTCCAAATGATTGTGGGAAGCTAGTCTCTTCCCATCCCTGATGTAAGCATAGAAGCACATATTCTGAGTTCCTGCTGGTGGCCATTTTGTAACCATAAGGAAGCCAGCCTGAGGATGAACTCAACACATAGCAAGAATAAAGCAAAGAGAATTGCTGAGAAACAGATTCAAGACCTCAATTTAACTACACCCAAAAGCTGCTCCACACTGGAATTTTAAATTAGCAAACCATAAATCTAATTTGTGTTAGTGTGAACTGAATGTATTTTAGTATTCAGATTTTAAAAACAGAAATGTGGAATTAGCTAAACTGAAGTAATAAAGGACAGTGATGAGGGCTCATTTATCCATTACTGGGAAATTGATCATCCTTTTTAGTTAGACTCTTCTAAAAGTGAATAAATCATGAATAATCAAAGGAGTAAGACATGCAGAGATATACAATCTAGTCTCTGGTGGTTTCCATCATGACGTCATTCAATGACTGACTTGCCAAAGTGATAACTGATAAAATGGTAGCTTCACATCAAATCCCTCCTTTTACACCAGTAAAACCTTCCAAACACCTCTGTTTTCCTGCTGAAAGGATATACAAATTCCATATTACCAGGAGGCCAGGTCCACTGACTTACGTGTGCCAGTTCATTATTTCCAAAAATTTCACTACAATACCACTTTGGTGATGTTCCCACATCAGAAGTATTCTGAACTGAATAGAGCTATGCCTTCCCGTTCCTACCTCAGTGCAATTGCTTCATGGAAGGGGGTACATTAGCATTCAAAGGGGAGAGCAACTTGCATCAAACCACTAAGATAGTAGCTCAAAACTGCTTTCTTTACTCAGTACTCTCCTGAGCACACCAGGAAAAGAGAAAGAAAAATACTGTGTCAGTTAACTATTGCTGTGGAATGAATCACTCAAAAATTCAATTTCTTAAAATACTTATTTGTACTTATAAATCTGTGGGTTTGCTGGGCTGCCCCTAATTCAGGCTGCAGTTGTGAAGAGCTCCACTTGTCTCTCCCCTTCCTTTGATCACAGGCTCATCACAGAATGTTCTTCTCATGGAGAGGGCAGGGGTGCAAAAGAGATCACCCCAGTGCAGAGGCTTGTTTGTTTCCTTCTTTGTTTATAAAGACTTTTAAATAATTAATTTATTTGAGAAAGAGACAGAGAGAGCACAAGCAGGCAGAGCAGCAGGCAGGAGAGGGAGAAGAAATCTCCCTGCTGAGGAGCAGAGAGCCTAATGTGGGGCTCGAGCCAGGACCCTGGGACCATGACCTGAGCCAAAGGCAGATGCTCAACTGATTAAGCCACCTAGGTGCCCAGTGCACAGGTACATTCAAAGCCTCTCCCTATGTTGCATGTGGTAATTTCCTATTGGCCAAGACAAGTCACAGGATCAAGCCCAAAGGAGAAGGAATTGTAAAGTTACTGGTAAAGGGGGAAAAATGGGACCAATAACTGAATCTACTATAAATGGAAGCAGATGGAGGAGTATTAGGTTAACAAAACATGTACTTCTTAAAGTAAAGTCAACGAAATACCAGAAAGGTTTGTTATGAAGAGAAAAGCACCAGGACACTGCAGTTACGGGTAATGAGTGCAAAGCAAACATGTCATCTGAATCAAGTTCATGTCTTTAGCTTGAGATGAGAATTAATACTGTAAGTTTTTCATTAAATATTAAATAAAAGCTCTCTCATCCAGGCAAATTAGCCTGGGCATCACTGATGCCAATGAAACTCCAACCAGGCCTTAATTTGAAACGTATAGATTTGAACACGAACTTGTATATAAATAGAAGGCTTTACCAAGGACAGATAAGCAAAACATCATTTTCCCCAATCTTTGAAGTCATACTACAAGCAGACTTTTAGATTTTATCAGGACCACTGAATTTACTATGGAAGGAAATAAAATCATACTTATGTTGCCAGATTTCCAAAATTCCACCCTTTCTAATCCTCTATCTAATCCAACTAGTACCAATGCTCAGGAAGAAAGGGTTTGTGAGAGGAGTATTCAAAGAACAAATGACCAGCCCCCCAAATTTTGGTAAGGGAAGCAGAATTGGCTGAGATATATGCTGAGGTCATAGGAAATATAAAACACATATCAGTCAGAATGGAAACGACAAGAGAAACAGACAGATCAAGAGCAGGGTGGTGTTTTTAAGGCTAATCAGCCCATAGTGGGGGGATTCTGAAGGTGAGACCTGTTGACTCATGATCAATGGACACTCTACAAAGGAGACTTTGTAGGAAGAATCAACGAGCATTTGTCTTCCCACCATGGACAGGTAGAATAGAGTACAAGTTACATAGCAAAATAGAATTTTAATTCAAGTGTGGATGCTATTATGGGAACAAGTCTTAGTCCCCACTACTTCACTAGCTGTGAGGATTCCTACAAATCACTTTGATTAGCCTTAGTCTCCTCATCTGTAAAATGTAGACGTTAATAATACCTGTCCCTTAGTGCTGCCAAGAGAGCTAAATGGATGTAATGTATGTCAAGGAACTCTCAAGATGCTTAGCAAGTAGCAAAGGTTCTTATAGGAAGGAGACTTCCTCATTGCTGGGAGCGACCCAGTAATATTACCCAGTTCAAGGCCCTCATGGTTACTGCAGTGGATCACTAAAGTTGATCAGAGGTAGAAAGTGGTGTCATAGACCACCTGCTTTACTAATAACTGGGCTGGAATGAAACTATACTTTTCAATGATTTCTTTTTGTTTTTCTTTTCATGCTAAACCAATGATTTTCAGCTGAGGATTGCAGGTTAGTGAAAGAGAAAAAGCACAGGCTTATGAGTTAGTTTCAGTATTTCTAGACATCTGAAATTTGAGGATTTCATCATAAGCTTATGGAAGAAAAATGTAAAAATCGATATTCTTTGCTTTATATAAGGTCAGGATAGTAACATGGATGCCCTCATGCCCTGAAAAGATTCTTTAAAAGATTCTAGAAATTATTCCTATATAACAAATTGCCTTATCATAGGATTTTCTGGACATGGACCTGATTCTGACCCAAGTCCAGAAGATACCTCTATCTAAGTGGAACCTACTCAGTCAAACCCAAATGCAGAGAGACAGCTAAAATAAAGTTACCCATAGCAATAAATGGTGTTTATTGCTGTATTTTTACTTAACTTCATTATGTAGTAGCATTATAATGAAAGGAATGATTTATGCAATTTCATAATATTATGATAAACTTGGATGATTGGCCTAAATCTGGATTCATGTTTAAATGGAAAACCGGTAATAACACAGATGGAACTAATTAAAAAGAGTGTAGTTTAGGAAAAAAATCTTTCAAAATACAACTCTTTGGTGGCATTAAAAACAAAACAAAAATCCTGAAATTACTGTACTATATCAAGATACTTCTTGCTACGAATTCACATTTTAGGGCTACAATTTTAAGATCTCCAAAGTGAATGGATCTCTAGGAAAGAACATCTAAATTCATCTTTCCAAGGATATCTAAATTCATTTTTTATTCCAGTGTGACAAAACTTAAGAATCCCTTCTAGGAAGCCATTTGGCCTTACCTGATCTTGTTTTCTTGTCGGATTCATAAAGAAGCACCAGGGAAGAGACATTGTTCCATCAAAAAGAAAATGTAGTAATCTGTTAAATATGAACCTCATAGGAATACTGTTTGCAAAATAAACTCAAAAACCAAGAAATGAATCAAACTGCCTGCCTTATACACTCTAAAAACTATGTGCCTTGTGGAAAGTAGAAGCTTCTATCAACATATTAAATATTAAAAGTTACTACCCAAATCTCTTTTTCTCTCCTTTCTTCAGAAGAAAAACTTATCATATTTGTTTGGGTGTGAGTGCACAAAAGTTTTGTAGATTTCTGTATTCTGACCATTTCAAATATTTTACATTTTCAACATTTTCTGCATCTTTTATCTCAACTTCGGACGGCTCAAGGCAGACTTCTTTCTAAACCTCAAGACTAGTATCCCAAATCTCAAATTTCAAGATTATTCTACAACAAGCATCCAAGAAATGCTCCAAAGTATTTCCTTAAAAATGAGTTATTTCTTAGTATGTAAATGATGCAAAGGGAGAGAACATACATTTAATAGGCACTTACTGTATTCTATGCATCATTGTCTGCACATTAAAGTATCTCAGTATCTGTGACTCATGATATTACTCTGCCCACTTTCAAGAAGGAAACTGAAGGTTGGAGAGATTGATTAGTCCAAGGGTAAGAGCTAATCGATGGCATGCTGACACAAGAGAAGAGACTCAAATTTGACTGTATTATCCTCACTTAACTGGATGCAGACTTGTACTCAGTACACATATCCAGTGTATGGGAACTCTTAGGTAACGTGACAGAAGTCCAACCTGAACTAGTTTAAACAAAATAGGAGAATTTCTTTAACCCCATAAACAAAGCCTAAGAGGAAGGAATTGGGACTGGCTTTTAGGCAGACTGGAATGAAGGACTTGAACAAAGTCAAGGCTCCTTTTCTCTTCTCTCAACTGACTTCTCCAGATGGTGAAGGGCGTGGTCCCAGGAACATCACTCTCTAATATTACAGTCTTGGGATATAATACCCATGTTTCATTCATCCCATTTAGTGTTCACAATAGCCCTATAAAATAGGCATTATTACTATCCCTATCTTAAAAAAAAAAAATTATTCATTTTAGAGAGAGAGCATGCATGAGCCAGGGAGGAGCAGAGGGAGAGGGAGACAATCTGAAGCAGACCCCTGCTGAGCAGAGCCTGATCACATGACTTTGAGATCATGACCCAAGCTGACACCAAGATTGGAGTGCTCGACTGACTGAGGCACCCAGCTATCTCTATCTTGCTGAAAGAAAAAGTCTTGGAGATGTTAAGTGACATGCCCAAGGTCATTTAGCTGGGATTTCAAACTCTGTCTGTTCAATATTAAAATTGGTGTGCTTATCCACAAATGTTACAAATCGCTTTGTAGGATTCAAAATTGAAGAACCATGGAAAGAACAATAGACATAAACGTGATTCTTCTTTTCCCTTTTCTCTATTTGCTTTCTCCTGATCACCTGCAGTCCGCTCCTCCCCCTCTGCCATATCCTTATTTAAGGAATACAGAAAAAGTCACTGAGACATTTTTCAAAATAAATTGCTACTAAGTACAGACAATCAATTAGCTCAAAACCTAAACCCCGCAAAGGAGAGGGCAGGGTTAACCAGCATTCATTCCTATTCAATTACAGCCCATTTAAATTGATGTTTATGAAGCAAGAGGGCAAAGATAATTGCTCTGATATATAATATCCAGAGGGATCAGCATTATTACAGGCAGAATTCTCTTCAGAAACTAGAAATAGTAGTTGCAGATCTTACATGTTCCGGAGTGTTATAGGGATTTCTAAACAAAGCAGAGAGGAGGAGAACTCATCAACATCAATGAGCCCATGGACAGGATGTTTTGAACCTCAGAATACTTAGGGGATTTCCCTACTTTGGACAGGCAGCCCTGAGCAGAAATGGGAGCAGAGAGGCAAGCTGGTGACTCAAACTCTGCTCCAACAATCTGATTCAGTTTCATCAGTCATCTCCTTGGTTTTGGGGTCCTCAAGTCTAAAATTGTGGGTTATGTTACACACTGAATCACTTTTCCCTGTACATTCTATAGTCCAGTGTTGAGTCTGTGGTATTGGTGCCAAAAGACACCTCTTAATCTTACTTAGTTTAATCCAAAGAGATGCTGAGCATTTTTTTTTTTTTTTTGGCAACTCTTAATTCAATCTGCTCAGACAAAACTCTACATATAATTCATCATTCCATCTGCATAGAAGAGGTTTTATACCAGCAGAACTCTACTCCATATCTCATCATTCCCCTCTTTGATATTCTACCCTGTTTTTCAAATAAAAGTTGGTATTGCATGACCCTACTTTAAACCTCATGTTTAAATAGCTGTATCTTATCCTTCAGACTACACATGGAGATCATCTGGGGCCATATTGCACACATCACCTTCTTGTCACTTTGTCAGTTCTTGGTCCTTCCAGTCCTGTTCCCTCTTCCACTGGCACCCTAAACTTGTTTATGTTGAAATTGGGACCCCTTCTCTTAAACAATCTTCTCCAATGTTACTCATTTTGAGTATGTTTCATAGTTCTCTTTTTCACCCCCACAGTTCTTGAAGAAACTTCAATACAAGCATCAAATTTAATGCAAAGCATAGGACCTTCCAACAATATACCTCAGTGCACCCAATAGTTTTATACCAACCTGGAGCCCTAAGACTGGTTAATCTCTAAGACCCCTTCTAGATGTAATATTCTGTAATGTCGTGGACACTAAAGCAGTCAGTGACATCAAGCATGGAGCGCATGTCAGAAGTGGCTTATGGCCAGGAGCATCAGTTATAGGACATGAGCAGAACTTCATAAACTGTCCTTCATTAGGGACAAAATGGTTTCAGCTTTCCCACTCTCAAATAACTACATGATTCCACTAGTGGCAGTCGAATGAAAGGCATGGAGATCTGTGTCCCCAGTATATATGACAAAACTCTTATGTCTCCTGTGGCATCAAGGTAAATTATAGAATAAGAAAAATGCCCAGGGTCCTAAGCGGTATTCTGTATTTATATAGAATATGAAGGGAATCCATCCATATAGACTTTCTTTGTGATGCACTCATCACCATGAATTATACTTTACTGAACCTTTTCTTTTTATTCAGTTGGTGGGTGTTGGGTTGGGTTTGGGATTGGGGGGTGATGAGTGCTTTTGAGAAACAGTTAAGAAAAATATACTCAAATTAATGCACTTCCTAAAAGGGCATGTCCTTCCAACAATGCAAACTCACGTAAAGCTATTCTTTGGGATATACTTTTTTTTTTTAAGATTTTATTTATTTGTTCGACAGACAGAGATCACAAGTGGCAGAGAAGCAAGCAGAGGGAGGGGGAGAAACAGGTTCCCTGCTGAGCAGAGAGCCCGATGTGGGGCTCGATCCCAGGACCCTGAGATTATGACCTGACTGAAGGCAGAGGCTTCAGCCCACTAAGCCACCCAGGCGCCCCTGGGATACACTTTTAATGCCAGTTTATTAACTACATTTAAAAAAAAAAGGGGCTCATCAGTTTATATTGTATCTCATATCTGTAAACAAAACAAAATAAGGGGAAAAAAACACCCAAAAAGATCCAGTTATTACCCAGCTTAATGAGCCATCTAGGTTAGCAGGATTCACCACGAAAAACACTTTGGGCTTTTTCCAAAAACTGAAATGACCCACAAAGTCTTATGAACCATGGGAAAGGCTTATGCTCTGTGCCAACATCTTTGGATGAAATTCTAAAAAAGAAGTTTCAAAGATGTTTTCACCAGTAATATCATCAATTGTAACTAATTTATGTTCTCTCAAGATAAATATTTTGAAGGTGTCAGTATCATTAAGAAGTATAATTTGTAGCCTGTATGTTGCATGTTTATTATTTTTTACTTAGTCAAGGCCTATACTAGTTATTCATCTTTATCACACTTTGCTTCAGAATAATTTAAAGGGGTTTATGAGAAGAAATTAAAATCCGAGAGATAACAAAATTAAAAGTGAAGTGAAAAGAGAATTAAAAAGAAAAAGAAAAACACATCAGAGACATAAACAAGGAATAGAAATGGAGTTTAAAATGCACATCACAGTGTGAGCCTGTGACCCACGATGTGGCTGGCAGCCAATGGGAAAAGGAAAACCAGGTCAGCTACACAATTCAGTGTTCATAAGAAAGGAAGCAAATCAACTGCTCAGAAAGAATTGTGTAACTTACAGAGTTTCCTTTTTTCCCATTAACCCAAAGGCAAGGCCAGTCAAGTTTTTCCTCGGAAAACAGTTTTGAGTCAATTCTATGTCACAGGTGACCAAATGAGTGAGGCCCCAAATTCTGCTCCATGTTGAATTATTTTATAGAATATGAATACAATACTCATTGCTTGAAAAATGTTTTGAGGCATGTGTAACAGGAATCTTACCTTTATCAAAATAAGATTCAAAAATAAAATAAGAATTCTTAGCTTAGAATGACATTAATTCCTACAATGGAAAAAATATACCTATTTCCAAATGCTTCCTAAAGCTATTTAATTAGGTCACTGACCTATGGGATTGATATGTAATAAATAATCACAATTTAAGGAATGCTATCACAAAATGTCAGTCATCATAGAACAGTTGATATGTCTCTTTAAGAAACATATTTAGCTAGTTGATGTTTTAGTGTGACACTATCTTCTCACATTTCTCTGAAGATACTATATTCACATATACATTCAAAGAGGCTTATGCAAGGATCATTTTTGCATACTACATATAATAATGGAAAACTGGAGGTACTATTCCAATGTCTTCCACAAGATAATGGTTAGCTTATGTGTGGCACATTTTAGAATACTACACACATATTTAAAAGAACTATGTAGAGAGAAATTGACTCTTAAGAAAATTGTAAGGCATATGCTTCTTTTTCTGTTTGCTCTATTAATTCTGATTGTTTGTGTTCATTCTTCAATTTGTTGATTGTGGTGGCTTTCTTTCATGATGTTAGCTTTCCCAAAGTATTGAGCAATTCCTGGGAATACGCTCATCCTTGACCTTGTGATTCTTGGTTAACCTGTCTGTGAGTACTGTGCTTTTGTCATGGTTCATTGTGAAGAGAGAAGAATGTGCTGCCTGGCAGGGCAGACTCACTGTCTTACTACCTTTGGGACCCTCTCCTCCATGAGATGTCAGCAGCCACCCTGGAGACTGTCCTTTCCCTCAGGCCCAAGTGACCCTAATCATCACCTCTGCTGGAAGTAGAGTGGAAGCTAGATATTTCTGCTATATACTGTTTGACACAATTCGGAGGAGGGGATAACACTGAGCCTTGTGGCTTCTCCTTCTGCAACACCTCACACAGTTACTCTGAGGGTTTTTCCTGGGCCTCTTCCACCTCTTCTCTCTGCCTCTCCTGACTTCCAAACCTCAGTTGAAATGGATCCCACATTCTGTTGACGTTGTATGCTGTGGATTTCCCATTTCAATCCAATCTGAACTATTTCAGGGATTTCTTGTGATACATGTTATCTAGAGAAAATTCCTCTGGTTTCCATTCTTGTTATGGATATGTATTTAAATACTGTGCTTCATGTTATTTCTAGGAATTTGGAGGGGGAATGGGAGACAGGTGTGTGTGCTCAGCTCACTCTCCTAATCCAATCTTGGCAGAGGGATTGTGGAAATACTGTGTCCAATCCTCTCTTGCACCCATGTACATAAAAATACAGTTGGGATTTCCATGGGGATTAGGTTGGCAGAATAGATTTAATTAAGGAGAACTTACATCCTTGTAATACTAATTTCCCCAATACATGAACAAACATTTCTTTCTCTATTTATTTTCTATAGAGAAGGTTATTCTGTTCACATAAGTCTTAGAAACTTCTTATTTATTCCTAGGTAGTTTATGCTTCTGTTGCTATTGTGAATGGTATCTCCTTTTCCATTAAAATTTCTAACCAGTTCCTGTTGGTATATTAAGAAAGCTATTGATTTTGATATATTCATTTTGTAACTGACCACCTTGCTCAGAGCTTTTATTTTTTCTAATAGCTTTTCAGTAGATTCCCCTAGCTTTGCCAGGGGATATGTGTACCAGTATTTTCATTTCAATATTGTCTGTAATGGAAGAAAAGTAGAAAATAATATGAATCTCCATCAATAGAGAAATAAGAAATAAATTAAATAAGTTATAACGCATAATGATGATAGAGTGCATGCAACCTTTGAAAGTAAACATATCTAGAAAGAAATCCACATATGAAAAGGAAAAAGAAGAATATAAGATAGCATACATATTTTTTTAAAGATTTTATTTATTTATTTGACAGAGAGAGATCACAAGTAGGCAGACAGGCAGGCAGAGAGAGAGAGGAGGAAGCAGGCTCCCTGCTGAGCAGAGAGCCCAATGCGGGACTCAATCCCAGGACCCTGAAATCATGACCCAAGCCGAAGGCAGAGGCTTAATCCACTGAGCCACCCAGGTGCCCTAACATTCATATTTTAATACAATTTCCTCATTCTTACAAAAGAACTCTTTGTGTATATATTTTTGGGTACAGAAAGGAAGGGATAAAGAAAGGAAGGAAGGAAGAGAGAGAGAGGAAGGAAGGAAGGAAGGAAGGAAGGAAGTTAGTTAGGAAGACAACAAAACGTTTAAAATATCTGTCTCCAGAGACTCCTGGGTGGCTCAGTTGGTTAAGTGTCTGCCCTGGGCTCAGGTCATGATTCCAGGGTCCTGGGATCAAGTCCCATATCAGGCTCCCTGCTCAGCAAGGAGTCTGCTTCTCCCTTTCTCTCTGCTGCTTTCTCTCCCTCTCCCTTTCTTTCTCTTCCTCTCAAATAAATAAATCTTCAAAAAATTAAAAAAAAATAATAGAATATCTGTCTCCAAGAGGGGTGTCTTGTTGTGGTGGTCCTTTTGTTTTGTTTTGTTTACTTTTTCTGAAAGACCTATAAAGACAACTTATTCCTTCTGTACTAAAGGTTATTTTCAAATGCACATTACTGGTTGCTCATTATCATCCACAATATTTTCTGAGACTAGCTACAGCCTTCAGCTGACTGCCACTCTGTTCTAGCCTACATAGAGGCAGGATCTGTGGAAAGATGAGTGAGTAAGCTAACCGAATGTGGCTCTTCCATTGGAGTGGAGAACATACAAGAAAATGGTAATGGTGGATTCCAGGGACAATAATGAAGTCTAGGTTGAGGAGGCAGTTTATGGAGCTTTAGTATAAAGTCTTATCCAATATGGAATAAGTCCAGGTAGTCAGGTGGTCTTATGCCTTCTTCTAACTCAATTCCCATGTTACCTCCTTTAAGTTTCTTTCTACACCACTAGGCAGGGATTGACCCACTATATCCCATGGGCCAAATCTGGTTTCTGCATGGCCCATGATCTAAGAATGATTTCTACAGATGAACATTTATAATCCATCTAATGATAGGGAACACTGACTTTGAATCCCAATTGCGATGTTATCCAAGCTCAACAAAAGAAAACAAAATAAAATGATAAAAGAATTCCATTCTCCTCATTAAAGATCTGCAATCCAAATAAACTTTACTTAATTATTATTAATGAATTTTGAAATACCTCAGTAAAAGTTTATGGACATTTCTCTTCTCTCTTGTTATGTAAATGCTGATACAAGACCTCTATTTTGTTCCTTGATCCACAAAGCCAAATATATTTGCTATCTTTATAGAGAAAAATCTATCAACACCTGCACTTGAATTATGGAGCCCAAAGCAGCCAAAAAATGTCTTACTTAGCATTCTGATTATAAAGATTTAAAAACAACAACAGAAACAAAAACAATGCCCAGAGAAGGAAAAGGACCAGCCCCTCCCATTTCCCAGCAGCATTAGGACTGCCCTCAAACTCTGGGCTGTGCTCTGCTCTTCCCCAAGTCATAGCTCAACAGACATTTGGTAAGTGACTGGAAAGAAGCAGGATTTCTCAGAGAACCTATAAATCAGACAGCATGCCTAATCTCCATTAAATACACCTTTCCCTTCCCGCCTTTTGCTCTTTGTTTAATTTAATGGAAATCCAATGCTTGGATGAAATTCAAACCCCACTCTATCTCCAGCAAGTGCTCGAGGATGTTATGTGAGAAGCAGCTGTGAAGACTGAGCATGACCAGTTAAACGTGAGCAGAGTCGAAAGCCTGGAAAAAATTCTATAGCCTAATAATGGTTTATTAAAAAGCCCTGGCAAGCCTGCCCTGGATTGACAGTTGGCCCGCACCTTTCTCTTCCTTTTGAAACAGCTCAGTAAAACCAATCTGCCTCTGCCTGAGACCTGCCATTCCACAATGCAGAACTTTACCAGGGCACAGTGTTTACACCAAAATTCAATTCATCGTATTTACAAAAAGGTCAGACACGACTGCACAGCCTACCTGGAGATTTTATTTAAATCTACTGTATTTTTTAAAAGGGTTAAAAAAAAAATTCAGCCTGGGCTTGGAAGGAAGAAGCCATTTGATTTGTGTGATTTGTGTTTCAAAGGTCGTCAGCTCGATGAAAGTTGTTCAGAGCCTGGGAGCAGTTGAGAGCTGACAAATAGTGGGACAATTTTCCCTCTTTGTTCATGAAACCTTGTTCAAAGACATATTGTTTGTACACACTTCCAGAATATCCATTCTTCTAGCAGTTGTGTTTGGGGAAATTAGAACCCCAGTTCAAGTGTCTTAATGAATCAATTCAAGTCTGTAGAAATAGGTAGGTAGGTAGGTAAGTAGGGGATAGAGGATAGATAAGTAGATGATAGATAGATAGTTGATATAGCTGAAAAAGCATGACTCTAAGCCATTGCTTAATGATGTGAATCATGTATTATCCTAAGATGCAGAGAAAGGCTATGCCAACATACACAGTGTGCTTAATTAGTGGGGGCATATTTACAAAGAATGTTCACATTATATTGGTGGTTGACTAGGTGTTCCTTCCTATATATTCCTAAGTGCATTTGTTTGACATGGGACTTCTTATGGGTTGTTGCCTATAGTAGGAAGCTTGTGAGGACAAAGGCATGGTGGTTATGTCTGTTGGGATTATTTCTTGAAATAGTTTCTTTCCTTCCAATCCATTCAGGTAAATTCTGCACAGAGAAATGAAGCTCTCGATAAGCCACAAAAATAGTGCTAGTGTCGATCTGAAAACAAAATCAAAGGTCCAGGAAGATTTTGACATTTTAAGAAATACAGTCTCCTATCTTAAGAATGAAGGAAACATTGGCTTCACTAATGTGTCAAAAAAAAAAGCATGAGGAACCTGTAGAATGGATGTAAGTCTGAGAAAGAGAGTGATGAGGAAGGAAAAACAAGAGTATCTCTGATATTTATCATTTTCCAGGATCCATATCTAACACTCCTTTGTTTTCAGAATAGCATAGGGGCAGGCAGAAGACCAAATGAGTGGAGAGGACCAACTTCGCCATTAGACAATCTGGGCTTGAATCCCAGTTCAGCTACCAAGTCATTATCTAACTGCTCTGAATCTCAGCTTCCACAAGTCTAGTGTGATTCTAAAGATAAGACCTTGCTCATTTGTTTATTGTGAAGATTAAGTGAGATAATCTGTGTAAATATTTCACAAAGGTGCCTGAGTTTGATAAACCCTACTGAAATCTGAGATAGACAGAAAGCAAGGGTAAGTTCACAGAGGTGTTGTTGGGACCTTGATCTTCCCCATATGGTCTTGTCTTCACTTAGAATCACAAAACTGAAGAGGCCTCATGGTTCTCAAATTTGACTCTACCTCTGAATCATCTGCACAACTGTTTTAAAATCTAGAATTTTAAGCTACTCCCTACCTCTATTCCATTTGATTCTCTGGGATGGATTCCTGATATTAGTATGTTTAAAAAATAGCTCCCAGGAGATTCTGGTAAGCAACCATGTGTGGGACCTTCTGATGTACTCTAAATTTCCAACAAATGAAGGAATCTCTTCTTCAAAATCCATTTTCCAACCTTTTAAGGGCCCTGCATTGCTCTCAAATAGATAGGATCTTCTCTGGTGTTTCAATTGTTGGACAGCATTTTCTCTGAGGCCTAAAAGTCCTATAATTTCTACACCCCCATCTCACCTCTTAGCAGGGAACAACTTTTCTTATGCCATAATTTTCCTGAAATCTTAAGGAAGACCTTCACCCACTCTGCATTTCACCTCTTAGCAGGGAACAACTTTTCTTATGCCATAATTTTCCTGAAATCTTAAGGAAGACCTTCACCCACTCTGCATTTCCAAACCAACTCAACATCATCTGCTCCACATCTTAAACACTAGCTCAATCATAATATTCCTCTTCAAAATTCATACTATAACATTCTACATATTATATTCTACATACTACAATATTCCATGTGGCCTGATTAGCATGAACAATCACTTTAATGATCTCCCACTAAGCAGTCCAGCATTTTATTAGTCTCTATCTTTCAACAGAAAGATCTCATATTATTCAGGTTGTGGTCCATTTCCACCACCAATGTTCTTCAGAAACTGCTAGCAAACCAACTCTTCCTTATTTTTGCATCTATGTATAACGTTTTTAGGAAAATTAAAGACCATGTATTCACAACTCCTGAAGTTCCTTTTGGAGATTTTGGAATCATCATTCCAATTTGTTGGGGGAGATAAGTAGAATTTTTTATTTTAAACGATATATGTATTATTCTTTCTTGCTTTGCATCATCTCATTCTGCCTTTGGCTGAAAAAATTTAAAAAAAAATTTTAAAAAGAAAAGGCAGTACAAAGTTTGGATCCTGTGTAAGCCCACTAGAAACCTCCAAATGGGGTGGGCATAGATCCACAAAATCAACTACCACTAGCTCTGCTGACCTCAAAAAAAATTATAACTGGAGAGCTCCTTGGCTCTACCATCCTCATAAAGATAAAGGAACTGAAGTCAGCTTGAGATATTTTCCTCTTAATGAAAACACACAGGAGACTATGGATCCTTGCCTTTTCTGAAGATACATGAACAATTTCATGATCTATTTCAAAATGTTGTATGGTTATAAATGTCAAGATTGCCAGTTTATATCAACCTGAAGCTAGCCTTTGTGAGAATAATGGCATTATTTGACTGTCTCCATTTTTTTGGAACGTATTTATGAGCCCTCAGAGGTTACAACAATGATGCTGACATTCAGAAATCACATTTCTAAGTTTTGTTAGCATTGTAGCAATACAGTTCTTTTCATTCTCAGATACTTGAATTCTTTTAAATCAACTGAATCTTCTTTTACTTGTCAGATTTCTTAGGCCACAATATGCTTTACTTTGTTTTTCGTTTTCTTCCTTTCAGTTGGGAAATGCTTTCCATTTTGAGACAATGGAAACAAATAGACATTTTGAGTTCTCTATTCTTTTCATAATGTTAACATACAAGTCTTTTTTTTTTTTCTTTTTTTTTTTCCCCCAGTTTGCAGCCTTGATACTTCCCCCAAGGTAGGGACTTAACATAAAGATCACTGAAACAGCCTTCTGAGCCACTGTAATTTGAGAATGCCCTTCCCAACATAATCTTCACTGTACTGTAGCTTGCTTTCACAGTCCCCCCGACCATTTGACATTTGAGGACAGAGTTCTTTGTTAGAGGATTGGGGCATGTCCTGTACATGTAGGATGTTCAGCAGCATCCCTGGCTTCTGTCCACAAGATGCCAGTAGTATGCAGTTCCTACCCCCACTGTTACCATAATTTGAAAGTATCTTCAGATACTGCCCCCAGCTGACATCCTAGTTTGGGGAAATTTTCAAAACCATATATCAAAATTTTTAGATTATAATTAACCTTCCTTGGCAAGTGCCTGTTGGCATCTCTAGACTGGTTCACACTTATATTTGCAATTAATACTTCCAAGCAGTTGGATTATACGTGGTTTTACCATGAAACTTCCATGGAGGACCCAAACTCCCAACTCTATAGCTTCTCGATATTATTTCTCAGATCTGACATCTTCCTTATTTCATTTGCAAATCAGCCAGTTTTTAATTCACTGAAGAAAAGTTGAACACCGTCTTTCCCCAGAGTTTCTCAGATTGCAAGGTTCAGATTGAAAATAGTGAAATCACGAGACAATAGTCTGATGTTCTTGATGCTTCTAATCCCAATATGCATGCTGATTCTGGGAATGGAAGAAACCAACCAGTTTGCTTTGGGCTATTCTTTGCAGCCATTTCCAAGAAATGTTTATTTATACCAGAGGTAATCTTTTTCCCTTACAGTTTATTCTAGCAATTTCTTTCCAACAAAGTTCCCCCCACCCTCAACTAAATGTACTTTTAGTGATGTGTCCTTGTAATAAAGTCAACTGAGCAAAATTCAGAGGGGAGGAGACTTTCAAATGTCTTTGGGAAGAAAGAAAACAATCCACAAAAAGAAAGGCAGCACTGTTCTTTTAGAAATAGCCTGCTGTGGCAGAAAGAAATGAACAGAAAAGGACAATTTTCTGACTCAAAAGAATGCAAAAGTCAGAATTCCTGCCAATACAGGACAGAAGTGCGAAAACTGGAAAGGTAAGGCTGCCAGGCTCTTTATCTATGCACAAAGAACTTCTTGTCTCACCCTGCCCCAGAGGACATTCTATGGACATTTTGCACTTCTTTCTCACCTAAGATTAGAGGCTCTCTGAGACAAATTAGAATTTGTGTTCCCAACACAAGTTCTTTCCAAGAGATTCTTGGGAAGCTTCCTGGGTCAACATCCTTCTACCCCATTAGAGTATGTTTAACTAATGCCAGTAGCTACTGGCCCAGTGTTTTTCAAATTTCAGTATGCTTAAGAATCAACAGGAGACAGGCACCTCGGTGGCTCAGTCCGTTAAGTATCTGCCTTTGGCTCAGGCAGGTCATGATTCCAAGGTCCTGGAATTGAGCCCTGCATTGGGCTCCCTGCTCAGTGGGGAGCCTGCTTCTCCTTCCCCTCCCCCTGCTTGTGCGCTCGCTCGCTCTCTCTCTCTCAAAAAAAAAAAAAAAAAAAAAAAGAAGTCTTAAAAAAAAATTAAAAGAATCAATAGGAGAGCTTATTTCAAATGTTGTAACCTGGGCCTGACCACTGGAGATTCATTATGTGGACTAGGGCCCAGAAATACATACTTCTTTAATAAGTAACACAGGTTGTTCTGATGTATAGTTGAAAAACACCATCCCAGGTAGCCTAGGGTAAAACTGGGAAAACTACAATACCAAAGCCTGATCATGTGGGTGCAAAACATGTTTCATCATGGCATTCAATACTTTTCTCCCCTAGGAAAGAATTGGCACTTAAGCAATAGAAAATAGTGTTACCAAAGCTTGTGTGTAAACCCTTCCAGAAAGAAGAAACACTTTTAAATGACTTGTTATTTACCTAAGAAACAAATATGTTTAGCAAAAATATGCTGTTAGACTGTTAAGCTTTAGTTTCTGTATAAATTAAGATTTCTTTCCTCAAAGAAAAATTAGGCCACAAGTCATTTTGTCACCCTGAGGTTTGCATATGTGAATGAATGCCTTGCCAACATTCTCCACAAAAGCTGTACATCTGTGAGCCCAGAAAGACAGCCAAGCCCTTGCAGACCTATGCGGGGACCTAGCTATCTGACCCACTGATGGCTGTTTTCATAATCAATGATCGAGAGGAGTCCCCTTGCCACTTCTGCTGTGTCCGGACAAGACAAACTGCGGGTTGTCCACCACTGACTTTCATTCTATTTCTCTGTAAGCCGTGTTTTTAAGTCCTAGAGACATCCCACACGAGCAAAAGTTCTCTTTCCCAAGATATGTGGAGCAGACAGCATTTAATAGAGGTCATGATAGCATCATCTCTATTTGAACCCAAACTGACATTGCTTTTACTCTTGTGCTACCAAAATAAATGAGAGAACACGAATGAGATTTTTTTTTCTTCTATCAATTAATAATATACTGGAACAAAAGCACACAGGCTGTAAGCACTCAGCTACATGAACTTTCACAAAGTTGAACACACCTCTCTAAACCATCCTTCAGACCAAGATACAATATATCACAATATCCCACAAACCTCATCCCATACTCTGCCAGTCACTACACCTCCCAGGAATCACACAAAGATGTGGTTTCACTTATCTGGGCCCTTATTAAATGAAGTAATTTTTTTGAAGATTTTATTTATTTATTTGGGAAAGTGAGAGAGAGAGCATGAGCAGGGTCAGGGGAGAGGGGCAGAGGGAGATGGAGAAGCAAACTCCTCCTGAGCAGGAGGCCCAGTGTGGGGCTTGATCCCAGAACTCTGGGATCATGACCTGAGCTAAAGGTAGATGCTTAACCGACTGAGCCACCCAGGTGTCCCTAAAATGAAGTAAGACTGTATGTGCTCCTTTGTGTCTGGTATCCTTCAAAACAAGAATTTTATACATCAGTGCCCAGCTGGTACTCCTTGTTTTCATTTATCAAGCAAACATATGTAAGGACCCTTAGAAAGTATTCAATAGAGCAAAGCAATTTATCTACCACCTGAGAAAACTCAAATCTAACAGCATCCCTATAGCATGAAATGGACAGGTATTCACCATAGAAACCATTGTTCCCTTCCCACCGGACAAAATCTCATACCAAATGCCTACTGTGTGCCCCCCATGGGGCTGTCTGCTCTTCATTATCTATGTGAGTTAGGAAAGTCATGGCCCCTCCAGAAAGCACTCAGAATGTATCTTCAGAAGTTAAAACACAAAAGAAAGAAAATTCAGGCTGTGTGTGTATGTCTATAGTACTGCGCTTTGTGCTCTAGATAATTCGAGAAAAGAATGATAAGGTACTACTTGAGTTACCAATAAGAATTTCTTGAGTAATAGGCAGTAACTGCAAAGTGAATTATGGAAGAAGCAGCCGTGGACCCGGCTGTTACCAAGGGAAGGGCTCACAGGAGAGATGATGTTGTGCCCTGTTTATTGTAGATATGGCTACAAAGGTTGTGTTATTAATGTCACTAAGGTAGGAGCAGGCATCGCTGGAGGAAGAAAAAGACTAAGTCTGGGTGGGCAAAACAACAGGTAACCTAACAATACGACCCTATTCATACACAAAAAAAGAAAAACAAAACAAACGAAAATAAATGAAAACAGTGACAGAAATTCGTAACTGAATTTCATGTCTTAGTGATATTACTTCCTGCCAGAAGAGTTTGTTCCATATGGTACCAATGATTTCCTTTGTAATTGGCAATAGTCAAAAATTAAATGATTATAAAAAGTCATTGCAGAAGGCTGCAATACATTTCATAGAATTAGGTAGCTTGGAAGGGGAATTATCTGTATTTAATCCCAGGTCTATCTAGATACAAAAATCACCTGGAGAGCAGAAAGTGATCCCTTTTAGTTGGATGGGCTGATAGTGATCACAGTGGCCTGATATAATCAACAATTACGTGGTGTTTTCTACCCTCTAAATCATTTATTTTGCATGGCCCTTAACAGTCTCACAAGTAGGTTTATCTGCATCTGACCCTCCCAATGACCATACTAAGTAAGCAAAACCAATCTTAGCCCCTGTCACAAGGGAGCTCACCCAGTTTGTAAGTGGGAGGCCACAACTGAAGGCCAGATCTGATTCCATTATCAGTACTGTATCCACAGAACAGAAATGCACAACGTTAGTGCTTCTGTACAGATGTGGAAGATAAACCATAATATGGTCTTGAAGTCAGGGGTGAAATAAAAATCCATGATATATTTACTGATAAGGTATCTTTGCAACACCGTAGCTCAACGTGACCTTCTTTTTTATTTTTTATTTTTATTTTTTTCATTTCAATATGCTCTTCTTAGAGGAGACCTGGGGAGGAAGACTCAGACAGTCCTAACGATTATTTCATCCCCATCCCAACCTTGTTCAGAAGCACGGAAACTCCTACAGAAATGGCTTTGCCTGCATCTGTCTGAGAATAAGAGAAGCAGAGGAAGGTTAAACATGCAAATGATGCTGCAAAATTCATGACTGTGGATGTGTCTGATTCCCAGCCCACGGCTCTAGGGGGGCACCTGGCCACCCTGGATAAGGGGAGGGGAGCATGAGAAGAAGCTGGGAGGCCGTCCCAGAAAATATGCCACCCTCGGGCACCCTGCCTAAGAAAGAACCCCACAGCACAGCCAGATGATTTACACGCTTAGCTGCTAACCTCAGCCTGGAGGACCCTTGTGTTGGCAGTTTTCAAAAGATTCTCGGGCTTAGCAAGCAAGCCATGCATCCCATACCACTAATAGAAAAGGAGCTTCATAGGAGAGTCTAAGCCAGACAACCCTCTCTACCTCAGAGATGCATGAAAACAGTTCCCCCCGCAAGTGGGATGAATTGTCATCAAAACGAAATAGGGACGCCTGGGTGGCACAGTAGGTTAAGCTGCTGCCTACGGGTCGGGTCATGATCCCAGGGACCTGGGATCGAGTCCAGCATTGGGCTCCTTGCTCGGCAGGGAACCTGCTTCTCTCTCTGTCTCTGTGCCTGCTTATGATCTCTCTCTCTTTCTCTCTGACAAATAAACAAATAAAATCTTTAACAAAAAAAAAAAAGAACCAAATAAATACACATCTTCAAGGATTCTCAGGCACCCCCTTGCCCAACAGACTTGCTCTACTTGCTAATGGTCTCCCTGTTGTATTAGCCAAGGTCATGGCTCCACCCAGATTCCCTGGGATGGCTTTTGACCTTGTTTATTGCCTGTCCTCCCCTTGGTGTGCTCTACATACCGAGGACCAGCAAGTATTTCTAGGACTGTTCTCAGGCTCCTAGAAGGGAGAGTCTGAAGCACCTCAAAATTCAGGTGCCCCCCAGGGATGCCTGGGTGGCTCAGTCGGTTAAGCAGCTAGCTTCAGCTCAGGTCATGATCCCAGTGTCCTAGGATCAAGTCCCACATCGGGCTCCTTGCTCCGCAGGGAGCCTGCTTCTCCCTCTGCCTTTGCTTGCCACTCTGCCTGCCTGTGCTCTCTTTCTGTCTCACTCTAACAAATAAATAAATTCTTAAAAAAAAAAAAAAAATTCAGGTGCCCCCTTAAAGAGCCCTGAACCGATGCCTAACAGGTTTCAGCATATGAAAGGCCCACCCCACTTGCCCATGTCCCAGGACAAGTCAGCTGGTGCCTAGAATTCCACAGAAATTTTCATTGAACCGTTCTTCTAAGTTTACTTAAATTCTGGTTAAATAACATACACTATTATAGTAGTTTCAGGTGTATGATGTGGTGATTCAATACTGCCATACGGTGCTCATCAAAACAAGGGCCCTCCTGAATCCTCATCACCTCTCACATCCATGCCCCCCTCCCCTTCCCCTCTGCTTACCAGCAGTTTGTTCTCTAGAGTTAAGAGTCTGTTTCTTGGCTTGCCTCTCTCTCTTTTTCCCCCTTAGCTCATTTGTTTTGTTTCTGAAATTTGACGTATGAGTGAGATCATATGGCATTTGTCTTTCTCTGACTTATCTCACTTAGCATTATACTCCAGCTCCATCCATATCATTGCAAATGGCAAGATTTCATTCATTTTGATGGCTGAGTAATATTCCAGTGTGTGCACCACATCTTCCTTATCCATTCATCAATCAATGGACACAGACTCTTTCCATAATTTGGCTATTGTATTGGCTTTTATAAACATCAGGGTGCATGTGTCCCTTGGAATTAGTATTTTTGTATCCTCTGGGTAAATATCTGGTAATACAATGCTGGATTGGAGGGTAGGGTTTTTTGTTTGTTTGTTTGTTTGTTTGTTTTTGAGGGTAGTTTTCTTTTAACATTTTGAGAAGCCTCCATGCTGTTCTCCAGAGTGGCTACACCAGTTTGCATTCCCAACAACAGCGTAAGAGAGTTCCCTTTCTCCACACCCTTGCCACACCCATCGTTCTTGTGTTGTTGCTTTTAGTCATTTTACAGGTGTGAGGTGATATCTTACTGTATTTTCTATTTGCATTTCCCTGATGATGAGTGATGTTGAGCATCTTTTTTTTTTTTTTAAAGATTTTATTTATTTATTTGACAGAGAGAAATCACACGTAGTGGAGAGGCAGGCAGAGAGAGAGAGGAGGAAGCAGGCTCCCTGCCAAGCAGAGAGCCCCATGCGGGACTCAATCCCAGGACCCTGAGATCATGACCTGAGCCGAAGGCAGCGGCTTAACCCACTGAGCCACCCAGGCGCCCCCTTGAGCATCTTTTCATGTGTGTGTGTTTGTCATCTGTATGTCTTTGGAGAAATTGTCTATTCATGTCTTCTGCCTGTTTTTTAATTGGATTATTTATTGGATTTTATCGGATTATCCATTTTTGGGGTGTTGAGTTTTATAAGGTAGGAACCAATGGATGTAGAAGCTCTAAATGCTTATACCATTGTAGCATGTGAAACATTCCAAAGAATGTAACGAAATGGAAATAAGGAAGATAAATAGAGAACTGAAAAGTCAAGAGTGATGTGCTCTGAGTGAAAGTGATCTGAGACCTCAGGGACACAAACAACCTCTCTGAACTTCCCTTCTCCCTTCTTTAAAATGAATGAGTCAATAAAATGATCTTCAAGACCAATTCCAGCTCTCTAACTATAAATTTCTCACCACAGTTGGTGCCTTTCTTCTCCTACCTATGCTGGGTCACCATGGGTCCAATCACCACTACTTAATCTCTGCCTACATTTTCCTGCTGATATTCCCAAGGGCAAATTTCTACAGATTTAAAATAATAATAATAATAATAATAAACAAAAGAAGGAGAAGAAGAAGAATTATTATTTCCCAAAGTCTCTGTTTTTGAGTTGGTTGTGAATTTGATGCCTGCAAAGAGAGTAAGCAAAGGTAAGCATATTTGGGGGAAAAAAGAACTTCAGCAGTAGAGGAAGGAAAAACAATAGATGTCAATGAATATTAAGACAAAAAAAGTTCAATAAGTATGAGGACAAATATTCTCTCTCCTTTCTCTTAATATGTATCATACTCTTTACTCTTTTTTACAGCTGGTTCTCCTTTCCCTTGATGTTCATCAAACTCTGATTTTAGACTGTGCACATCTTTCCCTTGTATGGATAAATGCTCCCAACAATATGAGGAAACAGAACCATCCTTATCTCCATCTTATCATCAGCAAACTGAGATTTAGGGACATTATCACTCCCAAGATAACACACAGAGTAACAGGCAGAGTTGGAATTTACATCCTGGAAAAGCCGGGTCCAAAGCCAGTATGAAACTCTCTAGGATGTTGCATCTCTCAGATTTCCCTTATAAACTGTTACTTTGGGATAAAAATGAACTTTAAGACACCTGTCAAAGGTTTATCTGTTTGTTAAAGTGACCCTGACAGGCTGTTGCATATTGCCTGAGGCAGAGCGGTGGGTCCTGATGCTGAATCTCAACAGACAGCTATCTGAAGAGCATCCATTGTACCCAACAAGGGATCCAAGTGAATGAAATGAAGATAAGCTGAAGACATCAGGGTCTCATCCTCAGAGCCTGAGCACTACTCCAGATTCTATCCTGGAAAAGCTGTGGGACCTCTGGAAAGTCATTTGATGTCTCCAGACTTTAGTGTATCTATAAATTAAGTGGAGAGTCTTTCCTAAGGGAGGAAAAAAAATCTTTGACCATTTTCATATCACCCGGACGCTCTGGGAGAACCTCTGACTCTCAACCCAGCTCCTTTATATGTGCAGAACAAATATGATAGTCAAGTTAGACAAGTCATCAGATCTTAAACGTTGGCTTCTGAAATGTGTGTTCTCTAACATGTGAGCCTTCTATCAACCTAAAGTTTCTACATTCACATTCCATGTATTGCTTACTGTGTGTTTTTTCCTTCCTTTAGCTTCACTTTCCATGAGTCAGAATATTGTAAAACACATTCACTGGCAATTCTGGAAATGAAAATCCTTTGCTTTCACATATAGCGGTTATCTTAACCTATACTTTGGGATCTAACCTGCTCACATTATGGCTCCAAGTCTCATCATGTCACAAGAGTTCAGTTTTTCTCATTTAAGCCTTCAGTAGAAGGGACCTGCCTGGGTGGCGCAGTGGGTTAAGCCTCTGCCTTCTGCTCAGGTCATGATCTCAGGGTCATGGATAGAGTCCTGCATCGGGTTCTCTGCTAGGCAGGGAGCCTGCTTCCTCTTCTCTCTCTCTCTCTCTCTTTCTCTCTCTCTACTTGTGATCTCTCTCTGTCAAATAAATTAAAAAAAAAAAAAAAGAAGGGACTGGATCCTGGGATAACCCCCTCTCCCCCATATCACTGTTTTCTTCTCCACCTTTCCAGAAATACATACTGCAGAATAGGGGAAATTCTTGTTGATATCTCCTCTACTTTGAGTCATGCCAACTAGCTCTTCAGCTGTTCATATTTCCAGACTTTGTTGTTGTTTTTAATTTTCTTTTTTAGACTTGGTGAACCTCGGACAAAAAGGGGTGGCAGAGACCCCATTAGAGTTACTCTGGTATTTAAACTCAAGAAGGAAACAACGTGTTGGTGCAGCCACTGGAAATAAACTTGCCCTTCAAAATTTTTCCCCAAGTTCAAAAAATAAACCCAGGATACGTAAAATGACATCTCTGCTGGGCACTTGTAAGGATTCTCTCTCCTCCAGTCCCTCAGCGCACGGGTTCCAGTTCCATTTAGTTGTCAAGTTGTGGCAAGATTAATAACCATTTAGAAGCATAATCATCTTGCCCAATGAACTAAAGATATCTCCCTCAGTGGGAATTCTGACTCCTGTAACTAAATCGGGGTCTTAGGAATCATGGAGCTGGAAAGAAACTTCTGAGTTGTTCTAGGTCATTTTCATGTGTAGATAAAACTACGCTCAAAATAAAGAGAACAATGTGAACTTCACTTAAAACAAAGATTCCTTAGTCGTTTCTAGTCATACAATGCTTTGATCAGTGGACAAACAGGACAATTAACTCCCTCACACTTTTCAGAAGGAAAGAGTAAAAGAAATGGCCTATCTGATTTTTAACATAATTTATACTATAAGTTAAATGTGGAATTTCATTCATTAAGAGTCTTTAAAAAAACATGAACTTAATATGTTGAAAAGAAATTGCTAAAATAAAGTGTGGGCATATCTAAAATAAGTATACTGTTGGCATGGACAAGCAATGGCACACAGAGCAACTATTTCAAACTGCCAGAAATATACTAAAATAACTCTGCACATAAACAAAGAAATTTCTAAAATTATTTTATATATTGTGTTACTCAGGAATCTTATTTGCAACTATTACATTCTGGCTGATTTAATCAGAAAATGAATGAATTGAAATTATATCAGCTGCTTGCAGAGTTGAGTCACTAGGAAGGTTGGAAACTGGTCAGGAACCGGGATATTAGACCACACCCCAACCAGGGCCAGAGTCCTACAGCATGACTTACCCAGTGGGGACTCTGCTTCTGATGTCCCTGAAAACCAGGCACAGTAGTTTACAAAAATTTCCACCAATGGCCTCAGATCCCAGATGTTATTCCCATACCTGTTATACCTGATTTTCCCAGAAATGTACATTTCCTGCATTGCTATTGCCACCAGAATAAGTGCAAATCATTTATCCACTCTCCCTACTTCTTTGTAATTCTGTCTTCTAGTTTGTATCTTAGATGGATATAATGATTGGTCAACTATGGAACAAGTGCCTATAAGAGAGATGACAAAAGTGTCTATCCTTTTCCAGGATGTGAATGGGGCTCTGCCAAGACTCAGAGGGCTGGATGATAGGAGAAGCCAAATTATGTTCCTAAACACCCCCAAAATTTCAGTAGCTTAAACACAAAATATTTCTTTTTCTTTTCTCTTCTCTTCTTTTCTCTTTTTTCTTCTCTTCCCTTTTCTTCTCTTGTTTTCTCTTCTCCTCCCTTTCCTTTCCTTTCCTTTTTGTTCCTTTCTTTTCCTTTCCTTTTCCCCAATCAAACTACGTATCTATAACTAGTTGCCTGAGAACTCTTCTCATTCTCACTCAAGGACCTAGACTGACATGACAGCCTCTGTGTACAAAGCTAAAGGACATGATAGCAAAGAGAGAGTGTGGTGAAACATATACCAGTGCTTAAAGCTTCTAACTGGAAGTGACAGTGTCATCCCTGCTTAAGCTTCAGTGGCCTAAGCAAGCAACATGGCCATAGCCAAAGTCAGGAGGAAGTAGGATATAGGGAAAGACAATTCTACCATGTGCTCAGAAAAAGAATCAGAAATACCTGATGGACAACACTAATGCTGAGTTGCCAAATATATAAAGGGGATTCAGACATTAGGCAGTCAGAAACTGACAAACATCTATTGTATATTAATGAAAGTTAACGTTTATTGAGCCATTACTGTGTTCCAGGCACTGCTGCTACTGAGCTCCCTTAAATACCTTATCTCATTGAATTGACTCTGGCATGGAGTTTTTAGCATTATTCTCATTTATTGATGAGGAAACTGAGTTTAAAGAGATTATGTGACTGGCTCAAGGTCACACAACAGGAAATAAGGAGATTAGAGTTCAACCTATAATTATCAATAGCTATGAACAAAAGAAAAAAAAAAAGAGTTTTTCCTTAATGGACAATAGCCACCCAGAGTGCAAAGAGATGGCTGAGGGTTCATACCGGAAATAAGTGTTATCTTCCTCAGCCTCCCAACCTCTGTTCCCCTTATTCTTTCATTCCCCGCTCTTCTCTTTTTGCTTCTTGCCCTCTCCTAGCCTGTGAGCCTCTCCCAAGTCTCCTGCATGGAGGTTTTGACCATAAATTATGGAGGGAGAAAAGCCTCCACCACAAGCCAGAAACTCTGGGCTCTAATATCAGGCTTTGGAGGAGAAGCAATTCTCAGCCACTCTGAGCTTCATTCAGTCTTCTCAACTGTAAAATGGTCATAATAATCTTAAATTATAGGATTCTTGGAGAAATAAATTAATTTGAGCCAAAGCACACATTACATACAGAAAATATATTAGGAGCAAGATGATCTGATAGAGAATGTCTGCAGCGATAAGCAATAAGATACATCTGAAGAAACTATTAAAAAGCATCTAAATCCGAAAGGATGAGCAGCCAAAGAAATTTCTGGCCAATAGAAAGATATTTGGATGAATTATCCTTTTCAAATCTTTTTTGGAATAATATCAGACTAGTGCCCCTTGCAAGGCTTGTCTTGCTCTCCCAATATACCCTGATATATGAGAGCTTCTCCAGCATAGTCCTTCCTAAATATAGACACCCCCACCACCCTGCTATTTGAGAATAGAGTGTTCCTGGGGTGCCTGGGCAGCTCAGTGGGTTGAGATCCAACTCCTGATTTCAGCTCAGGTCATGATCCCAGGTCATGAGGTAGAGTTCCGTGTGGGGCCCTTGGGTTTGGGGGGATTCTGCTGGACATTCTCTCTCCCTCTCTCCTTCTCTCTGCTCCCTCCCCTTCTTCCTGCACATGCATGCTTTGGCAATCTCTCTCTCTCAAAAAAAGAAAGCAAGAAAGAGTGTTCCTATGAAACATAAGTAGAAATGGCTTAAAGCAAGGTGTATACCTCTTGGAAAAAGGTACTAACATAGGATTTTCATAAAAATGATGTGACAGAACTGTGAACTTTCAGGGGCAGGGGGTACCTGTAAATCAAATTCTTTATGCTTTTCCTTTTCTGACTCTCTGATGCGTTCCAGGAAACAGTGACACCAAAAATGAGGTTATACCTTATTCATTTCACTGATAATGAGCAATCATCATGTGTGCCTTCTAGAAAATATATTCTTAAAATGACTCTGTTCATTTGGGGCATGTCGTTGTGAAGTTAGGATTCCTACATTCTTTTACTTTGATCAGGTTAAGTGGATAGGAGAGGTCAATGTGGAATAAAAGTAAAAACACAGCTGAACAGAGGGAAAAGTAATGCTAATAATTGGAGAAAATGTCAGGGCCAACTAAAAGTTTCCATTAAAACATCTCCCATTACAATTTGTCTTGTGAGTGCTGTGCTGACAGTGCCCTGGTCACTCCTTTGAGCATTTTCCATTAAATAAGATATTTTTCCATTGTGTAGATTAGAGGAGAACCGATCATAAGTGTTCATATCCACAGCAGGTCTAAATTAACAATACAATGTTGTTTTCAAGGAAGCTTTGTGCAGGGCAAACCCAGTGGTAGCAGATGGACATCTTCTGCTGCAAAGAGAGCTGTGTATTTATTATAAAATAGTGATTCTGTTGCTTAAGAAATAGTGCACTTTATCCTTGCATTACCAAAAAAAAAAAAAAAGTAAAAGCATTTATCCACTGTCACTTATCTGAAATTGTCTTTGTTGGCATAAATAATAGAAAAATGAAAATGGGAAGAACCAGATGGGGAATAGTCTGCAGCTTTCTGTTATTGTATAAATCCCCTACTTTTTGTTTTCTAGGCTGCATTTTTTTTAATTTTTTATTTTTTATATACATATATTTTTATCACCAGGGGTACAGGTCTGTGAATCACCAGGTTTACACACTTCACAGCACTCACCAAAGCACATACCCTCCCCAATGTCCATAATCCCACCCCCTTCTCCCAAACCCCCTCCCCCCAGCAACCCTCAGTTTGTTTTGTGACATTAAGAGTCACTTATGGTTTGTCTCCCTCCCAATCCCATCTTGTTTCACTTATTCTTCTCCTACCCACTTAAGCCCCCATGTTGCATCACCACTTCCTCATATCAGGGAGATCATATGATAGTTGTCTTTCTCTGCTTGACTTATTTCGCTAAGCATGATACACTCTAGTTCCATCCATGTTGTCGCAAATGGCAAGATTTCATTTCTTTTGATGGCTGCATAGTATTCCATTGTGTATATATACCACTTCTTCTTGATCCATTCATCTGTTGATGGACATCTAGGTTCTTTCCATAGTTTGGCTATTGTGGACATTGCTGCTATAAACATTCGGGTGCACGTGCCCCTTTGAATCACTACGTTTGTATCTTTAGGGTAAATACCCAATAGCGCAATTGCTGGGTCATAGGGCAGTTCTATTTTCAACATTTTGAGGAACCTCCATGCTGTTTTCCAGAGTGGCTGCACCAGCTTGCATTCCCACCAACAGTGTAGGAGGGTTCCCCTTTCTCTGTCCGCATCCTCACCAGCATCTGTCATTTCCTGACTTGTTGATTTTAGCCATTCTGACTGGTGTGAGGTGATATCGCATTGTGGTTTTGATTTGTATTTCCCTGATGCCCAGTGATATGGAGCACTTTTTCATGTGTCTGTTGGCCATCTGGATGTCTTCTTTGCAGAAATGTCTGTTCATGTCCTCTGCCCATTTCTTGATTGGATTATTTGTTCTTTGGGTGTTGAGTTTGCTAAGTTCTTTATAGATTCTGGACACTAGTCCTTTATCTGATATGTCGTTTGCAAATATCTTCTCCCATTCTGTCAGTTGTCTTTTGATTTTGTTAACTGTTTCCTTGCTGTACAAAAGCTTTTGATCTTGATGAAATCCGAATAGTTCATTTTTGCCCTTGCTTCCCTTGCCTTTGGCGTTGTTCCTAGGAAGATGTTGCTGCGGCTGAGGTCGAAGAGGTTGCTGCCTGTGTTCTCCTCAAGGATTTTGATGGATTCCTTTCACACATTGAGGTCCTTCATCCATTTTGAGTCTGTTTTTGTGTGCGGTGTAAGGAAATGGTCCAATTTCATTTTTCTGCATGTGGCTGTCTAATTTTCCCAGCACCATTTATTGAAGAGGCTGTCTTTTTTCCATTGGACATTCTTTCCTGCTTTATCGAAGATTAGTTGACTGTAGAGTTGAGGGTCTATTTCTGGGCTCTCTATTCTGTTCCATTGATCTATGTGTCTGTTTTTGTGCCAGTACCATGCTGTCTTGATGATGACAGCTTTGTAATAGAGCTTGAAGTCCGGAATTGTGATGCCACCAATGTTGGCTTTCTTTTTCAATATCCCTTTGGCTATTCGAGGTCTTTTCTGGTTCCATATAAATTTTAGAATTATTTGTTCCATTTCTTTGAAAAAGATGGATGGTACTTTGATAGGAATTGCATTAAATGTGTAGATTGCTTTAGGTAGCATAGACATTTTCACAATATTTATTCTTCCAACCCAGGAGCATGGAACATTTTTCCATTTCTTTGTGTCTTCCTCAGTTTCTTTCATGAGTACTTTATAGTTTTCTGAGTATAGATTCTGTGCCTCTTTGGTTAGGTTTATTCCTAGGTATCTTATGGTTTTGGGTGCAATTGTAAATGGGATTGAATACTTAATTTCTCTTTCTTTTGTCTTGCTGTTGGTGTAGAGAAATGCAACGGATTTCTGTGCACTGATTTTCTATCCTTGCACTTTACTGAATTCCTGTATAAGTTCTAGCAGTTTTGGAGTGGAGTCTTTTGGGTTTTCCACATATAGTATCATATCATCTGCAAAGAGTGATAATTTGACTTCTTCTTTGCCGATTTGGATGCCTTTAACTTCCTTTTGTTGTCTGATTGCTGAAGCTAGGACCTCTAGTACTATGTTGAATAGCAGTGGTGATAATGGACATCCCTGCCATGTTCCTGACCTTAGCGGAAAAGCTTTCAGTTTTTCTCCATTGAGAATGATATTTGCGGTGGGTTTTTCATAGATGGCTTTGATGATATTGAGGTATGTGCCCTCTATCCCTACACTTTGAAGAGTTTTGATCAGGAAGGGATGCTGTACTTTGTCAAATGCTTTTTCAGCATCTATTGAGAGTATCATATGGTTCTTGTTCTTTCTTTTGTTGATGTGTTGTATCACATTGACTCATTTGCGGATGTTGAACCAACATTGCAGCCCTGGAATAAATCCCACTTGGTCGTGGTGAATAATCCTTTTAATGTACTGTTGAATCCTATTGGCTAGCATTTTGTTGAGTATTTTCGCATCTGTGTTCATTAAGGATATTGGTCTATAGCTCTCTTTTTTGATGGGATCCTTGTCTGGTTTTGGGATCAAGGTGATGCTGGCCTCATAAAATGAGTTTGGAAGTTTTCCTTCCATTTCTATTTTTTGGAACAGTTTCAGGAGAATAGGAATTAGTTCTTCTTTAAATGTTTGGTAGAATTGCCCCGGGAAGCCGTCTGGCCCTTGGCTTTTGTTTGTTTGGAGATTTTTAATGACTGTTTCAATCTCCTTACTTGTTATGGGTCTTTAGGCTTTCTACTTCTTCCTGGTTCAGTTGTGGTAGTTTATATGTTTCTAGGAATGCATCCATTTCTTCCAGATTGTCAGATTTGTTGGCGTAGAGTTGCTCATAGTATGTTCTTATAATAGTTTGTATTTCTTTGGTGTTAGTGGTGATCTCTCCTCTTTCATTCATGATTTTATTTATTTGGGTCCTTTCTCTTTTCTTTTTGATAAGTCTGGCCAGGGGTATATCAATTTTATTAATTCTTTCAAAGAACCAGCTCCTAGTTTCGTTGATTTGCTCTATTGTCTTTTTGGTTTCTATTTCATTGATTTCTGCTCTGATCTTTATGATTTCTCTTCTCCTGCTTGGCTTAGGGTTTCTTTCTTGTTCTTTCTCCAGCTCCTTTAGGTGTAGGGTTAGGTTGTGTACCTGAGACTTTTCTTGTTTCTTGAGAAAGGCTTGTACCGCTATATATTTTCCTCTCAGGACTGCCTTTGTTGTGTCCCACAGATTTTGAACTGTTGTATTTACATTATCATTTGTTTCCTTGATTTTTTTCAATTCTTCCTTAATTTCCTGGTTGACCCATTTATTCTTTAGAAGGATTCTGTTTAGTCTCCATGTATTTGGGTTCTTTTCAAACTTCCTTTTGTGGTTGAGTTCTAGCTTTAGAGCATTGTGGTATGAAAATATGCAGGGAATGATCCCAATCTTTTGATACCGGTTGAGTCCTGATTTAGGACCGAGGATGTGATCTATTCTGGAGAATGTTCCATGTGCACTAGAGAAGAATGTGTATTCTGTTGCTTTGGGATGAAAAGTTCTGAATATATCTGTGATGTCCATCTGGTCCAGTGTGTCGTTTAAGGCCTTTATTTCCTTGCTGATCTTTTGCTTGGATGATCTGTCCATTTCAGTGAGGGGAGTGTTAAAGTCCCCTACTATTATTGTATTATTGTTGATGTGTTTCTTTGATTTTGTTATTAATTGGTTATTTATATAGTTGGCTGCTCCCACGTTGGGGGCATAGATATTTAAAATTGTTAGATCTTCTTGTTGGACAGACCCTTTGAGTATGATATAGTGTCCTTCCTCATCTCTTATTATAGTCTTTGGCTTAAAATCTAATTGATCTGATATAAGGATTGCCACTCCTGCTTTCTTCTGATGTCCATTAGCATGGTAAATTCTTTTCCACCCCCTCACTTTAAATCTGGAGGTGTCTTCGGGCTTAAAATGAGTTTCTTGGAGGCAACATATAGATGGGTTTTGTTTTTTATCCATTCTGATACCCTGTGTCTTTTGACAGGGGCATTTAGCCCATTAACATTCAGGGTAATTATTGAGAGATATGAATTTAGTGCCAGTGTATTGAATGTAAGGTGACTGTTACTGTATATGGTCTCTGTTCCTTTCTGATCTACCACTTGTAGGCTCTCTCTTTGCTTAGAGGACCCCTTTCAATATTTCCTGTAGAGCTGGTTTGGAGTTTGCAAATTCTTTCAGTTTTTGTTTGTCCTGGAAGCTTTTAATCTCTCCTTCTATTTTCAATGATAGCCTAGCTGGATAGAGTATTCTTGGCTGCATGTTTTTCTCATTTAGTGCTCTGAAAATATCATGCCAGCTCTTTCTGGCCTGCCAGGTCTCTGTGGATAAGTCAGCTGCCAATCTAATATTTTTACCATTGTATGTTACAGACTTCTTTTCCCGGGCTGCTTTCAGGATTTTCTCTTTGTCACTGAGACTTGTAAATTTTACTATTAGGTGACGGGGTGTGGGCCTATTCTTATTGATTTTGAGGGGCGTTCTCTGAACCTCCTGAATGTTGATGCTCGTTCCCTTTGCCATATTGGGGAAATTTTCCCTAATAATTCTCTCCAGTATACCTTCTGCTCCCCTCTCTCTTTCTTCTTCTTCTGGAACCCCAATTATTCTAATGTTGTTTCATCTTATGGTGTCACTTATCTCTCGAATTCTCCCCTCGTGGTCCAGTAGCTGTTTGTCCCTCTTTTGCTCAGCTTCTTTATTCTCTGTCATTTGGTCTTCTATATCACTAATTCTTTCTTCTGCCTCATTTATCCTAGCAGTGAGAGCCTCCATTTTTGATTGCACCTCATTAATAGCTTATTTGATTTCAACTTGGTTAGATTTTAGTTCTTTTATTTCTCCAGAAAGGGCTTTTATATCTCTCGAGAGGGTTTCTCTAATATCTTCCATGCCTTTTTGGAGCCCGGCTAGAACCTTGAGAATTGTCATTCTGAACTCTAGATCTGACATATTACCAACGTCTGTATTGATTAGGTCCCTAGCCTTCGGTACTGCCTCTTGTTCTTTTTTTTTTGTTGAATTTTTACGTCTTGTCATTTTGTCCAGATAAGAGTATATGAAGCAGCAAGTAAAATACTAAAAGGGTGGCAACAACCCCAGGAAAATATGCTTTAACCAAATTAGAAGAGATCCCAAATTGTGAGGGGGAGAAAGAGGATAAAAAGAGGTTCCAAAGGAAGAAAGAAAAAAAAAAGAAAAAGAATTTAAAAAAAGAAACAAATAAGAAAAATATAAAAAAGAAAAAATATATATATTGGATAAACTAGTTTAAAAATGTTAAAAAAGAAAAAGGTAAAAGTTAAAAAAAAATTTACCAGAAGGCAAGAAAAAAAACAAAAAATGAAAAAGAAAAAAATTAAATTAACTGCACGACTAAAATAAATCACAGGGAGAAAGCCGTGAGTTGCGTGCTTTGCTTTCTCCTCCTCTGGAATTCTGCTTCTCTCCTTGGTATTGAAACCGCAGTCCTTGGTAGGTTAACTTGGTCTTGGCTGGATTTCTTGTTGATCTTCTGGGGGAGGGGCCTGTTGTACTGATTCTCAAGTGTCTTTGCCCCAGGCGGATTTGCATCGCCCTTCCCCGGGGCCAGGGTGAGTAATCCGCTTGGGTTTGCTTTCCGTGGAGTTCCGGAGGACGGGAATACAAATGGCGGCCTCCTGGTCTCTGGCCCGGAGGAGCCGAGAGCCCGGGGCCCCACTCCTCATTGTGCCCTCAATGAACAGCACCCAGTTACTCCCGTCTGCCTGACCTCTGGCCGCGCTCCGAGCTCACCCGGCCTGCAACCGGTTCAAAGTAACACCGAGTTGTGAGCTTACTGTCGGCTCTGTCTCTGTAGCCGGCTTTCCTGTTCCAATACCCGCAAGCTCTGCGACACTCAGTCACCCCTGATCCTTCTGTGACCCTGCGGGACCTGAGGCCACGCTGACCCCGCGTGGGCTTCCCCCCGGTTTAGCCTCTGGAGCGATGTCCCTCAGCGGAACAGACTTTTAAAAGTCCTGATTTTGTGCGCCGTTACTCCGCCGCTTGCCAGGAGCCGGCCCCTCCCCCCGGGGTCTATCTTCCCGTTGTTTTGGATTCACTTCTCCGCCGGTCCTACCTTTCAGAAAGTGGTTGTTTTTCTGTTTCCAGAATTGCTGTTCTTCTTCTCTTCGATCAGCCGATGGATTTTCAGGTGTTTGCAATCTTTCTATAAGCTATCTAGCTGATCTTCAGCTAGCTGAATTAGTCTCAGCCTGCTACTTCTCCGCCATCTTGACTCCTGCTCTTCTCTGCATTTTTTTTTTTTTAAGGTAGCATTAGTTTCCTGGGACACTGAACACCTTTCAGCGCTCAGCCACATCTCTACCAGATTGTATTCCTACCTCTATCAGATTTTATTTCTATTCCAATGTGGTTTTGAAACCCATTGAAGAAGGTTAAATTGCTTTATCTTGCAAATCAGATGTAAGCGATTATCTAGTCTCAATGTTTGGTTGCAGTTTATTTCCCTGCCCCTTTGGCCTGGATCACAGTCAGATGCTTCTAATTTATTTCTTTGTGGGTTTAGCTAGAACTTCTGGTCTTCAAAGAACACAGTTTTTTGTTTTGTAGGACTTTGGGACTCATTTTAGCCTCAATTGTTTATAATACTCTTGTCAATGTGTCAACTGGAGGCATTATTCACTTCTTCATTAATGAATTCTCATATCAAGAAGCTGATGAAGAGAGTCTCTGCTGAGATTCGCCCGGGTTTCCTGCTCCAACAGTGCTTGGGCGGAACCCGGCGCTTATCCCCTCACCCTGGCCATCTCCTCACAGTGCCCTCGGACTGCTCCAAGCCGCCACCCTCCCCCCCCCCCTTGCTGCTCCAGCACCGCGAAATCGCAGCCCGCCGCCCCCTCTCCTCAGCCGCCGTTAGGCGACCGCGTCCCCCTCACAAGTGCACCAGAACTACCACCAGGACTCAGAGGCCCCCATCAACCGCCAGATCAACCTGGAGCTCTACGCCTCCTATGTCTACCTGTCCGTGTCTTACTACTTTGACCACGGTGATGTGGCTTTGAAGAACTTGGCAAATATTTTCTTGCTGAGCAACTGATGAAGCTGCAGAACCAACGAGGTGGCCGAGTCTTCCTTCAGGATATCAAGAAACCAGACAGTGATGATTGGGAGAATGGGTTGAGTGCAATGGAGTGTGCATTACAATTGGAAAAGAGTGTGAATCGGTCACTACTAGAAGTGCACAAACTGGCCACTGATAAAAATGACCCCCATTTGTATGACTTTATTGAGACTCATTGCCTGAATGAGCAGGTGAAATCCATCAAAGTATTGGGTGGCCACATAAGCAACCTGTGCAAGATGGGGCCCCCAAATCTGGCATGGTAGAGTATCTCTTTGACAAGCACATCTTGGGAAACAGTGATAGTGAGAGCTACGCCTTAGGCTGTCATCCCAGAGCCACCTGGTCCCTGAGGCCATGCATGCATGTTGGGGTTACCTTTACCTTTTCTGTAAGTTGTACCAAAACATCTACTTAACTTCTTTCATTTGTACCATTCCTTCAAATAAAGTAATTTGGTACTCACCCAAAGAAGAAAAAGCTGATTTAAAAAAGGCATTATTTTTAGAATGAGTTCCTCTAGATTTCATCTAAATATCTACAAAGGGGATAGCATGAAATTTGGTATCTCTGCTCCCAAGCATATGTAAGCATCTGCAAGCAGAATTTCCCAAGTAAATATAGACAGCCTGAAAATTACCAAGACAGTAAGGTTACTCCAAAAAATGTCTCTTATCTATCCGCTGTGATTGTGCCCCTTGGAATGGGTACATATACTCTGCAACCTGCCTTCCTTGGCATTGTCAGTGTGTTTGTGTTTCTGTGGGGAAAAAATGATCAGAAGAAAGTCCTCTCTTGTATGTTTCTCTGCTGTCATTTCCTCTTCTGTTACTTTCCCTCTCTTGTTCCTCTATAACTTCTATCTGTAACTAACCAGACTTTCAAATGGGAACATCATATTTCTTACCTTTGTATTTATGTTTCTAGCTCTTAGTCTGGAAAGTAAAGAATGGTTTATATCTCTCTTAAAAAAAAAAAAAAAAGAAGAAGAAGAAAGAAAAAATGTAGTTACTTTCATGTATATGATTTAGAAAAGTATTTCTTTCCCAGAAGCCCTTAATAAAAAGAAAAGGAGGGAAAAAAGAAAAAGAAAAGAAAAAAGAAAACTCCTTCCCTCCTAAAAGGCTCCCTCTCCAGGAGGGAATGCAATTAGCCACATTTAGTTACTTGAGGGAGAGGAAGATCAGGCAGTCACCATGTACCTCTTGCTGGGAGAATCTGGGAAATGAGGGTCATTTACACATATTTGGTTAATTAAGAAGCTAGTGTTGTATGTTATTGAATCTATAGGACTATTTCTTTTCTTTTGCTGCATTTTGAATATATGCCCTTGTAGTAACTTTTCATAATTCAATGCTTTACAAAACCAGTAGTATAAAACTTCTTTCAAACATCCCCAAATCTAAACCCTAATGCTATTTCCCCCTGTGAAGTAAAACTTTAAAAATGTGTAATTCAGGTTTTTCAGGGCATATTGTTACTAGAAAAAACAATACAAGTCAGCTTCTCATTAAGGTGATATACGTTCCACATTATGACTTCTAATTATCAACACTGAGTCCAACTATGACTCATCATTCCCAGGAGTTTTAGGACAAGAAAGTAAGAAAGCCAAGGAGAAGAGTTTTATAATCAGTGTTTGGGTGATGGTGGATGGGCCCATTCTACCAGGACTGAGAAATCTCTGACACCTTCTCTGCCCTTGTTATCTAAGCCAGTTTAAGGATGGAATTCCTGCTACTTGTAACAAATAGCGTCCAAATATATAATATAGTGCTCTTAATTAAAAGCAACAGAACCCAACTCTGGGTCACTTAACCAAGACAAGGTATATTACGCAGATACCTGAGAGATCATGGGACTTATTAAAGTCTGAGAGAACAGGCTTAGAAACTAGCAGAAATCTAGGAGGTAATAGAGGGCCATGATTTAGAAAGACATAAGAAAGCCATAACAGACTTTATAGTCTCAGATGGCTCCTTCCTCATTCTTGTTTCCCTTACCCACAATTCAATATCTAGCTGCCCATGCTTGGGTCACCTTCTATCATGCAGAGAACAGGAAGGAATGGAAAGATTGGCTCCCTTCATGTTCATACTGGGAAATGAGCAGCTTCACTCCAAGAAAATGAAAGACAGATAAACTCTCAAAGGAACTGGAATATTAAGAGAAGTAGGAATGGATTCTGGACAAATTAAAATGACAAGAGTTCTAGCAAAAGAACTACTGGGCTTTGAATTTAGACTCTACTTATTTAGTGCGTGACCTTGAGCAAATTATGTCTTCTCTTCAAATTACAGTCTTTAAATCTATAAGATGATAATGAGTATGATGATGAACATAACATCTGCTTTGTGGATTTCTTCCAAAGTCCAGATAAAACAATGTGTACAAAAATCTTCAGCATTTAAACCATGACAAAGTAGCGATAGACCATCAGCAGCAATAGCAGAGGATATCTGCTGGAATCACCTTTTCCCTGATTGTCAGATTGTTCTTTTAAAACTCATGACTTCCATAGCAACATTCTAGAGGATGCTTTGGATGATAAACCAGTCAAAAGCCTTAATTCCAATGTTCAGTCTAAGAAGAAGAAACCCCCTTATGCTTGGGAATCATGTACCAAATACACTGTGGGTCTTTCTCTACTGGAGTGAAGGAACATCTGCATGGTGGCCCTCAGAAAAGGTGGAAGGTGCAACTAATGAGACCAGGCAAGGTCTTCGAGCTCAGATTCAGTCATCATCTAAATCAATTCCAACCCTCAAGGATGGCTTCTTTCTCCTTCACATGAGATCTGGGACCCTCACAGCAGGGCTGATTTCACTGGCAAGGCAGCAATTTCTTCCCTAAGTCTACCTATGGAGGGGCTCCAGGCAGGATTTCTGGGCTTTCCTGGAATAGGAGACTGCTCAGGAGCTAGGGGGAGTGGGAACATCAGAAGACATTGACACCAACATGGAGTTTCTAACCAACAACACAACCTCCTAAGTTATTAGAGTTAATGGCTCAGAGGTGCTTGGCTGAAACCCATTAATCATTTGTACTCTGTAGGGAAACTACTAGGTTTTTAGCCTTCAAACAGCATGGTAGGTAAAAGCATAAACTTCAGAGTCAGAGACCTAGATTCTGATTTAGTTTCATTGCTCTTACTAAGTTTAACAGAAATTGCTAACCTCCTAGCACAAATCTGTGCTTTGCCTTGGCATAATGGAAGTGGCTGCCCAGTGAAGGACTACATTTCCCAGACTCTCTTGCATTCTAAGTGGGGCCATCTAACTAGTTCTCACAAATAACATGCAGCAGGCTAAGAATGTTCAGATGCAGGTTGCCTTCTTCGTACTGTCTTCCCCATCTGCATTTGCATGAGAGGAATCAGGGTCCTAGGTAGTGACAGATCCATGAGATAAAAGGAACCTGGATCAGTATACAGAGTGATGCTTTCCTCTAATTAACAACTATCTGGTCTGGACTATGATGTTGAAGCTACTATACATTTTGCAGTTTATTTCTTACCTTTGCCTACACTGCGCTAATTAATACATAATTGCCTTTACCACACATATGAATATATTTTCTCCCAGTTTATTTTCTCTATGCATAGTTCCCTTAGAGATATGCTTCTATAATAAATAGTTTGCTGTACTCCTTTGCTTTTTATACTTACAGTACTTTTTCCATGTTTCTATATTCTCGTAACAGACTTTAATGATTCTAGAAACTTCTGAATGGATATTCCATGATTCATTTAATCATTTACTTATTGGTGGATTTTTTCATTTTTTTCTTTTTTCCCTTTTTAATTTGCTTCTATAGTTCAAAACTTGGTAATTGAAAATAAATCTGAATGTGATATATTTTCTAGTAATATCTTGGTCACCGTATGTCTTTTAACAAGAGTGTGGTTTCAGTATCATACTTGAGCAAACTGTTTGCTTGACGTCTCTTCTACCCTAAGCCTCATCAAGTAGAAAAACAAAAAGAAGTCCTCCCTGTTGATTCAGAAGGTGGAGAGAGAGCATCTGTTAAGTTACATTTTCTATGTGGCTAGTGGCACCAACCCAGAAGACGCTCCATATAATCCTGCCAGATACATGCACATACATCCAGGAATTTGTAAACCAAACTTAAGTTTCTGACAATCAAGAATAACACTCAACTTTAGGGACTCAAAAAAGAGGTTAGGCCAGATTTATAGAAGGCACAAATTTAAATAGTATTCAGCTCCATCAGTTCACAAACCAGGTAAGAACTTACTCGACTCTAAGCAAGACTATATCTAGAGATGCTGCCACAGACATTTCATGCTAGTGAGGCATTATGAGCTCACCAAATGGACCACTAAAACCATTAAAAACTGTGAATCCATTTATGAAAGCAAGTGGAAGAACATTTTTGTGATGTTGCAACCATTATTTCTCCATCTTTCCTAATACCCAACATTTGGGAATTCCCAATGCTTCAACGGGCTCACTCCTTAATTACGGAGAATCCAGCAGACTTGTGGGTATTTTCTGACCATTTGAAAAGGCACCATGATACCTCCACGTTTTGTTTCCAACTAGAGAGGCAGATTAAACAAACAGCTTCAGACAAACTTTATTGAAGAAACCAGAGAATGGGACTCCTGAGCCCACTATTTTTTTCCCCAAAATGTAACTTCCAAGCTCAGAGGTCACCAATCTGATTGTGCCTCAAAATTCTTACTCTATTTATTGACCAATAATACAAATTAACTAAACCAAATCAAGTGGTAGATTAATTTCCTCTTTTCTGTTTATTCCATTGTCATTCTTCTTCCTCTTTCTTGTTTTATTGTCTGAAGAAAAATTTTAAGTGGTTTGAGAGACAGTAACTAGGTAATTGGGAAATGGAAAAAATTGGAGAGCTAATTAAAAATCAATCATCTGGGAAGGTCTCAGCAAGGTGGTAACTTATGAGCTGATGTCTACATGATAAGAAGGAGCCAGCCATGTGTCTGGAATATTCAGCAGCCAGTTCGAAGGCATAGCTTGGAGTGTTTAAGATGCGGAAAGAAGGCTTCTGTGGCTGTATCATGGTAAGCAAAAGGAGAACCATAGGGAGTTGGAGAGTGGTCTCGGACATTTAAGACATGGTCAAGAGCTTTTATTCTGAGTACAATTGGCAACTGACCCAGAGCACTTTAAAAGAGATACTGGCATGATCTATTTTATATTTTAAAAGATCACTGTTGCATAGAGAATTGATTGTGGAGAAAGAACAGTCTGATGAAACCCAGTCAGAGGCCACTGCAGCAGGTGAAGAAAGAGCTAAGGACAGACTGAAATAGGGTGGTAGCTGTGGAAAGGCAGAAGGGAGTGTATGTGTTTTAGATATGCTTTGGAGGTAGAGGCAAAAGGAACTTTGTGGAATTGCTTATGGATGTGAGAGAAAGTAAACAATAAGGAATAACTCCTAGGCTATGGGTTGTCAAACATAAGAGATCTTGATACTCTATACTGAGACATAGGACCAGAGGGTTGAGAGAAGAGAAACTCCATCAGAAGTCCTGACGTAGTCATGTTGAATTTTAAGGGCATATTAGTCAGTAAAGGTAGGCAGCAGGTAGTTCATAAATGAATCCACAATTTGAGGAAGGCTATGCTAGTTGTAAAGAATATACACATTTAAAGTAATACGAGTTGATGAGGAGGCCACCTGAGAATAGAGATCAAGAAGAATACAGAACCCATAACTGCTGTGAGACATTCTGAAAGTAAAGAAAATGGAGATGGAAAAGGAAAGTCAATATGGAAGCCAGAGGAGTAAAAAAATAACCAAGTGCATGGTATCACAGAAATCAAGAAAACAAAGTGTGTCACAAAGGCAGAGCCAACTGTGTCCAAATTCACTGAGAGGTCAAGAAAGATCCAGATAGCCAGTCCCCACTGGATTTGGCAATACAGAGGTAATCGTGACTTCACAAAAGCAGCTTCAGAGGACTGGGAAGAAAAGAACTTAACTGAAGTCAGGTAAGGAGGCTGTGGTGGGAGGGAAAGAGAACAATGGCAATACTGACTCCATAATTTTTTCTGTGAAAGAGCATGAAAAGGGGATGGTGGGTAGAGGGCCATAATCAACTGATGTCTTTGTCATTGATACCAGCTGGAGATGGGAGAGGTTTGATAGCAAGAATTCATTACAGCTGGAAACACCGGTTATGAAGGGGACAAGCAGGTAGAGCTCAGAAAGTGACTCTAAGAATGTGACAGAAATGGAACCCAAGGCACAGTGGAAGAGTTGCCCTGTGAGAGGATCAGGGATGTTTATCTTCTGTAACAGAAGGATGAGAGGGCACAGCCACAACTCCAGAGACAGGGAATACCAGCGGAGTGATTCAGCCTCTGGAATGGGATGCTCTGAGGTGTTGTGAGGGTTCAAAGATTTTGCTCCTGGGATTCAGAGGCTTTGCTCAGTTTCCAGCAGACCTGACTTTTCACCACATTTCCCAACACTATACCTTCCTTTTCCCTCACCAAGTTTCTACTTTCTACTCCCATTTCCCATCACCTTTAAAAGTGTAATCCAACACCCTCTTCAAGAAGCAGCTTCAGCCTACAAGAATTTCTCCTTTCTCTGAATCTACATTTGGAAAATTATGAGGTACTATTTTGGTCTCTAAATGTTTCTTAGTCTTTTTGCACCATGGGATCCCAGCTCCATAAGACAGTGATTCTGTGGTTTCTTTGTGGGGTTTTTTGTTTTGTTTTGTTTTGTGTTTGTTTTGGTTTTTTTGTTTTTGGTTTTGGTTTTAGTTTTTTTTTTTAGCTATCTAAATGCAAGTGCTGTCTTGTCTTCAAACTACTTGACTGCTTATGATGTGTAGCAAAGGTAAATAGATGGATCCGGATTGGAATTATAGAACAAGCAGTCTTTCTGAGGAATGTCCATCATCACCCCATCATTAACCCCAAACTCTAGTTAATTAAGGGTGACTTAAATTCTGCAGGGGCATATAGTATAAGTAACAGGGTGCCACAACCATTTCCACTGCCAGCTGTTGGAATATATTGGTCCAAGGCCAAATCTGCCCAAGAACCCTGAGATGGGACTGTTCATTCTAAAATCATCAGCCCTTTATTGAGAAAAGATTGTAATATTCATGATTGAAGGTCATGGTTATTAAGTTTTGCAGTAGTATCTATCACCCTTATTCAATCCACAAAATAGACAGGATAAACTAGTATAAATATGCCCACATCTCATAGTTCCCATATTTCTAAGTGAAAAGCTGTCTGATCAAAAAATTGTTTTTAAAAAAAGATTACACATCATTGTCATTTCCAATGAAGAAAAGTGAATTTATTTTCTCAGGATCCCCAGCTATATTTGTATTAAATAATGGATGTTTCCTTAAATAATTTGTATTGTTATGAAGTTGGGATGTACTAAGACTATAGCTTCCTAAGTCATCTCCAAGCTCTCCTTCATGACCAGTCATTTTCCAGTTGGATTTAAAGCATGTCCATTTCACCTAGATCTATGACAGGAAATCCGCTGGGCACTCATTTGGTGATGTCTTTAGGCCTCCAGTAAGGATAGAGTCGAAAAAGATGGGGGGGTCAATTCTTACTAGCCAGCTCCAAATCTGTTATCCTGAAAAACAAAAAACACAAAATAAACAAAAAGCTGATGTATCAATGAATTACCAGCTGAATTGCATTTTGTTTATTATAACATGAAATGCCAGCCAGAGATCTACTTCCTGATCTGTTTTACACACACACACACACACACACACACACACACCCCACATACCTCTTGCTCCTTTCTTTGAAATGTACTGCTAAGAGGAAAACTCTTTCAGTTTTTTTGTTTTTGAAGATCAAACTCTCCAAGTGTGTACTACCAAGCAATATATACTTGATGCATTGGCCCATCCACAGGATGGGTTGGGACAAGAAAATGATAGGAAGGATTGGCAAGAGGGACAGAGTGATATGGCAGTCATTTAGAGGTCATTAATCCTAGTATGGAAAATACAAAGGCTATTACACAGAATGTTCTACAGAACATAAAGCTAATGGGGGAAATGCTATTAACTCCTTATAGTGATCTTGACTGTTTTAGTAAATATTTTATTAGTCTTTCATCACTGTGGTGTATTACTTCATAAGAAAAAAATATAATTAACTTTTAAGCCCTACTGAAAAAAGGTTTATTTAATGCTCTTGAAGCTATCCTAGTTAAACTTTTCTTCTTGATTCTTCTTAAATTAATTCTCACCTCTCCTTTATCTTTATTCCTATTCCCTAACCACAATCCCACCTAATCCCTCTCAAATCAATTGGGAAAAAATCATAAATTTTCTCTTTGGGGAAACCTACTCCAGGAGGAATGATAAAATTTTGTGCCATTTGGAGTTTACAACTAATTATTTTGTTCTCTGAAAACAGACTGGAGCTGTCTAAAGAGTCTATCTAGGGAAGAAAATTTCCTTTTCTTTGAATTTCTTTTTAGATCTGAATATGAGAAAGGTTACCTTTAATGCAATTTATAAGCAGTCATTTCACTGAAGGTGCAGGAGTACATTTCTAAATTGGTTTAGGATCATTGCATCTTCTATCTCCTCTAATTCCCGAGAGCCACAATTTCCAATTAACACTAGAAAGCTTGACAAATAGAAAAGGAACATTCTTCCCCATTGTGAGCAATACCTTTCCAATGCTGTTCCGTGGCCTGAAGCGACCTCTCTGCCCTAATCCATCTCTCCGTGTGGGCTTCCATCAATCCACCCTGCTAGCACTCGTCTTCCTGGGAAACCCCTGCAGACCCATTCAGGGAGGGCTGACCCTCTCTCCTGTGCTATTGGTGGACTTGATACACAACTGCATGAGCTGCCCTCACCACGGGCAGTGCCATGATTACTTTGCTAGTCTAAACTCCCCCACTGGGCCAGAAGCAACCTGAGAACAGAGATGGTCCTCTCTTTCTCTTCACATTCTTCTTGCACACAGCAGGTGTCACAAATATCTGTAGAATGAATGATTCTCCACTAAGCACTGGTGATCCTGGATGAGTTACGTAGTCTCTCGGTGCCTCAGTTTCCTCATAGGTGGCTAATAACAGAAACCTTATTGATGGTGGGCAGGAATAGAGTGACTATGCAAAATGTTTATCAGCACGTCTGGCCTTTAGAAGGAGTTGGTGGTAGAAGGCTGATTACCTACTCCCAAACCATCCCTCTTATTAATAAATGTTAGCTGTTACTTTACTATGGGGCAGCAGTATGTTTTGAGAAGGAGAATCCATCCCTCACACTCAGACAAGGGAACTCTTTTGATCATGACAGGTTTAGGGGTGGGCCTAACACATAGTCCCACTTCATACAGCTTAAGGGGATTCTGCTGGCAGTTTCCTGGGTTTTTTGTTTTTCATGAAAACAGACTTGGGAAGAAAAAGACTATCCCCTTTTCCTTCTGTGGACATCGTTTTATGAGGTGTGACCTCCATCTCATTACCATGAGGAGAAAGCTAAGAGAATTGCAGAGACGCAACTCAAGGAACCTGACTCATTTGAGTTGCTGTATTAACAACTCTGGAACCACCTCTCTGTAGACAATTTAGTATATCAGAAAATTAAATGTCCCATTGTTAAGCTACTTTAATGGACTACTCTATTACTTGAAGGGAAAAAAAAATCCTAAATAATAGGATGCTTAACAAATGCTAGCTATTCATTTCAGCCGGGACTAATGCTCTCTGAACAATTTCTGTCACAAGAAAGCAGGCTCTTGCTGGAAATTATACAATATATTCCCTAGTGTTATTTACAAAATAGAAACTCCATAAGCCAAGATTTTCTTGTCTATTTAGAAAATAAGTAAAAATGCACCAGGTACCCACTTCCTTACTTTCTAAAAGCCCATGGAAACATAGTGCAAATCAAAATTGGTCTGGCTCATAAAGTCTTTCAATATTGAATTAAGTTTATGGAACCTAGTAGAAACAGGTAGGTTATGCCCTGTGTCCAGCCTAACTCACAAAACTGAACTCTGACTAAAACAACTCAGTCAGTAAACTCTTCTTCATACCCTACTCAAGTGAGCTTTGCCCCCTCCACCTACCCTAGAGCTCAGGAATTTACAGCCCATAATAAACAGTTTGCAGGTTAGCGATAGAAATAGAAACAGTTTGGGTGGGTTGATGTCTGTTTTTTGGGAGAATGTCTTGAATTCTCATTCTTCTTCAGCTATACTGACAGCGATCTCTTGTTCTCTAACATTCTAAGTAGGTTGTTAAATTTTCAGACTCCTCCAGCCATTCCCAGACTTTTAGGTACCTAGAATGTTGCTCCTACTCTTCTTCCCTAGAACACCCACCACAGTATGTGTGCGTGTGTGTGTGTGTGTGTGTACACATATACACATATACATATATACATACACAAACCTAATGTCCTTATCATGATAGATAGCAAGAAAAATAAAGTTTTTGGGGGTAAAAGGGAAATAGTATCCATACCCTATAGATCATGCATACCCCATAGACAGGTCATAGATCAGTCATCCCAACAGAAGACAAATGGCACACTCAGAAATAGACATAGAATGAGATACATTGTGGAGGATTTATAAGAGTCTATGAAAAAGTCAGGGGCTAACGCAGTAACTGGGATCAGTAGCTGCCGTGTCATTACCACCCTATGACAGAGGATATGGAGGAGAATTAAATACCTAGAAAGCTGACTTTGAAGTAACCTTCAGTGGATGGGCACAGCCAACCCAAGGAAATTTTCATAAAAGGATTTAATGCCTGGACCTCTCCTCCTCTTTTCTTTTCTTTTCTTTTTTTTCTTCTTCTTCTTTTGTTTTATTTTTTTAAGATTTATTTATTTATTTATTTGGCAGAGAGAGAGAGAGACACACACACACACACACACACACACACACACATACACAGAGGAAACACAAGCAGGGGGAGCAGGAGAGGGAGAGGGAGAAGCAGACTCCCCACTGAGCTGGGGGCCTAATGTGGGCCTTGATCCTGGGATCATGACCTGAGCCAAAGGCAGCTGTTTAATGGCTGAGCCACACAGGCACCCTCTCCTGCTCTTCTAACCTTGTGCAAGCCTCCTCATTGGCCACATCCAATCAGAATCCAGAGGCTCTGGGAACATTGTGATGAAAACTACACATATCAACCTGTGGGACAGAGAAGGTGGGGAGAAGAGTGGATAATAGATCTGAAGAGGCATAACCTGGGTCCAAAGCAGGGTTACTATGAGAAGAAAGGAACTGGGTCAGAGCAGCTGAACTTTGGAAAATATATTTCATTGTACAAATCCTGGCAAGGTCTAAGGATTTGACAGAAAAGGAAAAGCAGAATTAAAACCCTTTTACCTTACACTTATATTTGCTGGAATATTGGGTCTCCAGATTTCAGGCCAATTATTAGTCCACTAAACATTAATAGAAATTTGGATTTGAGCGAAATATGCTGACAAAACACAATTGGAGGTAGAAAAATTGGAGGAAAATTAGATGCTAATTTCTCTCACTCTCTCTCTGTGGCAGTTCCAGTAACTTTAAAAAAGATGTTCCTTGATCTAAGCTGTGGAAACATTTTAAAACACTTTGTCTTAACTTATCCTCCACTAGATATTCACCAGGCTGTTCTCAAAGCAGTGCACATCAGTTTATAGAAAAGCCACTTCTACCTGTATGAGGAGGGCATTGTTCATTTCCTGCCTCTTTATTTGACTACGGAAGATTTTTAGTAACTTTTTACAAAGAAAGTTATTAGTTCATTTTCCCCAACATATGCCACTAAGTGGTCTTTAGCACTTAAATTCTTCAAATACATTTTATATATTCTTAATTTTTACTTAGTCAAGTAAGAATCAATTTTCTTTTCAATAAAAACTGAAGACATAACATATAAGGCTAAATCTACCCCCCTTCCAAAAAAAACTCCAATCCCTCTCCTATTACCAAACATCTAAATTTGTGGCATACCTCCTTCCAGGACATTTACCCATGCTTTTAAATATACATCTACAACTGTATCTTTATAGAGGTAGATTTCATGGAAATTATGTAACAATTTTGCAACTTCTTTGTCTCAGTAATGTATATTGGATATATGTTGATGTTACTTTACATAGATTTAGTACATTCCTTTTAATATTAACATAAATGCTACAGTTTATTTAAGCATCCACCCACTGATGAGTATTTCACTTAATTTGGAGGAGTGAATATAAACAATGCTACAATGAGTATTTTTATTCCTGTCTTCTTGAGTACAAGTGCATTCATTTTTATAGGGCCATTAGAAAGACACAAGACTGCCCATTGATAGATAGGAGTGGCAAGTGGTCTCTGGAGATGGTTACACCAATTCCTTGCATGTCCCTATAAACTCCTGCTGCTCCTCACATCAATGGGTAGAGTCTAATTTCCCATCTTCTTGAAAATGAGCGACCTTACTTGTTTACTTGACCAACACAATGCAAGTGAGAGCTGTGTTCTTGAATTTCTGAGGCCAGTGTCATCTTGAATTTCTTGAACTTCAGAAATCTTTGAATTTCTGAGGCTAGGTCTTCAAAAGCCTTGCAGTTGGCTTTTCAGGCACTACATCAGAAGTATGACTACCTTGAAACTCCCATGCTGTGAGGAGGCTCAAGCCAATCATTTGGAAATGCCATATGAATAGAGAAAGAGAGAGAAACCACTCAACTCACATCCATTCCAGATATTTAAGCTGAGGCACCATATATACTATGAGTGAAAAAGTAACTTGAAGGTCCTCCCCAGATGAGTTTTTGGGTAACTACAACCTAGTTGTCCTCTGAATGCAACCATGTGAAATACCCCAATAATAATGACCCAGCTGAGCCCAGACCATCCATAGGAGCCATAAGAAATCATAGTAATTTTTTTAATCACTAAATTTTGAGGGTTTTTTTTTTCATGTAGCTATAAATAATTAGATCCAGAAGCTATACTAATTTTCATTGTTAATCAGTGTTTCCCACTTGAGCTCCAAAATGGCTATAACATTCAGAACTCTCCAACCGCTAATATATGAAAACTCCTATGTACCTATGATTGATTTTTTTTTTCTTACAGTAAGAAAACTAAAAGGGCATTTTTCTCTGGCTGACCTTTCACTTTGACTCTAAAGCCAAAAAACACTTATGTTTTCCATTTGTAATAAAGAGGTTTTGCTATTCTTGTGCCCCACAAACAGATAGACAGGGTCAGACTCTTCTTTCTTTCTCAAACAAATGAAATAGAGATGTTTTTTATATTGAAAATATGAAAACAACTCAAATGGTAATTGTAATGTCTGGTTATCTACCACACATTTGCAGACCATGATATTTAAAAGTAATGTTTGAAAATGACTCTAGATTGTTTCCTAGTGGTCAGTCTGAGGCTAACCCCAGGTCCACACATGTCTGGAGGGAGCCCATCTCCATGCAGACATCATTCCAAATATATACTCTACTCCTTTCATTTCTCCAATCCAATTAAATACTTGCAACATAACCACTGTCAGAAAATGACTATAGAGAATTGGGTCAATACACCTCTGTGAGAATTTCTTCTGGACCAATCAGAGGGTCAGTCCAATTATTTTCAGTGATTTGGAGGGTGACAGAAAGTCTATCCTTCAATCCTATCATTTAACTACTGGCGGCTAGGCAGTCTCAATGCTAAGCCTATAGAATATCGTGTTTCCAGTATGGACAGAGTATGCATCTATCAATGATTCTGACCAGGAGAACCTGTCCTTCTATGTCATTCTCCTTTATGCACCCAGATAAATCCATCCTTCAGCTTCTCCAGTATTTTCTATAAAATAATTCCCCAAATGGCATTATTTTATTACAAATGTAGCACATGGCTGTTTTATAAAAAGATACACTGCTGAACCATGCATTCTTCAAATCTGTCACTCTTGGTCCCCCTTCCTCAGTTAAGGTACTTTTGATAGTAGAGTGATTTTTCTTCCAGAAACATTCTTATGAATTGCTGCATTGTTATTTCTTTGTATTACTGTTGTTGTACAAATATGAGATCATAATACTCTTTTGCAACCACCACTGTTTACTTAATCATGTATTATGGCCCCTTGCGATAGGCACAGAAGTTTGTCCACCTAGCTTGTCCTTTCTCAACAAATACATGAAATTCCACTGTCTCATTACTTTCTGGTGAGAATTGTGGAGAATTACTGGAGAAGTGGGTTCTTGCCTTTTTATACCAATGTCTCTTCTCAAGGTAGAATAAGTAAGGGCTGTGCAGCAAAGTAGAACAACAAATAATTTGAAAATGGGGGAAAAAAGCAATGGCAAAGCAGTTGGGGGCACAGACTGTGAATCCTATGGTTGTTGACTCGAGTCAAGAAGGAGACAAAGAATGACTCTGTCAATGCTTTTAGTGGCAGGTTAGCATCATCATGTCTTAGCTAGAACTTGAGAATACTCATGTAACCATGTTTCCTTTTAGACCACGGCAGGCTGTTATTTAAAGGAGTATGATGGAACCCCATTAAATACAGGAATTATCATGTGCTCTCTTTCTGATATGCACTGTACACTGAACTACGTTCTTCAAAATTGAACCAAAGAGCATTCAATCAAATCCTTGTTATTAGAAGACCTGTCAATAAAATATCTATTAGACTTCACTAACATCACCATTTTTAATATTAATATGTAAATTCATCTCTTAGCATTACAAAGTCACCAGAAAAGTCTTTATGCAGTCTCTGAAAGGCGTTTACTTAATTCAACAGATAAAATAACAAAACAAATTACCACCATGGTTTTGGACTGAGAGTCTTCGGGCCAGTACGGGAAGAAGATTTCTAATGGTTGAAATTTTTTAGTTATCATGATAGAAGCAATAAATTATAACCACAGATTATCTAAGAAGCATCTCACTAGTAAATTTGGGAACTACTCAGGAGTCAACTTGACTATTTCAGTAAACCAAAAATAATTCACTAACTCTGAAAAAGATATCTGGCTCCTCAAGCCAAATTAATCCCAATCAAAGCAAAACAGAAGGATAATGGGAGCTGCACTGTCCCTGAATATGTATTTTTCTACGAAAAACAAACATGGTAAATGCGGACCGAGTACCTCCTGCACTCGTCTAGCAACCTCCACTATCCAAAAGGCAGATAAGAGGCAGAAAGTAAGATGAAAAAGACAAACACAAAAACAAAAATCTCTGAGCATCCAAAAGAGCTACTCTAAAATCAAAACTTTAAATACTGTGCAATTTATTCAGGGGGTAGCAAAACCTTCAGGCAACTTGTGCTGTTTGGAGCCAATTTTTAAAGTCTTGCTTATCTGGCTTCTCAATTCATACTAGATTAGAAATGGCAATTAGAGGAAGTGGAAAAGACTTGTTGCTCATGATAGACAGGTTGACATTTGCAAGAAGTGCAAGAAAGAAACGCCACCACCACCACCACCAAAATCCATGGACAAAGACACTAATTCAAAATCCTTTCAGCTTGGGGTCACGTAGTGCAGACACAAACTGCCTCAGAAGCCTCATAGCCTGGAGAAAATTTGTTCATATTTCTCTTCACTATACTCTGTGTATGAAGGCTGAAAACTGTAGAATTCATTTTGAAAAAACCTTCCCTTAAATGTCATTTTATATAGGTATGTATATAAACAGATACACTCACACACACACACACACACCATATACATATATACATACATATGCTTGGTGCTGAAGTTTTATTAGGGTGACATTCCACATGATATCTCGTCAGGTGCTAACTTTCCATATCTCATTTATTTGATAAAGGAATGAAGGAGCCTTCATATATAGAAAGAGATAACCTGGTGATATTTTTTCTGTTCCAAAGTACTCTGTTATATCAACTGTCTACATACCAAGTTTCTCTCCTTATCAACGGAAATAAGTGCCCACCACTCCCTTAAAATGTGTGTGGAGCACTGAGGAGATGCACTGAAGATACCAAAACAAGATCTTGCTCCCACAGGTTAGCTGGCATGACAGAAGCTTATGTATACACTGCATCTCATGCAAGGATAGACCTTGGAAAAGGAGTAGGAGTATGATTTCAAAAGCATGTAGTCCAAGATTTGCCATATGGTGTTCCAAAGGGCCCTCTATTCAGAAGAGATACTTCAGAGACCACTTTATGGAGTCAAGGGAAGACCGAGCAGATTGGGGGGGGGGGCTCCAGACCCCCACACATCTACCCTAGACAAAGCACCCCTACTTTCATCTGTCCAGCCTATCTGATGATCTATAAAATTCTTCTTTAATAAAGGATTCTAAAGCCAGAACTAAAGTTTCAAAATCAGAAATTATGACCAAGATATAATCAGCTGTCAATAAATGTAGACATTAGGAAAGTAAGTGAGATTTCTAAATAACACCATTTGTGCACATTTAAGACATGGATGCTCATAAAGTCAACACATTTTTTTAAGAATAAATGAGCATTTAAGGGTAAGTTACACATACTTGCATGGGTTCCCATCTGAGGGAATAAAATGAGGTAAGGATTGGGGAAGAAAGGGAGGACCAAATGAAAAAAGTTTGGAAAAGAAGAACCCTCGTTGTGTCAATTAGGAATGACACTTGGTTTGGGGGTGGTGTTGAGGAGAATAACTACCATGTCCTCCAGTGCTTTGATTTGATACCTCAAATGTGAGGTCTTCTGGCCAAGCATTTGAGATGGCATACCATTGGAGCAGTCCCCATATCTCTGGGGATTGAAGCTTTCCATAAGTGTGCTGTGACTGCACAGAAAAAGAAGGCATATGCAGACTTCTACAGAAATTATGACTCATGAAAGATTTTTGAGGAGGTGAAGAAGGCCGGTATCTTACAGAGTCAAAGTGATTTTGGAATGTATAGAATTTCTTTGGGTTGAGTTCTATGGAAGTTTGTCACTCACCTGTGTTCCTGAACTATGAAACATGAATATTGGGTTATGGAATGTTTCCCTTTATAAGTAAACAACTAATGAACACTGTGGACAGTAAACAAAACAAAACAAAAATATACTCTTGAGTGGATGGTGATGATCGTATGCTGTGAATTGAAGAATATAAACTCTGAAATTGTGATATATTTTTAAAAAAAGATAAAATAAACTACTAATCTTGTTCCAACATATACAGTAAAACATCCTTTAACTACACACAGTCTCCAGGTGGTGATGCAGCCTCATTTTGAGCATTTTCAGCCATGGGACTCACATGCGCCCATGCTATGACTTGGGGCTCTTTCACCCTTAGAAAGTTCCTCCATATTTGAATTCCTTGCACTTTCAATCATTGGTAAGGATTTTGAGGTCTGAAGAGAACAACACCTTAGGTTGAAAACAAAATGTATTATTTAGCAAAATGTTGTACATCTGCTTAAAAAAAAATTTGACTATGTAAATAGATGTGTGAAACCATGTTGGACTCACAGGCCACTGAGAGCCGTTCGTTGCTGTTATATATGTGATTTATACCAGAGAGACAGGGTTAGCTAGGGTCTTGGAAACATATGAACTGTGCAGATAAGGTGATACTGATGCTCAAGGGGCATAAAAACTACAAATGGTGTACAGAAATTTCTGAGCAGAGAGACCGATGCGGTGCTTGATCCCAGGACCCTGGGATCATGACCTGAGCCAAAGGCAGAGGCTTTAACCCACTGAGCCACCCAGGCACCCCAGGTGTACAGAAATTTCTGAAAACTTCAGAACTCCATGGAATTTTCTCCACTTTGTACTATAAAGGGAGAGCAAAGGTACAAATGCAGCAAATTATATCAGCCAGATGCCTAACTAAGCCTTATGCTTAGCTAAGCCTAACTTAGCCTTATGCCTAACTAAGGTAGGCCCATCTAATTTTGCAAATAGATATATTGATATAAATATACTTATATTATTTTTATACATATTATTAAATGTTACCTCTGTATTTTCAGAGACTAGTCTAAAATGAACACATTTTTAACTTTCCAATGAATTAAACCAAGAAGAAATAACAATACTACTTCCAAAACTCTGTGTTCCCCACTTTAAATTATCATTCAAAATTTCAGATATAAAGTCTTAAAACTGAAAAATATTCACTAATTGTTTTTATTCTTATATCTTTCCCTAGATCATCTTGAATAGAAAGTGTGAGAGATAAACACAATCAAAATCATCTCATTGCCCAAGATCATTTTCCATTAAGTCCTTGGGAACTTGTGAATAAATCATCATTGTTGCTTCTTTTTCTTTCTTCTTTTATTAACAACATAGGTGTTTCTTTTCTTTTTTTATTATTATTTCTTATTTTCTTATGTGAGTTCACTATTAGATTAGCCAAAGGAAACATACTGGTCATTTACATCCTGAGTTGAATTTTTGCCTAATCCCTTTCCTTGTGAGATTTCCCCCCTTTCTTTCCTTCTGTAGTATTTGTTACAAACTCAAGTACAAAGTCTCCCTAATCACTTCTCCCATTTCCTGCTCATGTTCTTGGAAATTTGTTGTTGTTGTTGTTGTTGGAGATTTTGGTGTCAATGGAAATCACTAACCCAAAGGGACCTCAGCATTTACACCTTAATTAAGATATTTTCTCAAGGATAAATATATTTTGTTGTAGTTTACATTTAAGACCATGACAAAATTGCATATTTCATAATGCAAAATAGAGTCTAACAGTACTCATCAAAGGCTGGAGATTTCCAGTTTTCTCAATCAAAGGACTTTTCAGAGCTAAGATGCCACCCAAAAGTGAATCCATTACAATATTTTGGGGGCTAAAAATAAAGGTTATCACATCTGCATTGCTTTTTTGCTCAGTGTATAAATCCTTCACAGCTGTAATCTAGTTCTGTTATCTTTATATGTTTTTATATAATGTGTTTACTCTCATTTAGTAAATCTTATTTAACACAGGAAAATTAGAATATAAGAAGATATTGCATGCATCCTTCTTTAAAATACAATAATCCTTATAGATAGCCCTAGAATTGACTTTGAGTAGCTCTCTGTGAAATCCAGCTCCACCAGCCCTACAATTTTTTGAATACTTTCACTTATTACACTATAAAGCTCAGATAAAGCAAAACTAGATTTCATAAGTAAGGATCTGAGCTGCAGTTATTCATTAAATTCCCAGGTTCTTGTCTATTTTTGTAAGAAGTTTATCATAAAGCAGTTTTGAGATGGGGTAGAGTGAATGACAGCAATCCAAAACTGAGTCTCTAAGAAAAAGATGGATATTTGGATGCTGTAATGGGTAGGTCTGGAAAGCAAAAACAGTAAACTCTTAGATTGTGCATGTGATGAAGTTAGAGACCATAGCTAATTTGTTATCATTGTATTTCAAAAACTATGTGACAATGACTAACACATAGTAGACGCTCAAAAAATATCAAGTTCATTTATGAGACATAAAACAGAGTACATGGCATTCTGTTCAGAATGAGAGGTAAAAATTATTATACAAGCCTACCTAGAAAGAGCTTATACACTTGAACCACAAAATAACACTAAGTGGTGGTTAATCAACTCTACCAATTAATCTGTCAAAGACAGAACTACTTTGGGCTTAAGGATACAGGACACCACCAGGATACACCATACTTTTGGAGGACAAGAACACTTGGAATGACTTTCTCATTCTTTGAAGGACTGGTGGGTGGGAATGCAAAGATACTGACTCAGGAATGAGTATGTGTTGTCAGAAGGAGAGGACATCAACCTAAAGAGATGCAGAAGGGTGATGTTGGAAGGTAGGGGAAATCCTATTGGAAAAGAAAGCTGGGGCTCTGTGTGTGTGCACACACATGCTTGCACACGTGCTTGGGTTGAAGGTGGCAGGCAGGGCTTGGCTGGTAGTTCAGTTTTAGCCATGAGGCTTGACTATATGTGAGAAGTTTCCAAGCAGGAAAATCACAGATACAAATAAGGTTTAAGCAAAATTAACTTAGTAGAATGACAAATGGATTGGATACAGAAGTGGCTAGAAAAAGGAGTACAGGGCTCAGAGCTTAACAAGAACCTCTTTTGTACTTACTCAGCTGATGCATGAAGCCAAGGAGATCCCCTCTGCGCAATGCTGATTGGCCATTAAATATCTGAAGGCTCTCTGAAGCAGTGCTTTTTACATCAAGGAATGGACCCTGTGGGGGAAAAAGATTAAAAAGTAAGCAAACATTTACCTACCAGTCTGTGAATGGCAATATTCTTTGGACAATGGTAAAAGAAATTATGGAAAATTATGCAGATGCAAAAAATAGTATCTATAATAACAATTCTGATTGAAATTATTTTTATGAAATAATAATCAAGTTATAAAATTCTAAAGTTGAGGACTAGGATAAGTAAAAATCAGAATGGAAGACAGGTGCCCCATAATCTCTTATATGTTCATTTTTTTTTACCATGGAGGTGAGGGGTAATCCAAAGAAAGAAAGAAAAAAAATGGTGCTGCACCTGGGTAGCTCAAGTCCAATTCTGAGAGACATGTGCACTGATTCTGCTACCAAAAAAAAAAAAAAAAAGAGAGAGAGAGAGAGAGATTCTGCTACAAAAATGATGTATCTTCAAGGGGAGGTTTAAAAAGCAAAAAGAAAGAAAACACATGGAGAGCTAAAGACTGAAATCTTAGGAAGAGACCAAAGTTAGAGAAAAGAAAAGGAAGCTGAACACATGGAGAAAAGCATCTTTACTTTAAAAATAAAATGATGAAAAAAAAAATAAAATAAAATGATCACATGTGTCACCTGGGCAGCTCATTCAGTGAAGCGTCTGACTTTGGCTTAGGTCATGGTCTCAGGGTTCTGGGGTGAGCTCCATGTGTGACTCCCTGCTCAGTGGGAAATCTTTTTCTTCCTCTCCCCTGCCTCTTCCCCCGAACTCATGTGTATGCTCTCTCTCTCTCTCAAATAAATAAATAAATGCAATCTAAAAAAAATAATAATGGAAGAGGTGCTGAGGTGCTCAGAGACATAAGAATTTTACAAAACAAGAGTAGACAATAGAACATATACTGTAGAAAGAAGTAAGCAAGTTGAGGAAAAGTCTCTAGATTTGAAGTTATCAGTCTTTTCTGAGGTCCAGGGATCCTAGAGAGTATAATCTTTATGAAGCTGCAAGACCACAATTTCAAAATTTTCAGCAAAGTTAAAAGTTTTCAGTGGTTAAAACAAACAAACAAACAACAACAACAAAAAAAACTATATGCTGCCTACAAGAGACTCTCTCCATATCTCAAGACACATACTGAGTGAAAGTAAAAAGATGGAGAAAGATATGCCATACAAATGGAAATGAAAAGAAAACTGGTACAGCAATGCTCATAGCAAACAAAATAGACTTTGAAACAAAGACTGTAAAAAGGACAAGGGCATTACATAATTATAAAGGAGTCAATCAAAGAGGACATAACATTCATAAATATTCTGTACCTAATATGAGAGAACCTAAATATATAAAGCAAATAATGCAGACACAATGGGAGAAATTCACAGTAATACAATAATGGTAGGGGATTTTAATACTACACTTACATCAATAGAGAGATTATCCAGACAGAAAGTCAGTAAGGAAACATTGGCCTCAAGTCACACATTAGACCAAAAGGACTTAATAGATACATACAGAACATTTCATCCAAAAACTTTGGAATACACATTCAAGCGCACATCGAATATTCCCCAGAACAGATCACACTTTAGACAACAGAACAAGTCCCAATAAATTCAAGAAGATTGAAATTAAATTAAACAACTTTTTTGACCACACTGGTATGAAACTAGAAATCAATACAAGAAGAAAATGACAAAAGCCATCAACCATGAGGACTAAGTAATATGTTCCTAAACAATCAGTGGTTTAACAAAGAAATCAAAGAGAAACATTTTTTTTTAATATCTTGAAAAAATGAAAATGGAAACAGAAATATCTCTGGAACACAACAAAAGCAGTTCTAAGAAGGAAGTTCATAGCAATACGGACCTACCCTCAAGAAACAAGAAAAATCCCAAATAAATAATCCAACAGTATACCACAAGAAACTAGACAATGATGTTCACAGAAGGGAGGGAATAATAGAGATCTACAGCAGAAATAAATGAAATGGAAACTAAAAACACAGTAGATATTATCAGTGAAACTAAAAGCTGGTTCTTTCAAAAGATAAACAAAATTGATAAACTTCTAGGCAGACTCATTAAGAAAAAAAGAGGGAGTCCCCAAATCAATAAAATTAGAAGCAAAAGAGGAGGTGGTACAACTGATACCACAGAAATACCAGCATCAGAAGAGATTACCATAATCATACACTAACAAATTGAAAAATCTAGAAGATATGGAAAAATCTAGAAACACATAATATTCTAAAACTGAATCACAAAGAAAGAGAAAATCTAAATAGACAGATTACAAGTAATGAAGTTGAATTAGTAATTCAAATGCTACCAAAAATCAAAAGTCAAGCCTTCAGAGATGAATTCTTCCAAACATTCTAAGAGTTAGTACCTACCTGTTATCACTTATTTCAAGAAACTGCATAGGAAGGAAAGCTTCTAAACTCATTTTATGAAAACAGCATTTTCATAAATGATATCAATACCAGACAAAAACAGCATGCATGTGCATGTGCACACACACACACACACACACACACACACACACAGATTATAGGCCAATCTCATAGATGAAATAGATGCAAAAGTCCTCAACAAAATATGAGCAAATTAAATTCAACAATACATTAAAAGAGTCATTCACCATGATCAAGTGGGATTTATTCCAAGGATACAAAGATGTTTCAACATTGACAAATAAATCAATGATACACCAGATTAACAAAAAGAATAAAAATCATATGACTACCTTAGTAGATGCAGAAACAGCATTCGATAAAACTCAACATTCATTTATGTTAAAAACTCTCAACAAACTGTATACAGAAGGAATGTATCTCAACATAATGAAGGCCATATATGACCAACTCACAGCTACATCAGTGGTCAAAAGCTGATGTTCAATGGTCAAAAGCTGAAAGCTTTTCATCTAAGATCAGGAACAAAGACAAGGATGTCAATTCTCACTACTTTAATCCAACAAAGTACTGGAGGTCCTAGGCACAGAAATTAGCAAGAAAATGAAATACACATCCAAAATAGAAAGGAAGAAGTAAAACTGTCACTATTTGAAGATGACATGATACTATATATAGAAAATCTTCAAGACTTCACAGAAGAACTATTAGAACTGATAAATGAACTCAGTAAAGTCAGAGAATATAAAATAAATATATGGAAATCAGCTGCATGTCTATACACAAATAATGAGATATCAGGAAGAGAAATTAAGAACATAATTTTATTTCTAATTGCACAAAATACCTAGGAATAAAGTGAACCAAGGATATGAAAGAACTGTACTCTGAAAAACTATAAAAAAGTAATAAAAGAAATTGAAGATGACACAAATGCAAGCATACCTCAGAGATATTGCAAATTTTGTTCCAGATACTACAATAAAGCAAATATCACAATAAAGCTAGTCAAATGAATTTTTGACTTTCCATTCCCAATGCATATAAAAGTATGTTTATACTATAATGTAGTCTATAAAGTGTGCAATTGTTTTATGCCTAAAAAAAGCAATGTACTCAATTTAATTAAAAAATATTTTATCACAGGTCATCTGGGTGACTTAGTTGGTTGAGCATCTAACTCTTGGTTTCAGCTTAGGTCATGATCTCAGGGTCATGGGATTAAGTCCTAAATTGGGCTCCATGGTCACCATAGAGCCTGACTGAAATTCTCTCTCTTCCTTTCCCTCCACCCCTCCCCTCTCTTTCTCTCTTTCAAAAAAATAAATCTTTAAAAAAATAATTTATCACTGAAAATACTAACCATTATCTGAGCTTTCAGCAAGCTGTAATTAGTGATCACAAACCACATTGCAGGAATTACAAAAATGTAACACAGAGACATTAAACAAGTAAATGCTACTGTGGAAATGGTGCTGATAGACTCACTCAATATGGGGTTTTCCACCAACCTTCAACTTTTAAAAGACACAATTACACTGCAGTGCAATACAGTGAAGGGCAATAAAATGAGATATGCCTGTAAATGGAAAAATATTCCATGTTCATGAATTGGAAAAATTGACATTGTTCAGATGTCTATACCACCCAAAGCAACCTACAGATTTAGTGCAATCCCCATCAAAATACCAAGTGCACTTTTCCACAGAACTAAAACAAAGAATCCTAAAATTTGTACGGAACCACAAAAGACCCCTAATAGGTAAAGCAATTTTGGGAAAGAAGAACAGAGTTAGAGGTATTACACTCCCTAGTTACAAACTAAATCACAAAGATGTAATCAAAATATCATGGTACTGGCACAAAAACAGATAAATAGACAAAAGGAATAGATTAAGGAGCTCAGAAATAAACCCATAAATATATGGTCAATTAATCTATGACAAGAAGGGCAAAAGTATACGATGGGGAAAAGATATTCTCTCCAATAAATGGTGTTGGAAAAACTGAATAGCTACATGCCAAAGAATGAAACAGGAGCACTCTTTTATATCATATACACAAACACATTCAAGATGGATTAAAGACTTGAATGTAGGACCTAAAGCCATAAAACTCCTGGAAGGAAACATAGGCAATAAGCTCTTTGACACAGTCTCAGCAATATGTTTTTTGGATCAGTCTCCTCAGGCAAGAGTAACAAAAGCTAAAATAAACAAATGGTATCACATCAAGCTAAAGCTTTTTACACAGTGAAGAAAATCATCCACAAAACAGAGAGGGGAACTAGTGAATGGGAGAAGATATTTGCACATCATACATCCAATAGGGGTTAGTATCCAAAATATAAAGAGCTTATACAACTTAACATCAAACAACCAGGTTTGTTTATTTATTTATTTTATTAATTTATTTTATTAATTAATTTATTTATTCGTGAAAGAGAGAGATGGAGGGAGGAGCAGAGAGAGAGGGAGAGGGAGAACTCCAAGCAAACTCCCCGCTGAGTGCGCAACCTGACCCAGGGTTCGATGTCATGAACCTGAGATCATGACCTGAGTTGAAACAAAGAGTCAAATGCTTAACTGACTGAGCCACCCAGCACCCTTCAAACAACCTGATTAAAAAATGGGCAGAGAGAGAAGCCTGGGTGGCTCAGTTGGTTAAGCGGCTGCATTTGGCTCAGGTCATGATCCCAGCGTCCTGGGATCGAGTCCCACATCGGACTCCTTGCTCAGCAGGGAGCCTGCTCCTCCCTCTGCTTCTGCCTGCCACTCTGTCTGCCTGTGCTCACTCTCTCTGACCAATAATTAAATAAAATCTAAAAAAAAAAAAAATGAGCAGAGAACTTGAATTATTTTCCTAAAGAAGACATACGGATGGCCAGTAGGTACATGAAAAGATGTTCAACATCACCAATTGTTAGGGAAATGTAAATTAAAACCACAATAAGATACCACATCATACCTATTAGAATGGCTAAAATGAAAATAACAAGAAAGCATCAAGTGTTAGCAAGGACATGGAGAAAAGGAAACCCTTGTACAGCGTTGGTGGTAATGTAAACTGGTAAAGACTTCATAGAAAACAGTATGGAGGTTCCTCAAAAAATTAAAAATAGAATTACCATATGATCCAGCAACTCCATTTCTGGGCGCTTATCCAAGGAAAACAAAAATATCAATTTGAAGAGATGTATGCACCCCTGTTTTTATTTCAGCATTATTTTTAATAGCCAGAATATGGAAGCAACCATAGTGTCCATCAGTACATGAACAGATAAATGTTTGTGCACACACATACACACATACACACACAGAAACAATAAAACATTACTCAGTTGTAAAAAGAATGAAATCTTGACATTTGCAACACATGGATAGACTAGAGGTTACTACGCTAAGTGAAATAAGTCTGACAGTGAAAGGCAAACACCATATGATTTCACGTGTATGTGGAATCTGAAAAAAAATCAACAGAACAAAACAGCCTCATAGATATAGGAAACTTTTGGTCAGCAGAGTGGAGTAGGAAGGGGTTGGGGTGCAGACAAAATCAGTGAAGGGGATTAAGAGGTACAAACTTCCATTTATAAAATAAGTAATGTAGAGGGATGTAATGTATAGCATAGGGAATGTAGTCAATGATATTATAATAAAGTTTCTATGATGACAGGTGTGACTATACTTATCATAAGGATTACTTGAAATGTAAAAAAAAATGTATAAAATTACCATGATTTGACCCAATCACCTAAAACTAATAGGATATTATATGTCAATTACACTTCAATTAAAAAAATTTAAAAAGGAATAATTGTAGAAGAAGAAGGGAGAATCAGATTTGAACCACTGCAGGTAGAAGAGTGTCAGAAGGTAACACTGAACGCAAAAGTTCACAGCCCTGAGGGTGAGAGACACCCGGCAGTTGTCCTGAAGGTACTGCTGTGTCATCCCACCAGACTTTAGCATCAGAAAAGATAAATGCAGTCACATCAGAGCAGAAGAACTGAGGCTTACCCAGGTGTCTTAACAAAATGAGGAAACTAAGGTCTGTTAAAAACAATAGCAACAACAAAACAAAAACCAACCAACCAACCAACCAACCCACCTTTGCCCAATGAGGGATCCTGGATCAGATAACATTTTTAGCATTATTTTTTTATGTGATTTTCATTTTTTTTATGTGATTTTCAAAAGAAGTCACAGAATTTTTTTTACAGAAGTGGTTCTCAACCAGGGTCTGATTTTGGCCCCCAGGGGGCATTTGGCCCTCTCTGCAGAGTTTTGGTTTGTCACAGCCTGCCGCTAGAATGCTATTTACATCTAGTGAGTATAGCTGAGAATACTGCTCAACTTCCTATGATGCACAGATTAGCTCCCTACAGGGGAGAAAAAAAAAAGAATTATCTAACCCAAAATACCCTTAGTAACAAGAACTATTCTGGAGTATTATGTGAGCATCCATAATAAAATTTGATTTCCCAGTTTTAATCAAACTAATTGCAAGGCTAATCTAAAGCTAGTTTGACTTTGACATAAGCCCATCATTTTAGTATATATATTTTTTTGAAATCTCATTTTATCTGTATTTGGAATCTCAAAAGTCTAGAGTGAAGTCCTATAGAGAAAGACAAGCTTCCCAATAAAGTATGTATTAATTGAAGAAAGGCCCCCAGGAGTTTGGCCGATACTTACAAATTTGCACACCATTGAAAATTAAGGTTTACCAAGGATAAAAGTCACTGTACAAATCAATAATCCCCTGGGGTAAAAAATGCTCAGCTCTGCATGGATGTTCTGTTTTCACCTTAAGATTCATAATTGTTTGCCATGTTGGTAACCTCTGCAGGGACAAAATAGGGGGAAAAAAATCTATTGTGTTAAAAGGAGTCATAGAATTTTCTGGCTGACATAAACCACACTGAGGTGGAAGCAATAGCAGAAGTTTATTTTGCTGGTAGAGATGGAGGACAGAAGAACACAAAAGACGTGCCATCCTCAATCAAAGTCTAGGCCAGTCAGACTTCACGCTGCTTTCTTGAAAATGTCTTCCTGTTCTTCTTAATGCACCATTATTAATCTCAGCATGGTAGGGAGAATTTCACTTTTCCTCTTCCCCTTTTGCAATTTTTAGTTGCAAGAAAAGACACTGTTTAGCATATTAATTCTGACAGGATTACCTCATTGGAGTTTACATGCCTTTACGTTCACACTGCATATACGTGTATATACTCATAGGGCTGAATGGCCCAGCATTGTGTCAGTAGCAGCACTTCCTTCTTTTCTGTTAATAATTTAAGAAGAAATCCTAAGACCTATTAAATTCTCTGATTCGGGCTTCATAGACACTTAATAGAAAATTTAATTACGATTTGTTCATATGCTTAAGTATATCCTTAAGTATATATGCTTAAGATACATACTTTATTCTTCTAGGTTCCCATAGATTTTTCAAGTCACATCCCTTTATTAAATTAGGCCACCAGCCACACCTTAACTAATCTTACTGAGGTAACATTTAATGATATCACCTATGTTTTTGTAAGGTGACTAGAACAACCTGTTGTTTGAGCAATTTATTAAGTCAAGCAATCATTCTCTGTCACCCAATATCCTTCCTTTATACTGATGTCTATCTGAAAAATCCAACTTTTTGCTTGACTTCAAGACTTATTTACACATGAGTAATATGCAACACTGGTCCAGGTTATCAAATGCTAGTTTTTCATATTCAATTTTGATAAATCTAGATGTGATTGTAAAATATCTTTGTAAACAGGTTTACAGAAGAAAGATGAGGAAAATGAAGAGAATAGGAGGGGAAGGGAGTGATTTTAGGGAATGAGTTAGGACAGCATGGCTTGTTACTAAAATCCCTCTAATTTCCTGAAACTTAAGACAACTCTGAAAGCCCACTTATTTTCTAAATAAGGACAATGGTGTAAAGCAAAACAGAAAAAAATGGCAATGGAGGGCTGTAAGGAAAGTCACAAAAAAAAGTTTGTTCACAAAAGGTATAATTTCCAGAGTACAATTTGATGAGGCTGCAGAGAAAGCACGTTTAGCTCACACTCTATAGGAGAGTGTGACCTGACCCAAAAAAGGGGGTGGGATAGGTAGGAGAGCTCATTAACAGAATTGCAAGAAGCTTGAGTAAATAGCACACCAATTGTTGAAGAAAACTTTTAATATTAATAAAGTCAGAAACAATTCTAGTTTTTTTAATGTTTTTTGCATTTCCTTATATGTTCACCTCAGTTCATTATTTATTAATCATTATATAAAGATGCATTTCGGAATCATCAATACATGATTCAATTTTGTGCAAAACCAGACAATATCTTAATCATTGCTTTGAATTATTTCCAAAAACCGATTTCATCTTAATTATTCAAGCACCTAAGTTGCAGTCACAGCTCAGAATCCTGTCACCATGGTCACTTTATAATGGTCCTAGCTGAATTTTCATAATCAGGCCATATCAAGTTTCTTAAAATATAAATTATCATCACTTGCCAGGTGTTTTACTCAAAGCTCTAAATTGGGGACTCAAAATGGATGATGACATGACCATATAATCCAAGATGACTTCTGTTATTTCTTTAGCCACTTTGAATTTACAATCAAATGCAGTGCCTGAGATAATTATCTTACCTAGTGCCCTAATACCATCTACTCCTGTTTCCTTGAGTCCTCAGATTTACTGTCAGTGGTTATGTTTCAGTGACTGAACTGCCTCATATTGAGAACAAGTAAAATAAATACTGTGCTTTGTGTATTTTCAAGGAAGCAACTGCATTCAGATTAACATCTCTAAGTGGTGAATAATTCAGACATAATCAATATTTCCATTCATATTAATGCAAATGAGCCATGCAGATTAATAAAGCCCACGGGTTCAGGATTCAAAAGAAATGGGTTATATTTAAAAATATCATACCCTGAATGTCTAGGAACATCCGCAGTAATTGAAATGATGACCTATAATACTATAATACTATAATTACCTGGACTCTGTTTCCTTCCATAGGATACATTAAAACTCAAACTAGGTAAATGTGAGAAGACTAGTGAAAAAGTCATGTGCTGCTTATATTATCTTGCAGGACAATGGTTTTTAAAATATATTTGCAAGTTCCTACATGTTCACATATAGCAGAATTTCACAGACTCAAGTTTTTGAGTATGGAAGACATACTCAGCAAAAACATATATATTGTAAAGATACATAAATGAGTGCACCCAAGTATATACAGTAACTACAACCGGAATAACAATGAGCTGTCTTTTAGAAGTCCCAAGGGAGACCTATTTTTAAAGATGGGGTGAGAAAGATTTGCATATTCATTATATGTATGTAAATCAATGATTCCAACAGCTGCTTAAGGGCGTTAAAAAACAATTTGTTCTATTAAGCGGCTTAAACATTCTTCTTAAAATCTTGTTTACCTGTTTAATTTGTTGAACAATGTCTTTCTTCAGAGGACTGGGGGCAGGTTGGAAAAGAAGATTCAGACTGCCTTTCCTGCTGTCATTCCTCCTCTGTGGGATTCACAAGCAAAAAAAGTGAGAGGCGGAGGCCATGGTTCAATGTTAATATTTTGCTAATTTTCTAATGTTCTTTAATTAAGTGCTGCAGCTTTTTTCCTTTCTGGCAGGGATATATTTTGCAGTGGGAAAGATCATTTTCCTACACAGCGCCGTCTCTTCTCTCATCATGAATCCTTTAGTGAATTCAGCTCAGAGTAAAAAGGTGGAGAATGCAAGACACAAAGTAAAAAAAAAAAAAAAAAAAAAATTCTCAAGGATGCTTGGTAAACAGTCAAGGATGACTTTCCTCCTGGCACCTGATCAGCTCAAGTCTCAAACTGGATGCCGGGAGAGTACTCGAGGCTTTGAGGTCTTTCCCCTCCCCTAGGATTGCAATTCCCAGAGCCTTTTATTTTATCTAGTATTTGCTCTAAGTTCTCTCATTTCCGTGTTCCTCTCCCTGCAGGAAAACCAGGGCAAACCATCCCTTCTGCCCCTCCTGTCCACGGGTGAAAATAAGCCAGTGAAGTCTCCTCGTGACACTGATCTCCATCCTTTAACCTCCACTCACACCCTTCCCCTTGCTCTACCTGCAGTCCTATGAGCCAGACCAGCGCTCTTCGAACTTCACTGTGCACTTGAATCACCCAGAGGGCCTTGTGAAAATGCAGATTTTGAATCGAGAGGATGGATAAGGCCTGACAGTCTGCATTTCTAACAAATACCCGGGCAAGGGGGCTGGTTGTTGGACCCCACCTGAGTAGCAACAGGGCCAGAGATAAACCTCAAGGCCCTGGTTGTATCTCTCGGTGCAGTCATGAAAATAATAGTAAAAATAACACTAACAGCCAACATGTATGCGAAGTACATACATATCACTGAATTTGCTATTTTCTCCTTGAATGCAGCAACCCAAGGTAAAGACAAGTTCATAATACTACAAAAACCGTACGACTAAGCACAGAGTTGGGATTCAAACTGAAGCATTCCGGCTGCAGACCTGCTAGTCCCTGGGGCCAGACCTGCCCAACTGGGAGACTTTCTGGCTTTCCTTTCTGCCTCTGAGCCTCATCTTTCTGACAGGTTTTCCATTTTCCTTGTGCTTCGGGCCCCAGCATCAGCTAGATTTATGGCAAAACATACCTACTCAGGCTTCCAGTACCACTCTACCAACCACTCTAAGGAGAGGGGGAAATAACAGAGGAAAATGTTCAGACTCACTTCGGTTTTGACTGAGACATTGGATAAACTATTAGGATCCTTCAAACACGTAATTCTCACCAGTACTAATCAGACATAAATAAAATAAAGACAATTGACGACTTTAATGTTTCTACTCCAATGCTACATCAGCTCACTCAGACCCGAAGTCTGGGATTTATTGGATAGTATACTATGGAATCCCAACATGTCCAGCTACTGGCAGAGTCCTTTAATGGCACTGACAGTTGTGATGGCTCAAGAGAAGCCCTTAGCAGAATGACTACATCACCAATCTGTGCTATTAAAGAAGTAGTCATCAGTGATACTTGGGTGGACAGTAGGACCTTTGGAGGATGGATAACTATAATGACACAAAGTCAGCACCGGCCAACAGTCACCAAGGCATGGAGACATCGCACCATATCCAGCTGTCCTCAGGCTGGCAAGGCCAACAGCCATGGTCTAGATACTAAATCTAAGATATAGGTTGAAGCTATACAACATAGGGTCACCTTGGGAAACTGTATTCTTTTGTAAGAAATCATAATGAAGGAGTCCTAACACTTCCCTCATAAAATACTCCATGATCTTGAGGATTTCTGTGATGATGGAGGACCATTCTACCCAAAATCTCCAGGACAAGAGACCACAGAGCCTGGCCTATTTGCAACAGAGTTCATAAGAATACTTCCTGTGCAAGATAAAAGGCGTCTCTCATTTTGGTATAAAACTTGCCAGCAAAAATGCTTCCTGCTTTCTTTTTCTCCAGGCTCCTCTGCCTGTTGTCCTTATTCTAATAGAGTATGTTTATCGTCCTCCACCTCTTTCTAGCATCTCCACTGTAAAGCTGCACTATTCTTTATGTCCAGAAAAACATGTGTGCCAACTTTGACCAAGCTTCTCCATTGCTGTTTGAAAAATGATGCTACATCACAAACCCAAAGACTCAAACTTTTCAGTTTGAAATTTCTGTTGCCCCTGAAATATTTCAATGGTTCCTCTTCTGTTCAAAAAGAATCCCAAGACTGACACTGTGTTTCGATGACATCCTGAGTGTGAAAGCAACACAGAGAGAACTGAAGGAAAAATTGTAAACAGCTCACATTGTTTCCAGCTGTCTCCGAAAGAAGAAAAAGAGAGAGAGATGAAGGGAGGGAGGGGGGCAGGGGGAAGGGTAAAATGAGTAGGATCTTCTAGAGCTGTTATTGAGCTGTTTCCTTAGAAAATACTGCTGGTATTGGAACAAACCTTCTAACCTATGTGCAGTTTTTTCCTTCCCTTAGTAAATATTTACTGAAGACATCCTATGTATGGGACAGTTTCAGGTGCTAAGGATACTGCAGTGAACAAGGCAGACATAATCCTTGCCCTCAGGAAATGTGAGGAAGAGCAATTCATGCAATTCTTCTTCAATGGGTGATGAAACCACTTTAATTTTTTTTGTAATTAGTTTAGTTCTTTTGTAGGATTTTTATTGTCTGCCACCATTTTCTGTTCTGAGAGGTTGTTCTGTCCTGTACAAAAGTCTAATGAATATTGAATAGTATATTTGCACTAAAGCATTCTTATTATACCTATCCTGGGGCAATTAGCAGAGAAATGAGCAGGGAGCCCTTGACGTTGGTACAGCGGAGTTAGAATGGCAAAGCTAAAAATAGAAAAGGGGCCAACATTACATATTTAAAACAACAAGAGTGACAATAGAGGCTGATTATAGCATATTATAAACAATATTTTTAACTCCCATAATAAGCCCTGTGCAAGTACATTTATTAACACCACTTTTTGAGCAATGCAAAATGATACTCAGAGAAGGTGAATAATTTGCCCCTGATGGTAAAACAAAAACCAAGTCTTAGATCAAACCCAAGACAAAGCTCTCAAATGATATGCTGGCCTCTTGGAACCTGGCATATGGTGAAAGAAAAGTAAAACATGGGACAAAGTCATCTCTAAGTCAATTAAAAGAAGAGACCAAATTCACAAATGATTGAGGATAATAAATCAGATATGAAAAATTCACTTAAAATTATAGATGATGGGGGTTGGAAAAGAAGTGAGGTGAATAGCAAGCTAATAAGCCCAGACAGACTTTCTTGGGTTGACATCCTCTGATATGGTCTCTTCAGAAATCTGTGGTGTTAACCTTGAGCATGTGCTCCAAATAGTCTCTAAAGTGGTACATTCCTGCCCCAGCATCCGATAAATCCATGATTCCTAATCGCTAATATTTTGCCATATTATATTGGCACTGAGCTTAGTCACAAAGTACTATTAGCACTGTAGCTGCCACCACTTTTCCCACAAGGTCACTTACCAAGTACAGTGGGACACAAATGGATTTTCTGTTGTGGTGATGATGAGGAAGTCCCTGACAAACTCTATAATTGTCTTTTAAATCTCTACCAATCACTGTGTCTAATAATGGCGATGGAGAGGGTGATTCCCCACTCTTAATTACGTGACAGCATTTGCAAGCCTGAAGACTTTCCCAGGTGCTTTGGATCATGCAATTGTCCATGAACTTGGGAGAGAAATTTAACCCTGAATCATCTAGGGCCCTTCCTCTAGCAACTTTAATATACAGACACCTCCCTGATACTTTTTTGGTTGAGTAAATGGTATAAACTTTTCAGGATCTCAGATAAGCCTTAAATTATCTGTGGAAAGGGTGGCCAATAGTGAAATTCACTCAGAAATTAAAAAAATTTATGAAGCATCAACACGAGTTATCTGTCTATAAGGATGCCTGCTATCAAAGAATCACATTATTCCAGAGAACATTATCTTGGTCATATTAGATGTTACATATCCAGAAATAGACCACACAAAAACACTGATAAACAAGACTTTCTCAGGAGAAATTTAACCAACCCCCCAAGTCTTTCTGATTCCAACCCCCTGACTCTTAGCTTTTATACTGGACTGAACAGTCTGATCTGGTAAAGTGAGAAATCTAGGCTATCTTCTGTAGACATAAGTGAGTGAGAGGTATTTTAAAGTAAAGGGTAAAATGATGGAGTTGATTTTAAGTAAATGTGTAACTCTAGAATTGAAGATTGCTGAAGGGGACAAGGGAATGGAGACAGGATTTGGAGTTATTGCAAAGATATATCTTATCTGTTAATTATCTTTAGTTGTTAGTTCAGATTTTCCTACCAGTTTGTTCTCAGCCCAAGTCCTTCTCTACCTAGCCTGATGAAAACTCTGTCTTTTCATCACTTTCAACCAGTTTTTAACTAGCCTCAGATCAGTCTGTCAAAGTTCTCACCATCACTCAGATACAGGTCGTTTCTCTGTTGGTCTTGCCTAAGGGCAAAGGGTAACCATATGGTTATCAGGTGGTCAATTAACACAGCCATGTAACAAACTACCCCAAATATGTTATCTTTCATGATTCTGTGGGCCAGGAATATGGGCGGGACTTGGCTAGCTATTCTGTTTCTTGAAATATTGACTGAGGTCACTTGGTGGCACACGGTGGGGGGTGGCTGTGGTGGTCTGGAGAATCCAAAATGGCTTCACATACTGCATGTATGCCTTGGCGAGGATGGCTAGAAGGCTGGCCTCAACTAGGACCATTGACAGGAACTTCTAAGATGGTTTTTCCAACATTGGCAGTTTCAGGGTAATGAGAATTCTACCATAGCAACGGGCTATGTCTCAACAGAATCAGGCAGAAGCTGCATGGCCTTTGGGCCTTTTCTGATCTAGCCTTGGAAGTCATGCAGTGTCACTTCCGCCATACTTTAATAGCAACAAGTAAGTTATGGGCCAGCTTAAATTCAAGGGGATGGGAAATAGACACCATCTTTTGATGGGTGATTGGCAAGGTCACACTGTAGAAGAGCCAGTGAAATTGGAGATAATATTGTGGCCACCTTCAGAAAATACCTTCTGCCACAAAAACAAAGAACTGAAGTCAGACAGACCTGAGTTCGAATCCTACCTCCCCACCCTTCATCGTGCAACTCATAGAAATCTACATAATCTGCTTAAGTCATGTCCTATGAAATAGGATTTAAAAAATGCTACTTCTCATGGTCAGATGATAAAATTAAATGAGAAGATATATACATAGCAGCCTGATGGTAGGAAATGCTCAAATATGCATGTTTTTCTTCCCTCCCCAACTCTAGAGCCTGTAACACTGCAAACCATAATCCTAAGTAATAATCCTTACAGAACAGAGGTCTTCACGGCTTTCTTACATCTGCGGATTGCTAATAGCTGACTCATTTCTACTCCTTTTTCTTTTTTTGATTTCACCTTCTTTTCTACACATTTTTTCAGCACCTCATCACCCAGAATGATGACAAATGGATCATTCACTACAAATCAGCCCACACAAACACATTCATTTCCTCAGAATATTGTTAGCAATCTTGGGCCAATGGAAAAAATAAATAATCCTCAAAAGCTTATATACAGAATAAGGAATCTATTTGTCCCCGGTGGTGAGCAAAATTTCAGATCAGTGCCTGTTTAACTCATCACAAATTCTAAATATACAGGTACATATTCCAAAAGTATACACAGTGATGTTAGTTTTCCAGTATGTGTGAAAAAAACAAATTCCACTTTTAATAATGAATGTAATTATTGAAATGTGCTATAAGATTTTTGTGTAAAATTTCAAATCCAGTCCTTAAAACACACTGACAATAAACTTGTTAGGGTAGGTCTATGAGTCTCCTACAATAACAGCACCACGCTTGTTCGTTTCTATTGTACACTGACAAAATGCCTTTATTCTTCCTCCCTTCCAATCTTCCCTCTCTTTCACTTTTCTTGCTTGTGACAATCTGCCTCATTGTTAACAAATGTATTTATATTCACTCATTCTCTGAAGCACATAAAATTGTGATGAAACACAAAATCTGGGCCAGCCCAATATGGGGCAACCCTAGACTTGATTTTTCTTTTATTTGAATAACAAAGCAAAGAGCCTGGATGCAGGTAGGTCTCCTGTAGCTCGGCTCTCTAAATGTTCTACAACATGGCGGGAAAGCTGAGTGAAATGAGGCAGATCAATACAGCTGTCCTAAGACAGTGTTGTGATGTTTTCCTGCTGCCACCCATGAAACAAGCTTAAAATCACTGATGATTCTTTGTGCTGGAGGCATGAAGCTGCATTCGGTTACTTGAAAGAAACCAGGGAAAACTCACTAGGACAGTGGGTCTGAGATATCTTGGGCCTTATTCTTCACAGAACAGCATGGGCTTTAAACACCAATCAGATCAAAAGATGACTTCACTGGGGAGGTCTGGAGTCCAGAGATCCTCAATGAAATCATGAACAACACCAAACAGCACTCTCTGGGGCACAAGCCAGAAACAGTCATATAAACTCTATAGAGCCTCTGCCATCTTTGCGTTTTTCTTCTAAAAAAGACAAAGATAACCACGCTACTTTCAATGGCTTGGCTGCATTTTGTCCCATCAGAGTGTGCTGGCAGTCCTGTTTGAGCAGAAATGCTGTGGCCTCAGACATACCAGGGATAATTGGAAGCTAATTTACCATGGAAATCTTAATGATATTTGAAATCACAGATGAGTGCTTTCGGGCGATAATAGGAGGGACATTCAGAGCAGGCAGCAGGCACATCACCAGTGACAATCATGGTTTTTTTCCTCATGAGCTACAGTGAGCCCCTGTCACTCTCTCTATATCAGGCAGGACTCTCCTGTGCCCAAACTTCTTCCAAAATGATCAATGCTAATTTTTTAAAAAATAAGTTTATTTCCATTGTGCATGCAGGGGTGCCTGGGTGGCTCAGTCGGTGAAGCGGCTGCCTTCGGCTCAGGTCATGATCCCAGCATTCTGGGATCAAGTCCCACATCAGGCTTCTTGCTCCGCAGGGAGCCTGCTTCTCCCTCTGCCTCTGCCTGCCTCTCTGCCTGCCTGTGCTCTCTCTATCTCTCTGACAAATAAATAAAATCTTTAAAAAAAAATTGTGCATGCATATGGAAAAGGATTTATGTAGTCAACAACAGGGACACTTCTGTTCCGTCTACCTTTTGTTTACCAGATCTGGCCTGTAGTCATTCGTTGACCCAAAATGGGTTCAAATGGTTGTCCTTTCTACTTTTACATTTAATAGACTTATAGGCTTAGAAGGGCCTCAAGAGCTGGGCTGGTACAGAGAGGGCTGTCTGGCAGCTTCATTGTTTTTCTTTCCCTCACCTGACAGCATGCCACAGAGGCAGCTCTTGAACTGTTCAAGGCTGTCCTGCGGAGGAGCAAAACTGAGACGGGATCCCAGTCCTCCTCTTCCCCACCCCCATGCCACTCCCCCACCTCCTCACCCCCCCACCCCTGCCCCAATTCTGCATCCCAGCCCCCCACCGTCCCTCCACTCCATCCTGTGACCCTGCCCACCCAGATCCTCCATCATAATGGCCCCACATTACATCTATTCAGTGTGAAAGGCAGAACCCTCTTTTTCCTCTCAGTTTACTTCAGTACAGTATCTCAGCATTGGAGGAAGGACAAATCACACCGACGTTTGGTGTTAAATCTCAAAAATTCCTTTCAGTAGCCTTTCTAAAACACTTCTCTCCTCTGCACTTTTCTTATTCTATGAAAACAATAAATTAGAAACAGGTGCCATTTTTCACGTCAGCCCTTTCCCCTTGTATCCAAGGAAGAGGTCCAGATGTGAGTTTCTAAGTGATTTCATGCTGATTTCTATTCTTCTGTGAAGTAAAAGCTAGGATGTTCAGAAAGCATTAATTGGTGATACAGACAAGAGAGTTTACTTGCTATGGTAATATTGTCAAGTGGTAAAGAGCTTCGTCCTTGAACTTGGCCTGCCTGAATTCATATCTGGATTCTCCTATTTCCTCTTCACTGCCCAACTATTTCAGTTTCCTTAGTTCTAAAATCAGGATAATCACATGGTCTTGGGGGGTTATTGAGGCCATTGAATGAGAACGTGTATAAAATCTTGTCAGAGCGCATGGCACAGGACATGTGCTCAAAAATTGTATTTAAAGTGAGGGCACAGTGACGAATATAGGGGCATAGTACACAGGATTTGAGAACAGAAAATGAGGTTCCTCAGTTAATAATATGAAGAAAATCAGTGCACTGAAATTAGAATGGCAGAGTTGGGGAGTGGTTTAGGGGGCTGGTGAATGCAAGGATGAGGCCTGATCTCCATTGTGCTCAGCCAGATTCATCATTGGTCTTTGTCACATGTCACCCTTGGATCAGTGTCCCCCATCTCTCCTGGAAGAGATACATGACCCACAAAAGGAACACATGAAAACACCACCCCAGAAATGCACAGAAGCCTTCAAAGTGTCAGAACGAAATCCACTGGGACATGGTTCACCATAATAGAAATTCTGTCCAGTCACAGACTTTCAAAGAGGAATGTTCACTCAACAAAGACGTGGCTCATTCTCCACCCAGATTCAACATGTGATCTTGCACCCAGCAAGGGCTTCCTCAAAGGGGCCTGAGATTTCACGTTTGATCTACCGTTATCTGTGAAGTCAATCTTCCAAGCGTAGCATTCAGGGTGGGAATGGAGAAAAGAAGGCTTCTCCTTAGCTTCCCTAAGGGAGAGGTGAAGGATAAATTTTACCTTAACATGAAAGATACCCAAAATTTTTTTTAAATATCAGGAAAATTGCTACGTAATGATGCAGTATTTTAAGCTATATTTGTTTCTTTGCTATTTTATCTGAGTCAGAAAAAAATAGCAGAAAATAAAAAATGACCAAGAGGACATCATTAAACTGTGCGTACTAGAATATAACCATTCAGACATTTCTCATATCACTGCTAGATAACTACAACAGGAAAGAACAAAAGACAAATTCTTTATTTCTTCTGTTCATATTTCTACTTTTAAAGCTAATGCTAAACCTACCAAACTATACCTTTTTTATAAGCCCTTTGAATCTGAAAAATTGCATTCTCCACTGTTACACCAGAGCCCTGCAAACCAAGGCAATCGATTATTTCCAAGTGGTAATAATATTACTGGTAAAAATAGGCTTTAATTTGACAAATAATTAGCTTTGCATTCAGAAACGGATAATACAGTGCCACACTAAAAGGCAAAAGTGTTCTTTTTTCTTTCCCTGCTGTGGATATTAGGAATATTTCTTTAACCATATGCAGTAATGCACAAATCACTTATTTTATTACTTCTCTAAGAGAGGGAGTCTCGATTATTGAAAAACACTTGATCTAAGAATTTGCCTACCTAATTGGTGATTCAGAACTGAATCTATTTTCCTGAATGTTGATGTTGGGTGTGCTCCAAAAGCCTGAGCGCTTCTTTATCCCTTGGTATCCTTCTTGATCTGGCCTCTTCTTCCCTTTCTGGTCTCACACCTTGCATTTCTGTTTCTTATACTTGCTGCCTTGCCATCTTAGTCTTGTTTTGGGTTCCTGGGACAAGTAATGCTCATTCTGCCATGAAGCCTATGCACATACTCCCTCCTTCTTAATCAATTGCCTCCACACAGACCCCTCATCGGTGTCCGGTGGAATCTTCCCTTAGCCTCCAGACCAGTGGTCTTTGTTTCATACAATTACACAACTTTTTATATCACATACATTTCTTTGTCATTATTTTATTATCTATCTCCCCCACGAGTCTGAAAGCTTTATGAGAAAATAGGTTTTGACTAGTTAATATTTTGTTTTTGATGTGGCCTTGTACATGGTGCTTAATACACATAACAGAAACTCAATAAATACTTGCTGAATGAATGTCTTTTGTTTGGGGAGGGGGGAGCTCATCAATAGTCTGGCATTTTTCCAGATTGGAAGCCAACCAATGCCCTTCTAGCTATACCATCCTTAGCAATAATGGAACATTCTACAAATGAATATTTACTAAGTCCCATGAGGCAATATATCATGTCCACCCAATTTCATCTCCCCTGCTAAATGTATCTTTTGTTTAATGATGCAGATTTGATAATGACATGGGATCAGTGTTCTTAAGTAGCCTATTTCAAATAGTACATTAATGGAATTAACTCTTCTGTAGGTTAACTTCTGTAATAATATTACCATAGGACAATGTGATGTTGAGATGGAAAGAGATGAATCACTTTATATATTCACTGATGATTCTCAGGGTACTATATTGACTCTGGGGAAATCTTAGTGCAAAATCCAACAAGAGTCCTAGGAAAAGAGAAGGTGCTGTGCCCTCTAAAACTCTGTCTCCAGCCCCATGGCTCCTAAAGAAACTTCCTCAAGTAGTAAAAATTGTCAACCCACGAGTCACCATTTTTGGTAGACTTGCCTCTTCACATAACAGCAGAATGCATGAAAAACCTTTATTAAGCTTACCCCACATACTCACAAAATTCTCCCATTGTCTTAAAATAGCTGTCAAACTCCTCTGTGCTCTTTTCTCCTACCACAAAATGAGACTAACATCCACTAACCTTAAAGGAGTATTTCTAAAGTACAATGAATCAACGGAACTGAGAAATTACATATACGTGTTATTAAAGAAATGTCGAAAATGATTAAGGAGGAATTTATTTCAGCTTCACAAATCTTTGCAGCTTTCAACATCATGGAAAAGTTAGCAGAAATAAAATACTTCATGACATTTCTCAGAAAATAGAAGAGAAGAATATAAATTTCAGAGAAATAAATTGTCATCAAGAAAAATATAGAGCAAAAGATTTAAAACAAAACCTCTGAAATTTAAAAAAAAAAAAAAGTCTTTGTGTGCCTTGGTAACAGTAATGACAATATTCAGAATGACTAATAATAGAATCAGTACTCAAATAATGTGAGTACCAAGCAAGGGATCCATGGATAATACCACATCATAGTAGAGCCACAACTTAATCTGGGGCAGAATGCTTCTTTTTAAGAGTAAAGTCTATTGCAGGAGCACCTAGGTGGCTCAATGGGTTAAGTCTCTGCCTTTGGCTCAGGTCATGATCTCAGAGTCTTGGGATCAAGCCTGCATCTCTGCTCAGTAGGGAGCCTGCTTCCCCGTCTCTCTGCCTGCCTCTCTGCCTACTTGTGATCTCTCTATCTCTTTGTCAAATAATAAATAAATAAATAAATAAATAAATAAAATAAAATAAAAGCTTAAACAAACAAAAAAAAGAGTAAAGTCTATTACAAAAATCAGTCTTGTGTCTTATTAGGACAATTGTCCTCTCCTCTTTTTATTCTCAGCTTTATTTATTGTAAACAATGCAAAAATGAAGTAGCACACTATTAGATTTTGTTTTAAATTGTCTTTGTTGAATTTGTTGTCTCCCCCTGGTTATTACATAATTTAGTTCAAATCTTCACATAGGCATAAATTTCAAGGTATGCTTTTTCAAATATATGGCTTTGGCAGGAAATATAATCATTGGTTTGAAATTCTGACCTACAGTACAAATCAGGCCAATAAATTTGGCCCTGTATTTACCCAATGGGGCAAATCAGCAATTGCAGAGGATTATTTCTTTTCTTAAAACAAGTTATGTAAACAAGAATATGCCCATCTTGGATGTGTTAAGATTCTCATTGAATTGAGCAATTCCCAAACCTAGGATATAGGTTGTTGGTCAGGATCTTACTTATACTTGAATTAAATTTTCTCTCATCTGGTCATAATCAATCCCCCCCCCCAAATATAGGGAAGACACCTTTATTTCCAGGTTAAGTATGGGCCTGCCTTCTTGGCAAAGTCTCTTTACCCTTGGTGAGAGGCTCTTGATGAGCTAACTCATAGATTTGGAGCTCTTGGGAAGAGTGGAAAAGAACATTTAAAACATTAAAAGGAAACCTTTTGGCCTGAAATGACACAGATGGTAACTCAAATACAGAAGAAGAAATGAAGAACTGGAAATGCAGGCAAATACAAAACACTTTAAAAGCATATATATTTTTTACACATCTTTTCCCTTAATTTCTTTAAAAGACATGATTATATTCAACATTTTGAGGAACCTCCCTATGACCCAGCAATTGCACTATTGGGTATATACCCTAAAGATACAAACGTAGTGATTCAAAGGGGCACGTGCACCCGAATGTTTATAGCAGCAATGTCCACAATAGCCAAACTATGGAAAGAACCTAGAGGTCCATCAACAGATGAATGGATCAAGAAGATGTGGTATATATACACAATGGAATACTATGCAGCCATCAAAAGAAATGAAATCTTGCCATTTGCGACAACATGGATGGAACTAGAGCGTATCATGCTTAGTGAAATAAGTCAAGCAGAGAAAGACAACTATCATATGATCTCCCTGATATGACGAAGTGGTGATGCAACATGGGGGCTTAAGTGGGTAGGAGAAGAAGAAATGAAACAAGATGGGATTGGGAGGGAGACAAACCATAAGTGACTCTTAATGTCACAAAACAAACTGAGGGTTGCTGGGGGGAGGGGGTTTGGGAGAAGGGGGTTGGATTATGGACATTGGGGAGGGTATGTGCTTTGGTGAGTGCTGTGAAGTGTGTAAACCTGGTGATTCACAGACCTGTACCCCTGGGGATAAAAATATATGTTTATAAAAAATAAAAAATTAAAAAATTTAAAGAAAAGACATAATTATATAAAGCAACAAATATAACATTGTATTATTCAATTGATAACAACAGATGTAATATATGTAACAATAATAACACAAAGAAGGGAAAAAGCATAGAGCTACATTGGAGCAAAGTTTATGATTTTACCAAAATTAAGTTAGTATTAATCTTCAGGAGGTTGCGATGAATTAAAATGTATTTGATAATTCCCACAGAAACCATTGAGAGAATTGTTTAGATAGTTTTAAAAAATCAAGAGAATTTCAAATGGTTCACTAAAAATATTCCCTTTAAAAAGAAGTCAATAGAAGAAAAGAGGAATAAAGAAGTAGGCAATTCAACAGTGACAGAGATTTCAATATCCAAGAGCCAATAACTGATTGAACTACTTTACAAGAAATAGCAAGGGTACAGAAGACTTGAATGACACTATCAACCAACTCAGATTAACTAATTTACATAGAACATTCACCCAACTAATGCAAAACGCATGGACTTTTCAAGGGTATACGGATTATTGTCTAGGATGAAACCATATGGTAGGCCATAAAACAAATCTAAGTAAATTAAAATATGGAAATCAAGCTATATTTTCAGCCACAGTGGAATTAATTTAGAAATCAAAACAGAAAAAAATCTGGGAAATGCCCAATTACCTGAGTATTAAACATTCCACTGCTAAATTAAAAGACAAAACAAAACAACAACCACAACCACAAATAAAGGAACAATAAAACTAAAAGTTAGTTCTTTGGGAAGACTGACAAGGCAAATCTTAACTAGACTAAACAATAAAAAGTGGATAGATAGAGGACACGAGCTACCAAATTCAGGTCATAGAAGAAATCAGAAGGTAAAGTTGGAAATAATTTTGCACTGAATGAAAACCAAACACACTGTACCAAAATTTCTGTCATGCAACTAGAATAGTACTTAAAGAGAAATTCACAGCTTTAAGGGCATATATCAGAAAAGAAAAAAGCTCTCAAACCAATAATCTATATTTCTACTTTAAATGGCTAACAAGAGAAGAACAAACTAAACCCAATCCAAAGAGAAGAAAGGAAATGATATAGAACAGAAGCCAATGAAATAGAAAATAAAAACAAGAGGAAAAAAAAATAAAACTAAAATTGGTTCTTTCAAAAGATCAACAAAATTGATAAATCTTTAATTGAACCAATTGAGGGGAAAAAAGACTGAGAACACAAGTTACTCAATTTCAGAATGAAAGAAGAAACATCACTACCGTATCTACAGAAACTTAAAAGATTATAAGATAACTTATAAACAACTATGCTAAAAAAAAAAACAAAAACAAATGAGATAAAATGGACAACTTCTTAGAAATAATGGACAACATATTTAAATAGTACACAAAAAATAAACAAATGGTCCATATGCATATGAAGATATGTTCAGTTTCATTAGTCATTTGGGAAATACAAAGTAATTAAAATAACAAATACAATTAAAATCACAATGAGATATTAACACCTACTAGAATGGAGCACTCAGAAAAAACGATAGTCCAAAGTGTAGGCAAAGATGTGGAGAAACTGGAACCCTTCTTGATTGTTAGTGGGAAGGTAAAATGGGACAGCCACATTGCAAAATAATTTGGTAGTTTCTCACAAAGTGAAACATTGACCTACCACATGACCCAGCAATTTCACTTCTCGGAACCCATCCAAAAGAAATGAAAACATATGTCCACACAACTATTTGTAAGTGAATTTTGATTGGAGTATTATTCATAATAGCCAAAATGGGAAACTATCCAAATGTCCACCAAATGATGAATAAATAAAAGTGGCATATCCATACCACGGAATACTATTCAGCAATAAAAAGGAACAAAGTACTGATACATCCTACAGCTTAGATGAATCCCTAAAACTTTATAATAACTAAAAGAGACCTGATCCAAAAGATGATACATTATATGGTTTACTATATGATAAACTATATGATATACTATATGATTTCATTTATATGACATATCCAGAAAAGGTAAGTTTGAAGAGAAAGAAAGCATTTCAGTAATTTCCTAGGTCGGGTGTGGGATAAAGAATTTCCTGCAAATGGTCAGAAGAATACATTGTGAGGTACTACATATGTTCTAGAACTAGACTGTGACAGTGTTGGTAGAACAGCAAATAAAAAAAAAAAAATCATTGTATTGAGCATTGCCTGGGTGTGTCAACTTGGGAAGGTATCTGCTTTCAGCTCATGTCATGATCTCAGGATCCTGGAACTGAGGACCGTATCGGGCTCCCTACTCTGTGGGGAGTCTGTTCCTCCCTCTGCTCCTCTCCCCACTTGTGTTTTTGCTCTCTATTTCTCTCAAATAAATAAATAAAATCTTTTTAAAAAATCATTGAATTGAATTACACATTTACAATGGGGAAAATTGTAGAGCATATAAATTATCTCTCAATAAAGCTATGTCTATTTTAATGGCTAATAAATAATAAATAATAATAAATAAACAAATGGCTCTGTTTGGATGAAAATGCCTGACTTCTTTATAAAGAATTATATATTAAGAGCATAATGAAGTAGAGTTTTTACAACCCAGGTTACTAAGATTTAAAAAGTTTATAACACACCCAATTGATAATGATATGGACAATAGGCACTCTTATTTATGGCTGGGAGGAATATTAATCTGGTATATCCTCTGTGGGGAGCAATCTTGCTTTATCAGAATTGAAAATTACATGTTCCTTGACTCAGTAATTACATTCCTACTCCCACTAATGCCAAGTGATGAATTTACATTATATTTGCTACAAGCAAAAGATTGCAAACAATCCAAAAGTTCACCCATAGAAGACTAAGAGAGATTGTAATAGAACCAAGGATTGGAATCTAATGTAGTTTTGGAAATAAACAGCTTGCTTGCACCTATTAGGAAAAGATCTGCACTCTCAAGAGCAAAAAAGTGAAAGCAGAACAATACAGTATACAGTATGTGGCCACTGTGAAGTATGAGCAAGACAGAAATATATGGTAAAAACATTAAAGATATATCTGTGCTTGCTTGCTTTCTGGGAACAGAGGTGAGTTCCTTAAAAAATGAAGAAGTGATAAAACTTTACATCTACTCTTCTGTACTTTTTTCAATCTTGTATCATATACAAAAACTGAAAGACAGTACTGCCACATAAATTATCTCTAAAAGAGGGATATCAAGAGAGAGCACTGGGTTCATACTAAATGAAATTATCCTTCCATCTGATTATAAATCTAAAACATTGAGGTATCCATTAATATAATGGTTATAAATTCCTTTTTGTTGCTATAGCCATAACTACAAATTTGACTTTAAAATGCTTTCATTTGGGAGAAATTTCTATTCAAATACCAGGAATGTTATTTAATCTGAAGGTGATTTTTTGCATCACGTAAACTACTTTAAAAAAAAAAATCAAGCATGGCATTTTATTTTATTTTATTTATTTTTATTTATTTACTTGACAGAGAGAGATCACAGTAGGAGAGAGGAAGGGAAGAGATCACAGAGAGGAAGGGAAGCAGGCCCCCTGCTGAGCAGAGAGCCCGATGTGGGACTCGATCCCAGGACCCTGAGATCATGACCTGAGCCGAAGGCAGTGGCTTAACCCACTGAGCCACCCAGGCGCCCCCAAGCTTGGCATTTTAAAGTGAATTTCTTTTTAAGTTGAGAATTTATTTTTCTATAATCTATGATTTTAAAAAATCAGTCAATTCAGAGGATTGTTTTGAAATGCTAGAAGTTTAGACAATAGTTATACTAAAAACTAGAAATGAGTCTTTGACACAAATTTCAAGAGCAGAAATAAATGATTTCTGCCAATGGAATTAATGGTAATTCAGCATATTTGGAGCAAGAATTTCCCCCTGGATAATCTCATTTAGACACATGTTCCTTTTGAAACTTCATTACACATAAATATTTCAAGGTCTCTTAAACTTTTTTTAGTTGTCCTTTCTTTCTTACCCAAGATTTTTTGCTTTGGTATCCATTCTGTGCCTTCTATCAACTTAATTTCCTTGTAACTTGAAATTTTTGATTCACTTATCAAAACCTCCAACACGGCAATACAAACAAGCTGAAGAATGATGGAGAAAACAAAATGCCAAAACTCATACAGAGTAGGCAGGAAGACAAGCTGATGTCACCATCTCTCCAAAGGGCCTTTTTTACCACAAAGGTCCCCATTGTCTCCTAAAGATCTAAAACTAACCATTGACTCTGAGCCACAAATGTTTTTCACTTTTAAATACAGCCAAATTCACTTAGAATGGTCTCCTGTGACATTTAGCAAACATTAGTCAAGGGTCTAGATGACAGAGATAGTCTACTTAGCATTAAAGATGGGGAAACAAATAAGTTCCAATCCCAACCCACCAGGAACTCGGAGTCCAATAGGGAAGTCAAACATGTGCACACATAATTATAATAAATTGCTATTTGGGCAGTAACAGAAATGTGTACACGGTAGCAGGCATGCAAATAAGGTGATTAATTCTGGAAGCAGAGGGAAGATGCTTGCCTAAGACTGATGATGTGTGAATAGGTTTTAAAAGATGAGTAGAAATGTGTTCGGTGCTCAGTGCAGAAAAGCACGGCCAGCAGCAAGCAGGGGACTGGAAGCAGTCTGATGTGTTGGGGAAATGCCAAGTAGTGAAGCATTGATGAGAAACAAACATGGTGGCTGGAGGTTGCAATGGGAAGTGTGAGAATGGGAGGTTAGTAAACCAAATCCGTAGCACAGAGTTGTTGTTTTTAAGTAAGGCCCTGCATGTATTAAAATGAATCTCATTCCAGTATAAAATACTCAGTGGAAAAAAAACAAAAAACAAGGGGCTGATCAGGTATACACTGGCTTTTATGTGGTATTTTAAAATATATACGTCTATATACATAAAATATATACATGTACAAAATACTATCATCTTTTAAGCATGTAATGGATCAGTTTTTTTTAAAAATCCAGAGCTCAGGAATTCTTTCTCTTCCTTGATTCCCTTTCTGTCGTCCATGGATCCATGGAAATGAACAAGATAATACTGATCAGAACAGTGAGATGAGGAGAGATAAAGAAGTTAAGAATTCATACTCAGAGGCATCTGGGTGGCTCAGGCAGCTAAGTGTCTGACTCTTGGTTTAGGCTCAGGTCATGACCTCAGGGTCCTGGAATAGAGCCCTTTATCAGGCTCCATGCTCACCGTGGAGTCTGCTTGAGGATTTTCTCCTTCTCCCTCTACCCCCATTCGTGCTCTCTCTTTCTCTCACTCTCTAAAATAAATACTTTTTTAAAGATTTATTTATTTATTTTAGAGAGAGGGAGACAGCAAGAGAGAGAGCACAAGCAGAGGGAGGGAGAGAAGCAGGCTCCCCACTGAGCGGGGAGCCCAACATGGGGCTTGATCCCAGAACTCCAGGACCATGACATGAGCCAAAGGCAGACACTTAAACAACTGAGCCACCCAGGTGTCCCATAAATAAATAAATCTTTGAAAAAAATCATACTCATTGTAGATTGTCTCACAGAATTAAATATGGTCAACAAAAATACTACATAGAACATTTCACTCAGAGTTTGCATGAGCACACTGTACTTTTAATCAACAAATAAAATCTTACTTTTACTGCGTGGGTATACACACTTTTGTGGTAATGTTGGGGCAAGGGGACAGAGGCATGGGTCTGTCAAGTTGGAAGATGACATCTCCTGAAACACGGAGACTCAGTCCTCCAAATATAAGAGTCTGACATTAGGGAAGCAAGTAGTTCTATTTAACAAAAGCCTGATACTAATCGAGGACAAAATGAGTAGCGTGGACATTTTTATAGATGCAGCAAGAAGCTGCTGTCCTGTAGATGTAGACTGTGTTACAATTATTTCTGTCTTGGCTCGTGTCATTTTGAATTTTGTACTAGCAAAACATCCTAAAATTTGATATCTGTCATGTACCAAAAAGCTTGAGTGTACTGTGTAAAATCAGCATCTTCGCTTTCCACACTAACACTTTAAGACATTGGACTTATCCTAAATGAATCATGAATGTATCTGTACATATCCTTGGAATTAAGCTGAATTTAAAGGAGAAAAAAAAATGTTATGGGCGCAAGGACAGAACCTGACCACATAATACCCAGAAGTAATTTACAAGTGCACCAAGTTCAATGTCCAGATCTCTGTAATCTGCTCCGAAGGAACTGAGAAAAGAAATATACTGTGTAATTTCATCTCACGATACTCCATTTCGTAAAACACTGTTGTAAATGCTGTAAAGAGTTATGGGCCAACACAACTTGGTCAGTTCCCACTCTGTGCTTTGAAGTTGGACAGCCAGGCTTTGTAGATGTAGAGAGGCGAGGGGGTGACCCAGGACACTGCCTCTGTCTTGGCCTGACAGGGCTCTTCCCAGGCTGTCTGGACACCAGCAGGATCTGTCTGATCTTCAGCAGCAAGCTGTGGGTGAAGTTCCTCCCGCTATAGAAATCCTAGGTGCTAATGACCTTCCTCTCTCTGATGAGTTTCTTTCATCTCCAGGTTTCAGAGAACCTAGGGAATTTTTCCTGCTGTGACTCCTTTAAATACCAGTTCTTGCCCTAGTGGACTTCAGCATCCAGAAGGAGTCTAGACACCACTCATTTGTCTCTTTTTGCCTCCCTGCTTGTAACGGACTCCTCATTGCAGACCTCAGTTTACTCTCTGGACCTCTGGACCAATTTCTGTTCACGTCCTTGGCTGGAAGTTTCAACTGGCTGCCTCCCAGAGGTCCCGTTCTTATCTCTCCTGAGGTTAGGTGTGACCTAAACTAGGAAAGGTCAGGGCCTTTGTCTGTCCCTAAACCCATACACACTTGAGTTTTCCCATGTAGACAATCCCTTTTCATTTGTTCAGCACTGCAGACCATACAAGGACATGAAAGACCATTATACCCTGAGCTTCTAGCTTGCTGTTTAAGTTTTAAACTTATTTACCTAAAACCCCCTTCTGTGTTTGAAGCTTGTCTTCATGAACACCTTGCCTCTGATTGAGTGCCCTGGAAAGCAGTCTCTGAGACAAAGATGAGCATGTGGGGTGTTTATTACAGAATGCTTTCAGAATCAGCATCTGTGGAAGGGGAAGGAAGGGACAGGATTGGACAGAGGGAGAAGCCAGGATCTGATACAGTCCCAGTCAAAGGCTCAGTCAGCTCAATCCTGTGGGAGCTATGGAACTGAGAGGGGCCTTGAGCATTGTTCTGATTTGGGGTGAATGGATGGAGCCTTTACACTCTGGCTTGGTCAGTCATTGAAAGAGAGCTGCCCAACCACAAAGAGGACCGACAGCTGAGGGACATCTCTGAGCAGCGCTATTGCCAGCTGGGAGAATAAGACCTTTGTTAGCAGAGGGAAGTCTGAGCAGCAGCATGGCATCTAAAACAGGGACCATGAGGGACCCCCCCCCCCATTTCCCTTGACTCCCCATTGGTTTCATTCATTTGCAAACTCTGTTTTCTCTCTTCTAGTTATAGACCTCCATCTGTGCTCCTGCTTCCCTCATGTCTGGCAGCTTTTCATCGACCCCCCCAGCGCACAAACACACCCTGCCTTTGATTTGTTGGACCTTGGCACCTCAGCTTTGTCATCCTGGGGTTTTCCTTTCCTGGGACCACAGAACACGTTCCTTCCAAAAGGGAAATTAGGGTGTTGATTCTGTGGATCAGCTAAGTCAAAGTGTGGAAGGTGATATACCTCCTCCACTAGAGAAAATTCTTTTGGTCACTGAAAGCTAGGTGACTTCTTTTACTATGTTGGGAGCTTAAATAGAATAAGGAAGGCAGTCAAAAGTCACTTACAGATTTAAAGTTCTTAGGTGCATAGCTCACACCAAGAGACCTACAATTTGGAGATTCTGAATATCAGATATTCCAAGAGCAAAACATAATTTAGGGACAATCTTGAAAATCTAAAAGATTAAGTTGTAGAGGGATGATTAATCAAGATGAGAGAATTCCCCACAAACCCAGGCAAAGAAAGCCTCTAGAAATGTATCTTTTCTTTTGAAAAGTCATCTGCTACTCTGTTACTATTTACCCTCACATTTACAAAGATAGGTTCAGTGTTTCAGCAAGCACAATCTTCTAGAAAAATAATGTGGCCACAGCTATCACAAATCCCCTGTACTAATTGGAACAGGATCTAAAACATGGTTCTGTTGGGTTCAATAGTGTATCAGTCTAGAAGTCAGAGGTGAACTACTATTATTAAGACTTAACCGTAAAGCCTGAAGCTACTCTATTAGAATGCAGTAGACATGAGGCATTTTGTGTAATATAAAACACTTAATAGGCAGCAAGACCATTGCACTATCCAAGAAACTCCAAACACTCATGACCACAGTAATCAGTTTAAATCATCCCCCAAATCTCTATTTTTAGTTATGTTCTTAACAGAGAAAAAAATATATAGAATATAAGAATATATTTAAAATATACGTGTGTGTGTGTGTTTCAAAATATATTTAAATATATTTTTTAAATCCTTATTTGGAGAGGTTAAAATAAAAGAAAATTTAAAACAAGAGACAACACATAGAGGGTAACTGGAAGACTGAATTTGGGGTGGATATTAGAGAAATAAAGTATTCTGGAGTGTGAGATGTAATGTGTGCCAGTTACTAGGTAGACTCCCAAAAGGAGATTGACTCCGAAGCCAGGAAGGGTGTGGAAGCTTGTCCTGCTGCAGGTAAGACGGAGGGGAGCTCACATATGACGACTTGGCCTTTGGGCTCAGTTCAGAAATGCTCTCTTGCAGTAACACAGACGTGTCCAGACAGCCCCCGAGTTGACCAGGCACCAACAAGGGATGAGAAACATGGATGGCCATGCACTTACAGGACAGGAATCAATAGCCACATCTGGACCGTGAAGTGGGCTCCTAAAACTAGTTGAAATTTTGGTGGAAAAGGGTGTGATCAGGGATAAGAAGTACCCCTCACCCACAAACCCCAGTTTTCATGTTCAAATTTACTCTAAGCTCAGATGCTTTTCCAAGGTTTCTTGGGTCTTTGCTCTATGGCAGGGAATCGCCCCCTTCCCACCTCAAGCAAGGAGAATGGGCTCAAGCACAGAGAATGAGAAATTAGGGTACTGTCATTCTATAAAAGTATTATTTGAATTGCTTTCACCTGCACTGATTTTCCAGTGTTAATTCTCGGGAGGGCTCAGCTACACTGGCAACTGTAGGCCCTCAGGCTGGGAAAAGCATTGTTCTGTCTGTTCAGAGGACTACTTTCTACATGCCCTTTGAACCAATGCCCTGGAGTGTAATCCCCACTGCCACGGCCACAGTGCAGACCACCACAAGCTTCCACTGGAATTAATGCTCAGTCTCAAGTCATGGTGAAAATTCTTTACGGTTTTCCCAATGCCTTCAAGATGAAATCCAAACTCGTTTAAAGGACACGAGAAGCTTTCCCTTGGGTCTGTGCTGTAACTGTGCACTTACACCTTGGTTTTGCCATTTACTTGTGAGTTTCCTGGGGGAAATGTCCATGCCTTGGTTCCTTTTCATCTCAACGCCTTAGCTCCTGAAACACTGAGTAGCAGCCTGGATTCATGCTCACAAAACAACTGGCTATCAGTCCAAGTTTCTGTGACTCCATGGGCAAGGTGCTGAACCTTAGGGTATAACATGGTCCATTTTAGCCTCCAGAGAGAGAGAGAGCATGTTAATTAACCTCCCTGTAAAATAGCATGGCAGTTGCATGCCTTATAGGGTTCTTGTGAGGACTGAATGGGATCATGTGAGCAGAGGGCCTAGGTCACTGCCAGCCCATGGTCTTTATTCAATCCATCTATTTCCTTCTCTTGGCCTCAGTTTATAATCTATTAAATTAAAAAAATTAAACAAAGTGATTTCTAACACCCCTTCTGTCCCATAATGAGAGATTTTAGCACACAATTCTCAGTCATCGATGGGGGAGAAAAATGAAAATCAATAAAGATAAAGAAGAGTTGGACAACACAATAAAGTACGTATAAATTCCGTGAGGTGTTCATGACCTATGTGCTATCTGTAGAATACTGTAGAAGTATCTGTAGAAGCACCCAACACCTGCAGGGTACACATCCCACGTGCATGTTGAAAATGACCAAAACTGACCCTCTGTTGGGCTACAAACAGTATTATATACAGCAACAGAAAATGAATGAAATATGGCCACATCCAGCAATATGGATGAGCCCTTTAGACATTAAACTGATGGAAAAAACCATATATTTATATAAAGTTAATAAAAACAGGCAAAATTTGGTTATGGATAAATTTGGATAAATTAGAGGTCAGGATAATGGCTATCTGGGAAAAGAAGGCATGGGGGGCTCTGGGCTTCTATTAATCTGGATAGTAGTTAAGTGGGTATGTTCACATTAATTCATCGGGGTGTATGCTGACTAAAAGTGGTGAAGCTGGGGTTAGAATCAGGTGTGCAGGACATAAGTATCTTTAGGGCTTTCACATGGCCTCTGAGTCTTGGTGGGCAGGGAGTTCCGATGTTTGTACCTCAGTCCTGTACATATTCTGAAAGCTCTTCTCAGCTTCTCAGGCTCTCCTCCTTTACTCTAGAAGATAACCTTCCTCAAGGGGGAAAGAAGGCATCAATTTGGGGTTCATGTCCCTATGCCGGCTTTCAATTCAGAACTTTGTCTCTTTATGACTTCTCTGAAAAAGAACGGACATGGTGACTATGTGTTTCACACTTCCAACAGATTATATTATCATTATTTTATCCAGTTGGAAGGTGATGTGTTCTACCATCATTCAGTTGGTTAAGCATCTGACTCTTGATTTTGGCTCAGGTCATGATCCCTGGGTTGTGAGATCAAGCCCTGTGTCGGGCTCCATGCTAGTTCCTTGAAGGCTCTTTAAGAATCTCGTTCTTCCTCTCCTTCTGCTTCCCCCACTCTAAAAAGAAAGAAATGACAAGAAAACTTACTCCATCTTTCTTATCCAGAGTTATATCATTATTTTACAAATTATTCAACAAATCTTAATTGGACACCTTCTATAATACATCTATCCTAGGATAGATGCAATAGTAAGACCAAAGACACAAGTCTTATGACATTTGCATCAACAAAATGAAAATAATAATTGCATCTCCTTCATTGAAATTAAATTAAATAATGAGAATAGTACACACAAGTTAATGCTTGGTATATAGGAAGTGTGAAATATATTCTCATCATTATTTGTGCCCTTTTTAAAAGATTTTATTTGAGAGAGACATTGAGAAAGAAAGAAAGAGAGAGAGGGATGGAGGGAGAGAGAGCATGAGAAGGGTAAGGGGTGGAAGGAAGAGAGGGGATGTAATCTTGATCGGGTTCCTAACCCGAGCCAAAGGTAGATGCTTAACCGACTGAGCCACCCAGGTGCCCCCTAACAACTGAGCTGCCCCAGCGCCCCTATTTATGCCTTTTATAACTCAGATATCTTTGTCAGTGTTTCCAGCTCAAGAGGAAAAAACTGGATTCCATTTTAATCATCTGCTATACATGAGCACAAAATAAAAGGAAAGAGACGAAAGAGGAAGATATTTTTAATCTTTTAAAGATTAAAAATTTTAAGATATTTCTAACCATTTGGAGTACATAAATGATCATAGAAATAAGATATCCTAACACTACGCATAACAAATGATCCAGCTAGAAGCCCTTGAAGACCCGTGTCCATACCACCCTGCAACCCCATGGTCATCATGGAAGGCTGAGCTAGGTCCCTGGTTTCATGGGATGTAGAGCGACTTAATGATGACAAATGAAGAAACCCAGTTGGGTCATTCCTGCAGATCCTCCAGCTGTGAATTATCAACATGCTGCTCTAATGGGGCGAGGCCCTGACTCGCCTTTATTAGATCACAGTGTTCCCTCCATGGCCTGCACTTTCTATGCTGCCAGACTGACCCAAGGGCACCTTTGTTTCATGTGAAAAAATAACTGTGCAAAGCTGGAGTGTGTGGCCATGTAAACTGGAGGATTATCACGGCTAGAATTCAAAAGGGCTTTCCTGGTCAGCTATTCCAGGACAAGAACACGGAGCTGGGGCTTCCCTTCCCCTGGCAACTGCCGCATGTCCCCAAGAGGAAATGTGTAAGCACAGAGGTTGTACAGGCTAAAAATACATGACCAGGTTTTCAAAATAGCAGTCAGAACGCCTTCCACAGCAACTTGTTCTGGCCATTTGATTCACCAAAGAAAATACATCCACACCTGTGAATCTTCCCACAGCCCCGGAAAAACAGGACTTTGGATCAAATTTCTGAGCTTGGAAATACCCTACCAGCATAATCAGGTTAAAGGGACACCTGGAGAATTATCTACCAGACATTAGTGAACAGTGTTCCAAAATTATAGATTACAAATACTCTTGACAAAACAACAAATTTCATTCATTTCTTCTATATCTGTAAATGGTCTCTGTTCAACCAATATCCATTACTCACCACATCATGGAGACACAAAGACTTAATTATGGTCTGCAGCTTCTCGCAAGAAAGATTCCCATGAAGGTCAAAACAACAACAACAACAAAATCCTGAGAAGAAAGAATGATACAGCTGAAATTCTTTGAGACCATATACAATCTGAGAAAATTACATGCTGTCATGACAAGTGATGTATTGCTGTGCTAAAAATATCTATTTGGGGCAATGAATGTGACTTGTCACCATCTGATTCAAGAGGCAACAGAATGGACAGCTTCTGGGATGTCCAACACTGCAAGGCTAGAGTCCTGGGGTGGATTTGGGATCCTGGGGGGTTCCCTTAGGCATGCAGCCAGAAGACAAGGCCAGTGGGGTCCAGTACTTCTGTCAGCAACCTGACAGCAAAGACTGGGCCTTGACTGTGCTGCCTCCCTGACATCTGAATGATGCTCAGCTCAGGGCCCCTAATGTATGAGTTTTGAACAAAGAATAAATGAATGGTGGCACATGCCAGTGCCTGGGGACAGGTAGATTTTAGTACCTAAAGCAGCCTTTCCACAGCAGCACTGTGAGAAAAATTAAAAAAAAAAAAAACCTTCACCATTGTTTTCATTTATATCACACGTAATACTCTGAATGCTACAAATCTACCTCTGACATTTGTGATACAGGCTGTGGGAATTTCCCCCCACACCAAACAGTTCTGTGACCCCAGCTGGGTGTCCAACAATGGAACTCAAGTCTGACACTGTCTACCTAGAGATGGCATTGAGACCCACATGTTAAGGTCTTGGTCATATAAGATGCCCCCCCCTTCTCCACTTCAGATGCTAGTTTCAAGTTCAGCCTGTCACTGGTGCTTCTGAGCCAAGTGCCAAGGATCAGAGGTTTACCACGAGCCCCTCCTCAGGTCTGATGGCTTTGCTAGAGTGACTCACAGGACTTAGGAAAGGAGTTGACTTTCAAGATTACCTGTTTGTTATAAAAGGGAAAAACAAGGAAGAACAGATGGAAGAGATTCATAAGTCAAGGTACGTGGAAAGGGGTGTGGAGCTTCCATATTTTCTGGGGGGACACTCTCCCTGCATCTGCAATTCACCAAAGGAAGCGCTCCAAACCTGGATCTTTGGGGGTTTTATGGCAGCTTCATCATGTAGGTGTCAGTTGATCAAATCACGGCCATTGGTGAGTAAATTCAGTCTCCAGGCCTTCTGCCCACTCTTCAGATCAGATATGGGTCTGGAAGTTCCAACCTCATATTCACAGGGATGATTTCACCATGAATGGGTAACCAGCCCCCATTCTTATGCTACCTTAGGGGCGGTCCAAAAGTCACCTCATTAACATAACAAAAGACACCCTGCTTGCTCTGATCAGTTAAGAAATTCTAAGAACTCTGTGCTAGGATCTGGGAGGAAGATCAAATATATAGTTCTAATTATAAAATGCTATACTACAGTAACTATTAAAATGTGGCTGGATAATTCTTTGTTGTAGTAGATTATCCTGTGTATTATAGGGTGTTTCATAGCACCCTTGGACTTTGCCCTCCTACCACAATCAAAAATGGTAATCAAAAATGTTTCTAGATACTGTCAAATGTCCCTGAAGGGGCAAACTCATTGTCGGTTGAGAGCTGAGAACCACTGATGCAAAAGAACAGAGTAGAAGATCTAGGGAGATCCTCAGAGAGGGCTAACAGCCGACACCCTGGCAAGGTGACTGAGGTTTAGGGTCAAATTCTCGTCTCCAGAAAAGACTTGAGAAGTATATTAGCAACCTACCTATTCACTGCAAGAGGCCTACCCCACTGTGGCTTGAGCAATGGAAGAGAACCTACTAGAATAATATCTGAAAGTGCAGAAACAGCTAACCTTAGATATAGCAGGATCTAGGAACCCAAACGCTGTTATCAGAACTCAGTTTCTCAGGCATCTGGATGGCTCAGTTGGTTAAGCAATTCTCTTTGGCTCAGGTCATGATCCTGAGGAGTTCCAGGATCGAGTCCCATGACTCGAGTCCCATGACTGCACCCTCATCCCCTATGTAAATCTGGGTACTTTTGGATGGAACTGTCCTATTCCTTGCTCCCTGATCCAAGAGAGCCCCAAGACTCAGACCCAACCACCTGGCGTGTTCCACAACTGCTAAATTTCGGGCTCCCGGCTCAGTGGAGAGTCTACTTCTCCCTCTGACCCTCTCTCTTCTCATGCTCTCTCTCAAATAAACAGATTATCTTTTAATAAATAAATAAATAAATAAACTCAGTTTCTCTCCGTTGTTGGACTCTGCTTTCTTGCATGATGGCAAGGTGCTTACCACTCCAGATCTACATCTTACCAGCTCAGAAATCAACCCTGACAGGAAGAGAACTTCTCCTTCTCAACAGTTCTAGTAAAGAAAAAAAAAAAAATTCTTACAGCTGAGTCATTTTGTTTTTGGACCAATTGGGCTATGTGTTCATCTGTGACTAATTAGAGTTAGGAAATTTAGCAGTTGTGGAACACGCCAGGTGGTTGGGTCTGAGTCTTGGGGCTCTCTTGGATCAGGGAGCAAGGAATAGGACAGTTCCACCCAAAAGTACCCAGATTTACATAGGGGATGGGGGTGCAGGCAGAGTATTTACCTAAAGAAACTCAACATGATGACATCAGAAAGGGTTGCAGTAGGCACTGGGTAGGTAAAAGAATGTAAATTAGCAGCCTAAATCTGGAAACACTGAAATACTGACTCAGAAACCAAAGCCAGGGCTCCTCTGTTAGTATAAATATGGAGACCCGGTGCTGGCCTCGGGGTACAAGGTGCTCAGATAGGGTGCTATTTATAACTCTTCTCTCTGAAACTTTCTTTCCTAGATCTGTGAGTACTTATTAAACATGAAGAGATTTATGCATTCAAATAGCAACATTTACTTTTTCCCCCTGCCTGGCTCTATTTGCATACCTTCGCTTTCCTTCTTGCCCTTTCTGAAGATCCCCTTCGGTAAATTCAGACCTGGGACAGCTCCCTTCAAGCTTGATTACAGACGCTTTCTATTTGGTGCTCCTCACAGACACCGAATTATGGGTCATGGAGTGGGAGCTCCTAACAGCCAAGGCCAAGTTGAGGAAGGGAAGGGAAGGGAGCCTTGTAATATCTCGCTCTAGTAGTAGTTGGAGATTTCTTCCTGACCTAGCCAGTAAGCAATTTACATCTAGAAACAGAATGAAGGCCCCTAATAATGTTTAGAAATTGTGGTCTCCCTGATGTGACCACAGATGCTATTTTTACTTGCTTAAATGGTCTTTCATAAATCTCACTGAGCATTTCTCTACAGGCTCTATCTCATCACATCAGTCTCGGGTGACACGGTCTATGGAGTATGAGAAGCCCAGGCCATGCCCCTTATAAACTTGCGGCCTCTTCATCTCATTGTGTGACAACCTGCAGGACTTCGTGTGGAAACGGGAGGCGTCTGGTCTGTTCTCATAAACTTAATTAAAGTGGTTATTCATCAGGTGGACGTTCTTTGAGGACAGCAATTTTTGTTTGTTGAAGGCAGCTTCAGTGTGTAGGGGAGACTAGGCTTGGGCTGACCACAGTCTGGAATCAAGTGTCGACCCATTGAAAAGTTGGCCTGCTTTAAAGGCTTAGAATCTTGGATCTCTGGTGTTGAGCAAAATCAGTATCTGTGGTAAGACTTGAAAGAGATGCTTTAAATGCATGGATTCCTGAATGATAAAAGCAGACTTACTAACTTATAAGCATGACGGAATTCAGTGGATTCCAAGACCAACCCCAGGTTGCTCTTTTGTTAGGGACCTGATAACAACCTCTAAATTTCTATTGTGATAATTGTCTGGTTTGGATTCTTCTATTTTGCAAACCAGCTAACCCTCTTTGACATATCAAGAAAAGCCTTGTCCTGCTCTAGTCCATATGAAGACACTATATGGCAGTATCCTGCAAAGGATTCAGATCTGTAGAACGTTTTGAATCCTCTGTTCTGCCTTTTACAAGTTTATCTCTGTTCTGTGGGCACACCTATTTGACAGTATTGTGCTAAGGTTTACTTCCAAGGTACATGTAATGTTTGCCACAGAGTAGGAACTCTGCTCCTGGTGGCTATTGTATTATTTCAAGGCCTTTGCTAGCATTTGAGAATAATCCTTGGTTTCTGCATCAGCAAGCATATAACGTTCTTTTTCGGGGTCATCTTTACAGGGGCTTTGTCTCTCCAACACTCCAGATGAACTGTAGGCCACCTCCTTCATGTGTTGACTAAAGAAAAAACCAGGGTCTCCCTGTTTGGTCTGTGGCCATGTCTGGCAGAGCACTCCCTCCCAGGCCCAGGATGGCTCCTGACTTTGGGCAACATGGTGTTGCTATCTGAGTAGCACCATGGAGCATCCCACAGCAAGAGCATGCCAGAGACCTGACAACCATTCCATGCATGATATGGGATCGGCTGTGTAATTGTTTAATGTAATACTAAGAATCAGTTACACACATATTTGAGGGGGTAGAACAGATACTTTTTTAAAGTAAGGGCAACCTCCACTAGGAATTGAGCTCCATTGGGCACAGAGCATCCCTCACTACTGAGCAAAACACATTTGCCAAGACCTCTTCACCCCGTTTCTTCTTTTCTCACTTCTTTATTCCCCAAATCACATGTTAAAGGAATGCCTTCATTTGCCCACCAAGTGCATAAAAGCAGCTTATAAACAGTCTCCAGTAAAAAAGACCTAGACAAAGCTATGATTCTTTGGGGGCTGTCTGCATATCTTCATTATGCATACTTGGAATTTTTAGCGTATGATTACGTGGCTTATTTTCCTGAGTGATCACCCTCATCTTTCAAGTGTGTATTCAACTCTAAGCTTACTCCTGAGGGTTTTATGATGTCATAGACCTCATCTTTGGAAATTTCTAAGCAATTAATTTCTTTAACAAACATATATTGAGCATTCCCTATTGAGCATTCCCTCTGCTAAGTGCTGAGGTTACATGTATAAATGAACCACTGCTGGAATGCAAAGCAGAATATAATAGTTAATATAATAAACTCATGAGCTATAAGCCATGGCACCAGGCAAATGGCACATCTAATCAGAAACTGAACCCTGGACTGCCTGGGTGGCTCAGTCAGTTAGGCATCCAACTCTTGGTTTCTTCTGGGGTCATGGGATGGGGCCATTTCAGGCTCTATGCTCAGCAGGAAGTCTCCTTCCTCTCCCTCTTCCTCCACCCCTCTCCCCACTCACATTCTCTCTCTCTCTCAAATAAATAAAATTAAATTGGGAAAAAGAAAAAAAAAAGAAACCAAACCTTGTGGGCCTCTCATGTCTGGTCTGATGCTAATACTGCCATACCTATATAAAGGCAGGGAACATGATCTCAATCCGTGTGCTCCAAACAGACATGACCTTACAGGCACAAGATTCTACTCACGGCCAGAGAGCTGAATGAGGAAGTGGGGGAGCATGTGCTCAGGGATTCAGCTGCTAAGGGAATCAGAAAGGACAATCACGCAGAGGTCAAAGGGTTGATTACATATTTCTTTGCTCATCTAGATCTTAGTTTCAAGGTTGTCACAAATGATTCTTCATATGTGAAAGAGATTTGTGACCATTGCATTCGTGATACTACTGGATAATTCTCTGACAGGCACAGGAGATTGAGTTATAAAAATACCCTGACGTCGCCCTTTACCAACCATTCCCGTCCCACCCTTTGATTTCACACCATTATTGTCTTTGATATTGCAAGGGTTATTCTTGTTATTCCTGTATTGCTTTTCTTTTTTTTAAGGAGTAAATCTGTTTTCTTTTTTCTTGCTTTGAAATAACAACTCCTTGCACTGTATAAATAAGCGCTAAGTTAAACTGATGGAGAAATTGGGGTAAAAGGAGAGGTTTTTTTTTTTAAGATTTTATTTATTTATTTGACACAGAGAGATCACAAGTAGGCAGAGAGGCAGGCAGAGAGAGAGAGGGAAGCAGGCTCCCTGCTGAGCAAAGAGCCCGATGATCCCAGGACCCCGAGATCATGACCTGAGCTGAAGGCAGAGGTTTAACCCATAGAGCCACCCAGGTGCCCCAAAAGGAGAGTTTTTTAGAAATTATATGTTTAGGAATCCTTAGGTAAGCTGAGTATAAGAAACCCTGAGACTAACCCAGAGAAAGGCATGGTCCTTAAACTGACCACAGTTGAACCTCTACCAGGACTCTTTATAAACAATATAAATCACCAATAACACAACTAAGGGCTCAAAGCTGTTGGTCATTGTGTTTGATGGAGGCATAAAACCTTCTGGTTCTAAGCAGAATTTAAGAAGCAGGTGCCAACAGGATTTATAGAAAGCAATGCACTGTCTCATACACGAGCAGAGCCTATCTTTTTCATAACCAGCTCAGAATAGGAATAGTGATGGTATCACTCTGCTTCTATTCAAACCCAGGACCCTCTATGTGTCACCTTACATCCCAAATTTTGTGACACTGTCAACTAAAGTCCAAAAGGTGAGTTTTGAGCAGGTCACTCCACCCTCAAAAATAGTCATTATTTTTGTTATTTTTGCCTGGGTTCCCCCAAAACCACATAATTTTTGTCTGGGTCCCCTGAGATAAGGACTTGAGTGTAGAAAACTTACTTAGGACATAAAGGGAACACCAGCAGGGAGGAGGGATGTGACGGGGAAGGGAAGGCAGCCAATGAAAGTGTTACAGAGCCAGTTTCCACAGTGGGCAACCAAAGCTCAATCCTCTGGAGAAATTGGGAAATGTTGTAAAATTGACATCGAAGAATTCCCCACTTTAAGTGGATTGATTGAATATAGGTATAGATTACATTATGTCCCCAAAAAAGATATGTTGAAGTTCTAACCCCGAGTACCTCAGAATGTAAACTTATTTGGAAATAGGGTTATTCCAGATATAATTAGTTCAATAAGGATGTGGTCATCCTTGAATAAGGTGGGCCCTGAATCCAATACGACTGGTGCCATTATAAGAAGATGTGAAGACTGTCATGTGAAGTTGGAGACAGAGATGAATTCATATAGCTCCAAGCCAAGGAACACCAAGGATTAAGGGTGACCATAGAAGCTAGGAGGAGGCAAGGAGGGTTCCTAGCCAGAGTCTTAGAGACAGCCTGGTACTGGTAACAGCTTGGTTTTGGACTTCTAGTTTCCAGAAATGTGGCAAAGTAAATTCCTATTGTTTTAGGACCAGTTTGTTATACTTTCTTAGGGAAGTCCTAAGAAATGAATACACTGAGGGATGTGGGATATTTACACACTGCCATCAGTCATCTCTGGAGGGCTGCTCAACCAAGTGACTGATGACAGTTAAGTCCATAGTACATCTTGATTTTCACACACAGGCAGAGCAGTGGCTTTCTGAGGTTCCAGAAAAATCCTCAGGCACAGAGATCTAGTTACTGGCAGCTGGAAGTCCACTGAACACACTGAAATGTGACAAGGCTCCACTCCCTCATTACCCACAAGATAAAGTCCAGCTCCCCAGGCTGCTGGTGGAAGAAGACAGATTGAAAGCCTGAGAAGGACTCAATGCATTCTCGTTAGTTTGAAGATACAGGGGTACCTGCTTCTAGAAGCAATGAGTGGTCCCCTTCCCCACCACACCCCCCACTCCACCCTTTCCAAGAGCCAACAAGAAAATGGTTTCTGCCAACAACCAGAATGAACTTGGAAGTAGAATTCCTCCCCTCAAGCTTCCAGATAAATGCCAGCCAGCCTTCTGAGACCTATTAAGGCCACTAAGTTTTGATGTGGTTTATGTGCACCATAGAAACCTGAAACAAGGCCTTTCATGCCTTTTGTTTACAGCTGAAGCACTTCTCCAGATTGGTCCTGTTGGATACAATATCTCTGACCTCACAACAACATTGAAAAGTGGCTCCTGTATAATCATCCCTGTTTTTGCCAATAAGAAATGTGACTTTCACATAAGTTGAACAACTCAAGTATATTTATCACCAATGTCCCCATTATTTCTACTCCCAACTTTTAATGATAGAACAGTCCACAGAACTCTACTTTAAAAAAAAAAAAAGTCAATTCCCAATTCATGCCAAGTAAATAAACTGGTGTGGCAGCTGACATGGGTCAGGCTTCTTGCCCCCAGGGAAGGGAAGTAACCCTGTTGTATGGCTTAGATAGGCCTATGACCTAAAGCACGTTGGCCTCTCCAGGAAATCAGTGGGAAGCAGATGCCCTATAGGGAAGCAAAGGTCTACCTACCACTCACCATATGTCAAGCAGTGACAGGTCAGCATTTGTCTAAGAGGTAGGCATTCTCAGAGTTGTCACCTGGGAGCATATGGCAATTGGGATAGAAAAAAAGTGCCCCACCAACATGTCAGGTGTTAAATACCAGTTGCCAAAAATATATATTGTTTATGACAGCTTTTAATTTCTGGGGAAATGTGGAAAGGCATTTTTTCTCCTTCAAAACTTTGTGGAACTTCGGTTACATTTACTAAGCTGCAACAACTCTATACAACAAAATGTCCAGTCCTACAGAAGTGGGATCGTTCCATGCTCCTAAAAATATGGCCCCAAATTATTATTAGGCCATTAAATAATATCATCTGGAACACCAAACAGAAAAATGGACCAAAGATGGGGCACTTGTATGGCTCAGTTGGTTAAGGGTTTGGCTTGTGATTTCCCCTCAGGTCATGATCTCATGGGTTGTGAGATCTAGCCCCACACTGGGCTCCGTGCTCAGCAGGGAGTCAGCTTGAGGTTCTCTCCCTCTACCCCTCCCACTGCTTGCATGCACTCTCTCTCTCTTCCTAAAATAAATAAATAAATCTTTAAAAAAAGAAATGGACAGAAGATTAGAACAGAAACTTCAAAAGAGTAGGTATCCAAGTGGCCAAAAGATATATGAGAAGTTGATCACTCCATTAGGCATCAGGGAATTACAAATTGAAATTCCAAAGAGATACCATTGACAATCCAACCAAATGCCTAAAATGAGAAAGACCAACAATATCATTATTGATCAGGATGGGGACTGACTAAGAATTTCAAATACTGCTTCTGGAAGGATATGGTTATGTCACATTTCAGTGTGTTCAGTGGACTTTCAGCAGCCAGGTTCTGATGCAGTGCTTGAAAATTGACGCTTCACATAGGAGAACCAATCAATAGCTTCTTGGTTCCTATCAGGTGGTAACATACATTCTGTATTGTAGTGTAACTGAGAACTCCAACTATGAGAGGTAGACAGGGATTCAAATACTGGCTCTACTATTTTGTTAGCCTTGTGGCTTTGGACACTTATGCATCAGTTTTCCTGTATTTAAAAAGGAGGTCATAACAACACCAATTTCATTAGATCATAATAAGAACTCATGATGTTAATGCAAATATAGCAGTTAGAACAATGCCTAGCACACAGGAAATGCTCCATAAATTAGATACCACGTATCAAGCTATCTCTTCCCATTTCTAAACATCTGCATGCTCAGGTATGTTGTACACATATTCAGGTAGGTGAACTTCATATGAGCACTTGAGTCAATGGACAGGCAAGCATCCGGTGATACTGTAAAAATCAAATCTATTAATTGATAAATATTGACATGAATAGGTGACAGGGAATAACTATAAGGATGCATGTATTTATGAGCATGTATCTTTCTAATATTTTTAAAATTAAGGTTAGAATGTTGATCATGTGCTTCATGAAGACATATGATTTTGAACTCAATATAGTACATAAAATAACTATATGAATTGTATGCATACATGAACATTTGTTTCATCGAGATTATAATTTATTTGCAGCTTTACTAATTTAACCAAAGGTTTGAAGGTTTGAAGGAGTACAGAAGTTATATGATAACCTTGAGGTCTTAAGTCCAGAAATCAAACAGATCACAGAAATGATATAAAAGTTGGTGGCCACAAAGATGGAAGGTAGCTCTAAAGAAATAGAAGAAAAAATTGGAAGGAAAAATAAAAGAATAATATACTTGGATGAATCCAACAGAAACACTAAATATCAATGGTTAAGCTACAATAATATATAAAATATAACATTTTGGGGCCATGCTTCAACTATGAACCTTACATATGTCTCATGCCCTCTGATAAAAATGTGCCTTTACTATTCATTTTCTAGCTCTTGAATCCTTCCAGAGACTACCAATAGTGGCAGGGACAAATTTTTCATAGAATCATTTGCACCTTCCAAAATAATGTTAATATTTTGCCCTCTCAGGGGTCCCAGCATTGAAAAAAGAAAGTCCCTGGTGATAGCTATGCTGCTGCCTCAGGAACAAGAAGTCCTAGCTAGAGCAAGAGGACACAGTGCTCAGCACAGACATCTCTGGACAAAATGGAGTCAATAGGTTGCTGCTGTGCTGGGCTGTGTGGAGAAGAGCTTTGTACATCAAGGGCAGAGACTGGGGCATGGGTGAGAGGGCACCCAGACTTAATGACAGCAAAGGATTAAACCACACAACAGAAAAGATGCAGAAATTATTGAAACACCAAGCAAAAAATGCAATCATATTACACAAGTTAGCTCAGCTGGGAGTCATAATTACATAGATATAATAATGGAAGCACTGTATTGATTTCCTACAACATTATGACATTACTATACTGTATTAAGAGAGTCAAGGAAGAAGGAAGAGTGAGATAGGGACAAAAAGAGGACATGAATGTATCAGTCAGAGTTAGGATATGTGGGGTAAGAAAACAAAACTCTCTTAGTAGAAAATCAAAAGGTAGCAGTATAATTCTATTACATATGGAGATAAATTTAAAAAAAATTTTTTTAAAAACAACCTAAGAGAACAGTGGCTATTTCAGAGGTGAGAATGGCAGGATTTGAGAGTATCTTTTTCATTATTAGATTTGTAGAATTATTTGATTTCAAAACTAGGTACATACAATATTCTAATTTCTAAAAAAATACTAAATGAACAAAGTTAATCTTTGGACTCACTGAGTCTTGATTCTGAAAAGATCAACACAGCTGATAGCATTTATAATAAAACATAGCAATGCATTAATTAAACATGTTAATATATTACAAATAACTATTTGGCTCCACTGGATAGCTTATGTGATATTCATAAAAGCATGGTCCCCAGGCTGGTCCCCAATTAGTCAAAGCCTGACAGAATTAAGATACAAGAAAAAGGATACAACATGATTACATTGCTATAGTTTTTATTTAGGGACTAACACCAAATTCAATGTTTAAGACTACAATGGCACTCGGTAATACAATTTGACAGGATTGTTGTATTATGTGTGTTTTTCCAGAGTAGCCCTGGAGTTCTTGGCCATTCTTTTTTTTTTTTTTTTTAAGACTTTATTTATTTATTTGAGAGGGAGAGAGTGAGAGAGAGAGCATGAGCAGGTGGAAGGACAGAGGGAGAAGCAGACTCCCCACTGAGCAAAGAGCCCGATGTAGGGCTTGATCCCAAAACTCTGGGATCATGACCTGAGCTAAAGGCAGACTCCCAACTGACTGAGCCATCCAGGCATCCCAGTTCTTGGCCATTCTTAGCAATTTTGACTTCACCTGAATATCCCATGAGATGGGCAAATCCCCAGCTGTCTCTCTCTGACACCCTGAGAATTGATGGAATAGATTTTATCTGTTTCACTTGCAGCCTGTTGCCACAATGGATGAAACTTCCCTGAGCAAATGAGGTCAAACCAGGTCCTTCAGAGCTGCAGGCTGCTGAGATAGGCCCACCATAACTCCTTCCACTCGCCATTATGTCTGGAGAGCACGAGACAGAACACAAATGAGAAAGCAATGAAAACTTGCTTTGGTTTGTCTCATTCTGGGGCTCACAGTGTGGAAGAAAAGGAACCTATGTTCAATTAAAACCTGGCACTTAGCTGATAACCAAACTAAAATGGCAGTATTCAGGATCAACAGGGAAAAAAAATCAGAAACAAAAATTGCAAAGTATGAGGAAAAAAACCTACAAAGAGGAAAGTAAAATAATCATCAGCCTAGAGCATGTCTTGTTTTTAGCTCCCTAGTATCTTTCTATTCTTCTCCACTAACCCCAGCTCCAGGGCAGGATTGGATGGGTCAAACCAGTCATAGAAATCCCAACTCCTTCATCAAAGGTCATTTTCCAGATAAACCAAATAAATTTTTTTCTCTTCTTTTTCCTTTTTAAAAAACTTCCACTTTACTGAGGTATAATTGACAAATAAAATTGTAAGATCTTTAATACATACATTGTGGTGATTATACACACACACACACACACACACACACACACACATATTGTGGAAGGATTTCTCCCATCTAGTTAATTAACATATCTATCCATCATCTCACTTACTTCTCTCCTTATTTTTTTTTTTCCTTTTTGGTGATGATATTTAAGTTCTGCTCTCTTAATAGATTTCAATGATACAATACATTATTCCTACCTAGAGTCACAAGGGTTTACATTAGATCCTCAGACCTTATTCATCTTATAGCTGAAAGTTTGATCTCTTCTACTAACTTCTTACTCCCCAACCCCTGGCAGCCACTTTTCTTCTGATTCACAATATGACTTTTGTGTATCTTTTTTAGATTTCACATATAAGTGATGCTATGTGGTATTTGTCTTTGTCTATCTGGTTTATTTCACTTAGGACAGTGTCCTTAAGGTCCATCCATGCTGTTGCAAATGGTAGGATTTCCTTCTTTCTCACAGCTGAATAATATTCCATTGTGTATATATGCTACATCTTCTTTATTCATCCATCCACTGATGGTCACTTAGGTTGCTTCCATGTATTGGCTATTGCCAATGAGGTATTTATCTTAGACAAAAGATTTTCCAGTCCAGTCTGCACAGGACTCAGCAAATTTGCTCAGTAAACTATGGAAAACTACAGTCTCCTGGATACCATCTCATGACCATGAGGCATCAGAAAGCTAACCTAGGAAAACGAAGTGTAGAGACTCACAAAAGAAGCAACCATGTCTGAGAGCTGCCTCACCTCTAAATTTTTTGTAATGTGAGCCAATTATTCCCTTGTACTGTTGAAGCCTGTTTGACTCCCATTTTCTTTTACTTGCAACCAAAAGCTTCTGACACAGTACCTAACAGAATGCATAAAGAAGCCAAAGAGCGATGAGTTTGGGGCACTGGGACAGAGAACTGAATGCATCTTAAAATAATCCCATTCAAACAGAGTCCAGAAGACAAAGCAAAAATTCAGTGCTGGCAACTAGAAGATAATTGCTTAATTATAGATTGGGGACAGCATTTGTAAAGGGGAACATTTCACCCCAGTGGGACTGCAGAGAAGGAAATTACTAATTGTTCTCAAACTGGTAAAAGCTGAAATCCCTTGTCTAAGGATTATTGTTCTCTGTGATAGCTCCATAATATTCTGTTAACTTGCTTTTATGTATGTATGTATTTATATATATTTCTTAAAGGCATGTTTTTTCTAGGAGCCCTAGAGGAAATGAATAAGGACAAGGTGATGAAGAGTTGGCAGTTTAATGAAAGAAACTTAAAGCATCTATTTCCATACACATCGTGGATATGGCAGGAAGTTATACTTACAACATTTATTTTAAATGTTAAATCTTGAACTTTTAGATAAAATAATGTACCAGAAATTTCTGCTGTATGGTGCTGAGCAACCACCCCTCCCCACCCACCCCACACACTCCAGCCTCCTTTCGGTCTAGATAGAAGTTGGGTCAAATCAAGGAGTGGGTCTTTGGTGTCTTCCTTCCCTTAGACACCATAGCCTCCCTCACTTAGCACCATAAGGCTTCCATTTGCTGGCAGATTAAATTCGTCAGCGGTAAGAGGACTCCTGATCTGTGTACGAAACTTACGCCTATACAGATTGCTTTAAACTTGCAAGTCAATACGGAATTATCCATTTTCTCTTGAAGGTCTGAGTCAGTGGCCACATAAAGAGTATAGCTCTTGGGGTGCCTGGATGGCTCAGTGGGTTAAAGCCTCTGCCTTCAGTTTGGATCATGATCCCAGAGTCCTGGGATCGAGCCCCGCATCAGGCTCTCTACTCAGCAGGGAGCCTGCTTCCTCTCTCTCTCTCTCTCTCTCTCTCTGCCTGCCTCTCTGCCTGCTTGTGATCTCTGTCTGTCAAACAAATAAATAAAATCTTTGAGAAAAAAAAAAAAGAGTATAGCTCTTAAATTCACCCAAACGCATGTGTTCAGAGCTCACTAAGTGCTTACAAAAAAACAAAAACCAGATTCTACAGATAATAGACCTGACAAGGAACAGTGGCACATGAAAGGTGAAAGAATAGAGGAATGGCTGCATTGCCCTAAGTTGAAGATGCACATTTTTCCCCCTCATTTTTGATCTTAGGAATTGAGCCGCACCTGACAATCATTCAGGCTACCGTTAGGATGCGGTTCTAATGCCTGCGTGCATGTGATCCTCCTCACAGATGTTCACCATGTCACGACTTCAGCTAGTACACCAAAGGTTGGCCCTTTATGTGTGGAGTTTACGTGACATTGAAGAATGGCAACAAACTACCATCCCTGGTGTCTGTCTTCTGTGTGTCCTAGTCTCCTCTTGTAAGAACACCAGTGGAGTCAGACCCACTCGAAGAGCCTCCATTCACCTGTATCCCCACTTTGAAGGCCCTGTCTCCGAGTATAGTCTCATTCTGAGGTACTGAGCTTGAGGGCTTCAACATACACATTTTGAGGTAGACAATTCATCCCATAACACTAGGATGAAAAATTCTAAGATGTTAAAGTTTTATAGGGTGATTTGTCAGTTTTTCCTCCCAAGGATAGATAAAATAATGAGGTATCTTAGGATGAGAGGCTTCTGTGCGGATTATGTATTTATTCCTCTAAGCAGCCAACCCACCCTATGTACTCTCTGTGGTGGGAATCACAGATCCCATGTTTCCCTCCCCCAGGGCTTCCTGGTAGGCTCTGAAAATGGGAGACCCAACAGAGAGACTAGAAGGTAGGGAAAGGGGCTGAAAGGATGTATTTTCTGTGTCTAACTCCTGTCAGCATTGCTCCAGTGACAGAGGACAGCTGTAGCTTCAGCCTCAAGACTCCTTTGGCAATTCCAGAACCAGCCAGAGAGCAAGCTCCTGAGAGATGATTACCCATGCGCTTATCAACCACACTGTAGCCCCCAGAGGTTCAAGCACCAGCCACACAGGGCCAAGTCCCCAGGTTTGGTGAACCCAACTCTCTCTCTTTTTTTCAGATTTTATTTATTTAAGAGAGAGTAAGAGCAAGAGAGTGAGCAAGCATGTGCAGAGTGAAGGGGCAGAGGGAGCTGGAGAAGCAGCCCCCTCACTGAACAGGGAGCCCAATGCAGGGCTCTATCCCAGGACGCTGAGATCATGACCTGAGCCAAAAGCAGATACTTAACTGACTGAGCCACCCAGGTGCCCAAACACATCTCTTTTTATTCCCCACCATGGTAGCTGCTTACTACAGTTTCCATATCATGGGAACCTTAGCATCCCCTTTCTGTACTTATAACCTTCCTACACTGGCATAACCAGTACCTGTATTCAATTGCCTCTATCAGAAATACTTGGTATGGTTCATCTTTCCATATATAGACCCTGAGTAATATGATGTCTTAGAATAGATGAAACGTAGTACCTGGAAAATATTTAAGTATGTCTAAATGTTCTGTTTATCTTTATTTGTATGGTTTCCATAAATCACTTTATGTCACTATTACCTCAATTATCCACTTCTTCAGTTTGGAGCTTTAAAGTTTTTTTGTCTGTGTACTCTTTTTAGTCCTCACAGATTCATGATAACTGGTTGATTGGCTTTATCCTCTCTTTGTAGTTTCTGACACCTGTATGCACTCAAAGCTTTACCTGTAAAAGGTAACCATATACAAAGGGATATATATACACACAGGTTCACTAAAGACAAAATATACCTGTATTTTGAAACTCTTTATTGAAGATAAGTTTTGACAGCAGTGGAAGAGATAATTTTGAAAATGTTTATGATAAAATCTTTTCATGCTTGTAAATTGTCCTGGATAAATTCGTATGTCACTGAGAACAAGAAAACTTCCTAGATTTGGTATTTCTCTCTCAGAAAGTTCTTAACCTGTGATTTCTGGCCCTTTTCCCCTAGAAATATCTAGATTTCATATCTAGTATAAGCAAGGCCACTGCATTCTCTGTGAGCTTAAGGAAGCCACTTCAATAGCTCTGACCCCAATGATCTCATCTGAGAAAAACAAGGGGTTCAACAAGATCAGTGATTCCAACCCCTCTAAACATTAAAGTCACATTTCCTCACCTCTTTCTCATAAACTCTATATTTAAAAAACGTTTCTCCACCCAGACAGCATTTAAGTTTGGATTTCCCAATATCTATTAACCACAGACATATATACCTTTCAATCAGATGGTTTGATTTTCAGATTTCTTTTTATTTTTAAAATTTACTTCAATGTTTTCAAAATGTGGAATATAATTTGGTAGTCCCCATAATTATGTCCATGAACCTCTCTAGGGGTTCCAGTTTCAGAACCCCTGGTGCTCGTAAAGCCCATTTGCATTTGTAGTCTAAACTGCACTCTTAGGTGAACTGCACAATTTGTGTCAGTGAAATATTCCCTTCACCAGAATCTTCCTCCAAAGATACATAATGGGAACTGAAATAGAGTGGAGACATATGGCTGTTTCCTTCAGGATCCCTTTATCAATCACTCCCATAGAAAATAAAGCTGTATTTAATCCCAGAAGGCTCAATCATGCTTGTAAAGACAGAGTTTTGAGATTTTATATATTCGAATAATCAGAGTGGAAAGGAACCTTAGCTAGTCAGTCCAACTGGATCCTGAATTCCAGGCCTTTGTCCAAACTATGCTTGACTAAATTAAACTGATGGGGCAGTTCACAATGCTGTGTCATTTAAAGCACCCAGACATCAGTACCCAACATATTTCCATTGCCTGAAACCAAAGACCCATATCTTTTGCACATTCCATTACTGACACAGAGAAGGTAGTCATTAAACAATCTCCCATGCTGCAGGAAAACTCAAATCTGCTCAAGTGGCACTTACTAAATGGTTTTGTTTTCACTCACCTGCCTGAAATGGAAACCATCACACCCTATGTTTATCTGCGCCAGCAAAGTAAAGGAGACAGTTAATGCAATCATCTGGGTAATTCAGGTCAATGGCAAAATGCGGTGACTGAACCAAAAGTGAATTCAGCGTTATCTAAATCATGCAGAATGGCATTTGTTTTGGTTAAATTGAAATAAATTGAGACACTTAATCTGTATCTGCAATCTCTCTCCCATATGCCATGTCCATTAGAAAGAACAGTTATGCTTCTTTTAGCTGTTTTTCCTTTTTGCAGTTATATTTTTAGAACGGATTTGTATCACCCATTATTCAAGTAATTATCAGTTTCTAGCAGATTTGTTGATTTTCTTAATTAAACTTAGCTAACAAATCATTAAAGAAAGAAAGAAAAATGCAACAGTGTTTCCTAGTCCAATTAATTAACTATTCCTTATTTTATTCTGTACCCCCTAGACTAGAAAATAAATTGTGCAGTAAACAACACTTCTAATTTTACTACTGTCATCTTTAGGCTCATGGTTCCAAGCTGCAAAGAAAAAAAAAAAATATATATATATATATATATATCTTAGGACACTGTTATTTATTGAGAATAACGTAACCAACTTGTGTCCTGAGGCAGATGATAAAAGGAAACTATAAAAGAGAAAAAACTTTGGAAGTTTCACAAAAAGAAAATGCAGAGTTTTAGAGACATCTCAAATTATTTTCTGGAGGTGAAATTTGTTATAATGACCATGGGAATTTGCTGTTGTTGTTGTTGTTGTTGTTGTTTTAATCTCATCTTGCTGCCTCACTCATTTCCTGACTTGAAATTGAACAGTTACAGTTAAAATAAATCATCTCTCCAATAAATAAATAAATAAAAATAGTCTCTCTCTTTTCAAATATTCTTGTATGACCAAATGCTATGTCCTTTCACATTTTCCTAAGCAATTAATTCTTTCCTTTGTAATATCTGTCAAAGAAATCTATTTTATTCATGATCCCAGATAGCAAGCCAACCCAGGTCCTTACTTCCTGAGCCATGGACGATCATAACAATATCCGCCCTGGGGTCGCTGCCTCCCACTCTCCTCCCGAATCCAGTACAGCACCACTGTGGGCAGTGATCAAGAGCACAGACTTGAGCCAGATGGCCTGGGTTCAAATCCCAGCTCCAGCTGAGTTACCTCAGGTCTGTTACTTTACCCCTCTACTCCTGTTTTTTATCCTTCAAAAACCTAATTGATCCTGAAACTGTTTATACCCTCTTGTGCTCTGGAGCCCCTTAAGGCTCCCACATCAACTGACTTCTAGTGGGTTCAGCCAGGAGGTGGCACTACTGAGTAGAGGGTGAGAAGGAAAAAAAGCCAGGATACCTCTTTCCCCCTTTTCCTCCTCAGACAGGTTTTCTGCAATGGCTTCACTTCCTCCGCAGCTCCGGCTCACTGGAGGGGGTTATGTTAAGTGACGTAAGTCAAGCAGAGAAGGACAATGATCATATGAATTTGCTAATATGTGGAACATAAACAACAGCGTGGAGGACCACAGGAGAAGGGAGGGAAATCCAAAGCGGGAAAAATCAGAGAAAGAGACGAACCATGAGAGACTAAGGACCCTGAGAAACAAGCTGGGGGTTCCAGAGGGGAAGTGGGTGGGGGAAGGGGGTAGCCGGGTGATGGAGGAGGGCACATGCTATGATGAGCACTGGGTGTTATATGTAACTAATGAATCAATGAACACTGCACCAAAAACTAATTATGAAGTATACAGTAAGTAACTGAATGTAATTTAAAAAAATAATAATAAGCCTGCTGGGATTACAACCTTGACCATGACAAGTGACCCCACCCCCACCTCTGGCCTCCTGCAGCACTGCCTTCTCTTGTCATCCTTCCAGCCCAGATGTGATAGCAGCTCCCTGATGCTGTGAATCTAAGGTGTTTCAACATCGCTGTTGGCCTCCTATCCACTCCATCAATAGCGTATTAGACACCCTCCATTTTAAACCCTGAGCAATCCAGGACCTCACAGTGTCATCAGAAGGTTTAAATGCGTTAAGATATAAAAACCACTGAAAACAGTACTTGGAACTTGATAAGTGTTAGTGATTATTAAATATTTATACATACTATTGCTCCACTAAGTAATGAGAAATCCCTTGAGCTTTATTCTTATGAGTGCACAATTGAGTTCGCATTAATGTTAATACTCAGATTCCATAAGCTTCGTTAGTTCACCTGTGGGAACTCAGAATCCAAAAAAAGATCCTATTCCTTGGTATTTCTGAAGTCCCCAAAGATGGCTAACACAGAGTCATAAACAAGGTGACTCCTTCTTTGCAAAATGCTTAATTTAGCACAATATCTAACGTGCATATTATGTTGGTCCCCCAGGGATGCCTGACAAAGCCAAACAAACTGGGTGGCTTAACACAATAGAATTTTATTCACTCAGAGTTCTGAGAGCTGGGAGTCTACAATCAAGAAGCCCCATGCCCTCTCTAAAGGCTCTCAGGAAGAATATTTCCTTGCCTCTTCCTAGCTTCTGGTGGTTGCCAACAATCTTTGGGGTGGCAATCCTTATCATCCACTGACCAACAGATGCCTCCTTCCAATTTCCTTGTGAATGTTTCCAGATCCCTCTCTGCTTATAAAGACACCAGGCATTGGATTAGGGCCTACCTAGTCTTACATTGATTATAACTACAATAACCCTATTTCCAAATAAGGTCACTTTCTAAGGTACCTGGGGTTAGGACTCCCACATATCTTTCTGGGGAATACAATTTGATCCCTGAAACATATATTTTGCTCTAGACATATATCTTTCCCATGTAATGTTAGTTAAGTATTATAAAATGCGTGAAGTGTTATTTACCCCCATTTTAGAGAGGGGGAGGATGACATTAGAGAAGTTAAGGGATCTATCCAAAGTGTAAGATACAGTAGAGTAGTATATTGCAAAATTAGAACCTGAATTCTGGTTTTCTGGAACCCAGACCACTCCTCTACAAATTATACCATTAAACCCTTGAATTCAGTGAAAACACTGATTTTACTCTTAATGAGGTTTAAATTCCTGTGCATTCTGCCAAACCTCTACTGCATTTCCAGATTCAGTCAAGCAGCCAAGTGAAGGTCTAGAAAGTCAGTATAACCTGCATGAGTTAGTTGTTGTTGCAAAGAAACCAAAACCTCATGTCCCAGATGCATGATGTACCTGGGATCAACTGGAAGTCATCTGTGTAGATCTGCTGCTTACGAGTGGGATCATTTATATTTCTAGGTCTGGCTGACTTTTTGACTGATCTAGGCTAGACTCAACTGATTCAGTCCACTGCTGCTGCACATGTCCTTCATCCTTCCCCTGAAATCAAGAAGCTAACCTGGCCTTGCTTTCATGGTGATAGTAGAGGTTCAAGAGAGAAGGTATGCTCCAATGTGCCAGCCCATGTCAAGCCTCTTCTGCTTGCGTTGACTACTAATATCCTTTGGGCCAAAGCAAGTTCCATGGGTCAAGTTCGTTGACCTCAGTGTCAAGGGGCAGGGCAGATCATGCTGCCCATATTGGGAGGGAACTGCAAAATAACATATCCAAGGGCCTAGATCAAGGGAAGGGTGGAGAATTGGAGCCCTCATTACAATTTGCTTTGCAACCTTAGAGTAACGATGGTGGGTGGTGTCCTTCTCCCAACTCGCACCGGGACCACAGAACCACTGAATCCCTGAAGTTCACTGTCCCTCCTCTTCACCCAGTAAGTGATCTTCCTGCAGTTCCACAATAAATTTTGAAAGTTCTTTTAATTCTGTGGCTGACTTTCACATAAGGCTTGAGCCTATTCAAAATGAAAGGGTCATCACTTTAGAAATATGGAAGTACTTGTAGAAGTACTTATATGTGGAGACACATATAAATTTTTTTACTGCAGCAGACAGAATAATTTACATTGAATCATATTTTTCTCTCTCTCTCCCAGTTCCAATATTCTTCTTCATATTTCAGCAGAAGGTTTAATTTTTCATTTTGACACTCTGATTCAGCCTCCTCTTCAATAGCTTATATCTAAAGAGAGCATATTTTAGAAATCTCAGGAAAAAATTCTCTTTGTTCTTTAAAAAAAATGGACATTAACAGTATTCCTAGTGTATTCATATGCTGAGTTTTCCTCAACAAACACTTTTTTTCCCTAGATTTTACTCCACTGCTTGTAGATTAGTGATTGTATTCAGAAGTTCTGGAATAAATTCAGTCCTCAATAAATATTTGTTGAATAAATAGATGAATGAGTTAACATATGTCTGAGAATCCATTAATTCTCGACCAATAATGCCTATAGAGAAAAGGTGATATAGCTTCTGAAATTCTGAGAACAAAAGTACTTCCACCACAATTGCAGTAACCACAAGAAATATATGGTTTAATGATTTTAAACCAGACGTCATTTCATCTCCTGTTTGGCTCAATATAAGAATAGGTTTTCAGCTCTTCTTCCACTCAGGAAGTTACATCCCCAATTTCCCCCACTATCACAGTCTGACAAAGAACACATACATGGCCCACAGTCCCACAGACTAGTGAGGCAGGACAGGCAACCATCTTTTCAGAGCACTCTATAGGGCACAATTTTTCTCATAATATTCATTCAATTACACACTTAGCTGACAAATAGTTTTGATATCCTAATATTTGCCAAGCATAGGTGCCAAGTCTAAAACAATTTTAAAAATATGCCAAAGGAAAAAAGAAGAAAAATGAAAAAGAAGAAGAAAAAGAAAATCCAGTCCTATCCTCAAGGAGTTCATAGTCTTCTGTGGGCATACAGCCATTGCCCAAAACAATCATATAAATAAATGTAAAATTCACCCTGGATAACTGTTTTGAGAGATAGCTACATTGTGATGTGAATGCATGTAACATAATGGTTTGATCTGGTTAGAGAGGATGGAGGATAAGTAGGAATAAGTAGGAATTAACCAGGGAAATCAAAGTGTGGGACAAAGTGTTTTCTATACCAAAGGAAAAACCAGAACAAACATACAGTGCTATGGGAAAAAGAAAAGTATTATTTATTAAAAGAACTAAAAATGGACTGGACGGTCGACTGAACTAATTTTCACACCTTCCTGTGGCCACACCTTTCGATGGTACACACACACACACACACACACACACACACACACACACACACACACATAAATCCTGAGCGTGACTATGTGACTTGTTTGTAGGAGAGGTGCCAGCTCCAAGATTGGGCTCCAAGGTATCTGGGACACTGATGCTCACTCCCCCAGACCATCAGTCTACCACACAAATAAACCTGAGCTAACCTGCCACAGGACGAGACATCACATGGAGTCCAGTTTCATCATCCCAGCCAGGCCTAGTCAGCCACCTAGCCTTCTGATGACCTGACCACAGACGTAGAATGAGCAAGGAAACAGCAACTAAGCCCAACTCAGATCTGCAGAACCACCAAGCTGATCTACGGACTAAAGAGAAAGACTAAATAGTTACTGTTTTAAGACGCTAAGTTTGGGGGTGGTCTGTTATTCTATGTAACACAAGGATTGATGTGGCTGGATTACAGAAAGCAAGGGGGAGTCTTGTGCCAGACAAAGCAGGAAAGATAGATAGGAAACAGACAGTGTAGAGTCTTATGTATACACATGGTAGTGAGCATTGTGTATCTCAACCACCTTGGCCCACTTCCACCCTCCTGAAAGCCAAGATCTTCAGGTTTCCCAAAGGTATCTTCACTTCCACCACTCCCCATCCATGTAGTTTAGGGGAGGTAGAATCTAGGTAAAGCCTGTCATCTAGACTTTGGTCAATCAATATATCCTATTCCCCTGGCCTCGGTAATTGGTTCAGGAGAGAACACATGACCCAAGCCAGTCCAAAGAGTGAATTAATCCAGGGCTCTGGTTAAGACTGCTGGGGTAATGGGGAGCCTGGGTAGCTCAGTGGGTTAAATGTGTGCCTTCAGCTCAGGTCATGAATCTCAGGGTCCTGGGATCCAGTTCTGTGGGAGCCTACTTCTCCTTCTCCTCCCTGCTCAAGCTCTCTCTTGCTCTATCTTTTGCTCTCTCTGTTTTCGGTCTCTCTCTCACAGACAAATAAAATCTAAAACAGACAAACAAACAAACAAAAACTGCTAGCAACACAGAGTTGCTAGCAGTTGTGTTGTGGCCAAGAAAGAGATCTCACCTGAGAAGAATCAACATGGAGGAAACAAAGTGGAGTGGAGAGAGACAGCAGTTCTTAGTTAAATTTTTAAAGTCCTTCAAGCTCTATTACAAAGCTGTAATCATCAAGACAGTATGGTACTGGCAGAAAAACAGACACAGGGATGCCTGGGTGGCTCAGTGGTTTAAGGCCTCTGCCTTCGGCTCAGGTCATGGTCCTGAGATCGAGCCCCGCATTGGGCTCTTGCTCAGTGGGGAGCCTGCTTCCTCCTCTGTCTCTGCCTGCCTCTCTGCCTACTTGTGATCTCTGTCTGTCAAATAAATAAATAAATAAAATCTTTAAAAAAACAAACAAACAAACAAACAAAAGTAGACACATAGATCAATGGAACAGAACAGAGAACCCAGAAATGGACTCTCAACTCTATGGTCAACTAATCTTCGACAAAGCAGGAAAGAATGTCCAATGAATAAAAGACACTCTCTTCAACAAACGGTGTTGGGAAAATTGGACAACTACATGCAAAAGAATGAAAGTGGACCATTTTCTTACACCACATACAAAAATAGACTCAAAATGGATGAAAGACCTAGATGTGAGACAGGAATGCATCAAAATCCTTGAGGAGAACACAGAAGCAACCTCTTCGACCTCAGCCACAGCAACTTCTTCATAAAAACATAAGCAAAGGCAAGGGAAGCAAGGGCAAAAAAGAACTACTGGGACTTCTTCAACATAAAAAGATTTTGCACAGCAAAGGAAATAGTCAACAAAACCAAAAGACAATGGACAGAATGGGAAAAGATATCTGCAAATGACATCAGGTAAAAAGTTACTATCGAAAATCTATAAAGAACTTATCAAACTCAGCACCCAAAGAACAAATAATCCAATCAAGAAATGGGCAGAAGACATGAACAGACATTTCTGCAAAGAAGACATCCACATGGCCAACAGACACATGAAAAAGTGCTCAACATCACTTGCCATCAGGGAAATACAAATCAAAACCACAGTGAAATACTACCTCACTGCAGTCAGAATGGCTAAAATTAACCAGTCAGAAAAGGACAGGTGTTGCAAAGATGCAGAGAAAGGGGAACCTCTCTACATTGTTGGTGGTTCAGCCACTCTGGAAAATAGTATGGAGTTTCCTTGAAAAGTTGAAAATATGGGAGAGAAGCAAGATGGTGGAGAAGTAGGAGATACTGTTTCAACCGGTCCCCTAAAGTGAGCTAATTTTCTACCAGAACACTCTGAACACCAATGAAACCAGTCTGAGATGTAACATTATACACTTCTAGATCTCTATGGGGCAGAAGACACAAGTGGAGAGGTAAAGTGTACTGGGAATGATCAGACTGAGATAGGAGGATAAACAGAAGGGGGAGGGAGTCACCAGAAGAGACCCATTGGAAAGTACTACCCCAACACAAAAGTGCCCTGTGATTGGGGACCAGCATTGACTTGGAGTCTAGTTAAAAGCACTCAAAAAGAACAAAAGATCATAAAGGGCAACTGGTGGAATCGGACAGTCATGGGCACGGGCCTAAGCCTTCGTACCCAGGATGGCTATGGCTGGTGACCACCCATGCCAGAGAGAGTTCCTGGTCCCAGAGCCCCCAGAATTGCATGGCTTGAAAGAGTCTGGTGGGTGCTCTTAGAAACCACAGACTTTTGCACTCTGCACTCACTGTGTGACCAGGCTCTGAACTGGGTTCCCCACCCATGCCTGAGAATTCTCCATGTGGGTGCTAGCCAGTGGTCTCTAGAACTGGCCGAGAGTCTGAACACTCCCAGCCTGGACTTGAAGGAATATCACAGACAGCAGTTCCAGCAAAGGCAGCCACTGAAAGTGGGCATCCTGGACCAATATTGCTTGCGGTTTGGCACTGGGGTGCAGAGACAGGCGGGCGCTTTGAGCAACCCTTTAGATGGTGGCTGGGTGCGTGCACTGCCTATTGGAGGTTGCTTGACTCAGGGGAGTTTGCAAAGGGGTAGTCTGTGTGTTCTGGACCACAGAAAGGAGCAGACTGAGGCTTCTCTCTGAGACTGAGGTCTGGGTGCAGTTTGCCTTTCTCTAAACCTCTGAAAAGCCAAGCCACAAAAAGCCTCCTAAGGGGGGGGGACCACCTCCAGAGAAGAAAAGCCTGAAAAACTGGCTTCCATGGGACCCAGCCCCTTGATAGGGGTCTGGAGGACTCAACTGAAGCAAGAATGACTGAAAAACAATGCGGCAGTCCTCTCCCCCAGAAAGCCAGCCAAAAGAACAAGAGGACAGCCACCACAGGTCCCCATAAAATTGTAAAACCCCAACAGCAGGGGAAAGCAATATATTAAGCTCCCGGTATTGCCCTAAAACCTGTATATTTCATAGATCCAATTATTATTTTTAAATTGTTCTTTTTAATTTTTTAACCTACTTACCATTACAACTAGAGATTTAATACAACATATTCCATAATAACCTTTTAACTTGAACTTTTTTTCATACATATACCTGTATTTTTTTCCTTTTCTATTTTATATTTTTAATATACATATATAATATACATACATACAAATTTAAGCTTCAAGGTAATCCTCTTTCCCTAATCAATGCCACCACTATATATAAACCAGTTTTAATCTCCCTTTATCTCTGGAAACTTGAGTCCTTTAATGAAGATATCAAGATACACCCAGGAAGAATCAAAATAACCTTCCTCGCCCACATCCAGGATTTATAACAACCCTCCCATCTTTTTCTTCTGTCAGTGTTTCTGTGTATTTGTTTTTGTTCTGGTATTATATAAATCTCATCCTTGGGGTTCATTTTGGATGGCTTCTTTTTTTTTTTTTTCTTGTCATTTACTTTTGTCTGTCTTTTTGTTTATATACCTTATAAATCTTACCTTTGGGGCCCATTCTGGCTGGGTCTTCTCTTTTTGCTATCTCTTTCTTTCTCTCTCTCTTTCTTTATTCTTTCTTTTTGGTGGTGACTTCCGATTGCTGAGAAGCATTCTAGAATGCACCTTGCCTGGATCGCGGTTGATATATTCAGCTACACATCCTCTCAACCACCCCTCACCAAAATGACTAGGAGAAACAACCAACAGAGGAAAAATTCAGCGACTGTGCCCTCTCCATCAGAGCTATTGGATATGGACATAAACAGTCATGTCAGAAAGGGAATTCAGGGTAACAATTATCCAGGCAATGACTAGGTTGGAGAAAACCATTAGTGACAACATGGAATTGATTACAGCAGAAGTGAAAGCTGCCCTGGGAAGAAGTTAAAAATGCTATCCATGAGATCCAATCTAATCTAAAATGTTCTAACAGCTAGGGTAACTGAGGTGGAAGATAGAATTAGTGATCTAGAGGACAAATTGATAGAGAAAAAAGATCAGGAGGAGGCCTGGAACAAATAGCTTAGAAGCCATGAAAACAGAATTAGGGAATAAATGATGCTATGACACATTCCAGTGTCAGAATTATTGGGATCCCTGAGGGGGAAGAGATAGAAAAAAGACTAGAAGATATAGTTAAACAAATTCTCCATGAAAATTTTCCAAGGGTGGGGAATGGAACCAGTGTTTGTGTACTAGAGGTAGAAAGATCACCCCCAAGATCAATAAATCTAGAAAGACCTCGAGGCTTGATTGTAAGACTGATGAATCATAATTTTAGGCAAGAGCTTTTGAGAGCAGCTAGGGGGAAGAGATTCTTTACATACAAAGGAAGGTACATCAGAATAACATCAGACCTATCCACAGAAACTTAGCAAGCCAGAAAGGGCTGGCAAGACATATTCATGGCACTAAATGAGAAGAACATGCATCCAAGAATACTTTATCCAACAAGACTGACATTCAAAATGGATGGTGAGATAAAGAGCTTCCAAGACCGGCAAGGTTTAAAAGAGTATGTGGCCACCAAGCCAACACTACAAGAAATATTAAGGGGGGGTTTCTACAAAAGAAGAAAGAACCAAAGAGTGTCATAGAACGGAAATTCTATGAGATAATCTATACAAACAAGGACTTCACAGGCAACATGATGTCAATAAAAACATATCTTTCAATAATCATACTCAACGTGATAATCACTCAAAATGCTCCCATAAAATGGCACAGGGTTGCAAACTGGATAAAACGACAGGACCCATCCATATACTACCTATAAGAGACACATTTGGAACCTAAGCGCACATCCAGACTGAAAGTGAAGGGATAGAGAAGCATCTTTCATTCCAGTGGGCCTCAAAAGAAAGCTGCAGTATGATTCTCATATCAGATAAATTAGATTTCAAACTAAAGACTGTAGTCAGAGATAAAGGGGGACACAACATTATTCTTAAAGGGTCCACCAAGAAGATCTAACAATTATAAATATTTATGTCCCCAATACAGGAGCATCCAACAACATAAGACAACTGTTAATCAAGATACAGAGTCATATTGATATACACCCCACCCTCAGTAATAGACAGATCATTCAAGCAGAAAATCAATAACGAAACAAGAGCATTGAATGACACATTGGACGAGATGGACCTCATAGATATATAGAGAACATTCCACCCTAAAACAACAGAATACTCATCCTTCTCGAGCAAACATGAACTTTCTTCAGAATAGACCACATGCTGGGTCACAGATCAGGGCCCAACTGATACCAAAACACTGAGATATTCTCTGCATATTCTCTGCAAAACACTGTATATTCTTAGACCACAATGCTTTGAAACTGGAACTCAAACACAAGAAAAAGAATGGAAGGAATTCAAACACTTGGAAGCTAAAGACCACCCTGCTTAAGAATGTTTGGATCAACCAGGTAATCAAAGAAAAACTTAAACACTTCATGGAAACCAATGAGAATGAGCCTATGGGATACGGCAAAGGGGGTCTTAAGGGGGAAATACATAGCCATCTGAGCTTCCCTCGAAAAAAAATTGAAAAATCCAGAATACACAGCTCTCTTTACACCTTAAAGAACTGGAGAATCAACAACAAATTAAGCCAACCCCACACACAGGAAGGGAAATAATCAAGATTAGAGCAGAGATCAATGAGATAGAAATTAGAGATACAGTAGAACACATCAACAAAACTAGAAGCTGGTTTTTGGAAAGAATCAATAAGATCAATAAACCACTAGCCAAACTAATCCAAAAGAAAAGAGAGAGGACCCAAATTAATAAAATTATGAATGCAAAGGGAGAGATCACAACTAATACCAAGGAAGTAGAAATAATCATCAGAAATTATTATCAACAGTTATATGCCAATAAGTTAAGCAACCTAGACAAAATGGATGCATTCTGGAAACCTATAAACTTCCAAAACTGAATCAGGAAGAAATTGACAACCTGGATAGACCAATATCTAGTAACGAGATTGAAGCAGTGATCAAAAACAAGATCCTAGGACTTGACAGATTCCCTGAAGAATTCTATCAAACGTTCAAAGAAGAAATAATGCCTATTCTCCTAAGCTGTTTCAAAAGATAGAAACAGAAGGAAAACATCCAGACTCTTTTTCTGAAGCCAGCATTACCCTGATCCCCAAACCAAGCAAACACCCCACCAAAAAGGAGAATTTCAGACCAATATCCCTGATGAATACAGAAGCCAAGATTCTCAATAAGATCCTAACAAATAGGATCCAACAGTACATTAAAAAGGTTATTCATGGGGCTACCTGGGTGGCTCAGTGGGTTGGGCCTCTGCCTTCAGCTGGGGTCATGATCTTGGGGTCCTGGGATCAAGTCTTGCATCAGGCTCTCTTCTTGGTGGGGAGCCTGCTTCCCCCCTCTCTCTGCCTGTCTCTTTGCCTACTTGTGATCTCTCTCTCTCTCTGTCAAATAAATAAATAAATAAAATTTTAAAAATGGAAAAAAAGAAAAGATTATCCACCATGACCAGGTAGGACTTATCCATGGGATGCAAGGGTGGTTCAACATTCTCAAATCAATCAATGTAATAGAACAAATCAATAAGAAAAGAGAAAAAAACCACATGGTCCTCTCAATTGATGCCAAAAAACATTTGGTAAGATATAGCATCCATTCCTGATTAAAACAATTCAAAGTATAGGGACAGAGGGAACATTTCTCAACTTCATAAAATCTATGAAAAACACACAGCGAATATCAACTTCAGTGGGGATGAAATCCTTCCCTTTGAGGTCAGAAACACAACAAGGATGTCCACTCTAGTCACTGTTGTTCAACATAGTACTAGAAGTCCTAGCAACAGCAATCAGACAACAAAAAGAAATAAAAGGTATTCAAATTGTCAAAGAAGAAGTAAAACTCTCTCTCTTTGCAGATGACATGATACTTTATATGGAAAACCCAAAAGACTCCAGCCCCAAAGTACTAGAGCTCATACAATTCAGTAATGTGGCAGGATACAAAATCAATGTACAGAAATCAGTTGCTTTCTTATACACTAACATTGAAAAAATCTAATGGGAAATTAGGCAATTGATTCCATAGTACTATACCACCAAGAACCATAAGATACCTAGGAATAAATTTAACCAAAGAGGTAAAGGATCTGTATTTGAAGAACTATGGAACACTCATGAAAGAAATTGAAGAAGACACAACATGATGGAAGAGCATTCCATGCTCATGGATCAGAAGAATAAAAATTGTTAAAATGTCTATGCTGTCTAGAGCCATCTATACATTCAATGCCATCCCAATCAAAATTCCACTGGTATTTTTCAAAGACCTGGAACAAACAATCTTGAAATTTGCATGGAATCGAAGAGACCCCAAATTGCTAAGGAAATGTTGAAAAAGAAAAACAAAACTGGAGGCATCACATTGCCTGATTTCAAGCTTTACTACAAATCTATGATCACCAAGACAGCATGGTACTGGCACAAAAACAGACACATAGACTAGTGAAACAGAGTAGAGAGCCCAGATATGGAACCTCAACTCTAAGGTCAAATAATCTTTGACAAAGCAGGAGAAAATATACAGTGGAAAAGACAGTCTCTTCAATTAATGGTGCTGGGAAAAGTGGACAGCTCTGTGTAGAAAAATGAAACTTGACCACTATCTTACACCATATGCAAAGATAAAGTCAAAAGGGATAAAAGACCTCAACGTGAGGCAGGAATCTATCAAAATCCTAGAGAAGAACATAGGCAGTAACCTCTTTGACATCAGCCACAGCAGCTTCTTTCAAGATAAGTCTCCAAAGGCAAAGAAAACAAAAGCAGAAATGAACTTTTGGGACTTCATCAAGATCAAAAGCTTCTGCACAGCAAAGGAAACAGTCGATGAAACAAAGAGGCAACCCACAGAATGGGAGAAGATATTTGCAAATGACACTACAGACAAAGCGCTGATATCCAAGATCTATAAAGAAGTCCTCAAACACAAACCCCATAAAACAGATAATCATGTCAAAAAATGGGCAGAAGGCATGAACAGATACTTCTCCAAAGAAGACATACAAATGGCTATCAGACACATGAAAAAATGTTCATCATCATTAGCCATCAGGGAGATTCAAATCAAAACCACATTGAGATACCACCTTACACCAGTTAGAATGGCCAAAATTAACAAGACGGGAAACAACATGTGTTGGAGAGGATGCGGAGAAAGGGGAACCCTCTTACACTGTTGGTGGGAATGCAAGTTGGTGCAGCCACACTGGAAAACAGTGTGGAGATTCTTTAAGAAATGAAAAATAGAGCTACCCTATGACCCTGTAAATGCACTACTGGGTATTTACCCCAAAGATACAGATGTAGTGATAAGAAGGGCGACATGTACCCCAGTGTCCATACCAGCAATGGCCACAGCCACCAAACTGTTTAGAAAGAACCAAGATGCCCTTCAGTGGAAAAATGGATAAAGAAGAAACGGTCCATATATACAATGGAGTATTATGCCTCCATCAGAAAGGATGAATACCCACCTTTTGTATCAACATGGACATGACTGGAAGAGATTATGGTGAGTGAAATAAGTCAAGCAGATAGAGTCAATCATCATATGGTTCCACTTACTTGTGGAGCATAAGGAATAACACAGAAGACATTGGGAGATGGAGAAGAGAAGTGAGTTGGGGAAAATTGGAGGGGGAGACAAACCATGAGGGACTATGGACTCTGAGAAACAAACTGAGGGTTTTGGAGGGGATTGGGGTGATGATCCTGGTGTTAGGTATTATGGAGGGCACGTATTGCATGGAGCACTGGATGTGGTGCATAAACAATTGGAACAGTGAAAAAAATTAAATTAAATTAAATTAAGTTAAAAGAAAAAAAAGTTGAAAATAGAGCTACCCTATGATCCAGCAATCACACTACTGGGTATTTTCCCTAAAGATACAAATATAGTGATCTAAAGGGGCACATGCCCCTGAATGTTTATAGCAGCAATGTCCACAATAGCCAAATTATGGAAAGAGCCTAGACATCTATCAACAGAAGAATGGATAAAGAAGATGTGGTGTACATATATATAATGTAATACTATGCAGCCATCAAAAAAAAAATTCCTGCCATTTGCAATGATGTGGCTGGAAATAGAGGATATTATGCTAAGAGAAATAAGACAATCAGAGAAAGACAATCATCATATGATACCTCTGATATGAGGAATTTGAGAGGCAGGGCGGGGGTTCATGTGGGTAGGGAGGGAAAAATGAAACAAGATGGGACTGGGGAGGGAGACAAACCATAAGAGATTCTTATCTCAAACTGAAACAAACTGAGAGTTGCTGGTGGGGGTGGTGGGCAAGGAGGGACTGATAGGGCCGCTGGGTGATGGACACTGGGGAGGGTATATGCTGTGGTGAGTACTGTGAATTGTGTAAGACTGATGATTCACAGACCTGTACCCCTGAAACAAATATATGTTAATTTTAAAAAAATGTAAGTCCTGAGCCTGGGCTATTGGACAGAATTATCCAGTAACATTTCTTTTTTTATTTAAGTCAGCTTGAATTAGATCATTTATTACTTATAATCAAAAGAGTCTGAACCCACATTAGGTACTTTTGTCTTTATCCCAGGAACACCGGGGAGACCTTGAAGGGTTTGAAGCAGGGGATGAAAATGAGTACGTTTGTATTTCGGAAGATCTTTCAGCTGTTGTGCAGGAATGGGTTACAGAAGCTTTAGGCTGAAGGATGGAGAAGGGTTAAGATGGTTTCCTAGGAGTCCCGATGAGAGCACATGGTGACTGGGACTAAAGTCAGATAAAAAGAAGACCCACTTTGAGCCACCACTTAACAGAAATAAAACATATACTGGAAGAAAGGGACATTCCAGGCATACCAATTTTGCTTTGGTGCCTGTAAACCAAGGCACACAGCCCATCCGCAGACTCACAGAGGCCACGTTGCTGGCAATGCTGTCCAACACAGCTGGGTGGCCCTTGCCCAATCCTTACCTCTCTAAATTATCTTTTCCTCACATCTCTAGTTTTGAATAAGCTTCTTCTCCCACCTAGTATTGGCATAAACCCTCATACTTCCCCCCCATTTTTTTTTTTTTTTTTTAATTTAAAGCCCTTCAACTTACACAAGGCTCTTGAATTTCTCAAGTCTTGGTGCCGGATCTTTACATCTTCTGTATCAAAATTTGACATCACTGTACTAAGGCTAATTCTAGGAAACAACAAATTTGGCTAAGAGCAAATGTGGTTCATCAGAGTATTTTAGTAATAGTGAAAAGCTCCACCAATAAGAAAATTCTTACCTGAATGTAGTAATTTGTGATAGTATGAAAACTTTAAAGTGATCATTGAAAATATCTTAGGAAGATACAAATTCTTTTAAAGCAATATATATTCTATGCCCAATCTATTTAATCAAGATAAAAATTTATATAAAAACTACGTGAATATACATAAAGCAACAGTACTTGTGTTTAAAAATGTTTGCATGACTTGGACTATCTTTTCCCTCTGATTTCTGAGATTTCTTTCTTCTTTCTATTTTACTTTTAAAAATTTGCACAAAAGAGAAAGAAGGAATAGTATGGTCTAATCCTCCAATTAGTCCCATTGGTAATCTGTCCAACACCAGTTTTATAAAGGTGTATTGAATTTTTTTTTTTTTTAGATTTTATTTATTTGACACAGAGATAGTGAGAGACAACAAAAGCAGGGGGAGTGGCACGCAGGCAGGCAGATGGAGAGGGAGAAGCAGGCTCCCTGCTGAGCAAGGAGCATGATGTGGGGCTCGATCCCAGGACTCTGGGATAATGACATGAGCCGAAGGCAGCCGCTTAGCTGACTGAGCCACCAAAGCACCCCAGATGTATTGAATTTAGACATCACGTTGCACTTGCTACTAAAGCAGTGACCACTTTATGGATTTGGGAAGCAGCATCCTGGGAGAGTAATATTAATGGAAATGCTAGAAAGGTCCACAATGCCATGTCTGCTGTTCTGAGATCCAAATAGCTATAAAAAACGAAAAACTTTTCGTGAAACATTTGATGACAAAATCTGACCTAAACTGACATGAGGCTAACTTTACCACTTAGTGTGAATATTCATCCATTTTGCAGAAAGATGAGTGTGTGTGATTACAGGGTTCTTTCCAGTCCCTAATGTGTTGTGATAGGCAATCTATACACCATATTACTTTTCTAAAATCCAAAAGTTCAGCTATACCTCTGGCCTCAAGGTTTCCTATAAAACATCATGGAATGTGTTCTTCTTCAGGTTTAATGGTATGGAAATAACAATAACTCTCCTAATCATAATATGACTATAGTGTCCAGGGCTTCTATTTTTTTCATTTAAAAAAAAAAAAGATTTTATTTATTTATTTGACAGAGAGAGATCACAAGTAGGCAGAGAGGCAGGCAGAGTGAGAGGGGAGAAGCAGGCTCCCCGCTGAGCAGAGAGCCCAATGTGTCTCGACCCCAGGACCCTGGGATCATGACCTGAGCTGAAGGCAGAGGCTTTAATCCACTGAGCCACCAGGCATAGGGTTTCTATTTCAATCTACACTATGTACCAGATAACTCTTTGTGACAACTTCTCAGTGTACTCTTTTTTAAGATTGATTTATTTATTTGAGGGAGAGAGTGAGCGGGGGGGTTGGGCGGAGGACAGAGGGAGAGAGAAAATTCTTAGGCAGACTCTCCACTGAACATGGAGCCCAACATGGGACTCAATCTCAGGACCCTGAGGTCATGACCTGAGCAGAAACCAAGAGCCAGACACTTAACGGAAAGGGCCCCTTTCTTGATGTACTCTTAATTCATTTCATCCTCACAACTACACTGTGAAGAAGTCTTTACTACCCCAGCTCTATAGTTGAAGAAAGTGATGTTCTAAGAGAAATGACCTGACCACAGTCACACAATGGCCAGCTCTGAAGTTGGCCCTTATGAGGTTTCTCCGGCCTACTTCAGCAATAAAGATGACTTTACTCCCCAACTAATTCTGCTGCAATGATTAACTGTACTTCCATTCCCACCACTCCCTGCTCAGGCCAACTCCATTCCTGCCTCTCTCCTCTCTCCTCTCTCCATTAGCTCTGATTTAGATCAGGCAAGTGATTCACCTCATAAACTGACCACTCATTAAAGCAATTGATGTTAAATATTCTGGTTGTTTCAGCTTTGCTGGGAGAGAAAACTATGATTTACAAAGCTGTTTCCGCATGTCAGACACACTTGTTTGGCATATGGCACCTTCTTTCATCTTCCCAACAGGGACTGAGGTAGATTTTATTATTTTAGTTTTCAGATGTCAACTGATCATGAGGATGATCTCAAAGTTATTCCAAAAGGAACTACTATTTATTGAGTGACATCATCATGCAGGGCAGTATCTACCAAAGTAATTCATGGATGAATGCCATCCAAATCTTGGAGATCCCTAGCTCCCTCTCTAGCCCAACCCAAACACAATATCTAGAGGTTGAACCCTAGAATCTTCCCCCAGATAATTCTGATGCTAGAAAGTTTGAGGCTGGCCTGGTGGGACAGGTGTGGGCTTTGAAACAGAAGCACTCCCCAGCAGGCAAGCCCACACTCCATCACATCCAGCTGTGTGACCTTGGCTAAGTTTCTTCCCTTTTCTGAGCCTGTCTACTTATGTATAAGGTGATGCTACTCACCTTATACATAAGGTATATGTATTAGGTGAGTGTACATTGCCTCATAAATTATGGAGAGTAAACAAGTCACCATATGTGATGTTTGCAGCATGCGATAAAATAGATATTTAATAGATGCTATAGAAAACAATGAATAAAGTTAATAAAGGATGAACAAAATAAAATCTATTTCACTCTTCTGTTGCATTTCACTAGCTATGTTACTTTGCCTGAGTCTTTTTCTAAAATTTCCCCCGGTGTCTATTTGTTGACTTAACTTGGAGGAGACCCACTTAGAGACTTATTACCTCTCTTGTACACTTAATGCTCCTTTATTTGAGCTTGGATCCGAGTTCACACAAAAACATTATCAAGTGAGATCAGAGAGGATGTTTGCCGGCGCTGATGGTGCCAGGCAGCATTTCTAAGCCTTGCTCACAGTGATGGAGACACTCGCAAGTAAACCCTGAAGCTAGCCCTGAGTCTCACCTGTTTATAATGTCACTTGGTATTTAGAAAACAACTTTGAGCATAAAACGCCCTTGTCATAACAATCAGAGGCAAGCCCCTTACACTGAGGTAGCCCCTATTTTAGAATGTCCTTGGTCAAATTCTGGGCCCCAGGAAAAGTTGTTTCTGCTTAGATAATTTCTAAAGCTTATTTTGGCTACTTTTAGAAGTAGATAGTCTATTCCAAAATGCCTTCCATTTAATTCACGTAGTAGACAAATATGGCATCCCATCCATTCACCTTCGTCATAAAATGAGCTAGGATAGTGATCCCACTTTTCAGAGAGGAGAATTGAGGTAGTGTCTCAAGACCCAACCCTCCATGAGTTTACAGGACTCATATCCTTGGTACCTGAACCATCTGTGTATATGTAAGCCTTAGCATTTTATTTGCTTGAAAATTTTATTGACAAGAAAATTCGCAACTTTTATTACTTAGAAATTTTTTAACTCATTTTTTAGAGTATAGATTTTTTCAGGATACAATTTCATTCCTGCTACTATTGAAATGGTAAATGCCTCCACTTGTGTGTTCAGAGGTTGGGGCTAAACATCCCTGTGGATAAACTAATTCGATAAACAATCTGTGAATAACATTTCTCAGAAATTCAGGCTGAAACCATTACAAGAAGCTAGTATTTCAGATCCTCTGGCCCTGACTCGGTCTCTAGATCATACCTTCGAGACTCTGCTTCTCAGAGCCTTCTTTTTTTATTATGTCAATACAGTATGCATAATAAATACCCCTGAATATAATATGGGGGACATCGAAAGAAGCTGAATAAACAGTTTGATCCATTTTATTTAGAAGACTAGGGGATGTGGCTTTTTTTTTTTTTTTTTTTAAAGAAAGTGCAAGGTGCGGGGTCTAAAATGCCTGGGTTTGACCAGTAGCCCCCGTCCGCTTCCTGCATCTCCTCCTCATTGCAGAACGCGGAGCAGCTCTGGTTTACCCCCTTGTTAAAAACAAGACAAGGGGGCCCAAATGGAGTCCCTTATGCCAAGAGTCACATTACGAAAGTGGAACTTAACTGTAGTGCAGTTTCAGCTTTCCTACACCTGGAGTCTTTTTTTTTTTTCTTTTTAATTACTTTAGAGACACAGCAAGAGCATGCCTGCCAGCAGGGGAAGGGACAAAGGGAGAGGGAGAGAGAGAGGATCTCAAGCAGACTCCCTGCAGAGCACGGAGCTCGACCTGGGGCTCCATCTCACAACCAGAGATCGTGACCTGAGCCGAAATCAAGAGTCAGATATATAACTAACTGACTGACCACCCAGGCACTCCCCACCCCAACCAAAAGGAATCGTAAACCAGCTGATCAGAAATCACCTGATCAGCACTAGCTAAGTCATCTGCCTGATAGGCCCCTGCCATCCGTGAAGGAAAGTTAACATTGCAATGACCAACCTGCCTTTTTTGCCACTATAACTTCCTTGTTCCTGCTTCCTTCTGCCTATTAAAAAGTCTTACATTTTGCATAGCTCCTCATAGCTCTGTTCTATCTGTTGGAACAGATGCTGTCCGATTCAAGTTGATTTTTGCTCAAATAAATTCTTGAGGCACCTGGGTGCTTAGTGGGTTAAACATCTGCCTTTGGCTCAGGTCATTATCCCAGGGTCCTGGGATCCAGCCCCACATTTGGCTCCTTGCTCAGCAGAGAGCCTGCTTCTCCCTCTGTCTGTTGCTCCCCCTGCTTGTGCGTTCTCTTGCTATCTCTGTCAAATAAGTAAACAAAATGCTTAAAATACATAAATAAATTCTTAATATTTTTAATACGCCTCAGTTTACCTTTTAACACCCTTTATGGAATGGTCACACTATTACCTTCATCAAAGGGTTCCTGGAAGGAACAAATAAGGCAGTGTATATATGGTATATATTTACATACGGTGTGCGCTCTGTATGTTTATTTTGTTTCTGAGTCCCTTTCCTTCCTCGGTCTGGAACCTGAGGTTCCCAGCCTACAAACTGCTGAGGAATGTGTTAGCTGAGAGCCTGGGCTAGGGCCTTGAGTAACCCAAGTTTACATGCATGTCGGCCACTTACTTGCTGTGTGATTTTAGACAAGTTAACTCACCTCTCTGTGCTTTGGTTCCCTGACCTGTAAAATGGAGAAATAACAGTAACTCCTTCACAGGGTTGTTGGAAGAACTCAGTGCATTAGCACATCACAGAACAAGTACCTTAATGAGTGTTAACTATCATCACCATCATCACCATCACTTCCTACATTGAACATTTTTATACTTTTGAAAGTTGCATTCAGTTCAATAGACCACTACTGTGATATTTAACAAAGTATTGCTTCAGTGTACCTTTGTTTCAAATACCCAAAAGGTTTTAAATTATAGTTGTGAATTACCCACTGATAGGATCTACTTGATTATTTATAAACTCCAAAGCAATTCAGAACATTTTTTACAAACCTGTCCCCTTCATCCAAATTTCCAACCCCCAGAGTGCAGACTGTGTTTAAAACAACCCAACATAAAACAAAGATGTTTTGACACTACTGCTTAGTGGTATCACGGAGAAGATAGGAAAACGTTCTGTTTGGTCAATGCCTTGAGGACTGAAGACACGCTGCAGACTTCTGAATTTTCCCACCATAATCTCAGGGCTAATACAATCATTTTTCTCTGTGGATTCTGCATTGAGTAAGGATTTAAAAGGAGACAGCGCTTTGCAGGCCTTCTTGTCTCCCTGGGCTCAACCTGAGCTTTGCCCTTTATTAACAGCGATTTCATTTTTGATACGCAGGAAAAGAGATGCAAAGTTCAGGCTTTTTCAAAAGGCTAAACCAGCATCTGGGCCTGCAGTGGTCTCCCCTGTGTGATAACTATGTGGGGTTTCAGCAGTTTTCCTGTTGCTTGGTATTCCCAGTGTCGGGCACATGAAGGATGGGGCAGTGAGCCAAGCAGACTTGGGGGAGTGTGCGTTACCCTAATGCCAGGGCCCCAGAGGAATTGTCTGACAACTTTTGCTGCCGAGGGGCCAGCCCTGTCCTATGTTCCCTCCAGGTTTCTTAACTCAGAGTGACCAGCTGTGCCTTAAATTCTGAGACTGCCCCAGCATCTTTCCTATCCATTCTTCCTTTTTTCTTAAGTTAAACAATGATCATTTCTATTGGTAGCAACAAATATAATCTTAACAAATACATTCATTGATCACTTAATGTACATCTCACTGTACTTTTCATTTCTTCATTTCCACCACGTAGCACTATTTTACCAGCCTATTTTAGAAATGGGAAAACCAAGGCAAAGAGAGGTTATGTTACTTTCCTAAAGTCACACACCTAATTGGCGAAAAAACTGTACTTGAATCCAAGTAAAGTAGTTCAAATGTCCTTGTGATACACTCCCAGGTTGGGCCCCTTTAGAAGTTGTCTCTAGGAGAAGAAGCAGTTTTAGCACATGTATTATGCCCAGAATGACAGGGGACATTAAAACAACCAGGATGAGAATGGGGTGCCAGGTCTCACTTAAGCAAGACTGAAAAGATATTATTTTCATTGATTAAAAAACAAAAATAAGAAAGTGCTTTATAGGTAAGTAAACATGTCCACAGACATAATTCGGCAGAAATGAAATGCAGCCAGCTGTCCACTAGTGGAATCACAGGGAATATATCCAAAGTAACAACATAGCTCAAAATTCCACATATGGCAGTGAGAACAGAAAGCAGGGAGAAAGCAGGGACATGTAAGCTGCCTCTTCACCTCCACTCCCTACTGCCCCTCACTTCTGGAGGAAGCTCCAGCCTCTCCCTGTGGGCCTCCTCACTGCTTTGATGGTCCAAATCGCTGCTACTTTTTCTATTTCTGAGACTGTCCTTTCCCTAATGAATCGCGGCTCCAGGTCACCTCTGCGGAAGGCAGGTACACTTGGAGAGGCTGGGAATGCCGTTAACCTCTCCCCCTCACCCCTCCCCAGGAGGGCCTCTACACATAAAAACATGGACCATGACCGTAACTCTCATTTCCTGCGTGCCTCCCATGTGGGGGGTGCTGTGTGGAGCTCTTCCTTGAGCCATCATGGCTCCACCACCCCCTGTCCTGTCAGGAGGGCATCATTGCTCCCATTTTAGAAATGCAGGAGCTGAGAATAAAAGCGATGTAAGTAACCGGCCCAAAGGTGGGGCAGCCAGGATTTCTTGGCTTGCAGGTCACAGAAACCTGCTCTGGCCAACAAGCAGAAAGAAGACTGTATTGACAGGATGTCAGCTGCTCTCTGCATTCAGAGAAACAGAAAACGAAACAAGAACAAGACAAGTCCCAGCATCAGGAATTACATAAACAACTTGTGTGATAGTTCCAAAGGGATGGATGGGCTCTACCACTCTTGTCAGGTCCTACTCAAGACACAGATGCTAGGAGAGTCGTAGTCCTAGGCTAGGAAAGGGCAGCACACCTAGACTGATATTCCCACTTTCCCACAAAGAAGGAAAGATATTCCGTTCCAAAAGAGCTCATGCACTGTTAGGAAGGAGGATGAGCAAAAATTACCATCTGTATCTTTGATATTCTGAAGTGGCAGAAAAGGATTCAAACCCAGGTCCCTCGGACAGTAAAGTCAGAGCACTCTTCTTGATGTTCGTGGAGGAAAGGGAAGGCGGGTGAAGATAACCAATCAGAGTTTCTTAGGGCTCAACATCTTTAACTACACTGACAAGGAACAGAGAACAGAGCCCAGTGCTGGACACAGAGGAGGAGCTGGGTAAGTTCTTGCTGCATAGATAAATCAAAAAGATGCATGAGAAAGCCAGGGAAGCTGGCATTCTGATTCTGATTCTGATTCTGATTCTCCCTATTTCCCACCCTGGGGAGAACAGGCACCTGTTTGTTATCCTGAACGCTTATCTGTCTGAACCATGCACTGCTTGAGGGTCAGAGTGGAATTAAAAAGCTGAGCCCTCCTTTTCTTTATGAAACCAAGACATGATCAGCCTGGCCTCCACGGAACTGGACAGCAAGCAGCCTATCTGACGTTCGTGCCTCTAGGCAGACACACACAAAGAATCTTCTTTGGTGGGGGGAAAGAAGATAGACGACAGTGCCCACATACTGCCTCCTGCTTTCAGAGGAAGCTGCGTGTTTCTTAGAGAAAGAGCTATGAACCTGGCATGGTATGGTCTTCCCTTAATTCAAAATTTCAGAGCCTGAAAGACTCAGATCTAAAGGGATATGCTGCTTTAGTGAAAGAGAGAAGAAAGGAAGATCATATAATTGGGGGTCAGGAGGAGAATGCTGTCTCATGCTGCTAGTTTTCTCTCTTGGATCTTCCTTGGCCCTGGAAATCTAGGAGGGGACTTTTCATCTCTAAAAGACTACTTGGGTTTAATGTAAAAAAAATAATAATAATAAACACTGTGGGAGCCATACCTTTTCTGTTGACTTCATTGATCCTGTGACCAATGGCATCCATGGGATCATACATCACTGGAGCTGGAATAATTTGATGTTCTTTTAGGTGCACAATGAGACCTCAGCTCTAAGATGGAGAGGCTCGAAAAACCACTAAGTTCATTTCTGTCATTTGCAAGGTCAAGCTCCACCAGTGAGAGCTCAAAATAGTTTGTTGCTGAAAGAATAAGTCAGCTGCTAAAATGAACACAGATGAAGGAGACCCCAGAAATCACCAGCTCCTCTCAGAGAAGCCGAATGCTTACCTACTGGAAAGTGGAACGTTTTAAAGGGCTCACCATATTCTTGTAACAAATTCAAAACAAAACTCATATAAAATATTTTATTTTTACGACTATCATTCAAAGCTTAATATGCTTTTTTGGAGTCCTTAACACAGGGCCTCAGAGAAACAATCTAGACTTTCTCTTTTTTGTAAATTAAAAAGTACATTATGACTGATCACAGAGCAGAGCAGACAGTAGTGCTCAATAACCTTGAACCATGTTTCCACGTCACAAGTTTCCCAGCTGTCTTCTAATAATGAGAACTATAGGTAGGGAGAATCTATCACTTGGATCATCCAAAGATTGTTACAATTTTTTCAGCAGCATGCTTTAAACTGTGATTACATCACAAGGGGTGTGCTGATGGAGTTAAGTGCCATAGACACAATGACTAAGCCCCATTACGGTCCAATTAGGAAAAAACTGGAGAACTTCCCAGGGTCTCATGGTTCATGAGATGCTCAGCTTCTTACTCTTACTTCCTATGTGCAAGACACAGACAATATCACAGCTCAGAGTAATTCAAAGCACAACTTTGGGCAGAAATGCCTCTCTCTTCAGCTTTGACTGTTTCTTTCAAAGTTTGGAATGGCAGGGATATCCATGAGCAGTTTTCATTTAAAAGGAGTTTTCGGGGCTGCCTGGGTGGTTCTGTTGGTTAAGTGGCTGCCTTCAGCTCAGATCATGATCCCAAAGTCCTGGGATCAAGCCCCATGTCCCGGCTCGCTGAGCAGGGAACCAGCTTCTCCCTCTCTCTGCCCCTCCCCCTGCTAATGTTCTCTCTCTCTCTCTTTTTCTCACAAACAAAATATTTAATTTAAAAAAAGGAATCTTGGGCTGACTTCTTAGATGCCTGCTTTCTATTTTATACCTAACTCTGGGAGCTTTGAACATAATAACTTCTTGTTAAATTACTTCTGAAATAGGGAAAATAAGTTTTAGACAACAATAACAAAAACTGAGTTACACTTAAGAACTGTCTTAACTAACCTAACATAGGCTCATTTAATCATTGAGCTTTAAGATTAAAAAAAAAAAAATCCAGCTCACAAGATTCAGGAATCCATTTATTCCACACACACTTGGTGAGCATGTGTTATGGCCCAGGCTTTTGGCCACCAGGCACTGGGGACATAGTGACAGACAGGACAGTCTCTGCCTTCATAGGCTTCCTCTCAGGAAGGTAGAAAATGGACATGTTATCAATCAACAAATGCTACATTTCCAGTCTTGAGAAGAGTACTAAAGAAAACAGAACAGATTAGCATGATAAAGCATATATCCCTTGGTGCGTGCCTTTTAGCATCTGTACTTTGATGAAACAAATCTTGGCTTTATTTTTAATGCTGTTTTCCACTGGTATTTCCCTCTTCTGTCATTTTAGCTCTTTGTTTTGCTTTTCTGAGCTGAATAGATCAACAATGACTGTATTTCTTCTGGGATGGACTGTCTGACTCTAAATTGATCTAGAAGCACTTTGGTACTTTTTTTTTCTTTAAGATTTTATTTATTTATTTGATAGAGAGAAATCCAAGTAGATGGAGAGGCAGGCAGAGAGAGAGAGAGGGAAGCAGGCTCCCCGCCGAGCAGAGAGCCCGATGTGGGACTCGATCCCAGGACCCCGAGATCATGACCTGAGCCGAAGGCAGTGGCTTAACCCACTGAGCCACCCAGGCGCCCCGGTACTTTTTTTTTTAAGATTTTATTTATTTATTTATTTGACAGACAGAGATCACAGGTAGGCAGAGAGGCAGGAAGAGAGAGAGAGGGGAGGAAGCAGGCTCCCCACTGAGCAGAGAGCCTGATGGGGGCTCGATCCCAGGACTCTGGGATCATGACCAGAGCCAAAGGCAGAGGTTTAACCCACTGAGCCACTCAGGTGCCCTGCTTTGGTACCTTTTATTCCAGGGTTTATTTTTAGTAAACTAAGACAAGAGTTTTTGAGTCAATGATTCTATGATGTAGAAGCTTGATTGCAAGCTGTGCTTTTGTAAATACTACAACATACCAAGAAAAAATGCATTTTCAATAAGCTACCTGGGAAGATACAAATATATGTTTTCAATAATTTTAATATATTTTGGATATTTTGCTTAAAGCACTTCATACAAAGTCACAAAGTCAGGAAAATGAAAAAGCAAAATAGTGACAGAGAAATTAATTATTATCCTAGTTAATAAACTGGATTTAGCATCAGACACATCAAATATGAAGGGTGTCTCTGAGTTATGACAGACTCCATTTCTTTCCCACAATATCCTTTCCTGACTGGCAGTTCTTACCAAAATCGTTTCTTCTATTGACATAAACTCTTCAAGTTCCTTAATGCACTTGACTAATGAAAAGTAACTCTTTCTTTTTTTTTTAAGATTTTATTTATTTATCTGACAGGCAGAGATCACAAGTAGGCAGAGAGGCAGGCAGATAGAGAGAGAGGAGGAAGCAGGTTCCCTGCTGAGCAGAGAGCCCGACGTGGGGCTCGATCCCAGGACCCTGGGATCATGACCAGAGCCGAAGGCAGAGGCTTTGACATACTGAGCCACCCAGGTGTCCAATGAAAAGTAACTCTTAAAAAAACAAAACAAAGTAACTCTTAATTATTTTTACTACTGGCAACAAGAGAATTCTGGGAAAGGAAAATTCAGTCATAATCCACAAACCTAACTCACCCTGAGACTCCATTACCACCAACTCTTTGACTAGAGTTGATTAAAAAAGCTAAGGGAATGCATATTCCCTGTGTAGGGGCCTGGTTAGCCAGAGGGAGCCATTTGATTGTAAATTTAGATTGACCCTGCCCCTCCAAGAGGAACTTACTTGCAAACCCCGAATATAGGGGCGGGCCAGGCCGGATGGAGACATCCAATCAGTGGGGCATGCATATATTTACTGTGGTGAATTGAAATTCAATTGGTTACCCGTATTGCTGACCGAGCATGACTGTGCAGTTTTCCCTGTGTGTTGCAATCTCATTGGCCACCCGTGTGTGGGCCGGGTTCAACCACCTCATAAAGGTTAGTCTGTGAGGCTGGATGGGGGAGTAGTAGTCGCAGTAGTAGTCCTTGGGTGATAGTCGTTGGGAGTGGCGCTGGCACCACCTTGGCGAGCGGCCTCACCAGCGTGAGCGTCGCTGTGGGGGGGGGTCATAGTCATTAGCATAGTGGTCGGGAGCCTCCTCGGAGCGGCATCATGGGGAGCGGAGTCTGCATCGTTGGGGGTGTAGTCCTCGTTGTCATCACCTCTTTGCAAGAGACAACCCCTACCAGTTGGTTTGATTTTCGATGCTTGGCATGAATAAAGCTTTGCTAGACTTTCGCTTTGCATCAGTCTCATTCCTTTCATCATGGACCCTAACACCCTGTTTCCTTTCGTTTGAGTTGCAGGGTCATAAAAATACTCCAGGTAGTGAAATGTCCTAGAGTCAGACAAAAGAAAATAAGAGAAGAAAAATCTCTGTATAATTCACCAGCTGAATAACCAATCCTCAGATTAGAGATGATTGTATTGTCACAGCCTGAAGGACTACTACTTTAACAAAACAAAAACAAAAACAACAAAACAAAACACTAGAACTTTCCAAAAAGTGAATTGGATTGTTGTGCCAGTAAAAAGAAAATGGAGTTCATTCTTCCTAAAATCCCCATCTCTAGGTGAAACCGTTTAGTCTCATTTCCATAGCACTGGATGGCTAGGGAGAAAAAGCGAGTCACAGAAATAGGGAGGATCAAAGTCCAGGCTAAGGAGGCCTAGAGAAACAAGTCTCAGAGTGGAATAGAAGTGGCTACTTTCTGCAGGAAAATGACTCCTAATGACATCAGCAGTATTCGGATTCTTCAGTTCAACAGAAAATGGTATTCTCCATTATGACGTAAATAGGAAGACACAGTTGTCTCTCAATTGGGGTGACTGAATATTAAGTGTCTGAGTATTAAGCGACATTAGAGAATCACCTTTGGTTTTCTTAGGCGTTATCTTGGCAAGCTGGCTATGAGAGAGTTTGTCCTTATTTTTGAGAGCTGTGTGCTGAAGTAGTTAGGGGTAACAGGTCATGATGTCTAACATTTACATTTAAAGGGCTCAGTGGAAATAAAACACGTATCACACAAAGTAAATATGACCACATGATAATGCTGTTGAACAAAAGGTGTGTTTGGGGACGCCTGGGTGGCTCAGTTGGTTGGACGGCTGCCTTCGGCTCAGGTCATGGTCTCGGAGTCCCAGGATCGAGTCCCGCATCGGGCTCCCAGCTCCAAGGGGAGTCTGCTTCTCCCTCTGACCTTCTCCTCGCTCATGCTCTCTCACTGTCTCTCTCTCAAATAAATAAATAAAATATTTTTTAAAAAAGGTGTGTTTGTGGGTTGTATTCTATCCCTTTGACTTCTCTATATGTTTGAAAATTCTCATATGAAAAAATTGGAAAAACTGCAATAGAAAAATGATACTGTGGTCTCCGGCTGTGGTCTCCGGCTGAATGAGAAGGACAAATATACAACAAATTATAAAACAAGATAGAGGAAATAAGTGTCAAAACACAACACAACTTTGGATTTTTGATTGTTCATTTCAGTATTATCTGAGCTAAAGAGGATAGTGACTACTTCTAACTTAAGGGAGACAGAAGTCTTCACAAAGGATTACAGGTTTTTTTACCTTTAAAAAATGAAAATACTCTAAGAGGCAGTCAAAGGTAAGAAGTCCACTCCTGCAGAGGGGCAGCATTTGGAAAGGCAGAAAGTTATCACATAGGTGATATGTTCGGGGAATAGCAAGGGTGAATGGAAGCTGAGTGTACATGGAGGTGAAGCCATGGGGCTGAGGAGGTTGAGCACAAGCCTCGGCTGAGACGGGGCCCTGAAGCGTACTGAGTGTCCTAATCATGACCGTGGACTTTGTATGCTGGGTATGGAGAGACCCTTGAAGTTCGCTCAGTGTGTTTGCTAGTTTCCAGCAGAAGAGTGAGTTAATTATTCATATGTTTTCGCCTTAGCATTGTGCTATATTTATATAAGATATAGATCAAATTTTTATATATTTATATATTATATATATTTTTAAAGATTTTATTTATTTACTTGACAGACAAAAATCACAAGTAGGCAGAAAGGCAGGCAGAGAGAGAGGGGGAAGCAGGCTCTCCGCTGAGCAGAGAGCCCGATGCGGGGCTTAATCCCAGAACTCTGGGACCATGACCCGAGCCAAAGGCGCCCCTATAATATATATATATATATTCCTATATTTTGATTTATTTAGATATTTTATAAATTTATATTCTATATTTTATATGTGATTGTATATATAATATATAAATATATTCATATATTTATATATTTTATTTTATTTATATATTTATATATCTATATATTTTATATAATTTTATACATATACTCATATATTATTTTATATATATATTTTATCTATATATATAAATATATATATAATATATAATACATACAATTCATGTATTATATATAGTTTACATTATATATAATACATATATAAATTATATATTATATATAATTATATAACTATATAATTATATATTTGATTACTTATTATATTACATATAATATATTTTATACTATATATATTTTATTAATACATCTTTTCTATTCATTGTATAAATATATATTATATATAATATAATATATTTGCTCAGAGGTTGAGCAAATTGTTCAAAGCTACAGAGGTAGCAAGTGGCAGAGTGAGGATTAAAACCTGGGCAGACTGACTCAGAACATTCTATAGTACAACCTCTCTTTGTAGAAGAAAATGGAATAGAAAGAGATAATGCTGTTCTTGAGAAGTCACTTAAGAAACTTATCTGAGAAATGTTATTGAGCCTACAAAATTGTATACGTATTATTTGAATGTTTTAGGAGCACCTGGATGGCTCAGTCAGTTAAGTGTCTACCTTTGGCTCAAGTCATGATCCTGGGGTCCTGTGATCAAGTCCCACATTGGACTCCCCATTCAGCAGGGAGCCTGCTTTTCCCTCTCCTGCTACCCCTGCTTATGCTCTCTCTTTCTGTCAAATAAACGTATAAAACCTTTAAAAAATAATAATGTGAATGTTTTATTATATAGAAGTATATAAATAATTGTATACTTATTTATAAGTAAGTAAATCATATAGAAGTATAGAAATATTATAGAAATAATATATAAATAGATATTATATTATGGAAGATTAAATTTATATATTTATATATAAATAAGAAGAGAGGGGAGTTATAAAAGTAACACTATACATCTATATCCCATGGAAGCAAAATAAGCAAAAAATTTTCTTCTCTAAAAGAAAGAAAGGAAGCTAAGCCAAAAGATGTAGAATTTGAATCTGACCAGCCATAAAAACTTAAATAAAGTAAAATTATTCCTTCAGGCAATTGTCCAGCTCTAGCAACTTCAGGTTAATGAAGGCAACTGAATACGCCCAATTAACCCTACTCCACCTCCCCTCTATGATAGAAGCAATCATGAAAGTCTCTATAGATGCAAATCTGCACTTGCAAACATTTCCTTTGGCCTCAAGAAGACATGGCTACAGCAGATCTGAGATAAAATATTCTTGTTATCATGAGGGACAAAAACTTTTGTCATTGTCTGTGAGTTGACAGTAGGGAGGACACTCTTGACAGAGCAGCTCTTAGAGTCCTCTTTGGCATCATTGATTTTTAAAAAAAATATTAATATTTTTATCTCTTCTTGTCTTGTCCCTTTTCCCTTTCCAAAGTCAAGGAGGCAGAAGAATGGAGCCAATTGGAAAGAAGAGATTTGCAACACAGTTCCTGCCCTGGCTTTTGGTTTCAAAATCTAAGGAGATGATTTCAAGTGCAACGGGAAAGGAAGAGAAGTCACCAAGAGTGAGAGGGGCTCACAGGAGGGTCTCCTGAGCAGTGAGGGAGAGTGCTCTTCCTGATAGGTGGCGGGCAGACAGCAAAGCCTCAGGGGTATATCTCTGTGGTGCTCCCAGGAAGACCATATCCTAGGCTGTGAGGCTCACAGCATTGTTAAAATTCTCTTGCCCACAAAACAGAAGGGTGGCAGGGCCCCAAGACCTTAGGCGACCATGAGAATAAGGACAAAGAATACAAGATGACCTTGTATGACCTTGTACCACCTAAGACCTTGAAGCTTTAGTATGTGATCCTAGGGAGAGGAGGAGTCTCATGAAGGACTGAGGCTAAATTTCCTGCCAGCCAGGAAAAAGGGTATTGTCTTGATAGAAAGGAAGGAAAGAAATGTGGTATTTCTTGCCTACTTGAGTTCGTGAACTGGGATTCCTATTGTTACAACTATAGTCTCTTTGAATGCAAATATTTTCAAAACCTCCTAAGAGGTAAGGAAAAAAACAATACCAGAGAACTATAATAACTTTCTTTTTCCTTCCCAATAGCCACCCCCCCAAAAAAAAACAGCGTGGGGATGGGGAGGAGAAAAAGAAGAAAAAAACATGGAAAAGCAAACACTTCAATCAGAGCAAAGCACTGTAATCTAGCAGCAATTGCCTATAGATAGTGATTTAAGGAAGAGCAGAAAGACACCGCAAACTATTTTCCTACTCTGGCCTACAATTGCATCATTAACAAGTATGCCAGATTCTTAAGCACTTCCAAGTATAAATACTCTTCCAAGTATAAATACTACCACGGATAGTCAAGAATAGTAACATTCTCTTTTGTCTGACAAGAGAGTTAAATATTGATGAAAGCAAAGTCTTAGAGTTCAGGGTCCCTGAAACAGGTCAGTGTAGAGCAGAACAAAGAATAGAATCAGGCAGCTTAAAGGCCAAGGAAAAATTAGAACAATATTGTGAATTTGCCTAATGGTGGGGTTTTGCTCAGAGACCTCACCAAGGCTGAAGTGGCTTTGCCTCTCTTGACTCCCAACCATTCCCAGGCTGATGGGACGTACTGAAAGGGAAGGGGGAAGCAGCTGGACTTCCTCCAGATATAAGAAAGATAATAGGATTGATGTAGAGTTTTGAAATCATCCTGTATCTTGTACCTGCACACAGACGTGTAAACCCTCATGTTTTCTTGAGGAACATTGCAGCTTTTATGATCAACCCCTTTGCTGACCTCAGTGATCACTGAGGTCCCCGTCAACACTGAGATGCTTTGGTTTGGGGAATAGTTAATTACCAGTAAGTTAGAGATGTTGCCAGGGTCAATAAAAATGAACAGAAGAGTATACTATTTGAAGGGGAAGTAATATCTTTACTGTTAGGCCTGAGTCAGAGAAAATCCTAATTGCCTTTTAAAGGTAAACTTTCACCTAGTAACTTCAATTAGAAGGGTGGAGTAATGACACAAGGCAACAGCCTCATTTAAAGGCCTACAGAGCAGAAGACATTTACCATCCATAGTAATATAAGTAAAGCATCAGCTCTGTTTGCTCAGGCCTTGTGCTCTTTCCCATAGTGGTTGGCCAATGAGCATTCCCAGCCCAGGTCTGGCCTGGCTTCAGAGATCATTCTCTACCACTCATGCTCTGACAGGCCCAGCACTCTCGCACATCCCTGCGGCAACCATGAATACATATGATCTAAGCATCTCCAACTATCTCCCTACACGTGTGGCCTGCAGCTGGCTGGTTTCTGCCCTGCACCAAGTTTTCACTCCAGTTTCTCTGATGAGGGAATCTGGATCTTGAGCTCACATGGAACCTTTGTTGAATTTTGACAGACTGCCACCCTTGATTTGAACCAGGCTAGACATATCTCCCCAAATGTTGACTGATCAATGCAAGAACCTTAGCAGAGGTCCCTGGATATGAATCCAAAAGTAAGCATGGTCCAGGACTGCATCAGGACTTGCCCAACCCTGGTCCTGGGCCTCAGCCTCAGTCTGATGTCAGAAGCTGATGAAACTTGAGGGACATTTGAAGGAAGTGTACCCTTCCTACCTTTCCCTGCCCTTTGAGGGAAGTTAAGTATGTAGAAGGGATCTGCATTATTATATTCAGATGATAAGACTGTGGCAAACTGTATTTTCTAGAAACAGCTACATTTATGTTCTAGATTCCAAATGTTCTTCCATTATCTTGACACTGAGAGTTCAAATCTATTCCATTCCCCCTTGAAACTTGGCAAGGCTTTTTAACTGCCTCAGTAAGTAGAACACTGTGGAAGGGACACCATATGGTCAGCTTCAGAGGGTGGGTTTACAAAGGCAATATGGCTGCCGCCTGGCTCTCTGTCTTGAGATGCTCACCCTGGAAACCACTGTATGAAATGAATGCCCAGATTACATGGAGACAGAGTGTGTAAATACTCCAGCCAATGCTCTCAAGGGTTAAAGTCTCAGCCAAAAGCCAGCATCAGCCATCAAGCCTGTGAGGGACAGAAGATGATTTAAGCCCCTTGTCAATCATCCTATCCTTGAATCTTCCACCTGAGGCCCCAGACACCATGGAATGGAGGCAAACTGTCCCTGTGTTCCCATCTAAATTCCTGGCCCCCAGAATCCATGGGCATAATCAATAGCTGTTTTTTTGCAGTAAGTTTTGGGGTAATTTGTTACACAGTGACAGACAATCTGAACATTCATAAAGGATGTGGGTGCCCACGGTGTAATCCTCCTTATAATTCCACCATCATTTTGCAAATAAGATCTAAAATGAACACAAAAGAACCTTGAAGGGTGAAACCGACATCAAAAAGCATCCAGATGGCATAAGCACATTTCTAAAAGCTGGTTGCCTGCTTGATGCTCAGCCTCTGTCTTCTGCAACACCAGATGTGAGGGCAGAAGAACCACCTCAGTCTTCCCTTCTCCAAAAACAAGAAGGGCAATTCTAGGATCACTTCCCCTGTCCAACCTGAGAAGCCGTTCTCCACAGATACACGCACACACTGAAACCCTGCTCACCAAAAGTCACCCAGAACTTCTTTTGATACCCACAGTCTTACAGAAAGAGATCTTCACAAACTCTCCCAATACCCAAGACAAATTATAAATGGTGCCATCATTTTATTAAAGACTGTTGCTTGCCCTGCATTAATTCCCCTTCTTGATATCATTACTTCATATTCTCTGCATGGCAGAATAAATGATTGACCACAACGATTTGGCCACCCTGTAACCGTTCCCTTTGTCATGTGACTACACTTGTCCCCCTGGTAGAAGCAAAACAGATTTCCCAGCCTTGTGGGTGTTGGAATTGGTTGTAGAAGTGAAAGGAGCAGCAGGCTGGTCTGAGCTTCTGTTTTAAACAGCAGCGCTTACTCCCACTTTACCTTGTATTTCTGCCATTAAGTGGTGTAACCTAACAACAGAAGACAGTTAAAGTTCATTTATGCTGTCAGGAGTACCCTAAAAAAAAAAAAAAAAAACAGTTTGTTTTCACTGCCTAGATTCCCGAAAACCTCAAAGCTTCTGCTACCTGGTTATTCTGCCTCAACCTAATGAAAGCAACCTGACTAGGGATGCTTGCAACAAATCTGTACATTGGAAGGAATCTACGCCAAATCTTGAAGCAAAAAGAGCCTAGTTCAGAAGAAGGCAGCTCTGGTGGGGCCGCGGGTGGGGAGAAGAAATAACAGAACTGTATGTTAAAAATCTGACCTTTGTAGAGTTACCCTGGGAGGTGGGGGCAGGGCTATAAAATGTAACAGAAACAAAATGTGACCTTCACAAAAGATCCACTGTGCTTGTTATTTATGCAAAAACCTCCACATTCACAAAATGGGATTTGTACTGTGCCCCATCAGTTAGGAGAAAGAAACACTCTATAAATCAGTTACAGACTCTAGCTTTCTGCTTGCTAACCAAGGCAACTGAATCCCTAATAAGCACGCACAGTGAGTGCACACATACATAACACGCATGCACATAACACACACACACACACACACACACACACACACCCAGCAAGTCTTCCTAGCAAAGGGAGCCCAGAGACCACATTAATCAAAAATACCTGAGTTATTTCACACAATGTGACCTGGACTCAAACTGCGATTATTTCTGAGGCTGTTATATGTTATTTTTATACTGGTTTCAACAAGTCTCGTTATGTATCCCAAGTGTAATCAATCACATTCATTATTTTCAGGTTTCTCTCAGCTGTTACCCCTTGCATTGGGGTAACCATGTGGAATTTCACAGCCCAAGCAAGCTCGTTGGCTTGTGTGGCATTTCCATTTCTCAATTTTGGCAAGCTGCAGAAAATGGTGTTCGGTGGCTGGGTGCAGTCATTCAGCCGGCGGGGACAGCATTCTTCATCTGTTGCTTTTATTCCTTCTGCTGCAGAAATCTTCCCTTTTATTTTTCTGTACGTCAGGAGACAGGAGATTTTACCAAATCTTAATGTTAATACAAAGCACTCAAGTTTGACCTTATATTCTCATTTTTCATTTCATGAAAAACAGAGAAAAAGGAGCAGAAAAATGGATTCTTACTGTTTTTGCCTCAAAATACCTCTAGTTCTAAGTTTCAAGATCATAAAATGCATTAAATATTCAAAGCTAACAGGGAAAAAGGATCCCAAACCTAAGTCCATAATAAGAAACATATATTAAGACTGTTTTATAAGACACTGTCCTTAAACCCTTTTTCTTCACCCCCAGAAATCATATGGGTTCCCCCCTGCTATCCAAAAGTTAGAGCATGCCTGTGAAACCTTTTTGAGCATTCCCCAAAATCACCTCTGTTAGGCTCTTCTGCTGCTTTAGGACACATCTTGCTAACAGATGTACAGAATAAATCCAGATAAAGCACAGATGCTCACAAACACAGCTCAAAGCTTTGGTGGCTTGATGCTGAGATGCTGAGTGCAGTTCCCAGGGAAGGAACTGGCAAGACCACTCTTGCCCCTATCACAGTTCATGGCCATGAGCAAAAATCCTCTTCAGATTTCTCTCCATTAGCGAAAAGAGGTACTCATATAGGTCATTCATAAAAGCAAAAGTACGCATGGCCAACTTTCAAGAAGTGGAGGAACCCTGTACTATGAAAGGTAAATTTGCCCTCCTTACAATGATAAAGTTTAACAATGGAAATTTTAAACTATTTTTCTCTATGTAGGGGACCCATTTCTAAATGGACTGGAAAAAATTCATAGACTTGGGAGGGAAAAATGAATGTGAAGTACTACTCTAAGTAAGAGAACTCCTACCTAGAGTAAGGGGACATTCGTGGGCTAGGATAAACCAAGTACAAAATATTGGTGGTGGGTGGGGGCAAGGATTAGGAAGTTTACATATACATTTTCACCCCCTAATATGTACAGTCTGTTCCATTATTGGGTCTTCATTATCAGAAGTATATAATGCAAGGTTACCCCATAGAGTCCATTTAAAAATGCACCTAATATAGGCAGAACATTATTAGTCCGATTTCTTGGTAACTGAGATTTACAAAGTTAAGCAACATACAGACTCAGTTTTCAAGGTGGTTGCATGGTTAGCATTGCACATACAAAGCAAGATAGGCAAAGGGCTTTGGGGTGTCAAATTTAGAAGGGAGAGCACATGACAAGGGAGAATCAGGGAATATTACAGATGTGGCTGGATTCTGCTTTGCAGGTGGACACCTGCTGGTGAATGGGGTCCATGGATTCTGCTCATCTCCCGTGATATTGTAAAAATAGTCTAAGTATGTATGTTGCCAAAACTGAAACCTTGGAATATTGCTTGTAAATATCTGGAATTTTGGCTTCTCTTGCAAAATAAGATGATCTGAAAATTCTGGGTCCTTATGATGTCCTGGCGATTATTACCTATAGTAGAACAGAAACCAACACAGCTCTCCACTTTGCTATGGTCCCCACCACTCCCTGTTTTCCCCAACCCCTGGTCAGCTTCGTTCCCTTCTTTTGACTGCTTTGATCCTGCATGCTTCTGTCTGTCTTAAAGACTAGATAGATTATCAACACACAGAGCTGGACGGGGAAGATCAGAGCAAGGGTACTGAGGCAGAAGAATTTAGGTTATGCTCAGGGAACTGCAAACAATCGGCTCACAGAATAGGATTAAGAACGACATGAATTCGGGGGCGTTTTGGTGGCTCAGTCGATTGAGCATCGAGCTCTTGGTTTCCACTCAGGTCATGCTTTTTGGGTTATGAGATCGAGCCTTGCATTGGGCTCCGAGCTTAGCAGGCAGTCTGCTTGGGATTCTCTCCCTCCTCTTCTACCCTTCTCCCTTCTCAGATCCTCTCTTCCTTTATTTCTCTCTCTCTCTCTCTCAAATAAATAAATAAATCTTTAAAAAATGAGATGAATTTAAAAACAGACAAATGGGGGCTGGGACAAGTGAGGGAGGATTCTATGCATGTTTTCTAATGCCAGGACGAAGCAACTGAATTAATTTGGTCAGAATGTGAAGCCAATTCTGAAGGTTAGATCAGGGAATTGCCACCATCTGAGGTAGCTTTCAGACTGACTAATCCCAGGTGGACAGAACAGAGCTGGGATTCTATTGTGGATGTTCAGGTACAGTAGGAAAGGAAAGAGTGGCACAGGCTTGGGGGCACTGAGGAGACGACATAAATCAGACTTGGGAAATGCTTAGATAGGGTGGCAGGGAAAGAATAAAGCAGGCAGGGAGAAAGAAAAATCAAAATGCCTCTATGGCTGGAATCCCAAGCTCACATCCCTTCAGGGATAGGCCTGTAGCAGAAAGAAGCTAAGTGGCACGGATAAAGGTCAAGGATAGGTGGAGACTTGGGTGGGCTGGGGAAAGCATATGCAAAATCAAATTATAAACTCAAAAACTGGAAGTGCCCATTTAGCAAAACGTGTCAATGCAGCTACCCAGCTCAAGCCTTGAGATTGCTTAACAGACGTGAAAAGGCATTCTTGATAGGGGTTCCTCCCAGGAGAGACATCCACCAGGCCAGGATAAGCACACATCTGAAGGTCAGGAGAGGGCAAAAGTTATGAGTTCTGATTTGAGAATTGATGGATACATGATAGACTCTCAGGATTGGGGATCACGAAGCTCAAGGCTTCATCCATGGGCTGATGACCCTTGAGGCTATGGACAAAGGTAAGAGAACCAAGGAAGAGAACCAGAGGACAGGAAGAGAATGGAAGCAGCCCTGCAGGGGGTCTTTAAGGAGCCCCTGTTTTCTGGGAGCCAGATGAGAAAGCGGAGGCTGAGACATGGATGCAGGAGCCGGAAGTGAACTGGGAGAACACAGTGACATGAGAAATAGAGAAGAAATGTTTGAGAAAGAGGTAAGGATCTCCAGTATGAAGTTCCCTGTTCCCTTCTGTCCCCTTCTCAAAGACTCATTTAATACAAATACCTTTCTCCTAAAGTTGATGATATCTGCAATAACTTTTTACAGCAAAGGTAAAAGGAATAGCATCTGCTCTTGGATCTTCCTTGCTGTCCCTTTTGCCCCAGGGCAAGGTCCCATACCTGCATCAGGATTAATATGCAAAGGGATGTTTTCAAACACCAGCTTTCAACCCCTGCTATGTGCAGATGCAAATGAGACAGTGTCTGTCATGTGACATCTCAAATCACGATAGGCTCCCTTCTTTGGTGACATTTGGAACTCCCCAAAGGAGCTAGCCTTTCCTGGACACCACTCTGCTCTCCCTGGGGCAGCTGGGAAGCCAGCTGTGAGTTGGAAGCTGCCACAATAAGCGGAAACTCTTCCCTAGATGAAGAGATAGAGCTGAAATCAGGATATATGACGGAGTACCACGAACCTCCCTGTCCTGGCTGTAAATCTGGATTCGAAGCCACGTTACGGGTTCCCCCATCATCAGTGAAGCCAAGATAACTCCTAAATCACCCAACTGGTGTCCCAGATGACAACCTGCAGGCTTAGTGATTTTACTTTAAAAATAAATAATTGTTCTCCACGCTTCCTTGAAAAGATGCAACCGCAAATCGGCAGGGGATACTTTTTTTTTTTTTTAAATTCAGGGAACATCTGTTACCCAGCTGGCTCAGCCCTCTTATGAGGCCCTGAATCACAGGATGGCAGGAGCTCCTGAGATGTTCTTAATGTCCGTGCTCCCTACAACCTTAATTTTGAGAGACACCATCACTCCATCCAGCGGGTGAATTCCCTGGCTGAGCTACTCTCCCACGCCACCCCTTTAAAGACAGGGATCCAGAAATCTGTTACCTTCCACTTTTTCCACCCACGGGCAGTAAAGTTCCAAAGTCGATATGGATGATGGAGGCCAAAGTCACATCCCTGAGACAAGAAAGTGCTCCATCTGTATCTAGAAAAGGGAGGGTCCTGTGATTTATAGACCACGCTCTGGTTCAAGGGCAAAAAGTGTCTGAGACAAGAAAAGTTCCCAAGTAACAACAAAAATTAAAAAGGAAATTAGATGGCAAAGTCCACCATGAAAAGTGGTCTCTCTAAAGGCCCAGAGAAGCAACCGTTTCCACCCTGTTGCTACAGCCGAAGACAGAGTAAGTTCCTTGCTCTTCCGGTCCCTCAGACTCATCGGGCATTTCCACCTCTGCAACTAAATCAAGCTGTCTCTCCTCCCTAGTTCTCTGGGAGAATCTTCTCTTTCTTTCATAGCATGGGGCAAATCTTGTCTTCTTTACAAGGCTTTCTTTCCTTTCTGGACTACCTGCTTAATCCCATGTGCACTGTTTTGGATGCTGCAAGGGCAAGTCTTGTCCACCCAGCCAGATCACAAACTGGATGACACAAACTCTCCGTGGATGTCTTCCTCTCCTCTGCAGTGGACGCACCATGGCAGGCCACCAAAACCTCCTAGGAGCCACCCCTGAACATAGGACATTATGGAGAGATGTGTGGAAGATGTGAGCCACAGAAAAACAAAAGGTTCAAAGAATTTTCTTTTATTATTGGAAAGACACACATAATTACATGCAAAACACGTTGCCAATTAAATTCATGCTGCTAATTTCTGGATGGCAAGAAACTCCATTTGAGGAAAGATTATTTTCTCAAGTGTTTCACAAAATTCAAGAAAGTGTCTCTTAACAGAGAACTCCCTTTTCCTGAATCACCCAAATTACCATAATTTCCACCAGAAGCTGTTTATCAGGTCACTTGTCATTCTAAGTAAGTGGCAGATTTGCCTGTTTTCTTTTCTTTCTTTTCTTTTCTGCTTTTTCTTTTCCTTTCCTTTTCTCTTTCCCCTTCCCCTTTCCCCTTTCCTTTTCTTCCTTCTTTCATACAATACCACATACTGTCCTAGAATCTGAGAATACTGTACAGAATAGGACAAGATCTCTGCTCTCATGGAACTGACATTCTAATAGGAGAAACAGAAAATAAATGTATGAAAAAGTAATAATTATCAGGTTGTGATCTACACTATACAGAAAAAAATAAATTGGGAAAAAGAGCTAGAGAATAATGGGAGAATTTCAGAGACAGAGTGATCAAGGAGGATTGAAAAGATGGCATTTGAATGGAAGCTTGAACGAAAAATGAGAGAGCAAACAGTGCTCAAGACCAGGATAGAGAAAAGAGCAAGTGCAAAGTCCCTGGGGCAAAACTAGTTTGTAGTATTCAAGGGGTAATAAGGAGACCAGTGCGTCTGGAGCAATGATTCTGGAGAAGAATGAGCAAGGAGAAGGGTAGATCCCTCAGCAGGAACTGAATCAGCTGGCACCTTGAGCTTGGTCTTCCCAGTTCATAATGGTGAGAAATAAGGTGTCTGAAAGATGCTGTCACTGTAGAGAAGTGGAGAAGAAAAATTCCCAAAGGTGACAGTTAGCAGACCCTCTCATTCACTTCTACCTCCGAAATATTTTTTAAAATATCTTATTTATTTGGGGGGTGGGCACAAGCAGGAATAGGGACACAGGGAGACAGAGAATCAGACTCCCTGTTGAGCAGGGATTTCCCCAACACTGGGCTCAATCCCAGGACCCCAGGATCATGACCTGAGCCGAAGGCAGATGCTTAACTGACTTAGCCACCCGGTACCCCTCCAAAATAAAAGTCTGTCATTTTCATGTAACTGTCTGCTGAGATTGCTCAGCATGAGTTCTTTGAGTTCTTCTCAATGGTAATATTCTTGTCGATATATTTTTAGATTTTTTTTTATACACTCTGCATGAACTTCCAGAATCCACACATCTGGATCCACCAGACATTTTTGCAACCCTTTTCATTCCCTAAATAAATAACATTTCTTTGGAACTTCAATTAATTCAGTGATCATTGAATCAACCTCTTTTATAAGGTAACAGTTGCATAAGTCTGCTCTTTTGGAGGAAAACTCTCCAAGCACGCCTATCATTATAAAATACATTTTGTTCTGTGTTCATTTTGTTGATTCATCTGCCTAAACTCCATAAGCCTTATAAATTCTAAGAAGACAAAAGGGGTCAAAGTCCTTCTGTGAATATTTATGTTCAGCTCCTCTTATTCTGGTCTGTGTGGTAGGAGCCCCTTGTTTTCTTCGAACGTGCATATAGGTAAAGTCCATCAAATGCTACCAAAATAATTTCTCTCCCTGAAAATTCAATAGCCTTCTTAGCAAGTAAGCCTGAATAAAAGGGAATACATTCATTCATCTTCTCCAAAATAAAGAAGCAAGAGAGGAAGCATTCAAGTGGGCTAGGTTCTGGAGCCTCCTGGAGCTGAAGTTTGCACTGCGAAGATTTACAGATTTTGTTGGTGGAGGTGCGTTTGCTGTTTAGAGCTTCACTCTGCGATCCTGTTCCACAGTAAGAAAAGTCACACCACTTGCAAAACTGAGAAACTTATTAGAATCCTGTGGTGTTTGCCTGCTTCGATTTTCACACAGTGGAGCCAACATGAAATGAAGGATAGTGTTGCGAAGGGAAATGTGGGACACTTGCAAAAATCCACAGCTGGAGATGGCTGTGCAGAAGGAGTCTTCCAACATCAGCAGCCTCCTTCTTCTCAAACAAAGGCAATGTTAAGAAGATTTGGCCTGAAAACTTGCATCTAGAGGTGCAGTCTCAAGCGGGGTTTGGAACTATACACTGCAGTTAAGAAAACCATGGCGGAAAATGCCAAGAGATTTTTAGATTTGTTTTAATGATTTCAGCTCACCTCAGAGGGATTTTGAATCATCAGGTGTTTCTAAATGCCAAGTGGGACTGCTGGGCAATTGGGCTGAAGTGATAAAAGGCTGTGCTAAGTCAATAAATGTGTTTGTTTTTTATTCAATTCTTTGTGAGGCATCTCGGCCAATATTCCTAACAGGCACACCAGGAAAAATTAGTACAAAAATCACAGAGGTGCAAAAATCACACCAAAAATCAATTAGAGAAATAAGCTTTGGGAAATGTAAATTGGAGCAGATGAAAAATTAGATAAAAACTCCCAGAAGCACTACAGAACGCGACAGATCTCAGCCAGAGAGAGAAGCCACTGCAGAACCGGTACATTCATCTGATAATTAAAGGAAACATATTCTTAAAATAACATTTTCTTTTTATTAAAAACAAAACAAAAAACAAACCAAAAAAAAAAAAAAAGGAAAGAAAGGTTGGGGGTGGGGCACGCCTGGGTGGCTTAGTCAGTTAAGCCTCTGAGTTTGCTCAGGTCATGATGGCAGGTTCCTGGGATTAAGCCTGCAATGGGGCTCCCTGCTCAGCGGGGAGCCTGCTTCTCCTCCTCCCTCTGACGCTCCCACCCACTTGTGCTCTCTGGCTCTATCTCTCTGTCAAATAATTAAGAAAAAAAACGAAACAACAACAAAAACCCATGCTCTCCCCTGAGTCTGTCCAAATGGTAAAACTAGGACACTGACCAAAGAGAGTATCACAAATGAATATTCTGAGTTTCCTAATAACACTCATTTGTTCTGTTGGGTTACAAAGTCTCCAAGGAGAGGAATATATGCTTATGAATGACAGATCTGTATTGTTTGGCAAAGGAAAACTGCCTTCTCTTTCACTTCCTTTGATTGGCTATTTCAACATAAGAATGTAAGATTGGGATCCTTTTCCAAATGGCAACCTACACAGAAGTGAAACCCTGACTTAGGCAATATCTGTCTTAATTAATTCCTGCTAATACGGACCCTGATGTCTCCCAGGTAAACATGCTCATTAACAAAACTTTGACAAAGCTTGTCCGTTCTCCTATACTATTTTAAATAAATAACAATAACATTTGAAAACCTTCTTTTTAAAAAATTAGAACATTATAGAAATGCCTAAACTTCTCTTTGAGCTTTAGCACCAAATCGGACTCTTTTAGTTTGTCTGCTTTAAGTCCTTGTGTCTATAATATACACATTAGAACACGTATATTTTGTGGTGTTTGTGTTTCTAAAATTGAATCACATTACACACACCTTTCTGAATATCTGTTCATATTCACCAATCAAGGAGATATGGAACTTTCTATGGTAGTACAGATAGACCTGCCTCAATCTTTTTGATCAGCTGCATAGTATTCCTTGAGAATTTTAGCACGTGTTTTGCCATTCTCCACTGATACATATGTAGGATTTTTTAATTATTCACTTTTATAAAAACTCTTCAGTGAATCTTTTCATAATATACCCTTGGGTACTCCTCAACATGTTTTTTCCAGAGTACAAACAGACAAGAGAAATGTCTTGAGCTTTTTAAGTACTCTGCTAAAATAGTAGGAAATAAAGAATGTACTACAATGCACCTGTCATACAGTAGTCAGAAGACTAATCAACAAGTCAGGAAAGGACAGCTATTGGCAAGGATGCAGAAAAAGGGGAACCCTTTACACTATTGGTGGGAATGCAAGCTTATGCATCCACTCTGGGAAACAGTATGGAGGTTCTTCAAGAAGTTATAAATAGAGCTACCCTATGACCAAGCAATTGCACTACTAGGTATTTAACCCAAAGATACAAAGGTAGTGATCTGAAGGGGCACTTGCACCCCACTGTTTGCAGCAGCAATGTCCACAATAACCAATTATGGAAAGAGCCCAGATGGCCATCAACAGATGAATGGATAAAGAAGATGTGTTTCATATATACCATGGAATATTACTCAGCCATCAGAAAGGATGAATATTTACCATTTACATCAAGGTGGATGGAACTGGAGAGTATTATGCTGAGTGAAATGAGTCAATCAGAGAAAGACAATTATGATATGGTTTCACTCGTATGTGGAATATAAGAAACAGTGCAGAGGATCATAGAGGAAGGGAAGGAAAACTGAAGAGGAAGTCATCAGAGAGGAAGAAAACCCATGACAGTCTCTTAACTATAGGAAAACTGAGGGTTGCTGGAGGGGCGGTGGATGGGATGATGGGATAACTGGGCGAAGGGCATTAAGGAAGGCACAAGACGTGATGAGCACTGGGTGTTACACACAACGGACCAATTATTGAACTTTACATCTGAAACTAAAGATATATTATATGTTGGCCAATTGAATTTAAATTAAAGTAAATAAATAAAATGCACCTGTCTGACTAAAAGAAACAAAGTTAGAACTCCCCCAAAGAAAACCAGAAATCTACAGCAGGTTAGTGTGGAACAGATTATTAAAAGTCAGAGATTCCTACTATGCAGCCATCAAAAGAAATGAAATCTTGCCATTTGCGACAACGTGGATGGAACTAGAGGGTATTCGCTTAGCGAAATCAGTCAGTCGGAAAAAGACACCTATCATATGATCTCCCTGATATGAGGAAGTGGAGATGGAACGTGGGGGTCTGGGGTATAGGAAAAGAAAAAATGAAAGAAGATGGGATCAGGAGGGAGACAAACCATAAAAGACTCAATCACAAAACAGGCTGAGGGTTGCTGCGGGGAGGGTTGTTGGAAGAGGGTGGTGGGGTTATGGACATTGGGGAGGGTATGTGCTATGGTGAGTGCTGTAAAAGGTGTAAACCTGGCAATTCACAGACCTGTACCCCTAGGGATAAAAATACATTATATGTTTATAATGTATAATATATATACATTATATATTTATAAAAAATTTTAAAAATAATAATAATTCCTAGGTTCAAAATCTCAGTCCCTGTTCCAATCTGAAAATAATCTAAGTGTCCTTTTATGGGAATGGCAAAACACATGCTACCTGAGGAATACTATACAGCAGATTTTTTAAAAATGAAGCAGGTTTAGATATATTAACATAAAAGGATGTAAGTTTTTGCATAACTTTTAAAAATTTACTTCCTGGCCAAGCTTTAGTCTCCCCATCAAAATGTGGAAATAGCAATTTTTAAAGTGAATGTACAGCACAAATTAAATGACTGAATACTGGTTAAGCACTTAGTTTACCACACAACATGGAGTAGGTGCTCAATAGATACTGTTCCCATTATAATTTTGATGTGTCCCAAGATGGTGGAAAAATTTCAACAACTCAAGGCCATTTATTAATTTGTCAGTCATTTATTAAGCATCTATTTTTAGCCATGTTTTAAGCTACCTGAATTGCAGAAAACACAGATGAAAGAAATAATATTTGCCTTCAAGAATCAGGGAGGAGGGGCATCTGTGTGGCTCAGTCAGTTAAGCTAATGTCTTTGGCTCAAGTCATGATTCCAGGGTCCTGGGACTGAGTCCCGCATTGAGCTCTCTGCTCAACAGGGAGTCTACTTCTCCCTCTCCCTTCGCCATTGCACTCCACCCCCCCACCCCCCGTGTCAAATAAATAAATAAATAAAATCTTTAAAAAAAATCCTGAGAATATATCTAAAAATGGAAATCATGTCCCAAAAAACCTTAATAATAAAAAGTAAAAAGGGTATAGTACCATAACAGATGTCACAATAAACTACTACTACGTTATCTGCCCAGCACTACTTCCTTCTTCAGGGAATAGCATCCCTCTTTGGAAGAACTATTCCTCCTCCAATTCCAACATTGATGTAAAGACAGCCAATTATAGAAACCACTGCCCTGGCTGGCCACAGTGATAGGTCAGGAAATGTGCCTGTGACTTAGTCACATGACCCAAGCCAGGGAAGTCAGAGAATTTTTTACATTAAATTCAGAAGGAAGAGGGTGAAACTTCTCTAATGCAAAGGCATGAGGTGGGAGGCTTGGGTACTATTTACAGCCAAGTCTGCCAATACTGGGGACACTCTAGTCTGAAAAAATAAAGAAGCACAGTGACAAGAGTAGAGACAAAAACAAAGACAGACATGATAGGATCTGAGTCCCTGGTTCTGGAGGCCCAGCCTCAAACCTGCCTTTTGGTAGTGATATGGCATAGATTAGATCCATGAAAGAAGAGATTTCTATATGTTTTGATTTACTAATGTGCCTCTAGCACCTAGAATACTGCCTGACACACAGAAGACTTTCACTACATATTTCCTGAATGAATAAATGAATGAATTAATAATGTCCTATAATATAACCCTCTTTTATCCTAAGTGAATTAAAATCTTATTCTTTCCTTATAACCAAATCCTAAATTATTCCTGGTAAAGTGGAATTTTTTGCCATCCTACTTCAGAAGGAAAAGGAGGAAGGGAGGCGAGGAGGAAGGGAATATAACATCCAAATATTTTCCTGGACAGCTAACATAGTCGCTCCAGACACTACTCTGAACCAGATTCTATGAGTTCTGCCAATCTCTTTCTTTCAGCACAAACACAGAGATATTTTGAGCTTGAGTTATTACAACTTCCCATGTAGGATTCAGTCTCATTTCATAAAACACAGGCTTGTCTACTTGCTTTCCAAGACTGTGGACTTGAGGATCTAGAAATCAAAAGCCAGTCCATCATGTTACTGCTTCCATCCTTTTTATTTGTATTTCTTATTTGTTTCCTTCCATGACCAGCAGGTAAGATATAATAAAATAGTCAAGCAGTTAAAGAGTGGCAGTAGTTTAAGAGCCTGGCAATGAGCTCATTATCAACAGGAAATTCACATTAATGGGCTCAGATTGGCAATGGTTTGATGTAACATCCAGGGACTAAATAGCTTGCAAACATCTCCAACAGATCTGAAACATATAGCTTAAGGAGAACCACATCATTATTGAAAAATTGCACAATATAACTCAATGTGCATGACAGGTCGTAGCATCAGTAAATTAAAACAAAATAAAAGATTGCCTCTTTAATATCCATTAACTGTCTAATATATGCTGGAAATCTTAATAGCAGTTGTGCAGAGAAGAAAAGGTAGATAACAGATTTTGATCTATAGACTTAAACTCGAGCATAAGGCTAAAGTATGTTCAATTATCAGGTGCAACCAGTCCAGGATAGAAGTCAACCCACACGGGATCCAGCCATGATGAAGAGGGTCGGGTTAAAAAAAAAAAAAGTCATAGGAAGGGATTTCATCAACTGTTGAGGAAACAGCTACTTTTCAACACTCTCTCTACCTTGATTATCACCTTCTATGCCCCATCTCTCTGTGGCTTTTGACTTTTTTTTTTTTTTTTTTTTGCTTGAGTCAAGGCACCTCCCCCTGGCTTCTATAAACATTTACTGGTCCATAATGGCTACTAACATAACCTGCCCTGGGCAGGCTGGTCTCAGGCACATACTGTCTCTGGGGACCATTTATTTGGCATATCCTAGTCATAAAAATTACTGGCACCTGCATAAATCTTAATACAAGGTAAAATGAACTACGAATGGACACTACAACAATTCTCATCAGTTGAATTAAACAGACTTTTGCTTTTGTTTATACAAAGTTCTAAAACAGTAGACTGTCAGTTATATGCCATATGGATATGGATATGTGTATATCCAATATATATATACTTATCTATGGGCTTATAAACATGTTGAAACATATACAGTTTATGTTGTTGATCCTCTTGTGTTGCTGATCAGTACTGAGGATGGAAAACCAACTCATTGTGTTTATCATATGTCTGCTCTGTTTTTATTAGTCTGTTCTTTATATATCTATAGCCCCAAAATATTTCTTCTGATTTTATTCCACTGAACTACCAATGAGAAAGAGAGAAACTGTACAATTATATTTTGTTGTTCCTTTTCTCTTCTGGATCTGATCCCTTAAAACCTTCTCCTAACTTTCCACTTGAAAATAAAGAGATACACTCTTATAAAGGCTCCAGCAAGTCTAACAAAGTTTAACAAAATAATTGTTTTGGAAGCATATTCTTCTACTTCCTTATTCTCTTGGCCAACAATAGAATTCAGAGGCAAGTCAAATATAAAAATGAGAGGCAAATGAAAATGTTTGCATATTGCAGTCTACTGAGGGACTGCATTCATAGGAAACCCTTGAATATGTGCTTTAAAACCAGACCTGGAATTGAATGACCACTTTTCAAGTGTGGATCCTTGACCTAGTTTCTACTATTTGCTGAACAATTCAACATAATGACCAGTTCATTTAGATGGCTATGGCCCAGTATCTGTGGTCACTGCTACCGGAAGGATTCTTCCAAAAGACAACCAGTAGTATCACTCCATGCACGAGAGCAATAAAATGAAGCTAGGCCACACTGGAATGTTGATATTGGGTCACTGAATACTGACACAGGTCAGCCCTTAGAGATCATCTTTCTAGACCACAATTCCACCATGTAAGGTCATTGTACCAGCAGTAGCAGCATCAGCATCACCAGGGAACTGGTTAATAATATAAATTCTTGGGGCGCCTGGGTGGCTCAGTGGGTTAAAGCCTCTGCTTTTGGCTCAGGTCATGGCCCCAGGGTCCTGGGATCGAGCCCCGCATCGGGCTCTCTGCTCAGCAGGCAGCCTGCTTCCTCCTCTCTCTCTGCCTGCCCCTCTGCCTGCTTGTGATCTCTGTCTATTAAATAAATAAATAAAATCTTTAAAAAAAAAAAAATATATATATATATAAATCCTTGGCCCTATCCCAGACCAACAGACTCAGAAACTTTAGAGATACAGTCCATCCATCTGGGTTTTTCTGCATCCTCCAGGTGATTGTGGTGGACATCCAAGTTTGAGAACTCCTAGTCTAGACATTTTCTTATTTCGGAGGCAAAATGAACCCCAAAAAGGTGAAACAAGTTGCCCAAATGCATGACAGGACCCAGGTAGAGATCTCACACAGCACAAAGTAAGGTGGGTACTAGGATTCTAGAGAACTGACACCTCAAATCTCAGTACTTTTATTGGTCAGGGTCTTGACAGAAATCACTTGGTTCACTCAAATTTGGGTAATGTTTCATATATTTACACAGGTATAAGTGAAGTGTAAAGCAACCACATGGGGTAAACACAGCAGAAGAACACATCCCACTCACAGACCTAAACGGGCAAAGGGCTAGGAGGTGAGGGGGTTGCAGGGGAATGGGGGGGAAGAACTATGTAGAAAAGGCAGCCTTGGAAAGGGCAGTGATCCTTATTCACAGGACACAGACAGCCTAGGTCACCACGCAGGAGAGATCCAAGAGCCCAAAATCCCTGACATCACTCTCCACCTTCTCTCTGATTCTGTGAGGGCTTCCTTTTAGGTAGCAGCCAGATGGCAAAGAATCTCATGTGTACAATCCATATAGGCACCCTCCCCAGGCAGAATGAGAAGTGAGAAGGACAGACAGTGGGTTTAGAAGAGTGAATGGGAGATATCTGACAGTATAAAAATCAAGAATGGCCAGAAATTTCTGGAATTCACAACAAATACTAGGAATTCATCTCCCTCTTCTGTGCTCCAACTACTTTCTTCTCAAGAAGGGATCCCTGAAACTACCCCACATTCAAATTTTTTTTTAAAAGATCTGTTTTATCGGGGCACCTGGGTGGCTCAGTGGGTTAAAGTCTCTGCCTTCGGCTCGGGTCATGGTCCCAGGGTCCTGGGATTGAGCCCCGCATCGGGCTCTCTGCTTGGCAGGGAGCCTGCTTTCCCCCTCTCTCTCTGTCTGCCTCACTGCCTGATTGTGATCTCTGTCTGTCAAATAAATAAAAATTTAAAAAAAAAAATATCTGTTTTATTATTAGTATTCCCTCACTGACTGTTCTTTTGTGTGTGAGTGAGAAAGAGAATACTGTTTCTTAAAATTTTATGTATTTATTTGTCAGAGAGAGCATGAGCATGCACAAGCAGAAGAGCAGCAGGCAAAGGGAGAAGCAGGCTCCCTGCTGAGAAAGGAGCCCGATGCAGGGCTCGATCCCAGTATCCTAGGATCATGACCTGGGCCACCCAGACATTCCCTTACTGACTGTTCTGACCTCCTATATCAGTAGTAGTACTCTGAGATCTTAGCTGGAAATGTGTCCATCACACCTGAAAGATACTATTTCCCAGTCTCACATGTAGTTTGTTATGAAATATGACTAAGTTTTAGTCAAGGGTACAAGTACAAATGATGTCCACAACTCAAGGACTTGTTCTTAAGGTTCCTCCTTCTAGCCGACTGCAAATTCAGGCGAAATACCTGGCTTTCCAGTAGCCATCTTGGATCATGAGTTAACATTGAGAAGGCATAATGCAGACGGTGGACCAGCAAGCTGGAAGAAGGCTGCATCTCTGACCCCATGCAACACTAAGCCAGTCCTGGGTTGACTGTCTCTCTACTTTGTGAATAGGTAAAGGGGATACATTTTTATATTCTTAAGCCACAATTATTTGGTGATTTCTATTACCAAATCTCATTATAACTAACATAATCTATATATACTAACAAAAGCATGTGTTAAGGGTTAAGTTATGCCAATAATACTCACCCAAATTCCTATGTTGACGCCCTAACACCTAGTAACTAAGAATGTCACTGTATTTGCAGACAGAGACTGTAAAGAGGTGAATAACTTAAAATGAGACTGTTAGGGTGGGTGCTAATCTAATCTAACTGGCTGTCCTAATAATAAGAAGAAATTAGGGCACACAGAGACCCTAGGGATAGGTACGCACAGAGGAAGGGACATGTGAGGACACAGGAAGTCTCAAAAGGAAAAAACAAAAACAAAACAAAACAAAACAAAAAAACCTGCCGATGCCTCTGGACCTCTGGCATCCAGAAAATAAATTTCTGTTGTTCAAGCTACCCATTTTTTACAGCAGCCCTAGCAAAATAAGACAACATGTTATTAAGGTCAAGAAAAAAGCAGCAAAATGCAGAACGATATATTTATAGGTAATATGCGTATGTATGAAAATGTATAGGCAAAGGTCTGGAAATATACAGCAAAAAAGTAAAAAATTGATGGCCAAAACTGGGGAGCTACAGGGGGACCAGGATTGGGGATGCAGGTTAAAGAGGAATTTCACCTTATATCAAAAAAATGTATTCATGTGATGTGAATAGATGTGAATTTTTTTTTTTTTCAAAAAAATCTATTAACTTTTCCTTTGGTTTTGGCAGAACTTTGGTTATGTTGAGTAATTAAAATTGAAATCTGATGCACCTGCCCATGGTGGTGACATGCAGGGTAAAGAGAATCTCAGAGCAGGGCACTGTATTTGCCTTTTGCTCTTTTCCTTAAGTGAACCATGGTAGCCCAGGCTGCTCCTGATGAAATAAATTTTACTTTGGTTACATGGTCTGTGAGGTTGTGAGACAGCCATTAGGGACTAATGTCTATAGGACTTTGGGGTCATGTTCATAAAGATCACATGCTGAGTTGTCTGGAATCAAACCCAGAACTGTAGAGAAATGGCAAGAAATCCAGTGGGATAACATACAATCTGGTTATGAGACCAACAACCAGGAATGTGTTACAATGTGACTTAATGCTGGAGAGGGAAAGAAGTCCTTTTTTTTTTCTTTTTAAGATTTTATTTATTTTTTGACAGAGAGAGATCACAAGCAGGCAGAGAGGCAGGCAGAGAGAGAGGAGGAAGCAGGCCCCCTGCCGAGCAGAGAGCCCGATGTGGGGCTCAATCCCAGGACCCTGAGATCATGACCTGAGCCGAAGGCAGTGGCCTAACCCACTGAGCCACCCAGGCGCCCCAAAGAAGTCCTTTTGTTGGAAAAATTGTAATATTTAAAAAATTTGAATAACGATTTTGAATGACAGGTCTTAAATTACCCCAGGAAGGACACATTTGAAAACTACACATGAAATTCTCTTGATCTAGTCAGGGCTGTATAGAACAGGCCTCCTTGGAATCTATGGGTCCGCACATCTGTGTTTCCATAGAAGTGAAGTGGTCCCTAATGAAAGAAATATCCAGGATGTGGCAGATGGAGAACTACCCTGAGCTCTGGTGCCTATTATAAGAATAGCATAAAGTTATAATTAGAGGAGCCAGTGAATCACAAAGGACCATGGTAACATGGCAACCCCTGGAACAATGGGATGAGGAAATAGGTCACAGCTCTGGCTGGCAGTGGGACAATGTTATTTCTGAATTCAGCACCTGGGCCTGGTTAAGAGGAGATTACCCTGGAAAGAAAGGATGATGCGTTGAAAATTTACATGGTTTAATGTGGGGAGTTTTACTAATAGGAAACGCAGCTATTCCTGTGATAGTAATGTGTAAGCAGCTAAGTAATACAAAAGAAAAATGAAACAAGAAAAACAGAGGGAAAAAATTACAAATAGGATCTTTTTCATACAATAAAATTTAGGAAAACACAAGGGGTGAGTAGATGTTGCAGGGGTAGAATTTTTATCTGAAAGAGAATCTGGGAAAGGGTATAAGTCTAGCTAAATGAAATAGAAGTTATATTACTAAATTTTTAGGACATTGTTTAAGTGAGCCAGACCTGATGGTAGAAGAGGCAAAATGGAGGAAGAAAGGGGCATCACATTAATGACAAGACAATGACCTGAAAAAGTTGAAGACCTCGAGGTATATTCCATTACCAATGGTCCTAACAATAGGATCCTCACCTTACGGGAATGGCATTGTAATAGAACAGCATACAAATGAAGAGTTTTTAGAGGCAGGCCCACACAGTTAGCTTCCCTTTGGAGGAAGGTTTGGAGGAGTTTATGTTAACAGACCAAGAATGATGTCAAAGCAGAGAAGGATCCTGACCTAAATAGAAAGCTTCCCTTGCACCTTGGACATATGAAGAGCTTCCAGTTTCTGCATATCCCCTTATTCCTGCTGAGTCTGTTGATGTCAAGGTCAAGTAATATTTCATAGTGATAAACTCTCAATATTTCACTAGATCTCTTCCAGGCTCAATGCTTAGAAGAAAACCCTTAGAATCAAAAGCAAGATCTAGAAAAGGAAGGTACTCATTCCGAAGCCAGGGCTAGGATTGTTCTTCCTACATTTCCACCACCCTAGAGCTCTATGTCTGCCCAAAGTGGGGAGTTGGAGCAGAAGTCAACACTCTGTACATACCTCTTCAGAGACTGATTCTACCCAAGACTTCTCTTGAGAATGAAAGATAAAGGGTATCCTCAAGGCAGACCTTCCCCATCACCACCGAACAACTATCCTGGTCAAGTCTTTTCCATCATAACCAAGCAAAATAAAATCATTTCTAACAAATAATTTATATCTGGTTGTACACCCCCCCAAAAGAACCACATCTAAATACTGGTGGTGGTCAGAATACTGCCCTGTAGGCAGTCCAGTGACAGTTTAAGGGATCTGGCAACCAGGGCTTAGAATTTACCTTCAATGAGACAATCATACCACTTCCTGGGCTGTAGCTGTTTCAGGTAGCTTACATTGGCAAACCCATAGCTTTTCAACTGAAATGACCACTTCACTGGTTCCACTTTTATCTGTCACAAAGCCTGCTACACCCGCCCCTCTCCAACAAGACCTCTACCCGTCACACCAACATTTGACCCTATCCATGTTAGATGATACCTCTGAGGAAGTCATGAAAGAAATACTAGAGTCTTAAAAACATCATCACTAATTTCAAAGAGGATGTCAGCTGGAAGGACCAGAAAGGAAACCTGCATTCTGTCTCCAGATCGTGCTGGAATGGATTAAACCCTTTAAGTCCTATAACTAAGCAATCTTGGAAAAATTTCAGCCCTGCTCCCACCTCACAGGATAGAGGGCCAGGAGGAAGGGATATTTATTCTATTTCAGACCCTGTAAATTGATCCAGTCATGTGCACCAGACCACTAGATAGAGACAGAGCTGAAATCCAGTACTATTTGGAATCTCCATCTCAAACTCCCACCTCCAGCTCTTGCTTCTTGCTACTGGAGAACTCCTTTGGCTTTCTATATGCATCTCAAGCTTTCCTTGTTCAGTGTATAATAGGCTTACACATTCTCTTTCAACTTTGACCCTACACCACTCTCATAGAATGCTATCGTATACAGTTGCACAGACTGCGCACTGCCCACTTCCACAATGCCATTCATATAGTTTTCTTTTAATACTATTGCTACAGATCCTCTGGCTTCACATAGTCATGACCACTAATAAGAGGCATTCCTACCTTCTACCCTGGTTTCGTGAGAACTATGCAGGCTGGGTTAGCCCCAACAAAGAAAAGTTCAGACATATTTCTCAGAGGTAGAGATCTGAGCCAAGAGAAATAAGCAAGACATGCCCTGCAGGTTACAAGTGGCCTAGCTGTTTTGAGATGTGGCTTCAGATCAAAGTTCAGAATCAAAGATTTCAAAGTTACCTTTGTATTATTGCTTTTCAAATGTAACCATATATTAACATTTTATTAATTCAGAAGCAGAGCCAGTTTTCAATTTTCTTTCTTTCTTTATTTCTACCTTTCTTTCTTTCTTTTTTTTTTTTTTTTGCTTCAAATCTTTTATCTTTTCCAGGTTAAAATTTATGAATTCAGTTAAATTATGCCTGTGAATCTACCTAGATTTACTTTCCTAGCTCCTTTCCTATAAAACACTGTTCTTCTGAAGTAGATGAGTAGCTATCCAGTCCTTGTGTTTATCCTTTCAATTCATATGTAAATCATGAATAATTTATAAGTTTAAGGGGATTATTTTAATTTTATGTAATTATGTAAGTGATTAGTCTGTACCTTGCTCTTTTCATTTAAAACCAGATTTTGAAATTTATCTGTAGGATTCACATCTTTCAGCAATTTTTTTTCTTATTCTTGGAGTTCTTTATATATTCTGGAAATGTTTCCTTTCTCAAACATACATGCACTTTATAGACATATGCTAGTCTAGATTTGCCTTTAAATTGTTTATGTTATCTTTTGTCATACATGCTGTTAATGTTTCAATCTAGTGAAATGCATCAATATTTTCCTTCTGATTTCTGCCTTTTTAAGTTCTGGTTAAAATATCATTCCCAACACTACACTTATAACAATATTCTCCTTTTATGCCAAAAGTTTTATTTTCTTATTTAGTTTACTAAATTATTTTACTCATGCAACTTACAGTACATGTCAGTTTTTACCAATGATGTGCAGTGGCTTCCCTATCACTACAAAGTTCCCACATATGCATAGATGTATTTCTGGCTTCTCTATCTTATTTCTTTGATCAATTTCTATAATATTACACTAATACCACACTGTCTTAATTACATCTTTTTAAAAACTTTGATATTTGGTGATGTACAGAAATTTGTTCCATTTCTACACACTAATAATGAAGAGCATAAAGTGAAATTAAGAAAACAATCCCATTTACAATTGCACCAAATGAACTTAACCAAAGATGTAAAACCTCTTAAAACTATAAAACACTGATGAAAGAAATTGAACAGAAAGAAATGGGAAAACATTCTATACTCATGGATTGAAAGAATAAACATTGGCAAAATGTCTATACCACAGAAAGACATCTACACATTCAAAGTAATCCCTATCAAAATATCAACAACATTTTTCCAGAGCTAGGACAACAATCTGAAATTTCTATGGAAGTACAGAAGACCCCAAATAGCCAAAGTAACTTTGAAAATTAAGAATAAAACTGGAGGTATTGCAATTCCAGATTTCAAGTTATATTACAAAACTATACTAATCAAAGCAATATGGTAAAACACAAAAATAGATACATAAACCAAAAGAACAGAATAGAAAACCCAGAAATGAACCCATAACTATATGGCCAATTAATCTTCAACAAAGGATGAATGAATATACAATGGGAAAAGATACTCTCTTCAACAAATGGAATTGGGAAAAGTGGACAGCAACAGGCAAAATAATGAAACTGAACCATTTTCTTTTACCATACACAAAAATAAACTTAAAATGGATGAAAGACCTAAATGTGAGACCTGAAGCCATAAAAATCCTAGAAGAGACCACAGGCAGTAATTTCTCTGACATCAGCTGTAACAAGATTGTTCTAAATATGTTTCCTGAGGCAAGGGAAACAAAACTAAAAATGAACTGTTGGGACCATATTGAAATAAATGCCTCTGCATAGTAAAGGAAGGAAGCAACAAAACTAAAAGATAACCTACTGAATGGGAGAAGATGTTTGCAAATGATACACTGGATAAAGAGTTAGAATCCAAAATACAGAACTTACACAACTCAACACCCCTCCCAAAAAAAATGAAATAAAAAAAATGGGCAGAGGATGTGAATGGACATATCTCCAAAGAAGACAGACAGATGGCCAATGAACATATGAAAAGATGTTCAATATCACTCATCATCAGGGAAATGCAACTCAAAACCATAATGAGATATCCATCTCCACATTGGCAAGGATGCAGAGAACAAGGAACACTTGTGCACAGTGTGTGGGAATGCAAACTGGTACAGCCACCGTGGAAGACAGAATGGAGGCTCCTCAAAAAGTTAAAAAAGAACTATCCTACAATACAGTATTCACACTATTGGGTATTTACCTAAAAAATGCAAAAACACTAATTCAAAGAGATCCATTCATCCCTGTGTTTATTATTGCATTACTTGCAACAGCCAAATTATGGAAACAGCTTAAGTGTCCATCAATAAATGAATGGATAAAAAAGATGTGGAATACTATATACCTGTAGAGGGAATAGTGACATTTGCAACTTAATGGTTGGAGCTAGAGAGTATAATGCTAAGCAAAATAAGTCAGTCAGAGGAAGACAAAAACCATATCATTTTACTCTTATGTGGAGTTTAAGAAACAAAACAAAGGAGCAAGGAAATAAAGAGAGATAGTAAGAAACAGCCTCTTAATAATAGAGAAAAAAAAAAACTGATGGTTACCAGAGAGGAGGTGGGTAGGTTTATGAGTGCAATAGGGGTTGGGGATTAAAGAGTACCTGTATCACTATGAGCACTGAGTAGCAAATAGAATTGTTGAGTCACTATGTTGTACAACTGAACGTAATATGACACTGTATGTTAACTATACTGGAATTAAAAAAAACTAAATAAAATTTTTAAAACTTTGATAACTGGTACCTTGAGATGTCTTTTTCTTTAAAATTATGTAGATTATTCTTGGACTTTACTCATACATATGAATGATAAGAATTACTTGTCAAATTCTATACACACACACACACAAGCACACACACCTCTTTCAATTTTTACAATAGGTTTTACAATTTCTAAACATTGATTCTTCCCATTTATGAAATATATTATATCTTGCCATATATTATGCATTGTGTATGCCCTTCAATAAGTTATGTAATTTTCTTGCTAAAGATCTTGCCCAAAGTTGCTAAAAAATATTCCTAGTATTCTTATTATTATATCTAGGGTCATTTTAAAATTTCCTTATATTTTCAAACTGGTTATTTCTGGAGTATTGGAAGACTATTGATTTTAAAATATTGATCTGGATCTAGGAAATTTGCTGAAATTTCTTAATTAGTTTCAAGACATTGTCAATCCTTCTTACTAGATTTACTAACCGAACAACTTACCAGCTGCATGTAGGACAACTTTTTCTCTTCATTTCCAAATCTAAAATGGACAATTTATTTTTCTTACTCTATTGCATTGGATAAGACCATCAGGACACTGATAAATGAATAGTAATAATTATAGATGCATCTTCATTTTGTTCTTGATTTTAATGGAAATTCTTCTAAATTGTTTGAATTAATTACAATGTTTTTATATGTTTAAATTTTTTATAATCTTTTTTCAAGTAAAGGAAGTTCTTCCTAGTTGCTAAGAACTTTTAATCATGAATATTTATAAATTTTATCAGCATCTTTGAAGATGATCATAGTTTTTTTCTCCATCAATGTATTATTGAAGTGAGTACATTTACTACATTTTCTATAAACTACCTTTTATTCTCAGGATAAACTTTATGTGGTCAGTATATGTTTTATATACTGCTAGATATGATTTATTGATATATAAAAGGTTTTTCAATCTTTGTGTAAATCAGCTTCTCTTTTTGGTACACAGCGTGTCCAATTTTGGTAACAAGCTGACATGAGCTGAAAATAAATTGGAGAGATTTCCTCATGAAACAATCAATTTAGAAGGGGATTGTTCTTGAAGGCTTGATGAAATAACACCCTCTGTAGTTGATACCCTTAGACAAAAGTGGAAGAAGAAGATTGGTACTTCAGTCCAGTCTCTTTCATGGTTATTTGATAAATCTGGCTCTATTTTTCTTGAACAAATCTTGACAGCTTATTTTACTAAAAATTCATGTATTGCCTGTTCGTTACCAGAAATTTGGCACAAAATGGTTAATTTTTTTAATATAGCTACTTTATCTATAGATATGTTCCTTTTTATTTCTAAAGTTAATTTATTCCTTACTGCTTTTTATCAGTTGATGAATATTTCAGATATTCAGCTTGAATTTTTGTTAATCATTTCAATTATTTCTTTAACTATATCCCACAAATCCTGATATGTAATCTGTATATTCTAAATATTTTAAACTTCCCATTTTAACTTAATAAACTTTATTTCATTCTAAATATTTATTTCATTCTAAATATTTTAAACTTCCCATTATAATTTTATAATGAATTTTTTCTATATATTCATGAATATTTACAAGTGTAGCTTAGTGTCCAAATACATGGATTTCTATTGTCGTTCTATTATTCATCTCTAATTCTATTACTTTGTGTTCAGGGAGCATCGTGTGCATGATATAGATTCTTAGAGTATCATTAAGACTTACATTTGTAATCAATTTTTATAATTTTACTCTGTGTATTTAAAACACATATATGTGTTTATATATATTCATATGCTGTGTACTGAAATCATGTTATCTGTTAGCAGTTTGTTAAATCTGTTACAAAAATCTTAAATATCCTTCATCATGCTTTTCTGTGACTTGTAAGTTTCAGAAATGCAGGGATTACAACCTTTCTTTGGATAACAAGAGTTTTCAATCTCTTCTGTAATTCTGCCAGTTGTTTTATATGTTTGGAAGCTATGTTGTTTAATGCATACAAATCATGATGGTTGTAGCTTCTTCAATCAATTGTAATCATTAGATTATATCTCTATTGTTATTACCATTTTTGTGTTACTATATTATATGTGCTATAAAAATTATTAAATTCTTTTTTGATATCACATAAACTCATTTAAATAAATTTTCTCCTAAAACTTCAAAATCTCAAATCATAAGAGGGGCAAGATGGCAGAGAAGCAGAACACCCTGTTTCAACCCTTCCCCTAAAGTGAGCTAATTATCTACTAGAAAACTCTGAACACCCATGAAATCAGCCTGAGATGTAAGATTATACACTTCTGGATCTCCACAGGGGTAGAAGAGGCCAGTGGAGAGTGGTGACTTCAGAAGCATTCCAGGGTACACCTTGCCTGGATTGTGGTTGATATATTCAGCTACACATCCCCTCAACCATCTCTCACCAAAATGAGTAGGAGGAGGAACACCCAACAAAGAAAAAATTCAGAGACTGTGCTCTCTCCATCAGAACTATTGGATATGGACATAAACAGTAGGTCAGAAAGGGAATTCAGGGTAACAACTATCCAGGCAATGACTAGGTTGGAGAAAACCATTAGTGACAACATGGAATTGATTACAGCAGAAGTGAAAGCCGCCCTGGGAAGAAGTTAAAAATGCTATCAATGAGATCCAATCTAATCTAAATACTCTTAATAGCTAGGGTAACTGAGGCAGAAGATAGAATTAGTGACCTAGAGGACAAACTGATAGAGAAAAAGGATCAGGAAGAGGCCTGGAACAAACAGCTTAAAGGCCATGAAAACAGAATTAGGGAAATAAATGACACTATGAAACATTCCAATGTCAGAATTATTGGAATCCCTGAGGGAGAGGAGAAAGAAAGAAGACTAGAAGATATAGTTGAACAAATTCTCCATGGAAACTTTCCCAATCTGGGGAATGGAAGCAGTGTTCATGTCCTAGAGGTAAAAAGATCACCCCCAAGATCAATGAATCTAGAAAAATCTTGAGACACTTGACTGTGAGACAGATGAATCATAATTTTAGATGAGAGCTTTTGAAAGTGGCTAGGGGGAAGAGATTCCTTACATATAGAGAAAGGTCCATCAGAATAATGTCAGACCCATCCACAGAAACATGGCAAGCCAGAAAGGGCTGGAAAGATGTATTCATGCAGTATTCTTCTCATGCAGCCAAGAATACTTTATTTAGCAAGGTTGACATTCAAAATAGATGGTGAGATAAAGAGCTTCCAAGACTGGCAAGGTTTAAAAGAGTATGTGACCACCAAGCCAGCACTACAAGAAATATTAAGGGGGGTTGTACAATAGAAGAAAGAATGCAAGAGTGTCACAGAACAGATATTTACACAGACAATCTACAGAAACAAGGACTTCACAGACAACATGATGTCAATAAAAAGTATCTTTCAATAATCACTCTCAATGCGATAATCACTCAAAATTCTCCCATAAAATGGCACAGGGCTGCATATTGGATAATGCAACAGGATCCACCCATATGCTGTCTACAAGAGACACATTTGGAACCTAAATCTACATCCAGACTGAAAGTGAAGGGACAGAGAACATCTTTCATGGGTCTCAAAAGAAAGCTGGGGTAGCGATTCTCATATCAGATAAATTAGATTTTAAACTAAAGACTGTAGTCAGAGATAAAGGAGGACACAACATCATTCTTAAAGGGTCCATCCACCAAGAAGATCTAACAATTGTAAATATTTATGTCCCCAACACAGGAGCAGCCAATGACATAAGACAACTGTTAATCAAGATAAAGAGTCATATTGATATGAATACATTAATAGTAAGGGATCTTAACATGCTACTCTCAGTAATAGAAAGTCAATAAAGAAACAAGAGTATCGAATGACACATTGGACCAGATGGACCTCATAGATATATACAGAACGTTACACCCTAAAACAACAGAATACTCATTCTTCTCGAGTGCACATGGAACTTTCCCCAGAATAGACATCCTGGGTCACAAATCAGGGCTCAACCAATACCAAAAGATTGAGATTATTCCCTGCATATTCTCAGATCACAATGCTTTGAAACTGGAACTCAGCCACAAGAAAAAGTATGGAAGGAAGTTAAAGACCACCTTGCTTAAGAATGCTTGGGTCAACCAGGAAATCAAAGAAGAACTTAAACAATTCATGGAAACCACTTAGAATGAAGACACTTCCATTCAAAAACCTATGGGATACAGTAAAGGTGATCCTAAGGGGGAAATACCTAGCCATCCAAGCCTCCCTCAAAAATATTGAAAAATCCAGAATACGCCAGCTCTCTTTACACCTTAAAGAACTAGAGAATCAACAACAAATTAAGCCAATCCCATACACAAGAAGGGAAATAATCAAGATTAGAGCAGAGATCGATAAGATAGAAACTTGAGACACAGTAGAACACATCAATGAAACTAGAAGCTGGTTTTTTGAAAGAATCAATAAGATCTTTAAACCACTGGCCAATCTAATCCAAAAGAAACAAAAGAGTACCCAAATTAATAAAATTATAAACAAAAAGGGAGAGATCACAACTAACACCAAGGAAATAGAAAAAATAATTAGAAATTATTATCAACAGTTATATCCCAAAAAGTTAAGCAACCTAGATGAAATGGATGCATTCCTGGAAACCTATAAATTTCCAAAACTGAATCAGGAAGAAATTGACAACCTGAATAGACTAATATCTAGTGACAAGATTGAAGCAGTGATTGAAAACCTCCCAAAAAACAAGATCCCAGGACCTGATAGATTCCCTGGACAATTCTATCAAGCCTTCAAAGAATAAATAATACCTATTCTCCTGAACCTTTCAAAAGATAGGAACAGAAGGAAAATTTCCAGACTCTTTTGATGAAGCTAGCATTACCCTGATCCACAAACCAGGCAAACGCCCCACCAAAAAGGAGAATTTCAGACCAATATCCCTGATGAATATGGATGCCAAGATTCTCAACAAGATCCTAGCTAATAGGATCCAACAATACATTTAAAAGATTATCCACCATGACCAGGTAGGATTTATCCATCGGATGCAAGGGTGGTTCAACATTCTCAAATTGATCAATGTGATAGAACAAATCAGTAAGAGAAGAAAGAAAAACCACATGGTCCTCTCAATTGATGCCAAAAAAGCATTTGACAAGATACAGCATCTGTTACTGATTAAAACAATTCAAAGTATAGGGATAGAGGAAACAATCCTCAACTTTATAAAATCTATCTATGAAAAACACACAGCAAATATCATCCTCAGTGGGGAAAAGCTGACAGCCTTCTCTTTGAGATTAGGAATACCACAAGGATGTCCACTCTTGCCACTGTTGTTCAACATAGTACTAGAGGTCTTAGCAACAACAATCTGACAACAAAAAGAAATAAAAGGTATTCAAATTGGCAAAGAAGAAGTAAAGCTCTCTCTCTTCACAGATGACATGATACTTTATATGGAAAACCCAAACGACTCCACCCCCAAACTACTGGAACTCATACAACAATTCGGTAATGTGGCAGGATACAAAATCAATGTCCAGAAATCAGTTGTTTTCTTATACACTAACAATGAAAAATAGAGAGGGAATTTAGACAATCAATTCCATTTACTACCGCACCAAGAACTATAAGATACCTGGGAATAAACCTAACCAAAGAGGTAAAGGATTTGTACTCGAAGAACTACAGAACCCTCATGAAAGAAATTGAAGAAGACACAAAAAGATGGATGAGCATTCCATGCTCATGAATCAGAAGAATAAACATTGTTAAAATGTCTACACTGCCTAGAGCAATCTATATTTTCAACGTCATCCTGATGAAAATTCCACCAGTATTTTTCAAAGACCTGGAACAAAGAATCTTGAAATTTGTACAGAACCAGAAGAGACCCTGAATTGCTAAGGAAATGAAAAAGAAAAACAAAACTGGAGGCATCATGTTGCCTGATTTCAAGCTTTACTAAAAAACTGTGATCACCAAGACAGCATGGTACTGGCTCAAAAACAGACACATAGACCAGTGGAATAGAGAGCCAAGATATGGACCCTCAACCCTATGGTCAAATAATCTTTGACAGAGCAGGAAAAAATATACAATGGAAAAAAGACAGTCTCTTCAATAAATGGTGCTGGGAAAAGTGGACAGCTATGTATAGAAAAATGAAACTCAGCCGTTCTCTTACACCATGCACAAAGATAAACTTGAAATGGATAAAAGACCTTTACACGAGGCAGAAATCTATCAAAATCCTAGAAGAGAATCTAGGCAGTAACCTCTTTGACATCAGCCAGAGCAACTTCTTTCAAGACATGTCCCCAAAAGAAAAAATGGACTTTGGGGACTTCATCAAGATCAAAAGTTTCTACACAGCAAAGGAAACAGTCAACAAAACAAAGAGGCCACCCACAGAATGGAAAAAGATTCTCGCAAATGACACTGTGGACAAAGATCTATAAAGAACTCCTCAAATTCAACACACACAAAACAGATAATCACATCAAAAAATGGGCAGAAGACATGTACAGACACTTCTCCAAAGAGACGTACAAAGGGCTAACAGACACATGAAAAAATGTTCATCATTACTGGCCATCAGGGAGATTCAAATCAAAACCACATTGTGACACCACCTTACATCAGTTAGAATGGCCAAAATTAGCAAGACAGGAAACAACATGTGTAGGAGAGGATGTGGAGAAAGGGGAACACTCTTATGCTATTGTTGGGAATGCAAGTTGGTGTAGCCACTTTGGAAAACAGTGTGGAGATTCCTTAAGAAATGAAAAATAGAGCTACCCAATGACCCTGCAATTGCACTACTGGGTATTTACCCCAAAGATACAGATGTAGTGATAAGTACAGATGTACCTGTACCCCAATGTTCATAGCAATAATGGCCACAGTCACCAAACTGTGGGAAGAACCAAGATGCCTTTCAGCAGACAAATGGATGGATACCCAACTTTTGTATCAACATGGATGGGACTGGAAGAGGTTATACTGAGTAAAATAAGTCAAGCAGAGAGAATCAATTATCCGATTACACATCGTATCTTATACTCCACTTACTTGCAGAATAACATGGAGGACACTGGGAGATGGAGAGGAGAGGTGAGTTGGGGGAAATTGGAGGAGGAGACAAACCATGAGAGAGACTGTGGACTCTGAGAAACAAACCGAGGGTTTTGGAGGGGAAAAGGGAGGGGGGTTGGGTCACCCTGGCGGTAGGTATTAAGGAGGGCACATACTGCATGGAGCATAAACAATGAATATGTATAAACAATGAATTTTGGAACACACAGAAAAAAATGGTGCATAAAAAATGAATTTTGCATATGGTGCATAAACAATGGTGCATAAACAATGAATCTGGTGCATAAACAATGAATTTTGGAACACACAGAAAAAATTAAATTAAATTTTTAAAAAATCTCAAATCACTTAGTCTAATACAACTCCAGTTCAAAGGTAAAATTAAGAGATGGATAGTTTTTCTTTTTTTTTTTGGATTGAGGTATAACTGACATATAACATTATATGTTTCAGGTGTACAACAGAATGTTGTACATCAATATGTACAACTGCAAAGTGATCACCACAGTAAGTGTAGTATGCCCCATAACCATGTAGTTACATGATAGGTAATATTATTATGTATTATGTAATATGTAACACAATATTACTAACTATAGTCACCTTGCTATATATCACATTCCCATGATTTATTTTATGACTAGAAGTTCATATCTATTGATCCCCTCCTCTCATTTCACTCACCCCCACAACTCCCTCTAAACTGGCTTTTGTATTAGTGTTTACCTAGTATAAAATTTTCCATTCCTTCATTTTCAAACTTTCTTTCTTGTTGTTGTTTTTTTTAGCTGCTTGATGAAATTTTCAAACTTTCTGAGTTAAAATATTATTTTAAATATGATAAAATTATTCACTCATAAACAATAGTATAGAGCCTGTGATAGTTAATCCCATTATGCCATAATGCAAATCCAACAATTAGCTAGATTTGCCCACATAGATAAAGAATTTATCTATTCTTTTCTTTTTTATTTTTTTGCTGAAGTATTTTATAGCAAATCCCACAACACATGTCATTTTACCCTTATATACTTCCAAGGCCTCTCCAAAAATACATTTTCATATATATCTACCATGTCACTTGCACTTCTAATAAAATTAACACTAATTTGTTGGTCTTATCTGATTCCAGTTTACCCTCAAATTTACCAACAGTCTTTAAAATGTTTTTTGGAGTATTCGGGGGGGGGGTGTTTCATCTGTTGTTTTTTATAATTTGTTTATTCAAATGAGGAGCTAAACAAGATTCACACATTACATATATTTTTTATGGTTTTTTAATCTAGAGTAATCTCTCTTCCTTTTTTGTTTTCTTTTCATACCTGTCTTCCCTCAACAAGTCAGTTTTTCCATAGAATGCCTTACATTCTGTTTGCTTCGCTTTCACTATTACATCATTTAACTAGTTTTTCTATCCCTCTGTTTCCTATAAACTGGAAATTATCTCTAAATCTTAAGTGCACATAGGTCAACACTTTGGGGCACCATTACTTCGTATAAGTATACTTCTGTGTATTTCATACCACTTCACCTCTGGAGGCATACTGAGATGTTCTCTATTATTATAGTTTCAAATACTGCCCAACATTCTTTGCATTCTGTTTTTGTGTAATTATACTGAAATACCTCATGTCATTTTCAATATCTCGAAGCTTCTCCTTCATGTTTTCCAATCCTTTCCCTCTCTGTGCTGTCTTCTGAGTGACTTCCAAGATATGTCACCTACTTCCATTTTTAGCTCTATAAAAACTTCTATGGAAACTATCCATGGAAGTTATTTCAAAGTGCATATTTTCCTTTTCTAAAATTTTCTATTTGTCCCAAGTTTTTTTTTGGTTTTTTTCATAATATTATTTTTATTCTATAATTGATAGCTATTGAAATATAAGTTTTACAATTTGTCCAATTTGCTGATTCTTATAATTTTTAACTTACAACCATGGAAGTAGAATTTGTATACCAAGAAGTTCCCACATGATACAGACTGAGGAGTTTATGCAATATTTTTGCATTTGTCCCTATCATCATCCAACAGTTTCTCCAATGTCTGGTCATTATATAAGTAAATTATACAGCTAGGAGTTCTCACATGACACAGAGAAAGGAAACTGTGACCCTACATCCATAAGTCATGAAGATGTCACATTCCATTTTCCCTTATGTCCCAGACATTGGCCATCTTCCTTATCACCTCTTTGAAGCTGGAAGTTGTAGACTCAACTGGTCCCCATGTGATAGATGGAGCAGACTTGAGTGATTCTCAGCTTTACTCAAGTGTTCTTGATTCTAGTTCTTCACTTTCCTATGGGCCTTTTCAAATTTCATTAAGCTCTTGTCACTTTTAATTTTTTTTTAAATAGGCTCCACACCCAGCATGGAACCCAACACGGGGCTTGAACTCATGACCCCGAGACCAAGATCTGAGCTGAGATCAAGAGTCAGATGCTTAACAGACTCAGCTACCCAGATGCCCCAAGCTCTTGGGATTTTTTAAAGCATCCTTCCATTATTATCTTTTATCAAAATAAAAGAAAAAAACCATTTTTAATGATAGAGTATTAGAAATGGAAAAACTGAATTGAGGGGTTCTTTAAAATATTTTAAAATATTTAAATTTTTTTTAAGATTTTTATTTATTTCTTTGACAGAAAGAGATCACAAGGAGACAGAGAGGCAGGCAGGGAGAGGGGGCAGGAAGCAGGCTCCCAGCTGAGTAGGCAGCCCGATGCGGGGCTCAATCCCAGGACCCTGAGATCATGACCTGAGCTGAAGGCAGAGGCTCAACCCACTGAGCCACCCAGGTGCCCCTAAATATTTAAACATTTTAAATATGAGAAACATTAATGTGGGAAGCATAAGTTTTGACTTCATAGTTTTCAAGGGGAAACTATTCTTAAGAGTATTCAGAGAAAACAAGGAGATGTACTAAAACAGGGCTGACACATGAAAGGTAGGGAGTGTGGGCACACCCTGGAGCCAAGAGCTACAAAATTTAGGTCTGAGACTCTTTGGACCATGGGGCTGTACAAACTGGATTTCTCAGGGTGTCAGCTCTCTATGTATCAAGTCAGAAAAGTGGGCCTTAGGGGAAAACATGCAGCTTCAGGGATATCTATAAAGAAAGGTAAGTTCCTGTAGAAAATGTATAACATTAATACAGCATTTTAAAGTCATACTTTGTAATACAAGGAGAGAAGCTTTGTGGATAATGAGGCCATAAAAAAATAAAAGTCATAAAAATTGAGACTTCTTTAGGCTTAGTCTGACCCTAGACTTTGGTTCTTAAAGGGCTGTTTACTTAGCTAAATCCAGTCTGAAAGGGGAACATAATTTTCAAAAGCTTTGGGAGCTAGAATATTCTGTAAATTAAGACTTTTCCCAGACATATTACAAGAATTCCATTTTTAAACTTGTCTTGCTTATTCTGATCATAAGAGTAAAAGAAAAAAAAATGATCTAAACCTGTATCTTTTGTCAGTCTTAGAGGATCAACTTCCCACATAGTTTCCTCTTGATAGAAGACCAACTTTTTCCTGGGCAAGAATGGCTTTGAGATTCTAGAAGATATTTCTCATTTTGAAGAAAAAGCACATAAAATATAGACTGATTTTATCTGAGCAAAAACACTAATCAGGTTATAGACCCTAGAAAAGCATCAAGAGCCTAAAAATGTGTGAAGGTCAAAATGTAATAAATGGTGTGTCTTCTGCGGAAAAGCAACTAGAATCCATCCATTACCTATGAGCTAATTTATATTAACAGCCTAATACGTGACAGTCTTCCTTCCCCTAGTTTAGCAACCAAATGCTCCGATCAGCAAGGCAAAGCTTTCTCAAGTAAAATGTTTTGTATTTTTCACCATTCTGCCTCATTCCCAGAATATTAATAGGACATTTGGAGATGATTTTAAAGATAGTAAGATACATCCCTGTGGAAGAAAAGCAGATGAGGGCTTCCAGCATGTTGATCGCTAAAGATACTAACTGAAGTCTAATATCTTAAAGCATTTTCCTTCTGAGGGTGTGGGGATCTTCAAAAGGCTTTTCTGGCAAACATCCAATTTGGACCTACAGACAGGGTCTACCACCAAGGCCAGCTTTCATTTCCAGTGGGTAAATGGTGTCCACAGTCCCTATATGCACACAGGAAAGCCAAACAGTATGTGCCAACCAAACCATAAATTCAGCAGGGATGAAGATATCATATGAAATTAACAACTTGTGCAATCTTTAAATATTTTGACGATTACCCTATTGTCAGCTAGAATTTTGTCTCCAGATGTTGTTACCTGACAGTACCATCTGCCTTGAGTATAAGTGCTTTTTAAATTTTCTGTGGCCAAGATAATTTTCCAGATGTTCCCTCCTCCTTAAAAGTTAGCAGGGGGGAAAATGAATACAGTCAGGCACCAAGAAGGCTGCCAGCCCATTAGCAGCTGCACTAGCAGTCTGACCTTCTAGAACACTGATGCTTTACTTTCTTCCTAGTCTAGGAAAGGTGATTTTAAGTTGTAAGGAGACAAGGAGGGTGCTTCCCAGAAAACTCACATTCTAGATAAAGAAAGGTGGACAATAAGCAGGTAAACAAATAGTGTGTCACAATAATGAGTGCTATGAAGAAAAGAAAATAGGGCAATAAGACACAGTAATGAGGAAAGAAGGTTGGTGGCTGTTTGGGGTATCTTCTTTTATTTTATTTTACTTTATTTTAAGATTTTATTTATTTGAGAGAGAGAGAGCGTGTGTGCATGCATGAGAGGGCAGGGGCAGAGTGCAAGGGAAAAGCAGATTTCCCACTGAGCGGGACCCAATACAGGGCTCAGTCCCAGGACCCAAAGATCATGATCTGGGCCGAAGGCAGATGCTTAACCAACTGAGCCACCCAGGTGCCCCCTGTTTTGGATATTTTAGATCAAGAAAGTTCTCTTGTCAGAGGTGACATTTGAGATACAAACTGAAAGATAAGTCATAGCCAAATGACTTTCAACACTTCAGAATTTTTTTTAAATGGTCTTACACACTTTATAACATGATAGTTACTCAATCTGTTGTAACAGTGTTTCTACATTTTTAGACTCTTCTACAGCATCATTTTAATAATTTATTTGAAGAGAAATTAACACACCAAAGAATTAAATATCACCCCAAATCCCACCTCTTAAACACAATCAAAAAGCGAAGTTAAAATTCTCCATTTTCCTGTTTCTTTCTCCCATCTCTCTGCCCCTGTGGCTAATCCTTGCTGTGCCCTGGGAAGAATCAGTAGTAACAATCTGGTTAGGGGCTGGATTGCTGACAGCTCTCTATCAACATTCTTACCCTTAATTCAAGTATGGTGGATAATTTGCAAAGCCTCAGGAGTTCTCTTGTTCTTCTTTTGCCTAGAAATCATTTTACTTTGCCCATGGAAGTCCTAATGGCTGCAAAACCTGTCGGTTCCCTTTTAACTGCATGAATGAACTGTGAGCGCCAAAGAGCAGTTCACAAAACACAGTAATGATGACGAATGAGGAGAATGAACTGTGCACCCAGCAGCCAACTAAAGATTTTACCTACATCATCCTATTTAATCTGCACAACAACCCTACTTACTCTACAATATCATGCAAATGTCCCCATTGTAAAAGTGAGGCTCAGAGATTAAATGCATCCCCCAACCATAGTAAGTGGTGAGCAAAGATTTACGTGCACGAGTCTCTGACTCTACAGCTCTCCTCTGGTTCAAGGGTTGGCCAACTACAGCCTCACTATTTGTTTTTGTACAGCTCACCATTTGTTTCTGTACAGCCCATGAGGTAAGAATGGATTTTATGTTTACAAATGGTAGGAAAAAAGTTTTTTATGACACATAAAAATTATATAAAATTCAAATTTCAGCATACATAAATAAAGCTTTACTGGACCACAGGCACATTCGTTCATTATGTGTTGTCTTTGGCGTCTTTCGTGCTAGAGAACAGCAGAGGTGAGGAGTTGCAACAGAGACTAGTTGACCCACAAAGGCTAAAGTACTTACTACTAAAGGTTTTCAACCCCTCCTCTAGATAATCAAGCACCTCCAGGCAGTAAATGAGTAATAAGCTTTCATTTGGTTTGATGAGCAAACCAGAGCTACTACACTATTACAAAAATAAATGTTTTGATCTAGGAATCATGTTTACAAGAAAGAAGCAGCAGCTGGAAGAGCCAACATCTTGAGGCTACAAGCCAGAAGTTTAAAGACACAGCCACTTTTAACCTCAACTTGAACCTTGGAGTACTGAAGAAAGCAGAGCTGATGAGGATCTCCAAGGAACCGCTACATCTGGCTGCATAACCGCAAAGAGGGAGCTTGTGAAAAGGTCTACAAAGCTGCATGTCTGACGGTCAGTATCTCCTGAGAATAGTTTCTCCTTCACTTTTGCTTTCCAAAGCTCTGCAGGTTCCTCTCTATGGTAATCTCTGATCCAGGATAACAGAAGAAAAAGGATTCTGGGAAACATAGACCAGGCAGAGAAGGGGAAGATGATCACACAGAGTTGAAAACACTATTCAGCATGCAAACCAAACTATATTTGGCCATACACCATAGGTAAGGTTTACCTAGTCGTACCCAGGACCAGCAAAGAGCCTGCTCTCTTGCCCACAATGGTGGTGATGCAGATTTGAGTCCTGGGGTGCCTTTCTGCCTGGCCTTATATCTTATTCAGAGTACCTATACTTCTTTTCCTTTGGGATTGTCTCTCTTTTCCAACTGGAAACCCAGTATTTTATCACCTTCATCATCATCATCATTGTCTTCATTGTCATAAAAAGGCACTTCTGCTTAAAAACTGCCTACTTCCTGCTTTGGCCTCTACTGGGTGATTTATAAACTTCATCTCATTTACTCTATCCACAATCCTTTCAGGTAATGAGGTTTAACCTCTTTTTACAGATCAGAAAAATGAAGTTTGGAGAGGTTAAGAAACTGGCTGAACTCCACAGCATAATTCCTGAGCCAGGACTTGTATCTCAGTGCTGTGAGACTCCCAAACATAGCACACTGAACCACCATGCTATCTGCCAAAGCCAGGTTTCTCTCAAACCCAGCTTCTGGTACCCTTCTCTTCAGTTTAGCTTACAAATTGGAAAATCTTTGTTTGCTGGTTATCTAATTATCAACAACTATGCTCCATGCTGCTTGCCTCAAGTTAAACCCTTAGAAAGTTCCAGATTCTACTGGATTTCACTAAATGTCCTTGATCTTTTTTTTTTTCATTGTGTTATGTTAGTCACCATATAATACATCATTAGTTTTTGATGCAGAGTTCCAAGATTCATTGTTTACATATAACACCCAGTGCTCCAGGCAACATGTGCCCTTCTTAATATCCACCACCAGACTCACCCATCCTCCCACTCCCCTCCCCTCTAAAATCCTCAGTTTGTTTCTCAGAGTCCACAGTCACTCATGGTTTGTCTTCCCCTCTGGTTCCCCCCCATCACTTTTCCTTTCCTTCTCCTAATGTCCTCCATGTTATTCCTTATGTTCCACAGTAAGTGAAACCGTACGATAATTGACTTTCTCTCCCTGACTTATTTCATTCAGCATAATCTCCTCCAGTCCCATCCATGTTGTTGAGAAAGTTGGGTATGTTAATATTAAGATCAAGGAAGTTTAAGGATGGATAAAGTTCCTTGATCTTAATATTAACAGCTGATTTCAACCTAGATGAGAGTGAGGATCACATATACTGCCCTTCTGGTTCTTTTTTTTTTTTTTTTTTGCAATGTTGCAGAGCATAACATTTGCCCTAGCAGTTTTCAAAATATAACTTTGTCCAGGGTAGTCCTTACTATGACAATAAAACACTTTCTTAACAAGTAGTCTTCTCTCCCAACACTCGGTAGGGTAAGAGTTCAAAAGCAGACTCTGGAATGAGATTACCTGTTTTAATCCAGGCCCTATCACTTACCACCTATGCATGACCTAACCACTGAGCCTATATTTTCTTACCTCTAAAACAGAAATAGTAATCATATGCACTCCATACAGTGGCCATGAGGATTACATAAATCAAGATACACAAGTAACTTACTGCAATGGAATACTTACTCTAAGCACACATAGTTGGCTATGATTTTTATGATTATCTTCATAAATCAAAGACATGAAAAAATACTGGCTTTTCAAAAGACATACAGTGCATTTTCCCCTCAAGCAAGCCAATCTGAGCAATTGTTTCTGGTATGATGAAATGGTTTCTCAGTATAATGATGATAAAAATAATTAATAGTAGCTAGCCTAGTATGGCGCCTTGTGATTTTGAAATAGCTTCCTCATTAATCATAAGCACGCACAATCATTTTTGTTCATGGACTAAAACTCCAGTTAATGGATTCTGAACTGGGGCTGTGTCAGAGCAGCCAGAAGGTGTGTGAATTTTTGACGAAGGAGAGAAGGGCTTGGCAAGCTGGTGTTCAACAGCTAATGCATGCAGGACCCCGTGCAGCTGATCTGCATGCTAATTGCCTCGCCAGAAACTAGATCCTGCAGGGCAGACACCCTGTTAGTGAAATGCGCTTTCTCCCTTTCTCCCTTCCCCTGCTTGTCTCTCTTCATTTTGCTCTCTATCACCATCACTTAATCTTACTGTCCCCCAAAAGGAAAAACACTCCACCCTATCCCCCACATGAAGCAAGAAGTCTAGAAATAGTGGTTCTTTTATGGAGTGTCCAAAGCTGGAAAGCATTTGTCAAAATGACCCTCGGGATCCAGGCACACTTAAGTGTAAGAGTATAACATGGTCAGATTTGAATTATAGAAAGATCTACTTGGAAACATGGGGAAAGGGGATTGAAGAAAGATTAGCCTGAAAGCAGAGAATATCTGTTACAACAATTCAGGGTGATGATATGTTCATAGGGGCCTGAACAACACGTTGTGAAATGGAGAGAAATGGACAGATACGAGGGACATTTAAGAATAAGCACTAAAGACTGACTGGACGTGGGGCTGAGGGAAAAGGGGAGCCGAGGATGACCTCCGTGGATGACCTTGTCTCAGTCAATTGGATCCTCTGGGTCTAGAGATGATTAGTAATTTAAATTATCATTTGATTAAATGGCCTCATACGCCCAATTCATTAACACCGTAGGTCAATATATTCATATCAACATTGAGACTACTTGCCCATTAGACACTGCAACAAAAGAATCACTGACGAGGCTATTTAGGAAACAATCTCCTACTATCTATGCATGCTATGCCAGGCACCAGCAAGGGCATAGAGATGAATACAACATATAACACGACATTTGCAAAGCAAAATTAAGTGTTACACTATGGTAAAAAATGCATCCTCTATCGAAATATATACGAATAGGAGATGAATCATAACCTACCAAAATGAACACTGGCTCCGGAAAAAAATGTGGTGTCTAAACTGGTCCTTGAAGAATGAGCAGAATTTCAGCAGGCACAGATATGCTATTCTTGGTTGATGAAAAGATTGAACAAAGCCTCACAGGTATGTGACTGTACTTGCCATGCAATGGAAAGCCAGAATATTAAATTTCTCCTAGCCTTTCACATTAGATGCATTATCAACATAACATGAGTTGGAAGAAATGCATTAAATATACAAATCAATTTTGAAATGTAGCTCACTTTGCATAGATCAAATGAAAAAAAGAAAGTGATCATGAGATCAAGTAAAGCCAAGTATAACATGGAGAGCAGGGTGAGTCCAGGTAAGGGATATGTCTGGGAGCAGGGGTTTATACTTGATCTTGGAGACAATGGTGGAACATTCAAAAGCTTGTGAGAAAAACAGTGATGCTATCAGATCTGTTATTTAAGATGAAGTATTCAGTGCAAAAAGTCAAGAAAAAGACATAAAAGCCATAAAGGTCAGTAAGGGAGAGGTAAAATTCTATTTGCAGATGAGAAGAATTTTTATATAGTAATTCCTAAAGAATCTATAAAATAACTAAAAGAAGGACACCTGGGTGGCTCAGTTGGTTAAGCGTCTGCCTTTGGCTCAGGTCATGAGTCCGGGGTCCTAGGATAGAACCCCACAATGGCTTCCTGCTCAGTGGGAAACCAGCTCCTCCCCTTCCCTCTGCTATGTGCTCTCTCTTTCTCTGACAAATAAGTAAATAAAATTTTAAAAAATGAAATAAAATAATTACAAGAACTAATACATAAATTGATCAATGCCACAGCATATTCAAAGGTTTATATTCAAATATATATATGCTGGCATCATATATTGGAAAATAATTTTTAAGATTATTTCTGTACTACCACCAAACAGTGTAATATACTTAGAAATATATTTAATGAAAGACATGAGCCTACAAAAAAAAAAAATGACATGGCCCTACAAAAAAGTGAACCTACAAAACGTTGCTGAGAGAAATTAAAGGAAACCTAAGTGAAGCGAGCCACATGATGTGCTGATGGAATGACAGATTTGTTGAGATGTCAGTCTCCTCGAAACCCTGCAAATTCTTCTGGGCATTCTGTATAACCCACATCATAGTGGCAAAGGGCTTTTTCATAAACATTGACAAGATGATTCTAAAATTTATATGGAATGACAAATGACCTGAAATATCTGAAATAATTTGAGAAAGAAACACACCTATACTTACTATCCAACTTGCAGATTTATTATAAAACTACTGTAATCAAACTGTGTTGAGCTGGCACAAGACAAATGAATAAATAGAAGAGAATGGATAATCCAGGCAAAATCTCACAAGTAATATTATTGTTTCATTTTCAACAAAGGCACCTAATCAATCTAAATAAGATAAGAAAATTCTTCAGTAAGTGATATTGAATAACTAGATATTCATATAGAAAAATGAACCTTAATCTCCAAGTTACCCTACATTCAAAATTAATTCAAAATGGCTCATAAGCCTAAATGTAAAAGCTAGATTATGTGAGAGAATATCTGCTGAGGGTAGATGAAGTTTTCTTACATAGCACAGAGAAAACTGATAATCAAAGTTCCTTACTATTTTCCCAAAGAAATTTAAAACTTCTGTCCATACAAAAACCTGTGCATGGATGTTTATAGCAGTTTTATTCATAATTGATGGAACTTAAAGTCAATCTGTGAAGGCTACATATTGTATGATTCCAACCATATGACACTGTGAGAAAAGCAAAATTGTGGAGATTGTTAAAAAAAAAAAAAAAGGAAGAAGGAGGAGGAGGAAGAAGGGGAGAGGGAGGAGTTGTTGTTGTCTGATTTGAGACCATGGAGGGATGCACTAGAGCACAGAGGAATTTCAGGACAGTGAAACAGTTCTGTATGATATAATAATGATGGATTCATGTCACTATACATTTATCAAAACAAAAAATTTACACTAAAAGTAAACCTTAATGTAAACTATGGACTTTGAGTGATAATGATGTGTGTCAGTGTTGACTCACTGACTGTAACAAATGTACCACTCTCTTGCCAGGTATTCATGGAAGGTGAGGCTGCGCTTGAGGGTGGGGTGGGGAGGCAGGGGGCAGGGTATGTATCGGAACTCTGTGTACTTTCCACTCAGTTTTGTTGTGAATCCAAAACTGCTCTAAAAAAAAAAAATAAACTATTTAGTATAGTCCTTGAAAAATAAAGCCTCAATAAATGTATGGTTTATTTCATAGGATCATTAAACCAAAAAAGTCTTAGGCAAACTCCATGTTATATTCCCTTTTAGAAATTTTCCATCATAGTTACCAAATATCTTCTAGGATGTAAGGGGATGTTAATGGGTTACCATACCAAACATCATTATATTAATTTAAAGGTTGTTAACTATGCCAATCAATATAATTTGGGAATCTGGGGACTAATTAAAGGTAGGCAGAGTTTGGAGATGGTCTTGAGGTTATAGGCACAGCTAGAACTATCCTAGAAGAAGATGAGCTCAGGGTGCTGAGAGAATCTGGTTGCCAATGAATATCATTTCCTCCTTGAATATTTTCTAGGACTAATACCTGGGACCTTCCCAGAGTTTATAGACCTAGGGTGTTCTCAGTAGATATGTCTATACTCAAGCACCCAATAAAATATATACACTTTCAAGGACAAAACAGTAGGTCTGGTATTATTTCAAACTACCAATGAATAAATTAATTTCTATTTCCCCATCTTCTTCTGAATGCCTAAAATTCTCTTTACTTGGTTGTGGGGGAAAGCAGGACTTTAATCCATGGAGTTAAAAGCTTAAAAGGCAAATACCTATATATGAGGTTACTTTTTAGACAGAATATATTTCACAGGACAGGAAATCTAGTGAAGTGATTAACCAAAGGATTAATTTTCAGATAATTTCCTATACTTGGGCAGACAGAAAAGTGAACAGGAGGATACAATAATGGGTCCACTGGCACTTGGCCCTAAGTAAAATTATATTGTGCTATCATATTCAGATGCTGATTATATCTGGTTATACCAGGGCTTGGTATCTGCATGATTGACGATCTCCCCAAAGGATTCTGATGGTCACCAAAATTACATACTCATTACTCAGAGTGCTTAACCTCATAGCAGCCTCCAAGTTGGAGGAAACCTGTTTGTCTGGGTGGTATCTGGAAAACAAAAGTGGACAATAACGTGTTACTTTTATAACAGATACAAGAACTTCTTTTCAAAAGGAAAGTGTCTTTATTCACAATGTGCGACTTGGAAAAGTAGGTGAAATTTAAAGGCTTAAATGGTCAGAGGGTACAAAGTGGCTCAAAGTCTGCATATGAGCCAAGAGGAAACTGGTTTTGTTCTTGCATCAATGGGACAGAGAGGCAAGGAAAGGAGGGAAAGGAGGAAGAGAAAAGTTAATATATCATGATCAAGTTGAGGTTGTGTTGCTGAACCCCCAGTTCTGCATGCCCAAGGCCATTACTACTCCCAAATCTTCACTTAAGTCTACTGGGCACAGAAGTGGTCTTGTAGAAAGAAGATTTTGTGGAATCAAGAAAATAAGAGATTCATTTCTATGTTCATATGTAGGGAGAACAAAAAGGACACTAGAGGACTACTCACTAGTCCATATAGGGACGGTTGGAGACTTTCCAAGCCAGGAAAATCAAGCATGCTGATCAATCCATTTTAATCAATCTATCATGAGCTCCCCTGATGTTTAATTATGTGGAAACTTTGCCATAGATCCATATTCCTTCTGGTATCATTCTATGGTTGGAAAAAAGCCAGGGTCAGTATCAAAAATGGGCTAAAAATTAGTTGTAAATACTTGAAAAGATTTGCATAAAACCTCACCCCAACTTAGTGATCTATGTGAAATCACTGTGTCCTTAAAATGTCCTGTAATTCCAAGGTAGCACTTGCCATAAATTCTCTTCCCAGAGAAACTCTGCAAACAACAAAAGGACAAAATACCTTATCGCTGGCCTTTGGAAAAGATAAAGTTGCAGCATTATTTTTCACCACACAATCAGAGGTCTTTGCTCAAGGTCAAGCATATCCTTCTGCACATGATGAGTTTGCTATAATTGCAATTGGCACCACAAAAGCAAAGGCCCACAGAGCTCCAATGTTTGTCAGTCAGGAGAAGAGGAAAGGGGGCTGAGGCTGCTGGTTGTTTGACACTCTTCTGCTTTGAAAATGTCTGTACTTTCTCTAAAGGAAGGATATACATAGAAAAAGGGAAGAATACTCTTCCCCAATTTAAGGCCATCTGATTCCTCAGGTCTTAACCAGCTAAAGTGGTTTCTGTGCATGCTACATTTTCACTCAAATGATATTCTCTGGCTCTCTGACAACATGAGAAATAAAGAGAAATAACAAGAATAAAGACATAAGGATAACACAATGACAGCCAGGGAACATGTGAGTTAGACTAGAAACAACCCCCTCACCAGATTCTGTACCAAAATCCTGTACCACTGTCTTAACCGGTTTGAATACAACAACACAACAAGAAATCTGAATTACACAAAAATCATGGTATTGCGCCATTTCTTACCATGTGCCATGTACTGTCTGAAATTTTCTGAGCCAAGGATTTATAAATATTCTCCCACCCTCTCCCAGTCTTCCACTTCCGCTCCCTGCGATTACTCTTACCTGATCCACCAACTTAGAATACAATTACATATCTTTCATTTCTTCAAATGATGAAACTCTCCTCTGCCTTTTTTTTTTAATTTTCAATTTTTTTTATTTTTTATAAACATATAATATATTTTTATCCCCAGGGGTACAGGTCTGGGAATCACCAGGTTTACACACTTCACAGCATTCACCATAGCACATACCCTCCCCAATGTGCATAACCCAACCACCCTCCCCCCAGCAACCCTCAGTTTGTTTTGTGAGATTAAGAGTCACTTATGGTTTGTCTCCCTCCCAATTCCAAATCTTGCCATTTGCAACAACGTGGATGGAACTAGAGCGTATCATGCTTAGCGAAATAAGTCAAGTGGAGAAAGACAACTATCATATGATCTCCCTGATATGAGGAAGTGGTGATGCAACATGGGGGCTTAAGGGGGTAGGAGAAGAATAAATGCCTTTTTTTTTTTTAAGATTTATTTATTTGTTTGAGAGAGAGAAAGAGAGAGAGTGTGTGAGCAGGGGAAGGCACAGAGGGAGAGAATCTTAAGCAGACTCCCTGAGAACACAGAGCCTGACAAGGGCTTGATCCCACAACCCCAAGATCATTACCTGAAGGGAAATCAAGGGTCTCTCACCTGCCTTATTTTTACAAAGTGTAGATTCCCTTCCCATCATCATTCTGACTTATCTTGTTACCCAAAGGGGATTGGTCCCTCTTACAATGCCATGAATAGAAAAAAAAAAAAAAATTGAAATTCCAAACAGCCCACTATCTCAGACACATATGGTGGCTCCATGTCCTTGTCAACACTTGCTATTGCCCATCTTTTTTATCTTAGTGATCCTGGTGAATGTGAAGCAGCATCTCATTTTGGTTTTCATTTGCATACTTCAAACAATGAATAATGTTGAGCATCTCTTCATGTGCTGAATGGACATGCACATATTTTCTTTAGATAAATGTCCATTTAAATTATTACACAACTTAAAATGTTATACAATTTATGCAAATTATATAGATATACACACACATATATACACGTGTGTGTGTGTGTGTATGTAAAATTTGCAGGTAGTTTCTCTCATTTTGTGGTCTGTCTTTCCATTTCCTTGATTTTTGTCCTTTAAAGTACATAAGGTTTTAAAGTTTAAGTTGTATACTATTCAGAATATACAAATAGCTTATACAATTCAACAATCAAAAGGCAAAAATCAAACAAAATTTGTGAAAAGAATTTAAATAGACATTTATCTAAAGAAGATCTGTGCATTGTGTTTTTCAGATCTATTTCTTGGTTGATTTTATGTCTAGTTATTCTACTCATTTTTGAAAGCGGAATTTTGAAGACCCCAACTATTGATGTTGAATTGTCTATTTCTTCCTATAATCCTGTCAGTTTTTGTTTCACATATTTTGGGGCTTTGTTGTTAGGAAAATATATGTCTATAATTGTCATATTTTCTTAACAGTTTGATTTCTAATCTTTATAAAATACCCTTCTTTGTCTCCAGTAACAATTTTTGTCTTAAAGTTTATTTTTTCTAGTAATTGGTTATTATGTGCATGGTATGCTTTTATCAATCCTTATACTTTCTACTTCTTTGTGTTTTTTAATCTAAAATGTGTCTCTTATAGACAAAGTACAGTGAGATCATTTTCACATCCATTTTGTCAAACTCTGCCTTTTGGCTGGAGTGTTTAATTGATTTATGTTTAACTAATTGCTCATAAAGAAGAATTTATATCTACTATTTTGTCATGTCTTTTTATATATGTCTTTTTCTTCCTCTGTTCCTTCATTGCTGCCTCCTTCAGTGTTAAATATTTTCTCGTGTACCATTTTAATTGTCTCTTTCACAATGCATTTTTTAAGGTTTTTGTTTGTTGCTTTTTTAGTGATTAGTCTAGGGATTATAATTAATATCTTAAAGTATAATCATCTAGTTCAGATTAATACCACCTCAGTTTTAATAGTTGGCAAAAATATTCTTCTATATTCAATCCCTTCCCCTTCTTCTATGCTATTATCATCATTCCAAATTACATTCTATACATTGTATCACCATCAACACATATTTATAATTATTTCTTTACACAGTTGTCTTTTAAATTAATAGGAGGAAAAACAGTGCTACCAAAAAAAATCCTTTACCTATGTAGTTATTTTTACTGATGTTCTTTATTTCTTCATGTGGATTCAAGTCACTATGTAATATTCCTTCATTTCAGCCTGAATAACTCTTTTTAGCATTTCTTACAGGGTATGCCTGCTAACAACAAATTTTCTCAGTTTGTGTTTATCTAAGAATGTCTTAATATCGCCTTCATTTTTGAAGGATAGATTTGCTGGAAATCGAATGCTTGATTAAAATTATTTTTCTCTCAACACATTGAGCATATCATCCCACTAGGTTTTAGCTCCGTGGTTTCTGAGGAAAAGCCAGCTGTTAATCACATTGAGGATCCCAAGTACAGGACAAGGCATTTTTCTCATCTTATTTTCAAGAGTCTGTCTTTGACTTTTGAAAGTTTGACTATGATGGGTCTAGGTATCATTCTCTTTTAATCCTACCTAGAGTTTATTAAACTTCCTGGATCTTTTCATAAAATTTTAGGATTCTCTATACACAAGATCAATGCCATTTGTGAAAAGAGGTAGTTTTATTTCTCTTTTCCAATCTGGATGCCTTTTATTCAGCTAATTTTCCTAACAAGAACCATTATTTACTGAAATATTCTTTCTGTTCCTTTCTCTCTTTTCCTTCCAGAATCCCAGGGTGCATATGTTCTTTAACTTGATGGTATCCCACAGGTTCTCTGAGATTGTTCACTTTTCTTCACACTTTATTCTGTCTTTTCTCATATGGGGTAATTTTAAGTGATCTATCTTTAAGTGCACTGATTCTTTATTCTGCCAGCTCAAATCTGCTGTTGAATCTCTAAGTTAAATTTCACTTCAGTTACTACATTTTTGGGCTCCAGAATTTATATTTAGTTCTTGTTTGTAATTTCTGTCTTTTCACTGACATTCTCTATTTGGTAAGACATTATTCTTGCATTTCCTTTAGTTCCTAGACATGGCTTATCCTCCTAAATTTCCTTTCTAAAGAAGTTCCATTCCTCTCTCCAAACTATTTGGTTCATTTTTTTTAAGGTATTATAAATTTTTAGTCAAATTAAAGCATGCCAAAAGTTAAATATACCCCAAACATTAATGAGAAAAAAAAAGAAAAGTAAAAAACAATAGTCCTCTGTTCCAGAGTAAACCACTTGCAAGAATTTATATTTTGTGTCCTTTGAAAGATTATCTCCATGTTTTAAATAGTATGTTTATACTACTAGCTCTTTTTATCAAATCCAGAGAGTATTATACCTTTACTGTTATGATAACTTCAAAAATGTTCATGCTTAGCTCATTATTTTTAGTTTTTCTAGTAATTAGCTTTACATTAGATTATTAATGCAATATAGTTCTTTCCCACCAACTAGAAATGGAATCTTACTCCCCACATTTGTAAGAAAAGATCTTTGTAACACTACCTTTCCTCCATATTTCCTCCCTCTTTCATTTTCTCAACTTCATTTAGGAATACTTTTATTTTTCCATTGTCATGGTTGATAATATTTACATTCTGTTTTGAAACATCTGTAGGTTAGCCCTAAATGTTGAAAACCAGTAGATAATATTTCCTTTACTATTACTCTATTGTTCACAGCACAGCTAAATAGAAACTAGAATGAAATTTCCTTCCCTGAGATGGCGATGTAATTATTTCTGTGACACTCAAAGGACAATGCTCCTGACAACAAGGTAAAATGAGTTTTCTGTCTATACTTCTCTCTCTCCTACTCCCTCTAATTGCTCAAACCTTGATGCATTTCAGTTTGCCACTTATGTGACCATAGTTTTTCTGTACTTTTTTAAAAGCTGATTTTGCCTTTCATGATTCTGATGGCCCTCTTTGAACCATAAACCCCATAGTTAGTTCTTAGTAAATATTTATTGAAATTAAATTATTTGAATTACCAGCCCATCACCACTAATAAATGAGATGTTAAAATATTGCTATTTTCCAGGGATTCTGTATGTGATTATTGGCAGAAGCAGATAGAAATTATTCCGTATATCCCTTTAGGATAAATTCCAATGCAACTTTTAGCAGTACCACGCTTTCCTGAAATGTTTGTTGGCAATACTGGTATCATTGCACATGTGTATGGGATGTATGACTTCCAGAAATCACAATGACTTTGCTGGACTCAGTATTAACTAGCCAACAGGGAAATAAATATTTTATTTTTTCCATAATTGAACTAAAATAATTTTAACTGTCAGGCTCTAAATAAAAAGCATCTGACTCAATTTACCTAAAGAGTTTGATTCCCAAAGAATGTGCACATAATGAAGAATTACAATAATCAAATCCTGGGAAGGAAGTAAGAGCCCATGAGCAAAATATTGACAGTGATTAAAGGTAATGCCATTGGGGGAAATAAGCAACTTTTCATTGTCAAGAGAGGATGATTTCTAGCCTCCTAAGACAAACTTTACAAAGCCATTCACACAGCCCTTCCCATTCAAATATATACCTCTGCCATTTCTCCTGGAGCCTGGGTTCTAACATGGATCCTCAGGCCTCTATGAATGAGCTTCAGCAAGTTGGGCAAACTCCAAATCTATTTAAAGAATTTCTGGGTAAAGAGTTTACAGATTTAATTGATTTGTAAATGGTTCCAAGACCCCAGAAACACTGAACTCACAGACTACATATCCTTCTTGGGAGGGTGCCTGGGTGGCTCAGTTGGTTAGGCATCTGCCTTCAGTTCAGGTCACAATCCCAGGATCCTGGGATAGAGCCCATGTTGGGCTCCCTGCTCAGTGGGGAGTCTGTTTCTCCCTCCACCCCTACCTCTGCCCCTCTACCTGCTTGTGCTCTCTCTAACAAATAAATCTTTTAAAAAATAAAAGATAAGGGGTGCCTGGGTGGCTCAGTGGGTTAAGCCTCTGCCTTCGGCTCAGGTCATGCTCTCAGGGTCCTGGGATTGAGCCCTGCATCAGGTTTTCTGCTCAGTGGGGAGCCTGCTTCCCCCTCTCCCTCTGCCTGCCTCTCTGCCTACTTGTGATCTCTATCTCTAATAAATAACTAAAATCTTAAAAATTAAAAATTAAATTAAATAAATAAATTTGCTTCTTGGATATCGTATATTGACAGGCCAACCCCTAAGCAAACATATCCAAGACTTCCTTAGAAGGGCTATTAGTTCCATCACAGCCACTCATAACTTACCTCTCTTCTTTATGAATGAATTAGTTAAACTATCACACTACATACCTCACTTTCATTTTTCTTATTCAATGCCTATTAGAAATATTACATGGCCTAAAGAAAATTTAAAATAAAGCCTAAACCTCCTAAATAGTATCTTCATAATCTTCAGAACCATTGGGTAATAGCAAAATAGCTGTCGAAAATGAAAAAAATATAGGGACATCTGGGTGGCTCAGTGGGTTAAGCCTCTGCCTTTGGCTCTGGTCATGATCTCAGGGTCCTAGGATCAAGCCCCACATCGGGCTCTCTGCTCAGAGGGGAACCTGCTTCACCCTCTCTCTCTCTCTGTCTGCGTCTCTGTACTTGTGATCTCTATCTCTGTCAAGTAAATAAGTAAAATCTTTAAAAAAAAAAAAAAGTATAAACAGAACATGGTAACCACCTGGTTCACTCTATTCCTGGAAAATAGAAAGTAGTAAGTGCCCTTGACCTTCTTCAGTAAACAAATGCATTCCACATTAAGGACAATACATTTCGTGGAAAGACTGGTGTCGGACCCTCCAGTGAAGTTTCTGGGATCTAGTGCTCTGGGGTATGTTAAGATATCCAAGTGGCAGAAACTTGCTACCACTTGAACCCTCTACCATTAAGAAAAAGTTCACAATGCTTGGTTGCCCTCTTGGGTTTTACAGGTAACATACACCACACTTTGGTGTACTTCTCTACCCCATTCCTGTTGATTCCAATGGCTGTCAACTTAACCGAGGCTAAGGGCAAGTGGAGATGCTCCATCTAGTCCAAACTGCTTATAAGCAGCCATAACACTTGACTCAACAAATCTGATTAAGACTTGATGGGCTTAACAGCAGAATATAACACTCTATGGAGCATTCCATAATATTTGAATGGCAACCTCTTGGTTTGAAGGTAAAACATGCTATTTTCAAGCTATTTTCCTTTTGAAAAGCATCTCTTGGTTTGCTGCTGGGGAAAATGAAGATCCAACACCTAACCATGGGATGCCAACTGACCCTGTAAAATCTCCTTGTAAACATCATGTATTAAGTATTATCTAATTAGTGACAACACCATAAACTCAGGCACAGTCAACAAAACCATAATCGTATAATCTATATACATTGATATATTTAGTATATTAAAGGTAGATAAATAGAATTATATAGTGAAAAAGAGACAGAGACAGAGAGAAGAGAGAGAGAAAGAACTAGGACACATCTTAAAGGCACAAGTTAAGTGCCCATGTAAGTAGTTTACCTTCCTGAATATTCATTCATGTCTTCTGCCACCTCTCCCTCAGCCCTCACTTATGCCCTCCTGAGGAGTTTTCTCTGAACAGTGATCTGAGGAAAGAAAGATATAAGTTTAGCCTACAGACAGTTCCAGAATACAGGGCCATCACCAACCAGAAGGCAACTGTGGACAACCTGATAACCCTCCTAATGGGTAGCCATGAAAGATGGTAAAGAGAAGTTTTCCCCATGGGTAGAAGATTGAAATAGGGTATTAGTTATTTTTTGCTCAGTAAGTTGTGGCTCAAACAATCCCAAAACATGAGTGCTTACAATAAAGGTTATTTGTCACTCATTATCATGTTGGCTTTGGGCAAGCTATTGCTTTGTTCCACAGGCTTTCTCAGTCCTATATCCAGAATGAAAGAGCGCCCCCTATCTATGGCACTGCATTCTATGTCAGAATGAAAAGAGCCAACATAAAATCTCATAATGGTATTCTGATGTTTTATCTGAAGATGCCAGTTGTTATGTTTTGTTGTTGCTGTTGCTTATTTGTTTGAAGATTTTACTTATTCATTTGAGAGAGAGCACAGAGGGAGAGGGAAAAGCAGACACCCCACTGAGCAGGGAGCCCTATATGGGGCTCGATCCTAGGACCCTAGGATCATGACATGAACTGAAGGCAGACATTTAACCCACTGAGCCATCCAGCTACCCTGCCAGATATTCTTTCTGGTCACATTCCATTGGTCATGTCACATGGCAAAGCCTAATCAACTGTCTCTACAGGAAGAACAATCAATCACATGACATGGATAGGCTCTATAATCCTTTCATAGGAAGGGGTATGAGTAATTAGGAAAATAGTATAATCTACCACAAGCAGTACATATCATTATTTGCTTTTACTGGAAATAGAAACTTTTCAAGATACGATTCAAGACTTATTCAAAGGGGGTGGCTGATAGTTTAGCTGGACCAGAGAGAGTCCCATTGCAGAGGGAACTGTTAGTAGTCAGATGATTTCTAGTGAATGTCAGTCAGCTTCTGTCTTTAGCCCCTAAGCTGCTGAACTAAGTGGCTATGTCAACAGGAACAGAGAAATCTCTCTGTGAAAGTAAACAGGCTGTGACCACCAGTGAGTTTGCCAATTGCCAGTAGCAGCAACCAATCCTACGCTCTGATTATAAACACAAGTCCTTGGAGTGAGGGCAAAACAACCTATGCTATCTTGTAATAGGTCAATTGCATTAGACCCCTTTCATCAAGGTGAGGAAATTGATTTTTCCCCCACTGGAATAATCACTATTTCTGCATTTGGGTGGTGACAAGGTGTCCTTACAAATTGGTCCTGCAGTCTCTCAATCATTTTGGAACCTGGCTTTCCAGCCTTCCCATTCTGGGGGTTATACGATTTCCTCCCAATAAATCCCTTTTCAGCTCAGAGTTAGTTTCTACTACTTGCAACTAAGACTCTAGACCGAAAAGCAAAGCCTTTGGGATTTCTACACAGTCACTGTCCTTCTGAAATAAAGCCCTAAATTCCCAACCTCTCAAAATCCTACAATTTACAAAACAAACAACAACAAAAAAAAACAACCATGGATGAAACTTGAGGGCATTTTGCTAAGTAAAATAAGTCAGACAGAAAAAGACAAATGTTATATGATCTCACTTACATGTGAAACATAAGGGGAAAAAAAGGACTCATAGAAAAAGAGAGCAGATTTGGGGTTGCCAGGGTAGGGGGTTGGGGAGTGAGTGAAATGGATGAAAATAGTCAAACTTCCAGTTATATAAAATGAATACGTTCTGGGGATGTAATGTACAGCATGGTATTGGTATATATAATTAACAATATTGTGTATTTGAAAGTTGTTAAGAGAGTAGATTTGAAAAGTTCTCACTATGTATGAAAAGAAAGAATAACTGTGTGAAGTAATAGATGTTAACTGACCTTATTTTGGTGACCAATTTCTAATATATACATAGACCAGATCATTGCATTGTACACCTTAAACCTACACAATGTTATATGTCAAGTTTTTCTCAGTTAAAAAAAAAAAAATTCTCAACATCTCCATAAATGAAGCAGGAGTTTCCTGTTTCTTAGATTTATAGGCCTGACACCCAAGCTATAATCAAATCAATCCAAGAGGAATTTCTTAGAGATTCACGTTTAGACTGCCTAGGCAAAACAAGGGCTAAATTGAGCAGTTCTCCACCGAATTTGCTAAGTGCAGGCAGCAAAGCTGTCATTCACTTTATAAAATGCTTCTTTTTCTTTAAACTATTGTATATTTCCTTGGATATTCCAACATCCTTTCTATATACTTCATTTTCTCTGCATAAAATAAGTCAAATTAGGTAGCTCTGTGGAAAATATAGCAGTAATTGCTACCATGTCTGTATGTTTCCCCCAGGCATCTTGGCGAAGATGTGCATCTAGCAGCTTCCTAGTGACCAAAGAGAATTTAAAAAGAATTCAGGTAATTCCAAAACAATCTCTTAGCACTTGTCTGGATCTGCTGGAGAGTGTGCGTGTGTGTGTCTTTATGCTACACACTCAGGCCTGCGTCAAACTTCCACTAGCCTTGGTGTAACATCTTAATTCAGATAGACAAAACTGGCATTTTAGGGACTTTACACAGCAAAGTTTCATTTCATTTCTATTTCATTCATCTAATGTATAATAAAAAGCTGCTTTTCTCCATGCAATGGCATAAAAATCCAAGATGCTCACATGTGTTGTTCCACAATCTCAGTATAGAACATCTAGAGCCCTTTGGGCAGAACTAGTCACATATCCACAGCCTACTGGCTGAGGAGACCACACAATGCAGGAGAAACACCAACTATCTCTGCTGCAGATGAAAAAAGAACCAGGTGTTAGTCATTCATTTTAGCATCCAAAAAGCATTATTTTTGTTAGTAGCTGATGTAGGTCTGACACTTTGTATGCACCGTAACTATGAACTGGAACTACACATGGGTGTTTCCTCGAGATTATAATTAGGGAAATGGGGAGATGTGAGAAATAAATCAAAGAGTTTACAACATCATGTAATAAGCACAGTACACAAGTTACTGGTAAAGCACAGAGAAATGAAATTAGGGCAAGGTTTTTAGAAGAGGAGATTTTTGAGCTGAGTTTTAAAGAAACTCATTTAATTTTTTTTTTCTTTTGAGAGAGAGCACATATGCAGTGGAAGGGGAGAAAGGAGGAGAGGACAGAATCTCAAGAGCATGGAGCACAGAGCCCCACTGAGCATGGAGCCTGACACGGGGCTCTATTCCAGGACACTGAGATCATGATCTAAGCGGAAATCAAGAGTCAGACACTTAAATGATGGGACCACGCAGGTACCCCAAGGATCTAGTTTAAATTAAGAAGATAATGGAAGGGAGAAAAACATTCCAGGCAGAAAAGCCAGGATGTGAAGACACTTAGAAAACAGTAAGAGCATGATGATTTCAGAGACAAGGTGGATCAAGCAATAGAAGAGACACAATCACAGAAGTGAAGTCGAGTCCAGTATTCATGAGAGTTATGAGTCTCCTGAAATACTGTGTGATGAAGGGACTCAATACTTACATGTATAAAATGTCTGGGCAACAGAGCAGATTATATGCACATTTTAGCATCCTGAAAGTTCTGAGCAACCTTATGGTTGCTCAAAGCAACTTGGCCTTTTTTGACTAGTATTTACCAAACTCAATGTTAAATCTTATTAAAAGTACATAAAATGGGTAATCTAGAGAATGAGGAAAATCTGGGACTAGATGTATAGGTGGATATTGGACCAAAAAGGGTATAATCTAAGGAACCAGAATTTTATCCTGAATGTTATAAGTACAGTAGAGCTTTCTAAATAAAGTAAAAATTTGAAGATGCTATGGAATATGGTAATCCAGTCACAGGGTTATAAGGGACTGAGTATTTTTTTTTTAATTCTTATTTTTCATATGGCTGAATTCAGGTCTGAATCAGACCATTTGTTCAAAGTCAGAGTTCATAGTTTCTTCACATATGCATGCAGGCATTCCAAACCCAGGATTGTACACACAGCAGAATTTCCACAAGTTGAAGAGTGATTGGATGCTTTAGACACTTCTGAAATGATTCACAACAACCCCTGCTCTCTTGGCCTCCATGGCCTTTCTCTAATCCCCTCCCCTTGAGTTGTGTCAGACCTAGTGACTTCCTTCTAACCATCAGAATACAGCATTGGATGCCACTTCTGTGTTTAGGTGGCCGAAGACTGTGACTCCCATCTTACTTTCCACTCTCTCTTGCTGGAATTCACTATTGCATTTTTGCTGGCAAAATGTTCTAATATGTTCTACCAAAAGCTGTCATGGCAGGAGCTAAGAGAGACCTCCAGCCACCAACTCGTGGGGAACTGAAACCTCAGTTTAAGACTGCAGAAATGGGGGCTCCTGGGTGGCTCAGTTGATTAAGCAACTGCCTTCTGCTCAGGTCATGATCCTAGAGTCTGGGATCGAGTCCCACACTGGGCTCTCTAATCTTCAGAGAATCTGTTTCTCCCACTGACCTCTCTCCTATCATGCTCTCTCTCTCATTCTCTCTCTCTCTCTCTTTCTCTCAAATAAACAAATCTTAAAAAAAAAAAAAAACAGACTGCAGAAATGAAATCCTATCAACAACCATGGAAACAGATTCTTCTCAGTTAAGTCAAACCTTGATATGACCATAGACTTATAAGAGATTCAGAGCCAGAGGACCCAGCCAAGTGTGATTCCTAATTACAGAAACTGTGAGATAACAAAATGTGTTTTTTGTTTATTTGTTTTGTTTTGTTTCAGCTAAGTTTTGGGTTAATTGGTTATACAGCAATAGATTACTGGTACAATAAATGAATAGATGAAGCAATCAATTTTCTCTATTATGGCCTTGATATTTATCAAGTCTTTGTCCTTCCTCTTTTATACTTGAATGACAAAAGAATTGTGCATTTGATAATATTATTAGTCCAAAATTTTCATCTTTTTCTATATTCTTACCCTTTCCCATGTGACTGCCATTTTTCACATTAAAAAGTGAAATATATTTTCCTATCTCTTGATATTGGTTTTAGCTACATAACTTGTTTTAGCTAACAGAGGAAGGCAGAAGACACAGAGTATCAGCTATGAGTCTAAGTTTAAGAGACCTTGAATGTTTTCATTCCAATTTTCTTACAATTCTTCTGTTGTTACAAGAAGAATGCACTCCCACTAGTCTCTGTATCCCATAAGGAAGATGAGTGGAATGTGGAACTGAGCCACATGGTTGAGCCTAGTACTGGTCAGCTGACTCCCAGACCATCCACTAAATCATGAGCTGGATAGATGTTTGGCTGTATGTGCTATTGAGATTTGTGATTTTGTTGTGATGGTGGTTACACTATTATGCCCCTAGTTGACCTGTACATACTGTGCTCAGAAAAGAGGGATGAGAAATCTCCTGCTGAAGAACTGGTCAGATTAAGTAAACCTGGAATCTAAACATGGGATCAAATAAAATGAAAAGAAGGATACATAGCTAAACTTTCAGACAATAGGAAGTAATTTAAGCAATTTTTCTAAACTCTCAAATTTCTAGATCCTGTTATTATTTGTGGCTTGCTAATACTCTCAGCAAGTTGTGGAAGAAAAAGTAGATTCAAGTTTATCACTTATCTTAATGAGTTCCAGAAATATATGAAACTATTTAAAAGAAAATCCTTGGGTGCCCGGATGGCTCAGTTGGTTAAGCAGCTGTCTTTGGCTCAGGTCATGGTCCCAGGGTCCTGGGATTGGCTCCATATCAGGCTCCCTGCTCTGTGGAGAACCTGCTTCTCCCTCTCCTTCTGCCTGCTGCTCTGCCTACTTGTGCTCTCTCTCTAATAAATAAATCAAGTCTTTAAAAGAAAAGAAAATCCACTTCTCTTACAAAAAAATTACTTTTACTAGGGTTTCCATTGTTCTGATTAGTAGAATAAGGTCAATAGAAAAACACTTTACTTAATTCTCACTTTTCCCTTACCATGATTCATAAATCTGACTCTTTTGAAGAACTCATTAGCTCATTGGGATCATACCTAGCTGGAGGCCATAAGAATGTAGAGTGAATTTCGTTTTTCACAGTTTTTTTTTTTTCCATCAAAATTGTGAACATAGGGAAGACAAAGTGGTCAGTTGAAGGGAAACTTAGTCCATGAGTGTTTTACATGTTGTTTAAGAAAATTCAACCTTTGGTGGACTGAACTGTATCAGAACCAGACTCCCATTCGAACCTAATTGTCTTTAAGTTACTTGAAAGAAATTACTATGGTTTGCATGTTACTATTTTTCTTTCCAAATTTTATCCAATTATGCTTATTTAGTTTGAAAGCATTTCTTATTTCTGTGCTCAAATTGCCAAATCTCCTTCCTAAGATAGCTGAATCATGCCATAACATCTTATATAGTAAACTAGAGCCTTTCTGGTTGTTTGTACTCTGGCCGAATGCATTATCATAAGCTATACATTTTCCAGATTTCTGTAGCATTGACAGTAGAATGTTTTGAAATTCACAATATTTGGAAAAAGTGTTTACCACTCAAATCACATGGCAAATTGAACCAATTTTAACAATGATGTGGAAATACTGTTTCTTTGAAATACTAGTCTAGGCTTTAATTGCTGTAATTATCCCTCAGCAGGGAAATGGTATAGATGTCCCAGCTGCACCAGCTGCATGGCATGCTGGGACTAAGAGAAGGGAAAAACTGAAGGGATCATGGAGTTTCTGGAATAAACAAAAATGCAGCTCCAAGGAGGAGATGATCCAAAAAAATCCAAATTTGAACAGAGACATAGCAAAATCAAACTAGATTTATCACTGAGAATCAGTAGGAATGGAATGTGCCATTTGGGAATGCAGAGTAGAGATCTTTTCATAGCCAATTTTTGGGTTGGGTCTTTCCAAGAGTTCCATTAAAACAGAACACAGAAAAGCCTGTGTCCTGAAAACAGGACACAGGTCAGCCAGATTCCATGTGTGATAGAACACTATTATGAGAATTAGCTTATTTGTATCATATTCTTTACTCCCCTTAGTAGTAACCTTACCATCCCCTTCTCATGTCCCAGGAATAATAAATTCTCAAATTAGGTCAGTTAACAGTATACATAATGCTTTGTCTTCAAATATTTAAAAGCCAATGCAAGACCAAAATGAATATAGTAGATATGTAATCAAACAGAATGGATACTTGCTCCCCAAGTACTTGAGTAGGGGACAACCAAGAAGAAGGAGGAGGAGGAGGAGAGAAGGAGGAAGGAGGGGAAGAAGGAGGAGGGGCGTGATGAAGAGGAGGAGGAAAAAGGGAAGAGGAAGGAGAAGGAGAAACAGAGGGGTACCTGGGTGGCTCAGTTGGTTAAGCAACTGCCTTCGGCTCAGGTCATGATCCTGAAGTCCTAGGATCAAGTCCAGTATCGGGCTCTCAGCTCAACAGGGTGTCTGCTTCTTCCTCTGCTTCTTCCTCTGCTTCTCCCTCTGACTCTCCCCACTCTCGTGCACTCTCTCTCATTTTCTCTCTCTCTCAAATAAATAAATAAAATATTTAAAAAGAAGAAGAAGAAACAAAGAAGAAGGAGAAGAACTCCAGATGGTGATCCATCTCTGCACCATCTCTGCTATTCCCAAGTCCTAGAGTTGGTAGAAATGAGAAGTGATGGAGTCATCAGATAGATTTGAGGAAAACCAAACCAAGAAACCTGTGCTTCTTATGTCTTTCCTGAAATATGCTAAGTTGGCTGCCTTGCTGATATCCCTCATGAAACAATGGCATGAGATTAACACAGCAGGGATAGTTGGGAAGCGTGTCCATGTCAGGGTGGGAACCCAGACTTTTTCATGAGTGCCCACACAGGAAAACTGTTGGAATTTCCTTGTGCCCTTGAAAATAGCAAATCAGAGCCAAGCAAGGTCTAATAGAACATGCCCTCTTTCTTCCCCAACCTGCAAAACAAAACAATACTGACCTAAACAAACCTTGGTGTTTGGAAAAAGAAGGAAGCCAGGTAGCCTATGTTGACCTGGTGACTAGAGACCATGGAAGACTAGACACTTAAATTTTCTATGAGATTATTTCTCTGACTTGGTGAGCACCTTGTAGAAGAAGGTCAGCCTGAGGATCAGACTGGATGAGCTCTAAATAGAGCAGGAAGCCAGCAAAAGAATGAAAGAGATGGAGACAAAGGAAGATAGAGATATTTCCACCAATGGCTCAGTGGCCTTTTAAACCTCAGAGAGATACAGTCAAAGTCCAGATCATTAAGATCTGGTTAGAATTTTCACTTTGCTTATGTGCAATGAAAAGCTTTTGAACATATAATTTTTTCTACGAGTGACAAAAATACAACTAATATTAGCATAAACAGACAGATGTCTCTTATTCTCAATATCCAGAAGTCTGGAGGAAGATGATTCTGGGCTGGTGCAGCAACTCAAACATGTCATCGAACACTCAGGATTTTTCTATCTTCCTGCCATGGTCTCCTTAGTATGTGGCTTTCATCCTCATGAATGAAGATCCTTGCAATATGTCCAGTAATCAAGCCTGCATTCCAGCCACAAAGAAGGTAGAAGACCAAAGGGTAGAAGACAAAAGAGTTTTATCCTGGTAAAATGTTTCATTTTGTTTTATTTTTACTGTCATTACAATCATGGTGTATTTTCTTATATCCTTCTACTAAAGAATTGGAGAAATGTCTTGACTATTTCATTTTTCTTTTATCATTTTTGACAGTTTTACTGGGATACTAGTTATACACAATTACATTTACCCCTTTTGGTGTATGATTCAATAAGTTTTAGAAACTTCACAGAATTGTGCAACGGTCACTACAATCCAATTTTGGACCATTTCCATTGCCCCAAAAAGATTCTTTATGACCATCTGAAGTCACTGTCAATTCCCATCTCCAGCCACAGGCAACTGCTTTCTGTCTCTGTAGATTTGCCTTTCCTGGACATTTCATATAAATGAAATTATATAATACGTGGCATTTTGTGTTTGGGATTCATCCATATATACATGTATTACTAGCCCATCCCTTTTTATTGGTGATTGGTATTCTTGGTTGTTTGATATTCTTTGGAAATATCATATTTTATTTATCCATTCATCAGTTGGTGGGCATTTGGATTTTTCAGTATTGAGCTATTATGAATAATACTGCTATGAACATTTATGTACAAGTCTTTGGGTAGGCATGTTTTAATCTCTTATAGGTAGATTACAAGGAGTGAAATAGTTGGGCCATATGATAAATGGTTTCATTTTTAAGAAATTGCCTAAATAAAGGTTAAAGAACAAAAGAATTAAAAATAACTATAGCTGACACTGGTAATATGGTCAAGTAGGAGAACTTTAAGCTCACTTCTTTGCAAGGATACAGCAAGATAATACTCACATCAGTGTATATAGCTCACAGATTGGCACAACAAACTCAGCAAGCAAAGGTAGAGAAAAAGGCACATCAAGGAGGGTAGGAAGGGTAGAGACTCAGTGGAGAGCTGTGGCTATCCTGAGTGGAGGGAGAAGGAGAGAACCATGGCCTGGACAAGGGCAAGAAACAGACTATTATACTAGGGAGCATCCCCAGGAAAATGAATCTCCATAATATTTGGCTTTGAAAGTGTGAAAAATCTGAATTTTGTGGGTTTCAACAATGGGTGGGACTTAAAGCTTGGAAGATCAGCAGGATTGGCTCTGGGAAACCCCAGAGAGCAAGTAGAATCCGAGTCCCCACCCTTAAAGAGATAGCATGATAAACAGCCTGCTGAAATATGGCATAGAAACAGCAATTTTAAAAATTCCCCGGGACATATGAGAAGGAGAGTAGTTTACTTATTTTGGAGCAGGTCCTAGAAGGACAGGGGTCACTGAGAGACTCCTCCAGGAACAAAGGAGCCAGCAGACACCATCTCCCTCCCCTGCTCCTCATCATAAAGACAGGGTCTCCTGCAAATTTACACCAAGGCCTGCCTCCACAAGCTTCCTCAGATCCACCCTCTCAGTCAGTCCCAGCACTGCAGGTTCCCGCCCACAGAAGGCTAGCACAAACCTGCCCACACCTCTCCTAAACCACACATATTCCTGACAGCAGTGCCTGAGGCTCCAGTGGGCCCTGTGGAAAACTGATTTTACCTTGTTAAAATTGTGGGCTCCACTCACTTTGCAAGCTTTGTGGATGCCCTAGGGTACTCTCCCTGGCAGGGAGGGGGATCTATCCCAGTGGCTACAGCAGCAGTTTCACTTCAAAAGCAGACCAAAATGCATCTTGTTAAAACTGCATGCTCCCTCCTGGCCAGGGAGCAAACACAGCCCACAGCAGGCAGAGTCTCTGAAGATGACTAGATCAGAGGAAAAAGTGGCCAGGACACAATAGCAGGGTGCATACACACATAGGAGACAGCCCTTAAAGCTCTGGGTTCTGGTGAACAGGGGATACTGCACTGCAGGGCACTAGAAGACCTCCTCTTCATAATGCCATTGCTTTTGAGAGCAAGAGACCTAGCTGACTTTCTGAACACAGAGAAACAGACTTGGGGAGTTAGGTAAAATGAGGAGACAGAGGAATATGTTACAAATGAAAGAACAGGACAAAACCACAGCAGGAGACCTAAGTGAAATGGATATGACTAATATTCCTGATTGAGAATTTTTTTTTAAAGATTTTATTTATTTGTCAGAGAGAGAGGGAGAGAGAGCGAGTATAGGCGGACAGAATGGCAGGCAGAGGCAGAGGGAGAAGCAGGCTCTCTGCCGAGCAAGGAGACCGATGCAGGACTCAATCCCAGGATGCTGGGATCATGACCTGAGCTGAAGGCAGCTGCTTAACCAACTGAGCCACCCAGGCATCCCCCTGATTGAGAATTTAAAGTAATGGTCACAAAGATATTTACTGGACTTGAGAAAAGAGTAAAAAACATCAGTGAGATCTTTAACAAAGAAATGGAAAATATAAAAAATAACCAATCACAGACAAAAACCAAATAAATGAAATTTAAAATATACTAGATGGAATAAGTAGCAAGCTAGAAGAAGCTGAGGAATGAATTAAAGACCTGGAGGACAGAATAATGGAAAGTAATCAAACTAAGCAAGTGAGAGGAAAAAAAAATACACAAAAATGAGAATAAATTTAGGGAACTCAGCAACCCCATCAAGCATAACAACATTCACATTATAGGAGTCTTCAAAGAATAGAGAGAAAAGGGGGAAGAAAATCTATTTGAAGAAATAATAGCTAAAAATTTCCCTAACCTAGGGAAGAAAACATATCTAGATCCAGGAAGCTGAGATACCCAAAATAAAAGCCCAAGAAGCTCCACACCAACACACATGGTAAATAAAATGGCAAAAAGTAGTGATAAAGAGAGAATTTTAAAAACAGCGAAAGAAACCCTGTAAGGCTATGGGGGAAATCCACAAGGCAATAGTGAATTTTTCAGCAGAAACTTTGCAGGCCAGAAGAGTGTGGCATGATACATTCAAACTGCTGAAAGAGTAAAAAAAAAAAAAAAATCTGCAACCAAGAATAGTCTACCTGGTAAGTCTATCATTCAGAATAGAAGGAGAAATAAAGAGTTACTCAGATAAACTAAAGCTAAAGGAGGGTGCCTGGGTGGCTCAGTGGGTTAAAGCCTCTGCCTTCAGCTCAGGTCATGATCCCAGGGTTCTGGGATAGAGTCCCACGGCGGGCTCTCTGCTCAGCAGGGGGCCTGGCCTGCTTCCCTTCCTCTCTCTCTGCCTGCCTCTCTGCCTACTTGTGATCTCTGTCTGTCAATAAAATACTTAAAAAAAAAAAAACTGGGGTTGCACTGCATGAGCGGGGAACGGGTGGGCGGTGGCCTTTTCTGCGCCTGAGTAGGGAATTCTGGCTGATCGCTCTTTAATCTATAACGTCATGGAGAACTACGATGACCCACACAAAACCCCTGCCTCCCCAGTTGTCCACATCAGGGGCCTGACGATGGCATAGTGGAAGCTGACCTTGTGGCAGCCTTGCAGGAATTTGGACCCATCAGCTATGTGGTAGTAATGCTAAAAAGAGACAAGCGTTGGTGGAATTTGAAGACGTGTTGGGGGCTTGCAACGCCGTGAACTATGCGGCCGACAACCAGATCTACATTGCTGGCCATTCAGCTTTTGTCAATTACTCTACCAGCCAGAAGATCGCCTACCCTGGGGACTCGGATGACTCCTGGAGCGTCAACAGTGTGGTTCTCTTTACCATTCTGAACCCGATCTATTCCATTACCACGGATGTTCTTTATACTATCTGCAATCCTTGTGGTCCTGTCCAGAGAATTGTTATTTTCCAGAAGAATGGAGTCCAGGCCATGGTGGAATTTGATTCTGTGCAGAGTGCCCAGTGGGCAAAGGCCTCGCTCAATGGGGCTGACATTTATTCAGGCTGCTGTACCCTGAAGATTGAATATGCGAAGCCCACACACTTGAATGTGTTCAAGAATGATCAGGATACTTGGGACTACACAAACCCCAATCTCAGTGGACAAGGTGATCCTGGCAGCAACCCTAATAAATGCCAGAGACAGCCCCCTCTCCTGGGAGATCATCCCACAGAATATGGAGGGCCCCACGGTGAGTACCACAGCCATTACCATGATGAGGGCTACGGCCCCCCCCATCTCACTAGAAGGGAGAAGGATGGGCCTACCAGTGGGGGGTCACCGGTGGGGCCCAAGTCGCTACGGCCCCCAGTATGGGCACCCCCCACCCCCTCCCCCACCACCCGAGTTTGGCCCCCACGCTGACAGCCCTGTGCTCATGGTCTATGGCTTGGATCAATCTAAGATGAACTGTGATCGGGTCTTCAATGTCTTCTGCTTGTATGGCAATGTGGAGAAGGTGAAATTCATGAAAAGCAAGCCGGGGGCTGCCATGGTGGAGATGGCTGATGGCTATGCTGTGGACCGGGCCATTACTCACCTCAACAACAACTTCATGTTCGGGCAGAAGCTGAATGTCTGTGTCTCCAAGCAACCAGCCATCATGCCCGGGCAGTCCTATGGGCTAGAAGACGGGTCGTGCAGTTACAAAGACTTCAGCGAATCCAGGAACAATCGGTTTTCTACCCCAGAGCAGGCAGCCAAGAACCGCATCCAGCACCCGAGCAACGTGCTGCACTTCTTCAATGCTCCTCTGGAGGTGACTGAGGAGAACTTCTTCGAGATCTGCGACGAGCTGGGAGTGAAACAGCCATCTTCTGTGAAAGTATTCTCAGGCAAAAGTGAGTGCAGCTCCTCTGGGCTGCTGGAGTGGGAATCCAAGAGTGATGCCCTGGAGACTTTGGGCTTCCTGAATCATTACCAGATGAAAAACCCAAATGGTCCATATCCTTACACTATGAAGTTGTGTTTCTCCACCGCTCAGCACGCCTCCTAATAGGTGACCCAGAAGAGTCCCATCTGAGCAGGAAAATGTTTCTCTTTCCTTTATGCTGTTTGTTTTGGTTTGGTTTTTTGTTTTTTTTTTTTTTTTTTTTTTGTTTTTTTTTTTTTTTTTTTTTTTTTGCAAAAGTTCCTGTATTCCTTTTTTTAAATGCTAGGTTAGTGGGCTTAACCATAACGGAAATGCTGGAAGTCTGGAGGGGGAGGGGAAGGGGACCTGGTATCTCCCAAGATTAATGTTCACTTTTTAAAAAATTATTGTAAGTGTGATTTTTTTTCCTGTTCATACATTTGTGCTGCCTGTGTACTCTTGGCATATTTCAATAAAATTGTTTGGAAAATTAAAAAAAAAAAAACTAAAGCTAAAGGAGTTCATGACCACTAAACTAGCCCTATAAGAAATGTTAAAGGGGATTTTTTGAAAGGATATGTAAGACCATAAGTAAGAAAAGTAGGAAACACAAAGGCAATAAAAATATGAATATCTGTGAAAATACCTGTAGAATATCTGTAAAAAAAAAAAATCTGTTAAAAAGAGGATGTAAGATATGATACCATATACCTAAAACATGGGATAGAAGGAGTAAAGAATGAGTTCAAACTTAAGTGATCATCAACTTAATATAACTGTTATATGCAGAAGATGTTATATACAAACTAATGGCAATCACAAATCAAAAATCAGTAATAGATATGCAAAACATATAGAGAAAGGAATCCAAGTATATCACTAAAGAAAGCTAGCAAATCATGAAAGAGAGCAAGAGAAGAAAGGATCAGAAAAGAACTATAAAAATAATCAAAAACAAGTACCAAATGTCAATAAATATATTTCTATCAATACTTACTTTGAATGTAAGTGGACTAAATGCTCTAATCAAAAGAACCAGGGTGACAAAATGAGAAAAAAAATATGCTGCCTACAAGAGACTCATTTCAGACCTAAATACACATTTAGATTGAAAGGGGATGGAGAGGTGTACCTGGGTAACTCAGTCAATTAAGTGTTTGACTCCTGATTTCAGCTCAGGTTAAGATCTCAGGGTTGTGAAATTGAGCCCCATGTCAGGCTCCATGCTGAGCATGGAGCCTGCTTGGAATTTTCTCTCTCCCTCTGCCTTTCCCCTTCTCTCTCTCTCCCTCTTTCTCCCTCTCCTAAAGTGAAAAAATAAAAGAAAAGAAAGGGAATGGAGAAAGATGCAAATGGATGTCAAAAGAAAACTGGGATAGAAGTACTTATATCAAACAAATAGACTTCAAAGCAATAGATTTCAAAGCAAGTAGACTTCAAAGCAAAACTATAACAAGAAACAAAGAAAGACATTATATAATGATAAAAGAAACAATCCAACAAGAAGACAAAAAAATGAAAATATGCAAATCAAAACTACAATAAGATATCATGTCACACCTGTCAGAGTGGCTGAAATAAAAAACTTAAGAAACAAGTATTGGGGAGGATGTGGAGAAAAAGGAACCCTCTTACACTGTTTGTAAGAATGCAAAGTTGTGCAGCCACAGTGTTAGACAGTGGAATATTTTTTTAAAAAATTAAAAATAGAACTGTCTTATGATTGCACCATTGGATATTTACTCAAAAATACAAAAACAGTAATTTGAAAGGATATATATATATATACATACTTATATTTACTGCAGCATTATTTACATGAGCCAAATTATGAAAGCAGCCCAAGTGTCCATCAGTAGATGAATGGATAAAGAAGATGTGGTATTTATATACAACAGAATATTAGTCCATCATAAAAAATAAAATCTTGCCATTTGCAACAACATGGGTGGGGCTAGAGAGTAAATACTAAGTGAGGTAAGTCAGTCAGAGAGACAAATACATGACTTCAGTCATATGTGGAATTTAAGAAACAAAACAAGTGAGCAAAGAAAAGAAAAAGATAGACAAACCAAGAAATATTCTTAATTCTAGAGAAGAAATTAATGATTACCAGAGGGGACATGGTAGGGTTATTAGTGAAATGTTTGATGAGGATTAAGAGTATATTATACCTGATGAACACTGAGTAATGGACAGAATTCTTGAATCATTATATTGTACACCTGAAATTAATCTAACACTGTATGTTAACAACAACAAAAAGAATTAATACTAATTCTCTCAAACTCTTTACCCAAAAATGAAGGAACACTCCCAAATTCATTTTGTAAGGCCAGTATTAATTACACTTTCCCAAAACCAGATAGGGAAACTGTAAGAATATAAAACTATAGGCCAATATCCTTGATATACATACAGGCAAAAATTCTCATAATACTAGCAAACTAAATTAGACTGCACATTAAAAGGATCATAGAGCATGATCAAATGAGATTTATCCCTGACATGCAAAAGAGGGTTAACCTATGCAAATCAATAAATATGATAACAACATTAATAGAATGAATGATAAAAATCATATGACCATCTCAATAGATGAATGAAAAACATTTGACAAAATACAACATGATTTCATGATTAAAACTTTAAAAAACTGAATATAGAAGGAACACACTTCAACATGATAAAGGTCATATGTAACAAGCCCACAGCTAACATCATACTGAACAATGAAAGATTAAAACTTTTTCCATTAAGATCAGGAACAAGACAAGGATGCCCACTCTCCCCACCACTCTTATTCAACATAGTATTAGAAATCTTGGGGCAATTAGGCAAGAAAAATAAATAAAAATCATCCAAACCAGAAAGGAAGAAGTAACATTGTCTCTGTTTGCAGATGGCATGATATTAAATTTAGAAAACTCTTTCACCAAAAATTGTTAGAACTGTTCAGTGAATTTAATAAAGTTCCAGGATACAAAATCAATGTGCAGAAAGCAGTTGAATTTCTATATCTCTGAAAAAGAAATAAAGAAAGCAATTTCATTTACAATAGCATCAAAAACAATAAGCACAATAAAATACTTTAAAAAAACACAATAAACACATAAATACAATAAACAATAAAATACTTAAATATAAATTTAACCAAGGAGTTGACAGATCATCCATTTTGAGTTTATCTTTGTGTATGGTGTAAGAAAATGGTCAAAATAGATTAAAGACCTAAATGTGAGACAGGAATCCATCAGGGTGAGGAGACAAACCATGAGAGACTGTGGACTCTGAGAAACAAACTGAGGGTTTTAGAGTGGCAGGGGTGGGGGGTTGGGTGAGCCTAGTGGTGGGTATTAAGGAGGGCACATATGGCATGGAGCACTGGGTGTGGTGAAAAAAACAATGAATCTTGGAACACTGAAAAGAAATAAAATAAAATGAAAAAAGAAAAAAAATCCTAGGGGACAACAAAGGCAGCAAATTCTTCAACCTCAGCTACAGCAACTTCTTGCTAGACACATCTCCAAAGACAAGGGAAACATAAACAAAATGAACTATTGGGACTTCATCAAGATATAAGGCTTCTGCACAGCAAAGGAAACAGTCAACAATACTAAAAGGCAACCTCTGGAATGGGAGAAGACATTTGCAAATGACATATCAGATAAAGGGCTAGTATCCAAGATCTATAGAGAGTTTATCAAACTCAACACCCCCCCCAAAATAATAATAAATCGTCAAGAAATGGACAGAAGACATAAACAGACATTTCTCCAAAAAAACATACAAAAGACCAATAGACACATGAAAAAATGCTCCACATCCCTTGGCATCAGGGAAATACAAATCAAAGATGAGAACCAGCTCACACCAGTCAGAATTGCTAAAATTAACATGAGAGGAAGCATCAAATGTTGGCGAGGACGCAGAGAACAGGGAACCCTCTCACACCGTTACTAAGGCAGTAGATCTTAAACGTTTTCAACACACAGACACACGGTAATTAATTACGTGAAGAAATGGAGGTGTTAACTAACCATATTGTTGTAGACATTTTGCAATAGACATGAATATCAGATCATCATGTGTAGACATGAATGTGTAGACATTCAATAGACATGAATATCAGATCATCTTAAATTTACACAATGTTATCTGTCAACTATACGTCAATAAAGCTAGAAAACAAGTCTTTTTTTTTTTTTTTTTTAAAGGAACTTCCAAACTCTTCCAAAGTGGCTGCACTATTTTACACTTCACCTGTGATATAGGATTCCAAAATCTCTACTTCCTTGGCAACACTTCTTTTTATTTTTTGTTCTTAGCGATAAGCATTCTAGTGGGGGATAAAGTGGTATCTCATTACAGTTTGAGTTCACATCTTCCTAATGACTAATGATGTAGAGCATCTTTTCACAGGCTTATTGGCTATTTATATATCTTCTTGGTGAAGTGCCTATTCAGACCTCCTGCCCATTTTTTTAAATTGGGTTATTTGTCTTGCTTTTAAGCTTTAAAAGCTCTTTATTTTATTCTGGATAGAAGTCCTTTACCAGATACGTGATTTAAAAAATATTTTTCCTGGGCCTGTGGCTTGTCTTTTCATTTTTTTAATGATGTCTCTTGAAGCACAACATTTTAAACCTTTAATGAAGTTCAATTTATCTCTTTCTTCTTTCATGGATCTTTCTAATGAAGTTTTACCTTTTTATTTAAGAAGGAAGTTCCTCCGTAGTGATTTCTGCCCAGACATCACTGACCAAAACCAAACCACATAACTAATCTTAGTGGTGAGGGAGTTTGACTCTAACAAAATTTGCCCTCAGTTAATCAGGTTCTGTTACAAAAAGGACAAAAAATGACAGAACAACCATTTGGAAGGCAGTTAGTTTTGTCATAGATTCTTAAGCAAGATGATCAGATTCTACTTTAAGAAAGTCTGTTGGTTTTTCTATCAACATAATGCTTCATAATAACACGTAGAAAACCCTTGTAGTACATACAATGAATGAATGTTTGTTGCCCATGAGCCCAGAGTCAGCAGAGCTTTGGCTGGGCGGCTCTGCTAATCTTGGCTGGCTGTCTCTCTCTCTAACATGTTGAAGAGTGGGCTGGCTACTGATGGATCTGGACTGGTTTCTGTGGGCTTACTGTGATAACTCAGCTCTACCCAACGTGTCCCTCATCCTCCAGCAGGCTAGCCTGGCTTTGCTCACCTGGTGATGGCAGAGGTACAAAAGAGCAAGGTAAACAAGGCCTCTTAAAACTTAGGCTAGGAAATGACATTCTTCCAATTCTGCCACACTCCATGGTCCAATGCAATTCATGAAGCCGGACTGGATTCAAGAAGTCAAGAAGTAGATTGATTCCTCTCTTTAATGAGAATTGCAATCTCATGTCAGCTATGTGTATACAGGCAGGCATGAAGCTTTGGAGACTGGAAAGCAGTCAGTCTAACATACAACACAATCACCATCAGACTAGGGAAGTGGGGTAAGTGAATGAGCTAGCATTAAGTAAAAACAAGTGAGACTATTTCAGTAACCCAAGGGAGAAAATGGTAACCCGAGATGAGAGAGCCAGACCAACTTCAGAGACATCTAGGGGCTAGGGAAGAAAACTTGGGGTTGATTAAATCACAGGGAGAGAACAGGTAAGGGGCAAGGAACAGTCAAGTACTCCATATAATATGTCCTCTTTTTGCTCTTCAGCAGGACTCTAAGTCATCAGTTATTTTTGTTATCAAAGAGAATGACAAGAGAGAAAATAGCATAGGTAAGGAACACTATGACATACATTTGAATTATACTTATTGCCAAAACTGACCCACTTCTATTATGGCTTCAGTATGTTTCCCACTGATCCCTTGGGAGTGTTGCAAAGTACAATAACTTGTGACACGTGTCTATCACTATGATCTAGCTTAATGAGGCATTTTATTCCACACGATATACCGTGGGTGAGGTGAGAATAAAAGTGTTTTCCCGGAGCCATACGGATATGGCGTTTGGTTGATTAGCCCTGAAAATTGTCCAAAACAAATTAGTACTTAATGTCAGCCAGAAAGCCAGATGCCGGCTTTAATGGGGAGTCAAAAAGTAGCATGACATCAGCGACACATAAGAGCTGAGGGGGTCTGTGAATCAAATATTGCATTCGCTGATCCAAGATTCATGCATTGTCAGCAGGGCTGTAGACACCTGCTTTAGTGAGAGTGAAAATTTCCAAGGCTTATTGGCAGGGAATATGGTATTCCAGAGGGTTCATTCAGCCTTCAAATGCAGACGTTCCAGCTTGAAAACCAAAGCTGGAAGTAGCTCTTTTGCTGGGTTTTGAGGATTGCATTCTCCAGTGGAAATTTCAAATTGCATTCTAAAAGAAAAGAATTCCAGTTTCCCATGCCCTTAACCAAACCCTGCTAATTTCAAGAACAGGAAAATAAGAAATGACAGCCTTACCTGGAAAACCACGGGGGAAGCATAATCGATACATTGGAGGAGGCGCCGTTCTAGGATACCTGGAAGGAGATGGGGAGAAGGGTAAGATTCCCTCTCCAGAGAAACCATACACCTCATCACTGGTCTCCCTCCAAAATAAAGAAGCAGAAGCGGGACTGTGAATATTATATCAGTCCTCATGACAAGGTCTCTAGTGGACACCACCATTTACTTTCTCACTTGCTCTTTCATCCAATGAGCTGTTATCCAACACTTAACTAATATCACTGACATGGATGGTGAGTTCTGCTGAGTGATCTGAAAACACAAAGAGGAATAGGATGGACTCTACCCTTCCTGTTTTAAGGTAGGAATGGCAGCAGTCTTCACTGAGATCTATATAGCAGGCATTTTGCATATTTATGTTTTTTTAAGACTTTTTAAAAAATATTTTATTTATTTATTTCACAGACAGAGATCACAAGTAGACAGAGAGGCAGGCAGAGAGAGAGAGGGAATCAGGCTCCCTGCTGAGCAGAGAGCCCGATGCGGGGCTCAATCCCAGGACCCTGAGATCATGACCTGAGCTGAAGGCAGAGGCTTTAACACACTGAGCCACGCAGGCGCCCCTCGCATATTTGTCTTATTTATCCCTCTGAAAACTCCAAAATGTACATATTTGCTATCATTATTTAAATGATAAAGAGATAAATTAAAAAATAAATAAATAAATAAATGAAGAGAATGAGATTTAGAATGATCAAGAAATATGCATCCAAGCTAATGCATCTAGAAAATTTATTCAACCAAGATTTGATTTCCTTCTATTCTGTTCCCAAATCCCTTGCCCTTAACCATGCCTACTTCAGAGTCTAAATGGGGAGAGAAAATATGGATAAAAGCAGAAAATCAGGGTAGATAAAATGATCCTTATAATGCTTTCTACATGCCCAACATTTTTCTAAGCACTTACATGTTTTTAATTCACTTAATCCCCATACCGGTAGTATTACCTCCATTTTAAGAATAGGAAAACTGGGGCACAGAGAGATTTGCCAAAAATTCATGCAACCAATAAATGACCATGCTGTGATTTGATCACAGGGAGATGGGGAGATTCACCTCCTAGAATCCATGCTATCAACACCTTCCTGTGCTGTTATTCTCAAAGGAAAAACACAGATTCAAAGCTAAAGGGGGGAGTGATTTTCTTGAGGCTGTAAAGTAGAAGATTATGTGGGAGAAAATAAATTGAGTTTGGGGGGAAGATAAAACTTTTGAACTGGTTTTTGGAAAACAGATGGACGTGTGAAAGGAGGGCGAGGCTTGCGTGGAAGACATTCTACCCTCTCCCCACCATGCTGCCTTTATTCTATATCTTTGGCATTATTTCCTTCACATCAGTTTGTGGTAATTCTTCCCCTATGTATTTCCTTGCTTCCTTATAAAAAGACTATGAAGGCAGGGATCTGAAGGCAGATTCTCTTCATCATTGCATGCCCAGTGCCAGGCACACAGAAGACATTCAGTCATTACCAATGAACCAGAGAAAGGAAAAGAAAGGAAATTGGAAAAGTTAGGAAATGAGTAAGGAGTTGAAAAATTCTGCAGGAATTCAAGAAACCTGTCCAAGACTGGTCAAGGAGAACTCCGTATGGTCAGTAGAAACTGAGCCAAGCAACAATGTTTATATTATATTGCATCGATTCTAAGATTTACATATTTTCCATGTGAAATGAGTGACACTGAAATTAGAACCCACTTTTAATCAACGGTATATTCAACTTAATTGACATCATTTTTCCTACCTTAACTGATAAATTAAAATGATAGTCCATTTTATAACTGATGACATCTTAGATCGATGAAATAAAGTATTGATGTAAAAATGGCTTGTCTGCCACCTATAGACAATGGCTGTTAGGAAATGAATGTGGAGGGCAAAAACACACTATGGAGTGTCCTGGCAGCCAGTCTTATTGGAAGCTTGTTATGAAAAATAATAGGAAACCACAGTGACTTTCTGGGCAGAGGAGTAACATCACTGAAAGAGAGTTTAAGAAAGAAGGGACTAGACTCCACATGAAGAAAAGCCTGGAGATGGAAGAAATGGCATCGCTAAGGCAGCCTAGAAGAAAGAAGGTGTAGGGAGTCAGGTCCCAAAGTCAAGAGTGTTCCAATGTCAACTGTGTCACTAATGCTGTGGGTTGCCATGCACCATTTTGCCCTTCTGGTTTTGGTGTCTTCATTAATAAGATGGAACGGTAACACAGAGCAGTGAGCAGGCCTCCATGAATTCTAAACCATGATTTTTATTCCAGGTCAGAGACAAGGAGAACCCTGTTGTAGCCCGCAGATAGCAATATAAGCCATGAATACTCCAGGAGCAGTATTTTGAAGGAAGAATTATGTGTGCAAAAGCCTGGAGTTTAGAGAAGAGATGGAAGTGAATGCAACACAGTGTGGCTAATGGTCAGTGATGCAGACAGGCAGAGAGGACAAGGCTGGGTAGAGCCTTTGGAAGGCCATGTTGGACCTTATTCTGGGAATGACAGGGAACCATTGAAGACTTCATAAGCAAGCACAGTGATCAAGCAGATCAAGCAGAACTTTCATAGTCAAAAACACACTTCAGTGAGATGGTCTGATTTACTAAGGGAGAATCTAGTAGGGGCAAGCTCAGAGCCCATCTATTGCAAAGAAGCAATGTTGGAAAAAAAAACAAGAAAGAGGCTGACTTCAGAGAAAGAGAACTAGACAGGTTTCAAGATACTTAGAAGCAATAACTGGCAGGATTTACTAAGAAATTTAATAGTGAGGGAGAAATAAAAAATGGGAGCAGTGGTTGTATTAGTTTGCTAGGACTGCCATAAGAAAATAACACCACGGGGTGGCTTAAATGAGAGAGATTTATTTCCTCATAGTTCTGGAGGCTAGAGGTCCAGAAGACAAGGGTCAGCAGGCTTGGGAGCCTCTGAAGTGTCTCTCCTTGGCTTTCAGATGACTGCCTTCTCACCGAGTCTTCACATGGTTGTATCTGTGTGTGTGCTTTCCTAGTATCTCTATGGGCCCTAATTTCTTTTTGTAAGGACCCCAGCCAGACTGAATGACGACCCAAGCTAATAGCTTCATTTTACTTGAATTTCAGCTTCAAAGACCCTAACTCCAAAAACAGTCATACTGTAAGTGCTAAAGGTTAGGGTTGAAAGGTTATGTTGAAACATAATAATTTGGGGGACGCATAATTCAGCCCATAATGTAGTAATAATAATAGTAATAGCTAATACCTAGAGTGCCTACTGGTTCTATTATTTCACTTTTCACCCATCTGGACTACCTTTGTTTCTTCTTCCACCTCCCCTCTATACCCTCAGCTATCCATCTGCTAGCTCATCTGCCCTCCTACTCATATCCTGGGGCTCTGAATTTACCACCAACATATTGGACACCAAATCACTCCTCAGTGGCTACTCTCCCTAGCTCTCCAGCCATTCATTAAACCTCTTAGTTCCCAATGCCCTCATGTGATCTCACCTCCCCTGATCAATGGAAATAAAGAAATAACCACCACATTCCCACTTCTTCAGCAGACATCATGTACCCTGCCCTCACCATTCGACAACTCAGCACACACCCATAGCCTCCCACCGAAATCCCCTGGGACTCTGCCTGAGTGGCAGGGAATGAAAGCCCACCCCTGGCTAGGTTCTCCAGGAAGCACTGAGATGGACTTCAGTGTGCAGGATGTTTGTTCAAGAGTTCTCTTGGGATTAACATTCACAGAGATAGGTAAAAGAATAGGAGTGGGCAGAAGGAAAATTCAAATTGGCCCCATGCGCAGTCCCACCAACAGTCTCAGCCAACCTTGTGGGGAGTTTTGGAAGCAAATTAGAATTGTCCCAAGTTGAGTTTAGATGGCCAGCCTTTTTAATCAGTCATTGGCTATGGGCCACCGTGGAAGGATGAGACCTTGACAAGGTCACTTCCTGCACCTAAGGCCAATTACTGAATGGGTGGATAGTGGAAGGTTGTCCATTGACAGCACCCCCTGAAGCTGGGCAACAAGTCCTTTCCTAAAGGAGAATCTGGGTGGCACCTCATGATGGTCCTCACAAAATCCCCCAGCAAGTAGCCCTCAGCCAGTGACTGACAAAGGTCGGAGAATAAGTACCCCCACTTCCTCATCTCTTGGGATTGGGATCAACTTCATCTCTCAGGGTTGGGACACATGCCACACTGTCTCCAGAATTTTCCCCCAGTTGAGTTGAGCCTTAGTTGCCCAAAGCGATAACCAGCTTGATAGCACACCGTTGACTGGATTTCTTCCCCTCTCCATCTCACTTCCCCACTCTTCACCAATGCTTCCTAAATAAACTATGTGCATTTAAATCCTTATCTCAGGGATGCTTTGGGGATAATCCAACCAAAAACATCTCCAAAAAGCTTCTTTCATCATTTTCTCTTCATGAAAGAGACATTTTTAAAAAGGAATGACCTATATCCCTAGGCTAAATTGCCCCCCCCCTTCCGTTGCAATTTACACTTTTTTTTTCCCTAACTGAACCAGTTGTTTGAAATAGTCATGCATGACCTTGGCATATGCTAATGCCTGTAAGGTGCAAACTGTTTGCAGAAAGTGCTGGTTTCTCCAGCAAGATGTTTATTGTTTATCAGAAGGGCCCGTGCACTCGACAAGAAAACATCTTTAGCACTTCTCTGTGATTTAATCAAAAGCTGGTCAGTGAAGCATATTCCTCAGTCATAAACCTAGCAGACAATAAAATCAATCTTCTCTGAATGCTTATGTCTGGCACCCGCTTATAGCAACCTGTTGGAGGTTCAAGTACCCACATCTGTATTCAGCAGCAGCTGTCCAGGGAAATGGTTTCCCTATTTCTCGGGAATACCTGCTGTTGGCCTATTTGCATAGGCAGATACAACTGGAGAATTGCGCCTCGTGGCAAGGGATGACAGATGGGCTAAAGACCTCCAGAGGTTTCCGTTACTATGCCAGGAATGGCAGTCCCAGGTTGTAGATGACTACACAAACACTTTTAACCATGAACAGCTTTCCTTTGTGCGGGAAGGTTGTCTTAGCAGACAGATATACATGGTAAGGGGAATGTTTGCTTTTGGTCTTCTTTTCTTCCTTTTAACCTGTGGCCCTTGACCATTTGGAGCAATTTGAATTGTCTAGAGAGAAAAGAGAAGAAAAATTGAACATCTTTGGTTTTTAAGTTGAAAAGCCACAGTCTACCTGTCACAGGAAATGTTCAAAGAATATAAGCCAAGAGAATTTTGTCCCACCTATATAAGAAATTTTTCTTGGCCTGAGACAATGACTTGGGTGTGGGTAGTTTTTTGGGGGAGGTGGTTTCAGGATACACAGGTGAGATGCGAGACAGAGAAAGGACAGTAAATAAATGGTGTGTTGATGAGCTGGTTTGCAAATATGGACAGTTGGAGCTAAAACTGCTTAGGCACCCTCTGAGAAATTGTGGAAAGCACCCCCTTAGCATCTTGTCACTGAAAGACAAGCAGATTGAGGTCTTTATCTCCCAAATCCCCTCACCTGCTGGCCAACAGCTGCCCACAGAGATGTCAGTACTGTATAATTCTGAGCTATACCTGCTCAGGCAAGCAAGCTCCCACGATAACTGAGAAAGCTCTCAAGCAGAGAAAACAGAAAGAGACAAGTGCAGGAACTTTAAGCAGGGAACTCACAGGGTGTAAGAAGGTCCATAGCTATAGCTTAGGTGAGGGAGGAAATAAGAGCAAATGGGGCAAGGCATCAACAGTGTCTACTTTACTGTGCTTGAGGGTTGAAGAGAAGTCAATAAGAGACAGAGGCAGGGAGAATAAGGCCATAAGATACCATGGACTCCGAGAGGGGCTCTGTCCCTTCTGTCCCTCATGCTCCGCTGATCAAATCAGTGTGGGGAAGACTGATGGAATCCCCACATAAGTTTTACAGTCTAAAGACAATAAGAACTTGAGTTCAAGTTCCTGGAAGGGCCCTTGAAAGCAAGCAAGGTCCTTGGGGTCCCTCACACCTCACTAGCTTAGAACAGCGACAGAGTACAAATGATGTCACCGAGGGTAATCTCAGAAAGCACAGAAATAGAAGAAGGTGAGAGAAGTCGATCATAAAAGACTCTAAATCATTATGAAAAAGAAACAGAATTCATGAGCTAATAAGCTAGGTCAAGGGGAATACAAATGTTTCAGCAAAGGCAGGGTGATGGGTAGTGATGGTTAAGAATGAGCTGAGACCATTGTAGCAGAGGGAGCAAAAAACCAGAGACCAAAAACATTCCAGATTACTCCCTCCAAAACCATGGCACTTTATAAATTTTCTGAAATCTTAGATGCTGTTTCAGGGAGGAAGTGGGAAGGGAAAATGTCCAAATTGGCAGAGGTTAAATATAAAATGACTCTATGTCTTAGTGTGGGTTTCCCTAAAAGAAGAGCCTGAATCTGAGAGTAGGTGCCTTTTTTGGGGGTGATTCCAGAGAACAAGAATGAGGGACTGAAAGAGGAAAACTGGGAAAACAGCAAAGCCAATGTAAGGGAGTGTTATTGAGGTAGACCTTGTGAGCAATGGGAACTCATTTCCTGTGGGACTTCCTGAGAATCATGGAGAGAACTGTCCACCTGAAGGATGGGAGGCTGAGGCATTTATCCAGTTATCACCCATTGGCAAATGATCAAGGGATGCTATCCATACTATTCTGGTTCTCCAGAAAAACAAAAACAATAGGGTGTGTGTGTGTGTGTGTGTGTGTGTGTGTGTGTAGAAATGTACTATAAGGAACTGACTCACATGATCATAGAAACTGACAAGTCACAAGATCTGCAGAGTGAGTTGGCAAACTGGAGACCTAGGAATGCTGACTATTTAGTTCCAGTCTGAAGGGCAGGCTCAAGGCTCAGGAAATGCCATTGTTTTAGTTTGAGTCTGAAAGCAGGAAAAAGACAATGTTCCAGTCCACCAGCCATCAGGCAGGAAGAATTCTCTCTTACTTGAGGGACAGTCAGCCATTTTGTTCTATTTAGGCCTTCAACTGATTGGATGGGGTCCGCCCACAGCATCCCAGGCAGGTAGATACTAACTTAAACATTAATCTCATCCAAAGACTCCCTCATGGAAACACTCAGAACAATGTTTAATATCTGGGGCCCTGCATCCTGGTCAAGTTGACACATAAAATTAACCATCACACTCTCAGAAGTGTTCATTCTTCCATACTTCCAAGCTGCCTGAACACTGCAAGCCAAGCTAGCAGCTGCCAACATTTGGGAGTCTGAAAAAACCCATGAGCACAAAAAGCAGAGACTCAGCACATACACTTCAGCCTGAAGGCTGACAGTTGGATATAAGTCAAAGCCCATACAGGATTGTGCACCCAGCCAAAACTTAAATCAGAAGTCTGGCCAAGATGATGTGCTTGGGGGCATAAGAGAATCTTATCTGTTAGGTTTTTCAGAATTTATTAAGATTATGATTTTTCTGCAATCGACAGAATAGGGATTCAAAAAAGAGATTAGATTGGGTTACAGAAAGATTTAGAAAGCTACACTTTCTGCTCAGCTGCTTTCTGTGGTCTGGGATATCCTCACCCACTTCACATACATAAGAAACATTAACAAGCTAGATCTGATTAATCAAATCTTAGCAATCAATGAATTGCTGCCCAGTCACCTCATATCTAATGCGCCTGCAATGTATTTTTCCACATTAATTTATGCATTGAACATTTATTGAGCCCATTGGGAGCACAAAAGGTGGAAAAGATAAATTTTCTGCTGATAGTTTCCCTTCTACTTGCTTCCAAAGACAGAAGGTTGATTTTGTGAATACTGGCAGCTGTAGCAGATTATAACGTCAGGCATTCTTTGGGCCCTGTGTCTCTGAATGGAGATTGGGAGGAAAACCAGATGTTTACCCAACCATTGGAGGTTGCAGAAGTTCACATTTGAGTCATTTCCACTCCAAAGCAAATTGTCTGACCTCAAACATCTAGGCATGCATACATCTAAGTTTATTAAGATAAAAAATTCAATACATACCATCACCACTCTGTTTCTTTTTATTCTTCGGCAACAAAGGAGTCAAACCAAACATCTAGTTTCTTTTTATCTTTCTTGCACATGAAAAAATATAAAGGTGTGTCTCCAACATGCTCCTCCCATGTTTCCTTCTTTTTTTCCTTCTTATTACCTTTTCCCTTTCTTTTTTTTCTTTTCCCATACTTTCCCAAAAGTCCAGACTAGAAGAGTAGAAAGCCAGTGCGGAAGGAGGGAGCAGGAAAAAATGATCAATATTTAAGAAAGTGATTTCAGCGATGTTTTCCCCCTTTTAAGCCCCAAACAAAAGCGAACTCTAACAATTTCCCCAGTCTATTCACTTGACAGAGGAAATTCACAGTGTGGATCCACATGCAATCAGTGAGCTAGAGGTTTCCCTGAGAGACTCCCAAATGACCACATCTACAAGTTCTGTGCTTGTTACATTTGGGTGATGCACTATAGGGTGTGTATTTCACAGACTTTATTATTTTCATCATATTCTAGCAGTAGGTTAATAATAGAACTAATAGTAGCTAGCCTTTGTTGAGGGTTTATAAATGTTCTGGGTACTCTCAGAAATGCTCTCTTTACATGGATTTACTCATTTATTCTTCACACCAAACCTAAGGGATAGATTCTTTGTCATCCCTACTTACAGGCAGCAAGACAGAAGCCCACAGAGACTACAATTCATTGTCCAAGATCACAGAGTCACTTAGCCAGTAGAACCAGTCTGAACCCAGGCATTCTGGCTGGAATGCTGTGCTACCGTTTTGTGTGAGCTATGGAGCACTATTGAAATTTGTCATTTATAAACTAAAGTTAGCAATTTACTAGTGTTTACTAAGGACTCTCATTCAGTATTTTTTATTAACATATAATGTATTATTTGCCCCAGGGGTACAGGTCTGTGAATCGTCAGGCTTACCCACATCACAGCACTCACCATATCACTTACCCTCCCAGTGTCCATAACCTCTCATTCAGTATTTTAATATGCTTGCTATCTATGATGCAACATAGCAAATCTCCTATCAAGCATAAGCATAAGCAGTACTTGATTCTAAATTGCTAAGTTCAATGGTCAATTCTCAGTCCTGACTGTACCCGATCTATCGGTGGCTCAGGCTCCCTGCTCTACGGTGTGCTTTCTCTTCTCTTCTTCCAGAGTACCAGTCTCTCTTAAAAGGGGCATCTTTGGCCATTCCTTCTTGGTCTTCTTGGTTACTTTCTCCTTTCACAGACCTGATAGTCCTGGATGGCACCAGAGCACAGTCCTTTATCCTGCTTTTTTGCATGTAATCACACATACTGTTTTTGGCTAAACAATCCATTCTCACAACCTAAATACCATCTATTTACACACCAATAGCTCCCAAATGTATAACCCCAGCCCAGCTTTCTTTCTCCTTCCTGAACTCCAAACTCTTTACCAAGTGCCTACTTTAATGTCTTCACTTAGATAGCTAATGAATACTGCACCTTTATATGACTTGAGCAGAACTCCTGATCTTTTCCCCAAAACTTGCTCCTCCTACAGCCTTCTCCATCTTCAAATGCTGGCAACTTCAACCATCTACTTCTCCAAGGCAAAAAACCTCGGAGTCACCCTTGACTTTTCTCTTGTTTTCACATGCTGCATAAAGTTCATATAGGCTCTACTCCAAAACCTAGTCACACTACAGCCGCTTCTCAACACTTCCATTGTTAGGACCCCCGCATGAGCCAGCATCAACTTTGACCGAGATGACTGCAACAGACTCCTAACTGGGGTCCTTGCTTACATTCTCACCTTCTCCAATCTATTCTCAACAAGCAGCCTAATAGATGATAAACTATATTATATTGCTCTGCACAAAACGCTTCAACAGCTTCCCATCTCACTCAGTCATGAAGAATGCCTCCCAGCACCCTTACTCATCTGATATCATCTTTCCCCTTGCTCACCCCACTCCAGCCACAGTGGCTGTCTTTTCCCTATGGACACTCCCCTGCCTAAGAGCCTGTATATTGGATGTGCCCTCTCCCTAGATGTCCTTCTATTAGAAATCCATTTGGCAAACGCCCTCACCTGAAGTCTGTTCTTAAATGTCTCCTCCTCGATAATTCTTGCTCTTATCTCCCTATCATTAAAATTGTAACTAATCTCCTATACTTAATATTCCCAATCTCTTTACTTGGCTCTCCATTTTTCTTCTTAGATAGTAACTGTCAACTACTGGCAGGGGATACAATTTACTTATTTTATTTATTTTTTAAACATTCTTTAATTTTTTAAATGTTTTTTTTTTAATTTATTTGTTTTAGGGATATCAAGAGGGATGGGGCAGGGAGGAGCAAAGGGAGAGGTACAAACAAACCCCACGCTGAGTGCAGGCTGGATCTGGGATTCAGTATGGGGCTGGATCCCACACCCCTGAGATCATGACCCGAGCCAAAATCAAGAGTCGGACGCTTAACCAAACAAGTCACCCAGGCACCCCAATTATTTAGTCTTTATTATCTGAATCTCCCACTAGAATGTAAGCACTAAAAGGAAAGCCTCCTTTTTTCTGTTTTATTCATAGATATTTTCCAAGATCTTTTTCTACAAAAACTGGCAAATAATAGGCTCTCAATAAGTACTCTTTTAAAAAATATTTTATTTATGGAAAGAAAGAGAACACATGAGCAGGGAAGGGGTAAAAGGATAGGGAGAGAGAGAATCTCTCTAAGCGTGAAGCACCCAAATTTCCATCTCACAACCATGATCTCAGAGCTCATGACCTGAGCTGAAATCGAAGATCAGACCTTAACTAGCTGAGCCACCCAGGAGGCCTCTCAATAAGTACTTTGCCTAATTAATTAATCCTCCAGTATTCAGAAAGTCCTCTTTCCTAAAATATATGTGTTGCCTTGAATTGGTCATGGTCTTCAATTATGACTCTTGCTTTTTATTTATCATTACAGTTAGTTTAGCTACATCATCATGGTTTAACTTTTTTTATTTGATTAACGGTACATGTCTTGCAAAAACTATATTTAGCAACATTTTTTTGATCCATAATCTCTCAGTAAATACACTTTAAGGGCTTTTCATCGAGTTGCAAGTATGAGTTGGCCATAGCTTATGGCTGAAGCAGATACATACAAAATTCCCACAATTTTGCTTTTATGGTAGGAGATATTTTATTAAGTGATATACTGCCTATAAATTTGGGCTGTTTGCTATTTATTTATTTATTTTAAAGATTTATTTATTTATTTTTAGAGGGTATGGGGAGCAGAAGAAGAGGGAGACAAATCTCAAGCAGACTCCCCACTGAGCAGGGAGCCCAATGCCACGCTCAGTCTCAGGACCCTGAGATCATGACCTGTGTCGAAATCAAGAGTCAATACCTTAACCAACTGAGCCACCCAGGTGTCCCTGGGTCATCTGAATAACATATTTCAAGGTAAATGTAAAATTACCATGTTATATTTCAGTTTACAAGGTACTGATATCTAATTAAAAAATCATATATATAAGTTTAAATTTCTCTCATAGATGACACATTACTGTAATAGCAAGTAAGCCACTATTTTTTAATTTCTGTTTCTCTCTAATTCTTTATTATAAAGACTTTTTCAACAGAAAAGTAGGTCTAATGATTTGGCCTCTATAGTTTCTCCCAGCCTATATGTACCAAATCCAAAACTAGATGAGATTCACTAATCATAAGGTCACTGACTGTGTTTGGAAAATGTATTATCAGATGACAAAACAGTCAGTCTCCAGGTGTGCCTAGCTGGCTCAGTCAGAGGAGCGTATGACTCTTGATTGTGAGTTGGACCCCATGTAAGGTGTAGAGATTACCTAAATAAACAAAACATTAAAAAAAAAAAAAAAAACCTCAGTCCCCAGAATCAGTCACACTTAGGTATGAATTCCCAAATCACTGTCATATAAACTTGGGCAAATGATGTAACCTCTCAACATCTCTACTTCCCCATCTGGAAAATGGAGATAATATTAGTACCTACTTTATAGAGCTACTGAGAAGATTAATTGAGATACTGCACTTACCTGTGCAATTAGCACAGTACCTGGAACATACTTTGTATTCAACAAATATTGGTTATCATTAAATTATTATGTTTAACAAAATATACCCAACAAAATCATATCATCAAGAAAGATTTTATACAACTACAGAATCCAGGTTATGCCCATAGGGGGAAACATACACCAAACATTGGTTTCTTGGATTTTAAATGGGAAGATTTTTTAAAAAGCAAAAGTTCATTTTAACATTTTTTCCCAAGGTCAAAATTAATTTTGCTTTGGGCTTTGCAAATCCCTCCTTTAATTGTCTAAACATCTGCAATTGAGAGAACTGTATATGTAAGTTTATTTCCTCCAAAGACACACATACACACACACACACACACACAAATGAGGGTACCAAAATCATTTGCTAGTGCATAATATAAATACCTAAATAGGGAAAATAAATCTTCAAAGACTTTATATGCAATCCCTTCACTAGCCGTGATGGCCTTAAGATATATATTAATTTCCTAAACTAGTAAAAAATGATATTTCATCTATTCTACCTTTAATTTTTTTCCTACCTTTTGAAGTTGTAATTTTTAAAAGACCACAACAATCAATGAATAGTGCACATATAATGTATACAAGTATTTCAAATTTAGTATTTCTTGATATAATGAGTACGTAAGTTTTAAGAACTAATTTTAGGCTAACACCTTCCACTTAAATATACATTTTCCAAAGAAGACACACAGATGACCAATACACATGTGAAAAGATGCTCAACATCCCTAAGCATCAGAGAAATGTGAATCAAAACCAAATGAGTTATCACCTCACACCAGTCAGATGGCTAGTATCGAAAAGACAAGAAGAAATAACAAGTGTTGGCAAGGATGTAGAGAAAAGGGAACACTCAAACACTGCTGGTGGGAAGGTAAACTGGTGCAGTCACTGTGGAAACCAGTATAGAGGTTAATTTTTTTTAAAAAAAAATTTTTAAGGATTTTATTTATCCATTTGACAGATCACAAGCAGGTAGAGAGGCAGGCAGGGGGTGGGAGGAAGCAGGCTCCCCACCTAGCAGAGAGCCCGACATAGGGTCGGATCCCAGGATCCTGAGCTCATGACCTGAGCAGAAGGCTGAGGCTTAACCCACTGAGCCACCCAGACGCCCCACAAAATTTTTTAAAAAGCTATCATATCTAGAAATTCCTTCTGGACTTGCAGCCAAAGGAAATGAAAATGTGATTTTGAAAAGTTATACCCCTATATTTATTGCAGCATTATTTACAATGACCAAGACATGGAAACAACCTTAGTGTCCATTGATAAGTGGATGAAGAAGATATGGTATATATACACAATGGGATACTAATCAGCCATTTAAAAAAGTGAGATCTTGGGGCACCTGGGTGGCTTAGTTGGTTAAGTGTCTGCCTTCGTCTCAGGTCATGATCTCAAGGACCCGGAATCGAGCCCCACGTCACTCTCCCTGCTCAACAGGGAGTCTGCTTCTCCCTCTCATTTCCCCTCCATGCGTGCTCTTTCTCTCTCTCAAATAAATAAATAAATCTTAAAAAAAAAAATGAGATCTTGCCATTTACAACAGCATGAATGGACCTAGAGGGCATTATGCTAAGTGAAGTAAGTCAGGCAGAGAATAACAATTACTATATAATTTCAGTTATATGTGGAATCTGAAAAAAAAATTAAATTAAATTAAAATGGGCTCATAAATACAGAAAACAAACTGGTATTTGCTACAAATTGGTATTTTCTAGAGAAAATAGGCATGGGGAAATGTATATTTAAGAGCTCACCCATTTTCAAAGGGCGGGGATATAGGCTCCACCTCTTAATGGGAAAAATGTCAAAGCCCTTGTGGCTTTCCTTTGCCCATAGCAAATGTTAAAGTCTCCTCAGCTGGAAAAGGGGCTAAAAGGTACAAACTTCCAGTTATAGAATAAATAAGTCATGAAAATGAAAAGTACAGCATAGGAAACATAGTCAATAAGATTGCAATAATTTTCTATGGTCACAGATGGTGACTACACTTATCATGGTGAGAATTTCATAATGTGCATAATTGTTAAATCACTATGTTCTATTCCTGAAACTAATGTGATATTGTATGTCAACTATATTTCAATTAAAATATAAAAAATTTCCCAAACTATCTCCCCTTCATATACCGTAGTCAACAGTCAACTCTAGGGTTTGGGTTTGACTGCTGGTGAATAATAGTTTCAGTATCCTTTACAGATTAATAAATCCTTTAATCTCTGTAGTTACAAAGAATTCTTCAGCGACACTTGAGAGGAGACAATATGATATAAAGAAACAATACCAGACAGTCTAACAGCAATCTAACTGCAGTGCAGGGAAAATGGCCTATAATCCTACTACTAGCCTATACTGGCATCAGTTAGCCACTATGTACTTCTGGTGTGTATCTAAAAGGACATGTGCTGTCCTAAATCTAATTGCATTTATTTATCAATAAATGCCAGTAAACAGAAATTCTATTACACCTGACTATTTTCCAAAGGAAAGAACAGAGTAGTCTATAAAACCTAGACACCTGTGTAATCCTAGTCATGTTCCTTGAATATATATGTGTTGCCTAACCTGGCTCAAGCTACCTGTTCTTCCAGCTAAACCTTTTTAATTCACGCTACCTCATTCATTTATTTGACATATATTTTAGGTCCATTGGAACTCTTCTTGGTGATGACACATAGCACAAATGTTTCTTGGTCTTCTTATCAATACTAATGCCTTTTAATTCCATCAGCATTTCCTACTGGAAAACACATTTGTTCCAGGAAAACATTAGGCATTCCTGAATAATAATTTCCAAATGTCTTTAACCCAAAGAAAAAGATTTAATGCTCATTTTCTTTTTTTTTTTTAAGGTTGAGTAATGTTCTTTTTAAATTTTTTTATTTTATTTCTTTTCAGTGTTTCAGAATTCATTATTAAAGCTCATTTTCTTTTCTTATAGACACATGAATAAAAATGATGTGCATGCTTTAGAAATAAATTACTTAAACATCCATTGGTCTATTTATGTTTAAGAATATTTTTTAAAGCACTTACCTTGCTTTCTTTAATATTTATTTATTTATTTATTTAAGGAATCTCTATACCCCATGTGGGGCTCAAACTCATAACCCTGAGATTCAGGATCACATGCTCTTCTAACTGAGCTGGCCAGGCACCCCCAGTACATATCTTGTTTTAAAAGACACACAAACTTAAGGCATTAATAAAATTTAAAAGTAACAAAAATAAAATGAAATTCAAGAAAGAAAGAAGAAAGCAAGGAAGAAGGAGGAGGGAGGGAGGGAGGAAGAGAGAGAGAGAAAGGAAGGAAGGGAGAGGGTGCACTCCATGACCGTTTCGGACAGAGAACATGGCAGAAGAGACGCTGTTTCCAATGTCTGAGCCCAGGAAGTAAGAGACTGGAAGCCTCCAACTCCTTTCTCTTGGAACACTGTCTCAAGCAGAATCTGCTGGTTTGCAAACTCAAGAGCTTCCTGGGTGAAATATGGAACTGTCCCCTGTACATGGAGGACAAAAAGAAGCTGAAGGAAGATGCAGGCCCCTCCTGGTCAGTAGGCGGCAGTATTAATAAGCAGGTTTTAATAATAAGTAATAATAAGTAAGTTTTTACTTACAAGGCTTATCTTGGGTTGCCACAAGATGAGTAAATCTCTCACTCATCCACTCACGCACCAGAATCTTGAATGTTTATGTAGAGGTCTTATCTGGGGTCAGAAACATACTTAGTAACACCTTAGTCTCCCAAGGCTGCATCCTTGAAAATGACTCCCACTATGGGAACAGTGGGTAGAATCTACATTCCAAGGTTGGGGGAAAGAGTCAGGAGCCTCTGATGGCCCAGATCCAGCTTGCTGGTCAACAAGAAGTCACATCCTCTTGATGACCTCCCCCAACAGAAGCCAGGCTCCATATTAAGAGTTCCAGCTCCCCCTGAGACCACTATACAGTGAATAAATCCAAATTAGCCACAAGGATAGTTCACAAGGGGATAGATACACACAACCAACCAGCCTGCAGCTATTCCAGGCATGAAGTATATGAATAACAATCCTTTAAATCACTCCAGACTGAGCCACCATCTGACTAAAACCATATGAGGAAACCTAAGCAAGAATCACCCATCTGAATCCCTCAACGTCCAGATCGTCAAGAATTTATTATTACACTCTAGATAATCTGAATAGTATAATCTTTCATTTCTTGATAGTTGTTATCTGAAATATAGGCTTTCTTTCTACTCCTATTTTGTGTACTGTATAATGATGGACCTAGAATGAGGATTCCAATTCCACAAGCTTTATTTCATATTCTCAATCCAATGTTTCTCAATTAGAAATTGGTTCTCTTACTTTTTTTTTAAGATTTTATTTATTTATTTGACAGAGCTTTATTTATTTATTTGACATTTATTTATTTGACAGAGCACAAGCAGGGGGAATGGCAGAGGGAGAAGGAGAAACAAACTCTGCACTGAGCAGGAAGCTTGCTGCTGGGCTCAATCCCAGAACCCTAGGATCAGGACCTGAGCTGAAGGCAGATGCTTAACTAACTGAGCCACCAAGGTGCCCTGGTTCTCTTACTTTTTTTTTTTTTGACTCTTTATTTTTTCGGTATTCCAAGATTCATTGTTTATGCACCACATCCAGTGCTCCATGTAATACCTGCCCTCCTTAATACCCACCACCAGGCTCACCTATCCCTCTACCCACCTCTCCTCCAAAATCCTCAGTTTGTTTTTCAGAGTCCACAGTCTTTCTTGCTTGTCTCCCCCTCCAATTTCCCCAATTCAGTTTTCCTTTTCTTCTTCCAATGTCTTCCATGTTATTCCTTATGCTCCACAAGTAAGTAAAACCATATGATAATTGACTCTCTCTGCTTGACTTACTTCACTCAGCATAATCTCCTCCAAACCTGTCCATGTTGCTACAAAAGTTGGGTATTCATTCTTTCTGATGGAGGCATAATACTCCATTGTATACATGGACCATATCTTCTTTATTCATTCATCTGTTGAAGGGCATCTTGGCTCTTTCCACGGTTTGGTGACTGTGGCCATTGCTGTTATGAACACTGGGGTACAGATGGCCCTTCTTATCACTAGATCTGTATCTTTGGGGTAAATACCCAGTAGTGTAATTGCAGGGTCTCATTTCTTAAAAAGTCCCCACATTGTTTTCCAAAGTGGCTGCACCAACTTTGGTTCCCACCAACAGTGTTAGAAGGGTTCCCCTTTCTTCACTTCCTCTCCAACATATGCCGTTTACTGTCTTCTTGATTTTGGCCATTTTAACTGGTGTAAGGTGGTATCTCAATGTGGTTTTGATTTGAATCTCTCTGATGGCTAATGATGATGAACATTTTTTCATGTGTCTGTTAGCCATTTGTAAGTCTGCTTTGGAAAATTATCTGTTCAGTCTTCTGCCCATTTTTCTGACATGATTATCTATTTTGTGTGTGTTGAGTTTGAGGAGTTCTTTATAGATCTTGAATATCAGCCCTTTGTCTGTAGTGTCATTTAAGAATATCTTCTCCCATTCCATGGGTTGCTTCTTGTTTGTTGACTGTTTCCTTTGCTGTACAAAAGCTTTTATCTTGATGAAATCCCAAAAGTTCATTTTTGCTTTTGTTTTCTTTGCCTTTGGAGACATGTCTTGAAAGAAGTTGCTGTGGCCGATGTCAAAGAGGTTACTGCCTATGTTCTCCTCTAGGATTTTGGCATATTCCAGCTTCACATTGTTGTCTTTTATCCATTTTGAGTTTATCTTTGTGTATGGTGTAAGAGAATGAAGAGAATGGTCGAGTTTCATTCTTCTATACATAGCTGTCTAATTTTCCCAGCACCATTTATTGAAGAGACTGTCTTTTTTCCACTGGATATTTTTTCCTGCTTTGTCAAAGATTATTTGACCATAGATTTGTGGGTCCATATCTGATTCTCTTACTTTTAAAAAAATAATCACAGTGATCTACACTTTTACTATCCCCAAATTTTCTTCATGCAGAAATAGCTAAATTTTCCTAGAACAGTTATATCTACTTATTAGTCCTTAAAAGCATTGTTAAAATATGCTTTAATATTATTATTAAGGAGCAATGGAGCACATCAAGCACTTTCTAAATTACAGGCTTTCAACTTTGTATTTTCATATGCAAAATTCTAGAGGAGGAAAACAAACATTGTCTAGAAGGCTGAGTTGACAATGTATTGAGATGAGGATTGGACATCAGTGAAATGCTGATCCTTATTTTTTTAAAAAAAGGCAAAAAGTCATGAAGTTTTCCAGGTTAACCAGTTTCCCAGCTCAGTTCAGCCATAACTCATTAAAGATACACATTTTTAACAGCTTTAATTAAAATTGTTCACAACTGAAGTATAGAAGGACAATAGCTTCTACAATGTATTCTTACTTTCTAAGTGGAGTGTTACAAATGAGTTGTCCATTTTTCTCATTCATTTCACAAATGAGGAATTTAATCTTTTCTCAAGCAGTAGATCACTGATTGGTTGATGCATTCATTCATTCAACAAATTGGGTGCTATACTATTTATTAGGCACTATGTTAGGTCCTAGCAATACATGGTAAACAAGACCTACTTGGTCACTACCATGGAGTTCATATTCTAGTGAAGAAGCACCCATTCAACCAATAATAGGTACATTAAGAGCTAAAAGGAGAAAATACAAGAACTATGCAAGCACATAGGAGGGCAATTTAATACAGTGCAAAAGGTCTGAGAAGGCTGACCATATATCGTACAACTTGATCCCAATAAACAGCACCATAATGTCCCAGCCTTTGTACAAATTAAGGTATAAAGCAATGAAGTGTCATAAGAGGCCAAAATAATCATCGTTTTATTGCTATGTCCTTAATTAAAGGACATAACTTAGCATGAAAGCCAAAGAGACCTGAATTAAACATATTTATGCACCCACCCAGACCAGGTTGTGTTGGACCCAATTAAGTAAGAAAAGCAGATTTGCATGCCCCGTTATTATTTCCAAGTTTACCAACCAAGCAAAGCAAACCACTCATGAACAACAACAACATCAAAAAGCAGAGAAAGATCAGAAGTGTTGCATCAACAGAATTTCTTCCACTTGGAAGAAATCATAATGAATGGTAAGACAAAGGGAGCTTATTTACAAAAAAAAAGCCATTACTTCCTTCTCTAACTAGTTTTTTCTTATACTGCTGTTCTCCTTAATAAAAGAAAAATTGTTTTGAGAGTCATCTCCAACTTCCTGATGGTTTCTATTAACAGCAAAAACCCATTGCCCAAACAGTTCAAAATTTAATAAATGCCTTTGATGTATAAAATGATCTTTTTGCTGATTCATCAATAATAATGAAAATGCAGTTTGACCAGACTGGACACTTAAAATGCTTTCTGTTATTACCGTATGCTTTCCGAAAGCAAAGCTGAGTGTCTAAGCAATTCCACTTAAAATACAGTCGATTAGGATAATAAATGCCAATTGAAAAGCTGCCAGCAAAGTTTCATGCTAATTTTCTCTGTTCTACTTTCTGAAGAAGAGAATATTTTTAAAAAACTCAAGGAAAAAAGGGACTAATAAAAATCAAGTATAAGTATTTCCAGATAGCTCACATTTTCAGCCCCTGCTCTTATACAAAACTCAATAATTCATTTTGTCCATCCTTTAGATACGTAAATTTTTACATATCTTCCCCGGATCCCTCACACTAAGGTGACTGAGGGTTGAATAGAAGTTACCAAAATATTCAAGAAACCGGGTAATTGGCAAAGTGGAGAAGCGAAATCATGAATGTGTAAGCGAAATCATGAATAAGTAAATGTGAAAAGATTTGTTGATTTGTTGCCATCTTGTGAAGGTGATCGGATTCCTTTAATAAACTGATGAGCAGATACATATTTCAAAGACTATCATAAAATGTAAAATAGGGATTATTTTAATATTATTCATTTCCAGAAGATTTCTGGATACCTGCAGTAGTTATCAAAAACAAACAAACAAACAAACTAGGTAACCACTGTGGGCTAAGTGCAGAGAGGGCCCCAAATCTTATGCTCCAAGTAATACTGCCTCTTCCCAGCTTCTACCCACCAACAGCATGAGTGAAAAGGAGGAGGCTGAACTGGGTTCCTGGGAAGGCCTCTACCCTACCCTGGACACCATCATTCAACACTCACAGCTTCACCACTCCTATCTGTCTTGGAGACCATCAGCACTAGCTCTATATATGCCTCTGAATCACAAAGTCCCAAATCTCAGACCATCCCTCATCTCCATATGGCTCTGCACAGTCCTTAATCTGACCTATCTACCCTCCCCTACCCCCAAACCCTTCCATTGATCTCTTTGGAGCTCATGATATAACATCAATAAAATGTTATTCTCCAAGAGCTTGCTGCTGGGTGATACAGCACAGTGATTATGTATGCCGAGATTCTGAGGTGGCCCATGTGAGCTCAAGTCCCAGCTCTGTCACTTACTACTATTGATCATGAGTAATTTACTTAACCTGTCTATGCTCTAATTTCCCCATCTATAAAAAAGGGCTAAAAATAATACCTTCCCCAGAGACCTTGTTTTGAGGATTAAATAATTAACATATAAAAGTCATAGAAGATTTTCTGGCATATAGTAAGTACTTTTTAGGTCTTTACTTTCTCTCTCCCTTCCTTTCCCCCTTTTCTTCCTTCCTCTCTCTTTCTTTCTTTCACCTTTATGCTCCCAAGGGACCTGTCTCTCCCCTGAGATTCTGCTTTCCCTAAAGCTCTACCAAGTGTTATCTGTTTTCTTCCCCGGATCCCTCATACTAAGGTAACTGGGGGTTGAATAGAAGTCTTTCTTGCCTCTCATTTCCCCTTTCAGACAATTATCCTTCTCTCCTTCCAACAGTTCTCTCCAACACTCAAGTTTGTGCATCAAACACTACCCATGGTTACTTCTTGTAGCATCTTTTATGGAGTGGCAGATCACCTCTCTCATTCCATGAGGATCTCAACTCCTGCATTTTTTCTAGCCCAGCTTTACTGTTGTCATGATTTCTAGTGATTTAAGTGCCAATGTGATGATCTTTTCAACTCCCTGATTTTCTACCTTCCTCATTACTTCACCTCCCATGATTTTCTCCTTAACTTGAACAACTCACTCCCCTGGTTATACCCTACATAGACCTTGCCATTGTCAATAAATCACTTTCATTCCCTGACCATTGTCTCTTATCTTTTAACTCATTTCCTTTGCCACTCCTGATTCCAAAAATGATTTGCCTTCCACGTTCTCTTGGCACATTGATTCTACCACCTATTCACTCATGTCCAGATTTCCCTACATATTATTAAACTTTCAGTGCATGGTTTGTTATCACAGTCCCTTCTTTTCATACATCCTCAACCCCCTTGTGCCATTACCCTTCATTAGACTTATCTGAAAAACCCAACCCTGGTTAAATCCAACTCTTGACAGCTCTGTACTTTCTCCCATGGAGCCTAATATGGCTAGAGAAGATTTCAAAATCATGCTGACTTATCTCACTTTACAGTCATAATCACTAACCTAAGAAAGCTCATTTGGGCCCAATAAGCATTCTTTTTCTCTACTCCTTTAACTCTCCTATGTTATTCATTAGCTGTTGAATACATCTTCTCTCTCCTCAACTTCCAAAGTGTCCCCTATAATCCCTATTTTCAACTGGGAATGATCCCTCCTATTTCGCGAGAAAATAGAAAGGGTTGGAAGATAATATTTCACCACCATCCTGCTGGATGTTTTCCATTTTTCCCTTCAGATGAACACTCCACTCTTCTCCAGGCTGCTCTGCACCTGAGAGGGTGACCTCTACGGATTGCATCAGCTTTGTCACCCTCCGGATACCAGCGGGTTCAGCCAATGAGAGGATCAGAGAATTGAAGGCAAGAGGAGAGTGAAATCCAGGGCTTTATTTCCATGGCTCTCTCCCTTCTAGTCTATGGATTGACAGTTGCCATATTTCTTTTATTAAAGTCCCCAGCCCCTGTCATGTGACCCTGTCTTCTAGTTTATAGGTATGCCTAGAGCTCCACCAGATTCTAGTAACAGTCCTTCCACTTGACTCTTCAGGCCTGTGGCAGTGATAGCTTTGTTCACATGAGGTGCTTCACCAGCTCTTATTAGATGCCCCAAAATGGCCCATTTCTTTGCAAGTAGTTAATTTATTAACCTCTCATCCATTGCCCCCATTCATATATGCTCTCAACTCTTTGTCATGGTCCTTCTGACATATTCCCATCTACCTCCATTTGTGCCTTGCTCTCTGCTAGCCCTCTTGTTATAAGGATGAACTGTCTGGCTCTTCTCTGAGGTGAACCTTACACTTGTCCCCAGACTCTCTCACTGATGAAAGGATAGTCCTCTAGCAATGAATCACTTTGGCTCCTGATTCATCCTACCTTTTCCTCTTTACTGGATCAAACAAGTCAGAATGCATACATGCTGAAAGAGCCCACATCCTCCCACTTCCTCATATCTCCTTCCAGCAGCTGCCTCATTTCTTTGCTCCACTTTAAAGCAAAACCCTCCAGTGTGTGGTCTATTCTATCTCCCATGCCTCCCTCACGTTCTCCACAGATCTCACTCCAAACAAGCTTCCTTCTCTACTAGTTAACAAAAACAACCGCCATCTAGTTACCAATGACCTCGCCATTGGTAAGTCCAATGGCTACTAATCAGTCATCACCTTCAAGGACCCATCAGCAGTATTTGACACATGTGATCACTCCCTCCTTCTTGAACCACCTTCTCCCCTTGGCTCCATGACAACACTTTTCTCTTGGTTATTTGCTACCTCACTGCCCACTCCTTTCCAGTAGATTTTACTGGTTGCCCCCATCCATCTAATGTTGGAATCCCCTGAGACTCAGTTCACAGGCTTCTGCGTTTGTTGATTTAAGCAACTTCATCCCACCTCCTGTCTTTAAATTCCATTTTTCTCTACCCAAATCTCTCCTGCAAGCTATAAGGTGTCTAATATACCTGTCTAGTCAACAGATTTTGAGGCATACTAGACTCCTCAAATTTAGCATTTCCAAAATCAAACTACTAAACCCTCCCTACCCACCTCTCAACTTATATTCCCTAAACGTCTCCATCTCAGGATGTGGCAACTCCATTCTTCCAGCTCCTGAGCCATCTTGGACTCTTGTTTCTTTGTACCTCCTATACCTTATCCATCAGCCAATCCAGTTAGCGGCACCTTCAGCATCTAATCAAAATCTCACCTTTTCTCACCATCTCCACATTACTCTCCTCATCTAAACCAACATATCTCTTGACTTATTACAGTTTTTCAACCATATAAGTTGTCCCCAACTCAGTGGAGACGTCGCCTGTCAGCCAATATAATAAAGGAATTTTCCTATTCCCTTTCCTCAGCTGTCACATAGCACTTATCGCCATCTGACATAATCCATATTCATGTATTTATTTTCTATCACCCCTTAAATTCTATGAGAGTAAGGATCTGTTTTCATTTATTGCTATATTCCCAGTGCCTGACAGAGCATGTAACCCACAGCAGTCACTCCATACATATATTTCAAATGAATGATTGAATAAGTATTGGAATAAACCACAATTGTTATCATGATCTACATTCATATCACTAGAAGAATGGGAGACCCTGAAGACCTGTTTGACTTGGTTATCATAGCATGCACAGCCATCATTAAATACTCATGTACTACATGGTCAACTTTAAACTCTTATAAAATCAGCCAGTGGAGAGCTTTATCTTGCTTCTTCTTAAGTTAATATGTAACACATTACTCCATAACAAGCTTGGAAAACCAGTTCTTAAAGTATACAATGTTTCTTAAGAAGGGAAAAAGATAATCTGTTCCAGCTGGGGTGAATAAAAAGTGAGGGAGAAAACTAAGGCAGGAGGTTAGGCTCTGATGGACTGTTTGGGAAACAGGGCCATGTTGGAAGCAATGGAAGGTAAACTCAGATACAGGGGAACTGACTGTGAAATAATATTCATTGAACATTGATTAAATGCTTAGTCCATGCAAGATACTCTGCTAGGTGCCAAGACCGAGGAACATTTAAACATGAGTGAGACAGGTTCCTGTCTCCAGGTGTTCATAATCAAATATAGCAAAAAAACATATGCTTAAATAGCTCTAATACAAGGTATAGCATGAGGTGTTGGAAAGGAAGAAAAGGTGAGAAGAAAATGGCTATGGGATGGTAATGATGACTGCTAGTGGAAATGAAGCAGCAGGTGCAATCAAATACGATTCTAAAACTTTAAGCCTAAAGTTCTAAAGGATTGTAAGTACAGGCCCAGAAATTAGGAGAATTGGCCTGGCAAAGTTAAAGGATCAGTTTGAAGTAACAGTGGACCACTGGGTGAGCCATGGTCCAGGAGCTCCCAAACCAGGTTGTTCCTGGGATTGAACTGCCTGAGGAATTCAAAAAAAAAAAAAAAAAAAAAAAAAAAAAAAAAAAAAAACTAACTCCTAAGTCCCAGTAAACAACTACTTTATCAGAATCTCTAAGAGTAGTGCATATTGGTACCTATGTATTTTGTATATATGCTTGTGGGCATTGATGTGATACATGCACAATTGTGTGTGTGCATTTTTCTAGGAGAATAATTTCATGATGATAGAGCTCTAGAATTTCTTTAAACATAGTATTTCAAGCTACTATATTTTTGCCTGGAGTATAGATCAGAAGTGGTACAAATTGTGCCCAAACCCTGAAACATTAATTTAGCAAATAAAATGAAAACAAAAAAAAATTCCCTTGACCTTACATAGCTCTTTTACAGTCAATCCACAGACCATCATTTGGGAATCACTGCTATTGACAGCTGAAAATACAGGACTAAAAATAAGATGAGGAGTAATTGTTGGGGAAGTTATAATTCTTTAAACCAATGACCTAACTCATATATGGGGTATTGGCACCTCTAAGAATGGAAGAAAATCTGGATGATTTACAGCTTTTCTAGAGGAGAATTAGATTGGCATTTGAGGGACAAAAGGAAGGCACAAATACACATTCTGAAAACATTCCTCCTCTTCTTAGGAGGAAAAATAATGAATTGCACCAACTCAATAAGCAAGTATTTCTTATGTGTAATAAAATATGGAGTAACTTCTCAGGTATATCCATGCTCCACATGCATATTTTCCTTTTATATATGTGTGTCTGTGTGTGTGTGTGTGTGTGTTGAAGCTTAGTGATATAGAATAGCAGAGTAATTATTCATTTCCTTTTCCAAATATTTTTGAAAAAGAGAATTACTGTCTTAAAATAATGAATACTGAACTGAATGTTGCAGAACAGATGCAGTGCCCAAAAAGACAGGTCTTGCTAATTAACTCAGTACTCATTAAAGATGAGCAGCTCATGAAGCTAAAACATAATTGTGTTCTGGTTTAAGATGTATAATTAATATGAAAGAAAATGTATTATTAAAATAAAATAATGTGTTAATGCAATGGTTAATCTGTGGCCTACTTGGAAAAGTATAGTCTTAACTTTAACCAAGACCAACCTAATTTTTCATTCGAGTGTGTAACCAACAGTTATGTTAAGTATCAGGCACCCTTCTAAACACATTACAAATTTTAGTTCATTTAGGAATCTTATCAAATGCTATGGTCTATACTGTCTATTTCTGAAGAGAAACAGAGGCATCCTGAGGCTATGGAGCTTGCCCCAGGAGCACAGCTAGAAAAGATTCAAACCCAAACCATCTTACCCCAGATCCACGTTAAGGCAAATTATTTGCCATAACATTGGAAATACTTTCAATAACTTTAAATTTAATTTTTATCTGAAAACAGATAACTGAAGTCAGTTTGTGGCATTTCACCATTATGGCTAATGAACATATTAAAAGAAACATCTATGGAAGACAAGATGACGGAAGTAACCAGAGTTGCCTACATGTCTGATGTTTGAGTGTCTCTTATCTTAAGATGGTTTCCCCCAGGTGCACCTGGGTGGCTCACTTAGTTAAGATGGCTTCCCCAGAGGCTCCTGGGTGGCTCAGTGGGTTATAGCCTCTGCCTTCCGCTCAGATAATGATCCCAGGGTCCTGGGATTGAGCCCTGCATCAGCCCCGCCTGCCTCTATGCCTACTTGTGGTCTCTGTCTGTCAAATAAACAAAATCGTTAAAAAAAAAAAAAAAGATGGCTCCCCCCAGAAGTAGGCAAGGATGTGAGAGGAAACCATTTGGGAGTGATCCCAGGAAGCACTGGAAGGGACGCAGGTTCATGCAACATAAAAGAGAGAGAAGCTAAAGACAGTGCATTTTTAAACATGTGACTACAATGGGAAATTGTGGCTGAATCTTACCAGGGAAATCTGGGTAGCCATGTGCAGCATGCCTCCCCAGGGCATGAGGGAGCTGGGATATTTATCTTCCAACTCTTGTCATTGGTGGGGGGCTACTCCTGGGGACTGTTATTACCTTTTGTTTTGTTTTGTTTTTCATTTTATTTCTTTTCAGTGTTCCAAAATTCATTGTTTATGCACCACACCCAGTGCTCCATGCAATACGTGCCCTCCTTAATACCCACTACCAGGCTCACCCAACCCCACACACCCCACCCCTCCAAAGCCCTCAGTTTGTTTCTTAGGGTCCACAGTCTCTCATGGTTTATCTTTTATTACCTTCTAATACCTGACACTTCTCTGGCAAAGAATAGCACATGCTTACAGTTGGGGACCTGGGGTCAATAGTCACACAAATACTGAGAACTCAGAGAGTGTGGGCAAGGCATCAGAAGTATCCTTGTACATCTTGAGGTATCTGGCTCTCACTTCCATGGATAAATGGTTTCCCACAAAGACAGCTGTAATTATATAAAACTGTAATTCTATAAACTTAATATACTTTACCTCTTGTTTAAATCATACAACCTCAGTATCAAAACTCTCTATAAAATATATCACATAGTCAAGTACAAAGTATTCTGGACGTTATATTGCATTAGTAAAATTTTACCAAGGTTATAGTAAAGATAGCAGTAAAGTGAACTTCCATAAAATTATTCAATGCATGAACAGTTTTACACAGAAGAAAAAATACCAGTGACATTTTAAAACCAGTTCTATTGAGCTATATGATCTAGGACAATTAGCTTAACCTCTCTCCCCCTGTTCCATTATGTAGAAAATAGAAATGATGACATCTGCCTCATGGATTGGCAATAGAGACATATTCTTAATCTTTGAAGTATTTCTTTCTTTGAGAAATTAGCCCTTCTTCATTCTATGTGTCCATAGGGTAACTATCTACCATAACGACTGGTCAGCCCCCAACAGAGGTGAGCAGGTGACTTCAGAAGTGCCAACTAGAGTTTCTCCTGAGGTTAAAATAATGAGTCTGGAAAAGGAAATTTCTCATCTACTACTTTGCTAGAATGACAGGATGAAGTTATGGACAGGCTAGCTGCATCTTAGCAGACACATGGAGACAGCCTACCTGCAAAGAAACCAAGCTGACACAGACAATACTTCAGAAGAGAGAACCAGAGCCCTGGCACCATTTTTTGAGTGCCTTGTTGCTTCCTGGCTAAAGTGCACTTTATCTCAGAAAATTCCTATTAAATTCCCTTTTACTTTAGCAGGTTTGAGTTCAGTCCAACACTAAAGAAGCCCCACTCCAGGTATATTAAAATCTCACAACAAAGTATTTAATACATAATAGGTGTTTGACAAATACCAGTTCATCCCTAACACCAGCACTTCTAGTGGTTTCCTAATTCCTGCCCTGACTTGAAATTTTTATCCTAATATTACCCTGATAATAATTCCTCACTTACATTGACATCACATGACTCCACAATGATATCCTCTAAAGGCAGCTGCATATCCCCCAATTAGGTAGATTAAATTCTATATTTAATGTTGCTATATTACTATGTTTCATAATGTTATATGTTCCTTATCACAGTTTAAAATTTAAATTTTGAAGAATTGATGTGTCTAATTTTTACCACTTTTGTTAGGAATTAGCAAAATAAAAGTGTGCATGGGCATGGTGGAGTGGGAGAAGGAAAAAAGAATTAAATTCTCATCTTCTGAAATAAGATTATGGGTGTTGTCCAAACAAAGAAAATAAAATAAAAGCAATAAAAGTAAAATATTTATTGCTACTGAGGTAAAAACACACATATACACATACAGAATTTTATACATCTCAGTTAAAAGAGTTGAAAGTGGTTGTTTCTGGAAAATCAGAAATGGGGAAATGAGCATAAGAAAAACTGTCTTAACAAACTGATTCTTTAATTTATGCACATTTATAATTTTGATTAAAAATGAAAACTTATAATATAAAATAAAATTTAATGGGTTACCAGTAGATGTGCTTTCAAGCTATTTTAATACTTTGCTATTGCTTTCACTCACGCTGCCTAGAAAACACCATATCTCACTGTTTTCCTATTATTTTCACCAATGATGTCACTTCAACACATGTCTATAACTGAAGTACAATGTGACAGTTCCAGGACCACATGCAACTTTGTACCCCACAGAATTAAATGTTAGTATTCTAATAATGAAATTAGTATTGTCCAGATGTCATAACTCTGCAAAATAGAAACTGGCTTCCAGGGGAGTTCAAAGTTTCTCAATACTACTCTACCACCACTTCCCACCCCATCACTATATCAAAGGTCAGAGTCAATGCAAAAAATGATGTCCCACCAAAGGGGAAGACTAGTCTTAGCTGTCTGGATTCTGAAGCATCCACTGCTGTATTTTCTAAGTAGTTCAAATGGAAGTACAGGCTGCTACATGAGATCATAATCTTTCCTCTTTTCTTCTTCCTCTTCTTAGCCTTGTACCCATACAGCTGAAGCAGTCAGCAAACTCAGGTTTCCTTGGAGCTGGTCACACCAGGATCTGGGACTGAGAACATAGAAATCTTGACACAAGGCACTGGAAGTAGCTGTGCTCTTTCTAACCAACTTCCTTATTCCATTTCCTCTGCTATTGGCCATTATGGGTTTTTGTCCTAAAGCAGCAGTAAAAACTGGCATTGGCTGTTAAAAGAGAATGAAATACTGGGACTTCAGGATACAAAGCTAGTAAAAGGGAGTTCCTGGATCCAAACTCACAATTCTTGACTCAAGAGTCCTGTTCCTCCCATTATAGCCCAAGAGCTGCACAGGTGATACAGAGAAAATAGATGTAATATTCTGGTCCTCTTATAATTAAATAAAGTTAGTAAAGTCTCATGGATCATCTACTCTGGATATCTAACACAGTTTTCATAAGGAATTCAATAATAAATGCGGTGTCTCAGTTGGAAGCAGCAGCAATAATCTTTCAATAATTCATTGAGGAAAAAGTAGGCGGGAAGAAAATAAATTTGGTTTTAACACATTTAATAATGACTTAAAATGGAAAAATTATAAAAGAAGCATGAAAAATAGATGTGCTGCTGTTCAAATGACTAATACTTTTGAGAGTGAAAAATCTTTATATAAGAATAAAGAGGCTTTTGTTTGGTTTAGGATGGGATTTTTGTTCTTGCCAAATAACTTCTAAATAGTACATAGAAATAAAATATGATAAAGATGTTTATATACATACCACATAATATTTTATACAGCACCAGTGAGTGCTATGGAAATAGGTGTTGATATTAATAATTCAGAAGGAAGTTACATATTACTTCAGTAACACTCATCTACAATTATTTTCAACCTTACCCAGGTGCTAAAACTCTTCAAAATGAACGCAGGGTGACAAGTATGGCAGCAGCAGAAGCATGACCAATAATACAGGGTTCAAAGAGAATATAAAGAATCTTGTTTTGTTCTAAGAAACCATAATTATTTCAGGGCAACATACAGCTTTGTTAAAATTATTTAAGCCTGCCTCAGCTACCGGCAAGTAACTATCACCTAAATGAATGGTGATCACTGTGAGCATAACCCAATCCACCATAACCCAACTATATCCTTTGCTTACTTGCATTAGTTTGGTTGACTCTTCTGTCAAGTCAACAACAAAGCCAGAGAAATTCACAGAGTTTAGCTGCCATTAGCATCATTCATGCTGCATGAAGGTTGGGCAATTACTATGAGATGTTTTATCAGTGCTCAAACTTTATGCCATCAGATTCAAGATATGTAGCACCAAGACCAGAATTTTAATCTCTTTAAAAATAAAGATAGGCCTATAGCTAATTTAATACATGCTAAATAATCAGCAACCAACAATCCACTCTAATAGTGATAAAGTAGGAAGAGCTGAAAATGACTACTGCAAATTCATTCAAATCTCTCCTAAGAGATGGCAATGGTTAGTCCATTTTTTAAGGTCATGCCCTAAAATAGTATGGTGGTGGTACGGTGTCTCTTGATTTTACACCTACACTTGCATGGCGTAATGAATCCAGTCAAGAAGAGTCAATCTGAGGGCCAGGAAATTGATCAGAACATCCTTTTCGATACCTGTCCCAGGTGGGTTTTCAGCATCATAAATTGACAAGGCACTCTGAATTGAATGTCTAACTTCATACAGCATTAATTTCATGGTTAGGTTCTTTCTGAGAGCTAATTTATTAACTCATTGCCACACCTACCTAATTCTCCCTTAATTTATAAATTAGATGGAACATAATTATTTCCTGTATCTTGAAGTCACTTTACCCTTGAATTGCCAAGAACTTACCATACTATTGGTGTAAATGTGGTTCACAGTAACAATAAGAAAATTAATTTGCTAAGGTCTTTCTACCACCAACCTAATGCAGTATGGCACACTCCTGCAGAACTCCCCGTAAGAGTGTCATTGGGTTTCCAAGAGGTATCTCACAAAGGCTTACCACCAATCTATGTCCTTCTTCTCTGGACTCCTTTATTAATGGAGACTGTCCATAAAGCCAACTAACCAGTGACACTTGACTATTTTTATCCATATTCTGGGGGGTTATTCTATTAACACCCCCAGCACTGAAAAGCTGAATAGTCCTGAATCAACTGACAGAGAAGGAGGTGACTCTATGGTTGATTCCAATTACTAAGGTGAATTTAGGGTGTCACTACATAATGAAGCAAAGGGGATTATGTTTGGAACCGAGGTGATTCCTGAGGGGGCCCCTTAGTATTCTCTTGACCAATGTTTCTTCTCAATAGAAAACTTTAACAACCAAATAAAAAGAGAAGTACCAGGGACTCAAATTCTTCAGGAATAAAAGCTTGATCACACCCCTCCCCCACACCACCCCCCCCCCCGCCTCAGGAAAGAACAGAAACTAGCCAAGATACTGGCAGAGGATTAAGAGAACTAGAAAGAGGTTATAGGAAATGAAAGCTATGATCATCAAATTACACCTCATGACCAGGTCCAGGAGATTTGGCAGCAGTGTTTATGTTCTTTCCCTGCTACCTTATGTAAAGTATTTGTAATGGCTAATATTTTAGATTTTAGGTGGAAGTGCAGCTGACTTGGTATTATCTTGTGATAATGGGTATTTGATAGCATTTTGTGTGTCCCCATGTAAGAAATACATTTTTTTTTTTAACTCAAAGAATAGTGGTAGATGGTTAGGGTCAAAAACTAGATACTTACCTACTCTGTGTCCTCTCAAATCTACTCTTTACTCTTCCCCACCCTATCCTGTACTGCAGGAGAGACATCTGTTATTACAGCATTAATGGGATCACTTGTCCTCTGCCTTTCCATTAAGTTTGACCAACAGGAGACAGTGGCAGAAAAATTAGAAGGGAAGAAGAGTGAAGTCAAGTGTTTATTCTTCCAGCACTTATCCTGCTGGGTTGCTGCAACTTTGCTACATTTATCAAAAGCCACGGCCCCTGTATGCAGCCCTTGCTTACATTATAGCTCTCACTCTAGATTCCAGTACTTGCTTTCATTCCTTACCTCTTCAAGTACATGACTCTTAACATGTTAACTGTTGTTAGTTCTAGGAGGCTATTCCATCTTTCGTTGGTTTCTCTTTACCCTGTCCACATCTTTATAAATTCTTACTTTATGCACTCCACCCATATGGAGAATGTACCTTTTTCTTGTCAGGACTGGAACTGGTACACAACACAATAACAAAAAAAAAAAAAAAAAGAGCAAAACACATCAATAAGACTATATGGAATAATCTCCATATCTGTGTCATAAAAAAGTCTTAATAAATTTCAAAGAATTGAAATTTCAAAGGATTGAAATTTTATTATGGTATCCTCTCACCATAACAGGATTAATTTAAAAGTCTATAATGTAAAGAAATCTAGGAAAATCTAAAATGTTTGGAAATTAAACAAAATACTTCTAGATAATTCATGAGCCCTCCAAAATATAAAATACCCTAGAAATAAAATAATGAATGAAAATAAGAACCCCAAAAATGTGAAATACCTCAGAAATAAAATAATGAATGAAAATAAGAACTAAATTTATAGAATGCAGCTAATGTAGTGTTTTGAGGGAAATTTATATCTTAACATACTTATCAAAGAAAAAGATCTCAATTTAATAACCTAACAGTCCACTTTAATGAACTAGAAACAGAAGAGTCAACCAAACTAATGCAAGTAAGCAAAGGATATAGTAATGATTACAGTGGAAACCAATAACAAAGAAAGCAAAATAACAGAAAACTTCAATAAAACTGAGTATTTGTTCTTTGAACAAGATTGACAAACACTTTTCTAAACTAACCAGGAAAATAGGAGAGGAAACACAACCTATAAAATTAAGAATTATTCTTATACTACAGAAATTAATAAGATTATAAAGGAATATTATAAACAATATTATGCAAACAAATTAGACAACTTTGATGAAATGGAAATAGTCCTAAGAAGCCACCAAAAAACAAAATTGATTGAAGAAGAAATAGAAAATCTTAATCGATTTGTAAGTAAAGAAACTGAACTGACGTTTTCAAATATTACCACAAAGAAAAGATCAGAGTCAGATGGTTTCACTTGTGAATTCTATCAGCTATGTAAGAAAGAAATAATACCAATATTTCATAAACTCAGAAAACAGAGGAGGAAACACTTCTCACCTCATTCTATGAGGTCAACACCAGCCAAGGTATTAGGAGAATAAACCATAAATCAGTAGTTCTCATGAATATAAACACAAATATCATTAGTAAAATAACAGCAAGTCAAATTCAGCAATATATAAAAATGACTAAAGGGGTACTTGGATGGCTCAGTCAGTTAGGTATCTGACTCTTCTCAGGTCATGATCTCGGGGTCCTGGAATTGAGCTCTCCATCGGGCTCCATGCTCACCAGGGAGTCTGCTTAAGAATCAAAAAGATTAAAATTAAAAAGTTCCATTTAAGGGGCACCTGAGTCTCTCAGTGGATTAAGCCTCTACCTTCAGCTCAGGTCATGATCCCAGGGTCCTGGGATCGAGCCCCACATCGGGCTCTCTGCTCTGCAGTGAGCCTGCTTCTCCCCTCTTACTCTGCCTGCCTCTCTGCCTACTTGTGATCTCTCTCTGTCAAATAAATAAATAAAGCCTTAAAAAAAAAAGTTCCATTTAAGGCTCCAAAAAATAATAATAAATAATTAAAATTTTAAAAAAGATTCTCACTCTCCCTCTCCCTCTGTCCCTCCTCCTGCTCACTCTCTCTCTCTAAAATAAATAAATAAAATCTTTAAAAAAATGATTATAGACCACAACCAAATAAGATTCATTCTGGGACAGCAAGGTTAACATCTAAAAATTAGTTAGAGTAACACACACTATTAATGTGGTAAAGACTAAAAACGCTATGATCATCTTACAACTGAGGTTGATGCCATTCCTGATTTTTAAAAATTTCAACACACTGGGACCAAGAAAACACTGCTTGAACTTCATAAAGGCCATTTAAGAAAAACCTAGAAATACCATCATATTTAATGGTGAAAAACTGAGTAGTTTCCCTCTAAGATTGGGAACAAGGCAAGGAAAATAATACAGGTTTTTTAAGTCAAGATAGATAAATTGAACTTTGTATTTTTTTTTTTTTTGCTTTAAAGGACATCAACTAAAAGTTATAAAGTCAAGAGAATAGGAGAAAACATTTGCAAATAATACACCTGAAAAAATGATATGTACCCAAAATATATTTTTTAAAAAATGGACAGAAGATTCAAATAGATATTTCACCAAAAGACATATGAATGCAAATGAGCAATGTATTAATGATTCATACAAATTGATCATGAGAGAAATGCAAATTAAAATCACAGCGTGATACCACCACACACCACCTACTAGGCTGACTATAATCAAAAAGGAACAATCTAAATTATGGCAAGAAAGTGGAACTGAAACCCTCATTCATCGCTGATGAAAAGATAAAATGATGCAGTCTCTGTGGCATACAATCTAGCAGTTTCTTATGAAGTTAAACATAAACGTACCATATAATCCAGCAATCCCACTTCTAAAAACCCGCCCAAATTAAGTGAAAAACTGTAGCCACATGAAGATTTATAAGGGAACATTGACAGCAATATTAAAATTGGAAACAATCCAAATGTCCATTAACTAATGAATGGGTAAATAACATATTCATATATTGGAATATTATTCATCAAAAAAAATGTACTGATCCAAAAAAATGTACTGATCCATGCTGCAAGATAGATATATCTTAAAAACAATATGCTTCAAGGAGACATACAGCCAACATATACACAAAAAGATGCTCAACATTTCTGAATCATCAGGGAAATGCAATCAAAATCACAATGACATAGCACTTCACGCCTGTTAGGATTGCTTATCAAAAAGATAAGAGGGGCACCTTGGGGGCTCAGTCAGTTTAGTGTCTGACTTCAGCTCAGGTCATGATCTCAGGGTCCTGGGATAGAGCCCCACATTGGCTCCCTGATCAATGGGGAGTCTTCTTCTCCCTCTGCCTCTCCCTCCCCCTGCTTTGGCTCTCACTCTCTCTCAAATAAATAGAACCTCAAAAAAATAAAAAGACTAGTCTATGTGTCTGTTTTTGTGCTAGTACTATGCTGCCTTGGTGATCACAGCTTTGTAGTAAAGCTTGAAATCAGGCAGCGTGATGCCCCTAGTTTTCTTTTTCTTTTTCAACATTTCCTTAGCAATTCGGGGTCTCTTCTGGTTCCATACAAATTTTAGGACTGTTTGTTCCAGCTCCTTGAAAAATGCTGGCAGAATTTTGATTAGGATGGCACTGAAAGTATAGATTGCTCTAAGCAGTATAGACACTTTAACAAAGTTTATTCTTCCGATCCATGAGCATGGAATGCTCTTTCATCTTTTTGTGTCTTCTTCAATTTCTTTCATGAGTGTTCTGTAGTTCCTTGAGAACTACAGATCCTTTACCTCTTTGGTTAGGTTTATTCCCAGATATCTTATGGTTCTTGGTGTTATAGTAAATGGAATCAATTCTCTAATTTCCCTTTTTATATTTTCATTGTTAATGTATAAGAAAGCTACAGAGTAGAGAGCCCAGATGTGGACCCTCAACACTATGGTCAAATAATCTTCAATAAAGCAGGATAAAATATTCAGTGTAAAAAAGACAGTCTCTTCAATAAATGGTGCTGGGAACATTAGATAGCTATATATAGAAAAATGAAACTCAGCCATTCTCTTACACCATACACAAAGATAAAACTTGAAATGGATAAGACCTCAATGTGAGGCAGGAATCTATCAAAATCCTAGAGGAAAACCTAGGCAGTAACCTCTTCAACATCAGCCACAGCAACTTCTTTCAAGTCATGTCTCCAAAGGCAAAGGAAACAAAAGTGGAAATGAACTTTTGGGACTTCATCAAGATCAAAAGCTTCTGCACAGCAAAGGAAACAGTCAACAAAACAAAGAGGCAACCCACGGAATGGGAGAAGGTATTTGCAAATGACACTACAGACAAAGCGCTGATATCCAAGATCTATAAAGAACTCCTCAAAATCAACCCCCATAAAATAGATAATCATGTCAAAAAATGGGCAGAAGACATGAACGGATACTTCTCCAAAGAAGATATTCAAATGACTAATAGACACATGAAAAGATGTTCATCATCATTAGCCATCAGGGAGATTCAAATCAAAACCACATTGAGATACCACCTTACACCAGTTAGAATGGCCAAAATTAACAAGACAAGAAATAACAAGTGTTGGAGAGGATGTGGAGAAAGGGGAACCCTCTTTCACTCTTGGTGGGAATGCAAGTTGGTGCAGTCACACTGGAAAACAGTGTAGAGATTCTTTAAGAAATAAAAAATAGAGCTACCCTATGACCCTGCAATTGCACTACTGGGTATTTACCCCAAAGATACAGATGTCATGGAAAGAAGGGCCATCTGTACCCCAATGTTCATAGCAGCAATGACCACAGTCACCAAACTGTGGAGAGAACCAAGATGCCCTTCAACAGATGAAGGGATAAAGAAGATATGATCATATGTATAATGTAGAATTATGCCTACATCATAAAGGATGAATACCCAATTTCTGTATCAACATGGATGGGACTGAAGGAGATTATGCTAAGTGAAATAAGTCAAGCAGAGAGAGTCAATTATCATACGGTTTCACTTACTTGTGGATCATAAGGAATAACATGAGGACATTGGATGAAAGGAGAAGTGATTTGGGGGAAATTGGAGGGGGAAACAAAACATGAGAGACTGTGGACTCAGAAACAAACTGAGGATTTGGAGGGGAGGGGATTGGGTGAGCCTGGTGGTGGGTATTAAGGAGGGCATGTATTGCATGAAGCACTGGGTGTGGTACATAAACAACAAATTTTAGAGCACTGGAAAAATAAAATAAAATTTAATTTAATTTAAAAAATAAAAAAATAAAGACAAGAAAAAAGTATTCGTGAGGATATGGAAAAATGAGAACTCTTGTGTAATGTAGGAGGGAATGTAAGTTGGTGCAGCCACTATGGAAAACAATATGAAGGTTCTTTAGAAAATTAAAAATAGAACTACCACATGATCCAAAAATCCTACTTTGGTGTATATATCCAAAGGAAATAAAATCATTATCTCAAAGAGATATCTGTACTCCCATGTTGCTGCTTTTTTTAAACATATTTTCTCTTTTTTTAAGATTGTATTTATTTATTTGACAGAGATCACAAGTAGGCAGAGAGGCAGGCAGAGAGAGAGAGGAAGAAGCAGGCTCCCTGCTGAGCAGAGAGCCCGATGCGGGGCTCGATCCCAGAACCCTGAGACCATGACCTGAGCCAAAGGCAGAGGCTTTAACCCACTGAGCCACCCAGGCATCCCTGTACTCCCATGTTTATTTCAGCATTATTCACAGCAGTCAAGATATGGAAACAATCTAAGTGTCCATCCATAGATAAATCAATAAAAAAGACATAGTGAATATAGTTAATAATGTATTGCATACTTAAACTTTGCTAAGAGAATAGATCTCACACACACACACACACACACACACACACACACAAATAGTAACTATGCAAAGTGCCCAATGTATTAATTAAATTGCAGCAATTATTTCACAATGTATACATATATCAAAACACACTGTACACCCTAAATATAAACAATTCTGTCAATCATACCTCACTGAAACTAAAAAAATGAAAAAGATCAAAAGCAAATTCTAATAAATTAGAAAACAGAAGAAAAAAACAGAAACAGTGTGCTAAGTGAAAGAAGTCAGATGCAAAAAACTACATATTGTATATGATTCCTTTTTTATATGTGACTATAGTTCACACACAATGTTACATTAGTTTTAGATGTACAACATAGTGATTCAACATCATAGACTCACCACAAGTGCAGCTACCATCTGTCACCACACAATAGTATTACAAAATCATCGACTATATTCCCTGTGCTGTACCTTTTTATTCCTGTGATTAATTCATTTCATAATTGAAAGCCTGTATCTCTCATTCCCCTTCACCCATTCTGCCCATCCCTCTCCCCCGGAAACCACCAGTTTGTTCTGTGCTTTTATAGGTCTGATTCCGCTTTATGTTTGCATGTTTATTCACTTGTTTTGTTTGTTAGAATCACATGTAAATGAAATTATATGGTATCAGCCATAGCAACACTTTTCTAGATATGTCTTCTAAGGCAAGGGCAACAAAAGCAAAAATAAATTATTAGGATTGCATCAAAATAGAAAACTTTTGAATACCAAAGGAAATAGTCAATTTTTAAAAAGGCAACCTATTGTATGAGAGAAGCTACTTACAAATGATGTATCAAATAAGGATTTAGTATCCAAAATATATATAGAACTTTATATAACTCAACATCAAAAAAAGCAAATAACCCAATTAAAAAATGGTCAGAGGAACCAAATAAAAATTTGCCAAGGAAGACACACAGATTGCCAATACACATTAAAAGATTCTCAGCATAACTAGTCATCAGAGAGATACAAATCAAAACCACAATAAGATATCACCTTATACCAGCCAGAACAGCTAGTATCAAAAAGACAAGAAATAACAAGTGTTGGTGAGGATATGGAGAATAAGAAACCCCCATGCGTCTGTGGGAATGTAAATTGGTGTAGCCATTGTGGAAAACAGTATGGAGTTTCCTTGAATAATTAAAAATAGAAATGTCATATGGTTCAGTAATTCTACCACTAGGTATTTATCCAGAAAAAGTAAAAACACTACTTCTAAAACTTATATACACCCATGTTTATTGGATCATTATTTGTAATAGCCAAGATATGAAAATAACCTAAGTGTCTATCAATACTTGAATGGATAAAGATGACAGATGACAGATAGATGGATAGATAGATTAGGGGTGCTTGGGTGGCTCAGTGGGTTAAAGCCTCTGCCTTTGGCTCTGCTCATGATCTCAGGGTCCTGGGATTGAGCCCCACATCGGGCTCTCTGCTCAGTGGGGAGCCTGCTTCTCCCTCTCTCTTTGCCTGCCTCTCTGCCTACTTGTCATCTTTGTCTGTCAAATAAATAAATCTTTTTTTAAAAAAAGATAGATTAGATAGGTAGATACAAAATTCCATATATATGCATATATATATATATATAGAGAGAGAGAGAGAGAGAGAAAATTATTAAACAGCCATAAAAAAGAATGATACCCTGCCATTGGTAAAATCATGGATGACTGTAAAGGGTATTATGCTAAGTGAAGTAAGTAAGAGAAGATATATGATTCCACTTTTAAGAAACATTCAGAAAATACAAATTTATAGAGACAAGAAGCGGATTGGTAGTTGCTTAGAGCTAGGAGTGGTCACAAAGATTGACTACAAATGAGCTTAACAGAATTTCCTGGAGTGATGGAAATGTTCCAAATTGGTACTATAATGATGATTGTGTAATTCTATAAATTTACTAAAAAAAAAGTTCAGTTGTACACTCATAAACGCTGGCTTTTATTGTATATAAATATGTTTTGTGAAAAATAGGGAGAAAATCATGTAACTCCAGATCAGTTTTTTCTTAAAGATGGACTGTGAAGGATGTGGAATTTGTTCATATCCACCGACAAAATTAATTTAAATGATCAGGAGCATGTCTTCAATATACTGGAAAAATGATTAGCCACTGTAGAAAGGCAGCATGCTTACTGCTCACTATGCTGATATTGGCACATAAGCTTAGGTTGCCCACCCTTACCACAATGTCTTTGGACAAACCAGGTATAGCACTTATCCACCTATTCCAAACAATGTCTATTTTTCTTCTTCTTACCAGTAGAATAAGGCAAATTAGCATTCTTTCCTGAGGTCGCCCTCTTATGAAGGTCACAGTCAGTGATATCACTGTAATATATCATATATAGTAACTTGCTGAAAATTACCGAGTTTTCTAAGTAATTTTGGGGCTTGCACTCAAGACTAGGATAACTGCACAAGTTCTTTCCCTTGAAACCCCAGAGCAATTTCTCACATATTCCTGCTCCAGAATTATTAGAACATTTCCTTTTTGTTGCACTCAGATGAGCTCTTTCTTTATGAAATATACTACAGATTATTTTGAAATGCATGGTGAAGGAGGCCTCCCCACCTCTTCCTAAACCCTCCTCCTTCCCGTTTCTTCCCCCCTGCTCCTATGGAACGATGTAAGACCTATTAGGACTATTTTTTCTCCTCGAAGTCTTCAACCACTTTTTAAAAACAATCCTTAAAAAACATCATTTTCTATTCTCGTTTTCTTTTCAGGATCCATTTATCAAGAGTTTAATAATGCGGTATGCCCACTCTGATGCCCTAACATCACATGTACTGCACACTCAGAGTTAAGTCTGTGGGGCCAGCAAAGTGGAAAGGCCTGCAGATTGACTCCAGAGTCATCCGGCTCAGCTCCAGCTCTGAGTGTCATCATGATCGGACTGGGAAAACAAGATGCACATCTAAGAAGCCACAGAGAATCCAATTACTCAACTGAATTGCCAGAGAATAGAAAATGATCAGTGTCTTAAATGGTTTCTTGGAAAACAGAAGTAGAGACAAAGTTCTGAGTCCAGGGAGTTTATCTGAACAGCAATCCCAGGAAGTACCCGACATAAATCAGAAAGTATGAGTAATGGAAAGGCATGATCAAAGCTGACCACTGAGGGAAACTAACATGCTCTCTCCTGCTTGAGAACTCAGGAAGACATCACAAAACATACTCAGCTGTCTCACTCAGCACTCATCCATCTTTGGCTGAGGAAGTGGGGAGGTGTTAATTCCCCAGCACTTTCAGCCTACCTTGCACAGGGGCGGGAAGAAGCCCTCAGGTCGAGGACTGCCTGTGATTGCGGTAGGATGCCATCTGCAGGAACTGGAAAGGTGAATGTCAGGGAGATACAAGCAGAGCCAACACTGCTACAGTCGGTAAAGACTTTGTGAGGGATGGCATTTCAGATTCCTTAAACAATGCACTGTGAACTGGTGGAGAAAAATAGCCTGAGTGAGAAGAGGGAAGAGGGAACTGGGAGAGGGTGACAGCAAGAATCCCAGGCAACTGCCTTTTTACAAATAGTCTGTTATTTAAAGGGGGGTTGGGGCGGGTGGACAGCACTTTTATGTTTGAATCTTTGTATTTGAAAGAATTAGTCATCTCCTAGTACACAGATCAGATGAAACTCATACCAGAAAATGAACAGTTCTTGGTTCAGAAAGAAAGCAACTTGGGAAACTAAAATCCTAAATAAAATTCATGCCTTAGGAAGTAAACACTTGAGCAAAGCCCAATACTTAAATCTTTATTACATAACAAAGGAATGGGCAATATTAGCTTTTAAGTCAAGTCAAAGGCCTATGAAGTACAGATGTCCCTCAGCTTAGGATGGGAGGCATCTCAATAAACACATAACTTGAAAATACCACAAGCTGAAAACACAGGTAACACACCTGACCTCTAACCTGGCTCAAACATGCTCAGAAGACTTAACTAAGCCCACAGTTGGACAAAACCATCCAAAACAAAGTCTATTTGACAATGAAGTGTCAAATAGCTCATGTAATTGGCTGAAGATTATACTGAAAGTGAAAACCAAAATGGCCGCATGGGCACAGAGTGCTTGTTGGTGTCTCTGTTGTTTCTCCTCCTGACTGTAGGCTGACCGGCTGCTGTGACTGACATTGCCCAGGAGCACAAGAGAGAACAAATTATATCAAGTCAGCCCAGGAAAAGATCAAAATTCAAAATCTGAAGTATGGTTTCTACTAAAAGCCTATTGCTTTCACACCGTCATAAAGTTGAAAAATCATAACTCAGGGACCATCTGTACAAAGTAGATAATAAAGCTTAATCCAAGATTACATTTTCAGAATGTCTCAGACAGTGCCCTTCAAAGGGGCTTGTATATAACATGTCTTCAAAACCACAGATGCCTGTGACAAATACCCAAATATTTTGATTTAGAACCTCCTGGGGGCAAATCTCCACTACTTGCATTTTTAAGTTCCATGGATAAGCCTAATAAGCACCCCGGGCCATGAACCACTGGTGGAGAATAGAATGATCTGTGAGTCCTGTATTTATGAAATTGGACTGTGGGCAATGCTTGGGGGGAATGGGAGAGACTGGGAGAGCAACGAGAAATTACCTCTGGCTTGTAAATAAAATGGTATAGAGGGAAAAAGAAAAGAATATGACAATACTAAAGGAAAAGAAGGCACTGACCCCACTTGTATGATGCAGTTAGCATGCATCCTTCTAGTTCTGTACAGCAGGTCTAGCTCCTATGAGCCTAAATAATCAGGTGAGAAATGCCCCATAGAGTCTAAGGAAGTGGGATCCATTCATGGTGTTTAAAAAAAAAGCAGGTTAAAGTTAAGGAAGACTTGATGGGAAAACTTCTCATTTCTTTAACCACCCTAAGTAAAGCAAATATAATCAGAAAGCAACAGTTTTGTGGCATGCAGGAAGGAGAAAGAGAATTTATCAGTTTCATGCACCAACCACTGTGGAATATTGAAAGCTTTTTGATTAAATTTATTAATATAATTCTGTGCCAGTAGTACTCATAAGAAACATGTTTAGGGAAAGAGCAGCACTTGATTTAGTGGGTTCCAGCTATAAAGCATACTAAATAAAGAGGATTTATAAAAATCCTAATCCTTCAGACTGACATGCTACGCAGTGGCAATATTTATGTGCTCCAGGTATATACACAGTAACTGTATGAGAAATTATAATCTAGATGCTTCCTGCTCCAGACTAAAAAACATCAGAACACAAGAAACATCTTGTAATGAAAGTGTAAAATGATTTTAGTTTAGTCGCACATAAGTTCCAAGGTATTAAACACCAAAATGGATGAAACTGTATATTGTACTCACTGGGCTCAGACCTAGCTCACAGCGACATCACTAACCACACCAAGAAGATCAGAATTGTGGGTAAATATGGAACCCATTATGGTGCCTCCCTCAGGAAAATGGTGAAGAAGATTGACATAAGCCTGTACACCAATTACACTTGCTCCTCCTGTGGCAGAACCAAGATGGAAAAGATAAGCTGTGGGGATCAGGCACTGTGGTTCCTGTATAAAAACTGTAGCTATTGGACAGACAAGACCACTTCTGCCATCCCAGTAAAGTTGGTCATCAGAAAACTGAAGGAGTTGAAAGACCAGTAGAAGCTCCACCATTTGAAACATTGCTAGCCTATAGTAAATGGGTTAATTACGCAACAACAACGAAAAAAGGTATATTATGAAAAGTCCCACAGTTGTCTCTCTAGAATCTTGCAAGCAGATGGTGAATATTTCCCAGCCTTATGAATCTCTATATGTTGAGTAATAAAAAATAGAAAAGGGTTTCCAATCATATGCAAGTATTTATTGAGCCTAAATGTTAGCATTGTACTAGGTGTTTGGGGGAATATAAAAATAACAAAACACTTGACCCTTCAAGATCTTATATTCTAGTAAACAAGATGAGAGTAATACATCCCATCCAACAGCAGCAAGTGAAAACAAATTGTGTTGTGTTTCTTCCAAGATATCGCTAATTATAGCTCACATCCATTTCTTGGATAACAGATTCTTAGAGAAACAAAGAAACATATTTATGTCTACAATAATTGTGAGCTATATCTTAATTCCAAAAACATTAAATTGTGAAAAACATGTATGTTTTATAATGATGGAAATATGACAGAAATGTTGTAATTAAATACATCATGTAGTACAGGCTATGATTTTAACACAAAGAAAAATCAAAATGAGGGAAAAGGTCATGTGCCTTTCTGTATCTTGTTCATATTTAATACTGTCCACCTCTGCACTGTTTGTTCTGTGGAACTTTACTTATCATTTTATGAAACACTGTCTCCTCAGACTATAAGCCTCCAAGGACAGTCATGGTGTTTCATACTAGTGTTTTTCAAACTTTGCTGCAAATTAGACTCACCTGCAAAGATTCAAAAATCAAAATGCACAGGACACATTTTTTTTTAAAGATTTTATTTATTTATTTGACAGAGATCACCGGTAGGCAGAGAGGCAGGCAGAGAGAGAGGGGGAAGCAGGCTCCCTACTGAGCAGAGATCCCGATGATGTGGGGCTCAATCCCAGGACCCTGGGATCATGACCTACGCTAAAGGCAGAGGCTTTAACCCACTGAGCCACCCAGGTGCCCCCACAGGACACATTCTAACTAAACCAGATTGCAGGGGCTTGGGATAGGGGCATGGGCCTCCAAATTGTATAAGCTTCCTGGACCATTCAAAGATGAAGTCAAGGTTGACACCCACCATTTTATACATTTTTGTTTTAATCACCAATCTCTAACAACATTTTTTTTCAAGTAATGTTTATTATCAGTTATATTTTTTGAAGGAACTGGATGGAGTTTTAATCATCTTGTCTCTCACCCATAAAGACACACATGCAACAACGTGCATGAATTTCATAACAATGTTGGGTGGGAAAACTTCAGAAACAAAAGAAAATATACAGTAAGATTCTATTCTTATAAAGTTCAAAATAGGCTAAAGAAACCAATGATGTTATAAGTCAGTTCTCTTGAAAATGGGTACTGACTAGAGAGGCCATGAAATTTGGGAGTGCTCCAACATCCTGCTTCTTGATCTAATAAATGTGTTCATGTTGTCAGAATTCATTGAGCCATTCAATTATGAGCTTCCAAATGTATGTTACACTTCGGTTTAAAAATTTCATTAAAATATCAAATGAAGTCAGTTTAGAAGCTGGCTTTGAACTTCTCAGTAAAGATGATGACCTGATCTAAATCACTTGGGCTTCATCTCTAATATGAACAAGATGAACAACAAACAACAGAACCCGACCTCCCTCAAAAAATTCATCAGCAGAAATCAATTAGAAAACAACACCATGATGGAATGGCACAAAATTCAAAAGTAGAAATAGCTACAAGCTGAATTTGGAGAATGATTGGTGTAGGCATCCCCAAAGGGTGGTATGTATATTTAATAGAATTACCAGGAGAACAAAGCCTAGTTTTCCAATAAATGGTTCTTCCCATCTCCCAACCCCCAAAATCTCAAGCCACAAAAAAGTGGTTGAGACATGATATAAGAGTCTAAAAATCTAGTTCAGGAAAAATAAGTGTGTGTGATCCAAAAAAAAAAAATCAACAAGAATTCATAACTAAATGAAGAGTCATTCTGGTAATGGTTCCACACACTAAATAGGAGATAGATGAATCATCATGAAAAGCATATTAACAGACCTGAGATAAATAAAAGTCAGAGGAAAGAAAGTACAGAGAAATAGGGAGAATGAGTAGTTGGAAAGAGAGAGGAATGAAAAGGGAAGGGGATCAAGAGGAAGTAAATGGAAGGAAGGGAGGAGAGAAGAAGAAAGAGGAGAAAAGGAGGGACAGGGGAAAGAAAGGTATCAGCTCCAAGTCCAGAGTCTCTAGTTGATGCATGATTTCCAGATGTGGCACCTCTTCTTGATCCAGACCCCAGGTAGTAAAAGGACAAGTTTTCTGCACTACCACACATCTAATAGACAGAAATTAAACAGTAATGACCAAACTGCAATAAATAGTTCATTCAGAAATAAACCCCTTCATTTACAAAGAGGAAGAATGGGAGCACACAGTAGTCCCTGCTCCATTGTAAGCCTGAAATCCAGCCAGGAAAATGCTGTGAGGGGCCAAGACTCGGGAGTAGGGAATATTCCTTCATCTGGCTCTGATTCTGTAACCTCTGAAGAGCTCACCTGTCTACTCTTCTCCAAGGAACTTGCCTCTAACCTCGAAAAGCATCATCCTTTTCAACTAAACTTGTTACATCTGAAGAAGGCTTCAAAACAACAACAGAGGTGGGGCGCCTGGGTGGCTCAGTGCGTTAAGCCTCTCTTCGGCTCAGGGATCATGACCTGAGCAGGGAACCTGCTTCTCTCTCTCTCTCTCTCTCTGCCTGCTGCTCTGCAGTAGGGGGTGTGCCTACTTGTGATCTCTCTCTGTCAAATTAATAAATAAAATCTTAAAAAAAAAAACTGAGGCAAAAGAGTCAAGGCATTTGAGCAGTAAACCAAATAGGTTGGGCAACCTCTACAAAATAGACATAGACACAGCTTAGTCAAATATCCTTAAGAAGATTCATTAAGCTGAAGTGGAAAGCTGGTACAGAGTAATGCAAAAGAAGGATTTAAGAAATCCTTTGATTTGTCTCCCAGTGTCTACAGAATGAAGTCCTAACTCTTAGCCTAATAGCTAAGACCCTTCATAAACCAGCACCAATGTGGTTTTCCAGTCTTATTTTCCTTGATTTATTTTTGATGCTACAGAATCAAAATAATAACATGGTAAATTATTCATAATTAGTAAGCTATTAAGAATGTCCTCTCCAAATTAAACATGCCTATTTCCTGAGACCTTAGTAACAATACTAAATAATAAAGAGTCCTTAGAACATTTCTGCACTCTGGGAATTTCTGCATATAGATGACATTAAGAATCTGATGAAAAACCATGGAGGGTTTTGCGCTCCAGACTCTGCCAGGAAATGTCCCATGTCCGGAGTCTCTGAGAAGGATGAACTGCTTCATAGCTCATTAGCAGTGGTTCTCAAAATGGGTAATGTTGCCCCCTCAGAGAAATTTATTCATGTCTGGAGACATTTTCTGTTGTCCCAAATCAGAGGAGGGGAGAGAGAAGGAAAAGCGGCTACTCATCTAGCGGACAGAGGCCAGAGATCCTGCTAAACATGCTACAATGCACAGAACAGCCCCCTACCCCCTTGATAAAGAGTTATCTGATCCAAAATGTCCACAGTGCCACTGCTGATAAATCTTGCACTATAATTTGACATATAAGCCCAAGAATGGGCCCCAGCGAGAAATGGAAATAGAGAGTTAGGGAGAAACAGTCCTCATCACTAAAGGGGAAGGGGGGTGTGCTTTTGGCAGAGAGCCCAAGAGAATAACTACACCTGCCTCCATTTCTTCAGCCCCCACACTCTACCCACGCTCTTCCCCATATGTCCCCATAGGCTCTCCGGATCCTGAAGGGAGCAGTGCGCAGAAGCCAGATGGCCTTGCCTCTCACCCCCTGCTTGTCCACTCCTCTCTGGACTTGTTGACTAGACACAAATAATCCTAATTAACATTGCTATTTTCATCTCAAAGACAGATATTTCTTAAATGAGCAGGGAAATAAAGAACGAAAGAACGCATGAACTTGAAAAATCCCCAAACTTTAAGTCCCTGGCATTGAGTGCTTCAATTTCATGTCAGGGAGTCTGGACTTGGCCTGAAGGGAAAATGCAACAGAGCATGCCATCAAAATAACTAGGTCAATTTTCAGCTTCTTCTTGGAAGGCTTTCTGCTCCTTCTCTGCCCTCCCTGCTGGGCCCTTAGCCTGCCTGTGCCAACCACTTGATTTCAGATAACTGGCTCTCTCAGGCTACATCTCAAAGTCCAAAGGCCCCTGGGATTGAACAAATTGCCCACCTATTTTGAATCAAAGAATACAGTCTTCTCCTTCAATTTGGGCATCTGGAATTAGTAACACCTACCGTGTGCAAGCACTAGACCACCTGGCGGAGAACGAAATAGTATGTGATGCCTGCTGGCATTCTGGGCTCCGTCCACTGGCTCCATCAGAGCATACCATTGGACTTTGGGAACTGCTAAGTTTCATGCTGTACCTAGGGACATAGTTTCAAGCTCATGTCAGGGGAAAATACATGATTTATCAGGCTTATTTTTAAAAAATAAATAAATAAAATAAAACCAAAAATAAGCCCAAAGTATCAGGTTGAAGGAATGAATGAAGCCAGGAAGAGAGGAAGGAAGGAAGGAAGGAAAACAAACGCATGCATGTCAGGAAGGATTCTTTTCAATCAAATCTTCCCAGAACATTGCATCAAGCTTTCAGATGAGAATATGGTATAACTCAAGAGAGGGACTATAGCAGTTCTCACAGTTCTTCAACTGTTTCTTTACACATCTCTTTCTACCTCTAAATAACCAATGCATCTAAGAGATGGAACTTAATTTTTGTCTCATATACTCAACATGCAACAGAATACCTGATTCATACTAGCTACTTAATTGATGAATTTCTCAACCCTCTCTTGCATCCTTTTTTCAAAGACCACCCTCAAATATTTTCCAAGAACACCTGTCTCCCAGGGGTCAGCACTCTGACCCCATGACCTTAACTACCATACCTATACCCAGTGCATGTTAAGAGTGGGCTCTTTGCCACCTAGAAACTGTTTCTTCTATATTAACTGGCTACACTTGCAATCAGTTGGCTGGTGTTACAAATCATGAGGAAATTGTGTCCTAATGAATAATTTTTTAAAGATTTTATTTATTTATTTGTCAGAGAGAGAGAGCGCGCGCACACAAGCAGGGAGAGTGGAAGAGGGAGAAGCAGGCTTCCCACTGAGCAGAGAGTCCAGTGCGGGACTTGTATCCAGGACCCTGGGATCGTGACCTGAGCTGAAGGCAGTTGATTAACCAAATGAGCTACCCAGGCATTCCCTAATGAGTAATTAAAAAAAAATTCCTCTGTTACTTTTAACTATGACTTTTTGAGGACAGTATCCATCCATACCATATTAACTTATTGGTTGACACGGCTGAATTCCACTTTTTCAACCATGGTGTCCTAAAGAGAGTAGAGACAAGCACTTGCTAAACAAACACTCACTTCATTAAAGAGATACCCTCTCCTAACATTATAGGAGGGACTTATTAAATAAATGTATCTTTCTGTTATACTTACATATCAAAAAGGCATACGCTGATTCCTACACAAATTTTTCCCAGTGAGAAAAATAAATAGGGAAAAGAGATAAACCAAACTAAAAACCATAATGCCACCATCAGCAGCAAACTCCAATAACATCGCTGTTTCTGAACGATAGTAAAATAAAGAAGAATCTGTTCCCAGTTGAAAGGCTTAGGTATAATTTTCTTATAATAGGACAAAAAAATGGGGAGGGGAGTCCTAATTTGACACGCAGTCTGTCAGGGATGACTTCGTGAGTAAATGAGGTTTTAGAGTTTCTTTTTTAGAAGTCAAAGTTTGGTGAAGACTTAGGTATTTCAAAGACCTAGAGGATGAGAGAATGGCCTGGAGTCAAGACAGCAAGGCACCCCAGCAACCGAACCACTGAAGACCCTAGCATAGGCTGGACAGAGCAGTGAAGAGAAGGGGAGAACAAAAGCAATGTCAGAGACAAGGAAGTTAAGGCATCATGAATAATGCATTAAATTTAAAAATTTGGGTTGAGGTGATCTCTAATATAATCTGTCATTCCACAAACATGTGGACATGATTGCTAGCTTCTGCTCTATACTCACCTGTCAGGACAACGTAACCCCCTTTGTTTGCTCCGGAAACATCTGCCAGAAAGCCAAGCTCTATTAGAGTAGAATATAATCACAACTTAAACAATCCTTTTGAAGTAAACCTCAAGTTCTCAGAATATAAGTTATTAGAAAATTCCTACTAGAAACCCACAGTGAAAGCTTTACTACCCAATTTTTTTAAAGATATATAATTACAGCGAGAAAAACTATAGAAGTGACAAAAACCATCATTTTGTTCAAGGCAGCTCAGCTCTAGCTAATGAAATTTTTTAAATGACTATACGTTGCCAAGAAAGAACAAAGGGAAATGGAAACAACACATATCATCGATGTATACGTTATTTTATACAATCAATGTCCAAATCATGACTAGCTTCTATCATGCCCTTACATGTTAGCAGGTATGTCTGGAGGAAACTACATGCCAGCCATTTCTCTGGATGCTTTATGAGAACAACCTCCCAGAGGGAAATATTGCCTTCACTAGTTCACAGCTGAAGAAAGAAAGACTCATAGATATTTTAAAATCTCTCAAGTATGAGGCAGTCCTAGGATTCGAACTCTGATTCTTCTAAGGTCAAACTCTCATGTCTAATACATCAGAGTAGATCCAAGACTTTGAAATTTCATAGACCAGTAAAATTTCAAGAACTTTCAAAGATCAACATAAGACTGGCAATCTTCTATTTTTTCCAAGTAAAAACATTAAACACCCACACACACCGGTCAGGATCAACAATGAATATTGTGACACCAAAAGAGTGAATAAACTTAGCTTTATAATTACTTGTTATATATCCTTATTTTTATTGCACTGCCTCAAATGGGGAAATTCTAATCAGGTGGTGAAAACCTCAGCTCAGCACTGAACTTCTGCAGACTTGCCCTTGGGAACTACTGCATGTCTCCAGAGAGCCTTTTCGTGATACAAGGGCAACAAAGCACCCCTATCGGAACTGGGTTGGATCTACTGCTAAAAACCTGAAAGCTCTTGGCGCCTACTTTGCTGACTTCCAGCCATCCACAGGGATCGGGGTATTCAGAAGAACATGGGGAAGATGTAAATTTGGGGGCACCTGGATGACTCAGTTGGTCAAACATCTGTCTTCCTTTCACATCATGATCTCAGGGGTTGTGGAATCAAGCCTGGCCTTGGGCTCCCTGCTCAGCGGGGAGTCTTCTTCCTCTCCCTCTGCCTCTGCCCTTTCCCCCAGCTCATGCTCTCCCTCTCTCAAATAAATTATCTTTAAAGAAAATATGAATTTGTACGGAGGAGGAGAACATATAGATAACTTCAAACAAACACACATAGGGTATCTACGGCCACATTCAAGAGCAGATATTGCTATGTTTGCCACTGTTCTCTATAAACTGTTACTCTGATGAAAGACATCTCTCTACTGAACTTAAACACTTCCTGAAGCTGGGGACAAATGAGGAAGCTTGGGTGCCTTGCTTGAAATTAGCTGTTCACATTAAACTATGTAAATTTTGCCCAAAATTTGCACTATCTAAATGTGGTATGAAATTTAGTAGAAAAGCCAGACAGACATGTCTTGGTTTTGTTTGCTCATTTGTTTAAGATTTTATTTATTTATTAGATATATAGAGAGAGAGAGACAGCAAGAGAGGGAACACAAGCAAAGGGAGCAGGAGAGGGAGAAGCAGGCTTCCTGCTGAGCAGGGAGCCTAACATGGGGCTTGATCCTGGGACTCTGGGATTATGACCTGAGCCAAAGGCAGATACTGAACAACTGAGCCATCCAGGCGTCCCTCTACCTTGTCTTGAGTCACTTATTCTATGACTTATGTCACCTGAGTCACTTACTCTATAACCATTATGTTTCTTGGTCTCACTTCCTCACTAGCAGAAAGAAAGTCTGAGAACATTGCTCTCCAACCTTCCTTTCAGTTTTAAACTCTACCTGACAACATCTGAGCTAATGGCTTATTTACAAAGAACTTGCTTTATTGTTGCTACTTTTATTTTTCTCTTTCCAATTATATTAGCATTTCTGAGTACTGTAGAAAAAGTCAAAAAATAAACACAAAATATGAAGAAAAATTAAATAATAATCCTACTGCCCAGGAACAACAATGCTAACAATATTGTTAGTATTTTTCCAAATACATTTTTACATGACTTATAACATGTTGCACATAAAATTTTTCATCGCTTTCTCTTGATTTTATATTAAGAATTTTTCAGGGCACCTCGCTGGCTCAATCAGTTAAACGGCTGCTTTTCGGCTGAGGTCATGATGGTCAGGGACCTGGGATTGACACCCGGATCGGACTCCTTGATCAGCAGGGAGTCTGCTTCTCCCTCTGCCTGCCGCTCCCCAGCTTGTGCTCTCTCTCTGACAAATAAATAAAATATAAAATAAATTTTTTTTAAAAAATGATGGCTCAGTCGCTGGCATTGTCCAAAGCATTCCATTTAATCCTCATGACATTCCGATGTGATAAGTACTATTTTATGGCTATTTTAGGATGAGTAAACTAACGCTTGGAGAGGCCAATAACTTGCATCAGTTTGGTAAGATTAGTAAGTAACAGAGCTGGGATTAAATCTTATTGGACATCAGAATTCAGGCTCTGAACCTGGAGACTATGCCAATTCCTCAGGGTTCCAGACTATGAATAATATTTACTTATCTGTTTGCATAAAGACTCAGTCTTCTGAACAGTGGAGGTCTTATTATCCCCACTTAGCAGATTGGATAACAGAAGCTTAATGGAGGTACAGAACAAAAGTCAGCAAGTAACAGAAACAGGAAGGAATATGGTATTAGTGAACCAACTTTTTTTTTTTTAAGATTTTATTTATTTATTTAAGATAGAGCAAGAGCCAGCATGAGAGGAGAAAGCACAAGCAGGAGGAGAGACAGAGGAAGAGGGAGAAGCAAGTTCTCCCCTGAGCAGGAAGCCCACTCAGGGTTTGATCCCAGGACCCCCGGATCATGACCTGAGTCAAAAGCAGATGCTTAACTGACTGAGCCACCCAAACATCCCGACCCAAGGTTTTTCAAACATTTCACAGAGATTTTAATATACTTTATTTATTGGTTTAACTAATTCTTTTAGTTTATTTATTGTGTTTTTAGCTTAATTTTTAAACCTTCCTGGTTTTTCTTGTTTTATCTGCTTTTCTTTCTATAGTACAGTTCATAGTATAGTTCATGTCCTACTTCTAATTTTGTTAATGGTTATCTTGCATTATTTTCCAAAGTCATCCCTGGACCTACATTCTTCAACTTCTCAGAATCAAGAGTAAAAGATTTCTTTTTGTTTTTTCTTAAAGGTTTTATTTATTTATATGACAGAGAGATCACAAGTAGGCAGAGAGGCAGGCAGAAGGTGGGGGGAAGCAGGCTCCCCACTGAGCAGAGAGCCCGATGCGGGCTCAATCCCAGGACCCTGAGACCATGACCTGAGCTGAAGGCAGAGGCTTCACCCACTGAGCCACCCAGGTGCCCCCAAAGAGTCTCTTTTTAAATTCTTCTTTTGTAAGGAGTGGATGTGCCCTTACCCACCCACCTGCCGTGGGCTCCTTCTGCATCCGCTTCTCAATCTTTATTACTACAGTCTGGTAATACATTCTAATTAATATTATCATGACATTACTGTTTCTTAATTTGTAATTAACTGCATTACTTATTAATAAATAGGTAAAATATTAAATTCATTAAACGAAACTGTAGTTTTTGCATTACGCAGCTTTTTGAAAAACTAATTTGACACAAGTATTTGGTTAAATAAGATGTCCAGTAATTATTTTTCAGATGTGTCTTTCTGAGCTAATTCCAGCGGTGTCACAGTCACCTTTCACGCAGCGTCCTCATTCATGAGCTCCAAGCTTTATCCTTTGAGCAGCCACAATGCAACTCCACTGCTAGAGTCATCTGATTTGTAGACACTTGTAGACCTCTCTCCTTCCTGGCTGGATGCTCACAGGACTATTTTCCCTTGTCTTTCAATTCAAAATTTATTATCTGGATAAGTTTGAATATGGATCTCTTTTCACTTATTTGTCCAGAATCATAATGAAATCTTCATACACCTAAACCAGCCTCCTTAGCTCATTTATTAAAATTACATTGTTTTTGTTGTTTTTATATTCCTCTTGTGAAAACAAATTACCCATTTGTTGAAACTTTCTTCTGTTTTCTGCTTATTGAATCTTCTTTCTTATCAAATTTATCTTTCATTTCTACATTCCAGGAGAATGTGTCTTTTCTGATTTTTCTAGAATGCTAAATCATCATCACTTTTTTGCCTCCAAGGTAACTCTAGTCCCACTATTTCATTTTTAATGTACTTGCAATCATTTTTAATATTACTCTTCTCCCTTTTCATTTCGCCCTCTTGTCTTTTCATCAGAGCCCTTTATCTCTTTATAATTTTTGGCTACAATTCCATAGAGTCCATGCCTCCTTGCATCCTATTGAGAATGCTTGTTTCTTCATAGCTTAAATAATAAATCTACAGTGGGTCGGTTTTAGCGCTGTGATCTTCTTCAAAGACTTCATGAGTCGGTTTTTCACCTCATTCTATGAAATTTTCCCATTAGCTCCATGTTGGTTGTGAGTTCAGTTCATGCTCTTCCTTCATTTTTGCTGAGAAAATACTGCTCATCGTAGGCCCAGCTCTTTGACCACTGAAGAGTCACCAAATGCCAGTCCAGTTGCTAGTTTCTTGCTACTTCTTAGCTGGAACAGTGCTCTCTGTCCTACAGAGATAATGTTCCTTTTCTCACCATCTTGCTGGTTCTTTGGTTCTCCAAATCAAGGAAGACAAGTTACCATTTACAGATTTTACTTTTCTGCTACCTTTCATACTTTCTTCCTGGACACCCCATCTCCCAGGGTGCCATTGGCCACTACCGGATATCCTGAAGTCTGCTTCTGAGCTCTTAAATAAAGTTGATAAGGGAAAGAGGAGGTGGAAAAATGCTCTACCTGCCTCAAAAATCAGCCCTGAGTCAGTAGACCCATGCTTCTGAAATTTTAGGTGCATCCCCCACCCTGAGTTTCTTATTCAGTGGATCTGTAAAAAGGCTCGTGAATTTGCATTTCTATCAAGTTACCAAGTAATGACGATGCTGCAGATCTGAGAACCATGCATTGAGATCCACTGCAGGAGAGGGATGTATGCCCTTTTCTCTGATTAGTAAGACCCTGCCCCCCACCCCAAGTCAAAGCAGACAGAAAAGTGGAGGATGTCTTTTTTTCCAGGTGGGTTCTACATCATGAAGCCAAGTTTGAACAGGTTTTCTCTCATTAGAAAAGAATAAAAACTTCTAGTGTTAACTTGTCTGTTGGTTTTGGCTTTCAGGAGAGGTTATTATAGATATTTTATTAAGAAAGGTTGTTTTAAGGGCTTCTCGCCAGATACCATTTTAAACCAGAAGTTTGTAAACATCATTTTTTTAAAACAACATAATATTCCTTCCAACGGATGTTCCATAATAGCTTCATCATTCTCCGAATGTTGTGCTCTTAGGCTATTATCAATTTTTCAGTATTAGTAGGTAAAGTCATATTGAACACCTTTATAAATGAAGTCATTTCTGAATTTTTTATATTATTTCCCCTGATAAATTATGAAAAAACTAATTACATGGTCCCTTTCAGATAGAAATGTCCAAATTCTTTTCTCAAAAAATGTATTGTGGCAATCAACATTGGGTATTCTCACAGGAGGGAAATTTTGTTAATTTAATATAGGAAATCACCCAATACTAATTTAACATAGGAAAAAGAGTAGTACTCCGTTATTGTTTTAGTTTGCTTTTCATAGATTAGGTTTTTTGTTTTGTTTTGGTTTTGGTCAAGGAATAGTTCTTTCCATACCCTGCACACTCCAACCTTTCCTGGGTCAACTAGGGACACACCAAATCTAGCATTACAGAAGGGGTCTTTGGTAATAAAATTACGGTAGGAAAAAAGGCCAGAACCTAGTGTACAGAAGAATATAGAAAACCTGAAAGACTCCACACACACACAAAATTGCTAGAACTGATACAGGAATTCAGCAAAGTTGCAGGAGATAAAATCAATGCACAGAAATCTGTTGCTTTTCTATACACTAACAATGAAGCAGCAAAAAGAGAAATCAAGGAATCAATCCTGTTTACAATTGTACCCAAAACCATGATACCTAGGAATAAATCTAACCAAAGTACAAAGTACTTTTATTGAGGTAAGAAGATCTGTGATCTTTTGTATATCTTTGTAATAGAACTTGAAGTCCAGAATTGCGATACCTCCAGCTTTGGCTTTCTTTTTAAACATTACTTTGGCTATTTGGGGTCTTTCTGGTTCCATACACATTTCAGAATTGTTTGTTTCAGCTCTGTGAAACATGCTGGTGATATTTTGATAGGGATTACATTGAATGTGTAGGATGCTTTGGGTAGCATAGACATTTTCACAATATTTGTTCTTCCAATCCATGAGCATGGAATGTTTTTCCATTTTTTGTGTGCCTTTCTCAATTTTTTTAGTTTTCAGAGTACAGATCTTTTACCCCTTTCTGAGCCACCTGGGTGGCTCAGTGGGTTAAAGCCTCTGCTTTCAGCTCAGGGCATGATCTCAGGGTACTGGAATTGAGCCCTGCATTGGGCTGTCTGCTCAGCAGGGAGACTGCTCCCTCCCTCTCTCTCTGCCTGCCTCTCTGTCTATTTGTGATCTCTGTCAAATAAATAAATAAAACCTTTAAAAAAAAAAAAAAAAACCTCACTACCTATTCTTAAAAAAAAAAAAAAATGGGGTGCCTGGCTGGCTCAATGGGTTAAAGCCTCTGCCTTCAGCTCAGGTCATGATCCCAGAGTCCTGGGATCGAGCATCGCATTGGGCTCTCTGCTCAGAGGGGAGCCTGCTTCCACCTCTCTCTCTCTCTCTCTCTGCCTGCTGCTCTGCCTACTTGTGATCTTTGCCTGTCAAATAAATAAATAAAATCTTAAAAAGAAAAGAATCTTTGTACATTTATAAATGATTTCTTTAAAAAAAAAGATAGAAAAGATCTATTACAAAGCTGTATTCATCAAGACAACATAGTACAGACATATAGATCAATGGAACAGAATAGAGAGCCCAGAAATGGGCCCTCAACTCTATGGTCAACAAAGCAGGAAATAATAGCCAATAGAAAAAAGACAGTCTCTTCAACAAATGGTCTTGGGAAAATTGGACAGCCATATGCAGAAGAATGAAACTCAACCACTTCTTAATACCATACACAAAAATAAATTCAAAATGGTTGAAATACCTAAATGTAAGACAGGAATCCATCAAAATCCTGGAGGAGAACACAGGCAGCAACCTCTATGACCTTGGCCACAACTTTCTTGCTAGAAATGTCTTCAGAGGCAAAGGAAACAAAAGCAAAAATGACCTATTGGGATAAAAAGCTTTTGCACAGCAAAGGAAACAATCAACAAAACTAAATTGCAATGGAAGAAGATATTTGGAATTGACTTATTATATAAAGAGTTAGTATCCAAAATCTGTAAAGAACTTACCAAACTCAACATCCAAAAAACAAAAATTTCTCTCAAGCAATGGGCAGAAGACATGAACAGACATTCCTCCAAAGAAGACATACAAATGACCAACAGACACATGAAAAAATGCTAAACATCACTCAGCATCAGGGAAATACAAATCAAAACCACAATGAGATACCACCTCACACTGGTCAGAATGGCCAAAATTAACAACTTGGAAAAAACAGATGTTGGAGAGAATGCAGAGAAAGGGGAATACTCTTGCACTGTTGGTGAGAATGCGAACTGGTTCAGCCACTCTGGAAAACAGTATGGAGGTTCCTCAAAAAGTTAAAAATAGAGCTACCCTAGCACCAAGCAATTACACTACTAGGGATTTTTCCAAAGGATACAAACAGTGATTCAATGGAATGTATGCACCAAATGTTTATAGCAGACATGTCCACAACAGCCAAAATGTGGAAAGAGCCCAGATGTCTATCAACAGATGAATGGATAAAGAAGATGTGGTATATCTATATATCTACATATAGATATATAGATATATCTATATAATGGAATACTATGCAGCCATCAAAAGAAATGAAATCTTGCCATTTGAGATGACGTGGATGGAACTAGAGGGTATTATGCTGATGAAATAAGTCAATCAGAGAAAGACAAATATCATATGATTTCCTTCATATGTGGAATTTAAGAAACAAAAGAGATGAATGCAGAGGAAGGGAAGGAAAAATAAAATAACAAACACAGAGAGGAAAGCAAACCATTAAGAGACTCTTAACTCTACAGAACAAACCGAGGGTTGCTGAAGAGGGGGAGGGTAGGGGAATGGGGCAATTGAATGAAGGGCATTAGGAGGACATGTGATATAATGAGCACTGGGTGCTCCATGCAACTGATGAATCACTTCATTTTACTGCTGAATGAGTAATACACTATTTGTTAACTAAATTGAACTTTGAACTTTTAAAAGTTTAAATAATAAAAATATGCAAAAGATGCATTGGTGGTAAGCTCATTTCAGCATGTGAAAGGTCTTTTTTTTAGGCCTTAGGACCCTGTCCCAAGACTGAGCCATGCGGAGTCCTGAACACCTCCAATCCACCCACCTCCAGTAACCAAAGCCCTAGGACCCTTCCAGAGAAGAAGTGGATATGGAAATAATGACCCAAACTTTTAAACAGGCTAGACATAAGAAAAGGTATGTCCCTAGCACAGGAGATATAAAGGAGGGAAGAGGGAAAGGAAGCAATGAGATTTTAAAAGACCAAAGCTGAGAGAAAAGGGGAAGAACCTAGAGAGAACCAGGAGTTGCAAGATCCTTAGCTGACTTTTCCTAAAAGCAGGAAGCTCAGACTTAGAATCTACCCTTAGGGAGCTGCAAGGGGGAAAACAAATAGTTTATAGGCTCTCTTTCTGAATTCTTTCCCAAAACACACAAAGCTACCATGCTGGATAGGGTGGAACAGCACTTCTCACCCTTGGCTGCAATTAGAATTGGGAAGAAAAAAAAAAAACTCAATCTAGGGGCCACAATAGGGCATTACTCTTGTTTAGAAATTCTTCAGATGATTTTTAATGTGAAGCCGCCAGTGATGAGAAGTTTGGGGGAAACCCTTCATCTCCAATGTCAAGAACTGATTACTCTTCTTATATGCTCAAGTCCTTGACCAGTTAATGGGAAGTTCATTTGGGAATGAACTATGCCACTGCATTCCATAATAAAGACTGTAGTGTTAAGTTAGGAAGTAAATTTAGACATTACTCCATAAGCCATTCCTCAGTCTTTCGTATGGTAGGTTTATAGCTATAAATCAGGGTAGTGTCTACCTATATTCTGAGTCTACCATCTCAGAGCTGATTGCTGATCATTTATAAAGTGTCTTGGAGCATGGCTTGTGGATGAGTTCTGAGCACAGTATTATTGTCTCTTGTTCTACCACATGCTAGAGTGTACATTTAATGGTGTGTGAACAGAATCTCTGAAATGTAAACGCTAACTTACAGCAGCAAAATTCCCTTTGTTTTCCTCCTCTGAACACTTAAATTTGCCGATCTAGAATAGCAACACTTGTGATGATGGTTTTGAAGTTAGATAATATCCTAATAAAGCTATTTTGTTATTTTAACAAAACCTTAAGTAATTAAGGTTGTAGGATGCTAGAAGGAATCCCTAAAGGACCCTTTAAAAATATCTACCAAGGGACATACAAGTAGGATACATAAATAAATTCTTCAAGTCAGTAAGACAAAAAGAGAACACAAAGAGAGAAAAAATGTGCAAGTGATTTGAACATATCCACATAACATGTGAATAGATACTCAACTTCACTAGTCAGCAGGGAAATGAAATTTCAAAACACAGTAAGATACCTATACACATCAACAAGAATGACCAAAGTTAAAAATGCAGAGAATATCAAGTGTTGGTACCTGGACACTCATACATAGCTAGTGGAGGTATAAATTGATACAATCCCTTTGGAAGATGACTGGAAAGATGAACTTATATACCCTCTATGACCTAGAAACAGGCACTCTTTGTCACAGCAATTTGTGATCCCTATAACCCAACAATATCACCCCTAAGTATTCCTCCAACAGAAATTTTTATTCAAGCATGAATAAGAATGTTCATAACAGCACTATTCATAACAGCAAAAATCTGGAAATGACCCAAATATCCATCAAGAGTAGGATAGATGAATGTATTATGTATATTCATACAATGGAAAACTGTCAACAGTGATAAAGAACTACTTATGACTTACTCACAACAACACAGTCAAGTCTTACAAACAGAATAATGAGTGAAAGAAGCCAGATACAAAATTCATACATATGTATGACTTCAGTTATATGAAGTTCAAAAACAGGCAAAAACTTGCCTATAATATTACAAGTCAGGATAGTGCTTATCCTTGGGTAATAGTTTAGGAACATCGACCACAAAAGAAGATAGAGGATTTCTGAGATAACGGCGATGTTCCCTTCCTTGACATAGCGGTGGTTGTGTTAACGGACTCATTTTGTAAGAAATAAGCTGTAAGCAAATGATTAATGTACTTTATTCTACACATACAGAAAGAAAGTTCTTTTAAAAGTAAGCTGAAGTTTAGGATAATCTCATTCCATAACCGTGAATTATAAGAAGCTAGTTTATTTACAACCCTGAGAGCAGAGAGAATTCTTGCTAGCAAGGTAGCTGTGGGGATATGATTTCACGTCTCTAAGCCTCTGCTCCTTCAAGCTATACCTGAATTCTAACAGCTACAGAAGCTAGAATTAAATGACATACAAATTAAGTGAAAATGCCCACCATGGTGTCCAATGTACAATAGGAGTTCCATAAACATTGGTGGAATTTCTATGTGTCATATTATTCCCATGTGAAATGAACAAAGAAAAATAAAACTGTAAGAAAAAGCCTTAATCTGCTTTCTTAGGAAGCTCAGCAATGTGAAATGATTCAAATCTATCTGACTGCAATTCTTTCAACCTTCATGTTTGGTCTCATATTCTCTAGGAGATGACAGCTCTAATGAACTACTTGTTTCTCCCACCCTTGCTAAAATTCATCCAACACTCTTACTAGAAAATTTAAGTTGCAATTGCCATGTTGGGAACGCTGAGTATCTCCAGCTATCTCACAGGCTATAATGGATTTTTCTAAACAAGTCTATTTCACTTTATTCTTTAATATGTAACTACATGTTCTAAAAATAATTAGGAAGACACACGTATAAGATAAGGAGGTAATATATGGTATCATGAAACCAAATAAACAATGAAAGATCTTAAGAACTACTCATTTAAATTAGGAGTTGGCAAAATTTTTCTGTTAAAGGACCAGATAGCAAACTTTTTAGGCTTTGTAGCCACATCATCTTTGCTGTAACTTCTCAGCTCTACCATAGTGCAAAAGCAGCCATAGATAATATGTAAATGAATGGACATAGCTGTGTTGTAATAAACTTTTATTTATAAAAACCTATAGTGGGCTACATTTGGCCCACAAGTTCTAGCTTGCTGACCCCTGATTTAAATGTAAAACCAAAAGTGATTTTTTTTTTAAATAATGATAAATCTTTCAACTCTTTCAGGCTTGTTTTAAAACAGCCTGAAGAAATATCCAGTCAACTGAATTCAAACCAACTTGGGACTCAGATGGATGGCGTTCCTTCCATCCTTGAACTACTTAAGGACCTGTTTCTCTGTGACCTACACTCACTACAACTCCACAAGGATGAGGTACGGTATTTCTATTCATCTTCTAGCTTTATCACAGCTGTGCCATTCCTGTCAGCAAAACTCCGGGGCTGTCAGCATTTTCATTATAATGCTAGCATCTCAGGAGGTTATAAATCTGCCTAAGATAGCCTGAGCTAAAACTTGGCATGACGGCTACTAGACCAAGAATTTTCTCAAGGATGAGCAAGCTGGCTCAACAAAAAGTAAGTTCATACTGAAAGCTAGGCCAGAAAAATTATCTTTTTAAAGTTCTGAACAAGTTTTGGTTGTGAAGATTCTCACACAATTCAATTTAACAAGTATTTATTGAGTTCCTACCATGGGTAGCATCTGTTACTTTATCTGCCCCGCTTTACTTCCTCTGGGGAACTGCATCTCCCATAATTCATTGCAGCTTCTAATGGAGCTGTCCATCCAGGAGGCTTATCTCGCCATTGCCCAGAGAAATTCACATGACCCAAGTAAGCCAATTATTTTATTCCAAGTCCCAAGGCACGGTATGGATCCCAGGACAGTAACAGCTGTTACACTTTCTTGGAAGAAGAGATCCTCTCTCCTTCTTTGCTTTTCTAAAGTGGCCCCATGACTCTGCTATTGGGAGGTATCTGAGGGACCCTAGAACATCCCTTTGGTGATAGCCAATAGGAGTTAGATCTGGGTTGCAGCTATGGCTTTGGGAGTCATTACTATGCTTCAAAAAACACTTTGAGGGGCACATGGGTGGCTCAGTCAGTTAAGCCTCTGCCTTTGGCTCAGGTCATGATCCCAGGGTCCTAGGATCAAGCACCAAATGAGGCTTCCTGGCTTCGTGCACAGTGGGGAGCCTGCTTCTCCCTTTGCCTCAGCCCCTCCCACTCCCCCTTCTCCTTCTCTCTCTCTCAAATAAATAAATAAGTAATCTTAAAAAAAAAAAAAAAAAAAAAAAAACCAACACCTTGAAGAAACTTCTGGCATCCTTCAATTCTCTGAAACATAGCTTTAAGAGTACTAAGAATACAGCTAGAAAATGAAGTAAAAATAACTACTCAACAAATGTACTGTGTTCCTACCACATGGTTCATTCCAGGCCAGGTGTTAGAAATATAAAGATGAATGAGAATGATGTGGAGTACTGATAAGGAGATACAAATTCAATGCACTTCTCAGCTGGGGATTCCTGGTCCCTTGAGATTTAGTTAATATGATATTCTGACCCTATGCTATGACCCATGAAAGTCCAAAGCCTTCCTGAAAGTTTCTATGGCATCGACACTGTCTCCAGGTTCCCACTTCCACATAATTTGTTTCCAATGAAAGAAGCCTAGATTAGAAATACATTTACAAACTGCAAGCATATATATCACCCACTCATTTGGCTTGAGTTTGTGGCCTATTAATTCACTTTGCATTTGCGAATATCATAGCTCTTCAACTACCCTCTGACTGTTATTGTAAACAGAGATTATATCATTATACCTCAGGCTATAGGTTAGAGGCTCAGTGTCTTTGTTGATTCAACTATACTCCACTCCCTTTATCTATACCACCCTTCAGAGGCCTCACTCTTCTCTGCTTGTGTGAGTAATAGGGCAGTAGCCATCCCAATCACTAGTTGCCCAAGGCAACCCAAGAAAGCAGCCATAGGATTTTCTCTGGTGACATGCCAATGGAAGAGATATGCAAGGCTGTGTCAATTCAGAAACATTTGGCACATTAGTCAGGGTGCACTGAACTGCTGTCACAAATAGATCCAAAGAGGGGTGCCTGGGTGGCTTAGTCAGTTAAGTGTCTGCCTTCCTCTCAGGTCATGATCCCAGGGTCCTGGGATTGAGCCCCGCATCAGGCTCCCTGCTCAGGGGGAGCCTGCTTCTCCCTCTCCTTCTTGCTTGTGCTCTCTCTATCTCTGCATTTATCTCTCAAATAAATAAATAAAATCTTTTTTAAAAAAGAGATCCAAAAATGTTAACTTGTACAAACAAAATGAAGTCTGTCTTATGGTCACAAAACAGTCCAAGGTAGGTGTTCCTCAATGGGTATGACACCATGTAATGATTTAGGGACCCAGGCTCCTTCTATTTTGTGGTTCTGGAATACCTGAGGCCTCATCATCATCAATATCCACTGTCACAAAGAAAAAGACAGTGTGGAGGAAGCCCTGGCCCCAAGTTAGCAGGCATTGAAGGCATTTTGTCCCATTGACACATGTACTACCAAGACTGGGAAGTGTAACCCATTCACTGTACCCTCACAAATTCCAGTTGCTACGTAGGGAGACCATAGATAAAGGTAGTCAACCAGTGGACTCTATCATTCTTGGTTTATTTTGGTTAAGAGCACCCCAGCAAATAAAGTAACAGGGCGAGGGGGGGTGCATTCCCTTTTATCCTCTTTTCTCTATTACTCAGCTCTTTCTCTTACAGTCTCGGGGGTTTTCCTCTATATACCTTCCTCCCAAACTGCCCCTAATTTCATCTCATCTCTTCTAATTACAGAAAGATAAGTATTCGGTAATACCTCCGTCATGATCATGGCTTTATTTCTAAGCAGTGTACAGGCCAAGTTTTGAATGTCAAATTTATTCATTATCTCTAATGAAATATAACATGCAAAATAATCCCAACCTTGAAAAACCATGCCTAGAAACTCTTACAAGGCAACTTTCCAAATATATTCTTTATCCCAAAAGCTCTCCCTTTTTCTGAATACAGCAAACTCCCTTACTGATCAGAATTGTCAGTCTCAGGGGACTTGGGTAGCTCAGTCAGTCAGTTAAGCATCTGCCTTTGCTCAGGTCATGATCATAAGGTCCTGGGATCCAGCCCCACATCAGGGTCCCTGCTCAGCAGAGAGACTGCTTCTCCCTCTCCCTCTGATGCTCCCCCTGCTTGTTCTCTCTTTATCAAAAAATAAATATTTTTTTAAAGTCAGTCTCATATACACAATCTATATCACCAGCGTCTAGCTCTGAAGATGCCACTTTATTAACTGAATTGTCTTTCATGAATCTCTTTATTCTAACCTGAAAATACATAGTACACGTATTTAGTCAACAAATACTTAAGTGCCTATTATGAGCTTAGCCATGTGAGAGGCAAAAGGAGATTTGAGGATGAAGAAAATATACTCACAAGTCCCCAAGGATTTACTGTTGAGTATGAAAGACAGGTTATAAACAAGTATTTATAGGCCACTATAATAGAGCTCTGAACACATCTTCAAAGGATAAGAAAAAAGGAACCACTCAACTCTGCTTGAAGACGTCGGGTTAATACTATCTACCAACCCTTACTGAGTTCCCAGTCTGTGTTCAGTGCTATGACGGGCAGTGTGAAGGCTACGAAAGAAATAAAATGTTCTGTCCTTGTCCTTGATGAGCATATCATCTTCATCCACAGAGCAATAATGTTCTCAGCAAGGTTGTATAAAGTATTGCAACTCAGTGCAAAGGGATATTAATGATGTCCAAGATGAGGTAAGCTTCCTGGGGAAGGTCAAGCCTCCCATTGGACCTTGAAATTTTGGTTTGATTTGGAGACGAGTTGCATGTACAACAACTGGCTTTCTGGGCAAAGGAAAGAAGCAGAGTGAGAAAGAACAGGGGAAAGTATAGCCCGTGGATGCCAGAAACAGTAAGGAAATTTACCTTCCTGGAGGGAAAGGAATCAGCAAACAATCAACAAGAGGGTGAGCGGGCTTGCTGGAGTCACACCTTATGAGTTGGGCAGATAAGATTTAATGCATTTGGTTTACTACTCGTGTAGTTGAAATTAAATATGATTAAACATTTCTAAAGAAAAAAAAAGATTTAATGCATATAAATTTTTTAATGAAATATGCCATGCAACAACATTGCTGAGAGGGAAACTTCTGTAATTCCAAGTTGGAATAAACTTAGATGTAAAACATCGACACTGAGTGAATATGCAGCACTTCCTCAGATGGCAGAGTATCAGAAATTCCTATTCATGGAAGATACAAACAGTTCAACACTCTTCCTCTTCCCCCATAAAGGCAGATTATTTGCATATGTTGGCAGACATTTTAAACAACTTTGGGAAATATTTTTACCTTTCCTCCAGAAACCTTAAAGAAAATCAGAATCCTGGAATCCAAAAAGGTAAGTTGGGGCTGAAATTTATTAATTATTCTCTTATACACTTAAAATGACCAGCCCAAAGCCTGAAATCTTCAAATGGCCTTCTTTCTGCTAGTTGGCACCCCAAGATTTGTGATTTTATATTGCACTGGATGTTGGTTTGTTTATATTGTAATTTTTGAAATACACTGTTCAGATGTTCCCTGAATAATTAGGTTTAAAGAAGCTTTTTTCTTTTAATTTTACTAATATTTATTTATTTATTTTAGAGAGAGAGTAGATGGAAAGGAAGAACGAAAGAGACAGAGGGCCTTAAGTGGACTCCACATTGAGTCTGGAGCCCCATGCAGGGCTCAATCTCACAACCCTGAGATTATGACCTGAGCTGAAACCAAGTCAGACGCTTCACCAACTGAGCCACCCAGGTGCCCCAAGAAGCATTTTAAAATCAAATGTATAAGTAAAATGTGATGTGATAGTAAAAAATTTAAAAAGATTTATTGCCTGTAAATTAGAAGGCTATTGGAACCTTATGAGGAGAGTAATTATTTGATAGAAGCAGAGACCTACATGCCTACAGTGGCTTCATCCATAAATACCTGGGAATTCTTAACCTATGCCCATTTTTCACATATCAAAAGCTAGGAAGTAAGGGTGCTGCTATGTCATTCTGTATTCAATGGTACAGTTTTGATCCTCTGGGTTCATGAAGTCAAAATAAAACAAAGTGGATGAAAATCAGTTGGATACATCCTAAGAATAGTGCAAGTAAAATCTCCCCAACTTCATGGTGCTGCTTTCTGAATTATTTAAGGAGGTTTTCATGAGGGAATCCATTGCAATCCGCCTGAAATCACCATATGTCATGTTTTCCCCTTACTGTTCTCATGTGAACAAGCTTGCTAACTCTTTTTTAAAGGAAATTTGATTGGGATTTATTTTGTTTTCAAAAGCTGTGTTATTTTTACTCCAAATCTTATCTTCTAGTCTAGGTAGATGCAAATTGATTTCTCTCTCCTCTTTATCTTCTCCTACTGGACATGACAAGCTGACATTTTGAGTCAAATACATTACTTTCACATGATTTACATGCCATTATAAGATCTGTTTAAAAACTAGATTTTTCTTCTTTACAAGCAAAACTTTACATATAGATCCAGGACCCCAAATCAAATCCCTCTGGGATTCTTTCTTCCCCTTAGTCTGATTGTTGTAAGACAATTCAACTAAAATGACTACAGGAGTAAACCAGATAACATGAACAAATGAAAGATTCTACATATAGTAAAAACAAGGCAAACACAATGAGGAATGGCAAATAATGGAGTCTCAGTGGTAAGAAGGAAAAGGGGAACAATGAAGCTTTGGCAAATCAGTTCTCATGCTCCAACCTGAGGGAGTGACTGCCACAGAGAGCTGGCTTATTGTTTCCATGCAAGCATCTCCAACATTTTCAGATTTTCTCACTTTTCAAATGATGTAATTCATATTTTTACGTGAAATCCCTTGATCTTTTTAAAATTCTGCAACCACATCAGAGACCCAACTGTTGCTGTCTAATAGCCATTCCTGACCCACATAACCATCTCTCACTTCCCTTCTCAAAAGCCAAAAAACAAGGTACTCACTTCCACATATTCCTTACTTTTAGGAATGGCCATGTAACCCAGTTCTGACCTTAGAGATGGAAAGAAATGTTTTCTGGAAAGAGCTGTTTTTTCCTTCTCTGCTAAAAGAAGAAAATAGGATAAGGAGATATAATATTCACTGTTCTGGCTATTCCCCAGCTTTGTTCCCTTAGTTAAAATCACTTATGGCTTGGGATGCCTACAAGTATGGCAACCATGATGAGGACAAAAGAACCACAGAGTTCTGTATCCGTCTGCTCAGACTACCATAACAAATACCAGACTAGGGGACTTAACAGAAATGTATCTCTCTGCTAGAGCCTGGGGAACCCAAGGGAAGATGCCCATAGGTAGATTTCATCCTGAAGCCTCTTATCTTGGCTTGAAGGCAGCCATCTTCTTGCTGTGTGCTCACATGACCTCTTCTTTGTGTACATGCCAGCAGAGAAAGCAAACTCTTTGGTATCATTTCTTATAAGAGCCCGAATTCCATCATGAGGGTCCCACCCTCATGACCTCATCTAATCCTAATTACCTCCCAAAGGTCCCATCACCAAACACCATTATATTGGAGGCTAGGGCTTCATCCTATGAATTCTGAGAAAACACAAACATTTAACTCATAACAAGTTCTGACATTGATAACCCACTGATAGAATTCTGGGAACATCTACCTCCACCCCTTATGTGATATGAGAGAATAAAATAGATTGATTATTTAAGCCACTATTAAGCAGGCAGTTGACACACACAGTCAAGAAATATTCCTAACTGATCATTTTTTTAAATTAAATGCCGCATAGAATTTGTATATAATGTATTTTCCTAACAACTCAGAATTAACTGGAATTGTTAAAGACTCAAAGTCTGATATCCTCCACAAAGTCCTACTACTTAGGATCAATACCGTAGAACAGTTCTACTTAGTACTCTCTCAGTGATTGTCTTACAGGTGGCAATTATAAGCTGTTAAACGGTGAGTTCCTTCATGTCAATTTCTCTGGGAAGGACCATGAGTCGTAGTGAGTGGAGAATCTTTAATCTCAACATCTAGTTTAAGTGATGATGGTATAACTCTGAGGGAGAGAAGTGCATCCCTTGGAGAATCTAATGAGAGAATAGGAGTTTCTCCTGAGAAAAATACACTTATAGACTTTACTTTGATGTCTGAGTATACTTCCATGAGTTTCATGGGTTCCTTGAATCATTCCTTGGATGTCAAATTAAAAACCAATGACTTTAAAAAAAAAAAAAAAGAACCAGTGACTTTGAGGCTTATTTAGAAGGCATATTAAAGTCAGAACTGGAAAAGAGTGATTAGGAACTGACAACAGAATCAGAAATGACCAGTCTGGGAATGGAAGATAACTATCCTCTGTAACCAGATAACCCTGTGGCCATTTGAGATTAACTCTATGCCAGGTGCTACTCGCTCAGAATCTGAGAGCAAAAGCTCCTCCATCAGGAGCTATTATGTGTCTCTGGACACAAACACAGCCTCCAAAAGGCAAACCTTACATTATTTCACCTTCTCCATCTAGATTAGAATACATAGCACAACGGGGCAGAAATAAGGCACCATGAGATGGCATTCATCAAGGATTGCTGATGCTTTTACCCAGTGTGGGCACAGACCCTTGACTTATATTAATACTGGGCAGTGTGATTCTTTTTTTTTTTTAAGATTTTATTTATTTATTTGACAGACAGAGATCACAAGTAGGCAGAGAGGCAGGCAGAGAGAGGGGGAGAAGCAGGCTCCCCACTGAGCAGAGAGCCCGACGCGGGGCTCAATCCCAGGATCCTGGGATCATGATCTGAACCAAAGGCAGAAGCTTTAACCCACTGAGCCACCCAGGTGCCCCTGGGCAGTATGATTCTATGCCTCTATCCAAAAGGAGTCTTTAACATCGACTTCTAAGTAGTGTTCTAGGGTTGCCAATTTGTCAGAATTCGTTTTCTTTTGGATTCTCCAGGCCTAAAATGTACACTTCTATGTTGATTTGTGTCTTAAATAAATAGCAAAAATTTTACTGCAGCACTGGTACTGCTCAGTGAAGCCAAGGAATCTGATGGGCTAAGTTCCAAACTTATCTTGGCACAGCTGACCAGCCAAACAGTATGCAACTCTGTGAAAATTTGAACATTTTCCTTTTGAAAGTACATAATTCACAACAGTGCTTTTCTTTAGCTTTGACTGCTCTTGAATCTCAAATATCTTTTGTAAGTGAGGAATATTTTGCAGTCCTACTAAAAAGTGAGAAAGCTGGTCATCTTAAATTTTAAAAGATTAATTTACATCAGTACTAAAATTTCCAGAAGGAAAAACATGTAAATGCAGAAATGGCTTCTAATATCTGGAAACTACTTCTGCTTGAGTTTAGCAAATTTTACTCTGAGTGTTTTGAGTTTGGCTAACAATGAAAAATTGCCTCTTTTAGATAAATCCAATAAAATCTGGATGTTCTTACCTAATGAATAATAAGGAGCCTCGATTATGGCACTCATTTTCTGTGGAGAGAAAATAACTTGCTAAGTGAAAAAAGAAATTTCAGGAAAGAAATTACGACATCAAGTTTGTTTAAATTGTTTTTAGACTTTAATGTTAAAGACATTTTGGTCATGTGTGGCCAATGAGCACACGATTAAATGCTGAGTGAACAAGAACTGAACTATGCATTTTCATCTTTCACTCATGCCTTTCAGTTGTTTGGAAGCAAAAGATGACTTTTTGAAAAACAATTCATGAAAGTCACAAAATTGAATGTGATGTATAAGATATCACACAGAATTTCTCCAATAAACTTGACTTTGACCATCCACAGCAGTGCCTTATGACTAGTTCAGTCCTCATCTGATGTGTCCCACATGCCCATCGTTCACAGCATCCCAGGATACACAGAATCCCTAAAAAGGAGAGTAGAAGTTTCAAATTTAAGACCTCCTCAGCTGAAACAGTATTTGAAGACATTCTGATTTTTTTACTATGAAAGCCACTAAAGAACATGAATCTTCAAAGATGTACCAATCAATGGCCTCAGGTAAAGACAACATGGGAAAAAAACGTTGTTGCATACTGGATGTTTGCCCTCTACTCTCATCTCTGCTCTGCTAATCATTATTATGCTTGCTTGTCATTATTCCTCTAGAACTGAAACAATCAATTTAACATAATTGTGTGAGGGGGGTTATAAAACCCCAGATCAGTTAGATTTGGTGTATAACAAACCATCCCAAAATTTAGTGGTTTAGAACAACCCTTTTATTATGACTCACGAGTCTATAGTCATCTAGAGAATTCTGCTGATCTGGGCCAGATTTTACTGGTCTTGGCTAAGCTCTTTTACGTCTGAAGCTTTGCCTAGGAAAATGAGATGACTCCATTGTAGTCCACATAGGACCTCATCCTCCATCTGGCTGTCCAGTCCTATTCCTACAATGACTGGCAGTTTCCAAAAGAAAAAGTGGAAGCCCCTAAGGTTTCTTGAGTCCAGCCTCTTAATTCACACACAGTCACCCAACACATTCTATTTGCCAAAGTAAGTCATAAGCCTGGCCCACGTTCCTTTTGAGGAAAGGGAATTTGCCTCTTTATGGGAAAAGATAAAAAATTTCCCGTGACAAATGGAAGGGATTAGGAACAGGTGAGGAATGATGGCTATTTTTGCAACAGAAACCAGATTCCTTCTATGCAGAAAGAGTGCTTCTTTGCTAGGAGTTTAATTTGGACGTAGGAGAACTTTTTGTGATACCAAAGGGTCTTCACAAATCTAAGCACATTAACCAGGTGGAGCCAGGCTTCCAGGACATCCAAATCCCCAGTTTGCCCTTCCCTCTGCGGCCGCACACCGCCACTCCCAACACCCCGTCTCTCAGTTCACACTCAGGGAGGAGTTCGGAGGACAGTGTTTGTTGAAAAGTAATTTAGGCAGCCTCTGGCCTGGAATGCATCCACTGAACTGGAAGATTCAGAAGCTACAAAAATAAAACACTTGATGGACAAATAAATGCTTGACTCCTTCTCAAGGAGGGGGCTGGAGAACAGAGGAACTGGCAGAAAAGGTCAGTGCAGGAACAAACATACCACACAGGGCTTACCAACCTACCACAAACTCCCAGGGTGGCTGAAACCCTTTGGGGGCAAAAGAGAAGGAGAGGGAGGCCTCCTGACAGAAGGAAGCAGAAACCACATAAACACCAAAAACAGAAAATGAGAAACAAAGAGGCAACAGAAATCTGGAAGACCAAAAATAAAATGACTTGAGTTTTAACAAAGTTCAAAAATACTAGTCTTTCTGGAAAATGAATCACTAACATGCACGCCAATTTCCTGATGGCATATCTATAACGTGTATATACAGCAATAATATAAATAGCTCCCTGATATTTAAAGAGTTTATTCCCAAGCTATGGATTATCTGGCCCAATATTTTCCCTCTTCCTATTTCCTTCAGCCTAGGTCGTTGGACAGGTAAATAGTGATTTACAAAACATGTTAATGGAAGAAGATAGCAGGGGATAATAAAAATTATTGGCTACTATATAACAGGAGCTTTATAAATGTTCAATGTTAGCATCCTAACCACCCAGAGAGGAAGGGAGCATTATATCCCTTGAAGAGAGTCAAAACTTTAGGGATTAGAACAGTAAACTAACTCACGAGGTCTTACTTTTTACATGTGCCAGATTCTAACCCACTTCTGCCTAACTTCAAAGCCCAGTCGATACCCATGGTCCCTTAGAATTCTGAGACCAGTGAAAGTCCCTCATTTGAGGAGTGCCTGGGTGGCTTTGTTGGTTAAGCGTCTGACTTTGGCTCAGGACATGATCTTAGGGTCCTGGGATCAAGCCCCACTCAGCAGGAAGTCTACTTGTTTCTCTACCTCTACCTCAGCTCATGTGGCTGCTCTCTCTCATAAATAAATACAATCTTTAAGGGGGGGGGGGGGGAAAGCCTCTATTTGAGTGCTGGGCACCCAGCTCAGTGTGATTGGTTGCACTGTTAACATTAATCTGCGTCCATTAATATGTGTCCATTAATATGACAAATCCCAGGCTTTAAACAGTCCTGCTACATTCCAGGCCAGGGCTCTCCTATCACACACCTAAGGGGAAACAATTCAGTTACTGTATCCATTCATTTGAAGACTGCTCACTGAGCAGCTGCTGTGTTCCAGGTGCCGAGAAGCCCAGAAGGAATGATACACAGAGTTCCCAGCTCTTGCAAGATGAACACTGGATTAGGAAGAATCCTGAAACACAGGGCAAAGGCAAGTGTGGGGGCTCAATCACCCATTGTTCCTACATTCTCCTCCTCTTTTGTTCTTTTGATATTTGCTCATCCTTCCCTTACTCACCCCATTTCACAGCGTTTTATCATAGCACTACTTTATCCAGTATTAGCCAATGACTAAAAAAAGAAATGACTGAGTTCCTGCTCCCCACATTCACAACTTTTTTTCTATAAAGGATTGAAAAACACCGCAAGCAACAGCTCTGAAACTTTAGAAATCCTAAATACCTCCACTATCTTCACAGCAGTCCCTTAATCCCTCCAGTGGGGGGAGTGAAACCCACTGCCAGGAATTTTCTCCATAGGGTGCTTACTGAAATATCTCCATTCGCAGTTGTTTTGATGTCTATTTTTTTCATTAGCTCTGTGCCAAAATGTCTGGAGGAAGTTAGCAGAGGGTAATAGCTCCAGAAAGCGCAACTCGCGACAAGCGCTGAGGTGCAGGATGGTTTTGCAGAAGTCAGTGCCTAAACGCAGAAGTATGGGGGTGGGAAAAGCAATCCAGGAGAGAGAGAGAAAAGAAAGGAAAATTATGCACTAGAGTGTTGGTTACCATTGAGGACAAATACAGCTCACTCCTGCTGAGGATCCCCTAGGAACTATGTGGACCATTCTTGAGACTTGTCTCACCAGCGGACAAGCCAAAGAAGTTCAGGCCCAGCCTCGCATCAGCCCCTGAGGCAGGACTGCTCCATAGGGCATGAACTTCTTACGCTTGCAAGTCACATCTGTAAGTGTTGGAAACTTCTTCTGTGGCTTCAGAAAGGCCCACTAAGACAGCAAAGTAAAAAGATGCCACTTCTTACACTGGATGAGGGGTGCTGTTAACTTGCCTGGATCCGTCCACCTCATTGGCACTAAAATCAGGCCAAAGACGAGGCAGCCCCTTGCATCCTAAGCATCTACCAGAAGTAACATGATTGGTTTTGAAATAGAAGTAATGATGCACACTGTTTGGACCCTTGTAATTTACAAAGAACTCTTCACATACATAGTTGCATTGAGTTCTCATAATAGACATACTATAAGACTGACCTTATTAATGTCACATTTTCCTCATGAAGTTCTGAAGATCAAAAAGTTGACAAGGGTAACAATAATACCTCACTTACTGGCCATCCAGGTCTGCCTCTTCCAGTTAGAATTGATTTAATCAGAACATCTTCATGTGAATAATCAATACACTCTAAACCCCCGACTTGGAAGTCCTAAACAAGTTTTTTCTTTAGGATTTATTTATTTGAGAGAGAGAGAAAGAAAGAGAGAGCACGCAAGCAGGGGGAGAAGGAGAGGAAGAGAAATAGACTCCCCACTGAGTACAGAGCCTGACACAGCTCCATCTCACGAACCTGAGATCACAACTGGAGCCAAAATCGAGAATCAGACACTTCACCAACTAAGCCACCAGGCACCCCAAAATTTTTCATTTTCAAACTATTTCACAACCATGAACACCTGGCCTAATAATAACCGCAAAGGACAGCTGTCAGCAACTTGTATTTTTCTTTTCCGCTAGTACGTAAATCGGAACTGTAGAGGCCAAGAAATAATTAACAGGTTCCAGTTGATCTGAAAATAGCCACCAATAGAGCTCATATGGCAATTCCAGCAATATGAATGCTCATCTCTCATGCCAAAAAATCCTCCATAGAAATCTGTTGCTGAAAACATTCTGTGGCTGTGTTCCCAATTTGCAGAGATGCTTGTTTTTCTCTGTTCCGTGCCAGAGTACTTAATCCAGTCATCATAATAAATTGCTGTTTTCTCTGCCCTCTTTATACAATTATTAGTGTATGTATCTGAAAGAATCTTGAGGTCTTAAGAACAGAGGAAGCTCTACCAGAAATGTTAATAGAATCACACCCACATTTCATTCCTCTGATCTTTGCTTTATCAAAAAGTAGGCAGCTAAGTGTACTTTTTATGAAATGTCACTGTGCATTTAAAAAGACTTCAAATTGTATTTATTTTCATCCTTTATCATGTCGGTATCCCAGTCTTACTCAACAAATTTTGTATTTGCTAACAAAAGCAACCATAATTTCATTTGCTTTGCCTACTCGCAGATAGATATTTACAGTATCATATCATCTCATCATTATTGGACACGGTGACACATTTAGTCATTGCAAATAGAGGAGATGAATTAACCTATAGAATGTGAGTTCATTGCCAAGAACAGCAAAATTACAATAAAAATTGCTGGAAAAAAAAGGAGGAAACAGACATAGTTTGTGGGTCTGCCTATTTGTCATAAAATTAGAAGATAAAATTATTCCTGGTGCTTCTTAATAATAAAATCTACTTATTGCCATTCCCAACTATTCCTGTCAAATGGTATGATGGTGGAGGGTTCCTACCAAAAGAAAACTATATCCATGCTACAGGTTTCCATTTCTTGCTTATAATTATTATTTCCTATTGTTCCCTTTTGATGTATTTTACAAACCACATCAGGGCCAAAGAGTCTCCTACCAACTTCCTTTCAGTGTTTATAGAAGGGTTTACTGTGTCTCTTCATCCTTTGATACCAGAAAGCTTCAGTCTACAAAACCAAAAGGATTAAAGGACTGCTTATCAAGAAATTATTAATAGCAAAATTCTCAGTAAAGTCAACACACCAAGTTTGACAGATTTGTACATGCCTCTAATATATTTGTTCAACTGCAGAGAAATGTTCTACCCAAGCAACCAAGAAAATAACTCATTAAATGTTCAAAAGACTAACTGGTTTTTATTTTAGGCTAAGCTAATAAGAAACAGTTGTTTTCCCACAATATGTATGAAAACCTCAAGCATCATTTGAAGAAGGCAGATTTGAATCCTCTGGTCTACCTCCAATCCTTTGGGATAAAGAAGCTTCTATATTGTTGCTAACATTAATTATTTTTCACAGAAAAAATGTGAAACAAAAATTATTTCCTAGTCGTTACAAAACAGGGATCTGAAGTGGCCCTCCAGAAAGTAGAGCGATGGTGGCATCATGATCTACTCTTCATGACATTATAAGATGTTCTCCTTGAAATCATCTATTCCAGTTGGAAATTATATTTTGTACAATCATATTTCTAACAGTTTCCAAGATATAAAATTTCCTGCAAAAGGAAAACATACAGAGATCTACTAATAGAGTCAAAAATATCCCTACCCAGTATTTTTTTTAGCTACTACACTTCAATAATAGGTCACCCTTTGTCTCTATTTGCATTCATGTATGCAAATATAATGAGCACGTACTCTGTGCCAGGTACTCTATGATACACTGGGGATAAGAAAATGAAAAACATACAGTCTCTGTTCTGGGGGTGAAGAGGAGGTGGGATCACCTTCCAGCAGCATAAAATGTAAACAGATGAAAACTACATGGCAAGTAAAATATGTTCTATTGAAACTGTATAGACTGGATGCTATAAGAGTCCAAAGGAATCAACAATTCAGTCTCTGCCTAAGAGATTTAGGTTCACATGGGAGGTGATTTTTGTGCTTATTCTTAAGTGAAGGTATCCACCAGGGGAAGGATGATGGGGTGGGGCAAGGTGTGACTTAAGGCATATGTATGAAGCTAGAGTGAACCATGGAGTCCAGGAGGATAGGAGATCCAGCTGCAGAGATTGTGGTAGCAGATGATGGAGAAAGTTTTACGTTACACTATGTAGGTCAGGATATAGAAGACCAGAACCTCTCAGATTATTAATAAATGTCCTAACAGCACAGAATTGACATGTTTCCCCCAGGAATTAAAGCTGAAGATTAAAACAACTTCCAGCTTGGGCCAAAATTATTTGAAATTCACTATTTCAACTTTAAAATTCACACTAATTTATGTCTTAGTCTAGAAGATATCCATGTTTATTTTAACATTTTTTTAATGTTTTAATTTCCATTGAGAAATTAATGCTCCAGGAAGTGGCAAAGGAGGGGTCCTGGGTATCTCCCATGCATCCTGGGGCTTTATATACCAATAGCCAATAGGTCATTATTGAGCCCTACTATGTGCCAGGCACTCTTTGGGCTGGCACAGTGCCATGAACTCTTGCTGAGAAGCTTGGGGAAGTGGGGGCAAATGGGCAACCATGTAAAGGACTAGATATGGTGTTACAGTTTGGGTTCTCTGAAGCAGGTACTGAAACAGACTGTAAGGGCTATAAGATATTTAGGAAGGATCAATATACATTAAAGGGAGGAAGAAAGATGAAGCACGATTGGGTAAAGAGTAAAGTTAAGCTAAACTGCAGGCCCAACTATGCCTTGGCCAACCCAGTAGGAAGCTTTAGAACAAGCATGGCTCCTCAGAGTTGGCCAGCTTCCAACAGAAATAACCAGGCCTTTATCTCTCCATCACTCTGGTTGGGTGTAGGCCTCCAGGTGAGTAGAGATGGTGAGGAGAACCTGCAACTGAGACCAAAACCAAAGGAGCTGAAAGCCAGCACTGCCCACTGACCACACTCTGCTGCAGAGAATCATGGAGGATCTATGTGACATGTCTCCATATCTATTGGGGCAGGGGATGGGGATGGGGGGTAGGAAGGAAAGAGGGAGTGATACAGGATCTTGCAATAGAATAACTGAGAGCTGATGAGATTTTCTATCCCTTCTTTCCTTCTCCTTGGTTTTACTTTTTGGTACTTGAAATCAGGGGAAGTTGGGCAAAGGGGCGTGCTTGTGAAATGAGACATGAAGTGCCAACTTCACTTTCAAAGTTTTTCTCCTGAACACACAAACACCGTTTATTAAATCACACTTGTGCCATTTTCTGGGGTTCATCTGGCACCATCACACGAATCATCTCATTTGTTTGATACTCACAGTAAATCTACACAAGTAGATAACAGAAATAAGGGGCTTGCATGGGCTTGTTGCTCCCAGCTGCGTGATACAGGACCCCAGAGAGCCATCCAGTGCTTCCACAGAGAATCTTCCCCGAAATCCAACAATGGGGGGAGGGTGCAAAATTGCACCATGGAGTAAGTATTATGGGAACTATTTAGCACACAGAACAGAGAACTTGTGCCTATCACAGTGTTCAATGTCAGACTATTGTGTTAGCCGAGGTTCCTCAGAGACACAGAACCAACAGGCTGCACACACAGGAAGAATATGAGAGATTTATTTTAAGAAATTGGCTCATGCAGTTGTGGAGGCTGGCAATTTCAAAATCTGCAGGGGTAGGCGGCAGGCTGGAGACCCAGGGGAAAATGACACTTCAAGTTCAAAGGCTGTCTGTTAATCAATTATCCTCTTCATCAGAGCCAGTCAGTCTTTTTCTTAAGGCCTTCAATTGGATGGGACCCGCCCACACTATGGAAGGTAATCTGCCTTACTCTGAAGTTTACAGACTTAAATATTAATCATATCTTGAAAAACACATCACAAAAACATCTAGAATAATGTTTGAGCAAATATTTGGGTACTGTGGCATTGCCAAATTGACACAGAAAATTAACCATCACTACTATTAACATATTAAAGATACTGACGTGCCTGGGTATCTTAGTTGTTAAGCATCTGCCTTCAGCTTGGGTCAAGATCCCAGAGTTCTGGGATCGAGCTCCTCATTGGTCTCCCTGCTCAGGAGGAAGCCTGCTTCTCCCTCTCCCTCTCCCCTGGCTTGTGTTCCCTCTCTCGCTGTCTCTCTCCCTGTCAAATTAATAATTCTTAAAAAAAAAAAAGAGCCATTAAAGATACCACACTAACATAGACCCATTAATACTTTGCACGTTAATTTTCACATGATAGACAGTTAATGTAAAAGTTATCTTGCTTTCATACAAAGTTTTTTTTTGGTAGGCTTTTGTTTTAGCCTGCCGTATCAGTTAAGAGTTCTTAAATTCTAGCAACAGAAACTGATTCTGGCTGTCTTGACCAAAGATACTTTCTTGGAAGGACATGAAGAGACAACAGGATCAACAAAATCTTGGATGACCAAGCCTATAAAGTGGAATGGAACCAAGGTAACTGCAGATGCTGGACAACCAGGAGACTGCACCACCATAAGGTAGCCCAACTACTCAGCCTACATATTGTTGCCCCCACCCCCTGGGCCATGTCAATATTCATACTGTCTTTATTAAAACTAGTGTCATTATTTTGTGCTGTTCAGCAGAGATTTAAGGTCAAGGAGACACTAGGTTATCCAAGCCTGAGCCACATGCCCACCCTTCAGCCTCTGCTCCAGGTACAGAAAATATTGGAAATTTGGGGCTTCTGTAATGTAAGATAGCACTCTACATTCAACAAGATGGACAGCATGATGGATTCCCACAAGATGAAAACAATGCTCACATAGTTGTAACCAAAGAATAATGAATAAATATGAAGATGAAGGAGTGAACTTTACTTACCCTATTCTCAATTTGTAATGCATCCTCTTTTTCTATTCTCCAAAAATTCCAACAGGAGCATGGAAATTCCAAAGGGATTCCAATTGGATGGCTGTGAGCTGTATTGTCCGACTCTCACATCTGTTCCTTTATCCCTACCCTGAATCTTGACAGTGATAAAGCTAGCAAATTCACGCAGGCTAAAGCACAATTTGGACAGCAGAACTAAGGGAATTAATTTATTGTCAAACATAACTGATCTGCAGCTGATCTAGCAAGGAATTCAGGAGGTATCCAACATAGCTCTAGATACACAAGTTGGTCTCCGAGACATTATTATTTAATATATATTTATTAAATAACTACTGTAGGCACTATTCTAGATGCTAGAAAGATACAGGTGAAAACAAAACAACAACAACAAAAAAGATAAGATCTCTCCACTCTACTGAAACTTACATTATAATAGAGGAAGTCAGACAAGAAACAAACAAGCAAGAAACTGTGTCAGATGATGCTAAGGGTCATGCAAAAAGCAAAGCAGAAGAAGGTGACAGAAAGTGAAAGAAGGTGCTATTTAAAAGGCGAGAGAGTTACATGATCTGAAGAGAAACCAGAGCATGGGTAGAAAGTGCTATTTAAATAGGGTGGTAGGGATGAGCTCTCCAAACTGGTGACATCTGAGTAAACAACTGAATAAAATAAGTAACATCAAGGGATCTAGAACTGGAGGAAGAATATTCCAGACAGAATATATGCCAAGTGCACAGGCCCAGAGTTGAAATTGTTCTTGGCATGTTTAACAAATAGAAAGTAGGTTTGTATGACTGGAGTGTAAGGAAGTATAGGGAAATGGTAGGAGATGAGATTAGATGAGTAGCAAGGGGCCAGATCATGTGGGACCTTGTAGGAGGTGTTAAGAGGCTAAGAAGTTTAGGTTTCATTCTAAATTGGGAATTTATTTAAACATTTTCATCAGAGAAGTGGTAGGATATAACATTTTTAAAGCAGTACTCTGGCAGTAATATGGAGATGAAAATTCTAGGGAGAGGGCAAAAGCATGGTGTCTAATTACTTTGGTCCACTGAGAAATTATGAGGCTTGCCCTAGGCTCTTACTGTAGAAGCACACGGTGAGAAGTGGTCAGGCTATGGATATGTTTTGAAAGTGGAACCAGGAGGATTTTCTGATAGGATGTGGAACATAAAAAAAAGAGAAAAGGCAACAATGACTTCAAGATTTTTTGGCCTGGGCAACAGTAACAATAGAGTTGCTACCAATGGAGGTAGGGAAGACTGGAAGGTGACTGGAAGGTGAGTGTTAGATTAAGAGTTTTAGTTTAGGACATGTTAAATTTGAGGTTGCTCTTGGACATCCAAATGGAAATGTCGAGTTCATAAAGATGAAAAGAATATAGCAAAGAGAATGGGAACTAGGTAGCCAGAGAAGTGGGTAGAGAACCAAAAAATTATGGTGTGCTACTGAATGCCAAGAGCTTCAAGGAGGAGAGAATGAGGAACTATGTCAGTAAGATGAGGACTATGACCAGTAAGATGAGGATTTCGATTTGACAACACAGAGGTTATTGGTAACCTTGACCACACAGTTTCAAAGAACAAAAGATTTATTGCCCTAGATTCTAGTGAGAATGGCAAGCAATGGAGTAGAGAAGGCAACAGACAATTTTACTCTCAAGGAGAGCAGGGAAATGGAATGACAGCTAAAGGAGAAAGTGGAGTTGAACATAGATGAGTTGGTTAATTTGCTGGTAGAAGTATGTTGCTTCTGGTTTCTCAGCAAAATAAGCAAGGTCTTACTGGGAAGCAGGGCAGTGGGGAGAGGAGAGGTTGAAATCTGAGAGAAGAAAACATGTGTGGCAATCATAATTTGCCTAATATCCATTTTCTCCCTCTTCCTTCAAAGGGAAAAGACGATATTTTCCCAACTCCCCTGCAGTTAAGCGTGACCAACTGACTAAATTCTGCAAGAGAGAAGTACGCAGAAATGCTATATGAGATGGCCAGGAAGGCTCCTTAAAGGAAAGTGCCTCTATTGAGGCATCTCATTTGTTTCTCGTCTTCCTCCTTTATACTCCCTGTAACTCGGATGTGATGACTGACATTCTAGAAGCCATCTGTCTTACTCACCTTGAGGATGAAAGACTACAAAGCATGGGAGAGCAAAAAGAAAGGAAGGAAAAAGAAGGAAGTTTCTTGGGTCTCTCATGACCTTGTGTGACTGCCAAAGCAGTCAAGAACTACCTTTTTGTGTTTCATGTGAGAAGATCCATCGGTGGGTTTCTGTTACATACAGCTTGAATCCAATTCCAACAATAAATGGTGTGAAATAGTCATATGGGAATATGAAAATGCTGAAAGGGGCAATGCCATGGATGTGCCAAGCCAATTAGAGCTATGTGATTATATATTTAGAGGGATCTTAGTCATCACAGTTATATTTTTCTCAGTTGCTTGAGTGCAGAGAAAGGAGATTTATCAGAGTTGGAGTTTTGCCAAACGTACAACTGGAGAGAGAGACAAAAGTGTCGAGAGCACATGCACAGAGTGGGATCTAAATGAAGAAACAAAGAAAGCAAAGCCATGGTAGAGCTGAGGGACAGTGAAAATATGTTACCATTCTTGGTTTCAAGGTCCTGATGGGGTTGAAGAATTGATAAGAGTATGAGATGTTTGAAACTGAGATAATAAAGATTTTCAGTTATAGTTTAAGTTATGCCCATGAAATTGGGTAGGTGAGATGGGGTGCAGGGCAAGACCAGAGTAGCTGAAGAGATCATGTTGAATCTCATGCATTGGACCTGGGTCCAGACCAGGTTGCCTTTAAAAATGGACATCTAACTCAGTCACATGAAAGGGTTGCTAAGTTTCCTAAATTTATTTTTGAAAAACAGTTGATTTGGTACTACATTACTATCACAATCTAATCATAATCATCACATTTATGCTCACAGTGCCTATCTTTTGAATATGGACTGATGGTCAGGTAATTAGAATCAATTACTATTACAGAGTCCATTGTTAAAGGGTAAGGATAAATATTAATAGTTTATTTTTTAAATTAGCAACCTGAGGCATAGAATGAATAACTTGGCCAAGAACACACATGCATAGAGTAGGTTATTTCAATGGCTTTCTGAGTGGAGAAGCCTGGTTTTCTCAGGGACTAAGTGCCTCCATCAGAATAACTGATAAAACAGAAACCCTCTTTCTCTATAAACTTTGTGACACAGAGACAGGAAAGAGAATGAGTACCAAATAGATGTCATTTCTCATCTTCACCTGGAGGTTATGAAGGCTGCTCCAAGTGGCCCTGGGTGGCATTCCCAGGCATGAGCTGGGGAAAAACAATACTCGGACTACTATCCCCTGACCCCACACCCTCTTCAGCAATACTTCAAATTAAGGGATTCTAAATCCACGCTGGCATTGTCAGTGCTGCAAAAAGTTGAGTTAAAGGTTGGCTAATCAGCAAGCTCTAAAAATCCTGCCTAATTAAATACATGTGCCTTTACCTGCTCCTCCATTACCCCAAGACTTCCACATCAAGATTTTTGATCAACAATCTTTGAAACACAATGATCACACTGAGTCTTATTAAATAGCTGTGAATTCATGATACATTTTTTTAAATGCACACCAGGGAGGAGTTTTAAGTCCTTTAAGTCCTTGATTTAAGTTAAATCAAAAAAACAAAGAGCAGAATCAAATCTGTAAATATAGAGAACAAATTGATGGTTGCCAGAGGTGGGGGGATGGGCAATGGGGGGAGACATGGATATGCAAAGTGGGTAAAGGGGAGTGGGAGATAAGGGCTTCCAGGATGATGAGCATACCGTAATGTATAGAGATGTCGAATCACTATCATGTACACCTGAAACTAATGTAACATTGGGCATCAACTATACTCAAATTTAAAATTTTTTTAAATAACCAAAACATTAAAAAAAATTAAAATACTGTCCAAGGTGTAAAAAAAAAAAAAAAAAAAACTCTGTGACACCAAGTGAAATTCCACCCTCCACTCCAATGGGAATTATACAACTCTGAAACAAAAGAAATGAAATGGAGACTCCCTGCTGTTATCTTGGGAGCACTCTTTCATCCTTTTAAGCACGTAACAAAACCTAGATGTACTTCAACCCTGAGATCAGACTGGAATCTGGGGTTTTATTGTTGTTGCTCCAAATATACTTTTTATGGACTCCCAGTGTACCAAACATAAAAGTGAGCTTTTGGATTGATTAAGGGAGGAGTGGGAGCCTGAGGCCTTGAATACTTGGGTTTTCTACTTATCCACATTAGGGGCAGGAGAGGGGAGTTTTCCTACACTCTCTCAGGGTCCCTGGCTAGGTCTGAAAGTTAAACTGACAAAGATCAACAGGAAAAGAGCATACATTTTTTTTTTAAATATGAGTTTTATGGCTATCAGTTGATATTTGTTGAAGCTGGTTGTAGAATTTGCATGAGTGCATTAATCTCTTTTCCTTATTTTTGTGTATGTTTGAAATTGTATATAATAAAAAGTTAAAAGTTAAAAAAATATATGAGTTTTATTTGACATGGGCACCTCCATAAGGAAATGAAGACCTGAAGAAACCATTAAACCACCATTTATTTAGTTAGGCTTGATGAAGAGTGGACAGCCATGGAGGAATATGATAGATAAAGGCATATGAGGTAAGTGTAGTCCACTGGGGAAACTTAGCACAGCCTGTTCCTTAGGATTCTTCTAGGCATCCCTTTGTTTTCAAAGATAACGGAGTTCCTTCCCACTGAATATAGTGAAGGCACCTCTCAAATCAAGGTTCTAGGACCTGTTTCAAGGCAAAGAGTTGGGGTGGGGATGATGACAGAAGGTCAGGGTGTCCTATTCCTGCCATTTTCCTAAATTCCTCCCCCCATAATATTCAGTATGCCAAGGTACCATATTTTGGGGTGGCATTTCTTAAACCCTATCACATGTTCAGCAACTGTTCTGGACATATTTATGTATATATATTTATATATATGTAAATTTTATATTTACATATATAAACAAATACTCATTTGCTTACTTATTTCTGTATTTAATGATGTGTTCAAGAGACAAGGAAATGGAAGTAAGACTGAAAGCTGCAAATCCTCACTGTCCTTGGCCTGTACTTTATATCGGTTATTTTCCTTCTTTCAGAAATCTCTGAAAAAACAGATGGTACTTTAAAAGTAACTTAAATTGTAATTATCAGAGTTTGATTATGAAAAAAAAGGAGTAATTTAAAAAAGACTAAAAAAAACCAAAATTTTTAAAAAGAAAGAAAACACTTTTAAATTAAGGGTATGGCAGAAAAGAGCACTACACTTAAAGTCAGCAGGCGTGGGTTCTATAATCATCTTCACTAGTTATTGCTTATTTGACCTCTGTTTCCCCATGTGGAAAATGCAGAATGTAACACTGCCCCTGCACTCCTCCTCTGGGTTATAGTGCCAAATAAATATTAATCTCAGAATGATGTACAAAAAAAGCAAGAGAGAAGGAGACCAGTAAAAGCATTCTATAATCTCTGAAAAATTTCAGACTCTCCACATTTTTTCATATGATCATATCTGCTGCTACAGGTAACTTAGTTGACCAAACCAACTTTAGCAACTGTGCGAACATCCCATGTCACTGAGCAATAGAGGATCTCAACCTTTAAAATCCATGCGAAATATGGTAGATTGCAGATTCTTAGGCCATGCTAGCTGAGAGGCTAATTCAATAAGTTTGAGCTAGAGCCCCAGAATCTGCATTCTTAACAACCTCCTTTGGTAAAAAAGATGTTTTCCAATATTCTTCTGAGGTCCTAATGATGGACTTTACTTAAAAGTATATAATCTGTAGAAATGAAAATAAAATGACTTTTTTTCTATGTCCAGGTAGCCATTTGTATACTATATAAACAGAAATAGAAGGATCCATCTTCCCAGATGTATTTACTTTTATGTATATATTTTAATTAACAGTATTGAATATCCCCGAATGTGCCAGTCCTAGTCCTAGATTTCCATCTCTATGGTCTCATAAAAGTGTCAGTGAATCGGATTTGTTAAGGCCTTTGTAGGGCCTAGAATATCTTCACCAGTTTGAGGCATTATGCCACACATCAGCTTTCTAGGAGGTTATACAACATCTCTTTGCATCATTGCCATCTTGCAGAATAATAGAATAAAACTAGGGATGCATGTGTTTTATTAAAAGAAGAGATGTCATAGCCTATAAAAATATCAGGAGCTTGAAGCTCCTAAGAAAACCAAAGGAAATTTTGAAGGGAAGCTAAAAACAAACTTGTCCAAATGCACAAGATTCCCTAGCTTGAGGAGGTTTGACTAGATGGTTTGCAAATTGATAAAGCTTACGGGACCCCCGGGTTGGCCTGACTCCTTTCAACATACAGTCACTCTCTCCCTACACATTCATCACTACTCCATTTCCCTCTCCTATCTCCCCTGGGATTTCTATTTATTTTACAGGTCATTATTTTAAAAGAGAAAACTGAATGTATTCTTAATGAAGGCAACTTAATCACAAATATAAATTTATAACTTGTTCTGTGGGTAGAGTTAAGAAGTTGTTCCTTTATTACAGACTAATATCCTTGATGAACACAGATGCAAAAATTCTCACCAAAATACTAGCCAATAGGATCCAACAGCACATTAAAATGATTATTCATCACGACCAAGTGGAATTTATTTCAGGGCTGCAAGGTTGGTTCAACATCTGCAAATCAATCAATGTGATACAATACATTAATAAAAGAAAGAACAAGAACCATATAATACTCTCCATAGATGCTGAAAACCATTTGACAAAGTACAGCATCCTTTCCTGATCAAAACTCTTCAAAGTGTAAGGATAGAGGGTACATACCTCAATATCATCAAAGTCATCTATGAAAACCTACAGCGAACATCATTCTCAATGGAGAAAAACCGAGAGCTTTTCTGCTAAGGTCAGGAACATGGCAGGAATGTCCATTATCACCACTGCTATTCAACATAGTACTGGAAGTCCTAGCCTCAGCAATCAGACAGCAAAAAGAAATTAAAGGCATCCAAATAGGCAAAAAAGAAAAACTCTCACTCTTTGCAGATGATATGATACTTTATGTGGACAACCCAAAAGACTCCACTCCAAAACTGCTAGAACTTGTACAGGAATTCAGTAAAGTGTCAGGATATAAAATCAATGCACAGAAATCAGTTACATTTCTATAAACCAACAAGACAGAAGAAAGATAAATTAAGGAGTCAACCCCACTTACAATTGCACCCAAAACTATAAGATACCTAGGAATAAACCCAACCAAAGAGGCAAAGAATCTGTATTCAGAAAACTATAAAGTACTCATGGAAGAAATTGAGGAAGAAGCAAAGAAATGGAAAAATGTTCCATGCTCATAGAATAAGAATTATTGTGAAAATGTCTATGCTATCTAAAACAATCTACATGTTTAATGCAATCCCTCTCAAAATACCATCAACTTTTTTCAAAGAAATGGAACAAATAATCCTAAAATGTATATGAAACCAGAAAAGACCTCAAATAGCCAGAGGAATGTTGAAAAAGAAAGCCAAAGTTGGAAGCATCACAATTCCAGACTTCAAACTCTATTACAAAGCTGTCATCATCAAGACAGTATGGTACTGGCACAAAGACAGACACATAGATCAATGGAACGGAATAGAGCCCAGAAATAGACCCTCAACTCTATGGTCAACTAATCTCTGACAAAGCAGAAAAGAATGTCCAATGGAAAAAAGACAGTCTCTTCAACAAATAGTGTTGGGAAAGAAAATTGGACAGCCACACGCAGAAAAATGAAACTGGACCATTTCCTTACACCACACACAAAAATAGATTCCAAATGGATGAAAGACTTCAGTGTGAGAAAGGGAACCATCAAAATCCTTGAGGAGAATACAGGCAGCAATTTCTTTGAACTCAGCAGCAGCAGCTTCTTCCTAGAAACATCACGAAAGGCAAGGGAACCAAGATAAAAAATGAGCTATTGGGACTTCATCAAGATCAAAAGCTTTTGCACAGCAAAGGAAACAGTCAACAAAACCAAAAGACAACTGACAGAATGGGAGAAGATATTTGCAAATGACATATCAGATAAAGGGATAATATCCAAAAATCTATAAAGAACTTATCAAACTCAACACCCAAAGAACAATTAATCCAATCAAGAAATGAGCAGAGGACATGAACAGATATTTCTGCAAAGAGGACATCCAAATGGCCAACAGACACATGAAAAAGTGCTCCACATCACTCGGCATCAGGGAAATACAAATCAAAACGACAATGAGTTACCACCTCACACCCGTCAGAATGGCTAAAATCAATAAGTCAGAAAATGACAGATGCTGGTGAGGATGTGGAGAAAAGGGAACCCTCCTACACTGTTGGTGGGAATGCAAGCTGGTGCAGCCACTCTGGAAAACAGCATGGAGGTTCCTCAAAAAGTTGAAAATAGAGCTACCCTATGACCCAGCGATGGCACCACTGGGTATTTACCCTAAAGATACAAATGTAGTGTTCCAAAGGGGTATGTGCACCAGAATTTTTATAGCAGCAGTGTCCACAATAGCCAAACAATGTAAAGAACCTAGATGTCCTTCAACAGATGAATGGATAAAGAAGATGTGATATATCAGTGTTGGATCTTGATAAATGATTGCTGAATAGCAAGAAGAAGAAGAACAAGTAGTAGTAGTAGGAGGAGGAGGAGGAGGAGGAGTAATGTGTATATACATACAATGGAATACTATGCAGCCATCAAAAAATGAAATCGTGCCATTTGCAATGATGTGGATGGAACTAGAGGGTATTATGCTGAGCGAAATAAGTCAATCAGAGAAAGACAATTACCATATTATCTCCCTGATATGAGGAAGTTGAGAGGCAACATAGGGGGTTTGAGGGGTAGGGAAGGAAAAAATAAAACAAGAGGGGATCTGGAGGGAGACAAACCATAAGAGACTCTTAATCTCACAAAACAAACTGAGGACTGCTGGGGTGGGAGGGGAGGGTGGTTGGGTTATGGACATTGGGGAGGGGATGTGCTATGGTGAGTGCTGTGAAGTGTGTAAGCATGACAATTGACAGACTTGTACCCTTGGGGCTGATAATACATTATATGTTAATTTTTTTAAAAAGTTTTTCCTTTAGTTTGTGAAAATACAACAGAAATACTGCATTTAAATCAGCAATATTTTGGATGTCACTCAGTTTTGTTTTTGTTTTGTTCTGTTTTTTAAGATTTATTTCTTTTAGAGAGAGAGTGCACCATCCAGAAGGGGCACAGGGAGATGGTGGGGCACAGGGAAAGGGAGGGGCACAAGGAGGAGGAGAGAATCCCAGGAAGACTCTGCAAAGAGTGCCAAGCCAGATATGGGGCTCAAATCTCAGGAGCCTGAGACCACCACAGAATCAGAAACCAAGAGTGAGATGCCTGAACAGCTGCACCACCCAGGCACCTGAGGTATCACTCAATCTGTAAGTGGGCAAACTTTTGTTTCTGAGAGTGAAGAAGAAAAAGAATTTAATGGGTTCTTAATATACAAACCACGTCTCAAGCTATTTTCTTTTTAAATTCAGACCAAGGAAAACACCTAGGTGTCTATTCCTTTTTGCCAAAGGATGGCTGCAGTTGGTAAGACCATATACTCAGTCATGATACAGGTAAGGCTGACTTTGAGTTTGAATGTAATTATTTTATATTCAGAATAAATAAAAAATTTCAACATTTCTGAGGAAAGCTCTCTCTAGATGTTGTGTATTTTAACTTCAACATTTTAGCTAGTTGGTTGGTTGGCTGGTTGGTTGGTTTACCGAGCGAAATGTAAGGTAACTTATCTAGGTTACAAATGAGCTAAATTGCTGAATAACTTGAGATTTAGAAGGATTTTATGCCTATTAAATTATGGAGGAAGTTGGGAAGAGTGTGATAATTACTAAGTAACTGTTTCATTTCCTCTACCACTTAACTGGTTATAAGGGGGGGAGGGGAACAAACCTATAATCGCTTTCTGTGTGTTGTGTTACAAAAAGTTTCATCCCGGAATCATATGCTTAGCTCTAGGCTACAGTTAATTGGCAGTCAAAGCAAGGATATTACGTGCTAGAAATTAACTCTCGTTTAGAAGTTTCTCTGAATATTCCATGGCTTTGGGGACTAGAGGAACTTTTAAATAGTGCCTCAGAATCATTAACAGTCAAGGGGATTATTTAAAGAGCCCACCTGCTTGTATATACCCCAGTGAGAGAAAGTGAAATTTTCCCTCTTTGTCTTTGGTGCCATAAAATCCCATAGAATTATGATCAAGATGCTGAAATGTTTACTAAGTGCAAACAGTATGCTAGACAAAAAATGAAGGGAGGAAGAGGGAAAGAGACTTTAGAATATTCTCAGAAATGTACTAGATTGTCTTCAGAGTGTTATCTCTGTGCTCCAGTGCCCATCATCAAGCATTTAGGCTATACATGACATGTGCTGAAATACTAGAACAAGTAGGTCCCTTTTCCTCAGTGAGAAGTCATGTCTTCTTTGAGTATTCCACTTGATTCAAATTGACTTATTCCCAATTGTCCATTCAATAATTTCCCAATATTTTGTGAATAAAAACCAATAGTTTCCACTTAATAAAAATAGGTGAAGACTTTTTGTTCCCACTTCCCCCACCCTTTCTGCCTGGTGATAGGTTACAAAGTAAGTCTCGGGCTAAATTCTGCCACTCATATGAACATTTATTAACAAAACCAACAAAGTCATTCAAACTGTGGTATTCCTAGCAGTGTTACCCAGACATCTCCAACTATCTGCCTTCTAGACACGAGATAGGTTCATATTTGCCAATACAATACCCTCAAGAAGAAAGCTCACTTTTTCCTTCTTCCAAGACAATGAGCAAAGTTCTAGGTCATGGCTGCTCTGTCAGACAGACTCTCAGAATGATAACCATGGTAAACAAACCCTCAGTGGAAATGAAGAATGAGTAAGAAATAAACCTTTGTTGCTTTCAGCTACTGAGATTCAAAGTGTAGTTTTTCCTACATCTCCTAGCTATCCTGACCGATGCACAGTTGTCGTTGTAAGCTCAGTGAAGTCCCATTTTTTTGTGCTTGATTTTTATTCCAACAATTATTTTGAACAAAAATTTCACTCTGTGGGATGCCTGGGTGGCTCAGTCAGTTAAGTGGCTGCCTTCAGCTCAGGTCATGATCCCAGGGTCCTGGGATTGAGTCCTGCATCAGAGGTTCTTTCCTCAACAGCCTTCCACCCCTACACCATTGTTGTTGAAATAATCAATCATACTTACTCCTTACCTCCTTATCAACACTGACCGATGCTTCTGGTTTCATACCTTTAAGTTTATTCATTTGATTTTTCAGAGTCTTAGCATATATTTTGAAACAATAGTTATTGTTTAAAGGAGACTATTTTCAAAATATGGGCATCATAACAGAGAAACTGAAGTCTAGCATAAGACTCCAGATCAAGTAATGGTAGAGAACTGTTACTACTCCTCCACCTGAAGGGCTGGGGGGAGAGGAGTTTATAAATCGGAGAGGACTCTGAGAGATGATTCCGGGCAAGAGCTGTGATCTTTGGTTGAAGGTATGAAGCAGCCAATGGCAACTCCAAAGGAAGAGAATTCAAGGGAGGAGCATACCCAACTTCACCCTTCAGTATCCTGCTGGGCTATGTCTTTGGCAAAGCCAATCAGAAACTAGAGGGCAAGGGAACCCAATGATGTAATCCAGACAGTTCAGCATCCCAGTCCAGGGAAGAGAAATGAGTGCATCTGGAGAGGATGGGAACTACCCAGTGCTCATGCAGCTACTTCACAGGGCACAAGTCGGCTTCAGGAGGCTAGGTTGGAACCCACTTCAGAGATCCAGAACCACCCTTCTCAATGGCCCTATCACTTTCTACCTTTATAATAACTTTTTTCAGGGATTTTCCTGACTACCCTATACCAGTTCCTCAGTCAAGAACACCAACATTCTCCCCAAAAGTTTCCAAAACTCTGATCCTCAAGGAAGAGTTAACAGTAGAGAATAAAATATGTGTTCCAGTGGAAAACTGTACATTGTCTGATACAATGTACATTGTCTGTGTACAGCACGACCTCTTGGATTATTGGACTGTGGACTTTCATTTATTTGAGTTTTTTGTAACTCTTTATAAATTACACATGCAGCTTCTGCTTCTTCTAAATTTCTATTGACTTCATCTTTTCAGTTAAAAAGAAAAATTTACCTCCATTTGCAATTTCAATTCTCTTTATTTCATATAAATTTGTCTTTTTTAACTATTTCTTTGAGTGAGCTTAAGATTTTCCCAATTCTCTTATGTATGAGTAAAGTAAAATCTTGAATATATGTTCATTCCTATATCTATAGGAGAAGTAGGATTTTTTTTAAAGATTTTATTTATTTATTTGACAGAGAGAGAAATCACAAGTACGCAGAGAGGCAGGCAGAGAGAGAGGGAGAAGCAGGTTCCCTGCTGAGCTCGATCCCAGGACCCTGAGATCATGACCTGAGCCAAAGGCAGAGATTTAACCCACTGAGCCACCCAGACGACCCGAGAACTAGGATTTTATCTTTTCACGGAAACTATCCTTTAATGAAGAGTCTCAGTCTTTTCCCTATCATAAAGTACTTGGGACCCTGAAGCAAATTTGCCCTAACAAACTATAAATTTAGCATATCAGTGATTTATCTCAGAAGATTAAAAAATAGTTACCTGTTATGAAAAGTTTGTAGAAAATAAAAAATTTGATGGCAGGCTAAGAAAGTAAAGACTCTGGCTAAATTGTGAAATGTTGAGATGTTAATATCTTAATAGTATTTTGTAAGCCTATCCTTCTAATTCACTTTGTGACCATGACTCAGAACCACAATGAGATGCTGAATTTTATAGCAATGGTATTTGGTTTCACAATGTGATCACTATGTTATTTTTCACCTCTTCTCAAATATCTGTGGGAGACAGACAGGCTTCACTGGGTGTGAAAGCCAATGGATGCGCATTAGATGAAAAGCTGGAAGTACTTCGGAGAGAATTATGAACTTGGGGGGGGGGCACCCTACCTTCAGTGAGCAACCAGAGAAAACAAAATAATCCAAGATTCTAGAACTAATTGGTTTAAAATGCCCTCCTTGCTGCAGGTTTGAAGAATCATTTCCGATTTCATTAGTCAATATGTTATCCTTTCAAAATTGTGCCTTTCACTTTTAAAACACTAACACCAGCTAAATCTAGCTCTCACTCACTTTTCTCACCCTGCCTTAACTCCCACTATGCCACAATGAAAGCCTTTCACGGTGGCAGACTTGACTAGACTCCTTGGGGCTGACCATTCCTGGTTTCTCCAGGGACTCACCCTCACACCCATCAGGCCCCTCCTGTCAACTCATCTCTGAATCGTCCTTGTACTTTTCTGCCGTCGCAAATGAACTGTCCCTTCAGGATTAACTCAAATATCTTCTCTTCTACAAAGTTGTTCCTGACCATTCTAGCCGGAAGCGACCTAACATCTGTACGTCTTTAACATTTCCAGCTTGTCTGTATCATCCATTTGGCGGCGCAAGGTGGGCTCACTCAGAGGGGATCAGTGTTACAGGCAGATTGGATCTGCTCTGAGAACAAAAAACAAAACCGTCAATCGTCAGTCGCATCTCTTCCCTCTGTGGATTCTAAAATAATTAAAACCGATACAGGAGTGAGGCAGGGGTCAAAAGGCCGGCTTTATTGCTGGCAAACTTGAATTCGAAGGCATGGTTTGAACCTGAGGATGAAACCACGCTTTCTATTACCTCTCTCTGAGTTGGATCAATTTATTCACCCAGTACGGGGCCCAGAAGCACACTGGGGCCTGTCTATTCACCAAACAGCAGCAGAAATGGAGGGAACATTTGCATCCCCTCAGGCTGAGCTGTACCGGCTCAGTAACCTTTCTGCCCATGAGAGTGGTTAACAAAGGGGATAGAGTAGGAGACAGAAGCTACTCTGATTTATAAGACAGGAACACAAGATGAATGAGAAAGTGATTGTGCCTGCAGACAAGACGTGTAATGATGTCATTTACGTCTGGGAGGAGCCAGTTCATCATCTCCTCCCCTCCCCCAATAAAACCAGCACAGCCTGTTGATAAGATAAAGCCAAATTCACTGCTCACCATGAGAAGGTAGAAAAACCTCTCCACAGAGCATTGACAATGTGGGGGGGGGGGGAGGGAGAGAGGGGGAACAGTGGGCTGATCAGGGAAAGAATTCAGAATGTATTAAGAATTGGAAGTTTGGTTTAAGGAGGATTTTTCACTATGGAGACTTGATTGGATTGTACTAGAACAATTCAGTATTGGTGGAGACAGCAAAGGGAGGATTTTGTAGTGAGGGATCCAAAGGATCTCATGGTGCCAATTACTCCCCCCAACTGATGCTTTCCAATGAAGACTTAATGAGATTTGGGGGGTGTTGTTATAGTGAGCAGTCAAGTCACGTGCCTGTAAAGAGGTTCCTAATGACATAAAGCCATGATAATTAAGACAGTAGAATAACAAAGTCGTGTTAGCATGGATATTAAGTGGTGGCTTCTGTTCTCATTGTCCAGGCTGAGCAGGAGTAAATTCCATTCTCACTTCATTCTGAGAAGGAAGAGGAGTATTGCTGAAGCAGGACTTTAGAGACTCAAACCCCTTCTCCTTAAAATGCAAAGCACAGAAGCCATTCCTACACAAAAGAAACTCAGATCTGACTACAGGAGTCCTGACCTTCACAAACCCCAGCAAAGCTTTCCCCAAACCTCATGGTTCCCAATTCTCCCTACAGACCTCCTGGTAGTTGTATTAGTCAAGGTTCCACAGAGAAACCAAAACAATAGAGGACAAAGATTAAAAGAGAGAAATGAATTTAGAGAGAGAGAAAGATTTAAGGGACTGCCTCGCATGGCCAAGGAGATGCAAGTCTCAAATTCATAGGCAAGCCAGAATCCTGGAAAGCCAGGAGGTTTGGGACATGAAGACGCAGGGTTGAGACAGAATTTCTTCTTCAAGAGACATCATTTTTTGCTTTTAAGGCCTTCAATGGATGAAGCCCACCCACATATTTGAGGGTTATCCCCTTTACTTATCTGTCAGAGAGACAAAAGGAAGATAGATGACTTTCCAGGCACACATAGCCACATAGTTGAACCAACCTCAACCTTGACCATCACCTTCTGACTCCCATTTGCCTATCTCAGTGCCTGACTCCATAGTTTGTGTGTTGCAATGGCCCTAGCACCACATTCCACAGCAACAGTTTTTTGTTTGGGTCTTCTCTAAGATGGGAAATAACCCCAAAATACCCTAGGCTCTCCATGGTAAGCATTTCCGTGCTTCAACTTTCTAAATGGTGGTAATGTACATACCATCCATCTAGTTCCATTGAAAACATTTTTAATGTGATAGCATTAGGAATATGATAGAAGCTGCATTTCTTTCCCTTTCTTTTCAAATCTTTTTTTAAAAAAATTTACATATTTGACAGAGATCACAGGCAGGCAGAGAGGCAGGCAGAGAGAGAAGAAGGGAGGCAGGCCCCCCACTGAGCAGAGAGCCTGATTCAGGACTCGATCCCAGGACCCTGGGATCATGACCTGAGCTGAAGGCAGAGGCTTTAGCCCACTGAGCCACCCAGGCACCCCATCTTTCTTTTTAAATCTTGTTCAAGTTATTAAATAGACCCATTCTGTAGTCTGGTTTAGTGTTTAGGAAAAGTGAGGAACACTGTTAGAGCAATCAAGGCAAAGAAATTTGTGGCAAAATAATGAGCCTCCAAAATTTGTAGGCAAAATAATGAGCCTCCAAAAATGCTGATGTCATAATCTTTAGAACCTGTGACTATATTGTCTTACCTGGAAAGGGGACTTGGCAGATGTGATTAAGTTAAGGATTTTGAGATTGGGAGATTGCCCTGGATTATGGAATTATCAGTGTAATTACCAAGGTCCTTATGATTGGAAGAGGGAAGTAGAAGAAAAGTCAGTGTCAGAGTGAGGCAATGTGAGAAAAACTCAACTGATCACTGCTGGCTTTGAAAATGGAAGGAAAAAAAAAAAGAAAATGGAAGGAAACAACAAGCAGTGAACGTGGGCAGCCTCTAGAACCTAAAAAAAGCAAGGAAATGGATTCTACCCTATAGCCTCCAGAATGAATGTGGCTCTGCCACCACCCAAATCTTTGCCATTGAGATGCACTTCAGACTTCTGACCTACAGAACTTTACAGTAATACATTTTTGTTGTTTTAGCCCACCCAGTTTATAACGGTTTGTCAGAGCAGCAAGAGGAAACTAATACAAGACTCTGGTATTCAAAGTCATAACAACTGAAAAGGCCACTATAGAAGTTGCTTCAACAACTCCCAAGGAACTTCAGCTATCTTTTCAGTTGGAACAATTTAAGTCTATCTGCTTATACCATCCTGCATGGCTAATCTCTTTAGATCAGAAGTAAGACACTCAGATGGTTGGGACAGCAGGTGATATAAATGAGAGAATTGCAGGAATATAAGAAGCTGGGAATGGGTGAAGACTGAGGCACACCAGAGAATGTAAATACCATCAAACCCAGTGCCGGGCAAGAGATCTTTCTGTAGTGAAGGAAACATTCTCTATCCTCACTGTCTAAGACGATAACCAAGCAGCCCCTTGTCCCTATATAGTACTGGACACATGCTTGTGTGAGTTAGAGGATGAATTTTTAGTTATGTTTAATGGTCATTCATTTAAGTATACACATGTAGTGTCTTATTAGACAACACAGATATAAAGGTGCTTGTGTGCCCAGATCTTCCAGTTTTTTAAGAAAAAACAAAAACACATGCTTCCATGTAGAATAGCTTAGCTTTTACATGTTGGCTCAAATTGTCTTTCTGTAAAAAAGCAGCTTTGTTGAGCTATGTTTGATATACAGGATATTGTACATATTTAACTGTATACAATGTGATGAATTGGGACATCTACCTACACCTGCAAAACCAAGGTCACAACCAAGGTAATAGATATATCCATCATTTCCAAGAGTTGATGGGTTAAACAGGTGATGGGGATTAAGGAGGACAATGGTGATGAGCACTGGGTGTTCAATGTAATCACTAAGTCACCAAATCCTGCACCTGAAACAAATATTATACTGTATATTTACTAACTGGAATTTAAATAAAAACTTGGAAGAAGAAAATAAATAAATAAAATGTTATTTAATTGGAAAAAAAATTTTTTCTACAGGTAGAATCAGGCTGTCTGTGAATAAAGACAGTTTCACCTCATTAAAAATAAATAAATAAACAAGCTTTCTTCATCTCAGATATTCACCAATTAACTCTGCAAGACACATTTGTCAGATACTAGAGAGACCCTAAAGAAGAACAGTATGTCCTGTAGACTCAAGACACAAGCTTCCAATCTCTTTGTCACTGTTACCATCTTCTGAGGTTCTTACATAGTCTCTAATCACAGAGTCTACCACAAACCAAAATTCTAAACTTCCATGAGACCAGAGACCAGGTCTTATACTCTTCTGAAGCTTTCATTAGGACCTGGAATGATTCTATTTTCAAAGACTCTTGATATTTGTTGCTATTGTTTTTGTATCCCAGACAGAAATTTTATCATAGGCATGTTCCATTTAGAGTAAAATTAATGTATAAATTCCAGAACTACAATAAAAAATTAACAGCAGACTGCTGATAATTAGCAACTTTCTCTACCATACTTAAGATATTATTCTAGAAGAAAAAGTAATATACAATTATCTGGGGACATATCTGTTGTACCAAACAGTGATGGTGTCCAAGCTGATGGTCTCAAAACAATTATCAACAAGACAGAAACATATTTGATAATCAAGCCTTTGGTCAGAACCAAAAAATAAATAGCATTTTTTCTAAATTTTAGGTAGGAAATTAAATATTTAGTATAAGAACATTATTTCTACATATATCATTTAGTCAATAAGATAATCCTACAAATAAAAAGACCCTAACATACAATCTAAATCAAATTAATAATTAAAATTTTTAAAATTTGAAAACTGGGATAGGGACCTATTTCTCCAAAGAAAACATAGAAATGGACAAAAAACTCATGAAGAGAGACTCAGCTTCATTAGTTATTAGGGAAATGAATTAAAACTCAATGAGATACCACTTCACACCCATTAGGAAAATAACCAGCATTGTCAAGGATGTAAAGAAATTGAGCCCTTGTGCATTGCTAGTGTGAATGTGAAATAATGCAACCACTGTGGAAACCAGTTTGGAGCTCCTCAAGAATTAAGCATGGAATTAACATGATCCAGCAATGCCACTTCAAGTCTATATCCAAATTGAAAACAGAGACTCAAACAGATTATGTTCAACAATGGTCTATGCAGTACTATTCACAATAGCCAAAAGGCAGACACGACCCAAGTTTCTATCAACAGACAAATGGACAGGAGCACCTGGGTGGTTCAGTCAGTTAAGTGTCTGCCTTCGGCTCAGGTCATGATCCCAGGATCCTGGGATTGAGCCCCACACTGGGCTCCTTGCTCAGTGGGGAGCCTGCAACTCCCTCTCCCTCTGCCTGCTGCTCCCCCTGCTTGTGCTCTTTCTCTGTCAATAAAATAAATAAAATCTTAGAAAAACAAAAAACAAACAAACAAACCAAAAACAGACAAATGGATAAATAAAGTACGGTATACAAAACACTACATGAGCTGTGTCAAGCCTAAAAAAACCACAGTGCTAAGACCAAGGTCACAATTTCTTTGGCTATGTTTTAGCAACTTAGATTTTAATGGGAATAACCACTGGTGATTGGCCTGATCAAAACAAAACTGATTTAACCGATCAATGCTCAACCTCATAGTTCTAGCATATTTTAATCCTATTATTGCAAAAATTGCTGAAATACCCAGCTCTTCGATCTAAAGACTGTTAATTTAGGGACTATGAGTATTCACAGTCTTGAGTTTATGATTGACTGCTTAGGAAGACATTAGCAATTGTCAATTAAGCTTTAATGATAGTATTAAAATGCAAACCAGGGTAATTCATACACTTTTCTATGACTTGGAAACAGAACTTTTGTTCTACAGAACAAAATCTATTAAGACAGCCTTCATGCATAAATCGGCTATGGAACAAAATCTATTAAAACACTGCTTGTGCATAAAAGGAAAAAGAATAATTTGCATGAAACTGATAATAATTAACTCACACTTGCATAGGGCTTTAAAATTTACAAAGTGTTTTAACATACATTTCCTCATTTAATCCTCATTAATATGTTGTTTTTTGGGCTGTAAGCTGAATATTCAAATTTTCCATTATGCAATCTAAGACAAAAATAATGCAAATAGTAGTGGCTTTAAGAATGAACTGAGAACTACTTCAAATTTACCAAAGAAACCTCACAATTTTTTTCTTGATAAAACCAGCAAAAAATCCCTCAAGACTAGAAGTAGAATGCTTAAGCAATTCTTGAGCCTAAATTACTTGTTTGAAACACTAAGAAAAATTATAAAATGTGGGCAAATGAAATTCAAACACAAAGATAAGAATGAGTAAGTAACTGTAAGACTAGTCAATCCCTTAATCACCACAGAAAGACAAACGAGAAGAAAAGGCTGAAAAACTGAGTTAACCTTCAACTATTTTTAAAAGGATTTTAGTTTTTAAAATTAGTTTGCTCTCCTTGTCTCCTTGTATTTATGCTTTGAGGACTTTGTGTGTTTCAAACATACAACAATGATAAGTAAAAGTATTTTTAAAGTATTTAAAAATATTTGAAAATGTGAATAATACAAAACTGAGCTAAGCAACTCCAAGGAGAAAATTGCACAGAAACATTCAATAATGATCAGGACATGAGGTTCTCTGCATATATAAGTAGGCAGAAGAGTCTTGGAATTTGGCTCCTGTTGAGGAACAGGTTGGGGAATAAGATCCTATTGGATCCCTGCACTCTTGAAAAGAAGGAGACTAGATTCTGCTATCTATATGAGCCTAATGCCTAAAGAGGCAGATGAGTTTACATACCACTTGTAACAAGATGCTGAGCCAAACTACCCATGACTTGGTGATAGGTTCTGCTGGAGCCCCGTCATCACTGAGGGACAAGTGTTGGGAACCACCAATAAGAGACATGGTTCTGAGTCAGAGGCCTGGGGATAGTCAAGTGGGAAGCAGGGAGGTGTAACCTCAAAACTGCTAACCAGGGGACACGGAGCACAGAGCAAGAGATGGCCTTCAATACATGGTGAGCCTGCAAACCTTTAAGACCAAAATACATAAATAAAACTATAGCAAAGAAAGACAGTCTATAAATCAGAACATGGACTTATGACCAACAAATTGTTCGGCATACTCAAAGAGATAAAGTAACAACACTCATAAAAATAAGCAAGAAATCCTAAATGCAAAGCAGTTAGTAATAAAATAAGAACAGATGATGGCAGAGCCCCTGGGTGGCTCAGTGTGTTAAGCCTCTGCCTTCAGCTCAGGTCCTGAGATCAAGCCCCGCATCGGGCTCTCTGCTCAGTGGGGAGCCTGCTTCCCCTCCTCTCTGCCTGCCTCTCTGCCTACTTCTGATCTTTCTCTCTGTCAAATAAATAAACAAAATCTTTTTTTTTTTTAATTGAATAAAAAGGGGCACGTGGGTGGCTCAGTGGGTTAAAGCCTCTGCCTTCGGCTCTGGTCATGATCTCAGAGTCCTGGGATCGAGCCCCGCATCGGGCTCTCTGCTCAGCAGGGAGCCTGCTTCCCTCTCTCTCGGCCTGCCTCTCTGCCTACTTGTGAACTATGTCTGTCAAATAAATAAATAAAATCTTTTTTAAAAATAAAAAATAAAATAAAATAAAGTTGAATAAATAAAAGAACAGATGATGGTAAATAAAAATTAGTACAAGTGAGCTTGTAAACACGAAAACAAAATGAAAATGACCAGACAAGATAACACCCTACTTGGACACAAAGAAAAAAAGGAAATAGCAAGCTGAAAGGCAGTCTAAAGAATTAACTCTGAATGCAGGACAGAATGACAAGGTTTTAAGGATACCTCCATCTATATGAATAGAGAAAAGGAGCAAGGGAAACACGGAGACAGACAGAGGTTCAAACAAATACACAAGAATAGTGCCGTAAGAATAGAATAAAGGGTACGGTGGAGAAATAATATTCTCAAAGAGAACTGCTCAGATGTTCCAGAATTGATAAGAATACAAACAAGAGGGGGAGGAGTCAAGATGGCGGAGAAGTAGCAAGCTGAGACTGCTTCAGCTAGCCGGAGATCAGCTAGATAGCTTATCTAAAGATTGCAAACACCTGAAAATCCATCGGCAGATCGAAGAGAAGAAGAACAGCAATTCTGGAAACAGAAAAACAACCACTTTCTGAAAGGTAGGACTGGCGGAGAAGTGAATCCAAAGCGACGGGAAGATAGACCCCGGGGGGAGGGGCCGGCTCCCGGCAAGCGGCGGAGCAACCGCGCACAAAATCAGGACTTTTAAAAGTCTGTTCCGCTGAGGGACATCGCTCCAGGGGCTAAACCAGGGCGAAGCCCACGCGGGGTCAGCGTGGCCTCAGGTCCCGCAGGGTCACAGAAGGATCGGGGGTGTCTGAGTGTCGCAGAGCTTGTGGGTATTGGAACGGGAAAGCCGGCTACAGAGACAGAGCCGACAGTAAGCTCGCAGCTCCGTGTTACCTTGAACCGGTCGCAGGCTCGGTGAGCTCAGAGCGCGGCCGGAGGTCAGGCAGACGGGAGTAACTGGGCGCTGTTCTCTGAGGGCGCACTGAGGAGTGGGGCCCTGGGCTCTCGGCTCCTCCAGGCCGGAGACCAGGAGGCCGCCATTTGTATTCCCGTCCTCTGGAACTCTACGGAAAGCGCTCAGGGAACAAAAGCTCCTGAAAGCAAACCCGAGCGGATTACTCACCCCGGCCCCGGGTAAGGGCGGTGTAATTCCGCCTGGGGCAAAGACACTTGAGAATCACTACAACAGGCCCCTCCCCCAGAAGATCAACAAGAAATCCAGCCGAGACCAAGTTCACCTGCCAAGGAGTGCGGTTTCAATACCAAGGAGAGCAGCAGAATTCCAGAGGAGGAGAAAGCCAAGCACGGAACTCATGGCTTTTTTCCTGTGATTTTTTTTAGTCTTGCAGTTAATTTAATTTTTTCTTTTTCATTTTTTTTTTTTTCTCGCCTTCGGGTAAAATTTTTTTTTTAACTGTTACCTTTTTCTTTTTTAACGATTTTTTACTAGTTTATCTAATATATATATATATATATATTTACATTTTTCTTAGGTGTTTTCTTTTTTTAAAAATTCTTTTCTTTTCTTTTCTTTTTTTTTTTTCTTTTTTCTTTCTTCCTTTTTGAACCTCTTTTTATCCCCTTTCTCCCCACTCACGATTTTGGATCTCTTCTAATTTGGTTAAAGCATATTTTCCTGGGGTTGTTGCCACCCTTTTAGTATTTTACTTGCCCCTTCATTTACTCTTATCTGGACAAAATGACAAGACGTAAAAATTCAACACAAAAAAAAGAACAAGAGGCAGTACCGAAGGCTAGGGACCTAATCAATACAGACATCGGTAATATGTCAGATCTAGAGTTCAGAATGACAATTCTCAAGGTTCTAGCCGGGCTCGAAAAAGGCATGGAAGATATTAGAGAAACCCTCTCGAGAGATATAAAAGCCCTTTCTGGAGAAATAAAAGAACTAAAATCTAACCAAGTTGAAATCAAAAAAGCTATTAATGAGGTGCAATCAAAAATGGAGGCTCTCACTGCTAGGATAAATGAGGCAGAAGAAAGAATTAGTGATATAGAAGACCAAATGACAGAGAATAAAGAAGCTGATCAAAAGAGGGACAAACAGCTACTGGACCACGAGGGGAGAATTCGAGAGATAAGTGACACCATAAGACGAAACAACAGTAGAATAATTGGGATTCCAGAAGAAGAAAGTGAGAGGGGAGCAGAAGGTATACTGGAGAGAATTATTGGGGAGAATTTCCCCAATATGGCAAAGGGAACGAGCATCAAAATTCAGGAGGTTCAGAGAATGCCCCTCAAAATCAATAAGAATAGGCCCACACCCCGTCACCTAATAGTAAAATTTACAAGTCTCAATGACAAAGAGAAAATCCTGAAAGCAGCCCGGGAAAAGAAGTCTGTAACATACAATGGTAAAAATATTAGATTGGCAGCTGACTTATCCACAGAGACCTGGCAGGCCAGAAAGAGCTGGCATGATATTTTCAGAGCACTAAACGAGAAAAACATGCAGCCAAGAATACTATATCCAGCTAGGCTATCATTGAAAATAGAAGGAGAGATTAAAAGCTTCCAGGACAAACAACAACTGAAAGAATTTGCAAATACCAAACCAGCTCTACAGGAAATATTGAAAGGGGTCCTCTAAGCAAAGAGAGAGCCTACAAGTGGTAGATCAGAAAGGAACAGAGACCATATACAGTAACAGTCACCTTACAGGCAATACAATGGCACTAAATTCATATCTCTCAATAGTTACCCTGAATGTGAATGGGCTGAATGCCCCTGTCAAAAGACACAGGGTATCAGAATGGATAAAAAAACAAAACCCATCTATATGTTGCCTCCAAGAAACTCATTTTAAGCCCGAAGACACCTCCAGATTTAAAGCGAGGGGGTGGAAAAGAATTTACCATGCTAATGGACATCAGAAGAAAGCAGGAGTGGCAATCCTTATATCAGATCAATTAGATTTTAAGCCAAAGACTATAATAAGAGATGAGGAAGGACACTATATCATACTCAAAGGGTCTGTCCAACAAGAAGATTTAACAATTTTAAATATCTATGCCCCCAATGTGGGAGCAGCCAACTATATAAACCAATTAATAACAAAATCAAAAAAACACATCAACAATAATACAATAATAGTAGGGGACTTTAACACTCCCCTCACTGAAATGGACAGGTCATCCAAGCAAAAGATCAGCAAGGAAATAAAGGCCTTAAATGACACACTGGACCAGATGGACATCACAGATATATTCAGAATATTTCATCCCAAAGCAACAGAATACACATTCTTCTCTAGTGCACATGGAACATTCTCCAGAATAGATCACATCCTCGGTCCTAAATCAGGACTCAACCGGTATCAAAAGATTGGGATCATTCCCTGCATATTTTCAGACCACAATGCTCTAAAGCTAGAACTCAACCACAAAAGGAAGTTTGGAAAGAACCCAAATACATGGAGACTAAACAGTATCCTTCTAAAGAATGAATGGGTCAACCGGGAAATTAAAGAAATTAAAGAATAAAGAAGAATTGAAAAAAATCATGGAAACAAATGATAATGAAAATACAACGGTTCAAAATCTGTGGGACACAACAAAGGCAGTCCTGAGAGGAAAAAATATATAGCGGTACAAGCCTTTCTCAAGAAACAAGAAAGGTCTCAGGTACACAACCTAACCCTACACCTAAAGGAGCTGGAGAAAGAACAAGAAAGAAAACCTAAGCCCAGCAGGAGAAGAGAAATCATAAAGATCAGAGCAGAAATCAATGAAATAGAAACCAAAAAAAACAATAGAACAAATCAACGAAACTAGGAGCTGGTTCTTTGAAAGAATTAATAAAATTGATAAACCCCTGGCCCGACTTATCAAAAAGAAAAGAGAAAGGACCCAAATAAATAAAATCATGAATGAAAGAGGAGAGATCACAACTAACACCAAAGAAATACAAACTATTATAAGAACATACTATGAGCAACTCTACGGCAATAAAATTTGACAATCTGGAAGAAATGGATGCATTCCTAGAAACATATAAACTACCACAACTGAACCATGAAGAAATAGAAAGCCTGAACAGACCCATAACCAGTAAGGAGATTGAAACAGTCATTAAAAATCTCCAAACAAACAAAAGCCCAGGGCCAGACGGCTTCCCGGGGGAATTCTACCAAACATTTAAAGAAGAACTAATTCCTATTCTCCTGAAACTGTTCCAAAAAATAGAAATGGAAGGAAAACTTCCAAACTCATTTTTATGAGGCCAGCATCACCTTGATCCCAAAACCAGACAAGGATCCCACCAAAAAAAGAGAGCTATAGACCAATATCCTTGATGAACACAGATGCGAAAATACTCAACAAAATACTAGCCAATAGGATTCAACAGTACATTAAAAAGATTATTCACCACGACCAAGTGGGATTTATTCCAGGGCTGCAAGGTTGGTTCAACATCCGCAAATCAGTCAATGTGATACAACACATCAATAAAAGTAAGAACAAGAACCATATGATACTCTCAATAGATGCTGAAAAAGCATTTGACAAAGTACAACATCCCTTCCTGATCAAAACTCTTCAAAGTGTAGGGATAAAGGGCACATACCTCAATATCATCAAAGCCATCTATGAAAAACCCACCGCAAATATCATTCTCAATGGAGAAAAAACTGAAAGCTTTTCCGCTAAGGTCAGGAACACGGCAGGGATGTCCATTATCACCACTGCTATTCAACATCGTACTAGAGGTCCTAGCCTCAGCAATCAGACAACAAAAGGAAATTAAAGGCATCCAAATCGGCAAAGAAGAAGTCAAATTATCACTCTTCGCAGATGATATGATACTATATGTGGAAAACCCAAAAGACTCCACTCCAAAACTGCTAGAACTTATACAGGAATTCAGTAAAGTGTCAGGATATAAAATCAATGCACAGAAATCAGTTGCATTTCTCTACACCAAACAGCAAGACAGAAGAAAGAGATATTAAGGAGTCAATCCCATTTACAATTGCATCATCCAAAACCATAAGATACCTAGGAATAAACCTAACCAAAGAGACACAGAATCTATACTCAGAAAACTATAAAGTACTCATGAAAGAAATTGAGGAAGATACAAAGAAATGGAAAAATGTTCCATGCTCCTGGATTGGAAGAATAAATATTGTGAAAATGTCTATGCTACCTAAAGCAATCTACACATTTAATGCAATTCCTATCAAAGTACCATCCATCTTTTTCAAAGAAATGGAACAAATAATTCTAAAATTTATATGGAACCAGAAAAGACCTCGAATAGCCAAAGGGATATTGAAAAAGAAAGCCAACGTTGGTGGCATCACAATTCCGGACTTCAAGCTCTATTACAAAGCTGTCATCATCAAGACAGCATGGTACTGGCACAAAAACAGACACATAGATCAATGGAACAGAATAGAGAGCCCAGAAATAGACCCTCAACTCTACAGTCAACTAATCTTCAACAAAGCAGGAAAGAATGTCCAATGGAAAAAAGACAGCCTTTTCAATAAATGGTGCTGGGAAAATTGGACAGCCACATGCAGAAAAATGAAATTGGACCATTTCCTTACACCACACACAAAAATAGACTCAAAATGGATGAAGGACCTCAATGTACGAAAGGAATCCATCAAAATCCTTGAGGAGAACACGGGCAGCAACCTCTTCGACCTCTGCCGCAGCAACATCTTCCTAGGAACAACGCAAAAGGCAAGGGAAGCAAGGGAAAAAATGAACTACTGGGATTTCATCAAGATCAAAAGCTTTTGCACAGCAAAGGAAACAGTTAACAAAATCAAAAGACAACTGACAGAATGGGAGAAGATATTTGCAAACAACATATCAGATAAAGGACTAGTGTCCAGAATCTATAAAGAACTTAGCAAACTCAACACCCAAAGAACAAATAATCCAATCAAGAAATGGGCAGAAGACATGAACAGACATTTCTGCAAAGAAGACATCCAGATGGCGAACAGACACATGAAAAAGTGCTCCATATCACTCGGCATCAGGGAAATACAAATCAAAACCACAATGAGATATCACCTCACACCAGTCAGAATGGCTAAAATCAACAAGTCAGGAAATGACAGATGCTGGCGAGGATGCGGAGAAAGGGGAACCCTCCTACACTGTTGGTGGGAATGCAAGCTGGTGCAGCCACTCTGGAAAACAGCATGGAGGTTCCTCAAAATGTTGAAAATAGAACTGCCCTATGACCCAGCAATTGCACTATTGGGTATTTACCCTAAAGATACAAATGTAGTGATCCAAAGGGACACATGCACCCGAATGTTTATAGCAGCAATGTCCACAATAGCCAAACTATGGAAAGAACCTAGATGTCCATCAACAGATGAATGGATCAAGAAGATGTGGTATATATACACAATGGAATACTATGGAGCCATCAAAAGAAATGAAATCTTGCCATTTGCAACAACATGGATGGAACTAGAGCGTATCATGCTTAGCGAAATAAGTCAAGCAGAGAAAGACAACTATCATATGATCTCCCTGATATGAGGAAGTGGTGATGCAACATGGAGGCTTAAGTGGGTGGAAGAATAAATGAAACAAGATGGGATTGGGAGGGAGACAAACCATAAGTGACTCTTAATCTCACAAAACAAACTGAGGGTTGCCGGGGGGAGGGGGTTTGGGAGAAGGGGGTGGGATTATGGACATTGGGGAGGGTATGTGATTTGGTGAGTGCTGTGAAGTGTGTAAACCTGGTGATTCACAGACCTGTACCCCTGGGGATAAAAATATATGTTTATAAAAAATAAAAAATTAAAAAAATATATATATTCTAAAAAAAAAAAAAAAAAAAAAAAGAATACAAACAAGATTATGCCAATAAATTTAAGTTAGATAACATGGATAATATTCTAGAACAGCATGAAAACATCAAAATTGGCTCAAGAAAAAAATGGAATTCCTAAGTAAACAGCCATTGAAGAAATTAAATTAATATTTTTAAATCTTTACAAAAAGAGGATCCAAATCCTCCATAATTTTATAGGCACATTTACCCCATCTTTAAGGAACAGATAACTTCTCTGCTATAAAATGGTAAGTTAATATAAAGATTATTATTAAGCTTTGGTAATTAAAATGGTGTGGGACTCATGCAGGAATGAAAAGAAGTACCAATGAGACAGAAAAGGAAACTTAGAAATTGACATATCTGCATATTGAAACTTGGTGTATGACAGAGATGGCCCTATAAACTGGAAATGGCTAATTAATAATTCGAGGATAATAACCATGGAAACAACTAGCTATCTCAGGGGTACCTGGGTGGCACAGTCACTTAAGCATCTGACTCTTGGTTTCAGCTCAGGTTGTGATCTAAGGGTGTTGAGGTTAATCCCCACCTTGGACTCTGCTTAAGACTCTCTCTCCCTCTCCCTCCACCTCTCTCCCCACCCACCACCTCTTTCTCTTTTTCTCTCTCTCTCTCTCTCAAAAAAAATAAAACCACACACACACACAAAAAAAAACAAACAAACAAAAAAAAAAAAAACCCCACAAAACAAAACAAAAACAAAGTAGTTCTCTGAAAGTTAAAACTTTCAGAAAACAGGAAAATACTTTTATGGTATTGGACAGAGTACAGATCATTAGGGATAAAATTGATTTAAAAAAAATTCACCAGGGCACCTGGGTGGCTCAGTGGGTTAAGCCGCTGCCTTTGGCTCAGGTCATGATCCCAGGGTCCTGGAATCGAGCCCCGCATCAGGCTCTCTGCTCCGCAGGGAGCCTGCTTCCCCCTCTCTCTCTGCCTGCCTCTCTGCCTACTTGTGATCTCTGCCTGTCAAATAAATAAATAAAATCTTTAAAAAAAAAAAAATTCACCATGTTAAAATTTAAAGGCCTGTGTCTTAAACAGCATCTTTTAGAAAAGTAAAAACATGAGTCCTAGACTGGGAGAAGATACCATATAACCAAGAAAAGACCGGTATCGAGAATATCAGATCAATTCCTCTAAATCAGTAAGAGACAAACCACCCGGCAGCAAAGGAAATGAACAGACAATTTACAGAGAACCACATATTTGAAAGGATGCTCAGCCTCACTAGTAGTGAAGGCAATTCAAGTGAATACATCAACAGGAGACCATTTCACACCCACCAAACTAGCAGAAATAACAAGTCTGAAAATACCAGGTGTTGGAGAACGGGAGGAAAAGCAGGAATTCTCATAGTAGAATTCTGGTAGTAGAGAAGATGGTGTAATGATTTGAGAACTAATTTGCCAACATCTAATACCTACATCTATGTGAATAGAGAATGTGATGTGATTTCTCTTATCAAGCAATTCCCTAGATAAATGCATCAAAACTCTCATACTATGCACAAGAAGAGAAAGACAGGTGTATGTGTGTGCACATGTATGCACATGTGTGCATGTACTTCCCCTCCCACTCCACACTTACTCCCTGAAGTTCAGCTGTTCCATACATACATATGTGGCCTACCATTGCAATAGGACGCATAATGATATTAAAAAATGTAAGGCAGAAACCATCTAAATGTCCATAATTAGAAAATGAACAAATAAGTCATTGCTCAGTAATACAGAATACTAGAGAGCAGTACAAATGAATGAATGGGAGCTAAAGGTATCATAATATATAAATCTGGAAAACAAAGTGGAGAGGAAAATATCTAGTCATAGAATTATACATACAGTTTGATCTAATATATTTCAAAACAAAAAATAGTATTTTCTATAGATACGTATCATTTTAATGAAAGCTGCATAAAAGCTAATGACAAACTTGAGCAAAGTGTATATCTCTGGAGAGTGGGGAGAGAGTAATAGCATTAAGGAGGTACAACACACCTGGCTTTTTTTTTCTTAAGTTTTTTTGTTTTTTGTTTTTTTGTTTTGTTTCATTTTATTTTTGAGAGAGAGAGTGAGCATAAGCAGAGAGAGCAGCAAGCAGAGGGAGAGGGACAACAGACTCCCTTCTGAGCAAGGAGCTCCATGTGGGGTTTGATTCCAGGACGCTGGGATCATGACCTGAACTGAAGGCAGACACTTAACCAACTGAGCCACCCAGGCTCCCAACACCTATTTCTTTTTTTTTTTTTTTTTTAAGATTTTATTTATTTCTCTGACAGAGACACCGTGAGAGAGGGAACACATGCAGGGGGAGTGGGAGAGGGAGAAGCAGGCTCCCCACTGAGCAGGGAGGCTGATGTGGGACTTGATCCCAGGACCCTGGGATCATGACCTGAGTGGAAGGCAGAGGCTTAACCACTGAGCCATCCAGGCGCCCCCAATACCTATTTCTAAAAGAAAAGCACTAAAGTACATGTAGAAGATACTGGAGTTGGGTTGTTGACACAGGTCTCTTTTTTATGTACTTGTAAATGTATTTGAGTATTTTCTAATAAAAATATTTTTCGATAATTTTTACCAGGAAACTCCCCAAGAAGGCTAATTGACTGGAAGCTGGTTAAAAGAAAACAGAACTCTTAAATTCACAAATAGTAGCAATAAAAACTGTTAGAGCTTCTGCACAAGTATCATCTTGAAAATAAAAATGAGTGACATTTTATAATAAATTCAGAGTCTGTGTTCAGTGAAAAACATCTATGGATGATTCTCTGAACATTACCCTAGAAAACGCTGAGGAGAAGCACAAAATGAGATACTATTTTCTTAGAAACATAACCAATAAATGTGTAGAACTATCTATGAAAAGTGACAAGTATCCTACATCATTTCAAGTTTGATTTTACATTTCCTCAGTAGATATCACTCTTTGCCTTCGTTTCTAACGTCTGTGGAGCCACAGAAGGAACATCTAACTGGCCTCACAGAGCCTGTGGCATCACATCTGCCATGTGCAGGTCCTTGCCTTAACTCATCCCATCCAGGTCCAGTGACCCTTCGAGCCCTGTCCAGCCCTGAGTCAGTTCTAAACAGGACTTCCAGGGCATTAACATTCTAAGACACATGATTCGGTGGGCTCTGAGTTTTGTCTTACTGCCCTAAACAATCTGGCTTTCCAATCCACTCCACACTTGGTCCTGCAAGTTTAGCTGTTCCATATTCACATCACAACCCCACCTGCTCCATGTGAAAGAGCACCACAAACATGCTGGTGGCACAGTTAGCCATTTTCTAGCCCCTCTTTCCTAAGCACAAAATCTTCCAATTTTCTTATTCCCACTCTGATGCTTCTGATTCTTTACCCCCAATGTTGACACTTACTTGAAGGGCCCTCCAAGATTTGATCCTTTCCCCCCGTTCCAGTTCTTGCTCTTTTCTCATAGCCTGGTCCTATTTCGAATGCTTCCCATTGTCTTAAGTGAACTTCCCTCTCTTGCCTCCCAGAGTCGGGACAACCATGCTGCCATCCTTCCCAGGCTCAAGTCATTCAGCAAGTACCCTAAGGCATGGTTACAGTTCATGCAGCACCTGGGCCAGAAGGAAGCATGGAGGACCTCCCTGTCCACCAAAAATTGGGCCATCACTCTAGCCTCTGGCCTGTGACTAATCTTCCACTCTGGTTTCCACTCCTCTTTTCCTTTCTGGAATAAAAGTCCTGCCTTGCAAAATTAATAATAATATTGGCTACTTACATCTGTCAAGGTTGAATATGAAAAATAGAAGCTATTCTGTACATGTATATTTTAATACATGGATTTAGAAGTTTACACATGTGTTGGAAGAGCCTGGGGAGAGAGGGTCAGGAAGGGTCCCACCACCCACCTTGGACTACAGCACTGATATGGCTGATTCTTTAAGGCTCTCTAGAAAGTTCTGGAAATCTCTGCACTGCCTCCAAAGGCTTCCTTTTCTTATCCTCCAAATATCACCCAAGCATTTCTCTTGGAAACACCCTGAGACCTAGAGAGAAGGAGGGTCTGGGGCAATCCCCAGCTTCTACAGTGAGCAGAGCACTTTCAAGGGGGTGGTACTGATGCTGACTCGACAGCAGACAAGCCAGCACACTAAACATTTACTGAATGCCTGGACTATGCCGGGCACTGTGCTAAATTATATCATCTAATCCTCACAATAAATCTATAACATGGACATTTTCCCCATTAACAGAAAGAGAAACAAAGCTCAGAAAGGTGAAGGAATATGCCCAAGGTCACACAGCTTTAAAAGGGCTCAATTAAGATTTGAATCTAGGGGCACCTGGGTGGCTCAGTCGTTAAGTGTCTGCCTTCAGCTTGGGTGATGATTCCAGGATCCTGGAATCAAGCCCTGCATGGGGCTCCCTGCTCAGTGTGAAGCCTGCTTCTCCCTCTCCCATTCCCATTGCTTGTGTTCCCTCTATCAGTGTGTGTCTCTCTGTTAAATAAATAAAAATCTTAAAAAAAAAAAAAAAAAAAAAAGATTTGACTCTACATCACCTGACTGCAAAATCCTATCACTTAACTACCATGCTATATGTCCCTGAACTCTACCCTATCAGTTCTAACCTAATGACCTAATCCTTGCTAGAACCTTCCACCTCCAGTTGGAGACTGAGTCTGTCTGTATCTTCACCTCTGCCTGGGGTCTTATTTCAAAATGGATTAACCTACCAGGAACAAGATGGTGGCTCCCAACAGACCCAGTCTTCCTGCTACATGAACTCAGTAAGGCTTCCTTAAACCAAGACTATTCATTGACCACTTCCCTTTGGTCTCTGATAGTCAGTTGTGGACCCTTTTTTTAAGGCCAAGTCTATTTCCCCACTAGTTCACCTAGACTTCAGCTTCCTTACTTCCCATCCTTTGCTACTTGCCCAAGCTGCTAGCTTCCTTCAGTGCCACAAAAAGCAAACTATACATGTTATAACACTGCAAGATTCCAGCAAGCCAATTCTGTCACTACTCTTTGGAACTCCTGAAGCTCCCCACCGCAAATGTACTGTGAACACGCTTTCCAATTTGAGTTAATTGGACAACTGGCCTAACATGGCATCAAGCCATTACACCCTACAGAATAATATAGATACTCTCAAGTCATTCAAAGCCATTCACAAATGGTTCAAACCTACCTTTCTAGTCTTACAGCCCATTACTTCCCTGTTATTTTACCCTGTCAAAACTCATCTAGTTACCATTTTTCTAAAAGAACCTGTGTGGCCCTGCCTCTCTACTTTTCTTCAAGCTGTTCTCTCCACTTGAAATGCCCTTTTTACTCCCCAATTGCCCCTGGCAAATTACAGCCTATTTCTCAAAGCACATTTCAAATAATACCTAACAAAAATTATATTTCTCAATAACAAACTTCAACACAGTGCTTGTATCTTGACTATTTGGGTCTAGATAATATTATCTGCTCTATTGCCTTGCAAACCATCGAGGACAAGGATTATTTGTCTTAATGATGTCCCTCACCTACATTTTCACAGACTCCCACAGTGGACTAAGACATGATAGATGATCAATAAAAAACTTACAAATTTAATGTAGAAGTTGAAAGGAGGTCAAGAAAACTGTTATCTGATAAAGCAGAACATTTTCTGTTTTTCCAAATTGGAAAAGACATTCTATACAATAATTTCTAACTATGTAAAAGAGAGACTTAAGATGATGCAAGTAGAAGGAAATTTAATATGATACTACCAAAAGGAAAATTGCTAGGGGAGGGGGGAATCTAGTCTCCAATTACCAGTGGATTTTAACAATCATCCCATCCAAAGGTTGGAGACCTGTGAAGAGTCAGCACAGGTTATAGATTCTGACCATTTATCCAATTATGTTCTAATTGCATCTGTTATTTTCAGTCCATTAAAACACTTATTCAAGCCCTTGGGATTTTCTCTACCTCCAATCCTAAAAGTATTTCCATCAATTTGTTAAATGAGTAACAGAAGCTTTTGCTGAATTCTTGCTAAAAACCACTAAATACTGAGACTAGAGAAAATGTATCTCCTGAGTCATTGAAATATAGGAAATCAAATACCTGGAGAGAATAATAGCCTAAGAACATAGGAGGCATCAAAGATGGAAGCATTAGGAAGTCTTAAGGAAGTGATACCAAACCTCGTGTGGCAAGAAATCTTTGTTTTTCGCTGAAAGGAAACATTCAGATTATATGGATAAGTATACCTCCGTCCTGAGGTATTCTCTGCCTTAAGGCAGAAGCTAGAGAACCTAGGCTAGCTGTCGTCTGGTATAATCTAAAGGTGTGGAAGCCAAACATTGAAGACATGGGTGCTAAGAGTCTGTCAGGGGCCATTGATGTGCATACACAGATTCCTGTGGATATTAGGGATTGGGAATAAGTCACTTTGAAACACAAAAGGGTCAAAGCAGAGGTGAGGAAGACAACAGGGTTTCAATGGTCAAGGCAGACATACAGAAAGACTTGTGAATGGCATATTGATCAACATACTGCACACCAAGCACAAGAATACAAAAGTCCAATCTGTGAAACAAACGATGCATTTGTGACACTAAAGCCCTCTGACTTCCTCTATGCATTTTATAATTGTGAATTATTCCATGTTCACAGGTAAATGGAGACAGCCATTAAAGTAGCTGGAGCTCAGGAGCATTCCTGATACAGGCGAGTTCTACTGGCAGGTAGCACAGGAGTAGATAAACCCAGTTTGGCAGATTCTATTTTCCAAAGATGGCCACCACCATATGTTCCATCAGATGTGCTCTTCTGTCATGTGATCTTGCCTTTTCCCCCTCAAGAACTGAAGTCTCATTACTCTATCTGAGCGTGGCCTTCGTGACTTACTTGACCTATAGAATGTGGCAGAAGTGACTCTCTGGGTCTTCTGGGACAGGACTGTAAGGAGCCTTGCAGTTTCTACCTTGGCCTCAGAGAGGGTCACTCTGGGGCTGCTCCCTCCAAGAATTTTGCTGCTATCCTAAGAAAGCTCCAGGCCCTGTGGAAAGTCCATGGGTAGGTACTTGGGAGGCCCTGAGCTCTCAGCAGTTAGCACCAACGCTAGCCACGTGACATTCCAACTCAACTGAACCTCCAGATAAATGCAGCCTCGGCCTCTGTGTGACTTCAATTGCTTGATAGACCCCAAACTGAGCCCAGTCGATCCACAAAACCATGAGAGAAAAAAATAAATAGTTATTTGAAGCCGTATATTTTGGAGTAGTTTTTTATGTAGCAGCAGATAATCAGTACCTGGAGTTACAGGGATGATTTTGAAAATTACCTCTGTCTATAGATAGCAATACTCGGGACATGGCATTTACAGTTATTGCCTGTAGCAGACTCAGAAATTCACGGTTTTCCCCCATCCACTCTGTTGCCATTCTAACAAAAAGTTTGGTGAAAGAAGACTCTGAAAGTTAAAATGATATTGGGGACTATCTGGGGAGTTTGGCTTACAGTGTCTCTGCAATGCCTCTTGCTGCATGTATCTGATATTTGGCTGGAGCCTGGAACAATCGAGAATGTGGAATGGCCTCTATTAAAGGCCAGGATGGAGCATGAGCATTAGAGATAATTGAGCAATTACAGAACACCTTAGAGAATCCGTACTCTGACGATAATTGCCATTCACAGGGTGAAATTTTCCAGACAGATAAATCAGTTCTCTCAAACAATTAATACCAGCACCAGGTTGTTTGTTATGTTGTTACATTTCCTCATGAAATATTACAGGTACCAGGCTATTTCCCTTACCTCTAAGCCTTCAGTTGCTCTGCCCCTGGTAATATGGGGACACAGTGCAGCACACAAAAGTGACTCTCAGTTTACAGTCCATTCTCAATTATCCAAGGCTTATAGAACTACAGTTCAGTCCATTTCAGAGCTCTGCTTAAATAATGGCTTCATTGACATTTGGGCACATCTGAAAATCCAATCTCTTTAATTATAATTTTGCCATCACAACAAAGTTCTTTCAAATCTAAATAGCCAATCACCTCCCATGAAATTTGGGTTAGACAGAAAGAGCGGGGAAAAAAATTATAGATTGTCTTTGGTATACACATTGCTTTCCCATACATTATTTAATTTAAGCCTTCTAGTTATTATCTGAAGTACTGTTATCTTTCTTCTATAGAAAAAAGAAACTAAGACTCAGAGAGGTCAAGTTCAGTTTGCTTCCTCCCCCTATTTTGCTGCTTGACATTCAAATTATACACTCTAGAATCAAACAGGTTGGAATCAATCCTGTTTTCATCACGTTATGCTAACATTAGAATTGGTTTTCTAATGTAAAGTTCATCTCTGTTTTTATATACAGCAGTTTTCTCTATGCTTTAGCTTTCAGAAAAGCTATATTTTTTCTTAAATGACCTGCTCCTACTTTTGTTTAACTCACATCTTCACTATCTGGGAAATATCTAGCCTTAGAGGGGAAACAGGCAAGCATTTAGCTCAAATAGTAGCAGCACTATGCGCTAAAAGAGAATAAGAAGTGGAAAGAATGTGACATGTCATTTTAAAAGGTATAATGACCACATGCCCAGGAATTTTTTTGATATTGTTTTCTCCTTGTTTTTGAAACTCAATTTTACCTGTCACTGTATCCTGAGTGTTGTGTGGGAAGCAGTCATCCTTTGTTTAGAAAGGATACGTAGCCCTAGACTAATAGTCTCTTAAAAGTTGGTTGACATGTAAGATGGGATTGGGAGGGAGACAAACCATAAGAGACTCTTAATCTCATGAAACAAACTGAGAGTTGCTGGGGGAGAGGGTGATTGGGTTATGGACATTGGGGAGGGTATGTGCTATGGTGAATGCTGTCAAGTGTGTAAGCCTGATGATTCACAGACCTGTACCCCTGGGGCAAATAATACATTGTATGTTAATTTTTAAAAAAGTAAATAAAAATTTTATTGAAAGTTGGTTGACATGAGACACTGTGGACTCCAAGAAACTAACCGAGGGTTTTGGGGTGGAATTGGGGGGAAGAGGGTTGGGTTAGCCCAATGATGGGTATTAAGGAGAGCACGTATTGCATGGAGCACTGAATGTTGTATGCAAACAATGAATCTTGGAACACTACCTCAAAAACTAATGATGTACTGTATGGTGACTAACATAACATAATAAAAAATAATATTTTTTTTAAAAAGGTTAGTTGATGGGCTTTTTCACAAATATAGACCATTAACATGGATACAAATTCTTGCCAATATTGCTTCATATTTTGCATGCAACACAGGATGGATGTATAAATGGTCTGCAATGCAACTTTGTAATTACAACTTCTTAAAAAAACTTGGTGTTGGTGACATCCATTTACTAAGGGACTCCAGGCAGATGGTTCTAATTCTCTTTCAGTACTGTGTTGTTTGCCCGGTCCTCGGCTGACAGCTGGAATTAAACAAAGAATTGAGTTTTATTCTTTAGTATGACAATCTTAGGGGAACACTGAGAGGTAAATTAAAAATTAGTCTGCAATCTTTCATATAATGGAATCATAAAAACATTTGCAGGCATCACATAAGATGCAACAATAGAATACAGAGTGTTGTAAATCAGACAGCACACAGACCATGCTGAAGATTAACTAATGACAATGCACAAAGTAACATTAGCAGTAATCCTTGGGGAATGTGTTTTACTGGGGTAATATCAATCTTAGCCCAGGCAGGCAGGAGGGGAAGAAACAAAAGCAAAGATCAAAACAGAATCTCTAGTAAGTATATATAATTTTTGAAATATAAGGTAAAGAAACACTATATGTGATCCAACTTCTTTTAATCTAAATAAAAGTGTAAAGAAATTAAAGTTATCTGTAAGTGATGACTAATCAGCTATAATTGCATATCAACCCACAAGGACAGGCTAAAAAAAAAAAAAAAAAGGAAAGCACCCCATCCCAAAACACCCCAGGACTCCCTAGACCACACCTGCCACTTGCTCCGAGTACCCTGCCAAGGTGTCCCATGCTTAGAGTGCAAGGATGCCCACTCTCACCACTTTTTTTCAACATAGGACTGGAAGTTCTAGCTGCAGCAATCTGACAAGAAAAAGAAGTAAAATCCATCCAAACTGGAAAATAAAAATTAAGACTGTCACCATTTGTAGATGACATGATGCTATATCTAGAAAACCCTAAAGACTTCACCAAAAAACTATTAGAACTAAAAAAAATTCATTCAGTAAAGTTGGAGGATATGAAACTAATATACAGAAACCTGTGGCATACCTACACACTAATAATGAAATAACAGAAAGAGAAACTAAGAAGACAATCCCATTTACAATTGCTCCAAAAGTAATAAAATATTTAGGCAGAAACTTACCCAAGGAAGTGAGATACCTCTACTCTGAAAATGATAAAACACTGATGAAAGAAATTAAAGATGATATAAACAAATGGAAAGATATTCCCCATCCATAGATTGGAAGAATTAATACTGTTAAAATGTATTAATTGTCTAAATTAAAATAATAATAATAATTGTCTATTAAAATGTCTATGCTATCCAAAATAATCTACAGAGTCAATACAATCCTTATCCAAATACCTATACCATTTTTCACAAAACTGAAGCAAATAATTATAAAATTTGTTTGGAACCACTAAAGACCCTGAATCAACAAAGCAATCTTGAGATAAAACAAAGCTGGAGGTACCATAATTCCAGATTTCAAGATATATTACAAATGTATAATAATCAAAATAGTATGATACTGACACAGAATAGACATATAGATCAATGGAACAGAATAGAGTCCAGAAATAATCCCATGTTAATTTATGACAAAGGAGGCAAGATTATGCAATGGGGAAAAGACAGCATCTTCAGTAAACCATGCTGGAAAAACTGGACAGCTACATGCAAAAGCATGAAACTGGACCACTGTCTCACACCAGACACAAAAATAAACTCTAAATGAATTAAAGACCTAAATGAAGAGCACCTGCGTAGTTCAGTTGGTTAAGCATCTGACTCTTGATCTCAGCTCCGTCATGATCTCAGGGTCATGGGATTGAGCTCCGTGCCTAGTATGGAGCCTGCTTCAGATTCTCTCTCTTCCTCTGCCCCTCACCCCACCTTCCCTTCTCTAAAAATAAAGAAAAAAAAAAGTAAGACCTATAAAGAGTGGGAAACTATAAAACTCCTTAAAGAAAACATAGGGAGTAATCTCATGGGCAATCAGCCTTAATGAATTTTTCTAGATATATCTCCTTAAGTAAATGAAACAAAAGCAAAAATAAACTATTGGGTACTCTACCAAAATAAAATGCTTTTGTACAGGGGAGGAAAAAATTAACAAAATGAAAAGGCAGCCTACTAAATAGGAGAAGACATTCACAAATGATGCCTGATAAGGGGTTAATATCCAAAATATAAAGAGGGTGCCTGGGTGGCTCTATTAGTCAAGTGTTTGGGCTCAGGTCATGATCCCAGGGTCCTGTAATTGAGTCCCACATAGGCTCCCTGCTCAGTGGGAGCCTGCTTCTCCCTCACCCTCTGCCTGTCTCTTCCCCTGCTTGTGCTCTCTCTTTCTCTCTGCCAAATAAATAAATCAAATCTTTAAATATATATATAAATAAATATCAATAATATATAAATACATATACTTATATATGTATATACTTATATACTTATATAATTCAACACCATAAATAAATAAATAAACTGATTTTTAAATGAGCAGAAGACCTACATAGATATTTTTCCAAAGAAAACATACAGATATCTAACAGACACATGAAAAGATGGTCCATATCACTAATCATCAGGGAAATGCAAATCAAAAACAAAAGAGGATATCACTTCACACCTGTCAGAATGGCTATTATCATAAAGACAAGAAATAACAAGTACGTATGGTGAGGACATACAGATAAGGACACCCTTGTGCACTGTTGGTGGGAATGTAATTTGGTTCAACAGCTATGGAAAAAAGTACAGGGATGCCTCAAAAAAATTTAAAAAGAATAAAAAATAGAATAAAAAAATTAAAAATAGAAATACCATACGATCAAATAATTCCACCACTGGGAATATACCCCCTCCCAAATATATAAAACACTAATCTGAAAATATATATGCACTCTTATGTCTATTGCAGCATTGTTTACAATAGCCAAGATATAGAAGCAAGCCAAGTGTCATTGACAGGTGAATGGATAAAGATGTGGTATATATAAATACAATGGAATATTATTTAGCCTTAATAAAAGAATGTAATCTTGCCATTTGCAACTACATGGAAGGACCTAGAGGGTATTATGCTAAGTGAAATGAATCAGAAAGAGAAATAACACATGATTTCACTTATCTGTGAAATCTAAACAAACAAAAACACAGAAACAGACCCATAAAGACAGAGAACACAGTGGTGGTTACCAGAGGGAAGGGGAGGGGAAATGGGCAAAATGGGTGAAGTTAGTTAGGGAAAGTAAAAGTCATGGAAATGAAAGTTACGGCACAAGGAATAGAACCAGTGGTATTTTAACAGTGTTGTCTGGTAATAGTAGCTACACATGCTGTGTGCACAGCATATCTTATGGAGGTACACCTGAAACGTGGTGTGTCAACTGTACTACAGTTCCAACCAAGGGAAAACAGCAGGTTGTTTCATACTGATAATCAAATAAATATGAAAGAAGAAGCAGGATGTCTGAAAAATTGGACAGATCCCTCTAGAAAGGAAGACCCACTGAAGAACAGTTATCAGGGACATCACTAGACACAGGATAGATCGGACTAAGTTGGCCCCTCTTCCCATTACACACTACAAAAATTCAGGACATGGGTGAAGATAGCTCTTTCTGGCACTCCAGCAGCCCCATGTCGTATTAGACCCAACTGTAGGCTCTAGGAGATAACTGCATTTCATGGAGTCAGGGACCAGGAACCAGGACCCCGACAGAGAACCAGAAACCAGACCCAGACATCCAGTCAATGAAATAGAAACTAGACTGTCCCAATGGAAGGCAAAGTGTTCTAGAAACTTGGGGAAAAAAAGAAAGTCTCCTAAAAAAAATTTTAAAACCCAATCTTGCCCTACATGCAGAGGAAGTCAAGAGAATACCATGTGAGTGATAATAAATTGTTATTCTCATCCCTAGTTTCCGGGGCAGCTTGTTATATGGTAGTGGAGTTAGTACCTGGGATTACAGGGATTCTCCCACGTGGCAGGAATTTCAAGCAAAGAAATTAACACAAGAAAGTTGATCTAGAAGTGATGAAACATGAATCACTGAAGTGATGTTTCAACTCACTGCAACTCAGACTTTGACAGCATGATAAAACCAAGTTAAAGGAAACTCTCAATCAAAAATTGCAAGTCACATAAGGAAATGAACAACCATGAGGCAGAAAAAGAGAGAGCATACAAAAATAATGGAAAACTTTACAACCTAAAAATGTTTGTAAACTCTGTGCTGTAAATTATTAAAGAAATTAAAAATAGAAAGAATAATGAGTATCTCAGCTATTTCTTGATTTCTGAACTATGTCTTCAGACATTCCTTCAGTAACATTGTTAGTAAACTCTGCTTTTGTTTCTCTGAAAATGAGGGTCAGAACAGGGTATCAACTACAAAAAGCATGAGGGATTTGGGGGGGGAGGGTGATGGAAATATTTTATAACTTGATTGTTGTGGGGTTACAAAACTGTTTTGTCAAAACTCAGTGAACTATGCACCTAAAATGGAGAATCATACTGTATGTAAATTATATCTCAGGGTCTGACATTTGAAAAAATAAAAAATTCCGTCTCTTCTCTTTCAAGGTCTCCACAGACAGAAAACAGAATAAAACAGGCATTTTGACTTAAAGAATTTGTGCCAAGACTCACTAAGCAATAAACTCAAACAAACGAAGCAATGGAAAAAAGTAGATTCAAATCCTACTAAGGGTTCACAGATGTTTTAAGTTAAGACTTACGTGAACACCAGTCCCCAAAAGCAGACATAGATGTGGCAGCCTCCCATGGGAAGCAGCTTCCCTGGTGAGATCTGGTATTAATACACAGCCTTAGCCATTTTTGAAAAACTTATAACAGAAATATTCATGTTCACACATAACACTGAAAAAATAATAATTAAATTCTTAGTAAACAGGTTTACTACTGAGAAGTCAGAATAAATCTGTTGACTCAGAAAATAAGGAAATCATTCAAATTCAGACTTGGCCAGAAATAAGTAATGTGATCTGGAGGCCAAGGTCTCACTTTTCTAGTCTTTAGAGTCACTGTTTGCAATAATAAAGATGATCCCTCAGGTCTACTTCTGCATTCACATCCTAAGAGTTTATGAAAACTCTTATTTTAGAAAATAGTTTATGAAAATCTGGACATAGACAAGGAGCAACTAAAACTTCAAAGTCAAAATACCAAATTGGAGAAAGTTTTGAGGCCCATAAAACTTAACTGCAGTAGTAGTTCAAGGTTGTATGGTTGTAGAATCATGCTTTCTGCAAAAATCTCCATGGTGGGGGCAGGGGTAATGTGGAAACTAATTTCTCAGCAACACAAACAGAAGGAAAATGTGAATTACAATATTTGAAATTCGATACATGAAGTTGAAGAAGAATTAGCAAATTACAGCCTCAAATATATCATGCCCCATTCCTTCAAAGTTCTATTTTCTCTTTGTAAGAGATGGTGGAAATAGTAGCCAACTCCAGCCATCTCAAGCAAAAACCTGTAGTCTATTAGAAAACTACCACCAGATCACATAGAATCCAATAGAAAGAAGTATAACCAAGCCTCAGGAGGTGCTTAAACATAACATCAGATATACTGAAAATTAATTGTGCCACTATCTGGAATCAGCACAGAGCCCACAAGTTAAGCACTGAGTCCTCCATAAGACTACCATCATTTTAATGCCAGCCAGACATCAGGGGTCCCCGGGCCACCTGCACTTCCGACAGACTGACTATAAATTCAGGGGTTCCCACAAACCCCTCAGGCTTGCTAATTTGCTAGACTGACCCACAGAACTCAGAAAAGTGCTATGCTTATTATTACAATTCTGTTATAAAGGACATAGATCAGGACTACTCAAATGAAGAGACGCAAAGGCCAAGGTCTGGGAAGTTCCTAAACACAGAGCATCCACGCCCTCTTCCCATGGGATCAGGACAGGTCAGCCTCCTGGTACATCGATGTACTTATCTATCCAGGAAGCCCCACTGAGCTTCAGTGTGCAGAGTGCTTCCTGGGGTTTCATTATATAGGCAGGATTGATTAAATCATCAACCACATGACTGAACTCCATTTCCAGCCCTTCATTTCTTCCTAGAGGTCAGACTGCCCAAAATCCCAACCTCCTAATCATACAGTTGGTCTTTCTGCTGGCCAGCCCCCATCCTGAAGCTATTTTAGAGGCTAACCTTGAGACATCTTATTTGCATAACCTCAGGTGTGATCCAAGGGGCTCATGAATAACAAAGACACTTTATGACTTGGAAAATTTCAAGAAGCTCTGTGCCCAGAACCTAGAACAAAGACCAAATTCTTTATCATACAACATAGCTCATTTCAGATTCTCTCTGTGCAGTCTTTTTGAATATTTTTTCTCAGCACATAGGCATTCCTGGCTTTCAGATTCTTGTTGATCACAGCTGTCCCAGCTACGGTGTTCCATTTTGATATGACCGTTGCATTTCAACATTCAGTTCCAACTCACTCACTTATGTCCCTGAGTTACCATTTCAAGTCTTAGGAGAGAAAATCTAAATGCCAAACTTGAGTCAAGAGACCATTGGTCTAAAAAGCCATGATCAGAGGGACAAAGTCACAGGGTGATTCAAGATAGGCCTAACAATTCTCAGAAAACAGAACATGGACTTAGCAGTCATCAAACAACATATCTAAATGCAAGTTCCACAATTATAAAAAGCGTAAGTATGTAAAGCAAGACCCTAGGAGATATGAACAGGGATATGCACAGAGAGAACTAGATGTAATCAGGCGCCAAGACTGTTGCCATCCCTCCTATAGTCCCTTTGTAAATAAACACACAGATACTTCAGTGCAACTTTATCCAGGTAGGATGTCATGAAGATCGATATTCATGGGAGGCAAACCCAAGTTGGACATGTTCTTCTTCTCTTTTTTTTTTCTTAAAGATTTTATTTATTTATTTGACAGAGAGAAATCACAAGTAGATGGAGAGGCAGGCGGGTGGGGGGGGGGAAGCAGGCTCCCTGCTGAGAAGAGAGCCCGATGCGGGACTCGATCCCAGGACCCTGAAATCATGACCTGAGCCGAAGGCAGCGGCTTAACCCACTGAGCCACCCAAGCGCCTGGACATGTTCTTCTTGTGTGCAAATAATTCTATTTGGTTTTAGAAAATCATCATTAAAGAAAGCAGTTTATAGGGAATGGGGAAAAGAGAAAGTCCATTTGGGAGTACTTTCTGGAATCAAAATATGGAAAGGTAACAGAAGACTTAGCTAAAGCCTAACCAAAGAGTCCATGGTTGAGCTAAAGGAGAAAAAAGATAAAAGGTCTCTTACACTGCATATGAGGGAAGCTAATTAGAGCTAGATTAAGAAAAATGAGAATTTGTCATAATGACGACGAACTCATGAACTCCAAGTACAAAAATGCTGTCTGGCCTCCAGAAGGGGCTGAGACCCAACCTTAAAAGCCTTTATGCCTTCCCTCTGTGTGTTTGCCTCTCTCCCTCTCTCTCTCTCTCTCTCTTTCTCTGGCTTCATTCCCATTTTGCTATTTCTGGGTCACACAACTGTGTGTGAGGGTCACTTCACAACCCTGAGTTTACTTTCTGAAAAAGCTAGAGTCCCTCAGTTCCAGGTCTTTAGCAACAAGAGACACTGTGTGGTTGGCCCTCTTGGGAGCAACCAGCAGTGGTATTGGGCAGCGATGACATAGTGCAAGCACGGCTGCACAGACCCATCTTTGTGGGTCAAGGAGGTAGTTAAGGAGCCATTTGTGAGTTGAGACTATGCCCCAGAAAGTAGCTCTCATACTGTTCCATTTATTTCATTTAGAGAAAAATAATGCCTGCCCTGAATAAATGACAAGGTCTACAAAGCATCTCCCCAGGCAACATGATAGTTTCTTCACTTAATACTTTTCTAAATTATGTTAAGAGTGAGTGCTCAGAAAGGGAAGGAAGGGAGGGACAGAGGGACGGAGGGAGAGAGAGAGAGAAAGAGATAAAGAATAAAGGAAAAAAGAAAGAGAGGGAGGGAGGAAGAAAGAAAGAACAAACAATTCACATTTGCATCTGGACAAATATTCTCTGGAATGTAAGTGAGCCAAGGTGACAGGAATAGAATGTCAACAGATGAACTTCAGTGTGTGTAAGGGAAAAGTAATAAAATCAGGGCAAAGTAAATCCAAATGATCTAAATCCATTAGTTATAAGAAATCAAAGCAGCATAATCTTGGATGCACTAAAGAGAATTTCAAACAGATAAAGACCTGAGATATTCCCATGACCTAAAAGATGAAAGGGAACTTTTTATTTACTGAGTAATTTTAGTCTCGAGTATTATTTACTCATTCGCTCATGCAACAGGAATACACAAGGAAAGAAAGGGGGTAAGGGAAAATGGGTGAGCAGGAAGGGAGAGGAAGAAGAGAAGGAAGGGAATGAGGAAGACAGACCGTGTATGTATGACCGTGTCATACATCCTTCAGGAGGCGGGGATTATCAATCTCATTCTTCAGGTGAGGAAACTGGACTCAAGATCCCATAAACTGAGTCGAAGCCTATGTTCTCCCCACCACATAGTTACCCTACATTTTCAAGATTTGGCACAAAATTCTTAGCAAAAACACTAGAGCATATAAAATAGCCTTGTAAAAAGCCATGAGGTGCTGGGCTTTTTTTGTAAATAATACATAGACGTCCAAAGATGAAACAATAATCCATTTGGAGTCAGAGTATGACACCGAAAAAAAAAAATGTGTCTACCCACCTACATGTATACCCCCACAATACTGCCCTGTTTGCTTACTAGGGCCTGAAATTTCCAAGAGGAAAATTTTTGGTGGCGAGTAAAATGAAAATATTCAAATCTAAAAGCAAAGAAGAAATAATGAAGGGGAAAAACAAGATAAATCACATTACAGAAAAATTAGAAGTTACTTTTAGGCAAGTAATACCAAAAATAAGGTTAAATTGGAAATCATGTGTAACATTTATGACAGTTACTGTTCTTAATAGCTAAAGAGGCCATACAGTAAGAAAACATTAAATGCCTCTATATAGCAAAAGAACAGAGGACTTATGAAAAAATGTCCATCTTTATTAGTAATTCTAGTATTTGTCTATGCAGCTGTTAGTTTTCTCTTTCTTTTTTTAGTAACAATAGCCAGGGTTTGTGGACAATATGGGGAAGTGTGCTTTCTTAATATTGCAAAGTGAATGTATAAATGGTATGCATTTTCTGGAACAAGGTTAGTCAATAGCATCAAAAATTTGAACATCTGTCTACCTTTTGACCTAACACTTGAATTTCTAGGAATGTATTCTAAGACAAAAATAAGATCTATAAACAGTAATGTGTTTATACCCAAGTATCAGGGAAAACTGAAAACACCTGCCAGCCAAGAAGAACAACTGCTTAAAGTTGATCCATCAGTGTCATAACTGTTTGCAAACATCAGAAAGTACATTCTAACAAATAGACATGCTCTAATTAAATGAAAAGAGTAAATTATGAGACTATGCTTACTTATGTATACAATTTCAGATGTACAATCATTATATATTATATATAACACGTAATAGAAATGATTTAAAGTTCTCATCAGATACACACCAAAATATGAACAATAGCTCTTTCTGCACAGGGTTATGGGAGATTTTCACCCTGTACGTATAGTTGTTGTTCTCTCTTTTTCACAGCATTGATCATAAATTAAGTTGCATAATTTTTATAATCAGAAAATGATGACTGTAAAATTAAAAATGCAAATTTTCCAAAGAGAAGGCATAATTTCTGCTCATCTAGTCTATGTGCAGAATGGACTCAAACAGGTTTTGATCCCACTGGAGGAGGTCACAAAGACAGCAGCTCATCCTGCATGGCTGTAAGTAACTGTCCTATCTATAAATTTGTGGAGCCTTTTTAAACATTCCTTCCCAGAGCAAAACACAACCATACATTTCTAGTAAGAGCAATTCGCTTTTGATGATGAATTCCTACCAAAAAAATTAAGACATTCTTCAGAATCCTCAAAGGCAATAATGCAAATAATAGAAACAGAATAAACATACAATAAAAAAGGATCAAATACAAGGTCATCTCATTAATAATAAGGGATTACTGTTGAAAATGTCCAGGATCTTATTGGAAGGACTTTATTTTCTGTAATAATAGCTTTGATTGGAGAATGCCAATGTCAAAGCGACTTCATTTTCCTCTGATAATGCTTTCATGACCGGGTGTAGATAGCTCTGAGAGTGTTCACATGGTTGAGGAGCATGACTGGTAGAAGAGGGAACATATTATTTAAAATATTCAAAAACAGGGGGTGCCTGGGTGGCTCAGTCATTAAGCGTCTGCCTTCAGCTTAGGTCATGATCCCAGTATCCTTGGACCTAGCCCCTCATCGTGCTCCCTGCTCAGCAGGGAACCTTCTTCTCCCTTTCCAGCTCCCCTGTGCTTGTGATTCCTCTCTTGCTGTCCGTCGTAACTAAATAAAATCTTTTTAAAAAGTAAAATATTCAAAAATGAAACAAAACATACTATATGCAGGTAATTAATTTTAAAAGGTACTGTATTTTTTATTTCATAGAGACAGTATAAGTTGAATTAGGGGCTTTTAAAAATTATTTTATTTTTTTCACCATGGTAAGTATACTCTTTAATCTCCATCGCCTGTCTGACTCATCTCCCCATTCACCTCCCCATTGGTGACTATGAGTTTGCCCTCCGTGAAACTGAGTTAGGTTTAAGCAAGTCTGGCCCCTCTCTTCCTGTTCTGCTCCCCTTCCCAAGTATTTCTGCCACCTTATGCCAAAAGGGCCAAAATACACCATTACTGAGTAATTACCTGGAGCCCTATAGGCATTTACCAAGAATCATTCATTACCTGAAAGCAAATATTCTCTGAGCCAAATTCAGCTCAATCCTTGTTTAGCTGTGAGTAAGAAAGTGACCAAGACAAACATACCAGGTGAGGGGACTATATAGGAAGGACATACATATGGGAAGCCATACAGTGAGCAAAAGGCAAAGTGAAAGGATCATGGAAGCAAGCACGGCTAGGTATCCATATACAGATAATGGATATAATCATCAAATTCCAGGGAAAAGTAACCAATGCCCTTTTAAAATCAAGGAAACATCCTCTGGATCCCATTGTCTTAAGCACAGAAAGCAAACCACTCACTCACGGAAATGAGCCACTTCCTGTTCTCACCACAAGGCGGGGCTCTCCTTAGGCTCTGCAAAACTGCGTGTTTAGACCTGAAACAGTGGGAAGGTTGATGTAGAGGAACCCCATCCATAGACCATGCTCCCCCAGTCAATTCAGGTTTACATAGGACTTGCTGCCAACCAAAGACTTTAGGCAACTATAGAGTTCTGTCCACTGAGGACCCCCTCATTACTGATGTTGCGTCTATACAGACAAAGTCACCTCTGCATTGCAGCAGCCACAGCCATCACTTTCTTTCCTCAAGCTGAGCTCTCTGCTAGGGAACTGAGCTCTCTGCCTCCCGCCTTTTTCTTCTTTCTTTTTATTTCTTGGATCTCGTTATTTTATTTTTGTGTTATGACAAGTAAAGTGAAATGTTATGCAATAGCAGATAGGGAGATATGCCACCCAGATTATTCTTCAGGAAAAGACTGGCTGCCCAGCTATGAAGACCACAGTCATCAGAGGGCAGCTGTCAGCTCCTTCACAGTCTTGGCTACAAAGAACCACCTCACTCACGCCCATGCCCTTCCAGGAGCAGCAGACCTCCAGGGTCTGGAGTGGGTAGGTAGGAATATGGAGACCCAGGCCACTCAATCCAATGCCAGGCAACTGTAACAAGCAAAGCTTGCCCTGGAGCTTCTCTGGGTCACCAATGCATGTCACCTTTGTCCCCTGGTTAACACTGCTTCCAGCCCTCTTCATTTCAAGGTACTAATCCCTGATAAATATCTTGCATCCCAAACTACATGTCCACGTCTACTTCCAGAGAACATAGCCTACAACAATGAGAAAATAAATTGCTCCGATCATCTGACAATGATAGGCTATTAAATAATTTAGAGTGCTTAGCTTTTGCTTTTATACACTTTTGTGCTTCAGATATTTTCACTGAATCCCCATTTAGTCATTTATTCAATAAATATTCAAGTGCATGCCCTGAGCTTGCACGGTGCTTGGTAAAGTAGACCTGAAAAATATCAGGACTGGAGGTGAAGCAGCCATCTTGGAAGCATGAAAGCGAGAGCAAGGAGCCAAGGGATGGCAGAAGAGAGCCAGAAAGAGACTTCATGGAGCAGTCATGACTATCCTGGATTGCCTAACCTTGACCTTCTCCTTGTGTAAGGAAAGTAACCTCTACTTGGCTTTCTATTATGTGCACTGGAACATCAACCCTCATTGAGAGAATCCCCCAGATGGTACTCACTATGCCTGATGCAAATTCGGTGCCTCAGCCATTGTTTGTTAATTTAATTGATGGACTACATGGAGGAATGAAAGACCATTCTCGGGGCACCTGGGTGGCTAGGTGGGTTAAGCCTCTGTCTTCTGCTCAGGTCATGGTATCAGGGTTCTGGGATCGAGCCCCTCATCAGGCTCAGCAGGGAGCCTGCTTCCCCCCCTCCCTCTGCCTGCCTCTCTGCCTACTTGTGATCTCTGTCCATCAAATAAATAAATAAATAACCATTCTTACTATGATGTGACTGAACATTCCCTGGTCAAATCCAGAAATGCAGCCAGTAGTAAGGAATAGAGCCCTGAAAAGTAGTCTGGTCCCTGACTGCCCACTCCTTGCCTCAAGTCTGCTCCCTTTATTCTTCCCTTTTTCATTTCAAAACTAGATTCATGTTATTCCTTTTATAGTATTGCCAGATGAAAGTGAACAACAAGCAAAGCATTTCTCTAGCAAGATCATTTTTGACACTTTTTTCTTCTATGTCTCGTATACAAAGAGGAGGAAAATCTGACACATGGGCTGTGGGGCTGTATAAACATATAGCATATTACTTAAAATGGTACCGTTTCAGGGGAGCTGAGAGATAAATGGCATGCCTATAATCATGCCCGCACCATCAATACGCTTCAAATTACTATCTACTCTCAAAAGTGGAGAAAATAGTAAAGTATTTTTTATGAAACTTCAGAGGTTGTATATTTTGGTAATTTGTTATATCATAAAGTCCTGGACACAGAAGGGGTCTTAAGATTCTATTTATCTGAAGGGAAGTTTTCAGTTAGTTGTTCGATTGGGATGGAAGAAGGCCACCAAAAAAAGCCTGATCCATGAAGCAAATCCAGGCTCACTGAGGTTCGCAAACGTTTTCCACCAAAATTGCCAGGCACTGGCAGTATAACACTCAAGTCAGCTATCTCCCTATAAACTTCCTTATTCCCAACAATGTTTCCTCTTAATTTTTTGATTTACATATCTATTCAACAGACTTTCCCGAAACACCAATTATGTACAGGCACAATAGAAATAATAATAGAAAACGAAGTAAAGGTTTCTTTTCTCACACAATGAGAAGGTCAGAGGCAATCCAGGCACTAGAAGGAAATAAGGCCTGGTCCTGGATCTCAAACTACAGAACTTATGGACTGACATAAACACACACAGAGCACTTCAATATAATATCATGTGTCTAATAGAGGTGTGCATGGACTGTTTGGAGAAATCCCAAAGGAGGGAAACCTAGCCTAGCATGGAAGAACAGTACAAGAAGTTTTCTCAGAGAAAATGGTCTTTGAGTTATCCTAAACAATGAACGGAAGTTACTTCCACCTACTGTGAGTATATCCAAATCCAACTCCTTCTCCACAAACCCACCTCTACTAGCTACGTCCGTCATCCCCTTACCTGGGTCACCACAAGAGTCTCCTAAAGGGTCTCCCAGCTATACACTCAGGCCCCTACAGCAGCCAGAGGGAGCCTCTTAAAAGGGAAATCAGATGATATCACTCCTCTAATACTTTCGTACATCCTTAAAATAAAAGTCTTTGCCATATCGCTAGGAAATGATATGATCTGGTATCTGGCTACCTATTCAATTTCATTTCCTATACCTCTTCCCCTGACTCACTGCTCTCCATCTACACTTGCACGCTTGACATGCCTCAAACACAAGAAACCTATATCAGGGTCTTTGTACTTGCTGTTCTCTCTGCTTAGAAATAGTCTAATGGCTTACTCACTTCCTTTGGGTCCCTGCTCAAATGTCACTGCCTCAGAGAGGCCCTCCAGGACCTTACCATTGAAAATACTGTGTACCATCCCCTGTTTGACCTCATTTTTTCTTCCCAACACTTGTCAATATCTAACATTATATGTAATTACCCATTGCCTATCTCTCCCTCCAGAATGTAAATCCGATGAGACTAAGATATTATTTCAATGTCATGTCCCCGGTACCTGCAGCAATTCCTATTATTCACAGCAGACACTCAATAGACATCTGTTGAATAAATAAACCCACTGCATATGCCCACAACCCAAAAAAGAATAAAAGGACAGTGTGTTTAGAAGTGCTTTACATGGCAGGCCCAGGCTCTCTGCTTCTGTTCTAATTGAGCTAAACAACCTGTCTAGCTAACTGCATGAAACCAAACAAAGGCAAGATCATCTTCAAAGTGGGTATACAGGTGGGGGTGGTAGGAGGGTCTGGGCAGGATTACCGGCCTGAAAATGTTGGAAACCCTATCGTGAGTGAATCAGAGCCATAATACTAAAAGCCTTTTTAAATCCTTCAAGTTCTAAGTGACTGTAACACCCAAGTCTACATTAGAAACTCAACTACCTCAGCTTGATGTCACACCATAAAGATAGGGTACCGTGATTGACAGGGTTCCCGAAGAAACGTTGCTGTGCTGTCTCAGTGGGAAGCTATGTAAGAACTTCCTACAGAGAGAGAGGTAAGAATTCTTAAAATGGTGACCCATAGGCCCATTCTGTATTTAAGGACTGGGGGTGGGGGCTCCATTGTATTTTTATGCATTCAAACATTAGAAAAATTCATATTAAAACCCATATATTGTATTAGCTCTTGAAAATAGAAGAACTCTAGCAAAACATAATAGTCTGCTGGAGCCTAGGCACAGCCATTCCCTTCGCTCTGTAGCTTGCCACCATGCTTGACACAACCTCTTTATTACCTCAGATGGGTTCTCTCATTTACTTGAACTGTCTAGGCCATGCTAGTCTTGATTCCTGGCCTTAGACTTGATTGGTTACTTGTCCCAGAGTCGAGAAGATAATAAAAAGAGCAAAACACTCAATGCCAAGAACCACCAAGTATTAAAATGACCCAAGTCCTTGCAGAAAGGTAGAGCTGGAAGAGGCCTCAGAAATCATCCAGTCAACTCTGTTATTAAAGTTGGAGGAAAAGAAGCCCAGGTGGGTCAAACTTTGAACAGATCAACGTTGTATCTCCGGATGTCAATATGGGTCTTAACCTTCCAATAAGCGCTTATCAGAACATATATTTGTAGGTTAGCAAACATTGCCATGTAACCCTGGTCAGTGTCATGGCCACCCACAGACCTTCATCCCTAACGTTTGGAAAACACTTTAAAAATCTAAATATTTAAAAAAAAATCTAAATATTAAGAAAAGATAGCATTTATAACCATGTAAGGGCAATTGAGAAAAATCTTTGGAATAAAATCTCATGCGGCCTGGACAAGATTTGGAGAGCTGAGTTGGCCTCTGTCAGAGATAAATTCTTTTGGTGAAAGGCCAGATCGTAAATATTTTTAACTTTGTGGGCCATACAGTCTCTATGGCAACAACCCAACTCCGCTGTTGTAGCAGGAAAGCAGCTAGAGACAATAGGTAAATACATAGGTGTTACTCTGTTCCAATAAAACTTTAGTTATGGACGCTGAAAGTTGGATTTCATATAATTCTGTGTCATGAAACAATACTCCTGGATTTTGCAAGGTGGGGTGAGGGGGAACCATTTAAAAATGCAAAAAAGCATTCTTAGCTCCAGGGCCATACAGAAACAGGTGGAGGGCAGGATTTGACCTGGGGCTGTAGTTTGCTGATTTCTGATCTAGAAGGTGAGGGCAGGTAAGAAGAGTGGCCAGTCCTGCTTGTCCTGCTGTCCCAGGGCTCCTTCCAGTTTGAATATAAGAGATCTCCCAACTCACAGGTCTGGCTCTCTAATGGTAGTATTTGAACTGTCTTACAGTTCAAGTTTACCCAGTTACTCATATTCTCTTATTGGCTCTTCACGATGATCCTATTGGACACACAGAGCAGGTCTAGGTGTATACTGCATTTCAAATTTGTTCACTTTTTGTACAGGTTATAATGACAACAGCAGAAGCAAAATTTGCCCAAAATATCACCTCCTCCGGAAAAAATATTTGACCTTTTTTTATACTTCTCTATTCTTTTTTACTGAATTGGTAGATAAAATATAATGCACATAAAATGGTATGTTCCAGTTCTTCCCATAGTGGATCTATGCATGACAACATATTCTTAAATAAGCCTCGTGGTGAATATTTAAGCTTCTGTGAAATATGCCATTATTTATTTAATCTGTTCTCCTTTGTTGGACATTGAGGAACTTTCCAGTTATTTACTATGATAAATAATGAATGTTGCAATGAATATCTTCACTCACTTTACTTTTATAGGACTATTTCCTTGATAGTCCTAGAAAGGAGATTACCAGATAAAGAACAGTAACACCAGATAAAGTAACAGTAACTTGATTATTAATATGCTTTGGACATTCTTTTCAAAAAACTTATACCAAAGCAGTTTTCATTAGCACGGGGTTAAAACAATGGGCCATGGAGTAGCCAAGCTCTGTCACAGACTCTGGTGTGACCTTGGGAAGTCACTTCTACTTAAAGCTTGAATCATGCCACCCATCAAAAGAGGAACATAATCTAGGTCTTCTGCGAGACTGAAAAGAGAAAATACATGTAAAGTTGAACCACAATAAGCAACTTCCAAACACCAGTGCAGGCGCTGTGAGATGCGGATGATGGGACTGGTAACAGTGGGGAGGAGGGTGTCAGCACAGTGAAGCTGAGCTCCGGTGTCTCTGGGGAGAACGGATGTTCAGAGTCCAGTGCCTTGCCCAAAGCCACATACTTGGTAAAGAGCACTTCAGACTCGAATTTATGCCTTTTTTTTTTTCTCTTGTCCTTTTTTTGGTCTGTTTTTTGTCCCTGCCAGGCTTTATATGAACATATTCTGTACTATTTGATTCAGGGCTACAGGTTTGTGGTGCATCAGTCTTACACAATTCACAGCACTTACCGCAGCACATGGCCTCTCCTCCCCAGTGTCCATCCCAGCCATCCCATCACTCCCACCCCCCTCCCCTCCAGCAACCTCAGTTTGTTTCCTGAGATGAAGAGTCTCTTAGGGTTTGTCTCCCTCCCTGGTCCCATCTTGTTTCTTTTTTTCCCTCCCTTCTCCCACGACCCCTGCCCTGCCTCTCAAATATCAGAGAGATCATATGATAATCGTCTTTCTCTGATTGACTTATTTCGCATAGCATGATACCCTCTAGTTCTATCCACATCGCTGCAAATGTGCCGTTTCCTTTTGATGGCACCTGAGGATCTCCTGGGACTTGGGTATATAAGTAGTTTTGATTTCTTGCTCACTCCCCAGGGCATTTCATCTGCAGTCTGACTTGTAAGTCCCAGATATCAGCCAATCTGTTCCTTCCAGATTCTTGGACCCCCAACTGTCCATCTCTAACCTGCTACCCAAACCCAGAGGCAATGCCTTTTACCTTTCTATTTCCTAAATTAAACAAGTAACAGATGAGCATATCCACACCATAATGTTTCTGCCTTCAGGCCCTCTGATCAGCCTGGTCACTAAACTTGCCACAGCAGTTTCCTTTCTGACAGTATTCAGATTGCTTTAAAGGAGATGTCGACAAGTTCTAACTCTGAGTTCATTTAGATCCATAATCTTTTATCCACATTCTGATATTTCAAGGTTAATGAAATCAGGACTCTGAAACTGAGAATTAATATCCAAGAAGAATTCATATGAAAAATAAATATAATACTTCTTCCTCTTTCTTTCTTCCTTTACAAAAACAATATCCCCAAGAAAGGTCACAATTAGAGGCAAGAATAATTGCCATCAGAATTTTGACGAAACCTATAATCTCTATTTTCTATAATCTTATTCTGAAAGAAATACAAAGATAGACTTTACCAACTTTCCATGCCAGCTCTTAATCGGTCCTCCCAAGACTGTTTTCTCTAAGTTTACTCACTGATGTAACCATGCTTCTAGGTGTTTATTGCACTGGGTAACAACTGTGATCTACAGTATTTGAAGCAAATCTGGTTCCAGGAATTAAGGATACCTGTGGTTATGGAATGGGGGATATGTGCATCTAGAACATGTGTCAGGAGAATTTTTTCTTATATAGCCAGTTAGTAAAGGTTTTAGCCTTTCCAGGCAAAAGGTCTCTGCTGCAACTCCTCCACTCTGCTGTTAATAGCACAGAAGCCGTCACAGACTAGTATAAACAAATAGGTGAGGCTGTGTCCCAATTAAACTTCATTTACCAAAGCAGATGGTAGGCCTGCAGGCCACAGTTTGCTGACCGCTGGTCTAGAAGCTGATCAAACTTGCTAGCACTTCTTCATGTCAGTATCTTCGCACTTTGTAACACTTGATAATACTTCAGTGGCACATACAATCTCCGTTTTGGTGTTTCTGGTACTTTGTGATACTAGCCCATGGGGAAGGCTTCTTGGGACTTGGTGGCACTTATGCTTCTAGACCCTGATAGCACTTGAGGTTTTATGCTTGAGGATTCTTGTGGTTGTGAGGGCTAGTGGCATTTACATTTCAGGAAGAGTTATCTAACGGCATTAAGGGTGATTTGCCAATCCTGAAGTCATAGCCCTGAGCCCATAGTAAACATTCAGAGAATGCTGGTTGATTGAATGAATGACCTCTTCAGGAGTCTTCAAGGTGTGCTAAAAATTCTGTCTCTAATATTTACAATTTCTCTATTTCATGCTTTGTATTCATCAAAAACTGGCTACTTAATTTGGAAAAAGTGACAGACCTTGGCCAATAGGTGGCATGGGTATTCATTAATTCATACGTGCTATCACCATGTTAGAAAATATTAGCTGAGAATCTACCATGTACAGGGTATACTACTTCCTCTAACAGATCGTTTCAAATGTTGTATTGAGGTATCTGGGTTCACAGCTTTATAAATATCTCTTATTGAAACGTGGTATATCTTCCAAAGTGCTCTGGAGAAATTTCTGCATTTCCAAAGGAATGAGAATGGTGTTATACACAGATCCTACTGGTCTCATTCTTAAATAAATATGGAATTTTAACTTTCTTGTGTACCTCTCTGAGAATGTGCTATTATTCTAAGTCAGAAAACTCCAATTTTATAAGCATAAAATAAGAGAAGGCCAGTTTTACCTTTTGACCTAAGAACATGAGGAATAAAACACCACTTTGAAAAACCTTCACTTATCTTCAATGAATTTGTTTTTTATAAAATAAAATAACTAAGGGAAGATGGCAGCATTTCTGTAGAAGGAGTTTGCAAGCTGGTCTGAAAAGCCATACTAACTACCAAGGTTTTGGCACCATCATGTGGCCATTTAGATTTAGCCATTAAAAACTAAAGTAAGTGCCACTGTAACCAGTGTATTCCCACAACTCCACACAAATCATAACCAATCCCTGGAAATAAAGAGGAAACTCTTCAAAACAGAGTTTCAGTCAAACCTGATCTCTGACAGGGGACAAAAGATTATTATCCTCAAGCTATTACCTGACTTATCAAGTTAGCTCGCTGTTTTAGACCCAGTAATTGTCAAGCCTTGTGGAATGTTCTAAATGTCTCCTGGATCTTCTGTGTGGCTCCCACTGCCAGCACCCTAGTCCAGGTAACACATCTGTTTCTCAGCCAATCTGTCTCTCAGGCTTCTAGACCCATCTCCCTGCAAACACTCTTGATTCCCTCCAATACATCTCTGCTCTGTTGCCACAGTGATTTGTGTTAATACAAAACTGATGGTGTCACTCTTAAAGTCTACCTAAAACCCTTCAATAACATCCCACTTTTTTTTTTTTTAAGATTTTATTTATTTAGTTATTTGACAGAGAGAGATCACAAGTAGGCAGAGAGGCAGGCAGGGGTGGGGGGGCAGGCTCCCCGCTGAGCAGAGAGCCTGATGGAGGGCTCGATCCCAAGACCTCGAGATCATGACCTGAGCTGAAGGCAGAGGCTTTAACTCACGGAGCCACCCAGGCCCCCCAATAACGACTCACTTCTCAAGAAAAATGTCCCAATCCTAACATGGTCCACAGGCCTCACCAAGCTGTCCAGTGCAGCAGCCTCTACCCACATGTGGTTATTGAGCCCTTGAAATAGGCCTGGTACAAATTAAGTGTGCTGTTGGTATGAAATGCACCCTAGGCTTTGACTACTTAAACCATAAAAAAGAATCTTGCCATTTGCAGCGATGAAGATGGAACTAGAGGGTATTACACTAAGTGAAATAAGTCAATCAGAGAAAGACAATTATCATATGGTTTCACCCATATGTGGAATTTAAAGAACAAAACAGAGGAGCATAGAGGAAGGAAGAGAAAAATAAAACAAGACAAAACCAGAGAGGGAGACAAACCATAAGAGACTCTTAACCATAGGAAACAACCTGAGGAATGCTGGAGGGGAGAAGAGTGGGAAGATGGGGTAACTGGGTGATGGTCACTAAGAAGGGCCCATGACATAATAAGCACTGGGTGTTATATAGGACTGACGAATCACTGACCTCTACCCCTGAAACAAATAATACACTATATGTTAATTAATTGAATTTAATTAAAATAAAATTAAATGTAAATAAGTAAAAAATAATCTCATTACTAATTTTTTAAAGTGTGCATTTTGCAGTCTTTTTTAAACTTTCTATTTTTTTTTTTAGATTTTTATTTATTTATTTATTTGACAGAGAGAGACCATGAGAGAGGGAACACAAGCAGGTGGGGTGGGAGAGGGAGAAGCAGTCTTCCCGCAGAGCAGAGAGACCAATGTGGGGCTCGATTCCAGGACCCTGGGATTATGAACCAAGCTGAAGGCAGACACTTAACTGACTGAGCCATCCATGCACCCCCTCATTACTAATTTTTATAGTGATTCCATGATTACATTACATGAAATGATGATGCTTTGGGTAGATTGGGTTAAATACAATATATTTTAGACTTATTTTCACCTGTTTATTTTTACCCCTACAAATGTGGATCTAAAACCTGAGGCCATAGTAAAGCAAAAATGGAAAGTTCCTTTCCCAGTGGCACTTACATCTCATGGGAGAAATAGGGCATAAACAACATGTATCAGAGAGGATGTAAGATAATGACACACCTTAAACAAGAAGGGAGATGTGAGCTCCTGGACTGGTGGTTGAATTTTATGTAAGCAATTTTAGGCAAGGCATCACTGACTAGAGGATTTTGAGTCGGAGGAAAAGTGAGAGAAGATACCAGGAGGAAAATTCATTATGGGCAGAGGAAAGAGCAAGGGCAAAGGCAGGGGCAGACCTTGTTTATTTAAGAACCAGCAGAGAGGTCAGTGTGGCTTAAACTCAGCTAACAAGACAAGAAGTGGAGGTCAGGGTCATACCAAGAGCCAGATCTGTGTACTTTAAGCTGAGGGAGAAAGGAAGCTACCAGAGATTTTCATTATCGCATTTATGCTGATGCAGAAATTTTATCTCTGGGGGCACCTGGGCAGCACAGTCAGTTAAGCATCAAATTCTTGGTTTGGCTCAGGTCATGATCTCAGAGTCATGAGTTCGAGCCCTGTGGGGAGGTGGGGGTGGCTCTGCACTGGGTGTAGAGTCTACTTAAGATTTTCTCTCCCTCTGCCCCTCCCCCTTCACTAGCGTGCATGTGCTTGCATGCTCCCAAAAGAAAGAAAGAATGAAATCTTATCTCCAGCCCTAGCTCTTTACTTGACTCAAACCTATATATTCAACCACTTGGTTGTCTAAAAACTCTTTTAAATGTTACCTAGACACCACTGATTCCTGATATCCCGGTCCTCTATGCCCTCCCAAGACCTGTTTCTCACCCAGGATTCCTTGTCTTGCTAAAGTTGAATCTACATAAACCTATTTACCACTTACATTAAAATAATTTAGAATAAAAAGCTTCCAGTTTCAGCTCCAATATGTACAAATATTCAAAAATTGTCGGGACACCTGGGTGGCTCAGTCATTGGGCGTCTGCCTTTGGCTTAGGTCATGATCCCCCGGTCCTGCTATTAAGCCCCACATCAGGCTCTGTGCTCAGTGGGGAGCCTGCTTCTCCCTCTCCTGCTCCCCCTGTTTGTGCATGTGCTGTTTCTTTCATTCTCTCTGTCAAGTAAGTTAAATCTTAAAAAAAAAAAAAAAAGTCTTCAAAATTATCACTCTCAAATTCCAACAAGAAACAGCTGAACAAACTGAAAATCAATGGCTCTTCTTGGACCCATCACAGAACTAGGGTAACAAGGCAGATAATACCCTGAAATCTGGAGAGACAGGTGCATGCATTGAGTTACAGCCAATATCTGCTTACTTGGAGAAGAAGCTACTGGTAGCCTCAGATTCTACAGGGTTGCTACAATTACAGAGAATTTGACTCCTACGCAACTGACAGATGTCAAAGGCTTTTCCAAGTTAGAAATGAAATCCAGAGGTAAAATATTTACAGAAGCCATGAAATCTAAAAGACAGGTTTGACTACCTAAAAGTGATGAACTTCTATACAACAAAAGGAAAAAAAGATTAAAAGATAACTAGGAAACTGGAGGGAATCATTTATAGCATAGGTAACAAAAGCCAATGTCCATAATATATTAATAACACCTAAAAATCAATTTTTTTGAAAAAGAAAACCTAACACATTAAAGTATAAACAGGATGGGGCACCCAGGTAGCTCAGTTGGTTAAGTGGCTGCCTTCAGCTCGGGTCATGATTCCAGGGTCCTGGGATCGAGCCCCACATCGGGCTCCCTGCTCAGCAGAGAGCCTGCTTCTCTCTCTCCCCCTCTCCCTGCCACTCTGCTTACTTGTGCTCTCTCTCTAGCTCTCTGTCAAATAAACAAATAAAATATTTTTTAAAAAATTATAAAGTATAAACAGGTATTCGGAAAAAAAAAATGTTGTATTTGGGGAGAATCTAGTGGATTGAGAAAGAATGTTAAGAGACAGATAACATTCAGTGTCAAAGGGACATGGGAAAAAAAGACACTGTAAAGCAGCATTGGTAGGAGTTTATATTGGTAAATCTTTCTCAGTGGACAATTTGACAGCATTTGCCAAAATATTAAATGTGCAGATTTTTGAGCCAACAATCTCACTTCTATAAATTATTACGGGAATATATAGAAATATAAGTATGAGCAAGTTCTTGTTACAATGTTTCTAATGCTGAAAATTGGAAACAATTTAACATTCACCATTAGGAACTGGTTACTTGCTGGCACCTGGGTGGCTCAGTTGGTTAAGCATCTGCCTTTGGCTCAGGTCATAATCCCAGGGTCCTGGGATTAAGGCCCACATTGGGCTCATTGCTCAGCAGGGAGCCTGCTTCTCCCTTACCTGCACTCTCCCTGCTTGTGCTTCTTCTCACACTCTCTGTCAAATAAATTCTTAAAATCTTAAAAAAAAGGAACTGGTTAGGGTAGGTATAACCTACCTTAACCTAACTTACCTTCAGTAAGGTTCTATGGATGTGATCAAGGCCTACTGTAACTCATCTATAGTCTTAAGAAAATGTCCATGATTTCTATTTAAATAGCCGAAGCATGATATTCAGAGCCTTACCTCAAAAAAAAAAAAAAAAAAAGCACTTAATGTATTTATCCAAGACTTCTTTTTTGGCCCCACCATGAAGTTTTAGTTTCTTCCAAAAGAACCTTTACAGGTTAAGTTTGTTTCTGTAGGGTTTATGTTCTATGTTGCCATTATGAGTGAAATATATTTTTCTACTATATTTCCTATATAAATTTACATACAGTTACAGATAATGTGTTGTTTTTATATAAGAAATCTGATTTTGTACATTTAGTTTATAATTGAACTCCTTAATGAACCTTCATATTGTTTCTAGCAGTTTCATTACCTACCCCTTCTATTTTTTATATTTCCTTTTCTACCCACCCCCCCAAGAGAAGGTGTTAAATACTATGGCAGTTCAGGGGAATTTTATTGCTAAACACCTGGGAAAAGAGAGTAGGGAACCAAAGAATTACACATATTGGGAAACGAAATTGTTTTGCAAAATCAGGTAAGTCACGATGTGGTCACTGAGCTAACATTCCTAAAATCATTCTCCATCTAGGCAGTGGTGGTATTCACATACTTTTCAAGTTTTCTCCAAATGAAAACTTGGATAGGAACACAATATGTAAAACCAAGCTTATCTGGTTGATGCTGTCCTAAACATTACTCTTTTTCCACACATGGGGGTCCAAAGATAACTTTCGGACACAAACAGTGCCTTTGCTACAGCCCTAATGGAATGTCCCATGAGCATCATCTTCTGGGATTTGATTTGGCTTTAAGGAACCAAAAAACAAAATATTGCACATAGTGATTCTTTGCTTTAAAGCTTATTTAATCAATTCTTGAAAATTCCTACCTGTTGCTCTTAAAAACATACCATACTGAGTGATTAAAATACCAATGTTCCTGTTGATTTGATGTCTTTATAAAGATTATCAATTTAACAAAGGTCTTACTCTGTATGCCCACCACTGCTTAAGGAGAGACAACTTAGCAGAAGTCAGGAAAATCAAATCCAAAGTGGAAAGGAAGGGGGGAAAAGAAACTTTTAGAACAGTATAGACCAACGATGGAGCTTTACAACAATGGGGCTTTCACCCAAAACTGTGCCTGATGCAAATGGTTCTTCAAGTTCAATTTACATAATTGGCTCAAGAGATGTCTGCTGTCTGGCAAGCGTTCACTTATAAATTTGGTTCTTTTCGTCCTATGTCAGGTAGGGCTGGCAGCTGTGCTTCAGGACTTCTCTTACTCTCCTGGCACACGTCTCTGTGTGCTTGCATAAAATTCCATCTGGTGGTATATGGAGGGATTTTAATTACGAGACTGCATTTGGTGAGTGGATGAGATAATACATCAAAAGTTTTCCACATGATGAAATTGCATCTCCCAGCATTATACTTTTTTGAATCACTGACGACACTAAACCACATTGTTTGTGAGCAAAAGCCTTTCTCCCCAAATCATGTTTTACAGCAGAAGGAGCTGTCATGCTCTGAGTAAGCACACTGACCAGAAGGCTTTCTCTAAAGCCAACCCTGTCAGCTGCTCAGGCTCTATAGAAAGTACAGTATGGCGCAGGGATTAAATGAGTATCTTTGGTAACTGCTTTGCCACGATTGGTATAAAAAGAATAAATACACAATTGAGGGAAATTGCAGCTATCCAGATGCACATTACTTAATTAGCTTAGCCACAAATGAATGCGCTAATCATTTTCCCCTTAACAAGTCCTGCGTTCACTTCTCTTTCTTACAAGTTAATTGTACCCCCCATCCGCAGGCTCTGGCTACATTCTAGCTTTCTGTCTCGGTTTAAGTCTGGGTTTAGAAACTACAGAATGCAATATCTCCTCTCATAGCCAAATGATGCATGTGTAAGTTCTATTCCAGTCCATTTCCTCCTGCCCACAGAACTCACATTGACCCTGAATATACTGCACATTTTTTTTTATGCATCAAGTATTGCTGATGAAAAGTCTGATATCATTCTGATTTTCTTTTCTTTGTAGGTAATTTGTTTGCTTGGTTTTTGTTGCTGTTTTGTTTTGTTTTGTTTTGTTTTAATCAGTGGTAGCCTTTAGGATTTTCTTTGTATCCCTAGTGTTTTGAAGTTTCACTACAAAGGGTTACTTTTTGTGAAAGGTGTAAGGTCTGTATGTAGGTTCATTTTTTGGCATCTGGACTTCCCATTATTCCAGCACCATTTGCTGAAAAGATTATTCTTTCTCTGTAGACGTGCCTTTGCTCCTTTGTCAAAGATCTGAGCAGTCTATTTCTTTTTTTTTTTTAATTTTTATTTATTTATTTGACACAGAGAGAGATCACAAGTAGGCAGAGAGAGAGAGAGAGAAGGAAGCAGGCTTCCCACCGAGCAGAGAGCCTGATGCGGGACTCGATCCCAGGACCCTGAGATCATGACCCGAGCCGAAGGCAGAGGCTCAACCCACTGAGCCACCCAGGTGCCCCTGAGCAGTCTATTTCTAAGCTCCCTATTCTATTCCACAGATTTATGTCAATCTATATGTCTGTTCTTTAACCAACAACATGCTATCAGTTTACCCTGCAAGAAAGGTACATACTCACACCAACAGTTTCACATTGTCTTTTTATCCTCATCCCACCAACACTAAATGTTATCTATCCTTTCAATCATTTTTCCAATCTACTAGACAGTCCCCTTCAAAAAAAAAATATTTTCTGTTTACCCTTTTCTGTTTTTACCTTTTCTGTTTACCCTTTAATATATTGGGTGATTATTTTAATGATTTGTTGATACTGTTTACATATTGTGTATTGACATTTTGTTACCAATTTGTAAATAGTTCCCTCAAGTCTCTTCGCTACCTTTTAACTTTTTCTTTTCTTTTGTTGAACAGAAGTTCTTCATATTTATGTAGACAAACCCATCTTTTAGATTTCATGACTTGTATGAACATTTTACTTTTCGGTTTCATTTCTAACTTTAAAAAGCCTGTGACACCTGCCAGGTGCTTCAGAGTCAAATTCTCAGTTTAATTCTAGCAACCATGTGGAATCTGTGGTTTACATATTTTCATTTGAAATTTTTGCTTTCTCATCTCAGTGTTCTACCTTTCTTATTATTTAATATTTGACTTAGCCAATGTCTCTAAAACTACCTTGATTAATGTTTCTATCTCACAGGAAATAAACTCCCAGTGCAAAATGGGCAAAAATAAATGTACATTTCACTCCTAAGTACATACCCCAAAGAATTGAAACCAGGTGTTCAAACAAAAACTTGTACACAGATGTTTATGGCAGGACTACTCACAAAAGCCAAAATGTGGAAATAACCCAAATATCCATCAGATGATGAATGAAAAAACAAAATGTGATATATCATACTTTGGAATAGTATTCGGTTATTACTTGGAAAGAAATAGTGATACATACCACAAAGTAATGAACCTTGAAACCTTTATGCTAAGTCAAAGAAACCAGATACAAAGGTTCACATATTGTATGATTCCATTTATAGGAAATAATCGAGAATAAGTGAATCCCTAGAGACAAAAAGCAAATGAGTGGTTGCCAGGGACTGTGGGATGAGAGTAATAGAGATTGATTGCATAATAAGTATAGGGTTTCTTTATGGGATGATGAAAATGTTTGGGGACTACACAGAGGGAATGGTTACACAACATTTGTGAATATACTAAATGTCACTGAATTGTACACTTTAAATGGCTAAGTTTTCATTATGTGACTTGTACCTTGGTTTTCTTTAAATCCAAATATATAATAAACATTTCCTTCTAAGGTGGGGATCTTAATCTCCACCTACTGCAAAGGGGTGTTATAATGCTTAGATGATAAACAGCAAGATAGAGCACTGTGCAAATACGGCATGATCACATAGATCACATTCATGACTGTTTTCCCTTCTAGGACAGATTTTGCCTTCCTTTCAAAGCTTCTCAGCTGTGGTTTGTCATTCGTAAATCTGTTAGGACAACAAATTGCTTAGTTTCCACCCCTGCTCTGCTAGAATTTCAATAAAAGGAAGGTCATGGTTAAAATTCTAGCCCATCTCTGTCCCTGCTCCAATTAGGAGCCGGCAGCTGGTGTTCCTACTGACTGGATTACAAACTGTGTGGACTCAGGAAAAAAAAAAAAAAAAAACATAAAAGGCAACACTGTGAGCCCCTTCCCTAAGGGTACAGCTCACTTTGGTGTTGCTGTTTTCTTTTCTTATTCAAAAATTAAACATTGTTGAGTACCAACTATGTGTTGGGTACTTGGGATGTATTCACCAACAAACCAGTCAAAAATGCCAGTCCTTGTGGAGCTTGCCTTCTGTAGAGGGAGGGAGAAAAAATAATAATAAACTTAAGAAGGAAGTAAACTTTATAGTATGTTAAGAGGTGAAGAAATGCTATGGGAAATGGGAAAAGTAAGGAGCATGAGGAGAGTAAGGTAGGGTGCCCTTTCTAATAGGTGATCAGGCTAAGACTCCTTGGAAGAGCGGCATGTGAACAAAGACGTTAAGGAAGAAAGAGGTAGACCTCCAGATGCCAGATAAATATCAGATAGATCCTGCCATTTATCATGGAGAGTGCCGCCTCATGCAGAGCCCTAGGCAAATGTTCTAAAGCAGAGACATGTTAGAGCCTCAGCAAGGAGACCGGTGTTGGCAGAAAGGAGTAAGAGATGGAAGAGAAGATGGAAATGAGGTCAGACGGGTAAAGGGGACAACAGATCATGTCAGGTCCTTGTGGGAAAGTATAAGGACTTCAATCATGAGCAACTACCAAGGTTCTGAGTAGAGGTCTTGCTTGTGTCCAACTTGACTTCTCATTGTTCTAGCTGGGTTTCCCTCAATGACTCCAACTCAGCATATTACCCCCAGAATCATAGGCTTCTTGTGCACATTTCACAGTCTTCTTAATCCTGCCTCTTCCTTTAGCAGCTGCTGCAGCTACTCATTCTCTATGGTTGCTAGTTCTTTGATCTCCTTTGTCCCAGAGCAGCTAGAGCACACCCTCCCATAAGCCCCCCTGCATACCACTTTCTTTCAGCCCAGGGATTCTTTTGAGGCTAAGCCAAGATGTCTTCCAAGTCACTTGGAATTCTTAATCCAGATGTACAAGAAAGTTAACATCAGCAAAGTCTTTCATGACCATGGCGATCAGAAGTCGAGGAGTAATCCTTCCCTCTTGCATCACCATCAAGAAAACAGTCCTTAGGTGCACTTCATGAGGCTCCTCAGGAAGTCGCACTGGATCCAACACAAGATGCCTCTAGCACTCATTCAACTCAACAACACGTCCTTGTATTGGCTTCTCCTCCCTTCCAGTTTCATTCTTCCATGCTCTATCCCTGCTTCCTGAGACCATATTTCCAATAAACTGACTTCACACAAACATATCCTAAGTTCTGCAGGAACTTGAGGGAAAATTAGGGGAAATCCAGTTTAAGACACCGCCCTACACTTTCAAACTTATTCCTTATTCCTTATTTATTCCTTATTCCTTATTCCTTAGCCTTTATTCCTCCAGAGTGCAATCCCCTAGAATGTGGTACCAGCCTGGAATGTCACAAACAGTCACACTTAACCCAGCTTTGACTGACCACCAGTTCTACCCCAGCTGCCCCTTGAGCTCCCTCTGTTCCCACAGCCGGAAGCAGAAAATGAACCCAGAAAACAGGTGGCCAACAGATTGTGAAAGGGCTGGGAGGCCATGCTCAGAATTTGTAGGCAGAAGAGATTCAATGGATGTTTTTAATCAGGGGAGGAATGTGATCGCATTTTGGAACAATAACCAATGGCATTGTAGATGGTAGATAGGAAGAAGAACGTCTGGAGCCATGCTGGGTGGCCCTAGGTGGAGGGGCTGGCAGAAGAGCTGCAGAGGAAAGATAAACAGATGAGGGAACGTGGTGATTTGAGGTTGTGGTTTAAGTGCTAGATCATACTGAGATCCCTCATATTGAATGGGAAAGCTACAGAAGCCAGGCACAATGAATGGTCTAAAAGAATCAAGACAAAGTGGTGAGAAGGGACAAAAAGGTGAAGATGTGGGGCGCCTGGGTGGCTCAGTGGGTTAAAGCCTCTGTCTTCGGCTCTAGTTATGATCCCAGGGTCCTGGGATCGAACTCTGCATTGCGCTCACTGCTCAGCAGGGAGCCTGCCTCCCACCCTCTCTCTGCCTACTTCTCTGCCTATTTGTGATCTCTGTCAAATAAATAAATAAAATCTTTAAAAAGAAAAAAAGATGAAAATGTAAAATGTCTATCTTATTTCTTAATTATAATTCTGAATGGAAGGCTTGGTATAGAATATATGGATACTAATCACTCACATGAGGTTTGGGGATTATTGGTGGATTTCAAGGATAAATGGACTGAATATGCAATGAAATTCAATTCTGCTTAACTGATAGGAACTAATGATCTCATTTTAAAGTCTAAAGTGAGAATGGACAAAACTTTCTATTAGTTCAACATAAATATTAATATGGAGCCCTGGGTACAGGGCTAGAAAAATGCGGCCAGAGTATGGCCTTAAATTTATTTAGAATAATGGTCAGGTAAAAATGCTAAACCACTTGTAAGAGTTAACTACACAGATACAAATATATGTATATTAATTATCTTTTAAGCCAACTTTAAAAATAAATTTGGTTTATCAACTTGGTGATTTTTCCTTTTTCCTAGTAATTTAACGTTTCTATTTTCTTTCCATAATTGAATAATCCCTCATCTTCCTTTTTACAATTAAAATGATTTTCATATACATGAAAAATAAATAGCCAAGATAAATGCAAAAGCATAGGAATGAGGTCTGTAAACCACCACGGTAGTTTTGCTTGTCTGTTTGGTTCTTTTACTTTTATCGATGTACAAAATCACTTCTGCTAAATTGCATTCATCACCTTGAAAAAAGTCCAGAAAAAAAATTTCAAAAACCCTACAAATCAATACATGTACCAATAAAAAAGTAAATAAACAAACCCCACTGTATCACTTATCTCTTGTCACATTAATGTTTTGTAACTAGCACCCACAAATCCTGATTGGCATACACAGACCATCTTTCAGTGATCTCATCCCGGTGGATTGGCTATGTGGTTCTGCTGATCTCACCGGGCTCTCTCAAGCGTCTGTGAGTTGGATAGGTGGCAGAGCTTTACTGAATCCAGTTAACTGGGCTACTTCTGCTTTCACTCTCCTGGAAACAAATTAGCTAGAAATGTCCTTCTCATGGCAATGGCAGAAGCTCAGTTGCAAAAACACTTCAAGACTCTGCTTGCACCATATTCCTAAAATTCCATTGGCCAAAGCAAGGCCTCTGAGCCCAAAGTTGGGACATTTCATCCTGCTCACGGTAGAAGAGTGCTGAAAAGGAACATGACAAAGGGCACAGATAAAATGAGGGGAAAAAATACAGCCACTGGTGCAATCTCCCATATTCATTGTTCAGAATTTACCCAAGGAAATATTTTAAAAGGATAAAAAACAAAACTATGCATAGGACTCATTCATTAACATACTGATTACAATATGGAAAAATTGGAAATGTAAATATCCATGGATGGGGGCCTTGTTAAGCCATCATGATATAAGAAAATAATCATTTATATTTCTATTAAAATTGATGTAGATCCCTTTTTAAAAAAATCTTTTTAAAAGATAGATTTATTTGAGAGAGAAAGTGTACCCACAAGCCAGGGAGCAGCCAAGGGAGAGATCTTCAAGCAGACTCCCTGCTGAGTGTAGAGCCCATCAGGGAGCTTGAGGTCACAAACCATGAGATCATGAGCTGAGCTGAAATCAAGAGTCAGATGTTTCACTGAATGAGCCATCCAGGCACCCAATCCTTTTCTTTTTTAAATGGAAAGATGTCCGGGGCACCTGGCTGGCTCAGTCGGGTGACCATCAAACTCTTCATTTAGGCTCAGGTCATGATCTCAGAGTTGTGAGACTGAGCCCCTATCAGGCTCTGCACTGAGCATGGAGTTTGCCCAGAATTCTCTCTCTCACTCACTCTCTCTCTCCCTCCCCCTCCGCTCTGCCTCTCCCTCTACTCTCACCCTCTCCCCCCTCAAAAAAAAAAAAAAGACAAAAAACAAGATTAAATGAAAAGAGGTCTATTACATGTAGTAGACAGGAAGGAGATGCAGGGGAGAAATAACTTCCGGAGTAGAATGAATAGTATGAGCGCATTTATGTGAAATGCATACATATTCCCACATGTTATACACCTAAGAAATCTCTCGAGGTCAACTATACTTTCTCTGATTGTAGAGTTTCAGATGCTTATTTCTTTCTCTGTATTATTTGATTTTTTATAACGCACAAATATTTTACAAAAGTCATACAGTACTCAAAAAATAAGTAACTCCTCTTTAAGATTAAATAGAGGGGGAAACAGACCTTTCTTAATTTTATTCCTGATTCATTGTCAAGATTTAGATTGGAAGTCCTACTTTTTATCCACAAAAAAGAGTAAATAAGCATTTAAAAACAAACTTTGGGGGCACCTGAGTGGCTCAGTTATGCATCTGACTCTCGGTTTCAGCTCCAGTCATGATCTTAGAATCCCATGATTGAGCCCCTTGTCTGGCTCCACACTCAGTGGAACATAACAGTGGAGTAAAGCAGCAAATACTGCCATACATAACAGTGGAGTAAATACTGCCACAATGTAACAGGGGAGTCTGTTTGAAATTCTCTCCCTCACCTCTGTTCCTCCCTTCAGCTCCAGTTATCTCTCCCTCGCTGTCTATAATACGTAAATAAAACCCTTAGAAACAGTTAACTTTTTAATTAACTGGGTGGAAAGTACAAGGATATTTGTTATATTATGCTTTATACTCTTGTGTCTTAATTATTTCATATTAAATATTTTGAAAAATTCTTAAGCCAAACCTGTTTTACTACTCCATGTATTTGTATTACAAATGCAATCTTTTATTAGCCTGAGTCTTGATGTCTAAAAAGATGTTCAAATTTGTAAAGATTTTATTTATTTGACAGACAAAGATCACAAGTAGGCAAAGAGGGAGGAGGGGTGCGGGGAGGAAGCAGGCTCCTCAGGGAGCCTCAGCAGGGAGCCTGATATGGGGCTCTATCCCAGGACCCTGGGATCATGACCTGAGCCAAAGGCAGAGGCTTAACCCACTGAGCCACCCAGGCACCCCTCAAATTTGAGACTAATTTTAATAATTTGCTAGACTCCTCTAAAATATAATCACTCGGGGTCAATGAGCAACTTCATGCCCCCAACTACAAGCATTCTGGCTACAGGGCACAAAAAAAAAATATCTACTAAAGAAAAAGAACAAAGAGTAATGTTAAGTAGTAAGCCTAATATGGTGATCCAAAATTGGCCAATATCCCAAGAGGACTATTCACCAGGATGCCTTAAAGTTCCTGAATATAGTTTGTTATCAAAAGAATCTAATGTATGGGGGCGCCTGGGTGGCTCAGTGGGTTGGGCTGCTGCCTTCAGCTCAGGTCATGATCTCAGGGTCCTGGGATCAAGTCCCATATCCGGCTCTCTGCTCAGCAGGGGGCCTGCTTCCTTTCCTCTCTCTCTGTGATCTCTTCCCTTCCTCTCTCCTACTGTGATCTCTCTCTGTCAAATAAATAAATAAAATCTTTAAAAAAAAAAAAAAGAATCTAATGTATGTAACTCGATCTGAGCTTAATATGACCATGCACACAAATTCAGCTGCCACATTTCCAACACATTGTCCTCCACATTCCACCAAAAATAGGGATTCCAGCTGCCCATATGTTAATACACACTGCAAGAACATTGCATCATTACCAAACACCATATTGCAGGCAGGTTTCCTAGTAGATACTGAACTGGTGATACACGCATTTTAGGTTTTTAATATCAAATACCAATTGAAGGCAGTAATTGCTACTTCACTCTAAAATCCTATAGTTCAGTTTTTCAGTACAATTGCATTTAGATGTTGACCTACATTTAAAACATTTTCATTCAGGTCCTGCCTTCCTTCATTGATTCATTGTCCTTAAAGACAAGAACAGTATCTATTAATCACTGAAGGCCCAGGACCCCTACCACATTGTCTGGTAAAGAGTAGATTCTCAATAAATGGTTTCTAAATAAATGAATAAATTCTAGTTCTATTTCTAAGCAATAAAAAGAATATGATGAGATAAAGTTAAAAGAGCATGGGACTTTTGAGTACAGAGATATAGACACTGTTGGTTACCAAACCACACATTTACTTTGCAATACTATCATCTTTTACAGTGAATTCTGACTCCACTGACAGACTAAAAATGCGAGGTCTTTACTTTTCACGTCTTCCTTGTTACTGTAGGGATAAAAATATAACCAATTCTAACCAATGAGATATGTAGATAAATATTTGAAGAATTATTTCTTGGAAAGATGCATCTCCTAACTAAAGAGAGGAAGAAGGAAAGAATGGGAAAGGTGAAAAGACAAAAGGAGAGGTAGAAAAAATAAGGAAGAAAGGGGGAGGGGAGAGAGAGAAACAGAGAATGAGAGAAATAGGGAAAAAGGCAGGGAGAGAAAAAAGAAAAGGAGAGATTTACAGAGAAAAAGAGGTCCCTATATTTCTCTTTCTGCTTTAGATTGATTCTGTAATGAAGATGGGATGTTTGGAGCTACTGCAATCATCTTATGGCTTTGAGGGAAAGGTCAAGACAATCAGAGAAATCAGTCCAGCTCCCTGAACTAACCTAGAGCCATTTTCCAATCTTCTTGTAATGTGACACTATTAAATGTCTCCTTTTTTGAACGCTACTGTTAGCTAGGTAGCCTGTCATAATAAGCCAAAAATATCACATTTGATGTACAAAGCATAGGTTTAAGTCCCAGCTCTGCCACTTACTAACAATAGGACCTTAGAATACTTTCTTCTTGTCTGATTCTTCATTTCTCTATCATGACTTTCCTGACAAGGATGGTATAATGAAGGGAGGAACACGGAGAACAGTAAACAGCTATAAAAAATCAATTTAATTGTAAGTTGAAACTGAAGATATTCTCATATTTTTCAATGATTGTCCACAGATCATGTCCTCAGATCTCAAAATCAACAGGTAAAGAAAAGCACACTATAAAAGCAAAATCAAAATCTGCTGACAAAGAGAAGCAATTAAATTCCTTATGTCTCTATCTTATCTTCCTAGCAAAGAGAACTCCAGAACCTCATTAGACCAACTCCAAGAATTTCTTTCATAATACTCTATACCATGATTTTAAACAATATAGATTTTATTTTTCTTCAAATATGTTTAAAGTGGGCCAAGAGACATTTTTCTGGAACATAATTACAGCAAATATGGACTAATGACAGGATCAAGCCCAAGGCTGTTTTTCTATGACAGGCTGCACACTGTAAACTGTAAGGGCTCAGTCACAGCAGCATCTAATCACTCAGCATTCACAGCTCAGTACGTTCTGCACCTTTGCCAAATGAAAACAGACAAATACTAAAGGATAGACTTCAGACGGGTACATAGATCCAGGAAAGCATAAATGTTTTACTTTCAGGTTGCCTGGTCTGTGATCGGGGATGCTTTGTTATTCTTCGTTGCATACATTTGTGGGAGTGAACTCCAGCCAGCTTCAAGTCAAACCATCACAGTCACTGCCTGCCCCAAGTGAGAAGTTTAGGCCTGACTTCTTGCTGATAACAGCAGATTGTTGTAACTACTATTTTATCTGCTCAGCATATGCACTTTCCTCACTCATTTCTTCTGGTAACAAACTTTCCCCACTTGTCACAGGCTTGGGCATGTGATGCAAACAAAATCACTTAAGTGCCACGCCCTCCTGACCCCAGGAATGTGCATGTGACCCATTTAGGGCCAATCAGAACCCTGCTCTGAGCTTACTGTATGAATGTTAAGAAAAATCCATCTCTGTAAGAGATAACCAGCTCAACACATAGAAATAACTAGCTCATTGTTTCGGTCAGGCTTTTAGCTTCTGCATAACTGGCAAGTTGCCAATTCAAATGACTTTTTTTTTTTTTAATTCCATTAGCCAATATAGAGTACATCTTTAGTCTCAGATGTAGGTTTCTATAATTTGTCAGTTTCCTAGAACATCCAGTGCTCACCACATCAGGTGCCCTCCTCAACGCCCATCCAAATGACTTCCAGCAAATACTTGCTGGTTTACCCAAGGATGTGACTTAATTTTTCCTCCACATAGCAGCAAGCAAAAATTAGACAGTAAAATCAGCTATCATCAGAACGCAGAATTCAGGAAAGACTTGGATTATCTATATCGTTAGAACACTGATTAACATAACAAGCAGAAACAAAGAGTAATTGAGAACAAAGATTAATTGATCCAAAGAAGACTCTAGAGCAGCACCATCTAATAGAAATATCCAGTGAGCCAAATGTAATTTTAAATTCTCCAGTAGTAGCTGCACTTTAGAAAAGTAAAGTAAAAGGTGAAAATAATTTCAATATATTTTATTTAACCTAATATAGCCAAAATCTTATCATTTTAACATATAATATTTTAAAGTTATTAGTGAGATATTCTTTCCTTTTTTAGTAGTAAGGCTTGAAATCCCATGTGTGTTTTATATTTACAGCTCATCTCCATTCAGACTAGCCATGTTCTTTTTTTTTATAAAGATAGATTTATTTTGGGGGGAGGGGTAAAAGGAGAAGACAAAAGGGTTCTATGCTGAGTGCTGAGCACAGAGCCCAATGTGGGGCTTGATCCCATGACCCTGAGATCATGACCTGAGCAGATATCAAGAGTCAGTCGCTCAACCAACTGTGCCACCCAGGTGGCCCTAGCCATATTTTAAGTGCTCAATAGCCACATGTGACTAGTAGCTACTATATTAAACAGCAAAGGTCTAGAGAATAAAATATCCTGGTTTTTAAGTTTTGGTAGCAGCTTCCTGTTACTCGTTGAGTTGGACATCAGGGTGATTTTCCCTAACCCAAGAAGACTCATTTACCATTATGATAAATAAAAATCCCATCTTTGATATTAAAAGGCAAATTCCAAGATTACGTGTGGGTGTGGGTGCACCCAGGCATGTGTGTCAAGAACCTGAGACACCTCTTGTGCACCATTACACCTCCCCAGTGAACACACAACTATGAGTCATTTACTCTGCACCCAGGTTGTTGAGCTCGCTCTTGGAGAAAAATCCTATAACTCTGAGCATTGGTCTCATTTACAAACTCAAGGCTTCAGATCTCAATTTGAAACTCAATATTACCCCCCAAAAACCTGCCCCTAATCAATTCCCTTTGCCATTGTCCTCAAAAATTTCATACCTTCACCATTTTCTTCGGTCCACCTTTGCCTTCTTCCATCATTCCTCCCTGGGTAACTCCAATCTTTCTTCATAGAGAAATGGAAGCTCACATACGAAACCCATTTCCCTACCCCTGTTTCCTCCTTCAAACTCCAGACTTCAACCTTTATTTATCCTTTTTTGGCCTCTTGTCTAAATCTAATTGCAGTTACCTCTCGCCACTGTCAGGCTTTTCTCAATCACACCATCCCTTGCATATCCAACCTTTCTTCTCTGCTTCCTCTCTTTAGCATCTAAAGTTCAAACTTCTATTGCATTGAAATTATATACATCCAATTATTGCTACTGCTCGCTTTCTCTGCATCCCTTTGTAGCAGTCTACCTTCCTTACTCTATTAAAACTGCTTGAAGATACCTCCTCCTGGAAAATCCAAAACAGCCTACTCTATGTGTTATCGTTCCTCAGTAATATTTGACCAAGTTAAGCATGTCCTCTGTCATGAAAATCTTTCCACACTTGACTCTATGACACCAGTAACTTTATGATTTTTCTTTTTTTCCAGCTTTCAGCAATTTCTTTACAGTTTTTTTCTCCTTTGCCTATTATTTGATTGTTGTTCCTTAAATATCAACCATCTACCTTCTTCATTTTCCATGGGCCAGTAGCATCATCATCATCTCAGAGCTTGATGGAAATCCAGAATCTTGGGCAGCACTCCAGACTTCCTGAATCAGAATCTGCATTTTAACAAGATTCCCAGGCACAAGAGGCATGTCAAACTTACTCTGGTCCCACAGGCATGTCTGATCCCATGTGTTTAGATAAAGGGAAGCTCATGAGGAGTAATCATGAAAGAATACTTTGGAATTGGAGTTGAATTTGACATAAGCCTAAAAGGATGGGGAGGGCCAGGATTCATGTAACTAAAACGTGACAGGAAGCACAAAGCCCATTTGTCTTCAAAACTGATGATGTAACCCTTTTTTCCCCCAAGGCAGCAGTCTCCTGGCAGGGAATATAAAGAAGAGGTAAACTAGTCAAAGGTTGTTGCCACACCCCGCCTCCCCCAGGGTTTCTTCAACTAGTATGAGAATTCACCTAGACCACTTGGTCTCTACCCTCCGCAAATTTCTTTTCATTTATAGTTATTTATTGAGCCTCTACTTAATAATGTCAGGTACTATTATTCCCAGAGCTGGTGATATAGCAAAGAACAAAACATGAAAGTTTCTGCACTCACATTCTTAGAAATATTTATTTTCTCCCCATAGTGAGTCATTTAGAAAGAAGTCATCATGCAACTTGAGTCCCTCTATAATCAACTCCCTGTGCAGCCCGAAGGTTCAGGAAGAATTCCAAAGTATCACTTGAAATACTTGAAAGCAAAGCCTCTATACTGGAAAGATTTACAAGTAAGGGTCTGGGGCAAAGAAGACCTGGATCCCTCTTCACTTCCTCATTGATTGTACAAAGAGGCTTGCTGGAAGCTAACCCCTGATAACCTCAGAATGACTAAGGCACTTACTCAATGTTTCTACACACTGAACTCTGATATTACAACAAAAAAGAACATCTCTGCCCTCCAGCAGAGACAGGAGGTGCATTTCCTTGATGAGTGCAAATTCACCACATCTGAGAAACTTTTTCCAAGTAGCTGAATAGGTTTATCAGTGCACATAAAAACAATATGGAACATTCTGTTGTAGCTCTTAGTCCATACAGATTTCACCTGTGACCTATTCCCCATTGTTTTTATAGACTAATTAGAACCACCACCATAGTTCAACAATAGTGCACCATAGAAACGAGGATGGGATACATGCCAGGCAATGTGAAAGTAAGTCTGTCAGAGTTCAGTTAGGAGCAGAAGAATATTGGTAACACTAAACCATAGAAAATTGACAGTGGAATTATAGATTAACTGCAGAAATAGAGCATCTCCCAGACACTTTCATAAAAGGATGTTTTCCTCCAACCCCAAAGATAATTGTGAGAATTTCAACTGTTAAGTCCTCTCTAACATTTTTTTTTTTGTTACATACTAGTGTTGATAAAATAAAACGGGAGAAAAAAGTAGAGCTCTGATATCATGGCTCTTACCTTCTGATTTGATTTCAGTCCCATTATCACATATTTCCAGAAATAAGCAGTAGTACCAAATAGCTTTTTCTATCTTGAGGTGGTTTCCCTGTGTGTTAGCTGTCATTGTAAAATTATTGTGCCTCCTACATGCAGACTAAAATTCCAAACAATGGCTACTGACAAATTTCTCAATAATTCACTGGTTCCTCACAGAAAATGGATTTTCTACCCAGCTAAAATTAATTACCATTGTTATAGAAATCAGAATGCATCTGTCGGTTTGAACAGAAAATACTGTGTGCTTTGCTTTCCTTTTTATTGCATCAGTAATACAGTCTCCAGAATCAATTATTATCCTATAATCTTCCTAAAGAAATAGCCCACCACTATACCTGCTTACTGTGGAAAAGTCCCTGGGTTTGTGTATCCCTCAGGCACAAGAATCTCATGGTGGTGGAGACACCGTTTGGGGGGAATAGAAGGCTTCAGCGAATATTTTGTCACCCCAAGAATATGAAAGCTTTGGGAAAGTGACACGATGGTACTAGGAACCTGGGATGGAGAAGGTCAGGGTGTTGAAGTTACTACTTCGGCCTGACCACCACCTAATACTTAGTGGCTCAAAACAGCAGCCATGCATCATTCCTCATGTATCTGCAGGTCCCCAGACAGCTAGTTCATATGACCCACTTCTGTGTCCTCAGTCACCTGGAAGGCTACTCTTGCTTCTGCAGTGGCTCGAACAGGAGAATTGGGAGGTCTCAACTCTCCTGCCTATGGTCTCACCTTTCAGCAAGCTAGTCTGGGCTTATTCTCAGGGCAGCAGCAAGGAGAGAAGAGAAGCATGCAAAAGTCTTTAATGATTCAGCTTGGAAAGGGCATCCCGTCTGGACCACAGCAGTCTCTTAGCCAGAGCAAGTCACCACTCAGCCCAGATTCAAGGCGCAGGAAAGAGGATTCTACATCTTGATGAGATTTTAAAACCACAATGCAAAGGGCTAACATAAAGGGGCAGAGCATTGTTAAAGTGTTTTAGCCACAAGTCTAACATTCCTAGGAAACCCCTGGATAGCCTCCTTGGGTAGTACACTTCTACCTGGCACTCTTCGGGATCACGTTCATGCTGAGATTTCCTCTTACTGTGGCCTCCTCTTGCAAATGCTGTTACACCCCAAAGGGCAGGTCAAAGAAGAGACAGTGACAGAGGAAAAGAGGACAATGCTGCCTGTGCCTGTAAGACTTCATGATCTCTCAGCTCAACCGGTACATCCAAAACATGTGCTGTGGCTTCTTGGTTGGAGGGAGAGGGAGTAAGCTTTCCGACCCCTTGACTTTGGGAGACCCACATGCCTTGCTTTGGACAATGACATGTGCCACAAGCAAAGATTTAAAATGTGTTTGGGGGGCACCTGGGTGGCTCAGTGGGTTAAGCCGCTGCCTTTGGCTCAGGTCATGATCTCAGGGTCCTGGGATCTAGTCCCGCATCAGGCTCTCTGCTCAGCCGGGGACCTGCTTCTCTTCCTCTCTCTCTGCCTGCCTCTCTGCCTACTTGCGATCTCTCTGTCAAATAAATAAATAAAATCTTAAAAATAAAAATAAAATGTGTTTGGGGCGCCTGGGCGGCTCAGTCCAATGAGCAGTCACCTCTTGGTTTCAGTTCAGGTCATGATCTCAGTGTCTTAGGAGGGAACCCCGAGTCAGACTCCATGCTAAGAGGAAAGCTGCTTCAAGATTTTCTCTCTCTTCCTCTACCCCTCCTCCTGTGCACATGCTCTCTCTCAAATAAACCTTTTGAAAAATAAATAAAAACAAAATGTGCTTATACATTGCTTGTTTTATTGCATTTAGGCCTGGGCCAGAAGAAAAACATACCCTGAGTAGACACTGCCTCTTTAGCATGGCGTAAGCCAGCCCAGACAATCCACAGGGGTGTGACCCACAAACAAATGCTTACAGTTATATGCAATTGAAATTGTGCGGCTGCTAAACAGCAAACATTGAATTATTGATAAACTGAATTAAAAGAGTAAAACAAAAGGCAAGGAGGAGACTGGAAATTCTGAAGGCAGGAAACCAGCAAAAAGGTGATGGAATCACTATCTTCAATCTGGGTTTGTACAACACATGAATTTTCTGAAGAGAAATCCCACAGAAAGAGTATTTTTCTTTTTTCTTTTTTTTAAAGATTTTATTCATTTGACAGAAAGAGGTTACAAGTAGGCAGAGAGGCAAGCAGAGAGAGAGAGAGAGAGAGGAAGAAGCAGGCTCCCTGCCGAGCAGAGAGCCCGATGTGGGGCTCGATTCCAGGACCCCGAGATTACAACCTGAGCCGAAGGCAGAAGCTTTAACCCACTGAGCCACCCAGGTGCCCCAAAAGGGTATTTTTTCTTTACTGAGCATTTAAATCACCGATCCAAGAACATCTTTTCTACAGTCTGTGTGTGTGTGTGTGTGTGTGTGTGTATAAACATATTTCTTGTTTAATAGCGGGTGCTGGCCATGGCCACTCATTAGGTGAGAACTTTGCATTATTTTTGTAAGTGCAACAGGTTACACTGGTGTCTGTTCAAGAACTAAACCACCTTGGGGCACCTGGGTGGCTCAGTTGGTTAAGCGACTGCCTTCAGCTCAGGTCATGATCCCGGAGTCCCGGAATCAAGTCCCACATCAGGCTCCAGCTCCACGGGGAGTCTGCTTCACCCTCTGACCTTCTACCCTCTCATACTCTCTCTCTCTGTCTCTCTCTCAAATAAACAAACAAAATCTTTAAAAAAAAAAAAAAAAAAAAAAAAAAAAAAAGAACTAAACCACCTTCTCCCAGCTGTGAAATGGAGATTAACATGCTAAGATCCTTCAAAGGATTGTTTTCTGTTTTTTTTTTTTTTAAGAATAATGGAAAAAATAATTGAAAACACTTAAGAAATACAAAGTGATGTAAACACTAAATAATAATTACTTGTGAGAATTGAAATGAGAATTGCTTTGCCAAGAATCTTAAGTTAGATTATAGCTCCATTATTTGTGAGGAACAGCTAATGGGAATCTTCATTAAAAATTCTAATTTTCTGCTGACTGACTCTTTACCAGATCAAAACTATTAGCAAATCCGTATCAACCATCCGTCTTGAAAAAGAATGATATTCAGCAGAACCAGCTTAATTTCTTTTTGCAATACAGTTGATCAGCATTGTCAGAAGTTACAGAGCCATTGCAGAAAGATGTGGTACTTCCCGTTGGAGAGGAAAAGAATCATTTCCCCTGGCAGATATAGCTTCACAAGGGTGTAAGGCTCTAGTTAGTTAGTTGGAAGACTAATTGATGTAATATTTCTTATTATCATTCCAAAAGACTCACTGCTGATTTATATATGCACACTAATAATCATAATACCACTTATTACATAACTACTATGTGCCAGGAACTTTATATATCTATAAATATTTATATATATATAAATATATATATATAATTTTATCCCCTAACCCTATTGTGTGTAGTTCTTTATATATAATAGAAGCTAATGAATATTTAATGAATAAATATTCCTTCTTACAGATAAGAACAATGGAACTTAAAGAATTTAAATGACTTGTGTGGCACAGGACAGAACCAGAATTCAAAGAAACTTTCTGAATCCAAAGCCTAGTCTAGGACACATAGTACATTCTAGTAGCACACTCATTCTCCAGTGTAGACATGAAGAACAGAATGGTAAACTAACAGAATCCTTGCTCTTTTGACATTTCTGATCTAAACCAAAGCAAAGTTACCTGGTGCAGCCTGCATTCAGTGGGGTCCAGCTGTCCTCATGCAAGGTAGTGGACTGCCTGGACCAAGAACCAGACTTTCTCTAGGTCCTTCCCTGATTCTCCCAAGGCTGTGCCCTCTGGAAATCAATTTGAAGCAAGGTATCCTGGTATTTTCAAATACAGCATCCACCAGTAGGCCCTCAGCTCTAGCCCTTCCTTAGTTCTCTCTTTGGTCATCCATCCTGTGAACACACTGACCTGCCCTCCTACCTCTTGTTCTACAAAGATGACCCTGTTACCCAGCTCCAGGAAAACATGTGGGTTGATTGGGGCTTCCAGGGACCCTTAACCTTCTAATTTTCCTCATTTATCTCACTACCCAGAATAGTCCCCACAACCCACTTAGCTCAACATGTTCCTCTCCATGGAACATGTTTTATATGTTTGCTATAACATCATGAGCATGAAATCTGGAGCCAGGAATCCCATCTTTGTCATTTATTAATGGACTTTAAGAATGTCTCATAATTGGGGCACCTGGGTGGCGCAGTCAGTTGAGCATCCAAACCTTGATTTCAGTTCATGGTCTTGAGTTAGTGAGATTGAGCCCAGATTGGGCTCAGTGTTGAATGTGGAGCGTGCTTAAGAATCTCTCGCTCCCAAATAAATATTTAAAGAAAAAATATTGGGTCGGGGGGGGGGGGACACCTGGGTAACACAGTCAGTTACATGTCTGCTTTCAGCTCAAGTCATGATCTAAGGGTCCTAGGATCAGACCCTACATCAGACGCTCTGTTCAGCAGAAGTCCATTTCTCCCTCTTCCTCTGCCCCTCTGCCTTCTTGTGTTCTCTTTCTCTCCCTCTCTCTCTCAAAGAAATAAACAAAATCTTAAAAAAAAAAATTTCTTTCCTTCTGCCCCCCCCCAACTTACTCGCACATTCTCTCTTTCTCTGTTAAAAGAAGAAAAAAAGGAGGAGGAGGAGGAAGTCTCATGATCATCTTAAGCCTTGACTTTCTCATCTATAGAGTAGAAAAGAATCTATGGAGAAAAAAAATGTACTTTAAGGCACGTTTTTCAAACCTCACCAAAAGTACTGTTAATCCAGATACTTCAGATAGAACACTCTGACAAATTGGAATGAAGGAGAGTGATTTCAGTTGAGGGAACTTGGTCTATGACCCTAATATTATGCTGCCTAGGAGCCTACCTGATTCCCCCTTTACACTGGCCCTGAATCATAGCTCTTAAAAAGAGGGACATGTAATAAAAACTCAGTGAGGGCAAGGATTTTTGTTTGGTTTACTAATATATCCTAAGGACATGACACATACCTGGTATTCAGTAAATATTCTTTGAATGAATGAATGGAGAAATTGCCAGGAATAGCCAAACTCACAATTCTACCCACCAGGGAAGTAATTGGCCTAGTGGTTTAAAGCAGTGATTTAGGGGTCTGACAGATTTGAGTTCCATTTCTGGCTCTGCATCTTATAAACTATGTGAGCTTGGGCAAGAGCTAAACTCCTAGGCCTGAGTTTCATCATCTGGAAATGAAAATAATAATAGCATCTACTTGTTTAGGGCTGTTTGAAGGATTAAGTGAGATAATACATGGAAAACATTTAACAGAGGCCTGGCATGCAGACCAACTGCTGGGAGGAAGAGAAGCTAGGAGTATTGCAGGATTAGCCAAGTGAGACAGAGGTCCTTTGGTTTATGGATTCCATTTGTGTTCTCTTTGCAGGCATAGGTGATACCTATGAGTGTCACCTATCGAGTCCCACATCGGGCTCCTTGCTCAGCAGGGAGCCTGCTTCTCCCTCTGCCTCTGCCTGCCATTCTGTCTGCCTGTGCTCGCTCTCTCTCTCTCTGATAAATAAATAAAATCTTAAAAAAAAAAACAATAAAACAAAAGCAACAATGAATATTCATTCACTCGGCAAATTCCTTTTAGGGACTTTCTATGAGCCAGACATTGATTTAGGCACAGACATTGATTCACATGCTTTAGAGAACAAAACAAAGAACTTCTGGCAGAAACAAATATATAAGCAACAGATTAAATAAATGAGTAAATTATAAGGTATGTTAGATGGTGACTAATGCTTTGGAAAATTAAAAGTAGAGCAAGGTAAGTGTGATCAGCAGTGGGAGGTGGAAGCATCATGTAGTATTTAAATAGGGTGATTCTTGAGAAGGTGACATTGGAGGAAAGGCTTGAAGGAGGTGAGAGATTTGGTCATGGAGATATCTCGAAGACGAGCAGTGAAGGCAAAAGGGAACAGCCAGTGCAAAGGCCCTGTGGAGGGATAGGACTGGTGCCTATCGGTCTGAGAGATCATCAGGGCTGGAGTAGAGTGAACGCAAGTGGGTGCGGATTATTTAGAAGCTACTAAGCCATTGTAAGGACTTCAATATATGACATGGCCTGGGTTTTAACTGGCTGCTGAATTGAGAACATGTCATAGGGAAGCAAGTGCACAAACAGGGACACCTATGAAGAACCTATTAGAGTGATATAAACATAAGAGGACGGTGACATGGACCAGGGTACCAGGGGTCTGGGAAATGGCAAGAAATGATTGGATTCCAAATATATTTTAAGGTGATTAGAATGGGTAGAAGTCAGAGGTTTGCCCCAGTGAAGGTCTGCTTATCTCCACTTGTTTCCAGACGACACAGTGCCCAATCAGTGAAGATAAATACAAATAATTTCATAAAATTATACTAGGTGGGCCTTGCCCTGTTCAAAGAACCATGGCCTCCACCCCGGATTTTTATTCAAAATTAGCAATTTATAGACCTTGGCCTGTCTGCTAACATCACAAAAAGATAGCCATTATGTGCTGACTCACGAACAGTGTGTGTTCTTGTGAACTTGGATCAAGTCAAGCCGCCCCAGTTCTAACCACTAACTTCTAGGCAATCTGAACATGTTAAATAATACTACAGACTTGCAACCAGCAACATACAAATGTGTAAAATTCTATAAAACAAACGATCTATTTCTTTCACAGATAAATTGCAAGAGAAAAAGAAGAAAGAGACTTACTCCTTTAGATTGAAAATGATTTAAGAGCTACCTCTTCCAAATGTTTTAACCTTATTTAGGTCCTGTTTTTCAATAAATCCATATTTTAAAAAACTTAGGAGATATTTGGGCAAATTTAACACAATTTCATATTTGATAGTATTAACACATTATTGTAAATGCTGTGAGGTGTGAAAATGGATCGTGGTTATGTTTTTAAAAGGAAAAGAGAGTATCCCTCTCTTTTAGAGTAAGAGTTGACACTTTCTAAAAAAGGTCAGACAGGAAATATTTTAAGCTTGTGGAGCAAACATTCTGTCCCAACAACTCAACTCCACCATTATAGCACAAAAGCAACCATCCACAATAAGTAAATGAATAATAATGTTTAGATGTTGTTGAGAAAGAATATCTTTCCCTCTATACTCTTAGATTCACTTGTTGGAAGCTTGTGAATTAAACTGAACGAAAAGCAGATTAGGGGGGCACCTGGGTGTCTCAGTGGGTGAAAGCCTCTGCCTTCAGATCAGGTCATGATCTCAGGGTCCTGGCATCAAGCCCCACATTGGGCTCTCTGCTTGGCGGGGAACCTGTTTCCCACCCCCCTCTCTCTGCCTGCCTCTCTGTCTACTTGTGATCTCTCTCTCTCTGTCAAATAAATAAGACCTTTGAAGAAAATTTGAAAAAAGAAAGAAAAGCAGATTAGGAAAGATTTTTATTCACATACATAAGAGTACACACACCTAGGAGGTGGTTAGAATTTGAGACTTACATATCATCTTAATGGGGGGGGGGGGGACAAAGGACACTTATGGGAAACCAAATGAGTTCTAGGAAGAATAAATGGGCCCTTAGAAAAATAGATGACTAATATGATAGTTTTGTGATAATGTCTGTTTAGATGTGGTTCTAACTTCTTTATGATAAGAATCAATCTTTCATAATGTTGAAATTCCCAAGGAGGAGATTTATGATAATTGAGTTATTTTGGGAGACTCTGCTCTTAGGCACATAAGAGAGTTGGTAGGAGAAAAACCTATCCTCAAATAACTTCATCTTAAAATTATTTTTATGCCATATGGAATATTCTGCACCCCTTCACTATGTTCCTATTAAAACAGACATTGGGCTGTAATTTGCTACCTCTATATTAGAGATAGATGTTGAAATATTTACATGAAGTAATATGATGTATAAAATCTGTTTCAAAATAATCAAGTAGGGGAAGTGAATGGGCATTTAGGTAGAAGATTGCCCATAAACAGATAACCGCTGGTGAGTGCATGAAGATTTATTATACTTTGTTCTATATTTTTAAATGTTTTCTATTTCTCATCATAAAGGTAAAAAAAAGTAAGAAAGAAAGAAGCAAACAAAATAAAACAATACTTAAGATTTTTAATTAATCACTATTATTGAACACATTAAATTCCAGGAACAGTGCTAACCACTTTTCATGCACTAACTCATTTAATCTTCAAAACCACCTTAAGAAGTAGGTACTATTATTATGCCCATTTTACAGATGAGGAACAGGAGATACAAAAAAGGTTAAATAGCCAAAGTAACAGAGCTCATAAAAGCTCAGAACCACTATCTGACCCAGGCAGATTGGCTCCAGAGGCCAGTCTCCTAAGACACTGTACAAGTTAACTGATTAGGTATAAGATGCTTATGGATTTGTAGAATTCTCTCTGTTCTCTGCTAACAATGACTCTTCTCTCGTTAATATGCTGCTCCAGTAATGTCTAGTCTGGGAGGATTACCTCCTGGATCTTTGCATTATACATTATTATTCATTCATCTTTCTGAACTGCAATATGATAACTAAGCTTAGTTATTAAAATAATCTAAATCCTTCTGTATCTGAATGCATTTTTTATCAACCTTCTCCCTCTCGCTTTCATCCAAAATACAACAACGAAAAAATCTTCTTGAGAAAAAAGACCCAGTGGCTTGTATAAAACATGAGTATTTGAGTCCTGCTAATCTCAAGTATACAATTTTAACCAAGCAGGCAGAGATTCAGGTCAGGAGCCAGTATTTTTCAACCATCATTGTGTGTACAGAGGATTTCACATCAGCAGTATTAGCATAATCTTTAAATAGACATCAAAAAAAACAAAACCCAGGCTACAGGAACCTTGAGAGGTCATCTAATCCTCCCTGCTGCTAGGAAGTGGTGGGCCTGAGCCAGCCAAGAGAGGCAACCTTTCATCCCTTCACCAGGAATTTCATAAGCTTCTTTGTTAACATTTCTACGCTTCAAAACGCTTATTTTACGGGAAATTCCTAAAGGCTGGATATGGTACTTTTTAGCTTGACAAAGTTTTTCTCCATTTAGCAATAGGTATCAAGGATGATACTATAACAGTAATAATAAATATAGATATAAAATATAAAAATAATGATAAAATCCAAAGGCAATTGAATTTTCTGGATCTAGCAACAAAGCTCCTGGAGAATTCATTAATATGAAAAAAGACCATACTCGTCTCTTAATACAATAGTTACTTTTTACACAGATGATCCCACTCAGTGTATTATCGTTCAACCTGTTGGAGGTTCAAAATCATGATCACACAAGTATTATTACTGACTCCATCTACAGAAGAGAAAACCAAGGCCCAGCAACAGTGATTTCAGTCAAGGTCTCCTGAGTCCAGCTCTTCCTCTCTGCCCCCCATACCACACTTGGAAAGCAAGGAAATCTTCAGGTGGGTTGTTCGTCAGCAGATCATGGTTAACAGAGCTTGGCTAGGGTGGAATTCAGCAGTGAAAGGAAAAAGGAAATTCTCATATGCTATTTTCTGAAGTCAGGCCAGACCAAAATGGCAACATATAGATCAGTTACTTAGAGGTTATAACATGTCATTAGCCAGTGATAAGGCATGTGGAGAATGGGTTGACTTTATTCATCCACACTGCTTTAATTTGTAAAACTGATCATATATTGGGGCACCCAGGTAGCTCAATCAGTTAAGCATCTGACTTGATTTTGGCTCAGATCATGATCTCAGGGTTGTGAGATGGAGCCCCGCATCAGGCTCTTTGCTGGGTGTGAAGTCACCCAGCAGAGAGGATTCTCTCTCTCCCTCTGCCCCTCTCCTGTCCTGCGCTTTCACTGCACTTTCTCTTTAAAAAATAAATAAATAAAATATAGGATGCGTGGGTGGCTCAGTCAGTTAAACATCCACCTCCTGCTCAGGTCATGATCCCAGGGTCCTGCAATTGAGCCCTGCATGGGGCTTCCTGCTCAGTGCCTGCTTCTCCCTCTCCCTCTGCCTGCCACTCCCCATTGCTTGTGCACGCTCACTCTCTGTCAAACAAAAAAATAAAATCTCTTAAAAAGATGAGCATATGCCCTATACTATTTGTGGTAATGAAAAATATACCATTGGGGTGCCTAGGTGGCTCACTGGATTAAGCCGCTGCCTTCGGCTCAGGTCATGATCTCAGTGTCCTGGGATTGAGCCCCGCATCGGGCCCTTTGCTCAGCGGGGAGCCTGCTTCTCTCTCTGCCTGACTCTCTGCCTACTTGTGATCTCTCTCTGTCAAATAAATAAAATCTTTAAATCTTTAAATTAAAGCAGTGTGGACGAATACAAGTCAACCCATTCTCCACATGCCTTATCACTGGCTAATGACATGTTATAACCTCTATATATACATATATATATACCATCAGTGTTTTTACCTATAAATAGGTCCTTCCCTTAAGATACGATGAATTTTAAAATTCTAAGTATTCTAAAATTCTAAATAAAGATATACAAATACTGTACCTGAAAGAGCAGAATATTTACACCTAGAGAAAGGTTATTTTGATTTTCAAGTGGGGGGTTATCAGACTTTAAATGTTCTAATATAATCTCTCAATACCTGTGAAACCAAATAGGTCACATATTCGTTCTTTTCCAAATAGACAAAAGGAGACATTCAATAAACTTTTATTATTCCTTCACCCAACTCAAAACAGCATCCATAAGAGTTATCTTCATCCTGTTCTATAGGATTTCTCTTAGTAGGGAGCGTCAACTCTTGCTTTTTGAGCAGATGGTATATTCTTAAGTTTAAGAAGATGCTCTTTGGGGTCAGAAGATACCCTTGAGTCTCTGCTCTGCCACTTTCTGACTTTGGAAACTTTGGACCAGCTTTTTAATTTCACTGAATTTCATGTTCCTTATCCCTAAAATGAGGACAACAATATTACTGGAATTACATAACTGTTATGAGGATTAAATGAGAAGGATTAGAAAGGCACTTGAGGGGTGCCTGGGTGGCTCAGTGGGTTAAAGCCTCTGCCTTTAGCTCAGGTCATGGTCTCAGGGTTTTGGGATCGAGCCCCACATCATGCTCTCTGCTCGGCAGGGAGCCTGCTTCCCCTTCTCTCTCTGCGTGCCTCTGCCTGCTTGTGGTCTCACTCTCTATGTCAAATAAATAAATAAAATCTTAATAAAAAAAATGTTTACACATCAGTTTAAAAAAAGGGCGGGGAGCACTTGAAACAATGTGTGGCATATAAGCATTAGCTATTGTTCTTGTAATTGCTATTACTACTCCGGTACTAAAATCCAGCTTTCTAAGGTTACACTGCAAAGTTTCTGGACACTTCACTGATGCACAAAGATTAGATGGCTAAACATTTCAGAGAATGTCAAAGAATGTGCTTCTTTGAAGAGTTAGAGCATAAAGTGTGAAGATATAACCCACTGACCGAATCTGCCCCTTTCCCTGCCAAATCCTGCTAGACCTACACATTCATTTATGCATGGTCTATTGCTGCTTTTGAACTATAAGGGGAAGGTTGAGAAGATGTAACTGAAACCATATAACGCACTAAGCCAAAAACATTTGCTATCTGGCCCTTTACCCAAAAAATGGGCTGAACTCTGAGTTAAAGGCATATTTGCTCAAGACAGCATATTTAGTTTCTTATAATTCAAGATAACATTGCTTGTAAGCAATCCTAAAGAAATTACCAAGATAACCATGAGCTTTCTTATTTGATTCCAACCAGCAAAGCTGAGTCTCAAGTAACCAAACAGAGAAAAAGCATGGCAGCTTCCACTAATTACAGTCAGAAGGTCCATCCCCTGTACTTAAGGCCCTGAATGGGCAACTCTTACCTTAATAACAACTCTTTTGGTTTTCTAAGACCATGGGTGAATGGCTCTTCCTCACTACCTTCCTGGAACAAAGATATTTTTAGTCATTGTTGAGACTAAAATAGTTGTTTGTGTTGGTGTATGTGTTCGTGTATATACTTGTGTGTAATGTCTGTGTGTGCCACACAATTTGCTGTATTCTGGGAATGCAATTTTTTTTCCCCAAGGATTGATAACATTTTTTTCCATGAAGCTTATGTTTTAACAGAGAGATGTTTTTAAAAACTCAGAAAAAGGGGACAATTTTTTAAAATTATTTATTTGACAGAGCACAAGTAAGCATGAGCTGGGGTAGGGGTAGAAGGAAAGGTAGAAGCAGACTACCTGCCAAGCAGGAATCCAGACAGGGGACTCCATCCCAGGACCCTGAGATCATGATCCAAGCTGAAGGCTGACACCTAGTTGACTGTGCCACTCAGGCACCCAAATAGGGGGTAATTTCTGATAGTAACAAGAGATTAAAAAAAAAATACCATGGGGCTCAGGGATAAGTAAAGGAAAAGAGGGAGCTACTTTTTTTATTTTTAAGAATTTGTCAGAGAAAGAGTGTGCACAAGCAAGGAGAAGGGCAGGCAGGGGGAAATGCAGGCTCTTGCTGACCAAGGAGCCCAGTGTGGAACTCTAACCCTGGACCCTGGGATCATGACCTGAGCAAAACGCAGGCTCCTAACCAACTGAGCCACCCAGGCATCCAAGGGGGCTACTTTAGATTGGGTGACCAAAGAAGACCTCTCCCAAGAAGAGGCATTCATGCTGAAACCTGAATAACAAGAGGAAGCCATTTTTGACATAAGTTAAAGAAAAAATCATGTTCCAGGACAAGGGAAGAGCAAACAAAAAGCAGAAATGGGCATGGTGTATTTGAGGAAGAGGAAGAACACTTGAATGTGAGTAGTATGACATGAGATCGAAGACGGAGGTCAGGGCCAAATCACATAGAGCCCCTGGCTTTGATCAAGCGATTGAATTACATCCTTCATCAAATGGGAAGCCATAAGAAGCTTTTCAGCAGAGAAATGACATGATCTGATTTATATTATACAAAGACCAATTTTTTTTTTAAAGAATAATCACAATTTTTTTTTTAATTTATTTGACAGAGAGAAATCACAAGTAGGCAGAGAGGCAGGCAGAGAGAGGAAGGGAAGCAGGCCCCCTGCCGAGCAGAGAGCCCGATGTGGGACTCGATCCCAGGACCCTGGAATCATGACCTGAGCCGAAGGCAGCGGCTTAACCCACTGAGCCACCCAGGCGTCCCCAAAGACCAATTTGATGACTATGACATGCATGAACAGTGTTTGGGAAGCAGTGGATAAACTGAAGCAGGGAGACCACAAAGTTGCCCCTTGTACTGATAAAGGAAATCTGTGTTCTGAGGTGGATGACCAATCCACTCTGGGCCCAGGGCCAGTCCAGGCTTTCCCCTAGCCCCAGCAGCCACAGCTACAAGAGTGGCACAGAAACGGAGGTAAAAGTGTATAAACTACCCCATTTGTCTGTGCTAGGGTCTCAGACCTTGAGGGATTCCTCTCCTCTAAGCCCCCCAATGTGAAATAAATCTCCAATCCTCCACGGTCTCCCAGTGCCACTTGTTTTTGGCCAGGATCCAGCCCATATTCCATAATAGTACTAGTTCAGGGGAGAGGTGATAGCAATGGTTAGGTATGAAGATCAGTGACTGCTTAGGGCATATACTGGGTATATAAGCCACTGGAATGGCTGAAGGATTGGAAATGGGAAAGCAAAATCTGGGGAATCGAGGATGATTCTTACTAGTCTTGTGGTCGAAGCAACCAGGTAACTGGTAGGGCAATTTTTGAGATTCATTCATTTGTTCACTCAGCAAATCTTTACTGAGGACCTACTTTGTGCCAGGTACTATTCTAGGTACCAGGAACTCTAGCAGTAAAATAAGCAGTAAAAAGTCCCACTCCGGTAAAATTTATATTCTAGGAGGGAACAGAGAATACAGAAGATTAAGGGAGAAGCAAAGAATCTGGGGAGGAAGATGGGGGAAATCATTTACTAGATCCTGCTGATTCTGTCTCCCAAATATTTCTTACAGTTCAAATTGAAAAAGATGGCAGATGCTTTAAAGCCACAGTCACCTTGTTAAATTAATTAAATGAGGAGACTCAGACTGAGGTGTCTCAAATACTGTGGCAGCTGATGTAAATAAACCAAAATCAAGCCTGTATATGCCTCAAGGTTATTAAATAGAAAGCTAAGGACAACCAATCACAAACAGTCAACTAGGATGTAAGCTACAGTCAATCAGTAATTGCCTTGCTTTGCTTCCACCTGTTCTCTACAAAATCTCTCCCTGAGCTCTTGCTGGTGGAAGGCTCCTAACCGTTTCTCTTTTGGTACTGGCCAATTTGAATCAATAAATTTTCCGATAACTCTGAAAATATTTAGCATGCCTCATTTTATCTTTTAACAGAGTAGACTTGAAAGACCTTGGGGAGGGGAAATCTTCCTAATGGGCAGAGCTGCAAACAGCCCAACTGGCCATCTACTCTGTCCAAAAGAAGCCCAAGAAGTGAGACCATATAGAGATTCCTAGGGAATAGCCAAAAGTCTCTCCTTCAGTCAGGCATCTGGAAAGAAAAAGATGGAAAGATCAGAGATAAGATTATCTGGGGTGGAGCCATGCAGACGGACATACAGACACTTATTTGAATAAAGACTTCTGTATCACACATTTATACCCCCCAGAAGACATCCACCACTGCAGAGGAACTGAACAACCAAGTGGACAAAAGGACTCTGCCAACTGACATTAGTCAGCCTTGTCACTGAACACCTCAGAACTCGCATGAAAGACACATGAATGAAGTAGTCACAATGGCAGAAATGGAGGCTGCATATGGGCCCACCAATGTGGACTTCCACTTACCAGATGAATCTAGCTACCACTGCCTCCATTTACTAAGTAAACAATTTAGCTACAGCTGCGCCTCCTCATCTGCCAGGGATACCTTCTAAGACCCCCAGTGGAGGCCTGAAACCACAGATAGTACACAAGCCTATAAATTCTGTTTTTTCCTATACGTACATACCTATGATAGAGCTTAATTGATAAATTAGGCACAGTGAGAGATTGACACTAAAATAGAATTATAGTGTAATAAAAGCTATGTGAATGTGCTCTCTCAAAATACCTTATGGCACTGAACTCACCCTTCTTTTGCTGATGACAGGTAGCATATGCCTAAGTGAGGAGATGATGAGGACGTGAGGGGAACATCATGGGTGCTGTGGCAGAACCTTGGGCTCTTACTGACCTTCTGACGACCCATCAGGATGACTGGCTTCTGGGCTTGGCTGAGGGCAGGGAATCAAGGCTTCGGAAAACCAAACTGCAGGTAAGGGGGAAACTACTGCAGCATTACCTCTGAACGTCCAACGTAGCTCAGAAAGAAGCATCTGTGTTTTGTGGTCATAGGATTAGATTCCTGTTTCAGGGGCTCCACAAGCATGGAACCCCACACAACACAACATCTGAATGGTGCTTCTTGTCAGCTTCCCTGACGAGATCTGAATGGGCCCTTCACACGGGAGGACAAGGAAAGCCTGAAGAAAGAGGCTGGCCACTCCTGGTTGGTGAGTGGCTGGCTAACAAGTAAGGGAACCTTATGAGGCTCGTTCCTCGGTGGATCTCTGCATCAGCTGCGAGAAATCTTTAAAGTTTGTAGAGAGGCCTTAATGAGGTTCAGTCGTGTAACTGCCCAGATAGTTTCAATAACACATTGCTTTCAATAACACATCGCTCAAGGCTGTGTCCTTGAAATTGCCTCCCGCTGTAGAAACTAAGGGCTGAATGTAGATTTTCAGGACCCAGGATAGGGTCAGGAACTTCTAATTGCCTGGGTCTAGCCCGAGGGTCAACTGGTGTTTCTGTCAGCTGGGTGACCTCCTGCAACAATTTATCCCTCCCGATCTGCCTTTACAACCTTACAATCCCCCATGCCCCACCCCCAGCCTCTTCTGCTGATTACCCTGAGCAGGCAGCAAGGAGTTTCACCGGGATGGAGGTGATTCATTGGACAGCTACCTGGCTATGTTGGAGGCAGATACCACAATACAGACACATGCAAGAGAACACTGAGGTAACCATTCCCAAGATAAAGAACAATTTTTTCCACCAAAGACCCCATGATCCAAACTACCAATTCATTAAGTTACCAAAGAAGGGTGTCATTCAGAACATTCACTTGGATCCTCATGTGACTCTGCTAATGTATTAGCATTAGCAGGCATGAACACACAGCATTCTCTTGGGTAACAGCATAGGTGCCTCCTTGCAAGGCAGTAATAACATTTAAGGCCATCCTTTTTTGGAGGATAGTTTTTTTCTTTAGAGATATTTCAGTGTTCGGTAAGGAGAGGCTATGTTGGCTATCATTTAAGGCTTCCTCAGTGAATTTTGTAAGGCCTTCTGTGTGAATGATAAGGTCCTCCAAGATGATGGCGGGGGGGGGGGGACAATGGCCAAATAATTGTACCAGTGGAAAACAGAATGTATCCGTCTGGCCTAGAGGAGAGTGAGGTTGGTGGCTTTAGGATTTGACCTGGATGTAATACCGTGCATATTTCCTGGGAGAGGCAGCACTCTCAGGCAGGAGGAGATGGACTGGGGGCAGAATATGTCGACCAAGACCTCTACTTTCTTCCCGTTTAAAATGATGCATGTTTCATTCCAGGTATAGTACATTTCAGAGGTCCAGCTTGCAGCAGGACAACTGGATCCCAGTGGAGATTAAATAGTTCCTCCTCATTGAGGGTTGCAAAGTAATTATTCATCCATTCTGATGGGACATCCCATTGCAAATCCCAGTAGGTAACAACTTTCCCAGGCATCATGGGACTTCATATACTCAGCAGCACAGCACTTTGAACCACGGTGACGGTTGGTGGGGAGGGCTCTGGTTTCCACAATTGTCATACATTTGTGGTATTGGGTATCTCAGCTGGGTCCTCAGTCTGGCATATGGAGCAAGCGGTGCTACTGGATGATCATTCAAATATATTAAAACATGGGATAGTACCTTAGTCTACCCAGGCAAGGTAGTTTTACCCTTGAGTAATTTAATCTATTGCTTGCAGTTTATAGGGAAGATGGAACCTCCATTCAATGTCCTATTCTTTTGCCCAGTTTTATACATCATGACATTTGCAATGTGACCCCTGATCACCATCTATTTGATGTGGGTATCTACACGGTACTTACCTTCGCTAATCCCCTATGGTGACAGGAATACTTGGGTTAGGCCAGACACAGTGTCAACACATATCAAGGCATATTAAGAACCCTCAGTTGGAGGGAGGGGACCAACATCATCAACCTGCCAATCTGTCATCCATTGGCAACTCTAGTGAACAGCCCTAGGGTCTTTAGGCAATTGCCTTGGGCATTGTTTAGAATGCACAAGACAAGTTGTTACTACATTAACCAAGTCTATGTATTTCAAGGGCAATTTAGCAATATGCCATTTCACCTGGGCAGTAGTGTGGCACCTACTGAGGGGTCAGTACCAGGGCCTGTACAGAGCAATAGCATTAACTTCCTGATTGCTAGGAGGTGTCCTGCCTTATGAGCCAGGATGTAGAAGGCAGTGAGAAATGTCTCAGGCCCTTGCAGGTGAACCCAAATGCCCTTCCACATATCCTGACCTCACAGGAGCTTATTCATGAACATCCATCTCTCAGCTTCCCACCAGTCCAAACCATGGGGTTGATCCCTTTTGAATAGCCCAACTGTCAGTATAAAGGGTTAAAGGCCAGGACTTATGAGTGATCACCAGCCAAACTGCTCTGAGTTCAACTCACTGGCTGCTATAGCTCTTTCCTATTACAAGGAGAACAGATTCTTACTGAACTTATACAAAAAAGCTCTGGGTGGGGGGGGCGCCTGGGTGGGCGCCTGGGTGGCTCAGTGGGTTAAAGCCTCTGCCATGGCTCGGGTCATGATCGGGATCCTGGGATCAGAGTCCCGCACCGCATTGGGCTCTCTGCTTGGCAGGGAGCCTGCTTCCTCCTCTCTCTCTCTCTGCCTGCTTTTCTGCCTACTTGTGATCTCTGTCCGTCAAATAAATAAATAAAATCTTTTTTAAAAGAAAAAGAAGTCTTGGGCGCCTGGGTGGCTCAGTGGGTTAAGCCATTGCCTTCGGCTCAGGTCATGATCTCAGGGTCCTGGGATCGAGTCCCGCATCGGGCTCTCTGCTCAGCAGGGAGCCTGCTTCCATCTCTCTCTCTCTGCCTGCCTCTCTGCCTACTTGTGATCTCTCTCTATCAAATAAATAAATAAAATCTTAAAAAAAAAAAAAGAAAAAGAAGTCTAAAAACAAGCTATATGGACATGAAAATAAGAATACACAGTAAGAGTTTCCAAATTCTGGAAGGATCAGGTAGGGAAGAAAAGATAAGTGTTTCAACTTTGTTTATAAAGGTAGATGTTGTCAAACTGCTGATAGCTTAAGGAAAAAGAGCAAAAGGTTTCCTTAAATCTGGAAAAGCAAGACCAAAAAAATCAATGTTTCCAATAAAAAGCCCTAAAAATTATAGACATCCTTAAGAGTTTTTCCATTAGAGTTCTGTAAATTCTTATTCAGTTCTGTAGTATGATCTTAGATATCAGACACCTGTACTTGTTAGTCTTTTCCATGAGTCTCCTAGAAGATAAAGCAATGTGCAGGAACACTTTTGCAAGGGCATGGGAGTACAACAGTAACTGTCTGTAAATGACAAAAGACTTAAAAATAGCTATGGTTAAAGATCTGGTAAGAGTTCGTTAACAATGTGATTAACATGGACATTTGGTTATTTCTTTGGCACACAACCTCTTGATGACTCCTCCAACACTAAGCAGGGGGCTTCCTGCAGAACAAACAAGCAAACGAGATGCACCCTGGGAGCATGCCAGTGACATGGGATCCATGAGTTGTATCCCATGTCATACCATCCAGAAGCAGCCAGCCTCAGAGAATGCCAAAACAGCCCTCTAACGGCAAACCTGAATCAGCAGCTCACAAGCAATATCCTGAACGTGGTGCCATCCTCAGGATGCAGTATTTGCTGAAATCAAAGACTTCACTACAGGGCCAAGTCCCCACTAAATAGAACACAATGGGTATGGGGAAGAGGAGTGACCCCGATTACCATCACTCCCAGTGATTCAATCACAATAGGGAATTTTGTGCTTCCCATCCTTGTAACTCTGGGCTCTGCAGTGTTAGAAGTTCTGATCTCCAAAGGGTGTACATACTCTTGCCACGAAACACAGAAAGTGTCTCATTAAACACCAAAGTGTAGTTACCACTAGGACACTTGGACTCCTTGTGCCCTGAGCCCAGAAAGTCAACATACTGGCTGTGGTATTTGACTCTAATCAGCTGAAGAAGATGGCGCTGCTTTACAAGGACAGGGAGAGTATGTGTGGAATCTAGGTTGTGTACTTGGGCACCTTCTGGTATTTCCTTTCCTCCTGATGCCAATGGTCTAGACATAAACAGCAAGTGCTTTCTGGAAAAGGTGTGGTATGATTGCTTAGGGCCCAGGCTGTCGGGAATGAAGGTCTGGGTCACACCACCAGGGGAGTCAGCAAGGCCTGCCAAAATAACTACAGCTGAGTGCGAGGGGGAACTTAGGATGAATAGTGGATTAGGGGGAGGATGAGGACCAGTGTGAACCTGAAACCTACCGCGGCATTAAGAGCTACTATTTGTCCCACTAAGCTTCCTCTTTAGGAGAAGTGGTTAAGCTGTCTCTGTGAGACTGTTAGGTTCACCTGTTATCCTCTGATGCTGGAATCTGAAGTCCATAGGGCAGGCAGTTGGAAAGGGAAGAAAGATGTAAAGTTTCAATAACAAGCTGGAACCTACAACCACGAAAATGAACTGAAACCACTCAGAACTTGCTCCTTCTGATTTGGGTGGTGTGGGGCAAACCTGGGCCCTTCATTATCATGGAGCTAGACACACACCTGGTCCAGGAGTCAGGGAAACTGAAGGAAGATCCAGCAGAAGAGGAAGCAGTTTCAGGCTCAGCCACTGCCTCCTCATCGAGGTGAACCAGCAAAACCCCATCAAGTATCTGCTACGAAATGGCTGCTGCTTCACGTCCACCCTCCCATTCTCCCACAAGAATCTCTTATGGCCAGCACTAACCAAAAACATAAAGAGAATTCTGGGTAATGTAGGTGAGCCTAGCCAAGCTGACATCTTACAAAACCATCATGACCTTACCTTAAATGACCTCCCATTACTTTTATGCCCTTAACAAAACTTGTTAAGGTTCCTTGTGACCTGACTTCCACCAGATTTCCTGCTTTATCTCTTCTTCCTCCCCAATCTCAGGCTATATATATTTATGTATAGTACAAATGTTCTGACTTTTCTAACCTTTCCACACTATTCCTTGTGGCTGGAAGACTTTTCATTCCATCTCTCTTCCCCTAACTTGGCCGAGACCTATTCACCCTATGGGTTCAGCTTTTTTCTTTTTAAAGATTTTATTTATTTATTTGACACAGAGAGAGTGATCACAAGTAGGTAGAGAGGCAGGCAGGGGAAGGGGAAAGCAGGCTCCCCGCTGAGCAGAGCGCCCGATGCAGGGCTCAATCCCAGGACTCCAAGACTATGACCTGAGCCAAAGGCAGAGGCTCAAGCCACTGAGTCACCCAGGCGCCTCTGGGCTCAGCTTCTTTTTGGAAACTTTCCTTGCGGGGCACCTGGGTGGCTCAGTAGTCAAGCAGCTGCTTTCAGCTCAGGTCATGATCCTAGGGTCCTGGGATTGAGCCCCACATCAGGCTCCCTGGTCAACGGGAAGCCTGTTTCTCCCTATCCCACCCTTCCTGTTTGTGTTCCCTCTCTCACTGTGTCTCTATGAAATAAATAAAATCTTAAAAAGAAAAAACAGGAAACCTTCCCTGACGTATCACTTTATTCTTGGAAGCCAGTACAAAACCCAAAACCTCCATAGTTAGCAACCAACAGATTTTGGTTGAGAAAACGAATACATGCCAATGACAATTAGAACTGATTATAACTGAATGAATATGGCTGCAGTCTTGGGAATACAGGGAATGAAGTGTTATAGTTAAGGTCAGTGGGTAGATAATATATCCAGCCTATTAAAACATGTGGAATACAATTCAGTTCAGCAGAAATATACATGTTCCATTTATCCACTTATTCACTCTACCCATTTGCTCTATAAACCCCCATTTTAACACCCACTTCTTGCTCAGTTTGAGTCTCCCACAAAGCAGAGCCTAACACAGGGTTGTTTGTTTGGGGAGTGATTCCTGGGAGTAGGATTAAAAATCAGAAAGGGAATAAAGGGAAGGGGGAAAAAGCAAGGGAAGAGGTTATTGAACTGGGTAATGCCCTGAGCACTGGAGTTTTATCTGACCAGAAACCCTCTGAGGAACTGGGGAGAACATTAGATATCCCTCTGGGAGGAGGCTGACACACTTAACCACTAATTCCATCCTTTTTGGTTTTGACTGCTGCTCTAGGGAGCTTGTCCCTGTCCCTTTCCCAATACTTCCAGCCAGATGGGGATGAATGAGATCCCAAAAGATCTTTAGAAAAAGCCCCAGCATGGAAAATTAGAGACACCACCAGCACTTGTGGGGGACAGACACAAAAATTATCTACCATAGCTATAATAAAGGTGGGTTGAGGTAATGTGGCTTAAGTCACCAAGTTCTGCTCCACTTCCCAAGTACCTTTATCTCCCTCAATGACTAGATGCCACCATAATTACAAAAGGAGTACGAAACATCAAACCAATTTTACTTCCTTCTTTCAGAGAACTCATGACTTGGACATTTAGGGAAATTCCACTAATTTATTGCATCTCTGTAATAATACGAAGAAAAGAGAGCTATTAATAGATAATACGAAGAAAAGAGAGCTAAATGGATAGAAGGGGGTAATGATCAATGAGGCAAACTCCCAGTTGTATGTGTCTTCCTTCTCCTTATGTTGCATGGGAATGGTAAGCCTAGAGTTGTGCAATGCAATAACCTAGCCTAGCACAGAACAGCTACTCACCAAATGTTACTGGAAGATACAAAAGCAGGTGAAACATCAAAGAATTGTTTGACCTAGAGTATTAGGAAAATAGAGATCAGTGGTTCTCATATGGGGACAATTTTGCCACCCAGAAAACACCTAGCAACATCTAAAGACATTTTTAGTTGTCACAACTAGAGAAGATGGTGCCTCTGAAATCTAGTGGGTAAAGGTGAGGATGCTGCCCAGCATCCTATAATATACAGGACAGCTTCCCCTCGCCCCAACAAAGAATTATCCTGTCCAAAATATCGATAGTGGCAGGGCTGAAAAACCCTGATACAGATGAAGGGTATTTGGGTATTGATACAGATCGATATATAGATACATATTGATATATTTATGTAAACATTTATTTCTCCATTTAATATAGTTCATATTTTTTTAAATCATATTTAATTACAAATTATTTGTACTACATGCCAGCAATACAAAGTGTTGCATTAGTACCACCAAAACCAAAGGAATTGGTGAGTCCAATACATCTTTTCTCAATTTTCCATTCCTGTGCCTTTAGTGGAACATAATTGAGATCAAATTCTGGTTCTGTACAATCCAGGTTTAAAGTAGGTGGTAGTTTTTGATAATAACAAGCCAGAGCAGTAAAAGCTGCCTCAACTGCCCCTGCAGCTCCCAACAGATGTCCTGTGGCTCCCTTAGTTGAAGAAACTGCAAGGGCAGGTGCATGGTCTTTGAAAAGATGTTTGATAGCTTTGTTTTCAGCAGCATCTCCCAATGGGGTGGAAGTAGCATGCGCGTTGACATAGGATATCTCTTCAGGTTGTACACCTGCGTCTTTTACAGCTGCAGTCATACATCTAATAAAATAAGGAAAGAAGTTCATCAGAACTAAGTTTAATTTGAACACAGGAGTCTTTATATGGCTTATAAGAAAAAAATAAACATATATGCTAGGTGAAGAGAATCCTTTCCTCTAGTAACAGAACCCCAACTTGGATTACCAGATGAATTAGAATGCCACCTGCATGGGAATAAGGAGTAACCCCCAATACCCTGGACTGATTCAACACCATGAGATAAAGACACAGGCCTATAGGTTTTATAATCTCTAACAAAATATATTTCCATTTATTTGAATTGGTATTTTTCTCTGGAGGAAAAACCATGTTGACTCAAACCTAGAATAGTTTTTCTTCTAGGAATTTTTTATCAATGGGAGGGTGTGTATGTATGTAGTGTGTAGTGATTCCAAAAGTGGTAAAAAATTGTATAACTGTGTTTTAATTTTTTCTCGCACATTTAAATGTAAAACTTGGCATATTTCTCAATAATCTAAAAATGGCTGCACCATTACTTTGGTGCTTCAAATAACTTTTCAAAATTCTATTTAGGCTGTAAGAATGCTAAATAAATGAAGTACAACACCAAGCAAAACCAAACAAACAAATCAGAAAATAAAACATTTCTCTAGAAGAATCTTTGAAAACATCATCAACATCAACACCTTCTGTTTTAGTTCCTAATCTCTGGACTGCGTATATTTCCTTAAGAGGTAGCTCTGGTGTAATTTGAAGTGTGATGAAGGGTTTCACCTAAATATAACTGTTCTTCATCTAGCTGGCTACTGTTTGACACTTCTAGCACCAACAATTTAGTAAAACTCAAAAGCATAATTCAGGGGCCAGTAAACTATGGCCCTGGCCAGATGCCTGTTGACCCTTGAATAATATGGCTTTGAAGAGTCCACTTAAATGTGGATTTTTTATATTACTGTACTGTAAATGCATTTTTTCCTCCTTATGATTTTCTAAATAACTTTCTCTTTTTCCAGCTTACCTTATTGTAAGAAAACAATATAAAATACATACACAAAATACGTGTTCATTGACTGTTTATGTTATCAGTAAGGCTTTTTGTCAACAGTAGCCTATAAGTAAAGTCTGGGAGGAGTCAAAAGTTATACATGGAATTTTTGGTTGCACAGCGGGCCAGTGCCACTGACCCCTGCATTGTTCAAAGGTCAACTGTAGCTTCACTGGAGCACTTCCATTCATTTATATATTGTCTATGGCTACTTTCACACTAGAAGACAGATTTGAATAATTGTGACAGAGACCCTATGGCCCACAAAGCTGAAAGTACTATTTGTGCCTTTACAGAAAAGCTCTGCCAACCCCTGGCCAAGTAAACTGGTTAAAACATAATATGATCTAAGCAGGCTAATCCATTAGCTAACACATTAACAGGGATTTTTTTAACTTAACTATCTCTTCTGCGATATCAACTTGCTTTTCAAATTGTGGTTCTCAGACCAGCAGCATCAGCATCCGCTTGAGCTTGTTAGAAAGGAAGAATCTCTAGCACCACCCCAGGCCCAGAGTCAGAGTCTGCATTTTAATATCCCTGGGTGGTGAAAAGTTAGAAAGTACTGATTTAGTAACAGCAGAACCCAGTTGAAATTGCACAGAGGCCAGACACAACTAGAAGAAAGGGTTGACTTTGCTGTCTGAGATGATGAAGGGCCAAAGAGGAGGACTGTGGGAGGGAGCACTCTGACAGCTGTTAAGCACAACTGGAAGTATGAAAAATTGGCAAAGACACACATGGCCCTCTTCACAAATTTACATGCCTTAACTAAAATCCAGTTTCTGTTAAGGATGTTCAAATGCTTTCAAATATTTCAAATATGTTAAAGCAAAGAATTCAAAACCATTTTGTTTACCACGGGCAGATACTACAATACTGGACTCCCTAATTTGAAAGTCTAATAAAATGTCTTTTTTGAAGAAATATTTTAAATAAAACTACCGCACCTGGGTGGTACGGTAGGTTGAGCAGCCCACTCTTGGTTTCAGCTCAAGTTGTGATCTTGGCGTCCTAGGATCCTGGGATTCTTGCATCGATGTGGAGTCGGCTTGGGATTCTTTCCCTCGCCCTCTGCCCTTCCCACCCCCACCCCTGTGCGCTTGCTCAAAAAGGGAAATAAATCTTGAAATAAAAAAAAACCAAAACAAGTCTTTACCTTAAGGCACCTTCTCCTTCAGGGTCAGGCGCAGTTATGTGACCAGCATCACCTGAGAGTCCATAGCCCAAAATTTCTGCGTAGATCCGCGCCCCTCGTTCAATGGCATGATCATATTCTTCCAGCACCAGCACAGCTGCACCTTCTCCCATTACAAAACCATCTCTTTTGGGGTGAAATGGTCGACATGCCAACTTAGGATCAGGGTTTGTGCTCAGAGCACGAGCTCTGGAAAACCCAGCAAGAGATAAAGGACTAATGCAAGAATCTGTGCCTCCAGCCACCATCACATCAGCATCACCATGGGCTATAAATCTAAAGGAGTCTCCCACAGCATGAGCTCCTGTGGTACAGGCTGTAGACACTGCATGATTGGGGCCCTTGAGTTTATACCGAATGCTGACCTGGCCTGCTGCCATATTGACCAGAATCTTAGGGACAAAGAACGGGCTGACTTTACTATAACCTTTTGTCTGAAACATCAAAGCAGTTTCAGAAACAACTTCAAGAGGAACCATTCCCATGCCAATTGCAACTCCAGTCACCACTTGATCAGCTTCTGATTGAGGGTGCCAGCCAGAATCTTTCATGGCTAACTCTGCAGCCCCAATGGCCATAATGGTTGGAGAAGACATGGACTTGATATCGGATTTGGACACAAAGTTTTGTTCATTGAACTGACCTTCATCACCACCTCTTGGCACATAAGCAGCAACACTGCAAGGGATATTCTTATACTCCTCACCGACCAGGGAAATAATTCCACTCTCTCCTCGGATGAGACGATCCCATACCAGCTGAGTTCCAACACCCAGAGGAGTCACTAAGCCAATGCCTGTAATGACAACCCGCCTACGAAATCTGAACGTTGGCACGGTTCCGGAAAACCTCCTTTTACTTCCTATTAGTCGCTGGCATAATCTTGGATATACATGAGGGCTTGTCATTTTTAAGAAATTTTGCAAGCAGTTTGACAACATGATTGAGATTCGATCAGAAACACATTCCTGTAACAGATCACAGCACGTCCTGGAGGTAATCGCTGTTGTTTAGATACTTTGTAGGCCTAACAAACGATAGCCGATTCCCTTCTGGTGCTCGGTGGGAGCTGTTAATGAAGACACGGAAAACAACGTTAACATCACTTTAATTTAGACTGATCATCAAACCGTTTGGAGTTCTCTTTTTAGACTGTTAAGTACCCTCAGACATTCCAAGACAGAGAGGTGAAATGATTCTTTTAATTCACAACAGAATTACACCAAGAAAAACAGGCAGTCCCAGCCTTTTATGGACTGCAGAAAGCATCCTTTATCAGGATTACCGAGGCCTTATTCCAGGTAGTATTTCTGGTGTCGATGACACAAAAAACACCAGGGCCTATCCTCTTGAAGCAGGGCTAGGTGAACTTTATTGGTCTTCAAAAACATGGCGAAAACTAGGGCTTTAACCCAGGGCGGGGTTTGGGAGTGAAGGGGCGTGGCCAACTCCCCACCCCGCCTCTCAAGCACCACTACACACACACCCCCGAAGAAAGCACGCCCAGAGGAAAGGAAACCAGGCCCAGGCCATCAAACTCCCCCTTCCCGATTCAACCCACACCCGATGCGGCGGTGGAGGAGCAGAAGGAGAAGCGTAGCCAGCAGCAGATACCTTCACGAGGCCTCACGCCGGCCGCGCAGCCGCTGTCTGCACACGCCCGGCCGCTCATGCGCGCGCACGCGCTGTGTCTGAGCTGGGCGCGGCCGGGGGCCGTTCTTCCGCGTCACCTTGGTGGAGGTCAGACTGCGGGCGGCGGCGAGGCTCCGGTTGCGGGGGTGGAAACGCCCCTCTGCCGATCTCAGGGACAGGATGATAACCAAGAACGTGCCTGGGACGTGATGAGACAGATATTTTGCCCATCAGGAAAGGATTTTGGCGAGGGGAGGGGAGTAATGATGATGTCCAAATATTTCTGTCTGCTGGGAAAAGGGACGCAGTCTTAGTCTACTGAAGTCCTTGGAAAGAATTAAGGAAATTATTGTAGCCTCAAAGTTAGTACTCTGCCTCCCGAAGTTGTTTGTAATAGTAAAGTAGAACTAACCGAAGTGCCCGACATCTGGAAATGGGTTATTGTAGTACACCTAAAGGCTGTGCAGCCATTTAAAATAATTTTGTAAGTGAATATTATGCGGAAAGATGTTGAAACTATGTTAGGAGATACAGGTTACAAAATAGTATATTACACCTTTTAAAATATGTGTGTGTGTATGTGTGTCTTTTAAGATCTGCAAGGATGTACAATGATTGTGAAGTTCCCCCATTTTTGCTTAGTCTTATTTACTATCTCGTCTACAATAAATAATACTTTTGTAATAATAAAGCGTTTTTACTTTTTAAAAATTACTGGTACTGGGGCAGGGCTCCAAATGCCATGTGTAATGTCTAACAACAATGGAGACAAAAATAGAAATTGTAGACATTTATTGCTAAGTGTCTAAAAAATACAGTAACTTCATTTGTTTAGAGCTGTAAATCTATAAAGGAAAATATAACATGAAATATTAAAAAAAAAAAAAAAAAGAAAGAAAGCAGCAAGATATTTATTTAGATGTCCTCTGTTGCTTATGTGCTATCCCAGGTGTGAGGTTTGTGTCCTTTTTTCTTTTTTAGATAAAGGATTGATGATATAATCTGCATCTGATCCTCCCAGCCATATTTGTTTCTTTCTGAACAGTGTGTCTTAAAATGATTGTTTCTGAGTGCTCTCCCTTCATTCTCAGTTCTAGAGAATTTTGGTTAAGTTTATCTTTTCCTGGTTAGTACTAGACTTAAACGAGTTTTGAAATATACTTTGCATAAAATAATTTAGGAAAGCCCAGTATGACCTTGAGTCTTGATCCTATTCAAGGTCATACTGGGTACTACTACTCACTACTACTACTACTAACAAGGTACTACCTTCTTAGCATGACTTTATTCATTAGTTTTAAGAGGAATTAAACACATGTTGTTATAAAATAACTAAAACTTGAGAGAACTATCCAAACCTGCTGTCCCTTTTCATTGTTATGGAATATGTTGAAATTACAATGTGAAAGGATCTACAATATATTTTTTGAACCCAAACTCCTATGAAACATACAGTTTTAATGTGCTGTTTTTTCTCTCTTGTAATAGCACAAGATTATCTTGCATAAAAAGTGACAAATCAGTTAAAATCTTGTAGAAAAGTAAAACCACCAAAAAGTCATTTAATTTTTATTTCTACTTCTGATCTCCTTTCCTTTGGTTTGGAAAGGGGTAAGAATGTCTTTGATACTGCAATAGCCACAAAATGATTTAGTACTGTATTTCTTGCTGGTGATGCTAATGCTGATATAACCACGGCTGTAAACTCATTGTAACATCATGAAAGCAAGGCCTGTGCTTATCTACTTCACTGCTTCACAGTACTCAGCACAGTGCCAGGCATTTGGTAGTCACTCCATAAATATTTGGTGAATGACTGAATTATGAAATGAATGAATAAACACATACACTTTATTGGTTAGTATATATGCAGTGCTTTGTGTGTTTTGTTTTTTTTTACCAAATGACTTTATTTTTCTTTTCACAGTAACCTTTTTGTTTCATCAGTTCTAGGGCTGTCTATGTGTAAGGTATGATCATAAGTTTTGTCTTTCCTACTTCTTTAACAAGCTCTTAAGTCCTCCATCACACTACTTTGTATAAACAGGTGCTCAATAAATGTTGGTTAGTCACTTAATGCACTTACACAATAGTGAATCACCATACCAATTCCTCAAAGGCTTCACCTCCTCTCCCTATTACAGACTTTAATCCCAGCGAAATTTAATGGGTTTTTTCTTTTTTCTATTCCATTTAAGAATAGTGCCCCCATGTGTCAACTCTAACAATGGTGTGCTTAATAAAGCTGGAATCTTAAAAAAAAAAAATTTTTTTTAATTATTATTTTGGAGGAAAAAAAATCAAGTAAAGGAATGGAAAGTTCAATGCTAATTTAAAACTAGAACACCCTTAAGTTGACACGATGTTAAAAAGTATAAAGAGATTAAGAGTAGCCTACTATCTTCAACTTTTCTAAAGGAACTGAAAAATCAAAATATTTTCAACTTGACTTAGTAGAAGAAGCAGACAGGGAAAACAATGAGTTGAAGTCACTTATAATAAACTCTCTTAACCAGCTGCATAAATGGTGATATCCAAGAGAGACTGTACTTAAGAACTTCAACAGGAGTATTGGTAAATAGTAATTTGGAATGCTTTAAATTTCAGGTGACTTAAACAATAACTTACTGAATTACCCTCAAAATGATTTCTATGATTCCTTGGATTCCATTATCACCAGCATGAACTTTATGGCATTGGTTTTCACACTGTGTTTGCATATTCCCCACAAAGATACCTGGTGACCATTACCTCTGTTAAGGCACAGGCTAAGCTGATGGCATTCTGCCCACCCCCCCCCTCCCCCGCTTAAATTCTACAGCATATCCACTTTTGTGCTTTCTATGTACTGGGTTTCCTCCTAAGAATTTATTTGAAAGAGAACAAAAAGTGGTGTTACTTTAAAAAAAAAAAAGTCAAAATACTATATAGTATATAATAACTTGAAGCTATTATAAGGATAAATGTGAAAAAAGAAATTCCAATTAAGGTGAATGTAATTTTTTGTGTTGTTTTGTTTTACAGAGAGAGAGACAGTGAGAGGGAACACAAGCAGGGGTGGTGGGAGAGGGAGAAGCAGGCTTCCCGGCCAAGGAGGGAGCCGGATGACAGGCTCAATCCCAGGACCCTGGGATCATAACCCGAGCCGAAGGCAGACACTTAACAACTGAGCCACCCAGGTGCCCCCTAAGGTGATATAGTTTGTGGTTAGAGACACCTAGCTATAATTCTAGGCCCCCTTCCCCGCACCTTTCTATCCTTAGAGTTGTGGGTGGTACATGCAGAGCTAGGGACATTTCCCAGCCTTCCCTCTTTTCTCTAGATGGGGCTTCATTTTCTCCAATTATATGGTAGAGAAAATGCTGTATGTCATTTTGGGCCCATGTGGTTAAGAAGCAGGTATGCCTTCTTTTTGCCCAACCACTAACTAAATGCAGAAGTCTCTGAGGCCTTAGGGCAGGAGTTAGCAAACTACAGGCCAATTCCAGCAGGCTGCCCATTTTTGTAAAGTGTCATGGGAATGCGGCCATGACCATTCATATTAAAGTACCATCTACAGAACTACAAGTGCAGAGGCAGAATTAAAGAGTTGAAACAGAGACCCTATGGCCACAAAGCCTTAAACATTACAATCCGGCCCTTTACAAAACTGTTGACCTCTATTCTACAGGATGGAAGAAGCCTGAGAGCCTGAATCATTACATGGAGGAAAGCAGCCCATTGATTAATGACACCTGCTTTTTAAACTGCTATGTGAACAAGAAATTTCTCTTGTGTTAAGTCACTAGAAATTTTAATTACTGAAGCTGATTACATACTATTGGTTAAACACACTGGTCTCAGAAGCTGTTCCAAAAAGCTACATATTAAAAACTTTTCCTGCATATCTAGCAGATGAATGGTAATTGAAGCACATGGCTTGGCTCAAGGTCTTGCTCTGAGATACTGGAAGAAAACTTCAAATTTAAGAAGCAAACAGATAAATCATCAAGAACATTTAAATAAGCAACTTACGCAAATAACTTACCCTAAAAACACAAGGTCAAGAGAATATTTGTTGAAGTTTGAAAGATATGTCTGCAAAGAAGGAAGCCATTGGTAAAGCACATTTTCAAGGACATGGTGAAGCAGAGAATGGATTAAAGAAGTTAGGATTCATCTTCTAAAAGGAATGAAGGACATTAATGACATGATCTACCTATGAAGCAAAGTCACAAAATAACACCTGCCCTTACCATGTGAGATGCATTTTTTTACTGCCAACCGCCCCCTCCCATTTTATTCTATTCTATTTTGTCCTTATGGTATATATGCTGGTCACCACACGGTAAATTGAGTCCACAATCCACTACGTTGCAACCTGGGTTTGAAAACTAATTCTCGGGGCACCTGGGTGGCTCAGTGGGTTAAAGCCTCTACTCAGGTCATGATCCCAGGGTCCTGAGATCGAGTCCCCCATCGAGCCTCAACCGGCTCTCTGCTCAGCAGGGAGCCTGCTCCCCCCCCCCCACACACACCCTCACCCCGCCTGCCTCCCTGCCTACTTGTGATCTCTGTCAAATAAATAAAAATCTTTAAAAAAAAAAAAAAAACTAATTCTTTACAGAGACGTCATGCTATTTGAACTGGCACTTATGAAAAAGATTTTTCCATCATTCATCTAATTCTAAAAAGAATCTATATATACCAGAAACCCATAGAGTTTACAGACACCCATTTTAAACATTTGTTTTATACAAGGTTTTAAGCATTTGTCGCTCGGTCCTTCTGGGGTCTTTCATCCACACTTTTCTAGGAACACCGAGCAGTCTTCGAGGAGGAAGCTGTAAGACTGTTTTGTCTGGGGGGAAAGGGGTGGTTGTACTACGGCGTTTTCCCACCTTCTTGGCTGGATCAATGGAAGACCACACTTAGGCGCGGAAGGAGCGGGGTTTCTGGGACAAACTGGCCAGCGTGGGCCAGCAGCTCCCTGCCCCACCCAGCTGAAGCCCCCGGGCCCTGACAACCAAGCACCCCGCCCCTTCTTTCTGATCGAAGCCCGAGGCCCTGGCGATGACGCCAGGTTTGGACTCCAGGTCCAAACCCCCGACTGTCCCAGAGACGTCCGCAGCCCGCCCGCCTGAGGCCACCCCCGCCCCGGCCCCTGCCCCTCCCCGCCGAGCCCCCGACCTCCGGGTCGAGTGCCCCGCCCCTCCCGGCTCGCCGCAGAGGAGGCAGCGCGCTGTAGCGCCTGCTCAGTGCGGGACGCGGCGCTCGAGGGGCGGCGACGGCCGCGGGCGCTCAAGCATGGCGGCAGCGGCGCTGGGCGGCTCTTCGGGTTCCGCGTCCCCGGCGGTGGCCGAGCTGTGCCAGAACACCCCGGAGACCTTTCTGGAGGCCTCCAAGCTGTTGCTCACCTATGCGGACAACATCCTCAGGTGCGGGGCTGAGGAGTCGCGCGGAGGGGAGAGAGGGTGCCACGGCGGACGGTGAGGGGGCGCCTGGTTGGCCTGGGTTTAGGGGTGCCCGCTCGGGCCCCGAAGGGTGGCGAGGCCAAAAGGGACTGGGGTCTGAACCGGCCTTGGCTCAGTATCGGAGCCCACGGGCCAGGGGCCTCGAGACCCCGTCTGGCTACTCCCTCCCGAGAAGAGTAAGTTTCTTTGCACTTGTGACTTGGCACGTAATGTCGGGGTGTTCTAGGGTGAACCGGAGGTCGCGGGGATGGCGCAGGGTGGAGGAAGGTGAGAAGGCGTACCCTAAACATTTGCCTCCTTTCGAGTTAGCTGTCTTAATGTCAGCACAGAAACGGTAACAGTGTTTCATTCCCAATGCGAGGATTTTACCGAACAGAGTGCCTTAGCCACAAGCTTATGAGAAGTTAGTCTCGACAAAATCCTCGCCCCAACGTTTTGTGACTACCTTAATATTAAAGCCTACTACTACTGAAGTGGTGGGGGATTTACATTTTTATGGTCTTTTCCTGCCCGCTTTTGTTGGTTGAAATATTATTAACCATATTAAAGTTATAATTTTCATATTGATGCCGGTATTCTGCTTTTCAACATGACCTTTTAAATAAGAATTGATAAAGGTTACCTTGGCTGAGAGTAATTTGTTTCATTTTCTTGTGAGCAAAAGTACACTTGTAGATCCTTAAGGGACCTTACAGGTTTGGGGAATTGGGATGCAAGTTTGATTTTTCATTTTGAATCATTATCTGCTTCAGTTCTTAGATCAAATCATGTAGTGGCTTGTGTGGGGGAGGGAAATGGAACCGAGGGTAAAAAAAGAGCTCTAGCTGCCAGGTACTTGTGGGGTTCCTTATTCATCAGGTCACCCTGAGAGGTACTCTCGCCCACCTCACCCCTTGGTGCACTTTTTCTTCTAAGTGGCGGGTATATTGGCATGAAGTCTAAAAGGAAATTCTTAGTTTCAAGGTTATAGATTTTATGTGACCCAATTTTAGAGACAGTGGTTACAAATGTAGTGTTTTAACCCACGGTATTTCATTGTTCATGGCAATATATTGTTCATAGAGGTAGCATTAAGAATTTTAAAAGTAAATTGAAGGAAAAATGAGCCTTTATTATATGCCAAATGCCATAAGGGATGTGCAGCATGTGTAGTGTACACAGCTACACATTGTGACCTATGTGGAGACTACCTTTCTCCTCTGTGACACCTTCTCAACTCACCTCTACCTTGTGAGGTCTAACAGGTTTTCAAAGCACAGGGATGCCAATAGACTCTGCATGAATGAACTCATAAGCTGAGTCCTCTAGGTCTTACTGAGCTGGGACCTCCAAACTGGAAAGCCACCAAACTATTTAAATCCCATTATTCAGAAAAGGGAAGTGGCCTTGTAATAGGATTCACTTCTGCTTTTAATCTAGTGAAACCCAAAATGCTAAGATCAAGGTGTTTTGAGGAAGGAAAACTTTGCATGCAAATAATGACTTGGCATCATAATTACCAATATGAATATTTATCAAACTCTTAGAAGAAGCCTTGGCATGCTGTCAGTTCATTTTACAGTCTTTCGTATGGCTTGTGTTTCTGATCTGATTTCTGTTTCTGATTCAAAGGGTATTGAATTAGGAATCTGGAACTCATAATTGAAGATGGTATGAAAAGCTACCCTTGTTAGTTTAAGTACAGGTATACCTTGTTTTATTGCTCTTCACTTTATTGTGCTTTGCAAATACTGGCTTTTTGTTTGTTTTGTTTTTTACAAATTGAAGTTTTGTGGTGTTGAGTGAGTCTATTGGTTCCATTTTTTTCCAATAGCACACTGTGTATCTCTGTGTCACATTTTGGTAATTCTTTTAATATTCAAACTTTTTCATTGTTATATTTGTTTTGGTGACCTGTGATCAGTGAGCTCTTTCAGTTAATTGAAATATAGTTTACACACAATGTTACATTAGTTTCACTAGTACAACATAGTGATTCTACAAGTCTATACATTTTGTAGTGCTCACAAGTGTAGTTGCCATCCATCACATACAGTTCTATTATAACACCATTAACTATATTCCTTATATGTATCTCTTATCTCCATGACTTTTTTTTTAAACTGAGCTCTGTCCAGTGTGGGGCTTGAACTCATGACCCCAAGATGAAGAGTGACATGCTCTACTGACTGAGCCAGCCAGGCGCCCCACCCCCACACCCGTGACTTACTTATTCTAGAACTGGAAGCCTATATCTCCCTCTCCCCTTCACCCATTTTGCCCATCTTACATTTCCCCCTCCACCCCTGCAACCATCTTTTGTACTCTGTTTTTATGTGTTTGATTCTAATTTTTGTTTATTTTGGTTTTTTTATCCACATAGAGGTGAAATTATGTGGTATTTGTCTTTCTCTTTTTGACTGACTTCTCTTATCATAATGCCATCTATCTAGGTCCATCCATGTTGTTGCAGATGATAAGATCTCATTCTTTTTATGGCTGAATAATATTCCATTGTGGTTATGTATACCACATCTTCTTTCTTCTGTGATCAGTTATCTTTGATGTTAATACTGTTTTAGGATGCACCAACTGCACCTACATAAGATGGTAGACTTAATCTATAAATGCTGTTTGTGTTTTGACTGCTCCACCCATTGGCCCTTCTCCTGTCCCTCTCTCTTCCTTAGGCGTCCCTGTGTCCTTACACACAATAATTATTGAAATTAGGCCCATCAGTAACCCTGCAGTGGCCAGGTGTTGCAGTGAAAGAAAGGGCTGCACGTCTCTCAGTTTAAACCCAAAACTAGAAGTAATTCAGCTTAGTGAAGGCATGTTAAAATCCATGATAGCCCAAAAGGTAGGCCTATTGTACCAAACAGCCAAGTTGCAAATGCAAAAGAGAAGTTCTTGTTTTGTTTTCTGTTTTTTGGTTTTTGGTTTTTTAAGAGAAGTGCTTTAAGGAGATTAAAAGTGCTACTCCAGTGAACACACAAATGATGAGAAGGCAAAACAGCCTTATTGCTACTAATGGAAGAAGTTTTAGTGGTCTAGATAGAGGATGAAGCCAACCACAACATTTTCCTAAAACCAAAGCCTAATCCTGAGCAAGGCCCTACCTCTTCAGTTCTCTGAAGGTTGAGAGAGGTGAGAAAACTGAAGAAGAAAAGTTGCAGGTTAGTTGAGGTCGGTCAATGAGGTGTAAGGAGAGAGGTTGTTTCCATAACACAAAAGAGCAGCAAGTAGCAGCAAGTGCTGATGAGAAGCTGCAAGTTATCCAGAAGACCTAGCTAAGGTGATTCATGAAGGTGGCTACACTACAACAGATTTTTCAGTGTAGACCAGATAGCCTTTTATTGGAAGAAGATGCCATCTAAGATCTCATAGCTAGAAAAGAAAAGTCAATGTCTGACTTCAAAAGACAGGTTGATGTTATGTTAGGGGTTAATACAGCTGGTGACTTTACGTTGAAGTCAGTCTTATTAACCACGCTGAAAATCCTAGGGCCCTTAAGAATTATGCCAAATCTATTTGGCCTATACTCTGTAAATGGAAAAAACAAAGCCTGGATGACAGCACATCTATTTGCTATGCAATTTACTGACTGCCACTGTTGAGACCTGCTCAGGAAAAAAGATTTCATTCAAAATACTCCTCATTAACAATGCACCTGGTCACCTAAGAGCTCTGATGGAAATGTACAGTAACATAATGTTGTTTTCATGCCTGCTAACATCCATTCTGCAACACCCATTCTGCAACCCATGGATCAAGGAGTCATTTGGACTTTCAAGTCTTTAACGATTACATTTTGTAGAGCTATAGCTGCCATAGATAATAATTCCTCTGATGGATCGGGACAAAGTAAGTTGACAAACTTTTAGAAAGGATTCCTCATTCTAGATACCATTAACATTTGTGATTCATGGAAGGGGGTCAAAATATCAACCTTATTAGGCATTTGGAAGAAATAGATTCCAACCCTCATGGATGACTTTGAGGAAAGACTTCAGTGGAGGAGGGAACTACAAATGTGGTGGAAATGCAAGAGAACTCAAATTAGAAGTGGAACCTATAGGGGCACCTGGGTGGCTCAGTGGGTTAAGCCTCTGCCCTCGGCTGGGGTCAAGATCCCAGGGTCCTGGGATCAAGCCCCGCCTTGGGCTCTCTGCTCAGTGGGGAGCCTGCTTCCCTTCCCCTCTCTGCCTGCTTCTCTGCCTACTTGTGATCTATATCTGTCAAATAAATAAATAAAATCTTTAAAAAAAAAAAAAAGTGGAGCCTACAGATACAGCTAAATTGCTGCAATCTCTTGATAAAACTTTCATGGATGAAGAGTTGCTTCTTATGGATTAGCAAAGGAAGTGGTGTCCTGATATGGAATCTGCTGGTGAAGATGCTGTGAAGATTGTTGATATGACAAAAAAGAATTTAGACTATAACATAGTTTGTTGATAAAGCAGCAACAGGGTTTGAGGGGACTGACTCCAATTTTGGAAGATGTTCTATCAAACAGCATTGCGTGTTACAGAGAAATTGTTCATGAAAGAAAGGGTCAATTGATACAGCAAACTTCATTGTCTTGTTTTAGGAAATTGCCCCACCGACACCAGCCTTTAGCAGCCATCAACATTGAGGCAAACCCTCCACCAGCAAAAAGATTACAATTCACTGAAAATTCGTATGGTAGTTAACATTTTTTAGCATTAAAGTATGTTTAATTAAGGTATGTACAATTTTTAAAAACATAATGCTATTAAACACTTAATAGACTACCGAATAGTATAAACATAACTTTTATATGGAGTGGGAAATTTTAAAAATTCGTTTGACTTGCTTTAGTGTAATGTTCACTTTATTACAGTGGTCTAGACTCAAAACTGTAATACCTCAGAGCTGCGCTTACAGTAGTATTAGTCCCTGCTCTTAAATTAGAGTTTAAATTCCTTTAGGCTTCAGGAAGTTAGAAAACACTCTTTTTTCCACTTCTAAGTCCAGTGACTTGTTAACCTCTAAACAGAAAAACCTCTGACCTCTGATCTCTTTTTTATTCTAACTACACTACCTTATAGATCCATTACTCTGACTTGTTTAAGAATAGAGAAAACCAAGAGTTCTGTTCCTTTTGCTGTTTTGGGAAATTGATTGGTGTTAAAGATAAGGGACTATGTCAGGGATGTTGTCTTGATAAATCTTGTTCCTGCCTCAGGGTTTGACATAGTATCTTATGAAATAAGTGCTGAAATAAGAATTTCATTAGTAGGTGTTTTGGTTTTGTTTTGTTTTTTAATTAAGATTTTATTTATTTGTCAGAGGGCACAAGCAGAGGGAGCAGCAGAGGGAGAGGGAAAAGAAAGCTTCCTGCCAAACAGAGACCCTGATACAGGGCTTGATCCAGGACCCTGAGATCATGACCCAACCCACGCAGGCACCCCTTGTTTTGTTTTTTTTAACAGCATTACTTGTCACTGCACTCAAATGAAGATAATACCTTTGATTACATTTCATATTTCTGCTTCAGGTGATGTTTGCTTACTCCCCAACTAAGAGTCATAAAGCTAATGAAATTCTAGAATAAAATGTAAGCTAATTCAATACGATATGCTATGGGTTTGAGACTTTTTACCTTTTTTTTTTTTTTTTTTTAGTTCACTAACTTCTAGATAAAGATGAGCTGTCTCAGTACTAATCTACTTTGCAAAGTTCATAATAGTTTGACTAGCATGTGTTCCGTAGATAATTTGCTCCTTTCATTCTTTAAAAAAGATGGTTGATTTCCTTTGCAAACTGCACACAGTTATTGGTTACAAACTGCACTGCGTATGGTTGGGAAGGGCCAAGAATGGAAAGTGGTTTCTTCCAAGAAAAAAGTTATGTTTAGGAGAAGAACACAAGTATGGAAAGTAGCCACAGCATTAAATCTAGAGAACAATTGAAAGACAGTGTTCAAGAAGTTACATGTTTATGTCTGGAGATAGCAGAGGGACCTAGTGTGGAAGAGTTTTGAGAATGGAGGTTTGGTAAGATGGGATAGGTTCAAGGAATAGCAGAGAACATATGTTTGACATAAGAGGCAAGAGAAAATAATTTTACTTTCTAGAGTCAAAGAGAAACATGAAGGAATTTCATGTAGAATAGTGATGTAAGGCACAAGCATGGGTTTCATTTGTGAAACTATTACAGTAATCATAAGCATAATTGGGGATAGAATGTAGAAAGAACAATCAGAGGCAGGGATTGGCAGTTCTTGATGACAGAATGCAATGAGTAGAGGAGACAAAATAATTCAAAGAACTTCAGCTTTCTAATCTAGGTGACTGTTGACAACTAGAGAAATTGAGAGAGGGAAGTTAATTGAGGATTGGTGAGTTTGTTGGTATATTATATCGTGGAGAGTATGTAAGCTTTGTAATCAGACCAATGGTTTGAATCCCAGTCAGCCATTTCCTAAGAGAAATGTGGCTCTAGGCAATTTATGTAAAGTCTCTGGGTTTCAGTTTCCTCAATTTTTTTTTTAAGATTTTATTTATTTATTTGTCAAAGAGAGAGAGCATACAAGCAGGCAGAGGGGCAGGCAGAGGCAGAGAGAGAAGCAGGCTCCCCGCCAACCAAGGAGCCCAACGCGGGACTTGATCCCTGAACTCTGGGATCATGACCTGAGCTAAAGGCAGCAGCTCAACCAACTGAGCCACCCAGGCGTCCCCAGTTTCCTCAATTTTAAGAGGAAAGAAAAGTGCCTGCATTATAGGATTGTTGCAAAAGAGATTATTCAGTTTTTTTCATGTTGAACAAGCTAGATTATGTGTGTGGTTCCCTTTTTGTCAGCTACATAGAGTGGTAGAGTTAGAGTCAGAGATGGTTCCCAGATGGTTCTAAAGATGTTTTTGAAAAATTTACATGTATCACAGAAGAATAGATTTTCGGAAGGACTAGAAATATTTTCTATTTTCTAAATGGCCTGCAAATCAACTTTTGTGATTAGTAATAAATACAAGATTATAGGATCTCTTGTGTACTAGATTTCTATTTATGTAAACCCTTTCTAAGATTATGAATTCTAAAGAGGTAGAGGGCCAGTAAATGGCTAAATATATTTAATTACCAGCATTTCTGAAATTCTAAAATAGAAACATTGAAGGTTTTCTTTTTTCTGAGTCTGTGACCTCTGGGAAACCTACTGTTAACATGTCTTAGGATCTTTTTTGGGTGCCTGGGTGGCTCAGGCAGTTAAGTGTCTGCCTTTGGCTAAAGTCATGAGCCCAGGGTCAGGGGATCAAGCCCTTCAACAAGCCCTGCATCTGGACTCCCTACCGAGCGGGGAGCCTGCTTATGTGCAATCATGGGCGTATGCTCTCACTCTCTCTCAAATAAAGTCCTTTAGAAACAAATCTTTTTTTTTAAAGATTTTATTTTTTTGTTTATTTTAGAGAGAAGGGGGTGGGGGAGTGGGATTTAGAAGTGAGAGGAACAGGAAAAGAATCACAAGCAAACCCCATGCTGAGCACAGAGCCTGACCTGAGGGTTTGATCCCATGATCCTGAGATCATGACCTGAGCCGAAACTAAGAACCTGACCCTCAACTGACTGAGCCACCCAGATCCCCAAAGTCAGTTCTGACTTTGAAGGTAAAAAGCATGGATTTTTTTCTACCATTCAGTAATAAAAACAAAGACAGCAAAATGTATTCAAAGTGGTAGTGAGGTGCAGGACATTTTGCTGCCCTTTCATGATCCCATTCTTTTTAACATTGTCCAACAAACACACCAAAAAAAAAAAAAAAGGTAAAAATTATTGCAAACAAGCAAGATAAATATTACAAATTGCAGAAATAGTTAAGGGTCAGCAGAGGTAGAAAAAAACACATTGAATTATTACAGCAAAGAATACTTGAGAAAAATCTACAGAGGAAATTAAGTTAATGAAAGAAGAAAATGAAGCAAAAATAAACGTGATCCTTAGGGCTACTTTACCCACTGCCAGATAAGGAGAATAGTAACGAGTTCAAGGATGGTGGATACTTGGGGATGATGTTGTGAAGCTAGAGATTTAGAAAGTGTTTGTACTTTTCCAGAGGCAGGGAATGGGATCTGTTGGATTTGAGCTCTGATGGCTTTATGGCCAAATTCCCTCTGCCTTTGAGGGCTTCAGGACAAACTTTTGGCACTATTGTATGTTCAGTGCTATGGCTGGTGTACTCAGCATATTTAAAAACAGGAAGATAGAATTTGGGTAGCCAGACATTACTGTTGGTCTTTTTGGTTTGCTTTTGTTTGCATTATTTTTTTAGTGAGAAAAACAGATAAATGGTATTGTGAGGCCCATAATGTTAAAAGACAGAAAATTGCTGACTAGACTAGACCAGAAAAGCTGTATCAAGAGTTACTTTTAAACATGTATCAAAATAATAAGCTGTATCAGATCAACTAGTCTAGGTTTTATAAGAATTTTTAAACAGTGGTGAAAGAGGGAGGAAAAAATATAAAATTAAAGCCAGAGAAAGACTGATCTTGTAAAAATCTGGGAGCTATCGGGGGAAAAATAGGTTAAAAAAAAATCAGGCAGTTTTGCACCAGTACATTCTATCATCCTGGTGGTACTGATGGTTATGACCCTGTAAAATGTGTTGAATATCATGCTTCATTTATCTATAACTGGCCTTGATAAAGTAAGAATATTGTGTAGTTTAATGTTTTTTAAGTGGTAAGAAAAGGAGGCACACTTATGATATAATGTGGCATAAATGCTAGGGATGCTAAGTATCTTGCTGTGTTCAGGGCAGTCCCTACAACGAAGACCTCAAATGTCAATAATGCCAAGGTTAAGAAACTCTCATTTAAAACAAAGAATAAAAGAGTGGCACATATATTTTTCTTTGTGTTTTTTAACCATCCATGTTGAAGAACAGTGTTTTCATTTTTAATTTCCAATTTTTTGTGGCTCTGTAACTTTGTAAAGTACAATAAAAATTTCATGGCAAATTGTTATAAAATTGCTGAGTAGTCTCAATTTCTGCACTTCTCATGAATGACTAACAAGGAGTTTACAGGTGGGCATCAGTCTGTGGACCTTTTGAATAATACTATTTTAGACCTTTATCTCTGAGTATTTTGTAATAAACTTGTACAGTTTTTGAAATTAAAGAAAAGTTTAAAAAAGATTTATATATATATATATATGACAGTTTGGCAATAGAGAGTTGCTTGATAGAAAACAAATGTGAAATATGTTGAAATTTCTACAAATTAGGACAAAAATGCTAAATGGTTGCTAGCAATTGCTAGCATTTGTCCATCATCACCATTCCATACCCCAGACAGATGGCCTCAGCACTCCTTCCTATGGACCCCTGACACGGCCTCAGAATCCTTCTTAGAATAGTGGTAATGGAAGCCACTACTATTGCAAGGGAGTTTGTATCAGATATGAAATTTGCTCATCGGGATTCCTGGGTGGCTCATTCAGCTAAGTGTCTGCCTTTGGCTCAGGTCATGATCCCCCAGGGTCTTGTGATCAAGTCCAGCATCGGACTCCTTGCTCAGCACAGAGTCTGGTTCTCCCTCTGTCTGCCATTCCCCCTGCTTGTCCTTGAGAGCATGCTGTCTCTCTCTTTCCCTCTCTCTCTGACAGAGAAATAAAATTTTAAAAAATTTCACCATCCTAAATTATGTTCTGAAGTTCCATTGTGTAATAAAAGTATAATAAATGGTGTCATTATTTTTTTTTAATTTTATTTATTTATTTATTTGAGAGAACATGAGCGGGGAGGGAAGGCACAGGGAAAGGGAGAAGCAGACTCCCCACTGAGCAGGGAACCCAATTCAGGACTCGATCCCAGGACCTCAGGATCATGACCTGAGCCAAGGCAGATGCTTAACTGACTGTCCCACCCAGGTACCCCAATACTGTGGTTATCTTAACCTTGTATTTTTTTCTGTTGTTTTTTTTTTTAATACAGCCTTTCTGATTTATCAAGGTTATTAAAAATATCAAAGTTTTTCATATGCTGGTCTCATCCCATGTGATACCAAAATCTTAATCATGGTAAAATTAATTTTTGGCTCTGACAAAAATGTATCTTGAGCTGAAGCAGAACTTAGTATAAAAACAATCATTGGGGGCGCCTGGGTGGCTCAGTGGGTTAAGCCGCTGGATTTGTATTTGTCAGGGGTAAAGTGAGGAACTGTGATCCTTTTTTGTAAAGCTTCTTAGTTTCTTTTATTCATTCATTTCATAAGTATTTATTAACTGCCATTTATATGCATCAGGCACCATTCTTGATTGATCAATCAGAACAAAATAGGCAAAACTTGCACCCATGTCTGGAGCTTATCTAGATTTTTTTTTCTTAGCAACCTAAAAACTCATAAAGGTATATGGCTTTAACAGCATAGAATTAACATGTCGCATGGATTTCCCTTATGGAAGCATTAATATCATTAGCTCTGAAATTAAACAGTAAGGTGGTAGTAACTGTATATTGAGGTAAGAATCACAAAATCCGGCTATTTTTCTGGACTGTGCTTCCTTTTTCTTTAAGGCTGGGAACCTTACTACCTCGTAGCCAGTATAGCCAGTATAAAATGTAAAAAGGAGTGCAAAAACACTTTGGAACGTGTAAATTGTTGTATATAATCATACTTTTTTTTATTTAAATCAGAAACCCTAATGATGAAAAATATAGATCTATCCGGATTGGAAACACAGCTTTTTCTACTAGACTCTTACCTGTTAGAGGAGCCGTTGAATGTTTATTTGAAATGGGCTTTGAAGAGGTAAGTTAAAGGGTTTCTTTTCCCTGGTTCACATATAAAGAATTTATTATAATGTTGATGGATAAATATCTAAATAAGATATATTTTTAAATTAATACATTATTTTGAAAATGTGTGGAACTAATTACTTCTTCACCTATTAGATATTTAAAAGTTACAGTAAATAATTATGAAATCACAGTAAAGTATAACAACTCTCCCCAGGAAAAATTCTTTCAAGTGTTAATTTTTTAGAACAGGAAGGTCAGACGTACAACCCAAAGACCAAATTGTGGGTCACTTTAGACTTTTGGCAAAAATCTGATTTGTAAGTATACATAAATACTAGTATGGTCTAACCACCTGTCTCCAGTAAGAATTGAAAAGAGTAAATGCAGAAAAGCTGAGTTAAGTTGACACATGTAAGGGATTTCTTCTGTGACAGAAGAGAAGAATGTCAGTACTTTTTTTGTTGTTTTTTAGTCAAAATAAAAGTTCAGTGTTTTCATCTTCTCAAGTCTTATGGCATAGCTTAATTTTATGACACAATGAAAGTTATCAATATTGTCAATTTTCTTTATGTATATATGCTTAACCATTTCTAGTTTATGGACTATTGAAAGACTTTGAGCCAGGTTGTGGATGCACAGCAATCCATAGCAGTCAGAAATGTCAAGGCTATAGAAATTGTTAAAAAGAGATATGCTGAGTTGCCATAAGAAGTATTTTCCTTCCTGCCTCTCTGCTTTTCTCCCTAGATTCTGTTTCAGGCCCTGAAGGGTATAGTAGTGAACTAGAGAAAATGATCCCATCTCACATGAAGCCTGATTCTAATAGGTTAGACAACAGTAGACGTGAAAGCAAAGATGAGTGCAAAAAAGAAAATAAGGCATGCTAATAAACTAAAAAGCAGCTGTAGAGTTGAGCAGCTATGTAAGAATGAGTGGTTAGGGATGGCCTCTCAGGAGATAATATTTGAGCTGGGAACTAAATGAAAAGAAGCCCTCAGGTAAGAGTACTTCAAACAGAAGCATTCAGATGTGCAACAGACTTCTAGTAGGATTAGCTTTGGCACAGAGAGTAGCTACACAGGCCAGCAGAATCCAGGGTGTGGGGATATAGACTTGGTCTTCATTATAAGTGAGATGGGAAACCATAGGAAGGTTTTAGGCAGGGAAGAATGTTTAAAAGATTACATTAGCGGCTGTATAGAGAATGTTCTGGATGTTCTGGGATGGGGGCAAGGGATCAAGCAGGGAGACCAGTTAGAAAGCTTTTATCAGCCTAAAGGAGAAACAAAAATGGTTTGTATAAGTTCCCTGAGGGCAGAGCCTTTTGTCTTTTTGTCCCCTGTGTTGCTAGCTCCTGGAACACATTGAGGCCCTCAGAAAACATTTGTTGAATTAAAGACTAATAGCAGTGGAGATGGGGGAAAAGTAGAGGCATCTAGAATTTTTTTTGAAGAAGAGCCTGCAGGACTTGCTGATGAATGTGGGGTACAAGGGAAAGGAAGGAATCAGGGATACTACTAGGTTTGGGTTTGAGCATCTAAATGGATGCACGTACCATTAGTTCAGATTGAGACATCTTGGAGTGTGTAGCAGATGTCAGGAGAAATCACTACTTCTCTTTTGGATAATTATAACCTATATACTGTTAAACATTCAAGTAGAGATAAAAAGTAGGCAGTTGAATATATGAGTCCATAACTCAAAACGAAAGGTCAACCTAGAGATAGAAGTTATGTTGTCATCTGCTTATTAGTTACAGACCTCTGAACATAAAGAACTTTGAAGTATAGTAGGCAAAATTGAGAACATTGCTGATTTCGTTAAAGGAAATACAGATTTTTGAGTTAAATGACAGAAAAATTTAGTAAATGACAACTGGAAATTATACTGATTTCTCAGTTTTGAAATGTCACATATTCTGTGGAATCATGTTTGTTGTTTCATTTAACAAATATTTGAGTGCGGCGTGTGATGACCACCATCCCAGTTTGCCTAGGGCTGTCCTGGGTTTAGGACTCAAAATCCCGCATTCTAGAAAACCCATCTCAGCCAGACCCAAAGGTTGGTCACACCATTGCCAGGTAACAAGCCACACTGAGAGCTGGAGTAGTATTTGACACAAGTGGAGCAAGTTTCAGAAAAGATTAACATGTTTTGATCAGGCTAATTTATACTTCAAGGTTCTGATTGTCATTAGACTTCACACCGCAGGACCCATCTGCAGTAAATGTTTTATCAGTGTGGCTAAGTTGCAGAAGGAACCAATGGAACTGCAACTGAACTCTACCATTAGAAAGAAACTTAGTAAGCTGAAAATGAAGTAGGAATCTCAGACCTGTCCCAAAATGTTCGTTGTATATTAAAATCTTGGGCACTTTTGGGCCTACTTGCCTCTGAGGCTACATTCTTTGTGAAGATTTTGAGGAGGTTGAGAAAGACTGGGATCCACATGAATATGTGACTCAGCCAGCTTGCTGAGTGAAGTGATTCTCCCCAGGTCCCATGGCGGGGGGCGGGAGTTAGTTGTCTTGGTGACTGGAAGATATTACCAGCACTTAGTGGGCAGATCCAGGTTGGCTTAGCATCTGATAGTGAAAATTGTCTTCGCAAAAATATGTTGAGAAATACAGATTTTGTTCAATACTGGAATTCTCATTAATTTTTTAAACTGTTATTAGATCTAGTGCATTAAGCCTGTAATTTTGTCCTTTTGCATTAAGCCTCTAATTTTGTCTTTTTGTGAAAAGACAGTGTAGTTGATGAAACTTTTTGGTACATAGCCTTTAGCCATAATCATACATTCTTTTAAAACTGGTTCTGTAAAGCTAGAAGGGAAGGGAGCAAGGCACAAGTAGCATCTCTGTCTTATCAGGGCCTTCTCTGAGGTATGGACTGAACATAGATCCCGGTACCTGTTATGCTGGATTTCTACCTCAGCCCGTGGTGTCTTCTGCCTCTCTCAGTGTTGCGGCACTAACAGTATGAGATGGGAAACCTCCATATTTGGTTTCAGCCAAGATACCTGATTTCTGAAGAGAAACCTCATCAGAGATGTGGGGTGGTTCCTTTCTAATGTTGGGAAATCATTATGATCCAATTTTTGCTAATCATGTATGCCATCACTGCTGTAGAAATATTTTTTGCTCAATACTTCCAACTATTAGTACAAGCTTATGGCTTTTGGGCCCTGTTCAGTCTAAGATGTAGTCAATTCTAATGTAATGATCAAGGTTTACTCCAACAATTAGTCTGTAGCATCAGGCAGATAATTTTACTTTTCTGAGCTTTCATAATTTCATATAAAGAATAGGGGTAAACCTAATACCTACATTTCAGGATGGTTGTGAGAATTACTTGAGATAACATACATAAAAGTTTATCATAGCACCTAGAACACATGAATACAATAAATGATAGTTTTGTTTTTATAAATTTTATGGGAAATGAATATATGGAGCTTAATGGTGTCTTTTGAAAGCCTTTTAAAAGGGATTCATATGAAATTAATTTTCATGTCATTAATGAGAAATGTAATGGTCAGTTGATTCTGAAAGATTTGCCATCACCAGGGAAATAGATCATTCTCTGTTGTGGAGCTTAATTTAAGTGCTTAAAATCTACAAGTCTGTCTACTGCACATTAACAATATTTTATCCCATATCCATTTGGTAGAATTTCTATTTTAACACTGTTGTTTCCCACAGCTTTGAAACTTGATTGAAGATTTTTCATTTAACTTTTTTTTGTTTTGTAATTTGTTTCACATTGTGAGCTTTGTTGTAATCTTTATTGTGTCTTAAAGCACTCTGATTATATTATGGGTATTCATTAAATGAATCACTACTTGAGTGGGATTTTCATTGCTTGATTGTTTTGTTTGGACCACCTTTGTATTACTGTTAACAGTCCATAGTTTTGGCTTGACCACCAGGCTGTACTTTTTGTTTTCTAGGAAAAATTAGTGGACACCCTTCCCCCATCCAGACTTCTAATCACGTAGCTGTTCTTCAAAGTCTCGGGTTTGGAGAGTCAAACTTCTTGACCCCAGATCATTTTGTATGGCTACATCTCTAGTAGTTACTATTATTTCATAGGGAATTTCACAGAGAATAGTAGTATCATATACTACTATTGCAGAGAAGATAAGAATGTGCATTTTTATAATTCTTATGAGACTTTGTAACTTATTATTCCTAAAAGAAAGTATTTTTCTAATGGCCTTTAAACCAATCAGATAAGCTAAGCATTATATTGCAAAGGAGGAGACCAATTTTCTTAACTTCCTGGTTCATATATAGATACTTTTTACCTTTGACTATTTAAAAAAAAAAAAACCATAATGGTAGGAAATGAGAATGATTGTTAAAATTATGAGGTATTCTATAGTATTGATTTCATTTTATATATATATATATATAAATATATATATTAATATATATATTTCATTTTATATATATATATATATATATATATGAATGACTATCAGTATAAAGCAAAGGTTAAAATTTTTCCCAATTTTATAAATTCCAGGGAGAAACACATCTTATCTTTCCCAAAAAAGCTTCAGTGGAACAGCTGCAAAAAATTCGTGACCTAATTGCCATAGAGAGAAGTAGCAGATTGGATGGATCAAATAAGAGTTACAAAGTTGAATTATCTCAGCAACCTGCATCCAGGACCCAGCTTCCTGTAACACAGCCTTCAAATCCTAGTGGGTTAACCCAGCATGCAGGGAACAGTGAAGGACAGTCATCAAATCCACCAACTGCTTCAACGGTAATGTTAGAATTAAACCTTTCTTAACCGTTCAAAGTATTGAAACAGCAAAAGCTTTGAAATATGTTGTGATTTATTCCTGAATTTTTGCTCTTGTTATTGTTGGTTCTTAGAATTGTAATTCATCCAAATTTCCTTCAGTCTTTAAAAAATTGTCAAATTTGTAACAAAGTAGGGAAAATGGTTATCTTTTTTTATACTTTTAAATCTTAACTTTTGGTTCATTGCTTCTTGGGCGTTTCATCATTTTATCATTCATAAATGTACCCATTGCCTTGGTACGTAAATCAGTAACATTCATTAGCATATGTTTTTAACCTAAAACCAGAGTAACAGACTTGCTGGACAATGGCAATCAAACCTCTACTGCACTGGTACTTCTGATCTAAATTTTACCTGCTGCCATTCATTATGAACATTATTAATTCCAATAGCCTAACCATTATTAACCCCTCAGTTTGGTAAAAGAAATCAGCCTCTTTAAGGTAAATAATAATGCATTAATTTATTGAGGGGGTGCCACCAGATTAATGAAGTTCAGTTAGTGGCATATGCAGTACATGTTTCTGAAGAACTGCAATCCAACTTTCTTCTCTTAACAGGCATCCTTGATACACTGAACTGATCTTATTTAATAGGAAACTGTCCTATTTACAAAAATTCCTTTTGATAGCGGTGCTTAAGTTTTCCTCCGAATTTTCACTCAGAAAGATTTCGCATTTTGTTTTTTTTTTCCTATAGTAATTTTATCACTAACCAGCTTCAACTCGTATCCTCTTATTTTAATTTTCATAAAACATTTTGTCAGTGTCGTCCTCCATAAAGCAGACCTTATATTAGAGAGTCAGTTATTAAATCTACCCTTAATTTTCTCCAGTTGAGTAATTCCAGAGTCCTTAACCTCACTTCCCTGGGGGTCATTTCTTTGTTTATGCTGAGAAGACACTAAGCTTGTCTTTAAAAAATAAAGAATAAAGGTGGTAAAGGCTATCAGGGGAAGAGACAGTGTTAACTGTCCTTTGGCTTTCAGACTTTTTTTTAAATGGAGAATTAATTCCTCTAAAACATATTTCTTTGTGTTTCAATTTACTTAGATTAACTTTTAAGTCTTGAAAATATTTTCTCCTCTAATTAGCTTCACAGCTAGTGTTTACAAATGTCTTCTAGAAACTATTACTGGATATGTCTGATCAACTAGAAATGATACTAAGTGGCTGTGGGTATTCCATGAGATAGCATATGTGAAAACATCATAAACTATAAAGGACTTTGTAAATTATAAAGGTTTGCTCTTGGTAATAATAATTCTTTTTGTATCTGAGCTGCTTCATTCACAGAGTAACAGAAAAATGTAACTACTTAACTCCAGTGTGACATAATAGTGACCCTAGTCTGTCCATTCCTTAGAAGAGTGGTTTTTGGTTACACAACTTAACAGTAATAAAATGTTGAGTATATAACCCAGCATCTATTTCCTTATACATTATATACTTCTAATATGTTATGCACTTATACAACAATTTTTTTAAAAAGTGAAATAAAAAGTAAATCTAAAATGTGCCCCAGTGGATTCTTTTTGTGCCCGTCTTGTGAGCATGTGTGTTCCATATTGGAATACCTGAGGTTGTCCTCAGTTTTACAATTAAGGTTGATAACAGAAGCACATTTAACTTCATTTTGAGCACTGTTTCTTTTTTTTTCTAACTATAGTGTTAGAATATATCTTTTAAGATTTCCTTTTAAGATTTAATTTCATTGTTACAATTTAAAATGCACAGTACTAATCAGCTTTTCAGAAAAGCGTGTAATACACAAAAACATTTTATTTTACAAAATAGCTATTTCCTGGACTAAGTAGTATTTTGTTAGTGTTCTGAGGGAGGAGGTAAATTCACATTTTCTGACTCTTCTGTAACCTCTTTTTTTTCTTCATTCCTTTTTTTTTTTTTTTTTTTTTTTTTAAGATTTTACTTATTTTGTTGGGGGAGTATGAGAAGGAGGAGGGACAGAGGGAGAAGCAGACTCTGCTGAGCAGGGAGCCCGATGCAGGGATGGATCTCAGGCCCCTGGGATCATGACCTGAGCTGAAGGCAGCCACCTGACTGAGACACCCAGGCACCCCTCTTTTTTTCTTAACCTTGTAATTCATATATAATTTGAGGCCTTTAAAACTCTATAATCACTAGAAAGCCTCTGTATTCTAAACTAAAAACAAAATGTCATTTTATTGACAAAACAAATGTAGAGTTTAGAGGAAAATAAACTTTACCAAAAACATATGCTTTTAGTAGGCAGTCTATTACCAATTCTTATTTCTCTAGTCCTTGGGACACAATATCTTTTTCTGAGTTCCTTCAGAGAAATTAGAATTAATCTTATTTTTTATCACCAAGTCTTGTTTATCCATGGATCACTGGAATGCATAGTTTAGAAAAGTATTTTGTTTTTTAAGCATTCATCACCACTATTTATTATGTTACAGAATTTGACAGCTATGTTCCCCTGCCTTGCCTATTTTGAGTGGGTATACTTAATTGATAATTAAAATAGACCAAAGGCAAGCAGCAAGAGAAAGATTTAAAAAGCACTGAATGGGGTGCCTGGGTGGCTCAGTGTGTTAAGCCTCTCCCTTCAGCTCAGGTCATGATCTCAGGGTCCTGGGATTGAGTTCTGCATCAGGTTCTCTGCTCCGCAGGGAGCCTGCTTCCTCCTCTCTCTCTCTCTCTCTCTGCCTGCTTCTCTGCCTACTTGTGATCTCTCAGTCAAATAAATAAAAATCTGTATAAATAAATAAATAAAAATAAAAAGCGCTGAATGTGTATAAACTAGATAAATCCTGAGCACTGATGTGCTCATAACTATTACAATATTTCTTTGGTTAAAACTGCATCAAGTAAAATTTTGAAATACAAATCAAAGTGATAGTGATGTTGAAGTTTGCCAGTAAGCTTTTCCTTTAAGATGTAAAGTCCTGGAATATCCTGATACTCAATAAGAGTTGATGTTGTTAGAAACTTATTTTGCTGCTTTCTCTGGATATTTTATGTAAATGGAATTACACAATATGTAGTTTTTTTGCTTTTGCCCTCTTTGTGTGTTTTTGAAGTTTATTCATATTGTAGGATGTGTCAGTATTTTATTCCTTTTTGCTGCTGGATAGTATTCCATGATGGATATTTGTTATTTCCCATCTTTGCCAATTAGGAATAAGGCTGCTATGAATATTCACATACAAGGCTTTGTGTTTTCATTTCTCTTGGGTAGATTCCTAGGAGTGAAACCACTAGGTTGTATGGTAAGTTTATGTTTAATGGTTTAAGAAATTGCCAAGCTGTTTTCCAAAGTTGTTGCACCATTTTAGGTTCTCACCAGCAGTGCATGAATGTTTCTCAATATCCTCCCTGACACTTGTTACTGTTGTTTTTATTATGGCAATTTTAGTGGATGTTGGGTAGTATCTCATTGTGACTTTAATTTGCATTTCCCTAATGACTCAATTGACTTTTAAATTTGCTGGTTATACATGCTGAGTGTTTAGTGTTCCTAAAGGACATAATTTCCCAATAAACCTTTATATATTTTTATACCCTTTGTCTTTGAAAAGCAGTTTTGAAACAGCAGAGAGAGTTTTTCAAAGACATAGACCTTGGAATGTTAAAGGCATTATATTTCCAATTTTGCAACTTTATCTATGTTGAAAATATGTGATTCTGAAGTATGATTTGCTTAAAATAAGCCTCTGTTATTACAGAACTAGTTTAGCTGCATACTTTTATTTGCCACATGCCTGCTTTTAGCATTTGTATAGAATTGTTAAGGACTTCATCAACTCTAATCACTCTAGAAATTATTGCCCATTGTGTGTATGGGTATGCATTTATTTATTTAAAAGCATTATCATCTGAAATTACTCTTGAAATTATGTGTGTAATATTGTATTATTAGACAATGATAAAATGAGTTGGCTTATTTTTTTTGAGTTGGTTTAAACTTAATCTCATAGGAAATGTTTTAGTCTGGATCTCTATATGATCTTTATTTGATAAGAAGTCTTCTATTCGGACATTAGATTTCCAGTTTCTTGTGAATCTACCATTCTTCAAGGTAAACAATACTGCATAACCTTCAATAGTGGCTCACTTATATTACAACATGTCCATATACCAGGATTCTTAGCATCCATTAAAAATGATGATACGGTCTTTTGGGCATTAAGAGAGTTGTTATATGGGGGAAAAGTGATAAACTGAGAATTCCAAAATTAAACAACATATGTCGTGTATATGTATATAATATTTCAATTTTCTTATTAAAAATGCACATACACAAATACTTTAATTTTCAAAAGGTATGGAAAGCTATACACAGGTATCTTAGTCATAATTTTATCTTAGGGTGAAATTATGGGTGATTCCATATTGTTTATACCACTCGGTATTTCCTGACAATTTATTACAACAACATTTACTTTTATAAATAGAAAAAAAAAAAAAAGAGGGGTTGTAAGAAATAAGGTGATTAAAGTCACAAACTGTTTAAAACTAATGTTAAATTATTAAACAGAACTTCTATGCTTAAAAAGGCAGATTCTAAATTTAAAAGTCACAACAAGGCTGCATAAAGGCAGGAGGAAGAGTGGTGGGCTTGAGAACCCCTGGTCCTTTACTAAAGAAGTAAATTTGCTAATCCAGCTTGTACGAATTATATCACATGATTTGACAAAATAAACATTTTTTTTTAATTAATGAAGAGTCTTGAATATATTTCAATTAGAAACCAAAATAATTGAAATATAAGTATTGATCAGTGAAGCAAACCATCGTTTTGACCTAAAACCAGACAGATTGCACATTTTGAACTTCTGTTTGTATGCTAAATAACTTCACCTCTCTCAGGCAATTACCTGCTACCTGTTTATGTGGTTGCCCCACTGCTGTAGTCACCATGCAACCAGCAGACTTTGCTTTTATCTCTTAGTGTGTATGGAGTTGTGCCAAAGAATATGTAAAGAAATCAGGCAAGAAAATAAACTCTCATTCAGGATTGTTTGAGTGCCATAAAAACCACAAAGAGTGAGGTGGTTTCCAGATTGGAAGTATCAAATTGAAAATAAAAATTCTCTAGATGAGTTCTTACCCTCTCTCAGTAAATGAAAACCTACATATAAAAACAACAGCAAAAATATAGCTGTGCTTCCTTTTTGTAAGAGTTCTTTAAAAATGGAGACCTGTTTTGTGTGTTTCTGTATCAGTTTTGGTAAAAGAGCGTACTCCTCCCTCTTGGGAATACCCTGGATTTCTCATCACGAGACCTTCAGTAAATGTCTTTAATCCTCTGTTGCACTCATCCCTTCTGTGAATGGGGAACCGTGTCTGCTCTCAATAAAAGGCAGTTCCTTCTTTGTCCCTGCGTCCCTTCTCCTCCGTTCAGTGTGGAATCTCCTGTGGACTATGTTCAGTCTTGAACCTCGTCTTATCTCGGGAATTCTTTTCATTGGCATTTAAACCTTGCTTTAGTGCGGTTTTCATCTGAGGTTAGGCTGTTGGCATCAGGATGAGCTGCACATTCAGGTTCCTAGATGTAACCCAACCTTAGACTGGCTAAATCGGAAAGGGATGGGGGTGGAATTAGGTAATCTGTGTTTTTCACAAGCAGATTAATGTTTAGGAAGCCTTCCTGTAAACTCTTATATCTGAGAAACAAGCCAACATACATATATCCCTGCGTACTACATGTCCTCTGGGTCTCATTTCTTTACAGACATTTTCTGAAAGAGCTCCCTGTACTCATCACTGTATCTTTACTTCTCATATACATGTCTAGCAAGCTTTCCCTTCTTTAGTCATGTACACTATCAGTAAAATGTTTGAGCATAGCCTTATAAATTTTTATTTATAAATTATATACATGTACTGTTCTGCCATTATACTGTATCAGGAAAAAATGTCAACAGAAGCTAGTGAGTAAATATTTTTAATTCTTTTTTTTTTTTAAAGATTTTATTTATTCATTTGACAGACAGAGATCATAAGTGGTCAGAGAGGCAGGCAGAGAGAGAGGAGGAAGCAGGCTCCCTGCTGAACAGAGAGCCCATTGTGGGGCTCGATCTCCGGACCCTGGGATCATGACCTGAGCCGAAGGCAGAGGCTTTAACCCACTGAGCCACCCAGGCACCCCGATATTTTTTTTAATATTTTAAATAACCTCCACACCCAACTTAGGGCTTGAATTCACAACCCCAAGATCAAGACCTGCATGCTCCACCAACTGAGCCAGCCAAGTGCTCCCAGTCTTTGTAATCTTTTACAGGTTGAGCGTTTGTTAGTGAAAACTGTATAACATAATCTGTAAATTCACTTAGCCAGGTACATATGAATTACCAAACCTTATAATATGGTAAGTAGTATTAAATGTGAAAGTGCCAGTTCTAACTCCCCCTGTACTTTGTGGTCCTGTCTTTCCTCAGGCCAGCTTGCTTGCCACTAATCACCCAATACTAAGTGTTCTTATAACCTAATTGCTTTAATTATTTTTGGCCAAAAAAAAATAGTTCTAATAATTTCTGTACACTTTCCCATAGACCATTTTATGCTGCTGCTTTAGGTACTTATAGGGCATTTTGGGACACAGTTACACAACTAAATTTTTTACAATTTGTTTTTTACTAACACTATCAGAAATCTTCCTAAGATCATCAAAAACCTCCATGCTGCCAAATTTAATGCACTTTTGTTCAGTTCATTTTTACTTAACCGTTCATCATCTTTAGGTCAATCATTTCTTGGTTTTTCTTCTACCATAAGTGGTTCAGCCATTGACCCAGTTAGTTGTTCACTCAAAATCCACAGATATTACTAATATATTTTCCTACTTTTCCAGCTGCCCCCTGACTCCACAGTTCAGTCACCAAGATTTGCTGATCCTGTTTCCTAAGTTCTTTTTATTCAGTTTACTCCTACTAAAGCCACTAGCTCTTTCAGAGTTCTGCAGTAGGCCCCCCTTGGATCATCTGTAACCTCCGTTCTCAAGATTCAGCTAGAGTGATATTCTGAAGATGTAAATCTGATGGTTTTACTCCCTTGCTTAAAAGTCTTTAATAGGTTCCCATTGCAATGGAGGTAGACCAGAAAGATAGCTGCTTATTAACTCCGCATCATGCTCAGCATTCTCTACCATTCCCTCTTGGTTTTCCATGCTCTCAACACCCTGAATTTTCTCTGATCCTACATAATTTCCTGAACATATCCCCACAAACACACTCTCCAGCTACCTATATGCTGTTCCTTCCAATAGGATTTACCTTTTCCCTTTCCTATTAGCTTCTTATCCTTAGTACTCAACTGCAAATATAAAAAATACCATTTTTTCAGGGAGTTCTAGGTTCAGAACCCTGTTGTACAGTGTCACTATCTTCTGTATTTGCTTACTCTTCTTACACCTGTTTTAAATTGACTAACTTACTATTATAGCCCCGGTACCTAGCAAATAATAAAGGCACATTAAATATTTGAGTAAATGAACATTGTTGTACCAGTATTAGTTTCTGTATCAATAGACTACTTCGTGAGGATAATATCCTTGACTGTTTTGGTCTCTATTATTTTTCCAGTATGTAACATATACACACATTTATACACAAATATTTGTTGACTTAATATGGTGGTTTTGTCATTATTTAATACCTTTCCTCTCTCTTAGACAATAAAGTGATGTCTCTTAGACATCCACCCCCAGGACTTTATAAAGTCCTGGATAATAAGAGACTCTTAATGTCACAAAACAAACTGAGGGGGGCCGGGGAGAGGGGGTTAGGGAGAAGGATGGTGGGGTTATGGTCATTGGGGAGGGTATGTGCTATGGTGAGTGCTGTGAAGTGTGTAAACCTGGCGATTCACAGACCCGTACCCCTGGGGCTAATAATACATTATATGTTTATTTAAAAATTAAAAAAAAATTTTTAAGTCCTAGATAATGTCAGGGAGTATTTGATAATGGTTTTTATTTTTTAAATTAATCTGACTCTGCATTTTAATATACATATTTAATCCGTTCATACTTACCATAATTGTTAATATGTTTGAATTTATTTCTGACCTCTTATTTTGTGTTACCTGTGTCCTTGCTTTTGTTTTTTCCTTTTTTCTATCTTTGTTTTATATTGAGAGCAGTTTTCTTCCACTCTTTTCTGTTTAGAAGTTAGAAAGTTAAATATCTTCTTTATTTAGTCCTCTATTATTGCCCTTAAAATTTTTTTTAAGATTTTATTTATTTATTTGACAGAGATCACAAGTAGGCAGAGAGAGAGGAAGGGAAGCAGGCTAGCCTGTCAATGTGGCATCTGCTTCTAGCAACCATGGGTAGAGAGCCCGATGCGCGACTCGATTCTAGGACCCTGAGATCATGACCTGAGCCGAAGACAGAGGCATCAACCCACAGAGCCACCAGGCACCCCTATTGCCCTTAAATTTTTAATACAGATATTTTTTAAATTTTTTTATTTATTTACCAGAGAGAGAGAGATCACAAGAAGGCAGAGAGGCAGGCAGAGAGAGAGGGGGGAAGCAGTGTCCCCACCAGGCAGAGAGCCCGATGCAGGGCTCAATCCCAGGACCCTGAGCTCATGACCTGAGCCAAAGGCAGAAGGCAGAGGCTCAACCCACTGAGCCACCTAGCCACTCCAACTTTTATATTTTTTTAATAACATAACAAGACAGGAACCTCAGAAAGCTTTAACTCTTTCTGCTCCCTTCCCTGATACCTTCTTTATGAGAAAAATTGAGATTTTCCTTTTCAGTTATTATTTATAATCAAAACTTAGGTTTTACTAGTTTATTTTTTTAACTCACTTCTCCCGCTTTTATTTATATCAATTTCTACTCCTGGGTCATCTGTTTATTTACTTTGATTATATTGTATTTTGAGGGGAAAATAACTTCTCTAAGAATTTTTTTAGATAAGATTTGTGAGTGGTACACTTTCTGTACTGCTGCATATCAGAAAACGTATTTATTCTGCCCTCTTGTGTGATTAGCTTGGCTGGGTAGGAATTCTATATTCCCAGTCATTTTCCCTCAGATTTTCAAAGAATTTGCTTCATTGTTTCCAATGATATTATCAGATTCATAAAAGGCTTTGGGATTTTGTTTTTCTACTTAACTGTTATGAAATGTCACTACTATATGCTTTGTTTTATTCTTCCATTCATACTGGCTCTTCAGGTCTCAGAAATTGGTTTCCACTGTTTCTTTGAGAAGTTTCTCTTTTCTACTGTTTCTGCTCTACTTTCTAGACTTCTGTTAACTGGATTTGGAAACTTGGATTTATCTTCGGCATCTATTTGGGTTTTTTGTGCCACATTTTCAGAAAATGTCTTGGCTCAGTCTTCTAATTGATTACTTTTTAACTATGTTTATTCTACTGTTTGACACAATGTATACTGTATTTCAGTGTTTAAATTTTTAATTTCCAAGATCCATAGTTGTCTTTCTCTGAATACAGTATGCTGTCAAATCTCTGAAGATAGACTTGCTGTTATGACCACAGGGTTAGTTCTTCTGATGTTGATTCTAGTGTATCATTGCAACAGTGTGGATTGTTGCAGATCCAGTGAGTCTGAGAGGTCCTGCTAGCCTGTCAATGTGGCATCTGCTTCTAGCAACCATGGGTAGGGGTAGAACATAACAAGATGGGCTGTACCAGAAGCCGCTGTTCTGAGCTTGGATGTTTCTCTTTCCTTTGGGACTAAGCAGCCTCTCTCACTTCTCAGAAGCATGGTTCTTTGTTGAGAAGGAATGATGGGGTGGGGACAGCGGGGAGATAACTGGCTATTCCTCCTGCAGAGCCCAGCCAGTGTCACTAATGTTTGTTCCAAGGCCCTTTTCTGCTTTGGATCCTGTGGCTCCTCTGTCTTTGGGATTGTTTTGAAAACTTTTTTTTTAGTTTGTGTAACCACTCTTTTGGGGAGTCATATTGCCATGGTTTTTTTCCTTTAGACCATTTGTATCTGTTACTCTTAGGAGTTTCTCAAAATTCCTGATCCTTGAAGATCCTTGAAGATCCTTCCTTTACTAATGCCATATGGAGGGGTTTTTTTGTTTTGTTTTGTTTTGTTTTAATTATGTTACTTGCGGGGATTTGAACTGGAAGGGCTGTTAAATGTATTGCTCAGAGCACTTTTTTTTTCTTTTTTTAAGATTTATTTAGAGAACACGCAGGTGCACGTGAGTGGGGGCAGGGGCTGCAGGAGAGGGAGAGAAAAGCCTCATGCAGACTCCCCGCTGAGCATGGAGCCTGACTCAGGGCTCAATCCCAGGGCTCTATGGCCATTACCTGAGCCAAGAAATGACCTGAGCCAAAATCAGGAGTTAGCCACTTAACCGACTGAGCCACCCAGGCACCCCTCAGAGCACTATCTTGATCCAAACTTGTAATCAAGAATCTAGCATACCTCTGTTTAAATATATTCTCAATAATGTATTCCGAGAAAGAGAATAGATAATCTTCGACTGTGACAAAGATATCTCCTAAAGATATACTCCTAGGGTATCTCCTAAAACTAATATTATTTAGGCTTTGAGTATTATATTTTAGTAAATCCATAATTCCACTTTACCTATGAAATCATAGAACCACCATTTTTTATTATATGTTATTTTTGTAGCATACAAAGAAAAGCTAACCAGTATTTTTTTTTCTATTAGGTTACTACTGATTCAGTCATTCTAAAAGTTCTCCAGTCCAACATTCAGCATGTTCTGGTCTATGAGAACCTTGCTCTCCAGGAGAAAGCACTGGCTTGTATTCCAGTCCAAGAATTAAAAAGGAGATCTCAAGAAAAGTTATCTAGAGCTAGAAAATTGGATAAAGGTAGTAGCTTTATATAACCATTCATTGCTAAATATATATCTGTTGCTAAAGAGAAACACTGAAATGCTGCCTTTTGCTGTATACATCATAAAATTCTAACCTATTTCTGTTCTGATTTTTAAGATGTTTAACAGTGGTAAAGTATTACTGTGTGTACATCATAGACACATCATTAACACATTTTTTTTTAAACCTCAGTATATGTTTGCAGCTTAATCATTGGTATATGAATTTCTTTAGGTATAATATAATTTAAGTCTGTGGAATATATGATAGTATTATTAGTGAATTTTAATGTGAATTAGAAGCCACATTGAGGATTAATCCATATGATTAGACCATTGATTCATTTCGGCTAATAAAGAGATAGTATTTACGGGTATATGATATTGTTCTTCTCACCTACTGCTGTCTGGGAATAAATTCAGCTCTGCCACTTTTCTGTACATTACGGAGCAAGTAATTTGATCTCTGTGTGTCAGTTTCTTTGTTTGAAAATAGGATGATTTTTTTTAAATAAATGAAAATAGTACATGTAAATGCCTCAGAACGATACCTACCACATTCATCAACCAATAATATTTGTGTGTTATCATTAATAGTCTTAAGATCTTAGTTGTCAGGTTTTTCCAGTGTTAGCATTTTTACTTTGAGTTTTTATGTGATTAGCTTTTATCTAAGTCATTTCTTAATACTATATTTTCTAGGGGATTATATAATTTCTCTGGGGGTTACCTTAGTTTGCAATATATGTTTTAACTGTGTCTACCTTCAAAAACACTATTCTACTTAATGTATAATGCAGATACCTTTTAACAGAATCATCCCAGTTCTTCCCTCCATACTTATAATATTGTAGTCATATGCTGTAATCACCTAATACATTGCTCTTGTTATGATTTTAAAAAGTTACTTTTTAGGCCAAGAATAAGGAAATAAAAGATTCTCTTTTACCTTCATATATTCCTTTTCTGACACTTCTTTTTCATAGATCCAAATTTCTGATCTATATCATTTTCCCTCTTCCGAAAGAATTTCTTTTAATATTTCTTTCAGAGCAGATCTGCTAGAGATGAATTTCCTAAATTTTTCATTGCCTGAGAAACCCTTAATTTTTTCTTCACTTTTGAAGGAAATATCACTGGGATATAGAATTCTAGGTTGGTGAGGTTTTCTTTCAACAATACTTTAAATGTTTTACCCTCCGGTCCTCTTGTCTCCATTTTTTATGACAAAAAGTCTGTTATAATCCTCATCCTTATTCCTGTCTAGGTAAGGTTTTCCCCATTTCCCCCAGCTCACTCCCATCTCCAGCTTTATTTAAGATTTTCTCTGTTTTTGGTTTTCTACAGTTTGAATATGACATGTCTTGGTGTAGTTTCTTGATTGGTGTTTTCTAAGCATCTGAGGTCTGTGGTTTGGAATCTTACTAATTTTGGAAAATTCGTGGCCATTATTGCTTCAAATATTTCTTTTGTTTCTTTCTCTCTTTTCTTTCTGGTATTCCAAAATGAAGGTATCCTATTTTGCTTTTTTTTTTTTTTTTAAAGATTTTATTTATTTATTTATTTGACAGGCAGAGATCACAAGTAGGCAGAGAGGCAGGCAGAGAGAGAGAGAGGGAAGCAGGCTCCCCGCTGAGCAGAGAGCCCGATGCAGGACTCGATCCCAGGACCCGGAGATCATGACCTGAGCCGAAGGCAGAGGCTTATCCCACTGAGCCACCCAGGGGCCCTCCTATTTCACTTTTATCTGTCTCTGCCTCAGTTTCCCACAGTTCTTAGATGTTCTGGTCCATTTTGATATTTTCCTGCGGTTCTTGGATGTTCTGTGCTCTTTTTCCTTTTTTTTTTTTTTTGGTCTTTGATTTTCAGTTCGGGAAGTTTCTGTTAACCTACCTTCGAGCTCACTGACTCTGTCCTTGGCTGTGTCCCATCTACTGATGAGCCCACGAAAGGCATTCTTTTACAGTGTTTTGGATTTCTATCATTTCCTCTAAATTTTTTTGAAGTTTCTAAACAGACCAAAAAAAAAAATCTATATACATTATCCATCTGTTTCTACATGTTGTTTACTTTTTTCGTGAGAATACCTAATATCTAGTTGTTTTAAATTCTTTGCTAATTCCAAAATCTGGGTGGTTCTGATACTTGCTTTATCACTTTAGACTGATTTTTCTTGCTTTTTAATACATCTTGTATTTGTTTGTTGTAAGTTAGACATGATGTATTGGGTAGTTGGAGCTGAGGTGAGTAAGCCCTTTATATAAGGTCTTACGTCCATTTAACAAGGAGTTGGGTTATGTTTAATGTTAGCAGTAGGTGTCAGAAACTTCAGACTTCCTCTGGTATTCTTGTCTCCCCTGTTGTTTCCAAAAAACTCCTCCTTAGATATAGTCTGCATCTTATAGTAGATTCCATCGTTGTTACACCAGAGCATTTTTGGTGTAATGGTAAGGCAAGGGGGAGTAGAAGCCCTCTGTAATCTGATGATTAAATCTCAGTGCTTTAGTGGGCATGTATCCTCAGACCTGTGACCCTGCCAAGTCTTTCTTAACTTTTTCTCCCATAGATGAGATAGGAAGGCTAGATAGAGGTGGCTAGGGTCAGGGAAGTTCCCTTTCCCCACTTCAGCAAAGGCTCTGGTAAAATCTTTTTCCCTGAAGAGTAAGCCTTAATTGTAAAAAAGGCTCTGGGCACACTTTGCAATTCTTTTTTTTTTTTTCAAGATTTTATTTATTTATTTGACAGACAGAGATCACAAGTAGGCAGAGGGAGAGGGGGAAGCAGGCTCCCTGCTGAGCAGAGAGCCCAATGCAGGGCTCAATCCCAGGACCCTAAAACCATGACCTCAGCCAAAGGCAGAGGCTTAACCCACTGAGCCACCCATGCACCCCATACTTTGCAATTCTTAATCTTCTCCTCTTCTCAGAGCTATGAGGGGATCTTTTTTGGTTCTTCACCAAGAAAACCTGGTAGAATTGTTGGAAGGAAAGCCCACAAGAGTGTAAGGAACCCCTCCTAAAGATTGTGTTTCTTACTAAAGCTTGTCCATATTCAGACTCCAGCAGTTTGTCAAAATTATCATTTAAGTGTTCCTACCAATTAATGGCTCCTGTTCCATATAGCAGATGGCTGGTTGTGATTCCATATATTTGGCTAAGATTCTCTGTATTTGTCTGTCTCTCCAGATTTCAGGGTGACAGTTTGCCCTGTGAACTCTAAGGAGCTTAAGAAAAGTCAGTGATTTTGGTTTGTTCAGTTTTTTGTTGTTGTAATGATGGGAATGACAACTCTAAGTTCTTTACATGTCAGAGCTAAAACCGGAAGTCTCTCTGAGGGATTAACTATGAGTCTCTTTTCCATTTTTTAATCACTCCTCACGTATCTCATTTAGGTATTTTGCTGCCTATTGTATTTTGGTAGTTTTGTTTTTATTATATTATACTATGTCATTTTCTTGTATTTAAAAACCATTCTGGGCCTGAGACTTAATTCAACAACATTGTTGTGAGACCTTCAGACAATTCTTCATATTCTTGAATTAACAGGGTTTTTTTAATAATTTATGAAGTAAGAATGCTTATTAATATGTGATCACAAAGATCCTGTCCACATTAAAGTACTGTGCTCCTTTAGATAATCCCTGACATAAATGCCTGTTTAACAGGTACTTACCAGAGCATGTTTTATGTGTGACTCATTTGGCTGAGCCCCACAGAGGAGACACAGCAGTGTCCCTCTCGACATTTGCCTGGCATTTTTTCCCTATAATTATAAAGATAATACATGGCTTTTTTTTGTAGAAAATTTAGAAAATGGGGGTAAGATAAGCCATCCATAATTTCACATCAGAGTGTGACTTATGAGATTTGTCTATATATTCTTTCACACTTAAAATTTAAGAGCACTATAATGGAGCTTTAAGTAGGGAAGAAAGAATATATCAGGTTGGTAGAATGGTATTGTGAAAATCAGTAGAAGATTGGGTTTTTTTTTTGTTTTTTTTTTTAGGTTATAAAGGATGAGTTGGAATAATAACCTGAGATGCCACAGGAATTACTAAGGCAGAGGTCGGGGTATTGTTCCAAATGTAGTGAACAGCATGTATGGAGGCAGAAGAGTTATATTCTATGTGGGGAACAGTGAGGAATAAAATCTGGCTGTGTATAGTGTAAGGAGTGGGTAAACGAGTAGTGAGAGATCAGGTAGGCTGAGATCGTATTTTGGTTGACATTGAATTTCAGGCAGAGAAATATATACTGAATTTATCAGTATATATAATTTATATATGCTCTTTCCTAAAAGAACTAGAGATAAAATGGAACAAAGAATACTTTCAACAAAGTTTTGAAATAGAAAATAAGGACCAAAGAAATTAGGAGGATGTACATGTCTTAGTGGTAAAGCTAACATTACAATGTTAGTATGATTGAACATGAAGCAAAAAGGTTATGTAGTCTGTTCATTAGCAAGGAGAAAATAAAGCCATTGCTCAGGGAAGTCAAGTATTCTTGATTACTTAATTCAGCTGCATTAACCATTGAAGCTTTAAGCACGTAAGTGACCTCAGAGGTGTGCTTAATTGATCTAGCTATAACTTGTAAGATGAACAAGAATAACAGAGTGCAAGGAGAGAAGAGTGGAAACACAGTAGTAATAGAATTTCCAAAAGAGGATTAGGGTTAACAGGGTATTGTGACAGCAGGGGAGAAAATGGATGTGAGTTACTGGGGTGATAGAATACATGTTGTTTGCAGTTGCTGAGTACATTTGATGTGACAAGGCATTGTGTATGCTTAAGGAAAATGTCAAGGAGGACGGAACAGTCTTTGAAGGGAAATGCTTTAAAGTACCTGCTGGCCATTATCTGGACCAGGTGAAAATGTAGGCCTGGAGTACACTTTAGGGTGATAGGTAAATCTGTGCAAGTAAAGGAGATTTCCCAGAATGAAAAGACAAGGGGAAAAGGAGAGATTGCAAAGATTCTAGAAAACAGGGCAGTACTAGCCACATATAGGTATTTATATTTAAATTAAGCTTTAAAAAATCAAAAGTCCAGTTCTTTACCTACAGTCAACACATTTTAAGTACACATTAACCACAAGTGACTAGTGGCCTTGCATTTTTAAAAAGATTACTCTGCTTTAGGCACTTAATGGAGAAAAAGGACGGCAGTGCTGTATTTCTGAAGTTCATTTGGAATCTAATACAAACTTTCATATTATATGAGAAAAGCTAAACTCTCCCTGCCAGTCAGTCCTATACCTCTTCTGTAGGTAACAGCTATTACCGTGTGATATGTTCCTTTTCATACCTTCTCCTATGTATTTACACACATAGTTACCTGCAAAAATAGTTTCAGTTGTGTGGGTTTACATAAAATTTATCATCCCATGTATCTTCAGTTTCTTGGTGTTTTTCATTTACTAACTTGTCTTAGAAACCTTTTGAACCCTCCATAGTGTTCTATAGTATGCATTTACTAATGTTTATATAGTTCCCTGTTGCTAGACATTGAGACTGTTTACCATTTTTCTCTATTCTGAATGCTCCTGCAGTGAGAATTCTTGCAAAGCATGCCTTGTGGTGTATATGCACAAGTGTTTCTCTGAGATAAATACAGAAGTATCAGGGGTGTGTGACTTAACACTATAAAGGGTCCTATCAAACAAATTGTCTTTCAGTTTACATCAGAAGTACCGAAAGTACTTATTTCTACTTAATGGAATTATTGGACTTCTTTTATATAAACTTTGAACTTTTCTAATGGGCTTGCTAATATTCTTACCAATTTATAGAAATTCTTTATATATTCTGGATACTTTGTTAGATGTATTACATTTTTTTTTTCTCCCAGTGTTGTTTTCTGTTTGTTTGTTTTTTTAAGATTTTATTTATTTGACAGAGAGACACGAGAGAGGGAACACAAGCAGGGGGCAGTGGCAGAGGGAGAAGCAGGCTTCTTGCCGAGGAGGGAGCCTGATGCTGAGCTTGATCCCAGGACTCTGGGATCATGACCTGAGCTGAAGGCAGACACCCCTTTCCTGGTGTTCTTTAATTTCATTTAGTGTATCTTTTGAAATTCATAAGCTATAACTTTTAATTTAAGAAAGCTTATTCTTTCCCATTATTGATTTCACAGTCTACATCTTGCTTAAGAAGGCCCTTCCCTACCACAGTCATTAACATATTCTTCTGTGACTTCTGTTAGCTTTCTAGTATTCCTTCTCTCAATATAGAATTGATATATTGTCCCCAAATTATTGAGTGAACAGTCATCTTCTTAGAACTAGTTTGAAAGGCTAACTTTATTAGATAGCATGTATCACTTAGAAATCTTTTAGGAATCAGGGCATCTCGGTGACTCAGTGGGTTAAGCCTCTGTCTTCAGCTGAAGTCATGTTCTCAGGATCCTGGTATCAAGGGCTCTCTGCTTAGCAGGGAGTGTGCTTCCCCCTCTCTCTCTGCCTGCCTCTGTCTACTTGTCATCTCTGTCCTCTCTGTCAAATAAATAAATAAAATCTTTAAAAAAAGAAAAAAAGATCTTTTGGGAATCATTCTTTTGTTTTAGTGATCTGCTTTTTGTTTTTCACCAATATCACAGTATTGTAATTATTAAAATTTTGTAATGTGCTTTGACATTACTAAATGAATTTATTATATTCTTAGCCAAATTTTATGAAAATTTATTTTATAAATTTATTTTATAAATTCTTAAATAAATTTTTTATATTTTTAAATAAATTTTTTAAATTAAATACTTTATAAATTATCTTATAATTGGGTTTACATTAGATTACAGGTTAATTTGTAGAGGAGTAACAACTTTGGAGTATTGTTTTCCCATCCAGGAACATAATATATTTCTAGCTTTTATATTCTCTAGTTTTTTTCCTAATACAGTTTTCTCATTTTGAACGATATCAAACAAATGGAGTATAACTATAGAAATAGAGTATAATGTATCAAACACCTGTGACCAGCATTAAACTTTACTAGATCTTCACATTATGCCATATAGTACCTTCATATGTATGTTTTATGATCACTTCTTAATAATAAAACTTGAAAGAGATGAGGACTCCTGTATGTGTCTCCTATATATTCTTTTCTCCTCTCCTTCTCTTCTTACCCAAGGTACCATAGTCTTGAATGTGGTTAAGAGACATTTTTTATTTTGACAAATAGGTACAATTTTATATAATATAGGCTGTACTTACTTGCCAGGGTTGTTGTATACTGTGTGGACATTGTTGTGCCTCTGGTGATTTATGGTGAATATTCACAGATGGATTATACTGTATAGTTGAAGCACTGCTAGAAAAGCTGATAGGTTGAATTTTTAAGGTGTCTGGAATTCTGTGCTTTCTGCTAGTGATTTTGTTATTGTTTCTTGTTTACTTGTATATATACCTGATAACAAGTTGAATGTAGTTCTTTTTAAATGTTTTAAAATTAAACTGATTTCTTAACCTCCCTGTGTTTCAAGATCAACTACACATTGACCACAGTTCCCTGAAAGGTTGCTGTGTTCAGTTCACTTGTTAGTGCATGATGTTGATTAGAGGTTACAGAGTGGTAAATGTCCTGCCCCTGTAAATGTATAGTGTATTTGGTTCACAATATGCTGACAATTCTTTTCTTGCATCATATTTGAGAAAACCTTTTAGATCTTCTTATATTTTCATTTATTTTGGCTCCATATTTGAGAATAAAGTATGTATGTGTGTTTTTAGTTTTTATCAGCTTTAGATCTTACTTGGCTCTGTTTTAACTTCTCAGGTACTAATGTAAGTGATGAGGATTTTCTTCTGCTGGAGCTTTTACACTGGTTTAAGGAAGAATTTTTTCAATGGGTCAATGACATTTTGTGCAGCAAATGTGGAGGCCAGACTAAGTCTAGAGGTGAATCACTATTCCCCAATGATGATGAGATGAAGTGGGGTGCAAACAGAGTAGAAGATCATTACTGCAGTGCATGCCAGTTCAGCAATCGATTCCCAAGGTGGGTGTCCACGGGACAGTAAAGTTAGATTCCATTATTCTTTAATGGAATGGTTAGAAAAGAATTTTTGTTGAATGAACTCTTCAATTATTAGAAATACATTCCTCTAGGGCAGAGGTCAGCAAGCTGTGGCTGACAGGTTAAACCCAGCCCACATCCTATTTTTATAAATAAAGTTTTATTGAAACACATTTATGCTGATTTATGTATTTATGATCTATAACTCTTTACATTCCAGTGGCAGGGTTGAATACTGGCAGCAGAGGCCATATGGCCTGCAAAGTCTAAAGTAATTACTGCCTTTTTATAGGAAATGTATGTTTATTCTTGCTCTGGAATATAAATTGAGTATAGTCTTAGCACTTCTAATGTAACTTTTGTATTAATCTTTATTTATATAACTTCAACTTTCTGATAATTTTAATAATGATTGATAGCACATAAAAATAACACTAGCAACATTAATAATAATACTGATAAATTGTGACACTAAAGACAATGCTGTACTTAAAATAATCATCAGATGGTAATGTGGAAGGTAGAAGTATAATACCATCTTGCTGTTTTCTTTTTAACAACAGAATTTTGTTTTAATCAGGTGCCTCCCCTGCTCAACCTAACATATCCTCATTACCTAAATTTTAAACTAAAGAAGTTTGAACTTTTCAGTTAACTTTTTTCATCCTTTAATTCACAAGCCTCTTACCAGTATTTTTTTAAATTGACAATACTCAAAAATGTTGATTGTATCACTGGTCAGGGAAAGATACTAAGTATTTGAAATCCCTGTTTTTGGAGCTTAAGGACTCAGTTGTATCCTAACTAGGAACCAGCCCTGTGGAATATACAGAATCTAGTATCTGTGAATGACATAAAATTAATTCAGGTTATTTCTTCAGTCAGCATACATTTGCACAGGTACTTTGCAAAGATTGGAAGGTAAAAAATAATAATTAAATCTCTTTCCTCATAAACTTTTCTAGGCCGTTAGATATAAACTGATAATGATATAAGAATCATACAGTGTATGTTCTTTTTGGTGAGTGTGGTCTGGTTTCTTTTACTCAGCATAATAATTTTGAGATTCATCCATGTTATCCTTACATATCCCTGTAGAGGGGCACAGGCTAACAAAAATATTTACTGTTTTCCTTTCTACTTGTTTGCTTGTTAACTGTTAATTTGTTGACGTTAATTTGTTTAACTATGTATAGAGTTGGGATGATGAACGCTATTAATTCTAGGCTAAGCTGATCATTCAACTGATACAAGTAGTATATAGAAGAGGCATAGGATACTCTAATTCTGTGGTTATTACTTCTTCATATAAATTTACATCTTTTTTCAATTACTTAACTACTTAATTTTAAATTCATTTAATTTAGCTAGTTTAAACAGCAGCGTCTACGTAAGACAAACTTGTCATGGTCGAGCCAGTTTATTCACGTAATGGCTTCCTTCCACAAGCTCACGGCCAGCATCTCTACTCAGCTAGGGACCATTTCTTGTTTAGTTTTATCAACCAAGATCCTTCTCAACACAGTATGCAAAGTTTGGTGTTCTCCAATTTATGATAATTTGATAATTGGAGTACCTTTTTAAAACATCTTTCAAAAAACAACTTCCAAATTAGCAAGCACCTTTAAGGAGTTAAGAAGGGGGGGGGGGAATCAATCAAAAATATCATTAGAGGGATGCCTAGGTGGCTCAGTTGGTTTAGAGGGATGCCTGGTGGCTCAGTTGGTTTAAGTGTCTGCCTTTGGCTCAAGTCATGATCCCAGAGTCCTGGGATCACGTCCTGAACTGAGTTCCTTCCTTAGCAGGGAGCCTGCTTCTCCCTCTGCCTGCTGCTCCCCCTGCTTGTGTGCTCGCTCGCTTGCTTTCTCTCTCTCTGACAAATAAAGTCAAAAAAAAAAAAAATCATTAGACAGAAAAGTAGTACTTTAAGTAGAATTGAGTTCAACTTCATTTTTAAAATTTTTATTAAGTTGTTTACCTTTTACATGCATGAGCTAATTATATCACTTACTAGAATAATATCAATGCTTTAAGCAGATTTTCTAGAGAATCTCTTCCTATCCAAATCTAATCTGCCCTTCAAGGCCCAGTTTAAATACAAGCTGTCCTCCCAACCACTCTCACATAAGACTCAATCCGACCTAATATATGGTTTTGTCACATTCTGCCATGTATTAGTTTTTGTGTTAATTTCTTCTTCCTCTAAGGCCTGTAAACTCCTTGAAGGCTGTACCACTGTTTAATCATTTTCATTAAAGCTTCTATTAACATAATTAACAAAAGTAACAAAAAAGCTTCTGTTAACAATAATCATATATTCTTGGCTCTATAATCACTGTCTAAGAATGTGAAATTAAACTAATACAATATTGTATTTCAAATATATTTCAATTAAAATAATTTTTAAAAATATAAAATAAATATTACTGTTTAGCACAGAGGTAATAAAAAATGTTTAAAATTCTTGATGTTGTTAATGAATCAAAGCTTTTTTATGATTATTTTAAAACAGATATAATAACCCTGAGAAACTTTTGGAAACAAGATGTGGACGGTGTGGCGAGTGGGCCAATTGTTTTACACTGTGCTGCCGAGCCTTAGGGTTTGAAGCTCGCTATGTTTGGGATTACACAGGTACAAAACGTGGTGTGAGCAGAGCAATAGGGCTGTGCAGACTTCAAGATTGGGTTTATAGTTTGGGCTCATCATTTTCTATCTGTTACTCTCTGGCCTTGTCATTCTGAGTTTCCATTTGCCTTCTGTAAAATAAGAATATCAACCTCGAGTTTTTTGTGGGGAATCTCAAGATTTTTGTAGTCCACTTACATTTTGCTGGGCACTTTAAACGTGACAATATAAACAAACAGTTTACCATGACACTTTAAATAATGCTTTTTCTGTATGAATAATAACATGTAATATGCTCTAGAAATCTTTGTTTTGATAGCAATTAGTGTAAAAGGTGTAGTAATCTTAAATCTCAGTATACAAAAAAAGGTAATAAAAACCATGTGAAATTTTTATTGTCCTTCTTTAGAAATGACTGTTCTCATCTACATATTTAAAAGTTGTTTCCCTTGTCAGAATTTTACTTGTGTTTCTGTTGTTTTTTAGGATAAAAGGAAACCTTCACTTAAGAATTACTGTTCTCTTACAATCAAATATAGAACATCAGTAACCAGAGATCCTTTGTTAGACCTCCTACTGGTTTGGGTCTTACAGGGCAAAAGAGACTGCAGTTTCAAAAGTGTCATTAGCTCCTTCATATTAGCAAAGACTGAGCCTGATATTTTTGATGCCATTGTTCAATATATTCACCTTTTTAGAGTTAGAGCTCACATTATTTTTAATTAAGCTTAAAACTGACCGCATTAAAGGACATAGTCCAAAAACATTTTTAAGGATTTCAAAGAGACAAAAAAATTTAAACAAATATGCTAAGAGTCCTGTGTGCCACAAAATGCTCAGACCTAATAACTAAAATTTAGACCCTTACAAATTCTTCTGTGATCCTTTAGAGTTTGTGGATAGTTGTTGGAAATCATTCTGGTTTTATAAACTTAACTTTCATTTCCTTTCTTTCTTTCTTTCTTTCTTTTTTTTTTTTCTTTCTGTTGCTCTCTTGTCTCTTGAGTAGACCATGTCTGGACAGAAGTCTATTCTCCTTCTCAGCAGCGGTGGCTGCACTGTGACGCCTGTGAAGATGTCTGTGATAAGCCACTCCTTTATGAAATTGGGTGGGGCAAGAAGCTTTCCTATGTCATTGCATTTTCTAAGGATGAGGTAAGGCATAAGCACAAAAATTATATTCTGAGAATGAAATATTTCTTTTGTTGGACAGCCTTTGAAGGTATAATTGACATATAAGAACCAGCTTATATTGAAAATAAGTAATTTAATAAATTTTGTCATTTGTATACACCCATGAAATTACCTTTATAGTCAAGATAGTGAATTTACAGGGCGCCTGGGTGGCTCAGTGGGTTAGGCCTCTGCCTTCAGCTCAGGTCATGATCTCAGGGTCCTGGGATCAGCTCCCTGCTTAGCAGGGAACCTGCTTCCCCCTCTCTCTCTGCCTGCCTCTCTGCTTACTTGTGATCTCTCTCTCTGTGTCAAATAAATAAAATCTTTGGAAAAAAAAAAAAAAGCTAGGGAACTTGCTCACTATCCCTGTTAAGTTTCCGTATCTCCTTTTTTATCCCTCCTTCTTACCCCTCTCTAGGCAACCATGCGTCTGCTTTCTTTCACTATATAGGAATCTGCATTTCCAGAGTTTTATATACAATGGAATCATACAGTGTATGTTCTTTTTGGTGAGCGTGGTCTGGTTTCTTTTACTCAGCATAATTTTGAGATTCATCCATGTTATCCTTACATATCAATAATTTATTATTTGGGGGCACCTGGGTGGTTCAGTCAGGTAAGCCTCTGCTTTTGAGTCAAGTCATAATCTCAGGGTCCTGGGATAGAGCCCCGTGTCCAGCTCCCTGCTCAGTGGAGAGCCGGCTTCTCCCCTTCTCGCTCCCCTTCACCTCCCTAACTCATGTTCTCTCTTGCTCACTCCACTCCCTGTCTCTCAAAAAGAATTTTAAAAGTCATTAAAAAATTTTTTATTACTGAATATTCCATTGTATGCATGCATCATAGTTTGTTTATCCATTCACCTCTTGATGGGCATTTGGGTAATTTCCAGTTTTTTACTATTTCTATTTCAAATAAAGTTGCTGTAAACACTTATGCACAAGTCTTTATAAAGCCATATGCTGTCTTTTCTCTTTGGTAAATGCCTAGAAGTAGAATGACTGGATCATATGGTAGGTGTATGTTTAACTTTTTAAGAAACTGCTAAACTTAAAAAAGAAAGAAAGGAATGAAGGAAGGAGGAAAAAGAAACTGCTAAACTCTTTTCCAAAGTCACATGCCATATCATATTCTCACCAGCAGGATGTGAGAGTTCCCAGTTTCTCTATATGCTTGCTAACTTCTATATCCTTAGTATGGTCATCTGGTTTTGGGTTTTTTTTGTTGTTGTTGTTGTTTTAATTTTAGCCTTCTTAATAGATGTGAGGTGGTAATCTCATTGTGGTTTTCATCTGCATTTCCCTAATGACATAATACTGAGTATCTTCTTATGTGCTAATTTGCCATGTGTAGTCTTCTTTGCCCATTTTTAAAAAATTGGATTGTTCATTTCCTTATTGTTGAATTTTGAGAATTCTTCATATATTCTGCATACAAGTCATTTTCCAGATAGATGCTTTGCAAAGATTTTCTCCTTGTTATTGGTGTGTCTTTTCATTCTGTCTGTACTATTGAAGAGACATAATTGATAACAGCCAGTTAATCAATTTGTTCTTTCAGGGATTGTGCTTTTTTTCTTTTAAATGGGGTATAACAGACATATAGTTGCATTTGTACAACATAATGATTCAGTATTCATATAGACGGTGAAATGATGGGTTGTGCTTTTTGATGTATCTAAGAAATTTTTGCATAGCCCAAGCCACAATGATTTTATCCTGTGTCTTCTTTTGAAAGTTTTATATTTTCAGTTTTACATTTGGGTCTGTCATTTATTTTGAGTTAATTTTTGTATATAGTCCACTGTGTGGGTTGAAATTCATTGTTTCCCCTTAGAATAACAAGTTGCCCTAGCATCATTTGTTGAAAATGTTCTCTTTTTTCCATTAAATTTTCTTTGTACCTTCGTCACAAACTAGTTCTTTAATGTAAATTTAATACAATAAAAATGAAACAAGGTTTTATTTGTCTAATTTTATGAAATCAACTTTGTAAATAAGTTTTAAAAAACTAAATGTTCTGGAAATCTCATTTTATCACAGGCTTTCCTGAAAGTGTACCTCTTAGAAAAAAAGCATGTATTTTTTTAATAGGTTTTAAAATTTAAACAAAGGATAGCATTTTTAAAAACTATTTAAGAATTATATACATTCTTGGTAGTTAGCAAATTAAGGTTCATGGTTGTATTCTTGTTAAATACTGTATTCTGTAATTTGAGGTGGTTGATGTCACTTGGCGATATTCTTGTAAACATGATGAGGTAATCTCCAGAAGAACTGAGGTTAAAGAAGAATTACTTCGAGAAACTATTAATGGACTTAATAAACAGGTATGAGCACTTGGCATTTTTGAGAGGACATTTAAAGTTTTTATAGAATCAGGAATGGCCAGTTTTTAACCCATTGAAACTCTGAGAGTAGCAGCATTATTTTGCAAGCAAAAATATTCTAATATGTTAAATGGTTTTTTGTTCATTGAAAACTTTGAGGTCTTGTTTGAAATATCATGGCTTTTTTGTGTATTCAGTTATCATAACATCTCTTACCAAAGTTTAGTGAAACAAAATTTCAGTGTATATAATACTAGACATAAAAAGTATGTTTTTATTTTTCAAAGAAATTGTGTCTTAAATATAATTATAACATTTCTCCAAGAATGGAAATTTTTGAAAGAAGGCACAGGAAATTGTTAACAGTGACTCTTCTGGAAAAAGGCACTAGAGGTTAAAAAAGGAAGATTCAGATTTTATTTAATATCCCTTTGGTAGTATTGAAATTTTTTACTATTATACATGTGTGGGGTTTTTTATGATTTAAAAGCCAAACCACTAATTTTGCTTCTGGCAAGCAGTTAGGATAGGGCAGATCCCCTTAACTCAGTGATTGAGTTTCAAGGTGAAGTGTCTTTGGGTCTGTTTGTAATTTCACCTTCTAATGTACGGCCCTTGAGCCTCTCACCTTGAAAGGCTTTGAACTCCAACTGATTTAGTCCACCATACTGTGATAATGTAAAAATTTGCTGTGTTTTTCAGCACGTAAAATATCGTTTCATGGTTGCTTTCTCACCCTCTTTGGCTCAGACCAGTTAATAATTGGCAAATGCCTGGAAGGGAAGGAAGTGGAGTATGTTCAGTTGACCACAATTCATTTCTTTCTTTGGGATCTTAGCTTGTTTAGCTCTGGTTACCTTGGTAGCTTTCTGTTGTATTTAAACAGGTGTTTGTACATGTGTGCCTGCATATAATGTTTTGTCCAGCTTTTGCTACCTTTCCTTGGTAGGATAGTTGGTCTGACACAGCTAGTCTGTCATAGCTGGAAGCAGAAGTTGCTACCTCCATTTTAAAATCTAGGACAATAAAGGTCATAAAGAGTTGGCTATGGATGTCCAATTATTTCTTTACACAAAATTTGTAAAATTATTTTAAGTTTTCCACATTGTCTTACATTCCAAATAACTACATGTGAACAAAAAGTTGGTTATGTCTTTCAAGATCCCATTAAAATACAAATGTTTTATGTATATTCTTACTTAGAGGCAGACCTCTACATTTCTCTAATCTTAATGACTTCTTTTAAAATATGAATTACAGAGGCAAATATCTCTGTCAGAAAACAGAAGAAAAGAACTTCTCCAGAGGATTATTGTGGAGCTTGTTGAATTTATATCTCCCAAAACCCCTAAACCTGGAGAACTTGGTGGAAGAATATCTGGGTCAGTGGCTTGGAGAGTAGCCCGTGGTGAAATGGGTCTAGAGGTATTTAATTCTAATCTTCTCTATTGCTTCCAGTACTATGCTCTTTGCTTATAGAAAAATGCACTGAGCATGACCTTTTTTTTTTTTTTTTAAAGATTTTATTTATTCATTTGGTAGAGCACAAGCAAGGGGAGCTGCAGACAGAGGGAGAGGGAGAAGCAGGCTCTCTGCTGAGCAGGGAACCTAAGCAGGGCTCTATCCCAGGACCCTGGGATCATGACCTGAACCAAAGGCAGACATTTAACCTGCTGAGCCACCCAGGTGCCCCAGGCCACGACCTTCCAATGAACTTTTAGAGTAATTATTGAACAACACAAACATTTGAAAGAACCAGTAATTGATTGGCATAGTATATCCACATGCAGTAGTTAGCAAGGCATTTTTTTTTTAGCAAGGCATTTTAAAATAACATTTTTCTATGTTAGTTTTCAGTAGAGTGTAACTGTTACTGATGTAACGTACAGAAAAATTCACAAATTATAAATGTAGAGCTTACCAGATTTTCACATTGAGCACCCACATAACCACCAACCAGCCTGGGGAATAGACCACCAGAATCCAAGGAATAACCATCCGTTCCCTCCAGTCACTTCTGCCACCACTAAGAATAACCATTATTGTGGTTTCTAACATAATAGATTAGTATTGCCTGTTATTGTGCTTTATGTAACTGGAATTGTACCATACATACTCATATGAATACTTTTTTTCTCAACATTATTTTATGAAATTCAAACTTGATGCTGCAGTTTTTTTTTACTGCTTTTTTATGGCACGTTTATTCTCATTGCTCTGTAATATTCCATTGTATAAATGTAATTTATCCATGCCACCTTTGGTGGATATTTGGGCTGTTTCTGGGTTTTGACTGTTAAAAATCGTACTGCTGTAGACGATTTATACACATTTTACGTGAATGTATTTATCCATTTGAGTTAGGTGTGTACCTAGGAGCGGAATTGCTAGGTAGGTATCTGAGTAGGAGCTAGGAGTGTGTTCAGCCTTGGTGGATACTGCCAAGCAGCTTTCCCCAGCAGTTTTGCCAGTTTACACTCTCACCAGCAGTGTATGAGAATTTTCCACATCTTTACCTGTAGTTGATATTGTCTTTTTCATTTTAGCAGCCCTGGTAGTATGTAGTAGTAGTATATTACGATATTACTTTGCATTTTGGTGATGACTAATGAAGTTGAATGCCTGTTCTTTAAATTTTGGATCTCCTCTTTTGGGAAATGCCTGTTCAAGTTTTTCAAAATAAGATTTTATACGTTTTAGAGAAACTTGTTTACCTGTTTTCATGTATATATATACATACACATATAGTACGTGAGAAAAATAATAAACCTGGGTAATTCAGTGGATTAAAGTGTTTATTTCTTGTATACTTATTATATACATCTCATATTAGCTAGAAATTATCATCTCTGGTGTGATTATTATTGTCAAATTTATATTAAGACATTATGTCTTGATTAATGACCCAAAATTAAATAATGAACAGAGGAAATATGCCTATATTAGGGGCTAGGTGAAAAACAATGTGCTCTGTAATGGATATTAAGGAAGTACAGTAGACCTATCCCTTGCCCTTAGGGAATTCAGAGTCGATCACTACTGAGTATTTTGTATAAATGTCTAAGAAGATATGTAATGAAAAATGCTTAGATGGAAAATAACCCTTCACTGTATCATATCAGAATTCCAAATAAATTAGTTTTTATATCTGCTTTTTCTGAATTTGCCATTGTTGCCGCTCATTTCTCCAATAAAAAAATGTGTCCAAAATGGGTGAATTATCCCCAGTAAACTTTATGTTTGCTTTTTAATTTATTTCATCATCTTTAAGAGACAGTTGAAAGTGTTGGTTCAGCCACAGAATTACAAGATCTAAATTCAACAGATAATTCAAATCACTGCTGATGCAGTGCAAGTTACAAGTTTAAATCTAAATGAAGCCAGTTTAAAAGAGCTAATTTAATTCACAGCTGTGTTCAGTTTAAATAAAACATCGATATTAGGTCTTCATTCTTTTTTCTTTTTATGGACGGATATGCTTCCTCTTGTATGGCATGTAAGTTGATTAAACTTTAAAAATATGAATTGGGTCATATGCCCAGATTGTCTTCCCTTTTGAAATTTCTTTTTAAATTTACCAGTTACTGGAGATCATTACAGACATGGATTTAAAAAATCATTTTCCTCTTTAGAAGTAGATATTTATTTTAAAAGTAAATTGAAAGGCAGCTATGCTCACCACTATACCACCAACACTTTAAAAGTAAATTGAATAATGAAAAATGTTAGTCTTAAAAAATGATGAAACTGTACCTTGAAATCATTTGGAAAAAGAAGGAAACGGTGATATTATTTCTGGAGAGAAAAGTTTTATCTTAATCTTAGATTTAAAAGATTTTATGAGGGCTACCTGGCAGGCTGTGTCAGTTGAGCATCCAACTCTTGATTTCTGTTCAGGCCATGATATCAAGCTCCACATCAGGCTCTGCCTCAGTGCAGAGTGTGTTTGTCCCTCTCCCTCTGCTCCTCCCACCACCTACTTGCTCTCTCTAATAAAAAAATAAAATCGGGGCGCCTGGGTGGCTCAGTGGGTTAAAGCCTCTGCCTTTTGCTCAGGTCATGATTCCAGGGTCCTGGGATCGAGCCCCACATCGGGCTCTCTGCTCAGCAGGGAGCCTGCTTCCTCCTCTCTCTCTGCCTGCCTCTCTGCCTACTTGTGATCTCTGTCAAATAAACAAAATCTTTTAAAAAAATAAAATCTTTTAAAAAACAGAAGATTTTGTGAAATATTAATGTTATTCTTACTCCAGATTATTCAGTTGCATATATGATTATGTTCAGTAGCATAAATATTTATATTTTCCCTTTGGTAATTAATTATCCTTTTTAATGAATAGATAATGCTACTTTTAAACTTTATTTCCATTTGGTTTATGTTAGTACCCTAAAATACGTTTATTAAGGTTTTATTTATTTATCTGACAGAAAGATAGCACAAGTAGGCAGAGTGGCAGACAGAGGGAGAGGGAGAAGCAGGCTCTCCACCAAGAAGGGAGCCCGATGCGGGACTTGATCCCACATTGGGATCATGACCTGAGCCAAAGGCAGCCATCCAACTGACTGAGCCACCCAGGTGCCCCAGTACCCTAAAATATGTTTGATAAAGAGGAAAAGAACTGGGAAGTTTTGTTACACACTTGGTCATTCATGATTATAAATCATTTTCTAAAAAGCTGCTTTTTTTCTTTACCTGTTTGACAGTAATATCACAGTTTCCACTAGGGAAATATCTTTTTCATACATTTAATGTTACTATTTTAATAATGCTGACAGTGATGTATATATACACACACACACTTCTTTTGTTTCTAAGATGTTTTATATTCTGCTTTTGAATATAAAAGCATTTGAAGTTTTCTTGTACATTTGAAGCTTTCTTATTGTTTAATACCTAGCACCCAATGTTGCTTTAAGTTGAGGCCAGAAGGATGAGAAAGAACCAAGTATATGGAGAGTAGAAAGAAGAATATGTGTCAGGGATCTGAGCTGGAAGTACCTGGATGGACCTTTTTGAGGAGCTATTGGAAGAGTAACTTGAGATTGATTGGAGAAGTAAGTAGGGAATAGATCATTTAGAGTCCTAGTATAAAGGTTTGGAGTTTAAGTACAGTAGAAGTTGTAGGAGTGAGTTAAGCAAGAAGGTGACATATCCTAATTTACCCCAATTTCTAGGAAATCACGTTCATTACTATGTGGAGTCTTCCATTATTTTGAAAAGTAATTCTGCTTTCTTTTTTTAAGAGAAAAGAAACCCTGTTCATTCCCTCTGAAAATGAGAAGATTTCGAAACAATTCCACCTTTGTTATAATATTGTGAAAGATTGTTATGTCCGAGTTTCAAATAATAATCAAACCATTTCCGGATGGGAGCATGGTGTGTGGAAAATGGAATCCATATTCAGAAAAGTTGAAACAGACTGGAACATGGTAATTTCATGCATGAGATTGTTTAAAAACTTTGTCATTGTTTAAACAAATGTAGACTGTTTCAGTGAAAACTGTGTATGTAAAGTGAAAACTGATCTATCAAAAAAACTGTGTATGTAAAGTGAAAACTGATATATGAAAATTTTAATAATACTCAAACCTGTAAAAGAAAATCCTCCCAACGTTTAATTAAAAGTCCCTAAGAAATTTGTGCATTTGTATCAAGGAAGTATCCATTTTCATTAAAGAGGCTGAAATTAATTCATTCATGGGGAAAAATAAATGTATGGCCAACTCATGACTAATTTTTGCATGAGTGTATAAAATATAGTGTTATTTAATTCCTTGATAGGTACTTATTGATTACCTACTAAAGCAGGCTACTGGGGACTCTAACATTTAATCTGAAGTCCCAAGAGTTAACCATTTAACACACTTTCATGTAATAAGAATGCAGATGATTGAGCAGCAATATTGGTTATTTCTTCTCCATGCCCTAAAAAATAAAGGTATAGATGCTAGGACTAGTAGTTTACTTATATCAACCTGCATTGTCGTCACAGACTATCTGTTACAAGTAGAAGCCTTGCCTTTAAACTGCCCTCCCCTTAGATAGACACCAAAAATGAACACAAAATTATGCATATGACCTCAGTACATCAAACCATATTATTGATAGATTTTTCATAGGAGTTCATCAACCTAAAGGGAGCTTTTAAAGTTGACTGCCCAAGATTTTTGAGTTGGAAGGGAAGTTTCTCATTTGTAAGACACATTGGCTAGATTTAAAAAGTGAGTCATGGTTTAACAGCTGCTAGCGTTTATGCTTATCACTGTTCTAGGCATTGAATACAGAAGACATACAGAGATAGGATCCCTGCCTTTTTTTCCAGTCATGTTTTTGTTCTAAAATTTACCTTGGTGCTTATATTGGTGATCTTTTTGTATTAAACTAAGAATAGTTTACAACATTATTATAATTGTAGGTTTAGGAATTTTCTTCTTGAGTTGAAGACCATAAAAAATAGAAGAAGATCAAATTGACAATTTTAAGATGTCTGTATCTGTAATTGACAATATAGTTGATGAGAGCGGATGAACTTCTCAGGAAGACTATCCTTATCCCAAAGATTGTTCTGAACAGAAAGCTGGATAGGATAGACATGTTATGTATCCAAGGACTAAGCTACCCTTCTGAAACTAATGAAAGAGTATGCCCTTCTCCCTCACCAGCAGCGTTAATGGAGAAAGTTAATGGAGAAAATAATGACTTTGTGCAGAAAATTTGGTGTGATGAGAAACAGGTCGATTCTATGTAATATTTCTTCTGTCTTACTCATTTGTTCATCAGCAAACATTTATTGAATGCCTGTTAATATCAGGCATTGTCTCAGCTACATGGGTAAAAAGATAAAGATACAGTGTCTACCCTCACAGTCTAACAGGGGAAGCCGAAGCATAAACAGCCATCTTACCCATGATGCAGAATGCTATAATAAGGATATCAACACATTGCTATGGAAACACCGAGGAGGGAGTAATTAGCTCTGGCTGTGGGAGTTGGGGAAAGCTCCACAGAGCAAGCTACATTTGAGCTGGACACTGAAGGATGAGTAGGTGTTCATGAAGCAAGGGAACAGCAGGGGAAAGGCATGGAGTACAGGGCATGTTTTGGAGTTCTCTAAATAGACCATTGTAGCCAGAGGGTGTATTTATAAGTAAGATTTAAATATTGTAAATGAGATGTGGAGGCCATTAAATAAAAAACAGACTCCCACTCAATTAAAGCTTATGCCTTGATGTACCTATACAGAGGATATCACTTTTAAAACTCGCGTGAATCTGTTTCAAGTTATAATATGAAGAAAATATGAAAATGTTCATTACACTTCCAGAGTCTGATAACTTAGAAGTAATATATTGCCATTGAAACATTGAATTTTCTACCTAAGTCAGTATTTTTAGTTTTGTATTAGCATGTTCCCAATTAGAGATTCTCTAGCTCCACTAAATAGAAGAAGCCTATTTCCCACCACACCTTTCCTCAGTAACCTCCAGCATGGAATCCTTACAGATAATAAGCAGCTTGCCCTCAGATATTTAGAACAGATTCTTACTGTCTCAGAGTTAGCCTCCCAGGAATGTGGAGACTTATAAGTGTTACTATTTGGCAGATACACAGTTCAGTGATGTCTAATTTGGAAGGAATATAAAAAGCTGAATCAAAAAGACCACTATATCTTTTAGGAGGCAAGTGATAACACCTTGATAAAAGTGTTAATAGGTTCCTAATTAGTCTTCCGGGATCTCACAGTTGTTTTCCATGCTGTTAAGCCAGAAAAGCATTTCCCAAACCCCAGTCATTACTGAGTGCTCGTAGAGTAAGAAAGAGCTCAAGTCTCTTCTGAGCCTGGCCTCTGCTTTCTTCTCTGGCCTTGCCTTGCACCATGCTATCCCTTTGCTCTGCGATGCAGTTGGACTGCCCTTCTGCCTTCTGCACAGAGCCCTTTTACTTTCTTTTGTGTTAGATTCACTTATTCCTTTGTTTGGAACTGAGTGTAAGCCTCACTCCCTGTAGTCCCAGCTAACTGGATCCATTTCCCCCTTTATTTATTCACTGTTCATGTACCTCTCCTTCATGACATTTATTTAACAAATTTGTGTAAGAATAGATTATTTGTCTCTGTCCTACCAGAATTGTAAACATTCTCAAAGAAAAGGCTTTGTCTTTTTCTACTCACTTGTACTTTCAGTATGCATATATCTAGCATAGTGCCTGATAAATGTTTAGTAAAGATTAGTGAATGTAAGAAAAATGTTTGAATGCATATGGCATAAATTCTATACCACCCTCAGACTCTGTAAGACTGTGTAGACTGTCAAAGATGCTCTGTCTTCATTCAGACGATCCCTTGGCATGTTCTTAAGTACTTTGCATTTTTGTAAAATATCATCTTTGTCACTAGAGTCACTTTAGCACTTTTTGGTGCATGGCATTATGTCAAGAATTGATCATTTAGTCATTCAGTAAACGTGCATTTTCAGACATTGTGTTTGGCACTTAGATTGTAATGATAAATTAGGAGTCAAGCCTCAAGGTGAGCATAGACTAATGAAGGAGAAAGACATGTGGGCCAGTTGTTTAGATTAGTGAGATAAGTCCTAGAAGAATATGGGTTTGTTTGTGACTCTAAGGGAAAGAAGACAGAAGGAAGAGCCACTGTGCCTTCTTGAGTCAGAGATGATGACCTTGCAGAGGAAGTAATACCTGAGTAGGCTTTTGGAGAAGGAGGCAAAGGCAGAGTTTCTCAGTGTAGAGAGAGGATATAGAGATGTAGCATGTGCAAAAGCACTGGGGTGAGAAACACCTGGTATATTCAGGGAAGAGTAAGTTGTAGGGAATATGGGGAAGAAGAATGGGAAGTGAGACTAGAGAGGTGAACAGTGGACAGGTCCCAAGGACTTTGATTACCTTGCAGTTATGTAACAGGAAACCATGAAAGATTTCAGGCAAGAGAAGGACATGCTCACACTAATGATCCAGAGATAATTACAGAGGCTGCAGATAAAAAAAAAAATAAGCATAGTACAGAAAGATGTAAATACAGTGGGGACAGTGAGTAATGTTTGATTGCAGTGATAAAAAGGAATAACCAAAAATAAGAATCATGAGCAATACCAGTTTACCAGCATCAAATTAAAATCAATTGAAATGCAACTTGTTTCATTAGATATGTGTAGGAATATGTGCAGAGTGTCTGCTGCACAGTAAACTTAATTAAGCTAATCTCTTTTTTTTTTTAACTAGAGTTAATCTTAACAGGCTAAGCAGAAAAATCATTTTAAGAGCAGAGCAAAGAACAGCTTCAACAGTGCAGTACAAACCAAACTTCCAGAAAACCATAGCAGTGGACAGAAGAGCCTGGCATATAGTGATCAGAAAATCTTTAAGTGAGAATCTTCTGTAGACTGTGAAAAACGTAGAGCATAAAGAAGCTCACATGCAAATTGTTCTGTTTTGAAAATAGTGGTCACAGCCATAACCCAAAGGATAAGTTTCTGTTGTGTCCCTTGTTAGTGGCATAGCTGAGACCTTAAGCCTTACACAGACTGGTCTTATTCTCACCCACACATTGTGATCTGCCTGTACTGTATGCCTTAAACTTGCCAAAAAACGGGCAAGGATGGGTCACTAGAGGGAAGGGCTGGCATACTGTATAGATTTCAGGTCTATAGGGGTAAAGTCTGTGACTTCTGATTTTACTCTTCCTTTTGCTAAAGTAAGGTAGCTCTTGGTAGTCCCCAGAACTGAAAAACCAAGCATGTAGAGCTGCACACAGTAAATGATACCAATGAATTAAAAAGCTGACCGGCAAAAATTTGTCTACAATAACTCAAGAAAGTGAGGAACATCTAATAGTAAAAAAAAAAAAAGTAGTTTTTTTTTCTCTAGACCAAACAATTGAATATTAAAAGCTTGTAAAATATTTTTTCTCCTAAATTAATTATAATTACCGGTTCTGTTGCTATTACACATAGAAAGGACTATAATTAAAAAAAAACAGTAATATAAAAATCTTACTGTTTGGGTAAATTTCAGTTATCAAACTGAGTATACATGTTCTTGATAACTTCCACCTCTAAAAACACTGGGTTAAAATTAGTTGGGTAGAATAGTACAGACGGAATATATTGTAAGAAAAAGATGACTTGAATTTTCAATATCAATAGAGTTTGTTTTATTTCCATATACTGTTTCTTTAGCCTGAGAGACCTTTTATTTGCTCACAATGTGTTTGAATGTTTATTTAAGCATTTAAGAATTCTGTGATGAATTCTATCCTATCCTTTAGTTTTTTAGAGTCTTAAAAGCTGATGCCTTTATGACTGAAAAATGTATGTTTTAGAATAAGCAATTCTCTCAGACATGTTCAACAGCTATTATAAACCTTGTTATGACAGTTTAAACCTCAGTTGTGGCCTGGTGGCCGTGTGGTATAACTAAGACAATTCTGAGGGTAAGCTAGGAATTTGAAATTAACCTGACTTGAATCTGTCGGATTTTATACCCACACTTTCGGTGGGGAGGGGATCATTTGAAACCACTGAGCTCTTAAAAAAGACACAAGAGATAAAAAAAAGCATACACTGAGACCTAAATCTAAGTGTATTTGTCTTAAGATTTCTTTTCCCCAGTCTTTGTTTTTTTCAACCACCTTTCTTCCAATAACCCTACTATTTGGCTCATCTTTTACAGCTAATCCCCTTTACTATCCACACCCTTGAAGTAGTAATTATAGGTAATCCATAGATGGCCAATAGTTTAGGATAGATGGAACCAGTGACCACTGGTCAATAGCCCCAGGTTCTCCTCACAGACAGGTGTAGGAGGAGCACTGCAGTAGGAATACATGGACATTAGAGGAGGTTATAGTGAGGTTGCCCTGAACTTGAACAGTTGACACTTCCATACATCTAGGTGTGCCATCCCATACAATCTAGTCTAAAGAGTTTAAATCATTTTCCTTGGGGAGTGATTGTTTTTAATTGTTGATAATCTCTGGCTCACTGATTCTAAAAACTTTCCAATTAAATTAGCTGACATATTTAGCCTGGATGAAGAACGATAGGTTGTAGAGTACCAGTAGAATACTAGCAGTGATTGATTTTTTTTTACTTGATGACTAAAAACAGGTAGTAGGACATTTCCATGGGAGATGTGTTTGTCCTGAGAAGTAAGTTAGAGGTTTCTAAAAGAATAGGTTGTGTATGCAGACTTTTAATACTTAAGTACTATTTATTAAATCCATATGAATCCCAAGCCTGTGCTTACAGAAAATGGGTGATTTGGTTAAGATCATACCAAGTTCATCTGATATAAGTTACATTTGGGTGGAGAATTATTGGCAGTTCACAGTGGGGTGAAATTCTGTGAAGGACTGAAAGCTGAGAGTTTGGATTTAAAGCTCTAGCCAGTTACTTACTGTACATTCTAAACTATGCAAATGTAGGAAGGAAGTGGGCTTTTAAAAACGTTAATTAGGCAGTTGGAGAGAGATGAGCATTAAGTCATGACTATAGTGGTAAGTATGGTATAAATGAGGACAGGTCTTTTTTTGAGACTTACTTCAAAGAACTGCATGAGTTACTGTGTGAGTTTGAGCATGAGGGATAAGTGAATAAAGAGTCAGATTCTTAGGGGTTTGAGCCTGGGTGAAGGAAGTGTTAGTGTTCACATGCACATTTTCTAGAATGTGGATGAAACTATGAGAGAAGATGAGCTGGAAGCAGCCAGTAAACTTGGATGCCTTAAACAGTATACATTTAAAGTGATAAGGGTCTCTGATAGTGAAGGAATGGGAGCATACTTTGTGGAGGCACAGCATGAATACTACATTTTAAACCATTACTTAAGAATGACTCAGTTGCTTTCTTGACTTGGATAGCCCATCCAGCTCTGGGAAAGCTTATCTGAAAATCCAGACTTAGAAAAGAAGACGAAGAAAAATTGCATTTAAAAGGATTCTTCATTTTCAGCAGGACTCATCATCAAGTTCATATCAAATAGCTGGACTTAACTAATTTAAAAGAAAATAAGATTTACTAAAATTTGGTTAACATCTACCCTATTTAGGGCTATACTTATTGGAGCACCTGTATCCCAAGTATCTTTCTTCTGGAACAAAATACACTATAGGGAAAATTGCTGATAAAATGCAAAATGTTAACAGTGAAAATCTCCTCAGTGGGGAAGAAATTAGGTCTTTATTAATCATGACAGTAAGACTGACTATATGTGTTCTCTACACTATTTTATTCTTAATGACAATTCTTTGTTCTCTTCCTCCTTTGTAGGTGTATTTAGCCCGAAGGGAAGGATCATCTTATGCTTATATTTCCTGGAAGTTGGAGTGTGGGTCAGTTGGCCTAAAAGTAGATAGCGTTTCCATTAGAACAAATAGTCAAACCTTTCAGACTGGAACAATACAGTGGAAATTGCGATCTGAAGCAGTTCAAGTAGAACTGTCAGGCGGTAAGCATTTGAATGGAGAATTAATCATGATGAGTATATTTAACACTCTGAAGAATAATGGTACTTATTTGAGCTTTTCATACCCAAGAGTCATTCATATAACTGCAGAAAAAAAAAATTAAAATTAAAACCTGTATAACCTCATTCTAATAGAACTGTTTTATGTTTTTATTGTGAAACACAAATGGATGAAGAAAAGTCATTTCTTTGTTTCAAAGGACATATTTCCTCCATAAGGAATTTGTATTTATTTTTTTAAGAGTTGATTTTACCTACAGGTTAGATAGAAAATATGTATTCCAAAACTATCTCTTTATATTCTTTAAGTTACTAAAAGCGAAGTGTTAATTATTTTTTTTCCTCCAACAGACAAAACTCTTCGCTCCTATCATGATTTTTCTGGTGCCACTGAAGTTATTTTGGAAGCAGAATTAAGCAGAGGAGATGGTGTTGTTGCTTGGCAACATACCCAGCTGTTTAGACAAAGCTTAAATGACCATGAAGAAAATTGTTTGGAGATAATTATAAAATTCAGTGACCTTTGAGAACCTGAACATTATAGAAAAGCTGGCAATAATCAAGGACTTACCATGTTCTAAAGTAGTCTGTTGGTTCAGTGCATGCTTAGTTGGCAATTTACTACCCTCTGCTAGCATATTTCTTTTGCTGGCTATCCATCATGTACCCCTCATGAAAATATATCTTTATACTATGGACCATAATGAAACCTTGAATCAAAAGCTCCCTTCCATATGTGACTGTAATTTGAAGTAAAGTCTTACTGCCTCAATATGAGATTTTAATTTAAAACTGTAAGTATAATTTTAAAAGTAAAATGAAGGTATTCATGATGAAATGCTATTCATGATTATGATATAATCTTAAGCTAATAATAGTAATATGATGGTTTTTGATCAGCCATTAATTTCTTCATAAGTAATTAGATTTCCCAAGATTTTTAATTTTTAATAAATGTGAAAGTATAGTATCTCATGAGTTATAATGCATGAACATTTTTATGATTGTAAATACATAGGTATTTAAGAAATAAAATGAATTATTTTGCCTTATATCATTTAGTGTTTACTTTGGCTAAATAAGAATCTTTATTAAAGGTATGCTAAATATTGAAAACTGTTGGAATAGACGAATGTTAGGAAAACATTTAACATTGACTGTGTATATTCAGAAATTCATTATAAATCCATGTGTGGACATTTCAGAATATGCTTTACTTTTGAGTTTACTTTTGAGTATTTCTATCTACCTCATTGAATAAAGATCTGTTCCTGTCTTTGAAACTATGTAACTAGATTCTGCAGTATATGCTCATCAAGAGTTTTTGGTGTGTCCATATAACCTCCCCAGTTGAATTTAGTGAACATTTAAGTGTTTGTGTTCAAGCATTGTGATACCACTGAAGGAGGCAAAGGTTAGAAGGACACAGTTCCTGTACTCTCACTCTTTGTAATGTTCTGCAAAGTGAGTTCTTAACTCTTCATACAAAAAAAGTACATTCTGAGAGATTCTTATCCTGTGTAACTCCATAGGATATTCATGTGCATTTAAAAAAAAAAAAAAGATGCACTAAGATGCTGAACAAAATTCTTATATTTGTCTTTTAATTATAGTCAAACTGTTGATCAGTTTCTTGCTAAAAAGTTACATTTCAAAAAAATTTTCCTGCATCTAAAGGTATGCATCTTAATATTAAAAAGGCTTCTGGAATTCTCCTGCATTAATCATAGCTTCATATAGTGGCCAAATACATAAAATTGGAGAGCCTTGACTCTACGTGTCTTGAGGTATCTGGTATTGACACAGGAGTATTGTGATTGAGCAGGTGGCCCAACCTTCTTAACCTCATGAGAAAACCTAGAGATTGGCAAGCATAAAGATGTAAGAAAAATGTCAATCTCAACTGAATGTACCTTATCTGTGAAAAGAGTACATTCTAATTTTTACTGTGGCTGTAAGCAGAAAAATGGAGTTCAAATGTCTTATTTTTATAGATGTGAAATGTTGAAAAGGAAAAGTGGTTCACGCTTTTCTTACGTGTATTCCATGAGAGTCTCAACCCCAAGGGTACCCAATACATAATAATAGATATTTTATTATACAGAAAATGTTGGCAATAGTACAGAAATCACGGAGCAAAGCAATTCTTGGTAATGTATAAAGCTAAGTGACAGTAAACTGGTAAGGCCAAATTGGCAAGGAAGGGCTGATAGGAGAGCCAGCCTCAAACCGACACTTGTGTCAAAGCACAGTTTGTGTAGCCGTCCTCTGGGATCCTCTCGCTTAGAGGAGTACATGGTGTGCTGTGCTGTGACTGACTGCCAGGGCAGGGCGGGCGTAACTGCACCACCTTCTGGAAACAGGCTCTGTCTGGTTGAGTAGCTTTCTACTGCCATTGCTCATTGTTTAAAAAGGCTGTTTACTCTGGCTTCAGTTCAGGTCCCATCGTGGTAATTTTACAGCCTGCTTTCTGTTACAGTGAGTTTGGGTAGAGAGTGGTTTAAAAAAGGACTTGTGCTGGAATTCACATTCTCAAGACGAACAAGAAGCTTACAACTGATAAAATTGTGAATTTTATCAGTTTGCAAAGAAAAGAAGTGCCTCATGTTGAAGGAGGGTTAGAGAACCATTTATCATGGACTTTTGGAATAGGAAGCATTGTTGGTGATCATTTCACCCTGAATCCTCACTTCCCACTGAGGAAACTCAAACCCAGAGAAGTTAAATGACCTATGTAAACAATGAGTTGCTGTTTTAGTGAGTGTTTCATGAATATAGATACTTCTATAGGAATGTTCAAGTTGAGGTGTTAAAATTGATATTAGAATCAATGATTTTTTCTACCTATAGGTAAGCTTTCCTAGAGAACAAATCTACTGTAATTTGATGATGGATTGTCTAGATACGGTTGCTTTGGTGTTGATGTGATAATTTTTTAAAGACTTTTTTTTCCTCTGTAACAATAAATTGTATGTTGATTTTATAGTCCAAGTGAATACACTCTTCTAAGCTAGTAACTGACTCAGGTGGTATTCCTTCCTTAAACACTTTTGGGGGAAAAAGAATAAGAATAAAGCAACACAAGTCATGATTGGTTTTACCCCACTTAGCCTGTATTACAGTCACATTTTTGTATGGACCAAAACAGTGCTTTATTTCTGATAAAAGATTTAGAATGGGGGCGCCTGGGTGGCTCAGTGGGTTAAAGCCTCTGCCTTTGGCTCAGGTCATGATCCCAGGGTCTTGGGATCGAGCCCCACATCAGGCTCTCTGCTCAGTGAGGAGCCTGCTTTTCCCTCTCTCTCTCTCTCTCTCTCTGCCTGCTCTCTGCCTACTTGTGATCTCTGCTTATCAAATAATAAATCTTAAAAAAAAAAAAAAAAGATTTCCTCTAGATTTAGAATGGACCTGAGCTAATAATGGTCACCTTTGTAGCGTCTAATGAATGCCCATGACTTTGGTGTCTCATTCGATCTTAGTGACCTCTATGTATTTTGAAACTGAGAGGCTAAGAGGAGCCAGCAGTATTTCATTGCCATTCCCTGTCATTATAACACCACAAGTAAATACAGATTCAGAAGTTCAGAACTTTCTCTCTTCTCTTAATTTGCTAAAGACTTGCTCTGAGATCAACACAACTGTAGCAGCAACTAGAAATCTGTAAGTAAGCCAGAGAGGGCCTCAGAAGAGCTAAAACAAATATAATGATGTCTAACCACTAAAGCCCATATTCTTTATTATGAGAGTGCATTTTGGGTAGTCTCTCAAAATCTGTTATTTACTGATTTTAAATGTTTAAATTGCTAAAACCATTTTTATTAAAAAATTCAAACTCGACAGTAAAGTAAAAGTGCTCCCCACACTACACCTGTTTACAGAAGTAACTGCCAAAATGTTTACATGTGTTTTTCCAGAGCTTTCCTGAAATTCTTATATTCATGCATGTACACGTGCACACAAAATCAGTTTCCATGTATTTGGTTTTTGTCTTTTTATGTAAATGGAAGAGTATTTTTTTTTTCTGCTTGTTTTCTTAACAACGTGTCTAAAGTCTTTCCATGGTTGGCAATAAATCTGCACATTCTTTGTAACTGCCTCTCAGTATTCCGTTATCTATTCCCTTATTTACAGATATTTAAGTTTTTCCCTTTTTTGTTATTTCAAACACTGTGCAGTAAACATCAGTATACATATTTCTTTCACACAGGATATATGCAAAGATGGGCATTTTTAATCTCAACCTGACTACTGTCCCATCATTTCCTAAAGGAAGTACATCAATTTACACACTCAGTGTATGAGAGCACCCATTTCCACCCTTTCTTACCAAAACTAAATATTGCAGTTGCTGTAGCCAGCCTCCAATGATCCTCACCTCCTGGCTTTCATGTGTTTGTGTTGTCCCTTTCGCAAGAAATTAGGGCTGGCCTGTGTGTCCAGTAGAACATGGTACAAGTGACCACATATTTCTGAGGCTTTGTCATAAAAAGCCTTGCTTATATTGCTTACTCTGGAGAAATCCATTGCCGTGCCCTAAGGCCACTCACACAGATCTGTGGGGAGGACCTGAGGCTACTTTCAACCTCAGCACCAACTTGCCAACCATGGAAGTGGAGCCTCCAGCCCCAGCCAAGCCTTCAATGACTAGCTTCATGAGAATGAGACACCTCGCGATGGAAATGCCAAGCAAACCACTACTGAATTCCTAATGCCCAGAAAACCATTACAGCTAATTGATTTTTAAAAAGACACTTTGGGAGTGGTTTGTATGTACAGCATTAGATTACTGTTAAACCCCTCAATGTGGTAGTATTAGCAGGGGAGGCCTTGGGGAAATAATTAGGTTATGAAAAGGGAGCCATCATAAATGGTATGGGTGCCCCAAAGAGCCTTTGCTTCTCTCTGGTTCCCACAACGTGAGGACACAAGAGGTCTATCTATAAACCCAGAAGAGGCCTTCATCCAGAACCCAACCCAATTTCAGACTTCCAGCTTCCACACTGTGAGAAATAAAGGTTTGTTGTTGAAGCCTTTGGGTCTATGGTAATTTGTGACTACAGCCCAAACTAAGGCAATTAGTAAAATAGCAATGTTATATTTGCCAATCTCGTGGATGAAAACCATCTAGCTTTGAGTTACATTTCCTTGATTAGCTGTGAGGTTAAACAATTTTTTACATGTTTATTAGCCATTTTTGTTATTTCACTTTTCTACGTACAGGCGTACCTTGTTTTATTGCACTGTGCTTTATTATGCTTTGCAGACATTGCATTTTTTACAAATTGAAGGTTTGTGGCACCCTTGCTTCCAGCAAGTCTTATCAGCTCCATTTTTTCAACAGCATTTGCTCACTCTGTGTCTCTGTGTCACTTGCAGGTAATCCTGGCAATATTTCAAGCTTTTTCATTATTATTATATTTGTTACGGTGATCTGTGATCAGTGATCTTTGCTGTTACAGTTGTAATTGCTTTGGGGTGCTATGAACGGCACCCGTATATAAGACAGCAACCTAACAAATGTGTGTGTTCTGACTGCTCTACCAACCAGCTGTTCCCTTGCCTCTCCCTCTGCTTGGGCCTCCCTATTCCCTAAAACACAACAATATTGAAAGTAAGCCAATTAATAACACTGCAATAATGGCCTCTTAGCTGTTCACATCTCTCATTTTAAATCAAAAGCTAAAAATGATTCAGCTTAGTGAGGAAAGTGTGTCAAAAGCAAGGATGGGCTGAAAACTTGGCCTCTTATACCAACCAGCCAAGTTGAGAATGCAAGGAAAATTTCTTGAAGGAAATTAAAAGTTCTAATGAACACACGAATAATAAGAAAGCAAAACAACCTCATTGCTGATATGGAGTCTGAGTGGTCTGGATAGAAGATCAAAGTAACCACACTACGTTCCCTCAAGCCAAAGTCTAATCCAGAGCAAGGTCCTAGCTCTCCTCAATTCTGTGAAGGCTGAGAGAGGTGAGAAATCTGCAGAAAAAAAGTCTGAAGCCAGCAGAGGTGGTCTGTGAAGTTAAGTGAAGAAGCCATCTCCATAACATCAAAGTGCAACATCAAAGTGCTGAATTGTAGAAGCTGCAGCAGGTTATCCAGAATTCCTAGCTAAGACTATTAACGAAGGTGGCTACACTGAAAAACAAATTTTCAGTGTAGCCCTGGCTTTCAAGCTTTCAAGGACATGCTGACTCTTACGGATGAATGCAGCTGGTGACTTCAGGTTGAAAGCAGGTTTCCTTGACCATCCTAAAAATCCTAGGGCCCTTAAGAATTATGCTAGATCTACTCTGCCTATACTCTATAAGTGGTACAAAGCCAAGATGACAGCACATCTGTTGACATCATGGTTTGCTAAATATTATAAGTCCACTGTTGAAACCTACTGCTCAGGGAAAGAAAAAAGATTCCTTTCAAAATATTACAGCTCATTGACAATGCACCTGGTAAGCCAAGAGCTCTGACGGAAATGCACAACAAGATTAATGTTTTCATGCCTGCTAACATCCATTCTGCAGCCCAGGGGTCAAGGAGTCATTTGGACTTTCAAGTCTTATTATTTAAGAAACACATTTTTTAGGCTATAGCCGCCATAGATAATGATTTCTCTGCTGGATCTCGGCAAAGGAAATTGAAACCTTCTGGAAAGGATTCACCATTCTAGATGACATTAACATTTGTGATTCATGGGAAAAGGTCAAAATATCAACATTAACAAGAGGTTGGAAGAAGTTGATTCCAACTGTCGTGGATGACTCTGAGAGTTTAAGACTTAGGTGGAAGTCACTGCAGATGTGGAAGAAGCATCAAGAGAACTAGAATTAGAAGTGGAGCGTGAAAATGGGACTGAATTGGGGCAATTCCATGATAAAATTTGAATGGATGAGGAGTTGCCTCTCATGGCTGGCTAGGAACTGGTTTCTTGAGATGGAAACTACTGGTGAAGATGCTGGGAAGACTGTTGAAATGACAGCAAAGAATTTAGAATATTTCATGAGTTGATAAAGCAGCAGCAGGTTTGAGGGAATTGACTCCAATTTTGAAAGAAGTTCTATTAGGGGTAAAATGCTTTCAAACGTCATTGTATGCTACAGAGAAATCGATTGTCATGAAAGGAACAGTAAATTGATGTGGAAAACAGCATTGTCTTATTTTCAGAAATTGCCATAGCCGCCCCAGCCTTCAACAATCACTACCGCCTGATTCATCAGCAGCCAGCAACCTTCAAGAAAAACCCTCCACCAGAAAAAGTTTATGACTCACTGAAAGCTCAAATGATGGCTAATATTTTTTTAGCAATAAAGTATTTTTAATTAAAGTATTTTAGGCATAATGCTATTATACTTAATAGACTATGATATAGTTTAAAGACAACTTTTATATGCACTGGGATACCCAAGAATTCCTTTGACTTGCTTTGTTGCCGAAACTCACTTTATTGCAGTGGTCTCAACCAAACCCACACTTATCTCCACGATATTCCTGAGTAGATCCTTTGATAATCATTGTTAAATCCAACTCTTTAAGATTGCTTTCCTTCATATCATCTTGTGCTTGCTTAATGATTATAATATTCTATCTGTTTCTATAAGATTACTAATTAGAACTTTTCTAGAGATCTCTTTGGTGAAATAATCTCTATTTTCTTCCGGATCATACATTGTTCATTTTGATTTCTCTTTCATGTGACTCATTTTCTTTAAATGTTTGCTCCGCTGTATTTATGATTAAGGACTAAGCTGGTAACAAGTAGCTGGTTTGGGTTTTCTCAGTGTGGATGGTATTTCTTCACCAGGCCCCACCTCTGGTGGAGAACCCTCTTAAGTGGGGGGTGTGGCAGGCCAAAGGTGAGTTTCCCCGCTTGGTGTCTGGATGTCAAGCAGGCAGATGTGCTGGAGACTCACACTAGTCCCTCCCTGCTCAGCATTCACAGGCTTATTTGTTTCAGGAATTTTTTTTTCTTTAGGGTCTAATTAGGTGTTTTTCCTAGATCAAACATTTACATAATTCCAAAGTCAAAACTATACAAGTTGGAGGCATAGAAGTCTTGCTTCTATCCCTGTTCTCTTCTCCCACCCAACCCACCCTCACAGGTAACCATATTTACTTATTTGGGTTTGTTCTATTTTTAAAAAAGATTTTATTTATTTGTCAGAGAGAGAGAGAGCACAAGCAGGGGAAGCAGCAGGCAGAGGGAGAAGCAGGCTCCCCACTGAGCAGGGAGCCTGATGTGGAGTACCATCCTAGGACCCTGGGACCATGACCTGAGCCAAAGGCAGACACTTAACCACCCAAGCATCCTAATTCGTTTTTTTTTCTTATTGAAAATATAAGCAAAAAAACAAACAAAAACCCTCCCCCTTTCCATCACAATAGACACTCTACTATTCTACAGACACTGTTTTGCACCTTGTCTTTTTTACTTGCTGTACCCTGGAGATCACTCTCCATTGGTACCTTAAAGCCTTCCTCATCTATTTTACAGGTGCATAGTACTCCTTTGAGTGCATGATAGTTCACGTTTGGCTTTCTCCCGCCTTTTACAATGAATAATATAAAATTATGTGAGGAGACTTAATTAAAAAAATCTGGATTCCAACTTATATTGTAAAATCAGATGACATGACACAATAACGTGTCCAAAATGACAGCACTTAGCTGAGGTTGACTAGAGGCTGTGCTTCCTTTAAGACAGGACCTGCGGGGGGTCGCCTGGCTGGCTCAGTGGGTTGAAGCCTCTGCCTTCAGCTCAGGTCATGATCTCAGGGTCCTGGGATCAAGCCCTGCGTCGGGCTCTGTGCTCAGCAGAGAGCCTGCTTCCTCCTCTCTTTCTCTGCCTGCCTCTACACCTACTTGTGATCTCTGTCAAATAAAATCTCTAAAAAAAAAAAAAAAGACAGGACCTGCGGGGCACCTGCAGGGCACCTGGGTGGCTCAGTCGTTAAGCGTCTACTTTCTGCTCAGGTCATGATCCCCAGCATCCTGGGATCGAGCCCCATATCAGGCACCCTGCTCCATGGGGAGCCTGCTTCGCCCTCTCCCACTCCCCCTGCTTGTGTACCCTCTCTCGCTGTATCTCTCTCTCTGTCAAATAAATAAATAAAGTCTTTGGGGGAAAAAAAAAAAAAAAAAGACAGGACCTGCATTCCCCATTATGGGGGCTTAAGGGACCCATATCCCCTGCCCCAGCTCCAATGTTAAAACCCAACAATAGTCACCATTTACTGTAACACTTGCACTACTGTTCTTCCAGACAAGACTGTAAACTGAAAGACTATGTGGGTTGCATGGTTTTATTTCTTCACTAATTCATTCTTACCTACAGTCACTTAGAAGAGTTATCTACCTATTCATGTTAGAGTACGTGATTGCCCTAAAGAGATGCACTATTTTATTTGTGCTTACTTCAGTCAAGTTTAAAGTAATTACTTCATATTACAAGTTGCTTAAACCAAGATAATTGGCATATTGAATAGCTTTGGGGAAGGTTGTTGACTTTGAATTTTCAAGAACTTCAAATTCATCAGTAAGTTACTTAAGATTGTAGAAATCATTCCTGTTAACCAAAACCAAATGTAGGAAATCTACCAATTTTTATATCTTTATTTCTATAATTTGTACCTTTCCCCACTTCTTTTAACTTTCTGTGAGGCAAATATACTCACTTCTTATAGTTGTCTTTGGATTCTTGGATTTAATGCTGAGAATGCCTTATTAGTGCCACCGTTTGCATTTTACGAAAATGGCTCCGCAGAGTGGCCGCCCCATCAGAGCACTCTTAGAGTTTAAAGGATCATCATGGGTACCTACCACGTTTTTTTCTCCAGTTAAGCCCCCCTCTTACTTGTTAATGTTCTGGTTGTAAAACATTTTTTAAAAATACACAGAAGTGCAAAGAATGATATGACAAAAACCAGTATACTCTCCACTCAAAAGTGAAATACACTTGTTATTTTATTTGCTTTGTATTCTAATGAAAATCAAAACAGTACCTACAAAGTGAAGTCCTTTTTGGACTCTACTATTTATTAATTATATTGATTTGTATAGTTTTAAGTCATTATAATAGTACATAATGTTCTACAATTTGCTTTTTCCATTATTTTCTATATCCATGTTGATATGTGTAGATCTGAACTCGTAGCGGTGCATAGATGCCATCACTTAACAGTATCCCTGTTGATTTCTCCCTTACCAGCTCGATGGATATGTAGTTGATGCTCAGTGTTATGACAAGCAGTTATTACTACTATTACAGCCTATGCTATCTAGATCTCCTTGTGGACAAGTGCAGTTTCTCTAGGATATATTCTTAGAAATAAAACTCCTGAGTCATAGGCTATGCACATTTTCAAATTTATTGCCAATTGTCTTCCAAGATGTTTACTGCCAACTTCACAGTGCTATTGGCGACTTACCCAAATTTCTGCTTTTCTGCTTTTCTGCATCCTGGCCTGCACATAGTATTATTAAGTTTTATAATTTTTGCCATTATTATCTGTGTGAAATGGTATTTTGTTACTTTACCTGGCATTTTCCTCATTACCGGTGAGTTTGAGTTTTCTTTCACATTTATTGATCACTTGGGTTCCCTATTCTGTCAATGCCTGTTCATTATTTTGCCCCCCCCCTTTTTTTATTGGGTTCTTTGTCCTTCTCTTACTGACTTTTAGGTCTTCATGTATGTGGGATGGTAATCATTTGTCTATTATGTGTTTCCCTCTATATGTGATCCATCTTTTTTGTGTATGTGATCCATCTTTTAAATTTGTTGATGATCCTTTATTAGACAGAAATAACACAATATAGCAAAAAGCTATCTTCTCAACAAGATCTACTTAGGAAGATAATAATTGCTGACTCAAACCTTCTTATAAGCCCAGAAGCAAAGTCAAGGGACAAAGCAGTATCTGGCGACACTATAGAATGTTGTGTTATATTCCTGGAGTTCTCCAAACTGAGTGGAATTCCATGTGTGATGGCAGCATGCTTACAATTTGGAGAGTATTTAGGCTTAGAAAGAGGCAAATGTGGGGCGCCTGGGTGCCTCAGTGGTTTAAAGCCTCTGCCTTCGGCTCGGGTCATGATCCCAGGGTCCTGGAATCAAGACCCACGTCGGGCGCTCTGCTCAGCAGGGAGCCTGCTTCCTCCTCTCTCTCTCTACCTCTCTGCCTACTTGTGATCTCTGTCTGTCAAATAAATAAATAAAATCTTTAAAAAATAAAATAAAGAAGAAAGAGGCAAATGCTTGAAAATGAAGGCATTCTATGGTGGAAAGAAAGACTGTCATCTGAAATGGCATGTCACCCCTCACAGATGTAAAAGACTAAAAAAAGCAGAGAGGGCCTTTGATCTTCATTTAATAAATATGGAATCATCAAAGCTCTTGCACATCTTGTAAACTTAAATTTGAAACAGATACAATGCTGAGGAAGAAAGAGGGTGGAAGAACTTTGTGAAGGGAATCATGAAGTAGTTGAATTTCAAAAATCCACGGTTGAAGAAAAGAGTGCTGTAATTTCAGTTGGATTCAAATCACCTCACAGGATAAGGAGTGTCAGCCCTGAACGGTCATGCAGTCAAGTCAGCCATCTTTGCCACTAAGGAAAAACACGTCAGTCTGAAAATGCCAGGTGGGAGCGCAGCTGCACAAAGAATTCGGTACAAACTGGGGTGCCACCTCCACGGAGGTGTCACCAAGTTCCTGTACTGCCTGGGCTGCCAGCCAAGAGTGGGTGCTTCACCGCCGGCTCTCCTTCCACATCTCCATGGAATGGTTCCACGCCAGTCCCCGGATCACGGAGTTGCTGCAGGAATGCCTGCTAATACATATGCACACATATTAAACGCTCACTAAAGCGTGTTTGCAGTGGGAGCATGGAAATTCTACATTTGACTTCTCAAAATGCTACTCTCCATATCATAAATCCTAACTTACAGTATTTGGGGGAACCTTCTCATTTTGCTCTGTGAGTGCAATTTAATTATGTTTCTTAGTTTGAATGCCCTGCTATGTTTAAGCCACATTTTCTGATAAAAGCATAATTTTGATTTCATTCACTGCAGAATGAACTGCATACAGATTAAATTATGCTACTTATGAAATAACTCCTAAAGTATTTGTGAATATATTGCAATGGGAATACATAAATAGAAACAGTAAGGAAAGAAATGACAAGATGTGTATTTAATATTTCTACATCCCCTTTTGTAATGGTGATACCTTACACAGAGTATCTTTAGGGTAGGTTCGCTCAGGACTTTTCAGGCTGTTTCAGGCAGTGTGCCCCAGAACAAGGACTATATCACAGCATCTGAGGGGTTTGCTTAAAATGCAGATTCCTGAGCCTCTCGCAGGAAATTCTGAATCAAAACCCTTAGGATGAAGCTAGTGAATTAGGTTTAAAAACAATTCCCATTCTTAAATGGACAAACATTTGAAAACTACTGTTCTAACCTAATGCTGTTATTTTCCTGATGAAGAAATCGAAGGTCAGAGAGGTTAAGACAACCCCCACAAAAAGACACCAGCCCAAGAACATACAACCTAGCAACATTGTGTTGTTCGTTGTTTTGTTATTTCCTTGCATCCTTACATGCTAACTGCTTTTTTTTTTTTTGGTTTTTAATGGAAAAGGATTGGTATTTTTTTCTGATTCTCTTCTCTCAAGTCTTAGAGCAGCCCAAGATAACCTCTTTAGGCAGAGGGTGAAAAAGGAAAGGAAAAGAAAGAAAAATGGTGCTCCAGGCTAACTGAGCCCATTTCTTGACCTCTTTTTTCACTTTGAACACATTGCAGTTTGTTGTTCTGTACTCTGCTGAAAACACAAGATGGCAAGTCCGTTAATGCCAGCAATCACACCCTGTTCTTTTTCTTCTGTTGCCTCTAATACCGCATGCAGGACAGCACGCAGAAGGGACCTACAGTTGATCCTTGAACAACGTGAGAGCTCAGGGGCACCTGCCTCTCATATATCAAAAACTCCCAGATAACATTTGACCCCACCCCCCCCAACAACTTCACTACTATTCGCCTACTGCTGAACAAGAGCCTTACCGATCAACAATCAATTAACACATATTTTGTATCTTACATTTATTGTATCCTGTATTCATTCTTGCAATAGGGTAAGCTGCAGAAAGAAAATGTTATTAAGAAAATCATAAAGAGAAAATACATTTATAGTACTGTATAGCTGCAATTATCCGGAAAAAATGCATATATAAATGGACCCATGCAGTTCCAACTCGTGTTTTTCAAAGGTTAACTATAGTCAGAGGCAGCTAAGGATAAGCAGGTAAACTACAGAATAAAAGGAACCCCAAGTGGCTTCCCTGCCTCCCCAAAGGAGACTACTCTTTGGGGGAACATTTAGCAATTTCGCCCCAGGACATATTTTTTTAACTTTTGCACCCACTGTGATTCTTGTAGAAAGTTGTGAAGTGTCACTGAAGATCTGCTCCTGAATTCCTCTTTACCTTCTTTTTTAGGTAGTAGTCTGAGATACATACGTATCTTTTCATTCTTTAGTCATTGGGACCTGCTCACTCTCAACCCACATCCTGGTTCTTTTTCGGATTGTATCTATCAGCATGATCTAAATTGAATTCGTTTTACCCTAATCAGTAGTTATCTATTAAAATTGATATGCTATTTTTTTAGTTTATTTATTTGATAGAGATCACAAGTAGTCAGAGAGGCAGGCAGAGAGAGAGAGGAGGAAGCATGGTCCCCCAATGTGGGGCTCGATCCCAGGACCCTGGGATCATGACCCAAGCTGAAAGCAGAGGCTTTAAACCACTGAGCCACCCAGGCGCCCCTTGAAATGCTATTTAAATTAAAATCTATGGTTAAAATAATCACTGGGATGATGGAACAACTAGTGGCACATACCACATCTTTCTTACAACTGTGTTTTTCACAGTCGGTCTTGTCCACCTTTCAGTTCATTGCAGAAGAAGTCCTTAACCAATGCCCCATTTGAGTCTTCTTTCTAACGCACAATTTCTCTTATAGAAGTTAACATACCTCACAGTTTCACTGATCAGTCTAAACACAGATGACTCCCACAGTTGAGCCTCATGCTGACCTCACAGAAACGTCTCAGTTCCACGTCTTCAGCCACCTGTGTCCATTTCCATGGATATCCCATCACCACTCTCAATCATAGCCCTGCCTCCACAGCAGCAACCTTCTGGTTAACAATTGCATATGCGCCATATTGATGTCCATGACACAGATGACTCAGTTATTCAATAAATATTATTAGCATCCTAGTCTGTGTTACAGATTATTTTAGCTACAGAGAATACAACAACAGAGAACAGACGAAACTCCCTGCCCTCGTGGAATATATACTATGGAGAAGGAGATGGATTTTAACCAAGATTCACACAAGTATTTTTTATTTTATTTTATTTTATTTAAGTAATCTCTACACCCAATGTAGGGCTCGAACTCATGACCCCAAGATCAAGAGTCACACACTCTTCCAACTGAGCCACCAAGGCACCTTTCACACATGTATTTAGATAGCAATAAATATGTAGATAGGTATTTAGATAGTGAAAAATTCCCAAGAGAAAGAAAATATGTGATATTATTTTACCAAACAAAATTTTAGTCTGAAGAAGCAGAAGTGACCTGCTTAGCACGTGAACCTGGTCGACTGTCCAGCCTCTGAGTAGAATGGCATTTTGTTGTGGCTTCATTGCCTACACTCACCTCTACCTGACAGATAATGACTACAAAGAACACACTAGCATCCTACCATGATTCTTGCATATCTGTGGATTTTGCACAGTTCCTTGAGCTGACATCCCCCTTTCTTTGACATGGGGTTGCCCACACATTACCTTTGTGGTAATGTCCCTTTTCTACCATATGAAATGCTTTGCTCTCATACCTGTTGTGTTAGTGATGTTAACTATGGCTTTACCTGTAAAAGGACCAGCCATTGGCCTAGTGGTGTTGGACAAATATTGATTAGGAGAAACATGGCAGTAAAATTTCATGCTTATCAACATCTCTCCATCTCTACCTGGATCAAATTTGCTCTCTTGTTTTGGTCTCACAATATCTTGTCAGCTCTAGTGCAGCAACCTTATTAAATAGTGTGTAGCTTTAAGTAACTTCCTTCTGTGTTATTATACAATACATAGGGATAATGATTTCAACCTTTCAAGAATACAAAGCATAAACGCAATGCTTGAATATATTAGGACTCAATGCATAGTAGTGGTCATTTTGATTGATCTTCCCTCTCCCCTAAAGGGCCAGACCTGACCAAACAGTACCTTCTTCAAGAATTTTGACTTTGGCCATTCCTGTTTTGATATTTTTCTCCTCATTCATAATTTTGTTTCACTTTTCACTTCTTTTTGTAAATTTGTAGCTTTTGTTTTCAAAAATGTAACAAGAATATTAGAGATATGAAGACAGTTAATAGTATGCAGTAATATTTTATTGACTTGAAAGCAATTAAATTTTTAGATTTTTTTTTAGAGTTTTTATTTTAATTCCAGCTAGTTAACATACACTGTCATATTAGTTTTAGGTTTATAATATAGTAATTCAACAATTCCTTACAACACCTGGAACCCATCACAGCAAGTACCCGCCTGAATTCCCACCACTTATTTCACCCATCCCCCACAACCCCTCTGGTAACCATCAGTTTGTTCTTTACAATTAAGAGTCTCTTTCTTGATTTGTCTCCTCTCTCCCTTTTTTTCCCCTTTTACTCATTTGTTTTGTTTCTTAAGTTCTACATATGAGTGAAATCATATGGTATTTGTCCTTCTCTGACTTATTTCACTTGGCATTATACCCTCTAGGTCTATCCATGTCCTTGCAGATGGCAAGATTTCATTCATAAGAAAGAAAAAAAAATATATATATATATAGTGTTCTCAGTGTTCTCTAATTTAAATATGTGTATGAATCATAATGTGCTTTGCATCATTTTTTATGATTGCACAGTAGTCATTTTTATAATGCAATGTAATTAAGGCATGCCAGGCTTTTGCTGGATTTTTAGTGATTTAATTAGTTTGTTGTTTTGTTGTGGTTTTTGCCAAATTTTTTAAGAGAAGAGGAAAATGAAAAGAAAAGGCAGCTCTCAGTAAATACTTCAAAAAAAAAAAAATCAAATACCTGGAACATGTCTTGAGATGATATAGACTCAAGTCTAGTTTTCCACACTTTGTTGAATAACATCTTAGAAACTTCACCAATTCACTGTGACCATTACCAAGGACTTTAATTCCTTCCTTCATCCTTCTGTCACCACTGGCTACCTCCTCTATGTCAAGTACTATAGTGGAAACTGAGGATACCAGCCCAGGCCTCAAGGAGCTTCTTGACTCCTCAGCATAGGACTAATACTTTTGGGGGAGGAAATACTTAGGCAAGGTTTCCTTTTGTATTGTGTGTGTATATATATATACACATACATACATACATACATACACACACAAATATATACATATATATATACATTTTTCCTTTTGTTTCCATTGTTTCCATTTTGTTTTGTGTGTGTATACACACACACACATACACACATACATATAGTATTTTTAAATTATTTATCTATTATATATTTTAATTGAAGTACTGTTTAATTGAAGTACTCTTGACACAATATTATATCAGTTTCAGGTATACAACATAGTGATTGATAGCTCTATATGTTATCCTGTGCTCACCCCAAGTGTAGCTACCATCTATCACCATACAACACACCTACAATACCATTGGCTATATCCCCTATGCTGTCCCTTTCAGCCCCATGACTTGTTCTTTCCATAATTGGAAGCCTGTACTCCCACTGCCCTTCACCCATTTTTCCCATCACCACACATGCTTCCCTCTGGCAACCATCAGTTTGTCCTCCATATTTGTGGGTCTGTGTCTGTTAAGCAAGGGTCTTAAGACAACATTTTTGGTTTGCTCTAATATAAGTTAAATCAGTCCAATTTTGTGGCATATACATAAATGGTACAGAGATGTTCTTTAAATTTGAATCTCAAATTTATTAACTAATCTAAATATACAGAATATTGAATATACCATTGCCTAGTTCCGTTTCTTGTCACGTGCTTCAAAAACAAAACACAGTCGTACTGCTTATTCTCATGTAACATAGAAATTAGCTGAATATGACAAGAGTTGGAAAGGGCTCCATAATCAGTGGCAGATATGTTTGGCATTGCAGAATGACAGTAATTTTGAAGAGGAAGTGAGATTAAAATAGAGCCTGATAGCTAAGTATAAGCCTGGGGTCCTGGAGCTGTAGCCTGTTTATAAGAAACCATAGATGTGAAAGCTCCCATTCCTAGCATTCAGAGATCACATTAGATAAACTGGCCTCTGTGAGCTGTTTTAAAGTTAGTGGCAAGCTATGATTAACTCTCTATTACGCAAGACAGGTATAGCCCCCAATCTCCTGACAAGATGCCAACATGGGCAAAGTTTGAGACTGTTGACTGTATACTGATAAGATGTAGACAGTGTTCACTGTAGACGAAAGTATGGTTTCAAAAATACAGTTAAACCTGAGCTTTCTGCGATAGCTGTTGTACATGTCTAGTATTAGTCAATAGAAGATTAATGTGTAAAAATATAACTAATATTCAAAACTAATCACTGTATACATTATGGTAGGCACCATTGGGAAGAAATTACACATACAGTGAATTCTTACAGTTAATGAAATTGATCCAGCAACCATTCAGATGAGCCACCATCATCTTAAACTGAAGATATTCTACACCAACTCCAAATGCTACACCAACTCCAAGTGATTCCATTTCCCTTCTTTCCTCTATCAATAATGCTACATGAAACCATCAAGTCCTTTTTATTGATTATTCCTTTAAAATATTTCCATCTTCCAACTATTCCTTTCTAATCTCGCAACACAATCCAGCCCCTCATCCCCTCCACTGCTTTTCCATTCTCTGGTATCATCCTTCCAAGATATTCCACATATCATGGCTACCATACCATGGCTATCATATCATGGTATCACATGGTATGTGATCATTCATTTCATCAGATCAATCTCTAGTTCAAACTTGCCCTTGATTTCCCATAGGTTTAATTCCCGGCACATAGTAGGTTTTTAAGAAACGTTGAATGCCTCACGAACTAACTCATTGGTTGGTTTCCAAAATGTGGGGTTGCAGTTTTGTTTTAGCTTAAACATGTGATTCACTAAGCTTGAATTCATAACTATGGTACTACACTTCTTTCAGGTTATTTTCATTTACCACTAATAAACACACTGTAGCATTGTAAAATGATTGTTGACGGTGAAATAAACTAAGGAGATTAAAGCTTTAAGTACACTTCAATCTTGTGAAATAATTTGGAGTCACAATCTAACTTGTGCTTCATTAAAACTTGAATCATTCACAGTGTGTGTCTTTAAGGTGAAGATACTGATTTCCATAATCCTCACTTGCAAATCAGCCTCATTATCTTCTACGTCTCTGTGTATGCTCAACCCTTTTTTCCCATTCTTTTATTTTTAGACCCAGCCAACCTGCCAATCATCTGTCTATGAGCTGCTCTTGAGCAAGACCATCACTAAACAGGATTGTAATGTTAGGGTTTTAGGCTACCGCATAAATGTTTGTAAATCAGTTGAATACATTAAGCATGTGGAGTTTAATTATTTTACATTGAAGAGAAGTTTTACATGAAATGTTAAATGTTTGCATTTGGAGTAGAAGCGCTTTCTCCTCCTCCCCATTTCCCCATTTCGAATTTCCAAAGGTTGTGATAATTTAACTTTAAGCAAGGTTTAGTGTGAGCTTTAGATTAATCACATAGCCCAGCTGTAAAGGATACACACAATCAAAGTTCACAAACTGAACAAAACCAATGAGTTGCTTGAAGTAATTCATAGGGTGATTATGGTGTGTTGTTTCCTCTCAACCACCCCTGTAGATAACCATTGCTATGCTTTATCAGAACTAGCTTTTAGAGCCCTAAATATTAGCTGAAGGGAGAGTTTCCTTTTTTCTCAGCTTCATTTCTATCTTTGCTTCTGAAAGATGTACAACTTGCTGACCTGTGACAGAAGATGAGGGAGAGGCCATCGATTAGCCAGATCCATTCTGGCTCATACTGAGTGAGCCTGGATAATTCTCTCCTAAGTAATTGACTGGAATATGCATATTTCTTCGGTTTCACAGTTATAAGCTCTTTTAGCTCTTCTGATTGCACACTCCAAACTTTCTAATTGTAGGCTGAGTGTCAAGTTGCCCATGTTCCAAGCAGACTGAGGAGAAATGTGGGAATTTAGCTTATGTTTCAAAGTTATTTAAAACATGTATCACTCTTTGAAGCTGCGTTAGACTCTTCTTGCCAATAAGCTAAGTTTAACATTTCTCTCAATGTGCCGGGATGATGTTGCTTCTGTGAATTGCCATTGTGTAGATTGGGACTTTAGAAAGTAATTATATGTTCAGAGGGCTATGAGCCAAGTTCTACTACATTTCTTGACAATTTTGTCTCCAGCCAGTGTGATAACACTAGAAGTTACACATTCTTTCTTTCTTTTTTTTTTTTTAAGATATTATTTGTTTATTTGAGAGAGAGTGAGAAAGAGCACGAGAGGGTAGAAGGTCAGAGGGAGAAGCAGACTCCCCATGGAATTGGGAGCCTGATATGGGACACAATTCCAGGACTCTGGAATCACGACCTGAGCCAAAGGCAGTTGCTTAACCAACTGAGCCATGCAGGTACCCGAAGTTATGCATTCTTAAGTACAAGACAATGCCTGTAGCTGATTCTGAAAAGACCCACCGGTGCCCACTAAGCAAGTTATTCCCTGCTGAAGTGGAAATCAGCAGGAATATATCATGTCATACAGGAAAGATACAGGGAGTTCCTTTGTATGTCTGATGGTGGGGATTATTTTTTAAATCCTTCAAAATTATTTTTACCAAGGGAGCACTGTCTTCTTTACAGCACCTTTCTAGTTTATATTAGTATTTTCAAGGATGTTTTGTTATTTGAATTAGAAAATGTTCAAAAAGTGTATATTGTTGATTTGATTCAATTTGTACCAAATAATGAAGAGCCTTGAGTATGGTAGCTGGAGGCACCGCAAATATTTTGGAAAAGTTGCATATTACAAGGCGCTCTTTCCTGTTTTTTAAACGAATCAACGGTTCTGATGATCATAAACAGGCTCTGGTTTACCAATGGGTTGTGTTCTGTAAGTATGTTTTAAAGTCAGTCAGTAGGGGGCGCAAGGTGGCTCCGTCAGTTTAATCCACTGAGCCACCCAGGCACCCCTGGCTCCGTCAGTTTAGCCTCTGACTTCCGCTCAGGGTCCTAGGATCAAGCCCCCCACAGCAGCCTTGCTGCTCAGCATGGAGTCTCCTTTCCTCTCTGCTCCTCCCCGGCTCCCACTGCTCCTCCCACAGCTCGCTTTTTCTGCTCCCCCCCTTCCTTTTCTTCCTCCCCCAGCTTCTCTCCCTCTCCACTCTTTCTTCTCCTCCCTCTCCCCCTTCTCTTCTTCCCCTGCTCCTCTCCCTGTTCCTGCTCCTCCCCCTGCTCGTGCTCTCTCTCTCTCTCTCTCAAATAAATACTTAAATGAATAGATAAATAAAGTCCACTGGTCAAATCTTGAGTCTATTTTGTATTGGCTGGACGAAGTCCCTTAATCTTTCAGAGCCTCTTTTTACATATATAGAAGAGGAATATCTTCCCTACTGAGTTGATAGAAAGCTTAAAGAGAATATATATAAATGCAAAACATAGAGCCTGGGACGTAGTAAGTATTCAGTTATTAACATAACACTAGCAGTAATAGACACAACTCCAGTCTCTTGTCAGAATGACAGCAGGATCACAGGTTACTACACTGTGCACAACAATGAGTTTTTGTAGAATAGCCTTGAAACCCCCTCTTACTTAAAACCAAGGTAAACATGTTTTCTAAGATTCAGTTCTCAAAAAACAGATGTTTCAGACCATATTTTTCTTTTAATTTCGTAATGAAATTAGCTTTAACCTGGAGGGGGAGGGGAAATATGTCATTTTACAAGCCAAGGAAACTTTTGATCAGAAGAAAGTTATTGAGAATACTGGCGGTGTTTTTGACCCTGAAAGTCTAACATCTGCCAGTATCTAAGAAGAAAAACAGGGGTAGCTCTAATTCTTCATCCTTTCATGCACATTGGACTTTTGAGTTCATAGATCGGTTCATGGGTGTTATTCTAGGGGTCATCCCCACTTTACAGATGGAAAAACTGAAGCTCAAGCAAATTCACTTGCCTGACGTCACACAGCAAGTTAACAGCAAAACAGCAACTTGAAGTAGTTCACTCTGTTTATGGAAACGTTTGCCAAGTACATACCAATACTGGGGATATGGAAATCACTGTATCCCCACCCTCACCCCCTCTCCTAATGTCACACACAACACAGACCTTTCCCTCCAGGATTTTCCTCTCTGCATGGACCAGGTCAGGCCCCTTCCTTGCCTTAGTCTGTTTGCTGCAATAAAGAAGATCACAGGGACGCCTGGGTGGCTCAGTGGGTTAAGCCGCTGCCTTCGGCTCAGGTCATGATCTCAGGGTCCTGGGATCGAGTCCCTCATCAGGCTCTCTGCTCGGCAGGGAGCCTGCTTCCCTCTCTCTCTCTGCCTGCCTCTCCATCTACTTGTGATCTCTCTCTGTCAGATAAATAAATAAAATCTTTAAAAAAAAAAAAGTTTAAAAAATAAAAAAAGAAGATTACAAACTGGATGTCCTACAAGTAACAGAAATGTGTTGCTCACATCAATGATCACAGGGCCGGATGAGGGCCCTCACTAGGTTGCCGACGTTTCCATGTGTCTTCCTATGGTGGAAGGGGCTAGAGAGATCTCAGTAGCTCTTTTATAAAAGCACTAATCCTGGGGCGCCTGGGTGGCTCAGTGGGTTAAGCCACTGCCTTTGGCTCAGGTCATGATCCCAGGGTCCTGGGATCGAGCCCCACATCGAGCCCCACATCGAGCCCCACATCGAGCCCCACATTGGGCTGTCTGCTCTGCAGGGAGCCTGCTTCCTCTTCTCTCTCTCTCTGCCTGCCTCTCTGCCTACTTGTGATCTCTATCTGTCAAATAAATAAATAAAATCTTTAATTTAAAAAAAAAAAGCCGCTGCCTTCGGCTTCGGCTCAGGTCATAATCTCAGGGTCTTGGGACCAAGTCCCACATCGGACTCTCAGCTCAGCAGGGAGCCTGCTTCCCTCTCCCTTTCTCTCTGCCTACCTCTCTAACTACTTGTGATCTCTGTCAAACAAATACATAAAATCTTAAAAAAAAAAAAAAAAAAAAAAAAAAAAAAAACCACTAATCCTCGCCCTCATTCTCACGACTTCAGAACCTTCCAAAGTCTCCATCTCTCAAGACCATCACATATGTATTAGGATTTCAATATAGGAATTTTGGCGACACACAGACATTGAGATCCTAGCCCTCTCCCTCACAGTCCACACAGATCCCAGAAGGCCTCAGAACCGGAGAGGTTTCTTGTTACACCAACGGAGAGCGGTGCCAAGAGTTCCAAAAAGTCCTATTTTTGTTCCTAACTACATACTAGTTGACCGTGAACAAACTGTTTGTCAGGTCAACTTCTTAAAGCACCAAAAGTCAAGGCATCTTATTTTCTACAATTCAGCAACATTCTATGATTATTGTTTTCCTTAACAAAGGTTTTTTAAGGGCTGTAAAAGTTAAAAAAAAAAAAAAAAGCAAACGACAACACAAGAAAAACTTTGCACTTCGGTTTTGGAGAGCTCTAACATGACGTTGAAACAACCTACAGACAAATGTCTAGGGGTAGATGTCTTTGTTTTTAAGAGCAGGAAGTATGGCTTTACTTTCCCCCCTTCTGCAGTGTTCACAGCGTTTTAAGAACAGAATCTATGATTAAATAAATTGGGGGTTTTGAGATTTTCAGGATTCAGATCATGAGTGGGTTTTATTACTTTTCTCCAAAGCATAATATATTGCTGGGTTTCTCTTCCAATATCCAAACAACTAATAGCTTTGTTGAACTGTGTTCTCTTCCCCACAAAGGAAATTCTAATTAACTCAAGCACTTTGATTCAACCTCTGAGCAATTTAAAGATGGGGGTTGCGTTACAGTTGGTCTTAGTTTTTTTCTAATGTCCTTTGTTAGCCTCATAAAAACGTCTATGGATATGAATCTTAATAGATTTCAGTTCTGTTCTATTTTCACATTCCTGCTTGTCCTGAGGGAGTAGTATAGTTTGGTTATTGTTGGTCTGGCATGCAGCTGGAGGAAGAATGTGGAGTTTATGGGAGCAAGGGGCCTCTCCGCTTGTTGCTGCTGCCAGAAATGTGTATCTTGCAACTCCTAGGCTTTGTACAAGACATGTTACAAAAGGAACCATGCGCCTGGCTGGGTGTTAGTGAGCCCAAGGAGGCCGGACTTAATTGTGTGTAACTTACTTTGTCAGGAAGGGGGCAGTGGAGGAGGGCAGAGATCGAAACATTATCCATATTCTGGAATATCTTCTCTCCTTTTCCCTCCCCCCATTCTTTTCAAAGGGCCCGCCTTCTACCCTGAGAGGGAGTTACTGGTTTGGATTCAGGCAGTGTGTTTTGAGGAGTCCTTTTACCATATTGATCAGAGAGCTTATTCGTCATCTCAGAGAGCAGAGACTAGAACCTTGGCACAGTTGCAGGTGGCATGTGCAAATGGGGAGAGGGATGTTAAGTGCCAAGTTCTAGGTTCCACAGCTGGTAGCTACAGCCAGGCCCCTTCCTTTTCTCAAAGCCTTTTACCCTGTTCATGGCTTTGCTTCCTTTGTCTCCTTCCCTTTCAGCTTCTCCCTCACTCTCTCCACCATCCCTCTTCCATCAAATGGTCTACTCTTCCCTCCATTACCTGCAGCTTGTAGGGGCTGCTGGTGAAACTCATGGCGTCAGGCAGATCATGGTGCCTTCCAGCCTCTTCCCACTTTGTATAAGCTCTTCCTGGGGGGGGGAGGGGGATCTCCCTTTACAGTTTCCCCTAGTAGACCTGTGCAGGCATGTTGCAACTTTGTATCTGAAATGTTTATACTCAGGATAGTTCCAGACCCATCTCCTCCAAAGTATTAGTGATACTCATTTCCATGTCTCAGACTGAATTCACCTTCTCTCTCAAATCTGCCTCTCCTTGTATTGTCAGGACCTAAGATCATTGGAGGGGGAAAAAAAAGCCAACAAATGAAAAATCACGAAACTAAAGTCCTTTGCCCCTTGCTCTCATCCAAAACTAATTAGAGACTACTGCATCTAAAGTGAGGCCAGAGTTGCTTCATGCCTTCATCAGTAACGTGATCTAAGGCATTGTGTGCATAAGTTCAGGGTTTCAGGATGGGACATGTTCATTCATTTATTAGGCGTCATTAATGATGCCAGATATGGGCCGGGAATAAGAAGTTATTTAGATAAATAACACCTGGGTGTGCTGTTTTTTTATATGCACTGACTGGGCTATCTTAAACATTTCTTGAATAACCAGTCTCTCTGGGCTATACACACTCCTTCTAAGTCTGTACACTGCCTACCTCCCCTCCTACTGTGAGTGATTTGTACTGAAAGCATTATCTTGAAGGAATACTTTTTGAAAAGGGGGGCCACGAAGAAGACCATCGATTTCCTTTGTGATCGATATAACATACATGCCATATGAATAGGGGGAAAACGTACGCTTTAGCCGGAAAAGAACTGTAGGTATGGGTATGAGGAAACCTTGCCTTCAGGCTGAGCAGTTTGAGGCTTGGAGTCATGGGGCAGGTTCCATGTTGTGACTTGACTGTCTGGATTGCTGAGACATACCCTTCCCCAGGCCGTCCCAAGGACCTCTGAGCACACTTGACCTCACCTCTGCAGTTAACATGTCATGGCATTCTCTCTCAAAAAGAACAGCACGATGATTTGGTTTTTGCTTCTTAACAAACATTGTCAAAATAAATAAATAAATAAAGGTGCTCCTGTTGCAGTTTGGGCTTTTCTGCAGGGACACGTTCAAGTGGAAAGAGCAAGGAGCCAGGAGACAGTTTATGTTCCCATGAACTATGCAGTGTGAACTGGGTCACCCTGTTTCCCCAGCTTCAGGTTCCTCTTCTGTTACACGATCATTTCTGTACTTCGTGGCAACGTCCTCTGGGATCTCTAACAGAACACTTAAGAAATTCACTGCTCGGTGATAAATACGTTTTTATAAGACAGAAAGGTCAATGACCTGACTTCAGTCTTCTGTTCTAATGCTCAGGTAATTCCTGCGTTTTCTTCTTTTCAGACAGTCCTTCGATTTGAAGTATTTTTATTACTTACCGCCTTTGGAAAATTCATTTTAAAACTATGGTACGTTGTTTTAAATTGTGAGCTAGATCTAAGCAACCAAGACCACTTATACAGAATAATGGTGTATTTGAAATGGGAATATTTTATTCTCTTAAAAAAGAGAATGAGAACAGCAGGGGTGGAGATGACAGAAGGCCCTTTCCCTAGGACGGAGAACATGGAGAAGAGCAGGGTGAGGTAGGGGAAGGATGGAGCCTGGGTGGCTAGGACTCGTGTCAGAACATGCCTCTGCTGCTTAAGTGACTCCCACTTCGCCAGGTGTAAAAGAGAAGTCCTCCCCACAGCTTTCTGGATTCCGTACCACGTGGCCCAGTTCTCCAGGTCACCTCCTGCCTCCTTCCTTTTTGTCCTGTTGTGCCAACCTGGCTGTTTGCGGAACACACTTCCGCCCCTGGGCTTCTCCACTTGCTCTTCCCTAATCCTGGAATTCTCTCCCCCATCCCCCTTGCTCATTGTCTCCCTTTCTTCAGCTTCCGCTCAAAGGCCTATCAGCCTCCTCTCTCTTTTAGCTGCCATAGTTCCCTCATACCCTTGCCACCTCTTGGTTCACAACCCTCCCAGGAGCTTCTCAAGTGAAATCTGCAACTGGCCCTGTCCCTGGTGGGCAGGGAGAGGCGGAAGAGAGAGGCCGGCCCCTCCAGGTGGGCAGCAGGCAGGTGTCACAGCAAAGGAACTTCCCTATGAGGCCTGTCTTGGACAGCAGCGGGATGAATGGAACTCCACCCCTGCCCACCAAACTTGAACAGTTCATAAAGAGGCCTCAGGTGGGTTCAGTGACATATACCACTGAGATGCTCTGAACACCACTCTGCTGTCTCAAGACTGAGTCCTTAGAACAGCCTCTGTGAGTGGGAAATGCAAGCAGAACCCACATTCCAAGGACGGATGTGGGGGTAAGGGCCTCCGAGTACCTGGGTCCAGCTCACAGGTCAGTCAGCTGCTACGGCCTCTCAGTGGCCTTCCCAACACCACCACCCAGTGTCCATTTATGTCTATATGTTCCCCTCATGGAAGTTTCAGGCAGAGAGGAAAGGATATGCCTCATTAGTACTCTATCTCCCGCACCTAGAATTGGCTTATGATTGATGTTCCATGAGCAGTTCTTGCATGAACAAATGAACTAATGAACTTGCATGAACTAATTCAGCTTGGGACATGCTGAATTAGAGTTGCCTTAGTTACATCTCAGCAGAGGTCCCCACCAGCAGATGGATCTTACGTGTTCACGAGGCTGGGGTCTGGGCTGTAGATTGGGAATCAGCAGCATATGGCACGTAGTGGATGAGATCAGGCGGTGAGGAAGGAGAGCAGGGAAAAGCCAAGAATGCATCCCTGGGAACACCAGTCCTGAGGGCCAGGTAAAGGATGATGGACCGATCTACGAAGGGAATCACTTAGGAAGAGTAGTGAGAGGTTGAGAAATCAAAGCCAGGACGGGAGAGGTATCCTGGAAGTGAGCTCCAGAGGGGGCCCCAACGAGAGAATGGCAGTGTCAGAGGCTGCTGAGTGAGACTGGGTCCTTGGAGCAGGGTCCCCAGAATGGTGAGGGGAGAAGCCAGATGGCAACGAGCTGAGGATGGAATCAGAGATGAGATGCGGACTATAGAAGCTGGCGGGGAAAGAGCAGAGTAGAGGCAGCAACAGAAGCCTACTTTGAATGAAGATGATGGATTAAATGTTTCCGTTGATGGGGTGAAACCCAGGAGGTGGAGGAAGAAGTTGGATTGGAGGCGACAGAGGAAGATCTGCCCACAGTATGTGGGAAGGCCCCTCTTCTATTGTTGAGGAGGGGCAAGGAGGAGGCCCAGAGGGAAGCCACACTGAGGTGGGATTTAGGCAAAGGAGGACTTGCCACCGGAGGAGAATGCTCTGTCTCTGCCACTCTCCCCAGAAGAAGAGGTTTATGACCTGCTGACCAAAAGAGAAAAGTAATGGGTGGGTTTCTTTTTTTACGATGTTATTTATTTATTTGACAGAGAGAGACACAGCAGGAGAGGGAACACGAGCAGAGGGAGTGGGAGAGGGCGGAGCAGCCTTCCCGCTGAGCAGGGAGCTGGATGGGATGAGATGCAGGGCTCCATGCCAGGACCCTGGGATCATGACCTGAGTCAAAGGCAGATGCTTATCGACTGAGCCACCCGGGCTCCCCCGTGGGTGGATTTCTAAAGAGCTATCTAGTGTGAAATCCCAGCTCCAGGGAGTGGGATGGCATGCTGCCTAGGGAAACCTCCCAAGGGTGTCCGGAGGTGGCGGAGGCCAGCTGGGACTTGAGACCACGATTTTTGTAGCAACACCAGTGTTTTGTACTGCTGCTTCCCAATCTTAACACTAGAGTCACCTGGGAACCTTGTTAAACTACGGATTTGGCTTCAGTGGGCGTGGGGCAGGGCTGAGATTCTGCAGTTCCCTCAGGCACGCAGCTGATGCTGGTACTGAGGACCTTTGAGAAAAAGGTGGTCTGTGGGTTTTTTCCCAGCCACGCGCAGCAACCTGGGGATCACAGAGGACCGGTGGAGAGTGGGAGCCCCTTTCCTTCACTTGGGGCTCGGCCAGGTGAGCTCCATAGAAGGGAAAGGGGGGAAAGGAAAGCTGAGGTGCTTAAGAGGAGCCATCAGCCAGGGGCTACAGGTCCCACGTAAAGAAGGACGCAGAAGAAGGAAGCAGGCATCTGATGGGCAAAGAGCTCACAGACTGAAGATAGGTTCAAGTCATCAGATTTGCTGGGCAAGACAGATCAAAAACAAGTGATGTAGTTTCCAGAGGCTGATATACGAGTGCACCTAACATTGCCAAACACTGGAGGAAAAATACTACCACCCACGATCAGTTCACAGTACTTTTCGAAACACACAGAAGTTAAACCGAGTGCATTAAAATTCTTATCCTCATTCCTTTTAAATAAATGTCTCCTCTTTCCCGGTTATCTTTGCTTTGGATTTTACATTTCTACCGGGTAGAGATTTTACTCGGGGATTTACATTTACATAGCCCTACATTGCAGAGGGAGCTTGGCCGATCAGCCTTTTCAAATACTTCAGTTCTGGGCAAGCACAAGGACTTAAATGTTCCATGAATCTAATCAATCTTCATCAGGAAAGCCTGTTACCAGCTTTCTCTGTAAAACAGCATAATTCCATCATTTCACGTTTATTTTTCTTTGGAATAGGTCATCACCTACATTCTTAGAAATCTAATCTGTTCAGTAAAAGGCTGAAATAATGTGGCAAGCCCATAGCCCAAGTATTACACTGTCCAATTATAATGTTTTTAATAACAGGGACCTTTCATATGGGAACGACATTAGTAACAATCTTTAGGATATGGTGCTGAATGGTGGGAATACAAAGGCATAATGTAGGCCTCCCTTCCTGGGCTCTATTCAGAGAGCAAAATACACATTTCTAAGAGTCTTCCAAGCAACACCAGGCAACATACTCATTATGTATTGAAGTGAATGAAGTGAAGAGCTCATAGGAAACCACCTTGAAAAGAAAGGTAAATCCAAGTCATTCAAAGCAAAAAGGAGTTACCAGATTATTTTGGCTTTAGAATAATTTGAAAGCAGCATTATCAATTAGTGTTATTCCTAATTCTGCCTTGAGTGCTGTATTTCTTGTTTAAACCTGAAGTTAATACTATGAGCAGTTGTTAGTTACCAACTAACACTCAGACTGAACAATTTAATTACTGCTTTAAAATCATCATAAATGATTTCAGATGTATAAAAAGTCATAAAGAATAATGTAACATGCAAAATATTCTTTCGTACTCCATCAGCTTTGTAGGTACTCAGTCAATGTTTGTTGAATGAATAAATGATTCTCATTTATTATTAAATGCCTTGTCTCCATATTTATAGTATCCTTGGAGTCAAGGACAATGTTTTGGATTTGTCTTCTTTTTCACAGTGCCTATATAATGATGGTTACATGGTTGGTATTCAAGAAATACTCATATACTCGTAAGTTGGTTGATTATTTCAGGTCTATTTTTCCTACGTTTGTAACTGTCTTTAAATTTGAACCTTAACCTGTAGCTCTCTTGACTCTAACTCAGTATTTAGCCTAATAAAATTGTTTTTTAAAGGATTTTATTTATTTGACAGAGAGAGAGGTCACAAGTAGGGAAAGAAGCAGGAAAAGAGAGAGGGGGAAGCAGGCTCCCTGTTGAGCAGAGAGCCTGATGGGATGGGGGGGCTCGATCCCAGGACCCTGAGACCATGACCTGAGCTGAAGGCAGAGGCTTAACCCTCTGAGCCACCCAGGCGCCCCATAATAAAATTATTTTAATTGTAACACATTATCAAAGTTTACCTCTACAAGTCCAAATTGAGAAAAGCTGAGAATCACTTAAGTTATAGTTGTTGTTTTTTTTTAAAGATTTTATTTATTTATTTATTTGTCAGAGAGAGAGAGAGTGAGCAAAGGCAGGCAGAGTGGTAGAGAGAGAAGCAGGATCCCTGCGGAGCAAGGATCCTGACGCGGGACTCCATCCCAGGATGCTGGAATCATGACCTGAGCCGAAGGCAGCCGCTTAACCAACTGAGCCACCCAGGCGTCCCTAAGTTATGGTTTAATTGTTAATTTTGTTATTATATGCTAACATCCTTTATTAATACATTCTGGTTGTTTTGAAGACTTTATTTAATTATTTGAGACAGCGAGAGAGACAACAAGCGGGGGGGGGGGGGTCAGAGGAAACGGGAGGAGCAGGCTCCCCACTGAGCAAGGAGCCCCCTGCCTATGGATCCCAGGACCCTGAGATCCTGACTGGAACCAAAGGCAGCTGCTTAGTCAACTGAACCACCCAGATGTCCCAGTACATACTATTTTTAATGTTTGAATGAAAAATAGGAAATTGGTTAAAAACCCAATTTATAATTAGAGTAGGAATAAGTCAAAAGCTAATATTGTCAAATGGTTAAGGATAGAATTTTCTTATTAAAAAACCAACTCCGGGCACCTGGATGGCTCAGTGGATTAAGCCCGCTGCCTCCGGCTCAGGTCGTGATCCCGGAGTCCTGGAATCAAGTTCTGCATCGGGCTCTCTTCTTCGGCAGGGAGCCTGCTTCCTCCTCTTTCTATCTCTGCCTGACTCTCTGCCTACTGGTGCTCTCTGTCTGTCAAATAAATTTATAAATCTTAAAAAAAAAAAAAAAACCGACTCCATCTCAATTTTAAGAGTCCTCCCACAACGACTAGGGATTTCATAAAATCTCGGAAAGTATTCCCACACTGCCCTGTGCATTTATTTTCTGCTGCTTCCTCTGCTTCACTGTTTCAACATGGAGCTCAAAGACCGCTTGGGTTAAAATTGTCTGGAGTGTTTGCTGTATGGATTCCTACCTTTCACCTCAGGTTCCTCTGCATCCCTCCAAGGGGGTGAGGGGTGGCACAGATTGCACTCCCATCTTTCAGCTCTGCAGATGCTACCTCAAGAAGCTAAGTTTGAATAAATTGTTGTTGCTGTTGTCTGAGCTCTGGTTCTCTTGGTCATCTTTCCCTCTTACGTTTATCTTTAGATTTCTGTTCCCATTCTTTCTCTTTCTCTGATCCCCTCCATACCCTACCCTCCTCCCAACTCTGGCACTTCCTTAACTCATCTCACTTCTCCTTCATGGCCTTAGGGATCCACCTGCCAGTACGGAAACTCTGGAATAGTCCCTCTTACAGAATCACTTGCCTCCCTCACTTCCATCTCAAGAGCCAGAGCATTGGAAATCCTTCTGTTTAAAGTATAAGGTGCTGTACCTCAGTGCCATTCCATGGATCCTGTCTGTGAGAGAAGCAGCTTGTGCTTGGGTAATCAATGCACTAACTCCTTTTTGATAAAATATTGCTACAATTTTATACTCTGGTGCAAGCTCATTAACTCTTCATGGACCAACAACAAACAGTTCGTGGAAGGCATTGTTCCACTGACCATATTTTGAGTATCTATGTTACTGATGCATTTTATTTATTTATTTATTTATTTATTTATTTATTTATTTATTTGATAGAGATCACAAGTAGGCAGAGAGGCAGGCAGGGGTGGGGGCAGAGGGGTGGGTTGGGAAGCAGGCTCCCTGCTGAGCAGAGAGCCTTACCGGGCTGGATCCCAGGACCGGAGATCACGACCTGAGCCAAAGGCAGAAGCTTTGACCCACTGAGCCGCCCAGGCGCCCTATCTGATGCATTTTTAAAACTTTATTGAGTTGGGACGCCTGGGTGGCTCAGGTGGTTAAGCAGCTGCCTTCGGCTCAGGTCATGATCCCAGCGTCCTGGGATCGAGTCCCACATCGGGCTCCTTGCTCAGCAGGGAGCCTGCTTCTCCCTCTGCCTCTGCATGCCATTCTGTCTGCCTGTGCTCGCTTTCTCCCCCACTCTCTCTCTGATAAATAAATAAAAATCTTTAAAATAAAATAAAACTTTATTGAGCCATAATCCATCCTACACAAAAAATGTATCCAGAGTTGTGCGAACTTTTTTTTTTTAAGATTTTATTTATTTATTTGAGAGACATTGAGAGCACAAGCACAGGGGTTGCTGAGGGAGAAGGAGAAGCCAGCTCTCTGCTGAGCAGGGAGCCCCATGCCAGATTCGACCCTAGGACCCTGGAATCATGACCTGAGCAGAAGGCAGATGGTTAAGCAACTGAGCCACCCAGGTGGCCCAGAGTTATGCAACCTTTACCACAACCAATTTTAGAGTATTTCATTTCCTCAAAAAGAAACTCAATGCTTTGGCTATTACCCACCAGTCGGCCCCTCTCTCTTTCCCTCCGGCTGATCACCAATCTACTTTCTATCACCATATATTTTCCTGTTCTGGATATTTTATATGAATGGAATCATGTAACATGTGATCTTTTGTGACTGGCTTCTTTCACTTTGTACAATATTTTTAAATTTGATCATGTTGTAGCATGTGCTAGTACTTCACTCATTTTATGGCCAAATAATATTTTGTTGTATGGATATATTTTATCCGTTGATGGACCTATGGATAGTTTCCAACTTTTGGATATTGTGAATAATGCCGCCATGAACATTCCTATACAAGCTTTTGTGTGGATGTATGTTTTGAATTCTCTGGGTTGTACACCAAGGAGTGGAATTGCTGAATCAAATAGTAATTCTATGTTTAAACATTGAAGAGCTGTTAGACTGTTTTCCAAAGCGGATGGACCATTTTATGTTTCTATCAGCAGAGTATGAGGATTCTGATTTCTCCACATTCTGTCAACACTTATTGTTATCTGACTTTTTTTTAACAATTTTAAAAATTTATTTGACAGAGAGAGACACAGTGAGAGAGGGAACACAAGCAGGGGGAGTGGTAGAGGGAGAAGCAGGCTTTCCACTGAGCAGGGAGCCTGATTTGGGGCTTAACCCCAGGACCCTGGGATCATGACCCAAGCTGAAGGCAGATGCTTAATGACTGAACCACCCAGGTGCCCTTGTTCTCTGACTTTTTGATGATAGCCATCCTACTGGGTCTGAAGTGGTATCTCAGTGTGATTTTAATTTGCATTTCTTTGATAACTAATGATGTTGAACGTCTTTTCATCTGCTTATTGGCTGTCTTTGGAGAAATGTCATTTCGGAGCTTTTGCCCTTTTAAAAATTGAGTTATTTCTCTTTTTATTATCGGGAATTATAAGAGTTCTTTATATATTCTGGAGACAAGTCGCTTATTAGTTTAATGATTTGTAAAGACTTTTCTCCTGTGGTTTGTCTTTTCAGTTTGATAGTATCTTTTACAGCACAAAAGTTAATTTTAATGAAGTCCAAATTGTCTATATTTTGCTGATGCCCATGCTTTTGGTATTAAATTTAAGAATTCCCTCCAGGGACACCTAGCTGACTCAGTTGGTTAAGCATCTGCCTTTGACTCAGGTCATGGTCCCAGAGTCCTGGGATCAAGCCCCACATCGGGTTCCCTGCTCATCAGGGAGTCTGCTTCTCTCTCTGTCATTCACCCCATTCGTATTCTCTCTCTCTCTCCCTCTGTCTCTCTCTCAAATAAATAAATGAAATCTTAAAAAAAAAAAAAAAAGTCCTTCCCAGGGCACCTGGCTGGATCAGTCAGTAGAGCATATGACTCTTGATCTTAGGATTGTGATTTGGAGCCCCACATTAGGTAGAGAGATTGCTTAAAAATAAAATCTTGAAAAAAAATTCCTTCCAAATCCAGGGTCATAAAGAATTATCCTATGTTTTTGTCTAACATTTTTATAGTTTTGACTCTGCCATTTAGGGCTTTGACCCACTTTTTAGTTTATTATTATATATGGAGTGCATTGTATTATTGTATCTGGTCCAACTTCAGTTTTTTGTATGTGGCTTTCCAGTTGTTCTAGTACTATTAACAGGGCGATTCTTTCCCTGCTGAATGAATCTTGGTACCATTGTTGAAAATCAATTGACTATAGATATAAGGATTTATTTCTAGACTTTCAACTCTATTTCATTGACCAATAATGTTTATACTCATGCCAGTTCCATACTGTCTTTTAAAAAATTAATTGGTTTAATGTTGTAATTTCATTCTATTTTTTTTTTAAGATTTTATTTATTTAGGGGCGCCTGGGTGGCTCAGTGGGTTGGGCCTCTGCCTTCTGCCCAGGTCTGGTCTCAGGGTCCTGGAATCAAGCCCCACATTGGGGTCTCTGCTCGGCTGGGAGCCTGTTTCCTCCTCTCTCTCTCTCTGCCTACATGTGATCTCTCTCTCTCTCTCTCTGTCAAATAAATAAAATCTTAAAAAAATTTTTTTAAAAAGATTTTATTTATTTATTTGACAGAGAGAGATCACAAGTAGTCAGAGAGGCAGGCAAAGAGAGAAGGGGACGCAGGCTCTCCACTGAGCAGAGAGCCCAGTGCGGGGCTTGATTCCAGGACCTAAGCCGAAGGCAGTCTCTTAACCAACTGAGCCACCCAGGAGTCCCTGTAATTCATTCTAATTAATATACAGCATTATATTAGTTTAAGGTGTACAATATAGTGACTCAACAATTCTATACATTACTCAGTGCTCATCTCGATAAATATATTCTTAATCCCCTTCACCTATTTTGCCCATTCCCTCCACCTCCCCTCTGGTAATCACCAGTTTGTTCTTTGTATTTAAGAGTGGCTTTTGTTTGTTTGTTTGTCTCTTTTTTCTTTATTTATTTTATATCTTAAATTTCACATATGAGTGAAATTATATGGTTTTTGTATTTCTCTATTTCACTTAGCATTATACATCTAGATCCAGCCATGTTGTTGCAAATAGCAAGATTTCATTTTTTTTTTATGGTTGAGTGATATTCCTGTGTTTGTGTGGTTTGTAAGGTATGTAGACACTGTATTTTCTTTTTCCATTCATCTATTGAAGATCACTTGGGTGCTTCCATAATTTGGCTATTGTAAATAATGCTGAGTGGTGGCTGAATAGCTCAGTTGGTTAAGTGTCCATCTCTTGATTTCAGCTTAGGTCATGATCCCAAGGTTGTGAGATCTTGCCTCACCCACATGGGCTCTGCGCTGGGTATGGAGTCTGCTTGAGAGTCTCTCCTTCTCCCTTTATCCCTACCCCCCTCTAAAAAAATAATAAAATAATGCTGCAATAAACATAGGGGTGTACATATCTTTTTGAATTAGTGTTTTTTTATTCTTTTTTTTTTAAAGATTTTATTCATTTATTTATTTGACAGACAGAGATCACAAGTAGGCAGAGAGGCAGGCAGAGAGAGGAGGAAGCAGGCTCCCCGCCGAGCAGAGAGCCCAATGAGCGCGGGGCTTGATCCCAGGACCCTGAGGTCAGGACCTGAGCTGAAGGCAGATGCTCAATGCACTGAGCCACCCAGGCGCCCCTAGTGTTTTTATATTCTTGGGATAAGTACTCAGAAGTGGAATTACTGGATCATACAGTAATTCCGTTTTTAATTTTTTGAGGAAACTCATACTGTTTTCTGCAATGACTGTACCAGTTTGCATTCCCATTCAACAGGGCTCAGGGTTCACACTGATTACTATTGCTTTGTAGTAACTTCTGAAATTGGAATGGGGGGGCGGGGTCTTACAACTCTTCTATTTCAAGATTAAATCAGCTGTTCTAGACCCCTTGAATTTCCTATGAATTTTAGATTCAGCTTATCAATTCATATAAAGAAACAAGCTAGGGTTCTGCTAAGGGTTGCATACAATCTGTAGATTAATTTGGGGATTGTTATCATTTTAAGAATAAAAAGTCTTCCAATCCATGAATGTGAGATGTCTTTCCATTTATTTTGTTTAAGTTCTTTCAAAAATGTTTTATAGGGGGATGCCTGAGTGGCTCAGTCAGTTAAGTGTCTGCCTTCAGCGGAGGTTATGATCCTGGGGTCCTGGGATTAAGCTCCGAGCCGAGTCTTCCCTCTGCTCAGCCCAGAGCCTGTTTCTCCCTCTTCTTGCCACACCCCCTGCTTGTGCTCTCTCTCTCTCTCTGCTAAATGGATAAATCAAATCTTAAAATGTTTTATAGTGTTCAAAGTATAAGTTTGGAAGTTTTGTTCACTTTATTCTGAACTTTATTATTTTTTATTCTATTATAAAGGGAATTGTTTTCTTAATTTTATTTTTGAATCATTCATTTATAGCTTTTACTTATCAGGGACATGAAGAGGAAAATTCAACTATTGTGGTTGCAGGAAAGCTTGGCTGATAGCCTGTGAGCGAGCATTTCTCAAAATGCACTCCTTCCAAAGCATCAAGTGTCTCTGTCAAATAATTTTGGAAGATGTTTACCTTCTTAAAGCCTTGTGATACCTATAAACATATAGAAGGGTCTGTGAAGTCAGGCAGCACCTTGAAACCTTAAATCCCGTAAAAAGAAAAGCCCTTTTGTCTATTTTGAAGTACACAATCCTGAATGCAAATGATTTTCTTATATGAGAAGATACAGAATTCATGTGGCTATTTCAAGCTATTTCATAATTTTGCCTAGAGTAATCATTAATGGTTGTTCATGATATTTGTTGTAAAAGGCATTAAATGCCAGTGAAAATATTTCCTTTTGAAAGTGACATTTACCTTCAGCCAATAAATACTGCCTTTTTTTGAATTTTTTTTTCCCTTGGATCACGTTTTCTAAATAGGTTTCCTAACTAAATGTTAATATCAATATGTGATAATAAGAGTAGGATACCTAAGACTGGAGGAATGGGGCCTTGAGGAACAATTAGATGAATAATAAGCACACAGTAATTTTAAATTTAGGAAGGTAAGGTATAAAAAAGAAAAAGAAACATAACCTGAGAAGTTGGATATGATCTTGTTTAACTCTTTGATCTACATGTATTACCTGAGAGATAGTGGCGTCCCTGAATCTCTTTAAGACGGTCTTAATAGCTGTATCACTTTACCAAATGCATAGCATGGTACATAAAAATCTCAAATGAAAAATTGCTTTGTTTCCTATAGTAGGAATATAGTATTTAATATATATATTAAACAATATCATATATATATTATATATATATATATATATAATATATATATATATCTCCTTCCAATTTGGGTCTGATTAGAAGGAAAACTGGAGTTTGCACTCTGGGACCCATATAGGGTTTTGCTTAAAGAGTGGATCTAAGCCTTCCACCCATCTGAACTAAACTCAAAGCTGGCCCCAGACAAAATTTGGAACTGGGACTCTTCTTTCCATCTGCTTTCCCTGTAACTCATTCCCCCCCTTTCTCTGAAATACCAGTTTGTCCTGACAAAAGCAGCTTTCTGGAAAAAGTAATGTGTCAGTCTGTCTGAGCTTCTTTTTTTTTTTTTTTTTAAGATTTTATTTATTTATTTGACAGAGAGAAATTACAAGTACACTGAGAGGCAGGCAGAGAGAGAGAGAAGGAAGCAGGCTCCTTGCTGAGCAGAGAGCCCGATGCGGGACTCGATCCCAGGACCCTGAGATCATGACCTGAGCCGAAGGCAGCGGCTGAACCCACTGAGCCACCCAGGTGCCCCTGTCTGAGCTTCTATAACAAAATTTAAAAAAAAATTCTAGAGCCTGAGTGAGTCATAAGCAACAAACATTTATTTCTCACCATTCCGGAGCCTGGTAAACCCAGGATGATGGCAGTGGCCGATTTGGTGTCTAGTGAAAGCTCTCTTCTGGGTCGCAGACAGCCAACTTCTTGCTGTGTGTTCATATAGTGGAGGAGGCTAGGGAGCTCTGTCAGGCCTCTTTTATTTTATTTTATTTATTTATTTTTTTATTCTTGTTAATTTCCCTTAGCATCTAGTTTATTTCTGAGGAAAGTCAATGCACCTTGGCAATCACCACCCAATCAACATTGGTCTTATAGTTATTCTTGTGTTCCATAGTTTCTATTGCCTGATATACTTACTAAACCAGTAGAAACTGTGAGACAATCTGTATATTTTTTTTTTACTGTTTTTGTGTGTTTCAAATTTTATTTAAACTCTAGTTGGTTAAGGGGCATGTGGGTGGCTCAGTCAGGTAAGCATCTGTCTTCTGTTTGGATCATGATCCCAGGGTCCTGGGATCAAGATCCGCACCAGGTTCCCCACTCAGTGGGGAGTCTGTTTCTCCCGCAGCTCATGCTCTTTCTCTCTCACTCTCAATTTCTCTCTCAATAAATAAATAAAAATCTTTACATAAATAAATATAAATTATACTTAGTTAACATACAGTGTAATACTGGTTTCAGGAATAGAATTATTGTCTTTCTGCTTATCATAACATACATATTAATATAGTTTTGCAGATTGTTCTCCCCTGGTTTGCGACTTCTTCAGAGGCCCTATTCAGTTTTTACGAGGGCATTAATTTCATTTCTCCTCAGGTGCTAATCTCATTAAGGAGTGCTCCACCCTTATGGCCTAACCACTTCCCAAAGGCCCTACCTTCTAACAACATCACATTGGACATTAGGATTTCAGTATGAATTTCGGGAGGGCACTCACTTTCAAACCGGCCAACAAGTTACCAGCAGCAGTGATGTTCCCAATTTTTCTGTTCCCTCTATGGACTGAAGGGCATTATTTGTAGAGCAAGAAGTGTTGGATCTTTTGTCATGGAGTCCATGAAGGTCTGAGTTCTATTTTGAATAGGTAATCCTCTCCAAATGTTGTTGGTTTTATTATGTTTGCCTAATGACCAATTCCATTACACCTCTTCTATTTGGTTCCCAATCACCAACTTTCTGGGAGAGGAAAGCATCAAGCTTGGGTTTTTGATGCTTTCTTGGCTTTATGTCTGATGCTAGGAGGTTGGGTAAGAGGACGGAACAGCTAGCTACAAGAAGAGTAAGTAGACAGATAGGAAAATATCAATAGAATTCAGACCTAACAATAAAGCCTAACTAGGTGGCTGCTAGTCTTTGTTATTACCATCTCCAAAAAAAAATTTTTTTTTTGTACCAGAAATACAAATTCTCCAATCATACCTGTTGACATAAAAATAGAATTAACAGCAAGTTACTGAGGTTATGGCATTGATTTTTTTTCTCTTATTCTTGACTTTCCTGCAATTTTTAGCAAACGATTTTGTGACTTGTCTTTAAGCTGATGATTAAAATTTAACATTAAAAAAACCAGTCAAAGAATAGAACAAGGGAGCTTCAGAAATGAGAACAAATCAATTGAACAAAAACTTAACGGGTCTGTGGGGAGGCCTTTAGGGATTAGGGAAAATGTAGGTGGCTTTTTCTTGGGACAAGTGAAATAAACGTTTAGCTCCTTCAGGGCCCAAACAGCCCTAAAGCTAAGATATTTCTTTTGTTGGGACTCAAGGCTCAACTCTCGCCAGTGGAAAAAGAAGTTGGATGACGAGATTAGGTGAAACTATGTTTCTCAGAATCATGACTTTTTCCCCGATGACCTTTGAAGAGGACACTTTAATAAAGGGCAAGATACCAAAATAACTTTTAAAATAGCAAACGCATTTTTGACATTGCCAAAGTCAAGCACAAAATGGATCTAGTCACAGGTCTTTCTCCTAATTGTTATACTAGAATATTTTATTTTTCTGAGCTTTCCTGGCAAACAAAGGATGCTCTCGTTCAGTGCTGTTGAAAGAAATCTGGCTGCATTCATTCTTTCAGATGCCAACAGCGTAGGCAAAATATGAAATGTTTAGTATCAAGTTACAGAAAAGAAAGTTCCCTAAAGCTGTGAAAGGGAGAATGTAACTCATTGGTCCAATTTCTCAAATTACTACTCTTACATCTGAATAGTGGTAAGAGTCAAATCCTAGAAATATTTAGCTGCGAGGGGGAATTGAATCCAAATTCCTTACATTTTACAGATGAAGAAACTAGAGACCCAGAGAAATTACGCTTCCGAACAAACAATTTAACGAATAAAACCTGTAATACTGACGCCAGGGCCTCAAAAACAGCTGTGAAAAACATCGTTTGAGATCAGTTACTGGAGACGATTGAACAAACAAGAACCGTGAAAAAGTGAAGGTGGGAGAGAGCTTAATTAAAAAGCAAGAATGTGGCAGTGTGTTAAATTCCTGAGAGAAATTCATAACCAATGTAATGGCCAAATGCTTCAGGCCTTGACTCTTCTGTATTATGAGAGCTCCGTCATCAGGTGAAGCAAGCATTATGACCCTCTGGGAAGGGTCAGCTTGGGTATTACAGAGATTTCTTCACCACCAAGAATGGAAGAAAGCAGCGAATTTATGGATGAAGTGTTCAGAGAGACAGGTTTTTAAAATGACAGCTCATGAATAGTGGTGGCCTGGAATTAATATTAGAATCATTGGGATTTTTTTTTCTTTCTGTTCTCAGAACTCTATTAGCAATCACTCTTTATTCATCATGTTATTCTCCATCAGATTATTTATCAGAAGGGAACTTCTCATCCTACAGGTATGAAAATTAAGAACAAAATAGAAGCAGAGAATCAACAGTGACATGTTCTCTGTTAACTTCCAAGACCTTGATTCATTGTTTAACCAGAGGTCCCATAAGCCTCAATAAGGGGAAAAATTCCAGGCCAAAACTATGGAGGAGTCATTAGAGGGAAACAATAATAACCCCGACCCATTTAACTCCTTTTCCTGTGAATGAAAGAATGTACTGTAGTAGGCAAGTTAGTACAATTTCTAAGACATGGTCTCTAAAACCCTTTTCTGTAAGAATGAGATAATATGAATAACATCAGAGCAAATATAGGAACCTCCAAATGTGATCATGACACTCCGCAGCTTAAAACTCCCTCAATGTTTTTCATGGACTTTTCAGGGCCAAAGAGAAAATTCCCTAACATGTGCTAATATTTCCTGCTTGATCTGACCCTTCCTGTAGTCTGCTCTTACTTTCTCAACTATACCACGACACTGACAACTATACCACTAGCTGACAGTTTGACACATGCTATTGCTGGTCTTAGGGCCCAACCTACTTTCTTGGGAAAGTCTTCCCTCCTCCCCTCCTCCCTCATTATGTTTTCCCCATGGATCACAGTTATTTAAGCAACTGGTTAATGCCTTTCACATACTTTCATAGAGGCATGCTCTCTGCCTCCTGTTCACGCCTATATTATAGCACCTGGGGCCCATCTGGCACATAGTAGGTGCTCAAACAATTGAGGAATGAAAGGAGATAACAGCTGATTTAAATATTTGATGCATAGTAAATACTCGATAGTAACAGCTATGTTAATTTTTGATTTATTTTACTTAATCTCTGTTGCCTCATTTGCCTTGTTATCAGTTGTTGGGTGTTACAAGATGTGGACCCAGCACTGGGGAGGGAAGCTGGAGTGCAAGGGACTAGCAGTGTGCTACCATATGCAATAGGAGCTTGATATATATCTGTACTCAGTGATGCTGATGATGGCAAAGCTGCCTGACCCAGAAAGATCTAGAAACCCGACTTTGGGCCTACTACCAATATAAACTAGGTTAGCTCTCAAGGCACTCCATCATTGTTAAATATATTAAGTATGGTGATACTACATTAGCTATCTGTTTAAAAATTCCTAAAGGTCTCTTAGTTTAAGTGTTTATTACAAATGACTTATTCTGCTTATGTACACCTTTGAAAGCAGAAAAGTTTTTAACACCTGGTTCTGTCAAAGGAAGCAGAAGAATGTTTATCACAAGTAAGATATTTTTAATATCTGTTCTATCTCCTTTGGAGTGGTCCCTAGAACAACCTTCTGAGTAGTAACATTACAGTAGGATTGGGAGGGAGATTAAAATCACAATCTCTGGAAAAAAAAAAACAATTTCTGGAGGACACAGAATTGGGTTCATATCTTTACTACTTAGAGCAGCACGATATCATATTAACCTTGGACATATCAACCTTCCTAGCCTCCATTTGCTCATCTGTAAAATGTGGTTTATGATAAGCAATACCAATGTTTGGTGAATCCATCTGACATTGTTGAAAATAACGACATAAATATCCTTCCCTGCTGTGTTTCTTTCTTTCTTTTCTTTTTTTTTTATTAAAAGATTTTATTTATTTATTTGACAGACAGAGATCACAAGTAGGCAGAGAGGCCAGTAGAAAGAGAGAGAGGAGGAAGCAGGCTCTCCGCAGAGCGGACAGCCCGATGCGGGGCTCGATCCCAGGACCCTGGGATCATGACCTGAGCCAAAGGCAGAGGCTTTAACCCACTGAGCCACCCAGGCACCCCATCCCTGCTGTGTTTCTTGACAGTAGTAGGAAGGAGGGACTTTTGTCTTCCAGGGACAGAATGTTCCAGTGGCCATGGGTTCGTGGTCGGGTGGGGAGAGGAGGGATGCTGCTTGCTTCTAGGGGGTAGAGACCAGGAATGCTGGTAAACATCTCAAATGGGTACGACAGGTCTTTAAAGAATTATCCAGTTCAAAAAGTCAATAGTACTGGCTGAGGACCTGTTTATAATGAGGCTACTGAACCCTATTTATAATGAAATGGTTAAATAATCAGGACAGTCATTAAAAGAATGAGATGATCTAAGGACAGACTTAGAAAGATTTCTAGGAGGTATAGTTAAGGTAAGTAAAGCAACTCGCAGAGTTGTATTTACAATATAATGCTCCCTTCTGTGTGACTGTGTGGGTTTCCACATACATATAAAACATCTGGAAGGACATGCCAGCTTGTTAATCAGTGGTATTTATGGGGGAAAGACATGTTAAGGACTGTTTGTATTTCTTAATTGATACAATTTTAATGGATTTCTACAACCAGAAGGTATACAGTTATAGTTTTGGTAACTTTTATTTTTTTACATTTTAAGAAGATTTTTGTTATGTATTTGTCAGAGAGTGAGAGAGCGCGAGTACACAAGCAGGACAAGCTGCAGGCAGAGGGAGAAGCAGAGTCCCTGCTGAGCAAGGAACTCAACGTGGGACTTGATCCCAGGACCCCAGCATCGTGACCCAAGCCAAAGGCAGATGCCTAATGACTGAGCCACCCAGGCACCCCAAATTTTGTTAACTTTTAAAAATAAATTCTGAACTCATACAGGTCTCATGAGGACTAATGCAAGTAGATAATGCAAGTGATATGTTGGCCAAGTGTCAACATACAGTAAGTGCCAAGAAGAATAATTACAGTTATTATTTGTTATTAGAAAAAGTCTGGGTTTTTTTTCTTTAAAATTGAGGGAATTCAGGGGCTCCTGTGTGGCTCAGTGGGTTAAGCCTCTGCCTTCGCTCAGGTCATGATCTCAGGGTCCTGAGATCGAGCCCTGCATCGGGCTCTCTGCTCAGCGGGGACCCTGCTTTCCTCTCTCTCTCTGCCTGCCTCTCTGCCTACTTGTGATCTCTGTCAAATAATCAAATAAAATCTTTTTAAAAAAATTTTAAAAAATAAATAAAATTGAGGGAATTCAGAAAGTGAAGATATGCAGGTAAATAAAATAATTAAGGAATTTCATTAATGATTTTGCAGAACTTCAGATGTCACAGTGTTTATTTTTTAAAAATTATTCAAGTTTCTGGACAACTGTGTGGCTCAGTTGGTTAAGTGGCTGCCTCCGGCTCCGGTTGTGATCCTAAGGTCCTGGGATAGAGCCACACGTCAGGTTCCCTGCATCAGGCTTTCTCCCTCTCCACCACTTGTGCTCTCTCGAGTTCTCTCTCTTTCACAAATAATAAATAAATACATTCTTTAAAAAATTAACATTACAACTAATGATATCTTTAAAAAATTATGTTTCATTTGTGCTTATTGAAAGAACTCTTCAATCTTATGTCATTTTGCGCACATAGAAAAGGGAAATCACCCATGAAATAAATAAGGTTATCCCTATCACTTCACAGTCAAAGTACAAATCTAATCACTGATGACCTCAGAGGCATTGATTCAGTCTTTCCACATACATATCCTTTCTTGTCAAGTGTTCATGATGCAGTGTTTTTTTTTTTTTTAAAATAAACTTTCAAATCAAAGCATAATCTCCATATAGAAAAGTGTAGAGCTGGATGAATTTTCAAAAAGAAAAGAATCCTGTATTCACTACCTAGTTCAAAGACTAGAAATTACTAGCACCCAGAATCCTCTCACTGGTAACCACATCCTGACTTCTAACATCATAGATTAGTTTTGTTTTGCTTGTTTCTAAACTTTATAGAAAGGGAATTACACTGTACATAGTCTTTTCTATTTGGCTTCTTTAACTTTACATTATATTGGAGAAATTCTTACCTGTTAGGTATAGCAGATCACTCATTTTCATCACTCAACAGTAGTCTATTGTATGCATATACAATATAGCCATTCTGACATTGAAGGACATTTGGATTTTCTAGTTTGAGGCAACTATGAACAGTGCTGCTCTGTATATTCTTATACATGTCTTTGGTGTATATAAGTATGCATTTCTATCTGCACATACCTAGGAGTGGACTTTTTGGTTGATGATTCTATGTGAGCTTTCAGCTTTAGCAGCTGCTACTGAGCAGTGTTGTAATGTGGTTTTTTACTAAACTACAAACTACCAGTAGTATATGAGTGTTTCTGTTGCTCCAGATCCTCACCAGCAGTTGGTATTGTAATTTTAGCTATTCGGGTGGGTTAGAACTCATTTTTAAATTTTAAGTAACTTTCTAGAGCCTATGGTTCCCTTAAAAAAAAAAGTATACATTTTTGAGTGTATGTTATTTGCCTTGGTGGAAAGCTATTCACCGAATTGTTAATCGTAATTATCTGGGTGGTGGAATTATGGGTCATTTTGTTTCTTTGCTTTATATTTATTTCTACCTTTTAAATTTGCAAAATGAACATGTTGTGGTAACAGAAATAATATGAAAAATGGCAGTATTTCCCAAAGTCTTTTTGTTAAAACATATATTTTAAGGATGCTAATAGAGATTCCTGAAGATAGTTTTAAGGCCAAGTATGACTTGTTCACCACAAAGTTGCTCAGACTTAAAAATGTTAACGTGTTTTCTGACTCCCATATGCATGAGTATTGTATAATAGTGTGCCTGGTTTCTGGGACTTTCCAAAATACCTTTTTCTACCTCAGGGAACCGAGGTACTAACAAACTTTATTTGCAAAATATTAAAATGGGAGGTTCAAAATGTAGCACATAAAGATAGATTACAATAGATTACAATAAAGCAAATAATCCTTACTACAGATGAAGTGTCCACAAACAGGTCTTCCCTGTGTGACTGAACACTTCGAGAATTTTTATGCTGCTCTCAGTAAATCTGAAGTCATCCAAAATATCAATCCAAGAGTCTAGTTCCATGGTACTTTTCTGTTTTTCCTCCTATATTGGAAAGTTAGCTACTTTGAATGTTATGATAATCATAACACTGGGTTTAGATTATAAGGTTTAAAATCCTACAGATAGAGGACCCATAGCATCTTTGGCCTCAGCTTTTCTTTGATAATGGATCCTTTGGACTCCAAAAACCAACTTATTTTATAACAAGGTAAGACAAAGGAGATCCAGGCTGCTTTCAAAAAGAAATTTCTAGTTGGTCTTGCAAATTGCAGATACTTGCCACCATAGTCCAACAATAAAATTTAACAACCAAAGGGTGTTACTGAGGGCCGGAATTATTCACCAGCATTGCCAAGTTCTTAACACATTGCCAGATATGGGATACTGCCAAGTGTGTTAGCCAACTTGGCAGTGTTACAAAAAGGTGTGGTTCGGAGTAAGAGACTTGGGTTTGAATTTCAGTTCCAGCATTGACTCCATTCTGTGACTTTTTATGACATTTAATTTCCTTGACTATGAAATAAGAATGGTAATACCTCCATTGAGGTTGTTGAAAGTTAATTAAGCTAGTATGTGTGAAAGTGCCTGCCCTGTACCAAAGATAGCAGGGTTCTCAATGAATGGGGTTTCCTTCTTTGATGAAACGACGTGTAAGCATTGGCAAGGCTACAGCTGATCGACTTCCATAGCCAAAATATTTCTCCACTCAGTTTCACACAATTGGATGCTTTTGTTACTGCTCTGTCTTCCACCACCCCCAATCCTTTCTTCTGGTGCCATAACCTCTTCTTTCGCTCCTCGCACCATCCTGGTTTTCCTTCTCCAAAAGGAACAATGCTTCAACCAATTTTTGATAATGTTACAATAAACTTTAAGGTGCTTCACCCTCTCCATTATTCAAGTAAGAACACTTGAAAAAGCAAAAACTTAGAGAACCTGAACAAGTTTTAGGATGGGCATTGCCTTGATGGGCATTTTTGCTTCGGGAAACTTCTTAATATGTCCCAAACTGATTGAGTAATTATTGACATCTACTACATGCTAGGTATTTTATAGGCTTGGCCAGCACTGTGTAGTAGACCTTTTACTGAACAGCCTGGTCTTGCCCTTTTAATTTTCTCTAAGACTATTTTAACTAGAAATCTGGTTTTTGAAGAGTCAGCATTCTTGGGCCGCCGTCTAGATCTTCCCACATTCAGATAGCACTCTCACAGCAAAGAAGAAAATGAAGAGACAAAGATATCAGTGATGTAAGATATCTAGGCTAATCTGTGCTTAAGTATTTTGGAAATACAAAATATTTGGAAATAAAAAAATATTTTGGAAAGTATTTTTGGGAAAAAAGTTGAATATTTGCTGTTAATTAGCACACTAAGATCTTTTCAAAGTTCTGAAAGTTAGTAATCACCTTAGATAACTTGTAGGTACCTCTTTTATTCTGTTTCAGAAATCCCTCTAACTTGTAGGCTTTAAATCTTAGATTCTTCTGGTGTAGATATTCCTTATACTTCCTGGATTCCCCTCACCCACGACCATTAAGTTTTTAAATACACTACAGAATGAAAACAGCTTGGCAGCTCTAGAGTTCCCAGCTCTTCTGAAATGGAAAAAGTTGAGCTAGGAAAGCCACTTTTATCTTCTTTCTTTAGATCTGAGTCTTAAAAACCTACTGAGTAACTGAATCAGATGCCTCTGGGCAGCCAGACTTTAAATGCAACTTAGTGATACACGTGCTAGGATCATATAATATTCTGTTGGTGAAGAATGTGTGAGTGATAGCATGTAATGTCCTCTAAAGCAGGGTTTTCTTAGAAGAAAATGCTTCTTTGAAAGTCCTAATCTTTTCAAATCCCTTTAAAAGGCTGAGAACAGTCATTTTAACTAAGGCACGTGCTAATTATATACTCCATATTATATAATTCAGTAGAGTAGTTAAGAGCCCTGAATTATTGCTGACCTATATCATGTAAAATAACTAAAAATGTCCCTCTGTTTGTATAAGTAATTAGAGACCTCACCAGAGGATCAGCATAGCTTACTTGGCCAAAACCAATCAATACAAATTCCTCCAAACAAAAAAAAAGTCAAACAAAACAAACGTCCCATACTTCCAGGTAGAAATTGGAGACCTTAGTCTTTATCTGGCTTGCCAGTGGTGATAAAACCCAGGAATGTAGGGCACCTGGGTGGCTCAGTTTGCTGAGCAACTGCGTTCTGCTGGGTTCATGATCCTGAGTCCCGGGATCAAGTCCCTCATCCCACATTGGGCTCCCTGCTCAGCAGGGAGTCTGCTTCTCCCGCTGACCTCTCTCCTCTCATGCTCTGTCTCTCTTACATAAATAAATAATATCTTTGAAAAAACTAACCAACAACCAAAAAACCCAGGAATCATTGATATCTTCAGCCATCCATAAACATGTATTACCTTTGGTCCTTAAGTATCTTTTACTTTTTTTTTTTTTTTTAAGATTTAATTTAGGGAGAGAGAGAGAGAACAAGTAGGAGGGACAGAAGGAGAGAGAGAATCTCAAGCAGAATCCCAGCTTAGTGGAGAGCCCAGCACAGGACTCAATCTCACAACCCTGAGATCATGACCTGAGTGGGAACAAGGAGTCCAATGTTCAGCTGATTGCCACCCAGGCTCCCCTTAAGTACCTTTTTAAAGTAAAAATATAAAATATTTGGAACAAATGCTTTTGAAAATCAGTTAATAATCTATTATATTTACTATAGATATGCCAAAAGCTACATTGGTGGTAGCTTTCTTCTTTGCCTTAAGTTCACTTCTAAGGAAATATAAGACATTAAATTACATTTACAACATTTACCTAGACAATAGTACTTGGACAACCATTTATTTGTTTTATGGTAGGCCAGACATGAATTTTTCTTGTTCTTTGTCTAGCTACTTCGTATATATAAAGGATCCATAAAAACCAATACAGTGGGGTGTCTGGTTGACTCAGTCAGTTAAGTGTCTGCCTTGGGCTCAGCCCTGGGATTGAGCCCTGCATTAGGCTCCCTGCTCCGTGACAGGTCTACTTCTTCCTCTCCCTCTGCCTCTCTCCCAGTTCCTGCTTTCTCTCTCTCTCACTCCCTCAAATAAATGAATAAAATCTTTAAAGCAAAACAAACAAAAAAACCAATACAGTGTGGGGTGCCTCGGTGGCTCAGTTGGTTAAGAATCTGCCTGTGGCTCAGGTCATGATCCCAGGGTCCCAGGGATTAAGCCCCACATTATCAGGCTCCCTGTTCCGTGGGAGAATCTGCCTCTCCCTCTGTGCCCCACCCCCATGCTCCCTATCTTTATCTTGTGCTCTCTCTCAAACAAAAGCTTTACAAAGAAAAAAAAACCTAATACAATGAGACAGAGAGGTCAACTTGATGACATTGAATCTTGAATTCAAACATTAACTTATTTAAATGCTTAGATTATAGATTCATCCCCCAACCCCCTCTACTGTATCTCAGTGTTGGAACAATACATGACTTAAATGCAAACTCTCTTGAAACTTTGCCAAGTATCTAGAAGTACAGTTTGGAATTACAATCTTTATTTATTTTTATCTTATATAGTAAGTTTATTTATTGATTAAATTACATGCTGTGTCTAATGTGCAATTATAGGTGTGACTCATCAGGTAAACTGTCTATTAAATAGCAAATGAATAAATATAAAATTGCTTTTGATTTAAAAGATTAGCTCAAAACTATATAACACAAGGTGTGAACTCAAGGCAGAGACCACATCTTCATTGCATTTTTGTATGCCTAGGTCCCGAGTACCTAACACACAGTAGACATTTAATAAATACATATTTTTTGATTGCTATAATAGGGAAACATAAAATCTAAAAATAAAAATTCATAAGTAGTTAGGATAAGTTTCCATGGAAGCTATTCAGAAAACTTGGTTTAAGGCCTTTATTTTTAGTTTGTAGAATTGATTTTGATTTCTACAATTTTTTATTTTGGCTGGTGTTTGCTATGGTTTGGAAATTAAGTCTTTAAATGTAACATGCACATATGAATAAAGTAGTATTCCAAACAAGACAAACCTGATATAGAAGCTTTTTAATGTGGCAATTATTGCTATAATTACTCTGTACATAAATGAAAAGTATTTGACAAAGCCCCAGAAAGGAAAGATGTACTCAAGTTGGGCATAACCAGTTTTATTTTAAAGATACATTAAGTCTGTTGCACACAGTTAAAAAAACAAAACAGTTCTTCGGGAGCTGAGATACTTTTAATCTAAATAGTTTCCCCCATTCCTCATGAATTTTTGCTCTAATTTTTGCATGTATATTCAACTACTTTATTTGTGATTCTTTTAGATAAGTTGGCATTTTCATAAGAATAAAATAAGTTACATTCACTACAGTGTCTTCACACTCAGGAGGCAAAATGCTCAGTGCTTTATGTATGAGGCAAGTGAAAATATAAACATGAAGTTCCATTAATTAACCCAAGTTTTGAATATATTTTATTCAAAATCTGAGGTTGCAGAGTTTTGAAAACTGAAGTTTAAAAAAGGAGATGGTTATACATCTCATAGTTTGGCTTCTACTTAATGCGTATATCTTTATAAAAACCTCACAACCTTTAAAATTATTTACCCCTTTCAAATTTATAAAATATATGTACTTCGAAGTGTAAAGTCGCAGTAAGCACAAGAGCAAAAAAATCCTCATTTTAACAAGGCATAAATGTGCTCAGGGAAGTCAAATAACAAGGCACAAATACTTAGTTGGTCAGGTTCAGAGCCCAGATTAGCCCTGGTCTGCCTGATTTACAAGCTTGCACCTCAAGTTCAAGGTAAAGAAAGGCTTCACTGTTCTAACCAAAGTCCCAAATATGCCAGAATTACATGGCCACTAGAGAGCTAATTAAGAAAAACTGTTTAAATTATTTCCATGTTTCAGAGCTCTCCACCTCTCTGGACTCAGCAGGCAGTTAAAATATGTGACCTAAGACATTTTTGTTTTCCCTTGAGAGGAAATGCACAGTTGGAAGAGAAGTTCACAAAAACACCTTGTCCACAAAGCAGCAATACGGCTTTTATCTTTTTAAAAAGCTCACTGTCACAGCCATTTGGGGGCAATTCATGCCCTCAAGTACTCACTTTAGTGATAGTTAACTCCCTTTTAGTCCGTCTCACAAGCCAGATTATAAATGACTTGAAATGGGGGTGGGGGGGGGGCTGTTCTTATTTTGAACCCATCGCGGAGCCTGGCACAGAGTGGCAGAGTGTGCGTCCAATCAATACTTGTTGAATGGAATTACGCTGAAAAGCAGGGTGAGGTAAAGCCTTCTTCCATCTGCCAAAGACTTTGGTGCGGCTATATGGGTAATTTTCTTTCTTCGAAAGCTTTAATGTGAATGAAATTATTCCTTAGTGGGCATTTGAAAATTCCACTGAAAGCAGTTTAAAAAATTAAACATGCCCTCCTAGAGGTAGCTGGACAGATGAGAATGAAAAGTGACAGTGGCAAATCCGCATTGTTCAGAGAAGAGAAAGGTCAACAAAGAGTAGAAACAGAACCCTCAACCCACACTGCATTCTTTCCCTGGAACGTTCTCAGCACATCCCTTACCATTCAAGTTCTTTAAATGCAGTTTCCTTGAAACTGACCGTACCCCATTTGAGTGAGGGGAGGACAGGAGAGGGAGGGAAGAGATGGAGGAGGGGAAAGATTCTTTCGACAGCAGCGTCCACTTGGGGCCTTGGGGAGGCCGGGGTCACGGGGCCCTCCTTGCACCAGTGATCTACAACGTCTTGCCTGCGGTTTACAACCGCTCTTTAAAAATACTTTCCCTTTGGGACTGCCCTCGGCTTCTTCCTGCCAACCCCCCTTCTCTCCCTCTCCCCCCCCCCCCCCAGCCGCCTCAGGCAAAGAAATGCCTCGGCTTAGCCCGCAGGTCTTAGAGTAAACAGCACGCTCGGAGGATTACAATCGACCCGGGGCCAATTCGACCCCTTCCTTTTGCCGCCCTCAAACGACCCTTGACAGCAGCCCCTGCTCTCCCCTCGAATGGAAAACCCACAGACACACACACAAACAAAAAACCCCAAGTCTTCCTTTCGGTTGCTACCCGCAATGACGTTTCCCCCTCGGGTCCCGCCCCTCCGGGGGCTTGGAATTTTGGGATTGGCCGAGGGGTTGCGGTGACAAGGCCCCGATTGGGCGCCGAAGCGCTGACTGACAGCGGGGCGGCCGCCGCGCCCTCCCTCCCTCCCGCCCGCCCTCCCTGGTGTGCGAATGTGTGTGTGCGGTGTTATGCCGGACAAGAGGGAGGCGACCGCGGCGGCGGTGGCTCTGTTTATTGTCCCTCTTGGTGTGTGTATGCGAGGAAGTCGGGGGTATAGCGCTGCCCACGAAGGCAGCCTTTGAGGCAGCGGCCCGGCGTTAGCTGCGACTCCGGCAACCCCGGCGGCCGGCCTTCGCGGAGTGTGAGGAAGGACAAGGCGCCTTTGCGTCCCCGCCACGTCTGGACGCCCCGAGCTTTCCGGCTGCGCTCGCCGCGCGCACCTCCGGGCCCCGGCCCGGCTTGCCGCGGCGCCGGCGGGCGAGCGAGAAGGAAGCACCGCGCCTCACCACTGCCGGCCTCCTGCTTCCTTCTCCACCTCTTCCTCAGCGACGGGCCTAGGCCCGGGCGACTCGGCCGCCGCGCCTCGAGTTTGAGGGCGCCGAGCGGCGCGGCCTCCTCGGCGGGCTCGGCCGTCCGTCCGTCCCGGGTCTCAGCGATGGGGCGCGGGGGGCGACGCCGCTAGGAGCACGGCGAGCGGAGCGGTCGGTGCGGAGCAGAGGGGCCCGGCGGCCGGCAGGGAGGCGGGAGCGGCGGCCGCGGCCTCGGGGCCTGTGAGCGGAGGCACCCGCCATGGCCAAGGCGGGCGGCGGCGGCGGCGCGGGAGCCAGCGGCAACGGGGCACTGACCTGGGTGGTGAGTGGCGGACGACGGGGGGCGGGGGCAGGGGTCCCGGGCGCGGCATTGTTCCCGGCCCGCGGCGGGGGTGTTATTCCGCAGGGCCGTCCGGGGGTGGTGGGGAAGGGAAAAGAGAGGGAAATCCGGCGTCCCGAACGGGCGCCCCGTCGGGGATCCTGCCGACAGAATCCCCCGCTCCCCGCCCCCTTTCTTCTTTCTTTACCTCTACGGAGGCTCGGGCTGCAGGAGTATAATGTGCACTTGCAACTTACGGGGACAAACCACCAACCCGACATGAAGCTCTCGCTTCATCTTTTCACGTCTTTCTCAGAGTCTTCCGGGGCAGTCTGAGTTGAGGGGTATTGGCAGTAATGCTTGTGTGTTTCTGTGGGTCAGCACTTTTATCTAAACGTGGCTTAAGAAAATCCCGGAGGAAGGGGTGTGTGTGTGTGTATATGTATTGTAAATGCAAATCAAACCGTTTCTGATGCTCTAAGGTCTCAAAGAAGACTGGATTTGGTGGGGGAATTAGTCTAAGGCAGTTTACACTTCAGTTCATACTCTGATACGATTGAAAGCACATTCGGAAAGGCTGTTTCACCGCAGTTAATATACTGTAGACCGTCCATCTGTCAGCGTGGGATTATTAAAAGAAGCGTTCACCTGCGTCAGCATCGCAGGTGAAACGGGGTTGGGGGCCGAATGGAGAGTGCTGGAGAGGTGACTAAAGTGCTTAGTCCCGGCTTTAAAGGATTTCGGCGCTCTGTTCCTGCTGGGAAGTAGTAGAGGAGGGGAAGACCTGGAGAGATCCGATTCCCACGGCCGATCGATAATTCACCAGCATTTCACTTGCTCAGCATTGAGTTCAGAGCAGGGTCATTTCCTACACAAAAAAGCCCAGCTCAGCCAACTGACTTGGTTTCCAGGAGAAACATTTAACAGGGACTTTCGATGGATCCTCCCTTTTTTCAGAACACCCGAGGAAACTTTCTTATTGGCATTTTTATTTCTAATTCTTCTTTTCTCTTGGGCGAGGTTTGCGGGAGTCGAGTAGCAGTTCTGCTGTATTAACAAGTCCTCCTTGTAAAAAGCATGTTAGTGACAGCAGGAAAACATTTTAACCATTTGTATTTGGGTGTCAGGAGCTTTGCAAAATAACTTGCTAGGCTCTTATTGTTGAATTATCTGAAATTTTTATGTTACTCCAATAATACAGTATGAACAGACCAGAGCCAGGAGAGATAAAATGCCAGATTATAAATTAATGGTCCATGTTTTCCATTCCAGAGGGGGGGAATGCATAAATGCAAGTTAATGATTTTTAAAAATGGGTGGCCCTTACTCCTGTTCTAGTAGAATCAAACAACTTCTGATAATTGAGTTAGCCAGATGGTTCTTATTCACTCTTTGGAAGTGCCGAGGCCAGATATGTGTTTCTGAGCACCTCTGATTCTGTAATGGGAAACATTTTGCTCCAATATTGAATTGGTTGGCATTTGACACGATAGCAATGTTTGAATTTACTCTTACTTAACTTTGTAGATAAATGACCGTTTTTTTTCTTTCAAGCTCAGTAGGAAACTCATTTACATAAAAAAATTCATGAAACTTAGAGGGTCTCATTCAGTATCAGAAAAATTAATTTGATAATAAAACTGACTTATTTACTAAAGATTTTTCACTATAAACCTAATATGGGAAATACAGTAAAGCAAAAAATCACTTGATCTTTTATTTACAGATTATATCCTCTTGTTGAATTACAAGTATATTAAAAAGATAATTACTCCATACGTCCACTTTAAGATTTGATGCTTGCTTTAAATTTGTCAGGTTATATGAGCATCTTTATGTCCATAATATACATCATTGATAATAGACTAATTTTATGGGAGGCAGTATAGTGAAGTGGTTATGAGCCTGGACGATGATGTCAGATTGATGTAGTTTTCAGATCCTTTCTCCAACACATATTGCAAAAGGGACCTAAACTTTTATAGCCTGTTTTCTCATCTATTAAATAAGGTTGCGTTGAGAATTAAGTGAAATAACGTATGTAGCCAGTGCTGGGCTTAGTAAATGTTTTTTTGTTGTTGGTGGTGAAATTCAAAAAATGTACACTCAGAATAATGAAGTTGACTTATACATGAAGTGCTTTTAAACCAGGGTGAAAGCAAATTATTCCTTTGAAAGAATTCAGGGATTTGTTTCAGTGGTCATCTATTTCTGCAGAGGGGTAACTTTGCCTGCTTTGTTGAAACTGGTGTTATGTTGCCACCTGCTTGTGGGTAACAGGAAGAAAAAAAATGGAATTGGTCCCTGATATCATTCTTTTGGGAGGGGGATGGGTAATACCATGTGTTGCTGGTATTAATTTGTGTTAGGATGCTTGCCAGCATGTAGTATTAACATCGTCACTGCATGAAAGTTTACATTTTAATACATGAAACCACAAAGCAAAGTGGTATAAGATTGACATTAACTTCTCCTTTTAATAATGTATTTTGTTTGTGTTTGATTTGCAGCTTCTTAAGCAGATTTTTAAGAATTTTTAAAAAGTGGAAAACATAAATATAGTAAACTGTTTTGAGTTAACATTAACAACAGCTATGAAGGCTTCCTGAACCAAGCAGAGTTTTTTGAGTTAACTTTTAGTTCATAAAGCTTTGATTAGTAGAAGCTGTAGTCTATTTCATTAAGTCATTTGTAGTTTTTTTTTTTTTTAAGATTTTATTTATTTATTTATTTCTCAGAGAGAGAGAGAGAGAGAGCGCGCACAAGCAGGCAGAGTGGCAGGCAGAGGCAGAGAGAGAAGCAGGCTCCTTGCTGAGCAAGGACTCGATCCTAGGACCCTCGGATCATGACCTGAGCCAAAGGCAGCAGCTTAACTGAGCCACCCAGACGTCCCAAATCATTTGTAATTTTATTTTATTTTTTTTAAAGATTTTATTTATTTATTTGACAGAGAAATCACAAGTAGGCAGAGAAGTAGGCAGAGAGAGAGGAGAAAGCAGGCTCCCCTCGGAGCAGAGTTCCGATTCGGGGCTCTATTCCAGGACCCTGGGATCATGACCTGAGCCAAAGGCAGAGGCTTTAACCCACTGAGCCACCCAGGTGCCCCCATTTGTAATTTTAAAGTGGTTATAAAAACTTCTGTAGATGTACTAGAATACAGTTAATCACTATGTGAATATTGATCTTTTTTTCTTGAATAATTTGATAGATTAAAAGATGTTATTATTAAAAATATTAAGCATATAAGTAAGTGTTGGCAAGAATAATATAAGAAGCCTTCCTCTGTTTATCATGTTTTAACAGTTACCAACTAAAGGTCACCCAGTTTGCTCCTTTATTTTGAAGGGGAGCAAATCCTAGAATTATATCACTTCATCTATAAATAGTGCAGTGTTTATCTCTAAAACATAAGTTTCTTTAAAACATAGAGCACAATTGACGTTTTTTAAAAAGTAAAATTCAATGAAACATAACACATGCTTTTTTTCCTGTAGATTTCTAATTCAAAACACAATTGTATATTTAAATATTTAAAGATTTGTATTAAGAACCTTTCCTTAGCAGCTCATTATTGCAAGTCTGAACTCCTCAATTAGACTTTCAAGCCAATTCTTTGTTTTCTTTTTTTTAAGATTTTATTTATGTATTTTACAGAGGGATCACAAGTAGGCAAGAGAGGCAGGCAGAGAGAGGGGGGAAGCAGGCTCCCTGCTCAGCAAAGAGCCTGATGCGGGGCTTGATCCCAGGACACTGGGATCATGACCTGAGACGAAGGCAGAGGCTTAACCCGCTGAGCCACCCAGGTACACCATAAATCTTAATTACTCTTCAAGTCTAGTTCAGAGTCTCACCAGACTTTCATCCTAAAATTTACACTCCTCTTTTTCTGTTACCCTTATGGGTCAAAACCCATAAATGTCTTTTTATGTAACTTTCCACATGGTAATTTTGTCTTAACAATTAGATTATAAACTCCTGAAGATGGAGATCACGTATTATACCAAAATTTTATACTGCTTAGCAAAGAGCTGGATTCATACTCCAGCCTCAGTTATCTTAACAAATTGGATAATTAACAACTAACTTTCTGAAAGGTCTGCCATCATTATTTTTTTTTTTAAAGGTTTATTTATTCATTTGAGAGAGAGAGGCAGGGGAAGGTAGGGGCACAAGAGACTCAGGCAGACTTCCCACTGAGTGCAGACCATATTGTGGGCTTTTGTAGGCTTGATCCTAGGACAGAGGTGCCCCCAAAAGTCTATCATATTAGACAAGTGATTAGGTAGCAGTGTTCTTTAGATACATTCTCAAGTAACATAATAGCAGTACTTAGCAACTGTAATTATAGCTGGTGCTAACTTTTCTAAATGGAAGTGAGTGTTCCCTTGTAGTTTTAGATCTGTTACTTAGGTCTCAGTAGTTACATTTTACTAAGGCAAGACATTAAAAAAAAAAAAAAAAAAAGCCTTTTCTGGAGTTTTTATTTTTTTTTTAAATAGGACCCTCTTCAGAGAAAAGATGAGATCGGGATAATTATTTTCAGTTGCAGAGAAGGAAACCGGTTTAGAGATTAGGTAACAAACTGTTAATCACCTGGCTAAGGCAGAGACGGGATTGAAACCAGGTTTATCTTCTTAACCATGATTTATACAGCCTTACTCCTCACCTTAAACACACTGGAAACCAAAAAAACCTTGGGGAACCTGGATGGTTTAGTAAGTTAATAAGCCTCTGACTCTTGGTTTTGGTGCAGGTGATGATCTGTGGTTCTTGAGCTCTGCTCTCAGTGGGGAGTCTGGTGGAGAGTCCTTCTCTCTTTCCGGCTCAATTTACCCCTCCCCCCATTTGCACCTGCGCCTGTGTGCGGTCCATCTCTCTAAAATAAATAAATCTTTTAAAAAATAAAAACCAAAAAACTTCATCTTTTATACCCTGATGTGACAAGATAAAAAAACCTTCTAGGATATACTTGTATCTCTTTGTACTAACTTTCTTTTACTTTCACACAAAAAGCTAGGAAATACATTTCCTTTTTAGGGTATATGTATTTTGTTTAACAATGCTTTTTAAAGATTATGGGTTATGAAATCAGATCACGTGGTTTCGTAGTTCAGCTTCTTCAAGTACTAGCTTTGTTAGCTTTGGAAAAACACTTTTTCACACTTCCATTTCCTCATCTGTAGAAAGAGAATCATGATAACCATGTCTACTTCATGGAGCTCTTACAAGGGTTGACTGGGATTATCCATATAATTCCCATAATGCTGCCACATAATAAGCTCTCAGGTGGGTACACACACGTGTCTTTTTTTCCAAATCAATTGAAAAGAATTTTCCTATCTTTTGTCTCAGAGTAAGTGAGAATTTTTTTAAAGCTTTTTTTTTTTAATTTAAAGATTTTATTTATTTGACAGAAAGAGATCACAAGTAGGCCGAAAGGCCAGCAGAAATAGAAAGAGAGAGAGAGAGGAGGAAGCAGGCTCCCTGCTGAGCAGAGAGCCCACCCAACATGGGGCTCCATCCCAGGATCCTGGGATCATGACCTGAGCCAAAGGCAGAGGCTTTAACCCACTGAGCCACTCAGGCACTCTGAGATTTTTTTTTTTTTTTTAATATTGTGAAATCACCACAATAAGTCAACATTCATCACCACACAGTTACAATGTTTTTCTTGTGATGGGGACTTTGATTTACTCTCTTAACAACTTTTAAATGTACAATGCAGTATTGTTAACTATAGTCACTGTGCTGTACATTACATTCCCAGGACTTCTTACTTTTTAACTAGAAATTTGTACCTATTGGTCACCTTCAACTGTGTTGCTCCCTCTAGCTCCAAATTCAGGATTTTTGCTTTGTTTTGATTTTAGAGTCCACATATAAATAAGATCATACAGTATTTGTCTTTCTCTGACTTATTTCATTTAGCATAATGCTCTCAAGATTCACTCATGTCACAATTGACAAGAGGTCCTTCTTTTTTTAATGATGATATTCCTGTGTATGTGTGTGTATACCACATTTTCTTTATCCATTTATCACTGGATGCTTAGGTTGCCTGTGTGTCTTGGCTCTTGTAAATAATGCTGGAGTGAACATAGGGGTGCATGTATCTTTCCAAAAAAGTGTTTTTGTTTTCTTCGGATAATGCCCAGAAATGGAATTGCTGGAGCATGTGGTAATTCTGTTTGTAATTTTTTTGAGGAAACTCCATACTGTTTTCCATGGTGGCTGCATCAATTTACATTCCTACCAACATGTATGAGGGGTCCCTTTTTTCCACATTCTTGTCAACATTTGTTATTTCTTTTTGATAATAGCCATCTTGACAAGTGTGAGGTGGTCTTGATTTGCATTTCCCTGACAATTAGTGATGTTGCATGTCTTTTCATTTGTCTGTTGGCCATCTGTATGTCTTCTCCGGAAACATGTTTATTCAGATCCTCTGCCCATTTTTTAATCAGATTTTTTCTTGCTATTGAGTTGTAGGAGTTCTTTATATATTTTGGATATTAACCACTTATCAGATTTATCATTTGCAAATATTTTTCCTATTCAGTAAATTGCCTTTTCATTTTGTTTATGGTTTCCTTTGCAGTGCAGAAGCTTTTTAGTGTGATGTAGTCTCACTTATTTTTGCTTTTGTTGTCTTTGCTTTTCATGTCAGTTAAAAAAAAAATCATTGTCAAGACCTACATCAAGGATCTTCTATATAAGTCTTTTAATTCATTTTGAGTTAATTTTTGTGTATAGATCAGATAGGGGTCCAGTTTCATTCATGCATTTGGCTGTCCAGTTGTCGCTGTCCCAACATCATTTATTTATTGAAGAGACTATCCTTTCCCCATTTTATATTATTGTTTTTTTTATCATAAATTAATTGACCACGTGTGTGTGGGTTTATTTCTGGGCTCACCATTGGTCTTTGTGTCCATTTTTTATGGCAGTACCATACAGTTTTGATTACTGTGGCTTTTAATATAGTTTGAAACTGGTGACTGGGATGCCTCTAGCTCTTTTCTGTCTCAAGATTGCTTTGGCTATTTGGGTCTTCTGTGGTTTCATACAGATTTTAAGATTGTTTTATTTCTGTGAGAATGCTGTTGGAGTTTTGAAAGGGATAGGGACTTTTATTTTTTACTTTTTATTTATCTACCTTTTTTTAAAAGATTTTATTTATTTATTTGACAGAGAGATCACAAGTAGGTAGAGAATCAGGCAGAGAGAGAGGGGGAAGCAGGCTCCCCGCTGAGCAGAGAGCCCGTTGTGGGGCTTGATCCCAGGACCCTGAGATCATGACCTGAGCCGAAGGCAGTGACTTAAGGCACTGAGCCACCCAGGCGCCCCTATTTATCTACTTTTTTTTTAAGTCAGTGAGAGTGGGGAGGGTCAGAGGGAGAAGGAGAGAATCTTAAACAGACTCCATGCTCAGCACAGAACCTGTCACCGGGCTCAATCTCATGATCCTGAGATCATGACCTGAGCCCAAATCAATATCACACACTCAACCAACTGAGCCTCCCATGCTCTCCTGTAGTAGGGACTTTTAAACAATATTAATTATTCCAGTCCATGAGCATGGAATAACTTTCCATTATTTATGTCTTCAGTTTCTTTCATCAGTGTCTTAGTTTTCAGTGTATGGGTCTTTCACCTCCTGGTTAAATTTATTCCTAAGTATTCTTTTTGTTTGAGTTGTAAATGGGATTTTTAATTCCTCTTTCTGATAGTTTGTTATTATTGTACAGCGACACAACGGTTATGTGTATTGATTTTCTATTCTGCAACTTTACTGGATTGGTTTTAATAGTTTTTTGGTGGAGTACTTAGGTTTTTATTTTATATGTGATCTGCAGATAGTTACAATTTTACTTCTTGCTTTCTAATTTGGATGCCTTTTAGAGAAAGTGTACTTTTTGTTTTTATAATGGACATTCAAACACTCCTTATGATCTTAAGTATCCCTCACCTTCTGTCTCTCTCCTTGTCCATTAGTTTAGGAGAGCATTTCTTGAAGAGCATAGTTTGAAGGCAAAGTGTTGGTTTTGTTTTTATTAATGGTGGATAGATAGCATGGCCCTCTTTGTTGTTACATGGGTGAAATATGAGTGAAAAGAACATCAAAACATGACAGACTTGAGGGAGAAAGGAAGGGGAGGAGATGAAACAAAGGGTAATGTGAAATCTGAGGGGGTCATTTATAGAAGATAGGAAAAGAGGCTTGTTGCCAAGATTTTGCTAGTGCCACTCTTGTTGGCTTGGTGATGGTGAGATTTCTGTGCCGATTATGTGAATGAGTGGCTCAGTTCCTTTTTAGCACCAACTGGCAAACCATCTCCTTTCCCCTCTTTGGCAGCAATTCATTCTCTTACAGAAAAACAAGAACTGGGTGATTGCCCCAAATTGCTATATCTCACGTGACTACTCTGTGCATGGAAGAATCTTTTTTTTTTTTTTTTCCTTAACAGAATGATCTTGGTATATATTCATTCTGAAATAGAAAAATTTGTTTTATTGCAACGTTTTTCTTGTGGCTGAGAAGTATTCTTTCTTTTTTCTTTTTCTTTCTTCTTTTTTAGAAGTATTCTTGATAAAGGTTGACTTTTGGATAAAAGTATTAGATCTATATTATTTCACTAGGAGTTAGCAATATTGCAAAAGTGCTTAAAATATTAATATTTTAATATGGATTTTATGTATTATTTTGATGTTTTGTTATAATTAAAAAATTCCCAATGCATTAATTTGGCAGCCAGCTTTTGAACTTCAGAAAAAGTCAGTTATGGTGTCATGTGTGTAAACCACAAATAATAGAATTAAAATGTTTTAGGTTTGTGGAGGATATTTTCATATAGGGTTATTTTACATTTTTATTTGTCTTTAGTTTAATGTGGTAATGAAAATGTTGCTTTGGTTTCTTGTATTCTAGTGTTGTTAGATGCTGCAATTACTTATTTCTATAAATAGCTTGGTATTTTGTCCACACAAATTTAAGCAGCAAAATAAATTACAAAAAAACTTAAATTGTAAGTTTTCAATTTTATCAAACCTTTTTTTAAAATTATATCAAACCTTAAAGTTTATGTAGAATGATTTTGGTAATTGATTATTTTTAAGGGCATATTGTGAACTTTTATTTAATGTGAAATACTTAGTCAATTACTGTAGTACAAGATATTTTACTACTATGAATATAATAAGAATAAGGTTAAATAATTTTGAATCAAAAGACCCCTTTTCAATGTTCAAAATGAGCATAAATTAAAAACTTTACATTAAAAAAATTAGTAAAAAACAAAAAAAACTAATACAACGGCAACAGCAACAGAAACAAAGTTAAAAAAAGCAAACCTCTATTCCCCTATATACTTGCCTCAATTAAACATGAGGATGAGGGGATTATTAAAATTCAAGAAGAATTTTTCACCACAAATAGAGCTAATCACAATGGGAAAACTGATGGATTTACAAGTAGACCAAATAAGTTGTTAGTGAAAATTCTTAATGTACTAACGTTAATGTGGAAAGTTTAACTCCCCCCACCCCCACCATGAGAATAATTCTGCAGATAAAAGATGTGTATCAGTCTCCTTTATCATTTGTAGGATTGAGAGTGCTTTTGTAAATGTGTAGATAGGAGTTTGCTGATCTCTTTGTATTCAAGCTAATTCATGATCTCTTTTCTGAATATTATTAGTAACAGTGTTAAAACTGAAGAACTACTCTGGGTGATCTTTCTTTTTTCTTGTTTTTCCTTTTTCTTCTTTTCTAGAGATAGTGGCAATAAGAGTTGTAGGGAAGATGATTAATAGATTTTTCTCATTTTACTTAGTTCTCAGGGCCAAGGTGTTTGTATTTACACTTAGTCTAGGGATGGGATCATCCCACTGAGAGGGTAGTATAATTGCTCTATGTCCCTTCTCCAGATTTTGATTTTTAGTGGCCTGGACATTATTCAGGAGCAACTTTCTGCTAATAAAGAGGAGCTAAAAGAGATCATTATTTTAGGTTTCTTTTTTTAAAAAAAGATTTTATTTATTTATTTGACAGAGAGAGATCACAAGTAGTCAGAGAGGCAGGCAGGGAGAGAGGGGAAAGCAGGCTCTCTGCTGAGCAGAGAGCCCAATGCAGGGCTGGATCCCAGGACCCTGGGATCATGACCTGAGCTGAAGGCAGAATCTTTAACCCACTGAGCCACGTAGGCACCCCTATTTTAGGTTTCTGTGAGAAAATCTTAGAGACCTCTCAGGAGAGAAACTCTTCTTTCTGTTTGCTGCTAGTGAGCCAGAGAGCAATGCAAACTACCATTTGTTGAGAATGGGAAAGTAAAAGACCAATCTGACTGCAATGTTAATTTCTGTTTTCTACTCTGCCAAACTTGCCATTCCTATTTCTGTATTTTGGTTTCACATACCTTTTTGCCTAAATTTTAGTGAGAAGGTTGGGACTACAGAAGTAATAAGTAGGTATTAACAGTGCCACTAGAAGAAAGAAACCTTCAGTTTTATTCTAGTGTAATTACGTTTTCACATACATGGCCTAATAGGCTTTTAAAATACTTCTATATATGTTCATTGTAGAAAACTAGAAAATGTGTATCAAAAAAGAAAATGAAAATAACTTCTGTTTCTACTTCTTACAGATAATTTTGATTGATTTTCTGTCATGTGTATTTTATATTTTTTCATTTGTGTGTATGTATGATAGATAATTTTTTCTGATGACAGTGGGCTCATTTTTATATACTTTTGCAATTTTGTTCACTAAACAGTATAGTTTTCATAAGCTGCTAATTTAAAAATACATATAATATTTTTACATAAAAGATATAGCAAGAGAAGTTTATATAGTCAACACAGTTTTTGGTAAGCATAACTAAAAATATTTACTCAGTGAAATATCCAAGTTTAAAGGTTTATATGCAAGTTTTAGAAATTATTTAATATAAACAAGAGTTGACTTGAAATATTAACAAAGATCTCAAAACACTTTTTATTATGATATTCTATAAATAATGTGTTCCTTAATGCTTTTCATTACTTTAAATAAATGGTGCCTTTTTCTTTCCTTAACATCTATCATATATTTAGGAAAAAACATTTTGACATAATATACTTTAAGTATATTGTCAAACTTATTTTTAATATTTATATATTATTCCTAGAGAAAATTATAAATAGTAATCTGACAAAGCCAACTACATTGCACTTTTTCTCTGATTTTTGAGATATTATCCTAGCAAGAACGACAACTTTTGAACTTGATAGGGATGTGTTAGGTGGCAAGCCAAGAATTCCTTAACTCTCAAGTATCCATTCGGGAGGAAGAAGTGATTGGTAGTGAAGGGATATGGGAGATGTTGTAAATTCTTGAAAAAGGAGTGGTAACGGACTTCATCCTTATTTTCCATACTTGTGTGCCCTTTTAGTTAAGAGTAACTCATCAGGACCAAATGCGGAAGCCCCAATTAGGTAAACATAGGTCCCTGATGAAGTCTAATCTTGAAGATGTTTTCTTTGTTGTGGGTTCTAAAGTAGTAACCTGGGATCAAAAAGCTTTTCCTTCCATGGTTATTATAAGTTCTTGACCTTTATGCAATGATTGCGAACAGTTCTAACTTAATGGTAAGAAGTTACCTCCCTTTGATTCTGTAGCATTTATTGTCTTTAAACACTTGATAAGAGTGTGATCTTAATCCTTACTATTCTGATGACCCATTATACAAAATCAATTACACTTTTACTTTTGGATTTGTGTCTATAAATTAATCAACTCTCTCGTAAAATCAAGGAACATGATTGGAGATTTGGAGCCTGGTATTTTTAAAATGCAGTTTATTTCTGGCTAATTCATCTAACTCTACACAAAAATAGATAATGAAGATTTTATGAAATATCTACTTTCTTTTGTCCAAAGCTATTTTTGATTCAGAGCAGTGTTAATAGGAAACCTTATAAATGAAAGAATGTATAAGAATATAGTCTAAGTGCCTTCTGGGTGTAGTAGGCAGCACGTCAGTCACATAATGTGAAGAATATAGTTTAAAATAGAGCAAAGTTTGTTCATAATACTTTATTTCGCAATGTTAAATTTTTAAAATTTTATGTAAAATTTATGGTCCTGGAAGATTATAATTTGTTTGAATTTTCCTTTTTTTTTTTTAAAAGATTTTATTTACTTATTTGATAGTCAGAGATCACAAGTAGGCAGAGAAGCAGGCAGAGACTGAGAGGAGGAAGCAGGCTCCCTGCTGAGCAGAAAGCCCGACCTACCGACCGCGACCGCGGGATCACGACCTGAGCCGAAGGCCGAGGCCTTAACCCACTGAGACACCCAGGCGCCCCCCTAATTTGTTTAATTTTCATAGTGTTTGTAATTACAGTTCTTGTCCTGGTTTAGACTGCTCAGAAGTTATGTATTTGAGGTTTTTTGTTTGTTTTTTAAAGATTTTATTTATTTACTTGATAGAGATCACAAGTAGGCAGAGAGGCAGGCAGAGGGAGAGAGGAAGGGAAGCAGGCTCCCTGCTGAACAGAGAGGTGGGGCTCGATCCCAGGACCTGAAATCTTGAATCATGGAATCATGACCTGAGCGGAAGGCAGAGACTTTAACCCACTGAGCCACCCAGGTGCCTCTAAGGGTTTTTTTTTTTTTTTTTTTTAAGATTGTATTTATTTATTTGAGAGAGTGAGAGCAAGAGCATGATAGGGGGAGAGTCAGAGGAAGAAGCAGACTCACTGCTGAGTAGGGAGTCCTATGTGGGCTTGATCCTGAGACTCCAGGGTGGTGACCTGTGCCAAAGGCAGTTGCTTAACTAACTGAGCCACCCAGGCGCCCATGTATTTGATTTTTAAGCATACATCGTTTAAATGTAGACGATGTAATGACTTTTTTCAAATATTAATTTTAAAGATAATGGTATGGCTGTGTGTAGGATCTGAATTTAAGTGGTTTATAACTTGCTCAAATTCATAAAATCTCCTCCATTGTTTTGTCTTCTGACTGCTTCATTTCTTCTTAAGTTCAAAGACTTGTGAAGATATCTCAATTTTCGTTGTCTAATATAGGAATTTTTTTTTGACTGTGAAAAAACATGCCATTATAGCACCTTTCTCTTAGTGGCATGTTTTATTTGTCAGTATTAGGAGAAGGAGAGAGTGTGTTCTCTGGAAAACGGGGAAATCTGCAGACATTGGGAATTTGAGTTGGCAATCCTTATCTACTGTTAGGAATGGTTAGACTTAGGATCACCAACCTCTGTTTCCTTGGAACTGGCCCCAAAACTGGAATCAGTGGGTGCCTCAGTAATCGGGCATCTAGCACTGATTTATAAGAAATTATTGGCATGACATATAAAAGTGTGAAATTTGAGATTTCATAAGCCATGCTTAATATTTTCAGTCATATCAGTATATATTAACTACATAGTCACTATTTTGTGTAGCTTGCTTTTGCCTATTCTAGAAAATAATCTAGAGTGGCTTAACGGCAGAAAACTGGTATGTAGAATATTTGTAGACTCCTGTAGGTAACCAGGTTCAGTTATTATGAACCTATATATAGCCTGAACAGAACTCCTATTCCTTGGAAAGTTTTGAGGACTATAACAATTAACTTGATAACTTACAGAATTGGGAAATGTTTATATTTCTGTATTGAATAGATGTAGGCATTACTAGCTATTCTGGTGGCTTTGTATACCTTAGTCAAAACTGCAGTTTTACTCTGTGCTATAAAAAAAAACCTGGCTGTCATAAATAGACCTGTGTCCTTTTAAGACTTAAAAATCAACCTGAGAGATAAGTTTGTCATTAAAAAGAAAACCTATGGCATGTGTCCATATACATTTTAGCTTACCCCTTGGTAGGTTATTTAAATTTGATTTTTTGGTTAATTTTAGACTCTTTTTGATCAGAACAATGCCTCAAAAAAGGAAGAGTCAGAAACCGCAAACAAAAATGATTCTTCAAAGAAGTTGTCTGTTGAGAGAGTGTATCAGAAAAAGACACAACTTGAACATATTCTCCTTCGTCCTGATACGTATATTGGGTCAGTGGAACCATTGACACAGGTAATTGTTAAATTTTGAGATTAGGGGATGTGTATTTGTATCTACTTTATAATAATTTTTTTGTAATTGTATGCTTTGTAAGTACATGATTTCATGTTTCCGTGCTCATAAGCAAAGTGGGGAGAGAACTCTAAGAGAGGTAGAAATGTCTTCATTTTCTGCTAAAGACAAAAAATTAGGTGATATAAACTATGAGAGGTAAGAAGGATAGAGTAAAATGGTAGTATGTGAGTTTTTAAAAGTACCTGTGTTTATGCTGTGGTTTGCTTCAAATTCTAGAATTCAAATTCTAGCACACTAATGACTAGTGCTTACTGTGGACTTGGCTTGCACATATTATCTTGTTTGATTCTAACAATTTTAAACAGTAGGTACCGTTATCCCCATTTTATAGATGAGGAAACTGAAGTTTAAATGAATTTAAATAACTTGCCCAGATCCCTCAACTAGTAAGAGCTGGGGTTTAAAGCTAGCTCTCTGGGTCCAGAGTCATGCTGTGTTCATATTATTTTACTCTGTGCTCTTTACAGAAAAGTATAAAGCATGAAGTAAAAGTGTAAAGTAAATACAAGATTTTTTTTTCTTTTATTTAAATATTGTTTCTAACAATTCTTGGTGCCTTGTATTAATAAGCTGACTTTATAAATAAGAATACAAACTCAATACAAAATGAATAATTTCTCCATTTGAAGTTATTTTTTAAAGATTTTATTTATTTATTTATTTGACAGAGAGAGTGAGATACATAAGCACGCAGAGCAGCAGAGGGAAAGGGAGAAGCAGACTCCTCACTGACCAGGGAGCCTGATTCAGGGCTTGATCCTAGGACCCTGGGTTCATGACTAGAGCCGAAGGCAGTTTCTTAACCAACTGAGTCACCCAGGTTCCCCTCATTTTGAAGTTAATTAAATTGAATATGCATATAGTGAGGTTTAGTGCATCTGAAGTAATGTTTTTCTACTTTGAAGATCTAAGTGTTTACAGAGGAAATGACAGATGTGGGCTTATTACTATGTAAAACTGATGTTAAATGCTTTCTTTACCCCGTAAGACATTTTGAATTTTTCTTATAATGCAGCTAATGTGGGTATATGATGAAGATGTAGGAATGAATTGCAGAGAGGTTACCTTTGTGCCAGGTTTATACAAGATCTTTGATGAAATTTTGGGTGAGTACTTGACTAAGATTTAACTCCTCTGTGCCTTTTGGGGTGTGTGTGTGTGTGTGTGTGTGTGTGAAGCTAGACTTACAGTATAAATTTTAAAGGCATATCTCTTGCTTCTATGCTGAATATAAATGTTCTTCAGAAAATTTTTTATTCACTCTAATATTTTCATATCTGTACACATCATATCTTTGCGTTTATCTGTAAAATGACTGTATTATATTTGATCAGTAATCCACAGTTGATTTATAATCTTGTATGTGTAGTCATTTGAAGAGGTTATGCATACCAGGCATCTGGGGGGCATGTTAAAAATAGAGATTACAGTGCCTGATCCTTGCAGATTTGGTAAGTTTGCTGTGAGACATGTGAAATTGTGTTTTTCACCAACAAATCAGGAATTTCTGTTGGGCAGCCAAGTTTGTTCTGAATGATCTCTGTTTTCTCCAAATCACATGATAAATGAAATCATAATTAAGTGTGGATACTTAATTGATTCCTAGGGAATGCTTGCACTTTGGAAATAGTTTTAGCTAAGCACTTTCTAGAGTCTCTGGGCTCTGTCACCACCATACCCGTGCCACTTGATGTTTCCTAGACAGCTGGGTTGTGTGGATCTCTCGGGGTTAGTTCTGGTCGCTCTTTGGGGAAAGGGCATGGAGTAAAAACTAGTTATTTGTATTTTATACTTTCCACTTTTACTTCCCAGCTATCCACTTGATTTTACTTTTATGTCACATAGTGTTTACCAGGAACATATATTTTCTATGATTGAAGTTGAATTTGACAGCTAGCTTGTGTAAAATTTGTGTAGTCATATGTCTAACCACAGTAGTGGTTAATGTATGCAAATACATTATCAGTTATAGAGCATAGGATTTAGAATTTTGATTTCTAAGGATGCTGAAGACTTTGTCTAATTTAAAAATAACTGATTTTAGCTCAACCTCCGTATAAAACCATGAGTTTTTTGAAGGAGATCAAGAGAAAATAGTTGTTTCCAAGACAAAATATAATTAAACTCAAATTTTTTCTTTTAGATCTAACCTGGATTAGGGGGTTGTAACCTATAGATGTTTTTTAATTTTATATATCACAAAATCTGCCCTTCCCCTACCCCCAATTTATAATAGAAGACATAACAGTAATTTAGTGTGATATCAAATTTAATATATTATTTAAAAAATAAAGTTTTTATTAGAAGTTAGTAGCAATAATTTCAGTAACTATTACCATATATAAATGTTTATATTAACTAGGGGTATACATACAGTGTCATATTTATTCATATAACTTTATATATTTTATTAATAATCAAAATATTTAATTTGTAGTCAATGCAGCTGACAATAAACAGAGGGACAAGAATATGACTTGTATTAAAGTTTCTATTGATCCGTAAGTATATTTCAAGTTTAATTTTTTTATGCTAAGTTGTTTTATTCTAATAGTTCTCAAATACTCCTCAAATGAATACTGTATACAATTAGTACTCCTGAAGTTTCCCTTTTGCCTGAGATCTTGTTATTTTTGCCTCTTTTAGCCAGAATATACTATACTTTTATAGTTCTTCTGTCATTCATGATCTTTTACTCCAAAGTACTTCCTTATGGGAACACTTGGAAACCCATTTTTCTCCCTCTTTGATGCTGCGGTTATTGTTGCAGGTGATTATAGTAGTCATTCACTCTTTCCTTCTTGCTTTGAGAGTCAAGACTCAGTGCTATTGCTAGTACTAGTCCAGTTATATTATAGGTTAAGTTTATTTGTTATGACCGATATTTGGGCTTTCCCATTATTTGTAACATCATTTGTAAATTATGAACTGCTGGTATTATAGAGTACATACCAGGTGTTCAGCTAATTAGATCTCACTGTGGTGATTTGTTTTGTAGAACTGAAGGGGAATGAAAATAATACCGTTTTAACTTAGAAATATTACTGTTACATTGACCCTGTTTCCAACAGCGTGGCTTTTGTAAAATATTACATTATATTTGTATTTTATTAATAATTTAGAATTATATCAAGAATTTTCTCTAATATGAAAATTTAACTAAGGTATAGTCTTACTGTCAACTAATCTAATTTTAGATGGTTTAAGATTATTATATATGAAAATATAACATTTGGTTATACCATGAAGTTAGCTGTATATTAAAATATTATCACAAACTACAGAGGAGCTTCAAACTTTATACAATGGTTAGTATTTGCTGGCATCTGTCTGATTAAAAACAAATGTGAAAGCACATTAACCAGAGTTTTAATAGCCCTTCTAATTTAAGTATGCTTGTTTATTTAGGGTTAAAACTCTTAAATCTGTAGCTTTAAAAAATAGTATACACTCAAACTGAAATACGTATACAGATATATTTTTATTTTTTTTAAGTGGGATTATATACTTTTTCTATTTTTATTTGATATATTGTGGACAGCCTTTGTTATTAACTTATATAGATCTACTTAAATCTTTTTAACTATTACTAATTATTTTATTATGTTGATATATCATAATTTAACCTCTTAACATTTAATGATTATTAGATATTTAGGTTTTCCAGGTTTCTTTTTAGCTTTAAATATTTCAAAACTTTATTTGTAGCTTATTCAAACACAGTATTCTTTTTCTTAGTATTTCTGTGAAGGTTATTGATGAAACAAAGGATATAGTTGTAGAGCTCTGAATCATTGTTCAGAACTTATTAAATGCCAGATTTGGGAATTGATATAGATTGAATTTTTCAATAGAGAGAGGTGACTTTGATAGGAAGTTCAAATTTCATACTCATATAGATTTACTGTATGTAGGAGATGTCAAACCTTATTTTTTAAAAAATAATGGATAATGTGATAAAGATAATGGATTTACAAAATACCTATCTTAATTATAGTACCATATATGATATTCTAAATTGGATGAAAAAAAATTTAAAGGTTTACTTACGAATGTATTGACTTTGTATCATTTTGAGATGTTTAAGATCTGTAATTTTCCATTCATTGTCTTTCTTTATTTCCTTCAGAATTCTTCTCTATTAATATTATGCCTGGGATGTCTAAAACAGTAGTGTAGTATCTGGCCCTTGTTTCTAGGGTCCATTGTCTTTAAGAGGCACAAGTGGAACTATAGTAGGCAATTTGAAACTGTTATATATTTAAACATTCAGCTGTGTATTCTGTAGAGATTGTTTACTCATTGGAGAGATAATCTAATCTCCTGAGGTACTCAATCAATTTTTTTTTTTTTTTTTGCTAGTCTTGGTATATCGTGAGAGTGGCTGGGTAAAAGGTAAAAACTGAAGTCATAAACTGGCTCTCAAAGTTAGGGTTAAATTTTGGCTAAACAAAGAGTAAAAAGATGCTAAAGTAAGGAAAAACCAGTAAACAAAGAAATGGAAGAACTGGGAATGAACCTTCAGGACAAGTAACAAACTGATTTGAAGAAAAAACAGGATATATGTTGCCAAATAGTGGGAATTAAATTTGACTATAATTAAGGATCTGGATAATGGGCTGTGAACATGCCATAGAGGAGTTTTTAGCTTGATTTATAATATTTAAGGTGATAGCAGTCTAGACTTGTATTTTGGCATTTGGAATGAAGAAAGGACTGAATACTGATAATAAATGAATCTCAGGACAAACTAGTCATGATGACTAAAGACTAGAGAATGATCAGGAGATCTGAATTTTTAAATGCTATAAAAATTTGAGTCTAGGACATTTGAAGAGTTAAACCTATATTGGACAATAAGGGAAAGAAAAGTTGGTGGCTAATTAGAAAAAGAAGATGATGTGCTAAAAGTTATTTGTTAGCTAGCTTCCTTTCTTCCTTCCTGTTTAATTTGATTTAATTGATTTCCCCTGGTTATATGGTTTTAATTTTGGCTTTTATAACAAATTTTTTGGTTGTGTAACTACTTCTCATACCTCTTCAGAGAGTAAGATATATACGTGTGAATGAAACTATCTAAGAATAATTATGAATCAGATTGTCAGATGGTAGTTTTTTTTTTTAAGATTTTATTTAGAATTATTTGACAGAGATCACAAGTAGGCAGAGAGGCAGGCCGGGTTGCGGGGGTGGGGGAAATCATGCTCCCTGCTGAGCAGAGAGCCCCCATGTAGGGCTCATTCCCAGGACCATGACCTGAGCCGAAGGCAGAGGCTTTAACCCACTGAGCCACCCAGGCGCCCCCAAATGGTAGCTTTATAAGCTAATTCTTAGTGTTGGTTATGAAGCTGTGTTTCTTTGTAGATTTGGCTTTTAAATGAGTAAAGGGATTATAGTGTATACTACTCAAAATGATAGGGTAGACAAAATTTTCTATCAGGACTACTGCCTATGTCAAGTTGCTATTAGCCATAAGAGCCTCTACTGCATGCCATTCAGGGCTTAAATGGATGGTTTTGTGATAAGGAAACCTAAAAAACCTAAAATAGGTAAAATCTAGATATTTTAAAACCATTAAAATTAGTTGATGACCATGATTGCCACAATGCAAGCAGCCCTGTATAATATTTAGGGTGAGAATGGAATACATTTCCTGCTATTTGTCCTTTTCCATATGTACTGCAGTAACAGTTAGGAAATGAAAATGGCAATGGCTCCTGGCTCTGCAGACCTTGTGGTTCATAGGTGGTATACTGGTAGAATGAAGCAGGAAGATCATGGCTAATATATATGAAAAGAAGACAATCTGGAGCTGACTTCTTATAGCTTTCACCGCTTTTACTATTTTTTTGGGGAGGTTGGGAAGAGTTTCTTTTCCTGAGAAATTTTTCAGTATTACCTGTAGGGCTTAGTGGCCCTACTTTAAGTTATGACTTGGGTAGAGATGTGTATCCTCAGCAAGTATTTTCTTGAAAGATGAGTGTCTTTCAATTATTAATGGCTAGAGTTTTGCTTATAATTACTCAGGTTTGTTCTGGATTACTTCACTTTTTATGGAAATTCATATACCTTTAAGCCATGTTAAGCTCTAAACTCTGCTTGTTTATTTACAGTGAATCAAATATTATAAGCATTTGGAATAATGGGAAAGGCATTCCAGTAGTGGAACACAAAGTAGAGAAAGTATATGTTCCTGCGTTAATTTTTGGACAGCTTTTAACATCCAGTAACTATGATGATGATGAGAAAAAAGTAACAGGTAAAGTCTAAATGGCTGATCAGAATTTTTGTTGAATTTTTTTTATACTTCCAACTAAAAATTTATTCCTATATAAAATATTACAGAAAAGGAAACCTGTGTAGCTTTACTGTGAGAAAATTCTTTTCAGAATTAATATCTATAAAAAACTATCACATGTAAGTATTATCTTGATTATAGTCCGACAGGCATTTTAAAAATTAATTCATAGTATTTATGCTACATATGCTACAACTCCTGGAACTCTAATCTGGCTGACAGTTTGAGTTTTAAATTAGAGTACTGATGAAAGTCAGATATATGATTCCTATGTATGTGAACTTATTATTGCATTAGAAAACTGTGTCTTTTGGTATCAATTAAATTACTTCTAAACTGTTTTACAAGGGTCAAGATCACAAATCTAGGTTTTGTAAATAGAGTTGAAGTGCTTTGATTGTAACCAAATGTTTTCCTACTTATTTCCATTGCTCAAGAGTAGGTTGATGGTTTTCATTTTCAAAACCAAAACTTTAGGAAGTGATGTAGATTAAATTTTTATAATAGAGAAGTAACTTTGATAGAAAACTCAGATTTCATGTTTGCATAGATTTACTTGATGATAGGAGATTGTAAGCTTAATTTTTTTTGAAATTATGATGAAGTTGATGAATCTACAAAATACATGTTAGTTATATTATTTTATATGCTAAATCTTAATTGTATTTTACTTTAAATGAAAAAAATCTCAATATACTCTGAAATATTCAGTTGGTGATTGTTAAAATAATGCAGTAAAATTATTTTGTAGGTAAGTTTAACAAAGTTCCTAAAATCCTTTTCATTAAACCTTTCAAATTTGATTGTTTTTACAGGTGGTCGCAATGGTTATGGTGCAAAACTTTGTAATATTTTCAGTACAAAATTTACAGTAGAAACTGCTTGCAAAGAATACAAACACAGTTTTAAGCAGGTATGATAGAAATTCTGATTGTGTGTGTGTGTGTGTGTGTGAGATGTTGTATTGCTTTTCTAAGATGATAGAACCTTAGGTAAATGGCAGTGATGCCTATATCATTTTTTGTATTTAAAGCATTAAGCATGTCAGAATAAAGACTTCAGAATACCTGAAGGTTTTATATAAATCTTTCTCCTGTTCCTTGAAAATGAAGAGCTTTATTATACTTTTCCTTTACCTAGTTAAGCATTACTGATAATGCCTTGAACCTTACAGACTTACTGAAATGTATCCACTTAGCATATTTGAAAAATTCCTCATTGATTCATCAAATTCATATTATAAAATTCTGTTTTATTTTACTCTGGTAGAATTTTGAAAAGAGTTTGAAAAGCTAAAGTAATTTGGTCAGGGAAAGCATCATTCTTATTTCTGTAAAATTTTAAATGGTCATGTTGAAGAGTTTGAAAGTTATTTTACTAATAGTGTATAAAGTCGTGCAGTTCATTTTGCTTATTTTCAAATTAGGTTCTTATAATAGTGTTCCCCTCCCCCCTTATCTGTGGTTTTGCTTTCCATGGTTTTAGTTACCCGCGGTCAACCGCGGTTCAGAAGCAAATGATCCTCCTTCTGACATATCGTTGGAAGGTCAGTAGTAGCCTAATGCTGTGTCACAATCACTTTATCTGGTATTGTAGGCATTTTATCATCTCACATCATCCAAGAAGGTTGACTCCAGTACATTAAGATATTTTGAGAGGGAGAAAGACCACATTCATATAACTTTTATTAAAGTATAATTGTTCTATTATTAATCTCTTATTGTGCCTGATTTATAAATTAAGCTTTATCATAGGTGTGTTTGGAAAAAACATAATACATATAGGGTTTGGTACTATCCGTGGTTTCTGGTCTTGGAACATAGATAAGGAGGGACTACTGTAGTAGTTTTTAAATTTTTTCATTTCTAATATCAGTTTCCAGGATTGGTTTGTTGTGAAGCTGGAAACTGGATATAAATGGTAAATGACTGTATTTTGTGAATTGAGTCTTTATGTATTATAAAATATAGAAGCATATAAAAATATTTGAGTATTTTTTCTTTTAAAGACATGGATGAATAACATGATGAAGACTTCTGAAGCCAAAATTAAACATTTTGATGGTGAAGATTACACATGCATAACATTCCAACCAGATCTGTCTAAATTTAAGATGGAAAAACTTGACAAGGATATTGTGGCCCTTATGACCAGAAGAGCTTATGATTTGGCTGGTTCATGCAAGGGTGTCAAGGTCATGTTTAATGGAAAGAAATTGCCTGTAAGTGTCTTCTAAAATAGTAAATGCTTTATTATTTTCTGGGCAGCTTACAGTTAAATCTAACTGCTAAGCAGTCAGTTATCTTGTAGAACCATTAAAAACACAACACAGGATTCTATTTTACTTTCATTTATAACATTTCCTGTATTCCTAATTTCTTGGCATAAATCTGAGTTTCTGATCTTAACCATGTATCTTCTGCCTGGAAATTTTTAATTTCTTGTAGTTAGGTCTGGCAATAAGTTCCCTCAGTCTGTTTGAGAGAGTATTTTCCTTCACTTTCAAGAGATACAGAGATATATAGAATTATGGGTTTACAGTATTGTTTCTTTTAATGTCATCCAGTTGTCTTCTTGTTTGCATGGTTTGTGCTATAGTTCCTATCCTCTTTCCTCTTTTGGTAAGGTGTTTATTTTTCCCTTTGGGTACTTCAAAGGTTTTCTCTCTCTCTCTCTCACTTTTTGTTTGTTTGTTTGTTTTGAGAATGGTATGCTTAGGTGTTTTTATGGGAGTTTGGTTTTGTTTTTTAACGTGTATTTTTTTCATTCCATTTTCTGAGCTTCTTGGATCTGTTGTTTGGTATATGTCATTAATTTTGAAAAAATTTGGGCATTATTTCTCAAATAGTTCTTTGCTGTTCTTTCCTTCTGGTATTCCAGTTATGCATTTGTATATAGTTTGGTATTGTCCTAAGCTCCTGGATGTTTTTCTCTGCCTTATTCACTATTTTTTCTTTGTGTTTCAGTTTAATTTCTGTTGCCCTATTTTTAAGTTCACTAATTTTTTTTCTTTAATATGTCATGTCTGTTGATGAGTCTGCCCATGGCATTCTTCATATGTTCTACTGTGTCTTTGATTTCTAGCATTTCCATTTGATTCTTATACAACTTCAACAGAGAAATGGAAGCTATATTGTCTATTTTCGCCATTAGAGCCTTTAACATATTAATCATAGTTATTTTAAATGCCTTATCTGATAGTTAAAACATCTGTGACATATCTGAGTCAGGTTCAGATGATTGCTTTGTCTTTTCATCTGTTTTTTCTGTCTTTTGGCATGCCAAGCTTTTGTTGGCAATCAGCCACATTGTATAGGATAGTAGATATGGAGTAAATAGGCTTTGGTATCAGGATTTATGTTTAATCTGTACAGAAAATGGCTGTGTTTGCAGTTAATTGTTTTTGCAGTTAGCTAGCATTGATGTTTGTTATTGCTATGGGCACCAGAAACTTAAAATTCTTCCTTGTTTTTGGGCCTTGCCTTGGAGCTGCCCCTCAGGGAAGGTCTGTCTCTGCAGCCCTACCCTCTGAAACCCACTGTTACTATTGGAGGCCTGTTAAAATGGTAGTAGGTTATAGGATGCTTATGTCTGATTGAGATTCAAGACTTTGGAGTACATACTGGCCCTGTGTCTCAGGGTTTTGGCTTTCACAAGTGTTTCTGCCTTTCCTCTAGAGATAGAGATTTTTCTCTGCCTTTTATTTTCTTCCCCTAACTGCAGCATGTATCCACCACTATTCTCATTTAGTATTACGGCTCCTTGCTCCTTAAAATAAACTTTTTTTTTTTTTCACCTTAAATGAGATGGGAGTGGGATGAGGTAGGGCTGGAATTATTTTATTCCAGCTATAGTGATATTTTACCTGTACTCTTTAGCAGTATTCTTCCCCCTGCAAATTAAAGTTTTTGTTTTGTTTGCTTTTTGTTTTTGTTTTATTTTTGTGGTTGGGATGGGTAAGAGAGATGAGTCTGGGTGGAATTCCCAGTAGCTGCTATTTTTCTCATCCCCCAACCAGCAGCACCATGGTAGGGAGCTTTTTCTAGATTTTCCCTGAACTTCCCTGTGAGAAACTGCTGGTTTCTGGAGAAAAAGCCTGTAAGTTGAGGATCCCCTTATGGTGACAGTCCTCAAGTGCTTCACACACCCATACTGTCCATATTTGTCTTAAAGCAAGTTGTCGAAATTTCTAGTTTAATGTTCCTTTTGGCTTATATGACCTTAGGCAGTTTCTGCCTCACCTAAGCAAATTGGTTAGTGTTCTGTGTCTCTCTACAGATAGCTGTTTCTCTTAAGACTATGAATTCAGGTTTCTTGAGTGTTCTTGAAAAGTCAGTTTGCTGTCTGACCAGCAGTTTTCTTGAAGGGCAGAAGCTTGCATTTTCTTTCTTTCTTTCTTTCTTTCTTTCTTTCTTTCTTTCTTTCTTTCTTTCTTTCTTTCTTTCTCTCTCTCTCTCTCTCTCTCTTTCTTCTTTAAACCTTCTATATGTCTGAACTCAAAGTAGATATCTACTTTATTTGAAAACTTAAACTTTTGGAAAAGTTTATAATAATTCACCTGTCCAGCTTTTACTTCATACTCTCTCTTTATCAGGTACATACAGAAATGAATTCTTTTTTAAAGGGTAGGGATCAAGGAATAGAATGGTGGAAGTCTTGAAGGTTTGGAGCTGAGAAATAAGAGCTGTTGTGAGTGAGGGAAAATTAAAGTGTAAGAGTACCTGATGGCATTTACCTAGTTGAGCTGCCAATATAAGATTGTTTATTGGTTTTGGTTTTCAAATTAATAGGTAAATGGATTTCGCAGTTATGTAGATCTTTATGTGAAAGACAAGTTGGATGAAACTGGAGTGGCCCTGAAAGTTATTCATGAACTTGCAAATGAAAGATGGGATGTTTGTCTCACACTGAGTGAAAAGGGATTCCAGCAAATCAGCTTTGTAAATAGTATTGCAACAACAAAAGTAAGTGTGCTAATTCTTTGTTACCATGTCAGCGATAGAACAATGTTTCATTAAAAACAAAATAAGAAACAGTAACAAAAACCCCCAGATCTGCTTTTGTGAAATAAAAATTGGCTTATGAAAATGAAAGCTTATTTTTATGAAAATAACTGTCTTATAATTTATATAAACATCATTGAGCATTGAGTTTATATTAGTGTTTATAGTTGAATACATTTATATTTTATGAATTTAGAATGTTAACACATTCTTTAGTCTGCTCTGAGTTTAGAGTGTAAAAGAAAAAATAATGGAGTCTGTTTTGGGGTCAGATTGTGGTACGTGTGTTACATGCTATTCTGAGAAGTTTGAACACGGTTCTGTAGGCTTTTGGATTGTGAATCCAATTGCATTGGATCGAATTGAATGAAATTTTTCTTGTCTAAATTTGCATTTGCCCATTGATCATAATAAAGTCATAGACAATACAAGCATTATTCTAGAATAATCTAAAGCAGTGATTTGATAATTTGTCACTCTTGTTCAAGTTTTAGCTTATTCTTTTTAATACTCAGTGTTTTTTATAATCTAGTATCACTTTCTCAAGTCAACAAATTTTGCATCAGTTATGATTGCATTTGGTTATATGTAATAGAAACCCAATATACAGTAGCATAAAGAGGTAAAGGTTTTATTTTTTCTTCTTATAACTGGGGACTGGGAGTAAGTAGTCTTAGTTTGGTACTATGACTCTACAGTATCATCAGGGACCAGCAGGCTCTTCCTGGCTTTAAAGCCATCCTTAGCATGTGGCTTTCATTCTTATGCCTTTAAGATACCTGCTGGCTTCTCTATGCCTCAATTTCAAGTTCTAGGGAGAGAGAAAGAGGCTGGGCATATGTGTATATCAACTAAATCACTCCCTTTTTCACCAGGAATAGAGTAGTTTTCCTGGAAATCCCATCCAGTGTACCCCGCTAACATCTCTGGCTAGAACTGAGTCAAGTGGCTATCTCTAGCTGCAAGAGAGTCTAAATTGGTTAATATGTTCAACTGGGCATGTTGCCAGATAAAAAATAAGTTTAGGTTTTTTAATAAAGGGAGGAATGGACATTGGATGGCCAACTGGCAATGGCTGCCACATTCCCTAAGTATAAATCTTGTGTCCGCCAGTATTTGTTTTCACTTTCATGGTGTTTTTTTTTTTTTTTTAATTTGATTGTTTTTACTTTGTGTATAGTTTTATACAGATAGCTAATTGGCCCTAGAGCCAAAAAGACCTTATTTTTTCATTTTTATTTTTATTTATTTATTTGTTTGTTTGACAGAGTGAGAGAGGGAACACAAGCAAAGGGAAGAGGGAGAAGCAGGCTCCCTGCTGAGTAGGGAGCCCAGTGTGGGACTTAGTCCCAGGCCCTGGGATAATGAACTGATCCTAAGGCAGATGCTTAAGGACTGAGCTATCCAGATGCCCCAACTCCTTATTTTTTATATCCTAACTCTGCAATTCTGAGATTCATGTTATGCTTCTGCATAATTGGGTTAATAGTACTGACTCCACAAAGTTATGAAGATTAAATGCTTATTCAAGGAAAAAAAAAGAAGTATTTTGCTACCCTAATTATAGAAGATTTTATATTCTATTTTTTTGTTCCTCTTTAGGGTGGACGTCATGTGGATTATGTAGTAGATCAAGTTGTTGGTAAACTGATTGAAGTAGTTAAGAAAAAGAACAAAGCCGGTGTATCAGTAAAACCATTTCAAGTAAGTGGTGCTTTACATATTCTGTTGAATTATTAAATGATATCAGTTCTGATGTTAACCTTTTTTTGGGGGGGTTATGTTTTCAACAGGTAAAAAACCATATATGGGTTTTTATTAACTGCCTTATCGAAAATCCAACTTTTGATTCTCAAACTAAGGAAAACATGACTCTGCAACCCAAAAGTTTTGGGTCCAAATGCCAACTGTCAGAAAAATTTTTTAAAGCAGTGAGTAAAATTTTTATTACTTCTTAGTGTTGGTTTTGAGAATTAAGTAGTTTTCTTTATTTATTTATTCTCTTTGTGATTAGTTTCTCTTAAATGCTGTTTTAACCTTTCTGAAATGAGGTGAGAGTACAAATAAATAATCTTAGGTTTATAACTGAGCTTTTCAGTCCTTAATAATTTTTGATAATCTGTTGTATATAAGCAAGATTTAGTTTACTTCCCTCGTTTGGCAGTACCATCAGTAAATCTGTATTAAATAAGCATATGTAAAATGCCTTTAAATATATTTGCACTGGGAATCTAAAGATGAATAAATCACAGCTCCTTCTCTTTGGAAGTTTATATTTTGGTGGAGGAATGTTGTATAATTGCCATAGAAAGAACTTAATTTATCACATTCTGGTATTGTAAATTCAAGGATATGCTCTTAAAAACAAAAGTTGTTTTTCAGGTTCTAGCTTAAAGCCTTTAGAGATAGTACTTATGATGCATCTAATGATGAATTTTGAATACAAAGGACTCTACATTCATGCTTTTGCAAAATTTTTGCCCTCATAGCATTCATGATGAAGTGATTTGGTTTTAGATTTTATACTTTTTCATTTTGAGTGGATAAGTTTAGATTTGGCAACATAGTCCACCTCTTTTTATATCTCAAATGTTTCAGAGGACTATTTCTTATGCCTAAAATCAAACTACCCAGGATAACGAAAAAGAAATAGCTCCAACTTAGAGATTCTTCACTCTTCATTTTGGGTTAACATCTTGTCACACATGGACTCACTGCATGGTGACACACAATATATAATGTTGAAAACCTCATTACCAAACTTTTTAAAAGAATAAAGGTGATAAATAAGTTCTTGAATTTATCCTAATGTTTCCTCTCACATTAGTAGTTTTTGTCATAGCAAATTTGTGTTTTTGTGTTTTTGAGGAATATAAGAAATGTCAGTGTCTAGAATTTCACAAGTAGTGAATTCATGGGTGGATCAGTTTTTACCATGTTAATTTTTAACAAAATTAATATGTAAAAGAAAGCTATTTATATTTTTCATGGGGTTTATTATAATAGAGTTTTTCATATTTTGGTAAGTTGCCCTTTATTCATCTGTTTATATTTTTGTGCAATAGGTTATTGGTTATAACTGCCTGAGTTAGCTTTACTGTAGTTAGAGTAAAATTTACTAGCATATATTATTATTATCATCATCACCATTAGTGTATTACCGTATGAACACTGTGTTTCACCATATAAACATAGTGTTTCAAAGATTCCAAGTATTATATTTTAGCAAGGTGTATGAACTTCTGGCTTGTTTGTATATCATTATCCTTTAATTTTTAGGCTTCTAACTGTGGCATTGTAGAAAGTATTCTGAATTGGGTGAAATTTAAGGCCCAGACTCAGCTGAACAAGAAGTGTTCATCAGTAAAGTATAGTAAAATCAAAGGTATTCCCAAACTGGATGATGCTAATGATGCTGGTAAGATTCGGATTTTCTTTCAAGATTTAGATTTAAGTTTTTACTTATCTAGTCATAGAAATATTCATTTTTCACATGTAGTTAGACTGTACAATTTTATGTTCAGAGTATAAATTTCCTTCATTAAAATTGCCACATGTACCACATATTGCCAATTTTCAGGGGATAGAAATTCAGTAAATTTTACTTAATGATTAAACTATGCTGAACAATTTACTCTTATAGTCTTTTACTGTCATTATTGTGATTATTAATTTTTCTGGATTCATTTTTCTCATTGGTAAAATTGAGGAATTTGGAATATATGTCATTTTTAATATCTCTCAGGTGGCAAACATTCCCTGGAGTGTACACTGATACTAACCGAGGGAGACTCTGCCAAATCATTGGCTGTGTCTGGATTAGGTGTGATTGGGCGAGACAGATATGGAGTCTTTCCACTTAGGGGAAAAATTCTTAACGTACGGGAAGCTTCTCATAAACAGGTATCTCTCTCTCTTTCATATCTCCACACACATATGACATTGTAATACTTTATTAAAATTGTTGAACTTTTAGAAGTAAATTCTGACTCACTTTTTATATATTTCAACACTTTTTTAAACAAAAGATTTTATTTTTAAGTGCTTTCTACACCTAATACGGGGCTTGAATTTACCATCCTGAGATCAATAGTTGGCATAGTCTGCTGAACTGACTGAGCCAGTCAGGCACCTCTCAACACTGAACATACTTTAAATTATTTTTCTTTTTGCACAGATCATGGAAAATGCAGAAATAAACAATATTATCAAAATAGTTGGTCTACAGTACAAGAAAAGTTATGATGATGCAGAATCTCTGAAAACTTTACGCTATGGGAAGATTATGATTATGACTGATCAGGTTGGTTTAAAGGTTGCCACATATTTATAAAACTTACCTTTTTCAGAGTGCCCTTTTGATATTTGTTTCATGAAACTCGCTGCAAGAAAGTAAAAGGGAAAATAATTGTACATCAAAGGCAGGTAGTAGAAAACATTCAATGGCAGTGTTTGTGTGAGACACATTTTACATTATCTAACATATTGGGCAGCCATCTTTTTGGTTATTTTAAAAATGTTTTTAAATGCAATAAATATGAGAAGAGTAAAATGCACAGTAGTATTAATAAGGTTGAAGCCTATGTATAAGTTGAAAGGAAATGATGAAACTTAGAAGCAACAAAGACTGATCAGTAGGATGATGGATGATGTTTGTATATGATGGCATAATTTGGGGTGTGCAAAAACTAGGACTTAAATAGTAAAATGGCAGTAATTAGGAAAGAACTGGAAAACCAAAAAGGAAGAATTTCACATGCATCCAACATGTCTCATGTACTCTAATTAAAAGCATTTGTAGAGAAAATCTTTCACTGAAAGTTTCTAGGTAGTTTTAAGCAGAAGTTAAGCAGTTTTTATATCAAGATGGGACTTGTGAATACCTGTACTCCACAGATTTCCCTTGTTCAGTGAAGTGCCATTATAACCATGTTTTATGTATTCACATCCTTAAATCATTCTTTTAGTGAAATCAACATAAAACATATAGGGACAGTATATTTTGTAATGATGGGAAGATTTAGTCTATCATTAGCTAATTTCATTATTTGAATTTTAAGAAAAAATTCTTTACAAACCAGTAGAGATTATCCTTTAGATAAACATAGTAAAGTGCAGTTTCAAAATTTGAATGGAATTTGCCTGTGCTATATTCATCCATTTAAAAATTTGGTTATAAATAATTATGTTTCATAAAATTATTATAGCACTCTTTACTAACATTTATTTAGGATCAAGATGGTTCTCACATAAAAGGTCTGCTTATTAATTTCATCCATCACAATTGGCCATCACTTTTGAAGCATGGTTTTCTTGAAGAGTTCATTACTCCTATTGTAAAGGTACTATTTACATTAATATATTTTTGTACTGTTGTCTTAAAGAATAGCAGAGAATTAATTTTTTTTTTTTTTTATTAAGGCTAGCAAAAATAAACAGGAACTTTCCTTCTATAGTATTCCTGAATTTGATGAGTGGAAAAAACATATAGAAAACCAGAAAGCCTGGAAAATAAAATACTACAAAGGTTTGTATTTTAAAATACTTAAATTTTGTGAAGTTACCACTGACGTAAATATATTTTTGAGATCATTATAAAATATTTTGAAAGTTTGTTTTAAACTGCAAAAATAGCTATGGCTAGTATTCCATTGTGTATATATACCACATCTTCTTGATCCATTCATCTGTTGATGGACATCTAGGTTCTTTCCATAGTTTGGCTATTGTGGACATTGCTGCTATAAACATTCGGGTGCATGTGTCCCTTTGGATCACTACATTTGTATCTTTAGGGTAAATACCCAATTATCAAAAATAAAAAATTAAAAAAAAAAAAAAAAAAAAAAAAAAAAAAAAAAAAATAGCTATGGCTGATTTTTAAAGAATTTATAAAAAATTTTATAGAAGTAGAGAAAGTGGTATGATGGGTTTCCCATGCGCTCTAATAATCATCATTTCACTGCCAATCCTGTTTATCAGTACTCTTCTCATATCCTCCCCATTAATTTGAAATAACTTTTAGATTTTATATAATTTTCATTATACTTTAGTATGTATTTCTAAGAGAATGTTTAAAAAAAAGTTCATAATTTCATTATCATACCTTTCTTTAATAACCTTAATTATTTAGTCAGTGTTAAAATTCTCCTGATTATAATAAAAATATTTTGTTTTGAGTCTGGATCCATCAAGGTCCACAAATTGCATTTGGCTTGATAAATCTATTAAATCTTAATATTTTGTTCTCTTTTCATAGTTTTTTTTTTTGCAGTTTATTTGTTTAAAAACTTGGATTGATGTCCTGTACAATTTTCCACATTCTGCATTTTGCTGATTATCCCTGGCATTTCATTAAGTATATAGTATGTTCCTCTGCCTCTTATTTTCTGTTAACTAGTAGTTAAATTGGAGGCTTGAGACAGATTTGGATTAGATTTATGTGGCATAAACATTTAACAGGTGTTATTGTATATTTACCTCAGGAGGCATGTAATGTCTGGTTTTTCTTTTTCTATTAAAATTGATCCCTTGGTACAGGTGTTGCCAGCTTGATCTATCAGCTTTTCAACTAATGGTTTTAAACAGCCATTAATGTTCATAATTCATACAAATTTTTTCAGCTCTTTTGAAGAACTGACTAACTTATACATATCTAAGTTTGTACAATGATTATTTGATATATGTGTATGTTGTAAACTGATTACCACAATCAAGTTAATCAACATATCCATCACCTCACATAGTTAATTTTTTATGTGGGTAGAGGGATCATTTAAGATCTCTTTCAGCAATTTTCAAGTATATAATACAGAATTATTAATTGTAGGCAACATGCTATACATTAACTCCCCAGAACTTATTCACCTTATAACTGAAAGTTTGTACTCTTTGATTGACATTTCCCTATTCTCCCTCTCATCCCAGCCCCGTACCTGGCAGCTACCATTTTACTCTTCTTATGAGTACAAATTTTTAGATTCTACGTGTAAGTGAGCTCATACAGTATTTGTTGTTCTCCGTCTGGATTTTTTCAATTTTGTTTTTAAACTTGTGCAGGGTTGGGTACCAGTACAGCTAAAGAAGCAAAGGAATATTTTGCTGATATGGAAAGGCACCGCATCTTATTTAGATATGCTGGTCCTGAAGATGATGCTGCCATTACCTTGGTAATGAAGTTAATTAAAGATATTTTTTCCTAATATCCATCCCCCTTCCTGCCATACATTTCTTTCTAGTCTGTTTTTTCTAGAAGTGTCTTTTGAACTCTAATGCCCAAACTAGTTAGTCTTAGCATTTCTTCACTCCAGTCTCACACACAGATTATGCTCTGCTTTTGAAGTTCCTTAATTGAAAGGTCTGTTCAAGTATATTTTTGACAAAAGCCTGTTGGGAATAAAATTCAGTTTCTGAGAAATTAGTTATTTGCCTTTATACATTTTAATTGTATGATGAAATTAATTTAGGCTTTTTTGGAAATTCATTTAATTTTTAATGTGTGAAATTATTACCTGGAATCTTTCAGGCATTCAGTAAAAAGAAGATTGATGATAGAAAAGAATGGTTAACAAATTTTATGGAAGACCGGAGACAGCGTAGGTTACATGGCTTACCAGAGGTTAGTCATATTGAGTGGTGGTCTGGGGGAAGAAAGAGACTAAAATTCATGCAGGAATAATGACAGTGTTGCTATATAACTTTTCTCTTAGCAATTTTTGTATGGTACAGCAACAAAGCATTTGACTTACAATGATTTCATCAACAAGGAATTGATTCTCTTCTCAAATTCAGACAATGAAAGATCTATACCATCTCTTGTTGATGGTAAGTAGCTTTTGTTTTAAAAATTTTTCTCACTTTTGTATGTAGTTATTGAGTATATTTTAATTCCACATACTCTTAGCCATTCTTATAGTAAAATTTAAAATTCTGAATTTGTTTTTGAGATCTTTTGGTAGGACTGAAATCCTTTATATTCCTTAATTTGAATCTCTTCAACTCTTTTTAAGCTTTTCAGGAAAATTTAACCTTAGAGCCAATTTTTAAAGATTTTGCGCCAGGCTAATTGCAGACTTTTTAAAATAAAAAATAAAATGGGATTTTTATAAGTTCGATAATTTCTATAACATAAAATAGTTATCCAAGACTAAATTTTAAAAACACATTTATACCTTAGTACCCAAAACGTAACTTATCGAACTTGCTAAAAAAATATTTAGAAACTGGTACCTGGTAGGGCAGATTTTTATCTTCTATCTAGAAATACTTAATTTTCATTTTATAACTTTTAGCAAGTTGATCTTTGTGGGTTTTCAGCTAATAGCAGATGGTTCTACCCATTCATTTAATTCAGCTTTAAGTTACATCCCTTCTATGAAGTCTTCTCTAACAGTTGCAGTCTACATTGGTTTCAGATGCCTAAACTTCTATTCCAATATTGTGTGCCTCTTATTTTACTTGTGTCAATTTTGCCTCCTCAATTAGATTATAAAATTCTCAAGGAAAGTGGCCATATTTTGTCATCTTGTTTCTACCATGCTCTGAGCCCACGATGATGATGATAGCTAGCATATACTGAAAAGTTTATTACTGTGCTCATTGGCCTAGAGCAAGAAGAATGATAAGGAAGCAGAATGCTTTGCTTGCGTTATCTCATGTAATCCTTATGATCACCCTGTTAGGAAGGTAATTATTTCTACTACACTGATGAGGATGCTGAGACTATTGGTTTAGTAATTTGCAAAAAGTCAAATGGTAAATGGCCAAGTTGAGAAGAGTATCCAGATGAGTGAGATTCTAAAGCCTGCATTCTTAACTGCCACAACACATCTCTTCTTTATAAGGGTTTTCTGATTTGGGATACTCTAATAATATACTTTTTAGGTTCATTGATGGTTTGCTGCTACTTTTAGTTACAACTGACATTTTGGATATATGAATGTTCAGCAGCTCGACAACTCCTGTGAAAGGGCTTTGGTGCCATTGAGCAGTTCTTTAAGACCAGAAAGGGTGGTCTTTTACTTGGCACCTCACTTTTGGAAGAGACTGAGATGGTATAACAACATGTTACTATATACTCACTGTGTTACAGAATCTCAAGTAACGATTTTAGTTATTTTTTAAAAGCAAACTATATCTTTGCTTTTATCTCTCAAATATATAGAACACTGTTGTCATTAAAAGAAACATTGCAGCTATATCTGGAGTAATATTTTAAAAGAGAGTTGTTCTTTATAAAAATAGGATTTAAACCAGGACAACGAAAAGTTTTATTTACTTGTTTCAAGAGGAATGATAAACGTGAAGTAAAAGTTGCCCAGTTGGCTGGATCTGTTGCTGAGATGTCTGCTTATCATCATGGAGAGGTAAGCATTAAGATTGGAATCAACTGAAAACTATACTTTTGGCATGAAGAATGATAATTAAGCATAATAAAGTATTTTTTCTTTATAAGTTCTTTGGAAAAGTAAGAGAATCAAGAATTTGGATGCTAATGAAATTAGGGAATATGTATAGAAAATTTAATGTTATATTCTGTTTCTATGTTATAGCAAGCATTGATGATGACTATTGTGAATTTGGCTCAGAACTTTGTGGGAAGCAACAACATTAATTTGCTTCAGCCTATTGGTCAGTTTGGAACTCGGCTTCATGGTGGCAAAGATGCTGCAAGCCCTCGTTATATTTTCACAATGTTAAGGTAACAGTTTGCTGGTACAGTGATATAAAGTTCTACTTGAAGTATATTGGAATTAACGAAATGTTTAATAGAATTTTAAGTATGGAGAGATGATTGTGTACTCTGTTGAGGGTGAATGTTCCAAATTACTTTAGTGCAAATAGAATGAAGTTTGTTGATCGCAGTGTTTGTGAATTATTGGTGAAACCAGTCCTAATTGAAGAATTTTTCTGATCCAACTTTACTTTTTAGGCTGAGGAAGGGTTTTAGGGTTTAGTCAGAGAAAGAGGAAATCCATACAACATAATTTATCAGTACTAAGAAATTGTGTGGACTAGTAAGTAAGCGTTTAAGTAAAATGGGGCTATTTTGTTTTGGCTTTCTGCCTGAGAGAAATATATTTGGTAATAAGCTGAGGTAAATTGTATTTTTAAGTATATATAATCAAAATTTTAAAAACATTTTTCTTAATTTTTGAAATGTAAAGTCTTTATGTATAAAGTTTTATTTCCTAAAATAGGACATTTTCCCATATTTCTTCCTTTCATTAGCTCTTTATCAAGATTGCTTTTTCCTGCTGTGGACGACAACCTGCTTAAATTCCTTTATGATGATAATCAACGTGTTGAGCCTGAGTGGTATATTCCTATAATTCCCATGGTTTTAATAAATGGTGCTGAGGGCATTGGTACTGGATGGGCTTGTAAACTACCCAACTATGATGCTAGGGAAATTGTGAACAATGTCAGACGAATGCTAGATGGCTTGGATCCTCATCCTATGGTAATTATTTAGAACTTACTGCTTATATTGTTTATTAACAAATGATAATGTATGAACTACAAACTCCAGTCATTTTAGAAAAGTAGTGGAAGGAACCATTTGCATTTTGGAACGTATTGCAGAAAATAAAGACCTTTTTAGTGTGTAACTTGATATGTGCTTATAGAAAAAGATACAAGCTTTAGAAAAAGCCTGGAGATGAGGATTATAAGTAGAAGCTTTATTGAAAATTAAAAATACCTCATATTTCAGGTTTGTAGACATCTAAATTATATAGAGAATAGTGTTTTTTTACAACAAAATTACATGCAGCTTTGTTTTTGTTCTCAAACTAAGTCATATCAGAATTGTAAGGAATCTTAAAAACACATTGTATATATTTTCATATATCCCCATATTTTTAAAATTTTTGCTTCTATATCATCCACTGTGCTTGTTTTTGTCCTAAATTACCTCCAAGAGAAACTTCTCAAAAAAGCGTCCTCTCTTCTTCTGTGTGATTTAAAATCATCTGGAAATTTCCCTTTATCATGATACACTTAAATACATTTAAATTTTTGTATTACAAAAATGGTAGTGTTCATTGTAGAAAACATAAATAAGAGGAAAAAATACTTGATAAAACCAGCATGTGGAAACAAACTTTTTATTTTTATGTATTTCTCTCCAAGTTCTATTTCATTCTTGTATTTTAAAATAAAATATTGAGTATGATTTAAAAATCTTTTTCTCCTTAAATACTTTAAAGTACTTTAAAATATTTCTAATAGAAACATAAAATGCTTTATGATTATAGTGTTTTAATTCTTTCAGATGTGTTTTAGACTATTAGGACAATTTATTTGGTCAGTACATGCTTTTCATACGTTCGATGTATAGGTAGGTATATATATTGTTTATAGAAAAATATATATGTAGAATATTCAAAATATTCAAGCAGACTATGAAAGAAGAGTAGTAGTATGGAAGGCAAATCATTGGAGAAAAGTTGGAAAGTTAGATTGGGTCCCGACTGTGGAAGACTTTCAAAATAACATCCAAGGAGTTTGATTTTAAAGGATTATTAATCGAGGGGAGAAGGAGGTATAGAGGCAATAGACTGAAAAATAAATATTCCAAAAAGACTAGGAAAGATGAAGCTAAGGGTTTTTGTGTATGTGTGTGTGTGTTTTAAAGATTATAGATTAATTTATTTGAGACAAAGAGTGAGAGCAGAGGGAGAGGGAGAAGCAGACTCCCCACTGAGCATGAAGCCCAAGGCTGGGTGGTGATATCCCAGGACTCTGAGATCATGATCTGAGCCAAAGGCAGACACTTAACAGACTGAGCCACCTAGGCATCTAAGCAAAGGTTTTGAGATTGGGAGACACTAAGATTATATTAACAGAAGCTATGCATTCAAGATTGAGTGATTATTGGGAGATGGACTACTAAGGTTGAGGAATTTAGTTTCAGTCATGTTAATTTGGTAGTAGTAGTAGACCATAGACTAAGGGGCATTCAGATATTGTACTGGCAGTTAGGAGAGAAGTCAGGGCCTTAAGTTATTTTTATTTTTTCTCTGCAGCTTCCAAACTACAAAAACTTTAAAGGAACCATCCAAGAGCTTGGTCAAAACCAGTATGCAGTCAGTGGTGAAATATTTGTGGTGGATAGAAACACAGTAGAGATTACAGAGCTTCCAGTTAGAACTTGGACACAGGTTAGTAGAAGTATTTTAGCTGACTCTCAGGAGGTCAGTGCAATGCTTTCTGGGACGAATATGATTCCATCATTGTTTGTCCTAAGTCTTTATAGTGTTTAAAAATTCCTATATACATTTTGACCATCCAGTTGAATTTGTGCTTTGAATATTCAAATAGTAATTTAGAAGTTTAATTTCTCTAAATGTTGAATTTTTTTTTCTTTAAAGATTTTATTTATTTGACAGAGAGAGACCACAAGTAGGCAGAGCAGCAGGCAGAGAGAGAGGGGGATGCAGGCTCCCCTCTGAGCAGGGATCCCGATGCAGGGCTCAATCCCATAACCCTGAGATCATGACCTGAGCCGAAGGCAGAGGCTCAACCTACTGAGCCACCCAGGCGCCCCTAAATGTTGAATGTCTTAAGCTAGCTTGGAATCCTTATGACTATGGTCAATAAATTCATGTCTGTATCAGCTGTTACAGATCTTAAAGTATGCATGTCCTTTCTTGTCAGATGGAGTTGACCGTCATTCTCTTTATACTTTCAGCCTTTTCCTTGCCCTTTGGTGTATGAGCAAATCAGAACCATTACGTTGTGTATCTTTCACCATTGAGCCCCCCCATATATAGTCCTCTATAGCGACTGGGCAGAAGATAGAGGGAAGTTTTTCTTTTTTCTGACCAGAGTTGGGAATCTTCACAAAATTGCATGACTTGGTAGTATGAGAACATCAATGTGTGTCAGGAAAATAATAATTTATTTTTAAATCTTTTATAGGTATACAAAGAACAGGTTTTAGAACCAATGCTCAATGGAACAGATAAAACACCAGCATTAATTTCTGATTATAAAGAATATCATACTGATACAACTGTGAAATTTGTGGTGAAAATGACTGAAGAGAAGCTTGCACAAGCAGAAGCTGCTGGATTGCACAAAGTTTTTAAACTTCAGACTACTCTTACTTGTAATTCCATGGTAACTGATTAGATTTTCTATTTTAATGTTTCTTCCATGCCATAAGTAGAATTTTTATAATTGGTTTCATGATGGTTGTGGTTGTAGTAAATCTGAATGGTTTTCCCCCTGATATTTGCTGAAGACTCTGTAAAGGTGCATTCCTTTAGATTATTATCCACTACTCTTAATCCCAACTCTGCATTTGTACATCTGGGCTTGAGCACATAGGATACACAAACTGACCAAAAGTTATTGGAGTGATTAGTGCAGGATTTTCATGTTTTTCATGCCTATTTCTGGTAGCATTTTAATTGTGGAGTACTTCTCCCCATAATTCTAATCTGTTTTATTAAACTTGTATATTTGTGTTTGTATGTAATTGGTGAGAAAGGTAGAAAGTGAACATGTATGATTACCCTCATTCCATTCCAAATGAGCTTTTAGGCATAAAGAAAAAAATCCAGTAGCACAGTGGCTGAGACAAACTGCCATCATCTACTAAGAAAGACAGATAGAAAAAAGGAGAAAAAGGATAGAGAAGAAGTAAAATTTTCCTCCAAATTGAGAAAGTTTGAATGAATTGTAATTATAAACAGAGACAAATATACATCTATTGAGTATATAGAGGAGAGAGAACTTTAATGTTTATAAACTTAGAATGTTTTTAGTTTGAAAAAAATGTTCTTAGGTGGTTTTATAGCCATTTTGAATTAGAACCTTTTTTTTTTAATTAAAGATTTTATTTATTTATTTGACAGAGAGATCACAAATAGGCAGAAAGGCAAACTGAGGGAGAGAGGGAAGCAGGCTCCCTGCTGAGCTGAGCCTGTTGCGGGGCTCAGTCCCAGGACCCTGAGACCATGATCTGAGCCGAAGGCAGAGGCTTAACCCACTGAGCCACCCAGGTGCCCCTAGAACCTTTTTTTTAAAGGACCTGTTTTTATTTTCAAAATTATTTTAAATATTTTCATTGTTCTGAGAATTTATCAGTTTCTTAGAGTTACCAAAAGAATATTTACCGAAATGTACTTAATTGTTTTGGTTCTGTTTAACAACTTTTAGGGGTGGTATGTGTTCATTTAACTGTGTTATAGTTATTTTAAATACTGTAGATGTCATACAGGTTAAAAGTACCAATACAGATTTATGTCATCTTCAAAAACTGTGTTTTCATTAGGTACTCTTTGATCATATGGGATGTCTCAAGAAGTATGAAACTGTTCAAGACATCTTGAAAGAATTCTTTGATTTACGATTAAGTTACTATGGTTTACGTAAGGAATGGCTTGTAGGAATGTTGGGAGCAGAGTCCACAAAGCTTAACAATCAAGCCCGTTTCATTTTAGAGAAGATACAAGGAAAAATTACTATAGGTAAGATGCAATCTTTAAAAAATTAAACGTTAGTTAAAATGGAAAAAAAAAATCTTTATTAATAGAAGACATTTTTATCAGTAGAATATAAACAAATACAAATTGAATCTCTTTTCTTGATCCTAACTTTATTTTTCCCTCACATAGAGAATAGGTCAAAGAAAGATTTGATTCAAATGTTAGTCCAGAGAGGTTATGAATCTGACCCAGTGAAAGCCTGGAAAGAAGCACAAGAAAAGGTAATCATTTGCAGAACAAGACATTCAGAGAAGCTTTTAAAAGCAAATTCCAAAACAAACAAAAAACCCAATCCCTAAATTTTAAATTTAGTACTGCTATAAAGGTGCCGAGTTGTCTGTTTGGAGACTGAAGTCTTCTGTTTATCCACAGAACAGATACAGTACAGGAATTTGCAGTGCACACCCACCACAAAGCACTTTGCCAGTGTGACTCAACCAGGGCCTGGAGAAATGACTCCAGGTGTGAGAAGGTAGCTCAGTCTTGTTGGCCTTTTTTCTGAGCCTGCCATTAAAGGGTGTTGTTTGTGGTGGTGGTTTTTGTGAGGTGCATGTGTACTATCTGGGAATGATACTGGGTAGCACATACATCATTTCACACTGGTCTTACTATGGTGATAGTATGGTATCCAGTCACCATTCACTTCGTCTGGTTTTGGTTTATGCTGGGAAGACTAGAGACAAAATGTTTAATATTATAGTGTTATTGAGCACCAAGTATGTGCTCTGCCCTGTGCTTAGATCTTTGACTAGAGAGTTAAACCCTGGAACTTCAGATTAAAAGTCTGATGTTTTATTAATTAAATTGTCCATTTCGGATCATAAAGGACTAGTATTAATTCAGTGAATGGAATATTGAAACTTTGAGAGTCTTCTCAAGAATTTCTTGCTATTGTGTATAATTAAAGAAAAATTTAAAACAATACAACATTGTGATTGAGAACACAAATGTACAAAAGGAAGAAAATTATGGAGATGACTAATTTTTTACTTAATTAGAATGTGTATATTATCATACTGATAATGTTATTATCCTTAAAAAATACAGTTATGATTATATGACATAACTTAAACTGACACTTCAAACTTCCTTACATTTGTGAATTCTAAACCCACAGTGTTTTCCATATTTTTTATCAACTACATTGACATGCTTTTTTAATATTATTTAAACTTTTTAAAATTTTGGTCAGTAGAATGCCAGATATTAGAGCAAGTAAAATTAGAAGAAATTATATATTTAATAATTACATATTAAGATAATAGACTTATTTATTGTTTGGGGAAAATGGGGTGGGACAGGATGGGGAGTATTCAAAATTAAGATGATCCAAGCACTTTGCTTTTCTTTTAATGTATTTTACTGCATTTTTGAATCCCAAATTACGGTTTATACACTGCTTGCCCTTCTGTATGATTGTTGGTTTAAACTATATCTTAAAAAATATTAACTAGTAAACTAGTTAATTTAATGCCTAGTTTTAAAAGGTAAAGGTGTGTAGGGATTGAGAATGCCCTTCCAGTGGAAGTAGACTTTATGGGAAAAAACCTAGTGGTTGGTTTCAAAAATTTCATTGTCACCATCAAAAATTTCTCAGCATCTTGACCATGTGTTCACTTTGGGAGTTAAGGTAATAAAAGGAGCTGCTCTTATAAGAGTGTCCTATTGTGTAGATTTGGAGAAGAGAGAATTTATAAAGGAGATAATTATGAGATTAGAGTTTTTTTTTTTTTTAAACATAATAGAATTCTGTCTGTGGAACTTAAAATTTTTCTTGATTTCTGAAAATATCCTTAGTTATCTTCATGTTAAACAATGATGATACACATATATTCATTGAGTGTTTGTTAATGATACTTTGGGTGTCCTCAAAATCTAGATCAAATAGATTACTAAACTGTGGATCTAAACAGGATTTTATGACACCTTAATAATATTTTAATAGTAGGGTAACAACTTAAATATTCCAAAGAAACACACTGTTTCATGAAGAATTTTTAAAAATGGTAGAATTGACTAATTTGTTGTAAATACTGTTTGTCTAGGTACTTATTAATCATTGATCAACTCAGCAACAGCATTTCTTATTTGGCTATTGTTGCTTAATTGAATTCATAGTTTTGTTTATGTAATGAAGCATGTTGCTTTGCAATTTCTATTTTTATCCCTTCTAAAGTACACTAAACTTTACTTCATATATATACACATTATTTTACTGAAAATTTTAAACTGAAAACAATTTTTTTCTTTTTTGGCTACCAAAAGTGAACTTTTTGTTTTGTGGAGTGTCATGGTTAACTCAGTCATTTTTAATGATCTGAGTGCCTTAAATAATTTAAATGCAGTTTTATTTAATGGCTCTTGTTACTTTAAACATCTTAGAGGTGATGTCACCTATAAGAACTTCTATTAAATTGACTGGATTTTGAAATTTAACGCTAGCATAAGAGGATTTTTTATTGTGATCTTTTTGAGGAAAAAAAGCCTTATAAATATAATTTTAGAATACTCCTCACAATTCCTCTTCTAACTTAGAAGAGGAATTAAATTCCTAATTGAACTTTTTGTATGTACATGAGTATTCTTGCTTTAGAGAATTTTTTATTAAGAAATCATACTTAATGAGTGGCCGTACCTTACCATATTTATATTACAACTGTAAAACATTCTCGATAAGTGATACTTATTTTGGGTTTCAAATTGTTCATTCACTCACCAATATAAAAGTCTGACAAGATGCAGTGATTAAACATTAGTTCTACTCTTTTAATTTCCAGATATGTGGTATCTTCTCATTTCATGACTTAGTGCCTGGGCAAAGCAGTTAATTTTTCATCAGATTCCTAGATAAATGGGGAGTGAATATACTCATTCCTTTTGAAGACTTACTATTGTGTATTTTTAGAAAACTTTTTATAGGAAATCATTTTTTTATAGGTCATCCTGCAGATAATCTAAAAAATCCCCAATCACCCTTAAGATAAGAGTACTAAGAGTATAGCATTTATGAAATTTTTAACTCAGTATTCAGTAAAATTCAGCCATTGATTTGTTACCATACAGCACTTTAATATAAAGTTTGTTATTTTTTACAGGCAGCAGAAGAGGAAGAAACACAAAACCAGCATGATGATAGTTCCTCTGATTCAGGAACTCCTTCAGGCCCCGATTTTAATTATATTTTAAATATGTCTCTGTGGTCTCTTACTAAAGAAAAAGTTGAAGAACTGATTAAACAGAGAGATGCAAAAGTATGAACTTTTGTGGGTTAAATAATTTGAAACTATTTCAGTATTATCCATTTCTTTTTCTTTTTCCAAAAAGAAGCATTTTGATTTACCTTTTATGTATTATTAAGTTACCGAATGTTTAAATTATACTGCTTTCTTATTATAGGGGCGAGAGGTCAATGATCTTAAAAGAAAATCTCCTTCAGATCTTTGGAAAGAAGACTTAGCAGCATTTGTTGAAGAACTGGATGTAGGTTAAGTCTCCATTAAAGTATATATGGAAAAATAATGTTTATGAAATAAGAAAATTCTTCTTTAATTATTTCAGTTTCTTTTAACTCTGTAAAGGTTAATATGTTTATAAGCCACGTTAGGAGTAAACTTCTAGCTATATGAAGTTATAAAGAAATGCTCTGTCTGGAATAGATGAATGTAAAAAGCTATATGGAGCTGGAATTTAGAATAAATTGAATTCTGTTACTTTCTATCAGTTAAGTTTTCCTAATTTCAGAATAGCTTATTGATTCAGTCTCTTCCCTCAAAGAGGTAAGAACAAAATATATCTGATTTTTACAAAGTAGAATGATAGTGTCTTTAGGTTTATAACAGAGAAATTTTAAGTTTTTTTGCTTTTTTTTAATAATTTAGTTTTTTCCAGGTAGAATTCCATTTTTCTAAAAAGGTAGAGAAAGAAAATATGAACTTTTTCTCAAATTGCCCAATTTGTCATAGGATCTTAGAGTTAGAAGGGACCATGTAGGTCTTTTTGTTACTACCTCCTTGTTTTACAAATGAGAAACTAGTTAGACAGCCTTGGGACTACAACCCAGATCTTTTAACTTATAACTTTTTTAACGTTTATTTTAGATTAGATCGGTTGAAAGGAAAGGTTTATTCATTAATGAATGATAGTACTTTAAACTTCTTATGCAGTAGGGGGTCTCTTTTCTAATGAGTTGTTTTTGCATCCACCCTCTTCCCCTTGCCCCCTTTATGATTATATTTCAGAAAGTGGAAGCACAAGAACGGGAGGATATTCTGGCTGGAATGGCAGGAAAAGCAATAAAAGGTAAAGTTGGCAAACCTAAGGTGAAGAAACTTCAACTGGAAGAGACAATGCCCTCACCTTATGGGAGAAGAATAGTTCCTGAAATTACTGCTATGAAGGCAGATGCCAGCAAAAAGTTGCTGAAGAAGAAAAAGGTATGACATATCTCTTGTTTTAGCTCATTGGTAGAGTCCATCTTCGCAGTGATGTATATATATATTTTAATTTTACTGTGTGCTTAAGTCATGCTTTGTTTCTAATATATTTCACTGTGATAGGAAATCATTTGTTCTCTGAGAACAGTTGGTCCACAGAAAGAAAATGTAAGTCAGGAATCCACATATACGTAAAGAGTTAGTTAATTCTGGTTTGTTGTTGTTTTTTAGATTTTTATTTATTTATTTGACAGAGATCACAAGTACGTAGAGAGGCAGGCAGAGAGAGAGGAGGAAGCAGGCTCCCGGCTGAGCAGAGAGCCGGATGCGGGGCTTGATCCCAGGACCCTGTAATCATGACCTGAGCCGAAAGCAGGGACTTTAACCCACTGAGCCACCCAGGCGCCCCTAGTTGATTCTGTTTTTTAAATGAGAGAAATACTTTATTTAGCAGCATTCTACTTACAATCATGGAACAGCAACCAAAAAAGTGTGTCAGCTTAAAAATAAAACTTTAGTTCTACATTATGACAAATTCAAGAAGTCTAATTAGCAGAAAAGGGTCTGTGTGGTTTTCAAAGTGATTTTTTTTTAACTATTTATTTGTCATTACTGTTAGTTAAAAAAATTTACCAAGCACCTCTTATGTCATTGACATTGACTGGTGCTGTTCATGATTTAGAAGTATGGGACTTACTTGGCCTCTAGCAGGTTGGGCAAGAGTTAGGCAGAAGAAGGAAACACTGAGAGGGCTGATCATAGTGAGGAAAGAGGAGGCATGCTAGTCTGAAAGAGGCAGATTTTTCTAGGCAGTTTGATTTTAGAACCCAGGAGATATGTAGATATGTCCAATAGTCTAATTAGATCTTGGGAAACGAGCCTCAGAGTTGGAGAGGTTGGAGAGTTCTCTGAACTAATACTTGAAAGCATTGTGATGCCAGAGAGATCTCTCGCTTCCACTGTTGTGATAAACTGACATCTATACTATTTCCCTCTTACCTAGCTTCCTACCACACACAGGTTCCTCAGGAAATGACTTCTCTTCTTGTCAGTTGATGTCTGTTCTTAGCACTCTTCTCTTTACCTTACATAGTCTCAAGTAATCTCATCTATGCCATTTTTTCACTCACACTGATGACTCCTAAATCTATGCCCCAAGCCGTAACATTTTCAGGAGGGCCAGGGTAATAAAGCCACCTGAATGCCCAGTGCCCAAACTTCACATATCTGAAGCTGAGCCCATTATCCTTATTTCAAAACCTCTTCCCCCTCTGTGTCTTATCAGCCATCACTTAACAAGTCCAGAACCTGGGACTTCGTCATTTAATCAGTAAATAAATCCTATTGATTGCCTATGAAGCAATTCCAAAATCCACCCTCTTAATTTCATCCCCAGTGATATTATCTTAGAATTCCATAAGTTTTCTTTGACGGAAGTGTTCCTCTTAATTAGTCTTCCTGTCTCTAGTGATTTTATCATGACTTCTACTTTTTTCCCACTTCATTCATCTCTGTCTAGTCTCTTATTACCCAAGTGGTATTTCCAAAAATGAGTCTGATTATTGCACAGATGCTTAAAAGTTTTCAGTGACTCCCCACTGACTACATCCAGATTCTGGTGTTCAGTGATTTAGCAACTGCATACCTCCTTGTGTTTCTCTGTGGCTACTCTTCCCTCTTTTTCTTTCCTCAAATCCTAGCAGACTGTTTGTAATTCCCTAAATACTATGTGGCTATCATGCCTCTTGTGTTTTTGCCTGGGATGCTCTTTCTTCCTTTCCTTTCTTCAGCTATCAAACATACATGATTCTTTTCAAAACCCAATTAGAAGGGCCCCTTCTCTGTGGAATCTTCCCTTAACCCTGCTTTGGGCAGAGTTGCTCATGTCTCCCTACGGGTTACTTTTACACCTCCCTCCATATTTGTTATTTGTATTGTAATGACTTGCCCTTGTGTCTTTCTCTTTTAATAATCTGAGGGTAGGGAGACTTTGACTAATGCCTAGCAGTGCATGATATGTTTGCTTATCTTCCTTCAATAATCTGATGTTTTTCTAGTATGTAGAGGCCTGAACTATAGGAGCTTATTTTGCAGGTACACTTTGGTGTATTTTCCTATTGGTGTGAAAGTCCCTTTGCTAATCAAAAGCTGCCTTCTTATTTTTTACATTTTCTTTTAAGTAGCTGTCATCTCATAGAGTGTAGCAGAGTATTAGAGTGGTAAGCAGTATCATTTGCTATAGATAATAAAGTAAAACATGGTCTGATCAAAGTCCTGTTTGGACCTCAGTGAATCACATTTTATTGTTTTTTTAGTTATATCAAGAAGTGACCTATGGCTGGAATTATATCTCTAAAATGTATGGCGTTAATTTTTATTTTTATTTCTGGTTATTTATTTGCTTATTTGTTTAATGTGTAGGGTGATCTTGATACCACAGCGGTAAAAGTAGAATTTGATGAAGAATTTAGTGGAACACCGGTAGAGGGTACTGGAGAAGAGGCATTGATCTCGTCAGCTCCTGTAAATAAAGGTCCCAAACCCAAAAGGGAAAAAAAGGAACCTGGTGAGGAATTGTTATAAAGTTTTTTGTGAGAGAAAAATATATATGTACAGGGCATTACTAGGTTATTTTTTTTTCTCCCTTAAACTGTTTTTTCTTCTAATGGTTAATGTAATTTCTCAATTTTCATGGACATTTGTTATTTTATAATTAACCTTTCATTATTAAGTTTTATTTTTACTAATGATCTTTGTACAAGTATTGATACATATTTTATTGTTTTGTTTTTAGGCACCAGGGTGAGAAAAACACCTACATCCTCTGGTAAATCCAGTGCAAAGAAAGTGAAGAAACGGAATCCTTGGTCAGATGATGAATCCAAGTCAGAAAGTGACCTGGAAGAAACAGAACCTGTGGTTATTCCAAGAGATTCTTTACTTAGGAGAGCAGCTGGTATTTTGATACATTTTATATTTATTCTATTGTATATTATAGTTGGACCAAGTTAATATTACTCATATAAGTTAGTAGTATTATCGATGCTATTGAAGTACTAAATTGTTAGTATTTCAGAAGTTACAGCTCATGAAGACAAAATTGCTTTACAGAATAAGGTTTTTAGCAGTGTTAGACATAACTTGATTCACTTTAGAACGATTTTTCTTATTGATTTTTATTAGAATGTTTGGGTTATATTCCCTCCATAGTTTGAAGATGTTTGGTAAAAATGTACCTTGGTTAAACTAACAGTGATATATCAATAGAAGTGCTTTGTAGTTTTGTTTGTTTCATTTCCCCCCCCCATGAAAAATTTCCTCCTACTTTAGGAGTCTGATTCCATGCACATCACATAAATTTATATAACTGCAGTGCTAGAGTTAGGATAAAGATACCATTTTGTTATTCTATATTGTTAAGTACCCAGTTTTATCCTTTCTGAATATTCATTAATTTGAAGTCTGCAAGTACTTAAAAATTGAGTGTCCTGTTTTATCGATTTCTTCTCAAATTTTATTAAGCCCTAATTTACTTAAAATGAATGATACCATATTATGGTTATTTTACCTCTGGAAGATACTTTTTAGATTATATGTCAGGCCTTAAATTCTTTGGTTCTCTAATCACCAGTGATTTACTTTCTTTTCCCAGTGTGCATAGATAGTACAATGTAGGTGAATTAACATGAGTAATAAGTTATGTGAAAATTAATTTATTAAGTGCTTCAAAATTGTAATTAGGCCTTTTCATACATCTAAAATGAAGTATAAAATTACATAGCACCCAAATGTTTTAAAAATTTTATTCCATAATATATGCTAGAAATTATAAAAGTTATTTGCATTATACCAATGTGCCTCCCCCATAGTTGGTACCATTTTATGCTTTATATTAAATTATTGTTTTAGTAATATGCTCAGGTCTTAACTTTATTCTCATTCATCTGAAGAATTACTGTCTGTCATTTCTTAGTGAAACTGAATACAAGATAGAAGTTTTTATGCAAGAGGTTAAAAGGAAGTTTAGCACTAAGACTAGTAAAATTGGTCTTTTATCATTGTAGAAATGGGAAATCTTAGTAATCACTTTTACAATGGCCTATATTCACCACTATTTCTGAGTTAATATTTAAGTATGACAAACAGCACCCTAATAATCTCATTTATGTTCTCCTCTCATAGTCCAGGATGAACACTTAACATTACCAAAGTAATTGAGGCCACAAAGTTTTTGGCCTCCCCCCCCCCAGTCCCCCCCAACCCTAAATGCTTGTCTTTTTCTTTTTTCTCTTGTGTTAGAGATAGCTGGAATATTTTTCAAATGATTATTCATAGTATGTCACGTAGATAAAGTTGGATTTGAGTTTAACCTTCGCTTTTATTTTTCTCCTAGCGGAAAGGCCTAAGTACACATTTGATTTCTCAGAGGAAGAGGATGATGATGCTGATGATGATGATGATAATAATGATTTAGAGGAGTTGAAAGTTAAAGCATCTCCTATAACAAATGATGGGGAAGATGAATTTATTCCTTCAGATGGCCTAGATAAAGATGAATATACATTTTCACCAGGCAAATCAAAAGCTACTCCAGAGTAAGTAAGGAAGCAACTACTATTCAGTTATGTGGTGCAGTTAGTTATTTAGACATCTATTAAAAGATCTCCTGGTAAGCTGTGTCTAAGAATTTACCATCATTCGAGGTAAGGTCCTCTTCACAAAGGAAAAAGACTGGGTAATACTGCAGCTGTTTACTGAACTGTTGCTATATCTCATAGCATGGACTGCCAGGTTTTTTTTTTCCTCATAAAGGGCTCTACAGAAAATATTTCAGGCTTTACAGGCCATATGGTCTCTGTCTATGTAGACTTAACTAAGTACTAAGTCTATGTATACTTAACTATCTTGTATACACAACACCCTACTCAGTGTTGCCATTTTAGCAAGAAAGGAGCCACAAACAATATGTAAATGAACAAGGGCAGCTGTGTTCCAGTAAAACTTTGTTTATAAAAACAGACAGTAGGCCTATGGGACATAGTCCGACAACATGGTTTGGAGAAGTCACTAAAACTTTACAACTGGGAGGTTTAATTTTTTTCCTTAACTTTGGCCTTGATTGATTTTTCATTTATTATTATTATTATTACTAGAGAGTATTAAACGGTAATGTGTAGAATGTGAAGTTTGTGAGCTATTTCAAATTTTATTTTTTAAAATTTTTTTATTATGTTCAGTTAGTCAACAGACAGTACATCATAAGTTTTGTTGTAGTGTTTTTTCTTCATTATTGCATATAACATGCATTGCTCATCCCAACAGCTTATTTCAGATTTTTAAAGGAAGTGCTTTATTATCTGTTTAAAGAAGTGTTTTATCATATGCAGTCTAGGATCAGAAATAGGATTACTGATGACTTTGACAGAGATTCAGACAGTCTCCTTAGGTTTTTGGCAATGATTTACTGATGTTGAATTCTGGAACAGTTCTGTTAATCATAAAATGTAATGTAGCGGTATTTTGAATAACTTTCGTTCAACTTCCATTCTCTTACATTAAATCATTGGCTTTTCTGGTGTCTCTCTGTGTGTATGTGTGCACACCTGTGCATATGAGACAGAAAAAAAGAATTTGATTGCCCTGTCTTTAACAAAGAGAATTATAATTGTGGTTGTTTAAATTATATTGTGGTTGTTTAAATTTTTCTTTCTGATAGAAAATCTTCACATGACAAAAAAAGTCAAGATTTTGGGAATCTCTTCTCATTTCCTTCGTACTCTCAGAAGTCAGAAGATGGTATGCCCATTTGGTCTTTCATTGGTTACTATGTTATTGCTCTGGACTTTTTATAAGTAGAAATTGTTTTTGTACATTTCCCTCATCATAATAAAGTTTATTTACTTTTCCTGAGGTAAGTACCTGTTACTTGGTCAGATAGGCAATATGGAACCATTTAGGTGAGCAGGTAGATGTGTGTATGAAGTGTATGGATGTGAATATAATGTTTTAATAAAGAAAAAGAGAAAGAAATATTGGGACATGAAATTTGATTTTCATGGCAATACGAGTATATATGTGACGGTTTTTTAAAAACTACAGGGACTAATATTCAGATTTGTAATGTTAAACTGTAGTAACTTAAAGACTGAACCCTTCACTGAAGCAAATTTAATTGGGGTATATGCTTTCTATTCCCTATATTTTTGTGTGCAAAAATTTTTTTTAAAGATTTTATTTATTTGACAGAGATCACAAGTAGGCAGAGAGCCAGGCAGAGAGAGACGGAGAAGCAGGCTCCCTGCTGAGCAGAGAACCCTATGCGGGACTCAATCCCAGGACCCTGGGATCAGGACCTGGGCCAAAGGCAGAGGCTTTAACCCACTGAGCCACCCAGGCACCCTGTGTGTGAAATTTTTAAGGTCAAAACAATCTATGTAGACTTAACAGTCTTGTACACACACACACGCGCGCGCGCATGCAGACAGACCTAGATCTTGTATATGTTCTGTGAATATAGATAGGCATTTTTGACAGCATGTCAAAACATTTGTATAAAACTATCACATCCAGGGCGCCTGGGTGGCTTAGTTGGTTGAGCGACTGTCTTCAGCTCAGGTCTTGATCCTGGAGTCCCAGAATTGAGTCCTGCATCAGGCATCCTGCTCAGCGGGGGTCTGCTTCTCCCTCTGACCTTACCCTCTCATGCTCCCTCACTCTTGTTCTCTCTCTCTCAAATAAATAAGTAAAATCTTAAAACAAAAACAGAAACAAAAACCTATCACATCCAAGTCGATATTTTGAGAGTCCCTGTTTTCATTTGACAGAGGGAGGGACGGAGGGAGAAAGGGAGGGAGGAACTGCTTAGTTAATTGAGTGTAAAAGTAAACTGAAAGTAAGCCTACCTGCCTTTTAAACTGACCTTTAATGATTTAAAGTTGTTAGTATTCTCAGCTCTGAACATTATTACTGATCTTCCTGAAATGGTTAATAGTGTTAGATGTGTAGATATTACAATAATCACAGTGAGAACTTTTTAGTATTCCATTTTAAAATAAATCCTTATTTTTGAGTTGGTCATTTATATTTTAAATGATGAACATTTGGGACTATTAAGAATTTTTATTACTTTATGCATTTCTATATTGTTTTAAAATAGAGTTAACGTGAAATATGACATTGCTATTTTTTTGCTTTCAGCTGTTTATTATGGACTGTATGATCACAAAGTAGAAATTCATAAGCTCAATTCTCTAGCTAAAGAGAAGTCATCAGTACAAAGAATCAAAATTTAACTATTAAGTGGTCCTTATAAAATCTCTTTACCTAAAAACTTTGTAATTTTTAGATTCAGCTAAATTTGACAGTAATGAAGAAGATTCTGCCTCTGTATTTTCACCATCATTTGGTCTGAAACAAACAGATAAGGTTCCAAGTAAAACTGTAGCTGCTAAAAAGGGTATGTACTTATTTAATGTTGTTAAACATTGCATAAATAATACAAAGTTGATATTAAAGAAAATTTAATATAATTTGAAACTGCACTTGGACTTCAATAGAAAATACTATAAACGCATGTAAGGAGACTTCCTCTTGTTTTCTAACCATATGAGGTAATTATTAAAATGTGTATAAGATCTCATTCTAAAGCTGTTGTAATTATAAAATAATCCCATTCATTGATACTGAAGATAACTTTCTAGTAAGGTCTCCTGTAGTTGTTAGGTTATAAAATAGATTAAAATTTTGTCTTGCTAGTAGCCGTTGTTATCTATGTAGGACATATCTTAATGCCTCATTTGGAATGATTGGTCAGTTCAGCGGAGGTTCTTTTTGTGTCATAGAGCTTCATTCTTATCCACAACCTTAGGTTGTCCATAAATACAAGTTGATTTGACTTAATTAATGAATCTGTTATTAGTATCAAGGTACATACATACTCCTGGTAATTTTGAAGGAGGTTAGTATTAGTGCTTTGTGTTTAAAAAGATAGGTGTTCCTTACACAGCAAGTAAATAAACATACAGTATGGACTATCTTTTCAGTACCTTACAAATGTAAAATACACAGTACCATTGTAGACTCAGACATGTATTAGATATAGCAGAACAGCAACAAAAATCCCAACTTAATTTTGATTGCACTAGGACCATGGTAAGAAATGAACTAATGAGCTATAGAAGCTTCTCTGGCCAACACATCAGGTACTCTTCCCATAGCACTTCAATACACCAGGATCTATATTTCTTTGCATTAGAACTTTGTTACTCTGTTGGAGTGTTCATATTTCCCACCCCAGCCACCCTTTACCAGTGATTGAGAAAAGCTGGTTTACAAATACATTAGTGCTTTTGCCTCTCGGATAGGCTAACTCTGGGATATGTGTTTTACAGTAACTCAGGAATTGCTTATGGTAAGAGAAGCTCAGAGATAAGCCCTCAGAGGGATGACAGGTTTCTGTCTTCACATCTCATTTTTAAACTTTTTTTTTACTTCCTAAATAAATACTTGTACTTGAGTCTCTGCTTTGCTTCTGGGGAGCTCATGAGACAGGCCCTACTTTCCCTTCATGCATCTTTTTTTAAAATTGTCTTCATGTGAGCATTTTGTAACCACCCTGAAAACCTGGGAGCTGTATTACTTCTTTGAACGTATCAACCTGTTTCCTTCATCAAGCTCCTCTACTTCTCTTTAACCTAATGAATTCGAGAGGAGTATTAGCTAAAAGGCTAGCATACACCACCTGTCCTATTTGCTTATTTCACCAGCAGTTGAACTAGCCCTGTGTCAGTTGCGTGGGTGATCCCCGTGTGAAATAGTTGAAGCCCTCAGTTTTCCTCTAGCCTCTTCTAAAACTACAAATACCACTTCAAGAAGAGGATGCATTCCATCCCTCTGGGAGGTCATCTATATTAACTCCAAATTACATATATTACTGTACAAGTTAAATTCTGTAGCTCCAGTGGATTATAGCAAAAAACTCATAGTACTCAGATAACCTGACTTGAATTTGCGTGGTAGAGTTTTAAGTGCTGCCTAACACTGCAAGCCTGCAAACTCTAATGAAGAAAAAAGGTGGTTTCTGGAACACATGGCTATATCAAGCCTATACTCGTGCTAGGAACTGCCTGCCATGTGGCTCTGGTAGTACATTTAGTCATAAGGACTTAGGGGGAAGCCACAAAATCTGTGGCTATCACTGCCACTTGCCGTTCGAATGAGGGGCCTTCACCCTAGCATCTCAGATTGGGCCTGGGAATACATTTCCATATAATTAGCCTGTTTGTTTTAAATAGAAAAGTCTGGTTAGTGTAATGCTTTTTTCTTCCCCCAAAGTAGGTTTTACTAATCGCACAAGTAAATACTGATTTATCACAGTTTTCTCATAGACTGTAAATCTGAAAAAAAGGTCTATTTTAAAAACAAAATTCATAAAAACAAAGGCCTTTGGGTTTATTGTGTACTTACCTGGAACCTTCATATTTTTTTCCATATAAAAGTGCCATGTCTGGATTTCAGCTTTTGGGTGGAAGCGAATCAGCTTCTGTTCATGGTATTTAAGGGCCCTATAAAAATGTGTGTGTCTGTTTTCCTCTAAAACATTTTAGAAGTTAGGACTTAATGTGATTATACTTGAGTTGTAATTAATGTCAAATATGTTACTTTTTTGTCATGACTATCCTGTAGTTTTACTACTGCTTTTAAAAAGTTACTGCTTGGTTCACTATAATGGCCTTTGCTTAAAATAATCTCACTTGAAATATCAAAAGACAAATTATTCATAATTAAATAAAACATTTTGTCATCTATGAGAAATTATTTGCCTTTATACTGGCACCAAGTGAAAGAAACCATTTTGTTATTTAAGGCTACTCAATTTCAGATCAGCAGTAAGAAATTCCATTGTTACAGGATTCACTGAGTGTGGTTTGTTGGTAAATATATTACATTGATTTATGAAATGGAAATTTGCTTACTAGGCAAACCATCTTCAGATACAACTGCTAAGCCCAAGAGAGCCCCTAAACAGAAAAAAGTAGAGCCTATCAACTCTGATTCAGATTCAGAATTTGGCATTCCAAAGAAGACTACACCCCTAAAAGGTAAAGATTACGTTACCCTGATTTATGCCATGTGGAAAAAAGTCTCTTCTACTCATTGAATTTAGAGGGACTATGTACCTATTTTTTTTTTATAAAGATTTTATTTATTTATTTGACAGAAATCACAAGTAGAGAGAGAGAGGAGGAAGCAGGCTCCCGGCTGAGCAGAGAGCCTGATCCGGGGCTCGATCCCAGGACCCTGGGATCATGACCTGAGCCGAAGGCAGAGGCTTTAACCCACTGAGCTACCCAGGCACCCCCCATTTTGTTTTAAATTGCTTTCCTCCTCAGTAAGCAATGTGTCTAAGAATCCGTGCTGAATTAAAGTCCAGAGGAAGTCTAGTACTTTATTTTATAAATCAGGGAATTGAGACTCAAAGAGGTGAAGTAAACAACTTGCACAGCTAAGAATGGTTCAAAGAACCCCAACCCCAGGCTGACTGTGTCTAATTAAAGTCAGATGAGGACTCCCAACCAACTAGAGAGTGACTCTGATTAGAGCTAGGACTTGGAGATGAGCTTTTTGCTCATCTAGGAAATGGAATTCCTATACTCAGGGACCTGTAAGGTCACCAACATGAGTTTTCCCTGGTACCCCCTCTTTTTCTTCAGAATCTAGAAAGTCTTCAAAGGTGCTTTTTAAAATATAATATTTTTTTTAAGGGTTGCCGTTCAACATTCTATCTAATCCACAGATATTGCCAGATATTAAGGTGGTAGTTGGGATAAGGAGATATACAGACCTACATGGAAAGAAGAGAGAATAGGGGCAAAAAGGAACAGTGACTGAGGCGGTCATTATGTATGGTATGCATGGTTGAAAACTTTGACAGATTCACAAGTGCCATTTCATCGATTTATCTGATAAACATCCCAAGGTCGTTTAGGTTGTCTTTACTAGTACAGTCTAGTTAGTCATAGCTCTTAAGGAATTTTTAAAATTTAGAATTGCACTAGTGGTATCTAGCATCATTGTAGGATGGAGACTATTTTGTTACCATTTGCATGTTACCTTTCCCCCTTCTTCCAATGAGAATAAGGGGTTAGGTAGATGGCAAAAATAAATAAATAAATAAATAAATAAAAATAACAGTAATAAGCTGTGTGTGGTACTTCGGAGTCTGAGAAGGAACATGGATTTGACCAATTATTGGTCAAATACATGATTAATACTGGGGGTTTATTCTAAGACTGTGCATCTTAGAATAGTTGTTACTAATGTGTGATAAGTAAAATTTTGAGTACACATTCAAATATAAAATTGGTACTACTGTATTACTTTTTAGTAATTCAGTTTATAATTTTAAAGGTACTAGTCTATGACAAATTAGAAACTAATTTTTTAAAATTTATTATTTTTTTTAAATCACAAGTTAGAAAGCACTCTTTGAAGACTTTTTTTTTTTTCAGGCGCAAGGACTACATGTTTAAAATGCCAGTGTTTTCTCTTGTGTATCAGGGACTTGGTCATTTAAATTTGTCACCAGGACCTTCCAACTATTTTTAAATGTATTTGTGAAATACTCTTTAGTCATATCATCCCAGAACTGAAATGATGCTGCCAAAACATTTTTATCTCATTTAGAGAACAGGATTGCAGTACTGATTGGGACATGCCAAAGAAGTGAAGTGTAATGTTGTGGCATGTATTTGTTATATTGCACTTAACCTTGAGAGGGGGGAAAAAAAAAACCTTTATGTTATTTTAAGGTAAAGGCCGAGGGGCAAAGAAAAGGAAAGCATCTGGCTCTGAAAATGAAGGTGATTATAACCCTGGCAGGAAAACATCCAAAACAACAAGCAAGGTAATTAGGAGGACCTTTTTAATGCATTGCTTTATGATGATCTATAACTGGCTTTGTTGGCTTATTACTGTGAATGTCTTTTAATAGCTTTAAACCTAGCCTGTCTGATACATAGGAGGTTTTGTATATGGTTAAAGAATTATCCAAGTATAAAATCTATATAATCTGGACTATTCCTTGGATAAGAGTATGGCATAAATTAGCCTACTTATTTAAGAATCTGTTTCATCCAGTGAGCTGTAGAAGTTATATGCTACCTGTCTGAAATACTATTTTTCAGTCCAAATGCAATTTCTTTTTAACTAGGATTTACTTGGCCTACTTTGATTTTTCTCTTTTTTTAACTTGAATTCATTTGACTATGGCTAATTTTCAATCATTTTAGGGTAACAAAAACCCCTCAAATATCCACCTCTCTCTTTTCCTCTCAGAACTTAAAAATACAGAGAGATTTTAGCTTTGTGTTGCTCTCCACCTTGAACTTTCTCCACGCAGTCATCATCCATGCCTCTTGTCCATCTTGATGACTCCTCCCTGATTTTTATACAGGGTGTACTCTGTATTGCACATAAGTCTTGTTTTCCTTTCATGAATTGATAGGTACTTACAAAAAATTTTTATTATCTCGACATTGCATATGCTTGGCAATATAGATGTTCAGAAAAGGTAGGAGACTACCAGGTGGCTGATTATTAGATTTATTTTTATAAAGGGGAAAAAGGATTAGATAACTGGTTGTATACTTCAGTCAGCGTTTAAACTCTGATTTTAGTAACCTCATTATTTGCAATATTTTTCAAATGTAAGTGGAGTGTAAGGAATAATAATTCATTTTAACTTTTTTTTTTTTTTTTTAACCTGTCTAGAAACTGAAGAAAACATCTTTTGATCAGGATTCAGATGTGGACATCTTCCCATCAGACTTCACTTCTGAACCGCCTTCTCTGCCACGGACCGGTAGGGCTAGGAAAGAAGTAAAATATTTTGCAGAGTCTGATGAAGAAGAAGATGTTGATTTTGCAATGTTTAATTAAGTGCCCAAAGAGCACAGAAACATTTTCAACAGATAAATTGTGTTTGTCCTTTTGTCTTTTCTGTCTCAGACTTTTGTACATCTGGCTTATTTTAATGTGATGATGTAATTGATGGTTTTTTATTATTGTGGTAGGCCTTTTAACATTTTGTTCTTACACATACAGTTTTATGCTCTTTTTTACTCATTGAAATGTCATGTACTGTCTGACTGGCTTGTAGACTTGTTATAGACTGCCGTGCATTAGCACAGATTTTAATTGTCATGGTTGCAGACTACAGACCTGCTTTTTGAAATGAAATTTAAACATTAAAAATGGAACTGTGTACTCTGTGTCTTTACTAAAGATGAAAGTGTAGTAAAAGCTCCCATACACTTTTAAAATAAATATATTTTATTCTTTGCCAGGAGACTCCATGGAAAAAGGTAAACAGTATATGAACATAGAAAGCATTGTTAAACAATCTCAATGTACAAACAGAGCCAGTGAAAGTACATCACAGACTTGCTAATATATCAAAAAAAAAAAAAAAATTCCACTAGTGCTTAAATGAGAACTAAGAAGCTGACACTTGTATTTGTTAACCACTCTACCACAGCTTTCACTCTGCTTCATAGTGATCGAACAAGGTCAAAGGATGCAGATTCTCTGTCCATGCCTTTGGGAGTTCATATTAGCCTCTGGGCATCAAGGAGGCTAGAAAAAACCCTCCGTAGCAGGCATGCATCAGAAAGGACACTGGAGTTACATGGTATGGGTGGTAGACCAGTCTGCTAATTATCCCATGAAATTTCCCTAATGGCTTGTGAATAGGTAAACAAAAAACTTACTAACACTGAAAAGTGTTTCTGCCTTGGAGGCTACCATTACTGTAAAAATGTATCTTTTTTTTTTTTTTTAAATTGTGTAGTTATGTCATTAAGTAATAAACCACTGTTAAAGTGACATTAACAATCGAACAAATGACATCTGATTAACTGAACTGGCAGTTACACTGATACAGAATTCTCTTCTGCTAGTGCAGTGAATTTGTATCTTTTTACTGGGCAACATGAAATAGAAGACGCAGTTTGAGAGCGTCAAAAAGAGCAAGGACAAGCTTCCGTACTAACTAAATTAGAATTATCTCTAGCTTTATCTTGTCATACTGTACAACAGTCCCCTTTCCTTACCTTGATGTCCTGATTGCTCTGTGAAAGCAAGACAGTTATTTTTTTGAGCCTTTCTTAGCTGGACACGTACAGTAGTCTGTTTCACAACCTTGGTGTCTTGGTTATTCTGAGTATGCAAGGCAATAGGAAAGCACCAAACATACAGTATAGAAAGAACAGAGCCATACTTCTGTATGTACAAAGTCTTCAGAAACTTAACCGGGGTAAATCATTTTGACTGGGTCTTTGCCATGCAATCTTGAGTGTTCAAAGAGGAAAATAGAAGCTTTTAACTAGTTTCTGGTTGCACGAAATGGCTGATTTTTAGAATTGAAAAAGTTTGTATTTTTAGGTAAGTTAGACAGTGAAGAGTATATATTGATACATATGAAAACTTCTTGGTCCTTCTTGAGTTTTAATATATTTTCAGTCCAAAAACTAAGCAGCAGTAAAAATGTTTTTTTTTCCTTGCATTTTAAATCCTGGAACTGAAGGTACAGGGGAATGTTTGAAGTAGCTGGAAAGTGTCTTATTGCACCAGTGGTGACTGACTGACACCGCTGTTTTCCACTGAGCTGGGTGAGGTGCTGGGACTGTGCTCCACTGGGTTCCCACTTGAACTTGGGGTCAAGGGTTCATGTCCTTCAGAATTCTCCAGCATTTCCTGAATGAGAGGTGGCATTGATCCAGGAATTTCCATTTTCAAGGTAATTACACGTTCTGCACCTTTTAAAGAGAAATAATAAAATCCGATAGAGATAGGGAGTTAAGCTGAGTAACTCGGGATCAACTTTAATTGACTTTAGAAACAGTGAAAACTGTTCTACCCATGCATCCCCGATGCTGTCCTTATTTTTTTTTCCCCTTTAAAGCCCTCATAATTTGACTATTTTTATGTACAATATGTTGGTGTTAAGGTAGGTATCTTGGATATCTGCAGTTAAGGTAGGTATCTTGGGTGACCCATTCAAGGAAGTTCACTTAATCCAACTTAATGAAGCTTATATCCTTCATGTACTGAAGGAAACACTGGTGGCACATATTGAGACCACATTTCTGGGTCAGACCATGCCAGTTTGAGCAGACATGGCAAGAACGAGAACCCTGGCCAGGTCTCGGAGAGGCAGTTCTGATTTTATGACATTTAAATATTTTTTACTTCATCTCTGGGAAAACAACGCAGATGTGGCGACTTGCTTAAACTTGATGATTCCATGCTTGAATCAGTTTCAGGGAAGGTTAGCAGGTTACATTTATTTAACATAACTTACAAAGAGAAGCTCCTGATAAATGACCAGAAAGAGCATATCTTAAAATAAGATAGTTATCAAGGATACCAGTTACCCATGAATGAAGGAAGTAACTTAAGTAATAAATGTGTGGTGATTATCAAGTTGATGTAGCACTCCACTGTCCAGCACAGTAGGCACCAGCCACATGTGGCATTTTAAATTTAAATTCGTTAAAATAACAATTAGGAAAAACAGTGCCTCAAATGCATTAGCCACTTTTTAAGTGCTTGAGAGCCACGTGTGGCTAGTGGCTACTTGTATTGGACATTGCAGATTATACAATATTTCCATAATCACAGTAAATTCTATTAGCACTGATCTAGCTAGATATAGAGAATGACAGTATTAAGTTAAACAGCCTCATTGATTTTAAAGTCAAAGACCTCACAATTATAATGGCCAAGCACTGGTATCTGCTATTTGCAAATAGTCTTAATCCCATGCTAGGGATGAACTCAGAATGGCTCACTTAGAAAACCTCTTAGGAGGAGCTCCGGAATTGAGACTCCTTGTCAAACCAGTTTACCGTGTTTTTAAGGCACTTTCTGAAATAGAGCATTTGTTCCCTGGCTCAGCCAAGTCTTCAGGGACAAAGCACACTTGGTACCGGGGATAGCTGCTGAGTTTTCTCTCTGAAAAAAGAAAAACTCCACTCTAGCACTCAACTGTCCTCTGGCTCTAGGCACTTCTGTAATTGCTCAAGTTGCCACACAAACTGAAAATCACTAAGCAAGAATTATCTATACCTCTCAGGAAGGCAAGAATTCCTTTGCTGAGAAGCGTACAGAAGTCAATCTGCCTATACACAAGAGAGTGATGGCAACATTGCTTTGAGAGAGAAACTTCACCAGTAACAGTTGCCCTAAGTATTACTCATTTTCCTGAGGTTTGGATGGTCAGGAAAAACTGCAGTCAAGTTTATGTCAACCAGAGCATGTGTGAAAAGGAATGAAATGCATTAAATTAGAAAAATGAAAAGGCTGTCAATACATTCTCTTGAAAATAGTTTTTCTAGGGGCATGTGGGTGGCTCGGCTGGTTAAGTGTCCAACTCAGTTTCGGATCATGTCGTGATCTCCGAGTCCCTGAATCTAGCCCCTTGTAGGACTCTATGCTCAGCGGGGAGTCTGCTTGGCATTCTCTCTCTTCTTCTCCCTCAGCCCCTTCTTCTGCCTGTGCGCCTGCTCTCTCTCCATTCTCTAATAAATAAATCTTAACAAACAAAACACCAATTTTTCTATCCAGTCACCTGAATTACAAACTCAATCTCTTAAGATCATTGAGTAGGGTAAGATAAGAGGTTTTTAAGGGTGAATGCTATTCCTTTTGATTTCCATCAGAAATAAATTCCAGAACAAAAACAGAAAAGCAGCTATTGTCAAACATCCTGAATGAAAACATCAAGTTTAAAAAAAAAACCGGTCAGGACCACTTCATGAATACAATGGAGACTCTAAAGACATACCTTTAGCACTGATGCTGCGGAGGTCTGTGATTTTCATTAAGATCTTTGGAAACATGTGAGGCTTGCTGGGTCGTCTCTTTCTGATATAAATTTTTAGTGCTTCCAGCAGTGGTTCTTGTAGCTTATCTACTTTTGTTGGTTCCTCAAGGTCCTGGCGGTCTAGATACCAGGAAGAAAGTTTTAAACAGTATCAGGACAGAAAGAGTTCCGCACTTGCCAGGAGAGAGGGCTGCTGCCCATTTCCCTTTCTTGTTTCCTTGGCCCTAGTACGTTATGACTTAATTAATCTGATGATTCAGTCACATACCAGTTTGAAGACTCGTGCAAATGTTTTAAGCAGTGATACTTGAAAATGTCCCTCTTGCTGTTAAAAAGCACATTTTCTCATTACTAGTAGCTTTGTTACAGGGAGAAAATTACTTCTTGTGACCAGGAGATGTCACTACTGAACTGAATTCAACCAAACCTTGAGCAGCTGGATGGTTTTAAAAGCAAGGTAAATAGGCCCCTAATTAAAGCCATTACTTTTTAACCACTTAGGATTCAATGTCCTGTGAGCCAGTAGGGGTCAACACAAAGAAAGCCATATTTTATGCCAGTCCTTTAAGAGTTAGGGGTGGGTGGGGGGGGAGACAACCCAGTGACTTGTAGTCCAAGCCACTGCAGTCACAAATGGCACAAGGAAGTCCCTTGCATTATCATTAAAATGTTCTTAGGCAATTTATTTTACAATAGTCTGATCCTGCCTTAGAAAAAATCAGTAGCAATTGGAGAAATATCATTTTGGTATTTCAGAGCAAAAGGATCCCAAATATCTTCATTTAATTTGCAATATGGAAAAATGCAACAACCCCCTAGCATGCATGCCTGGCTATTTATTCACATGTCTTTCTCCATGCAAAATTACTCCAAAATGGAGATAGGAATTTCCCATAAATTACAAGTTGTTCTTCATGGAATCTCATGAGGGTTTTCTAGGTAGTTGGTACCTCCACAGATTAAGCAGATGGCACTGAGAAGGCCTGTTTCTGTGTCATCCATTTCCAAAGGCAGGAGCTGGTTGGCAAAGGTGAACACAAGGTCAGTCAGAGGACCAAATCCAGCATTGTGCATCTGAGTTCGATTTAGGGTAAGGCCATCTGAAAATGTCATGGTGTCTTGTTCTGGGGTATACCTGGTGCAAATTCTAAGAATCTGGAAGGAAGAAGAAAAAAAAAACAACCATATTTGGTGGGTCATCAAAGCCAGCCTGTCCCTATGGCATCAATCTAGCTGGGAAGGAAGATGGAGATTTCCAAGGAGCTCTCACATCACGTGAGGCACACTGCCCGCCTTCTGGATGTGGAATGTCTTCTAGCAGCCCTTTCATTGAAAGAGTATAGAAGCCAAAATATGGGCTAACATTATTTAGGGAATAATAAACAGGACACAAGAAATTTTAAGAAATATTTGTGCTAAAAGTAATTCATTTGACTCAAATAAACATTTACTGAGTACCTACTTATGTCCTAGGCACTGTGCCAGATACTGGGGAATAAAAAGATTTTTTTCTTAAGAGCTTACAGTCTACGAAAAGAAAAAAGGCACTATCTACCATTTATGAAATGCTGAGTATATGTCAAGTGTTAACCATGGCCCTACGTTCAAGCTTTCAAACACTTTAGCAAGTGAATATTATTCCAATTTTATAGATGAGGGACCGAAGCTCAGCGTGGCTCAGTCATAAGCCCCATGTCACGCGGTTCCCATGTGGCTGGGTTTGATGCCAACCCAGGTTGGGCCCTCTTCCACGAAGCCTCTGCTCACACAGCTCCCTCCCAGCAGCTCCAATCTGAGGAGCAGGAGGGGAACTGCAAGGGGGAGAGCGTGGACACAGCCGGAAGGAGATCAAGGGCAGAGTCACAGGGAAGAGGAGGCATTTCTACCACGCGCCAGAAATCTGGTTGGGATTTCTGTAGGTGAGAAGCCCGGGCCGTGATGCCAGTCTTCCGGTGCCACCCGGCATGCCCCTCATAGAAAACTCTGCTGGTCACCCTGGCCACACCCGCTACCAGGAAGTCGCCTGCTTGGTGCTGTGGGCCTTCAGGCCTCACTCAGCATGGCCAACTCCAAAACCCCCTCGTGTAGCTATGTCATCACTGCAGCTGGCGTGCCCACTGCCCTCTCGGCTGGCACCGCCGGCAAGGAGCTCCATGGACACAGAGCACTCATCTGCCCAGAAGCATATTTCTGTACCGATCACTGTGAGGGGCCTTTCTGGTGGCCACGTGTCTACCTTTGACTTTTCCTTCTAAAAAAGCCTTAGAGCTGTGTGAAGCAGAGAAATTTATTCTGTCTGGACAGGAGTGGATAACCCGGTAGGCTAAGAGCGCTGTTTTTTTCCAGATGCTTGTGCTCTGTATGACTGGGTGTGGTCACTTCAGTGTCAACAAAGAGGAGGACAGATGTGATCAGAAGGGTCTGCGATCTTCCCGTGACAGGGCCCTGTGTGGAGGGGGTAGCCCTCTGACGAAGCCACAAGACTCCGAGCTACAAGGGAAGTCCCTGTAGAAGAGCCCCCTTCCCACTCTCCATATTCCCACCAGGACTCCTAATGCAAGAACCAGGTCAAATCTTTTCGTGCTGGGTGTTCGGGGCAAAGACACTGCCCCTGCCCAAGACCATCCTAAAGGACTGGCTAAGTGACCACATGAGCCAGGGGGCAGGGCTGGCGCACTGGAAAGGTCGCCTGTTCTTGGGTCCTTGCTCTGGTGTTCTCCGAACCTCCAACCCATGGGGCTAGGAGGCAGCCCTCCTCCTACATGCTGGACTCCAGTGTGGACTTGGACGAGAGTATAAAGATGTCCTGTAAAGTGAGGCCATGGGACATCTGCTACATCTGCTGATGGGAAAAAAAAAAGCCTGACCCCAATGTCTTCTTGGTTAGAAGAATATCTCCTGAGAGGAGAAGGGGGGAACGATGAGCGCTCCGTCCTCTAACATATGAGAGCTAATGGTTTATTTATCAGTGCCTCCATGCTGGGGACTGTGCTAAGTGTTTTAACATATTACCTAATTCTCCTATCAACTCGTAACTTTGATCATCCCATTTTACAGATAGAGAAACAAAGGCAAATAGCTTGTCCTAGGTCACATAACTGCTAAGTGGCATGATCTGCTTCAGGTGATCGGTCCCTAGCACTTAAGTGCTCCCCTATGCTGTGCTCTTCACCTCTGCCCCCCAGTGGCCTCCATCCTCTTCCTGCCACTCTCCATCCCCCGCTGCCTAAGGTGAAATGACATCCAGTCAGCATTAATTTGGATATTAGCCTCATTTGTCTCCTTGGCTCGCTGCCTTAGTGCAGTGCACAACCTGGACGGTTATGCATGGTGACCTACCTGGTACACAGAAGTGCGCGGCCTTGGAAACGGAAAATTGGGCAAAGCTCACTTCCGGTGAGGGGGCACGATCTAAATCAGGACACATCCTCAAACTTAACATTCCTATTATGTGATCAAGTGGCAAGTGAACGGGAAAGCAACTGAACGTGAGTTGTTGCTAAAATGTTACAAAGATTCCTCTTCGCTGGATGGGTGGCCGTTTTTGCCTCTCAGGTATTTGCCCAGAGACCTCTCTGAGCCTGTCCCCCCATTTCCTCTGAGTCCCCAACTGAATGACCAGTTTCACGTCATCTTGGTAGCTGAGGGGTTATGAAGTCCATTCTCCATGTCAGAGCAGCAAAGGAACTGAGAGGCCCCGGCTTATAAGCCTTAGTTCCCCTGAAAGCCCCAGCCCAGGCCCCTTCACACCACCTGGAGGAGCATAAGGAGAGATGCCTGCGTAGGGACGGGTCACGTGATGGGCAGAGTCAGAAGCTCAGTATTTATGGGCTCAAAATCTCCAGACACATTTCCAGTTTGGAATCAAATAGGTACTAAATAAGTCTTTGCAGCTGTAGCAGGCTGCCAAGAAGTGAGTGCACTAGATCTGTCCCTGTGAGAATGAAGGAAACCAGGATTTGCTGGAAAGGAACGGAAGACCAGGGTTTAGGTATTTGCAAGCTGTCAGCGGCTCACTTAGAAATCCAAGTCTGCACTGGAGCACACAAATGTCTCTTTTGAACGATTCTAGTCTGAAGGGTGCCCCTCCTCAAAAGCGGGAAAATGTCTGGATTCTAATGAAGCATTTCAACTATGCTTTGTGGCCTCTCTCCCTAGAAAGTTCAAAACCCAAACCAAGTATTAACGGGCTGTCCAGAGGGGACGGCCCATGGCCTGAGATGAGAGACTGGTCAATGTCTTCTTTTACGAGGGGAGCCTGCACTCTCCCCCTGTCCAGGCTGGGCCCAGTGGGCAGCAGGCTTCCTCCTCAACCACGCAGCCGGGCCTGCCTCTGGAGAGGAACCAAGGAGTTTCAGTTGGTTCAAGTCAAACCCCAGTGGCAACTGCCAAGTGCTTCACCAGTATTAAAACGCCCTTTGTTTGAAACAGGTTATTGCATCTGGACAGGGGAGCACGCGGGCCCCATGAGTTGGGCAAAAATAGAGCAGGCGAGGCTGACTCACGCAAGGAGGGCCCTGCTGGATGGCACCGGGCTCTGTGACCAGCCATCCTGACGCTCCTCGGAGGGAGGACCCTCAGCCTTCCTGCCTTCAGCAAGGACAGGTGAATATTGTTCCACTGCCTTTGGGGTCCCCCCGGGAGGATCTGAGCGTGTGGGATCGCAGGCACAGAGAGAGAGACCTGTCGCCTTCTTTCCTTGTCCCTGTGACCACTCTAATCCAAGCCACCCTCACCTCTCCTCTGGGGATTCTGGCCTCCGCGTCTGCTCTCCCAGCGAGAGCATGCTATTCAAAGTCGCCACCAGAGGGGACCTCGTCCTTGCTTAAAATCCCTCCAGTGGCTTCGAGCTGTTCTAGATCTGTGACATTTAGACTTCTTCCTCCGTGGCCTCTACCTATCCCATTACAGCTCCTTTCCCCTTGCTCCTTAACTTTTGCCCATTTCAACCTTTCTGAATCTCTAGCAAGTCAATGTCACAGCAAAGCGTCTGCACTTGCTGTTCCCTCTGCCTTTGATGCTTTTCCCTTGATCTTCAGGATTCTTCCTCCTCAGAGCTCAGTTCAAATGTCACGTCCTCAGAAAGCACATGCTTCCTAAGACCATTACTTTCTATCCTATCACCCACTTTTGTTTGAAATAGGAAATAAAACTGTTTTAAAACTGAGGTATAGCATGTGCAGTGGCTTTAAAAAATTCTTTGCTTCTACTCTATTTAAGGAGCAAAGCTTTATTCCTCTCCCCTTGAGTGTGGGCAGGACCCAGTGACTCGATTCTCACATAGAATCCAGGGGAAGCAACGGGTGTGACTCTGGAGAACAAGTCATAGGAGACGAGGCACTGTGGACGACTCCTTTCAACTCTCTTACATCTCATTTTGGGGGAAGCTGGCTGACACATCATGGAAAGGTCCATGGGGCAAGAAACTGGGCCTTCCTCCCAACAACCAGCACTAGCTTGCCAGACACCTGTTAGGAATCCCTGGAAGCAGCCGTTCTGTCCCGATAAGCCTTAGGAGGATGAAGCCCCTGCCAGTGTCTGGCCAGCAAGCTTCTGAGTGACCCGATCCAAAAGCACCCAGCTCAGCCAGTTCCTAACCCACAGGGCCCCAGGAGATAGTAATGCTCATCACTTAACACTGCTAAGTTTCATGGCAACTTGATATACGGCAATGGATAATGAGCCCAATGTACTGGCCTTGAGCTGTGCTCACAGCTCAAGTGTACAGGTGACTGCATCCCCCCCAGGTACACGCCTGTGGAACTGCCACCCAGATCGAGACACAAAGAGTTCCAGCTCATCTGGGCTCCTGTGGCCCCTCGAGATCCAATCCATCCCCTGCTGCTTGTCCCTCTCCCTTCCAATTAACCGTTATTTTGACCTTGATTCCTGCAGACTAGTTTTGCCTGTCCTTGAACTTGAGGTAAAGGGATTCACTCTGCACATTCCCTCTTGTGTCCGGCCTTTATGAACTCCGAGTCACAGCTGAGATTCCCTGTGGGAATAGGTGAAGCTGTTTCTTTTTCACTGCTGGATAGTATTCCAGCCCCCACCCCCCATCCCCCCGGCTCCCCGGCCCGGCCTGCTGTCTTCTCCCTGGTGTGCCGTCCCTCTCTGGGCCGGCTGACCACCGCCGCGCCTGGAAGATGGGCCTGCTCTTCACCTGCCCTGCTCGCTGCTCTGTCTCGGGCATCTGGGCTGTGGAGCCCGCACAGCAGGTGGCTAGTGAACAGCTGTTCAATTATTAATGAAGCAGATTCCCTCATCAGAAATCTCTCCCACCTTGTAACCCCCTGAGGGGCCAACTGGGGATTTCTGAGTCCCTAGGCAAATGAGGAAAGCTCAAATGGCTCATGCATCTCGGGCCATGAACTGTATCTGGTGAGTCATGGGGAGATCCTGATCTGGTCTGACAATCCCCAGTTCATGCAGCTTCCACACGGCAGAGCTGGGATCTGAACTGAGGGAGTCTGGCTCCCGCCCTCTCACCCCACACTGACTGCCTCACAGTGATGTCCGGTGACAACCAGGGCGACAGCTCTGATCCCAGGGGTGAGAAGGCTGGGTTTCAGAGAGACACGGGACCTCCTCACGCCCGCACGGAGGCCGAGGGCGATGCTGCAGCCCAGCTCAGGCTGTGGGCTCCGGGGCAGAGCCGGCTCCTCTTCGGGCTGGGTCTGGTCTCTGCTGAGCCTCCGGAAGGGGGAGGACGGGTTCATGTGGGAATGGCCCCCCACGGCTCTAGAGCCGCACGGTCCCCAGAACCCCAGGAGCCACAAATCATGTCCTGAAGTCACACGGGGCAGACCCTTCTGCGTCACCAGAGCTAAGTGCGCTGCCCCTGGTGTGGGAATGTTTCCTCAGGGCAGCGGGGGCAGTGGGAACCCAGGAAGGCCCCGAGGGACCCTCATGGAAGCCCTCACACTACCTCACGCTGGAACCCGCCCAGATGCAACACTCCGAAGGCAGCCCATGTTCTGGAATTCCAATTTTGATCTCTCACTCATTTGCCATTCATTCATTCCCAAATAGTCACCTCCTCACTGTTCCTCAGTCTGCCAGAGCCTCCCTGCCTAAGGGCCTTTGAGCTACACTCTTCAGGTCGCTCTCCCTCGTACACCTCCCTGAGTACTGTCTCTTACTGTTCCAGCTCTTTCTGTTCTTTCATTCAGGTCTCTTCAAAGGTCACCTGCTTCTCTACACACACAACAGAACCTCATGAAACACACAGCTCATGACCACCTCAGTCACGCTCCTGGTCTTGATCCTGCCTCTATTTTTCTTTGCGGCCCGTCAGACCCTGCCTATTCATCTGCTTATTCTCCATCCGTCCCCTGTCGAAGGGCAGCTCCACGAGGGTAGGCATTTCTGTCTTGTTCACTGCTGTGTCATCAGAGCCTAGAACAGTGCCTTGCACACAACGGGTCCTCAGTGAGTATTTGTAAAAGGCAGAGCAGAGAGGGGAGGAGGTCAGCAGGGAAGAGCAAACAGAAGGTCAGACAGCCGCAAGCATTATTTTTGATGATTTTTAAGTTGAGAGAGACTTGATTCAATTACCTGCATAGAAGAGGCAGCTGAGGGGCAAGAGGAGAAGAAACAGGATAGGGAAGATAAAGGAGAGCCCGCAAGAAGGAGAACGTGAGCACAGGTGAGGGGACCGCTCTTGGGGGGTCCCTTCCTTATCCTGACTACAAACCTGGGGTGCCACAGCTCTGGGATGAGGGATGGAAAATGGTTTCGAAGATTTGACCCATCTTAAGAGAGACTTTGCAGCTACTTGACCCCTGTGGGAAATCATGAATCCTAGCTCTGACGGAAGCCTGGCTGTGGACTCCACACCAAAGGGTCCCCACCCAGGCAGACGCCAGGACCGGAAACCCTTCTGGAGGGTGGTGTGGAGAGAGCACAGGCTAAGGGGCATGCTTTCCCCTTCTGGACAGCCCCAGCAGGCACCGCGCACTCGGGAGCAAAGGCCTGTCTCAGAGCACACACAATGCGTGGTGCTAGGCCAGAGCTGCCGACCCCTGGGACAACTCTGTGTTTCCCTTCTAGGGGCTGACAGCAACTTCAGCCTGTGTCTGTCCACCTTTCCTTCTAGTGTGTCTGTCTCGCTCTATCCCTACATCAATGGCTTCGATAAGAAGATTCTTCTAAATGGGTCAGCCAGTTGATATTCTCATCCGAAGGATGCTCTTTGAAGCTGTGCATTTTTCAGGCTCTTGTGATTAATTGCCTTTGCCACGAATTCTTGGAAATGAGCTCTTATCTGGGGCCAAATAAGTACTCCTTCTGCTTCATCTCATAAGACTGGACGTCTCTGCTCTTCCCCGAGTAGGGCTTTTCCCTCTTGCGCCTACTGCATCCCAGCCCCAGCCCCATGGACCAATGAAGCCAGGACACAGTGGTTGAAAGAGTTTTCTGACTCCTGTCTCAGGGTCCGGAATTGTCCCCATGTGCTTTTAACAGCTTTGTCCCTGTTTGTGCTTATACCCATGACTATATTTAAGCCTGTTTAAAGAATTACTTTAGTCAATGCCTCATTGATTTCTATTCCAGTTGTACAGATAGGTAAACTCAGACTGGGAAAGGTTAACTCAACCAAGGTCACAGATATTGGTCTTGTTCTACCCAATTCCACCAAGAGGCCAAGCACTGCTTCTTGATTGATCCATGGACAATCCAGAGGAGTGCTTGGGTTTCACTGTAAACGTGGGATGTGGAAAGACAGCTGGAGGTTGTGGGGGGATTTAAAGGGGGTGGGTCTAAGCACCCCTGACCATGAAAGTATGGGGTGTTGAGAAAACAAGATGCTTCCTTGGAGGGTCGCAAAAGCTCCTTCTCGTTTCACCTTTCCCAAAGGACTGGAGTTGAAGGAACCCCACACGGTCACCACTTGGCAGCCAGACAAGAGGAGGACTAAGAAACAAGCAAAGAACCTAAGTCAGAGCCCAAACTTCAGGAAGGCTCCAGGCCCTGCCGGGTGGCCACGTCATACAGGGAATCAGAATTCCACCATGTGGCCTGGTGCAGAGCCTGACCTGGTGGTGCCACCTCATGGTCCCCTCAGCCACTCTGGACCTCTGGGGCACCTCTCACCACGTGCTGGTAACTCCAGTCTCTACTCATATCCTGGGGGGGTCTGGAGGCTTAGGTGAAACTCAACCTGAGTGCTACACTTGAAGGACTCGTAGGAAAGGGTAAGAAAGCACAGGCTTTCCTGTGAATTATTCCAGTAGCTCATTATTAACATTGTCACAGATTTGCTCAGGGGGCCTCTATTAATCTCTGGTGGCCTGGTTGGTCCTATGCCCACGGTCCACCTACCACCATCCCCTGTTTATGCCTCTAATCCTTTCATGACTTTTGGGATAGAAATATGTGGGTCTTGGAATTTGGTTCCAGCATTCACCTGACCTGGGTAACTCACCCAGTCTCTAGCTCCTCATCTGTAAAATGGGCTGAATCTCCATCCCCCAGCCGGCTCACTGAGCTGTGGGAGGCTCAAGTGAGCTGAGGTTTGCAGATGCCATGGGGTGTGGGCAGGTGACCGGTGAATGCTGCTTTGAGGTTTCATTTTTTTCTAAATGTCCCTGAGTTCATCCCAGATCCTCTGATTTTATGAGATGAAAAAATATATTTTATATATATATATATATATATATATATATATTTTCATATATATATATATTCTCAGGATCCCTGGCACATGTAGGTTACGGAGATGAAAAAATATATTTTATATATGTATATTTACATGTATATTTCATATATGTATTCTCAGGATCCCTAGCAAATGTAAGTTACTGAGCAACCATTACCACTCCTAAGATCCAACCAGTGAGCAGAAAGACACATAAACATTCAAGCTCCCTACACAACTGCCTCATACGGGGTCCTCTCTCCTCCTGAGCAGGACTGTGTGTTTAATTACAGTGAGTAACTCCATTTGCTTTGCAGAACTGTTTATACCCAAAGCTATGAAAGATGTAATAAAGAGAAAAATCTACGCTTTTAAAGCACCGCAAAAGCTAATTTTACTTTCTCTATTTTCTGATGCGTCGCCGGGGGCCAGCTTCCCCTCCCACTTCCTCCAGAGGCCCATCTGTACAGACCAGCCCCCACCCCAAGGCAGGGTACATCCCTGTCACCTCTAATGGGAGCTGCCCCCCCATCACGGAAACCAGCCCAGCCAGAATTAATCACACCATCCCTGAAGCCCCAACCAGGTAGAGGGAGGGAGGGATGGCATCTGGCCAGTAGACCCACCGAGGACAAGGTGTGACAGGGTCCCTAGTAGCCCCAGTGTGAGAACAGAAGAGGGGAGAGAGGCACCAGGAATCCATTCCCTTTGCACAGATAGGGACACTGAGTCCAGGAAAGGAAATTATTTTCCCGAGGCCGCTGACAGAGGTGGTAGAAGATCAGAGGGCAGAACCAGGGCAACGTGAGCCAACTCCTGTGGGTTTAGCTCAGAGAAGCCTGATGGCCTTTCAGAGATCTGCAGGACTGGCCTGCGGAAGGGCTTCTGGGGGAGGCCAGCAAGGCTGTGACTGAGACAGGCCGGGTCCTGCTCCAAGGCCATGCAGTGGGGGTTCCCACACCAAGTCGAGAAGGGATGAGGTTCAGCCCAAGTCCTGGGCATCCCTGAGCCTCCGGCAGCGGAATGGAAATTGAGGCAGGGAGGACGGGCTTGGCAAATGATGCAAGTGGCTGGAGGAGGCTGGGAGACCGAAGCCTCTGGAGGTCTTCCAAGTACCCCGGTCCACTCCCCCCGCCCCACCCCTGACCAAGAGCTCAGAAGGGCACATACCAGAATGTCCAGGCAGGCAGCCTTCAGCAGGGTGATCTGGTCTGCAATGGTCAAGCCGGTGAAGCCTGGCAGTCGTTTAGCAAACTCCACAATCTTAATAATGCACTTGGTGGCCAGTTCACTGAACTTGTCCCAGAGGCCCAGGTCCAGTCGGACTCGATGGTCAGCACTGGAATTCTAAGAGGGAGAGAAAACACTGTAAGGGGGAGTTTCTGGAAAGCTTGGGAGACAAGGAACTCGGCACATTTTCTATGAATGCACTAATACTTCGGTCTTGACCAGGGAGCTTCTTGCTAGGGTCGCGGGGTGTTGAGCCTGGATTGTTTTGAAGATGCTCCATATCATAGCTCTGAACCACCAGGTTGTCAATAGGAGATAAAGGGGGTTTCTCTTAATGTGATTATTCCAACTAGTACATGAAGGAATGATAGAATAAGGAGCCACCATTTTAGAACCCTGATGAATTAACGGCCGCCATTTTAGAACCCTGATGAATTAACGGCTCTAGGCACTGACGATCAGTGATCGCTACAATCTTAAAAAGAGGCAATGTCATGGAATCACACACACCCACCTTTGAAATAGTCAAAGCAGGATGAGAGTGGGCCTTTAGATCGAACTACAGAAATCCGGGAGACATGGGAACATGGTAAGTTACACCACAGGGGATGCAACTGTCCCCATCCAGAATGCTAGAGCCTTCATCACACCAATTAATTGGTCTCTTCCACAAACGCATTGTAAGAACTGGAAAGAGAAACCTGTAGACTAAAAGTGACTCAACCTAGATGCCTATTAACCCGTAAATAGAGAAATCCACGGCACCCCACCCAACAGAATGCTGGTTAAGGGCAACAGCAAAGAAAACATGACCCAGGCCACAACACCGAGGAGCCTCAGAAGCATCACACCAAGTGGAAGGTGGCAAACACGAAAGCCTGCACACAGAAGGACTCCATGAACAGGACATTCTGAAAATAGCAAAACTACAGGAAGAGAGAGCAGATCAGTGGGACAGAGGCACAGGAGGGGACCAAAAAAAAAAAAGAAAAAGAAAAAGGAGACTTAATTACAAGGTGTACACCTTATCTGAATTCTGTTTCAAATAAACTAAAGGACCTGACACACGTAAGAGAAGTGGGATTGTGAGATATTACGGTGTTTGAGATGCGAATTTCCTGTAAAGAAAACATTGCTGTTTTCAGTGTTGGCAGAAGGTCGCATCACTGAGAACATCAACATACTTACAGGCCCAATAACATGTTTGTAAATTTACTTCCAAAGACTATATGATGAGGAGAGTGTCGATGGCGGCTGGAGGATGAAACGGGGCCGGCTGGGGAGCGATCCCGGTGGTCACTACTCTATCCTCTGCTTCCACAGTAAGTTTACAGTCGTTCATAATAAAGATGAAAGGTGAGACAGGGACAGTGTGAATGAGAACAAAAGGTTACAATGACACCAACAGAGTACGGCGTCCCTTAGTGACCTCAGACCTGTGATGGTCACATGCGTGTTTCCTGGTTGCCCCTGGTCCCAGCGCCAGGCGGCCCCATGACACGTGCAGCGTGATGACAAGCGACTTGCAGAGGGGGCTGCCAGCCAGGGGTGGCTGCTGGGATAACACAGCTGCTCCTCCGGGGAGCCCCGGCCTTCTCACTCCTCAGCAGCTTTAATCCTGGACCCCGAGGGCCAGGTTCCTGCAGTCCCCTGGCTTCTGGGAACCACAGAATAAATCAGGGGAACAGACTTCAGTCCAACTACAGCCCTCGACTGGCTGGAGCCTCCATCCATTTGCACACTCCTACAGTCACTGACTCGCCAGCCTTTCCCCTCCTTCCCTCTGTTTCACGAAGGTCTCCTGCCCCACCCGCACGCAGCTAGAGGCTGGGGTATCACAGCTGAGCAATCACACATGCTTCCAGCCCTGGCGAGCTGACAGCCTGGCGGGGAGAGCACCTGCTGCTCTCTGGGACTCGCCATGGACGACCCCGTCCAGGCCCCCGCTCTGGACCTCACCCAGCAAAGAAGGGGCTAGTTTTTCTCAGCTTCATCCTAAGATGGAGAAAAGCCATCTCAGAGAGGTAAGCTAACCTGCCATCGAGGGGCCAGAAGTGGGTCCCAGGTCTACCAGATCCCCAGCTGACAGGTGTGCCCTCCCATAAGCAGTGCCTCAGTCTCCCCATTTGTAAAGAGGAATATGTGCCACGTGCCCTCAAAGGCTGAAGGGGAGAGGAAGTGGGTTCCCAGTGTACTAATGGTGCTGGGTGTGTTCTGGGGGTTTGGTCAGCATTGGATCCCTTTCCTCAGCACCCCTACCTGCCCACGGCACCGCCAAATGGTTCAGACAACAGCAGTGACCATCTCCTCCTCTGTCCTCCCGAGCAGAGGGAGCAGGGCCAGCAAAGTCCCCATTCTGGTCCCCACTCCATGGCCCATTACCAGCCTCAACCTAGCCTTCCCCATGTAATCAGTAAGGAGGATGCTCAGTGTACACAGCAGACAGGACACCACTAAGAACTTGCTGGAAATTACGGAAGGTCTCAGCTTTCGGTAAGGACTACACTACCTTGGAAAGTGGTTTTGTGCGGCTTTTTGTTTTCTTTTTCTCTTTCTCGGATCCCCAGAGCAGAATCTCTGGTGTGCGAGCCGTTGAATGACTGTCCTGCATTCTTGCCATCGTGCCGTCCTTCTCTCCTGCCTCTGCAGTCCTTTGGCGGACGGCTCCTCCCTCCCTCTGAGCCCGTGGGGTTTGGGCAGGGCTGCCAACTCCCTTAAGCACAAGGAGGGTGCTTGGCTCTGGTCCTCATAATCACAACAGGCCCTCCTCTCGGCCACAGAGATTGGTTCAGAAAAGAGCAGGCAACTGCCAGCAGGCCCATGAGGCTCCCTTCTGAGTCTTTGGCTGGAACAACTGGGGAACAAGGCTGTCAGTGTGGGTTGCCAGGAGTTTTCAGGGGCTATTTGGTGGAGAAGGCCTTCTTAAAAATGAAGCCAACTCAGAGGAAAGCTGAGGTGAGGGAGGAAAAGAAAGAGGAAGAGTGGCTCTGTCCTGAAGATATGGAAATGCTGGATCCAGCCATGCCTGATCCACACCATGACTTTTTGGAAAAAAAGTCTAGGTTCGTTTGAGTTTGGGTTCCTCTCACCTGTAGCAGGAAGAATTTGGACTGATGAACAGGTATAGCTGAGAGAGTTTAGGCCTGACAATGTCACATCCTTCCTCCAAAGAACTATTAAGAGTTAGAGAAGAGGTCCGCCCCCAGCACCAGCATCCTGGTCTGAGCCACCATCACCTCCTGCCTAGATTACTGCAATAGCCTCCTCGCTGCTTTCCCTCATTCCACTCCCAGTGCCTTATGGTCTATTCTTATCAAAGGAATAAAGGGAACCCTTTAAGACAAAAGTCAAAGCAAATCACTGTACTGCTCAAAATCGCCAATGATTTCTCATCTCAGACCAAAGGCCACAGTCCTTCCACTGGCCTGCGAGGCCCTCCCAGATCCGGCGCCTGCTCTCTGACTCCCTGTCTTCCCACTTGGACCAGCCTCACTGGTCTCTCGCCATCCGTGAACAAGTGGGCGTGTACCTGCCTCCGGGTCTTTGCACTGGCTATTCCGTCCACCTGGATTCCTGCTCCCCCAGCTACCCACACGATGCTCTCCCTCATTCCTTCACATCTTTGGTCAAATGTCACCTACTCTTTTTTTTTTTTTTTTTTTTTATGGGCCACTTTTTACAGTACTTATTCCCTATCACACTATCATTCCCTTATTTACACGGGGCTTCTTGTCTCATTTTCCTCCTGCTGTCCCCTCAGTGTCTGAACAGTGCCTGGTCCGTGGCAGGCAGGGTCTCAACAAGTGTTTGTTCAATGAGTCAACGAGGAAGGACGTTCCCCCAAGTCCTTGCTTCTGGATGTCTCAGGACACGACCATTCTGAGGATGAGGCTCTCCCCGCTATGGTCTAGGGCTGCTCAGGAGGACTCTGGCTGCCTCTGGAGGCAGGCAGAGCGGAACCACCCAGGCAAAGGCGAGGCTCCCAGGGCCTGGTGTTTAGGCCTCTGACAAATGTCAACAGTTCCATGAAGGGAACGGTGCACCCCAGACGCATATCTTTAGTTCCTTACCTCAGTGAAAACCAGCCCGGAGAGTCCATAAAACTAGCTTTCATCCTGAATACTGGGGAGGAAAGCCGGAAAGGAGTTTGCATGAGGGATGCCACAGAAGGCCTTCAAAGGGTGGGTGCCACCGGCGCTTTCCGCAGCACCCCCTGAGGAAGGTGGGCATGCATCCTCCAGATGGATTTTATTCCTTCCTCAAGGACCCTGGTGGAACACAGCACACTCGGGGGAACAGAAGATCAAGATGTGCGGCCATTCGGGCTGTAATTAAATTTAATAGGCAGTTTATCCAGTTTGTAGGAAGATGACACGGAAGAGAGGGACAGAGAGGAGAGCTTACGGCGGGAAATCATTTTACAATGGAGTATCCATCTGGAAAAAAAGACATTGGCCCGACCCAGTGAGTGTGAACGAAACCCCCATCAGTATGAGGTTACTTCATCACACACTGGGCTGCAGGAGAGAAGCCTGTCGTACCTTCGATTAAAAATAATGCACAGCCGTCTTAATGGCATGTAAATCTAACTCACTATTATGCAAACCGAAGGGAAGAGGCAGTTAATAAAACACAAAATAACCTGGTGTTTTATTATACTGGTTGCTCGATTCATAGGCATGAGGTTTAAAATGGCTTATATATTATCTGCCAGCCGCAGCAAACGGAGAGCTCGGCTTGTTTGGGTTGGTAATGAAGGTGGTGATGGGGCGCACTGAGGGAAGTGTGGGTTTTTAGCAGCACTTCTGAAAACTGGGGGAACAGGAGAGTGAAAGGCTGGGGTGGTCACGGAGGCCCTGGCTGAGGGCTGATGAGCAGCCCGGCCGGGGGTGAGAGGCAGGCCCTCCTGGAACTATGGCTCTCCCTCCCCCACTCCTCCTCAGGGGGTGGGAGCCCCTCTCTAGGCAGGTCCCCCCACTCTGCCTTCCCACAGTGCTGTGCGGCGGGGGCCCTGTGGAGGGGGTGCGCTCCAGGGCCTCTTTCGCAGCAGCACCGCCCAGCCCCACTAGGAAATCCAATTATATGGCCATTTTGGTGACGCAAAAGGGATCCCTTCTCTGATTGCCGTTACTTGCAGAACAAGACCCACAAACGGAGACGGAATCACGGGTGATTCTGAAGTTCCTGTGTGTGGCAGCTGCTGGATACTACAGTGGTTCAAGCAGGCCTGCTCATGGCTCCTTGCAGCTAAGGAGGAAAGGCAAACTCTTCCCAACAGTAAGGAGTGACTTTCTCAGGGAATGTTGGGGTCATCTGTCAGGAGCCTCCTTCCCTAGGCCTGAATCTACCCTTCCACCACCCGGACAGGCCGATGACCACCTAGACGGGCTGATGCCCTTTCGAGTCGTGTTTGCAGATGGCTCCTGTCATCCACATTGCATGTCTCCGGGGCACACATGTCCCAGGCCATAACCCTGGGGGGCAGGCCCCCTTCTGAGGGTTTCACAACCAGCTCCCTCTAAATCTCATGGCACACTCTGCCAGCAGGGGTTGTTCTCGTCCCAGCGACTGGGGTGGAGGCCAAGGCCTGGGGAAGTGAAGTCAGTCGAGCAAGAGGCTCAGCTGTGAGGCGGAGGCCCAGGACGGCCATCAGGCAGTGTGGCTCCAGTGTCCGCGCTGCCCACTGTCACACCCTGTCACCTGCCCTCTTGTTCCTGGGGCGTCTTATGTTCGGCGTTTGTCTTCTAGGCCCTGCGATTGTATCTGTGATCTCCCTCCCGGTTGGTAATGCTGGAAGCTTCCAGGAGGTGGCTGAAAGGTTCCTGGCACGTTATGACGAGAACATGATGTACCAGGCCAGCATCTCTCTGTGGTCCATGAACATGTATCTCGGCATTAGGGGCTTTAGGAATGTACCAGCGGGGGTCCCTCCATCAGTGGGAAGAGGGAGGCATGGGGGCCCCCAGCACACTTTCAGCATTCTCGCAGAACCGGATGCTTTCAACAGGTGGGGAAACGCTGCAGCCATCCTGCAGCCTCGGCTGGAAAGACAGGCACTGTCTCAAAGGCATGGCAGCCCGTGGGCGGAGAGGGCTCCAAGCAATAGGCCACGGGCAATGGGAAGAGGGAAGGAACAAGGGTCTCGAAGGACCTCCCCAAGAGCTCCCGGGAAGTTGGCTAGAAGCGAGCATGATATCCCTGAAAGTAATGTTTTAGGGGTGCTCCTGCACCCCCACTGCCCAAGACTCCAGGACCAGTACATGAGACTGGAAGGGCCCCTCGGGACAGCCACAGCCCCTTCACTGATGGTGATCTCAGAGACCCAGGGACCCTGGCGGAGGGCAGGGGGAGAGATTCAGGGATATACTGGCTGGAGGGTGTAGATCAGAGTTTTGGAGGATGTCCAGGAGATGCTCGATCTTGGGGTGATCTCGGCTGCTCTGAAGGACCACAGATGGCTTCTGAAACTAATGCCGCGGGCACATCTAAGAATGAAGCAAAGCTCTGTCCTGCTTACCTGCCAAAGCCTCCCGCCCGGCACAAAGCGGGCGGGGCTCACCGTGGCGGCACTGCCTCTCCAGCTGAGAGATCTTACTTGGCTCTCTGCGGCCAGTGCCCACATACCTTATGCTCACAAGGGCCGCACTCTCGGCTAGCACTGGCCTGTCTCCCTGGGCTCTGCACCCAGTCCCTCCTCTGCCAACCTCCATGCCATGCCCATGCTACTCCCTCGACTGAAAATGTCTTCCTTTTTCCACCACCCAGGAAGATCTGGGGAAGACAGCACAGCGCCTAGAGGGCATTTTTCACTAAAAGCCGCAAACTTGTGATATGCACTGCCAGGGGCTTCTAAAAGCTCCCAGAATGTGACAACCCTTGATTTCCAGCCAGACGTCACAAAAGAGCCGCAAGCACGGAAGGGTACGTGTCCGTGCACTCCAGGTCCGTGCTCAGCAGGGATTTCAGGTTGAACCTTGTACCACTCCCCCACCACCGCTGCCGCAAGAGATATGTTGAGGTCCTAATCCCCCGTAACTTCAGAATGTGACCTTATTTGGAAATGGGGTCTTACCACAGGTTATCAACTTAAAATGAGGTCATGAGGCAGGACTCATTCTAGCATGACCGGTGCCCTTATAAAGGGAAATCTGGACAGAGACAGACATGCGCAGAGAGAAGATGGCCTGGAAATACACAGGAGAAGGCCATGTGGCGATAGAGGACTGGAGTCACGCTTCCACAAGCGGAGGAGTGCCAAGAATTGCCCCCAACGTCAGATGCTAGAGGAGGCAAGGAAGGATTCTTCCCTAGAGCTGCCAGAGAGAGCACGGCCCTTCTGACATCTTCATGCTGGGCTCCGGGCTTCCAGACCTGTGAGATAATGAATCGCTGTTGACGGAAGCCACCCAGTCTGCGGTACTTTGTCAGGGCATCAGGGCAGCCCAGCAGACGAATACAGTAGGGATACAGTAAATGTGTGCTGGAAAACCAAAGAACCGTCTCCGTGATACAGGCGGTGCAGGTATGTTTACCAGCAGGAAACTGGCTCACAAAAGATAAGAACCGTCCAAGGTCGGCTAACTGGGAGGCGGCAGAGTGGAGATTAGAACTCGGGCCTCCAGACGCCCCTGTGGTACCCTCCTCCCAGGTGCGTCTCTCCTGGGAGGCCGACTTCCTGAGGGTCAGGTTCTGATTCTCTGGCTGATCCCAGTGTTGGTTTTCTAGAAGGAAAGCCAAGTCCGCAATGGCCGGAACTGTCATCACAATATCCTTCCTCTTCTCAAGCACTCGTTTCCTGGAAGGGCTTTTAGAGGTTTAATGATTCTGTTGGTGGTCATTTTTCTGAGTAGACTAAGGGCTCCTTAAATCTCCATGGCTCAACTTCACGAGGCCCGCAGAGGGCAGCTTCTGCCCCATCACGCTCTGCAAGGTGACGGACAGTCCGCACAGGGCAGAGCAGGGGGAAGCCGGAGCGAGCTGCCCAGGGCCGGGGTGGTGCTGCCTGGAGACTGGCTCCCTTGCCCACCTGCCACTTTACTTTTCCCGAACCTGTGTGCGTGGCTGGAAAAAACAACACGGCATCCATAGCACCATCAAGAGGAGACCTGCCCATTGTGTATCTCCCTCCGCCAGAAACTGTGCAAGGAGTTCTGACACAGTTGTTTCATTTAACCCTTCCAGAAGTCCCAACACGTGGGTACCACGCAAGCCCCATGATACGGAGGAGAGGGCTGAGGCTCCTGGGAGGAGTCCAAGGTCATGTAAACTTACATAGCACAGGCAAGACTTGACCCTGGCTCTGTGCAGCCTGGAAACCCAAATGACGCAGTTGCTAAGGGTGTGACCTCAGGAAGCAGAGTAAATAGCCTCAGAGCTGGGTTGCAGCTCCCTTCGGTTTGCCTCTTCATTCTGTTTTGGAGACTTATCTGTAAACAGGTGCTGCCTCGCTTTCTACGTTCCCTGCGGAATCCCCCTCCCACGCCGCCTGGTTTGGGAGGTCACTGGTTAGGAACCTTCCCAAAGGGTCTAGCTCTCAAGTTTGGAGGCGAGCTCCCTGCCCTCCCTGAGGCAGTGGGTAAATGTTCGCGCTTCCCCACCCAGACCTGCTGTTTCTGCAGGCCGGGCCATGCGACCCGAATCTACCCTAACTAGAAAAGAAAAGGGAACTACTCTTCCAAAAAAGACTGTAGGTGGGCGGCTAGCTGCCTTTTTAATTCCTCTCTGCCCACTTATTCCAAAGGCATCTGACAAGGAGGCCAGGCTAGTGAAAACGGCAGGAAGTTTCCTTGCAGTGGAAGCAACTGCCCGTCTAAAAAAAGCTCTTTTTGTAAAAAAAAAATGCCCAAGTCGGAACTCAGGGCTTGCCGAGAATGTGTTATGGCTGCTGTTATTTATTTATAGCCCCACCTACTTGCAGAAAGGATTTGGAGTTGCTTACAATAAAAACTGAGCTAGATCTGTATACAGAGTCGAAATAAAAAGCCGGATGAGAGACTGTATCAGAGCTGCCTCGATCCCACAAACGGGTAGTGTGCTTCCGGAAGGAGGTTGGCTGCCATGTAGCTAAGGATCACTCTCTGGAGAGGGAAAAGCTGTATTCCATGTTCCTCGCTGGATCAAAACACGTGCAGCAAGGGGTGCCTGACTGGTGCAGTCAATGTTAAGTGTTTGACTCTTGGTTTCGACTCACATTAGGTCATGACCTCAGGGTCGTGGCATCGAGTCCTGTATTGGGCTCCATGCTCAGCGGGGAGTCTGCTGGAGATTCTCTTCCTCTGCCTCTCCCCTACTCACATGTGCGTGCATGAGTGTCCCCATGCTCTCTCTCTCAAATAAATAGGTGTGTGTGTGTGTGTGTGTGTGTGTGTGTGTGTGTGTGTGTGTGTGTTTTAAATAAAGGTGCAGAAAGGAAAGAGGTCCCAGGAAGCCCTGCAGGAAGGCTGGAGAGGAGAGGTCTGGCAAAGGCAGACAGCCAGTAAAGACATCCCTGTGGGCTCCTGGGCTCTTCTTGCTGGGAACCCCTGGGAAATGGCTGAGAGAAGGCATCCTCCCCAGGGGTAAGGAAGCTGGGGCATTCACCCACCAGCTTCTTTTTGTTCTTGGGTGAGGGCTCCCCCAGGAGTGACAGTGCCCCGCACGTGAGCCAAGCAGATCTGGCAGCCAGCGAAAGTCCTCAGGCCGGCTCCCCGAGACCTGCAGTGTGAGCCACGGGACCCGGCGCGGCCCCTCCAGCCCCTGCTGCGTCTCTGGGAAGGCTGGGAGGGCAGCCTCCTTGGCCTAGAGACAGGTGGAATCGGACCTGTGGTATAATGAGAATCCAAAAGGAGAGGCTACCGGGTTCAGAGGGATGCCTGGGGGAAGGGAGGGTGGCACAGGCCCACGTGGGGCTAGCCAGAATCCCCGGCTGCCTTTTGGGGTGGGAAGGAGCTGTGCTGACTAACGGGGGAGGTCCGTCCTGAAGGAGCATTTTGGTCCCAGGCCCTGGAGAAAGCCAGGCCACACCAGGGCGTGCGTTCTAGGCGGACGCAAGGCTATGCCTTGTGTTTGCCCAGCTCTGCCCCAGAGCAGAGTGGACACCATTTCATCTGGTTACCAGGAGAGTCAGGGCCTGGCAGACTCCTTGGCCACACGAAGGAAGCCCCACCTGGGGAAGAGGGGAGGAGACCCCTGATACCATAGCAAATGATCCCAGGGATCGTCATAAAATGTGTCTCACCTCATGACCTGGCTCAAAAGCTTCCACTTCCAGGAAGCCCTCCCTATTTTGACTGTTCTCTTTTACTCTGCCTTTTCTGGAACTAACATTTTGATTTAGTCCTGGATAACAGCCACCCCTCCTAACCAGAAACCCAATGGCTCCTCCTTCCATTCGGCCTTGTCAACCACCCCCATGATGTATCCTGTGTATGTATGGTGTGGCTAAAAGGGCTGTCCCTGGACTCAGAACTTCACGTTCAAGTTCCACCATACTGGCTATGAGACATGAGGCACATTATTTGGCCTTTCTACACCCCAGTTTATTCATCTGTATTATGGAAGCAACAATACCCGCTTTGTATGTTCTGTAAGGAGTCAAAGAATGAATATTTAGAGTGTTTAGCATGGTCCCTGGTACATAGTAAATGCTCAATAAATACTAGCTGTAATTATAATGGTGACAAGAATAACAAAGACTCCTGACTGCAAACTGTCTCTTGCTCTCCAGTATTTACAGATTAAAATACAAATCCCTCAATCAGCGTTCAAGACTCTACAAGGCCCTTTCTTTCTTCCTTCCTTTCCTTCTTTCTTTCAGGATTTATTTATTTTAAAGAGAATGAGCACAGGGGGAGGGGAGAGGGAGAGAGTATCTCAAGCAGACGTCCCCCCCTCCCCTGAGGACTTGATCTCGTGTCCCTGAGATCATGACTTGAGCTGAAATCCAGGGTCAGACACTTAACTGACCGAGCCACCCAGGAGCCCCTGCAAAGCTGTTTCTCACTTCCCACTCCCTCCTACCACTCTCACCATTCCCTTCACCGCCTTCTGTCCTTTCCCTGGGCCCAGCCTCGGTTGAGGTCCTGATTTCCTAGGTCAGGATGCACGTGCCTTGATACTTAGCCCCAAACACTGCCTGGAATGATGGGCAATCATAAATATCTCTAAGAGGAATAAATGAGATGCTCCTTGGCACGGGTTATTAATCCTCTTCCTTCTCTATAGTGTCTAATGCAGCTGGCACGGGGCCAGGCCCCCCGAGTATCAGTTCCCAGCCAGGGAATGGACGTGTGGTGGCTGGTGAGCCTGCCACATCCCTGTCACACGGGCATTTCCAGGTCCCATCAACAGAAGCTTCTCATGAATTACTTAATTTTTCTAACCATTTTATATCATCCCCATTCTACAGATGGGAGAAAGGAGGCTGGGTGAAGTCAGTAACTTGACACTGTCACCCGGCTGATCGGTGGCTGAGCAGGAGGTAAACCACATTCATTGGCTTCTAGTGCCCCTGCCAGTGAGAAAAGGCATCACCCCCCACCCCCCCCACCACCTCTTAGCTCATGGGCCTGCTTTACCTCCTGGGTTAAAATGAAAGCTCCTTTATGGTGTCCAGCTTCATCCTGCTCTGTCCTCTGGACCAAGTTCAGTCGGGCCTGTCCACTGAAATCAAGCCCTCCCCTCAGCCTGGCAGGAGAGGTCAACGGCTTCCCACATGGGTGGCTGAAGCACGCGATGTCTCTCGTTCTCCTTGACACCAAGGGCCTGGCTGGGCCCCAGAAGGTCATCCTGGGTCTGGCTACGAAAGGCACCTGCTACGTAGAGTGCGGAAGGCAGCGCGGCCACAGCAGCATCACTGGGAAGCTTGACAGAAATGCCCCCCACACCGCCAACCAGACAGAGTCAGAGCCTGCAGGCGAGGGGCTCCCCCCGCCCCCCAACAGCTTCCCAGCCCCGATGCTCACTGCCCTTCTTTCGGCATCAACACTTCAAGTCTCTGAATCTTCAGGAGCTGTTCGTCCTATTCTTTTTCTAGAACGCCAGGCACCAAACCAGCAAATGTGATAATTTGGATTATTTTAAAAGTACGTTTACCAGCATCTTAGGCAAGCAACATAAGCTACTTAAGGAGGCCAGAATAGCATTCTAGTTATATTCATTCATTCACTCATGCATTCATTTATTCATTCATGCAACAAATACTCGTCAAGTGCCTACTGTGTGCCATGCACCATGAACTGACGTCCGCGAACATAATACATGCAAAAACCAGTTTAAAAAATTGAAGTATCTCATGTGTCCCCAGCGACATACCGCAGACTAGTCAACATACACCACCAACCCTAGATCTCCCATCCTCTTCCTCCTGGCTTCTCTTTATTTCTAATGGAGCTCTGGGGAGCACAGCAGGACCTCCCGCCTCTCGAGGGAGGAGTCACGTCTGTACTTTGCCTGGCCCTGGTTCAGAGGTTCCACCTCCTCTCTCAAGAGGGCTCCCATAGTGTTGGCTGGATCTTACAGCTGGATGGGTGTTTTGAGACCACTGCCCCTCGTCCCCTCCAGGTCCCCACTGGGCTCTGTACAGGTGTCTGTCATGACTCCTGCAACACCTCATGGTTCCCCAGGACTCCCTCACCAGACCGCATGTCCCTGCAGCAGCAACCTGAGTCTACCCACCAGTGTGGCCAGCACCTCGCACACGGCCCTGCACACGAGTGTTCGGTTTGGCTCCTCAGTGAATGCACGCATGCCTGAGTGGAGTGGAGGAAACAGGAAAGAGCCATCCTACTCAGTGACTGCCCGAAGGCTGCCACGTGGAGGGAGGAGACCACTGCAGAGCCCCACTCAGCCCACACACATATCCCGGGCCAAATCTGGGTGGACATCCTCTCTGGGTCCGGGCGCAAGGGAGAGGAAGAAGGGGGCGGGCGTGGACACACGGCCCCGCAGCCATCCTCCCACAGCCCGGGGTGGAAGCGTCTCTTACCGTGGTGTATTTACCCAGCTGGCAGAGCGAGGGGAAGGTTTCCTGGTGGGCTTTGCGGATCTTCTCTGTGAGGTCGTCCAGCTCAGCCGTCATTTCATAGCTTTCTGCACATTCCTGCTTTGAAGGCTCCTTCTTCTTCTTGTTCCTGTCATTCCTGACGGCTGGAAAGGAGAGAAGACAAATCATGGATCACTGATGGCCTGGCCTGCACTGCCCGAGCTGGAAGTTTCCATTTCCTGATGCTGCCTGGACTCACTTGACACTTACAGAACAGTGGGGAAAGGAGCCATAAATACATCTCCCAAAAGAGAGGCTTGGTGGCCAAAAGGGCCAGGCAGAGAGGAAGGTGTGCCTTTCTGCGGGCACCTGCCAATCCACTCTTAAAGAGAGGACAGGCTCACCCAGAAGGCTGAGGTCTCTGCTTGCTTGGCCTTTCTATGTGCACTGGTACTCAAAGGGATGATTTTCCAAGCACAGTTCCCCTGGTTCCAGAGGGGATGGCTCACGAGGCATTAAAGGGAACCACTTTGGCCTGGGAGACACGTTGCTGAACAAAAGCTTGGTCGTGTCATTACTTGTGATTCCTGGCTCAGCCTTCTGGTTTTTGCCATTGTTTGGTATTCCAAATAAACTGACATTTTTGAAGAGATTCATCTTAAAGGTGATGGGATGATGATTTTTGTCCTTTCATGATTTTCTGCTTCCTGGACTTTCGGTATTAACCATGTAGTCTTTTATTGTTTATACATATTGTATCATATTACACATTATGTATAATGTATAAATAAAATATTAATTATTGTTATAAAAAGTTATTTTAAAATAATAATCTTTGTAGCATGAGACCTTGGCCTGGAAAACGACCTGTCCATTCATTATTCGCTTAGTCATCTGTAGCTGCCTGTCTTGGCATCTCGTCCGGCCCACTGGCCCTTCGGCCGGTGTGTCTTTGCCTCGGCTGAGCATGGTGCCAGGCAGAGTCAGGCCCCAGGGCCCGGGGCGGTGGAAGCCCAGGCTTCCCCTCACAGCACGGAGTTCTCAGATGACTTTCAGCTGAGTGTAATGCAAAGCTCTGGCCCCTGGTGGATCTCCTGGGGAAGGAAACTGAAACCCAGAGCGGCTAACAGGTAAAACTAGACCACGCAAGCCCCTCCAGGGAGTCCACATTCCCCGGGGACCCAGGGGTTGCCAGGCTGGCCGTGTATGCCACCACCATGACCTGGGAATCTGTGTTGCAAAATGACCCAGGTCATAATCCGATCTGCCCTAAGAGGATTTGGCCTGCGTTGCCTCCCAGAGAGCACCCAGGGTGATCTGAGAACTCACAGCTCCCTGGGTCTCCACTGTGAGGATCCCGAGGTCCTTCCCCGGGGCAGGAGCTGAGGGCAGAGTCAAAGGCAGGCATGGGTTGGCAGCGAGGTGCAAGGAAACCGCTGGGAACGCGTGGTACTGAACCATGCCAGTGTCTGTATAAGTCACTGACGCCTGACTAGGAGGGAGGGCAGTCCGTGAGAAGATTCGTAGTTCTTGAGTGTCTCAAGCATGTACTGGGAATCGTGTCCACAGTATCTCCCTTAATCCCCTTATCAGGTGGGCAATTTTAAACTCATTTTACAGATGAACAAACTGAACATCAGATAGGCCAAAGAATGTTTGTACACATGGCCAAGTGCTCTTTTCACTTGGACTCACTAATTCCTAAGGGAGCGGACATGTTTGAGAAGAAAACAATACCCCTCCAGATGATTTTCTTCCCCCAGGGCTCTGAAGCAACACTGTTCTTTGGCTCAGAACATCTCCAGATCTAAGGTGAGTGGGTAAAGGCAGACAGACTGGCCAAGTGCCCACACCATTCCTAGCAGGTGCAGGACGCAGGGCGAGCGTATGGTGGAAAGCAGTCAGAAAGTAAAGAACACAGTCGGCAAAGGTGGGACCATGAGAGAGGAAGAGGGGAGCGCATGGCCACAGAGACGCCCCGGTGGCTCTTCTCGAGGACAGAGTCTGGGAGGTGAGGGGAGGCTGTGGCAGAAGCCTTGTATGAGAGCGCCATGGGCTCTCGGCACCAGTTAGCCGTCCTCCTTTCCCGGCTCCTGTGCATGACCCTCTTTGCTAGTTGATACAAACACTGTATGTAAGCAGTGAGGGTCCTTCTAGAAAAGGTCCCTGAGCAAAACAGTCTGGCGGTCCCTTCAAAAGCTGAGCAGAGGGTTACCCTATGATCCGGCAATCCCATTCCTGGGTCTGCCCAAGAGAACAGAAAAGAAATGTTCATGCAGAATGTGTACACCACTGTTGCCAGTGGCTCTATTCAGAATAGCTCCGAAGTGGAAGCAACCCACACGCCCATCAACTGGTGAATGGAAACCCAGACGTGGCGTATCCACACAATGGCACAGTCTTGGCCATACAGGGAGTGAAGTACTACACCCATAACAACATGGGTGAACCCAGACAACATCAGGCTAGGAGAAAGAAGCCAGTCACCAAAGGCCACATACTGTATGGTTCTATTTGTGCGAAGTTCAGAGAAAGCAGAGCCATAGACAGAAGGCCGACTGGTGGTCGCCAGGGGCTGGACGCATGCAAGATGGGAAGTGACTGCTGTGACTGCTAACGGGCATGGGGCTGCTTTGAAGGGGGATGAAAATATTCTGGAATCAGACAGTGGTAATGGCTGTACAACTTTGTGAACATACTACAAACCACTGAACTGGCTACTTTAAAAGGATGAATGTTACACGGTATGAATTATACCTTAACATGAGAATAACAAAAACCCTGAGGGAGGCCACAAGCCACTGAACACTAGGAACTGCTCTGACCAGAATCAGAAGCCAAGACGGAACTTCTGACCACTTAACACAGAAGTACGAGTAATGCTACTATTGCTTGCTTGGCAAGGCCCTGCCATCCCCATAAGAATTCTAGTTCCCTAAATTCCACAGTGAACTGGATGAGGGAGGCATTAAAATTCCATTTCTACACTCTCAGAGCCGGAGGCCCAAGATCCGCGTTTGAAGGTGGTCAAGCCCAGATTTCAGTGGGACGTAGGGAGGCACCGCACACACGCGTACACACAAACTACCCAGAATCCCATCCCCAGGCAGGCCTAGAGGACCTGTGTCTGCACTTTCCAGCATTCTGCTTCTCTGCCCTCCATCCACCCGCAGCCACCTGGGAAACTCACAGTAGAAAATACGTCCCCAGAGGTTACCTGTGAGGTGGGAGCACCAAGGGGCGAGCTGCCCCCACTGAGTGTCGACGCCAAGCCAGAAAGGGACAGGGAACATCAGGCGGGAAGGGGGCCTTGGTGATCCATAGCAGGTCACTGAGCGGGGCCCTTGTTTTGCCGACAGCACCCACCATTTGCTAAAATAACAGCTGTAAAGCCAGAGCTCCATCTTCAGTGCTTCGAGGCCCAAACTCTGAGTGCTCTTAGCAGCTGCCCAGCTGCCAGGGGACCGGTGTGTAACCTTAGGCTCCCTTCCAGACAGCTCTGCCCACGCAAGGCAGAGCGCCTCTCCCGCTATCTCCACGACCAGAGGACTCCCAGTTCCATCAGGAACTCCTCGGCCACGGAAGACGCCACAACCCCTCTGGAGGTAAAGCCCCAATCACGTAAAGGGTCAGAAGGAGACGGACGAGTCTTCTAAACGCATAGCTTCAACAACTGCTTTGCTCAGTGGCTGTAAACGGCTGTGGGTGGCAGACGAGGGACCTGGGCCAGGCACGGGACACCACGAGGGCCTGGGGACAGTGGCTCAGTCCAGCTGCAGGGGACTCATGGAGAGCAGCGTCTGGCTCAGGGCAGGAGCTCACCTCCTTGCAGGAAACAGCCGTGGGACAGGGGGTGACACGGGGCCTCCAAGGGGGCCTGGGCTCCACGGCCATCCCGGGGGATTTGGCTCCTTTCGGAGCTCCTGGGAAGGCAGCAGCACCCTCCCAGAGATGTGCGTGCGGGCACCCTGATATGGGGGAGCCAGTGCGTCTATTGTAAAGGCTTCCGCAGGCTGGTCATACAGGAAGGAGACTCCCAGGCCCTCCCACGTGGAAATGGTGGACTGGGACACAGAGGGTTTGTGGGCTCTACCCTGAGGCCCACGGCTGCAAGTGGCAGTGATGTTTCCAAGGAAGCCGCCTGGTAGCGGCCCCAAATGAGCAGATGGGACTCATGTGTTCCTTCGTTGTCTGTCCATTCACTCTTTCGGATATTTTCTGAGCATCTAGTATGTACCATCTGCTGCAGGAACGAGCCACACAGATGGTGGCTGCTGCCATGGACTTACTTATGAAGAGGGGACAGGCAGTGATCACACAGCAGCAATAGGAGCAGTAATGATCCCAACGTCGCTATTGTGCTGTGTGCTGTCACTCAAACATCGGAGGGGTATTTGAATGCTGGAAATGTTCATCACGGCTACCAGAGCTGCCACGGGGTTCTTCCAGGGCCTTCTATTCTTACTAGGCTATTTGACAAGCTGAGAAGGAACTTCCTTATTATACCTGTTTTGCAGATGAGAAAATCGAGGCACAGAAGGCTAAATCACCTGTACCCCGTAAATGATGGAGTGGGGATCTGAACTCAGAAGATCTGGCATCAGGCCCTCACTTGGAACCCCCGTGCTTGGTCACATCACGCACACCTGTGATCCTGCCACAGAGTGAGTGCGGAGGGGGATGCCCTGTGTGCGTGTCGGGGCGGGGGGTGGGATGCTGATCCAGGATGGGAAGGTAGGTGGGGGTGCCTGGGGAGTCTGGGCTGCACACCTGATGCTCAACAACAGGGGCAGCCTGTGATGTCGGTGGTTTCCTCCTCCAGTCGGACCGAGGTGGTGTCGGCGGGCATGCGCACCAGTATACCTGTGATGGATCTGGAGGTGGACAAGCGGCTTTAAGGCCCAGTGAGTCCCTGGGAAAGCATGGGGACTGGGACGGGGTTGGGGGGCATACTGTCACCTCTGCATCAGAGTCTCTATCACAAGGTGGGGGCCAAATACCTGGAAGGCAAAGGTCACATTTTGTCTCTCTTTCCCCAAGGCCTAATACAGCATCTGCCCACAATGGGGGCTCAAATGCTATTTTGTGAAGGACAAGGTCAACATGAGACTAAAGTACAGAGTCTGGCCAGCCGTCAGGGCCTGTGCGCGCAACACAGCATTCACCTGGGCCTCTTTCTTCCAGAAAGTAAAGGTCTCATCACCCCCTCTGGGCCTGTAGGGGATTGAGGAACCACTCTCCAGCCCCGGAAGCACGAGCCAGCAGGCTGATAAAGCAGTTGGGGCAGCCGAAGGGTCACGAGTATGATTTACACACCTGGGAGAGCCGGGCCTGATGTCTGCAAAGCGCTTCTTGGACGCAAGGTGCTCCATAAAATATCAAGTATTCTCCTTGTGAGGGCCCAGTGCTACAAATCAGATTTGGTGGCATAAAAGTAACATATTTATGATCCACTATCATATTGCAAATGAAATGAATGTCATAAAAGTGTCACTTATACAAATACCTCTGATGTACGGATCTCGACCTATGAATATGAAAACAGACACCCAAGCACTTTTATTTGAATGTCTAATCATGGAAATAAATGAAGTCATGTTCATTTTAATGTGTGCACTTGTGCATGTATCTGGAATATTGATTTCCACGCACACAATAAAACTGTAATGCAGGAAACAGGCAAAAGACGTGGATTTCACTTGGATTCAGGAAGAGACGAAAACAGCGCTTCGCTAAAAATTCCTTGATGTCAAAAAAAAGAAAGAAAGAGAGAGAGAGAAGGGAGAAAGGGAAATAGGATCGACAGTGTGTTTTCCCATGAAGTTCTCTATATTCAGTTTAGCAAAGGAAGCATAATGGTCTATTTACTCTTGCTCGAATATTAAAGACTGAAATCGGTTCATCTGGACTCTTCACCTTGCTAACTACAGGAATAATGGGTCACAGTTGGTGATCTGAGCTATCTCTGGCTGCCTCTCCTGGGGGAGAGCCTGTAACTAACACTTTAATACCTTAAAAGAAAACCACAAAAAAACAGAGTTTAATCTTAGTTTAAAAATAATTTTCTGAACTCATGATGTAAATGACTGCGAACGAATGGACTTGAAGGCAGGCCGATCTATGTTTAACAGAGACATACTCCTCCCACGATTTCAGGATTTGGGGGTTGGCAGGTCCCAGCGTAGGGTTGGATGGGGTTGGGGTGAATGAATACTCCGTCAAGATCTAAATCTCCTTAAAGGTGGAGATTCTGCCTTGCACCTAATACAGCGCTCGCCACTGAAGCGCTGGTAGATGTCTGAACACGCACACAGAGAAAGGCAGTTAGCGAACGAGGCTGCCGGCCGAGGTTCTGGCCAGGGACCCCACACCTGCCTTTCCAAGGTGGCTGAGGGCGGGGCACTGTGAGTGTCTCTACGGTGAATACAGTCCTATGATTGGAGAGTGACCCCTGCCCCGCCCTCCGCCACAAGTGCAAGTGTAAGGGATGGCCTAGCTTTCATAGGGTTAGTAACAGAGCATGGAGCATACTTAGAATTTTTACAGAATATTAAATATTCAAGTCATGGGGGAAATAGTCTGGACGTAGCATTCTAAGAGTTTAACAAGGATCTACCAGCCTAGTTCAGCTTCTTAGAGTTATTCAAAGCACTTATAGAAAATCCCTGAAATATCAGAATGTACCAATGCCAAATACCTCTTTCTAGTTAAAGTGGTATAGTATACGAATAGAACTTTCAAAACAATTTTAAACACGTTTGCCTCTCACTGGTTGCTTTTAGATATGGAGATTTGGGCTCCTTTCAAGGGGAGAGCCTTTCTTTTGTCTTTAATTTCCCAGAACTTTCCTCCTCCTCCTCAGTCTGGCCTGCCATGGCCAGCCCTACTGTGGCCATATTCCTTTCCGGGCAGACCCCATGTGGTGGCCATCCTTGCAAGACGAGTGATTTGGAGTTTAGAGGTTCTGTTACAAGTGACAGATCCTTTCCTTCAGACAAGGGTCTTGTATGGACTATAGGAAACAGCCTAAGCTCAACTCCAGAGATGAGTTTATTGTCATAAAACACTCCCGCGTGATGTTAAAAAAAACAAGAGCTTTGACAATGAGCAGTTCCTTCATAATCAGTAGACCCTCTCTGCATGTTCGCTCTGGCAGCAATGGGCTACTTACTATCAGTGACGGCTTTCCCTAAATCCTGTCCATGGGAGGTGGATGTGTGTCCTTGGCTTTGTGCTTGTGGCAGAGCTATCCCACATGATGGGGGCTGAGACGAAGGGCTTAACGCAGAGAAAGGAGAGTTCAGCATCAATTCCTATAAGCCATACTGTAGGCAGCAAGTTCTTTGTTACATATCAAGCTGAAGTTTACTGCGCACAAGTTCGCTGAAGTTCAATGTGCCCTCGTATATCTGAAAGACTGTGTGGTCATGTTTTTTTGTTTTTAACTTCATAAAAATGCAGGCAGTCTCAGATTCAGGCATCTATCATCTTAAAGTCAGGATCCATGCATCTAGCATCTAGCGTAAATGACTGAGCAGTGATCCAGGCACATGGACTGCCTTTCAAAGCAGCATCTGACTGGGGTGTGGGGATGACAAAAAGAAATTTCCCAGCAGCAGACTGTTCCAGATAAACCTATATCCTGCTCTGTGTCATATATATTCTTCATGGCAAGTTAATAGGGTGTTTGGCTCATGTCAGGCCAAGGCTTTCAAATATTAAACAACAGTCTCTATCACAATAAATTCTAATGGTCAAAATTTTCATCCCTACTGTTCTCTACACCCAATTAATTTTCAGAAAATAAATTTCAGTTCTCCTTGCCATTCTTATATCTTCCCTCTTAAAACGCTTTTTAAAAAAAATAGAAATGAGGTACTTTACTTAGCCTGCAAAAAACTCTGAGGAGGAGGCTCAGAGTATGACCCTTTGATAAACTCGGCCCAACCAGAAAGTCAGCTGGCTCCAGAGTGCCGGGAAATGGGGGCCACGTTTGCATGTGGCTTGACTGCAAAGATGGGCCCTAATCTTCTGTGTCTTCCTCTTGTGCCCTGTTTGCACTGGCTTCGCAGCCCCTCCCATCAAGAGGGTGGAGACCACTCCACGGCACATGCATCCGAGATGGTTTCTGACTTGCTCTAACCAACAGAATGCAGTGGTAGTAAGGTAATAGCATTCCCAAGCCAAGGTATCGAAAGATCTTGCATACTTCTGCCTGTTCCTCTTATAACCTCATCACTACAGATGAACAGGTCCAGGCTAACCTGCTGGAAAATGAGAGATCATGTGGAGGAGAGCCCGATTAGTCCAGCTAAGTAAGACCATCCAAGATCAATCTAGAGCCAACCTTCCCAGGACTGGGAGAGCATTCAGGGAAGATGAGCAGAATTACTTATCCAATCTGAAGCTAAGCACAGGCTCATGAGAGAGCCCAGTGAACCCAGAAGTACCACTTGGTCAATTGAGAGTTTTGTAAGCAGTAATAAATACTTATTGTTTCAAGCCACCGAGCTTTGGGGTGGTTTGTTATACAGCAACAGCTAACTGATACGGTCTGTGGAAAGAGTGTTTCTGCAACAGTAGCACATGCCCCCATGTTCTTTTGCCCCATGATATGTCTGAATCAATGGTTGCTTTTATTCAGTGGTTAAGGCAAGATAAGGGATAATTTGTCATTTTTCCAACTCAAGGTTCAAGATCCTACCCTGTTACAACACACAGAAGTTAGGGAATTGTTCTCCATGGACTTAAATTACATGAAAGGTACAATGGACAAATGGGAGGGACTGGGCCAATATTCCAGAGGTTTGCATTTAGTGTATCATGTACTACCTGTACAAACTCAGAATAATCTCTAAATGTCCTTGGGCCTCAGCTTCCTCATCTAAAAAATGGGGACATTCATTTTTTTCCCATCACACATAGGACTCTTACATATATTTGGATATGTAAGTAGATGCATCACAGTATAACATGTACTCAAACAGTGGAGGCCCCACACCAATTTCTTTTCTGCGTTTATTGAGTTCTGTAGCTACTGAAGATACTAAGTCAAATAAGGCAAATTTTATTCCTCAAATGAAATGCACATGATATATATATATAGACTATGAGGGTTTAATATATCTGGAATTACTTTGGGATGTAAGATGTGAAATTTTGATGCCGCAGCAAAGAAAGAAAAGAGAAAGAAATAGGGAAAATAAATAAAGAAGAAAATAAGGAAGGAAAATAAAGTAAAGGAGGAAAGAATTTTTATCCAAGGCAAGACCAATGCTCCAGCCCCGAGCCTGCATAATGGGGATGGAGGATAGGTATACTGAACAGTTTTTAAACTTCCAGTGGGTTCACCTCGACAGCAGGACTTCCCATGTGAACCTGACTTAGCAAAGGATGTGACCATGTTCACTTTCTTGGGATCCAATTTTTAGAGATACTGCTTGACACCCTTGACAAGTCTCTGCCTCCATCCGTGTGTCAGTGAGGTGTCCAAGAGAGACAGATAAATGTCTGCGTGTTAGCCTGACATGTGCCAAACACCCTATTTAGGACATTACTGTAGAGAAGTGCCTGCATGCTGTCAAGTCAATTTTAGAAACCCAAATCCCCAGAGAAATGGTCTATATGTGAATGTGTGGTTGTATACATTACATAGCTAGTTTAAATGAAAAACCCTCACTTTAAGACATTTAAATGATTTACTCCAGCCTATATATCCCTAAGTGATTCTCCTTGAAGCCCAAAGGGTCCTAACGGCTTTCAGAATCACCAAAGAAGTATATTGTTCAGTAGAGCTTTTATTCTAAATGCAATCTATTAATTTTAATTTTTAAGGAACTGGTAATCCATGGATGAGATATAAGCTAGCCTACTATTGGATATAGTTACTCAATTAACCATGACCTCTTTTCCTAATAATTTGAATTAATTTAAATTTACTGCTAATGTTTTTGGAGGCTCTCTTAGTCCTAAGTTATTTTAAAAGGCATTTTTACAACGGGTGGTAGGGTTACCACTGAGGTCTCTCTTAACTGCAGGGTTTTTTCCATCCATCCATCTCTGTCTGTCCATCCATCCTTTCATCCCTTCATCTCTCCATTTGTCCATCCACTCAGCTGTTCATCTGTCTGTCCATCCATTTATCCCTTGTTCCCACTGTTTTCCTCCATTGAGCTATCCATTTATCCATTTTCCCTCCTTTTATCTGTTTTTCCACCCATCCACCCATCCCTTCATCTGTTAATTTAGTTCTTCATCTGTTCAAATGGTTATTGAGTACTTTTAAGAGCTCACATTCTAGTAAAAGAGAGTCACCCAAAGAACTACCACGCAGTCAGCTAGATGCCAGAATATTCATTCCTTGATGGAAGTGATCGGAGCACAACGTCAAGGGCGTACGGTGTGAGATGCACTTAGACCCTCAGATGAGGGAGCTGGTAGTTCAGTCTGTGGGAGTCAAGAAAAAAGTCACAGGAAAGAGGAATCTTGAGCTGAGTGCCCTGTAGGAGTATCCTAGGTCTTATTCATTCTGGCGTCCTCAGGGCAGTGTCTTTTCCGAGGACACTCAACAAATATTCCTTAAATGAATAAAGCTTGAAGGGGAAGGAGACGCTCGGGATGATGAGAACAGTATGTGAAACACCTAAGGGTTAGAAACAGCATAGTTCTATGAGGGAAGCTGGTTTTCAGATGGCTTTGAAAGGATGGATCTCAGTAGGGAAACAAAAAGAGGAAGGAAGAACATTCCAGAGGAGAGGGTGGGGAGGACATGAGGAAATGCTTCCAGAAACGTCTGCATCAGGTTTGTAGGTGAGCAGGGTGGGTGGCTGGTCTGCCTAGAGGAAAAAGTGGAGACTGGGGATTGGTGGGAAGAAAATATTAGATTGGTATAAAGAGGAGCAGGGAGAAAAGGGTATGTAGGGATCCACTCTAGTGAAGAAGTCTGCTGGGCTTGATGACGGGCTCAATGAGGGGGATGAAGAAGGCGACTTGGACATACCAACAGTATTCTAACCCTGGTACCGAGATTTCAATGGTATCCCAAATAAAAGTCAAGTTTGGTGGGGAATAAAGAATCCAGTTTTGGGCAGGATGATGACGAGGCTGGCTTGGGGGCACATGAGACAGAAAGCCAAGTGGCAAGCCCAGAGGTTCTCTGACAGACGAAACTATGGAGCAGGCAGGAGAATGGGAAATTAGATTAGTCAGGAGTTGAAATCTGAGGGAAGACTGTCCCAAGTCACGATGGGGTGGCCAATGCCAGGGAGAGGAAGGAAAACAGGAGGCTTAGGAACCAATTCTTGGGAGTTGCCAGCTGTTGGTGGGAAAGGAAGCAGATGAAGAGTGGCAGGAAAACTGGGATCATAACAAATCTTAGGAACTGATAGAGAAAACGATCTGAGGCAGCAGCCATGTGGCCAAGCTTCCACTGTAGCTGACAGTCAGAAAGAATGAAGAGGAAGCAAAGTTCACTGGTTTTGGCAATGGAGAAAGTGGTGACTTTCAAGAGAACATTTCTAGCAGAGCCATGAGGATGATGGAAGCCAGACTGGGGGCAGGGAGGGTTAAGAGGAGGCCAGGAAAAGCCCTTCAAAACTCAGCACAGGAAATACACTTGAGTCCAGGCCCTTGAAAACTTGTTTTTCTACAATCAAACCTGTAAGAGAGGTCAATAGAACCACCCGTGTTTACAAACTAGAAAAGCTGTATGAATTTGTAGAGGCTCCCTAGAAGGTTGGCATGGAGCTGGAAGATGTTGGGAGATGCAGTCTCTTGAGATCTGTCCGTGCAGAGAATGAAAGCAAGAGGAGTCTTTGGCTGAGCAGAGGCTGGAAGGCGGGAGGGCTCTGCAGGCAGAGGGCAGAGCAGTTTCAAAGGCCTGGACAGAACAGGGCAGCTCTGAAGCTCTGCAAACGGGGCCAGGGCTTAAGGTCAGACTCGGGCTGACCACAGCTCACATTATCCTGTGACTCTCCCCAAGGATACGTGGGTGTCGGGTGCATTGGGGTCATTAGTGGCCATGATATTATTAGAGCTGCCATTTCAAATGGTTGCTCTGTTCATGGTGAAGAAATGACTGGTGGTAGAGAGAGCCCTGAGGGGGCCACCAGAAGCTCCACGTGCAAGAAGAGGGATGTCTGAACTGAGGCAGGACTACAGGGAAGGGTCAGGGTAAGAGGTATGGGGGTGCCAGGCAGTGGGAAGAGGGAAGGGGTGACCTGCTGGTTTCTGGCTTGGAGAATGATGAAGGGACAAAGAAGGAGGAACATGATGTATGGAATTCCCTGTGCCTTCCTGCCTTAAATGTCACACGACAGGCCCGAACTCAAACCTGGGTCTAACTCCTAACTATATACTCCTATAAAATAATTCTTTTTTTTTTTTTAAGATTTTATTTATTTATTTGACAGAGAGAGATCACAAGTAGGCAGAGAGGCAGGCAGAGAGAGAAGGAAGCAGGCTCCCTGCTGAGCAGAGCGCCCGATGCGGGACTCGATCCCAGGACCCTGAGATCATGACCTGAGCCGAAGGTAGCAGCCTAACCCACTGAGCCACCCAGGTGCCCCTCCTATAAAATAATTCTTGAATCAGTTTGCTTTTTAAAAAGATTAGTGTTAAACAAGAATGTAACAAGGACTATAATTAAGGAATTTTCCTACTTGGCCTCGGCTGCCACCGACGCGATCGAGAGGTCACTCTCAGGCCACATGTGTGACTAAGAGAAAACGTTAGAAATGAAACAGCAGACGCAGGCCACAGCCCCCAAGTCAATCTCAGTACGTGAAGGGCCGGCCAGATTGGAGCCAACTTAGCCTTCCCTCGAGTGAACTTATCAGTTTCTCAGTATAAATAGATCATCCTAAATTGTCCTCATCTGTGAGGGATTGCTAAAATCCTATTTAGTTCACAAAAATCCTCTTTCTGGCCTACACAACTTTAATTCGCAGGTATTTATTTCTCCAGAGAGTCGTTTGGAAAAGAAATAAAGCCATCTTTGCCACGCTCTGCGTTGCTCCCAGCCGTGTACTTGGAAGCTCAACACGGGCCGAGAACCCAGTCTCTACTCCCGGGAATGCTTCGGCGGAGGGGTCAAAAAAAGCACGAGACGTCCAAGAAAGGACACATGACGTTCCTGCCAGACCTGTACAATTCACTTCCCTCTGCCCTTCCTTTAACACCCACACCCACACCCAGTACCTGCTTTTCTCTCCTTTTAATCAAAAAGACATCTGTTGGTGCCTTCGAAGGCAGACACGGCCTTCAAGGCTTGGCCGGGAGAGGAAAGAAGTGCCTAGAACAGAAAGCGGTGGAAGATTCCCACCTCCCACCCGTGGCCTGCTATTTCTTACCAATCCATCCGGTGGGGTGTGGCCACAGGATAAGACAGTGTTTGGGATAGAGTGGGAAGACAGCTCCCATCCAAAACACCATGGGAAGGCATACAAGGAAGTCCTGGGCTACAGGCTGCTAATTCTAAAGGTGGTCCTTAATTCAAAAATATTTACCAAGTGCCCAGTTGTGTTTCAGGCACCGTTCCAGGTGCCGGGGATGTAACGCTGAACAAGGCAATGTTTTCAGCTTCTTAGAGTTTATTTTCTTCTTGCAGAAGGCCTTCCATAAACAAATGCATAGACAATATAAGGCCAGATAATGACAAGTGTCGCGAAGAAAAACCACATACAGGGCAGGGAAGGGCCAGGGGCTGTTGAGGAAGGAAGGGTGGACAGGAGAGGCCTCTCTGATGAGTGGGGAGGTAAAGGAGCAGTGAGGTGGGGGCCAGGGGGCAGAAAGGATCACATGCACTGGGCCAAAGAGCTGGTCACAGAAAGTAAACTACAAGCTAGAATAGCTATTAATCTGCCTGTTCATTCATTCAGCAATTTAACTCAAATCTTTATAGGGCACCGGCACAACCCTGCAGCTGGCGCTGGGACAGCTGCTGGAGACAAGATGGTGAGGGAGGCCAGGGGGTCCCTCATTGAGTCCCAGTCCAGACCAGGGCAGGGGGGCGAACGTTTTCCATAAAGCGCCAGCTAGCAAATAGGCGGCAGGCTGTGCGGGCCTCAGAGCCTCGGTTGCCAACTACCGTGCCACTGCAGGACGACAGGAGGCAGGACCGTACGTCAAGAGCACGGCTGCGTGCCAACAGAACTTTCTATTTTCAAAACAAGCTGGAGGCCAGATTTGGGTATAGGACATTGACTGTAGTTAGCAGTGCCATACTTTGGAAGATGTCCTTGGTTGTTAAGAAGTTGTTTGGGCAGTAAATCCAAATTAGGGAAGAAAGTACATTTACCAAAAAAGAAAACACTTTAGAACCCACCTTCTTCTCTCATGTTTGTTTTCTTGGTTGATTTCAGTTTTCAGGCACCAGAACAAAAGTGTCAATCGTTTTTTTCTGCCCAGCAACAAACCGGTGCCCCCATAGACATTTTCTTCTGGGAAATCCCCCTTGCCTTCCCCTGATAACAGCCTGCGGTATTTCCAGATCCCTGGTCCAGAAGAGAGCAGGCTCTCCTCACCTAACCACGTGCGGGATAATGGGTCAATACACCCCAGAGCAGTTAAGGGTAACAGAGACATGGAACACTGGCTTCCGCCCAATGGGGAGTGGGGACAGGAGGGTGGCCAGAGAAATTCTTCCCATGACAAGGAAGATTAGAGCTGAGTGGCAGCTAATTAGGTGAAGAACATTCTAGATTGAGGGGAAAGCAGGAGCAAGATCTTGGGAACAGAAAGAGACCCAGGGACCTGAGGTTAGGGTGGTAAAAGTGTTCTGGAGATGTGAGGGAACTTTCAATTGTACCAAGCTTCATAAAAAGCATGGTCTCCCAACCACATGTGACATCCGGTGACATTCTCCTCCCCAAATCCTAATTTCTTCTTCAACACATAAGTATAGCTTCTCTGAAGTCCTTGCACTACCTGTTGCTCTTCTGGAAAGTGGCTTAGTCAAACAAGGAACCTCACAAAGAGATAAACTGAGTTCACACAGAGGTGGAGGGAAGATGTGAAGATACTGGGAATTCTCTAAAGAAAAGTTATCTGCTGCCCTGCCTGTCATTCCTCCTGGGATGCTGAAGGGTGCACTTGGGCACTGGAAGCAAAGGTCACCCTCCACCAGGAAGGCCCCCATCCGAGGAAGAGTCAGTCAGAGCTCAGAGAGCCAGAGAGGTCTACAGATTGCAGCCAAAAGAGTTCTGTTTTATTACCCAAGTCTGTCCTGAAAAAAATGCGCAAAAGATGGCAGAAAAACATCATCTCCCTAGGAGCAAAATTTTAAAATATTTAAGCGCTGTTGCTTTTCATGTGTTTCATAAAATTCATCAAGTGAATTATACTTTACACACCTTCTTTTGTAAGGTGTCTGTTTTTAGATTTTAAAGCTTCAAAACATTGAATCGTACCTTAAAAAGTCCATAACTTTCTGTCTTGACAAATGACATATCTATATATATTTAAGCACATCTATTATGGAAAATTTCAAACATACCGAATGTAAAGAAAATAATATCTGAAATATATCTGAAAATAATATCCATTCAAAGCCCAGCGTCAATTATTAATTTGGCCGATCACCTTTCCTCTTCACTCCCATCCCTTCCCCAGATTACTTTGAAGCAAACCCTTGCCATTAAATCCTTTCATCTCTATATATTTCAAACTCCTTTCTTTCATAATTTCTTTTTTTTTTTTTTTTTTTTTTGAGAGGGAGAGTGGTTGGGGAGAATGGCAGAGGCAGAGGGACAGAGAGAATCCTAAGCAGGCTCCAGGCCCAGAGTAGAGCCCAATGTGGGGCTCTATCTCACGACCCCGAGATCATGACCTGAGCCGAAATCAAGAGTCAACTCTTATCCAACTGAGCCTCCCTGGTGCCCCATTTTCTCACTTCTCATCGTATGCTTGCTTCCCTCTGGGGGAGAGGGTGAGATTATTATCTACCTCCAGTAGGTTTTAGTAGGCACAGAAGTCAAAGGTGAGAACTGCTCGTCCAAAAACAGGAGGGGAAACCATAATGAAAGTTAGTGCCTAACTGACCTTGATGTACTTCAAGCAGAGGCAGCTGTGCTGGAAACTTCCAGAACATAAGCAGAGAGAACAAGTTGTCCTATCCAGTCACTGACATTAGGATGTCCCCCTCTTCTTTACCAAGTCCCTTCCACTTAACAACCTAGTCACTGTCAACAAGAGCTGGCCACCCCTGCCCCCAACACCACTCTCCCTTCTTACCCACTTTCATTATCTGGAGAAACATATGGTATAACTTTGCACTCATTTAAGGTTGGCCAGACCTTAGGATGGGAAGGAATGCTGGACTCTAAAATAATATTTTTCTCATTAATGCCACTGAATCCCCTGCCCAGCCTGTTCCCCCACTTACCCCATGATCTTTTGACTGAATTCAGGAAATTGCACAATGAATGGTTGCTCAGCTCCAGGAACTGCCATTTTTAATCATGTCAATTGTTTTTGCTACTAGGTACCTTAACTGCTGAGGGGCTTGTGGTCACCTATGATTATCAGCTTCACCTTCTTGCCCCAGAGCTCTCAGCAACGTCCATATTTATTTAGAAACAGGGGAAGGTCAGTGAGTTGTGGGGCTTTCTTAGAATGTGCCCAGACTTTACAAATAGCAAGAATGAATCATGGTTATTAAAAAGTTCCTTGAGCAGACTAACTTCAAAAAGAGGAATGTTGGTGGGACTGGGTTGTCTTTTCTGAGAACTGCTGGGACTCCCAGGTTGATAAAAGAGAGATTGAGGGCTTGATCAGGAAAGCCAAGAAACACTCCACGAGACACCTTTATGCTGGGAGCCCCGCAAGGCCTATCTGGCAGCCCCCTGAAAGGATTCCCACCTTCTCACACTCTTCATGGGTCACCAAGTCCATGCCCAAGCCCTTCCCTACCAAGCAGATGCAGAAGGCTCAGATCCCCAGCCCTGGCCTTTCTTCTAAGCATCAGATGTGTGTATTCAACTTCTCACTAGATATCTCCTGGCCCCTCACTTTGTCTCCTAAACAGACTCTTTAACCATCCTCCCTAACTCTTCTTCCACTGGCACTGCCATCTCTGTGACCTCGACCACAGGCCACCCAAGAGGCCCAAGTCCCAGTGAGAGAGGCAGACCCATCCTTCTCTCCTCATCCTACCTGTCTACTGAGGTCCACTTAGTCTATGTGCTATTGCTCAAGTCCATTCTCTCCCTTAATGATGCTTTGCAGACATTGGCTCATCTGAAAGTGTCAGGAAAATACAACACAAATCAGAAGGATTATTACTGTTATTACAAATATTACTGTTAGAGCTAAAACAGAGCTAAAACTGTTCCTCTCTCTTGCTGGGCCCCAATAATAACCTGTGAACTCAGACGACCTTCAGGCTTACCACAAGGACATCATTTAAAGCCTCTCTTTCCCTTTCCAAAAACCCTGCTCAGGCTTTGTCCCAAAAGCCTTTAAAAATGATTTTTCTCGGGCGCCTGGATGGCTCAGTGGGTTAAGCTGCTGCCTTCGGCTCAGGTCATGATCCCAGGGTCCTGGGATCGAGACCCGCATCAGGCTCTCTGCTCAGCAGGGAGCCTGCTTCCTTCTCTCTCTGCCTGCCTCTCTGCCTACTTGTGATCTCTGTCAAATAAATAAATAAAATCTTTTAAAAAAAAGATTTTTCTCATTAATTTTATACGCTATCTCCTTCTCAACCCCTTAGGAGAGACAGACAGACAGACACACACACACACACACACAGCCTTTCCTTGAAGCTCCGGTAAATTTCCTGGGGGAAAGTCAGCATCAAGAACAGCCATTTTCAACAGCATAGGGATAGTTTTAGTGCCAGTGTAGACAGTGTAACTGCAAGGGTGTCTTTACTCTTTCCACTTAAGCAGCAAGTATTTCCAGATGAGAAAGTACTTCCTCCTTATGCTTGAAATATTTTTAAGTATCAGGAAATGCCACTGAACCTGTATCCTGAATGAAAACCCACCAAATTGACAGTTGTGGGGGACCTTAGTGATTCTCCAGTTATGGCATATCCCAAGTGACCACGGCCGTGAGTGCCCAGTTATGGTAGTCACGAGAGCTGGGTTTTAATCTCAGCTCTGTAGCTCAGTAGTTGTGTAAATTCGGACAGTTTACCTGGCCTCTCTCCATGTTAGTTGCCATGATCATTAAAAAATGGCAATAACCAAATAAAAGTGCTGAAAAGATCTAGTACCCTAGAAATGTTAGCAAACTTTCCTTTTTTTGCTTTTCATTTCTCAAACTGGTGAGAGCAATTATCTTCTCCGAACACTGGGTTTTCTCTACCCTCTGAATTTCCAGCGTGTTCACATCGGACAGCAGATACCCGGATGACCTCCTGTCATCCACTTCGCCCTAGCATGGATAATGTTCTATGGATGTTCTAGATAAGTTAACTCTTAAAATAAGGGCCTCAGAACACAAAACAACAATGTCCCAAGATGTGCTCTGACCAGCCACAAATCCAGATGCTTTTTGGTGGTCTGTCATGGTCTGACTAATCACATATCTTCAGAGGGAAGACACTTTCCTACCCTGAGTTAGATCATAGCAAGGCTTGGCCATCTGCTCCTCACCTCTGGTTTAAACCCTGACCTGGATGAATTCTACCACTGACCTGGATGAATCTTAATCAGGACTCGATACCCATCTCTGTTAAACGGTATCTTGTTTGTATTGGCCCCTCAGTTGCCTCTGTTGAGATCTTCTAGAACCTTTGGACCTTCTGAGGTTCTCAAGCTACCAGGTTCATACTCAGGCCGATTTTAGGACTGAGCCTTCTGCCCAAAGTCCTTTCCCTTAGTCTCTAAACGTCTTGAGGCCCGACAGCTCATTGGCCCCCTCTGTTCCTCTCGCTGCCCCTGGATGCCCTCGCCAAAGAGCACAGCCTAAAAGGGGAAAATCCTAAAGTGTTACTGCTTGTTAGCTTATCAGGTTTTCATACCACTTCCTACACACCAGATCATCAAACTGAGCCACAAGCCATCACTGAGAAATCCCACAGTTCCTAACCCAGATTTTGACATGACTGGAACGGAGGAGAAGCCATGGATATAAAAAGCACAACTTACTTCCCAAAGTGAGTCAGACCTCTTCAAAGGAAGACAACACAAGAACAAAGTAAACACCATCAGGTAAATATTAGACTCTAAATATAGAGTCAAACCTCCTCAAAATTAGATATCCCATGGCTTACCGGGGAACATCTGTAATGTCAGCTGCTGCTACAATGGATATTGGAAAAATATTTAGAACTAAAATATGGTATTTCTCCAGGGGATGTATATCAAAAATGGGGGGAAAGCAGCAATTGCCAGAGAAATTCAATAAATAACTTGGCAACCGGTCACTTTTCTCCAGGTGCACCAGTAACATATATTAAAAAGATTCAAACCTTGTGGTTCCCTCCCAGAAATGGGAGGGGGATGGTTGTCGGTTTTCGTTTTGTTTTTGTTGTTGTTGGGTTTTTTTTTTGGTCAAGCCTGGCAAAGTTCCATTCAGAGCACCAGCAGGGGAGAAAAAACTCAGAATGTGCATCACACTGAAAGGACTGGGCTTATCCACTGGCACTGCCTTAAAACCCAGGGAATCTGAATGCTGGTCCTCCTGTATTATTCATTACATAATTGCTGTGTTTTATTAGAAATATGATCTATTATAACCTTGAATACAGTACATTAAATGACATTGAAAATTAGATTATTCTGATTATTAGAGAAGTGAGAAATGTGCTAAACATTTGTAAGACTGATAATCAATCAGGGTATCCATTTGAGTGTAATAAAAATCAATCTGGAGCCAGTGTGTTTAAATCTAATTTTTTAAGCATGACATTTTCCTCAGAGTTTCTTTCTAAAATGTCATCATCTTCTGCAACGGTGATTGATTCTGTCTCTAGGGAGAAGCACTCACTCCAATTACTTCAAACACTGCACACAAACCATAGTCCACTTCAAAAAAAAAAAAAAAGCCAAATGAATCAAAGCAATAACAATATATTTGATGGGGGGAGCAGATTTATGTCACTCAAGCTAGAAAACCAACCCCATCTTCCTCTCCCCCAGCTCAAACAGATAAAATATGCTACTTAGATCATAATGTGGCTCTTTACTTTCTTCCAGCAGAAATGAGAAATTTTCATTTTGGGTTTTTATTTCACCTGCAAAATGGAAAAGATACTGGCTCGTGTAAAAACATTATTTCCCTTTCACCTTTTCAGAGAAAGAAAAAAAAACGATAAATGACTGATAAATGACTGTCTTCATTTACTCTTCCTTCAATCATGTACCCTTTCTTCTTTCCTTCCTTCCATCTGTCCATGCAGCCATCCGTCTGTCTGTCTATCCATGTACTCATCCACCTCCTCATCCATTCATTCATCAATAAACAATTATTCAACTCCAACTGAGGTCACGGAGAGACTGGCCGACTTGGGGTTCTTTTTTTTCTCTTGAGGATATTCAACTATGCCCATGGTGAGAAGGATGGCTAACAAAATTACATCCAGGGGAGAATTACCGAGCTGATCCTACAGTCTGTAGAGGGTTCACTAGGTTGGCACAATTAGGAATGACTGTCCACTAGTCCAGCTTGTGCCTTTACACTCCACTTTATGGAATTTTGGTATTTTCCTTACAATGGTAGGGAAAGGGAGAAGACGACATTTATTAATAAGCATTTACCATTACCAAGAACTTGACATTCATTACCAGTTAAATCCTCTGTTTCCCCCGCCTTGGGTTTCCCTGGGCAGGTCTTTCAATAGGGTGACATTCTTGACCTTTCTCCCTACCTCTCTTTCCCCTTTTCCCAAGAAGGTACAGGGACTTGTCTTGGTGGGTCTGAAGGAAGGCACTTAGTGTTTTGGGTTCAAGCCCCTCTGGGCCTTCTCAGTACCTCCCTGTCTGCCTACCTAGAAGAAAGGGTACATGGGTTCCATGATGTGGAAATTCCCATGAGTTTGCTCTGCCCTACGAGGAGGCCTTCAGGTGTGAACACTGCCTAGGGCAATGTGGTTACGTGTATCTGATTTGGGGGTGTAGTTCAGGAAGTCTATCAGGGCTACACAGGTAAGCTACATCCTCCAATAAGCAAATGACTATATAAATTAATTTATAATCATAGGAAGTAACATTATATTGCTGTTAAAAATACTTTTCAAAGACTAATAACATGGGGAAATAGTTCCAATGTTAAATTTAACTAAAATAATAAATATACACACATATAGGAATAGAAAAAAAGGGAGAATAAAATAAAATATTAATAGGGCTTATATCTGGGACATGGGATTGTGATTTATATTTTCTTTATAAATTTCAGTAATTTCATTTCCAAATTGTCTGTAGCAAGCCTATGTTGTTTCAATTATTTTTTAAAATCCTGGGGTTTTTCGTTTGTTTTTCTTTTAAAAAACAGCTTTTCTCCAGTACTGACAAGGTTCTCAGATTCCAAGGTGACTCTTGGAAACTAGTGGCAGCATTTTGATCTCCTTCTGATTTACGCAGTGATTTCTCAACTGGGCCTGAATCCACAAGAGAAAGAGAGGCGTGTGATTCCCAGAAACCCCTCCCCCACCTCAGCAACCCCACATGGTCAGAGCTTGCCAACCACTCTCTCTGCTTCTGCCCTTACCTCCTCTGTAATCTAGTTCCAGACTCATGGCCAGCTGGGGCCTACTAATACCCATGTATGTCACCCTTCTGCCCCAAACACCCAACAGCTTCTCATCAAACTTGGAGTAGGAGCTATTCTGTGCAAAGTCCCCTGGGGTCTCTCAGATTCCATCTCACATCTTTTGCCCATTTGTGTACTGCCCTCTGGACACACTGGCTTCTTTGTTGGTCCTCAAACGTATAGGGGAAGGCTCCCACCCCAGGGCCTTTGCACTGCCTGTTCCTTCCGCCTAGAGCACTGTCCCCTCAGATGACCTACAGCTCTCTCCCTCGCCTTCTGAGCCTTTACTCAGATGTCTTCTCAAGAGGCTTCCATCAGCAGTAGAATTTACAAACCAGGGAACGGTGTATTTGCAGATGGGTGCCATCAGATTACTGTATCAAATATTGTAATACCCTCCCTCTTCCAATCCTATTGCCCTTCCCAGTTTTATTTACCTCCTTATTTTACTTATCTTCTTTCTTATCTTTACCCTCCCCTAGAATTAAAGCTCTAGGAGGGCAGGAATTTTAATAATTTTAGTAATTTTAGTAATTCTTCACATGCTATCACCATCATCCAGAACAGTGCCACATACATGGAGCCTTTGACAAGAACTGGCTGTTGGCAAAGGCTCTGGAATGGGAGCCTAGACCTGGGCAGGGAGGGGAGGCACAGCTCAGTCTGGGGGCTTGCAGCTACCTATGTAGGAGCCACAGTAGAGATGTGGGTGCAGAGAGACATTCTGTCTATCTTAGGAGCCCTGGTCCTGCTTTTCCATCTTTGCCAGCTACTCAAAACGGTGCCAACTGTGTGCACAGGGGTATTGCGGCAGGGAGGGTGAAGAGCGTGTGAACATCTGATCACTGGCTGGGCCTGTGAAGAACGATCCATCCAAGTCACACAACATTAATGATCCTAACTCGGGACTTGATGCGGGCTTCTGCCTTGGGAGAGACAGACACTGCAGGCAGGTGCCTGAGCCACTTGGGCACCTTGACTAGGTGATGCATACACAGCAGACCAAAGAAAGTGGTTTAAGAGACCCCATGGCTGCCATCTTTCCTAAAATGAGAATGTAGAGAGAATGGAACAAAATCGCCGAAACTCTTACATTCTAGTTCTTGAAATCAACAGCTTGGGTGAATTTAATGCAACTAGGGCCACCACAGATCTACCACAGGCTGTTGCCTGGAAGACTGCCTTCAGTGTAGAACAGAGATCTAAATACTACAGAGAAAGGCCGAGAAGAAAGGAAATGCTCAGGAAGGTAGTAGCCCTGAAGATACGATCCGCCATGTAGATATGTTGAAGCACTTCCGGGAGGATCATGTCAAGTGAGTCAAACAGCTATTTTCACCTCTCTTCCAAATTCTAGACAGGCAGTGATGCAATTTACCAGCAGCAACTGGAGGAGGCTTCTCCGATGTTCAAGTAAACGCTGGTGTGAGCACAGTAAGGGATATATCATACAAGATGAACTTACGTACTTTTCCAGGTAAGAACTGGTTTTAATGAAGATAGCTGCTAAAGTAGATTCTGGACAACTAGTTACAGAGTCTCCACACAACTGGAGGGCCTGATTTGTTCTTTTGGGCAGCAAAACAAAACAGAACATCACCTTTTTAAAACAACAACAAAGCAAGAGAGGCTCACCGCAGATTATCCAAAAAATAATGAAATTTGCAAAAAAAAAAAAAAAAAACCCCAAATAAAACAAATCATAATACATGTTCCAGAAGAAACCCTGTTGATATTCTGATTTATTTTATTCTGCTCTTTTTTGTGCATTCCTATATTTTTTATTACAGGTCACAGAATATCCACGTTTCTTTAAAACTTATTTTTCATTTAAACTTAAGACTGTGGATACTACCCCATATCATGAAAAAATTGCTTTCAGTGGCAGCATAATGTTCCTTTCTATGGGTGTGAATTAATTTATATAGCCATTCTTTTCTTGTTAGTCCTTTATGTTACTGCCTGTTTTATATATATAATGCTGCAATGAACATCTCTGTACATCATCACTGCACATATTTTTTTATTATTTCTTTAAAATAGCTTCCAGGAAGGGGACTATAAAAGCTTTTGAAATACATGGCCAAATCACAGGCAGTTTCTAATATTAACCTTGGGTCAATCCGCTGTAGGCTTGGTTCTTGCCCTTCTTTGCAGATCATGGAATACATTCGATAGGAGGAGGTTAATTTTACATTTCCAATCTCATTCACCTTTGTGGGGAGCAGATAAGCCCTACTGTTGTCAGAAAGGCCCATCCGCTAACCCCCGTTAGTGAGGCTATTACACAGTCTCTCTGGTCATTCCGTCGTTCCAAGTAACATTGCTATCGTCCATCTCACTTAGGTCCATGCCGTTGGCTTAATAGTTCCCTATTGGGCCACAGATGGCCAACGGTTGGATATAGCAACATAATCTGATTACCAGACAACTGTGACCTCTTTGGCCAACCTCAGTCTTGCTTTGCAAATAGCCACTGTTCAGAGCGAGTGGATTTGCCAGGCTGTCTGTCCGTACGGAGTTACTGGGACACTCACAGAGGGCTGGCCCATCCCAAAGCACAGGGCTTCATCAGTCTCATTGCCTGAGCAGACGCACTGACCTCTGTCCTCTTGGGAGGAGGTGTGTCAAGGGAGAGTAGGAGCTAGGGGGATTCTAGGTGAGATTTCTTTGGGGCAAGTCATAGTTAACTAAGGTCATATTAGCAGCTGATTCCCACTCTCAGTGAGCTTTATCTTCTAAGAGCCAACCGATGCTCATGTTCTGACCCCACAGCACAATGGGGACTCTGGGCAGTCACAAACCACGTGTCCATGCGTACATTTCAGGGTTTCTCAGCCTCAGCGTGATAGACATCTGGGACTAGATCACTCTTTCTTGTGGAGCTTGTTTTGTACATGGTAGGACATTTAGTAGACTTCCAGCCTCGACCCACTAAAAGCCAGCAGCACCTCCCACAGCTGTGTGTAATAACCAAAAATGTTTTCAGGCAAAAGCAACCTGGGGTTGGGATCCACCGGTGTACATAAATGTCATCATCTTGAATGAATGATTGATTACAGCATAAGCTTAGGAAGCAGACCGATCACCACCACTACATGAGCCAGTCACTTAGCCTTCCTTCCCTCTGATGCTCGTGCGCCAACAGGAACAATAATATGTATGCTGCAGAGCTGTAAGGATTATGCAAGAAGATGGCTGGAAATACTTAGAAGGGTCCTTGGTAAGCCCTGCAGAAATGGCAGGTACTAACGCCATAGACTTATCTGCAGCACCACTCAGGGAAATGATGACAGGCGATGGCTACAAAGCTTTGTTACATCAAATTCTGTGATTTGGATAAATTTCACATGTCTTGAGCCATTCTCAGATGAATCAAGACCCAACTGAACTGAGCAGCCTTTTTTTTTTAGTCCTACAGTAGAAATAGGAGGCTCTTTTTTCTTTTTTTAGATTTAGTCATTTGAGAGAGAAGTTGTCTGTGAGTGGGGAGAGCAGAGGGAGAGGAACACGCAGATTCCCTGCTGAGTGCAGAGCCTACTTGGGGCTGACCCCCCCGCCCACGACCCTGAGATCATGATCTGAGCTGAAACCAAGAGTCAGACGGTCAACTGACTGAGCCACCCAGGTGCCTAGAAATAGAAGACTCTTGATTGCACCCTGGAGTAGACATCAGAGCTGAGGGGAGGAATAGGGGGCAGTGCTTAGTATCAATTTTTCCTCCTTATCACTACCTTAACTTCCTCTGGGGAAATCACCTCTACCCAACTGGATAGAATTCCAATAGGAAAGAAAATCTAGGTACCTCCCCCAGTCATTTATTATAGCAGCTGAAAAGACCCAGTCACCCCTCTTCCTTCTGTACGGGCGAGGGGTACTGGTCCCAGTCTTCCAGTTAGGCTTTTTCTCCTGGAACTCAGAATCTGGAAGATGAAATATGTGACTCGGGTTTAGTCTTTTTAATGGTGTCATACCGGGCAAACTGTTCCCAAGGAGGCTTCCTTCCCAACCTCCCAGAGCCACTCGGGTCTAGTTTTTCTCCAAATCTGCTTCTCCAGCCCCTGGTCGGTTCTGGGAGCCCCCAGTAGGTTTTCAATGAATCCTCCTCACTTAAGCTGTCCGAATTGGCTTCTGTTGCTTATGATCCTGATGGATACATACCCACAGAGAATTCTGAGGGGGAAAAGAGAAAACTAGAGAAACAGTCAAGCATTTGATCAGAGCTGTTCCTTTCACATCACCTTATGGAAGATCCTATTTGAACTTCAAAGGTGAGGAGGTATATCCCAGTGACAGTCTGAAAAGAGTTTAGCTTGGAGTCATGAGCATGAATGAGCCCAACGCAGCCAAGACTGGTTGGTTTAGAGCATGCTGGTTTAAATGCAAATAGAATATGGGAGAGGCACAGTGTCATGAAGAACATGCTTGCTTTTGCCATTACCAGTCTCAAACACCCACAGCCGTGGAGACAGGAGTTTGGCCCATCTAGAACAGAGCCATCCCGGTTCTCTCAATCAATGAGGTTTGCTGGATCTCTAAAGATTACCTTGTCAAGAAGAGGGTAGATGGTAACAACTTCCAAGATTATATATGTGTTTTTCTAAGATCAGTAACGGAAATAGAATGATTTCAGCCCCGCTGCGGCTCACTCTGTTTCAGCTACAGTGGCCTCCTGGCGGTTCCCTGATTGCACCGGGGCCTTGCAGCCTGCACTTCATCAACTATGCAAAGAGGCAAGGGAAAAATAACCACCCTCTACAAAATGAATGGCAGAGTTCTCATCTATTACTGTGGCGGTGGTCTCAGAGGGACCCAGGAGTCTGTGAAGAAAGGGGCCCAAGAACCATTTCATGACACCCTCGTTTGTTTTACTTTCTTTCCTCATGACCATTGCAAGTTCTCAGCTAGTCTCCTTTGTGTCATCTAGGAAACTGGACCAAAAGTGGAAGTGAGCAGAAGCACCACCACCTTCCTGCATCACACACAGGATGTATCCGAAAAAAGGCTCAAATGTTGGCACTGATGAAACGGAAACTGGTGCCCCAGAGCCCCTGAGTCTTGGCTGCGTTGGGCTCATTCATGCTCATGACTCCAAGGTAAACTCTTTTCAGACTGTCACTGGGATATACCTCCTCACCTTTGAAGTTCAAATAGGATCTTCCATAAGGTGATGTGAAAGGAACAGCTCTGATCAACCTTCCTCTAGACAGTCAGGGTCACTTGTCCCGTCACTACACACATGCCAGGCATTGTTTGAGGCATGAGGGAGACAGAAGTGAACAAAAAGACAAAAGTCTGTGCCCTTATGTATGTTTATGGTTGAAGGAAGGATCAGAATGGAAGATAGAAATAAGAAAGTGGTCAGAGGGACAAGGAGAGGACGACGAGGATTCAGTCACAGGGGTTGGGGGAAGAAATCATCAAGAATGCGGGTCCCCAGAGCCAAAGCAGCTGAGAGGTTGAGGCGTGTGGGAAGGGCCTCAGGACCACTAGAGGGACTGATCAACGCACTTATTAACACAGAATGGGGGTCAGCAAACTGGATTTTATAAGGAACCAGAAAGTAATACTTCAGGCTTTGTGAGCTGTCCAGTCTCTGTCACCACTCCTCAGTTCTGTGCTTGTACTGGGACAGCAGCCATAGGCAATTAGTATAAACAAATGGGCAGGGCTGTGTTCTAATAAAACTTTATTTACAAAAACAGGTGACCCACTGGATTTGACCCCTGGGCTGTCATTTTCTCACCTCTGAATTGGGTCAGCCTGGAAGAAGCATTTATTCCCTCTATAGAATGGTTAGGGTAGAGGCCAGAATGTGAGGAGTCAGGAAGTGAGTGGGTCATGAGTAAGTCAGTCGGCCACTGAGGGGGAAGGTTCTACTATGGACTGAACTCCAGCCAACAAGCAAGTAGGGGCTTCTCTTTCCTCCCTCTTTCATCTTTTCTATTATTACTTTTCTTAATTACAGAAGTCATACATGCTTATTATAACATGTGAAACAATAATGTTAACAATCTCCCTCCTACTCCTCTTCCATCCCTGGGCCCCTGAGGCAACCCACATAAAGTTTCTGGCGTGGGTCATCGGATGCCGCGGCCGTGCCATCCGAGGCTGCGATGCTGGGTACAACCAGAGGCACAGCCTAGATGTGATGAAACCAGGGATCACAAAAGCCACAGCAAACAGACCTCCTTGATCAGATTCTAAAAGGGAAGAAGGATGAGAGAGGCAGATGAAAGCAATGAAATGTCGACCTGGGGAGCTCACTGATAAACTCCGATTCTAGAGAGCTCAGCAGCTAGTTGGGATTTGCTTAATTAGCTAACCATCCCCTGACATAGGCACCGGAGGGCTAATGCCTACCCAGACGCTGAGGCTCCAGATCAAATTAACCAGGAAGATCAAAAGATCTAAACTGCTTTCCTTCCACTGAGCAGTATCGTCCCTAAAATAAATTCCAGGATTAAACTCCTGAAGCAGGTATTACGGAATGCCACTGGTTGGCTGGCCGGACGCTTGACTGGATGGTGGGTGAAGAAAGGAATCCATCAGTTAATAAATTAGTGGGATATCAACCACTAGCCAAATGCAGATGTTCACATCAAAAGGACTTAGCATCTTTATCTTATTACAACCCAGCAATGTGACCGGCCTCAAAACAGCCTCAGACCCCATTACATGTAACAGTCTGTGGATGGAGAGAAGTGGTCCTTTTCCCATAATCTCAACAGACCACCACTGAATGCCAGGTTTAGTGTGGGAGCACTCATCCATTACCCATTTTGGGATGGACGCTGACTAAAGAGAATTTAGAGCATGGCCAGGATGATGAGACTGGGGTGGGGTACTGTGGAAACCATACCAACCAAGGAACCCTTCCACAAATGAGAGTTTTGCTTTGGGCAGAAGATGATTCAGAAGAGACACAGTGCCTGTAGCTAAATTTTGGGACTCGTTCTGAGTATCTTGAGGACGTAGATAGGGTCAACAGGTAAAAGAGAGAAGGGGTGGGCATGACACGAAGAAGGACTTTCTAACTGTCCCTTTTGCTCCCAACAATATGCCGTCTAGCATGGTACATTCCTCCCATGGCGCAGGGCTGTCCCAAGTAGCGTGGGGGTCACTGCCATAGGGCTGCATGGTCCCCTGGGTGCTCTTCCAAACCCTGAGCTTCTCTGCTGTTATTATCTTTCAGCTGCTTTTGCAAAGCACAGGGAGTTAGCCAGTAGGTAGGGGTCTAACTGGTTCCCTGAATGAGACTAATGTTATCAAAGGTTATCTGTTCATAGATATTCAGGTCAGTGATAGAGAGATACCTCCTGGGAGGGGAGGTAGAGCTCAGGCAAGCATGTTTGCAGATGAGCTTGCTTTAACTCATCGGTGGTTAGCAGAGTGAAACCTTTTGGAAAACTGCTGGCTCTGGGTGAGGAGAACGTGATCACAGCACAACACCCAAGGCAGGCCAGGTCTTTTTACCTCTCAGAGCCTTGCTTTATTTATCCGTAAGCTGGACCTTAACATGCAATCCCCATCTCCCTCACAAAACCGTAGGCGGCAGCAAACAAGATGATGGATGCTGTGACAATAGGTTTTCTCAAACTATCTTTGGGCAAAGACCAGAATTTTGTGTGTGGGGGGGAGGGGAGGTCCATTTCTACTCTATAATAAATACTTCAATAAAATAAAGATAACTTGCTAGAAAAATGAAATGCTGTTTGGATGTTACAGCAACAACAAAATGCTACAAGTTTCTAAATGCCTATTCTTAACTTCTGCATGTATCTTATTGGGCCTGCTCTGGTCTACAGGCTGCACTCTGAATGACAGTACGCTAAAAAGTTGGAAAGCATTACTCTCATATTAAGACATTAAAAAAATCATAATTAGAAAGACATCTGTCCCTGATGAGAAGAGTGGACTCAAAATGATATTTAGCAACCCAAAGGATTTCGGTTTCATGTGATAACCGGTTTGGGTTTAATGATACGTACTGGGTCAAGTTACGGAAAGAATAAGGAAATTCTGTAATCATGAAATGGTGTCTAAGCCTTCCATTCTGTCAGGTGCATTCTGATCTTTCCGGACATTGGTGCACTGGCACTGGCAATTTCACTTATAGCCTTTCCACAGTCCAAAAGGCTGAATTGATTTAGTGTCTGACAAAACAGTTAAAAAGAGAGACATGTGTTACCGGGAAACACCATTTCTAAAAAAAGAAGGGTTTTCATTGTTTGATCTTAAATCTAAGTGATTACTTGGAGGCCTCTGAAAACTTTCAGAGAAAATGCCCTGGACACAAGGGACTTTGTTTCTATAAAGCACTGAGGCAGCAGTTTGCACAGAGTTAACTCAATAAAATAACACTTTCTACTTGGATAAACTGACCTAGATTCTCTGACTTCCATGCAGAAACACAATAGGCTGGCTGAGATCTGGGGGGCCATCTGTGTGGAGAGCAGAGGGGGTAGGACACCAGGGATGGGGGAAGGTCCTGTGTGAAGAACAGCAAGATGCTTCATTTGGATGATGGCTAGAACTTTCATCCTCAACTTTATGAAGGGAAGGGGCCTCTAGAGGCTTTGCGGAAGGGATTCGTGTAAGTCAAAAGACATCACTATCCAAGGCTGGCCCACAGAGGAGAGCCTCCTGATGAAAGGATTCAGAAACACATACTTGTCTGTGTGTTCGTCTCATCTCACTGCATTTTCAGACACAGCAGTGTGGCGTAAGGAGCTAAGACCACCACAGCCAAAGAGCCCTGAGAGAGCCTCAGTGTCTACATCCACAATATGGGAATTCTAGTATCTGACCCACCTGTGAAAACCCAGTCAATCCGCGCAGAGTACCGGGAACGCAGACTGCCATCTATAAACCACGCGTGCACACGCGGAGTGACAGCCCACTCAGAGTCTGTTCAAACACACAACCAATCGTGAACTGCAGGGTAAGGCAATCTCAGGGGAAGAACTATATGCAGTTGGAATAATTTACAAGAACATGCGCTCACATTACTCAATTAGCTTGGCATGAGTTTAAAGCATTAAATGGCCCTTTCCAGATGCTTCTTGTTTTCAGCTGCCTTTCTATTAGCAGACCTCTCTTGACCAACCTCCTTTCTTTTCCACTAGGGCCAAACCACACTTTCAACTCCCTGTGTCCCTGTGGGTTTGGGGTCTTTTCCTGAGTCCGTTCCAAGCCTCTAACAGCAGCAGACCCCCCCATCAGCAAACTGCAGGAGATCCCCGAGGTCAGTGTTTGATCTGGGTGCTCCCCAGGGAAGTCCTTGACTAGCTTTTCCCATGATTCTGGGAATTTCAGCTCTTACTCAATTCTCTGAACTGGATTGACCATCTTGCTTAGCAAAACGTGGGTTTCTTTTCTTTCTCAATCCAAAATTTCACTGGAAAACTCCCCAACTTTCTTTTTTAGGGCTTTAAAAGTTCTTGTCCTGTGGCTTATGAAATGCCCACGGACAGGTCTCCACTATGTACCTCACCAACCTTGCCCTTTGGGCCTCCAGCCATCGACGAATTTCTAAGATGATTTCTTCCAGAGACACCCAGCCACATTTGCTCAGAAGAGCAGGACATCTGCATTCTATTTTTCACTGCACTTCTATAAAAATTTAGTTTGTACCAAACTAAATTCCTCATATTTGCCAGAGCCCAAAGATAAAACAAAACAAAACAAAACAACTGTGTTTTCTGAAGCCATAAATGTTATCTAGTTTTGCACTTGACTTTGTGAGGAATGGGTGGACTTGGAACATCGTTCATCCTCTAAATGCCTCAATTCCATTTTGTCTTTCTCCCCTCATGAGCTTTTCTATAAGCTGGCTGTGCAGTCGAAATGAATGGGTATAATCTAACTTCCATTTATGTCCTGAAGACACTGGACCTGCTAAAGTCTTCTTGGGCATTTACACTTTGGACTGTCTCATTCCAGTGGGAATTTGGCATGGCACATGTGATGTGATTAGCGCTAGACTGGTATTTTGCTGCTGACAGTTTGGGGCCTGGCTTTGACCCCAACCAGCTGGTAACTTTACAAGAGACCCTTAACCACTTTCTAGCTTCATGTCCCTAAAATGAGATTAGATGCTTTCTTGCATCCCCGTCAACTGTAACATCAGTGTAATAGCAGGTAGGAAAACAAGTTTTGCAGAGTGGGGGTGAGGGTGGACTGGGGACCTTGGCATCACTGTCATCATCTTCTATGGTCTCTTCACCTTGACAACATTTGTGGAGGCTTCCTCAGTACCCAGCAGCCCTGTAAGCACTCCTACCAACTGCAGAGCAACCTAATGAGATAGGAATCCCTCCCTCTCCCATTACAGAGATAAGGGCAATGAGGCATAGAGGAGTTTTTCTTGCCCAAGATCATATGGCCAGGAGGTGGGGGGAAGCAGGAGCTAAAGCTAGGTCATGCTTCTAAACATAACGTCCTCTCTGAACTCATCCCAACCGAATGACCACTGACCTCAACCAAGAGATCTCTAAATCAGAACTCATCAATGCTCACTGATAGAGAAACAAAAAAGAGGACAGAGTTCTACAGTTATTGACCCAAAGCCTGAGAAATGAAGTAACACACAGAACATTCAGCTGGTCCAGCTAACGGCTATATTAAAATCAAGCCTGCATCCTTGCTTTTTCTCTTCCACTGGGAAACCCAAATCTGATTACTTTTGCCTTCCCCCTACTCCATATTAATACAAGAAATCCAACCTGCTCTTCTTCTGTATCTCCCAAAGCCACATCACTATTTTGGCCGTTTCATTCACATTACTGGTAAGCATACAGAAAATGGTTTATGGTTCAGAGTAACACAGGCGGTCCTCATGGAGAAGTCTTTGGAGGGGCTACGTGGGCAACCTCTCCCCCACCTCAACAACAACAACAAAAAAGAACTTCAGATTTTCAATGCACTGGCAGCCCTATACTCATCTGTCCTTTTATTAAACATGACCAACCCAGCCAACAATCTTGAGAAAGAAGAACAAAGCTGGGGGTATCACAATTCCAGGTTTCGAGATATACTACAAAGCTACAGTAATCCAAACAGTATGCTATTGGCACAAAAGCAGACTCAGCGAGCAACAGAACTAAATAGAGAGCTCAGGGATAATCCCACACTTATATGGTCAATTAATCTACCACAAAGAAGTAAGAAAGTACAATGGTGCTAGAAAAACTGGACAGCTACATGCGAAAGAATGAAACTGGACCACTTTCTTATACCATACACAAAAATAAACTCAAAACGAATGAAATACTTAAATGTGAGACCTGAAACCATAAAACCCCTAAAAGAAAACATAGGCAGCAATCTCTTGGATATTGGCTTTAGTAACATACTTACAAATCTATCTCTTCAGACAATGAAAAGAGCAAAAATAAACTACTGGGACTGCATCAAAATAACAAGCTTTTCCACAGTAAATGAAACAATCAACAAAATGAAAATGTAACCTACTGCGTGGGAGATGATAGTCACAAATGATGTATCAGATAAGGGGTAAATATCCAAAAATATGTAAAGAACTGATATGACCCCATAGAAAAAAAAATCCAATTAAAAAAAAATGGGCAGAGGAGCTAAACAGACATTTTTCCAAAGAAGGCATGCAAAAGACAAGAGGTAACAAGTGTTCACAAGGATGTGGAGAAAAGGGAACCCTCATGTACTGTGCGTGGGAATGTACATTAGTGCAATTACTGTGGAAAACAGTATGGAGGTTCCTCAAAAATTAAAAATAGAAATACCATGTGATTCAGTAATTTCACACTGATTATTTTCCCAAAGAAAATGAAAACACTAATTCAAAAAGGTATATGCAACCCTATGTTTCTTGCAGCCTTATTTACAACAGGCAAGACATACCTTGGACATATCTTGGACAACCCAAGTGTCCATCCACAGATGAACGGATAAAGGATATGTGATATATACATATAATGGAACATTACTCAGTCATAAAAAAAAGAGTGAATTCTTGTCATTTGCAACAGCATGGATGGAGCTGAAAGGTATTATGCTAAGTGAAGTAAGTCAGACTTACAGAGAAAGATAAACACGTATGATTTCACTTATATGTGGAATCTAAAAGACAAATGAACAAACAAAAACCAAAGAGACTCTTAAATACAGAGAACAAAGTGGTGGTTGCCAGAGGGGAAGGTGATGGGGTGATGGGCAGAATAGATCATGGAAACAAAGAGGTACAAACTTCCAATTATAAAATAAGCCAGGGGATGAAAAGTGCAGCATAGGGAATAAAGTCAATAATACTGTAACAGCGTATGGGGACAGATGGTGACCACATTTATCATGGTGAGCACTGAGTACAGAATTGTCAAATCACTATGTTGTGCACCTGAAACTAATGTAACATTATATGTAACATTATACTCTAATTAAAAGAAAAATAATCCAATCCTTACCTAAAACAAAGTGCAAACCTGAAACATGGCTTGATGTGTTTGTTTGTAACATCTTCTCTGAAAAGAAATACAGCTCTGACAAGAAAAAGTCTGTATCCAAACAGGTGTGTTTAGCAAAGACTATGTCAGAGGGACCCAAGAAAACCACTGCTAAGGACACCAGTTGCGTGCTTACATTCAGATATTCAGTGGAAAGGGGAAAGTGGAAAAGCACTTTTTAAAAAATTTTATTTATCTAATTTGCCAGAGAGAGAAAGAGAGCACAAGCAGAGGGAGTGGCAGGCAGAGGGAGAGGAAGAAGCAGGCTCCCCGCTGAGCAGGGACTCCATCCCAGGATCTGGGATCATGACCTGAGCCACAAGCAGACACTTAACCCACTAAGCCATCCAGGCGTCCCAGCACATGAGATATTGCTTTAGGATTTGTGAAGCAGGGACTTTTTCTGTTATCTCAGTATTAAAAACAATTTTAGGAACCTGGAATACTCAAATTTAGAAACTGAAGACCTATTCTTAAAAACAATAATAGTGACAGTCATAATAACTAACATTTATTGAGTTGAGTAGTTACTGTAAACCAGGTCCAGAGACCTATCCACTGTACACAGGCACCTGTCCAGCCTCCTCTACCCGGGAGGTAGGTATTACTATTCTAATTTTATAAATACTTTGGTTATTTGCTCAAAGTTTTATGGCCAGTAAAGAGTGAAGGTTGGTTTCTGACTCACTCCAAAGTCGATACCCCCTCCCATGTTTTTGCTGACCATTGGTTATGAAAGAGTAAATTGAATCAATACTACACGAAGTTAGTGCTGAGTCAAACATCATCTGGAGGCTTCAAGTAGCACATGGTTAAGGCATTTGATGTGTGGAAGACAGGAGGAAGGACTTATCTTCCATGGGAGGAGCTGTGAGAAGCCCCCGAAAAGCACTGGAAGACTCAGCGCGAGTCAGTGTATGACCACAAGAAAGAAAAGCAATGTTTAAATTAAAATTAATTCCAAAGAGTTAAAGTGTTAGGAAGGATGGCATTAATTTTTGCCCACGAGGTCCTATTTCTTTAAATCATGCTCTCAATTACATAACTTAATAACTCTTAAATAAGATGGTTCCTCCTTGGGGCACCTGGGTAGCTCAGTTGGCTAAGCATCTGCCTTCCGCTCAGGTCATGATCCCAGGGTCCAGGGATCAAGCGCTGCTTTGGGCTCTCTGCTCGGCCCCTCTGTCCCTCTCCCTCTACCCCTTCTCCTCCCCCCGTGCTCTCTCTCTAATAAATAGAGTCTTAAAAAAACAAAAACCACACCAAACAGTTCCTCCTTTTAACCTAAACTTTGTAATTGGTTTTCTTCATTCATTTAACACTAATCAAGTCCTATGGGTTACTTTTTTTTCCTTTATGGATTACTTTTTGTTCCGTCTCTTAGATCATTCTATGATTTTACCCAATGACTAAGGAGAATCAAACCAACCAAGTAGAGACCTGGATAAATCATTTGCCAAGTAAGTACCTGTTTTATTTGCTGGCATAGGAAAGCCATCTCTCCTCTCCTCCTCACTTATAAAATATATTCAAACATTATCCTGCATTTCATATACTTGTACTACCTATGGAAAACCAAAAGCACAAGACGTAAAATAGTAATTTTATCCTCTTGTGAAATAACAAGCCACAAGTCAGGCAACTCATTAGACATTAAGTTTGGCCCATTATCTTAACGTTTTAGATTCATGTTAGTACTATTATAATCTTCCTATATTCTATTATTTCCCAATACCAATATATTCATTTCACCTATGGGATTTGTTATTCAAGGCTATTAAAACATTACCACATATCCAAAGCTTGATACAGCTTGTTGAACTGTGGTAGAGAGCATATTGTGTTCACATAAACACAGTAATGTTCCCCCTATAAAAACCACATTATAATTCAGTTCAATATATTTATAAAAAAAATAGGTAAAGCTTTTTGTTAGGGCATATTCACATGACCTTTACAATTACTATGTTAGATTTAAAAGTGGAGGTGACCTCTGTAGCGTTTTTAAGCAAGTGGTACTTTTCCATAAAGAACTCCTTTAATTCCTCAGTACCTTTCAACTCATTTGCTACCCTGAAGAGAACCTACCCCTGTAGACTAGGAAGTCTGGCATGACCTCACCTGCCACCTGGTGTCAGCATGCAAAAATTGCAAGCACAGGACTCAAATAAGCAGCTTCAGGAGTGCTAAAAACATGGAGGCCAGCCTCTACAGTGAAATTTAAATGTCCTGGAGAGCACTGCCTTTTTCCAAAATACTTAATTGTGTTCCCTGGGAGGAATTCCCTCATCCTGTGGCTCAGTGCCTGGGCCACTTGCCACAAGAATGAAGTTAAATTCTCACTTCAAAGACAGTTATAGGAAGCCTCTTAAGGGCTTCATCCATTTGGACCTGTTCTTAATCATCTGAGAGCTGGATCATTAGCTCTTCTTCCTGGACCTTAGCCAGAGAGCATTAACGACCAGATCAGTTGGTCAAGCATATTCACGTAATATATGGCAGGTTTCAAACACACACTGCTCTTAGGAGGTAATATGCTACAAAAATAAAATAAATAGTCACCAGAGAAACTTCCCAAAGCCTCTAAGCACTCTCTCCTCTTCTGCCCGGTGGGGAGGGGGGAACAGTCTCATAAATAGGAGACATTTCTTTGAAAGTAAAAAATACTATTTGTTTTTTAACAGCCTCGTTCCACCGCCCTCTGCTGTTAATAACATCTGATCTTACATTTAAGCAGGAAGAAAATGTAGCCACATGATTTAAAAAGCGTGTGTTTATGACTTGCCATGTTTAAGCACTGCTGAATAAATGTATATTGAAAACATATTTCAAGGGAGAAGCCGTAATAAGGGGTTTGGAGATACTCAATATTACTCTACTAATTCATAGCACACCATAATTATGGAATATGTAGACTTTCTAGATATAAATTAGAATCCATGACTCGGTGAGAGCCCTTTGCAGCTCCCAACCCCCCACCCCACAACATTATAGTCTTCAGGCAAATTGACACAAAACAGAATAAATTATGTCAAAAGCTATATAGAACCATTATTTCAGCCTTAAACATTTCATTAAAACTAAACAGCTCAAAATTTCCCCTCCTCCTCACTCCTACCTCCAAGCCAGTGTTAAAATGAGTAAATCCAAAGATCCTGAACAATGTAGCTTTTCACATTTTTTTTGGTGGAAAGATTATTTTTACCAACAAAACTGAATCCAGATTTCTGTTCTTGTCCCTTCAGCAAAGACCCCGAGGGAAATTAAGTTGAGCTCTTCTTTGCTCCCCAAATTCCTACCTGGCAGAAAAGATTCCTGACACACAATTTTTATAATCTGTAGGCCAAGAAAGTGGTCTTCTTTTTTTTCTCTAAGTGTCTGTATCTTTTCTTTCTCTCATATAGAATCTATCAACATAGAAAGCAGAAAACAGGAATGCATCTCATTGAAGGAGGGATAGGCTAGGGCTTTTCCTGTAAGGAGCTGTGGGTCTTCTCTGTATCATTTTTCAGAAGACAGGTTGGAAAGTTCATGAACTATCACTAAAGGAACCATTTAGCTACTCAGCACCATAATTTTACTACATTCAGATTTCCAAATTCCAATGCGAGTTGTAACCAACATTGCTGGTACCCCCTAATATATATGTATTCCCTTGGCTTTGACTTTTCAATGTATTCTGACCTGACTTCCAACTGCCAACACTTTGCTTGAGGGCTTTCTTTGGCCTGGAGTGCACATGGTCCAAAGGTCTTGGGGATTACATTTCCCCAAGAGCAGCCATCCACCAGAAACTAATGCTTGTTGGAGGATAACTCTGAGGCTCACATTCCCCATTGCCACTCATTGTTCCCAGATTAAATTCCACTACGCACATGGTAAGTACCTCGATAACACACTTTTTATTGCTGTCTTCTCCTCCCTATCTCAATACCTTCACTTCCCACCAGTGTTTCCAGGGATCATCTAAAAACAAAACCAAAGACTGTATGCACAGAAATCCTCTGGGTCTGCTTCTGGGATGCACAAACTAAAGCGTAAGGCCAATGACATCCTGAAATCGGGAAGCAGATGCTTTGCTTGATGCTGTCACTCTCTGACATTTCAGCGATTTCATTAGTTCTTCACTACATTTGCTGGGCAGAATGCTGTCTCCACCAAACTCTCCCGAATGTCTATATCCTAAGCCCCAGGATGTGTGAATAAATTAAATTACATAGTGGGGGGGGTGGCATTAAGGTTGCTAATCAGTTGACCTTGGACAGAGGAGATCAGCATAGGTAATCCAGGTGGGCCAATCACAAGAGTCTTCAAAGGTGGACTATGGGCCCAGAAGAGTTAGAACCAGACTGATCGGTGCGGTGTGAGAGAGACCAGCCTTTGCTGGCTTTAGATGGAAAAGAACTATCAGTCAAGGAAGGCAGGCAGCCTTGTCAGCAGACAAGGAAACAGATTGTCCCCAAGAGCCACCGGAAAGGAACACAGCTCTGCTGACACCTTAGTTTGAGCTGAGACTCATTTCAGACTTCGGTCTTCCACAAAGAGAAGATAATAAATCTGTGTTGTTTCAAGTTACTAAATTTGGGCTAATTTGTTACCAGGGCCATAGGAAACCAATACACCGTTATAACCTAGAGACCTAGCCACTCTGAAGTAAATATCAGTGTGTATTGTTTTCACCCCCCACACATTTCTTCTCATTGCTCCTGCTTCTACAGAACCAGAGGGGATGGCTGTATCTTGACAAAAGCTGTACAAACCTTTGAACTTCTCTTGTGCATCTGACCATGTGCTAGAACTGGGGGTTTGATGGGCGAGATACATATATACTGGCAGCCTGTAGTTTAGTGAAAGACAGCAATCCACAGAGGATTACAATCCAGCAAGGTCAGCACTGAGCTAGGAAAAGAAGAGCCTGCGTGTGGTTAGCCCAGGGTTAGCCCAGGGTGGGAGGGCAGAAAGGCAGGACAGGCGAGCAGGGCAGAGTGACGCACGAAAGAACTAGTAGCCACGGTTACCATGTGAGGCTACCTGGGGAAACCCTTGAGGGGTTTCAAAAATTGCTTTTGGGTAGACTATAAAAGAATACAAATTCCATATGAGATATAAACAAAAATCACAATATATGGGCTCTGCACTCAGTAGGGAATCTGCTTGGGGGCTTCTCTCCCTCTCTGTCTGCCGCTCCCCTACTCACATGCTTCCTCCATTCCCCCCAGCCCCATCCTGGCAAAAAATAAATCTTAAAAACAATCACAATTATAATAAACATGCCGTGTGCCTACCATACACTTTTCTATAACAAGTATTGTTTTAATTGAGCTATCATTTATATACTACAATGGGGTGGCTAGTTCTATGAGTTTTAACAAATACATACAGTCATGTATGACTCCAGGCTCACGATATGGTAAGAGTTCCCTCACCCCCCAAAATTCCATCGAGTACTTTTAAGACAGAGCACACCTTGTCCTCCTTTGAAGTCTCCTGGGCTCTTCTTCCCATTTCCTCATCTTTCAGAAGTAACTCCATTCTCAATCTTGTTGTTTATCACTTTTGTGGTTTCCTTTTTAATTTTACCACATTTCCATCCATAAAGGAAAGGCGGTTTTTGTTTTGAGTGGTTTGAAATTTATATAAATGAAAACATCTATAATTTTCTGTGACTTAATCCTATGGTAGGAGGCAACCCAAGATTCATTCATATTCTGCACTATACAATTTCATTGCCATATAGAATTTCATAGTTTGAGTTTACTTCTGTATTCTACTGCTGTGGAAAATTGAATTATTTCCAGCATTTTGCTACTTTGAATACGGCTGGCTAGGAGCATTCTTGTATACATTTTTCTAGGAGGAGAACACACAAATATATCCACGAGAGAATATGATTGGGTCACCAGGTATACATAGCTTCCACTTTACCAGATAATGCTAAATTATTTTTTCAAAGCTGTTGAAACAGCTATGAAACATCTAAACAACTATGAATACTATTTCAGTTACTCCTCATCTCATTCCCCTATTGAACAATTTTCAGAAAGAGAGAGCCATGGTTGGATTTTCTTTTTTTGCCTCTGAAAGACCACCATGATCAAGAGAAAATATGAGAAAAGAACATGGCTGAAGATTGTGAAGGAGAGAACATTCTAACTTGCAAAGAATAGATCAGATTCATAGACAGGTTCTTAGTGAAGTGGGTCTTTATGGTTCTATTATTATTATTTTTTTTTAATGGTTCTATTTTAAGAAGATGGCAACCTTCTCGAAGTTGCTGGCCCACTTCTAGAAATGGATCCGTTAGGTGATTCTATGTAGAGTGGCCTACTGGTGATGTACAAACAAGATAGAAGCCTTCCACCTCCATAAGGCTGCTCATTTCCAGCTTCACTAGCATAGGGAATATGATGGGTGAGTTACCTCAGTTTCAACCCAGAAGAGGGATGGTCCTAGACTCCTGACCCACCACCACCCTAGTTCGGTGCCACTAAAACGCAGTAAACAGGTTCTGAGGTCAATGTTGCATGGAGTTGTCTTGCCTCAAGAGGGAGCACCTGAAACTCCACTCATAATCCCGCCTCACCCCTCCCCAGATGGGACTGGCCTAGAGTGAATGCTGGAAACTTAGGCCAACTGTCCTTCAGGAGTTTAATTGACCATTTCAAAACTGTTTGACAAACTTCCTTGAACTCCATGTTGGCCAAGCTCTTTCTCCAGAATCTTGATGCCTGGCTTCAAGTCTGTCTTTCTTCCTTCCTCAACATCCACCAGCCTCTTTCTTTTCTCCTGGTGCCAACTCCCCAGACATTACCAATTAGTCAAACATCAGTGTTTGGCAAGCATTTTCCTCAGGCTTCTGGCTCCGCCTGTGGAGCACCTCGTCCACAGGCCTCCCGCCTGGCTTTGTGAGGGGCCTTGTTGCTAGAGCAAAAGCAGTGCTCATTATGCTCTGAATAGGAAAGACTGAGGTAAAGAAACAAACAGCAAGAAATCTGGGGGAAAAAAGGCTTCTTTTCCTGAGGTTTACAGAGTGAATTGTTTGTTTTTCTTTTAAGTTCTGTGGAGGCAAAGATAATTACCAACATTTAATTTTTATTCATTCAAGGAGAAATAATCACATTTAGGTTTGTTAGCAGAATGCCAACGACATCTAGTTACCCTCAAAAAGAAAAACAAACCAAAAAAACCTTCTTTGCCTTGAGACATAGGGTAATAGTTGTTCTTTGTTCCACTTACCCTATGCTTAGAAGGATCTGGACTAAATGCTTCATGCAGAAGCTAATCCTGTCACACACTCCTGAGGTTGGCTTAGCCCCATTCTGTACTGAAGAAAACTCCAGTTCACAGACAGCCTGGAGCTGAAATTGAACTGACAGCTGACTGCCATCAAAGTCCAGCTTTCTTAACCACTACCCTAAGGGAACTGGTTTACTGGAAACATACAATGATCATTCATGATCAACTTTAGTGCTTCTCTAAAGCTGAAGGACTCCCAGGTAGGTAGGTCTTCTTTTGGAGGAAATCAAGTCAAAGTGCCCACCACTGGGTATATTAACAGTGGCTCACAGGGATCTCTGGAGCTTTTACCTCACTGAGGAATAAGCTAGAACACTGAATGTTTAGGGCTGTGGTTCAAAATTGTGGTCACTGAATTACTATCAAAACAAACAAACAAACAAACAAACAAACAAAAAACCCCAGAATTTGGAGGGCTGGCAAGTAAGAATAGAAACTGAAGGTTCTCAACTATACATCTGGGCCAGGAAGGGAATCATTACCACCACTGACCCTGTGTGACCTCAAGCAGGTGACCTGCCTTCTTTAAGCTTTAAGTTCCTTATCTGTATAATATGCTGGATGGGGGCACCTGGGTGACTGAGTGGGTTAAGCCTCTGTTTCCAGCTCAGGTCATGATCTCAGGCTCCTAAGATTGAGCCCCGCATTGGGCTCTCTGCTCAGCGGGGAGCCTGCGTCTCTCTCTCTCTCTCTCTCTGTCTGCCTACTCGTGATCTCTCTATCTCTCTCTCTAATAAATAAATAAAATCTTAAAAAAAAAAAAAAAGAGGCTTAATGGTGTCAACCTCATAGGACAGTCCTAAGGATGAACTGAAGTAGCCTATAAAAAAACAGCCAGCACACTACCTGGCCCAAAGAAGACTTCAAAAAAGCTGGTTCTCAACACAGCCTGCTTCCAGGTAATTACATAAAATGATCACTCGCCCAGCTGACCACTCACTCAGTTGCTTAACCACAAATAAGGTCTTCTGGCAGGATTGCTGGTAAATAATGTAACACCATCACCAGCAGAGCTCCATCACTAAAATCATGAGAGAGGAATCATGGGAAAGTAGGGACCCACTCAAAGGGGAACACTTCTAGAAACCAGTGTAAATGTCATTCTGTTCTACAGGTTGAGACTGGCCTGCCAGAACTGTACTGAAGGCCAGAGAACTAGTAACCACCCATCCATCTACTCATCTCCCCCCCACCACTCACCTATCCAAACACCGCCCACACCCATCCATCCATCCAAACATCCATCTATCCAACATTCCCATGTGCCTTTTATGTGCTATATCCTGTCTCTTCTACCTCCAATTTACCAAACCCATCCACTTCTCTTTACTTTCAAATTTTATTTTTCACTTTCCTTTATTGTCACTACCACCGTCTCAGACCAAGGCATCGTCAGCTCTTCCCTGGACTTCTTAACTGGTTGTCCCACTTTAATTCCCAGCTCTTTCCCCAACTCATTCCCCACACAGGAGGCCGAGCAGTCAATAATTTAAAGCCACAGATATGATGTACCTCAGTGTTCATCATTTATCAATGGCACCACACCACAATAAAGATAAAACCAAATTCCTTCACATGGGCTACAAAAGCCTGCTAATCTGGTCCTTGGCTTCCTCTCCAATGTTATGCTAGACCACATCTCCCCACGCTCATTAGCCTGGCCCCAGTGATTTCTTTCATGTGGTTCCCAGAGGACACCAAAATTATTCTAGCCTTAGACCTTCTCTCAAGTGGTTCCCACTGCCTATAATAGCCTCTCCCCTCTAAATACATGGTCAGCTCCTTTTCACACTTGCCTCACTGCAGTCTTCTCTCATCAGCCAATTCTAAGTCCTTTCTCCTACTTATTTTCTATTACAGATTGATTTTTAACTACACAGTTGACCTTTGACCAACATGAGTTTGAACTTTTTCTGTCTACTTATATACACATTTTTTTTTTCCGGTAAACACAGAACATCTTTTTATTACCATTTTCTTTGCTCTAGCTTACTCTACTATGAGAATACAGTACATGACACATATAACAGAAAAATAAGTTAAACCATGGCTTACATCACCGGTAAGGCTTTTGGTCACCAGTAGGATTTCTGACTGTGCAGGCAGTCAGGGCCCCTCACCCATGCGTTGTTCAAGGGGCAACTGACTATGCATTTCTTTGCCTCCTAATTTAACGTCTACCTGACCTGCAGAATGAAAGCTCCAAGAGCACAGCCATGATCATGTCTGCCTCATTTATCATCCAACCTTCAGCATACGGCTTGGAGCTTTGCACCTGCTGTTCCTCTGCCTGGAATTCTCTTTCCCTAGTATCTACCTGGCTTGCTCCCTCACTTCCTGCCTGAATAGTACCTTGCCAGACAGAACCTCCCTGTTCATCCTTTATTAAATAGCCCCCATAGGCCCCAAATACTCCTGTTTTGAGTCATAGGTATTGGCTACCATGTTGTACAGCCCAGTTCTAAGCAGTGATGGCCATGTGATGTATTATGGAAAATTGCTGATTAATAACATCTGGCTGGGCACCTGGGTGGCTCAGTGGGTTAAAGCCTCTGCCTTTGGCTCAGGTCATGATCTCAGGGTCCTGGGATCGAACCCCATATCGGGCTCTCTGCTCTGCGGGGAGCCTGCCTCCTCCTCTTTCTCTGCCTGCCTCTCTGCCTACTTGTGGTCTCTCTCTGTCAAATAAATAAATAAATAATCTTAAAAAAAAAAAAAAAAAAAAAAAACAAACATCTGGCTATCCTCTCCTCCCACCCCAAACAAAAGCTCCATGACAACAAGGGCTTTTTTCAATGTTGATTCTCAGGACTTAGAACATATGATCTATAGTGCAGGTCATATATTGGTATACTATCAGTCATTTGGTTGGAAGACCAAATGGTAAATACTCAAGAAATATGTGAATAAGTGAGTGAACTCATGAGCCAGAAACTGTATTTGCCGGGGACACAGGAGGAGGTTTATGAAACAATGCAGTTAAAATTTCTGACCTCAAGAACCTTCCTACTGAAGACTGGAGACAGGGGCAAGTTGGTGTCACATATGTGTTTATCTGTCGCCTTCCTACCTGCATCCCCTGTCTGCTCCTTCTAACGCCAGCTCTCTCTCTACCCCTCCTGCCTCTGCTTCTTCCTTCAAAATGACACCAGGCTTTAATTTTATGTATCTTGTTTTTGCCTTGACATGAATATCGGTGCTTTACTCCAAGACAGACAGAAGAAAACAACCTCTGGGAATTCTGCGAGTACTGGTGTTTTGGGCCATCCATTTAGCACTACACATTTGGGGGTTTTTGAAGAGATCTGTCAGAACGCTTTATGAGGTTGTGAAATAACCTGAAAGTTGAAAACTTCCACAGAAATCCTAATTTCGGATTGTATTCCCAGAGCCATAAAAGCAAACCTTTCAAAATGAAGAGAAGAGGGAGGGACGGAGTGGGGGTGGGGCAGGGAAAGGACTTCTTTTGAACGTGTTTGTTAGACTACGGTTGTAATGCTTGCCTTTATGAGATGAAAAGGATTTGTACTAAGTTACTCAGGAGCCTCATCTTTATTCCAACCAAGATGGAGAAGATGGCAGTAACAATGGGCCTTTTCAAATCTAACCCTAATTCCTACTGGGAAAAGGTTCTGGTTAAATTATCCTTTGATCTTCCTCTTTGGGCCAACACCTTGACTAAAGAGAGCTGAAGAAACCACTAACGCGCTTTACCTTTTGTTCAATCTGAATTTTCAAGGCGTTCGTTTAAAATGAACGTTTAGGCCGGGTGCCGTGGCAACGAAAGTAGGTCACCATGATTGGGTTGCGTGTCTTTCTGACTCCATTAGTGCTGTCAGGTGACTATCCATGCTCAGACTCCTCCAAAAGCAAGCGTTTGCATCAGCCACACGTTGTGCGGGGGGTGGGGAGGCAGCGTTCCATTTAGCTCTGACTTCAAAACCCTTCTTAGCTCAAGAATTCCCGTTACTTTTTAAACAAATTCCCTTCCAGCCGCAATGAGCAACCTGTTCTGTATCGAGGGCACAGCTGCGAAAACCCACAGAAAATTAAATGTGCATCCGCCTTAGGCATTGCCCATAGGATGCGATGCTACAACTTTGTCAGAGGCAGTTTTCAAATTGTACTTTATACAGGAAGGGGAATGAGAGACTTTTTTTTTTCCTTCTGCTAAAAATGGCCCGTTTAAAAAAATTATGCCATGTTACTAATAGGTCCTGTGAAAGAGAAAGAGTGTAAAAATCACTGCAGAAGTTTTATGGTTATTCTCCCCCCTCCCCTTTCAATTCTGAGAGTGTGAGTGAGGGCTGATTTTTTATTCAAAAAGGGAAGTGATAGGTAAGCTTTTTTCCTCAACATTTTCAAAAAGCACTTGTTAAGCAATTTTTGAGGAAGCTGTATAAAGTACATGGAGTAGACACGGTCCCTGACTTCTAGATGCTCCTCATTTGCAGTTTATTTAGCTCAGCTGGTGAAGCGCTCTCCTAGGAGTGGGGTGCTACAGCAATAAGGGTGCTCTCCTCAGAAGCAGGGCACCCACGTTCTATTTCTGGTACCACACTATTAGCCGTGGACACTAACACGTCAACGGCTAATAATGAAAGTCAACGAAAATACAAATTTCGTTGTATACATCTTATATCCCTGAGTCTTACTGGATTTTTCAGTATCTCCCTTGTTTGCTTCCCATGATACTTGCCAAGATCCCACTGCTTGAAGGTGATGATTGCTCATGTTAAGGACCATTTGCTTTGTAAAACCTGACCCCATGCCCTCTTTAAACAGTGACTGCCCAACTTCAACTGTGTATCTGAAAAAAAAAGCCTTCCCACTGATAAGGATTTGATTTTTCCAGCAAGAGGAAAGCAAGAGATCAGAAATCAAGTAGAAGCATGAGAAGAAAAGCATTCCCTTGGACGGACATCCTCAACTTCTCATGTATGAAGAGAAAATGCTTCTGATTAAGTCAGCAGAACTTACTGGAAGCCAGAGGTATTTTCAATACATTCAGGCGCATGTTTATCGTAACATCACTTTGTGTTGGGTACTGGGCTTCCGAGCAAAGTCACCAGCTGAAACATTTATATGTGTTAAATCTGAACTCTGGTGAGCAAGAGAACATTCTAGATAGCTCCATAAAAATGCTGACCATTCAAACTGGATTCTAATCATGCATTCATTTGTTCCTTATCCAGTGCCTACTGAAGCCATGCCTGGATGGACTCCTGGAGACCAGCCAGCCTGGGTCTCCTGCTCTATGGACAAAACCCTGAAGCAAGAATGTAGGGCCTTACCTCATAATACCCAAACATACAGGTCTACTACAGGCATAGGGCATGGAGAACAGGACAGAGGCTCCTCGGGAATGGGGCTGCTCAGAGCTCTGTGAGAATCTGCAGACCTCTCACTTCTCCAGAGCTGGGCTTCCAGACCAAATTTTGTGCCATGGTTGATTCTGGGCCAGACCTTACCCATGTTCTCCATCTTTGCTCTCCCTGCCAAGTGCCCCCAAATCAAAAAGCGAACACTTGGTTCCTCGAAAATATTAAAAAAGTAACTGAACCTGCCACTTTTCCCCGGGAACTTTACTTTCATGGAATTATAAAGAAAACCTTACTACTAAGTGAAGAACCCTTCAAAGCCAAGGATGGGCAGCCAGTGATGAGTGGGCTTCGCCTAATAAGACTTGGAGTGTGGGGGATGGGTGAATACTGTCACCTACTCCTAAATACACCCAGCTTCTCACTCCTCCTTAGAGATTATCTACACCCATTCTCTTCATTTCTCCCTTCCCAACTACTGCCTAGAGAGTCTCAAGGCTGGGCAAATATAAATCTTCTTAAGGATTTTTAAATCTACATATTCATGTGCAAGACCTAGAAACTGTAGAGTACACAACTACCACTTCATTTCTCTTATGCCAAGCCCGTAACTGTCTCGCGACTACTTCTGCTTATTTCGTATTATATATTTTCTTGGGCAAGGTAATTAACCTCTTTGCGTCGGGTACTTCATGTCGAAAATGGTGTTACTCTTTCATAGCACGCCCTACATTAAGAGGTGACGCAGGAAGAAAAAAGAGAAAGAAAAGTCAATCTTGGCACATCACATGTTCCTAAACTGCTCGACAATTCTCTGTCTACTTTTAGGAGCAGGGCACAGTATGAATTCGGTTTTACTATAATTGTGTCCTGGAAGTAAATATGATTTCCAATGAAGAGATCTTACTGATTCTAATTAAAGAAATGTTGCAGTCTTTTGTCTCAGATGGGGTGACGTCTGAAAAGGATTCTACCAATCACCACCTCCATGGCCCAGAGTTACAGATGTGTAATGCCCAGCGAGGTAACCTGTACATAGTCACCCAGCTAGTGAGGGGCATGGCCACTCCCTCTGTCTCAACTTTGGGATTCTCAGTGTATTGCTTTTTAACAGACCATGATTAAAAGAGGCTACAGAAGATCTATTCATGCCTAGTACACAGATTTCTTCTCCATTTATTAATGAGTTACAGTCCAGGAGAACCAAAGCCCCAGTGACTCTCATTTTTTTTTTTTTAAACATCCTAGAAACTGTCAGACACCCCAGGAATAACTTAGGAGCTGTCAGCTTCCTGCAGTTGATTCACCCTTGAAGCAGAAACCCCTGCAATGAGTTTGGATGTGAGGTGATGTTCCATGCACCCCCGGTTTCGTATAATTAGATTCAAGGAGGAAACTCTAGAAAAGATGGTTGTATCTTTTAGATGAGCAAAGTTGGAACATTAAGTAGGTCAGGAAAGTTCTACTGGCACAAGAATCTGCATCGAGTACATTTTTCCACTGGAGATAGGCTCTGAGCACATGGGAAGTCATGGGGAATGGGATTTCAGGAGGTAAGTCCTACCATGTCTCCCAATGGGGGACTTCCTCGGTAGCCATGGGCCAATAAAACTCACCACAATGACCTCTCCTGTTTCTTAAGCATTTGGATTCATTAAAGTACTTTCACAGCTTTTCCTACTCTTGAGATTTTATTTTCACAAAGAATAGAAATGTAGATCTTCATATGACAAGTTACTAAACATAGACAGTGGCTGTTCTCTGCATTGGAGTCTGTTTTTATGATGGTCCCGGACACCACACTAATTTACTTAGTGTCTTTTTTTTTTTTTTTAAGATTTCATTTATTTATTTGACAGAGAGAAATCACAAATAGGGAGAGACAGGCAGAGAGAGAGAGAGAGAGAGAGAGAAGCAGGCTCCCTGCTGAGCAGAGAGCCCAATACGGGACTCGATCCCAGGACCCTGAGATCATGACCGGAGCCGAAGGCAGCGGATTAACCCACTGAGCCACCCAGGCGCCCCAGTGTCTTTGTTTTAAGCTCCACTTTGGTTGTTTAGAAAAGGCACTGGTGTAGAGTAATATGTTCTTCACGAGTGGTTTTAAGTTTTAAAGCATTTCATTATATATAATGTATGAAGTTCACCAGAACATGTGAATGTTCAGACAAAGAGAAGTCATTGTGGGATGCTACCTGTTCCAGCTTTGGTACTACCGCTCACCGCATTACTCTCTCTCCTTCTACAATGGTTTTCAGAGACAATTTCTAGGCAAGAAAATCAAGCCCATTTATTCAGTCACTACTTATTTTATCTTAAAAAGAGTCATCAGTGGGATGCTCAAGTTCTCATTTGTGTGTGTGCAAAGAAGAGAGATGGCTTTATGGTTCGCTGCACTTCTATCCAGAACAAAATCCTTTTAATTTTCCTCCAACATGAAAAGATTTTGGGGTGATACTAGGAAAGGACTTGTTTATGAATTTCCAGTCCAAAGTTAAAATTAGATGTGATCCCTACTGAATTACCAAGATATGATTGTAAGGCACATTACCTTGTGAAGTGGACAGTAACGAATTTGCAGTTATAAATGGCACATATGTCTGGCATGGAACTAAACTCTCATAACTGGTGATTGAATTAAAATAGAAAATTTAAAGAGAGGGAATGGATTATGGCAGGGGTTGGCAAACTCCTCCCGAAAGGACCAGACAGTACATACTTGAGACTTTGCAGTCTGTATGGTCTCTGTCCTAACTACTCAATTCTGCTGTTACAGCAGGGAAGCAGCTGTAGATAATATGTAAATGAATGTACGTGGCTGTATTCCAATAACATTTTATTGATCAAAACAGGCGGTGGGCCAGATTTGGCTCACAGGCTTAAGTCTGCTGACCCCTGATTTATGTCTATTAAACTGAAGTAAAAATGGATGTTATCCTCAGAAATCAAGATGTCTAAATGTATGGGAATGGATTTGTCCCTTGTTGAGGAAACAGAAAAATGCAAAAACAGTGCTGGTATCTATTTCCTCAACCATTTCTGTCTACAGCACTGTCAATGCCCAGTGTTACTTAGCCTCAACTGCTTGACAGTTAGGGACACAGAAGTTCTACCTCGATCAATCTGTTAACCTCTTTCCTTTAAAAAAAAAAAAAAAAAAAAGCTTTTCTTCTTTATCAGACAACTAACAAATGTGCAGAGGCTAAATAATAAAATGGAAACAATGATAAGCTCAAGAAAATATGACAATAGCTTTTAACATATTTATCTGTATCTTCCAAGCTTTGTTTTTACAAATAGGAGATCAAACTGTGCACAGTCTTGGTTTATATTTTCTAATTTAATAAGACATCTAGTTTTTGCTAAAATAAAAAGAAATGCTGCATTGGGATACCTCAGTTGGTTAAGCGTCCGCCTTTGCTTAGGTCATGATCCGAGGGTCCTGGGATCGAGTCTTGCATCGAGCTCCTTGCTCAATGAGAAGCCTGCTTCTCCCTCTGCTTGCTGCTCCGCTCCCCCCCCCACCCCCGCTGGCTTGTGTGCTCTCTCTCTTGCTCTCTAACAACTAAATAAATAAAATCTTAAAAAAAAATTAGAAATGTAATATTATCAGTCATCAGGAAGATTCAAACAAACACCACTGATGAGATATCATTTCATATCCAAAAGGATGTCAAAATTAAAAAGACTGAAATAGCAAGGCTTGGCAAGGGCATGAAACAACAGAATTCAAACAGATTGCTGATGGAGTATAAACGGTAGGTAGAATCTTCGAAAACTGGCCATTTTTTAATGAAGTGACGTGCACGTGCCCCTATGACCCAGTAATTCTGCTCCAGAGTATGTACCTAAGCGTCTATGTCCCCGACAAAGCATATATGAGGATCTTCGTGACAGTTTTAATTATAACAGCTCCAAACTGGAAACAACCCTAACATCCACTGAGGTAAGAACTGTTTATCTATAAAATGAAGTACTACTACTCAGCAAAATACTGAGCGAACAACTGATACCTGCACCGATATTGAAAAATCCTACAAACATAGTGATGAATGAAAAGCACGTAACACAAAAGTGTAGAATATGATTGCATGTAGATGAAGTTCAACAGGCAAAACTAATGTCTGATGGGAGACATCAGAATGGTTTACCTTCACACGTGACCACCACCAAAATCAAGACAGGGAATGTTCCAAACCCACAAAGTTCCCTTAGTCTCGTTCTAATACCTTGACTTAAAAGGTGGTTAGAAAGATGGAGATCTTTATCAAAGTTTATTGAACAGTATACTTTAGCTTTGTATAATTAAGATATGTAAATTATACCTTGATAAATAGAAAAATGCTCTAAAATACCACCGATTTTTGCCTTAAAAGGGAAGATCAAACAGAAACTGAGGAGATACCTAGAAAGGCAGCATTTGAAGGAGAGAGCTTGTAAACAATCAAATTTGAAATGGAACAAGGAGCACAGCTAACCCTTGTTTTGAGGTGACAATCTTTACTGACTCTTCAATTTCATGTCTATAATTATTTCTTTTGGAGTCTAGGGCCATACAAATTGTCTTGCTTTTCTATGCTCTGTTTATTCCAATTTGGAAAACAGATGAGATTTAACTACAAGGAAGGATGTCCTAAGGAAGAGCAATGAAAAAATGTCAAGGACATCCTAAATGACATCTCCCAGTACTCTCTTTATACGGACTCATGGGAGACATTCATCTCCAACATCAGTGTCTGGAAAAATCTGTGATTCTTCAGCATAATGAGGCTGTTTTCATCTTGTGGACACCAAGAATCCTGCTACTGACTTCATCCCTGTTTTGCTCTACCAAGAACACCAAACCAAATGGGACCCTTGTCTAATATACATATACCTCAGTGACCTCATCTGACTTTAAAGCTCATTTTCCTCTTTTCCCTTAAGTTAGTCAGCCTAATATATATTGGTAGTTGTTTTTTAAATTAAGATACAATTCACATCCTCATACTTTTGAAAGTGTGAAATTCAGTAGTTTTTAATATTTTCCTGAAGCTGTAATATTTCCTCCCTCAAGAGAAACACATTAGCAGTCACTCTCCATTCCCCAATCTCTCCAGCCCCTGGGAACTACTACTATTCTAGAAATCTGCCTATTCTGAACATTTTATGTAGGTGAATTTGTAGTCTGTAGCCTCTCAAGGCTGGCTTCTTTGACCAAGCATAATGTCTTCCAGGGTCTTCCATGTTGTACCACGTTATCAGTACATCATTCCTTTTTATGGCGGAGTAATCCACTGCATGGAAGTACTATTTGTCTCTCCCTTAATTGACATTTCGGGTGTTTCTACTTTGCGGCTATTATGAATAATGCGCTAACATTCCTCTCAAGTTTTTATGGGGATGCGTGTTCTCATTTCTCTCAGGTAAACACATAAGAGAACGGATGGCTTATACGGTAAGCTCTGTGTTTAATTTTTTGAGGAATGACAAAACTGTTTTCTAAAGTGGCTTCACCATTTTACCACCACTTTACACTCCCACCAGCAGTGTGTAAGGGTCCAAATTTCTGCTTATCTTTGCCAGTATCTGTTACTGTCTTTTTTTTTTCCCTAGGCAAAGAACTTTATTAATCTTATTTCAAACTTTATTCCCAGGCTTCTTCAGCTTAATAAGCTGCAAAGAATGAATTGTGTATAAGCAAAAACTGAAAAGAGCTGCAGTGTCCAAGGGGCTTGGGCTTAAAAATATTAAAGATCTAGATTTTATCAGATCCATGAACAAAATTTTAAAAAGTAGTCATAATATAAAATAGCAGCTCCCAGTAACTTCTTTAAGTTTTATCTTCTTCAGAAATTGACTCAATTCAGTTTGCTTCATTCTTGGAAGCTTCATCAAAATTCTCAACAAGATCTGGAACTTCATCATCATCATCCTCTCCGGTAGCAAGTAGTGCTTTTCCATCCACAGATTGTTTGGGCAGAGCTTCAGCCAGTCTTCTTAAACTAGTCAGACTGTCTGCACCAAGTTGGTTTAAGATACTGGGTAGCATTTCTGTCAGCTGCTTTGTCTCAGCATGGCCTGTAATGGTGAAAGTGTTCGCTGCCAGCGATGCCTGAACTTTGGGGTTGTTAAAGTGGATCACTGTTCCTTGGTTTGTGAACATAGCCACTTCTTCAATACCAGAGATATTGTTTACCCCTAACTTCTTTAAGGAGAACTGAAGTTTTTTATCATCTGCTGTAGCTGTACTATGAACCACCTTCATCTTTTGGCGAGCAGTTCCTTTCCCACCAACGCGCACTTGTGCTTGCAGTTTGGCGAGTTTCTCCTGGTTCATGATAGTTTCTTTCATCTTGTTGGAGCGGAAATGGGACCGCGCAGGGGACTAGGGTTGACGCTCAGGGGGTCTTGGGCGGACCAGCTGAGATTAGGTGCACACACGTGGGGATGCAAGATGGCAGCTCTGTTACTGTCTTTTTGATGTGGGTGTGGAGTGATACCTACTGTGATTTTGATTTGTATTTCCCCAATGATCAATGATGTGAGGATTATTTCATGTGCTTATTGACCATTAGTTTAACTTTTTTCCTAAAATATCTCTTTAAGGGATACCTAGGTAGCTCAGTTGGTTAAGTGTCTGCCTTGGGCTCAAGTCATGATTGCAGGGTCCTGGGATAGAGTCCCACATAGGGCTCCCCGCCCAGTGGGAAGCCTACTTCTCCCTCTGCCTGCTGCTCCCCCTGCTTGAACTCACTTGCTCGCTCTCTCTGAAAAATAAATCTTAAATAAAAGTCTCTTCAAATCTATTGCCCATTTAAAAATGGGTTGTCTTATTGTTGAGTTGTAATCTTTTAAAAAATACTTTTAGAAACAATATGTTTTTAAAAAATTTAGAGAGAGACAGGGGCACCTGGGTGCCTCAGTGGGTTAAAGCCTCTGCCTTAGGTTCAGGTCATGATCCCAGGGTCCTGGGATGGAGCCCCACATCAGGCTCTCCACTCCTTGGGAAGCCTGCTTTCTCCTCTCTCTCTCTGCCTACTTGTGATCTCTGTCTGTCAAATACATAAATTTAAAAAATCTTTTAAAAAAAATTTAGAGAGAGAGACTGAGAGAGCATGAACAAGTGGAGGGAGGGAGAGGGGATCTTTAAGCAGACACCCTGCTGAGGGCAGAGCCCACTGTGGGGCTCAATCTCATGAACCATGAGATCATGACCTGAGCTGAAACCAAGAGTCAGATACCTAACCAAGTGAGCCACCCAGAGGTCTCTAATAATACTTTTTAAAACGCCTTTGCATTCTTGAAATCTTGCCATTTGCCACGACATGGATGGAACTAGAAGGTACTATGCTGAGCAAAATAAACCAATCAGAGAAAGACAATTATCATACAACCTCCCTGATATGAGGAAGTTGAGAGGCAAAGTGTGGGGTTTGGGGAGTAGGGAAGGAAAAAATGAAACAAGATGGCATCTGGAGGGAGACAAACCATAAGAGACTCTTAATCACACAAAACAAACTGAGGGCTGCTGGGGGGAGGTGGGTAGGGAGAGGGTGGTGGCATTATGGACATTGGGGAGGGTATGTGCTATGGTGAGTGCTGTGAAGTGTGTAAACCTGGCGATTCACAGACCTGTACCCCGGGGGCTAATAATACATTATATGTTAATAAAAAATGAAAAATTAAAAAAAATAAAACACCTTTGCATTCTTTGAAGATGGCATTGAGAGCTAAATATATCTCTATAAAAAGGGTCAGAGTTTATATTTATCAATTTACAGAAATGCTACTTCCATTAGTTTTGATATGTTTAAAGTCATATTCTATACCCTAAATTAACTCTAATGTACCATCCATCCCACCAAACCGATGTCTTCATATCTAAATTTCTGAGGCTGAATTAATTGTTGGACTGCCAATGGGCATTAGGAAAGGATAGCAATTTTTACTGTCTTCTTTTCTGCTGTCAGTATATATTAAATACTTTTTAAAACTAATAAAAAGGACAAGGAAATTAAGACAGGCTTTCTGTAAATCTAGAGCTCTTTCTTTCAATCTGAACAGTCTCACAGAGAAATGACTCTGATGGCTGTGAAAGCAAGAAGAAAAGAGAAGAGAAAAGAAGGGGGAAAAAAGTATGTTTTCTATTCTATCAAACATTCTTGTTAAATTCTTAAACCAGTCTCAATTTGGTCACTTACTAAAGTCCTATTAGCCTGTAATGAATTAATCAAAATGAAAAGACCTTTTATTTTGATTTTTTTTTTTTTGCATTATGGAAAAAAGGGACAGTCGGCTAATTATTCAGCTCAAATCTACACAGATTCATAAATCAATGTTGGTCTTCTTACATATCTGCGAGGAATTATTGACACGACTGCTAATTTAACATTTAAAAATAACCACTCTCATCTTTTTAAAAGCCGTTTTACCATTTGATGGCTGAAACCGTTTTCCAAAACACAACAAGCTGTAAATGGATCCACGGGCTATTAATTTGCAGTGCATGGCACCAAAGGGAGAAGCTCTTTAGGTGCGTTGATGGGATTACAGGTATTACATAACCATCCACAGGAAAACTCAAAGTAAATCAGGGATAACATCCCATCTCTGGTGCTCCTTACGCATTCAAAGCTGCAACTGGAAAAGGTCCCAAATGAAAAGAAAAGGCAAAGGCAGAAAGGTCAATACATTTTCTGGAGATAATTTAATGTGTTGAAAGGGAGGGGGATTCTTTTAATGAGAGGATATTACACTTCTCATCTGTGATAACACAATTTCTGTATGCACGGGATGGCATGATGCTCTCCAACACTCCTTCCACATCTCCATCCTTTTTTTTTTCTTTTTAACTGAGGTTAAGACATTATAGACACAGTTAAGTATACACCAGTTAAGGATTAAAATGTCCAGCACATCATGAGGCTTCCAGGTGCCCCTTCCGAGCCCCAAGAGTGACCACTGCACTCCCCTCCATCACACGGATTAGTTTTGTTCATTTTTAATATTTATATGAATGGAATTATGAAGAACGTTCTCTTTTATTCTGAGTTCTTTTATTCAACATTATGCCTATGAGATTCACCCATGCTGCTGCACCTAGTAGTAGGACTACTAGGTGTATGGCTCCGTTGTTTTTTTTTTTTTTTTTTTTTGCTGTGCATATTCCTTTATTTGACTATGTCAAAATTTATTTACACATTCTACAGCTGATGGATATATGGGTGGTTTCTAGTGTTTGGTTGTTGTGAATAAGCTGCTGTCGACATTCTTTTATCTAACTTTTGGTGGGTCTACACACGCATTTCTTTTGAAGATGTTCCCAGGACTAGAATTACCAAGCTACCCTGGTATGTTTACCTTTAGGAGATATTGACAAACTTTGGCTCGATTATATACTTCCACCAGCCACGTAAGAGAGTTCCCGTTGCTTCACACTCGTCAACACTTGGTGTTGTCCGTCCTTTGAATGTCAGACTTTCGGGCGGAGGAAAGGACCACATTTCAATTTCATGGACATAATTCTATTATTTAGGTACACGAAGCCTTGTAAAAGGCACTGTTTGTAAAAAACAAAATGGGGCTTCGCATTGTGTAGCTCTGGATCGCATCAGCATACTGGGGAATGTGGGGAAAGCCATCTCCAAGAGTTTGCTCAGCCCCAGGAGGCAGGAGGAAGTCCTGAGGTCTCTCTTCCAGAAATAACTCACTGGGCCACATCCCCTGGTGGGGGGCGGGGAGTACATTCTGAGCCTGCATATTTTCACATTTCTGAGAGCTCAGAGTCCAAGGGCGCCTGAGCCAAGTTTCCATTTAGTCTAAAATTGCTCAAGCACTTTGTCCCTCCACTTCCAGGACACAAAGTGGGAATCCTTCACTCATTACATTTTGCACTTGATTCTCTTCCTGTCCTCGTTCAATCCCCTGAGCCAACAGAGTTTACTGGAGGCAACTTTTATCTTTCCCTTTGGAAGAGCTGTATCATATGACCCGCTCCTAAGTGGATCCATTTTGAAAGGCCAGTGGAATTCCTTAGTGCTATTTTAAAACGGATTTAAACAATGTTGCTGAATCAAAACACTGTTTTATAAGCCTGACCAAGCAATGTCATAAAACACCCCGCCCTAAAAAACAAGAAAAATAGAAGACTTGCTTTCTCCAACATCAAAACAGAACATTTCTGCCCTAAAATTATCCTCACGATAAAACCATCAGAAATATCTAAAAGTCAGGTAGGTATTTTATGTCGGCGGAATGAAGTGCTGGAACGATCAAGTGTGCATTTGGGGGCGAAAACGTTCTTCCTCGTGAGGAAATAGGGTGCTCGTTCTCCTCGGTCCCAGTATAAAAAGACGCCTGTCTCCATTAATCTAGTTCATCGCATAATTGCTCAACTCTTTGTTTTCCAGCTTTAAAGGGAGACAGATGAGAGAAATAACCTAACTGTGAGAGTTAATATTTTTCGATAGCAGAGGGAGAGGAAACTGGTTTAAGTGCTCAATACCACTCCAGGAAGAGCAAATTCAGACCGTACTCTATGCACGGATTTATTGAGCAATTTAGGTAGCCACCCTCCAGAGAATTGCTGTCACTGGGAGAAGGTACTTAAAGGGCCATGTTCATCGCCCCGGAACACAGGGACTGCGGGGAAATTTCGGGTTGCTATTTTCACGGAGACATTTGTTTCCAAACAAAGGGCTCTCTGCCAGCTATTTTAGAAGCACTTGCATATTTATTCAGTCAACTCTGGGCCGGGGATTGTCTTTGGGCACTGAGGTTTTATCAATGTCTATTTAAAGCAGAATGACAAATAGCTCGAGATGGAAACATAGAATATTTCCAGCCCAGAATGGGAGATGCTGCCTTTTCTTACAGAGCTAGTATCTGGTTTCTCCCTCTCTCCCTCTCTGAAATTGCCACCTGTCTCTCGATCTTTGGCATGTCCTCGTTTAATTGCTGCTGTTTTGTTTTTAGTGGCACATAAAATAATAGTGTGCCTTAACAAATTATAGATTTGATGAAATATGGTGTGTAAGTGTGTACAGTTTTGAGAGGGAGCGCATCTTCCCTGTCTGGACTTATTTACAAGCTCCATCTGGTTACTTCCACCATGGACCCAGACAACAGTGAGGCTTCTTGTCATGCACGGGATTATGTGCTAGAATTCGTATGGTACATGCTGAGGGAAGGACGCAAAAGGGAAAAGGGAAAAACAGGCTCATCGTGTCCGTGGGACCAGATTTAGATCTCTAACTCTTGGAAAGATCAGACGAAACTTCCTGATTCAGAATTTCTACTCCTCAATTGCTCTTCGCCTCCAGTTCATTCCAGAAACATCTATGAGGTACAAGGTACTAGGTTTCCAGTTGGGGACACAGGTAGGAATGAGGCTCTGTGCCTGCCCTCAGGATGCTCACAGTGAGCGTACAGAACACGTGTAACGTTTTCTTACTCTCCCTCATATACAGACACACACACACACACATACCCCTACCTACCTCCTGGACACAAAAGCAAGTCTGACTTTCCGACTCATCCAACAGATGTGCCATAGTGTAACATGTCACACCGTTGAGAGCTGAGGGTGACCCACACCTGCTTCCTGTTATTAGAGAAGGGGGCGGTGCATACTTAGGAGAAAGGTGGCTTGAAAGAGAAGTGGGAGGTAAAGCCGGGGATGAGCATCACAGGCAGAAAGGGCAGCACACACACACACCCCGAGGCTGCCTCCCATGAAAGGCATGCTGAGTAGTCTGCGGTGACTCGAGTTTTGGGGAGCATGACAGGAGATCAGTGTCCTGGGCAGGCTGGGGCAGGCTGAGCCAGCTGTGCAGGGCGCTGCCCGTGCTGATACACTTGGAACGGATTCTGTCAGTGAGGAAGGGCCATGAAGGGCATGGGATTATCTGGCTCAGAGATGTCACTTTGCTTTGTGGGTATTAGGCTTGAGCCCCAAGGACAAATGTCAAATTTAAGAGTCTTCTGTTTGGCTGTTTTGGTTAAAGGACCACAGGACCGTAGGGAGCATCAGCTGTTCTGTATGATCACAAAGGACTCTCCTATAAGGCCACGTTTTGGAGGCCAGAATGGATCATTATCTGAGCAGAAGGAAGAGCGAGAGCTAATGCTCAGCGAAGAAATGCCTTTAGTTCCCGCCATAAAGCAATTCAGGAATTCCTTCCCACACGTATACGAGATAGGTATTATCATCCTCTCGGTGCCACAGACTAGGAACCAGAGGCACAGGGATGCTAAGTCACCTGACAGAGATCACACAGCGCTATGTGAGAGGTGGGCCAGGATCAGAATCAGTTGTCCCTCCAGTCTGTGCTTCAAGCCACAACACTTTCCCTTTCCCTGCTGCTCTTCGGAGGGGGGAGTTAACAGTGCAACTTGAGGTCTGCCCTGTTCCTCATATTCCCTCCACCAGTTCACCTGATCCTTGAAATCCCACCAGGACGGATCCACCCCTTCAGTGACCCTTTGTTGTGTCAGGACAGGACCGAAGCCAGAGGAAAAGCAAGACTCAGCGGCCCATCCTTGAGCCGTGGGGATGGTGAACGAGCTGAGGGGGCCGGAGCCAGACAAAGGCAGGTCAGTGAGCTACTGACCAACAACTGAGACATGACACAGGGGCTCTGGAAGGGGTTGAGGCTCCCTCCGAGTCTGTTCCATTCCTGTCAAGATACAGGAACCCCCGACCAACTAACATGTAAAACCCCTCTCGTGATATTTCACAGATAGGCCACTCTACTCTTGGGATTTCTATCTACATTGAGTTTTTTGTTTGTTTGTTTGTTTGTTTTGCTTAAATAAAATTTACAGATTATATTACTGCTGTGAAAGTAAAAGCAATATTGTCTGACATAAATAGGAGTTAAGAGTAACAAATAAACAAGGTTTTCAGGTTGACTGCCTCAGTAAAGTTTTACTGGAACAAAACCACTCTCTTTCGTAAGGCTTTTGTGCAGCCGTGGGAGAGTCAAGTAGTAGCAACACACACTGTGAGGGGCATGTACGGCCTCAAATACGTACTGACTGGCCATTTAGAAACGTTCATCCCCCTCTGAAATAAAATTTCATCTGAACTAGGTATGGCTGCCTGTCTTCTCTCTGTTAAGAAGAGGGAGTAGCAAAGGCTTAAAAGGTATGAACTAAGGATGTACCAGCACCGAACTGAGATTTTCTCATCAGTAATACGAATATCAAACAAATACAGAAAAGGGCTCACTTTATCACTCTCTGATTTGGTATGATCGTATATGAAGTTTAGTGCTCCCCCAAATTAGGTTTTGCAGGCTGTGTACAGAATTTACGCTGGGGAAAACCCTGTACTGAACTTGTACCTTCGTGTAATTAAATCATACACAACAGAAAATGTGATTGGGGAGCAAAGATGGGTGAGATACTGAAACTAGCCGGGTGGCATTAAATCCACACCAGAACAGTGTGGTTAGAGAAGCAAAGTGTAGTTGAAAAGCTCCCGGGAATGGGAATGAGGACCATGCTTTAAAGCCAACAGGGTGACGGCAGTCAAGTCTCTTAGCCTCTCCGAATGTCAGGACCCCCAGGATCCAAATACTATTCCTGTTCTACCTGCCGCATGGGATGACCCAACGTCGTGGGAGACTCCGCTTCTGGAAGCACTCTGGAACCAACAACTGCCCTCTTACCACCCATGTCCCTCTTGCCATGTGGCTGACTGCACAAGTAGGCCAGGGGTAAGATTTGGTTGGGAGGAGGGAGATGAGGGACTTGGAGAAGGTGGGCCACAGAGTCCCATATAAAGGGTGGGGAGAGATGGAATGTACCCTAGGGACAAACAAAAGTGGAAGCAAGGACTGAAAGACACTTTGCTTCCTTGGTGATCAGGTGCTAAGCAGACACTGCCCGGGACACCCCGATGGCCTCACCTTGAGCTGACTGGTGCAGGGAGAGGCCCAGGCGTCCTTTCTAACACCCCAGTTCGGTTTTCCCCATGGAGTTGGGTTCCACGATACCAGGATCCCACCCCATTCTCTGATTACACATGTCCCAGCATCTCTGGGCAAATGAGCCATCTGCCTTCCAGTTTCCAGGAGCTGAGGAAGGCGGATATTTATTTTAGAAACTATGCCTGCAAGCTTTATTTTTAATGCTGTGACATAATATTTGGGGCTGTATATCTAGACGGTGGTGTTATAAACAATTCAAAATGACGAGAGCCTCTGCCCTTCGCTTTTCTCCTAGAGAAGGAACTGGGCTGTGTAGTTATTAAAATAAAAAGCAGCTGTGGCAGCAGCAACGGCAGAGCACAGAACGGAGCCTTGTCACCATCAGAGGAAGAATCTCCCTGGGAGAACAGCGATCATTACTTAGCACCTACTGTGTGCCACACAGGGTGCTAAATGCATCGCCCTCCCAAAGGTGAGCAAGCTTGTTCTACCTTGTAGGTGAGCTCCTTGAACTTGAAACAAAATGACACCTCTTGCCAAGGATGAGGCTGCCAGAGGGCAAGGTTGGATTCGAACCCAGCTCAGGCTCAGCCCTTTATTCCCTTGGCTCGGCTCTGTCCTACTGTGTCACGGAAATTTCTCCTTTCTCTGAGGTGAGAATGTGCTGAGCGTCCCTTTTCCAGGAGCCAGGCTGCAGGGAGAAATGTGTTAGTAAAGCTGAAGGAATTTTAATACTTCCTTTGCAGTCTGAGTGTTAATGGGCCTGAAGTCCCACAGTGGCACTGACATCACCAGGCTGCCAGTGCCCAAACGGAATTGGGTTTTTTTAATCTCCCAAACAGATGCAGGAAAACAGTAACATTTGGCAAGTGGAAAGGGACAGCAGATTTTTACTTTCCAGCTTCCGCAATGTTTTTAGATACAAAAATATAGTTTCCAGCCTTCCATTTACTTCTGGGGGGCTCTGTGGAGATTTGGGTGTGCATGGGGCAGAAAGGAGACACGCGGGGTTAATGCTGCCTCTCCATAGGGCAGAACAGACCCTCACGCTGACCCTTGGGAACACAGTAACAAGCCAGGACGTAACATGGGAACAAATGAAGAAATAAACTAAAATTAGAAAGACATTAAGTGCCCTGATGATGATTTTTATGTAATTTCCCAAGCACACAGGGCAACCTACAATATGAATTTTCTCATTCTAAAGCCAGTAAAATCCAGCCATAGAACTAATGAGCACATCGATATAATTTGTGCCTCAACAGAAGTGATTTTAACTGAGGTTAAGTACCTTTAGTCCAAAAGGTTTGTTTTAATGAAAGTTTAACAGTAAAGGGGAAACAAAACACAGAACAACAGAAACCTCTCATGGTGGTATCAAAGTGTCCATGCAAAGCACATTCATTCTAGCCAATCAACCCATGGGGACATTCATGTCCAACAGAGAAATCAGGATTTAGAGACTTTATAAAAAGCTGTTTTTAAGCTCAATATGCCCCAAATGAGAAGGTGTCAATGAGCACTTAGGGATTCCCAAATTCAGAGATTATTCAACTGCTTGATTCTACAAATATACTTATGCAGCTGCCACGGGGCGGGGGGACTGCTGTGAAATTAACACGGAACAGCGTTCTCAAGCAAAATCAAAGACATGTTTTGCCCACCACTCCAAAGCATGGCCCACATAAACATAAGCTCAAAGGCAATTTGAAGAGGTTCCTTTGTGAATTAGTGGCCAGTGGTTTTCAGAAAGAAAAGAAATAGAACGGGGGTGGCAGGCACAGTAACCCCCGTAGTGTTTCTGTTACAGATGTGGAGTGAGAGCATCCCATCTGGAAGGCCAGAGGCCCAGGGGAACCTGGTCGAATATCAGAAGCATCCAGAGCCCACTATTTCCCCTTTATCATGGCACACGAATCTCGATTCTGGCCGACTTTGTATCTTTCATTTTCCTATTGGCCTCCTGACCCCGATATCTAGCCCATCCCTGGATCCTCCTCCTTGTCAGTGAGCAATCTAATGGCCTAGAACTGGCCAAGTGAGCCCCCAGTCCTGCCCCTTGTCCATGTTAGCCTCTCCACCTTTGTGGGCTTGTGCCATGCACAGTTACACAGCTGCCTGTTCAGCTCAGCCATTTTCCACAGCAAATCCACCAGGAGATCTAATATCCTCTGGGGGAGAGAACTGGCAAGAGGAAGCTGATTGGAGAAACACTGTTGTCTAAACAGGATTAAAAGCATTAGTTCTCACATCATGCCCAGGCCGCCAGTCAATACTAAAGTTCCTTTTACTCGGGTAGAAAACACAACCCCAACGAAGTTGCACAACTTGTTCTGGGTCCATAGCCGGTAAGTGAAGGCCCGAGGGAGGAATACGGGCGTGCATACCCACAACTGTTTTGGGCCTGGCACTTTATCAGGAAGGAAAGACAGGGAGATGTTGGATTTGGTTGTCTTTTACAACAGCCAGGGGCACCTGTCTGGCTCAGTCGGTGAGCACTGGACTCCTGATCCCAGGATCATGAGTTCAAGTCCCTTGTTGGGGGGAGAACCCACTTAAAATTTAAATAAATAGTCACATTTAACCACTTGACAAGTCTAACTTCACTGGACATCATGCTAATATCAGGGCTATAAGGTGAGGAAGACATGATGTTTGCCTTGCCTTTTAGGAGGTTTTTTTTTTTTTTTTAAAGATTTATTTATTTATTTATTTGACAGAGAGAGAGAGAGAGAGAGAGAGATCACAAGTAGGCAGAGAGGCAGGCAGAGAGAGAGGGGGAAGCAAGCTCCCTGCTGAGCGGAAAGCCCGATGTAGGACTCGACCCTGAGATCATGACCCGAGCCGAAGGCAGAGGCTTAACCCACTGAGCCACCCAGGCACCCCTTTTAGGAGTTTATGATCAGTCTAGCCAGGGAGCCTCAGCAGTGTGTGAAGAATCACACAGTAGTGAGTCTGCAGTTTGTGGGGGTATATTCAAAGTACTAGAGGAACATGGGGAAGAATGAATGACGTGGAGTACAGGTTGGGGTTCAGGGAGGCTGCCCAGAGAAAAATGACATTTCTGCCAGCTTCTGGGGCTCATCTGAAAGAGAAGGGAGTAGACAGTCAGTTCCAGGTCACAGCCTCCAGAGAAACATGGAGCCGTGAGGCTCGTGGGTCAGCATGGCCCAGTAGGGCTGGAAGCTGGGGCTTCTACTGGTAGGAGAGGAGCAGATGACAGTGGGAGATGAGCTGAGCATGAGATCACAGAGCAACCATAAGTGGCACACGTGACCACTAGGTGAACCACCTAAAGCAGAAGTAGGCAAAGTGTGGCCTTTGGGTCAAACCCAGTCCTCTGCTTGTTTTTGTAAACAGTTTAATTGGAACACAACCAATCTTTGCTTATGTACTTTCTATGGTTCCTTCTGGGATATAGTGACAGACACAGAGATCACACAGCCCACAAAGCCAAAAATATTTTCTTATTTGACCCTTTTAGCAAAGTTTCCTGATCCCTGGCTTAAGGACTTGAGCTATTCATTTGGATTTCTGTAACTGACCCAAATGCACATGGTCAGGCTTTCTAAACTCCTACGGTCTCTGTGTGGCATCGTCTTAAACCTTCTCCTTCCCCATCATGGACAATTAGTGGTTTATCTGTCTCATAAGCTTGTCCGGACATCTCTTTCACAATCCCAAATTTTATGTCTTCCTTTATTCTCTTTTTTATTTCTTATTTTAGGGCCACATACTTTCCTCTGGTGACATTGTTTCGAGCCTCCCACCCCACTGGCAGAAACTCATCATTCAACTTTGAGTCATTCTGCTTCCTTTGCCTCCTCCCCAAGTTCTCCATAAATTTTTGTACCACTTTTAGAATGCTGCTGAAAATCGATTTTTTTCACTTGCTGCTACCACTTTCAAATTCTGTGCTTTGACAAATAGCGATTCCTCTGCAAAAAGGTTCCCCTAGTTTTACAAAGCCCTTGGAAAATACAAGGTATACCCACCAACATTTACAGAACAGAAACGTGAAGAAATAATCATGCTTATCCCCTTATTCATCGAAAACCAAATTTAAGCCATAAAAATTAAATCTGCACATAATTTTCTAGAGTATACGTCTCTGCTATGCAACAAGGAGTGTGATTATTGTTTAACTAACCACTTGCAATAGCATCAAAAAGGAAAGTCAGAGTTTTAAAAGCTGCTTTTTATGGCATGTAGCATTTATTATTACCGGGATCCAAATCCCAGCACTGCCCCTTACTAAGTGTGTTACCCCAAACTAATTAACCTCTCTGTACTTGAGCTTCCATTTCTGCCCAAAAAAGGGGAAGGAAGGGATTATATCTAATCTATTTCACAGGGTTGTTGTTAGGATCAAATGGGACAAAGTATTAAAAATGGTTAAGTAAGGGTACCTGGGTGGCTCAGTGGGTTAAGCCTTTGCCTTTGGCTCAGGTCATGATCTCAGAGTTCTGGGATCGAGTCCCACAATGGGCTCCCTGCTCAGCGGGGAGCCTGCTTCCCCCTCTCTCTGCCTGCCTCTCTGCCTACTTGTGATCTTGATCTCTCTCTCTCTCTCTGTCAAATAAATAAATAAAATAAAATAAAAATGGTTAAGTAGTGCCTGGCCTATAGAAAACACCGAGTCTATGTTAGCTATTACTATAATAGGATTCTTAGGTTTCCTTCTTTCCTTCAACAGTACAAAGAATAAGAACAACAGCACCGTGGGACTTGATGGGTCTTTCTGAGCATGGAGTAAATTTTTACCTTGTCTTTCCGATTCCCCACTTAGGGATGCTTTCCTCCCACACCCATAGCGCACCTGGTTTGGGCAGGGTCAACCTCCATGAGGGGCTCCAGGGATTGGCACGTGATCCAGACCTAGCCAATCACAGTGATCCACCCCTCCACCATCCCTAAGGTGAGACAGATAGACGGGGCACGTGACCCAAGTGAGGCCAGAGAACCAGGTCCTAGGCACTGATGGAATGATGAGGACCCGAGCCTCTCTTTCTGTCAGGTAGACTATTAGGCACAGCTATTAGTGGCATCTTTAGTAGCCATTTATAAAATCTTCCCGGAAACAAAATCAACACGGTAAAAAATAGCTGTGGGAGGCAAAGGCGAACCATTCCCTGAAAAGGTACGCAAGCCATTGGATGCATATGGGTTACTCTGGACTGTCCAGGTACCTGTGCCGATGTTTTAAGCTTATGTCAAGTTTTCTGAGCTGAGTTTTCTGTCACTTGCATCCCCAAAGTTCTGACACATACTGAGTCCTCATGACCTATGGCAAGAATTGAATGCAAATCTTGCTAATCTTGGTACCTCCAAGAAAGCAGGGCCAGAAGTGCAAAGAGCTGAACTGTAATCTTGGTTCTGGCTTCAGCCAGTTGGGGATTGCTGGGAAAACCGTTTCATCTTTCTGGGTCCCAGTGTGCTTGGATGTCAAGTGAGAGAGGTGAGTGAAAATCAATCTCTAAGATCCCTTTTCAGTTCTAACATTCTATGAGTCTCTATTATGCTTGGATTCGTTTCAGTTGCGAATACTGTGGTATAATTGGTTACCAATTCTCGTATTTTCCTGCTTCTTTCTGTTTCAACTTTAAAAATATCCTATTAGACCCTCAGTCTCTATACTCCAAGTGTTTATTCCTTTCTCTTCAATTTCCTTCTAAGGAAAATATATTTATTTTTGTATACTTGGGCATAATGATCCCATTTTCTTCTCATTTCTATATTTTTAAATCTAATTAAGGTGATAAGTTCCTTGAGGGCTGAAACTAGAGTTTTCCTGTGGGTGTAAACATTATTTTTTTTTAATTGGCAACCAAGCTGCCAGTTTTTACAGAGCAGCAGGATATGGGTTTTAAGTAATGTAAGCAGGAAATGGGTCTCCAGCCCACACAAAATAAATGCAAAAGTACTGATTTACCCTGAGTCCACATCTGGCTTACTCATTTATAATTTCAGCCTAGACTAAAATTCTCCCACAGAACTGCAGTGTGACAGTCTTGTCTACAGAATGTCAGACCAAAAATGGAGTGTCAAGGGATCATCCTGTGGGCCTCACTTACGTATGCACAAAAATCTGGCTATTTCAGGGCAATGTCATGATTTTCTCTTCCATGGTAGGGTTGGGGGGCCTAAGCTAAGTGAATATTAGCTCTGCATCTTCACATTTATTGATTTCAAGTAATTCAATAGCTCTAAAGTTTGGAGGGATCAAAGAGAACTGGCTGAAATGTGTCAACTGACCCATCATCCACACATAGAACTTTCTGGAGGGAAAAAAAACCCCTCCCAGGAGGGATGGCAGGATCCCTCCATGTCTGATGACCCAGTCCATTCTTGTTCATCAGCATCCCAAATACAAATAAATCCCCAACCTCAACTGCTTTAATAGGCACCTCTTTGCAAAATATAATCAAATTAGCTGGAGGTGGAGATTTAGGGCTGGCTGGTTTAGCAATTCGATAATGCCATTCAGGGCCCAATTTCTACTATCCTTCCACTCTTCCAACTGTAGTGCCTGCTTTGTCCTAGAAGTGACTTCCCTTGGAGTTGAAGGCTAGCTACTATGGGCCCTTGGGGCTACTTGGTTCCTTGTTCACATGCATCAGAAATTGTCCTAATATTCTAAGCACATGTCTTGGGTGCTGTTTAGGTAATTTTATCAAGATAAAATTTCAAATTTGCTCAGAAGTTACAAGAATGAGAACCCCTGTACACCCTTCATCTAATTCACAGTTCTTAGTATATAATAATATACTGTTGTATATTATTGCTATAATCTACAGTCCATATTCGGATTTCACTCACTGTCCCAATAATGTCCTTTACAGCTGTTTTCTCCTCTGACCCAGGATCCAATCTGGTTTATGCATTGCATATAACTTGCATGTCTCTCTTAATCTGGAACAGCCTTTCAGTCTTGTCTTTGCCATTCATAATCTTGGCATTTTTGAAGGGCACTTGTGTTTGTTTGTTTTTTTTAATTGGGTTATTTGCTTTCTATTTATTGAGTTTTTAGAGATTCATATATTCTAGATATGAGTCCTGAATCAGATGTGCAATTTGTAAATACTTTCTCCTAGTGTGTGCCTTGTGTTTTCATTCATTTCATAGTAACCATTGAAGAGTAGACATTTCTTATTTTGATGAAGTCTAATTTATCTTTCTCTCTTTCATGGCTACTAAGCACAAGTTCTGAACTCATTCTTATTAGACTGGCCTAGGTTACATATTCACACCATGAACCAGTAATAGAATATGACAGGTTGGGACACAATAGGATGCTCGGCTTGAGTCAGCTGAATTGTTCCCAATCCTGCTGTTTTTCCTCAAGTATAGAAACCCAAGAAGTGGAAAAGCATATTAAACCCTGGGTACATTTAGGAAAGGTGAAGGATGGGATGGATGTTGGGCAACATCCTCTAGAAGCTACTCCAAGAAAAAGCCAGTAGACCACCTGAGCACCCTCAGGGCAGTGCTGCCTGGCTCTAGGGCCATTCCCTCCTCAGTCTCCCCACCATCCAATGGCCACATGTCCCAGTTCCAAAATCCAAGAGCCCTTGTCCTGTAACATGCATCTTTGAGCCAGCCTGTAAGATTGTGGCTGAAGTACCCGGCTTTTTTTTTTTTTTTTAAAAGAGAGAGGGAGTGGGAAAGCATGGGGGGGGGTGCGGGGTGGATGGGCAGAGGAAGAGGGAGAAAGAATCGCAAGCAGACTCCCCACTGATAGCAGAGGCTGATGAAGGGCTGGCTCCCTCTCACAACCCTGAGATCATGATCTGAGCGGAAATCAACAGTCAGTCACTTAATCGACTCAGCCATCCAGGTCCCAGTACCTCGCTTTTTGTCTCATATCTTACAGGTAAGGGAACATGTCTGAGGCATCACTAGCACCCCCTCACACCATAAGCCCGGTGCCTCACTCACAGTCTGCCTTCAACAAATCCCCAAGTCATGGGCTGAATGAGGAAGCAGAAATCACATTAGGTGCTTCGCCATGCACACAACCGTATGTCTTTCTTTGGCCTGCCTGAGCCAAGCCATTTGCCCGTCAATTTCCCGTCCCCCCCACGTGAAAGGACCAAAGAGAGAAATGCAAGTAATGAAGTTTTTTGTAGTGTACACACTGTCTGCATTAAATAATGTATATTTCAAGTCCCCATTATCAGATGTTTATGGACCACTAGTTTTTAATTTACTAAAATGTTCTCCTTTGCATTAAAAAACGTTTAATTATTTCGAGGAGGGGGTGGCTGAGAGGAAAAAAAGCTAAATCAAGTTTGGAAAAATGCCAATGCACCGAGTTTCTAAATATTTCTCCCACAACAGAAGTTTTATGCCCCCTTCCCTCTGAAAAAGGGCTGGTTATTACTACTGTTAATATTCATGCCTCTCGTCTCATTTTGTTCTCCCAGATACAGGCAAAACTTTTTGTTCGTACTGTCAGGATGGGGAAATGGGAGTCTCTAAGTGGCTATGTGATATATCTGAGTTACCAGTGGCTCTGAAACCCCCAGGGAGTTAGTACCGCTTTGGGATACAAATCTGCCATCAACAACACAGCTCCTGCCTTTTTCCCCAACTGCTACTCAAGTTTAATCTGAAAATCCCCACAGTTCTGTTTTCCTACCACCTCTTTTTACACCTAGCCTTGGCAATCTATCCTGAGTGTCAGGTCGAGTTCCACATACTATGTCCTCCACGACTTGATTTTGGAAGCTGAGCAAATCATATTTATAGATAAGACAATGACAGAAAAAAAGTTTTTTGAGCCTCCACTTACATTCTTTGGACATTCCCACTTCAAAGCACTTCTGGAGTCGACAGTATTGGCATCGATTCCTGGTGACTTTGTTAATAACACAGTTCTTATCTCGGTGACAAGTGTAAATCATGTTCTTCTGAATACTTCTGCGGAAAAAGCCCTGCAAGCAAGTGAGAAGATGAGAAGACTAAGTAAAACTACCAAGTTTCATGAGAAATCAAAGCCAGCCTTATCAATGCACTGATTGCTTGGTCTGACTCATGAAGTGATGGAAGCTGAAAAGTCAACGTATTTGAGCCTTAAAATCCTTGTGAAATATTAATAGTCAGCTCTCCCTTTGTTTCAAATCAGAAAGCCCCTTTTAATCAAAACTAGACACGACCATTATTATCTTGCTGAAGGAAAAATGAATACCAAGCTAATTCACTTGGAAAACATAATGCAGAGATGGGTTCCCTCCAAACAGGCTTAACTTCATAAGCAGTTCCCTTGCTGGTCAGAAAAATTTCAGGTGAGCCCACTATCAAGAAACCCAATATCAGATGCACTACGCTTGCAAAAGAAATGATAAGATTCAGGGAAGAATGAGGTCTTCTCAAGAAAGTCTTTTCCACTTCTTTCCCGCATATTTAGCTCATTACAATATTTAAAATATAATTTAACTTATAGAGTATGTAGAAAAATATTATCCAAGATTGGAAATAAGGTATAAAAAGACCTGCCCATTTAATAGCACATTGGAGTGGTGCTGTCCAAAATGGTAGCCACTAAAGACATAGAGGTGTTTAAATGAAAATTAGTAACAATGAAATGAAATTTAAAAATCGATTCCTCAGTTGCACTAGCCACATTTCAAATGTTCAAGAGCAACAGGTAGCTCATAGCTACCACACTGGATAGCCATATGTATGGAAGATCTTCATCATGGCAGAAAGTTCTGTGGGGCAGCACGGTTCCGAAGCACTGGCTTTGTGACAAGCTTACCTAAGAGTCCTCTGACATTCTTGGGAAATGTAACTTTGTTTGACCTACTATTTACGATTGATTGGACATGGGCTCTGTAAAGACTGGAGAAGGCTGGTAAATTACAGATCTATTTGTTAAGGATAGGTGCAAAGATTTCTGTCTGGCTGAAATATAACCAAAGAGTATTATTTTATTACCTTGTAGGACATTAACCAGTTTTGTATCTGACTTTGCAGTCTGATCCCAGCGTTCTTTCTGCCTTTCACCATTATCTGCCAAGCAATCTACCTAGCCACCTAGATATTTTGCTCAAATCCTCCTTTGAACCAGCTTTGCCATCCTGCTATTTCTCTCACTCTTGAGTTCAATAAATCTCCAACTACATGCTTCCTGAATATTTGAATGAGTTGTTACTTCTCAACTTTCTGAAAATTATATTGTAGCCGAAGCAGTAGTTTATCCCGATTTTTTGAAATGCTGATGAAATAAAGCAGCTTATGGCCTCATGAGCACATGGGTGGCCACCTTCTCTCCTTTGTCCTCCTCATTTCTCCCACACCGTTTGCAGACAATGGATAATCAAGGGCTGCTTGTTACTACACAGATGAATGAGCAGTGAGTGGAGGGCATACCTGCTCTCTTTTCTCTCTCTTAACTGCCCAACGAAAACCTCTAAATTGCTAAGAGTATTAAGAGCAGGGAGCTTTCCCTTCTCAACTGTGATGTGACTTTTACCTACATTAGCAACCATTCTCTCAGACGTAAGAAACACACCACGGAAGGTGCTAAACAGCACACAAGGCTCACCATCTGAGTTCAGCTTTCCCTGTCGTGCATTAACACTCCAGGAACCAGAACTAAAATCATTTAAAGCTAAAGCACATTAACAAAGAAAGCTCATGTAACACCCATCGTTTAGGATATTTACATGGGCACCCTAGGATTTTAATGTCTAAATAAGCATATTTTTACTGGCATAGTTCAACTGTAAACGCCTGGAAATCTTGTTTAAGGTTGCAACTTCTGTCACATCCCAGACACATACCTTTTCCAAGAAAATACAGTTTATTTTGGTACCTCTGGAGCTACAAATATGTCCCAAATCCAAAATAACAGGTTACTAATACCCTGAACCTCTAAGAGAACCTGTGCAGGGTGGTCACCTCAAACAGATCTTTTCAATGAGAAAAATATACCAACAGGACACTTCTGGCTGCCAGATGAATAAACTTGATTTACAGAAACTGTACGGCCCTCCTGCCAAGAAACACTGACCCAATGGAAGATCCAGTCTTTTCTGCATGTTCGAAGCAAGTGAGGTATGGACAAAGGTGACCCCCTCCATTTATTAAAAAGCCAAATATTCAGTTCAGCAAATACTTAGTGAGTGACCAAGAGGGGAAGAGAAAACAATCTCATGATACTCAAATGAAAGAAAGAAAGAAGAAAAGAACTTCCTGTGTCATTAGTTATCCACTCAGTCAGGTTCAGTAACAATGTCGGCAGAAACTAAATAGGTCTTCTTGGTTTTCCAAATCAGGTTTTTGGCTAGATATCAGGAGAAGGTCTAAGTTTCAGTAAATCATTTCCACCATGGTAGGATACTTGCTGACTAATACATAGGCTGGGAGGCATTTTTTATACATGGATTGGGTAAACAGAAGAGCCCTCTTAGGCCCAAGAGAGGTTTGCATTCTACAAATCCTCCTCCCAAGAGATGTGAGATATTATTATTTGAACCTTATTTCCTCATAGACCACTGCTCTGAGAACTTAGTGTGTGCCTGTGTGTGACATGGTAGCCCCAAGCCACCTCAGTTTTATCTACTTAATATTTTTACTGAGGTTGGTTCTTCTTTTTATTTTTAACATTACTTAAAATGGAGGAAGACCTTTAATCTCTGGCTTCATTTGAAAACCAGTACTGAGGGACCTTGGGTGGCTCAGTCGTTGGGCCTCTGCCTTTGGCTCAGGTCATGATCCCAGGGTCCTGGGTTCAAGCCCCGCATCAGGTTCCCTGCTCGGTGGGAAGCCTACTTCTCCCTCTCCCATTCCCCCTGCTTGTGTTCCCTCTCTATGTCTCTGTCAAAAACAAACAAGCAAACAAACAAAAAACCACCACCAACAACAACAAAAACAAAAACAAAAAAACCAACTTAAAAAAAAAAGAAACCCAGTATTGACTGTCAATATTAAAAGGCAAATATAACACAAATAAAATGCAAGTCAAGCAAAATAATAATCAGATATTATTTCACTTACTGGATAATAAATCTGCTAAGGGCTTAAAACCCCAGACTGTGTCATTTCTTGCTCAAAAGGGAGCTAAGCAAGTGCTAGAGACAGATCAGCACTGACTTGAGACTTCCTCTTTGAGGAATTCAGAGAAAATGTTTCTTATTATGTGGTTCAGTGAGATATAAAGCCACGAATCTGTGCCACCTAAAATTGGAACCCTCACACTTTGAGAAACAAAACTGCAACCCAAGTCTTGTCATATATAAAAATGGGCTTTAAGGGGCGCCTGGGTGGCTCAGTGGGTTAAGGCCTCTGCCTTCGGCTCAGGTCATGGTCCCAGGGTTCTGGGGTCGAGCCCCACATCGGGCTCTCTGCTCGGCAGGAAGCCTGCTTCCTCCTCTCTCTCTGCCTGCCTCTCTCCCTACTTGTGATCTCTGTCTGTCAAATAAATGGATAAAATCTTAAAAAAAAAAAAAAATGGGATTTAAAAGTGTGGAGTCCAAAGCGTGATAGTCCTTGAAGCAAGTGGATGGGCAGAAACATGCCTAGAGGAGAGAACACTGAAAAGTTGAGTGTGTAAAAGCAAGGATCAGGCCCTATTTGGAGGAGAAATCTGGGGAGTGAGGGGAAGAAGGAGAGAGAAGAGGTAGGAGGCAGAGAAGAAGAGCCGTGGAAAGGAAATCCAAGGGCTGGATCGCAGCCTCCTCACGACCACTGTGTAACCTTGGGCACCTCAGTCCAAAGAGGCGAAGCTCTCTCCTCTCCTCAGTGAGGGGCTGGATGGCTGACTTCCAAGATCCTTTCCAGCTGTACATTTCTGGAATTCCAAGTGCATCTTCACACCAGAGAGTGACAAGGTGGGATGCCTTCAAAGTGAGGATGAAAGGAGTTTCTGTGAGCAAAGAAAATGGCCAAGGAAGAGGTGGTGTTTGAAAACTAAGGAAAAACAGGTCCTCTACCTATACAGGCAAAACCTACAACTTGCGGGGGACCAGCCTAGAGCTGCTGACACTACAACTGTATTCTTTGCGGGGGGGGGGGAGGGGCAGAGAGGGGTGGAAAGAGAAAATCTTAAGCAGGACACAGGACTACATCTCACAACCCTGAGATTATGACCTGAGAAGAAATCTAGAGTTGGACACTTAACCAACTGAGCCACCCAGGTGCCCTGCCTCCCCAATTTTATTCTTGCTTTCCTAAAATATCCTTTGCCTAGTAAACCCAGAAAAATTCTGTCTTCAGGATGTATGTCACCTCATCCAGCCTTCTCTGACTGATCCAAGCACACATAAACGCCTCTTCTTCTAGGTAACTTTGGTGTTTTGCTTATCTTTCTATATTACTCCAAATAAAATATAATATTTAAAATATTAAACAACAGCACTGTTTACTTCAGAGGCTACCTGGGCAACATGGAAGAACGCGAGCCTGTGGCCAGCAGTCACAGCCTTTGGGAGCCAAATGGGTATCCGAAATTTCTACAACGGGGTGTCGCCGTATCACCAGCAAGTGTGACATCTTCCTTGCTGACCCCCTGACAGAAAAGAAGCAGGGACATGGAGGCCAGCTTTCCCAGAACTAAAGTGGGCGGGTGCTGGGCTCTCACATGGCCTCAAAGCAGTGCTTAATGTGTCTTCACATTAGAACCAAGACAGTGGACTTGGGTGGGGGAGAGAAAGACGTTTTGGTGGCAATGGTTACTCAACAGATGGTAAGAAAGTATTTTAATATTTCAACACCTAATAAAACTGTATGAGTGCATATTAGCTGAATATTCCCAGTAGTGGGACAGTGGATTAGCATGGGAGATAATAAATAGTTGTTCAATGAACAAACGGATGATGATGCCCTCAGCTCTAATCAGAGACAGAGTGAGACTCCTGGATGTACTATGCCTTCATTCCATAAGATATTCATCCACAGTAATGCATTCCCTGAGGAGGATATTGTCCGTACTTAAGAAAGTGAGCTGCCGGACTTCTCAGAATTTAGTAGAAGACCTACTGGGCTGAGAGGTCATCAGCTTAAACAGTCAAGACTTCTGGGTTGACATGGTTACATGTCAACCATCATTAACCTGGATTCATGTTGGTTAGCTATGATTTCTGTCGTTGATCATAACTTCTGTTGGTTAATTTTGATTTCTCTGTGACTTTTGGTGGTAAATCAGGACTCCTGTGGTTTGGGAGAAACACAATTAACACTCTAGCTACTTGAATCAAGAAGACGGATCTGCACCACAAACTGAGTCCCGTATTTTCTGACCACAGTTTTTCCAACCTCTCTTCCCTCATGCTCCTATTCTTGCTATCAGGGAAACTGAGATCCAGGCAAAAGAAAGAAAAAAATACACCTATGGTGGCGAAGGCCACATATGCATTGGAGTGATTTGCTTCATGTCTTAGCAATAATCCTGGAATGCCCATTGCCTACCCAGATTAATTCTGTCTCCTCTTGGGGTTATGAGGTACCATTGTCCCACCTAATCATCTCCTACCTGCAGTGCAGACATACTCCTAAATCAAAAGGAAAGGTAACCATCTTTTTTAAATCTAAATATTCTCTTCTCCCTAAATATCTAAAATTCATAATTACCTTGATAGACTAGTCATGCCTTCCAAATCCGTCAAGGACATAGAGAAAAGTGGCTCACTGCCCTCTCTCCTTCGTGTTTTGATCCGATAACTTCAGCCTCCACATCTCCTCCAGTACTCTCAAATCATTGCTCAAATTCTGATCCTTTTTTCATTTTTTTCTTCCGTGGACCATGTTTCAACTTCTGTTTTTCAGATGTCACCACACATAATATCCCCTACCACCTCCCCAGCAGAGTGTTTTTTATTGGTTTAGATGCTAGCCTGTGGCTTACTATCTGTGGGACATTAAGTGAGTTACACGAAGGCCCATTTCCTCATTTGGGATAAGGAAAGTGCCTACACTTCATGGGATTACCTAGTGTACCCAATTAAGGGACACATAAAGTGTGAAGCCCAGACCCAGCACATAGCAAGTACCTAGTGAATGATAGCTTTTGTTACTGATGAAACTTCCTCTTTTCAAAGCTTTCTTCTAGAAAACTTCCAATACACACTTTGTATTTAAAATAAAGACTCCCCGATAGGAAAGAACACCGTTCTCACTCTCTGAACAATACAGACTATTATGGGTAAACAACCTCACAATTCCAAAAGCCATCTCTGTATATATATATTCATTCCTGTACTGATTCATTCATCCAATGCCAGTTAACTGGAGTGGATGGTGGGTTCTCCTGGGGCATACAAAGATACAGAAAGCATGGTTCCTACTCTTTCTCAACTTACCAGGAACATTAAATCAAGTGAACACTCTGTAGCAGATGCCACTGCGCAGTGTGATAAGAACTTTTAATGGAAGAGAAAGTGAAAAAGTGCCCAGTGCCTGGCACAGAGTAGCCACACTTAAAATCCTTACTGGGTAAAGCCGTAAGAAGGGAGACGGCCCTTGATTCTAGCTCTAATGGAGGGGTAGGATTTGAATGGCAAGCTCTCCCTCAAGGAACAGCTCAGCTTTGCCAAGATCCCAGGTGAGGAAGTACATGGAGGGGGCTGTGGTCTGGGCTGACAGAGGTGTAAATGATGGGCTGTGTGTGTACAAGACACAGCTGAAAGAGCAGACTGACGATCAGACCAGCCAGGATCTAGATGGCCATGTCGGGCATTTACTGGGGGAAGTACTCATTCTTCCATGCAGAAGGGTAGGGTCAGAATTACAATCTGCCAAGATTGTTCAGGAGGCTGCCAATCTCTGATGTCCTCGTGCATTAATTTAACACATACTAAAGTGGATAGTGACTTCCGTGTATGAATACAAATACCTATACCCCTGAACCTGCTTTGGGGTCCGGTCAGAAACGTAGCCCAAGAATCCTTGATCTCTGAAATAATGGCCAATCTGCTCACTTGTATTTAATCATAGAGTTACCTGTGAGAATTCATAGTGTGGTGTTTTGAGTAGAAGTAGCTTTTTAGGCCTAGAGCCATTTACATCAGGTTTAACATGTGCGAAATGTGTCATGATAGTTTGAAGAAAGGCACTAAGCAAAAACTTCTTTCTTGGGGCATCTCAGTGGCTCAGCTGGTTGGGCGTCTGCCTGTGGCTCAGGTCATGACCTCAGAGTCCTGGGATCAAGTCCCACATCGGGCTCCCTACTCAGGGGGGAGCCTGCTTCTCCCTCTGCCTGCGCCCTCTCGCTCTCTCTGTCTCAAACAAGTAACATCTTTAAAAAAAAAAAAAAATCTTTCTTTTATATAAACAAAACGAAACAAAACAAAACCTGGCAATTCAGCAGGGTACCGGGATTAGGAGAAATCCACCCAAAAAGTAACATGGGAAGCACATCTATTTGCACTGGGCTTCTGCAGAGTTAATTTCTATCCCATGCGAAGTTCAAAAGGGTAATTTCTCCTTCTAGAGTACAAGAAGAGAGACAGTGAGGAGTGTTACTTTGTCCTTCTCCCTCGGTCGTGAAAGGGAAAACATTTCAACTCCCTCTTGCTCAGAAAGTTACCCGCTGGCTGCCCCAGGTAGTCACTCACCCAGGGAGCAGGTCGGACCCTGGTGAGGGGCAGCCCCAGGCCAGCACAGAGCTGCAATTCCCATTTCCAGCCAGCGGGGAAGATGCGGCCAGTGGGAGGGGAGTACGGAATAATCCCATCACGGCTACTTTGGGAAACACGGTTTTCAGACCAGGAAACACGTTGCCTTAAACAAACAAAAAACACCCTCCGGAGTGAGTGGAAGTCTATGCGTGACAACGTCTGAAAAGTTATTAATAGCGAGATTTGTGGGGGAGAAAGAGAAAAGTGAAGACCTTTTCACCCCACTGAAAGACAATGGGTGACAGGGAGGGAGAAAGTAGAAAAACAGCCTCCTATTTTGATGACAAACAGAGTTTCCTCCAGAGCAGGGAGGGCGGGCAGAAATGCGACTCAAAGGACACTGAGTGAGTTAGGGAGGGGGCTGCACTCAGCCTCGAAAAGGAAAACAACCTAAGATTCATATTCCAAACAAGCAAGCGGAGTTGTCCCAAGAGGTAGAGGCTTAGAGTTGTTTATTTTTTGGGTTTAAAAAACAAAACAAAACCCTGACAGGACAAGGTTTTACTGTTGGGAATTTAGTAAAGATGAGTGAGGGACAGTAGTGAAGCCTGAGTGCTCTGCTGTTTACTAGCCATGGTTTCTAGAAGGTCCATCATTCCATGGTGCCTCTTGCCTGCTAACTGGAAGAGGGTGTCCTGTCCCTTCACTTAGAATCTGACCACAGACTTTAGGCCTATCTCCTTCTAAGCCCCTTAGACCAGAAACTTCCTTGGCATTTACTCTTCCCTAGATTAGTGAGGCAAGCCTTCATCTTGGAGAGGTGTAGGAAGATGGTACTAGAAAGGCAATGAGACAGACTGAGCAAAAGCATCACCTCTGTGGGAACCAGTCGTTCTGGAAGAGGGTAATGATAGCATTGTCCTGGACTTTGTCAGGTGAATCCTTGAGAGCTCAACCCCCAGAGACCCACAGGCCAATGCTCTCAATCCTTTTAATCCTCAATTAATTAAAACTCCCTGGGAAGGAATACCAATGAATAGGCAGTTCTTAACTGAGAACCTGAACTCACAACATCAGAAAATCACAGTCTAAACTTCCAAAGTTTTCAGTGTCCCAAGAAGGGCACTGAGCCACACATTCAGTTCACAATGTTCTTTGTTTTTGAGGAACATGATCTGGGGAAGAAATGCTACTAGGTAATACAAACTGGAAACCAACAGAAAGGAGAGATTAATCAGTTGGATAAAATGTCTTTTAATTTCGGTGAAAACATGTCTTTAGATTTCAAATACATGATCTTGGATAAAATAATTTTTTTAAGTGATCAGTTATCCTATGGGTCTGATTATTATTATAACCAGGTCTGAGGAGCCAATAATCTCTAAACACAATTTTGGGGGAGAGAGTTCCATAAATAAGGCAGGTCCACATTGCTAGTGAAACTGGCTTTTTCAAAAAGTGAAGGGATCTACTCTGGGCGGGCAGCTTTGCAGGCCTGTGATGTGGGCACACCCACAGCGGGGTACTTGGATTACTGCCCTGCTGTCAGTGTCTTGAAATCCTGAATAATTTCTGAACAAGAGACCAGCATTTTTATTTTGTATTGGGTCCTGCCAATTAAGAACCCAGTCCTGGCTCTGGGATCCCATCACTTCTCTACATGTTGCCTTTGTGAGGATGTGGAAGTTCCAGGTAATCTCTCTTCTTCCCTAGTTGACCCCCAAACTCGTTTTAAGACTGTAGATCATGGGGCACCTGGGTGGCTCAGTGGGTTAAAGCCTCTGCCTTCAGCTCAGGTCATGATCCCAGAGTCCTGGGATCGAGCCCCATGTCGGGCTCTCTGCTCCGCAGGGAACCTGCTTTCTCCCCTCTCTCTGCCTGCCTCTCTGCCTACTTGTGATTTCTCTCTCTGTGTCAAATAAATAAAATCTTTAAAAAAAAAAAAGACTGTAGATCAGACAGAATTATACAAGTCTACTGCAGTCACCACTTGCTCCAGGATCTCATTGGGGTGATTCAGAGCAAGTCCACAGCCTTAGGAAGAGGCAGAAAGGGACACCATTTGAGAAGCATTTTATGTTTAACTGTTGGGCTTTATTTCCCACATGGGTAAGGGACTTTGGAGGAGGGGTCTGGGAGGACTAGGAAGAAGATGAAGAACTTTTTCAGAATTGGATAGAGTGTGCCCCCAAATACCATATGTATTTAGGTGCAAGTTCAGGAGGGTGCCCAGAAGCTCGTTCATACACCACTTAGATATCTCTGACCCCCACTTGGGAGCCACTGAAATAAAGAGTGAGTTAGAAAGAAGTGAAGAATACGGGAAGCCAAGCAGTGCATCTGTTACTCAAAGCATTTCTGTGCAGCAGGTTAAATATTATGAATACTGTATCTTGGGGGCCACTGCCCCTCTTCTCAAGAATTGGAGTTGAGATGTGTTAGGGAGAAAAACCCTAAGACAGGAAAAAAGTCTGAAATGGATGATTTCACTGAGCTCCACATAGCTTTCTTTAAATCTAGTCTTGAGAATTCACTTTAAACCAACTCAAGACCTGTTTTCTAGATTACTTGGGTCAGTTATTTTGTGCCCTTCCACGCTGAAACGCATAGTTACTGATTTATTATCAGGATTACTCTAAATATAACTGGGCAAGAAGCCAATGCATTTTAAGTTTTCTAATTCTCAAATATTTTACAGAGAAAATGCACCGAATAGCTCCTCAGCTACAGCCCAGGAGTTAGCAGACCCCAGGTGTTTTGTGCATTAATTACTAAATCTCATCTAGACCCAAATTCAAGATCCTCATCTGGACTGAAAGGAGGGGGGTGGGCAAGCAGAACGAGCCAGAGCCAAAACATGCTCGAATCTGCTTAAACTCTTTGAGAGGAGCATAAATTTCTAAATCTCTTTTAGAAGTTTGGTATGCAACATTTCACCATCAACAAAGCCAGGTCTTAGCTCTGTCATAATATGCAGGTTGATGACAATGTACATCACCATGGCAACTCTGCATATCCCATAATTCAAAAGCCTTCCACAGAACCCAATAATCATCATGCACTTATATTACTTCATAATGCTAAGAAGGACCTAAATTAGAAAGGACCTAAATTAGAAAAGAAATTAGAAAAAATAATGCCTGTCCATAATTTGTTGCACTTTTTCCAAGGAAATTTAATTCCAGGCTCATTTTAGGATTTTCTCACCGGCACCTCTCTCTTGCTTATGTGATAGGTGGTTACATCCTGAATCCAAATTGAAAAGGAAGAAATCACAGAGGATGTGGGAGCAGAAGGGAACTGAGTCGGGCATTTACATTTAGGTCTTCAGAAGTCTGACAATTATGGAATAATGGTTATTTATCTGATGCAGTCTTCTGCTTCTCCTCACCACAGACACTGCTCACATGGTGCAAAAATCTCGCTCATAGTTTATTGAGAAAATACTGCTGAAGTTTCAGCTCTCAAAATGCATTCTGTCCTTGTATTCTGTCCTCCAGACAAAGATCTGATGTGCTGTATTATCCCAAATACACAGCATCTAAACAATGATATCATCAGCGAAATAGTTTAAAGCCTGCCGGCCCTCAGTGTGGGCCCTCTGTGTACTCACACTTAGCCCGGTTCCCCAGAGCTAGTATTCTCTTTCACCTCTGTGCCTTTATCCATGCTGTTCCCTATGCCTCGAAAGTCCTTCCCTGCCTTGTTCACCCCTGCTTATGCTCCAAGATATGCCTTATGCTCAAGTGCCTGGGAATCCCCATCATACCAGCTCATGCTCTGCTGTAACATTTATGGTACCACATCATAACTGTCAATCCTTGTGTCTCTTTCTTCCTGGAAGCAGGAATCCTTGGAGGGCAGTATCTTAATCTTCTTTCTGATGGAGCATATGCAACTTTCAGAGTAAAAAAGTTAACATGTTGCAAGTTATTTTGCTTTTTAAATATCATATGGAGCTTCCATGGAGAAGGAAGGGGGAAAAAAGATGAGCAGAGAACCCTAACCACCAAAACTCTTTAAATATAAGGGAAAGGAAGGCAGAAGTTATATTTTCAATCGTGAGGCTCCAATATCATAATTCAGACAGCAATTCTAACTTCATGATTTATCCCCACCTCCCTTCTTTCTTTTTCCAAATGAGCAAGAAATAGGCTCAAACTTCACCCAGAGCTCCTCTTTCTTGATCTTTCAAATTAAAGTTGCTATATAATGTCAGCACCGTGCCAGGATTTGAAATTAAATAGGTCTCCAATGTAAAAGGTAAAGTTCTTCTAAACCACATGAACTTGCCTGCAATTAAGCACACATTATAGCTTCCACCTCAGCACCGTGCTATATAAAAACCCACTCCTGGAGCTACCGCTGTGTTGAGGACCTTAACGTCTGTACTTTCTGTGCCCGTTTTATAAGAGAAAATTTGGCAGAACACACACAATTAATTTTTAAGTGTTACTTCTCTGTTTTCTGTTTCATACCAGCCTTTGGTTGATAAAGAAGAGGAGTAGTCTTTTGGTTCCACTGGAGAGAAGGGGGAGAACAGGCCCAGCAATAAAAGAGTTACCTGCCAATTAGTCAGATTGTTCTCCTGTTTTCAATTAAAGGCAGCCTAATGGATGGAGGGGGACCCGTTTTATTTTCCCTAACAGAGCCCTTATTTTTAAACTCTTAGCTTCATTTTCCAAAATCGCTAGCTTTAGACAGAAGAAACATATATCTTGAGTGAAAAGCTCTACGTTTTTCTTCTGTTTCCTGTATCCAAATGATATTTCCCTCCCCAGTGGCTACTTCCCATTTGGCTTCACAAAGCTCTGTGGCCCAGGATGGGTTTGCTAATGGACAGCAGTCCCCAGTGTCGTACCCCATTCTGGAAGATGGGGGGGGGGGTCGTCCAGATCTGGCTGCCCAGACCAGTGAGGCTCACGTGAGAGTCTTGTGGGAGTGCTGCCTATTTTTTGCTCTCCTTAGATGACCATCCCCTGGAACTTCACTTACCCTCCTCAGTCTCTTCAAAAGAACAGGAAGAGAGAACTTAGGAGGCTATGCTTGTATTGAACCCATCTGAAAGAACTTGCCTCTCTTAACCATTGGCTTGTGCATGGAATTTGGGAATCATTTCCCTTAGATCAAACAGAAGTAAAAATTTCCCTGGACATGGCTGGCCTTCTTCTTTGGAACACACATGTTTCTAGGATTGATATTTTTATCCAGAGTTTCCTCAAATGAATAATTAGGAGATGTCCACAGGCAGGTGTTGGAAAAAGAGATGGGCCTCCATCAATCATGATCAAGCTATATTTAACCACCAAAGGACTAAATGATATTTTGTCAACAGTTTAGGAATTTTGTTTCTGTGGAACAGCACAGTCCCTCAACCTTGGGGATCTGTGGGGGCAATTCTCTTGACTGCCAACAGGATAAATCCTTCAGGATTGGACCAAACACCCCTTCAGGACTGGAAAAGCAGTGATAAATTGCATGATTTGAAAATTAATTTGAAATTATTGAAATTTGAAAATTAATGTATCTATGGGGAGGGCTGGGGGAGACCGAATGTATAACATACTAATTCCTATTTGTTTTTAACATCACCTGAAGTTTACTTGGTTCAGACCAAAGACGGCTGTAAGAGACACATCAGGACTGAGCATGACACCTTAATGGGCATCAGAATAGACCTTGTGAAAACACCACGTGGTGACACAAAAATGTTTGAATCCTGCCAAGAAAACAGAAAGCGCTTTTAGGAGCCCCTCAGAAGGAGATTCTGAATTAATCTGTAATTTTAGGTTTCCTAATGGCTTTTATGAGCTTGCTTACCCAAAGTCTTTCAGAGCATCATCTCTTTTAATTTTTAATTTTTATCTGTGTTGTGCTCCAAAAATAAGCCGATCTGAATCATTGCCCCCTCATCTTGTTATCTTAATGGGGGAAGGATAGAGTATCATGCTGGCCATTCCGCATTAGGTGTCCTCATTTACAGATTGAAAAAAAAAAAAAGTGCTGGACATAAATTATTTAAAATCTATTGTATCAGTGTGTGTTCTGTAAGCATTCACTACCGGCAAAGCAGACAGATTATTTTTCACTTTTAATTGTGTTGATACCTTATCTGCTTTGTTGAAAGTGGAGAGTGGTATGTGAAACCACCTCACACGCTGAGGAATAGAGAATCGATGGGGTCTATTATTTAAAGCCAAAGTAACCCATTTAGTGGAAGTAGCTTTTAACACACTGCTAAAGAAGAGAAAACCTGGAGTTGCTATTTACGTTTGTAATGTGTGTCTATTACCGTGTCAAACATGAGCAAGGGTAGGACACAGCGAGCTTCCTTAGAGAAGCTCCTGGCCAAGGAAGTCCGTGACAGCACGCACTTCACACCAGCATCCAGGCACAAAGACCCCACTGTGTGAGAGTGATGGGGGGGGGGATCACCCCTGCATTCCTCTGCCCTCTGCCCTCCACTTCTCAGGTTTGTGGTAAAAAGCAACATAAGTCAGATGAGATCATCTCTAGGTACTCTTGAAGACACTGCCCTAAAAAAAAAAAAAATACTCAGGGCAATGAAAATACATTTAGATAATAAAATTATTAACCTGTGATTGGCACCTGACTGCAATGAAATTGTACATAGGATACAAAGATTCTTAGCAGAAATTCAAAGTATGCCCTAATATTTCTCCTCCCTTTGGACCCCCAAAGACCTTCATTGAGAAATGACCACAGGTAGGGGTGCTTGTGTGGCCCAGTCAGTTGGGTGTCCGACTTTCGGTTTCAGTTCAGGTCACGATCTCAGGGTCGTGGGATCAAGCGTGGTGTTGGGCTCCACACTCAGCAGGGAGTCTGCTTCTCTCTCTCTCTCTCTCTCTCTCTTGCTCTCAAATAAATAAATCAATCATTAAAAAATAAAGAAATGACCACAGGTAGTGAATATGTTAGTATGCTATCAAAAAGTATCTTACCATCATCTGAATTTAAAATATTCCTTCAAAGGACAGCAACTTGGAGTTCACATGGGTGAACCTCCAGGTGAGCGGAGGTATATACAGATAATGACTAGCATTGTTCTGATGTAGCTTACTACACTGGAGACTCATCATGCTTTAGCTCTTGCATCCTCTACACCAAATCCAGGACCTTACCCAGCTTTCAGTAAATACTTGCTCCTATAGATGGCTGGAGGGTTGATGGGGCAATGACTCAGTTTGCCAGATATCCTCTGCCAGAATAGCAGATGGCTGAAGAGACAAACACCCAAGTGCAAGTCCAAAGGGCGGTGAGCTAGTTGACGCTCTGCCTTTATCTGGCTTCAGGCCGTCGAAGCAAACTGCGGAACTGTCCTGCAGTTCCATTTCACACATGTGAAGTTATCTCTCTACCTTCTAGTGCTGACATTTGCGATTTCCTGTGTCTGAACGAGGAAACACACATCCCTCTGTCCCCAGTATGAGCGTCGGGTCCATATGTTTTGTGGGACATGTCTGGTTTGGTAAGAAGCAAAGAGATGAGGAGAGCCGAAGTTTCCCAGATATGGGCCCTTTTCCCCCGAAGTCAAAATCCAGCAAACAACTCCCAGCAAAACCACAGTCAATACTAGTCCATAAACACAGACCGCATCACATTTGATACTTGTGAGTTACACTTCCACACCACCGAATATAATCGGTGACAACCCACGCCTGTGTGAGCCCAAAGTTGGCCACCACGCTGCACATCCTCTCCAAGCCCCACCACCCCGATCAGGTGTGCACTTGAAATTGAACTCCTGACCTTTCCAGCAATTATCCCCGGAATCTAGACAGCCCCGTCATCACCTCAAGTCAGTGGATGAGAGGAGCAGAGCCAGGAATGTTGCCTCTGTTCCCAAAGGGAACTGGAGTGAGGGAGAGGTTCCTGCCTTCCTTTCCATCTGGTTTTTCCAATAAAAGGGAAAAAATAAATGGAAATGAAAAGTATACAATTAAAAAAAATTACATTTAACTTCCTTTTTCTAATGTCTGCAAGATGATTTTTGGCCTGGCAGGAGATTCCAGATGGGCCGTATAATGAATATAATTTAATACGAAAAACCGGAGTTCAAAGAAACACATTTTTCCAAGTCAGAAGGTTGTCTCACACTGTTTAATGCAAAACACCGGGACAAGACATTGCATTTCTTTCCTTACTGAACACTAGCCTTTAAACCTAATATCAGTGTGGCCAGACCCGAAGCCATCAGAACCAGAGGCTGTCACTCTCCGCAATGGGGCCGGCACCAGAACACACTCACCCAAAGGGCCAGAGACCACTAACCATGCAATGTGTTTTCCTCCGGGGGCTCAGAATTTATACCACCAATTAAGGCCATAATGAGTGCCCCAAGTTGACTTCCTAGGAGCAAGAATTAATTAAGCACAGTATTTCTTAGTAAAGAATGACATTTTTCCAAACGAGTTCTATAAGGTAGCCATATTTTCTGAAAGTACGGGGCTTCCATGTACAATCCTTAATTGTTAACACAAATAGAACAATCCAGCAATATGGCTTAGTTTATGTTTTTAATTTGACAATAAAAGAAAGCAATCTTTAACTTTATCCTTATTTTGGGGGCAAGGAGAATGTTTTGAGCATATTGTGCATATGCGAAGCACAAAATTATTTACATTAGTAATACAGTATCACTTCTTTGAATGATCAACATCCCCACGAAAGAAGGAAGGCAGGGCCGGTATTTATAATCTCGTTCTCACATTTCAAAAGCGAATAGTTGGGATTTGAACCTATTTGTTCCCCAAATCACTTATGTTCCCATAAATTTTGTAGGGAGTTAAAAAAATAACAACTACAACAACCCCCCCCCCACACACACACAAAGGTTACAGATACGTTTTATTAACTACACCTTAGGTAGTCCGATCCAGAGGCTGGCAGACTCCTTCCGCAAAGGGCCAGATGCAAAGTTTCTAGGCTGTGTGCTTAAATACAGTTTCTGCCACGTCAAAGTGGCCATAGACAAGTCCTAAATGATGGGCCTGCCTATGTTCTGAGAAAACTTTATTCATAAACAGCGAATTTGAATTTCATAGAATTTTCATGCATCATAAAATATCCTATTTTTAAAGTTTCTTTTTCCCCAAGTTTTAAAATGTAAAAATTATTCTTCGCTTTTGGCCTACAAAAATAGGTGGCAAACCAGATTTAGCCTGTGGGCAGTCAGTTTGGCAACCACTGGCCTCACACATGTGTGTATCTTTAAGTGATCTGTAAGGTTGGAGAAAAACACTATCTCCATTTCTCGCTCTCACTGACCGACACACATGTATATACTGTCACACACAGATACACCTCAGCTGTCCACATCACAGTCTCTGAAACCACTAATGTAGTATAGCAAAAATGTAGCTTCAAGCATGTGTCTAGACCTGTGAACCAGAACGTGAAGAAAATCTCAGCCTTGAAGAAACATTAGCAGGGTGGTAGGAAAAAAGAGACCTCTCTCTTCCCACCCTTTCTCGTGGAGAAAATTCCCACCCTAAATTACACCTCATGTCCTCGACACCTTTAAGGAGTTACCGTAGCCGGCACGGGTCTGCAAATCCCTGCAGCCTACTTGCCAATTAATGTATTTAACTCTAAAGAGCAGGGGCTTTTTAATTTAGCTCATCCATCACCAACAGAACATTTTGGTAGAAAATATTAGGATTTCCAAATAACTTTATAGCTCTGTAAATTGCCAACATACCATCTGCAATTGAATTAACATTTATAACCAAACCGAAATAATAAATAAAGCAAATTACGCTGCAAATATTCGAGAGTGCCCAATATGCACTTGAGGACGATAATTAGCATTTTATAATCACGCTTCATTTTCTTTATCCAACTCCCTGTCACATTAATGATAAAATATTTTAAACTGTGCTCTATCAGCAAACGGCAGTACAATCTCTAGATTAGCCATTAACTAACATGGGGAATGAAAACAGTTTGTGCTGCTGGCATTACATATCCAAAGAAGTTTTACTCATAATCACATCCTCCAGTCTCCCTGGCTCTTATCTCTGTGATCCCCCCCCCCACTACCTAAACAGGCCTAGAAAGCCAATGCTTTCTTTGTACCATCTGAACCCGAAGCACCACGAGAGCTGAAGGTGTGTGTTCTCACCAGCAAGAAAAAGGAGAAACGTGATTTAAACACTCATTATGCTCATCTGATCTAGAAAACTAGAAGGGTCTGTCTAGAGGTCAAGAAGCTTAAGTCACTCAAATGGAATAACTCTGGTCCTCAAATAATTCTTTCTGAACTTCTCTCTCATTATGATCTGAAGTCCTCGATTGTGGTATGTGTAGTTTTTTTCCCCCCTAGCTTTGAAGAAAAATCAACTTCCCTAAATAAATCAGTGAGGAGCAAACAGATGTATTTTTTACCAACTAGGCTTTCTACCAATTAGCAAAATTTCCCCAAAGTTTCTCATTATCTTCCTTCAAAATCACTTCCTTTTTATAAAAAAAAAGTTTCTTCTAGAGAGAATGAGAGAGAGCATGAGCAGGGGGAAGGGCAGAGGGAGAAGGAGAATCTCAAATAGACTCCCCCCTGATCGTGGAGGATGATGCAGGGCTCTATCTCAAATGACCCCGAGATTATGACCTGAGCGGAAACAAGAGTCTTGGCGTTTAACCAATGGAGCCACCCAGGTACCCCCCAAATGGCTTCTTTACAACTCTATCCAGATGCTTTCTTGATTCTCCTCTCTTCTGTGGCTCCTCTCCCATTTGCACTTGGCATTTCAGGGTTTTCTCACTGTGTGTGATGTCCCCATCTCTTTGGTACAGTGCTGTACTGGCTAATACCATAGCCACTAGCCACATGTGGCTACCAAGCACCGAAATGTGCTTGGTCCACACTGGGAGGTGTTCTAAGTGTAAAAGTAACTGCAAATTTTGAAGACTGGGTGTGAAACATAATGTAAAATTTCTCTATGGTTTTATATTAATTGTTGAAATTGATATTATTTTGGAGATCAAGTTACTAACATATTATTGAAATTAACTTCACTTGTCCCTTTCCATTTCCTTAAAAATGTGGCTACTAGAAAATTTAAGTTACATATCTAACTGGTATTTGCGGCTCCTATTCTATTTTTTACTGAGGAGGGCTGGTCTAGTGGGTCCCAAATGCAATGATGCCTGAAATTTTTTGTTGAGTACTAGCTCTGCTGCTGACCAAAATGATTATTATTAAAAGGCCAAACCAAGTAAAGCTTTTGATTAAATAAACCTTGCATGAGTCCCATCAGGCAACTCTAGACATTTCAAAGAGCGGTGAGCCTGGCCTCATGTGGTGCCTCACCATATTTTTACTGAGATACAGGTTTGACTAGCCAGACGTTTGCTTGGAGATAGAGAGAAAGTGGGGATGATGCTGCGGGCTGCAGTGAGCTCAGCCTCCACATTGGTCCAGGTCCTATGGGAAAAATGAGGGGTCAAAGCCTTACCGTGGAGGTAGTCTAGTGGTTACAGCCTTGTGTCCTGCCCGTTCATCTGGTTTAAAGGCCTCTTCCTGCTATTAATTAAGCGATCTCAGACAAGTCACATAACCTCTCTGTGCTTTGTTTCCTTACCTTTAAATGAGGGTAGTAATGTTTTCTATTGCATGGGATTGTTATGAAGATTAAAAAGCAGACACAAGTGGGGAGCCTCAAACAGTATCAATGTTCACAGGTATGAACTGTTGTCATTTTGACTTTTATTAGTCATAACTGGAGGGGTAGACAGAAGCTTTCACAATGCAAATGGAAGAGGCAAAATGTGCAGGGGAAGCTGAAACTAAAAATAAGTGAGCTCAAGAAAGCCAGGAAGCTGGCTGTAGGTGGAGCTTGGAGAAGAGTCTGGGAGGTACATAGGTACAGCAAGGTGAGGAGGAAAAGGACGCTGTCCTGCTAGGATCCCTCCTGTGAGCCCTGCCCATCACTGGCTCACAGGCTTACTTAACAACCACAACTCACAGGATGCACCTGCCTAAGTGAGAGAATGATGTGTTGTTCGTTTTAATAGTTATGATTTCCGTCTCAGGTTATAAAAGCCAAGTACATGCTGCCGGTTTTGGGACTAGCTTTTCTTTTATTCTGTGAAAGCTTTCCATAATAGTGTTATGCACAGAAATTTTTTAAAAATTTAATTCTTTTACTCTCATCCACTGTGTCTCCTTAGCATCTAAAGCAGAAGTTGCATACTCCTAATCTGTAAGCTGAGTTGAGCCAAAAGACATGTGTATTTTTGGCTGAGACAGGGGTGGCCGGCACAGACTTAAAAAAAATTTTAAGTGCGTTGCCAACGTTTAAAAAGTAGGAGATTTCAATTACAGAAAAGATTGACTTGATGTTTCTCCCTAGCGTTTTTCTTGACCAATTGTTGTATGGTCTGAGTGTTTTTCAGTAGGGAAATGTCTGGAGGGCCAGAAAAGACCTTGAAAAGTCCCCGAGTAAGAGAGAGATTCACTTGAAATACTGGAAATCCTGGTAAAGCTGGTCCCACATTCTCACCAGGCAGGAACTCTCAAAATGTGGCAGCCTGGGAGTACAGCCTTGGACCATTACCTGGAAGCATCCCCTGAGAGCTGGTTAGACATGCAGATTCTCAGGCTCCATACCAGACCTCCTAAACCTGACTCTGGGGGTGGGCCCGAGCAATCTATGGTTTAACAGGCCATCCTGGGGAGTCTGATCCATGCAAAAGCTTAAACTCCACTCACCCAGGGCAGCAATCAATGAGAAGACAGCGGTTATCTTGTTCATACCCCCACCCCTCTTTATCATCCCCAATTAGCCCGCATCATTCACTTCCCTGCCTGGCCCTCCTGATAAGGCACCTGAATTCTCAACTCCAACTGTAAAACTAACTCCCCTGAGAAAACGTGAATACAACATCTTAATGAGGCTACTTTTCGTAGAAAACGATCTGGCATCGTTTTATCCTAACCTTAAACGGACTGGAATGTGAACTTTTATGTTTAGAATTACATGGAACAGGACCAAAATGCATCCTTGCCATACATGCAGGAAGTAAAGAATCAAAGGATTTCAAAGATGAACATTAGTAGCCCCAATTATCATTTGAATCTAATGCGGCTCACATTGCAGGTGGAGGATTCCTTTTCTGTAAAAGGAAAGAGAAAGGGAAAGAAGCTGGGGCCCACTGACCAGGCCCAGGAGCTATGCCTCGCCTGGAAAATGTGAGAAGCGACAGTGTCTTCTTCATAGAGCTGTTGTGAACATTATATATGTCCAGCCAGCACACAGGAAGCGCTAGACAAGTGCATTTCTCACCAAAGAAACATTGGGTATATTCAGTGCAGTGTTGATCCCTCAAAATAATTCTAGCACTCTGATGGCATTATCCTCATTCTACAGAAGATGAAACTAGGTTCCAGTGAGGGGAGGTGAAGATACATCAACCCAGGCCACCTGAGTCCCAGCCAGATGGAAATCACAGCTCAGGCAGAGGGGCTGCAAACCATCCACAGGAACAGCAGCAACCACACCACTGCAATACTCCATCTCGCCGGGACTGAGCCCCAGGTGAGGGACACGCAGTTCTCTTTTCCAGGGGAATACGACCAGCCTTTCATTCTTCAGGCATAATGGCAAGTTTGTGGATCATTCGAGTTCTTTTCTAGCTTCCTGGTCACTGCACTGCTGGTAAGAAGGCATGGAGCGGAGAGGGTAAGAAGCTCCATCAGCCTTCCTCACTTCCATGTTGCTTTTATTCAGAACACCCAGGAGGGGAGGGGTTGAAACAGACAGGGATTAAGAGGACCTGGGGATTCCGTGGTGATCAGTGATAATCCAGCCTTCCTCACAGTAGATAGCAGAGATGTGGCAGGTGGTAAACCAAGGAATGTTTTGGCTAAGAAATTTGAAGACTTCCAAGATCTCACAAATCTGCCCAACAAACCAGCCATGAAAAACCCTTCCACCGTTCTACAGATCTCCTCAAAATCCATGAAATGTATTGCTTAAAAAAGTGATTGTAAGTGTTTATTTATGCGGACCTGAACGAAGTGCGGGTTTGTGTTTAAATTTTAAAGGGGAACAAATTAATAAAGTTTGAGGAGGGATAATCTAATTTGCAAAAAAGGAAAATAAAGCAGCCAGAGAGGGGCACAGACTGCCTAACGCTATGTACAGCAAGGCATACAAACATATAGTATATGCATTATAAATACAATAAAATATCTCTCATTTCAGAATACGGTATTCATACTAAAACTAATGAGCACATGGTGATGGATTCAGTAAGTAATTTTTAAGTAAATACCCATGCATATTTTCTCACTGCCCTTCCCTTGACATACTGTACTTTACAAAAAAATCCATGTCGCAGTTCAAAGAGGAAAAAAGTTTTTTAAACAGGCCAGCCTTGGAAATATGTACAGAATTTATGCATGTTTCAAGCTTTCACTCGTTCTCCTTTGCCAGAGGGTGTAATTAAAGGCCCAAAGACAACTTCTAAACTGAGGCCAAAAAGAACTGCAGAAGTCAGTGGGAGTTCAGCACCCTGACCAGGCACAAGAATAGCTCGCCCAAAAAGGAATAAATAACTATCCTGGCAAGGAGCATGGAGAAGCACAAGGATGAGAGCATCAAGCAAGAGAACTCACATTTAGTTAAAAAATAAATTCAGTGGCCTAGAATCAAGAAGATAATCATTATACGATCGGACACAAGCCAGGGGAGGCCAGGGGGCCAGAACTGGAGGCCATTCCCTGGGAGAGGAGTCGGCCATCTGTTTTGAGATAGCTGTTGGAGCTGGGGCCGACTTGGGCCTTCTTTCCCTCTCTGTTATCATAGACATTACTACACCCTAAGTGTATTTCATTTTTCCTCGTTACTTGGGAAGGAAGAAGCCATGCACAGCAGCTTAAAGGTTACCTGCCAGGTAACTCAATGACTAAGGTCCTCAAATGCAAGATTGGTGGTAGGAATCCACTGTTCCCCTGGTCTCCCTTGGTTGCCACCTGTTTTTCAAGGTGAGCCACGAGCCTTGGTAGTCTACAAAGATGCACATTTTCCCCACAACAGAGTCCTAAGAGCAATTCACTCATGCCATCTGGAATCTAAGGAGTCTGTGGTTCAAAGCAAAACCAAAGGTGGCCACAAGGACAGCTCCCTTCCTAGCAGCTCTTCTAAAGTGACCCATTAAATTGCGTCTGTGACCACTTTAATCAACAGAATTTGATGGGATGCCTGGGTGGCTCAGTCTTCAAGCATCTGCCTTCCGCTTGTATCAGCAGATGATCAAGTCCCGTGTCAGGATCCTTGCTCGGGAGCCTGCTTCTCCCTCTGCCTGCTGCTCCCCCTGCTTGTCTCTCTCTGACAAATAAATAAATAAAACCTTTTTTTTTTTTTTAAATTAATAGAATTTGACAAAAAGGACTTAATGGAGCTTCCAAGGCTAGGAAATAAGAGGCCACACGTCTTCCACTTGGCTTTCTGCAGCCCTAGCTTTCGGGCCACCGAGCCTCCTGTAGTAAGTCTGATAACTCTGAGACAGCCATTCCATGAGGAAACACAGCCCAGCAAGATGCTTCAGGTCTGTGTTCTGCTCAATAGCCCTGGTCAGTGGTCAGCATCGACTACCAGGTGCAGCACAGAAGCCACCTCCCAGACATGGAGGCACTCTTAGATGCCAGAGCTTCTCAGCTGAAGCACCAGAGCACAGAGCAGACAAACCATCTCCGGTGTGGCCCGCATGAGTCTTTGTACCCATAGAATCTGTGAACAAAAAGGAAAAGCTGTTCTCTGCCTCTAAGATTTGTGAAGGTTTGCTAGGCAGTGAGGATAACTGGAACACACCCCATCTGGAGGTTTCAGGATCATTTTAACCCTATACAATTTTGACCTCATTCATTTAGTTTAGAAGAAAAAGGCATGTGCTCTCTTGTCTTACCTACACAGTAAAGCTATATGAAGCCGGGAGATACTGTATTTGAAAATCCTCAGTAAACTGTGCTAGCTCTGCACTTACAGGATTTAACATTTCGTAATGAGAAAACGTATCTGTTATTTCACTGGTGTATATATAACAAGTGGGGAAAGACCAATATTTGAAATTCAAAACCAGTTCAACCTGAGGCCAAGAAGTGACCTTAGTAATTGATAAGAAAATAGTCACCTTGGCTGACACCAAGAGACCATCTTATCGGGTGGCAAAACCAGTCCAAATGTTGAGCTTGCATCATCTTTTTTTTTTTTTTTTAAGATTTTATTTATTTGACAGAGAGAGAGATCACACGTAGACAGAGAGGCAGGCAGAGAGAAAGGGGAAGCAAGCTCCCTGCTGAGCGGAGAGCCTGATGTGGGGCTCGATCCCAATACCCTGAGATCGTGACCTGAGCTGAAGGCAGAGGTTTAACCCACTGAGCCACCCAGGTGCCTCGGGCTTGCATCATCTTATCCCATGCCAAAAAGGAGGGCAGCAATGGACTGCAGGACAGATGGAGCGGGCACCCCTGCATCACTGGAGTGCTCAGGGGAGAACACTCCTAAAAATAAAAATGGAACGGATGAGGATGCCTACTGAAATTGTCATTCTTCCTTTCTTGCCTGTGAGGACATGCTCAGCCAACGTTATCCTAAATGTCTTCTCCTCCATCTGCCCCTTAGCCTCTGCACTGTGGTAACTTGGAACTACAACAATCTTTGGGCGTGAATGAGTTCTAATCCAGTTTGCTTTTTTCCTACTGCTTCTAATTTTATTTATTATCAATGGATTCAACAAACATCATTGAATGCCTACATTATGCTGAGTTGGTTATAGGCACTGGAAATACAGAAGTAAATAAGACTCGTGAAGTCCCTATTCTCATGGTACTTACACACCAGTGGAAGAGAAAACCAGTACCTAAGTGGACGATGAAATCATTTCAAAGAGTACAAGTGCTGTAGGGAAGCCCCACTCCCCCTGGGGAGCCCTGGCACAGCTGCCAACACTTCCAATTCACCTCAACAGGCCACATTGGAGGAATGTTGATTGCACACAAAAGGAGGTCCAGGACTGGGTCTCTTACATCAAGATAGGGAGAGCAGCTGCCCTTTAACTTCTTGGGAAGTTTCCCAGACAGGCAGGGATTGACTTAAAATTTACTTATTTAAAATTAACTTTAAAAGAAAATGAGAGAGACGTTATCACCAACTTCAGAGAGAGGCAGTTTGGGATGGGACATAATTCTTTTCCTAAATCTATCTTATGAACTATGCTTAAGGAACTTGTAAATATTTTTGGCAGAAAAAAGAAATGTTTTTTGGCAGAGACTAATGGTATAAAAAGCAGAGAGCACAAACAAATAAGAGGGTTTTTACCCAAGGGGCTTTATGGAAAGCCCTTGCTAGGGGCCAAGTCTGATACTCATGGGGAGAGAATTCTTCCATGGCATGCAAATGCAACCATGTGTATAAGACAAGGGTACTGACAATCACATGAATCTGGAAAAAAAGAAGTAATCTGTGGCGATTTTTGAAGCAGAGAGGGGGGTAAACACTAGTTGCATACCAACATCGCCCATCCTCCTAGGCACACAGTAGGGCTGCATTTCTATACCCCATCTGTATTGGGTAGGCCACAGAAGTCATTTTCTCAGTATGGTGTATGCAGAAGTGACAGAGCCTCCAACAAAGAGGGGGTCTTCGTGATGGGGAGGAGAGAGGTGGCTTGCATTCTAGCAAGGCATCGGAACCTAAGATTAACCCACTTTGTGCTCCCAGATGGCTTGAAGAAAAAGAAGCAAGTGTTCTGAACGCATCAAGTTTCAAAGAATCATTTTTTTCCCTAACCAATTTAAATTGTTTTATATGTTCTTGTAGGCATTTCAGCTTTATTATTTTAAAATCAGTTGTTAACACTCTAAATGCTACAATACAGAAACATAACTTCTCTTCAGTTTCCCCTGCTGGGCGATGGACATGCGTAGAAGTAACCGACAAGTTCTTAGCATGATTCACGCAAAGATTAGTACCTCAGAGGTCACTATTATCTCTCATCCAATGCTCTTATTTCTCCTGTGACAGCAGAGAAAAGGAATGCTATTTCTTTTTTTTTTTTTTTAAGATTTATTTGTTTGTTTGTTTATTTATTTGACAGACAGAGATCATAGGTAGGCAGAGAGACAGGCAGAGAGAAAGGAGGAAGCAAACTCCCTGCCGAGCAGAGAGCCTGACGCAGGGCTTGATCCCAGGAACCTGGGATCATGACCCGAGCCTAAGGCAGAGGCTTAACTCACTGAGCCACCCATGCACCCCAGGAATGCTATTTCTGAGGCCTAGAGCGCCTAAGACAGATGAAGCAGAATCAAATAATAAATGAATACCTGGTCATATCTGATCCAGACTCACTAGTTCAAAAAATACTCTTATATGCTTCTTAGACCACCAGGTCCGTGTTATCAACCCTGCGGACTCTCTCGGAGCAAACATCCCACACTTGGGTATAGCAAAGGAAGTGACTTCATTATGAGTTTGTGTCTAAAAACAAGTACCCTTGGGTGGTGACAGTTAGCCTCACTTAGACTTGCTATGTAACTCACTATTGTATGCAGATCCCACCTGCCACGAGTTTTTATAGACATAAATACCACCTCTGGATGCGTGATATGTACATGAGATTCGGACTGTCAGCCGACAGGCAAGAATGTGCATCAAATATGCATGCAAACAGAACCTATTTCCACCTAACTCTTAAAGCAGGAAAGAATCCTTGAAGACCAAAATACAACTGAATGAGGAATTTTACAATTAATTCCATTTTGGGGAAGTAGCCAGAATTCGTGGACTCAATTTCTAATACCCTCTTCTCACAGTTTCTGGCGTCGGACTGCTAACTTTCCAACTTTCTCTGTCGCAACTCAACACAATAAATATACTGAAAACCGTTCAAGCATTTTAGCTTCCTGTTTTCCCGCTATCATAAACATAATATATCATACATTCATATGGAATAGATGCCATCAAAAACATCTTATGGAATACTACATCTATAAATTTGCTAACTTAGGGATCCAACCAGTTGCAGGAGCATCTAACACAGCAGGACACCTCCCTGGAAACTAATAAATGCCAAAAACATGCACCCCCCCCAATCTATTATCCTGAAACTAATTCTTGATGTTAATGAGGAGTAATATAAATTAGGACAGCAGTTTTCAAAAGCACTTGTTGGTTAAAAGTATGCCCACGCTCCCAAAGTCCCCGGATAGAGCATAGCTCATCTACAATTTGCATCTGACATATGGATGTGAGAGCCAAACTAAAATTCTCGTTTCCCGACGGAGCAGTCAGATGATCCTGCTGGGTATGACTGATAAGGATGATTTTCACGGTGCGGGGGACTTCCCAGGCCCGTATGAATAGTGGTGTTGTATACTTAGAAGGCTGCTATTTTCAGCTTCAGAGGCACAGAGTTGCTTGATCTTTCCAGTTTCTCCCAATGTGTGTAGCCATGAGAATCCTTTGAAAAAACCAAAGTAGTCTCCCTATCGCAAGAGTTTCCTACCACTCATTATTTTAAGGCTCACAGAACCTGAGAAGTCCATGTTACATGCCCCACTTCAGAGCTGCAGCCAATATAAAGGATTTTTTTTTCCAGACCCAGAAAATGCCCCCATAGTAGCAGAACAGAGAGGGTCACTGAAGATTTTGCTTTTCCTTATTGGAATAGTTACTTTGCAAATCCACCCATCTCTGTTATAAAGGAAGCATTACATTGAAATCCTGAGAGGGAGGAAGCAGCCCCTGTTAAAACCCAAAGGCTGCCTCAGGAAGACCTGAGAATAAGTTACTAAGTTAAATTTACTCTCTACGCCTTTTTGCATTTTGACGGAGAAGCAGACGGCCTGGCAGATGGGCCACCTTGACTCTACAGACAAGTTGGAGGACAAGCTTTATAAAAACAGTTCTACCTTGTAGGCTCATGCAGCCGGCACTTTGCTACTTTTGAAATAAAACAAAACCAACCCAAACAAAAAATGCCCCAGGCCACAGCGCTGGCCACAGCGCTGGTGCCAGAAATCCGGGCAGGACGTTGCTAGCAAAGGAATGTCATCTTTTCAACATGGAACAAGGAACAAGGCTCTAATGGGGCAAGGTTGCCAGAACCCCGCTTTTCCCCTCCACTCCAGACAATGCCAGCATTGTACAGGCAGAGAGGCACACAGAGTTTCATTCCCCTCTCTGGAGTTTTTTCAGGGATGAGTTCTAGGGTCCACAGAACAAAGTTTTCCCCATTCTGGTACTGCTTATCTATCTGACACATCTAGCCGCCTCTCTGAAGCGGAAAAATACTGAACAAAAACAAAAACAAAAACAAAAGACCCAGTTCACAGAAGGAGCAAGAGAAATTCCAATCCCCAGCAAAATATCATGGGAGGAGCGATTTAGGAACAAAGACACTTCTAGAAAGATGTGTGATTTTCAGGCCATGAGCAGGATTCTTATGCTTAAGGACACATATGTTTGGTACAACATGAAAACAAAGCAACTGTTTCATCTGGGGCTCCACAGACCAGACAGCAACATGTTTCCAAAGCTGGAGGAAGAATTGGCTTTGTAGGTCCTTAATGAGAGACATATGTCAGTCTCCAACAGTCTGCTTGCTGAAGGGATTTTCTGGACTCATTCTGGCTATGTGTGATTTTTGTCTTGCGGAATCTAACCTCTGCTAAAGTCTAGCCGTACCAGAGAAGGCCTTGCCAGTCTCTCAAAATTTCAAAACAGAACATACTAGGAACATGGAGAGGCTTCGAATCATATGCTTTGAAGAGACAGTTTGAGAAGATTCAGGGAAAATTCGATGCAGAAATGTATCCAAGCTGGTTTCCACGAGAAACCACTTCAGGAACAGAATTAGATTATAGTTCAAGAGCGTGGATGGCAGAACATGGTCTCACAGACTCTTAAGTTTCCTTAAAAACTGGAGGAAGGAATAAACCCATGCCACCTACTTCTCAAATTGGTATGAAGATCCAATAAAAAACCCAGAGGCAGACACTTGTTATCTCTCCACTGAATTCATTGTTTCTTTCTATCACAAAGATCTGTCCCCTGCACGTGGCTAGACTACACCTCTTATCCTTGCTTCTGGTCCCATGAGCAGTTCTTGCCGAAAGGTGTATGTCCTGTGAAGTGTGTAAACCTGGTGATTCACAGACCTGTACCCCTGGGGATAAAAATATATGTTTATAAAAAATTAAAAATTTAAAAAAAAAAAAGAAAGGTGTATGTCACCTCAGGCCCTAGCTTTTATTTTTATTTTCAATTTTAGTTATTTATTTGAGAAAGAGAGCACAAGCACAGAGATGCAGAGGGAGAGGGAGAAGCAGACTCCCTACTTAGGGAGCCTGATTCAGAACTCGATCCCAGGGCCCTAGGACCAAAACCTGAGCCAAAGGCAAATGCTTAACCCACTGAGCCACCCAGGCACACCCAGGTTCTGGCTTTTAAGAAGTAGCTATGTCACTTCTCCCCACGCTCTCTTTCTCATTCCCAACGATGCTAAGGACCTAGTGGATGTCAAGCTAGAATGCTGGAAAGAGCCAGACAACCTAATCCCTGTGTGGAGGAGAGAACAAAACCAACCAGGAATACATACCTTGAACTATTCCGTGAAAAAGAAAGAAGTACGAGTTATCACGTATTTTGGAGTGTTTGGGTTTTTGTACTGCAGCTAAGCTCAGCCTAATTTAATTTCATATGTAAAAGCGCTCTAGAAGCATTAAGGAGGCAATATCCATGTAAGATATTTTTATTGTTTCTGTAGGCTTCCACAGGTCTGCAGGTGGAAGCGAGGCAACTAAAACAGAGGGGGGAGACTAGGGGCTCATAGCTGTGCCTCCATGAAGAGAACTGAAGGGGAGTAGAACAGGACGCCCTTGCCAATTTCACTTCGCATTACTTTTTTCCAAGCCTTCAGCCAGGAAAAGGAAATACAGAATTGAAAGCTCTTTATTTAACCTCTCCAGTAAAAGCTTTAGAAAGAGAAAAGGCTGAAACACTCATTTCCCAGAAGTAACTAAATCATCACCTAGGATGGCGTAAATTTGATTTAAGCAGAAATGATTTTCAGTCATAATTTCTAGCACTCTCAGGAAACCCTGAAAGGATACTTTTACTTCCCTGACAAAAATACATTTTTGTTTTTGTTTGCTGTAATTGTAAGACATGGTCACAATTCATTTCTAGATGATGGTCCCTAGGAATTTTGTAAAAGCAACTTCTTTTGCTCCCCTCCCCTCCGTTTGCTTTAAATCAGAAAAAAAGAATGTTGATTTTTGGTGATTTTTTTTTTAAAGTTGACCAAAACATGAAACAGGCACTTGAGACATCACTCACTGGGACGTGAGCCATTTTCAAAGCAACAGGTAAACTATGAAACATTTCTATATGACAGACCTTTAGCTTGTCTGATGTAACAAAAACGGCAAATGAACGTGCTCCAGAGATTTTTAAACAACAAGCAAAGTAGGCATTTCTTTTTTTTTTTTTCAAAGTAGGCATTTCAACAAGCGTTTATGAACTTTAACCATTAGAAAATTTATAAACCACTTAAAACCACTAAATTAAATGTATTGTTTTCACCAAGCCAACATGAGAAAAAAAAAATACAGGCTTGCAGGCTAATTCAAAATTCACCCTCCACTTCCTGTTTATTCATATGCCAGGAAAAAAGAAAAAAAAGACTTCTCTGCATTTTCAACCAAAAGTGATTTCTCAATGTAGAACAACACTTATCCAGAAGAAGGAAAGTGTTTTCTCCTTTAGTAGGATCTATTACTGGGAAGAGCCAGATTGCCATTTCAGCTGTCTTGATGTTTCTCCACACAGAAGTAGTTTCTAGACGTTGAGATTTCTATTTATTTTAAAGCACTAAGAACACACAGCGTTCTTGAGTCTATCTTTCCAGTTGCAAGTCCTTAAGAGTTTGCTTCAAGACAGTATCAACGACAAAATAAGCCTTTGCACAGAACGGTTAAGTCTGTGTTGGAAGGCAGAAATTACTAAGAAAATGAACTTAATTTTGGCCATGAAAGGCATTTTCATGTTTATAAATTTTATAAAAGTTTTCATTAATGCATCATCACCAACCCTATATAATTAGATGCAATTAATTATATAATTATATAGGATGTATAAAATTATACTATGTGCACTACCATAGAATTATATACCTGCTTATGTCATTTATTATTATATTAATTACTCTATAATTAGATCTAATTTGTGATAAAGTCATTCACACACTGAGGCCCTACTATGTGCAGAGTGCTGTGGTGGACCCTAAGACCAGCCTCAGCCCTCTTAAAGAGTTTATAGTCTAGAAGAAGAAGCTGGTATCAAACCAATGCCTCCATAAATAATAAGTTGATTACATTGCAGTAAGTGCTATAAAGGAGAACAATAAAAAATGCAAAAGAAGGGACTCTAACCTGGAGGTAGGTTAGAGAGAAGTCTTTTTCGAGGAAATGGTATTTAATGAATCCCAAGCCCTTTTAAAGCCTGGCCCATCCCCAGTTGCTTACATAGGGCTCTGCAAAACTAAGGTCTACGGAATGGATAAATTTCCATTTTTCCACATAATTCTTCGTAAGTTATTCTGAGTTCCCTTGCCTTCCACTTCTGCCTCGAGTACTCCTCTCCTCTGGAACATACTTATAAAATCTATAAGATCGTCTCTTGTTTAAAGCCTTCCCTGAACATGTCAGAGGGGTGAGAGCCTTCCCTGAACATGACAGACGGGTGAGAGTCTCACCAAACCCCCTAGGGATCATAGCACACGGTACACACACTATTGGTCCTTACCCTTCGTACATCCATTCAGGCCATAAATATTTACCACGTCCTTGTTATCCAACAGGCACCCATCTATGGGCTTTATAAATACCGGGATATAGCTTTGGGAACCAAACACATAAAACCTTTCCTTTCTACACCTAAAACCTGTCTCGGAAGGTGTTTAATAGATGTCTGATTAATGAGAGAATAAGTCAGTTCTCCACTGTCAGCTGATGTTAACAAGGAGAATAGCTCTTTGGGTCTACGAGGGGACCCACTTTGTGTGGTTCAAAAACTCTAATAATGAACTTGATGGCGAGTTTCACAATTCACTGTAGCTATTACAGAATGCAGACACTGTCCAGCTTTTGTTATTGCCTTTCGCATGGCACATCGTTCTTGGGGCTCAACAGAAGCAAGCATCAGGGCGGCAAAGCCAGAAATGTTCTCAAGGCAGAGCTTAAGGTTCCTGTTTATCCATGCCAATCAAAACAAAAACAAACAGAAAAAAAGGTCATTTTAAGGGCCTTGGTCAAATAAAATCATTAAGCACATTTATAGTATTTAATAGAAGTTCTAAAATTAAGTGCAGGCATCCATCTTCCTGCTTACAAAACTTTTTGTGACAGAGCATACTACTTGCGGTCTGCCAGGAAAAAAAACAGCCCAGCAGCCGAACACTGTCATGGAGATGAGGGCCTCCCTTCTTCAGAGGCAAGGAAAACAAAGGCAGTTGAGAAAATGGACAAAATTAGCCCTGAGGGACTGAGGGGGCTAGTGGAATTTAAACTCTTAAAGGCTGCTTTAAATAGAAGCCTACCAACATGACCTTGAGCAAACATTTCCTCTGTGCCCTTGTGGGTAAGACGCACCACCAAGGGTATACCCGGGGGCTCTCCACGGGGGCTGGACAGTGGCTCCCAAACGCTAGTGTATGCATGGGAAGTTTCTACCAGTCACTGGCAAAGCAGAGAGAACAAGGACAAAGCACCATTTGGGAGGGTTCTAGGGTGGGTGGGTCCTGTAACCATCCCCTCTTGGGAAAGACTGCCTTGTAAGCTCTTCTTTCTTCTACTTTTTGTTATAAAAATGCCATTTCTTTTATAAAATGATCAAGAAAACAGGGTTGTTTTTCTTTTAAAATATACTCCCACCTGTTTTTAATTTGTTGGCCCATAAAACTCCAGAACATCACACACCACTGCTTCCTACCTTCTGTTTCAATGCAGCTAAAACAGTGGAATATTTTCCAGCAGGCTTAACACTTTAATCCTAGCCCTTGAAAAGACCAGCTGTGTGACCTTAGCCATGTTCCTTCATGTCTCTGAAACTCAGTTTCCTCATCTGTAAAATGGGTATCATCAAACCTTCCCCCTATAGAGCTCTTGCAAGAATTAAATAATATAAAATGTCCCAATGGCTGGTATAGAGAAGGTATCCAACAAGGCAGTTTTCTCCTTCCCCTACCTACCTCTCAACTTATAGCCACACCACATTAGCGATCCCCAACAAGAAATGAGTACAATAATAAGTATAGTTTTTTGGTTTTTTTTTTAAGAGTTTATTTATTTATTTAACAGAGAGAGATCACAAGTAGGCAGAGAAGCAGGCAGGCGGGGCGGGGGGGGGGGGAGCAGGCTCCCCGCTGAGCAGAGAGCAGGATTCGGGGTTCGATCCCAGGACCCTGAGATGACCTGAGCTGAAGGCAGGGGCTTAACCCACTGAGCTACCCAGGCGCCCCATGAGTACAGTTTTACCATTATTTGCTGTAGGACTGGGTTCAAACTTGTGAATTTTACTTTTACAAATGTGTTGAGTCCCAGAAAAGCTAACGGATATAGCAAAGAAAGGAAGAAATAGCCCTAGATCCTAAGTATTTAGTTTCTGCCCTGAAATGTTCTCCCCGTTACTCACACAGCTGGTTTCTTCCAGCCCTAAGATCGCCCCCTGACTCCCAAATAAATCAGGTGCCTCTCCACTGTTGTTTATAGACCATTCTGTTCCTTTTCTTTCAATTCTAAATTGTTTATCATTTGTACATTATTTATACAAGACAGTAAGTTCCAGGAAGAAAATCTCCCCTGTTCACTGCTGCATCTCCAGTGTCTGCATAGGCCTTGGGATGTAGTAGGTGTTCAATAATTATCTGCTAAAAGATGATGGAATGGTGAATACAGGCTATTAGAAGAGACTTACACATGAAATAAGGAGTTCACAGACGACAGTATATCGTCAACAGCCAGCTCTAACAGACCCACCCTTTTTGCAAGGTGACTTTGCCACTTTTCCCTTCAAAGGTGGAGTCTATTTCTCCATCCATCAGACTGAGGCTTGACCATGTCACTTGTCTGGCCAACAGGACGTGAGCTAATGTGATGCAACCAGCGGTTGCACTTTGATGCTTTTCCTCTTACTGATGGGGACCCATCTACCACCCTGTGAACAAGTCCAGGCTAGGCTAATGGATGAGGAATGAGAACACAGGGAGAGGACCCAGTCATGTGAGGCCACCTAAACCACCCGACCCAAGACAAGCCAGCCAAGACAAGAAAACCTGCACAGAACTGTGACAAGACATGTCTGTTGTTTTAAGCCAACAAGCATTGATTGGGTTATTTTTTAAGCAAGAAAATCTTACTAAGACAGCCCCTCATTAAACACATCCCACAAACCTCTCCAAAGTAAGATGCTAGGTGCTCCTGGAAGCAACTCACTTATAAGGAAACTGCTAATTTCTGTAACTTTGGATGATAAAGAAGTGGGAGCTCAGTGAGACTAAAGGGGTACAGTAAAAACAGAGAGAGAGAGGAGTCTTAAAGTTCCCACCTTGGAGCTCTGGATAAGGAGACATCAACTTTTTAAAACACCATTTCTGAAGCAAGTGGAAAAGAAGTACTGCATTCCCCAGCCTACAGTCCATCAGAAACAACTGGCCTGGCACCTCTGGCATGAGAGCATCAGCTCTTGAGTTTTAGAAATCATAAGAAAGAATACATCCTCCTGAGGCCAAGGGCCAAGTGTGGCCCACTGCTTATTTCTATAAATAAAGTTTTATTGGGACACCTGGATGGCTCAGTTGATTAAGCATCTGCCTTCAGCTCAGGTCATGATCTCCAGGTCCTGGGATTGAGTCCCACTGCAGGGAGGTGGGGGGATGGGGGGGGTGATCCCAGCTCAGCAGGAAGTCTGCTTCTCTCTCTCTCTCTCCCTTTGCCCCTCTACCCCCACTCATTCTGTCTCTCTCTCCAATAAGTAAATAAAATCTTTTAAAAAAATAAAGCTTTATTGAAACAAACCCATGGCCATTGTTTGCCATATTGTCTGTGCCTTTCATACTACAGTGACAGAGTTGAGTAGTTGGGACAGAGACCAGATGGCCTTCAAAACTAAAATATTTACTACCTGGCTCTTTATGGAAACCATTTGCCAACCCCCATACTGGAGTAATCAGGGTAGATTCAGTGGAGTGGTTGGGTCTTAAACTAAATCTTGAAGGAAAGAGGCAGTGTTTATTTTTGGTATAAAGAAATAGAGAATTGGTAAAAGAGTTTTATAAGAAAGAGTACTAAGAGCATAACTGATGTTACATCGCCATGGAAAGTCATTAAATTATTGATAATACAGACCATAACTGAATGTATATACCACTTACTATTTGCCAAGTACTGTCTATATGCTTCGTAGTAACTCATTTTATACTCGCAGCAATATTATGAAATAGATGGTTTCTTATCTCCATTTTTCCAGATGAGAACAGACAGACACAGAGAACTAAAGATGTGTGCCCAAGGTCACAGAGTTATCAAATAGTCTAACTAGAATTCAAATCCGGGTATGCTTACTCTAAACTCCATAATCAATATAAAATATGATAAAGCCCCAAACTGTGCATATATTATAGCTATGAGCAATGACACGGTTTCTGAAGGACACATGAAAATCAGCTTTATCACTCTCTATTGCTGAACCCTCTTGGCTAACCACAACACCTGTTCACTTTATGTACTCTTTGTCCCCTGCAAAAAACTGCCATGGTTCAGCTGGAAATCCCCTAAAGGGGACATCCCAATGGTGCATCTAGTGGTTATGTTGCCATGGTAATGCTGTGTTAACACAGTAACCACTGGCCATTCCAAGAGGCGGACCATAACCAATTCCTTAAATTTGAATTTGAGAATGCCACTGTTACCTAAGAAAACAGAAGGTTCTCTTTCCCAAACAATAGTCAATAAGGTCATCCTGGTCAGGACAGGCTGAAGCCACCTTGGGCATTATTTCTTATAGATATAAACTGGGTTCTCTTTAGGGGTCCTATTTTAGAGCAGGGCTCCCAACCCAGAATACTGATCTTTGATCCCTAGCCAAGAAATGGGCCAGCCCTTATGGTGGACCAGGGACCCATGGTGTATCTGCTGGGAGGCCAAGAGGATAACATGCATCGGGCCCGTTATAAACACCCTATGTAGAGAGGCAGAATTCCAGAGGAGACGTTGGTTTTGATGCATTACCTTATTATCACATGGGAGAGATTCCTAGTAGATAATCTCTAACACAATTAAGAGTGAGAGGGAGAGAAAAGTACAAGCAGATGGAGCAGTAGGCAGAGGGAGTTGAGGGAGAAGCATGCTCTCCACCAAGCAGAAAGTCCACTGTGGAACTTGATCCCAGGATCCCAGCTGAAGGCAGATGCCTAACTGACTGAGCCACCCAGGTGCCCCAAATACAATTAACTTTGAACAGATTAGCAGAACTTAAACTGATATATCTCCTTTAGAGGACATTTTGGCCATTTGTATCAAAAACCTTAAGAATGTTCAAAGCCAATGACCCAGAAATTCAAATTCTACTAATTTATCCTAAAAAAAAAAAAAAAAGATCACAGATATACCTCAAGGCTATACATTAAAGTATTACTTGTAATAGAGAAAAACTGCAAACACTTTAAATGAACACAGAATTCATTAAATAAATTATGAAATAACCATAAATTACTACATTAATGTTATAACCACAAAAACTATGCAGTTGTTTACATTTTGATCATGAAAGACTATTAAATTTAAAAAGCAGATTAAAACCAGCATCTAACATAAACTTCTATTTTTCTAAAAGCCAAAAATAATAATACATATATATATGCACTCATAGAAAAACAGATTTAGCAGAGGTTTTCTCCCAGCATAGAACTATGGTGGTTTTAATTTTCTATTTTTTACATAATAAATTTTGCACTGTTTTAGTAACTCCTTTAAAAAAATGGTAACAATTATATTTAATTTTTTTAAATTGTGTTTCTCTCCTTTGGCTGTTACATTATTATACCTTGCCCTTATGGTTTTCAGTTCTGTGAATTCTACCACTATGTTTTCCCAGTAAGCCAAAATGCAGAGCAGTCTTTCTCAACAACCTAGGGGAAAGGCAGCCCATATTTTCAGAGATGCACCCACGATACAAAAACCCTCAAATCCGACAACTGGCTGACCAGCCTTATTGGGCTTTTACTCTGATAAACAGCTACACCATAACAAGACTCTGACTGCCTTCATCAAGTTTATCAACGTTGCCTGTTCTGGTATGGGTTTTGTTGTTGTTGGGGTTTTTCCTAAAAAGAGTCAGAGTCCAAAATTAAAACAAGAGGTCAAGGAAATTAGCTGACTAAGAGCTCATTAAAACACTGTGTACTGTACAGATTGTGAAACAGCTGAATATTGTAGGGCCTGGAATGTGGCAAAGAAGAGAGATGTGGGGTAATTTCTTTTCCCAGGACAGAACAGGAGCAGGTAAGCTGAGTTAGAATATAACCACATTCCGAGCCATTTCCGGACAGGACGTGACTTAACATTTTTTGAAATAAAGGAGTGTCTTTTCATTTCACTCCAAATGATCATTAGGAAAGGGTTTATTTATATATTGCACAACAAGTGGACAAAGTCAACTTGTGTTTGGCTGTGGCTGTCCAAAATATCAGGATAAAGTTAAGTAGGTTCAGCTAGCAATCAATAATAAAAGTAATAATTAGACGCACAAATGTTTGGCTTTTCATCTAGCTGCCAACTGGCAGCCGTGTGAACTTTCCTGATCACCTTATCTGAAGCTACTGGAGGAAAGGACACTCCTTTAAAACAACCAACACAATCCCAGAGGCAGAGAGATGTTCCCTAAAGTAGCCTCGCTCAGTAAAATAATCCATGTTTATTGCAGTAGCTTGAAAAGAGGAGAAAACTCATAATTTCAGGGGCAGAGTGACATTTCTGTGTCTGCTCAACCTCTATCTTTAAGCACCCACGACTCTCCAGACTTGAGTGTGGTGCTGTGCACTCAAGCTAGGACCCTATCCACTCTGGGGCATGGACTGTAAGGCATTCAGCGTGACAGACTCCATACTAAAATGATCCTGCTTGTCCTTACCCTGTATTCCTCCCTCTTAGAACGTGACTTTGCTGCCCTTTGCATTAGACAGTTGAGTTTCTGTTCCCACCTCCCAAGTCTCACCGGCTTATGACTTACTTTGACCAACAGAACACGTCAGCAGAGACACTGTGCCACGTGTGAGCCCGGGCCTCAGGATAACTCATATGCCTCTGTTCCTCCTTCCAGAACCCTGCCTGTGCAAATAACCCAGTACCAGCCCAACAGGCACTAGAGACCACAAGGGGGAGAGGTGAGACACCCAACAGGAGCCTTCAGTAACCCCCAGAAGCAGAGCCACGGAGGGAACCTGCAGCTGACTGGAGATACACAGCAGAGAGTAGCTGAGGGCAGGTGAACCACCCAGAGGAAGCAGGCTTAAAGTGCTGTCCCACAGAACCGGAAACTAAACGCAGGGTGGTCGTCTTGGGCCCTCCAGCTTTAGGAGGGTTTGTTACACCGTAGTGCCCAACCAATCCATATGCTGACAACAGATGCTAACTCTGACAAGCCAAATACAAAATGCCACAGGGCACCTGATGGGAGCACCTGTGATATTCCAGCATGCTGAAAATTGCAATGAATCATCCAATGGATCTATATACAGAACAGATCTGACCAGCTGTAGGAGGGACCCTAAAATGGCTGTCTATCTGGAAAAGGGCTAGCTCAAAACAGTCATAGCTCCTTTGAAAAACTGTGGATGAGCTGGATTTGTTTATGAAGTCATTCTTCGTTTCTTTTCTCTCTCTCAAAAAAAAAAGCAGCTCTTTCATTCAATTAAGACTGTTGGACACGATAGGAATTGTCTAGCTTGATTCAAAGCAGCCATATCCTCTCTGACACATGTTCAGCCTCCACCACTCCATAGGCTGGAATTTTAAATCCAGTTCTCCTGAATTTATGACACGCGCACACGGTAGCAAGTCCCTACAGGCTGAAAATCAAACTGTAATTCAAAGGCCACAGGGCTGAGGAAACAGCCAGAAGATAAATCCCAATTTCAACCTTGGATTCACAGCAAGTTGATTTAGTGGACTGTCAGTCATATTTAAAAATAAAATAAAACTACGAAGACAGCAGACGGCATGTTCTAAAGAGAAACAGGATGATGCTTTTCAGGACTCCTTCAAAAAGCTCTTGTTACCTGAAAAGAACTGTTCTGTTATTTTAAGGGCCCTAGAAACATTTGGCCCCCATCAGTCATTTGCAGAAGTTTCTGAGTTTTTAACTAATGAGAGAGAAGGAAGAAATGCAACCATCAAATACAACTGAGCCCCCCACAGTAGAGGTGGCATTTCAAGATGGCAAAGCAGCCGGTTTCTAGAGCTGAGCAGGTTCCCCCCACCCAACAGAGCACAAGGAAAAGGAACGCACGCGGGATGCAGAGGCGCGGGTACTGACCTTACAGCCCTCACAGGCGCTGACTCCATAGTGGTACCCCGATGATTTGTCCTGGCAGACGAAGCAGGGTTTGTACACACGGGGGGGAGGAAGTGGAGACGGAGGGCTCGGGACCAGTTCCTCAGAGCTGGTGCTCTGTGTTTCAATTGCTGTGGTGGAGATGGGTCGGGGTGGCGGGTGGAGGGGAGAAAAAAAGAGAAAATGGGTCATTTCATTTCTTTTTCACCAGCGAAATCATAGGTCCCAGTGCCAAGTTCAGCAAGAACACCAGCAAAAACAGGCCCACAAAAACACGGGTCGTTGTCGGCCAGGCTGTGGGGACATGGACAGGATTGTGGCACTCTACCGTTCACAGAGCAAGCATATTTGCCCCTCTCCTTCATGGTGCGTCCCAGCACTGTGAGGGACATGATTTTCTCTCCATGCTGCCCCTGAGGGAAACAGAAACTGGGGAAGTGCCATGACTCGTCCAAGATCAACAGGCCGGTTCGTAGAACCAAGACCAAAGTGAGATCTTCACACTGCAACACCCGGTCTTTCTGCTCTTTGTTTTCCTTAGCTTCTGATGCACATGGAGTCTCTGAAATGACTTTTTTGACCCAGTTGCTCACTTAGCCAAAAGTAAGTTTCCCAAGACAAATGGAGAAAATGCCCACAGCAGCCACTGGGCAAGCATCTGGGGAGGGCCATGCAGCCATGACGGATTGTCATTAATAAAAAAATCGGTAAGACCTTGGCTACTCCAAGACTGCTCCTTGGACCAGCGGCCTCAGCGTCCACTTAGAGCTAATAAGAAAACAGAGCATCAGGCCCCCGCTCAGGCCTTGGGAATCAGAATCTGATTTTGAACAAAACCCTCAGATTGCCAAATATACAATTAATGTTTGAGAAGCAGTGGGTTATACTGATGATGGCAGAGTCATTCTGCTCTTTTTCCTAGATTTAAAAATACAGGATTTCCCCATTTCATTTTTTAACCACCCAAATTCCATGGGAAATAGGAATTCACAGAATTTATTCTCCCATCCCTTCTTACCAGATTTATGTTCCAAGTCAAGACCTGGCCCTTTTCCTATCGCAGGCAAAAATGCACACAAAGTGTGATGGAAATGGGGAAGGGAGTGAGTGACCCAAAGTCATTCAGTAATGTTCCAGAATATTCCAACCTCCAAATTTCTTTACAATATACAGTATATTCCCCAGAGTGTAAGATTTCCAGTTGTTCCACTACTCACAATCTTCCAGACTAGATATTCTATTGACTTTATTGTCCGATAGCCAAACCTTCAGGAAGATGGGGCAACTCTACTTCTTACACACATTGTGGATCCATCCTCATCTCATCATCCTGCTACCATGCCAGGCCAGCAGGCCACCATCATCCCTCACCTGAGCTACTGCAACAGCCTCTTCAATGGTCTCCCTGTGCCTGTGCTCCTACCCCTGGGTCCCTTCTTCAAATACAGAGTCAGATAACCTTTCAAAAAGGTAAAAGCAATCCACCTCCCTTACTTGTCTAAGGCCCTCCACTAGTCGCCAATTAGATCAAAGTCAATCTCATTATTGCCTTCTACAAGGCTCTTTATGATACGGCCCCTTAGTAACATCAACATCACTGAGATCATCATTGTCATTTATCAGACCTCTAAACACTTAGCTTCTATTCCATCTCCTGAATAGGGCAAGCTTTTGTACCAACATAAGGCTACTGCACTAACCAGGTAAACATACCTGGAAATTCTCACACTGCCACATGTCTGGTGACATTTCTTCACCTCTTAGATCTTAAATGTCACCTCCTCCAAGATGTCTTTTCTAAGATGTCCCTTCTCCCTCCTGATCACTACACCCCATTATTTTATTTTCTGTAAAACCCTGACTAGTACACCAAAATTTAGAACGTTTGTTTATGCACAATTTTATATTCTACCTGTTACCTTCCAATTCCGGATTTCATGAGGCCATGGAACTTACCTGCATCATTTGCAACTATGTTCCAGGCCAAGAAGAGGTCCTGGCACATAGTAGGTAGGATATCTATAAATATTTGTGAGTGAATACATGAACTTTTCCCTGCTCCCTTTGCGTTTTCATTCCAAGTACTAAGTGCCCTTCTAAGGCATTAAGGTAAGACAATTACAAATCAAATAGCTTTCATATACTCATTTGCTTCTTTAAAAAATTAATTATCCTTTTGGAGTAGAATCAACTATAATTATAGTATTTTCATAATTCAGAAGTATCTTGGAATGAATTCATTACAGTGATGCAGGGCTAGCAGATAAATCTATTACAGTCTTTACTGGTTAGAAGATGTCTGGGACGAAGACGGCCCTTACTCTGGGCAGCTTGGCACCATTATGACAAGTATTCTACATAAAAGTTAGCATCCGAGAAGTCACTAAAGCTTATCAGATCAGCTATTGAGCTGTTAAGTGCAAAAGCAGTCCCAACACTAAGCTAATCAGCTTCATTGGAAGCAAATGAGTAATAATGACATCAACAAGAAAACAGTACTGGTTAAAAGTACGGAATAATGTGTGGCTCTTTGTTAAAATCTAAGAAAAACAAACATGCAGAGAATCACCCCCAACCTTCTACTCAGAGAAAAAGCATGGTTATCACCCCAGCATACACCCTTCCAGACTACTTTCCTAGCCAGATAAATGATTCCGGTTTGTTTGTTTGTTTGTTTACTAAAGAAGACTTTTACTGTAGATTTTGTTTGGGACTCTGTTTAACTTATTATGTCATGCGTTTATTTCCTTGCCCATAAATATTTTTCCTGAAGAACATTCCATTATGATGACCCTCTTTCTAACTAATCTCAACACATGCCTATTTAAGATAAATTCTCTGAGGTGTAATTACTAGCTCAAAAGGTATGGTTATTTAGAAATGTTTTGTTACTTTTTACTTCATGTTGATAAACCGACTTCTAGAAAGGCTAGGTCACTCCCCATATATCAATACAAGGGAGTCCTTCCCTAAATGCCTCCCCAAAGTCTTGGATTGGTTTTATTTGTACGGCTCTACTTCCACCCAAGTGTTTCAACAACTCTGACAGAGTTATGTCATCACCACCACGATCAATCCTGCATTGTGTTTGCCACAGAAGCAATGTGGGGTGTGTGTGTTTTAATGTTCTACTCGCTCGTGTAGAACAGCTAATCTGGCTTGTCTAGGAAAGTTGTAAATAGAATTCTGTTAGGGCTGGATTCAGCTGTCAGAGTTATGCCCTGAATTTCAAAAGTGGGTGGTAATTTCCATAAATATGTCACTTCAAATACATGTCCTAAAGGGAATCCAGCATTTCACCCTCCCAAAGAGAGGAAACAGAACTTGGGCAATTTAATGCCCAAGAAACTCAGGGCAAAGCACACTTTTAAAAAGGCAGGAGACCTCACAAAGCCCAAAACATTTTACAAAGTTTGGTAAAAGCCTTTTTCTGTGGATAAGAGTCACTTGTAACAAATGGATGAATCCAGAATGCTTTTCCTGAACAGGTGCCATGAATGGAAATGTTCTGTTGTCAGTGATCAATAGTGATGGCTCTAGACTTTTATTAAAGCTGTGGTGATTTCACCAGTAATGCTATGAACCTTTCCATGTTTGTGTGGTGGATGGTCATGTGTTCAATCACTTATTCTGCTGAGTAACTAGACCACAGCATGCCAGATATTGTGTTCGAGGCTATGGATGGTGCATGGTATAATGCCTTAGTCTTGATGGTTTTGCCAGATGGAAAATAAACCAAAAACGAGAATATAATACAGTGGCTCTCTAAGCCGGTTGTACATTAGACCAATGTAGGTAGCTTTTAAACATTCTAATGCCCAGGTTGTATCCCAAAGCTATTACGCCAGACTATCTGGGAGTGGGACCACGAGTGTATAAATAAATAAACAAACAAACAAACCCAGGTGAGTCCAAATTGTAGCAGTTTGGGGACCACGGATATAATAAAATGCCAGAGAGCTAAAAGCCTTTTTGAGCCCAGAGAACTCAAAGGAGACTTCCCAGAGGTGACCAGGCTGTGTTTTGAAGGATGAATGAGTTCTTTCTATTGAGGTTTGTAATTTAAACCCTACAAATGCCATAAATGAATCCCACACAACATAAATAGGAAAAGCCTTATATATGGACAAGAAATAATCATCTTCAGAAAAACTGTCCCACTGATGGTAAAGAATTCAATATTGGTGCTAATATATACTCAAACAACCCCCTCCAAACTGATAATCGATGGTCCTGTATTTCCTTTGTGTGGTCTCTACCACAGAGAACAATGTGAAGCCAAACAGAAAAGCAAATCTCTGTGGTGTGGTTGAATGCCAAAGCTAGCCTTAAGCAAACACGTCAAGGCAAGTTCTAGAATTACAACCATGATACGGCATCAATATAAAAGCAGATCTGTACTTTAACGCAACCTCTGGACTCTTCAGTAAAAATATACTTTGGCCAAGTTTATTAATGCTCCTCTTCCCCTTCTATCCTCCCCCTACCACCACCACCAATACAGACAGTGGGAAACAAGGGAAGGGGGCAGCCTAGGGCTCCTCTCCCACTAGCCATTGTTGGTATTTAAGAGAGCTACACAGTGCTTGGCCATTGATCTGTTCACTGTCATCCTGCTTAAATCAATAATCTATTAGTCCCTTTAAATTAGAGTTAGATTCATCAAATGCCCTTGAGAGGTCTCAAACATCTTGTTCCTTATTCCAGGCAAGCACAATCAGTCTATGGAATGATAAAATTTTTGCTCAAAAACTCTGCAGGCTCAGCAGACAATGTGTCCTGTATTAGCTCATTCAGCGATCTCAGGCAGGCCAAAAAAGCAGTTTTTAGACTTCCCAGGGGGAAAAGAGGCTTGTGTCATTCAATAAAACAACTGCACTCCAACCATCCTGATGTGATTTCAGTTTGGGGAAGCAGTCTTTGAGGAATAATTTGGATCTGCTTTTTGCCTCATGCTTTTATTTATTTCCTTGCTTACTTATTGACTTACTCAGTTCTGTCTGGTGACTGCATCCCCAGTAAGCAGCAGCCTCTGATGTGGCATCCAAACTGCTAACCAGATGGGCTGCCCTGCTTTGTCAGGGAATGGCCAAGACAGAGGAACTTCTGCTATTTGGGGCTAGATGGATGCTTGGCTCCGTGGGTCCCTGCCCAGAGCAGAGTCAGCACCAGTGGTGCTGAGGGGGCCTCTCTGGGCTGCACACATGCGAAAGGAGACAGTGAGCCGAACCAGATCTGTGCCGACAGAAGCTTCTAGCCCGTATTTGAAACCTTTCCATTCCTGCAACATGGAGGTGGCGGTCACTAGGGAAACACAGCTAGAAACACCTTCCTTCTAGAAAAATCCCTTCCAGGTTTTGTTTGCCTTTGAATTAATGCTCCTCAAAGTGTGGTCCAGATCAGCCACCAGCAACAGAAATTCCTGGGTGGGGGGGGGGGGGTGGGGGGGGGGGGGGGGGGGGCCTTTGCTTTAAATTAGCGATTTTCAAACTTCCTATGGCATAAGACCGTTTCTAACTTCCTCGCCCCATTCCTTCATGGGTGATAAAATTCAATAGAAACAAATCCCTGGGGGGTTGGGGGGGACATACATACAACATCAATTTTTAGAAAAAAAGGAATGAAATTGAACAAGATGTCTAAAACGCAAGCGACCACTTAAAGGAAAAAGCAAGCAGTATCTGACATAGAAGGACTCTGTCCAATTGCTGTAAAAGTTTCTGAACACGCGTGTCTGCTCTCCTCTCATCACATACTGGAAACAGGCAGTTGAGGAACTGGCAGTGGTCCGCAGATGGCACTCAGAGAAGCCCTACTCTGACGGGCTTCAGATCCAGCGGTCTGCAGACAAAACAAAAACAAGCTAAAGGGAATCTCCACAGACAGAGCTGGTGTGAGAGCAGAAGACCAGCGCTCCCAAGTGACACTGCTTTCTTGAACTCTGCCACAACTCCGGGGGTTAATTCATCCCCCAAATAAAACAAAACAAAACAAGAAGGAGGAGAAGAAGAAAGGAAGAAAGAAAGAATTAACGCTGTTGCCTATTTAAGAGCACTTGGCACTCACGAACTCAACTCACCTGAGAAAACACAGTATAAATGTCCTTGTTGTTACAACACACCTGAGTGTCATTTAAACACACGGAAAGTCTCCAACAATAGCTCCCTTCACGATTCCTAACATGCTTGGCATTTTTCTAAAGGTTAGATTAAGTAGCAGATAACATTTTTAAGAGAGAGCACAGTATACTATTTTTTTTTTCTTTGTGAGAACTAATTTAGTGCTGCCTAAACCATGTTGACAGATTTCGGGATTTTATGTTGGGCCTGATTAGCGGCAGGCAGGCATCAAACGTTATGAAAGCCCTGTCTTTTTACTAGAACCTTCCATGATTAAGACAGTATTTTAATGCACTCTCTGGGCAGCTGAGCCTTAAAAGAAAAAGGAGTTGTAAAGCAAAAGGCATTTCCTGCATGGCCCCGGGGGAATTTTGAGCCCAGAGCTCCCGGGACCCGGTGGGAGGGAGTAATTTCAGCTAATTAAGGGAGAATAGCAAAGTGTTGCATTTGGTCAAAACATTCAGTGGGGCTTCATTTTTGTTGGCACCAAAGAGAGCCGGTCTGGATTTTTTCCCCCTTTTTCTGTGGACTCACTGCAGGATTGCAAGGCCCACAGCTCACATACATTAGGGAGAAAGTCAAAGGAAACGCCAAAGTTCAACTAAAGTACAAGTAATTAGAACCAGATTCACCGCTGCCTGCGTGTCCGCATGCGCGTGCGAGCACGGGTATAGACGTTTTATTAAAATATAATTTACATGCCCCAAAACGTTAGAATGGGGGGAGAAAAGAGAAAAAAACCCCTCCAAACTGTCGCTCATTTAAAACCCTCCAAACTGTCGCCCGATGGGAGGCGGGGTGGGAGCTTGGGGGGGCGGGTAGGGAAGGTCAGCTTTTAATCATCTTTCAGGAGAAGCAGTTTGGTTCCACACACATGGAATTTGCAAATCTGTAAACCGCATTGTGAAGTTAGGTAATTGCCAAACAAGAAAACCTTTGCTTTAAAATTGTCTCCCCTCACTCTGCTGCTGGATTTCTTATTATTAAGCAGCTCCAAGATTAGTCCAGGGTTTGGGGCAGTCAAAGAAGGGGTGGGGGGAGAGAAGGAACATCGACGCAGGCTCTGGCAGTCCTGACTCAGTAACCTGCCCGTGACCCTGAAGGAGTGTGTGTTTGCCCGGGTCACCCGGGATCCTGGCCCAGGGCTGGAGCTGGGTTATGAGAATCCCTGCTATTCTGACCACACATGCAACAGGTGCTGAACACAGGCAGGGGACAAAAGCAGGGGCCAGGGGAAGACTTTGATTTTGCAGTCCTTAAAGAAAGCTTTGCTTTTCCACAGTTTCGTCCCCGGACCGGCAGCATCAGCATCACCTGGGAACTGGTTAAAAGTCAGGCTCTCAGCTCCACCGGAGAGAGGCCTGCAGAATCAAGAGAGGCATCTTAAAATCCCTGAGAATTCCTATGCACATTAGCAACGTTTGAGACACCATGAAATGTCTTGCTACTGCCCTAACTTCCTGAAAATCCCAAACATTTTGCTGAGTCAAGTTGGCATGGGAACTCTGTCATCTTGCCCTTTGCATAGGTCCTTACTAAATACTCCACCTTGTTAAGTACTTAATACCTTGAGAACTTCGGGCTCTGTGTTTGTTTACGCTCACCAGAAGCCAGAAGTCTTCGTTCTCTCCCACGGAATTCTGGCAGTGGATTTTAGCTGGCAGTGGGTTCAAAGTTGCTGGGGAAGAGCCTGAACAACTACTATCTGCTAGTTACTGAGCCCTTACTAGGAGCCAGGGCCTGTACTCCTTGCTTAATATGTATTACCTCATTTAACTCCTCCCCCCAAATCAGGGGGAGGGGCAGAACCAGGAAACCGGGGCCTTAGAATTAGGAACTCAGAATTAGGAATTTAAAAAACACAACACGACTCTCAGCCTTTACAAGAGACTGAAAGGGTTTCATAGACATAGCTATTATTCTATGAAAACCCACAGCTTTTGCCTTCTCTTTTTCCAACTCCCTCATTTATCTTCTTTGCTAGAAACGTCACTGGGTCTGGTCTGGTCTGGTCTAGTCTGGTCAGGTGAGTTTATTCCAATTTGAGAAAAGTAGGAGTGTGTACCTCCCTTTCTTTTCATTCATGGTTATAATTTTCCAGACACCGATTCCAGACATGGTTAAATTCGACAAGATAGTTTGGGCTTTAAAAAGAGAGAGAGAGAGAGGGAGTAGTTCAGCATCCACTAATCACTCTGTATTACTGCTACACCTGCCTGGGCTCACGGCCAGCAAGAGAAATTATTCCTGGGACTGACTTCTACCATGGGAAGTGCTGTCATATTTCCATAAGGGACCATGACACATTCAACACCTACATTTCATTTTGATAATACGCTTTCTTGCTTCAAGGAACATAGTCGAAAATTATCTCATAGGTTGTTTTGGGTGACGTTTTTAACAGACGATGCTTTATATCACTATTTTCTAGGACATACTAAGATAGCTTATGACAGGGTTCAAATAAATTCTCCCTTAAAATCACTTAACAGGCCGACACATCTAACTACTTATTAATGATGTGAACTGAGAGGCATCAGAAATGGAGCTGCATTAACTGAGCAAATGCTGGAACTGGTCTCGGGAGCCACGTATAGATGAAGCTAATTGCATCGCAATATTAAGGTCCCCCTGAAGAGTTTATCTCAACACCAAATAATTCAGTTCAATATTCCACTTCTAATCAGGATTCCCATAATTTCTAAAAAAGCAATTATTGCACTAATAAATGACATTCTATTATCTGTTCAAATTTCCTGCACATAAAGTTGATTAAAACCGGAGTACTAAAATATATATCATCTGAGATACAAAGTTCTTTGCTTATGCACTGCTAATATCTATTAAAAACCACGGTGATATCAGCCTAACAGAAAAGTTATGAGGAGAAATCTGCCAGAATACTATATTTAAGGAAGAGGACAATGAAATCAAGCTTTGTCATATGGGGATCCTTGCTATATTCCAAGAGGTGAGAAAGTTCAAGTGTGGTGACACTGAAATTGAGCCTAAACGATCTTTCTCACCAATATGATGCTCTGCTTACTTGGTTGTAAGTGGGCTGCAAAGAAGTTTTTTGGTTTTGTTTAGTTTTTAAAGGTATACACTCGTGAGTGGTATCAAAATAACTTTGAGCCCATTTAATCCTCACTGTGTGGGTTTTCTTGGTTTCTAAAAAGAACTAAAACACCATAAGCCTGCAGAAAACGATACGTAGGAAGTGATGGGAAGGGCGTGGGCTTTCCTGCCAGATGAACCTGGATTTGGATCCTTCTTCTGCCACTTACTAATTTAATGGCAATACAGTTTACTTCTTTCAGCCCTAGTATTTCTTTCAGAAAAATGCAGCTAATCCTAAAAAAAATTCCTGTTGGTGAAACAGAGACAATATTTGCAACTTCCCTGGCACATAGTAAGTGCTTAATAAGTGATAGCCAACCCTTACCTCCCCACCCTCCGCCCAACATTTCTCTTCTATCTTCCTTGATCTAGGGGAGCAGTTCTTAACCAGCATTGATTTTGCCCCCCCCCCCCAAGGGACATTCTACAATGTCTGGAGACATTGTGGCTGTCATAATTGGGGGCTGCTACTGGCATTTAGTGGGCAGAGGGCAGGGATGCTTTGAAACATAACACAAAGCACAAGACAGCTCTGCTCCCCCCTTCACCCCAAATGAATTATCTGGCCCAAATTGTAAATGGTGCTGAGGTTGAAAACGCTGATCAGGGTAAGGATGCTACTTGTGTGGAGACTTTAGGACAAAGCAGTGGGACAGCAAATAAGGTGATTTCCTGCAGCACCAGAGAGGTGGGCCTGGAATCCTAGCGGACCAAAGGCAGAAACCAGGTTCCTAACTCTGCCACATACCAGCAGTCACTTTCACTTCCAGAGCTTCCATGTCCCCAACCTGAAAAGTAGAGATGGCAAGCACACTTACTACATGATAGGTTTGACACTTTGTGAACTCCATAAAAAATACATAAAAATAATAGCTACCACTTCATGATTAGAGTATTTGGGGAAAGGTGGGTAAATCCTATCTTAACATGACTAATATTGTTCCCTGAGAAGGTGACAGAAACAATCTCTAGAGTCTAGTCAAATGAAACAGTGCAACAATATTAACAGTTAATCTTTGTGGAAAGTGTGCTGTGGCCGAGCTACTACTCCCAGCTGTTCTAAGCATGTTCCACAGATTAATTCATTTGGCCCCCATAATGACCCCAGGAGATAGGTAGTCTTCCTGTTTTGTTCTTACAGGCAAGAGACTGGGGGCACAGTGGCACTGTTCAAAGCCACACGGACAGCATGGGCAGGGATGGGAATGCACATGGTCTGGGGTTCATGAGAAGGAGAGTGCCCCAGGTGTTGGCAGAAGACAATGACATCATTCGTACCACACGGAACTTCTTGGGCAAGACGATGGCATAGTCCCTGCCAGCCAGTCTGAGAATATATAGGCTATACCTAAGATGGACAGACAGACAGACACACACACACACACACACACACACAGTGTTATCCCAGCATAAGGACCAAAAATAAAACTGGGAAAGTAAAAAAGAAACTAAGCATTCAGAAATAATGCCCTCTTTTCTTTCCAGTCAGAGCAATAAAGTAGGAAAGTCCCTGAGAAGCAAACACAGGAATTAGAAGGCCGGGACACACCCACACACGCCCACAAGCCCCTCCCATATCTTCCCTGCCCTGAGGAGAAACCAACCCCCAGTAGGCAGGATGGCCTCTGGCCGTGCTCCAAGGGCGTGTGATTACACACTGTCAGGGCAGTAACTCAGGCCAAATGTGGCCTGCACAACTGCCAGGTTTTGGGGTGAGGAGAGGGAGACAGGACAGGGGGACAGCTCTGGAAGCCCCACGCCTAAGCTAGTTTTCCCTCTCTTGCCGGTGCGTCACGTATACACTCCTTTAACCAAAGCTGAATTGGTCCCGAATTTGAAAGCTGTGCCATGCTCCTGGGTCACTGTCTAGAGATCTGGAAAGCTCCAAACGAGGGCCCGCACTACTCCTCCCAGGAGGACCGGGGTGGGAGGGAGAGGCACTAGAAGCAGGACAATAGTGCCCATCCTCCCTGCACCTTCTAGCTGACTGGAGAGTAAGAAGGAGACTTTGTTAGTGCTGGAGACGAGAGCATAGCATATCAGGTCAACATGATGCACGTGGGGACACTGACGAAATTCTGAAGTTTCCATATGGAATGAAGTTTATGGAGATGCGATCACGGTTGTGTTTTTCTTTCATAACAGTGATTTTTCAGTATTTCTCGAGAACAATGACAGTTTCAAAGTGTTGTAATTGTAGTTCTTTAAAAAGACATTGCCAAAGGAAACTTGAAAAATTAACTCAAGAGAAATGATCACCAGTCTTCCTACTGGGAGGAGTCCCCAAGCTCGGGTCTTTTTTGGATATTCCTTCTTTCAGGGAACTTCCCATCTTTACAGATAAGTTGAGGCTTGTGGGATTGGAAGTGTGAATTCTGAAGGCGGCTGGTCTGTGTTTAAATCCCAATTCTGCTACTTACTGTGTGACTGTGAGCAAGTCACTTAACTTCTCTGAGCTTCAATTTTTCCTTGTATAGCATGAGAGTGTATCCCTCATTAGGTCATTGTGAGCATTAAATGATAAATCACTGTAAAGGGACACAGTGACAAGCAGGAGCACAATGCCTGTCCCATAGAAGTGTCACACAAGCAGAGTTACCATCGTTAAGGTATCGAGGATCACACTTGTGCTGCTGAATCTCAATGTCATTCACCTTCTGATCTTTTTTTTTTTTTATGATTTTATTTTTAAGTCATCTCTACACCTAACATGGGGCTTGAACTCCCAACCCCAAGATCAAGAGTGGCACGCTCCACTGACTGAGCCATACGGCACCCCACCCTTCCCATCTTTCTCCTACACTTTAGACTCATGTCTTGATTTGCTGACCTTCACTTGCATTTTCCTTACCCAAATAGCGGCCATGCTTACAGAAGAGATTCTTTACAAGCCAACACAAGTAAAGCAGTATGTGTCAGCTTTGCCTCCTTATGATCTCTCTCAACAGTCCCTTCCTTCTCAGCCAGTCAGGCATTAAGCCAAAGTGCTACTACAGTCCTCTCTTCATGGGCTTTCCTGGCCCGTCCTCATTCCATGTACACAGCACCCTCAGAAACAGCATCTCTGACCACCTCCTGAGGCACTACTCAGTGCTTAAAAGAATGCCTGGTACACAGAAGGGGCTCAATTCATGGTAGCTGAAAACCTCTGAGTGAAAGAAAAAAATCTGCATAGAAATTCTCATATGTGGGGCGCCTGGGTGGCTCAGTGGGTTAAAGCCTCTACCTTCAGCTCAGGTCATGATCCCAGAGTCCTGGGATCTAGTCCCACATTCGGCTCTCTGCTCGGTGGGGACCCTGCTTCCTCCTCTCTCTCTGCCTGCCTCTCTGCCTACTTATGATCTCTGTCTGTCAAATAAATAAATAAAATCTTTAAAAAAAAAGAAAAAGAAATTCTCATATGCGATATCATATAAATGAGACATTGTAGCCAGGTCAGTGGGATCTACAAACAGCACATATTACCTGGCAGAAAAAGACTCAAACACTTCATGTGTTGGCTCTCACATCATCCCATTTGCTCGCTTATGACAAGAGTGTGAAGAAGAGCAGGGATTATTATCATTATCAGTTTTTTAAAATTTTTATAATTTTTTTTAAAGATTTGATTTATATGGTAGAGAGAGAACAAGCAGGGGGAGCAGCAGGCAGAGGGAGAAGCAGGCTCCCTGCCAGGCAATAAGCCTGATGCAGGACTCGATCCCAGGACCCTGGAATTGTGACCTGAGCTGAAGGCAGCACTTAACCAACTGGGCCACCCCATGCCTTGATCATTATCAGTTTTTTAATCTCCATTAAAGTGTGAAGCTACACAGAGAAGCTACAAGACTTGGTGAAGTTCACAAAGGAAATGGCTTGATCTAGAACAGGCTTCCAGAATCTACATACAGGGTTATTATCAATGAGAAACTAAAGCACTCATTTCTATTCTAAAGCATCTTATTAATTTGTTCATGTCTTAGGACAAGGTTAGCAAACTTTTTCTGATAAGGGCCACATAGTAAATATTTCCAGTCTTGTGGGCCATATGGTCTCTGTCACAGCGATTCAACTCTGCCACTGGAGGAAGAAAGCAGCGCTAGACAAGACAGAAATGAACAGGCATAGCATGTTCCAATAAAACATTATTTATAAAAAATACTACAAGCCAGATTTGGCTTAGTTTCCTGATCCCTGCTTTAAGATAAAGGAAATTAAAACTATCCCTTCTTATAGTAACTGGACATGTTCCTATAAAATCCATGCTTTTCTTTGCTTCCAGGGTAAAGATAGACCATGACAGCCATATGTCACAGAGATGTGGGAAGTATTTTAAGGATGCTAACACTATAGTGCATATAGTATTTATATGCACTATAAATGTGTAAGGTCTGCACATTTCCTTCAAAACTAACTTCATGGACACATTTTTATTAGTTAGGGAGGTCAATATGTCTATCATAAATACATTTTAAAATTCCTTCCTACATATTCTGTCTATTGGGATTATTTATCGTGCCTTATTCCCTGGCCCAGAGCCAGGCAGAATATGGGAGTTTTAATACCTTTAATCCATTACATGGATTTTTTTAGAGCTCCATAAGACAAAATAAAATGCACTCTCATGGTCATATATGCAATAAACCTAATATGCCACTTAATATTTCATGTCCCATTTTATATTTCAGTTGTGACGGTTTCCAGCTTTCAGTGTGCAAAATGACATATTTTTCAGCCATCTTTTTGCTCCGATTTTTTTTGTTGTTTAGACAGCAGACAACTCGTTACCAATAAATCTCACTGTGGACTCTGAGGGGTGACTATTATCACTCCCCAATGTTCTAAGGAGGTATTGAAAGGATTGTCCACTGACACACACCACCCAGTTCATTGCAATGTGAACTGGTCATGCTTATTTTTAATTAGGCCGTGTTACCTTGCTTTGAGAAAGAGGTATACATTTATTTTTACGGCTATTTGTATGGTAAGTGGTCTCCACAGATGGTCTGGTCAATGAACCACCCCTTCAGGAATCCACGCCAATGTGTAAGGTCCTTCTTCTTGAACCTGAGCCGCTACTGTGATTTCCAGCTGATCAATAGAATGTGGCAAGAGTAATGCTGTGTGACCCGTGAGGCTAGGTCCTAAGAAGCCTCACAGCTTCCATCTGGGTTTCTGGGAATGATTATTCTACGGGAAGCCATGTTCAGGGCCCTGTGACCACCATGCCATAAGGAAGCCCGTGTCCTAAGAGGAGGCCACAAGGAGAGAAAGATGCCATGGCAGTCTCTGGCTGTTTAGCAACCTCAGCTGGGGAACTGGACACGTGACAAGCCTTCTTGAACATCTAGCCAGGTCAAACCCAAAGGTGAGTCCAGCTCCGGTCACTTGCAACTACACCCAAGTGAAAGAGCCCAATGAGACAGAACCTCGAAAGTTAATGATAAATTGTGTTTCAAGATACTAAGTATTGAGTTGGTTTGTTAAATAGCAATAAGTGAAATAGTTCCATAATTGTTAATTAAAGATTATTTTGGTGGAGCCATAAAGAACCTGTAGAAAGGGCTCACTTCAACTCTTTTAGAATCCGATAGATGATAATTTGGCATCTCATGTACTGTACACTTTGCATGCATTCTTGTCAGGCCCAAGAGCAACTGGAATAATTCCATCTAAAAATTATTAAGAAATTCTGCATGAAAAGGAGTATGATAATTGCTCAGCTATAAATTCTGAGAGAGTCATGATTAAAATAACATAGAATAAGGCCCTTAAATTTTTTTTTAAAGTTGACTGGAATAAAATGGGCCCTTTTTTTTTTTCTCCTCAAATTGCTTATAAAACTCATTCATATCCACCTGAGCCCACATGTGAACACCACCTGCCTTTCACCTGCACACACCCTCTTTTATTTTGAGATGCAGATGTCTGCTTATAGGGTCGTTGTATTTTTATTTGTTCCTCCAGGGGACAGATTGAATTCTTCTCCCCACACTGGACATTGCAGTTCAAAATAATAGCAAAAGACCTGCAGGTAATGGGCTATAATACTCACTTGATACCCACTAAAGGAGGGTTTAGATCACTTGCTCTCCGTTACCTTTCGTGAAACATCTGGTTCATATGAGCCAGTTAAAAGTGCATACATCTGTAAATAATAAGCCTATGTGTGCACATAATTTAATGAATTAGGACATAAAAAGGAACTGAACAGTAGGGGCACAGCAATTAGAGTAACTGCCCATTTTGTTAAAAATGTCTTGTTTCCAGCTTTCACTTGGAGACCCTTTTATTATTCTGTGGGTTCTGAGGCTTCCAACTTTCTTATTTCCCCCTCCCAACAAAGCAAATAGGAGTTTGCCTTGCATCGTTGGCAGAGGGAAGGCTACCCACATTATTCAAAGCTGGGACAGGAACTTCCAACTGCTTACTCCTACCTGGGAGACCTGAATTGGGTACCAGAACCTGCCTGGGCCTGGGAACTCTCATCTGTACAACTGAGCAATAACACGGCCTTCCCCAAATGACATAATTCATTTGGTGCACTTGGCAGATAATATGCACTTAATAAATATTAATTATGATGATGGTGGTTTTGCATTCTAATGAAAATCAATCACAACTTGAAATCATTTGGGGCCCAGGCAGAGAGAACAAACCTTGTTCAAGAGTTCCTCTTGATTGTTGATTTGGTCTTATTTCTATTTACCTTCTTTACATCATTTCTTGGGATAAAAAAAGGGGGAGAGATGACCATGTTCTGGGTAACAGGAAGGATCATCAGAAAATCCATTCCTAGGATATCAAAACAAGTACTAGAAGTCCAAGGAAACCTCCCATACCCATTCAGGCGAGTGTTCCGGCTAACCCATTGATAAGGGCCTGCCATAACAGCCAACTTGAACTTCCCAAGTTTTGACAACTCCCTCTAAGTTTCCTTCACGTGTTCGGAGGGACCCAAAAACATACAAATAAATCAGAGACCACTTGAGACGTTCTGAATTTTAAGTTCGTTATTCCTGAACTATCTACATTGTGCTTCTTGAGCCCCTACTGTGCCCGGGCACTGGGTAACAAAGCAGAGCACACATACGTGAGCAGAAGAAGGGGCCTCTGGGAGAGACAGCATGGCATTTTCTAGAACACACAGTGAGCCTTCCCTACAGTGTGGCCTGTTCCTCTCTGCCTCCCTGAAGCTGAAGATATTTCAAATGAGTTGAAATGCAGCTTGAAAATGTAGGAAAATGTAGGAAGTGAAAATGCAGCTTGAAAATGTAGCCTGGGTGGCTCAGTGGGTTAAGCCGCTGCCTTTAGCTCAGGTCATGATCTCAGGGTCCTGGAATCAAGCCCCGCATCGGACTCTGCTCAGCAGGGAGCCTGCTTCCTCCTCTCTCTCTGCCTGCCTCTCTGCCTACTTTTCATCTCTCTCTGTCAAATAAATAAAATCTTAAAAAAAAAAAAATGTAGGAAGATATACTGTGTGTCCATTTGAAAGCCAAGAGGGCAGGGAGCACAGGAATAGAATTTAATGCCATGGGATATGGGGATATGATTGCTACAAGAAATAGAACTGGAGTCCAGCCCACTGGGATGCTGGGAAAATCTTGGTTTAGTTCTGTAATATGTTAGTCAAGTGCTGCTTCGCATTAGCCAGGCCACAGGAAAACTAGTTCCACCCAGAAGGAAAACAAGTTAAACAATGACTGAAATCACCACCCTACTTACTCTGTTTACATCCTCCAACAGCCTATTCACCATCTACATAAAGAGATAATTAGAGCTCCTTAATAGCAATAGGAAAGAAGAATGGCGAAAGGGAACTCAAGAGAAGGAACAAATATTGAAAAAATATTAGTAGCTGGAGTATGGGAAAGCTGCGTGGTTCAATACAGTCACCACCAGCCATGTGCAGCTACTGAAACCTTAATAGATTAAAGTGAAATAAAAAATTCAGTTCCTCAGACATATTAGCCACATTTCCAGTGCCACGCAGGGCAAGCGGCTACATAATGGACACACAGCATTATAGATCATTTCCATCACTGGAGAATGTTCTATTGGACAGCACTTGGACAGCACTAGTCCACCAAGCGGTGCTGTGCTTGAACATATCCACTTACTTAACCACAGTTAATTCAGTACTGACCAAGCACTCAGTACTATCCTAGGACTGGAAACCATAAGGACACAGTATTGGACCTCAAAAACTCCCCAGGTTTGAAAGGGAACCCAGTCAATAATACAAAACAGAAACATATATACCAGCAGGAGAAGTGGGTAGAAACACAGAAAACAAACCTGGTAACTTGAATGGTACATACTGATGATGAGTATCCAGGTATTACCTGTAAAACATTTTGGCTTTTCTGAAAATATTTCAAAAATATTTTCAGAACTAAATGTGGGGGTAAAGGTCCATTTACTGAGTACCATACATATCAGGGTCTTTAAATATACTCTTATTTAAGTTTATGGCAAGCTTGCAAGGTAAGTGTCATGGACCCATTTTACAGATGGGAACAAGTGAGGGTACCTGGAGCTCTAGCTCCCCCAGCAGAGGCAGTGCATGAAGAACAGCCACCTGCCCTGTATCACACAGTGGCCCAGGGGCACAGGACCATGCTGCAACCCTGTAAAACATGGCAGCATCTCAAAGATTTTGATTGGCTTCCTTTCAGAACCTACTATATGACCTCTAGGAAGTCACCTCATTGCATCCATCTGTCTGTACTTCCCCAATATAGATAATTCAGCAACCATTTCAAACCGGTTAACAAACAAAACCCCAGGCAGAACATGGCATATAAAAATCCAAAACACAGAGCACGACACTGCCTTTCAAATCTATTGGAAATCACTGAAATAAGAGCATTATGGGCGAGACCAATAATCATGATTATTTATGCAAATTTCATTAAGCAGTAATTGTTTTGTTAGGTTTGGGACCCTCTAAAGAAAAAAGGGATACTTAAAACGGGTAGCAAATCCCCAAAGGGCAACATAACTTCATCGTCTCTTAGGAAGCCCTTCCACCCCACCCCTCTTTTTAAAGTGATGCTTCACGAGGTTCCCACTAGAGGAATCGTGAACGGCCATCTCTACATGAGGGTCACCAGTGAGCCGGAATAACCCGAGAAACCTCATTCCCCTCACCTTCCTGTGATTCCTCCGTGAATACAAGACTCATCCTGACCCCGACTCCTGCGAGCCTGGAGGGATGAGGCCCATGCAGACTTCAGCCACCAACAGGATGGAAAACAAGCACAAAAGAGGAAAAAACGGCCTGAGGGTTTCTTCGACCCTTTCGAGAGCTGCGTCTTGTATTCGAGAAATAATGTCGTCAGAGGGACCGATGTGAGTGACGGCTCCTTACTACGTTTCCCCCAAACCAACACACGCCGTGGTCCTTCCCAGGCATGATCAGGGCGTTCAGGAATTTTCCAGGAATTCTTCCCGCAGGCGACGGAGAGGACAGACTTAAACTGGAAGTGAGGAACTCCGCACGGGGGATGGCGCCTCAGCCTCCCCGGGAGGTTGGCCCCAGCCCTGCGCCTGCCGTCCGCGTGACTTCAGACACTCCCCCCCGCCAACACTCACACACGTCTGAGTCACAACTGCCCCCCACCCCGTAAAATGGGGAGACTCGCGCCTTCCACCCAGGAATGTCTGTGTGGATGAACGGAGGACAAGGGACCCACAGTCACCAGAGTAGAATTTTGTAAAATAGGTCCGCCGCCAAACAACAACCAGCTCACAGCCCACCACCGTCCTTCCGTTCAGTCTCTGCTGTCAGGAGACAGTCATTTCCTCCTCCGAGCAGGTGCACACGTGATGACTTGGGGGGGTCGGGGGCGGGCACTAGGGATGGCTGCCCTTGCTTTGCCAATCTGCATTGAGAGACGGATTTTTTTTTTATTTTGGGGGATCTGGGCTGGCCCCGGGGCTGCTTCACCGACAGAGGGCAGTGCCCGTGAGTCCACGCCCGCTCTGCATCCAGCCCTTCGGAGGACCGAGGACGGGACGCTTCTGCTTCCGCTTCCTCCTTCCCTTCCAGGATGCGGCTGCCATGCGGGGAGAAGCACAGGCCACACGCAGCTCCTCCAGTTGACGGCCCTCGCTGAGCTCTCTGCCAACGACCGACGTCGACTGCCAGCCATGGGAGTGAGCCTTCCGGGACTGGCAGCCCGCGCCGCCTCGGCCGACATCCCGTGGAGCGGAAGACCTGCCCAGCTGAGCCCAGTCCATCCGCAGGCTAATGAGATCATAAATTGTTAGGCCACGAAGTCTGGGGGCGGCTTGTTCCATAGCAAGAAGTCATAGAAACAATCATAAACGAAGGAGAGATTTTTTTTTTAAAGCTACTCTGAGGCACACCCCAAAAGAACATTATTTAACAGATGCTCTGGAAGTATCCACGAGAGTCTTCACGAAGCAAATTTAGATGGTATGCACTTACTCCACTGCTCGAGGGAACCACCTTTAGGAATTACCAATGAAGCCTCCACATGGGAAAGCCTTGGCCTGCACCTGATCCCTCTCCTGCTGCACCAGCTGTGGTTCCAGTGGCTTTTAGTCCTTTCCATAATCAAAGTCATGTGCAAAGTCCTGGGGAGATACTTGCATTTGTGTTATAAGGAGGTATGTCATGGTGACTTATGTATACAATTTCTCCCATACCTTAAGAGTCCAGAGAAACCAGGGACAAAGTAGGAATCATCTTGGTGTTGCCCACAGAACAGAACATACCAGAGCACCTGGAACACGGCAGACACCCAACAGGTGTTTGTAGAGAGACAATGCAAGAGCTAATCTATCAGTGAGTGATACAATGGACTGCACCCCTGACACATCTTTGGGTGAAGCTGTATTGTGACAACGCTCACCTGTGAAAATCAACCATTTGTACTAAATCTGGGGGTCTGGTTAAATGCATGTCACTGACTCAGGGCCAATGCTACCCAAATTGTGACAAACAGGAAGTACTGGAACCTAGGTTATGAGCCACAGACAGGGGAACCATCTCACTGAGGACAAAAAATACCAACTGAAACAGTATGTTCACTATGAGCAAAGACACATGAGCCACAGGTGTCACACTGGAATCTAAGCAGAAGGAGGTCTGTCTCTTTGGTGGCTTCTGTATGTTTTCTGGGTGGGAATAGAATCCTCATTTACAGGATCTCTGATCTTTCTGCAGATCCTGCAACGTAGACATTATTGTTCCCATTTCCTGGCTGTAGAAATCAATCCTGTATCAAGTTAGGCTCCTCCCATGACCTCAGACCAGCAGGCAGTGGGAATACAGGTGGAGAGATGCACTGGAGGGTGGTCAATGCAAGGGGGCACACAGAAGGGAAGCGTTAAAACTCCCAGAGAGTGACAATTTTTCACAGCCTCTTGGCAAGAAAATCATTATACCTTCTTCTCCAGAGAGCTCTAGAGGGACAGGTGATAGGATAACCTTTGTAACAAGAGTACATGCAACTTCTCTACTCTAGAAGCCCAACATGGGTTTCTGGAAACTCTCACCCAAGTAGCAGAGAGATGCCCCGTTCATCTGCATCCTACAACTTTCTCTGCAAATCCAAACCTGTTCATCCTATCTCTAATTCCTATTGTTCCCTCTGATAAGCAGGGCCCCAGTGAACAATTAAAGCTTTCAATAAATAATCTCTAAGCACATTCATTTGATTGACTGTTATTTGATACAGCAGTTAGTTTCAATGGGGCAGTTAATATTGATCACATAAAGTACTCCAGACAAACATGAAACAGTTCCAGAACTCCATGGATTATTACCCTTTATCTGCCAGTCATCTGGGTTACTTGTAATGGTCACGGAATTTAAAATCAATAATAACAATTAGTGTTCTGTACACCAAAACGGATGAATCATGTGAAATGGGTTTTCATATAAAATCAAAGGTAAGGCAGCCTGCACTATGGAAAAAGGCTCTCTGAATTTCCAGCACACACTTGGCAAGGGATTTGCAGGCAAGTCTCCCACACAGGCAGCGAGAGAGAAAGAAAGGTATTTAGGAGAAGATGTGGCCATAAAAACGCATGTGAAACCCCTGACAGTCTTAATCCAAAAAGATAAAGCATAAAAGATAAAAAGTGATCAAAACGAGCGCTAACAAACGTAGTAAAATTAATGGGACTGGCAATTTCCTTCCTCTGAGATGCGCTTCTAGCTACCTTTTTCGGCTTCTGATTCATAGGCATTAATTGTGATTTTTTTTTTTTTTTTTTTTTTTGGTAATAAAATGCCAACAACGGTATTTTAGCTCCATGGCACCACTACTGTAATGTCTGGATAATTAAAATGCAAAGCAACAGAGAAATGTTTCATCATTAAACTGTAACCAGCGCACTATGTGAAATCATCCATTCCAAAGACTTGTTTTTCATCAATTATTTGTTATTTATCTGATGTAAATATAAGAAGGGCTAATTAAAATGTATGCCTTTTTATACAGCTTCTTGTCATTAAAGCCAATGAAAGCATTCTGAGGACCATAATGAAATAATTATGTTTGCCTTTAAGAATTCTCTTCAATAACACATGGCAGTACTGAGCTAAATTAAAACATCAGGAACTAAATTTCGCTTGCCTCCATTTCCATTTTAGTTAATTATACCCCCAAGCTTTCCAATAGACCAGACCCTAAAAAATCTTTTGAAGCTGAAACAACCTTCAGATCATCAGCCTTTTTATAGTCACAGACTTTGATAACAAGACATAGGTACTGTAGCCCCAAAAGCTTTAACATTTTTGAGAAGAGGCATTTAGTAGATGAGGTCTTCATTTGCTCTGGAAATTAGAGAAAATTTGAGATAAATGTGATCCAAATGTTCTTCTCCCAGGTAACGGATGCTCTCGTGTTACTGGGTCTCCTCTGCATTACTGCTACCCGAGTATTTTGGAATCAGCTAGTTGGTTTTTCCTGACCTGGTAAAATGCAATCTGTGGCGAACATTAATTGATCAATAATAACAAAAACAAACATTTTTCTCTGAGTCAAATTAGGAGAGTCACCCCTTACTTGGTACTTAAACTTGCAAACAACAACAATGACAGAGCAATCTTTAAGAAAAGAGTAGACTCAGGAGCACTTATGAACTGGAAAAAAATAATACAGGCTTTCATTTGAGTTTCTTCTCCAGATCTCAAACAGCAGATACTTGTGAAGGCAAAAATAATCTGCGTTTAAGAGAACTAGGAAGACGGGAAAGAGGAGAGCAAAATCTGCGGGTTGCTGTCAGGGTGGTGGCAAATGAAATGGTTTTAGCAGGGCTGTCACAGGATGCGGTTGGGGGTGGGAACTTAGTACTTAGAAAAGTAAATAGGAGTACCAGGGATTAACTCTGACAATGCAAATTCCCTCCCATTTTGTTCGAAGCGGAGAGCTGGTGGGGCTCACGGGTGATAGGATTTGGTGACTGCTGGATAGACCGGCTCAAGACGCATCAGAGGAAAACTGGACAGCTGGGAAACAAATAGCTCTTCTAGAACAACGTAAAATTGCCATTATAGTCTCAGAATCGGCTTTTCGTACAATCAGTCCCTTCCGCCCAGGCTTTCTTCGTGCCCCCCACTCCCAGCTGGCTCAGTTCATCAGCAGTGGGGGAGGCCTGGAGACTCCTGGAATCCATGTGCCCTGACGAGAGGAAATGCTTGGCCAGGCTGGGTCGCCTGGCTGACGTCAGTTCCTGTTATCCTCGCCTTATCGTGCAGGGGACCAAGAGTCTTATCTTACTGAATGGGCCCCCTTTCAGCTCCCCACCCTGCAAGTCCAGTGAAAAAGCAAGTCAGCAGTTCCACTGCCTGCTTGCATTCTCATCTAAGAAGCTCGGAAAGCTCAAGACAAATCATATAGTACCTGTAGACTCACCCTTACTACTTCCTAGGGGGAGAGAACTTCAGCAACTTTATTTTTTATTCATTTAAAGGGGTTGAGAGGTGTGGCACGACGCAGGAATTCTACTTGTTAGCGATGAAGTAAGGAAGCCAGAAAGGAAAAGAGGAGAGACTTCAGGACAACATATTGACTGATGAGGTTGTGTTATTAGATCTTATGGATGGGGAAGGTTATCTCATCTCCTATTTAACAAGACATACTTAGGCCAAGCCACTTACAGACAGGATACTGATAAATCTGGAACCTGAGTTAAAGCCACTCTCCACTCTCCATCACCACCCATTTTCAACTTTCTAAGAAGAAGTGGGCCAAGAACTGATACAGATTTGGTCAGAGTGATTCAATTTAATAAGTCTACCCCTCCCCCACTCCCAATGCACACATGTGCTGGAATCAAAACCAGTCATAATACTTAATCCATTCTGCAGGGGTGCTTTCTATTTACAGATCTATGGTTTGCCACAAAAGGAATTCATGTTCAGTAGAATGATCCAGAAGCACAAGGCATCTTCAGTCATAATGGAAAAATGAAGCTGGGAGCACTCCAGCTATATTGACCATAGAATCCAAACAAAGACTTTCTGTGCCACTCCTGGGTTCAAGGGGCAGCCTCAGAAATGCCGTAATATTGAAATATCTGGCATATTTCCATGATTTATGTGGGAATTGTGGCAGTATATCTGAAAGTGGGTTATTCTAGAAAATCAGAGATGTACGATTGCCCTAACTACCCTATAATCTGAAAGGCAAGATTCTAACATTAATATCTTTTGGAAACGTTTTTAGCCAAGATTTTTCTGATTAACCCTCATCAAAAGCTCCTATTTCCGAAAGAATGTATTTAACTGATAGTTAACTGAATCTATAGTGGAACATTTTAAGTATAAAAATGTCATTTAAAGATAAATTTATTGGCACTTACATGTAACTCAAACTCTATAGACGAGTCTTTTAAAGATGTTCTAAAATGGATATTATTGTTTAATAAGACCGGTGTGACTTGAAGAGAGTTGTATATTTTGTGTCCTGGTTTCACATCTACATTTTCCTCCTAGAGAGTAACTTTCTCTTTTAAAAATTCCTGGCCTTTTGTAAAGAAAAAAAGAAAAAAGAAAAACATCTAATTATAAAGATTATAAATTCCGTGAGAGCAGAATTTATAATCGCTATCATTTCTCATGTAATCCTTTCTGAGATAGTTTATTGATGCTTGTAGAATGTACAAAGGGGAAAATGGTTAAGATTTTCTTCCCTTTTCATTCATTTTCATTTCAAGATTTTCATTACATCTCAGGGGCTTAACATGCTGAAGGTAAATTACAAGCGTCTGAGAGCCAGAAGAACTTTCTTTTTTTTACTTTTATGTTTTAAAGAAAAGTTCATGACAATACTGACTGGTTATATATGGTCAGAGCCAGGCTTCCAGAAATAAGAAAACTTCTGATTCAGGTCAGTTAACCTATCAGAAATGGCCATTCTGGTCATTTATCTAATAAGGCAAATAAATAAATAAATAAATAAATTTTATTATTATTTTTTTAAGGCCTATTTTAGAGCAAAGCCTTTGCACTTGGGCTGGTGAGTCAAATTCTAGCTGGAATTTACAGATCAATTCCACAGCTTATGTTTAAGCAGACAGAGTTGTACCTCTCCCGTTTTATTTTTTGGAATCTACATTGTATGGTAATAAAATTTAAACTCATGTGGTTTTTTTTTTTCCCCTCTAGGTTATACATAAACAATTCCCTACCCAAAGTACCATGTTATAAGCATGCTGACAAAATTCTAGTTGTTTTTTTTTCCTACAGGGAAGGATAAGTTTGTGAATCTTCAACTTTTTTTTTTCAAATAACCGTACCCTGCACTCTATCCTGCACTCAGAGATGTAAGCAAAAGTCCCTTTTCTTTCTTCTTTCTGATGGTATTAGTTACCACTGTCATGTGGCCGAGAAGCAGAAAATTATGTCCTACTTTAGAAAAACAATTGAGCCTTTTCATCGAAATATTTATTCAAAACCCCATTCAATTCATACGGTGGCTGTCAGTCTTTATTTCGTCTCTCTTTCAGAGAGTATCTTTGATTTTGCCACTTTGACCCCAATTTATATCTCACTAGGAGAGGATTTGGATACTGTGTAATACTTAAAATTCAGGTCCCAGGGTTTTGAGTAGGGGACTTTTCTTCCTTAATCACACATCATTGTTTTTTAAAACAGATTATTTCTCATTAACGGGCAAAATACTACTTCAAAAAGAAAATATTTTTTTTCCTTTTTTCTTTTGATGGTCTGATCATGGAGACAACAGGGAAGCGGGCCAAGAAGTTGTCACACTCATGATTTCACCGAAAGCAACTATATTTAGACCACAAATATTAGGATTTATCTTATGCCCACTGAGCAATTAATGCTGAAAACATCTGGAGCAGCCCTAATACCAAGATAATCCAGGAGGCATATGAATAGAAACTTTGTGACTATGATACCTTCCAGGGGCAGTCTTAAATCGCATTATTTATACCACATTCCCTTATAGTCCACTAATCTTGACTTCGAATTTTTATAACAAGCAATTCGCAGGCCCTACTCCAACCCGTAGCTGGTTTGCGTGTCATTTTTGTCATTAAAATTAAAAAAAGAAAATAAAAAGAATATTCTAACACCTTTCAAAGACGGCTTCTGGTGTGTCTTCCAATCAAAGGGTTTTCTCTAATTACTACACACACATACACACCCTGCAAAAAATAGAATCTCCAAGCAGAAAATACTTTTAGTTGGAATTTACAACTATTTTTCCCCCTTGCCCACTGTTTTGTCTGTGTTAAGGGCACAAACAGATCTGCTTCTCGTCAAAACAGTCATTAAGTAAAATGGAAAAGGTTGTGGTTTGTATGTTCTTACTTATCCAAGTGAAGCCCTCATATGCTTTTATTTCAAAAGTCCTAACTACCCATGCCACCCTGAACCAAACACCATGTGGCAGACATTTGTTAGAATCTTTATTTATGCTTAAAAACTTAATCTCTTGAACAACTAAACTGACCGTCATAAAGGGATTTATGGAGGATAAGCAACCCTGCGGGGACATACTCAATTTTTACAATTTATTCATTTAACCTAGAGCTGGGGGTGTGGGATTTAGAACCCTTGTGAAATTGACCACAATAAGCACTAATTGCCCTGCTTACAAAAATAAGACACTGGAATTTCTAAAATCCCTTTGTCAAATGCCTTTATTTACTTTTTCTAATGCAAGTTTCTTTGATTAGCTGAACTTTGCTGTTATCAACACTTCTTGCTTATCGGCTGGTCCTAGGCGAATGACACATTCACCACTCGCTCTCCCTAGATAAGGCAAATCCCTTGTTTAACTTGTTCAAGAACAAACAAAGCTTTTCCCCCTACTCCTACAACTTAATAGGCATGTTTGGAGGGTTAATTACAAAAGGGAGAATGTCTACTTGTAAAGGCTCTGTTAGGTCTACTAGCTTTCTGCCAAGGGTCCTGAGCCATTTTTTTTTTCCTTTCGTTAAGAATATGTTTCATAGAAGTTTCTTTTAGAAGAAAAAGTTCTGCAGAGCCCCTGTTCCCTGAGATTCCAAATGAAACTGTTCATACTCTTTTAACTGCTACAAACAAGGTCAGGTCTAAAAGATCTGTTAGTGGGTTGCAAAATTATTTTGCAACACTCGGTTTCTTTGAATTCTCCAGAAAGAAAACAGGCATTAGGAAACAAAAGGCATTTGGGGAGCAGCTGAAGATGAAGACGCCTTCTAAAAACTATATTCTTTTTGCCCTGGTTATGACTCTACGAAATATTAAGTCAGACAGCCAGACTGTTGGCATCAAATGGTTATTGATTTTTCAGCTACAAACCTGTTGATTTCCTGGCCCAAGAAGCAAGTCTTTATCGCCAAGACAAAGTTTCAGAGAGAGCAATTTAAATCTAGTCACCGTGCCCTCTCTTTCCCTTTTCTTCTCCCTCTTTACATAAGCCACCATGTTATTAGGAAAACTCAATTTCTTCCAGTTAAACTTTGACCTCTTTGAAAACAAAGATTTAAAATGTCATTTTCAGGCTAATGCTCCAATGAATTGTCAAATAAAGTACTAAAAACATTTTGATAGATAGCTGAGCCATTTATCTAAATCACTGTCAGGGCAGCCACGCATCCTGCAGGCTCCCACCACAGCCACCCGAAGGTGGGATTTTCTGGGACTTCTGGTCATTTCTCAAGCCTGCAGCCACACTACTGTTGACCAGATGCGTGCCTCGGCATTGTGTCAGCATCAGATAACCACATAGTCAATATTTTTTTAAAAAACCAGGCTACTCCACTTATATTTCCTCTCCTTTAACTGATGTCCAGGTTCTGGGATGAACTGCAAGATATGGAAATAATGAATGGCTCAGCCCAAGGGGTGTTCATTGCCAGTAGTTTTCTAGCAAAACAGCAACTTCTTAGAGCAACAAAGTGACTCGGAAAGGTGGCAGCAGGGTCAATGCTAAGAAATATTGCCTTTCCTTAGCAAGGAAAACATTGGAAGCAGCAGCTTTAACTGGTGGTTTATGAACTTCAGGAGCAGCAGCCACCCTAATTAGGCTAAATTCCTTGCAAGGACAATGTCATATTTTAATTACTTTGGACTGTTAAAACACACAAGGGGGGAATATATACAGCTAGCAGCTAATCCAAAGAACAGCAAAGTTAAATTCCCCTCTGCATACATTTTAGTAAAAACTGCACAATGTGTCAAATTGCCTTACTTGAAGAATGTTTCAAAGTCCTGTGGTCACACTCTACTTTTTCCCCCCCCTCCATGCATATTTTTAAAACTGTTTTCAAGAGACTGTAAGGCTGGTAAGGAGAGGAGCGGGGGTCGGGAGGGGTTGTCTGCGAAGAAAACATCTAACAGGAAATTTTCAGCAGAGGGAATCAATATGTACGCCAGCATATCACACCCTTTCACCATTAAATCATTAAATCCTTTGTCTTGCTACCAATGCAGTTTGTTTCCAACGTCTTCATTGCATGCAAGAGAGACAATTCATTTTTTTTTCTTGGTAGAAGAAGGGAAAAAATAAACCTACATTGAGCAGTGTGCCGATGCTGCCATTCGGTTTGGGTCAATCCACTGAAGCATGCTTTGAGAGCTTTCTCCTGGAGCATGCAGGAAGACGGACTCGCAGTGTAGAAATCCAGGATTTGCCCAGGACTCACTGACAGAACATCCATACAGTCAAACATGATCTCCCCTGCACCGAATGTCTGCAAAAGTGCTTATCCTTTAGGTGTGGAGGCAAATGGCATAGAAAAGTCCACCCAACTCCATCAAACTCTGCCCCTTTTTTGGCACGTAGGCTGTTGGTCTTTTTCCCAGCCCCGAATCATGAATTATGACAGACAAGCCAGCTAAAAGCCTGTAATTGATCCAAATGATCATTTACCATTTTCCAGGCTTGCTCGGCCAATCCAGCCGGGGCGGGGGTTCCCAGAAAGATCCCAAGTTCTCCTTCCAAGCAAATGCCTGCAAAAAGCCTTCCGAATGCGGTCCGGATCCTACCCCGACGGTGCCCAGACAAACCCTGCCCGGCTCGCTCGCGTCCTCGGCATCCCAGTCCTCAAACAGCTCGCATGGGGGAATTCTGGTCCCCCCTTTGGCAAAGAATAGACCCTCCTGCCTCTGAACAGCTCACTTCCTACTACTTCTGTCACACAGAATGAAAGATTGAATTGCCTAATATATGCGAGTGAACTTTCGGTGAACCCTTCCCGGGCTGCTAACCTTCAAATGACCCAACGAGTCTGACATCACCAACTCCCAGGATTCTCACAGAGCTTAAAAACTCCCAGCAGCCCTGCAAAAGCAGACAGCCAGAGCGGCAGGCAGCGGGCGAGCGTGCGAGCCGCCTCTTTCTTTCCCATTTCTCACCTGAAAAACAATGCAAGAAGTGCTTTTAAAACGGGCAGGGGAGGAGCCGGGACACCGCTGCCGGCTCACGTTGAGCGCCAACTTCGCTCCCTTTCCGCCCCTTTATTCGCGGCGGCTCAGCTGGGAAGCGCGGGTCCCCGCTCGCCCGCTCGCCGCCAGCTCGCCTCCTGCCCACCCCCGCGCCCCCAGCCCACCCTGTAAATTCCTCTGTGCGCCCGCCTGTCTGTTAAATTCCTTGTAACTTAGGTATTTTTCCACTCCCGAATAAGCACATGCAAGCCCTAAACTGTAGAGCAGAGGAGAGCTAGTCCTCGGGGAAGCCTGGGGTTGAGAAACTTTCCATTTGATAGCTTTTTTTTTTTTTTTTTTTTTTTTTTTTTCGTTCCCCTCCCCTCCTCGTCCTTCTTGCAAAGCCCTGCCCGAAGGGATTGCACTTGCTCTGGAGTTTAAAAAAAAAAAAAAATCCAGCTTTCTGGATTCATTTACTTTTAAAACATTCTCTCAAGTTTATATACAGCAGTTAAGAATTAGTGGCTTCTGCTCCCAAACACACACACACACACACACACACACACACACAGAATGACACGGATATATAGGATTTGATTTCAGGTCATGATGGTAGAAAACACAGCGGCCAAGAGTGGATGTGGGACTCAAACTGGAATAGGTCTCCATTCCAGTTCTACTTCTTACCCGCTGTGTGATCCAGGATGAGTATTTAACCTCTCTGAGCCTCAGCGTTCTCATCCATAGAATGGGGATGTATTACTTCCCACTTTAGTGGGCTGCTGTGAGCATCCCTCTCTCCCCGCAAAGTGCTTATATGGCACTCAGTATGTATCCTTCAACATGTACTAGCTCTCATTTCATCCTCATATTTTTCATTGAGGGAAAGAAGCCCTGCTAGGGGAGGCTGAGACCTGTCTGAGTCTTCAAAGCTCAGAACCGTGACTTGCACCCAACTCCCTGGGATCCCAGGCCACTGTGAAAATTATTTTGCAGTTCCCACAGCCTTGCACCCCAAATAGCATGTTGGTGACCTTTGTCATCTCACGCACATACACACAACACACAGACACACACATACACACCACCACATAATTAAACACATATTTTGAAAACTGGTTAAGTGTGAGGGTTTTATATTTCCAAAGGCCTGTTTACACCAATATTAGCCCCAGCCCAATCTTGGTTATTTATTAGAATAATTTTACGAGAAAGAGATTCTTTTTTATACTTCCCATATTGACCCAGCCTAGAAGACGGAGAAACCTTTTCGCCGGTCTTAAAACATGGAGCAGGACAGATGCAAAATTTACCAATAAACGCAGGCAGAGAGCTTTCAAAGGGAGAGCCAATCCACAATCCACGTTGCAGCCATTTTGCACAACTTGCTTCAGGATGCAAAGTACATCCAAGAAAGGAAACTGCGGAGGAATGAAAACACCCTACCACCTCTACCAACTCTCTAGTCTTTACTTGCAATTCTTCCACAAAACAGGGCAGGCAAGTGGGTGGGCTTGAGGGACAGTGTCCGTGCCCTTTGTGGGGAAGAACGCTGCTCCGGTCTCCTTTCTCTGGATAATGCTGGAATGTTCATTGGCATCCAGGCCTTTTGGAAGCCTGTCAGGGGGCACCCTGCCCCATGCTGAACGGCTGCTCTGTCTCCAGGAGTTGCTAAGTGGCACTTGTGGTGTGACATGAAAAGTATGCATCACACACACTTTCCAAGTCAAAGATCCTTTTATGAAGGTACATTAAAACAATTTTCAGCCCAGCAAGCTCAGTTCTTGCTATTGAGAAGTCCAGGGCGAAGGTGGGGTGAGATCTTGCTGAAACTATGTTTGTTATTCTCTCTCTCTCTCTCTTTTTCAAGTGGCCATTATTTTGTAGCAAAGGTTTATAAAGAAACCCTTTAACTACAAAGACAACACACCTCTTAAGCAAGGAGCACAGAGGAATTTACAAAACATTTAACACACTGTCATTAAGATAATTGTAAAGATACACAAGGCACCACATTAGGTACCAGCCTCTGCGTATGTGCACTTACAACTCCAAATGCTTACTTACGGTTCTTAAGAGTCCCTTGGAAACTGGACTCATCCCGTGTGTGATAACGGAGGGGACTGAAAAGGTATCTGAGAAGAACAGAGGAAGCAGCTACATTTGAAACACAGCAGGAAGCATAAAGAGAGGAGAAACTGAGGTATCTGCTCCCCAGGGGAGGGCATGGCACTGCCTGTTCGAACATCTTTCCAAAGGGTACGGTGCACTCACCACAAGGAGATGATGATGGGCATGGTGTCTCCCAAATTCTGTTTCCTCTCATTTCTTAAGCTAGAGGATTAGCCTCATCTAGGAAGAGAAATGACTGCTCCCTAATTTCTACCCTCAATATTATATCATGGCACAAAAACAATCATGAAGTATGCTGGGGGTGGGGTGCGGAGGGGGTAGGAGATTGGGTGTTTTCTTTCTTTGCATGAAAAAAATTTTAAATTTATAATCACCTTGGGGTTCTCTTAACTGTAGGGGAATAAACTTGGGCTTTTGAATGCTGATCTTCTATTACAATCCGTGTGAATAGAATATTATGGGATTCTTCCAGTGCAACAGCACTCGCTAGTCTGTTCATCATTTCTCATCATGAGTTAATTATGCTGATGGCAACTATTAGAGCTATTATTTGATCTAGGTATTAATTTATAAAGCAGCCCCCAAATTTAGCCACATGTTTCTTATCATTTCTTCATCAGGAAATCTAATTCGTATACTTCTGGAAAACCGGTCTTCCTTCAAATTCTTCATCTTAAATAAAATTAGGGAAGATTTGAAAATAAGCCACACTTCTTTAAATAGCGTATCCATGTACCATAAAGATTAATGAGTAGGTAGAAGGTAAAAAAAAAAAAAGATGGCCTAGTTAATTCGGGGATAAATGAAGTTTAAAGTATTGACGCGTATTTTAAACATGATCCAACAGTTGGAAGAAACCTTTCCCAAATAGTCTCTAAGGTACGGCATAAGATAACATTCTTATATGTGTCCTCTCCTCCGTTTTGTGTTTGATGAATGATAAAAGAAACTCTAATAAAAGTAGTTCTAACCACAAACAAAAAAGCAAAAGTTTGAGACCAAAATCCATTTCGTTTCGGAGTAACTGTATATTTGTCAATGTGACACAGCACATTTGAAACCCATAATCATAAAACAAAAATTTATAGCCAAGGTTCAGGGTCTACATCTGTTTCTCTGGTTTTCGTATAGCAATTACCCACTGGACAATCCAGAAAGAAACACCATGAATCATGGTCTGCAAACATGTTTGAACTGGAGAGTTTTGTGAAGAAAGAGCAGGCGTCTCTGCGTACCAGGACTGAAGCCGGCTGTGTTCAAAATTGGTCACATGCTTTGTGATGTCTAAATAAAAAGATTCTCACAGGCGTAGACATATCCACCCGAGGCACAAGGCATGCCAAGTGCAGGCAAACATGGGGGTGGGGTGGAGGGAGGTAGACACGAGTCATTTTAAAAGACACACCTGCCTCTTCCATGTTATTTCGGTTTGCTTCATTTTTATTTGTTTGTTTTGTAACCGTTAATCTCATCTAAACTCCTCTTGCCACAGTTTTGCCAGAAAAATAGATGACTAGCCCTGACTGATGTGTATGTTTCGGCCTGGAAGCCAAGGCAGGGATGGGCTGCCAGCACATGGCCAGTGTTGAGGCTGTTCCGGGGGCTTCCACCCAGGCAGAGAGGCTTGCTGTGCTGGTGGCCGGGAGAAGTTCTAACACTCATCAACGCATGGAAACTGCTTCTGGCCCTTCCATCCGAACACCTGCTAATGTACCAGGACTGTTGATGGCCACGAATCTTACATCAGAAGACGCCAAAACGCTCTGCAAACAGGGATTCACAGAGTGACTCTACGCATCTGTGTAGAGACTGGGTCTTCTCAGAATCCCAAGGAACATATGTTCTCCCTCAAAAATGTTTCTCCATCTTCAGCATTGGCCACGGTGTCCTTCTTTCATTTGGTTCCTTTCTCCCCAGCTTCCTGTTTTTTCCAGTGTCCACGATGAAGTCTTCCCACCTGGGTACTTACAAACACCATTCCCCAAAACAAGAGGCACACTTCTCCCTTTCTGCCCTTGACTTGTTTTCTCTAGCACTTCTCTGCTTTTGCTGGGCATGACTCATGACTCATAAAGACATCTCTTCAAGTCCAACAGCTTTTGTTGGTCACAGCTTGAAGCTTAAAGACTTAACCTCATGAATGTCTCAGTATTGAGTCCCTCGGTTTGGGAGAAACCTATCTTTGTTTTTTGTTTTGTTTTGTTTTTTTTCCCCCTCTTATTTTCCACTTTTTAAATTTAGACTGCGCCTTTTTTTTTTTTTTTAAGTACTATACATTCTGCAACAACATGGATGGATCTTGAGAGTATAATGCTAAGTAAAATAAGACAGAGAAAGAGAAATACCATATGATTTCACTCGAACATGGAACCTAAGAAACAAAACAAATGAACGAAGGGAAAAAAGAAAAGAGACAAACCAAAAAACTAGACTCTTAACTATAGAAAACAAACAGATGGTTACCAGAGGGGGATGGGGAGAAGGGATGGAGGAAATAGGTGATGGGGATTAAGAGTACACTTATCTTGATGAGCACTGAGTAATATATGGACTTACTGAATCACTATATTGTATACCTGAAACTAATATAACACTGATGTTAGCTACACTGGAAATAAAATTAAAAAAGAAAGTAATACACCTTCATAAAAACTCATAATCTCGTCTAGAAGCTATATGAAAAAAAGTTGCTGGGTATGTATCTGTATATTTTGGGGGGGGGTTGTTGCTTTTCACAGATATGATAAAATACTACATGCTGTTCTGTAACGTTTGTCTGTTTAGAAACATTTAACGTTTTTCTTGAAATCCCTTCCTAATAAAAAGTGCATGTAGAACTCTCACTAAAAAATAAAAACAAGAGACACCTGGGTGGCTCTGTGGGTTGAGCATCAGACTCTTGATTTTGGCTGAGGTCATGATCTCAGGGTCCTGGGATAGAGCCCTGAGTTGGGCTCCACTGTCAGTGGGGAATCTGCTTGAGGATTCTTTCCTGCTTGAGGATTGCATATCTCCTTCAAATGAACCCAGATGCCCCTGGACTTTCTTTTCTCCACCACCAAACTGTGCTTCAAAGCCCATTATTTCCACCAACACTTCCTCCCCCCAATGTAGGATGGCAGTATTGAGGAGATGGAAAATATAACAATGACTCCCGAGAGAAAATGCCAATGGCATCACCACGCTACAACTTGCCCTTGACGTCCCTGTATTGCTCTGCCAGAACTACTTCGTCTGTCTCATGTCAATACCTCTTCCAATGAGCTAAGAGTAGATGTGCCACCTCGTTGGCGGAGGGCTTAAAAGAACAGCAAGACACTTTCCCAGGATGGGAAGAAGCACAAAGGATTCTAAGAGTGCTTTGTAATTATTTCATGTTAATATTATTAATGAAGGAGAATGTCTATAACAGGATGCCTACCTTAAAACCTAATTCAGAACTTCATTTTTTGAGATCATATGTATGAAGAAAGGCTATTAGTTGGCTCTTAAACTGTGCTATTTAAATTATTAAAATTCAGTACAATAAGAACTTAGTTCCTCAGTAACACTAGCCATATCTCAAGGGCTCCAAAGCTTCATGTGGCTAGTGGCTACCATGTCCATGGGACAGACAGCACAGATACAGAGCATCTTCGCCACCACAGAAAGTTCTATTAGGCCACAGTGCTCTGAAAGCTGGGCTTAGTGATCAGAGAGGGGCATGGTGGGTGGTGCCATAGAGTCTGGACATCCACTGAGTGTGTTAGAACCCACCATATGCCTCTCACAAGCTGCGTGACCTTGGGCCAATTACCTAACTTCTGCGTGCCTTAATTCCCTCACCTGTAAAATGGAGATATTAATGATAAATACATTAAAAGGCTGTGGTAAAGATGAAATGAGGTAATACAAGTAGAAAGCACTGGCAACATTGCCTGAGATGTAATAAGTACTTACAAAGTGTTAGTGGAATGTCTGCAAGAAGAAAATGAAGTCGGGGACACATAGCTCCAATACCATTGCTATGAGGCACAGAGACTATTCTGTCTGGGAAGTCAATTTTCAATCAGGATGCACAGGTCTGGGGTTCAGGCAGATGCAATTAGGACAAGATCCCTTGAGAGCTTTTGCTGTATAGGTCTGGGTAAGTAGCATTACATTGAAGCATTTTTATATATTTGTATAAAAGAGAATGGTTTCTTCTATTTTACAAATCAGACACTGAATCAGAATGGCAATGAATTCTCTTACTAGCCCCACCCTGTTCTCTCCTGTTGGGGGCAGGACATATATCACAGGACTTGCTGTTTTCTGCAGGAATGGTATTCTGTCTCAGGAGCACCAAGGCCAATTATGGTTAATTAAATGACAAGGACAGAAGACTCACGTTCTTTATCTTATCTTTCCAACCATCCATCCATCCATCCATGCATCCCATCTTCTTACTCATTCATCTAACTGCCCAATCCATCTGCCTTTCTAGTTATCCGCCAACTACGTGTCTATCTACCCATTTACTCACCCATCTACCCATCTATCCGTGCACTAACCATCACCTACCCATGATCCAATGATCAAAAGTGATGAAGAAAGTATGGCTTTTCAAACAGGCAACATACAGAGTAGAAAGAGGGACAAAAGTAAAGCTTCTCAGATTATGCATATGTCTTTCTCTAGACTCCTTGAAAAGGATTTCCTGATGAGATGTGCGGGCAGAAATAAGGTCAAAGGCACAGGCCACTGGAGATTTTAGTTAAACAAGTTTGATAAATCAGGCTGTGGCTGGGGAGCCCCTCAGATCTAACACACCGATCTCTAAGAATGTCTTAGGATTTGAAATGCTAATGAAGCTGAGTTCTATTAGCAACACAAAAGTTTTTGACTTGGAGGGAAAGCTAAAGGCTCGAAAGGAATTTCCATCAGATTCTACAGGGAAAGGGAATGTAAAAAGTAGCAAATACATCAGAGAGGTTATTGGAGAGGGACTGGAGTTTAAATTCATCCTGGTGTCTGACAGAGAAAAAGGCAAATAAAAAGCCCAATGTGATTTAATGGGAATTGAGGGTAACATAAAGTCAAGTAGAAATCTCTGTGAAATTTCTGTTGGGGAAACAAGGATATGTATATATGTACATCACACACACACACACACACAGTATGAACACATTATAAATATTTTTGATGAAAAAATAATTTTCTCTCTCTCTTCTTTCGAACTGCAGGTTATAAAGCCACTTTCTGAACATCTACCTCAACGAGGGCTTTGAAAACTTCTGTTTGAGAGGATACCATGGTGGCTTCCTAAATTAATTTTTGACATTTTGTCATTGTTTGCTTTTTCAATTTGAGTTAGAGATGTTTCAAAAGAGATTAGCAAAGATACTTCAGAAGCAATACTTCCAACATTTAAGGGAATGCATATAAGCACAGGAGGGCAAGCAAAGGAAAAAATAGACAGAAATATGAAATATCTCCTCTCTCCGTTCCAGCAAATGCAATGATAAAAGGCAAGACCACGGCAGTGATTCCCAAAGCATTGCAATCCTAGGGCTTCACACCTAGAGCTACCTAATGAAAATTTCCCAAGGTCTGGTAAAATAATTGGCATTTTAATAAAGGTCCTTAGGTACTTACCAGGCACTCTAAAGGGTCAGACTTCTGCTATGATGGGACATTCCATTTGGTGAATGGCAATAAACAGGAGACCCTACAGAGGATTAAGGTGTTAAGAAAGACTTCGAGAACTGGAAATGGCAGGGCTCTGAGTCTGGACTAAAGTCTTGGCTCTGTCCTCTGCAGATGTATGACTTTGGGCTAATCTCATCATCTTTCTGAGCCATGCTTACTCTTCTTGTATATGAAGATAATGTCTACTTCAGATGATAATGTCTCATTGAAAGGAAGCTAAGGTTAAAGAATGAAGTGAAATAACATATGAGGAAAATTCTAGATCTCTAAAGTGTTATGGAACATTAGGCATTACTAGTCACATATTAGGTGAAAATAGACAAAAAATATTTTCCGCTTTTTTTTTTTTTTTTAATTTTCCGCTCTTTGATAAACTCTGTGGTGGAAAACTGCTAACTCTCGCCTCCCATCTAATTCATAACCCCTTTTAAATTCCACAGATTTAGGGACACCTGGGTGGCTTAGTCGGTTAAGTGTCTGCCTTGGGCTCAGGTTATGACCCCAGTGTCCCGGGATGGAGTCCCACACTGGGTTCCTTGCTCAGCAGAAACCCTCAGCTTCTCCCTCTGCCTGCCCATCCCCTCTTTCTGACAAATAAATAAAATCTTTAAAAAAAAAAAATCCACAGATAATCAGCTGAGAACAGGCTATACAGAGAGAGGCCATATTGCCCCACATCCTTTCCAGCTCACTGTGGCTCTCATATTCTCAGCAACAAAATGTGAAAAGAAATGCTGGGCCCTAGTTCTTCATCACTTCCTCAAAAAGTAACTTCCTACCTCCACTTGCTATTTCCACCTTTCTATGCCAACTGGAATGCCATGGGACCCTGTGTGGACCGTACAGATGAGGACAGCAGAACCATAAGAAAGAAGAAACTGGAGACCCTGACTGCCCATTGCCTCCCTACCAGCCAGGATTTCTTATTTCTAGACAGTTACATGAGAGAAAAAATAAACTTCTTGGGGCGCCTGCGTGGCTCAGTGGGTTAAGCCTCTGCCTTCGGCTCAGGTCATGATCCCGGGGTCCTGGGATCGAGCCCCGCATCGGGCTCTCTGCTCAGCAGGGAGCCTGCTTCCCTTCCTCTCTCTCTGCCTGCCTCTCTGCCTGCTTGTGATCTCTCTCTCTGTCAAATAAATAAATAAAAATCTTAAAAAAAAAAAACAAACACAAAACTTCTTTCACATGTATGCTATGATAGTTTTGGGTGTCTTTTAAAATCAAGTTTGGTCTATATTCTAATTAATCGAATCACGTTTGATGTGTTTAAAATTGAAAATAGGAGAAAGGATCATCTTGGTACTCCCTTATGCAATTAATTGCCCAACCCCTTTGAGATGTGACTCCTGTTAAAGACCTGCCTCTCTTCTAGGGGGGGCCAGGCTCCTCTCTCCTTTCCCACTGTGCGGACTGGTCAGTGGCAGGAAAACACGACTGATTTCCACTGTCCTCCGTGCTCCAGATGCTGAGACAAACGACAGAGTATTTCATTTACATTTCTGTGGCACAGACAGAATGTGAGCTAGCTCCGCAGAAGCTTTCGTTTCTTTTCTTTTCTTTTTTTTTTTTAAATATATATATTTTTTAATTTATTTATTTGACAGACAGAGAGCACAAGTAGGCAGAGAGGCAGGTAGAGAGAGAGGAGGAAGCAGGCTCCCTGCCAAGCCGAGAGCCTGATGTGGGGCTTGATCCCAGGACCCTGGGACCATGACCTGAGCCAAAGGCAGAGGCTTTAACCCACTGAGCCACCCAGGCGCCCCGAAGCTTCCGTTTCTAACTCTGGACATTACCCGCAGCTTCCCGGGGCATACCACCATTCGGGTGCGGCTGGTTCTAGCCATCTGGATTGTGCTTGGACAATCCCTCAGGACTCGAAATCTGTCCTGTATGTGGAGTAATTCATGGCAAATCTGAAGGGGTAAGGCAGGCTAGTGTAACAAAACTGAGCCGGGAAGCCAGAGATCCAACCGTCCACTAACAGCTTCTGAGAACTTGTCCAGTGTAATCAGCAACGTGAGGAGGCAAGTAACTCCCAGTGGCAAGTAAATGGCTCAGGTGCCCCCGGCATAAGCCCATGGCAGATTTGCTAAGGTGCATTCCTCAGAAAGGTCCCAGCAAGGCGGCTCAACGCCACACCAGCCCAGAAGCTGGCAGCCTTCAAGGGCCCAGGGCATGCTACCTCCTGTTGTAGAATAAAAGTTGGATTGGAGCACAGCACCCTTACATGTGTTTGTTTATGTACTGTCTATGGCTGTTGAGTGAAACACTGTCTCACAAAGCTAAAAATATTTATTACGATCTGGACCTTTACAGAAAAAACTGGGCGAGTGCAGCTAGCTCCACGCTTTCACTACCGATCTAGATGAAGAGGGCCTTGGAGATGAAATCTATTGGTAATTTAGAACTAGAGAGTACTGAGGGCTTCCTCACTGTCTAAGATTCTTAATTTAAGTACCTAAGAACCATGCGCCTGGGTGGCTCAGTTTTTAAGTACTTGCCTTTGGCTCGGGTCAAAGATGGAGCCCTGAGTTTGGCTCCCTGCTCAACGGGGAGTCTGCTTCTCTCTCTCCCTCTGCTGCTTGTGCTCTCTCGCTTTCTGTCAAATAAATAAGATCTTTAAAAAAATAAATAAATAAAACATGCTAAAGAGACCTCTTCAGTATCTTTGAGTTTATCTTTGCTCCACCTATATATAAACATGACTTATTCCATCCCTTTCTTTAGGTCTTTCTGAATATGTTGCCTTAACTAAGACACCAATGATCCTAAAAACCAAGGCCCCTAGGTCATGTCCATGACTTTCTGTCCCTTGATCCTCTATTTTAAAATTTATAGCCTTTATTACTCCCTGGCAAACACTTATTCTTTATTGTGTATCTCCCATAATGGAAAGTAATCTCCTTGAGGGCAACAACTCTATCAAATTCATTGCAATGACCCTAATAAGAAGAACATTACACAACACATAGTAATCCTTCAACAAATGTTTGTCAAGGAGTGAATGAACAAATAGGCCCTCTTGGCAGACGCTGCTTAGTAGAATGACGTGAAACTTGGTATAAAAATTTAAAATTGGCACCATTTATGATCTATGGTTTCAAAGCAATTAGGATGGCCCTGCTATCAGCAAAACAAAATTAGGACTAATTATCAAATCATATCATTTAAAAAATGAAATCTGTGGCATAAGCCTTGTGCTTTTAATTCACTGATAAAGATGTTTAACCCATATATACAGACCAGAAGTCTTTTTAAAAAATAGAGCAAACACACTTAGATAGCTACTGTAAAAAAAGCCAACAAACAAAACAAATAGATTTGATGCATAACCGGCACTATAAACAAAAATTAACTCAACATGAATCATGGGACTAAGGGTAAAACGAGAAAGTTTATATAAACTTTTAGAAGAAAAAAAAAGGAGAAATTCTTGTGATCATGGGTTGAGCTCATGTTTCTTAGAAGTGACACCAAAGTGTGCCATAATAATGAAATTAATAATGTGGATCTTATCACAATTAAAAACCTCTGTTTTTTGAGGGGTGCCTGGCTGGCTCAGCTGGTACAGCATGTGACTCTTGATCCTGGGGTCATGTGTTCAAGCCCCATGTTGGGCACGGAGCCTACTTTAAAAAAAAAGACAGAACAAAACACTTCTATTTATGGAAAGATTCTGCTAAAAGAATGAGAAGATGAATCAAAAACTGGGAGGAAACTATGCAAAACATATATGAGATAATGAAGTTCTATACAGAATAAAACAGCCCCAAATCAGATATAATAAAGCAAACCCCTTATCCTCATCCCAAATTGAGTGAGCAATTTGAACAAAAATGTCATCAAATATATGGATGGCAAATAAACACATAACAGGCATCAATATTATTTGTTATCACGGAAATGCAAATTCAAACCACAGTGAGATACCACAATGCGTCTATTGTAGTCACTAAAATGAAAAAGGCTACCACATCAAATGTTGCTGTGGCTGTGGAGAAACAGAAAAACTCATCTAGTATTAGAAATGTAAAATCATACAACCATTTTTCTCATCCAAAAACTGGAAACAATCCAACTGCCCCTCAACAGGTGCATTGATCAACTATTGTATACCCATATAATGGAAAGGAAAACTCTTGGCAATAAAAAAAAACCAAACTACTGATACATGTGACAACCTAGAATGAATTTTTAAATAATTATGTTGAGGATGGGGCACCTGGGTGGCTCAGTGGGTTAAAGCCTCTGCCTTCGGCTCAGGTCATGATCCCAGGGTCCTGGGATGGAGCCCCGCATTGGGTTCTCTGCTCAGCAGGGAGCCTGCTTCCTCCTCTCTCTCTCTGCCTGCCTCTCTGCCTACTTGTTATCTCTATCAAATAAATAAATGAAATCTTTAAATAATTATGTTGAGGGAAAGAAGACACGAAATAGCATTTAGTGTATGGTTCCATTTATATAAGGATATCCTAAAAAATTCAAACTAATATATGGGAGCAGACAAAAAAAAAAACTATAGTTCCCTAAAGACAGGGTTTAGGAAAATAGAGATGGGCAGGAGGATAGGATTAAAAAAAACCAAAACAGCACATGGGGAAACTTCTAGGGGTGGTGGTGGATATGTCCATTTTTTAAAAAAGATTTCATTTATGTTCATTTTTTTAAATTGAAATATAATTGATACATAACATTAGTTTCAGGTGTACAACATAAGGATACAATTCATGCATATATTGTGAAATGATGACTACAATACATCTAGTTAAGATTCATCTTCACAGGGGGCACCTGTGTGGCTCAGATGGTTAAGAGTCTGCATTTGGCTCAGGTCATGATTCCAAGGTTCTGGTATCAAGCTTCACATCAGGCTCCTTGCTCGGGGGAAGCCTGCTTCTCCCTCTCTCTCCCTTTACTGCCCCCACCCCCATGCTCTCTCTCTTTCTTAAATAAATAAAATCTTTAAAAAAAAGATTCATAATCACACACACAAATTTTTTTTTCTTGTGATGAGAACTTTTAAGATCTATTCTCTTAATAACTTTCAAATATAAAAATACAGTATTAGTAACTATATTCACCAGTCTATATGTTACATATCCAGGACTTACTTTACAGCTGGAAGATAGGTGAAGATAACCTTCACTTATCTCTTCCACCCATCACCCCCTGCCTCTAGCACCCACCAATCTGTTCTCTGCATCTATGAGCTCAATTTTTGTTTTTTATATTTCACATGTAAATGAGATCATATTGTATTTGTCTTTTTCTGTGTCATTTGTTTCACTTAGTATAATGCCTTCAAGATCTACCCATATTGTGGCAAATGGCAAGATTTCCTTTTTTATGGCTGAGTAATACTCCACTATGTTTATATTCCACCTCCTCTTTATCCATTCATCTGCTGATGGACACTTAATTTCTTCCATGTCTTGGCTACTGAAATAATGCTGCAGTAAACATAGGGATATAGGTACATTTTCAATTTCAAGTTTTTGTTTTTTTCAAGTTAGTGTTTTTCTTTTCCTTTGGATAAATACCCACAAGTAGAATTGCCGGATCATGTGGTAGCTGTATTTTTAATTTTTTGAGGAATCTTCATACATCTTTCCATGGTGGCTATACCAGTTTATATTCCCACCAACAGTACACAAGTATTCCCCTTTTTCCACATCTCCTCCAACACTTATCTCTTGTCCTTTTTTTTTTTTTAGAAGATTTTATTTTCATTTATTTGACACAGAGAGAGAGATCACAAGTAGGCAGAGAGGCAGGCAGAGAGGCAGGCAGAGAGAGCACGGGGAAGCAGGCTCCCTGATCAGCAGAGAGCCCAATGTGGGGCTCCATCACAGGACCTTGGGATCATGACCTGGGCCAAAGGCAGCGGCTTAACCCACTGGGCCACCCAGGTGGCCCTCTTGTCTTTTTTTATAGTGGCCATTCTAACAGGTATGAGGTGATACCTTACTGTGTGTGTATGTGTGTTTAAATATTTTATTTATTTGACAGAGAGAGAGAGGGAACACAGGCAGGAGGAGTGGGAGAGGGAGAAACAGGCTTCCTGCTGAGTAAGGAACCTGATGAGGCGCTCAATCCCAGGACCCTGGGATCATGACCTCAGCCGAGGGCAGCAGTTTAACCAACTGTGCCACCCAGGGGTCTCCCTCACTGTGGTTTTGATTTGCATTTCCATGATGACTGGTGATGTTGAGCCTTTTCATGTACCTGTTGGCCATCTGTATTTCTTCTATGGAAAAAGCTCTAGTCACACCTGCTATTTTTAAATTGGATTGTTTGTTTGTTTGTTGCTATCGCATTGAATGAGTTCTTTATATGTTTTGAATACTGACCGCATAGGAGATACATCTCTTGCAAATATTTTCTCCCCTTTAGTACACTGCATTTTCATTTTGTTGGTGGTTCCCTTTGCTGGGTATATTCATCATTCTGATTATAATGATGGTTTCACAGGTACATACCTATGTCAAAACTTACCAAATTTTACACTTTAAATATATGAAGTTTAATGTCAATTATACCTCAATAAAGCTGTCATAGAAAACAGTATTTAACAAAATATTTAAACAATCAGGATAGTACAGACATTAATCCACAGGGACAACGTTGGCCATGCCAGTGTATTGTAACTGAACACCAACCAGCTGCAGTCACAAAGGTGTTCACGGTTTTCTGGGAAACAAAGTTTACGACCACAGTGAAATAGCACCACGTACCCATCAGCATGGCTAAAATCAAAACCAACAAACAAGCAGTGATACCGAGAGTATGCAAGATATGAAGAAATCTGGATTTTCATACATGGCCAAACGGAATGGCAATTCATGTTACTAGTATGGAAAAGCATTTGTTAATATCTACTGAAATCTGACATTCCTTGAACTCCAGGACGTGGCGGCTCCACCTGTATGTGTATACTCAATAGAAACATATCCATATGTTTATGTAAAAGCCACGTATACAAAATGGTCATAGCAGCACTAATTATAATAGTCCCAACAGAAAACTACTCAAGTATATAGCAGTGGTAGCGTGAATAAATAAAATATGATGTTTCCATACAATAGAGTTCTATATAGCCATGAGAAAGAATGAAGTTCATTGTAGTCAAGTGTGGATAAATGCCACAATATAATATTGAGTGGGGGAAAGCCAGAAACACACACACACAAATACAACTCTATGACTCTATTTATATAAACATAAAAAATAGGCCTTGTTGGGGTGCCTGGGTGGCTCAGTGGATTAAGCCTCTGCCTTCAGCTCAGGTCATGGTCTCAGGATCCTGGGATGGAGCCCCCGCATCGGGCTCCCTGCTCAACGGGGAGCGTGCTTCCTCCCTCTCTCTCTGCCTGCCTCTCTGCCTACTTGTGATCTCTCTCTCTCTGTCAAATAAAATCTTTAAAAAAAATAGGCCTTGTTAATCTATCTGCTATTAGAAGTTAAGACACCTGTTACCGTTGAGTCAGGATTGGTGAATAAAGGAAGGTACAAAATGGCTTTTGGTATTCTGGTCACATTCTGTTTCTTGACCTGGGTACTGGGTACTGGGTACTGGTTAAATGTTCAGTTCTTTAAAAAAAAAAAATGCCATCATACTGCATACTTAATGATTAATGCACATCTGTGTATGTTGTAATAAAAGCATCTACCTAAAAAAATTGAGTGGATGGGACATATCACTCACAGAATTTTTAAATAAAAATCCTCTTAATTGGTCCTTGTATTGAAGAAGTTTGAGAACAACTACTCCAGTCAACAATCTTGAGAAGGTAAGGAGTTTGTATCCTAAGCAGGTCAAACGCTAAGGGTAAGAGGAAAAGGGGAGGCAAGTAGTCACTAAAGAAACTAAAGAACTAGCCTTGAATATTTAACTATAAAGTACAAAGAGAATTTTGATGAAAACTTATGTCAACATCTATATAAGTAGGTCCCTTTATTACTAGCAACACCAAATGAAGAAATACCAAAACCTTAATATATCAGCACTTAATTTTTATCTTTTAAATAAATATCTGAGAAATTAAGTGTGGGGGAAAAAAGGGAGTAAGACATAGAGGATAAAAGAAAAAGCAAATATTAATTTTCTTCTAGGTAACTGCTAACAATTTCCCACTAAAATGCACCTTGACCACAATGGTTTACTAGAAGCCAAAAGCCATTGGATAATTTACAGTCATTTCCAAGGAGTCCCCAGCTCTGGAATGCCCCATACTAATTGCTTTTCAGGCTACCCACAATTCCTCACTAATACACACTTTCTAAGGCCAGAACTGGCTCTTCCACTTGGGGCTCTTCATTTCCCCAAAGTCAAAGTCAGCTAGCTGCTCCCACCCTCTTCTTCACTGAGTGTCCCAGAGCTCCTGGGCTCATGCTGCACTGCCCCTCCTGGACCAGAGTATTTTCTGTATTGTCCCTGTTCCTTAGAGCTCCCCCTCCAACCCCACCCCCACCCCGCCACCAGTTATCTCTTCCAGTAATCTCTGCAGCTGTTGGACCTGTTGAGTTTGGATATCTTGGGACCTCCTCTCCGGATGCCTAGGGATCACCATCTTTTCAGCCAGTAAATTTTCCCTTTTGATAGCAACCCGTCAAGACAAAGGGGTACAGCAAGGCCCTGGAGGGTGATTTTTAGCCTTGGTTTAGAGTACTGGTTCCCAAACCAAGCAGTACTATCTTTGGCCCCTTTATGAGTCTTTGGGAGATATTTTTGCTTGCCTTTATGACTGGGGGTACTGCTCACATTTGTGGGTGGTACTAAAATGTCAGCTGTTCTGAACAATGAAGAATTACCTACATCCCACGTGACTTTATTTATTAAGATTTTATTTTTTTATTGGAAAGAGAGAGAGAGTGAGAGAAAGCACAACAATGGGATGAGGGGCCGAGGGAGAAGCACAATCTCCACTGAGCAGGGAGCCCAATATGGGACTTGATTCTGGGACTCCAGGTTCATGAACTGAGCCAAAGGCAGATGCTTAACCAACTGAGCCACCCAGGCGCCCCCCGCCCCACCACTCTGACTTTAAAATGCAGGTAATTCATAAAAGTAAATAACCTGAACCTAGAAATGAATTCTTTCCTATACACGAATGCAAACTGTTTCTTTGCATGGTTTTAAAAGGGACTGCATCTTCCAAGATGCAAGAATTTTGTGCACTGAGGGATTATTTTTGTATTGCACAGAATTTTGCCAAGAGTTCATCATTACAGAAAATCATTTTGATTCACCAAAACCACGCTTCTATTGGTCTGCATTGTAGCTCATGCTTTCATCTTGGTTCTACATGTATGAGCATTTGTTACCTCATCTTGTTTTCCAGTATAGTCATGCCCAAACATTTACTTATTAAAATATAAATTAATCTATTACAAATAACTTTTTTCATTTATATTATCATTGACGAGTATGCTGTTTTTGTAATGAAAAAAAAAGTTTTGTGCAGAGTATATTATTTCAGAATGGTATAGGAAGTGTTATAAAATATTTACTATATAAAGGAGATACTGGGTCTGAAAGGGTTGGATCCACGGATTTAGAGAAACAGCTCCACTTTCCTCTGAAACATTTTCAAATGTTTCTATAAAATCTTGGCTCTTTGGGCCAAATATAAGCTGACCTTTGCCCAGTGGTGAGCTAGTAAATATTTAACAACTGGCTCTCAGTGGGGGAGAAGCCCTGATTTGCTGTGTTTGCTGATTTCCATGGCGTAAATACTCTGACCATAGCCAGTTTCAAGAATCATCTAATATAACATCACTGGCCACAGAGATGGGTAAAGACACCAAGAATCAGCGCCTACGAACTTCTACGAGTAAGAAGACCCCATCACCGATTAGTAATTAAATTTCTGCGTAGATATCTCCCTGATTTTTTCTACATTCTCTCTAACAAGGCTTGGGGGTGCATGAAGCAAATCAAGCATAAATAAATAAATAAATAAATAAATAAATAAATAAGTGAAACAAACAAGTCACACCTGACATGGGTAACAACCGATACCTCTAGAGTTCACTGCTCCAAGAATCAAAAGAAAAAAGCCAAGCATGAGTTAAACAATTCTTTATAAAATCAGCAGCAATTAGTTGAGATTCCAGGATAAAAAGAAATAGCTTGTTCAGATGACAACTAGGGGACACAGCAATATGTTCCTAGCATTTATTCTGCTGCTGGTTTGAAAGAAAACACTGGAGACACATTTGTGAAACTGTTCAAGGGCAGCACCTGGGAAAGCATCATTTAATTAGCCAGGCAATGGAAATGCATGGGCTGCACACTAGGCCTACTCGGTTGTACCTTTGCTTGTAAACGGATGCTTCCTGATCAAAAGAAGGGCAGCGTACTGTGAGCAGTGAGATAACCCACGTTCAGGTGTCCCGTTATCGGTTAATTTCAGGTGTCCTGTTACCCGTTAATTTCAGGACTGGGGTATCCAGGTGGTTTTGGCCAGAGTACAAAAATCTCACTAGGAGAGAATGGTGGATGGATTATGGGCTAACAGAATGAATGATAACAAGAACTGGATTGGTGTAAACGGTGCTCCAACATGAAAAAGTGATCAAGATCAGCAGCAATGGGAAACAGCCCAGTGTAAACACATGCATGTCTGATTTAGAATTTGTCTAGGACCCCAATTAGCATTACTTCCATTGTTTCTGCAACTCCTGACAAAGAACACCAAGGATTTTCTGGGACGTGAAAGTAAGGCCCCATTGTATAAAAGGTATTGTAGTATTTTCTTTACGCAAAGGGACACGAATAGCGAAATTTCTGGAGAACAGACATGGGGAATTGCTCAGCAGGCTTGGATGTAGACCACAGGTTCTACTGGCTACTTTAAAGTCTGCTTATGATCAGAGAGGACACCATCACAAAATCTTTTGTAATAAAGCAAAATTTTGTACTGTCTACAATCTTTATAACTTTTTAGTGCTTTCGAAGATTCAGAAATTTCAAGCACAGTCCCAATTTAGAGATCCTGATGGCCAATGTTAAAAAAGACATGGCTGTGGGGTTTTGCATCGATGAATGCTGAATATTCAAGGTGATTGGAAGAGGTTCTTCTACCCCGTGGCACTAGAGAGTTAACACGATTGTGAATAATGTCTTGAGTTTATGATGAATGTGTTCCAGACATGCGGAAGTTTACGGTGACTGTCAACCGGGAAAATGTGCAACCCCAGCAGATAATGGCAGATGGTGTGTGATCTGATGAGGGGGAAGAAGGTTCACAGAACCTTCACTAGCAGATGCTCAATGACAAAAGCAAAGTCAGTTGTATGGCCTCTCAGGAAAACAATAAGAAAATAAAGGTAAAACTTTTTTTTTTTTTTGTCGTGTCAGTAGAAGATATGTGTGAGCTACACATTTTTTTCCGCTGGTCTCAAGGAACAAGGGAGAGTGAGCTCATGGCAGTGGGCTGAGACCAGAGGGTACCAGGTCATCAGAATCACAAAGAACCTGCTGCACCAGCACTCTCGTTCAGGAACACTTATCAGCATCATAGTTTCTGTTGTTGTATTTTATATGCCGTGGTGACATTTACAGTGTCATCGCTTGCTTCGCCAGCTCTGTGGGCCCAGGAGGTCTTCTCTGAACAATTCCTTAATGGGAAAAGGACTTCTGGTAATGCTGGGGATGCATGAATTCCAACTTCCTTGTGGCGACTGTCGGGAGTGAGCCCCAGTTGTTTGCAGCCCATTAAGTGAGATACTACTGTGGAGTCAGGAAGGGAGGGGACAAGATGAAAGGGGACAGCTGCCAGGGTTCGGTCTTAGGTTGGGTTCTCCCAGAGACAGATATTTTTTTTTTTTTTTGCAGAGGGCTGTTTAATTTTCTGCCACTTCTAGCTTGTACCACACAAGAGCCAAGAATGTTCTCATGGCCAGGAAAAAAATGCCTTCAGGCAGACCAGTGCAGATATACACATCAGCAGCCTCTGGTGTGCAGAAGGGAGTGTGGAAGGATACAAACAGGGCTCTGCCCGTGTTCTGCAACTGCACGCATGCGTGTGTGTGTGTGTATGCGTGTGCACGCACACATGGATATAAAAAAGAGGCGGACCTTGAAGAATAGGACTAAGATAGGCATGAAAAGGAGAGAAGTCACAGGCAGCAGGCGGAGTAGTATGCTCAAAGGTACATAAAGAAGATACCCAAAGTAATTGCCATCATTGTGCCTTTAGCTGAGAACATACTACAGACAAGCAGGCACCTTGTATCTATTATAAAGTATCTTCTCCAGCAGCATCCAAGGTATTATTACTTTCATGTGATAGACGAAGGACCTGTGTATCACTTGATATGTCTCAAACGCCAGTGAGCAACCGGAATTTGAATCCAAGTCTGTTTTCATTCTAAAGACTATGTTCTTTTGGTCACCCCACTACCTGGAAGCTGGCTTATTCATCTTCTGTGAGGTCTGCAGCAGATATTACGAAATTGGCCTCTACTGGGAAACTTCTCAGGTATTGGACCACTAACAGCAGGGAGCAATGAAAGCAGATGAAAGAGAGAGGCCCCTGACACAGCTGCAAAAAGGTCTTGAAAAGATGGTGGTGGAGGCAGCCAGTTAGGTAACTACCAAACTGTGGATGGTACAAGAAGAAAAAGAGAGATTTGAGAAAGACAGTGTTGACTCCAGAAAATCTCATGGGATTGGTCAACTGCTCCACCATAAAGACAGAGTGAGGAAGACCAAGATAACTCAGAGACATTAAGACAAGGGGGTGGTGGGATAAGTACCAGCTGTCACCACGCCTTGGCAGGAATGACAACCTCAGTTGTTGCCGTGAGTGGAGGCAATGCAAAATATATGAACATAAAGGTACGGTGTGACGGTGGTGGCTGTGGCCTCAGTCACTCTGCTCAGTGCTGTTGCTGTTTGGGCTGTGAGGCAGCTGAGCCCTGTCTTGCTTCATTGCTGTTATGGGCTGAACTGTGTCCTTGCAGAATTCACAGGATGAAGTCCCAACACCAAGTGCCTCAGAGTGTAACCATATTTGAAGAGAAGGTCTTTAAAGAAGTAAATGAGTTAAAGTGAGGTTGTTAGGGTGACACCAAGGGTGTGTGTCCACCAGGAATGGCTGTGTGAAGAGGCAGCAAGATGGTGGCCATTTTTAAGCTGAAGAATGAGGCCTCAGGAGAAACCAACCCTGTGGTCACCTTGATTTCAGACTTCTAGATTCCAGTAGTGTGAGACAATGTGTTTCTGTTGATTAAGCCACCCCTCTGTGGTGTTTTGTTATGGTAGCCCTAGTAAACTACAGTTCTGGAGGAGCACTGTGTTCTTCCTCAGAGCTTATCTTCCTACATAGAGGACAGCTCTTCTGACTCACTGTGCTCCTCCTAATGGAATCTCCAAAGAAGGTTTGAACTCATACAACAGGTATGTGTATTTGTGTATGATCTGACTGTGGCCAGCCCAGGATAAGGAAGGATGCCTAGACATGTTGCTAAAGGTTAGAGTCATGGAAACTGGTGACAATCCCATGAAAAAGATTATCAAGAAAAAAGAGGGAATACCACACATCTTATGTATTCCTCATTGTTAGGTTAGTGGAGGAAAAGGAATATGGTCAGGAGAGTGACTATGATATTATTTCTATGAATGCTACCACCAAACATGCTTTAACAATTCCCTTGGATTATACCATTCTTCTGGAAGATCTTCCCCTTTCTCATCAGTGACCCACTCCTCCACCAAATGCTGCCGCCTATGCCACATATGCCATGAAACCTCCCATGACTGACCTAACAGAACTGCTTTCTCATCTCTCTGAACTTCTACAGCAACACTGTCCAATAGAACTTTCTCTGATGTTGGAAATGTATCTGTGCTCTATAGTACTGTGGTCATTAGCCACATGTGGATACTGAGAACTTAAAAGGTAGCTAGTGTGACTTAGGGACAGAATTTAAAATTTCATCTCTTTTTATTTATTTTAAATTTAAATAGCCACATGTCACTAGTGGCAAACATGTTTGACAACACAGATCTGGAGTACTCACTGTGCCACTCCTGGCCTCATCTCATACCGATACCGTCGTGGGTAGTGGGTATTTCTGCACATGTCTCAGTTTCCCTGCCATACTCTCTCAAGCCAGGTGAAAGTAGGGTTCTCTCTTAATTATTCATTCCCACAACAAACTTAGTAATACTTTTTAATGTGTGTGTGAACATGGTTTGGCTGCCATTTTCTTTGATCACTGATATGGATTACTAATCAATCTTGTGGCTCAAAAGAATCAACTTTGAATGGTTTTCATGATTTCCACTGGATGCCAGGTCTTTGCTGCAATTTCTGGGAATTAAGAAAGGTTAAAATATAGCCTTAGCCTCTAAGGGCTCAGGTCTCATGAAGTATAGGCAGAAAAGTGAATGAAAATTCCATTCAGGCAGACATGCAGTTTGCCTGAAGGGATGTAAGATTAGACTCCTAGTATTTGTTCCTAGATCCTATGGAATCAATATTTTTTCCTGAGATTGAAAAATATATATACACAGAATAAATGCTGATAAGGCATGAAACATGTTAGGATCCTTGACAAAATGCAGTCAGAAAATTATGTTCTTTGAGAAGCAATCAAAGACTGGAGAGTGGAAGTGAGAGAAGAATGAGGGGAGGTCTTCCAGGATAGAAACTTTTAAAAACTTCACTTATTTTACATAATTGTAACTGCAACTGTAACATTGATCTATCACCAAAGAGGGTCTTTCTCTTTGTGGGTCACCCTTGAAATACAGAGGTCATGCCTAATTCATAGTGCCCTTCTCTGTTCCATCTTTACCCGCCACTTGAGGGCCCTTCCCAATAAAACGTGCTTAAATGATGTCTGCTGGGGAATGAAAAGGAGGAGAATGTCAAGGGATATTTATGCTTACTTTCTGTACATTGGGTCAATTCTCCATTCCCTAGGACCATATCCTTTCTAAAAATGGAGGATACTAAGTCAGCCATCTGGTCTTCCTTTGGTCTAATAATCAGTAACTCTTGGAAAAAAACCAGTGGCTCTGGGGAGTTAAAGGGGGATAAGCATTCACGAGTCAGCTTTCTACCAGGGAGCATGTTACTGTTGGCTATGCAACACTCCAGGCCAGCTAAGCTAACCCTGTTGGAATGTTAAACAGAGTGCAGCCAACACCTTGTGAATGTGGAAGGAAACCATAGGGCTTTGCCAGGACTACTCATCAGTGAGAAGAGTCTTCTGGAAAAAATGAAGTAACAAAGATCACTGAAGAAAGTGTGAAATAATCTGAGAATCCAATGACATGTTGACAAATATCACTCCTCCCTGCTTTCCTCAAAACAGAGTTAAGCAGGGAAAGCCTGAGTAATTTCTAAATAGAGTTTTCCTAGTCCAAGATTGGGCTCTTCCTTGCCTTATCAACAGTCTCTGAAAGACTCCAGGTGGATTCTGTCCAGGAAAAGAAGAAAGCTTGAACTGAACCAGGAAAAAGATTAGGGAGGATTTGTCCTTCAACTATAAGCTTCTGCAGGGGGAAAAAAAGACCTAGGTGTTTTTTTCTTCTTCTCTCTCTCTTTTTTTTTCTCCCTGAAAAAGAATTCACAGCTTGTAAAACTTGGCACATTTAAAAAAAAAATAAAGATGATGGCTGATTTTATAAAAGAGAAAGAAATGGAAATAAAAGTGCTAAATACCAACACTCAAATGTCAAAACGACAGGATTTTTCCAGGCAAATATCAGAACTTATTGGGGGAAAAAGAAAAAGCTGAGAAAGCTACTAGTGTGGCAGCAGAGTTTGGGACACTGTCTCCTCTTACTTCAGAACAAATTAAAACAAATAAAATCACAGAGCTGAAATTTGTATTTTTGTTCTGGTTCTAAAGTTAAGCCAGAGTAACCTTATCCTAGCCCAATCTTCCTAGGTTTATTCTGGTTTAAAGGCAAAGTCAAGGTCAAATTCAACACTAGTATCTTATTCTCCTGCTGAAATCACATGTACTCAATGAAGCTTCACAAGACTTTACTTCTAAACCATGAACAAATCAATAGTGTTGAATGAGACTAGACTTATGTAATTAGGTTTTATTTAGCTTAGGGTTCAAATCATGTTCTTTAACCTGTAGTTATATCTTCCACCAATTTTGAAAAATTCATGGCCTTTTTCTCCTGGAAGTTGCTGCTGTTCCATTATTTCTCTCTTTCCTTCTGGGAATCCAAATGTGTATGTTCAAACTTTTCAGTGTCTCTCTTGTGTCTCTTTCCTGTATTTTCTATCCATTTAGCACTCCTCGGTGTTTCAGTCTGAATACCTCTTCTTGACCTATCTTACAGGGCACTTATCCACTCTTCAGCTGCATCCAGTCGGCTATTACATTTTTTTTTTTTTTTTTTTTACTGAGATCTTCATCTTCGTTTCAGCTAATGCATTTTTCATTCCAGAATTTCTATTTCATTTTTCTTAGTACAGTGTAGTACTCTGCTGAAATTCTCCACCTTGTCAGTTACGTCTTGAGTATACTAGTCCCACTCTTAAAGAGAAGGAAAATACCTGATCATCCACGGGTCTGTTTCTAATATCTATGACTTCTTGGTCCTGTTTTTCAATATGTCTGCTAAGTTTTGACAGAAATGAGAGCTGTTGCACATGAAAAATTTTGGAGGCTTTGGATGACATTATATTCCTTCAGAAAGTATTTGCCCTCTATGAATGCTATAGGTAAGACTAGATATCTAGAGTTGGGAAAGTTTACCTCAAACAAATTAAGGGCTCAGCTGAGCAGAGAGAAAGTTTTACCTTTCTCAGGGTGGGTCTACTGTGGGTTCACCTTCTCCTACGGTGTTGACTTATAGGGATCCCAAGAGGAGCCTGGGATATTTACAAAAGCCTGTCCTCCTGAATTCTAGTTTTTAGTCTTTCAGGCACCATGAGATTCTAAAAATTCCACTCTGATTTTTAGAAGTTTTCATTTGCTTGGCTTTTTGACTCCTTGCCTTATGCAATTGAGAATGAGAAAATTACTGAGGAGGAAAGAATTTGGGGCCTTCCTTTCTCAGAGGGCTTGGTCCCTCAGGTCTTGGATGATTTAGTAGATCTCTGATGCCTTCAAAAAAGATTTTTGTTTTCATTTTCTCTGATATTTCTAGTTATTCTCCCTGGGACCATTGATCTGCTATAAGCTACTTCACCAACCCCCTATATAGAAGTGTTGAATAACTGTAGTTTTTGCAAAAACAAAATCCCAGAGGCAGAAAACGATAAAAAACCCAACTGGGGAAATTCATTCTATGTGTACTTGCACTGGGGTTTTAAAATGAGTAAGATAATACCCTTATCCTGGGGGTATTCACATTCTATCAGACTTCTTCTAAGGTATACTTCATTCCTTTCCAATCATCTGATCCTTCTTTTTGCTCATTTTTAATGTTTAGTTCAAGACCACCAAAAAACCTTTGTCAAGAATCAGGCAAATGTTGAGATCTTCTTTCTCTGAAACATTGTGCTATTTATTATCAGCACCTGGCCGAGCAACATCCCACAAAGCCTGAGTTAATAAACTGTCCTTATTCCCTCCCCTACATCAGATTGTGTGTTCTTTTTAAGAGGAGGCTTGATGCTTATGCTGTAACCTCCCAATCACCCAATATATATTTTAGGATTTTTCTTTTTTAAATTATGATCACTCCCTAGACAGACTTTCATACTGCCAGTATCTTTTGTATGGGAAAGAATGGGGAGAAGGAATCGACCCTTTTTCCAGGGTTCTGTCTATAGAAAAAGGGGAATCGGTGTCACTGGGTCTCTGGAAAGTTACCTCTTGCTTACTCAGAATCATTACTGATTCTTAGATCTTAGGAGAATATTTACTAAATGCTTCCAGTATGCTTGGCATTATTCTAAGCACATTACATATATTCTCTCATTCAATCTTTAGAACAATCCTAAGAGGTAGGTGGTATTATCATTCCCATTTTGTCAATAAAGAAATAGAGGCATAAAGTGGCAATGGTACAAGAACTCAACCCTGTGGCTCACTTCTCTGGAAATAGCAGCTGAGACCCTAACTTAAAACACTGCTGGTGGTGTACCTTGGTCCGAACATGAGGTATTCTTGGCGATAGCCCCTAGCCATGGATAGTTGGGTGGACTGTTGGTGGAAGACCTGTGGATTGTGTACAACAATCCCTGCCTTGAGTTTTCTTCTGGTTCCATCTAACTTTTCTTCTTCCCATTTTTAATTCCTTTTACTCTATCAATGAGGACTAAGTTCAGTCACAGCAGCTCGAGTGGCTTAATGAGCTAAAGGCCTACATTTTTTTCCCCCCAGGATAAGAAGTCTGAAGGTAGGCAGTTAGGTTTCTGATATGGCTCCGTAATGCTCTGAGGGGTCCAAGCTCTTCCTATTTTTCTACTCTGTTAATTAAATATGTCACTTTCATCCTCACGCTTGTAAGCTGGCTGCTACCCCTTCAGCATTGTGTTTGTATTTCAGGCAGGAAGAAGAAGAGGATAAGATAAAGAGTAAAACCAACAATTCTGTTCCCATTTAAATAGCTTTCCCAGAAGCCCCAACCAGGGACTTTCTCCACATCTAGCTGGCCAGGACTATGTCACATGGCTACCCTATATTCGTGGGAGATGGGATATTTTACATGGGTACCATTGCTATACTGAAGGAAATCAAGATTCTCTGACCAAGGAAGAAAGGAAAACAGCAATCCAAAGTGTTTGCCATAATTAATAAAGTCCCAACTGAAGTGAGAAGAGAGAACTTCATCAAACATCAGCAAGCCCAGTAGGCCATATTTTTTGGTGAACATCACAGTGATACATGGGGCTTGAGCAAGGAATCCAGGTCCCCCTGGATCAGGTCTTTGTAGCTCCTACCTGTAAATGATCTCATGCTACACAGCCATGATGGGAGAGTGAGAAGAGCCCTGAATTCAGAAGCAGAAGAACAGGAATCACATCCTGCTTTTGCCACATACAATCTAGGGGACCTTGAGCAAGATATAAACATCATATTTGTTATCAGTAAAATGGCCACAAACACGTATGTCTTACCCACTTTCCAGAATTGGGATGATCAAAATAACGAATATAGAAAGTCTGTAAAATCTATACTGGGGGCGCCTGGTGGCTCAGTGGATTAAGCCACTGCCTTCGGCTCAGGTCATGATCTCGGGGTCCTGGGATCGAGTCCCGCATCGGGCTCTCTGCTCAGCGGGGAGCCTGCTTCCCTCTATCTCCCTCTCTGCCTGCCTCTCTGTCTGCTTGTGATCTCTCTCTGTCAAATAAACACATAAAATCTTAAAAAAAAAAAAAATCTATACTGACCTGAGTACCTCAGCTCTCAAGATATATTTAAAAATTGAAATGGAGAAGTATAAATGGAAACTAGCTAATTATTTCAATAACCTATTTATAAGCTCATCCAAATTTATATATGCATATACATATATACTTTAACATTTTGTATATATAAATAAAATACTAATGTAAATAATTTTATAACACTATAGTATATATACACACAAAATTCACACATACACATATATAGTTGTTTGCTTAGTAAAATTTTGTGATAACTTTGTAATGGAATGTGGTAGAATTTATGATGTTCAATTTCAGTACTTAAGCTTCTGGAACCCACCTGGTTGCCTAATCTCTGGTTTATCCCATATGGGAAGACGGGTGGGAATAGGGCTTGGAATTATCAGTGTATCTCAACATTAAAACTGTCATCTCTCCCATTGGAAATACGGCAACCGTGTTGTGTTTTCCAAGATATATGCCAGCAATATTTCAAAATATGATTAACAGTGCCAATACCTTATAAAGTCGGGCACATCTTTTCTTGTTTTGTCTTAGTGATGCCGTCTATCTTTGTGAAAGCTGATATATTAAATAGCTTTTTAAAAGCCTTATTGTGGCCTTTCTCTCCCCTTGGTCTAGTAGTGTAACTTTTATCGATAATAATGGGAGCTATGTTGGAGCATACGGGGTGGTTATGTGGTTCCTGGAGTTTATGATGATTGACCAGCCTTGAAACCACGGCTTGGAGTTCAGAAGCCTGTCTCAGTTATTTAAACTCTCAGAGGGGAATGGAAGGTGCCTGATCTTATTCCGCTTAGCTAGCCCCCAAACTTGGAGCTTTTCTGGATTTTTTATCTGGGCAGAAACTAGTGCATGGACACATAAATTAAGTGAGATCAAATGATCTCACATTTCATATGAAATTGTGTGATATCCAAAATCGAAAATCAGGGGCATTTTTACCCAAAAGATGTAACTTGGCATTCAGTTGAATTTTAGTTAGAGAGTATATGAGAAGTTTTACAATCTCCAATTACAGTTCATATATGGATATCAGCCTTTGAGACTTAGCAAGGAAACACATCTTTTCTTAATCAAAAGATCTCACCCATTTTCATAACTCACACTCATTTTTCAGATGGGCTAATTTTACAGGAAAGGAAATTGAGGCCCACTGAGGTTAAATGAATTATCCACAGTCGTACAATTGATTCTAATCCCTGAGCATGAATTGGGGAAAGATTATAATGTGGAACTTCACCACTGAATAAATATATATGCATACTTGGGGCAAAGTGGGTACTCAGTAAATACTTTTTTGAATAAATTCAATACTGGGTTTTTTAAAAGCAAAGAACAGAGCTAAACTATTATAAAATTGTCAAAATTATTCATGTTTTACTACAAAGGACTAGGAACGTCAACTAACATTGTCATGCAGGACTTAGGAGGATGCCCAGCGCATACTAGTTGGCTTTAAGGATGTGTGTTAAAGGTTTATCATGCACATGATAAAGTACCCCCAAAGAGTAATTTAGACTAATCACTTTTTTCTTTGTGACAACTATTATTGCGGAGCCCAAATTTGATCAATATAATAAGGGTATGCATTTGGTGTATTGTGTTGGAGTGTATTCCCACTATCTATTTTAAAACCTGTGCCATATTTTTGGAGAGGAAATCAGTGTGCCCACTACTCCTCACACAGGTACCTCTGGTGTTTTTGTATCTCTATCTAATAGGTCAGCCCAGGCCCTGCCAAGTCTTCAAACTCCTCTGTCAACAGCCTCATTTTGCCTCTTAAGCTCTAACCAGTTCCTTGGAACTCCTTAACATCTGTCATGGAACCTTCCGTCTTGCTGTACTATCTGCTTCAGTACTCTTCCCCACCTACTTGGCCTTTGCTCAAGACTCAGAGATTTATTATCTTCTCCTTTAGACCTTCTGGAGCTCTCTAAGGCTCTTCCTTCTGTGCCCCCATGCCACTCATGCATAGCCACTAGTATTTTAATTATTTTTATGCACACATTTTCCTTTCTATTAGATTGTGGATTCCGAGACAGCAGATACCGTACGTTCTATTTATTTCTGTATCCATAGCAAGTAAGCTCCACTGAAAACAGAGTGGACAGACAATCAATATCTGTAAGATGAATGAATGGACAATGCCCAGCCCTCCACAGACCAGACACCCGGTCCCCTAAACTGGTTCTGTCCTCCACGCACTGCGATCTTGAGAGTTCCGCCGGCCTGCCCAGCGCGGACTAGCACACATCACATTTTATCCTTGCTGGAATGCTGCTGCTGATTCTCTTACTAGCATGCTCTTTTCTTTCTTCCTTTTTTTTTTTTTTCTTTTAAAGATTCTATTTATTTGACAGAGGGAGAGAGATGACAAGTAGGCAGAGAGGCAGGCAGAGAGAAAGGAAGGGAAGCAGGCTCCCCGCTGAGCAGAGAACCTGATGTGGGGCTCAATTCCAGGACCCTGAGACCATGACCCAAGCCAAAGGCAGAGGCTTTAAGCCACTGAGCCACCCAGGCGCACCTAGCATGCTTTTATTGAAGAGAGAACTGGGACTTAAAAGACATACTGAGTGACTTTCTCAAAGTCACACAGCTAGACAGAGGAACCGTGCCGTGGAAACAAGAGGGAAGAAATTTGAAGCCAATGGAGCCTGTCTGGAAAAAGCCACAGTAGTTAACAAAAGCAATCCAAAGCAAGGTGATTACTAGACAAGCTGCAGAATGTGTCCCACCGCCCCCCATCTCCCAACCTTTTCGTTACCATGTAAAACGAGGAGGGCGAAGGCAGTTGACTCTGGTACCTGGGGTTTCATCAGGAGGATGTCCAGATGAAGAGTTTCTGCTGCCTCCCCCAGGAAGGCCCTCCATGGGGAACCAGGTTCTTTAGCTAACTTGTGTTTGGCACGTTGCGCTCTGAGCACAGCTCAGAAGCGACTTTCGCCCTCTTCCTCTCCTTTTCCCTGGCAACCAACAATTCGGTTCTGTGCCATGATTCCCCAGGGTCACGCGTTTCTATTCAATAAAATGGATCAGTAGCATTTTTCTACCAGTAAATCAAAAATCTCTTCTCTTCCTGCAACTTCAAAGAAAACCCTGGTCATATCCAAAACAGTTTCTAGATTTTTTTTTTAATGCCTAGAAAGTCACATGACAAAGGAAATAGGAAAAACCCTTCCCCACCTAGCCCATGTGTTTGCGAGTGTTTACAATGCCATCATTGTTTATGTTGGGTTCTATTCATTTTTGTCTGCAGACTTCCTCTGTACAGTTTAACTACTTTCTCATGCTAAGCTCTCTGCAAATTGTCACAATGGTTAATGGGAAATTCTGTACCGAATACTATTTAATTTTAAGGCATTTCTGGCTGCTAATTTATTACCAACTGCAAATTTCATTTTGCCAGGGCAAAAAACAATTTGTTTGTTTCATGTTGAAAATAGTTTTTCAAATAAATTCTGATGGTACACTTATCAAGCCCTCTTATCTTTCATTAAACTAATGCTTTCAAGCATAATTAAGAAGGGGCTGGAAAAAGTAAGTATAATGTAATGCTCTGATATTAAAGAAGACATATCAAAATAAATTTGCAATTGTATCATCACATCAATCTCTACAATGATGGCAATAGTATTATAACCATAATTAATTAGCTATGGTACAAATTACCAATAAATCTTTAGAAATTAAATGCCCAATTTTTCAAAACCATATGTCTTCATAAATTGATTATTTAGAATTTAGAGGCTTTTTAATTAGGAAGAAATTTATGCAATGCTGTATGTAATAATTAGGAATCAGCTTTTCTGTAATGCTTTTGGACATCAGCAAAAAATTAAATCTTAGGAAAATAGTCTGGGTTAATTATAGTATTTCACTGTCAAAAATCAACATATAGGTAAAATTTAGAGGTTAATGTGGCTTTCCATTTCTTTAACTTCCACCTAGTCTTCTGTTCTCAGTGCTGGAATCATTAACGGAGCCCAAAAATCAATGAGAGGGGGGTGGAAAATCTCCCCAGTGATTTATGCCCCGAAGAAAGTTTTCATTTTATCCAATAGTTTCAGCAAACCTCATCAATCCAGGTTAAACATTTAACTCTCTCCTTTTTTATATTCCCTAAGGTTAAAGCAGGGATATTTCGGAGCCTTGCCATCATTTTGGGTAAGTGATTATTTTGACAGAAGACACAAAAGCTGCTCTGTCGGGAGGGTGGGAACATCATTTGGGGTCGAACAAAGACATTGCTGAAGTGCGACCTCATTATGTGTGTGGTCAGAAACCCCAAAGACATGGGGAAACTGGACCTGATGGTGAGCCTCTTGGCACTCGCAGGGACCTGCTCTCCAAGCCAACGCCTTCCTGGGCCTGGAAGGGGGGTGGGGGGCAATGCAGAGACTGTATCACCAAGAGAATTCTACGAGAACTGGATAGCCTGCCCACACAATCCAGAAACCAATTATTTTCTTCTTCTTGCTTGTTCGCCTTCTCCTCACTTCGTTCATGGAATATAATCCGGCCAAGGTGTTTTGCATCCACAAAATAGGAATCAGGCCAACCTGGGTGAAATTCCATTTCTCTCCTCTAGGCACTTCCCCTGATACCTTCCATTTGCACGTCTCTTCCTCAATAAAGAGTTGGATCCCAAGTTCTCCCAAAGCCAGCATCCCTTTGTCTGCCCAGGAAATAAAAATGATTCTTCCCTGCTAGTTCCAAAAGGAGCTAAACCACTTCTTTTTCCCTTTTCCTTTCAGGTTTTCTTAGTCTATCATCAAGCGATTTTTTTTTTTTTTCCATCTGCAGGTCTTCCAGCAAAAATAGTGAGGGTCCTGAGCGCGTGACTCCAGAGTGACAATCGCTAACAGATGCATTTGTACTCGGGCAGAATTGGTCTTTAATTGTTGCTTGTAGGAGAAAGGAAAGGGGACTGTGGCCCGCCGTTCTCTGTTGCTGGCAGATAACAAACTCGAGACGAAGCCACATTTACAGGGGAGAAATTGCTTACGCCCACAGAATGAAATTTCAGGCTTTGACAGCTGCTAGGTAAGTAAATGAGAATCATTTTATTCTGGGTAAGTGCAACACAGCACATCTTGAACAATGAGGAGTTGACGGCCCGAGGGCGGAGACACTCAGGTTGTACATGCTCAGAAGAGTCTGCGAGGAGAGGAACTGTGGAACAAGTGGCCAAACAGTCATCCCCTTATCACAGCATGGCTCCTCGCAATCTTAAGTGGGAGGCACACGGCCCTTCAAAGGAGAAAATGGCTTCAATTTTCCAATTCGTGATTCGACAGACAAATAGCGTGCGCCGACTCAGGGAAAAAAAACCCTACTGGAAAGCCAGAGGCCTCGGCCAGAATGCAGGAGCCCTTCATCTCATGCCTGGATGCTTTTAACAGCCTCCCAACTGGTTTTCTGACCTCAATATCCACCCTGCAGCCAGAAAAAATTAAAAAAGGGCTTCTAAAAGGCTACTATGTCCCTGCTGAAAATTCTTCCACGGCTCCCACTTGCCAGCCGAAGTCCTCCTTCTTTAGGCTGACTTATAGGCCCTTGTTACCTTCCCAAACTCGCTTCTCACTTTGAGCCTCTGCCCCCCACCTCTTTCAGAGGCTGTCCCCTTTTCTGACCGTGTCCCACTCATGCTGCAGACAGTAGGGTGATTTCCCCCTTTCCCAGAAGCCTTCTCTGATGCTGTGAGCCAGGGAAGCTGCCCTTCTCTCTTGGGCTCCCACAGTCCCCACTGCACCCCTGCGATGGCTGCCCCAGGCCGAATTGCCTCTTTATTTTGGTCTCTGGTTTTTCAAGGTCGCGAGCGATAGAAACTCAAATCAGCTTAAGCTAAAAAGGAATTTACTGGACCCTAGGTTAGCTCCTGAAACTGAGGAAAACACTGATGGGTCAAATTTGAGGAAAGCAGAACCTGAGGATTCTTCCAGATACCCAGATGCTGCATCAGGGCCTTGACCACTGTGAGTCTGTTCCTGCTCCCTGCCTCCATCTGCCTCAGTCTCTCTCCCTTTTCCTCAGTTGATGATCTGCTGGCTCTCACCAGAAATGTGGAATTGTGTCTGCTCTGTGGGCTCCGGTTCAAATATTCCTTGGTTCTAGACATTAAAGGTCTATTGGATGAACCCTGATTGCCCCTCCTTGGGTCACACGCTTACCCTAGACTGGGGACTGCAGCTCTGGTTCTGGAGGGGATGGGAAGATGGCCATCCCATTGAGATATTTCAAGCTCTCTGGTAGAGAGAAGAACATGGAGGAGGACAGAAGATTAGAGTGGGAACCATATAGGGATCACCCACTACTATGAAATCAATAACCACAAAAGCTCAGTGGCAAAATATAAAAAGCATTCATTTTTTTATGCAATTGCAGGATGGCTAGAGGTAGACCGCTACAGACCAGGCAGCTTTGCTTTAAGTGGCAGATCTGGCTAAATAGTTCTTGTGGCAAGTTAAACTCAGGCATGTTCTATTAATAGGACTCATTCTAGTGACCAGGCTGAATGAATGGGAAAACTCATCTTATAGCAGTCACAGAGGTCCAAGGGAAGAAGTGGAAGCCCATAGTGGATCTTAAGGACTGGGCTCAGACGTGGTACATTGTATTCTACGCTGTCCTGTTGGCTAAAGCAAGTTATGTGGCTGAGTACAAAGTTAAAGTGTGGAGGAGGGTACTGTCCTACTAGTAGGAAGGACTGAAACAATCATGGGGCAAAGGGCATGGATACAGGACGGGTGAAGATAAGGGACCAATGATTCCAGTTACTACAGGAATGACTTTTTGAAGGAAAGATGATACAATTTCTGCAAGAAGGAATAGGGGCCAAGCAAACAAACACATTAATGCTCATCACATTCTCCCTAGTTATACTGTAACTTTTCTGCATTCGGAAAATGGGGTTATATACCTGTTTCCAGAGGCTCCATCGGACACAGTGCTTGGCACATAGAAGACAGTCAAAAATTATAAGTTGAATTTAACGTAAGCAATTAATGGGTTATAGAGGACAGACATCTGGACCATCTCCTCTAAAGACGTGACATCTCATTCAGGAGGCTGAAGTTCACGTGACTAACTGGTGTAAAACAGAAAGAAATATGTGTTCCTTCCATTCAGCCAACATGCTATGGGCATGATGGAGAAGGAGAGATGAATTTCAACTAGGTGAGTTCAGGAGGTGTCCTTGGAATGGGTGGGATTGAGTAGAACTTGACAGGGATGGAGGTCACCATGAACATTTACCACACACAAGCCATTCAGTTAAGTGGAGGCCCATGATCTCACTCCCCTACGTCAAGAGGGAGGCAGCATTCTTGCAATATTCTACGTGGTGTTTATTAAGCCAAATGTCCAGAGTCAGCCAGCTAGAAGGATAACAGAGTCGATTTGGACCAGAAACCTAGTCTGTCATCTTCTCATTGTCTGTGTCTTACTCAGGGACAGACGGTACAAGTGTATGTAAATGGGCATTGAGTAGGTGAGCGAATGTCTGGATATGAGTTCTCTTTAGTCAAATGTTGGGCAAGTGGAGAAGTCAGGGAAAGGCACTGGAGACAAAAGGAATAGTCTGGGTCCCCCCAGTAAGAAAAAAGAAGGGTCACGACTCAGAAAATAACCCATCGATGTGTGTGACTAGAGTGTCACACACGCGGACCCGGGGTGTGCCACAAGGCTAGGAAGATAAATCTGGGACAAACATGGAGCGAAGGGTGTATGTGTCACTCTGTCTATAGGCAGGCACCTGTGAGGGCCACGGGTGCTACTCAACGTATGACTTCACAAGTAAAGGTTTATGATGCATTAAGGCCAAACAGATTGTAGATGCTACGTAGTATGTAATGACTTGGAACAAGTGCACTTCGCAATTTGTTTTATTGTCAGGATGCTGATGCTGGAAAGAAGGGCATTGAATGGGGAAAACCACTGATTTCTTATTCCTCTTAAGCTTTCTGAATGAACAGCATTTGGCTAGCTGGTCTTCTACCCATATAAGCGTAAAGAAGGCTGGACCTTCTCGAAGGCCTCTGACTGCGAAAGTATGGAGATGGCTGAGCTAAATGGTTCTCACCATATCCCATGTCAGCCTGCCTCCTGCCACTGCAAGTTCCTCGCCCAGAGAAGGACAATCTCAGATGAGGAGGAATGCCAGCCTCCCTGCTGAGAAAGTGGAGCCGTCCAGTGTGTGGGTGTGTTTACAGAGCTGGGGTTCCAATGCTTTAAAGGGGGAAAAAAAGACAGCTGAGGAACTGGTCTATACCTTATTTTCTAATTAAGATGGCCCATGTCAGCCCACCACCATGGAGGCCTTTCTCCTTGAAAAGCAGGATTTGAGAGTCCAGTTTCTAATTCTTATTACAAGGCCTCTGCCCAACACAGAGGACGGCTCTTTTGTTGTTAGTCTCCACACGGCTCTCACCCTGCTCTGTTGGTTAATAAGAAGTGACAATAAACAAAGCTTGCTCGAAGAGGGAGAGACAGAGAGACAGAAAGAGAACCACTTAACTGACTTTGCAGATAACAACCAGATAATTTAGTAAGTGTCTTTGTAGTTAGGGGGCTCTGCTAGGGGCACATGTCTAAATAGATGTGTGAAAATTTGGGGTAAGTAATTTTGTTTGAGAGGTTGAGGGGATAGAGGATAAATTATATTTTTGTTTCTTATTTCCTTCAGGTAGAACCCATCCAGCACCCAACTAAAAAAGGATCTAACAGATGTGCATGGTCTAATATGGTAGGCACTACCTATTCTGTGGCTATTTAAGTTTATATTAAATTAATTAAAAGTAGGGGCACCTAGGTGGTTCCTTGGGTTAAGCGTCTGCTTTTGGCTCAGGTCACGATCTCAGGGTCCTGGAATGGAGCCCTGCGCCAGGCTCCCTGCTCAGCAGGGAATCTGCTTCTCCCTCTCCCCTTGCTTCTGCTTTCTCTCTCTCTAAGATTTTTATTTATTTATTTATTTATTTATTTATTTTATTTATTTATCAGAGGTGGGGGGAGAGCGAGCACAGGCAGACAGAATGGCAGGCAGAGGCAGAGGGAGAAGCAGGCTCCCTGCCGAGCAAGGAGCCCGATGTGGGACTCGATCCCAGGATGCTGGGATCATGACCTGAGCCGAAGGCAGCCGCTTAACCAACTGAGCCACCCAGGCGTCCCTCTCTAATAAATAAATTTTTTAAAAAAGAGGTAAATTAAATAAAAAATGTAGTTACTCATCTAGCAGTCACTATATTGGGTTGCATAGATACAGAAATTTCTAGAACCACAAATGTTCTGTTGGAAAGCACTGCTGTATACTACTGGTTGCCATCCTCTCTAGCACTGCCAAACCCCCTAGCTCCATCAAGTTAAAGTCTGGGAAAATTCCTGGCAGATAGCAGAGGCCATCAACACAAGGGCTGCCACACCCAAGAAGCAAATCACCTTTTAATTTCTAAGTTGTAAAAGGGGCCTTCCTATCAAGAATCCATGTTGTTTTCATGCTGAAGACTTACAGGCCATCCTATGTTGTGGGCTGGCAGAGAGACACCACATGATGAAGTGGAAAGTGCCCTGGAATGGGATTCAGGGGACATGAGCTCTCACTTCTGTTCTATGACTAGTTTCGTGCCTTTTGTCCTTACAGCCTCTCTAAGCCTCAGGTTCTGCATCTACAAAATGGAGATAACCAAACCAGTCTGTCTGGTTAAGTAAACAGAAAGGTATGACATCCTAAACAAATACAAGAATTTGTACTTGTGCAGGGACTGCATTGGTAGCCCGCCTTCAGGATTTATACCTCTGAGACTGTAGTGTGGACAATGATCCTTCTGGATCAGTTGCTCTCACTCTGGTTCTTCCTCCTCTTCTTTTTACCTTTTTTTTTTTTTTTTTTTAAGACTCATTTATTTATTTTGGAGAGAGAGAGTGTAGATGGGAGGAGGAGAAAGAGAGCATATTTTGAGCAGACTCCACGCTGAGCGTGGGACCCAACAGCGCTCCATCTCATGACCCTGGGATCATGACCTGAGCCAAAATCAAGAGTTGGACATTTAACCAACTGTGCCACCCTGGTGCTCCTCACCCTGGTTGTTTTGTGAGGATTTCTGGGAAGTCTGCCTACGGGTGAAGGATGTAGTCTCTGAGCTACTGTCTCTTTGAGAATGTCAGCAGATGTCATCTGTAATTTTGATTCATTTAAGAAGAAAGATGAATGAAACCTTCCCTCATATTCAACAGAAAGCTTCTGTTGGATCAGCCAGTGCTCACCAGGACACAGGCATTGCCACACATGTCACACCTGTGGGTGGGGCTACCTAGTCCATGTACCTGAAAGGGAAACTTCAACCAAGAGTTTTCTGAAGGAGAATATGGTGATTTTTCCTAAACATTATCAACCTCAAAATGTCCCAAATGTACCCCTAAATGGACAATTTAGAAACATCCAACAGGGGGCACCTGGGTGGCTCAGTGGGTTAAAGCCTCTGCCTTCTGCTCAGGTTATGATCCCAGGGACCTGGGACCAAGCCCCACATCGGGCTCTCTGCTCAGCAGGAAGCCTGCTTCCTCCTCTCTCTCTTCTGGCCTGTCTGCCTACATGTGATCTCTATCTGTCAAATAAATAAATAAAATCTTTAAAAAAAAAAAAAAAAAAAAAAAAAACATCCAACAGGGGTCATTATGTATTTATTGCCAGGCAACCTGATTTTTTTTTTTTTTTAATTTGACAGAGATCAGCAGTAGGCAGAGAGGCAGGCAGAGAGAGAGGAGGGGCTCGATCCCGGGACCCTGGGATCATGACCTGAGCTGAAGGCAGCGGCTTTAACCCACTGAGCCACCCAGGTGCCCCCAACCTGATTATTTTGAGAGGAGAAAGGCACTAGTCTTTGAGAATCTTTGAGTCTATGTCTGGACTACCTAGTCCTACTCCATGAGAATGAAGGGCATTCTTTGTCCTCACCCACTCTATGATTTGGGAGTCTTACTTTTTGGACCCAAAGAAATAATCAATTCACTACTGTATGTCAAGGAAAGATATGATGCTAACATTCCTCAGTTAGAATAGAGTTACCTCATGCCTATAGCTTGCTTGTCTTCAAGTTGCTCCAATAAGTATGACCATGGACCATACAGAGGCTCACCATATTGGTGGTGGTGGTGGTGGTGGGTGGGATACAGCTATACTCTGGGTTGGGGCTGCTCCTTTAGGAGAGAGAGGATATTCACCATAGTGCCATGGTCCTCAAATTTTAGTATTATCAGAATCACTTAAAGGGCTTGTTAAAATTTGAATTGCTTGGCCCCACTCGAAGTTGTTGATTCAGTTGGCTGGGGGTGGTGGTGGTGGTCAGGGATAGGGTTAGAGAATTTGCTTTTTTTTTAATAATTTGCATTTTTAACAGGTTGCTGGATGCTGCTGCTGCTGCTGCTGGTCCAAACACTACACTTTGAGAGTCTCTACTTTTAAGACTTTTCAAACTTGATCCCAGGTAGACACATGTAAAAGAAGGTATATTTCCTCTCTCTTACATCTGATACCAACTCAAGTGACTTAGACAAATAATGATAATAGTACTTACATAGTTTTACTGTTACAGACATGGTTTAAGTGCTTAAATACATTATCTCATTTAATTCTCACAGAAGTTGTATAAGAGTTGTGCATTTGGCTAGGATTTGAACAAAGGAATTCTGGCACCAGAGGCTAGAACCACTATACAACATTGCCTCTACCTCTCACTCTCATGCCTTTCCCATCTTTGTCCTCCTCCCTGGGCTGATGAGGATATCTCTTCCTTTAAGAGAGCACCACTGGGAGCCTACCCTGAATGTGATGCTAACAGCCTCAAGACTGTTCGAGGGTCGCCTTGGTCAAGTTTATTTTGAATACCTACTAACTGTAAGAGAGCACAGTTTCTTATTTGCCTACACCTTGACATTTGGGAGTCCCTTTGACTCAATGATTATTTTTCAAAGGATGTAGCAGTACTTGACAAAAAGAAAAATGGAAACATGAGTGAAGGAAGAGAAATGGTAAACAGGAAAGAGAAAATAATAAAGCAATAGGAAAAAGGGTAAAAATAACCAGATGGAAAGGTCAAGGTAGATAAAACATGGGAAATAAGGACTCTACAGGAGAAAAAAAAAATCCTAAAAATTAAGTGTGCATGTCAGAAAAGTTAAACTCTGGGTAGATGTCACACTAAAAAAACAGGAATATAAAACCTAAGAGTAGAACCAGTCAAGAGGAGGGAATGCAGGAAACGAGGAGGGGAAATTGGTGGTGAGGGTGGGGGGGGGGGAATGAAAGATGCCATTAATTGGATTTTGAACTCCAGTTATTATAATGGGGCATTTAAGCTATATCAACATTCTTCTTCATCTTTAGAATATTTTGCAATCTTTGAAAATACAGGAAATGCCATTTGATTTTGTCCCAACTCTGGCCACTCAAGTTCTGGTTGCCTGTTTATTTTTTCTTGAGCAGAAGAAGTTTCACTAAAGGTTGGCATGTGGGATAAATCTTTGAGAGGAAAGAGGGGGAAATAACTCAGGGGGAAGGAAGGATTCATTATGACAAGGGCCGGGTCAGGGAAATGGCCACATAACTGCATTCCTGAGAGGAAAGGCCTGAGGAAAATGAAACCTGCAGGAAGGCTGTTTGCTCGGCCCTGGGATCGAGTTGGGGTCGCTTCAGAGGCCAGTCACAGAGCCTGAGACTCTGAACATTCTGTTTTAAATTAAGAGCTGGGTTCACTCAAGGGGTACAGTGTGGGGAAGAGCATGGATGATGTCAGTTCATCTGAAAGCCTGTGTCCTGCATGGGAGCATCTCATCACTCTAGAAACCTCTCTAGAAGGTGACTGACTGTTCCATTAAATGGGGGCAAAGGATGGTGGGTTGAAGGGGGGAGGGCGGCCTCCCCCTATTACTCTACCCCCTGCCATCAGTCCGGTTCCTTTCTACACACTTCGCTTTTGATGTAATAGGAAACTTCTGAATTTGAAAATGAAATGCTTGCAGAATTGATTATCTCTTCCCTCCAAACTCACGCCCATCCGGTCCTGCGGTTTACACAGTCACTCTTCCTGCAAAGTCTTTCAGAAGGTGTTGTCTGGGGTTCCATCTCCCTCTTCCCCTAGACCTCCCTTGATGCTAGAGGAGAATTATCTGTGAGGCTGTATTACTCTACTTCATTGCATCTAAGACAACACTGAGTCTTAGAGAGAGGCATTGTTATTTCATGTGCCACTAAGAAAGAAAAAATCTTATTAAGCCATGATACATCATTGGTTATGAGATTTATCTCAACTGCAGAGAAGTTAGAATGTTCAATGAACACTCTTAGAATCCGTGAAATGTGGACTCTCCTCTATTTGACTGTAAGTTCTCTGCGAGAAGTGACTATGCCTGAGTCTCTTATCTCTGAAGACACCATCAAGGCAGATAATAGCCTTTTCTATTTCCAAAGCTCTCTTGCTAAAAACCGCTTTAAATTGAGAGAGACTTGGGGAGGGAGAGAGAAAGAGAGATAGAGAGAGGGAGACAGGCAGAGAGAGTGTTTGTGTTTGATTATGCATTTGCATAGCACATCACACCCAATTTGTACTTCAATTTTCCCGAGAAATTCAGGTACCAGGCAGGGAGAGAATTTAGCTGATCAGCTCAGAGATGTCATATGGTATAATCGTGGTCACAATGCCTATAGGAGTTAAAAGTAGGACCTAAAGCTAGGTCCACATCTAGCTTTTCTCTGTTTTCCACTTTCAGGATATAGGAAAAAGTAGAAAGATATGGACGGCTCACATCTCATTCCGGTTCCTGAGAAAACCCTTGCATTTGAGGAGAGAGTGAGGAAAGTTTCTGTGCCTCCTTGTGGTCGATCAGGGGGTCCCTTCCTTTAGCTCTGTGGTAACCTCCTGTCGGTATGTGCCACTCGGGGGGAGCTTCTACACATCAAGACTATCTAAACAGGCCATTAAATGATAGTAAAGTCACACAAGGGAATGACAGGTCAATAAATCCCCAACAACTTACGTTGCCTCCAAGGAGCTGGCTGTTGCTGAGTGTTGTTGTGTTTACATAAAATCAATTTTACAAGCAATCTTAAATAATTAGGGAAGACGCCATCATGGGATATTGTACATTCCTGGTAATATCTTCGGCATTCGTCTCATTGATCCCTTTTGTTTGATGGGGGGTTTGTGTGTGTTGTCCAAAGTGGCTATCTTGCGTTGGTGGTATAGTGGTGAGCATAGCTGCCTTCCAAAGTGGCTATCTTCTCTGATGGCTTGTTTATGAGATGCTGAAATTTTACCTCGTGAGGAACCAGGGCACATGTTCTTATCAGTTTTTACAGAATAAAGACCCTGAAGTTACCCATTAGCTGAGTCTTCATGAAGCTCTTTTTTTTTTTTTTTAAGCTCAGCTTTTTAGGTATTTTCTTTTAATTCTTTAATCCCACATGCTTAAAACATTTGTGGGGTAGATGAATGAGGGAAAGGGGTAGGTACCATCCATACTAAATCTAGAAGTTGCAGGAAACAACAACTAGGTTGGGTTTATGACAACAACGAACATCTAACCTCACATGGGTTTCTCTCTTCATTGTCTAGGCTTCTTGGGGATGCTCATTTTCCCTTTATCAAGTTTAAATAAAGAGGACCTTTCATTGACATAAAGCTCCCATTAATGATGCATTGCCCGGGTAGAGAATGGAAGCCAGGCTACCCCTAGGGACGACGTTTCCTTTAGGGAGTCCTGTGCCCGTCATTCACAGACCAGAGGCATCACATCACTTCAGCTGCTTCCTCAGGTAGAAGACAGCCACTATAGCTCGTGACGGTAGTGCTATAAATCCACATTTACCATGGGATGCCATGGGTTCCATCTGTTCCCTAAAGTGCCTACATAAACCAAGTCTCTGCACGCCATCTGCAAAGTGCCCTCGTGCGTGCATGCTGGCGTCTTCCACTAATGCAGTGCGGTGATTTTGCAACTTCAAATAAGGCTCATTTTAATTGTCATTGTTAAGATCAAATGCTTTGCAGCTGTCTCTGTGCTGCAGATGAAAAGCATTACTTTGATGGCCGACGTGATGAATTCTCACGTTCTATTTTCTCATCTAAATTACCACACTTTAGGGCCTGTGTCTACTATGTGCTTAACAAATATTTTTGAACTAATATATATATTTTGAACTTACACACACACACACATATGTATATATATGACTAGAAAGAGGTGCTGGACAGCAGTGGGGGGAAAATAGCAGACTCTCAGCTAAAAAGGTGGGTTCTGGCTATTTCTTAGCTGCAGAAGAGCCATATGACCTTGGCTATGTGTCTGAACCCTCTGGGCCTCAATTTCCTCCTTTGTAAAATGGGCATGTTGGATTAAGCAACTTAATCCTAGGTTCCGGCTAGCTCCAAAATTTTTATTTGAAATTTAACAATTTTTCACTCATAGGTAACTCTAATTTTGTTTGAATTTTCTTATCCAAGGAACATGACTCCATATGGAAATTCTGTCCTTCCTTTTCCTTGACAATCCCAGCTAAACCTTTATATAAACCAGCCCAGAGAGTTTAAGTTATCATTAATCACTTATTTTAAATGAAACCACATACTATAAAAGATGACTTAATTAACTCTGGCTGGTAATTTTTATCTGCTTAAGAAACCCTATTTCCTATTACTGTACTTTAAGTAAAAATAAAAGGCAATTTAAATAAAGAAGTATCTAACCCACACAGTGCCATGCCTGGCACGTAAGAATGCTTCTATTCTGTTAGGACTGTTTATATGACCTCCTCATATGCTTATCTACACATTTCTCCCTCTGTCTGCCTCGGGGAGGACAAAAGCAGTACACAGCTCTGAACACTGTTTTGTCCAATCCCCTTTTCAATATGGTTAGTATTTAGTCTAACAAGAAAAGCAGAGAAGGGACGATTAGACAAGATCCAGGAATACCTGTCCTTTTGGTGCTGAAAAGCTCAATTGCGTGGGGCATGTCTGAGCAGAATCTGTCATTAACACAATGTACTATTTGTCCAAACATCTGTAGGTCACATTATTTCTCTATAAGCCGTTGAGAGCAAAAGCAAAACCAAGACGGTTATTAATCACTTACTCAGTATTTCTCAAACAACACTGGAAAAAAAAAAAAAAACCAAAACCATGAACATAATGCATTGAAAGAAGATAACACAGAAGAAAAACAAGGCATTTTTCACTATTGTGAAATGAGCCCACCCAGGTCCCATCAGGTCCATGTTTTACACACAGTATATTGGGTAGGCTTTGGGGACCAGGAGGGGTTGCAGACGGGACCAATGCCTAACTAAAGACAGCCTGGTAGTTCTCATTTCTACCAGAAGAAAACAAAAGCTCAGATTTGCACATCTTCAATATTTGTGTTGGAATTGCTTCCACCAGGAAACCCAAATGGATGCAATGAACCAAACAGTCCTTGGGACAGCCTGATAGCATCAGACACAGGTAGACCTGGGTAGAAAAATTCAAGTGTTCATTAATGCCAAAGAAAAAGAAATAGTGTGGTTTCCTGGCTATCCACAGCTGTCAAGCTGATACAGAATGGTCTAGGTGGGTGCACTTTTACACATCTGTCAGCAAAACCTCTTTCCAAATAAAAAAATCTACTGCTCAGGAACAGCACATGTATTGTTGGCTTTCCCAGGAGGACTTCAGTTTTAAAGTGTGGATTATGAGGTGACATGAAGGCATGGTTGTGTTCGGGACCACAGGGACTGGTAATCACTCAGGGACAAAAGTTTCCTTTTCTTTCAGTGTTCCCTACACTCGAGACAACACTTAGATACAAATTGGAAGCATGTCTGGTTGGACTCTGGGCATCCCACAAACATCAGCCCCTCTGGTGTCCTATGCATCAGACACTCTGCTGGGTGGTTAACAGGGGCTTCCTGGGAGGTAGGATGGTAATATTGTGGGGGTACCCAAAGAGGAGTGAGAAAAATACCATTTTAAGTGGCTGATTCTATGTACAGCCGTAATAATAACTTATCTTTGAGGTTTTCTTAATAAACAGTGCAATATGTTGGACCTACGAAAAAAATACTACACTAAGAGCTAACATTTACAGAGTACTCCCTATGGGTCAGGCATGGTTTTAAGAGCTTTACATGGATTAACTCATTTATTCCTCATTAATCCTGAAGAGGTAGGTGTAATATTATCCCCGTTTCACAGATGAGGAAATTGAACCACAGGGAGATTCAGTAATGTCCTCCAGGCCCCAGAGCCAGCAAATGGTTGGTAGAAACTTGAATCCTGTGAGTCTGGCTTTGGATTCCATGCTTTTAATCATGCTTATTGGAAAAAAAAAAAAAAAAAAAAGATGTGACTAAAAGATTATAGCTGGTCACAAGCAGAACCTTGGTTTTAATCATGGTACATGTGTCCCAGCATACATCTGTGTTTATACATAGAGAATTTAGTGGCGAAAAGGATTGTATGGATTCTCTCACCCAATAGGTGATCATCTATTAACTGTTAGATAACAAAAGATAGCCACCCAAAGGATCTAGGTTTACCTCAAATGAATGTATTTATTATTTAACTGATATGTGACAGCCCCTTTTGGTCCTCTTAGCCGTCAGAATTTTAAAATGGTACTTCTTCAATTCCAACAATTAGTTACAAGAGCCCAAGGACCCCAAAGTAACCAGTCACCTTGCTTGACTCAACAATCACCAGACCACGGCAAAGCTCCTCTGTGAGGTGGTAACCATTCATATTAAAGCAACGACACCTCATACAGGAAACGTCACGGTTGAGGATTGATGGGTGTGATGTTGCCTACAACACTTACAGTTCTCTAGACATGAAATAGATCATCATTATGAGCCAATTCGGCTCCAACAATAGGGTGGTAGAGATACATCGTTATTATTGTGAAGGCACTGGCTCACCTACTATGCGTGGGGTCCTGTATTTATTCCCTCATTTGAAGCTAATGGTTTTTCAGAAGTGGAATATGCTGATGGACAATAATTTTCCAGGCTTTATTTTCTCCCTGGCAGATCTCCTGTAACAGTTTCGGTGCCTAGCACTTTTGGAGTAATGATTTTTCATTGTTTTTTTTGACAACCTGGTTTCTTTCTCCCTACTTTAAGTTTTCAGTGAAGGCTATTCTCAGCCTGGAAGATAAGCAGTGCTTCCTGCACTAAATAAAAGGTATGGGTTTTAGAAGAGATAACGCAGGAACACACAAGAACATAATATAATTGTAGAGTCTATTCTCCCTCGTGGAGTTTTTCTGAATGCTGTCCTGTAGTTCTTTCCTGGGCAAAGTCAAGGTTAGCACTGCTCCGTGTAGCTAAATTTCTGCTAGAGTCATAAACACCTGAAGACAGACACCTTGTTCACTCTGAAGAGTGCAAGATACTTGTTAGGCTGACTCATTCATCCCAGAGGGAGTCTATGGGGGACATATTCTAGATGTCCCTCTAGATCCCCACTCTTCTTGCCTCTGGAAGCTAACATCTACTCTGGCTTCTGGTTGGAGATTGATTGGCCCGTAAAGGAGACTAAGGTTCAGCTGCCTACCCCCCAGCTCCCGCCCAGGAACAGCAGGTGGCCGCCATTCTACCACAAAGGCCCCAGGTCCTATAGAGGTCGCTGTCTCTTACCCACCCCGTGACTTGGCCCCTGTGTCCTCCCCTCCCCCTGCATGTCTAGGCTGGATAACGAAGCCCCGCGGTGGCTCCCTGAGCACTTCTTCGTCTGTCATTGACCTCTCTTAACCGACCCACCCCTTTATATTCTCCTTAATTAACCAACACATTTTCTGCAGGGAAGATACCTGATATGAAGTCCTGTTTTGGAACAAATGATCCTGAGACTTGTTCCTCTGGTCCCAGTCCTAGCACCGTGTTTCCTGCTGCTCACTGTTTCTTCCCGCATGCTCCCACATGTGACTATGTGAACACATCTTCATGTCTGACTATGCTCTTCAAATGCTGACCCTAGTCCCTGGCTTTTACATCCAGCTATGTCCACTCAGCCTTCCTCTTCTGACCATTCATGCTGCCCATGCTCATTTTTGTGCCCCTTAGGAAGGCAGGAGGCTTAGGAACATTCCAACTCAAATGTAACTTTGTTTGCTAGTGCCTTGAATTATCAAAACACACCTGAAGACCTAATGTCAACATGAGCCTCCTCCAGCGTTTTGGGTGGTTTGGGTTTTTGCATATAGAACGGTTTCCCAACCATGTACTCTACTGAACCATATCTGGCTCTGGCTTCTCATCTGTGAACCACCCTGGTTTCTGGCTCATTTTTTTCCCTGCCTATTAGTGCCCCAACACCTGAGGTGGGACCTCAAACCAAGACAAAGAAAAATGGCTTTTCTTTCCTGATACAGTTCAAGTCACCAATAGGTATGGACCACTGACTCACACATTAGAAGGAACTGTGAGACGTTTTGTGGTCCATCCTCTGCCATGGTAGGATAAGGGAGCCTGAAGACCCATCAGAAAAGATTAAAACTCCCAAAATGCAGGTCTGAAGACTATGAAGCAATTAGTTCTTTTTTTATTTTTTTTTAAGATTTTATTTATTTATCTGACAGAGAGAGAGGTCACAAGTAGGCAGAGAGGCAGGCAGAGAGAGAGAGGGAAGCAGGCTCCCTTTTGAGCAGAGAGCCAGATGTGGGGTCCATCCCAGGACCCTGAGATCATGACCTGAGCCGAAGGCAGAGGCTTAACCCACTGAGCCACCCAGGCGTCCCCAATTAGTTCTTTATAGACTGGAATTTATAGTGAAAAAATGATTAGAGGAGAAGAAATATTTAGGATATCTAAACACTAACAGGATTGTGTTTTCTTCTGGCAGCTTCTGGCAGCTTCTTCTCACTCCTTCTCTTTCTAGTACCCCAAAAGCAATGTCTCAAAAGTACGAGGTCTTTCATGTGCCTTCTAATGGTCTTCTCTATTTTTCTGGATCCTCCTATTCACTGGGCCCTCTCTTCCTTCCTTCCTTCCTTCCTTCCTTCCTTCCTTAGATTTTATTTTTAAGTTCTTTCTATGTCCAGTGTGGAGCCTGAACCTGCAACCCTGAGATTAAGAGTCGCACACTTCCATGACTGAGCCAGGCAGCCCCCCTCTTGATTTTTTATGTTTGCTTTTCGTCGAACAGAACTTCAAGCCCCATCTTTGCCTCCACCCTTCTCTTATTATTTCTCTTTTCATCCTCTCTCTTCCCCCCTTTCCTCTCTTTTCAAGAAATCTCATCTTGACTATGGCTTTCAAAAGCATCTCCATGCCAAAGACTCCAAAAGTTATACCGCTAGGCTGACCTCCCTCCTGAACTCTAGACTTGTGTATCTAACAGCCTATTTGAGTTATCATCTCCCTTGGATGTGTGGTAAGTATTCCAAATGCACATATCCACACCAGAACATGCGACTTTCCTTCCTACCAGGTGTTCTCCACCCAACCTTGCTCTTCTGTCACTCTTCTTCATGTCAGTTAAAGATACCACTGGTCAGCCCACTGTTTAGGACATAGACTGAATTCTTCTCTTTCTCTTACACCCACAATTCTAAATTGTCAGTAAGTCCTATGATTCCATCTCTAACACATATTCCATATTCACTTATTTCTCTCTCTCTCTCTCTGAAATTAGAAACCACCATTTTCCCTTGCCCAGAGCATGCTAAGCCTCCTAATTGGTCTTTTGGCTTCCACTATTATCTCCCCTACAAACACTTCTCCTTGGAGTAGTCAGAGTATGATTTATTTAAGTCAATGATTCTCATCTGGGCTGATCTTGTCCCCCAGGGGACATTTGGCAATGTGTGGATGTATTTTTGGTTGCCTCAACTGGTTAATGGGTTCTATTGGCATCTAGGGGGTAGAAGCCAGGGATGTCGATAGACCCATGCACAAGATGGCCCCCAAAACAAAGAACTGTCTGGCCCTAAATGCTAAGTGCTGAGGGTGAGAAACCATAATTTAAATGGAAATCAGACCATGTCATATACCTCTTTAAAATGCTCTGATGGTTTCTGCTTATATTTAAAATCTATACTTTTCTATCATGGCCCCCAAGGCTTTAGATGATGTGGTCCCTCTATGCTTCCTAACCCTTATTATGCAATCCTTTCCCCCATTCGTACTGTCCCTCAAGCAGGCCAGGCTTATTCCTCAAGTTACTGAAGAAACTGTGAACCTGAAATGTCCATCGCCCAGATTTTCACAGGGTTCAAGGTCACATGTTGCCTCTTTAGCAAGGCCTTTCCTGACCACCCGGTCTCAGATACTATCATATTTCCTTTCTTTGTCTGTACTTTCTTTCATACCATCATATTTTATTTTATTTTTGCATTTATTTTTTTTCTGGTTTACATATTGCTTATGTATTGATTATTAGCTGGGGAAAGCTGGGAATATTCTCACAGCTACAGTAAATGTTCTATAAATATTTGTTGAATAGATTATGTTTGTATAGTAAGGGTTTCCAAGCTTTCTGTGTCTTGAGTGACCTAAAGAACATCTATCTGCAAGAATAATTTTTGCTTCAGGACCACCATTTTTCAAAAACACCTAAGGACCACTTCCCACAGGATATGTACTCTTATCATTTCTAAATGCTTACAATCTTTTCTTCACTGGTCTTGCAAATTTATCCATTTGTTCATTATTTCAATAATCAGCATGTCAGAAACCACGGAAGATCCTTTGTTCTTCACAACAGACAAAAAACATCTCTAATCCTTGAGAAACTTCTCAGGCTTGGCTTGCCTGCACCACCTTCCCAGAAATCAGATTTGATAATATTACTTCTCCTCATATGATTTGGCCCATCAGCACTGCTGTGAGCTGGATGGTGTCCCCCAACACATCCCTCCCCTCACCACCAAAAAGGATTTGTCCATATCATAACCTAGAGAACTGGGGAACGTGACCTTATATGAAAAAAAGAATGTTTACAGATATAATTAAGGATCCTTAGATGAAATCATCCTGGATTATCCTAAATCCAATGGCTAGTGTCCTTAGAAGAGACACAGAGTGGCGAGACACGGACAAAGGAGGAGAGCGTTCTGCTGGTGCCTGGGTGGCTCTGTCAGTTGAGCATCTGACTCTTGATTTTTGGCTCAGGTCATGAGCTCAGGGTTGTGAGATTGAGCCCCGCATCAGGCTCCCTGCCTGCTGGGAAGTCTGCTCGAGATTTTCTCTCCCTTCCCCTTGGCCCCTCCCTCTGCTTGCACTCTCAAAGAAGTAAAGGCTAAAAAAAAAAAAAAAAAAAAGAAAGAAAGAAAGAAAAGAAGAGGAGAGGATGGATTCTGGAAATGGAGGCAGAGTGCTCGCTTCGGCAGCACATATACTAAAATTGGAAATGGAGGCAGAGATTGGAACCATGTAACTACAAGCCTCAAAAGCTGGAAGAGGTAAGAAAGATTCTCTGTCTTAGAAACCCCCAGAAGGAGCATGACCCAGCTGAATTTTGGACTTCTGGCCTTCATAAGTGTGAGAGAATAACTTTCCATTGTTTAAAACCACCAAGTATTTGGTCATTCTTGAGGGAAGCCATTGTAAGTGAACATAAGTACTTGCAACCATGTACATCTAGAACCTCAGCTTGTCAAAGAGGTACTCCTGGCTCTGTCCTCTGCTTTTCCAGTCTCATCTCTAGCTTCTGGAACTGTTTTCCATATGCTGCCCCTTTTTCCCAGGTGCATGAGCCCTGCTTGAGTCAGACAGGAATATTTAATGTTCTCTAAAAACTCCCTCTTCTTTTATGCTTCATCTGGTCCTTTTGGCCGTCCTATTCTTCCACCCATTTCCCACTTGAGTTAAGCTAGTGAACTCTTACTCATATTTCAAAGCCCAATTTATATTGCCCTGGTCCCTCACTTTCACTTACAGTACCTCTGGAAGCACTTTACTACCATATGGTACTAGTTACTCCCCTATGGATTTTCCAGAGCTGGAATACCTCCCTTTACTATAACACTAATTTTTATGCTACTATATTTTGAGGACTAAATTTTATTCATTTTAATGATAGAGCATTTCATGAATGCAATCTCCTTGTTTTAAAAGAGCATTCTAGATAAAGTTAACGTATCCCTTTAACTACCCTTACCGAAAAAGTGTTGTTCTCCCCAGAGATATGGCTTGCATGTTTCCAATCTATTTTATCTGTGTACATAAATCTTAGAATTTTGAAATTGTGTGTTTTTAAAATTATACAAGTTATATGTATGCATGTGTGACTGTGTGTGTGTGTGTATGTGTGTGTGTGTGTGGTTTTTCAGTTCTCTTGAGATTACCCTCTAGGTGCTTATCAAAATCTGAATAAGTAAAGAAACTGCTATGTAGTTAAAAACATGGGAACTGTGTTCTCCACCTACTTCCCTATCCAGGAGAAAATAATTACAATTGGAGATGTCACACATCCAGTCATAAAAATGCCATCAGTAGTTTGCATGTGCAATTAAATCTATGTATAAGTAGGGCTTTATAAGAGCACATAACCCTCTCTGCTTCCACACTTGTATTTATGAAGCAGCACAGGCAGACAGTTGATTCCTCGGTGAGGAATTACTCATAGGGGCCCCGATCACCTGCCAGAGTTCACAGGTAAGAAACGGAGGCCAGGGAGAGACGAGGAGTAATGGACCCCACTGGCTGACCCCTGGGCTAGCACTACGTACAATTAGGCAGACTGCATTTAAATTGTAATGAACACACCTGGAAATCTGCTTGCAATTAGAAAGGGATAATGAACTCATCTATCAAGGTCAGGTCTGTATGTCAGCGGCTTAGGCAGCAGGACCAGAAATGCCTTGAGATGATGTGGGTTTTCAATGAAAACACATACAATTCCTCATAAGCAGAATGCTGCCTTTTGCATTTGTGTGCAGATATATTTTTGGTCTTTAACTAGATGAAAGAGAGTGTATGTGTAACGAAACAATGTATTGTAACGAACATCTCTCAGATTGTCCGTATTTGTGAGCATGATGTACATCCTAATTATGGCAAATATGAATGATAACCACTAAGTTTTTTCTCACATAAGGTGGTGAGCTATTTATGGCTACTTTGTTGCCTATTGTTCTGTTCAAAGAGTTCTTTAGTTTCTCCTAAATGCAAGAGAAAAATTCTCAGTTGCCTGGTCTACCAGTTAGTTCCCCAATCCTCACATTCCATGGAATGATTAAAAAAAAACAAACCAATAAACAAATTTGGGGTTTGTTACAGCTTGCCAACTTTTCATTTTGACAAGGAAGGAAATTCAGAAAGAAAAACAAGTTATTTACTGCCATCTCATTTCATAAAAGGAAAGATGTTTAAGCTCCCCACCTCCTCAAAAAGGGAAGAAGGAGATTCTCAGAATGAAAGGAAGTCTTTTAGCTTTAAGAAATCAGGTTTATAAAAAAAAAATTTAAGCTTACAAAAATATTTTCTTATATTTTCTTGTTGAACAGAAGAGCATTGAAAACTGGATCGCCTACAAGCCTGTGGTGGGAAATCACCTTTCCAGCTTGGCTGCTTTCATATTCCTTTGAATCTTCTGAAATTCTCCTATGAAATCCAATATGGCCACTGTTTCCCTGGGCTAGGGGATTGATGCAAATCCACCAGCATTTACTGAGGCCCTACTATGTGCTCAGGCCTCAGGTAGGTGCTTTACCAAAGGACACTAAAGCAGAAATGCTAACCTATAAAGTTAAGATGTGTTCATTTCTGTGCTCCCTTTTGCCATTTCAGCCAGGCTAGTATTTGACAAAAACCAGAATATGGGGAGAAAATTCTTATGAAAGTATGATGGATACCATTATGCTGGGTGTCAAAAAAGAACGTGGAAATGCTACCTCAGTGTGGAACTTTCTGTCAAAATAATGTCCATGCCAATGTTGGAAACACAATTTTCAAATACACATTAATAAACAAGTCTATCATTTACTTTTCCTGGAGGTTATTCCAACTTGAGGGAAGGCTGGAGAGTCTTTTTAGAATTCTAGTTTCATGGTTCAGACTGACAAGAAGATAGTGATGGAGTATGAACTCTTGCCTGGCATAAAATGAGCACCAGACAGGCTGCCTATTTAGGGTCATCCCCTCCTTCCCCTCTCTCAATCATCTTTTTTTTTTTGAAATGACATTCTGTTGCCAAAATCCTGAGGGTTCTACCACAGAGAAGGCAAAAAATGGCTAAGTTTGGACCTAACTATGTGCTCACCACTCTGGGAGTAGTCTCCTCACTTCATGAGTAAACTCAGGCCTGTGAACTCCTCTTGATATGAGGGTAATATCTGGGAAATGCTCTCCCCCAAGACCCTTGAAATAACCCATTTTCTCTGTCCCACAGAGACTTCAGTGGCAGAGATCCAGCCCATGCTGACAATATAGCAAACAACTCTCAAGAGAGATTAATAAGAACAAGTTCCCTCCCAAAGGTGAACTTCTGAAAAGAGTGGTTGACAGGTGTTTAGGAATCATAAACCACAAATAATTTGTGTTCTGTAGATTATTTCATTTTTTAGTGATCTTCTCCCCCCCTCCACCCATTTTAAAAGATCTGTTTCCAACAGTTTTCCAGGGATCTTAGTACTGTCTGTGCAGATTCTACAACTTCTCACAACATAAGTTGTTTCTGTTAAGCTGATCATTTGCTTCACATAATTAGAAAATAATTGCAATTTTTGTGTAGGTATTGAATTAATGGTGGATTTAGTGTGTCTCATAGGAAAATGTCCATGATAAGTAATCTGTCCTACACTCTCCATAGGATGCTTACATTTCTAGGGGTGTGGTGTTTAAAAAAAAAAATGGCCACACTAAGAATAAGTCCTAGTCATGTTCTATGTCCATTCTCTGACAACATGGATGAAATAAGTGAAATAAGTGAAATAAGTCAGAGAGAGAAAGACAAATACCATATGATTTCATTGACGTGTGGAATCGAAAAAACAAAACAACAAATAAACAAAAAGCAGAAGCAGAACCATAAACGCAGAGAACAAATTGATGGTTACCAGAGGGGAGTGGGGGAAGGGGGATGGGAAAAATGGGTGAAGGGAAATAGGAGGTACAGGCTTCTAGCTGTGGAATGAATAAGTCACAGGGATGAAAGTACAACCCAGGGAATATTGTCAAGGGCTCTGTAATAGCATTGCGTGATGACAGGTGGGAGCTACACTTGGGGGAGCAGCACATAATGTGCAGACTTGGTGAGTCACTATGTTGTAGACCTGCAACTAATGTCATGTTGTGTGTAACTATACTTCCATTGAAACGTAAATAAATAAATTTTTTCAAATGGCCATACTTCATTGGGACACCTTTCCCACAGAGAGATGGGGTCTCTGTTCCCTCTCTCTGAATGGAGGCCTGCTGTGGATATTTAAATATGGCAGAAGTGTTGCCATAGGACTTCCAAGGTAAGGTCATAAAAAGTTGTGCTGTTTCCATCTTGTTCTTTGGAGCTGCCATGTACTAAGTTTGATTACTCTGAGGCCTCCACGTTGTGAGGAAGCCCAAAATACATGGAAGATGAGGCATGTTGGTCCACAGTCCCAGTCCTCAAGTCATTGTATCCCAGGTTTTAACACACATGAGTGAGTTATCCTCTATGGGATTACAATGTCCAGCCTCCCAGTCATTCCTGGTCTCCAGGTATGGTCACCAGAGACTCTAGACATTGTGGAGTAGAGGTAAGCCATCTTGGTTGCACTTTGTCCAAATCCTTAACTCAGAATCTATGAGCAGAATAAATGGTTGCTTTAGAACACAAAGCTGTGTATAGTTTGTTGCTTTATGCTTTATGCCACTAAGTTTTGGGTGGTTTGTGACCCAGCAGTTGTAACTCAAACATAGGACATTCTTTCAGTTTGGGGGAATAGAAAGCCTAGATGGCTTATTTAGACTCTTTTTTTTTCTTTTTTCTTTTTTAGAGAGGATATACAGAGCCTGGGAGCATAGATGGCTTCATTCAGAGGCATTTTTTAGGGCCTTTGGGAGATAGGAAACTTCCTTCAGATATTCCCCAAATAACAATCAAAACAACGTAGGAGATGGGCAATATCAAATTGAAAACTTAGTTCTTAATGAATCAAATGACAGTGATAATAATTGGATACCCGGAGAATGACAGGACTGAGACATATTCCAGAAGTGTAATGAAAGCTGATAACGAAAATAGTTTTAATAGGGGCACGGATGCATTTTAATTATCAAAATGATAAAGTGCTTATGTACACCTTCTATAAACAGAGCGGGCTTGTACAAGCCTTTCAGAAATTCTATTAATTTCAGTTGTTCCACATTGAGTTAGAGGTGCTCACAGGGCAAGATTACCAGGCACTGCTCCTCGTGATTTCCTCTCACCTTCCACATCAAGTAGCAAAACCCCTTACTCTGGTATTCCAGGCCCCATACAGTATAGCCCAAATTCATCTTACATTACTCTCCTACTTTACCACCCACTCAAGCCAAATGGTTCCTCTAACATCTCTGAGCTTCTTGCATGTTGTTCATTCTGCCTAGGACACAGGTCCTTCATCCTGGGTTCGTGGATGAGTCCCAGGGTGTGTGTAAGCTTCCTGGAAGTGATTGCAAAGTTTCATGTAAATTTGCATATGTGCATCATTCTGGGAAGGAGGGGACTGGGATCCAAACCTGTTTAAAAACTACAATTCCCCCTCCCCCCCTTTTTTTTTTAACAAAAATAACCCTAATTCCCCCATGAATACACTTACTCACTTATTGACAAATGTTTATTTAGAGCTGTTATGTGCTAGGTATTGTTCCCAGCATCTGGGATACAGCAATGAACAAAACAAACAAGGATCCTCTTCTCTTGGAACTTACATTCTAAGCAGAAGGATGTAGAATATAGATCACATAATAAACAGACAAATGAAAAACAGATATATAAATTATAGAGTATGCCAACATTTAAGTTTTATGGGGAAAAAAGAGAGCCTATAAGGCGAATCAGAAAGGCTGGTCGGGGAGCGGGGGATTCAATTTTAAATAAAATGCTCCAAATAGGTCCCATTAAGGTGACACTTAAGCAAAGCATTACAGGTGGCGAATGGGTGATCTATATGGACAGCTGGGAGGAAAGCACTCAAGCTTGGGGGAACACCAGGGCAAAGGCCCTGACTGGAAGTCCATCTTGCATGGAAGAGAAACAGCAAGAAGGCAATCTGGCTAAAGCAAAGTCAGGGAAGGGAATGAAAGAAGAGTAGGAGGTAAGGCTATGAGGCACCATCGATCATGTACAACTTTGAGAGAAATGGGAAGCATAGGAGGATACTGGGCAATGAATGATGGGATCTGATCTGTGCATAAGTCAGATGCTGCGTGAGAGAGAAAGAAAGGGGACAAGGATGATGCCAAGGTTTGTAGCCCCGAACAATTGGAAGGATGGCTGTCATCAATCAAGACAGGGAAGTCCATAGGGGAGCACTTTTTGGGGGGCAAGGTTGGGAATTGTGCTTTGGATGTGCTAAATTAGATATGCAAGTGGGGATGTCTAGTTGGCAGCTGAATGAGTCAGAAATTCCAGGGGAAGGTTCAGCTGGGGATAAACGCTTGGGAGCCATCAATTTTAAATATTAAGGAGAGCCATCCCCCGTGACCTACAACCCTGTTCTGATCCTCTAAGACATTTTGCTGTACTTCCCTAGTGAAAATTTCTTTGTACTATAGTTTTCTATATGCTTTTCTCATTTGCCTTACTGGAAAATAAAGCCCTCAAATTGTGTTCATCCAGCTTTCTATCCCTTGTTTTGCCTCCAAAAAATATTGGTTTAAACTTCTTTCTGTTAGGCTTTCATATTTCAATTGCCAAGGTCTTGTATATGGATTGAAAGTAATAAGTTCATTTTCTTTTCTTCTTACTCAACATTTGCCTTAAAATTCATGCTCTGTTTTCATTTTCTCCTTAATGCAAATCATTAGCAAACCAATTTTCTCTTTTAAAAAGAGAGTATTCAGAAAAAAACAAACACTAAGAATATTTGATGTAAATAAAATGGAAAATACATCAAAAGGCAAAATGCAAAGTTAAAAAAAATTCTCCTTTTAGAGTGTCTCTGAAAATTGGCTTTTGTATTCTGCTCTCACTTAGCTGGGTGTAATTAGTGGCTCGGTGGGTCTCAAGTTTCTTATCCAAAAGATAAAGAAACTTGGCTAGAAGATTCTAAAATTCTACAAATACTTCTTTTCAAAAAACCCAGAATGGCTCTATTAAATCACTCAAATTGCTGGCAATACACCATTTACTCTCTTTAAAATTATATGTGATCAGGATAAATATCAGTAAGAACTAGATCTTGTAGTCCATAATCTTCACTACAAATCCTTTCTATTAACTTGCAAATAGAGAATATATATTTTTTTAAATAAAAGGAAATTCTCAGGAATGTTATTGGGCATTTTCTGTGTAAGGATTAAAAATAGTCTTTTTTTCTGAGTTCCTGTTTACCATTTTTTTCCTAATTAATAATAGCTAAGTCTATTATAGATGTATCCTATAAAAAATAAACCTAATCATGAGGCAAACAAAATTATTCTCTGTGTTCTGGCCTGAGTGCCTTTCACGAGACTCTAGGATACCATCTGCATCACTAAACTGAATTTTGTGATTCTTACATTAAAACTACTTCAGTTAATTATGAGGTTTTGAAAAGTTTTGAATCTGCATCTCGTTTTTCTCTTCTATTCAAGCCTACTTTGGGGGGGCGGGGGGTTGGGTATTTACTCATTATGCTCATGATTAACTCACACATGGATCCTCTCAGAACTGATTTAAGGAAACTATCTGTAGAATAATGATAATTAAAATAAACTGGTCAGGTGAGGCTCAGTGGTTAGAAGTTAACCACAGGTACAGAAGGGGGACAAAAACAAACAAACAAAACCCCCGCTAGCCAAAGAAACTCCTGATAAGAAAAGTTGAAGAGGCTTTGATTGAGGCATCTTGCTATGTGACAGAGGGGTTAAATGACAGGAATTCCATCAGATTACTTCAGAGTTTGAAAGCCCTTGGAGCGTGATGGGTTGGCTGGTCAAGGAGAACCTTGCCCTCAGAAGAGACAGACAGGAAAGATGGAAACAACAACAAAACCACCACCACCACAACTGGCCCAGCGGGGGCAGATGGCCTCTGAGGCCTTCTCCTGGTCGGGTGCATCCATACAAGCCCCAGTGTTACCTTTTGGAACCAGACTGATTTAAAAAAAGAAATAACTGTGCAGCAGCTGGCCTAGGTCAGGCAGTATTCTACGAGTTTCTACGAGTATTCTATATGAGTATTAGACAAAATATCTAATTTTCCTGCAAATGTGAGAAGGAAAACAGCATTAGTATCTCTAGTCTTTTCATGAGGGCTAAAGACACAGAGGGTCTTAAAACTTGCCCCAAGTTGTATAGTTTGTAAGTGGCTGAGCTGGGATTTGAACCTCAACCATCTGAATCCAGAGTGTGTGTGCACTGTCGCTATACTGTGCTGGAAGGAAATGGAAAAAACACTGCAAACGAATTTATGTGACTCAAAACTCCTATTTTTTCCATTTCATGAAACTCCTAGGGAACATCCTTCATCATTCAACAGTTGAATAGTAGCAAAGCACAGGCTATTTTTTAAGTATTAACACCTCTATGCTCCCTAAGTGTGTACAACTCTGTTACTGATAAATCAAAGCCAGCGAAGGCAAAACAAAATAACCAGGGCATTTAACTCAGAGTAGGCTACTGGGATGCATGGTTTAGTTTACACTGAGTGGGCTGAAAGGCAGGCATTGGGGGGAAACTTGCAAGTTTAGCTTCCCGTTGTACAACACATGATGAGAAATAATAATTTAGTTTGCTTGTACCCTGGGAAGCTTTTCCATAGCCTGTGAGAGTTCCTTTTCTCCTTTGTACAAAATAATAGAAAATAAAATAATTAGTAGCTTACACTTCTGGGTCCAAGAGGATGTTGATACAAGTTTTGGAAATGAGAAGAACAGACCACCCCCAAGAGGAAATTCCAGAGAGGAAAAGCATAGTATCAGCGCACACATGATCATAACCTGATTTCGCATCCTTTCAAACCACAGTCTCCTCAAGGATTTTCCTGATTACTGTCTTCAGAAGCATGAAAAAGTTACACGGGATTTTCCTGATTATTGAATGCAAAAGCATGAGAAAGTTCCATGAGTCACACGATAGACTTGTCTAATTTGAAGTCTACCACCGGGCAGTTTGGAGGGTTACAATTTTATTACTGCTACAGAGCAGTTCTGGGAAAAGGAAAATATGTTAGTTAGAAGAAATCACATTCTCTAAGTAGACCAGAATCTTTCAATCACTTACTCTTAAACTTTTCTTTTTCTTTTTTTGGGGGGTGGTGGGAATGGGGTGGGTCGCAGATCCCTTTGAGAATTTGAAGAAAGCTGGGGAGTACACATGTACTCTCGCAGAAAAATGCATGGGTATAGGGGCACCTGGGTGGTTCAGTTGGTTAAGGGTCTGACTTCAGCTAAGATCATGATCTCAGGGTTCTGGGATCCAGCCCCACACACAAGAAGCCCCTCACTGAACACTTCCTTGAGCTCTACCACAGGCTCCATGCTCCACAGGGAGTCTGCTTGTCCCTCTCCCTTTCCCTCTGCTCCTCCATGTACTCATGCTAGCTCACTCTCTCAAATAAATAAAATACTAAAAAAGAAAAAAGAATAACTTCTTGGATACAGAGTTATACTGAATTTTATTTCTTTTTTTTTTTTTAAAGTTTTATTTATTTACTTGACAGACAGAGATCACAAGCAGGCAGAGAGGCAGGCAGAGAGAGAGGGGGAAGCAGGCTCCCTGCTGAGCAGAGAGCCTGATGTGGGGCTCGATCCCAGGACCCTGAGATCATGACCTAAGCCGAAGGCAGAGTCTTAACCCACTGAGCCACCCAGCCACCCCTGAATTTTATTTCAAATCTCTTAACTCTCTTTCCTTAGAAACCATGTTATGTATTTCAGTCCTGATGGAATTCCACGGACAGTTTAAGATGATAGCATGGCACTACCGGAGCCAGGCTTACTATTGCAACTAACTGGCTCAAAGACCATTGTTCAAACTGAAGCAATTCTCTGGTCTCCATGTAATCACCTGTCCCAAGGAGGCGATGTAAGGTTAGGAAGTATGGAAATACCCAGCTATGGTTGCCCACCTCAAATGTTAAGAGTTATCAGACAGGTTGGGGCACCTGGGTGGCTCAAACGGTTGAAGATCTGACTCTTGGTTTTGGCCCAGTTCATGATCTCATGGGTCATGGTATGGAGCCCTGTGTGGCGGCCTCCGAGCTCAGCAGGGAATTGGCTTGAAGATTCTCTCCTTCAGCCTCTCCTCCCTCTAAAATAAATAAATCTTAAAAAAAAAAAAAGTTATCAGAGAGGCAAGGAATAACCTGAATTGCGGTTTTGATTGCTTATTTTCCCAAATATTTCTGAATCTACTTGGGTAAGACAGAAGAATCTCAGCAAAGGTTTTACTCCAGGGAGTATGAATCTTAGAGTTGAGTTGAAGAAGAGAGAATCAGTTTCCAGTTGAAAACCAGATAGAATCAGATAAAACAGGGGGAAAAAAGGGTCTTTCACAGGGATCCCCATTGATACTGCCAAGCGTAGGAAGCAAACGTAGATTGTCCAGGGTAAAATTTCATCTTTCATTCACTCCTTCATTACTTACTCATTAATTAATTTCAACGAATTTCCACTGAGACTCTAGGAAGTGGCAGATTCTAAATTAATGCAGTAGGTACTATCCAGGAGTGACAATAAAGTATTGTGGATATTCAGGGCCAGGTTTCCTGCCTGCTGATATCAACTGAATCATGAGACCAAAAGTCAAACTATGGGCACCATGATATCATTTAAGTCTGAACATTAAATAAAGGCAACTGTTGTTGTTGTTGTTCATGGTGATGATGATGATGATGATGATGATGATGACAATACCTCCAAAGAGTAGGAAGTGTCTTCACTCTACTTCTGTATTCTGTCTCCTTTAGTACATAATAAGTGCATGATTAGTGTTTACTAAGTAGATGAAAGCGTTGCTTCTTACTTGGTTGTTCAATGATTCCTGAATGGGCAGGGTAGTCATAGTGATCTAGATTATACAGAGGAGAGAAGCTTCATCTTAAAGAAGGGGAGTAGATGTCTAAAGGTAGCATAGTTGACACACTGCAGATCCACATCTAGAATTCGGGACTTTTCAGCTCCCAGTCCCCATGTTTCTCCCCCTACACACACAGCCCAAAAGGGAGGTGGAAAGTAATGAGTGATTTGTATAAACTTCTGAAATTGATGTAGAAAATCATGGAAGCTGAGAGTTTATAAAGTTGCACCCAGTCCTGTTCAGAACTGTCTGGTAATTTTGACTTGCAGACATTGAACAGGCAAGTTTTGAGATAAATGAGCAATAAACTAATTAGCTACCAACCTGGAACCACACAGGAGAGAAAGAAAAAGAAAGTGAAGGAAAACATCAAGTTCTTTGAAAAGTGGGCCAGGTTAAACCCACAAAAATCACACATGAGCAATGCTAAAGGCAGACTTACTTGCCAAAGGTGAGGAGAGATGATAAATGATTTCACGCTAGCTTCAGGTAGACTTTAGTTATCAGAAGCTTTGGGGTCTGATGCCAAACCCAAGAGAATCTGGGCTCGTGATCTTTGCCTGCTTTCGGAGAGCCAGACAGATGTCCCTATCAGGAAAGATGGGAGTTCGGATGGAGAGAGACAGGAAACTGGGATGTTTCCAAAGGAGCAGGGGATCACGTTCTCTCTTTTGCTGAGGTCCCACCACGCCCACGGCTTTGTTTGGGTTTGCTTTCAGGAGATCAACTGGACTGTTTCAATGTACGGTTCCAGATTAATTAACTGAAATCTGTGTCTGGGTAAGTGACATGAAGTGATGTTTCATGCAGGGTCCAAATGCTACGAGACATAAATGGTCTTTTATCCGAACTTAAAATACACAGTTGTGTTCAAGCAACTCTAGGCCTAAAGTCTAAAATGCCAGAAAACTCTGATGTGCAGCCATAGCATGCTTGTAGTATTTGGGTAAGGTTAATGTAATCAGAGACAACACTCCCATTAGTGCTTCTAAAAAACAGTCTTAGTCAGATGCCCTCCCTTTGCAGCCATACAGGGCTGAGGGTCCCACGGAAAGAGTTGACGCACTCCAGTAGTACAAACAGAATGGGAATGGGTGTGTGTGTGTGGGGGGGTAGAACAAGGAAAAACAAGAGGACGAGGAGGAAAATAACCAGGACACAATCCAAGGGAAACATTTAAAATTCCTTTTCAAAGCAATTTCTTAGCCTTGTTAGAAAACACAGAAATGCTCTGGGGTGTGTAAAACAGATGAAAACCACAGCCCGAGGACCACTGGTACGGGGCCAGGATGAAGAGTTTTCCGATAAAGACTCTTTACGGGGTAAGAAATAGACTAGGCCTTCCAATGAGAGTCCCCACAAATGACAGACATAGGTGACCTGTAAGCAAATCAGATGCAAGCACATAAAATTCATTAAGGAAATCTGATTTGTTTTTCTGTGATCGATAAACAATCAAAAGAGCAAATGGACAGGGGAATAAGCACAAACAAGGATTGTAACCAATAGCACCAACTTTTCAAGGGGAAAAAGAAAACAAGCCAAGCAAGAAAAAAAATACGGATTGATAGAAAGCAGAACAGAGAGAAAGAAAGGAAGAAAGGAAGAAAGAGAACCCCTCCCTGTGTCCCCGTGAAAGGCAGAACATAATGAAAAACTATCTGCTTAAGCCTCTTTTTAGGAATGAATAGCTAATGCTCATAACCAGTTTTAGCAAGGACGAGGATATCCCAGGTTTAATTGGAAATAATATAGCATTGCTCCGGCAGCTATTCCTTAAAACTAAGGCATTAGATAAAGCGGGGTTCATGTTTCTCCCACCTCTGTATTTGGAAACAGGAGCACAAAGCCTAATTGGCTGAATAAAGGAGCTGTGGGCTCCACAGAAAACCCTCTAAACCCATGATTGATGTCCGCTGACACCTCTGAACAATGACACCATGGGAACTGGCAGAGGGTACACACAGTACGCAACAAGGAGGTGCACAGCCCATGCCCTAGAGAGGAGACACAGACCCTCGCCGCAGCCTCTGCATTAGAACAACTTCCTATGCGGTTGTCCTTTCTGCCTCACAGGCATATTCTCAAATACCACGTGTCTAGATTCATTCATTCAATAACTATGTTTGCAGAGCCTTCCCCGTGCCAGGCAATGCTGTGGGTGCTGGCTCCCCACCCCCGGGGAGGGATTTTATGTCCAGTTAACATTTACATAGAGGGATACGGATGATAACCAGATAAAGGACAACTCGATACAATGTTAGGCGGAGGTGTTATCAAGTGTTACGAAGGGAAGTGACAACGGGGTAAATAAGGCAGTAACTAGAGGGATGTTTGGGAGGAAGCAAAACAGAGATGCCTGTTCAAAGCAGATACACATTCTTGTGCTTTGAAAACTCTCTGGCAGATAAAGTCAAAGCCTCTTTTCTCTTAGGGAGGCTCTGATATCCACCCTGAGGTTGATGCCCTGCTCCCTGTTTACATGGAGCAGCCTGGATGTGGGACGAAATGCAAAGAGCTCTCAAGGATTAGGGAGGAGAAAATCCAGTCACTGTAAGCGTGGCAGACTGTCACTTTGGTGGTCCCAATCACCCAAGGCTTCTTGATATTTAAGCACCGAGTAACTGTCCTGTTCAGTTTGCTCTGGCTCTGGGACCCCCTGAACCAACAGAACGTAACAGAGGCAGCGAGGGGCCAGTCCCCGGCCTAGTCCTAAGGAAGGTCTTGGTGGTTCCTGCTTTTGCACACCGGGCCTTGTAAGAAGCCCTCCTACTCTGCTGTCAGAAGCCCAGCCTTGCTGTATGGGGAGATCACAAGGAGGAAAACCCGCCCCCGCCACCAACAGCCCTGACACCGACTTGTCAATGGAGGGGAGTGACGTCGACTTGGAAGTAGATGGTCATGGGTCATTCAAGCCACCCTAGCTGACCGCACGGAGAGCAGAGATGAGCTATTCTCCCGAGCTCCATACCCCACGCAGAGCCACGAGCAAAGTCACAAAAGGGTTGTTGGTTTCAGCCACTGGATTTGGGGGGTAGTTTTGTTATCCAGCAATGATTTTCAGTTTCAGGCATTAAACATAATAACTTTTTATGCACAATTTTGACTTGGAAAAAATTGGGGGGGTTAGGTTTTTCTTGATTTTTGTGGTCTATGCCCTTGATTTCAGAGTATCTCATTTGAGGACATGAATGGCTGGATCTCAAATACGGGAAAAAATATGCTCTGACTTAAGGCTTAAAAATAGAGTTGTCTGCTATTAGGAAGACAAGAATACGTTTCTGCTGACCTATTCATCTCACGCGGGCCAAACTCACGTCCTGCCATAATTCTGTAGGTAGGAAACTGAACTGGAATTGACCTCAGTTAGCATTTCCCAACTCAAGTGACAGTACCCCGCCCTGGAATTCCTGACAACACTATCAACCTCATACAGCAGCTACTTTCTGGCCATCCTCGGAAAGTCCTAGCAATAAGGTCTTGTCCAAACAGGGGACAAATCTGCCTGGCTTTATGCAAAGGAAAAGGAAAAGCAAAGCAATTAATTCACCCTAGGGAAACATGCTGAGGCCATGAATTCACCAGGTAGTGCAAACTGTCAGCTGCATTCACAGAGAGGATGCGCCATCCTTCCCTTGTCCTCTGGGCCCTTTCCGCCTCCATTGTGGGGGAAGGGCAAAGAACGAGATGCCGGGCGTGGTAGGGAAATGTAGGACATGAATGGATAAACTGAAATGTAATACAAACATTTCTTCTTGATAGCATTGATCTTAACTACATTTGTATTATATATATCAAAGGTCTGGGACAGGATACAAGCCAGGGGTCTTCAAGGTGATCTATTACAGTGGTTCTCAAGGTATGGTCTTAAGAATGCGGCATCAGCAACACCTGGGAATTTGTTACAACTGCAAATTCTGGGGTCTTGCCCCAGATGAAATTAATCTGAAACTCTGGGAGTGGGGCCCAGCGATCTCTATTTTAACCAGCCTTCCAGTTGCTTTTGATGCACACTCAAGCTTGGGAACCACTGATCTACTGAAATTCAGAAAGAAAAAATTAGAACCTCTATCTATATTAATGTGTAATTTAAAAAGGAAAAACCTTAAGCTTTACTAACATTTAAGTGCAACTGACTCTCCTGTTCAGAGTTAACCCTTAAGTCTTATAGTGTATGTGATATGAAATTTCCACAACCCAAAGGACTTAAGATTATTATCCCTACTTGTTCATTTACTTTCAGCTTATTTTAAAGTATCACTCTTTATGTAGGCCCCTTGGTGGATTTATAAATTATATTACCTGATTTTAATTTCACTAACCTGTCTCAAATGGCCATGTGGCTTCAAGGATTCCTGCAAAGAGACCGCCAAGCGGAAGCAAATTTAAAAAACGGGCAGAGTTGACACTTTTACAATCCGCTCACACTTTTACCAGCTATGACACTGTCATAAATATTATTAAAATAATATTTGAGCTAGTACCAAAATTTTAATTTTAATTAACATAATGAAACTATTTAAGATATTGTGTGCTTTACCTATATCATCTCCTAACACAGACATTATTACATGATTTGATAATATAAAAATATATTAATACAGGAGCACATTTGTATATACCTGTACATATTTGGAAGACTCAGTCTCAAATACCTTTTTACTTTAACTTCTTAAAAAGATTTTATTTATTTATTTATTTATTTATTTAAGAATATTTATTTATTTACTTATTTATTGGAAAGCTAGAGGGAGAGAGAGGGAGAGAATAAGCGAGTACACAGAGGCAGAGGGAGAGGGAGAAGCAGACTCCAGGACCCTGGGATCTTGACCTGAGCCAAAGGCGGACACTTAACTGACTAGTTTAGGCACCCTAAATTTTTATTTTATTTTTTAATTAATTAATTTTTTAAAAAAGATTTTATTTATTTATTTGACAGAGAAAGAGATCACAAGTAGGCAGAGAGGCAGCCAGCGAGAGGGGGAAGCAGGCTCCCTGTTGAGCAGAGAGTCCAATACAGGACTCTATCCCAGGACCCTGGGGTCATGACCTGAGCTAAAGGCACCCCACCCCTAAGATTTAATTTTTAAGCAATCTTTACATCCTGCGTGGGGCCCAGACTCACAGCCCTGAAATCAAGAGTAGCATGTTCCACCAGCTGAGCCAGCCAGGCATTTCTCAAATTGCTTCTATGGAGAAGGTAATACTGATGTGCTCCGTTGTGCTCTTTTAAATCGTATTGCTTGGTAACATCTAAACAGGCACACACAGTCAGTTCTGGGGATTCTACAACCACATTACATATTTTTAATCCAAGATAAGGGGAAGATATCTACTAGAATAATCAGAGACTGGGAATGTGACATATGGGTACCTGCGTGTAATATACAAATATGAAATATTAAAGATGGTTAAATTTAGCAGAATCAATGCCATAAAAATGAGCAGAAATCGTTACAAAGAAATAGTCCCAGTTAAGATTTAAGATATTTTATAAATAAGACTTGATACAGCCTTTCTCTATCACGGATCAGTACTTGATCAACCCTATTTGATAGATGAAGAAACTGAGGATCCAAGAAGTTACATACAGTTATCAGAAGGTCGAAGGGAAATGGACCTTGAAGACAGTATGTGGAATGAAATAAGTTAAAGACAAATGCTGTATGATCTCACTTGCATAGGGAGTCTTAACAAACAAATAAAAACTAAACTCAGAGAACACACTGGTCCTTGCCAGATTTAGGGGTGGAGGTGGTCAAAATGGGGGAAGGTGGTTAAAAGGTACAAACTCCCAGTTATAAATAAGTCCTAGGGAAGCAATGAATAGTTAACAGCACTCCACTTGAAAGCTGCTAAGAGAGTAGATCTTAAAAGTTCTCATCACAAATTAAAAAAAAAAAAAAAGTTGTAGCTATGCGTGATCAATGGTATAACTAGACTCAACATGGCAATGATTTTGCTTTATATACATAAATTTGAATCATTATATTGTACCTGAAACTAATATGATGTTATATGCCAATTATATCTCGATTTAAAAGAAATCTAGCAAGATTTGAGCTCTGGGACATCTGTTGAATCCCACAAACTGTTGTTATCTGGTGACTGCCTAAATGTGGTTTTTCAGCCCCTGATTTCCTATGACTATCATGAGAAAAGATAAAGGTGGGCCGTACAAGATCGGAACTAGGTTGGAGACTTGTGGTGATCAGAGGACCTGCAGGGATTCTGGGACAACAGGGCCAAGAGTGCCCTCATAGACTAGCCGACAGGAAGCCAAAGGAGGCTGACCTTGCCTGAGAAGAGTCTTGTGCGGTATCACCAGTGCTTTTAATGGGATTTGCAGGCATTAATGTGTCTTGCAGGCAAGGAATGAACACATGCAATCGACTACAGTTGTCATTGTATTAACCGTTTCACAACATCATACAGATTCCCTTCCTCAGAAAATACAAATCCTGGAAACTGCTGTGGGTTTAAAGCGTACGGGCCTCTAGGCCCTCTGCTGATTTTACAAGATGTCTAAACATGCTGCAGGTTTCCGTTACTACCCTATCTTCCTCTGCTTTGGGGCCGCTTACGTGGACTCCCTTGTCAACTGTGCTTGGGAAAATAAGTTTAAACAAAGGGAATTTTATAAACAAATATTAGATTTTATTTTTTTTTTAAAGATTTTATTTATTTATTTCACAGAGGGAGACCACAAGTAGGCAGAGAGGCAGGCAGAGAGAGAGAGAGGAGGAAACAGGCTCCCTGAGAGCCTGATGTGGGACTCAATCCCAGGACCCCGGGACCATGACCTGAGCTGAAGGCAGGGGCTTAACCCACTGAGCCACCCAGGCGCCCAACAAATATTAGATTTTAAATGATGTTTTATTCTAAGTGTGCCTACAGACAATAATCTTTGTTACTTATCATTGATAACTTTTTTTTTTTTAAAGATTTTATTTATTTATTTGTCAGAGAGAGTGAGCACAGGCAGCCAGAGAGGCCGGCAGAGGCAGAGGGAGAAGCAGGCTCCCTGCTGAGCAAGGAGTCTGACGTGGGACTCGATCCCAGAACGCTGGGATCAAGACCTGAGCCGAAGGCAGCTGCTTAACCAACTGAGCCACCCGGGCGTCCCATCATTGATAACTTAATAAAATTCTCTCACCAACTTGACTCAAACATCACAAGGGCAGAGTCGACATCATCTTCCCTCATCATGGTCACCTTCTGGAGGCCTAGCATGGGCTAGCATACTCTCCAGTACGCATCTGAATATTGACTGTTGGATGAGAGATGAGTGACTGCTTTCAAACCTTGACCCTTGGGCCATGTCCCCTCCCAAATGCCAGCAAGCCCGGCAGGGGGCCTCAAGTAGCTTGGTCCCAACAGCTGTGTCAAAACATCCTGTGTTGATGGAGGCTGCAATCAGTCACTTCAAGCTTCCTGATTAATTGGTGAGAGACAGCTAGGGCACAGTCTGCAGTGGCTGCAGAGTTTATAAGTGGTGTCCCATGTTAGCCATGGGATGAAGTTTCTAAGGGCAATGTTGTCACGCACTGGTGAGTTTCTCTGAGACATACAGGAAATGGGAAGTAGAAATAAAAAGCAATAAATTCAGTACTAATGCTAATTCATTTAGCCATCAATTTTCAACCATTTGACCATGCTATTTTTTGTTTGTTTTGTTTTGTTGACCATCTAATTAATCAATTAGTTTTGTTTGGATTGTGGCTCCTCCCTGAAAGCATTTAGGGCTAATGACCAAGAAACAAACAAACAAACAAACAAAACAACCCACTTATAACCCTAAAACATACTGAAAATAAATCAGAAGAACTCTCTTCAGCCCTTGTCTCAAGAAAATTGAGGTGACCAGGCTAGAGAATGTTGCCTTTGCGGATATTCTAATGCGGTTAAGGACATGAGAAAAAGAATTTAGAGACAGGGACAGATTATAAATACACAGAAAAGGTATGAAATTTTTATCTGAATAAGGACCAGGCTGAGAGACCTCAGGAAGAGAGGGCTCAGCCATCCTGGCCTTGGCTATCCTAGAACAGACCATCCACAACTAACCCAGCAACTGGCCACGGCTGCAGGAGCAAACCTAATGAAGATCAGGCAAGCCCACCCAGATCAGAAGAACCATTCATCAGAGCCCACCCCAAAATGTAGACTTCCAGAATCACGAACAAAATAAAGGTTTTGGTGTTTTTGTTTGTTTGTTTTGTTGTTGTTTGTTTGTTTTTATAAGCTATAAGTTTTGGAGCTGTTCCTTTTATAGCAAAAGGTAGCTGACACAGTTAATTTCACACAGGATCACCTTTTGAGGAATAAATGTTCATTTGCTTCAATCTGTCGCTATACCAAAAGACAAACATCTTATACGTTTATCCCAAGTCCATTTAAATTTTAATCCTTTGATGGAACTTTATTTAGCTTAACCCCATCTGACAATCTTCTGGCTACTGGACGTGGGCAGAAAGTACTATGAATTTCTGCTCAGTAGCCTCAGTTGCTTCTTTTTCATGACAAAGAAAACGTCAACAGAATATTCCAGAGGTGAAATTTGACTCTTACAAACAAGGACCTTCCGCAAGGTCTGTTTGTTCAGGCTTTTTCTGCTCCTGGGGATATTACCACTATTGGTTTGGGGTTGAGAAAACTTTTTCTCTGTGGAAGCCTGAATCAGGGGCTAACCTAGGAAATCAACACCCACAGATATTTTTACAAGGTGGTAAACCAAACACATCCAAACTTCAGCGTGTGAGCTCTCCCATGTAAAGATGGTTTATGTTTCCGAACCAAAAAGATAAGCATAAAGGGGAAAAGAAAGAAAATGCTTTAAACACAAATGTATATCCGAACTTACAACACAAACATGGCAAATACTTTTCAGAGAGCGTGCATGAGAATGACAAACAATTTAAGTTTAATCCCTCAAAAGCTTTCTACTCTCTCTGGCTCCCTCATGTATATAAAAGGTTTAAATGAACAAGAAAAACATGTTGGGATTAGGATTTGATTCCAAAAAGCTTTTATAGTCATATAGAATAACCAGGAGTCACACTAGCTTCAAAAGACACACCAAACAAAAACTGATTTTTACCAAATAGCATTAATACTTTATGGACCAAAGTTGTTTTCACAAAGTATTTACATAATGAAGAGCTTGCCAAGCTGTGTAAATGTTTACGGCTTCTGGGTTCCCATCTTAGAGCTTTCAAATTCAGTCAAAAGGAAAAACCCTGTGCTTGTTTACTTGAACTTTAAAATTCGCCACCAAGTATCAAACATAAGACCTCGGAAACACAATGGTAGGCCCATTGCTGACTCAATTTACTACTTCGAGGGTACTCACTACGTATACCACACTAGGATAAGTTATTTCATTTATTTGCTAATTGACCCCAACCACTTGCAAGTCTCTCGGCCAGACACGGCTCAGAAGTTAACTGCTCCTGATTTGTTAACGTGAAAACTTGCCCAAGATTCGCAGAAACTCAGACAAAAATTAATAAATGTAACTTTTTCACAAAGGGCCAAGTCTTTTCATTTATGTTATTTGACTCTTCTTTAACTAAAACAAAAAGTTCTCCACCAAGTTGAGCTTCATTTCAAATACGAGTAGGTAAAAGAAGAAATGAAGCATTTTATTATCCCATTATCCTTGAGGCGATCCATTTAGAGAGGTGATCCAAGTTACTCGGAGGAAGTTTCTGGAATATATTGCCAGGTTCCTGATTCTTGGCTTAAAATTTCTGACAACATCCTTTCTTTGGTCTTCATGCTAAGCTTTGCATTTAGAGACTGTGATGGCAAGAATGAAACTCAAACTTGTCTTTCATAACATCTATGTCTCCCTGCTTGAATTTCCCTGTTCTTTTCATTTAGTCTTTTTCTTCTGTCCACTCCTTTATTATCCCCATGATGTAAAGCAGGTAGTTCCCAAACTTTGCCTCAAGTGACCTAGTGATTGGGTGATCATTATTTCATTATTTTCTTGTCCTGGAACCCTTTTGGGGTTATAGAAATAGGATTTTGAACAGTAGCAAACCCCATACTGCTTGGAAAGACATAGCACCCACTGGCATATCAAAGGCAGTAAGCGTTAGACTCCCTGTTTCCTAAAAAAAAAAAAAAAAAAAAGCATTTACTCAGTTATTTAAAGAACTAGGTTCTGAGGAATATAATTTGGGAGAATTTCCTTTTCAAAAAATTCTTTTTTTGAATAACTTATTTTTCCTCTTCGGGATTTTCTCTAACTCTTCTCTTCAAAATATAAGAACCATTGCTTACAATTAAAAAACAAGAGCTGAGAAAAGATGAACTCTGTCTCTTCCTCCAGACTTTAATTGTCTTTTCATTTTATAGTTACACACTTTAAAGACCAAAGGGAAGAAAACTAAGTGTTCCATTGAGAGAGTATTGACTGAGAATGGCCTATAGGCATAGCAATCTCCTGGACCAGAAAAAGTGAGATCAAGAAGACATGGTCCCCATCGCCAAGATTCTCAAGCTAGTGGAGAAAAACAGAAAAGAAGAAAGATGTGGAAGTACTCTGAAGCCTAGATCCACAAAAATTTGTAGGATAGCTGATTTATCTTAAGGTCTCCCTCTCCATGCAGAACTTTTAAATCTGCATCTGAAATTCTCATCTAGTCACCCACTCACAACCAAAAAAAAAGTTCTGCAAAATGGGAAGTCAGCCAGGTACATTCTGTATCATAAGTATATGATTATTTTCCCTATTAAACCTCTTTGCTGTCCTCACTATACTATAGACTGGACTCCTCCATTCATCTTTTAATGCCACAATCTTTAGAACCTCAGATTCTTTTATTGACTTCATGCTTTTGATGAGATTTAAGTCAAGGCCAAACCATGATGCCTATCATCTTTGTTTCTGTTCTTGGATCATTACAAAGACCACGGAGAAGGATCGGCTGCGAAGGCAAAAGATCTCTCATCAGGTCAGACTGTGTTTAGCTACAGGTAAGAGAAAATGGGACGACTGTGGCTTACACAAAGCTGGGTTACTTTTCTCACTGAACAACTAGTCCCAGGGTAGGCATTGCGCTGTTGGTTTCAATCAGGAGAAAGAAGTCTGGTGCCAGTTTTCCGTCTCCCTTCCGTGAGGAAAGCAAAGACTCTTCCAGAAATTCTTTCTTAACACATCTCCCTTTCATCCCACTGACAAGCCCCCGTCACATGGCTGCGAGACAGAATGAGAGAGTGAACCTGAACGGGAACTGTGGGAGCCAGTAAAGAGCCTTTGCCACAAGATCAATTCTCGTTCAACTTCCAAAGATTTTTTGTCAGGGTTGATATCTCAGTTCCTTTACTGACAAAGAGCTAAATTGCTGAAATACTGCAGTAAGTCTATAAATTAAAAGTGTGTACCCAGAGGAGTTTGATTATTAGTTCTCCCTTCCCCTGACGCCACAGATAAACTCACTGCTTTCTTGAAGTGAAATAGAGGAGAAATCCAGAATCACCTGACAACGCTCAGATGATTGCTACAACTACAACTCTGCTTAACGGGACTGCCTATTGTCCTTATTTTCTACTATTAGCCACTTGTTGATTTACTCACTTGACACATGTTTATTGAGGTTGCACGATGTGCCCGGCATTGTGAGAGATGCTATGATGTGGTGGTGAATGAGATACACACAATTTCTTTTTCTGGGAGGCTTAGGTTTTAATGGAAGAAACAAATAGGATGTATTTAACGACAACTGTGATAAATACTACAGAAGCAAAGTAAAGAGTGAAATGCAGATATCACGGGAAGTTAGCATAGGTTCTTCAGGTGAAGCTTTCCCAAAGTATGCAAAAACTGCTGTTTCTAAGCCTTGGCACTACTGACCCTTTGTGCTGGATGATTCTTTTTCTGTGAAGGGCTGTCCTGTGCATTGTAGGGTCTCTAGCATCATCCTTGGCCTCTCCCCACTAAATGTTAATGGCTCTCCTCTGTCAGTTGTGACAACCAAAAATAGTTCTAGACATTGACAAATATTCCCCACAGGGGAAGGGGCAAAATTGTCTCCAGTTGAGAACCCATTGATTTAAACAAGACACAGAGATTTGAAAGGTAAATGGGAGACTCAGTCACAAGGAAAAGGAGAGGTAAACAATTCATGCTCACCTTCCTGCCAAACCTCTTCCTTTGATAAAATTTCAAAGTGTTTGTTGAATAATTGGAAAATTGGTTTAAATTCCAAATTCCAAATTCCCTCTGTCTATACCCTGAATAAATAGTAAGTCCTATGGTCTTTTCCTACTCTCTTCTGCAGACTATTGGCATACCCAGTAAGTATGAAAATGTAATGTTATGTCACGTTTTTACAGATGGAAGATGTTCTTGAGGACACTATGCATGTTTACCTATGTTTCCTGGCTTTATGGATATCCCGTGCACTTACTCCTTTCTTTTGACCACTCCACAGACAGGCACCAAGAGTCTGCTTTGTGCCAGGCACTGTTCTAGAGGCTACAGGATCTATATGAATAAGAAAAGAGCTACAAGAACACCTACTCTTAATTCACTCAAGTACAAAACTAACTGAGTTGTAGAGGCAAACCTTTTGTCTTCAGCCTGGTAGTTTCTGTTGTCCTCGTGTTCTTCCAAATGAAAACAGATTGAGAGGCAAGGGCTGAGCCTGTTTAGTTCACAGTTCAGCCCTTCTGATGTTCTAGAGAGAATATCAGCAGAAGATTTGATGGATGATAATTCTGATATTAAGTGAGTAATGACAATGATGTTACACTTACCCAGACAGCCTGCAACCGAAGTGGCAATTCCAGTCAGGTTGGTTCTTCACAAGCATTTGCTGATCCACCTGATACTTGGTTTTCATTTGTGTCACATATGGTTGAAAACTTCCCCAAAGTGAGAGTTCTTCTCAAATTCCTTGCTAGAGTTTTTTTGTTTGTTTTTTAAGATTTATTTTATTTATTTGACAGACAGCATGAGTGCATAGTGAGGGAGGAGCATCCAGAGGGGAGGGGCAGGGGAGAGAGAATCTCAAGCAGACTCCCCTCTGAGCAGGAGCCTGCCACATGGGGCTCGATCTCATGACCTGAGCAGAAATCAAGAGTCAGACGTTTAACTGTGTGAGACACCTAGGTGCCCCCTACCAGAATTTTGATCTACTTTTGATCTACTTCTTTCTTGTATCTTCTCCCCTAAAATCTTGTTTATCACCTGTCTAACCAAATCAGATTGCCAAGGATGGGAAGGATGAAGGAAGGCAAAGTATTTCTTTCCTGCTTCGAAGAGCTATATATTTTATGTGAAAATTAAAGTCATTTTCTTGTTTTCTAACTCATGTTTTGTTTTGGTCAGCAGCACACATTGATTTACATGTCTAGGTTGCTTATAAAATAAAATTGGAGGCATGAGGACTGATATGCACCTGTATCTCCATCTCTTTTTCCTACAAAAAGGGTCTTGATGCTGGTGCCTTATCCCTTGTGCACGGAAGAAAGGACTTGAAGTTTTGAAGAAAACAGGACACAAAATAGAGGGATGGATAAATCTGGAGTCAAGTAATTGGGAGGTTAAAGTTTTATTCAGTTGAGGTGAAAGCAACCCACCAAAAGAAGTCCCGAAAGGAATGAATATTCCTAATATGGCACAATGAGGTAACTACAGCAGTAAGTGAAAGTCCGCCCACAACCCACCTCAGCTGCTTTTCCTTCCATCCGCCCTTCACAGTCCTTCCGAGCCAGCCCAGCCTAATGAGTAGGGAGATCCGCACCCACCCCCTTTCCTCTGCACTTTAATGCCAGTGACATTTGGTCCCAAGTGTTTGGTCTTGCTTTATGCATTCCCTACCGATGGTTAGGTGGCAGAGGTCTTGTTTTTCTTATGCCTGTGCAAGAGCCTTGAGACATACTCAGGAGGTCCCGCATGCCTGAAGCCACTGGTCATCTCCACAGTGGGGCTCTCATTAACTTATTTCTGAGAAACTGTCTGAAGCACGACACAGAATCCTGCCAGAGTCATGTGAGAATCAAACAGTATTCTGTGGAAACTACTGAGGACAAGGTTCTTTTCCAGAAGACAGACAGGTTGCCAAGCATCGCAATGTATGTTATTAGCTGGACCCAGTCCTCAGACCTTCTCTGCAAGTGCAACGATGGTGCCTGGAAATGTCATACTCATTGATCCCAGCGGTGGAGGCAAATGCAGGAACGGAAGGAGAGAGAGCTCACAAACTCTTAGGTGTACACAAGTAAAACTAGAATGTCCTTTTTTTGGGGGGAAATGCTCTCAAATCAAGCAAAGGATGGGAGAGGTTTGTTTTGGTAAGGCAAGGCAACCGAAAGAGATCCTGGGAGACCTCTCCTTTAGGATGTTTTGAAACGGTTGACTATTTTCAGATTTCATGAGCTCCATCTCTGTTAAGCTATGCTTGGATTATCATGAAGTCAAGGACACAGAATTTTTAAAAGGAAGGTTTCATTGCTTACAGTGTTGGGCAGGGAGATATTTAAATATTTATCATATGAAAGGTAATGGGCTCTGCTACTCAGAATAGACCCCAGCTATTTTCTCACAGACCTGTTCCAGAAGGTTCCCTGCTGTGTGGCAATCACCTTTTAGTGGGGTTTGGGGAAAGTCTAGTGAGGGGTTCTTGTAGGGAAATCCAGGTGACTCTGGTGGGAGGAGGCCTCAGGGTAACAGCTATTTATCCTGTGGTACACAAATATTTATTGTAATAACCAGAACAGATGTATTGCTGCAAACTGCTGAACTTTTCCCGATGAAATTCAATGGATGAATAGTTGATTGACTTATCCTCTTAGGGATAATCAGGTTGTCCTAAGTTCTCCAGAAATCCATACACCTCCTGAGGGTGAGTTCAGTTGGCTGAGTTTTTCCTAAGAACTTTCCTATGGATAAGGGGTTGGTGAAGAACAAGGCAGGCTGACAGCTGTCTTTTGGCCATACTTCAAGGTAAGTAGAGAGGGTAAATGACTCTAGCACAAGCCATCAATAATTGATAGCAGGTAATTCAGTGCATATATTCCCAGTCACCTTTCTACAAAGGTGGCAAAGAAAATGTCTTTCTGTTTCTCTTCACCCATTCAATTTAGACACTAGCCCACCCCCAAATAGTGGTACACATTCCAATCAGGAAAAATAAACAGTGTGACAATAGCCAGGGGACCTTCAGACCAGAGCATTCCCTTGGTAAACAAAGCCTCTAGATGCTATCTCTAGCTCTCCCATAGGATGCCTCCTACAATAGAGGCTGAATCTTAGAGTTGAGTGGGTTTGGAAATTACAGGTTATGTCATCTTATATGACCAAAATATAGCAAATAAGCCCAAGGAAACTTTAATGTTGTGGTACTTTCCTTCTGTGTGTTTTGGGGTGTCAATAATGGTGATTTTATCCTTAAAGCCTATGATTCATGAATGATATACATTTCTGCAAAATTATTTGCAGAAGTAACTTACAGTTATTAGACCTCATTTTCTTGAGCTTTCAATTATTACCTCTAGGAAAACTCAATTCAATTAAATTAATCCATTATTCATTTCACAAATATTTATTGAGTATCCACTGCATTATCTACTCCTTTTGGTTCTGGGAATGTAGCAGGAAAGAGGACAAACAAGAAATCTATACTTATGGAAATTATATTCTCAGGGAAAAACCAGTTAAATAATAAGCAAATAAATACTTATAATTTCAGGAAAGAATAAGTACTCTAAAGACAAATTAAGCAGGACAAAGTGTAGCTGGAGACATCGTAGCTAGCATGGTCAGGGAAGGCCTCTGAATAAGACCCTGAAAAACGTGACCAGGAAAGAGTGGTAACTATTCAGTGGAATCCTTTTCCAGGCACAGTGTACAATAAGAGCAAAAGCCTTGAGGTAGGAAGGATCCTGATGCATCCACGTCACATCAAGAAATCCAGTTTCTGGGGCAGAATGAACAAGGTACAAGTGAAGGAGATGAGACTGATTGTTCCTCTTGCTAAAGCCCCTTGAGATTTGGCCTTCTGTCAGACTGGGGGAACTTTTCAAATAAAGGCTGTAAAATGGCCACCATGGTGGTGATCAGGATCCTGAACTGGAGAATCATGTTCCTAAAAAAATTATTTATTACTGTTGGTAATGATTTCCCATATAATTCTGTAGTTAAACTGTTCTGATTTTTTCTTTTCTTTTTTTTTTTTTTAAGATTATTTATTTATTTATTTGAGAGAAAGAGAGGCAGAGTGAGAGAGCATGAGAAGGGAGGTCAGAGGGAGAAGCAGACTCCCCATGGAGCTGGAAGCCCGATGTGGGACTCGAACCCAGGACTCCGGGATCATGACCTGAGCCGAAGGCAGTCACCCAACCAACTGAGCCACCCAGGTGCCCTGATTTTTTTCTTTTTTTGTGTCGGGGAAAGTAGGGTGCAGGATGGTGGTGACAGTGATTGACTAATCAAACTGAATAATAACTATAAAAGAGGACAAAATATGCATTTCCAGTTCCTGCCTCTTCTCCTTGAGCACCAAGCTCCAAATCTCTCTATTTTTACAGTCTCGCTTGTCAACAGTATCCCTTTCCAACAGACTGGGATCCACTGGAGCTTCTCTATCAGAATGTAATTTCCTCGAGGGCAGGGTGGGTGTTCATCACCGCATCCATGTTGAGTTGCAAATAGTTCCTGAGGATATGTACGTACTCTGCCCAGCTTCATTGACTCCCCTATCATTTCGATTTCTGCCCCTTAAGCCTCACGGGGTAGGGCACTACTTGGAGAGAAGCACCACAGGACACTCTGGGGCTCCCAAGCGAGCAATCACATTCTCTCATCCTGAACATAATGTGCCACAGACCATTTCTTGGGAAAACCCTAATTCTCTTGGTATTGCTCAGCACATTAACCTTTAGGTAATTGGCACTAAACTTAGGAACAGTTCAGTGAAGTTCCAAGTAATGAGAGAGGCGGCCATATTCTGATGGTTCATGTCATTGTTGGGAATTTGGTCTAAGCACATTTACTTGGTGGGAATATCATACTCCTTCCTTCCTTCTCTGAGGCTGGGGTATTAATAAGTGCTTGATATCAGAAGAGAACTGGCCCAGGCACTTGTTTTACAGAGAAGTCTAGCAGTTGGTTCTTGCCTGCAAAAGGTTTAAAATCTGAGGAAAATGGTGAAAATAAGATACCATTAAACTAAATACTAAGTGAATAAAATAAATTTCATTACCATAGCATACTGAATTCTAAAAGCATCTAATAGGATATTAGAAAATAAGTACTCAAGTATTTGTGGAATTAAATTTGTGTTATTTATCTTGGGGCTATTACTACTTATTTTTAAATCATATATATTTTTTTCCTGATAAAATAATAGACTTCCTAAATAAAAACAAAAAAGAAAAGAAAAGGAATAAGGAAGGAAATAAAAACTATTCATAATCTTTGAACTCAGAATGACCTCTCTTAACATTTTGGTTTATTTCCTTCCAGTTGTTTTTTTTCCCCCCTTCTTCTTACATAGATAAGATCATATGGAATACATAATTTTCTTTCCTATTTTCCTCTTAAGGTCACAGCACATTTGGCATGTTTTAAAAATCTGTCTATTGGCTAAATAATCATCAAATAAATGATTTATTGACTTGGCCTTGAAACTTTATAAATGGCTATCTTACTATATACTCCAACAAAATTTCTATATTTGGATGCGTCACACTCTCTATGGTGCTCTCCTCTGGTCTGTTCCCTGGTTGCATCGATGACAAATCAGTTCAAGAAAAGAATATAGCAGAGAACATATAGCTAAGGACCTCAGAAACACAGGCTTAGTATTTGCTTGTCTGCCCTAGTAAAAAGTAAACATGTGGGATTCTGGTTAGTTGGCTGGGTTATCTCTTCTTCAGCAGGGCTCCTCGCAGGAAGTAAACTCTTACTGGCCTTTCAGTTGACAGCCAGAAGATGGGGTGAATGCTGTTAGCATTACACTGGGACCGAAACCTTAAGAGGCAACTGCCCTGTTGGACTCAGTGGAGCCAAGGGAAGGTAATGAAGTGTCAAACCCGGCCTGTCGTGCAAAATGCAGGAGACGGAGGCCAAGCAAATACACATGGACACGTTCGGTTCCGGAAATCTGTCAAAGTAGTGGATTGCTTTTGCAAAGCTCTTCATTTCACAATCAGGGCCCTGTAGCTAACAGTTACGTTTATCAGAGAATTATTTTTTAAAAAACCATGGGCCTGGTTTCCTAAGTATTTTGGATGGCCTTCTAGCACTGCACTGACCATTTCATGATGCATGCATTATTAGCTGAGATTCAGTGATAACTGCTGCTTACTGAGCATTTAATATGTGCTAAGGACCAAAGCACTCTCTGTATCCACTCATTTAATCCTCCCAACAAACCTATGCAATGGGTTTGTTCTATGACCATTCCCATATACAGATAAGGAAACAGGCACAGAGGTTGCTTGGAGTTGGCTCCCCAGCATGGGTGGAGGCTAGACTCAGAGCTGGTGCTCTTCATTCACTCCACCAATACCCTATCTTCCTCCCCTCTATGCCAAACCCCTACAAGGAAGATGGCGGTGTCTCATCATTACACGCTCTACAACTAACACTGATTTGAAAAAAGAAGGTGACCAACAAATAATATTGAATAATAGAATCGAATCAATCCATGTTGGATATCCTTCTCTCTGTTTCCTTCTAATTTCTTTGCCAAAGGGTATGTTAAAACATATTAAAACAACGATATATGTTAAAAAAAAAAACAGTGATAAAAGAAAAACAGCACGTATCACCTCCTTCCCCATACCCTGAACTCTTATCTCTTTCCCTTAAATCTCCTTTGAGCAATTTATTCTGGTGTCCAGACTGCCAAATTCCCTATATTAATATTTCTTAGTCTATCAATTTTATACTTTATATATTGATATTCTTTATGAGACATGAAGATCTAGCTTTTGTATCCTTCTCCTCATTCCATTTTAAGTGTATATTTATAATGATGTTTCAGGAATATTTATAATTTCTAATAAAGTTTTGTGAAGTCAATAGTATTTTTAGTACTATTATTTACTGCAGAGCCAAGTAGTGTACCAGGATTCTTTTTCATTTCTTGTACAAATGAGTTCAAATTGCATCTTTTAAAAAATTTGATAGCCTTAATTTTCCCTTAAATGCCCCATTATAAATATTATTTTCCAATAGTTAAATAGACCAGATAATATATCAACTCCTTTCACTCCCTCTTTGGAGAACTCCTTCCCAGAGAACCTCATTCTCTCGATCCCGCTTGAATCCCTTTATCGCTAGACTAATGATGCAGTTTGTCATTTGGTAACTTATCTTTCCCGCTGTCTGGATATTGCTTTATATTTCTGATTTCCTGTGTTGGAGACTATTTCATGAATCCTTTCTATTTTGGAGATACTTGCTTCATTTGCCTAAATTCAAATCCTGAGGATCACATTAGGATAGTGTGCAGGGAAAATATTCTGAGACTGTGCATATCTGAAGATGTCTTTATTCTATGTTCATGCTGGATGAAAAGTTTAGGCAGGTGTAGAATTCTAGGTTGAAAAGCTTTTCCAATCAGAATTACGAAAAATACTGCTTTTAAGTTTCTCTTTCTTCCAATGTGTCTACTAAAAAATCTGATGTCTTTGGGATTCCAATTACTTTCAGTATGACTTTTTCCCCTTTTCTGAATGCTTTGTGAGTTTTCTTTTAGGTGTTATTTTGAAATATCCCAGTAGTGTTCCTTGGTATGGATCTTTGTATTTACTGATTTTTCGATTTCTGTACCTAAGCATATGTTTTGTCCTTTCAGTCTGAAACATCATGTCCTTCAGATCTTGGAAACTGTCTTTTTTATTTCTCTCCCACCCACTTGTTCTCTTACCTCTTTCTGGAGTTCCTAATAGTCAAATGTTAAACTTTCTGGGTTGACTTAACTCTTTTTTTGTTTCACCCTCTTATGTTACAATCCATTTGTCTTTTTATTCTACATTTTCTGAAAATGTCCTGATATTCTCATTTAGCCTACCTATTTAGTATTTTCATTTCTATAGAGGATGTTGTAACTTTCAGATTGTCTCAGATTTCCAGGGGAGACTCCAGGGGTTGATGGCAGGAGCTACTGATCCTCTAAGGACATGCTAAAGGATGGCGAGACCACAAATGTAACTATTTGTTGAAAAAAAGCTGGACTTGCAAGGCTGAAATCAGGAAATCAGGGCATTATTTTTTTAATACCGTAGTCCCGCCAACCATATTATCTTGAATATTTTCTTCCTGCCTTTGAAAGAAACTTGGGCCTCTTCCAGGTATTAAAAATACTCTCAGTTAGGCAACTGTCTCAGTAGACAATTGGGGACATCTTGCCCATCTAGAAGTCCCTTTCAGGATGACTCAATTTCTGTTCCTTTCTATAGTTTCTCCACATGACCCACAGGAAGCAAAAAGATTTGCTCAAGCACTGGTGGAATAGAATCCTGAGAACCACTTAGATCAGGGAGTCATAACTCAGGTGATGTTTGGAGTAGTCATACTCCTGTGGCCTGTCAGGGAATGGAATGGAACCCATAGCTTTCATCTGATTCTTAAAGGAGTCCTTCTCCCCAAAAGGAATAAGAACCACTGGTTTATGGGTCATTCAAAGTCAAACACAGTATCAACAACAGTTTTCATTTTGTTTATAAAAATAATACCTGCTTGTACTATTAGAAGAATAAGGTTACAAAATTAAGATTTTCCCAAAAAGCATGGTAAAAGATTTGGTGTGTATCCTCCCAAAGCACATACATATCATGAATCTATTTGGAGAAATTGAAATGTGTATTATTTGTATTTACTGATGTGTATTTATACATGCATGTGTCTCTATGTGCATATGTATATTCATATGTATATTCATACATATGTATATTCATATGTATATTCATACATAAATGAATTGCTTTGCTCTGCCAAAAAGTCAGATTTTTAAGCAGTATTGCAAATATCTTACACTAGCTTGTTGTTTTTGCCTTTTGACTTTTGGTGAAAGACCAGCTTTGTTTTGTAGTCAGATATATCAATATTTTATTTTATAGCTCCTGCATTTCCTGTCACTCCCAGAAAGGTCCTCCCTTTGTTAGCATAAAGTACACCCATGATTTCTTTTAGAACTTTGCTTATGAACTTTATTTTTTCCCCATTACAATCATTTAACTCTCTGTGAGTTACCCAAAGTTTATTTCAGGTGGAAAAAATGAAGTAGAAAGCTTGCTTTATTTCTCCTCCAACACATATTAAATAATACCTCAATACACCATCTGAATGGCCACCTCACATACTGACTTGCCCTGTGTACTTGGGACACTCTAGACTCAGTGCTGTTCCATCCATCTTGCTATCCCACACCACTAGCTCACTGTTTTAACTGTAATTATAAAGTACAGCTTATAGTATAATTTATTACATGGAAATAAGGTCTTCTCATCTTTGTCTCTTTTTATAAAGTTTTTTCTTTTCACTTTAATCATCTCTTCACTTTTCCAGATGAGCTTAAGAATCATTACAACAAGGTAGCATCCATTCTCTAACTGCCTGTCCCCACAAAGTCCCCAAACAACTTTTTTTGGGGAGGGGCGGGTCTGAAAGGTACCTCATTGAACTCAGAGCTCATTCTGGGGAGAAGTTATGACTTTGTAACATTGAGCCCTCTGACTCAAGAATGGGGTCTGCCTGTTAAACTGAGGCAGGTTACCACATTGACACTAGAACAGTTAGAAAAACAGAGCTCCCAAAAAGAAACCCAGAGCTCCTTTGATGGATTTATACAGCTTATCATTTGAAGGAGGATATAGATTAAAAAAAACCCTTTAAATATAAATGATGGGTGGATACCTCAGTATTTCCCAGGTGAAATCCTCTGTTCTATAAATCAAAGTGTTTTGAAGGGATTAAGTGAAGAATATCTAAGGTTTACCTGGGTTCTTAATATATGACTCAAGATTGAAAGAAGAAATAGTTGGATGAATTCACTGGGAAAGAAGCCAAATATCACCTCCGGTCAAAAGATGTATGTATATCCTAGGTTATAGGAAAGGCTCCTTTAGCACTTTGAAAAACATGTTAATTCCAATAACTCTACCCAAGGACCCATATAAATGGAAGCCTGGATTCTGGATAGTACCTTGCCACTAGAAGTAAGACATGAGAATTTAGAAAGAATCAAGCAGACATTTGCCATGATGGACACCCAAAAGCGAGAGGGGGTGGGTGGGTAGCACAGTATGGGGAAGCAGCAGGAAGGAGAAGGCGTGGGAAACACTGGGTAGGGGGTTGCTGCATTGGTAATGCAGTCAGAGCAAGAAAGCCCTTCAATGGCCAATCTTCAGATTGTGTATTTTGGCTCTGGTAAGCTCTTTTTCTGTAGCCATAATACTGTGGAATAGTTCCCAAAGATGGTCAGACAGGGATTCAAACTGAAGCTGATGTGAGCGCATAATGTAGAGAAAACAAGGTCTTAGGGGGCAGTGGTAAGACCTTATGAACCATTTAAATTTACTACAATATTTTGAGGGAAAATAGTGAAGGTGTGAAGACAAAAGAAGACGCCCTAATATGCTTTATGAAAACATCCTGATGTTGTTCGATGACAGCATAGAATTTATTATGGAAAAGAATCCTGAGGTTTAGGAACAGAGGATGGGCAGGTTGTTGAGGTCAGGAGACCTTTTGGGGCCAGAAGTATCTCAGCACCCCTGGCCTTGGTCTTTTCTAGATTAATGTATCAAGAGATCCAAAAGCAACATTCCCATTAGCAAAAAGATGGTCGTATCACTTTCATTTTTAGTTGATTACAGAGAAAAAAAACCTGTGGTGTTCCAGAAATAGATGGCTTTACCACAAGCCTTTGGCCTCCCAAATTCACTCAAGATATCAACATACTCCTGGTTACTTTCTGCAGGGAATAGTTCTAGGCTATGTCACCTTTCCAAAACAACAACAATGACAACAATAATAAATGGCCTGGGAGTTTATCCTGAACAAATAAATGCCTGAAATCCACAGACTGCAGGATCCATGTCAGCATTATGTTCAGTTCTGGAATGTAAAACTCCCTAACCCCCCACACACCACTGTTCGCTTCACAGTCCCATTACTTTCTCATTGTGACCCATGCCTTTCCAGGCAGGGGTGAAATCCGCTATTGAGAAGAGGGAAACCCAAACTGCTGGACACATTGCACCATGGTGACCTGAGTTCTCTGGTCTGTAAGGAAAAGACCCCCAGTCATAGGCTTGTGGGTTACTCGACCACATCTCAGTTCTGGCTGGTCAAATGAGCTGGTCTGGGCTGATGGGGGGAGGATGGGCATCAACTCAGAACGTGCTGAAGGGAAGTCCTGGGGGGGAATTTATGAGAGTCCTACCCAGAATGCTGCAGTTCGGTTCAAAACATTCAGGTTCCCTCACCCCTAAGAACAGCATGGCCACACTAGAAGAGGAAGGCTAATTATCCTCCCCATGAAGGAGATGGATACTAGTAAGAAGATTCTATGAGGATATAGTTATTTGGTGGGTATTGTCTACATCATCACATTGGATCCCAGGAGAATCACGGGGCTGAGAGGGTAGAATCAGAGGATCACAAAGGGGAGAAATTGTTCATGTCATTTCCCTTATTCTTCATGGCCCGTACTTTTTGGAAGATAGAACTGTACAATTAATTCAAACTTGCTACCTTTTATAGAAGAATTTTCTCTTATCTGCCAGGCCTGAGAACACAAATATATTGGCTCAATATATCACTGAAAACTATCTTTCATATCACAGTTAATAAGAATTAACAGCTCACCCAGGTCTTCTTAAATCTAACTTCTTACTGAGGGTTCAAACACAAACGCGGAGTTCAGGGGAAAGACACAGCATGAGTACCTATGAATGCAGGGCCCTGGAAGAGTTAAAACAAAAGGTTGGCAAATGGATACAGAAAGAACATTAAGGATATCGCCTGGGGACAATGGCAAAAAAAAGCAAAACCTTCCTGAAACTCGCCTCTGTCTTGTGGATCAAGAGAGAGTCTTAAGGCGATAATTTTTAAATGTGGGGGCCACTTACAATTCTGCTAAGCGCTGTTATAGTTGCCCTGTGGTTGGGTGGAAATCATTCTTTCAGGAAGACCAAAGAATGGCATTTTCTCCTAAAGAGTCCCTTCTTTAATAAGGACTGGAGCAGATCCCTGTCATTGTTCTAGATAATGGATTACTTATACATACATTTTCAAGTGTAATGACACTCTTGCTTATTAAAGACCTCTCAGCTGAAGGGGCAGAATATTATGAACTGGCCGAGCCATTCATTTTCTTGAATATGTTATTCAGTATTTTATGCTAAACCAGCAATACACCATCCATTTTAGTACAATGATCCTTATGTTCAATAAAATTGAAGTGTCGCATCATAAATCATTATAGTCATTTATTTTACATTAGACACATTAGCCACTATATTCCATAATCTATTACAATAAGGTGGATTTAAATGTACCCCAAGGAACCGCAATAATAACTCGAGAACCAAATATAGCAATTTATGGATAAAATATGCTTAACCTAAAACTGCACTAGCTTTTGTGACGGCTGTGAACTCCGAATGGAATTTAGTGCTGATGGCGACTGAACTCAGCAACACACAGAGGAGAAAAGAGGGAAAGAAATGGCAGACTAATTTTCTGTTCATCAGTTACAAAATGGAGCAGATTAATAATTACACAATTAATCAGTGGGACAGACAAACAGTACAGGGGGAAGGAAAGTTCAAATGAAACATTTCCTCAGTAAGGCATGTTCCAGATCTCTAGTTCACCATTCGACAGGATGCCTGTTGTTACCAACAATAGTGGTGTCCTGGAAACCATCACTGATTCAGAATAATCCCACTGATTCCAAACCTGTGAAAATGCAGACAGAGGCTGGGTGGTGTGAAGAGAAAAGTTTCCATATCTCATCTAAAAGAGGAGCCAGGAGAATGTTTTTATATGGGGAACTTCCTAAAGGCATCCTGAACTTTGTAGGAGGCGTGTTTCTACTTAGGGGAGATGATAATTACACATCCTTATCAATTAATGAAGAGTTTCCCCCCCTGATGATCTCTTCCAGATAAGTGTTTTATTAGCCTACTCCATTTGCCTCTAGGTCTCTAAAAGCAATAAAATGAAGCTCTGTAATTCAGAGTCTTCGCTAACTTGGTATTCCTCCGCTTAGTCACAGGTAGTGAGGTCTTGTTTGTAGTTGTAGGCAAATGCTTACTATCCATGCTCTTGACACTCTTAGGCACCTCTCTTGGAACTCTCAAGTCTACTGATCCTAAAAATGAGACTGGCTTTATTATTTTATCTGATATGAAGTCCTTGCTATTTAGGATTATTAAAAACATGTGTTTATTTCTGTGTGCATTCTGAGAAAGCATGGCCTGGGATTGCCAAAGTCAGTTGTTCTCCAGGAAATGAGAGAGCAGATTAAATTTCCTCTTTGAAGGCCACTCCTCTATCCTTCCAACCATCCACCCTCCCTCTCTCCCATTCATCCAACCACCTCAATATCCACTCATCAACCAATGATCCAGCTAATGAATATCCAACGTCTGTTTAATGCCTTCTCTGTGCCAGACACAAGGTAGGCACTAAGGAAGGATCCAATGAGGAACAAGGCAGAGTAGCTGCTCTTATAACAAGGTATTTTCAATGATTACATTATTTTTACCTAGGCAAAGTTGTGTGTGTATTTTTTATACCATTTATAATCCTCAATACAGTTAGTTACGAGTTTTCCCTCAGTCAACATTTATAGAGTTGTAAATTTCTACAAAATTAAAATTCTGAGGGGGAAAGACGGGACCTTGTGTGGCCAATTGGACCAGATTAGCCAATGTGGCTGATCCAATGGGAGCTATTTCTCTCTCTGGTCCTCATTTTTTCATCTGTACAATGAAGGGGTCAACCAGAGAATTTCTAGGGTCCCTTCTCACTGTCGAGGGTTTGAATAACTTTTGTTGTCCCTTACAATAATGTGTCCTGTTTATGAGAATGTCTCCAATACAGAAAAAGACAAAGAAGTACAAAATCTCATCACCATCTTATTGGCTAGTCCTCTGTAATGCAATTTGTACTGTTGCGTCTTTTGTTTTTACCATTTTCTGCCAACATCAAATTCGCTGTTCCTGCATCAATTTACAGTCCACTTTATGCTCCTAAAAAATTCTCACTCTCTGATTACAGCGTAGCACCAAATCTGTTGTCAGTACGATTCATTCCTCTTTCTGTACCAGCACTATCCTAGTGTTCTCTTGTACTGATATGTCTGAATTATACATTATTTCCCCCAGGCACGCTTTTCCAAATAAAATAAAATTTCATTTTCCATTTCTAGTTCTAATTCCACTAGATTCCTTGGCTTAAAATATTTACAGATATCACTTTGTACCATTTTTTGTGATTTGGTCCTATCATATGTACTATGTCTGGTGCTTGTAGGGGTTCTGAACTGTGCTCACTGACAGTTAAGTCTTCCGTCTAATATACTATATGTCATCTTTTATGTGTCTGTCAATTATGGAGAAAAATGACCCTTTCTAATCTCTGAACAAACAGAGTAGAAATTATACAAATATAAAAAGTACATATGGATATAATGGCCCTCAGATTAACCTGGGAGCTCAACCAGGTGCCATGTAGAATAAGTTTACTGAAGACAATGAGCATATATTCATACAAAATCTTTAGGCCAAATTCAGAAATAGATAACATGTTCTGAGCATGTTCTTTTAAGGCGAAAAAGAATATGGATCAGGGCCCAGTTAGGAAAACCACCCTATTCTAGGCGATCCCGTAGAATGAATTTAATAGAGTAACTTTTCACAAATGTTTGATAAGAACTGAAAATTGAATGGATCAGAGGCAGAGGTTAATAGGCAGGAAGCCACTACACATCCCTCCTAGGACTAGAGGGGTAAAAGTTAACAAAGGCCCTACCAATGGCCCCTTTTGGCCAAACCAGTCTAGAAGAGGGTTGAGAGGGAAGTTGGCGAGACCCAAGCTTAAGGGCCTCTCACTAGGTAAATTCCTTCGAAGGCCATAGGAGGGTCCTGGCAACTTGTGTGTGTGGTTTTATACAGAGACTGAATTTATGCCATTAAAACTCATGGTTCCGATTGCTCTATCTAGATTCTGATAGCTCCTCTTCATGCTTCCTCTCCAGTTAGAGTGGCCTGGGCTATCTTTAAGGCCTGGCTAGGGGAAGTTAATTTAGTGGGTGTCTAGTGGGACATATGTATGTGACTCATTTACATCTGTGTGGAATTGAGTTTGATGTGGCTGCCATAGGAATGAGGATTCCTAGTACCACTTAGTACATAAAGGCTGGAGATACCCCCGAGCATCTGACTGTCCCATACCCCTGAGGATTTTTCCACCTCTTTCATGAGTTTTAAATATCCCACCAGACATTCAGATAGGTAAAAAATGCTCCTGATGTCAGGACGGCCTACAGTCAAACATAAGTGTCCCCCATGCCATTTCTCCTTTCAGCTCAGATGCCTCGCTGCAAGGATGCTAATGAGAAACCAGTTGGTTGCAACATAAGAAACTTCAACTGCCTTAAAATCTTTCAGCTTTTTTATGAGAGCGACTTGACAGAAGCTTGCCTGCCACTGAAAATGATCCTAAAAATTTACCTAACCACATTAGTAAGGAGAATGGAAATTTTTCTAAGTTGTCAATAATGAAAAATGTGACTTCCAATCAGCATACTGAGGAAAGACAGACTTATAATTCTGCTTTTTTTCTCTAGAAAATTATTTCCTAGGAAGAGACGATCAAAGAGTAAAAATTCTAGGAAAAAAGTATCAGAGAGGTATCTCAACCATTAACAAATAAAAATATGATCTTTTTCTAGCTTTTAAGTTTTTATTTGTTCTACTTTTCATCTCTCTAAATTTTTAAGATTTATGATTTGTTGTGATTTTTTTGCTCATTAAAAATAAACATTCCCTTTTGTATATAATTTTGTATTTAGAGTTTTAAATTATTTTTATAAAAAAGAGCCCCCAAAGTGCATAAACTTCAGGTCTTATAAACCGGCTGACACAGGAGCCTGGGAAACGTATCTTATAGTGGTCAACTTGTGTAACACATGTAACACATGTAGCATTGGGGAACGGATCTGAGTACCAACAGACAAGAGATACATCCTTAAGTGGATCTTAAGGGGCTTACAGCTTCTCTTGGAGGGACAGAGAACCAGTCTTGGAAATTACACAACCAGAGATAATCACTCACATCTTACCAGAGGATGGAGGAAGCCCAGATCCTTTCTATAATGAGCACACACATCCCACATCATACTCCAAGATACCAAAGAAGGGTTTTGAATGATATCACTGACATACCTGCCATGGCTATCCCCAGAGATGAAATGTGGCTCCTGCAAGACAAATGGAACACGTGTTCCTTTGGGTCATGAGCTGTCCAGTTTAAGTCTAGGTCATCTCCATTTGATTGGAGGACCAGGGTCCCTCACTTGTGCCCCAGATGTGAGGGATGCTTGAAAAACATGTGGGATTCCTTTTTCCATAAGATGGGAACTTCCAATGGAAGAAAATGTTGCAAGAAAAAATAAAGTAACAGCAAAGTCCCAAATATCCAGTAGGGTGCCGCTGTTACCATTCTCTTTTCATAGAATGGAAATAGAAATGGAAGCATTACAGGTGAAAGTAACCTGCCCATGTTCACATAGCCAGAAATTGATAGTGCCCAAAGTCTGCCTCTAGGTCTGAGGACACAGATTCCCATGCTGGCAAAATCCAATGAATGATGCAGATGGGTAGGTAAAAACAACACAAACATGATGAGAGACATCAACTGATCCTTGGTCTCCAGGACAGGGGACAATAGGGAGTGGCGGGGACTATGGAAAACTAAAGAGCTCAGGCTTATCTAAAAGAGACAGTGGCTCCTAAACTCCTGCTAATTGTGGTCATGGGGCAACACTGGCCAGTGAGACCAGGTTTGCTGGTTTGAAAAGAGAGGTCAGATATCTAGGTTTGATTATAAAATGTCCTGGTTTTTAAATCTTGTTGAAAATTGAAAAAAACCATAAACATTGTTTTGGCCATAACTACGCAAGCTCATCTACTTTTAGATTATGACTTCAGGGTTATATTTTCAATTTCTGCTCCAGAGTGAGCCCCTGTGCACTAAACTACAGGGCTATACCACCTCTGGAAAGTGGGTCACTTTTAATAAAACTCACTGTTAAATCACAGGCTTTGGTTTTCATCTATACTTGACTAGATCAGAGTTAGGACTGAGGTTTTAAAGCCCTGACTTTGCCCCTTATTAACTATGTAATCTATAGTGAATCCTTTAATTTTTCAAAATCATAGTTTCTCATTTATAAAATGTAGATTAAAAAAATACACTCTGCCTTCCTCCTGGGGTTGTTACGGGAATCAAATGAAATAATGCATCTGAATGTATTTTGAAAACTATCAAGATCCATAGAAAAGCCAGGTTATTATTTTTAATAACCTCAATTTTCTAAAAGGTTATTAGCTAAAATTCCCCCTTCCCATTGATAGAAAATAACACATTAATTTTTCCTGTTTCTGATTCTGCCCCCATCATCCTTGGCATTTCAAAAATGATTGCTTTGAATTCAATACGTTCATTAACCACTTCCTCTTAAACTATGGGGAAACAACTCATCTGCCCCAACTGACTCACGTTTTGAACACGACATTTATTTTTTCAGCTATCTTCTTTTTTTTCCCCTTTTTTAACCAAATACAACATTAATGAGTTTTGTTTTCCCTTGGATTTTTCTTGGAGACTAGAAATTCACTTGAGTGAGGAGATAGAATGACTTAGGTCAGCAAAGAGGCAGAGAGCACAGGCAGCCTGAGTGTGAATATCCATATCCCCCATGGTCATTCCTTCTGTTTTTTGAGTCTATATCATGAGCCTGCACTGTGTATGTCCCATATGTGCCCCAGGGAAAGCCACTCTCATTGAAAGGCAAAATAAACCCATCACTTATATAAAGAATGGAACCCATTTGGCAAAGGTATTCCTTTCCATATTTGCCTTCTCCAAACGTCCTGTTACAGCCCAAGGACAGGCTTAAGCCCCACCCTGCATTTCATCCGAGCCCTCGATAGACCCATTTACATTGCCCTTGCAAAATCGGCCATCAACGCAAGGAGTGCGCAGGGAGGTACATCTATAATTTGATACTGTAGCTGTTGTTAATTAAATAAAAGCTGTAAACAGATGGAGAATCTGGGGTTAAAGGAAAAGGCCCATGTTGGCAAAGCCGTTTTTGTGGGGGATAAAAAAGGTAATTAGGACCTTTTTTTGCTACACACCTAGACAGTATGGGGGCTGATATTCTATCTTTCAAAATTTGTGTCCATGAATTTTTTAAAAAATTGTCCGCACAGGGCTGGTCTGAACCTGGTGCTCACTCCCTTTCTCTGTTCTTGCCAGGTGGGACTCTGTTGTTTTCACAATCCACCACATTCACCCTCTCTTTGCCTTCCATGGAGCTGTTCTCCCTGTTTGACATGCCTCTTCCCAATGGCCTCTACCTGCCTGCAACTGACAATCCTTCCATGCTGAGTATAGTCCACTACCCTCCATGAAGGCTTCCTTGATTACCCTCAGGTCTTCTGCATCTCCCTTTCCTCTGACTCTGACCCACAATGTAGCACGATAGTTGTACCTGGGTATCTAGTGTGAATATCCATATCCCATGCCAGCCTTGGCAAAGAATAGGAACTCAGTAAAAGAATTATTTACATGCAGGGCGCCTGGGTGTCTCAGTTGTTAAAGCATCTGCCTTTGGCTCAGGTCATGATCCCACAGTCCTGGGATCAAATCCTGCATGGGGAGTCTGCTTCTCCCTCTACTGCTCCTGCTCTCCCTCTCTCTCTCAGATACATAAATAAAATCTTAAAAAAAAAAATTATTTACATGCAAATTCTGACCATTGAGGGGGGGGGTCCATAAAAGAAAGTAAATCGCTATATTTCCAGAATTCTAGAGCTTCAAAGCTTCAGAGGAAAAACATTTGACCCAGGTGCTCAGAGACATAACAGTGCCTCGGGAAGAGGTGAGCATCCTGTTTCTGAAAGCCTTAAAGTAGAGGCTAGACAACTACCGGCAAATGGTATCGCATGAAGCTTAGCTGAAATGCAAACAGGTAAAAGAAATAGTGGCCCAGATGGGTAAAGTGGTCAACCTGAAGTCACACGGAAGGGAAGTGACAGAACTAGCATTTTTAACCTGGCTGTCCTACTCCCAGCCTGGCCTCTCTCTAACCTACTTGGTGATCATCATACAGCTGAAAACAGCCCAAAGGTGCTCCAGTCCATCTGTCACATTGTATTTGGAGGAGTCTGGTCTGGGGTGTGCCATTGCCACAAATATCCAAACCCTGTATTTATACAAGGAAAGAGACTTATTTTGCTCGCTGTGATAGTCCAAGTGCGTTTCACATAGTAGGCATGAAACAAAGAGCTGAGTAATGGGATATTTATCAGTGACTAGAAAATGTGAGCAGGGGTTAGATAAGCTACATTGCAAAAACAACTCCCAAATCTCCTCCACTTACAAAAACAAAGTGGGTGTTTCTCAATTAGTCTTTGTGTCTGACTTAGGAGGGGACTATGCTCTATGCCACCTTATTCTGGGACCCAGATTGATAAAACAGCCACCATCTTGAATGCTGCTGGTCACCATACAAAAGGGAGAGTTCTGAAGTGTTTTGAATTGGCAGTTAAACACTTAGTCTGGAAGTGACATGCATCATTTCCATATTCACAGTCCATTGGCCAGAATGTGTCATATGGCCTGGCAGTTCTACCAGGCTGCCAAAAGGAGGAGAGTCAGAAATATGTTCCAAGCAGCATCTGTGATTCCCATCAAGTAGCTTTGCTTTTAGCCACTTCCCTTCCATTTATAGACAGTAAAGTGGGTTGGGAAAAGAGTAATCAGTCTGGAAGAACCCACCCTTCACATGAATGGCTGAAGAGAAGAATTACAGACATTTGTTTTATTCCTTCCCAATTAAGAACCAATTTTGAGATGGTATGGAATCAGCCTCCATTGTAAAAATCCGGATGTAGTTCAGCCAGGTATAACTGGGGGCAGAAAGAAAACAAAGGTAGGAAAACAGCAGGATAATTTACTATTTATCAGCAAAGGTCGTGTAGCTGAAGTTATGGACTGAATGTTTGTGTCTTCCCAAAATTCATAGAGTGAAACCCTAGTTCCCAACTCCAAAGGAGAGGCCTTTGGAAGGTAATTAGTTTTAACTAAGGTCATAAGGGTGGGATCCTCGTGAGCGAATTAGTGCCCTTACAAGAAGAGAAAGAGAGGTCTTTCTTCATGCACCCACAATGTAAGACGACGCAAGAACACAGTGAGATGGCGGCTGTCTGCAAAGCAGGAAGCAGATTGTCCCACCAGGAACTGAATCTGCCAGCCCTAGCTCTTGGAATTCCTAGCCTCCACAACTGGGAGAAAAACATGACTGCTGTTTAAGCCACCCAGTCTCTGGTCTTTTGTTACGGTGGCCTGAACAGACTAAGGCACACAAGTCTTAGTTGATAGCATGCGCAGTCTGAATCAACAGTGAGATGCGGTCTCCCCAAAGGCAAATTAAATTCTAGCTTTTAGTAACAGAAACATTACTTCTAGAATGTTGGAGGTGATGATTCTGTCCAACTCCGAGTTGGTAGAACCACATTTGGAATACTGCATTAGTACCTAGTGAGGGATTAGTACACGCAGAGAAATGTGGCTTGGTTGATAAAGGGCTCAATACTCTAATGTGAAGGGAATACAGGGAATGAACTGGAACATTTAATGTGAAGAAGAAAATACTCAGGGAGAAAATAAGTGATAGCTTTCAATTCCTGAATGATTATGTATTGAGGAGTCTTCATACCTGCTTGTGTGCCTACACAGCAGAAGAATCTGACCCATAGAAAGGGCCTATGAGGGGACACATTTTTACTTGATACGAGGAAGAATTCCAAACAGAACTATCAAAATATAGAATGGCATGTTCTAAAATAGCTTTTCCAATTCTGGAAATGTTACTGAGGCTCATAAAACATCAGTCAATTGGGAAGGAGGACCAGGTGATTTCTAATTAAGATTCCTTCTCACTCAAAAAAAAAAAAAAATTCCATGATTTAAAATTCATGATTTTACCTACTCTTAAGCTAGCTGCTTGTGGTACGACTCTGAAAAGTAGCCACACCTACTCTTAGCCCCCATAACATAGGAGAAGATTTTGGAAGAATATAACACTTAAGGCAGGGATTTGCAAAATTATTTTCTGTGAAGGGCCAGATAGTAAATACCTTAGGCTTTGTGGGCCATGTGGTCTCTCTCACAACTCTTCAACTATGCTGTGTAGTGCCAAACCAGCCATAGGTAATATGAAAACAAATGGATGTGGCTGTGTTCCAATAAAACTTTATTTATAAAACTAAGTGTCCAGCTGGATTTGGTTTGTGAATCTTGCCAACTTCCACTGTGGATGCTAAGGACGATTCTAGTTTGAGAGGCTGCTTATCCAAGAAATCTGTTCTCTGAGTGCCTCATCCTCTTTCTAGTAATAAAGACACGGAGGTCAAAAAGTTAGAATGCCCATTCATCTCTGTCCAAAGGCAAGGAAACCAAAAAGTCCCTGGCTTAGCAAATGGTAGACAGAGCTCTGAAAAAACCCGCAGATATTTGTGATTGTGGCTTGAAAATATAGAAGAATGTAGTAAAAGAAAATGGAGTGTTAGGAAAGATGTTTTTGCTTGGCTTTCAAACCTGGCTCACGGCACACCATTAAGAAACCAAATATTTCAACCTGAGATGCCACTGAGCCATCCCTGGGTTGACTGAGAGGCTTTTGAGGCAGGTAGTAACTAACTCTTTAACAAAATCAGGACGATGTCGGGAACTTATGGGGCTACATTACAGTTCTTAACTAACTGAGAAGAATAACTAATCCGTACCATCAGTGTCTTCTGCTCTAGGCTAAGACCAGACATAAGTCTCGGACACTCCTAGAATGTGAAGAAATGTGTCTTAGCGTTGGGTGGACCTTCACATGCCTGACCTTTACAGGCCTGGACAATCAGAGTGTGTACGTCCATGGCTCCCACCAAGGATGCAGCCAAGAGAAGCAGACAATTAAAACTGACAAATGGCTTTTGGTTTGAACGAAGAAAAATGTTCAACCCACTCTACCAGCAGCGTGCTTAGCTCATAATCAGGCATTATTATAATGATATGCAAATTGTAGAAACGGCAGACATTCTTTCCAACTATGTTTTCATTAAAGATTCAGCTTTTTCTCCCCCAGAATAATAGTAAATGACATGCGAACTTCATATGAACTATAGGTCATGAAAGGATTTAGTATTGGCATTTTTAATCTAAAAAGTCTGGTGCCAGAAAATCAATATGCTTGCAGCATTCGGATGCAATTTTCTTCACGTAACAGGGTCGCTTTCTTTTCTTCTTTCTTCTTCTTCGCTGCCCCCCCACCTTTTTTTTAAGAATGAATAATTCCTGGTTTTTCTATGAAACAAGCCGCTGTATTATAAGGTAATGACATCAATAACACATTACATGTAAACAGAAAATGAACAAAAAATCATTCAAGGCCCTTTTGAAACCGGAGTGCTTTTCATCAGCACTATTACAGGTTCCATTCACATTATCGGATTGAACCATCCTGCATAACCGAGGTGCTGACAAGTCCTGATTACCCAATAACTCCTGTATCCCTTTCAAGCAGGTTCACGGAAAGGACAGGAATACCAGGCCTTCCTGGGGGGCAGCTAGCCTGCCGCGGAGACCCAATCAGTGGAACCCAATGGCCTCTCGCTCCCCTCCGCCCAAACCGGGGTGCCGAAGCCCTTCCTTTAGCCGGACTGGCCTTTCCTCCTGGGTTCTTAATTGTTCCAGATGACAACTGTTGAGAATATAGTCAGGGAGTGGCCAGGCTAAGCCTCCTCAGCTCTTTTCCCCCCAGATACTTACATGGCTCTGGTTAAGTCACCTGTGTGTCACTAAAGTGCCAGAATCCAGAGGCAGAAGTGGACACTACTGCTCAGATGTGGCAAGGAGAGAGCCAGTAGCCTGGGGGTTGGGGGTGGGGTTGGGGGGTGGGTGGGGTTGACCCCTCTGGGGGCACAGAGCCTCTGAGCTGGGAGGGCCTCAGTTTCTGTTCCCCACATAACTTTTCAACCCTTGCCCGGCATCTGCGGCCCTCTACTTGTGGTGCAGCCCCGGGCGGCAGCCAAACCAACCTAAAACAGCCTTTAAACAAGCAAACTGTGGTTTTGCCTTTTGGGTGGTATATCACCCTATATTTGACGTAATCTCCGGCTTGGGAGAGATTAGATTTTTAAAACAAATTTCTTGGCTTCTAGCTTGGCTCTGGGGCGTTGCTGTCTGAGCAATGGTGGGCTTCCCTAATGAATGCAGGCTCCGGCCCCCTTTTCTTTTTCTTCGTCCTTCCTTGAAACCTTTCCTCCCCAGTTAAAGTCACACACTCATACATTCGCAAACAAAGGAAAACTAGCAGAGTGCTGGGATCCTTACTGAAATATTTGAAATTAAAATGAGGGTCTGATAGGGGCGTTGGCAGCGTATCTCAGTGTCTCCAATGCCCAGAAGAAGGGCAAGATGGTGGTCAAGTTTCAAATCCCTGCTCACCACTTATGCGCTGTGTATTTTGTGAAAGCCTCCTGATCTCTTCGTGCCTCAGTTTCCTAACACGTAAAACACATCAAAGGCTTACAACAGTGACTCCTGGAGAGAAAAGACTGGTCAAATGCCAGCTATTATTGCTAATATGAACAGTAAAACTCTATGGAGAAAGGCTGAATTGCTAGTTAGTGTGTCTTGGCAGAATTTGGTGGGTTTTGGATTCTATCCTCTGAATGATGGGAATCAGTAGAGGGCTCCGGATAGGGGAGTGATGTGATTGGAATTACTATCTGAAAGGGTCATTCTGGAAGCCAGTCTGTAAGGGCAAGAACAGAAGAAGGGAGATTATTTGGTAATTATTACAGTAACCCAGGGTGGGATCTGCTGGTGTTCTGAATTTGCGGCAGTGATTAGATTCTGGGTAACTTTCAAGTTGGAGCCCACAGGACTCATGGGAGGACTAAATATTGGGAATGAAAGGAAAAAAGAGTCAAAGATTATTCCAAGTGTGGACTGACCAACTGGAACTGATCAAGGTCAATGAAAAAGTCCCAAAGAGTGAGGAGAAGAGACAAGCTAAATAATGAAGAACTAGGCCACCTTAGGCAGTCTCAGGGAGCAATGCTAGAGCATCGTGGCTGTGACTGGTGGGGCACAGAGGTTGGTAGTTTTGGGATCATACAAGTGGGGGGCATTTAAAGGACATTCAAAGCAGGGGGCAAAGCCTGAACAAGATAGTGAGAATGGAATGAACACTTCATGTCAGGAAGAGACTAGCAGAACTGAATAAAGCCGCTGTTCTGGGAAGCACTGGAAGTAAGGCTAGGGCAGTCAGGTGAGCTGGGTTTTGGAAGGCCTTGACTATTTGCGGGAGTCTAGACTGGCTGGCTTCTAGGTTTAGCCATGATTTGTGGAGTACGAGAGAGTTAACTTTCTTCCAGGAACCGCAGCAAAGTTGTCAAAATACTACCAGAGGCTTGTCATGAAAACTCCCAGACCTTAAAATTGACATCAGGTCACCTAAAATGTAATGATCATTTGTACAAACACTGCTTTGACTCCACATTTGGACAGTGGAATTCATCTTCTGTGCATTTTAATAACCTGAGTTCAACTCAGAGTTTGTTTTTGGCTATGTAATTAATAAAGTAAAATTGTATTTTGCATATATACCATTTACTCTATGCTCTACATTCCTAGGTGCATTAAGCATCGACAGTTCTATTAACCATTCAGGCCTGTAGACGCAAAGCCACTTACACTCTACCTTACGGGCCATTTAAAGGATTTGTCAAGAGTCATTTTCTCTATTTTCAACTTGGCCTTGGAGTTTAGAATGGAAGCCTTGAAAAAGATACAAAGTGGCTCAAAGCACTGCTTTGCAGTCTTGGCTGCACATTGGAGTCACCTGGGGAGTTTTAAGAACTCTTGTTGCTTGATTGTGTGCCAGAGATTAGGATTTAATTGGTCGGGGATGAGGCCTGGGCATCAGGATCTTTTATTCTCCTGGGGTGACTCTAATGTGCTGTGGAGTTTGAGAACTACTGCTTTAAGTTCATTTAGCTTATTTTAAGGTTATTTTATTTTTAAGGTTAGTAAAGGAAAAGGATGCATGTACTCCTATCACTGAAGTCAGGAGAGTTAAATGTGTCTTCTGCCAGGTCTCCAAGTGTCTGTGCTGGAGGGAAATGGATCTAGGAAGAACTACTAGGTGTTCAGTTTTTTTTCTGGAACTTCTGAGCTGCTTTGTGTTCTCTGTCCTACCAGACACCCCTCAGCCTCAGGACTGCATTGGCTATGACTTGGCAGTATTCACAAGCCTTGTTAAACTGGTGGGTACAGGCACAGGCAGTTACATTTCACCTTTGAACCCTGGTCTCTGCAGTCTGCAATGAAGAAGCAAAGGGGCAGTTGGGTGGCTCAGTCAGTTAAGCATCTGACTCCTGATTTCATCTCAGGTCATGATCTCATGGGTGGTGGGAACGAACCTCCTGTTGGGCTCTGTGCTTAGGACAGAATCTGTCTGCTTGAGACTCTCCTTCTCCCTCCGGGCTCCCCCACCCCCACACGAGTGCACACACTTTCTCTGGCACAAGCGCCCATGGCACACTCTCTCTTTCTCTCTCAAATAATAAATACATCTTTAAAAAAAAAGGAAAAATAAATAAGACCAAGCCAGACAAATTAAAAAGAAAACATTCTGCTAGGCTGGTGGTGGCTCTCTGGGGCTCATAAGCAGCTCTATCGAAATTCTGCCTATGATTGTGGTACATCGTTATCACATCCACGTTTCACAAAGGATACCTGAGCATCTAAACAAACCATTTACTGAGGGAGGAGAGATGAGAACCACCACCGTGAAGAAAACATTTTTACTTGGTGAGGTCTCCACAGTGTGTGTATGTGGGTGGGGGGGTGCCTGTGGGTGTCTGCCCAGCTAACAGTCATGCAGGATCCCTTAGAAAATCTGCCGTCAGTCAGGGCAGGGTCTCCATTTTGAATTCATTAGGTCAGTCGTAGCCTTTTGTTTCACTAAAGTCTGTGGGCTAGCGCAAAAACATGAACTCAAGCTTTGCCACTGTTGTCAAATATTGTGTTCTAGCTTAATTATAGTTATTACTGAGAAGAAAGGCCTGTAACAAATTTAGTCAACAGGGGCTCACACACGGTTAAAAGCATTTGAAGAATCAGATGAAACGGGCTTGGCAGGCTTGAGAGGATAAAATTAGTGTCCATTTTCAGGTTTTCTCAGGTCAGAATCTCTCTGAGCTCAGGTTTTTCTCCCCAAGTTCTGAGTTGTGAGCCTAAAAGCTGTTCTCAGGAAGGACCAACGAGTCTCCTGGGATGGAATTCAAGAGAATCAGTGCAGGCTCTGATGGTCCATGAAGGGTTGGAGCCCTTTGAAGGGCGGTGTGAGCCTGCCATTCACATGATCCTCTTGCCCAGTCCCCTTAGAAACTGAGAAACCAGACTGTCAAGAAAAACACAGAAAAAGCTATCTCTCCCTTTCACACACACCAACTTTTGTGACAAGCAGAGAACAGTACTTTTATGCCCAAACCACAAAAGTCTGGGATGAGAGGAATTATTCTCACAGGACCAAGTATGACCTCTGCATGGCAGAGCCCAGCTTCGATGAGGACTTCTTCCTAACAGTCTGAGAGAGAATTCACATATCATAAAATGCACCCTTTTAAAATATATAATTCTACAGAGAAAAAAAAAATATATATATATATAATTCAGTGACTAAGTAAATTCACCAAGTGATGCAACCGTCTCCATGATCTAATTCTAGAATGTTTTCCTCAGTCCCCCTGCCCCCAAAGAAAACCCATAGCCATCAGCAGTACCTTGCTCTTTTGCCCTGTCCCTAACCCCTGGCGACCACTCATCTCCTTTGGTCTAACTGGTCTATTTCAGACATTTCATCTAAATGGGATGATAGGATATGTGGCTCTTCATGACTGGCTTCCTTCACTTGGCATAACGTTCTCATGTGTTATCTGCCCTGTGGCATGCGTCAGGAATTAATTTCTTCCACGCCTGGATAATATTCCATTTTATGTTTATCTGTTCGTCCACTGATGAACATTTGGGCTGCTTCCACTTTTTGGCTATAGGTAAAATTTTGTATGAACTTTTGTGTTCAAGTTTTTGCACACATCTCTTTTTAAATCTCCTGGGTGTATCCAGGAGTGGAATTGCTGGCTCATATGCTTACTCCACGTTTAACCTTCGGAGAACTGCAGATTACTTTCCAAAGCTGCTGCGCCATTTAAAACCTCCTCCCCAGTGTATGAGGTCTCCACATCCTTGCTAACACATTTTACTGTCTAACTTTTTGGTGTTAGCCTTCCTAGTGACTGTGAAGTAATAAATACCTCATTATACTTACGACTTGTTTTTGTTTATTCAGCTTGGCATTTGTGTAAATTTAATCAGAGGACTCATACCCCTCCCCCCAAAATGGCCACTCTTCTCTTTTTCATGTTATTTTCTCTTTTTGTACAATTTATAAGGTGGATGTTGGAAATTCTAGATTTGTCTTCCAGGTCTCTTAAGATTCTTTTGATAATCCCTGCCTCATTATTTATCTTCCAGCTCAGGAGTGGAATTGCTGGCTCAGCTCAGGGATTTATTTTCCACTTGAGTCCAGGAGGCAATTCAGCTAATCTATGGAGTTTAAAACTTTAATAATAATTTTTTTTTTCATTTTAAGCTCTCTGATTTTTTTTTTTTTTTTAACAACTCTATTCTTTTTTACATGACCTCCTATTCTGACTTTAGTGATGGGATTCCCTCCTTTGGCTCTCTGAGGCTGGTTTGTCTTTCCTTCCTTTCTCCTTCCTTCCTTCCTTCCTTTTCTTCCTTCCTTCCTCCCTCCCTCTCTCTTTCTTTTTCCTTCCTTCCTTCCTTCCTTCCTCCCCTCCCCTCCCCTCCCCCCTCCCCTCCACCCCTCCCTTCCTGTTCTGTTCCATTCTGTTCCCTTCCCTTCCCTTCCTTTCCCTTTCTTTAACTTTAAAGTCCTTTAAACACTGTTCTAATATTCCTATCTCATGTAGTATTAGTTCTTGCATTTGTTGAACCTAGTTTCTTTTCCTTTGGATTGGTCTCCCTTGGATATTTGGGGATCCTCAGTTCTGTGCTTACCCTTCACAGCAGGATTTTCTCTTGCATGTGTCCTGCACTGTTACGGCCTGGAGGTGAAGTGGCCTTGTGGTGTTGTTAGCTCTCAGGAGGTGGTGAGTTACTTTCAGCTCTGTGCAGGGGTGTGTAGCATGGGCACCTTCTGCTTATAACCACAAGGTCTTGTCTCCTTCCTCCATTTCTACTTGGTTGAAAATATACCTTCTTCATGTTTTGGTGTTGGGTATGGATAAAGATTTGTGAATTCTATTTCTTATTTCTATATTTTGTTTGGAGCTGGGTTTTGCATGTGTTCCATCCACAATCTTGAATGGAAATCCAGTAGAGCTTCAGAATGTTTAAAATTCCAGAATATAAGGGGGTCTTGGAGTCCTGGTCATGACGAGGACAAAGATCCTGGGGTTGTCCTCAGCTTCCAAGGCTCCAGAGGTGACAGCTCCTGTCACTAATGGCTTTAACCCCTTGACCCAGTGGAGGTCATACCAGACTGGAGAAAGCATCTTTGGTACAGCCCCAGGATTGTGGTGTAAAGTGACACGCTCCTGCAGCCCCGGAAGCAGCAGAGGCCTCAGCTACTGCCATGACTCAAGGTGGCAGAGCAGAAGAGAAGGAAAATGGCTCAGCAGGCAGAGTTGAGGAGCAAGAGATCAGGAAGCTGTTCAGTATGTGAGGCTGGGGACTCCTGGAAATAGCTGGCATTAAAGAGAGGACTGAAATCATATGAAGAAATTTCAAAAAGGAGATCCATGTCACAGAAATATTGGCAGGGGCAGCCTGGAGAAATCTGAGGGTTAAATGAGACAATGTACATAAAATTGCCTAACACAGAGTCACGCATGTAAAAGGTCCTCTTGTGTTCCCTGAAAATATAAAGAACTGCTAGCCTGTTCTTTGTGCTCAGGTCTCTGTGCCACTTAGGACCACCAAAGGCATGTCCTGTCAGCACTTGTGGGCAGGGATGTGTAGTCTTGGCTTCCCTAAGAAACCATTATGGTCTCTCCTTTTTAAGTCCTTATGATCCTGTTACAGAAAGCTCTGGCTTTCTCCATTCTCTCAGAGATCTCCCTCTACCTCCACGGGTCCCTGCAGGATTGTTTGTACTATGGTGTCTTGTCTCCCTAGACCCTGAGCAGACCCACAAGGACATCAGACTTGGACAGTCATCTAGAATTTGGACTGAAGGATTCAGAGACTAGATCGTCCTTGCTGATGCTCAGATGGAGAGACTACGTGGGTTCAGGAGCTGTAGAGAGAGGCTGTGTTTTGCATGCGACCATCTTGCACACTACAAAATTGGAGTACTGCTCTGCACACATCCACCATCCTTTCTCCTCAGAAGTACAGCCTAAAAGTTGTCACATGTTTTACAGCATCTTAATCACTTTCCCACATTGAGAAGAGCATGTGCTTATGTTAGACATAATGCAAGGACATTTAGTAGAAAAAAGTGTTATGTGGGTTATGTATGTGTCTGACAGACATCACAGCAGTGACCACACAGCACAGGTTGAATTTAGAGCAGTGATTCTCAGGTGAATTCAGATGATATCTTTTTCCCCTCAACCAGATCTTCCAAAGGCACAAACTATGAAACTATGGAGACTACCAAAATAACCAGATCATGGTGCTAAAATCCAATCAAATGAACTGAAGATCAATTGGATATATATTTTACACTGTATGTGGTTGTAATTACATTGCATGGTGATTAGACACAAAAGGCAAACTGTTCAGGTGAATTCATATAGTAATTATGACTTTTCCCTATTTTTCTTTTTGGGGGTGGTAGTCAAAGGATTCTTGAAAAGGAGAGATAACAAGAATTAATATTTCCAACTCTTTAACTTTTCTAACATAATCTCTTTTTAATGAATGAATGATTTTTTTTTTTTTTTTTTTTTTGGTGACACAGACCCTCTCACTGCTTATAAACTGCTTTCTCAGAACGATGTTTCTTAAGATAAAATACACAGTATTATAAAGGAAGCCAGTTTTATTAAAAGACAGCTGAAATAGTTTTTTAAACTTTTGTGATGTAGTCATGAATATCTCTATTTATTGACTTGTTAAATAGCACATTAGGGGTGGGTCTTAACAACACGCCCAACTTTGAAAAAATGATGAGCATGAGTAACATTTTGAGATACTGTGATAGTTTAAACGTGTTATGAGAAAAGAAACCATAGGAGCTGCTAGTAGTTGTGGTTGGCATCCCCATTCGTAATCCTAGAGTTCAGTTAGGAGTGAGTGATAATGAAGACATAATTTGTTTTCCTATCAAAGCTGACAGATCCTCTGAATTTATATTAAGAAGCCTATTCTAAGGGGAAAGGTCAAAGCAATTAACCACCATTCTCCAGTAAATGGTCACTCAATGTTACCTATTTAAAATGAAAACTGCTCTAGTAAGTTTTCATATTACCTAAAACTGAGCTAAGACACTGATTCTGTTAGGGCGAGTTATCTTAACGTCATCTGCCAGAAATCTGTTTTAATAATGACACAAGTCCATGATATTGACAATGTGAAGTATGTCCTCTCAGACGTGCTGTCCCATGCAGTGCACTTAAGTACAACCAGACATGGCAACCCTAATAGCAGGCCCTGCACAACTGCAACAGTGGCAACTCACTCAGATTCCTCAGCTCTCTCCTGGCATTTGGGATCAGGACTGGCCCCTTGCATCTGAGTAAATATCTGATAGTTCCCAGACAATTTCAGGGAGAGTTGAATTGGCCTCCAATCTCCCACATAAGGTTGCCTACCCCAGTTGTGGGAGAGCCTTTGGAATTTTTCAGTTTCATCCCCAAGTCCCCCTAAAGGAGCTGAATGGTTTTGCTCCCCCTTGCAATGAGCAGATCCCAGGCATCCAGCTTCCTGGGGTACCTAAGCCCAAGACAGACAAGGAAGGCTGTAGACATTCCCGATGTTGCTGTCATACCTGGGTCAAGAAATCAGAAAGCAGTTTCAACCAAACACTATGAAAATAACTGTCCTGAGATTCACTTCTTAAACACAGTCGCACAACAAACTGTTGAATTAAAGGAACGTGGGAACAGTCCATGCTGGTTCTTTATCACTGTATCTAAGCCTAGTTTTTAAGTGAATACTAGATGAAAAGATTTGGTAGCAACTCTTAATACAATTATATGAGTGTTTACATAGTCAAAATAGCCTTTTTCTAAGCTACACAAATAAATACTATTGCCCCCCTCCCTGAGCCTCTGCTTTGAAGAAAGAACACAAGCTTAGCTGTCCTTTGTCCCATATTACAAAAGAAAAGCCCTTTTCTGTGGAAGATCTGAATCATCCACTGGCAGTTTCTCAAGGTAAACAGAGTAAATTAAAAATTAATGTTTCGCATATGTACACACACACACATAAGTGAAGTCTTGCCTCAATCAGGCATTAGAAGCAGTGGAGTCTATCTGTCGTTATAAAAAGCCACCAGAAAAGTGGAAATGCCAGGACAACATCGAAAAATTCTGAAAACAATCTCCTGGATAAAGATAAATGTTCTCTCTGTGATTCTTCTTGTTTAATTAATCCCATGCGTGAGACTAGACTAGAAGATGAAGGAAAAAAAAAAATCAGATTGCCTCTTGCTTTTAGTAGGAGAGAAAACAAAAGGAAAAAATACTCTCTAGTCCTGATATCTTAAAGGAAAGGAAAAAGACCCCCGCAAAGACCTGTTTTTTCCTGCACATGATTATCTTCTCCTCATGAATTAGGTTTTTGATAAAAGCTGTTTCGGATTACAAGAAAACAAACACACCACGATTCTCTGAGTTCATATTGTATTACATCTCTGCAGAGAAGGCAGGAAAGACTTTGACCAGTCTAAATCCAAAATAAAATTAAAAGTAAACCAGAAGTTGGGAAAAAGAAAAGTGGCTCTGGGTCTACAGTTTTTTCAGCTCCACAGTGAGGGGGAAGGGAGGAGGTGCTGGGGGTAAATGAGTCGATTATAAGCTCCTTCCTTTCTCTAATATACAATGCTTCAGGTACTGGTTTGACTCTTCTACTGGTGGGGAATCTACAATCCCTGCTTTATCATAAGCCAGCTATTATTATGTTCAGAATCATTTGAGAATATGAAGAAAGCAATGAATCCTCTCCTAAGAAAGATGTAAACTCACTTTGGGCACATATCAGTTTACATCTCATCATAGAGCCACGCGATTATTCTAAGGTCTATCTATGTAGAACTTTGAAAAGTCCATGGAGGCCAGATACAGGGACTGTCCCTTCAGCCACTTTGCAGTCCGTTGAACTCTTTCTCTAGATGATAGACACAGAGGGAATGAGAGCCCTATACCAAACTCAAAGTCTCCAAGAACTATCTTGATCCATGGGCCTCTGAGACCTCCCATGATTCGGAAGGAACATCTCCTTGCTCCTGTAAAACATCCTTTCCAGAACAGCTGGGAAGGAAAGCTCTGCTAGGGATGGCAGTCTAATGAGAGGGCTGGTTTGCTTGACCAATCTCATGATCTGATCAAAACAACAAAAGTAATAGTAGCTCCAACTTATAACCAATAATAATGATGATGATGATGATGATGATGATGATGATGATGATGTGGACCAGCCTCATAGGTCAGGTTGAAGATCACCCTAAGAATCACTGAATTAAACAGTGAAACTGTTTGGACAGAGAGTAAGACTACCGTCCTAAATAGAATGAGGTTATTTTCCCCCCAGTTATCCAAATCATTCCCGTCCTTTTTCCCCTTAAATTTACCAGAACTTTACCACCAAATACTTGAAATACCCGAACCAAGAATTTTGGAGGTTTACTACCTGCCAGATACCATGCTAGGCACTTTCACCTACAAATTCATTTTTTTTTTAAAGATTTTATTTATTTATTTGACAGACAGAGATCACAAGCAGGCAGAGAGAGAGAGAGAGAGAGAGAGAGAGAGAGAAGCAGGCTTCCTGCGGAGCAGAGAGCCCGATGCGGGGCTCGATCCCAGGACCCTGAGATCATGACCCGAGCCGAAGGCAGCAGCCCAAACCACTGAGCCACCCACCCAGGCGCCCCCTACAAATTCATTTTAACCCCACATTGAGGTAGATACAGTTAAAATATGATTTTTACAGATGATAAAATGGAGGCACAGGGATGTAATTTGCTTGAGGTCCCCGAGCTAGAAAATGGTGAATTTACTACTGACCCTCCTTTCCTCAGGGATACGGCTATCTTGGTTTTCATTTGAGCAGTAGCTTCCAATGAAAACCCTAATCCCCAGCTTCTTTGGGACATAAGGGGTCTTTTTGGAGTACTCCAGGTTGTCCTTTCCTTCAGATTTTCTGTTGTGAATGAGAGGACTTCTCCTTAATTCTGAAACATTTCAGGATGTGTTCATATTCTGATCCTTTAAAAAATTTCTTCTTTCAAGGCTCATCTAAAGTTTTGCCTCTTATGGTATCTGACTGTTCCCTGAGTTCGTAATATGAAGTATATAATATTAAGTTATAGCATCAATCTTTGAATGTACTTTTTCTTGGACTAACACCTCAACTAGACCTAGTCTGTGATATAAAAAGCCTTGGACATTTATGGAATTAGTTAACAAGACAACCTTTTGAGAAACATCTTTAGTGCATGAAGCAAAGCTCCCCTTCCTCCAAATCCACCATAAATGCTTGTTCTCCCTCTTGATACTTCTGAATTGTTCTTGTGGCTGCTGGTGCTGATTAGGTTGAAGAGTCATGGAACTTGTTCTCAACATGTTCCTTCTTGCTTTTGATGATCTGTCTTACCCTCAGGGTGGTATCTAATATCTAGCATATTGGTACCTTAGTCAGAACCCAGGCAGAGAAAATCCCATTTCATTATCCTATCACAGCAATAAAAACAGGCCACTGACATGTCAGAACTTAAGACAGGGCCTGGAAAAATTTTCAGCCAATATCTAGGAGAACACAGCCCTGTATCATCAGGCAGATTGAAAGAGAGAGAGAGAGAGGAAGGAAGGAAGGAAGGAAGAGGGAAGAGAGAAAAGAAAAGACAAAAGAAAGAAAGAAAAGAAAAGAAATAAAGGAAGAAAGGAAGGAAGGAAGAAAGGGAGGAAGGAATGAAGGAAGAAAGAAGGAGAGAAAAGGAAAGGGAGAGAGAGAGAGGAAAGAAGGAAGAAAGGGAGGAAGGAAGGAAAGGGCAAGATAAGTGACGATGTTAAGACTCTTCTTAATCCCACTTTACAGATGAAAAAACTGAGGAAAAAAGAAGTTCAGCTGCCCAATATGCCACAGCAGGCACAGCCAGGATTTCAACACTACACCATATTACTTCTTTAGCAAAAGAGAGTTACGTGGTAAATGGAAACGCACAAGTTTACCACTTAGGGATATATATATATATATATATATATATATATATATATATGGTCCTTTTGGAAAAATGAATGGGTTAAGACTGTCTTTAGAGGAAAACACATAAAAGTATTTTGTGATGGGGTGCCTGGGTGGCTCAGTGGGTTAAGCCTCTGCTTTCGGCTCGGGTCATAATCCCAGGGTCCTGGGATCGAGCCCCTCATCGGGCTCTCGTCAGCAGGGAGCCTGCTTCTGCCTGCCTCTCTGCCTACTTGTGATCTCTGTCAAATAAATAAATAAAATATTAAAAAAAAAGAAAAGTATTTTGTGATATCCCATGACATCATACATAGTACAAGACTAATGGGCACTCTTATCTACCTATATGCATGCCACTGTACCCTGATAAGCAGCAGAGCAGGGGAAGGTCAGGGAATGAATCTGAAAGCAAATCTGACCCCCAAAACCCCAAATAACAGTGACAACAAACTTCTATTTTTACAGGAATACAGAGAGAAAGACACCAGGGAAGCCTGAATACATGGCCAACTGGTTTCCAGGAAGTTTCCACCATGGGAGGCAGATGAGAGGAGAAGCCAGGACATTTCTCCCTCTACCTTAGAGGTTTCTCCTATGTGAGCGAATCCTCTCTGTGGTTCTAGTTCCCACTATTTCAAGGTCTTAGCTTTGTTGGCATCACCTCTGCCCATTGTCTCTTCAGCCTCAGGGCTGGAAGCAGCTCTCTGTTGGAGTGAACATCTGTGTTGTCCCACCTTGTGAGTTTCTCTTTCAGTTCTTCCATTAACTGTACAACCAATTCCCTGTATTAAATTCCTTCCATTAGAAATAGCTGAATGGTGTTTGTTTGTCCTTACTGCATATTGACTGACAGATGGACAGCTGAAAAGAGTTCAAGACGAGCCCTTGCCCAAGGCCATCCCACAAATACTGGAGTCTTGGGGGTACAGCTGTCTTCAGAACTTAAAGCCTTCCCTTTAGAGCATGCTGTTCCTTGGTGAGTATCCAATGTTTCCAATTTGATTCTTAAATTAGTAACAAAATAACAATCAAAACAAATCTCTCTCTCTCTCTCTCTAAGTCCCTGGATCCTATTGGCAAGTTCTGATTTGTTCACGAAATTCTGACAGATGTGGGGCTGTTTCGTGGGAAACAGGCTGCATTTTCCTTGGTGAACCCTTTGGTGAGCATTCCTTCTTACCTCCTCTGAAGTTATTGTTTCCTTGATACTTGTGCTGAAGCTGAACAGGCTTATTGAAAGGAACAAAGCCCTTTGAACAAATGAGCAGGGTGAGGATGAATGAGCCCTGATTGACCACTCCTGGCTATGGCACCTATGAAACGGACCCCAGCATTCTGTGCTTGAAATGCAGAAATGCAACTAGGTCTTCATTTTGGTGGCAGAGGACCGATGGGAGACACACCCATACAGCCTCTTGAGCTGGAACTGCTGAGCTTAAGATGTTTCCATCAGACAGGATCCCAGGCAAGGGTGAAGATATCAGGTGATAATGGCTTTAGGCAAATGAGATGAATTATTGCCACAGACACAAACAAATTCTGATCTCTGGGTTTTCTTAATGGAGTAACTCCAGCCTTGGGGAATTATTTTCTTTTCGGTCAGTGTTCTGTAACATGTCAGCTGAACTTGGAAAACATTTTATGTTGGGTAATGTGCATTCTTCCTGTCATCAACGATATCAACAATCCAACAGCATCAAGTACAAAAAAAACCATTACAAATGTTAGTTTAGCAACTAACATTGTGGACTTAGGCCGGTTGCTATTCTAAGTGGCTTATTATAACACACTGAATCCTCTTAACAGCTCTATGAAGTAGGTACTATTATAACGTTATCTTACAAGTGAGGAAACTGAGCCCAAGGAGGTTGAAGTTACTTGTCCAAGATGACAGAACCTGTAAGCACCAGACCAGGGATTTGAACAGTGACGACTCAGTGCCTTGCCTGCCATTTTGACTACTGTGCTTTACAGCATCTTCAAGAAGTGTCGGAACACGGAGAGAGGCATATAGTGGAAAATTATGCATAATGTATTTGATCTGGCCAAGCTGTGAATAATTGGGAGAGTTACCTTTTGGCTCCACCTGACATCCAGGCACAGAAAAGAAAATTCAGCTCACTTCACTGAATGTCTAGGATCCTTTTCTCCTTTTGAGAGGATCTCTGTGATAAACTGTTCTTACTTTGCGTTGCATTTTGGAAGGTCCTTCAGTTTCACAGACCCCAAAGGTATTTCCAGGCTAATACTAAGGCAAAAGCTATTTCTAAGCAGCCAACCCTACCTAGCATGAGACAACTTTTTTTTTTTTTCCATAACAGTGCTATGACTAGAATAAAGGGCATGTTTTAACATGCACATTTTGAAATCAACTTTTTATTACCCTCATGCCAGTGGGGACAGCTGACCATATCAAAAGGAAGGAAGCTCCTGAAGAGTCTGGTTTCTCAAGACTTTGGTTTCTGAAGATTTAAGGAAGCTAAAGAGGGAGGCATTAATATAAATCTTTTCTTGCCCAATTCCACCTGTGATATGAAGCTACACAGGGCAATGCAAGCCTTCTCTTGTTTTAGAAGTACTTTTTCATCTCATAATCTACTTAAAAAAAAAAAACTACAAGGGTTTGTTTCTACAGGCTTTTCCACATCTCCTCTTCTTACCTCAGAGGAAGACAGGGGCTGGAGTTTGGCTCCCCTTTGGCTTGAGAGAAAGCATACCGTCAGCTTAGTGATGTATCCCTGCCTACACGAAAGGAGGAGTTAGTGTGTGTCCCCACTTCACCTTTCCTTTCTATGACATTGGGGAGGACAGGCTCAGTGTGGGGCATTTCTTGGACGCATCTCCAAATTACATTTTGGGGGGATGGGCTAAGAGGGGGCCAACTCGCCAACCGATCAACTTATGGCCTTTCCCTGGCTTCATGAAGAGGTGTAGGGAGCACCCCTTGTACTTTTGTTAATAGCCAGATTCTTCTGTTATGGACAAGAAAGACAACTTCCCTCCTCAACAATCCCCCAAGCTGAGTATTCTGCATGCAAACGGAGGGGAGTCTGAGAACAATTAATCTCTATCAAGGTTTGGCAAAACAATGGGAGGAAGGCTTACTCCCCCTTCTCTCGTATTAGAAACAGAGTCCTATTAAATTGGTAAAATTTTAATGAGAGGAGAGGTTCTGCTGAACCCCATAAGAAGGGGAAAGTTAAAGTCCTAGGTTAAAGATTAATATTCCAAGTTCAGAACAAAAGGATGCTCTTTTGTGGCTCTGTGCTTATGCCTCTGAATGTAAACATTGTTCTGAGAGCCATTTTTTCCTTGCCAGATCTTTAAAGGGTAATAAATTAGCCCGTGGACAGCCATACAAGCTGCTACTAGATGTGAATGTGAATGTGTCTGAAGAAAAGGCTGACTTTCAATCAAAGTCTATTGAAAGAATGGTTGGATTTTCTAAAGAAGCATGTTGTGCCTATTAACCAACTTACAAAAGGGGCCATTTCCTTGATTTATGTTTGGTTGCTATAGAGATCTTGCAGCCCAGACTGGCAGGTGAAGCTCCCCCTAACAATCTCAGAGGTTTTTCTTAGTTATCCTCAGAGGCCAAACTGCTGCACTGGGTAAAAGGCAGTGTGCAAACAAGCTGTATGTGTTTAAAAAAAAAAAAATCAAACTTCTGGCTCAAACATTTTCACACATCTCTCTTAAATTATGAGTTATTATATGCAACACTTAGGGCAGGCATTTTAACAGCCCTTAAAAACATGGGTACAAAGAAAGTTCATTGTCCTAATTGGGACCATGAATGACTGGTTTCTGTAAAGTGCAGGTTACTGCTTAAATTATTTCACAGAATGCATAGGATTCAATGTTTGAATTCAAACTGAGCTTCAAATACGGTTGTGCTTTTGTGATCCAAGTGGAGAGAGATATGCGTGTATCTGTGTGTATGCTGCTGTGTATTTTTGTTGAGCGAGTAGATTAGAGGCACTATGCATTACTTCTGGAAGATTCAGGAAGAAAAGTTTGCCTGGACCCCCTATTTTTCAGAAGGGGAAAGTGAGATATTATAGAATCCAGGGGGTATATCCATAGGTGACATAGGTGACTGAGGTAGAATAGGCACTGTCTCAACACCCTGGCCACCAATCCCTTCTGTGGAGCAAACCATAGAAAATTCCAGAGTCAGAGGTGAGGAGAAGGCTTGGATATTGAGGATCGGGTAATTTCACATTTAATTCTTAAGGAAAATATTACCACTGGGTCCAAGACAAACCAAAATTTATGTTCTGGGGGAGAGCAAAGGAAGGGGGAAGGAGAAGGAGGAAGCTGAAGAGTTGAGCAGGAACCGAAGTGCCCTCTTCACTGTCAAAGGCCCTTATAAAGAAAACAATGTCCTAGAAAGAGGTCAAGACAGCCCAAGAGGCTGGTTATCAACAGATAAACGCAGTCTCTTCAGAGAGGTGAAGTACCTAAGGAGGGTCACTTTTGTCTGACTCTGAGTGGAGCCTCTGCATATCCGGGGTACTCCTTGCAAAGTCTCATGGATGATTCTGGGAAGACCATGTAGGGATCTTCTTTGGTCAATGAGGGCATGTTGCGTGTGTCTTTTAACACATTTATCAGTTTGCCAGGACTGCCATCACAGACTGGGTGGCTTAAAAAACAGTCTGGAACCTAGAAGTCCAAGGTTAATGTTGGTAGGGTTGCTTCTTCTCAGACCTCTCTCCTTCTTCTCTGTGTCTTCACATGGTCTTCTGTGTGTCCTGTCCTAAGCTCCTCTTCTTATAAGGACGCCAGTCAGGTTGGATTAGAGCCCACCCTAATGACTTTATTTAACCATAATTATCTCTTGAAGGGCCTTATCTCCAAATATAGTCTGATTCTTAGTTATTGGGGGATAGGACTTCAGCATAGGAATTTTGGGAGACACAATTCAGCCCATAACACAGTTGTAAAAGATTTCTATTTGAACAGCCCAACACTGCATCAGTCTGAAGAAGAGGGGAGTGTTCTCCAGAATGTTCTCTTAAACCCTCAACCCTGGGTCCCCAAGGGGGATTTCCACAGGCCCTACCAATACCTGCCAGAGCCTTTTCCTGATTTCCAGTAAAGCCAGGATTTCTTCACAGCTCTGTGTTGTGGTGACAGCCTTTCAGCCACTATGAATTCCTGGTAGCCTCATTCCCCACAAGGTCTTGCAGTCTTTTGGCTAAGGACTCTCTGCTAGCAGCTGAAAAATGAATCCTTTGGTTTAATTCCAAAAATAATTTCTGGCTTATTCCTTTGCTCTCCAGTATTTCCAAGAAACTAAAGGGAATGGCCCAGATGGGGGGGGGGAAAAAAAGAAAAAAAGGAAAAATCCTTTTCCTCCCTCCCACTCCTTTATTATGCTATAAACATTTGTTAATAGAGCAATTATCTTTTGAGTTGTAAAGGCTAAGTAAGTATGAGGAAGAAAGGGGTAAAGGAAAAGTGCGATTCTTCAAGCTTAATGAAGTCAAGTGAAATTATTTCAAGTGGATATGAACTATGGCTAACAGAATCTGTTTTTGCTAAATTTGAATAAATGAAGACATGCCATTCTGTTGATGCACACCTCCCTGCAGCTCAGTTTCATCAGACAACACACACGAATACACAATAAAGATATCTGGGGACAACCCTGGCCATTCAGAGCAGTAACTCTTTGTGGTTGAGAGGTGGTCGGTAGTAACAGGGAATGTGGATACTCCGTCTCCTTAAGAGCCCGCAGTCCATAAAGCTGTCTTCATCAAGCACTTGCCCACTATCCACCATTGTGCCTTCTACTTTACAAACATATCTCATTTCCATCTCGCAGTATCTCTAGGGGAGAAGTCTTATCCATCATTTTTGGCAAATGTGGAACTAAGATCAGACACACTGAAGAAACTGGCCAGGGTTCCACAGCGTGGGAGACAGAGCTGATATTTGAATTCACCTTTCGCTCAGAAGGCAGGCTCTCACCTACTATGTGGCCCATGTGAACATCTCTGTTGGTCCAGGCAACTGCGTGCACTGTGACGTCATGAAGCACCCCGCCCTCAACAAGGGGACAGTACAACTGAGTTAACACCTCTGACTCTTTTGATTATTATTCTAGAAGTTTAGGCTTCTAAATATAGCTTAAGTATGAGGAATGAGGAATAGTAGAGGGTGTTCTGCTTCTCTGTCTGTTGGAAAATGACCGTTGGTAACTAGCATAAAAGGGAGGGTTAAGCTGTCGACTCTTAGTTTCAGCTCTGTTCATGATCTCAGGGTTGTGGGACGGAGCCCCACATTGGGCTGCATGCTTGGCTGGGAGTCTGCTTGTCTTTCTCCCTCTGCTCCTCTTCCCCTCTCTTTCTCCAATAAATAAATGAATAAAATCTTTTTTTTTTTTGAAAGGGTGGGTAAGGAGAAGTGGACAGGTCAGGTAAAGATCAGTGTCTCAAATTTCTGCAGGGACAGGTAGAAGCAGAAATTTTAATCTTTAGGAGAGAAGGAGAAAAGGAAGAGTACAGCTCCAAAGGATGACAGATTCTCTTGGAACATGGCAACTCTGGGATGAATTTGCTTGGCTTTCCTCTTTCATTGTTTCTGCCCTAGGAAATTCTGCTGATGCTCAGGAATGGAAGCCTGTCCAGTGGAGGGAGGCTGTCTGTAGCCAGGTAATCATTCACCAAATGGCTACCACCTGGGGTAGAGTCCCTCACACATGCAAATCAGCCCACATCAGGTCCTGGGCTCATGGGTTATTTAAGTGGACGTGGCTGGGTTTTGATATCGGGTGGTAACAACAATACCAAGAATATTCTGCACCAAAGACTTGGACCAAAGAAAACAGCATGTTGACTGTGTCCTCTTGGCTTTAGTTAGCTCTAAAAGTCTTACAGTAATTCCCCTACCAGTCTGGTGTGATTAGGCAAACAAGCAGTGACCAACTGCTTTATAGTCTGCTTCTGAACTTAGTTCCAAAGTCTCTCTAGATCATTTATTTGGCTATTTGTTTATTTTCATATTCCAGAACATCTTAGCCATTTCCACCCCTTCTTTCCAAGCTGGGGTTATGGTGCAAACAAAATCGACAGCTAAATGCAGTATTGCCTGTTACCCACGTGGACAGTTCCCTTTCACTGCTTTACAGTATTTGCAGCTTAAATTTCCTTGACAATGTTTTGCTAGATTTGTCACTTCCTTTTTAACACTAAGTTAGATATAAACAGATATAAAGTGATATAAACAGATTAATTCTTACTAAATATGAATTTTATTTTTTTTAATCTGCCAGCTTCAAGGGAAACTAAATAGTGAGAAATACCACCCCCCCACCCCCCCACCCCCGCTTTAATGCACACTGAATGTGTCAGTTCATGATCCCACATGAACTGCCTAAATGTTTAGGATCACAGACCATCTGCTTTTATCAAGCTCTAAGTGAATATGGACAACAACAGATGAAGAGAAATGTTTCTAACACAGACTACAATCATTTCTCAAAATGTTCATTTGCATCGTTACTGGATTTAGTTTTCAAAAGAAACTGAAGAGTAGAAAAAATATGAAATACAGAAAACATTATACTTATGTAGAGCATTTTATAACCTACAAAAGGTTTGTTATGCATTTTATTGGCTGACAAAGGGGGAGAACCTTTAAAATGTTTGCACTCATAAAAAAAGGAGCCGGAATTTGCGAGGTGACCCCCTAATGCTGGGGAAGGCTGCTGGCACAAAGCTAGGGGAAGCTGAGGGTGTCTCCGTGTGGACCAGGATAGATGGAAGCATTTACCATCCACCCTTCCTCCTTCTGCCCTGCTAATGACCTCAGCCCTGGCCAGAGGGACCAACATGCCTTAGAATGAGAGGTTATTTAGCTTTGATATGAGTGCAGCCTTGGGACTCTCCATAGAGAAATTGCTTTTTCCAAAAAATTTAGCTTTTTTCTCTTTTATGTAAGTGGAAACATAGGAAGAAATGTAGTTTGGAATACAGAGTACATGGGAAAGACAAAGCCATGTCAGAAATGAATTTTGGGTGGAAAAAGGATATATCTAATGTTTGCTGGAAAAAGGAAAGCACCAGAATCTACAGAAAAACACCACAGGTTGTTAACTTTGCTCAAGATGATGGGCATTTCAATAATGCATTTCCCCCCGAGATGTGAGATGTGAGATCTGTATCACTTGTTGGATGCCAAATATTTTATGTGTTTACATAAATACAAATGAGAAAACAGTCACACAGAGAGACACCAATGGTCTCTTCCGTCGCTTCTGATTACAGCCAGAACAAAGTTTTCATAGTTGCAATGTTTCTTTATCACGTCTCTTATCTCCCCCAACAGAGTGAACATCACAAGTGATAGGGAGTTTTTCATTTGTGGCCATAGTATATAAAATTTCTTATAAAAGAATTGCATTTAAGTACAAATATAGGCTTATTTAAAGAGCAGCCTTGAGAGGTTAGTAATATAGGTGACTTTATTAGTCACTGTGGTGGAATAATCTCTTTGTGCCTCGATTTACTCCCCTATGTAATGTGGAAAAATTAAGTCACTTTGGGGGAACTGAAAATCATAATGAAAAATATTTAAGAAGTTGCCTATAGAGGGCATGAAGGGCAGACGAAGGAGATGGGACTTTAAGCTTGGGGAGAACCTGGAGTTTTTTAACAGGGTGTATTAAAAAGCAAGAGATGGTGAAAAAAAAAAAATCAAACCAGCAGCTCTGTGGAGAGGAAAGAGGCTGAAGAGGAAGCATGAAAAGGCTATTGCACGACTACTGGAGGAATGGCCATGGAGATGGAAGAAAATGGACTCTAGAGGGTATAATAGAAGGATTAAGAGTTAGCAATTAAATGAATGGGGTTTAGTAGCTGAACAAACAGAATAGGTTGAAATAGAGAGGTTCAAGGAAACAGAGCGGGAGGGCAGAAAAATGGCTTTGAACAGTTTGGATTTGCAGGTGTGTGTGTGCAGATGTGCATGTGTGGTCCTGCGGACACCTGTGTCACTGGGCATGCATGAGCATGTGTGGATGTATTTGTATGTGTGTATCGGTGATTACCTAGGGAAGGAGATGGAGCAAAGAGAAAGCCTAGTCTTCTGCTCAGTTGCTTCGAGGGGAGCTTAGAATCTGCGGTCTCGCTTCTTTGGCTCTGCTGTTGACTTTGGACACGTTCACTCTTTCTAAGGCTCAGTGGGTCTCTCTCGAAATGCTCTCCGGCCTTCGACCACCACCCCAGTGGAAGGCACCCTCCTCTCACCAGGGTTACTGCAAGAGCAACCTGACTGGACTCCCAGGATAAGCTCGAGTTCCCCTGTGAATGGTTTCCACACTGTCGCCAGAATGACCTTTCAGTGGGTATCTGATCACATCACCACCAACTGCCCTCTTCAAGGGGGTTCCCATTATCACATTTCCTACAGATCCCAGCACAGTTTGGCCCCCATCTACATGTCATACCTACATCATCCCTTCTCTCTTGAGTGCAAACAGTGGGACTTCCCAATACATGACGTAGGTACATTATTCACTTTGACTGGATTGCTTCTTTTTTCCCAAGTCACCTAGTTAACTCATTTGTCAGTGTTCAAAAACATCACTTCCTTAGAGAAGCCTTCCCTGTCCACACCCTGATATGGCTAAGTTTCCTATGGTAGGCTACGCATTTACTTCAGGAAACATTTCAGGGTTTAATTATACATTTATGGTTGTGATGCTTGAGGCAATGCTGCCCTCACCTATGAAACTGAAAACTTCATGAGGGCTCCACTCAGCTAACACAGTACCTGGAGATGAACAGGTAAATAAACGAGTACATGAAAGAACATATGAAATTAATAAATATTGGGGCACCTATGTCACAAAACTGCTCTAAGGACTCTTGGTAAACATAATTACTATTCAAATGTGAGTCGAGGTTTTGATTTATAATTCTGGATATTCCTGAATGAACATCCAAATGGCTTCACCAAGCATCTTGAGACCTTCCTCTACTTTTTATCTATAGGGATTTATGGAGCTCTGAGTATCCGTATTTTAGAATCCGGCCTCCCTCATGATATTATCTATTGCTGCATAAAAATTACTCAGAGTTTACTGGCTTAAAACAACAATATTTATAATCTCAATTTTGGTCAAGAATCTGAGCACAACTTAGCTCAGCTCTCTACTTCAGCCTCTTATTAGCTACAATCGAAGTGTGGACTAGGCTATAATCATCTTAAGGCCTGACTGGAGAAAGATCCACTTTCAAGTTCATCTGTATCTTTGCAGAATTCAGTTCTGCAGGAGAGGTTAGATTGAGGGCCTTAGCTCTTCAGCAAATAGTGGATGAAAACTTCCCTCAGTTTGTTGCCATGTAGGCCTCTCCAACATGGTGGCTTGCTTTGTCAAAATAAGCATGATGGGGGTGATCAAGGAGAAAGATGCCAGCAAGACAGAAGTCATAGTTTTTTAAAAGGCAGCCTCGGAAAGGACATCCCATCATTTTTGCACGTGCTGTTTATAGTCTACTCTGCACACACATATGGGAGGGAATGTGTGAATGCTAGAGTGAATGCTAGAAGGTGGGGATCACTGAGAATCATTTTAGAAGACTCTACTCACACAAATGCCCAAAGATCGGGTTACTTGTGACCATGTCCCTAACCCTCTTTGAATGGACCCTAACCCAGTGCCATTCACAAATTGGCCCCCTAGGAGTACTTGTGGCTATTCATGATGATGGAATAATGCTGTTCAGTAGAGCAGCCCCAGAGCAGATGACCTACTGATCTGCAGCTTAAAATTTCCTTGTTTCTTCACAAAGTATGTCAGGGAGAGAAACAGTCAGTTTGACCCTGCAAGGTCATACGTACCCCATTTCCATTAAATAAATATTCACAGACTCTAGCGAGCCACCTCCAAGGTGTCAGGTATTACGCTTTAATTTCAGCAATTATGTGGCCTCCTGTCAGATTTATGTGACACTAGTGTTGAGATACAGAGGAACTAAAGAATTTCTACTTGGGGTCAGGCCCAAAATAGAGAGGAAAGTCATTTAATGTTCTTCCTCCTGAGAGGGTCAGGTATAATAACAAAGGACCTGCCAAGGAAAAGGCCCATGCTCTGAGTGGCCATGCTCAGGATTTTGCCTGGTGTCCATAAGCCCAGCTCTGCTTTCTGGTCTGGTCCACACTGGCAAAAATTAGGGGTCACTGCCATAAATCTAGGATAAAGCAAAGCCTTCCTGGGCGACTAAACTCTTAATTTTGGTCTTATTAGTACTCTGCTGTGACAAATTAGCTGGAGGGAAACACAGGCTTCAGAATGAGGAAGCCTGGTGGGGTAAGCCTGGCTTTAAGACAGGTGGGACCTCCAGGACATTGCACAACCCTGAGCCTCAGCTTGTCTACATATAAGGGGGGGATGGTGGCTCTCATTCACATGCCCACAAAGTCCTGTGACAGCTAGCCGAGTTGGCTTCTCCACCCTCCATTATCCCTCCTTCTGTTTGGAGAAGTTGAAAACTTAAATACTGCATTTGTCAGCTTGTCTTCCTTGAGGCTTGGAAGGTAGAGTGGAGCCACAGCCATCTTCCTGTGGCCTGAAATGCTGATGAGGAAGCTCCCAAATGTGGGAGCAGCTGCAGTGCCAGCTGCCTCATTGGGGGCACTGTAGGACATCAGAAGCAGTTTCCTGAACTACAGATCCCAGCTGGAGTGGGGTGACCTTCTGCCATGGCTTCCTCTCCACCAGCTCTTCCCTGGATATGAGAGGCACCCAATTCACTCAGTAAATATTCATCAAACAACATCTATATGCCAAATGCTGATGCAGGGAACGCAACACTGATCAAAAGACATAGAATCCTGCCTGTGGACCTTATATTCTACCATGTCCATTGGAATAAACAATGACCATATGAAGCACATATTTTCTATCTAAAAACAAACAAACAAACAAAAAACAAAACAAAACAAAAAAAAAACAACTCAAGGGCTAGGTAAGATGGTAGGAGGGAAATTAGAACTGCTGCAAGTCAGAGTGAGTAGCAACTCTAAACCAGGCAGCAGGGGGGTAAGCCTTGCTGAAGAGGTGACATTTGAGGAAAACTTTGAAGGAAGAGGGATTGGCCATGTGGCCATGTGGTATGTGAGGGAAGAACATTCTAGACAGAGGAAATTGTTACTGAAAGACCTCTCAGGGGGAGTGTCACTGGGCAATTCAAAGGATAGGAAGGAGTCCGTGTGTTGAAGCAGGGTACGGGGCAGGAAGAGGGCAGAAGAGGATGTTGGTCAAGTGATGGCAGGTCAGACCTGCTACTTAACTCCCCTATATTAAATCCCTTTCTGCCTGAAACAACTAGAATGACTTCTTTTCCTCTACTAAATGGTTACTGGTGTATGCATACCCTCTACGTAATTTTATCCCAGTCTTTACCCAATTGCATTGAAACTGTGCTTTTGTGTTTGAACCCACCACAAAGGCAGTGCCTTATTTATCTCTGTACTCCAAATGCCTAGCCCAGGGCCTTACTGAGGAGAGACACCTAAGTATAATTCTTACTACTCTACAAGCATAACGATTTCCCCATCCATTGCCTCTTCCAAACAGAAGACTTCTCTGTGGAAAGATGTAGCCTCCCAACATGGCTGGATGTGTGGGGGATAAAGATCTTCCTCCTTGAAGTAATAGATTTAGTATTCTAATGAAGTAATTATAAAAGTAAGTAATTATTGAAATAACCACATCAACTCCCAGTCATTAAAATCCTCCTAAACAGAGCTGGCATGATGGCTTAGGCCATTAGAAACCTTGGCAACCACCCAACGCCTACAATAGCTTCTAATTAATTGATCTCACCTCTAATCTGCTATTGTTAGTCCAGTGCCATCATTTGTTTGGCCTACAGATCCTATTGCCCCTTTCTTTTGATTATATTTGTTACTGTACCCTCTCTATCTCTTTCAATTAAGCACAGGTTAAGTGGTTCACCCGCAAGAGAATAGGAGATAATGGCACCAATCAAAGTAATCTCTTTAATTTGCTAAATGGATTACAGGGAAACCCCAGCCAAAGTGAAGTCATAGCTAGTGGCCTTCACTTGAACTATACACAAAGAGTATCTAATTATTAACCCACCATAAGCCAAACTTCATTGTAGATTAAATGTCTACAAAGTTAACCAGGTATAAGCAGTTTTCAATAGAAGAGATGGCTCTCTGTGACTGAATTGTTCCCATGGTAAAAGGTCCCCATTGGCTCCTTTCCCAAATTTCTCAATTCCCTTAACTTTCAAGTGCAACATAACACGTTCATATACCAATCAAAGTACTGCCCAGCACTCCAGTCAAGAGAGTGGATTTATAATCTCTTTAAGGACATGCTCTAGCTAGAATTCATTTTTCTTATTTGTACTATAAATGCAAATGCAGTTTCATAGGCATGATGGCTCTGGCTTTTGCTGACTCTGAAAAAAAAATGTATATTTAAGAGTAAACAAGTTTGTCCTTAAGCTGCTAAGTGATTTTCCTTCTCTTTGTGATCCTGGTTATTCCCTCTCTTAAACACACATACACACACACACACACACACACACACCCCTCTGAGTTCTGAGACCCAGGGTAGGGCAGAGCATACAAAGATCCCACACCACTAGGATTCTGGATTTGTACATGATCTTGGTTTGTCATATGAGCAAGCAAGCAAAGAATGTTAAATTGAGTGATTTCCCATTAGAATAAGAACAAGGGGATAACAATGAGAATAAAATGGATGGTGAAAAAATATAAAATAAAACTCTATAAACTTATCATAGATTGAGGGACTTAGATCTTAATTTGAACCATTCAGTAAATATAGATGTATCCTTTAAGTCTTCTAGCTTTCTGAGGTCACTGCTTTGTTCAACGTCCAACTAAAAGGATTTGACCCCCAATATCCACATTCTGCAATGAGTCTAGTGAGCTTTCCCACATTTCTAAGAATTCCTGAGGAGGCTCATATCCCAGGTTATTTCCACTCAGCATTCCTTCTCTTGAACCATCTCTCAACCTTCTCTTTCTCTCTTATCTTCTGGGGCAAGTGGCCTCTCTCTTGTCTTCCCTCTTTAGACCAAAGACTGACTTAATGCCTCTTATTTCATTTCCTAAAGGACCACTAACACAGGATATATAACTTTACTGAAGCTCAGGGCAAAATTGTCCGGTGGTGTCTTATAGAAAAGAGCAGCTTGGAAATGCCAAATAGTTAGTATTAGATATTGCTTGCACCCAACCCTCCTTACCATGGAGAATTTACCACAGACCACATTTCCTTATAGGCTCTGGCTATCCACCATATTTTTCAGAGCCTCTCTCATCTTTCCACCTCCCAACTTTTGGTACCAGGCTTCTCACAGTGTCAGGGAAAAAATACCAACATTTTGTTGGTATTTTTTCCCCATTGGTCAATAAAAATTTGTCTCTTCTTCAGATTTGCTCTGAGATCTCTTTGCATAGTCAAAGAATTCTTTAAGATCTTTTTCAATCAAGAATGCCTTTCACTCTTGGGTGCCTGGGTGGCTCAGTTGGTTAAGCATTTGCCTTCAGCTCAGGTCATGATCTTGGGGTTCTGGGATCAAGACCCACCTCAGGCTCCCTGTTCAGTGGGGAGTCTGTTTCTCCCTCTCCTTCTGCCTCTACCCCGTACTCCCCTGTTAATGCTTGCTCTCTCTCTCAAAGAAATAAATTTAAAATTCTTTTAAAAAATGCCTTTCACTCTCTACTAGCAACTCTGAACTCCTAGAGCACCTTATTTAAGTTGCAACTAGCTTAAAAAGAAGCAAGTGTAATTCCAAGTACTTTACGCACCCACTCTGTTGAAGACACAGAAGCAGGTGCAGAAGAGAAACAGAACACAGGATGAGGGCTACCCTCTGTTTTTTTGGCATTTATCATATAGCAGGGGAGGCGAATATACACCCAAGAGGCTGTGTGGTAAATGGAAGAACATCAGAAACCAGGAAAACTCAAGATTCAATGTTGACCTCTGCTGCTTTGTAATGTTGTACTCCTGGACAAGACAGGCAACTCTTTGAGTTTCAGTTTTAAGTGATACAGGGATATGAACACTCCATTCCCTACCTCATTTCTAGGTTGGCTCTAAGGATAAAAGGGAATGATGTGTGAAGGAGTGGTATGGAAATCATACAGATTGGTACAAGTGTACAGCATTACTATGATCACCATGTGAGAACTAACACATAGTATTTAGCTTTAAGTCCAACTCCCCACAGGTGCTTGATCTTTTCGGGTTCAAATGTTTAAAAAGCTGGTGCCGACCCTAAAGAAACTAGGGATGCCTGGGTAGCTCAGTCAGTTAACTATCTGCCTTCAGCTCAGGTCAGCATCCCACGGTCCTGGGATCGAGCCACATATTAGGCTCCCTGCTTAATGGAGAGTCTGCTTGTCCCTCTGTCCCCCAACATGCTTGTGCTTTCATTCTCTCTCCTCCTGCCTGAAATAAATAAATAAATAAAATCTTTAAAAAATAAAAAAATTAAAAAACCCTAAACACTAATCAAGAATTGTTACCATGAAACCACAGCCATGTACCTCAGTATCTCCCTAAATCTCCAAAAGCATTCTTAGCTCTCATATTTGATCTTCTTTAGTAGTGGTTCAGATTGAGTAGAATGTCACTCTCCAACTATGTTCTCTTATATGTTCCTAAGGCTAGGTTCCCATGTAATCTAATAAATATGCAAATTACCTTGTAGATGAGTTGATATTTTGCTATCTCTCTTACCTTTCACTATGAATAAGCTGTCTTGGTTGTCATCTTTGTATGTAACCTGCCCAGTGTTTTTTTTTGGCAGAGACTATTATGACCTAATGGAGTTTCAGTTATAGGAATAAAATCTACATGTTGACGGTATATGACAATGGCCCCAGGTAGACATTGGTATACGTATTTTGGCCTAGATAGAAGAATCACTGCTATAGATGCCATAAACTATATGGGTTTGGAAGATCTGAGAATGGTTAGAGAATATTTCAGGAACTGTGTTGGATTTTTTAATGCATACAGAAAAATGGTACAGGGTCTTCCTGAAAGTGTGAATTAATACTCATTTCCTAGCTCTAATCAGTGCTCAGGGTATAACCTCGCAAAAATGCGTACACACGTGTCCCAGAAGGCATGTACAAGATGAGTAGTAGCTATGGTGTTCACAAGTGCTCTGAAGTAGACGCACCCACACTTGCATCCTCAGGAGGAAGAAACACATACAAGCAGAACACTGGTATCCTTGCAGCAATGAGAATGAACCAACTACAGCCAACCTGTGTCAAAGGCAGGAATCTCTCAAATGTCATGTGAGCAAAAGATGGCGGACACCAAAGAGAAAATGCCATATGATTCCATTTAGATCGATTACACAAGCAGCTGTCAGACTCTAACGTGGTTCTGCTTGGGAAAGGGCATGACGGAGAAGGATATGCAGGCCCCTTCAGAGAGACACTGCATTATTCTGTTCTTGATCTAGTTTCTGGTAACCCATGTGTTCACTTTGTAAACATTAATCAAGCTGGCACTTACGTGTCATACTTCAGTAAACATGTTCATGCAAAAAAGGCAGAGGGATCCATGAAGGATGGCCAACTTCTATTTTGTTTAGGGCATCACAAAAATAAATAAATAAATAAACCAGCCACCAACTATCCTCTATTATCACAGTCTACACAGTTTAAGAAAGGAGAGAATAGCACTAAAATGTAGGAAAGATGTATTATTGTTTACATGGCATAAACTAACTCTAAAAAACTCCCCATCTGAGAGTTAGCCATGTTTTGCTAGTTTTACTCTAGATCTCTGGACTCTAGCTTCTTCAAAGGTCAATCCCCATTTGAAAACTGCTGTTTTGGGGGATCTGGATAAAACCCAGGATAAAGCCCAGCCCTTGGGCAGGAATTCTTGTTCCTGACCCAGGGGAGATTTCATGTACATCTTTGCTTTTACTTCTGCAAGGAAAAGCTTAGGTTAATGGTGATGCACTGGGGCCTAAAGAATGGATCCAGATGCTTTTTTGGGTGGCTGAAAATGTCCTGGACCCCATTTCCCAGGGTGCTCTGCTAGGTGGTCCAAGTGGCTTCAGTCTGCCCCCTCTTCACCTCCACCAGCCTCCACAATGCTATCTACTAATTCCTTGACACCTGCCTAGAGTTCTTCCTCACCATCTCTACCTCAAATTACACCTTGCAGCCTTATGCTTCTTCTCTGCTCCTTGGACAGCTAGTCAGTTAACTCTTTTTAAGTTCTCCAGTAATATGTGGGTAGGGGTTTACTACTATTATTACTGCCAGCCTTGACTAGAGATATCCTCTATCCATATCCCTTTTCAGCCACAGAAATATTTATTCATCTATCCATCTATTCATTTTTTCCTCGTTTTCCCCCCTCCTTTCATGTAAAAATTTTCCTTTAAAGATTTTATTGATTTATATGAGAGGCAAAGAGAGAGCACAACCACAGAAAGCAGAAGAGGGAGAGAGAGGAGCAGTCTCCCCACTGAGCAGAGAGCCCAATGCAGGGCTTGATCCCAGGACCTCGGATCATGACCTGAATCAAAGGCAGACACTTAACCGACTGAGCCACCCAGGCGCCCTCCTGCCCAAACTCTTAATCTATCAGAAAAGATGACCAGTGCTGGATCTAGGATACAAGTTTCCAGTTTACAAAATGTTTATAGTACAGACTGTAGTCAAGATACATTGTATTCATCAAGTGCTCTTGATCCCTAGACTTGAGTACCAGTCATGTGAGGAGAGAATGATCTGGCAAAGCTTGGTCTTCACACAACCATGTGGTTTATCTGCTCTGCCAACTTTCAGATCTCTGCAAGTAGATTTTGAGCTGGCTTTGTTTGTTCCCCCAGGTCTTTCTCATGTTAAGTGTTCAGCCCATCATTTTTGTGACCACCTCGCGCCCTACTTTGGAATTAGAGAGGGATTATCTTCTGACACTTTTTCTTTTTCCCAAAACATTATAAGTAGCAGCCGATGCTCTGTGGATTACTTTGACTAGTTCCCTAGTTACTAAGAGAGAGCAAATGAGGTGTAGAATGAGTCCAAATGAAATTTCTTCTATTATATTTCACTTAATTTGGTTTCCTATGATCCCATTCCACAAATTACCTATTTACTTACTGAGTTTTTATGATGTACATGTATTTTAAGGCATGAATTATTTAAGGCAAATGAGTTATCTCATTTAATCATGACATCATCCCCATGATGTAAACTTTATAAATTTCATTTTATAGAAGAGGAAACTGAGTGACCAGGGATATTTTAGTTTCATATGAGACCCTCTATACAGCTCTAATCTTGGTCTACATTTTAGGATAATTTCATTCTATTGAGTAAATACCTATTATGAGCCCACAAGGTGCCAGTTACTGAACGTGGGCATTAGAGATCCATGATCCATGAGAGTCATGAACAAGGGGGCCTGGTTACCATCCTCACTGGGTTTGTAAGGCTGTAAGTCATACATAAAAATTTTGAATATGCATGATTCTGAGAGTGATACCTATTATCAAAAGGGACAGAGCATAGTGTCCTCCTGTAGCTGATAGTGTATGGGGAGTAGCTTCTAGGTGCCTTGAACATGAGCCGATTGCTAAAATATCCATAAGTGAATGAGTTAAGACTCTGAGTTCTTGAGAGTGCCATACGGAGAGCCTGGGAGTACAATCAGGTAATCTGGTTGAGGAGTGTGCAGGCCCACTGAGAGAACAGGGTTAGGAGCCCATGGGAGCATGGGGCCCAAAGGGAACTGCTCTTATTTTAGAAACCAAAACATTTCTAGCTTCCAAGCAAAAGGAGTGAGCTAGTGAGCCTTAGACAGCATGTGAGGTTGGTGACTGGCTCCCACATTTTCCATTCCTGCCCTGGCCACAATCCCTGTGGGGGCGGGACACGCTACTCTACCCCATTACTGTCAGGCTTTGTCAAGGACTTGCCTCAGCCAATGGGACGTGTGGAGGAGTGACAGTGTGCCAGTCCCAAGCCTAGGCCTAAAAATGCCTTAAATGTTGCCTCCTGCCACTTCCCAACCCCTCTTGCACTTCTTCTTCCGCTGTGGGAAGAAAACGTAAAGAGACAGCCGCTGGTCCCAGAGCAGGGAGACATGGAGAGCACAACTGAGCCCAGCCTGCAAACTGGGCCCACCTCTGACTCCCACTAAGTCCTGCAGGCCCTGCAGAGTCCAGCTGACCTATAGAAAAAAAAAAAGTCTGTGGTTGTAACCATTGTGATTTGGGCCTGTTTGTTTCACAGCATCATTACAGCAGCTACGTGCAGGACATGCTCATGTCTCCTCTCTCGACAGTTGCTCCAGAAATTTGTCCTGGTTTCTGCACTGTCCCAGCAGCCCTGGGAAAGAGAGGCCTTCCCCATTCACCCCCTATAGAGAGGCAGACCCCCGGCTCCCATCAGGCTCTGTTCTTTCCCCTGTCTCATGTTTCTGTATAGTATAGATAACTATTCTATACATGACCTACTTATTTATTTCCTGTCTCCTCATCCTTCCTTCCTTCCTCGTTGCAAACTGAAGTCTGGGCCCCAGAAAGATTCTGATCAAATTGATGTGTAGTGAGCGCTGGTGGTCTTTGGCCTTAAAAAAACAAAAACAAAAACAAAATAACACCAAAAAAACAAAAAAAACCCCAAACCCAAAAGCCTCCATGGATAATCTTAATATGCAGCAAAGGTTGGAAACCATTGCATAACATGGGTGATGGAGACTAGAGTCAGACGTGACTAAAGGTCATGACTGATGAGACTCTTACAGGAGGGTGGCCTACAGTAGCCATGAGTACCTGAAATGTACCTGGTCCAAACGGAGATGTGTTTGAAGTCTAAAATACATGCTAGATTTTGAAGACTTCAGTATGAAAAAGGGAATGTAAACTATTTCATTAACAATGTTTGTATTTGCTGCATGTTGAAACAGTACATATTGTTGAAATTAATTCCACCTGCTTCTTACCTTTTTAAAATAGACTGATGAGAAAGCTTAGAAACACATAGGTGGCCCAGAGAACATGTCTACTAGGGAGCCCTGGGCCCTGGGGTTTCCCAGGCCAGTGAGACTGCGTGCGCAAAGCCCTGAGTGAGAAGCATTCTGGGGTTTGGAGGTAGCAGGCTTGGAGGATTCACAGAGGGTAGGCTGCGAAGGCCTGGACACCATGCTGAAGGCCGCAGCCATTTCCTGGAGGGGCTGAGGGCTGAAAAGGATCTTTCTAAAATGCAGGAAACCCGGGCATTGCAAAGACATTAGGTGGGAGATTATAGGAGGAGACTGGCAGATGCTGAGGAAGTGAGATATTTGTAGTAGTCGAGTCAAGTGCAAGCTAGCAACCGCTTTCCTATTCTAGGGCACTTACAAGTTGATTCATGGGCAATTTAAACCCATAAGCAGTTACGGTGATGAAACACAGAGACCAAACGATATCACATTTCTTATCTTTGCCAGTGAGCACACACTCCCCTCTGCCTGCTGTCACATACACTGTCACCTTGAGAGGTGTTATCCCATCACCGTCTCTGTCGGGATAAGCAGGGAGATGTCACTGCCAATAGCACCATGAGATATGGGTGCATCCAAAGATGAATCGGGCCGCCACGAAGAAAGCCGGCCTTGCTTTGGCAAAAGGCAAGAGGGAAGAAACCCAAGTCATAACTGGATGAGAACGTTCTGTAAACACGACTCTCACCTCGGTGCCCATTCAGCGATGATTTTAAAGGCGAGCTGTTAAAACTTCTGGAGAAGGAAATGAGATGATTATACAGTGGATACCTGGAAATCATTTGGGACGTAAAAAGAAAAAATTAGCTTCTCATGTATAATAACAGAGGCATTTAGAGCCCTTTGTTAGACATACAAACATCGGGATGATTCTACACGTAATACAACATATAGCTCCACACAGAAGCCACTAAACATTCAGCTGGATTCAAGTCCCATGGATGAACCTGTTTCATATAGGTCACCCCACTTTGCCCAGTATACCAGGACAGCAGGCGGCTGCCTGGGGAAGCTCGGGGCTATTTGAGGCTCATCTAGTGGATGTAACTGCGTAAGAACTCACTGGGATGGCAAAAGAGAAAATATTTCTTCCCACGACTGAATATGAAGAGTTCTATTTGATCGGCTTGAGTAGAAATTGGCATTTCATAGACTGGTAGAACTCAGGGATAGGTGACAATCAACCCTTTGACTGAACAGGGGGAGACACTAAGGCCCAGGCAAGACAGTGACCCATCCAAACTCCACAACTCATAGGCAGAGGGCTGGGAATCCAACCTGAGTCTCCTGGGTCCCCGTTCAGTGTTCCTGGATGACTAGCTACTTGTAACTGACCAGACACTGAGATGTCTTGAAGTAAAACTACTTGAGATGCCAGGATCTGGTGTAAGGCAGTGGTTCTTAACTATGGCTGTCTATCAGAAAACCTGGAGGAAGTCTGGAAAACTCCTGGCTGCAAACCAGAGCCATTAATTCAGATTCTCTGGGGTTGAGACCTGGGTATCATCATTTAAAAAGAAAGCTCTCCAGGAGACTCTAATTTGTAAGTGACAATTACTGCCTCAAGGGGTACCTGAATGATTTTAGAGAAGACCCAGCTTTCAGAGGCAGGACGTCACCTGACTGAGACAACTGTCATGTCCAGGATGACCTAGAGGCCCCCGTTATAGAGGAGCTGGAGATCAAATCTGCAACACTATCCTCATCTGAAGACTTTTTTATTAGCCAGACTGACACATGAGTTGCAAAATCACCTTATTGGTGCCCAGAGAAGATGATGGGACATCTATGAGCCATGACCAGTTGATGCCAGCTTTGTTCTCAGTTGGTGCAACAGTGGATTCTTCCACCCCACATGCATGGGTCCAGGATGGGACCCAGCCTAAGATGTCCAAGTACTGAAGCAAACACAGAACTGTCCATAAACCTTTGTGCGATGATGGAAACGTTCTCTGTCTGCACTGCCTTATGCACTTGCCACTGGCCATCTACGGCCACTGAGTCCTTGAAATGTTGCAAGCAGAACCAAGAAACACTTATTTTATTTTTAATTATTTCATATGCTAATTCTAAATAATCACACATGTTTAGTGACTACTGCATTGGACACTGAAAAAGTGGTCTTGGAACTGTCCCAACCAGGTAGGGGCATGGACTTTGTAGATGAGGAGGATAAATATTTTAACTTTAAACTGTGTGGTCGCTTCTTCCTCTATACATATCATTAGCTTGCTCAGCAAGATTGAACGTTTAAAAAAAACCAAAACTTAGCTTTGTGACAACAAAGGCGCAAGTAACTTTAGTTTTCTCTTTAAAGTGCTTTTGTGTATTTGGTTTTGCTTTATAAATAAGATCATGGAGTTGAGTGAGAACATTCTGGCTTTGGAACGTTATAATGTATGACAAGTTTTAGGAACGAGCGAATATTTTATAGCAACTGCCTTGCTCTCAGATGCTCGAGAGTCAGGTTGCACGAATGATGGAGCTTTTGTTTCATCTAATGACAACCTTTCCATGGAAACTCTTCCAAAAGCAAGTTATGTGAATGCCAATATCAACTTACTCTCCCAGGAACACTTAAGCACCAAATTCTCCTAATGCAGAGACCCTTGGCCAAGGAACGTGACTAAACTTTTTTTGATGACTTCTTTCAGTTCCAGAAACAGACTCTTCTAGGCCTCGCATTTGAGATGAGATTCCTGGGAAGTCACTATGCTTATCCTATAAAACATTCCAACAGTCAGTTATTTTTGGTTAGCACTTTATTTTTCATATGGAAAACCATATCACGCCCACGGAAATGCAAACCTGCTGCTATCTCTATCTTGCTATTTTATCTCATCCCTAAATATTCAACAGAGTTCCTTGATTTATTTTAAAATTGGAGGGATAATACATTTAAGCCATAGTCCATCATGCTTGGTGGTGGTAACGACCCTGACCAATCTCGCTTCACTGCCGTAAAACCATGGGTTATGAGCGATACCTGCTTCTTTGCCAGCTGGGGGATGAACATTCTTTATATTTCACTGAAAGGTGGAACAGGCCATTCATTTATGGAGTAAAAGAAGATCTAGTCAAGAGGTGATACAGAGAACAGTGCGCGGAGGCCCATGTCTGTAGTCTGAAGTTTAAGCCACGATATCAACTTACCAGTAATGTAACCTTGAGTACTACACCACTTAATTTTCCTGAGATCCATTTTCCTTATATACATAACAACAATATTACTGCAAGGGGGGCTGTGAAAACATCCTAACGTGACGTATCTTTTTGTGCTTTGTAAACTGAAAGTCCTATCCAGGCGTGAATTATCATGGGATTGTGTGACCAATTCTTTCCTGCATATAATCCTTTGTTTTGGGGTCCACATGGACTTGATCCAATATGTACACATTTCATTGGCTTTGAAACTGATTTTTTTTAAATTTTTTTAACTTAAAACGGATATTGTCTAAGTTGTTTTTTTTTTTTTTTTTTTAATTGTGGTAAAATAGACATGACATACAATTGACCATTTGAACACTTTTTAAGTGAACCCTTCAATGGTATTAAGTATATTCACGTGGCTGGTTACCATCACCAATGGCTAGCTCCAGAGTTGTTTCCTCTTCCCAAACTGAAACTCTGCACCGGCCAAACAATAACTCCGCAGCCCCTCCCCTCTACCCCCTTCCCAGCCTCTGGCAACCACCATTCTACTCTTTCTATGAATTTGACTGTTTTGGTATCTCATCATAAGGAAAATCATACAATACTTGTTCTTTCCAGTCTGGCTTGTGTCACTTAGTATAATGTCTCAAAGTTCATCTGTGTTATAGCCTATGTCAGAATTTCCTTTCTTGTTAAGGCTGAATGATATTCCATTGAATGATATTCCAAAATATTCCATATTTTGTTTATCCATTCTTTTGTCGACGGACAGCTGGCTTGTTTCCACCTTTTGTCTCTTGTGAATAATGCTACTGTGAACATGTGTGTACGAATATCTGTTTGAGTCCCTGCTTTCAGTTCCTTGGGCTTATACTCAGAAGTGAAACTGCTGGATCATATGGTAATTCTATTTTTAATCTTTTCAGGAACTATCCCATTGTTTCCCATGGAGGCAGTACCATTTTATATCTCCACCAACAGGGCACAAAGATCCCAATTTTTCTACAAACTGAGTTATCTTGCTTTTATTTTGTTTTTGTTTTAGTTTTTGATAAGAGCCATCCTAATGGGTATGGGGTAGATCTCACTTTAGTTTTACTTTGCTTTTCCCTAATGATTAATGACTTGAAAATATTTTCATATGTTTGTTGCCATTTGCAAATATTCTTTGGAGAAATTTTTCCTCAAGTATTTTGCCCATTTAAACATGACATTCTTAATGTGAATGAGAGTATACACATTTTGTCAAAAAAATGTTTTAGGACCTAACAGCAAAGTCATAACATCCTTAAATGTAACTGTTAAATGACTCCATATTGTTATTATTCTTACTGTTATTTTAATCTTTATCATTCTTACTACTAATTCATCTAAAATGATCAAATACTGGCCATCTTCTAGGCACTGAGCTAGGTTGGGCATAACTACAGACTTACTGGATCTTTGCACCCTTTCTACAAAGTAAGATTTATCAGTATTCCCATTTTACAGTGCAGGAAAACTGACACTTTGAGAAGCAAAGCAATTTGGTCAAGTTTCATGTAGCTATTAAGTAGAAGAAGTGGGATTTGAACTCGGGTATTCGGATGCCAAAGTCCTTGCTCTCAACCGCCATCCATTACTACCTCTCCATGATGGATGCTCCTTGGTGATATACCGACAATCCTTATGGGACACACATGTTAGGGGGACAATAAATAACACATTATTGCTCATGATCTTTCATTTCAGAATACTTAAGGAGATTCATGGACTCATTTCTATAACTATTCTATGTTCTTCTGAAGTGATCCAGCAATATGGCTATCATTTGCTCTTATTTAATTGCCCAACGATGAGATGTATTTTGGAATATGCCTGAAAAATTATATTCCACCGCACCATACTGTCATGACTTAACAGTTTGCTAGAGGAAGAAAAGGTAAGACATAATTACTTTTGGTATTCCATGTTCTTATATACTACTTGAAAAGCATATTTACCCCTCATCCATTTCTTCCCCACAAAGTTTTATCAAGTGCCTATCCAGTGCGAGGGACGACTCCACGTTCCAGGTGTACAGATAAAGCCTTGCTCTAATGGATGTTGAGGGAAGATATGACAGGCAGTGAACATGAGATTGCATAAAAATCTCTGTATTGGGGCGCCTGGATGGCTCAGTGGGTTAAAGTCCCTGCCTTCAGCTCAGGTCACGATCCCAGTGTCCTGGGATCGAGCCCTGCATCAGGCTTTCTGACCAGCGGAGAGCCTGCTTCCCCCTTTCTCTCTGTCTACCTCTCTGCCTACTTGTGATCTCTGTCTGTGAAATAAAAAAAAAATAAAATCTCTAAAAAAAAAAAAGTATCAAGTAATGGTGAGGACTAGGAAGAAGAATAAAGCAGGTAAGAGGAGAGAGTGGTTCTCAGGGGTGGAGAGGGACTGACACTTTAGACAGGGCTGCCTGGAAAGACAGTTATGAAGAGATGATGTCTGAGAGAAACCAGAATGAAATAAGAAAATGAATAATGGGTAAAGAGCATTTTAGACAAAGGGAACAACAAGAGTCTCGCTGGGCTGTCTGCATAACAGCGAGGAAGTAAGGGTGAGCAGAACGGCGTGAAGGGGAGCTGAAACTCACAAACGCTGCTGTTCCCAGAATTCTGTTGTTAAACTGACAACAGCAGAGTTTATCAAATGGCAGGGACCCCAGGGGGACCAAAGCTGAAATATACCACATCTAAGATCTGCATTGGGAGAAATAATACAAAAAACATAGATGGCTCTTGGAGAGCGCATGACCCTGGATTATTTTTCTCTCACCTGGGGGGACATGAGTCAGAAGTGTCATGAAAAAGACTTACCCAGGGGGTAAAGCTGGATTTGGTCTGGATTAAAAATACTATATACCTCTATCTACATATTCACACACCCAATAGGCAGTTAAGATTAATTTCTTCCGTGTCAGTGATGAGCCCCTTGATATCATATACGTTTGCTCTTTCAAAAAACCAGTGATGGTCACCAAATCCTCACTACTGGAGAAAGGAAAAATAAGCCTACAGTTGAGATTTGTTAAAAGTTTAAAAGAAGAGGATTCATGTGTGAGGGTTCATCTGTGCGTTCAAATACAATTTTCTTTTCTTTTTTTTTTTTAAGATTTTATTTTCTTATTTGACAGAGAGAAAGAGAGAGATCACAAGTAGGCAGACAGGCAGGCAGGCTGCTCTTCTGCTGAGCAGAGAGCCTGATGCCAGGCTTGATCCCAGGACCCTGAGATCATGACCTGAGCCGAAAGCAGAGGCTTAACTCACTGAACCACCCAGGTGTCCCTCAAATACAATTTTCTTATTATAAACTATTGTTCAAAAAATTTGGATGTTCCAAAAAAATTTTTGACATTAGAACCACGGATAATTTAAGAAAAACACAGCCCTTCTAGTGTTTATAAAAATCTTGAGGAATCAAAATCAAGAAAATATATTAGTTTCAGCGTTATGTGTATACATCTGCCAATTTTCTGTATTGGGTTTTTGTAGTTAATTTAGAATATCTCAATCCATATACCCTGGAAAATAACCGTACTTAATTCTATGCCATTATTATATATAATGGTCTGATTTTTACTGTATATTTAAGCAAATAACTGGAGCAACCACAAATTATAGTTTTTCAGTTCATATAGAATGAACTCCCACCCAGATAACTCCCAAACTGGAACAATGCAAGTGACTGTCTGTATTTTAGAATAATATGCAAACATTCAAAATCTCTTTCCAAAAAGAGCCTGTCATGTTTGTTGCAGAATAAAAATAACCTCAGTCGAGTGCAGAAAAGAAAGGGTCCTTTAGGATCACAGCCTCCGAACACCACTGCCAAGCATGGAATTTTTTTCTTAAAAACAAGAGGACACTAAACAAGAGGTGATAAACTAAAGGCACATCAAAGGAGTAAGCGGGAGAGTTGGGGAAAGAGTTTAAACATACGGAGAGAGGCTAAAAATAAAAACAATGAAATTATCCAGATAGAGAACTGGCAGAGGCAGTGTGAGGTGGAAGAGAGGGCCCCTATTTGGTTTCTAAAAAGAGGCCTTCTCTGCTTGAACCATTCAAACGTTTCAAACCACTTAAAACATGTCTGCGTGGTCATCACATCCCCCCAATGTCTAACACACTGTAGCTACTTAGAATTAATAATGTACTTGATAAGTAAAACCTGAGTAAAACGCAGGTGCTTAATCAATACTGAATCAGAATCGAATCTATCTTGAGGCCAGAGTAAAGAGGATGATGGTTTCCACTCTATGTTTTTTGGTGATGTCTACAGTTTATAAAAATTAATAAACACATCCGTTTTCCATTTTAAAAAAGACATTGACATCAGATTGCACTAATCACATCACAAGTAAGATGCAACTTTGACTCCAAAGTCATTAAGAGTGTGTTCACTGCCAGGAAGTTGTTCAGTTAGCTCTTTTGGACTTTTGGAAGACGCCAGCAACAGAAAACCAAGCGAAGTTTTCTCAGGAAGACATGTCTCAACCTGTCTACTACAGAAGAAAACAGAATAGAGGCTCTCTACTCTCTACGGAGTAGAGGAAGAACAGTTTCCCTTTTCACCCCAGGGTTCTTGATGGCATATAGACATGACGGCCGCCCTTTCAAATTGTCCCCATAGTCCTCCCCACTTCCTCAGACTATAAATTCACCAGGTTACAGTTTGGCAAGAGCTTGGAATTCAGGGAAAAATACCATTAGCTTTCTAAACAAAATTTTTGCAGCAAAACAGAATCAACCTCCAAAAATTAGAAAGAAAAAAAAAGTAGTATGCAAACTAACAAATACATACTATTAGTTTACCCAGCCACTAATTGAACTGCTGATAGAAGTGAGGGAGTTGCCTGAAAACATGAATTTTGTTGCTGTCGTGCAGAACAACCTCCTAATATCCCTTGCCTTTGATGGCTTCTATTACATTCTAGAGCTCTAAGAGAAATAAGCTTGTCAGTACAAAATGCCTTAAAGGGCTCTCCCCCATCGGAACCGCTGAGAAGACATAGAATTTGTTGACTGAGAGAAGGCCATCAGTGTGTCCCCCAGAGACGGCATCAAAGGCAGATGCTGTAAGCAACTGCAGATTTAATGTGCTTTTTCCTCCATCCTTCCTCCCTGGCACACTGGCCTTCCCCTGGGACTGACTCTCATCAAACTGACAAAATGATCGTGTGTGGACTCATGGTTAGGCCCACGGATTTTCCCAAAGACCAAGGTGGCTTTGAAAGATAATACACAGCTCATTTTTACACTTGAGGCCCTTAGCCTATGCGCCTTAGAAGTTGGCTGGCTGAAAAATCTCATATGGAGCCAGCTAATTCACTCAGTTCTTTCCTTAAACCCAGGAGGCTAAAGGCTATTGAGTTTCATGAGAAATAAACAAAATTTCAAGTTAACTACACCAACCTCCCATTTATGTAGACTAGCCACAGAAGAGATTGTTTGGGTTGGCAGAATAAAGTGGTTAACTCAGAGTTACTGTCTACTAAGCTGGCTGACACCAAGAAAGTTATCTAACCTCTCAGTTTCCACATGCATAAAATGGGTGACAGGCACTGTACCTACACCCAGGAGATTATTGTAAAACCTAAAGGAATACACATAAAGCACTAAAAACAATGTCTGATACATAGTAAGAGATACAATAAATGTTAGTTATAGCAATGAGAATAATGCCACTTATATTCATATCACATTTTTGTGGACCAATTTCTCTTGAAACTTAATTATTAACATGTGTAACTGTAGTACTGTGTACAGTTCAATCCCTCTTCTGTGCTGATCCTCAAAGGAATTTTAGGTTATCATTAGGGATTTGAATTATCCACACTGTCTCAAAAACATTTACTGAGGTTCTACTCTTTGTTCTTAACATATGAATTCAAAAATGAGAAAGATAAAAGTTTAAGAAGAAAGTTAAGTCATGGGGACTCAAAAATACACAAAGGCTGAAGTAGTATATAAATGTATCAAATATATTGTACAACTTAAACTTGCCCAACCTTATCTGTCAATCACATATCAATTGAAAAAAAAAACCCATTAAACAAGATCCAAATGCTATGACAATATTTATTATATGGAATGATAGAGACACACATAGAATTTTATGGGTACATGGGAAGGGACATTGTGGTAGGCATAACAACATCCTGTCCAGAGATATGTATGCCTAACCCCCAGAAAATAGGAATACGTCACATATATGTCAAAGAGGAATTAATATTGCTAAGCAACTGACCTTAAAGTAGGGAGATTATTCTGGATTTTCTGTGTGGGTCCAATGTAAATAGGAGAATCCTTAAAATTGGGAGGGGCAATCCAAAGAAACCACTGATGTAGTATGCGAAAAACTCAACCAGACACTGCTAGTTTGAAGCTGAAGGAAGGGTCCCATGAACAAAAGAGTACACATGGCTTATAGAAGCTGAAAAAGGAAACAGGTCCTATGTGAAGACTACAGAAAGGGACAAGCCCTGTAGAAGCTTTGATTTTAGTCCAGTAAGACTCATTTAGAGGGATGAACAGTAGTTGTGTACAGTGAGAACATTCTGAGCCAAGGTTTTAATTTGGATAAAGAGGGAGATGTGATAGTTTCACTGATCCAATGAGCAAAGTTTAAGAGACTGAATATTTTAACATGAAGCTGCATAAATTCACACAGGTTGACGGGGCCCCTGGGTGGCTTAGTAGGTTGAATGTGTGACTCTTGATTTTGGCTCAGGCCATAATCTTGGGTTGTGGGATCAAGTCCCACATTGGGTTCCATGGTCAGCAGGGAGTCTGCTTGAGTTTCTCTTTCTTTGTCCTTCCCCCTATTCTCTCTTTCTAAGATAAATAAAAAATCTTTTAAAAATTTGAAAAAAAATTGCAGAGGTCCAGTCATAGGGAATGGGGCATAATAGGAACTACAGTCTTTACCTGATATAAAAGGGGTCCTCAGAGGGCTTTAATCTATGAAATAATAATGTCACCTCTGGGTTTTAGAAACACTGGGAGAGTAGCAAGATGGAGAATGAGCTCAAAGAGGGCATGCTAAGAGAAAGGAGATCAAAAGGAGATCATGTAAGAGGTCCAAGAGGAGGTGGTAGAGTCTGTATTAAGGCTGTAGGAGTCAGAAGGGAAAGGAAGAACCATTTGAGAAAATACTGGCCAGCAAAAATGGCTGCCTACTAATGATGCTTTGAATGGGAGGCATGAGGATAAAGATGGAATCCAGAGCAACCTCTGCATTCTAGTTTGGGTGACTAGGGAGATGACGGTGCCCATAAATGAGATATAAATGGGAGACAAAGAGGGATGATTTAGAGGATGATGATGAGTTTCTTTTTGAATGAACTCGGATATCCAAAAGTGATCTGGGATGTCAGAGCTGACAGCCAAACAGGGGCATCTGGACTTTGTGGGAGCCTGGGCTGATGGGATGGATTTAAATTCTGGAATGAGGAGTCATCATCAGTGTATGGAAGACAATTTGAACAGCAAGTCAGGATGCTATCACTCCAGAATGAGAACAGTAGGCTGAAGGTAAGGGGCCTGGGATACAACAGCATGTAAGAGGTGCTGAAAAAAAAAATTCTCATGAAAAAAATGAAGGAGAAATGAGCAGGAAACAGCTGGGAGAACTAGCAGAGGTAGCATCCCAGAGCCAAGGCAATAGTCTCAATAAGTGAAGAGAAAGAGACATAGGGTCCAGTGTAGCAGGGTTGAGAAAGATAGTAACTGGACGATGATGATGGTGGTGATGGTCCTGATCATCAGCATATAATTATAATAATAATGACAATAGCAACTAATACATTATGACATTTATTTAACCAACACTCATATACCATACATCCAACCAGAAACAACTCTCAGTGCTTTATAAGTTTAAACTTACTTAATTCCTATAACAATCCTACAAGGTATATACTGTTACTAACCCATTCTATAGATAACAAAATAGAAACACAGAGAGATTAAGTGACTTGCCCAAAATTACTCAGTAAGTGAGGGGGCCAAGACTCTCTAGAGGTCACTTTCTTAACCACTAAATACTGCTATCTCTCATCCTATCTCCTTTAATTTTCACCATACATAAGCCAGTGATTAGATCCTGCCATCATCCTAATTAGTGGTAAAAGAACCAAGGATTAGCAAAATTAACAACTTTGCCCAAGGTCCACCAGCTTCAGCAGTGGACTGAGATTAGGCTAATGAATTGGCCTGTATATTGTAACTAATCACTACTAGTCTAATTGGAGGGAGGAGGCCCCAGATGACATCTCTCACAAGATATGGGTTCCCCTTTTCTCTGTTTAAGATGTGGGTTCTGTCTTCTCTCTTAACTGGGAATAAGGTGAGGGGCTAATCTCATCCAATCAAGGATTGATCAGATTTTTAAGCCTTGGTTCAATTCTGCTTTGTTCTTATCCCTTGGGTGTAGACTCTTGGGATTCTGACTAAGAGCCTGGAGAGTTTCTGTCTCCTGTAGGATTGTGGGAGATTCCATTCTCCCCTTTGGGGGTTTGTTACTTTTTTCCCCCTCATGATAAAGAACAGTGAACAATTCCCAACTAAGTGAACTTTTTGGTCATTTGGTTCCTATATAAATGGTAGGTGACTCCTGGGACAATTATTTAAATTAGGAATTCTTTATTGGTGTACAGCAGAAGATGGAGGCTCTAAAAACACATACTTATGTATTTCATACTCTACACAAACTACTGCAACTTTCTTCTCTGTGAACAAAACTCTGCAAAGCCCTACTGTTCTTACATTCGCTGTCTTCCAACCAGGCTTGAAGGAATGCAGTCAGGGTCCCCTATTCCAGGGAACTCTGACCACAGCATATCAGAGGCTGATCTCTGAACACAGTTAGTACAAACAACAAACAGAACTGAAACTCAGCTGGGCCTTGTGCCCAAGAAAACCAGCCACACATGAACTCACACCATGGGGGAAGGAGAAAGGCAAAAAAAGTTCCAAAAACAAACTGAGGAGAGAAAAAGGCAGGCTGAGAAGCTGGCTCCACACTGACGGGACCCCACATGAATGTGTGAGAGACAAGGCCTGAGAAAGAAAAGCTTCCCTAGATTTGCCCAGGAAAAAAGCTCTAATTTCTTGGAAAGCAATGACCAAGACCAAGAGCTCTGACTCTAATGAGGGAGGAAATGGTTTTGGTTCATACATAAAATAAAGTAGGCTTTGTTTAAAATGAAAAAAAAAAAATCAGAAATGCTTTAAAGTCTTCTATGTAGAGTCATACTAACTGAAGCACTCATTTGGAAATGTATTGATTAAAATAATAATACCTGCCATAAAAGTGAAATCTGAAATTCTGGTGGCTTAACACAATAGAAGTTTATTTGTTGCATCATGGAAGGTCTGACCAGTGGATGGGATGTGGGGCTGCCATGCTCTTCCCCAGGCAGTCATTTAGGGACTAAAGACAGCTCTATCATCTATTACATGTAGCTTCCTGGGTTGATCTGGACATGGATATCCTGCTAGCAGAAAGGGAAGACTGTGAAGTATTATATAGTAGATTTTATTCACCGGGTCAACAAGTGATGTATGATACTTTTGCTTATCACTGGCCAGAGAGAACTCAATCACATGGCCACACCTTAAATACTGGGAATGTTGGGAGATGTAGCTTCTGGCTGGGCAACTACTTTCCAGCAAAAACTCTCTATTATGATAAGGGCACACTGACCACTGGTGGAAGCAAGATATCTGTTTTCCCATAGATTTGCTGATCTTTATCACATATTACACCTGTTTACTATGTTGGTTTGAAAAACAATAGAGGAAAAGAGGAAGTAGAATCACCAAATTAATACATCCTGCTCTGCTTAATTAGTGTTTCTTGAGAGGAGAGCTATTGTCACTTTGGGTGAGACAGTTCTTCAGTGGCTGGACTGTGTCTCCCACTATAGTGAGTTCACATCCCTGAACATGGCCCATGAATGCCAGAGTACTTCCAGACACCATGACAACCCAAAACATTATCTATTTCCAAATGCCCTCCTTCCTGGGTTGGGACTACATGGCTGAAAACCACCAAAAGTCAGAACTTCAAGGTACTGGCCAATTCTTAATTCTTGCCAGATTGGGTTACCAGAGTTGTCTCCTCAAACAAACCTTCCAATGGCTTCCACTCCTATCAACATCCCCTTAGAACATCATGAATTTTGCCTACTTTACCATATTGGATGTGACCATACAACAATGCACCTGAATCCACTGTAAATATGAGTGCTGCACATTCAAAGCAGTCACCTTAGGGTAACTAGCCATTTAATGTAATAAGGTTACCATTTCTTTAAATGTTTTAGAACTTTCCTTTTGGAATCATCTTTAGTGATGGCGCTTTGTAAACACATGTGGTCACTCATCTTCAGGGAATCACAGAAGTTCCTGAGTCCAGCGTTCTGTCTAGTCTGTACTTTCGATCATGCCTCTGCCAGGAGTTCCTCAACCTTTATTCATTCAATAGCATGTGTCCAGGGCACAGCCCAGTGAAAAGTAAGTTATAGACCTCATAGTTTAATCAGAAAGACTATGTAGGTGGATCTTTTCAATGTAAGTAGGTAAATGCCATGGCTCGGGAAGGAAGGGAATGCTTGGAATACAAATGAAGGAGGGACTAAGCTAACTTTAAGAGTAGACACTGATTTGTGTGCTTCAGTGGAAAAGGTTGAAATTCCCAGATTCAGGTGCTCTAGGGTGCTAGTAGGGATATCATTAGGCACGTGCTTGGGGAGACTATAGGTATTTTAAGGGACTTGGGGATGGAAGAAGCCTAGAAAATGTGGGATGGAATAAAGTGCCTAGGAAAAATAGAAGAGGAATGGGATGAATGGATGAAAATTGGATAGTTAGGGAGGGTCTGGGAGGACTATTGTGAAACAGAGTGGACTGAGCATAAGAGGGAATGGGGGCAGCAACCATTCTGATGGACTTGGAGGGACTTGGAGACCAGATCTTTAGTGTAAACATCTCCAACGGTACAGGCCTCCTGAGGAAACCAGCCTCATATCTGACAATTTTAGATGTTCCAAAGTTCTTCTCAGTACTTAGCCAAAACCTGTCTCACCTTAGTTCCTACCCTATGCTCTGGTTTCTACTCTCCTAGATACAGAGATGGAGCATGATCACTATTTCACAGATAAGCCCTTCCAGAATCAGTTGTTTGTGCTCCATGAATATCTCCTCTTCTCCAGGCTTAAGTCTCTCTTCATATGTGTATTTTTGTGAGTAATGTTTTTAATCCCCTTTTCATTCTTATCATAGACCTTTGTTCTGGACATATTCTACTTGGTCAACATTTCCCTTAAAATATGGTACCCAGATGGAACATACTATTCCAAGTGTGGTTCACCAACATAATCTTTGATATGCATTTGAGCATCAAATGAAGTTACCAAGCAGGCATACCACAATACTGAGTCATGCTGAACTTCCTGTCAACCACTGTGAGTGTTGCTGGTAAGCTCATTCCCTATTCCATTTAGAGGCAGATGTTTTTTAAATGTGAGTGTGTAACTATATAGATATCAATTAATGTCTTCCTTGGTAAGATTTGGTCCATTTTTCTAGGTTGTCAAGAGATTTGGAATAGTCGTTCTTGTCTTCTGATGTCTTTGATAAGCATGATAAACATGATTCTGATGTCCTCTTTCATGGTCTTGATAATGATGTGTAATGATACAAGGCTAAGACAGAACTCCATAGACTACGACCCAAGACCTCTAAAAAAAAGTAAACTGTTTGTGTCATTCTTTATCTTCACCCTTGGATCTTCTCACATTTTCCCATGTTTTAACATTTTTTATTTTCATATCTGGTTAATCAGAGAACTCCATGAGCAGCCATCTTAGTTCCTTGCATTTCTTCTTCCTTGTCTGCTTCACTGATTACCCAATCAGAATTTAATTTCTAGCAGCCTCCCTAACTTTTTGAGAAGACTATGCTTTGGATGGCCATTCATAAATTGCTACTAAAGTTTGCCCAAATATCCGAAGTCTTGGTTCTATGTCTAATCATGAACCACTTCTTAGTACAGTGTCTTATTTTTCTTTTTCCTGTATCAATTCCAAGATAACATAGATATCTTTAGAGAAATCTACCTCATTAATCAATTTCTTCTTCATCCTTTAATTCCTTCTTACTTAATGATTAAATAAGCCTCCCTTGTTGCTCTTGCATCCTAAGAGATTATGTCAACAAGGGTGGTACAACCCAGGGAAAAGGATTTTCTACAATGAGGACACCACACAAGAAAAGACAAAAATAAAGATAACAGCATGTTCTGCAGATTCTCCATGTATGTATGTATATTTGGTCCGTAACCTCACAAGTAGAAAGGAAGGAACTACATCTTTTCTGTAGAACACTGGTTCTTTTACTTCTATCCCCCACAGAGGGATGGTGAGTACCCAATAGGAGATCAACAAATGTTTTTGAATAACTAACAACAGTAACAACACAGGCTAATGTTTACATGCACACAAACTTCCACCTGCTGACTGAAGCAATTAAAATCTTGGAGCTTAGAAGACTATCCCTCATAGAAATATCTATAAGCACAGACATTTACATGAGCGATCAAGAGACGGTTATGAATAAATAAAAGTTTAGAAGGAAAAAAATGTAGCTTTAAAGGTCTCACTGAAAAGTCAGTAAATGGGTAAGAAATAAATGTTATAAATGAATTTATAAGCACACACAAACACACACCCACATTGATCAAAGTATAAATGTAATTTATTTTAAAAGTCTCCCCCCCACCACCACCCCCAAGTTATATATTAAAAGGCCAGGTTCAGGGTGGGGAGTGGGGTGCTATCCAAGATTGATAGCATAGGAAGCTCCTCAACACATCTCCTCCCAGGGACACACTGAATCTACAGCTATATGTGGAACAATTCTCTCTTGAAAAAAACTTGAAAACTGGTTAAACAAATCCTTCAAACAAATGGTAAGAGGGTCACATTGAGATGGGTAGGAGAAGTAGAAACCACCAACGACCAACCCCCCTGCCCCTGCAGTGTGGTGAATCACTATTGGGAGGTTTTCACAAACTGGGAGCCTCTGCCTGAGGAGTAAAGGGTTCCTGTCCCAAATAAGCCATTGCAACCCTTGAAACTTGCAATGGAGAGATGAATTTCCAAAAAGTCTGGCTTGGAAAACCAATAGTTCTTACATCCAGGAGACCATAAGGGCTGTAGGGAACTGAGGCTCTTCTATTAAAGAGCTCACAAACAGACTCACTTGCCCCTGGGGCCAGCAAAAAAGCAGCAGTTGGAATGATACCTAGACTATATGTGAAGGAGATTCATTTGCTAATCTTAAATATCTGCAAGAGGATCAAAAGTGTGTTGGGACTTCCCTAGGGAATGGAGGCACTAGCAGGAGCCACTTTGCCCTCTTTCTTTACCTTGATGCCATTGGCAAATGCACCTTGGCCCTGTACTCTCCTCATGCCTTACTAATACTCAAGCCCAGCACTCTCACACTGTTTTGCTAAGCTGGTGGGCATGTGCAGTCCATAAAGGGGTGTTCCTTGACTATCTGGCTCTGGTCTCAAGAAGAGCTTACACTTCAGGGTCCCAAGGGACTGCAACAATCAGAGACACAGTTTTTGGCAGTCCACCACTCCCAGGGCATTACACAGAGAGCAGTCTAAAATGTACCCCAGTCTTCATATGATAAAGGCCTATGTATTTGTCCTAGACCTTCATCCTGAGGAGCAGACTTCAGATTTGCTACACATTTAGAGGCTAGAAAGTTGCTCTTGGGAAACATGGGCTGGGGTATGCCATCCTTGCACTCTCCCTACCCCTCCCTCCATCAGTAACTTCTAGGGAGGAACTCATACACTTGTCTGGAGCCCTATATTTGCCAAGTCACAAAGAGCATACTACATCACCTGGTTTGGAGGCCAGGAGGCTATAACAGTTGCAATCACAAAGGACTGCATATTTATATTTGCATACTTTAAAAGTTGCTGCCTGAGGGTCTGCCTTCCAATCTGAACGAAACTAAAACTGACTAAGATCCCTCCCTTTGGAACACCTTCCAGTCTTGGCACATCTCCAAAGAAAAGGACCTATCAAGAACAAATCAACAGCTAGGGCAAATTTGAATGACAAGGTTTATGTCCTACATAAGGCCATTCCTTTAAGATTGGAAGAAGTAACTACTTTGCCTGATCTATGGAAACAGAGAGTTAGGCAAAATAGGGAAACAGTGTAATATTTTCCTAATGAAAGAAAAAGATAAAAAACAAAAACAAAAACCTTAATGAAATGGAGATAAGAAATTTACCCCATATAGACTTTAATGTAATGGCATAAAGATACTTAGCCAAATTGAGAGAACAATGACCAAAAAGAAATAAATATAAGAAAATACCAAATAGAAGTCATAGAGCAGAACAATGTAATAACTCAACTGAAAAATAAACTAGAGAAGTTCAAGGGCAGACTAGATGAAGCAAAAGAAAGAATAAACAGTCTAAAAGAAAAAACAGTGGAACTCACACAAACAGAGCAACAAAAAGAAAAGAGTATTTTAAAAAATGAAGATAGTATAAGATAACTCTGGAACCACATCAAGCGGAACACTTTTGTGTTCTAAGAGTCCCAGAAGAAGAGAGAAAGAAAAGAGCAGAAAACTTGTTTGAAGACATAATGGCTGAAAACTTCCTAATATGGGGAAAGAAACAGATATCTAGATCCAAGAAGCCCCGAATTCCAAATAAGATAAAACCAAAATGATCCACACCAAGACACAGTATAATTAAAATGTCAAGAGATGAAGAGAGAATCTTAAAAGCAGCAAGAAAAAAAAAAAATCCAACTCGTTATGAACAGAGGAACCCCCATAAGGCTATCAGCAGGTTTTCAGCAAAAACTCTGCCAGCCAGAAGGGAATGACACAATATATTCAAAGTGCTGAAGGAAAAAAATCTTCCAACTAACTATATCTGGCAAGGTTATCATTCAGAATTTAAGGAAAGAGAAAGAGTTTTTCAGGCAATAAGGAGCTAAAATAGTTCACCACCACCAAACCAGCTTTACAAGAAGAGTTAAAGGAATTTTTTTTTAAGCTGAAAAGCAAGGGCATTAATTAGTAACAAGAAAACATATAAAAGTATAAATTTCACTGGTAAAGGTAAATATATAGTAAAAGTAGTGAATTAATCACATGAAGCTAGTACAAAGGTTAAAAAAGGTAATAAAATAACTGTAACTATGATAATCAGGGGATGCATAAAATAAGAATATGTAAAATGTGACATCAAAAACGTGAATCATAGGCTAGGGAATAAAAATGGGGAGTTTTAGAATGTGTAAGAACTTAACGTGCTATCAACCTAAAATACCCTGTTATACGCGGGCTATTATATGCTAGCCTCAGGGTAACGACAAAGTAAGAAACCTATAGTACATACACAAGAGATGAGAAAGGAACCTAAACATAACACTAAAAGTCACCAAACCACAAGAAAAGATAAAAAAGAGAAGAAGAAACAAAGCAAGCAGTACTATAAAACAGCCAGGAAACAATTAACATGGCATACCCATCAGTAAGTACCCATCAGTAAATACCCATCAGTATTTCCTTTAAATGTAAACATACTAAATTCTCTAATCAAAAAAAGAGAGTTTGGCTGAATGAATCAAAACAAACAATAACAACAACAACAACCAATAAACAGACAAAAAGAAACCCAAGACCAATCTACATGCTGTCGATAAAGGGATAACTTCAGATGCAAGGACACATGCTGATGGCAAGTGAAAGGATGGAAAAAGATATTCTATGCAAAAGGAAAACAAGCAAAGCTGAAGTTGTCTATACTTATATCAGACAAAATAGACTAAAACAAAAATTATAATAATAATAAAAAAGAGAGCATTGCATAAAGACAATGTAATGGGAAAAAGACAGTCTCTTCAAAAATGGTGCTGGGAAGACTGGACAGCTAAATACAAAAGAATGAAACTTTCTTACACCACACACAAAAATAAACTTAAATGGATTGAGGACCTAAATGTGAGACCTGAAACCATAAAAATCCTAGAAGAGCACATAGGCAGTAATTTCTCTGACATTGGCCATAGCAACATTTTTCTAGATATGTCTCCTCAGGCAAGGGAAATAAAACCATCCAAATTGAGAAGGAAAATGATAAACTGTCACTATTTGTGAACAAGATTTTATATATAGTACATCCTAAAAATCTCACAATAAACCTATTAGAACTAATAAACGAATTCATTAAAGTTGCAGGGAGCAAGAATTTGTTATGTTTTTATTTATCTGTTTATTTATTTTGAAGATTTTTAAAAAAAATTTATTTGAGAGCAAGAGAGAGAGAGAGGGAACGCATGTGCATGAGCAGGAAAGGAGGGACAGAGGGAGAGGGAGAAAGAGGCTTCCCCCTGAGCAGGGAGCCTGATACGGGACTTGATCCCAGGACCCTGAGATCATGACCTGAGCCAAAACAAACACTTAACCTACTGAACCACCCATGTGTTTTTATATACTAACAAGAAAACAATTCCATTTACAATTGCATCAAAAGAATAAACTATCAAGGATAAATTTAACCAAGGATGTAAAAGATCTATACACTGAAAACTCTAACACAGTGACAAAAAAAATCTGATGAAGATGCAAATAAATAGAAAGATATTCTGTACTCATAAATTGAAAGAATATTGTTAAGATGTCCTTATTTTAAAAAAGCAATCTACAGATTCAAAGTACTCTCCATCAAAATCCAAATGTAATTTTTCACAGAACTAAAACAATCTACAATTTGTCTAAAACCACAGAAGATCTCAAATAGCCAAAACAACCCTGATATAGAAGAACAAATCTGGACACACCATATTTCCTAATTTCAAACTATGAAATATACTATATATTTCTATAAAATATAGAAATAATAAACTATGAAATATACTATGAAACTATAGCAATCAAAATAGATGATACTGATATAGAAATAGACCCATAGATCAAAGAACAGAGTAGAGAGCCCAGAGATAAACCCATGTACGTTTGGCCAATTAATTTGCAACTAAGGAGGCATGGATATGCAATGGGGAAAGAAGTTTCTTCAATAAGTGGAGTTTAAACTGGACAATCATGTAAACATGCAAAAAAAATGAAGCTAGACCATTTATACCATACATAAAAATTATCTCACAGTGGATTAAAGACTTAGATGTAAGACCTGAAACCATAAAACTCCTAGAAGAAAACATTGGTGGTGAACTCCTTGACATCAGTCTTGATTTTTTGGGTCTGACTCCGAAAGCAAAAACAAATGGGATGACATCACACTAAAAATCTGTATAGCAAATAAAGCCATCAACAACATGAAAAGGCAACCTACCAAATGGGAGAAAGTATTTATAAATTATATATCTGATTAGGGATTAATATCTAAAATATATAAAGAATTCATACAACTCAATAGGTAAAAAATAAACCATCCAATTAAAAAATGGGCAGAGGATATGAATAAGCATTTTCCCCAAGAAGACATAAAGATGTCTAACAGGCACATAAAAAGATGCCCAACATCACTCATCATCAGGAAAATGCAAATCAAAACCATGGTAGGATATTACCTCACACTCACTAGAAGGGTTATTACCAAAAAGACAAGAAATAACAAGTGGTGAGGATGTGGAGAAAATGAACTTCATGCATTGTTGGTGAGAATAGGAGACTGTGGAGAAAAGTTTGAAAGTTCCTCAAAAAATTAAAAATAGAACTATCATATGATCCACCAGTTCCACTTCTGGGTATTTAAAGAAAATGAAAGCACTAATTCAAAAAAGTATATGCACTCCTGTGTTCATTGCAGCATTACTTATAATAGTTAAGATACATTAGCAACCTAAATGTCCATAAACATATGGATGTATATAAAACACACATATGCACCCACGCACACAAAAGAATATTACGTCAGCCATAAAAGGAATGACATCTTTTACGACAACATAAATGGACCTTGAAGGTATTATTCTAAGTGAAACAAATCTGTATGATCTCAATTGTATTTGCAATCTAAAAACTAAAGCAAATGAACAAGCAAAACAAAATTCAGATACAGAGAACACAGTGGTGTTTGTTAACAGGGAGGTAGGAAGGGGGTTGTCACTAAAGGGGGTGGAGGAAGGGGGTCAAGAGGTACAAACTTCCAGTCATAAAATAAGTAAGTCATCAGGATATAATCGACAGTATGGTGACTATGGTCAGTAATATTATAGTGCATATTTGAAAATGGTAAGAGAGTAAATCCTAACATTTCTTATCCCCCCCCAAATTATTTTTGTAACTTTGTTTGGTGACAGATGGTAACCAGACTTAGATCATTTCACAATGCACACAAATACTGATTTATTACATTGTGTATCTATAACAAAGGTAATTTTATATGTCAATTATATCTCAAAAAAAACAAGACAAAACACTGTGACTCTACGCATGTATATTCTCTGCATCCTGAATTTCTCTATCAGGTCAATAAGGAAAGTTTGTTTCCATCAGTATTTCCCAGTAGTGGTACTTAAAATAACCATATGAATGAAGCATCCCATGTTATTAATATCAGAAAATAAAACAAAAATGAAACAAAAGACTAGGCTCTGGTAGTCTTTGGACTTCAGCAGCTCAATTAAAAAATAAAATTATATTGCATAAACTGCTTTGATATGGTATAAAATCTGTACAATCAGAATCTAAAATTACAGTTTTTTCACCCAAACTTCAGCTTTGTAAAAGCTCTTCATGGCAAGTACTGATTCTTATTCATCAAGATAAATTTTATCTTTTTTAGCTTTTATTTTTTCACTTGCAAGGTGCATAATAATTAAGGATTTTGGTTGCCAAGGGTGAAATGCTGTTTCAAACTCCAAGTTCAATTGTTTTGTGAATTTGTAATTGCATCCTTTCTGAGGGATGGGGAAGGCAGAGGAGGAAATTCACAAAAGTGACACAAAGCAGATAATAATAGAGTCCCATGAGGAATTCATAATGATATCCAAGGTATGAGGGAAAGAAATTGTTTCGTCACAAGGAATGATCTCTGATCACCCACCATTAGCCACCACTAAGATGGCCATAGATCTAAGGACCCGCCTTGTATTCTAACAACAGATTAAACATCTAAGTCTTGATCTCCAGAGAAAATTACTGTTTGTCTTAATCCACTGAGAAGCTGGGGGTAAGGATGTTTGAGAGAATTCAGCAGATACTTACTTTGTGATCACTGTTTGTGACAGAAAAAATGGGTGGGTGTTATGCCAAAGCTAACTTCAAATTTAAACTTGTCAGCAAACTTGACTTCTTCATCAATATCTAGGTTAGTCTGAGAGAGAGCTAGGAGGATGCTAACATTTGTTGAATGTACCAAGTATTAAGAATGGTGCTGGCTGTTCCTTGAATGTTCCATGTCAACAAATTCAAGTAATGATATGCATGCCCAATTTACTGATGAGATCATCAAGTGTGACAGAAACAATGGCCCAACACCGTAAGGTCAGCTAGTGGCAGAGGCTAGAATCCCTCCAAATATGATTGCACTATCTTCTGCTTTTTCCTACCTCACCTTTTCTTACCATGTAAGGTAGATACCATGTACTTTTATGATGTGGCTTGACAGGCACCCAGGTCATCCAGTACTCCCACCCCCCCACATACACCCCGAGGCCTCACCTTGATATTACCCATTTTAAGCATGGATTTAATGCTCTCCCTTCTTTTAGGGGCTACATTTAAGTAAAACTGTCAGAGAAGGAAAGACCAGCTGGCCACTAAGATGAGTCTGCACTGATAGCATTTCCACTGTTCTCAATTGGTTTCTCAGCTTTGCAAAAATGAAGTAGGATGTAATTTTTTGATTCAGAGATGATTAGATTATAGGTAAGATCATGTTTACCAAATCTGCAAGAAACCGATTATTAATACAGCTGCTCCTTTACTAAGTTAAGTGGAGAAGCTACCTATATCCAGAGAAATCCTGTTCTCCATGGAACTGCTTCTCTGTCTAGGGTACCAGAGAAATTAAAGAGGAGAGGAAACATAACTGAAGTGTACTATGCAGGCTGTAGAAAAACCTGAGAACTATCTCCATTCTACAGTCAATGCATGCCTTTGATGAACTGGATCAGGCACATATAACTTTCCTTTGGATAACAGGAAACCTGGACAAATTTATAATAATGAATCATTACATGTCTCATGATATCTTACCAACCATTTATTTCAGATAATTTTATCATATTTTCCTCAAAATGCAGAATTCTTGCAACACATTTGCAAATGTTCTCTTAGGCTTATGTTCCTCCATTATGAAATGGATGATGGGACAACTGGATATCCATCCATATGCAAAGGAATGATGCTGGACCACTACCTCACACCACATACAAAAATTAACTCAAAGTGGATCAGAGACCTAAGTATAAAAACTAAAACTAGAAAACTATGAAAAGGAAAAAAAATAGGTCTAAATTTTAGTGACCTTGGTTTAGGCAATGATTTCTAAGATAGAACACCAAAATCAAAAAGAAGAAAATACAGATAAATTGTACTTCGCTAAAATTACAACCTTGCAGGCTTCAAATGACACCATCAAAAAAGTGAAAAGAGAGCTGAAGAATGGGAGGAAGAATGTGCACATCATATACCTGATAAGTGACTTTAACTCAGAATATATGAAGACCACTTAAAATTCAACTACAAAAAGACAAATAACCCAATGGAAAAGTGGCCAAAGTATTTGAATAGACACTTTGCCAAAGATGATATGCAAATGGTTAATATGCACATGAAAAGACACTCACCACCAAAAGTCAGGAGGGAAATGCAAATCAAAAGCCCACTGAGAAATCTCTTCAACCATATCACAAATAGCGAGGATGAACAAATACTGGAAAGAATGTGAAAAAACTGAACCATTGCACATGGGTAGTGAGAAAGCACAATTGAGCAATTGCCTTGGAAAAGTCTGTCGCTCCAGAAGTTACACAGAGAACTACTATTCCACAATTCCACTCCTGAGTGTACACCCAAGAAAACTGGAAAAATATGTCCATGTACAAGCTTATACGCTGATGTGTATAGCAGCCTCATTCACAAGAGCCAATAAGTAGAAACAACCCAAGCATTCATCAGGTAAAAAATGGATAAACAAAACATTGTGTATCTATATGATGGAATATCATTTGCTCATAAAAATGAGTGAAGTACTGATGCTTGCTAGAACATACATGAATCTTGAACTACATTATTGTAAGTGAAAGAAGCCAGTCATAAAATACCACATACTGTATGATTCTGTTTATATGAAATGTCCAGAGACATAAAGGAGAATAGTAGTTGCTAGATGCTGAGGGAAGGCAGAATAGGGAGTGACTGCTAATAGGTGTGGGGTTTCTTTTGGGGTGTTGAAAATGTTCTGAAATTAGGTAGTGGTGATGGTTACACAACTCTCAATGTACTAAAACCTACTATATTGTATGCTTTATAATGGTGAACTTTGTGATATGTGAATTATCTCCCACTAAAGCTGTGAGTAAAACAAGTGTACTTATTCTTTAAAACAAGTGTATCTGGATTGAGCCCCGCATCAGGCTCTCTGCTTAGCAGGGAGCCTGCTTCCTCCTCCCTCTCTCTCTCTGCCTGCCTTTCTGCCTGCTTGTGATCTCGGTCTATCAAATAAATAAATAAATAACTAAAATCTTTTAAAAAAAAAACAAAGCAAAACAAAACAAAACAAGTGTATCTGGGACACCTGGGTGGCTCAGTTGGTTAAGCCGCTGCCTTTGGCTCAGGTCATGATCCCGGTGTCCTGTTATCAAGTCCCACATGGGGCTCCTTGCTCAGCAGGGAGCCTGCTTCTCTCTCTCTCTCTGCCTCTCCCACTGCTTTTGTGCTCTCCCTCTCTCTTTCTCTCTGACAAATAAATCAATAAAATCTTTTTAAAAAATAAATAAAAATAAAAAATATAAAAAGAGTGTATCTCAGTAACTGGCCCCCAAAACGTATTCATTGCTTTGCAGAATGCTTTTTAAATAATGATTACCAGCTTAAAACAAAGAACTGTTGAGAGTATATACATCCCCCCATACCGTAAGACATGGTAAAATGCCACACAGTATTTGGTCTGTGAGAGTGACAAGAGGAAAATAAAAGATAAAAAGTAAAAAAAACAAAATTTATTAAGATAATATTTTGCTTACTTGAAGATCATTTTATAATGCTGTTTTGGGAAGTCATACTGAGGGATTGTCTAATCAATGGCGTCAACTTATTATAAGATCATTTTAGTACTTTAGTAACCAAAGTCTCTAAATGGATTGCCCAAAGTATACTGAATATTGTTCTATATAGAATCCTTCTGTTGTGAGGTATTAATGCAGGAAAGCTTTTAACTGTTAAAGGAAATCTTTTCAGATAAAAAGCGAACTTTATTAAATGGAAAGATGGCAATTATGATAATAGCGCAAGATGCTCTCTTTTAAGCAATACCCAAAGTACAGAAAAATATCAAATGTGGAAAGTGCATAGTCTGATTAGCTCAATTCTGAAAGACTTTTAACCTGTGTTTAAAGTTCGGGAGAGGAATAGGAGAATAAGTAAGCACAGAATTATCAGAATTATGTTCTTCTTACAATCTCTAAGGTTTTAAATGAAAATTATAATATTAAAAAAGTATATTAACAATAAGAACTGATCTTCCAGATGAATAACAACATCTGAATTCAAAACTGGTCCTAGCAGTCTTTATAAAAAAAATATTTCACAAGGAAGAGCTCTGCTCCATTTTTCTTAAGCCTCTACCGAGTATCAAATTCACTATGAAACGTTAGGTCACCAAAACAACAGAAGATTACTGATGTAAAATTTAGCATTTATTTTCTCTATTACACATGTATATACCAATATTAGTAGTTTAAAGCACCAGTTCTTTCATTGACTAAAGTGCATATTAAAGGGGAAAAGAATCTTCTTTTCCTTCTCTCTGACCTCCTCCCTAGCTCCTTCCTTCTCCCTCTCTCCTAAACTAGCTCCTGAACACTTCACTCCTTCCTTCTGTTCTCCTTTATTAGTAACATAATGGCCATGTATATATTGTTCATTGCTTTTGCTTTTCAAAGCTCAAGGCATTTCAGATGAGACCTGTTCAGTCTTTAGGAAGCCAGCAGAATGAAGCCATTTCACCATAGAAATGAAAAGCAAGACATTGCCAACCTGCCGTTCTGTGGTAAGATAAAACAAGGTTTTGTCGTCTTTGAAAGTATGTGGAGTTAAAATTCTTGTGATGAGTAGAATTAGGTGAGGTGCTCACCTACTCCATTATATCTATTGTTTTTATTTACTTATTTATTTTTATTTTATTTATTATTATTTTATTTATTTATTTAATTCTAGCAGTTTGCTTTAGTCATGGCACGATTATTGTTTGCCAAATGACCACAGCTGAGCATGAAGCTATATTTGTAAGTTTATTCATTCAGATGAGATAGCCATATTACAAATACATCAGAAGTAGGAATATTTCTGAGGAATACACAAAGAGGGTATCTAGAAAGGCCAAAGAAGTAGAGTTAAAACTAATATCCCCTGAAACAATTCACTTGTACTCCTTTCACAGGCTATGTAGAGTTGGGGATATTGATCTTATAAGAAATCTACAGATATTTGGTTTATACTATATAGTATATTATAAATATATATGTTATATACAAATATATATAATATAAATATGTTATAGTTATATTAACCCCAGAGTTTATTTTAATGTGAAAAACAGGGGTGATGAAAGTCTCTAGTATCTGAATAAGTTTTGAAGTACTTTAAAGTATTTTTTATTCACAGATACAAATACTGTGGGGAAAAATCAGGAGACTTCTATTTCTGTTGTAAGGCACAAATAAAAAAGTGAACAATAGTTAAAAAAGAACTTTTGTAACAAAACATTTCCACTCTGCGTGTACATCTGTGTGTATGTTTCTTCACTCTTCCCTCTTACCTTGTAATCTCACACAAGAGCTGTAATAAGAAAGAGAAAAGTGGTCAACCACATGAAACAGCAGACTTGCTTATTACATTTATGGAATGTTTTGTCTGTGATTTAAGTGAGTAAAAGGCATGATGGCTATTACAGACACAGAGGAAAAAGGCCAGTTGGACTTCACTATCATGAAGAATGAACACCCTTCACCTTTGCTGGAACTCTTAAAATACATCCAGTCTCTTTTCAGTGAGGAGAAAGATGTTTCTTTTAGAGTTCATTATTCTAACTCAACTCAAATGTCCTTAGGTTTTTAAATTTATTATCATTCTATGCTCAACTTCCAGAACTTTCTCTGGTCTTCTGAGTAAAATTTTCCTCATAATGTTTGTTGGAGAAAATGGATGGTATTTGCCAAGATGGAGTAAGTCAGGGGGAGACAATTTCTCTACATACCATAACCAAAGAGTTCAGACAAAATACAGAAAGCAACTGAGGACTCTAAAAAATAAATAATCAATTGTAGGCCAACAGTGAAGAAGGAAAAACTTGGGGAATGATCAGTTCCACTGAATTTTCTGATGGCCTAAGTTACAGAACTATACAGTGGGCATGGGCAGCAATATTGAGAGAAATCCCAAATCCCTTTTTGTGGCCACACAACTAAGAAAGAGGAGATACCATGAGCTACAAGTTACAGGGGGAATAACTAAGGGGTTTTTTTTGTTTGTTTGTTTTTTTAAGCCAGCTCTGCTCTGAGAAGGGTCCTAGTCATGAGCTATATTTATGTGGTAGGGACAGTAACAGTGACAACAGTGACATGGGTATATAAAACAGGAAAAGAAAATCCTGCTTTTCTGGTTAGAGGAACCAGAAAAAGAGGTCTCTAAGGGTTGAAGCACATGGGGAGAATCCCTGTAGTTTTTTTTCTTCTTTCTTTTCTCTTGCTACTTTGCACCAAGGGTGGATACAGTGGCTTAGAAATATGTAAATGTTGGGGCACTTAGGTGACTCAGTTGTTAAGTGTCTGCTTTTGGCTGAGGTCATGATTCCAGGGTGCTGGGATTGAGCCCCACATCAAGCTCCCCATTCAGTGAGAAGCCTGTTTCTCCCTCTGCCTGCTGCTCTGCCCACTTGTGCTTGCTCTCTGTCAAATAAATAAAGAATAAATAAATCTTTAAAAAAACAAATCATTAAAAAAATATATCTATATTAAATTCAAGGGGGAGAAAAGAAGTTTCTCTCCAGAGAAACAAGCAGAAGCTTTCCCTCTGGGAGTGAAGAGTATGGGAAAATCCCAGGGAAGAAAGGATTGGAGATAGTAATCCCTTAATTCTGTACTATAAACTAATACAAACCCCAGGCTTATTTTCAATCTATGGAACAGATGTAAATTATGGGGTTCAGAACATGTCACTCCAAAATATAGTACTTTGGCATACTGAATATTTTAAGCTAGACCAATTTGAGAAATGTTAGGTGCAGGAAAGACTCTCTGACCTCTCTCACATTTTTTTGAGGTCATAGAAACAAAAGTGCTAGAAGTACTCTGACCTCTCCCTTATCTCCTGAAGGAGGTCATAAGACCCTCTTGTGAGAGGTGCCCTTCTTAAACTTGGAGGAAAGGAGCATCATTATCTCTGTGAAGATAAAAATGTACAGAGTGGAATCCAAGTGAACAGGCCTTGTTAAGTTTATCCCAGTTTACTATCTTAGCTGATACCTTTTTTAAAAAATTTTATTTATTTATTTGACACAGAGAGCACAAGCAGGAGGAGTGGCAGGCAGGCAGAGGGAGAAGGAGAAAGCAGGCTCCCCGCTGAGCAGAGAGCCAGATGTCGGACTTGATCCAGGACCCTGGGATCATGATTTGAGCTTAAGGCAGATACTTAACTGACTGAGCCACCCAGGCACCCCATATCTTTTTGTCCTATTATATTTATTCATGACTTTTCGCTCTTCATCAATCCTAATATAAAAGCATTAGGTTTCATAATACTTTCAGGTATTCATGTCTTTGTGAAGGCTCCTACATGATGTAAAACTTAATATAAACAAATTGTGTGGTTTTTTTCTTGTTATCTGTCTTATATCAGTCTAATTTATGGAAGTTGGGTCAGAGAACCTAGGAGGAAAGTAGGAAAGACTTCTTATTTCCCCCCCCACACAGAAAATATAATAAAGATAAAAGCAGAATAGATTGAAATTGGAAAACAAATTATAAATAAAAATTTTTTAAAGTTTTTTTATAAAGATCATAAAAGCTGATAAATGCCTAGACAAACTGACAACAAAGAGAGAAGTCAGAAATTACCACTATGAAGAATAAATGAGTGACTATAACTAGAGACTTTATAAACCCTAAATTTGATAGCTGAAATGAAATGTACCCATTCCTTTAAAAACATAAACTATCAAAAGCTACTTAAGAAGGAAGATAAAAACTGGATAGCCTGTAGATGTTAGAGAAGTTGAATTAATAGTTAAAACCCTTCTAATAAAATTTCAAACCCAGAAGGTTTCCTTGGTGAATTTTAACAAATATTTAAGGAAGAAATAGTAGCATCTCTATTCAATTTCTTCTAGAAAATCCAAAAGGAAAAAGTATTTCCCAACTCATTTCATGAAGTCAGCATTACTTTTATAGCAAAACCAGATGAAGACACTATTAACAACAACAATGACAAAACAAACCCAAAACTACAGATCAAAATCCCTCATGAAAAAAATCTCAAAATCCTCAAAAAAAAAAAAATAGGAAATTGAATATAGAAAAATATAAAAATAATAATACATCACAACAAAGTGGGAAACAAGGCTGGATCAACATTCAAAATTGATTTCAAAATGGGATTAAAGAAATTAAAGAAAAAGAAATGTGATTCTCTTAATGAATACAGAAAAATCATTTGACAAAATTCAACATCTATTCAGGATTAAAAAACAAAAAGCAACCCAAAATAAAACAAAAGCTCCTAACAAATCAAGGATAAAAGTAAATGCCTTTAGCCTAATATAGGGCATCTAGAAAAATCTATAGCTTACCTTATATTTTAGGGTAAAAGACTGAATACTTTCTTCCTAATACTGGGATAAGGACAAGTATGTCTGTTCCTACTATTCATATTCAATATTGTTCTGGAAGTCCCAACCAGTGTTATAAAGCAAGTAAAATAAATACAAGTAAATAGATTAGAAAAGAAGGAATAGAACTGCTTCTAGTCACATGAGATGATAGCCTACATTAGAAATTCCAATGAATTAAAAAAATTTCATAAGCCTTCTAGAATAAGTGACATTAGAAAGATTTCAGGATACAAGCACAATATTTAAAAAAATAAAATGCATTCCTATATATCAGCAATGTATAATTAAGAATCAAAAATTTTTAAAAGTACTGTTTACAATAGTATTGCTAAATATTTACACATAAATTTAAAAGATATAAGCAAGATATATATGCTGAAAATTATTAAACATTGGTCAAAAAATAAGAGAAAACCTAAATAAATGAAGAAATATGTTATGTTCAAGCATTAGAAGTCTTAGGTGTGGTGCATAAACAATGAATTTTGGAACACTGAAAATAAATAAAATAAAATAAAATGGGAAAAAAAAAAGAAGTCTTGATATTGCTAAGATGCTAATTTTTCCTAAATAGACCTATAGACTCAGAATCATATTGAGGATCAGCTTATAAACACCGAGCTGATTCTAACAATTGCATGGAGAGTCAGAAGAACTAAAATTGCCAAACTATTTTGAAAAATAACTAGGAGCAACCATACTATCCAATTTCAAGACTTATGATAAATCTACAGAAATAAACATAGTATGTTATTGATAAAAGGATAAATACATAGTTCAATGGAACACAATAGAGTCCAGAAATAGATCTACACAATATGGTTAATTAGTTTTTTTACAAAGATACAAACACAGTTTAATGAAGAATTGCTAGTCTTTCCAGCAAATGGTCCTTGAAAAATTTGACATCTATATGTAAAAGAAAAATGTATCTCAAACAATACCTCATAGATCTAAATGTTAAATACAAAGGCATAGGACTTTTAGAAAAAAACAAAGAACAGAGTCTTTGTGATCATGATCAGGCAATGAGATCTTAGGGAACTAAAAAAAAAAAAAAAATCCTGATAAATTGGATTTCATCAAAGCTAAAACCTTTTGTTCCGTGAAACACAGTGTTAAGAGAGTGAAAAGACCAGCCACAGACTAGAAGGAAATAATTGCAGATCACATCCTAACAAAGGCCTTCTAACAAGAATATATAAGGAATATATATATATATATATGTATATGATATTTATATTATATATAAATATAAATTATATAAAGAACTTAAACAGTAAGAAAGTAACCCAGTTAAAAAATGTATTTTATACTTGAACAGATCCTTTGATGAGATACACTGATGACAAGTAAGCATAAGAAAAGATGCTTGACTTCAATAGTCATTCAGGAAATGCAAATTTTGACCACAACTAGATAATGTTAGACACTAGGATGTCTAATATTAAAAATAAAAGCTATAACTAAGTGCTGGCAAGATTTGGAGCAACTGGAACTTTCATGCATTGAGAGCCAACGATGCAACTTTAACTTCTCCAAGGAATAACCTAAAAGTCGCAGGGTACGGACTATTTCCTAACAGTGTTGCTTGGCTGCAAAGGAAGAAAAACTAAAGTCTGCAGGGATTTCTGGGATTTGCTTCATAGGAGCTAGGGAGACCCAATAGTCAAAGGCATTTTGCCTTTGTGGTACCAAACAAGATGGACCAAAGTGGGTATAAGTCAAATAAAAGAAACTCTTCTGTTTTCTGAGAAAAACAGGCATTGCCTTGCTGCACTATCTCTTGACCAACAGACTTCTAGTTGTCAAAAGTACTGAGTTCTTACTTTGAAAATCTCTTTGGAGTAAACCTTATCTACAACAAAATGTGAATTTGTTCTTGGATACTGGGTGGTTTTAAGTACTTGTTTGTTTTAAGGAGGAGGAATTCTAAGGAGCTGAGAGCCAATGAAACAAACTTACAAGGTGACTTTTGTATTTTGAAAAGATTCTCTTAGTTTCATAAGATTTTAGATACAGGGATTTTTTTTTAAAGATATCATAGCTGATGTTCAGAGCATTAAATACTGATGCATAACAAAGTAAAAAAAAGAATCTTATTAGAAGATTAACTAAATCTGTGCTGTTTGATACAGTAGCCCTATGTAGCTAACTAAATTCAAAGTTAAATAAAATTAAAAATTCAGTTTCTTGTCACATTAGCCACATTTCAGGTCCTCAACAGTGACATGCAGCTAGTGGTTATTATGATGGATAGCACCGCAACAGTAGAGTATAGAAATAAAGACTGTGGCCCTTGGAGTCTGGAAGGCTGTGGTTTCCATTCTACAGTCTTGAGCAAACCTCAGCTTTCAGTAAACTGAAGAAGGAATGCTTGTTATGTGGGAACATTAAACCAGATGATATTAACAATAATGGTAGTTATTATTGGAAACTAAACACCAGACAAATATAATTTAACTGAGGAATTTAACTTTTGTTTGAAATAGTCTACTACGATTTTGAGTAATAATTTATATTGGTGAATAGAACATCCTTTTTATTACTTCCTATCAGTCTATCTCCCTGATATTTGCAGATTAGTGGGAGAAGAGGCAAGTGTTCCATTTTATTTATAATTTCATGAAATAGGGAAGGGCAGCTTGACTACTATCTAATTTCATTTTTCATGTATCTGTGTGTTCCCACTGTGTAAAAAGTCATGAGTTATGTTGGTTTTGGGCGGGGGGGAGGTTATATGCTTACTGTCTTAATAATTATAAAATCCCTCTTCTCCAAATAGTTATTATGAAACTAAATTATTTGGGTAGAAAGTGTTTATACATAAGAGAATGGTGATAGGAATGTGAAAGTGGGAAGGGGGATCTTGATACCAGGGATTCCTAGGCTAATACTTCAGGATGAGCACACTTTATTCATTATTTGTTTTTATTCCTTTGGTGTCACTAGGCACCATCACTCATAATATATTTATTCAAGATCCTTCCCCACTCTAGAAATAGGGTTTACAATACAAGTCTTTGATGATCTGAAAAACGAGAGAGCACTTCATTTCAGAGTATACTTAGGGAGAGGATGAGCTTTAGTTGGGGTGACCTGTCACACCAGCTCATCCATTACATCTCTTGTCACAGCTGTTTACTTTTTCACACTGTGCTGTAACCCTTAAGAAGAAACACGAAGGTGGGACTGGCTACACGCTGTTCTCCTCTTGACCTGCCAGGGAATTAATCTTGAATGCTCAATTTAATGCTTTCTAACAATGACTGCTGGGGGTGAAAAAGTCTACTGAAAAAAAAAAAAAGGCACCCATTTAAAACACAGATGTATGTGTCAGTGAAATTAAGTTCTATCACTTTATCTTTGATGGGGAAATAGTAGTAGAAGATCCCTATATCTTTTTACCATTTACAGGATAGCAAGCGATTACTGGGGTAGAATGTTTACTTACACATTAAATTGGACAAAATCAGTAAAACATATCTATGTATAAACAGGCATTGCAGATGATGGTAACTTATGGAAAATTATCATTTTCTACCAGGGTTGAGAGAAGACTTAAAACTTTTTTTTAAATTTATCAAATTTAATCTGGAAATCTTTGTATTTTGTACATTTTTAAGAAGTCACATGAAATTCGTACAGAAAAGATGAAGTAAAGGTATGTATAGTTCCCTTACTAAAATTGGTGGAAATGAACAAAAGGAATAACAAAATAGGGTAGAACATAGAATTCATAATTAAATTATAAAACAACCACAAATCACAGTTATGAAAATAGTTGGCCCAAGACAATGACATTTGTTTGAAACAGATTTTTTAAAATGCCAATAAATCCTGGCAAACCTCTCTAGCAAGGCACAAATTTTTCTAAGTGTGCGCTGTCAGGTCCTGAGAGACCCAAGGAATAGCCCCATCCTTAGAAGACTGAGGCTGAGTTAGTGGAGAGGGCATCAAGAACATAGAAATGTCCTTACAGAATTTATGATGCCAAGATAACTTAGATAAACAAAGGAGAATTTGTCTATTGAAGGGCATCTTGGTTCTTTCCACAGTTCGGTGATTGTGGCCATTGCTGCTATAAACATTGGGGTACAGATGGCCCTTCTTTTCACTGCATCTGTATCTTTGGGGTAAATACCCAGATGTGCAATTGTAGGGTCATAGGGTAGCTCTATATTTAATTTCTTAAGGAATCTCCACACTGTTTTCTAAAGTGGCTGCACCAACTTGCATTCCAACCAACAGTATAAGAGGGTTCCCATTTCTCCACGTCCTCTCCAACACTTGTTTCTTGTCTTGTTAATTTTGGCCATTCTAACTGGTGTAAGGTGGTATCTAAATGTGGTTTTGATTTGAATTTCCCTAATGGCCAATGATGATGAACATTTTTTCATGTGTTAACACCAATAGTATAAAATTTCTGCAGTGCTTTTATAATTAATACCAAATAAATTCCCATTTGGAATGGATAAATATTTTATCATCCATAATTAGTCAAAAGGTCTAGTTGATTATTTTGAGTGGTTCTTCTGCAAAACTTAATCTTCTGAAAATATTTCCTTTGTTTTAATTCAAGGTAAAATAGTCAGACTACATTGATTTCACCCATTTCTTTAATTTTTAAATATAGTTTCAGCAGATATATTTACTTGATAAGAGAGCTCATGAGCCTATCAAACACTCATGTTTTAAACTGCACACATGCTCTCTTTAAGTCTCTTTAAGCAGTATCCTTAGATTTTCCAGCTTCTGGAGTAAAAGACTATAGCTTGAAACAGGGAATAGGCTAATTGGGCTCCTCTAGGAAAGAAAAGCACCTAACCAAAGTAATCAGCAATAATCTCTCCAAGGTTAAATGTTGTGGGCTGTCATATAATTGGTGTCTTACAGGATGCCATCTTCTGAATTATGAGAAAAATCACAAAGTTAAGTATTCCTGAGGTATTCTGGGCAGCTGTGGTTTTTTCCAAAGTCCTTACATTCAGCCTTTCAGAAACCATCACATCCTGATCAGTTTCTAGTGTGTCTCCTTGTGTTTGATTCACAGAGCTGTCTGATAAGGAGGGACGCGGAGCTTGGGAGAACCTGCCAGAAAAGTGAAGGGAGACACTATTTTTGATTGAGTACCCACTAGCAATTCAGACAGCAGCCAACCTGCTCGAAGACAAGTTGAATGTAAAATCAAATTTATGTCCCTCAGCAGATGTTGTTCGTGTTCGCCTGTCATAAATGTATACAGTTTATATTAAGACATAGGGATTGACAGGTTTGCAGGTTTTAGTCAGAAAACAAGAAAACTTGTATAGGGAGGTCTATAAAATGCTTGAGAAATTCACCATAAAGCTGATTTTAAGTTCCCTTTAGAAAAAGACCGGCCATGGTACTTTCTTTCCTGAGAGAAATATTGCAATGGGGCTGGTTTGGGGGCAAAACTAAATTATCCTGAAGTCAGAGCAAGTTCACTGCTATTTTAAAGTAATTATGATCTAGCTCCATTGTTTGTTTAATAAAGGTTCTTGTATTACTTACTAAAATAAACTATCATAATGTAATAGAAGTCCCTAATTTTATAGAATAAACATGAAGCTGAATTGCAGATATTTTGTAACTCTACAGATTATCTAAATGAACAAGGAAAACATAACATTTAAAACAAAAATCTAATGGTAGATCTTTTAGAAAAGTGGACCTCCATGCTTTATGCATCATATAAAACTGAATGTTCATACTGGGCAGTTTGCCTAAAAAGGCTACAGTTGTCTTCATCAATTACAGTTATCCATGAACATTGAAACCACTGGGGCCTTAAAAAATGACTTCTTTTATGTGTCTATTTTCTGGTTTTGGGGGTAGTACACATATCCTTATTTGGAAGATGACCAAGGAACTTGGTAACACCAAAAGCTGTGATGGGTGCTAGGATGTTCAAATCTAACTTTTTGTTTTTTAATGTCCAATCAAAGAAATCATCATATTGTTAAAGCAAATTAAAATAACATATTAATCAGAAATCACTATTGTCAGTATAGGTGTAGTTATCTCTATTTCAAGAATGTGTGTGTATGCAAATGGGTCCACATCTTTATCATTCATATCTAGTTATCATGTTGCAGGTAAAACTTTTTCTTACTTTTAATCAAACACAGTATCATCATGACATTCTGTTTTTATCAACACTGCATTTTTGAGATACTTCAACATTTGTTATGGCATATTAGTTATTAGGAATGTAAGGATTCCAGAAAGTATGGGATCTTAAATGAATGAGTTCCATTTATTTGGTATTGAAATATGGCTAGAGGGGCATATGGGTGGCTCAGTGGGTTAAGCCTCTGCCTTTGGCTCAGATCATGATCTCAGGGTCCTGGGATCGAGCCCCACATTGGGCTCTCTGCTAGATGGGGAGCCTGCGTTCCCCTCTCTCTCTGCCTGCCTCTCTGCCTACTTGTGATCTCTGTCAAATAAATAAATAAAATCTTTAAAAAAAAAAAAGAAATATGGCTAAAGTCATTTTGGCCTTCTTATCTAAACCTCCACTTGAAAACATTATATTCTTCCTAAATGAGTCCAGGGAAAGGACCTCCTGCTTATTGCTTTTAAGCTTTTATTTAAATTCCACGTAGTTAACATACAGTATAATATTGGTTTCAGGTGTACCATCTAGTGATTTAACACTTCCACACATCACCCAGTGTTCATCACAATTGCGCTCCTTAATCTTTATCACCTGTTTAACCCATCCCCGCCACCTCCCTTCTGGTAACTATCAGTTCATTCTTTATAATTAATAGTCTATTTCTTGGTTTCTCTCTCTCTCTCTCTCTCTCTCTCTCCTTTCCCCATACTTATTTATTTCTTTAATTCCACATGTGAGTGAAATCATGGTTTTTGTCTCTTATTTTGCTTAGCATATTATTCTCTGGCTTCACCCATGTTATTGCACATGGCAAGATTTCATTCTTTTTTATGGCTGAGTAATATTACAGTGTTTGTGTGCACATGTGTGTATGTGTATACATGTACACACACGCACACACGCGCACGCACACACACACACACACACACACACACATATATATATCCCAGATCTTGTTTATCCATTTGTCAATCAATAGACTCTTGCACTGATTCCATAATTTGGCTATTGTAGAGAATGTTGCTATAAACATTGGTGGCACGTATGCCTTTGAATTAGTATTTTTTTCTTCTTTGGATAAATACCTAGTGGTGCATTTGCTGGATCATAGAGCAGTTGTATATTTTGACTTTTTGAGGAACCTCCATACTATTTTCCAGAGTGGCTGCACCAGTTTATGTTCCCACCAACAGTGCAAGAAGGTTCCCCTTTCTCCATACATTAGTGACATCTGTGATTTCCTGTGTTGTTGATTTTAGCTATTCTGAAAGGTGTGAGGTGCTATCTCCTTGTAGGTAGGAAACTACTCCTTGTAGTTTGATTTGCATTTTCCTGATGATGAGTGATGTGGAGCATCTTTTCATGTGTCTGCTGAACATTTGTATGTCTTTGGAGAAGTGTCTGTTCATGTCTTCTGCCCATTTCTTGAATGGATTATGTCTTCTGGGTATTGAGTTTTATAAGTTCTTTATATATTTTGGATAATAACCCTTTCTCAGATATGTCACTTGCAAATATCTTCTTCCATTCTGTAGGTTACCTTTTAGTTGTGTTTTTTCCTTCACCGTGCAGTGCTTATTTATTATTGCTCTTCTCAGAGGTTCCCTTGCACTCCCAGGAATCATCATGTTAACCTTCTGAAATGCTTCTCTTTACTCAAAGCCCATCTCACAAGCTGCCTTCTCTTGAAGTCTTCCTAAATTCCTGTCCCACATTGAAATCCTTAGTTCTTCCCTTTGCACCATCAGAATATTTTACTTATTCCTGTGTTAAAATGCTTAAGCACTTGGCAAGCATGTGATAAATCACTTTTGTATTAGTGGGTGGATGAAGCAAACCAAAAGGGACATATCTAAAGTACTGGTTTGGGTATCATCTTTCTGGGTTTATAAAACCAACACAGTTCAGTCATAACTTAATGGTTCACCAGATCTATGAAATTCAGAATATTGTAGAAGGCTGAAAGTTTTTTTTATCTGATGGATTCAAATCCTTATGAAAGTTAAGTTGTATAGATAAATATATGACAAAGGCTAAAATTAATTAAGATTTTAGATGAACATTCCACCTGAAAACCTAATTTCTGGAATATTTAGTGATTAGGCAGGGAGAGCAAATCTTAAAAGCCAAACAAAGGTTTAATTTAAGTCATATAATTAAAAGACTTTGCCATCTTCTGAGATGTCCAGTTGAGGCTCAATCTGCTTTTATACAGAATTTGGCCTTCTTTTATCTGTTTCTCTTGTCTTGGCATGGATTCTAATGCAAGCTATGTAGCTTTTTTTGAAAACATTATTTTTTTTCCTTGACATGCTCTAAAATATCACTCTATAAAATACAGACTACACATTCCCAATTCTCCTGTTTGAATATAAACAAGCAAGCAAACTAAAATAACTTCCTTTTGTTTTCAGTTCAATTCTGCCAACTGTTTGCTTATTGAGATTAATCAGCTATTAATGAATTTATCTTCAATTGCACACTTGCTACCAAATGTTGTGTGAATTGGGGCAGCTCAGTTTTTGAGAGTTGTTTGCTCCTCTTTTCAAATGAGGGCATGAGCCTAAACCACCTAGAGGTGCTAATATTCTACAGTCTTCTGTTTCCAAGTATGCCATTCTTGCCAAGTATGCCAAGTATATGGTTATACTTTTATATGTTTAGAAAAATTCTTGGAACTGAAGAGTGCATGATTCAGAAAATTACTAAATATTTATAAATACTTTTAGGCCAAATAAAAGGATAGGGCATGGTAATGTATCTGCTTGATTATCTCAAAGCTGGGAGTTCAGGATAAAGTACATAAGATCAAAAAGGTTTTAAAAATACACAAGTTTTAGAGCTTGAAATATGTCTGTAAGGAACTGGAAATATATACAGAATACTCAGTCACTTTACAAGCACTTCTATTATAAGTGCTCAGTAAGTGGTAATGAATGTAACTTTTCTTTTTATATTTTACCGTTCCTTATCTTGAGGGACTGTTCTCTTCACACCCTGTTGTGCATGGATGATGAGCATCATTAATGCCTTCATTCACTCATTTAACAATGATTTATGAAGCACCGAGTAAAAGCAGGCACTGGGCTGGATATAGCAGATATAATGGCAAGCTGTAGAACATGGTTCTTGCCATCATTTAGCTTTCAATCTTGCCATTGTGGAGCATTTAAAAAAAAATATTGGAATAGAAGGCATTAGTTTTCTTTTTAAGTGAGAATACAGACTGCCATCTTTATGCCTATTATTAAATTCACATGGATATTCTTTCAGTAACTACTTTTAATATCCTTTAAGCTTTTTCCTTACAAAAATAAATCCTAATGAAATACTACTCAGCAATAAAAATGAACAAAACATGAATACATACAACAACACAGAATTGAAAGAAACTAAGTCAGACAAATGACTTCATGAATATTCTATTTGTGTGGAATTCTAGAAAAGGTAACATTATGATGACAGGAAGGAGATCTGTAGTTGCCTAGAGCTGGTGTCAGGGGATGGGATCCACTGAGAAGTAGCCCAGGGAACTTATCGACAGAATGGACCTCCTGTTCAGTATCTTGATTGTAGTAGTTTTTACATAATTACATGTTATCAAAATGCATCAAAATGAATACTTATGAAAGGTAAATTTTATTGGTTGTAAGTTGTACCTGAAAAAAAAACTAAAAAAACAAACAAACCCATACATTTTTATCCATTTCCTAAAAAAAGTTCACAGGAGAGAAGTTATATTAGAGAAAAATAGTAGAAAGGCATGGTCCCATTCATTTCTACAGGGTTTTTGACTTTATTCTCAAAGCTAAATTATATGCCTCAACCATATTCGTTTTGCTTTTCACAGAAAAAGTCTTAAATAGACATACCATAATCATATCTTTCACTTTATCAAAGGATGACAATAAGAAATCACTAAACAATATTTCTGCACTTTCAGGGATCTCACTACTGAAGGCAAAGTCTATTAAGTTCTTTATTTTTTAATTTTTTTTAATTTATAAGGATTTTATTTATTTATTTGACAGACAGAGATCACAAGTAGGCAGAGAGGCAGGCAGAGAGAGAGAGAGAGAGAGAGAGAGAAGCAGGCTCCCTGCGGAGCAGAGAGCCCAATGTGGGGCTCGATTCCAGGACCCTGAGATCGTGACCTGAGCTGAAGGCAGCGGCTTAACCCACTGAGCCACCCAGGAGCCCCTATTAAGTTCTTTAAAGTTCCTTAGATATTGATCCAAATCATTTAATACTAGAAAGTAGGATTCCAAACAAAATGTTTTTCATTCTTTCAATCCATCATCCCTTTTAGATTTTGCTACCAGGAAGCTCAGAGATAAATGTTCAATTGCACCAGCTGTATTAGTCTTGATTTCTTTTTTTTTTTTCCCAAAGAGAATCTTTTGTTTTTTAGATATAATTAACATACAATATTATGTAAATTTAAAGTGTATGACATATTTATTTGACAGATTCATACTGGAATATCACTGCCATTGTAGTATTAGCTAACACCTCTATCACATCACATAATTATAATTTCTTCTAGTGGTAGGAACAATTAAGATCTAGTCTCTTAGCAAGTTTAATGTTTATAATACAGTTTTGTTGTCTGTAATCCCTGTACTGTGTATTAGATCTCTAGGATTTATTTATCTACTAGTTGCAAAGCCTTGATTTTTAGGATCTTTATTGCCACAACAACAGTTGTGTGAAGAGAGCCTTTTTCTTGGTGTTATATCATTTTATGTCTTTTTTTAAAAAAATCTTACCCACTTAAGAATAATACAGAGTAAAAGTCATAGAAATCCAGAAGGGCTGTGACAAAGTCAGCTATACAATTGAGTTTTCTCAAAGTTAACTCTAGGAAAGAACAAAATGGCTTGATCATATGCCCAGAGGAATTCAAGTTGGATATCCCCAGGCCAGTAAAGGATTCTGGGATTAGTCAGGGAGGAAAAAATTAGAACAGTCCGGGGACAGATGGGCATTAATTTGGATAGCCTAAAAAATAGCTAAACTTCACAGAGTAAGAAGGGTAGGGGGTAAATCCATTACATAGAGCGTCTTGGGCCTAAGGCTGAGGCCATTCAACAGCTGTCCCTGGATGCTTTCTGCACTGGCGAGCCCAGCCTCTGGAGTAACACCTTATTAGTGGGATTCACCCTGTTGATGAATTACACTAATGCATCATTAGAATGACAGGCCACACTGGTGATGTATTGCCAAGTAACTTAATGAGAGCAATAGCTCATTCCGATTATGCTCCCCTGAAAGGAGGGCTCCGTCTTCAGAAGAACTCATCTACAAGCCGATTCTGCTTAATTACAGGATACAACATACACTAATAGTAATGTCAAGATGTTCTCTGGCACCAAGTTTTTGGCACTGATCAAAATATAATTTATGGCTCTGCTCTGTACACTTGGAAACACTTACACAGGATACACAGTCTCAAGTTGTGAAACAAGATACCCTGGAATCCACTTGGTTTCTAGGCTGGAAAAAAACAAAATTTAACTGTAGATCTCTAAATGGGTGCCTGAAACACATAAATTTGAGTGCTTTTGTCGATCAAGTTGTCATGGAAGCTGCACTGGCTTTGAAAGAGATGAGGGAAAGAAGAGGAGAAACAGCGTAACTTGACTTAAAGACTGACGGGGCTGTTTATTATACAAATTGTATCTTCACAAAGACAGATACCTTCATACAGGTTAGACCTAAAAATTAACCTACCAGTGTCTCAGGAGTGTACATGCTGAGATTAGCCTAGGAAAGTAATAAACACATGATGAAGAGGAAGAGGACGCTTATTTATTAAGCTTCTAATAATAAGCATTACCACAAATTATGAGTCTACTTTGTGTCAGGCAAGGTACTAGACACTTCTCACATGCTACTCTTAATCCTGAGAGCAACACTACAAAGCTCAGTTATCCCAACTGTGCAGGGAAGGTGACTGAGGATCTGAGAGTTTCTGGGACTTGCCTAAGGTCTAATCAAGTGGATAATTCAGAATTTGAACTGGTTGGAAGCATCCATTACACTTCAGCTATCAGGAGGATGTCTGGGGCCAGGATGTTGGTCATCAATGGTTGGAACCAGAGTTCTTAAGACAGAGAACATACTAGCTTTAATTCTGAATAACACATGTTCAATGACAAAAGAATAGAACACTGACAAAAAACTGTTAGAAAAGGCCTAGAAATTGGGTTGAATAAAGATTGCTAACAGAGAGGGGGCTATTTGTCTGCCAAAACAAAAACAAAAACAAGACTTAACTCAGGACGAGTAGAACTCTTCTCAAATATCTGATGGGCAGTCACCTGGAAGAGGGAGTTGACTTACCCTCTGTTTTCTCAGCTCTGCAGAATAGGGGCAAGTAGAAGAATTTACTGGGAGGCAGAATTCAGCTCAGGGTAAGGAATACCTTTCTACTACTGGATCAGGGAACCAAGGCATCTGCTACTAAAGTAGCAACCTCCACCTACCCCCAACAAGTGAAAAGAATGCAACAGTGACTAGGTCAGAGCAGGGCAGGGCAGGGCAGGGGGAGGTTACTGTGCATCAGAGATGCAGAAGAGATTTCTACTTTCAGTACATGTTCTGACAAGCTAGACATTAAGGAAATTTGCAACCCTGGGGATAAAATAGGTGATCAATTCTTACTTGAAACCACTGGGGCTGGATATTTTTGGGAATTATAATTTTTAGAGTTTAGAAAGGTAATTTACGGCATATGTCATTTGTTATGTATGATATCCAGCAGAGTCTGGGGCAGCACTCCACAACCAAACACATGAATACTTCTGCTTTTGTTTTTCAATTTCTCTGAATAGTTGAAAGACTATGACGATCCTTACATCAGCTCAGGTCAAGTTATGCTTGAGTTTCAAGGGGAGATATTTTTTGTCAAATGAATTATGAGAGGTAGTTGTGGATTCTGGAAATTTGGGGATTTTTAGAATTGTAGATAAGGGAGAGTAGATGCACAATAGCTGATATGTGTTGATTTCTGTCTCTATGGCAGCTACTATACCTGTAAGAGAGCAACTCCGCAAGTTGGAGTTGGTCATCGCCTTCTGTAAACAGGAAGACTCAGGACTGGATATACCATGTGACCTTCCTACAGCCCTGCAAAGCTTGGAAACAAACTCCTGACTGTGGCTCTGTTCAGTGAAGGATGAATTCTCTGAGACTTCATGAGTCTATGGGGTGAGATTTTTGCCTCAACTTGAACCTGAGCGAAAATTTGAATTTGGTAATAATCTAGATTACTTTTCCATTTCTTAGTGTCACCCCTAAGGTCCAGATACCACCGACAGAATCCAGAACAAAAACTAAAGTGCTATTAATACAACTCAGGCCTAGGATCCTTTCTGGAGTATACGAACACAGACACGTCAGGCACATGTGTGCCATCATGTGATACAGAAATGTCATGAAAGCACAGGTCTTAAATTCTTCTAAGGACATTTTCCATTCATTTGAGATGTGGACACAGCACTAGAAAGGTGACTTTTATTTATCAATGCTGTAAAAGAGGTTTGATCATGACCAATTCACAAAGATTCAACTTTAGATGCAGTAACAACGTTTTACCAAGGGAAATACCTTAATATAGATCCTGGTTTCCTAAAAAAAAGTATTCAATAATGATCTACAAAGCCTATTTTTTAAGTAAGAGGTGGTGTAAGGACAAAAAGAGTTCTCACAATCAGACTGGGAGAAAGATGCAAGAAGTGTGTTGGGAGGGCAGTTTATCGCAGCAGGCATGATAGAAAAATAACAAAGGAACCGACCCTCTTGTAGATCTCAGTCTTGGCACCAAAAGATGTTATACATTCTAGTAGACCCCAAAATACATAGTAGTGTTACGTCAAATTGGAAAGACAAAATGGCTTCGGCATAAGAACAACTCAGAGCCATTAGGTGGTTATTCTCAATTTTGTGCTTGGATGTGCTCTTCCTTTTTTTTTTTTTTTGACATCAAAGCAGCTAGAAAATGAGAGGTTGTCTTGAGACCTCCTTACTCTTTGCTATGAGGTGATATATGGATACACACTGGTTTTTGTTTTAAACCAGAGACAATCCTTTCATCAATTTCAGTATAGAGAATCATTCTTGCACTTGACCACACGCAGTCTGAGCGTGTTTGGTTCTCTCCTAACAGGGTCACAGTGCTCGATACATACTAGGTGTTGAATACATACTTGCAGGTAAATGAATGGGCTTCTTCGTGACAGGCTGACTGCAGGGAAATTGAACAGTTTCAGGGCCTGCATCAGTTGGAAGTTCAAGTTCAGAGACCAGGAGCCATCCCGCCAGGGGAGCAAGGTGTGTGTGAAGGTAGGAAGTCACATTTCCTGAGATAAGTAGACACCCAGGTTAGGGCAGCACAGAGACAACTGGGTGAGGAGTAAGGATAACTGAGTGTTCGTCCTGGCTCAAGCTGCTCTGTGACCTTGAGTCACCTCTCTGGGCTTCAGTTTTCTCTTTTACAAAATGGGAAAGAAGTATCTCCTTAGCTTTCTTCAGTATTATTGCAAGGACCACAGGCAAAAGTGCTCTTGAATATCTCTGCACTGATACAGCCTAACCCTATAGCAATGTAAGGCCTTCACAAATGACTGCCTGCTCCTCTCATGAAAAAACATTGACGTGTTGATAAAGTTTTATGTTACTATGGCAGAATGCCCCAGAATCCTCCTTGTCTACTGGACAGAGGTCATCCAGGCTGGGTAAACCACTGGTTGGGATGTACCTAGCTACATCTGGTTTTAGTTATAGCTTTCCCAGAGAAGTGCTTTTTCTTTGGAAACAAATGGCAATTTCTTAGCATGTTTATATTTTATGATGATATGTTCTCACAAATGAAAAGGAATAACTTGGGAAAATGTAGAACAGCACACTGGGAATTTAAAGGAACCCTAGGCGGAAACAAACAAGCAACATAAGTGGTGGGGGGTGTGTGTGTCTGTGTGTGGTTGTGTGTGTGTTGGGGGGGCGGGTAGAGGGAGTGTGAAGCTGACAGCTGTCACAGCACCTCTGAAATGCAGCCGAAGAAAACTGTCCTCCCTCGAAGCTGGAGCCTTTTCCCACTACACCCAGGCCAGGGTGTCCAGAGGTCATCCTGGGAAGCCCACGGTACTCTGACTAAGACGGTCCTTTTCACAAGTTGGAGAGGTTGGTTTGTGCTGGAGTAAAGGGCTCCTAGGAATTACTTGTTAACTTTCCTCAGAAAACACAAGGAACAAAAATAAATTTTGTTAAATAATGGAAAGTTTCTTCAGGTAGAGGCAAAATAAGAAGGAGAAAAGGGAGAACTACATACATGCATCGGTGCGCTGAAATCTTTGAACAACATGTGCCAAAGGGATGACCCCGTTCTCCATGTGTTCTCTTTCCTGGTAACCTCGGCCCCACCTGGGCTTCTGCTCTCAGGGCATCCCCAGGGCCGTGCTTTCAGAGGTCAGGGACAGGAGGGATTTGTATCCCCTCCCTACCACCTGCTAGACGCTGGGTCTGAGGATTTGTGCACATTCTCAGTGAAGGCACAGAGCTGAGGCAAACGCTGGTACTCTCACTCTCATGGATAAGGAAAGAGTCTCAGAGAGGCTCAGGGAGAGACACAAGGCCACCCAGCTAAGAGGTGACAGGGCTCAGATGCAAACCCAGATCTCTTCCCAGTGACTCTGAAACATGGGCTGGCTCTACTCTGCCACCTTCCTTCCCTAGGTCATATGACATTCAGGGGCCAGAAAGGAGGGGGAGAAGCCTTCAGGCCCTGTTTGTCTTCTAGCCACCATTTGTGGGCTAATGGTCGTATAGACATTGTTGTAGCCATTGCGCAGCATGAAAACAGACGCCTAATGAGATTATGAATCACAACTGGGATAGATGGCAACATGTCATGTATGTTTAGATTCATGAGTTCCTAATGTTACAAAAAAATTAACTGGCCTCTTTTTGAGAGGGGGAACTGACTCTTTATTTTGAACATTGGTAAATAAAATGAAATAAAACACTTGTCCTGTTTTGCTTCTACAAACTGTATCAACACATAAGCAAACAGTAGATAAGGGGAATTTTCTCTGTACAGAAATATCTCAACAAACAAATGAAGAAGGACACATTGGAATATCACCATTTACTCCTAATGAATTAAGGATGTAAGCACAGAGAATCAGTGGCTACTTCTAAGACAAGAAGAGAAAATTAGATAGCATGTTCCTCTTGAGGAAGATGTCACCCACCATCTGAGAAGATGCTTTCCCCCAAACAACCAATTGTGAATGTGATTTAACCCTTTAAATTCAACTACTGATTCACAGGGAGTGCTGAGGCCAAAGAAAGATGTGAAACCACACAATGGGAACATAACCTGCAAAATAAAGGCTAAGGTAAACTGTACAGAGATGAAATGTCTTCTTCAACAAGCTGTCATGCAGTAAGAAAAATAAAAAATTAAGGGACCACTCTATAGATTAAAAGAGATCTAAATGATTAATTAAAGTATAAAAGCATTAACTCTGGTGTTTGGAGGTATATATTTGGGTCATCAAAATATCAGAAAAAAAATAACATAGAGTTGATTACCATCAAAGTTAGGATAGTGGTTCCTCTAGCAGGGAGGACTTTGGGAAGAGGCAGATAGAGGGCTCTTGTGGTACTGGGAAAAATCTAGCTTCTTCCATGGGTGGTGATATCCACTTTAATAACTGCACTACATGTTGTGTTACTTTAATAATGCATTTTAAGATAAAAGTGTGTGGGTGAAAGAGACTGAAAAAGAGACACACAGGGAGGGAGGAAAGGAGAGAGAGACAGAGAAAGAGAGAGAGATTGTGCCTGTCTGACTTGCCTCAAGTACTCCTTTTCAAGTGGTAGTTTAAAGCTTTGAGCTCTGAAAGAGTTAGGCCATGTCCTCATGTGTAAAATGCACTTGAGAATGCATTTGAGCATTCTCCTCAGAATTAAAATGATTAAAATGAAAATTCTAAGGTTCTGTCCACTTTATCAATGGTCAGCTCCAGTTTGGTTTAACAAGCACTAGAAACTCATACCCAAACGTCAGGAATGGCTTCCTTCCATCCCAGAGCTTCTCCATTTGGAGAAGAGTCTGGGGAACAGTCTTGGGCCTGCAGACCCTGAGACCCAGATGGCCCCTTACTTTTCTACCCTCAGGTACCACTAGCTTCTCTGCACCCCACATTTCCTTCCCACAGCCCGTGGGCCAGAGGGACCGTGATGGTCCAGTCACCGGGAAAGCCTGGCTTCCAATCTTATCACGTAGAGAAAACTCTCTCCTTGGTAGCCTTCAACACGCCCTGTCTGCCCCTCCCCCTCGCACCATGGACCAGGTGTCCAATTACTTTCATAAATTATGGTCACCATTTATCTCTTCATTAAAGTGCCATATGTAGAACAGTTTGCAGTTTGTCAAACCCTTTCACATATATGCTTTCATTTTCACGCTTTCTTTAAAAAATTATGTTCATGATTTAGATTTAATTGCTCAGTCTACAAAGGCATTTAATCTCAATCTGCGGTTCTCAACCCTGGCTGTAGAGAATCACCTGGGAAGCGCTTCAGACGCGCTGCTGCTGGGGCTTCATCCTAAACTGAAGGGAACAGAAGCGTGGCTCCTGGAGTCTGGGCCTTGGGTGATTCTGCATGCAGCTGGGACTGACAACCCCTGGCCGGGAGCTTTACAAATTTGGCTGAAATCCATCAGCCCCATTTGATAGGTGGTTTTTTCCTCCTTCAGATCTCCCATTTGGTATTCACTGTGCATCTGTTCCACCCACCATTCCCCTCTCCCCCTGTCAGTCGGACTGTGGGTGCTGCGATTTACACGCAGTCCCAGGAACAGCCTCCGTAAGTCCCCCGACTTAAGAGTGGAATAAAGGGAAGGGAATTGGTGAAGGCCGCAGCTCTGCTACTTCTTAACTACAAGACATTGGGCAAGCGGCTTCGCCTCAGTTCCTGCATCTATAAAGTGGGAATGATGACATTATCCTTTCAGGGTTTCTGTGAAGATAAGAAATGATCATCAGAAAGAACCTGGGCCAGAGTCAGGAGCATGAAACACGAGAACTTGGAATCTCATAATCCCCTTGGAAGCCATGTAACTTGTGCTGGACCCACTCAAGCCTGGAAGTTCTTTTTTTTTTTTTTTTTAAAGATTTTTATTTATTTGACAGGCAGAGATCACAAGTAGGCAGAGAGGCAGGCAGAAAGAGGGGGAAGCAGGCTCCCTGCTGAGCAGAGAGCCCGATGCAGGGCTTGATCCTAGGACCCCGGGATCATGACCAGAGCAGAAGACAGAGGCTTTAACCCACTGAGACACCCAGGTGCCACCCAGAAGTTCTTTCAAGTGCATTTGAGAACATTCTGTCACAATGCTCAGGGTTCTTCAGTAAGGAGACTTCTTCTTTTGCAGTTATATGAATTCAATGCAAAAAATATGTAAGACTCATGTGAATATATCATGTATTTCTTTTTTTAAAAAATTTTTTTTTTAATTTCTTTTCAGCAGTATTCATTGTTTTTGTACCACACCCAGTGCTCCATGCAATCCGTGCCCTCTCTAATACCCACCACCTGGTTCCCCCAACCTCCTACCCCCGGCCCCTTCAAACCCCTCAGGTTGTTTTTCAGAGTCCATAGTCTCTCATGGTTCACCTCCCCTTCCAATTTCCCTCAACTCCCTTCTCCTCTCTAACTCCCTTTGTCCTCCATGCTATTTGTTATGCTCCACAAATAAATGAAACCATATGATAATTGACTCTCTCTGCTTGACTTATTTCACTCAGCATAATCTCTTCCAGTCTTGTCCATGTTCCTACAAAAGTTGGGTATTCGTCCTTTCTGATGGAGGCATAATTCTCCATAGTGTATATGGACCACATCTTCCTTATCCATTCGTCCGTTGAAGGGCATCTTGGTTCTTTCCACAGTTTGGTGACCATGGTCATTGCTGCTATAAACATTGGGGTACAGAAGGCCCTTCTTTTCACGACATCTGTATCTTTGGGGTAAATACCGTAGTGCAATTGCAGGGTCATAGGTCATAGAGAAGCTCTATTTTAATTTCTATTTAATTTCATATTTACTTAGATATTATTTTAAATGAAAAAAGAAAAAGCCACTGAACCCCATTACCTCAGATATCATCTCCCTGCATGTGGTTGACATACACATTATAAGCACTAGTACTCCTCGGAGTGAGCAGGGTGCTCTCCATTAACAAGAGCCCCTACCGGTGGGGAGTAGTCCCATAGAGCCCATTTGCTCATCTCACTCTAATGCCTCCAGGGGCACTTCCTGTACCTGGTGAGAGGCTCTCTCTTTGAAGTCAGCAAGAGCTCTACCAACACAAAGAAAAGGAAAGCAAAGGAGTTAAGGATAGGGCCCTATTAATGAGCTTCCTCCCTGCAGTCACACCTTTACACCAGAGTTCAGGGTTCCGAACTTTTGAACTTTTAGGCTTGGAGACCTTAAAACTTGCATAGATCAAGGTCCTCTGTCCTGACTGCAAAATTATAATCAAAATAGTGCAACTTCACAGAAATAGATGAAATATTCTCTATGCACAGTTTGGCTGAGTTGGCTCTGATGGCTTCCTAAATAGTCACAGTTTTTACTAGTATCTCTAAGCTCTGATAAGCCACCAGTTTAGAAATAGATTGTAGAACTTGCTAATTTATTCACCAAAGAAAGAGTGGATCATACTGAACAAAGAGGGGCAGTAAAAATGACTTTTCCAAGAACGGAAGTTTTTTAGTATAAAAGTGGAGGCTTTAAAAATAATGGTTGCATGATCAAAGGTGTCCTTTCTTGACATTTAAAACAGAAGTAATTTCGGCACCTAGGTGGCTCAGTCCATTAAGTGTCTGACCTGATTTCGGTTCAAGTCATGGTCTTAGGGTCATGAAATCCAGCCCTGCCTTGGGCTCTGTGCTGGGCATAGAGCCTGCCCAAGATTCTCTCTCTCCCTCTGCCTCTCCCTTCCCACCCCTGCCCCATGCGTGCTCTATCTCTAAAACAAAACAAAACCAAAAAACAGAAGTAATTAACCATGGTTTGACATTCTTGGTGAGTCAAGGTCAACACAATTAAAATCAAATTATGGCTCTTCTGCCACAGTACAGCAATGGTCCTATGCTAAATATTTGTGGTTCTGAGCACTCTTAAATGTCACTCTAGCTCTCACTGTTGCCATGCCTGCCTCTGGCAGGACTGACTTCTAATTTAAGAATGGCTGTGAGCTTCGGGAAGGGGCTTGGTAAAAACAACTAAAGCAGAGCATATTCATATGCCGTGACTCAACTGTGTCACCTGTAGGAGTATATTCAGCGGTAATGTGCATAAGTGGTCACTCAAAGACACTTACTTAGGAAAAGTTCATAGCGGCCATATTGGCAATGGTCCCAACTGGAAACTTCCCAGAGGCCCATTGTTAATCCAATGGGTAAATAAACCATGGTGACTCACATATAACAGAATACCATACAGAAATGAAAAAGAAATAATAGCTACGTGTAACAATATGGACGATCTCCCAAACATAACACTGAGTCAGAGAAGCCAGGCACAAGAGGACCCAGACTGTGTGATCTGTGGCAGGTGAAATACAAAAAGCGGTCCCACAAATTCATGCTGTTAGGAGTCAGGACAGTGGGACTCCTGGGGGCAGTGATGGAAGAGGGAAGAAAAGAGGCTCCAGGACACTAGCAATCTGGTTTTTGACCTGGGTACTGTGAATTGATTGAACTGTTTACTTACAATATAGATACTTCTCTGTATGTGTATCACTTCCGTAAAAATTTAAAAATAAAAAACTGTGTGAGCAAGGGGGAACAAAGAGAAGAATTCTATTTAAACTCTGTGAACACCGAGGAAAGCTTGGGAGGTTGACTGATGAGTGAAGAATGAAAGCATCAGTTGTCATGATGCTCGGGGACATCCTTTTCTTCCTTTCTGTGCCCTAGTTGGGTTCCCAAGTAAACAATCTCTGGTAATTAAGATTTTACTACACGTGGCTTTACCTGGAGTTTCCTAGTTAAATTGCTTTGGTCTTTCAGGTCATGTGGATGTGGACTCCAAGCTGATAATCAGAAGTTTTAATATATTTTTTTCTTCCCCATTCATCAAAACTAGGAAATCAAGTAGTTGGCACATTCATAAAAATAGCACCAGACTAAGATCTAATTTGATACATGCCATGAAGATATAGCAACGTGATGCTCTGGATAGTATACGGTCTCATATTTATCAAGATACTCACTTCTTTAGATATAAGATCAGCATTTTGAATAAATATCTGTATTCCCATGTTTACTGCAGCCTTATTCACAGTAGCCAAGATATAGACATAACTTCAATGTCTATATATGGAAGAAGAGACTTAAAAAAGTGGTATTTATATACACATAACACACACACACACACAGTAATATTATTCAGACTTAAAAAAAGAAATCCTGCCATTTCCAACAACAATGATGAAATGGAAGGACATTATGGCCAAATGAAATAGGCCATACACAGATGGACACCACAGATTCACTTCTATGTGGAATCTGAAAAAGTTGAACTCATAAAATCAGAGAGGAAAACGGAGGTTGCCAAGGGCTGGGAGGTCAGGGAAATGTTGGCGAAAGGGTACAGAGATTCAGTTACGTGGGACGAAGAAATTTTGTCAATATAATGAGCAGCATGGTGGTAATAATAATAATACTGGATTGTACACTTGGAACTTTCTAAGAGGAAACATTTTAAATTAAATCTCGCCACACACACACACACACACACACACACACACACACACATACACACAGATAACTATGTAGAAGTGAAGGATAAGTCATTTAGCTGGATTGTGATCTTTTCATAATGTATGTGTATACATAAAAACACCAAGTTGTATACCTTAGATATATACAATTTCTTTATGTCAAAACTATCTCAAGTGGTTCAAAAAATACACTTTCCTGTATATAACACAGGCACTTTTAAACAGCAAGTTGCTGGAATTATTGATGCTGATTTGGACATAAACAGTTTAGATCATTGAATTCATTTCTGCATTAGGCTTACTTAACTTATGCGATTTACCCATTCTCTTTTAGCTCTGTTCTCAAAATATGAGACTAAGGAATGGAGTTTAAATAAACATTTTATCCTCAGCCCAACATTGGCTCTTTGTCCATTCATGTTTGACAATCTCATTTCAACTTACTAAAAGAAAAGAGCAATGTTCTTCCTCCCCACCATCCCAACTGCACAGAAATACCTGACAAAAGAAATTGAAATTTAGATAGCACAATATGCTTCTTTTCCTTCAGACAGACCTTATATTCTCTGCAAATGAGACTACCTGAATGGGGGAAATAAGTAGTATACACAAAAATGAGAGAATGACAGAAGACAGAAAAGAGAAAGAAAAAAAGAAAATATGATTTGTAATTGTTTAAAATAATAGGTCTGAAAATCATGGCCCCTGGGGCAGATATTGTTCACCACCCATTTTTATAAATAAAGTTTCATTGGAAAATAGCCATATTAGTCCTTGTACCTATAATTTATAACTGCTTCTGTATGACAGCAGCAGTTGAATAACTGTAACTGAGACCACATGATACATAAGGTCAAAAATTCTATCTGGTTCTTTACAGAAAAAGTTGGCCAACTCCTGGTTTAAGTGACATTATATGCACTTAGATTTCAAATTTCAGATATGAACCATGGGAAGATGAACCAGGCAGCTATTTTACCCCTTGATGCTTCAGTTCTCATGCTATGGCAAAATCTATACATCTTTTCCTATGTGCTAGTGATCATTATTAATAAATTTCTACTAGTCCATAACTGCTTCTGCAATATATTGCAAAATGTAAGTATATGCAGGGCACCATGCCTTCTGCTGCTTTTGTTATTAATCGCTAAGGCCCTATGATGATATATATTCAGAAAATCTTATTTGTCATGTTCTTGTAGAAATGGCTCAAATATATGCTAACCGAGAAAACTTATAAAAATTCCTTCCCTCTGCTCAATGCCCACTCTGTTGTCAAATGACTTTTAGGATCCTGTCCTTTTTCATGTTCTTGTCACACTGAAATAAAATATTATCAAGTGCCTTGAACATGTCTTGGTCTTGGTAATAGGGCCATATCCTCAGGACCAATAAAACCAACTGATTTAAAGAGTAAGAGCTAATATTCCCTGAGTGTTTACTTTGTCCCAGGAATAGCTCTGAGGGCTTTACATTTACTAGCTAAATTCATCCTTACGACTCTATCATAGTGGTATGATTGTCTTCATTTTATCAAGGTAGGGAAACTGCTGCAGAAAGGAAATTCACCCAAAGTTACCTAGCTAATTTGGGTCTGGGTCAGAAACTGAATTCACGTAGATATTAAAAAACCAATGTTTATTGCATGGACTTTTATGTGACAGATCTGGAGCAACGGTCTGCAACCTTTTTTTTTTTTTTTTTTTTTGTATCAGGGGTCAGATAATAAATATTTCAGGCTTTGGGAGTCAGATGAGGTGTTTTTGCAACTTCTGACCCTGTATTGTGAAAGTCAGTCATAGGCAATGCATAAGCCAATGGGCACGGCTCTGTTTTTGTTTTCAAACGCAGGATGCAGACTAGATTTGGCCCAGAGCTGTAATTTGCCTACCTTCAGTCTAGATAATTCTGCTAATCCACAAATGTTATTCTTCTTTGTGCCCAGCATTGTGCTAGGTGTGTTGGATTGAAATGAGGAGAGGTGTGATGGTAATTATCTCTGGAATCAACTAATGAATGGTACCTCTAACTGAGAATCCATCCTCAGCCTTCTTATTTCACAAATCTGCCCTGCTAGCTAGTATCAAATTCTATTATCATCTGGCCCCAAATGATAACCTGAGAAGTTATGGAGCCTATTCTGAAACCTCATCCCTAGAACATAGAACCAGCCCTCCAGGGAAATGTTGGTAAAAGATAGCTGAGAAAAATCCACGGGTTAATTTCAGTAGGATGTTGACTTCAATAATGCACCATCAATGGGATTATCAAATTTACCTTGTGTAATAAAGGGTTTCTCTTTTTTAACTTGGAAATCAAAGTTGGATGTAGGAAGATGGCAGAGGTGAGCTTCTTGGCAGTATCTTTAGTCACACCACAGGACAAACAAGTGCATAAGGTCCAAATGCATTCTGAGGACAGACTAAGCTTTTTTCCACATAACGCTGTTTACAGTGTTTTTTTTTTTACATTTGTTTTGAATAGGACTGCACTGTAGTTCTGACCACTCAGCTGCTTTTAGATTTCCAAAGTGATGTGGTGGGGGAACAGATCTAGGGATGGAGAAGTAAAAACATAAGTCCACTCTACATAGTTGGGCATCCTGCTCCCACCAGAAGAGGGGATGTCCATCTAAGGGGGTGTGAGGGGACTGAAAGGCACTGTCCCAGCCACGGATCCAAGTTTCTGCCTCCTGCCAGGCTGCTTCCTTCTTTGGTTCTCACAAAGGCATCCTTAGGTTTACCCCCAGTCTTCACATGGGACTTCGGCAAACCTGGGGCTTAATCACGACTGCATGGCCATGAAGAGTGCTAACACCCTAGGATCACAGGTCCTCGTTGCATCTGTACGCATGTTTGCTGGGAACAAACTTCAGGGTGTCTTCAACGCACCCCCACATGGAATGACTGTGCATCTAAGAAGGCATTCATGCTTTTAGAGAAGTTAAATGAGGTAAAGCAAGTCAAAAGCAACAAAGGGAGAGGTCGATAAATTTTTCTGGTCTCCAGAGATCTTTGTATAACTAACCTGACTCTGACGCCTGCAAACAGAAGCTGGCTGACTGAAGATGGGGTCAAGTCGCTGGGATACACAGAAATGCCAAGCCAAGTGTGGACTCACTGGTATGTGGACTCACATATATTTGTGGCTACTTGTCACAATGACAGTGAGGATAGGTGACACGTCCTTAGCTTTCTGTTTTCCTTTTAACTTAAAGCCCTCACCTCAACACAGGGAACTGTGATTCATGTTTGTTTTCCAATATTAGACTGAACCCAGGGTACTTCACTGCTTACGTATTCTGTGTGGGACACTTTATTAAGTAAAGGTTCCTTGATAAGGGGAAAGGCCTCTTCATGAACTCCAAGGATAATGAAGCAGGCCGGTGCTTCCCAGGAGGGTGGCTGGCCCTGTGTCCAGGTCACCTTCCCTTGCTGGTTAAGAGAACGTACAAGTTCAATAGGCTGGGAAACTGGCAGCCAAGTCTGAAGAGTTCAGTGTGATCTCACTGCTTTGTTTAAGAAAGGAAATACAGTTCTTCTGTAAAACAAATGAGGAAAAGGAGATAAAAATGTCAGGTCAGAGGGCTACGTGAAATGGATGGTGCAATGGACATCTTGTCTCTCTTAAGAAAAAGAGCAAAACAAACAGGGAGAGAATAATGTATTTCAAGAGAACGGGGGTACAGACACCAAGGGAAACTACCAAAAAGATGGAAAGGAAACTTATAGAATGGGAGAAAGTATCTGTAAATTATGTGTCTGATAAGAGATTAATATCCAAAATCTATTTTAAAAACTCATACAATGCAACAAAAATTCAATTAAAAAATGGGCAAAGGATCTGATTAGACATCTTTCCAAAGAAAACAGACAGATGGACAACAGGTACATGAAAAGAGCACAACATCATTAAACAGCAGGGAAATGCAAGTCAAAGCAACAGAGATATGACACATCTACTAGAATGGCTATTATAAAAAAAAAAAAAAGACAAGAAATAATAAGTATTGGCAAGTACGTGGAGAAAATGGAACCCTTATGTACTGTTGGTATAAGTTGGCATGGCCACTATGGAACACCGTAGGAAGGTTTCTCAAAAAACAAACAAACAAACAAACAAACAAAATAAAGAACTACCATATAATCTAAAAATTCAACTGCTAAGTATTTACCCAAAGGAAACAAAATCACTCTCTCAAAAAATATATGCACCCACGTTCATTGGATTTTTATTTGTGATTGTCAAGACATGGAAACAACCTAAGTATCCACTGATGGATGAATGGATAAAGAAAACGTACACATGCCCATGAATATTATTTAGCCATAAAACAAAAGGATATCTTGCCATTTGAGACAACATGGATGGAACTTCAGGGTATTATGCCAAGTGGAATCAATCAGAAAGAAACAATACTGTATGGTCTCACTTATGTGTGGAATTTTAAAACAAACTCCTAGAAACCAAGAGCGGAATTGGTGGTTGCCAGATGCCTGGGGAAGGGTTGGGGGAGGTGGAAGTGAAGTGGGTAAAATGGGTGGATGTGGTCAAATAATATAAGTTTCTAGTTAGAAGATAAATAAATCCTGGGGATCTAATGTATAGCACAGTGACTAGAGGGGAAAAAAGAAAAAAAAAAGGAGGGGTGCTGATATTATGATAAGACTACAACCTAGACTGGGCGGTCAGGGGGCTGGGAGAACTCTGAAGGTGGTCCCTATTTGTAGAATTTTTAAATATAGAAAAGAAATGTCCAAATGAGAGCAAATAACTTGCCTGAAAAGTAAACAGCAGAAATCCAACTGAGTCATTGGAATAGAGCCATGCAATCATATTTAACTGTCAAGATGTGGGTGAAAAAATAATGAATACTGTTTTTCTGAAAATAAATTAATTAATTTAATAAAAAAAAAGATGTGGGTAAGCTTTTTTTTTTTTTTTTAAGATTTTATTTTATTTATTTATTTGACAGAGATCACAAGTAGGCAGAGAGTCAGTCAGAGAGAGAGAGGAAGAGAAGCAGGCCTCCTGCTGAGCAGAGAGCCCTATGCGGGGCTTGATCCCAAGACCCTGGGATCAGGACCTGAGCTGAAACCAGAGGCTTTAACCCACTGAGCCATTCAGGAGCCCCGTGGGTAAGCTTTTTAGATGAGTCATGATCTCCAAAGGGAATCTATTCTGATACCTGGTAATTCAGACTTTCAGGGTATTAGATTAGAAACTTCTTCCGATTGTAAAATCAGCTTTATCTGAAAGAAATACAGATCTTCAGGGCGCCTGGGTGGCTCAGTGGGTTAAGCCGCTGCCTTCGGCTCAGGTCATGATCTCAGGGTCCTGGGATCCAGTCCCACATCGGGCTCTCTGCTCAGCAGGGAGCCTGCTTCCTCCTCTCTCTCTCTGCCTGCCTCTCTGCCTACTTGTGATCTCTCTCTGTCAAATAAATAAGTAAAATCTTAAAAAAAAAAAAAAAAAAGAAATACAGATCTTCAGATCCTTAGGATTTAATTCCAAAAAATAAAATATACTACCCCTATGAAGAGTCTAGATTCCGTATATTTGCTCATTCAACAAATATTTACTGAGCACATTGATGTCGTTTGAAGCTAGTAGAATACCCTCAGGGAATAAAAAAGACAAAAATCCTTGTTCTTTTGGAGCTTTTGTTCTGGCAGAGGCAGAGAAACAAAATAAATATGTAGATGATTTGGTATATTAAAATGTCTTAGTAGTACAGAAAAAATGAAGCAGGTGATAAAAGGCATACTGACATTTTTACTTTTATTCTGTAATTTTACCAGTTATCACTCCTTTAAAAATGAATAGTTGTTTTTTGCATGTTTTTTGGTAACTATTTTGTGGACTGTGTAAGAACACTGAACTAGGAAAGAGGAAATGTGAGTGCATGGCCCAGATCGGCTATTTTCCTCAGGCAATCTCAAGTTTCTCTTCATTAGCGTAAGGACCCTAAACTTGATCATGTATATTCAAAGTTCCTTCTCATTTTAATCTCACGATTCTGTGACTGGAAGAATGAAACATTGCTTTCTAAAGAGAGAAGCAAACAACAGGAAAAGAAAGATGTCAGGGACAAATCTCTTCCTTTCCTGGAATTCACTGTGATCCACGTACACATGGTTGAGTAGCTCTGAGCTCAAGAACTGTCCCATGCCACATGCCTGGGGCTGACTACTACAAAGTGACTAAAAACCGATTCCAACACTCAGGGTAGCCATCAGTCAAGATGAGTTTGAAATGTGGGTGAGGAAAAGTAAAGCCAGGGTTTGGGGAATCTCCTGAAAGATACAGGCATGATTGGGGATCCATATTTTTTACAGGAAGAATAATTCAGTAATTAGGTTCCCTCTAACCTACAGTGATTCTCAACAGATTTTTTTGTCTCATTGGGCTATCGTGCTGCATCTGAACACTATCAACATGGTAACTCACTTTTCTTTCAATGGTTCCTGAAACACATACGAAGCTTAGAATGAAAAGTTTTCTCGATGGGCATGGGGATGACCCCTAGGGATTTCTTCAGTTAAGGCTCAAAATAAAAAACATACTTAGTAGACCTAAGCTGGAACTATATCCCCAGGCAAATGACCTCATTATCCCCTGACCAACCAGCAAAATATTGAATATAACACATTAGCAATTTATACATTTTTACTTGAATGTTAAAATGTAACCCCAATGATTTAGGAGTAAAAACTTGAGTGAGCAATAGAGATTGCCTCTTTAAAATTAGAAAATTTCACTTGAAGAGGCCTTAAAATATCAACGTAATAAGGAAAGGACACCAGGAATTTAGATTCCGGAGGGATGTCTTTTAGCGCATGGGCAAATGGAACTGGGCGTGGGGGTCATCCAAGATGGACTATTTCCAGGGGTGGTAAAGTAGAGATGGGCAAACATTCAGCTATAATATTAGTCTATATAGTATATAGATATTTGGGCAATTATATATACTAGAAAAGGCATCTGAGGGTAGCCAGTATCTATACTGTTTTCAAAATGTTTGCAGTGATTCATTCATCTCAACTGCCAGTAACTGCAGTTCCCAGTGAGAGGGCTTTCTCTGTCTACCAGCACCCATTTCCACTGTGGTCTGGAAGCACAGAATGCTGGGCAATGAGCCTCTTTACTGGAGAACCTCAGTCAGTCAGTGGGCTGCTGGGTAAATCACCAAGCTGCTTGCTCCGGGGTGGGGTCATCTAGATGCAGGTTCTATATGGTGTCCCAGAATTCTCCTGAGGGATTAAGTACCAGTTGCCCACAAGGAAATTTGCATGATAGTGCATACTCCCTTGGCTTCCCAGTCTTACCAGTCTTCTCCTCCACTCCCTTAATTTCCTGCACCACCTAATATAACTAGTTGCACTCAAATCTTTGTCTCAGAATCTGGTTCTAATGGAAACCAAACTAAGAAGCTGAAAGATGCAACTGGAATTTTCTTTTTTTCTTTCTTGGCCGGTCAGAGCTCCCCTTGAATGATATAATAATAGCGAGTCATAAGAAAGTCCCTTAAAAGGCAGGCACTAAGGAGAAGTTTTCATCTATAGATAAAACAGATTTTGCACATCAGAAATTCTATTAGTGTAGACCTGATAACGTACTCTATAGGTACATGCTGACCATGATGAATGGTTTTGAAATGATTCGAAGCAAACAGAATGAAGGAAACATAACCACAAAATTCCCCAAAAGCCTTGTTCACTTTAGTTCACCAACCCCAAATAATTGATGTAAAATTGAGTCACAAATACTGAAACACTGATTCTAGGAAATTAACAGATTGAATATACCTCAGATATATACAGCTTTGAATATTTTATGGTAGTTGTTTATATTTTGATATTATATCAATACCCATGTTTTATGAAAGCATTGTGGTTTTTCCTTTAAGTATGTGATTAGATTCACAAAATTTCTATATGTAATTGTTACTTAGATTTATCTAACACCTCTTTTTTCATTCTGGGAATGAAACTATAATTTCACAATAAGTCAGTGGTAAAATACAATTCACTGAATTGAAATTCACTAGCAAGTTAAATTTTTAATGCACCTTTGTTCCATAAAAAGCATTTTAAACTCAATGAACTTTATAAGGTGTTAAGAAAATTCTTGGAAATTCAGTAAAGATGAAGAGAACAGTAATAGGAGTGAAATTTGATGGATTTAGCTAGAGTAAATGCAGAAACTGAATATGATATTAGGGATAACCAAGCGAATGCCACAAGTCCTTTTTTTGAATCATATTAAGAAATATTACTTTAGCATATTACTATTGAAACCTACCAGCCAAATCCAATGACGTTAAAAATTTATTTCCTTAGCCCATGAATAACTAGAATAAAGCTTTTTACAAATTATAGCATCAGAAATTGAACATAGAAGATACTGCATATTTTTAAGTGACTTGATTTTAAGAATAAAGGCCCCCATTGATAAGGAATTCATTAGTAGGCATGTAAGAAATAAATATCTGCAGGTGAAAATGTTTGGAAGAGAAATTCTCCTATCAAGGATGACAGGGAGAATAGGCAACAGTGTGTGATGTCATTTCTGAGGTACTACAAAGATCTTTTGTACCAAGAAAAATCTTGTCTTCAAAATACTGATGTCAAATATACACTTCCCGAGTCACCTTTTGATATTTGCAGGTAAAACCTGTGTTTCTGTTAAAATACCCATTGGGATGTTTAAGATAATAAATCTCATTAGTCACCTGCCCGTTCGTATAAATTAGCAAACTTTTCCACCACCCCCCTTCAAGCATGCCTGAATGAGAAGTCAGGAGAATCAGGAGAAGAGCGTAACACTAAGTGTTCAAAGAGGTCCAGACCAGCGCAAACATCAGAACAATTTGGTACTGGGATTCAAAGACATCAACAATATCCTGCAGTCTAATCCTAATACGCAAATATTTTCCTTCAAATTGCATAACTAAATAATCATTTTACTAACTGGTTAATCACATAAATAATTTTAAATATTGATTTTTTAAAAAACCAAGTATATAGCATGTAAATATCATATAAATATATAAAACGTACAGATAGTCCATGTTTTATATATTCTTCATTTCCTTTTTTTCCTTTCCCATCTGATCATTTCCTTTCTTACTCTGAAAAGCAATAATCTATATATATAACTGAAAGAAAATTGTTAAAACATCTCCCTATAAAACCTATCATAACAGCTGCTAGCAAGAGAATATATTCCAAAGTAGCAGGAATAGATAAGGGGAACAAACACTAAAATGATGAACAGTGAAATTTGATTATTTCTACTCTTTTTTATGACAAATTTATTGCTTAGAATGAAATGCTGACAAGCAATTACAATTGAGTTAATTGAAACATATAAAACAATAAAAGGCACAATCAGATTGCAGTTTGATAGAACAGAGAAATGATTTCTGAACTTCTTAGGGTCTTAATGTTTTAATGTTCTTAACTTTTTACTCCAGTGCTAGCAGATTTATTTTTTCGTTTAAAATTAATTTTTTTTCTAAAGATTTTATTTTATTTATTTGTCATAGAGAGAGAAGCGAGAGCAAGCACAGGCAGACAGAGTGGCAGGCAGAGGCAGAGGGAGAAGCAGGCTCCCTGCCAAGCAAGGAGCCCGATGTGGGACTCGATCCCAGTACGCTGGGATCATGACCTGAGCCGAAGGCAGCCGCTTAACCAACTGAGCCACCCAGGCGTCCCAAAATTAATTTTTTTAAAGACTCCTTTCTACAGTGGAACAGTCTTTGAGATGTCTAAACACCCAAGGCAGGATGGCTTCTATTTCACAAGAGATGAATTTTCTGTGGTTTAGGTAGAATGTAAAGTCATGGGTTTGAGGAAAGGTGGGATTGGTGGAAGAGAGAGACAAACAATTAAGTCAAAACAGTCAAAATCAAAAGGGGTGGGTTGATTGACCAAGGGAGAGAATGCTTTTCTATTGCATGCAGTGTTAGCTACCACTTGGTTTCTTTTTGCATATTTGGTAATATGGTGAATGAAGCTTTACATATTGCTTTTTCCATCGACATGTCCTAAAGCCAGATTTATTACGAGCCTCTTTTTAGAGTGTGTAAGTTTCATGAGGGACTGACTCTGTTTCATTCACGTGTATATTCTAAGTGCCTTGAGGAGTGCCTACCAGGCATACTGTATACCATACCGTGGGTGCTCAGCAAGTGTTTGTGTACAATGGACCAGGCTCCAAGTCAACCACCTTTTTCTGAGGTTCAGTAAGACCAGTTTACAGACACTTGTATTTCTCAATGGAGCCTGCTGACATTTTGATCAGAACAATTTTTTTTGTGTGTGGTACGGGCCCTTCTGGTGCAGTAAAGATGTTGAACACACTTGGCTTGGCCGGCACCCATAATCTGCCAATGGCAGCCTTCAGTTGTAAATGACAAACCAAAAAAGGCCAAACCTACCTCTCCAAATGCTTTTAGGGGACAGTTCTACCTTCAGTTATGAACCACAGATGGAAAATATAGATGGTAAAGGGAGACACTAAATGCTAAATCACTAAAGAACATGGTAGGTTCTTTACACAAAGTTTTAAATCTTATTAGAGCCATATTAAAAGGTCACACTTAGTCTCTATGTAATATTTTACTGAATATTTACTTTATTTTCAGTAATTTTTCTTCCATTAATCAAAGAGGATTGTTAAGACTCCTGAAGCCCACAGTCACTTTGCCCTTTTACCGCACAGAAGTGAGATAGTCACTGAGTAGAATGGAATGTGAAGTTTCAATTACTTCCAATAAGAAGTAAATTTTCAGCAGTAATTGCATCCTCTAGTTTACTTATAAATACAGATTTATCATGGATTAATCCTCCTACCTATTTTCAAAAAAGGGCAAAATTAGACTGAGGTTGGTTCCCAGAGCAAAATTTTTGAGTAAGCCATTCCATTCTTGAAAATTTATCCAAAGAAAAATATTTTCTTTGAAAGAAGAATATTTTAAAAATATTTTAAAAGATGGACATAAGAAGGAGCACCTGGGTGGCTCAGTCCATTGAGCATCTAACTCTTCATTTAGGCTCTGGTCACGATCTCAGGGCTGTGGACTAAGCCCCACATCAAGCTCCATGCTTGAGATTCTCTCTTTTTCCCTCTGCCTCTCCCCCTTCTTGTGTGTACATCCCTTCCCTCAAATAAAATCTTTACAAAAAATGGACATAAGAAAAAACTTGGATGTGAAAGTTATTATTTTCCGCATCAGTAGAAAAAAAAGGAAACATCTTAAATGCTGAAGAGCATATAATAATTTACCTCCACTCCACAGAATGTCATACAGAAACTAAAACAATAATGACGAAGCACATATTATAATAATAAAAGGAAAATTGCTGTAAAAAGAATTTTAAGTGCTTTATAGAACATACATAAAAGGAACTGGACTAAAACAGAAAACTGGTCGAACAGAGTAGAACTGGATAAGAGAGAGAAAATGCAAAGCACAAAGGCAGGAAATCTGGGAAATGATCACCATTAGTCTGTGTTTAAAGTGAACTACACAGGACGCCTGGGTGGCACAGTTGGTTAAGCATCTGCCTTCAGCCCAGGTCCTGAGATGGAGTCCCACAACGGGCTCCTTGCTCAGTGGGGAGCCTGCTTTCTCTGACAAATTCATAAATAAAATCTATAAAAAGAAAAAAAGAAAAAAGTAAACTACAAAGGTGACTCTAAGCCTCCCAGGAAGCAGCATTGAAAGGGAGATGTGATCACCAAATGAGTCTCAATGCCATACAATGATTTTTTTTTCCCCTCACTAGAAACATGACTGTGTGATAGAAAATGAAAAAGATCTTTCCCCTCTAATGGCTCGTGAAGACAATGTGTTGAATAAAGCAAGCAATATCTTCAACAACATTCAACAGAGTAACAAGCAACAGCATGCATTTGTAATAGAAAGAAAAATAGAACCATAATTAAAAATGGTCTTTGCTTCAAGACTACCGTGATATAAAACTGTGCATGCATATGGGCCAAAACCAAACTAAAAGTGAGGAAAATACAGTTTAACTTTCTAGAGTTATACTTTAGATAGATTACACTCTGATATATTCTGATGCCCCAATATTGGGACATTGATGAGCTATTTTTATTCAACAAACACGTGCTTTAAAATAAATTATAAGCTAGAGTATCTAATAATTAACATGAGAAAGCCATCCAAGTTGTAGTGGCTAATGTCTAACTATCTTCATTATAAATATAGTCCTTGAAAACACAGTTAACTCCCCAATATGATTGACTAATAGTTTTAAAGCAATTATATTCATCTCTACCCATCAAAATCTTTTTTTTTTTTTAAGATTTATTTGTTTATTTATTTGATAGACAGAGACCACAAGTAGGCAGAGAGGCAGGCAGAGAGAGAGGGGGGAAGCAGGCCCCCCGCTGAGCAGAGAGCCCGATGTGGGGCTTGATCCCAGGACCCTGAGATCATGACCTGAGCTGAAGGCAGAGGCTTAAACCGCTGAGCCACCCAGGTGCCCCCCATCAAAATCTTTTTAAAAGGGTGGCAGGAAATCTGGAGAATAATGTTTATGAGGGGCCCCAGGAGGCTACAGTGCTTCCCTCTCTTTGATCTATAAATTATTCAACTATGAGAGGTTATTTAGTTGTATTGACAGAATGTTATCAAAAACGTTTGTGACTCCTATTCTGATATTTACAGTCACTGGGGAAAAAAAATACTATCTTTATGTCCTTTAAAAGCCAAAGATGAAGAATTATGTAAATATTAGATTTTGAACACTCAAAGCTCTTAGCCATTGGTACACTTCTGCAAAGCTGTTTAAATAAGCACCTCCTGACTCTGAAATATGTCAACACTCAGTCTATTCCCCAAAAGGACTCCGTATTCCCTGCCCCCTTCCTCGCCTGTGTTTATGTTCAGAGAAAACCTATACATCAGCAAATTCACCACATTCCTTGACTTTGTAATCAGAGACAACAGGGGGATCTTTCTCCCTACAGAGTTGCCATCCAAGCACATTACTGTGCCTTGTTACACTGGATTACAGAAAATTTAATCTCCACGGAGAGACCGTAATTTGGGAGCATAGAACTCCTGGTTGGGAAGGTACCATTTCAAGTCCTTGGGTGGAGGGTACAAGCTGATTCAGTCTTCTACTGCCCAGCTTGGTTACTGTATGCAATTCAACAAAGTGGTTTCAGAAGCTCCATATGGATCTTTCCACTTACTCCCTCACATGCTTTGGGAAGAATATTCTCAGTCATCCATTTGGGGATTCTTTCCTTCATTCACCAAAATTAGTCAGACTCTCCCTGATGAAAGACATCATCTGAAGTATAGTTGGAGAAAATGTGGGACTCACACTCAATAAGATGACAGTTTCATGGGAGGGGAAAATGTTTAAACTGCTAACCAACCACTTATAAGGTAGAATAACTGAAATTCCTTATTAGCGGCAGAACACTAATGGGGGGAGGGTCCAGAGGAAGTACATATGAATCCTGTGGGAAACTTCCACTCAAAAGAGGAGAATATTAGAAACACCCCATTGTTAGTGACAGAATCTATGTGAGAAATAGGGTTACCTGGAGCTTTTCACATTTTCCCTCCCGCCCTTTGGAATAAATGTCCGCTTCTCCCCTAAGAGAAATATGAAAAGTTGTGCTAGGGTCTTTACTAAACGCTAACCTCTTCTCAGGAACTTTGTAGTTACAGAATTCTTTTTGTCTTCTATTCACTTGAACAGCGGGATAAAGAGAAGAGGAAGAAGACGGGCAAAGCCCCAACACGAATGCATGCAAACCAACCAGTTGCCTTCAGGGAATTAATGGATTCTGACTCGATTTATCACAAGTTTCTGAACCGGATGACTTTTTTTTTTTTTGATGGCACATCTGGCAACATCATAAAACCTCCAAGTCCCAAGTGATTAGACAGGAATTACTTTTGTAAATCATTTATGACTATTACTGATGTGAGCTTATTCTGAGCAGCAAGCGACAGAAGTAGCCAAGGACAAAGGAAAAAAAAAATCTAGGGGTGGGGAGAAGATCCTTTCTCTTCAAGATGCCTTTTAGAAAGGGCTGCCATTTATCATCTGAAACTAGAAAATTGCCGTCATTAATAGATTGGAATTAATTAAGCATACCTCAAGGAATCACCCAGCAGTCTCTTTTTCATTTGCCTGTTAAAGAAACACATTCTTTAGTTGAGCAGTTGAAGCTTTCCATGAAAAAAATGTGGCACCCTGTGACCTCGGAGAGAACTTGCCAGTTAAACCTCTCCTGCTGGGCTCTGTAATGCAAGTCCACAATAGGATTAGGGAATACATCATATTTCCCCTCAAATAAAAACATCATATTACTGCACACATCAGGACCTTAATGACCACACAAAAGAGGGCTTCAATATTTAATCACATAAAATGTCTCCTCCAGTCCCAGTTGAAAGTGTGTTTCCGGGGGATGCAGCTGGGGTGGGGGAGGGCTGGGGTGCAGGGGAGTGCATTCACCCACTATTCCTTCCAGTGGCCCAAGAAGATTAATCCAGCAGACGACAATGCATCCTTGAATCCAGTCGCTTCTGCTGAGGTAGCTGTCCTTCTATGACAAAGAGTCTTCACTCTTGATATTATTATTTTCCATTTTCACTTTCTCTTCAAGTACTTCACATTCCTCCTCTTCTCATAACTTCCTGCCTCCTTATACATGTCCCAAGCTGAAGCTCTATGCAGGGCACCTCCAAGCAGTCTTTCATTCAGTGTTAATGCTAGCCCTACTTCCAGGCAGATAAAATTGGGGCCGCACAATGCCAAGAGGACAGGCAGAGGGGAGATGATTTATCCAAAGGTCATACAGCTGGGTCACATGCAGGTTTTTCTGACTCCAAGGTCTATGCTTTTAAATATGCTGCTCAACATTTTCCATGATCTGGTGCCCTTTGGCGTGGATTCAGAATTGTTCTGTGAGGGAAAACCCTATTCCTACGGGTGAGGCAGACCTTCAGCTCCTTGGTCCTTGTCGAGGGAATATAACCTCAAATTCATGGCTTTTCAGTGCTCACAAAAATCCTTGGCCGAGGAAAACAGTTTTTATGGAGAACTGCCTGAAGGCTATGAAGACCATTTATTTATCTTGACACTCTAATATTTATTTTTGGATTAGGTTCGGATTGTGAGAGAGCTGTGTACCTGGAGACATTGTTTGGGACCCCCGCAGGGACCTGCTTTCCCTGACTGAGCTTTGGAATGATTAATTTGGCCTACATTGAGGGATGTTATTAAAAACATGAACACACATAAACAGAGTTGGATTTACTGTATCTTTGGGATGTGTTTCTCTAGAAGGCTAGGTGACTTCATTTTATGAACCCTATCAATGATATGACTGTGGGGACCCTCTTTTTGGGATAGGCTTTTAGGTCATCTGAGCAACGTTTATTATATACCTCATAGGATGCATTTTAATGCACTGGCCTCAAGTTGGTTTCAATCCATTTTCCTAATATTTATTCTCTCTTTCCCCAAATATGCTTCTTTATAATTTTTTAAAAGGTATACATATATTTTTTATAAGCTGTCATAAAATTTTTTCTCAAATAAAATAGGATATAAATGAGTTAATTAAAAAATATTCACCAATTTATAGTAAAAAATGATATCTATAGTTTCACATAGGTGGTAATTATGATTTATATATATAGGGATGCTAATAACATTTATAATCTAACTGCAATCTGTTAGCACAAAAGAGGCCTTGGACATGGCTGGAGTGCACGGATACCATAGCTTTCAAGAAGCTGAGAGAATAAGTTTCATACTCTAAAATATTTCCTTGGAAATTCTACCCCTGCTGAGCCTCTACCACTGTGAAGCCAGGACCTTAGCTTAAAAGTTACTATTTCAAAATGCAAATGTTCCTCTGAAATGAAATGAAATGTCCCTTGGAAATGAAATGGACTCAGGCATGAACACCTTTAAGGGGACACCTCAAATACTAGGATAGTGATGTAGGTAGAATACTTGTTTCAGGTAAATTAACTGAATTAACACAATAAAAAGTATCTCTACTTTTATTTAGTGAGCATCTACTATGGGTCCGGCACTGAGCAGTGAGGTGATCAGGGTGAGCATAACCCCTGAATAAAGACAGAAAGAATATTACGGATAATTCCATGATCCAGAAATAAAAACTATGAATATGCTCTTCAGTCTCTGTCCTAAACCCACAAAACACCCGCCAAAGTATGCAATATATATCTGCTAAAATAAAAAATATTAAGTATTCTGAATACCTAAATCTTAATAGTTAAAACTTTTACTGTTCTATAAGTTCTGTAACTTGTGTTTTTCACTGAGCATTTTCATGTCAATATATTCGTTTCCCCATCAAAATTTTAAAGGTCTGCTTATTATCTTCATTCTCTATTTTAATCAGTCATCTTTTATTAGTGAGGAAGGTTGTCTCCAGCTTTTATTTTCTTTTTTTTTTTTAAATAAACAAGTCTGTGCTAATACCTGTTTTCCCAAGCATGCTAAAACATTTACTTCTTCCCAATAAATTCACAGAAGCAAAAATGCAAAGCCATCAGTATGAATATTTTAAAGCCCTTGTCATTTACTGTAAAATTATTCCATAGAAAGGATGTATCAATTTTCATTCTCCCCATCAAGGTTGCACTGAGTGTGTTTCTCTGCAGCCTGAATAACAATGGGATCCTTCTTTTAAATCTTTGCCTTCTCCTTAGTAAGAAATAAAATCTTAATTTGCATTTCATTTTTAAATTTGCATTTGTACCATTACTTTTAAGACTGAAATTTAAAAAAAAATTTTCGTTGGCCATTTGCTTTTTTTCAGAATGTGAATTTTTGGTTTCAGGCTACTGTCATTTTTCTCTACCTTTCCTGTCTTCTGGTTCTAGCACATCATAGATTTAATGATAGTTTATCTTTCTAATATATATTTGATAACTGCAAAAACAAACCTAACCTATGTGCATACGATACAATATACTAATAGGTATTTAACATTTAGAACTGTATTTCTTCTGCTGTAGACTCCCAGGTGCTCTTTCTCTGTCCCGCTCACGTACCTATTCTGCTTAACCATTAGGAGGTATCTGGTACCTGGAATTTGATCTTTATCATTTTCTTCTTAACGGACAGTTTCATTACATATATTTCTCTAAACAGTACTTCTTTTGATTTTATAAGAAATATTACCATCCTATATATCGCCAAAAAATTTGTTCAACTCAACACTACATTTTTGTGATCTCTCTATGGTGTTGTCTAGAACTTCATCTTCAGTGATGGGTAGTATTAAATTTAGTGACTGTGCCACCGCTTATTTTTGCATTTGTCTGTTCATAAATATTTGGTTGGTATCTAATTTCCTACAATTCACAAACAGTGCTATTTATGTTTCTCAAACATAAATCCTGGTATTCCTATTAGAGATATTCTAGGATACTTTACCTAGAAGACGAATGACTCAGTAGTAGGAAATCTTAGTATTCAATTTTATAGGATATGTGAGCCATTTCCAAGATGATGACAGCAATTTAGACTCTCACCAGCAATATATCTCACAGTATCTGTTGACTGACATTCTCTCCAACACTTGGTATTGTCACCACACTTAAATTCATGTAACTTGTATGCATGTGGACTTGAGTTATATTCCCTTAATTATTAATGAGAAGTTGATATGATATGTTTTAATTCTTTTTGAGTAGGATAAAATCCACTGTATCTTTTTGGTTTGAATTATTTGTCTTTTTCTTCTGATTCTACAAGTTCTTTACGTATTCTTTATGTTCTGTCTTTGCCCATTGTGTTTGCAGTGGGAATGCTGGATTCCTGGAGTCAAGTCTTGTCTTTTTCTGTTATTTTAGAGCACTTCTCTGTTTGCCCAATACCAGTCACGTATCTTTGCTTTCTGTCCTCAAAGCAGGGATCAAGAAATTGTGGCCAGTACTAAAGATCAGGTTAACCTTTGCAGCAATATGTATATACTTAACCCATTAGGGGATTCAGAACTGAACAAAATGCTACTATTGGCTCCTTTTATTTTGGCTTTGGTTCTGGAATAAGATTTTTTGTGGAAGAAGAAAGAAATCCTAAAATTGCCTGTAGGTGATCAGAACAATAGTCAAGGATGATGTGAAGGCCACTTCATATTTCAGAGATTTCCATCAGAACTCATGGAAATCCCTAATCCCTGTCCTGTCAAATATTCCTTTAAGTCATTCTGATAAAAGGGGTTTGCTAAGTATGCTGAAGGAGAGCCTTTCATTTTAACCATGTGGTCATCATTAAAGTGCTATTCACTTGTATGAAATGTCAAGACAACTTTTTTCCTTAAGTATCTTTCTTTGGACTGGCCAACTTCACAACCATTCAAGCACTATTAGAGTAGCTTGATATTAGTAGAAGCAAAACCATAAAGCTTGAGAAATGTCATTATTACACACATCATTGAAATTCAGTCAAGCATTATTTGAGATGGTTTACAGAGACAAAGTGACCCGCAGAGCCTGCAGGCCCTGAAAAGACAGGAAGGTTCAGCTTTTGCCTAAGTTCTCCAACTCTGAAAAGAGCTCGTCCGTGAACCAGAACCTCGAATACACATGTCTTTCCTGGATGTGGCTTCTTTGTGATCAATATAAAATTATTCAGCAGACCACAGTTACTCATGAAAGAGAGTCCTTTCGAATACTCAAGTGCCAGACCACCTCCTGGCGAATTCTGGCTTAGAGGAAAATCTTGGCAAGGTACAAACTGGGACGTGAAAACTTCCATATGCCTAATTCGGACTTCTAGGAAATATGAGAAAGTACCTGTGCGTGGAGAACATTTATGTTTTGGAAGCAAGTGTAAGAATGTCAGTCTTGTGACAGCATCGGTGTTTGCGAGTGCAGAGGACAGGTAACAACAAGGACTCCTACTACTGATAGGGTTTTTCACTGTGGCAGCTCTGTGGTCAACAGCATAAGCACCGGTAACAGGACAGTGCTGGTAGACTCTTCCATGCGTCATCTAATGGACATCTCACTGTGACCCTTGGAAGTTATCCTTATTATCCTCATTTGACAGGTGAGGAAACTGAAGTACACAGAGGTTTTAAAAAAACTATGTTCCAGGACCTAGGTTGGGGGCTGCAAAGAGCAACCTGCCTTGCCCCATTTTTAGACACCTCCCACCCCAAATTCTTTCCATGAATACCATTTTTGGTTCAACAGATGAACTTTTTCTAATTAGTATGGTTGCCTTTGACTGTAAGCTCCCCAAGGTTAAGGGTAGCATGGGAACAGTACTTCTCAATAGCATGACCTTTGGCAACTCACCATAAATAATGGCCACATAACTTACTGCTGTCATTAGTGCCCATAGGGTCACAGATGACCACTGTCCTTCATCCCAGAACTCCCTAGAAATTTTGTTTCATCCAAACCTTTGCAAAACTTATTGGCATTTGGCAAAATATCTTAACAACATGCACTCTCCTTGGAAAGGGGTCATTTTTATCAATAAGATGGCTTTTTGAGATCTTAACAAACTGAACAAAAAGCAACTCTATATATGCATATTTTCATATTCTTAAATTTATCTTATTATAGAAGAAGACAGTGGCCCAGGCACCCACTTTCCACAAGGGTTTCATGAGGCCCAGAATCCTAAAGCTTATGCGTGGCACAACCTTAGGTGGCTCCCAAACTATTTTAAAATGCTTTTGGTCGTAAGTAACTAAAAAGTCCCAGATATGGAGAATTAATGGGGGTAGGCATAAAGACCATGGTACAGAAGGAAGTAACTATAAGACAAAACTAGGTCTAAGTATATAAGAGAAGAGTACAGGATTGAAGGAAGAGTGCCGGAGTGCCCAGGGCTGCTGGATGAGCAAATAACATGATGTTTGAGATAATGAATAACCAATAATTATAGTAAGATCACTGCCACCAATAAACCTTCAGTGACTGGAACTTGAAATATGAATTTGTAATATGAATGATTCTTCTGCAGGACTCCATAGGTTCCAATATAACAATGACGAGTAACTCTGCAGAGTCATGAGGCAAAATTTGCTCTTTAAAATTAAGAGCATAACAGATATTAAAGAAAATATGTGAAGATCAAGAAAAGGGGTGGGAATTTAGCATCCAAGGATAGGACCAAAATAAAACCAGGGAATAGAGACATATTCATTAAAAAAATAAATACATAACCATTGTGATTCATGATCATGGACTTGTATCCACCAGAATCAAGGGAGATTGGCTATGAAGGGGGAAAAAAACAAAAACAAAAACAAACAAAAATCACTATCCTGAAATAATATTCATTAGTCCAAGCCAAAGCAGCCACATAATGCAGAAAAAGTCAGTCATTATGAGCATAAAATTATGAGAAAATAGCTAAATTACTAGATTCTTTCAGAGGGGGAAAAGATCAAAAGCACAGCGTTTCCTTCTTCAATGGTAGGAAGGTAGAGTTTCAAATTAAGAGTCCTTATTAGTTCCCTAGGACTGCTATGGCAGAGTACCCAAATAGGTCTGGATAGCAGAAGTCCCAAACCAAGGGGCAAGCAGGCTTGCTTCTTTCTGAGGACTGTGGCGGGAAATCTGTTCCACGCCACTCCCCTACTTTCTGCTCATTGGCTGGCAATCTTTAGCATTTCTTGTCTTGTGGAAGCATAACTCCGACCTTTATGTGGAACTTTCCCTTTATCTCTGTTTTTCTGACTTTTCATAAGGATACAGTCATATTGGATTAGGCCCCACCCTAATGACTTCATCTTAACTTGATCATCTGAGAAGATTCTAAGTAAAGTTACATTCATGCACACTGAGGGTTAAGACTCCAACAACTTTTGTGATATGCAAATTCAATCTATAATAGTTCTGATAAATCCTAAAATAATGTATCATTGGAAGCAGAATTTTTTTTAAAGATTTTTATTTTATTTATTTGACAGACAGAGATCACAAATAGGTAGAAAGGCAGGCAGAGAGAGAGAGGAGGAAGCAGGCTCCCCGCTGAGCAGAGAGGCCGATGCGGGGCTTGATCCCAGGACCCTGGGATCATGAACTGAGCCGAAGGCAGAGGCTTTAACCCACTGAGCCACCCAGGCGTCCTGGAAGTAGAATTTTTTAAATTTAAGTATAATGAATACAGTGTTACCAGTTTTATATGTACAGAATGATTATATAACACAATATAATGATTCAAAAATTCTATACATTACTCTGTGCTCATCCCAATAAGTGTATTCTAAACCCCATTCACCTGTTTCATCCATACCACCACTTTCTCTCTTAACAACCACCAGTTTGTTCTCTATATGTAGGAGTCTGGTGTTTTTGTTTGTTTGTTTTTGTTTTTGTCTTTTTTGTTTGTTTCTTAAATTCTACATACATGTGAAATCATATTTGTCTTTCTTTGATTTATTTCACTTAGTATTAAACCCTCTAGATCCCTTCATTTTGTTACTAATAACAAGATACCATTCTTTTTAATGGCTGAATAATAGTCCTCTGTGTGTGTGTGTGTACATGAAGTGCATGCTCATATACACTGCATTCTTATCCATTCATTTATAGATGGATACTTGGGTTGCTTCCATATCTTGACTATTGTAAATAATGCTGCAATAAACTTAGGGGTGCATATATCTTTCTGAATTAGTGTTTTCATTTTGTTTGTTAAGTAAGTACCCCATAGTGGAATTACTGGAGCATAGGGTAATTCTACTTTTAATTTTGTAAGGACACTCATACTCTTTTCCACAGAGGCTGTACCAGCTTGCATTCCCACCAGCTCTGCACAAGGGTTTCTTTTTTGCCACACCCTCACCAATCTTTGTTATTTCTTGTGTTTTTTACTTTAGCCGTTCTGACAGGTGTGAGATGATACTTCATTGTTGTTTTCATTTGCGTTTCCCTGATGATTAGTGATGTTGAGCATTTTCTGGAGGTAGATGCTGACATGATACACAAGTAAGAATCAATTACTCTGATAAATTAACCCAGCAAACCATCAGAGATACTCTAAGGTGCCTACCCAATACCTAATACGTATGTGTAAAATAAAATACTGGAAGAGTAAATTAATGAATAAAAATACATTTGATTCCCTTTTGTATACCCTGGAGACATGGTTTACAAGAATTGGGGCAAGGAAGGACTGGCTGGTTCCTTGCCGGCCCCGCATGCCTTCCAAGATGGGGAGCATGAAACACTTTCCTACTGTCCACAGGTTTTCTGTTTTTCCCAGTGCGATGCTACTGCCCCATACCCAGAATAATTGTCAGATTTGGTTTTACAAACCTTTTGCTGTCCTTTATAAACTTCCTTTCAATAGGTAGAACATTTACTTTCTGAGCAGTGTAGTTGACCCAGTTGATTATTCTTCCCTCATTCATTCATGTGGTCATTCATCTATCTATCCACTCATTCCAGCAATCTTCAAGATACTGAATGTACTGCTTCTTTTAGTAACATATTTTATAACACCTGCTTTACTATCTCAAAATGGAAGTCATAAATAATATAGCCCACCTATACATATAATTTCAAAGATATCGATATATGGCCCTGACTACAATGTCAAGGATGAATTCAAAGAAGGTTACTTTTTTTTTTTTCCCCAAAGATTTTATTTATTTGTCAGAGTGAGAGAGAATGATCAAGAGAGTGAGCATGAGCAGGGAGAACAGCAGGTAGAGGCAGAAGCAGGAACCCCGCTGAGCAAGGAGCCTGATGTGGGACTTGATCCCAGAACTCTGGGATCATTATCTGAGCCAAAGGCAGACACTTAACTGACTGAGCCACCCAGGTGTCCCAAAAGAAGGTAACTTAAAATAAAATAAGTGTTATTTCAATATATAAATGCTCAGGCATAAGGAAGCAGTAAGAGCCTTGCCCCCACATGCAGAATTACAGTGAATATTTTACCTGCAAATGCAGATTGATAAAAACAGGTGGTATTGGTAAGTCAATTATGAAGCATACCCTGTGGTCAGTGACATGATTATCTGAAATTGGAAATGACTCTTAGAAACATTCCAAACAAAATAAGGATCTGCCTACTCTCCATCTACACAGCAGTTATAGTTCTAAATAATTCACAGGATAATAAAAGCACATAATATTTTGCATTTATATGTAAAAATGGAGTTATGGGTAAATTCAGTTAATCATAATTTATTTTGGGGGGAGTGTTCTTCACATGAACGTCTGGTGGGACAGTGGGAAGGCAATGAGGATACGAAGTAATTCTTTATTATTTGCAACTATTGTGCACAGTGCAGGATGGTCAGCCTCCTAGCTCCTGCTCCCTAAATGCCTAGAGTGCTACCAATCATTGTGACGTCCATAAGTACCTCCGCAAACTGTCAAAATCCCCCATCAGCAAGATCCATTGATTTGTCATTCTGTGAACCTTAAATGAGTTTCCATTGTATACCAGGCATCAGATGAACAGATGAGTAGAGAAGGGAAAGCTAGGAACTAAAGACAGCAGAACAGGACATGTATAGTAAATTAACACATGCACAGTAGGTACGTGGTGGGCAGGGGTTGATGCAAACTTTTTAAAATCAAGGCCTTAGAGAGTAGAGAACAATCAGAACAATCCAAATGATTTGGGGTGATTATGATTTCCCCATAGGGGTGCAAGATCCTTAAAGACAGACAGAGTGTCCTAAAAACCTTTGCAATGCCTCAATATCCACCTCTAACATGGAGGTGTGAAAAGAGGACTGGTCAGAGCAAGAAGAAATGAAATCCAGTCTCGTCATTTTTGTCGGAGCAACCTTAGGAAAGTTAGTTATTTCAGTCTTTGATTCTCTGCTTCCCTTTTTCCAGATGGTAGACAGAGGTAATGCAGTTAGCACACTAAATAAATGATAGCCCTTTTAATTCTTATTCTCATGGCAAAGGAAGAAAAGCAAGAGTGCTGCTAGTACCACTGGCCGTTGGTTGGTCTGGTGGCCTCAAGTTCCTGGAGACCACACAGCAGGGTCAGTGTCTTTCTCCTGTCTCTCTCTCTCTTCTCCTCCATCCTTCTTCCCTTTCTTCCTTCGTTCCCACACTTCCTCTTGCCTACTTCTCTCTTGCTTCTTTCTTCTCCACTAAAGTTATCAAAAACCCTTCAAATGTTGGAGGGAGCCAAAATAGAAAATAGAGCTCTTAGGTGGAATAGGGGCCTGTATCACTTTGATGACACAGCATGTGTCAGAGAGCTTCTGTGGTACTGCTTGGGACATATCCTGAAGATGGCCCAGAGGGCAGCCATCTGGTGGCAATTTTACCTGTCCTCATGTTCATCTACCTCGTATGGGAGGTTAATCTCCTATCACTCAAGGTTATTATAGGCATGAGTTTTTCATCATTAGGACCAAAATAGTTCATCTGAAATGTACAGGAGCTGTAGATTGATGAATTCATCAGGACAGAAATTTGGAACACATGGAAAGTCTCATATGTCATAGCCAACTCAAAGCTATTAGAGTGATTTCAATTTTCAAAGGTTCAATCTTCCTAAGGTCGAAAATTCTCTTTTAAATGTCTCTGTTTAACTATCTGATAAACAGAATTTCTAAAGGAATCTATTATTAATCACTCTATTTCCTCCATTTTTGGTCTTTTTTTTTGTATTTATATATATATCCCTAGGAATATATATATCCCTAGGAATAATCATTGGCAAAAGTAAGTAGAGGAAACTCCATGCGTCTTTTTATAATCGTCGGTGTAGACTGAAATCCTATTTCTATTCAAGAACACACTGCTAGAGTTGAGGTTCTCCTTTGGGCATTGTAGTTAATTTGATGAAACTGAACAATAATCTTTCTATTTCTAATTCATGCTCACATATTCCTGATCCCTTAGGGGTAAAGTTCAACAAACAGAATGAATCCAGCTCCTCATTAGAACTATTCAAAGGATTACATGTTGTACTCGACCAGAGTCTGGGGAAATTGTAAAGACATCAAGAAGAAGACACACAGATTCCTTTATTATTGGGGAAGAGAGATACTGCCTTCAAGTAATCAATTCGTGTCCGCCTTTAAGGAAAAGACTCTTGCATAGTACCTCTGTGGCTGTAAACCTCTGAAGACCACTGAAAGAGTGAGATCCTACCGGAAACATAAACTTCTTCTAAAACATTTAGGTAGAAGTGTTTGACCTCCCTAAGCCTCAGCAACTCAGAGGTACTTAATGAGCAAAATTGTTATACTCGGTTTACTCAAATTCCTAGCAATTTTCTTTGACTTATTTTATCTGGTTTATAAAAAAGGTGCATGTGGACCATACTATTAGACTTGACATTCACTAAATCCCAACAACATACTAAGCTCCAGACATCTTAAAACTAGAGATGGTCTCTGTCCAGTGGGGTCATTTTTTATGCTTAAGGACAAATATAACTTACAGTAGAAAGAACACAAGGCTACAGGGCAAAGGGTGCTGGATAAGTGGAATTAACCAGTTGGTTTTAGTTACCATGAATCTGCATATAATCCAAACACGACCAACACCTATGGGCCAGTTGTCTTTAACAAGCAGTACAGAATTCCAAACTGGCCACACACCCTGCTTTAGACAAGCTGCATGAACATGGCTTCTCTTAAGACAAGTTATGGAAATAATACCCATTTATGTCCTGTCATTGGTAACTCTGAGACTCACAGTCTGTCTCTCCAAAAGGCTGGGATTTTTATTTTTTTAAGTGAATAGCCTATTTTGTGATATTTGACAGGACAGCACTTTCTGATCATTAAAGAAGCAGGGAAAAGAACTCTCATTTTAAGATTGTGGAGTTAAATGGAGATCATTTTGAGAGAGTCTCTGAAGCCAACACTGTTAATAATATTTTCCAGCTTACAACAACCTATAAAAAAGCACATGTGTGGCAATAAAATAGAACAAGCAGCCATGAAAGGAACATAAAGAGAGACAGACGGACAGTTGTCCAATTTTCACAGAGAGCTCTGGAACATTAATTTTTGAGTGTTCCCTGGCATAGTATATCAGGCTTTCCTCCTGTTGGGAGTCGTGCTTGCCTAGAGATGACAGGATCTCTGCCTGTAGGACAGAGCTGAGCAGAGCCATCCACAGTGACTTCCTGACAAGGGGCCCACCCTCAATTCCTTGTGTGGATGAAAACCAATAGCTGCTTCCACAGTAATGGCTGGAACTAAAGAGGTTGTGAATTCCTTTAAATGTCCTTATCTCTAAAGAGTCCTTGAAGCATCACGGGAAAGAGATAGCCATGGAGGAGTTGTGGGATTATCTGAGGGTTAAAGCTGGCCTCTTTACCCAACACACTGGGAAAAACATTCACTTAGGGGCCCCAAGATTTGGCCTTGGCATCTGGTGCCAACATTAACCAGCTGTGTTAGGTCTTTACTTTTCCTAAGCCTCACAGTTTTCATCTGCAAAATGGGACTATTGCTAATGGCCTGGCCAGAGTATCAGGAAGCCATTAAAAAGATTAAGAATGACTACATTAAATGCTTGGCGGATTATACACTGGTGCTCAATACATGCTAGTTTTTCTTATCACTTATCTTCACTCCCTCTTCTCTTCTAGGTCTCCAGATTTCTAACCTCCTAGAGAACTCCACAATGTGAAGATTTAAGTCAGAATACAAAGACAAGGACATACACATACAGAAAATGTTTTCAGGCCACTTCTTGCCTGAAAATATTTATTTTCCTTTACATTAGAAAGTTCTAGAGAGCAGAATTGCTGAAAAGTGGCCACATCTTTCCCTCAGAATTGTGAGTGGTTACAAACGGTCAGACCAATGGCCAAGTGCTCCATGCTACATAACTGGGTCCACCAGTGGCACACGTCAAGGAAAGATGTGCTGTTGGCTGCAAAGGACCTGAGGAGCAGGAGAAACTCAGAACTGTGACATCCAGAATCCTTAACCTGCCTCAGTTGTAAAGGCCTTGGAGACTATCTGAATGGACCCCTTTCTAGTAACAGCTTTTCTTTCAAATTCATACATGGCCTTTATCCCTAAAACATTTGAATACTATTACTATAAAAGACTATTCTTTAAATAAAAATAGTTTAGAGTTGATGGAAGAAAAATTCAGAGAGGTTAAATGACTGTAAATGAGAAGGTAGGTCAAGGACATTTTTATATGTGGGACTGCAGGGGGTGGGGGAGCGGTGTATTTTAGGAAAAAAGATAAAAATGTACAGAGTTAAGGTTGTGGGCCTTGAGACCAGGCTGGCTGGAGAATCAGAAGGGAACGGTGGGAAGTGTCAGGAGGGGAAGTAATATCAGTAGCTGCTACGGAAATTGTTCTCACTAGATTTTAAGGTAGAAGGTTCTCAGGCTTTTATAATTCTATGGTGTTGAAAGAACGTTGTTACAGGGGTAAGAGAATTTATTCTTTCTGGCTGAGCTGCAGAATCGGGATGTGTACAGATTATGAGAGCAACATCGGCAAGTCCCATAGTCCAATAACATGACCTTCTTTATGGAGTCATTCCCCAACATGCATTCCAGGTCAGCTGGCTTTTCCACCCAAACATGTGTTTTGTTAGTTATTGAGATTTTATAGAATTCGGCTACCTCCCTAAATAACCTCAATACATGAATAAAACTCGACGGTTGATTTTAACCAAGAGAAAGTATAACATTTAACTTTTAAGACCTTACCCTTCTTCCCAGTCTTTCTAAACCTCAGGCTGTAACAAAGACAAAAACAGCTCCCTGTTCAAGGGCTAGCTAACAGACTGCACATTAACAGTGGCTTCTTTTAATGATTTTCATCTGAGCGGCTTTTGTGTACTTTGTCTGTAGCAAGAAATAATAAAATAAGATATTAGCCAGGGTATAAAGTTAACCGATTTTGATGTTTCCCGCCTGAACTTTTGGCATCTTGTCCTTTTTCTGCCACTTCTCCAGCCACCTTACGGTGTATAGTTTCCTCAGCATCCTCTCCCCAAGGCCCTCAGAAAAACAGTAATCATTTCTCTTCCCTCTTCTGAACTGCAAAAGCTCTCCTCCTAAAGGCTGAATCATATAAAATTGCTAATATTGGACCAATTCTGATCTAGAAAAATGACAATTGTGTTATGGTTCAGCGTAGTAGTGATGGCATCTTATGCCTTATTATAACTCTGAAATGAAAAAAATAAACTTATATTTAGAAGTAAAAGGAGTGGGGTGCCTGGGTGGCTCCATTGTTAAGTGACTGCCCTCAGCTCAGGTCATGATTCCAGGGTCCTGGGATCAATCCCCACTTCAGGCTCCTGCTCGGTGGGAGCTCCTCTCTAGCCGTGTCTTTCTCTATCAAATAAATAAATAAAAATCTTAAAAAGAAAAAAAAAGAAAGTAAAAGGAGCCTTAGATATAATCTAGCCTAGCTCATTCAGGTACAGGCCTAGCCACTGAGACTCAGAATGGCATAAGTAGTTAGATCAAATATCCCCAGTTAGAGAACAGAGCCAGATTACATTTAGTTTAACTTGACTCCTATCCCAATGTTCATATCTCTATGGCATGGGTCAGAAAACGTTTTTGTAAAGGGCAAGACAGTAACTATTTTGGGATCTGTGGGCTATCTGGTGTCTAACAGTGTAGCATGAAAGTAGCCTTAGACAATATGTAAACAAATGAGTGTGGCTGTGTTTCAATAAAACTTTATTTATAAAAACAGATGGCAGCCTGGATTTGGCCCACAGGCTGTAGTTTGTCAAGCACTGCTCTATAGAATTCTTAGATCTAAAAATATCTGCAAGCAGATGGGTGAGGGATTTGTATCCTGAAACTGTGTTCAAGTGTTCCTGGATGCTAATTCAGCAGAAAGATCTTACTATCCTCTGTATTTCCCTTAAAATAAGTACCTAAAGTGGCCCAAAGTTTCTGGGACCTTGGGGCTACTGCTGCCTAAGGGTTTTCCATCTGCAACTTTACATCACTCAGGATGGGAATAGCACTGCCTTAGCTCCTTGGCTACATCTACAAAATATACTTGTGATCTGAGGAAAGAAATATAATAGAATGTGCTATCCATCAGGCTGGCTGACCTATGGAATTAGATACAGGCCCTCCTGGGCGGAATTTTAAAGCTTTAACAATCATGTAGCCAGACTGCTTCATGTGTTAGCTGAAGATCACTTCATTTTATCATTTGCATGTTGGGTGAACAGGGTTTGAACTGGCACTTGGGACAGGAAGATATTTTGAATACAGGCACTTTTTCTATTTCTCCTGACAGCCAAGAAACTACTTTGGCTATATCTACTTTCCATTTGAACTTGAGAAGCATGGGAGAATGTTATTAAGCAATTTCAATGTCTTTATTGGTCACACATTCTGGTTAGAAATCCAAACACAGAAGGGAAGAATTATGATCAAGTCATACAAGGAGGGAAAATCAGTATACATCAGCCATGATAGTAACTATGATTAAAATCAACAGCCCTATAGGAAATCCCTCTGTCCAGCTGTCTGTCCATCCAACCATCTACCCAAACACCCAGACATCAGAACATCCTACTGTTTCTGAAGGCACCATACCATTTGCTGAGGAATCCCAGTCAGGCGGCACGATCTCCCTGCTCCCAGGGAGCTGGAGTTGTAGTGGAAGGGAGAAGCGAACGCACAGAGAACACGATACGAAAACAAGGCAATACTTCACAAGAAAAAATTGTGAGGACCAACGCACTACTTGGAGGAACTTCTTGAAGAGTAGTAAAAATTGAAATAATCACCAGGTAGAGCTCTCAAGAGCTACTGGGGAGCCATGAGAGAGCCTGGAGCAGGCGCTTAGGCCCCTAATGAAGCTCCGCGCCCTAAATTCGCTGTTTCATCTCCAGGTGCCTGGCCCGCCCACCTAGTTCTCAAAGGCGGGGGAGCTCACTGGCTAACCAAGGCTAGTCCTAAAACAGGCAGAACTTTAAAAAAAAAAAAAAAAAAGAAAGAAAGAAAAAAGAAAATCACATAATATGGATGCTTTCTATAAGTCAGTCAATATCAGTTTTGAAGAATTCTGACTACTTTTATCTTATATATAGTACTTTATATCCAACATTCTAAAAAGAGAACAGCTTAGTATAGAATCAAAAGTGAACAAAGACACTCAAAAGAGCTGATGTGATAGGAATTAAACAATTAAAGACACTATCTATAGTGTCCATATATATATATATATATAGTCCTTATATATAGTGTCCTATCTATAGTGTTCTTATAGGAGAAGAGTTAGAGATTCAAAGACCTCATAGCCAAAACGGATGTTAAATCCGGCATTATTAGCAGCAATTCTTATAGCATCATCTTCTGACCCACTGTTCGCATTCTTTATCAAGTGGCCAGTTTCTTCAAGAACGCTGGTCATATCCGCTGACTATGCTTGGCATGGACATCTTATGAAATAGAGCAAAACACAACAAGGTTTCAAATGGACCAAATTCTAAAACGCACCATTTGTCTCTTTCAAATGATATTTCTGCAAGAGAACTAAAAGTACAATCCCAGACCCAGAGAAACCAAAACCCAGTAAAATGAAAACTCACCTTGGATGGGAACTATCCTGTATTCTCTGGTCCATTAAGCCAACCAACCGAGAGAAAAGAGCAAATTGCTGTGGTACTTACTTGCAGGGGATGGGGTACTGCATCCACTTGGAGGAGGGTGGCCATGCAGGCCATGGAGGGGAGGCAGGGAAAGTCCTCCGATGACTGGTGGGAAGAGTAATGGGTAGGGCGCGGCTGGGTAGTGAGTCATGTGTCCATTCACTGAGGGGACAGGACATGCGTGGCTACTGGTGGTCATGTTTCGGGCCTCACACGACGGAAGGTGCTCTGGGGCGGAAGCACATCACTTCAGGTCTTCAGCCAAAGTGAGGGAGGTAAACTCAGGGCCAGTGTTGAGTCTGAGGTGTCTTCTGGGCCAAAGGGAAAACAGTTCAACATATGACCTTGCTTCTTCTCAGCATGGTTTCTCCGCCTCTCATTTTGCTGTGTTGATTACAGGAAGGATGCGTTTTTTGCTCAGCTGCTCAGTTTAAGGCTGGGAAATGCTATCACTTTAAAGGTCCAGAGCTGCTAATTCTGTCAGGAAAAAAAAAAATGTGTATATATGTATATGGATATATAAATTTCACAAGTCAAAAATATTTTCTTGTTTATCAAGTTAGATGAAAAAGCTCAGGTATTAATCTAGGACTCCTAACTCCCTGCTGTTCCCTTATATTCACTACTTTTATTTTCTTAAATAGTAGTATAGCATAAAACTAATACACAATTTCAAAGTAGCCCTGACCATCCAATATTAAATAATCATGTCCCCCCTACTCCGGAGTAATCTTTCTTGATATTCCTTACTCAGCTTAAGCTTTCTCCATGGCAAAGAAATTTTTGTGAGAGTGTTTTTGCCTGTCTCCCTCAATTAGAATATGCTCACTAGAAGGGCAGAATTTTTCTGTTCTGCAAACCGCTGTGTTTTTAGCTCTTATAAGGGTACCAGGTAGGCCATTTGCTGAATGGATAAGTGTTTTTTCTTGCTTCTTTTAGAGAAAGTGATTGTTTTACGATGTTATAACCTAGGTGTTTCCAAAATGTTACATATTTTATCTGAACAAATTTGGGATTTCAACCCAGCCCTTTGGAATGAGATACCCAACAAGATAAATATAATTGTAGGCAAAAACTGTATCCTAATGAAAGGATCCCCCAGTAAAACAAAGTAAGAGACACAGCTAAAGATCAGTGAAATACCTGATATCTGTTTCTTATTGTCAACAGTATATATCTTTCTTGTAAGAACACCATCTTTGATCCATATAACAGCTTTGTCTATCTGTTCGATCATCTACCTGTCGAATCCTAACTTACCAGTCTATGCCAGGTACTAATGTAGGCACTACAGATACACAGTATGAAATGATGCTATTGTGGTTCCTGTCATCACAGAGTGTCTAGTTTTAACAGCTCCTGGTTATGGTCACGTTGTTAGAGAGGGTTAAATTGCTCTGCCCCTACAAAGGACATGCAAGGAAGGCTCAGCACCTAGGACTCCTTGAGACTAGGAATGGAAGAAGCCTGAAATGAATTCTAGGATGGGCTGGCTTCCCAGGCTCATTTTGGCCCCAATGACCAATACTCAGTGAAAGTCCCCAACTCTGGAAGCCCTGAATGTAAACCCATGTGACTCAAAACAAGAATCATATGGCCAGGCCAGCTCAGTGTCATTGTCAAGAGCATGATTCTTTTCTTTTTTTTTTTTAATGGATTCCATTTCTTTTTTTTTTTTTAATTGTTTTTTTAAATAAACATATAATGTATTTTTATCCCCAGGGGTACAGGTCTGTGAATCACTAGGTTTACACATTTCACAGCACTCATCATAGCACATACCCTCCCCAATGTCCATATCCCCACCACCCTCTCCTGTCCCCCACACCCCCGCAACCCTCAGTCTGTTTTTTGAGATTGAGTCTCTTGTGGTTTGTCTCCCTCCCAATCCCACCTTCTTTCATTTTTTCTTTTCCTACCCCCCAACCCCCCACATTGCATCTCCACTTCTTCATATCAAGGAAATCATATGATAGTTGTCTTTCTCCAATTGACTTAGTTCACTAAGCATAATACCCTCTAGTTCCATCCACGTTGTCGCAAATGGCAAGATTTCATTTCTTTTGATGGCTGCATAGTATTCCATTGTGTATATATACCACATCTTCTTTATCCATTCATCTGTTGATAGACATCTAGGTTCTTTCCATAATTGGGCTATTGTGGACATTGCTGCTATAAACATTCGGGTGCATGTGCCCCTTCGGAGCACCACGTTTGTATCTTTAGCATATATACCCAATAGTGCAATTGCTGGGTCATAGGGTAGCTCTATTTTCAGTTTTTTGAGAAACCTCCACATGGTTTTCCAGAGTGGTTGCACCAGCTTGCATTCCCACCAACAGTGTAGGAGGGCTCCCCTCCAAGAGCATGATTCTAGAGCCACACCACCTAGGTTCAAATCATGGCCCCACCCCACGGACAGTTATCTTACTTCTCAATATAGCAGTTTTTATTGTGAAATGGGCATAATAATAGAATTTACTTCAGAAGGTGGTTGTGAGCCCTAAGTGAGGAAATGAGGCAACACGAAGAGAAGCCAAGTGCCCGGTGCGGAGTCAACACCAAGTTAAAGTCATCTATTCACACGTGCGTTGTCTCATCAAATGATATGCTTCTGAGAATGAGCTCGCTGGAATAGACAAGAGGTTCTGGGGTCAGGGCAGGAGGAAATCACAGCACCATCATTTGAGGAAAATATCAGGACTAAAACTTTTGTTTTAGTCCTTGGAAGGAGCAAAGATGGGATCTGGGTACAGCTGAGAACAAAGACTCATGAAAGCTCACTGATTTCTCAATTCAAAGTCAGTCACTTTGATTCTGAACCCTAGAATTTTCTAATCCGTAATAGCTTCGTTTGTTTATTATGTGTCAGGCACTTCGTCTATGAGCTCTAAGCTCTAGCCCTTAGAGCCGTCCTGTAAGGCAGTTATTCTCCATATTTTCCAGGTGAGAAAACAGTCTCAGTGAGTTTAAATGACCGACCCGCAATGTCACAGAGTCAGCCTGTGGCTAAGTCAGAATCTGAACCTAGACCTGGCTGGTTCTACAGTCTCTCTGCTTTCCCCTGTACCATGCTGTGCCTTTATGTCACCGAGTGCTTGAGGTGCCCTTGCTGTACCCTACAGGAAGAAGTCCACAAGCTGTTGTGATGTGAGCGGCTGTCCTCACCTCGATGACATTCTCCCCAGGGCCTTGAGTCCCTGGCCTATTAATATTACAAATGCACGTCATCCACAGTGAGACCATATGGTCCCAGGTTCCCCAGAACTCTGCTGTCCCTTACAAAGGAGACCGTATTCCCTGTTAGCTTTTGTAACAAGCTTGCCCCCAAAGTGATGCCCCTCCCCAAATATCAATGTCCTTTTTACACTTTCAAACCACAACTTGTTTCTCTGATGAAAATAAAGTAAATGGACTATGAGAGGTGAACGTTTTCCCTGCTTTCTCCTCTAAAAAAATCACACACCATCCAATATATTTAACACTTTCATTTTGTAGTTTGTAGCAAATTAATTAGAAAATAAACAATACCATTTAGTATTTGGTGCATTTCCACTCAATTTGATTTTTAAATCACACACACAAAGCCCAGCATTGTTAAAAATGGTCTTTTCTATCTCCATTAGACAAACTACCTCATTAACTGGTGGAGCTGACAGTTCAGCAAACCCACCCCCGCAGGGCACAATTCTTAGAGTTTTAAAGCTGTTTGTTTGTTTTTACCAACCAGGGACTATTTCTACTCTCAATAATCCTTCATGTCTCTTTGCTTTCAAACACAGCAGAATTTCAGCATCCTGCCTGTCTGATTGAAAAGTCTGGTATCATGCCTAGGATCTTCAAGGGAAAAAAAAAAAAAAAAGAAAAGAAAAGAAAAAAAGAAAAAGAAAAGAAAGACGAAAAAGAAAACTTAAACTGATAATAGGGCAAAAGGGAAATAAAAATCGGTGGGTTGGGAAAATCCTGTTATGTTGCTGGAAAGTTGTTTGAACAGTCACTGGGTCTGTGTTCACATATGTGACTGATTAAGGCTATTTCTGGAATCAGAGAATTTCCTTTGTTTTAGGCTTCTCAAAAAAAAAAAAAAAAAAGATGGTTAGTGGTATTAGCAGTGCTTTTTTTCCCCTTCCATGCCTGATTTGAGTTTGGGCTCATTCAGGGTTCCTCTCTTTGCAACCTGAAGTGAAGCAAAGGGGAGTGGAGTAGAAGAGGGGAAGGAAGTGGGGACCAAGTCAGGAGGTCTTAGATCTCCACCCAGGAGACTGCCTGGGTGTCAATTTCATCATCTGCAAAAGGGGTCAAGGGAAGAGGAACGGGTTTTAAATCAAGTTTCTCAGACAGTGCTGTCCAGAAAACAAGTATCTTATGAGATATGAAATGGAAATATGGAAAATATTTAAGAGGAAATAAAAAAGAAGGGGTTTTTACATAACTGTATGCATAGTCGGTATTGTTCTGCAATAATCTGCCTTTGTAGTGGAAGGACAGGAGGTAGTAGGAGAGTTCTACCTACTAACCACTTAGATGAACAGTGCCAGGCAGTGACGGATCCTGGGAACTGTTAACATCTCTGCCTGCATCTGTGAGATATTATTTTAATAAAACCCAGTATATTTTCTCCAGTTTAATTTGTTCATGTTTTTGTTCCATTAAAAAGGCTTTTAAATTACATTTCAATTCATTGTCACATTTAATTTACCAGAGATCATTTCTGTATTTATTTTAGCTTCAATTTGCATGCAAGCTTCCAAACTTATACTTCTAAATATTTAACATTTGTTTTATAAACATGATACTTACACAGGATTAGAAAATTTAAAAAGTTCCCTTTAAACCAGTGGTTCTCAAAGCACTGTCCCTAAACCAGCTGTCTCACCATCATCTGGAAACTGGTTAGAAACAGATTCTCTATGCCTGAGAGAGAGTGAATCAGGGGTCTGAGGTAGCCCCAGCAACCCGTGTTCTAAGAAGCACTCTGGATGATTCTCGGCAGCTAACATTTGAGAACCTCTAGATGTGAGGTTGGCAGATTTCTTCTGTAATGGGCAAGAAAGTAAGTAATTTAGATTGCAGGCCATGTAGTCTCTGTCACAAATACTCCACTCTGTTTTTGTACCAATTTCTTGTGAGACAAAAGCAACCACAGACAATCCATAAACTAGTGGTCATGGCTGTAATCCAGTAAAATGTTATTTACAAAAATAGGCAGCCTGCTGAACCTGGTTCATGGACCATAGCTTGCTAACCTCTGCTTTAGATTAATAAAGAAAAACAACAGTCCACTTTCCCCATCCTTCAGCTCTCCTCCCTATAAGCAACTACTTGAAACTTTTAGTTGGGCTTTTTCCTATTACTTTGTACTTCTTGTTATGTGCTTAACCTATTTTTTCATAATTATATAACTTTTTTTTTTTACTATCTGTTGGTTTCTACTATAAATATGATTTAAGTCTCTTAAGTTATTGCTCACACATGCTAAATCCCCTTTTCTCTCTTATTTCCAACACAGTGTCATCACAATTAAAAAAATGAAAATCATTTACATTATATTTACCTAAATATGACTAGGTAAATATTGTTACAGCTGAGCCACAGGACATACTGCATTTACAGTTCTTATAAAAAAATTTTGTTTTTCCTGGAGTTAATAATTGCTTTGTTTATATAATTGGATTATTTTCCATCTATGAATAATTCTTCCCCAACTCCCTGACAATTTTGCCAGACATGTCATATGATATAGGAGTTCCACAATTGGAGACATTCCTCCTGCCCCAGGGCTGAATGTCTGCTTTCCTAGTCTCATGCACAGATGTCAAACCAAGATTCTCTATTATCACTTCTCTCTCTCTTTCTCTCTTTTTTTTAAAGCCCATTTCCTGGATCACATGCCTTTCTCTTTCTTGGTTTAATTATTCCTCTGGTGTTTTTTTTCCCATAAGATCTTTCTCAGAGATGGTGTGCAGGATGTAAGTTTTTTGAGATTTTGCATGCTTTAAAATATTTTTATGCTATACCCCACACTTGCTTGATAGTTTGGGTAGGTATAAAATTATGTATTGAAGTTAACTTTTTAAATTAGAGTTTTAAGTATGTTACACCACTTTTTCAAACTTTCTACATTGCTTTGGAAATTTTTAAAACTATTCCGATTTTGGATCCTTTGTGTGTGATATTTTTTTCATTTTTGCAAGACTTTATAGTCTTTTCTTTATCCCCAATGGATCCTTTTTTCTCCTACATTGTGCTAAGCATTTGGTAGAGTTCTTAAATCTGGTAACCCATATCCTTCTGTTGGGGAAAACTTGATTTTATACTTCCTTGATAATATCTTCCTCTGTATATATTCTTTGCTTCTGGAGATATTAGATACTGCATCTTCTGAATCGAGTCTCCATTTCTATTACATTTCTCTCATATTATAACTTTTCATCCATTTGTTCTACTCTTTGCAAGATAACCTCATCTTAATTTCTTATTACCCTTCTGAATTTCATATTTATGGTACTTTATTAACATCTAAGAGTTTTCTTGTTTTTTCATCTTTACACATTCTGGTTTTTGTCACAAACAGCTTATCTTTCTTTTAGGATATCAAGTAGTTTTTTTTTTTTTTTAATGTTTTACTCTACTTTCTATATTGACTCTTTCCCCCCCAGCCCCACTTTTCCATCTGTTGTTTTAATTTCTTTAATATTACATGCATTTCTCAATTGTATTTTCTGTCTACTACTAGGTCTGTCCATTTATATCTGAAAGGAGTAACTTATTGCAAGCTCTGTTTTCATAAGCAAATCTTGTCAAATGAATGAGTTTCATGAAAAATTGATCTAAGTGGGACATTTCTGTGGGAGACTCTGCAAATGTTAGATTTATGGGCTTTTTATTTGGGGCTTGAAAAGTAGCAGAATAAGCTTCCCCAAAATATGACTATAGGGACTGGGGACATGTCACCCTAAAATATGATTTGGTATTTTGATTACTTGAGTTGTAAGCACTTAAAAAACAGTAAAAGTAGAGAGAGGCATTTTCTTAACTCCCTTTATGCCCAAAGACCTATCCACCAAAAGGAACACAATTATAAACCCCCTCCATGGGAGTTTTATCAACCAGCCAAGATGGACTCTTATCACAGGAGAGGAAATTAGAAGTCATCTGCACACCCTGACAAACAGTGTCACAAGCTAACATACCTGTAGTCTATTCTAAGCACCCAATTAACTTTCTTAAAAATTAAGTTTAACTCTTGCCTTAGATACTGCCTACCCCACCTTCCCCTTTCCCTATCAAGATAGTATTTAATTCTGAATTTTAAGCCATCTCAGGGGGTTATTCATTTTTTTTTCTGGGTCTCTCCCATACATACATGAGGTATACATGTCAATAAATTTTTGTTGTTTTTCTTTACTTGATCTTTTATTACAGTGGTCTCAGCCAAGAACTCAGACGGATAGAGGAAAAATCATTTTTCCTCCCCTATAGGCTCTTTGGTAAATTCATGGAGAAATTCTCTAAGAGTCTATCCAGAATGGGGAAAAAAGGAAATGCCTTTTTGAAAAGACTTCTTGTAGATGAATGGAACAGTGAGGCTCAGGCTGCCCATGCACTCCCTATTAAATATGGAGCCTTTCACTTCTTCCACCTGTGTTCAGTCTCACACTGCCTCCTCACTCTACACTTATGCATGGTGTCCAGAATTCTAACCTCTCTAGTTTAATTGCTTTGAAGAGTAGACTTATCTTTCCTACCAGGGTTGGGTTACAGTAATCGCCAGAATGTAACAAACGGAGAAATGAATTTAACTACTCCTTGTTCAGAACTCCAAAGAATCTTCTCAGTCGCCACTTCCATCTTTCTGGATATCTGGTGCTTCCACTTTCTGGGACCATCCAAAATCCTACGTTTGCATCTCCTTGCTTCTCCTTTGCAACTCCGTCTTCAGGCACTTAACGTTCTGCTTTCTGCACTTCGCTAATTTACTCATTACTGCCCATCTACTTTTTGTCTTCAAGAAAATTTGTTGCCATTTCTTGCCTGCAATTAGCACCTCTCATGTTTTTCTTAGTTTTAATGATTTATACATTTTACATCCCCTTGCTATCATTTTAATAAAGATTTGGGAAGGAATAGGAAAAAATGCATGTTATTAATCCATTCACTAGAAATTCACTGAATTTTCTTTTATCATACATGATATTTCATGATAATTTTTATTGAAATATAATTAAGGTATAGTATCATATTAGTTTTAAGATACAATATATTGGTTTGACAATTCTATCCTCAGTGCTTACCATAGTAAGTATAGTTACCATCTGTCATCATACATTATTACAGTATTATTGACTATAATCCCTATGCTGTCCTTTTCATCCCTGTGACTTATTCATTTTATAACTTGAATTTTATTTTTATTTTATTTTATGATTTCATGCTTCTTAATCCCCTTTATCTATTTCGCCCATCTCTCTAGCTACCATCCCCCCGGCATTCACCAGTTTGTTCTATGTATTTAAGAGTCTGTCTTTTGTTTGTTTGGTCTCAATCTGAAATTGAACAAAAAAGGTGATGTTTGGACTCCTGGGTGGCTTGGTCGGTTAAGCATCTGCCTTTAGCTCAGGTCATGATCCTAGGGTCCTGGGATAGAGTCCTGCATGGGGCTCCCTGCTCAGCAGGGAGTCTGCTACTCCCTCTACCCCCTCCATCCTCATGATTTCTCTCTCTCTCTCTCTCTCTCATTCTCTTTCAAATAAATAAAATCTTTTTAAAAAGTGAGGTTTGCCTTGCCATCATGGACATGCCAAAGGGTATGTCTCAAAAGCCTCCTACTATTAAATAAAATAAAGATGGTATTTGGCCTGCCTTAGCATGCACCCGTATGCATACCAGATAATTAAAAATGTCATTTCATGTATTGATGTCTTATATGTGTTTTCTAGAAGACTCCAAGTTGTAGAGAGGACATTTGATGAGAGTCTGCCTTGAGACAAAGGAGCCAAACAGTTTAACCTGGTGAGAAGTATTAATTTTATATCATGCTGCCTTCAAGTGAAAACCAAGTGACAGAACAGAAAAGACTTCTGGAGGAAACACTGTATTCATTTCCTCTCATGGAAATTTTGTGATACCATGCTGATGTGGCTAACATAAAACACAAACAGAAGTGAATGAAAGATTGATTTTTAAATTTCTTGTGGTAGAGCACAGAAAACTCTTCTGTGTTTCTTCAGCTCCTTTAGAATTTGTTGTGGGAGATATTTTTGCTTCAACAGATACTATATGCATATCTCCTCTTCTTACAGTTTATTTTAGCTCAAACCTCCCTATTTATTTAAGGTATTGGTTCCAGGTAATGCCACTTAAAATTTTTCAAATACATTCAGCCAAATACCTGTTTTCAGCAAAAAATGCCAAACTCAGCACAAATTCTGTCAGTTTCTTGTGCTGCCGCTCTTGATAGAAAAGAAACATGGCTATAAAGAAGTCAGTTTTGCACGCCTGGTAGGTTTGCAGCCTTTCTTATACAGGCTGTTTTCATCGTAAATATTTCTGATAAAATTATGGTCAACTTAAGCCAAGGGGATGACACAATGGGTAACTTGAAACGCTTTACCACTCTTTAATTCAGAAATTAAAGAGAAGAGAGTCATTAAGAGAGAATAATGCCATCAAAGAGTCCCTCACACCACCAAGTGAGCAGAGTGAAAGCTGAATCACTCTTCTCCTTTAGAAGGAGGTCAACTGGCATATTGAAGACATATTTTTAAAAACATACACAAAATGTCCCTGCATCCTTTTTGGGCCATTTTTATGTGATTCCATCTGCTAAAGAAATACAAAGCAAAAATATGACTCAGAAAATGATGAGGAAATACACATACATTGGAAAGCAGAAAACTCTAAGATTTTAATTTCATAAACTATAGGAGCAGCAATGTATAGATGAATTTTTAGGGAGTCAACACTCAACCAACGTTGTCACATACACTAGCATTGCCAAATTCACCTCCTGAAGAACCAGCTTTCTCTTAAGGTCTTTTCACACAGATTCCAAAACATAAAAGTATAGAGTATGTATTGGAACAAACATCTGTTACTATCACGGCTTGTTTCTAAGAGAAGTGACAGCAGACAACTCCTTATACAATGGTGTCCATGCTTTGCATCATGGAATTCTGCCATAGCAAGCATGACGATTGCATTAGGATTTGGTTAAAGGGAAAATCAGCTATCTGTAGGCGGGTTAGTGGCCTATAAGGTAGCTTAGAAGATGTAGTCTGCCCAGTGGGAGTCTCTGCATTGAATGGTATCCTATTAGTCTTACTACTGATTGGCTTTGAATATCTAACACACAAAGACAGCCACAGGTAAAAGACTGGCATAGAAATGGAAAGATATACAGAAAAATAAGTTCATAGAAGCCATGAGACTGGAGAAACCAAGTGAGCAAGACATGGGAGACAGGAACACAGAACCAAAACACTGGTAGAAAAAGGGATGAATCAGGTCATAATAGCCATAACTGTGCCTCTAGGTTACCTTTAGTGTTAGGAACAGCATTCTGATTTTTTTGAGGCTCAAGTTTCACCTATTCAACCGATCTGTATTTTTCCTTCTCTTCTATGAAACAAACTCCCAAATTGTATTGCAAGAACTTAGCTCCCAGAAGAACCTTACCATCCCAGTACTTAACTCTCTCTCTTTTGGAAGGATAAAGTGTCCAGTCTTCAGATTACTAGGATAATGACCACTGATTTAATGTCAATCTACTTGTTAGGGATTAAGACTGACATAATGTTGTCAAGGAGGATTTGTAAGTATCCACTCACAAATGACATGGTGCTGGAAAATCACTAAGGAAAGAGACACATTTGAAGTCTCTGGAATCTTGCAGTTTGTAATAATATGGGGATCATAAAAACATATAGAGTATACTTTGCTACCAACAGGCTCAGTATGTTTACATATCTGTTGATATTTGAAAATAAATTAATCATTTTTTTAATAAAGGGAGAATTCATATAATAGAAGTTAAAGTCTTCAAAGTAGTGAATTTAAATAACCTGTGTTTAGTATTTAATAATATTTAAGTATTACAACATGGTTATAGATTTTGGGGGGTTTACCTACTCCAGAAAGTAAGGTTGAATTGAAAAAATATCTCTAACAAATTTATACAGTTGCCTTTACCACGTCAAAACAACAAGAGCAAGAATTTTCCAGGCACATTTGGGTTATCTAGATAGGTCACATAAATGAAATGGTCACACAGTTTTCACCTTAATAAATTGGGGTTGTCAGAGCTGCTGCAGAACATCTGGGCACTGTACCCATGCCCACCGTAGGTCCACTCAGGTTCTGACACAATGCTGGTTTCTTCACTCACATGGACCGGGTTAAAGACATTTCTTGTGATGACAAGCAATGTTTCAAATTACTGTTGCTGCCCAATATCCTATGGCCTGTGGGAGGTAAGCCCTCATTCTCATCAGGTTCTCAGCTGGGACAGGAGTTTTGGACTTGATCAAATTCCCCTATTCCCCAGTACCTTCTGGCTAAGGTGAAGATATTCTACCAATCTCCCTCTAGCTGCTTCTTCTCAAGAGCCAGATCTTATCCCTATGTCTCTAGGTTTTGTGTCTATGTCAATCTGGAATTATCACCACACAGCCCTGATCTGCCTCTGCCTGCAGTCCACACTTAATTCATACCAGGCCTTCTTGGAGAGGGATCAGTGTTCATTTTGGACATGGTGTGCCATACTGTTAGCATCTTTGAAAATAAGCTTTATGGCCAGACCTGTTATCACTGTCTGGGTTTTCTCCTTTCCCACATTCTTTGCATTCTGTGTTACGCGTACCTGCTGTGGTCCAAGACATCACAGCTATGTTCAATGGAATAGAGCTTTCAGTTGATTAAAAAAATAAAAATGGATTGGAAATATGCCTGTCTCGGATCCCCTCAGTTTCCAGTGGGCGGTGAGGTCCCGACAGTAGGAGAAGTGGAATAAAGCTAGAGTCCATGTGTTTTTCACGCATTAGAGAATCCTTTACACAACCATGGGCCATGCAACTATGTAGCATCATGTGGGAGAAGTTTAAGAAACACTTTAGAATTATGATACTGCAAAGAGAAGGTCACACCAAATAAGCAAAGACTTTTTATTTTCCAGGTGTAGAGGAATGCCTAATTTCTTTAAATTAGGGTTGACTAGGCTCTAAATCTTTCTACTACATGATAGTGGGAGGATTCAGTCTGTTGTTAAGATTTTCTCTCCCTTCCAGAGTTATAAAAAGGACCTGGGGTCTCATGCAACCAAAACATTCACAGTGGACTACAAGAAAAAAGACAGATAATGACACATGTTAGAATGTGTAGAATTTGAACCCTTCAGAATTGCTGGTGAGAATATTAAAATGGTGTGGATGCTTGGGAAAACAGTTTAACAGTTCCAGAAAGATGGATAAATGGATGGATGGATGGAAGGAAGGAAGGTAGGAAAGAAGGAAGGAGGGAAGGAAGGAAGGAATAAAGTTACACAGAGCTACTATATGACCTAGGAATTCCACCACTGAGTATATAAGGAAAGGGAAAACAAACCAAGCAAAAACTTATACATGAATATTCACAGCAGCATTATTTGTAATAGCCAAAAAGTAGAAAAAGCCCAAGTGACCACAAATTGATGAGTGGGTAAGCAATATGTGATTTATCTGTACAATGGAATATTATTTAGTTGTTAAGAGGAATTAAGTACTGACACATGCCACAACATACATGAGCCCTGAAGACATTATGCTAAGGGAAAGAGGCCACAGAAACCTTAAAAGGCCTTAGATCTGAAGGCTACATATGATAGGATTCTTTTTATATGAAATTTCCAGAATTTACAAATCCCTAGACAGAAATTTGGGAGAAGGAGGAGAGTGACTCTTAATGAGAATAAGGTTTCCTTTTCGGGTGATGAAAATACACTGAAAATAAGTAAGGATGACAGTGGCCTAATTTTGTGAATATACTAAGAACCACTGACTATACAACTTAAAAGGATGAATTTATGTTATGTAAATTATACCTTGATAATTACAAGAGAGAAGGAGCTCCACCAACCAACGGGGGACAGACTCAGTCCACACAGCTTCTACTGATATATTTCCAAAATCTGAGCCCAAATTAGCCTGTACATATGGCTTTATTGGCCTTGGTGTCCTGGGCGCAGGGTCCAGTTTTTCCATTTTCCCTGGAAAAGCCCTCATCTGCAGGGACTCTGCTAGGATCAGGCCTGGATCCTCACTATTCACAGGCCTCATGGACTCCTGCTCTCTACTCACCTTTAAGGAACATCTATTTACCTTCTCTCCCTCCTTACCTCTTCTGCATTTTCTTACATTCATAATTTTTTTTTTTTTAATATTCTTACCTACTTTTATTCTCCCTGGAAGGGATTTTGCCAACAAACCTGCATTTGTTCCTTAAAACACAGTCAACATTTCGAAAAAAATAAAAAAATGAAAACTAGCCCTACAAAAAGGTATTCCTGAAAGTATGTTCTAAGAAAAGTGGAAAGGCAAAAGGATGCAAGGGCATGATGAAAGTTACATTTTTGAGCTAGGGCAGACCATGAAGAAAGTGTGGAGGAGCAGAAACGCTATTGACTTACAGTTCTGCATTAATGTGAATAGGGTACCATTTCAATCCATTCAGGATGCCCTAACAAAATAACACAGACTGGGTGGCTCATAAACCACAGACACTTCTCACAGTTCTACAGACTGGAAGTCTAAGATCAAGGCACCAGGGTAGCCCTGCTCTGGTGAGAGCCCCCATGGTGGGCACATTCTCACTGTGTGCTCACATGTGGAAGGGGCAAGCTAGCCCTCTGGGTTCTCTTTCATAAGATCACTATTCCCAATCAGAAGGGCTCCACCATCATGACTTAATCATCCACTAAAGGCTTCAGGCTCTAACACCATTACCCTGAGGGTTATGATTTCGACATATGAATTTGCAGGACATTGAATCATTCAGACCACAGAAGACACATTAGCCTTCTGTGGTAGCTGAGCCAGCTCAGGTAGACTGAATAATGGTGCTCAAAGGTGTCCATGTCCCAATTTCTGAAACCCAGGAATGTTCTCTTATGTGGCCAAAAGAACTTTGCAGATGTGATTAAAATTAAGGATCCTGAAATGGGGAGATTATTCTGGATTCTCTGCGTTCCTCCAATATAATCAGAGGTCCTTACAAGATGAAGACCAAGGGAGGTGTGATTACAGAAGGGGTAGTATGATGACAGAAGCAGAATTTGGAGTGATATGCTTTGAAGGTAAAGGGGCTAAAAGCCAAGGAATATACTCAGCCCCTAGAAGCTGACAAAGGCAAAGAAACACATTCTCTCCTCAGAGCCAGGAGGAACTAACCCAGCTGACATTTTGACTTTGTCCCAGTGAAACTGATTGTGGACTTCTGACCACCAGAGCGGAAAGGCTAAATTTGTGTGGTTTTAAAACCACTAAGTCTGTGGTTATTTTTTAAAGTAGCAATAGGAAATGAATATATCAGTCCACTCTTAGCCTTCAAGGACACAAACCACAAACACTGACATAATACTTATCCTGAAACCAGTAGCCAGTTTTGCCAAAATATAATCTCCCACCCCATCCCATCCCCCCAACCCAGGGAAAAACCCAATATGTGGTGTTGGTCGGGGAGAAAACCGTAAGATTTTATTTATTTATTTGAGAGAGAAGCAGAGTGAGAGAGACCATCAGAGGGGAGATCTGAGGGAGAAGCAGACTCCCCATGGAGCTGGGAGTCTGATACAGGACTCGATCACAGGACTCTGGGATCAAGACCTGAGCTGAAGGCAGTTGCTTACCCAACTGAGCCACCCAGGTGCCCAGTCAGGGAGAAAATCTTGAAGATGCTCACCACTGGCTTCTAAAACTTCCTGAGACATTAAAGCAGAGGTGAAGCCAAGTGATGTTAGTTCTAAAGAAGACACAGGCTCGAAAAGAAGCCAAGGGTCAGAGTGGTACCAAGAGAAGAGGCAAGAGTGTGCTATCTTTGTGGCAACATACAACCATTCCTGAACAAGTGTATAAAATGTTTATTTAACTATTTTTGCCTTTTTGCTATGTCATGTGAAAACTGTACAAGGGTTTTTTTGTTTTGTTTTTTAAATCAGCAGCCTTTGAGCCTCCCTGAAAATTGCCAGGCTGTTCTATTTCTGTGAAAAATGCCAATGGAATTTTGATAGGTATTGCATCCAATCTGTAGACTGCTTTGGGTAGTACGGACTTTCAACAATAGGGATTCTTTCAGCCCATGAACATGGAATAGCTTTCCATTTATTTGTGTCTTCAGAAATCATATTTTTAAAGCAATTCCAAGGATAAAGAGTGGCCACCTTCCTAAACTATTGTTTGCTTCAAATTGAAAAGAAGAAGAATTTCAAAGTAATGAGGATCATTAGTAGCACTATTCAAATATGTCTATCACTTCTTTAAGGATCATCTTTGAAAGCCAATAGCACTCATTTGAATAGACAGCAGAGTTTATAAGGAACTGTAACATAGTAAGATCAGAATTCAAGCCTTTGGATTATTATATAAGAACACCTTAGAATAATTAACATTTTAATAATCACAGCATTCTGGTAACTGAAGCATGGGTTGGTTGAATGTATGGTATAAAGTGATGGTATGATCTTCCAGGTGGTATTATGGAAGCACATTCCCCAGAATAAGAGTAGGAGAAGAGAAATCTGTAAGAAAATATAGCAGTATTATCTTAACAGTTGGACTAGTAATGCATGCACTGTAATGTTTCTTAGTTGTTTATGTGTTGAGCAGGAAATCATGTTCAAAGCATTTAGCTTCAGTTGTGCAAATATCATATTATGGGATAAAATGACATTGATCAACTGTTACATTCTTTCAAAGTCAAAATACTCAAATTTTGGAAAAGTTATTAATTCAGAATGTGTCAAATTACAGACATTCTGGATAAACAGTCATCTGCTGTATTTGCTCTGGCATGTTTGATTTAAATTGGTGGGCACATTGCTTTGTCAATTCACACCTTACAAATAAAGCATCTCATTCTAGGTATCACATGATTACAAAGCTCCTGTTAGAGGCAAAGGATGAAGTCTCAGCTTCATTGAATCTCACTTTCCCGATTTATAAAATGGAAATGATAGCAGTAGTTCACAATTTTGTGACAAAGAACAAAGGAGTTAATGTACATAAAATGCTCAGAACTGTGCCTGGCACCTAGGAAGCCCTGGTTAGTTTTTCTTAACATTGTTGAGTCCTTAAAAATGGCTTGATACCTTTAAAATAAATATAAATAAAAATGGCTTTGATACCTTGATGAAGCCATTGATGCTCACAGGTAGCCAGAAAAAAAACAAAGCACTTTTCCTCCATATTTATTTTTAGCAAATTATCTATTATTTCCTGTATTTTCATCCATTCCTCTACTTAGATTGCATGCATGCTTAAAGACATATGCATACACCCAGATATTCTCTTTTAGAAGTCAAATTTTTTGACTTAAAAATCAATTTAGGAAATTTCTTAAGGAAATGACAAAATGTATACAGTCATATTTCCTACTGACTGTGGTTTTACAAGCTCCTGCCATCATTTCCAGCCAGACTGGCTCCAAGATTTCTGCTGTCCAGCTAGTCAGGAGGTGAACTCGAAGGCCTGCCACATTCTTAACTATTGTGTCACTCTTCCTTTACCCCATTCTTGTGAACACACAGCCTCTTCTCTACTCCTTCAACTCTATTTTCAGGAGGAAAAAAAAAAAAAGAAAAAATCAGCCTAAAAATTCTTCTGGGCCAAAACACCGCCTTGGGCATCCTATGCTGAGAGGGACTCAAAAACTCTGGCTGAAGCATTTTTTTTTTAATCTGTTGTAGGGATGGCAGCCTCTCCATTTAGACTCTGCACATATTTTTATAACGGTTTAATTTAATTCTCTCTTGTGTATGAGCACTTAAAAATCAAAATAAAAAATTAAGTGAGCACTCCAAACACTTTTTTTTTTTTTCCTCCAGTTGGTATAAGAAACTGTGATTGGAGTCTCTTAAAATGAAGGGAAATTAATAGTGAGAAAGCTCTCACTGGTGATGTGAATGAATGGCCACATTTCCGTGACATTTTACTGCATCCACTCAAACAGATGGGATTCCAGAGCTAACTGGCCTCTGTTGAGATGAATGAGATTCCACAACTATTAGCACATTGGCATAGAAAGGGGCCGGATTCAGTTGCAGAGGCATTCTTACAGAAACAAAGAGGATCACAAAGCTATCCTGTCTCCAGTGCCCATCAATGCAGACCCATTCGTTACTGAATCCCATTCATTCCGGTTAAAGCTACATGCAAGATCAGATGACACTGTTAAGGCACTGGATTGAAATCCTAAGGATCTGATCAGCTATTAACTACTGGTGCTGATGTGGCTAGTTTGGCTACAGAAGACCCAAGAGCACTCTCACAAGTGGTGAGGCAAGTCAAAAGAAAGGCCATGCAGAAAAAAATCAAACAGGCAGAGAAAAAGCAGACTCACTGATAAGCAAATGGAGGATGGCCTCTTGTGTTGGCAAAGGTCATCCAAGACATTGAAATTCAATGAAGGGGGTTTTAGGTTAAGGAAAACAGGCAAGCACCAGGGAATCTATCATGTAAAAAGGCTGGGGACCAATGCCCCCTTGTCTATTGAAAGAAGCCAGCATGGGGTATGCTTTGCAGATGGACTGGGGCAGAGCATGGGCTGCAGAGCACATCTGGCACACAGGTGTATGGTCTTGTGTTCCTAAACCCAGACATCAACAGTCATGTGCAGAGAGTCCTATTGCTATTTTGGGTAGAAACAAGAGGAATTATAGCTCAGAGATCACAATGCTTTAAAAAAAAAAAAAGCCACAATGTATGGGTCCCTGCCAAAACATTCTTTCTCTAGCAGATTATATTTTTAATCTACCTACTTAATTAACTAGCTCCTCAGTGGATCAAATTATATTAGTGAGTTAGAGTAATATTGCCACTGGAGGAGCCATTTAATTCTGGCAACTCTAAAGCAAATTATTTCATAAATGGGTAGTTTATTCAATTCAGTTCAGTTCCAATTCAATTCTGAGCCCCTTTCTTGACCAAAGCACGGAGCTAGACCTGTAGGGGAACAGAGCGAGAGAGGAGAGGTCTCTGCCCACCATCTAAGGAGGGAATGCTGACTGCCACATGAATTACAGTGACGTACTGCAAATAAAGCATATGTGTGCTAGGGGTGTGGAGGGAGGGTAGAGCGGCCCAGAGAAAGGAAGGCTTATTTTCATGTTCAGGAAATCAGAAAAGACCTGATGGAACAGACAGCATAGAAGATGAATATTGAAAGACACAAGAAGGGTTTCAGCAGGTAGAGATTAGGGAAAACAGATCTATTCGGGGAGTAACATTAGCCCAGGTTAGGCAGAGAGGCAAGAGAGTGATATCAGTCTAAACCAAAAGATGGCCATGAGAATGGATGAGAGGGGATGGACAGGAGAGTAGGATCATTTAACAAGTGGTTGAATGAACTGGGTGAGTTTCGTGAACGCTTCACCCTACACTGGATGCTCGGACACAAAGCCAAAAAAACATACCCATGCCACACCCTCTACTCCCAAGGTAGCTCACATCTTGGTGGGGAACAAGGCAACCTTTCTATTGCATGCTTTGGTGGAAGTATGTGTCTAATATTACGGAAGTGCAGAAGGTGAATACCTAAAGCCAACCAAAGGCTGGTGGGAGAAGGGCGACAGCTGAACCGGAAGAAGGGCCTTCTACACAGAGAAAATGCAGGGAATCGGCCAGGGAAGAGTGCCAGATCAGACTGGCAAGGAAGGGACTAGATGGAGAAAGACCCCGAATGCACTGTTATGAAGAATAGGTCTGTCCTGCTGATGGTAATGGCCAGTGAATCATTTATTAGCGGGTTGAAAGTAGGAGAGCAATGTTTATCAGATTTGTGTTTTACAAAGCCAACTTTGGCAGCTGGGTGGAGACTGTGCTCATGGCAAAGGCTGGGGGCTGGAAAATGAGACAAGAGACTATTGCAATGGTCCCACTGAGAGAGCCTGAGACTTTGGTCCATGGCTGTGATTAATTCCAAGGATATTAATAAGGTAGCATGGGTAGAATATGACATGGATTGGACACATGACATTATAGGGGAGCAAAGAATCAAGGATCTCTCCGAAATTTTGGTTTTAGAAACTAAACAAATGATGGTGCCTTTCATCAGGACAGGGAACAGAGAAGGAACAACAAGTTTCAAGGAAGAACGAATGCAGTTCTGGATGAAGTAATTTCAAGGGCCTGTGGGGCATGCTAGCAGACATGCTCATTAGCACAAACTGATGTTGAAACAAGTCAAAATGTAGAAGGAAAAAAAATCAAGGTATCTCTAATTGTGTACCCCAACATAGCTGGCTCTTTGAAAATCAGTCTGATTACAGAAGAGAGTAATTTAGAATGAACATGATAAAAGCAAAAAACATAAAAAAGATAAAGCCTCAAATTGAAAAGAATTTCATGTTGTTTGGGTTCTTTGCATTCTTTTAGCTATCTCTGCAGACAAAATGGTCTTCAGAAGGCTCGCTCAGGAGATGTCAACAGGTTCCGAGCTCTAATTTGCCGGGTTCTTGATGTAACAGCAAACACTTAGTGAGTAGCTGCTCTGTACAATACCGGGTAGAGTGAGGAATACCAAAACAGACATGGCCTTGCCATTCAGAGCAGGATATCACCCCTGTGGACACTCAGACATGGAAGTGAGTGGCCACAACACTCAATAAATCCTACTGGGAGATAAGGAATGAAAAAAGTACTTCTGGAGTTTAGGGCAGGGTGGGCAGGAGACAGAGTCAAAGGAACAGTGGGTGACAATACAAAGCAAGTCCTTATTCCATTTTTGGTATTTTTTTCCACCATAGATTTCTTGCATTAATTAAAAAAATTTTTTTTCATTAAAATATTAGCTTGATGGCTGAATTTTTTCACATGTTCTTACATTATGTGCTAAGGTGAATGCTCTAGAGACTTGGATCATCCCAATCTTGGCTCAGGAAAAGTTTCAGATTTTAGATGAGGCAGACAAACAACTAGGATTCATTGTGGCCAAACTGTGACTTGCCACTCCTAAATTACTTGAGCGTCTGAATTATTCTTTACTTTTCTCTAGCGTAGACCAGCTTCCTCAAAACAATTTAACCAATAGCAGTGATTAGCTACTTTCCTTTGGGGCAAATCCTCTAGAGTGAATTAGCAGGAGACAGATGATACTGTTAATTAGCTCAGATTTTGCATTTTTTGTTTGCATTTTGGGTCATTTCCAACTTAACATAAGTATATATTTTGATTTCCATTAAGACTATTCTCTCCTCCCGTAGCCCAACAGGTCTATGCATTTTAGAGTCCAACAAAAATATTTTAAACATCAAAAGAAAATCGGAGTTTGCAGACTCCTCCATGACACCCTAAGCTCCCCGGGGAGAGGAGTTCTTTCCAGAAGGTTCTCTGCTATATCCTCAGTGCCTAGGACTGTCCACATCACAGTGAATACTTAATATACACTTGCCCGAGTGTTATAAGATAGGAGATTCTTTGGAACCACAGTAGTAGCCACTTACCAAAACAAGTTAGAAGACATTCACATTGTTTAATTATAGCCATATATTCTTATTACTGTTGGATATCGACCCAGTGCCCACAAAAATTCAAGGCATGACTTTTCCAACCCAACTTCACTGAACTGGCAGCTTCTGATCAGTCTTCAGTAACAGCAGAGGTTACACAAATCGATTTGAGTCAGGGTACTTTATACCAATTCTCCACGAAGAAATTATCTCTGAATGTTCTTAGTAGCGAATGAAATCTTGAGCCACATTTTGGTGGTTCATTAGCAACACTTTGATGACTAATGTTATTTGGAAATGTCTCATTAAGAGTCTGGGAATGATCAGCACCACACAAAACAAGTCTCTGTTTGTGCCTGCGTGTATAATTGCCGTACACATGTCCTGGTAAAGGCGAATTCAGGATCCCTCTCCTCCCCCTCGCACACGCAGACATATGTACGTACGTGCACATGCTTTGTGTCCATTATTTGAATGGCTTGTAGTAGTTAGGCAAGTAGTGAAGAATTCCATGAAAGTAGTAATGAATGACACCCAGGAACAGATTCAAAATTCTGTGTACTTCTGCCCTGGGAAATTTTACTCCTTCTCTCTTCTCAAATGGTTGGTCACGGTTCCATTCAAAATTGTGTGTGGAAAAAGCTCCTGTCTAGTACTAGAGCTTACGTATTTTTAGAAGCTTTGGCTATTCTTGGGACGTGTCATCCAGCTAGTAGCCCCACCTGACCTTATTTAGTTTATGAATTCTGATGAGCACATAGGTCAAAGTGTTACTGCTCTAAGTAGCATTTTAAGTGATATTAATATATTCCCATAAAAAGTTAGCTGCCAAGACCCATAACTATAGACTTCAGAGTATAGAGACGATGTAGAATCTTGTACTATTACATGTAGTTTTACTGTTCCAGGCTGGTAGGTATTTCTCTCTTTCTCTCTCGTGCGTGTGTGTGTGTGTGTGTGTGTGTAAATAGGAGTGTGGAGTTACATATTTGTTTCCTTCCCCAGGTACAGTGTTTAATTCTATCCAATAAATTACAGTTTAGTTCTTCTCACTTTTAGCTCCATATAAATCAAAGACAGAGTCAATGATTATTTTCCCCTCAGTCACTTTATTCTTGTAATGAAATAAAATCTCTTTGGACCTAGGAGGAACAAAAGGTACCAGATACAAATCGACTTTAAAATATAGTATTCTATACCAACGTAGAAATATGCTAACCAGGTTTGCTGTTTAAAAAGGCAAGATCTTTATCTGAAAATATTTTATCCTAAAATAAAAAGATAAGTGAGTTGAAAGCAAAAACGATTTGAAATCAGAGGGAAAACCAGTTCTATAGACATCCACGTCTAGAGAGTATTTAAACTCTTTCACTTTATAAACTTCAACGGGGGATGTGATTTCTGGTGTTCTGGCTTATAGAATCACTTGGGAATGAATAATTCATAGGCTTTTTACCAAGTCTCAAGTGTAAATCAGTCAAATATAGCAACATGATATTCATGCTGAATTTTTAAGTACTTAAAACATTTAGATGGAAACTTTCTTTAAGACAGCGGGAGGAAGAATGTCATTTTCCCTCTGCTCACGTTGCCCGGGCATATTTGCATTATGTACTTTAAAATATCTATACAAGAGGATTTAATTAAACAATAAACCAGTTACAGTGGCAGAAGTGAAGAAAAGAAAAGCAACAAAAAACTTTCTCTGTTATGTTTTTTTTATTAACATACTGATGTGAAACAGAAAAAGCAATCTAATAACAAACATTCCTTTGAGACATGTTCTGGGAGCAAAAGGACATCCACTTATTGTTCTGCCCATCCGATTGGTCCATATATGGCAATAAAGGTACAATAGACGGAAACAGGAAACAGACTGGCACATCTGTAGTATCTTATTAGCAGCTAATGGATATCTGAGAAGAACACGCATATAATGCGGAATCGTCGGGACCAATCTCCTAAGCAATCACTCTTAATTAGTGGGTTCTGTTTATAGATTCAACTTAGTGTACCCTTATGTATCAAAGAGATGGAGGCAGCTGGAGAAAAAGAAATGAAGCTCTTAAGAGAAAAGTACTACAAGATGTTGGAGGATTTCTCTTTGATGAAGTGAAACTTAATTTCTTGCCTTTCCCTGCCTGGCATAAAAGGGGCTTTCTCCTCTGCGAAGGGTTAAAGAAAGGGTGGGGGAAAAAAATGTCCAAAGCTGCCTAGGTGTTAAAGTTTTGCTTCTTATTTGCCTTAGGAGAATGTAAAAAAAGTGAGTGAAAACAAAATAATCATGCAGGACAAAATGCTCCCTCAAACTGTAACTGTGAACATTTCCAGGAGGGTCCAACCACCCCCCCCAGCCAAATCAACATTTCTGAGATGCAGCACCTGCATTTTGTGTCTGCCAAATTGGAAGCCATGGGGCAAAATGGGTGATGTGACCAGCTGTATCTCCATAAAAGAGAAAACACAAAATGTTTTTTCCCGGCCAACCTATTCAAAAGAGATCTGAGTATGTACACAGAGCCTCTGAGCCAATTGCCCACTGTCGGCTAATGGGAAAATATGTAGATCAGTGCCCTACCCAACACATACCAGTGTACCCGCCTTTAAAAAAAAAAAAAAAAAAAAAGGACGGAAATTCCTTCTGGGTAGTGGATGTTCTCTTTGTACATTGCTTGTTCCCACGTAAACAGCTGTAGAGGCATCTATCTTAGAGAGTGCCGCCACCAGGGTCCTGTCTCTTGTGTTAGTCTTAAACCACTAGAAGGCTTGAGTCTTTAAGAATTTCTCATTATTTTTGTAACATACAATTCTGTTCGCATGAAAGTCAGAGAAGTTCTTTCCTGCTCTTGTGGAATTCTGTTTTAAAAGATCATTTTGAATGTACAAGCAGTGCACTAATGTACAATCTGTGAGTGTTTTATCCAACGGTTATACTCCGTGCTTGTGTAAGGAAACAGCGCTGGGCGTCTTAGGAAGGTAAAGGAGAAAACTTCTAACTCGTCCAGAGTTTCCCGCAAGTCAGGATGGGCATGATTGCTTTGCATCTGTCTTTCTGAATGTCCAGGGGTCTGTACATGAACCTCTCCCTACCCAAAGTATCTAAGCCAAGGGAAATAAAAAACTTGGCTTCTCCCCCTGTGTTTAGTGTCCAGAGAATAGGCTGAGCGGTGCCAGCTCCAGGCACGGGGCTCTAACGCAGGGGCTCTGAGAATTGGTGCTCCCGGCAAGTGGGGCTACAGACAGGAGCTGTTCTTTCCTGGGGAGGCCCCTCTTCTTCCTGAAACCAGTTCCAGAATTGCCCTTCTGTCAGATGAACCAGCCTCTTTGTCAAGTGTTTGCGTTTACCCACTAGGTGATCACTTTTTCAGATCGAACATTTAAGATGCCTTGCAAACGGTTTTCATGCTGATGAATATGGGTGAGGCTGTTATAATGAAGTTTACAAACAGCCGGCTTTTGATAACCTGCTCATTCAAGGCCTAGAGCAGACTTGTAGACAAAGAATGACATATGCAAATGAGCCCCTCTTCATAGGAGTGAGAGGAGATTGCACGGTACACGCATTAATTCATGCACAGTTAAACTATATGGACTGTGGATGTGGGAGGTAAGTGGGACAAAGAGACAATCAATTTGAATACTAGATGGTGATTGTCTTCCCTCTTTTGAGTTTGCGTTCCAGCGCAAGTGTGAAAAGGGGGCCTTAAATGTCAATGTGTTCCCTTGGCCTATTTTCCTAGGCAGCTTTAATGGCATGTGTATGAACATCATCCCACTTGGCAGATCATAGAAATGGCTCAGGGAAGCAACTTGTCCATAGTCAAACTTTCCCGTGACATGGCAGCCAGCATACATGCTCTTTAGTATACACCGTATATTAAAATCACTGTATAGGATTCTGTAGCTTATACACAGACACACATGCATTACTATGTGGGACTATAGATGTCAAACTACACATTAACGGTCTTTATGAATGGTTTAATTTTCTAGGGTAATTTGGACAATACTCAATTGTCAACAGAGGCATTTTTCTTCGATTTTAGAACTTATTCCTGGGGAAGATTTGACACAATGCCACCATATGTATTACCTACATACTAAATCATCATCCCTCCCCACCCCTCCTGTCTCCCTCCTCTCCTCTCTTCCAAAGGTATTCAAGTGGCAATTAATTCTTCTTCCCTGCTCAAGAGCATCTGGATGAAGTCCAGAGAGAGGTAATGGGATGGCCACATTACTAGATGGTTTTCAGTCCATCTCCATTGCATTTTAGAATAAAACTAATTCTTCACTCCCATCTTGTACTTTTCTCCTGCTCAGAGACTACAAAGATAGACCAGACATGGAGAGGAATGTTTGAAATGAGCTGTGATGGAGATAAAATAGAAAAGAAAGAGAGGAAATAGCTCACAGCCCCTTACTTTCAGAGGCTAAGCTGTGGTAAGCCAGACATCCAAGCTGTGGTTTTAAAAAGGGTAAAGGAATAACTGGCAATTACTTCATAGGGAAAAGAGTCTGGGATTACTATTTTCACATATAATCATTTCAATCAATCCTTTTGGTAATGCTGAGAGCCAATGAATTATTATCCATACTTCATACATGAAGAACCTGAGGCTCAGAGGAATTATAGTATGCTCAAGATAGCAAAGGTTGAAAGTTTTTTTTTTTTTTAAAGATTTTATTTATTTATTTGACAGACAGAGATCACAAGTAGGCAGAGAGGCAGGCAGAGAGAGAGAGAGAGAGAGGGAAGCAGGCTTCCTGCGGAGCAGGGAGCCCGACGTGGGGCTCGATCCCAGGACCCTGAGATCATGACCTGAGCCGAAGGCAGCCGCCCAAACCACTGAGCCACCCAGGCGCCCCCAAAGGTTGAAAGTTTTTAAACAGGGTCTGAACCTGTATTATCCACTGCACTGGCTGCTTTCCTGAAAGAAAAGTCATGGTCATTACTTAGTAATTAGTGATTATCACAGTGTATGTACATTGTAGAAATGGCCCTTGTTGAAAGTTAAACTAAAGGAAGGTCCAGCATTTGGGAGGGCCAGGTCTCATAGGTCCAACCTCACCAATTCAGTAGGATCTACCAACCCGATAATTTTAGAAGGCATCAAAGTTATCATTTGTAAGGGGCGCCTCAGTGTGTGGCTCAGTGGGTTAAGCTACTGAACGGCTCAGGTCATGATCTCAGGGTCCTGGGATTGAGTCCCGCATCGGGCTCTCTGCTCAGCAGGGAGCCTGCTTCCCTCTCTCTCTGCCTGCCTCTCAGTCTACTTGTGATTTCTCTCTGTCAAATAAATAACTAAAATCTTTTAAAAAAAAGTTATCATTTGTAAAAGCATCTAAAAACTATTTTTGAAAAGTAACTGCCACGTTAGTCAACAGTTAGTCAAAAACTACCTTTTCTTTTCAAATTCCCACCCAAGATTAATGGAAACATCTTGCCTCTGGTCAGGGCAATTTGTGTCTTCAAATTTGTCAGCAAAGGGCCTTCATGGCTGGCTCATTCATAAGGCTTCCGTCAATATATGAGGGTGTTAATGCCTCTTAAACACTGCGCTCTCCATAAGAGAGAACGAGGTAGCTTGCATACCCCAGTTAGGAATTCTTTTGGCTGCATGTAACAGAATTTCTGAGTGGTCAAAGCAGTAAAAGTGCTTGACTTTGTTATATACACAACAGTCCGGAGACAAGTCAAACCAGAAAAGGAGTGCAGCTCAAGGAAATCCTAAAAGATCTCAGATCCCCCTATTTCCTTTCTACTTTCACGAACATGTTCACTTTCTGCCTCAAGGTCAGAGATGGTCTCCACAGTCAATGCAGAAAGAAGAGAGAGTGTAAAAAGGTAAGCATATCTTTTACTAGGATAACCAGAGATTTCTCAAAAGGCTCTGAAGATTTCTGCTTAAGTCTCATTGGGTGGAAGCTTGCAGGGGAGGAAGCTGAGACGCTGAGTAGCTTTCTAGCCTCTTTAGTGGAAGCCATATTGGAGAAAGGGGTAAAATTAGCGATGGGCGGTATGTGCCTCACTGATGTCCTGATTTGAAAAGAGTAATTTGTTTCAGACTATTAATGTCACATGTTCTGTTGGTACAGATTTCAACATACATGTTACCCTATTTCTATAGGACAAGAATTTTCAAAGCCTGATATAATGTCTCATCCATACTTTCTGTATTTTTTTCAACTTCGGATGAGAGGCAAGAAATAACCAAACAGGGCTGATTTCATACTAACTGTGTTTTCCAATGACCTCCTTTGCTGCTCATAGAATGCCTGGTTATTCCACAGCCTACAGTTACTATGACTTACACAGAAATGTTAGGTCTCCTATTAATTTCTGTGTATCCTCCATACCCAAGATGAAATGGAAAGACTTTTTGGCCTCAAACCATTTCTCTATTTGGTACAGTAACCATTTTTCTTTAGTATAAAACTGGGACTCTTGTTCTGGAAATAAGACCTATTACTGCAACTCAATTCCCAGGAAAATCCACATCATACAGTGGTCGTACTTACTAGACCTGAACAAACTTCAAAACTCCTACTTCAGAACTCCTTTGGCCCAAAATGTGGCCATGTCCCAATGGACTGACCCGACATGGATTGTCTACCATAGGTGTTGCTAAGAAGCTACAGGGCAGGTAATATTTAATGGAGGAAACAGGAAAGGATGGACAAGTTTCCCAAACTTGCCTGAAGATGATCACATCTTATGTGCTTATTAAAAGTAAGTGTTTATTAAAAATACAAATTCCTGGGTCCAAACCCAGACTGGAATCAGAATCTGCAAGCAGAGGTCTAAAAATCTGTTTTCTTTCTTTTTAACAGTGCCTTAATAAATTTTATCATCTATGATTATCATCCCTGGTTCCTCACTAGTATCCTCTGGAAAGCTATATAAAATACCAGCAAATGGAGCCCAACCCTAACCCAAAATACCAGAGCAAGTGATCCATCATGATATTTTAAGAACATCTCTGGCAATTCGACTACACAGATCTGACAAAGGCAGGGGCTATGGCATACAAGTCCATAGGTAAGTACAACAGCTTAGAGAAGGAGTTGAAGCAGCCAAAGGAATGCCTTCAGGGGTCAAACTATGGCTGACAAGCCAAATCCTGTGTTCTGCCTATTTTGTAAATAAAGTTTTATTAGAAAACAGCCATGTCTCAGGGCTGCCTGGGTGGCTCAGTGGGTTAAGCCTCTGCCTTCAGCTCAGGTCACGATCTCAGGGTCCTGGGATCGAGTCCCGCATCGGGCTCTCTGCTAGGCAGGGAGCCTGCTTCCTCCTCTCTCTCTCCTTGTGATCTCTCTCTGTCAAATAAATAAAATCTTAAAAAAAAAAAAAAAAAAAAAGAAAGAAAAGAAAACAGCCATGTCTCTCTCATTACATATTTTCTGTGTGTGGCTGCTTTCTGTCCTACTGTTGCATAGCTGAACAGCTGTGACCCATCTTATGTGGCCCACAAAGCCCCAAATACTTAATATATGGCTCTTTATAGAAAAAGCTTACCAATCCCTGAACTCAATGAACATCTGACGTATAAGTAATTAACATAATATTACAGTAACAGTAAACTCTGATTAGGTAGAAGACACACTGCTGAGTGCTCTGTACCTATTAACTCAATCCTCCTTTCCCAATAAGGAAACTGAAGAGCTAAGAGGTTGAAAAACTCCTATGGGGTTACAAGCTAGCAAAGGGTAGGGCCAGGATTTGAAGGCAGGCTGTATGCATCCCAGATATCAGTATGTCCCTTTTAAATTGAATTAATACGGTCCTTAGGCATGACTTCTGTGATAAGGTGTGAGAAGAGCAAGGGTGACTCAAGAGGACAGATGGATGAAAAATCGGAGCCACCTCTTGTCTTTTTCCTTGCACCGAATGTCCACTGGAGCAGTCAGACCGAAAAGGATTCATTCTTTTATCAAGTTTGAAAAATGGTGAGTGCTGAACTGTACAATTTCTTTTTCTTTTTGAAATTTACAATGTTCAATATGACTAACTCTATAAGCTGGAGCTCTAAGAATCACTCAAGGCTCCCAGACATATGGCATTATGATCACTTCCTTGGCTGCATTAAGCCTCACACCCTTAATTTGTTCTGTGATATATTCAATATGTTCCTAGTTTTCCACAGGGTCAGCAGGATAGACAGTTTGCTGGTAAAGATTAGACATTATTTTGGAATCTCCATTTGCTGGGGCTGTTTGTCAGGGGAACAGTGAAGCAGTTGGAAGAGAAGAACATGCAGCCATTAAACACAGAGGAACAAAGATCATGCAGTGGCTGGTAAGACAAAAATAGCAATTTTATTGTCAATATTTTTCTTTATAGGGATCCAATAAAGCAATTGAAACATATAAATTCTATGCTGAGATAACCTAGCTCATGACAAATCCTTGGGGGTAGTTTCTGGATCATCTGCCACTCACAGTAGAGCACGTATCATCGTAAAAGCAAGGACAAGAGCCACAAAAGGTCTATGTGTTTCTCTAATCAACTTGGATTCCACAATTTTATATTCACATTATATGCCAACATGTTACTCAGACAAAGTAAATGAAGGGTGAGCAGAGTCCTGAGTCCTACTGTCCCACCAAAGTCCCTCTGTTGGTTTAATTTATTGTTCGTTGACCCATATAGCCTTGAGATGCCTGGCTACATGCTTATATCGGCTGGAAATATACTCGTTACTCGTTACTCATTACCACTGCATGCCAGAGATTTAAAATGCAAGGCCATTGGTAAGGCTGACAATGGTCTTCCTCACCAATCAAAGAGCTGAGCTCAGTCTACCTAATGTTCACATCAGTCAAGACAAGCCTGTTACGCATCTGGCACTATGCCAGATACCCAGGTAGTATCTGAAGCTTGCTCCACTTAGCCAAGGAAACTTTTTTTTTTTGGTCCTGTTATATCACCTTGCTGCTTTTTCTTTTTTTAATGTTCACTGTGGATTTGATCTGAATTCTTTAACCATAGAATTTTGGCCTCTGGTTCACTGAAGACTTTCTCCTCCCTCACCACTCTGTACCTTGGGAACAGCTTTCCTTGTCGTATCCACCCCTAACTCTGCTCTAGAACCGCTTCCAAGATGCTTCTCTTTCTCTCTCTCTCTCAGAATTCAGAAAAGATTACTGACCCCTCTTTACCTCAAAGGTGGCAACCTCTTTTCTATGTTCCAAGAAGAAAAGTAATCATCCATCTCAATGGTTTCCAACTGAGGTCACAAGCATAGATCACAACCAAGGACCTAACACTTTACAGCTGATGTTACAATCATTTGGACTGAAAGTCCAGATTTGGCTGGAGAGGTTGGGAATGGGATGTTCCAAGGCTTGGGTTATTATTTCTCACAGCACACAGAACCCCAGAAAGGCAGAGAAACAGAGTGCACCCTCTCCTAAGAATACATTCAAATCCTGCTCTGTATTTGGCAGACTCCTTTTCCCAGTCAAATGGGGAAACCAAAATGGGCTTTGCCAAATGCTCTCCAAATACCTTTCTTTCCCTTTTTGCCAATTAACTCTGGCTTGTCTCATTTCTTTCATCTGAAACACTCTTCCTAATTCTTTCTCCTTGAAATCCTAATATACCATTACATTCCCAATTTGAATACCTACATTCTTCAAGAAGGCTCTTTTAATGATTTTGAATCTATACTGTTTCTTGGTTCTGTACCAAGTCTCCTGACATACTCTGCTCTGTTGTAGCTTTCTAGATACTTACGTTCAATCACCCCTGCAATACTCTAATCCTGAGACTAGAAACTTTGCATCGTTGCCCAATAAATTTGGCCAAATGTATGAACTGGAGGTCAATGTCACGTGATTCTACCTAGGTAGATAAAAAGGAAGGAAAATTTGTTTCCACAATAAAAATTTCTGTTCTGGGACCCTTGGCTTCCGTAGGTTTATAATATTTTCATTGAAGGTGGACTAGCACAATTTCTCCCATTCAGAACTGGATGAAAGGAAATGAACATTTATCAACTGATCACTTGGCTTTAGGCACTGTGCTCCCCACCACCCCTTAATCCCAGGCTATGAGCCAGTTAACAGATCAGGAAACGGAGGACCCAGAGAAGGTAAGCCACATGCTTTGAGCTGTGGAATTCCAAGGGCCAAGGCAGCATTGCAAACTTGTTGGTCAAATTCCAAAGACAGAACTCATCTGCTGAGTTATACTGCTTGTAGGCCCAAGGGTGGGAGAGTTCTGGGCCACTCCGATTCCCTGTTATCATGGAAGGAAGGTAAAAACCTAGAGAGGCTAACAAGGCATTCTATGGGCAACCTTGGGGTAAGAAGCACGGTGAAGATGGCAGTTAGCTCGCTAGTTCGCACAGCCGACGTGCCCAGGGACCCAAATGTAACCTGACTTTCTGTGGCACACACTTTCAGAAGCCTCCCCACGGAGGAAGGCTGCATTATCATGGATTGAATCAGGTAGCCTCAATCTAAATTTAAAGACTAGCCCAAACTAAATTATACAGCTTAGTTAAGTTGCACACTGTAGCGGTTTTAGAAATGTTAAAGAAAAAAAAAAAGCATACAAATGGTAAATCTAGTTGAGATTTATACAAGAAAGCCAATTTTTAAAGTGCTTTGGCAATTTACCTTTCCTCATCATCCCTCATTGTCAGAGAAGCTTAGGAGCCCCCTCTTTCCATTTGCTTCCATGTGTTAGCAGCTGCTAGCTAAATCACAACATTAAGAGACAGCTAGGTGAGGCAGGGGTGTGCATTTACGTATAAACTCCAGAATGGCAGAGCCAGCGAAGAACTCATTGGTGAGAGATTATTTACCTACTATCAGTGGACACTCCGCACCAACTTCTACTCAGAGTAAACGCCCATCTGCTAAAGCCTCAATGTATCAGCATGCCCTAGCATTCAATTCATCCTTCAGAAACCACCCAAAAGATGCATATCACTGCTATGACACTAAAAAAAAAAAAAAAAAAATCATGTATGTTTCAGGCATATATCATTGTCTCTGAGGTCAGATACACCCAAGCAGCAAAAAACCTGCACAGAAAGATAGCTCTAGTTTTATTTACTAAAAAACCCAAATCCCTCAGTATCTGTATTTTCTCTCTTATCTTGACCGCAGGTCCCAAGGTAATGCAAATCAGCTAGTTAAGGATTAGAGCCTGTTGGTGGACTTCCCCACTCGGGCTCTGGGATCCTGTAGGCTCAACAGGAGGCAGCACTCCCTCCGAAAAAGGCAGAAACACCATCTGCCTGTTAACCCAAATTTACCTTCCCGAAAGCTAAGGATAATGGCAAACGTCTATGCTTAGGCTCTCAGGCTAGTTACAAAAAATACTAGCGGTGATTTCCTGCAACAAAGAATTCCAATGTCAGAGCAGAGGGCACTGAGGTCATAGCTTTGCTTCGAGGTATCATTGCGAGGGGTACATGAGTTAATGTGGGATAGAGTTTCCAAAGCTGCAGGGCAAGACTCCTCAAACTTTAACGTATGTGCCAGCCACTTGGTGATCCTCTTAAAATGCAGATTCTGAGCCAGGCCTTCTGAGGCCAGATATGCTGTATTTACAACAAGCTTCTAGGTAAGGGTTTGGTCCTCGGGCTATACTTGGGAGTGTCAAGGGTAAGAATTCTGTGTCTATTCTATATAGGTCACCAGAAGTATTAGTATTTCCAAAGCCCAAGCTTACAACCCACAAATCTGTCACACACACCTCTCTTATATGACTGCTATGTCACGATGTTGCCTGTAAAAGGTGAGAGATGCATTTTGATTATAAAATCAACCTCATTTTATAAAAAGTTGGATTAATCAAACTGATTTTGTCCCTCTTTAAAAAAAAAAAAAAGCCTCACTTTAGGAATCCTATAAATAGAAAGCTCCTCTGTTAGGAAAATAAGGATTGGTTTTTAGAAGCTTTAGTAAAAAAGCATAAGAAATCATTCATGATAAGCTGGCAAATATCTAAATTAGGATATGATAAAATAAGTTAATGCCATTTATTTGGCTAAATCTGTTACAGTCCTCAAGCTTTGAGCTACTCCCAGACAGTCGGCAGCAGGATTTCAAGGGATGTTTCTTTCCAATGAGTCTCTGAAATTGGCAGATCATTCTACCTATGGGCAGCCACCTGGGAAGTGAACGAATTGGGTCAGTACAAATAGGTCAGGTGCTTCTTCGAAAGCCACTAGAGATACAACGTTAAGCTAAAAACAAGTCAAAGGAACCCACGGTTGTACCATCTTTACACATCTAGTATATTTAATTCAAGTCCTGGCAGAACATATGCGTGTCAGTGTCAGAAGTTATCCAGGGAGAAGCAAATACCTTTTGAGAAAAGGTTCACATTTTTGTGAACCCTCTCTTGAAGAACTGTACCTTATATAGGATATGATAAAAAATGCTTTCTTTAAACATATGGAACTCTTATTTGTCATTCTAATATTAATTTAGTCAGCTTAAGCTTGAAACGATTTCTTCGTCTTCTTCCTGTTCTTCTCCTTCTTTTTGCTTTCGTGTGGATTCAGGTAACACTTGTGATCTCTATGTAGAAACACCATCCCTGTGGACAATTTCTGCAGAGCATTGATAAGAAGTGCGATAACACAGAATAACCTCAAACAGCCACCCTGATTTTCTTTTCTTGGAGACTTATATTGTTTTTAAATGTCCCCTCATCCTCAAACGTATCAAGAATGAGGACTCACATTGCTAATTAGAACAGGAGGCTTCAAGCTGAAATAGAAACAGTAAGGCATAAATGCAAGTTGAATATTTGTCTGTTTTGCATTATCTTTCATGCCTTGGTTCGACAAACCAGGGGCAGGGACTAAGTCGTCCCACTTGAACCAAGTTTCAACCTAGAAACTGGAAACATTTTCTTTTTTTCTGCTATCATAGATAGGTTGCTGCTTTCAAAAGGATGTATCATAGCCTTGGGGCAAGATATAAACAGCTCACTTTTAGTAATTTCTTCACAGCTCTGTTTGCTTTCATCTATGCACTACTGTAATTTGAGCATCCCCCAACAGTCTCCAATCACCTCCTGACTCCTGGCCATGCCAGATGTTGGGGAATTGCTTGAAAGAACGTCCTGTAGCTCCCGGAAGACTGGAATTCCCTATAACCCTAAGGTATACCATCTGAAGTCAAAACAAAGCTTTTTTGACTTGTTCTGCCAGAGTCTTTTATCTCTTCAGTGGCCTGACCAGGCATCCCGTGAATGAGATCTCAAAATTGATCTTAGGTGAAAAGGATGTTTTGAGTACCTTTTTTACTCCTATGTGGACAATGGCTATTTCAGAGACCTCTAGTTGTTCAAAAGCAGAAGTTTCTTTTAAGTTCAAATAAGCCTTGCTTTTAGGTCTTAACAAAATGGTTCCACCTCCCACTCATGGCTGAGAGGTAAAAAGATAGAGGTGATTAAGGATTAAAATGAGGGGCTCTTTGGCCAACATTCTTTAAAAAATGCCAGTGGGACCTTAACATGAGTATATGGCTTCTGATTACACAAGTTATTTAAATGGCAATAAACCAAGCTGCCACTAAGAGGCACGCACAAGTCTGGTAAATTTTGCTCTAAAGTATTAATTTCCGCTGGAAATACAGAATCACAATCAAATTAAAAAAAAAAACACATTTTTAGTTTATAGAGCTCTTCAAACTTCAACACCCACATGGAAAATAAAAAAATTTTCTGTGTAAGCCAAAACTTCTCTGCTTTCTTCATATCTGACCAAACTGATTTCACTCAGTTTTTCTCCAAGTTACTATAAAATATTAATAAACAAATAAGCAAAGTCAAAACCCTACTGTATACATGATCCTGCACTACTGAATCCCAACATTACCAAGCTTTCTAAAGGTAAGGAAAAACTCATCTCATTGCAAAAGCTCCTCTTATTGCTGAAGTAGAAAACATATCCTATAACACCAAGCTATATCCTATGTGAGAAATGAGAAATTATAAGAATCCTGGATTGCATTCTAAATTCCTTAAATTTTAAGTTCTTAAAGCTTGTTTTCTTTGGCTATGTAAACCCATTCTTTTAAATACTAAGTCACAGTTAAAAAAAAAAAAAGTCTTTTAAAATGGAGGGAAAATGCAGTGTTGGAAGAAAATAATAGGATTTTGGTCTACATTATATAGTCTGACACTAATAATGTATCTTCATCTGAAAGCAATGTTTGAGCACCTCAGGGATTACACAGCTTGAAAATCCATCTGCTGTTTCTTGCTTAATACTTTCTTTTTCAACAGTCTAGGTGCAAAGAAATTGTTGGCTGGTTTGTGTTCTCAACAGATTTGTTTGATATTCAATGCCATAACAATCTCAGCCCAACCTAACTCACCAAATATATATCCCTCTGTTTCCCCATTGAATTATCTGCACAAGACACCACCAGTACCCTCTCCTAACATTACCTGAACCCAAATTCTAACCCAGTGATGTTTCTCCCAAGACCCTCTTTTTCATCCCCAAACTCTTTCTGTCCTTCAGCACTGAAATGCAGTCCTACCACATGAAACCATGTCTTTCCAGTTTAGCGCTGTAGCTATTATATGAACTATTAATTGGAGTTACTAGGTGCATATTATATTCTGTCTTGTACTGATTTTTCTACGGAGGTCTTTTACGGCCATTTCAATTATTGTCATTAATTGGTCATGCATTACATTTTCATATAGAGATCTAACAATTTAGAAATCCAGCTATTCCGGAAACAAACCAATTGAACATGCTCTGTAGGTAATGTTTATCAAAGTATAGATGCACTAATTAAGGTTAAAAATCAAGCAAAGTTTTCCCAATAAACCATACATTCAAAGAGGGACCAAACATAATGAATTTTTATACAACCATCTCTTAATTGGAAACTAAGGTAATTTCCTCTCGTATAAAAGCATAGAGACAACAGCTTATCCCGATGCATCCTGGACCTAGCTGTTGGTAAGGATTAATTATGCAGTTGGATATACTATCTTTAATAGAGCTTTTGGTAAGCCCTTGGGATAAAACTTCCCATCGTGACATGTGCCCATCAAGGGTTCAATCTGTTTCCCTAGCACGCTGGGAGACCAGTGGATCAAAAATACTTTATATTCTGGGGATTTTAGACTGCGTGTTACTCCTATATTCTAAAAGGAGTCAGAAATAAAAACTGCTGAATCCAAAAAGGTTGAGCCAGAAGGAATGGTTCCACATATGAATATTGCTTATCCTTCCAAAAGCCAAGACTTTTCTTATACATGTTTTTGTATAAAATATTTAAAATTTTATGCTTGATTCTCAGGAATTTTTCTAAGACAAGCCTCCCCCCCCCCTTTTTTTTTTCCTCTGATGAATTAGTTTCAGCATTATGAATGCTGTCTGTGATACTATGACATTTTCTGGAGTTTGCCCTAAATTGAGCTTTTCCCCTTGGTAAATGGCCCCAGATTGATACATCCTTTTAGTTCTACTGTCCACTTTTTCTATTTTATTTCACTTTTATTTGTGCTTCATATATTGCCTGTCTAAAAAAAAATGACTTAATGCAGTACTCACTTTCAAAAAAGTCTTTGCTCTCTTTTTTCTGCCATTTAGCTTTATCTTCTCACTGACATCAATGTGTTTCTGGCTTTCCTGGCTGTCTTGTTTTATGCACTGTTGTTTAGGTGAGAGTCCCAGTGTGACTCAACCTATCCTCAAAGTGTGGAGTGTAACACTTGGACATCACCAAGAATCATCTGTAGTGAAGTCTAATATTTGTCATTCTAAGTTTTTTCTACTTACCTCTCCTTCTTCAGCCAGCAGGTAGAGCTGTACTTCTCCTAAAAATTAGAAGTCTAGATAAGTGGGTTATTTCTCTGATTCCCAAGAAAATAGAAATGATATGCAAAAAACGTGCTGTCCAATATGGCAGCTACTGGCCACATGTATCTCTTTAAATTTGAATGAATTAAAATAAAAATTCAGGGATGCCTGAGTGGCTCAGCTGGTTAAGCGGCTGCCTTCGGCTCAGGTCATGATCCCAGCATCCTGGGATCGAGTCCCACATCGGGCTCCTTGCTCAGCAGGAAGCCTGCTTCTTCCTCTGCCTCTGTCTGCCACTCTGTCTGCCTGTGCTTACTCTCTCTGACAAAATAAATAAATAAATAAATAAAAATTAAATTAAATTAAATAAAAATTCGGTTCCCCAGTTGCACTAGCTCCATGTGCTCAACGGCCACATATTGTTAGGGCTACTTTATCGGATGGTGCAAAAAACATTTCAACCATGACAGAAAGTTTTCCTGGGCAGAGCTACTTTACGGGATTAGGAAAAACATGTTCCCAGGCCTATAGAAATTATAGACTATTTAAAGGAAAGAAATGATGGGCTCCAAAGGACCTGTATCATGCCCATACTAAATTCTCATTACTTTTATTTTTAAGCAACGGCATCATAGAGTTTAGTCTTCATATAGTATTAGTAACTATAAAGTTCATAGAGTAAATAATCCATTTATGGGGAAAGTGCATAACCGCAGAAGAGCTTCAGATGTGATGGTGGTTTTTTGGTTCACACTAAGGGAGAGGGGGTGATGGCTCAGGTGGGATCCATCCCTAGCTACATTCCAGTTCTTTTAAGATGGATATGGCAATTAAAAAAAAAAGCATATAGCTAGTTAAAAAAAAATGGAGGGAGAATTAAAAGAAAACTCAATGCTAATCCCATATGGACCTCAGAGGGTTTTAGGGTTTTACATCCCTAAAGTAAACCATGGTTGACCCTTGAAGTACAGTATAATATTATAAATATATTATATCTCCTTTATGATTTTCTTACTTTTAGTTTTTCTTCTTTTATTGTAAGTATATAACATGTGTAACATACAAAACATGTGTTAATCCACTGTTCATGTTATCTATCTGTAAGGCTTCTGGTCAACAGTAGGTTGGTAAGTTTGGGGGAGTCAAAATTTATACATGGATTGTCAGCTATGTGGAGGCTCAGCACCCCTAACTCCTGCTCTGTTCAAGGAGTAAATGTAAACGGGAAGAATGGAAAATCAAGTTTTCAGAGAAATAAAATATTTTAGATGACAAAGAGTAACAATATATATTACACTAACTAATATCTTTGAGTGATTACTATTTGTCAACAGTTTATGCACATTAGCTCATTTTACTCTTATAAAAAAACATTTAAGAAGTCAGTTGGGTGACTCTTGAAAAACAGAGGTATAGAACAGATAAAAACCTGGGTGACAAGTAATATACAATAAAACCCAGAATGAGGGGCGTCTGGGTGGCTCAGTGGGTTAAGCCTCTGCCTTCGACTCAGGTCATGATCCCAGGGTCCTGGGATCCAGCCCCACATCGGGCTCTCTGCTCAGCGGGGAGCCTGCTTCCTCCTCTCCCTCTCTCTGCCTGCCTCTCCACCTCCTTGTGATCACTGTCTGTCAAATAAAAAAATAAAATCTTAAAAAAATAAAACAAAACAAAACAAACAAACAAAAAACCCCGGACTGAAACCAGGCAGGCTGACTCTAAAACCTGTGCTCATCTTTGAAATTCTTGGCCAGTTAAAAGATTTCATAATACCCAGTTCTAAAATTCTACCAAGTATCATGTAATATTTCTTTACTGGCTCAGAAAACAGTTCAGATGTTACCAGATCTGATTTTTTCATATGAGCAACAGTTTTTCCTAAACTAATGATCTGTACAGTGTTGGTGCCAAAGAGGTTTGCTTAACAAAATATAAGGCAACTGGTTTACTCTTCTACTTTGGCAGTAGTCAGAAAATAGAAAATTAAAGTGTGAAAAGCAGGATTGACAGGAATTGCTGCAAGAAAAGGAATGCTCTTTTAAATAATGGCAAAATGTCTTTTTTTTTTTTTTTAAACAAAAACAGTACTCCCCAGGAAATCTCAGTTTTTGTTTTTGTTCAACCAGGACTGTAATATTTAATTAACTTCACAGCTGGATCAACATATTGATGATATTTTATACTCATTTTTCTTAAATGTTTCAGTGGTAATGATATTTCCACCAACCCTCCCCCAATTCCTGCCAATTTACACACACACTTCTTTTCATCAGTGCTGATCAACCTTTTATTTTGAAATATATGGAGTTATCTTTCCCCAAAACTCTCTTGATCATATCTTTATGATGCCTTTTTCTGAATTCTTAAAAGGCTATTGTGTAGGAAAAAACAAAAACAAAATCTAAGGATCCTGTATAGTTAAAGAAAACAATATCCTTAAAAATGGGTCTAAGTTAAAAAAAAAAAAGCCGACTTTCATGATTTGAGTGAATTTTTTGACTAGGTACTTGGGATTTATTCATAGCTCTGCCTTCATCCGAGGAGACAGTAAAACACAGGTCATTGATTCTGAACCACAGATTTGCTCCCTTTTTTTACATTTCTGCTTCCACTTGAGGGGAGTGGGTACCAGCAGCTTGAAAAAAAAATCCTAAAATCGTGGAGCACTCATTTAAGATATGCAGTATCTCCAGCGTTGTCGACAACAGAAAGTTATGAGAACTCGTGGGGAGACAATTGGTGGCTCTGAGTTGAAAAGTTATTATGAAGAGTCAGTCTCTAAGTGTAAAGATGTTCAGGAACATCTTAACCAATTTATTTTGCTTATCCTCTCCCTCTTTTATAGGGCTGAGATTTATATATGATAAGAATCTATGACTAAATTAAGTCCAAATTAGTGAAAAACAAAAATTGTAAGTGGTAGGGAGCATAGTGCCATAGTTTAATTAATACTATTTCTTTCTTTCTTAGTGGGCATATATAAAATAATGATGTGTCGTCCAGTGATACCATCTTAGATTTGACAAAATTCCATAGCACAGGGACTTAGAACATCTGTCAAACATGGGATAAGTCCTCAATCTTCTACTTTTCATCACCTGTGAGTCCTTGGATGAATTCCTTTATATCTTTGATTTTTCATTTCAAATATAAATAGAAAAATACTAATCACAGTATTTTTGTGAAGATTAGTGAAATAATGCAGGAACAACACCTTGAAACAATGCCTAGCATTTAATAAGGACTCTATAAATGCTAGCTCCTGTTAGAATTATATGTGTTGATGTGGCAAAGACACAAAATTATTAGATTCTGGGTTTTCTTAATCGTCAAGTTGAGTCTAAAATGTCCTGTCTGATCTCACAGGGCTTTTGTGGTGTCCAAATGCAATAATCCTTATGAAGGCATGAAATTACTATGCAAATATGTTATTATTATTTGAAATTTTAGTAGCAATTGCTGCCGTTTAACGACAAAGATACCACCTCCCGTGATTACGAGCACCTTGGTACAAAAAGGATTTACTACCTGGGTTCAAGCAGAGGTTGAAAGAAAGAAGGAGTTGAGACTTCTTCTGGGGATTAGAAGAGGAGAACCTGAGATCAGATCATCTCTTCCATTTACAAGATTTTTTTGAAATTGAGTATCAGTAAGGTTTAATGAGTTGAGATAGTATAATGTGTCAAAGCGAGGAACGTGTAACAGGCCAGTACCTGACTTTGGATGGAGCCACAGCCTTTAAGCGCCTGCTTGACTCCAAACCCTCCTTGTCTCCAACCTCACCACCTTTGGCACCCCTATGAATCCCATCTCCCATCCTTTCTCTCATGAGCCTGTGATTTCCTTTGGCTTCCTTCGTCCCAAATATATTCAGCACTGGTAATGGTAAGAAACTTGTCAACTCCAAATTTTGTTTCCCTTACTCCTGGGGAGGGATGGGGAGCAGGAAGGGGAAGGAGTGTTGATCTTGGCAGTGATTCTCAAATTAGAATTATAAATGTGTTTGGGGCCTTGTCTTCTCTCCCACTGGCTAGCCTGGCAAGTGGCTGTGCCATTTACCTCCCTTGAAATGTTTCTTATGGTGACTAGGATCTATGATAGACTTTTGATTCCTGAAATCTAAAACCTTTACAAATACATTTTTCTTAGCAGATGAGGAACTTCGAAAAATTATAGCATGCCAGACGGGTTTAAACAATTCATCTGGTATGTTGAAGCTAATTAGACATGCAACATAAACACTGCCATGATAAAAATGTACAGAAAAAGCATTTTACAAACAATATGACCATAAAACCTTACATCTGATAAAAAAAAATGTTTAAAAAGAAACAAGGCTCTGCCAGAATTATTTTCCAAAGCCCATTATTTTGAGTGTGATATCTGCAGAAAGAGCCAAGTTGCTGAAGAGCCCAATGTTGAAGAATAAAGGACTCAAGCTAAACACAAAATGATCAGGAGCTCAGGAGGAAAGCATGGACCTGGACTGGGTCCGGTTGTCCTTGGCTGTAAGCTTGTGAACTTTTCTCAGCACTTGGCTTACTCTGTAGGCACTTCACCTTGCATAACTTTGGGTCTAATTTCTGTGCTCAGTCTAAGATCTCGATCAACGTGCCCTTCAAGCTTGCGTTTCAGAAGACAAAGAGGTTGATTTCATATAAATCAATAGGGAGGTTTGGAGAAATTAACGATACATATTTCCAAATCTGTTGGGACACACTGGTATATGATATGAGGTAGAAGCAAATCATTCCCAATTTCCAGAGCAAGCAGTTTCTGTAAAGCAAAGATGGCACTGTGGGGTATAACAAGACGAATGAGGCAGGACTCTGGCCTCTCTCAGAATTACCACAAGAAAGTCAAGACATTCATAATAGTAATTGTAATAGATGACCATGATCAGTGTTGATCTTGAATAGAAAAATCAAATCTCCCCCACCTTTTAAAAAAATATACTAAGACTTACTAGGAGATGCAATCTCAGGGTACCAAGAATGAGAGAAAGAGAAATGCAGTGAGGGAGGAGGGAGAATAAATACAAAACTGCACACTACTAATATGGCCACAATAAAAATATATATATATATATCTCACATGTTCCATCCTTCTGCAAAAGTTGTGTAAGAACACAGCACCTTAGAACAATTCTTCAGCCTCTAATTGTTAAAGTCAGTTGAAGAGGGCACTAGTCACCAACACAACACAGTTTCTACTAGAACTTCAGCTGAAAGTATTCAGGGAAGACTGCATATTGGAGGTGATGTTCCAGGCGAGCTTTACAAGATAAGTAGTATGATTTCGTAGGTTCTACTGGAGGGAGGGCATTGCAAAATCAAAAGCGCTCAGCAAAGACTCCCACTAAAGGAAAAGTTGCTTTCTTCCCCTACCTACATAAGAACAAAGAAGACCAGACACTCAGTGGGCCTTTCATGGGCCTGTCTGTCCTTACGCCCTGGGGAGAAACACCACTTTGTCTCCAGTTTCCCACGTGAGTGTTATAATAAAGTCTCTGCAAGGCCTTGATGTTTTGAGCTGGGTTTTCAAATCCAAAGGTTTGATTTGGGGGACTAGATATAGTAAAGTCAAGACAGATAAAGAAGATTTTGTAAGATAAAACCATATAAAAATCAATTTTTCATGGGCAGGAAGTAATGCTAACCACTTTCCAATCATGTTCTTCCTCTATCAGTCTGTGTCAAAAGAGTGTGTAATTAACACCAAGAATGATGACAAATGGGGACTCTAACATTTAGGACAACAGCCAATCCAAACAAGTGGAAAAACATGCTTTGATTAAAAAACTTTTTTAGATCAACCTCTTAAAATTTGAAATTAACTTACAAGACATTAATTCAGTCATTTGACAAGTATTTATTAAATACCAACTATATGCTAAGGATCTATCTTAGTGCCAATCTTTTATTTATAATTAAATATTTCTTTGCTTATGATCTGGACAAATTCAGAAATTAAAGCAACAGTAAGCTTATTTTTATTTTTTATAGATTATTATTTATTTATTTGTCAGACAGAGAGAGAGCATAAACAGAGGGACCAGCAGGCAGAAGGAGATGCAGGCTCCCTGCTGAGCAAGGAACTGGATGTGGGGCTCAACCCCAGGACCCTGGGCTCATGACCTGAATCATAACCGACTGAGCCACCCAGGTGTCCCAACAACAGTAACTGAAGACACAGACTATTGAACCTACTTCTAGGTCTTCAGATTAGTTATTTTAATACAAACTATATAATCTGATTCTAAATATGCCAGTTATAGAATTATACTGAAGACAAAAAAAAAAAAAGAAAAAAATGGAAGCTCAGGAAACCTGAAAGCATTATTTCTGCAAAAAAGATAAACTCTACTGTTGGTTTAAAATATATATTGAGGGCGCCTGGGTGGCTCAGTGGGTTAGGCCGCTGCCTTCGGCTCAGGTCATGATCTCAGGGTCCTGGGATCGAGTCCCGCATCGGGATCTCTGCTCAGCGGGAAGCCTGCTTCCTCCTCTCTCTCTGCCTGCCTCTCTGCCTACTTCTGATCTCTCTCTGTTGAATAAATAAATAAAAATCTTAAAAAAAAATAAAATAATAAAATATATATTGAGGTGGTTAAAAAAAATCCATTTTTGTATGAAAACTCAAAAATAAAAATCACAGGTTCTAATATTTACACATAGGAAAATATTTGACTAAAACATGTGGAGAAATCAGTATAATTTTTTTTTTCCCACTAAACTTGCCTGCTGCTTTAATAGTTTATTATCTACAACCAACAAAATAGCAGAAATACATCTAGTACAATACTAAAAGGAAAAAAAAATTAGTCTCCAAAACTCCAAGTTCTAATTAACTGGACTTATACAATGGGTTAAACCTCCCCTTTCCCCACCCCCCCAAATTGCCTCTTCCTCATTAAAATCTGTGTTGGGCCTTCTCATTATATCCATTTCTAGATTCTCCTCAACAGATTTTTTCAGCAGGGTCTAATCTGTTGATTACTTCTTCCATTAAGTTTTTATCTTTAACAATTTTTAAATTGATTTTTTTCCCCTAAATCTCTCTTAAAATGTCCTTAGCTCACCCCTCCTTTTTCCCCCCAGTGACTGACTTTAGACCTCTCCCAGCATATTGAGTTGCTGTTAATGAGAGGACTGTTCTGGCTGTCTAGTTCAACATGGTGTGCCTCCATGTATAAATCTGGGGCTGCCATGTATACCAAATTCCATGTTAAACTACACTCTGAATTGGTGCTCCTGGGAATCATTTACATAGACAGAATGTCAGTGGTGATGCTATTTACAGGGATGCAAAATAAAGGCTGCCTCCTAGATCCCCAGGGCTCCCAGAGATAGAAGCCTAGGTACTTTAGTGATTTAAAAACCTCACCACAAGAGAGTCTCACTTTCATGACACAGATGAGAATAGGAAGCCTCAGAAAGTCTTGGGTACTTTCTCAGAGTCACAGGATTAAGGAGCCAAGATTGAAAGGTCACGTTGGTAGACTCCAAGGTGCCACATTCTTGGTACCATCCAAAGGTGGACTCGATTACTCTAGGGCAGTAATTCCTGCTCTTTTGGTCTGAGGTTGTCAGCAGCTTCGAACACCATGCTAGGAAGGTCACAGGGAGGGATTAAACACTAAAGTGAGTCCGAGAACTGCATTCTGCCCTATTACCACAGACCACCCGAGCCTCAGTGGACCATGTAGCAAGCGTTGGCCCTGTGTCCCCAAACAGCAGGCCTAAGGCTCTGTCAGCACAAATGCACCATCCAAAGTGGAGAAACTTCATTAAGAGTGTCGTTCTCATGTAAATTTCCCCAAATGGTGCTTTTTTTCAACTCATTTGAGTTTCTGGAAATAAAAGTTAATGATGTTACTAAAACTCAACACAGAAGTGAACTACTCTTTATAGAAAAATATTTTTAAGCCTTTAAATTACATATGATAATTTCTGTCTTTTCTAGAACATGAGAGAAGAGTAAGTTCTAATAGTACTCAGTATCAAACAGAAAAATGGGGAACATTTTGATCAAAGGAATTGGGATTGTCTGTCTGTCTTCTTTCCTTCTTCTCTCTCTCCCACCATCACCCCAACCACCTATAGCATGTCAGGTCCTCAAGGAGCTCACGGTCTAGTGTGGCGGTGTAGAACCAGAAAATAAACAAATAAATAAAGATTTTTTTTTTTTTAAAGGTACTTTCAGATAGCGATCAGGGCTAAAAATAAAATAAAGCAGTCAGATGAAATACAGAAAAATGGGGCACAGCTAATTTAAGTTAGGCCCCTCAGGACTGCCATTCGGAAGAGGTAACCTGAAGTGTAAGAACACCCAGGAAAAGCCTTCCAATGAGAGAAGCACCTGGGCAAAGCGCAGACGAAAGGAGGTTGGTCAGGTGTGTTCAAGGAATAAAAAGGCGGCTAGTGGGCAGGGAGTGGGGCCCAATGGGAATAAGGTAAGGGAGGTTTGCAGGGCCAGATCAGGTAGCTAGTTCCTGGATGCCATGGTCATGGGTCTGGGTTTTATTCTGAGTGTATAGGAAGCTACTGCAGGATTTTAAGCAGGAGGATTTTATTCTTGAAAGATTACCCAGCTTCTATCGGGCAAAAGTAAAAGCAAAGAGAGGAAATAAGAGGAAATAAGGGGACTCTTAGAGCCCAAGTGAGAGATGGAGAAAGGTCTGACCCAGATGGGGTGGCAGAGGTGGGGAGAATGGGACGGAAAGGGGGGTATTTTGAAGGTACAGCTGACAGGACTTGCTGACCCACTGAATGTGCTGTGGAAGAAGAGAGAATCAAGGGTGACGAGAATTTTGCCTTGCCTTCTCATTGCTTTTTGACTAATTCTCAGATGAAAGAAGCAGTGGCTGAGTAACTTGACTGGGTGATCTTGGCAAGTTATCTGAAAGACACTGCTCCCGAACATGGGGAAAACTAGAAAGATTATAAGCTAATGTTCAAATGACAGATGATGTAGTTTACCTTTCAGGAGACACAAGTCATCACTTAGAGCCTTGCTACATCAAGTGTGGTCTGAGGACAACATGACTGAATGGCCTGGTTGTAAATGCAGAGTGTTCACCCCCATTCTAGCCCCACTGAATAAGAACCCGCTTTGTAGCTAGATCCCCAGGGGATTCATATGCACACTGAAGTTGGAGATGTAGTGGGGCAGAGAAGTTCCAGCTGATTGGAGGCCAGATCCCTGCTTTAAGAAATATACAAAGGTACCATGCTTGTTTAGCATTAGCAACCTCATAAAAATCCGAGCTAGCTTTCACTGCAACAACAACAAAAGTACCAAAACAAAACATAAAACCTAGCTCCTATGAGCTTGCTTCAAATCACCATGCTTACCAGATTTCTTTCCCTTGCCAACAGTCTTACTTTCCCGTCATTTTAGTAATTGCACACCAGAGGATGGAAATCTGCACAAATCTGGTTAGCAGACTTCAGGGTCTTGTGGTCAGGAATACTGCTCTCAAGTAATATTTTAAAGAAAACATTACTTTCTTCAATTATAAATAGAGGTCACAGCAATTTCTGCACAGACCCCTAAATGTTTTATGATGTTTTTAATGAAAAAAAGGCAAAGAAGCCAACACTACAATATATCACACACACCAGAGCCTCAAAAATTATAATAAAAATCTATGTACTCAACTACATTTCCAACCAGCAGTGAATCTACTGAGAATGGAACCATTTATACAGAGCTCATTTCTCACTTGAGTTTAGGGAAACCTCACTGAGAAGGGCACTTCCCTCAAAATCTGGGTTTCCTTCCTGGAAAAAGTCACCTTAAAACTGAATGCGAAACCCGTCTGTTTCAAAAACCAGTCAAAATGTTTTCCAGAGCAGTGGTGCTGAGGTCTTTGCTTTGGCTTACTCAGAAGTTATTAAACCAAAGTTTGAAGCTAAGTTTCCAAACTGACAATGTCAAACACAAAAGGGGTGAACTTTACTCAAAACCTTGACTACTATGAAGGTTCAGTCTTATTTTTGGAGTATGAACTGTAGTGGGTCTTCTTTTCCTGTTGTTTTTAAAGATCCAAATCTCGTGATATTGCTTCAGTGTCCCATCTTCAGAGAATACTGTTCCTGTCCGCCCAACCCAACAGCCATTTTGCTCTCCCTTGATACTCTCTCACATAACCCAGTTCTTTCCTTTCTGGGCATTGAATACATGCTCTGATTTTGTGTATCTTTATTTGCTTTCTCTCTGCCTTCCCATGAGATCACTCTTCATGAGAACAGGGTCTGGTCTGATTTGCTCCCCAGAAGACCCTTCTTGGCAGATAATAAATATTCGTGGAGAGAACACAGAGTATTAACTGCCAAATCTCTCGGCTGCCCCACTGACTTCCACCTCCTCATTTCAGATGCCCATCTTTCCCTGTGTTTCTTCCCCATCTATTTATTCACCTGAAACTCTATGTGTGTCGAGGTAGACATGTATGTTAGGTACATTTACCTAAAAGAGAATAAACACGTTCTTTTGAGACCTCTGATTCTAAATCTCAGCTGTCCTAAATCAACCAGCAATCATGGAATATCAGCACATTTTAATCACTTTATTTAATTTCTGATTTTTCTCATTTGAATCCATATGTGGAAACTAGGAGTCAAATGCATGACCTTCTTACTCAGGGATTTTCTTTTGTTACTAAAAGCTAAATAATTAAGTTCAACATGTGAGTTAGTAGCACCAAAATTCCCATTAAAATTATGTGTCTTTTACTATGTTAGCCAAATGAATAATACATTTCAAAAAAGAAATCTGGAGAGATCGAACTATTTAGAAAACACATGAGAAACACAGACCAACATGACCCAATGGAATGGTGCCTTGTTTTCTACACAGACTATAGGACAACTGCAGGTGGGCTGAGTACAAAGAGGTGGCAAAAAACCTGATGGGCTACAAATAAGAAACATCAATCAACCAAAAAGAGAAAGCAAATATCCCCATCTAAATTTGTCTCCAGGTCAAAACTTCCAAATCGCATTTCAGTAAATATGTTTAACCAGTTCACAGTGAGCAAGATGGAGAGGATGGGAAAATATTTAGAAAAATTACTGAAACGGTCCATTTTGCTTCCAAGATTAAAAAAAAAAAAATTCTACAAGTCGATTTGAATTCCCAGATCTATTATGCCTATACACGTGGCCTCAAAAGAAATGAAGAGGGACTCTTGAATACATTCCATAAAATTCCCAGTTCAGCCTCAAATATTCATTAATTTTCTAAGTGTACTTTTCATTATGAAAGTAATAACGATCACTGAAGAGATGTTGAAAGGTAGCAAATTAAAGGACACTACCCACCATTGCTAGGATCACCAGAGGCCACAGATTAACTGATGCTGGTAAAAATGGGCAGCAAAATAATATAGTCTAATACACTTCCCTGTTGAAACCACTGAAAGGAGCTTAGTGTATTGGTTTCAAAAGGCGGCAATGAATACATTCGAGATAGAAAGGAAAGCTTAATTATAATTATTTATATTCCCTAGCTTTTCACAAATTTCTTTGCTAGTCAGAGGTCTAGAATTTGGAAAGCATTTGAAGGGCAGTTTAGCCCAATATACTGACCATACTAGATTCTGTCATCTCTTGCAAGTCTTATGTAGTAGACGCTGTGATGGACTGAGGTCTTTACTACTTATCCCACTTGTCCCTGCCTGAGCACGGGATAGGTAGTGTGAAGAATTTACTTCTACTAAAAGGGTGCGCCTGATTATTTGAAGTTATGCTTGGTACTAATCAGTTCACGACTGAGATACCTGGCCAAGAAGTTACGAGATGTTTGCTGCTGACATTCTGGCAAGTTCTGGAGGAAGCCACGGGAGCAGCAAGCCTCTCGCACAGTCATGTAAAGCACCAACCTTAAAACAAAATCAGCATCATACACGGCGGAGAGATTTAAACAAAGATCCTAGATGATGGGGTGGAATAGTTGGATTTCCAAAGGCTAAAACCGTAAATGCAGAGGAGTCTTAAAAGAGCCAGAGAATCTGTGAGGGGTGGCTTGCTTCTGTTTGTCATGAAAGTTACAAGAAAGAGAGGAGCTCAGAGAAGTTCCTGGTTTGCCAGCAGAGATGCGAGGGAAGGAAGTAGTTCCGCAGCTGGGGACTGGGCTTCCAGGGCTGAAGGGGGGTACAGCTGTGGACTTCCAGGGCTGAAGGGGGGTACAGCTGTGGATTTCCAGGGCTGAAGGGGGGTACAGCTGTGGATTTCCAGGGCTGAAGGGGGGTACAGCTGTGGATTTCCTGCCAGAGCAGAGTGCTTCAGTGGCTTCTAAAACTACCATTCATGTGAAAGAGAGAGCAAGGTATGGAAAAAAGGGGAGGAAATGTGTCTAGAACATCTGGTATAGTTACCGGCATAAGGAGTTCCTGGGCATAAATAGATGAGAGGCTTACTATGATTTTGAGGAAATTATATCACCAAAGAAATCACAGAGCTTGTCTGCAAGAAAGCCTGTGATGATTCAGGCCCTAGAGGGACACTCCATAAAGTGACACAAGCCGAAACTAGATTACAAAACAGATGTCCCAACATCCACTTCAGAGAAAACAATGGCAGAAAATGGGCAAAAAAAGACCTGTCAGTGGATGGAGCAAGAGGCCACAGAAAATAGGATGGGGAAACATACTAAACCTCCCACTACCAACCACCCCCTCCCCACCCTCTGACTGCCAAGTCTAAGTGTTTTGTATTCCCAGTGCCTGTGCAGGAGGACTCCATTACTGCAATGGACCAATTCTTTCTTTATCTAAATGACAATTTGTTAATGCAGCTAGGCCATCCTTGACTTACCAATGTGTTGTGTGTCTTGTGTGTGTGTGTGTGTAGGGGGGAGTGAGATCTGTGTAGATAACTTAATTTTTATTATTTATTATTATTTTATTATAATAATAGAATTATTATTTTATTATATTATAAATAACATAATTTTATTATGTAGATGCACAGAACAAGAGGAACCAGCTCTAAACCTGATGAAAAGAACTGAACATTATCAGTTCATGATCAGAGCTGGATTTGAGCTTGGTGCAGTAACTGGTTGGGGACTTAAAAGGGTTCAGAATACCCAATTCCGCGTATGTGTGTGGCAGTGGGGGTGTGAAGGAAAATTCCAAGAGTCATTTTATTTTTTTTTTTTACAATTGCCATTTTTAAAAAAATATTATTTATTTATTTATTTGAGAGAGAGACAGTGAGAGAGATCATGAGCGAGGAGAAGGTCAGAGAGAGAAGCAGACTCCCGGTGGAGCTGGGAGCCCGATGTGGGACTCGATCCCGGGACTCCAGGATCATGACCTGAGCTGAAGGCAGTCGTCCAACCAACTGAGCCACCCAGGCGCCCCTCAAGAGTCATTTTAAAATGGAGTCGGGAGGCCACAGTGGAAGTGGGACTTATGTACATCTCCTGTCACAGATTCTTGGAATTGTTGCTGAACTCAGCTGAAAGCCAAGGCATCTGTTGCATGTTAAAATGGACATAAATGGACTTTCTGCCTAGTAATAGCCCTAGCAACCCATCATGTATAGATTATCCTAACTGTACTATACCAGCACCACTCACTTTCATTCAAAACAACTTACATAAATCCCCTCTTTTCTCTTTAAATAACCTTAACCTCCTTTGTCTCTCTGAAGCATTTGTCGATTTTCGTCCACTCTTTGTCTCTAGATTGCCAATCCCTAAAACCTCAAAATAAATGAACACATTTTATTTTTCAACTTGCACTCTTTTCTTTTCTTGGTCAACAGGGGGTTCCCCCCACACCACCAAGAAATTCTCCAGCGCCAGTTTGGTGTCCCAGGATTAGCCTCAATTCTGACACTGAGTAAGGTACAGGCAGGGCTAGGTAAAGAGAGATAGGTAGGGGGCCCTGTGATCAGGCTTACAGAAATGCCCAAAATGTGGAGGTGTGGGAAAAAGAAGGGAACAAGCTGGATCACCCTGCCCTAGGAGTGTGGGTGGGTGCCTTTTTTTTTTTTTTTTAAAGATTTTATTTATTTATTTGTCAGAGAGAGAGTGAGTGAGAGCACAGGCAGACAGAGTGGAAGGCAGAGTCAGAGGGAGAAGCAGGCTCCCTGCGGAGCAAGGAGCCCGATGTGGGACTCGATCCCTGGACGCTGGGATCATGACCTGAGCCGAAGGCAGCTGCTTAACCAACTGAGCCACCCAGGCGTCCCATCTTTTTTTTAATGATAATCACCTGTGACCAACAATCTCCAGACCCTAAAAAGGAAGTAAGTCATTGAAGGTGTTATCACTAATCCTTGCTCAATGGCATCTCCACAGAAGTTAAAAGAATATAGTTCCCTGGGTAGCTTTCTATAAAAGACCAACCCTAAAGATCCTCAGTGGCAACCAAGTCCACACCTGTCATTCTTGAGAGCTTTTTCTGTATCTCCACTTAATGAACTTCTATCGCTTTGTTCACTCTCCTTTGTCTGCAAGACATATTCTTCCACTCTTGAGACAAGAGCCTTACTCTCCTTCAACACTCCATACCCGTGATGGCATCAGATTTTGAGACTGTTCGCCCAGCTCTAGACATCTGTCCCAAGTCCAGGTTACCTCCTGTGCTTCTGACCAACTGGCCATAGACTGGAGGTTCCAGTGTCCCTCTCTTTGGGTTTAATTTGCTAGAGCGGCTCACAGAACTCAGGAAACATTTTGCTTATTAGATCGCCAGTTTATTATAAGATACTACTCAGGAACAGCCAGGTGAAAGAGATGCAGAGAGCAAGGTACAGAGAAAAGGCACAGAGCTTCCTCTGCCTGCCCAATTGCTCCACTGTCCCCCGCCATCTCCCTGTATTCACTAATCCGAAAGCTCTCCAAACCTGGTCCTTGGGCTTTTTATGGAGGCGTCATTAGATAGGCATGATTGATGATATCATTGGTCATTGGTGAGTGATTCAACCTCCAACCCCTCTGCCCTCCCCAGAGGACAAGGGAGTGGGTGGGAAAGCTCCAAACTTCTAATCTCCTGGTTATTTCCCCTGGCAACCTACCCTGCACCTTAGGTGTGGTCCAAAGTCCATTAACATAACAAAAGACACCTTTGTTGCTTTCCTCACTTAGGAAATCCCAAGGGTTTTAGGAGCTCTGGGCCAAACATGGGATGAAGGCCAAATATATATTTATTATAAATCACAGTATCAAGGACTTTTTCCTTGAGAAAAGCAAGAGTGTTCTATATGTGGCTGGAGGAGTGAACTGTATAGAGACTTTGCTGTCCACCAAAATTCATCGTCTCCTCTCATGTAGCTGCCTGGCTCATGTCATGTCAGCTCACTGTGTAACACTCCCCAGCCTGCCATTGCTTATGATCATGAGACATCACTAAGAGAACATGAGTAAAGTGATAGGAGAGTGATAGGGACCTCCAAGAGAGTGGACCTGCCTCTCTTACCCTCTCTTCCCTAGCCCTAAGCCTCAGCATAGACACACCTGTAAGCTAGCTTTAACCTTGCATTCTGCATACCAAACACCTCAGAAAAGAGGTTCCAAAACCTTCTTAGAGTTCATGGCACCCTATATAAAAGTAATCTTTTCATAGTGCCCCAGGCCAAAAAGAATATCCTAAATAAATTTCATTTAAAAGCAATTAGTTTAAAAAACCTTAAATATATATATGTCCTAATGATCTACTGGTCATTTGAAAAAAAAAAATAACACATGTAAGTCAAGAAATATTCTTAATACTTGTAATTACTGATGAGATCTCTGTGTTTGTTGAACTTTGTCCTCAAATACCACCAACCTCACTTCCTACTCAGAACTGAATTTTGCTCAATACTTGCTTTTAAAGATCACAATTTCTGAAAAACCAGCTTTGCAAAGACATAGCATCCCCTAAAAGAATGCTGTGTGAGATCTGATGTTGAAATGGATCTGTGTTGTTTGCATTTGGGGCTGCTCTGTTGTAATAACTAGCATTATTCTTACCAATACATCAACTAAACTCTTGGATAGCCTTCAAACAAATGTAAGAAAGCATCATGATGAATCAGAATGAGACATGGATTTACCTGGCACACAATTGCTTTTTTTAGAGCTTAGCTAAATGTAGGAGTAAGAACATTAAAGAACAAATGCTCTCTGGGATGTAACCCTCCAAAGAGCATAACCAGCCTCCAAATGGCCTTCAGGCACTTCTAGGGCTATAATCCCTGGCCCACTTATCAAATTGTAATTCTGGAATGTTCACTAGACAAATATATTTTTTTCTTTTTTCATTTATTCATTTTTTTTTATTATGTTATGTTAGTCACCACACAGCACATCATTAGTTTCTGATGTAGTGTTCCATGATTCATTGTTTGCGCATAACACCCAGTGCTCCTCCATGCAATACCTGTCTTCCTTAATACCCATCTCTGGGCGAACCATCTCCCCACCCTTCTCCCTCTTAAACCCTCAGTTTGTTTCTCAGTGTCCATAGTCTCTCATGGTTTGTCTCCCCCCTCTGATTTCCCCTCCTTCATTTTTCCATTCCTTCTCCTAATATCTTCCATGTTATTCCTTATGTTCCACAAATAAGTGAAATCATATGTTAACTGACTTTCTCCACTTGACTTATTTCACTTAGCATAATCTCCTCCAGTCCCATCATGTTCATGCAAAAGCTGGGTATTCATCCTTTCTGATGGCCAATTAATATTCCATTGTGTATATGGGCCACATCTTATTTATTTATTTATTTGACAGACAGATCACAAGTAGGCAGAGAGGCAGACAGAGAGGAGGAAGCAGGCTCCCTGCTGAGCAGAAAGCCCGATGCAGACCTCGATCCCAGGACCCTGAGATCATGACCTGAGCCAAAGGCAGAGGCTTTAACCCACTGAGCCACCCAGGCGCCCCTGGGCCACATCTTCTTTATCCATTTGTCTGTTGACAAATCTTGAGGAATAATTAGGAAATGCATAAATGTAAATGATTTTGAATAGCTTACCTACTAATTCAGTATTTGCTAAGCACTATGTATACATTACTGCTGGGAATTAAAATACAAATTCACACTACCGCTAGACATAGAATATATTCTTTGCAAAGTATTCTTAGGAAGAATGAATCCACATTCATTTGACAGACTGGATTCTAATATCTCATTAAGCCAAAAATCAAAGGTCTACCGTTTTCAACATTGATCTCTGAGAAAGAGTACTAGATTGCTGTAGTCAGACTTTTTTCTTATGGACCATATTCATTGTCTATCTTTACTTGGTAGTTCACACTTTGATTAGCTGTGTTATGTTTGGTTGCTTTTTAACTATTAAAGTTGAATCAAAGGAGGTATTCTTTGAATAAACTTGAGTAGGGACCTAGAGATGATGAGAGTTAAAATGGATCTGAGCTAAGTTATTTCTTTCTTCTCTGCTGTGTTCCTGGGAGCGTTAAGCCCTCTCTTGCTGCCTCTCTTAGTGCTTAAATCACTAGCTGTGATCCAAACATGGCATTCCTCAAAGTTCCATCTTCTGGACTTGGGGAAATCTACCCTATCCATCAAGACTCAAGTCAAATATTACCTTTCCAGTGTAGCCTTCCACACCACCTCCCAGAAGGAATGATCCCTCCTCTCCTTTCAGGCTGTCCCAGCACTTTATATACATGTGCATGAATTCCTATATATGCACTTCTGCTATAATACTTTTGGGATTATATAACCATTTTTGGTTGATGTGTTTATTTGGATGAGGGGTGTACAGGGCCTCTGATCATAAATGTTTTATGCTGTGTAGGCCATAGGGTCTCTGTAGCAACTGCTCAGTTCTGCCATGCCATGGGAAAGTTGCCAGAGACAATAAGCAAATCATTGGGTGTGGCTAAGTTTCAATAAAGCTTTGACCAAAGGCCAAAGGTCAACAGTTTATGACCTCTGATGCAAATCTTCAAGACAGGAAGGCCTGTGTTGCTTATAGTAAAGTCTCCTAGATCATTGATCTTCATATAATACACTAGGTCTTTAACCATTTTCCCCAATCTGTGAGGACACCTGAACAACAGGATTCATTTTGGACTGAGAAATTTTAGAAAGAATTTTAGTTAACATATGTAACTCACATCCAATATAAGGCAGGTAAGCTACCTGTTCAAGACACCACACTCAAGTGGGCACATGGATGTGTTTTCATTGCCCTATCATGTTGACCCACACAGGGTTTCAGATTTTGATTAGCTGATAATATTTTAAAAAGAGTTACTGAAAATACTAAAACATTTGACAGCTTAGAAGATGTGGCCATAGTCCATCTACCTTCACTCATGGTAACAATCAGTTGGCTCTGAGTAATAGCTATCATTTGAAAGGAACACATAAGGGGCATCTGGGTGACTCAGTTGGTTTAAGTGTCTGACTCTTGATTTTGGCTCAGGTCATGACCTCGAAGTTGTAAGATCAAGCCCCACTTTGGGCTCCATGCTGGGCATGGAGCTTGCTTGGGAATCTCTCTCTTCCCTCTGCCCCACTCCCCTGCTCACACACTCTCTACCTCTCTCTGGAAAAGAAAGAAAGAAAAGAAAAGAAAAGAAAAGAAAAGAAAGAAGAAAGAAAGGAAGAAAGAAAAAGAAAAGGAGCACGTAATCCCCAGGTCTTGACAGTCACCACTACTCTCTTGTTCTCCAGCACCAAGTGCGAGTGTCCGCTGCCATTTATCATCTTACATACACTTGGACTCTTTCTTTACGTTACCTGTATGGTTTCCCTGGCCATTTGAGTTTGCAAGTCCAGATATAGGTATTAAGAATTCCTGGATAATTTCAGAACATGAGCTCTCCACTTTCCTTGCAACCATTTCTGTTTTTCCCTCCTTGGACACCCAAGGTAGACATACCAGTTTTGGGGATGAAATGAATTCTAAAACTGTATGCCTCAAAGCTGAGAGTGGCCTAAAATTCTTTTTGCTCTATATTCAAAACAACACTTCTCCTTTCCTCCAGCCTGGATCCTGCCTTCTTCTCATTGTGCAAATCTCTCATGTTAGCTCATATTTCTACTTTTCAGGTTCTTCTTAAAAAATGCAAATACTCATTTACTTTTTAAATATAAAATATAGGCACTGGCTAATAAGCGCTGAAAGTTCTAGTAGAAAGTGCATCTGGATGTTTATGGTAGCCACTTGCTATACCTGAATGGATAAGCACAAAGAGAACCACCCCCACCTTGATTTTGGCAGGAGAACACATATCCTTGTGATCACTGCCTCACTAGAGGACTGGGCTGAGTTATATACTCAATTCATCTAGCTTGCCTCATGTCCTGCAGCCTGCATGTGGGACACAGAAGGAATGGGCATATAGTTCAACTAAGCCCTGTAACAGCAGCCATATTTATGGAGCACTGTCTATATCCAAGAGTATCCTAAGATCTCTTACATGTATTATTTTGTTTCTTCCTCCTGATACACTTGTGGACTATATACTATTAAATTTATTTTATTGCCAAGAAAAATGACACAAAAAGTTAGGTAATTTGCCAAGGTCAAATGGAGGAGCATGGATTAGGATGCAGGAAATGTAATTTCAAAGTATATTCTCCTGATCTCTAATCTTAACAGCCACCTCCTCCTCACACTTAACTAGATGTCCTTTTAGCCAAACCAAGACTCTTGTTCAAACAAGTTCAAACCAAAGGTAGTGCCAGCAATTGACTAATTCAGCTATCACACTGAAATCTAATGGTAGTAAGACTGCATTCTAGAACTACCCATATTCTTCTTTAGTAACAGATTTACTATTTCTAGGCTTAAAGATGCCAGGTTATTGGTAAAAATTTTAATGGATACTTTAAAAATTGCATTATAACTTTTTTAGTCTATACTTGGAATGACACTGCTCAAAGCTTGATATTCTCTGGATACTCTATTTGCTGAGATTTTTATTTTTATGACCAAAGTGGGCATTTGGTTACAGCTGCTTTAAAATTTTTCTGAAATAAAGATTAAAGTTGTACCTTAAAACAGGGAACTCTGGGACCTCCATTTCCCATCTGTCTGTGTTATAATGGACTCAAAATTACTTTCTGGGGAGGATCTTGGTTGCCTGGGACTACTCGTATGGCTCATAGCTAAGCAAAACCAGGTACCCTTCCACTGAGGCATATCTCATTGTTAAACACCCTGACTTCCACAGGAGGGTATTAATTCTACCCCCCGGCTTGACTAAAAAAAGCACATGGCTTAGCACTTCCTGACAAAACAGAGAAGCTATTCTCCATGTACTTCTCTAAGAATATACCTTAAATTAATTACTAATCCAGAAACATCTTTCAAAAACTCGGCTGAGAGAAGATTACTTTGGAGAACTGCCCCAAAACTATGTCTGTTCCTCAGAAACAGCTTCTTTCCTGTAACATCCAAAAAAATTAAACAGAATATATATTCACTCTTTTAATAAAATTTCAGGGACCTCACAGACACAAAGTGAGGAAAGGATGCTCCATATTCCAACCCCAGAAGTGATGGCAGATCATCAGAAAGTGACAGTCTGAACACATAAGGTTGAATCTGATGGAAGTATTCTCGTCTTTCACCGAATTGATTTTCCATTACTTTTGCCATGGCAGAGGCACTGGTCCACACTGAGGGACGATATAGGGAAGAGCTGATGAAGGTTATCATGGCTTCTGATGAGGATGCTTTTCATGACATTATAGAGAAAGACTTATTAGAGAAATTTCTCTTGGGTCTCAGTATCAGGCAGAATGGGGCTTCTCCAAGCAGTGGGTTTCATTTCACTTATGAACACTATGAATCATGTTTGCCCCTTCTCTTGAGCTGAAGTGCTCACTGTCAAATGTGGGTTCCCTCTATACAAAGAAAGTTGGACATCAATGATGGGCTGAGTATCTTCCTGTCAAACAGTAAAAACTTTTTGAATAAAAAAGGGTAGAAATATGCAATTTGTTTTTTTTTGTTGTTGTTGTTCTTGCTTTTCAGTAATGATTAGTTCCAATAATGCCCCAGTTGCTACCATGAAATCCTGAAAGCTATCTTCTTCCTCAGGCCTACACAATTGATTCTGCTTTAACTCCATCCACTTATAACTGTCACTACCCACCTCTTGGCCAACAGCACCTCTCTTCTGGGCCACCCCAGTATCTTAACTGGTCTTATTCCCTTCTTGTCTGGTCCATTGCCCTACCCAACTTATTCTCCAAGCTTCAGCGATGCTGGCAACTCTATTTTGGCTTCCCTAAGCCCTCTGGCCTAGGTTACAGTCTAACCTCCTTAAAAGACCTTTAAAGTCCCTGGAAAATCTGAAAGCACATTTTCACATAACCCATGGAATCTCTCTTCTTCACAAGTACCACGTTCCCTCCTCCCTCTTTTGGACATTTGCACACACCATTCTCTTTGCCTGGACACCCTTATTTCAAACTCCTGGCTTTTACCTAGTTTTCAGTTCTCAATGTAAATGTTCTTTTTTTAGGGGGAGGTTTTCCTAGACTTTTAGCTTGGGTTACACATTCCATTACATGCCTTCAAAAACCATTATGATTTGGACCTATTATATTTGACTGTGGTTACTAGTTGGAGAGTTGGTTTTCTCAGCTACCCCACGGGACAAGGAGTGTCCTGCATCTGTCTTGCTTACTGCTCTAGTCCCAGCACTCGGCATATTACAGGCACTCAATAAACATGGGCTGATTGACTGAATGAGACAAATCACCATTAAAACACCAGAAATTAGAAATTAATCAACGTCAATACAAGATTCCCGGCTAGCATATCTTAAGCGAACCCACACATGTAATAAAACAACCTGCAAAGTTGCTCTTAGTTAACATAAAAAAATCTGCTGTATTTGATTGGTCCTTTTCTATCTGCCAATATTTTCACACTAAAATAGAGAAGAGGAGAATTCACACAAGCATGTCACTCCTGGGTTGATTGCTTACTCAGTTGCCATAAGTTGCCCTGGATAATGGAGCAATAAAAGATAAAGTACATCTTCAGAGATCTTTCTGTTATCAAAAGATAGTGTTATTTAGACTTAGAGAAAGACTTTGGTTGTCTGAGAGTAACTGGAGGAGAGAGAAAATTACCAAGTAATAGAGAGATCTCATTTAGTTGCCAAAGTCACCAGTAACCTCACACTCCACCTGCACAGTCCCTATAAAACAACTTGATCATAACATTAGTAGTTTCTGCCTACCTGTTAAAATAAGTTGTGCTGTTAATTTTGGGGGGGCATGGTACTTTTTCTGGGACATGGAGGGGTACATACTACGAAGACAAGCAATATCACAGACTTCTATTCTTGGGCTGTAAGTATGGAAGTCGACCAGCATGGTCCAGCAAGTACTTGGCTTCGCTTCTTTTACTTCTGGCATCTTGACTCTGGCTCATTTATAAATTCTAATGGGATGGTCCTCTTTGATATCTATGAGGACCAGATAGGTTAGAACTTCCATAAAATTCAGACAAAAAGATGACTCTTACCTATGCTAAAACAAACATTTCAACTCAAGGATGCATCTAGGATATTTCCAAATTAGTTAAAATGCTCATTTACTTGCAAATAGAGAGGGGCTCCTGAAATTCTATCCCACTCAATTTCTCAGACTCTGCTACACCTGAGGCCCCGGGTCCTACGAGATCCTCTGTGCCCCCTCTTCAGTGCCTTCTGTTGTTTGTAGCTAAGAAAATCTCAACTAATAGAGCAAGGAAACTCAATTAATAAGATATCAGATATATGGTAGTCTAAAATACGGGCTCTTAGAGGAGAAAGAGAATTACTTCTTAAACTTATCTCTGTGGGACAGAATTTGGGTTCTCCTTAAAGAGAAATTATCTTCCAAAATGAAAGATGGAAGAATCCCAAGCACAGTTATAAACACTGACTTCTTCCGCGTCTAGACGCAGCACAATCAAATAATCATCTTTGCACATGTACACACACTCACCAAGGTATTACCTGCCCCTTTCTTACAACTGAGATTTATAGACTTAAATGGCCATCCATAGTTAAAAACATTCTTTTTTATGAATCACCAAAAGACAAACAAAAATATTGTGAATTAAATGGTGATATAAAACTTTCTTCCACTTGTTTATTTTATTCTCCTTGAAGTGGTTCTTTTCAGATTTAGCACATATTTCTAGCATATTCTTGTGCATAAACAAGGGAAACCTGAGCTGAGTGTTTTGGTTAAGGTACTCCTAACACGTCTTTATACTTAAGCGTCCACTCCTTCCAAATCACTGTTCAGTTCAGTATTTTATAACTACACATTTCTGAAAGAGAGAAGCATTTCTTCAAAGAGTGGTCCACTATCGGTGCACCTGGTTGGCTCAGTGGGTTAAAGCCTCTGCCTTCGGCTCAGGTCATGATCCCAGGGTCTTGGGATTGAGCCCCACATTGGGCTCTCTGCTCGGTGGTGAGCCTGCTTCCCCGCCCCCCAACTCTGCCTGCTTCAATGCCTACTTGCAATCTCTGTCTGTCAAATAAATAAATAAAATCTTAAAAAAAAAAAAAAAAAAGAGTGGTCCACTATCGTTTCTAAGCTGCCAACCAGTTAGCAGGTTATCATGCTAGAGCTTTCGTGATCTTACCAGGTGTCAATAACCTAACCTACCTTCATCAAACGGTTCTTAAATGGCTATCTTAAACATCAGGAAGTTATGCTTGTCTGGTTGTGTGACTAGAAACAGCCATCATGCTCATGCAAAGAATGGCAAGTATGAGAGAGAGATCACAAGTAAGCAGAGAGGCAGGTTGAGAAAGAGAGGGAAGCATGCTCCCCGCTGAGCATAGAGCCCGATGTGGGGCTCGATCCCAGGACCCTGAAATCATGATCTGAGCAGAAGGCAGAGGCTTAACTCACTGAGCCACCCAGGTGCTCCTGAATCCTGATTTTAGGGATATGGGTGTGTGGAGTGCGGAGGGAAGTGTATCTTAGAATCAATGAAATACAAGTTAGAGACTCACCCCCAGAACAGAAAGTAAAACCCCTTTAAAGCAGGCTTGATCATTTTTACCTCTACCAGAACAAATAAGTTTTAACTCAAAGATGCTCTTAGAGAATTTCCCAACTAGTTAAAACTCTCCATTATTTGCAAGTAGAGTAGCTTTGTGGTAGAATCCACCCAAACTGATCATTATTCCAGCTGGCCAGTTTGGGAACAAGGGTCTTCTTAAGTGAAAGGAATTTTACCACAAGCTGTCCTGATCCAGATGAGGCAGAAGTTTCATGAGCGATGATACTTTTTACCCTTCCCAGCTATACAGAGATAGAGTGGGTTCAACAGGACAGACTTGAAACACTAGTGGCTTAAACACATCATTGCCTACCTTTCCCCAACACTTCCTTACCCATGATGATGATACAAACTTGATGCCTTTTAACACCCAAGAAACCCAACTAGTTAAGCAGGGGTGTCAGTTGACAACATATATTTTTATACATCATCTTCCAATCACTTGAACGTTCTGGTTAATTCACAAATGACTTCACACATAAAATCCGGGAATGACATCGATAATTTCCAGGGGAACACAGTCTCATACACACACTCTCTCTTCCTCTGCCTTCCAAGGAAGAATGGGCAGTGCCCACGCAACTAAGCTTTCCTATTCTCCACTCAGGGTCCTTTCTTTCTGCTTGGTGGCCATTACTTGTTGCTGGGGAACTTTCTAGCCAGAGCTCTACTTATTACCCTGTAATAAAAAAGTCTTTCTTAAATCTATGGTCTACATCCCAGCTGGGTGGCAAGACTACACCTGTGAAACCCTGGGTCCATTTCTAGCAGGGAAGCTTCTAAGGACTTAAAAACAGTACTCATATTTGAAGAATAAAGGGGCAGTTCCATTATAACCAGGAAATTTTATAGAAAAGAATAATAATACAAGTTATTCTCCTTCCACTAAATAAAGTAATTACCTTTTTTTAGCCCTTACATTCGAAAGACGACTTTATTCTCCAAATAAGAAAACAAACAAGCTAAAAATATTTCCACTGGACATGTATTGTTAAACTAAGAAAGGAGGGGTCTTAGGGTTGTCAAAATAAACGTGATATGAAAACTTAGACTTTTAGGAAATTTACAGCGTCGCTGAAATGCATTGCAGCAACAGTAATTTAATTTCCTTATCAGTCTCCCGAGAGAAACTGGGAACAGAATGTACCCAAGTCCAAGAAGAATTCCTGAAGGAAAGGCAGAAAGAAGCTAATTGCAAACACTGGTACCAGACTGTGTCAGTTGAGATAATGCAAATACAAAGGGGCAAAAGCAAGGAAATTATCAGTGAGAAATGGAAACAAGAAGAAAAAGATCAGAACAAAAATAAATCAAATGACAGATCACTTTATAACAGGATGTGTTTTAAAATAAATGGCAAGTCAAGACAAAGCCACATGAAAAAATACTGGCTTTTAGTGATGCTGCATATCTATCAGAACACCAGAAAAAAGTAGGTATTCACTAGATAAGTAGAAAATAGCCTAACATTCAGAAAAAAAAAAAAAAAAAAAACAAAAAAAAAAAACATTGAGGATCTAGCTGAAAAGAACACAGAAGATTTCGCAGTCCCTGTAATTTTTATATCATGATGCTGATAGGACTCTGCATTTAAAAAAAGTACATTGAACATTAATTTCCTATGTACCAGGGTTGGAAAAACACAAGTTTTTATAAGGAAATGCTACTTTTTAATACCCCATACTGCAGAAAGACGAGCTAATATATCGGGGCACCTGGGAGCCTCAGTTGGCTAAGGGATTTCAGCTCAGATCATGATCTCAGGGTCCTGAGATTGAGCCCTGCATCAGGCTCTGCACTCAGTGGGAGTCTGCTGGGGATTCCTTTTCCCTCTCTCCCTCTGCTCCTCTTCCACACCCCACCCTGTCTCCCTAAAAACAAAACAAAAACAAAAACAAAACCTAGTATAAGAAAATGTCTCTTAAATTTAAAGGATATGTTTAAATTATCTTCTATGATTTTTGAGACATTTTGTTACTACTGTAGTGTCATAGTTCAAATGGATTATGTTTTCAAATAGGATACTTACTCGATGCTGGTATTATAAATTAGTAAATAGATCAATATGTCTTTTAACATCAGCATTTTTCAAACTTTACAGTGTATACAAATCACCCAGTGATCACATAAATGCAGAAAAATTCAGAAAGTCTAAACAGAGGCCCTAGAATCTGCATTTCAACAAACTTCTAGGTTAAAGATGCTGAGGCTGATGGCCTGTGGACCACGATTTAAATAGCAAGGCTCCCCAGGTGGCCTCTTTGTGGTGGAGTCTTTTACTAGCTATACGGGAACCAAAAGGATGCCCAACTTCCACTCAGAACCATGGCTCTTCTCATTGAGGTATTTTGGTTTAAGATCACCTATGCCTAAATAAGGGAGAACTTCTCTCAGAGGCTGCTTTCCCTTTTATTTAAAATCACTATCCCAACCAAAACACTGAACAGCTGGCTAATATCTGTGAAATGACAAATTAGGTTATAAACGGAAATATAGACTCCTGCCCCCTAGGAGTTTAGTGTCTAACACTAAGGCATTGGTATTGGTGTGTATGTGATACTGCAAACCAGAAAACCACACCAAAGCAGATGTGTGTTGTCAAATAACATCCAAATCAAAGGTTTAATTTGTTCTTGGAATGAAAGGACAGAAAACGAATATAAAATTTGGTGGAAACAGATAATGTCACTTAGGAAGCCCAAACTGCAATACATATTATTGACACGTGAGTTCTCTTTTGGACAATTCCTAGGAAAGGGTGTGATATTTCAGAAAGATAAGAAAGCAGTTTTCCAGGCACCCGGGGAGAGCATTTCTACATGCACAACACACTACCCCTGTCAATAGTATTTTGGTGGTTAAAATAGATATTTACTAATAGTGATCAGGGATATGCAAATCAAAGCCACAATGGGATGTCACCTGACATCAGTTTAGATGGTTATTATTAAAAAAAGTAAAGGTGTTGGCAAGGATGTGGAGCTTTGGGAACCCTGCACACTGCTGTTAGGACTATAAATTGGTACAGGCATTATAGAAAACAGTACGGATGTTCTCAAAAACCTAAAAATAGAGCCACTATATGATCCAGCAAACTCTCTTGTGGATATATACTCAAAGGAAATGAAATCAGCACCTCAAACAGATACCTTCATTGTTGAGTCCATTGCCATTATTCTCAATAGCCAAGATATAGAAAGAACTTGAGTGCCCTTGATGGAGAGTATTTAAAAAAAAAAAAAAAAAAGATTGATGTGTGTGTGTGTATACCCACATAATTATACACATATAATTACTCAGTTTTTTCAGAACAGGAGATCCTGTCATTTGCAACAACATGGCTGAAATTGGGGAGCATCACTCTAAATGAAATAAGCCAGGCACAGAAAGAAAAATATTGCGTGATCACACTTAGAACTGGAATCTAAAAAAGTCATATGCACAGAAGCAGGGAGTAGAACGGTGGCTGCCAGAGGTGGGGAGATGTTAGTCAAAGGGTACAAATGGCCACTATGGGGGTGATAAATCTTCAGATCAAAGGTAGAACATAATGATTATAGTTAATAGTGTACTGGATATACTGAATAACTGGAAATTTGCTATGAGATTTCAGGTGCTCTCACAACAACAGCAAAGGAACTGTGTGAAAAGACGATCTGTTCATTAGCTTGACTATAGTAATCTTCACTATGTATATAAAATCGTGATATTGTACACCTTAAGCATATACATTTTATACATTTTTTATTTTAAAAAAGATGGTAGAGAACTTAAGAATAGCAGTTAGCACTTAACAACTAAAATTAAATATAGTTTTAACTCAAATATCATTGAAGCTTTTCCTAAAATTATGCCACTAACTTTACCTCCCAAGGCTTTATAAAAATATATCTCTCAGTAAATGAAATCAAAACAGTATTAGGATTGATTACTTGCATCTGAAAAAACAAGATGGATTTGTTATGAATTCTAGACTTCCTTGCTGCCATGGCCATACAAGTGTTTAACTGGTATGAAAATAATCCTGCCCAGCTTTGGAAAAACTCAACAGGCTGGAATAAGAGCCAAGATGTTACAAATACCTCCCCATTCCACTGTCTCTTTTCTGTCAAACTCATAAAAATGTATATAATCCGTGCACATTGGTAAAAGCACACTCTATTTATGTCAAAGTAAACTTAAACTTGGAGCTTTATGTGTCTTTCACATAATGTAGCTCATTGTTTGCTTGAGAAATGAGGATGAGAGATCTTGGTACCTGGGGCAATGCTGAGGTTATTCAATTTGAGTTGGGTAATTAAGAACAGATTCTTACTACTAAAGCCTGATCAGTTTAAACTGTTACAATATAGAAAATAATACTTCTTCCTGCGATTTTGAAACTTAATATCTTTTAAAATGGGAAAAGCCAAAAATGATTTCTCTCCCAGAGCAAGACACAATTATAGCCGTCTAAGGCTTCAGCGACATGACTAAACTAAGCCAATTTATTGGATTATCTTTCCCCTTCGCCATGTCAAGAGGCACTATATTCTCTCATTGGAAGAAATCTTAATATTTAAAACACAATTTGCTCTTAATTGTGAAGCAGGCGGTGCTTTTAAAACATTTCTAAAAGTCAGAAATGTGTTAGTGTAGACAAAAAAAAAAAGCATTGAAATATCTAATTTTGAGTCCTTGGCTCTTCCATTTACCAACTCAGTGATTTCAAACATCTCAGAAGTCAGATCTCCTTTTTTGCAAAGTTGTTCAGAGACATGAGGCAAGGACTGAATACAGTAACACATACGAATACCCTTTGAAAACTAAGGAATACTATAAATATACTAGTTTTGTTTTTTGAGGCCATAACAGGAGCAGCAACCATGAAAACCATAAACTGACACATGTTGACATATATTTAGCCTAGACACGATAAACTGTCAATTTATGAGGACAGTCATCCCTATATCCCATTTTTAGGGTTTTGTTTCCGGGACCAGTCCTGGCATGAATTTCTGCGTCAGTCAGGAGACAGAAATGATACTGGGAGTTTAACTGGATCTAATGTCAAGAATTTTTAACCAGATACTGTAGAACTAAAAATTCTCCAAAAATGGAAAAAGGGAACAGAAGCATTATAGTTAATAATTACAGGAATCAGCTTTCACTCACAGGCTGGAGAAACAAAGGAAGAGTTTGGAACAATTTCAAGCTCAAAGACAGGACCTACACCTCCAAGGAAAGGACTCTGCCTGACAGGTGCTGCTGGCTTTGAAACCTGTTCTGGGAGGGCTGGAAAAGCTGCAAACTTGATCAGCTGAAGCTTTTGAAAGAAACTGGTGCTTCATGGGTGAAGAGCATGGCTGAGGTAGGGCTGGAAGGAAGGGAAGCAAACCAGGGAAGTCATATTCAAGATGACCCCATTGGTGTATAGCGATACAGGGGCAAAATATCGTCTGCATGACGCCAAGGCTCAAGATCTTTGCTTTATATCTCACTGTTTCCATATAAAGATTAATTTTGTATGGCGTTGCTACCTGGAAACTGGTAGAGAATATTTGAATTAGAAGACGCAGAAATACTGCTAACATGGTGAAGCTAATTTTCATCGATACCGGTTTTAGCAAAGTTTAAAAGTAAGCTTTATCTATCTATCTATATAAAACGTTATATATAGGTATAAACGTTTATATATAAACAATAGTTCATATATAGTTCTAATTTTAAAACTTTGTATAATTTGAACATAGTAAAAATGGCGGGGAAGAAAGATGGTTTCATAATTGTTAAAATGTCATAAGATCTATACACAAACATGAAAACAAAACATCGCCGCAGAGACTGAGATCCATCAAAATTCTCCTCCTCTTCCCCGTCCCTGAGCGAGACTACACTACCCAGGTGCTCTTCCAGTCACGCCTGGCCATGTGACTGAGTCCCAGCCAATAGAAATGTGAGTGGGCGCAGTATGCGGAACTTCCTGATCTGGCCCGGAATACCTCCCACCCTTGTGCCTTTATCTCTTCCTCTTTTTCCAGGTGGGTTCAAAAAACATCTAAAATTAGGAGATGGAAGAGACTCAATTCAGAAGACGCCTGGAGAGGTGAATCCTCTTGTGCAGGATAAGTACTGGTGACCTCCACGCCTACCTTGGGCCTTTCTGTATAGGGCTGAGCCATTTCACGTCTGAATGGATTCATTGTCATGGCTCAATGTACCCTGAACTGATATACACGTGATTTGTAATAATTATATTAGCAAGACTTTAAAAATCAGAGGACCTATTATTTATTAAGCTTTGATTAAAATGTTAGGAACTGTGTAGTCTCTCCATATTACATATATTTATAAAATACCTTGCCAGGCCTTTACTCAGAACATCTCTATACTTTGCACATGGCACAAAAGAGCCCAGTTCGATTCTCTTACAGTTCAAATTAGAGGAGAGAATAAAAATAGAGAACAAAGGGAAAGATTTATCTGGGGACACCTTGTGGATCAGCTGATTAAGTGTCTGCCTTTGGCTCAGGTCATGATCCCAGGGTCCAAGGATCAGGCACCCACATAGGGTTTCTTGCTTAGCAGGGAGCCTGTTTCTCCCTCTGCCTCTGTCTACCACCCTGCCTACTTGTGCTTTCTGTCAAATAAATAAATAAAATCTTAAAAAAAAAAAGATTTATCTGTAAGATAAATAAGATCACCAATAGAAACAAAAATGGACAGCCAATAGCTTAGTGGAAAAGCAAGAGGCAGAAGGAATACACAAGCCATAGAAGAATGAATGCATGTAGGGCCATTTGGTGTAGGGCTATAGCTCCCCTGACCCTTCAGAATTTTCCAAAGGAATCACAGTAAAATTGCTCCTTTCAATAGTTGGCATTTATAAAGATGGTTAAGTGATCAAAAAGTCATGTTCCAAAGTTCTGTTTAAGAAAGCAGGGAAGTGTTACAAGGTGCCTGTGAATATTTTTCAACTGACACGGTCAGCATAAGAAAGAAAGAAAAAAGAAAAACAAAAGAAAATCCTTCTGCCTAAAGGCTGTGTTTTAGTTAGCTGGGAAATTATACAGAACAGTACAAATTTAAATGACAGTACATGACCACACATTTGTTTATCTAAGAAACCGCCCTTCGTAACACCGGGACTGTAAATTCTGTAGGAAACTCAGATGGGGGTTAGATTTGATAAACTGAAGAATATCAGGAACAGTGTCCATTTTTCTTTTTCTTTTTTTAAATGCAGTCCCATTTTATGGGAAGCCAAACACCTCTTCTACTGATGTGAATCATAAGAGCTCATTCTCTCAAGTTGTTGCCTAGGCGCACGTTCCCTATTTTCAGGTTATCTTTTCACTGCTGTCATTCAGGGGCATACACTGTAAACTGTGTAAGTGATCTCTGCAGCTTTCCTGCTGGGATTAGTAATAGCCATACTACCAAATATTACTGTGCAATCGACCTGAGGCTTGCATTTAGATTACATTTGATTTCTATAGTTGGGAAATGCATGCTTTAATTTTCCTATTATGTTAAAACTGATAATGCATAAAAAAGGAAGATACCTGCTCACAATACTGACTTTATAAAGTGGGTATGATTTGCTTTATAATAGCAATGCTTGTACCACCAAATGTGCATTTATGCTTTAGACCAGCCAAACTCTTGGGGAGGGGAGCGGAAAGCCTGGCGAGTGAAAACACTGGGATGGGAAACAATCCCAACTGTGAGGCAGTTAATAGAAAGTGCTTCTGCTTAGGTCCTTGAAATTTCAGGAGAACTCAAATTTGGTAAGCATGTTCTTACCACCTCTCCCTCCAAAGGTACGGAGGCCTATAAATCGCTGAATCCATTATTCACAACATAAAGACAAAGAAGGAACCAAAACTATCATGTCCGAAGCAGTGCGGTCTTACTTGGCTAAACATATGACTGATACCCTTCATGGCATCACAAATCTTTTGTTTTGTTTTGCTTTTTGTCTCCTGCACATGTACACACTAAACAGCTGTCACTTCTTTTTATACCAGTTATGAATTTTTTAAAAGTGCTATCAAAGCACTTGTTTTACTATCTTTTTACTGTCTTTATTTTTTTTTCTCCTTTTACAGTAGGTCTCAGAGAAGCCTGGGTGCACATCCTAAAGCTCATTAGGTAGGAGAGGAATAACGTCCAGCATGTATAGATTCTCTGTGGGGACTCGGGATATTTGTATGTGGTGTAAACTATAGGGAGCCAAAATAAAAAAAATTCTCTAACCTCCTGAAAGTAATGCAATTATGAAAATATTTTACCGTCAGTGCAAAAATGCTGAAGAAAGAGAATAGAAATAGAATGATTCTTTTCTTCATTAAGAATTTTTCAGTATTTTACCATATTATTCAGTTACACATACTTACAGCAAAGTACACAGATTCTACGCATACAGCTCAATGAATTTTCACTCCTCACAGGACCATCAATTCAGAGTAAGAAATAGAACAAGACCAACAAACAGAAGCTCCCTTTACAGTCATTACCTCCACTCCAGCAGGGAAACTACTCCCGGAACTTTGAACACTGGGGATTCCTTTCGCATATGTGTACCTACGCACTGGAATCAGTTTGTACTTTTAGAACCGTGAACTTTGTCCATATTGTCATATACAGCTGTACTTTGTCTATTCTCCTTGACGTTTATGATATTCCATTGTTGCCAGTATACCCCCAGTTTATTTAACCATTCGAATATTAATGGGCCTTTGTGTATTTTCCAGTTTCGAGCTGTTAGGAATAGTATTAGTATGAGTTTTGTGTACGTGTGTTTTGGTGAACACATGCCAGTGCTTTTTACTAGATTTACGCTTCTCTATAGAATCAAGAGGTCATGAGATGTATGCATGTTCTGGTTTAGTTAATGCTGAGAATTTTCCAAGGTGGTTATCCCAATTTATATTCCCACCAGTGATGTATGGGAGTTCTGTTTGCTTCATACCCTCAACAAAAGCTTGGTATTATCTGTGGTTTTCATCTTAGCCTTTCAGGTAGGTGTGCAGTATAATCACACTACGATTTTAATTTGCATTTCCCTGCTGACTAATGTGAGTAAACAGAATGAGACTTTTTGATATATTTTTAAATAGATGTATATTTTACAGAATCTGGATTCAGTAAAGGATCTCAAAGATGACTGGTCCACGGATATCAAAAGTATGGTACGTTTGTCCCCACTATACCCCCACACCATCCCTTCCTGTACCTTTGGAATGTGGCAAGAGTTCAGTGACCTGGATTCAGCTTCAGAAACCTTCCAGATACAACTCATTGCACAGTCATTGCCAAGCAAACAAAATAAACTCACAAGAGGGATCTTACTGACCAGATAAAGTTTATCAGAAGCAGAAAGGCGGAACTCGTAAAAAAAAGGCTAAGGTAGGCTGTTCCAGGTTTACATTTCAGATTTGCCACTCACTGTGGCAGGAAAGAAGATTTCTCTCTGTGACGCTGCCTTTATCAGGTTGGTATGATTTGCTTTCTAGGAGCCAAATTCAATTCATGGAGCTGAGTGATCCTGGCAAGTTACTTCATCCCTAGAACGTCGTACAACGAGGATGAACTAGAAACAGAGCTGTACCATTTTTGATGCTCATGGTCCTTCCCTTTGGTTTCTCCTGAGCGCAAATCTTTCATAATTTCTGTGATTCTACTTGCTCTTGAACTAATCTTGAATTAATCTCCTTCTTCAAAGCCTGCTGAAGATAGCAGGAATTCAGGGAATGGCCATGAGTTACTGACGTCTTTCCTGATTTTTGTCTAAATCAAGACATGGATGTTGGGTCATTTCATCTGTCACTACAGAAAACAATGCAGGAAGATTGGATGCTGGAATGACCACAAGGAGCAGGTCATCTTCCCTGACACTTCTGATGGTGCCCATGGCATCTGAGGCTTTGTAGAGTTCTCATTTACTCACCTGGTCTCAGCAGAGGTCCTCGTATGGCTTCATTAGCAACAATGAGATCCGCCACTGGCCCACGGTGCACAGGCACTCCTGCCTTTGAAGGAAACTAGGAAAGGAAGGGAAAACAATCAGACCCCACTGGTGGTTCCTTTGAGCCACATGTGCGTGGTTTCAGTACCCTTGGCCTGCTCTCATCTCTGTGAGGTCTCTTCATCCTGCTTGGGCTCCTTCCTTCTCTATCTGTGAAGTGGTTGTTTACATGAGCTCATGGTATCTTGATGACAGTTATGAAATCCAAATTGCTCTGAATCCTCAAATTTCTTTTTCGTCACTCATTTGGAGGCGCCCTCTTACCTGATCCAAACTTATTTTATGGCAAAAGCCTTGCCTAACCTGATGTGAGGTTATTTATTGTCTTTACTTGGTCCACTTTATGGGGAAATGGATATAATTTGCTGTGAAAGGGACGCTGGGCTTAGAGAGTGCTGGCCCAGACTGGGTTGGGAGTGCTACTGATGCATGGCATCTGTACATAATACCTTGCCAAATCTGAAAAATCTTGAATTTTGAAATAACTCTGGCCCCAGGAGTGTTAGATAAAAAACGACACAGACACATACCAATCTCCTAACAGACCTTGCTTTCAAACTGTATGTCTTGTTGAGTGTTTACCCTTTTATTTGAATTATTTTAAGAAGAAAATCAAAACAAGAAGACACAGGTTTTCACCTAATAGAGCAGTCACAAACTAAAAATTTAATAAGGTACCTAGAGTAGAAGAGGATATAGGGAAGCAGAGACCTTTGTACACCATCGGTGGGAATGTATATTGGCATAAACTTTTTGAGAGGCGATTTGCAATTTTCTTGGAGAATTTAAATTGCATATGTACTTTGACCCAGCAACTCTACTACAAAGTACCCTGTAGAGTCAAAAGAGTATGTCAGGTGTGTGTCATATTGAGTATTACATAACAATATAAAAAAGAAAAAGGCTTATTAGTAAGAGACTGGTTAAATAAATTTTGGTGTAAGTACACAAAATGATAAAATGCTTTTAATAAAAAAAAAAATGGAAATGAGGTAGACCTGAATGTAATGACATGGAAAAGTCTCCAAAATAAATATGTAAGTGAAATAAACAATTTGTAGTATAACAAACATAAAAAACACACATATATGATCTTTACAATTTCTAAGGATATACTGATATTTTAGGTAAGCCAATTTCCCCCTTACACATATTTGTATAGAAAATGGCAGGTGGTTATGATTAGGGATGAAAACAAGGGAAGGAGGCTTTCACGTTTCATTATATATGTTTTTAACTTTTTTCTTTTTCATGTGCATTTGCTGCTCTTCCTGGTTCCCAGAAAGACTGTGCAATTCTCAAAGGCCCAGATATAGTAGAGGCCACCGAGCATCTTTCCTGAGATTGCAAATGTCATGAAAGGAAATCTTCAACCACCAAAGACTCCCATCACCTTCCAGTTGAACTTGACCTCCACTGACCCTTCAATACAGACCATAGACCTACAGTAATAAGAAAATCCACAGATGACATCATGGAATTCCAGAGATGACCTTCTGCCAAATAAATCCAATGATCACCTCTGCCTACCCCCCTTAAATGTGCTTTATATAAAGCATGTTGACTACACTGTTAGCTTTCTGATCCAATAGCATGATCTGTGCCTCAGCTCTGGGTGTGTGGCTAAGAGCCAAGAAGAGGCTGTGGTTAGCTAAACCTCAAGCTGAGTGTACTGGTCCAAGATTTTCCACTTGCCACTGCCCACCTCATGCAGCATGTAAAAGATGGCTTATGTAGTGATATCCAGTGGCCTGTGAGTCGTCCTTGCCAATGCCAGAATCTCCAAGTTTTATTGAAACAGTAATCTCAGGATGAGTACTTCTAGGGACCCCTTCAAATCCAATCCCAAAATTTACCTCTGCTCTAAGTTTACCTGGAATTGGAATTGGATTAGAAAGACAATAAAGAACTGAGTTACCTTTCCTTGCTGGCACATAAATATCATGTTGAACAGTCCTCCTTCTGTCCAGTAGAAACATTAAAAAACCAACGGAGTTGGTCAAGCTACTGGCAGATATATGAGTTCTTCAGAATCAGATGCCTGATTGGCCTTCAGCCTTTAGTATCCTGAGTTAAATTCTTCTCTGCTTTCCCTAAACAATTCACCTTCAGAAATTTTTTTTATTGTTGTTGTTAACAATCTAAGGACATGTCCACCTCAGCTGGTCTTCTATGCATCACACTCTTTTCCATGATCTTGGGAGAGTTCGGCTCCTTTTTTTTTTTTTAATAAATCACAGCTTCCACGGTACCTACATTGGTTTCTCCAATCAAGTACTGCCACATCTAAATTCTCTTCACATTACTTATGATTATTTCCTTTACTTGCTCTTTATTCCATTATTGCTGGCTTGCTTCCCACCCCCTCAAATATAAATGTTGTAAAAACTGAAACATTGTTTGTCTTGATTGTCAGTATATTCTCTGGAACACAGGAAATACTGGGTAATCATTTGCTGGTGGAAGGAGTGAACGAATGAACACCCTGTCACCTTCCATCCTCTAGAAAGGTGAGCCAGATGTTTTGCGGGGTGGAAAAGGCAAAGCAGATACTGCTTTTGTTTAGTAGGAAAAGGCTGGGTAAAACCAGGAAATGATATTTTATACTGAATGAAGACTAAAGGCCAAGGAGCCAGGGTGGTCCATTCAGAAAAGTGTTCACAAACAGCCTGTAATGTCTTCCTGCAGCTTTCCTGCTTCTCTGAGTCTGGGGACTAGATTAAAAAAAGGAAAAGTCAATGGAGTTTGGAAGTATATCAAGCTCTCTCCTCAAGTATTTCTGAGAAACACCATGTTCAGGTCTGCCGATGATCACTAAGACCTAGAGAACTGAAACGAAGGCAGCAAAGGCCAAATGTACGACTCCATGGACAGTGGTCTTCCATGGACAGACAGACATCAACAAAATCTTATCACAATGTTTAGCCATCCTCTGCTGTATAACGAGAGCCTTCGTGCGTGTATATGTGTCTGTGTGTGTGTGTGTGTTTTAATTCTGAAAACACTCATGAAAGAGAGGAAAATTGACAGTAATGGAAAAATGTTAATATAATAATAATATCTTAGAAGATATAATTTGATTCAATGATACATATGCATCTTAATCTTGGTATTTTTCAGATGAACTTTTTCCCTGGTAAGTTTTTCTTTTCTAAGACATTATAAATTAAATACTTCACTCAGCATGTTCATATTCTGTTGTATTACTATATTTTTCCTTTCAAGGCTGTTCTTGCCTTCCTCTTTACTCAATGCCACATTAAAAAAAAAATTGGGGCGCCTGGGTGGCTCAGTGGGTTAAAGCCTCTGTCTTCGGCTCAGGTCATGATCCCAGGGTCCTGGGATTGAGCCCCAAATCAAGCTCTCTGCTCAGAAGTCAGCAGGGAGCCTGCTTCCTTTTCTCTCTCTGCCTGCCTCTCTGCCTACTTGTGATCTCTGTCAAATTAAAAAAAAAAATTAAAAAAATTAAAAAAACAATTCACTATCTGCAATAGGTCCATGTCTCCTCTGAAACAGGGATGGACAGGTTAACATTGGACTTTGGTCAAGGGCACAGAAAAAGTGAGCAGGGTAGGGACAATTTTCCTTGGAGCACCTAACAACTGAACTGTCTCTAAGGAGTGTTTGCCTCTTCTGCTACCATTTTTCTTTTTATACTCACTAGCTCCAGGTATGGCTACTTATTCACTTCACCCCCAAAGAGTCATTCTTGCATGCCTTCTCTGTGCTAGACACATAACCAAACATGGTGGTTGCAGCAGTGAAAGGACCAACAATTCCTTCTTTCATGGGGCTGACATGCAAGCCACTCAAAGCAGGTGTGCCACAGGGATGTAGTATCTTAAACATCTCAGAGAGAGCATTTCTAAAAATTCCTTAAACAGTAAGCCTAATAAAATGATGAGTACTTATCATTTAAGCTGGATGCTGGGGAAGAGGAGGATACAATTGAAAAAGGAAGCATTAAAAATTAGATTTCCCCAAAACTAACAACGACCACCAAGACAAACATAGGCTGCCACATAAGCATAGGTCAGTGGTCACCAAGCTTTTCTGCAAAGGATAAGACAGTAAATATTTTAAGCTTTGTGGGCCAGACAGTCTCTATTCCAGCTACTCAACTTTCCCATGGTGGCACAAAATCCTCCACAATGTGCAAATACATGACCACAGCTGTGTTCCAATAAAACTTTATTCATGAAAAGAAATCTGCAGGCCAGACTTGCCCCCACATGCGTTGTTTGCCAATCCTGATTGTGGTCCATCTTTTCCCAACAATCCTTCACAATGAAGAAACTGAATGTATACTAGGTAGAATCCTTTACCCAAGGTTACACAGGTAAGAATTCCCCTAACTCATTCTGTATCCCTAACTACATGTGTTGTTGAATAAGACAAACATGGAGAAAAATGAGCCTGGGAGATACTGTATGCCAGAAGTCTCCAATCTCTCACTGAAGTGCTTTCATTTGGGTGCCTAGTTGTGGTGACAAGAAGTTGGTCAGTGAGAGCTAGAGCAGTAACAGAAATCTTTCTGAAGGAGGTGGGCTGGAAGAATTCCTGACCTGGAATACCCACCCTTTCTTTCCCTACCCACCTGCGCCTGCCTCTAACTACTCTCTCTGCAGATCTCACTTCCAGCTTCACCTCCTGTGGGAAGGCTCCACAGAATCCTCAGGCACTGTCAGAGGCTGCCTCTATGGTGTTCCCATTGCACCTTGTGGAAGTTCACAGTCTTATGTGCACACTGTTCAGCATTTATATTATACTTATTAAAACTAAAACCAGCCAACAAAAACTGACAGTGCTTATCACCTGGCACCGTGGTCTGGTTAATTCCACGTCTGAATCTCCAAAGGACAATGAGCAACTCAAGGGCAGGAACTGTTGGGTTTCCTCTTTGAGTCTAGCCCCTGTTGGTGCAGTACATGTTTGGGATTCATGAGTTGAATTACTGAATTCATAAATAGGGGTCAGATTTGATTGAGCATAAAGGGAGGTGAAAATTACATTTCCTAGAAGGGGAATCACCTATGACCAGGGACATAGTTATGAAACCGAGCCTAAAGAGGTGAGAGCAGTGAAGAGCACAACTGGAGTTGGGACCTGGATGGGATGGCAACCATAGTCTACCATGGGACCTAGATGGTAGACCCATGGTCTACCATCACTTTCCCAGTGACACTGTTGTCCCTGAAGGAGCTTATTTTTCATTACACAGTTGAAAAGTATTTTGACGGTCACCTGGGTGGCTCAGTGGGTTAAGCCTCTGCCTTCAGCTCAGGTCATGGTCCCAGGGTCCTGGGATGGAGCCCCAAATTGGGCTCTCTGCTCAGCAGGGAGCCTGCTTCGCCCTCTTTCTCTGCCTCTGTCTCTGCCTACTTGTGATCTCTCTCTCTCTCTGTGAAATAAATAAAATTTTTTTAAAAAAGTATTTTGATTGAAGACATTTTCATATGTAATTTTAGTGAAATTGATTCCCTCCCTCCCCCAACAAAGCTGTGGTACTATGTTATAAAAACATTTAAGTAACACTCTAAATGTTTTCATGTTACTCTTTTTTAGTACCTGGGGATATATTTGGCTTGATTTCTATTTTAACTTATGCTACTTCTTGTTCTTCCCTTTTTAGCTTCTCTTCCAGTCTTTCTGCTTTAAATTGTTGGGTGCGGTCACTGAATGGTCTTTGGTTTATGTCTATGAAGAGTTTCAGTTTATTATCTATCAAGCCATGTGTCTTTCTGTTTCCAGTGGGTCTCTGAGTTATGGTACAAAAATGACAACATGATGGACAGAATCTTGACTACGCTGTCACCAGCTGCTCTAGCTCTACCTTTCAAATCACTTGTACCCTTTTAGCTTGATCACTACAAAGAGCTAGAAGAAACAACCATGAGGCAAGGTATTAGGATGTGTTGAGATGCTTATTTGATTCTTAATGCTATTAATAAAGGTTTATCTGTCCCTTCTTGTTCATTCCCGCAGGCTGGGGAAGCCCCTGAGAGGTTTCAGGTAGCTTATGATGAAACATCATTTCATATCCTATATCATCTTCGACGATGAAGTAGGTACCATTTTTCTACCGAGGGGCCTATTCTCTTTTTGACAAGATTTTGTCTATGAATAGATTAGTCTTCCCAGGAGCCTCAGCTGATGGGTGATTAATATGCAGGGTCCACCCCCGGATTAATCATCTTGAGATACTTGGAGGATACTAGGAGGTGAAACACCCACCTAACCCAGGTAAGAGCAGCTAAGCTGTCCTCTTTCCCTCCCTTTCTTGTCTCCTCTCCCTAGCATTTTCACGACATTTTAAACACAGGTTCCTCACAGCAGGATGAAAACAGAACAAGTCAAGTGATGCCAAAGTCAAAACTTGAAGTCACTTATTGGTTGAGAAAGGTACAACGAAAAATAATAAAAAATTTACTAAGTTATAGGGGAACATTTGGCATATATTATAAAGCATTGTAGGATTGGTGACTAAGGACTTAAGTCAAATGACTGGGTTTTTTGAGTCTGTATTAAAAATTATTGATTTAGATACAATTTCTCCCAACTCTTCCCACAATTTCTACAATGGTATCCAACCTTGCATAAATAGCTAGCTCCTTTTCCCCACCCCCTCCTGGGGGAAGGTCATACAAATTCACAGTTTAAACAATTTATATCCCATTAACACCTTCCCCACTCCAATATGCTGGACCCTTACTTCTTTCACAGACATTGTCATAAGAACCCATCTAGCCTAACCCAAGCAGCTATCGAGTGAGCTCCAGTGGGGGACACTTGGAAAAATATGACAAAAACCAGCCACATTGAATGAACACGCAACAAAGGACATTAGGGAAATTGGCTAATATACTGAATTACTTAAAATTACAATGTTGAAAAAAAAATTGCGGTAGTAGGGAAATGATGCCAATTAGTGGCCCAGTAATGGGCAGGGGGAAAGCCACTTTGCCATCTATAACTCAGCCCTTCACTTCTCAGACAGTGAATGCCTGCTTTTCTGCCATAAGCACGCAACTATCTGGAAGACAGAGGTCTCAACTGCATTGAGATTTTCAGGAGAAAACAAGAGGTGCCAGTTAAGACATCACCATGAACTTCAAAGTGCAGGAAGGAAGGGCTGTAAATGACTAAAGTGAAGTCAGATGACAATACTTACCGCTTTCTTTTTTTTTCTCCAGAGGCCAATTTCTTCATTTTCCTTTTTTGCTTTTTGATGGTACAGTACTCCGGCCACCCCCAGAAAGATTCCAGAATCCTCCCTCAGTTTTTTATTCCTGCAGTTGGCAACCTACACTACCAGGATATCCATCTTTAATACAAATCTGAATGCCTTGTACTGTCATTTGGGTTTAAATATATTTCCCCTGAGCTCTGGCCTCAGTAAAAATAGCAGACAGCTGGTCACCCATGTTCCACATCATAAACCTGTTGGGAAGAAGTATGGCCAAGGGCTTTGGCTTGCATTGGAATCACTCAAAAAGCTTGTTAAAAACACAGATTTCTGGACTCCACCCTCAGGATTTCTGATATATATGTCTGGTGTGGAATCCCAAAATCTGCATTTCTAAGTTCCCACTTGGTACCGATGCTACTGGTCCAGGAACCGTGCTCTCAAAATCACTGCTTTTAACCAATCCCAAAGTGACTATCTCAAAAGATAGGGCAGGGGTTCCCAAATTCTGCTGCATCTCAGAATCACCTCGACAACTTTGACAATCCCAATGCATCTTATACCAAGTGAATCAGAATGTGTGTGCAGGCATTCACAGTTTTCAAGCCCAGGCATCTGTATTTTCAAAGATCTCCAGGTGATCACAAAATACAGCCACATTTAAGAACCACTGAACCGGGGCGCCTGGGTGGCTCAGTGGGTTAAGCCACTGCCTTTGGCTCGGGTCATGATCTCAGGGTCCTGGGATCGAGTCCTGCATCGGGCTCTCTGCTCAGCGGGGAGCCTGCTTCCCTCTCTCTCTCTCTGCCTGCCTCTCCGACTACTTGTGATTTCTCTCTGTCAAATAAATAAATAAAATCTTTAAAAAAAAAACAAAACAAAAAAAACCCCACTGAACCTTGGGATGAGACCCAAAGAGAAAGGGCATTAGACCAGAGCCCAGGGGGAGGAAGAGGAGGAAGAACACCCCTTATTAATCATGACCTTGGGACCCTCCTACTTATCTAGTCTCTCTCTCTCATCTGTCAAAGAGGTGACCACCCCTTTACTTGCCTCTCAAGCACCAGTAGCAAGAAAAATACATCAAACCAGCAAAATGGTTTTGAAAATTAGGAAGGGGCCTCCAGATGAAAGGCATAGCAAGGAAGGTGGTGCTGCCTAGGGTGAGATGCAAAGGCTTTGCCAGTGGGAAGACCCAGGTCAGCACCCTGCTTCTGCCTAGCTCTGCAACCTGAGCAAGTTCATTGAGCTGCTCTGTGCTGCACTTTCCTCCTTTGTAAAACCACAATGTCATTTCCTTCCTCATGGGGTTCCTCCAGAGCAATTTTGCTATTTGCCCAGAACATACTGGAGAACGACTGCTAGGGCATATTTGACGGGTGTATATATTACACATGCCATGATCCCTGGATGTGGTGAAGGCCTCCTTTTGGGTAGACATTCGAACAGAAGTCAGTGAAGCAAATAGTGGAAAAGCTGAAAAATAGCATCAGAGAGACATCACATAAGGGGACAGGAGACCATTGTGGGTGTGTGAAGATTCAACTCAGTTTAAATAACTCAGTGACTGGGTCTTGAGGCAGCAGCTTCCTTAGAATTAGGGAGCTCCACGCTTTTTCCTCCTCCACCTGCACAGGACTCATTTACAAAGTGGCTTGTTCTTCAGACACCCTATGTACTGGTAGGTAATCTGAACTTGAAGGTACCTTCAGATCTTGAATCTTGTTTTTTATTTGGTGTATACAAGTTCTTCCGCTGGACTAGACTGCAAGCTCCTTGAATTTCTTGGTTTCTGTTTTTCTAGAGAACCTCTGGGTTGATAATTTTGGGTGCTTAACGGTCATCAATTTCTCATCACTTTCCACAATGCCCATCTTAAATTACTACTACATGGCGTAATTGAATACTTCTTCAACAATCTAAATGCTATCTCTCTACTTAGAAGTCTTCCAAGGTTTCCCATCATTCATAGGGTCCAGTTTAGCCTCCTTAGGTTGGTAAGGCTCCTTAGTTGATAAGGCTCTTCGTGATCTGGCCTCTGCTGACTTCCCCAAGCTTGATGGAGAGGATATAGCCAGAGCTTTGCTGTTGTCGAGATTAGGGTTTCAAATCCAGCCTGGCCCCTGACAAACTGTACATCTGCCTAAGAGTTCCATAATTTCCCTGAATCTCAGTTTATCTGCAAAATGGAAAAAATATTACTTTTTTCAGGTTTTTTTTTTTTTTTTATAAGACTAGGACTAATAAACGTGAGATGCCTAGCATATACATTTTCTTTTCTTTTTAAAAGACTTATTTATTTTAGAGAGACAAGGTTGGGGACGGACAGAGGGAGAAAGAGCCTTAAGCAGACTCCCTGCTAAGCACAGAGCCTGATGTGAGGCTTAATCTCATGACCTGAGCCAAAAGCCAAGAGTCTGGCTCTTACCCAACTGTGCCACCCGGATGCCCATAGCATATACATTTTCTTAGTAAACATGAACGACATTTCCTGATATATGCATTTCCTTATACATGCAGTCCTTGTGCCAGGAATTGTGAGCACTCTCAAAAAGACTTTGCTTCTTTAACTTTAAACAGGCACTTTCCCATGTCATCAGTTTAGAATCTTCTCCCCCTTCAAGATCCAGATGAATAAGTATCACTTGGTGATGCTTCCATAACCCACACATGCAAAGCTGCTCCCTTCCCTTGGTGCCACTGCCATCTTGGTAGGGAGCTCTACCTGTCACCGTCTGATGAAACCAGTGGTTTATATGCCTGCCCTCAAAGTAGAAAGAAGCTATCAAAAACACCAGGGACCACACCCTGATTCATCAGCATAGCCCATGACTTGCAAGCAAGAGGTGACCAACATTAGCTAATGGTCTCCTCCTCACACAGTTTGTCCTGTCATTTGTACAAGGTCACATGAAACCTGGTATGTTGCAAGTTCATAGAGGGTATCCTACACCCTTGATGCCCACAGACCAGGAGGACTGACATCATTTGGGTACCTTTTAGGACTGGAGAATCCCAGGGCTCTCCTCAGACTTTCTACGTCAGAGTCAGTCTCCATTTTAACAAGCCCCCACTCCACCCTGACCCCCAAGGGATTTAAATGCATACCAGTGCTTGCAAAATGCTATCCTAAACATCTCTGCACTCCCACCAGAGGCACACAAGCAGGCACGTGATAAGTGAAACATACGGACAATTCATTCTGCATTAGCAAGGAAGAGGAAGGGACTCTAGATATATTTCAACCCTAGCATAATGTGAGTCACGGGAAGAATCCTTGTATTTTATTCTAGATAACACTGTGGTGATGATTTACAAACTCCAGGTTCCCAAGGGGTTCTTGAGACATAGCCCTCCTTACTTTGATCAATAAAAATTAAAGTAAAAACAAATAGAAATCCATCCCGACCCAGACCCTGGTACGAAAGAAGAAAAAAATCAGTTTTAAGCAGTGCTAGATCCCATAACTAAAATTGAAACAACTTAAAGCTAATCTTCCAGTGGAGAAGGTACCAAAATCATGAAGGATAACATGTCTGCTACGAGTGAGAGCATTCTGGTTTACCACCTACATGTATCAGAGCAAGGGGCCCCCAAAACATGAGACTAATCCAGAGTCAATACCATGGCAAGCAACACTTGTGTACCAATTTAGCATGGAACACCATTCACTTGAACATGGCCGTTAGAACACTGGACGTGAACATCCCCCTGCTCCCACATCTCTGCAATGCTGTACGGAATGCCTTAGTCATCCTGAGCTGTGGCCTCAGGCCTCTCTCCTCCCTAAGGTACCATTAGAGATAGACTAAGGGCACGAGGAAAAATGACACTTGAATCGAGTATCCTCCCTCACACCTAGAACTCACATTAGGTGACATTACTGTCTGGGAATGTATTCAGTGGAAAACTATTCCAATAGCCAACAGCAATTCCATAGCAGGACGACATACTTCTCAGACGCATAGTTTATCATAAATAAGGTATACACAAAGCTTCTGCACAACTGTAAATGTTGTCTTACATTCTTTTCTGGGAAAAAATAAAAGGAGCAAGGAGGTAATCTGAGTCCCAGATCACCGTCTCCAGGCCACAGACTGCCTTCGGTGGTGTGGGGACTGGATGGCAGCAGGCGAAGCCGACTGCATCCCTTCTCTGCACACTGGGACAGAGGCTGTTAGAAACAGCAGCAAGAATTAAAGTGAGACACACTCGTTTTTACTTCATTTTTTTCCCCCTTAAATCTGAAGGAATGCCTGCCTGCAAATTAAGACACAGACGCCTCATTCAGGGTGCAACCTCATTTATTTTTCTGAAGATCTTGAACAAACAAAAAGTCCTACATGAAATGGAGAGAAAAAGGCATTTTGGAGCATTTCTTTGCCCTCCTGTTCTCGAGTGAGATCAAACAGCACAATAGTTTGCATCCTTTTTGGTTGGGTACTTTTCCCCCCGTCACTTCACAGATGGGAAAGATTTTGTGAACTTTTCTAAGCAACTGACGGGACCGCCTCAATGTCTCCTAAGTGCCTCGTCAGCAGATTCCTGGAGCCTGGCTGGAAAAGCACTTGTTTCACCCCTGCCCCCCTCCCCATCGGAAAGATGCCTCTTAAGCTATAGTGAGGCAAAGCGTAGCCATTCAATTACCCAAATACTAGAAGTCTATAAAAGAACACTGTACAGCAATTGGTCTCTTGATTTGAATGAAACAGCACGCCCAGACACATCCCCAGATTCTGAAAATAAATCCCCATACAACATCTTGTGACTCAACCATATCACAGGATGCATTTTTATCAATTTTGAGCTAACTTGCAGGATACACAGACCAAATCAAGATGATCACACCATCAAGAGGGAGAAATCAACCCCAGATGAAACCCTTTTTCAGGGTTATTGATGGTAGCAACAGCACATCTGCCTTTAAAAAAAAAAAAAAAAGATGCTCAGATTTTAATTTTCAGAATGCTTTTAAACGTTTCAATATTAAAATGCTTTTAAACATTTCAACTGTTTAAATGTGACCAGTGCCCACTCCACAAATAATCCAGTCCTTGTCTGTGTGCATTTATGTCTATGGCCACTCAGAGAGTAAGTGGGCAAATAACTAACCAAACTAAAAGATAATTGTTCAAACCTCTAAAATTTATATCTAGCCCTTGAGAAACAGATGGTGGCTTCTGTAGAAGGCATAAAGCAATGAGCTGTCCAATTTCAGGTATAGAAGCAGAGATTTCCTGAAAAAGAAAGGCAAGTCCCAGTTTCTATGCCATGTTCCTGTTTGCCAGGACTCACCTGTGCTTAGAAAGAGGGTGGTAGCTGGAGGATTCATTTTCCTAAGGACACCATATAATCCCATGGACAAGTGAGTTCAGCTTCCAACCTTTGCTATCAGGAGACTGTGTACCCTCAAACCTCGGAAAGCATCCAAATCACTCAGCACACGTTCAATTCTCTGTACACGTTGCAAAAAAATCTCTCTCCCTCACTTGTGCCGATCTCTTTATTGCAGTTGACATGGGCTCGCCCAGGGGACTGACTTGTTGTTCCATAAAGATCCTTAAATAGGCACTACTGATGAAACATTTAATCCAAGCCTCGGGATCAAATGGCTGCTACTGCCAGGGACAGCGATAGAAAAATCTATTCCCCAATTAAATAATTGCACGCAAAGCCACGACTGTTCATTATGTCCTTTAACGGAGCTCAGCTTTTGTGGCACACAGCCAACGGCCTTCATATTTTATTTTAGTAATATGTATCTAGTACTTTTGAGATCATGGATTATTTTAAACATTCTTGAAGGGAACCATCTCTTCCCCCACGTGAAAAATAGAGTGTGAGTTTGAACAAGAGAGCCTGTTATGATCACCGTACAGCAATTATTTATGTAAGGGCACATGGGCTATTTCTGAAAGTCTTCTCTGCTTTGGGTTAAAACATAATCCTTTCTTTTGGGGGGGGGCATTTTTGTCTCTTTAGTACCAGGACATGAATTTTTATCTTTTGCCTCATCTGAACCGTTTATCCAGGAAGTGAGAGGAGAGTCATCAACTGTCTATTAAAAGGGGCCATATCCTGGAAGTCTAATAAAAAATCTTGTCCCCCAAGGCAACAACATCCACATTAAAGGACAGCATCAGACAACAGGAAGGTGGTTCAATGGGAAATGTCCAGAATGAGATTTAGTTCTGAAGCTTTAACGTCTTAAGAGCACAGGGGATTGTGAGTATAGCGACAGGAGATTTTTTTATTCTTATTTTTTTTTTTGTAAGGGAGGGAGGTTACACCTGGAACATAGGTAGTAAAATATTTCATAAGATTGGAACACTCATGCAAAATAAATATTGGTTTTGAAATGCAGAGCTGTTGGAACACAGAACAAATATCAGAAGTTTGGAGAGGCTTAAAAATATCCCATAATAGAGCCTTTCCTCAAATATTCATTTTTCTCATGAAAGAACTAAAAAAAAAAAAAAAAAACCCAAGAAACCCCCAAAACAAAACAAAACCAACAAAAAACCATGCTCCTGCACATGCGTCTCCTCACGACAGGGGTTATTTTGAACAAAGCTCTCTGATGATGTACAAAGGTATCTAGCTCTTTGTGATGACAAGGTGGCTTAGAGCTTGTCTCTTGCCCCTTTCAAGGAAATGGATTTTTAATTCTTCAAAGTTGTCCTCTGTCTGTGTTATTTTGTGCTTTCATTCAGATTAACTATGGATTTTAATTACTGCCTTCTGTCATTTGGTTAATGAATATTTTTCTGATGGCCACATCCATGGTCCTGGATTGAAGTTCCACCCTACATGAGGTCAATGTTAAGGAATTGTTCTCCAAGGCCCATTGATTCTTGTTTCATTAAGTGGCAACTCTGAGTGCTAATGTACCAACATCTGGGAAAAGTCTTTCTCCTAATTTCAAAGGATTCTGATATAACAAGGGATAGAATCTATGAAAAGCACTATTTCCATTTTGACTTTAGCATCCTTCACATGGGAACTATTTATCAGTTCAAAATCCTTTAAAGAGGAAGAAATAACCTGAAAAGATTCTTGGCTTCTCTTCCAGGGAGACACTGGCTATAGCAGAATCTCTCTGAAACAAAACAATGCAAAATACAACAGATAACTTCAAATAAAGCCTAGATTAAGAGGTGCGTGAAAAAAAGAAACTCCACCCTTACTGCCTTAGACCTCTGTAAATGCCACTTTAATGATAAAAACGGTTTAGTTAGTAAATAAAGTGACCTGACATTAAACAATATCTCAACACAGTTCTTGTCATAATTTGGGATATTTTTGTGGGATATGATCCAGTCCCCTCATCAGTGCTTCTAACTCTCTTTGATTTTGTTACTTCCTTTGTTTATTCCAACTGGATCAACATTCTCCATCACTAAAATACTTTGTGTAACCAAACCACCTAAAATTTACTGTATCTAGGGATCTATTACTCTAATCTTGGCATTATGACTCATTTGGCAAGAATACATGTGTAATTTCTTTTCCTAAATAGGCTATTGAAATATCGTGAAGTATCTTTACTGGGCAAGACAATTTTTAGGGAGGAACAAAACAAACCACAAATAAATGATTGTGTCTGATAGCTTCATGATGAATATTAAAGAAATAACACTGGCTTACTCAATTCTTTCTGACCCTTGAGAAGAATCTCTCGATGCTTTCAGAAACTTCATATCAATCTTCACACTCTAAAGAAATGTACAACTTAGAAAGTTTCACAGACTCTTTTCAAATTAGTAAAACTTAAAGGGGGCAGAGTGAGGAGAGAACAGAGCCTTAAATTCAGCAAATACTATGATAACAGGGACCCCAAGCCACACTGTAATGCAACTGCCAAGCAAAATTCCGTATTTTCCTTTTCCTTTTTTTCCCCCCCATTATTTAAAAAGAGAGAGAGAGACTTGCGCCATTTAAAAAGAGCTTTCAACTTCTCCCCAGTCAACGACTGAGCGACAACTCGGGGACCTTGGACTGGCTTTTCAATATTAATAATTTGAAGTACTAATGTCAAATTCCACTTTTGGAGTTGCAAATATATCAGGTTCACCAAATAGCTCGGCTTTTCTTTATAAATACCCCACAATGAATACATTAGCTTTAACATCTATTCTTTTGATAAGCCATCTTGAGGTGGTCTGACTTTTGTTTTCTTTACTTTCACAAACACACTCCTCCCCATGATTAATGGCCTCCCATTGGGTATATGGAAAATTTCCCAGCCTGGTTCCCTTGAGAATGCTCTACAACATGGATTTCTAGGCAAAGCTAGATTAAAAGAGGAGGAGCATGAGCTATAGTCCCCCTACCCCACAGCCATCAATTATATACAGTTATAAATCAAAGTTTTCAGTCCAAACAAAGACCAGTGTGGCAAGCAAACAAGGGCGTTCACGGCAAATTGTTTTGAAGCCGAATAAAACTCTTGACAGGAAACAATGGAGTCAGCAAAGCTCCTGTCAATATCACTCTAAAGTTTAGCTGATTTATGAAGAATTAGACATGGTGTATCAAGTCGCTCGAGGATTGATTGAGAAAACAGCACGGAGAAGTGTGAATAAGCTAATACGAAACCAAATGAAGCTCTTCCTTGATCAAAAACGTTGAGCCAAATACTGTTTTTGTCTGTATGAATTTGACCCCTTGCCTTAGATCCTTACCGCAAAATCTTTAGTTATCAGACATAGCCCCCTTCCCGCACTTATTTTTGGGTTCTCTGTAAGCAGAATTACTGGCCTTTACAACCTTCCTGTGAACCATGGTTTTAGGCTCATACTTTTCTATTTTGATCTTACACTTGGGAGAATTTAATTTCACTTGTTTCAGATACTGTTTATATGCCCCACATAAAAATCTATTTCAAAAGGAGAAACAGGAAAATATTGACTTCTGTGAAAACAAATAGAAATACCATCAGGAGGCAAAGCAAGTGCAGAAGGCATGAAATTAAATAAATAATACTGTAAGTTTTCTAGGTATTTTTTTTTTTATCCTTGAGATCTAACATTTATCAAGAGCTTTCAAGAGCCCCAAACTGCTCCCACCTATAAAACATGTACTTGGGTAAGAGAATAATAATTCTAGTAGCTGTTATTATTATTATAACATTCACTGAGCATTCACTATGTGCCAGATATGCTTCAAAGCAATTTATGCATATTAGCTTATTTATTCTTCAGAACAAACTGATTAAGTAGTGACTATCATCTTCTCCATTTTATGGTAGAAGAAACTGATGCATAAAGAGGCTAGCTTGTCTGAGGTTGCATAGTTAAGAAGTTACACAAGTGTGCCTGGGTGGCTAAGTTAGTTAAGTGGCTGCTGTAGGCTCAGGTCATGATCTGAGGATCCTGGGATTGAGCCCTGCATTGGGCTCCCTGCTCAGTGGGGAGCCTACTTCTTCTTCCCCCTCTGCCCCTCCCCCTTTCCCTCCTCATGCTCGCTCTCTCTCTCTCTCAAATAAATACAAACTAAATAAATACATAAATAAATTTACACAAGAAAGATACGGAGGATCCTGACTTTGAACCCAGGAAGTAGGACTTTGTAACCACTACACCAAACCTTGTATTTGGAATAAAAAATTAAAAAATATAGATCTCTCTTGGGGTATGTGGGTGCCTTAGTCGGTCAAGTGTCTGACTCTTTGGCTAAGGTCATAAGCAAAGGGTCATGGGAGTGAGCTCCATATCAGGCTCCATCCCGGGTGTGGAGCCTGCTTGAGATTCTCTCTCTGTCCTCCCCTGCTCCTCTCTCTGCTCACGCTCAAAAAAAGAAAAAAATAAAAATAAAACATTTAAAAATTAAAAAGAAATAAAAAAATATAAATCTCCTTTATATTACTCAAAATTGATTCAAAATCTTCACTCCTTAGGAAAGACATCTTCACTTGCCCCACTCATCTTACCTTAGCAAGTTGTGAAAATCAAATGATATTGTATACAAACATGGAAGGGAAATGTTTAAGATGTATGGAACATTTGAAATTACTTTGCTCAAGATGAGTTTCTCTGTTTTAGTAAGAGAGCTGCTTTTTCTGTGGACAGCCTACTTCATGTTCTGCTGGTAGGAACTGGGTAAGTTGGGGGGACATATGATTCAGGCCTAATTAGAATTTGTCACCCCCCACAGTCAGAGTGTAATGAGTGTGGGAATGATATGGTCCATTTCTGGGCCCAGACCATTAAGAGGTGAGTGATCCTCTTCTGTTCTCTTTCCTCTTCTACCAAAAAGCCTGGATGTTGTAAACTGATCTTGAGCACACTGAGTCATCAAGGGTATAGGGGATGGGAAAACCACAGATGGAAGAAGCCCAAGTCCCTGAATGATTACACAGAGGGGAGTGGCCTCCAACCTAAACACCTATGGGAAGTTGTTAAAAAGAAGTGAAGTTCTATCAGGCTTAAGCATTATATATTTTGCTCTACTTACTACAGCAATGTAGCCTACCTGATTAATACAGTAACAACGTAAGTGAATACACTTTCAGCTTAGATTATTTCATTATATTATTTGGAATGAAGACCATGCAAATGAATTTGGAACAAATCTGGACAATTACGGAAGGGCTAGACTGAGACATCTTCCTATTTCAGTAAAATAGGAAGAAGATGTAATAAGATAGAAAGAAGATGATGGAGCCAAGAGTTTCTAATTCATTATTTGGGAGGAAGAGGGCCTTGATCAAAACTAAGCAATTAGATTTTCAAAAACTGGCAGTGCAGGGGCACCTGGGTGGATCAGTCATTAAGCATCTCCCTTCAGCTTGGTCCATGATCCCAGGGTCTTGGGATTGAACCCCACATTGAGTTTCTTGCTCAGAGGGAAGCCTGCTTCTCTCTCTCCCACTCCCCGTGACTGTGTACCCTCTCACTGTCTCGCTGAGCCAAATAAATAAAATCTTAAAAAAAAAAATTGGCAGTATTTATCCTTCAGTTTTGTGTTCAGGATAAAAGGAAATGAACTACATGGGTAAGGGGGTAAGAAAATCTGGCAGGGGACAGAAGAAATGCTAGAATAAGAAAAAGCTACAGGAGGGGCGCCTGGGTGGCTCAGTGGGTTTAGCTGCTGCCTTCGGCTCAGGTCATGATCTCAGGGTCCTGGGATCGAGTCCCGCATCAGGCTCTCTGCTCGGCAGGGAGCCTGCTTCCCTCTCTCTCTCTGCCTACCTCTCCATCTACTTGTGATTTCTCTCTGTCAAATAAATAAAATAAAATCTTTAAATTAAAAAAAAGAAAGAAAGAAAGAAAAAGCTACAGGAAAGAAGACAGGGAAGAGGAAAGACAAAAATGTGAATGTGGTAAAACAAAATTAAATCAATAACCTCCCCAAATATACTTCCTAGCAAAATCTAAAAAAATCCTTAAAGAACAATTTACTATATTTTTTTCCCATTCCATGACAAGATGGATAGAAAGTAGATCCATTATTTAAAAAGAAACAAAACATGAAAACAAGTTAACCCGAGAACAATTTTCCTGTGCTTCTCAGTAAGATATCTAATTGTTCTGTTTTCTGTGACTTTTGCCACATTTGTTAAAGTAATCCTTTGTTCTCCTACACCATGAAATAGATGACAGTACTCACTTGCAAAAGAATAAATCCCAATTGATAAAATAATCCAGTACTTTTGAACTTCAGATGGCATGTCTTGAATTGTATCCTCTTGGTCTTTTCCTTTTAGGATGATGCATACCTTACACCATCTTCAAAATAATGGATCCTAATAATTTGTAGTTATAATTTTCTATTGAAAGGACAGTACACAGATTATTTTTCATGATTCTTACATAAAAATGTAACTTTCAATGAATTAGTGCCCCAAAATGCTGATATTTAGAAGATTAAACTGATTTATGGTAGGGTCTATACTAGCAATTGCTCTTTTTAAAAAGTACTCAAATTAAATTTAAAATTTTATTAAAACTTTAGATCAAAATAAACATACATATTAAAAATAGAAACAAAGTCAAAGATCTGGAAACAAATATTTAAAAATATGAAAATGATAAAATATAAAAAGGGGGAAAATACAAAAATATATTTAGAGCCAGACAACTAATAGCAAAAAAATGTCTCCTTGCATTTTCTGATGAATTCTAGAAGAACAGCTTACACATCCCTTTTCAAATAGTATTTTGTAAATCTCTCCCAAATGCCAATAAGTTTTTAGTTGTAAAATAAAAAAATTAAGAATAGTTTCTTCTATACTACAGCAAGATTAATTATCAAATGATTAGCCAAATACTATTTTCACCCTGAGGCTGAAACTCACTAAGGTATGGCAGAGAATAGCTGCTGTCAGGGGAGAGATGAATGAAGATTCCAAAGGTCACAGAGTACTGGAAGAAATTTCAATTTTGTTCAAAGTGGCTAGATTTTGCTGAATATCCAGAGTATCCAGGTGAGACTTTATAAAGGTCATGCCTTAGAAGTATGGCAACTATAGGCCTATAAAGAAGAGCTACTGCAGATTTGTCCCAACAAAGACTAAAGCCAACCTAAAACTCCAGTTTAAAAATGCCACATAATAACCTACTAAAGCAAAGCCATCTTTAAATGGTGATAATATAATCTAGAATCCCAACAATAAAGCATTCATCACATCTAGCATATATTCAGTAGTTAATAGACAGTAAAAGTGTGTGTGTTAGGGGAATGACCATGAGAGATAAAACAGAATATAGAAACAAGGACATCACATAACTGTTAGAATTAGCAAATAAGGATTTTGAAAGTTATTATGAATATTTTGATTGATTTAAAAAAAAGATCATCATAATGAGTGAACAAGTGACAAATCACAACACAATAATACAAACTATGAAAGAACCAAATGGAAGTTCCAAAACTGAAAAACATAGTGCCCTAAAAGAAAATCAATCAAACAGTGAATCACTGAATTGGATCAATAGCATGCTGGGAATGGTAAAAGAAAAGACTAGTGAACTTGAAGAAAGATCAATAGAATTTTTCTAAAAGTGAAGCACAGGGTAGATTAAAAAAAAAAAAAAAAAAAAAAGAGGGATGCCTGGGTGGCTCAGTTGGTTAAGAGGCTGCCTTCAGCTCAGGTCATGATCCCAGCGTCCTGGGATCGAGTCACACATCGGGCTCCTTGCTTGGCAGGGAGCCTGCTTCTCCCTCTGCCTCTGCCTGCCACTCTGTCTGCCTGTGCTTGGTCTCGCTTCTCTCTCTATGACAGATAAATAAATAAAATATTTTTTAAAAAAAGAGCCATAGCAATCTATGGGACAATGTAAAATGGTTTATCATATATGTAACCAGAGTCCTCAAAAGAAAGAAGAGACAGATTAGGGCAGAAGAAATATATTTAAACAAAAATGACCAATAATGTTCCATATTACTCCAAAATGCTACATTTTTTAAAAACTATCAAGATTCTACGAGCTTAATGAATCTCACATATAATGGTTACAAACAACAACAAAAAAAACATTAAGTACTTATTAAAAATACTGAAAAAAAAAAGATCAAGAGAGAAGTCTTTAAAGCAGTCATAGGGGAGAAGAAATATTACATACAGAGAAATGATGATAAGAATAACAGCTCTGTTGATTAGAAGCAATATAGGGAAGAAGTCAATAGAACATCTTAAAGTCCTGAAATTTAGTAAACAAAACACAACTAGACACCTTATGAACTAGAATTCTACATCTAACAAAAATATTCCTCAAGAACAAAGGTGGTACAAAAACACTTTCATATTAACAAATTTTTAAAGATTGCAGCATCAGGGGACTTGCATTATAATAAATGTCATATAAAGTTATTCATGTTGAAGTGAAATATTCTCTGAGAGAAATATAAGTCTACATGAAGAAATAGAACACTTGTAAAGATGAATGTGTGGGTAAACAAATAATATTTTTTCTTGTTTCTTACTTTATTAAAAGACAAATTGTTGCTTACAGAAAAATAGCACTCTGCTTGGGGGTTCACACAATATGTAAAAGAAATGATAGCAGTAATGCAAAGGACAGGAGGGAATAAATAGAAAGATGTATTGTAAGCTTTTTAACACTGTACTTAAAGAGATATACTATTAAGTCAAAGTAGACTAGCGTAAATTAAAGACATGCATTATAAGCCCTCAAACAAGTATAAAAATAGAATACAATGAAATATGGCTAACAAACATGTAATGGAGATAAAAACAATACTAAAAACTGTCAAATTATATTTATAAAGCAGGAGAGGAGGAAAAATAACTATAAAAGTGGGAGAACTATAATACAAATAGCAAGATGCTATACATAAATCTAAACATATCATAATTATATTAAATGTAAATTGATTAAATAATGAAAAATAATACATTGTCTGATTGGATTTAGGAAAAACAGCAAGTCTCACTTCTATGTTCTTTACCAAGGACACATTTTAAAAATAAAGGCACAGAACTTAAAAGAGAAAAATATTGAAGAAAATATGTCATAGAAACAGGTATTTTAATCTGGAGTGGCTATATTAATATCAGCAAAGTAAACTTCAAGACAAACAACCTTATATGAAACAGAGAAGGATAATGCATAGTAATAGAGAGTAACTTCATGCGGTTTCAGTTCAAGCTGAAGATGTGAGAGGATCCTGAAATTACCTTCCTCTCATAAACACAGTGAATCTATAGTTACACAAAAAACAACTCTCTCTTAAAGAAATCCAAAACCCAACAGAGGGACTCTTACAAATCAGGAGAATAAGATAAAAACCTACAGAAAATGGGTAGGGACATAAGACACAATCTTACCATAACCCCCTCCAGTTCTATGTACAATGACATACAACTGGGAGGGAACTCAAATTCCTCAGCTTCTAAGGAGTTAAGGGTTTGGACCCTCTATCTGGTGATCCAACTATTAAGACTTCCACCCAAGGGATAGGATCCTAAAACATCCAGCATTGAAAGCCAATGGGGCTTACATTCACAAGACCCAGAATGCTGTAGCAAACTAAGAGATAGTTCTTAAAGGACTTGCATAGACTCACCATTACTAACCCCTCAGCACAGAGGCAGCAGACTGAAACATATCCAGTCTTTCAATGAAACATATCCAGTCTTTCAATGAAACAAAAGATAAACTTTTGTTTATCTCAAAAGCTTTAGCTGAGGAGCAGGTTTCTAATTTAACACACATCTAGAGTCTGACTTTAATATTCTTCAGAGACTACAGGGGCTGGCAGATGCCATTCTCATGGTATCCCTCAGCCTAATTAGGTTTCTAATACCTTTTGGAAGAGAACTTGTTCACATATTTGGTGTCCCAGTTCTGTGGCTGCCACTGAGGATTCCCCCATCCCTCGCCCTTGATCATTTGGCCCTGGTAGCCTGCAGATCTCAAATTTGTGGATCCTACATAACTGTAACAAAAAAACAACTCTTAGCTCACTATTTCCCTGGACACACTATAGAAATAGCAGATAAAAATGCCCAATCTTTCCCTGAAAGAAGGATATTTGCTTATCTCGAAAGCCGAGGCCCGAGGAGCAGGCTTCCAATTTAATACATACCCAGAGGCTGACTACAATCCTCTCAGAGATGGGGGATGCCAGCTGGGGCAATCTTTGTGCTCACCTCTACCATACCTGAGACTGCCATTGTCTCTGAGAAAGGAGCTTATATGCACATGTGTGGTGCCTCAGCTTTTGTGGCTGCCACCCAGAGGATGCATCCATTGATAGCTCACCTCTGGCAGCCAGTGGGGCTTATGTTCACCAGTAGGAGAGTAGCAAAAAAGAAAGTTCTTAACTGACCACCCCTCCAAAGTTTAGTGCAGAGGGAGCAAATAGAAATGTTCATCTCCTAATTTTCCTCTGTAAGAGATATTTCTGTCTACTTCGAAAGCTGCTGCCTGATCAAATTCCAATCAGTCTGCTTCTAGATGCAGCCTGAGATCCTCCCCTTTGGGACAGTGACAGGTCTTGGAACACCTTCAACTACTTGGAGCCACTAAGAACAAAGGAAGCTTACCTAGACAATCACAGAGATTTGAAAGACTTAGGGCAGGATTGGAAAACAAGGTTCATCTCCTAAATGAGACCACTTTTCCAAGACTTGGAGAGGGTTTTTTGTTTGTTTGTTTATTGTTTTTATCTAATATATGAAAGCAGCACAGAGAGTCAAGAAAAATGAAGAAACAGAAAATACATTCTACACAAAAGAATGAGATAAAGACTTCAATGAAATGGAGATAAGTGGGTGCCTGGGTGGCTCAGTGGGTTAAGCCTCGCCTTTGGCTCAGGTCGTGATCTCAGGGTCCTGGGATCGAGTCCGCGTCGGGCTCTCTGCTCAGCAGGGAGCCTGCTTCCTCCTCTCTCTCTGCCTGCCTCTCTGCCTATAATCTCTGTCAAATAAATAAATAGAATCTTTAAAAAAAAAAAAAAGAAATGGAGATAAGTGATTTATCTGCTGGAGAATCCTAAATAACAGTTATAGAGATACTCACTGAGGTCAAGAGAACAATGCATGAACAAAGTGAGAATTTCAACAAAGAAATAGAAAATGTTAAAAAGTGCCAAGCAGAAATCACAGAGTTAAACAATATAACCGCTGAATGGAAATAGTCAATAGAGGAGTTCAGCAGCAGATGGGATGAAGCAGAAGAAAGGATTGGCCAAATCAAAGATCAGTGGAATTCATCCAATCATAGGTGAATAGAAAGAACAAATAAGAGTGAGAATAGATTAAGGGACTTATGAGACCAATATTCACATTATAGGGGTCAGTGAAAAATACAGGAGTGAAAAAGGGGCAAATAACTTTTATGAAGAAATGATAACTGGAAACTTCCCTAATCTGAGACAAGAAACAGACATCCATATCTAGGAAGTACACAGAATTCGAAATTAGATGAATTCCAAAAGACCCATACCAAGACACATTTTAAGTAAACTCTCCTAAAATTAAGACAATGGGTAGAATCTTAAAAATAGCAAAATAAATTATGACATACAAGGAAATACCAACAAGACCATAAGCAGATTCTTCAGCAGAAACTGCAGGTCTGAAGAGAATGGGACAATATATTCAAAGTGATAAAAGAAGAAGAAGAAGAAGGAAAAGAAGAAGAAGAAAAAACAACTACCAATCAAAAATACTCTATGTGGTAAAGTTGTCCTTCACAATGGAAGGAGAGATAATAAGTTTTTCAGACAAGCAAAACCTGAAGGAGTTCAGTACCACTAGAAGGACCTTATAATGGTAAAGGGATTTCCTTAAGCTGAAAAAGAGGGGTCCTAATTACTTAGTAAGAGGGAAATATATGAAAGCATAAATCTCACCGGCAAAGGTAAATATGTAGTTTAATTCGTTCAGAATAATCAAATGCCCTTATGGTGGTAGATTAATGTCTTAAAAATTTTATGTGAAGTTTGAAAGACACAAATAGTAAAAAATAATTCTAATTACATAGTATCTTAATGGATACATAAGATAAAAAGACAAATTTGATATCAAAAACATTAAACATGGAAGAATATAGTGAAAATGGAGAGCATTAAAATGTGTTTTAACAGGGCATCTGGGTGAGTTAAGCCTCTTAAGTGAGTTAAGTGAGTTAAGTGAGTTAAGCCTCTGCCTTCAGCTTGGGTCATGATCTCAGGTCCTGGGATCAAGTCCTGCATTGGGTTCTCTGCTTGGCAGGGAGCCTGCTTCCTCCCCTCTCTCTCTCTCTCTCTGCTTGCCTCTCTGCCTACTTGTGATCTCTGTCAAATAAATAAATAAAATCTTAAAAAAAAGTTTTAACTTGTTCATATAAAATAAACTGCTATAAGTGTATGATGTTTAATATAAGCCTCATGATAATAACCACAAAGCAATAACCCATGGTAGATACATAAAAGATAAAGGAATTAATCATACCACTAAAGAAAGTCATCAAATCACAAAGGAAAAGAGCAAGAAAGGAACAAAGAAATTACAAAACAACAACAACAAATACCACTTAACAAAATGGCAGTGAGTCCATATGTAACAATAATCACTTTACATGTAAATGGACTAAATTCTCCAACCCAAAGAAAGAATGGTTAAATGAATTAAAAACAAAACAAAACAAAACACAAGATCCAACTAGAAACCATGTACAAGGGACTCACCTCAGCTTTAAGGACACACAGAGACTTAAAATGAAAAGATGAAAAAATGCAAATGGAAAGTGAGAGAAAGCTGGGGTAGCTATACTTATACTAGACAAAATAGACTTTAAGACAAAGATTGTAATACAAGACAAAGAGGGTCATTATATAATAATAAAGGGGTGAATTCAGCAAGAGGATAAAGCATTTGTAAATATTTATGCACACCACACAGGAGTACTTTTATATATATAAAGAAAATATTACAGATGTAAAGGGAGAAACAGACAGCAATACAATAACAGTAGGGAGTGTTAATATCCCACTTTCAACAATGAATAGATCATCCAGACAGAAAATCAATAAGGAAGCATTAGATTTAAATTATATGTTAGATCAGATAAACAGATGATTGTGAGACATTCATTCTAAAAGCAAGAGAACACACATTCTTCTCAAGCATACATAGGACATTCTCCAGAAACAATCATATTGTAGGATGCAAGATAATTCTTAGTAAATTTAAGAAGAATAAAATCATATCAAGTACCCTTTCTAAGCACAACGGTAAGAAAATAGAAATCAATTGTAAGAGGAAAACCAGAAAATTCACAAATATGTGCAGATTAAGTAACATGTACTGAACAATCAGTGAGTTAAAGCAGGAATCAAAAGAAAATAGAAATACATGTTGAGACAAATGAAAATGGAAATACAACATACCAAACCTAATGGGATGTGGCAAAAGCAGTTCCAAAAAGGAAGTTGACTGCAATAACCATCTACATTAAGAAACAAAGTAGAGGCGTGAAGGTGGCTCAGTTGATTCTGATTCTTGGTTTTGGCTCATGTCATGATCTCATAGACTGTGGTATCCAGCCCCTCGTTGGGCTCTACACTCAGTGGGGAGTCTGCTTAAAGACACTCTCTCCCTCTCCCTTTGCCACTCCCCCCACAGGGACACATTCACTCTCTCTCAAATAAATAAATCTTCAAAAAATAAAAAACAAAGATCTCAAACAACTTAACTAAGAACTAATTAAGAACAATCTAAGCCCAGAGTTAGTACAAGGAAGGAAATATCAAATATAGAGAGGAAATAAATGAGACAGAGACTAAGACAATCAAAAAGGCATGAAACCAAGCTTGCTAACTGGAAAGATAAAACAGAGAAGAAAGGATCTTCAGCAAGATTTGGCAAGAAAAAAAGAAGACTCAAAAGAATAAATGATATTACAACTGATATCTTAAAATTATAAAGAATTGTAGGAGACTTCTAGAAATAATTATATGCCAACAAACTGGACAACATAGAAGAAATGGATAAATTCCTAGAACTATAAAACTATTGTGACTGAATCATGATGGAATAGGAAATCTGAGATTAATTACTAGTATGAAAACTGAATCAAGAACCAAAAAACCTCCCAACAAAGGAGATTCCATTACCAGATAGCTTCAGTGAATCCTATCAAACATTTAAAGAATACCAACCCTTCTTAAACTCTTGCAAAAAAATGGAAGAGGATGGAATACTCCAAACTCATTTTGCAAGGCCACTGTTACCCTGATGTCAACACTGCCTCAGGACTCCACAAGAAAATTACAGATGAATATCCCTGATGAAAACAGATGCAAAAACTCTTCAAAATTGATAAACATTGGACATAAGCATCCAAAGCGAACTTGAGAAAGAACAAAGCTGAGGGCATCACAATTCCTGATTTCAAACTATACTATAAAACTATAGTAATTAAATTGGTACAGTATTGGGGTACCTGGATGGCTTAGTCCAAGGTGTGTACAACTTGATCTGGTGGCCATGAGTTCACACCCCATGTTGGGTGCAGAGATTAGCAAACATAAATAAACTTAAAGAAATGGTATGGTATCCACATAAAATCTGACCCACAGATCTATGAAACAGAGATCACAGCAATAAACTCACATACCTGTGGCTAAATTGAGGTATATTCATATAATGGAATATTTATATATTTATAAATATATTTATATATAATATATTACATATAATTATTATATATGCTTAATATATAAATTATAATATAGTATATAAAATATATAATATAAAAATATGTATTATAAAATATATTTTTAAAATTATAATATATAATATATATAATATAAAAATATAAAAAATATAATATAATATATAAAATTAATATAACTAGATTTATAAATATCTAAAGCTTTTTTTTTTTTTTTTTTGAGAGAAAGAGAGAGAGGGAGAGAGGGCAGATGGAGAAGGGAGAGAGAAAGAAAGAGAAGGGGGGAGCAGGAGAGAGATTCTGAAGCAGGCTCTATGCCTAGTGCAGAGCCCAAGGTGGGGCTCGGTCTCACAACCCTGAGATCATGACCTGAGCCGAAATCAAGAGATGGATGCTTAACAAACTGAGGACACATGCATGTGCCCCCTCCCACTCTTTTTTAAAGACCAACATATTTCTTCTTGGACTTAAGGTAGAGTTGGCTTACTGTAGATGGCACATACCAAATGACTGACAGAAGTGGCTCTTTTTCACACAGAGATCTAAAAGACTAGGGAAAGAAGAGATTTGATGCTTTTGGTCATCCTGATGCCATCTATAGTTCTCATCATACTGGACCAGGTTTCTTAGAAATTTCACCCTCACAGCCTCTGCCTCCTGAGAAGCACTGCAGTTCACAAGGTAGCTTTCCCCTCAAAGTGGAGTGAGACTCTCTTGTTCTCCCACAGAGCAACTGATTTGATTGTAATAAAGATGTCAGTGGCTCACTGGGTTTGGGGGACAGTTTCACTTAAAAAACAAACAAACAAAAACTTAAAAGATTTAATTTATTGCAAGACCTCTTCAAAATCTTTAATATGCAAATGCTCAGAGTGGCTCTTTAAAATGGGGACACAATGAGAAAACTTTTCAAACCTACCTGAGCATTGAATGATTTATTTACTAAAAGTTTCAGCAAGGAGGAGTTCTGGGGAAAACATAGTTGGTACGTACTAGGGCAAAGTAGTGTTTGGTGTTTTCTTGAGGGCTCAAGAAACAAAAACTAAATGTGGGCAAATTCATTTCTAAAATAGCCACAGAGGGGTGTCGAATGGCTCAGTCAGTTAAGCATCTGCCTTTGGCTCAGATAATAATCTCTGGGTCATGGGATTGAGTCCAGCATCCAGTGCCCCACTCAACTGGGAGTCTGTTTCTCTCCCTCCTCCTCCTCCTTCTCCATCTCTTCCTGCTCATGCCTGCTTTCTCTGTCTCTGTCTCTCTGTCTGTCTCTCTCTCTCCCGTGCTCACTCTCCCTCTCTTAATCTAATAAATATGATCTTTTAAAAAAGTCTTTAAAAATAAATAGCCATAGAACTCTGATAATTGCCTTCCTATGTACAAAGCATATATAATGCTCCCAAATTAAAAAGTATTACATGGAGCACTGGGTGTGGTACATAAATAATGAATTTTGGAACACTGAAAAAAAATAAAATTAAATAAAATTTGAAAAAAAAAATCACTTGTAGAGCCACTATTCAATTTGTGGACTACTTTAACTGAGGGCTTAAGTCCTGAATGGATTGTTCCTGCTAATAAGGTATGTTGAGAGTACAATGCAATAAACTATATCTGAATTAATGGTTAAAATTTTACTTTGGTGACCAGATGCTGACTGTGGGTTTTCCAGCACTCTCAGACATCTGATGACACAATCAAGCAACTTGTTGGTCTACAAACCAAAGTGTCAAGAGAGTTAATTCATCAATTTGTTGATTGCTCACGGTCATTAGTCAGTGGATGGACCTGAAATTATTATTTCACATACCAGTTCTTGTATAGAAACTCCCAGGTTCCTATTTGCTCTCCACTGACAAAAACTGTCAAAACATTGTGCTAACATAACATCATACTCAGGGGATTCCACCACAAATGTCACAGTCATTTGCTGTTCCAGTTGTTTTTATTTGAGGACAATTCCCTTACTAAATAATTTCTACCCTCTACCCAACCTCTATAAGGCTAATAAGAGGGTTCTTAGCAGAGTACTGGTTAAAAAAAAAAAAAAGTAATAATAAATAAATAATATTCTAAAAATTAAATAAATAAAAATTAAAAGAAAAAAAAAATCCTAGTTGTAATGTAGTCATGGCCCAGAGAAATTTGGGCAAGCATTTTTCCTTTTTACTTTAATAAGCACACATCCAAGTAGGGACATGCAGGGTATCTGCTCAGTCATGCCCGGGGCTCAACATCCATCTTTCTGTTGCTTTACCACTTTCAGACTGACAGCTAAATTACTGCACAGAAGAGGTTTCTATGGGCTGTAACCGTAATGCTGCCACTGAAACTAGTTTGTTGGCTAAAGGATAAACAGGGATTGAAGGACAATTTTCATTAACAGAGAAAGATGCGGTAGAGGAGAGAATGGAGCTGGATCTGCATGGGAAAACAAGCTGAGCAAACTCCAGGACAAAACACAAGTAGACACACTCTAATTGAGTTGTAATTTTCTTGTCAAGCAGCAAACGCTTGTTGAACTCTTGCAAGAACCTCTGGTCTGCATCTCATATAGTCTCTGTACCTGATGACTAGAAAGAGATTTTTACCTGTAAATGGAATTGAAATTAAAGCAAATAAAGAGAGGTAGTCAACAGCGCTGCAAAATGAAAAGGACACAGATTTTCCAGATGGATGAACTGTTTTTGTCGAAGCATTATCAAGCTACAGCACTGAAAGCTAAGATTGAGGAATGTGGGAAACATCAAGCCCATGCTTAGTAAACTGCTTGGCCGATATGTACAAGCCACAGCACGCCAGATAGATGAAATCATTTACTTAGTTGGTGATCCAATATAGACTCAATGAAGCAGAGTAAGACATAGTCAAATCCACACTGTATTACCAGTGTCAGGCTAGCGACCCTCTCATTCACCTTGATGTCTACTTCATCTCCAATTGTCAGTAGTACAGTACATCCAGTGGGCCCTTACTACACATTTATGGAATATATTGTTGAATTAATATTTTTTACTTAAGGGAGAAAGTAGTAACAGACATCAGAAAGTATTTATAGAGATGAATGGTGGGCTTCCCACTTCTGGTGGGAAGGGTCAAAGATGACTCTGTAGAGATGTGGCATGTGAGTTGGGCTTCAATATTGACAAATACTTGGCCATTCAGAATGACAGGAGAAACAAAGAACAAAGCATGAACACATAAGTGGAGGATTCTCAAATTAATAGGAAAGGGAAGTGGTATGCTGAATCATCAATAAGAATCATCCTGGCCAAAGTGAATGCACTCGATCATTCTGATTACCAGCATCTGATGGGGAAGCAAATACTGTTCGTAGCTATCTATGTAACTACTAAACAAGTCAGGTCAGATTATGACTCAGGAATGGCTATGAACTAAGCGATTCTCTTTCACGGTGTCAGAAATACCCTTACGGAAAGGAAACATTATTTGTGGCATTAGTGAGACCAGTAATTTAATCCCAGACTCTACTTAGTGCCCGCCTGGTAAACAGTAGGTACATGAGAAATATTTGTTGCAGGAATGACTATCAGAAGTCAAGATCTCAACAAAAACTGCAGAATAGATGATCCCTTATCTCCCATCTCATTCTCACTTCAAAACTCAAAAATATCAACACTCCATTAAGGACAGGAAAGTCTAATTCACAGGGTAGCTGATAAAACAAAACAAAAATCACAGTTTCCCCCACCTACTCTCCATAGCTTGAAGTCGGGGTTTCCAACTTGTCAAGGTCATTTACAATCATCTTTATTTTAGCAAGCCTATTTGTTTGTTTTCAACATCTACTGTTCCCTTTGGATTTTCACTTACAGGAATTACACTCACATTATTTACTGCAAAGTAAATTACTGCATGGTCTTTCAGAGTACATTGATGAAGTATCCATAGCAAGGAGGATCAAAGGTCAGATGAGTTTGGGAAATGATTGGTACCCTGAATTTTCTCTTGGAGGTTCACTCTGTAAGTAATGCATTTAAGGTTCTGAGAAGCCTGCAGTCAAGAAAGCCAGTTAACTGCTTAACCCAGAGTTTTTTAAACTGTTTTGCCCAAGGAACCTATTTTGAATGGTGGCCACTCTCTTTCAGAACCTGTGTTCTGTGGTGCAACCATGAGACAACAACCTAAGGCAGAGATTACAAACTGATGGCCTGCACAGTGTTTTAAACTTGAGTGATCACACACACTGAGAGGGAGGACAGGGAGAACAGTGAGACATCCTGGCAACCTGGGGCCACATTCTGACCTAGCATCAATTCCGTTACTGCTTTGTAGGGAACATACATTCTCTGCTTCCTTAGGACTCTGGCATTCTCTTATTATTCCCAAATCACTTCTCACATGTATATCACTTGCCTGATTCCTGCTGATACTTGACTTTGGACCTTCATTCCCAAGGTAGCTTAATCACTCAGTTGTTCCTACTACTTTTTTGGGAGAAAAGAATGCCAGTATTTAAATAGCAGGGGGAAAAAATAGGTCAGTATAATAGGAAACCCTGTTCTTAGCTACTAGAAGTAATTTCTGTGCCTACTGAACCTCAAGGAAAAAAATAAGAAGGTACCTATATCAGTATCATGACTTCAAAATGGTATTTGCCCCATTTTTTTTTTTTTTTGCATTTGCAAATCCATAATCCTCTTAATATAGGAGTCTTGGGATGTTATAAAACATTACTATGAGGTAGTTCACCCATGGTCCCCAGAAAGGGCTCCTTGCTCCTGAATGGGATCATTCCTTATTTCAGATCTTTCTAGCCTCTGACTTCAGCAACTGGCTGTTCTGAGGTAATATGATAAAGTGATCAGTTGTAAGACTGAAAATGTGGCTTTGAAAGGGGCATCTGGGTGGTACAGTCAGTTAAGCAACCAACTCTTGGTTTCAGCTCGGGTCATGGTCTCAGGGTCATGAGATGGAGCCCTGTGCTGGGCTCCATGTTTGGCGTGGAGTCTGCTTGAGACACTCTCTCTCTTTCTTTCTCTCTCTGCCCTACCCCCATCGCACTCCCCACCCCCAGCACTTTCTAAAATAAATCTTTTTTAAATAGTGTGTCACTGAAAAAAAATTTTTTTTTCTAGAGTTTAAAATCAAATATATTTTAGTATGCCAACTGTGCCATGGAGGGCCCCAGGAAAGATTTAAAAAACCCCAACACAACAGTCATTTGTGACATCGTACCTGCCCCTTTTAAATACACACACACACACACACACAATACAACCGTCATGCAGACTTCTGGCAGGAAAGGTAAACATAGAAGCAAGAACGTTTCAAAGGAGATCATTTACAGGACAAAGTGAGAGATGACTTGTTCTGCTCATGCCCCACTTGTGTTCTCCACATAGCATATGTTACTCATGGCATGATTTATCTTGCAAACAGTAGATTCCAAGAGCTTTTGAGATACCATATTGATGGCTCCTAAGCATCTCTGAGAATTTGTTTTTGTTTTTGCTTTTTACCCAAATGTCCCACTATTTACTTTATTCACCACCTTAGACTAAGAAGTTATTTTCAGCAAGGTCTCCTCTTGTACTTTAAGTACAAGAGAAACTTTAAGTTTCTTCTCTAAATATTTTCCAGTTTGTACCTTTTACCAGTTTAATCATGCCAGAGTCCACTGATGATATTGCTACCCAAAAGGTCAGGAGGAGAAGTGAAAGAACTAAGGTAGCAAAGGGGCTTCCTGTTTGTTTTCTGGATTTGGTGTGAAGCAGTTTAAAGAAGGAATGCCACACAAACCAACTACCCACTCAGGTCGGACAAAGTAATGGATTATTAAAGTTTTGGTTTAGGTGTCTGGGAAAGAGATACTGCAGGGCTTTCTAGTATGGTTTGGTTTCAGCAAAATCTCAAACCCGTTATCCAAAGTAGCATAATATATAATTTCAATTTTGTTTTTCAATTCATTTTGTGAGTACCAAAAGCCAGTGATATCCTCTGTTTTCCATGGCATGATTTAAGCTTTGGGTCTGAAATGCCTGCTAATTAATGTCTTCTGTTTGTTCTACAAATATGTATTGAACATCTTCTAACGGCCTGGCTACTCCTTTGGATGCTAAAGAAACAACAGCCAAGAGACAGAAATTCTAGTGGTCATGGAACTTGCTTTCAGGTGGCCATCTTCTACTGAAGATTTTTGCACTCATTTCTGTCAGGAGCACTTGAGACCTCAACTACACATGGTGGACTCAGTCTGGTAAATGTCAACCCAGTGGCCCCAAGGCAAAGAAAGATCTGGAGTGAAATCCATTCCAGCTATGTTTTAAATGCTAAAACCTTCTGGTGCCTGCATCTTCCCAAAACTACAGCAACAGAGTAATGGAGACAACAGTACCAATGCAGGAAAGGATCAGGAGGTTCATTTTATCTCATTGTAAAGATGAAATTACTCAGACCCACAGGGACTAGAAAATGAACCACAAATATGGAAATTCCGTAAGAAATGAACTTGACCTGATTTGTACTTACCATATAGGACTGCCATGAGGAATAAACTGAATGTAAAGCACTTACAGTTGTGCCTGGCAAATATTTTTGTACAATATAAATAGTAGCAACTATTATTAATCACTACTGTATTTTGTGACCTGCATAAGTACAAAAATTTTCATGTAATTGATCTCTGCCTGATAGATGTTTAGTAATGCAATACAGCAGTATTCAGGTACCTAGAGGTTTTGTGTGTGGGGGGGTAGTTGTAATATTGATCATCTCCTATAACTCAAATAGCACCTAGCACAATCTTTGACACCAGTGATTTCTAGTTAAGTATGTGCTGTATTCAAATAGAAATGTGTCTAAGTCTATTTGGTTAAGACTTCAAATGAACATTTCTTATTGTTACTGTTACAGGTTAAATTACGTACCTGCCCCTCTTTAAAAAAAAAAAAAAAGATGAAGTTTTAATCCCTGAATGTGATCTTATTTTGAAATAGAATTACTGTAGATATAATTGGGTTAAAATTACAGTGGAATTAGAAGGGCCCCTACCTAATCCAATAGAATTCGGTGTCATAAAATGGTGGCCATGGGAAGACAGAAAGACACATGGAAAATACAGGGTGATGGAAAAGGTGGAAACTTGCCCTCTCTAGGCTTCAGCATGACCCTTCAGACATTTTGAATTTAGACCTCTAGCATCCAAAACTGAGAGATGTTTTAAATTTGTGTTTTAAACCACCTGCTCCACGAAACTTCATTCCAGCAGCCCTAGGAAACTACGGACACAACTCTTCCTCACAGAGTCATTCCCAGCGGTAGCTGGATAGCATGTGCTTCCTCAATGGAGGACACACCAAAATACAGACTGTTCCCTTTTGGTTCAACATTTATATATGGAATATTTGCCACTGGGATCAAAACAGACCCAGCTGTACCAGCAATATGATGCTTCATTCATCTAATCTTCCTTCCTCACACCTTTTTCCAAATATTTCAGATGTTCTTGATATCTACCAGATAAAACATTATGACAGTACATACACAGGGAGCCTCAGGGGACTGATCTCGGGTGTCAGAGAAGAATCCTGCTGAGATTTAGAATGCCCTCACCATTTATATCCAGGTGGGTAGGCAGTGAGACATGGGGAAGATTTTTGAGGCTGACAGGCAGGCTTCAGAAGCAAGACCACCCTAGAAACTAGAAAGTTTTCAGAGTTCTCTTGGTGCCCCCCAAACTCTATTCAATCATTCCTTGCTTGGGTGGAAAGATGCAGCATATAAATTTGGTGCAATATATGCCAGTTAATTCAACAAAATGTCAAACTGTCTGGGAAAACCTTTAGAAAAGGTTTACTTTCTGTGTCACCAGGGAACTGAGTGATAGGAAGGGAAGCTCATGAAAACGAGATTTTCTCTAACTTCTGCCTACAGTGAATAAATCAATGAGATTTTTCAAGTCCCCTCAATATCAATGAGTTCATCTCCTCAACAGGCAAGTATTTACAGACTCCAGAAACATCTCTCTCTACTCTCCCTTCGTTTTCTTCCCCTCCCAGCCTAATTGCTTTTCCTTCTCTCTACCATTTTCTTCCTTGCCCCTCCTCTTCTTTTCTCAGAGCAGCTATAGAAGAGAAGATTCGTCTGACAACTGCTATCTCTAATCTTTCTCCTTCTAAAAGCCATGATGAGTGTGGGGGTCTTGACTTTGTCAGGGTTTGTTTTGTTTTTTTAAAAAGAAGATTTAGTTTCTCTGCCCTGAACTGGGTTTAGGGTAATTGTGTATCTGCTTGAGGGCTGAATGCAATCTCTAGCCTTTTTCATAAAGTTTATGGCCCCGGTGCCCCTTTAAAAGTCTCATGTGGCTGATTGATAGACTCATTTCTGATACTAACCATAAAGAATTGGCCATCCTGAAGATAAGCTGCTCCTCCCCTGAGCATTACAGGAGGTAAAGGCGGGCACCATTATAGATGAGGCCACCATTATAGATGGCGCTTCCTGCCTCAATCAGATTCATCCTTCGGCGGCCCAGGCAGGGCTCTGCGCTGAGGGACTGCACCACAGGACACAGAAGCTCAGTCAAATCCTTTTAGTTAATGGGTGTCTAAGGATTAAAACATCATCATGGATGGGACAAAGAAAACAATAACTGATACCCCATTTCCTAACTCCTGTTTTCTATTGGTGTCATTAACCCAAGGGGAAGTTGTCAGATTCACAGAATCTTCATCATTCAATGATTCAAGACTTTTTATTTAATCTAAGTATTCCTCAAATGTTATCCCTTTAATACTTGTTCTTTTAGTTTTCATGTCAATCTATTGTGGTCCTCAAACTAGCTTTCAAATATCTCTCCACGAAATAAGTGTGGTAATTAATGATTCTTCCCTACTTCTACAACTTGTATGTCCTGGGTCGAAATGGCATTTAAGTTTTTGTAAAACAAAAGCAAACAACAACAAAAAGCAAACAACAACAAAAACCAGAAAGGCAAAGATGGAGGAAAGGATGGGGAGGGAGGAAAAGGAGTTGAGAGGGGGGAGGAGGTACCTAAACTCACACAGTGGGGAGGAAGGGGACACAGAGAGTGGAAGGGGAGGAATTTTGTGTATGTTCTAATTTAATTTCTTTGGTTATAATTTAATTATTAACTGAAGATTAAATTTCTTGGAGTAAAGGGAGTTAATTTGCAACCAGCCAAAAACTGACATGGAGATGTTGCAGAAAGATGCATAAAACCTGAAAGCCTATCAAATGCAGGAGAAGCAAGGAGAGAGAAGGAACTGAAGACCAGAGGGAAATGGCAGTGACAACATGGGAGAAGCAGCTGTGAGAAGGAAGGTTTACTTGTCAAGTATTTACTTAACATCTTTCCTAGGTATAGTACTAGGATCAGGGTTATCAGAGGTAAGACAGTCAAGGCACATAAGGAACCCACATTTTGAATAATGGAAACATCAGAACCATATACCAAATAATTACATTAACATGTTAAAATGTGGTAAAAGGCAGTTACAGATGCTGCTAACATCTCTGCATTTACTATTCTCTGGTTTCTTGCTAACATCTTTTTTTTTTAAAAGATTTTATTTATTTATTTGACAGAGAGAGAAAGAGATCATGAGTAGACAGAGATGCAGACAAAGGGGGAGGGGGAAGCAGGCTCCCAGATGAGCAGGGAGCCTGATGTGGGACTCAATCCCAGGACTCCAGGATTATGACCTGAGCTGAACGCAGTCGCTTAACCAACTGAGCCACCCAGGCACCCTCTTGCTAACATCTTATAAAACAGCTCTTGTCAGTGTCACCAATAACATTTATATTGCTAAACCCAATGATTATCTTTCAGACCCTATTAACAAAGAGCATTTTACCCAATGGACTACTTCCTCCATCTAGAAACGTTCTTAGCTTGTGCCCACTGCATACCACATTTTCTGGTTTTCCAGCTACTTCTCTTTCTTTTAAATTTCTCAAGCTCACCTCCTCCTGTCTACTATTAAAGGTCTTTTGAATTTTGGACCTGTGTTTACTTTTCTCTGTACTCTCTTAGGGAGCATAACTCAACATGCGGCTTTAGTTACCTTTAATATAGCAAGAACACTGAAGTGGTCTTCCCAGGCAGACTTTTCCATCCAGAAGCTATGTGAAATGATTGCCTCTCCCAGATGCCGGTTCAAGGTCAGCCGCACCCTTACTAGGACAGTTCCTCAACGATTTCATGTCTATCTATATCTGCTAGTTAGGACGTATATATTATTTGCCTGTGTGTCTTCAGTGCTTGACATCGTGTCTGGTGTGTGGTGGGGGCTCACTGCTTGCTCAGCTGTTGACTAGAGTCAGGGCAGGGCTAATGGGAAGGAGAGCACAGCATCACACTTGGGGGCTAGGCTTCCACTGAATACGTTACTGGACATGTAAGCTAAGATAATTAACAGAAGAACTTTTCAGATCTTAACCTCTTAATTTGAGAGATTTAAATAAGATTAGGAAAAAGAAGTAAACAAAGACTTAGGGGATTTTTACTTTTTTTATATTAGAATTTTCTACAATGTATATAGACTACTTTGATTTATTTTTTAAATTAAAGTTCTTTTGAGGTCTGCTTTGTGTATTGATAGGGCAAGAGAGAAAGGTATGTGTGCACACACCCACAATCAGGGTAGTGAAATAAAGAGGAGGAACATGAACCACCAGCAGGAATTATAGGAGTTGAAATTACAGGAGAACCCATTTTCCTTCAATAAACAGCAGTGTACAAATCCCTCAATAAACAGTTGCACAAATTGTCTTCATTTCTAAGTGACTTTTAGGGAGAAACAGGCTGAGAGTAATTATTTACTCAAATGAGTTGTCACTCCTGATTTTTAAAAATTAAACACAGAAAAGCATTTGTACATAATAAATGTGATAGTAGCATATGCTCTCCTGAATTATCACTCACACTACAATCTTTACTGATGAGTACTAGACACTGACATCCTAGTCAACCAATTCAAGTCATCAAAATAAACAATCCCTCATGAAAATGAAAATTGAATGATTACACTGGAGAAATTGAAAGCATGTTTTATCAAAGGCAATTTGTCTATTATCTGACAGCCTTGGAAAACAACAAGAAAATTATGTCTCTCACATTAAAATGAAAAGGCAGCAGCTTCTTTAGACATAACAGTAATGAGGGAGCCTTGGGTCATTCAGGGAAAAAAAAATGTTTATTCTACAGCAGGCACTGTCCAACTTTTTCAAGCTTGTGTTCTGGCAGGGGTGGGTGGTAAGTCGCCATACTCAATAAAGGATCATAGAGGAAAGCGGTACCAATTTCTTCCTTTTAAAAATTACTTCTTTAAAAAACTGTTGTCTTTATTACTAAAAGAGAGGGATTCTACAGAGCAACCTCAAAGGCCAAAGTGTTCGAATCATTAGCTATAGTAATGGTGGTTTCTTTCTCCGAGGTCAGGGCACATGATTCTCATCCATGAGCCAGCCTTCTGGCATTATTTTTCACGTGTGTGGCTGAGTTATGCAAGACAGCTATATCCACAGCCTCAGAAATGGCACACCAAATGTTACCTAACGGCACATTCATTTAAGGGACTTTTAGTTTTTACCCACCACGCTAAGGAAAGTAGCCAAGCATTCTGGTCATGCTTCGGCTGAAACCATCACATTCATGTCCGTATCTTGGTCACGGCTGTTAAGTGAGCATGGGTACGGTAACAGAAATCAATCAGCGTATGTGGCACATCTAGTGCAAATACGTGTATAATGCCAGAATCAATGCAACACTACCAACACTAGCCAGTGCTTTTTGTATACTTCAAGGGTTCATTTATGTTACTGTTGTTATTTAACACATTCCTTGAGTAACAAAGCATTCAGCTTTCTTTTCAAATGGACCATCTAGAGGAAAAGCATGGTCATTAACCCAATAATTAGTTCTTTAATGCCCATATTTCAGAAAGCTAAAGTTTCCCTAAAGTAGTATTTGATGTAGATAGGAATTATATGCAAACCAGGTAAATGTCTGATTGTGTGCAAGGGGTTCTTGTAACCGAACATAACTAACAAAAACTTCCTAAGAATGCCAGAGTAACTCCAGGAAGGGGAAAAACATTAAAAATAAAATTAAGTTCTAGAATCGTACTTAAAATCAAGGGTACTTAACCAATTTATTATGCTCTCCAACTAAATGATCCTCATTGATCAGTACCCTTGTAGTTAACCTTGGTGGGTGCAAGATTTCATTTCTGGGGCTTGGGAAGGCTGGTCCCTGTGCATGTGGTCTGTCGTTAATTTTGTGGACCTTTAAGCACAGAGCAGGGGAGAGAGATTCAGAACTCTGACATTTGCCAGTTGTGTGGTCTCACGACTTCCATCTCCTAAACAGAATCTGGGAAAACACTACATTTCCTCTAACAAAAGAAGCACTAATATATATTTTAAAAGTATTAGTTCCCTCCCTACGTGCCTTAGGAACATTTTAGAATAGTTGGGGGTAAAGTTTGCCTCCTTCATGGATGGCATTTTTTTCTTTCTTCTCTTGGAACAATTAGCTCCATGAACCATAAACATCTCTTCATAATATTATAAGGATATTTCAGTGAGCACTAAGCAGGACCCACCCACCCCCTTTTTTTTGGATAACCTACAACTCTATGTGAAAAAGACTAAAACTAATGCTATTTTGGATTGCTGATGTCATGGACACTGGAAAGAATATTGAAGCTGTACATAAAAAAGATATTTTAGGGATAAGTCAGCACAAGAATAAAATAGGGCTTTCAGGCTCTCATAAAATTGAGAGATCTCTTTTGTATCAAAGTATATTTATGATATAATATTTCAACAGAAATGGAGAAAAGATGGAAATCCATTGCCATTATATTACTATTTTGTTGAAATGCCAATCTTATAATGAAATCTAAAATTCCAGCTCTCATACCCTAAAGTGGATTCCTGCTCGCTTTAATCTTGGTTATCATTATATCACTAAAGCAATCACTGAAATTAGCTTTGGCATTTACAAAAAGGCAAGATAGGCATGCCCTTCCTCCACCCCTGGCTTTCCTAAGGACCCTTCCCTCCCCGTAGCTCTGTGGCTGCCCCTGACAACCAAAGTTCATAAACAGCCAACTGCAGCCAGGAATGGGGAGATAGATGTCATGTGGAATTTGGGAATCCCAGTGTTCTTTCACCGAGCATCGCTAAAGCACAGAGGAGTTGTTAATACTGCTTCAGCTCACCCAAACCACACTCTCTTCTGAGACCTCTTCTTAGTTACAAGTTCCTCTCTTATTTCAAGGCCGGCATTGAAAATGTGAGTCCATGTTAAGGCGGCAACCTCCCAGGGTCTATGTTCCCTCATTTGTAAGACAAACGTCTTGAACTACATCATCTATAGACCCCTTCAGGCCCCAAGATTTTATGACTGCTTCAGTCATTAAACAGTTCCTTAGAATTTAGGGAAGCAGGTTCCATGAGCATGAATTTTGATTTTTTTTTAATCATCAACTTTCATTATTTCTATTTATAAATTTCATTATTATATAGAAAATTCATTATTTCTATTGATTGTATTTCTTGTTTTTCACTTGAATAAATGTGTTTAAGATAGATGGGTTATAATTCTCCAAAAGCCATAAATCAGCTTCACTGACCTCAAATAGAAGATCAACTATAAAAAGTATGGAAATAAACTGAGTCCTGGTTAGACAGTGTGGCCTGAGGTTAGCTCGGAGACTCAGGACTGGTCTTTGTTAAAAAAAGCCTACAGCAGATGAACTGCCATCAAATAGCCTCTCCTACCAAGGGAATCAGAAGTTTGGGGGGAGAATGAAAGGGTCATAAAATATTTTCCTGGTTATAGGATTTAAATAATCACTGGTACCACTGCTAGTGTAGATCCCAGCTGCTGGGAAATCTTGTGTGGCTATTAAAAGGTTAGGTTACCTTTCAGACTCAACTACAGATTACTGAAACACTCCATTATTTTTAATCTTTATTACTCTCGAAGAAGCGATCTCAGAAATTGTCTAAAATGCCCAAGGAAAGTTATGTATTTTTAAAAAATCGTTATTAGGATAATTCATAGACCATAAAGTTCACCTATTTGAAGTATACAATTCAATGTTTCTATTATATTCAGAACTGTGTCACCATGTACCATGACCTACTTCTACAACAATTTCCTCTCTCCGAAAAGAAACCCCACACACATTAGCAGCAACTCCTTAGCTTCCTTCTTCCAGCCTCAGCTCTAGGCAACCAATAATCTACTTTCTGTCACTCTATTTACATAGTCTAAACATTTCCCAGAAATGAAATCATATATGCCTTCTTTTGTCACTGGCTTCTTTCATTTAACATAATGTTCTCCAGATGTATTCAGGTTGCTACTTCACTTCTGATTACTGTACTATTTCACTGTATGGATGTACCACATTTATCCATTTTCATTGCTGAAAACCTGAGTTGTCTCCATATTTTCGCTTTATTATGAATATTTATAAACATGCATATAGAAGTTCTGGGCATACCTATTTTCATTTTTTTGGGGTATGTATCTAAGGATGGAATTTCTTGAAGATATGTATTTTCAATAAAGATAATTCATTTTAAGTTATACATCAAAACATCACTTTGGGGTTGCTTGGGTGGTTCAGTCAGTCAAGTGTCTGCCTGTGGCTAAGGTCATGATTTTATGGTCCTGAGATAGAGCCCATGTTGGGCTCCTTGCTCAGTTGGGGACTCTGCCTGTCCCTCTTCTTCTGCCCCTTCCACACCACTACTCAACTTGTGAGTTTTCTCTCTCAAATAAATAAAAATCTCAAACAACAACAACAACATAATTATACAATGAGTTTACAGGATTAAAATAAGATTCTGTACCTATTATTTTTATTGTTCTATTTTCACTCTTTTGTTATTTTCCATGTTTATATGCTAATCATATATTTCATTAGAGAAGTGTAAAAAATTTAAAAGCACATTTAATCAGAATATATATTAAAAACAGATGACAAGATAAAATAACCTACTGATGGACACAGGTTGCTCTCAGGTTTCAGCTGTAGTAAATTATGTTGTAATAAATAGCTGCATTTATAGGAATGCATTTATCTTTTTGTATTAGTGTTTTCATTTTCCCTGGTTAAATACTCAATAGTGGAATTACTGTATCAGATGGTATTTCTATTTGTAACTTTTTAAAAAAAATTTTGAAGGATCTCCCTACTGTTTTCCACAGTGGCTGCACCAACTTACATTTCTGCCAAGAGTGAACATGGTTCCTTTTTCTCCACACCATCACCAATACTTGTTGTTCCTTGTCTTCATGATTTTATTGATTCTAACAGGCTTGAGCAGATGTCTCATTGTGGTTTTGACTTGTATGTCCCAGATGAGTGATATTGAGCGTCTCTACATGAGTCTGTTGGCCATCTGTATGTCTTCTTTGGAAAAATATTTCTTCAGGTCCTCTGCCCGTCTTTTAATCAGGTTGTTGGCTTTTTTGGTATTGGATTGTGTTAGAACATTTATATCTTTTGGATATTAACCCCTTATAGGATATATCATTTGCAAATACCTTCTCCCACTCAGTAGGTTGTTTTTTGTTTTATTCATGGTTTTCTTTGCTGTGCAAAAGCTTTTTACTTTGATAATAGTCCCAATAGTTTATTTTTGCCTTTGTTTCTTCTTGCCTTTGGAGATGTATCTAGAAAAATGGTGCTATGGCTGATGTCAGAGAAATTACTGCTTATGTTCTCTTCTAGGATTTTTATGGTTTCAAATCTCATGTTTACGTCTTTAATACATTTTGAGTTTATTTTTGTGTATGGTGTTAGAAAATAGTTCAGTTTCATTGTCTCTTCCCCATTGTATATTCTTGTCTCCTTTGCCATAGAATGACCATATGCGGATTTATTTCTGGGGTCTCTATCTGGTTCCATTGATCTATGGGTCTGTTTTGTGCCAGCATCATAGTGTTGTGATTAATAAACTTTGCAGTGGATCTTGAAACCTAGGACTGTCATATCACCATCTTTGTTCTTCTTTCTCAGGATTCCTTTGGCTGTTTGGGATCTTCTGTAGTTCCATACAAATTTTAGTGTTATTTGTTCTGGTTTTGCAAAAAATGCCCTTGACATTTTCATAGGGATTGCACTGAATCTGTAGATTGCTTTAGGGAATATGGACATTTTGTCAAGTGTTAATTCTTCCAACCCATGTGTGTGAAGTATCTTTGCATTTCTATCATCTTCAATTTCTTTCATTAGTGTTTTATAGTTTTCATAGTACAGATCTTTCACCTTTTAGGTTAAGTTTATTCCTAGGTATTTTATTCTTTTTGGTTCAACTGTAAATGGTATTTTTAAAAATTTCTCTTTCTGCAACGTCACAGTGAGTATATAGAAATGCTACTAGTTTCTGGGTATTAATTTTGTATCTTGCCACTTTACTGAATTTATTATTTCTAATAGATTCTAGCAGAATCTTTAGGATTTTCTACGTATAGTGTCATGCGGTCTGCAAGTAGTGACAGTTTAACTTTTTCTTTACCAATACAGATGAATAAAGAAAACATAGTACATATACATAATGGAATATTACACAGCCTTAAAAAGGATGAGATCCTACCATCTGAAACAACATGCATGGACCAAGGTTATTATGCTAAGTGAAGTAAGTCACACTGAGAAAGACAAATACAATATGATTCCACTCATAAATAGAATCTTAAAAAAGGGGGGGGAGCAAAAAGGCAGAATCAGAACCATAAATACAGAGAGCAAAAAGATGGTTGCCAGAAGGGAGGGGAGGGGAGGTTGGGCAAAACAGGTAAGGAAAGAGGGAGATACAGGCCTCTGTTATGGACTAAGTAAGTCATGGGAGTAAAAGGCACAACATGAGGAATACAGTCAATGATGTTATAAAAGTGATATAATGGGACAGGTATAATTATTCTTCTGATGAACATAACATAATGCATAAACTCATCAAATCACTAATTTGTACACCTGAAACTAATACAACATTGCGTGTGAACTATATATAAATGAATGAATGAATGAGTAACTTCTCCAATTCTGTTCCCGGAAACAAGTTTTTTTAAATTACAGGATATTATTTTAACAAAACAAGATTATGTGATGTATAAAGCTAGTATTTCTCACTTACCATCAACATATTATCATATCATCTGACACAGATATACTGATTTTAATAAAAACTATATATTATTTCATTATATATTGAGGCACTATGATTTATTTAACCAGTCTGTGATTTTTTTCTATTACTAAGTGCAATGAATGCCTTGAACATATATCTCAGGAACTTGAGTAATCTCTAGGAGTAATTTCCCAAGAAATTAGACAGTTGGGTCAAAGGATACCTATTACTAGAATTTTAATAGATAGTGGCCAATTTCACTCCCAGAAAAGTTATTTCCCTTCACATTTCCCCCTACAATGAAAGGCTGGAGATGTCCTTCAGGTCTCCCCATTGGTTGATATTTTGAGGGTATCAAGCATACATTTTGCCTGACTAAAACACAAAATATACTTTTTATATGTATTAAAGTATTAGTATCCTTGCCTCCTTTTTTCCTCTTGTTTACTGGCCACTGATGTTTCCCTGAGTGATATCTAAATCATACCATTTGTGCATTTCCCACTGAATTGCTTATCCCATTTCTTATGAGTACGTCCACATGTATATGATCCCTATTTGTTGACAAAAAGGTTTCAGTCTTTTCTTTTGATGTAAAGATATATTTTTATGTGGTCTGTTTTTCTCATCACTTCTTCTTGACTCTGCCATCATTTCTCCTACTAAGTTGAAATGTCACTTGTATCCTTCATTAAATTCCTATATTTCAAATTCATTCTAGACTCTCCTCTGTGTCACATCTTCTTTATTCTTAAGTCAGTGCCAAAACGTTTTAATTGCTCAAGCTTCATTTTAATATGTACTACAATTATCAAGTTGGAGAAGTTCATTTTCTAAAATGTTTTGACTATATTCACATACTTATTCTCATAAATGAACATTATATCAGCTTGAGTCATTTAACTTTTTCTCTAAATTGTATGCCATAATCATTAGTAATAATCTTTAATTAGTATAAAATGCTTTACTCTCTGGAATACAAAATGAAAGAAATCAATATATTGGTGTGAAACTGCAGCATTAGAATTATTCCAGTTTGCATCTTTGGATGAAAGAAGCTGGCTCCTAATTAATAAAAAGCAAAACCAAAATAAAACAGAAGGAAACTGTGTTCAAATCTAAAAGTTTTCAACTAGAACATGTGACTCTGCCAAGTAGAGAGAGAAACAAAGTTATTAATGTCATTAAGAAATGCATTAAATAGATGGAGGTCAAGATGGCGGAGAAGTAGCAGGCTGGGACTACATCAGCTAGCAGGAGATCAGCTAGATAGCTTATCTAAAGATTGCAAACACCTGCAAATCCATCAGCAGATCGAAGAGAAGAAGAACAGCAATTCTGGAAACAGAAAAACAACCACTTTCTGAAAGGTAGGACCAGTGAAGTGAATCCAAAGCGACAGGACGATAGACCCCGGGGGAAGGGGCCGGCCCCCCGCAAGTGGTGGAGCAACGGAGCACAAAATCAGGACTTTTAAAAGTCTGTTCCGCTGAGGGACATCGCTGCAGAGGCTGAACCGGGGTGAAGCCCACGCAGGGTCAGCGTGGCCTCAGGTCCCGCAGGGTCATAGGAGGATCAGGGGTGTCTGAGTGTCGCAGAGCTTAGAGGTATTAGAATGGGGAAGCCGGCTACAGAGACAGAGCCGACAGTAAGATCACAGCTCAGGGACTGGTGGCAGGCTCGGTGAGCTCGGAGCGCGGCCGGAGGTCAGGCAAACGGGAGTGACTGGGCGCTGTTCTCTGAGTGCGCACTGAGGAGTGGGGCCCCAGGCTCTCGGCTCCTCCGGCCGGAGACCAGGATTCCGCCATTTGTATTCCCGTCCTCCGGAACTCTACGGAAAGCACTCAGGGAACAAAAGCAAAAAGCCGAGCGGATTACTCAGCCCGGTCCCTGGTAAAGGCGGTGCAATTACGCCTGGGGCAAAGACACTTGAGAATCACTACACCAGGCCCCTCCCCGAGAAGATCAAAAAGAAAGTGCGGTTTCAATACCAAGGAGAGCAGCAGAATTCCAGAGGACGAGAAAGCAAAGCACGGAACTCATGGCTTTCTCCCTGTCATTTTTTTAGTCTTGCGTTAAATTAATTTCTTTCTTTTTCATTTTTTTTCTCTTCTTCCGCTAAATTTTTTTTTTAACTTTTACCCTTTTCTTTTTTAACATTTTTTAACTAGTTTATCTAATATATATATTTTTTCTTTTTTATATTTTTCTTTATTCGTTTTCTTTTTTTAAATTCTTTTATTTTATTTTTTTCTTTCTTTCTTTTTGAATTTCTTTTTATCCCCTTTCTTCCCCCTCATGATTTGGGATCTCTTATGATTTGCTTAAAGCATATTTTCCTGGGGTTGTTGCCAGCCTTTTAGTATTGTACTTACTCCTTCATATACTCTTAACTAGACAAAATGACAAGGCGGAAAAATTCACCACAAAAAAAAGAACAAGAGGCAGTACTGAAGGCTAGGGACCTAATCAATACAGACATTGGTAATATGTCAGATCTAGAGTTCAGAATGACAATTCTCAAGGTTCTAGCTGGGCTCGAAAAAGGCATGGAAGATATTAGAGAAACCCTCCCCGGAGATATAAAAGCCCTTTCTGGAGAAATAAAAGAACTAAAATCTAACCAAGTTGAAATCAAAAAAGCTATTAATGAGGTGCAATAAAAAATGGAGGCTCTCACAGCTAGGATAAATGAGGCAGAAGAAAGAATTAGTGATATAGAAGACCAAATGACAGAGAATAAAGAAGCTGAGCAAAAGAGGGACAAACAGCTACTGGACCACGAGGGGAGAATTCGAGAGATAAGTGACACCATAAGACAGGCAGAGGCCTAACCCACTGAGCCACCCAGGTGCCCCCCCCCTTTTTTTAATTTCTCTAAATTTTTATTAATTATTTTTTTTTTTTTACAGCTCGATCCTCTTGTAAAAAGGAAAGAATTTGAAGATTAACAAGTAAATTACATTTTTTTTAAGCAGCAATGAATCCTCATTACAGAGAACAACAAACAAAAGATCTGTGGCACATTATCTTTGGAAAGATCTTTTGCAAATTTTTCTTCTAAAAAAAGAAAACTATAATTTTCACAGATCACATATGTCTCTTTCAAAGGACTATACAATAATTGGGATTCCAGAAGAAGAAGAAAGAGAGAGGGGAGCAGAAGGTATACTGGAGAGAATTATTGGGGAGAATTTCCCCAATATGGTAAAGTGAACGAGCATCAAAATTCAGGAGGTTCAGAGAACGCCCCTCAAAATCAGTAAGAATGGGCCCACACCCCGTCACCTAATAGTAAAATATACAAGTCTCAGTGACAAAGAGAAAATCCTGAAAGCAGCCAGGGAAAAGAAGTCTGTAACATACAATGGTAAAAATATTAGATTGGCAGCTGACTAATCCACAGAGACCTGGTAGGCCAGAAATAGCTGGCATGATATTTTCAGAGCACTAAACGAGAAAAACATGCAGCCAAGAATACTATATCCAGCTAGGCTATCATTGAAAATAGAAGGAGAGATTGAAAGCTTCCAGGACAAACAAAAACTGAAAGAATTTGCAAACACCAAACCAGCTCTACAGGAAATCTTGAAAGGGGTCCTCTAAGCAAAGAGAGAGCCTACAAGTGGTAGATCAGAAAGGAACAGAGACCGTATACAGTAACAGTCACCTTACAGGCAGTACAATGGCACTAAATTCATATCTCTCAATAGTTACCCTGAATGTTAATGGGCTAAATGCCCCTGTCAAAAGACACAGGGTATCAGAATGGATAAAAAAACAAAACCCATCTATATGTTGCCTCCAAGAAACTCATTTTAAGCCCAAAGATACCTCCAGATTTAAAGTGAGGGGGTGGAAAAGAAATTACCATGCTAATGGACATCAGAAGAAAGCAGGAGTGGCAATACTTATATCAGATCAATTAGATTTTAAGCCAAAGACTATAATAAGAGATGAGGAAGGACACTATATCATACTCAAAGGGTCTGTCCAACAAGAAGATCTAACAATTTTAAATATCTATGCCCCCAACGTGGGAGCAGCCAACTATATAAACCAATTAATAACAAAATCAAACAAACACATCAACAATAATACAGTAATAGTAGGGGACTTTAACACTCCCCTCACTGAAATGGACAGATCATTCAAGCAAAAGATCAGCAAGGAAATAAAGGCCTTAAACAAAACACTGGACCAGATGGACATCACAGATATATTCAGAACATTTCATCCCAAAGCAACAGAATACACATTCTTCTCTAGTGCACATGGAACATTCTCCAGAATAGATCACATCCTCGGTCCTAAATCAGGACTCAACTGGTATCAAAAGCTTGGGATCATTCCCTGCATATTTTCAGATCACAATGCTCTGAAGCTAGAACTCAACCACAAGAGGAAGTTTGGAAAGAACCCAAATACATGGAGACTAAACAGCCTTCTAAAGAATGAATGGGTCAACCGGGAAATTAAAGAAGAATTGAAAAAAATCATGGAAACAAATGATAATGAAAATACAACAGTTCAAACTCTGTGGGACACAACAAATGCAGTCCTGAGAGGAAAATATATAGCGGTACAAGTCTTTCTCAAGAAACAAGAAAGGTCTCAGGTACACAACCTAACCCTACACCTAAAGGAGCTGGAGAAAGAACAAGAAAGAAACCCTAAGCCCAGCAGGAGAAGAGAAATCATAAAGATCAGAGCAGAAATCAATGAAATAGAAACCAAAAAAACAATAGAGCAAATCAACGAAACTAGGAGCTGGTTCTTTGAAAGAATTAATAAAATTGATAAACCCCTGGCCAGACTTATCAAAAAGAAAAGAGAAAGGACCAAAATAAATAAAATCATGAAAGAAAGAGGAGAGATCACAACTAACACCAAAGAAATACAAACTATTATAAGAACATACTATGAGCAACTCTACGCCAACAAATTTGACAATCTGGAAGAAATGGATGCATTTCTAGAAACATATAAACTACCACAACTGAACCAGGAAGAAATAGAAAGCCTGAACAGACCCATAACCAGTAAGGAGATTGAAACAGTCATTAAAAATCTCCAAACAAACAAAAGCCCAGGGCCAGATGGCTTCCCGGGGGAATTCTACCAAACATTTAAAGAAGAACTAATTCCTATTCTCCTGAAACTGTTCCAAAAAATAGAAATGGAAGGAAAACTTCCAAACTCATTTTATGAGGCCAGCATCACCTTGATCCCAAAACCAGACAAGGATCCCATCAAAAAAGAGAGCTATAGACCAATATCCTTGATGAACACAGATGCAAAAATTCTCGCCAAAATACTAGCCAATAGGATTCAACAGTACATTAAAAGGATTATTCAACACGACCCAGTGGGATTTATTCCAGGGCTGCAAGGTTGGTTCAACATCCGCAAATCAATCAATGTGATACAACACATCAATAAAAGAAAGAACAAGAACCATATGATACTCTCAATAGATGCTGAAAAAGCATTTGACAAAGTACAGCATCCCTTCCTGATCAAAACTCTTCAAAGTGTAGGGATAGAGGGCACATACCTCAATATCATCAAAGCCATCTATGAAAAACCCACTGCAAATATCATTCTCAATGGAGAAAAACTGAAAGCTTTTCTGCTAAGGTCAGGAACACGGCAGGGATGTCCATTATCACCACTGCTATTCAACATCGTACTAGAAGTCCTCGCCTCAGCAATCAGACAACAAAAGGAAATTAAAGGCATCCAAATCGGCAAAGAAGAAGTCAAACTATCACTCTTCACAGATGATATGATACTATATGTGGAAAACCCAAAGACTCCACTCCAAAACTGCTAGAACTTGTACAGGAATTCAGTAAAATCAATGCACAGAAATCAGTTGCATTTCTCTACACCAACAAGACAGAAGAAAGAGAAATTAAGGAGTCAATCCCATTTACAATTGCACCCCAAACCATAAGATACCTAGGAATAAACCTAACCAAAGAGGCAAAGAATCTATACTCAGAAAACTATAAAGTACTCATGAAAGAAATTGAGGAAGACACAAAGAAATGGAAAAATATTCCATGCTCCTGGATTGGAAGAATAAATATTGTGAAAATGTCTATGCTACCTAAAGCAATCTACACATTTAATGCAATTCCTATCAAAGTACCATCCATCTTTTTCAAAGAAATGGAACAAATAATCCTAAAATTTATATGGAACCAGAAAAGACCTCGAATAGCCAAAGGGATATTGAAAAAGAAAGCCAAAGTTGGTGGCATCACAATTCCGGACTTCAAGCTCTATTACAAAGCTGTCATCATCAAGACAGCATGGTACTGGCACAAAAACAGACACATAGATCAATGGAACAGAATAGAGAGCCCAGAAATAGACCCTCAACTCTATGGTCAACTAATCTTCGAGAAAGCAGGAAAGAATGTCCAATGGAAAAAAGACAGCCTCTTTAATAAATGGTGTTGGGAACATTGGACAGCCACATGCAGAAAAATGAAATTGGACCATTTCCTTACACCACACACGAAAATAGACTCAAAATGGATGAAGGACCTCAATGTGAGAAAGGAATCCATCAAAATCCTTGAGGAGAACACGGGCAGCAACCTCTTCGACCTCAGCCGCAGCAACATCTTCCTAGGAACATCGCCAAAGGAAAGGGAAGCAAGGGCAAAGATGAACTATTGGGATTTCATCAAGATCAAAAGCTTTTGCACAGCAAAGGAAACAGTTAACAAAATCAAAAGACAACTGACAGAATGGGAGAAGATATTTGCAAACAACATATCAGATAAAGGACTAGTGTCCAGAATCTATAAAGAACTTAGCAAACTCAACACCCAAAGAACAAATAATCCAATCAAGAAATGGGCAGAGGACATGAACAGACATTTCTGCAAAGAAGACATCCAGATGGCCAACAGACACGTGAAAAAGTACTCCATATCACTCGGCATCAGGGAAATACAAATCAAAACCACAATGAGATATCACCTCACACCAGTCAGAATGGCTAAAATCAACAAGTCAGGAAATGATAGATGCTGGCGAGGATGCAGAGAAAGGGGAACCCTCCTACACTGTTGGTGGGAATGCAAGCTGGTGCAACCACGCTGGAAAACAGCATGGAGGTTCCTCAAAATGTTGAAAATAGAACTGCCCTATGACCCAGCAATTGCACTACTGGGTATTTACCCTAAAGATACAAACGTAGTGAAGGGGCACATACGTGCACCCGAATGTTTATAGCAGCAAAGTCCACAATGGCCAAACTATGGAAAGACCCTAAATGTCCATTAACAGATGAATGGATCAAGAAGATGTGGTATATATACACAATGGAATACTATGCAGCCATCAAAAGAAATGAAATCTTGCCATTTGCGACAACATGGATGGAACTAGAGCGTATCATGCTTAGCGAAATAAGTCAAGCAGAGAAAGACAACTATCATATGATCTCCCTGATATGAGGAAGTGGTGATGCAACATGGGGGCTTAAGTGGGTAGGAGAAGAATCAATGAAACAAGATGGGATTGGGAGGGAGACAAACCATAAGTGACTCTTAATCTCACAAAACAAACAGAGGGTTGCTGAGGGGAGGGGGTTGGGAGAAGGGGGGTGGGGTTATGGACATTGGGGAGGGTATGTGCTTTGGTGAGTGCTGTGAAGTGTGTAAACCTGGCGATTCACAGACCTGTACCCCTGGGGATAAAAATATATGTTTATAAAAAATAAAAAATTTTAAAAAAAGAGAAATGCATTAAATAACTCCTCCAAGTAGAGAAGAGAACAAAGTTATTAGGTCAATAAGAAATACATTAAATTCCAAATGAATTAGAAAAAGCAATGAAGTTATTTGGAACTGCTATAGGAATTCTGTTTTAAAATAACCAATTGAATTTACCCAATAGGTTCACTTGAAGATTAAGTTAAATATGATAATATGAGAAATTTATAGTTAAATAGCATTACATCAATTCCTTATTTTTTCCCAGTACACTTTCATGTTTCTCTTTGCAGTTTCTTGTATATACTTATCTTCCCAATTTAAAAAAAAAAGAAAGAGTAATGGAGGAAATGATGGGTAAATGAAATTTTATTTTCACTGTAATTAGATTTCCCCTCTCAAGAATCTTCCATCTTCTTAAATCACTGTGAATTAAACTATAGTGTTTCCTTTATTGCAAAGTCCCCTGCCAAGGATGTTAATCTTTTCTTGAGAAATCTCAGGACCATTCTAGCAGAGTCATGCCTAACCAAGCTTTCCTAAACACTTGAAAACTTTAAGATTTGAACACAGTTTCCTTCTGCATAAGTTGATCTGTGAGATACAAGTCTATGACTTGTTGAGGTAACAGTAAATTTGGTTAATTCTTCCTTGCTCTAATGCTTCATCTATGCCCATATAAAATTTCTGCTTTTATCCCCACAGCTAGTCATGAAAACCCAAATCTTGTTCTCTTTTATCTATACCCAGGATATTTATCATGTTGACTTATCAAATTTATTTATTTCTTCTTTTTATACTCACCAGGTATGGCTCCCTGGGGATATCACATCATCTCTGCAATACTCTATTTCACCTGCAAAATAAGGAGCTGCATTAGACAATCTTTCAAATTTCTTTTAATTCTAACATTTTATCACTGTATTTAAGAGGGAAACTCAATTTTCTTAGTATCATTTAATTTTGATAACTGCCCGTCATAAGAGAAGTTACTTGCAAGAGAGCCAACTGGTTATGATATGTACTAGAATACAGACTTCACAGACCATTCACACTTCTCAGATAGTTTCACCATCATCTCTTTAAAGAGAAGAGACACAGGATTTCTAAGATACCATCATATTTTCATAACTCCACCTAAAAGCAAATTTCTCATCAGATTACAACAAATAATTATGATTCTTGAGGATAAAGTCTGTACTCTGATTTCAAACTTGTTTTCTCTAAACAGGACTCCTTTTTTACTCCCATTCTATTTATGTTCTTATTTGTAATTTGTTGACTTGCTTTTGTAAAGAGCATCACCTTGAACTTTGTCCGCAGAATGCTCAAATCCCAGAAGTTCCCATTTCCTCTAAATTAGATTTTGTTGAAAATTTAAAACGTTACAAATCCTAAATCATTAAATGTATATTTAAATTTCACATAAGAAAAACGTAGTCATTTTTGTAGTCATTTTGTGACTGCTACAGTGACGAAAAGTTAAAAATCAAAACAAGAACCTAGTTAAAGTGACACACGGAGAGAGGGGACATGTTTCCAGCTCGTGGAAGTATATGCATCGGTATGATCTTTTGAGGTGATATTGTTAACCATACATCCAAAGCCTTCAGAGTTTAAACATGAAATTCCACTTTCAGAAGCGTGCCCTGAGGAAATAATTAAAGGTAGGGTAAAGGACGGGCATCCCATTATTTGGAGAAGTGAAAACCTGGAAATTGAAATGTAAGTAAATAGTAGCTTGGCGAATGCAGCTGAGATGCATCAGTGAAGCGAAGTACCACACAGACATTAATATTATAATGTAAAGGCGGCATTAAAGATCAAGGGGAAGTGTTCAAGCCAAAAAGCAGAAAACAGCTGTAAAATAATGCACAGAGTAGCATTCTATGTCTCACAGAAATACATCTGTATAAATATTTACACATATGTTGTATAAGTGATGGAGAGGATACCTGCCAAAACGTGAATGCGGACTACCTCTTGGTAAAAAAAGATGTATAGGTGGATATTTTGGTAGTTTTCAAGATTACTGTCTGGATCACATTTTCTATTTACTGTAAGAATTATTCAGGTGCAGTAAATCAGTTATAAAAATAACAAGTGTCTAGATTGTGCCTAGCCTTATAATCAAACCTTTAAGGAATTAGTCAGTTCAGTGATTGTTTATATTTCCTTTTTGTGGAATCTAATAATTCTGATCGATTACTTAATCAACTGACGACTTTTTTCTTTGTATTGAAGAAAATTAAAATTACTGATGATGAGCAGTATGATCATTAACCCCTTCACACCCTTCTCATTCTATGTCTTAAGATGCCAGATCTTTAATTTCTAAGTTTTTGGTTCACTCACTCTTTTTTGTTTTTTGTTTTTTTTAAACAAATGATAACAATTGTGCTTATTTGCCTTTTATTTGATTTTCATGCACCCATTCAAGCTCCACGAGTGCAGGAGTTTTATCTTTTGGCTTCATTTAGCACAGATCTCATTAAATAGTTCAATGGGACTAGATAAAAGAACGAAACTACTTAAGCTTTATAACACCTTAAAATCAAAAGTCATTGGGTTGGTTCACTTTGTTCCTATGACCCACAGGTTGGCACAATATTCCCGAATTTAGCCACCCGGAGCTCATGCAACCCAACACACAGAAGCAAAGGATACTCTATCAACATCTAGTGTATTTGTGAAAAACAAGACCATCTATCTTGATGATTTAGGGAAAGTTAATCTTCTTCACATGCACTGCCCATTATTTAATATCATGCCTTTAAAAGATTACATCTGATAAATCAGCCATAATCAAAACTTTGAACTCCAAATATAATTAGCCAAATGGCACCCTAGTGCCATTTAGGTGAAAGTTAATGGGCAGGAGGTTCATGCTGAAAGCCATTTTTTACAACCTGAGCAAAGTGGAAGTGCATGATTAAAGCATTAGCTTGGGTGAGATCAAGAGATAAATAGTTTAATTCAGAAAAACTGAATGTATGCTGATTATTCAGAAGTGCATCTTCATATCACCTATAAAGACAGGCTTTCAAAGCAAGTGTGTAGCATAAACAACGGGTTTTTTTTAAACATTTCTACGTCATCATTCTTAGCTAAACAGCGATTCAATTTCAGAGCTCTTCTAAAAGGATTTTATTGGTCTAGCTCCACGATAAAAGTATTGCCCATAGTAGAAACACTCTATTTCTTTTAATATAATTGATAGTTTAGCGTTCTCCATCATTTGGACTGGTCTTCCTCTCATCTTCTTAAAATATAAAAGCACATACACATATAGTTCCAAGATGAAGAAGCTGAAACAAAAGTAGTCCTCCTCATTTTTCCTTTGAAGCTGCTCTCATCCCATAGGGTCTGTGAATGAGTAAGCCTTTCCTACGCCAAGTCTTCAAAGCAAAAATTCAAGTGGAAAACTACTCAATTCTCTGGCAAATTCAGTCAGTGAGGCAAGCCAACCTAGATTGAGGCTTTATTTTAGTACCTATTTTTGCTTATGATTTGTCTAAGAGAGTTGAGACTTAAAACTCAGTCTCCAGGATAAATATTTTTGTTTTAAATTTTAAGTGGGAAAAGTAACTAGGCTATCAGAAGCCAAGTCCTATTCTCAAATACAATTGGAAAGATTATGGTGGTAACCATAAGTCCATTAACAATGGAACATCTTACTTCAAGTCCTTCAAGAGTGCTTACTTCAAAGGATTCCTTAAACATCTATCCCCAACTGGTTTATAACTGCCAATAAGACCTGGTTTGCGTGTTGAATGCAAAAAGCACAGAAGTTTCTGGCAGAAGCTCTTATAAAGCTTAAATATAACAGTGGAACCATTAGGTCTCGCCTATAAGCTTTAGGGTTAGAAGCTAACATTTTAGTGAACTGCCTGATCATTGAGGGTAAATCATTGTGGAAACCCGAAAATGTCCTGGTATGTGGGATAAACACTGGAGAATGCCACTATGAAGTACAACTTTGTGATGATTTCATGACAAAGGCTCATCTACTGACAGTGTGGTTGATCTCCAGAACTAGTCATTAGCACTACATTCAATTAATATTCATGGATGGACTTCAGTGGGTTATTTGTCATTAAGGAAATTCTAGGGAGGAACAGAGGAAGGACTGCACTGAGACAACATTTTGTCTTTAAAAGGCAACACCATACTTTGTGGAATAGTTAAAAGAATTCTATCCTCCCAAAATGTTACGGCAAAACTCTCAGTCCAAAATAAAGGTTTATCTTTCCCGAGATACATACAAGTATTAAACAATAAACAGTTATTAGATGCATACTAAAGATTCCATTACAATGGATATTAAGAGCATCTATTACTCTGAGACAGAGTCCCAACTTTTAAACAGGTGGCAAGCCTCTAGTGGGTTCAATAGTCTTCCTCCTTTAGGCCTGGTTTCCATATTCTGGAAAGTTTTCTATCAATGTTCAAACCATAGTTAATTCTCCTGTTAAGGTCACTTATTTTATTTATTTATTTTTAAAAGATTTTATTTATTTATTTGACACAGAAAGAGAGAGATCACAAGTAGGCAGAAAGGCAGGCAGAGAAGTGGGGGTGGGGAGGGAAGCAAGCACCCCACTGAGCAGAGAGCCCAATGCAGGGCTTGATCTCAGGACCCTGAGGTCATGACCTGAGCTGAAGGCAGAGGCTTAACCACACTGAGCCACTCAGGCGCCCCAAGGTCACTTATTTTAGACATTGAATTTGCAAAAGGGTGGGCCACAAGTCAGCATGTGCACTCAAATGTATTTTGAGCCAGTGCTCAATGCTTTTTAAGATGGGCGTATCTCTGGCTTTTCAGAGACGCTCCTCTTCCCCACCACCTCACCCCCAGCTTTGCAGAAGCATTCCCACAATGATAGTATCTACCTCTCCTCTCCTGGTTTGTTTTCCTAAATGAGAGGGCCCAGCCATGTGTCAGTCCTCTGCCACCAGCCTGCTACCGGCAGGAAATTGATCTGCTGGACCTTGTGAAACCTCTCCCTGCACGTCAGGCTCTGCATCAAAGACAACTGCCAAGATTTGGGCATGTTTCCCAGGATGATGGCAGTGAGTTCTTTACTCTCACCGAAGTCTGAGATGACCATTAAGATCTCTCCTCAGAGTATTTAGTGGTAACCTGGGGTATTTGGTTATATACCCATGGCTAGGGTGGCAGACTCTTTCAGGGTACTGTCCACATCTCCTCAGACCCCTTCCTATCTCTGTTCGTACCAGTTCCTCATGTGTTTTCACACCAGCAGCCAGCACCTAGGATTCGGTTGGCTGGTCGTCAGATGCAGGGGGTATCACTATGCCAACCGACTATCGCCGCTAGTTACGAGGCCTCTGGGGTTAGGTCTTAGACTTGTTCCACAGCTGCCCAGCAAGAGAGGAACTAAGTTCCTCTCTGGAGACTTTTTCTGATACTTTCCCTCTATTAGTTGCTTCGTTTTTCCAGTCCCACCCCACTCCAGCTAGTCCTAAATATTTTACCTCTAGTCCTCATCCGCTCTGCTGTGAAAGCCTACCTAAGACAGCTCATTTCCCTAGGTAGGGAGGAATAAGGATAGGAGTTGGGTGACCAACTCTTCTGGAGACCCTGTATTATTCTCACAAAACAGTGACTCAAGTTGGGACCTACAGCATATGTAACATCTCTGTACATGTATTGTACTTTTAATTCTTAAGGGCCTTCATTGTATAACTCAGGTACACAAGGATGCTTGAGGTCAACAAGAGAACCATTCATCCAGTGCATCCATGGTCCTTGGCAACGTGTACTGCATGGCAATGCCACATTTGCAACAAGAGGCAAAAATCACCCTTAAAAATCAATAAACTGTGGGCCGCCTTACAAGTTTAGGGTTGCACAGGTTTTGTTTTTGTTTTGTTTTTAATTTACCAAAATTTAATTTCAGGATTGGTTTACAAACTGAAATCCCAAACCTCACCACGGCTGTGAATCTTACATTTGGAATTGTACTTCTGAAACTTTGGCTTTCAATTCGTGACTCTTGAGGATGGCTCTCTGGCAAGAGCAGCGTGAGTAAATGCTAATGAGGTTGAGGACCTCGGTTCAGGGACTGGTGTTACTGTTTCCTAATACATGAAGCATTTAAAGACTGATGGGACAGTACATTATTATATCTGCATGGTAATTTAGTTCAGAAGTTCACAATTATTTTATTTTCAATATTAATTGCTTTTGTCTCTCAATAAATGACTCTGTAGGAAGTGGAATTCAATTTCATTCATTTTCAATAATCGAGATTGCTTTGAACGAGCTCAATAACTCTCTGCTCCTCTTGGCCTCCGAGGTATTGCTGGTGGTGGTAGCACATAAATAATTTCAGTTTTCTTTTCAGGTTCCTAAGCAGAGCTGCCCTTTGGCAAAATAGCTAAGCAGACCCAGTTTGCTCTCTACCCTGCCAGCCTTTTTGCCCCAGCCCCTAGAGCATCCACAGCCCCTCCTACTTCGCAAGGTTTCTCCTGGTTACCATCCCTCCCCTCTCCTCTAACTCCAGGGGCAAGTGATAGGAGAAAGTCCCTCACACACCTGAGATTTCTAGCTCCCCTGTCTTTGTTTATCCTGTGCCCTCTACCTGAAGGGGGCCTTCTGCCTACACAAAATACACCACCAGGAAGTGAGCTCCGGGGTCCTGTGGCAGGCACCAGATCCATAGAACCCCTGGCAATCTCTCCAGGTAGGAGAGAGCAGGTGGCTCACCGCTGGGTTCCTTGGTGCCTCTTTTAGGCTCCATCTCCTCTCACGGTTTTAAAGGTGTTCACATGTCTCTCTCCTCCACTAAACCATCAGCTTCTCAAGGTGACAAGTGACAAGCCATTCATCTATATTTCTCATGTAGTGCTTAGCTGTGTTCCTTGCCAAAAACGTCTGAATGAATAAATAAAGTAATGGGGGGAATTAATGAGTACTTGGGGTAGGAGAGGCTTGTCTATTATTTTAGCTGCATGAATCCACATTAGTTCCTCCAATAGAAGTTTTGTTTTGTTAGTTTTTAAAAAAAATTTTTTTTTAAAGATTTTATTTATTTATTTGAGAGAGAAAGCGAGAGACATAGCACAAGTAGAGGGGGAGAGGTAATGAGAGAGGGAGAAGCAGACTCCCCTCTGAGCAGGGAGCCCTATGTGGGGGCTAGATCCCAGGATTCTGGGATCATGACCTGAACCAAAGGCAGACACTTAACTGACTGAGCCACACAGATGCCCTCCAATGAAAATTTGACCCACTCGCCTCTGAGCCTTAGTCTCTCCACAGATTCTAGCCCAATCAAGCTGTCCCTGTGTCATGTCCAGGTGGGACCCATCCAGCCCCCATGAAACTAAGAATTCCTCAAGGACAAAGACAATGGTGCACAACCCCTCAGCAGGTGCGGCAGTTCATTTCTGGGCAATGCACGGGGATCATGGCACCCTAAAATCTCATCAGCTTTCCTTTGGAGAGTTTACATTTCAAAGGATGATTATAGGCAGGTGCCTCACAGACCACTGTGTTAGAGGTTACATTGTAAGGTCAGTGAGGGAGAGAGACAGGAGTCTCACCCACAAACCCTAACCCTAACAGTGCCCTAGTTGACAGAGGTCCTCTGCAGAGCTTTGTAAGTTTTTGGTTTTTTTTTTTTTTTAGATTTTTATTTATTTATTTGACAGAGAGAGAGAGAGAGATCACAAGTAGGCAGAGAGGCAGGCAGAGAGAGAAGAGGAAGCAGGCTCCCTGCTGAGCAGAGAGCCCGATGCGGGGCTCCATCCCAGGACCCTGGGATCATGACCTGAGCCGAAGGCAGAGGCTTCAACCCACTGAGCCACCCAGGCGCCCCAAGCTTTGTAAGTTTTTATCTAACGTCCAAACCAAAGTGACTTCCAAACCCACTAACCTATCAGTACTCCATTAGGATTTAAGGGACATGTGGGCTTTATTCTTGCTGTTGGCATGCAAGTCATTCTCAAGAATGCTGTAGTTGCTTCCCTCCAGAGATCACAGGTTCCTAGAGTAAAGGACATCTGACTTTTTCTAACTGGGCTCTGAGCTGGAATGCCAGCACGATGCTTTATGTCTGAGTCCCATGGACTGCTGCCAAAGATTCAGTTCAGCTCAGGAAGTGCTTGCTGTGGGCCTGCTAAAGCAAACTAAATTTGGAGTAAGAATGAAGATGGATAAGGCTATGGATTAAGGCAAATATAAATATATATGGATAAGGATAGATATTTATAAGGATGGGAACCACCTCCTTACCCCCTGGAAAGCTTACAATCATTTGAGAGGGAAAGACAGGTTTAAGTAATTACATTTGATATAAGGCAGAGGGTTGAAGTTGTAGCAGCTCGGAAAAACAAGATACTCAGTGTGACAGCGTAAAGGAATTCATTTTCATTTCATAACTTAAATACTTAAAAGTCTGGAAAGAGTTTTGGATATGTATCTGGTCTCTTTGCCTACCATCAATGGAATGTTCAGGAACTAGGCCCGATGTGTGTCATCTGACCCTCACCTTAAGTTCTTTTTTTTTCTTCTTCTTTTAAAAAGATTTTATTTATTTATGTGACAGACAGAGATTACACGTAGGCAGAGAAACAGGCAGAGAGAGAGGAGGAAGCAGGCTCCCTGCTGAGCAGAGAGCCCGATGCGGGGCTCGATCTTAGGACCCTGAGACCATGACCTGAGCTGAAGGCAGAGCCTTAACCCACTGAGCCACCCAGGTGCCACCTCACCTTGAGTTTTTAAGTTATGTGGTGAGGGGAAGGGGAGAGGGTGTTTTGGTCATGCTTGCCCAGGAGGCTTCAGGAGGCTTGTCACTACCAAACCTCGCAATAAGCAACACCCCCAAGTGGCCCTGTTGACTAGCTTATACTTGCCCTCATTTGCTTCAAAACTTTCACATCTTTCCCCAGTCTACCTTAGTTCTTTCTGCCTTTCCTTATTATGGATACTTCTCAGTTTTAAAGAATTTATTTATTTATTTACAGCCCATGAGTGAGTAAGAATGAGCAGGAGGAAGGGCAGAGGGAGGGAGAGAATTTCAAGCAAACTCTGTGCTGAGTACAGAGTCCTATGTGGGGCTTGATCCCACAATCCCCAGATCATGACCCGACAGAAAATCAAAAGCCGGACACCCAACCGACTCAGACACCCAGGCACACCAGATACTTTCCAATTTTAATTACTTTTGATGTTCTGCTCTGAAATCATAGCCCAATTAAATACAAATGCCCCCAATTATAAACAAGCAAATAAAAATTGACTCAGGCAACACAGAAGCTGGACAATCTCCTTGCTTCTGCCCAGTCCTCTCCCTCAATATCTCCAAGACCTTCAATTTCTTTTTTTCTTTCCAAATACCTGACTGTTTCACATCTCAATTATGATCCCATCTTCACTACTCCTGGCTTCTATTTTCTTGTCATGCCCAAGAAGCCACTGGTTTACATATATATTTTTTTCTAGATGAAAAGCATGAACTACTTTTGAGCAAAAAATGCTTTAGGATAGAGGTAAGAGAGAAGATTGTGACTTTGCTATCATTTTTGCCATTTTCAGGAAAATACTTGTAACTATAATGTAACCAACTTCTGTATACTGTCATACTGTTGTCCATCTAAAAGAGTTAAGACACTCCCCACTCTATTTTAACCCACTGAGCCACCCAGGCGCCCCATCCCCACCCTATTTTAGATCTTTAGATTAAGGCTCTTCTATAGGGATGCCACATAACAAAGCAGAACATTTGGTAAATTTGAATTCTAATAAAATACTTCACAATGAAGTATCACCTTACACCTCAGAATGGCTAAAATAAAAAAAGAAACCACAAGTGTTGCCAAGAATGTGGAGAAAAAGATACCCTCTTGCACTGTTGGTGGGAATGTAAACTGGTGCAGTCACTGTGGAAAACAGTATAGAGGTTCTTCAGAAAGTTAAAAATATAAGTGCCGTATGATCCAGTAATTCTACTACTGGGTATTTACCCGCCACCCCCTCGCCCCCCCACCAAATCCCCAAAACACTAATTTGAAAAGATATTTTCACCTATATGTTTATTGCAGCATTATTTACAGTAACCAAGACATGGAAGCAACCCAAGTGTCCATCAGGAGTTTAATGGATAAAGGTGTACTATATACACACAACGGAATACTACTCGGCCATAAAAAAGAACGAGATTCTTGCCATTTGCAACCATGTGATTGGACCTAAATGGTATTATGAGATGTAAAATAAATCAGACAGAAAGGCAAATACCATATGATTTTGCTTATATGTGGAAATTAAGAAAAAAAGAAAGAAAAAATTAAAAAGAGAACTAAAAACCCAGATTCCTAAATACAGAGAACTGGTGGTTGCCATACGGGACATGGGTGAAACAGATAAAGGGGTTTAAGAGGTAAAAACTTCCAGTTACAAAATAAGCTACAGAGATGAAAAGTCTAGCATAGGGACCATAGTTAATAAGATGGTAATGACATTGTTTGGTGACACATGTGACTACATTTGTCATGAGCCCCAAGTAATGTATAGAATTGTTGAATAATTATACTGTACACCGTAAACTAGTGTAACACTATGTTAATTATACTTCAATTAAAAAAAAAAGCCATCATAACAAAAATTTTTTAAAAAAACTCAAATTCCAGACAAATTAACAAATAATGGAGTATAAATAGGTACGTCTCAAATATTGCATGGGATATACTTATGCTAAAGTATCTGAAATTCCCCAATTTACCCCAGTGCAATATATTTTTATTTGCTGTATCAGGCATCTGTACTTCTCTGTATCTCAAAATTGAATTTCAATGGGCCCCCCCAAGAGGATTTGGGAGGCAGTTTTGTATACTGGTCAAGAGTAAAGCTTCTAGAGGCGCCTGGGTGGTTCGGTCAGTTAAGTGTCCAATGCTTGGTATCTGCTCAGGTCTTGATCTCAGGGTCGTGAGGTCGAGCCACTTGTTGGGCTCCATGCTCAGTGGGGGGGTCTCTCTTTCCTACTCTCTCTGCCCCTCCCCTGCTTGTATATACTCTCTCTCTCTACCCCCAAAATATATAAATAAATCTTCTAAAGAAAGAATAATGCTTCTAGAAACAGACAAAATAGTTTGCCTCCTATGTGCTTCACATATTGGATAATGATTTTTACGAATAGTCTGATGCTCATCTCCTTGGGATATAAGGCATAATTCCACTTCCTCTGTCCAGTGTGAGTTAGATGTGGCCAGTTAGCTTTGGCTAACGAAATGAGGGTGGAAACCCCTTCCCACTTTCCTTCCTGAGCGATCCCAGAGGCATATAGGACGCAGCGCTTTCACTCTGAATACTTAAAATAAGGAAGGTACCTCATAATGGGCATGCAGAATGAGTGAATACATTCTGGGGGGCTAAATTAGCAAGATCTGTAAGAGAACAGATTTTTGTGGGAAAAGGCATCAATGTGAAGTCACAAGATGTATACTTAAATCTTAATAACATTTTACTTATTTGCTCTGTGATGTGTGGAAAATTGCCCGCCAAGTCCAAGCATCAGAAAAGTAGTGTTAATGATTCTTTCTTGACCTAAGATTCACTACAGTAAGAATTTATTGTGTGTTCATTGCAGGCCAAATAACTCTGTGAGGACTACAATGATCAGTCAAATACAATGACTTCATCATCAACAAAAGCAAAATAAAATCAAAATAAGGATCCATAGAACTCTTATTGGACTAACCACACGCCAAACATTGTTCTAAATACTTCACAAATATGTACTCCTCTTGTTCTCACAACCACGCTTTGGGATAGATGTTGTCACTATCCCGGTCTTTTTTTTTTCTTTTTTTTAATTAAAGATTTTTATTAAATGAAACAAGATGGGTTTGGGAGGGAGACAAACCATAAGTGACTCTTAATCTCACAAAACAAACTGAGGGTTTCTGGGGGGAGGGGGTTTGGGAGAAGGGGGTGGGATTATGGACATTGGGGAGGGTGTGTGCTTTGGTGAGTGCTGTGAAGTGTGTAAACCTGGTGATTCACAGACCTGTACCCCTGGGGATAAAAATATATGTTTATAAAAAATAAAAAATTAAAAAATAAATAAATAAAAAAATAAATAAATACGTATTTTTATTCAAATGTCATTACAGTAAATTTTGTACTACATAGTTAATACAGAGTAACCTATGGTAATCTATCCCTAGTGATTCATTTCCTAAAATAAAATGTTTTATATTTAAAATTTTCGCAATCAGAAAATTACTTTGACTTTATACTGAATTTTGAACTTTCCCTTTGCATTGTTCTTTACATGGTGAATATTGTAATCTGTCTTGCCTAAGTCAATACAGTTCTCATGTTTAACATTTAAAAAAAAAGATTTTATTTATTTATTTGACAGAGAGAGATGGCAAACAGGCAGAGAGACAGGCAGAGAGAGAGGAGGAAGCAGGCTCCCTGCTGAGCAGAGAGCCCGATATGGGGCTCGATCCCAGGACCCTGAGATCATGACCTGAGCCGAAGGCAGCAGCTTAACCCACTGAGCCACCTAGGCACCCATCACTATCCCGGTCTTATCCATGAGGCAGCTACAAGGAAATTAATTGGCCTACCTATGGGATCTGAGCTATTAAAAGGGATAGCAGATGATGAGAAAAGGTGCCATCAGCCAAAATGTAAATCAGCACATCACTTCTTTCATTAATAAAAGTTCTGAATTTGGGGGGGGGGTTGGGAGGAGACAGCTAAATTACACAGTACGCTGAGTGATCTACCGATGTTCCTTTCACTGCAGACTTGTTTGGCTGTCACATTCTTTCTGATGTTAAACCCGCATTTCCAACATCCCCTTGGACAATTTCCTATGGTTATCCAATTGATTAATCAAAGTTAAGTCCACAAACAATGCATTTCCTCTGAAGTTCTGCTTCTAATAACCTCTCCATTTCTAGGAGCGGAATCATCATCCATTTATACAAATTTGAGTCTCTCTGCTCCCCGCTTCCAAATGTCCTAGAGTGTCATTTTCTATCCTCTTCCTCAACTTTGGGCCCACCTTTCTATGCCCCGGTCTGTGTGCTGTTTTACATTTTCCCTTCCTCATTTCTATTGCTGCCATCTCAACAGTGCGTCTTCTCATCCCGCCTCTCTTTCCAATCTGCCCCCAAAATATTTTACCTCCAGTCGTCTAGTTTTCCCTCCTAAAGCTCTACCCTTGTATCCTATTCCAAAGTTTGTAATGGCTCACCATGCACAACCAACTCCACACAAATTCTCCAGCCTGGCCATCAGTGCTGCTAGTGTTTGGTGGATACACTTAATTCTCCACATCACATTTCTAAAAAAGGAATCTCACTTCTAGTCCCTATTTCAGCAGAGAGCAGCCTTAGAGAGAATGTTCATTTCTGCCACGTCTGGTAAGACTGGAATAAAGATGGTTGTGTGGATGTGAAGCAGTTGAGCTTGGCTGACTTCTTTGGTAGTAGTTTGTTAGGACATGTTCCTATCTTCCCCTCTTCCACTAACTCTACCCTTGAGTCTAGAGGCTTGCAGTTATCTAGATGCTCTATTTCCCAACAGAGCTGTTTCACAAATGGGCAAAATCTACAAAGTCTGACTTAGCTCTTGTCCCACATTACACTCCCTCATGCTTGCTTCATTGGCACTTCTGCTGGTGTCTAATCTGTCTCGTTTTTATTTCTTTACGTCAAAATGTTGAGTCCACCAGTGAAGGAAGATGGATGATGACCCCTAAGCCCCGAGAAAATCCCTTTGTAATCTGGCATCAATATGTCTCATGAATGTCTTAACCAATTCTTTTGAAACATCAACCTGAAGGTTCTTGCCCAGGTTCACTACTGGTTGTCCCCCAAGTTCATCAAGCCCTCCCATGCCCTTAAATCATCATGTATTCTAGCTCTTCACACAGAATCAATTTCCTGACATTTTGGAGGGTGGGTGGAGGCTGAGAAATTGTATATTTCAGAGCCCTTATGATTACCTCCTTCAAGATTACCTCTATTACCTCCTTTAAGCATAAAAATACTTTCTCATCTTCATAAATTCTTAGCTCAATCTTACTCACTTCCACTCTCTCTTTCCTTCTCTACTTAGGTTTGTTCATCTCACATTATTTTATTTCTACACTTGCCTCATCTTTGTGAGCCGTAACTTATTCAAGGTATCTGTTATCTGATAGCTCACACTCACTAATACATTAATACTTATATCCTTAAAAACACTGATTGAATATATGATTATTTTTAAACAGGTAAGTGACCAAGGCTCTATTAACAATAAAACTTTTTCATTTACTAATTCAAGGATTTATTTGACTTTATATTTGCAAATACCCTTATCTTCCTTTTGTGCAGCTCATATTTCTATGCACTTAAAATTCAAAGAAGCTGGACTCTACTTTGGTTCTTAGGCCTGAGGCATCTTTAGACAGTTCTTTGAAAGTATTTGCAAGCTTTCTTTCCTAATAACCCTCAGTCATTTTGCTGCAAGCACTCCCTGTCTCCCACGTTTACAAATGGAATGTTTATGACAATTACACCTTTCTATTCCTCCTCCATGCATGTACTTTATCTGTTTCTTAATATCGCTGATAAATAGTTTAAACTCTGCACTATCTCAACACCTGCTTTTCCTCTTTAACATTTTTACGTAAAATTCTACTCCTTTCTTTTCTATGGCCCCACAAAGAGAGAGCTCTACTCTACTTTTTTTTAAACATGGCATATCAAAGATACACCTTTATCTCTACCTGCTCCTCAATGGCCTCAATCCATAAGGTTAAAGAGAATGGGAGAGGGGACAACGGAAGGTAAAACACATTAAAAATAATGTTTAGTAGCTGGAAAGCATATGGGGAACTTAGCAAGCCAGGGAGAATTACAACATTAAACTGTGGACCGAGTCAAAGAGACGTGGACTGTCCTCAAGAACCAAGTCAGTTTGTATGACAGAAGAAAATGCAATCATAATATAAGACATCTATGAGCAACCCTTGCAAATCATATGCACAATTTTGAATATTGATCAAAAGTGTGATATAACTATATTGGAAAATGGGCCCATGAAATAATGGCAAAGAGTTAAATCTTCTATAGTTGTGTGTCAGAAAAGGATTTCTACATTTGAATAATCAAAACACAAAGTGTGAATAGGTATATTAGAAATACTAGAATAGAATAAAAGAAAATTGCTGAAAAGTTGAAAATGGTTGCCTCAAATGAACAGGAATCATTGCTGGAAAATGGTAGATCATATGATCACTGTGTTTTGTTAGGTCTTCTAAAACTACCTGATTTCTTGAACTCAATATATGTGATACTTTTCCTCTAAAATGACATCACTTAACTCAAGTGTAACAGGATATAATTTTAATATTTCTGAAATCATGAGTCTTTTGACAAGTAAAGCTCTGTTTAAAAAGTATTAGATCAAGGGTCCCATTTGAAAGATTATTTCTTGTGTAAAATATTGACCATTTCATGATGACTTCTGTTGTTAAATAATGAAATGTGTCTTGTGTGTTCAAAGCAAACTCACACTGTGATGTCGACCATGCCCCCTGCAAGACCTCTTTGCAGAGCCACGGTCCAGGAGTGGGTGGAAGCAGAGCTTCCCACCTTGATTCTCCCACAGTAACTTCAAGCTGCCTTCTAAGAGCTAGCACATGGAACTTTGATTCTAGAGCCTAGTCATACCTACAGAAGCTTGGTATATGCTTTTCCATCTCTTGGAAAAGCCCTTCCTCACTACCTAGAAAACTCTTATATGGCTTTAAAAATCGAGAGTAGAGACACCTGGGTGGCTCAGTTGGTTGGACGACTGCCTTCAGCTCGGGTCATGATCCTGGAGTCCCAGGATAGAGTTCTGCATCGGGCTCCCAGCTCCACGGGGAGCCTGCTTCTCCCTCTGACCTTCTCCTCGTTCATGCTCTCTCTCACTGTCTCTCTCTCAAATAAATAAATAAAATCTTAAAAAAAATAAATAAAAAATTGAGAGTAAATATTCCTTCCTCTACGAAGCTTTCCTCCCCCAATAATTAATGGTGCCCCCCCTTACTGTTTGCTTGATTATTCACCACATCACACCCAGCCAATTGCCTTTCCATGTGCCTTTCCCTCTTACTAGACTTTGAGGTATTTGAGAGAACTGCATTTTTTAGTTCACAGTATATATATATATATATATATATATATATATATATATATAATAAATAGGTTCAGGAAATTAGAGGACTCTTATTAAATATCTGAAATTTTCATTAATTTTCCAGGAAATCACCCATAGCCCACCATCCGCTTATATCTGAAAGTCCAACCCATCTGAAGATGTTGAGCTAAGATAATATACTTTAATTCTTAACACTACACAAGATGCATGCTATATAAATATGCCTATGGAGCTAAAATGTTCAAAGTATGCACTCTTATATTCATGAATCTCACAGCCTGTCCCAGAAAGTCTCCTAGCTTTCTCATGACAAGCATCTAAATTGGAAAAAGAAGGGTCAGAGTGATGTAAATAAGCAAGGAAAAACTGCTGGTGGGAACAGTACATATTCCAATGTCAATGCTGAAATTCTTGAAACTCTACATCAATATTTGGCAGACCTTTCACAATTCTCAATCAAATCACATGAATGCGAGTCTGTAGTGGAAGATGACAAATTTATCTAGAACTGGCAGAAGGACATGTCTCTTGATGAGCCTCATTCTGCCCTTCCAAACCAAGTTCCTTTCTCTCGGCTCCTGGGATCTCAATGATAAGACAGGCCCTCCTGAAGAGCCTGAGCCACTCCAACCTAGCCTGATCTGCAAGACTTCTCCAAATCAGCTGAAAAATATGCCTGGTTGTATTTCTGTACCAGGGACAATTATATCATTATTGAACTAAAGCGTAGCAGCCCTAAGTTCCTTTGCAGATCTTTTTTATCCTGGGAAACTATAAAAGCATGGCTACATGAAGCAAAACAATCAGAGAAAGTATGAAGAAATCTGAGAGCAAGTGTGTGGCGGGAAAATCTACTAGTTCTCTGCGACCATCAAGATTCATCAGCACATACACAATGTTTCAGAAATGCACACACCATTATAAACATTTTTTAACTTGAGTGAATGTGTATAAGCAAAACTTGTACAATCAAGTAAGCCCTTTGACATCATAACAATACATTCCTTCAAAATATCAATATTCTGCTTTTACTGAGGTGCATTAACATGAGAAAGATGGATGCACTGAATTGGGATATTATATATTGCAGGGTATGGTGGAGCTACTTTGTACAAGGTATTCAACAAGGTAGAGCTATTCAGATAAACCATGTAGGAAATGCAGAATGGTAATTTGGATAGCCCAGATCACCAGCTTAATAATTTTTCAATCCTGTGTTTTTCACTGTGTAGATAATATATTTATACAGAGTACAGAGATGAAATGAACAGTGATCCTGCTAATTTTTTTTTAAGATTTTATTTATGTATTTGACAGACAGAGATCACAAGTAGGCAGAGAGGCAAGCAGAGAGAGAGAGAGGGAAGCAGGCTCCCTGCTGAGCAGAGAGCCCGATGCGGGACTCAATCCCAGGATCCTGAGATCATGACCTGAGCCGAAGGCAGTGGCTTAACCCACTGAGCCACCCAGGTGCCCCTGATCCTGCTAATCTATACTAGCAGAACAACTTGCATAAATCAATCCAGACATGCTGATAGGCAGCATGGTGCGGTGGGAGGAACAGGTACTGGAACCCAAAGGACCTAAGTTTAAATTCTTTGAGCCTCTCAGTTTACTTACATACAGAAATAGGGCAAACACAAGAGCCATTATATTGAGTGATTAGAAAAGATCACCTAGCACAGGCTTAATAAACACTGACAATTACTCCAAAATAAACCAAAGCACTTCATTGTATTTTACCCACATACACATGATCTCAAATATGAAACTCCATGTCCTTTGATGTTTTGCTATGCCATCTTACATACGGTGCGGAGACTGGGTTTACAAACTCCTTTCTCTTATTCTTTCAGGTTCTTTTACATAAACATTTTTTTTTTTTAATGAATCCCCCCGCCCCCAACCAGCCTTTCCTTATAGATTGCACCCCCGACCTAAGACCTAATTACATAAGTACCTGATGGGCTGGAACGCTTCCAAAAGGGCCTCTTAGGAAAAACAATCTGAAGGGTTTTCTTCCCCTTCTTTTGTAATTACATAATTACTCAGCTGACTAATATGAGTCACCGTGTGCCATTCTAATCTCCCAGGCACAAAATAGTTTTATTATTTTCCTTGGAACTACCTAATTACCCAATGGATAGCAATAACTCCCAGGATCTTTTCAGTAAGTAATCTGTAAAGCTCAAGGCTGAAATTCCTCCAGAAGTCTTTGAAAATGGAAGAGAACTTAGAATAATATTATCACATACCACATGAGACACTGAAGTTGTTGGTGACAACAGTGGTCCAATGACATGCCACAAATAAATCTGGAAAGAAATGTGGGTCCGGGATAAGTTAATGAGGCAGATTCTCCCTGCTGGGTCTTAGAAAGCAACACTCCCGAGTCAGACTGAGCGCACATCTCATCAGTTAAGAAATTAGCAAGCGGGTCCTGGGGATCCAGCTCCGCATCGGGCTCTCTGCTCAGTGGGGAGCCTGCTTCCTCCTCTCTCTCTGCCTGCCTCTCTGCCTACTTGTCATCTCTGCCTGTCAAATAAATAAGTAAAATCTTTAAAAAAATAATAATAAAAAAAAGAAATTAGCAAGTGTTCCCAATATACGTGTATTTATTTATACATTATACATATCTGCTATATGGACCCATGTATTAACTGTTAGCAAAACTTGATTATTGTCTTGATAAAACCTCAGTGCCCAGAGAGATGATACTTCCCCATATCTGAGTGGAAGCCTAGCATATACCATTTCGGAGAATGCTGCCTTCTGGAATACCAAAGTCTCCACTATGTTCTAGAATTGCTCTACAATTAACTTGTAGTTATTCAGTCTCTATTAACTTATGGAATAGATTAGGAGACTGCCTATATTGATTCTTTCCTCCCTTTTAAAAAGGAATATGGAGGAAAGTCACACAAGCCCCAGGATCTTTTCCAGGGGATGCCCAGAACCAATAGACACAATAGTCTTCTCTCCATGACTTTCCTGACCCTCTGCTTCCCCTAATTTCTCATCTGGTCCCTGGAATGGTGCATTTATGAAAGCCTCTTTCTGATCTGCAGTCTAAAGGGTTGGGCAGACTACATGATTTACAAAGCCAACATGTTGGCCTATGCCCTGGATATGATAGATTTCTAATAAAAAGAAATGCATATTTATCCAAGCTATTGACTGGCTCAGTCTAATCGATACTAAATCTGATCATGCCATTTTCCAATGTATAATAAAATGCTAAGTCATGTTCATAATTCAACTGTATTTAGAACTGCCCTTCATAGTTCCAATTCACTAAAACATTTTAAGAAAAAAGCCACATTAAATTCTATTTAGAGTAATATTGAACCTAAAGAACTGAAGCTTCACTTAGTGCAGTTGAGCCGAGTAATGTGCTTGTCATTTACTGAAATAATTATTGATTCAAGTCCATGACAATGAATTTCATATTCCAAATATTCACAACACACATTTTATACAAGTTTCATAGGTGTTAGGAAACAAATAAATAAATCTGGAAAAGCGCTCAGTCAAGTCTGATTGTTCTGGTTCTTTGGTATATACACCAAAGCATACACTGTAAGAGCAGCAACACCAAAGTAATTTTGATAGTTAAACACAAACGGCCCCAAACAATGAACACACAGAAAGAGTACCCTCCCCCAGAGGGAGGTGGCTCTGGCTTTGAATGTCTGGAAGGGAGCCAACAGGCTGTCCATTAACTTAAATCTCTCAGAAAACAACAGGTACCTCACCTTCTCTCCTGGAAGGGCCTCCTGATCAACATCCCCCTGCCCCATCTTGGGCCCTGATCTTTCTTGACTTTTTGAATTTTGGGCAGAGAAGTACTGGAGCATGAAGCCAGGAACCTCAGGAATACATCTGTGAATGATAAAATCTCTCTCCAGCTTAGAAATTTAAGACTCTTTTTTCACCATCAAAGAGCAAGGAAAGTTGCTTTTGCAGTGATGCACTCAACCCATGCTTACCCATGCTTTAAGACCACTGATTTCCTAGAAACACCTGGCATCTTTCCTCTTCTCAGGCCTCTTGGTACCACCAAACTAGATATACAGACTTGGGGACTTTGTCCTTCAGAAGTCATTGGCTAGAGTCCAGTCCTCCACTTAGAACAGAAATGTTCTGACTCCACGTCAAGCTACAGACTGCTGGAGGCAAATGGGATATTCACTAAAAATAATGGAGACCAAGAGTAGGACTGCCGCCTAAGGACTGGCCTTATACAGTTGGTTGACTATGGCTTCCTGCAAATCCCACGGTTACTAGAAAGAAGTTTAAAAGTTGTAGGCTATTTCAGGAACATTAGAAAGACACTGAGTTCAATTTACTGTTCATTTAATCTGTAAAAAGCTGAGTACCTACTATTTTCCAGACACTATTTACAAGCAACCGGAGACACAGTTCATTCACTTCCCTATTTGAGTGTTCATTACAAGCCAGGGACAGGCTGGCCACACATGCCACAAGTCCTAGCACAGGGAAGCTTGCTGCATCAGTTCGAGGCTCTGATTACTAGAGTAAGGCCTGATAAGCAAGTACTCAGGGATTATTTGGAACTTTAGAATCTGTAAAAATAGCCTTGTTGCCTCCATCCCACCATTCCATCCTTTAGTCTACTATGTATTAATGAAGGGTAGAGTGCTGGACACTGAGGATACAACAGTGGGCAGACCGAGTCATAGTTCTGGCCTTCTATTGACAAAACTTGACACAAGTCCAAGTTCTCAAGTTTCGCCCAATTTGAGAATAAGATATTAATGTGAGAATTATACCAACATCACTCATCCTTGGTATACCTTTCTCCCCCTAACTTTATTGATGTAGGACTGACAAAGTTTACAAATATTTAGGTTGTACACAATGATTTTTTAAAGATGTATGACCCAATGATTTAATATATGCATACATTGTAAAATGATCACCATCAGCAAGCTACTGCATTACATCACAGAGTTACCGTGTGTGTGCATGCGCACATGTGTGTTTGTTTGTGTGTGTGTGTGCGCGTGTGGTGCCAAGTCTCAAGACCTACCTTTTAGAAAATTCGAATATACAACAGAGAATTCACTACAGTCACCATGCTGTACATTAGACAAGTCTAGTCTTGTAACTGGAAGTCCAGATGCTTTGACGAATATTTCCCTGTTTCCACCACCCCCCACCCCCTGGCAACTCCTGTTCTATAGTCGTTCTTAGAGCTCAATTTTTTTTAATTAGCGAGAATTGTGCCTCAGATAAACCTCATTGGCTACGATACTGCCACTGCGCAAAGCTCTCAATTTGTTTTCAAACGTCACTTATGAGTGAGAACGTAAATGTTATTAGTCCTTGAGGGTATAGGAAGGGCTGTGAGGTGTTAAATAAAAGTTTGGTCAAAGAAGACAGAAGAGTCTCTTAAAGATTGACTTTTTGGAAAAGGTTTTGTTGTTTGAATTTCTTCCCTGAACTTGTTAATCTTTTGTTGATCTTTTCATGTACTTGAAAAAATTGCACTGGACTGAAACTCTAAATTTAAAAAAAAAAAAAAAAAAAAAAAAGGGCAAGCAAGAAATGGGAGAGCCCTAGAGGCCTGCAGAGCATCAGCTCCCCGGTGGGGAGGGCTTTCACTCCACGTCCTCACTCACACACATGGTTTCCATTAAAATCACTGAGAGGTCCTCCTGAGTAGTGTCAACCACACGTTTCCTCAGTGAGCCACAAAATAAAGTGCTATTAATTCTCACCAATATTCATGAAATGATGGTCTTCTATTGCACATGTCTAACCTCCTACCTTGGTCTCAAGATTCCCCATACTTTTCTGACCCATGGGCGAACCTTTTTGCATCTCAGGGAGCATACCGAGTGATCATAAAATGGTCAAGGCTACCTTTAGTTACAAGGTTTAATAGGCTATTCAGATGGGAATCATATTGATGTAATTATAAGTAGGGTTTTTTTTTTTTTTAGAAAGAAAAGGGCTGTAATGCTTACTTTTCCTTCCCTCACCCTGAATTCCCTATTAGGAATAAACTTTCTTTCTGGAGAAAGACCCTCTTTTGCATCTATTAATACATCACTTCAAATTTCTTTTTCTTGTTTTTTTTTCTTATTTTAAAAATTTTGATTTGCTTCCAAGTCCGGTTGAAAGTGTTTTTTTCTTTTTTTTTTTAAATGTAATTTAAAAAAACACATTATGTTTTTACATCTACTCTGACCATTCTCAGATTACAAGCCTCTGAAGTGTGCTTGGCCTGTTGCCGGGTGTATTTATTACCATTAATAAATGAGTCGCTGGTGTAAGAATGCAAATTTTATGTGGCCCATGTATAAATGAGCCTGTTAAGAATGACCAGATACACATTTTATGTGACTGCTAAATAATTATGTCATAGAAATACAGCTTGTGAATTCAACATTAAAGAAAGAAATGGATTCAAATAATGTTCGAGTATTTGTCAAAACAGGGTTTTGGTGAGTTAAGGACATTAAAAAAGGACAAAAGAAAACGTTCAGGCTCTAGGAAGAGAATGTGGAAGCTTCAGCTTACCACAGTGGCCTCTGAAGTCCACTTTCCTGTCTTCATTCATTAAATGATGCAGGCGTATCCAGATCACAACACTGGTCTTATGTTTTGAATACTGTCATCTGTGAAGACAGGTCTTAGAGGAGGGACATCCGAAACCGTGCTTATCCACAGCCACAACACTTCAAGTCAGGGCTGAGAAAAAGGGATCAGATAGATAATGGGGACATGGTAGTGAGGGAGACAGCTATGATCGTGGAGCTCATATTCTGGGGGTGATGGACATTCACATAACCAATCATGCAGTGTATTACAGTGTTGCAAAAGTGTTATCTGGTGCCTGTCAAGTGGCACAAACCAGAGTTCTCCAAAGTGTCATTTCCATATCAAGCTGTCCCATCCTATAAGAAGTATGGATGTTATTTTAATGTCATTTCTCTAGTTTGTGCACTGAGCAGCACCTCAGTATGGAAGTGCTGGATAGACCAGCCACAGGGAGAGTCAAGGAGAGACAATAAGTCATTCTGCAAACCAAAGGACTATAGCACCAAAAACTACTGGGTGTTTAAAAAAAAAAAAAAAAAAGACACCATTCTAGAACATAAGAATGAGACAGGAGTTACTTAATTTTAGTCTGGACACAATCTGTGAACTTAATCTACATTCCAATGCCTTCAATAAATATCATACCATCCTCTCTCTGTAAGTACATCTGTTGGTCAATGAGGATGGTCTGTGAGAGCCATGCAATGTTTTTAAATTATTAGAAATTACTGGCAAAGCTTAAATGGAAAGTTTGCATAACCAGCCACATTATCTAGTTGGGTTTTTTGTTCTGTTTTGTTTCTGAAGAATGGGTAACTCTAGCAATATTTCCATATCAGCATCAATCAACAGGACCACAGTGGTACTCAGCTTCCCTCTGAAAAGATAATGTGCCCTCCGCTCTAGGACAATCCTTTTTACTGCTGATGTTATTACACTAGGTGTGGGAGAGGTTGGCAAGGTTGGTTTCAGTCACTGACTTTATATGCCCTGCACTTGGGGGCAGCTGCTTTGTACATTTCAATCTTTAACTGCACAATCAATTCAAACAATCTAGGCTTTTCACTGTTTTGCTTTACTCTGTTCCTTGAATGCTGTGTTTTCACCTCTACTTAACACCGTTATTCATGAATTCTTGCATTTCTGCAGCAATTCTAATTCCACTCTCAACTGCTTACACATTTATTTGTTCAATAGATATGTATCTAGTATTTCATACTAACTAGGGGTTGGGGATGGGCAAATAAATGTATAAGGCACAATCTCTGACCTAAAGAACTCCACTATCTAAAAGAGGACATCTGAGTGGAGGAGAATAGCAGGGATTTAAAAAAAAAAAAAAATCTGTAGCCAGAGAGCCATGTGTCAGATCATAAATTTTGATTTTCTACATTTTGTAGGAGGACAAGGTCAAGACCTTTAATTTTGTCATCTGTCCTCCCTCTCAGCTAAGTTCTCTGTCTTTACCACCCTCACCAACCCCCTCACTGACTTTAAGGATATCGAGCATGTTATTTTGGCTGGGGGGCAGGAGAACAGAATATGTATTTGAAATCCAGACCCATGAACCTTGCTCTGGAAACTTTTCAAATGCAACCTCTTTATAATGGTGTCTAAAGATTTTACTATTTAAATGCTCAATGGCAGTCTTGGAAAAAACTTATGGTGAAAATATACTGAAATGTAGAAAAATTAATCTAGTATAGAATGTTAGAGCTGGAAGAGACATTTCATTTTACAGGTAGGGAATTTAGCACCAGATAATGCCATCTCTCAGGCCCTAGCAACAATTAACTAATAGCCAGAAATCAATCTCAAATTTGAATATTCCCAGATCATTTTTGTTATTAAACACTGAACAATACAAACGATCAGATAATCTCACTCCCCACCACCCTCATCCTTTTTTTGTTTTTAATTTAACTTCTAAGGAGCAAGCAAAATTCACATTAAAATTATAATTATTCAGTAAATTCAACAAATACTTGTTGAGTTCTGATTCTATGCCACTCTTCTGTCTGTGCTGTACAGCATTAACTAAACAGCCAAAATCTCCTGCCCTCCAGGAGCTCACATTCCAGTGGATGAGCTGTGTTTGAAGCCAATCCAAGCTTATAGGACCCTGCACACCCTTTAGACCCACAGCCCGTCTGACTTCTAAGACTGTTGTAACCATCTAGGGGGACAACGGCCAGGAAAAATGCTTTGTAACATCAAAGGGCTCTACAAACTTATTGCGAATTCTAACATGCCAATGACCCACTGAGCTCATATGGCCAGGCATGATGTAAAAGAAACCACAGTAATGGATTCCATCCTACAAACCACAAAATATTTCCATTGGTTTTACCATAACCCAAATCCGATGTAAGGCTCTTGAAAGAATGGTAACTCCACTGACCATATGAAAAAGGCCATGCAGAGCACTGAATATCCTGCCTCAATTCCATCACCACAGAAACATCCAAGCTAAATAATTTGCTCCCCAAAGAGCTCCATTTTGTTCTCCACTTCAGTTTGTCTCAGAATTTTTTTTCACTGTCTCCATATTTCAGACCAAAAAATAAAAACGTGCACATCACCCATATTACCATAAATGCCCCTAGTCTGGCCAGCAGGGCTCACCTTTAGGACATCAGGAGAATGTCACCATTAAGCGGACTTTCTCCAGTTAACATCTCTTTCTCATTTCTAAGCCGAGTAAAACCATTCTGTGAGAGGATGCTTCTCCATTTTCTATTCTAATCTGCAAAACTGTTTTCTCTTCCACCCAGCTGAAAATGCTGTATAATCACATTGCCCAGCAGCCACATCTACCTTTCTGCAAAAAGTCAGCAGTGATGCTCCTTTCCCCACTTCTCTCCAAGGACATCCCAACATCCATACTTAACCCTTCTTCAGACTGGGAAATTTATTAATAGAGGCAAGACTCTAGAAGCCAAAAATCATAGACAGTACCCAAGTTCTACCTTCAGATGAACCATCCATAATGAAGGAAGCAAAGAAAACAGCTCATTAACCTCTCTAGGTGCTAACTTTCATCCCCAAATGGTTTCTTAGCTTCCTGTGACTCTCTCTAATGCATAAACCAATTATACCAATGTAATCCACTGCGTGCTTAGTGATTGAACGTCCGTGGCCACCTAGAACGTGAGCTCCAGATCCTATCTTACTCCGCACCACTGTGTCTCCCTCACCTGAGTGAATGCTGGCCACAGTGGAGGCACTTAGTATTTGCTGAACTTAAACAGTAATAGATCAGGGAACACGTCGTTTGAATTATAGACTTCCTCTGACCAAGCTTATACAAGCTTATACTACCTAGTTTTCATCAACAGAATAAAAACAATCTACTAATATGCTGCATCACTGTCTTAATTCACTGCCCACATGCCATTGAGGTCTGGCTTCAACTTCCACCACCTCCTGCTACTACAATGAGACTCCACACTCCTAGTTCCTCACTCCCTGCCATCCCCCGCCTCACGCCAGCTTTGTCTCACGCTTGCCTCTAATCAAAAGCAGAGTGCACGAAATAGGATACGGGATCACATTAGCGCCGCTTTATTTTGATGTATTTTTGTCAAGCCTGTACAGACAAGTGGGAAGAGGACCGAAACAGAAGCTGGGAAAATACTGCCAGAAATGAGGTCAACAAATAACTTCAGCATTTACCTTCCTGTTAGTTCTAAAGATTTTAAGCAAAGTAACTGCTCTTTTTTCTATAGGTCAAAGCCTGAACCTGAATTAGGGGGGAAAAAAGGCAAAGCAAATCCCTAATAGAACATTTTTCATCCTATGGTCTCAGAGATTAGATTTCTTTCTATTTTTACCTAAAACAACAGAGGTTTATGCCTCCTTGTCTTTCCAAATCATACCCAAAGGTTGGCAATAAGGCTCCAGTTGGTAGTTAATAAATCTCAGGTAATGTATCGATCACTCTTCATGCTTTCTTCTATCGTTCTTAAAACATAAGAACTGTCTCATTATGTTAAGAAAAAAAGGACACGTTTCCACACTTAAATGCCAACCAAGGAAAGAAATCCCTGGGAAGCTAATAATGAAACAAAGGTGGTTTTCTTCAGCAGAACTGTGTGCGCTAAATTGCACTTTTATGTGATTTTTAGGGCAATTTGCCACTTTCTTGCCACACTTTATCACTTTCCTTCAGCAACGAAAAGAAAAAGAAGGACCACAATGACCTATATATTACGGCACTAACAATGAGTGGCTCCAAGCTTAGGAGTCAGATTTAATCACGGATATTTCATTTTCTTATCTAAGAGAAACTTGAGGGTACATTCTCAAGAATTTTACTGTTCCTCCCAGGGTCTTCATCTGAGAGTTTCCTTCTTTAAATGCTGTCAACAACACTGTTTCCATCTGCATCTGTTATCCATGTTACACGCTACTTCACTATTTATGTGGATGCCTTGCCTTCCACTCCCAGAGCATCTGTCAACCCCCCTCATCACCAAAATCGAGAAACTGAGGACCAGGGATTTAACGCGACTTGCCTTCCCATATGTGGACCACCGGGGCTGAGGGATAAAATGGTTGCTAAGGTAGGTTCTGGTGTTCAGTGAGGATGACAGTTCATAAGTGGAAAGAAACTGGAGAGGGGAGAATCAATTTGAGCCTCATGTCTCCCATGTCTCAATGAGGAAGATACTTCACTGGGTTGCTCCTTGCAACCAAGGGGTTAAAAATTCAAAATCCAACCACTCCCCCCAGAAAGTGATTCCTTTTCTCTCCTTTGACTTGCTTTTCCAGTTGAGTACTACCCTTCCCTGTCTTGTGTCCAATTTCAAGTCTTTTCAGGAAGACTTCCCAAGCCCTCTAAGTTACGTCCACAGGCACTCAGGATACCCACACTTCTCCATCATTTTATCACAAAGGTAATTAAATAATGTATGGGGAAGGTGCTAGGTCAGAAGTCCCATGAGCAGAGCAAGTTTGTCTTTATCTCCCCTCGATCCTACCCTGTCACCTAGACCACAGTGGGTGCAAGGAGATGGTGTCTCGTAAGACCTTGCTAAATGAACACCCAGTACATTTTCCATAAATGAAATTCTGTGTTCATGCTTCTTTCCAGCCCTTCTGGTTGTTGAGCCAAGTGACACATACTTAGCTATTCTCACCTCTCTTAGGTCAACCCATTCTTCTCTTTAAAAATGACTTAGTTCATGGTTTCTGCGTAGTGATAGCAGCTTCCTGGTGTCTGATGTTTTATCTCTCATTTCAGTGTGAACAAAACAATCGAGGAAAAGTCACTTCTGTGTTTAGCTCTTTTGGCAAAACAAACCTCCCTCCTCCCTTTTCCCCCCACCCAGCATTTGCCCTGAATTTGACTTCACCAGAGTCTACGTTAAGAACAGCAGCTAAACCTCCTTTGAAACTTTATTCACCATGGCCAACAGAAAAAAAAAAAAAAGAAAGAAAGAAAGAAAGAAAGAAAAAGAAAAAAAAAAGAAATTCCTTTAAAACGGTCTTTAATCTAGCTGGAATGCCATAGATTGCTTCCAGATGTGCACGATACAAAAGTCAATCAAAGCTATTTATACTGACACTCTACAGTCCAAACAATCTGAAGCCAAATGCCATGTCTCCGCTTCAACGAAGCTATAAATGTCAGTTTTGTTGAATTTGGAGAGGTGTTGAAGAGTTCATGCAAGTTTGAGTTCTTGACTCTTTTAAAGCCAGCGGTAATCTTAAAAGGGGGGAAATAAAACCACGACACACACACACTTTCGTAAATCCCCATCCTCGCAGTGCCTACCTGACACCTCTCGTATATGACCTGAAAAGTACCAGAGGTTAGAAGACAATACTCAGTTTATAAGACAGAAGAATGTAGCTCTTGGACAAGACACCAAAGAATCTGGCCAGATCCCCGTACCCCACCCTGAACACAAACAAGCATGCTCGGGATTCAGTTGGCTGCGTGGCATGTAGTGATACCTTTTTGACATCAGAGCAACCGTACTGCTCTCCAGAGCGGCCTCACCCACAAGGCAGTTCATGCTGTTGGCCCCATACTTGGGGACCGGTGTGAGCACAGAGCTGGAGGTCCAGATGGCAAGCTGGGGACTTATGTCATTTAGAGACATTTGCTATCTCTCTTCTCCACTGAGATGTCCTCTCCAGGCCTGTGTTTCTACCTTATTCAACATCACATTCCCAGTGCCCAGCATGCATTAGGCCCCCAATAAATAATGTTGAAGAAAAGATGAACTGTATGTCTACCTTTTCCAGGAATATGCTTCATAATGGTGAATTCAGAAAAGGCACAGCAGATATTGACACAGAAAAATAAAGCCAGCTTGAGCTGGGGGGGCCCAAACCATGCAGCTGCAAATCCCACCTTGTGGACAAGTGGTGTGTTTGTACACGCCCCCTAATGCCGCTGAGGCTCAGCCCTCTGTAAGGTAGAGGCAGCTCAAGGCGCCTAGCTCAGGCAGCTGCCACCAGGAGGCTGTCCCGGTTTCTCCTTAGGCTTTGGTATTCATGCCTTTCCTGTGGTCCCTGTGGTTAAGATTTCACGTGTTTGAAAAACAAACGGAGCCAGAAACAACTCAAATTTGGAACCGTATGTAATAAAGAGTTCAAAGCAAACATGAGTCAATTTCATCCACAGATTGGCACGGCACTGGCGCTACATGAAATCTCTAGGATCTGCCAGCAGGAATTTCATAGGATCGCACCTACTACCAAGGGTCATGTGCAGGACCACGCGGCAACATCCACTGCCCTCCATGTAGAACCACCCTGGCTAGTTGTGTTCAGTCACAGGTCCTGGAGGTAGACAATCTGGTCTCCAAGTCACACCCAGCTCCTGCCCTGATTTCGTCAAGAAGCCGCCCCGCTTTCCTGCACCTACTATGGCGTTATAAAGGCGGAGCTGAGAGGTTCCAACAGAGACTACGGGGCACACAGAGCTAAAACTGAATGATCTCCTGTCTTGCCCTTTACAGAAAAAAAAAAAAAAAATCTGCTGACCCACCTCACAAACCTGGGCTCTCGAGTCAGACCATTTTCCTGTGCCCTAAATGCTGGCTATATTCTTCTTGAACTCAAGGAAGGCCCTTAATTTTAGTTTTTCATCCATAAGATAGAAGTAACAGCTACCCTGAAAGGGTGAGAAAAATCAGAAAAAAATGAAATGTTAAGGCACTTAGTCCAGTGCCTGTGCACTCTAAGAATTACAGAAGTTGAAGCAGCTTTATCATAGTCACTCATCAAGATTTCTTTACGTATAAGTAGCACAGGGCACATGAGATGATAAATGGCAAAGGATTTGCATTATAGGACAATTCAAACCACTGGAGGCCATGGCAATCAGGAAGGCACTCTACCTACAGGGAGAAGAAGCCCCCGAGCCCAAGCCACAATTGTCATATGGGAATGACAGACCAGCATTTCCAGGAGTCCCAGATTTCAAAAGACACTGGAGATTAAGATACTTATGCACAATCTCCCATTTTTTTAAATGCTGGCAACTTATTACAAATGTTACCATCTCCCTGTGAGCTAACAACAAATGATGGAGTCTTGTTTTTGTTTTTATGACCTTAGTCTAGCTGGGAAAAACCGAGTGGAAGAAGGAAAGGGAAGGACTTTTTGGTACCTGACATGGAAGATGGCAGATACTCGCACTGGAGTTGAGGTAGAATTTCTTCCTTTAGCCATTCAAACAAAACACTAAAACTTTTTTGGTGAGGCTTTGCTCTTTGAGCATCTAATTTTGTGACATTAAACAAAAACTTGCAGCTGTCTTTCTCAGCCTCAAGGAACCACTGTCCATACACTTTTTCATCTACCCACAACCAGCCAAGCATTTATTTTGCTACTAAGTGAAACACGGTATTTTTAAGCCATGCTGCACCATACGCTCCAAACCAGAACCTTCAGGTCCTCCTGCCATGCAGATGTGAGATAGAGCCAAGCATTCATCCTTTGTCCCCACTGTGAACATGTGAGCAGAGGCTCAAAAACACTCTCAGGACAACCCAAGTTCTTCCAGAGCCCGACATCTCTCAGCCTTAGTACAACTTGATGATCTTAACCATCAGTTACCTGGAGACACATTTCACCAACATTTAAATGGTCTACTCTTGACTTCCTTGGAAGGTGAGGTCTGAAAGAACATCTATGTACTTTTCTTAAATCTAAGCTTTCCAGTAACATGAGATAGAAGCTTAAGCTAACACATATTTACTTTTGTAGCTTTTTGTATTGAGTCAGATGAGCTAAGCTGAGATTTGTTTCCCACACCTTCTTCTCTGCATGGGTTCAAGTTATAGTTGGTCAAGAGTAAAGTGCCTGAGAGCTGGGAGGCAGAAGTGAAGCAGTGGTGGTCACTTGCTGAAGGCCTTATATTTAGCTGCAGTCCTGGCTGATCCTTGCTCTCCTCTAGGTCCACCGCTAGCTCTCCTGGACTGTTCAGCTGGAGTCTGGCAGAGTTCCAATTCTCCTCACTGATGCTTGGTAGTGGATCCACAGACCAGTAGCTGCAGAGAGACGACATCCCTAAGTCCTCCTATACGCTTCCTTTGGCAATCCAATTTTGAAAACCGGACCTGCTTTTGCGTCCATGACTTCTCCAACTGACCACTCTTCCTCCCTTCAGACATTTGCTTCCAGCTCCTCCTACAATGAAGATCTAATTCTGAGAATAAATCCCTTATCCTAGATGCACCGTGGGCTCTGCTTTCCTGATTCAACCCTGATGAACGTAGTTCTCTTTTACAACAGTGAACTGATGGCTGTGTTGCCTCCCCTACAATGCCTGTGAATTCTGAGGGGGCCAGGACTCTTTTACCCCTTAAGGTTCCAGAGCCTTAGTATCTGCTAAATAAATATCATAGTACCTGCTTAATAAATATCAATAAAATAGAAGCATTGATTGATCTATATCATCAAACTCTCCCATGGTTTTGAAAACAATAGGGCTAATTTTATTAATAGCAAACCTCAAGTGAATGCCTGTCAACCAAAACACATTTATTAAGTGAGTACATGAAGGAAGCCTGGGTGGCTCAGTCAGTTAAAAGTCTGACTCCTGAGTTTGGCTCAGGTCATGATCTTATGGTTCTGAGATCGAGCCTCACGTCAGCCTCCACACTGAGCATGGAGTCTGCTTAAGATTCTCTCCCTCTCCCTCTGCCTTTCCTTTGCTTCTCACCCATGCATGCACACTCTCTAAATAAGTAAATAAATACATAAACAAACAAGAAAAATAATTGAGTAAAGGAGTAGAAGGAATAATGATGTGATGAGTGATGATGTGATGAGTGACTTTTCAATTCAACTTGACAGGATTCATTGAGTGCTTATGGGTTACAAAATACTATATCCTTTGCATGAGGTAATATATTCTTTTATGGTTGACAACTGAGTTGTTTTCTTTCCTAGCATTGTCAAAACAAACAAACAAACAAACAAACAAAAAAAACAACAACCGCCACCATAACATATCCTTGAGTTACATCTTTGTGAACTCCTATGAGATCTGTAGGATAAATTCTTAGAAGTCAAGTTGCTAGAACAAAGCAGGGGGTGGCGCGCAGTTCAGCTGTAATTCCTGTCCCCTGCTGAAACACCTGCCATCTATGTCCTATCAGTTGATACTTCCACCATGGGTATGTACAAGTGCCGGAGTCCCACATACCCTGAATCAAACTTTTCTATCTCTGCCCATCTGATAGGGGAATAATGGATGCTCAATGTTGTTTAAAGTTAACCTTGCTTTTGAATATGCAGCAGTGCCTTAAGTTCTCACCTCTCCTGCTCTTCAGACCCAAGTAATCAATAAACCAGTCTCATCCCAGGATGGGATAAACTTTACAAACCATCAAGGGATACTTAGCATGTATGTAGCACTTCAGCTAATGACTGGAACTGCTTTGAGAAAAAAAGTGTTGTTGCTAATTATCATAGCCCATAGGGACATTAGCTTTTACTGTCTTTGTTTTACCATTCTCGCCTTAGGAAAGTGGAAGGTGTGAAAAGGCAGGCTCCATTATGCCAACTATAGGTTAATTAAGATAAAGAAGACAGTTCCCTGTTTGCGATGTCTTTTACAATGCAATCTCAATGCTGTTGTTGCCAACATTGGCTGGTGTTAACAGCGAGGAAAACAATTAGTACATTTGTGAAGAATGGCCCTATTCATAGTTTTTTGGGAGAAGGCAAATATTTTTAACTTAACTGACACTCTGCCTTGATTATAGAGTTAATACAATGGGTGTAGATATTTAGGGGCAAAAAAATTCTTCTAAAGGCTTTAATCAGGACAAGACCTCCCAGGAAAAATAAGGTACTAACTGTAACAGTAGCATGTTAAGGGAAGTCAAATTTATTAATTTTCTTATTGTATTTTTCTTGCTGTTGATTCTATTCAGGCCGTAATTGGGCTGTTTTTGTTTTTACTTTTTGAGCATTAACAATCCCCTAAAAATGCATTAAGAGTTTAGAAAAGAATATGAAGATATGGAATTATTTACAACTACTCTTTTTAGTTGCTCTTCAGACCATGGTAAGATAAGAGGCTTAATATTCTCAGATGTGGCAAATGGAAAATGAGTCTGTCCAGGGAGAGTTCTCTTTCCCATCACTACCTTCATGTGCTTCTACATAGGAGCGGGAGGTGGTAGACCATTAGTTAAGAGGAAGTTAGAGTTCAAAAGAGTAGGGGATCACCAATGAACTTAACTAGTTTTCACAGCTTTTTCTTTGCAATGTTTTCTTCTCCCTACTCTCTTAACCTCTCTCCCAACCCCCTAATCCGGGTATCCTCAAAACATCTGTACTCTCCAGGAGGGTAGTGAAGTTTAAAACCCATCTTTTTGGGGTACCTGGGTGGCTCTGTGGGTTAAAGCCTCTGCCTTTGGCTCAGGTCATGATCCCAGGGGCCTGGGATCCAGCCCCCCATTGGGCTCTCTGGTCAGCGGGGAGCTTGCTTCTCTTCCTCTTTCTCTGCCTGCCTCTCTGCCTACTTGTGATCTGTCTGTCAAATAAATAAATAAATAAATAAATAAAATCTTAAAACAACAACAAACAAACAAACAAAACCCCCATCTTTTCCTTAGAACAATCAGCCCTCTTCCCCTGGGAATCTGTACGAAGAGTTCATGGGTAAGGAAGAGGACAACTAAACCTGCTCACGGCCTGCCCCATATGTTTCTGCCACTAACAGCTTTATAGTGTGTGAGAACTGATGTACCTGTGCATGTGTGCGTGTGCACGGAAAGTGGCACCACACTAGTCTGTGGTTCTCAATGTGAAGGGAGGGAGGGGGAAGCAGTGGTACCCCTGGCACCCATCTGACAACGTCTGGGCACATTTTGGTTGTCCCAACTTGGTGGGAATAAGTGTAGAGGCCTGGGTTGCAGATGGTACGAGGCACCAGATATCCCTTCCCAGCAAAGATGACTCTGCCCAAAATGCTCATAGTGCTAAATCAAGAACCCTTATCTTGCTGATCATAACAAAGGTTCCATATTCCTAGGAGAGAAGGTGACTGGGAAGAAGCCTCCAACATAAAGATCTTGGGATGAGAGTGTTCAGACAGATTTTCTGTTGCATATCCCTGTTGAAAGGGAGGAAGAGGGGGTCTTTTTGTTTTGTTGAAAGTTAACCAATATTGGAATATCTAAAATGCACTTAAGACAAATGAGAAGAAAATATGCCAGGGCCCCTGACTTTTGAAGAACACACATTTAAGATTCAAGAAGGAGGCAGACACGTGTAATCATTTCAAGAGGGCTCCAGAATACGATACAAGTAAAAACCAAGTCCTTAACAGGACCTGATGTTCTCTACAGCTTTTCCAGAAAGCTGCAGGACTCCCTCAGAGTTATGTGACAAAATATTGAATGTTCCCTCAGGTTCTCCAAGTGAAAACAGCTGAACTTCTCTAGATCAAATTTATTTAGTAGTTATCAGGAGGAGGCATGAGATAACGTAATGATATTACAAACATTTTTTTCTCATTCAATTTTGCTAAATGTCTTTGACATTATTGTGATTATATCAAGTTTTTAACCAAAACAAAATCTATGGAAGAATATCGAGTTAAATATTGGTAAGTCCAATACTCTTTCCTTAATTATAAAATTCAGTATCACATTCCCAACCTAGCTTAATGACCATAGTAAAGGCAGAAGAAATTACTCCAGGGCGATGATTTTAAAAATACAGAGCAATCTTCACCTCGTATTGCTGGCTGAATTAAAAAAAAAAAAAAAAAAGTTAACGCAATATTTTTCCTCTCCTTGATCTTTCTCAATCTCACACAGGCTCGAGCAGAAGATAATAATTATTTTCCAGTAACATAATAATAGAAAAGGTATTGACCAGCAATACAATCTACTTGATCACCCTGCATGACTCCATTCTTAGTACTGAAAGCTCAATTTGATGGCATGAGATATCTATCTCTCAGAGGAATAAAGGGCTTTCCAACTGCACTACAACTAAAGGATGTGATCTGTCTTGCCTGACACCATATTCCATGCGTCCCCAAATTCAGTAGCCCTACCTCATACATCATCAAGCAGATATTTTCACTCCGGTAGGATTTCTCAGACTTCGTGTTCTACCGCAGCTAAATGCAACAAAAGGATTTCTGCCTTCTTGTCTGTACCATGTTAATTTCCTTTTCCCATTTGGATGAAATAGTAGCGTGACCCTTATTGCACATTCCTGAGATGAAAAGCAGCACTGCTGGGTCACACGTGACTTATTCACTGGTTTATGGACCCAGATCTCTCAAAGGATTATCTTTAATACACAAGGTATCCTGGAGTGCTAAATGGTGCTTCGGGGTGTCGGTGAAGTGGTTGAGAAATGGGTCAGAATCACATGGAGAAAAGGAAACTCCCCACTGGCCACACATTTTAAAAAGCTAAGAAGGCTCATCAGTGAAGACCAAGAAAAAGGCTCCTGTGGGCCATTTATCTATAAACAGAACCTGGCAATACTTTCCACTTGGAATTTATTCCCAGGTCACTAGTTTTCAAGCAGTTATGCAAATCAGAGTTCAGCCAAACTCAAGACCAATTCTTTTAATTTATTTCTTATCCTTGGAATTCACTTTTTTGTATGTGTGTGGGTGGGGGGGGTGACAGTAGGGGCTTCTGCTTTCTAAGAGGAGGAAATGTATCAGTCGTTTGACTCTTGGGTTCCTCAATGGTGACCTATGGTTTGATGAGAGTTAAAAGGATATTAGTGAGAAAAATCCTGGAGGACAGAAGGGCTGCCATTCAGACTCAGCTTCCAGATAGTGAGCAGGTCTTCTCCAAGATACTCTTCTTCCGCAAAATGCCCTCTTTCTAAGTATAGACCCTGAGCACCAAACCAGCTCCATCTCATTAAAACAGGCGCTGAAGGAAAGGCAAAGTGGGACTACTCTCCCCAGCAGTCAGGATTTTGCCAAGAACCCTATCCCAGATGTGGCTACCTAGGCTTTACTGTGGAGAAGGAGAAATAACCCCATCCCCAGGATGGTGTGGACAATATGTCTTGGTTCACCAGGGCCAGTGACAGTCCTGACCTGGAAAAGGGGTGGGACTAAGGTGGAAGGGGGACAGTAATGTCAGGAAGGGGGTGGGAGACAGCCAAACCTTCCACTTCCTCATGAAAGGCTCTCCTCTTGGACAGCTTTCCTCTCTCCCAGCTCCCCTTTACTCTAACATACTTGAAGCCACAGAAGCGCTTCTCACTCCTCCTTTTCCTTCCCCTTCTACATTCACTCTATCTCCACAACAGATATGTTTTTACCAGGCTCATGGCTTCCTCTCCCCAATGCCAGTGGAGCTACCCATGCCCATCATTTTCAGTTACACTTGGGCAGTAACTCTCCCTCTTGCTGAACACCATCTCCCAAATTCTCAGGGGAAGATGTCTAAGTGAGGTTCAGGAAGCTGCAATTCTAGCAGTTTTCCAAGTGATGCTGATACGATCCTACTAGTTCAGGAACCTCACTTGAAGAACCACTGACCTCAAAAGACAAAAAATATGAGGCACAAATGAGAGAAAGTCTGACTCCCTCCAGTTTTCTATAGCAGAACCTCTCCTCAATTAATCTGCATCAGAGTCAGCCCGAGAGTTTATCAAAACACAAATGCTGGGGTCTGCTCTTAGACATTCTCGTTTATCAGGTCTGAGGGCCTGGGAGTTTGCAACTGGAACAAGTTTCCAGGTGATGCTGGGTCTGTCCAGGCACATGTTTTCAGAAGTACTGACATAATGATCGCATCAAAAAATGAGTGAGGTAAGGTGACCAACATAGGGTAAAGGCGCTTGTTTTTATTTCAAGTCAATACATAGTAACTTACACAACAGTTTTGAAATCACAATGGCGTATTTGCAGAAAAATTTGAAAAATCCATGAGCCAAAGAAGACCAATTTTTTTTCCCGAGAGGGTCTTAAGTGCACAAAACCCCTATTTCTTTAAAACAACAACAACAAACAAATAAAGAAACTTTTCAAGAGTACAGCAAGAGGAAAGCCTGCCTTGATGTAGTTAAAACATAAACCATAAACTGAGGCTTAACTACTCAACTGAAAGTAGAATTCCTCTGGGGTTGCCTGCATTTTGGATATAGTTCACATACTGGTTCTTTGAAGCCCAACACACATTTAAATGGGTTACTTATGTTTGCCTCTGAGGGTCATAAGGGGAAAAAAATGTCTCAAAAGAAATCTTTTCGTTAAAAATCTTGCTAACTATGAGACAATAGAACTGTTTTTTCTTTGTATGAAATTTATCTTCTGGGTGACTGTGCCATATGTAAGAGAGATATATGCCTATCTGTCTCTGGCTTGTATAGACATAGAAACAAAAAGGAGTTGGGGTGCCTGGGTGGCACAGTCAGTTAAGTATCCAACTTTTGTTTGTTTGTTTGTTTGTTTTTTAAGATTTTTTATTTATTTATTTGACAGAGAGAGATCACAAGTAGGCAGAGAGGCAGGCAGAGAGAGAGAGAGAGAGAGAGAGAGGAGGAAGCAGGCTCCCTGCTGAGCAGAGAGATTGATGCAGGACTCGATCCCAGGACCCTGAGATCATGACCTGAGCCAAAGGCAGCAGCTTAACCCACTGAGCCACCCAGGCGCCCAGTATCCAACTTTTGATTTCAGCTCAAATCATGGTCTCAGAGTTGTGAGACTGAGCCGTGCATCTGGCTCCCCACTGGGTGTGGACCTGCTTAAGATTCTCACTCTTCCTCTGCCCCTTCTACCCTTAAGAAAAAAAAAAAAAAAAGAAGAAGAAGAAGAAGAAGAAATGAAAAGGACTTGTCAATTATGTGATAAGTGATAGAATCCCAGAATTTTGGAGAGTCACCTGAGAAAGCATACAGAGGGGATATATTTTAGAGAGTAGAAACCGAGACTCAGTCTCAAATCACATGGTTTGCTTGGGCAAGATGAAGATTCAGGTCAACTAACCCTGGGGCTTCCTCTTCCCACTATGCTCTGTAAATTCACTGCCTTATCTAAACATCTCTCCCCTCCAGACTCCTTTTTTCTTCTCATTCATCCTGGATTCTTCGTGCTTACTTCTGCCCATATCCTATCATTCATGGCCAATAAATTCTCCGTTCATAATTTCAGAAAAAACTGTTCCTACTTTTCCATCCCTCATGATAGAATTCTACTTAAGAATGATGGGACTCAGTGGTGCGCTGGAGCTAGTCTGTGTTGGCTCTTGAGAACCTTTGTTAAATGTTCAGAAATTTTGCTACCTGATTGTTAAACAAAATCACTAGTTAAAAAAAAAAGTTACATTGCAAAAAACCAAATGATATTTTCAAAGAAAAGCCTAAAACTTCACCTCTAGTTTTATTACATTTTACCATTATCAATGGTTTTGAGGTTATTTACATCTATTGCAGAGGGATGATGGAACTGCTATGGATCGGTGTACTATTACACATCTGGTTCCAAGCCCATGTTAAGTGAAGTCATATCGGTAAATTGAAATTAGTCATGGTGGAAGTATTTACACCACAGAAATGGCAAATGACACAAGTAAGGATTTTTTCTTCCCAGAGAGATGTTTGTTAAAAATTTATCAGCATACCACTTGTTATGGCCTGAATTGTGCCTCCTTGAAAATGTGACTTTATTTGGAGATAGGCCTTTAAAAGAGGTAACTCGGATTAAAAGAAGTAAAATTGATGGGTTCTAGTTCAATCTGACTGGTGCCCTTCTAGGAGGAGAAAATCTGAATACATAAAGACACCAGGGACATGCATACACAGAAAAGGGCCATGTGAGGTCACAGCAAGAAGGTAGCCAACTGCAAGCCACAATGAGAAGCCTCCGAAGAAACCAAACCTGCCAGCACATTGGTCTTGGACTTGAAGCCTCCCACACTGAGAAAATAAATTTCTGTTGTTTAAGCCACTTAATCTAGAACCTTGTTATGGTAGGCTGGGCAAGCTAACACAACTGTATTTGGACCTCTTCACACATAGGTTCTAACTGAAATCCTTGACTTCTAGGTTTTATAACTTCCTTTCCTGTGTATCTCACATTAGGTAAAGGTTCAGGTAGCTATGAAGGTCCACAGCTTTTAACAAATTCATCAGTGAAGGAAGAGGATAGCTCTCCTTAAGAACTTAAAACTCACTTTCTGTCATTCTTTTATTTCATCTAACTTGCATATTGCTTCTTACTGTGCATTTCTTAATACATATTGCACAAACTATTAATCTCAATATTTTGGAACTGCCAACTATTAAGCTGAACTGTAGGAGATTGCTATATTGGGCTTTTTTTTTTTAATTATGAAAATGGCAATGTCCTATGGTTCAATTTTATAGGATTGTTTAACATGATACAAACATCACTTCATATTTGCACACAAGTCAAATGGAGAAAGGCTCTGAGGCCACAAACCAATGGGTCCAAACTTATTAATGACATAATTTGCTGACAGCTCCCACGAGTATTTGGTATCATCTGAATACAATTAAATGACACTTAGAGTTTGCCTTGGAAGTGCTATGTAGATGAAAATGTCATAATTACAGTATTTTAGAAGGACAACCTCAAAGGAAAAATATCAAGTCTTTATTCATGTAAATGCTTAGAATTTCTGTTGTCAGATACACTTCTCTCTAACCTACTTTTTTAATTTCCAGATCTCATTTTATTTATCTTGCTACATCTGAAATCACTGTCTAATGGCTCTCTGGCCTGTTAGTTGGGTTATTTCTAATATTTAAAGTTTCCTGAGTTGCTTTATTGATAAGAAAAGATGCCTAAAAGAAGTTTCTTATTTGCAAAGAAAATAAATAGAAATTGATCTCAAAGGCACAATTTGTTCCTTAATTAATGTTTATGATGGTCTCCATAATCACACTCAAATGTTATTACTTTTAATCATGTCAATTTATATGGATTGAAAAACACAACACAATGTAACTCTATGGTCTTAAAGTTTGGAAGTATTTCTGAGTGTGAATTGGCTTAAGTATTCTCTGATAGTTTTATTGACTAACAGTCAATAAATAATATTAACCCAATCATTGCATTTGAGGTATAGCCACTGAATCATACAATCATTTCAAAAACTAATTAAGAAAAAAAAAAAAAAACTGTCTAGGTTTCCTCAGGCTACAAACAAAAATATACAAAAATCTCATGCATTTCGTGTTGTAATCATCCTAATTTTCTAATTTGAAAGTAAGGGATTAGACTGTTAAAGAAGGCTCATTAGAGAGCATGTTTCTGTGGCTGATTAATAATGGAAGATTCAGACATTAGAGCTTGATAGTCCTTAAGGATTACTTAAGACCAATTCCTTCATTTCACAGATGCAGAAACCAAGGTCCGATGAGAAGCAGTGAACTGTTCAAGAAGACTAAATCATGCACTCCACCCCATCATAATAACACACAAATACATGCACACGTACATATCACACTCAGAAAGAGCCTCCATCTACGTCCAAGACATCCTCATCCACAGAGACTTTTGCATGTTACCTTTTAATTTACTCAATTAATTTCTCTAGATTAGGTTGTCATTTTAATGACTGTTTAGATAACTATTCTAATCTCTGGAGGTCTCCCTAGAAAAACTCACATAGAGATCTTCCATTCAATCCCTTCATGGCTGTATTATATATACACATCAATGTATCATATTTATCTATTTCATACTCAAGATGAACCACAGTGACAAAAACTCATCCTAAATCCTTGGTAATAATGATTTTCGGCCTACAAGTCCACATCGCAGTTTTGACTGGAATACAAGGAAGTTCCCTCTATCACGACACTCTGTCACTCCCTTTCCTTTATGCTGGAGCAAGCGTCAGCTGCATCGGGATATCCTATGAGCGCTCAACACATACGAGCTAGTAGTCCCCAGGCTTTCATTTCACTAACAAAAAGGCAAAACCCAGTGAGTTTAAACTCAGCTCTGGCAAATGAAGAAAAGACATTGGAGCCCGTCCCTTGAACTGCGTTAGCCAATTAAGACCTCCTTCTCAAGTGCCTAGAAATTATAAAATAGATTTCTCGATTAATCAGACCCACACTAAAACTGTGACTGGATTTTTCTCACAAGTACGGTGGAGTATAATCGAGTCCCTAGGATTCTGAGGACTAGATCACGTACTCCAGAAGTCTGAAAGTTGTGGTGACCCAGGGTTCTGGGATGAGGCCTTCTGACTTTCAGGCCCACGCACGCCCCACCGCACGCCCCACCGCCACAGAAAGAAGTCTCTGGTCTCCAGACCCAGAGCTGCCCTCCCGGCTCCATCCGTCTCCCTCCCGCCCCTCACCTGCTCCCTCTCATTTCTCTTCCACGAAGCAGCTAGACTCAACTGAGCAAATACGATCATCTCTTCTGCTTAGAGTCTTCTGATGACTTTCTGTTACCTGAGTATAAAGATCAACCTCCAAGGTTTTGCTCTCTCAGGCTACTCCTGACATACCCACCCCCCTCTCATCTAATTGCTGTTCCTTCGGCTCCAGCTCACCTGTTCCCTTCACCAGCCTTTCCTCACTCACCAGGCTGCCACCAGATCTCTGTCCAGCCCCGACCCCTTCCCAGGGAGTGCGTTGCCCCTTCCTCTCTCAGTTAACTCCAGCTCATGATCTCCAGTCTCTGCTCAATGGTCCGTTCAGGGAAGACCTTCTTGCCCTCCCTCCCTCCCTCCTAGGAAATGCAGTTAAAGCTACAATGTGATACGGAACTGAATGCGAAAATGAAAGAGACTGACACTACCCAGGGCTAGTGAGGTTGTCAAGGAACTGGAGATCTCATACACTTGCTACTACAAATGAAAAATGGTGCAGCCATTTTGGAAAAATAGTTTGGCAGTATTTAGTAGTGAGGGACATCTATACACTTTGATCGAGTAATTCTATACGTGCTAATTCTCTGTATCCACCAAAAACGTGTACATGTTTTTATTAAAAGACGAGGGATAGACTGTTCTTTATAAGAGACAAGAATTAGGAAATACTCCCATTGCCTATTTTCACATCTGGTTTTAAATCTGATTATCTGATTATATAATCCTGCTTCAGTAATTCAATGTGTGAAACTGGAAAGCCAAGAACTTATACACTAGAATTCATTTTGCAAGACCAGCACATATTCAGCAGTTATGTCTCTGGCTGACCACTGTTTCTCCCAATAGTAGTACATATTTGGAACATTACAGGCCCTTGTTTTTCATGCTTCTTTTTGTTGAATGAATGGAAGACTGAATGACTATTAAATCGGCATAAGTTTTTTTTTTTCAGTCTACAGTACCCTCAAGTGAACCAAACACCAAGATGAATCAGTCCCTGTTAACTTCTCCCACCCTGGTTGCAATACCTAAGTATGTAAATCCATTCCTTAAGTCTTCAGACCACACCCTGCCAGACTCTACTTCCATTTCCCATCACCTCTTGGGTTTAGTTCCCATTAGCATCTGCTTGTTCTGGTCAATTTACAGCTTGTGAGGTAGGTTGCTAGCTCTCATAAGGAGACACGTTAGGGTACTTCAATCCAACTGGAACAAAATAGGTAATAAACTGTGGCTTTCAAATGAGGAGACTGTAAGTCAATCTTCTTTTCCAGTCAGGTAATACTAGAAAGAAAAAATTCTTGACTGACTTGAACATAGAAAGGATGAAGATTTTTTAGGGACAAAGATTAAATGATTAAGAACAGATTTAGGATATTTACTTTAAGATGTAAAATTGTATTACACCAGTAATATACAATTTTCCAAAATACTAATCCCGTTTTAAACAATATTATTGAAGTTCCATATGCACCTTTTAAATCTCTCTTCACCAACAAGAGAACCATACTTTCATTAGCTACGAATTTCCCAGAGTACTGTTTTATTTCCATTTGAGATGCTGGCTTCTCGAGTCCATGTAAAATGATACCACTGCAAAATTTAAGTCAAGCCTTAAGCACTCATTTGTAAAACCTTAGGATTCATTACTTATTTATTCATCCTTTAAGTGTTTGTGATCTCTACAATACAAGCACTTGCTCTGTTGTTTTTGAAAGTAATCTTGAAAAGCCTTCTAGTCAATGAAATCCAACACCATGTTGCATTTGTCTCTCTTGAAAAGAGGAATTCTTCTCATATGTCCCCTTATAGGTATTCAAAACCAGCATTAATGGAGGATGTATTAGGCTAATGTATTTTACCCAAACAGTATTCTGGGTTGTTCAAAATCAGTGACCACGAGACTGCTCCACTTGTGAAACACTTTATAAAGACCTCAGGATAAACTCACACCTTTTATTCTGAGCGCTTGTTGTGGGCATAATCCCCAGTTTATATTCAGTCGTGTATGAAATACTGCATGCTTTGTGGAGATGGGAAGAGATTCCCAAAGGGACACGGCTACAGCTACCACCACCACCATATGACCTGTTCCCCGGGGGTTTAGGGCTTTGAGACTTGGGCTGAGGGATGGGGTAGGAGGACAGTTTCTCTGGGGCAGCCACCTAGAATCTCTTTAATCTCCAACTCCTAATTCTGAGTCCTGCCCTGCTGGCTGCGCCAGATTCCCCACAGGAGACTTCACAACATAGAACCAACCAAAGCTCCAACCACTTAGCATGGGTAAGCCTGATGTGGATAGCAGAGCTTTCCACAAACATCCTGTCATTCTTTTTGAGTGTCTTGCTGGGTATCCTCCTGAGAAGCAAGGGGATAATCACACTATGCCTCAGCCTCCTCCAGCCTCCTCCTGCAGCAAAAGGGAATAGAAATGAATTCCCTACCTGTCTGTCTTTTGAGCTAGGTACAAGGTTTGGTTATTGTCTCTGCTTCCCTCTCAGAGGCACAGATAAAAAGCTCTGATATTCACATTCACCACACATTATGTATTAATGCAAATTAAGCTTTCTGAACCTCCAGCTACAAAGAATTATTTTTAGAAGGTTATAAACCTAAGAAGAAAAAAAGTAAAAGGGGCCTGATATCACTGGTAGTTTCACAAACACAGCTAGATTTCATATGCCAATTCCTACCCGGCCTCATCTGCAATGGCAGGACTCGCTTCCCTCCATGCAATCCTTCATGTGCTATGTCATACTATTTCTCTCTGGGGCTTCTCTAATAATCATGCTGGGGTTTTGCCTAATTTTTTTTTTCTTGAATTTCTATCACACTCAAATATAGTTCTAAATTTGATTCCACATTTTCAGGGCATTTAAAAAAATACTCACTCCATAATACTGGGCATAAAATTCTCTCTACCCAGTACACCTTAGAGGATGCTACAGACCAATGTTCAAATGAGATATGACATAGGAATTCCATGGCTACACTGGAAAGGTGATTTCCCAGGAGTCCTCTCTCGGCCCAAGACACTGAACTTGAGGGGCACCTAGGTGGCTCAGTCGGTGAGGCATCTGACTGTTGTCTTTAGCTCAGGTCATGATCTCAGGGTCTCTGAGATCCAGCCCTCTGTTGGTCTCACACTGGTATGGAGCCTGCTTGAGATCCTCTCTCCTCTGCTCCCTCTGCCCCTCCCCACTTGTATGCTCTCAACTCGCAATCAAAAAAAAAAAAAAGACTATTAGCTTTAAGAGACGCTCAGTATGCCAGCAGTTCTGTTTCTCTTCTATACATGGTTTAAACAGGCAGTACTTTTAAGCCAGTTATAAATGTGAAGACTTCAAGTTTTTAAATGGGAGTATAGCATCAAGTCTTGAGCTGGAAGTTAAGGGGGGAAAAGGACTAAAATGAGAGTTTAAAAATATGTACGCCCAGGGGTTAGTGCTGCTGAAAGTCTCTTTTAACATCAGTCACCAAGAAAACTTGCTATTTAAGGAAAATTTGATAGGGAAAGAACTTAAGAATTAGAAGGAATCAGAGTTTTGCACAAGCAAACTATAGCTTGGGGAGGATAGGTGCCTACCCAAGGTGACTAAGTTGCAGACTCCAAGTCAGGCTTTCCAAATTTTCTGACTTCTTGTACAGTGGTTTTTCAAACTACAGTTCAACCTTCAGTAACACTGAGTTTAGGAGCGCTGATCCCCTGTGCTACTGAAAATCAGTGTTTAATTTAGGACCGCACCCCCCGGCAAAACTTAACTGCTAATAGCCTACTGTTGACTGAAAGTCTTATGGATGACAACACATCCTATGTTTTAGGTATTATGTACTATGTTCTTACAATAAAGCAAGCTAGGGAAAGAAAAAGAAAAACATAAAGAAAATACATTTATAGTATTGTATTTACTGAAAGAGAATCCAAATTAAGGGGACCCATGCAGTTAAATCAGTGCTGTTCCAAGGTGAACTGTATATGGAATATCATCTTAACTTTTTTAAGATTCTATTTATTTATTTGACAGAGGGAGAAAGAGAGAGAAGAAGTGCTCAAGGAGGGGGGAATTGTAGACTGCAAAGGGTGAGGGAGAAGCAGGTTCCCCACTGAGCAGGGAGCCTGACATGGAGCTGGATCCGAAAACCCAGAGATCATAAACTGAGCCAAAGGCAGATGATTAACTGACTGAGCCACCCAAGTGCCCCTCATCTTAACTTTTTAAATAAATGTTACTTGCTTATCTGTCATAGGTTTCAAAATCAAGGAGTCAATATCTTAATAACTGCCTATTATGAGTGACAGGATTCAAAGAGAAAAATCGTTGTGATAAAGGAGGTACCCTTTAAGACTTTGAAATACATTGTCAAGATGCTGAAATTCTTGACAACTCTCTGAAATAACCTTTCTAAACTGACTTGTTGGGGCACCTGGGTGGCTCAGTTGGTTAAGTGTCTGCCTTTGGCTTAGGTCATGATCCCTGGGATTGAGACCCGAGTTGGGCTCCCTGCTTCTGCCTCCTCTGCAGCCCCCACCACCTCCCACTGGTGCTTGCTCACTCTTTCTCAAATAAATAAAATCTTTAAAGAAATAAATAAACTGACTTATCTTTCTATCCACTACCATATTTGATTCGGGCCTATGATGACCAGTTCAACAACTGGTATTCCAATTGGTAAGTGTCCAGAATAGGAAGAATTACTAAACTTACTATTTTTTTATAACAACACACTTACTGACCTATGATGGTCTATAGTTACAGGACATATTATCCGACTCTATTTATTATGCTCTGTGCACAATATATTGTGCTACTCCAACACATTGGTGCTTGTAGTAATTATGCCATCTGTCCACTTAAATGTGAAAAATACACCTTCTAAAACTTTAAATCTATGTACATATTAAGGGTTGAGACCATTCCTTACGACCTTCCATTTAAAAAGGAAATGATTGACCCTGATTCAGAAGCATTAAGTTTAGTAGTTGTTATTAAAAGTGCCTTTTATTTTACCTTAAAAGAAAAAAAATTAGAGTTGACACAGTATTAACAAGCTGTCTCCCTGTTTCTGTCTTATCTCCTGTCATATAGATAGTCATCTTTAAACACACAGGTATTTGATCAATCAAATAGCTGAAGTCAAGATAGCTAGGTATACTGCTTTCTTAGAATATTATATGAAAAATGCTCCAGATAAGCCAATGCTCTAGGGGAACCCTGACCTTCAGATTCCTTTTAAATTTTATATTTGAATTAATTGTTGACAGTAGATTCATCAAGATGGAAGAATTTTTCTTTTTCTTTTTTTTTTTTTTTAAACATGATGAATGACTTGTTTAAACTTTAGGAAGGCATTACCTGGGTTATGTGGTGTCTCTGTGGAAACAGGAACTTTTTATTAATAGGAGAGAAATTAGTTATAATGGAGGTTAACTTTCGTTTTAGACATTTGGGTGCTTAGGCTCTGAAAGGAAAAGGAAAAAAAAACCTCATAAACAACAGGGCCAGTATCCAGACATGGATGTGATGGATATATTTTCCAATGATGGTGGTAACAGTATCTCTCAGCCCACATGCTCTTCTGTAGCAGGACTCTGCCGATCTCAGCAAGAGATGGAGCCTAACTCTCTGCATCTTAGGAAGTGACTCATTTGTAATGAATAAAATGTAGTGGAAGTGATGCTATGTGGCTTCTAAGACTAGATCAGAGAAAGCTTGCAACTTCTGCCTTGCTCTTTTGAAATGGATGCTTTTCTCAGAACTCAAGAGAAGTTGGGGCATTGAGATAAAAAATAAAATGCTTGTGTCTGACTAGCCATCACCAATATTTCTTACTTGTAAGTGCCATCCAGGAGCGTGAGGTTGGAGAATAGGAGTTCTAACAGAGGTATTTTAGAATATAGACAAGATATCAAGAATGTAGGTAGGAGGGATGGAAAATGGAAGGCGAAGGGGAGAAGGATAGAAAGAAGAGATGAGGAGGGAAGGGACAGAAAAGGAAGAACAGAATGGAGATACAAGAATTCATTTAGATCTGGGGCGCCTGGGTGGCTCAGTGGGTTAAGCTGCTGCCTTCAGCTCAGGTCATGATCTCAGGGTCCTGGGATCGAGTCCCGCATCGGCCTTCTCTGCTCAGCAGGAAGCCTGCTTCTCTCTCTCTCTGCCTGCCTCTATGTCTACTTGTGATCTCTGTCTGTCAAATAAATAAAATCTTAAAAAAAAAAAGAATTCATTTATATCTGATTTAAGAATAACTCAACTAGGTACCCTTCAAGAGAGTAGGGATAGTAACTTCCTGAAAGCACTTGCTATGAAAACTGATTACAAAGCAAAAGTGGGAACAACCCCAAACCCAGTGTTGATGGAAAACATAAAATTAAATCATATAGAATATGGTGCCATGCACCTTTAACGAAAAGCTTCTTGGAAAATAAAAATGGCCCCTAATTTTAGCCATCTTACATAACATTTACCCTTTATTCCAACATTTGCAACTGCTTAGACAGCCTGTGAAATATCTCATATCTCACAATAGTGTAAAAGCAGCAGAAAGACTTCCTTGTGTCCAAAAATAGCAGAAGAGAGGTGTAGCAAAACGAACAGTTAGATCCTGAGGAGACCTGAGGATGGGGATGGGAACAATTTAGCACTGACCAACAAGGACCAATGGTTGAGATCTGGACGGAATGATGGACATTTCAAAGGATACCAGTATAGGCAAATGATGGTGGACTCCACCCCTATTTCCTGGGTACTGTGTCCCTGACACTAGGAATACTCTAGGGGAGAGGGGAGCACAATTTACAAGACCACAGTTAAATCTCGGCCACCCCAGTGGAATAGGACTGGAGGACATATCATAATAAAAGTTGACTAAAATTCTCCCATCCAGAAAGTTTTATTTCCAGCATGTAAGAATGTGGTCAGATGATTATACGCCCTGCACTAACTTTCTTCTGAGCCCATCTTTGTTGGAAAAATGATGAATTTTACTGATTTTCTAATCAGATTATTTCATGACAGGTGATTGAAAACTACACATGTGGTGTCTGTAAATGTTTCAAACCAGTGGTTCTCAGCCTGGGATGATCCTCCTCTCCCATCTTGCACAAGTAGGAATTGGTCAATGTCCAAAAGACATTATTAGTTATACAACTGGGGGAAGAGGGTGCTGCTGGAAGCTAGTGTGTAAAAGGTCGGAGATGCTGCTCAACTTCCTACAATCCATGGGGCAGCCTCCCAAATCAAAGAATTGCCCAGACTAAAAAGTCAATATCACTGAGGTTGAGAACAGATTGTAATGCCCCAAGAGCTTTTCTTGAACATGACTGAGCTCAGTAGAGACTTATGTTTACCAATGAAAATACCCAGAGAACATCTTAATCCCAGACTCCTGCCTCATTTCTTTCACACACAAATTTGCAAGTACAGTGTACCCTACATATTACTTAGCAATACTAGCACTTTCAAAAGTTGTTACCAACTACAGGTAGGTAACACCTAAGTGTTACCTTAACTTAGGTAACACCTAAGTTACACTAAGTAACTTCTCTCTTACTTAGGCTGAATTTGCCCCTCCCTGAATTCCTAATACTTGTCCACTTATTCAACCAACAAATAGCATGCACCAAATTTTTCTATCAGAGGTCTGAAGATTTTATTAGGAGATCATTAAAGAAATGAATACATTCCAAGATTTGTACAGGGTTTTCCTATAAAAAGAGTCAAAGCAAAATCTTAGAGATTAATCCTTTGGAGTCACTTGAACTGTGGTGGGAAGAATCAACAGGATATGGCTAAATTTACTTATGAGGAGTCAAAGAGCCTTGGATTGGTCCATATTTATAATATTTACAATCTGTTGTTGGCTCTCACTCTTATGTGCTGGTCCACTGACTTCTTGAAATGCCTTGCAGTTCATATTCACGTGCATTTAGTCTAAAAGCACTAAGTCTATTTCATCATGACCATATAGAGAAAATATCCCCATCCTTGGAATAATTTACAGTGTACAGAGGAATAAATGGCTTTTAGAAATTTTAGACTGCATCAAAAGGGAGAATATGGGAATCAGGCTCATTTTGTTGGCAATGTCTAAACATTAGATTAGTTTGGAATTATCAACACATCCTGTTAAGGATTTTCCTATTATGCCTAGTTCAGGGGTTAAAAAAAAAAAATCTCTTAAACATAAATGAGGAAAGGTGTCAACCAGCCCTTCCACTCTGAAGACAAAAATAGTCCACTTATTTCACAGTCATTTTAACAAGTTGTAAAGATAATATTCTCTCTCCATGAAAGATTTAGTTTCTGGAAAGTACAACATATTTCTCACACCTCTTCACAAAACACACTGTAATAAGAAATTTAGAATGAACTTAAGAAACCCATGAATGTTAAATTCTTTGTGTTTAACAGATCCCATCCTATAAGGACTTTTCATCACCTCCTGTTGCTTTTTTATTTAATGTAAGTTACTGTGGTAAGAAATAGTGGGTATTTTTGAGGTGAAGTCACTTCATTGTGTTTTTCTGTTTTGTTTTTTGCTGCAGAACTTCAATTCTTCAGCATGCATATGAAGCCATCTGCTTATATGCACTCTGAAAGCCAGATTTTTCAAAACAGGAGAACACAAAATGTGGAAAGTTCCTGATTATAAGCATTTCAAATCTGTTTGTGTATAAACAATGTTCTTTCCCTGATGTGTCATTCTCACAGAAAAATGCAAAAAAGGAAAGATGGTTTTATTCATTAGAAGCTCCATGAAGACAGTAGTATAAATGAAGTTAGGGAAATATAACCAAAGTAAAGGGGAGGTAAGCATCTGAGAGTTTCTTTATCTGTATAGTTATTTCTTTAATAATATCCTAGTTTCCCGTGGTCAAAATGACCCTTACACTCCCCCATATGTTTCTAGCAGGGTTGATCTCACTCAACACCTCCAGAAATGGGGCCAGCTATTCCAGTCTGACACCAAAACCAAAATGTGGGGGGGAAGGGAGGGTAAAAAGGTAGTGTTTTAGAATGTGTTCAAACTTAAGTTATCAACATAAAATCAATATAGGTAGATATGTAAGCCTCACAGTAACCAAAAGCAAAAACCTATAGACACCCAAAAGGTAAGAAATAAATCTAAGCATTACTCTAAGAAAATTCCTAAAGCCGCAAGAGAGCCAAAGAAGAAGAAAGGAATGAGAAACACAAAACATCCAGAAAGCAATTAACAAAATGAAAAGAAGTACACACCTATCAACAAATACTTTAAATGTAAATGGACTAAATTCTCTAATCAAAAGACATACAGTGGGTGATTGATCAAAAAAAAAATCTATAGGCTTCAAACGTGAGGACACACAAAAAGTGAATGGATGAAGAAAAATCTTCCATGCAAATGCAAGCTAAAAGAAAGCTAGGGTAGCTATACCTGTATCAGAGTAGACTTTAAAACCAAGACTGCAGTAAGAGACAAAGAGGGGAACTACATAATAATAAAGGGATGGATCCAACAAATGATATAGCATTTTTAAAAAACTTATGCATCCAATACAGGAAAATCTAAATACATAAAGCAAATATTTATAGACCTAAGGTCTATATGACCTTAGGGGAGAATATGACAGCAACATAATAATAATAAGGGACTTTAATACCTACATCAATGGACAGATTATCTAAATGGAAAATCAACAAGGAAATAGCAGCCCTAACACATTAGACCAGATGGACTTGATATATATATAGAACCGTCTATCCAAAAGCAGAATACACATTCCTCTCAAATACACAAAGAACATGGTCCAAAATAGATCATATGTTAGGCTATGAAACAAGTCTCAATAAATTTAAGACTGAAATCATATTAAATATCTTTTCTCCCCACAGTGGTATGAAATCAGAAGCCAATTACAAGAAGAAAACTGGAAAAACCACAAATGCATGGAGATGTATAAAAACAAGCTACTGGATATCCAGTGAGTTAATGAAGAAACCAAGGGAGAAATAAAAAGTTTCCTTTGAACAAACCAAAATGAAAACACAACACATCAAAATTTATAGGATGCAACAAAAGCTGTTTTAAAAAGGAATGTCATTGTGATAGAGAGCTACCTCAAAAAATAAGAAAATCTCAAAAACAGTCTAGATCTCAAGGACCTAGAAAAAGGAAAAAAAATGAAGCTAAATAAGTAGAAGGAAGAATATAAAAATCAGAATGGAAATAAATGAAAGAAACACTAAAAAAACAATAGCAAAGATTAATGAAATGAAGAGCTGGTTCTCTGAAAAGCAGCAAAACAGACATACCTTTAGCTAGACTTACCAAGAAAAAGATAGAGGGCTCAAATTAAATCAGAAATGAAGTAAGTTATAACAGATACAACAAAAATACAAAGGATCATGAGAGACTATTATGAACAATTTTATAGCAACCAATTAGAAGCATACAAGAAATGAATAAATTCCCAGAAATGTGCAGCCTTCCAAGACTGAATCACGAAGAAATAGAAAATATGAATAAATGGCTTACTAGTAAGGAGATTACATCAGTAATCAAAAACCTCTCAACAAACAAATGTCCAGGACCAGATGGCTTTACTAGAGAATTTTACCAAACATTCAAAGATGGATTCAATATTAACCCTTCTCAAACTATTTCACATCCCTGAAGAGGAGCGAATGCTTCTAAACTCATTCAATGAGGTCAGCATTACCCTGAGAATCAAAATGGACAAGGCCATAAGAAAATGACAGGTCAGCATCTCCAATGAACATAGAAGCAAAAATCCTCAACAAGATATTAGCAAACCAAATTCAACAATGTATTACAGGAATATTTTGATCAAGTGGGATTTATTCAAGGGAGGCAAGGATGTTTCAACATCCACAAACCAATCAACATGATACACCACATTAACAAAATGCAGAATTAAAATCATGGTTGATCTCAATAGATGCAGAAAAAGCATTTGACAAAACTCAACATCCTTTTTAGCCTAAAAGCTCTCAATAAGTTGGTATACCTCAACATAACAAAGACCTTAACAACAGCTAACATCTAACATCACCCTCAAGGATGCCTACTCTTAACACTTTTATTCGAAATACTTGAAGTCCTATCCAGAGCAATTAGGCAGGAGAGAGAAAAGGCATCCAAATTGGAAAGAAAAGAATAAAATTGCTTAAACTTATAGAGGACATAAATTTACATATGGAAAGCCCTAAAAACTCCACTTAAAAACTTAGAATAGGGACGCCTGGATGGCTCAGTTGGTTAAGCAGCTGCCTTCAGCTCAGGTCATGATCCCAGCATCCTGGGATCGAGTCCCCACATCGGGCTCCTTGCTCCGCAGGGAGCCTGCTTCTCCCTCTGACTCTGCCTGCCACTCTATCTGCCTGTGCTTGCTCTTGCTCGCTCTCTCTCTGACAAATAAATAAATAAATAAAATCTTAAAAAAAAAAAAAAAAACTTAGAATAAAACAATTAGAATAAATGAATTGTTATAGGATACAAAATCAGTAACAAAAATCTGTTGTGTTCTATACACTAAAAACAAAATATAAATTCCATTTACAATTGCATCACACTAAAAACTAAGACACTGATGAAAGGAATCTAAAGAGACACAAAATATTGAAAGATATTCTGTGCCTATAGATTGAAAGATTATTGTTAAAATGTCTGCACTACTCAAAACAATTGACAGATTAAAGGCAACCCCTATCAAAATTCCACTGGCACTTGTTAGAAATAGAACAATCTTAAAATTCTTATAAAACCATAAAAGACCCCAAATAGCTAAAACTCTCTTAAGAAGAATAAAGCATCTGATTTCAAACTATACCACAATGATTTGGTAATCAAAACAGTATGGTGGGACACCTGGGTGGCTCAGTTGGTTAAGCAGCTGCCTTTGGCTCAGGTCATGATCCCAGCTTCCTGGGATCGAGTCCCACATCGGGCTCCTTGCTCTGCAGGGAGCCTCCTTCTCCCTCTGACTCTGCCTGCCACTCTGCCTGTGCTCTCTCTCTCTCTCTGACAAATAAATAAATAAAATCTTTAAAAAAAAAAAAAACAGTATGGTACTGACAAAAACAGATATCTAGTTCAATGGGATAAAGAACCTAGAAATAAACCCATGCATATATGATTAATTAGTTTATGGCTAAAGAGCCAAGAATATATAGTAGGGAAAGGACAGACTTTTCAATCGATGGTGCTGGGAAAAAACTGGACAGCCACACACAAAATAAAGAAACTAGACTGTTTTACACAAAAATTAATTTGAAATGGATTAAAGACTCAAATGAATGTAAGACCTGAAACCAAAAACCTAATAGAAAACATAGGTAGTAAAAGCCCCTTGACACTGGCCTTGGTGATGATGTTTTGGATCTGACACCAAAGCAAAGGTTAACAAAATTGAAAAGTGGGAGTACATCAAGCTAAAAAGCTTCTGCAGAGCAATGACTCATATAACTCAATAGCACATATAACTCAATAGCAAAACAAAAACAAAAACAAACCTAAAAACAAAAAATGCAAAACCCCCCAAATAATCCTATTTAACAAATGGGCACAGGACCTGAATGAAGATTTTTCTGAAGGAGACATACAGATGGCCAACAGACACATGAAAAAATACTATCACTGATTACCAGGGAAACATAGATCAAAACTAAAATGAGATACCACTTAACACTTGCTAGAATGGCTATCATCAAAAAAACAAGATGTAAAATTGTTGGTAAGGATGTGAAGAAAAGAGAACTCTCAGATACTGTATATGCTGTATACTAGAACTGAGTATACTTGTATATTGGTGGGAATGTAAATTGCTATAGCCATTATGGAAAACAGTATGGAGGATCTTTAAAAAACTAATGAAACTACCATATGACCCAGCAATTCCACATCCACGTATTTATCTGAAGAAAACAAAAACGTTAATTCAAAAAGATAATATGCACCTCCATTTTCACTGGAGCCAAGATATAGAAAAAACAAAAACCAAAAACCAAAACCAAAACAACCCTAAATGCTTTTTGATGAGTGAATCCATAAGGATGGTCTATATATACACTGATAAACAAACACAAAAGTGTGTGGGGGTGGGGGGTAGTATATGGCCATAAAAAAAGAAATGAATCTTGCCATTTGTGACAACATGGATGAACCTTGAGGGTATTATGCTAAGTGATATAAGTCACACCAAAAATGACAAATACTGTATGAGTTTGTTTATATGTGAAATCAAACAAAAGTTAAAACAGCTCCCCTCCCCCCTGCGATGAATAAGGCAAATTTATAAATACAAAGAACAGATAGGTCGTTGCCAGAGGTTGGGAGTGGGGTGGATGCACTAAATGGGGGAGGGGAGTCAAGAAGTACAAACTTCCATTACAAAACAGAAAGTTATGGGGATGTATGTACAGCATGGTGACTAAATGTTATCAATAACATTGTATTGGATATTTGAAAGTTATTAAGAGTAAATCTTAAAAGTTCTCATTACTATGAAAATATTTTATAACTGCACATGGTGACAGATGGTAACTAGATTGATTGTGGTGATCACTTCAGAGTGTATAGAAATATCAAATCATTATGTAGACCTGAAGTATTTTGTCAATGTTACCTAAGTTTTTTTTTTAATTAAAAAATAAGAAGACTTTTCCAGTATGCTATTACTGGATAAATATCCCACAACTTAGTGGCATAAAACGATAACTATTTTATTGCTCACAAGTCTGTGAATCAGGAATTTGGGCAGCGCTCAGTGAAGTTGGACCATCTCCACTCCATGTGGCATTGGCTGAAATTATTCATTCAGCTACATGCTGGCATCTTGGCTCAACTGGAAGATCAAAAATAGACTCTCCTGTCACTAGGCCCATGGTGCTGGTTGTCAGCAAGAAAATTCAGTTCTCTTCTCTAAGATGATCTTGAGCACATTGTCTCATTCTCTGGGTCCTCTCCCTTTAGGTGGCTTCTATTTCCACAAGGATAGTCTTAACTTTCTCTTCCATAGAAGTTCAAGGGAGAAAAAGAATGAAAGTAGAAGCTTCCAAGACTCTTGAGACCTGTGCCATAGCATATTGCCAGAGGGCAATATTCTATTGGTCCAAACAAATAAAAAGACCAGCCCAGTCTCCAGGGGTGGGGAAATAGGCTTCACCTTTTGATGGGAGATGAGAAAATGTTTTATTATAAAAGGGCACATGGAATCTGAGCCCATATTTGAGGGAAAGAATATGCCACACCAAAGATCTCCGCTATACAACCACCAGGAGAAAAGTATTCTATTTAGGCTTGAATTGATAGGAGGATAAAAATCTCAAGTCTAGAGTTGCTGGCTGCCATCTTACCACATGAATAGAGAATCTGAGAATGGAGTTAACCCCCAGCTCAAAGAGGAAGAAAGCTTAAGTCCTCACAGTATTCTTTAAACACATGAACACAATCATTCAATCTGGTACTTTCCTGGACTTTCCAATTTTTTTGAATCAAATATCTTCCCTTTTATGTTTAAGTCTGTTTTAATAGCATTCTTATCACCTATAATTGAAACAATCCTGAATGGCAAGGACAGGCTCTGTCAACAAGGAGGAATCACCTCAGTTCTCTCTGCCTGAACCTCAAAGCTCTGAGTAAGACAGAAAGCTGTCTGAACAGCATTTGGTTCTACCCTTATTCTGCAATTAACATTTAGCGAGTCTACTTTCAGAATGTAGGTTGTATAGCTCTTTAATATCCTCGATGAGAACTAGATGTGTGTTTACCTGGAACAGCTGACTCTACTAGGTCAATGAGATGAGTGGAAGAAGTTGGTAAGGGTCAGACTGAGTCACAGGTCGGGGCCCACATATCAGTACCAACCATGAAGGTCTTCATGGCAGGGCAAAGATGAAACCAGGAAAACCAATCACGAAGTCTGAAGATGAGATGATCAGACATAAGGTAAGTAACACGTTAGGATAATGGCTCAGCATGAATTCCCTGACATCAAAAGCAAGTTCTGGAGGACCAGTGATGACAGCAGAATGGCCCAGGCATGCGCCAGCTAGGTGAAAAGCACGACACAAGATCAAATACATCTTTCAAGTGGGCTATTTTAGGTGGACCGAGAGTACGCTGACCTAAGAATCTGAGATAGTTCTGAGATTCTTCAGCAAAATTAAACTCTGCTTTTCATGCCAAAATTTTTCTTAAACCCTGACCTGACCACAGATCTAATGTAACCACATGGTCATTTCCTCAAAGCAACACACTGCCTAAGTCTATGCTGATTCAGGTAGGGTAGGGCTTGAACAGAACCCACCAGGTCTGCCACAGTGAAACAGTCTGTGGCAAGTGAAACCCCCTACTTGCTCATCTATCCTTCCTCCATATATACCTATTATTTTATGTGTCTGGTCTTGATGTCTATGGAAAACACTAAGGAGATTCTTAATAATAGCAACTATTATTATTTAGAAACTCCAACTATATACCAGAAATTATACCAGATGGCTTACAGTAAATCACTTATTGGATCTATGGAATTGTTCCCATTATTATCCTCATTTTAAAGAGTGCCCATCAGATCCTTTATGTACGCTAAAGTAAAAATAAATAAATAATCAAGCTTTTCCATTTTTTGAGCACAAACTTTGTACATCACTTTATTTGTGTAGATTACTTTTCCCCTAGAAATAAAAAGTGTCTCATTTTCCCCACTACCTAAAAGAAAAGAAATCTAAATCACTTCAAACAACATTTAGAAGCTCACTTATTAGAAAGTCAAAATATGCCAACCTTAGAAAGTAATGATACAGGACATTTTCCTTTCCATTTCTAAAGTGTAATAAGACAGTTAAAATTGAAATCAGTATATCATTCAAGTTTCTAACATGTAAGATGTGAGCAACTAACAGTCCTGTGTAATGCAGAGCCCTCTGTCACAGGGCATTCTGAACCTGGCTGATTATGTGAATTCATGTGGAGCTTGTTAAAAAAACTCATTCAGTTGCCCTATTCAAGACCTTCTGAATCAAAACATCTGGGTGGGGGACCAAGGAATAGCTTTTTAAACACTTCCCAGGTGATTCACCTTGTCAGCTAGATTTATGAACCCCCTTTCTCATCAATAACAAATTGCTTTAAAAATCAAAATGGATTCCCCACATATTAATATTCTAGGATGTTAATATCAGCTTGACGTATTTAACATAGAAGACCAGACACTTTTGAAGTAGCTTTGACTTCCTGCTCAGTGTTTAGGCAGGACCTATTTAATCCAGAGATGTGGAGACATGAGGAGATTTTATTCTGTCCAAGTCAGAAAACGAAAGAAGCTAAACTGCTACTTTCCCCACGGACATGAAATTTGTGTGTTATATTTGAAGGATTTGCTGCTATCTCTCAGTGTGAGATTTCCAATCCAGCTTGGGAGATGCCAGACCTCCTTACCTACTAGCACTGTAACCTCCTACATCCTTTGCTTGGAAAGAATAAACTTATCTGTTCCCAAAGTGGTGCCTCTTTTCTCTAGGCACCAGATCAAACCTCAGCGCTCTGACCAGCTCTGTACCTTAGTGAATATGATCTTAATGTGAATTCATACTCTTGTTTAGATTTTGCCTTGGACTTGATTTCTAGTTAAGGGGTAAGTCTTCTATGGGGATTGAAGTCCACCAAAGGCATGCCAGTTTCTTTTTACATTGTTTTCAAGCTTGAAGCACTAATTTCCAGAATATGTGGAAGGTAAGAGTTTACTGAAAAAGTGGATGAATAGAAGAAGACCTGGATGTTCATGCGTAACTGGATTTTCAGCAAGTTGCTAAGATGTCATTGGTCAACCTAAGGGCAAGAAAGGGAAGTTATGCTCTTGACCTCTCTATGCTTCTCCTTCCTCACCTACAAAACAGAGAAATAGGAGGAAGGACAAGATGAAGTCTGACCAGAGAAGGATCTGGAAAGATGTGTGAGGGGTATCAGAGCCTTAATGGAATCAGGACTCTGAGAAAATCACCACAACTCCAAAGGATCAGTTTGTTCTTCCAGAAAAACAGAATATAATAAACCACCCTTGCAGAGATCCTCAAGGTTAAATAAAAATACTCACTTCATCACAACCAGATGGAAGATTATCCAATATTAGTTGAACCTGAATTCCTATGATAATTTGCTACTCTGAAAATAAAGGTGTCAAATATAGTGATGGACAAGGATCTACAACAGCAAAAATATTAAGCTGTATGACAAGTCTGCACACAAAGCAAAAGATCATCCTTTCCAAGCCTGACGTATCTATATATCAGGTTCATTGCATGTTATACAGATATTTTTAATCTTGTGTATACACAGCTGTAAAACTATCACAGCAATTATTCAAAATCTAATGTTTAAAGCTCATATTATTGACGTTAGTGTAAACAGGCCCGCGAAAGGAATGTTTAAGTTTGGGGAAGGCATGGAATCACCATAGGAGAGGTGATTGTTTAAGATACAGAATCTGACGGAATAAGGTTGTGAAACTAATCAAATGTGATTCTTAGTTTTTCTTTAGTTCCTTGGTCATTTGGCTCTCCTACTGGAGCCCTATTGTACAAGGGAAAGAAAGGGGTAAGTAACCCTAGGAAAACCTTTACCTGAAGTAAGGTTATAAACAAAAATCTGCCAAAGGGTCATGACCCAGCACTTCGGGCTGGCAGAAGGTAAGAGGGGCCACTTAAATCAGACAGCCTGGCTTTTATAAAATAAGAAACAGCTTTGACGTCAGTGGTGTCCCTGAACTGAACTGCTTAAAGGTTCAAATTGGGTTCAGTTAAATTATCCCTTCCTTCCTGCCTGTCTCTCGTGCCCTGTTTCCCCTAACCCTGACACCACAGCCAGTCCACTCTGACCTTTTCCAGACAGAACAAGGCCAATGGGCCTATTTCCCTTCTCAGCTTTCTGGAAGGAGGCTTATCCCAATTCACAATCCCAGCAGCTGCCCAGAGAAGCCTGGTGAATAAAGGTCAGCTATGGTGTGGCCAGGGTCCCCAGGGATCTCCAACTAGCACGCAGAACAGATCCGAGGGACTGCCAGCCATGAGCCCATGACATGAACGTGGACTCTTCTCCTGCCAGTCAGGAGATCCCTATTCTTAAAGGGATGAGCTGAGGAAACCAGAAATCTTAACTCTGAAGTTTGAGCTGCTCACTGGAGCCACAGTATTTGAATCTTTATGCTGATAACAATGACCCATTTTTGTGGATGAGGAAAACTGTAGGCTAAAGAGAGAAAAACTGAAGGTTACAATTACTTAAGTAGGATTGTGAATGTTGTAAATAGCTGGCATATTTTCAATGTGAAGAGATGAAATGTATGAATGAGTATTTTAAAAGAGAACGGCTCCATTAATTCAGTCACAAAACTATGGACCCAAGTAGATAAGGATCTTCTGTCTTTCTATCCCTCAGCCTCACATAGTCTTTTTTATCTTAGAGGCACAGATATTTACAGTTAGCCTAATAGACCCAGAACGAAGTGATCTGCTTGAAGTGATCTGCTCAGATTGTGGCAAAACCTAGATTTGGTCTTCTGATCCGTTCATCAGGGCTTTCTCACAGGTCATGTTCCTTCTTTGCTCAAGAGGACTTCATTTCTTTGAAATCTGAAGCCAGTTCAAGATTACTAGAAATGCTGTACCCTGAGAAATTAAAACCAATGAGGATACCACTTGCTACAATTAGGATTTGACTGTAATATCTTTTACTTAAAATTTCCATATAGCGAAAGCCGCGAATGGATAAACAAGAATCTTGAAAGCATATGAAGAAGGAAGAGCATCGCTCACATAACCAACCAACTTACAAGTGGCTGCCTTAAATGGGAGTGTCCATATCAAATGTCTTAAGGATCAGTCTGGTACTAAATGTGTGAATCAGGGTTAGAGAGAGAGACTGAGAGTTGGCTGCTTCTGGGAATGGTGGACTTATTCAGAACAAATGAAATCTTTTGTTGAGAAGGTCTCATAAAGTTGGATGAAATAGTGGTAATGAGGATCACCACCCTATTTTACAAGGCATTAGAGAAAACAAGGCAGCCAGGACTTGAGGACCCAGGTAGCAAACTCACTGAAGCAAGCCCAATATTCAGAACTAATTTTCCCTTCAAGGTCTTCCAAGAGTCTTTGGCAGCACCCTGGAGGAGCTGAAAGAAGGCAATTTCTCACTCTCCATTCTCATGAGATGGTACCAGAGTTAAGAGTTGCTGAGACACTAGGATTGAGAGCCCAAGCCCCTGTGGCAAAACCAAAATGGGAAGACACTCTTTGGTAGTGGTCTATGGGTAGGAGGAAAAGGTAGGTTCCAGGCAGCACAAGGTAGGTTCCTACCCAAAAGTAAGCCAGTCATAGGATGACAGGGCTTAGTGCAAACTGCTAAGATATGCACAAAGACATGCAAATTCACACTTTTAAAAACCCTGTACTAGCCAAACAACACTTTAATGAGATATATTTCAGCCCATGGGCCAAGGTATCTTTGTATACATTACCTATTACAAGAGCTACAAACACAAGCTTCTATGTATAATGCCACAAGTTGTGTTAAGGACTTTTTTTTTTTTTAATTTCATAATTTTTTATTGATGGCATTTATCCCATGGTTTAACATGTTAATTATACTGTAATAAACATGGCTTTAATATTAAACTTTTCCTTATTATCCAAAGTCACCACAGTCCATTTCAGTAAATATAAAAATATATGCTTAATACTTTGTACAATACTGGTTTTTGGTCCAAACAAAACTGGATCAGAAAAGCCAATAAATTCACTTTAAGAATCCCCAATTTTTTTTTTAAAGATTTCTAAATGGATTTAGGCAACTTTGAATAATGGGATTTACATAATAAAATCTGAGACAAGACTAAACAAAGAACAAACAAATTTTCTAACACAAAATTAAAATTTCAAGTTCACAGATTTATGTTATGCCAAAAAAGTACAGAAACAAAATTGTATTTACACCAGTTTCATAATAAAATAATGAAAAAGGCAAGACAGGTGATAGGAGAATGAAAATATAGAAATAGCATATAATTATTAAATGGAGAACGCACTAGATCTAATAAGTCCTTAGCATGGACCATTCTTTAATCAGGCTTCCTCTATCAGAAAATTTTAGTGCACAATACACCCAACTCACTCACTTCACACTTTTCTTACTTCAACAGCACCATGAAAACCTTGTGACTTCGGCACAGAATGGTCAGAACGGTATCATTGCTCTGGATCTAAAATGTGCCCATACGTAACATCTGGGTGTATGTCATGGCATGGGATTGAACTGCAATAATCTAACCTCGATTCTGGACCATTCTGTCCCACAAACCCACAACACAGAGTAGAGAGGGTCACAGAACTTGACGTGTTAGAATCAGAAATGTAGATTAAGCATCTTCAAGTCCTAAAGCAAAGAAAAAAATAATGTTTTAGAATTGTATTTATTGGACATGGATACTTTAAGCTTGCTAAGCCAGAACTTACCAGAACGTTTTATTTAAAGTTTTCTCCCCCGTGTTTTTCTTTTCCAACCAATGCATGCACTGCTTTCAGAAAAATATCAGTGTGATTTTGGCAAGTAGCACTGAACCTCACATTTACAATGGCATCCTTTATTTATCAGGTACCCCTCAGTGACTTCCAATAGTATGGATAAGAGCAAAAGAGCAAACGTTTTAATTTCCATTGCTTTCCTATATGTAGTCATTAGAAGATTCAGGTACCATGCTTTGTTGCTTTACTGCAGATTTCTTTAAGTATCACTGCATTTATGTTCTGTCTTTTGAGCTGTGCAGATGCTAAAAGTTTTGAGTTTAAGTGCAGGGCTGAATTTTACAATTCCTTTCAGGATTCCCTGCAATTATCATCCTCCTCATTCTTATTCAGAAGATACAGAAAAATAAAAATAAATATATAAATATCATAAATTATTACTAAGTATTACATTGGAAGATATTAACTCCTTATACACCATATAAGGAGTTCCACAACATATAAATATTTGGTTCCAGAGCACCTGAGTGTCTCAGTGGGTTAAGCCTCTGCCTTCGGCTCAGGTCATGATCCCAGGGTCCTGGGATCGAGCCCTGCATCCAGCTCTCTGTTCAGCAGGGAGCCTGCTTCCCCCCTCTTTCTCTGCCTGCCTCTCTGCCTGCTTGTGATCTCTGTCAAATAAGTAAATAAAATCTTTAAAAAAAAAATTGGTTCTGTTGAAAAACTGATCTCACTATTTATTGAATTTATCAATCATTAAATACATCAAACAGCAACACATAATACACAGTTCCAAGGTGTAATGCCTTTCTCTGGAGCAAGAGTGGTCTCAACTAGAAGAATATAGAACAGAGTCAAAATCCATGTTTAATACCCATTATTTTTTTACATTACCTAAGAGTAATATATAAGGGCTTTAAAAAATATTATATTTATTTGACAGAGAGAAAGTACAAGCAGGGGAGCAGCAGGCAGAGGGAGAGGGAGAAGATGGCTTCTGCTGAGTGAGGAGCCTGATGCGGCTCAATCCCAGGACCCTGGGATCACGACCTGAGCTGAAGGCAGTCACTTAACCCACTGAGCCACCCAGGCACCCCTATAAGACCTTTTTTAATAGGCTTTGATTAAATCAGAAGAAATCAAACACTGACTTCTTTTTTATGATTAGGTGTTTGTCTTTTTTAAAGTTTTTTTTTTTAAGAGTAATTTTTAGTTTGCAGAAAAATTGAGAGCAATGTATAGATTTTTCCTAGAGCTACTAACACTACACCTGCATAGCCTCTGCCACCATCAACATTCCCCACTGCAGTGGTACAACAGATGAACCTATAATGACACTCCACAATCACCCCAGTCTATCATTTACCTTAGGGTTCACTCTCCATATACAATTCAGTGTGTCAATATCCACAAAATAACTTACTGGGATATTGATCAAGATTACATTGAATCTCTTGGCAAGAACAGACGTCTTGACAATATTGAGTCTTTCTAGCCATGAACACCAGATCTCTCTCCATACATTTAGTTCTTCCTGGATTTATTCAGTTTTGCAGCTTTCCTCATATTGATCTTATACATATGGTTATGTTTATATGGAAGGATTTCCCTTTGGGGGTGCTAATATAAATGGTATTGTGTGTTCAAGTTTTTTCTTTCTTAGTTGAATCATGATGCTTCCTACAGGTATACAGTGCAGTGATTCAACAACTTTACTTTACAAATGATGTTATGCTCTCCATCAGTGGAGTTACCATCTACCACCATGCAACGCTCTTACAATATCATTGACTATAGCCCCTGTGCTCTGCCTTACTCATTCCAGAACTGGAAGCTTGTAACCCACCTCCCCCTTCACCTGTTTTGTCAATCCTCCCACTCACTCCTTTTCCCTCTGCCAAACATCAGTTTGTTCTCTGTGTTTATAGGTTTGATCCTGATTTTGATTTGTTCATTTGTTTCTGTAGATTCCATATAAATGAAATCATTTGGCATTCATCTTTCTGACTTTTTTCACTTAGTATAATACCCTCTGGGTCCGTGCAAGCTGTTGCAAATGACAAGATCTCATCCCTTTTATGGCTACATAATATTCCTCTGTGTGTGTGTGTGTGTGTGTGTGTGTGTGTACGCATCTTTAGCCATTTATCTATTGATGGACACTTGGGCTGCTTTCATACGTCAGCTATTGTAAATAATGCTGCAGTCAACAGAAAGGTGAAGTTATCTTTTCAAATAAATGTTTTCATTTCTGGGGAATGGTGGATAAATACTAAGGAGTAGAAATACCCAGAAGTGGAATTATTGGATCATATGGTATTTTTATTTTTTTACAAAAAATTTTGCTTTATTTGCCAAAGAAAGAGAGAGCACTTGAGAATACAATCAAGAAGAACGGCAGTCAGGGGGAAAAGTAGGGTCTCCATTGAGCAAGGAGCACGATGCAGGATCTGACCCCAGAGTGCCGGGATCACGACCTGAGCCAAAGGCAGATGCTCAACTGACTGTACCATCCAGGCGTCCCTGGTATTTCTATTTTTAATTTTTTAAGGAACCTCCATACTGTTTCCCACGCTGGCTGTACTAATTTACATTCCCACCAACAGAGCACAAGGATTCCTTTTTCTCCACATCCTTGCCATTACTTGTCTTTTTTATTTTAGCCATCCTGACAAGTATAAGGTGATACCTCACAATGGCTTTGATTTGCATTTCCCTGGTAGTTAGTGATACTGAACTTTTTAAGTTTCTATTTAAATTCCGGTTAGTTCACATACAGTGTTAGTATATTTCTGGTGTACAATTTGGTGATTCAACACTTCCATACAACACCAGGTGCTCATCACAAGTACACTCCTTAAATTACAAAGCTGATATACAAAAGTCAGTTGTTTTCCTATATGCCAATGAACAATATTTACTTTGTTAAGTCCTGTCATTTAAAAATAGAAACAAAGTATCAAATTTATCTTCAAATGTGCCATTTCCAAAGTCTCATGAAATAATGTTTCCCAACTGGAAACCAGAAGAGAATGTCAAAAAGTGTTTTTTTAAAAAAAATTTTCAACAATAACATCAAAGTTGCAATTCCACAGCCGTTCGATACAAAATATGTGATTTTCCTCATTTGAAAGCTTAGAGTCAAGATTTTATCTGTTTACAGTAATGTAGGATAAATATATAGCAATTTTTATGGTTCCAACTACAGGCATATTTGTAAGTATTGAGATAGGACAAGCAGATAGACAAAAATGTCTGTTTTTATAAAGTTTGTTTGACTTTAAAGTGATCGGCAAACTAAAATATCAATGTTATGAATACAAAAGAAGCAGGATAAAGGGTGAGAGTATGCTGAAGGAAGACTGGGTCAACAGATGGTCAGGAAAGGCCTTTCTGATAAAATAACATTGGAATAGAGAACAAAAGGAAATACAGGCCTGAATCCTTTGGGTGTCTAGACTAGACAGTTTCAGGTAAAGGATATAGGGAGTGCAAAAGCCCTGAGATGGGATGGCCATTTTCCTGTTCTACAAACAGAGAGGAAGCCAGAGTGCCCAGAGTAAATGAGGAAAAGGAAAAAAAAAATGAGAGAAGTCAGAGAGATAGTAAAGGGCTACATACTAGGAGATCTTCTAGAACCTTGACCTCAATGCTGAATGAAATGGGAAACCACTGGGTACTTTTTAATAGGCAAATGACACAATCTGACTTACATATTTAAAAAGGTTGTCACTGCTGGGAAGAGACTAGATCACAGGGAGGATAGTGGCCTATCTCCATGATGGTGTCAATGTTTCTTACCTCAAGTATTAATGCTCTTTTCTGGTCCCTCTATGAATGAAGTGGCCCAACCCATTCAACAAAAAGACATTGTGAAGAGAGCAAAGTGTGACTTCCAAAGCTAGGTTATAAAAGACATGGTGACTTCCATATTTTTCCTCTCTTGAATCATGTGCTCTGCCATGTTGTGAGGACATTCATGTGGCCCATTAAAGGGACCCATACAGCAAGAACTTTCTCAGCCAACTTACACTAACTTGCCAGAAATTCAAGCTAATCCTGCACCCCAGGTAAGACTTACAGTCCTGGTTGACAACTTGACCATGACCTTGGAAGCTAATCCTGCACCCCAGGTAAGACTTACAGTCCTGGTTGACAACTTGACCATGACCTGATTGAGAAACACTGTGGCAGAGTGACCAGCTAAGGTGCACCAAAATTCCTGATCACAGAAACAGGGAGAGGATGTTTTTTTAGAGTACTGAGTTTGGGGGTAACTTCATGCCCAGTAAGAGAGAACTGACACAAACAAGGACAGAAACAGTGAGGCAAAGGTAGAGCAGAGAGATAGGAGATGATTTCAGGAATGCAGGAGGCCTGGTGGTCTGGACAAATTGGGAACAAGGGAGGCAGTGCGAAGTGTTTTGATGATGAACATATTATGAAAGGAGGGCCAGAGTTTGCTTAGGGATTTGAGATAGGATATGAGAAAACAAAGGAATTGAGGCAGATTCTGAGATTTTGACCTCAGTGATGAACGGAATTCCCATTGGCTGAATAGAGAAAGCTGCCAAAAAGGAAGAATTAGAATTCAAAATTATCAAATATACAGAACTGCTCTATCACTGAAGAGTCATAGTGATAAAATTATATTCTATGAAACTCTAAAACTACTACTCAGTAGTTGATTTTTCACAGATACTATCATAAAACTTCTAAACTACTTAAGCTTTTCAGTGGTCTCATATCTTACATCTCAAGATGCTGAGAGTGAACAGAAGGAGGGCAGTTTCATGGCAATCAAATAGTCATGAAGTGAAGTTACAACACTATGTTTTCACTAAATTCTACTGAGAGGGGGGAGGGCAATTGAAAAAAAAAAAAACGTTTTCAAGGCTCCAGCTATCAGGTTGAGGTAAGTGACTTCATTCTGGCCCAAGAGTAGATTGGGAAAGAGGTCATCACACCGAGCTCTGAATTTAAAAACTTCATATGGAACCTTCATGGTCTCCCTTCCCTACTGCTGTGAAATCTTGAAATGATGGCATCTTAAGACAGAAATCTTGGACCCCTGAAGCTCCATGTGGAGAAATTTGCATTAGACTTTGTGTGAGAGAGAACTTTTCAGAGGTTCCACTGAGATTTGGAGTTTGTCATCACAGCAAAATCTACCCTGTGCTCCCATGCATGATATCCAGGCACAGAGGAGACCAATCTCACTTCTCAGGTAAATTTCACAGCCTGAAGATAGCCCAAAGCTGCTGCCAAACCATACCCTCTAGCAATTCTTAGGTCCTATTTGTGTGGATCACATCAGTGAAAATAAAACATAATTTCCCAGGATCTTTTCCATGGCCTTTGTCTATATATCCTTCTATCTCTAGCCATCCCCACACCCCCAAGGCCAGGAGTGATTCCCTACTCCCTTCCCTTATCCCATAAAACTTTGCTTAGTACATACCCTCATTCTAGCACAGAACATATTAGCTGATTATGAGTCTCTTCAAGGAAGAATCTTTGTCTTCATTTTCTGCTTCTAGGAGCACCTAATACACAGACAGACACAGCTAGTTCCCAATAAATATTGGACATATTAATGGGGCTAGTAGTTGTACCAATGAAACATTCCGCTATAGTTATTTGTGTCACCATATATAAAATATCAGTGGAACTGATGAAAACGTAGGCCAATACTACTATATAGTTGACTAAAGTAGAGACAAGAATGAAAACCATCTCTTCATTTGATTAATAGACTTCATTTTGTAATGTCAGTGCTATAGCCACTTGCCCTTGGTCTCGGGCCCACCAGTAATGCTGAGCTTTTCCAAGCCTTTCCATGCTGGTCTGACTATACCTCACGTCTGTTTTCCTTCCTAAATGAAACACCCTGTAACTGTTCCTAATAAACTTCATCCTCAATAGCATGCGTTCATTTTTCTTACATTATAGTCTCTTATCCACAGAACAATTCAAGCAGAGTTACAAAACAAAGAGAAACAGAGACTGTGAGGAGTTACATCAATGATGGCCATCACAATGTTATGTGTGACACAGAAAAATCAGAAATGACTGAATGCCAAAAACAGAATACATCACCTTACATCAATTCAAAGGATACTGCACAGCAAGTTTATGCCCAAGGATCTTTTCCTGCTGTAAAGTCACCATAAGTACAATCATAACAAATACTTCTATAACATTAACCAGGTACCAGGTCTTTCCCAAGCATTTTATATATAGACTTAATAGACCTTCCCAACAAACATGAGACAGATATTCTCATTGGTCCCCTATTATGGATGAAACAAAGGCATGAAGAAATTAAGTTACTGGTCCGATCCTAAGTTGATAAACTGTGAAACCAGTACACAAAACAAACATCCAGAATGCACATCCTCAATTTACATATGTATTTTGCAGAGAGTATAACTTGGTCTCCAATGCATATATATTACATATATGTATAGATACTTCATATATGCCTACATTTATATTTATAAACATGCCAATATCTATGTAGCATAGAAACAGCAGATAGAAAACATGCCGAAATATTAAGTGATTTTCTACTTTTTTTTAAAACTATTCCATTTTGAGGGGATAAACTTTATAATATAAAAGCAGGGGTTCCTGGGTGGCTCAGTGGGTTAAAGCCTCTGCCTTCGGCTCAGGTCATGATCCTAGGGTCCTGGGATTAAGCACCACATCGGGCTCCCTGCATGGCCTTTCTCTTTCTCTGCCTGTCTGCCTACTTGTGATCTCTGTCCATCTGATAAATAAAATCTTAAAAAAAAAAGCAGTAGTTAATTTTTATCTCCGAAGTAAGGTACATGCACTCTAGACCTTCTGAATTACACTCTAAAAAGCATCTCAGACTGAGCAATGCCTGGGGTGTGGATGCGTGATGGTCATTAGCTGGTTTCATGAGCACCTGCTTTGTGTCTGGTACTGCTCAAAGCACTGGGAAGACAATGTGTGAATATTTAAGGAGGACAAGGTTCTATGTTTTGCTCTGACATAAATCATCTCTTCTGACTCCCAAAACAGACAGGAAGCCTTCTGATGGTAGGAACTGTGCCATCTCCTCAGTGTCACCGCACCCTACCACAGTGATAGTAAGAGAGCGGTGTCTGATCAGCGTTGTGAGATCACTAGCCTGCACGCAGCAGATCTTAGATTTTAACCTCAGAAACCCTAGGTTAGACTGAAACTCCTTCCCATAATTCACCAGTCCACGAACCACACGTATAGACAGTAGTAACAGGATCCAATAAACACACTTCTGGGATCAAAAGAAATACGAGAGAATTTGAGATACAAAAAATCACTGTCCGCATTATTTGCATTTAGAAGAGATGAGATGGGACAATATTTACCAAGGGTTCCTTAAGCCAGGCATCCCAGTCTGAGTTGATTTCTTCTCAGTAAAATAGGGATAGAAGACAAGGAATTTGGGATATAAACTGGGACACTTGGCTAATAGCTGATCTTTCTGCTTAATTTCAAGGAGGTCAGGCCTGCAGTCTATCACTGAGGCATCTGCCAACATCAACGTGTAAAAGAAATCTCTCCCACCACTCCCATTTTGTTCCTCCTGAGGGAGGGGAAACAGTTGAGAAGGAAGACAAAAATATTCATATTACTCTTCTGCTAAGTGGTCTGAGGACATATCAAAACCTCTTATGAAAGGCATTTATTTGTTTGGGATGCCCGGGTGGCTCAGAGGGTTAAGTGGCTGCCTTTGACTCAGGTCATGATCCTGGAGTCCTGGGATCGAGTGCCTCAGAGGGCTCCTTGCTCAGCAGGGAGCATACTTCTCCTTCTGTCTGCCTCTGTTTCTTTCTTTCTGTGACAAATAAATAAATAAAATCTTAAAAAAAAATAGAAAAGCATTTGTTCCTTTGAATAAATGGGAATTCTTGATAGAATGCCTTCCCATTCTTGAAATGGCTGCTGCTAAAATATTCTAACTCTACAAGTGTTTTCTTTAGAAATAAAAACCACAGCTGGTTTTATATTAGGTATTTTGGTTTGAAACATGTTAAGATTTGCTTTTATTTATTTGTTTTGAGCAGTGTTAGTAGAAAAGCCATCATGTACTTAACATGATTAATTTAGCCCTTTTCTGTCTCTCTCGCTCCCCCATTCTCACACATTTCTAAACGTTAGACAAAACATGAAATAAGTTGTTACTGAAACTTTAGAAAATATTTGTAAACATCCTCTTTTTTAATGGTGCCAGTCCATATTTGGAGAGACCCACTGTTCTAAATTCTATTCATTTCAAAATCAAGTTTATCAACTTCAAAGTATAAATGACATGTAGCTGAAAAAATTATTCTCTGCTGAAAATTTTTTTCTAAAGACTTCCAGGAAATACATATATATATACATATATATATGGCCTATTGCACAGGCCTACTTTTATAAACATATCAACTCTAGAGTTTATGTGAATAAAATTTTACATTCCCACCAGCAATGAACACCAAGTTCCTGTTATACCACATCATCACCAGCATTTGGTGTTGTCCAGACTTTGGATTTTCACTATTTTAATCATTGTTTAGTGGCATGTCACTGTTTTAATTTGCATTTCCTGATGACATAGGATATATATCCATTTTTTTCATGTGCTTATTTGCTATATGTAGATATTTTCTTCAGTAAGGTATCTGCTAAGGTCGTTAGTCCATTTTATTTTCCTAAAGATATTATTTATTTATTTGACAGACAGAGATCACAAGTAGGCAGAGAGGCAGGCAGAGAGAGAGGAGGAAGCAGGCTCCCCGCTGAGCAGAGAGCCCAATGCAGGGCTCGATCCCAGGGCCCTGGGATCATGACCTGAGCCGAAGGCAGAAGTTTTAAGCCACTGAGCCACCCAGGAACCCCCTTTAGTCCATTTTTAATGGAGTCGTTACTTTTCTTATTGTTGACTTATAAGTGTTCTTTATATATTTTCAGTAATAGTCTGTTATCAGATGTGTTTTTTGCAAATATTTTCTTTCAGTGTGTGGCCTGTCTTATTCTCTTGATATTATCTTTCATGGAGAAGTTTTTAATTTAAAAAAATCCAGGGTATAAACCACGTTTGCCAGTTTAAAAAAAAAAAATAAAGTTGTTTTAAAGTGAGTGGTAATGTGATTTTCAAAAAGCAGCCTTGCAAGTTCTTAAGGGAAGCTTAGGACTTCCATGGGGTTAAAAAACTCCCAAAACAGATAAGAGAAACTGAAAAATTTTTCCACTTTTTAAAAAATATTTTATTTGTTTATTTGACAGAGAGGGAAATCACAAGTAGGCAGAGATGCAGGCAGAGAGAGGGGGAAGCAGGCTCCCTGCTGAGCAGAGAGCCCAATGCGGGGCTCGATCCCAGGACCCTGAGATCATTACCTGAGCTGAAGGCAGAGGCTTTACCCCACTGAGCCACCCAGGCGCCCCCCCTCCCCAAATTTTTCCCTTTAATGAAGAGAAATGAGTCAAAATAACCACAGTCCATAATTAATTGAGCACACAAAGGTATCTGAATAGTGCCCATGGTATTGTTGGACCTACCTCTCCCCACCCCAACCCCCAATTTATAAGGTTATGAAATACTTGTATTACTTTGTATTGAGATTATATGGGGCCACAGTGCTCGCTGAGAGATTAGATGGGCCCAATCTAAAACTTACATTTTAGAAATAAGTGAAGAACCAGGTACTTTAAATTTATGAAACTATCAGAACCCCTCAGTCACTGCACCCATGTGAAAAAAGAAATTTTGTAGTTAATGTCTGTTGTTTTGACTTCTCAGCATCCTCTCTTCTGGAAATAGAACATCTTTTTTCCCTATATAAACGGTCCATCTGTCATTCTAGGGTTTGAAGCCACCACCACCAAACTGTGTATGTGACTCCAGCCAATGCAGGCTCTTTTCCCTATACACAGATCTCAGGAGGGAGCTGGAGATTCAAGCAGAGCAGAGCCAGTCTTGGATTAACAAGTGGCTGTTGGTGGAACAGGAGATCTGTCTCTTCTCTTCCCTGTTTTTCTTGCATCAAAGGCTATAAAGTAGTAGTCATACTGGAGCTGTCTAGGGCCATCTTTGCTACTTGAGAGAATATCCCTGAAATTAATGTTCATGCAGCAGACACAAGAGATGGAGTGGGAGGGGCTTATTGCCCTGCTCAAAGCCCAGTCTACCCCTTACAGAGCTGAAATACAGGAGCTAACAAAGTCCTTTGCGCTAAGGTTAAGTCTCAGTTATACTAGAAAGGCAACCAATCCTGAATACTAGCTAGCATCTTCACTATGGCTTTTTCATTGTTCCTTAATCTGCACACTTCAGTACAGACAATGCCTGTGTTTCTTTCTTCTCCACCTATGTCTGACCATTTGATGTCATCAGCTACTGACCTTCAGTACATTTAAGCAGATGCACATCTGTAGTTTTAATTCCTTAACTGGAAGTGCCTTACAGCACAACATTCATGGCTTGTGAACTGTAAGTGATGAGAAGATGCCTTTACTCCCATCCTGAGCTAGCAGAATCTGATGCTTCATGGAAACAAATCACTTTTATATAAAAATAAAGGACACAAAAGGTTTTTGGAGACATTTATGCACGCTACCTGAAGTATAATGCAAGCCATCTCAATTTCACACCAGGAAATGAACATTCAACGAATACATAAAGGACTTTTAATTCACATATATCATTCTGAATAAATTTGAGGCTATTTATCAATGTAACAGAAAAGGAAGCTATAAAGAAACTTGATGACATCTGGGAAAGTGCTTTGCACATTTTAGTTTGACTAGCCAAGATTCCATCCCTGTTGGGATAGTTAGGGCTCTGGAGTTAGGATGTGCAAGTTGCATTCAAGATTTCTCACTTGCAGGGTTAGGGTAATACTCACAGATGACCTTTACCACACACTAGAACCAGACATGTGGAGGTTCCTAGCACGAGATGGAGCATGTAGTCATTATATATAAATATTACTTTAAGAATTGATGTCAATCAGGTTTTTATGAACTTGCAGGTATCTAGATTTTTTTGCAAGAATGTTAGGACTTCAAACTAATTTACATACACATGTGCAAACTCTTGGCATTTCTAAGGAGGACAAAAAGAGAAACACTCTGGATGACAGAAGTCAAAAAGAAATGTAAAGCTAGGGTACTCATTCCCAGAAGACTACAGAAACATCGAGGATACCGAACTAGATGTAACTCCTTAGGATAAAAGACAAGAAACAGACACATGGCCTCAGGCCCACTAAGCCTTCAAAGGGTGGTCCTAAACACAAAAATGAGTATTATAAAAACAGTTTTTTCTTTTTTTAAGATTTTATTTATTTATTTGTCAGAGAGAGAGAGAGAGCGCGCACTCACAAGAACAGCAGGCAGAGGGAGAAGCAGACTCCTCATTGAGCAAGGAACCTGATATGGGATGGATCCCAGGATCCTGGGATCATGACCTGGCCCAAAGGCAGATGCCTAACCAACTGAGCCATCCAGGTGTCCCATAAAAACTTTTTTTTAAATGCAGAAAGGAAAGTTACTTTCAGTCAAGGGTCTCAGTGGTGACCAAAAAAAACCAAACCAAAACAAAAAATCCTCCATGACACAGGAATTGTGTCACATGCACGGAACACTTCAGTTTTTGTGGTTTAAGATTCCAAGTCAACAAAGTAAATTTAAGATCTTTTCTGTAATTCAAATTCCTGGGGCCCCAGAGTCCACAAAACTCAAAAAAAAAAAAAAAAAAAAAAAAAAAAAAGACCAAAGGTCACATATCAGAAGAAAATGAACCCTTATAAGATGGAGTCAACTGAGGGCAACCATAGGGAGAATGAGTACCCAGTGAGTAAAAATAACCTATGAGCACTGACAAGAATGTTTCTAATTCTTGAAAAGCTGAAAGTGAAGATTGATAAACATTCTCAAAGGACAAGTGACTAAGAAAAAAAAAACCCACTATATCATTTTGAAAAAGAAAGAAAAGCTTCTAGAATTAAGCGGCACATGAAGACCGAAAGCATGTTTAAGTAACTATCTTTATGTTAGATCCAAAAAAAAGAAAGAACTGTGAGGTTAAAAACACTAACGATAAAAAATCATTACATAGTGATAAAAGGAATCATTTAGTAATAAGATTAAAATAATTTATAACGTCTATCCATTTATTACAATTCAAATAAGGGGGATCTAACAATTCAATTAAAAAGATACAATGTGGGGTGCCTGGGTGGTTCAGTGGGTTAAGCCTCTGTCTTTGGCTCAGGTCATGGTCTCAGAGTCCTGGGATCAAGCCCCACATCAGGTTCTCTGCTCAGCCTGCTTCTCCCCTCTCTATGCCTGCCTCTCTGCCTACTTGTGATCTCTCTCTCTGTCAAATAAATAAAGAGAATCTTAAAAATAAAAAATTAAAAAAAGACAAAATGCATATCGGTAGACATCACACCCAATATTTAGAATATCTACATTTTATAAACACACACAGAATATTTTAGAAATTTATGCTGAATAGGCTGCAAAGTTCCTACAAATACCCATATATCAAGAGTATGCAGTGCAATAAATTTAGTATTCAATTCAATTAAATTAGAAATGTTGTCATTGGCAATAAATAACAAAAAGAGCAAAAAAAATCCTTATGTTTAAGCATTTTAAGATACAGTTAAGTTTTACAAATCCAACAATGCATCACCCTAGAAGTTTCACCTGACTAAGAATGAAAGTACTATGTGTAATAATTTACGGGCTGTTTGGAGGCAAATTTACAGCTTTAAATGTATATAAAAGAAATAAGAAACACTAAAAATACAATGAGATGGTTTTCAACTCCGAAATTGAGGGGGAAAATTAAGTATAAAACCAAAGAAAGTGAAAGGAAAAATCTAAGCAGAAATTAATAGAATAAGCAACAATAAAATTAGAAAGTGAGCAAGATAGCTTTTGAGTCCTTTTTATAAAAGCACTATTATCATTCACAAGTGTTCCACCCTCATGACCCTAATGCCTCCCAAAGACCCCACAAACTAAAACCCTCCCACTGGGGGTTAGGACTTCAACATACGTATTTCAGGGGACACAAACATTTAGTCCCTAAGAACTGTCAATTTAGAAATTCAAGAACATTTGCAGTCAACAGGAAATAATAAGAGAATTCATCAAGACTGCTGATTACAGACCAGTATACATGCAAGAACATTCGTATACAGTAGAAACTGCCCATTAGAAAAGGTAACTTTTAGAATAACCCTATTCACAATATCAAGCAAAACCTTGAAGTAGTTAGGAATCAGTCTAACAAAACTATAGATTAAAGGATTTCAGATTTCAAGATGTCAATGTATCTTAGCCTATAATTAAGTGTAGTTCTAAACCAAAATCCTGTCAGGGATTTCTTGGATGCTTGTCCAATTAATTTGAAATTCCTATGGAAGAGTCAAGTGGCAAGAAAAAGAAAATTTTGAAGAAGAGTTAATAGTGAGCTGAGACCAAAAAAGGGCTAACAAAAAAATGTAATATAGAAGCAGTATAATATTACATGGTGGTACTGATACAGAGCTAGACCAATGGATACAATGGAAGCAAATAAAAGGGGCAGAAAAGACCTATGTATACATTTTAACTTGGCTTACATTTGAAAAAGATAGCAAATCAGATCCCTCCTTGATCTATTTTGAAATAACAGATGAATTTAAACTATTTACAAAACAAAACTTCAAAGTCTTAGAAGTATAACTGAGAACATTTATGATGTTGGATTAAACATGATTTTTTAAAAAAACAAGATATGCAAAAACCAACTAATAGTGAGATGCAAAGCAAATATGACAATAAGCAACATATTCAATTGAAAATCAAACTGTGGAGAGGGCAGTTGTATTTGCTTTGCCTTTAATTCCTAAAGAACTAGTATTCAACACGATAAAATTAGCTATTGCCTAAATAGAAAATGAACAAATAATTCACAGATGGAACAATCTGAGTGTTTAGCAAGCACATGAAACAATGTTCAGCCTCATTGAGAATCCAAAAAAATGTATCTATTAAGCCTTGAGAGAGGATGCTTCAAATGCATCAGCATATAGACATTAAAATATACTGCAGTATCAAAAATGGGTGAGGATGTAGGGAGGTGGGAACTCTAATGTACTGTTAGCAGGAGTACATTGATACTACACTGTTAAAGAGCCAGTTCTGATGGAGTAGTTGAGTGTCTCCTGTGACACAAACCCCCCTACTTTAAAGTATTTACCTAAGAAGAACTTGAGAACATGGGGGACTTGTTTTGACAACTGTTGGTGGCGGGCATCCTACCATTCAGTATCCCATCCTGCCCGGCTGACACTGACACTGCATAGACCGCGGAGAATTGTGACTATTACATAGCACTTAGATGGATTAACAATAGGTACATCTAAAAATGATCTGATATTATTTTTTAAGATTTTATTTATTTATTGAGAGCGAGAGAGAGAATGGAGCCTGGGTGGTGGGGAGCATAGAGGGAAAGGGAGAAGGAGAAGATCTCCGGCAGACTCCGCGCTGAGCACAGAGTGTAACGCAGAGCTCAGTCCCATGACCCTGAGATTGTGACCTGAGCAGAAGCCAAGAGCTGGAAGCTCAATCGACTGAACCACCCAGGTGCCCCTAAAAATAATCTGGTATTATTTAGAGCAAAACACCAAATTCTAAAAAATCAAGCGGTAAAAGGAAAATATAATGTGATAATATTAAAGTAAAATGTCCCAACAGAAAGACCAAAACTATGTACTGTTTAAGGATGCAAGCATATCTTACTAAAGGACAAACACCTGAATACATGAGCTAGAAGTATACTTACCAAGTTCAGGGCTAAGATTACCTACTCACAGAGCAAAAATAAAGGGAAAGGAATTGAACAAATCTTGTACTACACATGGCATATTTCTATCTTCTCAAGTAACATTTCTTAAGTCTGATAAAAAGTAATAAGATTTATTTTTCTTCATATGTCTTAGTATATTTGAAATATTTTATAATTTAAAAAACATGGTACACAGAAAAAAAAAATGGACAAGCAACATTGCATTTTTTTTTTTTTACCTTTATTGAAAGAGATCCATTTCCAGGTTTCAATGCCCACACCTACTCATACCTCCTGAGCTCAAAGAAGGGCTTTGACTTTATATTCAGTCATCCCAAAGGTTAAACTAGTAGAATTGCACAAATCTTACTGTTAAAGTGTGATACAAATAATACATAGTAACCATGGAATGTACTGTGATATGAGGTATTCAGAGATTAGGATCACGTTTCAAATGCCTTCGCTAAGGGTTTCTCAGGAACAACTGTATCTAGCAACTCAATTAAGTTCATTCCAAAATAAAGAAAATTTCTCAAGTTCTCTCATGTTTACTTAGAAAGTTCCAATTATAACTAAGGGTGACCATTAAGGGAAAAATGAGCAAAAGTTCTTAAAATTCATGTTAAAAGGAGAGAAGTCAAAGCTTTATTTTTTGTTGGTGCTATCAGTGTTTTGTTTTGGATTTGCATGTGCACACGCGTGTGTGTGTTTGAGATCTCTGCGTCTGCAAGTGTTTTGGGATCAGGAGGGCTCAGATCGGGGATCAAAACAGAGCTGTGTGGCTGAAACTCACATCTATTACCTTACTTTCCACTTACCCATTTCAAGGTATGCGGAGTCAAATTTGGAAATTCTTTCCTATTCTCCACAAGGATTTAGACCTAAATAATCCTTCCATAGATTTTTCTCTCAAAGCCTGGCCTTTAGCTGTGTAGCCCGTTCCCTCAGGAGAGATATAAGTCTCTTGTCTTAAAAATGGAATATATTTCTCACAATGCCCCTAGGCAAGTGAATAGTATAACAGCTTCACATCAAGGAATGCTCTCCTTGCTCTGACCCCCCTCCCCAACCCTTGCAGGATATATTTAAGATAAAGATTCCATCAGCCCCCCTGGGGTTCATCATTTTTCACACCACATCACCTCCCCTTCTTAAAGCCTCTCTTCTTTGCTGGTCTCCCTCTCATAGCCACTAAATGACTTTCCTGTTAAACTTCCATCCTGTTGACCCTTCTGCAGGCTTTAGTTGGTATGAGTCTTTGCCTTGAAATGTTTTATTTAAAAAATGGGGCAGGGGAATGAAAGCAGCAAATGTTGATTAGGAGAACCAGCTTTTGGAGCACAACAGAAACAGCAGATTGCTAAGGGCTTATTTTCCTGAATAACTTCTTCTGCATTCCGTGCTCTGAATATATATTCCACTCCCCACCCCAAAATTTTGTCAAGCAACTTCCTGAAGCCGAGTAAGAGTTACAGCACTAAAAGCTGGGTGGCTCCACTAGAATTTTCTTGGAGGAGAGGCATTTTGCTTTCAAACCTTTAATTTTCTGAATGAGTATCAGATTTCTGAAAATGGAAGGATGACCACAGTTGTATTCCAAACGTTCTGAAGTCATGAGGTTTCAATAGGCTACTTTTGGTTTCTTTAGCCCAGCTGAAGAATACAGCCCCACAGAGAGGTAAAATTGTTGAGGTTTGCTTTTCTACTCTTTTCGGCAAAGGGGCAGGAGTTCACTGCACAGCTATCGGGAGATAACAGGGGAGGGCTGCCGTGTGAATCACCATGCTGATTTCCAGCGAAGTTACAGTACTGCTTAGCTTCTCCAAAATAACATCTGTTATTTGAACCATAAAACACACACGCGGCAATCTCCCAGAAATTAACTACAAATTGTTTTTATTCTCTTGTTTAATGATCTTTATGAATCAATTAGAACAAAAAATAGGATTATGCAAGCAGAATCCAAAGAAGACAAATTAAATTTCAACGACACAACATTAACTACTATTAATATTTCTTTAACTAAAACCACAAAACCCATTTGGACATTAATCCCTAAGTAATCAACAAACAGCCAAGACTAATTTTGGGAAAAAAGTAAAACTCTGGCAAGACTTAACTGCAGAAATGCGATTTTTTTTTTTCCAGCATACCTAAAATCATTTTCATATTCTGGATTTCTGATCTTTATCTATAAAATAAAGATTTTCTCATGAAGAAGAGAGAAGTTGGGCATATGGTTAGTCATACTGAACAACGATGCGTGCATACAATATATTTAGCTTTTTTGCTACACTGGAAATATTTATGAGAATTGAACATGTTCTGTGTAATTTAAAAATCCTACCTTATTCACTTCTGTATTTCCCAGCCCCAACACAGGGCAGATACACACAGACATTCAATAAATATTTCCTGAGTCAATGAACTGTGCTGCAATGTTCAGACCCAAACAATTTATAGTTTAAGCACTTAAAACCAGCTTGTCACCACTCTAGGTGATCTTACCCATGGTTCTTAGAATTATATTCAAATATTCCAAGGCTGAGGAGAAAAGTATGCTCATATTTAATCCCATAAATATTTGATGGTATTTTTAATATGGACACAGATGAGCGCTAAGTCTCTGTTCTTAGTTTATTATTTTTCTCGTTGCGGTCCGCCCTGTCCTTTCTGTTAGTCTGTGACTGCGGCAGCACACGGCCATGCATGGAGGCCCCTGGCTGCCAACGAGGCAGCAGGCACCGGCCTCAGAGCTGTGACATATCTATTTAATTAACACAGCTGTTGTAGCTACTGTGTGAAGTACAAAAGAGTGAAAGTGCTCTGGAAAAGGCATGGCTCATAAAATGGGGGGAAAAAAATGAATGAAATTTCTGGAAACAAAAGACCCACATTTCCTTGTTTGGGGGGGTGGGGGGCAAGCACTCATTCTTTATATTTTGCCAGTCCAGAGGGTCGAACCGAAAGGCACTTGACATGTATTTCGTATTTCTTGAATCATGATTTTTGTTTAAATTTTCCCCGGAAGGAAAACTTGTAAGATCAAATTGCTTTGTGTAAAATCACACATTAACTAAACTGTTGTACCAAAGGTTTGTCTGTTGTTTGTTTATCCCCTTCAGGTTTAGCGAAGGCACATAAACTGTCTCCTTGGCTTAACCCAAATATCATATTGTTCAGTAGGGAAACACTCTCATCAAAAATAACCACAAGCAAAATGCTACGGCAGTGATGGAAACAGCGTAAGTCCGGTTGTTGCTTTTGAGGTTTTAAGATGTTCATATGCAATCTCAATGCCCCATTAAATTTCATGGTGAGGAGGGGAAATTCTTATGATCTATTACAACACTCAATATATGGTAACTACTAAGCTAAAATGTGAACAAGTAAAAGGCTATGAGTTGAAAGACATATTAACTACTGATATTTTGTGAAGAGCCCCTCACCATTTCCACCCAAGAAGTACTGGAGATTACGTGGATTTAATATGATGGAGACTGAAGAGTCAAATATCTATTTAAGGCATTTGCAGAATCAACGAATGAGAAGACCCCTTTGAAATCTCAGAGTCCAACTCCCTGCTTTACAGATGAGAAAACTGAGACTTGGGAGGGAGAAGGGACTGGCCCCCCAGAACTCGAGCGGTTAGCAGTAGAGTTCAAATCAGCAGCTTCTAGGTTACTACATTTTGCACTTACATTTTGCTGAGCTGAAGATGTTATATGAATTTTTTAAAAACCCACCCGTTCACACATCATGATTTTCTTTTCTCCCATCCTTTCCTAATATTCCCAGGACCTGACACAATGTTTCTCACTAGCATGTATTAAGTCATTATTAGTTGAACAAAAGGAAAACAAATGAATAAATAGTCACAAACGTATTTCTAGAGTATATATAATTGTTTCATGCTTGTTTTCCTACTATCACTTTATATTTATTAACATTTCCACCTGTGCTTGTTATTGATGTTACTTTTACAATGCAATGGACGCCTCTTATCTCTTCCCTTGTGCTTGGCTTAGCTTAAATTTTTGGGAAAGAATTGCCAGATCAATAGGAATGCACAGTGTAATAACTCAACATTATATAGCCAAATCGCTTAGCCAAATAATTTTATTAATCCATAACGACACCAACAGTAGTAGCAGTTAGGAGCAGTTCTATCACAACCTAAATTGGCATTCATGAAAATCATGAAAAACGAAAACTAAATAGAAATTAATCGGAAATGGCTTGTGCTTCTCATTTTGTTTATTTCATTGCATTGTCTATGTCTATGTGTCTTTTATAATTGCATTTATTTTCTGTTCTTTAGATTTAGGTGAAGACCACTCTCCTTTCCTCATGTTTTGTAAGCTAATCACTTTTCTTCCCACATTACAATTTAGGCGTGCAGTTGAGGTCATGGGAGAAGAGGGCAAACTAAAGGTAATCTTTAATGTTTATAAAATAGCCTGAAATGAAATTCATAGAAAATGCAACCTGTCTACAAATAGAATTTTAAAAACTTAGTAGATCTCTCCACTAGCATAAAGGATAAACAAAAGCAAAGCAAATGATAAAAATGAAATAGTTATTTTTGTCTGAAAGTGTGCAGGTAGAATTCCAATGGGAACTACAATGAGGTTGGCTGATGTGTACACCTGTGTGCAGTATCATCAGGAATGTGACAGCTACAAATTCTGAGCAGCACATGTGTTTCTTGGGTACCAGAAGTGTCAAGAGTGGCATTGCTATCAGTGATATGTACACGTTCACAAACAAAATACAGTAAAATGCTTTCCATTTGTTTGGTGGCTGTGTTCTCGGAAAATTCACTCTACTCCTTCTATATAGGTGTGTTTGGGTAAAAAGGGGTTAGATCATTTTGAACAGTGTCCTCCTTTATGTGAATTTTTGGAAGGACGCTTGAAGGTCATATAGACACAAGATGTATGTGTTGCTGGATAGGAGTCTCACGCTTTGAAGGGTGTTTGACAATCCTGGACAAATTCTCACAGAGTCCCCTGATCATTATGATAACCCAACCACAAAGTACCAACACATTTCTAAAATCCTCCCAGGATGCTGTATATTAAAAGCCTCTGACAGATAAGCTGGGGCTGAACCAGGGGGAGAATTAAAAACTCACAACTAAGAACAACTCCAGGGAACTGGAGGGAGAGGAAAAGGGAGAGGTTAAGTCATTTGTGCTCTCTCTTCTTTCCTGCCCAGAGAAGACAGTTTTGATTACACAGACAGAGAGGAGAGCCAAGGATGGACCCAGCAGACCCAGGGTCTCCCACTCCAACCCGGTTGGGAGAGAGGCTGCACCAAGAGCTTACTGACAGCAAAGGCTGGGTAGGCAGAAAGAGAGTCCCAGCTTAGCTCTCCTCAATTAGCCTTGGTTCTTCTGGTTTGGAAGGAAGCCTGAAACTCCCACACACTCTCTGAGAAGGGATGCGTAGATTAGCCAAGATTCCGAGTAAGGCTTAAGCTGGAAGAAGCAACTAGAAGGAAAACAATGTCGCCTTGTGCAGAGAGCAGCAAGGTGGCCCACCTGGCCAGAGCCACGGCCCATCTCGGGGAGGTTGTGGATTCAGGGAAAGCAGAGGTGGAGCCGAGGCCACAGGAAAAATCCGCGGGGCCCTGACCCAGCTGGAAGAAAGCCCCCACCTTCTGACATCATCCGACCACACACGACAGCAGGGCACGCACTGACTGGGTAGACATGAGGCAGTGCCCAGGCCGAGGTCAGCGAGGGCCCCAGGAGCCGCCCAGCCAGGATTCCCTACCACCCCCTCTCCTGCCTTTGGCTCACTGGTCAGCTACTTGCCCAGATGCTCCTATACTATTGGAGAGTTCAGTAGCACAGAAATAAAAATCTAACTCTGCAATTTTAACCTAAATAAATAAATAAATAATTGCACTGGACTCTGTTAAAAATTTCTAGATAGAAACCAGTACTTACAATTCTTCCTTTTCCCATCCCCATAGAACAGGGAAGAAGATCTAATGATAAGAAAACTAAACCCATGTGATCTCTGCACATATCAGTGTAGCACAGGTGAACTTGCAGCTCATAAAGTCATCTAAGTAGAATTTAACTCAATAATAATTCACTAGGATAGCAATCCCATGAAGGCAGGGATATTACCTGACTTTGTCTCTGTTGCATCCCCAACATCAAAAACAGTGCCTGGCATGCAGCAGGTGCTCAAAAAAAATTTTTTTTTCTTTTAAAGATTTTATTTTATTGAGCAACAGAGATAGGGAGAGAGAGAGAGAGCACTGTAGGGGCCTACTTAGCCAGAGTGACTCCATCTTGGTTAAACAGCCATTTTGTTGTCTATGCAGTAAAACTTAAACTGACCCTGCCCTCCCTCCCCCAGGGGAACTTACTTAAAAGCAAGTCTGGGAAACCAGTAAAATATAGTTTACCAGCCCCTGATAAGAGAGCCCAAATACAAGGATGGGTCAGGTCAGGTGGAGAAAACAGAGCCCAGAATGCAAGAATGAATCAGGCCAGGTGGAGACATCCAATCAGTAAAGCATACATATTATCTCCCTAACCACCAAAGAATGTAAACCCCACATTTTGGGTGCCAAACTAGGGCGCCAATTCCGACCAGAGTGATAGGCTAGTTCAAATAGCTACTATAGGGTAAATTGTAATTCAATTGGCCACCTGTGTGTAACCTAGCATGACTGTGCAACTTTCTCTGTGTGTTACAATCTCATTGGCCAGGCTCAATCACATGGCCTTTGCTCTATAAAAGCTAGTCTGTGAGGCTGGGAGTCATCGCTTTTTCTATAAGAGACGGCCCCGGCCGGTCGGTTTGATTCTCGGTGCTGGCGCGAAATAAAGCTTTGCTTGACCTTCGCTTTGTATCAGTCTCTTTGATCACGGACCCCATCAAGCACAAGTAGGGGGAGTGGCAGGTAGAGGGAGAAGCAGCCTCCCCAAGCAGGGAGCCTGATGCAGGACTTGATCCCAGGACACTGGGATCATGACCTGAGCCAAAGGCAGACACTTAACTGACTGAGCCCCCCAGTTGCCCCCTCCCCACCAAAAATTGGATAAATATTAATTTTAGTAATACACTGATAGTTATAATAGTGGCTATCCCTTACACCAAGCCATGCTACCTCTCAACATGAAAACCAGGTTTTAACTTTAATGCTTCCACTGATATATATCAAATTATAACCTAAAATCCTTACCCTATTCACTATGGAGTCAAAGTGCATCCTTGATTTATTTTGACAACTTGACTCCACTGATTAATTAAAATCAAGCAAAATTTAAAATTCACTTCATCAGCCACATAAACTACACTTGAAGCAACCATTCAGTAGCCACACCTGCCCTGTGGCTCTCAGACGGAGTGGTGTGGCTGCAGAAGTTCCCCGAACACCAGAGAACATTTCCATCACAGCCAACAATCCTACTGGACTGACTGCTGGCTAGAGCATCCAAACAGCTTCCCATCCTCTCCACAGACCTCTCTAAAGCCTTCTTCCTTTTGAAAATGTTAATGGTTGAGAAGACATTTTCCATTTACATTGTTCAGTGGCAGAGAAAGCTTTAATTTTTCCATGTCTGATACCCATTTGCAGTTTCTTAGGTGTCCCTTTCCATATGAAGGGTATCACCGTCCATTTCTTTCCACATACATTAATTGGCTTAGATCAGGAACAATATTGGGAGGATACATCATTCTTTGACAGCCGTGATTGACATGGTGAGGAAAAGAGGGAGTTTCTCTTTGCCTCTCCTTCAGGGGCCTGTGCTGAGTCAGGTCCAGTCACTCCATCATCTCTGGTGACACCCATAAAATTGGGACCCAGGAGGAGATGGGGAAAACCAATGAAAGGAATGGCTACTGTGTCGGACTCTTACCCACCATTTGGGCTCTTTCAAAAAGTCAGGACTTTGGGGGCACCTAGGTGGATCAATCAGATGTCTGACTCTTGGTTTCAGCTCAGGTCACAATCTCAGCCTCGTGAGATCAAGCCCCATGTCAGGCTCTACACTCAGAGCAGAGTTTGCTTGGGATTCTCTCCCTCCTTCTGGCCCTTCCCCAACTCAGTAAGTAAATAAATAAAATCTTTTTTAAAAATAAAGGCAGGACTTCTGGCTCTTAATATTAAGGCCTTAATAACTAATAAATATTAGTAACTATTAATAAAGTTAATATTTATTTTCAAGAGACTGAAAAGATTTCAATCCTTGACATGAAATCACCAGTTTTTTTTTTTTTTTTTTTAATAATCTGGATACAGGTGAATAGAGTAATGTATTTTGTACCCCAAATAGCCAACCATGCCCAGCCGAAGTTATGCTAATAAACACATTAACAGTCAGAAGGTTGGTATCTTGCTTCCCTCAGAAGATGAAGTCACCATTCTGATTGTTTACCTACTTCATTAATGCTCCCTTAGATAGGTACAAGCCACTTATTTTAGAAAGAGGTTTTTAAAACACTTCAACAATTTTTTAATTTAAGCTTTGGTACTTAAAGAGTAAGTTTTAATTATCTAGAAATATCACTTAAAGAAATAGTCTGTGATAGCAGATGCATAAGGGATTATTGGAATTGGTTTATTTCTGATTTAAAACACTAATGCTATTCTAAATCTATTATTAGAGCCATATCCATGTTCAAAAACTCTAAGGATGATTATCATCAAAACACTAGTTATATGTACAATATACCTTTTTTTTTCCTGAAATAATTTTAAGCTAGAGTCCAAACAATAAGCTCAATGCAAAAATAAAAAGGAAAGGATTAAATGACTCACCTCCTAACTTCAGATTCCTTGTCCTTTGAGTAAGAATAATTGTATCTACCTCTGATTTGTCATGAAGAGTGAATGACCTAAGGCATGAAAGCAGCTAGCATGGTGCCTGGCACAGCACAAGTCTTCAGGAGAGGTCAGGAGTGATGTCATTTACAGGACCACACCTCTAGGTTCCGATTATTGTTGCCATCTTTTCAGGGATGCCAAGGTCACCTTCACGGAACAAGACAAGATGACAGATGCAGGGGACTCCAGAACAAGGATGCTGAGAGTACCAGAGTGCAGAATTCATGAGCCACAGAACGTGGCCTGCTCTGTGCTGACTCACAGCGTGAAGGCCACGTCACTGTTGTGGGCGACTGGGGGAACAGGAGCAGGAGTAGCCAAAGAAACACACCTGGCGCCGGATGTGGGTTCCAACCCTGGCTTAGATGGCTTAATTTCATGAAGTTAGGCAAATTCCACAGACGCACTGAGTTTCTTCATGTTTCGATTGGTACAACAAATGTCCAGCTCGCAGGATTTTTATGATGACCCAATCAGAATCCTCAAGAAAGCAACTAGCAGTTATGGCTGAAAGGGGGACAATTCTTAGGCCTGTTGGAAACAAGGAGCTGACTCATTAAAGCAAAGAGTTTGGGCATCTCGTGCCAAGTTATTCAATTGACATTAAAGCTACAAAGTTCCTAAGAAGCCTTCTAGTCTGGTTCACAAATAGAATAGGTAGAAGCAACAGTCTTCAGACTCAGCAGTCTGAAGTACAAGCTTATGATCTGAAATTATTCTGTGATAAACTATTTACAAGCAGTGAAAAAAATACAGGCCATGTTTTACATCCTGTGCTATTTTTCTAACCCAACGGACTACCCTTTGGATATGCTCTACTCTTGAGTACTAAAATGCCTTTCTTACAGGTGTTAGATGGTAGCAAAGAGGCTGTGTGTACGTTGAGTGTGTGTGTGAGTATTTAAATGAGTTTACAACTTATTTTAATCAAAAATTATTGGGGCACCTGGGTGGCTCTGTTGGTTAAATGTCTGAAGACTCTTGATTTCAGCTCAGGTCATGATCTCAGGGTCCTGGGATGGAGCCCCACATTGGGCTCCGTGCTCAGTGGGGGGTCTTCTTGAGATCCCCTCCCTCCCTTTGTCCTTCCCTTTTGTTGTATGCTCCCTTCCTCTCATTCTCTCTTTAAAAATAAGTAAATCTAAAAAAAATAAATAAATAACCTATTGGCTCAACATTATTTAAACTTACTGCTCTGTTAAATTCGAAAATCTGGTTAAATACGCCATTATCGATATCCAGCTACAAATTTAAAAGACACATGGAGATGACCCATGCCGTCAGATGGAATCATTATAAAGGAAATAATCTTCTTTGCTTATCTTAAATGTTTACTGAGGACACCACACTCGAGAAGGAAGCAGAGAAACCGGTGCTAGATTTCATTCTTATCAACACAACCTTATACTTACAACTTTCTTGTCTACAATAAAGTGTCTACAGACACTATCTTGAAAGTACACGTTTTTTGTTTTTGTTTTTGTTTTCTGATTGCTTGAGTGATTTAGGTTTCCTTCTGGGTCAAGGTTGGGCTTTCTATGGTCACAGGCCAAATCTGGCTTACAGCTATTTTGCTGGATAAAGTTTTATTGGAATATAGCGACACCCATTCATTTACATACCGTGTGGGGCTGCTTTTGCTACAAAAGCAGATTACAGCAGTTACAGCAGACACCTTACAGGTTGTAGACCTACAGTCTAAAATAATATCTGCCTCTTTTTTTTTTTAATCAGCAAAAAAAGAAAAAGAAGAAAAGAAAAAAAGTTTGCTGACTCTTATTTTGAGTGATGGTTCTATTTTTTCCTTTAAAATTAGGTCATGGTATATTATATCCTGTCCAATAGAAGATTTACGGACAGCTTTAAGCATTGTGTGGTAGACAGAGCTCTTCAGCTATATATAAGGTTTGGCTGGGAAAGAAATGCATACCTAAAACTATATTTAACAATGAAGCTGTAATGCTCTGAATGGACACACCACTCTCGGAGGAAACATCTTCTCCACATCCCCTATTATCCAAAGCTCTGAAGCAGAACTTCGTGTCTCATCACAGTCATTGAGAATTACACCAAGGGCTTAGAGAGGAAATAGTAATTGAAATTCAACCCACTTTCTAGCTCTCTTCTTCTTCTTAAAACAAAATTAGTTGGAAATTTGATGTATTGAGAAAGACATAATGAGTATCCAAGCTCTGGTATGGTGAAATGAAATGGCACATAAATAAAAGAGGGCCAGGGAAAACTTACACACAATTATGCAAAGATTGAGTCTCACATCTGAAAGATGTGATATGTGGCTTTTATAGGAGCAGAATCTCCCTTCTTGGAAAGCCGCTGTAACTAACTTTATTACTGCTATTTAACAATAATAACAGCAGCAAGTCCTCACTGCTGTTCCATATTACCCCTCAAGGATAACTTCAAGGGGGTCCTTACTATGTGCCGGGACTACGTTAAGCTTTTAATTTCCTAACAGCTGTATAGGGAGGGTCCTCCTGCCATATTGTTTTTACAGATGATAAAATGAAGGATGACAGGGAAATTAACATCCATAAAAATTACAAGTATTTTCATATTTGTGTAATATTCACATGCATTTATACTCCAGAAGACTTATCATTCATACATCCCATAAATCATTCAAAAGAATCTTGCATCAGTATCACAAATTAGTTTTTCCATCCCTCTGCCTCACCAGGTAATTCCTTCATTATATAAATTCTTATTAAATTAAAAAAATAAAGAAGAGAAAAGAAAAGAATTCCAAATATATTTAAGATTCTCTAGAAATGTGCTTGGCACATTAGAGGTGATGCATAGCCAATAAATGTAAATTGACTTGAATCTGAAAAGTTACTTGTGATAGCTAGTCTGAGTAATGGTGTTTCATTTATTCATGGCCCCCTACATCCCTGTCATAGGGTAGACCACTTCCATACTAACTCTGGGCTTAACCATGTGACTTGCTTTAGCCAATAGTTTAATAGCAACTGTGAGGGAGCACTTACTATGTGCTTACACACATGGGCTATTTCTCTCTCGCTGCTCTTAGAACCCCATGAACACCACATGAGCAAGCTCAGGCTAGCTTGCAGGGGAAGGAAAGATAACATGACCCAGCCAACAGCTGGCCAGCTATCAAATATAGGAGCGTAGCCCTGGAGGACTAGCCAGCCCCCCGCTGACCTGTCAGCTAACCACAGACGTAGGAGGCAGGCAAGTTAAAGCCAGGCAGATTCAACCCAGAACTGTCTAGCAGGGTTCCGAGTTAAATAATTGGTTGGTATTTTAAGCCATTAAGTTCAGAGGTGGCTTATCACATGGTGAAGTTAGCGGATCCTCTACCCCCAGAAGGAAAGTATGTTATTTTTATCAGGGGAAACATGAAAACCATAGTCTTAAAAGAATAAAGATCTTTTACCCAGTCATTACAGGGAACACTGCTTCGGGGAACCCTTTTAAACTGATTTATGTGGTAGGTATATAAAGGCAACTAGTCAAATTGGACAATCTGGCAGATGGTATTGAATTTATGCGTATTTATGTAGCACATGTTTAATTGTCTACTTTGCTGTCCATCTTTTGCCCCTCTAGTAGATGGTTATTTATAATAATGGTAATACTTGAACTGGCTGACATTCTGAACACAGCTTTTTCCTTTGGATACACTCGGGGAAAAAAAAAATCCTAAACCAAACAAACAAACAAAAAGAGCCACCAAAGCTCCAAAGAGCTATTATAATTGTTTTACAGTTTCATTAGAAAACATCCTGTCTGTTATGCTCGCTTCCGGAAACTCTAATGATAATAGTGTTTGCTGCTACTGCTTAATTCCCCCTCAGGGTGTCTGCCTTTTACAGTTACAATTACAATTGGAAAGTCGTTCAACCACATGTTCACATCAATTTACCCATTAATTTATTTGACCTGTTAATCCATTAGTTACTCTCCCAGTAATCCATTAAACTGCTTAAAATAATATTTGCAGTCTCCAGTGTGGGATGACTTAGGGTCAAAGATGACGAATCCAAATTATTAATGATGAAGCCATTTTATTCATTTTGGAAACTCTGATAGTGCTATAAAGCAAACTCTGAATGCCTTCTTAATTACATGACTGCAGAGGAGCTCATAAAGTCCAGTGATAGAGTAATAACTCATTCCTAGGCTCTTACTGTCATTCAACCAGTTCATTCTACATCTAGGAAACTATGCTGAAAGACACATATACATTGGTAAAACACTATATTTGGTGTCACAGGACCATAGAGTGGGAAAGCGCTAGATTCACCCTTAAAAGATGACGACTGGAGTTGATGAGACAAATTTACAAAGCAACAACTTCCACGTCTAAGGAAGAAATCAATGCTACTCTACCAACCTGCTAAAGGAAACACAGAAGCCAGACCAACCCAGGAAGCACAAGGGAGGGTCCAGCTTCCACTTCACAGTCATAAGCCCAAACCTAATAGGAGACACACAGATACTTTAGGAACTCAGTCAGCCAATGGTTAAGAAAAGCAAATGGAAGTGAGGGCAACTATGACCAACTAGAGAGCTTATACCCAGTCAAAGTTAATACATGCCACACAGCTGTGGCCACTGGTATAGAGGATCATGGGCCATCTGGCCCAAAGTTGCCAGATTTAATTTTTTTCAGGTAATATGGAAAACCGGTATGTAAAGTCACTTACTTCTTTTGCATCTAAGTCCCATATATATATATATATATATATATATATATATATATATATATATTTTTTTTTTTTTTTAATTTTAACTATACAAAGCTGTTAACTACACTGGCTGGCTCAATCAGTAGATCATGAGACTCTTGATCTCAAGGTTGTAGGTTCATGCCCCATGTTGGGGAAAGAGATTATTTACAAATAAAATATTTTTTTTAAAAAACTGCACAGAGCAAAAGAACCTTATCAAAGAATTTACTTTTGAATACAGAGGTCTGGTTTGAGATATCCATGACAGAAAGCATTCCGGGATGAACAAAGTACAAAGGAATTAAAACATGGTGAATTCAGGCGAGAGTGTGGGTTAATACAGTTGGAAGGTGCAGGCTGCTAGCAATGTATGTGCTGGCCATCTGAACCATATTAAGGTTATCTATGGAATATTTTCAGCCTTTGTAATCAAAAAGGTAAAAATGGAGTCTGAATTTTGTGGCTGTTGTTCTTTAAAGTAAGTTAGCCATTACGTTAGATGTTCCTGGTCTGTTAAGCATCTGCCCAATATCTTCGCTGCTCTGCTTCTTGTTAGGGACTTCAGAGAGACAGAGACGAGAGTAAAGCAAGGTCAGACACAGTGACGGTAAAATGACCCTTGACATTCCTGTACTTAATCAGACCAAGGAGTGTGCTAAGAAAAACACACACTGAGGTGTGGAAACCATAAAATATCACTAGGGAAATGAGAAAGCAGGGTTGGTCATAAATGCAAGCCACCTGCTGATATTGCATAAGTGATAGTAAGAGACAAATGAGGACAGAAATCCCCAAGTTTTAAAGCAACACCCAAACTCCTCCTTTTCATTTCCCAAACTGTTTCTCTTAAGTGATTAGGTACAGATCCCCCCCAACTCCCCAACCTCCACCATCTTCAATCTTACTCTTGGCTGACCTAACAGTCTCTGTCTTGCTCCCTCCCTCTGATTTCCCCAAATTCAATCATAGAGATATGTCAACTCTCCGCTTTGGAACACCTTTCAATTATGTATTAAAAACTGCCAAAGGTCAGTGCTGAAGAAAAACAATTTAATGATCATCTAAAATAACAAAGAATGTTTTCAACGATAAAAGTGTCACTTCAGCTGTATTTTAACTGTCCTGCCTAAGTTACCCCAATTCCTTTGCTGTAATGAAGCTAACCAGGCCTCAGCACCGTCAGTCTTCAGCTACATACTCTTTTCTAATACGAAACTCAGACATGCACAAAAAAGGCAGTACTGGGGTGCCTGGGTGGCTCAGTCTTTTAAGTGTCTGCCTTCAGCTCAGGTCATGGTCTGAAGGTCTTGGGATCCAGCCCCACGTCGGGCTCCCTTGCTCAACATGGAGTCTGCTTCTCCCTCTGCTCCTCCTTCCACTCCCACTCAATCTTTTGCTCAGGTAAATAAATAGGTAATCTTTTTTTTTTTTTTTTTTTAAAAAAGGCAGTACTGGGAGGCCTGGGTGGCTCAGTCATTAACTGTCTGCCTTCAGCTCAGTTCATGATCCCAAGGTCCTGGGATCAAGCCCCGCATTGGACTCCCTGCTCAGCAGGAAGTCTGCTTCTCCCTCTTCTTCTGCCCCCCACTTGTGTTCCCTCTCTTGCTGTGTCTCTGTCAAATAAATAAATAAAATAATTAAAAAAAAAAAAAAGCAGTACTAATACCACATTATCCTTCCTCAGGGTTCTGCACCTACAAATTCTTTCACAATTATCTTCCTTAATCTTCACAAGTAGGTTATAGACTGCTATTATTATTGGGGGAGAAGAGGAAGAAATTAGGACTCTCAACTATAGTCATAGCTCCAATCACATGACAGAACCAGGTCTCTGTTATTGATGTTTTACTGTGGAACAGACACCTTCTGAAGTGTTTTACAGGCATTACTTCAATTAAACCTTACAACCCAATGAGGCAGGTACTCACTTTTCCTGTATTTCATAGGTGGTGAAACTAAGGCTATAAAACATTGATTCTTCACAATGCAAACTTTGGTTTCCTGCTTCCAAATCTACTCTTCTTCCAATTTTGCCCCAATTGTTTTACTCATAAACAATTGGGGCAAAATTGGAAAGGCTACCACTTTTTCCCATAGATTAGGAAAGAATGATTCATTAGCCTCCCCAAAATGACTCCAACCTAAATATTTCCCATTTTTAGCATTTCAGCATTTTGTTCTGCCTTTCTATGACCATTCTACTCCAGGATTTGGAATTTCTATATCTTTATACTCTCCTGGGCACTCAACAGGATCCACATACTGAAAAAAATACGTTCAATTCAAGAAAGTGCGTGGGAAAAATGAGGAGCGCACACTTGTTGTCCTAAGATCATGCTTGCTGGGGCTGAGTCTCGTAAATGTGGCCATGAAATTTCCAATCGCCAACATGACAAGAAGAATTCGTTAGGTAAGACGTAGTTTCCATAAACCCAGAATTGAACTCCAGTTGTATTTTTAGAAACAAATAGCTTCCCCTTCACATGATCTTTTGTTGGCTGTATTTCCTATCACCATGAAAACTCCAAAGTGAGACTAGCAGGCATATGCTTCCAACTACATTATGGTGAGGAAAGAGGCTGCCCTCAACTTCACCACCATGCTAAGGGTACCCAAAGTGCCTGCCCTGAGACAACTCTCCTGAGGGAAAACACCAAGGCCGGGTATTACCTTCACAAGACTTCAGTCAAGGTGTGTGGAAGGCCCAGCTGAGAGAGGATTGCTAGGATGCCCTTTCAACAGGTCTCTATTGTTGGCACTGAAGAATTTGTCCGCTTAGCCAGTGGTCACTTCCAACTTCACCAGCTGATGTACAGGACAGTGGGGCTGGACATCAACATCCTCAAATTCCCTCTAAGTCTATCCCCTTGACATGTCCAGAACAATCGTGTACCAGCTCTTACCAGGCTTAGGGTGTACTTTCAGAATCTCAGGTTCTCTGAATGTTAAAAAAAAAAAAAAAAAAAAAAAAAAATCAGAATATAAAATGGGGAGTAGAAAGCAGTGGTCCAATAAAGTAAGTTCTCTTTGGCAGCCAGGTACCAAAGCACAGATTCGAGAATGTAAACACTCACCATATTCCAAAGCTCATGCTTCAGGTAATATATGCAGGAAAAACAAGGTATTTCTCTTAATAAGGGCCAGCAATGAACAGATTCTTTTGGAAGTATTTGTTTGCAAATTCCTATAAAATCTCCATCACCTTCAGTACAGCCTTTTTATCTAATCAAATAAGCAGAAAACAACTTCTGCAATTCTGACCTTAGTTTTTACAAAAGAGGGCTGATTGTACCCTGTACAATAGATGCGGGAAAAAAACGTCAGTGCTTTACAGTGTAGTAAAAACTCAACTTTAAAGGCCTTCGGTAATAACAACAGCAAAAAACCATGTTAAAATATTAAGGAATTTTCCAGGTCTCTTTTGTTCTGTTCAGATGTCATTTGTCAGGTGTGGAAGCCCTCTGCTGGTCAAGTCTGTATACAAGACAATTTACTAGAATTCTGGAAATGACTTTTTTTTGAAAGACCTTTTTACCCCCAAACTGCAGTGGACTGGTCCCTGAATTGTCTTCCGAAGATTAATTAAATATTGATTGAACCTAAGTAAGTTGTCTTCTGAAGAGGAATCCTTCTCTAGGTTCCTAATTTTGTGAGACGTTTCTCACAGGGGCATCTCTAAGACCGACGGCAAGAACTGTCTGCTCTGGTAGGGACTCTGCTCACACTGACTGGAATCCTCTTCCCTTGATGCTTAGGAAATGTTTCTTATCTGTTTGGTGAGATTTAGTCCGTTTTCTGGAATTCTTTGAGGCCACCACGTTTTTCAGGATTTGGAGAATTTTGTTCTAAAAACTTATTCTGCTTCCTGAATTTGGTTCATTAAGCAAATAACCGCCATAATGTAATAGAAAATAATCTCATTCTCAGAGGAGACTACAGTAAGGCCAATGCAAGCACGAGAAGGCAAACTACATCAAGAAGCCAGCAGCGTGACAACAAGGAGGGGAGGCCATTAGGCCCTAATGCTTTGGATACAGCACAGCTGACCAAGGAGGAAAATAGATGAGTTCCCAGTGTTTCACCCCCTTTGAGAGCCTCTTTAATTCTATGGCAATTACATTCATGCACTCCTTTGTTTGCTCTCGCAAAGAAACTTGCCTAGAGGTTACCCTACTTCAAATAGCTGAGGGGTCAAGGAGAGATCCACCTTGCTCCGAGAATAAGAGCTTAAAAACAATGTAGCAGCAACACTTAAAAAACTAACATTTTAAAATAACGCTTTTTAGGATTTTGGAAAAACTGTAGCTGGTGATATCACTCTGTAAGCTACTTAGTAACCTTTCTGTGTATCAGTTCCTCATCTGTAAACGGGAATAATAGAACCTATTTATCAGGTAGCCATGATAATTAACTCGTGAACACATAGCAAGGGCTTAGAAGGCTGCCTGACACAGGTGAGAGTCATTTACATTATTTAGGGTACCAGCTAAGGAAGTGGTGTTTAACCAGAGGTGATTTTGTCCAGAGGTGATATTTGGCAATGTCTAGAGACATTTTTGGTTGTCCTATGACTAGGGTTTGCCACTGGCATCTCATGGGTAGAGTTCAGGAATGTTGTTACATATTCTACAATGCACAAGATAGCCCCCAACAAACAATTACCTGGCCCCAACTGTCATAGGTGCCAAGGCCTAAAAACCCTGATTTAAGAAGAGACTTTCAAAGACATTCTAAATGGATCAGCGTCTGCTATAGGTCTCTTTTTCCTCTCTCTCTTTTCCCCTCTCTCACACACATGCCCTTTCAGAAAACCAAAATGCTTTGTTTTTCTAGCCATTAAGTCCATGGTGTTCTTGGGGCACCTGGGTGGCTCAGTGTGTTAAGCGTCTGCCTTCGGCTCAGGTCATGATCTCAGAGTCCTGGGATCGAGCCCCGCATCAGGCTCTCTGCTCAGTGGGGAGCCTGCTTCCTCCTCTCTCTCTGCCTGCCTCTTTGCCTGCTTGTGATCTCTGTCTGTCAAATAAATAAATAAAATCTTAATTTTTAAAAAAAGTGTATAGTGTTCTCAAGTCTAGATTAGGTAACTCTAATGAACCCAGTGTGTCAGTCATGTGTTTTGTTGGTGGTCAAATGACCCCTGGAAGCTTCTTTCCTGACCACCCAGCTCATCGGGTTTTGAGCTGGTCCTTCCTTTCCAACACTAAGAAACATGTCGATCATCACGGGAACTCCACTTCCCACCCTCCTCCTCACAGTGTGGTGAGCTTCCCTGAATTTGTCTTTCCAAATGACCTGAAGGGTCTCAGATGACCCGTCGCACAGAAATCATGAGTTATTACCTTTATTAGTAGAAGACTGCTTGATCTAAAAAAATTAATTCTGCTTTTACAAACTCTCTCAGATATAGAAAATGGCCAATTGTAATGTGATTTATCAATTTCATCATCAGTTAATACCCACACAGCTGAGCAATGAAGTCATTAGTCTATGAGGATGATTTCAGTGAGAATGTGAGTATGTTATTTTCAGTTATTCATTGCACAATATTTGCACAATATTTATTTTTGGTCTGGAAAAGGAGGGGAAAATTAGAGCTGTTGTGGGACTACCCTAGCAGGGTGCCTGGCACAGTAGATGCTCAATAAATATTTATTGAACAATAGACCCAAGGTCCCTATTTATCATCAATATTTGTAAGAGCAAAGAATCTTACAAAGATAGAACAGTGCTTCGCAGTTCTCAAAAACGCTTTCCCAGTTCTTCTCTCATTTAATACGTTCAACAAGACAGATGGCATTAACTAAATTTGACAAAGAAGAAAACAGACCTAAGAGAAGTCCTCCTCCCTTTCCACTGGCCTCCCAGCACTTGCCACGGTCAGAGATTCCCTAATCTGTACTCTTTCCCGTCAAAGTTTCCATTCCCTAAGGAATCTTATGTTTATGTCAAGAGATAGTCTGCCTATCATCAGCAGTTTGATTCTAAGTTGTATTCAAAAGAGGAAAATAGATTGTTAAAGTTAATATCATTAACCAGCAAATAGGTAGAAATGGGAGTGCCATATGACACAAAGTGGGGAAAAACCCGAAGGCCTAATTCTCAACTGGAAAGTGCAATTTTCCAGCGCCCGGGTGGCTCAATGGGTTAAAGCCTCTGCCTTCGGCTCAGGTCATGATCCCAGTGTCCTGGGATCGAGCCCCACATCGGGCTCTCTGCTCAACAGGGAGCCTGCTCCCCCCTCTCTCTCTGCCTGCCTCTCTGCCTACTTGTGATCTCTGTCTTTCAAATAAATTTTTTTAAAAAGTGCAATTTTCTATTTTTTTATGATTTTATTTATTTGGTGGGGGGGGTATGCACGCAGACAAACAAGCTGGGGGTAGGGGCAAAAAGAGAGGACTGAGCATGAAGTCCTACATGGGGGCCTCATGGGGAACTCAATCTCAAGGCCCTGAGGCTGTGACCTGAGCCGAAGGCAGCCCCTTAACTGACTGAGCCACCCAGGTGCCCTGGCAATCTTCTTTTACCTACTCTATGGTTGCAGCTACACTGTCAAATTAAAACCCAAAATAAGATGCTGTGGGTGAATAATCAGGAGCAATAGGTTGCACATTCCAATTCAGCCAACCCATAAGGACTGCCACAGTTTTCTATTACCCATATTGTCTCCTGCCAGTATCCCCTCTGACCTGCTAAGCCCCTAAGCCCAAGGGAATGAACATTAAGCATGTGGGTCCACACACATGCACACACAAACTGACCAGATATCTGGTCAATTGAAAAGAAAGCAGTTCATCATAAACTCGATGAAAACATTTTCAGTGTAATTTTTTTCCTGGGACACATCTCAACATTTGTAAAAGCCAGTGTAACTTACTTATAGTCCTATGTTAATTTCATAACATGCATCTAAATAACATTTTTTCAAATTTACTTATTTATTTGACAGAGATCACAAGTAGGCCAAGAGGCAGGCAGAGAGAGAGGAGAGCCCCGACTCGGCGCTTAATCCCAGGACCCCAAGATCATGACCTGAGCCGAAGGCAGAGGCTTAACTCACTGAGCCACGCAGGCGCCCCTCTAAATAACATTTTGAAAGTCATCTTCCAATACTCAAAGATCCACTCCCTGAAAGCTCCAATGTAACTATGACATGAGTTCCCCAACCCCCAAAATAGGCCATGATGCCATTAAAACTAATAGGAGATATCCTGGTTCCGAACTTGGGGGAAAAAAAAAAAACAAACCACATGGTTGATAAATTTAAAATGGTCTCCACACATTCAACTTCAGCCTTTCTTTTGTGTGATTTATTGATCTTTCAGTTTGTGTACCGTTCCTTTCAAGGATTAGCCACTGTCTTGACATCTTTGGATAGAGCTGGACCAAATCTTAAGCCCAATTACCAACTGCCAGATCGTGAATTAGTCTAACTTCTCTGAATACCCATTTTTTTTTCCAACTGTAAAAGTGTAACGTAATAATGTTAACCTTACAGGGTTTTTACAGGAATGAAATAAGATGAATATAAATAAAGGGCAGGAACATAGTAGATATAGTTTCCTCTACCTCATTCTCCTTGTTCCTGGCTTCTTGCTTTTTTTGACAAGCATAAAAAAAAAAAAAAAAACACACACACACTGTCAAATTATTATTATTTATTATTCCAGCCACCTTCCAAATTTAAAATATTGCTAGAAAAGACATGAAAAATCTCAAGTGAAAACTCTGGTCTAAGTCCAAGAGACTGACTATCCAGGGTTTATGAACAAATAGTCTTATCCCACCAGGCATCAACAAGCATCTTCTAAGCAAGTATCAATTTTATCAACTCCAGAACTCCATAAAATCTCTTGCATTAAAGACATGCTCAGTGTCCTTGCTTATCCTAGTGGCAGTCTGGATAAGGTTAACCCCTCATTGTGTAATACAAACTACCCCCACCAACAGTCATTCTGGAAGAAACAACAGGGAAACTTCCAACCAATAAAAAAGAAAAAAAGAAAACCCCCCAAAAAGCAGAACACATTTCTAAAAATCAGGGTGTGAGAGAATTTTAATGATTCTTTGTTTTTTTGTTTAATTAAATTGCCTTTATGGTCGTTTTGGCAGACGTCTGGGAACCAAATGGCTAATTAAGAACAGAAAGCCGTTTTCTCTTTGCCTTTATTAGAGGGCATATAAGGAGAATGAGTTTTGAGTAAACTATTAATTCTCAAGTTGACTGGGTGCTGCCTGATGACTGAAGAAACCCTGAAATCGGCTGATGGAGAGATCAATCCTCTTCACTTTCTTCAGCATTTTTAAACAAGTCCAACACCTGATGCCCTCCGCTGCAAATGCACAAGTCAAAAAAATCTGACTAACAGAAACTGTGGAGTGAGAGCTCCCAGGGTCCTGCCGAGGGTGTGCTGAAGCTTCTGACAGCTGGATGTTAAATTTTCAGGGACTCTGGTGAGCCAGTTGTTAAACACAGCTCTGATAAAAGTTGTAGGACATAAACTTAAATTATATTGAGACCAAAGGAAACAATTCTCAAAGGTCATCATTTGTTATTTTTGAATTTTATTTTATATTTTACTATTTTCTTGGGTTTATTTACATTTGTTTTTATCTGTAAGGTATGAGCATATATGATGGAATAAGGACTCGGGGATAATGATAGAGACAGGCTATCATTTTTTGCCCCACCTACCCCTTCTTTGCCAAGAGCTTCTACTCTGCTCACATCATGGGTCAGCTGCCAAGCTGCCAAGTATTTTGTCTGTGGGTGGACTCTACCACAGACAGAGGACTAGACTTCAGGTGGGCACCCGATCTGACAGCAGATAGTCTACTGCTAACCATTGCCTTGGGTCATGCTAATGGCATAGTATGAGGTTGGCAGTGCTGTCTTTGTCCAGAACTATTCTTTGCTTCATACCCTGAGTCTGCAATGCACAGTGGTTCTTTTCTGGGGCCCTGTCCCTCCAACACTCCCCCGACACATAGTCCTATGATTACTTGCCTTTATCTATGATATCCTGGATGCCTTTCCTTTTCATACAACCAGATACAAGTTGCAGCAGTGACCATATAGATTTGGGGAGAAAACAGACCCAACATAGTCATCTAGAGCATAAGTTTTTAAATTATATTAAATTCTAGAATGAACCTAATAAGGAATTATTTTGATAAATTATTCTCTCTGCAGGGAATGGAAGGGAAAAATTAATATACACCCATAGCTCTGAGAACTCCAAGCACTTAATTAATCTGATCAGAAAATAATTTGTATCTTAGGTTTCATTTGACTAAGGAATTAATATTGTTATAATTAAAAGTCTAATTTCTCTGTCTTTAAGGAGCTAAAAGCGTTTTATACAACATTCTCATCCACTAAAATGAGAAATGGGTAACACTTTCTGAACATGTATTAAATACCAAACCCTGTTCTTGACAGTACGGAGGAAAGGGATGTGGGTTGGGGGCATCAAAGGGACACCTTATGAAGGAGATAGTGCTTAAGTGGAGTCTTGGGCAATGAAGAGCTGTTGGCCTGGGGAATGAAGGACATGTCTAACTGTGGAAAATTTCATGGGATAATAAAGAAAATAGTCTGGGGGTGATTGGAGCAGAAGTTCATGAATGAGGAAAATCTAATGAAACGGGGGCATCTGGGTGGCTCAGTTGGTTAAGTATCTGCCTTTGGCTCAGGTCATGATCTTGAAGTCCTGGGATCTCCCTCTGCTTCTCCTTCTTTCTTTGCCATTCCCCCTGCTTGTCCTCTCTCTCTGCTCTCTGGCATTCTCTCTCAAATAAATACAATTAAAAAAAAAAAAAAATCAAGTGAAGCAGATAGAAGCCAGAACAGAAAGAACTGTCTGTAACATTCATGGGGATCTAACATTTACCCTGGGGTGTTGTTAAAAGGGCAACAATGAAGCATTTGTTTGAGATCATTGTTCCACTGGTGGAATGGAAGGTGGTGGGCTAAACCAGCCATAGCGATTTCCCTATTACTATAACTAAGTAAAATGGATCAGAATAAGGTAGAAGTAGAAAACATGAAGACAATACAGATGAGGTATTTAGAAAAGAGAAAAGAGAACTGGCAGTATTTGGTGACACAGTAAATATACAAAGTAGGAGAAAAATAAGTTTAATTTCCATATTCAGTCTTTGGCAATTAAGTCCAACACAGTGCTTACTATATTCTTATCAGTGGAATTAACGGTTTCAGCAAGGGTTTCCTGCTAGGCCCAGGCAGCAACAGGATCAGATGAGCAGACAGTGAGGAAGGGGGGAGCTAGAGGTTAACTCTGTTTCAGATATGTTCCGTTTAGTTTTCTAAAAGAGTGGCTATTAGGCAAGTCAATCATCCGTGGAAAAAAAATGTTGATTATTAATAATATTTCTGGTAAAGCTATTTTGGTCTCAAGAGCAGGGTTAAGGTTGAATTATCCAAATTGTCTTTGGAGATCAACACATCAGTTCATACAGGCTTTAACTCATCCACGCCAAAAGCTTTACCTTAATCTCCCTTTGCTCATGCAATGGATGAATGAGTTGGACTAACACTATAAAACTGATGCGGAAATTGCTGCACAAAGAAATTGAGGCTAGACTTAACACAAAGAACTCTTAGGAGATTATCACCTCTTGATGAATATACAAGAAGAATATGGCTTAGTTTAAAGCTACATTACAACAACAATGCTCTTAAATCCATGTGAGCAACATGAGGCCAAAATTCTCACAACTAGCACACAATTTTCTTTGGAACCTCCAAATAATCAAGGTAAGAGATTAGCTTTAAATTTCCTACTATTTGAATAATAATTTTGTTCCATGAGTAATTATAGCTGTACTCAGAACCAGTCCCTTGGCTTCCTCTTCATAGTTCTGATGGTACACTCTGGAATTTCTTCTCTGCCATTTCGTCTCTCCCAACAGAATGCTGAAGCAAATTGGGAGAACATTCAATGTGTTCTCTCCAGTTCCACAGACGGACTCCCCTCGTGGGGCCCATTTTCAACCAAAGGCTCCAGTTAGTGTGCAATTAATGCTGTTTTTTCAGTGTTTGTTAAAACTTTAAGGGGCTCTGGTTTTAGACTTCTTAAGGAAGGACAAACACATTTCTCTGGGTTTCAGGAGCCCTTAGTCCCTTTCCCGGGGCTCATGACCCCCTGTGAATAGCAAGCCACCATTCTCCAAGGTGCTCCTATCTACTTAGAAGATAGTGTGTGTCTTTATTTTGCTTCTGTCTGCGCAGCTCCTACTTCAGAAGGAGGTACTCGTGACCCCTGCTGCCTGCAGTGATGGCTGCTCTTGGCTTTTGGCACAGGACCTCTCTGACAATTTGTCTCAGAAGATAGACATCTTGTTCAAGGTCACCCCTCCTGTACAGAGGCAGGCAGCATCAAACAGCTGGTTGGTGTGAAGTACAAAGACCCAAGCCCTATGCCTCAAATTTGGAGCCTTCAGAAGAACAATACCAACTCCGTAAGTCCTCAAAGGGACTGGCTGAGAACCACAGTAACTACTATAACGGTGTTAGATTCCTCCCTCCACCTAATCCAGTTTTCCCCCTTTCCTTATAGGTATAGATCCTTAGAGCACAGTCCAAAAGCCTTCCAGTGTGTGAGTATACATCTGACAGTCTGTTTCCTGGGGAGGTAGACGAAGACCACTCCCTAAACCTTTGTGTGACCTATGACCCTGCTCAGCCACTACAAGGTTAAGAAGATCCACTCTCTAAGACTCCATCAAATCAAGACCAAATTAAAGATATTTCCATGCATAGGACATCATTGATCTTTTTTGACGGTCATTTTTGTCTGCTATTAACCTCCCTGGATACAGTTGGGACCACAAACTGTGGCTGGGATTACAAGGCCAAGAAGCAAACTGCCTGGGGCCAAGTTTCAGAGTCTAGTTTCGAGCTAGGTAGAATTAGTTTGCACTTCCCATAACCTTCAAGGGGTTTAAAAGCAGCCTCAGCAACTCCAGAACAGTAAGACTTCTATTCTTTAGAGGAAGGTCATTAAAATGGAAGTTTAGTCTCAATCCTAAGCAGTAACAGTTAGTACTTGTTGACTGCCTTTTATATATTAACCCTCTAAATTGCTCATATAAACATGATAAGCCACTTGTGAAAGTATCATCTGCATTTGACAAATGAGAAAAATGGAGATGCAGAGAGATTTCCAATCATCTTCTTTGTCCCCACTCTTCCTTGATCTGCCTCAGCATAAGCATCAATGTCTCTTTTACCTTAAAAGTATTTCTTTTCTTCACTTGTCCCCAACTTGGAGAAGAGCTGCAAATTCAAATTCTACAACCTTAGCAATAATGATTCTCCTTTCCTTTCTATTCTCTTATTCACCTGTAAAGGGAAAGACTGAAAAAGTCACTTCCCATGTGTCAAAATCCGCAAGTTCTAAATTCTTAGAATTGCTAGTTATAAGCTACTTTATGCAAACCACAAGCTCTCATCACCACTCCCTCCCCATTTTTTAAAATTTGTAAAATGGAGAAACTGAGTTTGTTCCTTGATTTTCTGAAGCTGCCCCAAGGTACACATCTTGACTTCTAGTTTCTTTATGATTTGCCATGGCTTCTAGCAAATTCCAGGACTCAGTCATTGTTTAACGGCCTATAAAATGCGGTCTGAATTTTCAGGCTGTCAGAGTTACGCAGCAGAAGAATAGGACTGCACCCACAGTCTTATCTGTTTGTTCTCTAAAGTCCTTTCCAGGATCCAGACCAGTGAGCACATGCCCAATTTTCAGATGAGTTCGTCAAGGTCCTAGCTAACTATCATTTTACAAAATGTTTAGATCTGCTGAAATTGTCCATTTTTGTTTTAAGAATCAAGTGGATTCACCATGTGTTAGAATATCAGAATTAGGAAATACATAGAAGGATCCATTAGAAGAGCAGGGCTGGAAAACAATGAGGCAGCAAATACAGGGGGACAGAGAGATGGAAACAAGGTTGAAGAATACCAAAAAGTAAAGATAAGTAGAAAGGAAGAAACAAGTACAAAGAAACAGGAAAAAAAGGGGGCAAACTGGTCTAAGTACAACAAAACAGAACAAAACAAAACAAAAAAGGACAAAAGAAGGACAAAGGAAACCCTTATTTATTGCATAATAAAGAAACCTTAGCAGTCAGCTGTCTACCCTCTTGCCCCCTAGCACTGGTAGTACATTCAACCCTCTGAAGAAAGTTAATCTCCCAGACAAGAAGTCAGGTAGGAAATCGAATGGGCGGAACACATCATAAATGTGATAAGAAAAAAGCCTGGAAGAGTAAGAATGCATACAGAGTGGGAGTATTGCAAAGAAGAGTTCTATTTTTGATTTTGACAGAAGAATTGTTTTTGAAAAAAAAAAAATCTGTAATTTCCTAGGCACAAAGGCCTCTTCTGACATATGAGATCATTTATCTACTATCTATTCAGTGTCTATCTATCATCTAGCTATCTATCATCCGGTTATCTCTATGGCAACAATCACCACTGCACGTAGGTGTTTTGACACCCCAGAACCAAGCTTCCAGTTCACGGGATCTGTCGCCGAGGGTGAACACAATGAAAAGCCAAGTGTTCTTGGGTCCTTCCTGAAATGCACTGGTGTTTCAAAGGTAGGGTTTCCAGAAGACGACATTGCTTAACAGTGGAAAGGGAGGCCCTGGCCCTTTAAAGTAATTGTAACCAAGATGTTCCAATTTATTTTAGAAACTGTATCAGGTATAGATTGCTTTTTTGGGTTTTTGCTTCCTGATTTTCCCTTTTTTTTTCTCATCTCCTTTTGAATATGCATTTCTTCCTCCCACTGTGCCTGCTGGCAAACTTCCAAGGATTTTTATCAAATGTTCTAGGGAGTGAATTACTCATTTTAGGTTATTTAAATAAAAGAGATGCATAATACCACTTCTCCTTCAAATTTCATGAAACCCTGCCGGTGAACTCATTTATCTCCATGCATCTATATGGCCCCCGACCCCCAGCTCATGCTTTCTGTTAGCCTCTCTCTGGAAGAGACTACAGCTCAATGGACTCCATTTGACATTAAACCATCAAAAGTGATTTTTTTTTTTGCTACAATGTTTAGTTTCTAGAGGGTATACTGTACATCCTTTCATAATTAAGGTGCATGGTGAACTACCCTGTGTCCCTAAATTATACAGCTTCTGATGCAAAAAGGAATTAGTTTTACTGTGGGGCTTTGTTATCTTTTAATATAATTCAATGAGTTGCATGAACAATTTAGAGAAATTGAGGACTGAGTTTAATGTCTTTGTAATGAATCCATCAGGGAGAGGGGGAGGAAAGAGGGCAAGAGAAGATAACGGGAGAAAGAACAGCTTCAAAAAGCAGGTAGACAGAGCAATCTTTGTAGGCAATTGGTTTAGATGAACATTTATTGAGCACCTACTGGGTTGGACACTGTGCTAGAGGCTGAGGCCAGCCAAACCCATACAATCTTGCCCTTACAGAAAGGAGAAGGGAGGTCATTTAAATCCCAAGGTTGACGTGCTTATATTAAGTGGCTAGGACTCTGGTGGTGTTGAATAAATTTTAGAAAAGGAAAACCTAGCAAATATTTCTAGAAAAGAATCAAAGACAAGTTTAAAGTCTCAGGAAGTCTGTGTACATTTGATTCTGTAAAGTTGGGGGAAAAAACATCCAGTTAACATAGAATGGAAAGAGTATTTACAATACATTTCCGTAATCATTGTTTAAATTTAAACACTGAGGGAAGCACACACTACTTTTTAAAATGGGAAGTGATGGACAAGGCTGAATTAGTTGTTTCTGTCTAAACAGACAGTAAAATATTTTGATAACTGCCCCTGAATACAGAATTGCCATGCACCACAAATAGCAAATGGTGAACAAATTTTGCCATTGTTCCCAAATTCCAAGTTCTCAGAAACTATTCTCTTTAAGAAAGCAAACATGAAGCCTCTGCCTTCGGCTCGGGTCGTGATCTCAGGGTCCTGGGATGGAGCCCTGCATTGGGCTCTCTGCTCGGTGGGGAGCCTGCTTCCTCCTCTCTCTTTGCCTGCCTCTCTGCCTACTTGTGATCTGACTCTGCCAAAGAAATAAATAAAAATCTTAAAAAAAAAAAAGAAAGAAAGCAAACATGAATCAAACCCCTTTTCTCTTCTTCCATAAGGTTCATTGCTAAATTGTTTATCCTGAATACTTTCGTTAATGTGAACAAGAGAACTGAATGTCCTAAGGAGAAGCTTGTCCACTCTTCCACTCTTGTATCTTCTTCTTTCAGAACTTGGCATTGGTTTTCTACTGATCTGATGATGGTCATTCTCTCAACTATCTGTAGACAAGTCCCTCTGGATCAGATCTAAGTCAGATGTTCCAGAGATGGAACCCAGAGCTCTACGATCGTTACCTAGTAGAGGGTTGTAAGCAACTACTGGTTCTCTTTTCCTGTGGGATCCAAACTTTTGTCCTTGGGAACACTAATCTCACAAAACTCCCACAAACATTTTATTTAACGCCTGTAATTCTCAAAAGTCCCAAGTAACCTAATTTTCTTTGTGACTATCTAAAGACTCTTTAGTCTTGACTCTGGCCAAAGCCCCCTCACGCTTTTATGCCCTGGATGCCCTGATTCCCACCCCATCCCCCCAACATCAGCACCATGACCATCCCCCTCTGCATGGGCTGTATCTTCTACCTGGGTCCTTCTTTCTGCCACCCTCCTAAAGGATTGCTTATACCATGAATTTGAGCCTAGGCAACGAGGACTAAGCAACGGGAAAGGCCATTACTGAGTGGTAAGAGTGAGCATATAACCGAAGCCTCAGGCTAAGATTGCCCTTATGACTTTCACATGGTTCCTTCACTTCACCTCAACATCTGTTACTTATTAAGTCACGGAAAGTCATTTGCTCCAGAAAGTGTAACTGCTCCCATGTATTTCTGTTAGCTGTGTTCTGCTCTTCAATTACATGTTCTTGAGGTCTCGGACTCCCTCCTCCTGCACCTGGGCTTGGTGTCCCTCCTACACATGGGCCTAGCTCCTCAAGCAGCACACTGAATTGAAGCTGTTGGACACCTCCAGTGCACTGGGAGTCCTCAATCCTAAATGGGCATCAGAATCACCTGGAGGTGATTAAGACAGATTCCTGGACCCCATCCCCACTGTTTCTGATTCAGCATGGGGATGGGGGCAGGGCCTGAGCATGTGCATTTCTATCAGGTTGCCCGGTGATGCTGGCACCACTTGTTCAAGGACCACAGTGAAATCCACTGCTCTATACTATACTTTCTCTGTATTCATTGGCCTGTGGCATACTTTAGCTCTTATATATGTAATAGAGCCCCTTTTCATTTTCTTCCTTTTTGCCTTAATTATCCACTTTTTTTTTTTTTCCAATTTGTGTTTTTCTTTTTTCTGTTTCTTGAGGAAGAAGCCCATGCTTACACCGTCCTGTCACCCAGCTGGGCTTTGTTTAGCCGCACTCACAGCAAACAGGACAACAATGGCTTCCGTCTCTGGCTCCATTACGTTCACCTCTAACATTATCAGATATAGCTGCACATTCTGCCAGGCAAACTAATCTGTGATATTTCAAATGCATTTCATGGACCAGAATAAACTAGCATATTTGAGCAAAGCCGTGTTCTGGATATATTAAAGTGTAAAAACTGGCATGAAAATCAGGTCTCATGTAAACAGGAGATTATTATTACTTAGAATCCTATAATGTGCCCATCATATGGATCTCTAGGGCATTTGCAAACCCATTTTTACATAATTATGTGAAGAACATGTATTTTATATGAGATGGTGAAATTAAATACAAAATAGGGCATTTTGAAATGGCTGTAATGTTTTAAATGAAGAAATGAAACTGTTTCGAGACATATGTAGGAGAGAAAATTTATAGACAGCCGTTTTTAAGAGGCTCTATTAATTCCAAAGAAAACACAGGATGAAAATGAAATACCCAAAGAATAAAATAAGAGGTCTCCCATAAAAATCAGTCTATGTGATTCAAGTGGTTAGGCTTGCCTTCTAACAATGTGAATTTTACAATGTGATGCTCACCCACATTAGCATCTCAATGGCACAATATTTTTGTTACACACTGTTGCAACTGCTGCAATCTGCCCCTTCACTCTTCCCTCTGATCTTGGGTGCATTCCAAAGGTACGATACTATGGCTGGCTGGTGACTCTTGCATCAATTTCCCACACCTGTGCCAACCCAGGCTAGTATTTGCTACCCAGTTGCTGGCTATTGGAGGAAAAATTAATCAAATGCATCATGTGTCCATTCAGAGGTATCCAACTTATTAACTAGCTTTTGGAATGGACGAGGACTTTATCGTATCTCAGAGGCTCAAGAGTAATGTCCTGTACAGAGGAAAATCCCAGGCATGCTTAAAAGGAGCTAAATTCAATTTGGAACAAGAGTCAAGAGAGTATGTCCTCATGCCTATATTTAATAGTTATACTTTATTTCTCATTTTCTAACTAGTGGGTGTCTTTATGGACAGTATAAAAATATATAAAATCAGTTTACAGTCTTTAAATTGCCAGAATGTTATTTTGACAATTTGCCTTTCAGCCAATTACACCCTCAATTTCGTGTGCACCTTCTAAATTCTTTAGGTGTGTTCTGGAACACTTTCCCCTTCTGTGGTGCCGTCTGCAACATGACTGTCCCCTCTCAGGAAGCTAACCTTCTGCCACGTAAGGTCACCAGAGGGAGTTGCTCTCCTACCCTCCTATAGTGTGAGTTATGCTGTTGCTTGCACACTGGAAAGCTATGAATGTAAGCAACAAGGTGAAGAAGCACAGTGAGGTTTCCCAGGTCTGTAGGCAGCTGAGAACATGTGGCAAAGGGCAAGTGTGGCCCCAGGGCTGGGATTTCAGCAAAATCAGGGCTTTGCCCTTTGAACTTGCTCTCCAAACTGATGACAACTAAGATGATATTTTTCCCTACAGGATAGATAGGAGAGATGAGTATAGAGATTATATGGGTAGGATATTAAATAACACGGAGTCACAGAATTAGAGTATTTCCCCCCCCTTAAATTTTCTGTCAGCCTTGATTAAGCAAATAGAAAAGAAGCCCTAGAGGTTTCCTAGACTAAGATAAAGGGATCCAATGAAAACATCTTTCCAGCTTCTTTTCATCTACACTCCACGTGGTCAACTTTCTAAATCTAACAGATGAAGAAAGCAAGGTCACCCAGTAGAAACGGAGAAGCTAGGATTTGAACCCAAACTTTTGGTCATATCTATGTTTTTCATTTTCTTATCTCCCTCTAACTTTCCTCTGCCTAACTTTCCAACACCGCAGGCAGAGAGGTCTGCTTCTGTAACTGGTGCTCCTCCAATGACACATGGAGACTTCAAGTCCTAAGAGGGAGCCAGTGCTTCCTTCTCAAAAATCCTTTCAGCCATCTTTGATCACTGAGGACAACTCATCAGGCTAGCTAACCTAAGAGAGGAGACTTTGGTCATGACAAAGGAGGCACATGGGATTGTTTGGACTATGGTGAGGACAACAAATGGGTATGTGTTATCCCACAAAGAGCAAAGGATCATGCTAGGCAAATTTACATGAGTATTACTTATTACCTTCTGATAAAATAGCACATAGACATTTTGCTATGTTTAAGGATGACCCTTAGTAATCCTTTGTTTCATTACCTTACTAAAGTACCTTAGTAAGGTAATGAAACAAACCATGCTACTCTAACCCCACCTGACTAAGTGGAGAATCTGTCACAAACCAACAGTACTGATGATCCACATATACTGATGTGTATGTGCGAGCCTTCCTTGTAGCCATAAAAATACAACAAAGATGTATGTTTTCATGGAGTAGAGATGGTGTCAGTTTATAGCCTGAGGCTCCCTTAGCCTGACTTCATGGTTTACATGTCCTACTTCTCAACATGAAGCAACACTCCTCTTCAAATGTAAAATGCCTGAGATTCAATCAGGTGGATTATTCTTCAAATATCCTGAGAAACTCATCATCTGTTTTGCTACAAATGTGCATCTGTAAAACAATTTAGCATGGTGGGATTGGTAAATAGAGGGGTGATGTCATCTTAAGAGGGAAGTCGCATAGGGTCACATAGGACTTTTCCCAGTACATTAATACTTTTTCGCATGTAATAGCAGTTGAACACAAGATATCCCAGAATAGAAATTGTTGATGAATATTGTACTAGACCCAATTCACCCATGTCCCTCCTTCTTGGCTCAGTTTGGCCACATGCCTTGTCTTGGAAAGACTAATCACATGGTTCGCCCCATTAAATCTGAGCTCCTTAATTCAGCAGTCTCAGTCCTACCATCAAGTTACAGTCGCTTTTTTCAAGGTAACACTCCATAAACAATTCACTCCTTAAAGAAGAGGAATGAAGTATGGCTTTTCAATAGCACTAGTAATTTTTAATTAGGTTTATTTGTGCTGGGATTACAAAGTTGTAGATCTTTAGAGTGGTCTATTCTAACAATATTTTCTCATGAGCCTTGTCATTATTAATGTGTCATTTTCCAGAATGCCAATTTTGTTTTTAAGCTTATATATATTGTCTTATAGCAGAAATATCTGCATTAGTTTTAGCTTGGAAAACCTATTCCAACAACATTCTGCGAAGAGAGCACATAGTACTCTCTGCACTCTATGTTGACTGTCCCCAACTTCCCACTCCTCCTTAATCTTTAAAGGCAAGAGACTGGTTATGTAATTATCACTCTGAACTGGCCAACTTCTAGTCAACTCTAGAAAAAAAGTATTGTCCACTAATGATATAACCACTTTGATTACAACCATGCTTAAGAATACCTTATAGGGGGTTCTCAAGTTGGCTTGCAGCATTAGAGTCTGAGTTCCAAAGAGAACAGTGGCAAATAAACTTTCAAGGATGAAATAATGTCCATTAGAAAACAGAATATTAACTACTATCAACAGGTCTCATTACTCACCATCCCTAAGCCCCTTGGATGCCTCACTGACTTTTGAGATAAGTAACACCATTGGGAATTGTTTAAGGTGTCAGTAAGAATAAGAAACACATCTTTGTTCAGGGGTGTGGTCTGGTTGGAGGCCAAGATATAAAGATATTGCAGTGACCAAGTGTGCCAAGAGAATTTCCTTTTAATTCTTGGCAAAGGAGGATCACTAAGAATAAGACTCGGCCATATCTTGGCCCAAAGAAACTATCTTTCTTTGATACATTAGAAATTAAAGGAAAAAACAACAGCAACAAAAAACCAAGATACTCAGAATAAGAACTTCATGGGAAAGGAAAGGAGCTTCAGGATTATTGCTTGTATCAATGTCTAAAGAGCGGAGTCCCAGATGTTTATCAACCAACCACCCCCGGCCCAAATTCTAGGGCCATCACTTGTTTCATGAGATTATCAGGTGTGCACATGCACGCGTGTGTACACTTGCATACACACATACACACACACACACACACACACACACACACACACAGTCCAGTTACCCTGATCAAGTTTCATTGCAATTCCTGGGGATCACATAGTACCCAAAGGCTGATATAAGCATTCGCACCTCGAAGAGTATACAGATCCCTTTGAAATGAAGGAAAAAATTATAGCTCCCTTCGTATTCTTGACAGATACACTTTATTGTTACATAAGAAAGTGTAAACTCCTTACGTCTGAGGAGCTCTATAATCATGAAATCAAAATTTTATAAAGAGAAACTCATAAGATTATAAAAGAAATTAAAATGACCACCTATGTTTGATATAAATGGGTAGTATTTACTGAAACTGTCTCACTGTGCCCCATGGTAATGTGGCCAGACTGGAATGGCATGGTTTCTATGGTATTATCATATCACCATTGCTTTCTGCTTGGTGGAAATTAATATTTTTTTTGCACTCCAGTTCTCTATTTAAACCACTCCAAATCCTTAATGTTACTGAACCTTCATTGGCACAAAAACATTATCATCTCCAGATTTAGTCTGCCTCTGCTCCTCCCTCCCTGAATAATGTTCTACAATTAAAGTAATACTAGTTGGCTCTAATATGATAGTAAACACCATCACAATATGGTCATCCAGATGATCAAGAATACATTCAGATCCATTCTACTTAGATTACCACAGCAATAAAAACAAACAGAATACAGAACAACTCACACAAGGCAACTCAGCAACCCTCTAACATATACCTAGAGACCCAGATTTAAGGACAATCAACTCAGTGAGGAAGTCTCTTTAAAAGAATCCACACGCTACGGGAGTGAGCAACAGTGTCAGACATTCCTCGGTTGCAATTTCATCTGCTCACTTACTTGTGATTCTTAAGCAAGCCGTTTCATGTCTCTTAGCTACAGTTTCCTCATCTACTAAACCACAAGAGTAGCACCCATCTAAGAACCCAGCAGTATGGATTAAATGAGATAATGCTAGTCAAATATTAATATGTAGTAAGTCTTCAATAAATGTTAGCTCTTCCTACGAGTTCAAACATTCATCCAGCAAATATTCACTGTGTATCAAGCACAGGACTTTATGCTGGAGACCCAGAAAGAAAAGGTGGAATTTATCAGCTGGTTTCTTGCATTTTTTAAAATTTTTTTTAAAAGATTTTATTTATTTATTTGACAGAGATCACAAGTAGGCAGAGAGGCAGGCAGAGAGAGAGGAGGAAGCAGGCTCCCTGCTGAGCAGAGAGCCCGATGAGGGGCTCGATCCCAGGACCCTGGGATCATGACCTGAGCCGAAGGCAGAGGCTTTAACCCGCTGAGCCACCCAGGCGCCCCCCCTCTTGCATTTTTTAAAGCAACAATCCATTCTGGTCTTAAGAACGCTGTGAGTGAGGGGGAAAAAAAAAACGACAAAAAACCTGAGTGAGATCAACAAGGATATCAGTCAGGTTTACAAAGGCTCTGAAATAGGCAATCATTGGCACATTCAAGACTCATGATTTCCAGGTAAAGGGGGTGAGTTGGAGTTCCATCTTGACATGACTTGGGGTCCCAAAAGTCCCCTGACCACTTCAATCAACAGCAATCTTCCTTAATTGTTAGACACACAGTCTTAAATATTCACCATACTGTTACTCACTTTTGCTTGGAATCAGAAATCCTTTTTCTCCCCCTCACCATCATTTTGAAAACCAAAATTCAGGAATGTCTGATACTGAAATGAAACGCCTTCTTAGAAGTCTCCGGCTTCTAGGCCATAATGACCATAGAGAGTAAATGCCAAGTTCCCAAACTCACAGAAAGACTGCCGATTCTAATCTTTGCTATTCTGTCATCCCATTCTGCTTACTCAGAAAATGAATCCATCTGTAGGTGCAAAATGCAATCTTCAGGAAAATGGCACCTTAAAATATTCTGACACAGTGTTCCATCAGCAGTCCTTGTAGTTAGACAAATAATGACAATGAAGAGCCATGCAGACCTGTTAACATCTGCTCAAAACCTGTGCCGGCATTTCCTTGCCTCTGCTAGCACTAACTCAAGCTAGAATTCATTTAGATAATTCCTTAAGCTCAGAATGCTTAGCATGTCACATTTCTACCAAGACTCATTTATATAATTAGTGCTAACATATGGCCCACAATCAACATTGGAGATTTGGAATCATTTTTAGCATGCCGTTAGACCTAAAGGGGTATGGATTCAATATGGAGGGAAGAGAATTAGGCATGCAAATTCCATTTGCGATAACAAGAGCGTAGCAATGGAAATTTACCCCCAAAAGGTTCGGCTGCTAATCACATAGCAAGCAGAAAGAATTACATTCTTAATAACTTTCACCAAGTGCAATAAAAGAAAATAGAAGTTTGTTTTATGTGATGCTTTTGGTTACTAAGTCTCCCCCTCAACTCAGAACTCTTTTACAAACTAGAACTAACAACTAAGATTACTCCAACAGAATTTTCCCCTGTGGTCTGATTTAGATCTCTAAGTCTAGAAACCCTCTTGGTATCATTCACTCAAGAGTTCATCACCAAAACTGTGGCAAGTGCAGGGATCACTCTTCCCCTAAACTGCTCGAGATGGACTTCTTTTTTTTTTTTTTTTTTTTTTAAAGATTTTATTTATTTATTTGACAGACAGAGACCACAAGTAGGCAGAGAGGCAGGCAGAGAGAGAGAGGAGGAAGCAGGCTCCCCGCCGAGCAGAGAGCCCCACGCGGGGCTCGATCCCAGGACTCCGGGATCATGACCTGAGCCGAAGGCAGAGGCTTTAACCCACTGGGCCACCCAGGCGCCCCTCGAGATGGACTTCTGCTCTTCTTTTAGTGAATCTTTGTTCCAAGTTTTAGTGAGGCCAACATTTGGAAGCCCAAATCTACCTGGTGCCTTAAGATTATTTTCATAATTAAAAACCTTTTAGATGGGAGGAGTCAAGAAGAACAATGGCTAAGTGATGGAGCCAGTTTCTAGAGGCTTTACAAGGAGAAACCTGCATCGTTAATAGAGAAAGAACTCCCCTAAACCATCACACCTCATTCTTCTCATTAATCAGTAGCACTCATGCTCAGAAAACCCCTCAAATGGAATCATTAATTCACAAATGAGTAAACGGAAGTCACATGAAGGCAGAGAACACCACAGTCCCTGGTTTTAATTACTTTGTTATTCTGCTCCCAAGTTCTTAATTCCATGTATATTTTTGACTTCTCTTCCAGCCTCTATGGTTAATTAGCCATCATCTTATTGATGCTTACCACCAAAATTATTCATCTGTCTGTTCATCCCATGCTAACTCATTAGATTAGGGCCTCATTATCTCAAATATGAATTAGGATAAATAAACCCAAAGGTCCACTTCAAATTTAATGCTTGGCACATTTATAATTACCACTTTCTAGACAACATCTTCCCACTCCCCAAATCCTAAAAACAGCTACAAAATATTTGGTTGATTATAATTACGTTGAACATAGTACTAGGACAGTATCCAGGAGTTGTTCAAATGGATCAATGTCTAGATGCACCGGGAACCATGAGACCGGGCTCAATACCACTTTACCACCAAATAGCTGTCTGACCTTGAACAAATCCCTTTGCATTTCTGAACTTAAATGAAAACATCAGTAAAATGAGTCTGTAGGACCAAAAAATATCTAAAAAACTTCCACATCAATGACCAGATCATTCCTAGACTGTGGAATTCTTGACTTCCCTTTGGGGGGGAAAATTTATACCCATCAGCCTGAGATCCTGACTAGCCACACTTTACTCTCACAGGAAAGTTTGATAAGACCAAAAAAACAAAAAACCACCCACAAATCCAGAACCTGAAATTACTCCTAAGTTTTGGGCCCCCCAACCATGCAAGTTGGGCAAGCAACTCTATGGAAATACCAGGCTCCTGAGTTTTAAAAGGAGTTGGAATCTAGACTTGAGATTCTCCAATGCTATTCTACAAATTAAGGATTCAATGATGCACAGAAAAATGAGTCAAAGATGATAAAAGAGTGAAATTTTCACAAAGCTATATTTATTCAGTTTAAAGCACTCTCTTTTGTTCTCTTTCCTTACTTTTATGTGTTAAAATACCATTTGAGAGTAATTTTTTTTAAATATTCTTGGACATGTTATAAAAAAATAGTAATCTATTGTTAGTCCAGTATCTCCAAGAATGTTCAGGAATGGTCCATTTCCCCTAAAAATCACTTAGTTTTCTGTTTATGGGGACTTCCTCATTCACCCTATATCCTTCACCTATGGCTGTTCTTTTCTCTCTGCAGGCTCTGTTAGTTCAGAAGTGGAACCGCTTTCAACTCATTCCCTTTCTAAAGTATCAGCAATAATTTTTTTTAAGATTTTTATTTATTTATTTGACAGAGATCACAAGTAGGCAGAGAGACAGGCGGGGGGGGGGGTGGGGAGCAGGTTCCCCGCTGAGCAGAGAGCCCGATGCCATTCTCAATCCCAGGACCCTGAGATCATGACCTGAGCCGAAGGCAGAGGCTTAACCCACTAAGCCACCCAGGTGCCCCAGCAATACTTTTTTTTTTAAATAAGATGTTAGCAATGGAAGAGGGGCTCCATTACAGTATGGAATGGTAACTTAAAATTTAATGTGCCCGGATTTGCTCTTCAAAATCCCTTGAGCATCTCCACTTCAGAACCTCCTTCTCTCTCTTTTTTTTTTTTTTTAAATAAAGATTTTTATTTATTTATTTGACAGAGAGAGATCACAAGTAGGCAGAGAGGCAGGCAGAGAGAGAGAGGAGAAAGCAGGCTCCCTGCTGAGCAGAGAGCCCAATGCAGGACTCCATCCCAGGACCCTGAGATCATGACCTGAGCCGAAGGCAGCGGCTTAACCCACTGAGCCACCCAGGCGCCCCCAGAACCTCCTTCTCCTGGGTTCCCAATCTGCATTTTCCTTCTAAATTCCTGCATTTCTCATGAAGAATGTGGGAGAGGAGTATGTTTAATGCTCCAAGAATTGACTTGTTAAAGACCATCAGGAACAGAATGAGGCCTCAAACCCAGAGTCCTCAGCTTCCCTACCTTTCATCACTGTGCAAGTAGCAGGATGTAATCCTATGGTCCATGCCTTCCCCAGAATGTGCTGAGTCAGACTGACTGGTTACTGGGAGCACGCATGGATATACCTTCATGCTGGTCCCAGCTACAGTACAGCGCCCTAGGGGATATTGCCATAGAGAAGTCAGACAAAAAAGAAAAAACAAACAAACAAAAAACCCAGCAAAGGCATTATTAGATGGCTGAGCAATGTGAGCTGTTGCTTAATCAAGCAGTTCCCCTGGATGATTATTTTGAAAATTAAAATGGTATCAAGTCCTTCCTATTCTCTTATCCTATCGTAAGAAGTCAAAAAAATGGAATTTAGATCTTTAAACAAAACACATAACTCCTCCTTTCCACGTTGAATTTCCCCTCCACATGGTCGACATCCCAGAACTGTATCTTAGTCCTCAGACCTTTTTGAACCAATGAAGAAATTGCCACCCACTGAGCTGCTCCCACTATTTCCAAGGAATAGAAGGGCTAGTTAGTATGAAATTGGCTAACGGAACTCCGTTTGTACTATGGAAAGACGAAATGCTGTGCTACACCTTTGAGACCAGGCACAGACCACTGCCACCATTTGAAGGAGATGTGTTGAGGCCACTGCCGACTTTTGCTGCCAGAGTCAACGGTGAAGGGTTTCAGAGCTCACTGTGAATCTGCATAGCCATTCCCAGAACCCATTTATAGAAAACCAAAGTGCATTTAAATGAATGAGAAAATCCTTTTGCTGAGGACCCCAAAATTTATCTAAAATGAATGGCGTTTGTTATAATGAAGACCATGGCACCAGCTGTTACTTATGTGTACAGATAGCTTTGTAACTTCTTCCTCGGAGTGTGTGTGTACATGTGTTAGTAGCAGGAGTAAAGCATGTATATTCATATGATCCCAAAGAGGCATCTATGTGGAATGTGTTATAACACGCTAACCAATTAACTTCCCATATCAGAGAGTAAACTTTCTTGTGCAAAAAACAGTCTCATCAGCTATGATGGTAAGGATATTTAAGAAATCATTATCAAAATAGTTAATGTGAAACCAAAAAGTACTGCTGAAGGGCTTGAAAAATGGCAACAGTGTAGAGCAAAATTTGACCCCCATGAAATTCTGATTCGAGTGTCCTAGGAAAAATCTGCTTTTTCTCTGACCAATATTTTCTATGGCAAAAGGAAAAAAAAAAAAAAAAAGACCGTGGTTTCATTTATAAAAGAGTGTAAGTACCTGGATTTAATAGGCCCATTAAGTCAGTTTTCATTTTTTAACCTCTGGAAAACTATTTAACAGTTCCGCAGCTCCTCAGAAAGTTACACAGAGAATTAACATATGATTCTGTAATTCCATTTCTAGACATCTATCCAGAAGATTTGAAAGCAGGTGCTTGTAGATCAGTGTTTGATGCAGCACTACTCACAAGAGCCAAAAGGTGGAAATAAACCAAGTGTCCACCAACAGGAAAGTAGATAAATAAACTGGGACATATGCATACAGTGAATTATTCAGCCTTAAAAAGGAACAGAATTCTGATACATGGCACAACATGGGTTGTGCATGCCCTGAAGCATTATGCAAGGTAAAATTAGCCAGACACAGAAGGAAAAATATTACTTGATTCCACTTGAATGAGGAACCTGAAACAGGCAAGTTCACAGAGCTATAAAGTAGACTGGGGGTTATCAGAGGCCAGGGAAGGGATGAATGGGGAATTACTTAATTGGTACAGAATTTCTACTGGAGATGATAGAAAAGTTGTGGAATGGATCATGTCGTTGGTTACACAATACTGTGAGTGTACTTAATGTTACTGAATTATAAACCTAAATCTTTAAAATGGTAAATTTTGTTATGTGTCTTTTACCACAACAAATGCATGAAATAGTATTTCTGGGTATGAAGTTATTAAAGCTGAGTATCACAAGGCAGTGAGTCTTTCTATAAGTTACTTTTTTTTTCTTTTTAATTAGAAAGAAACAACATCCACTGGGCTGAATATAAAAAAAATAAATAAATAAATCTATGAGGGGAAAAGGGGTCAGCTATTCCCTAAAACGAAAGCATCTAACCCTGAAATTCCCTAGAGGTCTAAAGGGTAACATACCATTCTGAACAAATCCCACAGAGCAATGAGAACTCTAGGGGTGTGGCGAACATTTCTTAAAAGGAAGTAAAGGCGGATTGAAGACATGAAACTGTCAATATTTGATTGGTTCTGAACTATGAGGAGGTCAGTTTTATTTGGTTCAACTTAACACCTGAAGGTTATGTTGCGACTCTCCCTACCTTCAGCTTAATAACGGCCCAGCCTAACCTGATTCCCTCCCAAATTCTCCACCTCTCTTTCTAAAACATCACTGCTAACCTGCAGGTCATTAACTGGGCTATGTGGGTGTGAAGAGAAAGGGGAGGGGAGAAGTTGTGAACTGCAATTCACACAGGAGCCAAGTAGCGATTTAGCCGATCAGGTTGATCACAGTCTACCTTGTGACTCTAGTTAGCTCAGGCTTTGAGAACACAAATGCAACATTGCTGATCTTCTAATTTTTCCAAAGCAGCCAAAACTCTGGATTGGGATTGAAATATTAATTTTTTAAAAAGTTGGCTCAATTCTTTAAAACACGATGCATGCCAAGGAAAACATCTGTAGGCCCAATTCCCCCCCACTCAGCTGCCAATGTGTCTTTTCCCCTGCTGCATACAGAAGACCCCACGACACAGAGTCCTTGCCCGAATAAATGTTTTGATGCAGTCCCTGAACGGTTCTAGAGTTTCCTTTCTACATCAAACCGCAGAGGAATGAGAATCTTTCCCATCTTCCACATCCTCTGCCCCCCACCCCCTTTAGAGAATCTTTCCCATCTTCCACATTCTCCCCCCGCCCCACCACTCCCTGTCTTTAGTTGGTCCAAGTACTAGGATTTGTTTGGAGGATCCTGGAATAGAAACAAGTTTCCTATCATCTGGTGCATATGTGCATCTGGGTGGGGAGATGTTGCTGAAAGTGGGCGGTAGGAATGGAAGATGGCATAAAGTAGGATAGTGTCTCAGCCTAGCCCTGGAGTTAGGACAACTTCTGGTGCCTGGGTGGGCACTCTGGCTAGGATTTGCCAGCCTTGAGATCGCCCCTCTCCAGCTTACTGTGGCACATGGATTTGTGAGTTTTCAGACCTAGCCAATTAAACTAGTTCCTTGTGGCTGAAAATGGAGAATTATTACAGAAAAAGAGAAAAGGGCAAAAATAAGAGAAAGGAAGATAAGAGTTTAATTTTGTTTCCACAGGATTTATCTGTTTTACCAGTTATTAAAAACCAGGACATGCCTCAAATGACACAATTACTTTTTGAAATGATATCTTTTAATTATACAAAAAGATGAATCTTGCATTGTTTTATAGACAATAGTCAAGTAAAATTCATTTTTACCTCTCATGTCATAGAAGTCTTCTCTAGCAGAGAAGACTTATCCGGACTCCTCATAAATATTTAACCCAAGGACAGCCTTTTCCCTTGGAATTTTAGCAAAACACACCCTACACACTCCACAGCATTTAATTAACCAGAGACCATTCTCAAGTACACTTAATTATAGGTCAGTTTTCTGACTATATAAATCACGGAAAAGGAAAGGAAATGACACAAAAGCCCTAGACTAATATAATTTATAGCTATCTGAACTCACACAAGGAAAGAATGGTACTATGCTATAATTAAAGATTAGGTTAGTGCCAAAAATCATAATTTTCTGCCTGGCTTTAAAAGCAAATGTCATGTTAATGACAGTTAACTTTTGATTACGCAGGGATGATTATATATAGTTTGTGGATTATCTATGCCCTCATTTTCTTTCCTTCTTCCTCATGTTGCTTTATTGCTAATTAATCCCTCTATCAGAATTCTGATTAAGGAAAGGAAGAGAAGTAGAAAATCAAATTAGTCATTTGGGCTGATTGTTCGCTGCCTCAGATAAAACTCTTGGTTAAGCTGGTGTGAAAAACGCCTTTCTGGATTTTGAGACTCTCCACTACTCCAGGACTTTTAACAAAGATGATCTGAAGTTGGGTACCCTGAGAAGGTTTACTAGTATGCTATAGATTATAGCCTCAGGATGATTTTCTGTCATTGTGTGACCTGAGGTGCCAACACCTACCAAACCTAAAGTTTTTCAGTGTACCAATGCATAAGACAGAATTTCAGTAATAATTCCGTGACCCCCATGCCTATCCCCCATCTCAGATTTAGGATGCTATTTACAAGGCATTCGCACCTGTGCTGTATTCCACACAAACATGGACAGGGCTATACTGGTTACAAGATGAAAACAAGTCTGAAGACACTCCTCTAAGACGTTGACTTTGGGACCCTAAGAGGTTTTTAGGGTTTTGTGTTTTTTTTTTTTAAAGGCACATTTAGTTCCTCAGCTACTACACTATTTCCCACAGTTAAGTTCCAAAACCCCTCCAGATCCTCTCAAGTAAACTTTTCCATTTATATATTCTCCCAAAATATCATGAAACAAAATTCACCTACTCTGTGCCAATTCATCAGTGGTGAAATCAAGAGAAGATTAAAAATGAGTGGCAACAATGAACAATCAGAGCTTGCTGCCAATGAACCTGCAATGAAAACAAGCCAGCAGACTGCCATGTTGCCGCGCTTCTGTTATGATTGTGCCATATTAGAGTAATCACGTAAGAAAGCAAAAACAAACAATCCAATTCTTGAATCTAAACAAGATTCCCTCATCCTGCCAGGCCTGCTCAAAAACACTCCACTGACTTCCCATCCGAAAGCCTCCCCCTAACATATGGCAGTGTGTTCCACATCCCAAGGATTGTGAAAAATCAGCACAAACCTAGTTTTCCAGTGTCTGCCTATAGAATCAGAAGTGTGAACGTTTCAGAACATTAGCAGATTTTTAAAATTAAACTCACTTCTGTGAAATCCGAACAGGCTATAGTATGAGCAAGGGCTGAAGCAAGGGTGGGTGGGGCAGAGAGAGACAGAGAGAGGGAAAGAAGGAGAGAGGAACATAGCTCCAAGAGGACAGGTTACTAGGCTCGCCTATATTGCCAGAGCCTTCTGGTCTTCTGTTGTTTTTAAAGGCATGATAGTTTTTTGTTGGTTTGCTTTGGAGGTTGCATGCCTATCATTACTATCATTACCAGAGAGAGAAAGGAATTACGTCCTTTTTCCTTTAACTATGGGAGCTCAGTGGGATGTATACATACAGAATGACATAATGCCTTTGTTCTATTCCTAAATAGAACAAAGCCATTGGACTTCTGTTTAAAACCTGCAACAGAGTATGAAAGTGCCTTATGGATTAAATTAGCCAGCTACAACCCATTACTGAGCTTTATGAAGAAAATGACAAAACATTAATAAACAGCCGCCTTTCAAAAATACCCACCTCTGGAAAACATAAGTTAATGCAATCATGGTCCAAAAGGAATGTAAACCAATATTATAATACCACATGATATGGTTCGTTAAACACTTCAAGTCTTTAGGGTGCTTTTCGGAATTGCAAAATATTTCTGTCATCTCCCCACTGTAATTTGGTACTCCAAAATACCATTAACTTTTAAATGTACCAATTTGCTTTTTGCTGCTTGATAAATCTTACTCGTCATTCATAGGCTCTAAATTCATTTTATGCTTTATGATAGCTCACTCAAAAACTTTTTCCAGTGTAGCAAATTCCTCGATAAGAAAGTTGGAAATAAAATGATATTTGGTCTTAACAATACAAGGAATATAGCCAGGCATTTTCTCCCTTGATATTAAAATTGATATATTCATGACAGGAAAAGTTCATAGTTTGATTAAGAAAGCAACCAAAACACTTACTAAAAATAAGTATAGCTACAGCAGAAGAGGTATGAAAGTATTAGTTTCATGCATTAGACTGCAAAAGGACAGAGGTTTCTGTCAATGGAGACTTTGGGCTTATTCATATACAATTTATAGACCCAGACCAAATCCAACTTAATAAAAGTAAGAAAATCATAGCGTATGGAATGATCATTTGGCAAATGTGTAAGTAAAAAAGACAAAAGCAATTGAAATCTTCAAAGTCATCCAAACAATACATTAAAAAGAGCTATTCTTACCAGAAGGATCTGCCAGATTATCTCTGGGTGACAATGATTCAGACTGAGATGTGCTGGTAACTTTTCCACCCCTCAGCCAGAATGGTAGGCAAGCAGTTATCCGACTAACGACCATTAAAGCATGGCATTTGATTTTTCACTCTAGAGAGAGCCACAATGGAATGGCTTTGCCTTTTCCCTCCTCTGGCTAGTTAGGAGGACCAAGGACACAGCTGAATTTCACAAGTCATGATGAACACAAAAACTCAGACAATACCTTTTGGCAAAATAACAATTGAAATGGCTCCATTATTTATCATTATGTCCTTCAAAGGGAACTTCATTGAGAGAGAAGCTGGGGAGTCAGCTTAAGAAAACAAAAACGTCCTTCTTTAAAGGTTCCAAGGATATTAAGAAAGGTTTTTATTCTCTTATTAGAATGTATGTCGTTTATTATCTAATTGGAAAGCACAAAGAAATATAAGGCGATATATACTTTTGGGTACTTCAGTTTATAATGTCAGTAGTTTAATATTTTGTCTGGTGTTTTCTTACTACGTCCTCTTCACGACAATAGAAATCCAAAGTAATGCTGGAAAACGTGATCATGAAAAACCTAGTTATCAATATTTTATTTCTCAAGTAAATTATTTTTAGAAGTCTTCAAAGGGCCATTTTCTAAAGAATAAGGTTTTTGACCTTGTCGAGCATTTGTCCCTCAGTGTTCTAACCATTTCTGTTCCTGATGAGGTCAGCTGTGGCTCCATGTGCACAGACATCAAGTCCCAGCTCGCTCTAACCATCAGACCGTTCTACCTCTCCTGGCTGGAAGAGGTCATGCTCTGAACACGTACAACTCTGCTCAATGACAAACTGTGAAAGATGAGCCATTCACAAGCCTAAGAAAGCTACCAAGGGTCAATACTCAATTTTATTTGAGTTAGCTTCTTGAAAAATTCCTTCTCATTGTAGTACATATTTAAGGACTTTTTAAAAACGGGCTTGGGGAAAAAAGACGTAAAATATTCTTTCCTAATACACTCAGATTTTAAACATTTTCATGAAGCTCTGTGAAGAAAATTTAAAGTGAAATATTTTTGTCTTCTTCCTCAAGTGAAAAGTCAACAGGACTCCTTTAAGAGACTGAAAAAGATGCAGAGAATGATCTGGAAGAACACTGTGCAGGATTTACATATTTTACCCTTGCTTATTTTTTTTTTTTTTATAGGAGATTCAAATACAAGGAAATAACCTTAAGTTGTTTATGTGTTCAATTATGTGTCTTCATTCCTCCAAGAAAATTATTTTTCTCTTTCATGAGATCATGGCCATACACTGAAATGTCACAAGTCTGAATCATATTTTATTTCAGTTTTCTGAAAGAAGATAGATTCCTTAGGTCTATTTAAATGAATCTGCTACTTCTCTCATTTAAGGATATTTTATTGGTAAACAAATTATATAGGCTTTCTCTCTTCCATAATGGTTAATTACTTTCTCTAAGCAATGAGAGAAATAAAAATTGAAGAGAGATTAACACCTCCATGAATTCTGTCAGTCATTAGTAGTTTTCTCAAACAAAATAGCAATTAATTATGCTTTAATCCCACTGGATGTTTCCTCATTAATAAATAATATTTTCCTGGCCACTTATCAAAGCCTCTAACAAACACACTCTCTCTCTGAATAACTTGTTGAATATAATACCATTTGTTCCTATATTTGTAATTATTAAACCTGTCTCATTAGCTAAATCTAATAAACGTAGCCCATGATCAATATAAAAGACTTTGAGGTCCCTGAAAAATTGCAACAGAAGGATTCAATATCTACATTTATCTATGCACATGTATAAATGTGTATGTGTGCTTAGAACACATTAAAATACATGTTTAATGAGCTCTTCAAAGTTGCTATTCAACATGAGTTTAATGTTGATCGAAATGATAGAAAAAAATAAATCTATCAACAACTTCACATATACAAACAAGAACTACCACACCTACCCAAGCCAGATCTTCCCACATCCTCCCTTCTGGTGCTGGGATTCTTATTTTTCAAGTTTTTATTAAAATTCTAGTTAATTGACATGCAGTGTGATATTAGTTTCAAGCGTGCAATATAGGGATTCAACACTTCCATATGTAACCCAGTGCTTCGCACACCAAGTACTGTCATATTTCCAGTGGGAGAGTTTCAGGGCTGTGACTGTGACTTTGAGACCCTGCTGGGGGTTCCTGCCTTCTTCCTCTTTTCCTGTGCTTGTCTTATAGATCAAGGAAGGGGCATCTACCACCCTAGGGGAGAGGCCCAAACTCTGAGGCATAGCAGAGCATATTTTTCATGAAACAAGTAAAAGATAATATAAAACACCGTCTTTCAAGTGGACTCCAAAATTTAATGATTTTTTGCTCATTGTGGAAATCAAAGGTATCTCAGGACATTGTTTGGCATTCAGCTGGAATCTCATCAAGTTTTCTACCAGATAAAATTTTGTGGAAGAAGGAATGAATTTAGAAACAAGTCCAGATAGGGCCAGAATGGTTAATCCTCCCCAAACTACTAGGACATTCTCTGATCTTGGGATAGAAAGTAAGTGCCTAGCTCATTCTACAAAACCTTAATGAGCCCCTACTCTACCAGCAGGACAGCCTTGTAGGGTTGTACCAGCATGCACTGTCCAAATCCAGTGGTTACCATTCACATTGTAGACAATGTAAATGAAGGCATATGTGAAGATTCCTATAAACACACAAATGAAAACTACAGGAGCTGTTTAGTGCATACTTTTTTGTCTTCACCCATCCTCCTTTGTACCACACACAGCGCTAGACTCTGAATGGATATATGCAAATTAGATAGCTCCTGCAAACTTCATTGAACAGATGACTTTTCTTCTGGTTTTGACAGATCTGCAGAACTGAGGTTGGGCAAAAGGAAGTCATAAACACAGGTATAAAAACAACCTATACAGGTCATTGGGATATTTTACTTCTAGTCCATAGAGGAAAGCAAAGAAATAAGGTGAAAAATAAACAAGGTCGGGCACCTGGGTGGCTCAGTTTGTTAAGCATCTGCCTTAGGCTCAGGTCATGATCCTGGAGTTCCACGATCGAGTCCCATATCTGACTCCCTGCTGGGGGGGGGATCTGCTTCTCCCTCTGCCCTTCACCCTGCTTGTGCTCTCTCTCATTTGTTCTCTCTCAAATAAATAAATAAAATATTTAAAAAAGAAAGAGAAAAAGAAAAAGGTCAAATTAAGAAAAGTCATAAATGACATGCCAAGAGATATGAGCTCTCATGTTTTTGGAGTGTAGGAGAATTTTCAGACAAGAAAGAGAATTGGGTACATGCTTAAAAATATACAAAAAATGTAAGGCATTAATCATATAAGTCAGTGGCTCTTCCCAAATTCTATTCCATTCGGTGAGGGATACCTGTGTAGTTAAAAGCTTGGATTGTGGAGCGAGACTGCCTGTGTTTGAATCCCAACTTCACTAATTACAAGTTGGGTGGTATTGAGCAAATTGCCTAACATTTTGGTATGTATTTAAGTTTCCTTACTTCTTTGAGGCTGCATAGCTGATTGTGTCACTCTAAGAATTAAACAGTTCCTATTTGAAAAGCATTTAGAATTGTGCCTGGCACACAGTAAGCCCTGTAGTAAGTGTTGGATAGTAAACAAGTATTAACTCCTATCATGCTCCAGGCATCAGGAATGTAAAAATAAAGAAGACAAGAAACCACCTGCTCTGACATAATTTCTAAAAAGCAGCATTTAAGACCCTAGCAAGTGGTTTTCATTGGTTTTCTTTAATGACTGAATTAAAATTACTTTGGTTTGGGGAATTTTGTTGATAATTTTAAGACCATAAGTACAAACCATAATTTTCAATTCTAATAGGATGCATAGATACAAAGTTAACGGTGGTAAAGCCTCCATCCCTAGATTCATTCTACCTCCTCCCACTTCATTTTCATTCAGAATCATAAAGGGAAAGACCCCTAGCATATGGCCCCCAAAAGAGAGCTTTTTGCACTCTGCCTAAATTCAGACAGCTGTGGTGTTGCAATTTAGCTTGACACAGAGCCTACTGTGTCAAGTCTGAACAGACTCCAGAACACTGTCACTTGCTTAAAAGAAACTAGATTTGTAACTTACTAAGCTATCACACGCCATGTTAGATTATTATTAACAAAGAGGGCTGAAAAGACAGGAGAATGGCATATCAAAACAAGCAGAATGATATACATAATTCCTTGTCATTAAAAACAATTATTCATATTTACTTCATTATAAATTAGTTTTCCATAATAATTTTTTTAAGGATTTCATTTTTAAATAATCTCTACACCCAACAGAAGGCTTGAACTCACCACCCCAAGATCAAGGATAGCGCACTCTACACAGTGAGCCAGTCTTGTTTTCTGTAATTATTAAGAATATGTTGAAGGAATCAATTTCCAAGAAGTAGTGTTGGTTGGCCAATGTAACAGCATTGCCCAGACACAACAGGTGAGCCATGTTAACAACACAAATTTTGGCATCAGGCTGAGTTTGGAAGTTCTGTTTCCTCTCAAAGTGCTAAGGAACAGCACTTAGAGATGGGTAAAAAGAGAGAGCCAACAGTCAGGGTTTAACAACCTCGCTGCTAAAAATGAGCCATAAATTACTAGTTTTGTTTTTTTTTTTTTAAACTCAATGACTTCAGAATCTAACACAGTGTTTATAATTATGTTAGGGACTCAATAATTATTTGTGTAATGAATGAATAATGACCAGTGTTTTACTGGCTCTTTATTTTTTTGCTTAAAATTATATTTTCAAACAGCAGGATAAAATTGCTCTCCTTTGCTCTTTCATAGGTGATAGCTCCAAACCATCATATTATAAACTATAGCTCTGGACATTTTTCCCCTTAAAATGCATTTTTATTGAAAATCATTGGTCACTTTTCTGCTTACTCTCAGAGCTTGGTGAGATCTTCCTATAATTTATCCATAAGAAAAGCTACCATAATGTGCAAACGCAGAGATTTCACTATGCACTCTAACTTCCAAATCATTTACTAAAACATCAAGTAAGGCTAGGACCCACATTCATCTCTTAAGGGATTACATTAGTGACCTATTGTCCTCTCTCAGTTTTCTCTCGAAATACTTGGAAATACTTTCTCTTCATAAATGAGCATGCTAATTAAGTATCATTTTCAAAGGATATTTTTAAATTCGGCAAGATGGTTAAAAGAATATTCCTATCATTGGTTTCAGATCACATATTTTCTAAAGCTCTTTAAAAAAAAAGGCATTTCAATGTATACACTAAAGACTAGGAGAAAACTTGATCCAAATACTAATAGTGATCATTTCTGATGTTAAGATTTTTTTTTTCCTGTTTCAAGGTTTGTCATATCCCAGTACCTAGTTGGGCTCTTAAAACAACCCAATTTCTAGGCATTATTAATGCATAACAAGGATAATCTATTTTACCAGATTGTTCAGATCACAACATGAGCCCTAAGAAACAAGAGATTATCTCTATATGGAAGAAAAATGCTTGTATAATTGGAGGGACTCTGAGAATTTAGGGCCTGGGGATGTGAGCTAACCACCAGCATCCACCTGCGGAGGGACAGGGAGGAGTTAGCGGCAGTCTAAGAAAACTCAGAAGCACAAGCAGACAGTGAGACCACACAGCTGCTGAGGAGAACACCTCACACTGAAAAACCAGACCCATGAAAAAAGAACTTTCAGAGGTTGAGTCTAGATTAAAAATGCTTAAGACTGTAAGAAGAGAAAGAACAATTGCTTAGCTGAAAGAAAAATCCTTAGAAATTGAAAAGGATTCTTTTAAGTGGAAAAGCATTTCCAGAATTAAGAACTATCTGTTGCCCTTAGGTCTTTTTGTCTTTATATTTGATAACGCACAGAGCTATTCAAGTTACTTAATAGATGGGCTATGCTCTGTACAAGTACAGACTGTTCTTTGAATATGTGGCGCAGATAGATTGTACTTTTGCTACGAGAAACATCTGATGGTTCAAATCCTGTCCACTAAGATCAGGGTTACTTTTGTAAGGGGTCGATTAACCCCGTCACTGGTAACACTGTATAGGCAATGGAAAGGTTGACAACCCTTATGAACTCAGGACTTCCAGTAGCGTAAATCCACTTACACCTCAAAATTCTACCATCAGGTGAGTTTTGCTTTTCCAAGTTGCTTCTCGTCTCAGTAAAGTTAAACTCTGACTTAAGACGCTCTGTGCAAAAATATTTATAACCCCTCGGAGTCTCCTCTGTCCCTATTAAGCCCAGCAATAAAGCTATCATTTTGTACAAATTTGGTGAGGATCTGTTTTGCGAATGCATCTACACCACAGGAAACAAAGTAATCCCTCAGATGTGTTTGTCACTTTTGTTGCAGAACACAGTAAATTTTACCTTTTCCTCTGCAGGCCCCCATCAGTGTGTACAGAAAACATGCAAAATCGCTAGCAACCCCTCACACCAACTCATCTGAATGCATATCAAAATGTCTACAGGGTATGCTTTTAAGAAATAAAATTTAGCAAGATTAGAATGTTGAGACAAAAGTATAGATTGGAGAGTCTCTATCCATAATACACAGATCAGTGGTGGCTAACAGTATTTCTTGGTACGTGTTTAGGGAATAAATAGTCCTTGACTATAGAAACTTTCAAAGTCACAGGTTCCTTTGCAAGTATCTGGGCTCTGACCATATATCTTCGGCTTCTGTTGGAACAGCTGCAGACACTCAAGTCTTTAAGACCTGATAAATAAGCACACGTTAGATAGAGCTTTCAACCCAATACATCCCGCAACCAAAAACAAAGATCATGGGCACCGCATCCCACTGCTGTGCAGAGGCTGTGGGGCCTACAGGATTGCCTTATAAAAACCAATGCATTATATGCATTTTTAAATTATTCTTTTAGGACAATGAATATGTAGAGCAGATAGATTGTACTCTTGCTATCTACTTTCTTGAGGATTGAGAACTGAGGAATTCAGAACAAGGTGTGGTATTCCTATAAACTGCTAAATAGATTTAATGAAAATTAAGCTCCTTCATGGAAATTTCCAGGTTTTGTTTTGTTTTTGTTTGCTTGTTTGGTTTTTTGAGGATTGAGAACTGAAGAATTCAGAACAAGGTGTGGTATTCCTATAAATTGCTAAATATGTTTAATGAAAATTAAGCTGCTTCATGGAAATTTCCAGGTTTTGTTTTGTTTTTTGTTTGTTTGTTTGTTTTTTCCTAGAAAGATCCTAGGGTATAGTTAAATATCACAGACACTGAATGAAATATTTGATTTGATACCATAAGGACAAATATGGTTCTGCGAAGTGTAACTTCAAGATGGGGGCAGTTAGAGAAAGAGCACTACTGGATCCATGTACCCTGCTGCTGTAGTCATGGACAGAAGTCCCTTCTTCTTACCTTTAAGAGTCATGTGTGTACTCGGCAAATTAATTCAATCAACCCCCCATGGCTCTTGTTTGGAAGATCAGCTGAGTTATGGCAAGAAAACATTAAGACTGGCCTCTTCACTTAATTTCTCAAGCCAAGCACATTTGGTTGGAGAAGAAGTTAATGATGGGAGTATCATATTAAGCTTCATTTGGGTAATTGATCCTTTATCTAACAATACAACTATCTCAATAGTGTAATTTATTCATACAGCTGCCCAGGATAGAGCACTTGGGAGCTCTGGTTTTCAAAAGCATGCAATATATTTACTTATGCTTTCCCTGTTGTCTTCTCCTGCTCTGGTGAACCCCAAACCAAATTCCTTATTCTTGTCACAAAAATAGCCTTGATCTCCCCCACTTTCCTTGGCAACCCTATTTTCTTAATCAGGCTCAGACACTAAGTCCTCCTTCTTACATACCGGTTATACTGCAAGTCACCAAGTCCTGGTGACTTGTTCACATCTCCAATGAGATCTTAGCACCATTCACAAATAATTGTTCCATTTCTCAGGGTGTATCTACTTTTTGTGGGTCAGTACTATTTCTTCAGTTGAATCTGTATTTGAGGGCAAGGACGTTATTATTTGTAATCAAAACACTACAGAATTTAAAAAGTTATAGAGAATTAATTTGTTGCTGTGAAAGCGTGCTTTGATTCCTACCACTTAAGGTGACCAATACTCCAAAAATAGTTTCAATTTTATGTTTTCACTGGAATCTGGCCCAGCGTTATTATCGTTCTTTCTGCCTATCTTCTAATTTATGAATATCCTACTGCTTTTGCCTCATCCTCCTTGTTGAAAGACAGCATTGGGATCCCATAGGACATGAAAATGCCAAGATGTATCTTTTTATTGATAACCTGCTTCATTCCCAAAAGAGTGGAAGGGGCTTTCATAACTCTATAACCATGAAGAGATTTCTTTTAAAGGGAGATATGAAAAACAAATACAGCAAAAGATTAACTGTCTATAAACCTAGTTATGAGTAAGTGGAATCTGTCATGTTTCCTGTGGTTTTCTTTTTTTCTTTGAGATTTATTGTATTTATTTGACAGAGATCACAAGTAGGTAGAGAGACAGGCAGAGAGAGAGAGAGAGGGCAACAGGCTCCCGGCTGAACAGAGAGTCCGATGCAGGGCTTGATCCCAGGACCCTGAGATCATGACCTGAGCTGAAGTCAGAGGCTTTAACCCACTGAGCCACCTAGATGCCCCAATATTTATTTTAGAGAGTGCTTGCAAGCGCATGCCATGGGAGGAGGCAGAGGGAAAGAATCTCAAGCAGACTTCCCACTAAGCGTAGAGCCTTTGTGGGCCTGAGGATCATTACCTGTGCTGAAATTAGGAAATGGACGCTCAACCTCTTGAGCCATCCAGGCACCCATTTCCTGTGGGTTTATATTGTTACAAAAATTATACAATTAAAAATAAATTAAAAATAAGTGAGAACAATATATTCTTGCACTTAGTGAGTACTTGAATATCTTGGGTGTGCCACACAGAGCATGAGGTTATAGGGATATAATTTTTGTTTCATTGATAAATGCTCCTCTGAATTAGATCTTTATTACTATGTACTCATCTGTGCCGAGAGGATATTGGAGCAGGAGTAAGGAAGATAGTGGGAGTGTTCAGTCCAGGAACAGGTGTATGCGATTGCTTTATCTGTAGAAAACTCTTAAATAAATACCGGATGAAAGTCTGCAATTTATTGCCATTGTACTTCTGCAATTCTACACAACTTCAGGGATAAAACATTCCTTGTCACTGGGGCCAACTGCCACCACAGTCCCCCCCCCCCTTTCAGGATACCAGCAGTCTGTGCAGCTAAAGGCCACTTTTCTTTAAATACTTAGAAAGCTGTAGCTGAGCCACAGAAGTCAAGGTGTATTGCCCAGCACTATGCATTTTTCATAGGCAGGGCTCATCAGCAGCAGCTCTTTACATGCACCAAGCACTGGACAGTCCTTCACGCCATGAACTCCTTCATACTTCACATTGTTCCTGTAGCGTAAGGATCCTACCCTATAAGAAGTTAAGATACTGGCCTAAATCACACCCAGCTCCTAAAGCTAGGCTTGGAACCCAAGCTTAGAGGTCATGTCTTTTAAAGTACAATGCAGTGCTCCTTCCAAAAAACAGGACCGGGACTAGAACATTGGCAGAGTCACATACCCTTGGCAATAGGGTTGTTTTGTGGCTTTATATAGTCAATGAACAAAAATGCATGGGGCTATGCTGCCCAGTAAAGCATCCACCAACCACCTGTGTCTCAAATTTCAATTAAAAAGTCACTTCTTCCTTTATACTAGCCCCATTTCTTGTGTGCCACAGCATCTGTGGCCAGTAGCTAACATACTAAACACAGAAGATACAGAAGATTTCCTTCACCACAGAAGGGTCTATTGGACTATCCTGTTCTAGGCTAAGGTTTTCTCAACTGTGGTTCCTCAGCAAGTCCAAGAATGTAAAAGTTAATTTGGATGACTCTTGTCACAATTTTCTCAAAGACGATGCAAGTTGACTCCCATTCTAGATACAAGAAATGCATTAGGACATTGGGGCTGGCTTCTCTCTACTGACTCCCACCGAAAAGAGAGGTTTCTGAATGACTACAAGAACTGCAGAGCTCATGGCTAGACGACCATGGTTACTATAGTGCACACAGTTGGAGTCTAGACCCAACCGAGTCACCAGACTTTGTACGTGAACATGCCATACACCTCAATGGGCCTCAAGTGTAGTACAATTTGGCCTGTTGATTTCTTTCTTTTTTTTTTTTTTTTTTTAAGATTTTATTTATTTATTTGACAGACAGAGATCACAAGTAGGCAGAGAGGCAGGCAGGGGGAGGTGGGGAGAAGCAGGCTCCCCACTGAGCAGAGAGCCCAATGTGGGGCTCAATCCCAGGATGCTGGGATCATGACCTGAGCCGAAGGCAGAGGATTCAACCCACTAAGCCACCCAGGCACCCCGGCCTGTTGATTTCTAAAATCTCTTTCTGTTGAGATTTTTCAGCAGTTACAGCCATAGAAACCATCTTCTTCACTTCTTCTCACTCCAAATTGGTAGTATTTTTAAGAAAGTTAAAACATTCACCTCAATCCAGAATCACAAGGATTCTTTCCTACTCCACCAATCTTTAAGCTTCATAAGTTCTTAACTGTAAGTCTGTCCAGACCCATTTATATTCTCGAGGCTCCTTAGTAATTCCACATGATCTGGCCAGCTGTCTTCAAGATTAAATAGGTATCTTTTAGGCAATCCTTACACCTTGCCCTAAGCAAGGGGCCTCTAAGGTTAGAGCTGAGTCTACTAGGGTTTATTCTGGATACCCATGCTCAGGATTCCAAAAAGCAAATTGGCAGAGCTGAGACTTGGCCTCTACATGCTGCACATTCAGAATAGGGGGAGAACAAGTAAAAACGAATGCCTATATAAGGTTTTAAATAGCGATTCTATAATTATTGGTAGATCTCAATGGATTTAGTACATCACTAATTATACTGCATTACTGTCAAATGAATTCTTTTAGCATGATTAATGTTATTATGCCAAATCCCAAATTAATTCACAATGAGTATCTTAAAGTCTCAGCAATGCTTTAAAAGGAGGGAAAAAAAGGATGACAAATTAAGCTGGGCCATTATAGTGAAATAGGGAGAGGTTTGCTATCTAAGCACTTCAAATATATTGCTAGAATTAACCTATATATTTATGAAGCACCCTTCTGGTCTTAGTTCAATTGTGCAGTAGATTTCCCAGCTGGGAAAATAATGTACTAAATGAATAGTTCAAATACCCAGTCTCTTGACCTTTTACCCTTGTCTGAACATTTCTATTGTTTGTGTGTCTTTTGTTGTAACCTGCCGCAAGTCATCATTTTCTAAGTCAGCAGGATATAAATAAAGAAGGCAAGAACAAAGAAATTATAGTCTCTTTGTCAATTTTTTAAATTTATAATTATCCAGTGATTTTTCTGAAACATTTAGCCTTCTCCTGTTATCTCCAGATCTGATATCCCCTAGCTATGTTGACCATGGAGACCCTAAGGGTTTACACTCTGAAACCCCCTCCTCCCCACTCTCTTTCAGCAAGAGATTCTCAGCAGAACTGGGAACAGCCAGCTGTAGCAATGAGCATTCCATCTTTCCCTTCTGAAGGCAAGGCTTTGTATTTTGGACTCAGACTTGACCCATGTTTGTTTCCCACCATCCATGAGGTAGTCTAAGGCAGTGATTAAGAGAATAGATTTGGAGGTAGGCTTCTTGTATAGCCAGGCTTTCCTAAGATATGTAGGAGTTAAGACAAAATATTTAACTTCTACTCAACTTAGTGTCTTCATCTGTGAAATGGGAATAAGCACCTCCTATAAATGGATACAGCACAGGATTGCTGTGAAGGTAACTTAAAAATGCTGCTGAAGGGGTTGAGTGGGTTCAGTGGGTTGAAGCCTCTGCCTTCGGCTCAGATCATGATCCCAGGGTCCTGGGATCCAGCCCCGCATTGGGCTTTCTGCTCAGCGGGGAGCCTGCTTCCCTTCCTCTCCCTCTGCCTGTCTCTCTGCCTACTTGTGATCTCTGTCTTTCAAATAGATAAATAAAATCTTAAAAAAAAAAAATGCTGCTGAAATCAAGAGCATCATCTTCCCTAACACAGAGTTCTGTGTATCATGTTTTGTGCCAAGAACGTGGCAAGCTATATGTTTTTTTTCACCATGTGTCTTCATTTTCCAGGCTGACCCAGCCAGACTGGCAATGGCAGAACCAGATCTGAACCCGGATTATTGTATACTAGAGCGTGTGTTATTAAACTCTGACACAGAATTTCTTTCAGAAATACTTTCCTTTGAAGAGGAAGGTGGTGGTATCCTCATTTTACATGAGGAAATGGCATCTTAGCCAAATTAACTTGCCTCAGCTCATAGAATCACGGTGGTTAGAAGTAGGGATTGCACGGCATCTCCCGACCCCAGGGCAGGACTGAGCTGAGGTCAGCTAGGAAAGCAGCAATGTTGGGCAGCTCTCCTGGTCGGCAAATGCATGAATCAATGCCAGAATCAAGGCAAGTTCTGTGAATTGTTGTATTATTGAAGAATTGCTGCATGGTGTCACTAATTGCAATCCTTCTACACAAATGATCCTACACAAATTCTTTTCCTGCCCTTTTTGTTTCTTGGTCTTGGTTCAGAAGTATTTCAGTGAGTCCCGGCATCAGGAAAAGGCCAAGGTGTGTTGATAAAAAACTCAAACTGTAACAACTCACTGAAATTCTTTTCACTAGGACCTGGGGCCATGTGTCTTAGTAGGATAAGAATGCCAGAGTGAGGATGAATGGGCAGGGGGCTAGCACTTGGCATCACTAAGGAAGAAAACTCGAGTAGTTTTGGGGGGACAGATAGTATAGTCTACACTAGACTGTAAAGCATGAGGGGTGGGTGGAGAGGGCTGAAGGAGCTTCAGAGACTTGAAGGGCAGCCGCAGGGATGCTCCTCACTGACTGGGTGTGGAATCAACATGTGGCTGAAAAACAAGGTAGGGAACTCCTTGGTCCACAGACACACACAGTCAGCAAGACCGGGGATAGCCATGTTGATGCAAAGGTCACAGGAAGACTTTGCTTTCAGCCAAACCAAACCAAAGTGTGCTCCAGCGTCTGAGTCAGGGCTGAACTTAGGAAAAGATGGAAGAAAGGAGGGGGTATGGGTAGCACAGACTTCCAGGAACTGCTGGCTTCCAAGAGCAGAGGGAGGCAGAGAAGTTCATTGGGGGGGGGGTATTCCTGTCCCCCCACGCCCCCACCCCACCGCAATGGTTATAGAATGAAAGTATGTGGCACAGCACTGGACACATAACAGGATCTCAATATATAGATTTGGAATGAAATCATGAACTAAATCATCAGCTGGTCAGCTTACAGTTGATAATCACCAATCGCTGGGACCACTTGAGGTTTAAAAAATTAGGAATTACCTCCCGGCATTTTCTGATTGGGAGACTATATAGCAACCTGGACTTAACACATCTTTCAAAAACAGCCATCTAATGACCCTGGCAGATGCCAACTTGACTTGTCTCCACCGCCTTGGCTTTTGGAGGCATCTGCACCGGCCAGCCTTGACCTAAATGCAGGGCTCTAATAGTGGGAATTCTAGACCACAGGAGGGAAAGCAATTCCATAGAAAGCTTCAGAAAGCTAATGAGGAGTGAAAGGGGCTTTGATTTGCCCTGAAATCATGTCACCTAAACAGGACAGTCTCACTGTGCTTCTGCTGGGGATGTGCTATAAAGGCAGCACCCAGTTGAAAGATGATGGACAAAGGTGAGCACAGCTAATGGGGGCTGATGAAAGCTTGAGCCACGGGCAGCAGTTGGCTCGGGTCTGAGTTCATGACCCATGCATCTGAAAACAAGGCCACAGACTGTGGCATCATCACGGATGGAACGGCACGCGGTATGTGGGACAGAAAACACAACCGGGTGTCAGGAAGGAAGAGTTCTTGTCCATGGCAGTGGCCACCAAGTACTGTGACCTTGCCAGAGGTCACATCCCCTTCTCCTTAGTTCTTTATCTGGAAAATGAGGGAATAGAATAGATTTCAACCTCCAGTTTTAAATTTACCTGATGAGGCCACAGGAAACTAAATGCTCAAGCTGAAATGACGGACAGAGACCTGCAAAAGGGAGGGGACAATGGGGAGAGGAGAAGAGGACTGCTTTTGCTACAATATTTAGATTTATTGATTCCAAGTTTCCCCATTTTAAATCTCTGATCATCCTTCCTATGTTGGTTGTAAGGTGATGGCTCTATTTTAGATTGAGGAAGTAATCTGTTCCACAAATAGAGGAAGACTTCTTTCGGATATTACCTTAATTGGGGGTGGGGATGGACTGTTTAAGGACTTTGCATTCTTTGTTTGTATGTAAATGGTGCTGCTGATTGCCAAATTAAAAGAAGTCCCAGCAGGACCTCTTCATGAAAACACTTGGTTAACAGCTAGTTCACATTGTTAGTGTTCCGGAAAAGTAATAAAATTGCTTTTTATTTTCAAATAATCTTAAATTCAGCCTTCAGTTTGTATGACTGGCAATCTCCCAATTCTGTAAACAGAAATTTAACTGTTACCCTCTCCCTATTACCCAGGGGCTCCCAAACAGGTTTAACAATATTCTGCCAGTTTTTTTTTTTTTTAGCTGAGGCCATCTCTCTAAAGAAGTCAACTGAAAGTCGTGTTACATATATATATATAAAATAAATAAATGTGTCTAAACAAAGTCATCACAAATGAGTATTAAAGCCCATGCATTGTATTTTGTAGGTGAAGACCTCAGGCCCTAATACAGCTAGCTATTCTGGACTTTTCTTTCATACAAGTGCGCTATCAAGGCTAATCACAGTTAAGCTGCACCACAGGAAGCCACAAATGAGGAGGAATGAGAAGCTGCTCAAGTTAGCTCTCTGAAAAAATCTGATGAGAAGTAATTAAAGGCACCGTGGCCAAGAGGGAGAAAGTACAATTAAAAGTCAGACCAGGAACCAGAAAAGCATACCATCCCAGGCTTTCCCAAATCTTGGGAGTAAATATATTTATGATCTTGGAGCCAAAAAGAAACAGGGAAATTATGGCCAATTTTCCTAGATCACCATTATCAGAGTCATAAGAGTTGACATTTATTAAGCTCTCCATGCGCTTAATGCTGTGAGAAAGTACTGGTGACCTAATTTAATTTCCTTACGCTAATATGAAGTAGATACTATTGTTATTCCTATTTTACAGAGGAGTAAAATAAATCAGAGCGGTTAACTTATCCAAGTCACCCAGTAAGGATGAAGGAAATACTATATCAGATTCCATTCTCCTAGTCACAAAACTCAGCCACCATTGAAAGAATCTATTTTTTGAGTGTGATCAGTCTTCAAGTTTCATATGCTATTCTTAGTGAGAAATTAACATGCAATTCATCTGTTTTAAGGGTACAATTCAGTGATTTTTTTTTTTTTTTAGTGAATTTACAAAAATGTACAACCATTGCCACAATCCAGCTTTGAAACTTTCCCTCACTTCGAAAAAATACCCTGTGCTCATTTTCAGTCAATCCCCGTTCCCTCCTAGGCTGTCATTTACCTGTTTTCCAAGTTTGCCTTTTGAGACATTCTCTGTAAATGAAAACTTACAGCATCAAGTCTTTTGGTATCTGGGCCCCTTCACTTAGAAGAATGTTTTTAGGTTCAACCAGGTCAGAGCACACATTCGTAGTTTGTTCCTTTTTATTACTGAATATTCTGTTTTATGGATATACCATATTTTGTTTAGCCCTTCATCGGCTAGACATTCGGATGATTTTCAGTTTTTGTTATTATTAATGATGCTACTCTCAGCATTCCCTTTTAAGTCTCTACATGGACTTGTGGTTTCATTTTTCTTGCCTAAAGTCCCATGGACAGACTTCTCGATTGCATGGTATATTTAGTCAGGGTTTTAGAGTGTTCGCTTTGGCAGCATATATACTAAAGTTAGAACATTTAGCCTTCTAGAAAATGGTCTGTTTTCCAAAGTAGCTCTACCCCATTACCACCAGCAATGTATGTTGTTTCTGGATTCTCCATATCTTGACCACTATTTGTTTTGTGTACTTGCATCTAACCATTCTAGTGGCTAGGAAGTAGATGTGGTCTTTCCTAAAGACAAAGGACCTTGTCTTTGAACATCTTTGTGTACTTTTTTTTTTTTTTTTAAAGATTTCATTTGTTTATTTGACAGAGAACACAAGGAGGCAGAGAGGCAGACAGAGAGAGAGAGAGAAGCAGGCTCTGCACGGAGCAGAGAGCCCGATGCGGGGCTCGATCCCAGGGTCCTGGGATCATGACCTGTGCGGAAGGCAGAGGCCCTAACCCGCTGAACCACCCAGGCGCCCCCATCTTTGTGTACTTCTTCAGGGAAGTGTCCATTCAAATCTTTTGCCCATATTTAATTGGGTTTTTCTATTGTTCAGTTATATGCTGCTTTATATATTCTGGGTACAAGTACTTTCCCATATATATGATTTGGAAACTTCTACTCTATGACTTGCATTTATTTTCTTAATGTTTATTTAAGCATAAAATTTAAGTTTTATTAAATCGATAAATCATGAAATTGATAAATTCAACAATTTTTTTTCTGTGAATTACTTTGGTGTCCTACCTAAAACCTCTAACTAACCCAAGGGTCATGAAGATATGTAAGTTTTATAGTGTTCTTTCTTCTATTTAGGGTTGTGCTCCATTTTGGAATTAATTTTTATTTGCGGTCTGGGTAAGAATAATTTGTTCCCATTGAAGTGCCAGAGTTTACAAAGAATCTTGTTTCCTTCTCCTCCTCCTAAGAATTATGAAAGTTGTCAAAATACAGAAAAGTTGAGAAACTGTGTATACCCATAAAGCACTAAGGCTCTGTAATCATTAACATTAGATGCAGTCACTTTAAGATTCATCCTTCCAGCCATCTATTAGTTCATCTTTCTGATGCATTTCAAAGTAAAATTATTTAATTAGACTTTAACACATTAACAATACATCTGAGTTCAAAATTTTTTCATTCTATTTACAAGGTAAAAATTCATTGAAATGCACACATTTTAGGTATAAATTGAAAAAATGACAATTGAAAAAAATGTTCATGCAGTTTCCCATATTTTCAAAAAGTTGTTTAAGTCTCAAATCTTATCAGGATAGGAAAGATACAGATCACCCCCTAAGTTTTCCTTACATCCCTCCCAACTCAAAGCACCACTGTTCTGATGTTTTGACCCATAAATTAGTTCTACCTCCTCTTCATCTCCATAAACCTACACACAAATGTAATTTCATTTATGGGCATTTCATTTCATTGTATGGGCATACTGCGGTTTGCTTATGCATTCCCTTGTTGGACACCTGGGCTGTTTCCCATCTTGAACAAGTATGGAAAAATCTGCTATGTACCCTTTTATACAATTCTTTGGATAACTAACACTTAGGAATGAGGTTGGTGGGTCATAAAATAAATAGCATATGTTATGAGCAAGTACAAGACTTTTTCCTAAGTGGTGGTACCATACTATACTCCCACCAGCAGCAGAGGAGATTTCCAATTATTACTCATCACCACCATCATACTTTGAGTGAGGAAAACCCCACTCTCAGAGAGCATATATTACTCACTAGAACATCAGATATCATCAGTATCACACAGAGGAAAAGAATAGTTCTACAGTATGTCTGGAGGAAATGGGTAATTTAACTAGATTAGCCTTCCATTTTACAAATGGGAGACCAGAACCTTCTCCCCGGGTGCTCTAAGGGATACTGAGATTTAGCACAAGCCCTGGTATAAAACATCACCCATCAAGTGACATGAGATTATGTTAGTCTTGCTCTCTTACTCCCATTCTGTGGGGCTCTAGGAAAATTGGGGTAGAAGAGCAAAAATGCTGCTTGTCCCTACAATTCTGGAATTTCCAATGGTCTCTTTTCTTCGCCGTGACTGGGGTGAAAGCGAATGCTGTCCTACCCTTGCAACCATAAAGCCAGCGCTCTTTTCTGTGACCTACTAATGCTTTCTGGGAGTATTTTTTTCTTTGCTCTTAACTCAGACGTAAACACAGACATCTCTGTTTGTACTCTCATTACACAGAAATAAACTGATATTGACAAACCTGGGTTTTTATTAATTCTCCTTGTCAAACAGAGTCAACGAACCTCCTTGGAGCTTCTGAATGCCTTCCACTTCTGATGCGCAGCAACACTCTGCTCTAGCCTTGCATGTAGCTGCCTCTCTCCCCTAGCCCTCTGAGCTCACTTCTGTCCTGCCTCTCCCTTTAGGCACAAGGACTTCCCTTGCCTTCGTTTCTTAGCATCCAGTAGAAGGAATGGGACTTTGAAGCCATCTCTACAGGTTGGTCATTGCATTTAATGCTCTACCTCCCCATGTGTTTGTGTAGACCACAGCTGAACTGATTACATTTTCAGAAGCATACTGTGCAACAAGGTTGCCATGGCTCAGAGTGTCACAGAATCTCACCTGTCAGCTGGAGCAGATCCAGACTCATGTGTCACAGACAATGCTGCGTGGCAAGCACATCCAGAAGGCCTGAAAATGGTTTTCCCTTTCCCTTTCTCTTTAAAAAAACAAAACTTGGGCATTTACTCTCTGGTCAGAAATTGTTCCAATGGATCAGCCATGATTTCCTAGCAATTCCGGAGCACAGTCTTTCTTTGGTCTAGAACTGCCCTGTATGTTATGACAGCCATTAGCCACATGTGGCTAGTGATCAGTAGAAACATGGCTTCTCAGAATCGAGATGTGCTGCAGGTGTGACATGTGCCCCGATTTTAAAGACAGGACAAAAAAGGTTAAAATTTACCCATTTTTAAAAATACTGATAGTATACCCAAAATATTTCGACATCTAAAGGTAAGTAAAATTAAAATTAACCTCACCTGTGTCTTGTCTTTTCTCACTGTGACTATTAGAAAAATTAAAATAACCTATTTGAATTGCATCACATTTCTATTAGATGGCATGGGTCTAGGGCATTTTAAAAGAAGGCCTTTTCTTTCCAAATAGTTTATCCTTGTTGACATCAACCTCAGCATCTCTTCACTGAAGCCAAACGAGTAAGCATTTCAGAAATACCTCTTTTATAGAAAGTCTTTTTCTTTTCCCTCTTTTCCCTAAGGACACAGTTTTAAATGGCCACTTCTATCTTTCAAATCAGCTTTTTAAGGCCAAACAATATGGATCTCCACAGAGCTACATACACAGTAACTGGGTCTCCCATGGAAAGGAAAAGTATTATATCCAGCTCAGTTAGTCAGACAACCATGTACAATGTCAGAAACAGATCACAGTGAGGCGTGTTTGTAACTTACATGTGGTCAAAACAGGCTAGTTGTGCCTCTGTTACAAAAGTACTGAGATTCCCACATCATTTTGACCACTCTGTTGTAAACATCATCAGCATAAGGTGTTGTAGGTACCAAATCCAGAGGATTTGCCTCTTCCTGTGAGCAGGGTGAGGCCCATCTGAGAAGGCACCATACTTGTCTTGTCCTGCCTTCAATACTACTGTACCATCATCACAGACTTCACAAACTTCAAGGATTCCATGAATGTCAATATTCTAGCAAATGCAAGGGCCCTCTCATTACCGACGTGCCATAGGAAAGCCTGGGAAAAGGTCACTGGTCAAGAGATCTGAGCATATATGGGACCTCTCAGTGCTGCTAAGGAACGTTAAAGCAATTAAGCCTTCCATGCCTCAGATCCCTGAGCTGGGGGCCTACAGAAGGTAGAGTGGCACAGGATTTGGGATGATGGCACCTCAGATTCCCTAACACTGTGTAACGAATGTCATGGACTATACCATTCCACGTGCAGCTGGCACTGTCTTGGCCATGCCCCTGTAGCTCCCTGTGGTTGTAACTACCTTAGCATCCGATGGACTTGTGCCTTCTTCCACTGCATAGAGACAAGCTAGCTTTACCAAGAACTCTACAAAGTGGATTCAATTTCCAAAATACTTTATTCAATTGTTAAAAGATAGTAAGTGAACCCCTAATGTTAATAGGCAATTACAGGGTACTGCTATGGACTGGGGATCTACTATTCTCCATGTTACTTCTTGGGCTTATTTACAAATTTATAATTACTGATCTGATCATGAAAATTAATCTTGAAACCTCTTTCTCCAAAAAAGTTAAAAGTATGGGACTGCGAAGACTAATGTCCATGACAGGCTTAGTTTTTTGTTGGTTTGTTTGTTTCTGCCAGGGAGTGTGGTGTTGTTTTGACTGCTGAACAGATTTGCATCATTTTACTTTAAAACATGTGATTTCAGGGGCGCCTGCGTGGCTCAGTGGGTTAAAGCCTCTGCCTTCAGCTCAGGTCATGATCTCAGGGTCCTGGGATGGAGCCCCACATCGGGCTCTCTGCTCAGCAGGAAGCCTACTTCCCTACCCCTTTCTCTACCTGCTTCTCTGCTTACTTGTGATCTCTCTCACTGTGTCTAAGAAATAAACAAAATCTTTAAAAAAAAATGTGATTTCATTTTGATGAAATTCTTGGCTTATTGTTTTCTACTAACTATGATAGACAAGTAAGAAGCTACTCTGTAAATATTTTCTAATGTAGTATTTAATTTCAACCTTGCTGTTCTAGAAAGAAACCAACGCATAAATTCTGAAAGTGTATATTTCAGTGTTTTCTTATGAGACATGTGTTAAATCAATTTCTACATTCATTACTATAGATGATATCTGACTCAAAAAATAAAATTAAATAAATAAAATAAAATAACCTGGTATATTTGCTATGTCCCTATAGAGTTGTCTGTAAATTGAAGTTAATACCATTTTGGGGGGAAAAAACCCCTCTGTTCAGCCAGTAACTACCATGTGTATGTACTGTCACTTCAGGTATTCGTGAGTTAAGCATTCTTTAAAGAAGACCTATCTGTATGGGATAATTTTCCTATCTTCCAGTCTTTTATTGGAGTTGGAATATTTAATGAGTTATATTCTTTGAAAACTTGTTTTTCTTAGAGATGTTGAGAGACACCACCTAAACCAGATTCAATTTCCTTCTATAACCATCACTGATAAGATAGTTATTGAAAATACTAATGGAATACTAATTTTAGAAGAGATGTCAAATGCAACTTAGTTTAATCATATAAAGATTTTCTCTTCCCTTGGGAGGTGGTGGCTTCTTCTATTAAAATACTCCCTATAATGGAGCTCATTGCTCTGTGCCCTGGGTTTTTCTTTTTAATCCATTTCTGTAATTATTAAAAGATTCTCCATGTTAAGCTGAACTGTGTCTTCCTATAACTTAGCTTCCATCCTACCCACAGTACCACCCATAGTAAGCCTAATTCAATCTCATTCCTGACAGATACAATATTTAAAGGGCTATCAAAGACAGCTACCAATAGTTGAGGTTTTATTGTATATGGGCCACCATATTAAGTAGGTTATGTGTATTATTAATTTACTCTTCTTAACAACACAAAGAAATAGGTACATTAAAACAAATGAAGGGGGGGCGCCTGGGTGCCTCAGTGGGTTGGGCCTCGGCCTTCGGCTCAGGTCATGATCTCAGAGTCCTGGGATTGAGCCCCGCATCGGGCTCTCTGCTCTGGTGGGGAGCCTGCCTCCCCCTCTCTCTCTGCCTGCCTCTCTGCCTACTTGTGATTTCTGTCTGTCAAATAAATAAATAAAATGTTTAAAAAAAAAAAATGAAGGTAAGGAGAGGTTCCCCAACCCATCAGAGATGACACAGAGAATAAATTAAAGTGGGCTTTGAACCCTTGGGTGTCTGATGCTCACACTTAAGCTTGCAGATACTAATATAGAGCCCTATTTCCTGACCACTTTCCCTCACTTTCAAATGTTTAGCAACTCTCCCTTCATCCATTAGAGTATCTAAGCACAACATGAAGCATGGAAAAGGCACTCAATATTTGATGAATATGTACATGAGTAAATGTTACTAAAAATGGTATTAAGGTCCCATGTTCATGCTGTTGAACATTATGGAATATCTTCTAGGCCTGTAGACTTGAACTTCTTTAAAGCAACCATATGTTCAGTGTTTTTGCCAATCTTAAGATTCAAGTCTTCTTGCTTCAGCAGGTTCTAAGCCTTTGGGGGAGTATCACAAGATGCTCTGACAAGATAATAAAGTTATGGACTCTCTTTTCATGAAAGTGCGCCCCAATGACACATTTTAACCCCCATCTGGTACGTAGATCCTCTGATGCCATCCATGGAGTGACCACAGGATCTAAGTGTATTCATTTTTTCTAAAAGATTTATTTATTCATTTGAGAGAGAGAATGAGTGAGAGCAAGCATGGAGGGAGGGACAGAGGGAGAGGGAATATCAAGCAGACTCTGTACTGAGTGAGGAACCCAACGCAGGGCTCGATCTTATGCCCTGAACTGAAACCAACAGTTGGACGCTCAGGCATCCCTTAAATTTTTACCATGTTAACATGATACTACTTTATAGCAAAAACAAAAATTCAAAAAATGGGTAACTCTTTGACATTACATATGACCTATGCTTGATCCCAATCCATGAGATGATTCCTTCTCCATCTTTCTCCAAATATGCATCAGAAAGTGGTTGCTTCTAGAGTTCTCTTTTGGACATGTCAGTTTATCCAAGGGTTAGTATTCCCCGGGTTATACTTAAAAGTTAGACCACTCATTTTTTTAAATTTTATCGTAGTAAAAACCTCCTCTTTATATTTTTACATGTTATTTTACTAGCAAACAAGCTGAATAACCCTGTCAATGTCACTTATTGAGAAGTCTGTTCACTCATTTCTTAAGAATTCTAATTCTCACACTGACTACTATAGCTGTGAACAAAGCCAAATAGATTTCTTCCAAGAGAAAATATGGTTTTATCCTAGAGATACTTTTAATTATTAAGCAGTCCAACTTAATTCATCATTAGTGCCCATAATGAAACGCAGTAAGGCAATTTAGCAGGAATGGAGCAGAGGTGCTATAAAATAAAATATAAAGTCATAACATTTATCACAGCTTGCCGTGGAGAAATTTATTCTGCTGGAAGCAATAGCTTTAGACGTAAAACTTGAGCTGTTAAAGAACTTATGTCAACCCTGTGGCAGAAACCAGCTAGCTGTTCACAGACTGGCAGTTCTTCCTCCTTGGGGGCACACAGGCTATATTCCTTGTGGTTAGAAGGAGCCACATGAATGAGTTTTAGCCACAGCCATGGGGAAGCAGTCATGTCTGTCGTTTGGGGTCTCCCCAGAAAACCCTCCCAACTCTCCACGGTCTTTACTGCCTCTGGTTGGCTATAATGAAGGTGAGTGTGCTCCATTCCCATCGGAGATCCATATGTTGATAATTGTAGGGTTACAAAATGGAAATAAATGGAGGCTCTGAATTCAAGCTTGGAGAAGAGCTGCCAGACCAAGGGCACCTAAGATGGACTGTTGGGTGAGTGGCAAACCTTTCTTTCATTTCTCTGAACTTTAGATTTGACGGGGTCAGAGGGGTATCTGTTACAGCAGCTAGTAGTATGTTAACTAACACAACTCCTATTTATAAAAGCAGATGCCCATGGGTCCCGAGAAACTGCAAAGCTTATTTACTCTGTACTTTATATTTATCATTTTATGTCCTGTGGTTATTGTGTTTATATTTGAATGAGTTTCCACTAAGCAGTGTCATTATTAGAAAGTTTGGGATAAAAAGAATTCAACATTTATGTTTAAAGAGATTGGACCCGAGGGAAGAAACCATATAACTTGCTAAGAAGTCTTTGAAGGGATAGTAGAAAGAGAAACAACTTTTTTTTCCCCCCAACCTCTCCCCAGTTTCTAGGCTTAGGTAGAATAATTTTTGTATTCTAAAATTCGATGTTTAGCTTTTTAAAAAATGGAAACATGGTAGGTTAGGTTATAAAATCAAGAGTTACAGAGTCAGACTGCCTTAGGTTCAAATCCTTTGCCAAAAATGGGAACAGAAAGATGCAGATTTACATTTGCTGTGAGAACTGAATGATGAAATACCTAGCACCTGCTAGCTTTTCCATAATTCCTACATTGAGTTGAAAGCCAACTTTTTTTTTTTTTTTTACACTTTTGTTAGAAACATTTCACGGAAAGCTATGGAAGTTAGACACTTTACTCTGGAGAACAAATACATCTACAAATACTACTGTACACATGTGTACTCATTATTTACTCTGCAAATACAGCCATTTAAGCAAGTATGCCATATACTCATTATTAAAATCCTTATGCCTTACAAAATGACACACAAAGATCAGAGCGGATAGAACAAAATAGGTCAGGAAAGACCACTCCATCTGTATGCACCTTGTAACCAGAGAACAAACAAAAGTAACAATCCCAATAAAAACACTGTCACAGTTAAAAGACATGATGAATTCCCAGTAAATAAAACAGTAGTAGATAAAAGGATCTTAACGTACAAACATAAAGAAAAAGCAGTAGCTTGATGGAAGGAGGTTTAAGAGAACATGAAATCTGAGCCTTGGGGGAGCCTGAGTGTCTCAGTAGCTTAAGCGTCTGACTCTGGATTTCAGTTCAGGTCATCATCTCAGGGTCACAAGATGGAGACCTGCATTGGGCTCTGTGCTGGGCATGGAGCTGGCTTAGGATTCTCTCTCTTCCTTTGCCCCTGCCCCACTCACAAGCACTCTCACACTCCGAAAAACAAACAACTGAGCCTTAGAGGCGAAGTAAAAATGCAGAAAGATGAAGACTAGAATAAATTCTTCCAAGCCAGAACGGGTAGCCACCCAAGTCAGGAACAATATAGGAAACCGGCACCACATGCGAACCCCGCATACTCATAGCTTGTTGCATTCAGCTGTGTTGGTCAACTTGAAAATCTTAAACATGAATGTGCTGGAAAAAAGCAAGATTACCACAATGTTTCATTATTGTCACTCTTCTACTTTGCCAACTGTAGGTGCTAATTCTTACTATAGAAACATACATGGGAGTAGAATCAAGTAGAGGCTCAATAATTTTTTTTTAATGAATACATGGATAAAAAAGTACCTGTAGCCCAGTGAGGACAGACCCAGGCAAGGAAGAGCAAGGAGTATAAATCTGGTAGCATAAATCCTGACCTGGTCCTAATCTATAACTTACTGGTCTTTACTCTTTTAGCATCTTGGTCCCTTCCTGTATAAACAGGCCATCACAGTAATTTATTTCTCAGGGTTATCGTGGAAATAAAGATACTATTCGTAAAAATTCTTTGACATACAAGTGATATCATACAAGTGATAGATGTCAATATTAATAAGCCCTGTAAGAAACACTTGATGGAATAATTGGGATTCAGCTGTAACAGGATGGGGGAACTCACAGACGGGTGAAGTTCTGAGAAGGCAGGGTAGGTTGAGGCAGACACTGGGAAGAATTTTACATTTTACTCAAACAACAGTGACTCAACTAGTTCTGTCAATGTTGATAGTTTATAGGACTAGAAAGTCAAGATGGAGCTAGTACACTAAGGCCCAGTAAAGGTCGAAGCCTTTCCTTTTTCATTACCCCAGCCCCAATCTTCTGTACAATGTGAAATTACTGTTATGTTAGCCAAAATACAAAGATCTGGTTACTTGTCGAGAATTACAGAATTTTAGAGTTAGTAAAGTCCTCCATGTATCTAGCCAATTTATTCTCCTCTCATGAAAGTCCTTGATTTGACCTTACATCTGCTCTTCTAAAAACCATTTCCAAACCAAAGCAGTTGAATTTTGTTCATTAGGTTGAAGTAAGCTGCACACAAGAAGTATTAGTCTTATCAATGGGAAGATCCAAATTGTTAAGGTTCTTGCTTCATTGATTTTTCCTTGATGGAAGTTGTGTGTGTATTGGCTTCCAATGTACAGAGCATATGGTAACTGCAATCTCTTCTAGTACAGATCCTGCTACATCTTTTAAAGAAAAGAGATGTTTGCAATAAATAATTAAGACTAAAATATATAGCTACTATATATTACATAGAGGTTATCTTTAAGTTTAGGCACTTTTTAGAAGACAAATTTAAGGGAAGAAATGCTTTAAATCATTCTGATGATAAAAATCCAAATATGCTTACAGGGGATCAAATACCTTGACAACAATCAGGTTTTCTCTAAGGTGTCTACCATCCAAAGATTTAGAATATACCATAATACTGCACAGATAGGATGCCAGACACCTGTAACTTGTGCAAAGTCTCAGCTTCTGAAAAAGGATCCCACTCAAATCCTAAGCTTTTCTGGGAGGTTGATAAAGATAGGAGATCTTCATCCCCAGGGACTTCTACAAACCATGGTCAATTTTCAAATTGCAGAGACTAGTTCCAAAGGGTGTTCCTGCACTGTATGTCCCAAAGGCAGTTGTACCAAAAATTACTTCATTGTCAAATAATTTGGGAAAACATTGCTTAGTGGATTCCAATGGCAATGTGCAATGCTCATTTGCATATTAACAACATGAAGAAATGCTGCTATATACTAATCTGTTTAGCTTTACTGTGGACAGTGTCTACCTGGTTTTTCCCATAGAATCTTCCCATGTAAATACAGCTCATTTACCCCACCCTAACACTTTGGTGAATTAATGTGTTTTCAAAGCGTGTTTATTTAGAAGGGAGGCAGATTTCTTAAGTTGACTAACCACATGATCCCCGATGTCTTTACCACTCGCATTCCTCTAGCTCCTCCTCATCAACCAGCTTCTCTTGTCTGATTTACTAAAAGCAGGAATGACTTTTCATTTTGTTTGACTGTTTTTGTGCCGTCAGCAATGTTTAACAGACCTGTTGCTTCCTTTTCAAAATGTCCATTTTTTGGCTTCTTCCTATATCCCCCCTTTAGCTTTTTCTTCTCACTCCTCTACAGCCAAGTCTCTTTCCTAATCTGCTTGGAGTGTGGCCCTAGACCAGCAGAATCAGCGTCATCACTTAGGAGGACTGTTCAAGTGCAGAGTGTCAGCCCTAATCTACTGCATCCAATTTCTGGGGTAGAATGTTACAACTCGTTTTAATAAGCCCTCCAGATGATTCTAATGCTCGAGTTTGAAAATTCCCACCCCCCTCAAATATGCTCCTTCCTCGGGAGCTTGCACATGGCCAACTGCCATGGGTACATCAGTGCCTAGTATAATACCCATCTCATGGTGGGTGTTCCATAAATATTGGCTGATTCCATGAGTAATTCTGAGTATCTCCAGCTCAGCCCCAAATCCTCCAACTGGTTTCATACATTCAATCTTTTGGCCTCTCAGCATCACCCTGTACAAAATTGATCTCCTTCTCTTCCTTTATTTAACCCAATCCAACAATAATGGTTAACACTGAATGTTATCCCCATGCTCTAAGCTTCACATGAATTGTCTCATTGAGTGGCAGTAATGCCATTTTTGTCTAAGCAAAGAATCTTGACACATTCTGGTTTATCCTTCTTCATTTTCATCTGCCTCCATCATTTACACCCCATCAATCCAAACACTAGCACTCATCTACTCTTCCCCAAATCTGCTGCCATAATTAATCTCCAAACTCCAATATCTGTCCCAGGAATCTGACAAAACGCTCTCTACCAGTTTCCATCCTCTTGCCCAGTTACTAACCACAGCAAGCTTTTCCCAACAGAGATAGGGCCACCAAACTCTCAACCAATCCCTTCTGAATCCTCGACACTTACATTGCTGAAAGAACCCAAACTCTTTCTCATGAGCGGCAAGGCCCCCTTTTTTCTCTTTCTTTTCATCACTTACTGCTGTTTCCTTCTGGCTCTCACCATCAACTATCCTAAACTTCCTCCAGTTCCTTGAATACAGTATGCTTAAAAGTTTGGCTTCCAAGACTTTGCACATAACCCTTCACCACCTTCACTCACTCTCTCCACCGGACTCTTTCACAATCAGGCGTCCAGGACACCCTCTCTGACTTGATGAGATCCTTGCTCTACAGGCTGTTTCAACATTCATTCCTTCTGTTTAAATTTTTTGTTGACTTGATTCTGTTTTTCTAAGAGTCACTGGGGATGTCTGTATTTCAGGGATTAACACAATGCCTTGAACATGGTAAAGCAAAGAAAAAAGTTCACTGTCTTGACTAGTCTAGGCAAGGAAACCAACAAAACATCACATCTTAGATGCTTTGATATATGAAATTCAACTATGGTGAAATAGACAAGGTTGCATTTGTAACAACCTCACTAACCAGTATAGATGAATGTTCACCAAACACACGTAAACAATCTAACAGGGGGTGTCTGGCTGGTACAACTGTTCAATGACACTTTTAAGGATCCAGGCTCTAGAAATGTCTGTGGTTTACCATCCCTATGAGGTGGGACTGTTTCTCATTCTTGCTGCCTCTCTCGAAATGATTGTTGCTTCTCTAGGTTTCCAGTGGGCGAATGAAAGGCAAGGGACACATTAACAGCTAAAAATGTCTTTTTTTTTTTTTTAATTGGAAAAGAGATAGCTTGTCCCAAGCCCCACCCTAGTCATATCCCCAGCATTGCTCTGGCCAGAATGAGGTCAGTTGGCCATCCCCAGAGAGCAGGAGGCTGCAGAGAGGAGTGGGTTAGCCCATGAATACTGAGTCCCATCACCACTATCACTGGAGCAGAAAGATGGCAAAGTAAGAACAGATGTGGATAGACACAAAGTAAGCAGAGAGATTTTCATGGTGTGCTACAAGGTTGGATTTAGCCTTAAGACAGGAGAAAGAAAAAATACATATAACTGGGTTGGTTTTTTTTTAAGATTTTATTCATTTATTTGACAGAGGTCACAAGTAGAGAGGCAGGCAGAGAAAGAGAGAGAGGAGTAAGCAGGCTCCCTGATAAGCAGAGAGCCCGATATGGGGCTCAATCCCAGCACCCTGGGATCATGATCTGAGCCGAAGGCAGAAGATTTAACCCACTGAGCCACCCAGGTGCCCCGATATAACTGGATTTGTATTTTAGAAAACTCATTTTTACGACCCATACAATCACATTTGAAACTACCAAATCAGGAACCTGTGAGGGTCCCATGTGAGGAAGAGATGGCTTTTCACTCTACCATCTGTGAAATGAGTACATCACAGGCTTACCATCCTCTAAGTCAGCGCTGTGGGAGGGGCCTCAGTTAAATTCCTAAAAAGGAGGAAGGTAAAGTACAGAAAATAAACTAAACTGAAGCCATGAGAAAATGAGCCCTGATTCAAAGTGGAAACAGGAATGTAAACTGAAACCAGGTACCTGCCACGTGCCAGACAGCTTCATAAATTCTGAGCCACCGAATGCACCTTGCAGGCCTCCAACTCTCAGAAAGTTCCTTTCCCAGAGCTCCAGCTGCTGTGTTGAACTTGCCTTATACCAAGCTGAGGTCTAATTTCTTTCCTCCCTCTGGCCATCTGGGGGTCACAGCCTTGCCTCACTGCAGACTCTGGCTCTCCCGATGTTCCCTAACTCCCTCCCCATTGTCTTTCACAGGCATGTCCCCTGTTCACATCCTTGCACATCTTTAAATATTTTATTACTTGAGAGTGAGAGAGAAAGAATCACACAAGCAGGGGAAGGGGCAGAGAGAGAAGAAGGCTCCCCATTGAGCAGGGATCCCAATGTGGGACTCGATTCCAGGACCCCAGAATCACAACCAGAGCCAAAGGCAGAGGCTTAATGGAACCACCCAGGTGCCCCTCACATCCTTGTACATTTACTCCCATTCGGCATCTGCTCCTCAGATGGCTCAGACTAACACACACACCATCATTTAATCCCCCAAACAAGGCTATCTTTCCCGTTTTAGGGGTGAAGACAGTTCACCATTTGGTAAGCAAGGGTCAGAGTAAAGAATTCCAATATTTTTGGCTTTTTGGAATTAACATCCAACTTTCCCCCACCTTAAGAAAAAAGACTGATTCCACTGGGCACCTGGAAATTGAGGCTAACTTTGTACTTCAACTTCAAATATGACCTGGAAGACCAATTACAGAGTAGCAGCATTCCTTCAGAACTGTGTTTCTTCCTTCTCAGACCTGTGACTTCAGCACCTAGATAAGTCATGTCTTATAGTTGATCTTATTAGAACTATTTTACATTATAGTGGCAAAATGTTTTCCCCCCATTTAAATCCAAAGCTTCTTTAAAAAGTATGGTGAATACATTTCAGGTTTTATATTACCAAACACAAAATATTGATATTTCTTAAATATGTTTCTTTTACTGGTCATGACCTAGAAATTTATCAAAAACAGAATATAATCCACTTGAGTATCAAGGGCCTGAACAGATTTAGTATTAAATTCTCTCATTTTTTAAAAAAGATTTTATTTATCTGACAGAGATCACAAGTAGGCAGAGAGGCAGGCAGAGAGAGAGAGAGGGAATCAGGCTCCCTGCCGAGCAAAGAGCCCAATGCAGAGCTCGATCCCAGGACCCTGAGATCATGACCTGAGCCAAAGGCAGAGGCTTAACCCACTGAGCTACCCGGGTGCCCCAAATTCTTTCATCTTAAGAGCTGCATCATTCATATATTGACTTTTATAAAAGGATCTGTGACTGTCGGTAATTTTCATGGTTACTCTATGCCATTAAAAATAACAACAACAACTTTATGTCCACTTTTCACCTTTAATCTTTTTTCTTTAGGTTTATTTTAGAGAGCACAAGCATGCATGCATGAATGGAGGCGGGGGTGAGACAGAGGAAGAGAGAGAGGGAGATAAGCAGACTTCCCACTGAGTGTGTAGCCAGAGGATCCTGAGGCTTCATCTCAGGACCCTGAGATCATAACCTAAGCCAAAATCAAGAGCTGGCCTCTCAAATAACTGGCTCACCCAGGTGCTCCTATTCTTTCATTTTAAAAGAAAACTTGTTTTGCGAAGCCTGGGTGGCTCAGTCTGGTAAGCCTTTGACTCTTGATTTCAGCTCAGGTCTTGGTCCCTGGGCTGTGAGTTCAAGCCCCACATTGGGCCCCACACCCAGTGTGGAGCAGACTTAAAAACAAACAAACAAACAAACAAACAAAAAACACTTGTTTCGGTTTGGGAGAAGAACTGGAAGGGCCTGAACCTTTGCTTCTAGTGCTGGGTTCCGTGACAAAGCAGATCATCCTGGTCAATCAGAGCATCCCTGGGCCTTTGTAGCCCCTTCTATATAAACCTGGTAACATCACCTGCCCAGAGCATCTGAGGGATTTTGGACAAAGATGAAGCATATATGCCAAATCACTGGGATGCTTCTAGAGGTCTGTACCATTCACACAGAACATAGTATACGCTAGAGAAGTTCTTGATCACTGGACCATGGTTACTGCACTCCTGTGACCTACATCACAGAATTTTGTCCTAACGTATTTGTATGTTTATAGCCCTATCCTACTTCTCACCACAATACCTCATTTTAATTGTATTTCCAATGGTCGAAAGGCTGTCCTACTGTGAAAAATAAGAATTATTTTCGATTGAGTTATTACAATTACCCTGTTTTAAAAATTAAATATTAAAAGTTCTTATAGCCATTGCACATAAGGAGAAATTTTATTAGAACATTTTAGTGATGTGAAGCTAAGTTTTTCAGTAAACTTTGGAAGCATTGCAAATGCTTTTTCTAAGGCTTGATGTAATGACATAATTATTCCTGTTACTCTTCTGCTTAAAGACATCTTATGTATCTCCATATACTTTGAAAGATTTGTAAGATTTATAAGTTAATTAAAAACACCTTTCCCAATGTAAGGATGATAAAATACTTTGAACCTATCCTGTGCTTTATATTTTTACTAAAACCTTTCAACTACAGGGTATACAATTTCTGTAAAAACATCCACTATATAACCCAATTGGCATAGTCCATCCTCAGCCTCAAACTGAGAAGCCAAATTAGATTTACCAAAGGTAGGACTTCATTATTTATTTCAAATAAACATGCCACACATTCCTTTGACTATCATGTCATTTTCTATCGGAAACAGACAGGGAGATAAATATTTTTATCAGAAGACAAAAAGAAGGGGTGGTGGAATCATTTCAGTATTCCCAGTTGAGTCTACAATATACAATGTTTAACACACTGCCCAATTCAATCATCTCAGAGTGCCCACAACAGGACAGGTCTAAATCTGAAAGACGTACCAGTGAGCCCTGGCAAGATTCGGGAGGGTGAGAGGTGTTTCTTTTGTGAAGTACCCCCAAAATGGGAAAGGAATCCTTCTAATGGAGGGTGGGTGTGAGACTCAACGCAGTTCATTTACCTTCTCCTGAAGGGTTTACAGGTTCGGTGGGGAGGCACGCCACGTACATTAAAAAAAAAAAAAAAAAAAAAAAAAAAAAAAAAAAAAAAAAAATTCTCCCTAACAACAACAACAACAAAATCTCTCTAACATAAGATGTGTTTTGGGAAGCAGTGCTCATACTCTCTGGGGACAGATGAATCTGTGCTCCAATTCTAGATCTGTCACTCACCAGCTGTAGGAACTTGGGCAAGCCACTAAACGCCCCTGCATCTACCTATCTCCCATGGTGGGTTGGGGTTGGATGGAAAGGTAAGCAGAAACAGTTACCACCTGGTGTAGCAAATGCTCAATAAACCCTCAGCTATACAAAAAAGCCTAATGATTGAAGAGTTTCAAAGTGCTTCTAAGGAAGGGAGAGATCAAAGGGGAATTGCTCCCTCCCTGTGCTAGTCAGAAAAGGCTCCTTGAAGGAAGCTGAAAGAGGCACCCTGAGATTTAGATGAAGAGACGAGGCTAAAAGTCATGCTGGACGAGTATTTGCAACCTTAGTCACCATCATAAAACAGGAGCAGGGCTGATGTTTTATATGTTTGTAAGAACTGGTTGTCACAGGCTTCGGTAACTTTGCACTTACCTTTTAATTTTTACTATCCTCATAGGCTTGGGCATCTGTCCCCTTATGGTTTTCTTTTTAGATAGGGGCCCTGTAGTAATCCCCACTACTTCTGTCTCCCTTTTATTTTCTTTGAAGAAATTCCTAATTCCACTGGTTTGTGTCTACCCAAAATTCTCCTGGGCTCAATTAAATGACCAAACACACGCTGGCAATCCCACTCCCCTGCTTCCCAGGGAAAGAGGAGTCTTTGAAACAGTTTTGCGACTGACAAGCACAGTCATGACTCAATCCTGTTCTTTCCTTTCTCAGAGTTGTATACCTAACCTTTAACAGAGCCAACTAACCTTTCCTCCCTCCACCAGTAAGGAAGAAATCAAGAGGAGACTAGAATATATTTTAGGTCTTGGTTTATGTAAAATCTATCATATTATCTTCCAATACTGGATCGATGAACCTTGTTTGTATGTATTCCAAATGCTATAAATGAGTTATTATTCAAAAACCCAACAATTACATTTATTGTTTTGTGTTCCTTTCCATTACAAGCAACCAACTATTCCCTATAGTTTTATTATACCCTCACTGTCACAGTATCTGCTCAAAATGAATATGCTACTTTGCCCAAATTAGACATGCTTAGAAACACTTTGAAGAACAAAAATTGTGCTTAAATGCATTCACATCAGCCTCTCATCCCATCTTTAGAGAAACAGGCAAACAACTCTATTGTGCCAGTTTCCAAAAAACATTTTTTAAAGCAAGCTTTGGCAAATTAGATAATTATTAAGCAAAACAATACGGTGCCCAACATGATGCATTAACAGTTTCTAATGTTATTGAACCGAACGACAAGAGAGGCACTTTGTTCTTACTTACTTGGCAGACAATTATTCTTTGCTCCAGCAATACTTCATGTGCATACTTCCAAGGAAGACTCATGAATGCAAAGGTTCATTAAGGGAATGAGAGAATCGATTGTAAAATGGAAAAGGCCGGGTGAGGTCATATTTCAAAGAGATGAATATGGTACACTCCATTATGTTGTAATCAGCCTCTCTCTTTCATTCCACAAACTGTGATAGTTTATCCTAATTTTTAAAAAAGGAAAAAACAATTCTTGCAGCCTTCTGACCACCTTTGTCCTCAAGCCAGGGAAGGAGTCACACATGCTGCAGGCATTTTTCCATTTACCACCGTCCTTGGAGTCCACCAAACCAATGTTACTGACCATTTTTCTCCTTAATAAGAAAAACATTCAAATGCTACTATTATTGCTGCCCTGGCAAACCACACTTAATAGATGGCACTTGCCCTGTACATGACACTTACAACATCAATCAAGACTGAATTTTATTTCAATTTATTATGGTTGCTGTCCAAATGAAAAAATGCTTATATCGTAAAAATGTCTTACAATATAAATGTGCCAATGATGTAATCACAGATTTCAGGCAAAAAAAGCCCCTGATTTGGGTTAAACATTTGCCCATCCTTCCTCCTAAATTTTTCATTGAAGTTAAATGTAACAAAATAACACGACCATTAAGGGGTGATGTTGGTACAGAGCAGAAGTCACATGTTAAATATTTTATATCTTTATGAAGGAGCTTTATTATATTTTCCTTCTTTAAGAAGGGAGTTGATATTTCCAAATGATCTGGGATAAATGACTTTAATTTCACTTTCATTGAAGGCTCATCTGCAATTTTTTTTAACTCCTTGAAACAACCATTCATCAGGAGAGCAACACCACCCAGCTTTTTAGTCTAAAATTTGTCCTCGGCCACAGCTGTTGCCTGCCAGAACCTCCTCCAGGTCATACTCTGTTCCTGCTGGGCTCGTGCCCAGATGTCAAGAGATGCTTTTCACCAATGGCAAAGAAAATCATAAGACACCTGCCTTTCACAGGACTGATCAGCAACTGAATCTTTCTATAGATAGCCCATCAATTTCTTCAAGAAGGTAGAAGATCTGGGAAATAATTAAGTACCTATTCTGGGTACCTCTTGCAAGGTTCTCAAACCTGATCTCATCTCAGAATCACCTAGAAAACTGGTTACATTTTCTGACAGATGGTAACACCAGCCTCATAGGTCTGTTACTTTTGACACTACACAGGACCTCCCATTTGATTTAATGCTCCAGTGTTAACTGTCGTGAAATTTTTAATCACTTCTGAACTAGGGGCCCCACATTTTTATTTTGCACTGGACCACACAAATTAAGTAGCTGGTCCTGACAAAGGGTCAGGGTAAGGCAGAAAAATCTACATTTCCAGCAAGATCACAGGTGGCGCAGATGGTCTGGGGACCACACTTAAAGTGCTACATACAGGAAGTCAGAATGCTGAACGCTTGATTTTCCAAGCCACCCCAACCAAGAGGTGGTCACAAAACAGAAGTGTGAACAACAAATTATGAATCAAATTCTGTTGAAAAGGGTCGCCCTTCCTGAGCCCATGCAACCGTTCCAAAAAGTAGCTTCTCCTTCCCTCCCACTTAGAATGCGGTCGCAGGACTTGACAGCATAGCAGCCATCTTGTAACAAGGAAGACAAAAGCAAAATGCTCAACGTGGTGCAACAGAAAGCTAAAAATGGCCGCCATGGTACCAGTTTCTACTGCAGGGAAAGGAGGAATCTTAGGTGATAGAGCTAATCAAAAAAAATCTGTACTTCAATTACGGAAAAATTAAAAAGTGGAGGTACACAACCAATCTTACCAAAGCAAAACATGGCTAACATCTGGGCATCATGGCTTCTGGTGTTATTTGTTCCATACATGGGGTGATTCTTAGATATTGCTGTGATCCAACTATGTAATCATACTACATACAAAATGCATCTTGATGTAATCAGCAAAATAGTCAATACCAGAGCTGTTGTCAAATGTACTTATTCTCATGATGATGATGACCTGCAATTGCCCTTCACAGTTTGCAAGACTATTTCAGAAGCATTATGTCAACCGTCCTTTGAGTGAAGCATGGGAGGGAGCAACTCCCCAACCCAGTATGGATACATCAGAGTTACAGAGACGTCTGAGGGGACCCAGCCAGCCAACTAATAGAGGAGGGCCTCAAACTCTGGTCTTGGCCCCCAGCCCATGCCTTTCTACACCAAAGTAAAAAACGAATCTGTTGTTAAGGTCACAGAATACCAAATAAACCATGATGCCTGAAGACTTCACTTCTTCCATTTGTTCTAGGATCAAAGTTTGTCTTTCTCAGAGCCCATTTTATCTTCCTCTACTTCTAAGAGCTGCCTCTGGGAAAACAAAGTTCCTAGAGTATGTTTTGGAGGACTAATTCTATAAATTTCTCCTCTGCAATTCACTGCAAAAATAAAAAAGTAAAGGTCCTTAAAAGTCATAGGGCTTTGGTTTAACTTTTATTTAAACCAAAATTTGTCATAGTTATTTAACAAAAGACTTTCTTGAAAAGAGAAAACTTGTCTGTAGCTCTCAGAACATTGTATTCTATGGAACACACTAAGGTATTCGAGATGAAAGTCCTTCCTGGTTTTAAGATTTTATTGAGTGAAACAAAGAGAAGACCCAGAAAAAGAATGACAACATCAAATTATCAAGTATTAATCTCATACCCAATAATATTTAACCCAAGAACCTAACTTATATTTTACAATGCAGTCTTAAATTTTTAATACTCTTCTAAAATCTATAGTTACAGCATTTGCAAGGATTAAGAAACCTGGTCACTTTGATGAACCTTTTATTAAAGGAGAAGTAGGGTGTTCAATTCAGGAGCAAGCTTCCCCTTTGCAAAAAGGATAATTCAGACAGAAGAGATTGCTTTTGAAAAATGTCATGATCAAGAACCACACATGCGGCCCAAAATTAATAGCCTCAACTTGAGTTGCAGAAATCACCCTGAGCATTTCACTCCATATATTTATTTTACTATTAGGTGTTTCAACAAAGTTTACTTCAGTCACATTTAATTGAGTTAAACAGCTATGCCTAAGGTTAGAAATTATGAAATGATAGATACAGACAACTACCCAAAGTGGCAATGCCCTGCTTTATGAAGGAGGAGATGCAGGGGATGATGCTAGCTTCACACGTTTATTTAATTAGCAGCAGTATAATTTAGCCTTAAGTGTCAGAGACAGACATCAGGGATACCAAATCAGACAGCCTCTGACTTGCATCCATTTTCTATGAGCTAAACTTACAGACAATGGCTTCCCATTCCGACAAATTGAGACTTATTTTCCAGGAAACCTGGCGGGTGGTTGGATATGAAGGGTTAACTTCTGGGAAAGTTTAATGTGCACATTATTTTTCAAGGTTAGGTTACCATACCAGCTCAAAATTTGGTATTAGATGTATCAAAAAGAGAGGTCTATTATCCTTGTAGAAAATACTGCTCTATTCTAGGTCTCGATCATTCAAACGAGATGGTCTAGACTATTCAAGCATGCTTTGGAAGATGAGCGAGGGAGGAGTGGAGAAATCCTCTTTACAGTCCCTTTTTATTATAGTAAAACAGGCATAAATTTCCAATGTAATTTTTTAAGTGTGATGTTCAGGTACACTGAACACATTCATAATGTGGTACAACCATCACCAGTATCCATCTCCACCCTAAACTGGAACTGTACCCATTAAAAATTTTTATTCCTCAGGGGAGGGGAGAAATAAACACTGTTGGGTCATTACTGCCTCTTGGCTACTCTCAGTAACGCTCTTATCATGAACATGGGTGTACAAATAATCTGAGTCCCTGATTCCAGTTGTTTGGGGGCATATACCTAGAAATTGAATGCCTGGATCACATGTTAATTCTGTGCTTAAATTTTTTTGCAGAAGCGTCCATACTGTCTTCTACTACAGATGCACCATTACACTCTCATTGGTAATGGACAGGCATTTCAGTTCCTCTATATCCTTTTTTTTTTTTTTCAGGATTTTATTTATTTATTTGACAGGCAGAGATCTTAAGTAGGCAGAGCAGCAGGCAGAGAGAGAGGGGGAAGCAGGCTCCCCGCTGAGCAGAGAGCTGGATGCGGGGCTCGATCCCAGGACCCTGGGATCATGAACCAAGCAAAGGCAGAGGCTTTAACCCACTGAGCCACCCAGGTTCCTCAATTCTTCTAGATCCTTAACAGCACTTCTTACTCTGTGTATTTTTCAATATCCATCCTAAAGGGTTCAGTTTCCTTTGTCAGACCTAAATGTAGGGATCAAATGGGATAGAAAGAATTTGTATATGGGAAAAGAAAAATGGTGCACTTGTCACTAATACACGAGTGGGTTTTTGTTGTTGTTGTTGTTGTTTTAAGATCTGTTTACTTATTGGTAGAGGAGGGAGAGAGAGAGAGAGCAAGAGAGAAACTCAAAGAGACTCCAAGCTGAGTGGAGCCAGGCTCAGGAACCAACCCCAAACTCCTGAGATCAGACCTAAGCCCAAACCAAGAGTCCAATGCTTTAACCGACTGTGCTACCCAGTACAGTTCCATGACTGCATTAAACATTGAAAAATAGCCCTTTATTTTACAGCACTGGTTCTCAAAGCATGTTCTTTAGGCCCAAATTCTAGGGCTCCACCCCATGCCCACTGAATCAGAAAATCACCTGAGCCCTCCAGGGGATTATGATGCATAGAGAAATTTCAGAAACACCAATCCCAAAATCAGGGCTGGCAAGAAGCAGCTTTTTTTTTTTAATTTTTTTATTTTTTATAAACATATATTTTTATCCCCAGGGGTACAGGTCTGTGAATCACCAGGTTTACACATTTCATAGCACTCACCAAAGCACATACCCTCCCCAATGTCCATAATCCCATCCCCTTCTCCCAAACCCCCTCCCCCCAGCAATCCTCAGTTTGTTTTGTGAGATTGAGTCACTTATGGTTTGTCTCCCTCCCAATCCCATCTTGTTTCATTGATTCTTCTCCTACCCACTTAAGCCCCCATGTTGCATCAAAAATGCAATCCCCATCTAGCGGAGAGCTGCCGGTAATCTAAGCAGAGGGATCATATTCACACTCACTCCACCTACTCGATGAATTAGCCGCATGATATTAGCTCACCGTTTCTTAGCTTCAGTCCCTTTATCTTAAATGGTTGAGTCAATCAAATAATTCTTAGGAAAGCACTTAGCATATCACCTGGTAATCAATAGTCAGCTTTCCTTTCCTAAGTGTTATAAAGGGGACTAAGTCTTATATGATTCCTTTTCGTCTTACTTCACTTGCTAAAGTGGATAAATTAAGTCTATCTTCCTTGCTGAAGGAAAGAGGAAAACTAGCCTCTCCATCTATGCTCAAGTTCATTGAAAGGCTTCTCTCTGAGAAGCCTCACGGGCTCTGCTCTTACCCTTTCACTTAGCAGGAACCTCTGCTAGAACTTGTACCACGCGGTCCGTTCTCACTGGATCCTGGGCCTCCCTGCAGAAGGGCAAGTACTACATCCTCCTTACAGGCTTCTCTGGCGCCTAACACATACGGGATATTGTGGGGACTCTATAAATAGGCCAGATAATTGAATTTTTCTTATTGATTTAAACTTATCACTGCTAGCCCAAAGCAGACTAAGGCCCAGAACTTTCTATCATGAAAAAGCACAGGCTTACATTAAGTAGACTTAACTGCAATTGCTCTTGAACTTTTGGAGTCCCTGGCTTGTTTGAAAAGCAAGTATGTTCAAACATTGCTGCTAGAAAATGCATGTGACTACATACATAAAAGCTACTGTGTACATGCATTTACTTTTACTTTGTTAAGGGAAGATCTCTAAGGTCAAAGGTCCTATCTTACTCATCTCTCTCAGTACCTTGTACAGAGAGGGTGTTCAATCAAAGCTGTGAATAATGTCTTGAACATTTAAAGTATTAGACCACCTCTTCTGAGTGCTCATTTTATTTCTCTTCTTTGAGGCTTTGTTTGCTTAACACATCTGAGCAACCACACATAAATAATGTCCTTTAAAAACAGCAGTCTTTCCCAATGGGACCACCTCATTGTTTGTCAAGCTCAAGACTGTGAATGGGTTCACACCATCTTTCAACATGGTTCAGGTGCAAATTAATCCCATGGGAATGGTGAGAAACTTTTGTGAAGTTGTCCTTATTGGTACTCAAAGGATCTTCCTCTTTTAGGGAGATGATGTATAAAGGACTCTAGCCATTGATAACTGAATGTCACCCTTGAATTACATGTCTGGCACAGAAAATATCTAGAGTTTTATCAATCAGCTACTCTGAATGTGACCACTATGAAGATTCAGAGCACACTATACTGAATGAAAAGCAACTGCTATACCCCTGGGGATAAAAATATATGTTTATAAAAAATTAAAAAAAAAAAAAAGAAAGAAAAGCAACTGCTAGAAGACTACTTGAAACATTATAACACAGAGTAAGCCTCAGATCTCTAACATCCATCCCCTTATTACAACCAATCAACTGAATTTAAAATTATGCTTTCAGTGTTCCTCTTTTATATTGCTTTAATGGCATATAGGATATGAATACATGCTAGAAAATACTGAAGTAACCATTTTATCAGTAAGAAAACAATCACATTTGCTTGGTAAATCTTTGGCAAAATCAGAAAACTCTGGATTTTGAGTCACTGACAATGTTGACGAGGAAATGATTAAGTTTTGGTCATTCTCCTTGGAAAAGACTCACAGAAAAATTCATAAAAGCCATATATGTGGCCTATCAAAATTGCTAAGTTTAATTTACAGTGTAAGTCAAAAAAGCAGGTATCTTTTATTCAGCCTCGATTAAATAAGCCTCCTCCTTAAGTCCTCTCCGTCTGGTTGGTGGAGGAAAATAATTGACCCGTTTACACTGTCAAAGGGATGTCCTCAGGGACAGTGTTCAGTTCCCTTGGATAAAAACATACCAACTCTCAGAGCCCTCAGCACTCCACCTCCAACTTATTTCCTCCTTACGAAAGCAACAGGGGTGGAGTTGGAGATGGCCACCCACACTGCTCTTTGTTCCTAAGATGAAGTGAACTGGAGAAGGGGATCTGTCTCGGGGTGGAGTCATCAGGATCCTTGGAGGGTAGGTCCTGGTCTGGCTGACTATGTTAGTCCTGGAACATCCCCTTCAGGGATGCCTTACCCCAGCTTTGGTCTTCCCACAACTTCGGACTCCTTCAGAGGACCAGCAGGGCTACTTTAGGGCCTCGGAACAGTCTTCTTGGCAGCCCTCCTCTCTCCACATGCCAGCAGTCCCCTCAGGCAGACCCTCAGCCACAGCCTCACCTACTTCTCTGGGTGCATCAAAGGTAACACAAGAAAACTGAAACTTAGGGGTATGCACCCAGCTGTGGGCAGTCTGAGACGTGATGTTCCCCAGGGTCCTTTATAGGTAAAGAAGGTAGAAGCTCTGTCTTCAGTTCTTCAATTTACCTAATTCTAGAATGTTTGACAGCTTTGTTCCCCATTTCTCATAAGCCAGGTAATGGTTAGACTGTTCTCTACTATTCCCTATGTCTATTGCCTGACTTCTTTCCCCCACTATCAATACCTCATGTTTAATTAGCCATACGGAAAATTTCTGATAAAGTTCATTAGCATTAACTCTATACTTAGAGGGAGGGGTAGGTAAGCAGCAGGTGACATTGACTGGATGTTTACCATAGGCTGAGAAGTGCTGATAAAGCATTTAATCTTTGTAATACTGACAACTAACCTCCAAGGGAGCTGCTGTTATTCTTACCATTTGGGAGATAGGAAAACTGGAGCACAAGGAGGCTAAGTAAGGGCCTTGACCAAGGCCCTTCAGTAAGTACTACAGACAAGATTCAAGTGCAGGTAGCTTGGGCTCCAGAATCCAACTGATGCGAGAGTTGCTATATGGTATGCAGGAGTGACCCAGAGCCGAGCTTCGAAGGCACTCCAGATGAAAAGCAGAAATGTGCACATAGAGACTTCTATGGCAAGATGTCACAGGATATCAAAAAGTGCGATGTACAGTCCTTGGGGAGATTTTTTTATGTCCAGTACTTCTTTTGCTAAAAATCAAGTTTTATGGAGTGTATCGGCCACAGCTTTGCAGACAAAGGTAAAGGCACCGAGCTTTCCCATGTGCCTTTTCACTGTGCTACTTCACTCACAGGTGGTAAGCCACAGTTCACAGAGGCTGCTGATGGACACACATCTAATACCCTCATAATTCCATTTCACAGATGAAGAAACGGAGGCTTAGCAGCATTCAGTAATTTGTCCCAGTCACACAGCTGATACGCAGATCCAAACACAAACCCCACCTGTCTAACTCCAGAGCCTCCAGCATGCAGCACAACACATTGCCAAAGCATGTAGGAAGCACTCACACAAACAACTCTTCACCCAGGTAAAGACAGAACACAAACCTCCCTATTCAAGAACTGGTTTAAGGTGAGATGGTCCATTTTTCTGTTCAGCTAGGTTTTCCTACATCCTGTGGGGGCCCATATTTCAAGGCCATATTGAAACAGAAACAGAGCAAAGTCAATTTCCCATTGGTGCTCCCCAAAAAACACAACTCTAAATTCTCAGAGCATGAAGAATAGCAATGAGAGAGTGGGTCTTGAGTTTCCTGGAACCTCCCATCAGTAACCGGGATAGAACCATCGAAGGAACTTCAATGGAAGCCATGCTCAGGGACCTGATAAGTTAGCAACCGGAAGAAGAAAAATCAGTGCAGTTGTCATTGAGCCACAATGGACACCACCAGCAAGGCAACTGCTCATAGAGGACAGAAAAATGTTAACCTCAAAGAATGAAAAGAGTCTATCATTGGTAATACAAACAGAAGTAAACCAGAGCTGCACTTTAGGTTGCCCAAATTCTTCACTGTTTTCATCTGGTAAGGCAGAGTGGTGATCAACAGAATGGCTGGGTGACCCACCGATCATATTAAAATATCAATGTGCTCCACAAATATGCATTATTCAAATTCTCTTTCATGGCAATCCAAACTTTTCAGTTTTTTTTTTTTTTTTTTTAATGTTCTTACTCTTAGCCTGAAGTTAACTTCTTTGAATGGTTTGCCAAAAATCTCAACTCTTTTAAGATGTAACTAAATACATTTGGAGAGGGGAGGGAGAAAGTTAAAATTTAAAAGCATTCTAAGCCATTGGAAGTGCTTCCATTTTAAGATCACCAAAAGCAGTCAACAACTTCTACCATATAACCTCATTAACATAAAAATCTCCCGAAATACTTCAAATTGTGACTTGTTCCTGGTATTTTCTGAGTGACTATCTCCCCTTTTAACAAATATAAAATAATGAGAAAATGTCCACAGTAGAGTAACTAGATGTTGCAAGCACATCATTTTTCTGAAAGTCACAATTTCTCTCTCCTGCTTTGGTTCACCAGTGGAAAAACCCAGATTTGAATGCATGTAGTTGACTATCTTATTAGTGAAATTCATCTGCCCTAGGAGTTAGTGAAGAAAAGCAGAACTACTAAAACAGATAATGATGGTTTGTGGTAATGGACCCACATCGGCAGTGCGAGGAGAGGATGTAAAAATAAACGAAACGAGATGGCAGCTCGGCGGATTTTGATGAATCCACAATGTGCAGCTTAGATTGTGTGCAGTAAGGACTTACATAGTCCAACGCATTGCTATCACTTCCTGCCCTCAGCAGATTGTCCCATTTTCTATTTGCAAAATTCCCAATAATTCTATTATCCAATTAGAGAAGGAAATTTACAAAATTATCAAGAGGAAATTAGTCTGACAGTTGCTGTCTTCCCGTTAAATAAGATCCAGGACTGTCAGCTGTAAAGTTAAGTGAACTTCTTATAAATAAAGTTAAACCCAAGGTCTGGGGTAAAGCTTCTCTACCCACTCGTACGATGTTAACCCTAATGGGGAAGATTAGACTACATAGTCCAAAACAAGAATATGGGCACCTCTCCCCTCCCCCACTCCTGGCCAGCCCTTCCTCCCCACCATCCACAGTCATGTGTGTCATGGAAGCTCATAAAACATGGGCTATACACTAGACTGTCTTATACCCATCAACTGATAGACCTTCTATTTCCACTATTATAAATCCGAAGGCAACATTCATTGAGCACTTTATATGTCTGAGATCTCACAATTCCCAAAACCCTGGAGTTAAACTCTACCACCATCTTCATTTTACAGATTACATTAAAAACAACAGGGACAGAAAACTTGACTGAGTTTCAGGTTGCCAGCGCTTAAATCTGACCTTGATGAATTACCAGGCCTCAGCTTCTAGCCACCATGTATGATCGGTGAGAGAAGAGACTGTGATTGCCCAGGTTCATAGTCCAGCTCAACCCGTGACCTCAGTGAGTTACTTTTCTGGCTTCAATTCTCAGAGGGTTACAGTGGCAGTTTATCAATACACAGAAAGTACTTACTTAGCAGGTACCAAGAACAACGCAAGTATTTGCTATTCTAATTAAGCTTCGTTACTGTTACTACGTTGTGAAAAAGAACTTCCTATGTGTAACAGCCCATCTCTCAGGTTTCAGGATGTGGGGAGAGGACTATAGATGGCTATTCCAGTATTATCATGAAACAGAGCTTTCTTGGGGCCCCTGGGTGGCTCAGTGGGTTAAGCCTCTGCCTTCGGCTCAGGTCATGATCTCAGGGTCCTGGGATGGAGCCCCACAGCGGGCTCCTTGCTCACTGAGAGCCTGCTTCTCCCTCTCTCTTGTGTGCACAGGCTCTCTTTTCTCTCTCTCTCTCTCAAATAAATAAATAAATCTTAAAGAAGAAGAAGAAGAAGAAGAAGTAGTAGTAGTAGTAGTAGTAGTAGTAGTAAAGCTTTCTTATCCTTAAAAATGAAGACTCCTGGTAGTTCTAGCACTAACAGGGTCATGTAATCTGAACAGTAACTGACATGTGCCCATGGGCCATGGGCACTCCAACAGTGGTGATGGACCAGCTTGTGATCTAGCCCCTATTGGCCAAGATCCAGGCAACAGCCATCCGAAGTACACTGCCTCGATCCTCTCTGCACTGGCCTGGCCTCTGAAGTGGTCAGCCTTGTCCTCCAAGGCCAAGAGTACTAATGCCACAGGCAAACCACTACTGGCAAAACCAAAACCTGCCAGCGTTGCTACAAGTCAACAAAGTGCTTTCTCCCAAGTGGCTAGCTGCAAGGTTATATCACAAAGCAAAGACTGGAAAGGGAAAATGTGACGTAAGAGGTCATGATGCACAGTCAGCCACAACACTAGACATCATTTCTAGAAGTGGCAGCTGTGCCAGTTAGATTATTCCAGAAGCTGGCCTGCACATCACAGCCTTGTATTACAGTAGGTGGAAACAATCTGTTGTTCAGTTGTTGCTAGGTCTCTTAATTCAGTACTTACCAACTATTTCCTATTCTACATAAGTGAAACCATGACATCTTTCATAACACAGTGCTGAGCCTCAAAGATGCAGTTACTAATCTAACACTAAGGAGCAAAGGAACTTGAAGTGTTGTTCAACATGCACATTTACGAACCATTGCTCACAGTTAACACGGTATAGAGATGTGCTGTAATAAACTGGCCTCAGCCAACATTTGCCTTCCCATATACTACAGATATAAATCATACACTGAGAAGATAGCTTGTAAAAAACTTTTCCTGTTTTATTAGAAGTACCCTTCTGTCTCTCCCTACCCCAAAACCTCTCCATGTTATCATTTTTTCTCATGCATACTAGTGAACAGAAGAAATCTGCTTTTAAATTCTTTTGCAATCCCATTATGCACAGAGTATTTTGTAACTGATGTTCCTTACTTAGGAAACCTGAACCTGCAGGTGTTCAGAATATACCAATTTTCATGCCTCCATGGTAGCAACTCAAAAACGCAGGAATTAGAGAAGATCAAGTTACGGTTCTTATGTGAGGAATACTTTTCAAACTGTTAATACTGTATTTAATGTAAACAGGAATCTCAAATAGGAATCCCTAACTATGAAATCAGCCAGTTTGTATGCAAAACTCCGAAAGGGAGTGAGAACATTCTAAAATAATTAGAAACCGTTTGTGTCCCATGGTCTATGTACCATGGACACTGAAATCTAGCATAGGAAAGCAGTCTAAAATTAAATTAACAAATAAGGTCTCCTTCCCATGATTGCCCTATAGTCTTTCTGTGTAGATGAGGCTGCTCCAGAGCAGCAAGCAATATCTCTAGATATTTCTACCTGGGAGGTCAAGGCACCATGAGGCTCCGGCAACAGTCTCTCCAATTAAGGGTGAGAAGACCCCAGCTCAACTGAACAGCCATCCACAGGGTGCACCACACTCTGGAGGATTCCAAAGAAATGAGTGACTCGGTCCCTCAGGTAAGAGGCATGGAGTCTAATTAGCAAGGCCAGGTGTAGCCAGACTGCAAACGGAGAAGAGAGCCAGGTGTATCTCAAGGCTAAAATCTGCCTTACAGACAAGAAATGCCACCAAAGGCGAAGAAGGCTTTGCCCATGTGCAGCCATGGCTAGCAGGGAAGCTTTCCCAAAGAACGTGAAGCTAGAGAGGACCTAGAAAAAAGGAGTGGTTGGAGGGCCTTACTCTAGGACAGGGGGTTCAGAGCTGCATAAGCAAATGAGGCCAAAATCACTAAGTCGAGATCATTCTTGAAAATCCTCTAGTTCATTCTATGAAGTACCATACAATATATGAAATAGGTGGCATGTGATACCTATGAATACAGAGGACAGTTTTATAATACTACTTAATAGAGATCTATAGAGCTCAAGTTGCATAAATGCACATATAATGCAACTTCCCTGTAAAGAATTTCAAAGGTTCTATTTGAAATATCATCCTGGATCCTCACAAGTCCAGTAGAAGAGCATTCTAGGGACCACAGACTCTGCTTCAGAGGGTGTTTTACTGCATGGCTCAAGGTCTCCAAACTATACCTTAATTTTGTGTCTTACCCAGATCGGTTTATTGGTCTTAACAGTGGGTCCTACTACCTAAAAGGTTTCTGTCCAGCTCATTCCTGACCAAAACATTAGTTCATTCAGACATGAGTGACTCAGAGCTACACTCCAGCCATACTGGACTATGTTCACTCTAGAATACAGTTCTCCTAATGGATCTTAAAACAGCTTGCCTTACAAAGTACAGCTTTCCATGGAAATTTATTTAACATTTAGGATCATAGATTCTCAAGGTTTGCAACAATATTCAAGTTCATTTGGTCCAGCCACAATAATGAGCTCAAATCCCTACTAAACTCTCCTTGTTAAATGGCCTCACAATCATATTTGAGGAATTCCATTGGCTTCCTGAAATTCCCAAAGACAGGCATCCCGTTTCATCCACCCAACCATACCTTACAAATCCCTTCCTTCTACAGCAAGCCAATGCCTCCTTCTCCCCTTCCCATTGATCCTACTTGAACCCTTTGAGGCTAGCAGTCAAATTCTTCAAAATTAGAATGACCGCACAACCCATCAGTGTCGTCCTTGTATGTGACTGTTCTCTCAGCCTAAGCATTACTACTATTTCTCTTTTATTCTCAAAGGTTCCCCTTATTTGGAAAACTTTATGATCATCCTCATACAACATATCTTGTGCAGCTGGTAGATTACTCGAGTCTGGGTCTCCTTTATGCCCAGCTACAATTTTCCAGAACTTTCAAGTATTCTTCATGTGACATAATCTAAGTTCTATAACCATTTCATTTTCTTCTTTGGGATACACAGTAGTTGGTCTGTGTGTGTTGGGAAAAGGATGTCAGATCCCAAGTTCTCTGTTTTCTGACGTATACTGCTTTACATTTGTCACTTCTCATCTTGTATTCAGCTCATAATATTTCCTTTCTAGTGGGCAACAGCTTCCATTTCTACTTTTTGCAATTACCACCTGAATGTCATCTACTCTTGGATCCCATCTACAACAAAATGGAGTTCCTAGGAAGAGTCACAGGGTCTGCTCTTGAGGTCAAGGACAACAGTTGATAGCAAATGGTCAAATACCATGGAATTGCAAACAGTTAAAACATTATTTAAATAACTTAAAAGAGGTTTTTTAAAGAAACCTAGAAATAAAGAGAAAAACACAATAGACTAAAAGACAAAATGTGATTAGTACTGAGACCTGAGGAAACAGCACTCCAACAGAAAAACCAAGCCCAAATCAACCGCCACATCCCTGCTACTTTATCCTTAGACACCAACCCTGGAAACAGTTGTGTTATTTAACTTCGTGAAGCTTGGCATGCTCTTTTGAAGGTTTCACCCTTTCTCTTTCTACCTGTCCTACAAATGCCTTTAGAACAAATTTATGTACTTTCCCCTCAAACTAGTCCTTCATAAAAGGCTCAATGAATTCAGCTCCTAACAGCGTTCGTATTTCAGTCCAACAGGTTGCCCTGCCAACCCCGTTTGCTGGATAATCAAGTTCACAGATATACTTTCCTTTCAGCCAGACCCTGTATGTGGTGTTCAAAGACACTGGCATTAACATTAAATGGAGTCTGTAGGCACAAAGCACTTTTACATACACCTGTTAGGAAGCTTTATTTTCCTTAAAAGTTTTATAACTTTTACATTTTTCTGCAGTTTTAGGTGACTTGCTATAAATGATTGTTGCATTGCATTACGCATGACAAAAATCACTGGTGACAAAACAAAACAAAACTATGTGACCAGATGCTTGTCACTTATTTAGAAGGGAGAAGCAAATCTAACATTACACAAAACTACCTGGTTCTGCCAGTGAGGATAATGAAAATCAAATAACCATACAGGGCCTAAAATGAGAAATCTGATCGGGTGATACATAGATACAAATGAAATGTAAAAATACTAGCAACTTACACAAAAATTATTGATTTTTTTTCCTCCTGATTACTATTTCAGTGATCAGAGTATATTAGGTACTTGTTTGCTTGCAATGTGTTTTATTAATGCTGTATCTGACACCCAATTTTGAAATCAATGCTTATTTCATCATTTTTCTCTGAGGGGTTCTATTATTTACAATTGATTTAACAGGAATGAAAGGCTTACCATTAACAAGACCCAGCTGCTGACACTTCACAGATGAGTTATTGAACTTCAAAAAGTGAATTAACTTAACCATCGCCAAGACTGATGGTTTGATGATTTTTTGCACCAAGTCTAATGTATTTATAATTAGAATGTCAAAACAATAGTGTTCCTGCTTTGCCCAGTTTCTTGATTCTTGCACTTTATAGTATTTAAAAGTTTATTTGCTTCCTAGCCCACCATTATTTTGGGTTGAAAAATGTTTCTTTAGTGGACTAAAAAAATCCCACATGAAGACTATTCAAAAAGTTTAGCTTCAAATATGTCTATGTAAATACAGAGCTTTCACCACTGAGTATCTATGGACTGATGCATATAAAAGGATGTAATTATTCGAGGTCAACGATTATAAAGTGCAACTAACTTTGGGAAAAATGTTAAAAGGACTTCAGCTGCAAATTTTTAAAAATCCAGACCCAAATGAATGGCTTAAAAAAGGAGATTGATAAAATTTAAGAAAAGAAAATCTGGAGTTAGTTTCCAGGGTTGATTAAGTTAGTGGATCTGCATGGTTATAAGGACCCCTCATTTCTCTTTCTGCTCTGCAGCCCCAACTTTAGTCCCCCTCAGTGCTGCATGCATTTCCAGGCATCACAGTTCCTCCCCACACCCTCTGTCCAATGAGAAAACTGCCCATCTATGTGTTCTATAAAAAGGAAGCCTGTTCCAGACTCTGCTATCACCAGTGAAAACTCTTCCTTAGGTCTAATTAGTTTTCTGTCACATGGGCATTTGTCAACCAGTCACTGGTGAGAGAACAGGAATGCCTGTGTTGGCTAAGCCTCGTTTATGGGGGGAAAGAGGGGGAGAACACTGAGCAAAAATGGGCCTTCTAAGATAGAGAACATGGGGAATGAGAAAGTATTTTCAAGCAGGTCTTTACAGGCAGGAGATAAGTGTCTGTTGTCCCCTCTGGCAAATCCTATCAGTCCAAGAGGAACCTCAGAAATTCTGACACTGGGGAAGCCCCAAAAAATAGCACACATAGATCATCTTACGGCAGTGGCTCTCAACCAGGTGGCTTTTACCCTCTACCTTTCACTCCAGAGAAGGAATGGCAAAGTCTGGAGGTATTTTGGGTTATCACAACTGGAGAGGACTAATGGCATTTACTGGGTAAAAGCCAAGGACCCCGCTTGACATCATGAAGTACACAGGACAGCCCCTGACAACAATGATCTGGCCCCAAATGCCAGTAGCACTGTGACTAAGAATTCTGCTTTGTGCTTCTTGCCCTGCATTTGCCCCAGCTACCTCTCAGAGCCTCCAGCCAGGTTTTCCCCCATTCTGTGTCCTCAACAGTCAACCAAGTCTTTGTTGAAACACCTAAGGAACTTAAAATGGAAGATAAAGAAAGCAAAAGATAATTTTTAAAAAGCAACATGAAGGAAATACGCCAAGCAGGATAAAAAGAAAATTTTTTTTCACAAACAAAATTCAACATACAGTTGAATGAGGTGAGGGGTTTGTATGTGTGTGTGTGTATGTGTAACAAATTACCCTCATTGGTTTCTCTTCCAAATTAAGTCATATGTTTTAATTTAAGGAACATGTTTAAATGTATAAAAATAAGAACCTTAGGATTCAGAGAATTTCCATAAAGAACAGGGGTTTAAAATAAACTTTAACAAAAAAACAAAAAAAGTTCAACTGTATGCTATTTATGAGGGGCCCATATAAAAGCACAGGACAGTTAATAAATGGCAAGAAAAGACATACCAGGAAATGACCAACAAAAAGAAAATTGGTCGAATATAAACCAACTTGGTATTAATATAAGCCAAATGTTTGACTAGAGGATAGCTATCATTTAATGCTAACAGTCCATTCATGAGGACAGAAATAACCATTCTAAACATGTACACAACAAAAGCCATCCTCAAAACTCTAATTTTGTGCCCTTTACTGTTCTCATTTTGGAACTTTGCATATGTACCACCTTCGTATTTCCTTTATGTCAGTAAGGGGCTAGATGGACCTATATGCTCATTCTGAAAACATGTCTGTGTTGTAAAACTTCCTAGTAAATGATAGATCTTGAAAGGTATGTACAAAGGAAAATATGTTAATATCTTCGCAAGCTGATTTGAAATTCCGCATGCCTGTTGGAGACCTGTGGACAGGGAGTTTTCCCATTTCATTAACAGGCCCTCAACTATCACTACCTACAGGACTTTATTTTTCCTCAGAGATCTTTAGTCTCCCTCCTCGGAGGTCTCCATCCACCTGCTGCTGTTCTCCAAGAGACCTTCTCTGAGAGAACTCTCCCTCTTGGGCAGGCAGATTTTCATGGCAACTGCCAGCCTTTAGCCTGGTAGGTCAGTCCCAGCTGTGCTGGGTGGCTTGGCTGTGATCATGTGACCACGTTCCAGCAACATCTTCATGAGTGCGTCTTGACTATTTTGCAGAAGAAGTTACTTACAATTGTTTTTCACTGACTCAACAAATTTCCTATCAAGCTACATCTACACTCCACTTTTTAAAGGTTCTTGGGACTTTCTATTACTAAGCCTTTACAGAGTTTTAGAAAGATTGTGCATTTATGTATTTCAAAAAAAAAAGTATGGTTACTGTTTTTGAAAAAAAAAATCACTGTCATATAAAATTTATTATGACAAATTGCAGATGCTCATGGAAATGTATCAAAACTTCTGATTTTAATCTACTTATCTTTTTTGAGAACGATATTTAAAGGGCTAAAGAGAGCTTCTAAGAATCACTGGGCACCTAAGTAACTCTTCCATTTAAACTGAAACTGTTTTCAAAGTTATATAGATATTACCTTTACCTACTACATACTACATCTGGCCATTAACTATTCATCAACTCAGGCACTGCTAACAAAAATTAGAGGAAATAACACATAATAGAACAAAAGGTGTTTGCATTTAGTGGAGACATATAATTCCAATTTATACTATTAGCTCTCAGTCCTAAATATTCTGATTACTATTCCAGGAGAGCCACAGGGTTAATAAAATTATATTTCTCTTGCTACTATGCTATGATAAATTTATTTAAATGTTGCTTCTGAATATACTTAGGCCTGGGAGTGAGATTATATATTATAGCTCTTACATCAATCCATAGCAAACGATACTTGATAAATAAAATGCCACTGTCTAAATTCCATATTTCTAATTGGTACCATGTTTCTATACATGAGAAAAATTTTCTCATATATGTTTTGGAGTAATAGAACATTGCAAGTTTTGTTTCCCAAAGCAATGAAAATACTGTGCATATTTAGAACCACATAAGAAAATGGCAATATAATTAAGACTTTTGGTTTATAATACAGGCTTTGAGAAATAAGATCTGTAGTTCATAATACCTAGAATGCCAGTGTATTATGGATTTAAAAATTAAGTGTTAAATGCTTGCTAACATGTTCGCATACTCAAACATTTCTGATTCGATTAACATTGATTATACTCCACAATTCTGAACTACCTGTCTGTGGTTCTCTCCTCCACACCAATACTTAACTTATTTTTATTGGATTATAACCCCTAATAATTCAATTAAATAAATGAGGAAAAAGTAACAACTGTTTCTTCTGAGGAAAAAATTGAATTACTGAACATAGAATAAGTGTGGGAAATAGAGAGTCACCATTAAGCAAACACTCTCATAATGAGTGTTTCAGTAAAGATCACCAGATATTAAAATTTGCAGTTCAAAGTTTGAAGGAGAAACAAGATATTTCCATAGTTCCCAAAATATGCCTGTGGTATTTATTAGTCACAAGGGGAAAAATTTCACTTTACATTCGAGAAACCCAGCAGACACCATGCCTCAACAAGTGACCAAAGTTAATGTCATCAACAATGGGACATATTGACATCACAGTCCCCAGTTGGATGCACTGAGAATGGCACATCACCGCTGTGGTATTCTAGTCAAAATACATACCTTCAATCCAACCTTATGTTATCACAGACCCAAATTCAACCTTAAGAAGGGTCAAGGTTTTGGAGGACAAGGGAAGACTGACGAAGAGTCACAGTAGAAGAGCCTAAGACAACATACCAACTGAGCTGTAAAATGGAATTGTGAATTGTATTCTCCAACAGGGAAAGGACATTAGTGGGAAAACTGGTGAAATCTAAATAAAATCTGTAACTTAATTAACAGTATTGTACTGATGTAATTTTCCTATTTTTTTTTTTAATTGTACCATGGTTATGTAGGATTTTAACATCAGGCAAGCTCTGTAAGATGTATGGAAACCTCTCAAAATATCTTTGCAACTTGCTATAAGTAGATAACTATTTCATAATAAAAACATTTGAAAGTTCTAACAAACATGATACTACTAATGTAGTTGCCATTTCAGGGTTCACAGCCAAAGTAGTGATCTAAGCACTCTGAATGCATTAACTTACTCCACCCTCACAATAACCTGTGAATGAGGACCATAATTATCTCTACTATTAGGACAAAATAACTGAAGTTTCAAGCATAGGGGGAACCTGCTTAGGACTGCACAGTTACCAAGTGATCCTAGGAAACCTGAGCCCAGAGCCCCTGTGTTCACTTTGCACACTCCATCACTTACGGATGGCCTCAACCTGCATGTTAGGGGCTGGCCAATGTCTGGATCTGACCCTGCCCACTGCCCAGGGTTCCTAGATCTAAACCCAGCTTGGACAGCTGACACAGCCCTCAAAGATGTGCAAAACAAGAAGGAAGAGAACTCTGAAAGGAAATCTAAAATGGAAGAAAGGACCTATACGTATGTGAAGAGGAGGAAAAGGAGAGAGGAGGAAGAAGAAGAAGAAGAAGAAGACGATGATGGCTAGTTAAGTTTGTGAGATTAGAATAAATAAGATAGCATTAAAATCCTATATAACAAAAGGACACCAACTGGGAAGACATTCATTCCTGTGAAGGCATTTGAACATTTGCATGCTGTTTGGGAAGAGGTAAAGATTTTCATTACCATTACATTTTTATTTATTAGTATAATTATTCCTTTCTAAAGCAATCACTAAGAGGAGGGCAATGAGAAGATCTTCTAGTGGAGTACAGCAAAACAAAAAACAAAAAATAAACAAAAACACTGAGAAAGTCTTAACAAAGGTGAAAAAAGATGAAGACAAATGTAAAATATGCTAGAAATTTTATAGTAATTGCCATCAATAGACATGAACTAAAGTTTAAGACCAAGACTGTCATAAAATCCAGTTTTATGACATTTACCCCTAAAATCACCTAATATAAAAGAAGCAAAATAAGATAAAAAGCATAAAGGCAGAAAAAAATGCATCAAAATCTAACCGAAGTGATCTATATGGTCATGTTAATAGGCTTCACAGTAAGTACTGCTAGCAATAAACAGTATCACAGCAAAATGTTAAGAATCGATGTATCAGGCAGATAAAACAACTTGTAAACTTATCTGCTCCTATTAACATGACTTTGAAGTACTTCAAGGGCATTTTAATACAACTGTGTCAACAACAAAAAAACATTTAAAATCACCATTAACCTGGAAGATTCCAACAGCTCTGCCCTAGTAACTAACAGATTAGCAAGTGAAAAGAATCAGTAATGAGGGATATAATTGATAGGCTTAATTCAATGAACACTTCCAGCATGAAACATATTATATATTTACATAAACACACACACCAAAAAACCCATAAAGCTGAACTGCATACTAGTCCATGAAGCCTCAACTAACTTCACAAAGTCAGCATTTCCTTATCACTCTAGTGTCTGAAAAAAACAAGGTAGTTAAGTGTTATTTTTTTTAAACACTTAGAAACATACCTTATCCAAGTGTCTAAAAAAGAAAAAAAAAAAAACAAAGACTAAGCAAAAATGTTAATACCACATATCAAAGCATGTAGGATGAAGTAAAATAACTTGTTTGAGGGAAGATGAGAGCTATAAATTCTAGGGGGGAAAAAGAAGCTGATAATTAATGAGCTAATTATTCAAAAAAATAGTAAACTCAAAGAATAAAATATTAAAAAGTAAGAACAGAAGATGATAAATTAAAAAACCATACTATAGAAAGTATTAAAATCCCTTTGATCCTCTGAAAAGCCTAAAAATAGTAAAATCTCTGACATGAATAATCAAAAGAAGGAATATATTAATATTGAGAATAAAAGACATGACCAGAGGTAGAGAGATTAAAAAGAAAACTGTGAACAATTTAAATATAAATAATATGGACTCAAAAAGAACTGCAATACCAGAAAGGTCCTAAAACCATTAATGAAACAAAAATATTTCCATCAAGAAAATGCCAGGCCCAAATGGTTTTATAAGCTAATCATTCATGCAAGATACTATTAACCTAGAAAAAGACAAATGTAATACAATGAAAAATATTTTTAAAAAATGGCCCACGGGCCAAATTCGGCTTGGCATCTGTTTTTGTAAATAAAGTTTTATTGGAACAGTGCTACTTTAAAAAAAAATAATAATAAAACCTGTTTTCTCTGCTGTGACAGCTTTCATGCTGAAAGGGCAAAGCTAAATAGCTATTAGAGACCGTTTGAGTCCACAAAGCAGAAAATTTTACATCTGGCCCTTAGAGAAAGTGTGTTGCTAATAAGTTTCACAAAGCAAGCTTCCGAAACAGAAGCCTGGAAGGTAAGAGCTACGGCAGAAGGCAGAGCAGGGTACATGGAGGAGAGGAGGAGGGCAGAGGAACGGCTGTTCATGGCTTAGAACATTCCATCAAGTAGAGCGTCTTCACAGAGAAGGGGAGATTTGAGCCAGGACTTAAAGGGCATGTGGGCATTCGCTGCGTGGATGGATACTTGGTTGGAACAACATTCCAGGTGGAAAGAAGAGGTAAGGAAAAGGCTGTGAGGCAAGACTGTACCTTCTGTGATTAAAGTACGGCCATGGGACTCTGGGACAGAGTTCAAAGCACATAATGCTGCCAGAAGAGGAGGTCAGAAAGGTAATGTGTATGTTATGGGAAGTGAAGGGCAACTGAAAGTCTGTAGGTCTTTGTAGGCCACTGTAAGGATTCTGGCTTTCATCCAAGTTAAATGGAGAACCATTCCATTTTGAAGTGTTTTGAAGTGTTTCAGGACCTATATTACTCAAACACCAATGGCTATGTTGAAAATAGTTGGTAGAAGGACAAGAGTACAAAAGAGAGGCCCACTGGGAGGCAAGAGAGGGCAGTGGATCAGACCAGATTAACAGTGGTACCGAGACTCTGTGTATATGTAAAACAGGCCAGAGAAACAGCAAAATGAAATTTACATGTTAAAATGGAGAAAAAATTACTGATCTCTAAATCGAATGAAGGTTCTAGAAGAAATGCAAATATATTCTAAAGATTCTTAAAATAGAAACCTATTCTTAATAAAATGAGTAACAAAAGCAGTCACAAATTTTTCTCTGTGATAAAGGAAGGTCCAAACTAACAAATGAAAAGGGTCTATACGATGTCCTAGCAGGCAGGAGGGAATAAGTGATCAATAAGAGGGCCTATCTTGGGAAAGTCACCAGGTTTCCAAGATGGGGGGAAAAATACACACACACACACACACACACACACACACACACATATAATATTTAAAATAAATATATTTATATGTGTATAAATATACGGTATGGACAATCACAGAGGTAAGAAGAAAGGCCAATCCACTCTAGACTGGAGAAACGGAATACCCCCATAACAAGTTTCCCTGAACTATTCAAATTTAAATCAAACCTTCAAATAAGAAAAAGCAGGCAGGTTTGACTAACCACGAAAATTCTGAAACAAAGAGATTAATGAGAGGGGCTGACTCCCTTAATTATTAAAGGTTATAAAATTATAATAATTAAGGGATCAACAGATGTATCTATGGAACCAATTACAGAAACCAAGAGTAGACAGAAGGACAACATATCTCACAGCAAAAGGCAAAGATGGCTTACCAAATGGTACTTTTAAAAATTGTATAACCTTCTACTGGCAAAGTACTAAACTGAATAATTGAATACACTGAAAGCAATGTAAATTCATCTACCTTCTCTGAAAAACACTTCATCAATACGAATGAAGCTCCTCTTTTGACTTAGTGATCTGGTAGTTCCAATTCTAAGAAGCCATCCTAAAGGAATAATCACGATAAATACATAATATGTTTTTTGTTTTTCCTAAGATACAAAAATTAAAAATATTTTTAGGGCTACCAAAAGGAGTAGTTAGTATACACTACCATGCATCTGTAAAACAGATGATTATCGAGACATGAAAAAAAATTTCTGATATTTAATGACAGACAACAGGTTATTGCTTAGAGAATTGCTGGCTTATACAATGCTAATTTAGAGAGAAGACATTAACTTGTATGGGTACATTCTAGAAAGCTGGAATCTTTTTTGAGTGACTCATCTTTATTTTTCCCCCCCTTTCCAAAATTTTCATTTTGAGCATATTATAATTATCTAATTAAAAGAAATGTTAAATCAAATGTTATAGGATCATAAAGCATTTAAGTTGCTTTAAGTTAGATTCATATTTATGTAAGAGCCATATATTCTGAACTCTATACATGCACTCTGCGCCTCATGTAAGATTTCTCAAGTATATAAAAATAATGCACACAAGTGACAAAGTGGATCAGATTTATAAGCCAACTTAATATTATGAAAAAATCATATGCAAACAATTGTAATTAGTGATTTTAAGTATATATTCACTGTAAGGCATTTAAAATAGCATCTACTCAAGTGAATAAAGGACTATTCAGTATAAAGGGTTAAAAAAGGGAGATAAGAGTGTTGATTTCTTGCTTCACAGAAACAGAAATGGAAAGTAGCCACAAATGGTATTAACATATGAAGTATTTTGACAGCGATCTACTTTTTGAAAGCTTTATCAATCTTAAAAGTGCATTCAGCACGAAGTATGCGATCATTTGTTATAGATGTGTTCCCAAAGTGTCTTCCATTCTTGTTGTGTATTAAATGAATTATTTTGATTTCAAAAACCTTGATTTTCTACATCGAGACAGTATCAAGATATATTTTAAAAGAGGCTAACACCCACGTGTAACGCATGAATTTTATACTGTTACTGAATCAGCATTGAAAAGACTGAATTTTCAGTTCTAACATGGCCCAGCGAAATTATTTTAATTTGATAGTTCTTACAACACCCCTATCAAGCCCTATTTTCTGTATAACCCATCCAGAGATACAGAATTGCACTTTCCTCAGTAGAGATGAGTTGTCAATCTCTGATCCCTTCAATAGGCTCCTATAATCTCACTGTTGACTACTTTGCTCTCAATGGGGAATCATTACTTGACACCTGACTTGGAAATCTGCCTGGTGTTCAATTTTATTTCAATGGTAGTCAATGGAAAAATCTCCATCCTCTACACATTCCCTTGTTATCTTTGCACATTTTTTTTTTTTTTTTTTTGAGGAATTTCCAAAGTTGAATGGGCCACTGAAGACCCGACAGGACCAGAACACTACAAGGGCAGAGAAGTGAGCAAGAAGATCCGAAAATGACACAGAGCTCGAATTCAGAGTTGCCTGGATGTTGAGCCAGGTCCCCCTTTAGCCATTGACAGGGACTGCACCCAAAGTCAGCCTCCAATGGGACCAATGACCCGACCTCAGCACGCTCCCTTCCTCCCACAGGAGGGATAAGCAACTTCCCATGGTTTTGAAGGTATCCAGATGCTGGACAGGTGACTTCCCAGGACAACCCTACAAATAGCTGCTACTTCAAAATCCAGTCTGCCTGCTGCCAAGCATGTCTGATTATTCCTCCCCTGAGAAAGATGCTCCCTCAAGCTTTCCCTGAAAAAGGAAGAGCAGCCGGGGAAGACTCCATTTGGAACCTAAACCCCCAGTGAGAAACCAGCAAGTACTGTGGCCCAGCAGCATAGCTCGGAGGGTGCGGGGAAGTTAGTGGCCCCACAAAACCCCTTTCTTGTTGCTCCTGGCTTTTCAAGTTTTTCCTCACAAAGCCTATTTCCAAAATCTTGTTTGGACATTGTGGAGCTCACCTTGAACCACAGTATAGGACAGGAGGCGGTTCATGAGGACCTTGCCGGGCATTATGGAGTCATTGGTTTTGCTACACAGAGGTCATTTTGATGGTTTATGACAGGTCTGTGCTCAAGTGGAATTTTAATGGATGAATAGGGCTCCGGAGTACAGTGGATACAAGGGGTGGGCTTGAGAGCTGAAAGGGTCCTTCAGAGAAGAGTTCCTACCAAGGCTTAGAAGGAATGAAGGAAGCCACTGACCACCTCAACTTATAAACAATTTAGTACTGAGGAAACTAAAAGGACAAGAAAGTAGTGAAAGGAAATAAGGACGGGTGTTCTGGGATCCTGTGTGAAGAAGGGCTTTGAATAATAGCCTCGGAGCTCCACTTCAGGGTTCCTCAAACAAGGGTCTATGGCTAACCACCTGAAAACAGAAAATCCCCCTAGGCTTCAGAGCCAGTGCTTTCCTTTTGCTGGTGTGGGTGGCAAGTCCCACTATCTAGAAAGTTTAATGAGGGGAAATGAGGTCAACGTAATATTTGTATAACACATTCAGGCAAATTATTATATTATTGTGTAAAAATGGTTTCAGAGGAGTTTGAAAAAGAAATGTAATAACAGAACATGCCTCAGGCTGCAGTTAGGTTGAACTCACAAAAGCCTCTCTGTAGCAAACAGATACCAATTCATGTTGCAAAAGATAATTAATATTCAGTAAAATATTCAACATCATGTGGAACATCAATGTAACGTTAACTTAGATTTTATTGGAATTGTGTCTTTGTATTCACTTTGATTTTATAGTTGTAGAGGCACTATTAGCACAGGAGAATGCATCCAGGTTTCCAGTTGTACTTATTAAAGTAACAAAACTAATGTCAGGACAGGGGTTGAGTGAGGGGTGATAAAAGATTCAGAGGAGCATAGGCTCCTCAGCCAGACTGTTTGGGTTCAAATTCTGATTCTACTACCTGCCTGCCCCGGGACCTTGTCACTGAATCTCAGTCTGCTGTGAAAATGGAATTAATAAAAGTTCCTACCACACTAGGTCATCATGAGGAATCTGTTCCATATATTAATGCTGTCATGCGCTTGATAGAAAATAAAGACAGCTCCGGCTGTTAACTATTGTGGCTCCTTTTTCCTTTTAGTGGGAGCCATATGTGGTTCGAGGTGATGATACCCACAAGTCCCAGGGAACTTGTCACATTATAGATAAATGTGGATTTCTGAAAAATCATTTCAGTGAGTAGATTGGATGGCGAGGAGAAATTTAAACTCATTCAGGAGATCAAAGTGAGTGACAATGTTATTGAGAACATTGTTCTCTGAGTCTGTTCAAAGGGTGGCTTCTGGGCCAGCATTACCTGGGAACTTGTTAGAAATGCAAATTCTCGTCTCTGAATAAACAGCTCTGGAGATAGTACCCACCTATAGGTATTATCATGCCCTTCAAATGATTTTGCCACTCTGGGACAGGAACTGGCAGACTCCTTCTGTAAAGGGTCAGATTTAAATATATTTTTGCAGGGCACTTGGTCCCCTTGAAAACGTTAAAAAAAAAATGGGTATGTTCCAATAAATTATTTATGGAACCATGTACAGGCTGGATTTGGCCAACTGCCTATAGCTCACGGACCCCTGCTCCAGGATGCTGAGGACAGCCGCTGTGACTGGCAACAACAGAGGACAATGTTGAAGTCTGGCTTCGAGGTGGTGAGTTTGAGATAGACACGGACAATTCTCAGTTGAGTATCTGGCTCTGGGGCTTAAAGGAAAGAGCAGGGCTGAAGGTATAGATTTAAAGGCAGCATAAGATGCTTATGAAAAGGTGGGTGCAGGTGACACTGCCCATGATTCCCACGGAGTGTGAGGCACGAGCCAGAAGGGCAGACCACCAATCCCAGACAGGCAAGGAAGAGCAAACACCAAGAAAGATGGTGAACCTGACAACAGAGCCGAGAACGTGGCTGTGACCATTTCCAGCCCGCACAGTACCACGAGAACGGAATAGCAGCTACCACAGGAACAGTCAGGGCATCCGTGACTGTATGCATACCTTGAAGTTATGTATGGGGGGTAAAATGAGTATGTCCAAAGAGTGAGGGAAATTTTCTTTCTTAATAAAAATTGCAGTCCATGGGTAGATGATCTAAGAGAAGAAGACAAAGATGGGTCAACTGAAGGAATGAGGTCCTTGACCTGGGGAGAGTTCCCACCAAGAGCCTAAGAATGTGGGACTGGTCCCAAACAACAGGAAGCACACCGCATTTGTCCACACCAACCAGAAGAGTAGGGACACTGGAGCTTCAGGGTGGAAAAGAAGTTCAGCTTCAGTTATGGAGGTAACCTCAACCTTATCAACAAATTAGATTAGAAAAGATTAGGTTGAGGATTGGAGAACAGTAGACAAGATAATAAAGTATCATTCTTTCAAAATAAGTCAAACTTTTCACTAATTCAGAGCATACTTCCCATTTAGTAGGAATTAGTTTTGTTCTTTAATTACACTGGATTTATGAACAGGCGAGGCATACAGGAGATTTTATTCCCTGTTCTCTATTTTAGCATTCATATCTTGATGCGCTCCTTCACCTAACCCAAGTTATGCTGACATGATCTTTGACTTCCCACGGAGAAGCGTTCATTTTAACTGGCAGGCAAATGATATTACACTCCAAAGGCCCATCATGCTAAATGACCATTAAACCATTACACTTAAGAACTGCCTCTCAGGATAGAGATTCCAAGAGCTGCACACAGTATCACTGTTTAACTATCAGCATTTTAGAGACAGGGAAATGTCATCACCAACCTCACATGAATTCCTCCGGTTATAAACAAAACATCTGTGGCTGGTTAGCTCAGCTGGTTCATCGATGGAGTTAAATGACCAAAATCTTGGGAGGAATCCTTGCCAAGCTCTGGATACAAGCCCCTTAGCTGTCACCCCTGTTAGATGAGGCACCTCACAAATGGAATTTTGGATTCAGACAGGGTATAGAGGCCACCATCGCATCCCTCAGCCTCCTTGCTCCTTATTCCCCAACAACCTCCCACCTTGCCGCCGCGCACCAGCCCCCTACCCCACCCCACCCCATCCCTGGTGTTCACAAGGCTATTTTTTTCTCAAGATTTTATTTGAGAGAGAGAGACAGAGCGAAGACGATGACGACTCCCTCTTGAGCAGAGAGCCCGATGTGGGGCTCAATCCCAGGACCCGGAGATCATGACCTGAGCCGGAGACAGACACTTCACCAGCTGGGCCACCCAGGTGCCCCAAGAGGTTATGGCACCCCATGCCTTCTCCCAAAGTCTTCCTTCCACTGTGGCTAATTAGTGTTCTCCTCCAATCCCTCCCAACACAGTTGGCCCCCAAACCACCGAAGTCCTAGTATATTTCTCACTTGACTACAGCCTTCCTGAGTCTCTACACGGCTGAGTGACCACCCTGGGAACTCTGTATTCTCTGATTTAGTTCACAATTACCTTCAGCGGGAGATGCTAAGCTGGCTGAGGACAATAGTACAGGTACAGCACAGTATCATATAAAATCAAGGTCTTTCCTATTTCAAGTGCTGGATTTCTTAGTCGGGTAATCCTGAGCACTGCATCTAACCTATCTGGACATTCACTTTCTCATTTGTAAGGTGAAAAGCCATACCCAGCTCTAATTCTCTGCCTTAGCTTTTTAAAAGAACACTGTAGTCTTTAGTGACCCTCAAACACGTGACTGGTGGAGGCAGATCCTATGAATAGGTAAATGTACATCTAGAGCAAGTGCAAAAAACAAAACAAAAAAACCCCACCATGCCTTACGGGCCCTGTGGGTCACGAGCACCGGTTCTTCTTTGCCTTCATTTCTCTTCTTTTCAGCCATGCCTTTAAGCCGTGCAGGGCCATTCGTATCCCACACTGGGAGTCATGCTCATTTTGACTTGTTCACTTACATTTTTAAAAGTGTGCAGTTTTGACAATCATTTTTAGGTCACAATTTTAAAAAGGCAACCACAGGGAAAAGTCTGTGCCTGGTCCACAGGGAAGGTAATCAAGTTTTATTTATTTATTTTTTTAACTGAAGATTTTACTTATTTGAAAGAGGAAGTGAGAGAGCACAAGCGCCAGAGGGAGAAAGGTCAGAGGCAGAAGCAGACTCCCCGCTGAGCAGGAAGCTGGATACAGGGCTCCATCCTGGGACTCTGGGATCATGACCTGAGTCAAAGGCAGATGCTTACCTGACTGAGCCACCTAGGTGCCTGGCAATCAAGTTTTCCTAGAGAAACCATACATCACCTTTTTCCTCCTCTACTACCGTATCAGAGGTTCTCAAACTGATCTAGCGAGTCCAGATGGGGCTGCACAGGATATCTGTGAAATATTAACTACTTTTCTCCTAATACTAGTTGGCACTTGCTTTTCTCATGCTCTTGTGTATAACTGCAGTTTTCTGGAACCTGGTATAAGGGACATCACGAAGGCTTGAAGGCAGAACCAGATAGGGGAATCCAGCTACCTTCTACTAAGCCAGACACTAAAAGTTAACAAAAATGTGGAGAAAAGTTTACGCTTCTTACCATGTTTGCTTTGGGAAAATCCCTTTTCCATAAAAAATTTTACATTAACTTAACGGGCTTATTCTAAATGAAGCAATAAGCAAATTTCTCATTTTTAGTTTCTAATATGGTAAATCTCTATAGCCATAAGCCACATATAAAAGAGCCTAGAGGTCCTCGATGACTGAAGAGAATGAGTCAGACTAAGACATCTGGGACCCACTTTTCTAGATCAATAATGGTATGAAATAAGCATGTGGCAAATAGAAGAATTAAGTTTAATTCTGAATTCTCACTAAGACATATGAAAAATATACTCACAACAGATTAAGATTTTATCTTTTACTGATATCCAGAACCCTGAGCATTTTTCCCCCCAAAGAATGCCAGTAGGGTCCACACAATCAAATCACCTCAGCTTTCAAAAGCCCCATTCTGCAGACCATGAGGGAGGTGGAATAAGGAATAGAGAGGAAATGAAGTTCTCACTTTCTCCGGCTTCATAAGGTCAGCTCAGGGATGGCACCCCTATACACATCCTATGCAATACCACATATATTAGTGTGCTAAGGTTGTTCTAACAAAATACCACAGACTGGCTGACTTAAGAGATTTAGTTCTCAGGGCACCTGGGTGGCTCAGGGGGTTAAAGCCTCTGCCTTCTGCTCAGGTCATGATCTCAGGGTGCTGGGATCGAGCCTTACATCGAGTTCTCTGCTTTGCAGAGAGTCCGCTTCCTCCTCTCTCTCTCTGCCTGCCTCTTTGCCTACTTGTGATCTCTGTCTGCCAAATAAATAAATAAATCTTTAAAAAAAAAAAAAAAAAAAGGAGCGATTTAGTTCTCGCCGTTCTAGAGGCTAGAATATCAAGGTGTTAAGTAGTTCTGGCTTCTTCCCGAGGCCAGTCCCCTTGGCTTGCAAAAAGCTTTCTTTGGTCTTTCTTTGGTCATGCCCTTCACCTGGTCCTAGCATATCCCTAGTAGCTAATTAAGACCCCACCCTACTGATTTCATTGAATCCCCTCTTTGAAGGCCTATCTCCAAATATTGTCACCTGGAACACCCATGTGAACTCACTTAACCTTAACTACCTCTTTCAAAGCCCGGTTTCCAAATATGGTCCCATTTTGAGGTATGAGAAGTTAGGACTTCAATACATTAGTTTTGGAGGAACACAACTAAGCCTGCAACACCATGGTGAGAAAATAATGCTCTTCTGCTTCATGATTATGAATATCTTACACCCTATTCTCTACCTGCTCATCTTTCTACGTGTACACAGGAAGCCCCTTGTATTCACATGGCTCAAGTTCTTCATTTTACTAAACTCAGGTACAGAGAGGTGAAATAACTTGTCTAAGGTCACACAGCACATTATTGGTTCACACAAGGAAGTGATGCTTTTAATTTTTAAATATAATCTTATTTTCAATATTCGGGGAGTGTATTATTTAGAGAAAGCTTCAGTGATTTTAAGAGAACATTTGAGGACTGCTTACAGTTATTTCCTTTGTCAAGAATTCTTTTTGTTCAATTATCATGCCCCAATAGATTTGTCTATTATGTGTAGAGAATAAAGGATGGGGGCGGGGGTCGATGGGTTTGTTAGTTTCTTACACTTGAGTTTGCCTACATTGAAGCAGATCCATGTTCAAACAATCCTTGCCAAGTGTTTGAAATCAAACCCTTTAATCACAGAGAAGCAATAAAAACAGAATATAAAGAAACATTCTGCCTCATGACCTTCTGCTCTGGTAAAAAGCAGCTGCCAAGCTTACAACTCCCTAAAGTTCTGCTAACTGGGTTAAGAGCTAGAACAAGCCTCCATAGAGGGGAAAGCAGGTGAAAGGCCACTGACTGGGAAGGCAGAACTCCCCAGGCACCGTCAACAGCCAGGACACCCCAGGTGTCTTCAATAGTGGACGCTCCTTCCTTCTTCCACAAGGCATAGCTGAAGAGACGCCCCGCGACCCCATGAGGCACTACTCCCCCTACCTTGGGCCCAGTTCTTCTTGGGAAACCATTACTAGAATGTGAGAACAGCAGAAGGTTTCCAGTGTTAAGGAGTACAAAGTAAGAAAAGATTGGCAGGAGACCTTGCCTTGTTTTAGCGATCAAAAGCAGGGGCCAGCAAACTACAACCTAAGGGCAAATCTAGCCTTTCAGCTGAGCATGAAAACAAAACCATGAAACAAAACAAAACACAAAAAGCAAAATAAAATTTCAGGACACGTGAGACTGTCAACATCAGATTTCCGTGTCTGCACTCATTTACTTATATATGGTCTAAAACTGCTTTGCTTCTACAATGACGGTAGGATTGAGTAAGGGAAACCATACGGCCCACAGAGCCTAAATTATTTACTCTCTGGTCTCTTCACAGAAGTTTGCAATCATCGAATCTAAACTTCGGAGCCCGCCCACCCCTCATCCCAAATCTATAAAGCTCAGGTTTCAGATTTTATTATCTTTTGCATTTTTCACCCTGGAAAATTTTACGATTTAGCAGATGGATATCAGTTGAATTTAGGATTTTGTAGGACCTGGTAACCCTCCCCCCCAAATTTAGATTTCTAAATCTTTTTAGAACAGCCAAAATATCACAGTTTGAAACCAAAATCCTCTAAAGTGAGAAAACTATGTTTGGTTTCACTTCCAACTTAATACAATGAAAGGATGCCTACAGTCATTTTAATGTTAAACTGTTTATTGTAACTACTTGGGAGTCGTAAGAAAAACTCAGATCATATTTTATCACAGAGCTCTAACACAAAATGCCTCCCTCCCGGTATCCACCCTCCCTTCTATCTATGGCAACTCGCTTCCCCACCTTCAACAGACTCAAAGCTGTTTAACCCACGGCTCCTTCAGGAGATAGTTCAACATAAAACAGTACATCAATTCCTTCCTCTGAGCTTTTCCTGGCAAGAAATTATTACCATAAATCAAAGTGATTAATCAAATTAAATGCTCCAGAAGCCAGATAAGGCAGATTACAAAGGGAATTACGGAACGTAGCTTCTAGTAAGAGTATCAAGGAGTTTAAAAAGAGTACATCTGAACATACCTCTCCTCTGTAGGTCCTGAGATCAGTTCTACTAGGTGAAAAGGATGGGTGACGGTCACTTCATGGTAATAGGCAGGATTCTGCAATAACAAACACCTTGAGTTAGGAGTTTCAAGCAACAATGCAGAAAAAAAGTACTCCATTATTCATTACTTCATTACTCCAGGTCTTTGCCTGCGTCTCCACAATACCTCCTTTTCCAGGATTTCCATGATGTGACAAGTTTATCCTTGTCATAATGGGAAGAAACCACCAAGCCCCTTTGCTAAATCTCAAACCAAGCCTGACTGCCTCGCCTGAAGCCTTAAATGTCAAAAGAGAGGAAAGCAGGGGCACCTGGGAGTCTCAGCCCTTAAGCATCTACCTTCCACTTGGGTCATGGGCCCTGCCTTGGTGAAGCCCGGCATCGGGCTCCCTGCTCAGAGGGAAGCCTAATTCTCCCTCTCCTGCTCCCCTTGCTTGTGACAATCTCAGGAGCAATTTTCATTGAAAATGTTTCTTGGCAGACACATGGCGGGAAAAAAGTTTGGTGACTGTGGTGTGCCTAATCTTGGAAGGTGAAAGTTCACAAAAGCCTTGAAACAGACCAAAATATCCTTAACCTTCAGCTCTCCAGTCTGTGAAATGGGAGGTATAATAAATTAAATACTGCAGGGGCCTGCGAAGAGAAGGTATTGAAAGTAATGACAGTCCAGTAGATAGAAGACAAACTGCAACATCCTTGATTGTTTTATATCCTTAAATTGCTTGGGTATGTATCTTACTGATTATCACAGCTAATTTATAATACTTATCCTGCGTGTGTGAATTAAGGGAACAAACCTGGGTGCTTTCACTTCCATTCTTGGCATCATCATGAACTCTCAGGTGCAGCTCAGCCACTAAATAATGAGAAGGGACTACCTCCAGCTTGGGTGCATTTTATCTACCAAATAAATCAATTTAAAACCTATCTTGACACTCTCCCACCCCATCATTTCAATGTGGAGAAAAAGGAAAGAGATTCAACCCAACTAATCCAATTGCTTCTCGAAGATACAGACTCCTTAAGTGTTGCCTCAGACTATGTCTGACCTCTTGAACTCACAGAGGAGAAATTAAGGCAGAAAAACCTAACAGTTCAAATCGCAGCAGCTTGAAGATTTGGTAAGATTTAATCTCTGAGTTTCCTGAAGGCAAAAAAGGTGGAGCAAAATAACCAAAGAGTAACATATTGAAGAATAGCTTATTTTTAAAAACTGAAAATGGCCCCAAACACTGAACCCTTCAAAGGAAAGATGTTACAGAAGTTCAAGGTTATCATATTAAGTTACCAAAGCACAACAATATTGACAGGCAACTCATCAGGGAGAGGCGAGTTGAGTACAAGCAAGCAAACAAACAAAAACTTTAGATAACTGGGTAAAAGGAAACTTTTGCTTGGATAACTACACCAACCTCATGGTGGACATAATACCCTTATCTGCCTCACAGATATTTTCATTGCGCAGCGGATCGGGAGGTATTTCTGTTTCTTAATGTTGCTCATTGGCTGGGGTAAACCAAAAAGGGATTTGTTCCCCTGGAGTCATCTTCTGAATGGTCACCCCAGGAAGCTTCACCATGAAGTTAAAAGCCTCTCAATGTAATCCCCTGAGCATGCCATATTGGTCTACAATTTGGTCTCTTCTTAGGAAGGCCTTGGAAACTATGTGTTAATATTCACACCTGGAAATCTCTACTTCCAAGGCATCTGCAATCCTCCCTGGGGACCAGGAAATAAATACTGTCTACGAACAAATAAAGGGTCTCAAAATAGTGTACATCATCAAGAATCACTTGGCAGGACTTATTATAAGTGCACATTACCATCACAGAGATTCAGATATGGTAGATATAAATTTTTCTAGGCTTTGTTTTGTTTTTTATAACACATGTAAAATTTATTGATCACATAATATAAGCAATGTAACCCGCCAAATCTCTCAAAAATTTACCATCTTTGAGCATTTTATTTTTCAGAGCATACCTTTATGGAACAAGTATTCATTCTGGTGTTTTTTTTTTTTTTTAAGATTTTATCTATTTATTTGTAAGAGAGAGGGAGAACACAGGAAGGGGAAGCAGCAGGGAGAGGGAAAGGAAGAAGTAGGTTCCCTGCTAAGCAAGGACCCAGATGCAGGACTCAGTTCCAGCACCCTGGGACCGTGACCCAAGCTGAAGGCAGATGCTTGACTGAGCCACCCAGATGTCCCTCCTTCTGGTTTATAAAAGAGAAAGCTGAGGTCCAAAGACACCAGAGAATATACAAGAATATACTCAAAACCACATAGCTTGTATATACAGAAGTCAAGGCCACAAACAGATAACTTCATTCATTCATTCATTCATTCATTATTTCTCTTCCTTGTTTTCTAACTACTTTCCCCCCAAACTCCTCCACTTGGTCACCCTGGGCCACCTGCTAGCTTCTGAACCTACCTGCATATACCTGCCTGCCCCCCTTTGCTCTTTCCCTTCTCCATGCCTGGAGCATTCCCCTTCTCTCTTCACTTGCTCATCTCGTCCTTTACTCTTCGATCAATCACCTTCTCAATGACTATATTATTTAAGTGACACCCCCCGTTCCTGGAAATACCTTGTCCTCCTTCCCTATCTTCCCCATCCTTCTGAAAGATGTTCCATGGGTAAAGTGATATATACTATTCGCTCTGAATGATTTACATGTGTCTATCTCTTCCACCAGGACGGTGGTTCTTCAACCTTAGCAGCATGAGAACCACCGGAAGGACTTTTTAAAATGTGGATTCCTCACTTCACTCCTAAAAGATTTGATTAAAGTGATGCCAGTAGTACCAGTCAGCAGGCCATCTTGAACAGTCTTGCCCTAAGGCATTGATTCTCACCAGGGATGATTCTGCCCCTGCCCCCGAGGACAGTTCACACTGTCTAGAGACAGTTTTATCATCAGAACGAGGGTGGATAGCTACTTGGCATCTCTGTACTAAAAATCCTGTACTGCTCAGGACAGCCCGGCAACAAAGAATTTTCCAGTCCAAAATGTCAACAGCGCTGAGGTTGAGAAACCCTACCCTTGGAGAGTGCTTCTCACTTACCCCGCGTCAGCACCTAGAGGGCTTGTCAGGGCCTGTATGGTCAGGCTGCATCCTCAAAGTTTCTGATTTGTTATGTAGGTCGAACGTGAGGCCAGGAACTGTACATTTCTATGAACCCAAGTAAAGGAAATGCTGTTGGTTCAGGACCTAGTGCTGGGGAACAAATTTAGTAGAACGAGCACTCCATGAAGCAGGGATCTTGGTCTCTTTCACTCACTGCTGTCTCATAGCACAGTAGTCACTCACATGTCTAATTTTTTAATAAGATACCCACACTTCCCACTCCCCCTCTCCACATAGTGATTCTGCTACCCGCGATCTTTGCATTGTACACTGAGAAACCAGAGTTGTTTTTCTTTGTTTGTTGCTATTGGGGCAGCAACTTTGTAATGTCTTCTATTTCTCAGACTCCTCAGTTTGTTTACTACCAACCAAAGAAGTCTGATGAAGTTCATGTGTTCTTCTGCCTGCCAGGAGAACGCTAGGATAGCATCTCCACAATGAGATACCTACAAAAGAAACAAATCATCAAGTCTCTGCACTTTCTATTTATTTATGATGGAACTATATAGTCCTATAACTATCTGTCAAGCAATTCCCATTTTCAAAAAATAAGGTCAAGGTTCCTGGGTGTCTCAGTGGGTGAAAGCCTCTGCTTTAGGTTCAGGTCATGATTCCAGGGTCCTTGTGTTGGAGGCTTGTCTCTCTTTCTCGGGCTCTCTGCTCAGCGGGGAGCCTGCTTCCTCCTCTCTCTCTCTCTCTCTCTCTCTCTCTCTGCCTACTTGTGATCTCTGGCTGTCAAATACATTAAAAAAATCTTAAAAAAAAAAAAGGTCAGAGAATTCTCTCTCACACACACATGCAAACACACACGTATGTCTTAAACCTGATGCCTGGAGGTCCCTAGCATTTGAACACAACTTGGTGTTGTGGGACTTGGTGTGTCTTCTCGAATACGCCTGCACTTCCATAACCACATCTATGGCTGTCATTCTAAGATGGTATCTTCCAGGTGCTGTCAATTACCTCTCCTTACATCACTTTCTGGGGGAATATTTAATTCAGCTCCTTTTATCCTGTGCCCAAGGCCAAAAATGAAGCAGGTGATCTCCATAACTCAAAAATGTCTGATATCTTGGACTCTATTGCCCTGGTTAAGACAGGCATTTAATGAAGAACTGGTGAATGAGAAGTTTAATGGCTAGAGTCAAGACACTCCATCTTAAAAATCTCTTTTTACTTACATGGAATCATCAGCCAGGGGTATTGATTTGCATTTACTGACTGGACTTTCTATTGTTTTCAGATGTTACTATCCTCAGCTGGTGCCTGCAGGCTATTAGTTCCAGGAGGGTCAGCTTGCTGTCCTGAAAAGCCAAAGCGTCCCCTACTGAGTTGAGAAAGCTGAAGCATTCTACGATGGCTCCAGAATCCACCTCAAGTCAGAGAGTGAAAGGGTGTTTCACTGATCGTCCTCATTTTACAACAATGAGAATCTACCGAGAAATAATCCAAATCTTAAAAAATGCTTTACAGTTCATGCTTTATTTAAAAAACAGCAACCAGTGAGTTGTAATTTACATGCTATGGAATTCAGTGTTCAATGCAACGATTTTGGGTAAATGTACAGAGCTGTGCATTTATCATCACTGTCTAATTTTAGACGATTTCCAAAGAGAAACCTCGAGCCCATGTGCAGTTCCCCACTGGCATCCCCTGCCAGAGCTAGTCAACTCCTAATCTACTCGCTGTCTCTACAGATTTGCCTTTTATGGCAATGCTATATAAATGGAATCATACAGTATGTGATCTTTTGTGTCTATCCTCTTGCATTTAGCATATTGTGTTGGAGGCTCATCCATGGTGTAGCAAAGAGCAGTACTTCATTCCTTTTCGTTGCCAGACAGTGTTCATTGTATAGATCTATTACAATGTATCTATTCACCAGTTGATGGTCAGTTGTTTTGTTTTGTCAATTAAGAATAATGCTGCTATGAACATTGGCACGCAAGCTTTTTGTAAACATATTTTCCTTTCACTTGGGTAGATTCCTAGAAGTAGAATTTCTGGGTCATATGGTAAATCTATGTTTAACATTTTTTTTTAAAAGCCAGACTGTTATCCAAAGTGGCTGTACTATATTAAAATCCCACCAGCAATGTATGAGGGCTCCAGTGTTTCCATATCCTGTCCAATATTTGCTATTGCCTTTTTTCTTTTCTTTTCTTTTCTTTTTTAACTATAGCCACACACACAATTCCCTCTAAATGCTGAAATAAGAGTGATTTCAAATTTGGGGCACGAATATAAAACTACAGCTGACATTCATTGAGGGCCTACTCTGTGTAAACTCCTTTAAATATGTTACTATTAGCCTTGGAGCACCTGGGTGGCTCAGTGGGTTAAGCCTCTGCATGTGTCATGATCTCAGGGTCCTGGGATAGAGCGCTGTATCATGGGGCTCCTTGCTCAGTGGGGAGTCTGCTTGTCCCTCTGCACCTCTCCCTGCTCATACTCTCTCTCTCTCTCAAATAAGTAAATAAAATCTTTTAAACATATATATATATTACTCTTGGCCCATCATTAATGCAGTAAGACATCACCCATAACTTACAAATAAAGAAATAAAGCGCAGAGTTTAAATATTTGCCCATATTTCGGATCCTAGCAAGCAGGTGGCCCTCTGAATTCAACGCAGTGTGACACAAAACCTAAATATAGTAGTGATCCATAAAAGCCAAGACTTGTCTGAGTCGGCTTTATTGGCTTTATCTTGTTAATCATGGCCAAAACATTTCTGTCAATGTCATTAAAAAGAGGAATCAATAAACAATAAAATCAATTGCTCCTAATAACTACAGATATTCCTTTGAAGGAACAATACTGAAGTTCTGGAGAAAAATTTCACCTCAATACATTTTCTTCCAACATCAAATCTCAAAGTTATAGTCCTGCTTCGGATTTAACTAGCAAGATATTTATGACAATCAAAACTCAAATGAAACATACTTCATAGCAATGAAATTGCTGAATAGTTTTTATTAACTGTATTGAATCCTCCGCCACTATCTAAAGATATGTAATTCTGACAAAACTGCTATTCACATTTGAGTGCTCAGAAAACATTTATTGCTAGTTCCTGAAGTCCCATTTGTGACTAAAAAATGCTGATGTTTCCTCTGACTCATATTCCATTACAAAGATACTGCTAGAATGGTGATGGCCAAAGTCACCGGATAGAACTAGCTCAAAATCTGTAACTTGCTCTTCTCTGGCCATACCTCTTGGTCTACCCAGTCCCCTACCACCAGTCATGACTCCAAGTGATCCCCTCATCAGCGTTGGACAAGTCATCCTGCTATCTCCATTCCTGGTTCTTCTCTGCTTTGGAGACACTCTGAACAATGACCAGAAATTTTCGACATTTCTGGTTGAATACCTTTATTCCCCGTGGATCCATTATTTCACCCGTTTGATCCAAATCATTTGTTAATGAATACCCATTTCTATGTTTGGTTTTAGGATATCTGGTGATGAAAATCATCCTTATTACTCCAAGTATGGTCCACAGACTGGTATCATCAGCACCCTCCAAGAATTGCAGGTTTTCCAGCCTCATTCCTAACCTATAGATCAGAATCTGCATAGTTACAGTCTCCCCCAAAGATTCTTATGTGCTAGATCATTAACTTGGGCTGGTATGGACTCCCAGGTCTAACCCCCATACCCAGAACCTCACAAACCTGAAAATCTGCCCCTACCATGAGAAACAGCAGGGGATCTTTATCATTCAGAAAACATTCCTTTTTCCTGTGTTTCTTCCCTCTGCCTCCAAGCATAGTTCCAAGCATAGTGAAGCCAAGCTCTTTAAACGATGACAAAAATCTCTTGACTGTGTTACCCTGTAAGGAAGAGTGCACTACTGTTGATAATCATCTGCTTCCTCTCTCTGGAGGAGTGTTAGAGAGCCCCATCCTATTCTACCCGGGTCTGCCCACATGACTTACTTTGGCCAATGAAATGTAAGCAAAAGTGACATGTGTCCTTTCTAAGCAGAAGCTTTAAGGGTCAGTTAATGCCTTGTCTCTCTTTCTCCACTATCACAAGACTGGCCCAGATGGTGGAGGTTCTGAGTCCAGAGAGGACAACATAGAGCAGAACCAAAAGTGACCTGTAGAGGGCAAGCAGAGCTGCTGCTGAAAGGGGGATTTGGGGTCCATTTGTTACAGCACGTATTTGCGTAAGTTGACTGATGAACCTTGAATCACTATTGTTTCTCCCTTTCTCGGTTAAAGAAAAATGGGGGCGGGGAACAGACCTCAGAGAAGTATTATTTATTTTATTTTTTATTTATTATTATTATTTTTTAAAGAGTTTATTTATTCATTTGACAGACCAAGTTCACAAGTAGGCAGAGAGGCTGACAGAGAGAGAGAGGAGGAAGCAGGCCCTCCGCAGAGCAGAGAGCCCGATGTGGGGCTCAATCCCAGGACCTTGGGATCATGACCCGAGCTGAAGGCAGAGGCTGTAACCCACTGAGCCACCCAGGTGCCCCGAGAAGTATTATTTAGAGGTGCATTTACACATGAATTCTCTAGAAATTAGGCCATCCCATTCTCCTCTGCCATTTTTTAAGTTTTGTTTTTTTTTAATATAATTCTTCTAATCTCCAGATCCCTCCCAGTCTGCATAATAATTTTTATTTCTTTACAACAGGGATCAACAGATGTATTCAAATGTCTAGGTAGTAAACATTTTGGCCTTTATAAACCATATGGTCTTTCTCACAACCACTTACCTCCACCACAGAGCATGAAAGCACAGTGAGAACCTACTACAAATGCACGAGCATGGCTGTGTTCTAATAACACCTTCCTGGATCAAGGTTCTACACGTAGGAGTTATTCTTAACTTGTCCCAGATTCTAACCCCTCCAATTAAGCCAGGAATTAAGTTCTCACAAAATCACAGAAATTTCACCTGAAAGGTTAGCTCCACCCTATAATTTTATGCATAAAGAAACTGCTACCCAAACCAATTAAAAAGTCATGTCCAGAAACATAAACAGAACTCTAGCTGAAGTTATGCAGGTTGAAATATTGAGGGATAAATGCACTGATGTCTTCAATTTACTTTGAAATGCATAAAAAAGAAGATAGATTAATGAATGAGATAATCAACCAGCAAAAGTATGGGTAGCGGGGCGCCTGGGTGGCTCAGTGGGTTAAGCCTCTGCATTCGGCTCAGGTCATGATCTCAGGGTCCTGGGATCGAGCCCCCTATCGGGCTCTCTGCTTGGAGGGGAGCCTGCTTCCCCCTCTCTCTGCCTGTCTCTCTGCCTACTTGTGATCTCTCTCTCTGTCAAATAAATAAATAAAATCTTAAAAAAAAAAGTATGGGTAGCTAGGTATGTGAAAAAGCAAAGACAGTATTGTGTTCATTGTAATATATGGATGGTGGATATATAGATAATTCACTGTAAAATTCTTTTAACCTTTCTTGTATATTTGAATTTCTTTATAATTAAATGTCTGAGGGGAAGCAAACGAAATGCAGAATTTCCAGCCTCACCTCTAACCTATTGATCAGAATCTGCATTGTAATAATCTCGCCAGGTGATTCCTATGTGCTAGACTGCTGGAAGTCTACAAGTGTTAAGTATAATCAATTGATCTGTGAAATGTAATTCTACTTGATAACTATCCCATGAAAATTTATCAAGCAGCATCTGGGAAACTGACCTATGTAAGGTTCTAAGGCACCAGCTCAAACACTTTCATGTTCATTCTATAAAAAATTTTGAAACCTCACTATATGCTGGGCACTGGGACACTACGGTAAAAAGACAGAGCCAAAACTTTGCTCTATCAGGAAACAAAAACTAGCCAACCCTTGGTGGTTTTGAAATTCTCTAACACCTTTCATCTGCACTACCCATTAGGCTCTTAGTATTGACCATGTTGCATTTGAACATTGTTTCTCATGGACATTGCAAGCTCCTTTGAAACACAAGGATCCATGCACTGGCCTCAGTGACTCATACATGGTATCTGAAAAAAAAAGCCTGGTGCCATGTTTGTTCATAAATGGTGTCCCTGTGTATATACTGTATATATATATATACTGTATAGGCTAAGGCACTGCCAAAGTCATGATGTATCCTTATTTATATAAAAGGAAGGCCTTTACCAACATGCTTCTAGCAGTTCAATGGTTAAAGTTCAATGCCTTTACCTCTCTAAGGAAAAGTAGAATCAATGAATTCTTGCCTTCTCATAGACTAACCAGAGAAAAACTATGAAAATGATGGTTGTATGTCAACGTATGTCCATCTTATTATTCATAGAGTCCATGCTTGTGAATTTGCCTACTCACTAATGTTTACTTGTAACTGTAACATCTTAGCAAATGCTTGTGGCACTTCCACGGTCATTTGTGAATATGGCCAAAGTTTGAGCCACCGTGTGCACACACCAGCTGAGGTAGCACAGGCAACACTCTGCCTTCCTGTTTCACCTCCCATCAGCAAACAAATATCCTTCTCATGGTCTTTAGTGCCGTGTTTTTCACATTCTGTGTGCTTTTGGTCGATTTCGCTGTTTAAAATAGCTCCCAAGCCCAGTGCTATGTGCTGTCTTATGGCCTTTAGTACAAAAAGGGTACAAAGTGTCTCACAGAGAAAATATGCCTATTAGATGAGCTTTGTTCAGGCATGAGTTATAGTGCTGTTGGCCATGAGTTCAATGTTAATTAATCAACAATATATATTTAAGAAGCTTTCTTTAAACAGAAGCGCATGTAACACAAGGTTATGCATTTAATTAGCTGATGAAAACGTTGTGACCATAAGACCAGGAACCTAATCCTATATTTCTGCTAAGGGCTACTGTTGAGTATTCACTAATTCTGGATTTGAGGTTTTTTATAGACCATTAATGAGAATTAACTATATATCCGAACAACTTTGTACACTACCAGGAACTCATCACCAGCAGCTTAGGAGCCATTACCTAAGTTCTGCCATAGGCACCACCTCTTTGTCTTCATCAATGAAAAGATGAAGTGTGTAGACGAGAACACTAATTATGGGGGGGGATATAAGCAGAAAGAAGAAGACATAACAAAGCAAAAAGGCTCAGTGTGTGCCCATCCAGAGTGAAGAGTAAGGAGAAATCACATAGTAAACAGCATATAAATTATTTCTGTGCTTTGAGGGTCATAATGTGTAGACTAGTATACTTGGACACAAACACAATTTATGATGATCTTAAAGGTCACACTGAAGCCTGATTCTTTTTCTTTTTAATAACTCTCGAGGACACTCTGAAGCAAAAGACAATCAATCATGGAAACAGATGGGATATAGAATGTGCTGCTGTGTTGCAATTAGTAAAGGGGGATATGGATAAAGCAAAACTCATTATGCTGAAAAGCAGAAACCCTGCAAATAGCAAAAGACCCTGTGGTCGACCACAGCTGTAAACTGAAGGGCAAATGAACCGTTGTGAGGCAGAGACAAGACCAAAAATGACAGATATACCCAGGTCATTTGCAGCTGCTTAGTGCAAACTAGGAAAATTAGTAAGTAGTCCTCAAACACAAACTGAGAAAACAGTAGGCTTGACAATGTTCTATTCATGGGCCAACAGCAGTCACCTGCCCTCATAAAGAACATTGTTTTTTAAAAGGTGTTGGATCTGATGGGTTAAAGAACCACAGTCCAAAAAGGTAGAGATGCATTGATACCACATATTTGTAGGCAAAACCCAGAATCGGCTTTATAGATGGCTCCACAATTTTCTTTGATTTTTGTCAGGGCCAAGGAGCCCATCCATAGTATGAGTGGCTGTGGGACAACCCGATTTATCTGCATCTAGGCCAGCTCTGTACCCCAAGGATGATATACTGCCTTGCTGCCCAAGTGTGGTCCACAGATCAGCAGCAGGAGGTCAGTTGGGTGCTTGCTGGACATGCAGACTCTCCCGCTCCAACCTAGAAATACTGAATCAGCAGACCTTGCATTTTAACAGAATCTCCAGGGGATTCACACTTTAAAGCTGGAACAACATCGCCTACAACTAGGGGGACCCATCATCCGGGATCTGGTGTAAATACTGACAGTCCTATGCTGTGGGAAACCTCTCAGCCTCAAGCCAACCCGGACAACTGGTCCCATTACCACAACCAAAGGGAGTTCTCAGCAGAGACTTGAGAATCACAGCCACTTGGAGAGCACTGCACCCTGAAATAATTTCCCAGGCTTTATTTTGGAGACATATTTGCTTTTGTGTGGTTCTCACATGAAGAATGCAGAACAAGGCCAGAAAGATTCATATAAAAAGCTAAGACTTTGAAGAATGTTATTACCTGGATGTAATAACCCAAGGAATCCAACTTGAAACTGAGCAGAAAGAGGCCAGGAGACACGCTCTAGGAGCCTAGAGCCATTCAATAGGCTTGCTGACATTATCACCAAGACCTTTCAAAGCCAGGGTCGGCCACTCTCCTACAATGGTTCTCAAACTTTATGTCAGAGTCATTCCCCCAGAGCTTTTTAACAGAGAGCTGACCCCACCCTCTGGCCATCTGATTGAGGAAATCTGGGGAGGGGCCCAATATTTTGCCTTCTTAACATGTTCCCCAGTGATGCACATGATGAATTATGGGGCTCATACTTAGTGAGCCACTGTTCTAAAGGTCCCAACTTCTCCATTCTGGGAATTTTTTCTATTTTATTTTATTCTATTTTTATTCTATGCCCTGTTCATCAAACAAAACAAAACGCCATCAACAAAGCAATGTAGCATTCTGCTACTCCTGAGCCAGCAACAACAAAATCAAGTGGGAGCTTATTAGACACGCAGGATCTCAGGCCCCACCGCCGGTTGCTGAGTCAGGATGTGTATTTTACCAACATCTCCTAGTGATTTGTTGGCACAATAAAGCTGGAGAAGCCCTGATAGAGGGACTGTGAAGAGGTTGTTCAATCTGCATCTTATATATAAATATAACTGCTTAAGGTCCTCTGAACTGGATTCTATGCCCTTCTCTTCCTTTATTCTTTAATTCTTAAAAACATTTCAACTACAGAAGAAGACACTTTGTTTTCCCACAGCTGCATAGAATCATTGGTCAGAATGGCTAAAACAGCTTACCTTCAACACCAAGATCAGAAAATCTTGTTGCTGACCGTGAAGGAGCACGTACACCTGCCCAAGCAACAGAAGGTCTTCTGGTCTCTCCAGGGATGCAACCACTCAGAGGACGTCACCACAGCCCATTAAGGAAATTTGGACACAGTCGGTGGCTGTAGGTGGACCTAGAAACCGCTGCTCTTTGCAAAAGTTTCTGTACCCTCAAAGGAGGGGCAGCATTTATTGGCTACAGCTCATTGGGAGGTTTGATTCCTATCTGAACAGCTTACTAAAAAGCAGTGTGCTCCCTTCTGCAAATTGGTAATGCTGCTGTCACATTCTCTACCTCCATTTCCACTTCACCAGGAACACAAGGCCACATACCCTATAATTTCTTCTCTGGATTCCCTGCACTAGATACCGAGTCTCCTGGAATTAAAAAAATAAATATATGGTACTCATGCTCTCTCTCTCAAATAAATAGATCTTTTAAAAAATAGTAATAGTTAATATTTACAAAGCACATGTTAGGTTCAAGATATTATCTTAAATACTTAACGGCCATTTATTTACTCCACAAAACAACCCAAGAGGTAGCTATTATGATTAGTCCCATTATACAGATTAGGGAATTTGAGACACAGAGTAGCTAATTAACTTGCTCAAAGCACCCAGTAGGCAGATTCCAGAGCCAGCACACAAATAAAAAAAAGACATACAATCATTTTTATCTTATCTTTTCATTCCATAAAATTCTAGCTTTTTAAAAATTATAATAATAATAGAGAGGGTGTCGCATGCAGGAGAAACCTTATTGGATTGGACAGAATATGTCTTTTAGGGGTGCCTGGATGGTGCAGTCGGTTAAGCCTCGGACTCTTGGTTTCAGCTCAGGTTTTGTGATCGCAGGGTTGTGGGATCGAGCTCCAAGTTGGGCTCTACACTCACTCAGTACAATCTACTTAAGACTCTCTCCTCTCTCCTCCTGCCCCTTTTCCCTGCACTCTCTCTCCCTCAAATAAATAAATTTATTCGAAGTGAGCAGGGGAGAAGTAGAGGGAGAGGCACTAACAGTCTCTGAGCCCACTTCAGGGCTCGATCTCACAACCAAGATCACAACATGAGCCCAAATCAAGAGTCAGTTGCTTAACCAACTGAGCCACCCAGACGTCCCTAAAATAAATAAATAAATCTTAAAAAAAAAAATTTTTTTTTAAATGTCTTTTGACCTATGTGCATCTCTGCTTCCTCCTGTGGTAGGTAGGTTAATAAAGAAGCACTCTGTCTTTAACCGAAGTACTATATAAGTCTGTGCCTGCTTCGTATAAACTGTAATAGCAGAGGACAAAGACAATGATCAAAAGGATGATAATCACTTAAAATAATTCATTAATTCTCACAACATCCTTGTGAAATACAGGAAATCGAGTCTGGATTAACTGCTGGCAACCATCAAAATGTGGCATGCCAAGATTCTATTTCTGTTCTTCAGGTGGGTGGAGGGGGGCTTTCTGCTGCAGAGAATTGCCTCTCAAGAGGGGGAGGGAATGTCAAACCTCTCTGAGGAGTTGCAGGAAAAGAGAGAAAAGGAACAGAGCACTCCCTACACGTCCAGCAGCAGGGATGAATGGATGATCACCAAATCTGGGACCCAGCGAGGCTACAAATTTCCCAGCCTCCTCTGCAGATGAGCATGGCCACGTGATTCAATTTTTGACAATGGAAAGTGAGCAGCAGTCATGCGCAGCTCCTGTTGTTGTACCCCACGAAATCCCTCCCCCTCCCAATTGCATGATCCTCTCTCTTGCCCCATCTGCCAAGTGGATGCCAATACCTGGGGCAGCCTAGCAAACCAGGCATAAATGGCAGAGCTTTTGTCACCCCAGGTCCCTGAAGAAGTGCCTGGGGCAATCCTCTTACCTCCCCAGCCCAATGCTTCCATTACACTTTACCTACATATTCCATAATGTTAATTTTTTAAAAGATTTTATTTATTTATTTGACAAAGAGAGAAAGTAAGAGAGGGAACACAAGCAGGGCGAGTAGGAGAGGGAAGAGCAGGCCTCCTGCTGAGCAGAGAGTCTGATATGGGGCTCGATCCTAGGTCCCTGGGATCATGACCTGAGCCGAAGGCAGATGCTTAACCCCCTAAGCCATCCAGGTGCCCCCATAAAGTTAATTTTATTAAGCAACTGAAATAAGCACATTTGTCTGTTTGTAGGTGGCATTAGCCAAAAGATGATAACGATCAATGTCCCCTTAACCTAAAAATCTGCTATATGCTCGTTTAAACGTCACTGAGATCACTGCAAATTCCCACGAATAAGGATTCCACCCAGGTTAAAAAGGAAAGATGTCCTTAAAAGGATTAGGGGAGACTTTTCTCTTGAATGTATGTTTATGTCACTGTTTTCCTCCTAACTCCACACTGGGATCGGCCACGCTGGGTAAATGGGAGTTTGATGGACAGAAGAACAAGGAGAGGTTTTGCAAGGAGGATGGTGGCAGAGTGCTGAAGAGGAAGACAGTTGTCATTCTGAGTTCACCACGTTTCTAAAACTGAGCAGTCAGAAAGTGAGGTGGGATGGCTCCAAAAAGCAGACTTCTGCCTGACAGTTTTGCCAAGACAGGCCTTGGGAACAGGAATAGAGGGGAGGTAGACCACTAACCACTGAGGAAGCAGGTTGCAGATCTCATGGGTCCAGGGACCGCAGTGTATGAACTCCATGGAAATATCCTCTGGCTTTAGGCTGACAAAACTTGATCTCAATATATTTCATCACAATTTGATAGACCAGGAAGGCACCATGTCTTATTTGTCCAAGCCCATGGCAGTACAATTCATTTGCCAAACTCTGAAGAGGCCCCAGCTTCCTGTGTCTCACGGTGCCCCAGACAGCAAGCAAGCTCTTTTCCAGCCATTCCATCTTTCTCTGGGTAATATCACCTTCCCAGCTTCCCCTACGGCAACCATACCCCATGCGGGCCTGTCAACCAGCAGCTTCACGATTTGAAATCAATAGAGACATTCTGAGACCCAGGCCAGTTAGTCACAGGGGTAGAAAAATATGGCCATGGTGCACTGCCACTGTACCTATTCCTTTGTCCCTCGTGAGCAAGAAAGACTCGCACCAAAAGATAACTGCTCCCAAAGCATTGTGGCATGAGCTTTGCCAGGCAAGGGACATAAAAAAGAAAGGAAGCTCCCTGTCCTTTGTTCTGGCTGCACACATTTGCAGGCTTTCCGAACCTCAGCAGATCTCCTGGCAAGAACAGCAGCGAGCAAACCCCTCCTCCCCATTGGGTATGGGTAATGCCTCCTGGCAAAGACCTCAAGCACATTCATCTCTCTCCAGGCCCTTCTAGGGCTGCTGTGCGTCTGCAGAACAGATGGGAGAGTCTGCCCGTCTGACTGTGGGCTGTTTTATTTCACTCAATAAACATTTATTGAGGTTCTACTTGTGCCAGGCCCTCTGCTGAGGGACGTCCCACTGACGCGTAGGGAGGTGCGTGCACAGATGTGCCCCGGGGGACCGGGGCCCAGAGGATACCTATCTCCTCAAACATCACCAAAACGACAGGTGAATGGTGGGGGGAAAAGATAATAATAATAATGAACGGCAAATAGCACAACAGATCGACTTTGCCAGGAGAGAAATGTCATGATCCGTATCAGCCCTTCTCAAACTTGGCTGCGCCTGCAATCCCACAGGGGCTCTCAGGTTCTGATTCGGCAGGTCTGCGGGGGGCCAGAGGGTCTCCATTCTTATGGAGCTCTCAGGTGATGCTGCTTACGTGAGGACCCTACTTAGAGAAAACACTTAATTTTCATGCTGATGTGATCCCTCAGCTTGCGGTTGGATGAGCAGGCGGGAGGTATATATATTGGACTCAAACCGACAGGTGCCCACGAAGGAAATGAGCAAAGGTAGCTCACAGTATAATGAGCGTGTAAGGTGCCAGGTACTTTGCCTATGTAAATTCAACATATTCGCACAGGTAGGTGCCACTGCCTCTCTTTTATAGGTGAACACACTTAAATTCAGAGCAGTGAAGCCACTTGCCTGTATCCCACAGCTTGGAAGGACTAAAGATAAGGCTGGAAATGAAGTCTCCCTATCTTTTAAAATACATGCTTTACCTGCTGCCTTCTGTTGTACTCTCATCCATTCAGGCTGACTTCTGTGTGGGAACAGATTGTTTGACGTGTCATGGATTTAGAAATGGGAGCTGCCTTCATGTGCCCCGTGAAACTCAGTAAAATCTGGTATGTAATTCTCTGCTCTGCAGCATTGCTCAACTAATCCAATTTTTAAAACACGGCTACTACCAAAACCTTTAGATGGATGTTGAACACACACGGGTGCACGTGCACACACACACACACACACACACTACACACCCCAAATGAGCTGGTTTTCCCCTTCTGGCCATAACTTGACAGCAATGAGCAGGTATCAATATCTAGAAGTGATGGATTTTTATCATGTCAGAGCAAAACAATAATAGTAAAGGTCAAGGGTGAAATTCTTTCCACCCTAAGAAGAAATCCTGTGAGAACTGTTTGCTGGGAGGCCTCGGGCACAGCCCAGCATTCTCCGGAGAACGGCTGTGCGGACTGCCATGGCAGCCCAGCCCAGTATTCAAAATATATTGACTTTCATGCTTAAAGAGTTATGTTTATTGTTTCCTCTAATCAATTTTACTTCACAAAATAAAGAGTGTGATATATCACTCTCAAGTTCTCGGAAGAAAGGAATGTCAGAAACCTTACAAATAAAGCATGTGTTAAAGAAAATGGGTACAGAGTGGATTCTTAACTGAAGACAGGATGGATGGCCCACTCTTTAAGCTCATAGGAAATTGTGACCTCGAAAAAGCACCCATGATTTCTCAAGAGAACTATTACTTAACAAAATTTCCACAATAACAATGAATAATGGCCTGCCAAAGAATATAAATAGAAAAGGATTTAATATATATCTCATAGTCATGAGATTATTGGCCAGGGGAGTCTGGTGCTAATAAGGTCACTCCCTCAATCCCCAAATCAAATGCTCCCGCAAAATAATATTCATAACAGTAACTCTTTAAAGGAGAGAAGATAATCCTCTGTAATTTGCAGCCCAAATGGCATTTATTATTCTATAAGGAAAATAAAGTACTCAAAATGATAAAATAACTTCATTCTGAACTATTTTTTAATACAGTGATCTAACTAGAGCTTTGAATTTATAATGGGATGGTTTCCATGCTTTATATCTAAATACAATGAATCTCTGATAAGAACTAAAAATGAAAATAACCTGAATTATTTCCCATCATTTGCTTATTTCCATAACTGGTAGCCAGTCCTGGGCAGTCCTCGATCTTGTCCCTCCCTACTTCATTCTATTACTCCCAGGAATGTTGCTCAATAGAAAATCGAACCAACAAAAATGGACAATTGTTAATGCATCATTAGGCCTTTGGAGCACAAAAACAGACTGCATCAATTAAAAACAAGTGTCCTGAAATATATTTTCTGTCTTTTGATTTTTAAAATTCCCAAAGTGCCATATTTTAACAGCATTTTTCATATATGATTTTATGGATTTTATGTATTATCTCCACATAATAATATAACAGACAAGAGATATAAAATTCTCAAAATATATACATTAATAAGCTTTCAAAATAATAATTTCTAGAATTTCTATACTTTCTAACTCTGCCCTACAACCCCTATCATTAATCAGTATAAAACTCCTATCTGTAATGACAAAATGTTTGCTAATGATTTCATTAATAGTAAGCCATTGTATTGTTATTTGCTATGTTAAAAAAGACTATTAGGATTAGAATTACATAATTACCTTGCCTCCTGTTGGTCTAATTTTTCTACTCATCTAAAATATGAGCATAATGTCCAGTTTTGATGTAAGGGGACTACTATAAACTTGTTTGTTTTTTTTTTTCCTTTGAGCTATGAGCTTCACCTTATTAAAATCCTGTATAATACTTTACAGTCATCAAAACTACAACGCACCTTCTGGAACATCCTACACGAAGTGAGGGCTTTCTGATTCACTGTTGTAGCCTACCAAGGTTACAGTAGCCCTCATCTAAGCAGCAATTATGACCAATTACAAGCATTTGGCCACGTGCTAAGACTGAAGAACAGGGTTTGTGTATGCACTTTTATGTACAATCTATGTTGATGTTATTACTAGGGCTATGGCAGGTAAATTCCTTTTTTTTTCCTAATTGTATTTTTATTTTATTTTTTTTAAAAGATTTTATTTATTTATTGGAGAGGGAGAGAGCACAAGCAGGGGGAGGGAGAGGGAGAAGCAGAGACCAGGCTGAGCAGGGAGCCCAGTGTAGGGCTCGATCCCAGGACCCCGGGATCACAACCTGAGCTGAAAGCAGATGCTTAACCGACTGAGCCACCCAGGGGAGCCTCTCATTGTATTTTTAAATCTTACATAACATTTTTAGAAATACGACCTTAGGTGGAAAAACTGAGACTACATCCATGGATTCATTCTATTAAATATATAGTATCTGAAGTTTGAGAAAGCAAATAGGGAAACATTTGGTTTGGTTTGGGTGTTTTTATCTTTTAGAACATCTCTTGGAGGGGCACCTGGATGCTATCGTCTGATAAGCATCTGACTCTTGGTTTCGGCCCAGGTCATGATCTCAGGGTCATGATATCCAGCCGCTCATCGGGCTCTGTGATCAGCATGGAGTCTGCTTAAGACTCTCCCCCCACTTTCTCCCTCTGCCCCTCCCTGCTGCTGCTGCTCTCCCTTTAAAATAAATAAACTTAAATATATATATAAATAAATAAAAAGGACATTTCCTGGATACCGATCTCCAGCCAAAAAGTATTGTAATATTTCATTTAGGGTGTCTTCCTGGATTCCAATACTTGGCAAGAATCTGAATCTGTGTGTATTATGATGTTTATCTTCCTAGCTAGAAAACGACTTCCAAAAAACACTGCGTAATTGGTTTGCATTTGGTTGTTTGTTTTCTTTGTATTAGCTGAAACAGAATAGATGCTCAATAAATATTAATTAAATGATTCAGTAGTGGCTGTGTTGGGTGTCATCATCACATTTTTCTTTCCTCTTACTCATGCCGGATCAAAGAAAGTGGCCTAGTAGGAATAGTGGCAAGTACTAACCATTTAGATTCCAAATCTATAAAAAGTATTTACATGCATCCGTCAAGCAATCCTCTGAAACTCATTGTGAGTTAGGAAACTTGAATTTCTCTTTCATACAAAGGGACTCTACAGCTCAGAGAACGTGTATGGATTGCCCAGGTTCATACGGCTTGGTTGGAAAATCGTAAAAGCAGTTCCTGCATCCAGGTCCACAGAACAGGGAACTTCTGCGAAACGGAAAACCCTCCATCCACCTCAAATAGGGCAGCGAGCGGCCAGGACATGATGAACCATTAACCCAGGATTCAAAGTCTAACTATTGCATTCCTTTACAACTTCACCACTTCATGTAATAAGGGAGAGATAAACACTGTTCCAATCCAAGCAGTTATGGATTCGGTCATTTTTAAATCCACAGCATGAGAGTGGATGATCAATGATGAAATGCCGGGTGCTCCCATCTAGAATCATGTATTAAAAGCCCCAGAGCTCTATACGCATCTGTCCATTTAATCTTTGCAACCATCTCAGGGTTAGGTGCTAATGATCCCATTTTGCAGGTGAAGAAACTGAGTGTCAGAGAAGAGAAATACCCCTCGCCCAGGGCCACACGTCTGGTGAATAATCCATCCCTAATTCAAAGTCCACTCAGTTTGACTGATGGAATTGTGTTCTCAACCTTTCCACAATCCTATCACTCCCTGCTCCCACCCAGGTGGAGCCTCAAACTCAATCTGTAGAATGATTTTCTAGGTCCCTTCATGCTGCAGTTTGATACACTGTAAAATAAATTCTCCTTTGAAGTCAGTTTTTCAAAGGGTCCTCTGCCTGTCTCTTGTGAAAATAAAGGGAAACCTCCTGAAGTGGAATCAGAAGGCTAGAAGGGGGAGCATACGACGCAAGGTCAACCACAGGAAACACTGTCAATTGCAGGCCCTAACAGAAGAATCTCAACAGAAAGAATCATCAATTATAGGCCCCAAAAGGTGAAGATGTACACTGCATCTCTTACAAGAAATTGACTACCCTGTAACTCAGCCAGTGTGAAACCCTCCTCACCCTGAACTCCTGCTTTTTCTCCAATGGACTTTCCTTCAAAACAACCAACCCCTTCCAACAGCCTCCTTCTTTTCTATAAAATAAAGTTTCTCTGCCTTGGTTGTTGGACTTGCTTATAGTTTTGCCACAGCTTGCATGTCCCAATTTACAATTTTCTGTTATTCCCAAATAAATCTATCTTTTTACTGGTAAAATAACCAACTTTTCTTTTTAAGGTTAACATTAAAGATACATGCAGTTTTGTCCAGATTGAGATCTGTGCTTGAAGTATCCAAACTGTTCCTTCATGCTCTTTAAAATTCAGTCGATAATTCATCACACCCTTTCTGGATTCCTTTTGCTTGTGCAAACTTGTAGAGTATAAACCAAGAAAAAGTGGTACTTAAACACTTGCGTAAAGTCAAACACTCCAGAAACAATACTGCATTAATTATTTTCTTTTTTTTTCTATAGGTTAAAATAAGTAGAACATAATTCACACTGTTACATCCAGAAGCAGTAGCCAAAAAGATACCTGTGTTACCATATTGGAGTATTTTAATATCTTTGTCAATGGCAATTCCTAAATTGAGTATTTTTTTATCAGATTCAGTGCTTTTTTATTAAAATATGCACTTTACTTAGTATGAGTAAAACCATAATTTACCACCTGGCAGCCTACAAGGCCAATTTAATCTCAGATATATTAGGTCTTCATGCTCCTATTATTTTTTATTTTGATTTTGTCTGCCAACAACAACAAAAAAAAACCTGGATATTTCATACAGATTTCTAAATTCACACAAAATTCCAGATTTCTAAACCCCAATTTCAAGTCAGATATTTGCCATGACCAGGAAGAAATTGCTTGAGGGGCGTTTGGCTGGCTCTGCCGCTGGAGCCTGTGACTCTCGATCACGGGGTTGTGAGTTTGAGCCCCAGGTCCAGTGTAGAGATCACTTAAAAATAGGATCTTTGAAGAAAAAGGAAAGAAGGAAAGAAATTGCTGGAGAGCAAAACAAGTACCTGGAACTGAGTTGGGGCTATCTTCTTTCTCATCCTTAGTCCGCACTACTATTATTATTGCACATCCCGACTGCCTCCCTTTCTGACTTCTGACTCTTGAAGGCATCTGAATGTTCTCCCCCAGGAAACAAAAGTTTCCTTGTTGATTTAAGCTTGCTTTTTGGAGACCACATCCTCCAAATTAAATAATCCATTTTTGTTTTGTTTTCTTTAATGCTATGGGTGTTTTTAATCTGTAGTGGCTCTGTTACAGAATATACAAAAATAACACCACTTTCCCCTTCACCAAAAGTTACAGGTTTCCAATTAATTCAGTCAGATCATCTCCTCTGTCCCAACTGACAAGGACATTCCCAGAGGGAGATCTCATAGACCCTGCGGTAGGCAAAATTTTGGCCCCCATATCATTTACTCCCTGATGTCATTCTGGTAAATACATTCCACTGTTTGAAAAGAGGCCTTGGCCGATGTAATTAAGATTACTAACCAGTCTGGAGTGTCTGGGTGGCTCAGTTGGTTAAGCATCTGACCCAGGTATGATATCGAGGAGGTTGTATCGAGCCCCTCCCCTGGCTCCAAGCTCAGCGTGAGTCTGCTTGTCCCTCTCCCTCTGCCCCTCCCCCCCAACTCCTGCATTCTCTCTCTCTCAAATAAGTAAATAAATATAATCTTTTTAAAAATATCACTAATCAGTTTACCTTATAATAGGAAGATTATCTTCGATTATCTGGGTGAGCTCAATCTTATCACATGAGCCCATCACCAGAGAACTTTCTCTGCTTGGAGGTAGATGAGATGTAGGAAAAGAAGGCATAGATGTGAAGCAATAGGAGGGCTGAAGTCGTTGTTGCTGGTTCTGAAGACAGAAGGGTCCATGAGCCAAGAAATGCCTTAAGAAGTTGAAAATTATCCCCAGCTGACAGCCGGCAAGGAAATGGGGACCTCAGTCCCACAACTGATGGAAATGAACTCTGCCAATGAATTCTGCCAACATGAATGAGCCTGGAAGCAAATTCTTTCCCAGAACTTCAGCTAAAAACTCAGGCTGGCCAACACCTTAATTTTTTTGGTCTTGTGAGACAGTGAACAGAGTATCAGCCACGCATGCATGCCTAGACTTCTCACCTACCAAAACTGACATAATAAATTTGTGATGTTATAAGCTAGTAAGTTTGTGTTAATTTGTTAAGGCAGTGATAGAAAACTAATACAGGTCCCATGGTCACCAGCAACCCCAGCAGATATCATCAGAAAGGGTCTGAATGCCTCAACCATAGCAATCATTATTTCTTTGTTGATGTGACATTATCATTAATCATTTATGTTTCTAAGCCAATCATATTGATTTGGAGCCTATATCCATTTTCTATCCCTGCCATAACAAATTAACACAAACCAAAAAACAAATGGGCTGAAATTGATACTGAGAAAATTAAGTAAGTAATGTATAAATCACATGGAAACTGAACCTCCTCAAGTTAAATTTTTCAGAATTATCTCTTTTAACCATAATGTTGAGTGTATTGATGTGTTTGGCAAGAAAGAGCTCTCTAAATTTGACTTCTTTATTAAATTGTTTATCAAAATAATTTGTTTCAGTGAGACATTTGCTACATTGTATCAGTGAGACATTTGCTACAGTTTTAACGTTAAATGCAGAGCACATTCACATACCATCAGTTTGGGACCTTATTTCATCAAACTTTATTTTTTAAATACCTTAAAAGTAGCCTTATTTTACCAGCAGAAAAATCTTAAGGATGACAAGACAATATATTCACTCAAAGAAGACTGTTTAAACTGGATTCATCTGTGAGAGCAGTACCATTTTCAGCACAGGAGAGAGGGGGACAGATAGCCACATTACTCAGTGTTTAAAACCAGGAAGGTATGGGATCTGCAGTGAAACCTACCTTCCTCTAATTCTGTGCTAGTTTTCTTCATAAAATGTATTGTTACCTGAAATTCTAGCTTCATGTGTCCACGTTACTGTCTCTTAATAGAATGTCAGCCACACATTCTTGTTCACTGATGGACATCTAACCTTTACACCAGTGCCTGGTACATAATAGATTCTCAATAAATACTTGTTAAATGAATGAAAAACTAAATGATGAAAGCTCGAGGTCATCATCCAGCCCTTCTTTTTTTTTTTTTTTTTTTTTAAAGATTTTTATTTATTTATTTGACAGACAGAGATCCAAGTAGGCAGAGAGGCAGGCAGAGAGAGAGGAGGAAGCAGGCTCCCCACTGAGCAGAGAACCCGATGCGGGGCTCGATCCCAGGACCCCGAGATCATGACCTGAGCTGAAGGAAGAGGCATTAACCCACTGAGCCACCCAGGCGCCCCTCATCCAGCCCTTCTGATAAACTAAATTTTATCCTCATTTATCAACTCACTAAATTGTTCCTATGACTTTCATTTCTAACCTACATTTCTCCAGTGTCCCCATTAAAAGTTTAAGTCTCTCTTTCTTTATGTATTCAACAATATGACCGAGCACCCTGGATATTCCTCAGCTTACTCAAATGTCATTCATTCAACAAAGTAAATCAGCAGATGAAGTCAGGAGGATTACAGGGGGCTAGATCATGAAGTCTCCTAGTCTACTGTATGGTCTCAGGATTTTAGTAAGAGTAAGAGGTGGGAAGACACTGGAGGACCTGCACACAGTGTCATACTCTGAATGACATTTGAAAAACAGCGGCCTAGTTACTATATGAGGCATGGGAGAAACAGAGTGACCAATCAGGAAGTTGTTGGGATACTCATGTTTTTGACTGCCCATGTTCTCATGTTATTCAAACAAAGTTCTGTGAATAACTTTGTTAGAACATGGGATTCATTTGGGAGTCCCTTGTAAGACTGAAATGTGCTGAACACAGCACCAAATGCCAACCGCTGTCTCCTTTATCCTCAGTCCCTCCCCGTGTATAAGGTCACAGAGCATGGCCTCTGCAAAGAACCAAAGAGAACACTAATTGCAACTACCTCAGTTTACAGAAGAGGAGGTTCCATTTTCCTCATTCCTTGATCAAGGTTCATTTCCCCTACATAATGAACTTTCATCTCCCCTCTGTTCAAACTCAGTGTTTTATAGCATTCATTCTCACTGCAGACTATAACATGGGTACCCCCAAATTAAAAAGCGCATTGCCTTGAGAGAGACAAAGAAGAGGGAGCCACTTAAATCTCTTGTCTTTTCCAAATCCTATGAGTGTACGCCATCCCACCCTAAAAATCCCATGAGATTTAAGGCTTCCCCACTAACCACACTGGAGAGATGAACTATGATGAGCTACCTTGGTTGTGCTTTCCAATGAAATATCCAACCTAAGATTTACCCAACTCACCTACGTGGATTGAGATCAACGAATGACACGCCCCTCACTCACGATCTCTTTAAAAATACCATTATAGCAGATACTATGCCTTCAGGGCATTTCAGAAACTCACTCAACATGAATGTATTCATAGACAGAAAACCTGGGTGTTGCTGAATTAGTGTCTTTTCTGCAGTATAGAGCTTGATAGCTCAGGAGATAGGAGTTGTCATGCCCATGATTTTAATCTTGCAACCTTTGCATATGTAATTTAACCTTGTTTAGTGTTTCCTCACCTATAATATGGACCTCCCGAGAGTGAGGAATAAATACAACAAAATGTATCAAGCATTAGCACAGAGTTTAGCACATACCAAGCACTCTGTAAATATTAGTTACTATCATTTAGGCCATTACTCAAGTTGTCATCATCAATGTGAAGATGGAGATGCAACTTCCAAAACGGTACCCGGGCGCGGGAAGCAGGCTTGCTACTTTGTATCACCTGGTAATAAAAACCATTTCTTGGGAAAAGGTCACTCTAGAACTTGGTAGCATGGATCCACAAAATAATTTAGCAATCCCTTTCTTCTACCTCTCACATGTTTATTTGTTGACAGAGGGAAATGAGGCAAGAATTTTAAGATGCCTTAAGATCTCACTTATTCTGGGGAGAAGTCTGAAATGACGGATGCAAAGACCACCAAGTACAAAAGGCAGGGGCAAACGTGGTAAATTAAACGCTAGAATGATGGTAATACCAGGAACAGAAGCTCTAGTACATCTTTCGACTCTGTTCGGTTTTGCTTATAAAAGGAAGATGAAAAAACACAAAAGATGAGGGAAAGGAGAAGGGGAGTAAGAAAGGAAAGGACCAAGAGAAAACAAAGTAAGAAGAGAAGCACTGAAGAAGAAGGAAAGACATACTAGCAGGAGAGAAGCAAGAAGGAAGAGAGCAAAAAGAGTGAAGGGCACCTGGGTCGCTCATTTGGTTAAGGGTCTTCCTTCAGCTTAGAGTGCCTGTTCCCAGAGTCCCAGAGTCCCTGTTCAGCGGGGAGCCTGCTTCTCTCTCTGCCCTTCACCCTGCTCATGCTTGCTCTTGTTTTCTCTCTCTCTCAAATAAATAATAAATTAAAAAAAAAAAAAAAAAAGCAAGCAAGTGAAGAGAATTCCAAGAAGACAGACCCCCGCACCCAGTGTCATCAAAGGTTAAAGCCAGGACCAGGACTGTAAAACTGCCAGAGAATATGAAGTGCATTTACAATTAAACCAATTCCTGCATTCCTGTTTCTCTTTTGTAAAAGGAAATGACTCTATCTCTAGAAAATTAACTCAGACTTCTCTTGATCTTTGAGTTCCAAGAACAGGAGTGACCATTTGAATCTTGTTTACATGGTTACATGGATGTCACTGTTACCCTGTTCAAGTAAAACTTCATAACTCCAAAGGGAGTGAATACAAAGCGAAGGGATGGCCGTTTTACTAAGAACACAGCCTCCCAGCCAAAACAGGTGACGTGACGCTGCAACAGCGAATGGTTCTGGAGTCGACTGACCGTACATCTTATCTCACCCAGTTATTTAGTCTTTCTTTCTATTTTCCAGAATATCTGTACATCAATACGTAACATGCCTTATACTCAATCTCTTAATTATGTTTCTAGATTAGCTTTTGTTTAGATCTACTTTTTTGGCCAAATAAAAACAAAGAAACAAACACAGAGACAGACCATTAGAGATTACAATGACCTAAGATCACTTTCTTTAGTGGTAGAACTTTACCTGACTTCATATTCCTAAAATTAAATGCAGTAAAGTATTCCAAATTTGGCAAAACGCTGACAACCTAAAATTCCATAAATTGTTGTTTTAGTATAGAAGTCAAGCAAGCATATTTCCCTTCCCATAAAGGACTTCTTCCTTACAAGGTATCCCACCGCTTAGTATTAAATTGGTGGGATACCTTGCAAAGCAGAAGCCCTTCTTCACTGATGTTCAACTTCTTAGTGCTCAATTGTGTAAAACATATCTCATACAAAATGTGAAGTGATGCAAGTCAGCTTAACTTTAAAGAGTGATACTAGGGTCCCTGGGTGGCTCAGTCTACCTTCAGCTCAGGTCATGTTCTCAGGGTCCTAGGATGGAGCCCCGCATTGGGCTCTTCTCTCTCTGCCCCTACCCCCTGCTTACTATTGCGCTCATGCTCTCTCTCTCTCTCTCTGTCTGAAATAAATAAATAAAATTGTTTTTTAAAAAGAGTGATACTAATAATTTACACACAACTCCATCACATCCAGACAAAAATATAGGTGAAAGGTGTTATTGACCTGGACTCTGGAGGTTGAAATGGAAATTGACAGAGGCAGGTAGCTAAAAGCAAGAGTAACAGTAAAAAAAAAAAAAAATTATCAGCTGGCTGGTATGGCCAGAACACTACATCAGAGCAGACACAGACTATAAACCACCACACCCACCCAGAACACAAAGTACGTGATGAATTAAGAAATATATTGTTGGCAAAGGGGTAAAGTTCCTGAAATGCCATTTCCCAAAATGAGAAAGACTGAAGGGAGAGTACATCTGGTGTGGTGTGGTAGTAGTAGTATAAATTTCAATTTCTAATGTAAGAAGTTAACAGACGCTTGGAGAAGTAGACAGCTGAATAAATGTTTCTGGAGCTCAGAGGCCAGGTATGAACTAAAGAAATAAACTGAGTCAGCCTATAGATAAGATTTAGAGCCATGAGAATGGAATAAATTACTTAAAGGGAGGAGGGGCCTGGGGCACTTATAAGAGGGCCCAGGAGAGACTCCCACGTTTGGAAAGATCCCACCTTCATTTAGAGATGGACTAATGAAAGAGGAGCTAGCTGAGAAATAATAAGAGCCTAATGAGCAAAACTGGAGACGTGTAGTGTCACAGAAACCATACCACAGTCATCGATGCCAAGAAAAGATAATTTATGAAGGAAGAGGGACCAGTCAACTCTTTCAAATTCTCCCAGAAGTTGAATAAGAACGTAGCGCTCGGGATTGGACCACAGAATGGTCACTGCTGATCTCCATAAAAGTTTCTCTAAGCAGTGGAGGCAGAAGCCATGTTGGAGTCGTATTCGTAGGAAGGGAGAGAGAAAGTGAAGATGGCTTATACAGACAAGCCTCGCCAGAAACTTGACAAGGACACAGAGGAAAGAAATGAAGGGAGGGATGTGGAGAAGTGTGGGATTCAGGATTTGTTTTCAAGATGGAAGACATCAAGATATGTTGACATGTTATCTTCACAACTCTGTGATCTAGGGAGGTATTATTTCCCTCATTTACCAGATAACAAAATTGAGGCTCAGAGAGGTTTAAAAACTTGATCAAATTCTCACAGCTGGGGGGAACCTGGGTGGCTCAGTGGGTTGAGCCGCTGCCTTCGGCTGGGGTCATGATCTCGGGGTCCTGGGATAGAGTCCCGCATCGGGCTCTCTGCTCAGCAGGGAGCCTGCTTCCCTCTCTCTCTCTCTCTCTGCCTGCCTCTCTGTCTACTGTGATCTCTCTCCGTCAAATAAATAAATAAAATCTTAAAAAAAAAAAATTCTCACAGCTGGTAAGAGGCAGAGCTGAAAGTTGAGCCCAGTCTATCTCATTCCAAAGCCCTAGGATAGATTGCTACTTACTGCATTTTATTCTATGTATTTATACAATAACTACCTCCCTCACCTTCTAAGTACAGGAACTGAATCTAATTCATCCTTGAATCCCTAGCACCTACGGCAGTATCTGGTCATTAGTAATAGGGACTTAGTAAATGTGTCAAAGAAATGAATGAATGAACCCAAAGTCAGATTTTAGCCTTCAAAACAGAACTTCTCTACAGACCAGAGATTTAAAGAATAAATAGAAATATGGAGAAATCAGGGAGCCTTTGAAATGTTTGTAATATAAAATGCTAACAGAGGAGCAGTGACTATCATTTAAATTAGAGTAATTAAACCTGTTAGACACAGGTTTAATTAATTGAATTAATCAAATGCATAGTTGCATTTCCCAAGTTTGTAACCAGCAAAACTGTAAGAACTTGCCTAATCATACGCAATCACCAGTCTCCACCATAATGTACAGCTTGCTTGTCAGTTACTATGTTTTTGTCCCCCCCAGAGCTTAAAATACATACAAGGTCCTTATTCCCACATGGAATCCATTCTGAGGTAATAATTGTGCTGTTCCACATGAAACCAGTGTATTTGTACAGAAAGCAAAAGGGGCATTCAATCATTGTGATATTCTGTGTGCCTCACAAGAATAAATGGATTTTTTTAAACATTCATGTGATTGACTGATTCCTCCCAACCACTACATGTTCTGCTCAGCTGTTTTGCTCGCATGTTACTTCCGAGCCTTTTTAATACAGTTCTTAATTGTTCTCTTTATCATATGAGCAAGGCACTTTTAGCAAAAACCCTCAAGTTAAAATAATCCACAATAATTTTGAAATGTGCGAACTCATGTTTATTTGTCACAGAATGTTAATAACTTAAGTTTCTGCTGAAAGAATTTTGTTTTGAGCTTCCTCCAATAAATTCCTTCCTTCTCAAATTGTAGAAAATGTACCCTTTGAAAGTTTGAATAGAAAAAAAAAGAGATTTTCAGGCTAGCAAAATTGTTTCATGATGTAAGGTACAGTATTTTGGTTCGGTTTGGTTAAGATTAGCTAGGAAAGAAGTCTAAGGTCTGCCTGTCAACTAATTACATATTTATTGTTAAAAACTACTTGCACCAAGTTAAATAAAATAAGGATGCCTAAAGTAGGTAAAATTTGCATTCTTATTATTTCCAGAAGACTTCTAATCCCACAAAGTTTTTTTCCACCCTTTTCTTGCTTAGTGTAAGGATTACTTTCTAGTCTCACCCCCAAGTATATCTATAAGCACCAAGTATTTTTTTTTCCTAAAAAGGATATACTATACAATTTAGCTATTCATTTATGCAAATGATGGTAAACAGAATTATAAAGACAGATAATAAACAGCAAATGAGGTTATTTTGTTTCACGCTTTATGTTGTCAGAGTTCTGAGCATGGTTTAGTGTTTTCTATTCATGACTTTATATTACCAAATTACTCCCTGATGGTGTCTCAGATGTGCTTTTGTCTGCAAATGAGAAGGAATAAAATACCAGGACATTAACGTTAAATTACAATCGTTAATGGCGTAAATACGAAAATAATTACTGCATCATACCATCAATTGTTATGTGTTCATTACGGAAGTTCTTGTAAAGCCTTCATTTTCTTGTTACAATTATTTTTTCCTTTATTTTTGTCTGGCTATTTTATAGCCCTGACAGTACTTTAGCAACATTCAGCAGTTACACAAGCCATTTAATCCTGCTCAAAGCTTCATTTAAACTTCATTTTAGTTGCATTTTATTTGTGTATATATGCCTTTTACTTCTTCCTGACAGTCAGAAGGTACTTCCAGGGTAGGTGCTGGAAAGATGTGTCAAGGAGGTTAGCTAAAACCAGCAATAAACTTCGGCGAAGGTTTCAGACTTATTGCACACCCCTCACTACAATACCTTTATTAATCAAACTAAATGTGCCCCCATTCTCTAGAATTCCAGCTTCAGGATCCCCACCCTCAACATCTCTTTTTAAGATAAACTTATAATTTTACAGCCAATCAGGCAAGATGCTTTTAAATTTCTGTCCTCCTTCTTCCCCTTGTGTTTCTTCTCCCTTGCTCCATCTCACCTTTCTCCCGCTCCGAGCTCATCCCTCCGCTACCAGCATTTTCTCTCTAGCTGGCAGGAAGGGGATGCCCTCCATACACACACACACACACACACACACACACACACACAGAGCCGCCTCCCTGGGAGCGTCGTCCCAGTGTACTCTTTTGTCTGCTCCACTCTGTGACCATCGCTTAGCCTTTTGCCTGGCAGCCTCGGGCGAGGAGGAGTGACAGGAAAACTCACAGCGCTGTGGCGAGATAGAGAGGGGCAGGGGGTGGTGGAGGCTCCGCGGGCGGTCCAGCATCCCAGGCCGCTGCGCTCCCGCACACACGCACACACAAACACACACAGGAACACGCACACACAGACACACACACACTAAGTAGTCTTCTGTCACCTGTTCGCTTTCAAAGCCAGCTCCAGAGCTAGGTGAAACTTATCCCTCCTCCACCTCCACCCCCACCTCCGAAGAGAGTTCTGGTTCAAGAAGGCATCCTATGGCACACTTTTTCCCAAAATACCTGAAGGGGGGGGGGGGGAAGTGCACACTAGGTACACTGCAATTACATATATCCCTACTACGGCTCTCTTCCTCTTTTTCGCCCATGTTCTCTGCAATCACACCCGGCCTTTTCTTGCTAATACGCGCACGCACACTACAAGCACCCCATCTCTGCTGACGGTCCAGCCTTGTAACCTCCGCCTCCAGGGTTCCTTCTCTGTCCGCGTCCCTCTGCCCGGCGCCAGGCCCCCAGCACTCTCTCCAACTCCTGCCATGTGCAGCCCAGCGCTGCCGGCTCCTTAGCCCCAGCCGAGGCTCCAAACTTTTTTTCGCCCTTTCTCCAGCCCCAAATCATGCGCATCCCAGAGGTTGGACGCCCTAGCGGGTATCCAGTCTACCCCGGGGAGTGCGGCGAGTACCGCTGCCCCTGTGGGCTCCAGGTCTCGCGGTGCCCCCAGTGTAGGACAGCCCTGGACCTAGCAGGGATGCGAGGGGAGCCTGGGCGGTTCCGGCTGGCAGGTGCCACTTGCCAGCGACTCCCGAGTTCACGCCCTAGGGGACGGCGGGTTTGGCCTGATGAGAACAAAGCTGGAGTCCGGGGAGACTGTCAGCCGGGAGGCCCTAAGACAATAGCAATAAAGGGAACTTGGAAGAGAACCGCTGCGCAAAGTTGTCTCCGAGTCCGAATGTTCTGGGATGGCCGCAGGCTCACGCTGCAGACCCCCAAACCCCTAGCCCTGGGCCCCGCCGCTCTACACGCAAAACCCTGGCTCAGCAGCGGTTCCTGGACACTATGCAAATACCCTGGGAGCCCAGACGCAGCGCAGGGCGCCAGGGACGCTCTGAGACTTGGACAGCAGCTGCCGGCAGGAAGACCCGCCAGCGCGCTCTCCTGGCTTTACCTTTCCGCGGGCTGTCTTGGAGTCCGCGGCGCGCCGCCCGCTGGCTGTGCCCTCAGCCCCTGCCGCCGCCGCCGCCGCCGAGAGCAGGCAGCGGGAGCCGGCTCGATGAGCCCCGCCCCCGAGCACCAATCCCCGCCCCCAAGGCTAGGCCCCGCCCCTGGGCTCAGGCCCCGCCCCTCCACGCTGGCCGACAACCTCGCAGAGCCACGCGGGCCCACTGTGGTTTGCACACGAGCTGTGACGACCGCGGCGCCTGCTGCTTCTCCTGCTTCTGCCTTTGCTGCAGTTGTGGCTGTTGCTGCTGATGCATTGCATAGACTAGGAAGTCCCGACTTGTCAATGGGTAGGTAGCCCCTAACAAGAGAGATGATTGAAATGACCTCTAGAAGAGGACGCGTATGGTCCCTGCGAGAATAGAATCAGCATCACCAGAGAGCTTGCTAGAAATGCAAATTTCCGGGCCCCATCCCAGATCAACGGAATCAGAGTCTCTATGGATAAGACCTAGCAATGAGTATTTTAACAAGCTCCTGGGATGATTCCAAGCACATTAAAGTTGGAGAGGCACAGAAAACTAAGGGGTTGATCAGATGCAGTCCTAAGATCCAGGAGCCCACCCGAACCGATGATTTAACTTGGCAGCATTTGCAAAGCCCGAGAGTACGCTGTCTGCGCCCTGGATGTCATTCATCTTGCTTTATTGACTGAGAAGTCTTTAGAGATAAACAGAGGGGGGAACACATTTACTTCTGATCTGACAGCTCTAATGAGCTCAAGGAAGAATTATGTAAACATTATTAAGTGTAATAAACACGTGTCGGCATCAGACAATCTTCTCAGAAGAAGAGTTGGCAAAAGCCGGCATGAGCCAACGTTTTATTCATAATGTCTTTTTAACTTTATGTTGCCTGTGTAATAAGCCTTTGGCTTTGCTGTTGCCCAGATGGAAAATCATTACCCCAGTAATGGATGAGCCAGTTCAAAAGGAGAGCCACTGGGATGCACAGCACTTTCATTCATAAATGCTCTGTATCAGAGACAGGGGGAACCATCTCCTGCCAATGTAGCCTTTTTAATCATCCCACTGTTGTCCAGACTTCTTCTTTCAATGTCCTGGGGCAAACTCAGGCTGAAACTCCGAAATCCAAGTAAAAGTTAGCTGTTTAGTCACCTTACCATTTTATTTGTCATGAGCTCCCCCATCCTTTCTACTCACTTTCCAGAGCTTCAGACATTAGTAAATACTGGAGAAATGGGAGAAGGCTTGTCAGAGGGAGGACATGAGAGGACTGCCTTGGTTTCCACTGCTAGCTCTAGAAACTGATTCTGGCTTTGAACTGTTATTTTGGGTCGATTTGAAAACCAGAAGTTTGGGTCCTCAATGAAGGCTGGTCAGTTGTATCCAGAACAGGTGGATCTTCAGGAAACCTCTTTTCCACTCCCTTCATGTTCTTTTTTCATCAGAAATGGCAGTCCTCTCCCAGCACTAATAACAGTACCATTTTAAGTAATGAAAGGGGGACATCATTATCAGGACAACCAGTCCATCAAAAAAATGGGAACAGTTTAGTTCTCCACCCTACCCCCAATTCTGTGAGTGCTGTAAGAGAAAGAACTAGAAATCTGGCATCACAGGGCTTATTCTGGATGGGAGTAAGAATAAGAAGGGAGAAGAAAGACAGGAGGAGGAGGAGGAGGAGAAGGGGTGGGAGGGAGGGAGGGAAGGAAGGAAAAGAAAGGGAGAAAGGGAGGAAAGGAGAAAGGAAGAGGGGAGGAAGGACCAGTAGCTGCTACTCAGGTCTCAGAATTCAAATAAAATGAAAATTTAAAAGAGATGTTGGAGGACACCTGGGTGGTTCAGTTGGTTGAGCAACCAATTCTTGGATTTCACTCAGGTCATGATCTCAGGGTTATGGGATCGAACCCCAATTTGGGCTCTGCTGTCAGTGGGAGTCTGCTTGAGATTCTCCCCTCTCCCTCTGCCCCTTCCCAATCCTCCAACCACCCCCCCCCCACTGGCTCTCTGTCTCTATCAGATAAATAAATAAATAAATAAATATCTTTTTAAAAAAAGGAAAAGAAAAGAGGTGACGGGGTTAAAAAAAGGGGGTGTTTTAAGTCAGGGTTCTGCAGAGGAGCAGAACCAATAGGGGATAGAGACTAAGACACAGAGAGAGATGAGATAGAGAGAGCTAGAGAGAATTATTATAAATTATTGGCTCACCTGATTATGGAGACTGAGAAGCCCCACCACTTCCCATCTAAAGCTGGACACCTAGGGGCATAGTTTGAAGTCCTAGGAACTAGAGAGATGAGGGTGTACATTCCAGCCAGAGTCTGAAGGCCTGAGAACTAGTAGCACTGAGGACAGAAGGAGACTGATATTTCAGCACCAGCAGTGAAGCAGAGAGAAGCCAAATGCTCCAATATCCACCTTTTGGTTCTGTTCAGGCTCTCATGGGATCAGAGGATTCCCACTCCCACTGGGGAGGACCATCTGCTTTTCTCAGACCTGCCCTTCAAATGCTGATCTCTTCCCAGAAACACCTTCACAAGCATACCCAGAAGGAATATTTAATCATAAATCTAGGCACCGAGTGATCCAGTCAAACCAACACATCAAACTATCATGGTTCAAGGGAGCAGAGCCCCATTCTTCCCCAACTATTTGTCAAGGGTAGGTTTCTTAGGTCAAGTTCCAAGGAGCAGGCCTTGAGAAAAGAATTATGTGCAAGTGATTTATGAAGAAAGTACTCCCAGGGGAAACCACCAAGGGAATTGGGGGTGGGTGGGGGTAGCAGAACTGGGAAGAGGAGAAAACGAACCAAGGGTCTAGAAGTTGCACAGTGAGTAGGGCTTGGACTCATTCTGCAGGAAAGCTCTGGGGTTTTAGCCTTTAGTTTGTCTCAAACTGAGCTAAGAGGGTTGGGCATTCATATTCCTTTGCTGGACAGTTTATTGGTTAACAACCTCCCATGGGAAATAAACTCCTTGGCACTTAAGTAGACTCTAGTAGCTGGAGGATAGTCCTTTAAAGAAAAGTCGGTGAAGCTGTTGAAAGCAATGGAACTCAGAAATATAGAGGAGGTGGGATGTCACAGAAAAATACTGAAGAAGGATTTGAGAGTATCTGAGGTGAGCACTGACTTGGTCTGTTTTAGTATGTGACTTCTGATATGTGCAGTTTTCTAGCTCGTTTACCAAGCATGAGCTGTGTGCCTGCAACCCCAGCCAAAAGAGGTCGATACGGGGAAGGAAGCAGATAGCTATAGGATATCCTTTGGGTTCAGGAAGTAGGGGTATTGAGGAGGCTTGGGACAACCTCAAGTCCTGACAGGCCTCTGAGTTATTGGCTGATTTGGCGATGTCCTAATGTCATTATCAGTGAGACCCTGCTTTTGGATGCCTGGCATGAGAATGCATGGATGGCCAGCCCACCTTAGCCAGAGAAGCTGCGATAACCCACACAAAAGCAGTTAAATTTTGAGAATTTACCCATCCTTCATTCTTCCCCTCCCAACCTCCAAGACCAGAGGAGAAGGGAGTTAGATGCCTTGAAAATGGAAGAAAAAAAGGGATATCCCTAAACCAAATATTGAATTCCAGGTGTTCCTTTGAGATGAGAAATGAGCACAGGCTAGGCCCCATCCCAATTTAAGCTCCTTAGACCTAAGCCTGGCCTCTGATCAGGGACAGAGTTCTGAATTAGAGATACATGGAAATTTAAACTTTCCATGATGGATTTTATTTTATTTTTTTTAAAGATTTTATTTATTTATTTGATAGAGAGATCACAAGTAGGCAGAGAGGCAGGCAGAGAGGGGGGAAGCAGGCTCCCCACTGAGCAGAGAGCCCAATGTGGGGCTCCATCCCCAGACCCTGAGATCATGACCTGAACCAAAGGCAGAGGCTTAATCCACTGAGCCACCCAGGCACCCCTCCATGATGGATTTTAAGTAGGTGAAGGTGAATGCATGAAAGTGACCCAGAAGTTATGTAATCTACCCAAGGTCTTCTTAAACGGTCTTGCACCAGGTAAAGAAGAGAGATTTGACATGTGCATTTGGGACCAGTGGTTTGAGGAAAAATACAGTCGTTTCATGTTTACCCTTCAGTTTATACAATAAATTAGTTATATTTGGAATTATTTACTTTTCCTGGCTGCCTCCTATGATGTGTCCTCAAGTAACTTCCTCTACCTTGGGTGAGCCTCCACACCAGTGTTTGCTGGGATGGTTGTGGCCTGGCAAGGCTTGTCCACTGGCTGAGGACATATCCTGCCCAATTATCATGTGCCCTGAAATGTTGGAAATATTCACAAGGCCAGGCACAAAGGAAAAGCTATAATATAAGTGCTTAAACACCATGTGTAAGTCTAATTATTTTGCCTTTTTTTCCCAACAATTTAGTTCAGAAATTTGCATAGGATGGTTTCCTCTTCTTACTTTTCATTTGTAATTTCCTTTAGAATGTTTATATAAATACTTTTTCATTTTGCTTAGAATGTTTGGCTCTGGTTATATGCACATGGGTTCAACGCTTGGGGAAATTGTTACAACTATCAGTTGGAAATTGATTCAGATGCTAATCTGAAGCTGGGAGGATTTCCGGTTTTGCAGACACTGTCATTCTGCCACCATGCAGATGGCAGGAGCCCACTGTTGGTTTTCACCAGTATTTGGCATGCTCTGCAAAGTCCAGCTGGACATTCCAGCTCAAGTTTTCTCTCTTCCTCCTTCCTGTCTGAGTTCCCTCATTTGCCTTGTAGCCAGTTCTATTCCCGGGCCTCACTTGCTCCATTTCCCACCTGAACCATGACTCTAAGATATCCAGTACATCCTGTGCCAAAACCCGAGTGTGATAAATATGAATCATTAAACACAGTGTACATCAATATCAGGTCAGGGTAGAAAATATACAGCATAATGAATGTTCCACAGTCTGAGATTCAAAAAAGTACAGTCATCTCATGGAGGGTGTACAGTAGCATCATCAATCATGAAAGTAAAAGTAGAGTGTTTTGTAGCATTATTAAAATGCCATAAAGATTGGCTGTTTCCTACTTCCTTCTTAATCTTCCACTAACCCTTAGGGATACAGGATTTGAAAATCATATGTTTGGTAGAGTCCTGCATGCAGAAGATATAAATAGCACAACCCAAAAGAATAATAAAAAAAAAAAAGACAACCAAATTTTAAAGTTGGCAAAAGGTTTGAGTAGACATTTTTCCAAAGAAGATATGCAAATATCCAATAAACATATGTAAAGCTGCTCAACATCATTAGTCATCAGGGGAAATTCAAATTGGAACCACAATGAGATACCACTTTGTATCTACTTGGATGGGTATAATAAGAATAATAATACTTTTATGAAGATGAACCATTGCAAGTTCTGGTGAGGATCTGGAGAAATCAGAACCCTCATACATTTGCTGGTGGGGGATACAAAATGGCACAGCCATCATTTAAAACAGTTTGGAAATTCCTCAAAATGTTAAACACTGAGTTACCAAGTGACTGAGCAATTCCAATCACAGATATATACCTAGAGAATACAAAGCATATGCTCACAAAAATGCATACATGAGTGTTTTTGAAAACATTATTCATAATAGTCAAAAAGTGGAAACAAATGTCCATAAAGTGAGGAATGATAAACAAATGTGGTATTTCCATACAACAGAACACTCTCTAGTTAAAAAAAGAAATAAAGTACTGATACAGCCTGTAACATAGATGAACTTTCAAAGCATTACACTAAGTTAAAGAAAGAAGACACACATGGCTCATACTGTCTAGCTCGATTTATACAAGAAAGGCCCAGGAAAGGCAAATCTAAAGAGACAGAAAGTAAATTCGGGCTTTCCAGGGGCTACTGGTAGTAGGGAATGAATGGTGAGTACTTGCTAATAGGTTCAAAGTTTCTTTTTCTTTCTTTTTCACTGTGTTTTCATTTTAAAAAAGACTATCTTTTGAGTAGTTTTCGGTTCACAGCAAAATTGGGCAAAAGGTGCAGATTTTCCATATACCTCTTGCCTTCACATATGCAGACTTTCCCATTATGAAGATCCCACACTAAAGTCATACGTTTGTTACAATGATGAAGCTACCCATTGACACATTATTGTGTCACATTGACACATTGAACATGACACATTATTATCACCCGAAGTCCCTACTTTTACATTAGGGTTCACTTGGACTGTGGTACATTGTATGGGTTTGGACAAATATACAGTAAGATATATCCATCATTATAGTAGCATACAGGGTCATTTCCCTGCCCTAAATATCGTTTGTGCTCCCTTCCACTGCTCTAACCCCTGGCAACTACTAATCCTTTCATTGTTTCCATAGTTTTGCTTTTTCTAAGATGCCATATAGTTAGAATCATATGATATATATCCTTTCTGAATGGCTACTTTAATGTATAAATGTGCATTTTAAACTTCCTCCATGTCTTACATGACTTTCCAGTCTTTTAGAACTGAATGATCGTCCACTGTCTGGATGAACTAGAGTTATTTATCCATTCACCTACTGAAGAACATCTTGGTTGCTTCCAAGTTTTGACTATTTTGAAAAAAACTGCTATAAACATCCATATATAGGTTTTTGTGTGGATGTAAGTTATCAACTCCTTTGGGTAAATACCAAGGAGCAGAATTGCTCAGTCATATCTTAGAATGTTTTGTGTGTGTGTGTGTGTGTGTGTGTGTGTATTACAAGAAACTGCCAAAGTGTCTTCTAAAGCGCCAGAAATGAATGAGAGTTTCTTAAATGTTCCAGATCTGGACCATTCTAATAGATGTGTACTGGTATCCCATCATTATTTTAAGATGGTTACTTAAGACGTGGAGCATCTTTTCCCAGCCAGATTTGTCATCTGTATTTCTTCTTTGATGCGATGTCTGTTCAGACCTTTTTCCCATTTTTTAAATGGGTTGTTCATTTTATCACTGAGTTTTGAACTCAAACTTCTTTGTATATCTTGAATATCAGATAAATCAGATAAATTTATCAGATAAACAAAATAAATCTTTTGCAAATGTTTTCTTCCATCTGTGGCTTGTGTTTTTTCTTGTGTTTTTCTTGACAGTGTCTCTTTTATTCGGGGTTTCTTTTTTTGAGTTATAAAACTGTTCTGAAATTAGAGGTGGTGATGGTTGTCAACCTTTATAATTAGATTATAAAACACTGCAGTTTCTGTCTTGGGCTCTCTTTCTGTGGTAGAAGTAAGCAGTCACATCATGAGTAGTCCTCTAGGGACACTTATGTCCCTAGAGGAACTGAGGCCTGCCTACAACCACCTGTGTAACCTTAGAAATGGACTCTCTAGCCCTGGCCCCTTTTGAGATTGACTGCAGCTTTGGTTACAATCTGGGCTGGAACTACGCATCTACTGCATATACTTGACCTTTGGAAATGATGCAAGAAAAGAAATAATTTTTTGTTTCAGCTGCCAACTTTCACAACAATAGGTCATGCAACAATTGATAAATCATACTGTTCATTTATTAAACTGACCATTTGTATGTGCTAATTTTTAAAGTCAATTTAAAAGGCATATTGGTGATTTCAAATCTCAATAAATATTTGAGAAAGATTTTTAAAATCAAAGCAATCCCTGGAATTCAGTATTTTTCTAACTTAACAATATGTAGAATTGTGGAACTTTTATTTTTTATTATTATTATTTCTTGTATTTGTTTCTATCAGTGTTAGAGCTAGCTCACAACAGAATGCATAAAGATAAATGGATAGATGATTACTGTTAAAATAGAAATATAATATCAAAACTATGAAAAAGCAGAAAAAGCTAATATTGCTAAGGTTTTTAAGCACAAAATTAGTTTTGAGCTTCCTGACAGGACAAAAAGGGAAATTTTCCATCCTCTGGAAGAAATTTTTAAAGAGATCCAAGTATTTTCCTGGCACTAAGCTCTAAAAGCAACTTATTATTGGGTTCTTAGAGAGGAAATATTAAAAATTGTGTGGATTGTATTTTTCATAATAACTTTATAGTTAATAAAGAAGCAATTATTTCCTTTCCTATCCTTCTATTAATTATCAGTAAAAACTGAGAGCATAATATTTATTTGGGATCTGTCTTTTTCTTTTTGCTTGATAAGATATTAAACAAGTGCTGAGGTAATTAAGTCTACCGATTAAATGGTTTTATCAGTGTTAATTTCTTGATTTTGATAATTATACTATAGTTATGAAAGATCAGTATCTTGTTTTTAGAAAATGCACACTTAGTCTTTAGGGATAGAGAAGGAATATGTGTGTACCGTACTCTCAAATATTTATATAGGTATATGTGCATGTGTCTGTGTGTGAAAGGTAATAAAGCAAATATAGTGAAATATTAACTATTAGATAATCTAAGTGTATATATGAATTTTTTAAAGGTTATATTTATTTATCTGACACAGAGAGAGAGCACAAGCAGGGGGAGTGGCAGGCAGAGGGAGAGGGAGTAGCAGGCTCTCTACTGAGCAAGGAACCTAACGTGGGGCTCGATCCCAGGATCATGACCTGAGCTGAAGGCAGATGCTTAACCAACTGAGCCACCCAGATGCTCCATTATATAGGATTTTTTTTATTAATGCAGCTTTCTGTAAATCTAAAATTATTTCAAAATTTTAAAATCACTAAATAAAGAAAAAAAATGATTGAAATGGCTTTACTTTAGAGAAGATGATCAGGGATAACCTCTCTGAGGAGGTGAAATTTATGCCAGAACATGAAGTTTGGAAAAGAAGTAGACATATAAAAAGCCAGTTTTTCTCATATTTTAAAATGCATCATAATTGCCTGAAAGCTTGTTAAGGTACAGACCCCTGGATCCCACCCCAGAGTTTCTGATAAAGCAGATTTAGGGGAGGTTCTAAGAATTTGCATTTCTAACAAGTCAGATCATGCTGATGTTGTCAGTCCATGAGTCATGCTTGATTTGCACTGTCCTGGTCATGAGAAGCAACAAAGCCATTAATAAGACTTCATTTTTTTTTTAAATATTTATTTGAGAGAGAGAGAAAGTCAGGAAGAGGGGGAGAGGGGAGAATCACCAAGCAGACTCCTTGCTAAGCACAGAGCCAGAGGCAGGGCTCGATCCCACGATCCCTGAGATCATGATCTGAGCTGAAACCAAGAGTCAGATGCTCAACAGACTGAGCCAACCAGGCACCCCTATTTTATTTTATTTTATTTTATTTTATTCTTTTAGCTTTTAAGAAAGGGTAAAATTAAGTCAATTTCAATTAACACAAAAAGATATATCTGAGAACCTTTGTCCAATTTCTATATTATATACCAGTCATGTAACTGATTTCTATTATAATACTCAAGTAATTTAACTTGAGTTTTAGAAGACAATATTCAAATCTTGATGATTCATCTTCAAGTGACTTTTTTTCCCTTTTCCTTCTCTGCTTCTCAGACATCTGCCTACAATCAAATCAAGTCTCCTTGTGAAGTATTTAATGATCTGTAAAACCAACACATAAATGCACTTGTGGTACTCACCAATTTAAAAGGTCCCAGGAGTAAATTCTGTTTTAATGTTAGTACTCACTTCTAAGTTATAAACACTTTTCTGCTTGGATTTCAGAATGGTGTAAAAGCCCATCACAAATCTCTGGTGATTCTAAACTATAAGTATTTTTTGCAACACATATATCCACAAGGACAATTACCTTGATTTTACATAAAGCTATAAACAATCATGCACCTTTGCTTAAATTGGAATAAAGGAAAGCCATCTTCAATTTAGCATTCACTAAGTGCTCACTGTGTGCTATGGCTGTTATCACAAAGATGAAGAAGACAGCCCTCCCCATTCACTGTGGATTTAGAACTCTAACTTTTGCACAGATGAAGATGGTAATTCATCATAATTGACATATTCCAAAGTGATATCTTTTCTTTACATTCACAATTATAATGATTTTGTGGGGTTATTTTTAGTTGAACTTTAAGATTATAACTGTAAATTGCCAAAAATAATTCTTTAGGGATTTTACCTAAAATTTTATTTATTAATTTGTTACAAAAACAATTTGACATTAAAATCTTGTGTTAATTTTGTAAATTTCTACTTTTTAAAAATTTATTTATTTATTTATTTATAGAGAGAGAGCACATGAGCAGAGGGAGGGGCAGAGGGAGAGGGAGAGGAAAAAAAGTCTCAAGAAGACTCTGTAATGAACATAGAGCCTGACATGGGGCTCAATATCATGACCCTGAGATCATGACCTGAGCCAAAATGAAGAGTTGGTTGCTCAACCAACTGAGGCACCCAGGCACCCTAAATTCCTATTCTTTACTAGAAGGATTAAATATTCCCCCCCTCACTCTCCCTAGGGATTTGAAGCGATAATGACCAATTTTTATTCTACATTATTAATTCACATCTTATTCTATATTTATCTTTGTCAGGAATAAAATATCTCTATTAAAGACAAAGATGATACTGAGAGATGATAATTTTATATACCCTCTTCTTTCCCACAAGGTATTAAAAAAATAAGAAAATTGTAGAATGTGAAGCCAGATATTTATTATTATATTTTGAATTCTATACATGCTCTTCTAAGAAGTACATTTAACACCTGTTTTGATTCTCAAAATCCTTTTATAGGGGACTGGAGGACAGGAAGATGATGGAGTAGGAGGACCTTAAGCTCACCTCATCCCATGGATACAACTTAATAACATTTATAACAGGGTAAATAATCCAGAAAATTATATGATGACCGACAGAACAAACTTCACAGTTAAAGGTAGGGAAAAGGGCACACGTCAAAGAGGATAGGAAGGGCAGAGAAGTGGTATGGAGTGAAACAAACTGTGGCCCTCTAAGTGGGAGAGGGAACTGCAGGCACAGAGAAGGGCAAAAAACACAGTATTGCACCAGGCAGTCCACACTGGGAAGATGAATCCCCAAAATATTTGATGTTGAAAGTGAGAAGGGTTGAATTTCATGAGTTCTTACAACCAATGGGACTTAAAGCCTGGAATTTTAAAAGACAGTGAGTTGGGGGTCCTGGAGAGCTCCAGGGTGGTAGGAAGCTGAGCCCTGGCCCTTAAAGAAATAGCATGACAAATAGCTCACTAAGATACAGCATAGAAGGTGCAGTTCAAAAAGCACCTGGGCCAAAGGAGAGAGAGAGTTATTTCCTTATCTCAGAGCATATCCAGAGAGGCAGTGATTGAAGGGAGAAACCTCCAGGAACAAAAGAGCTGTGAGGCACCATTTCCCTCACCTAGCCATCACCATAAACACACAGCCACCTGAGAGAAAAACCATGGTGCTTATACCCACTACTTAAATTGCTTACACCAAGACTCACCCCCTTGCTTCCACACATCTGCCCTTCCCAGTCATGCTTGTTTCAGTACCGGAACTGCAGGTCCCCTCCCCCGGAATAACAGCAAAAACTTCACCATATCTCCCGACCCATGCCCTTGTGAGACCTCAGTCTCAACAGTGGCAACTGGTCACCTCCCAGAGAAGACAAACACACCTTGTTAAAAATTCACCTTCCCACCTGCTTGCAGAGCAGCCCTGACCAGCCTTGGTCTCCACAACAGCTGCCCATCTCATATAGAAAAGGACCAGCATCACTTTGTTAAAGGTGTGCATCCAAGGAGTGCCTGACTGGCTCAGTCAGTAGAGCATTGCAACTCTTGATATCAGGGTTATGCGTTCAAGCCCCATGTTTGGTGTAGAGATTACTTAAAAAAAAAAAAAATCCACTTCTTTCAAGCAGGAGGAGCCAGAGACATAGTTGACTTGCCTAACAAACAGAAACAGACACAGAGAGGTAGACAAAATGAGGAGAGAGAGGAATATGTCCCAAATGAAAGAACAGGACAAAACCACAGCAAGACACCTAAGCTAAATGGATATAACTAATACGCCTGATAGAGAATTTAAAATAATGATCATAAAGATACTCATTGGACTTGAGAAAAGACCGTAGGATATTAGCGAGAACCTTAAGTCAGAATTAAGAATACAACAAATAAAATTAAAAATGCACAAGATGGAATAAATAGCAGGCTAAAGGAAGCAGAGGAATAAATTAAGGAACACAGATTAATGGAAAATAATCAAGCTGAGTAGGTGAGAGGAAAAAAAATACATAAAATTTGAACAGACTCAGTGACTCAATCAAGTGTAATAACATTTCCATTATAGGGACCCAGATTCCAAAGAACAAAGGGGGCAGAAAATTTATTTGAAAAAATAATAGCCAAAAACTTCCCTAACTTGGGGGAGTAAATAGATATCCAGACTCAGACTTACAAAAATATGTAAAGAACTTACATAACTCAATACCAAAAGCCCCCAAATAATCTAATTTAAAATGGACAGAAGAAATGAACAGACATTTCTCCAAAGTAGATGTATAGATGGCAAGCAGAAACATGAAAAGATGCTCATCATCACTGATCATCAGGGAAATGCAAATCAAGACTACAATGAGATATCACCTGACACCTGTCAGAATAGCTAAAATCAGAGACACAAGAAACAATAAGTGTTGGCGAGGATGCGGAGAAAAAGGAAATCTTGTACACAGTTGGGAATGCAAACAGGTGCAGCCACTGTGGAAAATAGTATGGAAGTTCCTCAAAAATTAAAAATAGCACTACCCTATGATCCAGTAATTGCACTTCTAGATATTTATGCCCAAAATACAAAAACACTAAATCAAAGGGATACATGCACCCTTGTGTTTATTGAAGCATTTTTTAGGAGAGCCAAATTATGAAAGCAGCCCAAATGTCCATTAACAGATGAATGGATAGTGAAGAAGTGATATACACATATACAATGGAATATTATTCAGCCATAAAAAAGAACAAAATCTTGCCATGAATGGAGCTAGACAGCAAAATGCTAAGGAAAATGTCAGTCAGAGAAAGACAAATACCATATAATTTCACTCATATGTGGAATTTGAGGAAATAAATAAATAAATGAACAAAGGGGAAAAAAGAGAAAGAGAGAGGGACAAACCAAGCAAAAGACTCTTTAACTATAGAGAACAAACTAATGATTATCAGAGGGTAGATGGGAAGCGGAAATAGGTGAAATAAGGGTAGGGATTAAAAGAGAACACTTATCCTGAGTGCTGAGTAATGTATAGAATTGTTGAATGGCTACATTGTACACCTGAAAATAATATAACACTCTATTTTAACTATACTGAAATTGAAACAATAAATATAAAAAATCCTACTATTGGAGTACAGATTAAATAACTGTGTTACTACTATACATGTATATTGGAATTAAACAACTAAGTAAATCAATGGCAGATTGGTGGGAGCAAGTTTTCTCATCATTAGAGTAGGAAGTTATAGATAAGCAAGGAGAGGAGGCTTGAAGGATTCATGAGGTAATAGATTGGAGCTGGAGACATCAGTATAAATTCCTGCTTAGCTTAATACACACACACACACACACACACAGAGTTACTTTTAGAAATATTTAGAGAAATGTTTATGTATACTGATTAATATACACATATGTATCTTACTCTGAGTGGGACTGGAGGCAAAGACACCCTAGTAGCAATGAGCACACCTAGCTCCTAGATCTTGGTTGGTTGGTTGGTTGGTTGGTTGGTTCCTTCCTTCCTTCTTCTTTCCTTTCTTTCTTTTTTTTAAAGATTTTATTATTTTATTTATTTGACAGAGAGAGAGAGCACAAGCAGGGGGAGAGGCAGAGGAAGAAGTAGGCTCCCCACTGAGCAGGGAGCCTGACATAGGGCTCCATCTCAGGACCCTGGGATCACAACTGAGCCAAGGGCAGATGTTTAACCAAGTCACCCAGGCACCCCCATATCTTGGTTTCCAATAGCATTCCCCTGTAAACAGAATCAGGGTTTCTTGGAAAAATGGATGAATCTAGAATTGGGAAAGAAAATATAGAAGATGAGCCTAGAGTATTTTTTAATTTTTATTTTAATTTTTTAAAAAGATTTTATTTATTTATTTGAGAGAGAGAGAGAGAGAGAGAGAGAACATGAGAAGGGGGAGGGTCACAGTCTGTGAGAAGCAGACTCCAGGATCATGACCTGAGCCAAAGGCAGTCGCTTAACCAACTGAGCCACTCAGGCACCAGAGCCTAGAGTATCTTTCAGTGCCAGAAAGCAATGAAGTGCTAGAAGAAAAGGGAAATAAAACCCACAATGTTGGGGGTATGTAAAAGGAACACAGAAACCAGCTGAGAGTTTCAAAACTAGAACAGTTTGAACAACAAAATAAAGTATTATTAGATTATTACCAAAAATCAGCATACAAAATAATACATCTGTACAAATATAAATATATAATTGAATTAACAAATAAATGCGAGAAGAGACAAATCTCCCGTTAGAAAAACTCTAAATACATTATGTAGATTACTTTGCCTCTAGAAAAGAAGGAAGAACATAAAACCCCACTCTAAAGGTGGGCTATTCATAGGTATTTCTTTTCAAAAACTGTAAGGAAATAAGGCTGTAAAAAAAATGACTATGCTGTGGGGAAGCCTGACAAACACTACCTCAGCCAGGTGATCAAGCTAACATCAACAGTCATAACCCATGTTGATAGCATATAGCCTTGATATGGCATGATGAGAGTGGCACTTTGCCTCTATGGTTTTCCTTTCCAACATTCATAACCCCAGTCTAATCATGAAAAAAATATCAGATGAATTCCAGCTGAGGAGGATTCTAGAAGATATCTGACCAGCACTCCTCAATATTGTCAAAGTCATCAAAAATAAAGACGTTTGAGTAACTGTCATAGCCAAGAAAAACTAAAGGCAAAGACAACTCAGTGCAATGGGCTATCTTGGATGGCATCCTAGAACAGAAAAAGGATATTCAATAAAAAGTAAGGAAATGTGAATAGTATGGACTTCCACTAATAGCAAGAATGTATCAATATTAAAAAACAAGGTATGAATACTGGATAACTAATTGTAACACATGTATGTACTAATGTAAGAAGTTAATAATAGGAAAACTAGGTGCTTCATTTATGGGAACTTTCTTTACTATCTTCATAATTTTTCTGTAAACCTAGAACTTTTCCAAAGAATAAAGTTGATTTTTAAAAACACATTAAAAACAATTATTGAAATAACTAATATTTATGGAATCACTCCTCATTCTTGGAAAGTACTGAGTTTTTTATTCTGAAAGAAAATAGTTTCAGAAAATGATCAGAACATGAATGTAGGATATAATGAATTGCCATTAAGCAAATATTACTCTAACAAAAACTTTGGTCAAGAAATAAAACACTGCCAGCCAATCAGAAGCCTCAGTATGTCACTCTCCAATAAGACCCTAGTCCTTCCTCCTCTTGTTAGCAACCACTCTCCTAACTTCTGTGATAGTTATGATATTCACTAATTCAATGATACTCACTTTTTTGCTTTGCTGTAGAATTTTTCCGCTTATGCATGCATATTTAAATAATGTAGTTTGATTTACCTCTTTTGAATGTAAATGATCATAAATATACAACATATATTATTTTAAGACTGCTTCCTTTCACTCAATATTATATTTCTGAAATTTATCCATGCTATTTTAAGCAGCTGATGTTAATTTTTTTATTGCTTTTTAGTTTAGTACCCCAATGCATGTGTATCACACAATTTCCTTACCTGTTGTGCTACGGACAGTGAATTGTTCCTAGGGTTTGCTTACTGCAAACAATGCTGCTATGGCTGTTTTTATATATGTACCCTGATCTTAATATTCATCACTTTTCCAGGGATATATATACTTTAAGTGGATTTGCTAGGTCTTGGGTATAGATAGAGTCAATTTTAGCAAAAAAGAAAGAAAGAAAAAAGAAAAAGAAAAAAGAAAAGAAAAAGGAAAAGCCTAATCATTTTCCAAAGTGATTTACCAATTTACACTCCCCAAAGAAGTGCATGAGCATTTGTATTTGCTTCGCATCTTTGCAACATTTCATGTTGTCAAACTCTAAGAATCTTTTGCCTATCTGTTGAGCAGGCAAAGATCCATCAGTCTAGTTTTACTTTGCATTTTCCTGGTTATTGATGGGGATGTTTAAAATATGGCACTTTTCATAAGTTTATTGGCCTAATGTATTTCCTTATTTGTTAAATGCCTGTCCTAATCTTTTGTGTTTCAGTGAGGCATTTATCAGAGGAAATTCTGATTTAAAAACCTTAACATTGACAACACGGAGCCTTTAAAAGGACATGCTGATGTTAAAATGAATATAGCTCATCATTCCTGATGCACTTAAAAATCATTTCACTTGGACCTTGAACCCCTTTTAACATCTCACTGCCAAACCAAGCCAATAAAAAATTGTAAATGCTAGAGGAAAATTAATACACTTAAATTCATTAATGTGTCTACATCAGGAAGATGAATTGTGCAAAGCTCTTAGCTACAATCTGTAAAATATATTGTAAATACTTTTGAAACTCCTTCAGGTAGTGTTCTGACTTAAATTTCAGCTTGAATATCCAAGATACCACATTATTTTTGGTATTGGTTTAAATTTTCAATAAATTGCTACTATAATATAGAAATACAGAAAGCTTAATGGTGAAATCATTTATTGAGTATTTCTCTACTGAGAGTAAAGGTCCTGGTGGAAATTGGTTTGGTAAGTAGAACACTGTCTTTAAGAAACAAAGTCTATACCTAAATTAGGCATAATTTGTAGACTCTGTGCAGGTAATTTGCAGAGATAACAAAGTAATTGAGTTCTTCTTATTGAAAGTAAGGTATTAATATTTTAAGATATAATGAATACTCTAACACATAATTATAAATATATGGGGTTCCCATGACCTATTTCTATCCTTTTTTGTGTATTAATACAAAATATTGACATTAATCAAATTGTAAGCAATTTGTAGGCTAATTTATTTTCAGTGAAATATATTAATTCCTGTTATACAAGAAGTTTGCAGTAGTTCTCTATTTTGATAATATGTATAGCATGTGTATATGTACTAGGGGTTATTAGGTTTTGTTTGTTTCTTTGGAAGACTATTTAAAACATCCTAACATTGCTATTTGATTTTACTATAAAGTCCAGGAGCATTATAGCAAACTGACTTAAGATATACATTTGAAAGCAACTTCAACTTTTAACTAAAGGAACTGGTACCAGATGTGTCCTCTTGACAAAAAGAACTATTAAATTGTAAAAAAAATATACGAAGTCCCTGTGTCAGAAATTGAACGAAGGCTGGATGAAACTGCAAACCTTGAAACAAGACGAATAGAAGAAATGAGCCTCATGATCACTCTACAATCACCTCATCTTTCCTCAATTTGGGAAAGTACAGTTAATACGGCTGATGGTCTTAACTGATCAGAAGAAGAGATTGGTGATCCAGGCTGCTGAAACATCTGGCATTTACAAGGTTGTTACCTGAGAGGTGAAACTATGCTGAGGGGGTACCAACAGTGTGGGGGGGGATTGACTGTGGGTCCTTAGACTTGGCCTGGGTTGCATATATGCAAAGTGAGACTGTACAGTCCTAACCAAGTTTACTTTTTCAGGGCTGACAGCCAAACCATAATACTAGAGGGCATACCATGCCAGAATTCACTGGAGTCACAGCCCAGGTGAAGTGAAGAAACTTTACTCATCATTCAGTTGAGAGTCAGAGAAATTATATCATAAGTATAAGGATCATGCTGTAGAGGAAGGATATTCTCTAGGATAAAGTTAAAAACTAAATATAAATAAACTCTAATAAAGAACAGTAAGCCTGAAAAGAACAAAAGTATCTACTGGTGATTTATATGTCAGCCATAAAAACAGTCAACATTATTTAAGGAAGACAACATAACCAGATTCTCTATCGTCTATGATCCATTATGACCTGCATATAATTAAAAGTTACTGCAAGTAAGAAAGCATAAAAAAGTGTGAACAGTATTTTAGAGAAAAAGTAACCTATATAAGTCAATACCAAATATCTAGATGTTAAAATTAGCAGACAAGGAATTTAAAGCAACTTTTAAAATATTTTAAAGGAAAATATGATCATGATGAATGAACTCTGATAGAAGATCTCAGAATAGGAATGGACATCATAAACATGAACCAAATGGAAGTTGTAGAGTTGAAAAGTATAGCATTTGAAAAAAAATTGATAGCTTCAATCGTAGATTGGCCACATAAGAAATACCACTGAAGTCAATGAAAGCAATATGCTATTGTGAATTTGAATGACACAGAGAAAAATAAGATAAAAGAAAACAAACAACATAGGACATATGGAACAATATCAAAAGTTGTAAGACAAACATAATTGGAGTTTGAAGAGAGGAGAAGTCAGAGGAGAAGGAGGAGAGATAATAGTGCAATAAAAAATACTTAAAGAATAATGACCCAAATTTTTGAGTTGATGAAAATGCAACTGCTTTTAAAAAGTTAAAATCATTTGATTTAAAATAAGGGGCATACATTTTCATTGTATGTGGATTTCTTTTTTTTTTTCTTTAAGTTTTCATCTATTTGTGGTGAAAAAGAAAAAAAGTGTTAACACAGACTCATGAGGGTAACATGTTCAGGATACCCAAAGTTGTAAATCTGAAATAATAACTTGTGTGGATAAATCAAAATAACTGTTGAACAATTAAACCTACAATGAACATATTTTCAAATTACCAAGCATCTAATTTCATTTTACAAGCTTATGCTTGCATTCTTTATAGCTGATGATCACATAATTCTTTATAAATGATATGTAATAAAGAACTTCTGCATAATCTTAAAATATTCATCAAGAGACATATGTATCGATAGTAAATCACTTTTGACTTATAAAATGCCAGTAAATAAAGAGCAATCTTTTACCCCTCATGTGAAAATGTGTAATGCGTAGGTACATCCACAGTAAACCAAGATATTGAACTAAAATTTCTCAGACCAATTTTTTAAAATTAATAATAAATTACACTGTTTTGTAGTTGTGTTCTTTAATAATAAGCCATTGAAACTGATTTAGCAGAATGGAGTTGGGGGGATGCTAATAGAATCATAGGGAAGACTGAAGGAGATCAAAGAAATGGAAAGAAGCAAAGAAGCTTCTGTCACTGTCAAACTGTGACTACTCATTCACAGTTTGAATGATTGGTAATTTGGGAGTAACTCAGCTGAGTTTTTCTTCTCAGGGTCTCTCACAAGGTCATTGTCAAGATGTTGGTCACAGTTGTAATCATCTGAAGGTTAATCAGAGCTAGAGGATCCACTTCCAAGTTTGGTTTACTTATATGACTATCAAACTGGTGATGGCTTTTAGCAGGAGCCTCAGTTCTTCATGTGAACTCCTCCAAGTCTGCTTGAGTATCCTTACATAATGGTGGCTGATTCCTCCTTGGAGGGGAGGGGAGGGAAGGAGAGAAGAGGGGAAATGAAGAGTAGAGGGGAGGGAAAACAAGAAGGAGGGAAGAGGGAAAGAGAGAAAAAGAACAGGCAAAAGCTATACACTTTTTATGTCCTAGCTTTTGGATTTAGATAGAAATTGTACATACTATTTATTAGAGTCAAGCCACTAAGTTTGGCCCAAATTCATGGAGAAAGGAATGAAATTATAAATTTTAAAGGGAGAAGTGTTGAAGGATTTCAAGACATATTTTGAAACCATCACAACAGCATTGTTGGGGCTGTCACTGGAATGAATCAGCTCCAAACATTCTAGTCTGGTTTTATATCACTCTGGTGAAAATTAAAGTGAAGGCAAAGTCATATTATCATACCTTGTTACTTTGTTCATGAACCTACTCTTTGGTGAGAGACTGTCAAGATACCTCGGTTTACATTTCAACTTTAAGTACACATAATAAAAACTAATAAATTCCTAAAAAGAGTTAGGTAGTTTATCATTTTGATTTGTATAATACCAGTGGTTTGAATATTAGGTATCACCAAAACATTAAAATTCCTCAATATACGGCATTAGGAAATTTGAAAATGACTTGTGAGGGGTGCCTGGGTGGCTCAGTGGGTTAAGCCTCTGCCTTCAGCTCAGGTTGTGATCCCAGGGTCCTGGGATGGAGCCCTGCATTATGCCCTCTGCTCAGCAGGGACCCTGCTTCTCCTCTCTCTCTGCCTGCCTCTCTGCCTTCTTGTGATCTCTCTCTGTCAAATAAATAAATAAAATCTTTTAAAAAAAGAATTATAAAAAAGAAAATGACTTGTGTAAAATGAAAATTAAATGTATCAAATACTTACATACCAAATATAGCTACACATCATATTGCATATTCTTTGGCTAGCACAGTACTAACAACACTTTTCACAAGATTTAAGACCTTCTGTATTGCTTTTCAATCCAATATTTCAAGTACAGTTAGATTTTTCGTCTTACACAACCATGGATTTTTACTCTTCAGTAGTTTCTCTGAGCATATGGTGTAACTGCTCATTAAATTCCTTCCTTTTCCAACTGTATTTCAATTAGTGGTAACATTTTTCTGCTACAAACTCTTCAACTGAATTCTACTACCACTAAAACAGTTCTTACTTTAGAGATGAATAAAATCTTCTCAAATTTTGTTCTGAACTAATACTGTTAACCTCTCAGAATATCAAAAATGTTTTCCTCGTACATGCAACCCAGAACCAGCTTCAGCAGGTCCTGTCTCCCTCTCCTCTCCCCACCTCCCATCAAATAAGTTTCATACAGAGTTAACTCTAGGTTCTTAAAGAAGTAACATATAATGGCTTCTCTACTGAACTCAGGAGACCATGATGCATTTTGTTTTTCGAAGACCATGTTTTTCTAGCCATGCTCCTTCCTCAGAATTCTTCAAGAATGGGCAAAGTTGGGGTGAAAGAGTTGGGTCTGCACTCTCCAATCCCACCATTTTCTACTCCAAAAAGAACTACCTCAATTGCACCTTTTACATGCGGAATTTTTAAATAAGATGTCATGAAAAGAGTAGTTCCAGCTAAAAGTAAGTTAGAAGACCACTTAACTAAGGCTGTGGCCAAAACAAAAACAAAAGCACTGACTGTAAGAATAGAATAAATGAAGGAGAGCAACACTTTCTCGAGTTGGCCTCTATGGCAAATTCTGCTTCTGAGAAAATCAGCATTGCTCTAACACAACTTCTCAAAGGATGTTCTCCATGGTGATAATAGATATTGGAACACAGTGAGATTTCTGAAAAATAAATAGATGAAGTCCTTCTCTATCTCCTTGCTTTGGGTCCAACCACCTTTGTAACTTTCTCCCAACCTCATTATATTCCCCACCATTACCACCCACACTTCTCAAAGCCTTTCAGTGGCTATTTCCATCCAGCATCACTCCAAGCTTCCACTAAATCTTATTTTCTTTCCTTCTTCCTTATCAAAACTTACCTGCCCTGGGACCCATTTCCTCATTTCTTTGTGACTTATTAGTTTACCTCATAAACAATTTGGCCCAGAGTGATAATGGCTTAGTAAATAACCAATTTTTCCTTCAAACATTTGTATAATCACTAACTTACTTAACTAATATTTATCAGGCTTTGTATCTCCCAGAAAAAAAATTAATAATTTAAGTAATTATGTTTGGAGTGACATATTCAGTTAGGAAAGCTCCATATGGCACCCAACGGATCTCTGCTACTTCACCAAATGGAGAATTTATGAGAGTTTGTGGCATTACAATCCTTATTGTGTTGGTGGGAGGTGGGAGGAAGGGGTGCTTCTAGGCCAAATAAAGTCTTACTCTGACACTAACTACTTGCACAATTTTGAACACGTTGCTTCAACTGCCTAATCTGTTTCCACACAGTAACATGAGTGACCTAGAGCCAATTACCTTGAAGCCTTTCTCTAAATCTTTATTTAGTCTTGGGATTGTCATTTTTCAACATGAGATATCTTCTTTTTCTGTCTCTTTCCATAGTATACCTGTCACTATTACAAGACATCTTTTCATCTAGCATCCCTAAAAAGAAGTAATTAATAAAAACTCTGGAGTATATTCTTTTAAAGGATAGCTTTTTATAAGGATACCATTTATTTAAGACCTATTTACTGACTACCTCCTATATGCCAGGAAGTTAAGACAGACATAGCTCTTACCTACCAGAAACATATTATCTAGAAAAAGTAATAAAGCAATATGTCATATATAGTTATTATACATTTATTGTTAGGAACCCATGGTGAACACTGTTTAAAGAGATATATCCTTACCTTTTTATAGCCTTCTTCATATCAAAATACTTGGCTTACATTGAGGGACTATCCCAGTTCAATATTTTCATAGATAGCCAACTTAATTATAATGTTTTTTTCCTAATATTTTATTATGAAAATTTTCAAATGTATAAAGATGAAAGAATAATATATTGATCACCTGTAAGGGTACTTCTTAGATTTTCCATATAACAGTTTACTACACCACATTAATAGTCACCTACCTCTCTATTCAGAAGACAGAGATTTTTAAAACAATACCACAAATATGATTAAATTAACAAAATGATAATAAATTGGAAAGATTCATAGTTTATCTTTTGCCATTGTCTATCTAAATAGGGAAATTGGGGTATGCTTTGCTCACTATATTTTATGTTCTAGTTAAATTATAAAAAAAATTGGGGTGCCTGGGTGGGTCAGTCAGTTAATCCTCTCTTTGGCTCAAGTCATGACCCCAGGGTCCTGGGATTGAGCCCTGCATCAGACACCCTGCTCGGTGGGGAGCCTGCTTCTCCTTTCCCTCTCTCTGTAGTTCTCCCTGCCTATACTTTCTCTCTGTGTGTATGTCATATAAATAAATAAAATCTTTTCAAAATTATTAAAAATTAGTACTACAGTATGAACATATCAGTAACTTCTCCATATCTGAAGATATATTTTATAATTCCTTAAGTGGAGGATAGAATATTTTTTAAAGGATAGTTTCTATAAACAACTCCATTTATTTTAAGACATATATGTTGAGTTCCTCCTGTGTGCCAGGTGATGAAGACAGACACGACTTTTACCTACCAGGAACATACTGTCTAGAAAAGGTAATAAAACTGTGTGCCATATATAATTATTACATATTTACCACTAAGAACCCTTGGTGGACACTGTGGGCATGACCCAGCCCCCCTTCAGGACCATGACACTCATTTTCCCGAGTTTTGATGGCTAAAATCTGACAGCTGAATATTTCTTTGGGGCTTACCCTCAGCAGCAGAGAACTACCTTACACAAGAACAGGCCTTTCTTGGGGGAAGCTCAGACTCGAATCTGGTCTACATAGGAGTAAAAAAGGACAAGGCCTCTTGGCTCAATAGGGACTACTCTGAAGATTATCCCAGTTTCAGAGTTCCCTATAAGTCCAGTTGAGGTCTCTATTGAGACTAAATCAGAGTTCCACTTTATCCAAACTTATTTCTTCTTCACTCCCCCATGGGTGTTGACTCTAAGTGATTCCCTAATGAATTATCTGCAGGCAAAGCTCCCTTTTAGAGTCTGTGTTTAAAGCAATCTAACCTAACTGAAACTAGAATGAGTTATTTTTCTTATTGGAATTTTCATTTGTATAGCTCTTACAATGTCATAACTAATATACTAAGTGCTTCATGTAAATTATAAATGTGTGTAGTTTTAGTTAATTCCTACAGTAGGAACTATTATAGGAACTGTTATTATCCCCAATCACAGATATCTCATTGGAAACTAAGAGGTTCAGTTACTTGACCTTAAACATACAGTTTGCAAGTGGCAGAGCCAGGATTTGAATCTCACCCTTTCTGGTCACAAAGCAAGCATTAGAAAATTAAGAAAACTGGAATCATACCAAGTACCTTTTCACCATGATAGTATGAAACTAGAAATCAGTAACAGGAGAGAAACCAAAAAATTGGCAAATGTGTAGAAATAAAGCAACACACTCCTAAATAACTAATGGGTCAAAGCAAAATCAAAATAAATTTTTTAAAATACTGAAACAAATGAAAACAGAAACAGAGCATATTAAAATTTATGTGGTGTTGTAAAAGTAGCTTTCAGAAGGAAGACTATGTAAATAATATCTAAATTAAAAAAGAGACAGATCCCAAACAAATAACCTAACTTTATACCTTAGAGAACTAAAAAAATAATAACAAACTAAGCCCAAAGTTAGCAGAAGAAAGGAAATAACAAAGATCAGAACAGAAATAAAGGAAATAAAGACTAGAAAAACAATCAAAAAGATCAACAAAGCAAAAATCCAGTTTTTTGAAAAGATAAACAAAATTTGACAAATCTTTAGCTATGCTGAGAAAAAAAGGGAAGACTCAAATAAGTAAAATCATAAATGAAAGAGGAAATATTACAACTGACACCACAGAAATACAAAAAAATCATTAGAGTCTACTATAAACAATTTTATGCCAACAAACAGAACAACCTAAAAGAAATGGATACATTCCATTACCAAAACTAAATCTTTTTTTTTTTAAACATTTTATTCATTCACCTGACAGAAATCACAAGTAGACTGAGAGGCAGGCAGAGAGAGAGAGGGAAGCAGGCTCCCTGCTGAGCAAAGAGCCCGATGCGGGACTCGATCCCAGGACCCTGAGATCATGACCTGAGCCGAAGGCAGCAGCCTAACCCACTGAGCCACCCAGGTGCCCCCAGGACTAAATCTTGAAGAAACAGAAAATCAGAACAAACCAATAATAAGTAAGGAGATTGAATCAGTAATCAAAATACTCCAACTAAGAAAAGTCCAGGACCAAATGTTTCCACTGGTGAATTCTACAAAACATTTAAAGAAGAATTAATACAAATTCTTCTCAAACTCTTCTAAAAGAGAGAGAGAGAGAGAGGAGGAAGAAATACGCCCAAAGTCATTTTAGGAGGTCAGCATTATCCTCATTCCAAAGCCAGAAGAGGACACTACAAAGAAACCAAACTACATCCCAATATTCCTGATGAAAATGGAAGCAAAATTCTCAATAACATACCAGCAAACTGAATTCATCATCACACTGAAACACCATCCACCACAATCAAACAGGGTTTCTCTCTCTGAAATGTAAGCATGGCTCAAATATACAAATCAACAAATAAGAAATACACACATTAATAAAATGAAAGATAAAAATTATATGATTATCTTAATAGATGCAGGGAAAGCATTTGACAAAATTCAACAACCTTTCATGATAAACACTATCAACAAATTAGGTATAGAAGAACTATAGCTCAACAAAATAAAGGTCACATGTGACCAATTGACAAGTTAATATCATACTCAACAGGGATAAGTTCCCCTCCATATCAGGAACAAGACAAGAGTGCCCACATTCACCACTCGTATTCAATGTAATATTGCAAAACTGAAGACACCAAAGCATAAAGAAGTAAAATTGTCTTCTTGGTTAGGGTATTCTATATAGAGAAAATCCTGAAGACTCTTCCAAAAAATGTTAGAATTAACAAATGAATTTAGTAAAGTTGTAGAATACAAAATCAACATAGAAAAATCAGTTGTGCTCTACACACTAATAATGAACTATCTGAAAAAGAAATAATCTCATTAGAAGTAGTATCAAAGATAAATACTGAGGAAGAAATTTCATAACAAGATAAAAGGTCTATATACTGAACATCGCAAGACAATAATGAAAGAAATTGAAAAGACACACATAAATGGAAAGATATCCTAAATTCATGGATTGGAAAAATTAATATTGTTAAAATACCCATACTACTCCAAATTATCTACAGATTCAATGCAATATCTATTAAAATTCCAATTCTAATTTTCTGCATAAGTACAAAAATAATCATATTAAATTACAAAGTACCCTGAATAGTCAAAACATTCCTGAGAAAGAAAACAGAAGTGGAAACATCACATTTCCTGATTTTAATCCTTATTACAAAGCTATAATAATCAAAACTGTATGCCAATATGGAGTAGAGAGCCCAGAAATAAACCCACACAGATAGGGTCAAGGGAGCCAAGAATACTCAGTGGGGAAAGGATAGTCTTTTCAATAAACGGTGTTGGGAAAAATGAATAGCTACAACAAAAAGAATTACATTAGACCCCTACCTTATATCACACACAAAAATAAACTAGAAATAAATGAAAGACTTAAATATAAGACCCAAAGCTACGAACTCCTGGAAAACACATGGTAAAACTCTTTGACATTGATCTTCATCATATCAGCCCCCCCAAAACTGAAAACAAACACTGGATATGATATCAAAAGTACAAACCACAGAAGCAAAAGTAAACAAGTAGGACTACATCTAACCAGAAAGCTTCTACACAGGAAAAGTAGCAATCAATAAAATGAAAAGCCAACCTAAGAAATGAGAGAAAATATCTGCTCACCATTTATCTGATAAGGTGTTGATATCTAAAATATGTAAGGAATTCATGTAACAGATTGGCAAAAAACAACAACAAAAAAAACTGAATAAAAAATGCACAGAAGACTTGAATAGACCTTTTTCAAAACAAGGCATACAGGTGGCCAAGAGGTACATTAAAAATTGCTCAAGGGGCGCCTGGGTGGCTCAGTCACTAAGCCTCTGCCTTTGGCTCAGGTCATGATTCCATGGTCCTGGGATCAAGCCCCGCATCGGGCTCCCTGCTCAGTGGAGAGCCTGCATCTCTTTCTCCCTCTGCCTGCCACTCTGCTTACTTGTACTCTATCTCTCTGTCAAACAAATAAAAAGCTTTAAAAAAAAATTGCTCAATATCCCTAACCATAAGGGAAATACAAATCAAAACCACAATAAGATACCACCTCACACCTGGTAGAATGGCTATTATCAAAAAGACAAGAAATAGCAAGCATTGATGAGGATGTGCAGAAATGGCAATACTGTGCACTGCTGGTGAAAATGTACATTGGTGCAGTCACTGTGGAAACCACTATGGAGTTTTCTCAAAAACTAAAAAAGAACTATCGTATGACCCAGCAATCCTACCTGGGTACACATCCAAAGGAAAGGAAATTGCTCTCTCAAAATGATAACTGCACCTCCATGTTCATTATACCATCATTCACATTAGCCAAGACATGGAAACAACCTAAGTATCCACCAAAGCGTGAATGGATAAAGAAAATGTGATATACACATATAATAGAATATTATTCAGCCATAAAAAATCTTGACTTTTGTGACAACATGGATGGGCCTTGAGGTGATTATGCTAGGTGAAATAAGTTAGGCAGAGAAAGAGAGATACGGATTATTACCACTTATATGTGGAATCTAAAAAAAGTCAAACTCAAATAAATGGAGAATAGAAATGTGTTGGTGTCTAGGGGTTGGGGGGAAACAGTGACATTGGTCAAAGGGTACAAACTTCCTGTCATAGGATAGATGAATTCCGGGGATCTAATACACAGCATATAGTAAAACAGTATATAGTAAACAATATTATATTATGTACATGAAAGTTGCTAAGAATATAGATTTTAAGTGTTATACCACAGGAAAAATGGCAATTATGTGAGGTCATGGACATGTTAACTAACACCTTATTTGGGGGGCACCTGGGTGGCTCAGTGGGTTAAAGCCTCTGCCTTCGCCTCAGGTCATGAACCCAGGGTCCTGGGATCAAGCCCCGCATTGGGCTCTCTCCTCAGAGGGGAGCCTGTTTCCTCCCCTCTCTCTGCCTGCCTCCCTGCCTACTTGTGATCTCTGTCTGTCAAATAAATAAATAAAATCTTTAAAAAATAAATAAATAAATAAAACCTTATTTTGTTAATCATTTTGCAATAACAGGCATATCAAATCCTTACACTGGACCTTAAACTTACATATGTTATATGTCAACTACATGTGTTATATGTCAACTCCAGCTCAATAATGCTGGAGGGAGAAAAGATTATGAAGTCTACCTAACAATCCATATCTTAGTCATCTTATACGTTATTACTCTCCAAATTTAGTCAGGGATTAGCTGTAAATTATACTTGTCAAACTGGAGATGACTTTAAGATCAAGGCATGAAGAAGGTTAATTGTTTCCCCCATGCTGATTTCATAGCTTCACCTATGAAATGTTGAAATGCTGAAAATGTCGCAAATGGAAGCAGCAGAGAACAATTCTAGCTACCCCATGTAAAGGAAAGCTATTTTGTCATTTAGTAACAGTTCCATTATCTAAATATGAACGCAGAGAGGAGGAAAGGAAAAGAGCTAATGGAGGGAAATGAAGGTGAATCTAAAAGAAAGTTAAGACAATGTCTGATTTAAATAGTATATTGCAACTCAGGGCTCCAGAACAAAATGTCAAGAGGCTTTGGGACAATCAGGATACAGTAAATGATGTAAGTAATACAATGAAGATGACATAATTTACCAAACCAGATTTCCACAGAATAACAGGAAGTCTTTTGAATTGTAATGCTTTATATTTAATGATGCTCCTTGGCGTATGAGAAAAATCATTATTCATTTATTCCTTTCAAAAAATGCTCAAAGAACAATTCCTAGTACTACTTACTAGGTGGGGCAGGTAAGATAAGGGGAAGGCAACTAACTACTTTAGAGCTCTACAGTGCTCCAGGCTTTGTACTAGACTTATCCTATGCCATCTGTTATTTCAGTTTTTCCTTGTGAGATGATAAGATCAGTATGAATATACATTTCTGTCTTTAGGAACTTTTAAAATACTTGGTGGGTGGGGGTCAGGACTGAGAAGGCTAAAAACGTGTTAGCAATAGCAAATGCATATAAAGTACTATTTGTTAGGTGTTTATGATCTTTTTTACATTTTTTTAAAAGATTTTTTTAATTTATTTATCAGAGAGAGAGAAGGGGAGAGAGCGAGCACAGGCAGACAGAATGGCAGGCAGAGGCAGAGGGAGAAGCAGGCTCCCCCCTGAGCAAGGAGCCGGATGTGGGACTCGATCCCAGGACACTGGAATCATGACCTGAGCCGAAGGCAGCTGCTTAACCAACTGAGCCACCCAGGCGTCCCATGATCTTTTTTACATTTTAATTCATTTAATCCTCAAAACAAATCTATGGACGGGTAACTGTTACGATTTTCTTAAATCAAAACAGGTGAAGTAACTTGCCAGAGGTTACACCTCCCAAAATTGTTGAGCCAGGATTTTAATGTAGGCAATCAAGATCCAGAGGGTGAACCCTTAGCCAGGACTCTTTACTGCCCCCCTCCCTGCTTTTTTTCCAGGAACAAATGTAATTCATCAGTGAAAGAGCTGTTGCTATAGGGATATGAGTGACTGTTGCCTTTGCAATAGCCGCAGCGGCCACAGAAATATTTATGGAGCACTTACTATGTGACAAATTTTGTGTGAAGCACTTTACATGATTTTTGCCATTTAATAGACCTCAAGATTTTTTTTCTTTTAAGTTAAAGGAAATGAATGTATCTGACAAGAAGTGCCCTAGAGCAACATAGTTGAAGAAATTAGCATAGTCTAAAGTGAAGGGGGAGGTAGGGAGTGGTCTTTATAGCTAAGGTGGAATTTATTCTCTATTCAAAAGAAGATGAATAGGATTCATTAAGCACTGTATGCTAGACCCTTTACTGGGCTACTTTATAAGCATGATCTCATTCAGCATTATTAATCATTATGATTTCCATCTTATATATGAGAAATTTGAGGTCCAGCCAAATTAGGTAACTTGTCCAAGGTCCAAAGGCTGGGAGTGGAGTCAGGATCAGGTCTGATCTTTGACTCGAAGCTTCCAGCATTCTGCGCTCATAAGGTTTGGATTGGTTGGAAGATGACAGAAAAGTCCTAGAAGGGTCTCAGGGATAGAAACAGACATGAGGGGCACCTGAGTGGCTCAGTGGGTTAAAGCCTCTGCCTTCGGCTCAGGTCATGATCTCAAGGTCCTGAGATCGAGCCCTGCATCAGGCTCTTTGCTCAGCAGAGAGCCTGCGTCCTCCTCTCTCTCTGCCTGCCTGTGATCTCTGTCTGTCAAATAAATAAATAAAATCTTTAAAAAAAAAAAAAGACACGATATGACTCAGTGAGAGTACATGGGACATTTAATCAAAGCAAACTGTTAATGTAAATTCATAAAGAGAATATGAAGGTAAACTGAGGTAGTTGGTGACTGGCCAGGTTTTAGACTTTAAATATTTATTTATTTTAAATATTTGATATTTAAAACATGTATAATTTTAATATTAAAATATTTAAAATATTTATTATATTTAAATATATTTTAAATATTTATTATACCATTATATATTTTATTATATTTAAATATATTTGTATGTAAATTTATATTTATATTTAGATATTTTAATATTTCAAATAAATATAAACATTTATTTATTTTAAATATTTAATATTTTACTCTAGATCTTAGCCTCTGAAATTCTTGAGTAGGTGTATAGCATGATGAATATAGTATTTGGAAAGACATAAAGAAGGAAAAATACATATGTTTAACCATTTTAATGACAGTATGGGTAGACCATTATATAACTTTTAAGCTAAACCATTATATAACTTCTTTGTCAGGCATATCTAAATATTCTGCCACTTTTAAAACCATGTACTTATTTCAGTTCCCTTCTCAAAAGAGGAAAACAATATAATGTCCATCTCCCAGTCACATTCAGGCTTTTGCCACCGACAGCACCATTTCCTTCCTTTTCATACCACCACACCTTAAACTGGACAGACATTCCTGAGAGCCTCCAGCTGGAGTCAAGGGTCTTAAAACTTATTTTGAAACATACCTTTAATTATCATTCAGTGTGTGCATGTGTGTGTAGTATATTTGTGTGTTTTTTTACTTACAAAAGTTTAAGAAGTTCTGATTAATATTTTTTTTTAACTTTGGTATTTGTCTCTGGATCCCTGAGCTTAATTATTAAAACTTAATTACCTATCATTTTGGCAATGTATAAAAGCTGAAGGCTCTCAGTAGCAGCGTCAGAGGCATTTCTTTCGAACACATCAGCGCAGAGTTAGAGCAGTCTGAAATGCAGTGGGAGGTTCCTGAGAATGCCAAGGTAGTGCCACTTAGCCAGACCACCCCCAGCTCTCTCGTCGTGTGTGAGTTAGTACAGGACACATGTAGAGACACAGGACTAAAATCTTGCATTTCATCACTGTGAGGATACCATTTTTGGCAAGCTGGGGCAGGACTGAGCCAGGAAAGGTAGGTAGTGAGGAAAGGGTAGAAGGCCCTGTTAAGAGATGGATCCTTGTTTCTACCCCATAGAGGAAAAAGGTTCAACAGCTGCCAAGGAGTGAGGCTAAACCACCAATTCTTTTGCTCTCAAAACATACTGGGCAATTTAGCCTTTATTTTCAGAGTGGGCAACCTCTTTTTCTGTTCTTGATAAGAATCTCTCTTACCAATAACTTGCCTATACCTCTTAGGGCAGGAAGATAGAGGCATATCTCTTGTGAGGCATCTGCCATCCAAGAACTGTTGCTGACCACTACCTCTCTTAAGATAAGCCCTTCTGAATCTCATCCCAAGGACCTACCAGTGGATGATGAACCAGGCCCGGACTAGATTTTTTTTTTAAGATTTTATTTATTTATTTGACAGACAGAGATCACAAGTAGGCAGAGAGGCAGGCAGAGAGAGAGGGGGAAGGCTCCCTGTTGAGCAGAAAGCCAGATGTGGAGCTCGATCCCAGAACCTGGGATCATGACCTGAGCAGAAAGCAGAGACTTTAACCCACTGAACCACCCAGGTGCCCCAGGGCTGAACTAGATCCTTCTAGGATCAAGCAAATAGACTTGTTCTGTAGATAAGACTCACTTTAAGAAAGATAGCTATGACTGGTCCCATTGCGCATTTTTTTTTAAAGTACTATTAAGCAAATGCTCTTTGAAGAGGTGTCTAAGTGTGCAAACAGCATGTGCTGTGTAGTGTATGTATGAGATCCCCTAAATGAAAGATACAAAGAGGTCCATTTCCTGATATAACACATTTTTCCTCATTCAGACTAATCTAAAATATGGACAAATCCCATGATGCCACATCATATGGCAGCATTTAGAGAGTGGGAAACAAAAGCCCTGGTAGATTTGTCAGTTCTGTGCCCTCCATTTATTTGAAATATAGAAAGTAATCTACAAGTGCCCTTCTGTGGTGTTCTACCACAAAGGTGTAAACAGTATTTGGAACTCTACCTCTTTCAAGTGACTAGTTTTAAAAGGCAGTAGCATCCTCTCTTTGTACGAAGATAGTGCTGTTAAAACATCTAATGAACACCTAGGACATGGGGAGTGTATAGTGGTTGACTTGAATGAAATTGATGTAATACATTCCCACAGGCACACTTGTGAAATGACTTCTTTAATGGCCTCATGCGCAGAAGTAAACTAAATTTCCACCCCTTCCTACCCATACACTTACCTCCAAAAGAAGAAAATCTTACAAACTTCTTGTCAGTATGAAGTCCCCCTAGTGTAAGAGAACTGCAATAAAAGAGAATATGAGCAGTTGGTTCATTAGTCTCCAATACTTCCTAAGCTGTAGACACGTAAAAAATGATGCAATTATTACAAACTTTTCTAACACCCTGAGAGAGGAGGGGCCTGTGGAAAGACATAAAGAAGGAAAAATACGTATGTTTAACCATTTTAATGACAGTATAGGTAGACCATTATATAACTTAATCACCATAAATAATAATAAATTATTTAAATAAAATACTCTACCTGGGACTTCATTCTGGATTATATCCTCTAAATTAATTGTGTTAAATGAGATATTAAGAGAAAAAATAATTCTTTTGGTAGATTTCTCATTTCCGTATTTGTTTTCATTAAATTTAGAAATACACAGATGTTATTAACAACTGTTCTTTAATCTTTGTTAGAATCTCTGAGTAACACGGATGTCAGGTTAAGTCAGGTGAGGCATTGGAGAAGAGGCTCACCAGTTACCTGCTGTCAGCAATTCAAAAAAAGCTACCAAAAGATAGCGCCAAAAGACCTGACTCAGTGCCAATTGTTCTAGAAATTTACTGACAAACGAGATTATTTACTCAGCAGCCTCTTGCTAGAGTACTATTATTTTACTTGAGTCCTGATGGGTCTCCTTTTGTATAAAAGATAGAGAATTTAGGGGCGCCTGGGTGGCTCAGTGGGTTAGGCCTCTGCTTTCGGCTCAGGTCATGATCTCAGGGTCCTGAGATCGAGCCCCACACTGGGCTCTCTGCTTGGCAGGGAGCCTGCTTCCCCTCTCTCTCTCTCTCTCTCTGCCTACTTGTGATCTCTATCTGTCAAATAAATAAATAAAATCTTTAAAAAAGAGAGAGAGAATTTAGGTATGAGAGTCACACACACATGGGTTACAACACCATTTATATTGTTCTTGGCTGGCTTCAGCCACTCGAGTTAACTGGGAGTCAGGCTCTTAGGGAAATTTCTAAGAGACTGATTTTTCTATGGGAAACAACTATAAACTATGAACAAAATTGAATTATTTACTTACTTTTCATCCTCTGAAAAGTAAGTAAATAAATAAATTATATTTCGAAGGGAAAATGAGACTTAGAAGAAGTGACTGGCAAGAGGTAAATTTTCCCATTTGTTATAGTTTTGGCCATGGATAGACAAGAAATAAGATATGGCAAGGTGCAGCTAAAATTCTAGCAGGAAACCTGTCATTTTTCTGTCCCAAAGAATCAAACAGTCAGGGACAACATGAGCCATTTGAAAGCAAAGACAATATCCTAGAAAAGAGAATGCCAGAGAAAAGAGCCTTCAAATTCAGAACATATATTATGTCTGAGTCTTTTGGCTATCCTTAAATTATGTATTTGTGGAGAGAATCTCAGTGTAAATTGTAGCTAATGTTATAGGAATTGAATTTAGATTTGATCTGATACTAACCAGATATAAGACAGAGTTTTCAGCTTGAGTCTAACCAAACTGATTTTTTTTTTAAGTTTATTTATTTAAGTACTCTGTACGCTCAAGGTGGGGCTTCAACTCATGACCCTGAGCTCAAGGGTTGCATGATCCTCTCACTGAGCCAGCCATGTGCCCCTAACTAAGCTGATTTCTAAAACAAAAATATCAACACTCTTTAGAAGAATATAACAGAATTTAGTCTTTCTAACATAATATTCAGAATGTTAAAGATAGAATCCAAAACAATAAAAATATACAGAACCAAGAAAATATAACTCATTCTCAAGAAAAAATATAGTCAAAAGAGGAAAACTCCAACACAATTTAAATGTTACAATTACTAAGTAATGAGATCAAAACCTTTACAATGGATATAAGTAAAGAAAAGGTACAAAGGAAAATATCATAATGATTGAAAATATAGGACATTTAGCATAGAAAAAGGAAATTTATCCAAACAAACAAACAAAAATTCTAGAAGCGTGTCTAAAACAGAAAACTCATTAGTAAAATTGAAATGATTTAACAGCAGAATTGAGATGACTGAGGAAAGAGTCAATGAACTTGCCTTTTGCTTTTCAAAATATACTAATAAGAAAATTAAAAGACAAGCCATAGAATGGAAAATAGCACATATTCTATAATATCATAATTACTACATACATGGAATTTGACCAAAGTTTTCTATTCCGAATATATGAAGAGCTAGCTCCTAGAACTCAATAAGCAAATAAATAAAAATGGGCAAAAGGTTTCAATGGAAACTTTATAAGAAAAGACATACAAAAGCTATTAAGCGTATAAAATAGTGCTCACCAGAATTAATCATGAAGAAATTGTTGACTAAAGCCACATAAGATACACAACCTTAAAAGATGGATAATACCAAGTGTTGGCAAATGCTGAAGCAACTATAGCTCTCATATATTGCTAGTGAGAAAGCAAAATGATGCGTACTTTTTGGAAAGTTGTTTGACAGTTTCTTCTAAAGTTAAATATGAACCAACACTATTCCACTGTACATTGTACATTGTGCATTCTATAGCTATTCCATACCTAGCTATTTATCAAAAATAAATAAAAACCTGTTATCACACAAAAGTCATATGCAAATGTTCATGACATATTGTTGTGCCCAGAGTCCGAGACCCGCAATGACGACCACCAGAGTCCAGAGTCAAAGCCAAACAGCAAGGGTCGTTTATTACAAGTTCGAACCGGACCTCCGCACACTCGTTGCTGGTGACGCTAAGAGGTCCTGAGCTCAGGATCACAGCACTTTTTATACTCTATTTTGGGGAGGCAGGGACTTAGTATACATCATAGTATCTCGTAACAAATCACTACATACCGCGGGAAAATCAAACAGCAACTCTATAATATGACTGGTGTGCTACAGAGCGGAAAAAAGCTGAGAATAGATTATAAGTTAGGTCACAGGGCTGTCGTTCTTTAAACTGCTTAGTTGGCGCTGCTAGGGTACGTGCCCCCTTAGGATTGGCCGGGGTCTCCCTGTCAAGCCGCGGGGAGCCAGATGGTTATTATCTCCCATACCCAAAGCTGGGTGGGGGGTCCGGGGACAGTCACTTTGTCACATCCGATTCTGGGTGTGGGTTTCTCTGGCGCCAGATGGCTGTTATTCTCGGCCCAGCGCCGGGTGGGGGTCTAGGAGCAGCCGCTCTGCTAGGTTCGATTCTGGGCGGGGGTTGTGTGGTTACAGAGGGCTTCCAGAAAGTTTACTGGTAATTTTCCATCTCCTCATGGGTTAGCAAGCGAAGGTATAGAAGCAGAAATAGCAGTTATGGTTATAATTTAGGCATCTCAATATCTATTCACAATAACCAAAAACTAGAAAGGACCTAGATATCCATCAATAGGTCAATGGAGAAACAAATGCCAAGGGCAGTAAACACATATGATGGAATACAGTAGTATTAAAAGAAATGGACTCCTTTTTGCCCAACAGTATGTATGAAAATCATAATTATTATACTGAGAGAAAGAGGCCAGTTACAATAGTGCATACTCTATGATTCTATTATACACAATTCTGGAAAATGAAAACAAACCTACATTACCAAAGATACTTGTGGTTACCCGGAATTGGGAAGGGAGGAGAGATGGTCAGCAAAGACGTACAGTCCTTTTTTTTAACTGATGAAAGCATTCTGTATTTTTATGATGACAGTAGTTTTATGACATCTTCAAAATTTAGTTGTTTTGTGTACAGCAGTTTTATGTACATCTTTAAATTTTACCTAATGGTATGCTTTAAATGCATACAGTCTGTTCTATATAATTATCCCCTAAAAATATTGATAAAAAAGACAAAAGACAAGCTATAGAAAATATCTATCATGATATAGTACAATGTTCTGTTTCTTATTTTTTTAATATTTTATTTATTTAGTTGGGAGAGAGAGGTTAAGAGAGAGCGCATAGAGGGGAGAGAGTCAGAAGGAGAAGGAGACTTCCCCCTGAGCAGGGAGCCCGATGCGGGACTCAATCCCCAGACTCCAGGAACATGGTCTGAGCCAAAAGCAGTTGCTTAACCAACTGAGCCACCCAGATACCCTGTTTCTTATTTATTTATTTATTTATTTATTTTTTAAGTTCTACAGGTGAATAAGAAAAAATAAGTGACTCAAAAAGGAAATTAGCAAAATGTATGTATGATGCGTTATAGAATATACAATATGAATGCCATTTTTAAAATGTCCTTTTTCACTCAAATTTTTTTAAAAATGCAAATGAAAACAATGAGATACAACATTATGTCCACTGAATTGACAAAAGTAAAGGTTCATGATGGTCCAGAAAGCGTGAGAACCAATCTCACATACACCATGAGTCTGTGCAGGCTTTCTGAATAACCAATTGGCAGGAGCTGTACAAACTGAAAATGAACAGATCCTTTAACCCAGCAATTCTACAGCTAAGAATATACTTTTAACATTTTACCACTATACATTTACAAAGGTGTTAACTGAAGAGTTTATAATGCCACAAATTTGAAACAACGTAACTGTTGAGTCACTAAGAGACGAGTTATATAAAGTGTGACACATAAATGATGAAAATCTTATTTAGCCACATTGTAAAAATGTGGTTCACTCATACATGTTAAAATGAATAGATTGCTAAACTGTATTATTAAGTAAAAAACAAAAACAAGACACACAAAATGCATATAGTGTGATACAATTTGGGTAAATTAAAGGAAATCTATATGGGGGACTGTGTGTGTGAGTAGATGTATATGCATACAAACATATTTGTTTATAGGTAATATATATATACAAATATAAGACACACTTACACAAGCTGTCCATTGTAGTTACTTTGCAATAGTGGTACTGACAATAAGAGAGGGGTTCTGGTTTAAGAAATTGACCTATATTCCAAATCACAAAGTTTTACTCCTAAATTGTCTTCAAACGATTTAAATACTTTTTAGTTTTACTTTTAAGTCTTTAACCCATATGTAAATTATTTCAAAATTTTATATGCGAGGCTATATTCAGAAATAATATATTTTTGTCATTCAAAATCTCTACTGAATTTTAATTTTTAAAGAATTTCTTGAATCTCTTTTTTAATTTCTCGAAGCTCTTATTTTGTGTTTTAACTTTTAAAGACCATCTTATTCTTACTTTATGGATATACTGCTTTATTAAATCCTCTTTGAAAACACTAATTAATATAACGAAAATATTTTCTGGGGTCAGATTGTCAGTCTCTTTGTTCTGATCCAGGCTTTCCTCAAATGTTCCATGGCCTTGGCAACCCAGTCATAGGTGTAAATGATGGAAGATTGCCTGTTGGCTGTGGGGACTTGGGTGGAGCTTGTCAATGGCAGGTTTCTTAGAAGGAGTAGGTAAGGAGACATCTATTATGACTCTGATGCCCATTCCATTCCAGATGCCAGAGTGGGAAGAGTTTTCATTTAAGGTATTTTCACCCATTCACATCGTATATGTCTAGGGTTTATACAGACTTTTTTTTTTTTTTTTTTTTTTTTTAAGAAAATATTCCCCCGATCTTTTGGTCTGGGAGTAATTGTTCAGGTGCCTATTTTCCACCTCTATAGGTTGTAAAGGGAGGTAGGAGATGCCTCTTCAGACTTTGCATTCTCTTGTCTCATTTTAGCTACGTATTTTACTTCTGCTCCATGTACTGAATCTTCATTGGGATTCTGCTGGGAAGATTGTCCTTCCCACCATTTTGGAGCTCCCCAGTGTTCATTCAAGGCAATGGCTTCCTCCACTTGGTTTCACTTGTCATCACTCTTGACTCATTTTTGAATCACAGTAATGAACGGATGTTTTTATCCAGTACAGCACTCCTTTCATTCTTTTCACTCTTGTGAGCTTTATACCTTTACTGTGACTTTAATGTGAAGGGGTGAAAGGTAAATGCACTTTCTCAATTAATCATCTTTACTTGGAAGCCGAAGAACCACTTTTTTTTTTTTAAGATTTTATTTATTTGTTTGACAAAGAGAAAGATCACAAGTAGGCAGAGAGGCAGGCAGAGAAAGAGGAGGAAGCAGGCTCCCTGCTGAGCAGAGCCCGATGTGAGGCTCGATCCCAGGACTCTGAGATCATGACCGGAGCCTAAGGCAGCGGCTTAACCCACTGAGCCACCCAGATGCCCCGAATAACCACTTTTTGAACAAGGAAAATTTGGCTGTCATATTAGAGAGGATCATTATGTGGTAGTGAGAAGAGCTGAGAAGGAAAAATTAAAAAGGTTTTCTGAAAGAAGGGACAGGAGCAAGAGTGAAACTGCCATTGCTTTGGGAATGTTGCTGGAAACCCATGGAGGGACAGTTTGTCTTGATGAGAATAGATCCCCCGTTTTTAAGTGTATGACTAAGTTAATAGTGTCCACCCATGAATGGCAACTTTAAGCTCTTACCTTTGTCCCTACGTACCAGCCAACACTCTGTGAAAAACCTTACTTCTGACATTTCTCTTTGAATCATTTCCAGGCTTTGCCCCTACCTTTCTTTAGAATTTCCAGATATTGGTTTTAAGATTGTTTTTCTATTTTTATTTTTGCACAGTATGTTGAAAAATGGCCCTAATTTCTAGTTTCTATTTTGTCTACTGCTACAATAAGGTACGCGCCTATTTGACACAGCTCGGAACCCAGCCATTCTCACCTTCCAGTTAGAATCCCCACCACACACAAGGTAACTGGGATGATGTTCTTATCCATCTTGTTCCAGCCCCAAGAGAGAGAACAGAGGAAAGAGTGAGGCAATGGAGAAAGAGTGATTATAGGTAAATATATTGAGTAATAATGTAATTATAATCTCCTTAAGGGCCTTATGAGGGTCTTGTATTTCTTCATACCCCTAAGAACTTAGCAAACACAATAAACCAATTAAGCAGAATTCAATTGAGTGGAGCATTTTCTAACTCTGCAGTACTTAAAGCACCTAAATAATCCTCTCAGCACACCTACCGGGCAGGCAATTATAAACGCTTCTCATTCTAGTAACTAAAAAAGGCAGAACACACACGCTCTCTTATTTACTGAGGTTACCTTATACGTCCTGTTCCTGGTTTAGCCAACAGTGTTAAATAACAATTACTTCATTTTTACTCATTTCTTCCACAGATATTTATGGAGTAGCCATCACATGCCAATCTCTGCTCTAGGTACTGAGGATACAGCAGTGACTAAAACTGACAAATCCTTGCTCTCACAGGAATAACACTATATTTGGGTTTGGGTGATCCACATGGCCCCCAAATGGCAAGTTTTTTTTTTTTTTTTAAGTCAAATTATTTAAATTCTTCTACTTTGGAGAAAAAAGGATTCTTTGATCCCTGGACTAAAAAGAATGTATAAAACCACAGGTGCCTCTCTAGAGAAGAATCTATAGGGAAGAATCTATAAAACCATACTCATGGTCACAAGCTGTGGTGCTGGCCATGCAGAGCTGCCATGGCTGGTGACTTGGGCCAAGCAGAGACTCCAGGTCTGCTAATGGGGGTACCAGGTCAGCAACTCCATAAAATGGCAAATGCTGAGCTAGTTAACCATGTCCATAGGCTCCACCCTTCAGGGTGCTCATGGTGTTTAGCTGCGAGTCAACCATTCAAACACCTTTTGTGGATCTACCTGCTGGAATACAGAGAAGTCATGATTGACTTGGAGTGTTGCTCAGTTCTCCACACGGTGCAATATGTAACCTAGTCTTGAAGTACACTGATTCAAAGTGACCTGAAGACCACAAAATAGCCAATTTTTTTCTTTTATCCTACTAAGGGTTACTTGATTTTTGTTTTTTCCTTGCAATCTTACAAAGATAGTCAATGATTCTGTAAAACATCTACTATGTTGGACAAATTAAATCAGAATTGCTCAAGAGCCTTCTTATGGTGCATTTCTTACACACTCCCTCCTTCTCAGAAATGTCCATATTTAAAGAGAACAAATTACATATAACCAGAAATACTTCTAAAGAATCTCATATTTTTCATCCATATCCTTTCAATTTGTACCAGTCATAATGTAGCCTAAAACAATTAACTCATAAAATATAGTCACTCCTCAAATTATACTAAGTAACTTTTATTTTTATATATATTGTGTTTACTTTCAAAAATATGAAATCATAAATCAAAAATATAGTTATCTTAGTAAAACCAAATGTCACCCTGTTCATTCTGTTCCCAATAATGGCAGAAATAAATAAGGAGATCAGAGGAAAATGAATCAGATCTATACAGTGTGATGCATTCACTTTTTCCATTTGTCTTATCATGTCAGCTCATACCCTGCAAAAATGTTGCTATTAAATTGTATGGAGGAATATCTGTCAATATAATCTTGGAGGCAACTACAAACAAATTTAATCAACTGAGAACAAGGGTGACTAATAAACTCCAATGAGAATTAAGAAGCTGTTCAAGAAACAGAATAAACATTGATGTATTGCTTGAGAATATGACTATCACTTTCCTGAAAAGTCTATTCATATCATGCTCTATAGATGTCTGGATTTTGGCAGCAGCTCCCAGAAACTGAGTGGAGGTAATCACATAAGCAGAATGTAATAATTCCATCACCCATGGTGGAGGGGCAGTCAGGACTCGAGGACTGGTGTTACATGCAGAGCAGAAAAAAGAACAAGAAACAGAAGAGAATGAAAGCTGTTGAGGACATGTTCTCTCATTTCTCTTTGTTTTCTCATTCACAGCCATCTGTTTCCTGTCTATAGGGAATGAATAGTGCAATTAGAGTGGGAATTAGGTGGGAAAAGGTAATAGCTTGTGTGCTCTAGCGTGTTACAGTTAGAATAAGCTTTCTGCTGTCTTAAATGCTGGAGGGTGGGATTCTCTCCAATCATACCATATTCAGAATTGACTCATATCTTTAGAAAATTGGACAGGTCTATATGAGGTTCAGGGACTTAGAAGAGACAGGTCTATATGAGGTTCAGGGACTTGGACAGGTGCACACTTGAGGGAAAACCATCTGTTGGAATGGGATTCCCCAAACATGCCAGATTGACAACAGAGACAATGTGGTCACTGAAAGAAAATCCAGTAAAATGAAGAAAACCTCTGGCATAGCAGACCGACTTAAATGGTATAAGACTGTGACTCCCATCCCACTATCATTCTTCCCCTTTGTCTATGAGTATGCTCTGGACAGGAGAAAAATGAGGCATTGAACAGCCTTCCTTTAACTCTAGGGAGGAACGGGAGTTCAGAATCAACTGGAGTTTTTGTTAAAATGTGTTCTTATTCAAAAGCCTGGGATAGTGTGGAGAGAAGCTGAGATTCAGCACTTTTAACATCTCCCAGGTGCTGATACGTGGACTCACTTGGAATAGTAAAGATAAAAAACTTGTGTCGTGGGGTGCCTGGGTGGCTCAGTGGGTTAGAGCCTCTGCCTTCGGCTCAGGTCATGGTCCCGGGGTCCTGGAATTGAGCCCCCATCGGGCTCTCTGCTCAGCAGGGAACCTGCTTCCTCCTCTCTCTCTCTCTCTCTCTGCCTACCTGTGATCTCTATCTGTCAAACAAATAAATAAAAAAATCTTAAAAAAAAAAACAACAACAAAAAACTTGTGTCGCTTAGGATAACAGCTCTAATGTGTGAAAAGGCTGCTCCTAAAGAGCAGAAGTGACCTTCCTTGGTCTGGAAGACACAGAAGACTGATAGCCCAACAGTGATCACCAGTGCCCAGGATGACTGCACTGCCAAGGGTAGTTCACTGAAGGTTGGTCTGTAGGAAGCAAATTGTTATGACCTCAAGACTTAGTATGAGATTGACCTGAATTAGAGTCCTGAATCTACCATCTTCCTAGCTATGTAATCCTAGCCAAGTTGTTCAACATCTCTGAGACTATTTGCTCATCTGTAAAATGTGGGCTATGACTACCTACTTTTAATGGATGTTGGGAGGATTTAATGAGACAATGTAAATACAGTCCAGTATCTACTTAGTGTGCAGGAAGTTGAGATGTTGGTTACTTATCTTTGACTCTCAGCTCCATTCCCAACTTTTTAGCCTCAAAGTAGTAGTACCCAGACTTCCTTGCCAGCTAGTTTGTGATTAGCTTCTATAAACCATTGGGAGATATTGGTGGAGGAATAAAATCCAGGAGAAGGGATAAGCCATTCTTCCTTCCTTTTCTTCTGTCTCTGGAAGTGGCAGCAGCAGAATCCCCAAAGCCTCAGAAACATGGGCTCATTGATTCTGATTGCAGCAGCTGTAACATGGCAAACAACTGTAGGTGACTGCCAGGTGCTACATGTGTGGTATATTTATGGCAGCTGTAACAGCAGAAATAAACAACTATGGGCTCCAGAAGTCTTAACAGCAATTGTAACAGCATCAGCCAGCTCCAGGGCTCCTGCAGAGTCAGCAGGACTGCAAGCTCCTGGCTTCCTGTAGAATGACTGTAGTGGTGGTTTTGATAATAGCTATGATACTAATGACTATGTGGTACCCTTAGCAGCACAACCCATGTGGGTTCCATGAAACAGCACTGACCCTACTGTTGCTCCAGCTCTAGAGCTATACTAATCTCTGAATAACAGCTCGCCCTTTCCCTCGTTGATTTCCTGGTCCTTCCAACACTTAATCTGCAATTCCCTTTGTTAAATTCCTTCTGTTTGAAATAACTAGAATGATTTCCATCTTCCTGAGTAGACTGACAGCTATCACTGTTATTATTATTGACTGTAACAATTTTGGGGGGCTGGGAGTGAGGTGAGCTATGGGGGTAGGTGTGGCTACTGAATCTGTCAATAGGAGGTATACATCTGGAAACACATTCTTGTTTCCTCTTCAATGACCTTCCCTTTAAAAACACACATACTTAGATATCATAATTTCAGGACATCTGGTTTTAGTGGTAGATACCTGAAATCAAACATGATGTCAGATTTAAATTAATAGAAATATTTATAGAGTTGAGAAATTGTCTCATAAATTAATAAAAGAATTATGAAAAACTTTAAAATAAAGGGGAATTTTAGAACTAGTCAGGACTTCAAACATACAAATAATGAAAGCTTCAGGGAGATAAAACAAGAAAAAAAAGGGAGAAAATATAAAGAAATAACAGTTGACAGATCTGAAGGATAAGAGTTACTAGTCATAAGAGTTCCTTGAGAGCCTAGATCAATGAATGAAGAAACAATCATATAAACCACATCAAAGCATATAATCATTAAACTGTAGGAAATCCAGTTAAAGATTCTGACGTCTTGCATAAAGAGAACAGATCTTATGCAAAAGTGAAATTATAATGATGTTGACCTTCTTAAGAACAGTCCTGGAAGCTGGAAAACAATGGAATGGTGCATTTGAAAGTTGAACAGATAATAATTTTAGAACTTATTATAATTTGATATAACTATTATATATAATATAATGTTTATCACTTCAGGCAGATAGCTAAATTATAAATCCAGCATGTGGCTATTTTTTGACACCCAAGATCTCAGAAATTATTCCTTCTACGGATTCTTTCGAGAAAGCTGCTAGATTTTTGTATTCCAACAAATTAAGAGAGTAAAACAAGAGAAAGAAACATGGGATCTAGGAGAAATGTATTATCCTAGTTTTTGTGGTCCAGAAGCTGACTCTGATTGAGTGCTGGTTAGGGGAACGAAGGTAGTGAGGACGGGAAAGAAAAGGCAACTAATATGCAGCATGTTATCAAACAAGGTGCCATTGTGGGCCACCAGAGCTTGAGCCTCCTGGAGAAATCCGGAGACACAGTGTGAATCACATGACCCAGAGTTATCCCACTTGAGGAATAAGGAAGATAGGCTTGTACCCATCTTGTCAAGTATTTGTTTATAGCTATTTCCAAGGGATGCTAATTTTCATGTACTTCCAGTGTGCTTATGTGAGTGGGCAAAGCATGCCCTGGAGGACAAAGTCTTTAGGAAAGAAATGCAGGTGCTAACAGCTAGAAGTTGGATGGATATGTACTTAAGTGCAAGGGGTACCAGCAGTGACACATATCACTTCAAAGCACGTTCTGTTGCTGAGAATGAGCCACATGGACTCACCTGGAAGCAAAGGAGACTGGGATATGTAGCCCCTGGCCGGGGAGCCACTTTCCCCTGACAATTTTACATCATGAGAAATAGGCAGTGAGGAAAATGTAAATCATTGGTGAACATCCACCTTCTGCCACTTGTGATTTCTGTTTTTACCTCCTGAGAGCCACTAACAAGAACAAGTGGCACTGGGGGGGTTTATGATGTCTTCCTTGCTATTAGTTTTTCCCTTCTAAATTGATTCTGTTTCATTAGAAGATATAACTAATGGCATAGTACTTATCACCCTAAGTTCTAGTTATCTCCAAGAAGAGCATATATGAATCGCAGAAACCCATTCAATCCCACAAATATTTATTGAGTCCCTTCTATGCTGTAGACCTTGCAAGGTATAAATAGAACACTCTGTCACCTTCTAAATTCTAAATGCTGGGAACTAATAATGCCAAGTGATGTCTGACATTGCTGCTCTACTATATTTAGCTTCATGTGTCTCAGGACATTTTGTCTGACATAGGTGATAACTCATGATCAAAACAATAGCTCAATCTTTAGCAAAGCATCTCAAATCTCCTATGCAGAAAATCTACTGCTCTGCCAGTACCTGGATCAAGTGCCATCTCTTGGCTGAACAGGCTCCCAGAAATTCCAACTGCAATGACTAACTCCTTTCTGAGTGTCCCCACCATATTCTATAGAAAACTATAGAAAAGGAATACTGGATTATATGTTAGTGACAATTTTGCCTCAAAATATTTCCCAGAAATATATAAACTCCTCCAGGGCAGAAACTTAACAGTTCCTCACTGTGCCCTGAGCACAACGTATACATCAAGTGTGCTTTCATATGGATTATGAAAGACTGAAATAGGATTCACTAGCCCCTTCAATTTTTATAACATCTGGAATCAACCAGTGGCTATGGTTAACAATTAACCCAGATTTCACTGCTGGACATCTTCTTAGAAAGTATTGTATTTTTAATGGTTTTTTGTAGGTATCTCTAAAGAATCCCCCTTGAAAGCCATCTTACTTAGTTGCTGGCACCATTCATCTATAGATGTTAGATAGGAACTCATAATAAATGGTAGATGATGGATAATAATGACGATGATGCTATGCGGTAATTTTGGTTTAGCAAACTAGTAGGTGTGCACAGAGAAATCACTCCATAAAAGTCAGTGATGTACTAGAAAAACCACAGGATCTCACACTGGAGATTCTGGGCCCTTCCCCCTCTGTGCTTATTTGACTGTTGCAAGCCATTTAACTCTCTCCAGCTCTGTTTCCTCTTCCATAGAATGGGAAGATAACTGTTTATACAGTGGTAGTAAGAATCACAATACTGTAAATATTTTTAATTATGCAAAAACTGCTCAAATGTATTAACTCCTGTGCTAGGAGTTAAAACAAGAAATATATGACGAGATCTCTCTTAAGCACCTTCTAGTTCTGCTATAAATCAACACAAGAAAGACAAATAGTCCTTTAGGGAAATCTGCAAAGGGTATTGAGCAATCAGATTATAGAAAAGATATATAAATGGCCAAAGCCATATGAAAAAGACACCCAATCTCACTCAAAATTATAAATATGCATATCTAAACAATTAAAGCTATTTTTCACCAAATAGGTGGGAAAAGTATTAACAATTTTATAATACCTAAGTGTCCAAGAAAATGAAAATAGTGCAAGAAACAAATACTATCAAGAAAAAGTCAGAATAGCTATAAAGTACCAGAGTTTTTAAAATTATATACCTTTGATCCACAATTCTAGTGCTGCAAATTTATCTTATGGAGATACTCGGGAATGAAGACATAAGTACAAGTTTATTCATAATATCATTAATAACAAATGCTGCTAGCAATTTAAATGCCTATCAACAAGGGATAGCTTAAATAATGGTTCTTGCAAACAGTAAACTATGTTCTCCTTAAAACAGTCAAAACAATTATCTCTGCTTGTGTGTACAGGTTTGTGGTAATACTAACTGCTGACACTGATCCCAGAACTTCAGTGTCTTAGCACACTGAAATTGATTTCTTGCGCATGTTACAGCCTGATGAGAGTGTGCTAGTCAGGAGCAGGGGAGAGGGTCAAGGGGATGTGGTCCTTATGGTCCTTCACACATCCAGGCTGATGGAGGCTCTACCATCATCAATACCTGGTTTCCACAGTCATTAACATCCAGCTGGCACATGGGAAATGAGGGGAGGCTCATGCATGGGTATTTTAATGGACTGGATACAAAAGTGGCGCACATTACTTGAACTCCCGTTCCACTGGCTAGAACTCACTCAACTGGCCACTCCTAATTCCTAGGGAGTACTGGAAGGTAGCATGACTGTGAACCCAGGAAGGAGAGGAAATGGGTTTGATGATGAAGACCAACTCACAAGAGGGGCATGATGGTTTAAAGTCACTCAAATCCCAAAACAGAGTTAAGAGAAAAACGCAGTGTACAGAATTCCCATTTCTTTAGAGATTTAAATATAGTTTTAGAAAAGCACATACCAATATGTATATTCTGTTTTCTAAATGAACACTCAAGAAAATAATAACTTATTATTTCAATGAGGGAGACTAAGGTTGTGGTAAAGAAAGAGGATTTATTTTTTCTTTTTGGTGAAATTTTAAAAACTTATGTGTGGATGATTTGTGTTTTTAAAAAAATAACTTTAAGCAATGACAAAAATATCCAACTATATTCCTTTTACCACTTTCCATGTCTTAGATAGAACATGATTTGGTGATAAACTGAAGCCACATTTGACCTATGGAAAATGCTTCTTAAAATGTTGAATGAATGAAAGAATGAATGAATCAACAAACTACGTAGATAATATGCAGGTACTAGGAATTCAACTATGGGAAGAATCAGAAGATGTTGTAGTTGTCATGACTTGAAGGATACAGGATATAAATCAGGTCTTAAAGCATGCCTTGATTTGGAACAATCAGCTTTGTGTGTGCCAGAGCAGAGTAGTAGCAAGAATATTCAAATATTCGAAGATTAAGAAAAAAAAGGCACAGGTAGCCTCCAGTATTTCTGGAACAATTTTGTGTTCACCCAATTTAAATTGGCTCTACTCGGTTTCCTCTATCACAGATTTTAGAACATTATATCCTGCTGTGTTGTTTTATTTTTCTGGCCCTTGATATGGCCCCAAGATTTTTCATTCTTGTTCTGTTTTCTGGATGCCTGATCATTTGTTATTTCTCAACGCTCCTTGGGTTTCTGCTACCTCTTATAAGAGATTTCATGCTTTTATGGACGTCATCTTTCTGTGGCCCATTACCAAGAAAGGGCTTTGGGATTTCTACCTTCACTGCTTTCTCCTACCTTCAAGTCTCCTGCTTGTAATCATGTGAGTAATGCAATTTTACTGATGGAGGTATATTTTCCTTCACTACAGAAACCTTTGTTTTGTGTACCATAGTTTAAAAAAATATGTACAGAGTTATGGCTATTGTATTTTATCAGCCAGAAGTAAGAGCATTATATGGGGAGGAACAGGTGGCTTATAAAAGATATTATACTGCGTTCTGCTTTTGCTCTATATCCTGCAGGTAAACTGACTGATATTTTAATTTCCTCAGACTCTTTTGAAAGCTCTCTAAATGAATCTTCTGAAGAAAATATATAACTTTGGTTATCATACTTTATGGTTATTACTGTGTACACATTAAATGTGAATTAATGCTATAAAACAGTGCATTTCACATAAAAATACTATGAATTTCGCTGCTGCCCCTGACATAGCACATGTATCAATGTAATTATGGGTTACAAATCTTTGTCAAGAGACGGAGTAACATTTATTTGATATTCACTTATTGTAAGAATTCAGAACAAGTAATGCACTTTGATACCACACTTATACCTTTTCTGTTCCCTTTACCTGAGGTTCCTTTTTATAAAATTAGCATTTTCTTCAGACTTAGCTTTAATTTGATAACAGGGGGTGACATGGGAAATACTTAGCAAAGACTGGTGCCAATGAAAATTCACTTGCTACTAACTATGAATAAGTAATTCTCATCTTTGAAATTTAAGGAGATTCTGCTATCTTTTCCAGCTATCATCAATTTTAACAAAGTATTGTATAGTCATATTACTCTAGATAGATAAAACAATATGTATATTATAGCAAATGTTTAAATGTTAGCTATTATCTACCAAAGGTACTAACAATTAGTAAGTTCATTCACAGTTCAATCAGAAATTTTATATTTATATAATAAATATTATATAATATATAAAATATTATATTTATATATTTATTTATGTATTAATAGAATATATTATATAATATATATTATTATATGCCCATTCATTATACTTTAAATGAACTAGCTAAACTTGATTAAAAATCAATAGTATTTCTCATAAATGAATTTCATATATTTTGAAGGAAGAAAAAAAGCTTAGGTCATATTTAGATTCATGAATTATAAGACTACTTTAAAGATGATTCTCTAGGTTCAGATTCTAGTTATGAAAGAATTTCTCCATATTTCCTGTAAAACCTATAACAAAAAGTAGATGCTGATAAGTACAGGCTGTCATGATTTCTCTGAATTCCTTATTCTTATTTCCTGATAGAGCTATTATACATTGCCCAAATTAATCACTGTGAGTCTGAAAAAGAGAGTGCATATATGTGTATGTCCCAGAAGGAAAGAATTATAATATATTTATACCAGCAGCTGTTTTCTCTGATAACATGTTTCTCCATATAAGTTATTTCCATAGCCTTTATCCTTACTAACAGAACATTCCTTTATGTTTAGGAATTAGGAAGGGATTTCAAGGAAGGTGCAGCCAGTCCTTGGTCTAGGAATGGGCATGAGCCTAGTTCTGGACAATGATCTAACTAGCATCTTGACACTGTTGAGTCTGGAATTAACCTACTGCTACCTGCCTCCAGATTTCTTAGCATATGAGAAAAGTATGGCTTTCATTTTTACATATTACTGATAGTTTTGTTTTTCCATTATTTTTGTTATTCGTATGCCTTTTAAAATTTATGACCATTACCATAAATTGAAACCAGTCATATGAATTTTGTGATTCTTTTTTCAGTAGTATTCAGATGAGTCAGTTTGTATGTGAGCTTGGGTTCAACAAGGGCTGGGGTCTTATCAGTTAAGTACAATAAAGGGAGAGAGGAACAAGGAAGTTGAGGGTATCTAAAAAAAAAAAAAGATTATAGTGAGAATTTTTAAAATTTTGTTAGAATTCTCCAGGGAATCCGTAGGTCCTGGGCTCTTGTTTTTTGGGAGGTTTTTGATCACTGCTTCAATCTCATTACTAGATATTGGTTTATTCAGGTTGTCAATTTCTTCCTGATTCAGTTTTGGAAGTTTATGGTTTCCAGGAATGCATCCGTTTTGTCTAGGTTGCTTAACTTTTTGCATATAACTATTGATAATAATTACTTATGATCAATTCTATTTCCTTGGTGTTAGTCACGATCTCTCCCTTTTCATTCATAATTTGAGCTTTCTCTCTTTTCTTTTGGATTAGTTTTTCCAATGGTTTATTGATCTTATTGATTCTTTAAAAAACCCAGCTTCTAGTTTCTTTGATGTGTTCTACTGTATCTCTAGTTCTATCTCATTGATTTCTGCTCTAATCTTGATTATATCCCTTCTTGTGTGTGGGGTTGGCTTAATTTGTTGTTGATTCTCCAGTTCTTGAAGGTGTAAAGAGAGCTGGTGTATTCTGGATTTTTCAGGTTTTTTGGATGGCCATTATGTATTTCCCCTTTAGTACCACCTTTGCTGTATCCCATAGGTTTTGGACTGAAGTGTCTTCATTCTCACTGGTTTCCATGACTTGTTTAAGTTCTTCTTTGATTTCCTGGTTGATCCAAACATTCTTAAGCAGGGTGGTCTTTAGTTTCCAGTGTTTGGATTCCTTCCAAACTTTTTCTTGTGGTTGAGTTCCAGTTTCAAAGTATTGTGGTCTGAGAATATGCAGGAAATAATCTCAGTCTTTTGGTATCCATTGAGCGCTGATTTGTGACCCAGCATGTGGTCTATTCTGGAGAAAGTTTTGTGTGCACTTGAGAAGAATGAGTACTCTGTTGTTTTAGGGTGGAATGTTCTGTATATGTGAGGTCCATCTGGTCCAATGTGTCATCCAATGCTCTTGTTTCTTTATTGATTTTCTGCTTGGATATCCGTCTATTACTGAGAGTGGTCCATTAAGATCCCCTACTATTAATGTATTTATATCAATATGAATACATTAGTTGGCTGCTCCCATACTGGGGGGAAATATTTACAATTGTTAGATCTTCTTGGTGGATAGACCCTATAAGAATGAGGTAGTGTCCTTCTTTAACTCTCACTACAGCCTTTAGTTTAAAATCTAATTTATCTGATATGAAAATCACTACCCGAGCTTTCTTTTGAGGCCCATTGGCATGACAGATGCTTCTCTATCCCTTCACTTTCAGTCTGGATGTATCCTTAGGTTCAAAATGGGTCTCTTGTAAACAACATATGGACGGGTCCTGTCGTTTTATCCAATCTGCAACCCTGTGCTGTTTTATGGGAACATTTAGGCCATTCATGTTGAAAGCGATTATTGAAAGACTTTTTTTTGACATCATGTTGCCTGTGAAATCCTTGTTTCTATAGCTTATCTCTGTAAATTTCTATTCTATGACACTCTTGGGTTCTTTCGTCTTTTATAGAACCCCCCCCCTTAATATTTCTTGTAGTTCTGGCTTGGTGGTTACATACTCTTTTAAACCTTGCTGGTCTTAGAAGTTCTTTATCTCTCCATCTATTTTATAATGTGAATTTTGGAAACTAAACAAGATGAAGAAGAAGTAAACCTGGGAGGGAGGGAGGTCCTATAAGATCATTTTAGGTCTTAATGACATTAGGGAACTCTTGCAATGGGCATATTAGAGAAAACATACTGGAAATATAAAAGAGGATGGTTAAGCACTGAAGTGATTTAAATTTGAATAAGAAGCTGGGGCATTGCTGATAATGAAAAACCCCTGGGTATGACTCTAAGAGTGGTGGCTAAGTGAGGCAGAGCAAAGGAACATAAAACGCGAGTCAAAGCCCAGAGAAATCAAAAGCCCAGAGAGATCAAATTGACATCAAAGAGAATTCTCTCCCCCACACATGAACATGTGTGATCTCATTCATATGTGGATAATATATTTAAACATCCACTTGTCATCCTCCCTCATATCCATTTTCTACCATTCTCTGCCTTGTTTTATGCCCTGTGGTGATTGAGCTCTATGCACTACATCACTAGGGAACTCATGTTCCCTAGTTCTGTGGTGTTCAGTTGGATTGACCAAGGGAAAGTGAAGGGAAAACTGAAGTTGGAATATTTATCCCCTTCACCATCTCTTCCTTATAGGGGTTCTGGCAGTGGCTGAGTAGCAGGGTTACAGCTCCTAATGGAGGGATGTGCCTCTTTCATAGCTCAAATCTCCCTCTAGTTTCCTAAAATGCTCCTCCCTCATCATTGCACTTTCCATCTTACGGGTAACAATAATTTCATGCAGGGTTCTTGACCATTCCATGTTTGTTCTCTTATCCCAGATCACACCCCTTAAAGTATTTCCTTCATTTAATTTTCTTCAATTAAGTTTTTGAGAGTGTTACATCTCTTCCACCAGGACCTAGACTATGTCAGTCAGCTTTACAACATATATTTATGTGACAGTGAGTAATGGGGAGGGGGAAGGGCATATTAGGGAAAGTATCAAATATTTTGAAATCTAGTATCAAATAATGAGATATCAAATAATATTTTGGATTCTAATTAAACTGCAGTTTTCAAAACTAGAACTGTCCTTAGAAATCAATACCCAATTTAAATGCTTCATACTGCAATTTTTTTTTCTCAATACAGACAGGTTAAATGACTTACCTACTGGGAAATTTTGAATCATGGAGATCACATTCTATTTTGATTTGCTCAACTGGCCCTTGTGGAACATGGGATTTCACAACTATCTTACTCCAACCTAATTTTAACTGGAGAAATAAACTATATTATATATAAAATGGAACTTACAAAACTTGAAAATTTGCTCAAGGAAATTACACTGGAACTGTTTATCTGTTAACTTATCTTGATTTCTATAGCAATTGGCCCTTTGATATATTTCTAAAGCACATAGATTCATAAAGATCATCTAAAAATATCTATTATGTATCATTTCACAAAAGTAAAACTGCTTATAGATGATTTTATAAAGATAATGTCATAGCATCCAGAAGCCCATGGGAAGGCCCACATAATTATATATGATACCATGCAGCTACTTAGTTTTTTAAAATTTTTAAGTCTTTTCCTTTGCCACTCTAGTTCCAAAAGTGTAGTTCATTATTATTTCTGACAGTCACAAACATGAAAATTTACCTTACCAGTAGTTAAAAACTCCACTCAAGGCTATTATATCTTTACAGGAAATACTTCTGTAAAGATAGAATTCTGATAGGAATGTTCACATATACTAGGAGACAGAAGAATAAATACCATGAACCTTATCTTTTCTATTTGTACAAGAAGCAGAAAACATTTGACGACAAACATTCTTATTTCCATTTGTCACACAATGCTTTTAACAACATATTATCCTCAGCTCATATACCAAGAGGTTGCCATTGATGTTCTGTGTCAGGAAGATGCTTTTCTGATGACCTTTAAATACCACAATCCCAAGTGATGATGCAGAATGGTTTTCCTTTATTCCAAGACCTTCTTTAAAAAATTCGAATGCTTTGAGGTATGTCATTGGGCCAATGATGCAGTGTTACATCTTTTGCAAGATGTTAGAGGAACGAAAGCCTGTTAAACCTTGAATGTCAATCGTCATCTCCTACTAAGATATTTTTACCTTGTGTATTTGTAACAGTTTTCTTCTTTAGAGCACAAAGAACTTTGTACAGAAAAAGTACAAAGGACCCCCAATACTGAAAACTGTTGAGAAAAGGTGGGATGTGTGTGGGTGGGGGTGGTTGATAGCAGTGCATCAATATACACGTTTTTGAAAGGAAGTCATCTCCTGCAGTGATGGCAATGAGGACACATTTTAAACTAGTCTGTTCCATCTGTTAGGTGCCACACTTCATTTTGAGTCTGAATCCGTGACTCTCATCAAACAATCACACACAGATCAGTTCCTTATACCTCCAACAGGTGGCCTTGATATTGAGCCAGCTGTCAGTATATGCATACCATGTGGGAAAGGATATTCCCTCCACTTATGTAAGCCAGATCCTGGTGATAATAAAAGAAGTCTCTTTTCTTTCTACTAAGCCACCTAATTCCTAATCCGTGGCATATATTTAATAACAGGGATAAAACTATGACCCAGAATTCCTTACAGGGAAAATACTGTGAGTATTTGGAAAATATCCTTTATTAAATCACTTGAAATCCAACAGGCATACCGAAGGCAATATATGGTCAAGAAAATATCACTAAAGTGAAGAGGAGGGATTTTAATTATTGAACAGTGTGGTGAACGGGTCTCACACATATGAAAGCAGAACAGAACCATTCCACGTAATATGAAGATTATAAACATTGCTTAAAGAAAATTCAGGAAATAAGACGGTCCATGAAAGACAGCTGTCTAGTAGGATTTCTGCAGACTGAGCAATGTAATGTAAATATAATTTCAATGTACAAGAAAAGCCCTTTTTTCTCTATAAAACCAACATGAAACTTTATATTACTCAGTAATAATTTTGATGTAATTGGGTCATCCAAGTAGAATGTAAATAATGGTAGGTACAAGGCAAAACCACGAACATTTCAACATCTGGTATCTTTTAGATAAGAGAGGGATTCATTTTTTTCAAGGACTTTTTCCTCTACTTTCCTCTGTTAAGCAAAATCGTTGGTTACTTTTACTTTCTTCTTTTCATGATGGTGCAGTGGAATATGTCTTACAACCTTTTATAGTCAAAGAACAAAAAACAAACAAAAAAACAAAGCACATGCCTGTGGAATAGCCTTATCATTTTTTTTTTTTTTTTTTTTTTTTTTTTTTAGTAGAGCTGTGTCCCTATTCCTCTAGCTAGAATCTCATTCTCCAACAGTTAAAAATGCTTTCTTCCCAGTAGCTCCACCTATTCTAGTCTGAACCTAACTTTAAAAATTATTTCAAGAGTCAAGAAACTTCTAGTTTCCACTTGGGTGTAGTAATCTGAGAATATCTATACTCTCAAGCTTAAAACAAAAAAAACCAAAACAAAAAAAAAACCCAAACCAATAGCAAGTTCGTGACTTTTCTTGAATATATCAGAAAACTGATGTTTCTGGAAACCTGGCAGCTGGAATCTAATAAGAGACAGATACATGCAGGGAGAGATGGGACTCCTGTATTTGTTTACCTGGGCAGATGCATGTGGACACTGGTAAGAAGAATAAGGCTAGAATGATTAATGGATTGGAAGAGGCTGAGTAAGGCTCATGAGAAACTGTGGAGCCATAGAAGATGTGGAGGAGTTCCTCCTTTTTTTCAAGATTTCCTCCACAGACTCCATCTCGATCTCATAAAAATGACTGGGGAGAGTCTCAAGAAAGCATACAGGCCTAGGAGAGGGAACAACAGCCACTGTGTAATAAGCACACCCTCTCCCTGTATCTTCTATGGAAAAAAGTCTATAATCTATGAGGTGAAGAACAGCCAACACTCTTACCCTAAGGGCAATGGTAAAAACCTACTGTAGCCTGAGAAAGGAAAAGAAAATAAAGCCCTCTACCTTTGGGAAAAGATCAGAAATAAGTGTTGGACTACACATATCTCAACAGTCAAGGAAGGTCTCCTCCTGCGATCAGCATCTGCTATGACTGAGACTGAACCAGAACATAGACAAGCAAGCACATATTGAAAAGTAACAAAAGAATGCTGTTGAAGTAGTTGAAAGTATATGGAGACAGACACTATCTCAAGCATAGGGCAAAAGGAAGTTCTAAAGCTGAGGATGAACCAGATATTAAATACAACCTATTAGCAAACTAGTCTCCACCTAAAACCAAGTATCATTACAGGAATTTGAAGCCTGTAGAACATTAAGAGTAACTGTAATAACAACAAATCTGGAATACATTTTGACTTTTGGCTGGACTAATTTAAGCATGCATATAAAGAACCAGAAGAGGAAAGAATAAAAGGCCTAGTAGAAGGAAAGCCATCATAGCCATTTGCAAGCATAAAAGCTATTTATCTCTTCCTCTATTGTCCAACACAAGATGTCCCATTTTCAAAACAAAACCCCCCAAAATTGAAACATACAAAAAGGAAAAACAAAACAGTATATTGTTAAGAGACAAAGCAACCAACAGAACCAGACTGAGAAATGACACTAATGTTGAACGTGGGAGGTGATTCAAATGTAATAATTAATATGTCAAATAATATGATTGATATTAATTATGATTAGTATGCTAAAGGATCTAACAGAACAGGAGGAACATATATATACATGATAAGATGGAAATTTCAGCAGAGATTCAAAAACTACAAGGTATCATTAAATGGAAATACTAGTAATGAAAAAGCATGGTAACAGAGACAATGAAACAAAAAGGTTCATGAGTAGTCTTGATATAGACTATGAAAGAATCAGTAAAGTGGAAGACAAATCATTACAAATTATCCAAACTGAAATTGAAAAAAAAAAAAAGACTAGAATAAAAAACTTAAAAAAAACAGAGCATTCAAGAATATGAATAGAAAAGGATTTAATATATATTAAATACATATCAAATATATTATCTAATATCATATATATGACATATATTCCATAGTCATGAGATTATTGGCCAAGGGAGTCTGATGCAAACATCACTCTCTCAAACCCCAAATTAAATGCCCTACAAAATAATATTCATATTGCTAACTCTTACAAGGAAAAAAGAGAATCCTCTATATTTTGCAGCCCAACAGGCATTTATTTTTCTATAAAAGAAATAACTCAAAAGGATAAAATAACTTCATTTTGAAATAGTTTTTATTTTTTATTTATTTTTTAAAAGATTTTATTTATTTAACAGACAGAGATCACAAGTAGGCAGAGAGGCAGGCAGAGAGAGAGGGGGAAGCGGGCTCCCCTCTGAGCAGAAAGCCTGATGTGGGCCTTGATCCCAGGACCCTGAGATCACAACCTGAGCTGAAGGTAGAGGCTTAACCCATTGAGCCACTATGCTGATCAAACTATAGCTTTGAATTTATGATGGGATAGGTACCATGTTTTGTATCTAAATACAATGAATCTCTGATAAGAATTAAAAATGAAATATTTCCTTATTTCCATAATTGTAATCAACGTTAGGTAGGTCCTAACCTTAGGTAGGTCCCTCCCTACTTCATTCTATTACTTCTGGGAACATTGCTCAATAGAAAATTGAATCCCCCCAAAATGGAGAATTTAATGGATCATCTGACCTTTGGGGAAGGAAAATACACTGCATCAGTTCAAAACAAGTGTCTAGGGATATATTTTCTGTCTTCTAATTATTTAAACTCAAAAAAGACCATTTTTAACAGCTTCTTTCATATATAATTATATATATTAGTTCCATATAATAATATAAAAGACAACTGATGTCATAAAATATATGCATTATTAAATTTAAAATAATTTCTAAAATTTCTATATTTTATACTTTCTAACCCTACTATAATCCATTATCATTAATATATATGATTCCTATTTATAATTATAAAGTATTTGCTAATGATTTCATTAGCAGTAAACCATTTTATTAGTTGTTATTTACGATAGTAAAAAAGACTATTAAGATTAGAATTATGTAATGAACTTCCCCTCTGTTAAATTTTTCTGCTCATCTAAAATATGAGATGAACAAAATATCAATGTATTGTGTGTTTATAGTAAACATAAGTCTAAAATGTGTGAAATCAATTACACAGAGTTTGAGAGAGAATAATATAGAATCTACTTTTTAAGGGTCTTAAAGTCCTTAATTAAACATAAAGTAGTATAATAAATTTGAAGGTAGATACTTACTAAAATTATAAACCCTACAGAACCCCTGCAACATATAATAAAATATATAAATAATAAGTTAAGAGTTGGGATTAAATAGAATAATAATAAATACTTACCTAATCCAAGACAAGGCAGAAAAATAGAGGAAAAAAAGAAACAAAGAACAGATGGAACAAATCAATAACAGACATCAAGAAGATAGATTTTAAACCAATCTCATTAATGATTACATTGAATGTAGTCTAAACACATACACTTTCTTTTTCAGATTAGGTAGAAAACTAAGTTCCAACTGCATACTGTTTCAAGAAATCCACTAAAAATATAAAAATACAGATAGGTTGAAAGTAAAAGTATGGGCAAAGATAAAACATGCAAACTCTAATCAAAAGAAATTGTAGGGCACCTGGGTGCCTCAGTTGGTTACGTGTCTGCCTTCTGCTCAGGTCATGCTCCCAGGGTCCTGGAACAGAGCCCTGCATTGGGCCCCTACCTCAGTGGGGAGCCTGCTTCTCCCTCTCTTGCTCCCCCTGCTTGTGCTTTCTCTCCCTCTCTCTCTCTCCCCACCCACAACTGTCAAATAAAAATGAAATCTTTAAAAAAAAAAAAAAAGAAAGAAAGCTGAAGTGGCTACATTACAATCAGACAAAGTGTACTTCAAAACAAATAAGATTATCCAGGACAAATGTTACAGAGGATAAAGAGGTCAATTCTCCAGGAAACATAACAATTCCATACTGGTATATACCTGTAACAACAGAATTCAACATGCATAAAGCAAAAAATTTCTAAATTTCTGGTTTGTAAAAATACACAAATCCACAATGATAATTAAATACTGTAATCCTCTTCTTTTAATACAAGTAACCAGAAAATTAATGATATAAGTTAATAACTCTGTGAACCAAAAACTCTACAAACCAATTTGATCTAATTGATATTTACAGAACACTTGAACCAACAACAAAAGAATGTATATTATTTTCAAGTGTACATGGAAAATTCATCAAGATGGACCATATTCTATATCATAAGCAAGTCTTAACAAATTTAAAAGAATTGAAATCATACAAAATTAAGTTCTTGGGCAATAATGGAATTATACTGATGATCAATAATGGAAAGATATCTGGAAAATCCCTAAGTATTTCTAAAAACTTAACAAAATTCAAAGTTCTTAATAACCCATAAGTAAAAAAATGTACTTCAGGGGAAATTGAAATTTTTTTTTACTCAATAAAAGTAAAAATTAAACATATTAAAGTTTGTTGGCTAAAGCTAAAGTAGTGCTTAGAGTGATGTTCATAAGATAGGAGTTTTGCATTAAAAAAAAAAAAGAGTATGGGCTATGGTGAGTGCTGTGAATTGTGTAAGAATGATGAACCACAGGCCTGTACCCCTAAAACAAATAATACATTATATATTATTAATAATAATTTTAAAAGAGTAAGAATCAAAGCTTCTTCTTCAAGAGACTAAGAAATTAAGATCAAATTAAACCCATAGGAAACAGAAGAAAAGAATAAAAGCAGAGATCAGTGAAATTTGGGGTGCTTTGGGTGACTCAGTCTGTTAAGCATCTCCTTCAGCTCAGGTCATGATCCCAGGATCCTGGAATCGAGATCTGCATTGGGCTCCTTGCTCAGAGGGATGCCTCCTTCTCCCTCTGCCTGTTGCTCCCTCTGCTTGTGCACGCTCTCTCTCTCTCTCTCTGACAATAAATAAATAAATAAAAATTTTAAAAAAAGAGCAATCAGTGAAATTGGGGATAGAAAAATAAAGAAAATCAGTGAAATAAAAAGTTGTTTCTTTAAAAAAAAAATCGTTGCATTTAATAAACCTCTAGCCATCCTAGCCAAGTAACAGAAGAAAAAGAAACAAGTTATTAATGTCAGAAATGGAAGATAGAAGGGATATTATAAAGGATCCCTTAAAGTTAATAAAAGGACAATAAGAGAATACTAAAAAATTCTATGCCCTTAAATCTAAAAACTTAGATAAAATTAACCAATATCTTGAAAGATATAATGTGCCAGCACTTGCTCAAAAAGTAAGTAGGTATGGGTATTTACCCCAAAGATACAGATGTAGTGAAAGGAAGGGCCATCTGTACCCCAATGTTCATAGCAGCAATGACCACAGTCGCCAAACTGTGGAAAGAACCAAAATGCCCTTCAACGGACAAATGGATAAGGAAAATGTGGTCCATATACACTATGGAGTATTATGCGTCCATCAGAAAGGATGAATACCCAACTTTTGTACCAACCTGGGCGGCACTGGAAGAGATTATGCTGAGTAAAATAAGTCAAGCAGAGAGAGAATCAGTTATCATATGGTTTCACTTATTTGTGGAGCATAAGAAATAACATGGAGGACGTGGGGAGATGGAGAGGAGAAGGGAGTTGAGGGAAATTGGAGGGGAGATGAACCATGAGAGACTATGGACTCTGAAAAACAATCTGAGAGTTTTGAAGGGGCGAGGGGGTGGGAGGTTGGCTGAGCCTGGTGGTGGGTATTATAAAGGGCGCCTATTGCGTGGAGCACTGGGTATGGTACATAAACAGTGAATTCTGGTACACTGAAAAGAAATTTAAAAAAATTAAAAATTAACTTAAAAAAAAGAAAAAAAAGAATTAGGTAACTGGAAAACCCTAAATCTATAAAAATATTAAATTCCCAGTTTAAAACCTTCAACAAGGAAAACTGATGGCCAAGTGATTTCACAGGCGAGTCCTACCATGCCTTAAAGGAAAAAATAGTACCAATTCAACAAAACCTCTTCTAGAAAATGGTAAAGTAAGCAACACTTCCAAACTCATGAAGTCATTGTTACCCTAGAACTAAATCTAGACAAAGTCATTATAAGGGAAAACTAAAAAGTAGAACAATATTCCTCACAAAGATACAAATATCTTCTATAAATTATTAGCTAATCAAACCCAGCTAAATATAAAAAGGATAATAAATGACTAAAAATGGAATTCTCCCAAGAATACAAGGCTTCCTCCATATTAAAAGAAACAATGTAACTTACCATATTGACAGACTAATGAAGAAAATATAAGTAATTATATCAATAGATGCAGAAATAGCATTTGATAAGTTTTAACATAATGGGGGGGGTGCTTTCAGCAAACTAGGAATAAAGGGAATCTCCTTAACCTGATAAAAACCATTTCCACAAAATCTGTAGTTAACATCATTTAATGAAAAACTGAATGTTTTATCCCTAAGATGGGTAAGAAGATAAGGATATCATTTCTCACCACTTTATTCATCATCTTACTGGAAGACCTAGCCAGTCCAGTAAGACAAGAAGACAAGGTAAGTTGCAGTAAGACAGGTAAAAAGGCATAATAACAAGAAAAGAAATAGTAAAACTGTCTCTACTTACAGACATGATTGGTCATATAGAAAATCCCAACAAAGTTACAAAATTAGGACAGTAAAGTTGCAGGACACATAAGAAATTAATCGTATTTATTTTTTTTAAAGATTTTATTTATTTGACAGAGAGAGATCCCAAGTAGACAGAGAGGCAGGCAGAGAGAGAGGAAGGGAAGCAGGCCCCTTGCTGAGCAAAGAGCCCGATGCGGGACTCCATCCCAGGACCCTGAGATCATGACCTGAGCCAAAGGCAGCCGCTTAACCCACTGAGCCACCCAGGTGCCCTCGTATTTTTAAATAGTAGCAGTGAACACTGAAATTAGAAGTTAAAGAACAACTTATAACTAGCAACAAAAATGACATATTTAGATATAAATGTTTTAAAAAATTATGTAGGATCAGTAGGCTGAAAATGGCAAAACACCAAATAAATAAATTTTTTAAGACAAACACAGAGAGATTTTTAAAATTTGTTTTAATTTTTTAAATTACACATTTTTTTAAATTAAAATTTTTTTAATTAAAAAAAACATTTTAAAATGTTTTAATTTTTTAAGACAAACTCCAGAGATGGAGAGATATTTGTGGATTGAAGATGCAGTAGTGTTAAGATGTCAGTTCTATCCAAGTTGATCTATAGATTCAATACAATTCTAATCTAAACCTAGGAGGTTTTTGTAGATATTGAAATTCCAATTCTAAAATTTATGTGGAAACGTGGCAATGAGACTAGAATAGTCAAAACAATTCTGAAAAAGACAAACAAATTTGGAGGACTCACACTATCTTATTTTAAGACTTAGTATACATCCACAATGATCAAGACAGTGTGGTATTGGCAAGAGGAATAGACATGAGATCAATATAAGAGAATGGAGAGCCCAGAAATAAATCCACAGACATGTAGTCAACTGATTTTTTTTTTAACAAAGGTGCGAAGATAATTCAATAGAGAGAAAATAATCTTTATAAAAAATATTATGAGAGTATGTAAATATACATGTGCAAATAAATGATCTATACCCACACCTTTTACCTTAATAAACATTAACTCAAAATGGGCCATAGATTTAAATATAAAAAATAAAATTATAAAACCTTCTTAAAGAATATATATAAGAAAATAGTTGTAACATTGGGCTAGGCAAAGAGATCTTTAGATATAGTACCAAAAGCATGAGTCAAATTTTTTTTGAAAACTGATGATTTGTACTTATTAACAAGCAACACTTTTTGCTCAGCAAAGGCACTGTTCAAAGAATGAAGAGACAAGCCATGATAAAGAAGAAAATATTTGCAAACTAAATCACATTTCTGACAAATAACTGCTGTCTAGGTTTTTTTTTTTTTTCTTAACTTGACCAGAAAAAAATCAAACAACCTATTTAAAAATGGACAAAAGTTCTGGACAGACTTCAGTAAAGAAGGTATACAAATGGGAGATAAACACATGAAAATATGCTCAATGTCATTAATCACATTAGGGAAGTGTAAATTAAAATTAAAATGAGGTACATGTCTATTAAATAGCTAAAATTTCAAATCATTATAATACCAAGTGCTGGTGAGGATGTAGAGGAACTGAGACCCTGATGAACTATTGATGAGAAAGCAAACTAGCTGGGCTATTTTGGAAAAATAATTAGACAATTTCTTAAAATATTAAGCATGTAATTACCAATGGTCCAATAGATTACTAGGTATTTCTTCCAAAGAAATAAAAACATACATTCACATAAAAACCTATATGTGAATGTTTACAGCAGTTTTATTACTAATTGTCACAAAGTAGAAACAACCCTGATGTCCTCTAAGTGATGAATGGATAAACAGAATGGTATATTCATAAGATAAATAAACAACATAGAGTGATAAGAGGTAAGACATTATTGATACATGAAACCACCTGAATGAATCTTGAATACCTTTTGCTAAGTGAAAGAAGCCAAACTAGATGGTTCAAGGTAAATTGCAAAAAGAACTGAACATAGTTAATTTATCCCAAGGAAGTATTTTTTTCTTCCTAACTAGGACATGGGCTGGGAATTCTGGAGCTACTTTATGAATATATCAGAGTTGGACAAATAACTAAAAATACTGTAGGCTTCTTATTGTTTGAAAAAGATGTTAAACTTAAGAACAGGGGAAGCTAAACTGAGCGTGAGTTGTTCAGTTGGGATGGGCAGTATCAATTAATTTTCTGTTTAGCATTATTATTATGTAAGCAGGTAGGTACTGAAATTAATATACGTGTGTGTTCTCATGGATTAGTATATACACATATTCTCACTGTGTCTGCTGATAGGATCTAGAAGTAGCTACACTTCACTAGTAATGAACTTATCTAGCTCCCAGATCTTGGTTTCTAAATAAAAGGATCCAAGACACCTTACTACATAGCTGATTCCAAGTCTGGGGTTCAGAAAACACTAAATGAGCCTGGTGTATCTATTGTCAAAAATTACCGAAGGGCTTACAAAAAGATAGTGCATGTAGAAAGGACCCAGGAAACAGCCAGGAAGAACTCTCATCAGCCAAAGCTAGAATAATTTGAACAAACAACAACAACAACAAAAAATAATGAGAATATTGCAAATAACCTATAGAATGAAATAAATATCAACATGGTCACACTGGCATCAATAGGTAAGCTAGTAAGGAAGGAAGTAAATGGAATAGCTTTTCTTTGCAGATGAATTCCAATTACTAAATTTAGAGGAATGAAGAAAACTGAAAATATAACAGACAAGGTTCACTGATGAATGCTAAAAAAAAGTGAACATTTGCTCAGAGGCAGGGTGTTTCCATAAATCATATTATGTCTCCCCCAGAATAGTTATTAATTGCAAAGGGAAAAACAGAAACTTTACAGTGGAGACACCCAGCAGGTATTACAAGCCCAATGAGGAAGGCTCACATCACCAGTAATAAAACACATTGAATCATGCCTTTTGTTATAGGATGCACTGAGAAGAGCAGGTCATGTCTGTGATATTCTTGTCAAAGAAGTCTGTCTACTTTCTGCCTTTTTTATCCTTCACTAACTTTTAGTCTTTCTAACCATAATTGTATGCTCAGATTAGAGCCATTTTCTCATCGTTTTTCCTTTGTCCTAAACACATATTTTTCAACTTTCACCTTTGAGTTGCTAACTTCTTAACCATGGTTTGTCCAAGATTTACTCGATAGTAAATAAAAGGTGAGGAATGTCTATCTCTCATTTCTGTTATCTCCCCCCACCCCCCGCCCCCCTTAGGAAACACAGTAATTCACAGTGGTCAAGAGCAGGGCTCTAGTGCCCTCTGCCTGGGGTCACACATAGCTCAGCCAGAAAGCCCAGTGGTTCTGCATGCATCATTGAATTTCTCTGGCCTTCCATTTCCGCATCTAAGAAATGGAGATAAAACAGCACCTATCTTACAGAGTCATGTGAGGACTAAAGGAAATAATACAATTAAAGTACTTAGAAAGCAGAACGCCTTGAATGTGGGCAGTCCTTAATAACTGTTACTACTTATTTTATACCTAGGTTCAGAGAATTAGACTCCATCATCATCAATTTGGATAAATCTGCTTTCTCATTTACTCCCTCAATTGATACTGAACAAATCCTTATTATCCTCACTCCTCTCTGACAATCATGCTACCCTGATTAATATGTTTTTGGATATATATGTATATCCAAATATATATATATATATACATATATGTGTGTGTGTGTGTGTGTGTGTGTGTGTGTATCTCCTTGATTTATGTATACCCTGTATTGGGTTTTTAAGGAATGTAAAATATATAAGATGTTGTTTAATTTTTTAAATATGTATGCACACAGCTGTATGATCTAATTCATTGTTTTTCAACTCTACTCAGGAAACTTTTTAAGTATCAATCTCCACCCTAAGCCAATCAATTCAGGTACAGGGACTCAGGTATTAGGAATTTTCAAAATTTTCTCAAGTGAGCAGCCAGGGTAAGAACCACTGACCTACTTCATTTCTTCCAATCGTTCCATAGCATACTTCCACTGCCATTCATTCATTCATTCATTCTGTGGTGATGGATGCCTCATTTTCTGCCCGTTCTCTACTTCTATATGTAGTGTTTTAATAAGCATCCTTATACATGTTTCATGGGCCGAGATGTTTTCTGGGTTATATATGCAGAGGAGAATTACTGGGTTGTTGAATCTGTACATCTGACAAAATAACAGGTTTTCTCTGGGATGTGTGCACGAGTTGATTCTTATACAACAGTGCACGATGAGTCTACTTTCCTCACATCACAAAATCCAGAACGGCTTCATGGGTGTGCAACATTTAGAGCCAAAAGAGCTCCATTCTTGACTTACTGTTCTCCTATCACCATCTTGAAATTATTTTATCTTCAACTTGTGTTTTGTAAGTGAAGTCAGATGGGATGATGTAGCATGCCTGTGAGCAGAGGAGATGTGCTCAACGGCAGTGCACTCTGACGCAGTAGCCCACACAAGCGTGCACTCAGGCTCATGGCTGTGGCATAAACATAGCAGTTTGAGTGGGACAGTTTGGGCTGCTTTCGGGGTCCAAGAGTCTGCTGGGTCCAGACTGGTGGCAGCAATGGTAGCCACCAAAGTGACCAAGGTTCTGGCAGGTGCTAAGGCCTCAGAAGAGAGAAGAAAGTCTGCGTGGGAGCCCTGATCTGTAGCCAGGTAACCACTGATTTGCTTTTTGTCAATATAGATTAGCTTGAACTTTTGATAATTTTATACAATCATACAATGCATTCACTTTTTTGTGTGGCTTTTTTCACTCAATATAATTATTTTGTAACTCACCCATATTGTCGTTGCTGTCTTTTTTTAATTAAAGGTTTTTATTTATTTATTTTAGAGAGATTTAGTGAGAGAGCACAAGCAGGGGGAGCTGCAGAGGGAGAGGGAGAAGCAGACTCCCTACAGAGCTGGGATCCTGACATCAGGATTCGATCCCAGGATCCCGGGATCATAACCTGAGCAGAAGGCAGATGCTTAAGTGACTGAACCATCCAGGCACCCTTTGTTATATCTTTCAATACTTAAAAAAAAACCCAAAAAACATTTTATTTATTTATTTGAGAGATAGAGATCACAAGTACGCAGAGAGACAGGCAGAAAGAGAGAGGGGGGAAGCAGGCTCCCCACCGAGCAGAGATCCCAATGTGGGGCTCAATCCCAGAACCCTGGGATCATGACCTGAGCCAAAGGCAGAGGCTTTAACCCACTGAGCCACCCAGGTGCCCAAATACTTTATTTTTTGTTGATGCTGGGTAGTATCCATCACATGAATAAGCTGCAATTGGTTTCTCCATCCTCTCCTTGGTAGGCATTTATGTTGTCTCCAGGTTTTCATAAGTACAAATAAAGTGGTCATGAACATTCATGAACATTCATGTACAAGTCTTTGAGTGGACATACATTTTCATTTCTCTGGGTAAATAACTAGAAGAGGAATTCCTGAGTCAAGTGGTAGGTATAGGTTTAATTTTTGAATTAACTGCCAAACTATTTCCCAAAGTGGTTGTATCTGTTTACATCCTCACCAGCAGTGTAGGACAGTTCTGGTTGCTCCATATCTTTGCTGACACTGTGGATGGTCACCCAGATTCTGATGGGCATTGCAGTTTTGTTTTGTTTTTTTTAAGATTTTATTTATTTATTTGTTAGAGAGAAAGAGTGTGCGAGCACAGGCAGACAAAGTGGTAGGCAGAGGCAGAGGGAGAAGCAGGCTCCCTGCCGAGTAAGGAGCCTGATGTGGGACTCCATCCCAGGATGCTGGGATCATGACCTGAGCCGAAGGCAGACACTTAACCAACTGAGCCACCCAGGTGTCCCGGGCATTGCAGTTTTAATTCTCATTCATATAATGACTAATGACATTAAGCATCTTTTCATATGCTTATTTGCTATCTCTCTTCTTTGGTGAACTGTCTGTTCAAGACTTTTGCTTCAAAAAAAAAAAAAAAAGACCTTTGCTTCTTTTTTACAAGATCATTTTCTTATGACAAAATTCAGAGAATTCTTTATAGATTCTGGATACAAGTCCTTTATCTGACATATAATATGCAAACATGTCCTCCTAGTTTGTGGCTTGTCATTTCACAGCGTTTTACTCTGAATGACATGCAATACCATTTCAGCTCTGAGAAGAAGGGTAGCTGATCTACCATGAAGAAGATCAGCTTAGTTACTGTGTTCAGATGGGTAAGAGAGAGGGGAAAAGCTTAAGTAATGAGTCCATTTACAAAGCTGTGGTGTAGAAGCAATCGTCCAGGTAAGAAATAATGGCTTCCTGGATTAGCCAATAGCACTAGGAGTGGGAAAAGTTGAACTCTATCTATAATCTGTGCTGACATCCCAAGACTGGTGTGGTGGGAGCATCTGCTCCAGGTACAGGCGATAAAGTGAGAGGATTGTCTGTTGAGAACTCAAAAGTGACTTTAAAACGGACTAAAATCAATCTGCTTTTTATTGTCACTAAGACCTTGCAATTTTCAACAATGCCAGTGATAAAATGCTCCTCAGAGGAAAGAATCTTTTATTATTTCAAATCCTAAACAACTGCTATAGTACCACTGAGTCTTAATAATATACCCGGGAGCTTCCGTTGAATATATTTTTATTTCTTATCCTTTAATAAATGTCGTATGCCAGATGGAAGTTATTTCAGAGACCTCTGTTACACAATTGGGCTTCAACACACTTGGATAGACCTTGCTGCCTGCACTGGTTTTGAAAGGACACTTGCACACAGGGTTTGGGAAACACCTGTGCTCTCTTAGGAACACTTCCTGTCTCCATCGCTGGGTGGGACAGGGGTACCACCTGTTCCTACAGTCCAACAACAGATTTGAAAGAAACAAAAGTGTCATGAATATAAAGATGAAAAAGCAGAACTTGAATGACTTTAAGTCTGTCATTCAGTGTGACCATGTGAAGTTTTTGCATTTAAAATTTCTGGGTTTTATTGTGAAATGAGATTCTATCTTTAAGACTTCTGTGGCCATACGTGCAGTTACTAAATTAAATGTATAAAGTGTTCTTTGTTCAACTATAAAGATTGACAAATCTGGCTCCATTCTAGGAAACATGAATGGATGAAGAAAATTAACTTTGTTGAAGTCACTGATGAGTTTGCAAAAGCTGAGACAAAAGTTCATTAGTGCAAAAAATATATAGTTCTTTATCTTTTAAACTTTTTAAAGATTATATTTATTTATTTGATACAGAGAGAGAAAGAAAGGGAGATCACAAGTAGGCAGAGAAGCAGGCAAAGAGAGAGGGGAAGCAGGCTCCCCACCGAGCAGAGAGCCCAATGCAGGACTTGATCCCAGGACCCTGAGATCATGGCCGGAGCCGAAGGCAGAGGCTTAACCCACTGAGCCACACAGGCACCACATCATTTAAACATTTTTTAAAAGATTTATTTATTTTAGAGAGACAGAGTGCAGAAGACGGGGGAGAGGTAGAGGGAGAGGGACGGGGGAAGCAGACTCCCCACAGAGCATGGAATCAACTCATGGCTCTATCTCACAACCCTGAGATCATGATCTGGGTGGAAACCAAGAGTCAGTGCTTAACTGAGCCAACTATGTGCCCCTAGTTCTTTGTCTTTTTTTAGTACATCAAATAGTATTAATCCCCCCCCCTTTTGTAGTATAATTTTTATTTTGTTCTTTACTTCTTAACTTGTAATATTTATTTTTGGCATAAATTTATATATGAAGGTCAATGAAAGAAAAAGAAATAACTGCATTTCTTTTCTGGCCATTACTATTATTCTTTTTAGTTCATTGCTATTATCTTTTTATTTAGTGACTATTACGGAAAACAATTTGGGGAGGCACTATGGGATGTTAAAAAAATCCACTTTGGTTGTTGTTTGAAAAACCTGAAGTTTTTCAGGGTGCCATTAATAATTGAAAGCAGGCATGGTGTATGTAAGGTATAAGGAGGTTTTCATTTATACATATACTTTATTTTGTTTTGCTTTTTGCCTGAACAACAGGAAGGATGGTTGTGTCATTTATGAGCTTGTGGAGAAAAAGTAAATGTTTGGTTTTAGGACATGCCAATTTCAAGGTGTTTGGTTTTAGGACATGCCAATTTCAAGGTGTCTGTTGGAAAAATCAGCATGGGGTTACCTGGGTGGCTCAGTTGGTTAGGCATCTGCCTTCAGCTCTGGTCGTGATCCCAGAGTCCTGGGATGGAGTCCTGCATGGGACTCTCGGCTCAGTGGGGTGTCTCTTTCTCCCTTTGTTCCTCCTCCCACTTGTGCTTGCTCGCTTGCACACTCTCTTTCCTACTTGCAAACATATATATATATATATATATATTTTTTTTTTTTTAAAGAAGAAAAATAAGTGTGGATGTTAAAGCTGCTGCAGGCATACAAATCTGGAGTTTAGGGGAAAGACTCTACTGCAAGGTATAAGCATATGGCTGGTATTTAAAGATAATAACTCAGACACAAGAGGAGTAAAGACAAAGAAGGAGGTGGTCTGGATATGAGTCCCGTGCTATGCCAGATTTAGAGATTGAGCCTTTGTGGCCCTGCATATGGTCACACTTTATGAACATTCCATGCGTACAAAAAAGCACATTCTCTTTTTATTCTGCACATGTGTGTTGACTAATATCTGTCTGCTTGATCTACAAGTTTCTTGAATGTATTAAAGTATCCAAAGTAATTTTTTTCCAAAGTAAATTTTTGACATATTTGTTTTACCAAGTAGAACTGTTCTTTGTTGCTTTCTTTAATAAACTTATGTTTTGAAAATGTATAGATTTACAGAAAAATTGAGAAATACATAGAGCTCCTATATACACCTGCATAAGGCTCCCCTACTGATAACATTTTATATTAATATGATACATATGTTTTAATTAATGAGCTAATATCGATGCATTATTAACTAAATCATTCAGCTTTCCTTAGTTTTTACTTAATGTCTTTTCTTCTGTCCCAGGGTTCCATCCAGGATTCTACATTGTATTTATTTGTCATGTTTCCTTAGGCTCCTACAGACTAACCGTTTCTTAGACTTTCTTGTTTCTCATGACCTTGACAGTTTTTGTGTTCCTTTATTGGATTTTTGTCTCATTAGTCAGGCATTATGAATTTTTTGGAGGAAGATCATAGTATAGAGTGACATTTTCATCACATCATATCAACATGATTCATGACTGTTGATATTGACCTTGATCACCTGGTTGAAGTAGAGTTTGTCAGGTTTCTCCACTGTACCATTACATAATTTCTACATAAATTATTTGGAATTATTTGAAATTTTTTGCATGGACAATGTGTCTTTTCCCTTCCTTTTGTTAATTTATTCAATTACTTAGTTATAGCAGTATGAACTCAAGGATATTTATTTTATGCTTTGCATAATAATCCAATATTACTTTATTTCTGTTGCTCTGGTTGTTTCAGCTTTGGCTATCGATACTCTCAATTGGCTCCTGTGCCTCCTGATGAACCCACACCAGTTGAGGTCATTGGTTGGTTGTTTCGTTTGGGGAATTCTTAAAGCACTTTCTTATTTTGTGGCCCTACAACAAACTCTAGGCTCATCTTGTATATTTCCTTCCTCATTCCTACAATAAGTCATTGTGCCTCCTTTTATGGAAAAAGGATATTAGAAACCAAGATATGGAGGCAGCTGTGTGGCTCAGTCAGTTAAGCATCTGCCTTCAGCTCAGGTAGTGATCCTGGGGTCCTGGGATCAAGCCCCAAGTTGGGTTCCCAGCTCAGTGGGAAGTCTGCTTCTCCCTCTGCCCCTCCCTTCTGCTTATGCTCTCTCTCTCTCTAATAAAATCTTAAAAAAATAAAAATAGAAACCAAGGTATGGACACTCTAGTTGTGGTTGTTACTGGTTTGTAACATCATTTGTTACATCATTTTTAACATCATGGTTTTGTAAATCATTTGTTGATTTTTGTATTTCGAGGCTGTAGTTTATTTATGTATATGGTCATATTGATTATCACAACTTCTTTAATTTTATTTTATTGTAAGCAAGAGCATTTAACATAAGATTTACTCTCTTAACAGATTTTAAGTGTAAAATACAGTATTATTAACTATAGACAAAGTTATACAGAAAATCCCTAGAACTGGGGCGCCTGGGTGGCTCAGTGGGTTAAGCCGCTGCCTTCGGCTCAGGTCATGATCTCAGGGTCCTGGGATCGAGTCCCGCATGGGGCTCTCTGCTTGGAAGGGAGCCTGCTTCCTCCTCTCTCTCGCTGCCTGCCTCTCCAACTACTTGTGGTTTCTCTCTGTCAAATAAATAAATAAAATATTAAAAAATGAAAAAGAAAAAAAAAGAAAATCCCTAGAAGTGATTCATCTTTCAATACTAAAAGTTTATACTCATTAATTAGTAACTCCCCAGCTCGCCCTCCCCCTGGTAACCACTGTTCTGCTCTCTGCTTCTATGAATTTGACTATTTTAGATACCTCATAAGAGCAGTCATACAGTAATTGTCTATATGTGACTGCCTTCACTGAACATAATGTCCTTAATGTTTATACAAGTTTTCAAATATTGCAAGATTTCTTTAAGATTTTATTTTTAGATAATCTCTACATTCAGTGTGGGGCTCCCATTCCTGACCTCGAGATCAAGAACTGCATGTTCTACCAACTGTGCCAGCCAGGTGCCCCAGGATTTTTTTCTTTTTTAAGGTCGAATACTATTTCATTTTATGTATATATCACATTTTCTTTATCCATTCATCTGTCATTGGACATTTAGGTGGTCTCCACACCATGGTTATTATGAATAGTGCTGCCATGAACATAAAGGTGCTAATATCTCTTCAAAATATTGATTTCAATTCTTTGGATAAATACCCAGGAGTAGGATTGCTGGATCATAATGGTAGTTCTATTTAAAATTTTTTGGGGAACTTCCATACTGGTACCCATAGTGGTGGCACCATTTTGCATTTCCAGGCACAGTATCCAAGGGTTCTCTTTTCTCCACATCCTCATGAACACACATTGCCATTTTTTGGTAATAGCCATCAGAACAGGTATGAGGTGATATTTCATTGTGGCTTTGGTTTACATTTCCCTGATGAAAGCAACACTGAGCCTCTTTTTTTTTTTTTTTTTAAAGATTTTGTTTATTTGGGAGAATGCACATGCATGAGCTGGGCAGGGGTGGGTTACAGAGAGGACTCCCAGCTGAGCACAGAGCCCAAGGCAGGGGTCAATCCCAGGACCCTGAGATCATGACCTGAGCTGAAATCGAGAGTCAGACGCTTAAAAACTGAGTCACCCAGTTGCTCCCTGAGCATCTTTTAATAAACCTATTGGCCATTTGTATGTCTTCTTTGGAAAATGTCTATTCAAGCCATTTGCCCATTTTTACAATCAGGCTGTTTGTATTTTTACTTTTGAGTTCCTATATATCACTCTGTTGATTATTTCCTTCACCAGGCAGAAGTTTTTTAGTTTGATGTGGTCCCATTTGTCTATTTTTGCTTTTGTTGCCACTAGTGTTATAACCATTAATGTTATATCCATTAATTCATTTTTATATCCATTAATTCATTGCCAAGACCAACTTCATGAAGATTTTCCGCTATGTTGTCTTTTGGAAGTTTTACTTTTGGGTCTTATGTGTAAGTCTCAGACCATTCTGAGTTGATTTTATTTTTTTTAAGATTTTATTTATTTATTTATCAGAGAGAGAGCGAGCAAGAGCGAGCACAGGCAGACAAAGTGGAAGGCAGAGTCAGAGGGAGAAGCAGGTTCCCTGCGGAGCAAGGAGCCCGATGTGCGACTTGATCCCAGGATGCTGGGATCATGACCTGAGCCGAAGGCAGCTGCTTAACCAACTGAGCCACCCAGGCGTCCCCTGAGTTGATTTTTGCATATGACTTAAGGAAAGAGTCCGATTTCATACTTTTGCATGTGGATATCTAGTATTCCCAGCACCCTTTGTTGAAGAGATTATCCTTTCCTTTATGTGATTCTTGACACCACTTGTAACATCTTAATATACTAGTGAATGTGTGTGTGTGTATATATATATATGTATGTATGTATCAGTTTTTTCCCCTACTATAATATGATTCCCTTACTTACATGGTTTTAGCCTTAAACTCCATATTGTATGATATTAAAATTGCTATGCCAGATTACATTAGATTTGTGTTTATCTGGCATTCTCTATCACTTTATTTTCAAACCTTCTGAATATTATTATTTTAAATATGCTTCTTGTAGGCAATATATTAGTGAATTTTTTTAATGTAGTCTGAAAATTTCTTTGTTATTTTTTAAAAGATTTTCTTTATTTGACAGAGACTGAGCACAAACAGGGGTAGTAGCAGGCAGAGAGAGAGGGAAAAGCAGTCTCCCCACCAAGCAAGGAGCCCAATGTGGGACTCACTCCAAGAACCCTGGGATCATGACCTGAGCAGAAGGCAGATGCCTAACCAACTGAGCCACCCAGGCACCTCCTGAAAATTTCTTTAAATTGTGGGTTTAAACTTTATATTCATCATAACATTATATTCACAATAACTTGACATAGTGGGGCATTTTTTGACATTTTAAATTTCTATTTATCATGTTCTTGTGTTTTTCATCTTCTTTTTTATCCTCTATATAGAATGATTGAACTTCCAAGTCCTGGTTGGAAAGTTACATCCTTTTAGTCTTTATGTGTTTACCCCTGACTATTAAGATACATGTTTTTATTCTTTTATACTTTTTTTATTCTTTTCTATATATTTCTTAATCTTATCAGTTTCTAATTTTAATTATAAACTAGGTAAGTGTTGATTTGTGTGCTCTCAACCCCTCAGATCTCTTACACTTTTGACTCTCTCTATTCATCCCAATCTCACTATGTTGATAGCATCTAGAACTTCACTAGTATAGTAGCTACTAGCCACATGTGACTAGTTTTTTTTTTTTCAAAAACAAAACTGGAAATTTTTATTCAAATAGATGCACATAAATGTACATTATAAACTGCTGAATCTATAAAATAATGGCCAATTAACTATTTTTTTAATTTTTAATTTTTTATAAACATATATTTTTATCCCCAGGGGTACAGGTCTGTGAATCGCCAGGTTTACACACTTCACAGCACTCACCAAAGCACATACCCTCCCCAATGTCCATAACCTCACCCACCTTCTCCCAACCCCCCTCCCCCCAGCAACCCCCAGTTTGTTTTATGAGATTAAGAGTCACTTATGGTTTGTCTCCCTCCCAATCCCATCTTGTTTCATTTATTCTTCTCCTACCCCCTTAAGCCCCCATGTTGCATCACCACTTCCTCATATCAGGGAGATCATATAATAGTTGTCTTTCTCCACTTGAATTATTTCGCTAAGCATGATATGCTCTAGTTCCATCCACGTTGTCGCAAATGGCAAGATTTCATTTCTTTTGATGGCTGCATAGTATTCCATTGTGTTTATATACCACATCTTCTTGATCCATTCATCTGTTGATGGACATCTAGGTTCTTTCCATAGTTTGGCTATTGTGGACATTGCTGCTATAAACATTTGGGTGCACGTGCCCCTTTGGATCACTACGTTTGTATCTTCGGGGTAAATACCCAGTAGTGCAATTGCTGGGTCATAGGGCAATTCTATTTTCAATATTTTGAGGAACCTTCATGCTGTTTCCCAGTGTGGTTGCACCAGCTTGCATTCCCACCAACAGTGTAGGAGAGTTCCCCTTTCTCTGCATCCTTGCCAGCATCTGTCATTTCCTGACTTGTTAATTTTAGCCATTCTGACTGGTGTGAGGTGATATCTCATTGTGGTTTTGATTTGTATTTCCCTGATGCCGAGTGATATGGAGTACTTTTTCACGTGTCTGTTGGCCATCTGGATGTCTTCTTTGCAGAAATGTCTGTTCATGTCCTCTGCCCATTTCTTGATTGGATTATTTGTTCTTTGGGTGTTGAGTTTGATAAGTTCTTTATAGATTTTGGACACTAGTCCTTTATCTGATATGTCGTTTGCAAATATCCTTTCGCATTCTGTCAGTTGTCTTTTGATTTTGTTAACTGTTTCCTTTGCTGTGCAAAAGCTTTTGATCTTGATGAAATCCCAATAGTTCATTTTTGCCCTTGCTTCCCTTTCCTTTGGCAATGTTCCTAGGAAGATGTTGCTGTGGCTGAGGTCGAAGAGGTTGCTGCCTGTGTTCTCCTCAAGGATTTTGATGGATTCCTTTCTCACATTGAGGTCCTTCATCCATTTTGAGTCTATTTTCGTGTGTGGTGTAAGGAAATGGTCCAATTTCATTTTTCTGCATGTGGCTGTCCAATGTTCCCAACACCATTTATTGAAGAGGCTGTCTTTTTTTCATTGGACATTCTTTCCTGCTTTGTCGAAGATTAGTTGACCATAGAGTTGAGGGTCTATTTCTGGGCTCTCTATTCTGTTCCATTGATCTATGTGTCTGTTTTTGTGCCAGTACTATGCTGTCTTGATGATGACAGCTTTGTAATAGAGCTTGAAGTCCGGAATTGTGATGCCACCAACTTTGGCTTTCTTTTTCAATATCCCTTTGGCTATTTGAGGTCTTTTCTGGTTCCATATAAATTTTAGGATTATTTGTTCCATTTCTTTGAAAAAGATGGATGGTACTTTGATAGGAATTGCATTAAATGTGTAGATTGCTTTAGGTAGCATAGACATTTTCACAATATTTATTCTTCCAATCCAGGAGCATGGAATATTTTTCCATTTCTTTGTGTCTTCCTCAATTTCTTTCATGAGTACTTTATAGTTTTCTGAGTATAGATTCTTTGCCTCTTTGGTTAGGTTTATTCCTAGGTATCTTATGGTTTGGGGTGCAATTGTAAATGGGATTGACTCCTTAATTTCTCTTTCTTCTGTCTTGTTGGTGTAGAGAAATGCAACTGATTTCTGTGCATTGATTTTACATCCTGACACTTTACTGAATTCCTGTACAAGTTCTAGCAGTTTTGGAGTGGAGTCTTTTGGGTTTTCCACATATAGTATCATATCATCTGCGAAGAGTGATAGTTTGACTTCTTCTTTGCTGATTTGGATGCCTTTAATTTCCTTTTGTTGTCTGATTGCTGAGGCTAGGACTTCTAGTACGATGTAGAATAGCAGTGGTGATAATGGACATCCCTACCATGTTCCTGACCATAGCAGAAAAGCTTTCAGTTTTTCTCCATTGAGAATGATATTTGCGGTGGGTTTTTCATAGATGGCTTTGATGATTTTGAGGTATGTGCCCTCTATCCCTACACTTTGAAGAGTTTTGATCAGGAAGGGATGCTGTACTTTGTCAAATGCTTTTCCAGCATCTATTGAGAGTATCATATGGTTCTTGTTCTTTCTTTTATTGATGTGCTGTATCACATTGACTGATTTGCGGATGCTGAACCAAACTTGCAGCCCTGGAATAAATCCCACTTGGTCGTGGTGAATAATCCTTTTAATGTACTGTTGAATCCTATTGGCTAGTATTTTGGTGAGAATTTTCGCATCTGTGTTCATCAAGGATATTGGTCTATAGCTCTCTTTTTTGATGGGAACCTTGTCTGGTTTTGGGATCAAGGTGATGCTGGCCTCATAAAATGAGTTTGGAAGTTTTCCTTCCATTTCTATTTTTTGGAATAGTTTCAGGAGAATAGGAATTAGTTCTTCTTTAAATGTTTGGTAGAATTCCCCCGGGAAGCCATCTGGCCCTGGGTTTTGTTTGTTTGGAGATTTTTAATGACTGTTTCAATCTCCTTACTGGTAATGGGTCTGTTCAGGCTTTCAATTTCTTCCTGGTTCAGTTGTGGTAGTTTATATGTTTCTAGGAATGCATCCATTTCTTCCAGATTGTCAAATTTGTTGGCGTAGAGTTGCTCATAGTATGTTCTAATAATTGTTTGTATTTCTTTGGTGTTGGTTGTGATCTCTCCTCTTTCATTCATGGTTTTATTTGGGTCCTTTCTCTTTTCTTTTTGATAAGTCTGGCCAGGGGTTTATCAATTTTATTAATTCTTTCAAAGAACCAGCTCCTAGTTTCATTGATTTGTTCTATTGCTTTTTTTGGTTTCTATTTCATTGATTTCTGCTCTGATCTTTATGATTTCTCTTCTCCTGCTGGGTTTAGGGTTTCTTTCTTGTTCTTTCTCCAACTCCTTTAGGTGTAGGGTTAGGTTGTGTACCTGAGACCTTTCTTGTTTCTTGAGAAAGGCTTGTACCGCTATATATTTTCCTCTCAGGACTGCCTTTTCTGTGTCCCACAGATTTTGAACCATTGTGCTTTCATTATCATTTGTTTCCATGATTTTTTTCAATTCTTCTTTAATTTCCTGGTTGACACATTCATTCTCTAGAAGGATGCTGTTTAGTCTCCATGTATTTGGGTTCTTTCCAAACTTCCTTTTGTGGTTGAGTTCTAGCTTCAGAGCATTGTGGTCTGAAAATATGCAGGGAATGATCCCAATCTTTTGACACCGGTTGAGTCCTGATTTAGAACCGAGGATGTGATCTATTCTGGAGAATGTTCCATGTGCACTAGAGAAGAATGTGTATTCTGTTGCTTTGGGATGAAATGTTCTGAATATATCTGTGATGTCCATCTGGTCCAGTGTGTCATTTAAGGCCTTTATTTCCTTGTTGATCTTTTGCTTGGATGATCTGTCCATTTCAGTGAAGGGAGTGTTAAAGTCCCCTACTAGTATTGTATTTTTGTCGATGTATTTCTTTGATTTTGTTATTAATTGGTTTATATAGTTGCCTGCTCCCACGTTGAAAGCATAGACATTTAAAATTGTTAGATCTTCTTGTTGGACAAACCCTTTGAGTATGATATAATGTTCTTCCTCATCTCTTATTATAGTCTTTGGCTTGAAATCTAATTGATCTGATATAAGGATTGCCACTCCTGCTTTCTTCTGATGTCCATTACATGGTAAATTCTTTTCCACCCCCTCACTTTAAATCTGGAGTTGTCTTGAGGCTTAAAATGAGTTTCTTGTAGGCAACATATAGACGGGTTTTGGTTTTTTATCCATTCTGATACCCTGTGTCTTTTGATTGGGGCATTTAGCCCATTAACATTCAGGGTAACTATTGAGAGATATGAATTTAGTGCCATTGTATTGCCTGTAAGGTGACTGTTACTGTATATTGTCTCTGTTCCTTACTGATCTACCACTTGTAGGCTCTCTCTTTGCTTAGAGGACCCCTTTCAAGATTTCCTGTAGAGCTGGTTTGGTGTTTGCAATTTCTTTCAGTTTTTGTTTGTCCTGGAAGCTTTTAATCTCTCCTTCTATTTTCAATGATAGCCTAGCTGGATATAGTATTCTTGGCTGCATGTTTTTCTTGTTTAGTGCTCTGAAAATATCATACCAGCTCTTTCTGGCCTGCCAGGTCTCTGTGGATTAGTCAGCTGCCAATCTAATATTTTTACCATTGTATGTTACAGACTTCTTTTCCCGGGCTGCTTTCAGGATTTTCTCTTTGTCACTGAGACTTGTAAATTTTACTATTAGGTGACGGGGTGTGGGCCCATTCTGATTGATTTTGAGGGGCGTTCTCTGAACCTCTTGAATTTTGATGCTCGTTCCCTTTGCCATATTGGGGAAATTCTCCCCAATAATTCTCTCCAGTATACCTCTGCTCCCCTCTCTCTTTCTTCTTCTTCTGGAATCCCAATTATTCTAATGTTGTTTTGTCTTATGGTGTCACTTATCTCTCGAATTCTCTTCTCATGGTCCAGTAGCTGTTTGTCCCTCTTTTGCTCAGCTTCTTTATTCTCTGTCATTTGGTCTTCTATATCACTAATTCTTTCTTCTGCCTCATTTATCCTAGCAATAAGAGCCTCCATTTTTTATTGCACCTCATTAATAGCTTTTTAAATTTCAACTTGGTTAGATTTTAGTTCTTTTATTTCTCCAGAAAGGGCTTTTATATCTCCGGGGAGGGTTTCTATAATATCTTCCATGCCTTTTTCGAGCCAGGCTAGAACCTTGAGAACTGTCATTCTGAACTCTAGATCTGACATATTACCAATGTCTGTATTGATTAGGTCCCTAGCCTTCGGTACTGCCTCTTATTCTTTTTTTTTTTTTTTTTTTTGGTGAATTTTTCCGCCTTGTCATTTTGTCCAGATAAGAGTATATGGAGGAGCAAGTAAAATACTAAAAGGGTGGCAACAACCCCAGGAAAATATGCTTTAACCAAATCAGAAGAGATTCCAAATCATGAGGGGGGAGAAAGGAGATGAAAAGAGGTTCAGAAAGAAAGAAAAAAAAAAGGAAAGAAAAGAATTAAAAAAAGAAAATGAATAAAGAAAAGTATAAAAAAGAAATATATATATATATATATATATATATATATATTAGATAAACTAGTTAAAAAACGTTAAAAAAAGAATGGGGTAAAAGTTAAAAAAATTTTAGCAGAAGAAGAGAAAAAAATTGAAAAGAAAAAAAATTAAATTAACTGCAAGACTAAAAAATCATAGGAAGAAAGCCATGAGTTTCATGCTTTGCTTTCTCCTCCTCTGGAATTCTGCTGCTCTCCTTGGTATTGAAACTGCACTCCTTGGTAGGTGAACTTGGTTTTGGCTGGATTTCTTATTGATCTTCTGGGGGAGGGGCCTGTTGTAGTGATTCTCAAGTGTCTTTGCCCCAGGCGGAATTGCACATCCCTTACCAGGGGCCAGGCTGAGTAATCCGCTCGGGTTTGCTTTCAGGAGCTTTTGTTCCCTAAGCGCTTTCCATAGAGTTCTGGAGGACAGGAATACAAATGGCGGCCTCCTGGTCTTCAGCCCGGAGGAGCCGAGAGCCTGGGGCCCCACTCCTCAGTGCACCCTCAGAGAATAGCGCCCAGTAACTCCCGTCTGCCTGACCTCCGGCCGCGCTCTGAGCTCACCGAGCCTGGGACTGGTTCAAGGTAACCCCGAGCTGTGAGCTCACTGTCAGCTCTGTCTCTGTAGCCGGCTTCCCCATTCTAATACCTCTAAGCTCTGCAACACTCAGACACCCTGATCCTTCTGTGACCCTGCGGGACCTGAGGCCATGCTGACCCCACATAGGCTTCACCCCAGTTTAGCCTCTGGAGCGATGTCCCTCAGCGGAACAGACTTTTAAAAGTCCTGATTTTGTGCTCCTTTGCTCCGCCGCTTGCCGGGAGCCGGCCTCTCCCCCCGGGGTCTATCTTCCCGTCGCTTTTGATTCACTTCTCCACCAGTCCTACCTTTCAGAAAGTAGTTGATTTTCTGTTTCTAGAATTGCTGTTCTTCTTCTCTTCGATCTGCCGATGGATTTGCAGGTGTTTGCAATCTTTAGATAAGCTATCTAGCTGATATCCTACTAGCTGAAGTAGTCTCAGCCTCCTACTTCTCCGCCATCTTGACTCCTCCTCCAACATGTGCCTAGTTTTAAATTTAATTAAAATTACATGAATTAGTTACATGAATTATTTTCCAAGTGTTCAACAGATATATAGAGCACAGATATAGAACATTTTCATCATCTCAGAGGCTTCTTTTGGATAGTGCTGATCTAGAGTTTTATTGTGTATTGTTTTGAATATAATTTTGATCACTTGTTTACTCTTTAGAAAATAGTATATTCTACTGAATTATTTTCTTATTCTTACTTTTCATATATTTCATAGTATCTGCCTGAATCTTTCCCTCTACTTTCTGGAAAGCTTCCGCAAAGAGCTCTGCAATGGAGGTCTTTGTATAGAAAATTCTGTGAAACATTTTACAATAATGGCTACTTGTATTTTGACTGCATTTAAATGACAAATCATCTGGATATGAACTCTAGATAAAATAGTGACCTTTGGGTCACTTGGGTGGCTCAGTGGGTTAATCCTCTGTCTTCGGCTCAGGTCATGGTCTCAGGGTCCTGGAATCCAGCCATGCATTGGGCTCTCTGCTCAGCAGGGAGCCAGGTTCCCTCTCTCTCTCTGCCTACTTGTGATCTCTCTCTCTGTCAAAATAAGTAAATAAAAGTCTTTTAAAAAATACAGTTCTCCTTTGTCATTCTGCTAATTTTATTCTTCTTCTTCTTTTTTTAAATCCAGGATTGCCACAGATAACTCTAGGATTATCCTGACAATATTCCATGTAGATGTTGTACAATTCTTTTTTGTCTTTAGCAATATGGGTCTTAGTATTCTTTGCTTATTTTTAATTGTTCTGTGAATTCTGTTCATTTTTGTCCAGAGTCTTTCTTTATTTGGTGGAAAAACATCAATGATTTTTTTCTTATATTTCTTCCTCTTTATATATTTTCTCTATTTTGGGTATCATTATAGTCAATTTGGAATTTTATTGTTCTCTTTGATATTATGTGTGTTTTGGGTTTTTTTTTTTTTAAGATTTTATTTATTTATTTGAGAGGAAGTGAAAATGAGAAAGATCACAGAGGGACAGAGAGAAGCAGACTCACCACTGAGTGGAGAGCCCAATGTAGAGCTCAAGCCCAGGACCCTGGGGTCATGACCTGAGTCAAAAGCAGAAGCTTGACCAACTGAGGTATGATAATACAGGTGGCCCAGTATTATGTGTATTTTAAATATATTTTAAACTGGTCCTTTTTTAAAACTTTTCTAATTGTTTGATTTATTACAATAAATCGAATTACAAGAAAATATAAAATTATTTTATAGTGCTTTTTCCTCAGATGTCTGAATTACCTTGTGAGCTTCTACTCAACATAGTATTTACTCCCTTGACTAATAATGAATGGCTGGAGAGAGACTGAAGTCTAGATTCTATGCTCCAGCTTATAGGGTCTGGTCCAGACCTCACTCATTGAGAAAGTTAGGAGGATGTTCCTTGGGTCTAGGAGGTTTTTGTGTGTTTGTGTGTGTGTGTAGGTTGGGAAGGTAGAAAAATGTTCTGTCTGGGATATATTAAGCCTACTTATCCTATTGATATATTTTCTATAAAATCATTACCATAAGATGTTTTGGGCTGTATCAGTTATTGTTTGCTGATTTAACAAAGCATTCTGAGAAATATTGACTTAAAACAACAATTGTGTGTTTTAATTTTATGTGTTGACTTGTCTCAGGAGGCCAAGAAGGAACAGAGGGCCAAACTAGACTGGACATCTATTATGGCTCTTTCCCACATCTGTTGGCTGAGATTATCAACCAGCAGGATCTACATATGGCTTTGTCTCTGTAGTTTGGATTTCTCACAAAATGATGAATGGATTCAGGAAGAAAGTACTCCAAGGACCAACTTTCCTAGAAACTTCGGAGGAAGTTAAAAGGGTTGTTATGGTGTAGCCTGGGAAGTTTCAAAATGTTGTTCCCACTGTATTTGATTAGTCAAGCAAATCACTAAAGTCAGCTTGGATTCAAGGAGAAGAGCAAGACATACAGGGAAGGAAGCAATTGATGATGGTCACCATTGGAAATTAGCTTCCACATACACTATACATTTATCTATACTCTGACATATGTCAACATGAAATAATTCCCTTTGTGATCATAAATTCAAACCACTGACTATTGTTCTTCCCTAAGTGAACTCTACCTTTGCCCTTCAGATTTTTTTTTTTTTTTGGTTATTAAAAACCAAAATCACCATTATATCAGTGGGCTATCTGCATTTCTACCATGGAAAGTTGCATTCTCTACAGTGTGTCTGTGTGTGTGCACACACACCCACACACATGCTTGTGCACATATGTTTACACACAGTCTCTCCCTTTACCCATGGCACACAACCACACACACACAATCAGCATGCTAATATTCTAGCATGCTAGATATTTTACTCTGCCTTTTTTTTTTTACAACTAACTAGATCTAAAGCTACTTACACTAACAAGCCTTTTATCTTCATAAGTCACATACAATTTAAAGAAAACACTTTCTTCTCAATCACAGGCATCTATCACGTGGAAGTAAATATCTCATTCAATTATACTGCATCATGCCAAATAAAAATCACATGAACCCTAAAGAAAGTTTAAGCTTAAGAAAAAAGAAAAGCTTAAACTATGGGAAATTCTATAAGTAACTTTAATTTCTTTGTTTGGTTGAGAAGAAATATGATTTGCTATAATTTCAGTGAAAGAGAAACATTCACTTTAAAGATATAAAATCCTAATTTTTAGCATGTATTCTCTCTCAAAAATCTTTACTTATTCTTTGCTAATTTCCATTGTCATAGGTGCTTCTTTATATTTTAAAATCATAAAGCACATAGAAGATACTAACTATATTCTTAGGGCATTCTATGTATCCTCCTCCATAAGAAGCTAAATTAGTGGGAGTAAAAATTATAATTGAATATTCATACTAGAATAATACAAATAAAGGGCATAACCAATTTAGTTAAGAATTTCAGCAAAAGCCTATTTTGAAAAGTAAATAGAGGATGTGAAGAGACTTCAGAAAGTACAAATACAGGCAACCAATAAACATAGGAAAACTGTTCAACCTTAACAGTTTATAAAAAAATGCAGATTAAAACAAAAACAGACATTTCCCTTAACAAATTGACAAATTTTAAATAATATTATGTTGTCAGTTTATACAGGAATAATTAGACAAAAAATAAGAAATTAAGACTATCCCCAAAAGTTTAATGCGACAAAATTTCATATTTTGCAGTTTAGAGACAATTTATTTAAATAGAAAGAACAGGGCGCCTGGGTGGCTCAGTGGGTTAAGCCGCTGCCTTTGGCTCAGGTCATGATCTCAGGGTCCTGGGATCGAGTCCTGCATCGGGCTCTCTGCTCAGCAGAGAGCCTGCTTCCTCCTCTCTCTCTCTCTCTGCCTGCCTCTCTGCCTACTTGTGATCTCTCTCTGTCAAATAAATAAATAAAATCTTTAAAAAAAAATAAATAGAAAGAACAGAGACGAAAGGATACCAAAAAGCATAGAGCCAGATAATCAAACAGAAGTTAGAAATTATCCCTTCAGTTCTCTCCTAATATTTTCTGGATTTTTTTGTTGTTGTTCATCTTGTTTTTGTTTTTTTTGTCAACAGTTTAAACAGAGTTTGAGATGGGCCCAGTAAAGAAAACCATCATTCTGTTTATTTAGTAAATAGGGTTATGTTTGAATAGCTCCAACCTAAAACAGCAGATATTTCCATAAAGGACCAGATTGTAAACATCTGAGTCTTTGAGGACTATAACGGTCTCTACTACAACTGCTCAACAGTTGCCACAGAGTGAAATCAGCCACAGACAGCATATAAATTAATGGGCATGGCTATATTCCAATAAAACTTTATTTACAAAAACAATCAGCATGCTGTATTTGGCTGTAGGTTGCAGTTTTCTGACCACTCCTTTAGAATATACCTATACATTGTCCCTTAATCATAGCATATAGTACATTTGTATTTATTCATTTGAGGAAGGAGCCAGAAAACCTGAGAGGGAAGGGAGGATCTGGAGGCCAGACTTAACTAATCATTAGCAGAGAAATAATGGCCGCCTAGAAGGAGAATCTAGGTCATCACACTGGCTTATGACTTATCTAAATATTTGGCATAAACCAAGGAAAAAATGTACTGCTCGTGGTGATTATACTCCATTCTTTGAAAAACTTTTTAGTCCCTAGATCTCTAATGAACTGAGCAGCTAAACACAGAGTTTTGGACTAAGGGAAAAAACCGGTCTGGGGTGGGAGGATGCATAGCAGAGAAGAAAAATCAGAGAAGGTAAACTCTTAACTTCTCTTGAAAAAGAAAACACGGTTGGAGGTTTAAAATGTAATGTTACAGAAAATACATTCAGATAGTGTCGATGATAGTCGCTCAAGTACCTGCTGTGAAAATAACCTTCACAGAAACAGGAAAAAATGGCTGTGGTTTGGGTCAGCACTTTTTCCTTCCCCTTGTCCCCCTCTTTTCTTTTTTCCCTCCTGAAGCTGCACTGACCTTCCATCTCCTGCTTTGGGGGTGATGATTGAGCCGATGGGTGAACCCCAATCAGAAGTCCCTGACCGTTGAGTCCTGTCCTGGGTTATTTAACCGAGCGTGATGGGTGTTTCTGAGAAGGTCATCATTTCTTTCCATCGCAATGAGTGATTGGCTCAACAAGGAGTTCATATTGCACCAAATACTTTCAAAAATGATTCATGTTAATGGCATGTCTCTGGGGATTGATGCTAAATAGAAGCTACAGCTAAAGCTTAAAAAATGATTTAGCAATATGAAATCCCACAGACCACGGCGCACGTAGGCACAGTTGATGGTAAACATCAAAGAATAAATACAACTAAAAGTCATAAAATTGGAGAGACAATAAATCTGACAGTTCAAGACCTTTTGGGGGCTTGAATCATAAAAAATAAAATGACTTACTCAGGCATTCCTGGCTTTATTTATTTATTTATTTTTATTTTTTTTGCCAGACATCTTTTACAGGGCAGTGAACTGAAGACAGTTTCATATTTCTGACATGTTAGTGTGGTTTACAAAGGTAGTTGCCTCACAAAATAAAATCAAATGGACATATTGAAGAAATACCCTCTTTTGTCCATAATACTGATCACTCCTTGAGGGGGGAGGTTGTTGGGAATTTATTCACCAAAATCAGACTTGAAGCTTTTATAGTCTTCCCATGGCAGCCACAAAAATGTAGCAAAAAAGAGAACTGATATATCCAACCCATTCTAGGTTTGTTTTTTTTTTTTAATCTCCCTATAGCCCTTTTACTTTTTAAGGGGGTTATAATTGGTTCTTTAGAATCTATTTTATAGTAAAGAGGGAAAAGAATTGTATGTTTTAGATGAACTGGAAGGAGAAAAAAATAACTAGGTTCAATTTAACATATTAAATTGAAGAAAATATTAATGTCAAAGAGTCTTTAGCTTCAAATATAAAATGTTTCTTTAGAAAAGTTTCTTTTAAACGACCTACATGTAGGCAATTCTAAAGGTATCTTTAAATAAATGAAAAAGGAAAGAAAAAAGGAAGCAGCCTTATACCTTTCTTTCTTCTCAAGACTTTCTATCTTAACTATTAATTCATAATTCTAACAATATTCAACCACATTTAGCAGACATTGTGTAAAGACCTCTAGAGTGCTTACCAATGAACCAGACAAGGTTCCATCCTCAAGCTTTCCTCTGGGAAGCTCCTCACAGGAAGGATTAAATCTGCATTGAGTAAACAAAAATGACCTTGGCTGCACCTGGGTTCCTTCTGTCTCTAGTTACTCCTCATGCACAACTCTAAACAAGCTCATGAATACTTTCACTTTTACATGTCTTATTCTCTTTCCCCTACTAGACATTAAAATCTTTACTAATATATTCAGTTGCCTATTTTGTATCAGAATCCATTCAACAATGACTAAAAGAGCTATACTTCTGCTATCACAGAGGTTGCAATTAAGAAATATATTAGAGAATAATTATAACAGTGAATTATTTAATTTTATTTGTTATAAAGACAACAATGGGCATTGGCTGTGGGTGCCTATACTCTCAGTACAGGCAATATTACCCATGTTGGGGAAGAACTTATTTTGTTTGGAGATAAAATAATCTTACTCTTTCAACATATAAAACACAGTTCTATGTAATATAGATATAGAGATAAACAAAGATAGAGATACATATAAAATCTCTATATGCATATGTAGATATTATACTCACACACACAGCACAGAACCAGATACATACCCAAGATATTAAAATTTCTTGGGGAGCAATTAGAAAAAAAATGTCTAAGAAGGCCCCTTAGGGGGAGATGATAAAGAAAAGGAGATTGAGGGGCGCCTGGGTGGCTCAGTGGGTTAAAGCCTCCGCCTTGGGCTCAGGTCATGATCTCAGGATCCTGGGATCGAGTCCCACTTTGGACTCTCTGCTCAGAAGGGAGCCTGCTTTCTCCTCTCTCTCTGCCTGACTCTCTGCCTACTTGTGATCTCTGTCAAATAAATAAATAAAATCTTAAAAAAAAAAAAAGGAAAAGAAAAGAAAGAAAAGAAAAGGAGATTGAAGGGCACCTGGGTGGCTCAGTGGGTTAAAGTCTCTGCCTTCAGCTCAGGTCATGATTCCAGGGTCCTGGGATTGAGTCCGGCATCGGGCTCTCTGTGCAGCAGGAAGCCTGCTTCCTCCTTTCCCTCTGCCTGACTCTCTGCCTACTTGTGATAACTGTCTGTCAAATAAATAAATAAAAATCTTTAAAAAGAAAGAAAGAAAGAAAGAAAGAAAGAAAGAAAGAAAGAAAGAAAGAAAAAGAAATTGAGAAACACTGGTCTGACTGGCATTTACTGCTCACACACAATCCATTTGTGTATACCATTCTATATGATATGCTCCCACTCTTTGCTCTCAGCTGTGGGAAGTGCTATCTTCAGCCAGATCTCTTACCCTTTTGACCCTGCTTCACTAGATCCTGAGTGTAAGGCTCCACAGAGATGAGGACTATAATTTAAGACAAATTTAGGGTTTGGAGTTTTGGGTTTAGAAGAACCTACTTCCCTCCCTTATCAGTACTAGAGATTTTCAGGGGGTAAAAATAATACGAGTAACATTTATTGGGCATTTATTATATTGTTAGGCTCTCTGCAGAATTCTTTAGGCTCATCATCTCATTTAATGCTCAAAACTCTGCCATGAGTACTATTACCATCCCTGTTGTATAGATGATAAATCCAGGACTTGGACCAGTCAATAACTTGCTCAAAGGCAACTTGAGACTCAAACCCACACGATCTGATGTCAAAGCCTCATCTCATGACCTTTTTATGTTTCACCCTTTATACCAAAATTGTGTTTCTAAATATCATTTGCAAAATGGCTTCTATGGTAAATGTCCTCTGAATTCTAAACACTGACTCACAAAAGGAATGATCGGAACATGCATGTTTATAACAAATAGATGATCTGTATTTCTTGGTGAGTTAAAAATAGCCACAAGTACGTGGCAGTGCCTACATAGAAAGCTGTCCTAGTCATACTATTAAACAACAACAACAAAAAAGAGCAGGCTAGAGAATAAAATAGGTGATAAATTCACATGAAAAAGGAATCGATGAAATAGGAGCCAGAAATCCCACTTCTCGGTATATACTCAAAAGAACTGAAAGCAAGATCATAAAGAGATATTCATATACCCATGCTCATAGCAGCATAATTCACAACACTTAGTGTGTGGAAGAAATCCAAATGTCCATCGACAAATGAATGGACAAGGAAAATGTGGTCCATCCATACAATAGAGTATTATTCAGCCTTAAAAAGTGGGGAAATTCTGACACACATTACAATGTGGATGAACCTTGAAGACATTATGCTAAGTGAAATAAACCACTTATAAAAAGACAAATACTGTGCAATTCCAATTACATGAGGCATCCAGAGTAGCCAAATGTAGAAACAGAAAATAGAATGCTGGTTTCCTGGAGGAAAAGGGAACATAGAGAGATGTCATTTAATGGGTATAGAGTTTCAGATTTGGAAGATGAAAAAGTTCTGGAGAGTAGTTGGGTAACAATATAAATGTACTTAACACCATTGAACTGCACATTTAAAGTGGATGGCAAACTTTGTTAGGTGTATTTTACCACAATTAAATACTAAGCAATTAAAGATAACCACAAGTTCTTTTTTATCCCTGTGCCTGCCCAAGAGGTAGCCCTTTCTTCACCCTCTTGCCTGTGGGCTGTGCCCAGTGACTATATGACAGAAAGAATATAGTAAAAGTGATGCTGTACAGATTCCAGGTCTAGAATGTGAGAAGACCAGTATCTTCCTTCTTCCTGGTGAAATCCAGTTGCCATTCTGGGAGGAAGCTTAAGCAGCTACGTGAAGAAACCTGCGTAGAGTAGAGCCAAGGCTGCTAGTTGATGAGCCTTCCACTGATAACCATCACTGACTTGTCAACCATGGGAGGGAGGCCACCTTGGAAGTGCAGCTTTCAAATTTAGGCCATTGGCACAAGCAAGCTTCCACCACATTAGGCCCGGATAAGCTATCTCTGCTGAGTCCTACTCAAAAAGCAAAATCCTGGGCAAATGCATGATTAATAACTTTTCAACCACTGAGTTTTGGGCAATAATCAAAACTGTACCCCCAATACAAAGTGGAATGCTAAAAAAATGAGTGATAACTAACACATAAAACTGAAAAAAAATTCTGTTATCATATCATGAAGCTTAAGTTTACAAAATGTGAGAGTTTGACCACCTTTTGTCTTTTCACCCAGAAAGAAAGGTTTTTGGTAGACTCTTCCGGCACGAGTCCTTTCTAGAACTCCAAATGTGTGGGTTTTTGTTGTTAAGGCACTCACTATGCAGCAGTGCTTGCCTAAACATTACCATAGTGAACAGAACTAGATTTGGTTTAATTTGTTGTGACCTTTAAAGAAGTGTTTAATGGAAATTTATGAAACAAAGCAATAATTTTAGAATAATTTGTACTGTAGGAAAAAAGAAAACATTTCACTGAACAAATAGATTAAAACTCATTTTAGGTATTCTAAAGAGTTGTCAGAGTTAAGTACTATTCTCTCCTTTTCAAGGAGGTGCTCATATTTCTTCAACTTTAAATGAACAGGCCAGAGCCTCAGTCCCATTCTCTTTGTTATTGTAGCCTTTATGACTTGTCAGTTTTTGTCAATTTCATACAGAAAATGATAAGCTATGGACTGAGTTATGTCCCTCCACAAAATATATATGCTGTAGCTCCACTCCCCAGTGCAATTGTAATTGGAAATAGGGCCTTTAAGGAAGTAATTAAAGTTAAATGAGGTCATAATGGGTGGAGCCTGACCGTGTAAGATTAGCACCCTTATAAGAGGAGACAGCAGAGATCCCTCTCTTTCCATGTGTACACACTGAGGAAAGGCCATGTGAAGACACAGTAAAAAGGCAGCTGTCTGTAAGCCAAGAAGACAGCTCTCATCAGAAAACTAGTCAGCCAGCATCTTGATCTTAGACTTCCAAGCTTCTACAACTCTGAAAAAATAAATTTCTGTTTAAGTTTGAGCTACCCGGTCTGTGATATTTGTTATGGCATCCTGAATAGATTAATTCTCTATGTTCATAGTGTTTAAAGTGAAAAGAAATCTGTAGGTTATCAGTCCCTCCACATCTGCTGTCTTTTCTTATGCAGTAATAGAGGCTTTAGTTGGGCACATGGCCCCACTAGGGATAAAATCCTCCCTTGTAGATATGGCCATTTTACAAAGTGTGACTTGAACAGAAATGAAACATTCAACTATCTGTGTCCTTTAAGAAATGAGCAAGCCTTCTGTGTCCTCTCTCCCCTTCCCAATGGCTGGAATGTGGAAGCCATATAAAGCGCTGGAGTAGCCATCTTGGACCATGAGCAGGAAGTCATCAAGGAAGATGGCAGAGTCATGGGTTCCCTTGTAAAGGAGAGCTACCCTACAAGTTCAAACTTCTACTTCACTGAGAAATCAACTGCAATATTACTTTATGCATGGTTAATTTTGATTCTACTTTACAGAACTCAAACTGATATTCTAATTCATATGATCACCCATTGCAGGGGTTATTAATCATTATCTGCAAAGGGCCATATAATAAATACCTCAGGCTTTGCATTCTCTGTTGCAACTACCCAACATTGTGGTTATAGCATGAAAGCAGCCATAGACTGCTATGAATGAATGAGCAGTACAGCTGTTTTCCAGTGCGATTTTATTCATAAAGGCAGGGTATAGGCTAGAACTGGCTCTTGGCTGCAGTTGCCTACCCCGACCTATTGTAATAATTCCTTTATCTTAACACTGATGGAACTGCTACATGCAGAGTTCAAACTATAGTCACACACAGCAAAGGCTTCACAAATATTAAAACTGTTCCCTAAATTCCCAGGTCAGTATTCTATCCATTTATCTCATTCTACCTCTCTGTAGTTATGTAATGTTTGCTCATTATAAGAGCCTTACTCATAAAAAATTCTCTGCTTTTTTTGTCTCTTTACTATCTTCATTGCATTTCCCTTTTTCTTTTTGTTCATTTTTCATGCTAAAATTCATGCTTTTTATTATATGCCCATATCCTCTGCTCTCATGGGTCACTTGTGTTATGTATTAGACATTGAATTTTATTAGGCCAAAGATATCCAGACACTATCTTTACTACTATCAACTGCCTCAGCTGTTTTAGAACTAAGGTTCTGAGTAGAGAAACTTCATTTATAACAACAACAAATATATAATGTTGTTTATAAGAACGAATAGAAAGCTCAGTGTGTATACAATCTTATGTAGACTCTATGTTCTTCAGGCTCATATTTGTACTGTCAAAAATTTGTACTGTCAAAAATTATTTAGGTGCAATTACAAACTTCCTGATCTTTCTTCAGTCAAGGATCTGAGATTAAAAAAAGAAAAAAAGTCACATTCTTATAACAGAGAAACATTTACTATGCTTTTATGGAACGATAAATGATCTTGATTACTCTATACCAATCACTCCTTGAACCTAAGACAGGAAAGTTATTTGTCTCTAACAAATGAATACCTTTTTTCTTAAACAATGAAAAACATGTAATTCAACGTATTTTCTACTCTTCCCTGTGATTCCAGAAAATTCAAAGCTGCTTCCAGCTTGTCTCTTCTAGCTAGGCATTCGAGTCTCCAGGTAACAGCTGCTTTCCTTCAGATGGTGTTCATTCTTTATATAAACCGTTTTATTCCCCAATTGCATACTGTGTTTGATACTGCTAATCTCTTCAATTACACTTTGGAGTCTCTTGGGACATACATCAATTGTATAAACAGCAACACGAAGTAGCTCTCAGGTGACCAGCTGGAGAGTGTCACATTCCAAAGAAACATTAAAAGAAGGATCATTTCAGTAGTATCCTCAGATCTTCTTGAGTCTCACAAAAACAAAGGGGGGGGGTGTCAAATCAAAAGGAAAAGGCTCAAATGAATGCAAAGGAAGGCAAATGATTGTTCCATATAGGTATGCCATGTGCGGCATCCTCCATTCAACTCTCTTCTAGGGCTTTCCACCTCCCGGGGCAGTATTTCTGGAAATACGTCCCCTGTGTTGTTTTTAAAAATGCCCTTTTCTTAATCCCATCCCAGACCTACTAAATCAGAATGTCAAAGAGCAGAGCCCAGTAATCTGCATGTTCATCAGTTCTCCAGGTGACATGAATGCCTACCAAAGCATGGGCTGCTAGCCTTTGAATTAAAGCCAGATTCCTTAAAGTTTAATACCTCGCAGATCCTTCTGTCACACCACCCTACAAATATGATGCTCCTACCATATGGATCCCCTGAGGTTCTCTGGATTGTTCCTGATTCCTTAAGCAGCACAGCTTCCTGCACTCTCTGATGAGAAGTTCCACCCTGACCTTGCCCATCTGAGATACTGCAATGTGTCTAGTAGGAAATAACTCATATATACCTTCTTCTGACACAGTCTTCCCTGGTTTTGCCAAAGCCACACACCCTAGGCCCACCATCAGGACCTTTCCCCCTCTGCTCCTTGATTCTCTGCTCATTCTGCCACAGAGCAATTAGCTAGGGCACTATATCACGATTCTGGGTTTTTAGTCTTTCCCTATTAAACTAGAAATTCCTCAGGGTGCCTGGGGAGCTCAGTCAATGAAGCATCTGCCTTTGGCTCAGGTCATGATCCCAGGGTCCTAGGATCCAGTCCCACATAGGGCTCCCTCTCAGTGGGGAATCTACTTCTCCCTCCTCCTGCTTGTGTGTGCTCTCTCTCACTTGCTCTCTCTCCCCTTTTCAAATAAATAAATAAAATCTTAAAAAGAGAAAAAGAAATTTCTTACAATATACCTGGTTATTTACTCATTTTCCCGCATGTACAGAGTTTAATCTAAAAAATATATATTAAATAAATGAGTAAACAACATGAAGTATGTTCTCTATGTGTCTGGTGGCTCTAATTACATGCTAAAGTCAAATGAAAAGTAAAATTCTGCTTGTTTAGCCCCCCTACTCCTATACAGTCAGAAACATAACAATAACTTAGTAAACTAGTGCATCAGTCTCTTTGCTTGGCATGTACGTGCTCTCCTTGAGAAATAACAGCACCTCTAATTTATGAACTGCCACTTTGAACTAACTCCTATTTCAGTCCCAATATCTCAATGGCTATTTGAATAGCTCTAAAAGGGTTCAAGACTTTTTAAAAAATGATGCCGTGGCTCATAGAACTATGGTGAATATGGTTATAAATTTCAGAAATGAGACCTCGGTTCTTTGTGCAGCCACATTTGGGTTCAGGGAATATTCCAACGATGGCATCTCATTTCTTAGGAAAGAGTGGATGCCCATATTCTACACTAATTATCAGGCCACATCAGACTCTCCTCCTCTGATGATAAAAGCTTTGGCTGCCTTTGAATAAAGTGCTTCAAAGTCTCCCTTTCATAAGATTTTTGAAATCTCAGCTCATTGAGACTGTCACAGCTTGACATACTCGTGAATTTGTCATACTTTCTGGAAGCCTTTCTCCAATCCTAAACCTGGGCTAAGCCAAAAATCTTCTACTGATAAGACTCTCCTACTAAAGGGGACGAGGCAGGGAGAAAGATGGCAACATGTCATAAAATAAGGAAAAATCACTCCATTTGGTCCAGGAATTTTAAATGTGTGTGTCATTTCCATGATTCCAGAAGAAAAGGGTTAAGTTTATCTGAGATGTTTCTCTGGGCAATGCAGTACCAGGTCCCAAATACAAAGTAGGTTGGTGGATGTATGTCAGCATCCTGAAAAGAAATAATGGGATATTTGAGAATAATTTAATTAAAACTTAACAATTTACTAAGGTATTTAGGGAAATCAAGTCAGGGTAGTGTAATACCCTGGGACTATCTACAGGGGGAGAGCCATTAGCACCTCAGACCTGAAGGGGCAAGGAAAAGAAAGTGGTTCTAGAAACTTAAGAGGCAATTAAAAGGAGCTGACCCAATACTGAGGGCCTCTGGTTTTCCATTGAGGGACATAATCACCCCAACACTTCAGACTCACTCCCCATCTTCCAAATCCTGCTGGTGTTTCCCATCACCTGAATTGCAGCCAAAGGGCAAGGAAATCCATTGTGTGTCATGTGTGTCAGCCTCAAGGGCCATGATGCAGCATGGAGAAGACAGAGGTGAGTTTCATGAGGCACACAGAAGGCATCCCAGGCTAGAGAGTCATAGGGAGGCTGGAAGTGAATATTGAACAACAGAATTTCCATTGCTTTTGTTGAAGGAATTGACGTCGGCTTTACTGGGTATGTGTACACTGTAATAAAGATTTCTTATTTCTTTTATTTCTTTATTTTTTATCACTCTAGTGACTTACACCTTCTCTGCTTTAGGTTCTGTTAAGGTTTTGAGAATCTGGATCAATGATAATGCATGGATACTGTGAAAGAATATTTTTTTAATGACACGCTGAAAGGTAGCAATAACAAATGCTTAACTTGGCAACTATCTGAGAATGGACAGTGTCAATTACATGTCAATAATGCAAATAAAGGGGCCACTGGGTGACTCAGTGGGTTAAAGCTTCGGTCTTCAGCTCAGGTCATGATCCCAAGGTCCTGGAATCGAGCCCCACATCTGGCTCTCTGCTCAGCAGGGAGCCTGCTTCCTCCTCTCTCTCTGCCTGCCTCTCTGCCTACTTGTGATGTCTGTAAATAAATAAATCTTTATAAAAAAATAATGCAAAAAATTTTTTTAAATGTATGCAAAAGCAACAATGGTCCCTCTATATCATTTACATCTAGAAATGGTTATGGTGGGATCCACTGATCTCAGGACCAACTCCAGCCATAAATCAAATCAGTGAAAATCTACATGGTGTGACTCAAGGTGTGAGCATCCACAGTGCCAGCTGGCCCCAATCTCCCCAAGCCAGTCACTCTTAGCTAGAATTCTGCCATTATAGAACAATCTTTGTGTTTCAAATGTCCTGGATTTGCTGGCATCCCATCTTAAAATTTGTGTACTCTTAAAGCACTATCAGAGTAGTTATTAGCATATTGAGTTAATTATGAGTAATAGAAATTAGATACTAACCCTATTTTACCCAACAACTGCCTATATTTTTTAAAGGTAAGAAAGCAGACTTGTGGCATAGGCCACTGTCTGAAGTAGACTGAGATGAGATGTCACCAGATAGTGAGACAATCTCTGGGTAGTGAGGGGACAGAAGGTGGCAGCTGGAAGTCAGGGTCAGAGGTAGAGGAGAGAAAGAAATCTAAAGGGAAGGAAGGGTGTCAAATAGACTCAGTACACTGTATTTGTCATATATTACATATTTTGTGCAAGACATCATGTTAAGCTGTCTCCATGCATTGTCTCATATAATCTTTACATCACTCCTGTGAAGGAGGCCTTATTAACCTGCATTTTTCCAGATGAGAAAAAAGAGGTTTAAGGAAGCTCAGTAACTTGCTTAAGGTCACAGAGCTAGTAAATGATGAGAAAGAGTGTGGATTCCACATCCTCTGCCTCATTTCATCTGAAATATGTTCATGTCCTCTCTAGCCCTCTCTGCAAGAAATTTAAAGAAGGGTGAATTAGGAATTAGAATAGAAGATTTTTAAAAAAGCCAAAACCAACCAACCAATCAAACAAACAAAACTTAGAAAAGGCCTGCATGCAACACACACACACACACACACACATACACACACACACACACACTGTCCCCAGAAGAGATATCCATTTATCAATTCATGTCTAACAAAGTTCTGTTGAATGCTTACTCCAGCCTGGGCTTATCCTTAGTTCAGGGATTGCAAGAGTGAAGAAATATTGCCCTCCTTCATAAGCTGGCAGTGGTGAAGACTCTGATCCATGTGTGTACTCAGAGAATACAAGAGCTGAGTTTGTTAGGGTGTTATAGACCAGAGAGTAAGAGTTTATGAATATGCAGGCTTAAGTAAATTTGGTGCTGGATAAATATGAAGCAAAAGAGGAAGCACTTATATCAATTAGTATAAGCTACACCATGCTGCGGTAACAACAAAAATCTCAGGGGCTTTACAAGGTGACAGTTTATTTTTTATGAATTCAAAGTCCTCTGTGAGGATTCTTGGGGAAAGCCATTTTCCAAATGACTACTCAAAGATCAAAGTGCCTTCCTCTTTATGGAGGATGGGAGAGGGCTTTCATTATTCCAACACAAGACCTCCTTCACTATTGCCAGAGCAGAGGAAAAGTGAGATGAGAATAATACATGGCATTTTTCCTAACTTGATCTGGAAATGAGATTCATCACTTCTGCTAAGATTTTATTGGCCAGAAATAGTTCCATGGAACCACCCACCTACAAGTATTCTGAGAAGAAGAGAGCCATATATTGGGGAAACCAAGTAATGTCTACTGTAGTACTTAACAGCAAATGCATACTGACTGTCTATGATAATACAGCCTATTATAGTTCAGAAACTATTTGTTATGTCTCTGACTATGACATGGAAAATCTCTTCTTAAGGGTGCCAAAGAAAACCAGGTAGGAAAATAGACCAGATGCTCATAAGAGAGGCATGGATATGGCCTAGTTCAATCTCCATCCCAGTTAGACAGTGGGCTTCTCTTGAGAACTGACTCTTATAGACAAAATCAAAAATCAGAGAGAGAGAAGCATTCATTTTTCTTCCTTGCTGCCATCAGAAATCTGTGGGACTCCCCTTGGCAGCAAAAGACTTCATCTTCAAGGGTAGGATTTTAAAAAGTGGTTTAGCTTTGGTCAAAGTGCATAGAAAAAAAAAAAAAAAGAGGAAAACTCCAAAAGTTGCAGTTCACAAATCAGACACATTAGAGGCTTGAAAACACTAATTAGTTCTTAGTCAATACACTGTAAGGCTACCCTGAAATTATGGCTAAATTGCATAAGAAGAAACATGTTTGGAACTGAGAGTGGAAATTGAGAATTTGGGAAATTAAACTCATTACTCTATATACTCCAGTTATGACTCAATTCTTTTTCATTGCCCCTTTTTGAACCTTTTCTGTGTCTGTTGTGCTCCTGAGCTGAGTAATGGAATTTAATATTAGGTTCTTTTTTTTTTTTCCAAGTGCAGGTGTTATTTGGTCTTGCACAAGAGTAGCAGGACATTTAACAACCTACACAAAGAGCCTTAGACAATATTTAAGGAAATGTTCCTTCCTTACAGGCTGGGGTAGAGTCATTTCGAAGGAGAATGGTAAAGAGCATGGAAGGGTTGACAGGGGGATGAAGTGTACTGGAAGCAATGAACGAAGAGGCAAAGTGGGAATGGTTAGATGACTGGCTAAGAGGCTGGAGGTTGGCATGTCACAGCTGCTCTGACAAATAATGTGTGACCTTGGGCAAATCACTTCATGTGGTGAATGTTGTGATGTGCTACCCAGATTCTCCCTTCAGGACTGAAGGACCCATTTCCTTCACTGCTGGGAGTAATCCAGGCAGAGAACCTTAGCTGTCAACACTTCCAAAGATTGCTTCAGGTGAAGGGTACAGCTTCTCCCAGGCAAGTCCACATCCAATGACTAGTCTATGAAGAAGCCTGGCTGGACCTCTTGCCCCAACCTGGGATGGCTTAGAAAGGCCATTTTTACCTCCAGGGGTAAAGCTGGGACCTTTGAAGTCAGATGGGGCCTTTGTTAAGAAGGCATCGCTTCTCAGCTTCTCCCTTTGCCCAGTTCTGCTTCTTTCCTCTTGCTCACACAGGTGTTGATCCCAAGAATATTCCCTGATAAACGTCCTGCTCCTAGTCTCCACCTCAAAGTCTCTTTCCTGGAAAATCCATTCTGCGATGATACATCCAACTGGAATCTATGAATCTAGGACTCAGTTTCCTGTTCCAACTAGGGAAAAAAACAAAACAAAACAAAACGATCTTGAAAGAGCTGTGGCCTTTCAACATGAGGCTCATGTATGGACATGAGAAAGACTATGGACAACCTGAAACTATACATGAAGTTTTGTGTAAAGGAGCCATTTCCTGGGGAGATGAGTTGACCTTGACAGACTGCCTCAAGTGTTTTTCACTGTAACAGATTAGGATTCACAGATAAGAGATGACCTCTTGCAGGCACTTTAATTGCAATATTCCAGGATTTCACAAGGCACAGGGTGGGGTCTTCAAGGGCTGCTCTGTGTGCTCCTAACTTGCCACTATGAAAGTCAATTCAGGGGCACCTGGGTGGCTCAGTTGGTTAAGCAGCTGGCTCTTGATTTTTGCTCAGGTCGTGATCTCAGGATTTTGGGCTCGAGTCCAACAAGTTTGGCTTGGTGCTCAGTGGGAAGCTTGCTTGAAGATTCTCTCCTTCCCTCTCCCTCTGCCTCTCCCCCTGTTGTGCATGCTCTCTCTCTCTCTCTCTCTCAAATAGATAAATCTTAAAAAAATAACCCAATTCATATTTATGAGTTAATGACAGAATACATTTCTCAGAGAAAATGTATTCATTTTGACAGTGTTCCAGAAATAATTGTCTAGCCTTAATTTTTAAACTTCTGAAAGCGCTCTAAGCATAGGCATTTCATTGGTGGAAAAGTGAATCCAAACTGGCTGGTCAGAGAGACAATGTGAAATAGGCTTGTAATCCTTGTTCCTACAATTCTAGAACCAACCTAGAACCAGTTCTAGTAACACAGTGACCTGCTACCCTCACCATAGCCCACTACAATGAGAAAGAGATTTGTCCCAAAGAGAAGAACAGAAGCATTCTGTTCTTGTGTGTCTACTATATGCCAGGTGATCTTATATACTTATTTTATTTAAAGCTCAGGCCAACAGGTGAGCAGGCATTATTATTTCCATTTTCAATAGAAGGAAACTGAGACTTGAAGTTTGCAAAATTTTGTTCAAGGTCACAAAATTAGCAAAACTGACTTGCATTGAAACTCAAGTTTGTCCGGTCCACTTCCCAATTTTGGACATATTCTGACATACCACTTTGCCTCCTTAGACTATGTCAGACCCTCATTCCAAGCTCCTGGCAGGAAACAGCTTCTCAGATAAAGCTGGCTACATATGGAAACAGCAGCCAGAACACCAATTCAACTACTAATGCCTCTGCTCTCATCTACCTGATGCCAAGAGTGTTCACAAAAGATTTCTGTGAAAATAGCAGTCGGGGTGGTGGGGGGGACATTGGCCACTGGTAGAAAAAATAATGTAGGTGAACTGATGAATCTTTTCCTAAGTGTTCAACGTTTAGGAGCAGAGGGTTAAAAAAAAATTATATATTTGGACTAGGTCAACAAAATCCAGGCAGGAATTTGTGAGTTAATGTAATGCCAGAAGTAGTCTACTCCCATAAAAGAAGGAGTTACTACTATTATTGTACAGCATTCGTACTATTCACCTAAATGGGGCACATAGTAAAACCAAAAAGTCTACTTTATTGTCATATTTTTTAATCTTTTTTTTTGCTATTATAATCACTAGCATTATGATCTCAATAATAAGCACTACCTCTTACCTATGTGTAGTAGATGCCCACTTTAATCTCATTTAATCCAATACCATCTCATTTAATCCAATAATATTGTGGAAGAAGGCTGAGGAAGTATTATCTCCACATAACAGATGAAAAACCAGAGGTTTAGAGAGCTTAAGGGATTTGGCCAAGATTTCTTAATAGCATTCTGACTTGAAGGCTTTCCACAAATTTATTAATAGGTAAAGGAAAAACAGAGCCACATCAGTGAGCCCAAACTATGCAAAGAACTCTATATTAACTCCCTACTCCATATTTCTACATAGCAACTAGAGTGTTGATTTCAAAATGTAGACCAGATCTTGTCATTTCCCTGCCCTCAACACTCCACCCTACAGTGGCTTTCCATCACACTGAAATAATTAAAAATCACTTCTCTGGCCTAGGTGGTCTTACAGGATCTGGCCTACTCACTTCCCTTGTCCACACTTGCTCCTGGTTCTTGAACCAATAAGCATGCTCCTTCTTAGGTTTTTGTATCTGCTTTTCTGTCTCTTGGAACTATTTCTCCTATCTCCATGAAACATTTTCCTTATCATCGTAGCTGTAAAAGCACCCTGTTATTCTCTTTCCTTTGACCTGGGTTTATGTTATTAAAAGCTCCTAGAAGTACTTAAAAATTATATTATACATGCATTTATAGATTTTCATCTGTTTCATAGTCATCATTCATATTTATGTATTTATTTCTCCCCTAGAATACGAGTTCCATGAAGGCAAGAATTCTCTCTGCTTTGTTCACTGTTAGATCCACAGTACCAGACTTAATAGTTCCTGTTTAATAAGTACTTGCCAAATTTAAAGTAAGTCTTACTGAAAATATCGGTTAAGTAGTTGAGATTATAAAGAGCAGATTATAGTTTTCATGTATGCTGCTGTGGGCACTTCCTTTCTTTTTAACTGGAAAGGTCTTTGTGAAATACATGATGTAGTATAAGGCTTTTATGAGAAATGGTCCCATCCTGGCTTTATCACTTCCAACTCCCAGCTTCAGTGAGTTATTTAACTTTGCTCCTATTCTAAAACTAGATTTCCTTATCTGTAAAATGGACATAATTGTAGTAGTTGTAGTAGTTGTGGGAATCAATAAATTACATGGGGGCACCTGGGTGGCTCAGTGGGTTAAAGCCTCTGCCTTCAGCTCAGGTCATGATCCCAGGGTCCCGCATCAGGCTCTCTGCTCAGCAGGAAGCCTGCTTCCTCCTCTCTCTGCCTGCCTCTCTGCCTACTTGTGATATCTGTCTGTCAAATGAATAAATAAAATCTATAAAAAATAAATAAATTACATGCAAAAGGCAAGCAGTGTCTGACACACTGGGAAGTGCTGAATAAATGTCAACACCAAATGGATAAAGAATATGTAGCCCATAAATACAGTGGAATATTATTCAGCCATCAGAAAGGATGCCAACTTTTATATCAACATGGACAGGACTGGAGGAGATCATGCTGAGTGAAATAAGTCAAGCAGAGAGAATCAATTATCATATGGTTTTACTTACTTGTGCAACATAAGGAATAACATGGAGGACATTAGGAGAAAGAAAGGAAAAATGAATTGGGGGAAATCGGGAGGGGAGATGAACCATGAGAGACTGTGGATTCTAAGAAACACAGTGAGGGTTTTGGAGGGAAGGGGTATGGGGGGGGGAGCCTGATGGTGGGTATTAAGGAGGGCACATATTACATGGTGCACTGGGTGTGTGCAGACACAATGGATCCTGGAACACTGAAAAAATAAAATTAAATTAGAAAAAAATAAATTAAAAAAGTAGAATTATAAGAATTATAAATAATTATAAACATAGGTCATTCCAATTATTTATTTCCTCATTCTTCATTCATGTACTAAAGAGCTAGGCACTGGAGGAGCGCGAATGAATAAAATTTACTTCATGCTTTAGGACAGCCTGGGACTGGTAGTGGGGAGAGGGCATATATAGTATCACTTTCTCCCCTGGCCTACTAGAAGCTTCTACCATATACCATATATATACACACACACACACACCATATACCATATGTATATGTAAAATATTCTGTGAAATAAGTTGTAAAAATAAATTATTAATTCATGTAATCATTATTATATTTTTTTCTCATTTAATCCTCAAACACCACTGGAGACATAGCCACAGAGAAACAAAGATTTGAACCTCAAAAACTGTGTGAAAAGGAAGGCAGACATTTGTCGACTCAGATACTGACCCTGGCTGGGGACCTGGTTAGTGGTGCCTGCACTGTGTCATAAAAATGCTAGAGTCTTAAACTGTCACACTTTCAAGAAGATTCTACCTAAAACTTCTGGTTCCAATTTCTCTTGAAAGATTGGCTGGTCTAGCAACACTGGAGCAGCATTTCCTTCTGACTACCAAACTCAAGCTGAGGAGTGGCTGTCCCCCCTTTCAATCAACTCTCCAGATTTTATCAGTTGTGAAGTTTTTTTCTGTTCTCTTTCCAAGAGGCCAATGTTAACATCTCCTACAATGACTGGAGCTTTTTCATTTTCTCCATCTAACCATGTCAGTATTTGTTTTATATATATTTAAGGCTGTGTTGTGAGATTCATATACTTGACTGTAATACATTCTCAGTAAATTGCTCTTTTTATTATGATTGAGTGTCCTCTTGTTGTTCCTAGCAATTGTATTGCTTTAAAATTCGTTAGTATTGCTACCATGGTCCTCTTTCAATTATTACTTGCCTATTGTATTCTTTTCCTTTTTCTTACTTTCCTTACCCCTCACCTCCATTCCAGCCTTGATTCTTCCCAGAGCTGCAATTTTTTGAGGATCCCTTCATGTGCTCCCTCAACCCCAAAGCAGCAGATCTTGCCTTAGCATCTGGGGCTACCCTCTGATAGGCTACTGGGAATTCAGAAGACCAGCCATGTTGCCTGCAGAAACCAGGGGAATGGCTGGGTCTGAATCCTATGGGACTTGATTTGTATCTGGCTATGGTTCTCTTTCTTTTTTAAGTTTTCTCTTTCAAAGCAAACATTTATCCATCCTTACTATACATAAAATTCAAAGTTGGTTGTGACTACTTTTCAAGGCATGGGCTCTACAAAACATACAGACTGAACATATCACATATCCAGGGTATGTGATAAAGATGGTGCCAGATAAATAGAGGCAGTTCGTAGCTCTGGGAGGGGTAAATGAGATCTTAAGACCTTTCCTCAGCAAAATCAGCAGGGCTTAGCATTTAAATTCCATGAGCAGCTCCTTCTTCTATCCTTCATAGCTGGAGAGCTGGCAGTGGAATATGAGTATTACTCCCAGGGTCACAATAAAATTAAAGGACAGATGCCTTTAAGTAAGTTGTAGATCATGAGTATAGGAGTTATGTGAGTATATATGATGATTATACCCCCAGCCTCAATGGCATATCTCAGATACTTTATCAAACCATCAGTATGTTATTTTGTTCATCAATAATGCAGTGATATTAGAGAGAGAGGGAAAGAAACAGAAAAAAGCAGAGATTGAGGTAAAAAGAGCTGACAGGAAAAAATAATTTACCACGAAGTTAAAAAATGTGCATCTGATTTGAGAGTCTAAATTTAAAACAACACAATGCTTCCCACAGACCGAAAATCAGCCTATCCTGCTATGTCCATTCAGATTTCCCTAATCTAACCATTTCAATTTATTGTTCACTAATTAGATAGAATTGTTGTCCAGAATAAAGAAATCACCACCCAGTAATTACTTCATTGTAAAATGTAATGAGCACCCCAAACACTGACACATACTGTAAAAATCGCAGCACAATAAATAGAACACTGTTTTCCAACAATAACCCGGCAGTGAATTCTGCTAGTGTATTTCTTTGTGAAACATGTTTATGTGATAGTCTTCCAATTTTATGGTGGAAGTTTATCACCATAAGGTGCATTTCATGACAGCCGAATAACTACATTCAGTTAGGCTTGTCACCATGTGCCTTCCATATCAAGACACATGCTGATTGTATCAAATACTGTTGACTGTCTTAGTGCCACGAATAGAAAAGATGATTATACTGTTCTGTGTAGATATGATGCAATATTATTCACATTGCAAGAAATCGAAGGTCAAGGTTGTCTAATGACAGAAAGATTGGGGATTGAAAGCTTCTTAATGCAGTGATGATTCACTAATGGGCGGATGACAGGTGGACCTTAATGTGTAGATGATTCTTTATGTAATGGGAGGGCTAGAGGTATATGCATATCAAATCCCTGAGTGTTATTAGGGTGGGGATATAGGTTGTTAATTTATCTTTTTTAAAATAAATCAAAGCAATGTTTTAAGCACCCCCATCAAAATGTGTTTATCGCAAAGGATTGTACTAGAGCACAAGAGATCTAAAATTTTGCCTCTATCCTGCACACACACATTCTGTGATGGCATTGGCAAGTAAATGACTATGCCCTACACCTTGGCATTCCTTATGTTTTGGGTTTTGGCATAGTGCTATTGGCTTTTATTCTCATCTAGAATATACTGCAAGGCATATCTTCTTTAAGCTCTACAATCAGATTGATGTCTATAAAATAGCAAAGATTACTAGCTATTTAATCAAACTTGAAATTTATTTACACGCCATTGTCAAACAGCTGTTAAGGTCTTATCCCAGCTTTGTAACTCATACAAAGTAGATGACCACAGAAATTTAATTTCTCAAAATCTCATTTTGATAGTTTATATGCACTAACCTGTTACCTTGTTTGGGTCTCACAGTTATTTCATAATCATGTAGTATACCTTAAAAAAAAAGAATAAAAGATATTCACCAGAACGGTTTTTACAATAGCATATTCTCCATTATTTTTTCCTTCACATCCATACTGATGAGCTAATTTTAAAAAAATCATAAAATTGTGATTTCAACACTTTACCAGATCAATGCACAGTTAATTTAAGAAACTGAGAAAATATTGAATGTCTGTTGATACAACAGCTATGTCATGGGGACTATATTAGCTTTCAAAGGATAAAGGTTAGTTTGGTATAATTAATAACACACATGTGTTTATTACTTAAAGGATATCTGCAATTCGATAAATGAATGGACTTTATGAACATGATCCACAAAGTATCCTGGAAAGAGCCTATTAGTAATAGTCAAAGGGCCAAAGTGAGAGGCACCTTAATCTGTAATTAGGGCAGGATGCTGGATGAAGGTCCAGCTAGTAGAGAGAGAAGAATATATTCAGACGTATCAGTCATGAGGAGTAGGAAAGATAGTATTTTCCATTAGGTGGTAATTGGAAATAGTGTCTTCAAAGAGTTCTGAGAGCAATAGCAGGCTATTCCAATAACTGGACAGGACTAGGAGATCTGAGAGAGGAACTGAATTGCAGTTCCAGGCTCTTGACTTGTTGCTGTTGCTACAGACCATTATGGGTATCGAGGCCTCAACCAGTCCTACAGTCACTCAGCACAAAGAGAAAGAATACACAGGGCAGATAAAAAGTACATGTATGACTACCCTTTGGATGGGATTGGGCAATGATGTGCATTATTGCACAGGACAAGCCCAAGAAAGCTGGGGCAGGGGAGAAGATTATGGAAAGGAAACAAGGAAATAATCTTTGTTCTACAATGAAAAAGATGGATGAATGCAGAAAAAAGAATAAAATTGGGCTTTAGAAGAGTAAGAACTACACAGACTAAGGCTCCAGGGATGGGTCATGGCCCACAGAACTCGGTGGTGGTGGTGGGGGGTCTATGTCAGACGATGTTCCCTATTCCCCAATGTCTGATATAGGTGCTCTTAGGGTGGGCTTGTAGGAATAAGTATTAAATAGAACAATCTGCTATATTTCTCTTCAGCCAAACATAAGTAAAGAATCAGGTTATTTATTTCAATTGTCCTAACAGCTTAATTATACATCCATTTGGTGATTTAATAAATCCTTGCTCATTTACCATTATGCCAACTATCATTAATCAAAGTAACACAAAACTAGTAATAATGCAATAAAAGGTGCAATATGATCATGATAGTTGGGTATTATGGAATATATGAGAGTAGGTGAACTTGGACCTTACCAAAAAAATTATTCTGAACTTAATGTGTGGTGGGGTATCTCCTCATTATTGATAAATTAGAAATGCCTGGTTTTATCCAATAACCCAAGAGTTATCTCTTGATTAATTGATGCCACTACGGTGGCTTCATTTTTATGTTTCAAAATAAATGCAACCTTTATTTTGTATAGAATACTACATTGGATAGTTGCTAGAAAAGAAATCTTTAGTTAATGGGTTCACAGTCCCTAAAGCCTCAGTTAAGAAGTATATATTAACTACTTTCTAGGTGATTCTACAAAGCATTTTTGGAGAGTTTTAGCAAAATCTGATCTAGAAATGATACTCACAATTTTAAATTTATAGCTCAGAAGACATTTGTTGCAAGCTTAAACAAATACATTTAAATTAATGATTTTTGGGGATGCCTGGGTGGCTCAGTGGGTTAAGGCTCTGCCTTCGGCTCAGGTCATGGCCTCTGAGTCCTGGGATGGAGCCCCAAATCGGGCTCTCTGGTCAATGGGGAGCCTGGTTCCCCCCTCTCTCTCTGCCTGCCTCTCTGACTACTTGTGATCTCTCTCTCTGTCAAATAAATAAATAAAATCTTCAAAAAAATTGAATGGTTTCTGTATCGACTAGATTATTTTTTTCACCTGAGGGTAGAAGTTTCTTCCAGTGGAGTCTGCCAACCCAGATATTTCTGTGATATAATGTGGACTTCTCAATCTCGTTGCTTCTCCTTGGATTAAAAATATCAGTGTTTGCGCATTTGATCAATGAAGTGGAAAGAGCTGGATTGGGGGAAAAGAAGTGATCAGGATGGTTGAGATAGGAGGTCACTTGGCTCAGCCACCACCAGTCTCTACCACCAGCCAAGCTGAGGGAGAAGCAAGATTCTGATTACCTTCATCATTACCGACCCTGAAACACACTGACACCAGTGTGAAGGGGGCAAAAACATGAAAGTATTTGTTGAGCCTGGCTTGCTGGCGTGAAACTGCAACACAGTCATGAATTACATCAACCTTCTATTCACTTTTAACCACTTATTATCTTTTGGAACTTCAGTTTCCTCAATTTGTAAAATCCGAGTTCTTTGAAGTTAGATATTTTATACATTTCATTATAATCTCTGGTACTAAGAATCTCTGAGACATTTAAATATGGGAGTAGAGTTGCAAAGAGAAATATAGCAGATTGTTCTATTTAATACTTATTCCTACAACAACCAGCTCTGGGTCATTAACTGATAACAAGGATCAATGATTTTCCACCATGTGTTAATGAAATATGTCCAGAGCTATGGAGTGAATGTTTCCAGAACACGAGAATTCATTAAGGAATGCTGTGGGAGAGAAACTACTTGTGCAGAAAGGAAAGGGGCAAATCATAACCACAATAACTGCAATAAATAGAAACAGAAACTTCTTACTTCTTGCCTAAGAAATGATTATTCAAAGAAGGAAAGAGAAAAAAAAAAAACAGGAATGATGAAGAGAAGGTAAGCAGAGAGAAAGACAGAAAGAAAAAGTGAATTGACAACAAACCTATCACAAAGAGCTTACAATCTGCCAAGGGCAATGCAGCAGCTGAACTTGAGTGTACACGCCAAGAGGTCACTGTCCACTGACACCCTTTTGACGATTTGATCCTCAGGGTTTCCATTAAAACCCACGTGGCTGTCATATCTCAGACTGTGTCAGAAGCTTGAAAAGAACAGTTTCTGTCCTCCAGCTCAGTAGCCCCCCTCCCCCTCGTTGATTCAGACAGGGATTTGCAGGGCACCTCCTGCAAAGCCACCATCCTGGCTGAGTCAGAGGAGCAGGCCCTTCTTGGTCTCAGAGTCAAGCCCCACTTTGGGTGTAGAGATTGCTTAAATAAATGGGGGTGCCTGGGTGGCTCAGTAGGGTAAGCTTCCAACTCTTGATTTCAGCTCAGCTCATGACCTCAGGGTGCTGAGACTGAGCCCTGCAGGCTCTATGCCAGGCATGGAGCCTGCTTAAGATGATCTCTCTTGGGGCTCCTGAGTGGCTTGGGGGCCTGGGTGGCTCAGTGGGTTAAGCGTCTGCCTTCGGCTCAGGTCGTGATCCCAGGGCGCTGGGATTGAGGCCCACATTGAGCTCCCTGCTCAGCAGAGAGCCTGCTTCTCCTCTCCCTTTGCTGTTCCCCCTGCTTTTGTGCTCTCTCTTCCTGTCCCTGTCAAATAAATAAATAAGTTCTTTAAAAAAGGATGCTTTCTCACCACCCCCTGCTACTCCCCCACCCCATTTGTGCATACGTTTACACACGCACTCTAAAAGATAGAGGTAAATAAATAAATAAATCTTTTTTAAAAAGGCCAGCAGATGGGGGTGGGGGTGGGGGTGGGAGGGTGGGTTGCTGACCAGATGGAAAATGCTACCAGGAAAATCAGAAAATAAGTCTTCACTTCTTCAGTATGTCGGAATTTATTGCCATTAGTCATCAGGAGCTTATAACTCTCAGCAGCAGGAAACAGAGGCCCAAAATGCAGACGTAAAAGAAGAAAGCTACTGTTTACAATCAGATTTCCTCCTCCTGCTTTGCACTAATGTTTCTCTAAGGTCAGCGCAATGTGTGCCCGTGCTAGAACACAGGGCAGTTGGATTTCAACGCGAGAACACAGAGCAGAGTTGGGCTGCCTAGTTGTCTCAGCTGTGCCACCCCAGACAGCCGGCTCCCTGCATTTAGGAGAGCTCAGCCAAGGTCAACAAAACCATAAGCCAAGGGTTATATTCAGCGGGACCAGAAGAACCACAGATTCTAAATAAATGCATATGGTTTTGAGCCACTGCATTTTGTAGTTGTTACTCACCATCACTGTGGCCTTAGGCTATCACTTGAATCATCAACTAATGTTTTCATAGAACTCTTGAATTGATTCTTGGTACTTTACATAGTAAAAGTAGCCATACCTTAATTTACTGAATTCTTTCTACATATCGGTGTTTTGTATTCATTCACTCAGTCATTCATTCATTCAACAAACACACGTCCAACACTGCCACATAGTGTTACCTGTTAGGGATGCAATCATGAATAAAAACAGAGGCCCAGCCATTATAAATTTAGTCTAGCTGGGAAAAAGTCCCAGTCTGGTTGGGAAAAGATGTGCCTTAAATCACCTTACAAATGTATAAAAACTGTGATAAAGGCTATGAAGAAAAATTACAAGGAGTAGAGTTTAGAAAGGGACTTTATCTAACCTGAAGATCAGGAAAGGAAGAATTTTTTTTTTTTTTAAACACCACTTGAGAGAAAGGGGAAGAGCATCACAAGCAGACGAAATCCTATCCCAAAGTCCCTGAGGCAAGAAGGAGCAGGACTTGTTCAAGGAACCTTAGGGCCAGGGCCTCTGGTTGTGCCCAGGGCTAAGGGAGATGGGGTGGGAGCAGGAGAATGCCCGAGAGAAGCTTCTAGAGGGCTATTCTCACCGCAGTAGAGTCCTTGAAGAGATTTTTACCTTCAGTACTCAATACTCCCCAGGCAAGTTGGTAGTTTTATGATGTCCATTCTACAGACTAAGAAGCTAAGACAGGAAAGCTAAGGAACTGGGCCAACTCTGCCATCGGATGTCACATCCAAAGCCAGCACTGCAGTACTCAGCTCTACATAGGTCCCTTGTCCCTGATACTTACATTAACTTCTTGAGCACAAGCTGTATACTACTCTGTTGTTTCCACCCCTTTTGGTCTTTCACAGAGATGAGACGAGGCAAAGAGACCTGAGAGCCAGGTCAACGTGGGTTCAGAGGCTGACCTTGCCTCATGAACAAACTATTTAATTTTCCTAAACCTCTGTGATTTCATTGTTTCAGGTTAAAAAGGGAGATATACCTCTTTTCAAGCAGGAGCAATGGGGACATATGACTAAGGGATTTGCAAAGGAGTGGACACTCAGTAAATGCTGGCTGTTGCAATGACGACCAGAGATTCCACAATGGAAGATGTGTACATCTAATGTTGACTCATTATCATCAAAAGGCAACCAGCCCAAGGATACTTATAAGTCCAAAAACAACATTGACATTGAACTTCACTGGGGATTAAATGGCTCAGTTAGTAAAAAGCCCTACTAATTTCCCAATTCACAGCCAGCTCTGGAAAAGGCCTCAGGTCTAGGCCTGTGGCCTTAATGATTTACACATGTGCACCATCCGTCCCCTTCAGCATCCTCTGATGGGAGGATGGTCGGGGGTCTCTTCAAAGCTCCCTCACACCAGGCGAAGTAGCAGTCCCAAGGTGACTCCAGGAAAATGCAAGTCTCTGAATTTCTCTAATATTACCCATTTCTCTACAAGTCTTGCTTCCTAACCACTATCTCCCTGTTTGGGTTGAAAAGCCTAAATTTCCTTGCTGTGTAATAGCGTTTGAAAAAAGCATACAGCAGAATGTATACATGACCTAAGGAACATTTACTAACTGACTGGTAAGATAAAAAGCAACATCAAGTAGTTGACATCAATACAACAGCCTAATTCTAGCACCTAATACAGGGTTCGGTCCATAGAGGGGCTCATTTAATGAGTTTGAGTGAGTGCCCTTATTGTATAATGGTGAAGAGCGGGGCATCTGGATTCCTTTTACTTCTGAACTGTGTGAGCTTGGGCAAGTTACTAAGCCCCTCTGAACCTGCTTTGTCTGTAAAATGGGGATAATAGCACTTGCTGGGTTTAACTGATGGGATAAGGAATGGAGCCCTTTTCGTGGCATATCTGGCAGGCTGTGTGCTCTGTATACTGTAGTTATCTTTCCTGCATGGGTGGTGTGAAGACCTCCCAGAGAGGCCTCCAGCAGACACGGTGTGTTGATTCCCTCAGGTAGGGGAATGCCGCATACAGTCAAGTTTTCAATCCTGAAGAAAAGGGCTTCCTTTCTCAGGCTCTCACCAGCCCCACCCTGAGCCATTTCCTAATGGTTCTCCTCAAACATATAAAACCCCATCACTACTTTTTCCCAGAGAGGGCCTCAACCAGAAAGCAACAACAAAAACCAACTTTAGTTCTCCATAATGAAATTCATAGTAAGCTAAAAATATTAGGGGGGAAACTACGAAGACGCTATTTTGGGAGGTCAATATTTGACTATTTCTGAGCTAACAAAATAATCCAAAGGAGCCTTGTGGCTCACCAGACAAGGGAACTCAAGGTAAGTCACTAAAAGTTTGTTATGTTTGAATTACTTGTTTGTTTTAATATTCTCTTTCAGAAGTTCCTTTTGGATCAGCCATGAACTGTGGAGTCTGGATCTGCCTAACTTCCTCTTCGTTCCCCAAGACCTCCCACAAGCTAGCTCACCTGGCTATCAAGTGTCCCTTCTGTTGTCACAGTCCCTGTGGAGAATTACAGAGCCCAGGAGGAAAAAAGACCTCAGCAGGCAAGCCCCTTCTTCCAAACACATACTGTCTTTGTCATGTATGTGCTACCTACACTGTGTCCCTGACTTACTTGGATCATTCCTTCCAGGGGTCCACAAACTGATCTGGGTACAAGGTGTATACTCATGCACCACTTTCTCTTTCACGACCTGGCGTTGAAAGTCAATCTCTTTGAATTACACAGCCTGGACCTCAGGAATCAACAACATTTCCTTTCAGCATTGTGACTCTCTGTCAGTCTATAATCCAGGGAGCCCCAGGTCCCCTGAGAAACTGCAACACTACCACATGTTCGTTCTGATCTTGCAAAAGCTGTCATGAAGTTCAAATCCCATCTGACATGCAAAATGTCTTGGAAAACAGTCAATCACTCTGCAAAGTTTATTATTACCTCCCTGTGCAAGTAAATAAGATGTTAGAAAAAAACTGTGGCCTCACTCACTTGATCCAAATTAACTTTGAAATCTGATTTATTCTTAGCATGCTAATTTAGAAGTCCTGAACATGCAAAGCCAATGAGCATTGAGTCAAACAAGAAGTCAGGGTAGAATGTATTTGATAGTTTCCAGGAACGGCCCACGTTTGGAGGGTCAGAGAGAAGTCTGGGAGTCAGGATACCCTATCCCAGCCAGGCAGCCTTTCTGTCGCTACGTGGTTTGGCACATGAAAACTTTGAAGGTAAAAAGAAATTAGAATTTATTGACTACTTTTAAATTAGAGCAATATTTCTATTTGTGCAAAGAGTGATTCCTTTTGATTTAGGAAGAACAGCACTGATTTATGTCCTAAGAGAATTCAACCAGGCAGCTTAAAATGTAACCTAATAATGTAATTATGACTATTCAGGAATGCCTGGGTTTGAAAAAATAATAATATGGGCCACAAAGACCCAGAGAGCCTATACCTTTGTGACATTCACTGATGTAAGTAGTAACTCCTTCATTTAACAAATATTTACTGAATATCTACCATGAGATGGGCATCAGTTAACTGTAAATAAAGTAGCAAAAAATAGATTTGCATTAATTCAAACCATGTCCAGCAATTTAAATGATCAAGAGAACAATGAATCTAATGTAAGATAAACTTCTAGTTAATCCTGTAGGTTCAAATGCTCGGTGAGGAAGCACTGAATTTGGCTTCTGTCTCCATTTCTTCTCCAAACAAGACACAGAGTGGGAGAAAGAAGAGAGGGGTCAGGTCAGGAACCCTGTGTTCCACACATGACCCTGTCCTAAGCTCAAGGTTTGGCTGCTTGGATCCCCTCCCCTTCTCTGAGCCCCTGTTTCCTCATCCATGAAATGGAAGTGTTTTCTAGCTCAAATGCCTATCACTCTAAGCCTGTGGCTGTTTAATTCAGCTGCTGACAGTCTGTGAGCCACCTTCATTGTTGTGTGGGGCCCAAATCAGAGGACTCTAGGTTTTTTGTTACTCTTGTTCAGTTTTTTATTTGAATTTGTCATTCAAATTTGAAATTTCAAATTTGAATTCTCAATTTGAAAATTGATATATTTTGTGTAACAATCTGGATGTCTATCTATTCTCTCTCTCTTTTTAAAATTTTATTTATTTGTCAGAGAGAGAGCTCGAGAGAGAGAGAGAGCCAGAGGAGGGGCAGACAGCGGGAGAACTAGGCTCCCTGCCAAGAAAGGAGCCCAATGGGAGACTCCATCCCAGGACCCTGGGATCACGACGGGAGCCAAAGGCAGCTGCTTAACCAATTGAACCACCCAGGATCCTACTGAGCTGTGGTAAGGGCGGCTACTGCTTCTCAGTGGAAGTGGTATAATGATCTTGGAGTCTTCAGCTGCAGGAGAAATCTCCACATTCAGCTTGTCCTAGATTCCAGAGTTCTAGGCTGACTGCAAGGGAAGGCTTCCTAAGCAAATGGTTTTTTAGCCACACAAAACCTCATGCTTAGAATGACCCTTTACTTGGCTTAATGTTCTGTTGTCACCATCTTGAACTTCTTACTAATTTTAAGCAAGAGGCCCTGCGTTTTCATTGTGTTCTGGGCCCCTGAGATCCTGTAGCCTGTCTTGCTTGCCACCATCCTGGGGCTGGACTTTCCCCAAAGGCAATCAGATGGTTGCCTCTTGACCTCCAGTGTGGACAGTCAGCACTGGATTTTCTTACCATTCTGAGGTGATGCTGCCCCTGAACAGAAACTATTTCCTCCCTCACTCCCTGTATTCTTGTCTTAGCACATAAAGTAAAAATATCTGTCCTCTTGGAAGAACATCTCCCCTGGCTCATTCATTCCTCCCAGGAGACGAAAAGCAACTTATCTAATTGGTGAGATTAGAAAAAGGTCTTCAGGGCACCTGCATAAGCCCCCACCCAGACCCTCACACACTTGACTCTCCTTAAACAATTCAGAATCAAAGGTGGTTCTCCTCTCCAGCATCTTTGCTTGCTTGAGACCCGAGCTGTAGCAGCACAGGCTGTGAGTGTTGATTCTGCCATATAAAAGCTGTGAGACCTGGTGTAGCCTACTCAACTTACCTGTGGCTCCATGTTCTCATCTATAAAGTAGGGATCAAAACAGAATCTACCTCAAATGCTTGTTGGGAGAACTAAGTGAGTTTCTAATCTATACCAAGGGCTTAGAACACATATTAAGGGCTAAGCATGAGATTATTGACTGGGTGTGGGCAGTCAGGGAGGGAGGGAGTAGGAGCCCCACTGAGCCTCAACTCAAGCCACATTTTCCAATCCAGCGTTGCCAATACTTAGGTTGACATTTTGGTCCCTGGCTCCTGCATCTATTTCTCATATGGGTTAGAATCTGTTAGAGGAAAGTTCATGATTATGCCACAACACAGGCCAGTCCTAAAGCTTCATTTTACCTCTTTTCCAATCCCACCACCATTGTGCACATGAGTTATCACCAGTCCGAGGGGATTCCACTCTTCAAGCCCACAGTCTGGACATGCCAGCCATGGGCTTGTCATCCTAGAGTTAGAAAAGCTGTTAGAAATGGAAAGGAACTGGCAAACCAACTTCCAGATGACAGCATGAGGCAGAGAAGCCCAAGGTTGCCAAGGCTGTCAGTGGCAAATGAAGAATGAGATAGGAGTCAAGACAATGGCCATGCTGCTGGGCACTGTGGGAAATTCTCCCACCTCACGTGTGGGGAAAGATCACTGATCAGTGTGTGGCTATCCCTCTTCTTCCAACGATTACTGCAGAATGGTGACCTTTGGGGAGTAAGTCATTCTGTGATGAATGTTGAAAGGGACAGATGAAGACCCTCGTCTTCATCATTAGCAATGTGAAATGAGGGGAGAAGAGGAGGCACAGAGAAAAAGAAAAAAAAGAACAGGCTGTTCTTCCTTTGTTTGAAATGATGCTTGCAAGTCTCAGCTGTGAAGGAGACCTTGCACAGGCAGTATGTGCGGAGGGCAGGTCACACAGGGGTCTTCCCTCCAGGAAATAACCTTCAGCACCATTGTTTTCTAATATGGAGGATAATGAACAATACTGTTGATCCAATTTGCTCTTTTTCTCAGCGTAGAACTTTCCTTGTGCTGTCAGCCCTTTGGATTTATTGACACTACAGGGAGTTTGGAGAAATATAGGCATTACTTTGGCTTTTGGGCTCTTTGTTTCAAAAGGAATGTTTGACAAAAAGAAAAGGAAAAAAAAGCAAAAAGGCTTGGCAGTCACAATGGCTATTTCTCACCCTGGAAAGAAGGAAAAGGAAAGATGAAGGAGGAAATAAAATGGGGTTTTATTCTGTGGTTTTTCAATTAATGATAGAGAACACCAATCATTTTGGTGGGAAAAGTATTACATAATAGACAAAAACTCCAACCTAAAAATGGAACAATCTTTGTTATTAGCTTGATAGCTTTGCCCTGCAAATATCATCAGAGCAGCTGGCCAGAGTAATACTAGAATATATTAAAAATATATATATTGCTACCATTGATAGTACAGAACAACTCAGGTCAGGCTCCATTACTGAACACACCTAATATTGTTTTCTAAATTTTCAACACCTATTCAAATAGAAGCCTGAAAAGAAAAATTGCCTCTCACTCCAAAGCTTTAAAACACACAAAAAGGCACCATATTGCCACTTTAGGGACACATTTGTTCCCTGCTGTTGCTATTTTATATGTCATTTCAGTCCTGCAGTTAGCTATAAAGCAAATCTTTTCTTCTTCCGGAGAGGAATAAGAGCTGCCTGAAGGGAAACAAGAATGGGAAGCATCCTTAAAATGACTGATTTACAATTGGCAAGGAGATACAATATGAAAATTATAGCTTTCTCATTTTGAACATGGGAGCTTCAGCTCTTACTCTGAAAGTACCCCTTAGGGGCCCCCTATTGGCACAAGAGAGATGCTGTCATTTTGGGGTTTTCAGAAGATTTGGGGAAAAAGTAAGGTGTGTGTGTATGTGTGTGTGTGTGTGTGTGTGTGTGTGTGGTGTAAGTATGCGTGTGTGCTATGTTTAAAAATACACATATGGATTGGTGGTGGTGTTGTGTGTAGTGGTACTAAGGGTATGAATTCAGTAGGGGTTAGGTAGAATTAAAGGAAATGCAGAGAAGTTAACACATGCCACAACTCATTATGTACGGGAGGTGTTCCAGTCTAAACACAAGCATGGAATTCAGATATCTTGAATTGTAATCCCCATTCTGACAGTGACATATGGTGTACCCCTGGGCAATTCCCCTGACTGTGTTTTGACCCTAACTTATCATCTGCAATAAGGAAAATAACACCCACAGAAGAGGGATATTGTGGAAATTTGTTTATGTTACCAAAGGGCATGGGGGACCAGAGGTGAAGTGTTGAGGATAAGCCAAGGACTCTTTGCCTGTCAACAATTCATGTGTGGTTCACATGTACTTCCCATGGGTTTAACCTTCTCTTCATGACCTTCCCAAATACCCCTCTTGGGTAAAGTCTCGTAAAGAAGACTCTGTTTTCTCTCTCCTAAGAATACTGAGAAGATTCATAGATCCAGGTGTGATAACAGGCCTCCAGTGTGGTCCCATTGATCCTCGCCTCCTTGTACTCTCTCCTTTTTGTTGTTTTCTCCCACGCTAAATCACAGCTAGCTTATTTACCCAATGGAATATAGCAAAAACATGTGACTTCCAAAGCTAGATTACAGAAGGCATTTCAGCTTCTTTGGTCTCTTGGATTGCTTACTCTGAGGAAGTCAGCTTCCATGTGGTTATGATAGTTAAGAAGCCCCAGGAAGAGGCCCAAATAAAGAGGAACCACCTTACCAGCAACCCGAGTGAGCCACCTTGGAAATGTACCCTCCAGCCACACAGTCAAACCTTCAGATGACAGCAACCGCAATCAGTATCTGACTACCAGTTCATGAGAAACCTGAGCTACAACTTGCTAACTGAGTGGCTCATAAAATTCTGACTCACAGAAACTACAACATACTGAGTTGTTATTGTCATTTTAAGCCACTAAATTATGGGGTTATATATTACACATCAGTGCAATTAATGTACCTCCAGTAGATTAGGTTAGCACAGGTGATCCTGATGCCGTTCTATTGGAGAATCTACCTTGAAACTATTGTAATTTTTGAGAGACTGGTTGGGTTAGATATTGTGAGTGTTCTCAGAAGGCCAAGAGTCAACTGATCATTCATTCATTTATTCATTCGTTCATCCTTTAATTCTCCAAATATTTATTAAGCATCTGCTGGATCCTAGACTCCAAAATAGATAATGAGAGAGTAAGACCCCTTAAACATATTCCCATAAGAGATCTCACATGTACTGGTGGAAACAAATAAATAAACAAACATACATACATGTCATAATGTGGCAAAAAAAAATATGACAAGGAATCAAATAGAAGACATTGTGGGAGCCCCTGTTTAAGGGAGAAGTTAACTCTATCGTGAAGAATCAGGAGGGACTGCTCCAAGGAAGGGATTAAGGACATTCTCAAAGATCAGCTAGACGTTACCAATGTGAAGTAGAGAAAAGACAGGAGGCTGCAGTATGAAGGAGAATGAGCAGCAGGTACAAACACAGATGGAGCAGCGGTGTGTAGACAAGAAGGCCCCAAGTGCATGAACAGTGGCTGTAGAGAAAGGGATTGTTTCCCCTTGATTTATACCTCAGGTAAATGGTCCTTTCCTGACATAATTGCCCTGCTCCTATAAAGTCAAAGAAATGTTCAACTACACAAACTCTAGCACAAGCAATGAAACAGGAAGCCTTCACTTCCATATTCAGACACTCTTTCATTCTTTCCTCCAGTTCTTTCTCCTCATCTGAGACCCATGTGTTCTTCATTCCCTTTCACAGGCTATGTAAAGAAGTCATTTATATCCCAAGGAAAGTGCTCAGTGTATTGTGGTCATTAATAAAGCAACTGAGTTCTTTCAAGGTGATATGCTACCTCCTTCAAGAAGTTTCTCTGAGTCTTCCAAAAAGTCTGAGGCTTCCTAGGGTTCCAAGAAGACTTCATTCATGAGGGTTACCATAGAATCAACCAAACTGGATTGTTATCCATTAGTTCATCTGTTGTTTCCCCTATTGGACTGAAAATCTGGTATCTCAGTCTTGAATGGTACCTCTATTATTCCAGAGTTTAGTATACTCACAGATATGACAATGACTCCTTCATTTTCTCTCATACTTGATCCTATCCTTTATAGTCCTTTTTAATAATTATTTGCAAGTCTTCATGTATATATATTTTTTGAAGGGTACATTTGTTCAATATTCCTTACCTCCACCCACCCCACAAATGGTAATTGAATTTCTATGGTAATTACAACCTTGCATGCTTGCTTCCAGGTATCTATAAAGCCTAATGCAGTGCCTGGCAATTAAGTGGCCCTCAATAAACATATTTGGAATAAAGAAAAAATTTAGTTCAGTGATTGATATTGAATGAAAAAAAAAATCAATGTGGTTCCTCATTCCTCATTCTCATGTATATGTGAATCTTCTACTCTCTTGGACAATTAATCTTAGATACCAAAAACATGGATGCCATTTCTCAGTAAAGTCTAGTGAATTTTAATTTGGTTTAATAAATTAGTTTTTAGGGGTACTTAGGTGACTCAGGTCATGATCAGGATTGTGGGATCGAGCCTCATATTTGGCTCCATGCCCAGCATGGATTCTCTACTTGAGATTCTCTCTCCCTGCTCCCTTTGTCCCTCCCCACCTCCCTCTCTCTCTTTCTCCTAAATAAATAAATAAGGTTTTAGTAGGTTCATTATCTACCAGCCCATTTTCTGAAAAAACACATACAGAGCCTGATAAATATATATTTGTTGTATCTCTGTCTGTATCTGTATTCTGTATCTGTCTGTATCTTTCCATGAATTAGAAAATAAGCATTTTTATTTAATCATCAATCACTATTTAAATGTTGGGTTAACACTTAACATGATAGCAGTGAAGTGGCAAGTGGGATAGCAAAATGCCCCAGCAGGTGTAAAACCCACTGTGTTTTTACACTATGTCGAATGAACATAAATAATGCCTTTGACACAAATCTAACACTATTACCCTTGGATTTCTTTCTGCAAGCTGGGGTTGTGAACGCAAAGCCGCAGGTTGTTTCCTTAAGAAGGAATGTGTTTATGTGTGACTGGCAGCAAAATGATGTCAGCAGGGACCCCATCAGACATCCCTCCTCATGCCGCTGATTGGCAGGTGGAGGTTAGAAAAGAAACAGCAGGTCTTCCTGAGGCACAGAGGAGGGAGCAGAGACAAATAGGCAAGACACTTGTATCACAGAGCCTGGGGAAAGAGGGTCCTTTTGGAATAAGGGGTGAAACATTGGCCTTTAGCTTCAAGGAACCTAACTCAAGTGTGACTGGCATTTCTTAAAAGAGAACATTGGAGAAATGGGAAAAGCGTCAGCCTTGACCAAACAGAAGCCTGCCTGCCTTTCTGGGCAGTCATTCCAAGGCCACAGCTAAATGGGTGGGGTTGGACTGACAACTAAAAGGGAATTTCAGGACACCCAAATATTCTGGGGATATATCTTTAGAAAGCTGGAATGTAACATTTGCTAAGGTCTTCCTCAAAGAAGAGTTTTGTACATGGGGATCCCGCCAATCCAGGTAGAAAGGCTAATATGGAGTTATTTGCTTATTTATTTTGAATAAATAACATATTTACTTTCCTAACTATACCTCCGTAGATAGAAAAGTTGTGTTTTGGTTCAGAGTTAGAATCATAAAGCTACAGGATACAGAAAGCAGCAGCTAAATTAGAAATTGGGTTTTATTATTATAAAATGAGGGTGATTAAGAACTAAATTATAATCTTTTTAAAAAAGATTTTATTTATTTATTTGACAGAGAGAGAACAAGAGAGCACAAGCAGCGGGAGCAGCAGAGGAGAGGGAGAAGCAGGGTCCCCACAGAGTAGAGAGCCCAGTGTGGGGCTCAGTCCCAGAACCCTGGGATCTTGAACTGAACCAAAGGCAGACTCTTAACAGATTGAGACAGGCAGGCTCCCCTAAATTGTAATATTATATGTTACAAAGAGATAAGAAAAAAGAAAGCTTGTAACTGGATGGCATGATAGTTAATTATCACTGGCATGAACAAGGCCAGGGGGGTCTTTTCACTGAATGGGGGGAAGAGTCGCCCCTCTTGTGTTCACTGAGTTGGACCATTAGATTAAACTCTATCCACTCCTACTAAAATGGAGGTTGGGAGTAGGGAGGAATGCAGAAAAATCCTTCTCTCTGATTTTAAACCTCCTAGAGTTTTAAACCTTTCTCTATCATTTTATAAATACAACCTATTCATTAATTTTTGGCACAGAAAATGGGCAAGATTTCCCCTAAAACAGGGAGTACCAAAATTATGGTGGTATAGAGGGGGTAAAAAACCACTTAGGTTAGCTAATCCTGTGGCATAGTTTTCAAAGATGACACCATTATTTCAAGTTTTAGGTCTCCATTATGATCCATTATGGTTCTTCATTATTTAGCTTACTGCGGTGGCTAAGTGTATGTGTCAACTTGGCTAGACTCTGGTCCCTAGTTGTTTGGTCAAGTACCAGTCTAGATGTTGCTGGGAAGGTAGGTTTTTTTGTTGTTGTTGTTTAGACATTATAAGTATTTAAATCAGGAGACTTTGAGTCTACTTTTGAATAAAGCAGATTACTCTCCACAATGTATATGGGTCTCATCCAATCAGTTGAAGGACTTCAAAGAAAACACTGAGGACTCCTGGAAAAGAAAGAATTCTGCCTGTAGACTGCCTTTGGTGTAAGGATTGAAATAGCAACTCCTACTGGTATTTTCAGTCTGCCAGCCTGCTGTTTATACTTGCCAGCTCCTATGATCATCCGAAATAATTCCTTAAAGTCTCTCTGTGTCTATGAGAAAAAGAGTTTTTCTGTTTCTCTGAAGATCCCTGCCTGATGCACTCAGGAACCAACACTTGTACTAGCTTCAGCTAATTAATCTTCAGTCTTCCTAATGTTAGATGTTCTAAACTGTTTAGAGTTTTTTTGCAAAAGGTAGCAGCTGAAATGCCACATGAACATTGGTGCCTCCTTTGCCAAACCTAAGTCTGAGATTCAACAGCCTGAAATTGATTGAATGTCCTTTAAAGTAGAAGGTCCCAGAATAGCTTTTCTAATGGATTCAAATAAATATCAACCAAAGTTCATTTTATTTGTTTTGCTCTTAACCAATTTCATAAACTAAGATGTGTATGATAGCCTTGAACTTAAGTGACTTAATGAAGTACATCATTTAGCTTAAAAATGCTGTATTTTTCATTGTAATGCAACTATATTCACAAAGAGATATATATTTTCTGACACTAGGATAATTTCCTTTCAGCCAGGGAAAGAAATCAGAAATATTTGCTTTTTAAAAACTGGTTGATTCTTCCCACAGGAACAACAGGGTCTATTATATTTGTGAGGCTTGTAGGAAATATTTTGACAGGTGAGGTATCAAGATCTGGTTTGTTTTTCTCTTCGACTTCAGTATGAATCACATAATCTCAAGCAGTGTTCTGAAATTTGTGATTCAAGAATGACCTATATTCAAGGTATGAAGACACTTTCTTCAAAATGCAAGTGTATGATAATGGGGCCAATGAATCTGTATTTTCTGTAAGTGACCAAGGTGATACAATGTGTGACGTCTGAGGACAGCTAAGCTAAAATGATGAAGAGTTGGGCTAAATATTTTTGTGGGATAGAGATACTTCTTTAAGCTCTCTCTAAAAAAACTTATCTAATAAATAAGATCTATTGGTATTGGAATAGTATAGAACTCCTGATATCTTCAAGGTTTGTGGTGGAACTTCTAATTAAAAGTTTTCTAGAGATCCCAGTATTTAGAATTTCTATGACACTAGTATTGAATTAAATTTTCTCACCAGATCACAGGGCCGGATCTTCAGCAAATGGGTGCCTTATTAATGACAAAAGAATATGTGTAGGGAGCTACAACTTCAAAACTTTTTAAGTAGCGCCAGGTACAAAATTCATAGGTAATATAACACAAATAAACATACAATGTCTTAAAAATTAAGAAAATGTCTAATTTTACTAGGAATAAAAGTAATTTGTATTAAATTAAAAAGGATTTTCACCATTAAAATAATGGCCCTGTGAATTATGACAAGAGTTGTATACCTGGAAAAATGAGTTATATTATACTTGTGAAAAAATGCATTAACACACCAAACATGGGATGCCTGAGTGGCTCAGGTGGTAAAGGATCTGCCTGAAGCTCAGGTCATGATCCCAGAGTTCTGGGATCGAGTCCCCCATGGGGCTCTGTGCTCAGCAGTGAACCTGTTTCTCCCTCTCCCTCTGCCCCACTGCTTACTTGAGCTCTCTTTTTTCCTCTCTATCAAATAGATAAATAAAATCATTTAAAAAAAGACAGCTAACGCAGTTAAGTTTTATGTTCATATAATTATCAATAGATTTTTCATCCAAGGATATGTCCAGCAAAGCATTCAAAACTTGTGTGGATGTGGCAAGGTTGTTCATTGTGGGTGTGTCTCACACAGTACAAGGTGTCTAAAGAAAACTAGCCTGTGCCTAGCGAGTGCCAGTCCCTTTCATTATGGGAATGTTAAGAAGGTCCTGTATCCTTTGACACCTGCTACATAAGAGTCATATACATTCTCCAGCAGGAAAGGGACCTCAAAGTCCATTTTACCCATTTAGTGCTTGAATCTCTTCTGCAACATCTCCACCAAGTGGCTGTCTAACCTACTGTCCCAAATATGGCTATTCACATACTACCCTCACATTATTCAAATAGTCCAATCCCCTTCTTTTCTTATATCCCTGAAAAATGTGTGATGGTGAATATGGATGTTCAATCTACACAAATCCATGCTAGAAGTCCATATCATCTGTACTGTCTATATTACAGAGGGTTTGGGTGAAAATTTCAGTTATCGAAGTCCTGAAACAATTCTGGACATGCTTGAACACATCATCTTTAGCTCTTGCTATTTGCAGAAGGTGATTGTTAAATCATGGATTTGATGTACTAATTATTTTCTATATAAGTAAATGCAAGTGTGTAAAAAAATTAAAAGATGACCTACATACCACCTAAAATATCTTGCAGTCCACACTTTGGTCTACTAACAATGTTCTACTCTCTCCTTCAACATTCATGATGTGGTTTTTGTGTCCACTTACAAAAACTTTCTAAAGTGTTAACTGGAAGGCCTGTATATACACTCCTTAATTCTGCTTACTATGCACTAAGGCAGAGTTCATGTCTACACCTGAGCCTCAATTCCCACTTCCTGTAGGAGGAGCCAGTGTATCTGCTCTCCAGCTCCACAGCATTTTACCTCCTAAATCTCTTGAGTCATAAAAAGACAATATCTCATCTCCAGTCCTGGTCCTGTATCCTAGAGTTCTAGCCTCTTTTTCAAGGTTTTCTTCTCTAAATACCAGCAAGCGCTTATCTCTGATCAGCTGTTCTTTTGAAGAACATGGGTTGTGGAAACTTTCAATACTTTGCCCTGTTACAGGGGAAAAGATAGAGAACATGACCTGCTCCCAAGCACAAGGAGTACTAGCTAGCTATTTGCTTATAGTCTGCAGTCTGTCTGCTTGGGTATGAGTTAACATTGAGTATTTCTTTCATATCCAGGACCCTTCCACGCAGTCAGTGAGAGTTAAGAGAAACACGGTCTTCTAGAAATTTCCCAGACTTGAGATTAGGGTACTAAGTTTTCCAGTGATTACCAGTTCTAACTGAGCTTATCAGTTAAAGGAAACAGAGAGAGGGGAACCCTCTTGACACAGCTGGTGGGAATGCAAGCTGGGGCATCCACTCTGAAAGACAGTATGGAGGTTCCTCAAAAAGTTGAAAATAGATCTACCCTATGATTCAGCAATTGCACTACTAGGGGTTTACCCCAAAGATAGAAGTGTAGTGATCTGAAAGGGCACCTGCACCCCAATGTTTACACAGCAATGTCCACAACAGCTGAACTATGAAAAGAGCCCAGATGCCCATCAGCAGTTGAATGGATAAAGAAGATGTGGTATATTATATATATTATAGAATAGAATATTACTCAGCCATCAAAAATGAAATCTTGCCATTTGCAATGACATGGAAGGAACTAGAGGGTATTATGATAAGCGAAATAAGTCAATCAGAGAAAGACAATTATAAGATTTCACTCATAATTTAAGAAACAAAGCAGAGGAACATAGAAATAGGGAGGAAAAATAAAACAAGACAAAATCAGAGAGGGTGACAAACCACAAGAGATTCTTAACCATAGGAAACAAACTGAGAGTTGCTGGAGGGAAGAGGGGGTGAGGGGATGGGGTAACTGGGTGATGGGCATTAAGGAGAGCATGCGATGTGATGAGCACTGGGTGTTATATAAGATTGATGACTCACTGAAACTCTACCTCTGAAATTAATAATACACTATATGTTAATTAGCTGAATTTAAAGAAAAAAAAAAAAAAAGAAATGGTAGTGGCCAGTTTAATAATGACCTCTCCCTAAAATGCTTGCACTGTTAGCACTATTCCCTTTATTGTGTAGTCCTGCTGGTGAGGTGTCTTAGTCCACTTGTACTTCTATAATAGAACACTCTAGACTAGGGTGGCTTTTAAACAACAGAAATTTATTTCACTTTTCTGGAGGCTAGAAGTCTGAGATTAAGGCACCAGCAGATTCTGTGTCTGGTAAGACCCCACTTCCTCACGGATGGCCATTTTCTTGCTGTAACCTCACATGGTAGAAGGGGCTAGGAAACTCTCTGAGGTCTCTTTTATAAGGGAACTCATCCCTTTTATGGGGGCTCTTCCCTCCTAACCTAATCAACTCTCAAAGTCCTCACCTCCTTGATACTAAGATTTCAACATAAAATCTGAGGGGACACAAACAGTCAGTCCATAGCAAGGGGTTACTAGATCATACTCAAGAGAGTCCCTTCCCAGATTTTCCAAGAAACCCTCACCACCTGCCCCCAATTACTACAGTTGTTTCTATCAGAACCAAGCATTTTGTATCACCAGGCAACTTTCATTGAGTGCTGATTATATGTGCATTACAAAAATGCTAGTTGCTGCTCTGGGAAAAGCAAAGGATTAATAAACTGGAGAGAATGTTTTCACCCAAATTATTTGTTAGGAATTGGCTGTCCCTGAACCACTAAAGGAAAGTGGAAAAGACTCAAAACACTATGAAAAAAGAACCTGGAACTCTGGACAGGCACTCTAGTAAGGGCAGAGTGGAAGGCAGCAAGATACAGAGAAAAGGAGACGAGTGTCATATGTGCTCTTGGCAGTGTGACCACTCATGATCGGCCCTTCCCAAAATGATATGTAAATTTTTCTGAAACTCATGAAAGGCTTCTTGTAGATGGATCTCCTAAGCAAATCATCAGGGCATCTGAAATTTGGCTCTGGAGCGACGGGGATGATAAAAGAAATAACACCTATGCACTCAAGAGTTAGAAGCATAAGTTGACTCAAGCATTGCAAAATGAATTCTTACCTTTACAGAGCTTAAAATCTAGTGAAGGGGAGGGGTATATAACCATAAACCTAAAGGCATAATGAAATATTTAAACACCAAATTAGTGGTGATAAGATCAGAGGAGACCAGTTGATATTCAGAGGAGGGATAGCATCCCTGTAAGCTGAATGGTGGAGAAAAACATGACAATGAGGTCCCTGAACTGGCCTTTGAGATGAATTTTTTATCTTGGAAATCAATGGATTCATAAAAGGGCACTGACAAAATGAAGTAGAGAGCCTAACATGATTATTAGAATAAATTCTATGACTAAAATTATTTCATGCTTACATCACTCTTGTGAATGCTACCTGATTTTAAATTGGAATATCTATATGCTCATTGCAAACACTTAGACATGAATCCATGAGTAAGTTTCAAAGAAGGAATTCTTTAGCAAGAAAGCAGGAATATTTCTATTTCTTGAGGCTCTCAGTACATCAAAAATTTTGGCGAAACGCCCTATCACATTTATAAAAATTGTGGTATATTTTAAGTGCTTATACTTTACAAATAGCCATTTTTACTCTAATACAAAAATAATAATAGACAATGCTTATTGTTTCTAGTACTTAAAAGAGAAATTTTCACTGCACCCTCAACCATTCCACAAGGTACCTGTTATTATTATCCCAATTACACAGATAAGGATGCTGGGTCACAGAAAGATTCTGGGAGTTGCCTAAAGTGATAAAAGGGGCACCAGAATTAGAATGCAGGCTGTCTGACTGTAAAACCCACACTTTCAACAAGGGTACCATAAAATGATGTGGGTCTCCTCATTCGGGGAAAACATAGAAGCTAAAATTTAAGATCATCCAGAAATGTGACACCCCCCGCCATACACTCTCTGTGATTGGCTTTGAAGAGACCTGACACAAACAGTGTTGATATGTGTACATGGCTGGAAAAATTTTATTCTTGTAGTGGGGAGGATAAGGAGTTGGGGATCAACCCCCAGATGTAGAAGAGCAATGGAAGAAAAGTTCACCATATCCAGTTAGTACATATACATATACATATACAGCTAGTACCTGAACTTCTGTCCATGGGCTTTCTCCCTCTGGCATCAAATCCCACATCTGCACAAGCATGGGATGAAATCATGCCAACTGATTATGTTTTGCAGCTCTGCATAGGTTACTGTAAGTGCAAAGGGACAGTTGTTTCTGATAATTAAGTCTCAAAATTGACACCCCATTAAGATAAATGAAGACAGTGCATTCTTCCAAATGATATTATTTTAGTCTGCCTGCTGATTCAACAAGGTTAGCAGAGATTAATCTACATTCTCAAGAGAGTGGGACAGGGAGGGATGGAAATGCCTCATAGAAAAAGAAGGCAAATTTAGATCATGGTTCAAGATTGCAACCAGAGAGGCCAAAATATGGTTTATTTATATCTGGTAACTCCCTATCATTTAGCATCTGACCTTGGCATGACAGGCTTAGAATTGGGAATTCTGGGCTCCAGTCTAATTTCTGCCCTCACTAGCACCACAGCCCTTGAAAAGGCATCTGACCTCTCTGGGTTTCATCATTCTCACCATTACAATGGGGATCATACACCAACCTCACTATGTTGGAGGGTTCTCATGGATATAGTATGAGCAAAGTCCTCTGAGGACTCCCCAGGCCACAAATGATATAACCTTGTTTACTTCATCATTACTGTGAATAAGGTGAACTATTTTTTGTATTACTAATATTTCTTCTGAATTGAATAATTCAATTCAGATGACAAATTTTACAAACAGCTCAAGCCAAGAGCCAACGATCAGGATTATTTGTTTCTTATGGTCACAGGACTTCCAAAACAAAATTATTATACCCAGTATTTCTACTGTTAAAGCAGGATCCCTCTAGCTTTCCAACATCTGGATGAAAATGAGATCACTAATTTGGAAACGCAACTGAGTCCATTCTTGGCTAACCAAATTAATCCTTTTTCAGTGACTAAGAAGAATTAGTAGATCTAATGGTAGAGAACATTAATAATGTCACAACCTCTTTTCCAAATGTTAGTAAAACAAGCTCAATTGTTTTAGAAACACTATTAGGTAATAGAAACGGGGAAAAAAACAAGACAGAGCTGAAGTACAATGTTAATCAAGTACAAACTCTGGCTTGACTGAAAGAATGGAGAAAGACACCTGTCTTCCTTCTAGTACTATAAGGAAGCATGTCCAGACAGGAAAGACATGGGCACCTGAGTGGCGCAGTCAGTTAAGCATCTGACTTAAGCTCCAGTCATGATTCAAGCCTGCATTGGACTCCCTGCTCAATGGGGAGTCTGCTTTTCCCTCTCCCTCTGCCCCTCCCCCTGCTTGTGCTCTCTCTCTTTCCCCCTCACTCTCTCTCAAACAAATAAATAAAATCCTTTCAAAAAAAAGGACAGCAAATACATGCAGCTCAAACTGCAAAGAGGAAACCATCCCAGAGGGGCAGAGGCAAAGTCTCTTCTGAAAATGGGTTATTTTTATTCCTTTAAGCTCACATGTAGTACATAGAACCACCTGGCCTTCCTGGAACTTCTATTAAAAGTTGATGATTAACAATGTAAAGCATAAGAAAATTCAATGAAAAGATTCTATGCCATATGATTACTTGAACATAAAAAAATAGCAGCTTGAAAGACAATCATCTTTTTAACACCTTATTATTACATACATTCATCTCCACATTTCCTAAATGCCCATTTTGCTTCCATCATATCCCATGTCTTTCCTGCTTTTCTTCTAAAGTCTTTCTCCAAAAAAGTCTCTCTTCCATATCTTTCACATATATTCAAATGACTTTCTGATGAAATTTCCTTCATAGCTGATGGATATAAATATTTAACTGTGTATGTTTATGACACGAATATTATAACAAGAACCAATGTACAGTTTTTAAATTAGAAGCTGTCTACATTTTCTGTCATCACTCCAAAGATTCTTTTCCAAACCATATATTTATTTATAAATAGTTATAATCTACTTTAAGTACAATTTGGAGTTCTCTTTCATATTCAACAGTATAAATATTTCTATGTTAAGTTTCTCTTGATAAAATGTATTAATAATCATATCTTGGGCAAAGGAGCTTAGCTAGCTTTTTGGAATATTTAGGATACTTTCTTCTTCTTCTTTTTTTTTTTTTAAAGATTTTATTTATTTATTTGACAGACAGAAATCACAAGTAGGCAGAGAAGCAGGCAGAGAGAGAGAAGGGGAAACAGGCTCCTGCTGAGCAGAGAGCCCTATGTGGGGCTCGATCCCAGGATCCTGAGACCATGACCTGAGCCTAAGGCAGAGACTTAATCCACTAAGCCACCCAGGCGCCCCGGATACTTTCTTCTTCTAAAGATACTATTTGAAGAAATAAAATGCTAATCATAATAAAAATAATGACAATGACAATGGTGGCTCAGTCAGAGCTGCCACATATGGTTGTGTAGGCTGAATGTGACACAGCTTTAGCAGCCACTGTTGACATTTCGGTCACCATAAGATTTATGCTTTTCTTATGCCAGTATTCCAATGAGCATCAGGAATGTATCTGCATAAGGACTGGCTTTACCTAACTCACGGCATTAGGCTAATGGTGATCTGCTCCTATCTCTTCAGTCTACCATGTGTCAGGCTCTGATGAGATTTTCCCACATAACCTCACGTAATCCTCTCAACAATCCTATGCATAGAGAAATTATTGTTGTCAACCTTGTTTACAGATTAGGAAACTAAAACCTTAGTTTACTCAGTTAGCAAGTGGGAGGGTAAGACTTAGTCTAAGTTCTTTCAAACTTCGAGTCAAAGTCCAACCAACCATTAAACTCTATGTCGTACTGACCTTCAGTGACTATGAAAGATGACTGTATCGCCACACATTAGCTACATGTTAAACAGTGACTTTCTTCTTGCAGATTCCTTCCTCAAAGGTGCAATTCAAGGTCAAAGAGTAGTTTCATTTTTTGAGTCATATAAGTCTACTTTGTCATCAGTAATGTATGTAAGTCCTACATCTTTTCACTCTTCATTCAAAAAATATTTACTGATCATCCACTACATTCCCAGGCACTGTCCCAGGGTTTGGAGAAAGAAAGGTGCGTAAATAGACCACTTTGTTGTTTCACGGAAGCTTAAAGTTAAGTTGGAAGCCGAGAAATCACCCTTGTGTGTTGTTATTCTTACTCCTGTTTTCTATTCTGAACTGTACAAAATGTTAACTTCACCATTTAGATTTACCTTATTAGTAAGCAGTAATGACAAACCTAGATCACAGTGGACTCTAGCGATTGTTGCTCTGATGTGTATGGGAGAATGGTGGAAGTGAACAGAAAAGGCAAAAAGTGGTTGGGAATTACTTTCCGCTTCCAAACATTCATGTAGCCTTTGTTTATACAATATTATCATGCTTTATGATTTAGTTACTTCTTGAGTGTCGTATCTAGAATTTTTCCTGCAGAAATTGTATTACACATAACTTTAAAAAATATCGTTCTTTGTGAACATTCAATAAATATCTGTTAAATAAATGAAAACAATACTTGAATGACTGGCAACATCAAAGAACAGAACAAAATAAAAGACTTAGTAATTTATTCCATAAGCAGACACACACAATTTACTGGATGTCCAAGTCTCTCTTCTTTTGCTTTACAGGAAGCCTCAGAAACCACGACTTTACACACACAATTTGTTTGAGCATATCAAATATGCAATAATTTGTAATATTCTTTTTACTGTTTTCAAATCTTGCCTGATTATAAAATCAGTTTTGTAAAATAGCCATTCCCAGGTTCCTCCTTGATCTAGTTGGACTAGGAATCTATTCATATAATTTGTTTTGCAGTTGAGTCTATTATAGTAAGGAAAATGTTGAAACTACTAACAAAAGATTTGTGACATGTCAGACCTCACACTGGATTAAAAATACCAAGAGTGGAGAGGTCTGAATAGGTAAATATCTAATATTTAATGTAGGAAGTTACCTGCATGCCTGTTAGAAACACGTAAGAAGCTACTCTGCTATGTTGTCACCCGCAGTTTTGAAAATGCGTTCCTAATGTGTCATGTACAGGAGAAGTAATAATTTCAAGTTGCCTAATAAGAGAAATGTTAGATATGGTACATATACTGTAACTGGACTAGCAGAAGGAGTTACCATGTTAGAAAATGCTCTCCTGAAAATGATATTTGAGTTCAAGGATGGTTATGCACTCATGCGTGTTTCAAGTAAGCAGTACCTGAGTGGTACATACACAATTGTACTAATAAATATACAAACTTTGAAGATGCTCTTTGAAACACAGCAACTTAATCCCTATACATAGCCCAAAGCAAAGTCTTCATATGTTCCCAGATAGGTCCTAGAATGCAAGAACATTCATAGCAGTCATATTAAACAATCCCAATCTATCTAAAACAACCCAAATGTCTACAACTGTAAAATAGTGAGATAAACTAGAGTATATTCATAAAAGGGACTATTATATAGCAATTACAATAAAAAATTATTGCCAAAAACACCATAAATATCACAGTCATAATATTTGTGCAAAAGAAGCCAGATATCATAGAGTACATATTGCGCCATTTCATTTATATAATATACAACACCAGGCTAAGAACCTATGGGCTTGGATGTCAGAAAAGTAATTACCTGGGGAGGCTGCTTACTGGGTGGGGTCTGAGGCAGCTTCTGGTGCTAGTTCTTGATCTAAGTGCTGACCACATGTGTAATTTTGTGAAAATGTATTAAGGTTCACACTTACTATTTTTTCACATTTCTGAAGGTATGCCATATTCTGTGCACCATTTACTCCTAGAAAAAAAAATCTGATTATGTTTCTCCTCAAATTCTGTGGTTGTGCACAGGACAGGGGAATTTTTGCTGGTTATCTTCACTGATTCATAGTTTTCTATCCTACAGAGAAGAGCTACAGAGAGTTTGTGTAGAAAATACATGACAGTTTCCAAATGCAAAGATTATACCTTTTATCTACTCCCAGCCCATTATTTACTTTGAATGTGTTTTCCAATAATGGTCCTATATTCATGCTGATTCACCCCCTTGACCCTGCCAGATCCTCTCCACAAAGACAGAACAGAGAGAAGAATCTGTAACTCATCTCGGTCAGTGGCTCCAATGAAGTCTGTGAAAGAACAGACCAGGGTTTGGTCCTCAGAGGCTCACCTCTGTCAGCCATGCCCCTGTCATCCAGAGTGAACAACCATTCCTTCCACGTCAGGGGACCCTGTTGACAGTAAATGTCTATCACTATGACTGGAATAACAGGCCACTGAGTCAAAAGACCTCTTGAGGGTGAGGACAGTGAGGTTGGTGGGGGGATTGAGCTAAGGAGCTTTTAAAGATTGATATTGGAAAATGGCCTCTGTAGCAAATCATGGGAGTGCTGCCTCCAGATCATTGATCCCTTGGGCACTTCTCTACAGCCTGTTGGTGGGCTTTCCTGTCCAACAGCCAGCACCTACAGTTCTTTCTCAGATGATTTTCAGGGCTCCCAGAAGTGCTTCACCAGCATTTGCAGAGCTAGAAGTCTGGAAAGGTATGTCTCCTCGGGGCAGGACTTAATGACAGCTTCAACCATTAGGCCTCTGCTTAGGAGACCCAGAGGCAGGACAAGAACAAGGGGAAGCTGAGGAAAGACTACAGTCTAAGGAGGCACCAAAAAACTCAGTGATCAAAATAAATATTTCAGTGCAGTATTTTTTTAAAAATCCAAATGAACATAAAAATCCATGATGATCAAAATACCATAATTTATAGACAGGGTGAATATTGCTGAAATTTCTTACTGCCTCAGGTTCCAGCATCATTCCATACTGCACTACTCTGAGGTGTAGTGTTCTCCAGAGCCCCTGTTAAATGATTCCCCCGCTCTTTAGGACCAAAGGCACTAGGAGAAGGGATCATGTGTCTGTTTTATTTTGGGGCATGTTCTTTTGCCTCACAGGATTTACAACTCTCCCCTGGCCCATCATCCATCTTGTTTTCCCATTCCCAGAGTCTCCAAAGGATACCCCTCCCACAAGCTTCACCTTTCTGGAAGGACTGTCTTCTGAGGCCTATCTCACTCCCAGCCCTTTTCCTTTGGTCAGCATTCTGATCAGCCAAGACTGAAGACTTTTTTTAAATTTCTTTTTACTACTGTACTTTCTGTGATCTTTCTTCTAGTGATGATTTTAGTTCAATCTCCTCTTTTGTCTTTCACATGGTAGGAACCCCCTTGCCCTCTAACCCAGCCTGAGGAAAAGTTTCTGTTCTTCCACCCTCAGGTAATGTGGAATTTGTCTGGCTGAAGGCATTAGATTTATATAATCTTATTTTTCTTGTTGATCTATGAAATTATGAGGATGTTTGGAGAGATTTGGACTTAGCTTCTGTTATCTTGGGCCCTAGAAGCTCCCCCTGCAATTGACCCCTCATGGAGTGTGCTGACTCCAAAGCTCTCTCCTACTGGGTTGCCTCATTTTGACCTTCTTCCTGAGTGCCTTTTCCTGTCCTTGGGCTGACCACACCACAAGAAGAAAATATGACACAAAAAAAGTACATAGATCTTAACACTAAAAGTACAATATCCCTTCCAGAGAAAATAATAACCTGCCCTAAAAATATTTTAAAATTCATTACAGTTCATGAAGCTCCATTATGGAAATCACAACCCTGTCATGTATCAGCTCTAACTATACATGTAAACAACTGAATAAATCTAAGTGGAATTTAATACTGGATTCATGCCTTAAATTTATTTCATTATTTGCTATATTGTAGCAAATGAAATGCTGGGAAGAAGGAACGAGGAGCAAGTGCATGAGCTTCATAACATACATTTAAGGTGCCATCTCCTGGCGAGAGCTTTTCTATACCTCTAAACCCGAGCATGCATTTCATCTTTGAATGTGTGTTGAAACAAGCAGGGTGTAATAATGGTATCTTGCCACTTATTCCTAAAATAAGTATAAAAAATTAAGAAGTCCTTTGCTATTATTTAATCAATCAAAAATAGAGATCTTCTGAATAAGCGGTGTGGATTGTATCAATGTCCATTTCCTGGTTTTGATATTGGATTTAGTGATGCAAGATGTTAACACTGGGACAGGCCAAGTATAAGGGGTCTCTGGGTACATTTATTTGCAATTTCATGTGTACTTATGGTTATTTCAAAAAAAAGCATTTAAAAAGTTCAAACAACAACTAAGGTTTTTATTGTCCTGCAGGAAGAGCTTCTGGTTTGCAAGATAGGGCCCTGCTCTTTAGCTGGGCTCTAAGAGGCAAGCTGTGTAGACACAGTGCCCAACAACCTAAATCCCACTGCACGCAATGCCATCTATTCATGCCTTAATCATAGAGCGAGTCTTCACGTGCATCTGAAAAACTGATCTGCATGGATACCAGCGGCACATGAATGACTGGCTCAATTATAGCTGACAATTGTTTGGGGACCATTTGTCTTAGTCTTGCCCTACCATGTTGGTAAACTTTCTGAGCATACCCGATGAGTCATGCAGTAGTTGGCTGTGTGTGACAGGCTGAATAAAAGCCGCCAAAGATATTAGGTCCTAGTCTCTGGAACCTGTAAATGTTACCCTATTTGGAAAAAAGTGTCTTTGTGGATGTGATTTAAGGGTCTTCAGGTGAGGAGAACATCATAAATAACTGGGTGGTTCCTAAATGCAATCCCAAGTGTCTCCGTAAGGGAAAGACAGATGCAGATGTCATACAGCCCCATAGAGAAGGCAATATGAGGACAGAGTAGAGAGCAATTTGAAGACACTGGCTTTGAAGACTGCAGTAATGTGCATACAAACCACAGAGGCAAGGGATGAATTCTCCCTTAGAGCCTCTGGAAAGAGTGTGGCCCTTCTCCCTCAAGGTAGACATCATGATTTCAGTCCAGGAATAAGGATTTTGGAATTCTAGCCTACATAACTGTAAAAGGATACATTTTTGTTGTTTTAAACCAACATGTTTGTGATCATTTGTTACAGCAACCACAGGAAACTAATACACATGATGGGAGAAAGTTTGCTTCCAAAGTAATTACTGATAGATATGTATTTAGTCCTAAACATGAAGTGAGGACACTTTGGACTCTGTGGAAGCAGCACTAGATGGGAAGTCAAGAAGCTTACTTTCTTGATTTCTTAGGTCTCTTCTGACACAAAGATACTACTATATAACCAAATTGTGCTTTTCTTCTATGCTCAATGAAAAAAACAAACAAAAAAATCTTCTATAAGCCCAAGACTTTTCTATCTTATTTTATAATTGGCACATTCAGTGTTAATTAAAGTCCCCATCTTCTCACATCCAAGGCCACATATAAAAAAACCCATAGCTAATATCATAAAATGATATGGGCTTAGATGGGCTTTTCATATATGGCCTTTATTATGTTGAGGTATGTTCCCTCTAAACCTACTTTGTCAAGGGTTTTTATCATGCATAGATGTTGTACTTTCAGATGCTCTCTACATCTATTAAAATGATCATATGGTTCTTATCCTTCCTTTTATTTATGTGATGTATCATGTTGATGGATTTGTTAATATTAAATTATCCTTGCAATACAGGAATGAATCCTATTTAATTGTGATGAGTGATTTTTTTTTATGTTTTTCTATTCAGTTTGCTAGTATTTTATTGAGAATTTTTGCATACATGTTCATCATGGATATTGGCCTGTACTCTTTTTTATTAGAGTCTTTATCTGGTATAGAGTCTTTATCTGGTATTACAGTAATGCTGGCTTCATAGAATGAATTTGGAAGTTTTCCTTCCTTTTCTATATTTTGGAATAGTTTGAGAAGAATAGGTATTAACTATTCTTTAAATGTTTGGTAAAATTTGCCTGTGAAGCCATCTGGCCCTGGACTTCTGTTTGTTGGGGTATTTTTGACTACTAATGCAATTTCTTTTTTTTTTTTTTATGGGATGCTCATTTTATTTATTTATTTTTGTTTGTTTTATTTTTTAAAATTAACATATAATGTATTGTTTGCTTCAGGGGTACAGGTCACAGTCTTACACAACTCACGGCATTCACCATAGCACACACCCTACTAATGCAATTTCTTTGCTGGTTATCAGGTCTATTCAAGTGTTTTTTTTCTTCCTGTTTCAGTTTTGGTGGTTTATATGTTCCTAAGAATTTGTCCATTTCTTTCAGGTTGTTCAATTTGTTGGCATATAGTTTTTCATAATAGTCTCTTACAATTGTTTGTATTTCTGTGATGCCGGTTGTTATTTCTCCTCTCTCATTTGTGATTTTATTCAATTGTGTCCTTCTTCTTTTCTTTTTTATAAGACTGGATAGAAGTTTATCAGTTTTATTAATTTTTTCAAATAACTAGCTCCTGGTTTCATTGATCTTTTCTATCATTTTTTTAGAGACTTTTCATCATTTGTTTCTTCTCTAATATTTATTATTTCTTTCCTGCTATGGCTTTAGACTTTGTTGTTCTTTTTTTAACTCTTTTAGGTATAAGGTTAGGTTGTGTATTTGAGATTTTTCTTGTTTTTTAAGGTAGACTTGTATTGCTATATACTTCCCTCTTAGGACTGCTTTTGCTATGCTCCAAAGATTACAGAGTATTGTGTTTTCATTTTCATTTGTTTCCATGTATTTTTAAAATTTCTTCTTTGATTTCATGGTTGACCCATTCATTGTTCAGTAGCATGGTGTTTAACATCTGTGTGATTTTGTCCTTTCCCAATTTTTTCTTGTGGTTGACTTCTAGTTTCATAGTATTGTTGTGGGAGAAGTTGCACTATATGATTTCAATATTTTTATATTTGTTAAGGCCTGTTTTGTGAGCTAATAGGTGATCTATTCTGGAGAATGTTCTATGTGCACTTGAAAAGAATTGTTGTTGTATTTGCTGTTTTAGGATGGAATGTTCTGACTATATCTGTTAAGTCCATCTGATCCAATATGTCATTCAAAGACATCGTTTCCTTATTTTATGTTTAGAAGCTCTGCCCACTGATGTAAGTGGGGTGTTAACGTCCCCTAATATTATTTTATTATTATTATTGATTAGTGTCTTTATGTTTGTTATTAACTGTTTTATATATTTAGGTGCTCCTATGTTGGGTACATAAATACTTAAAATTGTTACATTTTCTTGTTGGGTTGTCCTCTTTATGATTATATAATTCCCATCCATGTCTCTTGTTAGTGTTTATTTTAAAGTCTAGTTTAACCAATATAAGTGTTGTTTCTTTAGCTTTCCTTTGACATCCATTTGAGTGACAAATGTTTCTCCACCCCCTCACTTTCAATCTACAGGTGCCTTCAGGTCTAAAATGAGTCTCTTGTAGACAGTATATAGAAAGGTCTCTCTTTTTTTTAATCCATTCTGATACTCTATATCTTTTGATTGGAATGGTTAGTTCATTTACACTCTAAGTAATTATTGATAGATATGTATTTAGTGCCATTTTTAACCTATTTTATCACTGTTTATGGAGATTTCCTCTGATACATTCTTGTCTTTGTCACTTTTGGTCTCTCCTTTGCACTCAGAGTTGCCTTTAATATCTCTTGCAGGACTAGTTCAGTGATCACAAACTCTTTTAGTTTTTGCTTGTCTAGGAAACTATCTCTCCTATTCTGAATGATAGCCTTGCTGGATAGAGTATTCTTGGCTGCAGTTTTTCCATTCAGCCATTGAACATATCGTGCCACTCTCTTCTGGCTTGCCAAGTTTCTGTTCAGAAATATACAGCTACCTTTATGGTTGTTTTGCCTTGTAAGTTAAGGACTTCTTTTGTCTTCAGTTTTTAAGGTTTTTTTCTTAATCACTATATTTAGCAAATTTAATTACAATATGTTTTGGTGTTGGCCTTTAGTGTTGGCCTGCTTTTGTTAATTTTGATGGGAGTTCTCTGTGGCTCCTGGATTTGAATGTCTGTTTCCTTCCCCAGATTAGAGAAATTTTTTGCTATTATCTCTTGAAATAAATTATCTGCCCCCTTTACTCTTTCTTCTTCTTCTAGGACTCCTATAATACAAATGTATTATGTTTGAAGCAGTCACTGAGTTCCCTAAATCCACACTCATGTTGATAATTATTCTTTCTCTCTTCTGTTCAGCTTCATTATTTTCCATCATTTTGTCTTCTAGGTCAGTAATCCATTCCTCTGCTTCTTCCAGCCTGCTGTTCATTGCATCAAGCCTGTTTCCAATCTTGTTTATTGCATTCTACATCTCTGATTCTTTTTTAACTCTTTTATCTCTGTGGTAACGGTCTCACTGATGTCTTCTATTCTTTTCTAAAGCCCAATGAGTACCCTTTTGATTGTTGCTTTAAATTTTCCATCAGGTATGCTACCTACATCTATTTCTTATTTTTTCATTTGGGAGAAATCCCTCCATCTTGGTATTTGTCAAAGTCTCTGCCTTCTCCTCTGTCAGAAAAGCTAATTATGACTCCTGCTCCTGAAAGTAATAGCTTTAGAAAAAGAGGTCATGCAGTGCTCAGGGCCTGGTGCTTTAGGAAGTGTCTCTGGGGTGTGCTGCATGTGGTGGAGTAGGAAGATACTAGGCTGCTCTTGTTGTATGAACCCAACTAGATAACTATCAAATCATGATAAATATCCCAGAATTGACCTGGAGACTGACAGAAAAAAAACTTCACAACTAAAAGGGAGAGAAGAGGTCAAATCAAAGAAGGTAGAAAGTGGGTGCCTAGGTGGCTGAGTTTGTTAAGCATCTGTCTTTGGCTCAGCTCATGATCCTGAGGTCCTGAGATCGAATCCTATATTAGGCTTCTTGCTCAGCAAAGAGTCTGCTTCTCCCTCTCTCTCTCCCTCTGCCTCTCCTCCTGCTTGTGCTTGCTCTCTCTCTCGCTCTCAAATAAATAAATAAATAAATAAAATATTAAGAAGGAGGAGGAGGAAGGAAGTGCAGAGACACAATTTAGGGAAGAAACAGGTTGCAGGTGCTGCAGAGCAGGGGGAGCTATGGTCTAGAAAGAGAAGCACATAGGAGAATGCACAAGGAGAACATTTCCCCCAAAGTTATTGGCTTAGAAAATGAGAGAGCCTATATTTTATGAGTTCTTGCAACCAGTGGGGCCTAAAGTCTGGAGTTTTAAAGGTCATGGGCTTGGCTGTGATAGAGCCTGGAGGGCACTGCGCTGCTACTGAAGAGAAGGCAGGCAAACAACCTGGGGGCAGACAATATGGAACCACTGACTTGAAGAACACCTGGGGCACACAGTGGGAAGATTATTCACTCTTTTTGGAGAGCTTCCCTTAGAGGCAGTGTTTAAGGTGATGCCTCTCCAGGAACAAAGGAGCTTATTGGCACCATTTCCCTCTCCCACCCCTAAGTATAAACACAGAGCTACCTGGGGGAAGCAGCATGGCACAGACACTGGCTGCCTAACTTGTTTACACCAAGTTCCATATCCCTGTGCTTTGGCAAGACTGCCCTTCTCCAAGTTTCTCTCACTCCTAGAACAGTGAGACCCTCCCCCAAAGACCATCACAAACCCCTGCCCACACCATGTCTCCAGAACAGAAAGTTTTTCAGGGCCTTAGTTCTGGTGGAGTTGGTGTCAGGTCTCATTTCACAAGCAGACCAGAGCACACCTAGTTAAAACTGACAACATTCAGGCCAGGGACCAAACATTGCCCACAGTTGGAAGAAAGCCTCTGAAGATCACTGGCCTAAAGAACAGAGCAACCGAAACACAAGAGCAGAGGGCACACAGAACATGAATTTTAACAAGTCCTCAGGTGATCATATCATGCACATGATAAAGCTTGAGAGGTTCTGCTCTAGGACTCAGGTAATCAGCAACATCTTGAAAAGGCCTCCCACATCTAAGGCTACATGTGAATCCTCAGCCACATGTATTAGCCTACTGAGAAATGCCAGTGCTTTAGAGAACATCTTACCATATGCACAGACACAGCATCTACTTCTGCACCCACTAGTCAGAGATTGTTTTGACATAATACATACCATTAAAAACACTGTAAACACAGTAATTTCTTTAAGAAATAAAGACTACATCATTTCCCCACTACTTGCTTTAATACAGCTTTTATTTGTGGCTTTCTGTCTTCCAGGTTTCATGTTGTTTTCTTCAAGCAGTATTATTCTGGTGCCAGCTGAAAAGGGCAAGTTCAGCCCAGCTGGGTTTTTCCTTTCCTATTGTCACTTCTTTAGAAGTTAACAGTATCGCCTCCTTTGCTCTCCTGTTTGAGAGCTCTGTGGGTGTTCTCTGGGCTTGTAATTGAGGAGTTTGTTTGGGAACAGTAATGTTTCCAGAGTTCCAATTGCTCTGTCTGTCTGGCTCCCTATTACTGAGGTTTACAATCTCATGGAGGCATGTGAGGCCAACTTGTCCATATTTGCAACAATGCTGAATTTTGACCTGATTTCACAAAACACACAACATGTTTCTCTCCAACTTGACATAATTCTTTGGTTTAAAATATTTAGAGTTTGCTGGATTTTATCAGGATTCAAGCAAAAATTGGATTCAATCTTTTAGTCATTCCAACCCACATTCCATTGACATGAAAGGGGCATTCTTGAAGCTGACACATGCAGACACATTAATTTTTTTCTCTATTTATTTTTAGACAAAATGATTCTTTGGTCTATGGCCACTGGAAAATAGTAGTGATCACCAAGAAAGAAACTGAAAGAATAACTAATTGCTCAGGGAAAAACTCTTGGCTAATGACCTACTGAGTTAGAGAAACAGAAACCCCATATCAAACTGACTTAAACCCTCTCTTCACAGCAACAGTACTTCCTGGGGCTGCAGACTATGCCATCAAAGTACAAACAGCAAATAATCCAGGAAATCATCAGGACTGGAGGATAAATATGAGCAAGTCAAGTTTAATTCTACTTTCTTGGTGAGGAAAAGCAGTTAGAGGAAAAATAAGAAGAGATTCAAATGCTACTCATTCTTCAAATCAAATATTTATTTAAAATAACCATATGCCCCCCCCAAAAATGTTTAGTTGATTTGATATTTGTCTTTGCTTCCTATTTCCTCATGGGCAAGCTGAGAAATGAATGGCTGTTTTTTAAAAATAGGATAAAGCAACTTTAAACAAAAACAATATAGCAAAGTCAGATTTATTTGAATGTGAGAATCATATGATAGCCAATGAGAGCATTATTTTTGCCCCAGAGGGGACATTTTCTAGTAGGTAACACCTCTGAAGGTGGTATTTTTGATGAGTATTATTCTATTAGCGTGACATTTCACATTCTATATTGCTAGCATACATTCTAACTCAAAATTAGTATAAATTCTATTATTCACATGGTAAGTAGACATAATAAAAGTGAAAATGCCTCTATTGTTGCAGATGGATATCCAAAAACTGTACATAAAATGAAGGATGATATCAAAAGAACTTGAGTATTTCAGAGAACTATACAAAAGTGTTGCAAATTCTGCAGTACCCATTTGAGATAAGAAAGAAGGAATGACCAGTCGATGGTAGCAAGGCTGTGTAACCTTGGGCCAAAGAACTTCTCAGAGATTCCATTTATTGAAGCGTAAAATGTATCGTTACAGTGGCAGGCTTGACGGGATGTTAGTGAAGGTTAAACAAGATCCCAAAATGCAAGCATCCAGTTCTCTCTCTGGCCCATAGCAGCTTATTCCTTACTTATTATTCTTAGAGTAGCAACTACCTTTCAAGGGCCTTCCATTTTATGTGTAAATTATATACCAATGTGAAAAAAAGACTCCGTAACCTGATATATTTCTGTCTCTAAGATACCCTACACAACTCCAATACCCAATGAGTATAGAGAAAATTGGTCTCTAAGTGTGACAGAGATTATATTACTCCTAAGCTTTGACCTGACCCTCCTGGTTCACATCTAGAAGAGGAGAGAAGCTGCATTTAGCCCGAAACAGAGAGGCCCTGTTGTTCTATCCCTCAGCAAGACATAAGGACTCTGAGAGCTTCCCCTGTGATGGTGTCTTCTAACAGGAAACACAGCAGTTCTGAGGTCCACTGTGGGTTGTTCTGCTTGTCTGGAGACACAGTTAACATGTCAAAATATGTGCTTATTAATAATGAGTCAGTAAATGTAAAGTGTTGGTGCATACAAATAATTTGCATTTATGACTTTTGTTTGTTTGTTTGGTAGTGTTTAGTTCTTAAGTATCTTTGGAACAAGATATTTATTATATTTATATACTCCTTAATAGCAACTGAAAATATTAGAGTGTCCCTGTACAATGTATGTTATCCAATGCCAGTAAAGTGTTGGATCAGTCCCTGGATGTTACATATACATGTAGTAAACTCTGATTTTTTTATTACTGTTTCATTCATATATGTTACTTAACTTTTTCACTTTTCATTTGAGAACTAGGAATAATAATACTTTCTTCACAGGGCTCTGGGGAAGATTAAAATAAGAGAGAAATAAAGAGCCTTATATACAGTGGTACTTGAACGTTACTTCCTTTTCATTTACCCAGTTAATGAACATTCCTTGAGCAATTGTCACAAATTAAGTTAGGCATTGAGTTATTAGGGCCAACCAACAGCTTACATTTTAGTGGTAGAGTCAAAAAATGAATAAGTAGGGGCACCTGGGTGGCTCAGTGGGTTAAGCCTCTGCCTCCGGCTCAGATCATGATCTCAGGGTCCTGGATCAAGCCCCGTATCAGGCTCTCTGCTCGGTGAGGAGCCTGCTTCTCCCTCTCTCTCTTCCTGCCTCTCTGCCTACTTGTGATCTCTCTTTCTGTGTCAAATAAATAAAATCTTTAAAAAAAGATGAATAAGTATACAAGATAATTTAAATAGTGATAAGAGCTGTAAAGTGATGAATATACCTGTTAGATATTACTATGTAAGCAATTATTTCAAAATACAGTGACTTAAAAACACAAGCATTTATTATTGCTGAAGACCAGTTAGTTTTTCTAGACTTGGGCAATCTCATTCATTTATCAGTGGTCATCTGAATTTTGGTTCAATGGCTCTACTGATCTTGGCTTGAGTCTCTTACAAGTATAGAGGTCAGCTGATCTACACTGAGACGACTTGGCTCTCTTCCACATGAGGGGTCACCCTCCAGCATAACTTCAGTTTCATTCAATTGGCCAGATTAAATCTCTAAGGTTCCACCTCATGATTGGAGGAGCTGAAAAGTTAAGAGGTGTGGACACAGAAAGGGAAGAAATACTCCTTTCATTTTTTAAATCAATCTATGCCCATGAGTTTAATGGCCACTTTAAGGGCAGGAGTCAGAGAATCCTCTTTGAGTGGGTAACCTTTGAGTTAAAAATGAGCTGGCCTTATGAAGATTTAAGAACCTAGTAGAAGAAAGAATAGCACATGTGAAGTCCCTGAGACAGGGACTTAATTATTTTCAAATGACTTAATTATTTTCAAAGAAAGGACAAAAGGCTAGTGTGACTGTCCTGTTTTCCTCCATAGCACAGGATCAAATTCCATAGATTGTGTTTGGTGGAGGAGATCAGGATGAAGAACTTAAGAGTGGAAGTACAAGAGCTAAAGATCTAAGATTCTAGAAACCACAACTGAGTCAATCCTTTTGCTGTGATAAAAATCAATACCACTGCTTCCACACAGAACTCCCAAGGGTTCCCATCTCACAAAATTTATAGAGACAATCAGGATTAGACTTTCAGAAGTAATAAATGATAGATCATTTGTTATTATAGAAGACATTAAGCAGTATTTCTAAAATAGATCACTTCCATTCCTTCCCCAAATATTGCATGGTCTTTCTAGGGCAGGACCGTAAAATTTCCCTAAGTAGTTTTGATTTGATTTGATTTGATTATTTTTTTATCTGTCTTCACAAAAATTTTCAACCTCAAAGTACAGAAAACTCTAACTCATTGTGGTAGGCAAAGTTAAAATGGAAACATACTATAAGATTCAGAAGGTCAGGTCAAGGAAGTTAAGCTTTTGGCTCATGTCCCTATGATATCTCCACAGTGAGTGTCTATTCATTTAATATATAAGAAATTTAATACCTATGAAATATATATTTATTTAATATATAAAAAATGACTCCACAGTCAGTGTCTATTCATTTAATATATAAGAAATATATAAGAAATTTTGACTTCTAAGCTAGAAGTAAAAAAATGTGGATTTTAGGCCTAGATCCAAGTCAAAGAGCAAGATCTATGACTTGTTCATCTTTATTTGAGGAAGTCTTAATTTAATACCAAAGAGATAGATGGCTGAATATTGGCTGGCTGGCTGGCTGGAAGGTTGGCTCACAAGCTGACTGGCTGGCTGGCTGGATAAATGAAGGATACTGCAGGAGGAAAAAGAGCAAGATTGCCCAAAGCCAGATATTTTAATAGACATTGCCAATGGATGATTAGTTTTCTCTCGGTTGGCCATAAATAGGAAAATAGACATTAGATTTACCTCCAAACAAATACTCACAGCATCCCATAAAGATCAGGTTTAGCCATGTGATTTTGAGGAAGTCTTTCAAACCCCTTGGTATCAACATTTTCATCTCACAAATGGAACAACCAGACTAAGCGATTTCTAGTTTTTGTCCCTCTTACACTATAGGATTCTATGATATTCATCTCTAAGTACAAGACCATCCTTGATGATGAGAAAGACATTTTAAAGCTCAGTCTATGGGCAGTGGCTCTTTCTACTATTTTCTTTTTCATCTTGGAAAAAAATTTTTGGAAAACTTGACTCATTAGTATCATCAAAAATATTAAATTAGTCATATTAAACACATGGAATGTTTACAGTGAGAGAAAAAAGAAGTATTAAATCCCTGTTCTCCATGGAGTTCTTGATTTTATGATTTATCTTGTTATGTAGTCAAGAAATCTCTTTGACAAGAAACCAGTCCCACCCCACATCCAACCCCCTCAAAATTCAACCTCTGATATATCTGCTCATTGGCCAGAATTCCTTTTCTTGTTTATTTTAATTTTTTTGAATTTTAATACAGTATAGTTAGTATATGGTGTTATATTAGTTGCAGGTATACAATACAGTGATTTGACAATTCTATACATTACTCAGTGCTCATTATGATAAATGTACTCTCAATCCCCTTCCCTTTTTCACCTTTTCCCCATTTCACCCATCCCCCACTCCCTACCCTCTGGTAACCATCAGTTTGTTCTCTATAGTTGAGAGTCTCTTTCTTTGTCTCTCCTGCTCTCTCTCTCTTTCTTTTTTCTTTTGCTCATTTGTTTTGTTTCTTAAACTCCACACAGGAGTGAGATTATATGGTATTTGTCTTTCTCTGACTAAGCATTATACTTTTAGCATTATACTTTTTAGATCCATCCATGTTGTCGCAAATGGCAAGAGTTCATTCTTTTTTTATGACTGAGTAATATTCCATGTATATGTACACTGCCTCTTCTTTGTCCATTCATCTATAAATGGACACCTGAGTTGCTTCCATATCTTGACTTTTGTAAATAATGTTTCAATAAGCATAGAAGTATACATATCTTTCCAAATTAATGTTTTCATATTCTTTGGGTAGATACCAAGTAGTGAAATTACTAGGTCAGATGGTAATATTATTTTTAATTTTTTGAGGAACCACCATACTGTTTTCCACAATGGCTGTACCAGTTTGCATTCTCATCAATAGTGCACAAGTGTTGCCTTTTCTCTACATTATCTCTAATACTTGTTTGTTGTGTTTTAATTTCAGCCATTCTGACAGGTGTGAAGTAATATCTCATCGTAGTTTTGATTTGCATTTCCCTGATGATGAGTGATGTTGAGCATCTTTTCATGTCTCTGTTGGCCATCTGTATGTCTTCTTTGGAAAATGTCTGTTCATGTCTTCTGCTCATTTTTAACTAGATTATTTATTTTTGTGTGTTGACCCTTTTCTTGTTTAAAACACCTCTTCCCACTTGTCCTTGGAGAAATTTCCCTTTCTCATTCCATGTGGTTCTACTGGTTCAGGGAGGGGGTTTTCAAGCATATCACTGAGGTACACTACCAAACACAGGAGTGGGCACATGACCAAAAGTCTCATGTTTTCTTACCTCTGTTTATTTATTTAAATCTTTATTTTGCTTAACATCCAAAACAAATATTACTGGGGATGTTAAATTATGATGGTAGTCTTAAAAATGTTCTTTGTATGGTGTCCCCAAAATGAATATTCATAGCAAGTACATTTCCCTATTCTACTGGGAGTAGGTTTTTGAAATTTTGACAGAATACTTCGCCAACTCTTCTATTTCTTCCTTCTGAAAGAGAAAATCAACAGCCTTTGAGCTTGGTTGAAGATGTCTAATTTTTCCTAGTCTTACAAGATGATAAATTCCAAGCTCAGGCAAATCATGGACGCAGACTTAAGAGGAGTACCACTTTCATCTGAGTAACTCCTACCATTCCCCTGGGGTCTTAGTATAGATGACTCCTCTTCTGAGAAGTTATTTACCATGCCAACACTGGCATTGCTGCCCTGCCATAGTTCCCATAACAACTGCTTCTGTTCAAATTACAGACTGCTTGACAGAAGTAAAATCACCTGTCTACTCTTACTCCCTCTTCTCTCCACTAAACCTGAACCTTCCTGAGGACACTCCATTATTATATCTCCAGTGTATATGACAATGCCTTATCTCCTGTAGGAATTCAAAAATATTTATTAAATATTGTGTTGATACGAACTTTATTATGCTCTGTGTGTCTGGTGGTAACCATCACATACAACTAACTTTTGTCCTTCCAGCATCCGTTTCCCACTTCTGATAAATGCACTTTGGTATTGTTTTTGTATTTCTCCCATACCATAGGTTAATGTGCATTCAGGTCAGACCTCACTCTAGGCTCTTAGGAGCAGCATAAAACCAAAGCCTGGTATTTTAAGCTCTTTGACCAAGATTCAGAGTAAATTTTCTGCCTAGCTTTAATTAACCAAATTGTTCCTCACAAAGGAGCTAAGTGAGAAATCAGAACTCTGAAATAGCTCAAAGGGGTTTTTCAACAAAAGTTTTTCAAATTTTTGCCCACGAATTATCACACAGTATGAATCAGATAAGAGTAAAGATCCTCTTTAGGTGCTTTAAGTCAAATTATCTAAGAAAGTCTAGGCATCTCTGGTCACTTGTCAAGCCCCATCCTTCTAACCACAGTGAATAGCTCCAGAATGGAAACGAGACCCAAGGCATGATGTCAAGACCATTGGCCACTCTTGCTTCCTCTTGAGAAGAGCATGCCTGGAAATTATGAGTGAAAAAGCAAGCCTGAAAGAGGGAAAAGATTCTGATAAAACCCTTTGAGTACCTGGATCTATCTATGCTAGAATTGAGACTGGTCTTAGACATTTGATTTATAAAAGATAATAAAATCTCTTTTTTGCTTAAGTGAATTTGAGTTAAGCTTCTGCCATTTTCAACTGAAAAGTCCTAACTGATGTAGTGTATGATATCATATTTAATTAACGTGTTCAGGTAACACATATCAACTTTCTGATTTAGAGATTTATCAATTGGCACAAAGGAACTATTTCCCACTATGTGAACTCTCCCAAGGTCGCACAATTAGTAAATGACAGAATCAAGAACTAGAACTCAGTTGACCTGGCTACAGATATCATGTTCTAGGCATTGCCCAACATGGACATTCACATGGTGAAATAAGAAAATCAGAAAGGCAAATCAATCCATGAAAATTGCTAGAAAACACAGTTTATAAGGAGACTCTTAATGTCTGGATCCATACAGTTCCATATGAAACATATAAGGGAAGAGAAATGGGAAGAGAATCAGTATTTTCTTTACCTGAATCAGCAACATGTTACAGACACGTTAATCAATTAATTAATTTACTGACACTGAATTGTGAACATCCACTCAGAATAACACAGCTCCCCTCTCAGTAACTTTTCATCCTACTTGAGATTTCACAGAATCAGGAATTTCTTGGAAATTTTTAGAGGTTATATTTTCACCCCGTCACCTCCTATGCTATGAGGGGATCTAGACAAGGAAAATGAAATTGGTGATTAGAGGCCTCAATGGGGAGAAAAAGGGACAAGGTCTGGAATTCTTCACCCTTCCTAGCCAGCTGCTTAGGGCTACTTCCACAATGGTTCAGGAGCCCTGTTGTATGGACTGGTTCTGTGCACACTGACAGAAATGCTGAGGAATCTCTACCACTGGATGAGTGTCAGAACTGTAGCAACTACAGTTAGTTACAAGTTCTCTCTGCCTATTCCAACTGCTACTATTGCAACTCCTGCCAAGCTCCAGCTTCAACAAGACTACCAGCCTAAACTTAGCAGTCATCAAGTTCAATGGTTTCCAAATGTTCAAGATGTCCATCAACAGATGAATGGATCAAGACAAATCTCATGAGAGAACCATCCATAACCTTAGGTGTACAGACAGAAGGGAGAAGTGGGTCCACACAGAAGAACCTTCTGTGATTTGGCTCCACATTTTGCCCTGGAAGCATCTAATTCACTGCTGCTGAAGAACCATGATTTTGAGGGACACCTGGGTAACTCAGTTACATTTATGCTTTTGGCTCAGTTCATGATTTCAGGGTCCTGGGATTGAGCACTCATTGGGATCCCAGCTAAGGGGGGAGGGGGGAAGCCTGCTTCTCCCTCTTCTTCTGCTTCTCCTCCTACTCATGCTCTCTCTCTCTCAAAGAAATAAAATAAAACCTTTAAAAATAATAATAATAAAGAACCATGATTTTGAGTAGATTACTTAAGCACTGGAGTCTTGTCAGGTTGTTGCTGTGTGACGTCTAACAAGTTATTTCACCTCTGTAAGCCTCAATGTCCTCATCTGTAAAATGATAGGGATAAAAAAACCTGTCTCAGAGTATAGTTGCAAGGATTATATAATTTTCTAGCACATAATAAGGACATAACACAGATTAACCATTACCATTGTGTGCAACTACTGTACGTGTATTTTAACTAAAAGGCAATAAAAGAAGTGTCTGAGTTATTGGCATTCAAGAGACCACTCTTCCCTAAAATGTCTGAAAATTTTAGTAAAATTCTATATATAGTTGACCTTGATTGCTAGAGATTTTGCCTCTGTAGATCCAATCTCCAAGATCTCTCAAGCATTCCCTTTATGGTTACTTTACCCTTTCTTTAATGTTCAGACACATACTAATTGCAATGGCTGCTTTAAGGCCTGGCTTAATACAAGTGTGTTTATGTGTTCAACTAGCCTCAAAATATTAGACATTATCTGTTTGCCTTCCTCCATTCTGCACAAATTTTAAACCTTCTCTATGTTCTTCTGGATATCTTCTTGCATGCTAATGTTTGTGTTTATAAGTCTTTATGATACCAGCCCTGTAACTAAGATGTTCTAGTTTTCAGAAAGGCCCTCCTATCCCCAGTTCTTTCTCCATCCTTTGTGTGATAGTCTGATTTATTATAAGAAATATGTATTTGGCCTTATTCCCATTTCTGGCACTAGCTCCTAAAACGCTTGGAATTTCCTAAGTGATGACAGCAACAAAGGCATCTTTTGTTATGTTAATGGGGTGAATTTTGTACAAGACCTAAAGATTGGGGTTGGTTGCCAGGGAAACCAACCATGTGATTAGAAGGTTGGAACTTTCCATCCCCCTGACCTCCAGGGAGAGGAGAAAGGCTGCAGGTTAGTTAAATCAATGGCCAATAACCAATGATTTAATCAATCATGAATATGTAATGAAGCCTTCATAAAAACCTCAAAGGTTGGCGGGGGGGTTGTTCTGAGAGCTTCAAGGTTAATGAACATATGGAGATTAAAGAGAGTCGGCATGCCTGGAGAAAGCATGGAATCTCCTCACCCTTTCAGGTACATCCCTTCCATTAGGCTGTTCCTGAGTTATATCCTTTTATTTTTTTCTATTTTTATTTTTTTAAATATTTTATTTATTTATTTGAGAGAAATCACAAGTAGGCAGAGAGGCAGGCAGAGAGAGAGAGGAGAAAGCAGGCTCCCTGCCAAGCAGAGAACCCGATGTGGGACTCGATCCCAGGACCGTGAGATCATGACCTGAGCCAAAGGCAGAGGCTTAACCCACGGAGCCACCCAGGCGCCCCAGTTATATCCTTTTATAATAAACTGTTAACCTACTAAGTAAAATATTTCTCTAAGTTCTGTGTGCTGATCCAGCAAATTAATTGACCCAAGGAGGTGATTGTTGCAACCTCTAATCTATAATGAATTAGTCAGAAGCTCAGGGGATAACCTGGGCTTCCAGTAACCTGGGCTTTTGAAAGAAGTCTGTCATTGGGGGAAAGGGCCATCTTGAGGGACCCAGTCCCTAACGTATGGAATCTAATGCTATTCCCGACTCTGTAGACAGTGGAATAATCGAGTTGAATTTTAGGAGACCCAGCTAGTGTCAGAGTTTCTTATTGGTGGGCGAAGACTCCACCACCCCTCTTTCCTCCCCCATTGGTACAACTGGGTGCAGAAACTTTTACTTTGGCTTTGGCTTAATACAAATAAGTCAGTAGCAGGTGCTGTCTCTTTGATGCACATAAAAGATTAAATAAGGATCTAAAAACTTCTTTTGATTCATTGGTTGTCAGAGATTGCTTAAGACCATGAGGTATCACTGAAAATTCAGGAAATATATGAAAAGTGGAAAGCTAGAGCCTCCAAAGACACAGTTCTGGTCCTGTTTATATATGAGCAATTTTATTTAAATGATATGGATGCAGTTAGAAAACGATGATGGAATTTAAGCCTCATTAAATACTACTTTTATATACTTCCATTCTTCCCTACCCATTATTTGCACTTCTCTTTGCTGATGACTTGTGAACATTGTAAATGTCTCTTCTGTGTTTTTTATTCTATATTATAAAATTCTTCTCTTATGACAGCCACATGCAACTTGTTATTCTTTTAAAAGGTTATACAATTTCATTAGAACTAGAAAGGGCTTTTGGAATATTACCAACCTGGCAACATTCATCTGGCAACATATCATGGCCTTAGCAGGACAGCATTGTATTGAATTAAAGGATTAAACCTTCTGAGTGAATGATCCAAAACTTTTGGAGGAATAGCAAAAGTGTTTGCCAACCTGAAACAGATGCCTGTGGGTACAGGCAGGTGAAAGGTCCTTTCACTATTCACTATTGGTACAGTATTTATTTCATTGGGAGCCTAATGAAATGGTTTCTTAAAAGGGTTATTACTTGACTTCAGAAATTTTAAAACTGAGATAGTTCCTCTTATTCAAAAGAATGGTACCCTTGCTTGCTTTTGGATTGAAAACTCTTATTTTATCCTCACATATGGTTATAACACAAAGTATTTTCTATCTAATAGTTGCTGAGCCCCTAGAGAAGTAGTTCTCAAATGGGGGCAATTTTGGCCCCAGACGATATCTGTCATTGTTGCCCCTAGAGGATATCTGGAAACCTTTTTGGTTGTCACAACAGGGGATGTATTCTATTGGAATTTACTGGGGAGAAGACAGGGATGCTACTAAACATCCTTCACAGGCATCACCCCACAACAAAGAATTATCTGATTCAAAAGGTTAATAGTGTAGAGGTTAAGAAACCCTGCCCTAATAAGTCAAGCAGAGAGAGTCAATTATCATATGGTTTCACTTACTTGTGGAGCGTAAGGACTACCATGGAGGACATTGGGAGATGGAAAGAAGTGAGTTGGGGGAAATGGGAGGAGGAGACAAACCATGAGAGACTGTGGACTCTGAAAAATCAACTGAGGGGTTTGGAGGGGGGTTGGGTGAGCCTGGTGGTGGGTATTAAGGAGGGCACGTATTGTATGGAGCACTGGATGTGCTACATAAACAATGAATTTCGGAACACTGACAAAAAAATTAAATTAAATTAAATTTTAAAAAAGGAAAAGAAACCCTGCCCTAGACCACATAGAATCTTGAAGGTACAAGAACCTATCCTAGAATCTTGAAGGTACAAGAACCTATCCTTGCTTTGGAGTTCCTTAGAATCAAATTGAATAAAATAAAGTATGATGCTTATATATAATGTATAGAATTAACCTTCTACTCCACATCTATCCATCCAACTGAACTGCAAACCCTATGAGTGAGGGACTGTACTTGCTATGTCTTTGTCAGAAGGTGATGATTAGTTAGCTATTGTCTAGGTTGGGTAAGAACAGAGCAAAAGTAGCACAGTTAATTCTCAAATACTCAGCATAATAAGGTTTAAAGATGGAGGAGATACATCTTTTATACATCTGCTAAATGTGAGTCAAAATTTACTGTAATGATGGATTTTATATAAACATAAAGTCATGTTCAGTAATTGAAAATGTACTGACCATTCTAATATGCATAGTTGGTAAAAGTAATCAATAGTGTGTAATAATTAAGAAAAACTAAATTTAAATGACTTGATGAAAAAATCACCCCCAAATTACTATATATTAAAATAGTATGGTATGTCCCATTACTTTTTCAAAAGATTTTATTTATTTGAGAGAAAGAAAAATTGAGACCCATAAGCAGGGGGAGGGGGAGAAAAAGAGGGAGAAGCAGAATCCTCGCTGAGTGGGGAGATCCAAGAGTAAGCTCAGTCCCAGGACCCAGAAATCATGACCTGAGCCAAAGGCAGCCGTGTCACTGAATGAGCCACCTGAGCTCCCCTGTTATTACCCATTTCTTAAGCTGACCATTTTAACTTCATCGTACCTTCAAATATTAAAAATGAATCAGAAATAGGTCAGAGATGTAATCCCAAGTATTTGTTTCTTTCCCTCCTTCCCTAATTCTTCCACTGCTTGATGGAGCTGTAGGTCTGATGTCATAGGAGTGTAATGCTTAACCATATTTTCCTCCTTTTCTTCTCTCTGTGTCCAGCCTCTACTTTGGTCTCAGGAGAGGCAATGACCAAAAATGGAAGGGGTACTCTGCCTAATTGTGGAGGCAACTTGCATTCCCAAATTATAGTGCATACCTTATGACACTGATTACTCTGAAGTTCCAAAAGCATTGATGTTTTGCAATATGGCATTTTTATTTCTTAATGATTTGTAGCAATATTAATTTTTTTCCCCAGGAAACTGCCTATTTAAAAATAAAACCTATGTTAAATTGCAAACATACATCTTTCCCATGTCATCAAAGGCTGATATTTGTCATCTTTGGGGCAAAATAGATTATATATACGTATACGTAGCCAGCTAGAGCCAAGCTATTAAAGTCTGAGAAAAAAATCCTGAAAAATACTGATGAATGAAATTTCCTTTTAAAAAATTTAATAAAATTACTTGGGTCCATAATTTTCTGCATGGGTTGTTACTGAAACAGTAGGATGATACAGGATGCCTTACAGTTCCAAAATTCTATGAATCTCTCTGTGCTCACTTTGCATAATCATACCACCATAAACCTAATGGTACTGCAGTCAGCACAGGCTGTTAACTTATTTAATCTTGACCAGAAATGAAAATATTACATTGAAATAGGATAACATTGTCTTATGTAGAAGAGATGAAATATCAGATGTTCCAACTCCCTAAACAAAGAAACTGTAGAATTTCCTCTGATCTGAGAATCTTATACCAGTTATACGAATGAGTTAAACAACAAAAGTGTCCTTTAAATCCACTACTGGTTTCAGATTACACCTGTTTAATCTCCTGGTAATGACTTTTGGTAACATATCTGCCTATACATGAAGATTCCCAAGAGAACTCAGAATCTTACAATCACGTGGAAAATGTCCAAAGGTAATATAATTGTTTGTGAAGAATACAGACCATCCCTTTGAAAGAATTATCCATATGCATAAAAATAGATATTATAGTCACTCAGTTTACAATGCTTGAGAACGTTAACTCTTCAAAAAAAAAGAATAATTTAAATTGTACACTTGTATACCAACTCAAATTTCAACATTTTAAGTAATATTATAATGGAGGAACACATTTTTAAAATTATGTTTCAAGACTACAAATAAAATATGTAGTTTCTTATAGTTGGACCCTAGAGAAGAGGGAATAAAGCAGAAAAAATTTTTACTGAAGAAATATGGCCAAAATATTTCCAAATTTGGTGAAACACATAAACATATAGATTCAAGAAGTTTATCAAGATCAAACAAGAATACAAGCAAGCAAGCAAACAAACAAAAACAAAAACAAACCCAATAAAGTACATCTTGGTCAAACTGTTAAATTCTAAAGGTAAAGAGAAAATCTTAAAACTAGCCAGAGAAAAGCGGTATTATATACAAGGAACAATTAAGAATACTGTTGCCTTTACATCAGAAACAACTGAAGTCAGAATATAGTGAAATAAACTCTTCAAGAACTAGAAGAATATATAAACCAGCAACCCAAAACCCTATATTCAATGAAAATATCCTTCAAGAATGAATATAAAATAAAGGTATTTCCAGATAAAATAAAAGTAAGAGGTTTTATCACTAGGAAACCTAGTGGAAATTCTTCAGGCAGAATAAAAATGAAGCCAAATAAAAATGTAGATTTTTCGGAAAAGAATGAAGAGCACTATAAATAGTAAATGCGTGACTAATTACAAAAACAATTCCCCCTTAATAACTACAAAAATGCATAATAAATATACATGACAGCTTAAAACAAAAATTATCTCTATAGTGAGATTTTGGCATAATCTGATGTGACAAACAAAATTATATCAAAGATGATGGGGAAAGAGATAAATGGACATAAATGGTTATCAGGTTTTTAGCATTTCACATAAACTGGTATAATATCAACCCCAAATTGACTGTGACAAGTTAAAGATGTTTATTCTAATCCTTAGAGCACCAATAAAATTCAGATAGCTATAGTTAAAAAAATCAATGACTAAATTAAAAGGGAGTTATAAAAATGTTCAACTAATCTAAATGAAAGCACAAAAGGAGAAATAGAAACAAAAAGCAGAGGAGATAAAAATTAAGTTATAAAATAGCAGGCTTAAATTTAGCTATGTTAATTAGTTTTATATATCAATAGAATAAACATTCTAACTTAAAGGGAAAAATTTCAAATAAATTTAAATAGCATGACCTAATTATATACACTCTTTAAAACAGGTAGAAAGTAAACAGATAAGAAAACAATTCCACAGAAACAGTAAGCTTAAGAAGGTTAGGTTGTGTTAATATCAGATAAATAAAACTTCATGACAAAGAAGAGAAATTATGATAAAAGGGTCAATTCATAAGAAAGATATAACAATCCTAAGTATATACATCCCCAATAGCACAATTTCAAAATCCATGAAGAAAAACTGACAGAATAAAAGTGAGAAATAGACAATTCTACCATCATAAGTAGAGATTATAATACCCATCTCAAAAATTAATAGAACAACTAAATAAAAATGTCAGAAAAAAACAGAGATGGTCTGAACAACTCTCCTAGCCATTTTGTCCAAACTGGTATTAATAAAACATCACATCCTAAAATTGTAGATTCCATGCATTCTTTATAAATATATGTAGTATATTTAGCAAGATAAACCACATTCCATGACAATAAAAAATCTCAATGAATTTCAAAATTCCAAAATCATAATGATTATGTTTTCTGACAAAGCAATAAACTACTAAAGTTAAAATAAATAAATAATAAACTAGAAAGGAAAACAAGATATTCACAAAAATTCCAAATATTTGAAAATTAAATCACATATTTCTAAATAATCCTTGGGTCAAAAAATATGAAGGAAATTAGAAATATTTTAAATGGAATATAATTAAAATAAAATATTATCAAATAAGAGGAAAGTATTTTGGTGCTTATAGGGAAATTTACAGCAGTGAATATTTATTTTATAATTTTAAAGATTTTATTTATTTATTTACTTGAAAGAGAGAGAGGATTGGGGAGAAGAAGCAGAGGAAGGGGGATAAGCATACTCTACACTGAGTGTGGAGCTTGATGTGGAGCTCAATACCATGACCCTGAGATCATGACCTGAGCTGAAATCAAGAATTGTACACTCAACCAACTGAGCCACCCAGGGACCCCAGTGAATGTGTATTTTAAATCTAAAATCAATTATGTAAAGTTCTGCCATAAGGAACTACAAAAAAAAAAAAAAAGCAAAGTAGAACTAAAGTAAGTAAAAGAAAATAGTATAATTAATGAAATAGAAAACAGACAAATAATAGGAAAAATTAATAGAGTCAAAAGTTTGTTCTTACAAGAGATAAAAAAATTTAATAAACTTAAATGAATTTTTACAACCATGAAATCAGCACCCAGACCAAGAAATACATCATTCTTTCATTCTTAATATTGGTAATTTGTGTTCTCCTTCTTCCTAGGGAGTGGTTTATTAAATTTTGTAAAAATTCATTTAAGTGTATACTTATGATTTGTGCACTTTTCTGTAGTATATTAAGCTTCAATAAGTAAAATAAAAAAGCTCTAAGAACATGATTTTTCATTATTCTCAAAGTTTGGAGACATGAAATCAGAGAGGGCATATTTATCAGCTTGAACTGCTATAACAAAATACCATACACTGTGTCGCTTAAAGAACAGAAATTTACTTTCTTACAATCCTGGAGGCTGAAAAACTGAGATCAGGATATCAGCATGGTTGCGTTCTGGTGAGAATTATTCTCACTTGCAGGTAGCTGCTCTTTTCGCTGTGTGCGCATGGACCTTCCTGGAGTTTCTCTTTCTCTTTTCCTCTTAGAAGATCCCGAATCTTACACGATTGAGGTCCCACCCTGGTGATTTCATTTAACCATAATATTTGCTAAAAGCCCTATGTCCATTATGGTCACATCGGACACTAGGGCTTCAACAGATGAATGGTGGAGACACCATTCAGTCCATTGCAGAAGGGATGTACTGAAGTTTAAAATTCTCAGGAAATACATCTGATACAGTATACAAGACATTTGTTAGGAAGTGCTCTTGGGACCAACAAGTGTGGAAAGCAGAAGAAGGACTATATAGGAGAAACTGAGCTATGATGCAGTCTCAAGAAAGACCACAGCTGACTCCATGGGCAGCTCTGAAAATAGATGGCCCTTCAGACTTGTCCCCAGTTAGGACCAGAGAACATTCTCCTACATTGACCGGTCACTGTATGGGTGCTGCCCTAGGAAGGAACAAGACCTTAGACAAGGTGACTCAGCAGAGACAATTCCAATGAAAGGCAACAGCAGACAACCAACCCTCCCACCCCCTCAACAGATGGGTCGATAAATCATTCAGTTCTGATGGAGATATCTGGGCAACGCAGCACAGTTTCCTCAGAGTACTACCTGGAAAAAGTTAACTGCACACACTTAACCTGGAGACAGACCTTCAGTTTACCAGACTTGAAAACTCCAGTGCAACAAGGTTGTTGTGACCAAGGATACAGATTCAACTTGGCAAGGCTCAGAAAGGCTGACAGATACGATCTCCATACTGATCAATTAATTCGCAATGAACTGTATATCTGTCAATGTAAAACTCATAAGCTGCTAATGTATAATCAGAAAAGTCTTGCTTAGCATATAAATAAAATAACAATCAGTGATATAATTTGGATATTTAATGACATCAAGTCCTCAGAGCCCAATCAATATCCAGGCTTAGATTAGTGCTAGGTCTTTAAGTTAAGAGTCATATTCAACACATCATCAAACAGTTAAATTTGGTTTTCCTATATTTTTGGCTTTCTCACTCCCTTTTTCTTGTCTGTAGTAATTAAAGTAAAACTACTCCAAAAACTGACCCTGAGGGACATTCAACATACTGTTTCCCTGGATAAATCAAACTGAATGATGAAACTAGCAATGCAGAAATAAATGAATCACCCTTGGGATACCAGGAAGCCTTCATCCCTGGACTTGTGAAAATTTCAGTTCACTGTGCTCTTTTATGCCTGACTGCTGAAATCTAAAGCATCACTGTTTATCTGAAAGCACTACAAACTGGAGTCAGAATTCAATTGCATAATTAGATATGATGGGCAGGTTATCCAAATGGCAGAGATGAAGAGGAGTGAGTGGAAACACAGATGTAACAATAGAATTAGATTATTTGGAGAGGACATAAAGGACAGTAAATTCATGTAGAGTGTGTTTGGGGAAAACTAAATGGATAAATGATTTTGAGGGAGGATGAAGAAATATTCGTATTTCTGAAAATGACTATTTCCTTGTAGAGTTCAGGAATTTTCTTTAAAATAATGTTAGTAGTCACATAAAAACATGGATAAATTTCATGGATATGTTGAGGTAAATACAAAATAGAATAGACAGAATTATTCCACTTCTGTGAAATTCAAAACCTGATAAAATATTTCAATGGAGTAGTGTTAGATTAGTGGCTACTTTTTTCTTTTCTTTTCTTTTAGAGAGAGGGATTTTGAGTGGGAGGGGCAGAGAGAGAGGAGAAAGAGAATCTGAGCATGAAGCCTGATGTGGGGTTCAGTCTCACGACCCTAAGATCTTGACATGAGTCAAAATCAAGATTCAGAAGCTTAACTAACTGGCCACCCAAGTGGTTCCTTTGGTGGGGATTATTGACTAAGAGGGGCATGAGGGAGCCCTCTGTGGTGCAGGAAATTATTTTGATATATGTAGTGGTTATATGGGTGTACGTATTAGAGAAGAATTCATCAAGCTATAAACCTAAGATCTGTACACTTTCATTGCATGTATACTACACATTGAAATAAAGTAAAAAGGGAATAAAAGGGGATTTCACCTATTCTTATATTTCTTGCCATCTGCAGTTTACTAATTTAAGGGAAATAACAAGCTATATGTAAAAATTAGGGTAAATACTCATATTTCATTTGTAATAACCACAGAATCTTAGGATGTTAGGATTCCCTGGGTTATTCATCAGGCATTTGGCAAAGATTGATATCCTATAGTGTGGCAGCATTTTGCATATTCAATTTATTTGAAACTTCACAATTATCATGTCCGATTTTAAGAGGTAAAGAATATGAATGACACCTGTATGGCTCAGTCAATTAAACGTCCAACTCACTTTCAGCTCAGGTCCTGATCTCAGAGTCATAAGACTGAGCCCCATGTTGAGCTCTGCACTGAGCATGGAGCCTGCTTCAGATTCTCTCTTTCCTTCTCCCTCTGCTTCTCCCCACTCAGCTCTTTCTCTCAAAACAAACAAACAACCCACCCTAAAAAAAAAAATAAAAAAACGAGAAACAAACCAACAAAAAAAACTTTCAATAAAGATGTGTTATTAAGGGGCACCTGGGTGGCTCAGTGGGTTAAGCCTTTGTCTTTGACTCAGGTAATGATCTCAGGGTCCTGGAATCGAGCCCCATGTCAGGAATCTCTGCTCAGCAGGGAGCCTGCTTCCCCCTCAATGCCCCCCCCCCGCCTCTGCCTGCCTCTCTCTCTCTCTCTGTGTCAAATAAATAAATAAAATCTTTTAAAAAAGATGTATTATTTAAAAAATTTAATTTAAAAAAAGGTAAAAACTATGAGCCTTAGAATGTTTGAATGAGGTTACTGATTTGGTGGGTAGCGTAAAAGCAATTGACAGTCACCAGGTCACTTATTCCCCTGCTCTCTCTACTCCATAGTTTCACTTTTCTGAAATTCATTCAGATGGCACCGATCCCACTTCCTGCAAAATGGGGGCAAAAAATGGAGTCAGGCACACTTGCCTAAAGCACTCAACCTTCCTCCTTTTGAAAACAAAATCACTTCCTCAAGATGATGATTGAATTGGCAGAGAAGTTAGTACCCAGTGTGGAATGATGTGAGGGATGTTAGAAAGTTGCATCATCTCAAAATAGCTCATTCCAACCCCTTGCCACCCCCTGCCTGTCGTGACATCCTAACTACACCTAAATACATGCAAGATCAATCAGTTTCTTGGGAACTTAAATGCTTTTTGTGAGGGCAAGAGGGGAGGCTTTAAGAGTTGTCTTTATTAAAATTCCAATATTCCTAGTATGTCTATCAATGAGAAAGAAGAAATCCAGTGAGGTAGATCATCATAACCAAGCTCTGTGTTCTTGATAAGCTTATCTATGATCATCGTTTCCCTGTTTATCTAAATAATACCAGTGCAATAACTGGTGGTCTGACTCCCGCATTATACCCTCAGTTTCTGCAACAATAGCAGTACTATTACTCAGCTATGAGGATGACGTTACAGGGGTCAAACATTTGGTTGGCAAATCTTCACTGAGCACCTACTATGTACATATGGATATTATGCTTGGTATTTGTGAATCAGCAGCAAAGATAGCAGAGCTGCCCCACCTCCGCAAGGAGCTTATATTCCAGTAGGAGAGAAAGCCCTTAACAACAGTAATTATGAAACAGTAATTATGAAGCCACAGAAGTTTTTAAATTGCAGTACTTACAAAATTGCAATCAGTGCTATGAGGGAAACAGATTGCTGAGATTTTTTTTTAAATGAAAAAGGCCTACTGTAGATACAGTGCCTTTAAATTGAGATTTCCAAAATGAGGATCAACAAGACACAGTACAGGACATCATGTGAAGAACAAAGAGAAAACTTCCAGCCAACTTAAGGGAGCCAGAAGATGCCTTCCTGGTGGTGGTTAATCACCTCTGACATCCTATCCACATGGAGCCACATCCTCTCATTAAATAACTAAAGTATATTGCTTTTCTGTTTCACATATGTGGAATTCTCTCAACAATACTTTCTCCAGACTAAATAACTATAAGCTCTTTTTCTTTTTCCAGATTTTCTCCACAATTACCATCCTGTAAGTTTGTTCTAAATAAAACATCCATAATTGATAACAATGTAATTTAAAACAGGAGGTAGGTGGGGACTGGTAGCGTTTAGAAGAAAGAAAAAATAAAACTGGGCAAAGAATCAGGAGGAGAGAAAAGATCACTGAACAGCAACTAGAAATGGGATAGATTCACACTCAGGAAGCAGGGTAAGTGAAAGAGAACAGCAGAGAGAAAAATGGTGTCAGTTCCAAGGTTGTTCAGGGACAGAGAAACTGCAAATATTCATGTGACAATTCAGTTAGAGTGAGGTCTTTAAAAAAAAAAAAAAAGTCTGTCTCAAAATGGCAACAGACAGATTGACAGAGGGTGTGTACGAAGAGCAAAGAGATAGAGAAAAGATAGAGGGGCGCCTGGGTGGCTCATTCAGTTAAGCATCTGCCTTTGGCTCAGCTCATGATCCCATGGTCTTGGGATCGAGCCCTGTGTCCAGCTCCCCACTTGGCAGGGAGCCTGCTTGTCCCTCTCCCCTGCTTGTGCTCTCTCTCTAATAAATGAAATCTTGAAAGAAAAAAAAAAAGGAAAGAAAGAAAAGATAGAGGGATGAGAGAGTCCCACTGATCTTACCTGGAAAGACAGAAATGTAAAAGCTATGTTTGAGATTATTATGGGTTTATAAGAAATAAACCTACCACTAACAGCAGCTCTCCCCAGATCCTTCTCCAACTTTTCAATGAGTCTCCCATCTAAAATTCTCTCTGGGAAAAATGCTGAGCTGGGCAATTCTCACTTGAGACAACCGCCAGAGAACTGCTAGAGCCAGAATCACCTTAGGGCTCAAATGAGCCAGAAATCCAAGATGGCGCACTCGGATGGCAGGAAGTTTGTATTCTGGCTGTCAGCTGGGGCTGAGCTGGGCTGTCAACCAGAGTGCATACACATGTCCTCTCCAGTGTGTTGGTCTCACTATGGTTAGACAGCTTCCAAGGCAGCTGGCCACCACCAGAGTCCTCCAAGTGCCTAGATCTAGGGCAATAAAACCCAATTGTCCCTAACCAAGAGATGGTTTTGATAAAAAAGAAAGGGGAGGGGGGTAGAGGTAGGGAATTAAAAGGTATGACAATGAATGTCATCCTGCAGCAAACATGGGACTCAGCAGGAGCTTAGCTGCAGCATCATGCTGGGTGCGTTTTCTAGAAAGCACAAGACATTCCACCCCTCTCCAAGGCTCCAAAATACCAGAACCAGGAAGCACAAGATTCATATTCATATTAAGAGGAAAAATAGATAACTGTGCCTACTTGTTTAACTAGAAAGGCTTTTACGCATCAATAAAAAGCTCGCTTGTCAACATTATGTGGCACGTAGGCCCATAAAGAACAGTTGCTGAAAGTCTTTTCACATTCAGATTAAAATAAAACTGCTGAACAAAAGCTATATTGTACACAGGTCTAAACTTGAATGACTAGAGGGGGTTTTATATGAGTGTTTTTAGTGACATGCGCTGAGAATATACCTATCTCTGGTTCAGTGCTTATCGAAGAGTCAGGAGTTTTTATGAGCAAATGTGTTTGTGCTGTGTGTATTTTCTAAAGGATTACTTTACACTCTCAAGTACATTGAATTCACATCTAAAAGCTAAAGTTACCTGCTGAAAAACAATAAGCTGATCAGAAAGTGGGCAAATGACTTAGTGTTTTATTTTTAAAAACATAATTTCTGAACATGGTGTCAAAAATACCTATAGGAACTAAGAGCAAAGGCAGCTTTGGTGAAAGAAGCATTCAGCCTTCCTCTCTCCCTGATCCACAGCCCAGAAACTTGGAACACCCTCGCCTGAAATTGTTCCAGCCAAAAGACAAAAAACACAATCTTAAAATAAAAAATTAAAACCAGAATAGCTCATGTATCTTGTCACTTTTTGTCTGCAAAGCCACTGGTCACATGGGGGTCTCAGAGCCATGTGAGTGCCCTGCTCCACACCCCTTGCTATGGGTTTCAAGGATGGATGCTCCGCTCAGCCTGTATTTCCAGGCTAGTGCCTTCTCCGCATGATCTAGAAGACTCACAACACCTTTGGAAGTTTATTGGGTAGGTGTCTGTGGATTTCTATATCTGGTAGAGCACTGACAAAGACATCAAAGATATGCAATTTTGGAATCACCCTTGTAGAGGAGAATTCGCGTGGAGCAGTGTTTCTGCGATTTTCCTAACCTGCCTACGCTGTTATGTCACTGAACCAGGTTATAAATCATAGCAAAATATGTCCACTCAAGGGACCTCATGAGAAAACTGACAGGTGAAGAAGTACTATTATAGTGTGTTGATGTCATTTTACATTTACAATTTACGTTGTTGATTATGCTTGGAATTCCTTTAGATTGCAAAGGGCAGGGTACTGGACACAGAGGCCAGAAACCTGAGAATTTATTTCTTTTCCTAGCTCTAATCTTGGGAAAATCAAGTCCATACTCTGTTCCTGCTGTTTCTTGTCACAGAGTAAATGAATTTTCTTTCCTTCTTTTTTTGTTTCTTTGTGGTGTTTCTCATTCTAAAATTTTATTACAGTGAGAAGGAGAACAATAATAGTCTGGCTGTAAATGTGAGGAAACATCTTTTGCTTAAACTGGGTGTTATACTTAACTAATGAAGCATTGAACACGACGTAAAAAACAATTATGTACTATATAGTGGCTAACTGAACATAATTTTTTTAAAAAGGCTGGGAAAAAAAAGAAACTAGAAGCTTTGGAATAAGGCATTAGAAAAATATATTGTACATTAGCACAATAAGCACACTGGTACCAATTAATTCAATTTCACTAAAGACTTCCAGATACTTCATTTTTTTCATCCCATCTATATAAATGAGACTGAGAAATTGAGCTGGAAGTTTAGGGTAGATAAAAATGGTACATATAAGGTAGAATCAATCATTTTCAAGCATTTAGTATTGTCATTTAGTCAACAAATTATGTTTAGCTTTATTTTAGCAGATGAGTAATTATCAAGCACTTCAACAAATTTTTGACTAACAATATCAATACTTCAAAATATTTCTTCAGTTAAGAATTTTCAACCTAATTTTCAAGCACTTAGTGTTCATCGTATCCTTTAATAAACAAATCACATTCAGGCTGCTTCTCCGTTATTGATTGCCATTGTGAATTGAGATAAAACACAAATTAATTACATGTTGACATTTGGTAAATCAAAAGATTCAGTTAACTCTTCCAAAGTATGTATTTTATTTTTCTGTTCTTCATCGTTTTAATTGCTGGTTTCACTTAAAGATTGGCCGTGACGGTTTGGTCTCTTTCATCCCTCTACTCATTACTTGTAATTTGGGGTTTGATTTTTCTATGATCAAATTTTTCTCCACTGCTTGGTAGACGTGACTGGGGTGCCCTGGAGAGAAGCTTTTGCCAATCTAGAGTTTAAGGAGGAAGATTGATGACCCCGTGCCAAAACCCTAAGAGGGAGGCCCAATACATAGAGCAAGTTACAGAAAAGTTGGCAAATGGAAGAGTAGGCCAAAGGTGGCCAGTTTGGTTTTTTTCCAATTTCTTCAGAAATGTTAGAGATCTGGGATGTTATATAAAATCTCCATGACTGGTAAAAAGGCAACAAAAAACCTCAGATAACTTAGATGGATCTAATTTTTAACAATGTGAGTGAACCTGAACAGATTTTCATTAACTCCAGATATAATAGTGGCAACTACCTAATACCAGAAATTCAGCAATAATAGCTAGGGTCAAGGATTCATGTCTTTGGGAAGGAAGTGTTTTACTCTACCCTTCAATATTCTTCTAGCTGGTCTAAGCATTAAATTGACATGAAAGAGATTAATGGGAGAAAAGCAAATTTAATGACATACTCACCAGGAACCCACACAGACAAGAGATTTCAAAGTCAGTCAAAATGTGGTATACATGTCATTCTGAACGAAGGAAAAGAGGTAAGCGGTCTTGGACTTTAAAAGGAAGGAAAGCAATTCAGGAAGATGAAAAAGACCCAATGTTTGGCCAACAAATTGTTGCTGGGCCATCCAGAAACAATGGGACAGAGAGAGGAATTTTAACAAACAGACTTAAGTTTTAAGTCACTGCACCTAATTCACATTATGAATTAATGTGAATCAAGAGTCTTCTTCCTGGAGCAGGTCCTCTGTCTAAATTCTTTTTAAGCAGTTACAGAGAAAAACAAAGTTTCTTTTTCAGTCTTTTGGCCCTTGATTGTTTTAGCTTGAAATACTCTTCATGACAAAGTGGGAGGGCTTGGGGTGGCCTGCCTTCAGCTCCGACAATTTCAAAAGGAAATTATTAAACAGCGTTTTTTTTCTCTTGATACTTGACACCACAGCAACTAGTGGTTCTTATATTTAGATAAATAACCAATGTAACAGAGTTGCATGTCTTGATTTTCCATTCTATTTAAAGTGTAGACATGTATATATTCCAGTCACATTATTGAACAATGTCACATAATAAATAAGCTCAAATTTGAGGAGTAAAAAATTTAGCAGAAATTAAATATTCTGGCGTATAAAAAGAATCACAAGTCATGGCTTTGTCCTGAACATCACAAAAACATTTCTGAATTTCCTAAGAATGTGGCCTGATTTGAGCTGTAATGACCTTGAAAACTAAACAAGTATCATAGGAATGATTATCGGGAACAGGGACAGAGGAATGAAAGTGTGTCTCAGAAGCACCAGCAGATGGCAGGAGAGGAGAAAAAATTCCAAACTGAAAGAGATGATCAGCTACCATGCTTGAGTGTGACGATTTTTTCATAAATACTTGTCTGCTAAGCTGTCAGCTTAATACTCTCTCCTCTCTAACAATTGTGAGGACATAGGCAGTCTCTGATGGTAAGTCAAGAAGAGTTCAGGGCATCTTGCAAAGACCTTTGTAGTGGAGACACGACACATCTCTTCACTGAATTTTGGCTTCTAGAAAATGCCAGTAGGCATTCATATCTGTTAGTTCCCGGGGCTTCCGGCATCTGCATTCCAGTTCTCGTTCCCCTGTAAACTGGTGCATTGAGAGACAGTCACTGGGCTGCAGTTTCCATTTATTTTTTTATTTTTTTTTATTTTTTTAAAATTTTTTAATTTTTTTTAAAGATTTTATTTATTTACTTGAGAGAGAGACAGTGAGAGAGAGCATGAACGAGGAGAAGGTCAAAGAGAAAAGCAGACTCCCCATGGAGCTGGGAGTCCGATGCGGGACTCGATCCCGGGACTCCAGGATCATGACCTGAGCCAAAGGCAGTCGTCAAACCAACTGAGCCACCCAGGCGTCCCTTTATTTTATTTTTTATCTTTTTATTTTTTAAGTAGACTCCATACCCAGTATGGAGCCCATCGCAGGGCTTGAACTCACCGTGAGTTCAAGACCTGAGCTGAGATCAAGAGTCAGACACTTAACAGGGTGACCCACCCTGAAACCCTTTCCTTTTTTTTTTTTTTCTTAAATCGAGGGGATCAAGTCCTACATAATAATCAAGAGTCTATAATTTTAAAGTGAGCCAAGGGTGTCTTCCGAACACTTGAGCTTTCTCTTCTTTAAAGGCGATATCCAACAGGGTCTGAGCTGCTAGCCAAGATGTGTGAATTAGTGGCTTTGATGCAGGGCTGGTATGGTGTCCAAGCCTGGGGTACCATTCCCACACAGTCTGCATGCGGCTTCCTGAGTGGCCACCCTGTTGAACTCAGACCAAATAGAATAGGGATCCATAGACAGATTCTCTGAAAGGGTTTTAAAAGCCTCAGACTGAAATTCCTTTACAACTCCCCTGGGGAATTTTGTCAAAAGTCACGTGTATATGTACATTACATGTCATTTCAATGTCTCACAAAGTCAGTCTCTGAGTTAAAATATTTTTCTTCATTCCTTACTTGGCTGTGTGACTTAAAGCAAATTACTTAAATCCTCTGTTCCTCAAATTTCTCATCTGCAAAGTGGAGTTACTAATATCTCTTCTGACAAGTTACAGGGAGCCGGGCCATTTGAAGACATTCACAGGCATGAGGCAGTTTGCAAGTCTTACCTTACAAAACGGTCAGCATATTTTAGAAGGCATTTAAATACTTTATTAAATATAAGACATCATTTTTAAAATATTGAAGAGAGTTTTACTGTTTTACTGTAAAAACGGTTAATACTAATTTTTCTTTTGCAGTTTTTTTGTGTTGTGGAGCCAATATATTTTGGCCAACTCTCAACCATTTTTATAATCTGTTGGAGAGCCACAGGCCCTAAACAGTGTTCATGTAGGCAATGGATAGTACATCTCTTCTTGTGAAGTTTAAATGACATAATCCACATGAAGAACTTCGAACTGTGCAGACCCATACAAAGCACTCAACAAACATCAGCCAGGAATGTTCGTGATCGTGACTGCATAACTTCTGAGGCTATCCAGAGACTTAAGATCAACTAGAGCAGGATTCCAGCTAGCTAGCTCATGGTTTCCACTGACTGCCTACCTGATCACCTGTGGATTTAAAAATGCTGATGCCCAGACTGCTTGCCAGGTCAAGGATGACATACCCTCTAGGCTTGAGTTTTTTAACATTCTCCAAAGGGACTCCAGTGTATAAAGTGGAAATCACCGAGCTAAGCAGAGGTGAACATTCTCCATGTGCCTCTGCAGTCATGACTTACGTTCTTTACAGAATAATAAGATTTGTCTTTGAAAACAGTGGTTCTCAAAGAGTAGTCCTCACACAAGTGGCATTGGTGTTCCTTTTAACTTGTAAGAAAAGTTCACAAGCTCCTCTGAATTAGATGCTCTGAGGGCCCAGCTATCGTGTTCTACCAATTCTGATGCACACTGAATTTTAAGAGTCACTGTTTCAAAGAAACATATTTGTGTTCTTTCAGGATTTCAAAATTGATTATTAAAATTCTAGGATAACAGAGTTTGGAAATGGCGATATCATTTAAGTCCAGCATGCTTGCGCATGGGAACACACACACACGTAGTTGACAAATGTAGTTGACTAACACATTCTCATCACTTCCACCTCAAACTACTTATCCAGGTAGCGATCACACTTTGAACAAACAGATATATTGTCACAATTTTCTTTTCTCATATACATGTTAAACTCTCCTGATCCATATTCTGACTCGTGCCAACAACAGAACGTGTGGTGAGTAAAGTCAGAACTTTTCCTCCCTCTATCTTCTACTAATTCTATGATCTATAAATTCTCCTTTCACAAAACTCTTTAACAACCCTCCTTTGTACTTTCTCCAGACTTCAGTGTTCATCGTACTCCTTTGAAACTTCTTCAAATTACATTTCTCCTTCATACAAGTGATTGAAACACCAAAGGTGAGCCTAGACCCAGTCAGTGGGGTGGGTTCCTTGGTCACTCACCCAGGGCTCGTAGGTAGGAGTTTCTTATTAATTCCTGCCTTCACCTGTTTGGTGGGTAACATTCACCCTTGTATCTTTCATATTCTTACCAACTTGGTCTGTTTTCATTTTGCATTTGCCATTTCTTACCAAGTAACCCTATTGAATGCCATCTCATTTATTAGCAACTCCAATAATTCCAATGTGTTTGAAGGGTCTACCTTCAAAGCATACTAATACCTTGTAATCTGGTCACAATTTAGAAACTGTCAAAACCCACTTCCCTAGGATGGTGGCTATAATCTGAGTAACAGCGCTGGCTAGTTTTACTCATCTCTGTCCCAGTCTTTTCTCAAATCCTAATTTTGGCCCTTTGGGCTTCTAATGGACTGACACCTATGCCCTGACATTCCCTTCAGTACAACCTCTAACTCTACCTCTTTAGCTCTGCCACAGCTAATGCGTGACTCCCAAACTTGGCTACACATTAGGTACAACTAAAGTTCTTCAAGGAATACCGGTGCTTAACTTTGGGCCCCAAAATTGATTGAATTGGTAGTCTGAACTTTTTAACTGAGACATCAGGAGTTGTTAATGCCATGTTTCTCCCCCCTCCCCCCACCTCTCTTGTGTGGCTCTAATGCAGCAAAATCTGTGAACCAAGGGCCTAGAAGGAGACCCACCTGCCAAGATGGCTCCCAGACGTCCTGTGGCTCAGAGTGGCTCTACAGACCCAACTGCTTGGCACTTTGCTGCCCTCTGCTGGCTTCTCTCAGCTTCATCTCCAACTGTCCAGACCCTCCCAAAGCTGGTTTAAAAATGATTAGAGAAGTAGGTTGCAGGTATCCAAGAAATCTAGTTTATTCTGACTCTCCTTTTTCACTTCATTTTTTGTCTGTTTTTTCATCTCAAACAATATCTGAACAGGAAACTGGATATTTTCCCCCCCTAGTCAGCTGCTTATTTTCTCGACTGAGTAAGAGATATTGACAGGTTGTGTGTGGATCAGGAAAGAGAAGAAAGGAGCTGATGTGTATTCAGAGGCACCCCTGACTGGGAGAGTCAGAGAAGAGTTCTGTGGAGGGTGGAGAACTTTCTGAACTCACTGACAGGCTGGAGTAATGGAATTTTTAAATATCGAGGATTTCCTTTTCTGTGCTTACGCTATCCTTTATCACAACAGTATCTGTTGCCTTTTTTTAATCCTTATTTAATCCATATTATGTGCCAGCCTTGACTGTTGGTGGTTTACCTCTCATCTTACAAGATGTTTCGATTTAAAGATAGAAAAAAATGTCTCAAAAGAATTAAGTAACTTGTTTAAGAAAGCACAGTAAGTGACGGTTAGTGGCTTAATTGTGTCTCCCCTAAAATTCATGTGTGGAAGTCCTAACTCCCTCATCGTATCTCAGAATGTGACTGTTATTTTGAGGTAAGGTCTTTAAAAAGGTAACTCAGTTCAAAGGAAGTCATCACGTGGGTCCTAATCCAATCAGACTGGCGTCCTTATAAGAAGAGGAAATTTGGACACAGACAAGCAAAGAGGGAAAATGATGTGAAGACACTGGAAGAACACAAGCATCTACAACCATGGAGAGAGGAGCCTTCTCTCCTGGCCCTCAGAAGGATCCAACTCTGCCAACACTTTGATCCCAGACTCCCAGCCTCCAGAATGGAGAGAAGTAAATTTCCGTTGTTTGTCACCTGGTCTGTGACACTTTGTTCTGGCAGCCCCAGTGAACATACAGTGAGAGAGTCGGGATTTGAATCCAGACCTGGCAAATTTCAAACCTTTGCTCTGAACCACAGAACAACCTTAATCCTGGAGACTACCAACTATTTTATAAATGATTTTAAACAAGTATTAAAAACCACTATTATGAAGTATTATGCTCACCCATAGTAATATGTCCTTATTTGTACTTTTCATATAATCGCCTTCTGTATTTCCACAGCCAAAAAGAGTCTTGCTTTGGTGAATCTACCTTTATAGGGTATTTCACAATATATCTTTCTATATATTTTTAGGTGCTGGTTTTTTCTCCCTGGCTATGCCACAGAATTCTCCTTGCAGTGCTGGACCTTCCACACCCTTGAGGTTCAACTCAACCTCAAATTGCTTTCAAAAACACTCCCCATTTTCACCTCTGTTATCTGATTTGCTTTCCATGGTTACATTTTCCAGTCTTTCTTGCCTATTCATGAGAATTCTGAATAGCCACATGTTTTTCATATTAAAAAAAAAAAAAAGCATGCTCTACCTACCTTTTTTTTCCCCTAATAAACAACTAGATCATTCAAATTGCCCATTTTAGCCAAGCCCTGTGATTAGCTAATGATCTCATGAGCTGCTCAGAAAAAAATTCACCCATTTTTCTCTTGTTTTGGAAACAAGAAAGCTCCTTGTTGATTTCTACTCTAAGGTATCAAAAAACTCTGACCCATCCTTCAGTCATTTTTACCTTTGTGAATGAAATAACAACCAACACATTTTTGGATCCCACTTCCTTCTACTTGCCCCCTTTTTAGTTCACGCGTTTGTTTTTTTAAAAAGTGTATGCTAATGCCTTTTCAGTATTTTGAGGCCAGCAGGCAGGGTTTGTAGATCGTATTCCTATTGCAACATCAGGACAAAAATACCACAAACATTTCTTGGGCCTTTATAGCCCACCTGAGGTTTCCTATGACTCAGAACATTGAGACAGTTTGTGAATCATGCAGTCGGACTGACCACAGGATCAACCTCACTCCATTACTGAGGATAAACAGCTGTTTATAGACTGTTTATATGCAACCACATGGGTCATGCTGGAGGTCTTTGAGTGAGTTGGGTCCTAGGGAACCTTCAGAGACATAGTCTACATTCCACATGTGTGTGGGTTTAGAATGATCAACTCTCAAGAGAAGGAGTTTCCTTTCATATGCTGCTTGTGGGTGCCCTCGGGGCACAACTCAGGCTTCTTAGCTGAAGAAACAGAAAGGGACCCTGGATGATGTAAACAGAAAGCCAATTTATTGAAAAAAGTGTATTAGGTAGCTTCCCGACTTGCCACAGGGGCCAGGGAAGCGAGCTTGGAAAACAGCAGAAAACAAGGGCAGGGCAGCACCACACCTTGGCACAAATCCATCTAGAAGGAATAGCACTTTCACTTCCACTAAAAACTGAGTACTATGGTGGTGCCTAAAATTGGAATGCTGTTCAGATTGCAAAATGTATTCTTCGCAGGTGCTAGTGGCTCTGTATCTCCACCATCAGACTCCAATGCAGACCAAGCCAGTGTGACTGGCCTAAGTTACCTAAGTCAGGTGAATGCTTCTCAGCTGCTAAGAAGGCTATATAACTGAGCATTAGGCCTTTTAAAATTCTAAGTAAAAAATAAGTTATTTGTTTTTTGGGGTGTTGAGTTTGATAAATTCTTTATAGATTTTAGATACTAACCCTTTCTCAGATATGCTGGTTGCAAATATCTTCTCCTATTCTAAGGGTTATCTTTTCATTTTGCTGGTTGTTTCCTTTGCTGCACAGAATCTTTTTATCTTAATGAAGTCCCAATAGTTTATTTTTGCTTTTGTTTCCCTTGCCTTTGGAGCTGTGTCTAGTAAGAAGATGCTATGGCCGGTGTCAAAGAGGTTATTGCCAATGTTCTCCTCTAGGATTTTGATGGTTTCCCATTTAGGTCTTTCATCCATTTTGAATATATTTTTTTGTGTATGGTATAACAAAGCGATTCAGTTTCGTATGCGGAATTTAAGAAATAAGACAGACGAATGGTAGGGGGAGAAAGTGAGAGGCAAACCAGAAAATGACGCATAACCATAGAGAACAAGATGAGGGTTACTAGAGGGGATGTGGATGGGTTGTTGGGTTAAATGGGTGATAGGGATTAAGGAGGGCACTTGTGTGGTACACTGGGTGTTGTTAAGTGATAATCACTAAATTCTATACCTGAAACTAATATTATGCTGTATGTTAACTAGATGGAATTAAAAAAAAAAAAAACTTAAAAAAAAATTCTAGGTAGAAATAGATTCTGCCTCCTGTCGGGACTCATAAAAGGAGACCTCCCAAAGAGAAGCAGAGGTTTGGATGCTGAGTAGCAAACAGAAAGTACAAGCATCCTCCACGCTCCACTACTGCGGCTGCTTAACCTCCTGCTTCCCATCCCAAGCCATTGCTGCGAGGTATACAAAAAAATTTCCCCTCATTTCTTAAAGTGTACCCTTCTCAAAGGGAGAGAAGTTAAAAATCTCGGTATTTAATGCACCCAAATCTAGTTGATATCAATTTTCTGGTTCTGTCATGATCCTGTCTCTCATATTCTCCTTTGGACTCAACTAGATAGTCAATGATTTCTAAAACCCAATATAAAGCACAATAGAATATTGGGAAAAGGAGAGAATTAACTTATAGAGAACATAAATTTAAACGTTAGCATAAGTAAATATACAAATTACTGCAAGGAAGTATGGTAGAAACCATAGGGTGGTGATACTCATTTTTACCACTAGTTCCTTGGCTATTCATGACTCCTTTCTGCTGGTCCTCATTCCAAATTATTATGATCTCAACTGATCAGGGCTCCTTACATGGTGAGACGGCCTGACCCCCAACTCTGAGGGCTCTAACCATCACAGGGAACACCCCAGCACTATGCTCACTCCTTCCTGTCCCCTGTCTAATAGCAGCCCTATGTCCTTGATACCATCCGTTGTGAAAGCCAACACTGAAACCCACTTTGACCTGCTCACGCAAAGGCCACAAAAGCCCAAAGTTGCCCAGTGGTTGTCTCAGCTTATAATTCAAGGAAAGCAATTTGTATATAAAAGCTTTCATTTCTAAACCAGCAGCTGCTAGTCATAGGGAGAGAAAACACATTTTTCCAACTGATTCATTAAAATAAAAAAATAGTGACAGACACATCCTCCCTCTTATTACTTAGTTCTCGAGCCCACATGTAGGCTATGGGGAAAAAAAAAATTTTGTACATACACATCTTACAAGACAGCACCCAACTCTCATCACGTATGTTCTCCCAGCTGGTGCTATAAACCATGCCCCCATTCTATAAAGGGTACATATAGGAATTAGAGTGCATAGTCAGACTAGTGAATCCTATGTACATCACTTCATTGCTTTCTCTCACTAGAAGGCAATTTCTCATTTGGAAGGTCGTGGAATAGCATGAGTGTATAAGCATTTAGGAAGTCCATGGATAGTGGTACTAGAAGTACGGCAGGAGGAAAGGCAAATCTAAACCTACAATAAGATTTTGTTTCACTCCATGGCAGAAGGGGCTCAGTAGTAAATAACACAGCACATAAAACCTAGAGTGAAAAACTGTTTTGGAGGGAAACATTTTTTGAATCTGTGGAAGCAACAAACTTCAGGATAAAATTAAAAATTATATAACTTCAGTCAGAAGATGAGCTAGGTCCTGAGTTTTGAATACAGGGAATGTGTTATTTCTCTTGCCCCAATCTCCCTCCAGTGGAATTTAGAAACATGTAACTGACTTGTTCATTTATTCAAACACTTATGGATAACAAATTAGTTATCAAACAAACCACTGTATATGTAAGTAACCATTATGTGTATAAAGAGGAGTTCTGAAGAGAGTCTTAGATTGGAGATAAAATTCTATGGGCAATGGGCAGTCAGTTAGTAACTCAGTCAGTCAATGTAAATAGGATGACCTAAGAAGCAGAGGTAGGCAAGAAAAGGAGACATTCTAGTCCTAAACCTTGAGGAAATCCAACAGTTAATGAGATTAATAGACTTCTGTTATCTGTGCATGTCCCCAGGAAACATCCAAATTGAATGAAATATAGCAAATGAAACCTCACTTATAAATATGGAAAATGTAATCCACTATGGAAAAAATGCTACAAAAAGAGTTATAGAACGACCAATGCAGAAATGTGGCACATAGAAAAATTAGGGTTAGAATAATTCTGGATGTCTCCAGTACTATCCAGGGACAGATCAGTTCTGATTTATTTAGAGAAAATTTTTGCCTCAAATGGAGGAGTGTATGAATTTACAATATTTAAAAGAAATAATGTGTAAGCCTTTCTAACCACATTTTTTCCTCAGTCCTTGTGGGGCAGCAGGTTGATGATGTATAGCTATACTTGAAAAGAAGGAGGAACTGGCCTTTCATCCTTTGAGCCTGGAGGAAAGAAGGTAAAGATAAGTGTGTATATAGAAAAACACGGAGCACGAGGCAGGAAACAGAAGGTCACATGTGATGGTCTGTGATTCATAGTAAATCCTGATACACAGGATGAAGGATGGTTAAATTAGTAGCTTTAGAGGAATAAGGTCATTTTGTCATTTGATAATTAAGGGAAATGGAACAAGTAGCAGAGAGCAAATAAGGGGATACACAGGCATCAATAAAGTTTCTGCTCAGTTAAATCGCCAAGAATTTTTACATAGGGTTGCTTCACACAAATTAAAGATGAACCTGCCGTTCTAATGGTAGTTGCGCTTATGATAGCTGACACCCAAACAATTAGCTATTTACTTTTTAAAAAAAACACTGAGTATTTAAAAAACACTGAGTGTTGAGTAGATAAAATGATTCGATAGTTGATTTTTTTACAGTCCAAAGTCAGTTGGTTTTCTTGGTGCAGATACATCTCATTTTTTTCTCAGGGAACGAAAACAATGTTCTATTCATGGATCTTCTCTAAATAAATCAGAGAGAACCACACAGAGGCTGGGAAAGAAAACAAAACAAACGAAAGCCTGTGATATGAGCTAAGACTGCTGTTAACAACTGTTTACCGTCTTTCGTCCTTCTTTCCCACCCCACCATTGAATTTATCCCAGGGGGCTTCCAACCCCAAAAGCCCCCCATCTACCTCCACCTCACAGCTCTGGTCAATGGCTCAACTATCAAGTTTTACATCCAATCACTGTTAAGGAAAGAGCCTCAAGGCCAGTCCTTCAGGGTCATATACCAGAGAGCGTCTACCCATTTCTAAGGAAGGTTAACCAAATCTGATGTTAGAATTTGTTAGTGCATTTTGTCCCTTGAATGAAATCAAGCCTAAAAGAAATTAATGATATGTCTGAAAGTCATGAATAAATAAAAAGAACTAATCTCATTCGAACCTGTATGTCTTTTTACTAGGCAACATGGACTTCCTCCTTAGTACCTAATTACTGTGCCAGCTCCTCCTGGAACTTGATTTCCTCTTTTTAGAGAAATGCTACCTGTTTCTAAAAACACAGGATAATTTTTTCCCAGAATGGCAATGCTGCCTATGTTTGCAAAATAGACGTTAGGCAAAGAGTTCATTGATAAAACTCTTTGAAGTTATTTGACTGCTATTTTGAGATTGTTAAATGAAAATTCCATTTGCCAGATACGCATTTCTCTAAGGAGTTGTAGAGGAAATTACTGAATTAAATCAGTACACTGTGTTTTCCTGCATGTTTTTCAAGCCAGTCTCTCAATTAGTGAAATCCACTTGAAAGCCAATGAAATATTTCATTGAGATAGCAGAATTTTAATATCAGCTACTGAAACTAATTTCTCAAATTAGTTGATCTATTTGTTTTTTCCAAGGGCATCCAATCAAACCTTTCAGAAAAAAAATTAATATGCTGTCTTCCTTTTATTAAATCAAGTCTAAGATATTAACTAAAGGCATGTGGAGGAGAAGTTCAGCTCTACCTTTTAAAGCCTTTTGGGCAGCCTGACTGGGCTCATCAAAAAAGCAGAGGCCTGATGAAGATGCATGCAAAATCCTGGGGGAAATGGCAATTTATATGTTTATTGCTTAAGCACTGATTTGTTCTCAGTAAGGTTTACATCCTTGGTTTCCTCCCTTTCTTTGAATCAGTAAGTATTTCTATCTTGTCTGTGTATCACCCTCAAAAAACTGGCCAGTGCTACCAGTATATTTTTTTTAATTTTATAAAGAAGCCTCAGATCCTGCTCACTGCAGCCAACTGTCTCTCATAAATATTGTTCTTCATTATTTAAACATAAACTGTTACACATTTATTGTTTGTTTTATAATCTTATTACTGTTTAGAAAAGAGTATATAATACTTGTCAATAAAAGTTTAAAAATGTAAGAACTATTTCATTGCTGACCAAAGCCCTGTGCTTTGACATCTCCCATATATCTTTTTGTGTGCTTTAAATGTGCCTCTTTCTCTCCTTCCCCACTGACATCATCACTGGTCTCTCTTGCTCACACTCATTTCCACACTAGCTCTCTCTCTCCAGCTTCTGAGTGCTTTCTTGTGGCTTATGCTTGTGAGCTGTTTTCAGAAGACTGCCCTTGACCCCTGGAGCCTTGTCACTTGCAAAGGAGGAGAGCTGGCAGTGCCTGGGGGCCACACTGCCCTAGGGAAGGAGCCACGGCCAGTGACCAACCAACTAGTAGAAGCATCAAAGCCAAGCTGCCTTGCTTTGAGGTTGGTGAAAAGCCTAAGTACAATTTCCTGTTAAGGGTTCCTATTGGGATCAGGCTGCAGTGGGGACTCTGTCAGAGGCTCTACCCTGCATAGCCTCCTCCCGTACAGGTCTTACTTTCCCCATCTCTTTACAGGTCTCCTTGGGAAGCACTTACTTCATTATTTACACAAAAATCCTCATCTTGGAGCCAGCTTCTCCGGGGGGGCCAGACCTAAGACAGCCATCAAAGAGGTTTCTGTGTCTCTAATATTGCCCTTCATCTTCCCTTGTTCGACCTGTAACAAGTGTACCTCTTCCAAAATCCAAGTCTGTTCATGATATGGCTCTGCTTCAAACCTTGCAGGGGTACCTCATTGTGCTTATGGACATCCTGAACTCTAATCTGTTTGGAAGGGTTTTTTGTTTTTGTTTTTGTTTTTAAAGAGAGGGAGAGAGAGGGTTTCGGGGAGGAGAGGGGCAAAGGGAGAAAGAGAATCTTAAACAGGCCCCACGTTGGGAGTGGAGCCCAACGTGAGACTTGATCTCATGATCCTGAGATCATGACCAGAGCCAAAATCAAGAGTCAGATGCTGAACCCACTGAAACTCCCAGGTACCCCCTGACACATTAATTTTGTGCATGAGTTCCTTTATGACCTTGCCTACATAAAACTTCACTCTCATTTCTTCCCACATCTCAGTTCTGTTGGGCTTTTTCATTTCTTTGGATACTCTCTCTCCAGGCTTCCTCTGGCCTCTGGCCCTTCAAAGAGGATACTTCCTCAGCCTGACTCAATCTGACCCTCTCCAGTCTCTTAAACTGGGCCATAATTCCTTCAGGTTCTCACCCTTTCCAGGAATCTTGTCTCTACCCTCCTCAGACCAGGTCAAGTGCTCCCAGATATCATCCAGTTAAACCCATCTTATGTCTATACCTGTTCTCTCTAGGCCTCCCTTACCAGATTGTAGGTTCTCTGTGGGAATAGGCCATATCCTGGTACCTATCACAATGCATGGAACAGAGTGGGCACTTTTAAAGAATTTGTTGAGTGACTGAAGTGACAGATTAATAGGTGGGTCAACTTGGCATTTGCGCAGAGAGCCAATCTTTACAAGACGCTCAAAACATGCCAAGATGGAGAAAATCTCATTTACAGAATCTGCTCAGGGAAAACACTGGCTGTGATTGGAAGAAATACTTGGATAAGTAGCTATGGTGACTGCTGATATCTTTAAGTGTCAGGCTCAATTAACGACAGCTAAACCCCAAACTGTCTTTTTTAAAAATTTTATATATTTATTTATTTATTTTATTTATTTTCAGCCTAACAGTATTCATTGTTTTTGCACCACACCCAGTGCTCCATGCAATACGTGCCCTCTATAATACCCACCACCTGGCTCCCCCAGCCTCCCACCCCCGGCCCCTTCAAAACCCTCAGGTTGTTTTTCAGAGTCCATAGTCTCTCATGGTTCACCTCCCCTTCCAATTTACCCCAACTCCCTTCTCCTCTCCATCTCCCCATGTCCTCAATGCTATTTGCTATGCTCCACAAATAAGTGAAACCATATGATAATTGACTCTCTTTGCTTGACTTATTTCACTCAGCATAATCTCTTCCAGTCTTATCCATGTTGCTATAAAAGTTGGGTATTCATCCTTTCTAATGGAGGCATAATACTGCATAGTATATATGGACCACATCTTCCTTATCCATTCGTCCATTGAAGGGCATCTTGGTTCTTTCCACAGTTTGGCGACCATGGCCATTCCTGCTATGAACATTGGGGTACAGATGGCCCTTCTTTTCACTACATCTGTATCTTTGGGGTAAATACCCAGTAGTGCAATTGCAGGGTCATAGAGAAGCTCTATTTCTAATTTCTTGAGGAATCTCCACACTGTTCTCCAAAGTGGCTGCACCAACTTGCATTCCCACCAACAGTGTTAAGAGGGTTCCCCTTTCTCCACATCCTCTCCAACACACGTTGTTTCCTTTCTTGCTAATTTTGGCCGTTCTGAATAGTGTAAGATGGTATCTCAATGTGGTTTTAATTTGAATCTCCCTAATGGCTAGTGATGATGAACATTTTTTCACATCCCAAACTGTCTTTTTGGGAATGACGGGGCTTCTATTTTGTGGAGCTAAATGCAAGTTTGAGGCCCGAGCTGAATGGCTTGGGCCAACAGAAGAAATGACGAGGGCAGCCACTAGGGGGCCCTTTTCCCCCACATTCTTCTCCCCCTTGGAACCTTTGAAAAACAAAGAGCATCAGTTTGATTATTGGGCATCAAAGTTATTAGCCTGTCCAGAGATCCCACATATCTTTTAGGCCTGAATGAGTATATGTTTTTTCTAAAACAAAACAGAAAAGCCTTTCCCATAACAAAACAAACTAGCCCGCCTTGTAATTCAGGTCTTGTCTTCTCTACCACTGGTATCTCCATAAAAATAATGCCCAGAGATGGCAGGACAATTGCAGTGTCTTAAAACTTTTTTTAATCAGAGAGGGCTGTTAAAGAGATAACCCAATAATAATTCTAGAAGTGGGAACCATCATTCACATACCATCAGATCTGTCTGGGAGAAAAGGAAATGGGGGAGATTTCATAGAGCTATAGTTTCACAAATGGTTAATCCCATTTCCTGCTTAATTTCTTTGATTCATTTCTGATAACCTTGCTCTTAAAGTGAAAAACTGTTAAATTTTAATAGGAGAAAAGCATGGCATGTTCCCTTATAATCCAAGAAAGCCAAGTAATTTCACAGAGAGTAAAAAATAAAAAGTAAACAATGAAAACAAGACAATGTAGGACAAAAAAAATAAGTAAGTACATTTTATACAAAAAAAAAACTGATATGATAAATGTTTATTGCACTCTCTTTTCTGGCAATAGTTTCTTCATGAAGTTTTCAACTTTTTGTTTGCTTATAATAGTCCTGAACTCAAAGTCATCTAAAAATAATATTCTGAACAAATAAATAAATAAAATAAAAAATAATGTTCCATCACAGATCATCACCTTTACAGTCAAATGTAAACTAAACACAAGAAAGCTGTAACACCTGGGGAAACAGCAGTCATGGACAAAAACCTGAAGAGGAATAGAAGATGCTACCCCTTCATCTTTCCTGCCTGGCCTTTACTATGAATCAAAATGTTTGGGGCCCAAAAAATAATAGATAATTTGGTTGGCTTCATTTGACAGTTTCTGTCTTGAAATTGCTTAGTCAAGAAAATTGGTGAGCCTTTCTGTTCCTGAAACTCTAATGTTGAAATATTACTTTATATATCGTATCTATTTGGTGTGGTTTTGGGTGAAAAATAACTTAAATAAATAAGTAATAAAATAAAAAAGCAGTCACTATTCAAAGAAAGTGCTATGGACTGAATGTGTCCTCCCCAAGTTAGTTGTAGCTTTAATCCAATATGATGGTATGAGGAGGTGGGGCTTTGGGGAGGTGATTAGGTTTGGTGAGGTCATGAGGATAGAGCTGCTATGATGGGATTAGTGCCCTTATAAGAAGAGAAGAGCCTAACACATTCATGGGCATGTGTACTCTAATCTTCTATCCCCTCAATGTAGTGATACAGCAAGAAGGTGGCTGTCTGCAAACCTAGAGGAGAGTCTGTACTCAACAGCAAATCTGTCATGACCTTGATCTTGGACTTCCCAGCTTCTAGAACTTTGAAGAAATAAACATTGTTGCCAGCCAATCTATGGTATTTCAATAGTAATAGCCTAACTAACTAGTACAAGTAGTGTAACTTCTCAAGTGCTATTAAGGTAAAAAGCTACTAACTAAGTATCTTACATCCATTGTGTAAGATAAATCTAAACTACATAATTTGCTCTCTCCTCCCCTCCCCTTCCCTTCTTCAGGGTCTCCTCAGCAGTGTTGGCTGTGAAATGGGCTGGCAGAGATGTGGAAGGGAATTCCCCATTGATTTAAGAAAAATCTTTGATAGAAATTTAATATCTCTTATTTTGTATGACTAAAAAACTCTTTAGTATTTTTATTATTTGGTTTCAATACTAAATCCCATTAGTCTGTGGTAGTTACTGACTTCTGTTAAGGATAAGATTCCAGAATATCAACTCAGTGTTACCAAACACTTCTCCACTGATTTCATATATTCCGTTGGGGCCTGAGAGAAACATATCCTTCCAATTAAAGCCTATGTTTGTACAGCAAACAGTCTTGGAAGCCAGAGATAATATATTCTTCTGGAGAGATCTGAAGACATCCCAGGATAGTAAAGATGTATTATTCATCTTGTCCCCTGCCCCACCACCGACCAGAGAGATTTGCTTAAATTCCAAGGTAATGAGTCATCTTTCTTTCCAAAGGGGAAGACAGGTAGATGTATCCACAGCCCATAAAAGTTTTATGTCTCCCAGTTTGGGGTTTCTCTCCTATGCAGCCTCACTGCATGCACAGATATCCATTTGGCACTTACTACATTGTCTCTCAGGAACTAGGACATGGGAAAAGGACACAAGATGCTGCCCTGGCTACATGAGAATGATAAATTATCTTTGCCTCTGACCAACCAAGAGTCTGATGTCTTCTGCAGTATATGTACATAAAATCATGGCATGCTGACTTGTTAGTTTGCAATTAGGGTAAAATCTCAGATGTTTCACAGTTTCAGACTTAACACTGAGTTTTCAAAATTCTAAGAAAGTGATTAGGAACATTCTGGCGCATTCTCCCACAAACATGGCACTGCCAACTATCCTTTTGTGTTATGCACCGAAGTGAAATATAGTCTGAATTTTAAAAGTGTCTTGTACTATGAGAGAAATATAACTTATCAAAAATAACCAAGAGTTTATTTAAAATTTTTTTAGGTGGAAACTGACCAATTTTGCTTTAGCTTAGCCTTATTTAGACTTAGTTCAGGATTTCTTAGATGATACAGGCTAATGGTGTGATTTATCTTTTTTAACAATATCTTGATAGGATGTTGTACCCTTATTTTTTTTGTTGTTTGTAAGAAACATGTACATTTATATTCAAACTTCAAGAACTTGGCAAATATTTATCTCAAGCAATTTCAACAGGAGAATTATGCTCTGACTCAAAAGTTATTATTCTGAATGCCTTAAAATATTTTTGCCCTTTGTGGATGATGATTATTGCTCACAGCCACTGTGCCACTTTTATGTTGAGGGAGTGGGTGGAGAGTTCTTGAGCTCTTGATGGCTGGGAAATGGAAGCCTCTTTAGCCTCAGCAGATAAAACTGTCTATGATAATTCCTCTGCTAATAATGGGCCCAGAATAGACAAGTGACCCAGTTCTGGCTAAAGAGATAAAGAAAAAGTTTGCTGGGAAGAGGAATCTTGTCCAAAATAAAAAGGCTAAGCCTTCTCAGGAGAAGTTGCCCTTTTAATCATTCCTTGGAATGTGGACATGACATCTTGGTTTGTCACAGTTATTTGGGGACTATCATGAGAGTAAAAGCCAACACATTCTGATGACAGAGCACAATGCTAGGAAGAGCAGGGTCCTTGAGGGCACTATTGAATGGCAGAACCAACTTCGGCAACACTTACTTACCCGCTTCCCACTGAATGAATAAAATAAACTGTTACTTATTCAAGCCACCAAAAAAATCAGTTTTTTTTGTTCTGAGCAATTAAGTGCATTCATAATTGGTATGCAAAGAGGGCTCATGGAGAAGGTACGTTGGTAAAAAAATAGTAATAATAATAACCCAGTAATTAATTTATTACCTTAGCATTTAAGTTTTAAATCATTTATGGGGCACCTGGGTGGTTCAGTTGGTTAACTGTCTGCCTTTGACTTAGGTCATGATCCCGGGGTCCTAGGATTGAGTTCCACGTTGGGATCCCTGCTCAGTGAGGAGCCTGCTTCTTCCTCTTCCTTTGCCCCTACTCATGCTCTCTCTCTCTAGTGCTCTCTCTCTCTCTCTCAAATAAATAAAATTTAAAAGAATTTTAAGGTTTGTATATGAGTATCAGATGGTTTGCAATACCGGTGATTTTTTTTTAATCAAAGTCTGACAAAAAGACACTTATTTGTTTTAACTGTTCTTTTGTTGCAGAATTCTCATCAATGAATATAAAAATTTGGCTTTTCAACTGTAAGTGTACATTTTATCAACAATATTACTATCCCACTCTTTCTTCAGATTTAGGAATGTCATTTTTACTTTAGATTTTTTTAAATTTAATTTTTTTCAGTGTTCCAAGATTATTCATACACCACACCCAGTGCTCCATGCAATACGTGCCCTTCTTAATATCTATCAACAGGCTCACCCAAACCCCCACCCCTCTCCCCTCCAAAACCCTCAGTTTGTTTCTCAGTGTTTACAGCCTCTCATGGTTCGTCTCCCTCTCGGGTTTCTTCAACTCACTTCTCCTCCTCTTCTCCCAGTGTCCTCCATGTTATTCCTTATGCTCCACAAGTAAGTGATATTTTCCTTCTATAATGGCATTTGAAATTTAAAGATATGGATTGACCTGGTCATTCTAAATAGTTAAGTTCTGAAGGAAACATTTATAGGTTTTTGTTTTTGTTTTTAGCTGGTAATTTTTCTAAGACCAGTGTGGGCAAATATTTGACTAATCCTGCAGTATAGTTTCTCACTCTGAGCAAGAAAGGGCTTTAAATTCCTTCTGAAAACATAAAATAAAATAAATTTAAAAATCTCCTTATTCCAGACAGCTGCTAAGAACCATCAAATAATACAAAATATATACAGCATTCATCTAGTGGTCTAGCAGGTAATTTTAATCTTCATTTAATCATCTTGCAGTGTTTTAAGCATAAAACTTTTCTCCCTTATGACATTTCAAGTGAAGTAAGTACAATAAGCCCACTATAGCTGACAACTTCACTAATTCCATAATCACACAGATCCAAATAGTTCCCCCAAATAAACAGCCACATAACCGGAAAAGTTAACAGTTTCAGTATTTGCAAATCAATCAACATGATATATCACATGAATAGAAGAAAGGGTGAAAACCACCTCCAGATTGGTAAGGAAGAAGTAAAACTTCCACTATTTGCAGATGACATGATACTATGTATAGAAAACCCAAAGACTCCACAAAAAAAAAAAAAAAAAAAAAAAACCCAACCACTCAAAACACTCAAATCACTCAAAACAAAAACCTACCAGAACCAGTAAATGAACTCAGTAATGTCTCAGGATACAAAATCAATGTAAAGAAATCTGTTGCATTCCTATATACTAATAATGAAGCAGTAGAAAGAGAAATTTTTTAAAAAATCCCATTTACAATTGTACCAAAAATAATGAACTATCTAGGAATAAACTTAACCAAAGAGGTAAAAGATCTGTACTCTGAAAACTATAAAACAATGATGAAAGAAATTGAAGATGCCACAAAGAAATGGAAAGACATTCCTTGCTCATGGATTGGAAAAAGAAATATTGGTAAAATATACATAAAATGTTTATACATTTTAAGCAATCTACACATTTAATGCAATCCCTATAAAAAGTACAAACAGCATTTTCACAGAACTAGATCAAACCATCCTAAAATTTGTATGGAGCCACAAAGACCTCAAGTAGCCAAAGCAGTCTTAAAAAAGGAAGAACTGGAGTTATCACAGTTCCAGACGTTAAGTTATATTACAAAACTATAGTAAATATGGTAACATAGTGCTGGCACAAAAGTGACACATAAATCAATGAAACAGAATAGAAAACCCAGAGATAAACCTACAATTATATCAGCAATTATTCTTTGACAGAAGAGGCAAGAATATGTGGTGGGAAAAAGACAGTACCTTCAACAAATACTGTTGGGAAAACTGGACAGCTACATGCAAATGAATGAAACTGGAGTACTTTCTTACACCATACACAAAAATAAATTCTAAATGGATTAAAAACCTAAATATGAGACCTGAAACCAGAAGAATCCTAGAAGAGAACACAGGCAGTAATTTCTTTGACACTGGCTATAACAACATTTTTCTAGATCTCCTGAGGTGAGGGAACTAAAAATAAACTACTGGGACTATATAAAAATAAAAAGCTTCTGCATAGCAAAGGAAACAATCAACAAAAATAAGAGGCAACCTATGGAATGGGAAGAGATATTTACAAATGACATGTCTGACAAAGGGTTAGTATTCAAAATATATAAAGAACTGATACAACTCAACACCCAAAAACCAAATAATCCAAATAAAAAATGGGCAGAAGACATGAACAGACATCTCTTCAAAGAAGACATCCAGATGGCCAACAGACACATGAAAAGATGCCCAACATCACTCATAATCAGGGAAATGTAAATCAAAACCACAATTAGAGATCACCTCACACATGTCAGAATGACTAAAATCAAAAACACAAGAAACAAGTGCTGACAAGGACATGAAGAAAAAAGGACTCTTGTGCACTGTTGGTGGGAGTGCAAACTGGTACCGACACTGTGAGTATATGGAGGTTCCTCAAAAAATTAAAAAGAGAACAACCCTAAGATCCAGTAATCTCACTGCTAGGTATTTATCTCCCAAAATACAAAATCACTAATTCAAAGGTTACTGGGTAATTACCCCCCAAAATTCAAAAGCACTAATTCAAAGGCAGACATGTACCCCTGTGCTTATAGTAACATTATTTACAATAGCTAAACTATAGAAGCAGCCAAATGTCCATCAATATATGAATGGATAAAGAAAAATGGCATGCATATATTATATATATATAATATATATGTGCATGCCATTTATATATATTATATATATATAATATATATTATATATATAACATATATTACTCATTCATAAAAAAGAATGAAATCTTGCTATTTGCAATGACATGGATGGAACTAGAGAGTATTATGCTAAGTTAAATAAGTCAGAGAAAAACAAAAACTACATGATTTTACTCATATGTGTAATTTAAGAAACTAAACAAATGAACAAAGGGAAAAAGAAGAGAGAGAGAGACAAAACAAGAAACACTCTTAACTGAGAACAAACTTATGGTCACCAGAGAGGAGAGATGGGTAAAATAGTTAATAGGAATTAAGAAAGGCACTTGTCATGCTGAGCACCAGGTCATGTATGGAATTGTTGAATCACTGTATTGTATACCTGAAACTAATATAACACAGTATGTTAACTGAAATGGAATTGAAATAAAAACTTAATAAAAACAGAAAGAGCTTTACATGACATCATTAATTTATACACACACACACACACAAATACAGGGAGCCCCATGCGAGGCTTGATCTCCCAGGACCCAGAGAGTATGACATGAGCCAAAGTCAGATGCTTAACCGACTGAGCCACCCAGGTGCCCCAATTTATGTGTCGAACAATAAAATAATTCTACTACTTATATCTTTTGCTGTAACAATCATAAATAAATAACCAAACATGAATAATTTCACTTAACTCCACGATTATCATATGTTCTGAGGCATATGTATTAATATATACATGTATGTTTCTGATTTTCATTTACAAATTATACCGTACATATGCATTTTCAAGCTTCTGAATGGCTCAGAAGAAAAGATGACAAAAGGAAAAAAAATGTCTTTGTAGTCAAAATTTAGAATCTGGCAATCAAAGTATGAAAATCACCAGTGCCAGGATGTAGTACCAAGAATATCAACCTTGCAATCAGACAAAACTAGATTTGAATTCTAAATTTTATTTACAGAGTTACCATAGAGTTTAAATAATATCTTGTTAGCTCATGAACAAAGTGTGAGAACATGCAGGCCCTCAATAAGTGTTGGTTCCTTTTTCTTTCTATTAGAACCACACCAGAAACTTGCAGGGCAGGAAGGAGTGCCTATCATCACTATACCCACAGATTCTAGAACACAAAATAAATAAATGTTCAGTTAGTAGAACCAACGAGTCCTTTTGAAAAGGTGGTAGTGCTGTGATTGGCTAGCAGTGGACATGAATAAAAGACTTCCCTTTCAGCAGGCTTTGTAGGCATAGCTTTGGGGAACATCTGGGCTATGACTTGTGGAAGGAGACTTAATAAAAAATGCATGCATCCCAAAAGTAGCTGGAGTGATTTCAGTATTAACTCCAGCAGCAAATTTTACTACTGTGTTCTCCCAGGATTCAGTCCATTGCCAGACCTATGGTGAGTTTCAGCCTGGAGTTAAAAGAGTAGAAATGCCTCCTCTGAGGATAAAGAGACTTTACATAGATTCCAGAAATGAATTTCCAGTCTGGTACACTTATTCTTCACAATTTACAAGCAAAAAGGCCAGTAAGGCAAAACGGTGGATGCAAACTGACAGGCAGGTGTCTGGGATCTTTTGTGTTGGGCAGGAAATAAAAGCCAAGTTGGTATCTTGAATGACACAGAAGTGAGAAAAATAAAATGAGGAAGTAGAAACAGTATTTCTCTGACCACTGAAGTAGCCCCTTATGAGATAATGTTTTATTCTTTAATTTGGATGCTAACCACAATATAAGTTATAAGTACCTGCCCCAACATATAAAACAGTAAAAAGATTCCATTCTTTCTGCAGCCCATCTTTAAGACGGAAGGAAGGGGAATATTAACCCTCCCTTGGATACCAGTCACTCTTGTCATCAGCCTTCACATTCTGTTTGTGCTTCCATGTCTGTGTGTGTGTGTGTGTATGTGTGCAATCCTAAATGTTCCAACCACTGCAGCAACCTCTGTCACAGCCCCGGGTGGAGGCTGGGGGCTTGAGGGACAGCGATTCCCTGGCCTTGGTCTCCTTCCAGAATGGCTGGTGAGAATGAATCAGCTTGCTCAAGGCTTTCTCAGTGTGAAAATGAATGGCATTATTATTTGTCATCTTTAATATTTTTAGTGAATCATATCTTAAATTAGATCAAGGGCCTGAACCATTTAACTCTAGCTGGTTGCCAGCCGCCGAGAATTGATAGAAAGCCATAATTTTGGCATATTACAAGGGTTGATGGTCACTATTATGTAAGAGATAGGAACAAATTGATAAATGATATTATCTCAGAAGGAAGAAAAATGTGGTGCATGTTGTAACTATGATAACCTGATAGAAAAAGAGAATGTGATATATATATATATATATATATATATATATATATATATATTCCTACTAATTCAGGTAAAAATCTTATATAATTTTGAACATTAAATTTGTAAGCATTTTCATTTCAGACAGCCTACTGAATTCAATACCTAAAAGTTCCTTTTATTAAAGAGAACAAAAATTCTGGGGAAAAAATGTGTTAAAATTCTTTTCAAATGTGTTGTGGAACTGACAAGAAAAATAAGAATACACACACATGAAATAAAGGAAGAAAGAAATTGGGAAATCTAGGGTATAAGTAAGCAACCAGGTTAATTTTGGGGTTTGCAGTATCCTAGTGACGTTGCAGCTCTGGTTTTTGATGATGAGATAGGAGATGGAGGCATAAGCCAGAACACCAAAAGGCTCATCTCAGTGAGAATATGTCTACAACACAGAGAGGGACAAGGATCCTTGCCTGTCTCATCTTGGCCCTGTGTACACGGAAAAATAATGCTTCCCCAAGGATTCCTAAGAAACCAGTTCTGGACCCAGAATTTCAGCAGTCTAAAGTTTCAGCAATTTATGGAAGGAGGCCTCTTAAAAAAAATAATACAGGATTAAGAATATAAGGCTTGGAGCATCTGAGTGGCTTTGTTGGTTAAGCAGCCAACTCTTGATTTTGGTTCAGGTCATGATCTCAGATATGCGATCCAGCCCTACGATGGGCTCCATGCTGGGTGTGGAGCCTACTTAAGATTCTCTCTCTTCCTCTGCCCCTACCCACCTCTCCCTCTCAAAAAGGAAGAAGAAGAAGAAGAAGAAGAAGAAGAAGGAGCAGGAGAAGGAGAAGAAGGAAGGGAGGGGGAGAGGGGAGGGGGGAGGGGAGAGGGGGAGGGGGAGGAGAAAAAGAAAAGGTTAAGTATTTATAATACTTAGAATAAGAACAGAAATCACAACAAAATATAAATTTTAGAAAAGCTGGCCAATATCACAATGATCAGAAAATCCAGAAGAAGAACATAAAACGTTCTATTAAATAATAGCATAATACACGACTTTAATAGTCTTTGCCTACATTTTTTGGCTGCCAATTCCTTGATCAGCTCTTTCTATGACAGAACTTTGGTCATGTCAATTTAACTGCGAAGATAAAAGATAAGTTAGGCTTTTCTAGCACGTTTGACCAAAAACAATGTTTTTAAATCAATACTTTGAAATTTTCTGCTTCACAATTTGTTATTGGTAACACAATTTTTAAAGATTATTGTGAACTATGGCAAAATCCCTATTATGTCTTCATTTGTGAGGTGGAAGATTTCAGAACATTTTACACTTTGTTACACTCTGATATATCTTAAATACTTGAATTGATGATATTCAACTAGTACTTTGTCATCTATGTCTTCATACTGATGTATTATGAGTTTCATGCTTTCATCTTCAATGTTAATATCTCCTGTCAAAACATCACGGAATGCTAATCATTTGCTAATGTGTTTGTGTATCTCATAACCTTTCATCATTTGGATTATGAAACAATCCAAGAGTCTATTTGCTATTTCTATTTGAGTTATCTCTTCCTCTTCCTGAAATATTGTTTTTGGTATAAGATTTTTAAAAAATTGTTACAATTTACTTCTTGATGTCAGGATAATTTCTCCTAACTTCATTGATCATCTTTATTGTTTTTGTTTCAAATTCCATTTTTAATCTGAATTACATCTCAGTTATCTAAGAAATAAATTTGAAGATGACAAAACATATCTAGGTAGAAACCTACGATTAATGACTTAAATTATTAAAGCATTCTAAAATGTCTTTTCAGGAGTGCCTGGTGGCTTAATCGTTAAGTATCTGGCTTCAGCTCAGGTCATGATCCCAGGGTCCTGGGATTGAGTCCATATCAAGCTCCCAGCTCCATCTGCTCCAGACTCCCTCTGCCTGCTTCTCCCTTTCACACTCTCCCTGCTTGGGTTCCCTCTCTCGCTGTGACCCTTTCTTTCAAATAAATAAATCAAATCAGGCCTTCCAAATTGCATTAAAATTTTACATTCCCAATTCAGATTTTATTCAGAACACCAAAAAACCAGGAGGCTACTCCAACAGCACCCAATACAAAGGAAAGTATGACAGAGGAGAACCATTGCAGTGTAAGTAGACAGTGGTTCGAAGCAACTATGGTTTTATTTTTTATACTTTATTTATTTATTTATTTGAGAGAGAAAGAGAGAGAGAGGGAGAGTGAGAGAGACCATGAGAAGGTGCAGGACCTGATCCTTGGACTCTGGGATCATGACCTGGGCCAAACGCAGTTGCTTAACCAACTGAGCGACCCAGGTGCCTTAAAAGCAACTATGGTTTTGAATATCCTTTGACAATACTAATAAAACATGTCCACATAAGCACACTGGTAGGCCTCCTCTAGGTCATGGAAGAGTCCCTTAAGAGTAAGGAGTCCCACAGAGGCCTATTGCTAAACTTTATTATTTTCCTGGAAAATCCTCTATTTTAATTCTCTTATCAGTTAAAAGCTGGAATTCCTTCTACAAATGTAGTACAAAAAGCCTCAAGAACAAATTTAATTTAAAGTATTCTCCAATTGCTAGTGCCCTCAGGCAACTGGATAAAAGCACATTGATATCTCCTCTGGAGGGATTAATTTTTTATTCTCACCTCAGAATATTTCCACTCTATTGTGAGTGAGTGCCTGAAGAAATCTACAGGCATCTGGATGAAACTAGCAAAACACTTAATTTTGGAATTATGGAGTATGGAATATAAATTAAATTTATTAAATACATTTAAAAGCATCAAAGATAGGCAGGGGAACTTAAGTAAAGAATGGGCTTTTTTTTTTAAGCATGTTTGAAAATAAAGCAAATGGAACTTTTAAAAAATGAGAACAATTTAAAAACTTTATAGTAGGTTTAAAACAAGGTAAACATGAAGAATTTATTAGTGAATCCAAAAAGAGACTTAAAGAAATTTCAAAAATGTAGCACAAAAGGACTAAGAGAAGGAAAATAGGAGAGGCACAGAGGCTGATTTGAAAAGGGCACTATATGTCAGTTAAATATTTCAGAAGGAGATTTTGCAAAGAATGTTGAAGTGGCAGTACCAAAGGGATAATTGGCTGAGAAATTCTAGATGTGTTAATAGACAAAAATCTTTTATTTAGGAAGTCCAATGAATTCCAAAAAGGAAAAATATAAAAAGGTATATGTATATACAGATAGCATTGTCAAAATGCAGAAAAAGAGTTTAAAAGTAGCCTGAAAAAAAGACATTTTACCTAAAAAATGAACAATGAATAGACTGATGGTTAAGTTCACAACAACAATAAAAACCAAAAAAAAGTAAAGTTATATCTTCAGAATCCTGAGGAAAAAATGACTATCAATCAAGAATTAAATATTCAGCAAAATTACTTCTCAAAAATGATGATGAAATAAAAACACTTTTAGACAAAACAAAAACTGAGTTTATCACTTACAACAATAGAAACTCACTAAAGTCAGATGTCTAAATCATGCAGTTTAAGCATAAGAAAATTACTGCAATCATTCTAAAATGCCAGAAAGAACAGTAGACAAACATCAGTAAGCATGTGGGCAAATTTAAACAAGTATTGATGTATGAATTAATAACGATAATAATGACAAATTATTTGTAGAGTGGAAAAAAAAAGCATGATAAAATTGAAATACAGCAAACACAATAGCACTTAAATTAGCAGGGTGTTATCTAAAATGTCCTAAGTTTCCCCCTTGCATAGTTTCAGAAAGAAGCACACATATTAACAGTAGACTTAAGGTTATACCTTAAGATATAGGGTAAACAGTGAAAATGGATTTATAGAGTATAATCTTCAAAATGATGAAGGAGAAAATGAAATTTAAAAAAAGAAATACATTCAAAAATGAAAAAGAGTAGAAAAATAAATTAAGGAAAACACATAGAAAGCACAAAATAAGATGGCAGAAGTAGATGCAAACGCAGCAGTACTCACAATCAATGTAAATTAATTAAATACTCAGTTAAATTATAACAATCATTAGACTGGATTAAAATACCAAACCCAATTGTTTTTGGGACATCTATGTAATATATAAAGTGACAGAAAATTTCAAGGACAGAAAACTATAAGGCAAATAATGGCAAGTAGCCAAAAAAAAAAAAAAAATTCAAGACACATGATATAACCTCAAGGCTTTTGAAAGATTGAAATATGTTCTAAAGTTATATTCATTTAATACTCAAAATACTTTTTAATTGAAAAATTAGTATAAGCTGGAAAACGTACCATCATATAAGGACTGTTTAGCATAACTCTCAAAAAGTAAAAAGTCATTGAGAATATCTCTGAAACATCCTATCAAAAAACATTGAAAATATTGTATAATGTAAAGAGAAAGGTTTTTCCTCTCATCATGGAAGTCAACAACTGGGGAATACATATTCTTTTAAAGATACACGAAACCTATACAAAAATTGACCAAAAACTGAGTCATACAGAAAACTTCAACACAGAATACTGGCATCAAACCTACCATGTCCACAATGCAGTTAAATAAAAAACAAAAACAAAATATGTAATTGGAAAAAAATCTATTTGTCTAAAATTAAAGACAAACATTTTTAAAAAAATATTTTATTTATTTATGTGAGAGAGAGCATGAGCAGGAGAGAGAGGCAGAGGGAAAGGGAGAAGCAGACCCTCTGAGCAGGGAGCCTGATGCAGGGCTCAATCTCAGGACCCTGAGATCATGACCTGGGCCAAAGGCAAACACTTAATTGACTGAGCCACCCAGGCACCACAAGGACATGCATTTCTAAACAAGTGAGCTAGAAAAATGATAGAAGTGTGAATGAAAATGAGAACATATTTAGAACACAATAATGATGAAAATATTGTAGATTTGTGTAATAAAACTTGCATAACATAAAGTGGTAGATGGAAATTTATTATCATATATGATTAGTGATGTAGAGTAAACATCCTAACCATTAATAAGCCAATAATTGACTTAAAAAGTTAAAATGAAAAGTAGAATAAACTCAAGGCAGGGAGAAAATAATAAAAAACAAGAAGAAAGATCTCAGGCCCCAATAAGCGTGTACTAGGTTATTTAGACTAATTCCTTTACTGCAGAAAATTCAGTTGCTAGAAAATTACTTTTAAAATTATTTTAAGGGGCACCTGTGTGGCTCAGTCAATTAAGCATCCAACTCTTAATCTCAGCTCAGGTCATAATCTCAGGGTTTTGAGATCAAGCCCTGCATTGGGCTTCATGCTGGACATTGAAGCTGCCTAAGATTCTTTTTCTCTTTCTCCCTCTGTTCCTTCCCTCCTCTTAAAAAAAAAAAATTGTTTTAGAAGCACAAAATTCCACAAATAAATAGATAAATAAATAAAATTTCTAAAGGAAATTATAAAAAATTACCAGGTCAAGATTCAGGAGAAACTGGAAATGTATAGACATGAGCCTACTGTTTGGAATCACTTTTGTCCTGAGGACTGCTAGTTAAATGAAACGTGAAGTTTAGGGCTCACCAAGTGGGGACTCTGACAAATCTTCCATGATTGCACTGAAGTAACGGTGAGCTAGAAGTATACCACCTGAGAGCTGCTCTCAAGGACAGCAGTCTGACTTTCAATCATTTGTTTGGCTCAGAAAATATCAAGTCCTGACACTGGATTAAGATTATCTCAGATTGCTAGTGCCTATAGTGGTCTGACAAAAGCTATAAAAATCCTCTCAGTGAAAAACACCATCTTCTTCAGCCTAAAATAACTTCCATAGATAAAGTACAATATCCAGCTCAAAATTACAGTTATACACACAAATTAAATGAATCAGAAACAAAAGAGGGGAACCTGGGTGGTGCAGTCGATTAAGCATCTGTCTCTTGGTTTCAGCTCAGGTTATGATCCCAGGGTTGTGAGATCAAGCCCCGAGTCAGGCTCTGTGCTCAGTGCAGAGTCTGCTTAAGACTTTCCCTCCCTCTCTCTGTCCTTCTCCCCCATCTCCATGCTTTCTCTAATAAATAAATAAACTTTTAGAAAGACAACATAGAAACAAAGATTTCAGACATTGACATTATCCAATCCAGACTTTAAACCAACCATGCTTAATAAGTTTAAAAGATAAAAGACAAGTTGTTAAAAGCTTTGCCAAAGAACTGATAATATATAAAAGTCATGTGAATTTTGAAAAATGAATAAATAAATAAAAATTCTAGAACTGAAAAATATTTAGGAACTCAATGAATGGGCTCAGCAGAAGATTAGAGAAAGCCAAGAATAAAATTAGTAAAATAGAAGATAGGCCAAAAGTAATGATTCTGAATGAAGTACAAGGACACAAAAGGATGGGAAATACAGAGAAGGTGAGCAGCATAGAGATTGCCACAAAAAGGTATGTATTTAGTTAGGGTTCCAGAGGGAAAAGAAAGAAAGAATCAGGCAGAAACAATACTTGAAAAGGTAACAGCTAAGAACTTCCCAAACCATTAAAATACACCAATATACTAATTCAAGAATACCAAAATATGGATGTCTGGGTGGCTCAGTCATTATATATATATATATATATATATATACTGTGAAATATTACTCAGCCATCAGAAAGGATGAATACTTACCATTTATTTCGACATGGATGGAACTGGAGATTATAATGCTGAGCGAAATAAGTCAATCACAGAAAGACAATTATGATATGGTTTCACTCATGTGTGGAACATAAGAAACAGTACAGAGGATCATAGGGGAAGGGAAGGAAAATTGAATGGAAAATCATCAGAGAGGGAGGCAAACCAACGAGAGACTCTTGGGAAACAAACTGAAGATTGTTGGAGGGGAGGGGAGTCGGGGGACAGGTTAATTGGGTGTCGGGCACTAAGGAGGGCACATGATGTGATGAGCACTTGGTGTTATACACAGCTGATGAATTACTGAACTCTACATCTGAAATGAATGTTGGATAATTGAATTTAAATATAAAAAATTAAATTACCAATCCAAAAATAGGAGGAAAGGCAAAATAAAAGAAATTAGAACAGGACAGAGAACACAGAATATAGACATCTAGTGTGACAGTAGAAAGCAGATAGTAAAACAGTAGATGTAAACCCAAATATTTCACTAGTTACTTTAAATATAAATGGAATATAGGCAAAGCTTGTCACAGTGATTTATATATACATTATTTGCAAGGGATACCTAAAACACATAAGGATTCACAAGGGTTAAAAGTAAAACAGTAGCAAGAGATAGAATACTTAACAAAAGAAAGATCATATAGTTTCATTAATGTGAGACAAAGTAAACTTAAAGGCAAAAAAATCCCAAGAAACAAAAATAACCCATTATTCAGGATCAAGAGACTTTTTCATGTTCTCTTCATAATGATTATTTACCAGAAAGGAGTAACAATTCTATATTTTTATGTACCTAAACCCAACTTCAACATATATAAAGCAAAATCTGAGAGAAATACAATGAGAAAGCAAATAAGTACAATTCTAAAGGAAGATCCTAAAATAAGTTTTTAAAATATTTATTTATTTTGGAGAGATAGAGAGAAAGCAGAGGAGGGTAGAGGGCCAGAGAGAGAGAGAGTCTTAAGCAGACTCTGTGATGAGCATGGAGCCCACACAGGTCCGTCTCAGAACCCAGAGATCATGACCTGAGCCAAAGTCAAGTCAGACACTTAACGGACTAAGACCCCTCGGGGCTCCTAAAACCACTTTTCTGATAACTTTTCAAATATATACCCCAAATATCAATAATTTAATCTTAAAAACGAATCTAATATATAAACAGCATTTCATCTAACAACTGCAGAAGCATTTTCTTTTAAAAGACAGACTGAACATTTACAAAATTAATCATTTACTGGGCCATGGAGCATGTCTTAAGAAATTTCAAAGGGCTGAAAACATACAGAGTATGTTTTTTGATCACAATTCATTAAAGCAAGAAATTAAAAGCTTCAGTCAGTCAAAAAAAAGAAGAAGGAATTTCCCATATGGTTATAAATTAAAGCTTAAAATTTATAAATCACACATGGTTAAAGAAGTAATCAAAATGGAAATTAGAAAGTATTTTTAACTGAATTATAACAAAATGTTACATTTCAAAACTTGCAGAATGCTTTAAAACAGGTTTTCTCAACCTCAGTACAAGTGACATTTAGGGCTGGATGATTCCTTGCTGTTGGGGGCTGTCCTGTGCATTGCAAGATGTTTAGCCAGTACCCCACTAAAATCCAGTAGCACACCCCCCCCCCGATTGTGAAAATCAGAAATATCTATGGATATTACCAAAGGTCCCTAGGGGAGGGCAGGATTGTCTCAGGTTGAGAACCACTATTCTAAAGTGATATCCAGAGGAAAAGAAATAAAAAGGCTGACATTCAGGAGCTGAGCACACACCCCTTTACCTACTTCAAGGAGTGTGAGAAAGAATAGCATAATAAAGTGTAAGAAAGGAGGGAAAAGAAAATGATAAATATAAGAACAAAAAGTAAAAGAGAATGAACACAGAATAAAGGGAATCAATGAAGCCAAAGTTTTCTCTCTGAAAAGATTAACAAAATTTCTATATTTGGGATGAAACTAGTCAAAAACAGGAGTAAAAACAAATAGCCAATAATAGTAATGAAAAGTAGTTACAGATCCTTCAACCATCAAAAAGATGATATTTATAGCAACTTTGATGCTAATAAATTGAAAAACTTGGATGAAATAGAAAAATCCCTCAGAAATTACATTTTATCAAAAACTAAAAAATGAAATAATTTTTAATTATTAAAATTAATCCTGATTAATCCTATAACCATTAAAATGAATCTATAATTAAATGACTCCCAATAATGCACATACAAAACAGCACATACACAAAAATAAAATAAAATGAAAAAAAAACCAACTCCAGTCCCCTAATACCTATATAAATCCCAGAAAATGTTACTAAACATTTAGGGAGGAGAGAACATCTACTCTGGAAAACAGAAAGGAAATAATGTTCACCAATTCTTTCTACAGTGTAGCAAAACCTTGATAGCACAAACCAACACAGACAGAAATGAGAAAGGGAAATCAAAGGGCAATCTCATCCATGATCATAAATGTGAAAAGTCTAAATGTAATATTATCTAACAGAATCCAGAAATATACAAAAAACATAAAAAATATCATGACAAAATTGATGGTGTTATGGGAATACAAGATTATTTTAACATCAAAATTTTCTACTCTCTGAAATGAAAAAGAAATATACAATTATTTCAATAGTTGCAGAAAAATATTTGATAAAATTTAATACTTATGGCAAATATGTTTAGCAATCTAAGAATATAACAGAAGTTTTTTGTTTTTTTTTTTTTAAGATTTTATTTATTTATTTGACAGACAGAGATCACAAGTAGGCAGAGAAGCAGGCAGAGAGAGAGGGGAAGGGAAGCAGGCTCCCTGCCGGACAGAGAGCCTGATGCGGGGCTCGATTCCAGGACCCTGAGACCATGCCCCGAGCCGAAGGCAGAGGCTTAACCCACTGAGCCACCCAGGCGCCCCATAACAGAAAATTTTAATATAACAATGGCTATTTCTCCCCCAATAATCCTAAAACTAACATCATAAGGTTAAAACATTGAAAGGTTAGTCTCTGAAATAGGAAACATGACAGAGCTGACCCCTTCTCTTCAACATTGCATAAGAGAGCCTTTTCAAAGTCAGGAGGCAATATAATTAAAGAAAAGATGAAAGAATTAAAAAAAAAAACAAAAAAGCAGGCATCAATTGCTAATAACATGATGTGTTCATAGACTATCTAAATGGATCTAAAGGTAAATTATTAACATTAATAAGTGAGTTTAGCAAGGCTGCTGATACCACACCAATACATAAAAATCAATGATATTCATATGCTGGGATTAAGCAGAAAATGGAATTAAAAAGATATTTGGAATAGCACTAAATTTTGTAATACATTAAAATGTTTAACCTTGCGGAGGGGCGGGGCGCACGGCTGAGGCAGCAGCTGGGGCAACTAGGGGAGCGGCTCGGTGGGCGGCGGGCGCCAGCCGCCATGGAGGCCATACCCCGCATGCCCATGATCTGGCTGGACCTGAAGGAGGCTGGTGACTTCCTCTTCCAGCCGGCCGTGAAGAAGTTTGTCCTAAAGAATTACGGAGAGAACCCAGAAGCCTACAATGAGGAACTGAAGAAGCTGGAGTTGCTCAGACAGAATGCTGTCCGTGTCCCACGGGACTTTGAGGGCTGCAGCGTGCTCCGCAAGTACCTGGGCCAGCTTCACTGCCTGCAGAGTCGGGTCCCCATGGGCTCGGGCCAGGAGGCCGCCGTTCCTGTCACCTGGACCGAGATCTTCTCTGGCAAGTCTGTGGCCCATGAGGACATCAAATACGAGCAGGCTTGCATTCTCTACAACCTTGGGGCGCTGCATTCCATGCTGGGGGCCATGGACAAGCGGGTGTCTGAGGAGGGCATGAAGGTCTCCTGTACGCATTTCCAGTGTGCAGCAGGCGCCTTTGCCTACCTGTGTGAGCACTTCCCTCAGGCCTACAGTGTGGACATGAGTCGCCAGATCCTCTCTCTCAACGTCAACCTCATGCTGGGCCAGGCTCAGGAGTGCCTTCTGGAGAAGTCAATGTTGGACAACAGGAAGAGCTTTCTGCAGGCCCGCATCAGTGCACAGGTAGTAGATTACTACAAGGAGGCATGCCGGGCCTTGGAGAACCCCGACACCGCCTCACTGCTGGGCCGGATCCAGAAGGACTGGAAGAAGCTTGTCCAGATGAAGATCTACTACTTTGCAGCTGTGGCTCATCTGCACATGGGGAAGCAGGCGGAGGAGCAGCAGAAGTTTGGGGAGCGGGTCGCATATTTCCAGAGTGCCCTGGACAAGCTCAATGAAGCCATCAAGTTGGCCAAGGGCCAGCCTGACACCGTGCAGGACGCACTGCGCTTTGCTATGGACGTCATTGGGGGAAAGTACAATTCTGCCAAAAAGGACAATGACTTCATCTACCACGAGGCTGTCCCAGCACTGGACACCCTTCAGCCTGTAAAAGGCGCCCCCTTGGTGAAGCCCTTACCAGTGAACCCCACAGACCCTGCTGTTACAGGCCCTGACATCTTTGCCAAACTGGTACCTATGGCTGCTCACGAAGCCTCGTCGCTCTACAGTGAGGAGAAGGCCAAGCTGCTTTGGGAGATGATGGCCAAGATTGAGGACCAGAATGAGGTCCTGGATCAGTTCATGGATTCAATGCAGCTGGACCCTGAGACTGTGGACAACCTTGATGCGTACAACCACATCCCGCCCCAGCTCATGGAGAAGTGCGCAGCTCTCAGTGTCCGGCCTGATACTGTCAGGAACCTTGTGCAGTCCATGCAAGCGCTGTCAGGTGTGTTCACGGATGTGGAAGCCTCCCTGAAAGACATCAGGGAGCTGCTGGAGGAGGACGAGCTGCTTGAGCAGAAGCTGCAGGAGGCCCTGGGCCAGGCCGGGGCCAGCCCGGCGGGCTCCAAGGCAGAGCTGGCTGAGGTGAGGCGCGACTGGGCTAAGTACATGGAGGTCCACGAGAAGGCCTCCTTCACCAACAGCGAGTTGCACCGGGCCATGAATCTGCACGTGGGCAACCTGCGCCTGCTCAGTGGGCCGCTGGACCAGGTCCGGGCTGCCCTGCCCACACCAGCCCTCACCCCGGAGGACAAGGCTGTGCTGCAGAACCTGAAGCGTATCCTCGCCAAGGTGCAGGAGATGCAGGACCAGCGTGTGTCCCTGGAGCAGCAGCTGCGGGAGCTGATCCAGAAGGATGATATCACAGCCTCGCTGGTTACTGCCGACCACTCAGAGATGAAGAAGCTGTTTGAGGAGCAGCTGAAGAAGTATGACCAGCTGCGGGTGTACCTGGAGCAGAACCTGGCGGCCCAGGACAACGTCCTCCGGGCACTGACCGAGGCCAACGTGCAGTATGCGGCCGTGCGGCAGGTGCTCAGTGAGCTGGACCAAAAGTGGAACTCTACACTCCAGACCCTGGTGGCCTCCTACGAAGCCTATGAGGACCTGATGAAGAAGTCCCAGGAGGGCAAGGACTTCTACGCGGACCTGGAGAGCAAGGTGGCTGCTCTCTTGGAGCGGGCGCAGTCCACCTGCCAGGCCCGTGAGGCTGCGTGCCAGCAGCTCCTGGACAGGGAGCTAAAGAAGAAGCCGCCCCCACGGCCCACGGCCCCGAAGCCACTACTGCCCCAGAGGGAAGAGGGGGAGGCAGCGGAGACAGGAGACCTGCCCGAGGAGCTGCGCAGCCTGCCCCCTGACATGGGGCACGGCCCCCTGACATGGCCCACGGCCACCGGAAACCTACTTGGGAACTGCTACCCCACTCCACTTTCCTCCCAGCCCCTTCCCCAGTTCTGTGGGCCCAGCACCCCACTATCTCTCAGGTCCCATTCCTCCTTGTACCTACTCAGGCCCCAGCCAGGTGTTGCAGCCCAGGGCCCCCCAGGTCCCAGGCCACCCTGCAATGGCCATCGCCCCTGGACCTGCCCTCTACTCAGCCCCTGCCTACGCACCGGAGTTGGGCCTTGTCCCCCGGTCCTCCCCACAGCATGGTGTGGTGAGCAGTCCCTATAGGGGTGTAGGCCCCCCCCCGCCAGTTGCAGGTCTGCCCTCAGCCCCACCTCCCCAGTTCTCAGGCCCTGAGATGGCCATGGGGGTTCGGCCAGCCACCACCACTGTAGATAGTGTGCAGGCCCCATCTCCAGCCACACCGCACCACGGCCCCATCTCCAGCCACACCGCACCACGGCCAAACCCCAGCCCTGTTCCTCCCCAGCCCTGCTTCCCGGTGCCCCCACCACAGCCGCAACTACTGCCCGCACCCTACACATACCCTATGGGAGACAAGCTGCCCCTCACAGCTCCCCCAACCCAGCACCACTTTCCTCCTGGGATTCCCCCAGGTTTTCCAGCCCCTAGGGTTGGGCCCCAGCCTCATCCCGCAGGAGTGGCATTTGGGCCCCAGACCCCCAGCAGCCCCTTCCACTCCAGCATCCGAACCTCTTCCCACCCCCGGCTCCAGGGCGTGTCCCCCCACAAGCTCCCTACCCTTTTGCCCCTCAATCTGGTGTCCTGGGACAGTCAACACCACCCCTGCACACCCCCCTCTACCCGGGCCCCTCTCAGGACCCTCTGCCCCCCCACTCAGGGGCTCTGCCCTTCCCCACCCCTGGTCCACCTCAGTCTCCCCATCCCACCCTGGCATATGGTCCTGCCCCTTCCCCCAGGCCCCTGGGCCCCCAGGCGGCCCCTCTCTCCATCCGGGGTCCCTCACCTGCTGGCCAGCCCACCCCCAACCCCCATCTGGTGCCTTCACCTGCCCCGTCACCAGGGCCTGGCCGGGTGCCACCTCGGTCCCCTGCTGCAGAGCCGCCCCCAAGTGCGCGCCGGGGTACTGCGGCCGCAGACCTGTTATCCTCCAGCCCGGAGAGTCAGCACGGAGGCACGCAGCCCCCTGGGGGTGGGCAGCCCCTGCTGCAGCCTACAAAGGTGGACACGGCCGAGGGCCGCGGCCCACAAGCCCTGCGGCTGATTGAGCGGGACCCCTACGAGCACCCCGAGAGGCTGCAGCAGTTGCAGCGGGAGCTGGAGGCCTTTCGAGGCCAGCTGGGGGACGCAGCGGCCCTGGACGCCATGTGGCGAGAGCTGCAGGATGCCCAGGAACACGACGCCCGTGGCCGGTCCATTGCCATTGCCCGCTGCTACTCCCTAAAGAACCGGCACCAGGATGTCATGCCCTACGACAGTAACCGCGTGGTGCTGCACTTGGGTAAGGACGACTACATCAACGCCAGCTGTGTGGAAGGGCTCTCACCCTACTGCCCGCCTTTGGTGGCCACCCAGGCACCGCTGCCCGGTACAGCCGCAGACTTCTGGCTCATGGTGCATGAGCAGAAGGTGTCGGTCATTGTCATGCTGGTGTCTGAGGCAGAGATGGAGAAGTTTCTTCAGCAAAAGGTGGCACGCTACTTCCCCACCGAGAGGGGCCAGCCCATGGTGCACGGTGCCCTGAGCCTGGCCCTGAGCAGCGTTCGGGCCACGGAGACCCATGTGGAGCGCGTGCTGAGCCTGCAGTTCCGGGACCAGAGCCTCAAGCGCTCGCTCCTGCACCTCCACTTCCCCACTTGGCCTGAGCTGGGCCTGCGGGACAGCCCCGGCAACCTGCTGCGCTTCATCCAGGAGGTGCACGCGCACTACCTGCACCAGCGGCCACTGCACACGCCCGTTGTCGTGCACTGCAGCTCGGGGGTGGGCCGCACGGGAGCCTTCGCGCTGCTCTACGCTGCCGTGCAGGAGGTGGAGGCTGGGAATGGGATCCCCGAGCTGCCTCGGCTGGTGCGGCGCATGCGGCAGCAGAGGAAACACATGCTGCAGGAGAAACTGCACCTCAGGTTCTGCCACGAGGCGGTGGTGAGACCTGTGGAGCAGGTCCTGCAGCGCCATGGTGTGCCTCCTCCGGGCAGACCGTCAGCCGGCACCAGCGTCAGCCAGAAGAACCACCTTCCTCAGGACTCCCAGGACCTGGTCCTCGGCGGGGACATGCCCATCAGCTCCATCCAGGCTACCATTGCCAAGCTCAGCATCCGGCCTCCTGGGGCCCTGGATTCTCCGGCTGCCAGCATCCCAGGCCCCGTAGAGCCCCCGGGCCTGCCACCAGTCAGCCTCCCAGAGTCCACTCAGCTCCCGCCCTCCTCCCCACCCCCCCTCTCTTCACCCCAGCCCGAGGCCCCCCAGCCTGAGGAGGAACAACCAGTACCTGAGGCCCCCAGCCTGGGGCCCCCCTCCTCCTCCCTCGAGCTGTTGGCCTCCCTAACTCCCGAGGCCTTTTCTCTGGACAACTCCTTATGAGGAAAGCAGCGGATGAGCAAGCAGAACTTTCTGCAAGCTCATAATGGTCAGGGTCTCAGGGCTGCCCGGGCCACTGATGACCCCCTCAGCCTTCTGGATCCACTCTGGACACTTAACAAGACCTGAATAGGCTTTGCCTGCTCAGTCCTTACACTACATCTCCCGCACCAGGCTGCCCACCCTAGCAGGGCCTCTCCAGTGGGCCTGGTCTCTTGTTCCCATTCCTGCTGCCTTCAGCCCTGCCTGGCCCAGCCCGCACCCCTGTGGGGTGGAGATGCCTTGCGGGCCTTGGGTCAGGTTCTGCTCCTTTGTGGGACCTGACATTTTTTCAGCTCTTTGCTATTAAAGTAATAAAAAAAAAATGTTTAACCTATTTATATATATAATTTTGATAAAAATTATAAAAAACAAACATAAAATAATCACTCTAAAAAGGTGCTAAATAAGTTTTTGTTACTTACTGTTGTCACTTAAATTTCCATATATATTTTTTTTTTCTTAAACAAAGAAGAAAACTATCAAATATGGAGTATTTAACTCCAGGAATTCTGTTAAGCAATTTGTTTGATTTACTTCTTGAAACAAGCATCATCTTCATATGGAAATGTGGCAGTGTGGGTCCCATGACTGGAAGTCCAGTATTTCTGATTTCAAAGCCCATACTCTTCACCCTATTTATCTTTTCTTACTATTGTACTTTAAGAATGAACAGTTCCCAGAGCACCTGGGTGGCTTTGTTTGTTAAGCTTCGACTCTTGGTTTCAATTCAGTTCATGATCTTGGAGTCCTGGGATGGAGTCCTGCATTGGGCTCTGCACTCAGCATGGAGTCTGCCTGCCTGTCCCTCTGCTCCTTCCCGTGCTCACTCTCTTTCTCTCTCAAATAAATAAATAAACAAACAAATAAATAAAAATCTTAAAAAAAAAAAAAGAATGGGCAGTTCACATTTATGTAATTGCACATATTTACCCCAAGTGTCCTTTCAACATTTTAATATGATATTTGCAAAGTATCAAGATCATGTTACCATAATGCTTTTCAATACCTCACTTAAAGAAATTGACAAGTTTATATGCTGTATTCATTGTAAAAGCTAGGAAATCAATATTTATTCTGATATTTGTGGACAATTAACTAATGTTTTACCAATTAATTATTGTGAGATTTTGTAGTTCTGTCTCTATCATGAAGTTATTGAATTAAATATTTCCGAAATTTACTTGTGATAATCTGTATTTTGAGGTCTTGGAAGGAGGTGAGGGTAGATAATGACTCCATAAGTACCAATGCCAGCAGGTCACCATTGTCTTAAAATTCTACAGACCTTCAATTTTATTAATAAATTTCACAAAATCTCTACTGAATACCATCTATATACTAGGTCCTCATTCATTCATTCAACATATATTTATTGAGGGTCAACTATGTGTCATTCACTGAATTGTTACTCTGAAGATAAAACAATAAACAGAAGAGACAAGTTTCCTGCCCTCATTACAGATGGGCTTTGTGTACGTGTTGGAAAAGCTACCAAACCCAAGAGTGGCAGGATTTTCAAAGCCATGGAAATACTACCTAGTGTTTTCTGGAAGTGTAAACCATCTCCCTCTCAGCTAATAACCTAACTGGCCTACTGCTGATGTTCCAGAGTCTTAGGTATTTTAGCTTGGAGTGGGAATTTATCATTAGAAAGAATAATGGCTCTACCAACAGATCCTTTCATTAATAAGAGTTAAATGTAAAGTGACTAAAAAGGCACGTCCCTTAAGGAAAAGTGTCATAAAAATCAGTTTTAGATGTCAGACTTCTATCTTGATCCTACTTGAACAAGTTACATAAGGAAACCAGTGGCATATAAGTAAAACAGAATGTGCATTTCATGCATTTTGTGTTGAATAACAAGATAGCGTTAACAAAAAGTATGTTTGGATTGTAAACAAATATGAAGTTCCAGTTAATGATACACGTACTGGAAGAAGTGCAGTGATGAACTGTAACTTACTTTGAAGAAAATTGTAAAAGCTTATATTGATGGATGGATATGAGATAAAGCAAATATATGAAAACATTAATCGTAGAATCCAGATGGTGAATGTCTGGGTGTTGGCTGTATAACTCTTTCAACTTCTCTGAATGATTGAAAATTTTTACAATAAAATGTTGAGAAAAATTTTTTAATCAAAAAGTGAAGTAAATGTTTGTTTTTAAGGATGCATTACTAATTTTCTGGAAAGGTTTAATTTTTCATTACACAAAAATACACAAGTACATTCTTATAAAAGATATTCACACAATACAGATAAGATCTCCCTTGACCAACATCCCAAATCCTAGACTACTCTCAGGAACTTAATCTCACTATGAAAACCATTAGTATGCTCCAAATTTACCCATATGCGTGTATCTAAGGAAATATGCCAGCCTTTCTTTCTTTCTCTTAAGTAGGTTACAAACTCTACAAAGTCGAGAACCATTATTGTATTTTGCAGCTTTACACAGAGCTTCTGGAGTTGGATCCAACACATAGTAGGTACTCAGAAAATATGTATTATGAATATAATCCTTAATAATATTGATTAAACCATAAGCTCCAGAAAATAGTGGGACAGTAGTAGTACCCTGTAGAAAATCACTCTCTGGCCTTCCTATGCCAATTCAGAGCCAGTCCCTCTAGTGCATCCTAGATAGAGAGTTGCAGGGATTGTCTTGTGAATTGTCCCCTCTGTCTCTGCCTGCCACTCCCCCTGCCTTCTCTCTCTCTCTCTCTCTCTCTTTCTCTCTCTCTGACAAAGAAATAAATAAAATCTTAAAAAACAAGAAAAGCCTCCTTCTAGGATTATAAAAAGAAAAATCCGTTTCCAACTACATTTCCAAAAAGTACATTTCCAGACAATAAAGCTACTCCCTTTTTTCCAAATGCCCTAAGCTTCTGGGGTACAGAGTACAGATGAAACTAGAGTGGCTTGGAGAATGAGGTCAAAAATTACCCTCAAGGGGCACCTGGGTGGCTCAGTCAGTTTAGTGTCTGCCTTCAGCTCAGAGCATGATCTCAGGGTCCTGGGACTGAACCTCATGTTGGGCTCCCTGTTCAGTGGAGATTCTCCTTCTCCCTCTTCCTTTGCCCCTTCCCCTGCCCCTGCTCTCTCTCTCTCTCTCTCTCTCTGTCTCTCAAATTTAAAAATAAATAAATAAAATAAAATTATCCTCAGAATCTCACTCTCCTCTAAAGGAGAAAAATTCCTGGCACTCTCTACAGAGTTCAATAAAACAAGCACAAATTTAAGCCTCTCTAGGACATCATGCTATACACCTAACTTCCCTAAGTCACAGGAATGCCCTGGAGATCGCTTGACAAGCTGGCCTCTAATTCCTCAAATGCCACTGTGGAATCACAGACCTAGTCTGGGGGTGGGAGATAATAAACAATAAATACTTGTTTAATGCGCGGATAAATCATATTATATAAAACGTAAGAGCAATGTGATACTAAACTTTGGCTATTGTCTACAGAAATTATTTGATCCTGCTCTGTGATTAAAGCCATATTTTTTTAAAAGATTTTATTTATTTATTTGACAGAGAGAGATCACAAGTAGGCAGAGAGGCAGGCAGAGAGAGAGAGAGAGGGAAGCAGGCTCCCTGCTAAGCAGAGAGCCCAATGCGGGACTCGATCTCAGGACCCTGAGATCATGACCTGAGCTGAAGGCAGCGGCTTAACCCACTGAGCCACCCAGGCACCCCAAAGCCATATTTTTTTTTCTTACAATTTGCAAAACCACCAAAATGTACTTGCTTTTTTCATTGGACATTCATTTACTTTTACATGATGGTTAACCAACCTTCAAACCAATTTGATGAAAGATCTATTTTAAAGGTAATAAAAAACAGATTTTTAAAAATATCTTCAAGTTAAAACCTTTAAGTTTTCATAAAGAATATTTAATTATATAATATGTCAACTCTATATTGTCCATTTTTCTGTAGAATGTTAAAGTAAGTGCAATTCATTAAAACCTCATTCGTCCATTATGAAAATGGAGTAGCAATTTATATTCATTGTAAATGGACTCATTATGGGAGCAATTTGCAAATTACATGAAGTCCTTACTTTCTAAAGGAAGCCACATATTTTATTCATATGGCAAGTTAATTAACCCATATTCCTTACTTTAACAATTTTGTTTTATACAAATCTCTCAAGTTCATTTTATCTTTTATATAGAAAATTATTATATCATGTATATCTGCTTAGCAAAATTGTAATTTAACAAGCTTAAAATAAAGGTAAAAAAATTCACTTAGTAGATTATATATTTAAATGTGATTTTCTTTCCCTCTCTGATTTGTATATTTCTGCCTTGACCCTGGGAAACTGTGAAATCATCTTCTCTTTTCTTTTCTATTTTTGTACTATGTCATTTTTTAAACTATAAAACGCAACATAGAATTCAAGCAGCATAATAAGAGCTTTAAATACACTGTTGAACCCTCTTTGGAGATATAAAATCCATCATCCAAAGCAGGTTTTATGTACTTCCTATGTAACAAGACTCATAATACTGTTTATTACTGAGAATAGAGCCATAGAACTTGGTTTCCCAGGGGAAAGAAAAGAGCCACATTTATTCCACATAGAGATGTCCGAAATAGTAAAGTCTCATTCTTTAGCAGCTGGGATGGAGAAGCCAGAAGACGGTACTATTAGAAGGTAATTTACCAACAAAAGCGATAGCACCGGATTACTTAGAAGTGGCATCAACACGGATTGGCAATGCCTCCGAGTGGGTGTCAGAGGGAGGCAGAGGGACAGGCTTGCTTCTGCTTCTTCTTCGCTTTCTGATTCCACAGATCCCCTATGAAAACAGATGACTGGTAGTCAGAATTCCCAAATGGAAAACTGATCTTTTAGATTTTTTACAAGGTAGTTTCACAAAGCAACTCAACTGGAGCAATTATGGCTATTTAAGTCGCATTTGTAAACATGACGAAAGTTTAAATGTTGCCTCCCCTCCAAATCCTGAATATTAAGGTGGCTTAGTAGATCCTGAACTTAAATAATAAGAGTATAACATAGAGACTGTTTATAAAGATAACTAAAACCTATGTGTTGATGCCTTAATATGTAAATGATTTTATGGAGAGGGAAAAAAGGATTGATGATATCAGCCCTAAACGCCTTATGCAAGCTTAGTTAACTGTCAGTTTAAAATTTTTAATCATCTATAAAAAGCTAAGATCAATACCAATGTTATTCTCCTTGGTATACATTTGCAAATTACTGGTAAACTATTCAGATCACATTTAAATATACTTTCTCATCCTCCAAATTAAACCTACGGGGTACACATAGAGTAGGTAGTTAACAAGTTGTGCAGAAAAACTTGCTAAATGTGGAAGCCGAAAGCAGAAAAATGAGGACTTCAAGGGAGCTAAGATTCTTGTTTCTTTCCTATGAAAACAGAAAAAATGTAGCCAGCCTCAAACCACAAAATCAAATATGCAAAAACAGACCTTAAGTCTGTGTTCTTCAAATCATTTACCATAGCGGTAAGCACATTCCACTTTAGACATTCTAAGGATCCCCCAGCTCACTAGCCAACCCCAGAGGTCGGGTCTTTGGGAGGTATATTAGGATGCACGGGGGGCTTTGGAAAGGTCCTTACAGCATCGTCCAACTGACCCAAACAGCCTTCCTCCTAAATGCAAACTGCCCTGGTCACATAGCTCCCTCTGTTCGCTCGATGCCTTCGGGACATAGAAATGGTTGCATACACTGAGAATCCAGGGTGAGGATGTGGTACCCCTGGAACAACCACGTGACAATTACCTGCTGAGGTCCAGCTACATATCAGGGTGACAGCCAAAAACATTTGCTCTAACTTTCTGCCCATAAAAGTCATTTTTATGGCATCTGGCTAGAACATCATCAGTGGCCCCTGAATAAATCAGTAACTAGTCTCCAGAGATGGTCCCCACAGGAACCATGCTTGCAGATTTTCAGCCCATTGGGTACTCCTTTCTATAATGAATGAGGCTGCCCTGTGACTCATTTGAATTAACAAGATGTGGCAGAAGTGATGTTGTATCCCACCCCAGCTTATGCCCAAGAGGTTGGCAGCTTCCAAATATTGCAATTTGGGGAGCCCTGAGCCATCATGCAAAAAGTTCAGATAACATATGAATACATCTTTAGGAGAGGATACACAGAGAGAGAGCACTGAGACCACGCAGAAAGTCACAGTGGCTGTCCCATTTGCTGGCCTTTCCTTCATCCACACCAGGACCAGTGAATGAAGCCATCTTAGATATTCCAGTACTGGCTACCATCCAACTGTAGTTGCCCAGAAGAGAATCAAAATAAACTAAATAAAAATCTGTTCATCTAAGCCCCAGACAACACACAGGATAGAGTAGACAATAAGGAGAATTGAAAATAGGTCGGGAGATAACAGTGAACCAATTGTGCAGTTCAAGTCCAGAGAGAGGTAGCTAGTCATCAAAACTCATCTACTGGCATCTCCTGGATTTGCCCCCAGAAATGACATCACGTGACAATAACTAACAAATGATACAAACTTAATAATTTTAGTAGCTAAAATATTATAATAACATGTTTGGCAACTCATAGTAACTATACACTTAGCTGTGGTGAGCATTTTATAAAGTATATAATTGTCAAAGCACTAGGTTATATCCCTGAAAGTAACATAATATTACTGTATGTCAACTATACTTCAATAAAAAATAAAAATTTTAAAAAATTAAATGATAAATCACAAAAGGGTCATTTCAAGCCCAAAGTTTTGGAGTGGCTTCTTACCTAGTAATAGACAACCAAAACAAACAGAGTAAGGAGCTCCGCCATCTTGTACCAAATACTCAACTCGGAGTTAACAAATACTGCTTTTATCTCTTCCTCACCCACTTGAACTGTTACTCTATTGCTTACCAAATACTCCTAGATACAGCCATGGAGTGCGTCCCATGCTAGTCCCTCACTTGTAGCCCTAAACACTCACTCTTGGCAGCTTTGGGGGCTGCACATCCCCACCCCCTGCACAGCCCCTAGAAGGCAGTTCAGGCACAAGGGATGGAGGGTCCTTCTGGGGGAGCAGTTCTTCTCGCTCCCTAGCAGATGCACATCTTCAAGTCACAACCCTGCACCTTGCACCCCCGCCTCCCACTGAGCCACCTTCTTTCTGGATAAGGGCTGAGAACAGCTGCTATGGTTTTATGAGCCCACCGGTTTCCATCCTGGGGGCTGTCAGGTACCCATGAGGAGAAACCAAAGATTTCCACACTTTCAAAAATCCCTCATCCACACCTTCTGGAAACGGAGGTGGGGGGGGCAGGGCCAACGGGGAAGTTCAGGGTCGCCATGCCTCACCCCAAATCAAGGCCGGTAGAGTTCCCATGCCTAGGCCCTGGTGCAGTTTCGCCCAACCCCTCCCAGACTTTACTCTCCCCAGTGCCTCTCCTGCGCTGCTCTGCAAATACCTGTTCCCCAAGCACCAAGCATCTTCCAGGAAGATTTATAACTTCCTCCCTTTTCATTGACTCCCAGTTTCTGCTGAATGCATCCATGATTTCCAATTCCCAGCAGCACCCTGACATCACCTGGGAGCTGTTAAAAAATAACTACTCCTGGGGCACCGGGGTGGCTCAGTCATTAAGTGTCTGCTTTCTGCTCAGGGGGTCCTGGAAGAGGACCTGGGCTCCCTGCTCAGTGGCTCAAAAGGGAGTCTGCTTCTCCCTCTCCCTCTACCTACCCCTGCTTGTGTGCTCTCTCTGTCAAATAAATAAATAAAATCTTAAAAACACACACACACAAAAACTACTCCTGATGGGGTCTTTTCTTTTGCTATGCAAGGTATTTTTAGAACAACTGACATCTCAATAAGGTCTACAGATTAAATAGCAGTATTGTAACTTTCTGACGTTTAATAAGTGTTATATGGGTTATATGTGGGAATTCATTGTGTTTGGGAAATACACACAGATGTATTTAGGGATAAAAGAGAATCATGTCTTCATGATGTGTGTGTGTATACACACACATATATATACACATGGGGGGAGGGAGAAACACATGGTGGGGGATGTATGGGTAAGTGCATGTGGGAATTCTTTATACAACTCTTGGGTATAAGAAATTATACCAACATTAAAAATTATAAAAAGCTATCAAGACCCATACTGGGGGCGCACAAAGTCTATCTAACCAGAATCTCTGGGGGAAGGGCCCATGCATCCCTATTTTTGTATGTTGTAGGCAATTCCAATATGCAACTGGAATTGAGAATCATGGCACCAAATCTGCCCATGGAAGGACCCAGGAGGGAGAACAGGAGATAGGGGTAGCCAGTTGAGCAGTTCAAGTTCAGAGAGAGGTAGTCAGTTATTTTCTTTTCAAAGCTGATTTTTTACCAACATCTCCTGGATTTACCCCCAGCAATGATGACGAATGACAGTTACTTGACAACCTTATTTTAAAACAATCATAAGCACTCATGTTAGCAGAATGAGGGATGCCCTGTTACAATGGTGAATAAGAAAACCTCTTACTCTCACTCCAATCCCACCAGGCACAATCCCTTAAATTATCAGCTCCATCCACCCACTGGGATTTCACTTCCTTAAGTAAGAATCAACCATACTTTTCTCATTATATCTCAGAGCAATACAAATTTGAATGTTTTAATGGCATGGGTAACTTTTAGGAATTTTTTTATCTAGTCTGGACATTTTTTAACTATGTGTTTTACACATGTAGGATATTTTTTAACATAAACTGAAAGAAATCTTAAAAGCATAAAGTTACGTAAATGTTTTCCAGTTGCTGCAAGGTTCTGAAGTTGGCAATGCATTTTTTTTTCGCCATCAGAATGTAAGTCTCCTTCACAAACAACAACAACAACAAAAAACAACAACAAAAAAAAACAAACATGGATTTTGCCATACATGATTTTTTTATAGCCAATACTTATTCCAATTAGACCTTCTAACTCCACTATGCTCTCCTCAGTAGAGCAGCTACATACCCAGGCTGGTTTACCATAGGGTCCCAGGATAGCCAAGGAAGCTCTAGGACTCAAAAGCAGACTCAGCAGGTGAAGAGGAAGGAGTGTCTCTTCACTGTTTACTTAGAAGAGTAAATACTCAAAACCCACCCCACAGAATGACGCTTGCATCATATTGGCTTCAGTTGGGTCACTCTCACATTTCTAATCTTCACTGGCAAGAGACTGGAGTTACCATGTTTGGTGTTGGGTACTCAGGATCCACCTCTTGGAGCTGGAAATAAGGTCACCACCTCCAAAAGCCCAGTCCACAGAGGAGCAGAGCAGACATCACCTGGGAGCTTGTTAGAAATGCAGATTCTCAGGACTTTCCCCATACCTGCTGAATCAGAGTCTACAATCTAGCTATATCCTCAAATAATTTGTATGCACATTGAACTTTGAGAAGTGCTCTCCTAAAGAACAGTGGAAACCAGTTACATGAACAAAATATGAACACAGTTTGGTGGTAGAAAAAGCAGTTGGAGGAAGTAGTCACTGGGTAGTCCTACACTGTCTACCATACCATTCATATGCAGTAACGGTTTCTCTGATTGAGTATGAATTTTGCAATGGACAGAATCCTTGTGTTCCCCAAAATTCATGTGGAATTCCTAATCCCCAGTATGGTAGTATTAGGATGTGGGGCCTCCAGGAAGTAATTCAGATATGAGGATGGAACCTTCACGAATAGAATTAATGCCTTTATAAAAAGGACCCTAGAGAACACTCTTGCCCTCTTTCTGCCAGGTAAGGACACAGTAAGAAGACTGCCACTCACAAACCAGGAAAGGGTCCTCCCCAAGAACCAACCATGCTGGCACTATGGTATTGGGTTTCCAGCCTCCAGAACTATGAGAAACATAGTTTCTCTTTATAAGCCATGCTGCTATGGTACTTTGTTATAGCAGGCCAAACTAAGAAATACTTTTTTTTTAAAAGATTTTATTTATTTATTTGATGGACAGAGATCACAAGTAGGCAGGGAGGCAGGCAGAGAGAGAGGGGGAAGCAGGTTCTCCGCTGAGCAGAGAGCCCAAAGAGGGGCCTGATCCTGGGACCCTGAGATCATGACCTGAGCTGAAGGCAGAGGCTTAACCCACTGAGCCACCCAGGTGTCCCAAGAAATACTTCTAAGTTATATGGATGTAATAAACTCTCCAGTCTTTTAGGACCAAGGGTATTATTGCTTTTTCCTGAGTATTGGTGCCTTTTCATCCTATATGGTGTTAACTGAGGGCTGACAGTATATTTGACAGCATAATAAATGAATTGAAGGGCTATTGTATTTTTTTCCCAATTGGTTATTTTGATGATTTTTTTCCCCATTAGCATAAAATTCACTTCAGTCCAACCACATAAACACTTTCTTTGAGTACTTCTATGGCCATCACCATTTTTAGTGCTGAATATTAAACAGTATAATGCAGAATAGTAAAGTAGTTCTTTTTAAAAGGAAACATATACCATAGGAATATGGATACTAGCCCCATTATCCTGGCATGATTGTGGAAGTGTTCTTTAGAGCTCGCTCTCTCTCTCTCTCTCTCTCTCTCCATCTATATCTAACTATATTTAAATAATTATATCTATAGAATTTGCAGTAGAAATGATATTGAGATTATAAGACTTTATACAACATAGAATGAATAATTTAGAAAATAAAAAATGATAGTGAATATTTTGACTACAAAATAACTAACATTGATGATATGAGGATAAACTGTATTTTTAAGAAATGTGTGGGTTTTTTTTAAGATTTATTTATTTTGAGGGGGGAGGGGCAGAGCAACTTTCAAGCAGACTCCGCTCTGAGTACAGAGCCTGACAAGGGGCCCCATCTCACAACTCTGAGACCATGATCCTGAGATCATGACCTGAGCCAAAACCAAGAGTCCAACACTTAACCAACTCCACCAGCCAGGTGCCCCAAGAAATTTGTTCTAAAAGCCCTTAATTTTAACAATAATAATCTGGGAGAGAAATCCTTTGCTAGTGAACGCAAACTCCCTTTTCGTCACCAGCATTGATGGAATTGTTAATGGTGACTGTTTTATTTTCTTCCTTTGCCCAGTTTGAACTTAGAGGTAAAGTGTATGAGTCTCAGCCAACAAGTTTACAAGAAAGTTTTATTTTGTTAGAGCTAATCTTAATTTGCATGTTGAACTCTCCAGCCACTGGATGGGAGGTGTGGCAGTCTGAATACAGGCCCCTCAAATCCTAATCCCACACAGTCCTAACTATGACTATGTTACCTTATATGGCAAAAAGGAGACTCTGCCGATGCAGATGGGATTAAATTAAGAACCTTGAGCGGGAGATAATCCCAGATTATCCAAAGTGGGCTCCAGGTACTCACATGTGTCCTTCTAAGAAAGAAGGCAATGTGACAATGGCAGCAGAGAGAAAATATGTTATGCAGCTTTAATAATAGAGAAAAGAACTTGGAGCCAAGTCATATAGGTGGTCTCTAGAAGCTGGAAAAGGCAAGATGCTCCTTCAGAGCCTCTGAAGGAACACAGTTCTGCAGACCCATTTATTTATTTATTTTTTAAGATTTTACTTATTTATTTGACAGACAGAGATCACAAGTAGGCGGAGAGGCAGACAGAGAGAGGAAGGGAAGCAGGCTCCCTGCTGAACTGAGAGCCAGATGCGGGGCTCAATCCCCCAATCTTGACCCCCGGGGATCTTGACCTGAGCAGAAAGCAGAGGCTTTAACCCACTGAGCCACCCAGGTGTCCCTTATTTTTTTTAAGATTTTATTTATAGGTAATCTCTATACCCAGTGTGGGGCCCAAACTCACAACACCAAGATCAAGAGTCACATACTCCATGGACTGAGCCAGCCAGATGCCCCTGCAGGCCCATTTTAAACTTTTGACCTCTGCAACTGTATGACAATATGAAGTTGACTCTTGAACAATACAGGCTGGAATTACACAGTTCCACTTAATTACGGATCTTGTTGATAAATACAGTAAATACTGTAAATGTGTTTTCTTTTCCTTATTAACAGGTTCTTTTCTTCAGCTTACTTTAATATAGGAACACAGTATATAATACATATAACATATAAAATATGTGTTAATTGAGTGTTTTATTGGCAAGATTTCCAGTCAACAGTAGGCTATTATTAGTGGTCAAGTTTTGGAAAGTCAAAAGTTACAGGATTTTCAACTGTATGAGGAGGATCAGTGCCCCTTACCCTCCTGTAGAAGGGTCAATTGTATTTGCATTATTTTAAGTGTGTGGTAATTTATTATAGAAGAAATGGGAAATGTAGATAATACTGTAAATTCAGTTTTATCAAGGAATCCTCCCCTTCCATAGGCATATGTCAAGATCCTGGGCATCAGTCATAGTGCTAAGATGTTGGGAGAAAAGACCACCTTGTCTTCCATCACCCATCCACATGTGAGTGCTATGTCCTTTCTATCTATAAATAAAAAGGCCCATATGCCCCTCTACTGCCTCGAAGGACAGAATCTGGAAGAATCTACATAGATAACTACTCTACTACTTCCAGAGGCAGCTACATAACTTGTAGGAAAAGCAGGAAGAGAATAACACTAAGATCCAAAATGCAAATCTTTTTCTTTTATTCTGCTCTCTCTCACCTTGTCATAGTGTATTTTATTTGCTATTTAATGCTTGTCTAAGTAAAGAAAAATTAAAATATTAAATAATTACTATGAGTTTCACTGTTCCTCTTTCTAGTGTGCAATGCCAGGTTTAAGTGCAAATTTAACACATATTTAACACATTTAACACATATGCACAATCCCTAAATGACACATCATTTGTAGCTACAGCATATATATATTTTTTGTTTTTGCCAGAACAGTAGAAACTTGGCATAAAACCACACAATTGTTTTCCTTTCACTTCTTGATATATGTACATTCTATCGACACACTGTACCTTCGGGTTACTGGTGAGTAACGAAGGATTGACAGGAAAAAGAACTATGGGTTTCCTGATCATATCCTTTCCTTCTAGGTCATCATTCTCAGCACAGGTGGTCGGCTAACATAGAGAAGCATACAAGTAGGAAAGGATATGTCAGGTTTCTTGCTTGACTCATTCCTGTTTCTTAGAATATGACTGCCTTCTTTCTGCATTTGAACTGACTTCTGCCTCTGATGGGGAGCATGGACTCTGACCCCCAGGGCTGTTGGTGTCACTGATCACTCAGTAACGCACTTACTCACTTTAAATCCACTGAAATGCTAGACTTAGGCACCATTGCAAAATGGTCCTCTGCTCATGTGCATGCTCCCTTTTCCCATCAGACTTCACTTATAATAACAAATTCAAAGATAAAATCACGAAGGTTTTCAAGAGGTAGCAGCAGAGCATTAAGCCCTTCTGAGAGGCGACTTCCTCTCTGGACTCACATCCTCGCTCGTATTTCTGACCAGGATGTTGGACTTAAGGACCCTCTATTTCATTACTTCCTGTTTCCCCAATCTAGAGAAATCTTTATCTAGTTTTGGGTTGGAAGGAAATCTTGCCTTTTTATTTTTTCCTAAACCTTGTGTCTATGCCCCAAATCTTCTCCATTCCTCTATGGGCTAAGCCATCTGCACAGCCCTAAGAAGCACATAGACTTTTTATGCCCTTGCCCCTGCCCTTATTCCTCATTCATTTCCAGGATGGCCACTGCGAACTTCTTCCCTGTGTTTTCCGGATCCTCATTTCCTTTGTAAGTATGGCTTTCTAGGTAAGTGACTGATAAATATTACTTAGCCTAACCCAGCTTTTCTTTTTCCACTGGGGTGTGGGGTCCTCAACATTATGTTTCTGGTTGCAAGTCACTAGCCAGGCTGTACTTCTTAGGACTAGAAAGAGTGTGTTAAGTCCTCCAAGTGTGAGAAGACTCTGGAAGTCTCTTTAAGAAATTTTGCTCTTCAAGGCTAATGCATTATGGTTATATGGAAATGTGTGGGTCAGAGTAAGCCAGTTTTATGAGGCATTGAAAACTGTTATTTATCTCTAATTTTGCAATAAAATATGACTGGCACCACATAAATTCCATTTCTTCTCCAACACATATTCTTATAAAAACTCAGTAAAATTGCTTTTATTGAGAAGAACAGATTTTGATATTTCTTTTAGCTTCCTCAATAAGTTGCCAGATTTCTTTTAAACATAAATTACATGGACACAGTTAATTATATGCTTAAATGCAAATGTATTTAAAATATTTTTTTATTACCGTCTAAGTAATTACTCAGAGGCAATGTGAAAACCATATGTAATTTCATAGACTGAAGATATTTTTATTTTAAGATTTTCTGCTTTGAGGAAGGAAACTGGCATAAACTACTGAAGAAACATTTCTCTCCTAAAAACTTTATTGGAGTGCTTATGTAGATTAAAAAAGAAAATTCTTCCATGTGAATGTATGTGTGTTTAGGTGGATGGAACAACCTTTAAAATCATTTATAATCATTTGTTTATACAGTCATGGTTCAAAGGTGGACTGGCAAAGTGAAAACCAGTTTAATTGCCTCTCTCTCCTGTATTATCCCATCAAAGTCAAATTTTTACAGCCTGACTCTTCCAAGTAAGAGCAAATTACTTTACATTTACAGCACCACTTGTTTCTTTATCAAAATCCCACCTGGGAGCATGTTACATCATAAAGAAAAGGAAAACACAATTTTTAGATTACAAGAATAAGGACGATTGGCAGAAAGTCCTGTGTTTATAAAGGCTGTTGCTTTAGGCCACTCCAGAGGGCACTATTTACTTTGAACTCTGCGTCAGGCAACACAGTGACCCTGGCGTTCACTTTCCTGTCATTTCTTAATTTTTTTTTTATTATGTCCAATTTTGGAACAGAGGTTAGGAATATGGTGACTGTTTAGTTTTGAATCTTCCCACTTCTCCTGGAAACCAAATAGAGCAAAAAGGAGAACAAAAATAAAGCTATGAAATACATCTTTGGTAAAAGTAGAAGACAAAGAAAAATCCACAAACTCCAAATTATGTGTAAATGTGGCCAAAAGAAACTGAGATCAGCAAGTCCTATGCAGGAAGCTGCCAGAATGTAGTGGGGAAGAACAGGGAGTTTAGAGGAAGGCTATTGGTATCAAATGTTAAAAATCAACAAATATCCCATTCTGAGTGAAACCAATTTGAACAGAAATTAAATATATCAGGGCATAATTACTGGAGAAGGTGGAGGAAGGCATGAAAATTATGAGAGGGACAAAGAAGAAGCAAATCTCAAAAAATTCCTCCTTTTGCAAAAGAAAAGGGACATCTTAGAAGACAGACTATGTCTCCTTGTATCAGCACCTAGTGGAGGATCCTGGGAAGTTCAGGGTTAATGACAGAGGGTGCTGGAATCCAATTTGGCTCTGAGACTCAGAGGAAGTTAGACCACAGAGAACCCTATATACAAGAAAAGGTCCATCATGGTAGCAACAAAGGAGCAAGCAGAGAAATCTTGGAAACTCACCTGTCCCCACTGCCCAGCCCCACACTCCACATATTGAGGTACCTTCTGCCTAATAGCTAGTCTAAGACAATTTGAGCTATTTAAATTTGGTAATAACAAAAAGAACAAGCAGACTTTTGGTTTTGGCCCTGACACATAAATAGCTAAGAAATCATCACTCTATCTTTATAAGAAAAAAAGCTGAATGAACTGAAAATCAATGACTATATTGGATCTGTCAGAAAACTGGGATTCTAAGGCCAGTTACCACCAAGAAATCTGAGAAGAAGGGTGAATCTAGAGAATCATACTTGAGATTTTTTTTTACCAGGAGCAGAAGCTGCTATAACCAGAATCTGGAAGGAATACATAAATAGTAATTTTGATGAATAACTGGAGGTTGAATAGCTTGAGGCTAGATTGGGAATGAGAATGTCTTGGGGACTCTCAGTCTTGGGGGGCCCTTGCCTATTTTGTAAGTTTTGCCTCAGAAAACTCCCAAGTTCTTACTTGAAAATCCAAGAAGTGAAGTAAAGATCCAAGAAGGAACCGCTCAGGACTCTGGAAAAAGGAAGGAAGAAGGGGGGGTGGGGAGTAACCCCTGTGAAATATACCAAAGTGTTCTCCATAACAAAGGTCTATTCTCCAGGGGAAAATATACTACCAGATCTTTATCTCACACTGGGGAAGGGCATTCTTTGACTCTATCCCCTTCTAGTTTAACTATTATCAACTATTATCAACTATCAACTATTTAACTATTATTAAGGGGATTAAGGGGAATTGAGGTTAAAAAACAGTTATGGACAAGGTCAATGGACACTGGCTAACTAAAGGCATGAGATATAATTATAATATTATAGAATGCTTCTCTTTACCCACACCTTTCCACAACACTAACAGGAAACCAGTATGGATTAGAAATAAAGCAGCTAGAAGACACACTCCAGGGAGGAGTTCTTAGAAAAACCCAAAGACGACAGGGAAATAAAAACAAGGACACTAGAGGAATTTGATAACTTTGACAGGTACACTGCAGTAGACATGAAAATAGCCCAGCTCCTAGGCAGGCTAACATAAAACTTCCCACTAAAAACCAACTTACAGGGTATCTGGGTGGCTCAGTCATTAAGCATCTGCCTTCAGCTCAGGTCATGATCCAGGAGTCCTGAGATCGAGACTCACATTGGGCTTCCGGCTCATGGGAAGTGTTGTTTCTCCCTTTCCCACTCCCCCTGCTTGTGTTCCTGCTCTCACTGTGTATTTCTCTGTCAAATAAAGAAACAAAATCTTTAAAATTTTTTTTTAAAAAATCAGCTTACCTCTGTTCCCACTAATACATTATGTCTGGCTTTCAATGAAAGCTTACAAAGCATGCTCAAAGGCGAGAGAAAATAGTCTAAAGAGACAAAGCAAGTGTCAGAACAGGACTTAGATACATCACGACTTTAGAATTATCAGAGAATTTAAGATAAATATGATTAGTATATTACAGACTCTAAATAGAAAATATAGACAATATGGAAAATCAGATAGATAATATAATCAGAGAGTTGCAAATGCTAAGAAAGAACCAAAAGGAAATGTTAGAAATCAAAGGCTCCATGACAGAAATAAAGAACGCAGATTGTCTTTGATGGGCATATCAGTAGATTGGATCTGGCAAAGAAAGCAATTAGTGAGATTGAAGATAGATCAATAGAAATTTCTCAAATTGACATGCAAAGAGGAAAAAAAGAAAAAAAGAAAGAAAGAGAGAGAGAGAAAAAGAAAGAAAGAATGAAAGAAAGAAAGCAAGCCTTGAACATCTAAGAATTGTAGACAATTTGTGAAGTTATAACACAATTGTGATTGGAAGAAGATGAAAGGTTGGCAAAAGAAATTTTTAAAGAAAAAATGGGTGGAAAATTTCCAAAATTAATGAAAAATGCCAAGCCACAGATTCAGGAAACTCAGAGACTATCAGGCAGGATAAATACCAAAATATTTATACCTATATATTGCATAATCAAAGTAAAAAGAGAGAGAGATAGAAAAAGAGAAAACCTTAAAAGAAGCTGCATAGATGAAACAATTTACCTATGGAAGAAAAGAATAACCATAGCAGACCACTCATCAGAAACCATGCGAACAAGAAAAGAGTGGAGTATTTAGTAATGAAAGAAAAATCTACCAACTTAGAATTCTATAACCAATAAAATTATCCTTCAAAAGAGGAGAAGGGTGCCTGGCTGGCAAGGTAGGAAGAGCATAAAACTCTTGATCTCAGGAGTAGTGAGTTTGAGCCCCATCTTGGGTGTAGAGATTACAAAAAATGAAAACAAACAAACAAAAACAAAAAAACCCACATTTTTTTAAAAAGAAGGAGAAATAAAGACTCTCTCAGATAAATAAAAACAAACCTGCTCTAAAAGAAATATTAGAAGTTCTACAGAGAGAAGGAAAACTATATTGGCTAGACACTCAGATCTCTGTATAAGAAGATAAATCATCAGAGAACAAATAAATGAAGGTAAAAATCTTTTGTTTTCCTCCTTAATTGATATAATAAATGTTTGTTCAACAACATATTGAATGAATGAATGACATATTGAGTGAAATGAGTGAAAATAAATTTATAAGGTATGAGAGGGAATATTTGTTACAAGGTACCTTCTCTACTCAAGAAATGGTATAGTTTTATTTGAAAGTAAACTTAGATTCATTGTACATATACTTTATATCTAGGACAATCATTGAAAAGTATAAAGAAGTATAATTGATATGGTAAGAGAGAATATAACATTAAATCATATAAAATGCTCAGTTCAAACCAAGAAAGGCAGGAAAGGGGGCAGGGGTGTCAAGAAATAAAGAACAAGTGCAACAAATAGAAAATAGTTATAAACATAGTAGATATTAATCCAACTATATCAATAATCCCTTTAAATACGAATGGTCTAAATATATCAATTAAAAGGTTGTAAGAGCAGATTGAAAAAACTAAATCCAACTATATATTGTCTACAAGACACTTACTTAAATATAAAGACTCACACAAGTTAAAGTAAAGGGATAGAAAAGGATAAAGCATCCTAACACTAATCAAAAGTTAAGAGTGGCTGTATTAATTTCAGACAAAGTAGACTTCAGAACAAGAAAATTTCTCTTGGAGAAAGAGGAGCATTACACAACGATAAAAGGATCAATTCTGCAAGAAGATGTAATAATCAACAGTCTAAAGAAGAAAAGTAACATAATTTTATCATCCAATGCAGAAAGGCTTTTGAGAAAATCCAGCACTCATTGAGGAGGGAATATGTTCTAGTGAGCACTGTGTGTTATGTGAGACTGATGAATCACAGACCGTTATGCCTGAAGCAAATAATACATTATATGTTAAAAAATAAGTAATAAATAATAAATTCTCACCAAACTAGGAAAAAGAGAACGTTCTCAACCTGATACGACAAAGAATGTCAATTAAAAAACCTACAGCTAACATCACACTTAGTGAGAAACTGAATGGTTCTCCCCTACAACTGGGAAAAAGGAAAGGTTGTCCTTTCTCACAACTTCTATTCAACATTATACTAAAAGTCCTAACTACAATACGATAATAAAAAGAACTAAAGATATAAAGATTGGGAAAGAAGAAATATATATGTTTTTGTTTTCAGATAACAAGATTGTGTATGTAGAAAAATTCCCCAGAAAACATTAAAAAAAAAAAACTTCATGCAACTGGTAAGTAACTATAGCAAGGTCACAGGATACAAGGCTAATATACAGAAGTCAGCTCCTTCCTTCATACCAGTAATGAACAACTGGAATTTGATAGTAAGAAATTACCACTTCAATAGTACCAAAATATGAAATAATTAACAAATATCTAACAAACTATATGCTAAAAACTATAAAACTTTGATGGAGGAAGTGGAAGAGCTAAATTAATGAATGTGTAGTCCATGATCATGGATGGAAAACACAATATTGTTAAGATGTCAGTTATTCCCAACTTGATTGACAGATCCCATGCAGTCTCAATCAAAATCTCAGTAACATCTTTTGTAGATATTGACAAACTGAGTAGAATGTTTATGTGGAAATGTAAAAGACCTAGAATGGCCAAGATAATACGGAAGAAGAAAAACAAACTTGAAGGTCCTCATCATGTGATTTAAAGACTTATGACAAAGCTACAGTAATCAAGCCAGAGACATTTCAGTAAAAAAAGGAAACACATACATCAAAGGAACAAATATAGAGCCCAGAAATAGACCCACACACATATAGCCAATTGATCGTTAGTAAAGGAGCAAAAGTAATTGAATAGAGAAAGAACAGACTTTTTAGCAATAGTGACGTCTATACGTAAAAATTTAAAAATTTAAAAGAGAACTTAGACTTTATACCTTTCACAAAATTAATTCAAAGTGAATTATAAACATACATGTAAAATGCAAAGCTATAAAACACCTAGAAGAAAATATAGGAAGAAAACCAAGTAAACTTAGGTTTACTAATGATTTTTTATTTTTTTTTAAGATTTTATTTATTTATTTGACAGACAGAGATCACAATTTAGGCAGAGAGGCATGCAGAGATAGAGAGGGGGAAACAGGCTCCCTGCTGAGCAGAGAACCCCATGCGGGCCTCGATCCCAGGACCCTGAGACCACAACCTGAGTCCAAGACAGAGGCTTAACCTACTGAGCCACCCAGGCACCCCTACAACTGATTTTTTAGATCAAATAACAAAAGTATGATCCAGGAAAGAAAAAAAAAAGGTAAGCTTGACCTTATATCGTTCTGTGAAAAACACTGTCATAAGCTTGAAGAAAATATATGCAAAACATATTATCTGATAAATGACCTGTGTCTACTAAATACATGAACTTTAAAAATTCAGTAAGAAAAAAGCAAACAATTCACTTTTTTAAAAAGGCAAAAGAGTGCTCACTTTGGCAGTACATATACTAAAAGAGGCAAAAGAGGGGCGCCTACGTGGCTCAGTTGGTTAAGTGTCCGCCTTCAGCTCAGGTCATGATTTCAGGGTCCTGGGATGGAGGCCCACTTTGGGCTCCTGCTCAGTGGGGAATCTGCTTCTCCCTCTCCCTCTCCCTCTCTTTCTTCCCCTCCCCTCAGGCTCATGCTCTCTTTCTCTATCCTCAAATAAATAAATAAAATATTTTTTTAAAAAAGGACAAAAGATCTGAACAGACATCTTATCGAAGATATGCAAATGATTTGTAAGTACATAAAAAGATATTCAAATCCTTTATCATCAGGGAATTGCAAATTCAAACAACATGCAACTAAGTAGCTATTAGAATAGCTAAAATCCAAAAATAATCTGACAATAACAATTGCTGTTGAGGATTTGGTGCAATGGAATTCACATTTATTGCTGTTGGGAAAGGAGAATTGCACAGCTTCTTTGGAGACAGTTTGGCAGATTCTTAACAAGCTAAACATACTTTTACCATATGATCCAGCAATCATGTTGATTTGAAAACATATGTCTACACAAAATCTGCACATGAATGTAGCAGCTTTATTTATAATCACCAAAAACTGATATAAATAAATGGTTGAATAAATAAATGGATGGGAGAGAACAGACAAATCACCCATGGAGATAAATTCCAAATAATTTATATAGCTACTCTGCCTTCAAGCAGATAAGCCTAACTTCCCCCTCCTTAAGGTGGGCTGCCATAATGACTTCCTTCCAAAGAATTCAGTAGGGAAAGGGAGGAAAGAGTATAACTTTGCAGAAAAGATTGGGCAACACTACCTTAGTCAAGCGATCAGGTCAACATCCACAATTAGGCATGTTGATAGTACACACTCTTGATGTGATATGATGGAAATGAAACTTGCACTCTTTACTCTTCTCCTTGAAAACCCATAACTCAGTCTAATCATGAGAAATAGATCAGACAGGTCCCAGCTGAGGGACAGTCAACCAAATATCTAATGAGTACTATCAAAAACCATCAAGGTCAGCAAAAACAAGAAGTCTGAGAAACTGTCGCAACCAAGGGAAATCCAAGGAGAATGATCCTGGATGGAACAGGGGCACAGAAAAAGACATTATATAAAAACTGAGGAAATCTGAATAATGTACAGACTTTAGTTAAGAATGGTGTATTAATATTGGCTCATTAATTGTGACATGTATTGGGCTAAGTAAGATGTTAGTAATAGGGGAATTTAAGGGGGTGGATAGATAGGAACTCTCTCTACTAGTGTCACAATTTTTCTGAAACTCAAGTTGTCCTGAAGAGTAGTATATATATTTTGTAAAAGCCCAAGAATGTAGGGTACCAGGTGGTTCAGTTGGTTAAGCATCCAAGTCTTGATTTTGGCTCAGGTCATGGTCTCAGAGTTGTGAGTTGAAGGCCCCCATTAGGCTTCATGCTCAGTGAGGAGTCCTGTTGGATTCTCTCTCCCTCTCCCTCCACTCCTCTCCTACTCACTGCCCCTCTCTTCCCTTCCCCTTAAAATAAATAAATAAATATTTTAAAAAATCAATAAATAAAAACACAAGGATCAGAAGAGTTAAAAAAAAATAGACAAATACACCATCTATACCAATGCATTATTAGGAAACAAAGTGGGCAAAGCAGCCAATCTCCCTAGGAAAATGATATCAATATTCCAACAGGAAATTTAAAGCAAATTTAATGAAACAAATACAGCTATGAAGACCATAAAATGGATAGAGAAGTCAGGGGAAATGGGACCAGAGAAAAAAGAAGATGAAACAGTTACTAGTAAAACTCAGGGAAGATAAAGAAGGAAGAGCTGAAACCATTTCTAAATCAATACAAGGAGCATACAAGAAAATACCTACCACAGGACACACAGTGCACAGAGCATGAAAGTGGAAAACAACAATGAAGGGACACAAAAGTAATAAAAAAAGATTAAAAAGGAAAAGGAAGGGAAAAGCTAGCTATAAGAGAGAGCCAAGGAAACAACACACACCTGTAAGTGGCATTTCTGAAGAAGAAAACCGAAGCAGTAGAATAGAACAAATACAAAAACTAAACTCAATAAAATTTCTTTGATATTAAAACAAAAGACAAATTGTGCATATTAAAAAAGAACACCATGATCCAGGTAAAATTAACCCAGGATCATCAATGTTAAGATATATACTACTAAAATCACTAAAATTTGGGGCGCCTGGGTGGCTCAAGTGGGTTAAAGCCTCTGCCATTGGCTCGGGTCATGATCCCAGAGTCCTGGGACCGAGCCCCAGATTAGGCTCTCTGCTCCGGAAGGAGCCTGCTTCCTCCTCTCTCTCTCTTTCTGCCTCTCTGCCTACTTGTGCTCTCTGTCTGTCAAATAAATAAATAAAATCTTTTTTAAAAAATAACTAACATTTAAAAATAAAGAAAGAGTCCTTTGGGTAGAAAGATGAGGGTCAATTCATTTATCAAAAAAAAAAAAAAGCTACTGGGGCGCCTGGGTGGCTCAGAGGGTTAAGCATCTGCCTTTGGCTCAGTCCTCTCCTCATCTCAGGGTCCTGGGATCGAGCCCCACATCGGGCTCTCTGCTCAGCAGGGAGCCTGCTTCCCCCATCTCTCTGCCTGCCTCTCTGCCTACTTGTGATCTCTCTCTCTCTCTCTGTCAAATGGATAGGTAAAATCTTGAAAGAAAGAAAGAAAAAAGAAAGAAAGAAAGAAAGAAAGAAAAAAAGCTAAGCAGGAGACCTTGCCACCACATTTAAAACCTGAGCACAGAGGCCCAACAACTACAAAATACCAGTGGAAAAAAATGTGCAACCCAAGCATTTTCGCATCCAGCCAGATTGTCCTTTAAGAGAAAAGACTGGAAGCAGAGTTTTGAATATGAAAATTAGAGGGGGTGGAGGAATGTGGTAGAGAAGGGGAGTTTGAAGGTGTGATGTAAGGAAGGATCAGCCTTTTTTTTGTTGTTTAATTGATTAGTACCGGAAAATGCCTATATCTAATATTTTTATCAGAATTACTAGATCATAGACTTGGAAATGGAACATTATTAAGAGAAGTGATAAGTTTCAGATAACCCTGTAGCTTCTGCTACCTTGCAACAGTAAAATCTGACTTAGTACCCTGTACCCTGCCAAGGATAAGTCAAGAGTAATAAAGGTGTGTTGATTTAGGATTCCTGCAAAAAAATAGATCGACAGCAGTGTTTTCTGGATTTAAAAGGGATCATAAGCAGACCTTGATAAGTGATGTCATCTGCTTAGTTTATGGCCTGCCTATTTGTAAGGAATACACGTAGCATCAAAACTAAGCTGCAATAACTATAGCTTTTGTTTTTCTAATAGTGAAATCTAACTGTGAGTTTTAATTTTTCAACATCACTGTAGTCCAGCAATCTGCTTCAGCAGGCGCTTTGGCAAGATAAAGAAAATTTAATTTTAAATGTCATCAAGTTCAACTTCGCTTGCAAGTCCAAATCTTCAGAGTCATGTGATCAAAACTGGGATCATTCTCTTAATTAGTGATTTCAAATTGGAATCATCCCCGAGGAGATGAGCATGTATGAGCTCCATGTCAGTAACAGTTTGGTCATGTTCCTGCTGTGTATCACTGCCTTATCTGGGAAACCTGTCAGGTAAGAAACAAATGAAAGTGGCCATTTATTTAGGTATCAATGTTTTTAAACTGGGAGCAAAACTTCCTTATAATTTATTCTTTTTGCCTTTCATACCAATGTATAGGATTATTTTTAGTGATTGAATAAGGTATTAAAAGATGAAATATATATACATTGTCATTCTTAGTGCTTTTAACAAGAGCTCTATGAACTCATTTTCTCCACTAGTTTGTAACATTGTAGGGAGAGAAGAGGTTATGTCCAGACCCTTTTGAGAATCTAATGCAAGCTATAAGTCCTCTGCACAGAAAACTTTTCCTCTTTGGATAGACTTTTCATGTAATCTCAGGGAGGTCAAAGACCCTGAAACTTGTGAGTAAAACCCTCAGAACAGGCGCCCCAGGCTAAGCCTGTTTGATTGAATCCCTCTTTAAAACAGAAACAAGAAATAAGCTTTTAATCATGGATCTTTAGCTCATCTCAGTCACATATTTTAGTAAGCCATAGTCTTAAAAAATAATTCTTTCAAGGAAATCTAAATAACATGGAATTTCATGCTCTTCCACTGGTCATTTTATGGCAAATATCCTCTTTGGAAAGTCCCCTAACTAGAAAACTTACATTACAATTGAAAACACAACAAATATACTCCTACTTCTGGGTTTTTAAAGAGCCTTAATTTCTATAACCTTTCTTTTCATCTTTGTTTTTCTAAATGCCATTACACATGGGAGTGAACTTGGTAAATTGTAATTATCATTTTCAGACAGCAACAATTTCAGTCATGTATATCTTCTGAATTTGAATAAAAAGCATTCTGCATTGTTTCAGATTTGACTGTGAGAATCCCACTGTGGCTATGCTTTCTGTTCAAATAGTATCTGTAACTTGGTCAGCTTAGTATTGTGCTAAATGAGGATCTAACACAGTATCTCATAGTTTCATAAAAAATGCTTAGGACTGGCCAATTTCTACCAGAGAAAATAGAGTCAAAAAACATTATTCTAATATACAAACCACAGAGATGAGATTATTTATTTATTTAGTGTAATGCCTGAGTGAAACAATATATACATATAAACTCATTTTTTAAACCATAGGAAATGGCATTCGTCCTGTACTTTATCCATTTGAATCAAAAAGAACAAAAGAATTATCTCCCTATAGTGGGACATGATAGAAAGTAGAAAATAATTTTGTTCTATCAGATTTTATTATTTTAGGAAAGGAATAATATAATTTTGGAAAATATATTAAAGTATTCTACATTGTTAGAGTTTCATGTGTGTGTCTATGTACACACATACATAGATTTAAGATCATATTGGCTGTGAGTACTTTTAATTAAAGAAAAATAGAATGTGGTGAGTAGACTATTGCAGAATGCTTTCCCAGTCAATGAGTTACACTGAAAAGAGATCAAATCTGTAATTTTTCCAGATTCGTGCCCGTAACTGTGAGATGACTCAAGATCACCGTTGGAATTCAACCAAACAGAGCTGAGGTCGCAGCAAAGACTGAAACGGCACACACTAGTCACCTTAGTAAGTCACTTCAGTCTCAATTACTTCGGTAAAAGGGCACCTTCTGCACTTCATGATATTAAAATGAGAAAATTTTTATATAAATCACATGAAGCATTAACCCAGCACAGACGAATAGTCCTGTCAGCTCCATCCTGGGGCAAAGACTAGAGAAGAGGTTGAAAGACGTTTGTACAGTAGACAAAGGGAATGATTATAGGGGTGGGGTGGGGTTTTTGCATAGAAGTGGTTAAACTGGACCCTTGTGCAGAGCAGCTCTGCATACCAGTCCTGCTTTTGGTTCTCCCACTGCTTTGCTGCAGCCAGAGCAAATAAATCATGCATTCTCAAATATGCACTTGTCCCACCGATTCTGTCTCCTGTTGTCACGGCAAGAAATCGGATTGAGAAACTCAAGGTTAATTCTTGGGTTTCTGCAAAAATTGGCTGGGGAGTATAGCAATGTCTTTTACTGCTCCCTCACCATCTTCCTGGGGAATTGAGAGAGAGAGTGGGCGTAAACCCAAGCAAAATCTATATTTACCTTGTTTTCCCAGTATTCTTTTTTAGCAATACTGTGTATTTGAAAGATATTTTTAAAGAGATTAAGTGCATTTTTAAAGAAAGAATCTTTTATAAGATTTTTAAAGTCATTTTTTACATTTAATATATAGTGACTCCCTTGGGCCAATGAACATTAGTTTATAGAAGATAAAAGTTACCACGCCATTTTCACCAGAATTCTGCTAAAATGTTTGCATAGAAATTGATCTGTCAGCTTTGGTCATAATAGTAGAGACATCAACAATTTGTAAAAATTAGTCTTGAAATTCTTGGACCTAGCCTTGAATTATGGTAAGATGATTGGGTTGATATTTGTGCATTTAGAAGCTTCTAATTTAGATTTGTGTCCAGGAAGGTCATTTATGCCATGTATGTAATGTCCTTGTGCACAGTGAATCAGTTTGGGGAATATCATAAATTTTCATGTTATGTCCACAATATAAATTTTCAGAAATAGTGTTAGATATTTTTATTTTATTTTTTTTAAGATTTTTAGTCTTTTTAAAAATATTTTATTTATTTATTTGACAGATCACAAGTAGGCAGAGATAGATGAGGAAGCAGGCTCCTCACTGAGCAGAGAGCCTGATACGTGGCTCCATCCCAGGACCCTGGGATCATGACCTGAGCCGAAGGCAGAAGCTTTAACCCACTGAGCCAGCCACCCAGGCACCCCGTTAGATATTTTTATTAAGTAAAGATCATCCTGAGGTTCAAAACCACATGGAAGACAAGAATGACTAGTGAATTGCATTCATTTACATTTACATTTAAAGAATTCTAAATTAAGCATTGGTTTATCCTCCCTGTATCTAACTGCAACCAAGACCCTTACTTGAAAAGTTTACTTCTTTTTTTTCAAACATGGCCTTAATCTCATTTATTTAAGACAAATTTTTTTTCTTAATTTAAAAATATGTTTCTTTTGATTCTGGATATGACAGAGTAGCTAATTTCAGAACAACCCTCCTGCTGAGAACATCTGTAAAAACTTGTGTAATAGGCAAACAACACAAAACAAAACCATGCAGCTATCTGAAGGCCCTGAAGACAAGGAGGGTCAGCCTGGGGATCTCTGAGAACATGAGATCAAACAAGTTGTTTATTAAGAGACAAATAAAAAATCAGAAAGACTAAAAAGAAAAGGATGGAAGAGAAGTATAAGAAAAATTAACAAACGTAAGGCTAGAATATAAGTCTTAGTATCTGGCAAAATTTCATTCAAGGCAAAAAATAGCATAAGGAGTGAAGAGTAAATATTATGTCCTGGTGAAAGACATAATAGAACAAGACTTTTATCCACCATAAACCTATACTCTCAAAATGATACAACTTTAGTACTGTAGCATATTTACAGAAGTTTAATGAGAAATATGTTTATCAATTATTATAGTGAACAATTTTTGTATACCCATCTCAGAAACCTGGAGTTCAGACAAAAATTAAGCATATATATGAAAAATTAGAACAATTCAATTAATAAGTTCCAAGTATCAGATATATTCAGAAATCTGTATCACTGAAACACACAAAAACAAAAATGAAACCTACCAGTGCCACCAAACAAACAGGGAAAACATTCTTTTTAAGCACATGAGACATATTTACATAAACTGATTGCAGATAAGGTCACAAAGTCACAAAGATAAGTTCCACAGACTGACTGTAACATTGACTATATTCTCTGGTCTAAATGAAATAAATTAGAAATTAATAATAAAAGGCCAGATTTTTAAAATTCCCATATGTGCAGAAACCAAACTATATATTGCTAAATAACCCTTGGACTAAAAAGGGAAAAATAAACTGCTTAAAACTAAGTGGCAATAAAATAGCTCATATCCAAATTTACTTGACATAGCTAAAACAACACATAATGAGATACTTATTGCTTTAAAAACATTGACTAGGAAATAAGACAAGTTAAAATAATGCAAAAGACACCTCTTTAATTCCCAACTGATACTGTGAATAAAAAGTTAAGCAGCTTAAGAACTGGACTTTACAGATAATACTGTCATTGCTTGGAGATGATAGTGATGGTACATCTAGAAAAACTGTTGAATTTTTTTTAAAGATCATAAATAATGATAGACTTCAGAAATAATTGTGGATACAAATTATCTTAGAAAATCTACTTGATATATAGCAAAATGGAAATTATAAATTAAAATTAAAAACCAGTCCCAATAGGAACAGAAATTGTAAAATATCCAGGGATAGCACAGAATATAAAGTAATCTAAGAAGAATATTTTTTTTAAGGATTTTTTTTTTAATTTATTTATCAGAGAGGGGGTGGGGAGAGAGTGAGCGCAGGCAGACAGAATTGCAGGCAGAGGCAGAGGGAGAAGCAGGCTCCTTGCCGAGCAAGGAGCCCGATGTGGGACTCGATCCCAGTACGCTGGGATCATGACCTGAGCCGAAGGCAGCTGCTTAACCAACTGAGCCACCCAGGCGTCCCATGAATATTTTTTAAAAACTAATAAAAGACACAAAAATTATCTAAAATGGAAATGTAGGGATGCCAGGGTGGCTCAGTCAGTAAGCATCTGCCCTTGGCTCAGGTCATGATTCCAGGGTCCATCAGCCCCACATCGGCCTCCCTGCTCAGTGTGAGGCCTGCTTCTCCCGCTTCCACTAGCCCTGCCTGTACTCCATTTCTCTCTCTCTCTTTCTGTCAAATAAGTAAATCAAATCTAAATAAATAAATAATAAAATGGAAATGTTAAATGTTATTGGATTGAATAACTTCACATTATATAAATAAGTCAAATGTAAAATAATAGGAATCCAGTGAAGTTCATACAACAATTTCTTGAATTTTGTTTTGAAGAATTCAACAAACTAAAATGTAAATGAAAGGAATAAAAGACATAAATAGTTAAAGTAACTTTGAAAGAGAAAGTAAACGTGTCTTGCCACATATCAAGCATATAAGGTCAAAAATATAAAAACACTATAGTATAGGCTTAAAAACAGAGAAATTGACCAATAGAACAAAATAGGTACTTCTTAAAAAATACTTAAGTATATAAGAAAATATTATTATTAAAAGGAAATAAAAACCAATGTGAAAAGAACCTAGTATATTGCAGAAAAAACTGACTCGCTCAAGAAGAAAAATAAAAATGAATCTTTGGCTAACATCTGATAAAGACAGAATTACAATATATTAGAAATCTAAGTGTGAAAGTTAAAATTTTAAAGTTCATGCAGGATATAAAAATAATGTGCAGAAATCTATTGCATTTCTATATACCAATAAAAAAGCAGCAGGAAAAGGAATTGATCCTATTTGCAATTGCGCCAAAAGCAGTAAGATACCTAAGAATAAACAACTGAAGAGATTAAAATATACGTACTCTGAAAACTATAGAACACTTATGAAAGAAATTGAAGATGACACAACGAATTGGAAAAACATTCCATGCTCATGGGTTGGAAGTGTCTACACTACCCAGAGCAATCTACACATTTAATATAATCCCTATCAAAATACTACCAGCATTTTTCACAGAGCTAGAACAAACAATCCTAAATTTGTATTGAGCCACAAAAGATCCCAAATACCCAAAGCAATTCTTAAAGAAAACAAAACTGGGGACATCACCATTCCAGTTTTCAAGCTATATTACAAAGATGTAGTCATCAAGACAGTATGGTACTGTCACAAAAACAAATACATAGAACAGTGGAAGAGAATAGAGAACACAGAAATTGACCCACAACTATATGGCCAACTAATCTTCGATAAAGCAGGGAAGAAAATCCAGTGGGAAAAAGACAGCCTCTTCAACAAATGGTGTTGGGAAAACTGGACAGCTACCTCCAGAACAATGAAAATGAGCCATTTTCTTATACCATACACAAAAATAAAAATGGATAAAATACCTAAATGGAGACAGGGAACCATCAAAATCCTAGAGAATACAGGCAGAAACCTCTTTGACCTAAGCCATAACACCTTATTAGACATGTAGCCAGAGGCAAGGGAAACAAAAGCAAAAATGAACTATCGGTACGTCATCAAGATGAAAAGCTTCTGCACAGCAAAGGAAATAATCAACAGAACTAAATGGCAGCCTACGGAATGGGAGAAGATATTTGCAAACAACATATCTGATAAAGGGTTAGTACCCAAAATCTATAAAGAACTTATCAAACTCAACACCTAATAAACAATCCAGTTAAGAAATGGATAGAAGACATGTATAGACACTTTTCCAAAGAAGACATACAAATGGCTAAAAGACTCATAAAAAGGTGCTTAACATCACTCATCATCAGAGAAATACAAATCAAAATCATGATGCGATATCATCTTACACCTGTCAGAATGGCTAAAATTAACATTACAAGAAACAACAGGTGTCAGTGAAGATTGGAGAGAGGGTGACAATTGTGCATTTTTGGTGGGAATGCAAACTGGTGCATCCACTCTGGAAAACAGTATGGAGATTCCTCAGAAAGTTAAAGATAGAGCTACCCTACAATCCAACAATTATACTCCTAGGTATTTACTCAAAGGATACAAAAATACAGATTCAAAGGGGCACATGCACCCCAATGTTTATAGAAGCATTATCAACAATAGCCAAACTATGAAGAGAACCCAAATGTCCCTTGACTGATGAATGAAGAAGATGTAGGATGTGATATATACATGGAATACTAATTATTCAACCACCAAAAAGAATGAATTCTTGACATTTCCAAAAACGTGGATGGAGCTAGCTAGAGTGTATTATGCTAAGTGAAGTAAGTCAGAGAAAGACAGATACCATATGATCTCACTCATCTGTAGAATTTAAGAAACAACACAGATGAACATGTGGGAAGGGGGAAAAGAGAAAAAGGAGGGAAGGAAACAAATCATAAGAGACTTTAAATGACAGAGAACAAACAGAGTTGATGGAGGTAGGTAGGTGGGGCATGGGCTAGCTGGGTGTCCGGTGTTAAGGAGGGCTCTTGTGATGAGCACTGGGTGTTGTCTGTAAGTGATGAATCACTAAATTCTACTCCAGAAACCAATATTGCACCATATGTTAATTGAAATTTAAATTAAAAAATTAATAAAAACTTTAAAGCTCATAGAAGATATTATATGGTAATATTTTTGTGACTTGAGATAGAATTAAGGAAAAGTTCATAATGAAAACACCAAAAATTGTAATTACAAGGGCAAAAAAGAGAAGAATTTGGATATATCAAAATTTTCAATTTCTCTTCAGTGACTATGAACAAAATAACAGCTCTTTGGCAGACTGAAGAAAACATCAAGTGATCAATGCCTAAAATATACAAAGAATTCCTATAAATCAACAAGAAGAAGACAGGGATTCCAGCTAAAGAATGGGCAATAGACTGGAAATTTATAATCAAGGAAACTGAAAAGGATGGTAATCTCATTGCTGTTTTTGGTGCCAAGAAGTTAAAGGAATCAAAGAATGAATAAAATGTCTAGACACATGGTATGGAATTTTAAAATTCCAAAATCCTTCAGAAGTTCTGGAGACAACTGATGGCAGAAAATACCAGAGAACATGGAGAGGAGTAAATTACAGATTTCTCTCAAAATTGCAGGGGTGGGAACTGCAAAGAGAAGAAATATAAGATGTAAGATGGTACCTTCCATTTAGATCACATTTAAGGAGAATTTATGGAAAACCTCCTATGTATCCATTTGTTCCACGAGTTCCTTTCATTTTCCTTTCTCTTTAAGGTCAACACACCAGTTTCTCTGTACATGTGAATGTGTTTGTGCATAATTTCTATATAGTAAATAAAAACTTCCTAAGAATCTTGAGCTATTTCTTGGGACGTCTGGGTGGCTCAGTTGGTTAAGCAGCTGCCTTCGGCTCAGGTCATGATCCCAGCGTCCTGGGATCGAGTCCCACATCGGGCTCCTTGCTCGACAGGGAGTCTGTTTCTCCCTCTGTCTCTGCCTGCCATTCTGTCTGCCTGTGCTTGCTCTCCCCGTCTCTCTCTCTGATAAATTAAAAAAAAAAAAAAATAATAAGATTCTCTCTCCCTCTCCCTCTCCCCCACCCACCCCCACACATTCTGCCTTGCTCTAGCTCTCAAAAAAAAAAATTATTAAAAAAAAAAGAATCTTGAGCTATTTCTTAACCTACATTTTAAAATTATTAATACCATTTTTAATATTAATATTTAAAAATAGGTACACTATATATATATACACATATATATATATTTACATTTACATAGGTATAATATATCCTACTTTGAAAAGCTCTAAATTATTTTACTCAAAAGCATAGGAAGATGCATTAGCATTTTTAAGTATTTAATATAAAGCCAGACTTCACTGTGAATCTTGAACTTCAGGTATATTCAACATATATACAGAAAGAAGAAAAGGTTTCCAATTTTATACTACAAACATGGCTTTTACATACAAAATATCTCTTCATAGACATCTTTTTAGGAACATGTTTGCACTATTTATTCCTCCAACTTCTCTGCAAAGATGAGACCTTCGGTTGTTCCAGTTGTGCCCTGAAAACAGATGCCACATCTAACTGGACACCGTTTCTATCTTTAATATCTTCATTATTCTTGAAAAGCTTTTTTTTTTTTTTTTGAAGATTTTATTTATTTATTTGACAGAGATCACAAGTAGGAAGAGAAGCAGGCAGAGAAAGAGGAAGGTAAGCAGGCTCCCTGCCGAGCAGATGAGCTGAGCCGAAGGCAGGGGCTTTAACCCACTGAGCCACCCAGGTGCCCCAATTTGAAAAGCTTTTATTATAATTAAACAAGTTTATGTGAGAAATTTGAACACTTTTGACAGATGACAGTAAACTCTCTTCTCCCAGCCAACTAAGTATATTTTGTTAGTTTTCTGGTCAATGGAAATAAAGTGCTTAACTCTAAAAGAGTTAAATTTTGGGGCACCTGGGTGGCTCAGCAGGTTAAGTGATTGATTCTTGATTTCAACTCAGGTCACGATCTTGGGGTTGTGAGATTGAGCCCGGTGCCGGGCTCCTCACTGGGCTTGGAGCCTGCTTCAGATATTCTCTCTCCCTCTGCCCTTCTCCCATCCCTTTCTCTCTCTCTCTCTCTCCCGTTCTCCATCTCTAAAAATAAATTCACAAAAAATTTTAAAAGGGTTAAAATTTTTTGGAAGTTTTATATTGAAAATATGAAAGTTTACAAAGTAGGAACAGGTGTAGCAATTAAAATGTGTTGTTGACATCATGGAGACAGAAGGTAGAATGGTAGTTCCAGGGGCTCGGGAAGGGGGAAAGGGATTTATTGTTTAATGGTCTGAGAGTTTCATTTTTATGAGATGAAGACCTCTAGAGATGGATTGTAGCAATGATTGCACACACATTATAAACATATTTAATACCACTGAATTACATGCTCAAAATGCTCAAGATGATAAATTTTATTATACATATTTTATCATACTAAAAATATGGAAAAAAGAATACATTGCTGGTCTAATATCGCACATGTCCTGTGCCACTAAATAAAGAACTGCTGCTCTTAATGTTGCTATTAGTGGTTTGGCTAAATTTGTCGTTTCAGATTGCTATTTATATATTCAGCCATTCACATACATTCCTAAATGGAGTTGTTGGATACCAAATAAAATTTAAAAGTATTTTAATTATGCCATTAAACAAGTAATAATTGAATGTTTGTTTACTTTTAATAATCATAAATAAATAGCATATAAACATAATTATGCTAATTACATTCTAATTCTTTGTTTTTAATGAAAATTCCTCTAGTAAAAAAATTAATCATTATTAAAATTAAACCAGTTACAATTTTATAAATTCTAAGATAAAATGTTTTTCCTAATATAAAATGAAAAGTTTTATATTGAAAATGAGGACCAGAAAACAGAAAATAACAAGGTATGAAAGAGAAAAATGAAAACTATTTGTATTACTAAATAACTTAGGGGCAAGTAGCTTGAAGATAAGAAAAATATTTTAGAGTTAATTTCTTTTAGACAATTTTTAATATTTCTATTTTCAGAGCTAATACCTTAGAGCTACCTCACAAATGGAGCAGAATACGAGTTTCTTTCTCAAACACAGTCATTGAATTTCAAGGAAAACTGGATAGAGAAAAGAAAGACTTCATTAAAATCAATATTCTTTCTGCTCATAGAGCTATGTGGCAGTGTAGTTCAAATATTAAACAGCTGGCCCTTTCATTGACTATTATCCACCTCAAGCATGAAATTTTAATTTTCCAAAAGATGGAGTAGGTAAGAAGTTTCAGACACATTAAAGACAAATCAATAAACTCTTTGAGGATTGAAAGAGAAAATATACTCAAGTATTGGCTGCAACATTTATCACATTTTCCTGGCAAAATAAAGAAATACAAATGTTCATCAAAAATAATGTTGAGTACTGTGTGGTGAATAACATAAATAATAAAATTTAAAAAAAACATTAATGTTCAAAATTGAAATTTAAAATATCTAGCTATTAATGCTATAGAACAAGAAAGGCAAAAATCATACAGGTGTGTTAGTGTTAAGCCTGATTATTTTTATGCACATAACATAAAACTTGCAATCTTAATAATTTTTAGGTGTACAGTACAATGGTATTAAGTATATTCATATATTCTTCACACCACCCATTTCTAGAATTTCTATTGTCTTGCAAAACCGAAACTCTATACACATTAAACAGTAACTCCCTACTTACACCAACCTGGATGACCACGATTCTACTTCCTGTCTTTTTTAATTCTACTGCACTAGGTCCCTCATATTAGTGGAATCATACAATATTTGTCTTTTAATGACTAGCTAATTTCAGTTTGCCTGATGTTCTCAAGGTTCATCCACATTGTAGCATATATCAGAGTCTCCTTCCTAAGGCTAAATAATATTCCACATATAAGGCTAAATAATACACAACATTTTATTTATCTGTTTATCCAGAATGGACACTTATGTTGCTTCTACCTTTTGGCTATTGTGACTGATGTTGTTATGAACGTGAATGTACCAATATCTCTTTAAATCCTGCTTTCAATTACTTTAGAAATAATCCTAGAAGTGGAATTTCTGAACTCTATATGGTCATTGACTGAAGTCTACTGAATGAAAATATTGATTTAAAACATATTTATCAAACATAAATCTGAAACTGTCACCAAATGCATGGTGGGTAAGTAAAGATAATGCTGTCCTATCACTAAAATTCCAACCAGAGACAGAGAGCAGTGAACAGTACAGACTATAGGATAAGTACTTTAGGAAAGATGCCTATATCCCTCTGTAAATTCATTTGGTTAGAACTAATTCAGTACAATGACAAAATATTATATACAAAATGGTATAAGAATAAGAATTCAGTGTACCTAATCCTCTTGACTATATCAAAGAATATAAAAATTATTCAAGGAAAAATATAGCCATCTTCATAAAAATGTATTATTGATGATGTAGTCGATTCCAGGTTGTGCTGCAAAGAGTTCCCCATCTGCTAGGGGTGGGGCTGCTGTCAGCCCTCTTTATGAATTGTTTTTGCTGAAGAGACCCACCTCATCCAAGGGCATACCTCCTTCCTGGGGCAGCCAACACCCTAACCTTTGATCAACATGGGGATATAATGGCCAGTCTCTTACACCAACTCCAAACAACTAGGAGGAACCATCCCAGCTCCAGATCCTGGTGTGTGGTTAGCTGAGGCCTCATTGTCCAACTCTGCTTCCTTCCCTTTCCTTTTCCTGGTTTTTCTTCCATTCTTCCAAAGGCATTAATCTAAGAGTGCTTACGAATACACTTTTTGTGTGTGAATCTGTCTCTCAGACTCTGCTTTCTAGGGACTCCAACCTACCACACATGCTAAACAAATAGTCACCGGTTGACATCCACAACAACTTCTCCAATGTGGAAAATACTAGGGAGAAAAAAGAGCAAAGAAAAGTTGATTCTCATGCAAATCTGATTTTCAACCTCCATAAGATACAATAATATCAGCTTTTTTAAAATAAAGATTTTATTTATTTACCTGACAGAGAGAAAGGGGGAGAGTGAGCATGAGTGGGGGGAGGGGCTGAAGGAAAGGGAGAGAAGACTCCCTGCTGGGCAGGGAGGCCCACTGAAGTGAGACATTTAACTGATTGAGCCACCCAGGCACCCCCAGTCAGCTTTAAAAGAGAAGTTTAAGAAACTTCTTAAAATGAAACAATGTCAGACCTTTTTCATGTTCCAGATGACATGAGAAATTTGTGAATTAGTGAATATGAACAAATACAACTATGTAAAAATATGCAATTTAAATTGATAAACAGGGCGCCTGGGTGGCTCAGTGGGTTAAGCCGCTGCCTTCAGCTCAGGTCATGATCTCAGAGTCCTGGGATCGAGTCCCGCATCGGGCTCTCTGCTCAGCAAAGAGCCTGCTTCCCTCTCTCTCTCTCTCTGCCTGCCTCTCCATCTACTTGTGATTTCTCTCTGTCAAATAAATAAATAAAATCTTAAAAAAAAATTGATAAACATACTAAGGAATGCATATTTATGAGATACTGAATATATAATAAACAAGCTTTGTTTTCCTAAAACCTACTATGATGTCTGTTGAAGTCCTACACTGTATCTAGAGCAAGAATTTACCTGACATTGTGAATACTTTGCAGCTGTCAGGATATATTTAACTTAATCAGTAGATGTAGCTTCTCAAATTAAAATGTATTCAAAATTATACAAGTTCTACCATAACTTCATGAGAAAGCTATTAAATCTAGTGATTGTCACTTGAGATTATCAGAGCAAGTAAACTCTGAACCTATCATAAGGAATTTTCTTTCCATGAAAGGAAGATATGTAGATTTTTTTAAACAAATTATTAAATCCTAAGGCTTTGAACACTTAATTATTATGACTAGAATAAATTTGTGTTTCCTTTTTTGCTCTGTGTAATTAATACCTAATCACATTGTTTGTTTTAGTTGTTATTAGTAAATAATGTACCAACTTTTTTGGTACCTTCGGGCTAGTGGTGGCCTTGCCAAGTTACTGTATCTGAGAATTTTTAAGGGGCTAGCCAGAAACTCTATACTGAATCAACTATTTAAATTGGTTAAATCTGTAACAATAAAAAAAATAGTTTACACTAATCATTACAATTCCTAGCCTTCAGTTTTAGATCTGTATCAGACTTCAGTCTGATAGAAGCAAGATAATGTTGGAAAAGTTGAGACCAATTATTTGTAATGGGTTGTTGTTATATGAATCACAGTAACTCTAGATCTTCTGTTCATTTAGTTTTTGCATATTTACTCAGTATTGTATTAGGTACCTATCTATTGCTACATAATAAATTGTTTCCCAAATTAGCAGCTTAAATCAATGAGCATTTATTACCACACATAGTTTCTGAGGATCAGGATACAGCAACACCTCAGCTGGCTAGTTCTCATTCAGAGTCTCTTAGGAAGCTGCAGTCAAGCTGCCAGGCTCATCAGCAGTCTTCTCCAAACTCAGCTAAGGCTAGAGAATTCAACACTTCGACTCACTCACACAGTTGTGGAAGTTCTTTGCCACATGAGACTCTCCACAGGGCTTCTCACAACATGGCAGCTGGCTTTCGACAGAACAAAAAAGAAAGAACAAGAGACCACCCCAAGATAGTAGTCACCGCACTTTATAATCTAATCTCAGAAGTGATCTACTTCTGCTGTATCCTACTGGTCACACAAAACAACTCTGCTACATGTAGGAAAGGACTAACAAGGATGTGGACACCAGGAGGCAGGGATCGGTGGAGGCCATCTTGAAGGATGGCTTAACAAGTACCTTCTAGTAGGTAAGCAGTGCACTGGGCACTAGGGGGAAAAGATACATGAATCATTCTTTCATGAAGCTTCCATTTTGAAAGCAAAACTGACGCTAAACAAATAATTATTTTTCTATTATTATAAAACTTGTCTGAAAGAATGAGCTCATGGTGCTATAGGCAAGTATATTAGCAGAATCACTGATTCACTGAAAAAGTGTCCCTTCAATTAAGCTCTATAGGGTGCTTAGGAGTAGCTTGGTGAAAAAAGCAATATGAGGGATTTAGTTTTGAGGAAAAGGTGGTGTTGAAATAAGCTGCAAATTGAGAGAATTTAAAGGTGGGCTATATATGTTTCTCTTTAAAAATATCTTTTTTTTTTTTTTTTTTTTTAAATTTGACAGAGAGAGATCACAAGTAGGCAGAGAGGCAGGCAGTGAGAGAGAGAGAGAGAGGAGGAAGCAGGCTCCCCGCTGAGCAGAGAGCCCGATGCGGGACTCGATCCCAGGACCCTGAGATCATGACCTGAGCCGAAAGCAGTGGCTTAACCCACTGAGCCACCCAGGCGCCCCTAGTGTCTGACTCTTGATTTCAGTTCAAGTCCTGTACTCAGGGTTGTGAGGGGAAAAAAAGGAAGTCACTTTCTGAAACAGTAAATTGCTCAATAGCTAGATTTTGAAAGATGAGAGTCTTAAAGCTGCTACAAGTCTGATTTAACTAAACTAGCGCTTCTTAAGCTCCTGACACCCAAGGACAAGGACAAGGCAAGAATTTTCCCAATACCAATAAACCTGTTGATTTACTTTCTCACTATACACATTGAGCCCTTTATATAACTAGTTGTTTAAAATGCTTGTGAAACATTGTTTAGTTAATTACTTGAGTCATAAAGCAACAACCATTGTGAAAATTAATGATGGGTTAAAAGCTTTAACTGTTGTTGTAAATGATTCACAAGTAAGCTTTGTAAGCTTTTCCCAAAGGTATGTTACACTCCAAGGCCATAAAAATACAATTTGTAAAAAAGTCATTAAAAGAGCTCTCCTGTAGTTCTCTTCCTACTACAGTAGAAATATTTTAATAAGGTGAGTTCTAAAAGCTTTTCTTTCCCCAAAGCTGAGATTTGATAGAGGAGGAAGATGTGGAAAAATTCCTTCTCAAATGTATAATCTTATAGCAGTTTTTCATATTAAGTATCGCTATATCTTTTTAATGGATTTCTGATGTGACCCCTCCCCTAACATGAAAATTCTGCTCTGTGTGTGTGTGTGTGTGTTTGTGTGTGGCACTGGGAGACAGCATTTGTTTTCAAGGCAAGGCTCCAGACCACCAGCAGCAGCCTTACCTGGGAATTTGATACAAATACAGAATTTCAGGTATGCTGCAAAACTAACGAGTCAGAAAATTTGAGGGGAGAGCCGAGTAGTCTGGTTTCAATAAGCAACATGACTCTAAGGCACAGAAGTTTAAACACCAGTGAAGTATGGTATCTAGTCAATACTGTTAATTCTTTATTTTCACTGATGTGACTAATCAGGGTCCATAGCTTCTATTTCCAGGTGGGGGGTTCAGCCATTCCACTGACTATAACACAATGAGCTTCGCAGGCTGTTCCCGTCCACCCCTCAAAAGCTTCCACACATTTAGCATTAAATTAGGGGAAGATATCCTTTCTAGCACAGCCTGATTTAATCAATACTTTCAGCCTTGGAAGGGAGGAAGACAAACTGTAGAAGAGAATCATCTAGATTGGCAGTCAAGGGCTCTGCCCAGACTTCAAGTGTGAGTTAGATTTTATTGATAAAATGGGATGACCCTGCATGCCCCCTCTACAGGCCTCGATTTCCTCATCTGTAAAATGGAAGTCCAAGTACTGAGTGACCTTTAGTTTTCCACAAAGTAGACCTTTTTAAAAGATTTTCTGGGTGCCTGGGTGGCTCAGTTATTAAGCGTCTGCCTTTGGCTCCGTTCATGATCTTAGCGTCCTGGGATGAGCCCCAATCAGGCTTCCTGCTCGGTGGGAGGGCTGCTTCTCCCTTTCGCATTCCCCCTGCTTATGTTCCTGCTCTCGCTGTCTCTCTCTGTGTCAAATAAATAAATAAAATCTTAAAAAAAAAAAAAAAAGATTTTCCTCTTGCATTTAAATATTCCTTTAATTTTATTTGATTCTGAGCTTATGCCAAATTTGTATCAAATTTTCTAAGGGACTTCAATTTTAAAGGGAATCTTTGTTTTTATTTTATTTTATTTTCTAACTCAATATATATTGAGAATTAAGAATTTAAAATTAAGAACCATCCATCATTGATCCTTTAAGGTTCAGTATGTAAACCTGAATCTAACAATATCATATTTAGTTTTGGTCACAGCAAAGTGACTTTATTCTGACTACCTTCACCTGCCATTTGAAAATCTATGCCTTCTTCTATCATGACATTACAGGTATTAGGGTGATTGACCATCCTGGTTTGCTCCCACTCCCCCCATTTCAGCACTGGAAACCCTACCAGTCATCCTACCAGTATGTTTGACTAATGAGTAATAGGATCTTGAGTTTTATCCTGAAAGTTTTCTTCTGCTGTAAAAAAAAAAAAAAAAAAAAAAAAAAAAAAAAAAAAAACATCCAATTAGCTAAGTGGGCTCATTTATCCCTTGGCTTAGTAGACTTTAAGCTAGACACGGTGGAAGGGAAATTTAAAACACTGTGACTCTAAGGGGTGGTTTGTAGTTATTCTCCTTGCTCACAATCTTTGATTTCAGTCAGAAAACAGAAAGCAACTCCCAGTTAGAAAGGAAGAGAGACAGACTCACAACTCGGCCTGCCCTTAGAATGTCCCAGCAGCTTGGCCTCACCCGTCTGGGGAGTTTGCTGTTAGGGGAGGGGGTGGGGGAACCACGGCTCTCAGAAGTCTCAAAGCACTTGGTGCTTGGAATAGGCCCATCATGGCTGGCCTGCTTGAAGTTTTTATTTTTGAACGGAGGCACCGAGAGCCAGATGCTCCAAACACTGACCTCAACAGTAAAATCCCCAGTTCACTTAGGTGGGGGTGACCATATTATTACAGTCAACTGTCCATTCATAGGTTTTGCCTTGGCACACGACAGCTATTTACCTCTACTTTCGGTAGTTTCTAAAACTGAGTATCTATTTCTTTTCCACATACTCTGACTATATAAGTAACTTCATACATTCAATTTTCAATTATTCATAATCTTCAGAGACTATATTCAACCCTCATAATTAAACCTTTTAAACCAATAGAATTATTATATCGCTTGCAAATAGCTGGAGGAAATCCTGGTAGTGGTAATTTCTTCACAGACCGCATTTCCTCGTAGCACTATACCAAGTGTGGGGTATTTTTAGTGAAGTATGGCTTTAGTTATGATAATTTGGTGAATCATCTGATTTAAACTTGGCATGATAACTGATAAGCAGTATGGTGGAAATGACATTTAATTCAGAGGATCTGGGTTTTTATTATGATTTTTCAGGTCATTTAGCCCATTAACATTGGTAAATCATTTCACCTCTCTGGGTTTCAGTCTATCATGTATGAAATGGTGAAATTAATCTTTGCTTTTGTGCCTCAATATTATAGTCTGAGCTGAAGGCAGCATATATAATAGCAACAGTATAAACACAGGGAAATGATCAAACCTTAGAGTGATTCAAAGCAATTAAATTTAAGATGATTTTGTATTCCTTTAAGAAATATAGAAGTCCTGATCTTTTTCAAAGTAAGGCAGACTAACCTAGTAATATTGGATAGATACTCCAAAGTGCAACTGAAAGAGTTTAAGATAAAAAAGAAAAAAGGAAAGAAAGAGTTTAAGATCAAAGAAAGTTAACGTTCAGAGAAATTTGGAGGGAAGAAATATTGAGGATACCCACACTAGGTTGTATCCATTTCCACATTAAAATAAGAAGTGATTCTTTAATTGGAATGGAGGTATCATGAGGTGAGTGGAGAACATTTGTGAAACTTGGCTGTTTCCAATTAAGAAAAGTCATTAAACCATTGTCTAAGAGTTAAGATGGATTGAACAACTGAATTTAGAGGCATGCATTTTAATGGGCCTAATTATCTGCAGGCACCTAGTGGTTAGTTAAAATCTGGGAATTCATGTTCGAAATAATTTCTGTTTACTTTGTTTCTGATTACAAAATTAGTATGTGTTCACTGTGAGAAATTTAGAAAATCCAAACAAAACAGGAAAATAGAAAAATCTTAAAACTAAAAAGTAACTATCCTTACCACTTTGTTATGTATCCTTTCAAGATTTTATCTATCATACATTAAGATTTTAAATATCTGTTTTCCTTTCAATATAACAACTGCACGTCTATTGTCAAAAAATTAGAACATGTCAAAACACATACAGAATAAAACAGACAATACTAATAATCAAACACTTAATGTACATATGCTTTCTCAAGTAAAAATGGGATTATGGTGTATATTCTGCTTTGCAACCTGATTTCCCACTTAAAGATAGATACCATCTCACTTGATAAAATATCCATCTCGATGCCAATGGTTTTCAACCAGAGGCAGTTTTGCTCAGGAGACATTTGGCAATATTTGGAGATATTATTTTTTTGATGTCACAACTGGGGGCAAGTTTAGAGGCCAAAGATGTTGCTCAACATCCTACAAAGCACAGGGCAACCCTGCCCCTATAACACAGAAAGTGATCATAGTGCTGAGGTTTAAAAACCTGCCCTGTTCTAGGTCTCCTGTCTCTGCAGATCTACAGGATTCAGGGAATATTTCAGTTTCAGTAACAACTTGAGTCTTTATAATTCCAATCCATCTTGACAACACTGCCAAGAATCCTTGTTTCTTCCAATCTAAGAGCACACTTTGCAGGGATACTGAAAGGTGGAAGCAATAAAGTCTCCAAAATATTCTATAACACAAATTTATTTACACTGAGAAGTACTTGAATTTCTGGAAGGACCCACAGGTCTTCAGCTTCTAAAATGTTCTCAAACATGGATGCTCACATTAACCAGCATCACTGACAGTAGAAACCCTTCTGTTTATGGTTTCCCCTTTGGACTCCACTCAGGATTGCATCCATACTTTGCTTCTGTACTACCCTTTCATTCCCTCAATTTCTGAACTCCAAGGATGCAGGAAGACAGAAGTTCTTGCATGACCCTAGCATGACATATATGTACATAGACATTTGCATGTATAAATCAGGAGATGCACTCAAAATGTCCATGGCAGCATTACCTGCAATAGCCAAATACTGGAAACCATCTGTATGTTCATCAACACTAGAAAGGATAAATAAGTAGTGTATTCACACAACAGAATGCTCCCCAGCAGTGAAAATGAACTACAACCACATGCAAAAATGTGAATAAATTTCACTACCATACAGTTGTGCGAAAGAAAAGACAGAAAGGAATACATATGGCAAATTGATAGAAAGTTTAAAAACATGAAAAACTTAATATTTTTCAGGGATACATATATAGGTGATAACAAAAAATAACAAAAGAATGAATTTCACAAAAGGTAGGATGATTATTCTTAAAGGGGAATAAAGGGAAATGCACTCAAGAACAGTCTCAGAGGGGCACCTGGGTGACTCAGTGGGTTAAAGCCTCTGCCTTCAGCTCAGGTCATGATCCCAGGGTCCTCTCTGCTCAGCAGGGAGCCTGCTTCCCCCTCTCTCTCTCTGCCTGCCTCTTTGCCTACTTGTGATCTCTGTCCATCAAATAAATAAATAAAATCTTAAAAAAAAAAAAAAAAAGACCAGTCTCAGAGCTGGTGGATTACTGGTAATATTCTTCATTCTCATTTTTAGCAATGGCAATATGTGTGTTCCTTATTATTCTTTAAAGGTCATATACATTTCATATGCTTTCCTGCACATGTGTTAGATTTCACAGTTTTACTGAGAAAATAAAAGTATCCAGTCCACCACAGTCTTCCCCAAGCAACTCATCAGATGTGAGGCATCTGTTCCATCCACCTTCTTCTTCACACATGGAGTCAGACTTTTCAATCTTATAGAAAAGAAGGAACAATACCAAAAATAATTAATGGAAAATTCCTTGGGTAGTACAGGCATGTCTTAAAGAAAGTCAGTTAGGAAGATGGAGAGGAGAAGGGAGTTGGGGGAAATTGGAGCGGAAGATGAACCATGAGAGACTGTGAACTCTGAGAAACAAACAGATTTGGAGGGGAGAGGGTGGGGGGTTCGGTGAGCCTGGTGGTGGGTATTAAGGAGGGCATGTATTGCATGGAGCACTGGGTGTGGTGCATAAACAATGAAGGGCATGCCACCTGTCAAGGGCACTTGCAGGACAAAATTTCAGGCTTGCAACTGTGGCCGCTCCAAAAGCTGGAGGCCTCTGCTGTCACCACAGTGAGGTCCGTATGGCACCTCCTTCTCACGTTGCTCACTCCCAAATTGAGGTCTCCCATTCTATGAGTCTGACTGGTAGAATTTAGATCACTAGTTCTATGCACAAGAGAAGCTGAGAAGGAATCTTCTGGATTCTACCAATGTACTGGGCAGCCGGAAATCATGAACAATGTCTATTTGGTGGTAGACATCCATGCTCTTTTGCTTAAAAAACTTTCTGTCTGGTATAACTTACGGAATAACAAAAATCCAGTTACTGCCAATTTCTAAGTACATGATTGATGATATTTTTAACTCTCCAGAAAAAGCATGAAATTTCACCATCTGTTTTGCTCTTTTGTCCCTTGTGGGCAATAAATTTCCCAGAGTCCCCATGATTCAGAGGAGACAGAGGTGGGGTCTCTTTCTGAGTCAGTATGCATATTTTATATCCATTTCCATACCACTCAGAAGGGATTTAGTGACCAGAAATGTCCAGTTGAGCCCTTTTGAAGGATGTCATCAGCACATAAGAGCCTTGTGGTGGTGAGGATCCATCCTGAGGTGGTTCTAAAATCCTGGAGCCTCGAGGTGAGGGCTGGTGGAGAATGGTCGCAGGCTGGATTAGATGCCAACTTCATGGCTAGCAGCCACACCACTCCCTCACAAGCTGCTGTGTTTTGAAGCTATCTTGCAAGAATTTCTGTCTTCTTGGAGAGGGATTTAAGATTGTAAAAGGCAAACTCCCTTTTTTTTCTATTCCAGTGAGTAATTTGTGACATTTGTTTTCTACACTGGGACCTTTAGCTCCAGAGGACACCATCTCTGCACAATCTATTTTTACATAGGAATCGAGGCTATCTGGTGGGAGCGAGGGGGGTCAGTGGCAGAGGGAAGGGAGGGAAAGCTCCTGCGATATATTTATTTATTTTTTACTTTAAACAACTTAAAGCAATTTTCTCCATTTATTTTCTCAGTATATTACTACTTCATTACTTTTTTACCTTAGAAATTGCAGTCCAGAGGTTATCATCAATCAAAGTTTTAAAAATGTTTTCATAATAGAGCTTGAGCTATGTGGGACAAATTTTGCTTTATTTTCTATTTTAACTTTGTAAAGCACTTAAGGAAAAAGCTTTTAGTTTTGTGAGAGCTTTACATTCTGTAGTGTCTGATTTATAAGGCTAGTTGGGTCAAGGTGAGCTTAAATGAATGGTTGAGAGGATTCATGAGATGGCCAAAGCTTCAGATGCAAGCTATGGCACCTGGGACTGAGATTAGTGAAGGGCTGGATGCAATAATAGGAAGAAGGGTTGATGGAGTTAGCATTGAGAGTATATATGGTAAGTACCCTGCCACTCTTTTTCCTGAGAGAATCTCCCCCTCTCCTCTTCAGAACACTGAGATGGAATATTAGTCAGTGTGTATTGGATGTCACAGGAAGTAGAAGACTTTATAACTACCTTATGTTCTTAAAAAAATATATTGAATCATTCAGGTTCCAAACAGAAATGAAAAAATATGTTATTTAAGAGGACACAGCTACCATGCACTAATAAAAATAGATTCTGTAACATATGGGAATTTCATGTATGATAAAGCCATCATTCCAATTCATTGGGGAATAATAGATGTTTTAGTTAATTCAGTTGACTTATAAAAGTAGACCCCTTCCTCACACCATATGTAAACAGGGTGTAAATATAAACATATAAAAGTAAAAATGTAAATGTAGATTAAAGATCTGACATTCTTAATATAAAAGTGTAAGAAGAAAGTATAGGAGAGTATATGAATGAGGAACATCTTAAGTAACACAAAAAACTAGATATCACAAAAGAAGTTGACCAATAGACATCAGAATGAAAAACTATGTAACAAAGATGCCATAAGCATGGTTTTTTTTTTAATGCTAGTCTAGGAGAAATTATTTGCCATTATATGGTCAATATCTCTGGCATATTAAAAGTTATAATATATTAATAAATAAAATACAAAAATTAGTAAAATTTTATAATACAAATAGTGATGAAACCTATGAGAAAATGCTCAATATCACTCCATTTGGGAAAGTAAAACAAGATGGAATTTTCACAAGGAAAAAAGAAAGTGATGGCTTTTTAAAAAATTTTATTTTATTTATTTATTTGACAGAGAGAGAGACAGTGAGAGAAGGAATACAAGCAGGGGGAGTGGGAGAGGGAAAAGCAGGCTCCCAGTAGAGCAGGGAGCCCAATGTGGGGCTTGATCCCAGGACCCTGGGATCATGACCTGAACTGAAGGCAGCTGCTTAATGACTGAGCCACTCAGGCACCAGTTATGGCTTTAAAAAAAAAAAAAAAAGAAAGAAAGAAAAAGAAACCACAAACTATATATGTAGTATTAGATATTTTCAAGAAAGTAAGAAAGGACTTACCTATAGGCATATACATGTTTTGGAAGATATACATCAAAATGTTGAATTAATTACCTCAGGGTTAGGGAAAGATACTGAGCCAAAAGAAAAAATCTTTTCATATATCTTTGTAGTGTTTTACTTACCCTGATGAGAATTTATTAATTTTGTGATTTAAAAAAATAATGTAACAATGAAGCACTATCTTAAAATTAAATGGATGATTGACCATTGTGATGAATCAGGACAAATAAGGACTCAAGAGAAACCTCCACACTCTGGTCTAGCCAATTGATAAACTATGTTATGCCATTCACAGAAATAAAGACATTTCCATTGAATGTTTTCACATAATAAATTCTTGCTTGTTTATACTAAGAATATAGATCAGCTTATAAGCTAAGATTTAAGAAATGTTACTTTATTTCAGATCAAAGTAATTTTGATTCTTACTTCTTCTATCACTTGAGGCTGCTGAGGCATCCTGGACCCAGGAAAACTGAACCCTGTCTCCACTCCAAATACCACCAGACACCTGGAAAATGACATGGCTGCCAGAACTGTAAGTGTAGGAAAGAAGGCCTGAACTTGAAGATAGATGAAAACCATGGGCATGTTGATGCAACTCTCTGACCCTTAGTTTCCTCATCTGTAAAATAGGATTGATATCATTTGTCCCTCATGGCTCACAGAGGTATCATGGGATCACTGCTTTTTAACACAAAGCCTTGTGCCTTTATGAATCTGTTAAAATGACCCACTCTAAAGCCCATGGTAGTCTAGGACTTGCTTGAATGACTTGCCAACTGGACTGTATGAAGAAGAAAAGCAAGTCTTTGAGAGGCTAACATGTTTACGAATAAGAGATCTTCAAGAATTGGACAGATACGGAAGAGAGTGATTTGAAATTTAAGTTATCAGAATATTAAATCATCAGAAGCCTCAACAGACCTTCTCTGGAACTACAATCTCTTATTATATAGGTCAATGTTTCCTCCAACACAACTGTTGCAGGGAATTTCTTGTTCTTAAAAAAGAAAAAAATATAAATGAAATGATCTTGCTTTTTTTTGCTTGTCATGTAGAAATTCTTGCAGAATTACTGAAGACTTCATTTAAAATTTCTTGGATCCCTCTTTAGAGAGATGTTTATCATCTAAATCCTTCTCCCAAAAGTCTGAGAAAATGCGATGATTTATGAAATGTTCAACGAATGTCTGTAATATCAATGGCTATGTTTACAGCCATTCAATATGATTTCCCTGGGCTCAGTGAGCATTTTCTGGACTATCAACACCTGGTACTGACAGAATTTGAATAGTGTTTTAATCACTCTGTAGTGGTGATGTCAGGGAAGGTTTACACGGTGGTTAGAAAATATGAACCCTGATTTTATCCTAAACTGGCCAACCATTAACTGCGGTCATCAAATCGGTGATTCTCCTTAGGTCTTTGTTTACCCTTATGGTAAATAAGGCAATTCTACAACCTGGGATTCAGATCATTATTTTTTTTAAGATTTTATTTATTTATTTGACACAGAGAGAGAGAGAGAGAGAGAGTGTGTGTGTGTGTGTGTGTGTGTGAGTGTGTACAGGCAGGGAGAGCAGCAGGCAGAGTGAGAGGGAGAAACAGGCTCCCAATCCCAAGACCCTGGGATCATGACCTGAGCTGAAGGCAGACGCTTAACCAAGTGAGCCACCCAGATGTCCTCAGATCATTATATTTTGCTGTAACATTTTAAAGATTTTTATTTATTTATTTGACAGAGAGAGAGATCACAAGTAGGCGGAGAGTCACGCAGAGAGAGAGAGAGAAGCAGGCTCCCGCTGAGCAAAGAGCCCGATGCAGGGCTAGATCCCAGGACACTGAGATCATGACCTGAGCCGAAGGCAGCGGCTTAATCCACTGAGCCACCCAGGCACCCCTGCTGTAACATTTTAATAAAGGGTACCAGCTGGTAGATGGATTTTTACTTTTAGGTTGACTGTCTAGATATTTCACTTTTTCATTCTGAGCAACTTGCAATTTATGCATATCATAATTTGACTTCAGTATTACTGTAATTATGTATTGTATGTGTTAGGAAATCATTGCTTTGAAACTGAAGTTAAACCAATTATAATAATGATTGACATTTACTCTTATTAGTAATGATTACAATGAGGATAGCTAAAACAGGCTTTAGGTTATATAGACATTCCAACTGACAAATCGTAAGCTCACTTGACGCTCCCTCACCCATTGTGACCCACTAGTGCAAGGGTCAGTAAACTAGGCTGCACAGGTCAAATCTAATATGCCACCTGATTTTGTAAACAAAGTTTTATTGGAACTTAGCCACATTCATTTACCTACCTATTGTTTATAGCTGCATTCATGCAACATCAGCAAACTTGAATAATTGATCCAGAGAACTAATAATGCCCCAAACCTAAAATAGTTATTATAAAGCCTTTACATAAAAGTTTACCAATCTCTGTACCAATGTGTCTCTCATCTTAATTGGGAGGTCTGCTCTCCAGAGGAAATTTTCTATCCTTTTGGCTGATATTTAGGGCCTGACTTACTTAGACAAGGGACTTTCCATTTTTCTCTACCATGAATCCCCTATCCTAACCAAGATAGTCTCTTTTGTACTTCCTGCAGATGAAATGTTCCCCATCCTACCCTTTCCCCAGCCCCAGATTAGTTAGTTAGCACAGCAGCCCTAAATAATTCACAGTTATATAAATCCTTGCTTTTCAAACTGTGGTCCACAAACCAGCAGCATTGACATCATCTGGGTGCTTGCTAGAATCATCAAATCTCTGGCCATGACACAGACCAACTAAATCTGAATCTGTATTTTAACAAGATCCTCAGAAGAATTGAAACATGATCTAAAATAGTGCTATCCAATAGAACTTTCCACAATGAAAAGTAGAAATGATCTCTCTCTCCAATGTCCAGTATGTAGCCACTAACCATAAGGGAATAGGATATCAAGCAATTGTGACTAGTTTAATGCAGATTCAGTTTTTTATTTTATTTTATTTAAATTAATTTAAATTTATAAAGTCACATTCAGCTGGTAGGGGGAGCTACATATTGTAGAGCACAGCTCTAAACTGTGCTCTCAGAAAAGAATCCCAGATGGGACACTTACAGCTCACTCCCATATTCCATCATTGGTCTGCACCTGGAACACAAAATACCTTATGAGACATCCAGAAAGGTCTCTATGGGACTTGCGGCTTGAGCAAGCTATATGTCAACAAAAGCCTGAGATAGGAAGGGACATTGGTTGTGAATGGGAACTCAAGTACCAAATTCAACTGTTGATATCAGGTAGTAACTGAGACATGGGTAAGATTGGGTCTAGGGATGGATCCCAGGAGGATGGTGAGGAGAAGCAATACCTCCAACAAGCTGGTGTATCCAACTGAGAGAGCCAGGCTCAAGTCTGACTCCCCTCTTATCCTAACCACACAGGCTTAAGGACCTGTGCCCCAACCACAAAGACATTTAAAGGCCATCTTCTGCAACAGTTTTATGCATGGTTGCTGTAGTTGAGGCCCCTTGAGGGTGAAGAACTTACAAGAGGGTGTGCAGGGAGTCATTGGCAAAGTGAGGGGTGAACCTAGAGCACATCTTTTCACAATCTCACAGGACAGCGTTTCCAATGAAAACAAAGCAGAAGCCCTCTCTGTCCAATCAGGCTCAGTCTACATCTTAGAGTGCAACGCCTACTCCCACTTTATACCCCGTGCGCAGAGGCTCCCTCTTTACGTTCATGAGCTGCTACTGAAGAAAGCTGAAACATGCTCTGAAGTGCCTGATTCTTATCTTTCTTGGCTCAAACTCCATTTTCTAGAAGAACTCTGCCTTGTCATAAGCCTAATACATTCATTTATTAGGGCTTCCCTAACAAATGGTCACAAACTGCATGGCTTAAAAAAAACACAAATGTACTCTTTCATGGTTCTGGAGGCCAAACGTCTGAAATGAAGGCCGGTGCTTCCTCTGAAGTTTCTACAGGTGAATCCTCCCTTGCCTCTCCCAGCTTCTGGGATATTCCTTGGCTTGTGACAACATCACACCAATCTCTGCCTTCAACTTGTCATGACCTTCTTTCCTGTGTTCTTCTGTATTTTCTCCTTTCCCATCTATTCTCATTGGATTTAAGACCCACCCTAATCCAAGATGGTCTCATCCTGAGATCTTTACCTTACTTACATTTGCAAAGATCCTATTTCCAAATTAGAGCATACTCACAAGTACCAGAGTTGAGGATCTGGACATGTCTTTTGGGGGCCACTATTCAACTCACTAAACCCTGTGTCCAGGTGTCTTTCCAGAAAGCCCCAGTGCCTTTCTGGAAAGGCACTGCATCCTCCTTTCCTGGCATTTTCCTACTTGTCTTCCAAACACGTTGCAGGGACTCAACAAAGCTGTTGAGCAGGAATGATAGGGTTTCACTTTAGCCATATACTCTGGAGGCATGGAAACCTCTGGATGCTGCCCCTTTTCTCCTGGCCCTGCCTGCTTGACTTAACCTTCCATGGCTTGCAGAAAGGACAACCCCCCCCCCAACTGTCCCATCAGTTTGTTCCTAGTCCTACAGTCCTCATTCAGAATGTTCCTATACCCAACAGGAGAATGCTTGAAGACTGCCTCACATTCACCAATATATTGGATGCTCTCTAGTTGTCTCCCAACCACAAGCTCTCCATTAAAACTGAATCTCTAGCCCCTAGAGGAGGAGTAGGTCTGGGTCAGGTACATATAGATCATGATTACGCAGGACTTAGATACTGACCTGGGGAACTATCCATAGAAGAGAAGGAGCAAGTCAGAATCTTTCCAAGGAAATAAGAACTAAGAAGCCTGGAGACTGTGCAGATTGTATGGGGATGGGCGTTGCTGCTGGCTGTGAGGTCTTGTACATTCTGAATTGGTGATCATGTTGGGTGACAGCCATATTGGGCTGTGTGCAAGTCAAAGAAGCTTGCCCAGACCAGGGCTGACATGCAGAGAGCTGGAGACATGAGACCACTCAGTCTGAGAGTGCAGAAGTAAGAAAGAGTATGATTGAGCAAGAACAAGAATGAGAGATGCCTAATAACTTTTCATTTACTCCCTTCCCATACTTTATTTGTGAAAGTATCTACTATTTTGCTATAAACCTCCTTTTAATTCAAACAAGCCAAGTGGGATTTTCCCCCTTTGACCAATAAATAGCCAAAAAACATATAATCTGTTACCTTGTAAAGACTGGCCCTATTGGAAGAACATCTTATAAGAAAGAGGCATTCAATTCATTGTTATTGAAAGAACAAACAACAAAAGGAAAAGGATTGAATGAGCAAACTGTTATTGGGCCATTGTAATGTAACAAATTGGCATCATGATTTATAAATTAATTGCTTGTGAGTTTCATCAATACAAATTATTCCTCCCCTCAAGAATCTCATCATTTGTGGATGAGTTAATAAAGTTGTGTTTCTGAATCTGAAATTTGAGGTGACAGTCACAACAATCACAGGAACTTGATTAAGCATCTTGGCAGCTCTACACATTCTTACTACATCTGCTATAGGAGGCTCTGCCAAAGACAGAAAATGAAAATAACACAGAATAGTGCTTGATCTGAGATGAAACTGACCTACCTGAGGCTCAGATTTAGACCTTTACATTTGGGTGATTATTTGTGTTTTGAGGATACACTAGGGCTAAGGTGCCCATGAAAATATTTTTCCTGTTCAACATCCTCCTCTTCTCCCTCCAAACATAAATGAGGAGTAGAGAGATTCAAAGGAAATAGCCAACCACAGTAGTGGTAGGTACAAAACTGTTTATATTATCGATGTTTTATGGAAGGGATTGAATGTCAGAGAAAAATGGTTTAAAAATGTTTTGTTTGACACAAAGTTCAAATGCATGTGGAGAAAACTCTAGAATGTCACCTTTTTGTGCCCTGTTTTCAAAGTTCACATATTAGGAAAGCTGGGGAGAAGACAGTTTGATACCTCAGTGCCAGCTTCTTCAATGTGACATTATGTAACAAAGTTAGATACATTAAGCTTTCCATCATGGCAAACATGTAAAACTTCAGAGAATTTGCTAAGCCTTAAATAAATCTTCTATTTTTAGCCTAACTGCTATAATTGAATTTTCTCTTCCCTTTCTCATTCAATCATTATGAGCATCTTTCTATGAAAATTCTTTGATCTCACTGAAGTCTTAAGAATTATGAACTGATGAGAAAAGCAAAGATTTAAAAATCCTGAAGACAGGGGCGCCTGGGTGGCTCAGTGGGTTAAAGCCTCTGCCTTCGGCTCAGGTCATGATCCCAGGGTCCTGGGATCGAGCCCCACATCGGGCTCTGCTCTGCAGGGAGCCTGCTTCCTCCTCTCTCTCTCTCTCTGCCTGCCTCTCTGCCTACTTGTGGTCTCTGTCTGTCAAATAAATAAATAAAATCTTTAAAAAAAAAAAAAAAAAAAAAAAATCCTGAAGACAGGGGTTCAAATCTAAACCCTTAACTGAATGCCAATTTCTGGATATGCAAAATTATCATGGCAAAGTCTACTTACTAATATGATCAGAAAGAAGAAATTCAGTAGCATTTATCTGTTCTCACTCTTGCGCTCTCATAATACCTTTTTTCTTAAGTTTTTATTTACCCATTTGAGAGAGAGAGAGAGAGCGTGTGCACATAATGGAGGAAGGGAAGGGGCAAAGGCAGAGAAAAAAGCAGACTCCCGGCTGAGCAGGGAGCCAGATCCCAGGACCCTGACTGAGATCATGACCTGAGCTGAAGACCTGCACTTACCCAACTGAGTCTCCCAGACACCCCTTATAACCACCTTTTTTTTTTAAATATTTTATTTATTTATTTGTCAGAGAGAGAGAGAGAGAGTGAGCACTGGCAGACAGAGGGAGAAGCAGGCTCCCTGCCGAGCAGGGAGCCCGATGTGGGACTCGATCCCAGGACACTGGGATCATGACCTGAGCTGAAGGCATCTGCTCAACCAACTGAGCCACCCAAGCATCCCTTATAACCACCTTTTAAAATATAGGAATGCCCAGGTCTTCTTCAAACTGGGCTTATTCAGAATCTGTGAGAGTAGGGCCTAGACATCAGTACTTTTTTAAATGCTTTAGACTTTAAAACCTTAAAGGACCCAGCAAAAAGCAAGAGCAAAAGCCCAGTCTTTAAATCACTCTTAACTTGAGATTTTTAACTTGAGATGTGTGTGTGCATGTGTGTGTGTGTGTACTTCATAACTAGCTAACCCATAGTGAGGAGGTAGGTTGTAGGGCCTCCCTACCAATGAAGCTGTGAGTACCTAATCCCATCCATGTGTTCGGTAAGTAGGATTTTATCAAGTAGCAATTTCAAATGACACTGAATATAATTAATAATTCCTGTTTTAATACCCCTAAAATTATATCAGGAAACTAGGACATTATGACAGACTCTTGATTAAGGGACACTACTTGGGATTAAACTTCCAGGGATACTACATTTCCATTGAGATCATGAGGCATAGTTCTTTACTAATTATGGGAATCTTTTAACACACTGTGATGGCCAGTTTAAAACCATCTTGCAGTTTGGGGCACCTGGGTATCACTGTCGTTTAAGCACCCAACTCGTCATGTCAGCTCAGGTCGTGATCTCAGGGTTGTGAAATGAAGCCCCACATCGGGCTCCAGGTTCAGTGGGGCATCTGCTTGAGATTCTTTCTCCCTCTCCCTCTGCTCCTCCCACTTGTACACACACACACACACACACACACACACTCTCTCTCTCTCTCTCTCTCTCTTTCTTCTTTCTCTCTCTCTCTCAAATAAATCTTTAAAAAAAATACCCCAAACCAAAAAAACCTCTTGCAACTTGAGCATAGGTGGATCTCTGATTCCATGAACTACGTGGAATATAGCCAAAGCCCATGTTAGACATCCGATTAGTTCGTTGGCGTCTTCTCCTTTCCCACAGTCTTTGGCAAACTATAAACTGGCAGGTAGACTCATGGTGGATCCGAGATGGGGTGGCCATGGGTTTTTGACATAGTAACTCTAGCCAGAACTGCAGTCTGGGTTTATGGTTTCTCTGAAACTTAGAGACTTTCAGTTTAGCAAGCCCCCAGTAGACAGGTTACCAAAAGGGAACTGAACTGTGAATCTTAAAGAAGAGCTCTTCTGATTACAGAAACAAATTAAAATTAAAGGCAGCCTGTTAGAAATCTCAGCTCATTTCCAGTAATATATCATGCATTGAGAGCATCAAGTGTTAGGTGTTGCTGAGGCTTTTGTTTGTGTTCTCTCTTCTCTCCCTCTTCCTCTCTCTCATTTTTACCACACCAATAGCTCTTTCTTTTTAACACCCTTAAAAGAAAAAAAAGAAGAAGAAGAAGAAGGAAAAAAAAAGCACAGTCACTCTCTTTAGGAATATTGAGTTTCTGCATGTGCTTTGGCACAAGCATGATTCTAAGAGCAAGGCACAGGCTTAAAACTCACCCATGTCCTGCCCACCAGATGTGATTCACAAAATGCTTTTCTGAATCTCAAAAAATTTTAAATAAAATTTAAAAACAAAATTTATTGCTAGCCGTATTAATCCCTTACTAACAGCTGATCAGCATAAATACACAGAGAATCATTTAATCCAAGTGAAGAAACATTCAGTTTCATAAATCAATCTATTGTCATCACTCAAGGGAAATAAAATACCACAGTTAAAATTTTCTAAAACGAATAGTTTTATAATTTCAGTTGCTAGGATAAGACTGTGTTTATATAGCAGTTCATTATCTCAAAGAACTGTGCAAATTATTTTACAGCCTTCTTAGTGAATGGATTTGATTGAAAACTGACTGTTATGATAAACACTTTGTATTATCCTCACACTTGTTTACTAAAGGTGTTACCAGCAAATTACCTAATCGAAACCCCATGTTACTCTATAAACATTGTCTGTGTCTTGACCTTTATCCTGGTGGTTGTAAAATGATTCTACTCTCATGAGCAGGATATTAATTGCTAAAGAAGGGAGGAATAAAGGAAAAAAGGGAGGGAAAAAGAGAGGGAGAGAAAGGGAGACTGAGAGACGAAAAGACAGACAAAAAAAGAAATTGCTGCATTTTCTCAATGGACTCTTCTTCTTCTTCTTTTTAAGATTCTATTTATCTATTTGACAGAGAGATCACAAGTAGGCAGAGAGGCAGGCAGAGAGAGGGAAGAAGGCTCCCCACTGAGCAGAGAGCCCAATGCAGGGCTTGATCCCAGGACGCTGAGATCATGACCTGAGCCAAAGGAGGAGGCTTAACCCACTGAGCCACCCAGGCACCCAATAGCCTCTTCTAATCTAAACTTGTGAATGTATCTTTTGCCCTGTAGTCTACTTAACAGAACTCTCTTCAGAAAATATTTTTTCTTTCTTATTCTTTATCCATGGAACTTCTCTCTCTTTGACCCCTATCTACTAGCATCTCTCAGTGTTTTATACTACCTCTATCCTATATTCATGGTTTTTTGCCTTTTTCCTAACTTTTATTCAACACCTTCCACCACTAAGTCCTCTTAGCTCCATTATCTAACTAGCAATAAGTGACATAATTGGTAGATAATCCAACATAAATTCAAGATCTAGTTGACAGTGGTGTATCAGTCTTAGTGATGAATTCCTGAGTTCCATCTGGCCAAATTCTTGCTATTCAAACCCAAAGGAGCTTGCAGCCATTTCTAAGACATAAGCCATAGTCATCTTATATGATTAAAGGGTGAGAAGCTTGATATCTATGAGCATAAGAAAAATTGTTTTAAGAAAATATATTTTGTGCTGACAAAGTTCAGGAGGTGGGGAGTTAGGATTGGATGGAAAAGAAACTACTCTTAAAGTTAATAAGCAAGTGTAAGAGACAAACTTTTTTTTTTTAAAGAGTTTATTTATCCATTTGACAGAGAGAGAGAGAGATCACAAGTAGGCAGAGGCAGGCAGAGAGGGGCGGGGAAGCAGGCTCCCCGCTGAGCAGAGAGCCAAGAGATCATGACCCAATCCAAAGGCATTGGCTTAACCCACTGAGCCACCCAGGCACCTGGAGACAAACTTTAATAAGGCATAACACAGGATTGTTTAATTAATACTGAAAAAGTAACAAAATGCAAGGAGAGTAATTGTATAGCCTAGCCTACTCTGAATATTATGCAAAGTCACTATGCGAAATCAACAGGACTTAGGCTAAGTTCTAAAGGATGGTTAATCAAAGTGAAAAGGGAGAAAAGATGTGTTCTGAACTAAGGGAATAGCAAGCCCAAGATGCTGAGACTGAGTGAAGCTTGGTAAGTAAGAGACATCACAAGAAAGCCAGAGCACCTTGAGTAAAGAAAGCTCAAGAGAAGTAAACTGTGGAGCTGGGCAGGGGCCAACTCTGACAGCCCCTGAGTGGGCAGCCAAAATCGGATTTTCGGTAGAGTAGCAAGGTAACAATACTTGGATTTTAATAACACTCTGGTTGCACTGGGGAGAATAGGTTGATGGTGGCCAGAGATAAGAGTAGAAACAAGGAGACTGGTTCAGATGCTACTGAGGCTCAGGAAGGCAATAATGAATTGGACTTGGGTGACGACTCTGGAAACCAACAGAAGTAGGAGGACTCAGGATGTATCTAGGAAATGGTATCAGGTATCTATCTGGGAAACACCTGCTGATGACAGATGGCTGATTCTACCAATTCCACTTCCCAAATAGATCCCAAATCTATATCATATATAAATCCCAAATCTTTTCATTTGTGTGTGTACATGTGCGCATCTGAGGGAGGGAAGAAGGGAGATAAGCATATGGAGTTAGTGAGGTCACTATTTAACTTTGCTTTAAGCCATGGTCACTACCTCCAACATTAGCTCTAGACTCCATCTTAAGAAGCTTCTTAGTCACTAGGGGACTCTGATGGGAAGATGGCTAGATACTGGATAGACACTGACACTCGATTCCATTACTAACCTGCAAAAAGTAACTTGAAGCATAGATTCTACCGCCCATGTTGGCATTACATTTGTATAAAAGGACCGACTAGTATACACAAAGGTAATATTCTTATCTAACACAATTGAAAATGAAGTACACTATCTTATCAAAGACAGATCAAATATAGATTACAAGCTTACCAAAATGAGCACATGACAACAACTTAAATGTTCCCAGGAAATAGGAGAACACAATGGTGTCTATTTCTCACCATTCGACCTTGGAAAAATTAATTTAAACTCTCTGAACATCATTTGTTTCATCCTTTACATGGTGATAATACCCCCCATTTCAAAGAATTCTTCTTCTTCTTCTTTTTCTTCTTCTTCTTCTTCTTCTTTTCTTCTTCTTCTTCTTCTTCTTCTTCTTCTTCTTCTTCTTCTTTTTTCTTCTTCTTCTTTTTTTTAAGAGGGGGCAGAGGGAGAGAGAGAGAATCTACGGCAGCCTCCCTGCCCAGCACAGAGCCCAGCCATAGGGCTTGATCCTACAACCCTAAGATCAGGATCTGAGCTGAAATCAAAAGTCAGACACTTAACTGACTGAGCCACTCAGGTGCCCCTCATAGAATTCTTCTGTTACTTAAATAAAACAACATATTACATTAGAAGTTATATTAAGGCTTTTTGCAGTGGGCATAAAAGAAATATATCTGAGACTTTTATCCCAAGAGTCATGATTATAGATACTAATCATGTATCAGGTAGCTAGATACCTGATATCATAATCAAAATTATGTTATTATTTTCCAAACGGGCTGAGAGTTCTGAAGACGAAATGCTGGATCATGCAGCCTTCACCATGTGTGTTTTTAATGCTGACTGTTGTATTTGGGAATGACTAACTTCAGAAAATCAGAAACTTGGCTGTTTAAAGTCAAGCTTGTGGTACATGATGTGATCTCTGGTCTATCCCCACACCTTCCTAAAGAATCCTTAGAATTCTGATTATCTTTGCATTTTTAGTCCATGTCAAATCTACCAAGCATTACCTATTAAGGAAGCTTGTATAATACTAAAAAGTTTCCACCAGAAATTATAACACTGAATGTCTTATCTTTAAATAATGTAACAAGTCTGAACAAAGATTTTTCAGAATGTATTGCGATAATGTAAAGATCATGTATGCATAATTCATGTATCACTAGCCTGCTTATATAGTCAGGGTAATATTGTTCTCTCTCTAATATATATATACACATATATATACATATATATTTATATTTATATACACTTACATATACACATTTAACAGTATATCTCTTTAACTATATAATTATTAAATGTATTATTTCATGTAATTATTAAGTTGTTATTATCTTAGTATTTTACTTACAAAATGTAAAATAATAATCAAAACTTACATTGGGTATTTGTATTCCGAAGTTTGGATATTTAATGCCAGATTCAAATAAAAAGGTACATTCTTGAGGGGCACCTGGGTGGCTCAGTGGGTTAAGCCTCTGCCTTTGGCTCAGGTCATGATCTCAGGGTCCTGGGACTAAGTTCCACACTGGGCTGCTTGCTCAGTGGAGAGCCTGCTTCTCTCTCTCTTACTCTCTCTGCCTCTCTGCCTGCTTGTGATCTCTGTCTCTCTCTCTCTCTCTGTCAAGTAAATAAATAAAATCTTTAAAAAAAAAGAAAAAAGGTACATTTTGAAATAGAAAAATGCATAGTTTTGTGGATATCCTTTAAAATAAATTTCTATCATATAATTTTCTTCATGCTTTCTTATAAAAATCCATTCCCACTCCTTTGACTATAGATAACAAATATATAATAAAGAATAATATAATATAATCCAGTTTTTAAAAGAAAAAGGAAAAAAGTAAACCTAAAGTGATTTTAACTGGAAAACATATATTTTTTATAAAATTATTGGCCATGTGAGATTACTCAACAAAATAACTCATTTTGAATAGATGTTAGTGTCGTGAAGCAATAAATTTTGGAGTCTCCCTCCCTGTCATGTTTGCAAACACCTTTCTACACGTTAGCCCACTCGATACCCAGCTGCCCAACCATACTTTTTCCCCCAGTGATTCAGGTCTCCTCTCCAATTCCTCCTACTCATCAAAAATTCCATGTGCCATTATCATAAGACTCTGGCCTTACAAGCAGTGGGTGGCAACAGTTATCAGTCAGGTAAATGATGCTCCTTATGATTTGTCAGGCAACTAAAATGTAACTCCCTCCTAGGTGGCATCATGCACACTTTTCTGTTTGGATAATTCTAAGAAATAAAGCTGATACAACTTTCAAACAATGTGACAGGTAGAAATATTTTGAGTCATGTAGGTAACTATCCAGTTTTGAAGAATATGTTGTCTTCTCTTGGAAACTGTGTGGACTTTCATCATCTCCAGGTTTGAACCAGCTAAGTTCTTTCTCTAAGCTCAACTAACATGTATCTTCTATTCTCTAGACTTCCAATATTATCTTTATAAGAATAATCCCCAAATCTTTATTTCTAGGTTTAACTTCTAAAATATTCCCGTCTCCAATTTCTTAATACTTACTGAACATTTCCACATAGGTATCCTGCTGGCATCTCAAACTCAAAAAGTCTAAAATGGAACTACTCTACCTCCCATATCATCTTAAATTCTTTGCTTTCCATTAATAGAGTTCAATTTTACAGATAGTCTAGCTCAAGATTATATATGTGGCATTGATTTTTCCCTTTGCTCTTCCATATACATTCAAATACCAAGAGCATTAATGAAGTCAGACATGTAGAAGACAGAAAACCACCACCCCAGCGAACTATGGGTTAGTCAGACTCTGTGTAGAATAAGAGACCTGATTCTAGCTATCTTATTTTAGGTAGACTATTGACAAATGAAAAGACATCTAGAAAATGATGAGCATTCAGAAACTATATGTGAAAACAAGGTCTTTGTCACAGTCAGGAGAACACAGGGGTCTATTGTAGCTTATGAGATACAAAATTTAGCTCTGAGAGCAATGATCAAGATGCAAATTTTTAAAAGAAATATCTAGAATTGAAAAAAAAAAAAGAAGTATCTAGAATTGGTTATGACATACATGACTTTTTACCCAGACTGCAAGTTTTAAAAAGCTAGATTATTGGATAAGGAAACAAAATGTGTGATGCAATTTCTTTGGAACAAGCTGTTTGCCAGTTTCAGTTCCCACATTCCAAACCCAAATCCAGTGTGTGGACTTCCACAGCACTGTGGGGACAGCTCCAGATGCACTTCCTATATCTAGAGGACAAACAGGCTTGTGCCTGCCATTTGGAAAGTTACAGCGCTCTACAGCTACCTGGCAAATGGATGTCTGGTCAAGTGTATGGGAAAACCCAGGGACTAGATGAATTACCTTTGGAAACTGAAACTGAAGTTATACTGAAAGGTATTGTGACTAAGGGGTGGCCCATGAGGGTGAGAGTCACCAATAGAAAAAGATAATGATGTGTACCACCAGGCACTATAGTTGAAAGGGTTTGACAAAGTAAAGAAATTGCATTAACTAGCTACATTAAGAGAACTGCAGTGAGTGAGTGGACCCAAAGGGGAACTTCTAAATTCCTGTTACTCAAAGTAAGCAAGATCCATAGCCTAATATGATCTGTATAAGCTGGGAACTTACTAGAAATGCAGCATCTCAGATTTCAGTCCAGGTCTACCTAATCAGAATTTTCATTTTAATGAGATCTCCATGTGACTCATTGCACAATAAACTTCTGAGACCTAAGACCCACGACACTGTGGTACTGGTCAAGTAGGAACTTCCCTGTTCCCCACTCAACTTCTCTTCCTCCCCCAGCTTAGAGCTCCATGTTTGGAAACACCAGTTACAGAATTGGGAAGATGAGCAGTGAACAGAGTAGAAAAGCCTGCCACTCAGAGCAGGAAGCAGGAGGGTGGAGGGTAGGAAGAAGACTTGATTCCAATGAATACTGAAGAATAAGTGAATATATTTGATTCAACACTAAAGCACCGGACCAGGTCTATGTTTATGACCTGAAGTGACTATAGAATATTTTATTTCCTGAGATTCACAAGCAATGTGGTAGGATGTTCCTAGCAGGGAGCAGAGCAGCCTCTCAGAGCAGAATTGAAAGAAAGTGAGAGACAAAGAGGCAGCAGCTCTTTGAAGACTATAGCCCTAGACTTTCTGGTTCCTAGTCCACACTGGTAACACTTGTCTTTTAATATTTGGATGATTATCGTGTGAAAAAAAAGAAAAAAAAACACTGAACACTGGCCATTTAGTGGACATTACTAAGTGAGATTTTGCTTAGGGGTCTACAAGGATCTTCTAGAATTGCTAACAATTGCTAACCAGAAAAGAGATCCACACTGTCATACTACGGAATGGCTCAACTAGAGTCAAAAATGATGCTCTAATGCCAGATGTTATATTGAGACTTTCTCATTTGGGTGGAAGTAAGGTTTACGTTGAATCTTAGGGTTTATCATTTATGCTGTAATACTGTCATGCCTGGGGGGATTAGTAAGATCTGTGGGACTGTTTGCCTCTCTATCAGTGACCAGAACTATTATTTAGGCTTCTTGACTTTTCATCTCTATGGCTCTTTACATTTTTCAGTCTCTTCCCGTAATGTTGGTTTGTCAGTTATTAAATCTCACTTGCTTCCCACTCATTCTTAATTTGCTGTTCCTAATTGTCTGTGGGCTGCAAAAACATATGGCCCAGCTTGAGGGAGTTATGTACAAACAAAGTAAACAAGCTGTGCATGTGAGGTCCTTTCGAAGAGAATTTGGTTGTGTGTCACCTACCTGGCCACTGGGGCTGTCTTCTCTGCTTATCTTCTGGCTCCGGTTAACCTGTTCAATAGGGAAGTTGTGAAGGCAACTGTTGGGCACCTGTGCATGCAGCCAACCATGGGGACAGTGCTGGTTCAAGTTGCTCTGAACATCCTTACAGTGCAGATAATTTAGTATGTGAATCACAGTATGTGATCTCCAGGTACAAATCCAGATTCTACTCAAGGAAGCCAATAGTCCTAGGGAGATCCTTATTCTCTTCCTCTCTAAGACAGGTAATCATACTTACTTTGCAGGGTTGTGGGAAGTAAATGAGGCAACATTTACAGTGCACCTGGCCTGTTTAGGTGACCCAATAATTTTTAGTTCCCTTTCCCCACTTAACTTTACCTTTTCTCAACTCTTGGCACCACAATGCATGTGGGATATAAATAAACTGAGGTAGTTGTAGAGGGATGCAAAACCAAGTCTTAAACATAGTGGTTCAAAGAAATGTTTCAAGTGGTTCAAAGAAAGTGTTTGCTCTGAATAAGCAAAGACCCAGCAAAGAACTGTGACTGCAAAGATTTGAAGGACAGACAAGGGGCACAGAGAGAAGAAATTCCTCCTCTTTATTTTTGGATTCGATCCTGAACTGTCCATCCCCATGGCTACCACCTCATGCCGGGCAATCACCACCTCTCATCCAAGCCCCTACAGCCTCCTCCATACTGGTCTCCCTAACTCTTCCCTTGCTCCATCCACCTCCAGTCCATTCTCCATACCACATCCAGAAGGACCTTTTAAAACCCCCAAGCTGGCTGTGCCCTCCCTCTTCAAAATTCCCCAGGCTCCGTTTGACAAAAGCCACGCTCCTTAGCACCTGAGAGTGTCTGTGACTCTCATGCAAGCTCATTTCCCACTTCTTCCTCAGGTTTTCTCCCACCGCCAATCCCCCTCGCTTACACACACCTCACATTCACCAAAACCCAGCCATGTGAATTTCCTTAGAGATGTTTATCTGTCTCACTCTCTTCATGCCTGTCTGCCTGGGATGTTCTCCAACTTGCCCGTGCAGTGAAATGCTTGACATCGACTCATCTCCTCTGAGAAGGCTTCCTGGTCTATTCTCTGCCCCACCTTGTAACCACAGAATTAAGCCCTCCCTGCACTACTTCTAGATCTCTACAGTCAGCAGTGGGTTCTATTTCCACAGTGACCTGTGTGTCACTCCTCTTGGCTGCAAGCTCCCTCTCTATGCACACTTCGTCCTTTTCCCTAGTACTAGTCCAGGGCCGGGGGTCATCATGTCAACAGCTCACAGATTGAGCTGTTAGCAAGATTCTCAGCAGTAGACAGAATCATCGTGGTACCTTCCACCTTAAAGATTTACTATCTTCTGGTTATTATGGTATCTTTTAAATTTATAAAACCAAGTGGCTGAGTTTCTTTAATTTGAAAATGCTGCCACAAATTGGAAGGATTAGGTCAGAATAGAGCTGCTCAGTTTTAAGGTATAGAAGAATCACCTAGGAAATCTTGAAGTACGGATTCTGGAGGTGCCTGGGTGGCTCGGACAGTTAAGAATCTGGTTCTTGATTTTAGCTCAGGTCATGATCTCAGGGTCCCACGATCAAGCCAGGAGTCTGAGGATTCTCTCTCCCTCTGCCCCTCCTCCTGCTCATATACTCTCTGTCTCTGTCTCTGTCTCTCTCTAATATAAATAAATAAATATTTAAAAAAAAAAGTACAGATTCTGAATCAGGAGGTCTAGTGTGAAGTCTGAGACTCTGACTCTCACGAGCCCCCAGGGTAGGCAGGCGATGCTGACTCATAGACCATCTTCAGTGACTAGGATTTATCGATTACATCAAATTCAAGTGGGGTTTACAGGTTACGCTTAGGATAAAACTGAAGCACAAAATGTCTAAGTCAATATTTTAAAAATCTAAGCCAAAAGAAAAATCCCCAAAAAACAAAGCGAAACAAAAATCCATTCAGTTAAGATGTCCATGATAGAGAAATAAAAACTGCTTTCCAAAAATGGTATTTTAATGTCGCACTTCAGAAAACTGAAGCTTGAGTAAGGCAGAAAATTTAAAACATGTCTATGATATATAAACCTGTTAAAAAGCACTTTTGATTGATTGATTTAAATAATTCTTTTCATGGAGTTGGCAGACTATGTGTCGAGGTAGAAGTTCAAAGAGATTAAGAAGCTGAAAAAAAATGTTACTGAATGTTAATTTCCAGACATTAAACTTAAAGCTTTTGATTTCAGTAGAAAAGAAGTTCAGTAAATTACTTGTTTTTAAAAAAAGAAATAGAACTCCTTCTCCTCCAGAGGTTTCTATGGTTTCATTGAATACTTTTGCTATTAATAAAAACATAAAAAAGGGTTTTGAAACACAATGGACACTAATTAGGAGGAGAGTAACAAAAGGTTGAAATAATTGAAACACAGAAAAATTGGTTTATGCTCCTTGGGTCAATGACTTATAAACAAGAAAAGCTGTGCAAAGTATTATTCATTTATACTGCCAGGTATTTAAGTGATAAAGAAACACTTCCAGATCTTTGGCCTTGGAAAATCCTTACCTAGACATAAAGAGATAGGAAGCTATGTATTGTCAGGCTGGAAGGACAGAGGAGTCTGTAAACCCTTTCTGAGCACAAGAGCTCATACTCCTTCCATCAGGCACAATTCTATGAATTAACTCCACCTATAAACACCTCTATAAGACTTTAGTCAGCAATACTGACAATATTATTTTAAGATGTCCTCACATGGATATAAGGACGTGTCACAATATCCAAAGAACAATGCAAACATTTATGGGAAAACGCCACATGCTGCCATCTCCCACCAGTGGCAAATGTGAACTTCATCAAAAGATGTGTAATTTGCACATTGCTCTGGAAGCTGTTTCTAAAAAACATCACTATTGTTCGGTTCTTACACAGATCAATTGATACCACAATGGGTTCTCTACTCCAGGAAGAAAGTATTTATTTACTTACCAGAGTCATATATGTTTTCTCACAGTAGTTTGTCGACATCAACAAACACGTTCACTATGGGATTCCAGAATAAAATCCCCCTCCTCTTTACGCCCAACTATACTCTATATGCCCGTAATGAATCCTGCCATGACAATGCCAAATGTGATTCTGTTCCAAACTTCTGTCATCTTCTTTGGAAATCCTTCCAAACCCAGGGCCAGGAAACAATGATTATTTCTAAAGAGACTGAATTTACTTAATAGCATCCTGACAGATGGAAAAACCACGAACGTTTACATAAGACCACATGAGATTTGAACTGTAGATATTCCCAAAACACTGATTTCATTAAAATAATAAATAAATAAAAACAAGACCATTTCTTCACTAAGAGAAATACAAAGCAATCTCCTTTATTTTTCTCCAACACCTAAGTCAGAAAATTAGAAAGAACTTCTTTCCTAAAGGATCTGCTCCCAGAAGGATAGTCTATCAAAATCATGAAAATATGAGCCCTGCTTCTGCCCTGTAAAATGTGATGCTTATACAAGTCATATTTTTTCCATTAGAAAACATGGGTGTATTTTTACTCTCTGAAAACAATCTTTGTCATTGTTTTCTTTTTTTCACTTTCCAGCAGAAGGGATTAGCGTGTGTCTGTCATTCCTAGGAGTGGCATTAGCATGAAAGCTTATTTAGCTTAGTTAGCTACAGCCAACTAATGAGGGCAAAGCCATAAATTCAGTCCTGGGAGAGAGGAGGAAAACACAGATTGAACTTCAAAGCCTAAACCGTCTGGTCAAATTCGAACACCCAGATCTGCTCTTTCTTTTTTTTTTTTTTTTTTTTAAGATTTTATTTATTTATTTGACAGAGAGAAATCACAAGTAGTTGGAGAGGCAGGCAGAGAGAGAGAGACGGAAGCAGGCTCCCTGCTGAGCAGAGAGCCCGATGCGGGACTCGATCCCAGGACCCTGAGATCATGACCTGAGCCGAAGGCAGCGGCTTAACCCACTGAGCCACCCAGGCGCCCCCAGATCTGCTCTTTCTAAACTTATTCAGCACCTAACAATCAATGGGCTTCTCCCCAGGGTAGCAAGGAGTGCGCTGAAGGTGGCCTAATGACTCTCAACACTGCCCCCTAGGGTGCTGGTGCCCTGAGTGTGGTCTGGGACCTTGCTTTGGAAAACTGCAGTCACTGGTCTGTCCAAAATCATATGTGTTGGGAACCCAAACGGCTGAAGAAGACAGTAAATGCAACTCATGACAAAGCTAGGTCCCCACTGAACAATTTGCAGAATGATCATCTAGGAATACAAACACATAGGACAGATCAGAGAGAGAAATAGCTCTTACTGATTTAGATCAAAAAGTACTGCTTAGAAATGAATAATATGCTCTTTTTACCCAGTCCTCTCTCTTAAAGATTTTCCTAATTAGCAAACCCAGAGAGAGCTGTCAGTTTTCTGCAGAACTGGAGCAGTTGGTTTAAGCTTTACGCATCAACAGTTCCAGGAACTGTTGGACTAGAGGTATAAATAGAAAGCAATAACAGAAGCAATATATCATAAGAGTTAAAGGAAAGTATTTTAAACAATTTATTATCTTGGCGTGGGGGAAGAGTGGGTGGTAGGTGTAGACTCAAAGATTTGCTCTGCTTACTTTTATCATAGCTGCAACAATCAAAGGAAATGTCTGGATTTCCGGATGTTCCTCAGAAATTCTGGTCTTAGTGAATTAAGAAAGGTTGTATGCAGGAAGTTGATATGTACCTATCTTTGCCATCTGCTATTTTATCAGTGCAGCTTCTTTCTTTTAGTCTTCCTTTTTTTTTTCTTTTCTTTTCTTTTCTTTTTTTTTTTTTTTTAACAAGAATCAGTAATGGCTATTGTCTCTCGGAGGAATGGGGGCTTATAGGTGGGAGGAGAGGAGTTAGGTCAGGGTGAGGGAGGGAGGTGGGCGTGGGGTTATACATGGGGCTGGGGTTACAGGTGGGCTAGAGGAAGCACCAACTAGAAGGAAGGAGGAGTTAAGTGATCCATTTCCATCTTAAGCCCAACTTTTTCTGAGACGTATCCTCCCCTGTTTGATTGGTGGTTGGAGTTGTCAGGATAAAGGTGATAGAATAGGTGAAATTGGGCCTGTGATGGATACTTAGGTTGAGTTCACCAAAACACCCCCTTGATTTAGCAGGTGATTTCAGGTTAGCATCATAGGGAACAGGGCCTAGTCCCTCCTGAGGACCTTAATTATGTAGAATACACTTCAGCATTGTCCCAGTTGAGGCGAGAGGCAGCTGGGTTATTTTTCCACCAACTTCCCTCACTTACTTGTTGAGGATGGTTCCCAGGAAGTGTTAACTCCTAAGCATTTCTGGTCTGCCCCATGCATGCATTAGGTGGACTTCCACAGCCAGAGAAAACCCTCCAGGGAAGAGTCACAAGAACATAGTGGTTGGGGTGCCCAGAACTGTGGGAGCTGGAGCAATATAAGTGAAGCACCAATAGTAACAACCACAAGGGGAGACACAGAGTAGGCATATCCAGATAGGAGAATCTATTTGCACACGAAGGATCAAATAATGTCTTCTGTTGAGAACAGGTGTTTGACGTAAATTCATTTTTTTTGTTTTTCCCTGTTTTAAAAATGTACTTTCTAAAGGCATACTGCACAGCCCATAACACACAGCATGGTGACTATAGTTAATGGTACTATATTGCAGTATGGTGACTAACATAACATCAAGAAAATGGTACTATATTGTATATTGAAAAGTTGCTAGGAATAAATCTTAAAAGTGCTCATGACAAGAAAACGTTTTGTAACTATGTATGGAGACAGATGATAACTAGTCTTATTGTGATGATCATTTTGGAGTATACAAATATGGAACCATTATGTTGTACATCTGAAACTAATATATGTCAGTTACATCTCAATTTTTAAAAATATTTATTTTTGTAGCCAACCTGTCCTGTGATTTTCCCCATGGAAAAAACCTGCAGGCAGCTATATATAGTATAATATAAAATATACTATAATGTAACACAATACGTAATATATTTCATAAACAGCTGCCATGGTAGAAAGTGGAAGCCACCTTATTCTGCTGTATACCTAACAGCTCCTTCAGTACCACCATCATTCTAAATATTATGTTGATTATACTAATATTTAATAACAACTGGATTGTTATTTGATAACAAGTTTTTGAAAAAATACCTAAGAACATCTTCTCAGCAGTTTCCTAGTGGAGAGGCATGGCTTCCTCCCATAAGGCCTGCCTAGTTATCATTTTTAGGTTTTCTTTCTTCCACAGTTAGCTTTGTAATTGTAGCCTGGGAAATAGACTTTAGCTTCTTCCTTCATTCCTTCCTCCATTTATTTGTTTTTGTTTGTTTTTAGGTTGAAGGAGTTGAAGAATTGAAAATCATCTTTGGGTTTCTCTGAGTTTCTAGTTTCAATCTAGGTTTGGGATGGAGATTATTCCAGGCTTCTAGCCTTCTTCCAAGGGCTTCTTACTGATAGTATTTGCATTGCCTGACTGTGGTAATATCATCTGTTTCCAGGAGCTGTGTGTGAGGTGCTGAGGAGAGGAAGGTTGGCTACTCTGCAGTTCCTTTTCGTCACTGCCTAAAGTTTTGTATAGGTTCTGGAAAGGGCTATTCCCTTGCTGCTGCAACTCTAAGCCTGTGTTATGGAATGAACTGCCAAGACAGTGCCGGGCTGAGACAGATAGAATAAGGAGACAGTCTGAGGAGATGGCTCAAATAATCCTAAACCACACCTGAGAGTACCCTATAGGATGCGCTGGAGGGAAGAAGTCCAGTATTAGATACCGCAAGTGGAAATTTCCTGAAGGACTCCATTAACCATTAACAGCTTGGTTTGAATGGAAATTCCCCAAAAGACTGAGGGTCTTGGTAGAGGTCCATACCATTTGGAAGGTTGAGATTTAGTGGAATGGTTGACCATGTCACAAAAGTCAGATCTTAGTAATCCCCCTAACTCCCTGCAAATCCAAAAGGTTTAAAAGCTTCTATGACATAATGACTCCAATTTCCTCATGGATACTCAGGTATAAAGCAGCTTGAATTAACCAGAGTTTATGGGGATTTGGTTATTCTGCTGCATTTAATTTTTGTGGTTACAAAATCTTCACACTGTTTCAACATTTGGAATGTTTTTATCTGCTTTTCCATAATAAATATCTTAAAAGTAGGCATGTTTTATTATTTCTGTGTTTAAAATTGATCATTCTGAACCTACTTTTTACCATATTCTATTTTGGGTGCAATTAGAAAGGCAATAGATCCTGATGTGAGTTCATTTTCATGGTTTGTTCTTTCTTTAAAACTCTAGATAATTAAGGGTTGGTATTAGTACAGTTATGATAAATTGAGGGTTTGCTATGGTAAATTTACCTTATACTCATTTGTCCTTGTGTATGAATTTCTTTAAATGTGATTTTAGGAGTCTCTAAATCTTGCTTTGGTTCATGGATCAGGTTATACTGGATAGCATTCAAAGGCAAGGCCCTAACTTTAATTAAGTGCAGCAAATGTCTGCTGTACATCTGCATGCCGGGCACTTGACCTCATTTCTTTTCTGCCTTCCCATCTTACAGGGTTTAATCCCTTAGGGATCACTCAGTACATATTCTTAGTGAACACACAAGTCAATGATTAGAATCATCCTTTTGGTATCCATAACTTGTCACCTTCTCTTTTATTTACAATTCTCATGAAAATCTTCCCAAGTCCAAATATTGCCCAAATTGTCATTCTGTCCTCTGCTAGAGGGATTATTATTTTCTTCCATCAAATTATCATAGCACTTTTGGATGCCCAAGATGAATGGTCAGCCCCAGAGGGATCTTTTCACTGTCCACAGCTAAGCCCTGGCAATGTAGAAAGAGAAGTGCCTGAAAGGAAGGAGCTGCTCCTTTTATAAATTCTCCTGGTACCTAGACAGGGTATACTAATACTGAGGCACACTTAACTTATTCAAAAAGCTAAGGAAAAATCTTCTCCCCACCCCCGCCATTCTCTAATGCCAATGTGAAGACTGTAAGTGAACACAATTTGTGGACAAAGCCTATATAGGAAACTCACAAAGCAAAACAGTTCCACTTACTTGGTTGAATTATGTATAAATTTCTTTTGAGAAGAGGTATTCAGAGTCTATTAGTAAGAGGTAAAAATATAATAATCCCATCTCTGCTCCCAGGAAAGAATAATCACAAAGCTCATAGTATAAAGCCCCTTTATCCATAAAGGGTGCTTTCATAAGTATTCACAATGATAAACTAGTTATTTGGAACTTGAAACACACTGCCCTATAAACATGATGTGTAAACAGTAGTGTTTTCAGGTAGGAATTTCCTCCCCAAAATTCATGGAAAATGGTTTCCAAATTCCAAATACTAAAAATAAAATAAAATAAAATAAAAAATTGAGAAATCAGGGAAAATAATCTAAATTTCCCTGCAAAAATTAAACCTAATAATCAACCTAGAGACCTTACTGGTTCTAAAGAATATACATATATCAAGTCAAAGGCAAGAAGCAAAAGTGGACACGTGAAGTTGAAGGTCAAGATCAACTTTTTCAGGAACAAAAACAAGGTTACATAAGAGAAATGATTCATCTAGTTAGTCACTCAGGCTTGCAGCTGCTGCCATATTATGTGTTCATAGCCTGCATGAGCAGTATATCTTACAAAAATCCTATGAAAAGTGTTCCAATAAACAAATTTAAGAGATAAGGCTTTAAAATGGCAGTTCAGGCACATGATTTGGCGGGGTGCTTTTAACATTGCTAGAAGATATAAATGTTACATTATTTGAATACTGATAATGTTCATTAGCATTTTTAAGTATTTAAATTTTAAGTATTTAAATTTTCACTGTAGGCTACGGTTCTTAGTAAGTAACTTCCAAACTTATTATTTCTTATTTATTAATCAAATATTTCTAGAAGACCATAATGATGTTTTAAGAGTATGAAGAATATTGGATATATTTTAAGAATGACATAATTTGGGAAATTCCTATGAATTCTGATTTCTCATTCCTAAATCTTATATTAATGTATGTCTGGAATTTGGAAACATAACAGTAACAATAGAAAGAAAGATAATTTCAAAAGATTTATTTATTTATTTATTTATTTATTTGAGAGAAGGAGGGGGATAGAGGCAGAGGGAGAGAAAGAATCTCCAGCAGATTCCCAGCTAAGCACGGAACCCAAAACAGTACTCAATCTCACAACCTTGAGATCACGACCTAAACCGAAGTCAAAAGTCAGAAGCTTAATGGACTGAGCCACTCAGCACCTCAAGAAAGAGCATTTTTTTTTTTTTAAATGGAAGTGGCAGTGGGAGCTGTGACACATTAACATCGGATATTAACATTGTGGCTTAAATTAAATTATTAGAACTCCAGCTGCAGACTCCCAAACCACCTTTACTTTTTTTTTTTTTTTTAAGATTTTATTTATTTATTTGACAGAGATACAGCAGGAGAGGGAACTCAAGCAGGGGGAGTGGGAGAGGGAAAAGCAGGCTCCTGCTGAGCAGGGAGCCCAATGCCAGACTCCATCCCAGGACTCTGGGATCATGACCTGAACCAAAAGCAAGAGCTTAATGACTGACCCACCCAGGTGCCCTGAACCTTTACTTTTTTAAGAAAACACTTTACCCTAATTGTTTCAGTCTCTGCCTCTCTCATAGCCTTTAAGCAATGTCGAGGATAGGAGTTTAAGAGTTACATCATCTCCTTCATCACTATATTCCCTAATACCTCACACAAAGCCAAGCCTATGACAGTTGCTCAGTAAATATTTCCAGAATGAAGGCTAGAGAACACATGAACAAAAACAGAAGTATGAGGAGAGTGGTATGTAGATAGGGAAGGTGTGGGAAGTGAATATGGGACTTGAGCTGGTTATCTGGATTGGAGAGGGGAAGGAAGAAGATCTGTGCTTTGAGTAAAACAGAGGAAAACCTCAAGCAATGTGAAAATATTTGCCACCTGAGTACAAAGGACAGTGCTATTGAAAGAATAGATGAGAAAGTTGCTCAGAGAGGTATCCCATGCTTCACAACACTATCTGGAATAGCTCCAAAGGATCCAAACCATCACGTTGCTTCAATAAAACCCTCTGCCTTAGGGAGTATGAGTCAGCACTCTCTCGGCTTCCACCTCCAACCTACCAAATGCTGAACTCGACCAGGTAACAAACAGAATTGTGAAGACTTTACAAAATGTTCTCCTTGGATTCATTTGAAAGCAAAATCTTTAAGACGACAGCATAGATGCCGAGGTTGGAATCCGTTGCCCGTCCTATCCCATTTACCTCTTAATGAGAGGGTTATAAAGTTAAATAAAAAGTTACTGGAATTTTAAGTTTGGGATTTCAGCTCAGGAGAATTTTTTTCATATGCCAAAAATTAATGACTTAGGTTGGATAGTCTAGAGAGTAGAGAAGCAATTTAAGCCAGTTGGAGATGAAGGAAAATATGGTTTAAAGCCAACAGAGAGAGATAGAACTAGATCTTAACAGCCTAGTGAATGCCAGTCTCAAAGTACAAACCTCACCCTCCAGGCCACTACCAATCAACATGTGGTCCGTAGATAAGCAGCCCCTGCATCTCCCTTCAAAATACAGAATTTGTTGCCCTGGACCTTCTCAGTCAAAATCTGAATACAGTCTCTGGCAAGATGCCCAGATTATTTTAATTTGCACTAAACTTAGAGAAGTACTAGTCTAAGAAATGTAGAGTCATTAAGGTTTCATATGGGGAAGTCTCAAACTCACTTATGTTCTGGAATGGGGATTATAGAGGCTGGATTAGGAGACTAGTATGGAGGTAGAGAGAAGTTACAAGGATGTTACTCGAGTTTAGTCATGAAATGATGTGGGCTTGACCATCAGGATGAGGTGGGAGAAAACAAAAGAAAACATCTAGATTTAATACATATTTAAAAGGTAAAATCAGCACAATTTGGTGACTAATTAGATATAAGTTGTGGAGACTAGAGAGGTGTGAAGTAAGGTAGGTAGATACCTAGGTTGTCTCCCAGGCAGGTTGAAGTGGCAAATGATGGTACAACCCTCTTCAAGCACAAAAGTACAGGAAAAAAATACACGTATAGAAAGGAAAAGTGACCATTTTAGCTTTGGGCATGTTGACACCTTAGATGTATTAAGAATAAGTGGAAATTCTGGTTAGAAAACTTTACAGCATCATTGTGAGAATTAAATAAGGCATTGTAGCAGAAAGACATGACAAATCATAAACCACTATACAAATACATATAATAGCATTTTAAACAAATTTCAGACTTTATCTTCTCTGTGTTTTTTAATATTCTGTTTTTGGTAAAGTAAGACATGATTAACAGACTTGATTACTATCCTGGTAAAACCTTAATTTGGAGTTTATTGGCAGACAAAAAGCTGAAAACCAGTGATAAAGTCAGGAAGTAAGAAACTAGAACATGGGAAATAGTGAATGGTTGTTTTAATGTTGACTGAAGGAGAAAATATATACATAATCAGAAGTCACTGATAGTATGTGGTGTAGCATTACACTGTTCAGTGTGGTAGCAACTAGCCACATGTGGCTATTGAGCACTTGAAATGTCACTCATCAAACTGAGTTGTGATGTAGGTGAAAAATATGCATGGGAGTCTAGACTTAATATAAAAAAGAATACAACATTATTGCTAATGTATTATTAACATTGATTTCAACTGTTGCTTTCCTATAGGTGGCTCCCATTTTTTACCCACATTGTATTTCTATTTAACAGTACTGGAATAGAGCATGACTAAGAAATAAGTTATTGAGTCCCTTGGCTCTTGCTTCTCATTTTGCACATACCTTCACCTCTGTCATGTGGACTGGCTTGCCAAAGTTTTCCAGCTCCATCTTGATTTTCTTCTTTGCTCATTGTTTGCCACGGGAAGTAGTGTAAGTAATGGAAGATGGTCTAAGTTTGCCAAGTTCTCTTGAACAGATCTTCTGCCCTCTTACAGCATAGCCTGTTCCAGCCTGTTCCTTGGTTTGTCTGCCACAATAAGTGATCTCTTGAAATTGGGTCAAGGTGATTAGAGTTGGAAGGAATCCTCAGGATAACCTAATCCTATGCTCTTCATTTATCGATTAAAAATCCAGAGGAGAAATGTCAGTAAGTACACTTAAATTGTGTTTTTTCCACTATCTAATACTCTTCCCCCAGTTGGACACAGTTGACCCAGAGTTTTGTCTTCAGAGACATGAGGCTGCACAAAGATGTAGGAGGGGGTACAAATGCAGATCTGAACACTTTCTTAGAGATGATGAAAGAAGAGTTATAGAATTTGTTTTATGAAACTTCTGATTCATCTAGAGAGAGTTTGCTTAGAAGAGGGGAAATTAATCATTTATACAGTGTGGGAGAGATTTGGGGGGGGGAATGTGGGAAGAGGGACAGGGATCCAACAAGAAATGAATAAAAATTTTCCACTCTGCAGTGCCTTCAACCATGCATCATAGTAAGTTGTAGGTATCCAAACGAAAATGTTACAAAAAGAGACATGTATTATACATGTTACTGCCTGCCTGTTACTGCCCTGTATTTTCTCCTTCAGATAGAACTGATAATGGCTGGTAGCATTTAATTTGGTTATAGACTGAGAAAACATGTGACACTTCTGTGATCTACCAGTTATTCAATATCATAATCAGACAATCTTTCCTGATTGGAAGAAGCTTTGGAAATATAAAGCATAGTAATTTGTTAAGGCTGCTGTAACAAAGTACCACAAACTGGGTAGCTTAAAACAACCAAAATGTATTGTCTCACAAACTGGAGGCTAGAATTCTGAGATCAAGGTGTCAGCAGGGCATGTTCCCTCCAAAACCTGCAGGGCCAAATTTTTCCTCCCCTCTTTTTAGCTACTCCTGGTTTACTGGAAATCCTCAGAATTCCTTGATTTGTAGCTGTAGCACTTCAGTCTCTGGCTGTATGATGGATCATATGATGCCCCTCCCCACCCCACCCCCACATATCTGTATGTCTGTGTCTCCTCCCTTCTTTGCATCACCACAACAGTCCTCCTGGAGTAAGAACTCCACTCTATTCCAATAGGACCTCATCTTAAATAATTACAACTGCAATAATCCTCTTTCCAAATAAGGTCACACTCTTAAATACTGGGGATTAGGACTTCAGCATATCTTTTTGGAGGACACATACCATATGTCATATCAGGATGTTCCATCTCTGGGGATGCATTATATTTGAGTAGAAAGTTTACTTAAGACTTTGGATCCAAAGGAGATGCCATAAAGCCACATCTCCCTGCTCCTCTCTGCCTAGAAAAACTACAGGTCTTACAGGTTAAACCCTGGAAATAACAAAAAAAGAAAGAAAAAGAAAAGAAAAGGGGGCCTCTAAAATGTGTTAGGAAGATGGCAAAATGGGAGGAAAAACACAGAAGCAGGGTGTCTTACATTTTTCCACCAAACAGATGCAGACCATACATTTTCCAACCCCAAACTAGCAAAGGAAGATGGTTTACTTTGGCTCACTCCCCTCTGACAACACCAGGTAACTGTCTAGTACCATTTCAAAGGGGACTCAGTTGGGAGCTCCACTATCTAAAAATGACCAGGAGAAGCACATTCTTTTCCACTGGGCCTGAGACTCCCCTCTCCAACCAAAAGAAACTGAGGGGGGCCAGCAGCACTAAAAGGGATCTCACCAAAACAAGGCCGCTCCATATGTGTCATTGCTTCCCTAGGCCTGGGACTCCCCTTCCCCACTAGAATCATGGGATAGCCAGTAGGTACCTTTATGGGAGATCTTGCCACAATAAACTCCTGGCCCAAGAAATGCTCTTCATCTCCCACAAGCAGGAATGATACCTTTACTACAAGACCCTGACCAGGGAAGCCTCTTTCACCTCATAAGCCTGAGACTTCCCTCCCCAGTGAGAGAAACTTGCTAGCTCAGTATGTAGGAACCCCTCTCACACCTTGGGCAGTATCAGTGGGGACCAAAAGTGTCCCAGTAGCACCAGATAAGCAAACCAAAATAATACTACAAACACTTCAAAAATGAAACTGTCATGGGGAACACAGCCCATAAACGTAGGCCAGGGCCTTCAGGATAAACCTAAACAGAATGATTTCATGCTAAAATAAAAGATTCAAATAAGGCCTGGAGTCTTTTAACATAATAGACAAAATGTCCAGGGTACAGTAAGAAAAAAAAATCACCTGTCAGACTGAGAACCAAGAAAATTATAAGTTGAATGAGAAAAGACAATCAAATGATGCCAATACTGAGATGAATTAAATGTTGGAATTATCTGACAAGGATTTTAAAGCAGCTGTCATAAAAATGCTTACACAATCAAGTACAAATTTCCTTGAAATGAATGAAAAAATAGAAAATCTCCACAAAGAAAAAGAAGTTATTTTAAAAACACCAAGTAGAAATTATAGAACTGAAAAATACAATAAGAGAAATTAAGAAAATCACTGCAAGGACTTAATAATAGAGTGGAGATGACATAAGATAAAATCGGTGAATTTGAGGACATAAAAATGGAATTTTTGCAATCTGACATTAAAAAAAAATCTAAAAAAAAATGCAAAGAACTTAGGAATCTCTGAGACAACAAAAGATGCAACATTTGCATCATTAAAGATCCAAAAGGAAAAGAGAGAGTGAGACTAAAAACATATTCAAAGACATAATGGTTGAAATCTTTCCTAATTTGGTGAAAGGCACAAACCTATAGATTCCTGAAGCTGAAAGAACCTGAAAAAACAACAAATCAAAAGAAATCTGGTTGTATTAGTTTTCTAGGGCTCCTGTAATGAATTACCACAAACTGCAACAACAGAAATTTATTCTCTCACATTTCTGAAGGGCCACAGTACAAAAGCAAGATGTCAGTAAGACAATATTCCCTCTTGGCTTGAGGGTGAATTCCTTCTTCCAATTTGATGGCTTCAGGCACTTTTTGACTTGGGGCTGCTTAACTCCAGTCTCTTCCTCCATCTGCACATGGCCTCCTCAGTGTCTCAGTGTCTCCATCTCTCTCAGACTCTCTCTGTCTCTCTCAGACTCTCTGTTTCTTTCCAACTCTCAGACTCTTTCAGTCTCTGTCTCCAGTCTCTGTCTCAGTATGTTTGTCTCTGTGTGTGTGTCTCTGTCTCTACTTCTGTCTCTGTGTGTGTGTATATGTGTGTGTGTTTGTGTGTCTGTCTCTCTCTGTGTGTCACTGTCTCTGTCTGTCTGTCTCTCTCTCTCTCTCTCTGAATCTGTCTCTGGATCTGTTTTTCTCTCTCTGTTTCTGTCTCTGTGAGTCTTTCTCTCTGTGTCTCTCTGTCTCCATCCTTCTGTATACACATCTCTGTTTCCATCACCCTGTGTGTCTTTCTGTCTCTGTCTCTTTCTCTAAATCTCTGTCTCTAAATCTATCTGTCTCTCCCTCTGTCTCTCTCTGTTCCTCTCTCTACTCCTCTCTCTTCCACGTGTCTCTATCTCTCAATCTCTCAGTCTCTCCCTCTCTTTGTTTCCCTCTCTGTTTCTCTCTCTCTCTCACTGTGTGTGTGTGTGTGTGTGTGTGTCTTTCTCTCTCTCTGTCTCCTTCTCTCTCTCCGTATCACTCTGTCTCTGTGTGTCTTTCTGTCTCTCTGCCTCTGCTTCTCTGCTTCTCTGTCCACAGAACTGAAATGTGTACTCTTCTAGTTCCATTTTAGAACAAGAGAGCAAGAACAAAGTTAGTATTCACTTTCTCCTCCTTTGTTTAAAAAAATCATACAAATCATATTGAGTTACTTAACATTATTTATTGCCTATATGACCCACACTAATAAAGCATTTCAAAAGTAAGCCTTCTGATAGTTAAGAAGAAACTAACAATGAAGAAAATAACAAATAACAATTGTTATTTTCTGAAGAAAATAACAATGATATTATAAATTACAAATATTTTCATAGGATAGATAAGTCACAACATTATCAAATAGGGCCAAAAAGAGAAATTTAAAGATTGCTTCATGTAGTTTTCTAGGAATCCAGGAACAGCTCTCTCTCTCTCTTTTTTCTTTTCTTTTGGCTATTAGAAAAGTTTATTTAACAGAAATGTTCAATATGAAAATTCACATGACTTGATTTTTATATTGTAGTAAAAACAGGAGCTATGGGAAGGGACATGTGGAAGCAGTTGATTTCTTCTGATGAACACACCCATTGTTTATACTTGTTCCAAGACTTCAAACATGATGATACTATTTCCTCATATTACCACCACTCCATTATTATTCTATGGCCCACCAGTTGCCATCTCCACAGATTCATCTATCACAAGATTCATAAATGGATTGAACCCCTGCAATATTCCTTGGACATGTCTGCCAACATTTAATCTCAATGATATTTTCTTGCCCATCAATGTTTTCAGCTCAGGAGGGTAAGCTTTGCTTATGGTGTCTAGTTGGCCTGGCATATCTCTTTTTTAAAGGATTCAGTCCCAAATTCTTATCAAGACTCTATACAGAATGATAGATGTGGCACATATGGATTAATTATTATTGCTTCTGGTGTAATGTACTAGAATACAGCTTCCCATGTTTTATTCAATAAATGAGCCCAATCCCTCTTTCTCTAGGCATAATTCGCGATTGAGCACCATCTTCTCTTCAAATCTAAATTAATGTGAAACTAGTGATAGTTTTGCTTATGAATATCGGTACTTAATCTGTTCTACATGGTAAGTAGTTTAATCTGTAATACCACTTTATGGATTTTGTCTTTTTATATTACCCTATTTAAATAACCCTATTAACATAAGTGTGTAACTAAAGATATTCTAAGGATGTAAACAAAATAAACCCTGAGAAAAATATGTGCTGTGATTATGAACCAGAGTCTGGCTTCTGAAGAGGTTATTTACAGTAATATACAGAATGAGTGAGGAATGATGAACAAAGAAATAATACCACAGCTGGTTTACTGCAGGGAAAATATGTGACAGTCCATGTGTAGTGAGTGAGTCCAGGACCTTAGGATGTTATTTCCTCCCACAAAGAGCTTTATAGGCCCAGAGGCTAGAGCTTTGAAACTGCTCTGGAGCCAGAGGACAAGTATGTCTAAAGGAGAGAGAGAGAATCTATACTTTTTTTTTCCACTTAATTCTGATGCATGATTTACTGACAAAAATTGGAGAAATCAGTGTACCAAAATAGAGTCAGCAATCTTTTTCTGAAGAGGTCCAGATAGTTGATATTTTAGACTTTGGGGGCCAAATCATCTCTCTTGTCATTACTCAACTCTAGCAGGAAAGCAGGCCTACACACTATGTGAAGAAACAGCAGTGGTGGCTGTGTTCCTCTGAAACCTTGTTTATGGATACTGAAATTTAAATTTCATCTAACTTTCACGTATCATGAAATGTTCTCTGTTTGATTTTTCAGCCATTTAAGAGTGTAAAATCCATTCTTAGCTCTGAGGTGGAACAAAAATAAGTGAGAGGCCGGATTTATCCTGCAGCCTTGATCTGCTGAACCCTGTATGAAAGTACCAATGGTATCAATATTTCCTTCATGAGTAAGGATTATAATTTAGCTTATATTCTTTCAGACCTATTGGAACAACTCAGCATTGATTATTACTTTTCTTTCCTTTTTTGAGTTAATATTGTTTAAATAGCTCAAAATCCTATGTAACTTTAAAGTTGAGGGTAGAAAAGATTGAAATTGATCTGTTTACATAAGCAGCATGGCATTTCAAGACATTATCCAAATTCTCTGCATTACAAATAAGTGGTGTTTTATACCTAAGTTAATCAGTTTGAGACTCATCAGTGACAAAATTAAAAAGAATTCTGTCCAGTTCTCCATTTTATTTGTGTAGTTGCAGTTACTACATGATGCATGATGGTCCATTTAATGTAATGTGTCTTTAAATGGTGTTGGTTTAATTTGAGTAGCTTTTTAATTAAAGCAAACCAACATTTTCTGCTTCATTGCCTAACACTATAAATTAAGAATAAGGATAATGCACAAATATGAGAATATGGATAATCTAAAGATGATAATTCAAGATACTTCTCCCATATATTTTCTCTTAATGAAGTACAAGTAGGGTCTTTAATTGTTATATTAAACTACAGTGTAGGGCTTCTGCTGCCTCTCTCTTTATGCCACTGTAGGTAAATATAGGTTATAATGTATTTCACTTTGAGGGAAAGGGCTCAAATCACCAAATGCAATCTAATTACAGCTAAATGATCTAGATAAATAACAAATACAGAAAAGAAGGGGGCTTATAATTATTGGGAGTTATTTGATTTTTATTAACAGAATTCATATGACTGAATCCAAAAATTCATTCAACAAGCACTTTTTGAAAGCCTGCTGTGATTCAGACAGGCTGTAACACTAAATAACCCAGATAAGCCCTGCCTTCAAAGACCTTCCAATCTAGTAGAAAAAGTCAGATGATAAACAAGCAAGCAATTAAATATCTAATTTGTCATCTGTGATAATAAGATAACAGGGAGAAGGGACTGTGATATGGCAATAACTTCTTTCTATTGGGTGGTCAAGAAGTAGACCATGGAGGTGATATTTGAACATAAAGAACTAAATGAATGAGAAAGCAAGCCATATGGATATCTGGGAGAAGAGCATTCTCAAACAGAGAATGGCAAACACAAAGGCCCAGAGGTGGAACTGTGCTAGGAATGTTCCAGAACAGCAAGGAGGCCAATGTGAATGGGGAAAGGGGGAGAGGATACTTTATAAAGATGGGTATTATTCTCTGCCTCTGTTCACTGTTGGAGCCTCTGCATCTGAGACAATGTCTAGCACATAGCAGGTACTCAATATTTGCAGAATGAATGAATTAATGAATAAATGTGTAAGGACACAGAGAAAAAGGGGTGCCTAGTGGCTCAGTTGGATAAGCATCTGCCATCTGCCTTCAGCTCAGTCATGATCTCAGGGTCCTGGGATCAAACCCCACATTTGGGCGTCCTGCTTAGTAAGGACCCTGCTTCTCCCTCTCCCTTTGCCTGCCACTCCCCCTGCCTGTACTCTCTTGCTCTCTGTCAAATAAATAAATGAAATCTTAAAAAAAAAAAAAAAAAGGAACAAAGAGAAAGAAAGGGGTGTAGATCACATAGGGCCTCATAAGTCACTGTAACAACTTTGGATTTTACTAAAGTAAAAACAGCAGCCATTGAAGGGATCCAAGCAGAGAAGTATCATGATCTTCTTTGGATCTTTAAAGGATCACGAGATTTACAGTAGATCACTAGATTTACAGTAGACTTCAGGGAGGAAGACCTGAGGAGGAGGAACAGGAAGAAGGCTATTTCAATAATAAATAGCATCTGACAGTAGAATCCGCAGACCCTGCACAACAATTATTTAAGATCTGAATTATAGGAATATATAAAACTGGTGGGATGTTATACATTAAGTATGGTGGCAAGCTAAGCTCTATGGTAATGAACTAGGACTAGCTGTGTATTCCAGCTAGATTTTCATGGGAGTCGGAGTACAGCTGATGATCTGAGCTTCACTGTTGTAAACTTAGATTCTTTTGATCAGTTCACACATGGTAATCTGGCTCTTGAAATGAACTCATGTCAACTAAATTCCCACGGAGAAGACTGTAGACATATGCTGCAGAACAATACGATTATTGGCATCAACAGAACCTGATGAAGGGGTAGGCCAACCAGATGATTTCCAAGGTGCCAATTTATAAAAGCTACAGAAGCACTACTATAATTATATCGAGATTGAAAAAAATTGTTTTTATTTAGACTCCTCTCAGAGAGACTAGTCTCAAAGGACAGTCACCCAGTGAACCATGTTCTCAAGATTCATGGTCTTGCGTAATCATCCACTCTCTCCCTGTACCTGGACTGGGCCTGTGACTTACTTCTTACCATGGAATAAGGTGGAAGTGACCCTGAATGACCAGGTCAGAAGAAGATATCTACTTGCCATCTTCTCTTAAAACATCCATTCTGGGGAAGTCATTAGCTATGTAAAAAGTCCATCTACCCTGCTTAGGAACCACATGGAGGGCTGGTTCCCCTCCCTTCAAGCCAGGAGTCCTGTTTTGGATCCTCTAGGCCAAACTAGCTTCTGGCTGACCACCAAGTGACTCTACTCAAGAATCACCCTACCAGGGGTGCCTGGATGGCTCAGTGGGTTAAGCCTCTGCCTTCGGCTCAGGTCATCATCTCAGGGTCCTGGGATCAGGCCCTGCATTGGGCTCTCTGCTCAGCAGGGGGCCTGCTTTTTCCCCCACTCTGCTTGCCTCTCTGCCTACTCGTGATCTCTCTCTGTGTGTCTAATAAATAAATAAAATCTTAAAAAAAAAAAAAAAAGAGAATCACCCAACCAAATCCTACCTAAATTTCCTGACCCACAAAAATCATGGACAAATAAAGTGGTTGCTGTTTCAGTCACAAAGTTTTGAGGTAGTTTGTTATATAGTACAAATTAATCAGAACAATAGTGTATGTGATTGATAGGAATAACTTTATAAACCACTTGAATAGAAGCAATATCCTTATGAGGCATAATCAAATCATTACTGAGGATTATTAAGCCAAATTCCAATGAAAATGGGTAGGTGCAGTTAGATACAGTTGCAGCATGCATGCTTAGAGCAAGATGTTTTAGTTACTGACAGCAGAAGAGAGGAGACATGTGGTCTTTGTCCATCATTCCCACATAGCACAAGCACCTATAACTATGGCTCTAACCTGGGGCACTGGCCACTGTTTCTCTGTTCTGGAGACCCATTTGGAAGAAAAACAAATTATATATCAGAATGTTGCTCTTTGAACAATGGATTGGTACATACAGAGCAGATATCTTTATTGGAATAATTCTTCCATTTTGTTATTTGAGATACACACTAGATGTCTGAGATGGAGACTAGATGTTTGAAATTCCTCAAAGGACAAAATTCCAACTTCTTTTTAACAAAGGCTTATATTGTGTTTTCCTGATTGGTTTAGGACAGAAAATACTAAGCCATGGCTATTACTGCCATGCGTCTAAAAGCTTCATGTACTTCCATTCCTAATGCAGGAAAAATAACATCATACAATGTGATTTGACCACCATCCTCTAAGATTTCAAGAAGCAGGCATATACTGTGGCTTTCTAAGTCTCCTTCAAGACAGCCCTCAGGAAAACTAGGTAAGTTTAGCTTTTTTCTCATGTATGGGATTCAGTATGTAGACAATTATTGTGTAGTATCCTTTGGTTTAAAAAATACTGTTTTAAAAGACTTATGACTAAAGAACTTTATTTGGTCTTTGGTATAATTTATGAAAACAGTAATACTTAACAGTGGCCAACTTTTAAGGAATGTTCATTTGTGGCAAGTACTACACTAAATAAATCTTTAAAATGTCATATAAACACAGTGAGGTAGATATTATTATAATTTATATTTCATGTATTGGAAAGCTAAGATTTAGAAACTTTTAATTATTCACTTAGGTAGAAGTGCCTGATTCCTAAGTCTGTTCTTTAAACACTACATTATACGAGTTTATAAACTTTGACTCCTAAAAGGACTTTTTTTTTTTTTAGTTTAGAACTTCATCTCAGTCTTCAAAATATAAAAGAACATATTCGTATGATTTATTTATCATCAATACTGGAAAACTAGGGAAGTATTAATTTGATATTAGATTACCATCATGTAATACCATATGTGATTGAAAAAGTATTGCTCTCTATCAAAGTGACAAAAGAGTTCACCCTCAGGAAACAATTTAACTGAACTACTATACTCTTGAAATAAGTATGATAAAAATAAGAAAGTCTTGAAAAACATCCAAATCCATTTCACATGTGATTCTGGCAGGCCTCTCTTCATTTATTTGGCCTTTAGGATTTTCACATATTGATGATATGTCCACAAAACAAGGAAAAATAGCCATGACTGGAAGTGTGGATCTTATTTAAACACATAAAAATTCGAATTGCAATGCCCAATGTTCTGCCTGTTTTGTTTTTATTTGTCTTTTGAAGGGGTGGCCAAAAACCATAAATTTATTTAATGTGATAACTGGTAAAGTTGGGTGTTCTCCTTGAAAGGGTGTTGAGCTATCCTCTTTGTCTTCCAACTAAAATATCTTTGAAGTTAGAAAAGCCCACAGCAATGCTGAAAATTAACACAAATGATTTGAGGTCAGCATCTAGAAGGAGTTTCTATCAAGCTGATGAAATTATTGGAGGTGGAGAAAAACCGGAGTAGGATAAACTGATGTTCTGCCCCATGAGAGAGAGAATCCCTTCCTGCTTAAAAGAATGGAGTAAATATTGCATCCCTTTTCTGCTTACCACAACTGGACATGGAGCAATAAGGAAAATGAGCACCTTTCTTCTTCATGATTCTGCATTTCTGGGTTTCCAAAAGAATACTCCTCAAGCATCTTTACCATCATATTGGAACTTTAACTGCTAGAACACAGTAGAATAGGAAGAAGGTGTTCAGAATAGTGGGGAGGTGTGGCTAGACTGGCAGTGGTCCCTTTTACCTGCAGTCTTGAAAAACAAAGGGATACAAGAGGAAGATCCTGGAAGCACTGTGCTATGGACTGAATAGTGTTCCTCCAAATTCCCATTTTGAAGCCCTGGCCTCCACTGTGACAGTATTTGGAAATAGGGTCTTTACCAGGTAATTGAGGTTTTCTGAGTTCCTAAGAGTGGAGCTGTGATCCAATAGGATTAGTGTCTTTACAATAAAAAACACCAAAGAGCTCAGGCTTCCTTGCTTGTCCTTGTGTTTATCTTACTCTGTCTCCACCATGTGAGGACATACTGAAAAGGCAGCTGTTTGCAGGCCAAGAACAGAGCTTTCCCCAGAAATTCAATCAATGGGCAACTTGGTCTTGAATTTGCAGTGTCCAGAACTATAAGAAAATAAACGTTTTGTTTTGTTTTGTTTTGTTTTGTTTTGTTTAAGGCACCCAGCTTATAGTATTCTGTCATGGCAGCTGAAGTAGACTAGACATACTATTATACAAGGGACTGCCTTTTGTTATGAGTCTGTCACTTTAGCCTTATAGAGAACAAGGCAACAATTACAGGAACTGACTCCAGCTTAGCACTGTCAGTGAATCTCCTTTATGTTAAGAATTATAAAAACTTAATAAATAACATTAAAGAGTACCACAACAAATAGGGAGTAGAGTCACATTCATGAATATGAAATGCAATATTGTCAGGATATCAAGGCATTCCAAAATGAGTTAACAAGATTTTCTATAGCTCAGCAAGGTTTTTTGAAAACTTACATAGCACACCAATAGACCAAGATACTCACAAAGAGCACTTGGGAGAAAAACAAACCAACCAATCAACCTTGGGGAAATTGCTCTTATGATACTAAGACTTGGTATAGTACTTGTAAGACCAAGGTATTTGGTGCAAAGAAAGGCAAATAGACCGAAGTAGGAAGACCAGAACCAACAATTTTTTTTTCATTTATGAACCTAGATCCAAAGTTAATTAAAGAGATGGCAAATAGATGATAGAACAGAATCTTACAGCTAATATAATCAACAGTTTAAAAAACAAACAAACAAAGTATGAGCAGGATTAATCCCAGTAATTCAAGAAATATCAGGAAATCTATCCACACAATACACCATATTAAGGAATTAAAGAAGGAAAAGTGTAATATTATTTCAATACACTCTGAAAAAAAAATGGTAAAAGTTCACCATCGATTTTTTATTAAAATACTCAGAAAACTAGAAATAAAAATTTCCTAAATTTGTGAACAGCTATAGATCTAAAAGAACTACAACATTATGCAAAATGAAAAACCATAAACATATTCCAGTTAAAACTGTAATCAAAAAAAGAATGCTACTATCACCACTACCAAACATAAGACTTAAAGTCTTGTCCAGTGTTATATGCTAGGCAAAAGAAATGAGGTATAAACATTTATTTCCATATATGATTATCTCCATTGAAAACACAAAAGAATCAATAAACATTAAAATTAATAACAGAGTAAAATCGGGTTGGCATATATAAAGTCATTCCTCTATGTCAACAATGACCAAATAGATAAGATATTGATTATAGAAATATAAGGTAACATAAGATGCCACTCAAAGCAGCAATTATAAATATAAAATATCTATCATGACCAAACAGGGGAATAAACACCACTTTTAGTTTTTAAAGTGGAGGGAATTAAAGCTGTGAGTTTGTTTCAAAAGTGATAGAAGAGCTAAAAAGCAAGACGAGACAGCGATCTAACCCAGCTATCAGCAACAGAAAGAACCCATTCCCACTGCTAAGTAGGAGAAAGTGTTATGTCTGGAGCCCAGGGGCCAGGCTTACCAGGGAGTAACTGGAACCATGGTGGACCTGTCCAACAAGAACCGGAGCTTTGAAGAGGAGAGAGAGAGAAAATCACTGCGGCTTTTCTCTTCTTCCTGCCCTCTAATCTCCCACCACTGCTTCCACTCAACACAACCAAGCAGGAAGCAGCTGACATGGAAGTGTGAAAAGCTCAGCTTATCTCTCTAGGATTGCGGCTCCTATCAAGTGTACCCACTTCTGCAATTCTTGCCTCCAGGTTCTACTAAGAGCTTCCTCTGCTGGGTCCATCAGGCCTAAGGGCAGTACAGGCTTCAAGCTATTGCTCATAACTTGGCTCTTTCCATCTTTCGTTTCCCTTATCTTGCATAGGAGTCTATTGAACTTTTCAGTTAAATCCTCTGAGGTGCCATTTGCTTCCTGACTTATAAATGCCAAGTAGGAAATGTTAACTAACACATGCAACAGGAGAGAAACAAAAAACCAGAAATTTACTGAACTGTGTTCACAAACTGTGTTTTCTTCTGGAGTTATCTTCCATTGTCAGAAAAGCAAAATTTCAGACTGTAGATTAACAAGGAGAAGGTTCTTCCCCAAAATTTGAAATAAGATATAATTCAGTTATATATATATATATATATATATATATATATATATATATATATATATAACAAAACTAAATTCTCTTTTCAAAATTTCTTCTTCCAGTCAGGAAAGTACTTCAACACCAGTTTGACACTTGTGTTTCCCTAAGGAAAGGTCGAAGAGCTCTAAAAACAACCAAAAAATGAAATTTAAAAAGTCCTTTGTAGAACATATTGCACAAAGTGCTTCTAATAACTGGTTTCCAATAACTGTCAAACAGAAATCTTCTTTTTTATACTCTTGATTTTGAACTTTAAAAATGAATAATTTAGAGAGAACTAAGATTGTCATCTATAAATTTTATCATCCCTTCTTTGGATAACTATGGTATTATGGTTTAAAGGCATTCATAATAGATATCCTCATTCATTATAGATATTTGCAATTTCTGAACAAATTCCTTGGAAGAGTAAAAAGAGTTCTGTGTCAATTTCTTAGAAAAAGAGACTGTGAATTAAATCATTTTTATATGCAGGGAAATAATCCAAATCTACCAATACTAATGGCATATGCCACTTTTAGGATTAGAGTTCTACTCCTATTCTTCAAATACCTCTACCTTTATTCTCAAGACCCTGCCACCAACCTAAGCAGACCCCTTTTCCAAAAACGTTTTTCCTCCCTATCTCATTGGCTAATAAATAAAGTGTTATTATACTGACTGTCAATTTTAAAAAATAAAGTGAATTTCATAAAGATTGGTAGTATATGGTCAGGCTACTTTGGGTAGATATTTCACTATTTCTCCTCTTGGTGAGATTTCAAGCCATTTTGGTCACAAAAAGGGGTAGGAAAGTTCTTTAGATCCTTGAGAAGTCTACATTTCCCTGAAAGAGTATTCTTCAGGGCCTTTTACAGTGAAAAAGAGAAAGTCGATGATGAATTTAAAAACCCACTAATGCAACAATCTACATTGCATGTTTTAAATATATCTAAACTGAGAGCCCCCTCTTCAACACAAGGTATTTTCACTGCAGTTTACTTTGTAGAGGAGCAGTTACTAGATAGAGCTAAAAGTTAAAAAAAAAAAAAAAAATCTATGAATGGGGCCCCTGGGTGGCTCAGTGGGTTAAAACCTCTGCCTTTGGCTCAGGTCATGATCCCCCGGTCGTATGACCAAGCCCCACATCGGGCTCTCTGCTCCATGGGGAGCCTGCTTCCTCCTCTCTTCCTCCTCTGCCTGCCTCTCTGCCTACTTGTGATCTCTGTCTGTCAAGTAAATAAATAAAATCTTTTTTAAAAAATCCCTGAAATAATAACTCAACCTTGAAAGTTATTCTTTTTCATTAGGTTAAGTAATTTCATCCAGGATTGTGTCTTACGATGTTTCATCATTTTTCCTCTAAGAAGGAAAATAAGAGTTCTATTTTGAGTTCAGGGATTCTAAGCAATTCCTTCAACTGAGTGTGCTAGTTATAAGGTAGAGGTAGAATATAGGCTTATTTCCCATTTTACTAGAAATTTGTTCATTTTCTTGTGTTTAAAATATCCTATTAAATGCTCTGAAAAGAAAGAAACACAAATGCTTGGAGCAAGGTGTGTCCATGAATGGTGCTGCATCTGTTGATGTTTTTAAGGAACACCATGCCCTCATAGGAAATCACACCCACAGTACAGCCTTACAGATTTGGCCCCATCTGTAGAAGCAACCTGACAATTTTAAATTAATTCTATAATTGCTGGTGAGTGCTCATATATTATAGAAAATTATTTTATATAATTCAATTTTAAATGTGTCTTTAAGAATATTTGTTTTAAAAGGGGGGGGGGCTCCTGGGTGGCTCAGTTGGTTAAGCATCTGCCTCTGCCTTTGGCTCAGGTCATGATCCCAGGGTCCTGGGTTCGAGCCCTGCATGAGGCTCCCTGTTCAAGGGGTAGCCTGCTTCTCCCTCTCCTTCTGCCTGCTTCTCCCCTGCCTATGCTTTCTTTCTCTGTCAAATAAATAAATAAAATATTTTTTTAAAAAGTCACCTAAAAAAGGAGCATTGATTATAATAATTCATCAGAGAAGCAGCAAAGTAGGAAATAAGGGCAGGAAGGGTTTTTCAGTGAGAGAGAAGAAAAGGTTCTGTGAGATTAACAATGACAGAGATGAATGGAAGTTGTGGTCCAAAAGCAGAATTTCAGAGCTAGGAATCTATACCAGAAATGAAGAGCCAAAGAAACTGTTGGAAAATGAGGAGGGTGATAAAACTATGGAGTCAGTATATTGGAAAAGTTATAAGCACAGACACTGAAATAACCAAAGAAAAGGATAGAACAGGGAGTGTAGAAAAATACAGCAAGAAAACAGGGGTATAAATGATGTTAATAAAAACAATATCCTTGGAGCACCTGAATGGCTCAGCTGATAAAGCAGCCCACTCTTGATTTCAGCTCAGGTCATGATCTCAGGGTCCTGGGATCAATCCTTTTGTGGTCAGGCTCCACACTCAGTGGGGAGTCTGTTTCCCCTCTCCCTCTCCCTCTGCCTCTCCCCTGGCTTGTGCTGTCTCTCTCTTTCTCTCTCAAATAAATAAATCTCAAATAAAACAAAATAAAATAAAATAAAATAAATCTTTTAAAAATAACAAAAATAAAAGAAACTTTTAAACTTTCAGATCATTAACTATGTTGACTTTAAAAGAGAACACTTTAATCCATCATCTGTATCCAAAACTTCTAAATCAAAATGTTCTATAAAGTGCACACAAAATAAATTACTCTAACTTTAAATATGCTTAACAATTTTTCTTCAAATTTGGCTTCCTTTTCATTTCTCATTAAGAGCTGAAATCCTGCCAATGTTGAAGTGTGTAGTTATACCTATTTTTAGTTAAAGTTTAAAAGACATTTTTATTATCTTTTTCATTATCTCCCCAAGCAAAAACACTTAAGGAAACCTGTTCAAGTTTCCCCTAAAGAGGCAAGGATTTTGTTCAAGCATGACGAATTTCACCTCACCACCATTCTTTAGTTAATTTTTCCAGTAAAAATTATTTTTATTTTCTTCTCTTCCTTTTCATTAGATAAGAGATGCAATATGGGGGAAAATATAGTCTTTAAATCAATTCTTTAAACTTATTTCTTTACATTTAAATTAAACTACTTTGTTTATTAAGTACTTATAATGCAACATCTGAAGACTAGATTACAGATGAGGTTTAGCTATATAGGAAAAGACTGACCTCTAAAACTAAGCAGGTAGGAAGAGGCTGGTATATTCTTTCTGTTTAAATCATGTCTATAAATGATCACCAATCAATCTTTCTCACCTTTGAGAAATACTTTCAATATTTATTTTATGTAGTTTATTTTAGAAAAACAAGATCTATTTAATGTGCCTTTTTATGCCTTTTTAAGCTACATATTCTCCTCCCTTTATTCTAAACCTTATTACCCTCTTATCAATCTCACACCTCAACACATATCACACTAAATTCAGTCTTTTGGAGTCTTTTCCACTTCTGCAATTTTGATAAATACTAACTAATCACTAATAAGTAGAAATCATTGTAAATTAATTTGAACTGACGGTTGCTATACCCAAAGTATGGAAGGCAAAAGCAAATCATCTAAACTGATCTGCAATGTTTAATAAATCTAATCATATGACTACAGTATTATGTATATATATTATGTGTTTTGTGTGTGTGTGTGTGTGTGCTTACTTCCACCAAAAAGCATGTTCAAAAATTTTCATATAAATGTTATTCAGGATATCCAAAAACTGAGATGAATCTAAATGTATCTCAACCAGCTAAAAAGTGACCCATTATGTGGTCTATTCTGGAGAAAGTTCCACGTGCACTTAAGAAGAATGAGTATTCTGCTGTTTTAGGGTAGAATATTCTGTATATATCTATGAGGTCCATCTAGTCCAATGTGTCACTCAATGCTCTTGTTTCTTTATTGATTTTCTGCTTGGATGAGGCATGTTAAGATCCCCTACTATTTATGTATTCATATCAATATGACTCTTTATCTTGACTAACAGTTATATTATGTAGTTGGCTATGTCCATATCGAGGGCATAAATATTTACAATTGTTAGATCTTCTTGGTGGATAGACCCTTTAAGAATGATGTAGCGTCCTTCTTTATCTCTGCCGGTAGTCTTTAGTTTAAAATCTAATTTATCTGATATGAGAATCGCTACCCCAGCTTTCTTTTGAGGCATGAAAGATGCTGCTCCATCACTTCACTTTCAGTCTGAATGTACCTTTAGGTTCCAGATGGGTCTCAACCCATGGAATGGGAGAAGATACTTACAAATGACACTACAGACAAAGGGCTGATATCCAAGATCTAAAAAGAACTACTCAAACTCAACACACAGAAAAGAGATAATTGCATCAAAAAATATACAGAAGACATGAACAGATAATTCTCCAAAGAAGACATATAAATGGCTAACAGACACATAAAAAAATGTTCATCATCATTAGCCATCAGGGAGATTCAAATCAAATCCACACTGAGACACCACCTTATATCAGTTAGAATGACCAAAATTAACAAGACAGGAAACAAGTGTTGGAGAGGATGTGGAGAAAGGGGAACCCTCTTATACTGTTGTTGGGAATGCAAGTTGGTGCAGCCACTTTGGAAAACAGTGTGGAGATTCCTTAAGAAAGGAAAAATAGAGCTACCTTATGACCTTGCAATTGCACTACTGGGTATTTACCCCAAAGATAAAGATGTAGTGAAAAGAAGGGCCATCTGTACCCCAATATTCATAGCAGCAATGGCCACAGTCGCCAAACTGTGGAAAGAGCCAAGATGCCCTTCAACAAATGGATAAAGAAGATATGGTCTATATATACAATGGAGTATTATGCCTCCATCAGAAAGGATATATACCCAACTTTTGTATCAACATGGACAGTACTGGAGAATATTATACTGAGTGAAATTAGATGAAGAGAGAGAGTCAATTCTCATATAGTTTCACTTACTTGTGGAGCATAAGGAATAAAATGGAGGACATTGGGAGAGGGAGAGGAAAGATGAGTTGGGGGAAATTGGAGGAGGAGACAAACCATGAGAGACTGAGGACCCTGAGAAACAAACTGAGGCTTTTGGAGGGGAGAGGTTTTGGGAGGGTTGGGTGTGCTTGATCATGGGTATTAAGGAGGATACGTATTGCATGGTACATTGGGTGTGGTGCATAAACAATGAAATTTGGAACACTGAAAAATGTTTTTTAAAAAACAGGCTCAAAAGTAACAATGAAATATTATGTTACAGTAAAAAAGAACACAAATAAAAATGTTCAGCAATGGGGCAGGATACAATAAAAAGATTTTTAAAAATCAACAGTACTGGGAGTGGAGTCAAGATGGTGGAGGAGTAGCAGGCTGAGATGACATCAGGTCGCAGGAGTTCAATTTAGATATTTATCAAACCATTCCAAACACCTACAAATCCAACAGGAGATTAAAGAGAAGAAGAGTAGCAATTCTAGGAACAGAAAATCAACAACTTTCTGAAAGGGAGGACCTGCAACAGGAAGAAACAGGAAGATAGACCATGTGAAGAGGGGTCAGCTCCTGGCAAGTGGTGGAGCAACAGAGCACAAAATCAGAACTTTTAAAAGTATATTCCACTAAGGGACATCACTCCAGAGACTAAGCAGGGGTGGAACCCTCACAGAGACCGCATGATCTCAGGTCCCGTAGGGTCACCAAAGGATTGGGAGTGTCTGAGTGTAGCAGAGCTCGCAGGTATTACAGCGGGGAAGCCAGCTACAGTGACAGAGCTGAGGAATGAGCTGTCAGCTTGGGGTTACCTTAAACTGTGATCTGTGGCACAGTTGGACCACTGCTCTTTCAGCAGGGACCCCATAAGTGGCAGATTCAGGGAGATTCACCTTCCTTCTCTGGAGGCAGGAATCTGCTGGGTTTGGAGACACCAAATAGGACTGTGTGCGAGAGACAGAAACGCTTGGTCACAAGCCGTGTGAGCTCGGAGTGTGGCCAGAGACCAGGGAGATGGGAGTGGTTGATGACTTTTCTCCAAGGGCACACTAAGGAGTGGGGCTCTGAGATCTTAGCTCCTCTGGGCCAGAGATTGGGAGGCTGCCATTTTCATTCCTATCCTCCAGAGCTTTACTGAAAGTGTTCAGGGAACAAAAGCTCCAGAAAGCAAACCGGAGCAGATCACTTAGCCTGGCCCCTGGCCTCAGGCAAAGACATTTGAGAATCATGGCAACAGGTCCCTCCCCCAGAAGATCAGCAAGAACATTCAGCCAAGACCAAGCTCACTGATCAAGGACAACAGCAAAATTACAGAGGAGGGGAAAGCAAAGCATGGCATTCATGGCTTTCTCTCCATGATTCTTTGGTCTTGCAATATTAATAATTTTTTTAATTTTATTTTTTTCTTATTCTGATTTTTTTAACCTTTACTCTTTCCTCTTTTAATGTTTCTAACTAGTTTATCTTAACAATACCTTTCTTAAAAAATCTTTTTGAACCTTCATTATTATAGTCATATTTTACCCTTCATTGTATCTAACTTTATCTTTGTATATGTATAGGGTTTTCTCTTCTAAAAATTTCTGGGATACAACTTCTTCTAATAGATCAAAATATACCCTAAATCTACCACAGGGCTTTGTTCTAGTCTCCAGCCTGAGAAAATTCTCTCCACTTTCTTTTTCTTTATTCCCCCAACCAACTTATTAACTTCTTTTTTAGAATTTTTTTAAAATTTTCATCTTTACAGTACTATTTTCCATCACTTCATCATTTTACCCTTATTTTTGTATGTATATATACATATGTATGTATATACATATATGTGTATAAATTTTTGTATGTGTATATATATATATACATATATATATATGTATACACACACACACACATACATACAAAATATATATACATATATATAAGTTTTTCTTTCTTTAAAATTTTGGGAGGTAATTTCTTATAAGAGACCAAAATACACCCAAAATCAAGTGGGTGGCTCTGTTCTATTCACCAATCTAATATATATTTATTTTTTATTTTTTTGAACTTCTTTTTACACACTTTCTTCTCCCCACAATTTGGGGTCCCTTCTGATTTGGTTAATGCACATTTTTCTGTGGCCTTTGCCACCCTTTTAGTGTTTTATTCTCTCCTTCATATATTCTTATCTGATAAAATGACAAGGTGGAAAAATTCACCACACACACACAAAAAAAGAAAGAACAAAAGGCAATACTGAAGTCTAGGGACCTAATCAATGTGGACATTGGTAATATGTCAGATCTAGAGTTCAGAGTTCTCAAGGTGCGAGCTGGGCTCCAAAAAGGTATGGACGATATTAGAGAAACCCTGTCTAGAGAAATAAAAGCCCTTTCTGGGGAAATAAAAGAACTAAAATCTAACCAAGCTGAAATCAAAAAAGCTATTAATGAGGTGCAATAAAAAATGGAGGCTCTTTCTGCTAGGATAAATGAAACAGAAAAGAGAATTAGTGATATAGAAAACCAAATGACGGAGAGTAAAGAAGCTGAACAAAAGAGAGACAAACAACTACTAGACCACAAGGGGAGAATTTGAGAGATAAGTGATACCATAAGATGAAACAATATTAGAATAATTGGGATTCCAGAAGAAGAAGAAAGAGAAGGGGGGGCAGAAGGTATATTGGAGTGAATTATTGTAGAGGATTTTGCTAATATGGCAAAGGGAACAGGCATCAAAATCCAGGAGGTGCAGAGAAGCCCTTCAAAATCAATAATAATAGGTCCACACCCCATCATCTAATAGTAAAACTTACAAGTCTTAGTGACAAAGAAAAAATCCTGAAAGTGACCCAAGACAAGAAATCTGTAACATACAATGGTAAAAATATTAGACTGGCAGCAGACTTATCCACAGAAACCTGGCAGGCCAGAAAGAACTGGCATGATATATTCAGAGCACTAAATGAGAAAAATATGCAGCCAAGAGTACTATATCCAGCTAGGTTATCATTGAAAATAGAAGGAAAGATAAAAATCTTCCAGGGCAAACAAAAATTAAAAGAGTTTGTGAACACCAAACCAGCTCTACAGGAAATACTGAAAGGGGAGCTCTAAGCAAAGAGAGAGCTTAAAAGTTGTACACCAGAAAGGAACAGAGACAATATCCAGAAAAAGTCACCTTATAGGCAATACAATGTCACTAAATTCCTATCTTTCAATAGCTATCCTGAATGTAAAATGGGCTAAATGTCCCAATCAAAAGACACAGGGTATCAGAATTGACAAAAAAAAAAAAAAAAAAAAAAAAAAATCCATCATTATGCTGTCTACAAGAAACTCATCTTAGACCTAAAGGCACCTCCAGATTTAAAGTGAGGGGGAAAACAATTTACCATGTTAATGGACATCAAAAGATGGGGTGGCAATCCTTATATCAGATAGATTTTAAGACAAAGACTATAATTAAGAGATGAGGAAGAATACTATATCATACTCAAAGGGTCTGTCCAACAAGAAGATCTAACAATTTTAAATATCTATGCCCCTAATATGGGAGTAGCCAACTACATAAACCAATTAATAACAAAATCAAAGAAACGTATTGACAATAATACAATAATAGTGGGGGATTTTAACATCCCCCCATTGAATTGGACAGATCATCCAAGCAAAAGATAAACAAGGAAATAAAGGCCTTAAATGACACACTGGACCAGACAGATATCACAGATATATTCAGAACGTCCCATCCCAAAACAACAGAATACATATTCTTCTCTAGTGCACATCAAACATTCTCCAGAATAGATCACAAATCAGGGGTCACAAATTTGGGTCAAAAATCAGGTCTCAACCAGTACCAAAAATTTAGATCATTCCCTGCATATTTTAAGACCACAATGCTCTTAAGCTAGAACTCAATCACAAGAAGAAATTTGGAAAGAATCCAAATACATGGAAGCTAAAGAGCATCCTACTAAAGAATGAATGGATCAACCAGGAAATTAAAGAAGAATTGAAAAAATTCATGGAAACAAATGACAATGAAAACACAACTGTTCAAAATCTGTGGGACACAGCAAAGGCAGTCCTGAGAGGAAAATATATAGCGATACAAGCCTTTCTCAAGAAACAAGAGAGGTCTCATATACACAACCTAACCTTATACCTAAATGAGCTGGAGAAAGTACAGCAAAGAAAGCCTAAACCCGGGCACCTGGGTGGCTCAGTAGGTTAAGCCGCTGCCTTCGGCTCAGGTCATGATCTCAGGGTCCTGGGATGGAGCCCCACATCGGGCTCTCTGCTCGGCAGGGAGCCTGCTTTCTCCTCTCTCTCTGCCTGCCTCTCTGCCTGCTTGTCATCTCTCTCTGTCAAATAAATAAATAAAATTTAAAAAAAAAAAAGAAAAAGAAAGCCTAAACCCAGCAGAAGAAGAGAAATAATAAAGATCAGAGCAGAAATCAATGAAATAGAAACCAAAACACAACAGAACAAATCAACAAAACTAGGAGCCAGTCCTTTGAAAGAATTAATAAGATTGATAAACCTCTGGCCAGACTTATCAAAAAGAAAAGAGAAAGGACCCAAATAAAATCATGAATGAATGAGGAGAGATCACAACCAACACCAAGAAATACAAACAATTATAAAAACATATTATGAAAAAAAAGAACATATTATGAGCAACTCTATGCCAGCAAATTTGACAATCTGGAAGAAATGGATGCATTCCTAGAGACATATAAACTACCACAAATGAACCAGGAAGAAATAGAAAACCTGAATAGACCCATAACCAGTAAGGAGATTGAAGCAGTCATTAAAAATCTCACCACAAACAAGAGCCCAGGGCCAGACAGCTTCCCAGGGGAATTCTACCAAGCATTTAAAGAAGAATTAATTCCTATTCTCCTGAAACCGTTCCAAAAAAAAAATAGAAATGGAAGGAAAACTTCCAAACTCATTTTATGAGGCCAGCAATACCTGGATCCCAAAACCAGACAAAGACCACACCAAAAAAGAGAATTACAGACAAATATCCTTGATGAACACAGGTTCAAAAATTCTCACCAAAATACTAGCCAAAAGGAATTAATAGTACATTAAAAGGATTATTTACCATAACCAAGTGGGATTTATTCCAGGGCTGCAAAGTTGGTTCAACATCTGCAAATCAATGTGATATAATACACTAATCAAAGAAAGAATAAGAACCATATGATGCTCTCAATAGATGCTGAAAAAGCATTTGACAAAGTACAGCACCCTTTCTTGATCAAAACTCTTCAAACTGTAGGGATAGAGGGTACATACCTCAATATCATCAAATGATATTTGGGTTTATGGGTTTATGTGTTTATGAAAGACCCATAGTGAACATCATTCTCAATGGAGAAAAACTGAGAGCTTTTCTATTAAGGTCAGGAACACAGTAGGAATGTCGATTATCACCACTGCTATTCAACATAGTACTAGAAGTCTTAGCCTCAGCAATCAGACAACAAAAGGAAATTAAAGGCATCCAAATTGGCAAAGAAGAAGTCAAACTATCACTCTTTGAAGATGATCTGATACTTTATGTGGAAAACCCAAAAGACTCCACTCCAAATCTGCTAGAACTCATACAAGAATTCAGTAAAGTGTCATGACATAAAATCAAAGCACAGAAATCAGTTGCATTTTTCTACACCAACAACAAGACAGAAGAAAGAGAAATTAAGGAGTCAATACCATTTAAAATTGAACCCAAATCCATAAGATACCTAAGAATAAACCTAACCAAAGAGGCAAAGAATCTGTACTCAGAAAACTATAAAGTATCCATGAAAGAAATTAAGGAAGACACAAAGAAATGGAAAAATGTTCCATGTTCATGGATTAGAAGAACAAATACTGTGAAAATGTCTACACTACCTAAAGCAATGTACATGTTTAATATAATCCTTACCAAAATACCATCAACTTTTTTCAAAGAAATGGAACAAACAATCCTAAAATTTATATGGAAGCAGAAAAGACCTCGAATAGCCAGAGGAATGTTGACAAAGAAAGCCAAAGTTGGTGGCATCACAATTCTGGACTTTAAGCTCTATTACAAAGCTATCATCATCAAGACAGTATGGTACTGGCACAAAAACATATACATAGATGAATGGAATAGAATAGAGAGTCCAGAAAGAGACCCTCAACTCTATGGTCAACTAATCTTTGACAAAGCAGGAAAGAATGTCCAATGGAAAAAAAAAAAAAAAAAAACCAGTCTCTTCAACAAATGGGGTTGGGAAAATTGGACAGCCACATGCAGAAAAATGAAACTAGACCATTTCCTTACACCACACACAAAAATAGACTCCAAATGCATGAAACACCTCAATGTGAGAAATGAATCCATCAAAATCCTTGAGGAGAACATAGGCAGCAACCTCTTCGACCTCAGCCACAGCAACTTCTTCCTAGAAACATCACCGAAGGCAAGGAAAGCAAGGGCAAAAATGAACTATTGGAACTTCACCAAGATCAAAAGCTTTTGCACAGCAAAGGAAAATAGTCAACAAAACCAAAAGACAGAGTGGGAGAAGATTTGCACAAATGACTTATCAGATAAAGGGCTAGTATACAAAAAATCTATAAAGAATTTATCAAATTCAATACCCCAAGAACAAATAATCCAATCAAGATATGGGCAGAGGACATGAACAGACATTTCTGCCAAGAAGACATCCAGATGGCCAACAGATACATGAAAAAGTGCTCCACATCACTCGGCATCAGATGGAAAAAAATGTAGTGGTTGCTTGGGCCTGGAAGGTTTTGGAGGTGAAGAGTGTTAGGCAAGAATGAGAATGATTGCTAATGTGTGTGGGATTTCTTTTGGGGGTGGTAAAAATGTTTGAAAATTGGATTTTGGTGATAGTTGCATAAGTGTTTGAATATGCAAGGAAATGTTTGAGCTATGTACTTTAAATAGGTGAATTTTATCTTATGTGGAATAGATGTCAATAAAGCTATTTTTTTTTATTACAAAAGAACAAGACCCAACTATAACAACATCATAAATAAATCTCAGAGGCATAGTGAGCAAAAGAAATACAAATCAAAACCACAATGAGATACCATCTCATGCCAGTCAGAATGGCTAAAATTAATAAGTCAGGAAATGACAGATGCTGGTGAAGATGCAGAGACAGGAGAACCCTTCTATACTGTTGGTGGGAATGCAAGCTGGTGCAGCCACTCTGGAAAACAGCATGAAGGCTCCTCAAAAAGTTGAAAATAGAGCTACACTACGACCCAGCAATCACAGTACTGGATATTTACCCTAAAAATACAAATGTAGTTATCCGAAGGGGCACGTGTACCCAAATCTTTATAGCAGCAATGTCCACAAGAGCCAAACTATGGAAAGAACCTAGATGTTCATCAACAAATGAATGGATAAAGAAGATGTGGTATATGTATATAAAAATGGAATACTATGCAACCATCAAAAGAAATGAAATTTTGCCATTTGCAACAACATGGATGGAACTAGAGAGTATTATGCTGAGTGAAATAAGTCAATCCAAGAAAGACACTTATCATATGATCTCCCTGATATGAGGAATTTGAGAGGCATCTTGGGTGGTTTGTGGGCTAGGGAAGGAAAAAGTGAAACAAGATGGAATCGGGAGGGAGACAAACCACAAGAGACTCTTGACTTCACAAAACAAACTGAGGGTTGCCGGGGGGAGGGGTGAGGGAGAGGGTGGTTGGGTTGTGGACATTGGAGATGGTATGTGCTATGGTGAGTGCTGTGCATGTGTAAACCTGGCGATTCACAGACCTGTGCCCCTGGGGCTAATAATACATTACATGTTAATAAAAATAAAAAATTTTTTTTAAATCAATAGTACTTCCATAAAATAGCTGTGAACAACCCAATAATGAAATCAAGAAACAATCTCATTTATAACAACAACAAAGAAATTTATGAAATTTAACAAAAGAAGTATAGGACACATACAATAAAATCTATTGAAAGTTGTTGAACGAAATGAAATAAGATCCATACATATGGAAAGATACTTCATGTTCATGGTGCAGAGAAGTTAACATTGTTGAGATGAAAATACTCTCTGACCTATTCCACCACTTCAGCATAAACCCTATTAAAATCCCAGCTTTGTTTTTGAAAAAAAATATTGACAGTCTGGACTCAGAATAGCCAAAATGATCTTGAAAAAGGACAACACAGTTGAAGGAATTACATTCTCTGGTTTCAAAACCTACTACAAATAATATGGTACTCACATTAAAAAAGACATAAAGATCAATGGGACAGAATTGAGTGTCCAGGAATAAACCCTCATGTTTATGGTCAATTGATTTTGAGAAGGGTACCAAGACAATTCAGTGGGAAAAGAAGTGTGTTTCCAAAAAATACTGCCTAAGAATTTTGATATATACATGCAAAGGAGAATTTGGATCTCCACCTCATACCATATACCAAAATTAACTCAGTATAGATCATGTACCCTAATATAATGTTAAAACTGTAAAATTCCTAGAAGAAAACATCAGAGTAAATATTCATGACTTTGAATTAAGCAATGATTTTTTCTATGTGTTACCAAAAACACAACAACAAAAGAAAATAGATAATTGGACTTCATTAAAATTTTAAAATTGTGTGCATCAAAGACACTATCAAGAAAGTGAAAAGACAATCTATAGAATGGGAGAAAATACTTCTAAGCCATATACCCAAAAAGGTCCTGTATCTTGAATACATAAAAAAAACTTTTAATTCAATGATAAAAAGGCAAAAACCTCAAGTTTTAAACTAGGTTAAGTGAGCCAAATAAACATTTCTCTAAAGATATATAAATGGCCAACAAGTGCAGGAAAGATATCCAGCATCATTAATCTCTAGGAAAATGTACATCAAACCACAATGAGATACTACCTCATACCCACTAGGACTGCTGTAATCAAAAAGATGGACAATAACTAGTGTTGGTAACTATGTGGAGAAGTCAGAATTCATATGTTGCTCTGGACATGTACAATAGTGCAGTCACTTTGGAAAACAGTTTGGTGCTTCTTTAAAATGCTAAGCATTCATAATAACCAAACAATTGCATCCCTAGGTATAGACCTTAAGAAATGAGAATGTATGTCCACATAAAAACTTGTATAATAATGTTCAAGCATTATTTTGAAAAGTAAAAAAAAGAAAAAAAAAGGTTACAATCTAAGTGCCCATCAACTGATAATAAATAAATAAATATAATATGGTATAATAATAAAATGAAATCTTATTCAGCAATAAAAAAGAAATACTAATATATGCCAAAAGAAAGGTAAACCTTGAAAGCATTAATCTAAGTGAAAAAGGTCAGTCACAAAGGACTACATATTTTATTAATCTGTTTTCTTGAAGTGTGCAGAATAGGACATTTGTAGAGATGGAAATTAATGTAGTGGTTGCTTGGAGCCTGGAAGGTTTGGGAGGTGAAGGGTGTTAGGCAAGAATGAGAATGATTGCTAATGTATGTGGGATTTCTTGTGAGGGTGGTAAAAATGTTTGAAAATTGGATTTTGGTGATAGTTGCATAAGTGTTTGAATATGCAAGGAAATGTTTGAGCTATGTACTTTAAATAGGTAAATTTTATCCTATGTGGAATGGATGTCAATAAAGCTATTTTTTTTTTTTTTACAAAAGAACAAGACCCAACTATAACAACATCATAAATGAATCTCACAGGCATAGTGAGCAAAAGAAGCCAGACACAAGAGTATATATAGAATGTGAATCCATTTGCATGAAGTTCAAGAACTGATAAAATCAATCAAATAACAATAAAAGCCAGAATATTGATTACCTGTGGAAGAATAAGTGCAGACCGAGGAAAGGCATAAGAAAAACTTCTGAGCTGCTAAAAATGTTCTATATCTTGATTTGGATGTTTGTTACATAGGCATACATGTATATGAATATTTCATCAGTCTCTATGTTTAATTTTAGTGCACTTTAATGTGCCTTATAGTTTGTAAATTGTACCTCAATTAAAAAGTTGAAATAAATAAAACAACTGTGTATTTTAGCACTTTCTGGGTCAACAAGACATAGTAAAACAGTAGATTCATATGCTGTTAAGAAGACAAGACTTAGGGACGCCTGGACGGCTCAGTCTTGAAGGGTCTTCCTTCAGTTCTGATCATGATTGCAAGGTGTTGGGATCAAGCCCTGCATTGGGCTACCTGCTCAGTGAAGATCCTGATTCTCCCTCTCCTTATGCTCCACCCCCTGCTTGTGCTGTCCCTCTCTCTCTCTGTCAAATAAATAAACAAAATCCTTAAAAAAAAAAAAAAAAAGGAGACAAGTTTCAGAGTTGAAAATCCTTTCTTCCAATATTGTTCCCCATTACTTGGCTAGAAGGTTTTGTGTAAATTATTTAATATGCATGATTGTCTCAGTGTTCAAATGAAGATGATGATAATATCTACCTGAAAGTCACCTTGGTAGAGATTGCATATGAATGTATTTCATGAACTGCTCATGTGAGTAGATTTACTATAACTCCATGGAGAATGCAAAATTAATGTATTTTCAAATAAACATCCATAGGGATGTTCTAGAATTTTCTTAACTTAGACTTCTAGTATAACAACTCTTACTATGTTATGCTTTGTCTAAAATATTTGAACACTATGTGATACAGATGTAAAAGAAATAGTCCAGTGGAACTCATGGCCATATTTTCTTTCCTCCATTTCCAAATGAAGATTCCTTCATGAAGACCCATGGGAGAAATTCTATATTTTTATATCACTTGATCACTTATTTGTTCCTTCATTTATGGAAATGGATTTTTTTTTTGAGGTGCCTGAAAAGAAAAAAACATTAAACAAGTGTGGCCTGTACCTAACAAGGAATGGGAATTTTCCACATATATCTTGGACCTTACTTGTCACTCTTCACTTTATTCTATCCTTCCACTCATATTCTCTCTCTGCTTCAGTTCTCTCCCTTACTCTAACTTAGCTTTATTACATTGTATATATTTTAGAGGTCCATTTCAGCTCACCCTTAGAAAGGGAAATTATAATAAGCTAACAACAGCAATAGCAAAACAACTTAGTTGAATAAGAATCCAATTTGTTAATCAACTCCACTTAAATGTCAAACACATAGCAGCTCAAGATACCCATAAATGGAGACAGAGATGCCCAATTCCACAGAATTTGCTAAAGGAGCATTTTTGGTGAGCATAAAGGCGCATTTTAATACCAGAACTCTACTGACCAGAATGGAATCCTCAGAGGGCCAGGGATTTTGTACATTTTGTTTACTTCTCTAACCCCAGTGTAGGAACAGTGCCTGCCTCATGGTAAGCACTTAATTAGGGTTTGTTGAATTAATTAGTATAGTCTATAAAATGTAGTTTTTCATTTCCTCAAATCCATGGTTACAATTACAGCAAATTTCTTACAAACTATCATGAAAATGTCAGGCACATACGGATGGTTTATGTGAGAGGCAGAATTAAATGAAAAGTACCTCACATATTGGGCAAACCAGATATTCTATTAGTATTTTTTTAATGGAAGTTTTTTTCCAGTGGAAGTGATAACATGAATTCAATATGGAATTTTCCATGCAAAATGCTTGCTGCTCTAAATTCTACAAATAAGATGCTCAATTATTCTCTCACAGAAATATAGTTTTACCATAAAGTAATATAAAACCTATTTTCTTATAAAATAAGTCATGCCTTTAAATCAGGCAGTGATCTTGTTATTTCAATTTTATATGAAGCATTTATGCTGCACATTATAAGAAAGAAAGGAACTTCTTAAAAAGACATTTAAGGATGGGTAGAACAGAAGAATGGAGAATGGCAATAAAATATTGTAAGCTGGAAAGCAGATGGGTGAGTGTAATCAAGTTAGCAGGAACTGAAGCCTGAGCTAGGAACAGGGAACACTGAGAACCAACCTAATCCACACCACAGAATTCTCACAGGACTCAGAAACTGGCAACAACAGACATTTCTGGAAAGGGGTGAAGGAGGGAGAAGCTTAAAATAAAAATGATTGTGTATAAGCGTTGTAAGAAAGTTATTACTCTTCCAGACACTCCGTCACTACAGGCCACTGAATGAAAACTCTTCTCTCACCTTAGCAAACTATATATATTTTTTTCTCTAGAAGAGGCAAATGGAAAGGTTTTGTAACAGGAAGGCCAGACACTGTTGTAAGTATAACCTCTGAACCAAAAATGAGGACTAAGGGAAAATATGCCTCTTGAAGGCAGATGTTCCCAATCTTCAGAACACTGGCAGCCAGGTCATCATGCTCCAAGCAGAAAATCAGAAAACTCTCCTCCAGGGAATCCAACTAGCCCAAGAACAAAGATATAAGAAGTTCACATTGGAGTGTCCCAGTAAAAAACAAACAGACCATTCCATCTTCAAGTTAAATGTCAACTAGCCCCACTCAGGGGTCAAGAGCTTAGAGTTAGCCTGTAGCATGGAAAAACCTGACTGATTTTTGTATATTGATCTTCTACCCTATAACCTCTGTAAATAACTTAATAGTTGTAGATAATACTGGTTTGTTGACTCCTTTAAATGTTCTACCCAATCAATCATGTCGTTTATGACTAGAGATCATTTTACTTCTTTACTTATCTTTGTGCCTTTTATTTCCTTTCTTGCCTAATTGTGAAGGCTAGACGCTCCAGTTCAATGTTGAATGGAAGAGTTGAAAGTCAGCGTCCTTGCCTTGTTCCTGATCTTAGGGAGCAAGTATTTAATGGTTTAACATTAAATATGATGTGAGCAATAGGTTTTTCAGCCTCTAACTGGTAAAATTACCTTTGTTTCTAATTTGATTAAATGTGCTATCATGAATGGCTATTGATTTTTTTCAAATACTTTTCTACATTTATCAATATATTTTCTCCTTTTTCCTGTTAATATAGTAAACTGATTTTCAAATATGAAATCACCTCTGCATTCCTGGAATTTGTTTATCAACATTTTGTTAAGAAACTTTATGTTTATAGTCATGGGTTATACTGTGTGTGCATGTGTGTGTGTTTAACTATCTTTCCTTTTTTTACATATTTTTAATGCTTCTGTCTGGCTTGGATGTCAGGGTGTTATTGACCTCATAAATGAGTTTATTGGGGCCATTGGCCTCCATTTTCTGAAAGATTTTATGTAATATTGGCATTATTTCTGCCTTAAATATTTAATAGAACTATTTGAACCACCCCGGCCTGGGTTTTCCATCTTTAAAACAGACATCCACACCTTCAAGGATTGCTCCTGATTTGACATTACAATCAACTAGCAAGCTTTGAAGAAATATGCCCCAATAGCAGAGGTTTAGAATTAATTGGTCTGTGGTGTTCCTAAGCATCATTATTTTTTTTAACCCTCTAAGTTGTTTTAATTATGCTCAAGAATGAAGAATCTCTCCTGTAACATGAAAGCTAGAGACAAAAACCACAAGAGAAGAGCAAACTGAAAGAAAGAGAGACTGTGCAAGTAAACAACTCAAACAAACAAAACTACTACTGATATTGTCAATGACAACAGAGAAGATATTGAGACCCTGAAGGACAGAACAGATGTATGACTCAGAAATTAAGCAGGACCAATTTCAAACGCTGGATCGCCACATTTTCCTGGTTTTGTGACCTTGAGCTAATTACTTAAGTTCTTTGAAACTTTCCTGGCGCCTGGGGGGCTCAGTGGGTTAAAACCTCTGCCTTCTGCTTAGGTCATGGTATCAGGGTCCTGGGATTGAGCCCCACATCAGGCTCTGCTCAGCAGGGAGCCTGCTTCCTCCTTTCTCTCTGCGTGCCTCTCTGCCTACTTGTGATCTCTGTCTGTCAAATAAATAAGTAAGATCTTAAAAAAAAAAAAAAAAACTTAAAAAATTAAAAAAAAAAAAAAGAAGAAAGAAAGAAACTGTTTCCTCACCTACAAAACAGCAATAATAATAAAATCGCCTCTTGAGTTGCTGTGAATATTAAGGGAGACAACAGTTAGAAAGCAGTTCGGGAACTGCCTGCCACAATGTATTAATTAGTAGTATGCAGCAGTCACTCTAGCTGAAACTCCTTTTACTGTGACTTGTTATATTGAATCAAGTAGGACGAATGCCCTCAGCAGCATTAACTTAAATAAGCTAACTGGTGAAATTACTATTTAAACCTAAAAAGCACTAATGCATTGATGGAGAAGGATGGAACAAGGGGAAAGGGTGTAAATTAAAACGAGTTTAATGCAGGAATGATTCACTTCTAAAATGTGTCCTCACTTATAAAAATCAGCTGGGAAATTGCTTGCTCACATTTCCTCAGTATTCAGCACCAGTTCAAATTTGCCTCAGAAGCATGGACTCGCAACAGCGTCTGTGCAAAAATCACAGAACAAACCAGAAGAATGGCTCTCCGAGGGACCATTCATTACAGATTCTCTTAAGCTTTAATCCGGCTTCATTTTCAGGATTCCCTAATTCAGTAAAGAATAAAATAAATAACTATTGAATCTACAATTCTCTGTTTCTGCTGCAGATTATTCAGACTTCTCAACGCTGAAGGAAGTAGTAAATAAAATAGCGTCTGGAAAGCACTTGACTTGGTGCATAACCCCAGCACACATTCCCTGACATCATCATAATTATCTCTATAATTCAGGGCAAAACTAGCTAATGATGAACTTGAAGTTCTTCACATGCAATATGAGAATGTTAGCCTGGAATGGCTCTGTATCCCCTGTCTCAGAAAGTCCATTTAAAATAGGGATTTGGGATTTGACAGTTGTTTATTTTCAGTTATATTCTGTTGGCAGACTATCTGTACTGTTTAATAATACTAACGATATGCAGAGTGTTTGGTCAGAATCATCTGGCCAGCCCCATTCATTATTTACCATGATGTAGACCCAGCCAAAAATGTGAAAACAGCGTGTTGTTCAAGAGTTAATTAGACTAAAAGAACAGGAACATTCTTAAATCTTGACTTTAATGGCAAGATGCCATTCCCTGGGTAGTTCTTACCTGTATGAACACAAAATGAAGAGAATGACATCCTGTGAGGAAGGCCCATGTCCCCTCCACAGCACCATCTCACTTAAATTTACTTGCCTCCGGAGTATACATACTGCCTTTTTCCCTTTCGTGGGCTCTTCGACAAGGTGGACAGCGGTAAATCTCCCTAAGTCTCAGAGAGAGACTAAAAGTTACATGTCTAAGCTGTCAGTAAGCTTTCTGTGAAATTGTCAGACCTGCAGTTAATAGTGTTTAGATGATCAGCAAAATGTGTTTCAAAACCACCTCTCCCAGAAATTGCCAGTAAAGGAAAATAATAAAAGTTCTTGGGTTACAAAATACCAAGAGGAAATGGCCCACTTTTCATGCTGTACGACCTGAGAGAATATGAAAAGTCCAGAAATTGTCTGCTCCAAAAAATCTCTCCTGGCAATCAGGTAAAATCATCCTTCATAACAAGACCTATTCTTAAAGTTCCAGTTAGTGTCATTTGCAGAAGGGGCACCAAGTTAGCAACAGCATCTTCAAATGGGAAAATATCGGTGAGGTCATTACACGACAGGCATTTGGGCAAATGCAGGCAATTTTCTCCTTTTATTTATCTTTGTATTCTTAGGAGCATCTAGCCTACTTGGAGAAAGCAAAAACTAACACCAGGATAATAACAATCATCTTAACATTAGGTAAAAGGCCTGACACTACTTATTTTTAGAGCTATTCAAAAGAAATGCACAACTGTACATGCTCACTTCAAGAACCCTAATTTTGAGATTGCATCCCTACCTAGAAAATGTTTCTTGATGATTCAGATTCCTCCTTGTATGGGGACAGGGGGCTTATTAGCTTTTAGATCCCAAACTTTTCATTCATGGACCTCCCTCATCTGTCTGTGGAGATAAACCATTTCTGCAAAGGCTCGCAGGAGATATTTGCCCACCAAGAATTGTCCAAAGTCTTTATCATCCGATGTACAACTAGTATCCAGTTGGGGACTTCATACTGGAACGTCACGAGCCATTGCTTTCACCCATAGGTTAGAAAATGTGCTACTATTTATTCAAATATATGTGAATATTTGTCCCTTGCACTCCTGTTGATGTGGGAAACAAAGGCAAAAGAAAAAAGTTACATTTCCTTACTGCTTAAAGCCCACTGAAAGTCCTTGAAACAGATAGAGTGACCTTCCAGTGGGAGCTCTGCAGACCCCTGGATGTTAATATTTTGCTAAGGGCAAAGGCACTCTTAATGTTATCCCAACTTCCAGGATCCTGTGAGTCTACTTTAACACATGAAAATTCCTTTGGAAACTTTTTTATCTCTACCCGCAAGACACATGTTGGCGATCATCCTCCAGGCATATGGCCCACTGATGTACTTTCCAAGAGTCTCATGACTAGGATTTTACTACAGTAATAAATGACCATTTGCTAATAATAGCTAGCCCATTCAGAGTCCTGGAAACCTTGTTTCCAAAATTCCTTTGAGACGTATGCTATCCTTAATCCCTTCCCAACTTGAAAGTATCTAATCAGTCACCCATCACAACCCAAGAACAGCTCTTTCTGTCCAGAGGTCCTGTCTCCCTGCTTTAATGATACCACTTTTTTGCACCAAAGAGAGCTCAAGAATTCTTTCTTGGCCATGGGCTCTGAACCCCAACATTTCCTACATCACTATGGTGCTTTACTTATCTTACTGAGCTTACGTTTCCTAAGACATTATCTAAGAGAGATTTTACCAAGAAGAATCCATTAGATGGTTGCACCAATGATTATAAAACACTTCCGTTTGAAAGATTCCTTCCCAAGTCGGGAAAGAAGACCAAATATACAAGGAAAGTCCCCTTAGCTCCCATTGCATCTCTCATCAACAGGATTTTTTTAAGCTTGTATTTATTTATTTGACAGACAGAGACACAGCAAGAGATGGAACACAAGCAGGGGGAGTGGAAGAGGGAGAAGAAGCAGGCTTCCAGCCAAGCTGGGAACAATGGGTGCGGGGCTCGATTCCAGGACCCTGGGATCATGACGGGAGCCAAAGGCAGATGCTTAACAACAAAGCCACCCAGAGACCCCATCAACAGTATTTTTCTTGGAAAATGCTTAAGTAGATGATCTGACTGTTTCTACTGTGGATGTACCAAACATTCACAAGATTCTAATTGTCTGTCATAAAGAAAAATCTTATTAGAAAACCCAGAAGGCATTTGTTACTTTTACATCCTGGTGGTTTTGTGAAGAAGATTAAATCATTATGTAAACTGACTCTTCATGGGTGATTCACTTAAAGAATGACTTCCTGTTCTGCTATACAAATAAATAACAACTGCATTTCACTGTCAGTATGGTCATTAAGGCAAGGACTCCTTCTGGCATTAGATTGTATTTTAATTCTTCCATATTTGCCACTCATTGATACTGAAATGACAAACTGATTTCCAAAAACAGCCTTTGATATACATAGGCATGTGTGTGTGTGTGTGTGTGTGTGTGTAGATATATAGATAGATAGATATTTAGTATATACATATCTATTTTAAAATTTTTTAGAAAAGCCAAAAGGCCATACTCCTGCCAAAAGAGTTCAGCTGGCCTGAAAAAAAGCCAACCCCAGTTGTACAATGAAAACTGACCATGTCTCTGAAAGCTCACGCAGAAGCTTCCAGCAGGATTTCATCACAATGCAGACTATGGTATTTATATGGATGGGCTAGCTTAATAAGATGTTTCACCAGCTTCTTAACTTTCACTGCAAATATTTCTCCAGAAGCCAAGCCCTCCAGTCCCCCTCATTTTGTGGGTTTGAAGTATTAATTATAGCTTAAATTCTACAAAAACAAGCAGAAAGAGCTATAAACTTCTATGCCTATTGCTTTCTACACTGCTTGGCCATGACATTTTTTGAAAAAAACTCTGTTTTAGCCCCAGTTTTCAGGAAGTTCAGCGTTTTAGAGTCAGTATAACCTATATATGTGGAAAATTTCCACAAATTCTAAGTCGTTAAAGAACCACTTGCCTCATTTTAAAATATATGCTGCTCATTCAGGCTTAAAAACAACAACAAGAAAGCCTGGATGGCTGAGTTGGTTAAGCAACTGCCTTCGGTTCAAGTCATGATCCTGGAGTCCTGGGATGGAGTCCCACATCAGGTTCCCTGCTTGGTGGGGAGTCTGCTTCTCCCTCTGACCCTTACCCCTCTCATGCTCTCTTTCTCTCTCCCTCATTCTCTCTAAAATAAATAAATAAAATCTAAAAAATAAATAAATAAAAATGAAACATAAAAACAACAACGAAGAGGAAAATTCATTAACCCAATGCATGAATCATATTTGGTTGAAATTTCAATTTAACCTAGTTAAAGTGATTTTTTAAACTATTTTATGGTCTATTTTTTAAAAAATTTGTATATCGAATGTCTATTCCTTTTATTAAAAGAAACAAACAAAAAATCTTTTACTGTATTCTGCCAATTCTATATAAGAATAAAGATCTTTTTCTAAATCTTTTTTGTTTTGCATATATGGTTCTTATATGATTGGAATCATTGGGTACATACCATATGATTGCTCTTTATTGTTTAGCAGAGTTTTTGTGTATCTCCAAAGTTTGCACATTTGCCAGATTTATAGGTTATAAAATATTTTATTGATATACCACAATGAACTAACTCATTTCCCCATATCTGGGCATTTTTCATGACTTTAAAAATATACACACTATGATTTTGTTCTGTAGCCGTTTCCTAGGGCTGCCAAAAGAAAGTACCACAAACTAGGATAACTTAAACCAATAGGAATTCATTCTCTCACAGTTCTCACTACTCACAGGAGAGTAGAAGTCTAAAATCAATCTGTTGGCAGAGCGGCACTCCTTCTAAACCCTTAAGGGGAGAATGCCCTCTTGCCTCTTCCAGCTTCTGGTATCCCCAAGCATATCTTGGCTTATAGCAGCTTATCTCCAATCTCCATTTGTGTCCTCATATGGCCAGCATCATCCATCTGAGTCTCTTCTTTTCTTTTTATAAGGACACCAATCATATGAACTAAGGACCCACCCTTATACAGGGGGAAAAAGATGTCTCTTCAATAATAACCCAAATTAACTTAGTATACATCTGCAACAACCCCATTTTCATATAATGTTCCTGGAAGGACATGAAATTGTAGGGGACATTTTCCCTCCCAGTGTGTGTATCCTAAACCATTATTTATGGATATGCTAACAGTCTGTTTCCAAGAGACAGGAAAATAAAATGCCCTCACATTTTAAACACAGGATTTAAATATATATATGTGTATATATATATACATATATATATATATATATATATTTGTCTTATCTGACAAGTCTGAAGTTTCTTTAAGAAAAAAAAATTGCTTTTCATATTATTTTCTAAATCCCAAATATCCCACAGACATAAAACCCAACTACTATCTACTGTATATGTAAGGGAATAAAAAGGTTCTATAGCCACCATGAATTTAGTTTCATATCTTCTAATCAATTTTCTTCAATCCCAAAGATAATAAAAAATTCCTCACAGATTCTTATTTTTGACAGAAATATAGAATGGAATAAGCAGCTTTCTGTTCCTCAAAGTCTATAGAAGAGATCCCACATCCCAGAGGAGAAGGGAAGCTTATAAACAGAAAAAAAATTGTATTTTACCCTTCACCATCATCAACATTCTACAAGGATTTCTTAATCTTTAAGAAACTCCAGGGTAGGGTGCCTGAGTGGCTCAGTGGGTTAAGCCGCTGCCTTCAGCTCAGGTCATGATCTCAGGGTCCTGGGATCGAGTCCTGCGTTGGGCTCTCTGCTCAGCAGGGAGCCTGCTTCCCTCTATCTCTCTCTCTGCCTGCCTCTCCGTCTGCTTGTGATCTCTCTCTGTCAAATAAATAAATAAAATCTTTAAAAACAAAAAAAAAAGAAAGAAAGAAACTCCAGGGTAAAACTGGCAGCATCACATTACCTGATTTCAAGCTTTACTACAAAGCTGTGATCACCAAGACAGCATGGTCCTGGCATAAAAACAGACACATAGATCAGTGGAACAGAGTAGAGAGCCCAGATATGGACCCTCAACTCTATGGTCAAATAATCTTCGACAAAACAGGAAACAATATACAGGGGGAAAAAGATGTCTCTTCAATAAATTGTGCTGGGAAAACTAGACAGCTATATGTAGAAGAATGAAACTCGACCATTCTCTTACACTGTACACAAAGATAAACTCAAAATGGATAAAAGACCTCAATGTGAGACAGGAATCCATCAGAATCCTAGAGGAGAACATAGGCAGTAAACTCTTTGATATCAGCCATAGCAACTTCTTTCAAGGTATGTCTCCAAAGGCAAAGGAAACAAAAGCAAAAATGAACTTTTGGGACTTCATCAAGCTCAAAAGTTTCTGCTCAGCAAAGGAAACAGTTAACAAAACAAAGAGGCAACCCACGGAATGGGAGAAGATATTTGCAAATGACAGTACAGACAAAAGGTTGATATCCAGGATCTATAAAGAACTCTTCAAACTCAACACACACGAAACAGATAATCATATCAAAAAATGGGCAGAAGATGTGAACAGACACTTCTCCAATGAAGACATACAAATAGCTAACAGACACATCAAAAAATGTTCATCATCACTAACCATCAGGGAGATTCAAATTAAAACCACAATGAGATACCACCTTACACCAGTTAGAATGGTCAAAATTAGCAAGACAGGAAACAACATGTGTTGGAGAGGATGTGGAGAAAGGGGAACCTTCTTACACTGTTGGTGGGAATGCAAGTTGGTGCAGCCACTTTGGAGAACAGTGTGGAGATTCCTCAAGAAATTAAAAATAGAGCTTCCCTATGACCCTGCAATTGCACTACTGGGTATTTACCCCAAAGATACAGATATAGTGAAAAGAAGGGCCATCTGTACCCCAATGTTTATAGCAGCAATGGCTGTGGTCACCAAACTGTGGAAAGAACCAAGATGCCCTTTAACGGACGAATGGATAAGGAAGATGTGGTCCATATACACTATGGAGTATTATTCCTCTATCAGAAAGGATGAATACCAACTTTTGTAGCAACATGGATGGGACTGGAAGAGATTATGCTGAGTGAAATCAGTCAAGCAGAGAGAGTCAATTATCATATGGTTTCACTTATTTATGGAGCATAACAAATAACATGGAGGATATGGGGAGATGGAGAGGAGAAGGGAGTTGAAGGAAATTGGAAGGGGAGGTGAACGATGAGAGACTATGGACTCTGAAAAACAGCCTGAGGGTCTTGAAGGGGCAGGGGGTGGGAGGTTGGGGGAGCCAGGTGGTGGGTATTAGGGAGGGTACATATTGCATGGAGCACTGGGTGTGGTGCAAAAACAATGAATACTGTTACACCGAAAAGCAATTAAAAAAAAAAAAAAGAAGAAGAAGTATTGAAAAAGCCAAAAAAAAAAAAAAGAAGAAGAAGAAAGAAAGAAGCTCCAGTGTACTCTTTCAAAAAGGGGAACATCCAAAACGTAAGGTGAAGATATAGTCTATTCAATATGGGAAGAGTTTGAAAAGGCAAGGTGCCAAAGTACATCCGTCAGCTTTGCAAACATCCCATGAGAAAGGGGTATCTGCCATAAATATTTCCTTCAACTAACTTTTTAAAAAGGAGTAGACATTGAACACTCTTATCCCTTTCCCCTCAATTCATTCTCTGTGAATATGTCAGAATATGTTTTCAAGTGTCTTGAAATAACACACAACCATGTATGAGGGAAATGAAGAGTGACACCATATTTATCCTGAAGATTGAGATCACTAGTAAATTATTACAATCTGTTGTTTTTTCATTAAGACTATTTTCAGAGCAGTATAAGGTCATAGCAAAATTGGGGGGAAGGTACAGACATTGCCCATGTATCCCCCTTGCCTGCACACATGCACAACCTCCCCCATTATCAACATCCCTTACAGAGTGGTAAATTTGTTGCAGTTGAATCTACATTGACATACGTAATCAACATCCGCGGTTTCAATGACTTTGCAAAATGTTTAATGACATGGATCCATCATTATGGTATCACACAAGGTATTTTCTACCCTAGAAATCCTTTGTGCTCTACCTTTTCATCCCTTCCCCTGCTCCCCAACCCCTGGTAACCATGACCCTTTTATTGTCTCCATAATTTTTTTTTAAGATTTTATTTATTCATTTGACAGAGATCACAAGTAGGCAGAGAGAGAGGAGGAAGCAGGCTTCCTGCTGAGCAGAGAGCCAGATGCGGGGCTCGATCTCAGGACCCTGGGATCATGACCTGAGCTGAAGGCAGAGGCTTTAACCCACTGAGCCACCCAGACGCCCATTATTGTCTCCATAATTTTGCCTTTTCCAGAATGTCATACAGTTGGGAATCAAATAGTATATCACCTTTCAAATTGACTTCTTTCACTTAGGAGTATGCATTTGAGTTTTCTATGTGTCTTTTCATGGCGTAAGAGTTCATTTCTTTTTAGCACTGAGTAATACTGTAATAATTACCTGGACAGACTGCAGTGGATTTATCCCTTCACCTACTGAAGGATATCGGATTACTTCCAAGCTTTGGTAATTATGAATAAAGTTGTTCTAAACAATTATGTGCTGGTGTTTGTGTAGATATAAATTCTCAGTTCCTTTGGGTAAATACCAGATTGTGATTGGTGGATCGTATGCTAATAATATGTTTAGTTTTGTAAGAACCTGCCAAACTGTGTTCCCAGAAGCCATTGGCTTGCTTTGACAACAACTGGGAAAAGAATGACCCTTTCCTGGAGTAGTTTCAGACCTTCACAAATACCACCAGCTGTTCTCTGGATAGTGCTAATTATGTTCTGTAGATGATTATATTCTATAGTTTTAAGTTGCTAAACCTTTCTACCTCCCCACAATAAGATGATCCTGAAGCTCTGCATAATCACTGTGAACCAACTGGGCTTGTACTACATATCTTCTCTCCAGTAAGTCTCAGGTGTGAAACACATATACTTGTAACCTTTTTTATTTAAAATGACATAATCACTTTCACTGAAAAACATTGCAAGGTCAGTGAGCAAGGCTGTACTTCCCCAAATGACACCAAAGTCACCTCCAGAGGCAGGACACTTTCAGAAGGAGAGGCCAAGAGGAGACCTGCCATTTGATGAGGAATTGGCAAAATGAGACTTGGCACAGTTGCTGGGGAGCTTGGCTCTCAAAAACAAAACACTTGTGCCTCTTTCTGTTTTTCCTTCTCAATAAGGAGAGTGAATTCTCAACATCAAGGTATGCAAATAGTATTCTATTTGCTTTGGAGGAGTTAGCGTGAACTTTCCATGGTTGATACTGCTAAGGAAAACAGGAAAACAGAAATAAAGAATTTCCCAGTAAATAGACTGCCTACAATCAGAATTCTAAAAAGTTCATAAATAGCTATTTTCTTGATACTTTAGACTAATAGGGAGATCTTTTCTTAGATCATGGGTGGGGGAGTATTCCTGAGTTATTCTGGACAGTTTACAAATTCAACTGGATCCAATGTAACAAGCGAAATAATTAATTTTTTAATCGGCAATTCTGGGAGCCAAAGTAACCTAAGCAACAGCAAGCCAGTCTACTTAGCCAAGATGACAAGGTCACACTTTTCCTGTTACACCATTCTTCCCCATCTGAAAAACCTTCTCTCCATTCTGATGCTACTTAAGTTGCAGTGTGAGTCTCATTCCCTTCACTTGATCTATCTACCCCACCCCCTGTGATCTTTCTTCCCCACCATAGCATGGCTCTCTCAAAAGATGCCAGTGATCTGCAGCTCTTAAAAGATCCACATGCAGCCTTTCTCTTGATGACCAATCTCCTTTTTCTGGAAGCTCCCTTCTGTCCTGGCTTAGGTCACTTTCCATCCAACTCCATCTCTAATGATTTCCCCTAGTGTACTGTGCTGAGAGCTAAGCTTGTAGGCACATATCACTTATGTTTATTTCCTCATATATCCACATATAACTGTCCAGTGCCTTTTAAGTGCTTGAACTGCCTGAGGGTTCTGACTTCACCTTTCTTTTCTTTCTTATTTCTTTAATTTCTCCCTCTGCTACTTCATCCAGACTCAACTCTGTTCATCTCCTCCTCTTTGGCCACAGCTTTAATACATACATCCTGAGCATTTCTTTCCTCAACTCTTACATTAGTTTCTTCAGTGAGCTTCCCAGTGACGGTTTCACTAACTACCTTCATCCTATAGAAAGTTATCTTCCCCTTTCCTTCTCTCCCTTCCTTTCTCTTCTTTATCTCTCTTCTATTTAATATAAAATATGTTTCAAAAATCCCCCCAGTTTAGAAAACTACAGAGAAGTAAAAAATTGCAAGGCCAACACCTAAGGTCAACCATTTCACCCTTAGTGGGGTGAAAGATATCAATATAAAAAATAAGGTAAACTTACAATTATTTGCAGGTGATATGCCAGTATGCGTGCAAAATTTGGCTTTCTGCCAGTTTTTCCAGGTATAGGTTTTTTAAAAAGCAGTCAGATCAGATAAATCCCATTTAAACTCTTCCAAAATATAAAGAAGAAATCTTCCAAATACCTTTTTTTGAAATCAGCAAAATTCTGATAAGAAACCTGATACAGATAGTCCACCAAAATAAAAGAAAACACAAAAGAATAATATATCAATCTCACTTGTAGAAACTGTAAAAACACTAAATAAAAGATGAACAAATACAGTCAAAAAATAAAAATTCCAAAAAAGGAGTGAAAAATTATTTCATATTCAGAACTTTATTGATTTTAAATAGGACATTAATAGGACAAGGAGAAAGTCTAATCATTGACTCAAATAATGTCAAATAAGACCTATGGTATGATTCAAATTCCATTCCTACCTAAAAAAGAACTTTGAGCAAAAATAGGAGTGAATGTTACTTCCTTGACGTGATACTAATATTCATCTGATCATCATGCTTAATAATGAAAAATGAAAAAAGTTTCCCTTGATATCAGAAAAAAAAGAAATTCCAGTTTACTATTGTTTGCAAACACCAAACAATGCATTCAAATAAGAGAAATATAAGATATCAATATAAAAAATAAGGTAAACTTACAATTATTTGCAGGTGATATGCCAGTATGAGTGCAAAATTTGAGATTATCAACAAAAGGAAAAACCTAGAAACAATAAGATTTTATTCAGTAGTTTTGCATAATTTTCCCAAATGAGACTGATCTGTGGTTTCCTCTGAAGGAATCATCTATGAATATTGTTTTATGGCTTCACAAATGAATTTCATAGTGTTTCTTCTTTTTGTTTTTAAACCATTTAAATAGCCTGAATATATCTGATTTTTGAGGGGTGAACAATTCACATGTTAAAAAACAACCACAAAAAAAGCAAACCCTATGCCTAAAGAAAACCTGGTTGGAACCTGGTCAAGTACTTACAAAATAATCATATACATTCAGTAGGTTTCTTTTATACAAATGTAACCAAGTCACAATACAATGGATTTAAAAATATTATCTAGGGGTGCCTGGGATGCTCAGTGGGTTAAGCCTCTGCCTTTGGCTCAGGTCAGGATTTCAGGGTCCTGGGATCAAGCCCCACATTGGGCTCTCTGCTCAGTGGGAAGCCTGCTTCCCCCTGCCTGCCTCCATCTGCCTTGGCCTACTTGTGATCTCTGTCAAATAGATAAATAAAATCTTTAAAAAATATATTATCTATAATAGCAAAAGTCTATGGATAAATCTCATAAGACACGTGCAGAACACATACACACCCCCAAAAAAAGTGAAGGGGGTAAAAATTAAACAATTTCAAGCTTCTGCTGAGGGCCATACAGGTGACAGACAAATAGAAAGATATATCATGATATTGTATAGGAAATGTCAATAATGTAAAAGAATATTAATGATTGAATTTCTAAATTGAATGAGATCCAAATGAGAAACAAAGAAGTTTAAGATTGAGGGAAGCAGGGCTTTAAAAATAATGGCTATGCACCCCATATATCTGATAATGGGTTAATATCTACAATGTATAATTAGCTTTATCATTATAATTATATAGATATAGATAGATAAAGATATATCTTCATAGCACACAACTCAAAAGCAAAAAAATCAAATAATTCAATTAAGAAATTGGCAAAGCATCTGAATAGACACTGTTACAGAGAAGGCATATAAATGGCCAACAAGTACATAAAAGTTGCTCAGCATCACTAATCATCAGGAAAATCCAAGTCAAAACCACATTGAGATATCATCTCACAACTACTAGGATGGCTATTATCAAAACAACTAGAGACAAATGTTGGCAAGGATATAGAGAAAGAGGAATCCTTGTGCACTGTTCGTAGCAATGTAAACTGGTGCAGCCACTTGAGAAAACATTATAGAGGGTCTTCAAAAAGTTAGTACTACTATATGATCCTGCAATTCCACTTCTGGGTATATATCCAAATGGAACAAAAACAGTATCTTGAAGAGATATCTGCACTCCCATGTTCACTGCAGCATTTTTACAAGAAACAGAAACAACATGAGCAAATACAGTTAAAAAATGATGGATGAATCATTGACCGATGGATGAATAGATAAAGAAAATATGGCATAGATATAGATATAGATATAGATATAGACAATGGAGTATTATTTAGCCATAGAAAGGAGAGAAATCCTGCCATTTGTGAGATGATGGCTTAACCCAGAGTGCATTCTCCTAAGTCAAATAACCCAGACAGAAAGACAAGTACTGTTTGATCTCATTTATATGTGGAAAAAAAGAATAACTTGTACAAAGAGAGAGTAGAAGAGAAACAAACAAACAAAAAGTAGGAAGGTGGTTACCAGAGAAATAGGGAGATGTTGGTCAGAGCACATATTTTCAGTTCTAAGACAAATAAGTTCTGAGGATCTCATGTACAAAATGGTGACTACAATTAATAATATTAAACTGTATACTTGAAATCTGAGTAAATTTAACAAGTCTAACAACAAACTATCTAACAACAGTAATCTAACAACAAAAATAAGTAAAAGGGGTGCACCTGGGTGGCTCAGTGGGTTAAGCCGCTGCCTTCGGCTCAGGTCATGATCTCAGAGTCCTGGGATCGAGCCCCATATTGGGCTCTCTCCTTAGCAGGGAGCCTGCTTCCTCTTCTCTCTCTGCCTGCCTCTCTGCCTAATTGTGATCTCTCTGTGAAATAAATAAATAAAATCTTTGGGAAACCTGGGTGGTTCAGTCAGTTAAGTATCTGCCTTCCGCTCAGGTCATGATCCCAGAGTCCTGGGATCAAGTCCCACTTCAGGGGTTCCTGCTCAGATGGGAGCCCACTTCTCCTTCTCCCTTGGCTGCTCCCTCTGCTTGTGCTTGCTTCTCTCTCTGTCAAATAAATAAATAAATAATCTTTTAAAAAAATAAGTAAAAGGTAATTATGTGAGGTGATGGATATGTTGATGAACTTAATTATGGTAAATACTTTATAATTTATATTTACATAAAATCACAGTGTTCACTTTAAATTACACAATTTTCTTTGTCAATATACCTCAAAAGAGCTGGATAAAAGGAGAAAAGCTTTTGAATGAAAATTAAAATACTTGGTAACTCTGAAGTTTACCTGGAAAAATGTAGATGTGAAAATAGCTAAGAGAACCCAAAAAGAGAGACATAACAAGCACTGTCAGCATTTTAAAATATTTAAGATTACAGAATTTAAAACAGTATCATATTGGTGGAGGAATGAGCAGACATAGCAATGAAACAGCATCCAGAAACAGATCTAAATGCCTATGGGGATTTAGTCTGTAATAAGGATGGAATTTTCAAAAAATGGAATAAAGATGGATTACTTAATAAAAGGTATTTGAAAGCAGAGTAACAGTTGGAAAAGTTAGCTCGATTACTACTTAATTAATTACAACAAAATTAATTCCAGAACAATAAAAGTTTAAAATTTTTTATTAATTTTTTATTTTTTATAAACATATATTTTTATCCCCAGGGGTACAGGTCCGTGAATCGCCAGGTTCACACACCCCACAGCACTCACCAAAGCACACACACCCCCAATGTCCATAACCCCACCCCCCTTCTCCCAACCCCCCTCCCCCTAGCAACCCTTAGTTTGTTTTGTGAGATTAAGAGTCACTTATGGTTTGTCTCCCTCCCAATCCCATCTTGTTTCATTTATTCTTCTGCTACCCACGTGATGTTGCATCACCACTTCCTCATATCAGGGAGATCATATGATAGTTGTCTTTCTCCACTTGACTTATTTCACTAAGCATGAGACACTCTAGTTCCATCCATGTTGTCGCAAATGGCAAGATTTCATATCTTTTGATGGCTGCATAGTATTCCATTGTGTATATATACCACTTCTTCTTGATCCATTCATCTGTTGATGGACATCTAGGTTCTTTCCATAGTTTGGCTATTGTGGACATTGCTGCTATAAACATTCGGGTGCACATGCCCCTTCGGATCACTACGTTTGTATCTTTAGGGTAAATACACAGTAGTGCAATTGCTGGGTCATACGGCAGTTCTATTTTCAACATTTTGAGGAACCTCCATACTGTTTTCCAGAGTGGCTGCACCAGCTTGCATTCCCACCAACAGTGTAGGAGGGTTCCCCTTTCTCCGCATCCCCGCCACCATCTGTCATTTCCTGACTTGTTGATTTTAGCCATTCTGACTGGTGTGAGGTGGTATCTCATTGTGGTTTTGATTTGCATTTCCCTGATGCCGAGTGATATGGAGCACTTTTTCATGTGTCTGTTGGCCATCTGGATGTCTTCTTTGCAGAAATGTCTGTTCATGTCCTCTGCCCATTTCTTGATTGGATTATTTGTTCTTTGGGTGTTGAGTTGGCTAAGTTCTTTATAGATTTTGGACACTAGTCCTTTATCTGATATGTCGTTTGCAAATATCTTCTCCCATTCTGTCAGTTATCTTTTGATTTTGTTAACTGTTTCCTTTGCTGTGCAAAAGTTTTTGATCTTGATGAAATCCCAATAGTTCATTTTTGCCCTTGCTTCCCTTGCCTTTGGCAATGTTCCTAGGAAGATGTTGCTGCAGCTGAGGTCGAAGAGGTTGCTGCCTGTGTTCTCCTCAAGAATTTTGATGGATTCCTTTCTCACATTGAGGTCTTTCATCTATTTTGAGTCTATTTTTGTATGTGGTGTAAGGAAATGGTCCAATTTCATTTTTCTGCATGTGGCTGTCCAATTTTCCCAACACCATTTATTGAAGAGGCTGTCTTTTTTCCATTGGACATTCCTTCCTGCTTTGTCGAAGATTAGTTGACCATAGAGTTGAGGGTCTATTTCTGGGCTCTCTATTCTGTTCCATTGATCTAAGTGTCTCTTTTTGTGCCAGTACCACGCTGTCTTGATGATGACAGCTTTGTAATAGAGCTTGAAGTCTGGAATTGTGATGCCACCAACTTTGGCTTTCTTTTTCAACATCCCTTTGGCTATTCGAGGTATTTTCTGGTTCCATATAAATTTTAGAATTATTTGTTCCATTCTTTGAAAAAGATGGATGGTTCTTTGATAGGAATTGCATTAAATGTGTAGATTGCTTTAGGTAGCATAGACATTTTCACAATATTTATTCTTCCAATCCAGGAGCATGGAACATTTTTCCATTTCTTTGTGTCTTCCTCAATTTCTTTCATGAGTACTTTGTAGTTTTCTGGGTATAGATTCTTAAACCTCTTTGGTTAGGTTTATCCCTAGGTATCTTATGGGTTAGGGTGCAATTGTAAATGGGATTGACTCCTTAATTTCTCTTTCTTCTGTCTTGTTGTTGGTGTAGAGAAATGCAACTGATTTCTGTGCATTGATTTTATATCCTGACACTTTACTTAATTCCTGTACAAGTTCTAGCAGTTTTGGAGTGGAGTCTTTAGGGTTTTCCACATATAGTATCATATCATCTGCGAAGAGTGATAATTTGACTTCTTCTTTGCCAATTTGGATGCCTTTAATTTCCTTTTGTTGTCTTATTGCTGAGGCTAGGACTTCTAGTACTATGTTGAACAGCAGTGGTGATAATGGACATCCCTGCCGTGTTCCTGACCTTAATGGAAAAGCTTTCAGTTTTTCTCCATTGAGAATGATATTTGCGGTGGGTTTTTCATAGATGCCTTTGATGATATTGAGGTATGTGCCCTATATCCCTACACTTTGAAGAGTTTTGATCAGGAAGGGATGCTGTACTTTGTCAAATGCTTTTCCAGCATCTATTGAGAGTATCATATGGTTCTTGTTCTTTCTTTTATTGATGTGCTGTATCACATTGACTGATTTGCGGATGTTGAACCAACCTTGCAGCCCTGGATTAAATCCCACTTGGTCGTGGTGAATAATCCTTTTAATGTACTGTTGAATCCTATTGGCTAGTATTTTGGTGAGAATTTTCACATCTGTGTTCATCAAGGATATTGGTCTATAGCTCTCTTTTTTGGTGGGATCCTTGTCTGGTCTTGGGATCAAGGTGATGCTGGCCTCATAAGGTGAGTTTGGAAATTTTCCTTCCATTTCTATTTTTTGGAACAGTTTCAGGAGAATAGGAATTAGTTCTTCTTTAAATGTTTGGTAGAATTCCCCCGGGAAGCCGTCTGGCCCTGGGCTTTTGTTTGTTTGGAGATTTTTAATGACTGTTTCAATCTCCTTACTGGTTATGGGTCTGTTTAGGCTTTCTATTTCTTCCTGGCTTAGTTGTGGTAGTTTATATGTTTCTAGGAGTGCATCCATTTCTTACAGATTGTCAAATAAGTTGGCGTAGAGTTGCTCATAGTATGTTCTTATAATAGTTTGTATTTCTTTGGTGTTAGTTGTGATCTCTCCTCTTTCATTCATGATTTTATTGGGTCCTTTCTCTTTTCTTTTTGGTAAGTCTGGCCAGGGGTTTATCAATTTTATTAATTCTTTCAAAGAACCAGCTCCTAGTTTCGTTGATTTGTTCTATTGTTTTCTTGGTTACTATTTCATTGATTTCCGCTCTGATCTTTATGATTTCTCTTCTTCTGCTGGGCTTAGGGTTTCTTTCTTGTTCTTTCTCCAGCTCCTTTAGGTGTAGGGTTAGGTTGTGTACCTGAGACCTTTCTTGTTTCTTGAGAAAGGCTTGTACCACTATATATTTTCCTCTCTGGACTGCCTTTGTTGTCTCCCACAGATTTTGAACCATTGTATTTTCATTATCATTTGTTTCCATAATTTTTTTCAATTCTTCTTTAATTTCACAGTTAACCCATTCATTCTTTAGAAGGATGCTGTTTAGTCTCCATGTATTTGGGTTCTTTCCAAACTTCCTCTTGTGGTTGAGTTCTAGCTTCAGAGCTTTGTGGTCTGAAAATATGCAGGGAATGATCCCAATCTTTTGATACCGGCTGAGTCCTGATTTAGGACCAAGGATGTGATCTATTCTGGAGAATGTTCCATGTGCACTAGAGAAGAATGTGTATTCTGTTGCTTTGGTATGAAATGTTCTGAATATGTCTGTGATGTCCATCTGGTCCAGTGTGTCGTTTAAGGCCTTTATTTCCTTGTTGATCTTTTGCTTGGATGATCTGTCCATTTCTGTGAGGGGAGTGTTAAAGTCACCTACTATTATTGTATTATTGTTGATGTGTTTCTTTGATTTTGTTATTAATTGGTTTATATAGTTGGCTGCTCCCACGTTGGAAGCATAGATATTTAAAATTGTTAGATCTTCTTGTTGGACAGACCCTTTGAGTATGATATAGTGTCCTTCCTCATCTCTTATTATAGTCTTTGGCTTAAAATCTAATTGATCTGATATAAGGATTGCCACTCCTGCTTTCTTCTGATGTCCATTAGCATGGTAAATTCTTTTCCACCCCTCACTTTAAATCTGGACGTGTCTTCGGGCTTAAAATGAGTTTCTTGGAGGCAACATATAGATGGGTTTTGTTTTTTTATCCATTCTGATACCCTGTGTCTTTTGACAGGGGCATTTAGCCCATTCACATTCAGGGTAACTATTGAGAGATATGAATTTAGTGCCATTGTATTGCCTGTAAGGTGACTGTTACTGTATATGGTCTCTGTTCCTTTCTGATCTACCACTTGTAGGCTCTCTCTTTGTTTAGAGGACCCCTTTCAATTTTTCCTGTAGAGCTGGTTTGGTGTTTGCAAATTCTTTCAGTTTCTGTTTGTCCTGGAAGCTTTTAATCTCTCCTTCTATTTTCAATGATAGCCTAGCTGGATATAGTATTCTTGGCTGCATGTTTTTCTCGTTTAGTGCTCTGAAAATATCATGCCAGCTCTTTCTGGCCTGCCAGGTCTCTTTGGATAAGTCAGCTGCCAATCTAATATTTTTACCATTGTATGTTACAGACTTCTTTTCCCAGGCTGCTTTCAGGATTTTCTCTTTGTCACTGAGACTTGTAAATTTTACTATTAGGTGATGGGGTGTGGGCCTATTCTTATTGATTTTGAGGGGCGTTCTCTGAACCTCTTGAATGTTGATGCTCGTTCTCTTTGCCATATTGGGGAAATTCTCCCCAATAATTCTCTCCAGTATACCTTCTGCTCCCCTCTCTCTTTTTTCTTCTTCTGGAATCCCAATTATTCTAATGTTGTTTTGTCTTATGGTGTCACTTATCTCTCGAATTCTCCCCTTGTGGTCCAGTAGCTGCTTGTCCCTCTTTTGCTCAGCTTCCTTATTCTCTGTCATTTGGTCTTCTATATCGCTAATTCTTTCTTCTGCCTCATTTATCCTAGCAGTGAGAGCCTCCATTTTTTATTGCACCTCATTAACAGCTTTTTTTATTTCAACTTGGTTATATTTTAGTTCTTTTATTTCTCCAGAAAGGGCTTTTATATCTCCCGAGAGGGTTTCTCTAATATCTCCCATGCCTTTTTCGAGCCCGGCTAGAACCTTGAGAATTGTCATTCTGAACTCTAGATCTGACATATTACCAATGTCTGTATTGATTAGGTCCCTAGCCTTTGGTACTGCCTCTTGTTCTTTTGTTTGTGGTGAATTTTTCTGCCTTGTCATTTTGTTCAGATAAGAGTATATGAAGGAGCAAGTAAAATACTAAAAGGGTGGCAACAACCCCAGGAAAATATGCTTTAACCAAATCAGAAGAGATCCAAAATCATGAGGGGGAAGAAACGGGATAAAAAGAGGTTCAAAAAGAAAGAAAGAAAAAAGAAGAAAAGAAAAAAAGAGAAGAATTTTAAAAAGAAAACGAATAAAGAAAAGTATAAAAAAGAAAAATGTATATATTAGATAAACTAGTTAAAAAACATTAAAAAAGAAAAGGGTAAAAGTTAAAAAAAGTTTTAGCAGAAGAAGAGAAAAAAAATTAAAAAGAAAAAAATTAAATTAACTGCAAAACTAAAACATCACAGGGAGAAAGCCATGAGTTCCGTGCTTTGCTTTCTCCTCCTCTGGAATTCTGCTGCTCTCCTTGGTATTGAATCTGCACTCCTTGGTAGGTGAACTTGGTCTTGGCTGGATTCCTTGTTGTTCTTCTGGGGGAGGGGCCTGGTGTAGTGATTCTCAAGTGTCTTTGCCCAAGGCGGAATTGCACCGCCCTTACCAGGGGCTGGGCTGAATAATCCACTCGGGTTTGCTTTCAGGAGCTTTTGTTCCCTGAGTGCTTTCTGTAGAGTTACAGAGGACGGGAATACAAATGGCGGCCTCCTTGTCTCCAGCCCGGAGGAGCTGAGAGCCCGGGGCCCCACTCCTCAGTGCGCCCTCAGAGAACAGCGCCCAGTAACTCCCGTCTGCCTGACCTCCTGCCGCGCTCGGAGCTCACCTAGCCTGCGGCTGATTCAAGGTAACCCCAAGCTGTAAGCTTACTGTTGGCTCTGTCTCTGTAGCCGGCTTTCCCGTTCTAATTCCCGCAAGCTCTGTGACACTCAGACACCCCCGATCCTTCTGTGACCCTGCGGGACCTGAGGCCACGCTGCTCCCGCGTGGGCTTCGCCCCGGTTTAGCCTCTGGAGCGATGTCCCTCAGCGGAACAGACTTTTAAAAATCCTGATTTTGTGCTCCGTTGCTCCGACGCTTGCCGGGAGCCGGCCCTTCCCCCCGGGGACTATCTTCCTGCCACTTTGGATTCACTTCTCCACCAGTCCTACCTTTCAGAAAGTGGTTGTTTTTCTGTTTCTAGAATTGCTGTTCTTCTCTTCGATCTGCCGATGGATTTGCAGGTGTTTGCAATCTTTAGATAAGCTATCTAGCTGATCTCCTGCTAGCTGAAGTAGTCTCAGCCTGCTTCTTCTCCGCCATCTTGACTCCTTCCTCAAAAGTTTAAAATTTTTTAATGAGACTTTAAAGTAACTAGAAGAAAGCAAGTGAAAACTCAGAAGACACAAACGCAAAATTTATTCCACTTGATAGAATAATACACTCTATCACTTTTTGAGGCATAGATGCCCTAAATGAAGTGAAATGACAAAGGAGTAAAAATGCATGTGTGGTGGATACACGTGACCAAGTGACAATCTAATAGGAAAGTATGCTATCTTTGTTTTAATTTTCAGTTCTGTAATTATAAAGGAACTTGAGCTTCTTGCCATGTGTTTATTGACCATTTATATTTCTGAGCTGTTTTTAGAGATAGGGAAGGGAAAGGAACTGAGCAAGGATGTGGTCTCAGCTGGAGTCTGGCTTCAGCCTGGTCCCACCGGGTTGCTCTGGAGCATGAGTCATACCACAGTTAGCTCAGCTTGAGTCAAGGGGGGGGGCTTGTTCTTTTGTACTCCTATGCCAGTCAGTCACCTGCTAGGGGCTGAAGATGCAGAGTGGGTGAGCTATCTGTTGAGATGGCTCCCATTCACTGAGCGCGGTTTTTGAAAAGGGGTACAATTGTTCTCTCGTTGCTGCTAAACCATCGTGCAGGGGGGAGAAGGATGTACGCCCTACGAGTGGGGATCTGGGAACAGCAGCAACATCATCTCCTGCCATCACCCAAATAACCTCACCGGGTTGCCCTGAGCTCCAACCACTCAAGAATGCTTGATCGTTTTTTTTGTTTTGTTTTAATAAAATATTTTATTTATTCATTTGACAGAGAGATCACAAGCAGGCAGACAGGCAGGCAGAGAGAGGGGGAAGCAGGCTCCCCACTGAGCAGAGAGCCCAATGCAGGGCTTGATCCCAGAACCCTAAGATCATGACCTGAGCCGAAGGCAGAGGCTTAACCTACTGAGCCACCCAGGTGCCCCCACTTGATGTTTTTTAAATATGCCTGGCACATCCATTATTCCATGCCTTTCCTGGAATAACTTTTCTTTTCTTTTTTATTTCTTTTTTTTTTTAAAGATTTTATTTATTTATTTGACAGAGAGAAAGATCACAAGTAGGGAGAGAGGCATGCAGAGAAAGAGGGGGAAGCAGGCTTCCTGCTGAGCAGAGAGCCTGATGCGAGGCTCAATCCCAGGATCCTGAGATCATGACCTGAGCCAAAGGCAGCGGCTTAACCCACTGAACCACCCAGGTGGCCCTGGAATAACTTTTCTACCCTGTCCAACTGTCCAAGTCCTACTCAACCTTTGCTACAGCCCAACCTTTTTACATCTGTGAGAGTTCTGTCTCCTCAATTCAGAATGTATTAGCCCTTTGTTTCCCATTGGAATTTCTTCATACCTCTCTTGTGGCATTTATTTTGTGTGCTTTTTAATACCATTAAATGTTCACATTTTCTTTCTCCCAAATCAAGATGAAAGTCATTCATTTCATTCTACAGTTTGTAACAAATGACTAGAAGCTTTGTCTTCCTCAAAAGTTTATAAATGCCTTTGGTGTGAAAACAGAATCTTAGTCATCATCTTTCATTCCCTTAGTACCTAGCATGAAACCCAATCAATGTTTGCTGAATTGAGTTGAATCAAGTATAATACCAAAAAAAATAAAAAGCAATTGTTTTTCTATCTGGTCCATCTGGCATGGAAATTTAAAAAAAAAAAGAAATTTAAAAAAAAACACCTTATTTCTCATTTGCTGGCTTTCTTTTTAGTCTATTCCTCTCTGTCTTTTGTGATTCTAGTAACTCTCCAGTATAAACATTTTATTCACTCTGTCCATATTTTTTTCATGTATTAGCAAATAGCATAATTCAATTAACTACCATCTATTATAATTCAATCTTTTACAACTTTAAGTGGTGATGATTAAGAAAACAAAAGCTCTGTGTTCTGTTTTTAAAGTTTCCCCATCAGTCTTCTTTATTATGTTGAGGTCATTTTACCTCTCAGAAAATATGTGACCCACAAATTTTTTGAAAACCATTATCTTTTCAAGGACCTCTCTCTCTCTTTTTTTTTTTTTTAAGGACCTCTTATATTAGGCATTTGACATTCCCTTTTGATACAGATACAAGAATTGAACACTGTGTAAAAAGTGGACTCATTTATAAGAGAAAAAATCAATGCCATTATTTCCAACATGCTCATTTCTTAGACATGAGGATATGGAGATGCAGAGGTTATGATCAAGTTTCATACTTGCTTAAAATCCTTTAATGGTTCTCCAAGGTTCATAGGACAAAGTGTAAACCTCTCAATGTGGTTTGTGAGGGCGTCTACACCTTGTTCTCTGCTTTATCATACAATATTACCGCAGCTATAAAAAGATACTTATATTCTGCCAAACTCACTCTGTGCTCTGACACCTCCCCTGAATCTTTAAAATACTCTGTTTCCGGTATGTTGGAAAACATGCCAGCACTCTCATACCTACCTCATTGTACAGTTAGCTCCTACTAATCCTTCAGGTCTTACATGAGATATAACTTCCTGTGCTCAAACTTCCCAGACACCCCCAATGTTTTAGGTGTCCCTGCCTCAGGCATCTAAAGTACTCTACTTGAACTTAGCATGCTAAATTGTCACACCTATTTCCTTTCCTGGAATTTCAAATCATACCTCCCTCACCCAGCATTACCTATCCCCTTTACTCCAAATCTATTGTTTGCTTTTTATAACATTTGTCACTTTCCAACATACTGTAGAACTTACTCAACGTTTACTCTTGGCCATGACGGAGTTGCCGTTATCAAATAAGCACTACTGGCATGAACACCTATGAAACTAGAAAAAATATATATAAGAAACAAATATTTCCAGAAACTGGACAACCGGCAGCACTCTTTACAATCCCTAACTGAAGGGAAATTTCAAGGTGAACTCCACCATAGCCTTGGTGTTCTGCCTGGAGGCACCTTCCAGACTGTGGTGCCGGGAGGTACAGCCCAAGCAGAGCATGATGTGGTCTTGCTGAACTGAGGAAAGAGACTGGACCTCAGAGCTGCTGAGGTGACTGGAATTTGCAGGAAAGAGTATTGGAGAGGAGACGGTTGCACAAAGAAAGCACTCCTGACATGTTTGCAGAGGTTCCCATCAGTCATCAGCTGAAAGCTAATGACTGTCCACAAGACTCCACAAAGCCCAGAAGAAAATAAGTGTCAGAAAACAATGAGCTGAACACAGATTCTAGAGTGGCACACAGCTGGGAGCTCACTGGAATTCTGATCAGCCAGTGACTTGTGGGAAAATATCAAGCAGGCTAGTGTCCCTGCAAATAGGGTTGCAGAAGGAGGGAGAGATAGGGACCGAAAAAAATATATTTTTTGGAAAAAAGAATGGCTGAGAAAATAATACAAAACCACCAATCGAAAAAGCTCAATTAACATTAAGCAATATTTTAAAAATCAAGAAGAAACAAAGAAGAAGAGACTACATCCAGACACATTCTAGTCCAATGCAAAAAGAAAAAAAAAATCTAATAGGTATGGAAAGAAAAAACAGAAGAGAAAAGAAAAAAACACATTCCAGAGGAACAGTGGTAAGAATAACCAGTGACTTCTCACTAGAAACAATGCAAGCCGGAACACAATGCTACATAGACCAAGTGCTGAAAGGAAAGGCTGTCACCCGTGAATTACATATCTAGCAAAAATATCCTTCAAAAATGAAAGCAGGCTAAAAATATTTCCAGATGAACAGATGCTGAGAGAATTTACCACAATCAGATCTGCTCTACAAGAAATGTTAAAAGAGTTTCAGGCTGTGGGGAAATGATTCTGTGTGGAAAGTCAGATCTACATAAAGTGATGAAGAGAATGGAAATGGAAATAGAAAATATGTAAGTAACCATGAAAGTCAGGTGAGGAGGCGTCCGTCCCCCCAGGAGAAGGGCCCAGCCTGAAATCAGAGGCTGAGAGGAGCAAAGAAGGCCTCTAACTATAAGAAAAGAGAGAAATGACTAATTCCAAGGCTGGACCAGAGAATGTAATAGATGGACCTAGAGCTTTTGTTTTTCCAGAAAGCAAGGAAGTAGGCAAAGGAATAGGAGTGTATGTCAAAAGGACTCAGAAAAAAAAGCCAGAAAAATAATTTTGAGCAGCAAAATGAATAATGAAAATCATTGACTATAACTTGTTGATGAAAATGAGAAACCATGAGTCTATACTGGTATAAATAAATGAAATTCAAAGTATATGAGGAACTGGAGATTTGCTTAACTCCAAAGTACATCCCCATAAAATACTTATTAATTTTGAAGAAGAAAAATGCCACTTAACAGTAGCCTGGCAGGTACCCTCTTAACCAAGTAACCAATGTGAACATCATCAGTCATGGGACAGAATGAAATTGTGTGTCACCTGATATAATAAGAAGAGCACAGCTTTACTACTATGAAAATGTTGTCATTAAACCATAGAGAAAACATCAGGGGAAAAAAATCAAAGGACAATTGCACAAAATAATGACCTTTAATTTTCAAAAGTGTCAGAGCCATGGAAATCAAGGAAGGACTAAAGAACTCTTCCAGGACTGAAGAGACATAAAAAGTAAAGGCAACAGGTGATACTGAAGTGGACCCTTTTGCTCTATATAAGGATATTTTGGGAACAACTAGCAAAACTTTACTGAAGTATGGAATTAGTTGGCAACAATAAATCAATATTAATTTCCTGATTTTGATGTATTGTGATGGAGGAGAATGTCTCAGTTTGTAGGAAATGTATACTGATGGAGATTATAATATAAACTATATATACATATGTAATATAAAAAACGCCAGTGAAAAGCCAGAGATTGTCAGATCAGATAAAAATCAAGACCGTAGTATATGCTGTCTACCAGAAACACACTTTAAATATGGAGAACTTCTTCAAATATTATGTTCATTGTTTGTCTTCCCCCAGTAGAATGTAAATCCCATGAAGACAAGGATTTTTATACTGTTCCTCTTTTTCGGGATCCTCCAAATTTAGAACAGAGCTTAGCACATAGTAGCCACTTTGAAAATGTTTGTTGAGAGAATAATTAAATATTCCTTTTAGACCAAAAACCTCAAGGAAGGGACAGTGTTTCCTAATCACTATTTCCCCATGGCCTTACAGTTAGAAAGCACGTAAAATGAATTTAAAAATTAAGAACAAAGACATCTGCCTTGCCACTATGGAATGAGGCTAAATTCACATAGAGTTTCTTGTTGTTATCTGAAAAGAAATTAAAACAAATAAAAAATTAAGCCATTATCTGGTAAACACTGAATGGCTGCTGGGCTAGGGAGACATACATTTACTAAGTTATCTATTATCTGCTCCCTCCTTTACCAAAAAAAAAAAAAAAAAAAAAAAAAAAAAAAAAAAACTATAAATGGAAACATTTTACCAGGGTTTTTATTTCTACTAGAGCAGATATCCTAGGTATTGATTACTAGATGGTCATGATAATGGCCATGAAACTTCATTAGAACTAAAAATGCTAGGCCCAGCAAAATGTTTCTTACAAGGTTTTAGGTTTCTTATAAGATATACTGATAACATGAATTAAAATATCCTTTTAAGTATACCCTGCCCTGATTTTATTCTTGCCTGTAGTTCATGCACGAGGAAAAAGAATTCACTTTCCCACTGCAATCCAATATAGATTAAACCAAGTTTCTTTTTCCATAGAAAATTGAATTACTTTTAAAAACTAGAAAATGGGAAGTAATCTCAATTTCTTTAAAAAAAAAAAAATCTTTGACTAGTTCTGTGTTTTGTGACTACAAAGCTAATATTTGGCTCAGAACTGCCACATCCAGGCTCAAACTCATTAATCCCTTCCTTCTTCAGACACTAATGTAACATTGTAGAAATTAACATTTTTAACACTTTGAATTGGCTTATTACACACATACCAGAAAGGACACAAATCATAAATGAATGAATTATCACAAAATGGAACAACTGACCTGGCTGTATAACCAGAACCCAGGTCAAGGAATAAAACAGTATTATCATCTCAACAAATAGGCCTTCCTCTCTCCCCAAAGACATTCCTTTTCCTGACCTCAAAGAAGACAGATAAATTTGTGCCCGCCTTTGTATTTCATATAAATGGTATCATGGACTAGGTGCAATTTTGGTATTTGGCTTCTTTCACTCAATGTTATGCTTTTATAGAGATTAACTTTTTATCTTAAATTGAAATCCTTATTGAATTCTGTGTGATAAAATATAATCAAATATCATCCTTGACCTCATTCTCTTGGCAAACATAAATTTTAGCAAAATATAATTTTACCAAACACTATAAAATTGCTAAAATAGTTAGATATTGAGACTAAGAGTAGCTAGATCAGATTTTATGAAACATAATAAAAGCATCCAAACCAGAGCTCAGCTCAGTGACCTGCAATGCATTTGCTGACTTTGTTTCTGTTTGTAAATCATTCTATCTAAAAATTACTGTGGGCCTATTACATAATTTTTTTCCCCCAGGGTTATGAATACTTCATTGCTCTCTGGTGTTAGATTCAAAGAGGCTTATTTGTAGAGAGAAGTGAGTATCTGTGTATCACTCAAGTAATATATATACTCTATTGGTCCTTCCCTTTCATTAGGCTGTCACTGATACTATAGAGTTTTACAGATTACAGGTTTTGCCTAAAGCTACAGTCAGCTCTCTCACCCAGTAATTGGATAGACAGATTTGGCTCAGCTCAGCAAGTCTGTACTTCTGTATGCAAAAGAAGGTCTGCATTGAAAAGCAGCATGGCCAGGTCTGGATAAACAGAGCTCTGTGGGGAAGTTTAGAAAATCGCTTTAAAGAGCACTTTTGGTCCCTGCCTGCATCTTTACCAGCTGAATTTCATAGTTTATGGATACATATGCATCATTATAGATTAAAAATAATAATCAAAAATATAAGCTTCGTTTAAAAGGATTTCTAAATGCTAACTTTCAAAGGTCGGCTTTACTAAAAATGGATGTTTTCTAACTTTCTGCATCCAGGTACATACAAAACTTGCAGCTGATCTTCAGATCGTGATTTTTATTTGTTTTCAGGACTTATTGCTGCTATAAAAGAAAAAGAAACTACATGGATGCTACAAGCTGCCGTTTAGTTTCAAAAACTCTAAAATCCAAAGTTAATTTGTTCATAGCAAACTTGTTCTATAATAAAACTTAAATCTGGGTAGCCTAAGTAATAAATTTATGTTCAGTGTGGGAGGGCTTATGACACCATGAAAACCTCCACTTTTTCACTTCATAAATTTACTGCTATATTGGCCCAAGTATAAGGCTGCCTTAATTTCCAAAAGAGAGGAAAATTTCAAGTTGCAAAAATAAACTCTGTCACACAAAACTTTCCATTTCTAGCCCCCAGGGCAGTGGGGGGAGTGGAAATGTGCCCTGATGCCCCTTCCTTCCTTCTGCTTTAGGTGGTTCCAGCCACTGTTACTGATACTGAAATTTAAATACAATTGGTCCCCTAGCAAGCCAGCCAGTCTGTTAGAAGTCGCATTCTGTTACTCAGCTGGCTCCAAAAAGGGGCTAGTGTCTCTCACAGAGTCAAGCCTTGTTACCAACAGAAAGCTTTTGAAAAAGGAGATTTTAGAACAGATTTAAGGTGATTTAATCGCCTCCCTCTCCTCTCAGCAGCTCCTAAGGGAGGCTTGGCAAAGGAGGAAGAGGTAGCAATTCTTCGCAAAAGTGGTGAAGGTTCTTGGGTGCTGTTTGTGTCTGCTCCACCATCCATGCCAATTCTCTAGACAAACAGCATTGTGAGTGCAAATCCTAGCTTTCCCTTTGCTCTTCAATTTCACGCAAGTTTTTTTTTTTTGTTGTTGTTGTTTTATTTTGTTTTGTTTTGTTTAACCTCTCCAAAAGACCATTTGTTTTATCATCTGTAAAATGGGAATGCTTTTTCTTACCTCCCAGGGTTGTTGCGAGAATGAAGTGAAAAATGTAAATGGAGCCCTCAGCACATAAAAAACTTTAATGAATATTAACTATTAGCATTAGAGTCTTTGGAACAACAGGGTGTAGCCCAGGCTGCTTGTCCACCATAGAGCCCCTGTCTTGGTTCCCTGCCACATAGCTAGAACTGCATGGGTTCTCGCAGGGTGCTGGGGACACATGGCGGAGCTCCATCTAACAGAAGGAACGTAAATGTAAGTTCTGTGTGCCACTTAGAGCTCAAAGCTTTTAAGAAGTTAGTACCCCCTCCTCCTTGTTTTTCTCCTTACATTTAGATGCAAAAGATGACAAGTCCCTATGGAATGGAGGAGACAAAGAGGGGAAGAGCCGAGTCCCGAATAACAGCATGAATGGAGAGAGCCATTGGGACACCCCAGCCAAGAACAACTTCCCTGGATTGTTCTTTGTGTCATTATTTATTTGGGGCTCTATTTGTTACTGCAGCTTACCTTGACAAATTAAAACAGCTGTAGGAAGCAGGATTCCCATGTAAAGCACTCTCCATCTGATGGGTCAGGAGTTCTCAATGAGAAAGTTTCAGTTGATTAAAGGTCTAGCTTAGCCTTGCACCTTCACATCTCTATGTAGTTTCTCCCTTGAGCTGAATTTTCTTCCGTTATTGTTTACCCAGCACAGCTCCCAGATACATGTGTTCCCCTTCTGTCTCTGTGACCTAATTTTCTTTCAGACAGCCAAAACAAGGTGCCATTTTTGTGTGCTTTATTTAAATCCAAAGTGCATAGGAAAGCTAAATGAGAAGTATAGTCTTCTAATCCTAAGAATTTCAATAAAAATGTATGTGGATTTTATTTAAGCATAATAGCTCTGTTAGATACTTAACCTGGATTCTTCCTGGGATAGGTGTGACTCCCTAGGGATAAATAGGTAGGGGGCCAAGGGATCAGGCTCACAAAATTCAAAATGTGGGAGATAAAAGGAAACCTGAGATAAGGGAACAAACCAAACTATCCAGCCCTAGGGGTCAGAGGTGAGGTCTTGTTCTAACAGCTACTTGTGACCAACCAAGAATGACCTGACCCTAAAAAGGAAGTGAGCCACTGAAAGTGTTATCACTAGTCCTTACTCAATGGTGCTATCAATAGAGATGTTAAAAAGATTTAAGTTTGCTGGTTTGCTTTCTATAAAAGACCATCCCTAAAAGCTGGCAACCCAGTTGGGAAGCCTCTCACTCCTGAGAGCTTTTTCTGTATCCTTGCTTAATAAACTTCTTTTTTTTTTTTTAAGATTTTATTTCTTTATTTGACAGAGAAAGACACAGTAAGAGGGGGAACATAAGCAAGGGGAGTAGGAGAGGGAGAAGCAGGCTTCCCACCTAGCAGAGGGCCCAATGTGGGGCTCTTGATCCCATGACCTGAGCTCAAGGCAGAGGCTTAAAGACTGAGCAACCCAGGTGCCCCCTTGCTTAATAAACTTCTATCTTCTATCGCCTTACTCACCCTCCTTTGTCTGTGAGATTCATTCTTAGACTCTGTGAGATAAGAACCTTGCTTTCCAGATCACTGTTTGGCTCCTGGTCTTGAGTGGTAAGTGCCATCTTGTTTTCACCTGCCAGAGAGATGATACCTAAATTCACAGCTCTGTTCAGAGAAAAGCACATGCTCCCTATTTCCAGTGGAATACTTTTCCTGATTCAGTCCTCTCCCACCTCACTGGTCTGGCTACCTAGGACCTACCTCCACTTTGCAGAATAAACCAAGTCCACAGTCTGTGTATGAGTCAACAGTGGTTGAATGCCTTGAGGCCCAATAAATGCTGTGATTATTCCCAGCTCCAATAATAAGCTTTGTCTATTTTCTGAAGTACTCTATTCCTAAAGTTAGAGATTATTAAAATCATAAATGTACAGTGTTAAAAAGGTCATGACTCATGAGTGAGTCCATCCAGCTTAAGGGCACAGCTAAAAATGCCCTCACAATATAAGTAGGGCACAACTACCCAAGCTTCACCTAAAACATATAGGAATCCATAAAGGAACTACCCTTTCTCTCCAGTTCCATGAAAATTTCAGAACTTCTTGGCCATAAAACAAAAACTATCAGTGGTGGAATTATTCAGTTGACTGCAGATTAATGAATACTCTAAAGGTATCCACTTCAAATGAAATAAAATCAGCTTTAAATAAAATACAGGAACATAAACTGTGTCTTATTTCTATAGCCTGTTATCAGCGGCAATGCAAAACCAGGGTTACTTTATCAGTATGAAACACTTTGGAACAAGAACAACAGCAAAATCTGATTTTCATTATCTAAGGCAACTTCTCCTGTCTTTAGTCTTTTAGAAAATAGTCATGATTTCTCAAGTGCCATATATAGTAGATTCAAACAACTTTCAAGCCAATGTATATCTGTGCCAATGATCTGAAAATAGCAGAGTGGACTCGGTCAGCCATGACCAGAAAATACAAACTGGAAGGAAGGTTTGGATGATTAAGTAATTGCTCAAGACCCACCAAAAAGCAGATTTATGTTTTAGTGCATTCCTAGCAATGACAAACTAAGATCACAACCTGCTTTGCTAAACAGAGTGGCTTGGCGATGTTCGATTCACATCCAGGAATGAAAACTCTGACATCTCAGCACCAACAATATAGAAAAAGCCATTATGGGAGGTTTAAGCAACTGCAGGGTGCTAGGCTAATTATGCATCGCAGGCAAACTGTGATTGTGTCTTCGCCAGTATTTTATTAGAATGTCAATTCAATTGAATTACATCCCATGGGAAAGATTAGCATGGATTTTAGTACGGATGTGTGAAAGTGTTGCTGTGCCTAGGCCAACTTTTTAAAAGTTGTGTGCTAATTGGAGTGAAAAATGGAAAGAGAAGTGTGAGGTTGTCAGGTCCAAGAAATCCTGTAGCCACTCTTCCTTTCACTCCACCATAATCCTGTGTTTGCAAATGGTAAGGAGCTGAACACAAAGCCGCCCAGATAGCGTGGCACTTTGAGCATGAGAAGAGGGTAAAAGGGATTTGGATGAGAAAATGTATGTTCAGACATCTCCCCAGCTTAAAACAGGAAGGGTATTCCATATCACGCCATACACCTAATGGGAATTTATTTACAACAACTTTTTTAGTCTTCTCCCCCAAAAAATTAAGAACAGCAGACTTTAAGATCTGGGGTCAGCTATGATACACCTATATTTTACTGAAGAAACAGACGCAGAAAACTAGGGTCACCTAACTAGCGTATTAGTGGCAGAGAAAGGTCCCAATCTCCCAAAAGTCAGTCCAGTATCCTTCTTTTATATTATTATTGTATAGTTTCTAGTTTCTAGACAGTTTCTAGTTTCCAACACGTTCCATTTTTGACTTTTTTTGAAACTTGTAATTAAGGAGAAAATCCGAGTATATAATATAAGCAAATGATTATTTTTCTTTGGCCAAGTAAAAATAGGACCAAGTAAAGGAGATGGGTAAAAATAGGGGAGAAATGCATTGATAAGTCCCCCCACACACCCAGAGCAAACAATACCTATAGGTTACAGGTCTTTGAAACAAGCCCCTGAGCAAAAGCTGTGAGCTGATTTTTCTGTGGCCTTCCAGTTCCTGCAGGCTTTGTTTTTTTTTTGTTGTTGTTTGTTTGTTTGTTTTTTAAGATTTTATTTATTTATTTGACAGACAGAGATCACAAGTAGGCAGAGAGAGAGAGGAGGAAGCAGGCTCCCTGCTGAACAGAGCCTGATGCGGAGCGCGGGGCTCAGGGCTCCGGGGCTCTCCTGACCTGAGCTGAAGGCAGAGGCTTTAACCCACTGAGCCACCCAGGCGCCCCCCTGCAGCCTTTTTTGTTTTGGGGTGTTTTCAGGAGTTATTCCTGGATGCCCAGATGACAATTACAATCACTTCAGAAAAAAATAGGATTGCCTCCTTTGTGATGACTGGGAAATTAAGTGGCCATCTGATGATTCTTCCACAATTAAGCTGCCACAACTACCCCTGTTGACAATGGGCCTACTCTCTCCCCCTCACAGGAAGGGGGGAGGGTTGTAATTTGGGGGTGGGAGGGCAGCAATGGACTTGGGACGAAGAAACAGAAACTTTCTTGTTTACAAAGAAACTAAGGGTGTGCTGCTGTTCCAGCCATTTGCTCAGGCCGCTCCTCCCCCTAACCACCCTCCCCTCCCCTGACTGAGGAGCGCAGAGGAGGGATGAATCAGGAGGTGAGAGGGCTCCCTTCAAGTAGCATGCAAGCCTCTCTGGCCGGGTCTGGGCACTCCCCGCAGCCCAGGCAGGTACAGGGGAGTTCTCAGGGTGGGAGTTGCCAGCCATCAGGAGGGCCATGCGTAGGTTACGTGATGCTCTATAGAAAATACCATGGTGCCCGAGCCAGTGTGGTTGCCACTCAAGCACAGGCAGGTGCTATTTTCAAAGCCCCGATCATTAAACAGAAATCTGGCGACTCAGAAAGTCATCGCGTGACTGTTGTTGACTCTTTTCTAACACCCCTCCCGCACCTCCCCCCACACCCTGCTTACACCCCCGTCCAGGCTCTGGGTTCCAGAACTCACAGGGCCAACCCTTCCCCCTATCCCCAGGTCCTGAGCTCGCGGGGTTCCCCCATTCCCCGGATTATGGGATGGAGGAAGAGGATCTCTCTCTCTCTCTCTCTCTCTCTGCTTTTCCAACAATGTCGGGCTTTGGCTTTAGAAGTCCCCACTTTCTACCCCTCTTCTAGGCTCGGGCTAAGGGGACCCCCACTCTTTTTCCCTGTCCCAGACTCTGTTCTCGTGGGGGAATCTCCCACTCTCTTACCCAGCCAGACGCCCGACTCGTGCGCCCTCCCCGCACCCCACCCTTCTCCTACCCTCCGCCCCTTCCTCCCCCTGGCCTTGCCCCGGGCAGGCTGCCTGCGGCCCGCCCTTCCTCCCGGCGAGGTCACTCCGGGACAGGTGGCCTCCCCCACCCTGCCGCGGCGGGAGCCCGAGCCTCTGGCGGCGGCGGCGGCGGCAGCGAAGCCGGGTGCCAGAGCCCAGCCCTGAACTCCCTCGTGACATTGGAATCTTCCCCGAGCCCCTCGACGGGGACCCTGGCTCCCGCGACAGCGGACCTGGGCGGCCGCGACCACCGTGGATGGGGAGCCCCTCGAACTCCGTCAGGTGCCCGCGGGCTCCAAGAGGTGCCCTTAGGCCCCAGGACACAGAACCGCGCGGTTCGTCCCGTCTTCTCCTCCCTTGTGTTTCCGGCCCTAAACCTCCCGGAGCCCTGCTGCCGCCCTGCAGCCCTGCAGACCGACTTACCGCTGGACAGCCCCTCCCGCGTCTCGAACTGGAGTCTCCTTGGCTGGACGTCAGGCGGCCCCCTAACGCCTAATGCGGTCACTGACCTGGCACTGCGCGGGGCAAATGGGCAGGTGCGACCAATCTCCCCTAAATGAGGGCCTAAGTCCGGGGCTCCAAGCCCCCAGTACATTTTTATTTTTTAAGGTGAATGTTATGGAGAGCTCCTCACTCTTCTGGGCAAAACCCCATGCAATTGTTTTCATGGAAATTTTATAGCAGATTGAAGTACGCATAAAAGGTGAGCAGTGCAGAGCTGGATGGATGTTCATAAATTGCATACACCTGTGTAACCGGCATCCAAACCAGGAAACATACCAGGAACAACACCTGCCATGCCCAGCTCAGCTCCTTCCAGCCACTACCTGCATCTACCCACCCCCCTCCCCTCCCCGCTCCCCCTCCCGCCCCCCCCCCACACTACCACTATCCTGATTTCCTGATTTCTCACACCAAAATGGGGTTTGCCTGTTTTTATACTTCATATAAAAATGATCACAGGGAACGTGCTTTTTGTGCATCTGGTTTCTTTCACTCAACATCATGTCATTGTGTTAGGGCGATTTATTCATGTTTTGGCCTCTGGTAGGAGGTTCTCATTTCTATAGAATATGTCCTTGTATGGATGTACTACAAATTGTTCTATTTTCATCGGAATTTGGGTAACTTTCAGTTTTGCAGTTATTACAGAAAGCGCTGGTGTGAACAGTCTAGTACCTGTCCTTTGGTGGACACTTCTGTGTTTCTGTGGATAAGTAACTAAACATGGAATTTTTGGTCATAGGAAGGCATATGTTCAGCATTACCAAATATGGCCAAAGAGACTTTCAAAGTGTTTTGCCCATTTACCTCTCACTAGCAATTTATGAGAATTCCCATGACTCCAAAACCAAGTTTTAATGAGGACCTATTATGTACAGTGAATAGGATACCTTGAGTTCCCATGCTTTAGGAGTTTTAGCAGGAGAGACAAACAATATGCACAATGACAAAATCCTAGGCAGGCTAATGCCTGGAGGCAGTAAGTGCTGGGAAATGAGTAAATGGGCCATGGGATAGCAGAGGGCATATAAAGAAGGCCTCTGTGAGGAGGTGACAATGGAGTCCAGACCTCCAAAACAAGAAGGAATTCTGGATGAAGACAGGCCAGGGACATGAGGCTGATCCAACTCTCTCCAACCTTTTTCTGCCTCCCAGTTTGTGGGTTCCCTGGACCTGGGGAGACTGGATATGTAGATTCAAGTACTCATGTTCACAGTGCTGCTTACATAGGTGAGAAAGTCCCGGGAAGGTTTCTGGCTGGACCACCTCCAACTCTCCTGGCCTCTGAACTCCCAGACACTTCTCTCCCAGGGCATGTCCACCATCAGCTGTATAATTAGTGCTCGTTATGCTTTATGTCTGTGCTCCAAATTTTGCCAAATACATTACCACTTGAAAAAATATTTCTGACTTCTAGTTATTGATGAGGTAGCCTGGTGTTAGACACACACAGAGCTTCCACAGAGGAAGCAGACAGCATGAAAACATTAACATGCCCAAGGCCAAAGGACATGTCAGGGAAAGATCAAAGGCAGCTTCGGACAGTTCACACCACCCTCCTCCAGGCACTGTGCTGAGGGCTTTTACACAGTGTCCCTTTAACTCTGACAACAATCTCTCCAAGTGGGCATCATTAGCTCCGTTCAACACATAGTCACATAGTTAATTGAGGGAATTCAGATACAAATCCAGAATGGCCGGACTTAAAAATTAAGTGTCTCAGGTCAAGTTCCCTAGAAGTAGAGTCTATAACCAAGAGTCTTGTCGAAACCATTTCTGTGTGAAGTGCTTGCGGGAGAAGAGGAGGGAAGCACAATAGAGCAGGTGGGAAAGCTGAGCTAGAATGTGGTCTCAGCTAGAGATAGGCTTCAGTCTCTTCCTTGAAGAACATGAATTCCATCACAGTATGAGTCCCACTTTGAAACAAAAGGAGAGGCTTTTGTACCCAACTTTTAGCCAGTCCTTGGCATTTGTCCAGGGAAGGGGATTTCTGTGAGCCATTTCCAGCCAAAACAATAGTGGCCAAGAGATGGATGCGCCAGCTCAATGAGGGGCTCTGGCTGGGGAACCAAGGCAGTGGTAGCAGTTTGTCTTTGCCCCAGGCCAGTGTGGGACACCTAGGATGTTCAGGAATCACCGTGCTCCAAATAGCCCCAAACTTCTCCAACACTAGGGGATCTCAAACTTTACAGCACACATAGAATTTCCTGAAGGATTTGCAAAAACACATTGCTAGACCCCACACTCAAAGTATACAATACCCAGGATTGGATGGGGTCTAACAATTTGTATTTCTAATATGTTCCCAGAAGATATGATGCTGCTGGTCTGGGACAGACCAAGTGAATCTTGTACAGATCCACTATCCTGCAGCATCATTTCAAGGCACTACACCTGTTCCCATCTAAAATACTCAATGATCTATCATTTTCACTAGGCTTGCCATTGGCAATATGTCTTCCCAAATGGTTATTCTACTCATGGAATTATGAAAGTCTGTGGCAGATAATTTGGATATGCTAATCTACATGGTATCCTCTTGGTGACCCCCAGGATTCAATCTATTCAAAAAGGAGAATTGGGAATCCTGTATTGACACAATGCAAAATATTGGATTAGTATAAATTTTGCCCTCAGGCTCCCAGACTTCCCTTCTGCCTTATGCATCTCTTATCTATTCCTGTAAAAGCCCCAGAATATTTTATGCTGAAGCTGGCTCCTATCTGCTCACAAGAGCTGATTTGAGCCTGTTTCTTCCCAACTGGCACAGAATTCAGCAAATGCTAAAAAGCAGGGCTTTCTCCCTGCCCCAGAGAGTTAAGTTATTAAACTTCTACCACACACCACAGTGTCTCACCTTCCCCACCTTTAAAAGTTGTCTGAAAACAGACTTGAAATTGCACACAATGTACACTTGACAATAAAATTTAGTATTTGTGTGCCAAACATTTCTTGTTATGTGCTACACTATGCTGGGTATTTTCCCAATTTTTTCTTAATTCCCCAAATAACCCATTGAGGTGTTTTCATCCTGAGACTAGGGAAAACTAAGACTCTCACAAGGTAGCTGACTTGCCCAAGTTCATATAAAAGAGGCAGCCCATGGTTTACTAGCCCTATCTACTAACCTCCAAACCCTAAGCCCATTCTACTGCTGTAGTCCTATTTACTTGCACTTTGAAAGAAAATCAAGTCTTAAACCAAAGAAATGGTTCTTTCCTACAACAGTTTATAAACGTTTTGATCTCAGGATCTCTTAACATTCTCAAATATATTGTGGACCCCAAAGAGCTTTTGTTCTGTGAATTATGTTTATCAATATTTATAGTACTGGCATTGAAACTGAGAAATGTTTAAGACTTTCAAAAAATCATTTTAAAATAGTAATGGTAGGGGTGCCTGGGTGACTCAGTTCCTTAAAAGTCCTTCTGCTCAGGTCATGATCCCAGGGTCCTGGGAGTAAGCCTGACATAGGGCTCCCTGCTCAGCTGAGAGCCTGCTTTTCCCTCTTCCCCTGCTTGCCCCTCTCCCTTCTTGGGCTCTCTCCCCATCTCTATCTGTCAAAATAAATGAATAAATAAATAAATAAATAAATAAATAAATAAATAAATAAATAAAAATAGTAATGGTAAACCATTACATGTTAAAGAACATGTTTTTATTAAAAATAACTATATTTTCCAAAACAAGAAATTATTTATTGAAAAGCATGCCATGATTTTTTATTTTGTACATTTCTTTAATGTCTAGTTTAATGGAAGACAGCTGGAGTCTCATAACTGTCTCTGCTTCCAATCTGCTACATTATGTTGTTGGGTTTGAAGAATATGATGAAATTTTGGCCTCACCCACATATGGAAAGGGAGGACATCACAGACCCCTAGAAATGTTCTCAGGTACCCCCAGGCAACTTTGAATCACTTTGCAAACTGCTGTTCTAATTATTAAATTTCAGGCTTAGAACAGAGATCAGGAAACAATAGGCTTCAAACCCTTAGTCCATCCAATTGTATAAATATAATTACTTTAGAATTTGATTAATCTGATGAGTTAAACTGCCATACTATAAAGTAAATATGAAAGCTATATTGTGGCATTTCAGATATTCTGTCTCTCTGTCTTTTAAATCTCAGTCATTGCCAGCCCACTGATTTTCCAAATCCCAACAATGGATTTTTCAGTACCATTTATTCATTTAGCAAACACATTAGTAAGCCTCTACTATGTTCCAGGCACCATGCTAGACATTGGAGACATAGCATGGAAAATATCCAAGCCACTGCTTTCACAGGGCTGACAGTTTAGTGGGAGAGACAAGCTGTGCTACATATGTGGAGACAAAACTATGTGGTGCCATAGAGAATCCTGGGAGATTTTCTACAGAGTCAGGGATGTCTTTCCTAGTGAAGTGCAGAGGAGAGACCTGAAGAAGTCCTAGATTATAATGTGGGTAAAGTGGGATAGGATGGGGAGCACAGACAGCAAGGCTGAAAATGTGTGAACCTGGGCCAGAAAAATGAGGCCCATTGGCCATGTCAAAGATTTGGGTCTTTCTCTTCAAAGAAACAAAAGACAAAGTTTTAAGTGGAAAGAGATGTGTTGTGGGCAATACCATTCAGGAGAATTTAGAGTAGTCTAGATAAGACAAGTTCAGAGCTTCAACTCCGGTGGGTGAGATTGGTGAAGACAAATGCACAGATTGGAGAGATGTCAGGGGGTGAACCTGGAAAGACCCCATGCTGGTTTGGATGTGAGGGAAGGAGAAGCAGGTGTCAGAGATGCCTCCCACAGTTGCTGCAAACATCTGCAGAATACCATTTACCTGCTGGCCACTGCATCAGACTCTGAAGGCCCAACAGAATAGGAATTAGGATTGGGCTTGACTAGGAGTAACAGATAAATAAAAACTAAGCATTGCTTAAATAAGACACAAGGGTGATCTTATTTTTCTTCTTTATCTTTTCTCATTTAAAAGTTTAGAAACTTGAGGCTCAAGACCCCTCTCCATAAAATCCGTAAGACTCAAGATCCTTTGATCTTATTTCTAGTCTAGCCCAGGTCTCCATTCCCAAGGTCCCCCAAGATGGCTGCTCCAGCTCTGGCCACTAATCTACTGGCATTATACGTGTGGCCAGCAGGAAGAGGAGAAGACTGAAAAACGGCACATAGCATAAGAAAAATTCCCAGATGCAACCACAGGATACTTGTGTTTATGTCCATTACCCAGATTTGTTCATCTGTATCAGAGAAGGTGCTAAGGGATGCTAGGAAACATAGTTTCCATTCCAGATAGCTATGTGTACAGGTAGAAATTCTAGTACTTGGAATAAGGGGAAAAGGATATTAGGGATGGCCCACATTTCCACAAACACAGAATGAGACACAGGTCTAATTTTGCACTTGTAAAGGCTTGCAATAGTTTGAGGCCAGCAGTTTCCACCTTTCAAATCTCAGTTTCCCTCATCTGTCAAATAAGAGGGTTCTTCCCAGGTGACCTTTATAATGTCTTCTAGTTCTAGACCACTGTGATTCAATGTATACTTCCCTTACAATGAGGGCTTTTCTAACTGTTCATTTGTTGAAAATCTTGATTATCTTTGATTTGCTACAAACAAATGCATTTTGCTAAAGACACATACAGATCTTTTCCTACAATGATTCTCTTTGTACAGTTGGATTAATTGCCATCAGTCACATGTGATGTTTGGCTGGCTCTTTACTCGATGCATTTGTTTCGTGGAAAATAAAAAATATTAGAACAGTGGAAAATGTAAACTTTTTTACAGTTGTTTGAATTAATCATGTGGTTTGGAAAATGTTGGGATTAAGTATCCCTTCTCTTAAAACAATACAAAACAAAAGCCTTTCAACTAAAAATAATTTTAAAAATAAACATTATTAATGGTGAGTAGAACAATCAGGAATTATTCAACATTATGATTCCCCCATCCATCTGATTTTAGACAGTTGGAGTGAAGGGTTAGCTCCCCTTTCCTGGTTTTGTTTGTCTGTTGGTTATAATAGGACTTACTGTAATGTTGTTCAGGTTCACTCCAATGTTTAGGCTGAATTTCTCGAAGTGTTGGTAAGAAGATAAACTATAAAAACACTGGTTACTCCCAGGAAGAGAACTTGGATCTACAATTTGCCAAGGTTATACCGCAAAATAGATAATTTATAATCCAGGTTATCTAGTCCTGACTTTTGTCCCCAGGCTCTTTATAAATCTAGATAGCCATTTTAAAAAAAAAAAAGACCAAATGATAACTTTGACTATACTTCCAACTTTCTGTTGAATTAATGAGTTAATATGAGAGTCCAGTGGTTTCTCCCAGTTCATTTAGTCTGTAAAACCTTCCTGATTTGATCTGATACAATATAATACAGTTGACTGGTTCAAAGAACTGTTGGAATGAAAAGATTCTACCTGTTTTCCATCAATTAGTGGTTGATTATGTTAAAGACCTCTTAAAAAATATTAGAGAAAAGGCATTGAAAATACAAATTTTATGAAAGCACCACTTAAATCATGAAACGTGTTTCTTGTTAAATTAATTTAAATAACAAATTTAGCAAGCAAGGAGCCCATTTTTTAGAAGTATCTTTTATCCTCACATAAGGACAGTTTGAAAACTAGCAAGAAAATATATTTTAAAATTTACCTTTCTTCCTTACTTTTCACCCTAAAATTCAGGCACAAAGGTTTTAGTATGAATGTGTGTGTGTTTCTGTGTGTGCATATATAAATAGAAGATGTCAAGATTTTTATCTACTTTTCTGTGGCGGTCTATCTGCCTTGCAATAAAAAAAGTAAGATTTACATCAATCTGCATGAACTTTGAAGTAACTTTTACAATGAGATTATTTAAATATAAGCTATTTCAAAACTATTAACCTTTGGGTAACTTCAGAAATGCAGCAGCCAATGACATGCCATGAAGTGTAATTTGTCAGTTGAAAAACTAGGAGCTAAACTTGCTTGTTCAGATTTGGGCATAGATAAGAAACCTGAAATGTTTAAGCAAGCCATACTCTAGTTCTACAGTTGCCCAGAGATTTAAATAAGGCGGGATGATTGTCTATCGCAGCTCATAATAATGCTCTTAAATTTAGAGCTCCAAATACCCCACTCACCAGTCGGCATGCTTCTCGAAGGCTTCAGACTGAAAAACTGCAGCTGTGTTTATGCGGTAATTTAGAACTCCTATTACATATGCAAGCAACTGGGCTCCATGGCTCAATCACAATTCATTCATTTTGCTTTTTTGTACCGAAGAAATAAAATCAGAGAACTATACAGCAATATGGCCAGCTCTTGAAAAATCACAAAAATCAGGAGATTGAAAATTACAGTCCCACAAAAAAGCACAAATCTTTCCCATTCCCCATTAAATAAAGTTCACAACAAAAATTCCAGATATCTGTAGTTAAGGTGTGGTATTCAGCTCAGCAAACATTTATTTGGACAAAAAAAATGTTATCATAATAAGAGCAATTAAAGCATGAATAAAGCAACCCTCTTACCTTATGGCTCTTAGAGTCCAATGGAAGATATTTGGTGTCAAATACTTGTGTGTATGTGTGTCTGTGGGACTGGATAAGGAATATCCTTTATGGAGAACATGGATAAACAGATTGAGTTTGGTTATAAATAAATATAGATAATAAATATAAATATATAAATAAAATTCTAGAGTATTTTCCTTGGGAGATATTACAAATCTGTGCAATTGTATTACTGGTGACATACATAGCAACAATTTCTAAATATTTGCTTACCGTCTAGATCCACAGTGATCCTTACAAAGCAAAAATGTATGCAGTTTATCTTACTTTATGTAATTGCCAGATTCTGAAAAGTTGTATAGAAATTTGCTTTTGTGTAAATGAATACTACTTTAATAATGCTTAATGTTTAATTCAAATTTAAGTTTTTAAAAATGGTATCGTATTCAAATGTAGGTGTTTTTATAAATCTGGACTTTTCTCATATTATTGTTGCATGTCAAATATGTGTATGCATAGGGTGAGGAGACTGTACTGGCTTATTGCAAGAAAAATTTTATTCTGAACCACTGACTTTTTTAAAGGTGCTATAGAAAAGTGAGACTTTTATAATTCTATTGGAACCTAACAAAGGCTGTATTCATTTTACTCTCAGGTTGCATTTCGGATGCTTTGTTGATTACAATGCAAATGTTTCTACTGGAAACATTGTCTTAAATGCTAAGTTTTCAAGAAAGAGCGTAAGCAACACATCAACTCATTTATCTAAGGTATAGCTCTGTAGTAATGTTCTTAAACATTTTTTTTCTTTAACACTTGAGTGCTTGGGGTGGGGGTGGAGATCCAACAGCCTTATCTTTCCACCTCAATTGTCAGACACTTCCTACCCCTGAGTCACCCTGATTGCTAAACCAGACTGCTGAGGTGATGGGAGAGGTGACAGGGAAGAAAGACCTGAAGAGTAGGACATCTGAGCTGTAAGGGATGAGAAGGTGGGGTAAATAGTAAGAGACCTTTTGCTTCCTTTTCTATGCAGTTATAGAATAAGATTAAATAAAGAAAGGAAAAGAGACATCAAGCACAATGACTCCATCTTACACAGCCTTCGATCTCCAAACACGGATGGACAGATAGATGATAGATAGATAGACAGACAGACAGAAGCATTTAGAGTCATAGGAAAAGATAAAGGTATACTTTACACTCACAGTAGCTACAAGCCTGACTTCAAAGACAGACTGCATGGATTCTGATCTCTGATTCACTACTTGGAAGTTGCAAGGGGAAAAAAAAAAAGTAGAGGTAATAATATTACTGAACTCATAGAACGTGATAAAGGAGTAGATGAGGTCATTCCTGTAAAGAGATGACAACCTAAGGAACTCTCAGTGATTGCAACTGGCAGCAGCAACAGCAGCATTAATTTTATAGCACATGGTTGAAAGCTGCAGGAATTTAGAGAAAAGCCTTTTCAACTGGGGATCAGTTCCCATTAAGCTAGATCTGTGACCTTGGATCAGTCATTCAATGTCCCTGGGTTGCAGTTTTATCAGGTAACAGCAGGGGTGTAGGTCTAGATAAAGTAATGCCTCTCAAATTCAATGTGCATGCAATCACCTAAGAATCTTGTTAAAATGCAGATTTTGATTCAGCAGATGGGGTGATGAGCAAGATTCTGCACTTCCAACAAGCATCTGGAATGAGACTGATGCTGCCGATCTAAGTACTATACTCTGAGTCGCCAAGATCTAGGCTATATCCAGTAAAGTCTCTTCCAGCCTCAAAACTGTAGTTTATAATTATGATAGTGGCCCATTTTTGTACATAAGGAAGGGATAAAGAACTGAAGTACATTTAAAAAGAAAATGAGTCTCAGTTATCTTGGGGATTATGTCTCTAGGGCTCCAATGGATCTTGGAAGGGAAGGACAGGACACTTTTGAACAGTCAGAAGATGATGGGCTGACACAAGGTGAGCCATTGGGAATATTTCTTGATGTGGTCCTTGGGACAAAGGCAATTTTAAGAAGTGGTGGTATAAGGGAGGGAGGTTTGAGGCGATTTGAACCGGGAGATTTCTTTTTTATTGATTCTAGAATCAATTGTGAAGAGTGGGGACTTTTGTCTGGGCTGTGTAAGTGTGTGTTATCAACTAGACATGAGCTGTTATACCAGCTTGGCAACTTATTGCTGACTTAGGCAATTGCTTAATTTTCCTTAATTTCATTCTCTCATCTATAAAATGGGAATAACAGTACCTCCTTGGGCTCTTGTGAGAGAGAATCAAATGAATTAGTGCCTAAAGTATGAAGCTCAGGGTATAAGTACATAGTAAGTGTTCATAAAGGCTTATCTATTAAATTTATCATCCTCACCACCATCATCATTATCATTGATTTAGGAGCCCTGGAAGGGTGAACATTATAATCCCAGTTCTATTTCAGTTTCTACAGCAATGGTTCCCAAAGTTCATTGAGCACCGGAATCACCTATGGGGCTGTTACATAACAGATTGCCGGGTCCCAACCTCCAGGAAATCTGATGTAGCACGGAGGTCTTGAGGGGGCCCAACATTCCACATTTCTAGCAGGTCTGGGGACCATCCTTTGAAAACGACGGGTCTACAAAGTTACTTCATATAAATGGCATGATGCAGGGATGAGGCACCCTTGGTAAGTGAATTTTCCACACAGGTGAGGCTGACCATGGGACACTTTCTCACTTCAACTAATTTTTGATAAAAGCTTTTCTGAAATGTATCATTTTTATTCTTGTCTCTGTGGGCAGGGGATCTGAAACAATTTAACTTTTCCTCTTGACTGAAGTAATCAAGTAGTTCATCTTGATTTCAGAAGAGATTGAAGAGAGTGACTCTGATTTTCGAACTTAAAATCAACTTGGAAATTTCTAGAATGCATCCCTAAAGAGACGATCATGGATCCCTAAAAGAGATAGTGGAAAACAGAGTCAGCGTGAGTTCCCTGAGAATAAGTATTTCATGCTAACTGTGTTTTCTTTATTGTTATGATTGCCAGACCGGTACGTTGGAGAAATGATGCATCCAGGAATATCAGACAATATAATGAATGTTAAATTGCCTAACAGAGGGGTGTGATCCTAAGGAGATGTTGCTTGTAGTGTGCCCACAGATTCTATCCACAGGCGTATCTTATTCTTTCTCAATTTAGATGAAAACACAGAAGAAGGGAAGCCAAGCCAGAATATAACACATTACCATTCCCAATGAGTGTTAAAACACAGGCAAGCACTTGACAGGAATTATAGAAAAAGGGGCTGGAATCCGGAAGGAGGGCTAGGGTAGACTTTGAGGGTCCACCGAAACCAGAACTCTATGGCCAGTGATAATACCTATTATGGTACTGTGGCATAATATCCGGCACAGACAGGCAACTACCTTAGAGATTTTGGTCTTTGTTGCCAGAACGACAGCAAATTAACTCTAATTCCCAGTAACACACCTCTTGCTCCTCACCCAACTTTTACCCCTTCTTGTATGCCTTCTTCCTTCAGCTTGTTCCCAGATTGTTCCTCCAACTCTACAGAGGTATGTGAAATCAGATCACCAAACTTGGTAAGAAATAGGAACATCCTGACAGTACACAGACCAGTGGAGAACGTAAGGGACCATATGTGGGGTTTGCGTTTGGGGGCCCCAGAAGGTATTTTTCTTTACATTCATATTCCAGAGGAATGAAATCATCCAACTTTTGGCCTCCAGAGCTTTCATGTGTAACTATAATAAGACCCAACCATCTCTTCTCTTCAGTTATCATTCACATTTCAGAGCAAACTGTGTGCATATTAAATGGTGACTTGCTAACATATTCAAGGTGAAAGCATAATGCTCTATATTCGGCCTGAATCTGTTTGTTGTTTGACTAAATACAGTTGCAAGCTCCATGTTTGGGTTCCTATAGGTACACAGCTCTCAGTTACTACCCAGGAGATAACGCCTAAGGACAAGTAAGGAAATGTTTTAAATAGAAAGGTGTTCAGAAGAAACTTAAAGAAAAATTCCCATTTTACTTCACTACTTTGTTCCAGGTCTTCTTTCCCAGGGTGGTACCATATTAGTAAGAGACCTCTAAATGACATACCTGTTTTATCGGACAGACTGTCTGCTGGCACTTATCTCCCGTAGTCAGTGAGTGTCTTCAGTCAAGGCTAGGTAGGAGTCAGGCAGGTTTTTCATTTGTCATTCCTAATGACCCGTAAATGTAAATGTTCCACTGACTTAGGCTTTTATTTCCGAGGTAAACATTTTGCTAACTAGTCATGGGTCCTGTAGGCACATTAACAACTCCCTGCTAATTTATCAACATTGAGCAGCTAAACTCTGTTGAGTGAAGCAGGTCCTTTTCGAGCTCTTGATTTCATGATGTTGGCGGTAGTATTAAGTGTACCTAACTTCATCTCATCTGCAACCTAAAAAAATAAACCTTCTTTTTAGAGTCCTTTGAACTTGACTAGATTATTTAACTGATGATTTATTCCAGAAAGGTGAATTGTTTTATGTTGTAATGTTTCCACTGAGTAACAGACTATAGACGGGCAATGCATGAGAAAGTATAGAATTATAAATTTAAATATGTTGGCTCTGTACTCAGAGATATCCATTAAAGGGAACAAAGTAATATTACAAGATATTCAGACACATTCTCAGTGTGCTGTGTATTCCTAGGTTATTATTTTCTTTTGCTACATTTTTGGGGATTCGTGCCAGACAAAAGAATTGTGTGTAGCTAATAATTAGTAAGTGTGTTTTTTTTTCTTTTGCAGCAACCTTTGTAAATATCCTCTTATTTCTTGATACGATCATTTCTGTCTCTATTGGGCAGTTTGTGAGAAGTCTATTAAGTGAGATGTCATGCTTGAAGAATTTTTTTATCTTTCTGTATTTTGAAGGAAACAAATTTTTCATTCCATTAAATTGCTCAAGGTAGAAGTGGATTAAATATCATTCATTTTGAATAATCTTCACATTTTCCTCCATTCTCTATAAGGTGCTAAAATATGCCAGTAAGAAGTTTCTAAATCTAGAAAATCATTTTAACAGCAAAGTTCAAATTTTCTGACAATACAGTAAGTTCTCAACTGGGGATGAGTTTGCCCCCTAGGGGACATTTGGCAAAGTCTGGAGAGATTTTTGGTTGTCACAGTCTGGGAAGGGGCAAGGGCGGGATGAGGAAGATGTATGTGCTACTGGCATCTAGTGGGAAGAAACCAGGGCAGCTGCTCAACTTTCTATGATGCTGAACACAATAAAGATTTACTAGCCCAGGTTATCAATAGTGCTGACACTGAGACACTCTTGCCTAGAGTCTTTATTTTTTAATTTTATCTGTTAACAAATTTTTTTGAGAGTATCTGGGTAGCTCAGTTAGTTAAGTATCTGCTTTCAGCTTAGGTCATGATCCCAGTCCTGGGATTGAGCCCCACATTGGGTTCCCTGCCCAGTGGGGAGCCTGCATCTCACTCTCCCTCTGCCTGCCGCTCCCTCTGTTTGTGCTTTCTCTCTCTGTGTAAAATAAATAAATAAAATATTTTTAAAAATTACTTTTAGAGGGACGCCTGGGTGCCTCAGTGGGTTAAAGCCTCTGCCTTCAGTTCAGGTCATGATGCCGGGATCCTGGGATAGAGCCCCACATCGGGCTCTCTGCTCAGCAGGGACCCTGCTTCCTCCTCTCTTTCTGCCTGCCTCTCTGCCTCCTTGTGATTTCTGTCTGTCAAATAAATAAATAAATCTTTTTTTTTTTTAAAAATTACTTTTAGAGATTTTAAGTAATCTCTACACCCAACGTGGGGCTTGAACTTACAACCCTAAGATCTAGCGTCTCATGCTCTTCCGACTGAGCCAGCCAGATGCTCCTAGAACCTTATAATAATTATAACGGAAAGTGACTGAGACAGCCTGAACTTTACATACCAGATCATGATCCTTCTCAGAGGTAAGAAGTAGCAGCCCTAAAAGAGGAACTCAGCCTAAGATATAAGAAGAAAGGAAATGCTGAAATACAAGTGCCCCAGCCATTCCATTACAGTGAATCGTGACCGCTTGTTCACTAGTTCCCAAAAATTGTTGTATTTGTTATACCTAACTTTCATGCACTGTAAAGTCAGGATATGACATCACCACAAACCATGGAACTTGTTCCTCCCCTTTCTGATAGTGCATAAGCTGATGATGTGGTTTTTAACTGTGAAAGTGTATGCTCTCCTTCTTCTGCTTTTTATTCTACTTTTAGAACACACTCTTTGAAACATGGTGATGATTTACAGCAGATGCTCTTCGAAACTATTTTTTTTTGTTCAAATCCAGCAATATGACAAAAGAAAACCACAGGTAAACCTTGAGGGAGTTTTAGGTCAAAGGGTGTTATATATGTCACAATGATCCAATTACTCTGTTATTATGTATCTATGTATATATAGATAGATTACCATGTCTATCATAATCTTTCCTTAACATTTCTTTCCACTGACCACTGAAATGTACAATAAAATGCTTTCTTATAGTTTAGAGGTTCCTATCTGTAAAATGAGGGTGAGCTCAAATCTGTCAGTATCTGACATGGTTCTCATCTGTAAAATGGGAATACTACCATTATCTGTCTGAGAGGATTTTTGTGTGTAGCAAGTGAAAGCTGAGAAGGTGTCTGGCACATAATAGATACTGATTAATGTTAGCTATTATTTTTTCAGAAAAAAATTAGAGCAGGATTTTGAAACCATATATTCATCAAATATTTATGAGGCATCTTCTCTGTGTTTGGTACTATTCTAGGGGCTAGGAATGGCTCAGGGAACAAAACAGACAAAAAAAAAAAAAAAACTCACCTCTCTTCATGGAACTTACACAGCACCAGATATGCAAAGGCAAACACATATACACAGGTAAAAACATATGCACGCACAATGAAAATACAAACATTTGGTGGCTCTTCCCTTACTTATTTCAGAATTTAATTGCTTCTCGGCCTTTAGGCTAAGATCAAGAGCAGAATTTAAATGAAAGTAAGCAATTTTCCAATTAGCCAAAAGGGCATAGTGAGGAACAATTACAGAATTCTGAAGGAAAACTTTTTTTAAGGTTACATTTCTTTTGGATTTTGAGAAAAATAAAGGTATATTTCAAAAAAATTATAAAAGTAGTCTCTCTGAAAAGAAAATCCCACAAAATGGCAATTGTGGAAATGAAAGGAATAGGCTAATTAGGTAATATTTTAATAGCTTGAAGAGTCATTGAAGGAGACCACAGAAGATGTATTTATTAATTTTGAACATGAAAATAAATAATTCATAAACTGCAAAAAAATCAAGTGAATATATATTATATATTATATATATATGAAAAGGAAATAAGAACACATGGGTCTTCTGTGAGTACTTGGTTAGAAATATTTTGTGCCTCAGAAGCTTTGTTATCCGTTTCTTGAAATTCTTCCCCACCCCCTTCACCGGACTGACACACACTCATCCCTGAGCACATGGCTGAAATGTCCCTTTCAGAGAAGCCTCCCTGCCCACTCCATCTAAATTAGGTGACTTCACTCATCATCCTTCTTCATTCATCTTTCTCTTCTTCTTATCTATATATCTATATATCCATCTATCAATCAATCATTTGGTTATATTCTTAAAGGTCTTTCTGCTTTTCTTGACAAAGTTCCATAAAGGGAGAGGTTGCTTTATCTTGTCCACCGTAATCTCTCAAGAGCACAGCACATGATCCCAACTTCGCCCTCAACAAATGTTCATGAATGAGGTAAAAGCTACCTACTCTGGGTGAATTGACTGTTGAGAACACTGAGACTATCAAAGCATACTTCTTTCCATTTTCTGTGATAGAGTGAATAGAGCCTGCCCCCACTGTGCTGTGTGCAAATACATGGTATTATTTGGTCTTGGTCTGAATTTCCCTGTATTTGTGACATAAAACAAGGATGAGTTGGAACCTGTCCATATTTGACATGGGTCTGCCAAGACCAGTTCATACCCCACATACACAGTGACCTTTGCTCTTGGCTTTGGGCATCAATCCCTGAAACACTGTGGAAAAGTTGGCTAGTCGTGACACAGAGAAATTATGATTGTCCCTTAAGCTGAGCAAAGAATCAGAAAAGGTAAGATCCCATTAAGATGTTGCTCAATTATAAGATAATGAAAGGGACCTATGATTCTTCTTGCTTAAAAATTCTTAAGTCAGGTGTTTGGCTTTGGGCTTCTAAACATCAGCCATATGCATCAGTCACATTTTAGCAAGGTGATATGGCTCTTACTCCCTTCCTTCAAGAGACAGAGCCTGTTTTTCCTCCCTCCAATCTGACTTGATCTTGGGGCTTGCTTTGGCTAATAGAACTTTAACAAAAATGATGTAAGCAGAGATTTAAAAAGTGCTTTTCGAGATTCTTCAAAAAGTTGAAAATAGAGTTACCCTACGACCCAGCAATTGCACTATTTCAGATCACAAATGTAGTGATCTGAAGGGTCACCTGCACCCCAATGTTTATGGCAGCAATGTCTGTAATAGCCAGACTATGGAAAGAGCCCAGATGTCCATCAACAGATGAATGGATAAAAAGATGTGGTATATATATATATATATATATAATGCAGTTATCAAAAAACCCAAAACCTTGCCATTTGCAATGATGTGACTAGCACTAGAGGATATTATGCTGAGTGAAATAAGTCAATCAGAGAAAGGCAATTATCATATGATCTCTGATAAGAGGAATTTTAGAGGCAAGGTGGGGGGTTGTGGGGGGAAGGGAGGGAAAAAATGAAACAAGATGGGACCAGAGAGGGAGACAAACCATAAGAGACTCTTAATCTCAGGAAACAAACTGAGGGTTGCTAGGGGGTGGGGGCGGGTAGGGATTCTAAGTGAAATAAGTCAATCAGAGAAAGACAATTATCATAGGGTCTCACTGATATGTGGAATTTGAGAACAACACAGAGGATCATAGGGGAAGGGAGGGAAAAATGAAAGAAGATGAAACCAGAGAGGGAGACAAACTATAAGAGACTCTTAATCTCAGGAAACAAACTGAGGGTTGCCAGAGGGAAGGGGGGTGGGAGGGATGGGGCAGCTGGGTGATGGACACTGGGTAGGGTATGTGCTATGGTTAGTGCTGTGAATTGTGTAACACTGATGAATCACAGACCTGTACCCCTGAAACCAATAATACATTATATGTTAATAAAACAAATAAAGAAACTAAAAAGTAAAAATAATAAAATAAAATAAAATGTGTTTTGCTTCATTTGGGGCTTGCTCTCTTGCTGGTCTTTGGGCTCTGAGATAACCATATGAAGAAGCCTGGGTTGGCCCACTGGAAGATGGAAGACCACAAGGTACAAAGTACTGATCTATCATAGCTGAGGGCCCCCAGACTAACCAGGCTGCCAACCACCAGACATGGGAGTGAGATGACCATGGATTATCTGACCCCAAATTAAAGAACTTCCCAGATAACCTACAGACCATGAAAAAATACTAAATGATTTCTGCTTTAAGTCATTAATTTTGGGAGTGGCTATTAGAAAGCAAAAGATAACGGACCCAGTGAAGTCCAAGAAAGTGTATTACTATGTGACTGGTCAGGAAGGCTTGTCAGACAGCCAGACACTATCAGTTTGGCCAAGTTTGTCCTACTCAGTAGTCCCCTAAGATTGTCCAAGGTATAAAAAGAGAATTACTGATCCAAAATTTGGGAATCTCTGCATTGTAAACCATTTTCTACTTAGAGACTGGCAACCCAAATTAACATATTGAAGATCTTGAGGAACACTGTAGTAAAAGAAAATAAACCTGCTAGAAAATTTTGAAACCCTTTCTGCTTCCCAAACTTTCATGACCTCTTGGCATTCCAGGCTGGACATTATCATCATTACTGAAATCCTAATCCAAACATAATGGTAAGGTGACTGGATAAGAACTGTGAGATCTAGATTCTGGTCCAATTTGTAGCATTTATAAACTGTAGGAACCAAACTTCTTGAAATAAGGTAAAATGAGAGACATTATCCCTGCACACGTCTCTTCAAAGTCATTGTCAACCCATTCATGTCACTTGGGTTGGAAATTTAGATGATGCATTGACACTTTGTACTCCATATTGTGTTCTGGTTTTGATGAATTGTACCAACCCTGAAGTGGCAAATTATTCATTCATCTCAAAATCTTTTTTGAGATCCTACTGTATGTCAGACACTATTCCAAGTGCTGGGGATACTTTAGTAACCAAGTCTTTCCTTGAGAGTTTGATTCTAGTAGAAGAGGTGGACAATAAATCTGCAAAGAAATAGGTAATAAAATGTCAGATAGTAGATTGTGAGGCAAACACAATAAAGGGCTAAAACAGTGTTCTTAAACTTCAGCATGTGTCAGAATCACATGGCTGATTTGTTAAAATCTAGATTTCTGGGTCTCATGCCCCAGGGTTTCTGATTCAATAGGACTCAAGTGGGGATTAAGAATTTTTATTTCTAATAAATTCCCAGGTGATGCTGATGCTATTCGATGGGAGGTCCACACTTGAAAACTAGGGAGCTAGAAAATGATAGGAAGTTTCTCTATGAGACAGCCTCTAAGATCATCAGAAACCTCACTGAATGAGGGAGGAAGCCATGGGAAGATCTGGAAAGAGATTCTAGGTAGAGGGCAGAGCACAATACGTGCAGAGGCCCTGAGGCAGGATCAAGCTAGTTCTACTGGAGGACATAAAACGGAAGACTACTGGAAGACTAATTTTTTCTAATAGTTATTGATGTGGTAGCAGACCAGGGTCCTTGTCCCCTAACACAGCATGAATCATGGCAGGCAATTTTCATAGGCCATGGCCTGCTGGTCCACTGGAGTTGAGCTTTCAGCTGAATGACTTCCTGATAATACTCAGATCTAGAAAGAGTTAAGAAGAAAAAAAGGAACTTTAGAAGCTGCAGAGTTTGGGTTAAATTATGTACCAAGACAAGAAGAGGAAGCTGCTCATGTGTCATGTTTCATTTGTAAAGGTTCACTGGTTTCAGTTCTGATACCAGAACTGGATATCACTCAAATACATACAGTCCCCACATATCTGACTTGTAAAGGGTCTGTGATTTCTCAGGTCACCGCATATAATTTCAATATGGCTCCTTGTGCATCTGCAGATTTCCCCAGATGAGAGCATATTGTGTTTTTAAAATGCTATACATGTGGGAAACATTTATCATATCTCTTATCACATCAGAGACTTAAATTTAATTTCATGATGCACGAGGGGCAAAAACTATTACTCCCATGCTGTAGATGAGAATACTAAGGCTAGAAAAAGTCAACCCTGAGAACCATCTCTTTCTTTTATCTTCATGTGGTCCTTTTTTTGAAAGGTAAACTGATTGTATAAGCTGTGACAAATATGCAGTCAATAGTGGAGCAGGGTGATGGGGGCAAACCCATCATCTTCCCACCACTGTCCACTCCTGAGGACATTTGGTCTCAGTCTCTGCCTACTACCATCACCATCAATCATAAAAATGGTGGGTTCACTCAGAAGAAAGATTATTTCTGAGAAGAAAAGGAATACTAACTTTTATTTAGCACCCAAGATCCAGGGATGGTTAAATAACTTGGCTCAGTATTTCAAAGTATGACTTTAGTGAATCTCTTTGGCAGTGGGGCTTTTCTCCATGATGTAGGTGATTTTCTCGATTTTGTAGGTGAAAAAAACTGGGGCTGAGAGAATTTAATTCAGGTCTTGAGGGCAAGAATATGAGTGACCCGATGTCATTCCTTGCTACTGGTATTCCCTCCAACTACAGTGGCCACAGAGCCTTCTTTCTAATATAGCATTGAAGCCTAGAGGAAAAACCAAGAAGTGGGCACACACATGATAGGAATGAGACAATGACTGGTAGAACAGTTTCATATAAGTCAAGCCAACGGTTTGAATCAGCAACACTTTTTTTATGCTTAGAGATAAAAGGAGTTAAAAAATTAAGATACAGGAAATGGCCATTTTATCCTTTAAAAACTCAAACGACTTCATATGAAGGACCACACTTCTTCATCCTCCTCCTCCTCCTCATCATCTGTTTATTAATGCTTTATTTTTAGAGCTCTTTTACCTTTACAGAAAAATTGAGGGGAAGCTGGAGACATTTCCTTATACCGCCTGTCCTTATCCATGCACACAGCCTCCCTCCTTATCAGTACCAATCACCAGAGTGGTACATTCTTCACCCTTCATGAACCTACAGTGACATATCGACATCACGCAGAGTCCATAGTTTACATTATGGTTGACTCTTGGTGCTGTACATTCTGTAGATTTGGACAGATGCCTAATGACATGTATTTATCATTATACAGAGTATCGTGATAATCATTTCATAATATATGTAAATCAGAATATCATGCTGTACGCCTTAAATTTATACAGTGTTGTATTCAATTATTTCTCAATAAAAATGGAAAACACTCACAAAAACAAGCAAGTCTAAAAAATACAAAAATCATCAGTGCCTATTCGTCCTGTCCCACCCCAACCTGCCAGCAACCACTGAACTTTTTTCTTTTTCTTTTTTTTTTTTTTGTCTCCACAGTTTTGCCTTTTCCAGAATGCCTCAGAGTTGGAGTCATGAAGTATGTAGCCTTTTCAGATGGGCTTCGTCAACTTAATAATATGTACTACTAAGTGAAATTTAGTAATTTCACCATTTGTTTTCACGGCTTGAGAACTTACTTCTTTTTAACACTGACTAATATTCTATTGTCTAGAGGTAGCATCATTTTTTATCCTTTCACCTATTGAAGGACATCTTGGTTGCTTCCAAGTTTTGGCAATTATGAATATAGCTGCTATGAATAATTGGGTGCAGGTTTTGTGTGGACCTAAATTTTCAACTCCTTTGCGTAAATCCCAAGAAGCACTATTAGTTGAATCATTAATATATTTAGTCTTGTAAAATCTGCCAAACTGTTTCCCAAAGTGGCAGTCCCATTTTGTATTCCCACCAGTAAGTGAATGAGAGTTCCTCTTGCTCTACATCCTGGCCAGCATTCGGTGTTGTTATTGTTCTGAATTTTGGCCATTCTAATAGTAGGTGTTTTGTACTATCTTATTGTTGTTTTAATTTGCAATTACTTGATGATGTAAGACATGGAGCATCTTTTCCTATGCTTATTTTTCATCTATGTATCTTCTTCAGTGAGATGTCTGTTAAGATCTTCGGCTCATTTTTAAATTGGGTTGTTTGTTTTCTTATTATTGACATTTAAGAGTTCTTTGCATATTGTGAATAACAGTCTTTTATCAGATATGTCCTCTGCAAAAATTTTTCTCTGAATCTGTAGCTTGTCTTTTCATCCTCTTAACATTTTCTTCAGCAGAGCAAAAGCTTTTCATTTGAATGAAGTCCAGCTTACTAATGCTGTCTTCATGGACTATGTCTTTGGTGTTATATCTAAAAAGTTATTACTGTACCAATGTCATCTAGGTTTTCTCCTATGTTATCTCATAAGAGTTTGATAATTTTGCATTCCTTCTAAATTTAGGTCTATGATTCAGTTTGAGTTAATTTTTATGAAGGACATAATGGCTGTATCTAAGTCATTTTTTTGCATATGGATGTCCAGTTTTCCCAGCATCATTTGTTGAAGGGATTATCTTTGCTCTATTCTACTGCCTTTGCTCTTTCTTCAAAGGCCGGTTGACTATATTTATGGGGATCTATTTCTGGGCTCTCTGTTCTGTTCCATTGATCTATATGGCTATTTTTGTAAATCACTATCATGCTATCCTGATCACTGTAGCATTATAGTAGGCCTTGATGTCAGGTAGTGTCAGTTCTCCAGCTTTCTTTTGTTCCTTTGATATTGTGTTTTCTGTCCAGGTCTTTTGACTCTCTATATAAACTTTAGCATAAACTTTCAGATGTTGGTATCTGCAAAATACTGTTGGGATTTTGATTAGGACCACTTCGAACCTACAGATCAGTCTGGGGAGGACTGACATCTTGACAATTCCTATTCATAAGCATGGAATATATTTTCATTTCGTTAGCTCTTTTCTGATTTTGTTCATTATCATCATTTTTTAATGTCATGAATGAGTGCAAGAATGAGTAAGAACCTTTGAAAGAAACACCAGAAAAGAACATTTGATGGCCTGAATTTATCAATTCTCTTGCCACTAATTAATTAAATCCAAAAGTGATGGCAAATTTAATCTATAGTTTATCCAAACAAATGAATGAAAGCCTCCTGATATTTGACTTATGTTTCTAATGGAACATGCTATTAAAATAAGAAAAAAAAAAAAAAGGAAGCTGCTTTCCTGTCTTTCCAAAAGAAGCTGCTGTAATGGATGGAGCTTAAGTCCATTTCATTTTTACTGCATGGAGTGGGAAGAATACAAGATCCAGCTTTAAAAAATTATATTTCCAGGTTCTTAGTTTAATTAATAAACTTTAAAATATTGCTAAGAAAAGTAAGGAGCTATCCACAAAATTAAGGTCATTTCTCTGGTCACCGAGGGAGATAAAACTGTGTATACTTTTGAAATGTAAGAACTCAGAGAGATTTTAGGAATGACTTAAACCAATCCCTTGCATTTATTCATATGAATGGAAGAACTAGGAAAGAAATGATTAGGCCAAAGAAATACAAGTAATTAAGAGCATGGCTCAGATCAGATAAGCTCTGCATCAAATCCAACATTTGGAGCTTTCTGGATGACTTCACTTTCACCTGTATTAGAAAAAATGTCAGGTATTCTAGAAACTGAATATTAGAGAAAGTTATTCCAACTTAAGATGTTTGTAGCAGCTAAGAAATGTTACAGAAAAAATATTTATGAAAATATTTTTCATAAATATTTATGAAAATACTTTTCATAAATATTTATGAAAAATATTTTTCTAAAAACAGAGTAATTTCTTCCAAAAGATCACCATTAAAGGCTGAGACTTGTTGATCAGCAAAGGAGTCTGTTGCCAGAAGACATTATTTTTTCAAATCTGAATTCAGCCATGTATCTGAGTTGGTGCTCAATCTTTGCCAAGGTAGGAGTGTCCCTTCTCTTTCAGAGAATTGATATCCTGTTCAAAGACATGTAAGCCCCACAAGGGGAAGGATTTGGATTGCTTTGCTCACTGTTCTCTCTCCAGAGCCTATAATGGTGCCAGCCCAGGAATAGGCAGTTTGTAAATACTGTGACAAATACTTGTAAATATTTGTTGAGATAATTAATTTAGAAAACATTATCTTTCAAGAAAAGATGTTGGCCTTTGCCATTTTTCTAGATTTTCAAATAGCATAAATTATTTTTTTCAAGAATAACAGATCATATTCATCGAGCGCTTGCTATGTGCCAAACACTGTGTGCTGCACTATCTGCTTATGATCACAGGTATTTCTCACAACATCCCTATCAAGCAGGCAGGATTATTTTCTCCATTTTCACCAATGAGGAACAGAAGTGTAGAGAAGCTAGGTGACATGCACAAAATGATCAGCAAAGACACAAAGCTCAAATCTTTAACCAGTCCATTATTTGATATGAACCACAGTGGAAAGTTTTGCTCTGAGTCTGCATAAATGGAAACTCAGGCCTTCCATGTTTTTTCTGCCAGTTCTAAATTTGATTGCCTCAAATGTATCATTTATAGATGTTCAAAATGTGTTCTGCAGTTGCATCTGAAGGAGATCTATAATATCTTATACAGTGCTTTATAAACTTAGGATGAGGCAAGTTTATCGTAAAAGAGAGCTATAATATATGAAAATAGAAAGGGTCAATAAACTTATATTGCCCTCAAATTGAGAATCTCATTTAAACTGACAAAAACAAGTAAATTTGAAGTTATGACTGTGACTCCAGAAATGACTCATTGAGGGTTTTTAAGGATCTGAAAATAGCGCATAATCATAAGCATCATATGTGTGTTATTATATCTAGATAAATTAGAATTTGTTCTATGAAAGTGAGTAAGATTCACCTTTATTCCCTTTCTAAACAGAAAGGATATTTTCACAGAATTTTTTTTTAAATTACATTTCCACTTTTGTTGTGTATGAACATAACTAAAAAAAAAAAAAAGGAAGTACACTTAATTGAAATGTTTTGGGGAGGTGTGTCATGCATGAGCCACTAGATTTCTTCTGTGATTGGCAAAGAATTTAGCAACACACTATACTTTGTGTGCGCACAGTGAACATAGCTTATTATAGTCTAATTAACAATTACTGAACTCATCTTAAACCTATCCTTCAGAGAGCTGAAAATTAAAACGAGTTTAAAAGGGTTTTGGTATTCCTAAATTCCATTCCTCACTCACTTTTTTCCAGATGCACTTTAATTCATTAGAATCTTCATTTTTGCATAGGTTTTTTGTTTGTGGCTTAGTTCATAGGACATGATTTGTGGCTACTAGCAGAGCTTGTAATTGCTACATAGGACCATCATAGATTTGAATATTGATTGTTTTGAAGATTTTTCATACTTACAATATTGGATAATACTTATTCACTTAACTTCGACTTCACATAACTTTGTTGAATATTTTTTGTGATAATTTTAAGAATGAACAGAAATCAGCAAATGCTACTAACTCATCTTCTAGTGTCTCATAATTGTGCTAATACCTCAGAGAGATTTACTAGAATAATTAAGAAATAATATATGCCAACAATTCTACTCCTAAGCATATGCCCAAAAGATATGAATGCATGTATTCACAAAAAGAATTATTTAAGGATTTTCATAGCTGCTTTATCTGTAATAGCCCCAAACTGGGAGGAAAAATCCATTAATTGGAGAATGACTAACAAACTGTAGTCTATTTATATGATTGACTATCAAATAGAAATGAAAAATAAAACAACTTTCTAATCCACACAATAATGTGGACTTATCTCAAAGACATAACATTGAGTAAAAGAAACCACAGAGAAGAGAGAAAGCATTGTGTGGTTCTATTTATATGATGTTCAAGAACTGGTGAAGCTAATAAATGATGGCAGAAGTAAAAAAAATAGCATTTACACCTAGAAAGGAAGTGGTTATCAACCAGGAAGAGGTACAGAGAAACTTTCTGCATTGCTGGAAATGTCTATCTTGTTCTGGGTGGTCATTACACATAGGTATAAAAATGTAAAAATTAATCAAACTAAACACTTAGAATTTGCCAATTTTGCTGTAAATAAATTACACTTCAATTTAAAATTTTTTGTTCTGAACTTTTTAAAATATAGCCTTTTGTTTTGGAGCCATATCCTTTTTGATGTACATAAGCCTATTTTATTATTTTAACTATCTATTTAAAGAAAAAAAGTTATGCTCTGGTGAAGTTTTGCTTTACTGATAGGTGTGTTGGGATAACATGAACTATCACAACAAATAAACTTGGGTATTTCAGTAGTTTAATATGGAAAAGTTGATTACTCAATCACTATAATAGTTGAATATGAGTGCTCTTGTTCTCTTCCATATCGTGATCGAGATGGCTTGCTAGTTCCTGCCCTGAGGCCTCAGAATCTTCTACCTCCATCTGGAAAACAAAGAGAATGTAACTAGAGAATTTTTGAAGTTTCCAGCTAATGACATACTTGTTTTACTTAGGCCTTTCTGATCCTCCCTGTAAACAGCAGCCCCTTAATCAAGGAGCTGGGACCATGTCCCATGACTCCCAGACATGATCATATTAATCATCTCATGCCTGCCCTGTGACTTCCCCTCTTACAGGAAGCCTTATGGGGTGAACAATATATCAGGAGTTTAAAGACAGGCTCGGGCCCTGTATTTGTACCACGGGCCTCACTGGCTTCAGTTTAATTCCAGTCCTGTTGGACTTCAGGTTTTATTTATCTTCTTAGCCCAGCCATGGATGCATGAATGCATGTAAGAATGAATTTCTTCCTTGATCCAAGGCAGCACCTTGGATTTTGTAGATCCTGGTAATGAGGATGTCTTACAGATGGCTCTGATGTGCCCTCTCAAAGCAGCTAGATTGGAACATGGGGCCATATGCTCTAAAGTTTGAATAGTATTTTTGCCTTCAGTTGGGTCCCCAGAAAATTATTCCTCCATTGTCTGCCTTTGTGAAAATTAAGAAAAACAAATGCCTCATTTTGTTGTCAGTCCTGGTTTGCCATCATGCAGTCAGTCATCAGAGGGTCAATTCATGGAATCCTTAGTAGTTCATGTTGTTTCAATAATGTTGCATTAAAATTGCCTTCCCCCATTGTTATATAACATTGTTACAATCATAGTCTCATGAATTGTTTGAATAACATCATGCTATTCATTTCATGTTGTAATTTACTCTTTATTTCAGAAGTTTCCAGGCAAAATGAGACCAGAAAAACAAAGTCATTTGAACAAAGGGAAGCAACAGTGTTTGTTATACTTCATTCTCTGTATGATGTTTCCTTTTAAGAAGAAAGTTAGCTCCAAGTTATACTCAGGAAAAGAAAAAAAAAATCAAAGTTCCAACAGGGTTAGGGCCTCTTATCCACTTTTGTGAGAGAAGGTTGGCATCACACTCCTCCTACTCCTCCCCCTTCCCCCCAATTCCTAAGTAATTCACATGGCTCCATGGCCCCTGTGAACACCAGGCTGTCAACCTTCCTGGTCTGTTAGAGCCAAGCTTTTTCCTCAGTGGCCAGAGTTTTCACCCACAGTTAGCCACCAGGGGGCCGCCTATTTGGAAAAAAAGGGGGGGGGGCAGACTCCACAGCTTTCCTCCAAACCAACCAAAACATCCCAGGGCAGCTTTGGAGCAAAGCCCAGGAACTTGCCTGCAAGGGAGGACAACTTCTGTCCAGCTACAAAACCCTCAAGTCCTATATGGTATAGCTTTATTACAAGGGAAAAATAAAACCAAGCCCGGATTTATCGCCGACAACCGAAGGGATTTAAGGTCCGTGGAGAGGGAGGCCGCTCCCTCTCGCCAGGGAGTCTTGAGGTCTGCGACTTTTCTCTCTTGAAGCACCTGAAATACTGTGCATCCAGGCTTAGGCAACAGTTTCCGAATTCCTGACAGTTGTGGTTGTTAATGCTGTTCGCTAGGGTGGTGGCTTCTCGCCCCTTTCCGTGGGATGCTCACAAGACACTGGAATAAATCACGTCACTGGCTGGAAATCTGGAAAAGTCTCCAATAAATCATCTATACATTGTTCAGGCAGTTGAGGATACAAATCGTTATAGCTCTATCTCATTGCTGTACGAATAAATGTGTATATTGAATAATGAAGTAGGAACTGATTTAATATCCTCCACGAGAAAATAATTGTGCTCTCTCGTCAAAATAGTTTTTTTTTGCAACTATAGTTTCGTACCGACTGCAGTTTTTAGCTTTTTGGGTACTCAATATTTTTACAAGCATTCTTCTAGCCCAGAATGCAGCTGCCCGCTTCATTTTCTCCCAACCTAAAAACCCTTGGCTTTCAAGACTTAGACTTGAGGTGGGGGGCGGGGGGGGGCATTTTAAAAATTCATATTTGCCTGGGGCATAACTCTTCAAGAGTATAAATTACTTTTGTCTTCCGGGTTTTATTTGTATAGATCCAGGGCAAGAACAAAATCATAGGGCTGCTCTTCTGGAACCTGTGGAGTGTCTCAACTTTGCACACATCTTCCAGGATGTGCATAATTGGGGCGGAGGGGTGTCTTGCTCGAAGGCAAGTCAGGTATTTTCCAAACTATCATGGGGGATGGGAGGTAGGGGGCTGGGTGACCGTAAGGGAACTCCAGACTACCCGGCCCGTGGGAGGCCCCAGGAGGAGCCAGAGCGCTCTGCCGGCCCGACACGCGCCACAAGTGGTTTGGAGAAAGAGGGAGGAGCGTGATGGCAGGGGCCGCGCAGGTCTTGCCGGGCAAAGAAAAGCCCGTGCTTCTGGAAGGTCCCCCGCCTTCTTGTCACTCGTTCCCCATTTCTTCCTTTTTTCCCACCAGAGGAATGACGCCCAAACCTGAACCTCGGTGCGCACGCCGCCGGGTGGGTGGACGCGCGGCCAACCAAACCACCGCAACACTGCCACTCTGGGAAGGGCACCCTGGGTGGAGGGCACGGCCAGGACGGGGAGGAGAGGGAGCGCCCGAACCTGGGGAGGCAGGTGCGGAGGCGGCCGGCCCGGGGCGGTGTGCACGTGGGCCGCTGGGTAGGGGTCCGCGAGCGCAGAGGGGCGGACACTTCTGGGCGCCGGTCCCGGGCCGAGCGGCGGGCGTCGGGTGCCAGCCGGGAGGCTCCGGACGGTCGCGGCGGCGGGGCGAGCCGCTGGGAGGCCATTTCCTCGCTGCGCCCCTGGCGGAGCCGGGTTTGCTTGCTCTTGGCCGCCGCCGCCGCCGCCGCCGCGCGAGTGGGATCGCCGCGAGGGTTGAAGGGGAAACCAGGTCACCGGTTCGCAGACGCGGCACTGAGCCGGCGCCCCGGGCCCCGAGTAAGGCAGCGCCCGGAGAGCTGGCCGGGGCGGGCCGGGCGCGCGGGGGGCCCGGAGAGGCGGGGACACGGGTGCCCGGACCACACTCGCTTCCTACGCCTATAAAAGTGGAGTGGCCGGGGAGGGCCGCCGCGGCCCTGGCGGCGGCCGCCTCTCTTCGCCCAAGGAGTTGACATTTTGCAGGACTCGCGCGACGTCCCGTCGCCTGCGCTCCCCGGGACCCCGCCGCCGGGAGGAGGGGGCGGAGGAGGGTGGAGACTGCGGGGCTTGGCCAAGGAAGGCGCACATCCTCGGGCGGGCGGCCGTGACGCGGCGGGGATTAACTTTGCATGAATAATGTGAGTGCGCTTGGAAAGGAGACCTTCGGTTCCCCGGGCTCGGGGCAAGCGCCCGCAGGCTGCCTTCCCCGGGCAGGGGCGCTCAACCCAACCGTCTCGAGGGCACTGGTAATTTGGCGAGAGGACTGCGCGGAGGCGGGGGCGTGTGGGGGAGGGGGAGAAGGAGGAGGGGGCGGCAGCTCCAACTGTCCAGAAGGGTGGGCAGGCTGGCGGCGGGGATGTCGCGGAAACCTGAGGGGTGCGGGCGGCGAAGCTGGGCGCGCAGGCGGGCGGGCAGGCGAGTGTGTGTGTGGTGGGGGGGTGGTGGATTGTCAGCCGCCGCGTTACCTGCCTCCGCCGGGTTCTGCACCCCGGGTCCGGGAGGAGGTGCCCCTCATGCTCCGGCACCGCGCGGCGGCAGTCCGGGAGACCCAGCGTAGGCAGTGGTGGAGCCGGGTGGCTGGGGGCCCGCTCCAATCGCGCGGCTCCGTTCCTCAAACCCCCAAGCCCAGCTGTTGACAGGCTCCTTGTGAAATGGAGTTTGGCATCCTCAGCGCCGAACCGAGTGGAAGTTTCCATGATGAGGAAGTTCTGTGACACGGGGGTTCGGAAAAGGTTGGCAGACACCGGCGGGGGGGGGGGGCGGCGGCGCGGAGCGGGAGGCGGTTTAAAGGGACTGTGGGTCCCTCATCCCCCTTTTTTCCCTCCTGCTCCGGAACTCCGGGGTTTGGAAAGGAGAATAATCCTGAATGTTGGCGTGCGCTGTTGCCGGTGCCTGGCGACTTGGCTTCTCCCCGCCTCCTCGGGGACTCGGTGGCGATTTCGCTAGCCTCCTGGGTCGCGCTTCTTTGCCTTGCTCCTCTTTTGACGCAGCATCTTCCTCTGGGTCGCCTCGAGTTGGTTCTGGCAACCAGGAGTTGTGCCAGCTGTGCTCTCCCCCGCCCTGGCCTCCCGGCCCCCCCGACCTCTTGCGGAGGAGGACTAAACTGGGGGAGGTTTTCTGTTTTTTTTTTTTATTTTTTTATTTTTTGGTTTTTTGGTTTTTTACCCCTAATATAGATCGCTTCTTCTTAGCTGCGGTTGTCATTTTGGAGGATGATTTCCCAGTGATTATTGTTGGATATTGTTGGATAATTAATGGATATTAATCCATTGTTGGATTAATATTAGTGCTAATTCATGGGTTTGTTTGTTTGTTTGTTTGTTTTTAGTTTACTAAAGGTTAAATGTATAATTTTCCCCAAATGGGAAATTTTACAGAGAGGGTCTAGATGCTTAACAATTCATAAACTGAGTAAAAGAAAGAGTAAAGAGTTTACCTGAACAAACGAGTTCAGACTCTCCACCCTCCCTTCTCCACACATGTTTGAAATTTGTGAAGATTCAAATACTGTGCCTAATCGTGGGTAAATAAATTTGAAACAAAGTCTTCCTCTTAGCCTGTTAGTGGTCTTAGGTGCAAGTGAGATGCAGTTTTAAAGACCAGTTTTGAAGTTCAAAAACTGAAGCATTCCTTGGACAGTGTGTTAATGATAGAGCACAGCAGTTTTTATAATGGTAAATGTATTGGATCATGTAGACCTGTTGAGCAATATCTTTACACTATTTGGCTTTATTTTAGTTTAGTATGTTTATTGCAGTTTAATACTATGTAGCACGTACTAGATTACAAAGTAATAAAAATTGCATTTTAGTCAGAATATTCCGTGATTCATTCTGAAAATTCACAGTGACTGATCTGCTCCCTAATTCACTTCTGCTTACCTTTCTTATTCTGAAACAGGTCAGGGACTAAGAAACATTAAAGAGAAAGGTTTTTGCAAACTGAGGGCTGGGGCATGGGAGGGGGAGAAGGGGGAAGAAGAGACTGGTTGGGTTATGGACTTTGGGGAAGGTAAGTGCTATGGTGAGTGCTGTGAGGTGTGTAAACCTGGCAATTCACAGACCTGTACCTCTGGGACTAATAATATTATATGTTAATAAATAAATATTTTTTTTTAAGAGAAAGCTTTTTGAACAGTGGATGTTTTTAGGAGTTTTCATGCCAATTGGCTAAGGGTTTTAATTGAGGCTAACAGAAATTCAATAGTAAGCGATTTGTTTGGGGTACTACATGGGGAGGCATTGATGTACAATCATTTATTATTTGTACATGTTAAACTGATACTATCAGAATCTTATTTTTAATGAATGTCAAAGTTTGATATATATTGGAAGTGGGACCATCTGGTAGTAGATATGATTTGTTTTTCTTTTTTAGTGAGTGAGAGTAAGTGCTACTAAATATAGCCCTAGAACTATTTTTTTAATGAAGCAATTCCTGTTGGCATTATAATGCAAAGGCATAATTTTATTGACATTGGAATATTGTTTTATGGAGTAACTGAATTTACAAGAGGAATAAACATTCCACTTCTCCCCTTTCAGATTCTTTATTTTGCCATCATAACAAATCAAGACAACTTCTTTTTAATCTAGCATTTTTGGGAAAAGGTGATTTCTTAAAATTTCCTTAGGAGAAGAGAGAGCTGTGGATTCCTTTTCTTTCCTGGTATCTTTGCAGTTGTTTGAAGGACAGCATGTGTGGAGGCACAAATGGGTTTGCAAGTTTGTTTTTTTGGAGTTTTTTTAGTAAGCTCATATTTTTGATGGAAATCTGAGTAGGGGTGATTGGTTTCTTTAGCTCCTTTTTGTCATTGTAACGTAAGATTTTGTGTCACCTTCTTAAAAAGCCCTTCCATGTCAGCAAGGGCAGTCCCTCATTCCTTCTTAGAACCATCATACTGTTTTTAGTTTATTTCTTTTTCTTTCTCTTTTTCCTCCTTCCTTGATCTTATTTGCAATCTGAATTGCCATTTAAGTTGGTACTTGTTGAAGACCTATCCCCCTGTCTAGAATCTAGAGTCCATGAGAAAGAGGCTTGACCTCCTCTGTAACTCGTGGTTCTCCAGCATCTTACATAGTGCTTGGCACTCAGAGCTGGAGAAATCTTTGTTAAATAAATGAATGGTTATGCCCAAACATATTCTTAAAAATACCTAAGCATCCTAAGTGGGTACCAACTGGGTACATCAAGACCTGTGCCTGTATATGTCTGTGTGTCCTGTGTATATGGTTCAGTCTTTATCTCTGTCTCCCCCCGACCTTCTTTATTTTCGGAGAGGAAAGGTAGTCCCATTCTATAAAGTGACAATGCTGCGAGTTATTTCTGCATGTTCTTCCTGAGGTCATTTGCCTGGAGTGCACAGAAATTCTCTGCAGCAGTTTGTCTTATACTTTACCTTGATTCCCTAAAGACATTGACCTTCAACTTCCTGGGGATCAACAGAATCTTGATGAGTTCCAGAGGCATTGTCAGTGCTAAGAGTGAAATTCCAGGGAACAGACATCACTGATGATAGCAGTGCCTTCTCCCTCAGCAGGTTCAGGCAGTGCCTTTGGCCTTGGAAGCCTAAGGGGACCAAGGGCCTGTGGTGGTATAGTTGCTCTACAAAAGTAGCAGTTGTTGGCAGGGGCAAAATCGGACTGTCAGGGTATACTACAAGACTGAAAGGGCCCTTAGGGGTAGATTTGAAAAGAACCTGCTGGTGAGTGGGTGTTGCAAGTAAAGTCATTTGACCTTTCTCCTTGGCCTCTTTTCACACTTCCATAAACAGACTCTGAACCAGAAGATTGTGGGAAATACTGCATTATCTGCATTTTCAAGGGACCAAGGTGTGATACCCAAACAGTCATCTCCAAATGAGCTATTCATGGGAACTCTTTTGACAATTGAGACAAAAATGAAATTACAATGGGTGATTATAGTAATTTATTTTTGTTTATAGAGTAGGGACTTTCAGAAATGTGTCTGCAAAAATGCATAGTAAAAAATCCCACAAAATGATGACATTGGTAAAGTGGTAGGGGAAGAAAGATCAAAATTTTATACAGGGGTAAAGATAATTAAACTGAAATCCTAAGTGTTTATTGCTTTGGGATATTGCTAAGCTCTCAGCTTCCCAGTGGCCAAGTTAGCAGGAAAAAACAGGGTCCAGAAATGGTAGGTATGCATTAAAGTTGTAAGGATACATCATGTAACATTTGTAGAGGGCTTACTATGGGGTCTGGCAACTAGTATGTATTTCCACGAAATATCAAATCATGGGGTGGCCAGTACTTGAACTTCAGTTGTACAGAAAATGAAGTGTTTGGTCATCTTTTATGAGAATAAAAAATGCATAAGGCATAATGATGAAAAGAAACCCCGTGGGAGTTTGTCTTTAGGAGTCTGAGCTGCTGTGGTTCAGCAGTGGAGATTCTGGCAGTTGTCCTCAGTGCAAAAATAGAGCTCAGAAAACCTAGAGGAATGAATGGTTAACATGTTCTTTAGGCCGACTTTCTCAAATATCCAGTGTCTCAGCCAGCTTTTGACTAGAGCAATCTGAGAGGACAGGACAGCCAGGTACTTGAAAATGACCCTATGGCCATAAACCCCCTGAACAAGTGATCTTGACACTTTGCTTTAGTTTCTATAGCTCTTATCACCCTGCAGAGCATTTTGGTTTTGTTTCCATTTGTCTCCCCCTCTAAACTGGGATGAAAGACTATGGGTTTATTCATCCTTGACTCCCCAGCACCTAGCAAAGACCTGGACACATGGGCACAGGGAAACACTTGTTGGAAGACTGAGCGGGAGAAGGAAAAGGGGTGGTGCTTCTCTGTCTCTTCTGATATTGGTATTAAAGTGTCATCTTTGGACTTTTTTTTGCCCAAGTTGAATGTTCGCTGCCTGGATTGAATTATATGTCTATATCATAGCTAGAAGGGCTTGTTCTAGTGTCTGAACTAGTTGAGCAAAGGATGGCAAATTAACTCCTTGCTTTATTTACAGTAATTTTGATTATTTGACTTGATTTCTCATTCAATCTACAAAAATGTGTGTACCTACTATGTGTCTGGTTCCGCCAGTCATTTTGCAGCTCAGTGTGCTGCCTAGTGACCTGTAAGACAATATGCATGTATTAATACAAAGGGATCAAGAAATGGTCTCCACTGTGATAGAATAGATATGCCCATTGGGCATCCTCATAGGGCCCCCTAGACAAAATCAAGTTATTTTCATCTGAGGAGGTGATTGTTTTGTGGTTTCTCTAGCCTATGTGAATTCATGTAAATTGCAGTAGGATTCCGCCAGAATTCCCTTGGTATCCAACCTGTGTGGGATTGAATATATTTACACCAGTGAATCTCTGATTAAGGATGTTCACTCTTCACCTTAAGTTCTCAAATTTGTTAGTCAATTATGATGTTTAAGAAGTTGGGGAGGGGGAAGGATCCAAATCACTGAGTCACAGATCATGTATTTCCATATGCTTCTCTTAACAATCTGGCCAACTGACAGCTAGGCTGGTGCTTGTGTTGTTTGGTCCATACTGTCCTAATTTCAAGGGACTTTGGAGACTTTATGTGCTGGCAACTGTTCTTGTGCAGTACTATTTTTATTGAGTGAGGAACTGAGCTCTGCTGTGGACTTAGGTATCTTTTCCAAACGGCAAGTTAGGAGAGCCTGGAAATAAGACCCAGAAACCTTGACTCTGTGTCCCCAGAAGCTTATTGTAGCCTTTCCATTATGATAGTTGGACACTCTAACATAAACATATCTGCCTGTAACACATAACAACATATATTATAATGTGTACTGTGTATATAACAGTGTAACTGTGTACCACATATACAGGCGTATGTGCTGAGTGACAGTAACAGATAACAACTAGGAAAGGACTGATCCAAACTAAATTCCTCATTCAACTTCCTAGTTCCAAATGAGAGGCTCCATGCATCATGGTTTCTCTTCCGTGGGGTTTATTCAGAAAGTCATGCGTGATAAGCTGAGTGAAGTAAAAGCCTGGACAAAGGAATGCCAGTTGACAGCAGGTATATCTTCTTAATTTGGAAAATACACTTTTGTGACTCTTCCGGGGGTTTCAGGAATGTTTTTGTTGAGAAGAGTAGAGAAGATAGTCATGGTTTTTGTGGCATTTTGCATGATCATGACATTCAGGAACCCATGGAATATTCTGACTCATGATGTACACTGTTCAGTGGCTCTCAAGATGGTTCAGATATACTTTTCCCCTTTAGACTCTGTTTTCTCAGATTTCAACAATGCTTGCACAGAATAGGTGCTCAGAAAATAATGATTGACAATAATGATTCTGACATTCCTGGGTTTGGGTCAACTTTTTCATATTTCTCTCCAATATGCAAAAGTGTGTCAGCAACTTGCGTGTCTGTGCAAGCAGAATCTGCCTCTGTGACAAGTGTGTGTCATGTTCTTACACACAGTGAAACAGGCAGTGCTTGTCTCTGGCTTCAGCTGTGGTTCCCAGGCCCAGCTTCCAAATTATGGTGAGAAATGCCACAGCCACACTGATTCCCAGGCTAAAAACCCTGTCATCACTTTGAGTCCTCATCCATATTCCTGAATATTTTGGCAAATCTTCATCTTATTTTACATTTTACTTATTTAACTAGTTACTTATGTTACTCTATGGTCAATTCTGTTTGGGAAATCATGAGTTTAACAACTTAATGCAAGAATTTTTCAGAGATTTTTTGTTGTTGTTGTTTATGCTAGGTTGTACTAGGAATTCCAAGAGGGAGACCAAGTAACAAAACTTACTTGGTCACCATATTCTTTGTGTGTGTGAGTGTAGGTGTGTGTGTAAAAACTCAAATGGCTGAAGTTCAGTGCAAGAAGTTGTGAGGTTCACAGCATTACACTTTAAAAAATTAGCCTCATTTGTTTTGAGCTCTGACTACATTTTATAATAACTGATCACTCCTATGAGCAGCTTCAGCCCCCACAGCAGAACCTTGCTGCTTTTTCACACAAAAAGTTCTATCAGTTTGTTTTCAACACTGATTCATGTTACCACTGTTGAAGTGTTTTTGCAATGATGTAAAAATCATGCTAAATTACTGTTACTTTTTAAATATTATAATCTTTTCTTGACTTTATTTCTGATATTTAGATGTATTAATTTACAATTGCCAGAGAATGGTTTGTTTCTGCCGTATGTGGTTTTGTTTGCTTTTTTGAATTTTCACCTAAGCTTCACTATAATTTCTACTCCAATCCCAACATCTAGAGATCTGGAATAATGTGTTTGTATCTGAATTATAGCTATAGTAAGGAAAATATAAGGTTGTATATTCTTGTATTATCTGTCCTTTGATAAAAAAAAAAAAAAGGAACCAGGGAAACCTTACACAGAAAAAATCTTTAAAAAAACACTTTCAGTTATGGCCTATGTGGAGGATGAACATATCAGCTGATCCTGTAGTATAGTAGTTGGAAGGGATTTGAAAAACATCTTGTCCCCCTGAGGCAACTCAAAAACACAACACAACACAACACAACAAAACCCCTAGGCATTTGGCTTCTTAGTTTGATCTCACACTCTATAGTTTCATAAACACAAGGTATTGTTAAGAGTACATTCCATACCCTGGAATGTACTCTACATGCATTCATTTCTGTTAATCAAGAATATATGTTTGGATTTATATTTACTGAGGTTGCCACAAAAATCAAGCCTTAAGGGGCGCCTGGGTGGCTCAGTGGGTTAAACCGCTGCCTTCAGCTCAGGTCATGATCTCAGGGTCCTGGGATCGCGTCCCGCATCGGGCTCTCTGCTCAGCAGGCAGCCTGCTTCCCTCTCTCTCTGCCTGCCTCTCCATCTACTTGTGATCTCTCTCTGACAAATAAATAAATAAAATCTTTAAAAAAAAATCAAGCCTTAAAATGAGTAAACTTATTTTTTTTTAATCCTGTCCATCCTTCCATTCAAACCACGGGTATAGAGTAAAGAACCAGGTTTGTGGAGTGGGAATGTGTGCATTCAAAGCCTGGTTTTACCTGGCTTTGTTGCATGTACTCAGTTTCTCATTAAATAGGATCAGGTAGCATTTGACCCACAGCTAAGTGTTCCTAAATATTAGCTATTGTATTGATGGTAGAATTAATACTTCAACAGGCAATTATAATAAGTTCTATGATGGAGTAAGTAAGAACTCAGTGAGAACTCGGACCTGGGAGTGGGGTGAGTTCTAGGCAGTAAGAACACCATACACCAACATATGAAGTGGGGTAAAAGTGTGAACCCTTTGGGAATCTGCAGGAAGCCAGATCTGACTGATGCTCAATGGACAATAAATGAGGTTGTTGGAACAAGTAGGAGTCACACGGTGGAGACTTTTTTGGCCAGTAAGGAAGATAAAGTAAGGAAGTAAGGAAGTTAGACTTTGTCTTAATAGCATGAAGAGAATAAAGAATGTTCAGAAAGTCAGATTTTTATTTTAGAAGCGTTCTTTGGGATAGGTCTTCAATGGGAGAGAGACTAGAAATGATGAGCCCAGTTAGAGACTCTTGGAATAATCCACTGAGAGATGAAGGCTGTCAGAACTGAGACAGTTATATGTTGCCGTGATGTCTTTGGGAACAGATTTCACTTTTTCCAAGATGTGGCAAAATTTTTCTAAGTTAATTCCAATAATGAATATTTTTAGCAAGATGGCTCTACATTTGGGAGAATTTCAAGTTTAATTTGAAAGCAGATTACATGATAGATTCTCTTTAGAATGTTTTCAAATAAAGCTTAATTTAAAGACCATCTCACAGCCTATTCATAGCTGAATATTACTCAAGGGTTTCTCTGCTATTGTATACATATGTCTACAGTTCCCAGTCAGACAGAAACGTACTCCTACACAGCTACATTGAATTATTGACATTGTTGTGTTCAAATTCATTATTTAGTATTAAGTATTGATTTTCTGAGTGATAGAGATTTTATTTCTTTAATGATCAAAATTAGAGATGGATAGAGAAGATGAATGGATGAATGAATGAATGGGACATTATGGAAATATTACCAAATTGAGAATAAAACCATTTTGGATAAGTCTTTTCACTTATCTGTGTTTTAATTTTCTTAGTCATAAAACAGTAAAATTTATCTGGATAAATTAGGTAATCTCAAAGTTATCCTTAGTGCAGAGGCTGGCAAACATTTTCTATAGTGGGCCATATAGTATTTTCAGTTTTTCAGGACATACAATCTCCACTGAGACTACTCAATTCAGCTGTCATAGTGTGAAAGCAGCTGTAGATAGTATGTGAATAAATGCTCATGTCTGTGTACCAATAACCTTATTTACAAAAACAGAAGATGGGTTGTGGTTTGCTAATCCCTACTAGGCTGACAGGAATACAATAGAAATATAATATGAGCCACATATGTGGTTTGAAATTTTATTATAGTCACATTACAAATAAATAAAAGCAACCAGTGGATTCAATTTCAATAATATATTTATTTCACCTGATATATTCAAATTATTACTAATTTGTAATCAATACAAAAATATTAATGAGCTGTTTTAATTTTTTGTATTAAATCTTCAATAGCTGGTGTGTACTTTAGACTTGTAACACATTTCAACTTTAACTAGTCATATTTCAAGTTGGCTAGTAGCTGCTATAATTGGATAATATGACTTTAGGCCCAAAAAATGCAATTTACTCAATTCCACACAAAAAGAAATTATCTGCATTATTTCGAGTGATCGAGAAACTTTCCTTTTTTTTTTTTTAATTTTGCCACATATATAGAGGTTAGGAAAACACTTCACTTTGAAATAAAGAATGCACAGTGGCTAAAACAAACAGTTTATTTTTCACTCCTGTGCTGTTGAAAACTGCTCTTCCTGACTGGTAGCTATGCTCCACAGCCATTCGGGAGAGTCTCAGTTCCTTTGGTCTTGGGCTCCTCCTTCCACTTATGGCTGCCACGATCATGTCTTCATTGCATCGGACCCCTGGAAGGGAATGAGAGAGTGAAGTACATTGGCTTCTTCACTACCATGGCTTGACTGTGATACAAAACCATTTCGCACAGATTCCAGTGGTGAGAACAAATTGTGTGTCCCCACCTAAGTGAAGCGGGATCCATAGTCCCAACTTGACAGCCGCTGTCCCATGATGACTCTAGAGCAGCGAAAGAGGAGCAGGAAGTCCTTGGTGGTCAGGGAGCTGTCTTCCCCATGTACTACTCTGTTTTTAAACTCTCATCTGGCCTTCATCGTATCACATCACTGTCTTGTTACTTCTGAAGGCACTGACCAGTGACGAAAACATCTTGATGGCCATGAGGTAAACCTTTCTATTCTTTGGTACAGTACCATCCTCCTGTCTGACCTAATTCTCTTTCCTCACTTCCTTCTTATTCGTGTGGGGTCATCTTTAATCTTGCTGGACCCGACTTTTCCTTGTAGTCTTTGACCATCATTTTTATTGCCTTGGTAGATTTATGTGGATCATAAAATGCGCATAGTATTGGGAGTTTGCCGATCAATCTTGATAGTACTGGCACAGGATTAGAGCGCTGATTTTCTAAGGGAAACCAAAATTCAGAGTAGAGATATCAGGAAACAGAGGCCAGAGCTGATTCTTGATGTATTGACAGAGGTACTGAAGCCATTTTCCTGGAATCATTTTACAGAACTTCAGACTGTTTAAATAAATGACTCATTACATAATATCTTGACTAAAAATACCAATTTTCCTAGTATTTATCTTATTGTTGCTGACTACAATGGAGACCCCTCTTTTTTTTTTTTTAGACATAGGGGGTGTTTGCTTGTTTTCTTTCCAAATTACAAACGTGCTTTATCAAATATTCAGCGTGTTCTATAGAAGTGCCTCTCCTGAAGGAAATGTAAGAGGGGCATGAATAATAAAGGTGAGGTAAGTGAAAAGAACAAAGAAGCCTTTTCCTTCTAACTATGCATATTTTACCTTTCTGGAAACCTTATTATTTAATTATGATTAAAGTGTCTTATTCTAAGAAGTAAGGAAATGCAAAGAACACATATATCTTGGATTATTAAGAAATAAGGCTAACCAGTGATAAGAAATGTCATGCTGAGGACATGTGAAAGAAAAAGAAGTAATTGTATCCTTTTAAATTAGCCTGGGTAGGGTTGTCTTCAACTCCACAAGCCTATTTTTATAAAATATTTTGCAGTGCTTTCGAAAATTAAATTTTGCAATATTAAGAAGTTAATCCTGATAAATGCCTCTCAGGTACAGAATCCAGATAATTAATTCTTGATATTCCATAAGAGGGAAGAAATAATTCTCTGAATAATCCCTAACTTGTTACTGGCCCATCACCGGGGTCTCTGGGGTCCGGGTGACTCACAGTGTAGGTGCCGGTAATGTCTCATTCTAAAGTCCCATCACAGAGCAAGGAGAAGAAATTCTCCCCCCACACACACACCTCTGTTGGCCAAGTGTGTTGTGAAGAGGGGAGAACTGAGGGTTGTGGGTCCTGGATTGGTTGACGGCTGAGGCACTGGAGAGAGATCAGGATGTGGGGTGCTGGACATCCACACAGGTGTTGAGTTGGATATCTGGCTTTGCCCCTTCTAGCTGATAGTCTCTCCTGCAAGCTACTTAACTGCATTAAACTTAAGTCATGCTATCTGTGCAGTGGAAAGAATCCTAGTACTTACACCATAGCATTGTGGAAGAGATCATGTAAGATCATGGTTATTAACCACTTTGCCAGGACATAGTGCCTGGCGAGTACTCAATAATTTTATATTATCATTTTATTACTGCAAAAATTGTAAAATCAATTGCATTCAGTAAGCCTGTATCCTGGAGATCTAGATCACTGATGTCCAAAAGGCAGGAAATAAAGAAAGAGACCCAGCAGTTAACATCGGAGTTTCTGGAATCATTTTGCATCATTAATTATTCTGTGTTTAGTTTTATGATGTGTTTATTGGTACAGTCTTCCTTTTATAGATGACCTAGCATTTTTCAATATTAAGAGATATGTTCTATGGTCAATTGTTAAAGTTACTGAACCCTCAGTTTTGGAGGAAAGTAAGAATAATAGATGTTCAGTTACCTGCCCAAGGCTCCAAACTCTTGAACACACATTTGACTCCCCTGCTTGTAGTGACTATGATGTATAAGCTGAGTACCTCACTTCCTTTTTGTCATCGCTGCTACACCCCTCTCTTATTCCGATACTTTTCTACTGTTCACATTGAAATGTCTTCACTTAAAATCTATTACCTATTTTTCCCTGCTTCTGTTTTAACCCAGCTTCCCCCAAATCCTTCATTTGAGGAGCTCCCAAAACCCTGCCCTGATTAGTTAGGATTGAGATCTAAATTCTTTCTAGTTCTGCCCTGCTTCAAACATGCCATTTCAATGACAGGTTTTCTCACCCCTTTGTCCAAGGTAATATTACATAGTTAGTCAATTACTATATTTATTTCTTCACTGTGCAGTGTCCAAACCTCATATCAGTCAATGAAATAGATATTTCTTTGCCAGATTTCAAGTTCCAAGAGGGCAGGGACTGTGTGTGGAACAAGTTTAGTGGAGTCTAGAAAGTAGGCCCAGAAAGTGGGTGCTGAGTAAGGCTTTCTTGCTGTTTTGACCAACCACACGTAGGCTGTTTTCATATAATCAGGATGAATCTAATTTTAAAATGAACAACGTGTGTGTCCTCAGATGAACTAGAATATACACTTACAAGGCCCTGCTGTCCTGCATTATAAATAAGGGAATAGGTTGTCTGGCAGGAAAAAGCTCTGCTGTCCTTTTTCCTTTTTCTTTAAAAAAAAGAAAGAAAGAAAAAGCTATCCACACATAAGAACTGAGATAGAAGATCTTCCCATCTCCTCAACTAAGTTGACAAGAAATCAGGGCCACGAAGTAGATGCTCTCTGCAAAGATGAAACCCAGCAAAAACCCACAATCCGAGAAGAGTGGCTTCTGAGGGTTTGTATAGAAAAGCCCTTAAGAATGGCTTGCTGTAGATAGACCTGGAACTTGGCAGCCTGATTCTTCAACTTGTATAACAACGAGGACTTCCTTAAGTGATGGGTTCGAGTTTCTACGGGGACAACATTCTGAGACATGACTCTTGGACGGACGTGTTGCTGCAGTGGCATTTTTCACAACACCTAGCTTTTGTGTAGACTTTTTCTGTTTCTTAAGATCTTAGTGTCTCAGAGTTCCCATTACATGGAAGATAAATGATTTAACACTGCCCAGAACCGGTTTACAATTCACTTCTCTTCTTTGTCTAGCAGGGTTTTGAAATAACTGTTTCATTTTTGTTATTTTGTGGTTGTAAATCCCCACCAGTGATTCATTAAAGTTCCGTTTGAACCATGGCTGTGGTTGGCCTTCATCTCTGCCTCTTCCCAGTACTAGAGTAAGACCCCCCTCTAAGAGTCAAGTGTTGCTACTTAGTTGAGTTCTTGCCGAAGTTTGACTTTAGGGGCATCTGAAACTCATAGGGCTTATGTTTGCATTTCTTTCCATCCTTAAGCAAAAGATGTGGTTTTGTTTATTCTCTCAATGGGAGAGAAAGGAATGTGCCTGGAGTTGTGTTTCTGATGGTCTGAAAGAAGTGGGACCAGTGCCTGCAGCTCAGAGGAACCCAATGATTCTGTGCTCATGGACCTTAAGGATGAAAAATCAGTCCCTCTAAAAACAGAGGACTCAGCTCTTTTATCAGAGGAACGTGAGGCTCAAGGGGCTGCCAGCCCAATATTCTTTCAGAAGACTTGCCATAAGCAGACCAGAAGATGAAAATTCATATGCATATTATTTTGGGGGGGAAGATCAAGAAAACACCAACAGGAAATGGGTAAGTCAGCCACGGCAGGGACAGTAGCCAATAAGGTGGCATTTTCAAACCAGTTACCACTGTGGGCACCTGAAGCTTAATCTCCCACATGAACTCTGGGAGACAGTGTGGGACATGTGTTTCATAGTTACGCCACCCATGATGCAAGAGAGAGCATATTTACTCACCAAAACCTGTCAGATGTTAGTTAAGGACTGCCTCCAGAGGCATTTGATTCCCTGGTATTTCAGGACTGCCGTTTGGGCAGCCGTGAGCACACCTCCAGGCAAAGGAATGCAGTTTTTGGCAGTCACAAGACATGCTGGTGGGCCCTGATGTGGTGCCCATGGCTATGGGCTCAGGGCGCCAGCAGCCTCTACTACACTTAAGCCTTTCTAGTCATGGGCATATTACCATGCAAGGCGTCCTAAACCCCCATTTCCACCCCAGGTCTCCTTTACATTCTGCTTGGTTCTTCAGAGGGGCAAACTGCCTTGAGCTGATGCAGTGGAGCTGACCCCACCAGCATTTGATCTAGGATTGACTAGAGAAGGATCCCTGGAATCAGGAGACACAGCCAGACTTCCTACCCTCTTGCTCAGCCCCATCATCTTTCTCCCACACTATCTTCATTCTAAGACCTTACTCTTCACCTGAGTTAGCCTAGTGGGTCTGGTGAGTCCATTCTCTCTCCTGATCACGTCTATTCCTGTCTGTGCCATGACTACCCCCACCTCCCCAAGCAGGATTTCTCAGCTTGGGTGTGATTGGTAGTTCAGAGCATATAATTCTTTGTTTGGGGGAGCTGCTCTGTGTCTGGCAGAGTGTTTAGCAGTATCCCTGCCCTCTACCCACTGGATGCATTAGCATTCCAGTCTTGGGTTGTGACAATCAAAAATATCTCCAGACATTGCCAAGTGTCCCCTGAGAATCCTAACTGTCCACCTTAAAACCACCGCCTCGGACCTTAGTTCCAAATCTTACTCCCACCCTCCCCCCATCTTCGTCAGTTATAGATGCCCATTTATTATTGTCCTAGTCCTAATGGGAGGGGTCAGGAGAGGCATTCCAAAATCCGGGAAAGGTGAATATTTTTCTCAGTTGACTTTGATATACCTCCTACTCCACCTTCCCATGCCCATAGTCTCGCCAGGAATTCAGAATCACCATCCTGGTCTGTCTCTCTCTTTTCCTCCCCTCCTTTCTCTTTTCCCTACTTGCACTATGGACAACTCCAGATTATAGGAGATCCAGGGTGACCCAAAAGTGATGGTGCAGACTTAGTTTTAATATCTTCAGAAGCATAAATGCTAAAAAATGTCAAATTTTTTGCCAAAAAATGATTTGGAAGTTCAATCACTTACACTTTTTCAGCATTCATTTAGCTGTGCAGATTTTGAAAAGTAAATTTTCCATTTAAATTTTTTGTTCCCGTCTCTCTGATTGAAGATGGCAACCATTGAAACAATAAATTAAAATGCGAAATTTACTTCCCCAAATCCACAAAGCTTAATGAGAGTCAAAGACATTTAGATAGTGAAACTCGCAAAAGGTGTTCTTGTCTAAATTTGTAGCGTTAATCCTTCTGAAGATAGCACCCTGTAGAAGGAAGGAAAACCATGTCACTCTTCAAGCACAGGTCTGTGTGAAGCCGAGGCAGACCTGGAGAATCAGATTTCACCACGTGTGGGAAAGAACTAGTCCTCAGGGGTGAAACCAAGGCGCTTTGTGAAGGAGGGTGCTAATGCCAGGATGAGACATGGTTACAGGGAAGCGCTTCCAATCTCGCAAGGCGGGATCTGCGCCAGACAATGAGTTGTCTTTGAAAGTGTCTTCGCCAGTGAGAGCAGCAGCTGGGCGAACCTAAGAGCTCTGTCTGAACTTCCTAGATCTGTAGAGGCCCTGATTCAGATGTAATGAAGGCTTGCTTGAGTGTTGAGTGTTTGAATGAGCTATTAAGCAATATTTTATTAAAATTATTTCAAATATACTCTGAAGGAACAGTGAACATGTTTTTGTTATCCTATAATAGGTATGTGAACTGTATAGAATCTTCATGTTGCTAAAATGAAAACAAATCAATGGTGTCGATATTCTTTGAGAATGCTGTCTTTGGGGGGAATTTTTCAATAATTTGCCATGCTATAAAATGGTGAGATAACAAGTATTCTCCTTCACATATAGGTGTTAAAGTATGTGGTTTTGATTACTTTCTTAAACTATCCTGCTTTTTTCATCCGAAACTAATCTTTTTGCTAGTGAATAGCCTTTTAAGAAAATAAAATATATATTCAAATACATAATTTGAGTACCTCTGGAATATGAACATATGTTGAATATATACTAAATATATGTGATTTAAAAATCAATGAGAAAGAGTATTAGGCATATTATAAATAGTAGCACTTGTAATAACGTTTTACATTTATTTATTTCTAAGTATAGTAACTTACTCAAGATTAGGGTTTGATTTTTTTTCATAAGTTGTCTTTCTATTTTATCAAATAAAAGACTGAGTTCAATATCAACTTGCAGTGCTCCTATTTGTCATAATGTGTTTTTAGCAATTTTTGGTTGCTTGAAAAAAATTTGTTTTGTGATGGTTACAGTTGTGTAAACTAGCCCACCATCCTCAAGACCAGTGAGAACATGAGAAATTTTGAGGGTCTTGCCAAAGAGGACATTTTGTTCTAAGAACATTAGCTATATAGAAAAACAAATATTAATTTAGTTGTTTTTGATTTATCATATATGTTATGTTCTTTCAATGAAAAAGTGCAGTCTATTGTATTAGGTCATTCGTCTTATTATATTCCTACTTTTCAAATTAGTAAGAAAAGTGAAAGTTTCAACAGGCACCAAAGTGAATTAATTGTGAATTAACTGTGCTCATCTTTACATGTTTGAGGCCCAAACCTCTCCTTGTACCTCCAGTTCCACAGTTACCTATACACAGCACACATATTTTGCCTCAGTCTTCTGATCCATCCAAAAACTGGAGTTTTGTTTTGTTTTGTTTTGTTTTGTGTGGATGAAGTATCAATGACAGAATCCTTGCTGGAAGTACTGTGTATTTGAATTATTGTAGTTTATTTTTTCCCCCACATAAGAAACTTAAGGAAAACAGTAATCATAAATCCTGCAAATTGGTAGATTTATCACAAAGCATAGGATGGCAAATAGTTTTGTGCCAGCTCAAGTAGGTTTTGGTGGCTGGTGCGCCTGAAAAGAATTTTAGGAGGATCTCTAGGCTTAGCAGTAAAGACCTGATTGATTAGCGGTATCTGTTATTGTTGGAAAAACAATTCGAAAACAATTGTTTGAGTGTTATGTGTTTTCTTAGCCTGTGCCCATACCTAAGGAGGATTAAATCCTCGAGATTTGTCTCATTATGTTGCTTTAGGCTTTATATTTTGTGCTTTTGAAGGGGTATTGTGCCTGTTCTGATTTGATAGCAAATCAGAAATTTCATCAGTAAATCAAGAAGACCATGAAAGAGTGTTTCCTTATTGGCAAGTTGAGTGTAATATCCCATAAAACAAAACACTTAGTGACTTTTTTATTGTGTGTTTGGTGTTCTGAGTTCTGAGACTTTGTGTATAAATACATAATATATTTTAAAAATTGAAATATCAAAACAGTTGGAAATCTTTCAAGAAGATGCTAGTATTTCAAAATAAGATTGAAAGACAGTATTTTCTACTATATTTAAAATGACAAAATTGTATATATTTGTGTAATTTATTACTTGGACTTCATGGTGTGCTTTATTTCTCAGTTACAATACTTATCTTCACAGGAAGCTTTGGCCAGCCTCTCGTCATGGAGAAAGAAAAGAAATAGACTATATGTGAGAGGAAAAGGCAAATGGGGAATGACAGGCAAGCACCTTTGGGTCTTCCAAGCTAGGGAGATAGAAGAATTTGGCAAAGAGGTCACACTAGAGCAAAACTGCAGTTGGAAGATCAATGAAGCCTGTGTTTCTTATTCCACCAAGGAAAACGGACTGTTCTGTCCATCATTTGATTGGACTCCCTTGAAATCTGCCTCCGAGAAGACCTGAGTAATGTTCCCTTTCATTATTACTCAACTGTCTGCCAAACCTGGAAGCTCATAATTGCTTATATTACATGAAGGAACTATAAGGTCCTCAAGAATTAAGGAGGTGAAGAAAGAAAGCTTTTGTACAGTTGGTTTTGGCATTCTTTCCATAAAGAGTTGAGTCACCTCTTCAACAAGTCCAGGACTTGACTCTGTGAAGACTGGCAGAGGGAGCAGTAGGAGACAATTGGTTTTGTGTTCTAACCACTTACACAGTTGACTTTCCTTTTTTAGGGGCTTCTAGTCTTCAGGGCAAAATGAATTGTGGCCATATGTGTCCTCATACCTTCAGGGATTCTTGAAAAAGGGGACCAAATGCTAGATCTTTGTAGATGTTACAACATGTTACCACTGTGGTAGCTGAGATATATGTTGTTTTGATCATCAATAATGAAGCTCACTATTCTTTGGAATGAAGGTTAAGAGAGTCTCAGAGATCATCTGAACATCTTCTCTTTTTTTGTCCTGCCCTGTACAATTTTAATAGTATCAATATAATGTAGTAATGTAACATGGATGTGAAATATGGATCTTGGTAGACAGACCTGCCTGTAAATATGATGTCCCTACTAGTTAGCTGATGTGGAATGTCGAGGAAAGTAGCTTAGCTTCTCTGAGCTTCAATTTCCAATTCTATAAAAATCTTAAAAAAAAAAATGAAAGAAAAGCCTACCATGTAAGAATATGGAAAAGAGTGGTCATACCTGGAGAAGAAGTTATAGTATAAAATTAAAAGGAACTGGTCTAAGTAGCTATGCCTTCGAGCTGACAGGTTTTTGAGGCCATGCCTGGTTATAGGCCATTTTCTCCTGGTTGAGGGAGAAGGAAGAGTAGGAAAAAGAAAGCAACAAAGGGACACTTCAGATGAAGATCTACATCTTCTTTACTCATAAGGAGTTTTTTGTTTGTTTGCTTGCTTGTTTTGGGGGGTTTTTTGGTGGGTTCTTTTGAGATTTTATTAGGGATTTTAGAGCAAAGCAAGTTTCTCATAGTGTTCTCTTGAATAAGATGGAGATAAAGCAGTCTGATAATAGGAAAGTTCACAAATTGAACAACCATATGCGTGGGATGTCTTCATGGATTAACATCAGGTTGAAAGCGAATGATCTGCCAAGGACCTCTGGCCTTCTGCCTCAGCTCTATATGAATGTTATGAGTGACACCATTGAAAAAATGAATGACATGCTTATCAAATGTTCGGGGGTCACAAAGCTGGAGGGGAGAACCAGTATATCTCAAAACAGTCTGAATTTGAGAGATTTTGAGGGGCTGGGACAATGTGAGTCCAAATCAAGAAGACTTAAAGGAAGATTTAAAACCACAACCTTACATTAGATACACGTTGAGGGCCAAATTCTAGGACAATGCCAATCATCAGTTTAACATGAGCTAATAAGCAATGTAGGTACTTCAACCAGTACTGTGGTCTTAAGTTTCATTAAAAACAGTGGTTCTCAAACTTAAGCTGAATCATAATCACCTGATGGGCTTGTTAAAATATAGATTGCTGGGATCTATTCCTCATGTTTCTGATTCAGTATGTCTAGATTCTAGCTAGAGAATTTACATCTTGAGCAAGTTGCCAGATAATGTGGATTCTTCTGCTCTGGGCACCCCACATGGAAACTCCTACATTAGAAGAACAACTTTGCTAACTAAATCTAGGGAGATGGCTGTAATTGAAGCAATTTTGGGTCCTACTTTTCCATTAGGACAAAAGCCAAAAGGATGGAAATAATTCTAGAAAGCACGTAACATCAAGGACCATTGAGGTAAAAGGAGCTTATGGAAAAGGGAAAAACTTCAGCTGTATGGTAGCTGCCTTCAAACATTTGAGAGATCAACATGGTGAAGAGCCTTTGTTAAGAGCATATACATTGAAACCAGATAAACCTGGATTTGATTCATAATTTTGCCAATCTTTTATATATTTTAACAAACACTTCTGTGATGCTTATTAAGTACCAGGCACTATTCCAAATGCTTTACATGTATTAACTCATTTAATCCTCATTAAAAAAACCACCTTATAAAGTAGTTTCAAAGAGGTTGAACAACTTTGTTAAGGTCACATACCTAGTAAGCAGTGTAACTGGGATTCAAATCCAGGCAGTCACGTGGAATCTATGTTCTCAAATACTGTGTGACACTGTTCTTCACTTTTGGCTCATCTCCATTTAATTGGTTGTGAGTCCTTAATGGCATCCTAACTTCACTGTGATTCAGTTCCCTCATTGCTAAAATAGAGATAATCCTTGCCTTACAAGGTTGTTCTGAAGAGTCAAAAGATATATTTCTAAAGTATATAGCTTGTGTCTGGTATGGAGACTTTTGTAATGTTGAAAACTAGGAGCAGGGAGTAAAGTTAGTGTGTGTGAGTCTGACTTTGATAGAAGAGTCTTAAAATCTACCTGTCAGTTATGGAAATCCAGAGACAGAGCCAAGGCTTCAGCTGTGAAAGTATTTCTTGGAATCCAAATGGCCCTTTATAAAGACAGTAATGGGTAGCATCCACATCCTGAGGTGGAGGCTAGACTCACTGATATTCTGACTTTAAAATTCTGCAGCTGTGAAATACTGACTTCATTCATTTGAAAGTGTCAGTCTTCATCAGATTGTTTGATTATTTCCCCCCTTTGCTCCCTGCAGCCTTACGCTGATTCTAAAAGACTCTGCCTGTCACTGTTAAGGCAGTTATAAGTTACCCAAACTGTTTTCTATTCTTTACTCATCCCTCACTCTTCAGCAGCACAGACACCTGTTCATAGTCTGTTGCTCTTCAACACTTTCTTTAAATAAGTTAATAACATTTATTCTTACAGCCAGTAGCTATTTCTTGCCTGGTTTCCTTATACCTCACTTTTCCTTAGTAACAATGTATCTTGATTTTCACACCTATCTGAAGCCCTCAAATTTTAAAGCAATAGTGATTATTTTCAGAGATCTTTCATTGTACTACTATGAAGTAGTCTAAATGCTTTCCCTGATACACATCTAAAAATCTGATAAGGAAAACCAGACATGAGAGGGGAAAGCTTGTCTGGGGTGGCCTGGCTTATTGAAGAATTGTACAGCCAGGGATAGGACTAATGTTGATGCCAAAGCCTATGACAGTAGAGTTCACTTGAAGTGCTTTCCCCGCTCCTGTATGGCTTCTGCGTGTACAAGCAGCTCCCTTATCTGGGCTTCCTCAGGAATTAATTAATAACTCATGAATGTGTTGAGCTTACTACATGCTTGTAACTGTGCCAGGGGCCCATAAATTCAAAATGGATGGAGCTGGTCCTAGAGGAGGATAGATGTTTAGGCAATTACAGAGGCAAGGATTACTTGCTAAGATAGGGGAAACCCTGGCTTTTATTAAAGGGCTCAATCAGATCTCTCTGTGGGAGATTATAGTGAACTTCCCAGAGGAGGTGATGCTTCATCTGTTTTGAAGAATTAGTTGTATTCAGCCTGGCAGAGTTTGTGTGTGTGTGTGTGTGTGTGTGTGTTTTCATGTGCATTAGATAAATGTGTGCATACTGGACACATGGCTCTCAAACCTCTCCCCTGATTAGGTTTCCAGAATCCTAACATTGAGGCCTTCACTTTATAGACAGTAGTTTGAAAAAGGTCTTTCCTGGGAAATCTGAGCAGCTCAAGAAGGAAGACCTACGGGGGCATCTGGGTAGTGCAGTCGATTTGGGCACCCAGGTCTTGGTTTTGGCTTAGGTCTTGATCTCAGGGTCATGAGACTGAGCCCCACACTGGGCTCTGTGCTCAGTGTGGAGTCTACTTGGGATTCTCTTTTCCTCTCCTTCTGTCCCTCCCCACCGTGCACTTTCTGTCTCTCTCTCTCTCAAATAAATAAAACTTAAAAGAAAAAAAAGACCTGAATATATTAAATCAGAAGTACACTGAATTATGCCCCATCAATCAATCAATAAACTAAAAAGTAAAGTTGAGAAAATCTTCTAGAAAGGAGAAGAAGAAGATGGTGATGGTAAACAGAAGAAAAAAATAAGATAATTAAAATGTAAATTTAGTCAGCCCAACCTTTTTTTTTTTTAGGATTTTTTTTTTTTTAATTTGAGAGAGAGAGAGAGAGAGGATGAGACAGGGGAGGGTCAGATGGATTAGCAGACTCCCTGCCAAGCAAGGAGCCTGATGCGGGACTCGATCCCGGGAATCCAGGATCATGACCTGAGGCGAAGACAGTCGCTTAACCAACTGAGCCACCCAGGTCCCCTGAGCCCAACATCTTAATAAAAGAAATATCAAGAAGAGAAAACAGAAAAAATGAAGAGAAATAATCTATGAACAAACTAATTAGAAGGGTGGGCATGTGTGGTTGGAAGAGAGAGAAATGAGCTGCTTCTCATGCTCTGTAATGTGGAGTGAAAACATACTAACTAAAACCAAAATGTCATATACTGCAATCATGGTATTAGGAACATGGAGGCGAAGTTTTTTTTTTCCATAAATAAATGAAAGAGCTTAGAGGGGTTACCTCTAGGAAGGGGAGATGGAGAGTAGTTTTTACTACTTGATATTTTAAAGTATGAGCAAGTATAAATTCAAAAAAATAAAAATGAAAAGAATTTTGTTAAAATCTGGTTAAAGAGCAGACTAGAAGAAGATAAGGAAAAAGTGACTGAACTTGAAGATAGTGCTGATGAGGTCACCTAGCATACAGCTAGGACATAGAGGTACAAACTAAAGGAAAACTTTAAGTCCTCTGTAGGATAAGTAAGAGCAAATCCACCCTTAGACTCATCCTGGTGAGAATGTGGCCAATTGAATGTAAAGGGATCAGGGATAACCTCTCTTGCAAAGAAATCAGCATTGGACAATAGCTAACTTCTCATCAGCAATGCAGAAAGTGATTTTCAGAATGCTGAGCAAAATCATCAACCCAAAATCTATATTGGCTAAAGTAGAAGTCAAAACTGAGCATAAATTGAAAATCTACTCAGGTGAATAAGACTGGGCTAATTAACCTTGCTGAAAGAACTGCTAAAGGATATCCTTGAGTGAGAAGAGAGTTGGATCAAGAAAAACATGTAGGTTGCAAGAAGAGATAGTGAGCAAAGAAATTGGCTAACATAATAGGAAATCTACATAAGCACTGTTAGTAAAACACCACCAACTATAATGGTAACTCCTTTTTTCTTTTCTCTCTCTCTCTCTTTTTTTCCCCCAGTCACTATTACTACCATTCCCCCACCCACCTAGCCTCTGGTAACCATCCATTCTTTCTCTATAGTTAAGAGTGTTTTTTTTTTTTTTTTTTTGGTTTGTCTCTCTCTATCTCCCTGCCCCTTCCCCCCACGTTGCTCATTTGTTTTGTGTCTTAAACTCCACTTATGAGTGAGATAATATGGTATTTTTCTTTCTCTGATTGACTTATCTCACTTAGCCTTATACCCTCTAGGTCCATTCATGTTGTTGCAAATGGCAAGATTTCATTCTTTTTTATGGCTGAGTAATATTCCATCATATATCTATACCACATCTTCTTATTCCAATCATCTATCAGTGGACATTTGGGCTACTTCCGTAGTTTGGCAGTAACTACTTTGGTGTGTTTATTAAAAATAATAGTGAACTACTGTGCCATAATAGCATGGGATAAGGAGGAAGTAGAAATAATATCTTTTGTAGTCTTTGTATTACTCTAGAGAAGGATAGAAAAAATATTTTTATGAGTATAGTTGACATACAATGAATGTTACTTTAGTTTTGGTATACAACCTAGTGATTTGACAAGTTTATACATTATCCTATGTTCACGAGGAAAGCTACCATCTGTCCCATTATATGAGTATTACAATACTCGTATTCCCCTTGCTCTGCTTTTTATAAGGACTTACTCATTCCATAACCAGAGGCCTGTATCTCCTTCTCCCCTTCACTCATTTTACCCACTCTCCTCCCCTCTAGCAACCATCTCTTTGTTCTCTGTATATATAGCTCTGATTCACTTTTTTGCTTGTTTATTTATTTTTTTAAGATTCCATTTATGAGTGGAACCATATGGTATTTGTCTTTCTCAGTCTGATTTATTTCACTTAGCATAATGCCCTATAGGTCCATCCATATTATTTCAAATACCACAATCATATCCTTTTTATGGCTGTACAATATCAATATTCAATCCTGTATATATGCCACTTTTTTCTTATCAGTTTGTCTTTTGTTGGGTACTTAAGTGTTTCCATGTCTTGGTTATTGTAAATAATACTATAATGAACATAGAAGTGTATTTATCTTTTCAAGTTAGTGTTTTTGTTTTCCCTGGATAAATATCCAATAGTAGAATTATTGGTCATGTGGTATTTCTAGTTTTAATTTTTTGAGGAACCTCCATACTGTTTTCCACAGTGGCGGTAACAATTTTCATTCTCATCAGTAGTGCATGAGGGTTCCTTTTTCTCCAAATCCTGACCAACACTTGCTGTTTCTTGTCTTCTTTTTCTTTTTAAGATTTTATTTGTTTATTTGAGAGAGAAAGAGAAAAAGCACAAGCCAGGGGGAGGAAAAGAGGAAGAGGGAGAAGCAGACTCCCCACTGAGGATAGAGCCCAACTTGGGACCCAATCCCACAACCCTGAGATCACAACCCGAGTGGAAGGCAGCTGCTTCACCAACTGAGCCACCTAGGTGCCCCATTTCTTGTCTTCTTGCTGGTTGGATATACAAACTTAGGGATAACCTCCATAGAAAATGAATGACTTCCAAACTGGTGTAGGGGATTAAAGAAAATTCAATAAATTGATACAATAAATAGCAAGAAAGAAGGGAGAAAATGCCAAGGAAAAAGTGTGGCCAGTATAAAACAACAATAATAAAATAATACAACTGAAATAGATCCAAATATATATTTAACCATGATAAAGATAAAAGAATTTAATTCTCCAATTTGAAGACAAAGATTGCCAGATTGCATAAAAGTACAAGCTCTGGCAATATATCATTTATAAGCAGCATACCTAAAACACAGTGACTCACAAACCATGGAAATAATGGATAGCAGCAGCTATATGAGGGAAATATGAATTAAAACAAGAATAAAGTAACAACATCCATATTAGGTAAAACAAGATATTAAGATGAGTCTTAAAAAAAGACTATGTCATCACCGTTGGCCATTTGGGCCAAAATATAATGACCTAATTATTGGGCCAAAATTTAATGACCTAACGATTTATCTTTATCTATGCATTTCTGTTGAAAGGCACCATATTTACCAAGTTAGTTCAACCATTTTTTAAAGGTGTTCTTACACATTTTTGAGGTGTCAATAACTCTTTTATAAAGGATCCCACTTAACAAATCACTGCATCAATGTGCTAAATGGTGATAATATGACCTACAGGGGCAGGGCTATACCCATGGGTGTTCATTAATACTTAGAGACTAGTTGGCAATTCTTGCTAATCAACAGCTTCTAAGTCTGTCTTTCTAATTCTTGGGAAGTAGTTTGTCCCCCATGAGATTTTCTAGGCTGAAATCAAATATACTTTTGAACCAATTTTTAATCACACTGAAAATTGCCCAAGCAGATTGAATTTTAAACTTGTTTCATGTAGCTGTATCATAATTACCCATGCCTTTTAAAATATAATATCAGCAGGGTCTTTAAGGATTATTATTAAGTTTAAAAATGAGATGGTGTAAAGCGAGCTCTTTCACCCCTCCTTCAAATACTTTTTCTACCCACAAAGTTATGTAGAAATCTTAATCCGTTTAACATTCTGTTAAGGTTTCAGATACTTCTTCCTCCCTTCTTAACTGGCCCTTGCTTACAGAAAACAGCCCCATGTTCTTACTAATCAGGCCAAACCAATCTCTTTGTCAATAGCAGGGCCCAAAGAGATAACTGTGGGATGAGTCTCCCCTCCGTCCAGGAGAGAAGCCAAATTGTGTAACCCTACAGTAGGGACAGGAGCAGGGTTACACGGTGTGGGTGGAAAATTGCTCTTGCTCATGCATAGAAGCAGATCAGTTTTGGGTACTAGCTCCTCTCAGCTGGGTGCCTTGCCCAGAAGGGGGTGGGGCTGGTAGCCCGAGAAACTGGGTATTTTTCCCAGGCTTCTGGGTCACTGCTTGCCGCCTTTCAATGCTTTTTAAAAAGCACCTCGAGGAAACTTCTCATTGGCAGCTGTAGAACCTGCCAGTTCCAGGGGAAGAATCTGGGAAGGACCAAAGAATTTTCTTCCCTCTCTCTTTTTCACGGCTCATAGAAAGTGGGTTTCAGGACATTCATTTTAGACACAGGGCCAAAAGGTAGCAGTTTAAAACACGTTTTGTTCTGTTTGGATTTTTAGGCTTCAAGTAATCTGATTTCCTTGCTACTTATCATCTAAAACAATTTTAATCACATAGGTATTTTCCTGATATTTAATAGTTTGGTCCAGAGCACGACGATGTTAGCAATACCTTGCTCCCAGAATGCTGTGAGTGATAGTTCCATCTGAGAATTTCCTTAAGAAAACCATCGACTTCTCAGAACAAGAGTCTGTTCTATTTGACTTGAGTCGTTTATTCTAGATTCACAGCCATCAATTCTGGGATTTTTTTTTTTTCTTTTTACTGATTTGTTTAGGTCAAATAAAATGTGAGTCCCTTTTAAAGGTAAATTATATACAAGATGGTTCAGTTTTTTTGTGAGCCCATGTGTATAACTGAGCCCCTTACCCATTTCAAATGATTTTTTCCTTCTATTCTTGTTAATTATCAAAGGAATAACATCCTTATTGTTTTAAAAAAAATCAACAACACAGGAAATTTTGAAAATAAAGGGCCCTCATTCCAGTGTTACTCCTACGGCACCACTCATCGTTTGTAGGCTAGCTTGAAAAACCAGAAGAGCTTTTCTACCACGTGTGGCCATACTTCTGGAATTCTAGAATGTCAAACTGGAAAGGAATATAGAGATCATTTATTCAAGCCTTCTCAATTCCGGAGAGTAATATTTAACACAAAATGGGGAAGTAACTTGTGTGAGGTTATCATTTCAGTATACCCATGTCTTGGCCTTGAACCCAAGTGCAGGTCATCTCAGACCTTTTCTGGGATATCACACAGCTGATGAGTTTTTAATCTTTAGCCATTCACTTTTAATATTTTTTATTATTATTTTATTTACAAAAGCAAAAATGTTCAGTGTAGAAACTCATCCATGATCTTGCCACCCACCATCGAAATGTTGGTGTATTTCCTTCCGGGCATTTTTCTGTGTCACTGTTGTACAAAAATGGGATGAGACTTCACACAATTTTGTGCACTGCCTGTTTTTCCTTAATGTATGATGAACATTATTCCATGTCACTAAACATTATTCCTTATACTCTAGATGTACCATATTTTAAGTTCCATTAACATCTGTTTAAGAAAAGCTCCAATTTTTCAACAACAACAAAAAAAGATGTTGTCTTGAACATAGCCGAATACAAAATCCTTGAATATTTTGCATGCTGTATGAGAACTCTTGAGTCCAGAAATCACAGTCGTTCTATAATTTAGAAAATTCTTGGAAAACTTTTTAGTGAATCTTTAAAACCCAGTTATATCATGTCACCAGATTAGAAATGCTATAGTTAAAGTAAATAAAATCATATAACTTTAGAGAACAAATGTGTTTATCTCTGACTTGGTTAAAGATGACTTAATCATTAAGCTAATTTGCCGCACCACTGTTTTATTAGCCATCTGCAAGAAGTGTTAGAGTAATCTGCCTTATTACTTGGTAGATAAAGCTTCTGCCATCCCATCATCTTTCATAATGCACGTAAAATAAATAATAATAGTAAAAATAGAAGCAGCTACTATTTATTGAGAGGATACAGCATGCCAACATTGTGCCAAGCTCTTTGCAGACACTATACTTGATCTTCACAACAGTTCAAGAAGGTAGGCTCTAGTGTTATCCCCACACTAGAGAAAAAAGAATTGTAGCTCAGAGAGGTTGAGTAACCTGCCTGAGGTGGCACAGTTAGTGAGTGGCATAATACAGACTTGAAATCAGAACTGCCTCACTCCAAAACTCAAAACTGGGCTAACCTCTCCAAAGTGATTCTGATGGATTTTTTTTCTCGTTCATTTAAATTCTTTTATGCATGGTAGTTCTTAACCTTTTGGGAATTGTGGAACCATTGGAAATCTATACTCCTTGCCTAGAAAATGGTGTATTTGAAAATAAATGCATAACTTTCCATCAAATTTCAGACATCACAATCTGTAGAGAGAGAACTTGAACAATATCCTTTGGGTCTTCACAATTGTTCAGTCATCTGAAATCATTTGCAGCAAAACAAACAACCCTGTAAGAAGAACTCGTGAAATATTTATCAACTAAAATTCTGACCTTTTTACGGAAATAGAGTATTAGTAAATGGAAGCAGAGAGGGCAGAAGCACTTGCTACACATTTTACCTGTTCGTCATTTGTTTCTGGGACCAGCCAGCTCTGGAGGGGATCCCTAAAAATGTGAATACTAACACTGAATCCTAACCACAGAATAAGTCCACAAACATGCTCTCACAGCCCAGTGACTAACTCTCTAGATACTCAACACTTACTTAATGAAATACAAACTGAAAGTTTCATGTCCTTCCTGTTTAGAAGAGGTTAGGTTAAAGGAACAAAAGAAAAACATATAAATATTAGTCTGTACAACATGTTGGGAATATAAAAAGAAATCTGATGCAAAAAAATTGTGAACATATAAAACCCACACAGTGGGCTGACCATTTTCTATGCCCCCATTGTTAATGGATATAATTGAGAATAAATTGTTTTTTAGTGCATTTTTTTTCCTGATCACCTCTAAACTCTATGGTGCTTCCAAAGATGTTAGCTTTATAATTTATGTCAGTCAATTTATTTAACATTAGGTGGTATAGAACAAGAAAAAATTTCTGCTTAAATTTAGAAAGATAAATTACAGGTAGATAAGGCTGTTCTTTTCACCTTTCTATTTTGCTATTAGAATGACAGAGTTCACCAGATAATATACTCTAAAATCCCATTAGGAAAATGTGCTAAAAGGAATCTCCTTAAAGACAAAGAAAAACATTCTTTTTAAGGGAAGTCAGAGCAAGTAATGGGGCAGTGGGTAAGACATTAAGCACGGGTGATTTATGTGGTTGGAAATGATTTCTTAGAATGGAATGGCTAAAATTTTTTTATTTAACTTAAAATTTTTATTTTGTGAATTATTTTTTAATTAACATATAATGTACTATTTGGGTGATGGATATTAAGGAGGGCGTGTGTTGTGTGTTGTGATGAACACCAGGTGTTACATGAAACTAATGAATCATGGAGCACTACATCAAAAACAAATGAATGGCTAAAATTTAATGCTTCTGCTGTTTACCAAACTGTATTTTGAAAGTAAAAATATGGTATCGTGCCCCCCAAAAACAAATAAATACATTCTCAATTAATATTTACATGACAAACACTTACATAAAAACTGGATACCCTGATTCTTTTTCTTTTAGGATATTTATAATGTGCAACATATTTGAGAACTAAAGGCCAGCCCATGTGGAGTGGACATCTGAAGCTCTGTCTAATGTCTTCTTTCTTATTATGTCACTCTTACTGGTTTGGAATTTGGGCTTTCTTTTTGGACAGTAGGAATCTAATTCTCCCAGGGTTTAGTGTTAGGTATTCACAGAGGAACATCCATTCTTATAGGCTACTGATACGGCATTTACTGCACTGTGGGGGAAGGGGAGGGTGCCTTGACTCAGTCGATTTTACCATTTATAAACAGTCTGATGGAGGAAATTGGAAGTAATAGGCTAAATTATTAGCAGTCAGTGAATGAACTAGTATCCTACTGAGTGGTCTGAAAGAGTTGAAAGTGCTTAACTCACTGAGAGGCAATGATATTGCAATTGGGGAGGAGAAAGCTACTTTCTTCTTCATATCCAAAGGCAATTGAATATAAATGACAGAGCATAATTTTAGTCTTCTGTAGAAGTAATGGGGTCTTGAGCTCTGTGAAGCATGCCTGAAGAGAGCTTGAAAGTAGAGCAGTCAACCAAATTAAGCTGCTTCGTCTTTTAGGAACAAAAGATGATTCTGAAATTAATTTGTCTGGCAAATATTATCAGCCCACCATGGCTACTGTCCTTTAGCCCAAAAGTTTGTTTGTTTTTTTTTCTTTTACCTTGTTACCTTTTTTTCAGAACCTTGAGTCCTAGGCCAGCCCCAGAGCAGCTTATTAGCAATGCAGAGTCTCAGGCTCTACCTCAGAGCTGCAGGGCTAGAATCTGCACTGAACAAGATGTCCAGGTGACTCGTCACTGTCTGAGAAGCTCTGGTGGAAATCAATGGAGCAATGACTGGGTAATCGCACCATTATGACCCTGATGGGCTCCCATTGAGCTCCCAAAAGTGCCTAATCTTTCTCTAAGGGCAGATATCCTCACTGGGAAATCTGACCTGCTAGTGTAGAAAAGTATAGGTTTGTAAAGTGTCTTGGGTTCCTTCCTAATGAGATTTCCTTCCCTTGCTACATTTCTTTCAAATATCTCATAGTCCCATAAAGTCTAAGCAGTAACACAATTAGGTGAGATTTGTGAATCTATGACACTTAAAAACCCCATGCTCCACACTTTACCCCAGTTTTATTCTCTTTCCCCCCAAATTATTTCTAGAATGACAAATCAGGAATTAAGTGATTTCACAATTCTCCACCTTTGCCCCCTTGCTCTCTCTGGAGGCTAGGCAGTGCTCTATCTAGGCCAAATGAGTAAAGACTCTGAAGGAGAATTATTAATAAGCTGGAGAGCATACAAGCTGGTCACTGAATGAGAGGAAGATGGTTTATACACATTAGTCACTATTAAGTACAAAACTCGAATTCACAGTTTCATAAAATGGAGAGGAACCTGGTTTCCTTTTGACACAGTTTCTATCCAGTGACAACCAACGCAGAGTAAAGGAATGCATTCCTATAAGCTGTATGAAGACTTTCAACTTATTTTTAAATTCCTTTCTCTGAGAATCTAAAGACTGTATGCTTTCTTTCTTACTGACTGACGCGAGAAGACAATAGTTTGCAGAGAAATTCAGTGAAGCGGTTGATAGAATGCTTTAAAAATGTGTTTCCGAGAGTAAAGCAATAATAGTAATGTCAAAACAGCATCATCACATTCTCCATCCCACTTACACCAGCACTGGGTCTGGCACATCCATTTCTCCTCATCAGCCAGAAGAAATGGAGTAGTAGAAATCAATCCTTTATTTTACCAAATCTTATAATACAGTTCTCTCCTCTCTGCCTGTTAATAAAATATCCCCCTTGGAAGGAAGCCAGAATTTTCCTAGGCAGTTTAGACTTTCTGACATAGAGGAAAATTGGGAAAGGGAGGTAGCAAAGGAATACAGAAGTGAAAAATTAACTTTCAGGGTCAAAATTCCTATCTCAACAGATTAGTCTGATTATTTTTTAAAGCATAATGTTTTGAATTGAGTCATAAGTAATGATTTAACTGAAGTTGTGTTGTCTCCTCAACCCTCAGCAACACTAAGAAACCAAATCACGTTTTGAATTCATATTTCTCACTGATGCTAACAGAATACATGGGATCATCAAAGCCCCCAGATAGGGTGAGATCTCTCAGGCTATCAGAGGCAAGTGTTTGATAAAGAAGAGAAGGTAGGAAAAGAAAGGTTTTGCTGGGAAGATTGAAGGCAGGATTCAAAATCAAACTGAATATCCATTTGCAATGCCTTCCAAACCTACTTAGGAACTGAGTGATGGAGGTGACCACTGCAAGTGTTCAATGCCGAAGAAAGAGACTCGAATCTAAACTTCCCAGTCTCTGCTGTCTTTAAGAACAATGGCAAGTCTTTATTCCTACAGTGCCTAGCACATAGACAAGCACTTGGTTAACGTTAATTGAAGAAATGGATCAAAAGGAAGCAATCACTGTGTGGACTTCATCCTTGCTCTTTTCATACATTGAATGGGATTCCTTTTCCACACATGAGACTTAGTTGTGTAGAACTTTGGGTGCAATTGCTGGTGCAATTTTGGAAAATGCTATGCACTACTCTACCTTTCATATAGTGCTACTGAAAAGTAAAAATCAAGCTTCAGTCTGGAAAGCTCTGATTCTCCTTGTCATTACTTCTATAATCCTGGGAAAGATGTTTATTCTTTTGGGCTCCTAGTTTCCTTACTCTAAAATCATCATCTTTTACATCTTGTCACACTTCAAAAACCTATAAATCTGGCCCAAAGATTTTAAGTCTACCTCTAAACAGTGTTGGAGATAAAAGACTAGGGATTGTAAGTGAAGGAGATCATAAGTTCTTTTTGGAAAAATCTCATCTAAAACTCATCTTCTTTGCTTGAAAGCAAATGAATGTAGATACTCTTTGGGGAAGCAGTACACACCAATGTAAAAGCCAAAGTTTTACAGTGTTGTAAAAAGCATATTCCATTATTTTTCATAACAACCTTATTGAGATATAATTCATATACTATCCAACTCACTCATTTAAAGTATGTGTACCATGTGTACCATTCAGTGTTTTGTTTTTTTTTTTAAATATGGTCACACTGTTGTGCAGTGATCACCACTAACTTTAGGTCATTTGTACCACCCCCAAAGGAAACTTGGTTCTCACCACTCCTCATCTCAACCCACCAACCCTAAGCAACTACAACTTTACTTTGTCTATGAATTTGCCTGTTCAGGAAATTTTGTATAAATTTTGTATAAATGGAGTCATATAATAATCGTCTTTTCTGACTAGATATTGTTCACTTAACATTTTCAAGGTTTAGCTATGATGTAGCATGTATCGGTATTTCTTTTTATTGCTGAGTAATAGTCCACTACATGGATATATCATATTTCATTTTCCATTCATGAGCTGAGTAACTTTGGGGTTGTTGCACCTTTTGGCTATTATGCATAACGCTGCATTGAACATTTATGGGCAAGTTTTTGTGTAGACGTGTGGTTTCCTCTCTCTTAGGTGTATGCATACCTAGGAGTAAAATTGCTGGGTCATATGGTAAGTTTATTTTTAACCTTTTGAAGAACTGCCAGACTGTTTTCCAATGTGCTGCAGCATTTTACATTCCTGTCAGCAGGATGTAAGTGTTTCAATTTCTCCACATCCTCAACAGCAATTAATATTTTCCACTTTTGGGATTATTACTATCTTAGTAGGTATAAAGTGGTATTTTCCTGGGATTTGGAGTTCCATTTCTCTTATGGCCAAAGATGTCAAGCATTTTTGCACGTTTGTTTATTGATTATTTTTGTATCTTTTTTGGAGAAATGTCCTCTCAGATCCTTTGCCTGTTTTAAATTGTGTTGTCTTATATTACTGGATTGTTTATATAGTCTAGATACAAGTACCTTATCAGGTAAATGATTTGCAATTTTTCTCCCATATAACCCAACGGAATATTGGGATATTCTGTTCTGTTCTTGAATGTATTCATTTACTTTTTTAGGAGTTTTGGTATCCTAAAGAATAGGTACCTTGATCTCAATCCAAATAATTATCTATTATACAGAGACACGTAGAATCTATATTTCTAAAACATCATGACATAATGGGACCATATAAAATCATGTACAGTGTAAAATTAGCCAGTTCCTGCTGAGAGATTTTGCACTAGTGAGAAAATCAATCTCTAAGTTATGAAGAGAAATAAGTTATCAAAGATATGTGACTGAAATTTCCCATAGCTTATCACTGATAGATGGCTATGGAACACCAGTATATGCCATGATTAAATAAGATCAGTTGAGAGTTTTATTCTCATCCTATTGGGATTGATAGTCATGATGATAACACAAGAATTTAAAAAAAGAAAGCTATAAGTGGGTAGAAGAAGAATAAATGAAACAAGATGGGATTGGGAGGGAGACAAACCATAAGTGACTCTTAATCTCACAAAACAAACTGAGGGTTGCCGGGGGGAGGGGGTTTGGGAGAAGGGGGTGGGATTATGGACATTGGGGAGGGTATGTGCTTTGGTGAGTGCTGTGAAGTGTGTAAACCTGGTGATTCACAGACCTGTACCCCTGGGGATAAAAATATATGTTTATAAAAAATAAAAAAAATAAAAAAAAATAAAAAAAAAAAGAAGATAACTCAAGGAGAAGTACACATGATGGATTGGAGAGTTTGAACGCAGATTACTCAGATTGGACATGGTAAAAGCTTGAACAAAGTGGGGTAATTGAAACCAGCTGACTAAATTTTGAGAACTGTGTATAAATAAATGCAAGAGGACGCTGAGAAGAAAGCTAGATAATGTGATGTGTTTTATCTATAAACACATAAGTAGTAGTTCTACTAATAACTTCAAAATAAAAAAAGGAACAGAAATGAAAAACAAAAATAAAAAAAAAATAAAAAAAGAAAGCTAGATATACTGTAAGATCTTTGAAAAATCATTCCTTAGAGATTTTTGGTTCTTATCTTTATGTATTTTTCAAAGATTGAATAATTTTTCTTTACATGTTGGAAACAAAGGAGTGTAATACACATACATGTAAATGTACATGTATACATGTTTTCTTTCTTTTTAAGGATCTCTTTTACTAAAGTCGATGATATTAATTATTTATGTGCCCTCTTCAGTTAATTCATTGACGTCTTTATAAGAGCTATCCCAGGGTTAACTCATTCATTCAGCAAATAACTTTGCTGTCAACTTCAGGCCCTGGGTTAGGTTCTGGGACTAAGATGGTGGATAAAACTGACCTTGATTATGCCTCATATGGAGCTTACAGACAAAAATCAAGTAAAAATACAAATAAATGTAAAGTTACAAATTTTTTCTATGAAGATAAGGAAGAGATGCAAAGAGAGAATAATAGGAAAATCTATTTTAGACTAACAAGTCAGGGGAGTACCCTGACACATATGGAGGATTAGATATAGCTAGTCAGGGAAGGAGGAGAGCATTGCAAACAGAAGCAACAGCATGTGCAAAGGCCATGAGGCAGGAAAGAGTTTGCAAGGAAGGGGAAGAAGAAGGTCAGTAGAGTAGATAGGTAGTAAGTGAGATAGAAAATGATAGGGAACACAATCTCAGAAGAGGGCAGAAGCTAGTTCACATAAGAGGCTGTAGACCACATTAAGAAGTTTGTATTTTACTCAGAAAGTAGTCGAATCATTTTGAGGATTTTAGCAGAGGAAATGACATGTTCTGATGTAAACTTTAAAAGATCTTGTTGGCTGCTTCATAAAGATTGATGTGTGGAACTGAAGTAGAAATAGAACCAAGATGACCACTTAGGAGGTTTTTTGTCCCTGTTGGAACAGGCTGTCATGGTAACTTGGACAAAGATGGGGCAGTGGAAAACCAATAAGGTTGAATGCATTTCAGATTATTTTGAAGATATGGTGTCATGGTTAAGAGTGTGTGTTCTAAAGCCAGAGCGATTAGGTTAGAATATGAATTCCCCGCTCTCACAAACTATATGACAATGAGCAAATTGGCAATTAGCTTTTCTATTTCCTTAGTAGTAAAATAGAAATAATAACAGGAATCATCTCAGAGAGTTGTTATGAAAATCAAGTGAGTTAATAATGCTCTATATGCCTCATAAGGGTATTTGTCAAATAGTGAATGCCTTAATGTGTGGTTGGAACATTTCTCCTATTCAAAAACAGTCAGCACTTGGAAGTGAACCAGACTTGTCCTGGACTGGCCATTGGATATCAAAACATTCAGTGACTCTGACTTTCCTTGGAGAGGTGGCAAATATGACAATAGATATGGAGAGTGTCATCAAATAGACCATCTTTTGAATTTTACTCCCCCATTTACAAGTTGGCCATGGAAAGTTAGAAGTGTTGGCAGTTGGTGCAGTTGATTTGAGCTGAAGAATCATGGACAACTCTTAGGTTTCTGCCTTGATCACCAAATAACCTGTGGGGCCATTTCTTGAGTGAAGGAAAGTGGAAGGAAGCATGTTTCTCAAAATCTTAGCTTCCTTGGGTGGAAGTTTATGTCTTCCTCATAGGTGATGACCAGAAAAAATGCAGATAAATGCCTGGCATAGCACTTGGAATGTGGTAGATGTTTTTCTTGTCTGCTTTGGTCTCTTCTCCCCTTCTTACATCAACTGTGAGCATCTCGACCACGCTGCCTAGACCTTCCATTTGTGGGTTCAGACATAAGATGGAAACAGTGAGGTCGGTGGCAGGGCAGGGCCAGCACTAAGCACCAAATGACCTCACTCATTTGGACACCAAAAATGAAGTAACCAAGATAAATATTTTAATACCATATCTCTTTTTTAAAAAATATTTTATTTATTTATTTGACAGAGATCACAAGTAGGCAGAGAGGCAGGCAGAGAGAGAGGGGGAGGCAGGCTCCCTGCTGAGCAGAGAGCCTGATGCGGGTCTTGATCCCAGGACCCTGAGATCATGATCTGAGCCGAAGGCAGAGACTTAATCCACTAAGCCACCCAGGCGCCCCAATACCATATCTTGAAAATCAAAAACAATGTAAAAAATCCATGACGAATGAAATATTGTATGTTTAATAAAGATAGAACAAGTATTACTGTTGTCTCCTCTTGTCTTTAGCTCTAGCCCTCACTATGGCACCACGACAAACAAAGGAAAAAAGCTTCCTCTCCTGGGCCTCCAAGAGTCTTTCTCACTTCTAAAGTTGGTAGCCAAGAGCCAGTCAGCAAATGTGTATACTCCGATGGTCTCTAGAGGCTAAAGAATGTGTTCCAACAGCCTATAATCCTGGGTACATTGAGGATTGGGGGCTGAGGCTTTTACTAGCCCAACCCCCAACCTCCTGCTATCAGTTGCACTGTGGGAGTTGGAGCAAGGTTCCCGGTTTCGCCCCACCTCGGTAAACGCAGACCCTTGTGACCCTGGAATTGTTGAGCAAACACAAAGTGGAATAAACCAATGCTCTATTAAAGGCTGGGGTTTAAAGGTCAGCTTTGTGCTTATCGGCTGCAGGGCCTAGTTCACTACCTAGACGACTCTCAAGGTTGTTTCGCGCTTGCACTATGGACTGAGAAGATGAGCATTTTTCCTTTCAGCGTGGGTAGCTATTTGCTTTGCAAGGAGCTGTTATTGTCAGCATGAAAACATCAGGTCAGGAACAGACTGAAGAGGAATGGAGGTAGGTCCTGGGGCAAGGAATGGTTCCTTCTGATTTTGACATAAGAAGCTGAAGGTCCATGTGCTCCATGTGGTGGCTTGTGGCTCTCAGCTCTTTCCCATGAAAAGCCAACCGAACATTTCCCACTGAAACGATCTGGTGATTCAGACATTGTCAGCAGGTAGATAATGAGTAATTAAAGGACAGATTTGTCAAAGCTCCTATCTGTCATGAAGAAACCGGTCAGGGAATTTTGAGCGGGCAGGTCACTTTTCCTCTAACGGAAGCTGGGTATGGGGAGCCAAATTTTAAAAAGTTCTATAAGTATTTTTATCTGAATTTAAAGAAAAAAATCTTCCTAAGTTTGAAAACGTTTTACTGCAAATGTGGCATCCCATCATAATGAACATTTATGAATGATTTGGGGTGAAGCTATGAGTAAAGAGAGTCACATGAATTATTCCGAGGCTGCTGCTGAACGCCACCTCCATGTCAATGGCACTTTAAGATTGCAACATTTGGTTTGGTGACCTTCATACCAGTTGCCTGCATGCACCTTAATCTCGCTCTCAAAAAAGCTGAGCCTGCTGTAGACTGGTCAGTTGTTTTTGTTTTGTTTCATTTTGTTTTTTTAACCCAGTTTTTCATTTAACTACTACTTTAGTACGCCCGGTTTAATTTGTACAAAAGGATAAAGTTCATAATTATATAACACAGAAACCCATCTTCGAGTTTTTAGGAAAAATAAGTGCAAGCCTGTCATGAATTGAGACTGAAAATCCTCCAAGGTACATCACGTGGTACACTTTAAAGAGTAAGAGTGACGCATGCTTCAGAAAAATTGGATCTTACAAAAAATGTGATAAAGTAACTTCTTGTAAGAAGGTAATTTTCAGGCTGAAACTTATAACTAAAAGTTTAGAGGCAGAATAAATGTTGGGACAAATCAACTTTTTTGAGGGCTGCAATCTGTGAATACGGGGTCTGATGTAGATCTTGCTGTCTAGTTGCCTGTCCCTCTGCAGGAATCGCTTTTTGACTATCCCTTTATTTCTCAAGAATGAATGCAAAGACTTTCGAACTATGAGTAAATTATGCGTGGTGCCTGGGGTGCAGTTGGGCAGGATACCCATGGAACTTATTTCTTAAAGAACTAAACAACATTTTTCATGGTCTAAGTAAGAATAGAAAGTAACTAAGTTGTGATACTTTGAGGAGGTCCAGTGTCCTTCCTTCCCCCTCCCCTCCTTTCTTCTTTTCTTCCGAGGTAACTACGTGGCTCGCTAATTCTCCTCCCGCTTTCCTTCTTCTCTCCCTGCCCTCTCCTCCCTTCCTTTCTTTGCTCGGTCATTCTTATTATGTCCATTTGAGGGCTTAGAGCGTCTTATTTTTACCTCTTTAATTATTAGTTTTAAATCAAAGCAATTAGTCCAACTAAGAACCAAAAAGCCAAGTTAGTGTCTTTTCTAAACTTCCTCCTATTTGTCCAAACTTAATCCTCTCTTTTCCCTGTATTATAGTTATCACCAAAACTAGTGTTTATGTAAAAATTCTCAGTGGTATGTGCCTCCTCCTTTGACTTAAGATGTATGTGAGATATCCTCACATATATGTTATATAATTATACACAATTGACTGACCAATATCTTGTATTTCTTAAAATGGCTAGCTCATTTTGAAAAATCTATACTTAATATCTCTAAAACAAATGTGAATAGTCACAGAATTTGTGGACAGCAACATTCAGAAAACCATTAACCTGACTCTGTTTTCAGGAGAGAATGTAAAAAATTCCACTGCAAATTATAGCTGTTAGACTAAATGTTCGTCTATTAATAAGCAGGGAGAAAAATTGAGTTACTTTCCCCGCTGGGCTAAAATATAGAACTGCTATCATTTCTCCGGTGGTGTTCTCCAACATGGGTTACTGGGTACTGTCAGAAAGCTCATTTCTGGGGCACCTGGGTGGCTCAGTGGGTTAAGCCGCTGCCTTCAGCTCAGGTCATGATCTCAGGGTCCTGGGATCGAGTCCCGCATCAGGCTCTCTGCTTGGCAGGGAGCCTGCTTCCTCCTCTCTCTCTCTCATTGCCTGCCTCTCTGCCTACTTGTGATCTCTCTCTGTCAAATAAATAAATAAAATCTTTAAAAAAAAAAAAAGAAAGCTCATTTCTATCGATCACCCATTGCGCGTTCCTGGGGGATGGATGGTGTGGCAGTGATAGGATATACTGAATATTCATGTGAGAGTGGCCTGCCCCGATCTCAGAAATGAGTCATGCATGTATGAACCTATGAAAACAGTTGGGATCAGGTTTAAAGCAAAGAAAACTCATTATATTGGTATCAGTGTTCACCATGTTTCTACTAAAACATGTCTGTGGGTAGCTTGTATTCAGGAATCTGAACTCATCATTTCTAAAGTACGTTTGGTCTCCTCTTGTCCTTTTTTTGCTTATTGACTGGCTCTGAAGCCACTGCTTGTTGCTTCTCTAGCCAGCCATGTGCCTTCCTATGACTCCTGTCCAATCAACTACAGAACTGCCTTGACCTTCAAACTCAGGCCATGCCTGCTTTGTCTTCCTTCTGCCTTACCTTTGTCCTTGACCTCATTTGGGCTGATTTGTTTGCCATTCTCTAAATTCATAGCTCCTTGGCCTGTCTTTGTGTGGGCTCCTCTGTCATTTATTTTTAACTGGTGGCACATGGTCTTCCACTGTCATCTGCTAGCTTGCATTCTCCTTCCTTCTGAAAGCCAGCTGCAGAACTTTTCTTCTCTGAAAGGACCCAGAGATATTAGATTTTGTACTGAAGACTTGCTAGCTCTTGACCATTGTAATATATATTTAATCAAACAATGTGAAATTGTTGCAATCTTTCAAGGACCAAGATTTTTCTTTTTTATAGGTTTTGTAATCTTATGACAGCTGCTTAACAGGGTGTGTCTTGGTTCAGGAAATGAACTTCCAGGTTGTGGCCCTGGCACAACGGAGTGTAACCAAGTCTATTTTACTCAGGACCTGTACAGTAAGGCTGCTTCTGCATCTGACAAAACAGACCAGGGAAAGACCTGCTTATCTGTGTATTTTAGCTTTCCTAATTGATAGCATTTGTCTCCAGAAAATTATTTATATAGTTATCCCAGGTGGTCATTAATACTACCCACAGTGTAAATTTCATTTTGTTTTACCTCTTTTGGCAGTGTTGTCTTTCTCAGAATTAAGCAATACCGTTTGTTTTAATGGAGCCTTTTTTGCTGTCTCAACCATTTTTAAGTGTACAGTTCAATGGTATTAAGTGCATTTATATTATGCAACCATAACTGCCATCCTTCTCCAGAACTTTTCATCTCACAAAATTGGAATACTGTACCCATAAAACAGTAACTCCCCATCTCCCCTCTTGCCAGCCCCTGGCAGCCAACATCCTACTCTGTGCCGCTATGAATTAAACTACTCTAAGTACCTCACATAAATAGGGGTATCTGGGCGGCTCAGTGGATTAAGTCTCTGCCTTCGGCTCAGATCATGATCTCAGGGTCCTGGGATTGAGACCCGCATCAGGCTCTCTGCTCAGCAGGGAGCCTGCTTCCCCCTCTCTCTCTGCCTGCCTCTCTGCCTACTTGTGATCTCTCTCTCAAATAAATAAATAAATAAAATCTTTAAAATAAAATAAAATAAAATAAACTACTCTAAGTACCTTGCATAAATAGAATCACACAGTATTTCTCTTTTTGTGACTGACTTATTTAAGGTAGCATCATCTCTTAAAGTTTCATTCATTTTGTACCAGGTGTCAGAATTTCCTTCCTATTTAAGGCTAAATAGTGTTCAACCAATGGACACTTTTTAAAGAACTTTGCAACAGCATTTTGACCCATGACTAGTGTTTATATGCATTTATGCTGGTTATTTCATATATGCAAGTATTTTTTAAATAGTTGTTAGGTTATACCCTTGTCTTTTTGGTGGCCCCTGAAATTAGATTGTAATAGTATTAATCAGATTTTCCTTAAATTCTCCAGGTCACCAAAACATTCATAATTACATATAGGAAAAGATATATCTTTTATATTTTTTACATCAAAAGAGAAAAGACTTTCCAAAAATAAATAAAATTGCTATTGCCATCACTAAAATACAGATTTAATTAATCACTTGTCAGCATTAGACACATTTCAGACATTTACAAATATTAAAAATAATTTTTAAATATACAATAAAATTTTCATTATTAAAGTGATCATATTACAAAACATTTGGAGAACAGGCATTAGAAAAAATAATTTATGATTCCATCTCCCAAATAGAATTTTAGTGTCTTTTTCTCCAAGTCTTTTTAGCCTACACATATTTTTATTACAGGATTTTAATTGTGGTATGTTAGACATGCCCTTAATACTTTAAACCAGAGAGAGCTGCAAAAAGAATATGAACACTCATTTGACTAAACTCAAAAGCATGTTGGGCAGCACTATGGGAAGAGCACAATTCATGTGTTGGGTTTGTTGGTTTTTTTTTTTTTAAGCATGTCATTACAGCAAGCTTGTTTTTATTTTTGTTTTTTAAGATATTATTTATTTATTTGACAGAATGAGAGAGAGGAAGAGCACAAGTAGGGAGAATGGCCGGCAGAGGGAGAAGCAGACCCCCCTCTGAGCAAGGGGCCCAATCCGGGACTTGATCCCAGGACCCCAGGATCATGACGTGAGCCAAAGGCAAACGCTTAATAACTGACTTGAGTCGTCCAGGCGCCCACAGTTAATTCATATTTTGACACCAAGGTTCTGCTGGTCTCTGTGATTAGGGATGACTGGGTGAGCAGTGGGCATACTCTGGTAACCTCATCAGAGCTGGTAGGAGCCGTGTTGAAATTGGTCATATTTATGGAAAAGAGATCTGTTGCTGGGAAGAAGGATGGAAACAGGGAAAAGCAGAGTTGAAAGATGGAGACCCTGTGGGCGCCCTGGCAAACCTGGCTCTGCATTTCATCCTCAGAATTTGAGGATGTCTCACTATCCTTCCACAAAAGCCCCTTTTTGATTAGCTTTGAAAACTGGGGCTCCGAGTCTCATCAGTGAAAGAGACCTGAATAATCTGCCTTGCTTTGACTTATTTATGCCCTGTTTGGGTTGTCTGAATGATATACTAGCTTGATACTCTTCAAGCTGATACTACTACTCTTCCGTGAAATTTCACCCAGCAAGCCAACAGGTATAGTTTCCCCTATGGCTCTATGACTGGCATTTAGTAGGTGCTTAATAAATGCTTACTGAATAAAGTAGTCTTAATGACAAAAATTCTCTTCCCTTGAAACCTGTAGTAGTCTTGTTGGGCATCAAGAAGCAACTATTTGTCTCTTTGTATTTCAAAATCCTGTGATACCATTCAGGTGACCACTGAAATATGAATCCTTTTTTCCCCACCTCTTCCCATTTGCAGAGCACTGACTACTGACAGGTTCTCATGGCTTTCACTGGTGATTTATCATCTAATCGCTGTCCATCACTTCCCCTTCAGGACTCAGTCTTTAGAGTGCTGGTGTATAGTGCTTTAAATTTATATTAAGGGGGACTACCATCATTCTTCCTAAGGAAAGGGTCCTCATGTTACTGACTATACACAGGATAAGTCAAAGTCAAGTGGAAGAAGTAAAGCTATCCCTGTGTCATAATGGTTATTTAACTAAGATTTTTTTAACTGACAGCTGGTAATTGAACTTAAAATTAATGTATTAACAGGACAAGATAAAACAAAAAGCATTCCCTCTGAGGTCAAGCTTCCCCCCGTCACTGCAAAGAAAGGTGTAGGATGAGAAAGCTCTGTCTAGGTTTACTAAAGTTCACTTAGACCAGCTGAGTTGCTGAGATCACTTCAAGTTCAGGATTGAATGCATTTTTTTTTTCTTTATTTAATGGTTAAATCTAGTTAATTGTTGCAGAGTGGTAGATTGTATAGGATATTTAATAATACATAAAATGAGTCAATAAGTTTTTCTCATAGTAATGTATTATAATTTATAACATTTATTAAATGCTTCAGATTTCCTCTTGATTGAAAAAAAAGCAGTTGTTTGAAATTCCATTGATTTGAGTTGAAAAGTAATTGGAAAGGGGATGCTATGCTTGCTAATTTTCTACTTAAAATACATGTTGCTAAAAGTTTCATCTACCTTTGTTTTAAAATTGATTTCTTATAAAAAGGAGAGGCAATATTTGCATAATTGTGTTTCCTATGATCATGAGAGACTGAAAGTTGCAAAAAATACTTTTCAAAGAGAACAATGTATCAGGCATTTGCAGGAATGCTAGAATGCCTTCAGTATATGTTGAACTGTTACTTATTCCCTTTATGAAAATGGGGGTGTAATTAATATTATATAATATTATTATTTATTATTTGTATACTTTTAATTACTTGTAAATTATTATAATTTACTTATAATACTTATTCTTTATTTATAATTATTGCTATGCACAGATGGCCCAAAAGATTCACTGTACCACTACGCTATTTTATAAGTCCAGGAAATATCACCATCATGACCTCAGACTTTGATTAAGATCAGAGGAGAGGGAAATGGTGGAGGAAGGAAGAGACAATGAAGGAGGAGACTACAATCTATGAATTCTGGGTTACCCTAAGTATGACTGTGCCTTCTTGGCTCTAAAAGATCATGCTGTTCAGGAAATTCTGGGTTATAATTAAGGGACCCTTCAGTAAAACAGTCTGGAACCATCAGTTTAATCTCTTGATATTTATCTGTTTGCCGTATTAGATAACAAAAATCCCTTTCTTCCCCAAAAAACCTTTCTTCCCCAAATACGCTTTTTCTTATGAATATATGCATGTCTCACCAATTAGAGTATTAGCTCCCTAAGGGAAGATACTACAGAAGATGGGTTTGTAAAGAATAGTTCTACCTTCTAACACTTAACTTCCTGTTGGGTGAGAAAAAAAAAAGAAAAGGGAAAAAACCACCTACCGAGATAACTAAAAACTGAAAAAGTATGTTCCAAGTGTCCATAGGGATTGGTAGAGTTTATCCATTTGTGTAAACATGTTTAATCTACAAGAAGTAGTGGGTATCTCCAGCTCTTTTTTTTTTATATAATTTTTTATTTTTTATAAACATATATTTTTATCCCCAGGGGTACAGGTGATGCAACATGGGGGCTTAAGTGGGTAGGAGAAGAATCAGTGAAACAAGATGGGATTGGGAGGGAGACAAACCATAAGTGACTCTTAATCTCACAAAACAAACTGAGGGTTGCTGGGGGGAGGGGGTTTGGGAGAAGGGGGTGGGATTATGGACATTGGGGAGGGTATGTGCTTTGGTATCTCCAGCTCTTATAGGTGCTCAACTTCCTCAGGTTGAGGCTCTGCATCACTCTGACCTTTGCCTCTATCCTTGCTCCTTCTCTTGACTTTTCTGCCTCTCTGCCTTTTAAGGACCCCCGTGATTATACTGGGCTCATCCAGCTAATGCAGGACAAGCTCTCCATCTCGAAATCCTTACCTTATTCACATCTGTAAAGTTCCTTTTGCCATGTAATGTAACAAATTCACAGGTTCCAGGATGAAGGTGTGGACACCTCTGGGGGCCACTATTCAACCTCCCACAGCCATATTCTATTTCCCAGAACCCCAGATACCACCCAGTAAATATTTGCTGAATATCATTGAAAAATTGGATTAGTTTTAGCAAAGCTCTCTGAATTATGTCCCCAAAGGAGAAATGGACTTCTGAAATCATCCTTGCTGTAGGCTTTGCAGGAATTTTCAAGAGTGTAAGTTTTCTTGAGGAAAGTCTTTCTAAAGTGGGTAGTGATATGAAATGATAGCTTAGCAGAAGAGAATGCATTTCTGCAGAAACACACATCCTTCCCTCAATAATCACTGAGCAAGCTGACATCCCTCCAGACCTCTTCCTGTGTTGGGATTGTTTTATTGTGGCCGGACTTTGAGTGGGAGGAAAGTGGGGGTTGGCAGAGCTGAGCGGAAAAAGGCCAGAGTGGAAGGAGCAGAAAAGGAATTAGCCAGATCTGATGCAGAGGTGGCTTCTGGGATGATTCTTTCTAGAAGCAAAGGTGGTTTGTGAGACACCCACTCCACCATTGCCCTCTGAGATAGAGCTGTAAAATTAGAGGGATCGACACAAAAAGGCAGACTTCATTTCCTTAGGTCATATCCAATGGGTCCAGCTTCTTGTTTTTCTTGTCAATCATTGTTTTGTTCTCATCTTTTATAAAATAAATTTTACTCTGATGTGTGTTGTAGAAAATAAAAATTACCTACTCTAGGGGCACACGGGTGGCTCAGTGGGCGAAAGCCTCTGTCTTCAGCTTGGGTCATGATTTCAGAGTCCTGGGATCGAGCCCCGCATCGATCTGCCTACCCTTCCTCTCTCTGCCTACCTGTGGTCTCTGTCTGTCAAATAAATAAATAAAATCTTAAAAAAAAAATTACCTACTCTAATATCCAGAGATAGTCACTGTAACATTTTAGGCTATTTTCCTCCAATTTTTTTCTCTGTATATATTGTTATGTTACAGAATCAGGACCAAACTCTAGATACAGTTGTATATCTTACCTATGTTCATTTGATGGGTAGCATTTTCTCATGGCGTTAAATATTCTTCAAAATGTGATTATTTAATGACTGTGTAGTATGGGACTTTGGGATGTACAACTGTAGCTGACTGTTTCTGCTTCCTCCCAGAATGATGCAGCCTTGCATTTCATCTTTTGCAATCTTCTTACTTGCTTTAATATGGTAGTAGATGCAGTCAAAGGATGTGAGCATGTTTATAGTTCTTCTTAGATGTGGCCCAAAAGTAATAATCTACACTTATACTGGCAGTGTATCAGTGTTGTCTCTCCACACACTTGACAGCATTAAGCATTAATTGTTTAAAAATTTTTTGAATGCTTGTTGGATGTTTATAATAATTCTTTTGTAACATGTTTATCTATCTTCTTTGTCCGTTTATCAATTGAGGTGTTAATATTTTGCTTATGTACCATATTAAAGATTCTTTATATATCTTAGCTCTGGAAGTTATTTTCCTAGTTGGGTGTTTGCCTTTTAATTTTGCATATTGTACTGATAATATGACTTTTTTCATGTTTAATTACTGCAGTCAGATCTGTCATTGCTTTCTGACTTGTGTTTGAAAATTCTTTTCTTGGCCCAATATGTAATAAATAACTACCTAGATTTTTCATGATCCTTTATAACTTGATTTTCTCAATTTAATATATAACTCATCTATAATTTAGTTTAACATATTATATGAGGTAGAGATATAATTTTTATTTATTTCAATAGGTATTTCAACACCATTTATTGAATAATTCCTTTTATCTTGAGTTGTAATTAAATCTATCCTTAATTAAATTGGCATATACATACACATAAACATCTGGGCTCTCTGTTCTTTTAAATTTTTTTACTGTTGATTATTATAGTAGAATCATACTGTATTTTGTATAGTGCATTTCCATTTCTGATATGGCATACCCTAACTCCTTCATTATGCTGTGTTTTTAAATGTGCCTTAGAGATTATCATCTGAGCATTCTTCAAGGTGAATGTTGGAATTAATTTTTGATTAAAAATATCCTGGAGTATTCTGCATGGAATTATATGCATACTCTGAGTTATTCTGAAAGAGTTGCATCTTTACAATTTTCAATGATTTCACAATATGCCTCTGTTTTTTCAAGTCATATTTGATGTGATAGAAAAATCATTTCTTCATACAAATCCTTCTTATTTTTAAAGGTTATCCATAGGTATTATATACCATTTATTTAATTATATTTAGGATTTTATCTATTGTTTTCTAATTGGTAATTAGTATGATATAAAAGATAAATTTTTATATTTTGTTTTATTCTGTTTATTAATAATTATTTCGTTACCTAGTTCTTTTTAGTTTTTCTTAATAAACAATATACTCTACCAAAAAATGATTCCATTACCTTTCTAAAGAATATACCTCTTGTTTCAGAATTATATCTTATAGCATGAGCTGGAATTTCCACAGCAGTATTAAATACACTTATCAGTATTCCATTCTTTTCTTGTTTCTGGCTTTTTCATGGTTTTTTCCAACCATGCTAAGTAATTTTATCTCATTCCTAATATGCTCCAGGTAGTTTTTTAACCAAGAAGCGTTTTGAAATATTATAAAATGCCCAAGATTTATTTTGGTAAATTATCATTTATGAGGAAAACCTAACATGGAAACTAGAATATAGGCTTTATGGCCTGACATCCATGGGTTCAAATTACACCCCTTCCCTTAAAAGTGTGTAACCTTAAGCAAGATATTTGTCCTCTCCTAATTTCAGCTTTTTGTGCCATAATATGAGGGCAATAATATAAATATCTTTTGAGACTATTGTGAATATCCAGTGGGAGTTGTTTGCAATTCACCAGACTTAATATATAGTATCATATTAAAAAAGTATTGTGTAATTTTTGCCTTTGATCTATTAAAATGGTATACTAAAATCACAAATTTTTCTAATATTTAGTCATCTTTTTGTTCTTGGAGTAAAGCCTAGTTGGTCACAATGAAATGTTTTCATAACTCATTGTTGCTTTCAATATTTGTTTAAGATTATTGCATCAATTTGCATAAGTTGGTCTTAAGTTGAATTTTTATGCTGTCTTATTAGTTTTTACATCAAAATGATGTTAATTTCAGATAATGTTTGGGAAGTTTTTATTCTTTTCTGTGCTGTGGGAATTATATTTTCCTTGAGAATTTTAAAGAGGTTTCCTGTGGAAATTTTTATGCTTGGATTATTTTTTGAACCAGATAATGCCTTCGTAAGTTTTTAGATTTTTTTTTTCCCTATGTGCTGGTGTTGTTTCTCTAATTATTTATTCAGTATGCCTGTTTCTTGTGTGGATTTTGGTAATTCAGATTATAGGTCAGATTTGTCCTTTTGTTAGATTTTTAAAATAAAAAGCATGGAATTGAATATAGTATTCTCTCATAATTTCTAAGATTTTTCTATCTGTGTTTCTCTCTCTTTTTCTTAGTTTAACATAATATCCTAGTGATTAGACCCTAATTTTTATATACTTCTGATTCTGCCACCTCAAAAGTAGTCATCGGTAGTCAGAGATCATTTGAGTGCCTCAAAGGCCATCCTTAAGAGAGTGGTTGGCATCCATTATAGCAGTGTCATTCCAAGGTTGTGACCTGTTGCAGATGAGCCTGCCTGGGTTCATAGCCCAGCTCCACCACTGACAACTCAGCGAGTTACTCAGACTTTTCATGTTATAGTTTCCTCATCAGAGTGTGAGGTTATGAGGCTTTGGAAACAGTGCCCGGCACGTCGGAAGTAGCTTTTAGCTATTATCAATATTACATTTAATATTAAACATTGGGGTTGCTCTCAAGGTCACAGTGTATTGATACAGTGGTTAAGTGGAAAATTCTAAGAAAAATTGAACATGAAAATAGTCTTATCTGTGATGTTTGCAGGGGTGCCCAGCCTTTAGAGGAACCAGAGTCTCAAAATAAAAGTCACTCCAGGTATTTGAAGAAAAAAAATAAAACAGACCATGTAGTTACAGTTAATCTGTTCAGAATCCTCACTGGTAGAAAAACAGAAGTTCTTCACATGCTTCACCCATCCCTGTGGATCCCTACATATCTTCTGAGAGCTGTATTCCAAAAGTCAGAGATAAAGGCGTTTTCTTGAGGGAGCAAGCAATTCACAGGAACAACTCAAGTATTATTAGCTGAGGATGGGGGGGGGCGGCTATTAGATAAGCTGTGTGTGGAGAGGATTTTTCAATGATGCAAAATATGTATGTTTATTTCTGGCTGGCATAGGAAGGACACACCTAATTGTAACGGCAACAGGCGAAGGTGTAGTTTTGCTTCCTCACAGTTGTCGCGTAGGCAGGTGAGGTGATAAATTATAAACAGGTGATTCCAGGGCATGTGGGAATTGTACTGTGCTTACGTATCATTTATTCGATGATCTTCTCTAGGAGTGCTTTGCTTCTTGGAAGACTTTATCTTAACCGGGCTACTTGCAGCATTTTCTGGTGCCTCCCCAAAGGAGAGGCTTTCATCAGTGTGCTTCCATGGCTTTCAGGATGAAGTTCGAACATCGTAGCAGATACAGAGGGCCCCTCTGCGTCCATATCCTACCACCGTGTTCTTTGCCATTCCTTCCTCTTCACACTGTTGACCACTGTGGCAGACACACGTCTCAGATGGTCCCCAAGGTGCCCATCTCCTGCGAGTATGATGAGACTGTCTCTCTTTTGACTACTTTCCAGAAAACTCCCTCTTAGCCAAATGAAGAGAGAGATTCTCCTGCTGGTCTTGAAGAAGCAAACTGCTGTGTGGTGGAGAGGACCACACGGCAGAGGATGGCAGGGTGCCGTTAGGGGCTGAGAGCAGCTGTCAGCTGACAGCCGGTAGGAAAACATGGCCCTCAGTCCTGCAAGGCAAGGAACTAAATTCCGCCAACAACCAGTGAGCTCAAAAGGGACCCCCAGGCCTCAGATGACTTGGTCACCCCAGCACCCCCTTGATTTCCACCTGAGCAAAGGGCCAAGCCAACCTCAGCCATGAGACTGACCCATGGAAGCATTAGATGATGGGTATTGTCGCTTTAAGGGGCTGAGTTTGTGGGAAGTTGTGCAGCAAGAGCAAAGTAATGTGGTCAGTCAACGATTATCTTTGCCCTTACCCCCCCCCCCCATTTCCCTTAGTACGGCTGCATTCTGTGTGTCCCCAGCCAAGGCTCAGTCACCATCTCTTCCACCTCCCAAGAATTGTCATCCCCTCCTGTGTGGAAGAAAATTATTCTTTAATTCTGAAATCATGCTCTAGATATGGTCCTTGTCTCTTTGGATTATTTTTATCCATAACAGCTTCATATTCTGTTTTTATATTCTGTTAGATGAATGTAACTGCAAATATGTTATGAATTAGTTATTTCACTTTCTTCAAAACTCAATATATCCAAATCCATATCTGAAAGAGTGAATTCATTGTCACATTTAGACTGGGTCTCGGAACAAGCATGAATTAAGTCGTGTGAGAACTATAATGGCTCCTGGGAGGGTGGTCTATAATGGCAGGCTATGAAGACTCACCCTTGGCCCTCTCAAGATACTGTTTTTTAATCAATAATATTGGTGAGGATTATAGATTGCATATTTATCAAAGTCGTGGTTGTCATGAAGCCTGGAAGCATGGCACATACTTTGAATCGCAGAATTGCGATCCAAAAGGATCATTTCAGGTTGGAATGATAGGCCAGCTCTAACAAGATGAACTTTATGTGAATACATATAAAGTCCTATAGTAAAGGGATAAAAAAAATCAATCTTGAAACTAAGGATGGGGTAAAACAGACAGCATATGCAAAAATATTTAGATTAGTTGTTTACAAGCTAATGTAAATCAGTGGCATATCAGTGCTTGAAGCAGAGCTTATTTGAATCATGAAGTTAATTTTAGATTCTATTAATTGAACTACTGTGTCTAGGACAAGAAGAATAGTCCTCCTCTGTTCCACATGAGTCACACCACTCCTGGAGGGTGGGGTGGTTCTGGGTACCTCCTTCAGTGGGGTCATAGACAAACTGGAATTTCTCCATTGGGCAGGGACCATATGGGAGACTGGTGAGCAGATTTTGAGTACATGAGTACAATATTGTGGAATAATTTGAGTTGTGGGTATTTTGTCTGTGAAAGAAAAGATATCTAAGGGATCAGACTTCTTTCTTATGACTTTGGTGAATTAAAATTACGGGGAAAATCAATTTTTTAAAATTTTATTAAACAAGTAATTACAAACATGTACTTAATAACAAAATAGACTTAGTAGCCTTTGGGAATTACTGAGCCCACTATCCCTGAGCTGTACAAACAAAGGTTAGCAGATTTGTGAAGAGGTCTTTTGCATGCATTGCCACAATGAGACAACCATGGACCAAAAGACACTAACACATACAGGGGCAAAAAAGTTTCATTACCGGTAAAGAGTATAGAAACTTAAGTATATGGTTTCATATACCACAGCATAATTCCAGGCAGAGGATTGGCTCCCCCAGCTTGCCCAAAGTTCCCCAAGCATGGATGTCCACTCCTAAATTCAGCCACCCAGCTGGAATGCAGATTCCTCTAGGTGTGAGAAACTGCCTGTCGCAGAGGCTGGTAGTGCCCCACGCACGTCCCTTTTCGTCCAGCTGCTGTCAGTGCTGGCTGCCGGCTTCTCCCATCTGCATCCTTCCCTTTAAAATCGCCCTTGACTGGTAACATCTGTCATATCCAAAGATGCCTGGGAGGGTATAACACCCATCCCTGGTGTTGGCCAATAACTGACTGGTGCAGAGATACAAAGGCTCAGTCCCTGGTGTCCATGCAGGACATCTTCCATGGAGCAATTTACACTCCAGGGTTCCTAGTGGGATCAGGCTAGACTTCTCCTGACACCACATCTCTCTTGCCCTTCCCCTCTGCCCTCTCAGGCAGGGCTCCCTTGTACATTCCCCCCTGAGGGCCCTGACATGCACAGGCATTATCATCTCAGGCTAAGCTTTGCTTCTAAGGCTCCTTATCTGAGCTGCCACTTCTGCCTTTCTGTGAGCATTTATAACCTCTTGCCCCTTTGCCGATAGGAGCTTCTGCCTTTTCATCTACCCTCTAACCCAGGGCTGGTAACTGGGCCAAGATATCATCCTCTGTGTTTATATTATGGGACTGAATGAAGAGGAGGTCATTTTGCCAGAAGCATCCCCAGCAGGCATGTCTGAGGACCTCTCCAGCAACACTGGAAGAGAGTGTTCTGAGAGCTCAGCCCACCTCAGCATCAGCGATTCTGTTCTTCTCATAAATCTGCTACATTCCTCCAAGCACACAGTAGGTGCACACACATGCACACACACACACACACACACACACATACACACACACACACTCATGCACACAACTTCCCTCTGCCCTATCCTGTCTCCTTTGCCTCTGGTGAACGCAACACTACCTCGTGGAAATGAGAGATTCGAGGCTCTGCATACTCAACAACAGTGTTGTCCAACTGTTGTCAGATTAGAGAATCTGACGACCAGTTAGTATATATCTCCCTTTCTTGTTTTAACTGCGTATGTTTCTGCTTCTGTGTTCTTTTCTCCAAACACCCTACTTGTAATGAGCACCTGACTGACCTCCAGTCATGTAAGGTGGCTTGCAGGAGAGAAGGAAGAAGAGCTTGGCGTGGGGGCAAGAGGCCTGGTTTGGGGTATAGATGGAGGAACTCAGTTCCTGACTCTGGCATTCAGTGGGACAGCTATGTGGCCTTCCAGTCACTTAACCTTTCTTATAATCTCATTTCTTCTTGTATGAGGTGAATGGAATGGGTTTGCCCTACCTAACAGGCTCATGAAGACCAAGTGTGATAGAGCATCCCACGATATTATAAAGCCCTTGATAAACACGAGACATCATTCAGATACCATTTTAAATGCAAGACTGCCCATTAAGAGCTTCCGAAGTAGTAGGAGACCTGAGACACAAGCACACGCAGAAACTGTTGAAGGTGGGGATAATCAACATTACCAACATTACCAAAGTTGCATAGGAGTTCAGAGGAGGGTGAACCCATTTGTTCTTTGGGCTCAAACCTGTTCATCTTCTTCTTTGTATTTCCTATCTGGCTTGGGGCTTGTAAACAGCAGGACCTTTGCGTAAAAACTGGGAAGTCACAAAAATCTCTTACCCCTAAAAAACAACAACAACAACAAAAACAAACAAAAAACTCTTATCCCTTTGTATGCTTAATGGAGAAAAAAGCCATGTCCGTCATCTCTCTCCCTCCCTCTGTCTGTCTATCTATCTAACTGATACAAGGACTAAGTAAACTCTTCAGAATCAATCTTCTGCAATGACTTTAGTGTGTCTATTTTCCAATGGATTTTACTACATCAGCCGTATCTGAGAGCTGAAATTTGTGCATATATATCTGCTTTTTCAGGAATGATTGGCTGATTCTTTTATCATAATGCTTGCCGGTCTACATTACTATTACAATATGTAGAGTGCCCAGAGCAGCTTAGAGCAGCGGGAGAGAGAAAGTTACAGGGAGGTGATCTTCCAGTCCACCCAGCCTGCCCATGACAGAAACACGCTGCTGCGTGCTCTGCTTCCATTCCTGGGCCCACGTAACTCATTCTTTCCTCTCTTGCTTTGTCAGCATTTTGGGGACTGGTTTGTTTTAAGTTCCTAAGTGGCTGTGGCTAGGGCTGGACTCTGCCTTCTGGCCTCAGACTATGGGAAGGCCTCAATCCCCTTGGCTCCTTGTCACAAACACGCCAAGCTCATGTCATGTGCGAGGCATATGCTAAATGTTTAGAGTTACCAAATTACAGGGAAAAGGAATGTTCATCTCCACATGGGCATGCACATCTTGGGGTTTTGGTGTGGCTCTGTGCTACCTGTTTCTGTCCTTCGTCTCCTAGACCTCATTCCTGCCCTTGGCACAGCTGATTAGGACCCTGCTCATTTCTCTCCATTGGCTTCCTTTGACCTTTCTGTTTGTTTCCTCTTCTGTCCCTCTGCCCACACCTATCCTGTCTCCTTTGCCTCACTTTGCCTAAGTGGCCTTCAAGATTTTCTAGTATTCTGATTGTCTCTTCCCCTTCTGTCAATGCAGTGTTTTAAGTTTACCATTTCTAGTCCCAAACTCTGTTCTCTCTCCCTTCCCCCTTGCTTGCAATGGCACCAGGCATCTAATCAACCTGCAGAAACCTCCAGGTCACTACCAACTTCCTCTCCCCACCATCCAGTTGGTTTTCAGTGTAAGGTTCTCCCCATCCATCACTATCCCACAGCCTCCATCCCAGGCCTAGCCTATTCCAACATCTTGGCTACCTCTACCCATTTTATTTATTTATTTTTTCTAAAAGCCAAATCTGAACATGCCACACCCCTGGCAGTGGGTGTCTCTTCAGTTCTGAACTCTAACACAATAAAATTCAGACACAACCCTGCAGTGGCAGACCTTGGCCTCCTCCTCCACTGTTGTCTGCTCCTCCCTACTACGTGCCAGATGCATGAACTTCTCAGTATTTTTAGAGGATGCTTTTCTGCCTTTTCCACATACCATCTTTTCTCGACCAAAATGTCCTCTTTTGGTCTAGCTGGCAAAGATCTCTTCTTCTTTCAAAACCACCTTGTAAAGTTTTCTGGATTTTCTCATGTTGAAGTTTCTTTGTGTGTCAGCTGAGTGTTGTCTGTGTCTCTATTATGACATCTAACCCCAAACTGGAGGTTAAAAAAAAAAAAGAACTCTTTGCATTTGCAGAATAATTTATAGATGGCAAAACTTTTTCACAGACTTTCTCTCCATGGTGAGTTGGAAAAAGCAGAGATATGAAAGGGAGGTTGTATTCAACAGCGCTTTGGTGTCTGTTCTATTTTGGTCATTTTTGATCCCCGGGTACTGTTATCTACACCTTTAGCAACAAGGAAAGTGTGTCAAACGTCCTGCTACTTAGGAGGATAAGAGCCTGGGCAGAACACTTCATAAGGATGGCCAGCCAACCTGTTCTTGAAAGTGATAGTCTTGAATTAATGACAGAAAGACCCAAGGGAAATCTATAAGGAGTCTTAGAGCTAGGATGTTTTTTTGTTAAGAACATTTTTTGTAAAACATTGAACTTCTGAGCATAAATTTAAGCCAAGAATGGCTTGACCTCCTTTCGGCTTCCTTTTTGTTTTAATCACAGAATTAGGTTTGCCTGGTTAATCAGTGCCCACAGCAAAGATAACGTAGGGGCAGTTGGCACTAGATAATTCAGACACGAGTTCCAGTTTAAACCAGAAGAGAGGGATGGGGGAGACTTGGAAAGCAGGTACTGGCTACCTTAGTAAGCATATCGTCAATGAATTTTAGAGCTTGAAGGATCTAGCCTCTGATTACAGCTGAGGAAGGAGGCTGGGGGAAGTCAAGCACCTGGCAGGATTCTCAGCATTAATGGCTCTCAACTGTCCCCTACTCCGAACCCTTTCCCCACCTCATTCACATCTGCAAAGGTATGAAAATGGCCTGTGAGGGAAAACAATGAGGGCACATGGAGATAGTTGCTCATGAAATCAAGACTTCATTTTGGGTCAGTTAGGTAGATGATAACTTTAATAGAAGCCAAGAACTTTTTACTGGTTTATCTCCTTTGTGATCCTCACAAAAATCCTGTGAGATGATGTATTTGTTTCCTGTTGCTCTTGTAATAAATTACCACAAGCTTTGTGGCTCAAAACCACACAAATGTATAATCTTAGAGTTCTGCAGGTCAGAATTCAGAAATTAGTTCCACAGTACTAAAGTCAAGGGGTCTGCATACCTGGTTCCTTCCTGAGGCCCTAAAGGGAGAATTCATTTCCTTGCCTTTTCCAGTTTGTAGGCGCTGCTTGTTTCCTTGGCTTGCGGTTCTTTCCTCCATCTTCAAAGCATGTCCTACAATCTCTTCTTTCCTTGCCACCTGACCCTCTCCCCTGCCTCTGATTCTTTTTCATCCCTCTTACAGGGTCCTATGTGATTGTACTGGGCCCACCAGATAATCCAGCATGATCTCTTCATTATGAAATCTTTCATCAGATTTGCAAAGTCCCTTTTGTTATATAAGGTAAGATATTCACAGGTTCTGGCTAGTGGGACATGGACATTTTTAGGAGGCCACTGTTCAGCCTATGATGGAGAGGTTCTAGTCTACAACTGGGGAAACTGAAGCTCAGAGAGAGGTGAAGAAATTTTCATAGAGTTAAGTACTTACTGAGGAGGAGTCCTTCATTCTTACCACTATCTCTGGAACTGAGTTAGAAGAAATTAAAAAAAAAAAAAAAACTGATTTCAAGGTAAATAGGACATAGAATTATTATATTTTTAAGACCCCAAAAAACACCAGACCTGCGGTCTGAATTATAAAGTATAAGAAAAACATAAAATATAAAATATAAGAAAAACAAAGATTCTGTAAACTCTTTTTTTTTTTTTTTGAAGGGTAGCATTCTTTAACAGCACTAGGTAATTCTTGGACTATAATAGGCCATCATCCAGAGTTAGTCATCCTGCTAGCTGCTGTGAGCACATATTTTAATTTTCAAAGCTTAAATCAGGTTCAATACATTTCTATCCATTGGTTGTGGGTGGCCACCCAAGTGCAGAATAAAGCTAAAATTTTTAAAACTTGACAGCATTTCTTTTTAATTTTTGAAGTCAGCTATCGTATTTCTCCTAATCTCTCTCTTCTCTCAGATGAGTATCTCAAATTCAGATTTAGGTAGACATTCATATGAGGTGGATTTTTGACATCTCAGTGTCTACACTGACTTCCCCTAGAAACTCTCTAGTATTTACTTCTCATAAAATATGATTCTAAGGATTGATTGTGATACTACAGCTATAGCTCAATAGTCTTGAACACAGTCGAATGTTCCCCTTCCTATATTGGGAAGTATACCTCTGTAATCTCACATTATTAACAGAATTAATGGAAAGTTGGACATAACAGCCCATTTCCAGAAAGAAAATAATTACAAGCATGACTGATAGCCTACTTGAAGTCCAGAGAGAAAGAGGCAAAATATTTCTTTACATCTCGATCATCTGTCACTGCTACATAATCAGCTTTGATGAGGTTAGGAAGACCTGCCTTCCTTGGCTGGTCTCACTCTCTCTCTCCTTGAAGTATTTTATTTACAAATATATTTATATATTATAATATATATAAAGACTATAAAACTTTTTTAGTATATGTGCTGCCAAAGCGAGCACAAGACTATAAAACTTAATAATGAAATTAACCTCTCATGAAATCAATGCCCAGCTAAGAAAGTGGGATATAACAATATGGTTGATATTGAACTTCAAGCGTTCCTATCTCCTGCCTCCCTCCACTTAGGTGCACTGCTTTTAATCTTGTATTTATCAGTAAAGGCTTCTTTTTTTATTATTATTATTACATGTGTGTATATCTCCCAAAATAATATGTATTTTAAAATTTTGCTTAAATGTGGACTTTATTAAAATAGTTGCATGCCATATATACTTTTCCTGCAACTTGCTTTTTCATTCCTAATTATATTTCCAAGATTTACCCATCCAGGATATAAAGCTAGTATTTGTTCCTTTACCCTTGTTGTATGATACTGTGTTGTATGAACATACCACTTTATTTATTAGCTTGTCTATGGATAGACTTTAAGGCTATTTTCTGTTTAAGAGTTTAGTTCCGGTATTTTGCTATTACAATGTTATTATGAATTTTCTTGCACATTGCCTTCTGGTACATGTAAGAGTGTCTCTAAGAATGGAATTGCTGGGTCAGAAAATAAATGCATTCTTTGCTAGGTGATTCAAAATTATTCCCTAAAGTGGTTGAAAGCTTCAAAGCTCCATATCCTTTTATTATTTTTTTTAAAGATTTTATTTATTTATTTGACAGAGAGAAATCACAAGTAGATGGAGAGGCAGGCAGAGAGAGAGAGAGGGAAGCAGGCTCCCTGCCGAGCAGAGAGCCTGATGCGGGACTCGATCCCAGGACCCTGAGATCATGACCTGAGCCGAAGGCAGCGGCTTAACCCACTGAGCCAGCCAGCCGCCCCACTCCATATCCTTTTAAAGATTTTTTTGTAAAGATTTTATTTATTTATTTGTGAGAGAGAGCGAGAGAGCAAAAGAGTGAGCACAGGCAGGTGGAATGGCAGGCAGAGGCAGAGGGAGAAGCAGGCTTCCCTGCCAAGCAAGGAGCCCAATGTGGGACTCGATCGCAAGACGTTGGAATCATGACCCGAACTGAAGGCAGCCGCTTAAGCAACTGAGCCACCCAGGCGTCCCTTGTTACTCTGTATCCTTAACAACATTTGGTAATGTCAGGCTCTTAAATTTCACACATGTAAAAGGTATCTCTTTGTAGTCTGAAAAGGCATTGCCTTGATTTCCAATGAAGTCGAACGTCTTTTCATGTTTATTTATTGTTGGTGCTTCTTTTTGGGTGAAATACTGTTCATATCTCCCCCCATTCTCTCTTAATTCATAGTAGTTAATAGGTGTGTGTGTTTGTGTAGAGAGAGGGGGAGAGGAAACACTAATCCTTTGTATTGGTTTTAGGTGTTTCAAAGGGCTTCTTCCAGTTTATAGCTTGCCATTTTACTTTGTAGTATCTTTTAATGAACAGAAGTTCTTTTTTTTTTTTTTAAGATTTTATTTTTATTTTTAAAGTAATCTCTACATTCAACGCAGGGGTCAAAGTCACAACCAAAGATCAAGAGTTGCATGCTCCTCCGACTGATCCAGCAAGGCGCCTCTGAACAGACATTCTTAATTTTAATATGGTCAAATGTATCAATCTCTTGTTTTATGACTAGTAATTTAAAAATTGCACCTTAAAAATCTTTCCCTCCTTATTCTACATTTTTTCCTACTAGTTTTAAAATTTTTTCTTTATATTTAAGTCTACATTTCCTCTGGAATGGATTTTTATGTTCCACAGCATGAGATCGGGATCCAGTGTCATTTTTCTCATAGGAACAACATTTGTACTAGCATAAATTGTTGAGTTGTCCATGATTTCCCCTTTGATCTCCAATGCCAAGGCTTTCATAAATTAAAATTTTCATTTACATGAGACTGCTTTTGGTCTTTCTGTCTATTTCATTGTGCAACTTGTCTGTTTCTGTGTCAATAACCCATGTTTGCTTTCTTTTCCTTCTTTCATTTTCCATTCTTCTGCCTTCCTCTAAGGATCCTGGATCTTTCCTTCCATAGTTCGCTTATGTCCAAGGTCAGTCAGTTTCATAGGAACATCCGGATGGACTCCATAGTAGATCAAAAACAAAGTAAACAGGGCTGTTTCTTGCTGGTGGTGATTTCCTCTCATAGCAATGCCAGTATATAAGGAAGTCCCCATCCCCACCCCTACCAGGAAGACCATGGGAATGAAGGGGACAAAGAATATGTTCAGTTATTCCTTCTCTTTGATCTCACTTCAGGTTTTGTTTTTGTTTTTGTTTTAGTATTTGCCACCATATCACTCTTGTCTGTTTTGTTTTGTTTTGTTTTCTTCTAAGCTATTGTCATTCATGTCCCTCAACCCTGCACCCTGCACTTCCTAATTGTTTTTATATTAAATGTATACTTTATATTTTGTGCTCTAGATGTTATCTGATTCATTTTAATCCATTTGTTCAGATTAGTTTTGAAACATGGTTATATTAGCTCAACTGTCCATAACCATTTAACTGTGATGATAATCCTCTCTAACTTCATGCAAAATCAATTGACGGGAGAGAGCTCACTAGCATAATTCTGTGTATCATCTCCTCAATTGACATTTATTAATTAATTAACAATTGTTCAACTCATCTATTCTTTTTTGTGTGTGATTTATGTCATATTCTACCACTTTACCCCACAATATCTTGCAAAACTTTGTCAAGCTTCTTATTCAAATAGGCATATGATGATATACCTTGATATATAAGTATATATAGTATAAATTAGCATATCATATATGTTGTAGCATATCTGAAGTGTCACATATCATGTGTTTGTTTATGTCTCCTCCTCAATTCCATGCTACTCTTTCGATGAAGTTACAAAAGCAACAAGGAGAAGGATTGTTTTCCTTCCTCTTTGTTATAGGTTTACATTGCACCATTTGGTTCAAACCATGAGTCTAGCCCTTCCTTATTCTTCTTGCCTTGAAAGCAACTGAAAGTGCATTTTTACATATTGAGCATTTTCTCTGCAAGCTTCATCTCATCCTTGACTTTAGCTTTGTTGATGTTATTTTGACATCTGATCATGTTGCTCTCAACCAAACTGGGCTAGGAAAAGTAAAAGAAAGCTTGTCAAGACCTAGCGAAGCTAACCTTAAACAAACGCCAGTATTGCTGGTGACACTGGAAATTACTCCTACTGAGCATTTGTTCCCGAAGGGAATCGGTGGCTAAGAGATGAGTTTGGTCACTTGAGCTAGAGACACATGTGAACTCTGTATGTGATGCTGTTACCATCTGACAAAGAGCATTCTTTACAATGTCTAAAGGATGGTTTTGAAATGACATTTGTGCCGGAAAATAGCAATACTGTCCATTGTGTTAATCTTTTATGCCTAGCCCAATGCCAAGTACATAGTTCTCAATAAAAATTTGTTTATCAGCAGAATGAGAACAATATACATTGGAGGAGAGAAAAAGAAAAGATTATTCTCTTCCAGTCACCTGAGGAACTTAAGTTGAGAATATGGATTTAATTTTTCATATTGTCTTTGGGCTAATTTGACATTTTTCACTTTAAGATTCTGAACACTTTGATCTACAGAGAAATATTAGTGAAAATATGGTATATACTTCTTGGAAAATGCACTGCTTCAACAGATTAAAGACATATAAGCTAGAGCAAGTATGCAAATGTTCCCTGTTTGAACTGAAGGAATGGAAGCAAAAGAAGGAATTAATGGAAATTTTCAAGCCTTTGACTTTTTCTGATATTCTTGGTAAAAGGAGTGTCAACAAGGAAGAAGACCTACCACGTCTTTTTGGTTAGAGATGTTGTAATACTAATGATGTGACTTCAGACATTTTGGAAAGGCAGTTAGTGTTTTCTCTTGAATATGAGTCATTAAGATTGTTTTAGTATTCTAAATTAACACTCGAAGTTTACAGAAAGGTTAAAATTAGATGTTTGTGTTTGCACGCATGCATGCGCGTGCATGTGTGTGTGTAGATAGATGGAGAGAGAGAGAGAGAATCCTTTTTCCCGAGGGCTTAATGATTCAATATGTGATGTAGCACAGGGCTTTGCAAATATTAACTTGGACAACTCCTGGTGTTGTATGTATTAATCTCTGACTTTGCTTACATTGCTTTGGAGCTAGTCACGGCAAAAGCGATCAATTGATAATCAATTAATAATCAATTCCTTATTTATTTGTGTTGATTCTATATCTCACTATTCACACTTGCTAAACATTCATTCAAACTGAGACCCTTTTTTGGTTATAAAATGTGTGCAATGATATGAGCTATGTTAACTGGTTACTAGCTGGAAAGGTTTTCCTCAGTCACAGATCCAACTTCAGTGCAGAGTTTGCTATTTTTAATCACAGAACTTAGGAGTTTAATTCAGTTAAAAAGGGAGGAAGTTGTCAAGGGAGGGTTGCTAAAAGTTCATGCTAAATTTGCTTAGATCCAGATTGTGTTCATTAATATTTATATATCTATGGTTGGGAAGGGGCGATTATGCTTCTTTAAAAACACTGGGTATTCATTTTCCATGTATCGCATAGCCTTCTGATTAGGGAAGGTGGGTTTTCATTGTACGATCAATGGAGATACAGATGGAAACCATCTGGCGCCTCATCCCCTTTTTGTCAAAAACCTTGTCTTGTCTTTCACATGTCAATGATGAATGGAAGGATTTCAATCTCTAGCTGAACAATGCAGTTTGAATCCCTCAGCTAGCCAAGGGGTTTTTGGCAAGCATCGATGGGCTTAATATTTTAAAGAAACCAGCAATCATTTTAATTCATTAGTTGAGGCCTGTTGTTCTAGGCAGTGTTTTTGATTTGTATTTTGGGCATTGGCTTTGTTTCTGATTCACAAGCGTATTCCATATGGGTATATTTTCTTTTATACAGTGTAAATCATAGGGACAAAAGTGGGAGTTGTATCTGATAAGATGACCAAAATGCTGAGAGTTTCTTTTAATCGTTTTCTGTATTAATTATGATTCATATTAAGAGTTCAGACCAAAAATTTTCTTGTTAACTGGTACAGAGCATATACCAGAACACAGAATTGAGTTTAGCCAACTATAGATGGTGAACCTGAAAATCAGTGCAGGGCTCTGTTTCTTAGAGCATCTTGGGTATGGAACTTTTATTGTTTGTCTGTCTGCTGGAGGTGAGTTCCTGGGTGGAATCAAAGCTTTAGACCCACTGGTTAGCTTTGACAGTCATACTCCAGCTAACAAAAAACAGATTGGTTTTCCTGCACTCCACATTGAGTAGAAAGAGGTGAATCACCAAAAAGCAAGTTGATGCCAGATCCCTATTCAGAAAGTCATTTCTGGGTACATCCTGGGGTTGGTAGAGATTCAGCCCAACTCTATACCTGCCAAAACCATGGTGGTCTCCATGGAGGTTGTAGTTCCCACCACTGACTTTTGCATGGGGCTCTAGTTAAGAGGGCACATAATACGCATGTTACTATATCTAATTATAATGATTATGGTGTTAATACATAGTGCCTATACCTGCCAGGCACTGTTTTAAATGTACTGTATATCTTTACTCATTTAATCCTTACAACCACTCTAATAGGTAAATTCTGTTACTCATTATACAAGGAAACTGAAGCCTGGAGAGATTAAGAACTTGCTCAAGTCCTATAGCTATTAAATGCAAGGGATTCAAATCCAGATAGTTAATCTCTGAAATCTGCATGCTACACCATTGTGTGTATTATTTTGCACAGTAATCTCTTGAGGAAGAGGTCATCTGTGTTTTGTATGTTATAAGGATGTGGAAACAAAGGTGCTCACTCCAGGTCAAACAACTTGTAGCCTGTGAAGCCAGGACCCAGACTTTCCGAATCCCATTCTCTTTACACAATGCAAAATTCAAAACAAATGCCCTGACACACCAAAAAATCCTCAATCATTAGAAGACTAAATTTTGTTCAGGAGAGTGCAGTCATTTGGAAAGGGAATTATACTGATTCTTTAGAGATTTTCAATACTGCCACACAACCAAATTATTTATAGTCTATTTTTTATAATGAAAAATGCAATTAACTCATTCTGATACTACTCAACTGAGTCCTTGCTATACATAGAGCATATATATATTTACATATATATATATATAGAGAGAGAGAGAGAAAGGCATTACTGTATGTATATCAGTATGTATTATATATGTATATATTACTATACATATATATATATTTGCCTCTAAATGTTGGTGAAAGTAATACTTAATATACAAAGAACTTTTACATTTTGATAGGAAAAAATCTGAATCCTCACATTTTAAAAAAATGGACAAAGAATGAGAATAAATACAATGGACTACAATTTTTTTTATGCCAAAAGATATAACCTCATTAAAGAAGAATGATATGAACCCATCCTGGTCCTCAAGGGACAAAGATTAAATTAAATGTTAATATATAATATTACCATATGCTGAAAGGGAATTAGCACTCTCTTCTATTAAGGATATAGGTTTTGGTTTTTAGGGTTTTTTTAAGGATTTATTTATTTATTTATTTGAGAGAGAGAGAAAATGAGTGGGAGAAGGGGCAAAGGGAGAGGGAGAGAGAGGATCTCAGGCTGACACTATGCTGAGTGTGGAGCCCAATGCAGGGCTTGACCTCATGACTCTGAGATCACGACCTGAGCCAAAACCAAGAGTCTGACACTTAACAGACTGTGCCACCCCCGTGCCCCAAGGGTGTAGGTTTTTAAAAGAATAATTTGTCAACGTATATCAAAACCCTTAATGTTTATACTTTGATCTGTCAATACGACATCTAGGAACTGATCCCAAGAATGTCATCATGGGTATGTGAACAAAGTTTTTCTTTTTTTTAAATAGTCGATAAAAACATTATTTATAAAAACAAAAATCTGTAACAATAGGTTTGATTAAATACAGGCATATTCATATGATGGAATACAAGGCAACTCTGAAAATACGGCGTCTGAAATATTTAATAGAATATTAAGATGTAAAAGATGTGGTAGTTGGAAAAGACACTTAGAAAAAGTGAATTTATATCACAATATCAATGATTTTATTTGAAAGTAGTAGTGTAGTTTGTTGTTTTTTGTGTTTTAGTTTTTACTTAAATTCCAATTGTTAACATGCAGTGTAATATTAGTTTCAAGGGTAACTAGTGTATTATTTTTGTTCTTTCTGATTTTCCTTTCTAGTCTAACACAATAAACATGGATTACAGACTCAGGAATAAAGCAAAACATTTTAATATTTTGAGTTTTGTTACTACACTTTACAATACTGTAAGAAACAGAACAAAACAGAAAAGCCACCAAGATACTCTGACAAGTGGAAGAGGAATTTGATTTGTATCAACTAGATATTGAAGACAATGAAGGGACACAGAGTCATCAGCCCTTTTAATTCTTGTACAGTGGTTCTCAAACAGTAGCCTGTGGCAAAATCTTTTGGAGGCTGGTCCCCATCCCTATACTTTCTGATTCAGTAGGTGTGGATGAGGCCTGAGAATTTTTGTTTCCTGGAAGTGTCCTAGATATTGCTGATGCCGCTTATTAAGCGACTCCACTTTGAGAACCACTGATGTGTAGTCTTAGGATGAAGATTATAAAACTAATAGTGGTTGGAGTTCAAACCCAAGGTTTATTCCAAAGCTTAAACTGTTTTAACCATGTTTTCAATCTTAGATGAACATTAAAATCATCTAGAGAACATTAAAAATAAATCCTCTTGCCTGGTGCCTACCCTGAAACGGTTGAGTAAAACTTCTAGGGGTTAGAAGGAAGGCTTCTAAGTTCTAGTGGTCACCAATGGTTGAGAGCCACTGCCCACCACCACTTTCAAGCCACCATCTTAATACTATATTAATTTCGGAATTTAAAAAGATGAAGCCCTGTGTCTTAAATTAACTGAATTATAAATACTTTGAAGATCCTTAGTAACAAAGCAGGCAGTTTTAGTAAAATGATTCTCCATTTACATGTTTAGAATATCCCTGAAAAGCACTTTTATAAAATTTCTTTATCTAAATATTTTGTCTTCTGCTGGATTGGAATAGAGAACTTTTTTGTTATGAACTAAATAAATGCTTTCTTTGAGTAGGTCATATATACCTGGGTATTCATTTTTTTCTTTTAGGATGGAATAAGATTCAATAAACAGCTTGCCATAACAAGCATTAATTAACATAAAATTATCCATAATCATGCCTGGTGCCTTATACTAGGTATAATATACAGATGGTTCGATAAACACTGTGAGCTTCTTGGAATTGCTTCCAAGCTCCTTGGAATTGCTAGTATTTCATATCCATCTTACATACAAAGCAATAGTCTGACACATAAATGAACATTGATATTTATGTCACATGAAGGTCAGGAATGGATGCTGAAACACATGGAGTAAATTGCAGCTTCTGAACAAGTCGTGTTCCAAATGTGCATTGAAGATTACTTCCAGGGAATGCGGAATTTATTTTGCTATGGAAATCATGGTTGTTAGGTCTCCCTTTTCAAAAATCCCAAAACTAATCCCAGTAGGAGCCAGGCAAAAGTGGTAGCAAAGTAGTTTTCTCTCACCAGTCCTTTCTTTCCCTCATAAATGTTTTCTTTTCTGCCACACATCAACCTTCTCCAGCTGTTTCAGCCACTTATTGTTGTAGGACAAACTCCCCCTACCTCAGTGTCTTGGAATAACAGTGATTTATTCTTTGTCACAATTCTATGGGTAGGGCTTCACAGAGAGTTGAGTGGGCAGTTCTTTTGCTTCCTTTGACATTGGTTGGAGGATTGAACATTCAGCCTGATTCACTGTGACTGGGCTGGGCTAGAAACTCCAAGAAGGTTTTATTCAGTAACCAGGTGACCTGGTGCTTCTCGTGTGACTTCTACTCATATCTTGCTTGTGCTCTCTCACAGTGTGGTGGTTTGTGGGGAGCCAGGCTTCTCACATGGAAGCTGGTTTCCAAGAGGGAAAAAGAGAAAAGCCTGCAATCCTCTTAAGTCTGGGGCTCGGAGGTCCCAGGAGCCAACACACCACTTTTTCTGCATTACAAATTACAAAGCTACCCCAAATTTAAAAGGGAGGGGAAGTGGACCCTACCTGTTCAAAGGGTGGAGGTGGGCGTGTGCATATGGGGAAGGACAGGAACGATGGTAGCCATCTCAGAGACCATTCCTTCTCCATTGGATCTGGAGGAGTTTGAGAGGGGAGGCCCTAACTCTTCAAAGTAGAACCCACCAATATGGTCATGTCCCAAAAGTAAGTTCAGTGGAGGCCAAAGAGGTAAAAAATTCTTCAGCAGCAGCTCAAAGGACGGTGAATTCATGTGCATCCCTCTTTTAGCTCCCATTTTGTCATAAAAAAGTCAAAAATACAAGTTTGCATCTGGGGAGGAAATTGAGGAGAGTGGCTGTATCAGGATTAGTTTCAGCTGCCAGTATCAGAAACCCAAAATAACAGTGCAGTAAAAAGAAGTTCGTTTCTTGCATAAAGTTTGAAGGCAAGCAGTGTAGGGCTGGTATGTGTACTTTCAGCTCACTGCTCCACCTCCAAAACAGGACTGGAAAGCGACAGTTCTTCCAGAACCACTGTACAGATAAAATATATATCCCATCCCAAGTTCAAATTATCTCAATTTTTCACTCATGAGTCTTCAGACAATTATCCATCCATGCCACCAAGTTCCTAAATGTCAACTTTTTATGAAAATTTTGATAGCAGTCTTTGTCATTATAAATCACAGAGAGATTTTCAAGCTTCAAAAATCAACCAAGGTCCCCAAGTTTACTTAAATGTGAAATGAGTTATTTACTACCTTGTTCTATTTCTTCCTTTTGCAAAACCCACATGAAATTACTGTTATGGGGTGCCTGGGTGGCTCAGTCGGTTAGGCGTCAGCCTTTGGCTCAGATCATAATTAGAATCCCAGGATTGAGCCCTGCATCAGTCTCCTGGTTCAGCAAGGAGTCTGCTTCTCCCTCTGCCCCTCACCCTGCTCGTTTCTCTCTCACACTCTCTCTTGCTCTCAAATAAATCAATAAAATCTTTTTAAAAAATTACTGTTATAATCATTGTCAGTTGAAGTAGCGAAACAATTATGCTCAGAAATAGAAGAGACAGACCCACAGATGCTACCCTAACAATATTTTTATATGTGGGTGTAGAGGGAGCACTGGATTAGGAGTCTTCAGATAATTCAAGAAGCATGAATCTTTAGGAAAATCACTAAATATCTTGCAAGCCTATTTACAAAAACCTGCAGAATGTTGATGGTAATATGTGGACGGTGTGTAAGGAAGGAGACATCAAAAGGGATAATAATGTAAAGGTAATGGAAAACAAAGCAATTCTACAAATTTTAGGTATTTTACTTTCATAAATTTTATTAAGAGTCTCATCATTTTTTGTTATAATTCACTGTGCTTTCTTCTGAATTGTCCATTAAAATCATTGCAGATTCTGCTCATTTTGCAAGAGAGCAGACTACTTTATTTTAACAAGTATAAAGCAAAAAAGGAGAGTGACAACTAAAACTTGCTAAGTACCTCTTACATGCCAGGCATATATATCCATGTCATTTTTATACCCATTAATTAAATTCTTCTCCAGAACAACTCTTGGAGGTAAATAGGTTCGTTATTTTATATATAAGGAAACAGATTCTCAGAGAGGTTAAGTCATTTTCATAAGGTCACACAGATGGATAGAGGTGGAGCTGGAATTCAAACCCAGATGGGTATGACTTCAGTGTTCTTATTCTTTTAACCCCTCCTGGCTGCTCCATGGTTGAGATTTAAAAAAAAAAAAAAAAAAAACAAAACAAAACAAAAAAAAAAAAACCTACTCTTCATGGGTATGTTATTGTGAGATGATTTTACACCTCTGCAGAATATAGACTAAACTGTGATTAAGGGTGTGTAGTTTACAATAAGACAGAGTTGCCACCTGCAAAACATATTAACTTACCCCTGGTTGAGCCTGGACTAATGAAAGTTTCTCAAAGATAGAAACTCTGATATGTTAATATGATCAAGAGGATATCAAAATTACTGAACAAAGACCAGACTATGAAGTGCTATTTTAATAAGCCAGTTGCATCAAGGTTCTTAAATTTATGAATAGCGATAAGCTAAGAGTCCAGAGACCTGAATTCTACTTTTGACTTTAAATAACATTGGGTAAGTCATTTGACTTCTCTGAGTGTCAACTATTAATTGAAAAAAGATGATCAGTTCTGGTAAAAAGGTTCAATGCAACTAGAAGCTTAAGTAGGAAGCCCTATTGGCTTCCCATGTAGAGAGAGGACATTAAGTGGGAGGAAGGAAAGGAAAGAGAAGAAAGGAAGAACTTTCTGTCCCAGTACACTGAAGTTTCCTTGAGTGGGATGGCTTCCTCACACTGTCTGTGGGCCCTTGGCTTTGTCTGCCAGGAGCCAGGGTTGCTTGCCTGTAATAGCAGTGAGCATGCCAGCAAGCTGAGAGAGGTGGTACAAGGCACTTGCTGAGGAGGGAGAAGAGTGGAGCTCAAAATTCACTAGTATTTCGCAATCATGATTTAACTTCTCTCTGTTTCAATGCCCTTAAGGCCAGGACCTGATGGTCATGTCCTAGCTATTGCTCTAGAATTGATTGGGAGTGTTTTCACAGTCATGAGTCCAGGCTCAGACAACCAGAATGCATGATTGATAAATAATGTCTGTCATGGGCAGTGGTTGTATGGAGGATGATAGATGTGGCTCATATCTCATCTATTAGATATTTGCTATCCCTAGTTCAGTGTAGGCTTTGTAGAAATATGAAAATAAGTGACTGAACAGCCATTTCTGTCCATGTTAACTTTGTTTTCGCTATGAGAAAAGTGTTGTCCCAGAAGTTGGCTAAGAAGATTCTAGAAAATTTAGGGCATTGTCTTATATAAGCGAAAAATGTGGATTTTCTCTTGATCTTTCAGAATATGGATCACAAAATACTTGCATCAGAATCACCCATCTAGTTTGTTTAAAGTACAATTTTCTGGGCTGTATTCAAGACTAACTTCATCAAAATCTTTGGATGGATTAAATCCAGAAATCTGCATTTCAGGGGCCTCATTGATTGGTGTGTGTGTGTGTGTGTGTGTGTGTGTGTTTTGAAGTTGACAGAATCATTGCTTGATAAGATTGGATATGAAAAATTACATTTTTAAAACTGGCAATATTTTCATTTAGCATATCATAATCTCAACTAAGAAGTCACTTTGCAAATGGTGCTAGAATTCAGTAGTGGGTTATAAATATACAGCTTGATTAAGCAAATTCTTCAGTAATAGTTGTGGGGAATCTAAATAAAACTAAGGGACAAATAAAAAGTCTTTTTTTTTTTAAGTCTCAGAGTTGTAGCTTACTTAAGCCAATAATGTTGGATGAGGTCACAGAAATAAGTCTTTTTTTAAAATTCCCAGGTCTCTGATGTGTGTGTGTGTGTGTGTGTGTGTGTGTGTGTGTGCATACACATCAATAGGCAAACCATGGAGGGAGAATAGGATTGTAGAAGACTATGACAAAGATTGAAGGGTGGAATTTATTTTATGAATGGCTAACTTCTGGGGCACTTGGGTGGCTCATTCATTTCAGCGTCTGCCTTCGGCTTAGGTCATGGTCCCAGAGTCCTGGGATCAAGGCCCGAGTTGGGCTCCCTGTTCACTGGGGAGCCTGCTTTGCTTCTTCCTCTCCCTCCGTCCCTCTCCTTTGCTTCCCTGCCCTGTTTGTGCGCTCTCTCTCTCTCAAATAAAATCTTCAAAAAAGAAAAGAATGGCCAACTTCTAAGAGATAATTAAACAATAGCAAATCAACATGAGTGAGAACAGGGAAAAGGGAAGGTATTGGACAAATATTCAGAAGACCATTAGAGAAAGTATTCCAATTTGACCAGGCAGTCACATAAGAGCGGGACAGTATTTCTGAAAGGTCATGGACTTGGGCCAAGCAACTTCAGTTTGACTCTGACTCTACCACTTATCTAGTCCTGTGATTCTGGGTAACTTACTTAATTCCTCTAGATTCCTGTTTCCTCATTTGTGAGATTGGATAATGATAGAATCAACACAACCAGGGGCACAGGTAGGTGGTGGTAAGGGTTAACAAAGACAACAAATATGAGGTGCTGGCATGTAATAATCAATCAATGGCATCCATTGGAGAGCAGCCAAGGCTAAAAATGACTTTCTCTTTTGATGTGCAGATAATCAATATTGCTATCTTAATGTGGAATCATTTCCTGTGAGGGCATGTGTTAATTTCACTGACTTAGTTGCTCATACATAAGGAAAGCCTTATCAGAAAAACAAAAGGGTTCTACAAATAGCATCACTAGCCTCCAGAATTAGCTTGAAGTCCCAAGATTCTTCTCAAGGAGGGAACCATTTTGTTGTTGTTTCCCTAAAGTTAGACAATCCCCAAGTGTACCTTAATTAATTTATTTATTCAACAAAAATACTTTAAACTTGAGACTAATCTTATGAATCAGCCTATGGCCTTGCTCTATGATTGTTCACAAGCTTGTGGACCTGATCTAGATGCCGCAAAAATACAAAGTACCAACTCACTCTGTCTCTAGAAAGGGGGTTAGGGAACTTTACTGATGAGAAGACATATGAGTATGGATGTGAGAAATGAATATAAGTTTTCCAGATAGGTTCCAAATAGAAGAGACATTCCAGGAAAAGCATAAAGTGCTTTCACCTAGGTAGACTCTAAACAACAGATGGTCGAGTAAGAGCAAGTAGGCAAACTTCCATTTCCACTGTACATCCATTTATGTGGACAATGGGCAATTCAGTCTTTGGTGAGTTTACCAGCCAGCACTTAAGGGTTTTAGTTTAATTATGGCAGACTAATGGAAAGGATGGGAGAAATCTTTGCTTCAGAGGAGGAAATGGCTGAATTCCTGGTGACACACTTTGTAAACTGAACCCAACATAGGAAACCTTCCTTAAGGGAGATCTTTCCATAAGCTCCTCATCTTCAACCATCTTTTAAAATCAAGTTAAAAAACTCAAGTCCTTTCCTGATGTTCCAAAATTAGAGGCCAGACCAGGATAATGTATCATGACATTGACATTCTGTCCTTTCGTAGTTATTTTACATAATCAATGTGTTCTTCAAGCTTACTTGCATAAACACACAATGATACATATTTAATGAATTCGTTCTTAAACAGCTATAGAAAATGTACTTTATTAATATGCCACTTCAATTTTGGGGAGCATCCAATCAGATATGTGTGTGTGTTTGGCTTACAAAATGAATCAATGAAGGATAAATATGCATAAGGAAAAGCAGATTTTAGAAGTGCCCTTTGAGTTCATGAAACTACTTTTTCTTTCTGAGACAAACGGAATTTCTTATTTAAAAATTTCTTTTAAGCAATTTCTTATTTAAAAAATTTCTTATTTAAAAGGAATTGTGGGTTAAATTGGGCCTGTATTCAAAAATATTAAATTCAGAGCAAAGTAGTGTACAATGTGAACTTCTCTATAGAAATAAACTCTGTGTAGCCCACTGAGTCTCAAAATTCATTCCTATACCCAATTCCATTGGGAGGCTTATTAGAATGCAGATCCCTGGGTTCACCTAAAAAGATTGATTCAGTAGATCTGGAGTGGGGGCCCAGGAATCTGCATTTTAAACAATGCAATGACTGATGCAAGTGGTGTCAGTATCAAAATTTGAAAAACTCTACTTTATCCCTTCATGCCTGGATGGTTCCCCTGTGGTCAGATGAAGTTAATAGGTTGTAGGTTGATAGGTTAGTAGGTTGTAGAATTAGAACAAAGCATCAGGCTGTTGTGAAGGGGGAGTCCTGTGAGGCTAAAGAAGCACCCATTAAACACATGGGTTAGTATTTGATAAACAGAACACTATACATTGGACAGCCCCAAGTAAAGCTAACAGATTCTTGTTCTTGTTCTCCTCCTGTTAATCCTTTTCACTGTTCGTTAGTACTTCCTCCTACACCTAAGTACAGCTCCCAAAAGGCAGCTCCCAGTGAAATGTGGGAGGCTCTGGGGCCTTAAAGGCGTCATCTCATCAGCAGTCCATTTACATGTGTTAAATCTGGGAAAGCTTCGCTGGCTACTTCATCTACTTTCTGTGACTGCCAAGAGTGGACTCTGACCTCTCAGGGTTTGGGTTTCTCTTCTCTTCCAAACATGTAACCTTGTCTTTTTTGATATATCTACTCTTTGCAGATCCTAAAATCTATCTGAAAGCACTTGGGAAAAAATATGAAATTATGCACCTGAACATAATTGACCTGGAATTTTACAACTGTGTGCTTGCATACCCAATACAATTACAATATGTAACAAATTTTCTGAAACAATTTTGATTTCAAATATTCCATTCCATGACCATTATGAATACATATTTATACTTGTTGGAACATGATACCAGATTATTGATTCAGAAACTGAAGTCATTAGGTATCGTCTTACTACTAAGTTAGGTAGGAGCATATTAAAAATCTGTCTTGCCCATAAGGCATGTCTCTAGCAAAGGCACAAGATACTTGAAAAGTGTTTGAATTTTATAATTCTACTCCCATTGTTCTGGACTTCTGGAGTCCCTTAATTTGAAACAAATACTTTTATGGTATAATATTTTGTGGTATGAGACTTAATATACTTTATACCTTGTAGTTTGGATTTCTTGGACTGACCTTTTTTTTCTCTTTCACTTACATGTTTCATTTGAGTCCTTAAAAATTTGCCCCAGTAATGGAACCAGTAGCAAAATAGCTTCTGCAATACTAGGAACCAGGCCTTTTCCTCTGAGAGACAAATATTGATCTGAAATTAGGCAGAAACAATTAACTTGGTTGGAAAGCACTAAGTGAACTTAAGAGTCAGTCCTTCAGAATCAAAATCTCATTCCTTATGAGACTTTTGCCTGACAAGAACTGTGAGGATCTGAGATTTTTTTCCCCTACTGCAGGCTCAAAGCCCGTCACAGTGAATGAATGAGGACAGAAAACATGACACTCTTCGGTCAGATAAAGGAGAGTTTGTTATTCACCATGCTAGCAGTAGCCAGAATATCAACAATTTTTGGTTCTGTTCCCTGAGTCGCAATTCCCACAAGGTGATGTAGAGGTCTGGGTGACACCTGAGTTGCCTTACTAGAAGGAATCCCAAATTTAGGGAACCCAAGTATATTCTAATGGGCTGTAAGCAAGCTTGGCCTCTGATACGACAAGAGATTGTCTCTACCCTCCAAGTCTATTCATTATGCTAACATCCTTGAGAAGCTAAACTGGAACAAAGGCAGTCAGTGTCTCTGCTTGCAAGATATGCAGAAACTTGAAAAACCTATGGAGAATTTTCCTTCAGCAATACCATAGAAAATACTTTACCCTTGAACACATTTATTCAAACCTTTTATTTTTATTTATTTATTTTTAGATTTTACTTATTTATTTGTCAGAGAGAGCGCGAGCGAGAGCGAGCACAGGCAGACAGAGTGGAAGGCAGAGTCAGAGGGAGAAGCAGGCTCCCTGAGGAGCAAGGAGCCCGATGTGGGACTCGATCCCAGGACGCTGGGATCATGACCTGAGCTGAAGGCAGCTGCTTAACCAACTGAGCCACCCAGGCGTCCCTATTCAAGCCTTTTAAAGGATGGGTTTCTCCATATGTCACTTCATTTTATACATGCTTGCTGGCTAACACAACTATGGAGCAAATCACTCTTTCTACCAAAATGGATTCCATTTACAAATATCACTGATGATATAATACTCATGGAAATCTTTGTTTTTATTTACTTATTTTCCTTCTACTATAATGCCTTCATGTCCAGAATACAGTTGAAGGGCTGACTGTTCCATATTTGCCCCCAACTAATAATTTAGTATCAGAGATTATATGGCTGTGACATGAGTAGGTATTCTTGAAGATAGTATTCAAAACTGAATTCTATAGGAACACTGACATACCCTGAAGCAACATTTTTTGTGTATTTGTTTGTTTCTTAACATCATGTAATGTAGCTTTGTCTACATGGTCAAGAAAAAGCTTTTGTTTATTTTATTTTTTTCTGAGTTATTTGGTCTGAGTCATCACAAGATTGTTCAAGTCTATTTTCCCTTGTTTGTGTTGTAAAGTTTCTAAGATACAGATACATTCTGTTCATTTAGCATGCCTAGAGACATAGAAGAAGAAGAAGAGCAAATAAGTTCTCACCATTAACTTTAGTCTTCCTGTTAGATTGATTCACTTAAAGTAAACTTGACATACTTACACTGGGAGTCATTACTTACTGTCTCTTAAATCAAGATAAAGGATTTGCAGGCATCAGTCCACTTTTGTTTCTGGAAACATTGGTTTTCTCTTAATAAAGTTGCATTTTCATGGTTGCTTCATTTATGCAGTATCTTCCTTGAATTTCCTTTCAGCACCAATGCTATTGCTATCGAGGTAGAGCTGGAATACAATATTTTCATTTGCTAATACAAGTGCATTACTACTGCCGACCATTTGAGATGTATCTTAAAATGCAAATACACTATAGGGGTCCAAAGCAAATATGAATCAGAGATTTAAAAAAATAGCTGGTAATATGTTTTTTTTGTTTTGTTTGTTTGTTTGTTTGTCCTTGGACAGAGATGGCTCCAAACATCCCTTTCCATGCTCTTTTTTCCCTGTGTACTCTGCTGAGTGAATGTGCATAGTCAATTCAAAAGTGACCAAAACTAAAACTACCCATTCTTTGGGGTTTCCTATTGATTACTATCTGAAATGAGTGGTAAAAGCCAAGGGCTAGGGTATTTGTAGGTAGAACAAAACTTTTTGAGTAGCCAATAACAAAAGCCCATCATTTTGACATTTTAGCTTCTAAGCAGTGAGTGACAAATTGTTGATACTGCCCTAGTTTTCTATACCATTAAATTATTATTTGCTGGTTGAAATCAAAACACTAGAGAGAACTAATTTGCTCAAGACATCAGTCTAACTCACTGGGACATGACCTCAATCTCACCCAATTACATTTAAGGTCTAGAGAATACCTAGGGGTTGATCTAGACCTGTTTTATAAATATTTAGAAGGAACTGACTTGCCCAAGGCTAACACAGGCAAGCGAACATCCTAGGGATTTGATATTCTTTCTCCTCTACCTTGATACCTTTGTTATAGAATCTGGAATAGCACCTTTTTAATCATCAGTAGTTTAAGTGCCTGCAACTCTATGTTTAGAGGATACTGCTTTGAACAACACAAACATGGTTCTGGTCTCAGATTGCTCACTAGCTAGGAAGACCCATTGACTGATTAACTGAATTTTAGGAAAAAGTATTATAGAAGAGTATAGCAATGAGATGTCAGACTTCTTTGTTTAGCTGAACCTTTAAGGAAAAGAAAATTTGTAAATAAGAAGCAATGGAAAGGGAAGATTTAATGATAAAAAGCAAAGATGATATGACAGTAGTGAGACAGAAAGGACCAAAGGAACTTAGAGGGCCTGAAAAGCCTAGTGGGGCAGGAGCATAGAGGAGAAGAAGGAGAAATAGTGGCATAGGATGAGGCCAGAGAAGGAGGAAGCCAATTATCCAGGGCCACATGGGCCGTGTTGAGAATGGGGGAGGGTAGGGGAAGCCTTATCTTAAAAGGGTATGGAGAGTCACTGAAGGATTTTAAACAGGCCAGAGACAAATGCATGCATTCTGTGGGTATAAACACTGACTATAGGATGGAGAGGAATGTGGTTGGAAAGAGGAAGAGCAGTTAAGATGCAATCCAAGTCATCTAAAGAAGAGATGATGGACAGGACCTACAGTGGTGGTAGTTTAGGGTGGTGCTTTCCATCTGTAAAGGGTGACTTTCCTCTGAAGTATCTAAATGAGACAAGTACCCCCAAGCTGCAGCCTGGCAGGGTAGCTGCTAGAAGTCTTCCTACTCCTCTTCTTTGTCCCACCTCTTTTTTTGGACTCTTTCAGCTATGGTTTTCTTAATCTGGTACTAGAATCCAAATTAAGATCAACCAGGGACTTGCTCTTGCAGCTGAGCATAGCCAGGTTTGTTCCATCATCCCAGAAGTTACATGGTGCTATTTTTCTCTCCAACCTGGACTCATCATTCAGAAGTTTACAGGGACGACGGAGTGTCAAAGTAGGCAGAAAACAGACATGCATTAACCATTTGATTTGTTCAGCAGAGTTTTGTGTTGTCAGGGGATTGTTGTTATTATTTCTTAAACTTTTTTTTTTTTTTTTTTACTGGAAAAGAACATTATGTACTCATTGTAGAAAATTTAGAAAATAAAGGAAACTTAGAAAACAAAATCACCCCCAATACCTTTCCTCCCCCAATTTTTCAATTCAAATAAAATAGCTTTTATAATCTTGGAATATTTCTCTTTTTTTAAGCATATTTTTAGCATATTGGGATCTCAGTATGAAAAGTTTCTGTACCATTTTTACAAAAATATTCCCAGCCTTTTAAATGTTTATTGTGTGTGAGATTTTGAACAGAGTGATTTACAAATTTAATTCTCAAAATAACCCTATGAGGTAGAATCTATAATCACTTTTTACAGGTGAGGAAACTAAGGCATAGAGAGATTGACAACTTTTTAAAACTTTATTGAGGTATAATTGACATACAATGATCTGTACATCTTTAAAGTATATTTAAAGTATACAGTTTGATAAATTTATATGTGAGTATGTGTGTGTGTGTGTGTGTGTAATTTCAGATATATATCTGGAATTTTCATCATAGTCAAGATGATGAACTTATTGTCACCCCCAAAGGTTTCTCTTGTCCCTTTGTTATCCATTCTCACCAGCGCCCACATCCCTAGGCAACATGGATCTTCTCTCTAGCTCTATAGGTTAGTTTTCCTTTTCTAGAACTGTGGACTCATGCATTATGTATTATGTTTTTGTCTGGCTTCTACCACTTAGCATAATTTGAGATTGTATGTACTAATAATTTATTAATATTTATGGCCAAGTAGCATTCTATTGTATGGATACTACAATATATTTTATCCATTTACTTGTTGATGAATATTTAGATTATTTCCAACTTGGAACATCTACAAATAAAATGTCTATGGACATTAGGGTACAAATCTTTTTGTGGATGTATGCTTTGACTTTTCTTAGGTAAATACCTAGGGGTAGAATGGCTGGGTCATCATGCAAGTGTATTCAAAATACATAAAGAAACTCAAAACTCAATAATAAGAAAACAAGCAACCCGAAATAAAAACAGGCAAAAGATTTGAACCCACTTCACCAGAGAAGATATACAGATGTCAAATGAGCACATGAAAAGAGCCTCCACATTATTAGTCATTAGAGAAATGCAAATGGAAACCAGAGTGAAATACAACCACACTCCTTTCAGAATGGCTAAGATGGCAAAACTGACCATACTAAGTGCTGGAGAGCATGTGGAAGAACAGAGTCACTGGTCCTCTGCTGGTGGGAATATAAATGGTTACAATTACTTCAGAAAATTGTTAAGTAGTTTCTTAGAAGATTAAACATAAGCCTACTATATAAGTTTCCCGCGGCTGCTGAAACGAGTTAGTGTACACTTGGCTGGTTAAAACAACAGAGATTTATCCTCTTTTCTGGAGGCTAGAAGTCCAAAATCAAGGTGTCAGCAGGGCATTGCTCCTTTCAGATGTACTCACAAAGATTCTATTCTTGGCTTCTTCCAGGTTCTGGTAATGGCCAGCATTCCTTGGCTGGAGGCTGCGTCATTCCAATTTTTGTCTCTGTCTTCATATCACCTTCTCTTCTGAGTGTCTGTATCTAAATTCCCTCTACTGCTTCTTACAGGGAAACATGCGACTATATTTAGGACCCACCTGCATAATCCGGGAGAAGCTCCCCCTCTCAAGATTCTTCACTTGAGCATAGTTTTTGCCATAAAAAGTAATATTCACTCATTTGTCATATAAGATAATATTCACAGGTTCTGCAGAATGGGACATAGACATATGTTTGGGGGGCCACCTACACCTACCATAAGCAACTTTTTTACTTCATATTATAACACATGCATGTTCCCTTATTATTAAAATTCTTTTGTAAATATTTCAAATGGTCACAAAGCTTTTGCCATGTGAATGGATCCATCACAATTAATTATAGAACACATTTCAACTACTGAGCATTAAAGAAAAAATCCAGAACTTCTTATTTAAAATAAGACTGCAGTAAACATCGTAGTATATAAGGTTGTTGTTTTCTTATATTTCTTATATTTTGAGATTCCCCCCCAAGTGAGCTCAGTGTGCCAAAAGCTATAAATATGAACTTCTTTGCATATTTTCTAGAAGCTTAGTAACATATATATCTATATAAATCTATATCTATATCTATATATATCTATATATAGATAGGTACCTATATTTCTATATAGATATTTATGTAAAATAAATACAGATATTTATATAAAATATCTATATAGAGATATATATAGATAGATAGGTATCTATCTATGTATAAGATAAATAAATAAATAGTTTATTTATCTACTTATGAATAAGAAAGCCTGTTTAACTGCTCCTTCCTATTTAAGGTAAAACATTTGGGGGCAAATTCATAAGTAAAAAATTGGTGTTTTAATTTATATTTGTAATGAAATGAGATGATTTTCTGTAGGTTTTAATCAAAATATATTTTCTTCTTATGTATCCTCTGCCTAATTGGGTAGTGCTTTTTTAAAATAAAATGATTTTCTATAAACTCTATATAGTTGAGAATACTGACACTTCGAAATTTGTGTTTGAATGTTTTTCTGAGTCCATGGTTTGCTTTTGTATTTTGCGAAGTTTTGAGAACTGGGGATTTTGACATACAGAAAATTCTTTGACATAGGGACATTGCATTGAGGTTTCTACTGCCAAGGTAGGAGGATTTAAGAAAATTTTCCCACATTCCGAGAGCAGATATCTATTATAACTATATCTAATTTCCTTATATTTTTTGTTTTGTGGTAACTCTTTAATCCATCCATATTTTTATTTTGCTATGTGGAGAGAGGTTGAGATCATAACTGTGTTTTTCCAAACTCCTAAAGAATTAAATGATTACCTCAAAAGCACTCTTATTGAATAATCCCATCTCTTTAGTGTTGATTCGTGATTATTCCTTTATCATTTTTTAAAATTTCGCATATAAACTGGGGCCTGTTTGGATGACATTTATCCTATTCCATTAATCTATTTTTGGACAATATGAGAGATTTATATTGAAATTTTTAAGATACATTTTAATATACAGGTAAATTAGGGCATAAAGTTATCATTCATCTCTAATCAGAGAAACCTTTTGCTTAAATACAATGTTGTGATTGCATGTTATAAGAGCAACCTGGTTAGCATATAGATTATCCTGCCAATAATTTATATCAGCTTTTATTGCTATTAGCATGTCTTTTTTAGACTCATTATGATGGAGTATTCTCTCTCTATATATAATATCCACATTTTCCCCTCTCCTGTTTTTATTCTATCCCCAAACTCATTGCCGGATGTTATGTTGTGTTTATAAATGTCCTTGAAACTGTTAAACTATTTGATAAATACTCTTTTAGCATACAGAGTCACTTTTTTTTTTCTACCTCAGCCACAATAATGACCAGCTACTACTCAGTTGACCAGATCCCAGATCTCTGCAATCTGATTTAGTTATTTAGTTCAGGGTTTTTCAACTGTGGCACAGTTGACATTTGGGGTTAAATAATGTGTTGTGTCCTATTCACTGTAGGATGGTCAGCAGCATTCCCCACTAGTTACCAATAACCCCATTCTCTCCCCACCCCAGTTGTGATAATCAAAAATGTCTCCAGATATTACAAAATGTCCCTTTGGGGACAGAATCTCCCCCACTGAGAATTATTGATTTAGATCAAAGTAGTTAGATAGCATAGTAAATTTATTTAACTTTTATTTATTTATTATTATTATTTAAAATCTTAGAAATACAATTAGGTTGAACCTAAGGAAAACCAATCATTTGCACAATGATTCACTGTCATTGCTCTGGAAAAAATCAACCCTAGGGCATTCTGCATGGCCATGTGACTTAAACATGACCACAGCAAGAAGAGTGAAATTATCCCTGTTCAAATTAAAACATCTCAGAGATCTCTTTTGGATCACCTCTCCCTACTTAGCTTATGTTGAGGGTGAATTTGAAAAGCTGTCAATTTGATAACCATATTGATACATGTAAATGAAATTATGCCCTGAGTTTTAATCTTATATTTTCTGATACTTAGAAAATGGCTCCAACTCTAAGCCCATAATTCTTTGTTTCATCTTGCCTTTGATTTTAGCATATAACCATGGCTGTCTGAGCTAGTTAGTTCAGAGTGGTTTTACAAGATGATAATGAGGCCAATGTTGCAGTTTCAATTAGCTTCACAAAGGAAAAACCCAGCTTCACAGCAGCAGACTGAACTGCTAACCCCTGCCACCACTCTCAGCCAATGGCCAAAAGGAATATGAGAACAGAGAATGTTGCCGACTCAGCACTCCCAGGACCATTTAGCCTGGACAAGCAAAGGTCACATCTCATTGATGATGATGGCCCATCCGTGTTATATTCCTACACCAATTTACTGCAGAAACACAAAATGAAGATTGCTCTGTAAATCAGAGCTGCCTTTAGAGCCCATGTAGATCACTGAGGCAAAGACTTGTTTATTGTAATCTTTTTTTTTTTTTTTGGAATAATGAATAGGCAGCTGTAGCTTTTAAAAGTTTTTAAGCAACTTTTATTTTTGTTTTCAAATTTGCAATTTTGACCATATATTTAATGTTAACTACATTTTATCCACTCATGAAATTATTTTGTAATCATTCACTTAGAGGAATGGGTCATTATAATCATAAATATGTCTGCTACTATGTCAATATAATAGCTAAATAAGACAATTTTTCCTTGGAATGAGAAGACTTTTATAAGCACTAAAATGGAAATTGAATTTTACTTGCATTTAATACTATGGACAGAGGAGTATTAACAGGGATCTCTGGCAGCAATTTCCCTAAACTAATTTATGTGTTGTATAAAATGTAACATCCATGGAAACATGATCCTCAATTTGTGACTTTTCTTGCAAAGATTGGACTTAATTCTGCTAATAGAATATTTGTATTGTTCCTGTTAAACTGCCTAGATAATAATGGATGCAGGTGAATTTTGGCCAGTTTGGTTTCTGTACTCAGTTCCAGCATTAAGATACATTTCTTTCCATTTTCCTCTAGTCTTTGAATTCAGATCATATCATCCGCTGTCAAGCCACACTCTCCCAGTAGGAAGCTTCTGGAGCTTAATATTTATATGATGGTATTCCTTTCTCACTGGTGCCTAAATTTTTCTTCTGACTAACCAAGAGATTCATAGGAATTTTCAACAATGTCAGTATTATATTCTGATGATGAATGGAGGTCCAATTTCAAGCTGTTCTGTTCACAATGCATTCATCAAATGCGATCAACTTTAGTAGCCCATAGAGAAGATAGCTTCTAGAGCCTGATACTTACTTCACCTCATCAAAGTTCCGCTTAACATATTGAGTCCTAAATGAATTGCGGTGGACAAGCCAAACAAATTGAGCCTTGAATGCAAGAATGTCTACAGATGTTTCCATGAATTGCCTTTTAATCAATAAAATCAAGAACATGTGTGTTTTTTTAAATTGATTCCTACAGATGCAGCTGCCTGAGGACCACATTTTCCCACCTGCCTCTCTGTTACCATCAGTGCTGTATTCAGAATGTCATTTCAATATGCATGATATTCCTTTTCTAAAAATTCTAATATTTATCTAGCACTTCTATGTGTCAGGTACTATGAAAAGTGCTTTCGTGGATTATTTAGTTTAATTTTTTATAATGGCCTTATGAGATATTTTTATTATTCCCATTATACAGCTAAGGGAACTGAATAGTCAGTGTTAGTCAGTGGCCCAGGATTATACAGCTAACAGTAACAATGACAGAGCCAGATCCTGAATTTGGTCTGTATGAATCCAAAGTCTATAGTCCTAACTGCTACATTGTACTGTCTCCTGAAAGTCATTATCACAAAGATTTGTATTATTTTTTATTTCTAAGAATAATATGATTTTATTTGTGTTATCACATTTGACTTAAAACAAATAACCAAAAATGATAACCAAATATCTTTCATGTCACCCAACCTGAATTCTTACAGAATGTATTCTGTCTGTGTTAATTTCACTTAGAACTGGGGCTTCATCCCTCTGGTATTCATGGGTCTTAAATTTATAGCTAGAAACTTATTCCTGTTTTGAGTAATTGTATTTCACTCCTTATGACATTTTGGGCACTTAAAACATGTTCGACGATATTTTAAAGAATGCAATTTACACCACTTCCTTTAGAAGACTATAAATAAAATAATGATAGAAAGTGTCAAGCCATAATTACATCGAGAGTTTTAGTAACCTCATAAACCACAAGAATGAAATACCAAAAAAAATTTTTTTTTCAACCACCAGCATCAAAGTCTCATTTGCTGATTCTATTTTTGCAGCATTGATGGAAGTAATCCAGTTAGGCTGACATTTTTATAGAGGATAGTTTGATGTTCAAATAAGCCATGTTATTTCACCATCTTTATTTTCTTTATGGGAAGGGTTTTTTTCTTCTGTAATGATATGAACTGCGCTATAAAGTAAATGAAAATGTGTCCTATAGGTTGGATTATGGCCCCCAAAGACACATTTCAGTTGACATAAAGGTCTTTGCCATAACCACAGTTGATGTTTACAGATACACACCCCTTCTAATTTTTAATGCTGTTACTGAATTTCTTAATGAACCTAATCACAGAAAATGTGTCAAAAGGAAAGGGATGCTTGGTCTCAAACATATGCTTGGGTTTCTGTTATCAGGAAACAAACATCCAAATGCAATTGCACACAAGCTCACACACGTGTTCACACACAGACTGAAGTCTGGAGCCAAGTGTGAACTCGGTGACACAGTGACACTTAGAGCCAAATACTAAGCATACGTCGAAATTTGGTGTGATCACAACAGCAGAATGGTACAATATTGTTTCATTCAGCCTGATGCAGGAAGAGAAGCCAAATGACAGAAAATCATAAAACAAATGTCATTTCCTTCCCAGAAGCATGTTTCAATAATTGAGAAAAAAATAAGACCAGTTTGTTTCAGTCTGACTTTCTTGTCATCGGTAAATTAATAGATGCATTTCTACTCTATAAGAAAAAATAGGCTGATGAACTTTAATGGCTGAGATGGGCTGGAAAAAATTGCTGATATTTGATGTTTCTGTCCTATAGATCAAAATATATAACTCATTCAGAAAAAAAAAAAGAAAAAAAAAGTTTCAACAAATTTATATAGTCCTGTTTGACCAGAACACTACTCATTGTGTTCATTTTTATCCTATTAAGATTTCATTTTGTCTGTATTTTTTTTAAAAATGGCATATTTTTAATCATTTAGAAAATTCACAGCTTTAAAGATTGGCTTTCTTAATACAAATAACTTGCATATGGGTCAAATATTTTAGTATATTATTATCCATGCATTCCTTTGTGAGAGCCAAGGATAGAATAGATGTTCATCAGTAGCAAATTCACCAAGAAGGGAATTAGAATTCTTTCAGGATCCTTTGATACCTTTGGCTAATGGGCAAACGATAACCTCCTCAGGGAAAATGAATGGGCATCAATGATAACTCCTTCAAGAAATGCTCCTGTATCATGTTAGAAAGTCATAGCTAGATGGAATGGCTGATAGACTCACAGAATGGAAATACCATTGGAATTAACCAACCCAGCAGTTCTCAGCTGTCCAGTTAGAGGGTCCAGATCCTCATGGATATGTTATTATGAGAAGTGAAGTATGTTGTATGTTTTTTGTTTCTAATGCTCAAAGTACTAAAGTTAGCAAATTATTTTATTCTTTTATAAATTAGAATGTACTTGAAATTATACATCCAAAAATGCCACACTAATTTAATAGCATTTTAAATCAGAAAGAAGGAAGTGCAGTTTCAGCTAATGGATCTAGTATTGCATACATGTCCCACAGAGATACCCATGGAAATGAATCTTGCATGAAAACATAAAGGTGATGTTTCCTAGCAGGAAAAGTTCTTGAACTGGAGATCTAGGCACTTCCTCTAAATTTTCTACAATCAGCAGAGATTGCTGAAATCATAAGCCAAGAGTTGATAGTGTGCATGGAATCAGCAAAGGGCCATAATCTTGAAGGACATTTCTCCAGGGCCTGGTGAGGCCTGAGGAAATATTTATACCACCTATTGAACACATTTTTTTTGTAACTGGATGTTTAGAACTCTTGGATTTTCTGTCTCCTCCCTGCTGACAGCACCTATCTCCCACTGCCAAAGTTTGTTTTCTCTGAGCTCAGTTCATCTAAAGTGGCCATACTCCAAGGGTTGACCTTTTCTTTCTTTGGATGTGTTAATATCATGGATTAAACTCTGTAGTTGGTCTCCATCCATGGCTATACTCATAGACTTAGAAGAAGTGTTAATTCAATGCTTACAGGAGAACTTTGTTCCTCTATCTACAAGTAGTTATTTGGAAGGGTGAAAGCACCTCACAATTGCCTTCATTTAATAAGAAATTAAGATCTAAATCTGACTATTAATGTTATTGTCGTTTTAAACTGCCTGATTATGATAATTGTCTAGGTTATCTAGTAAGGAATTTGTACCATATCTCATTTTCATGATCTTCATTCTATATACCCCCTTTTTTACTTATAGTTTGTATAAATTTATAATCTTAACAATTGTAGGACTAGAACGAAGATATGACTATTCCAATTCCTTTTATAGTACAGAGCAATCCCTTACCCCAAATTTAAATCATAAACATTTAAAATATTTGTAATTCATTTAAATAGCCATAGAAACTCTTTATGTGCTAACATAAATAATATTTTTGACAATACATTTTTAAAGGAAAAAAAATTATTAAGAAAAGTGATATTGTTTTACATTTTTGCAAGTCTCATTAATGTCTTGCCTGAAAGAAGACAACTGGATTCTCATACCTGCTTCTGAGTTCATTCTGTTGTACCATGCTTTTTGGTGAAGTATATGAAGAAAATCAAACTTCAAACAGTTGTGTACTTGGAAAAGGGAAGAGTATCTTAATAGCCTTTTGTGATAACCAAAAATTCTGCTTTGATAGTACACCAAAATTCAGCAAATAGGTTTTTTTTTAAGATTTTATTTATTTATTTGAGAGAGAGGGTGAAAGAGCACAAGCAGAGGGAGTGAGAGAGGGAGGGGGAGAAGCAGGTCCCCACTGAGCAGGGAGCCCAACATGGGGCTTCATCCTAGGACCCTGGGATCATGACCTGAGCCGAAGGCAGATGCTTAGCCAACTGAGCCACCAAGGCACCCCATCAACTGGTAGTTTCTAAACAGGTAGTTGTAATATGGAAACTAAAATCATACCACTGAACTTTTGTATTTCACTATATTAAAATCTATTCATTTATCTTATACTTTAAATGGATATTTTACTCAGGCACAGTATTGTAACATCATGTGCTGATCATTTAGAAAAAATTGGTTCGATGAGTAATACAGATCTTCCAGATATAGATACATTTTGTCATACAATATTCAAGGTTCTGTTTACTATATCTCCACTGATCTCAGAAAACTCTTCAGATATTAGGAAACTGTCAAGTCCTCCATGGTGGATATAAGTTTTCCAAACTTCTAATTTTCATTTGAAAGCTTGAAATTTTATCATTGACAAAAATTGTTGTCAGTTGTTCCTTCATTCACTTTTGAGAAAAAGTTGTTCAAACACCTGTGTGAATAACCATAATTTGTCTCTTATTCATTCTTTTAAGAAAAAATTTTTTTTAATTTTTATTCAGTTTATTTTAAATTTTTTAATTGTATGTCAGTCACCATATAGTACATCATTAGTTTTTGATGTAGTGTTCCATGATTCATTGTTTGCATATAACATCCAGTGCTCCATAACATCAGTGCTCTCCTTAATATCCATCATTGGGCTAACCCATCCCCCACCGCCCCCCCCCTTCTAAAACCCTCCTTTTGTTTCCCAGAGCTCATAGTCTGTCATGGTTCATCTCCTGCTCCAATTTCTTTCCCTTCATTTTCCCCTTCCTTCTTCTGATGTCCTTCACGCTATTCCTTATGTTCCACAAATAAGTGAAACCATATGATAATTGATTTTTCCTGCTTGACTTATTTCACTTAGCAAAATCTCCTCCAGTCCCAACCATGTTGATGCAAAAGTTGGGTATTCATCCTTTCTGATGGCTAAGTAATATTTCATTGTGTATATGGACCATATCTCTTTATCCATTTGTCTGTTGAAGAGCATCTCAACTCTTTCCACAGTTTGGCTATTGTGGACATTGCTGCTATGAACATTGGGATGCATATGGCCCTTCTTTTCACTACATCTGTGTCTTTGGGGTAAATACCAAGTAGTGCAATTGCTAGGTCATAGGGTAGCTCTCTTTTTAATTTTTTGAGGAACCTCCACATTGTTTTCCAAAGTGGCTGCACCAACTTGCATTCCCACCAGCAGTGTAAGAGGGTTCCCCTTTCTTCACTTCCTCTCCAACACTTGTTTACTGTCATTAATTTTGGCCATCCTAACTGGTATAAGATGGTATCTCAATATGGTTTTGATTTGAATCTCCCTGATGGCTAATGATGATGAACATTTTTCATGTGTCTGTTAGCTATTTGTATATCTTCTTTGGAGCAGTGTCTGCTCATGTCTTCTGCCCATTTTTTGACTTGATTATCTGTTTTTTGGGGGTGTTGAGTTTGAGAAGTTCTTTACAGATCTTGGATATCAGTCCTTTGTTCTGTAGTGTCATTTGTAAATAGTTCTCCCATATTACTAGAATTCATACAACAATTCAGTAATGTGGCAGGATACAAAATCAAACCACAGAAATTAGTTGTTTTCTTATACACTAACAATTAAAGAGAAATTAGATAATCAATTCCATTTACAATAGCACCAAAAACCATAAGATAACTTGGAATAAACCTAACCAAAGAGGTAAATTATCTATATTCTTTTTAAAAAATTTTTATTTTTTTATTAACATATAATGCATTATTAGCCCCAGGGATACAGGTCCATGAATCGCCAGGTTTACACACTTCACAACACTCACCATAGCACATACCTTCCCCAATGTCCATAACGCCACTACCCTCTCCCTACCTGCCTCCTCCCGGCCACCCTCAGTTTGTTCTGTGAGATTAAGAGTCTCTTATGTTTTGTCTCCCTCCTGATCCCATCTTGTTTCATTTATTCTTTTCCTACCCCCTAAATCCCCACGTTGCCTCTCAACTTCCTCATATGAGGGAGATCATACGATAATTGTCTTTCTCTGGTTGACTTATTTCGCTAAGCATAATACCCTCTAGTTCCATCCATATCGTTGCAAATGGCAAGATTTCATTTCTTTTGATGGCTGCATAGAGTTCCATTGTGTGTGTGTGTGTGTGTGTGTGTGTGTACACATCTTCTTTATCCATTCATCTGTTGATGGACATCTAGGTTCTTTCCATAGTTTGGTTATTGTGGGCATTACTGCTATAAACATTTGGGTGCACGTGCCCCTTTGGCTCACTACGTTTTTATCTTTAGGGTAAGTACTCAGTAGTGCAATTTGCTGAACAAATTTGAGGAACCTCCATGCTGTTTTCCAGAGAGGCTGCACCAGCTTGCATTCCCAGCAACAGTGTAGGAGGTTTCCCCTTTCTTCGAAAGGATCTATATTCTAAGAACCACAGAACACTCGTGAAAGATATTGAAGAAGACACAAAAAGAGGGGAAAAGCATTCCATGTTCTTTGATCAGAAAAAATGACATTCTATGAAGAAAGCAGGTAGTTCAGCTCACAATTCAATCATCATACTTTCATACGCAACAGAAGTGCTATATTCATACTATTTTGTCACTCAATATTTTTTTAAAGTGGTCTAGTATTGAGATTTAATTAAAATCATTTTTAAAAGATTTTATTTATTTATTTGACAGAGAGAGAGAGATCACAAGTAGACAAGAGAGGCAGGCAGAGAGAAGGGAGAAGTAGGCTTCCTGCTGAGCAGAGAGCCCGATGTGGGGCTCAATCCCAGGACCCTGGGATCATGACCTGCGGTGAAGGCAGAGGCTTAACCTACTGAGCAACCCAGATGCCCTAATTAAAATCATTTTTATTACTTTATTAAAGACACTCTTGAATGAAACTGGCTTTTATGGTTTTGGTCAGACTAGAGTGCACATGCCATGAAAGACACAGGAACTGTTCATGCCACTGGTGCTGCTGCCTCAATCCATGCTAAGTCCCACAGGTTTACCCGCCATTGATTTTGCACTATCAGTGCAAATGTCAAGATGGTGGTAAAAACAAATAATTTTAAAATTTTACGTAAATAATCCCATCCTGTGCGTGTGCTTTGACCAAGAATCTTTACATGTAACATTATGGCGTTTTTTTTAGAGATAGATCTAAGTTTATACATATAGATCTAGTTCATATATTACTTTTTAGATTTTTTTGAGCTACCTATGTGCCCCTCTAGTTCAAAAATTTTAACTACTATGTTATATTTATCACTTTGTTCCTATATTGGTGGATGTTTAGGTTATTTCCAACTTTTCACTGTTGTGAGTATTTCCTTAAGCAAGAATCACTCTACGGACACCTAGGTGGCTCAGCTGATTAAGCATCCAGCTCTTGATTTTGGTTCAGGTCATGATCTCAGGGTCATAGGATCAAGCCCCACATTGGGCTCCTCAGCAGGGAGTCTGCTTCCCCTCTCTAGCCCTTTGCCACTTCCTCTGCTCATGCACACACTTTCTCTTTCTCTCTCTCTCAAATAATAAATTAAAAAATCTTTAAAAAAAAGAAAGTCACACTAGGTTTTACACCATGATGTGGTCTTCCCAAACCTAAAAGTATACATATACTCGGTTTTTCATATCTAGATTATGAAATTGTCTTTAAAATGGCTCTATCAATTTACAACCTAATATGGTTCTTAACTGGTACTCTCTCTCTAGGGGCATTTTGGCAATGTGTGTGAAGCACTTTTTTGAACCAGAAATTCCAATTCTGGGAATTGACTATGAAGGTCTTTTGGCTAGGAATGAATACAAAGTTATTTTTTTTTATAAGTTTGCTTATGACTGTTTATAAAGTAGAAAATCTAGACAAAAGCTTCTAGATAGTTGACAAGAATATATTGTGGTATCTATTCATGGATATTGGGTGACCATTTTATATCCTAATTTTATTTAATTGATACATGTTATTTTATCTAACTATATTTATCAAAGTGGATGATGGAAGTACCGGTAATTTTTTCTTGTGTGTGTGTGTGTGTGTATTTCAAATTTTCTTGTGTTATTGAGAGTATGTTACTACAAAAGGAGAGAAAGAGGGGAGGGAAGACAGACAGATGGATGAGTGCATATATTTTGAAACGTCATCCCAAACTAAGTGTTAAGTGAGACAAAAAATAATAATAATAATAATAACAGTACCCAAATTTGACACAGCTTTGGAGTGATTTTTAAAGCCTCCTGAAACCCCTAGAGACTTTGATTTGGTGGGGCTGGGGATCATTGAGTCTTGAAATGCATAAACCTCACACCTGAAGAAATACTAATTCAGAAACTGCAGCTGATTCCATCTGACTTGCCTGCATTGACAAAAAATAAGGAGTCTTGTCCTTTTTAATATTTGGCAGGCAAAAGTGATAAGCAATGGCTGGGGGAAGTTCTGGTGGTACCTTCTTCTCCTGGAAGCTGGAAGCTGAAGGCAGGAGCCTCTGCAACCACATCCTGGGGCAGGAAGGAGCCCTCTTTCCTGCAAACCTGTCCCAGACTTTGCTTTCCTCTCCTTGGCATTGGCAGCCTGCCTTGAAGCAGACAAGGTCAGGTCTGCAGGTGGTTGCTCCAGGTGTTCCTCCTCAGTTCTCTCCCATCTCTCCTTTCTCCATTCCCTAGCATTTGGGTCAACTTCCTCTGCAAATTTGAGCATCAGACCTTGGGGTGAGCTTGTCAAGACACATATTCCTAACCCCCCCAACCCCAGAGCTTCGGGTTCTGTAGGTTCATTTGTAATAAGCTTCAGGTGACAAAGCTTCTGGCCGGCCCATAGACTGCACTGAGGTAGAGACAATAAATAGACTCAACAGAGAGAGCCAGCCAGAGACTCAGGGGCTGAACAATAAAATATTATCAGAGAGGGAGACAAACTGTAAGGGATTCTTAATCATAGGAAACAAACTGAGGGTTGCTGGAGGGGAGAGGGGTGGGGGGATGGGGTAACTGAGTGATGGACATTAAGGAGGGCAGGTGATGTAATGAGCACTGGGTTTTTTATAAGACTGATGACTCACTGACCTCTACCTCTGAAATTAATAATACACGATATATTAATTAATTGAAATTAAATTTAAAAACTAAAGTAAATAAGAAAGAAAAATAAAAAGAAACCGCTCAGTATTTTCTGGAATGGGTAAAATAGAGAAAAAGTATAACACCAAGTTTCAGTGAGAACACTGAGGAATTTGAATTTTCATATATTGCTGATGGGAGGGCAAAAGTACGTTCACTTTGGAAAACTGTTTTGTAGTTACTTATGAAAATATTTACCTACTAAAGGGGTAAAAAAGTTATTCACTAGAATTCCCATGATATGGTCATTTAGAAATGCAGATGTGAATGCAGTAGTTGTTAACAGCATTAGTAGTGGGAGTGGTAATAAGAATAGCAATAAGAATAATACAGGTAGCAGTAATAGGAAGATTAATAATGAAATCACACAAATAAACAAGAGCTGGTTTTCCCCCCCATGTTTTTTTTTTTTTTTAAGATTTTACTTATTTATCAGAGAGAGAGGGAGAAAGCTAGCACAGGCAGACAGAGAGGCAGGCAGAGGTAGAGGGAGAAGCAGGCTCCCTGCTGAGCAAGGAGCCCGATGTGGGACTCGATCCCAGGACCTGAGCCGAAGGCAGCTGCTTAACCAACTGAGCCACCCAGGCGTCCCGTTCCCCCCATGTTTTGATGAAAGTCTCAAACATGGTATTATTGCCAAACCAGAGACAAGATTTCAGATGCAAAAATGTTATGAAATCACAAATTTTAAAGATGTGTCTTTAAATTAGATGTATTACATTTTTAATGAAAGCAAGGTCTTTAAAAACATGCCAAACCTTATGATCCAGAAAAGGCTTTCTTTTCCTCCTGCAAGGTATTATTTATCTTTTATTAATAGGTTCAGCCAAGCCATTTTTATAGCCTTGCATATTATCAAAAAGTGTTTTTATTTCTCAATCTAACTACTCCCTTTCTCAACCTATTGCATTAATTCTGCCTGTAGCAGCCAAGTATATACTGAAGTCTAGATAAAAGAGATTTTTTCAAAACCCCATTTGTGTTTTTCCTTTTTGTGTTAAATTATAAATACGGTAATTGGCGGTTAATGAGATGTAAGTGCTGTAGCCTCAGACTCTTTGGGTTTACTCATGTCTCTGCACCATTTTCATCCGGCCCTCATTTTCCACACACCAGACCTATAATTATGACAAAATTTATCCGAGCCAGAGAATATTTTTTTTTCCCTGTTGCTACCTACAGACCCTAAAGTTATGGAAAACGTTGAATATGCAAAATTAATTTTAACCCTCCCCCACCCCAGGAAAAATTCTAAGGGGCAACTTAATGGATATAATTAAAGTTGTGTGCATTGTAGATTTCAGAGATCACTGAGGCATCTAGAAAGCATCTGATCTAGTAGTTTGACTTTCATATCAATCCCATTTTGTGATGAATTACCCCAGCTTACAGAAGCAAAATATACGTGAAGCTGGGATTTGAACTGGAGATCTATCTGGTCCTAATTCCCGTGCCTTGTCGAGGGGTTTGACAGGTGTCTTTTGCCTCTCTGAACAGTGGTTTGTTGTTGTTGTTGTTTTTCAGTGTTCCAAGATTCATCATGCTGTTTGGCCAGCCTACCTTGAACTCTTTCATCACCTGGTTTTAAATGTATTTAATAAGCTTTTAAGGCTCCTTTATATTTGATTTGTACATTATCTTTTAACAACAGTGTCCTTGCACCAGATGTTTTGATGTACTAAATTTACACATACACCTGAGTGAGGAAGACATGTGCGTTTTGTATTGTTAAAAAAAAAAAAAAAAAAAAAAAAAAAAGATCCCGGTCTCATGTTTATGTTGAAAATGTCAGTCTTTGTTTCCACTCAAGTGCTAATCTTTCTAAAAATGTCCCTCACATTGAAGGACATCCAAAAGGCAGTAACTTATTAGAACCTTGGGTTCAGATTACAAATGCATTTGGCTAGCTCAGTGTTAAAGTTCAAATTATCTCGGAATTATTTTAAATATTTGTGCAGGAGACTGACTAGTTTACTAACGCATTGCCTCATAACCCTCCGCTAATAACCACCTTGGTTTGTGATGGTTAACTCCAAGGGCTCAAGCAAGCTCGCAGCGAAGGTAATTTGCTTCAGTGTCTGAAGCTGTCATATGATGTCTTTTCCCTAGGATGTGGAAGAGTTGACTCAGAAAAGGAATTTGAAACGGAGTTTTAGACCCCACTTTATTATTTGCACAGAAGAGTTGAAAAGAAAGTTCTGATGAGGTAACGTCCTCCCCTCTCTGCCTCCTTTTTTGTAGCTAGTACTTCCTAATTATTTACATTTAAACTGGAGACCAGTAGGATGATGTAGGGGAAAGAATGTCAGTGTGGGAGTCGGGCTACCTGGGATGTAGTGCTGGCTCTGTCGTTCAACTCATGACCTTAGACAAGTCATTTAGTTTCTCTGGGTGTTGGTTTCCATAAGTGAGAAAGTGACACAAGGTCATTCCTAAGCTGTAGAGTCTGTGTACATGTGCATTCTGCCAAGAGAAGCTAAACTAGCTAGAAGACAGCAGACCCAGCTATAGGCTAGGCAGACGCTGCCTCCCTATTTCTAACCTGTTAGCAGGGTTGACTGTGTGGACAGCAACTTGTGCTTGCTTTAGTTAGGGGTTTGCTGCTACCACCTTGAAATTCTTCATAATTTTGGAACGAGATCCCTGCATTTTCATTTTGCTCAGCACCAAAGTAGGTAACAGGTCCTGCCTTTTGATGATATATTTCTTACCATTGTGTTGCTCAGCTCAGATTGGTCGCTTTGCCACCATTGTACCTTTTGGGTAGAGTAAGGGGAGCAAAACTTGGCAAAAATGAATGTGTGGAATTTTGTGGTTATTTTCAAAGACCTGAGTTTTTGTTTGTCTACGTTTTCCTTTCTCTATGCCTCCTTGCCTTACCTTGTCCCGAGGAGGGATAGTATGCTCTTCTGGGTGACTGTGTGAACTTTTGGTTTCACACAGGTAAACCGTGTGTGTCAGCTTCTATGACTCATATCTTGGAATCTTTGTAAAGCTGTGTTCAGTCCCATTTTCAACACATAAGGGTTAGTTCCTGGTATTTGTCACTAGGTATTTTCAGTCTCTCCACTCTGCATCATTCTTGTCATTGCCACATAATCAGTTATAGTACAATATAGAGGATACTTGTGGCTTTGAATTATGATTTTGCTGTCAATTTTTATGTTTCCAGAGAAGTTACAATTACAATGACTTGATAGACTAGAGAGATGACTTCTCCTCCAATAGCTGCTTTGTTTTGACCAAATGAGCTCTCCTTCACCTTTGAAAGTAGAATAGCCACCCTAGATGATGAGAGATCAATGCCATATAAAAGGAGCTGGGCTAAAATGCACATTCATGCAAGAACCAGCTTCACTGTGCACATTTACATTGATAAAAATTACCCTGTGATTGCAAAGGGACATATGTTTTCTTCATTTGTTCATTATTGCATGCCAAAGGATGAAAGAGCGAAAGAGACAGAGAAAGTGTTTCTGTGTGCCCATCGATAGGCTGGATATGGTTTTACATTATGAGCCTACTTTCAGAAATGTAGAACAAATCTCTAAGCAACGAAATGACCAATTTACATATCACATCCAAGATAATTAATTGCTTTGGTGGGTTATCCCCAAGTGTCTGATTTCAAAGCTTCAAAAATGCCAAACCAATCCTCAAACACTGGTTTTGTTTTGTTTTTTTTTTTTCCTTTACAAATCCAGTGTTCATCATCTCCCAAAAGGCTGTCTTTTTGCCCTCAGTGAATAAATTCTACTACTTAAAACCTGATAGCAACTTTTAATTATATTAACAGGATCTTAATGTTTTAAAATATTTAGCTAGTCTTTTTCCTCAATAAAACTGAAAGTGACTATATGTCAAATACTTTTTTTCTTTGTATTTTTTAACATTTTAAATAAATTACAGTTAGTTAACATACGGTGTAATCGTTTCAGGTGTATGGTGTAGTGATTCCACACCTCATTCGATGCCGGGAACTCCTCATGACCTGTGCTGAATTCGAACTGCTGCCTTGACTCCTGACTTCTAAATTGGGGAACATGTCATTTTTATTTTTGGGGTCATATAAAGTAGTGTTTTGACTCATAGTTATGCTTAAGAATAGGAAAGCAACAATTAATACATTTTTTAAGGGAGTACAATTGGTTATCATTTCTGGTACTAATAACAAGAAAAACAGCACTCCCAGCTCCTGTTTATAAGTTCTTTCTGTGCAATGGATTGGACTGTTCTAGCAATAAATTAATAGCTTTGAGGGACGACTGGGTGGCTCAGTTGGTTAAGCAGCTGCCTTCGGCTCAGGTCATGATCCCAGCGTCCTGGGATCGAGTCCCACATCGGGCTCCTTGCTCCGCAGGGAGCCTGCTTCTCCCTCTGACTCTTCCTTCTACTCTGTCTGCCTGTGCTCGCTCTCACTCACTCTCTCTCTGACAAATAAATAAATAAAATCTTAAAAAAAAATTAATAGCTTTGAAACTGTGGGATTTTAGATGAAAAGAACCAAAGTGAAACTCCTCAAGTAATTAGATAAATGGATTAGTTCCGTGCATTTTGTTTCAAAACACCTTTTTGAACACTACAAAGATTCCAAAATAAAAGCTGTAAAAGCCTAACTACACAGTTTACCTATGAAGAAAAAGAAAATGAGAAGTTCAAGTATTCACTGAGTAGAGTATAATTTCCTGTAATGTCCCTCCTCAGTGACATCCAAGAGAGGAGGGCACCCATTCAGTATCTTCTTATAAATGTTGGTATCTTCTGGAGAGTGACCCTAAAGGTGCCAATTAACATCATAGTGATAACTCCTGGCAAGTCTGTAAGATGACATGTTGTCTGATAGGACACTAGGCAGAAACACCTATAAGGGGAAGTGAGTACTATGGAATTTTACCCCTCAGCAGGAAACTCAGTGTTTGCATGTTTGGCTGCACCTTGGAATCACCTGGGCAAAGAAAGCAAACAAAAACAAAAACAAAAACAAACAAAAAAACTGGGTTCTGCCCAGAGAGATTCTGATGTAATTGACTTAGGGATTGGCCTGGGCATTGGAATTTTAGAAGTCCTCCCAGGTGATGTTAAGGAGTAGCCAGAGCTAAGAACCACGGTCTGAAGTGAGGTTTCTTTTAAAATATTTAACGGCTTTATTGAGATATAATTCACATGGTATCCTAGTCACCCATATAAATTGTACAGTTCAGTTGTTTTGAGTACATTTAGTGTTGTGCTACCATCCCCACAGTCAATTTATAACATTTCCACTACCCCAAAAAGAAATCCATTAGCAGACACTCCTACTTTCTCCCCCATTCCTACCCTAGCCCTAGGTTACCAATAACTTACTTTCTGTCTCTGAAGATATGCCTATTCTAGACATTTCATGAAAACGGATCATACAGTCTATGGCCTTTTGTGAATGACTTCAGTCTCTTGGCATGATGTTTTTAGCATACATATTATAGCATGTATCAGGACTTCATTCATTTTTCTTGCCAAATAATATTTCCTAGCATGGGTAATAACACATTTTGTTTATCCATTCACCAGTTGGTAGATATGTGGGTTGTTCTAAATTTTGGCCATTATGAATACTGCTGCTACAGACATTTTGTAAAAGTTTTTGCATGCACATATGTTTTAATTTCTCTTAGGGATATATCTAGAAATAGAATTACTGGGTTATATGGTAATTTTATGCCTAACTTTCAAGGAACTGTTAGACTTTTCCAAAGTAGCTGGGCCATTTTCCCTTCCTAATCAATGTCTGAGTTTTCCAGTTTCTCCACATCATTGTCAACACTTGTTGTTATCTTTTTGATGATAGCTATTCTAGTGGGTGTAAAATGATATCACTGTGATTTTGATTTGCATTTCTGTCATAGCTAAAGAAGTTGAGCATCTTTTCATGTGCTTATTGTCCATTTGCATTTCCTCTTAGGAGAAATGTCTATTTAAATCCTGTCCACTTTCTAATTGAGTTATTTGTTTTATTGTTAATGAGTTGTAAAAGTTTTTTATATACATATTCTAGATATAAGTTCTTTATAAGAAATATGATTTGCAAACATTTCTTCCATTCTGTGGGGGTTGTCTTTTCACTTTCTTGAAGGTCTCTACTGAAGCAGAAAAGTTTTTAATTTTGATAAAGCCCAATTTATTGTTACTTTGTTGCTACTGCTTTTTGCATTCTATCCAAAAAGACTTTATAAAACCCAAGGTAATGAAAATTCTCTCCTACATTTTCTTCTAAGTGTTTTACAGTTTCAGCTCTACATTTAGGTCTATAATCTGCTTTGAGTTAATTTTTCTGTACAGTGTGAGAAAGAGTCCAACTTTTTTCTTTTGTATGTGGTGATCCTAGAACAAGTTTTTAAAATAGTGTCTTCACTGATGGTTAGTGAACATCTTGCTAAAAGTCAGCTGTGTGGTGAACTTCATGGGGCATGGCATATGAGGCATCTATGCCAAAAATGAATTACCAGAGAATTCCAGCTTCTTCTGCTCTTCCCAGGGAGCCCATACACTGATCAAAATTCTAAACACACATTTGGAACTACCAAATAACACATTTACACTGAACACATATACACATTTACACATTTACATTTACTCTGATCAGTATACTGGAGTCTCCTTAATGGGTGGCAGGAGGTAGAGAGTACTTAGAAATTAGTGAAGAGTGATAATCACCAAAGTTCTCTGAAGGAGTTATCTTCACCTTTGGGTGCTAATATACATATACACACTTAAACTGTAGTGTGTGACCTGTAAGTAAGGAAATATCTGGCTGAATGCCATGGTGCTATTGATGATGTTTCATTTCTTTGTGCTCTTACCTATTTGAATGAAAGAAGGAAACTCTATGAAAATTATAAGTCAAATTACTTCCAAGAATGTGACAAATTGTTTTATCTGCAGCTTCTCAGGAAAACAGCAGATAAACCATCCCTCAGAAAGCCCTTGAGTGAAATGTAGTCCAAAGAAGAGAGGTTTACCATCCATACCCACGGTTCTGTGCTGTTATGAGGGGAGGTAGGTCGGATTGGGAACAGTTCCACCAACAAGCAAGGAAACCACTATCTGTCAAGTCACCAGACTGAGAGTCCAAATTTAGGAACAAGTCGAGTTCCTTCCCTCTCTTCAGCTCTAAAAGAGATGATTCTTGTATAGGCAGATACATCTGCCACAAATGGCTTCTGTGTGCTTCTCTAGGAAGGGAACAGTCATGACAAATGTCTTTCTATACTGCTGAGCTTAAGGAAGGCAAGTTAAGGTATGCTTTGGGGGATCATATTGAAACTTCTGTCACTTCCCATAAATCCCCAGGCAAATACCTTTTTAACCCAAGATGGCAGTAAGGGAAATGAGCACAGGATCTCAGGCCTGGGTTCAAATCCTGACTCTACCACACAATCTGGGTAATTTTCAGCAATGTCTTTGAGCCTCACCTTTCTCTTCTTTGTTATGGGAATATAAAAATATCTATTAATGGGATGCCTGGGTGGCTCAGTGGGTTAAGCCACTGCCTTCGGCTCAGGTAATGATCTCAGGGTCCTGGGATCGAGTCCCACATCAAGCTCTCTGCTCAGCAGGGAGCCTGCTTCCCTCTCTCTCTCTCTCTCTGTCTGCCTCTTTGTCTACTTGTGATCTCTCTCTGTCAAATAAATAAATAAAATATTTTAAAAATATATCTATTAATGGTCATTGTCGGATAAGCTAGGATAAGTGTAAAATCCCTTCCTTGAGTTCCTTGAATTAATATATGTTATTTTCCTTCTCCCTTTTAATACCAAAGATATAGTACACTTGCAGTTTTAAAACTCATTTTTTGGGCCTTGAACCCAAAGAATGGAAAGGACCATTAGCCAACATGAAGTTAGATTTAGAATTTGACATGTCAGATCCCTCTCCTATATCATTCTGTTCCTTCAGTGGTCTGAAGGCCCTTGTTTCTTGGCAGGGTATAGGACGTCACCTCATGGGGTCTTCCTGTCACCCTAAGAAAAACATCCCTACTGTCCATGACTTTGGTGATTCATCAGCATTCCGGCAAACTTCCCAGCTGTTTGAAACAGCAGGTATTTATTTTCTTTGGACTGAATATGCAAAGATGAAATGCAGCTGCCTGTTTTTGGAAAAGCTTTCTTGGTCTGTGTCATTTGGTTAGGTTAAGCACCGGAATGTGTTATGACCTTGGTCTACACACTAACCTTTCCCAGGTGCCTGTTTATGCAGCTATTTATGGGCCACAAAGCTGAAATGAAGCCCAAGTTTCCCTAACCTTGTTTTTAGAGAGGTTAATTGTTCAGCAGGACTATTCATGTGACTGTCAGTAGCAGGGAACATTTACCATGACAAGTGTGTGAGGTCTTGTGCAGAGGAAGTTATGAGGAGGCATGAAACTTAGCTTGCTTCTTCAAGGGACCTGGGGCATGTAATGCTCTACTTCCATTGCCTCTGAATGATGAGGAAAATACTGATCTCTTCTTCCATGGGCCTTCCTGTAATGTACTGAGGGTCATCAGCAAAACAAGAGACAGGGGAGGATTTTGCCCAAAGAGCAATGCATACTTCCAGGTGGTGGCATCTCTATTTGTATTCCTATGGAATTCAGTTCAGCTGCTATCTACAGAACACTCAGAATTCCCTTAATGATGATGTGTCCAAAATGGAGAAGAACGAATTTAAGAAGTATAAATGAGTAAGCCTGAAAAGAAACAATAATTCAAAATGGATTTTAAAAAACAATAATCCAATAAGGAATTTAGCCCTTATTTTTACTAGGCCACATTATCATATATGTCCTTTTTAGAAACTGTGTGGATATAAGTAGAGATATTAAAAAGTAGAATAAACTACTTACTCTCCACATGAAAAGAGGAGAACAGAGGTATATATAAATTCCAAGCAGTATATGTTCCAAACCTCAAAATCCTTTTTTGGAATTTGGCCCAGAATATATAAATCTGGACATATAAGTACAAATGTTACTCATATAACTATAAATATGTAAGCCTAAACTATTTGATTTTGAAATGCAGTCTGTTATAACTTAGATACATTTAAATATACTCCATTTCTGTTGGAGTTCAGCACATCCCCTTGAAAAATGTAGGACTTTATAATGGGGAAAAAAGACATGGAGAACAATTTGAGGATATTTTACATTGATAATAACTTTAAATTTTTTAGATGGAGAAGTCCATAGTGTGACTTTCAATTAAATCTAGAATTTACATTTGAAAAATATAACCAAAGCTTCAAGAAATTTAGCAATAGTAAAGTATTATGTAATTTCCCTGGGCTTGGAGAAAATAAAATGGGGATTTCCAGTTTAAACAAAATCTCGTGTTGTTGTAAGGATCAAATGAAAAGATGCAAAGAAGAATGCTTGGGGATGGGTGGCATCTTCAGCAGGCTACCAGAGGAGGCCATATAGCAGCGTGGTAAGGAGTCTTGCTTTGGAGCCAGATTGCGTGTATCCCAGGTTGGTTATCCCAAATTCCAATCTGATGGCGCTTGTATGGATTCTCCAGCCTCTATGCACCACAGTATCCACATGTAGAAAAGGGAGCAGAATAATTGTCCTGACAACTGTATAGAGAAATCAGTTAGCACATGTAACATTGTCAGGACAATGCCTGGCATTTAAAAAGTGCTCAGCTGATGTTGGTAATGATGTTGGTGGTTGAGGTAATGATGCAGGTGTATTTGGGGAAAGTGAGAGTACAAAAAGGAAGAAGTATTTGTTTTTGAAGATATGGGATAAACAAGCTGACCCAATCTACTCTTTAAAGAGGCGTAAACAGAATACTAGAAACTCACTATATTTGGAAATAGAATGGAAAGGAATACCCAATTCGTATGTACATTCTAGGTTGAGACATTTCTTGATGCTTGCAGAAATATTAGCAGCACTTAGCATAATTTACAAATGAAATATTTTGGGCAATTATTGCATATATACTATGGAGCCACAAAATTACAGTTTAAAAATGAAGCTTACCAAGAATTTAATAGTAAGTATCACAGAGATGATGAAATGATGATGTATGATAATAAAAGTTTTTATTGCCACAAATACGGGATGACGGCATTATTCAAGAACGGTAGGAAAACAGCCTTACTCCACAGAGAGAGGGACATCTCTTCACAAGACCTTTTCCAGAGCTAAGCTGTAATTATTCTTCATGCTTTTGACCAGATTTTGCCACCCGTTTTCTTTTCTTTTTTTTATAAACATATATTTTTATCCCCAGGGGTGCAGGTCTGTGAATCACCAGGTTTACACACTTCACAGCACTCACCAAAGCACATACCCTCCCCAATGTCCACAATCCCACCCCCTTCTCCCAACCCCCCTCCCCCCAGCAACCCTCAGTTTGTTTTGTGAGATTAAGAGTCACTTATGGTTTGTCTCCCTCAATGGCCAAATACTGCACCCTGGAAAGCCAGAGCCACCCAAACCTTTTTATGACTGTCGTCCATGTGCCTGCACAGTGCACTTCGACTCTGCCTGGGATGCCCCCTCCCTCCTTTCTGCCACAGACACAGGCTGGGTAAAATGGCCCCCAAAGAGAGCCATCTTTGCTTCTCTACCAGTTGAGGGAACTTGTCTGTGGGCTATTTCAGATCTGCCAAAATTATTCCAGCAACACTTGGCAAAAGCCCAGGCTGTGAGATTTTCATGCTAAAAATGGAGAATTGGGGCCAATATTCTTACTATAATTTTCTTAATTCCAAGAGTTTAAAAATAAAATATATACATATATATGTATTCAGTAACAGGGCTGGGAAGCAGCTGGGCAGCCTGGCTGAGAGGCTGGATAAAAAGAGAGCAGCTGTGTTGGTCTTAAGCCTGAGCTGGCTGCATAACCCTTGATTTCTTTGAACTCTGGGCCTGAGGATTCAGGGCCATAAAACAAAGCTAACAAATGTTGAGCTATCTGATTTCTTGTGAAACATAAAGAAGAGAGTTGATTGTTGGGCAGTTTGCAAATGGAAAGTATTGCAGAAATGCTTATAATAATACAAGGCTTATTATAGTGCTTTCCCAGGTTCGGGGACTACTGTAATGGGAAGGACGGCACATGCAAGACCTAACACGTCTATCAAAGAGCTGGTGGGATGTGTGCAAAAGTACATACTCTATTATATACGGAGATATCTCGTATGCGGATCAACATAATAAGTCTAGCTGGACAGATGCTTCGGTATAAGATAAGCAAAGCAAGCATGGGAGTGTTTCAAAGCCATTTATGCACAGGTAGACATAGCTAAAGTATGTTTCAGCTAGAGAGTAGGGATCAGGGGCGTGTCATGCCTGTTAGTATCTTCACACTACCTTATGACTATCAAGTGCCTAACATTCTGTCTGCGCATAGTAACTGACCAATAAATCATTAGTTCTTTTCCTTACCCCTAGCATTTTGTCATTAGTGGAGATGGCTTGAAGAGAGGGTCATGGGGAGTTCTGAATGCCAAGTGCACATAGTCTAAATAATCAGTAGTTTTACTTTGCAAATGTAGCCTTGAGATGATGTCACCCTATGTCACCCCACCAGATTGTCACCTTACATCATGCCTATGAGGATATATTTTTTTAAGATTTTATTTATTTATTTGACAGAGTAGGCAGAGAGGCAGGTGGGGGAGGGGGGAGCAGACTCCCTGCTGAGCAAAGAGCCCAATGCGGGACTCGATCCCAGGACTCTAAGATCATGACCTGAGCCGAAGGCAGAGGCTTAACCCACCGAGCCACTCAGGTGCCCCGATATTTTTGACCTGTCGTTGGTTATCTTTTATTCAGCAAGTGCTATAAAATTGCCTGTTGGTTCTACTACCTCTGTTACGGCCATTTACAGCATTCTAAGGTTGTGATTTCCTGTAGTGAACACCGCTGGACAGATTCTTACTTGTTGAGCATTGCTTATTGCTTCTGCTATCTTTATAAACACTGCCAAAAGTCTTTAATCCTCTCTCTTGGTCGAGAGCAACTTTGGGGTTGTTTTTGTGGTTAAAACTAACCTTTTGGCAGAGAGCAGAGTGAACGAGGAAAAGGGAACCGGGGTAGGAAGCAGTCTGTAGAAAGATCTTTGGGAAAAGCCCTTTTCCCTGCATTATGCTTTACATTCCATTAGAGACAAGGGATTGAAAACAAAGAACAAACCTGGCTGAGAACCTGAAAGGCAAGTTTCAGCGTGAGTGAATATTTAACAGCCTCAAAGAGGGGGTTAAAATGAAATTCTGACAACCTTAACTGCACTTTTTCTCCAAGTATTGCTATCATGATAAAAGGTGAAACGTCAGTAGTCACCTATTATTCGGTCTAACAGCACTTGGTAATTTGTTCTCTGTGGGAGCTCTTGTCCTTTAATAGTTTGGACTCCGTGTTTTTGACTGACTGCCCAAGGATCACTTCAGTCATTTACCTGCACGTGGGCAGCACAGCCAGGACCCGCTCTGCATCACCAGGTCCTCCTGGGCTTTGCTGCTGGTGGCTTCTGCCGAGCAAATGAGGCCTGTGATATGGGTTATTTACTGCCCCGGGTTTTTAAACCACTCCAATAACCGATACTCCTCCTTAAACTTTAGAAACACATTAATGGTCATCTTTTCCGAAAAGGAGAGCCCAAGTTCTTTCTATGTATCAGGAAAACATCGTTCTACATCCAGAAGGTCACATAGTCTCCCTCAAAATATTCTAGAAGAGTAGATACTGCTTCCCACAGCGTGGTGAAGGGGTCTTCTATTTAATTCTATTGGCATAGTGAGCTTGCTTTTTTTTTTTTATTGTAAGCTGAATTTTTTATTTTTTTCTCCTTTTTTAAAAATTGTGTTGTTAGTCACCATATAGTACATCATTAGTTTTTGATGTAGTGTTCTGTGATTCATTGTTCGTGTATAACACCCAGTGCTCCACACAATACCTGAGCTCCTTAATACCCATCACTGGGCTAACCCATCCCCTACCCCTCTCCCTTCTAAAACCCTCTGTTTGTTTCCCAGAGTCTATAGTCTCTCATGGTTCATTTCCCCCTCTGATTTCTCCCCCTTCTGCTACTTTAACACCTAGGGCATCTGCTGGGGGAAATCTACAAGGTGACAGTTACACAGACCCAACAGATAAAGAAGCTTACGTTTTGTGGGAAAAGTCAGATGAGAGGTATAAGCCTTTGAGGGATGTAGGCTGACCAAGAAGATAGCTTATTCTGAGTTTAGAAATTTGAATATTAGAATCAGTCATGACCCATCAAACTCAAATGTCCTTGGGGATGTAGAGGTAAAGGAGATGAATGATGGATGTGTACAGATGGTAACAGAGTAGAAGGTGTGAACACCATTTAAATGGAACACCATCTCTCAGTAAGAGATCTCAGTGCCAGGCAAGTGCTGGTTCATTATTTCCAGGCTTTCAGCGTTTTTAAGCTTTTTCTTCTTAATTTTGCAAATATTTTACCGTGTTTAACTCCTGAAAGGTATACACAAAAACAATTCTAGGTACTCAACTTAGTCCAAAGGCCAGTAGTTTTTTTCCTTCTGGGTTATGGCATAGTCATTATAAAATTCCATCTCACCTTCATTGTCATTGATTGTCAAGGGTTGGTTGCATGGAACGCAGATTCTGAAACAGAATTTAACCAGGTTGTGATTTACTCTGGGAAGTGTTCTTGAGATCAACACCATTAGTGGGAAAGAGAAGGAAGCAGCTTAAGGATAGAAAAAAGGTTGAGCTACAGCCAAGTCTTAATGGAGGTTTCAGTCAATCTCATAAAGGTTAAAACTGGGTTGCTCCAAGTTGAATGAGGGGACAGGGTCTTTATTCCCAGTATGGAGCGGTCATCAGATATGGATTGTTTTGGAAAGGGGTGTGACTTGAAATAATGAGGCTCTCATCAAAAAAGAAATACCCATTGGACAGGCCCCACTCTGAGTAACTGGAGAATCAGTTCTTCCTCTCTGAAGGGGTATCTAGATGGTGCATCACAAGATCCACCATAGTGGTTTTTCTACATGGACTGTGTTGTCCCCAAAACAAGGGACAAAGTCTCAATCATCTTTGAACTAATCTGACATGTCCTGGAGAAGAGAGATGGTTTCATATACACTATTTTCCCATTCCCCTTTTCTTTGCCACTTCTTGTGACCTGTGTACCTCTCCCAGAAGCTATTGGAACAGCATTCCTAAATCCCCTGAGGAATTCCTAGCCCCTTGATTCAACCTCAGAGCTATAATGTTGTGGCCTACAATGCATATTGTGGGCTTTTGTAAGGATAAAGTTTCAATGTAAGGGTATGGAGATGTATTGAAATGTAATCATTTACTCATAGTTAGAACCATGGTTTGTTTTTTTTTTTTTTTTTTTGATAGCCTACTATGTACCAGGCACTGACTGCCCACTTTGAACAAAATATGATCTCTTCATGCAAGAAAGTTGGTATTTAGTTGTCAATGCAGACGCACAGGAAGACAAATGCAATGTGATAGGTGCTGTCATAGTGCTGGTCACAAATGTTGTCTTGGAAAGCCAGTTGGATTAAAGCGTCTAGTTAGAAACAATTATAATAATCTTGGTGAACAACAGTTCACCAAGGCAATCAATGCCAACTGGGCCAGAGAGTGTCAGATTATAAAATGTGTTAAGGAGGTGGTCTCTGCAAGATTTGGTGAGTATTAGCATAATGAAGAGTGGGGAAGTGAGGACACTAGTACTTTGTCCAGCTTAAACATGATTGTGAAATGGGAAGAAGTGAATGAATGATGGGATAACTAAAGAGAAAGATACAAAGCACAAGGTATAAGCTACTGATAATAAAGATGTAGTTTAGTGCTTAATAAGTGTTTATGGAATTTATTCTTCCTTGTGAAATAAAGCAGGTAGTCATTCATAACTCTTACATCTGTCATATTTTGATAAGTATAATTAGAGCCATGGACAGTGCACTGTGGAAGGACAAAGGGGAGGAAGGCATTAATTTCAATTAATGAGATGGGAAGATCTTCTTGAAGTAGGTTAATAATGATCATGATGACATTAGCTGATATGAGCGACTGTTAAGTCCTGAGGCCTTTTATGTCTTGTTATGTTAAGTGCCTTTTATGTCTTAACTCATTAGTCCTTTCCATAAGCCTGTAATATCAATACTATTACCATTCTCTCTATAGAGATGGGGAAACTGAGGCTCTCAGAAACATTAAGCAATTTACCCAAGATTTGATGAGAAGAAATTTGTGGCCCCGGGATTATTTGAACTCTGAAGCCAAAGTCTGCTGTCTTATCACAAAACCATACTCTTTCCCACCTGAAATGGACCTGGAAATAACCATGGGAGAGCAGAGAGTTCCAACTGAAGGGAGATGTTTTTCAAAGAACTGATGATATTTTGAATTTGGGAAGGGAAATGCATGAAGTATGACCAAACATGAGTTTCAGGGGTGGAAGCATGGTTTGAGGTTTACGTTTGGAAAGTTAGATGAAAGCATGCTGGTCAGTGGCCTTAAATACCAAACTGAGGAGTCAGGGTTTTAGTCCATGTGGAATGGAGAGCCAGAAAGGATTGTGGAAGGAGACGTGGTAAGATGTGCATTTGGAAACAGTAACTGTGGTTATGGAGGGTGGACGTATAAGTGGACGTACTGGAGGCAAGTGCTACCAAGGAGAAAGCCCCTGAATGTTGTCTAGGCACTTTGTATGAGGGCAAAGGGCAAGGAGACAGAATGGAAGGAAGAGACCTACTGGAGGTAGGAGGTGGGAAACAAAGGATTCTGTTAGTGCAGTGGCTCGGGTTTTGAGGTTGTGATGTTGGAAACACACAACTTTAAAGATAAAGTTGGGTGGAGAGAAAACATGAGCTCACTTTCAGGTTGTGAAATTGGAGTCTGGGGCTTCAAGAGAGAAGCTCTTCTAGAAGAGACTTGGGAACACCCACTTAAAGGTCCTCATGGACGCCAGAGCTTGGATGAGGTGGGACTGAGGTTCAGGAGAAAGCATCTAGGTTGAGTAGTCTGAAAGGATACATTTAAAGAGAGGGTAAAGGAAGATTACTTTTAAAAAGTTGTGTATCATATTATTAAAAAACAAATGAGCTTCTCCTATAGCTATAGGCTGTGAAAGATATCTGTGAAGTTACAGTTTTAGGATAAGAGTTCATATTTAAGATTGGGCAGAATGTTCCAGGAAAGGGTAAGATTAACACATGATGATTTGTTGTGAAATTTTCTAGAAGCCCAATAGTCCAGTTCCATATGGGAACTGACTTCCCATGGAGGGGTGCTGAGCTCAGGTTGTTCTAATGTCTTTGACTACTCAGAATGTGCATTTTTCTATTAAACCGCTGTATGATGTTATTGAATTATGACTTGTTTAGAGTGAGTATAGATTATTACTTTTATTCTAATGACAATATAATTGCAGGATTCATTTTTATGATATATATAGTTCAAAATCTGAAGAATTTAAAGACAAGTTATGTTAGATGTAACAGGAACAAGCAATCCTCCGATATTTGAACAGTATGATGATATGTCCAGCCATCTCTGCTCCTCCAGTACATACAAATGTTGTGTGTGTGTGTGAATTATAGTGTATTTTATTTTTGTCTGGGAATTATTTGACAGTTTGAGTGTTCCCCTAAACATAAGTGAGAATGTCAAAGCCAAGAGGAGAATGAAATTTCTGTTGCAGAAATTTTCAATATAGTTTATTCTCCCAAGTAGTAGGCTGGTGGCCAGTTGTCTTTGCCTAATTGTTAATAAAGATTCAGCATTTCAAATTATATTCTTATTTTCTAGCAGTTATTAATAGAGTCCCATCTTTAGGACATCTGCAAGACATCATTTATAATAGAATTCTTGTTAGTCCATAAAATTCCTATTAGATCTTAAAAATGACAATCAGGTTGTATCATTTTTCTTGGTAAAAATTTCTCTCCCCAAGAAGAAAATTATACCTTTACTTAAATTTTGTTTTAATCAAGGAATACATTTGTATAGTCATAAATCATAAATGAATGGCTCTGTGAATTTTTACATTTATATGTGTCTGTGGAGCCACCAGCCACACCAAGTTATAGAACATTCCAGCACCTCTGGAATGAGGATCCCTATTTCAGTCCCCTTCACTGTCAGTCTCCTGCCTCAAAGGTAACCTCTATTCTGACAGCTATGATATTGGTCAATAATGCATGGATTTTAAGTGCAATACTTACAAATCAATATTTTGAACTGTATCTATTGGAATGTGCTAGAATTACGGGGAAGTGCTCTTGACTCCTTTCCAGAGTTCACTTGTATAAGAAGAACTCTTTCTATTCAAGTGACTAATCCTTAGGCTTTTGAATCAGAAGTGGCACCCTCTAATTATACGAAGGGTGAATAATATCAAGGGTGGAAATTATACTAAGGGTGAATGATTTTATGGGATTGTGTCCTCTAAAGGAGGTCATGGATTTTCACCATTTTCACAGTATTAAATCTCTACTCAATTTTGCTCTCCTTTCACCATTCCCCTACTCCTAAGTATGCTGGTGGATATTATCTGAATGAAATTTCTTTGTGCCCATTGAATCAAATTATAGTACATATAGTACTATAGTACATATAGTACTATGGAGGTTCTCCTGGTTGGGACAGTTTCCAACACATAAAATTGCAGAACTTGATAAAAATGACAGTTCGAGATCAACCCTCTTGTCCTTAGTCCTAAGTCCTTAACAACTTAGGACACATGAAAATAATACCAAATGGCCTTATTTTCTTTGTGCTCTATGGGGCTTCTGCTAAGGGCTGTTCTACAATTCTACTCTAAGTCCAGACTTGATGCTGTTGAGAAACCAAATGTAGAGATCTAGCTTAAGCTCATTTCTTCAATTAAATCTGATGAAGGGTGGCAAGACTCAGTGTGGCCTAGATTGCTGATCGTTGCTACTGGTGAGATAATTATCCAGACCAAAGAGGCATCTGAGAGAGACTAGCAATAGGTTAGATAGAAATAAAGGTAAAGAATGTTCTTTGCGGGCCTAGGTGGCTAAGACAGTTAAGCATCTGCCTTTGGCCCAGGTCATGATCCCAAAGTCCTGAGATAGAGTGTCCAATTGGCTTCCCTCCTCATTGGGGAGTCTACTTCTTTGCCCCTCCCCTGGCTCATGTGCTTTTTCTCTCTCCCTCTCACTCACTCTGTCTCTAAGTAAATAAATAAATTTTTTTTAAAGTGTTCTTTGGTTATTAATTCCAAAAATTCTTCCCTAATTGTTGAGAAGTTGCCTTCTTGAATAGTAGCAGAAGCATGCAATTCCATGAAAGGAAGCTACTCTAAGGCAAATTGGTTAATGAGACTTGTTTATTAATCAAAGTTAAGAGAGTCCTATTTCCTATACATTGTTCCTTTCTGTGAAAAGACTGTGACAACATGACTTAGTTTCCTGGGAGAATTTTCTAACACCTTTAATGAGAAAAAAAAAATGTGTGTTTGCATGAGTATGTAAATACACGTAAGAATGCTTGTGAGAAGATCTATTTACTCTATGCTTAAAATAGAACTGAATTGAGTTGGCAAGAGAAGGGAATTGTGTTAATATGACGGTTTCTCAAAGTTACAATTATAGTCCTATTGACAGGATAACAAGAAACTAATTACCCTTCTAGGCTGTAGGAGACATTTTCAGGATTTACTTGATCGCATGTCATCAACAAAATATGTCATGACATTTTAAAATTATTCAGTGCACCTCATGGAAATGAAAACAAATTCAAATACTTAAAATAAAAGGTAGTCATTATTGCTTTTTACCCCCATCCCTTCCCTTAGTTAGGGAAGATAACTACGGTTATTAGTTTATGCCAGATTTTATCATTATTATTATTATTATTATTATTATTATTTGACAGAGAGAGAGAGCAAACACAATCAGGAGAGCTGCAGGCAGAGGGACCTACTCAATGAGTAGGCTCATTGAGTGCCTACTCAATGGAGCAAGAACCCCAACACAGGGCTCGGTCCCAGGACTCTGGGACCATGACCTGAGCCAAAGGCAGATGCTTAACTGACTGAGCAACCCAGGTGCCCCTCTTCTAGATATTTTTTATGCAGCTACAGCATGAACAGATGGATTGATAGAGGGATAGATAAATGGACTTGAGTGAATGTATTCATTTATTCCATTTCTGAGTCAGTTACCTTCTTGAAGATTCAACAATGAGCCAAAACAGATATATCACCAACTTTCCTAGAGATTATAGTTCAGCAGAGCAAAAAAGAAATACTAATCATACACACAGGTAAATGTATGATTATAAATTAATGCAACAGAGCGTGTGAGTTTCTCTGAGGAAGTGACAATTGCACTGCAATCTGAAGGAAGAATGGAAAACTGAGTTGGATGTGGAGGTGAATGTTCTAGACAGAGAAAAGACAATGTGTCAAGAGGACCATATCTTGTTCAAGGAACTGAAGGTACCCGGGGTGGCTGGAAGGTAGACTGAGCAAAAGGTTAAGTGTTTAGTTAGAATCCAGTTAGGAGACTATTGAAGAAATATAGGGCAAAGAATAAAGGCAACTTGGACTAGCATATCATTGAAGAAAAATGGAGACATTTAATGGCCTTTTGGAAAATAAAGCCCAGATGATTTAGTAATCAATTGGATGTACATGGCAAGGAAGAAAGAAACTCTGTTTCTTTATTTCTTTCTATATATGGAATTATCCTACATTCATTGCTCTGACCTCGCATTTTTTTCTTTGAATAAATTGTTTTGGAGATTTCTTCCCTCTCTTTTCAATAATGTCTTTTTTTAATAAGTTCTCTGTATTTCATGGTATAAATGTGTCATAGTTCTTTTCACCAGTATCTCATTCCGTTTTATGTTTTCGTTTTTTTAATGGGGGAGGTGGTATTTAAAGCAATAGTGCAACTTAAAACAACATACTTATGCTGTACATTTGCATTTTTAATTTGGGTAGTGTGATGCAATAAATTCCCCACCAGTGTTAATTGCTAGTTTTAAAAAAATGGTACATTTAATATTTGATAGATAATTCAGAATGCCCTAAAAAAAAAAGATTACAGTATTTTATGCCATCACCAATAATTTGTTAAGATTGCTTGGGTCATCATTCCATTCACAAACCTAACAATATTTTTAATTTTTGCCAGTTTGATTGGTACTAAAACGTTTTTTGCAATTTGCCTCCCTTTAAAATAAGTCTGAGTGTGTCTGTGTTATTGGCCAATAGTCCTTATTTTTTTTTTAAGATTTTATTTATTTATCTGGGAGAGAAAGTAAGAGAATAAACAGGGGGAGGAGAAGCAAAGAGGGAAGCAGACTCCCTGCTGAGCAGGAAGCCAGACTCAGGGCTGATCCTAGGACCCTGGGACTGTGACCTGAGCTGAAGGCAGATGCTCAAAGCACTGAACTACCCAGGCACCACCCATTAGTCCTTATTTTTAATATAAGCAGCTTGTTCATAATATTCATCCATAGAATCTAATGATTTTTTTTCTTTATTTGTAAAAGATTTTTGTTTCTTAAGGATATCAGTCCTTTGTCTAGCAATAGTATAAAAATATATTTTAAAAAATCATCGCCATAGGTACCAAAGATACCAGAAAGGCATTTTACAAAATGCATCAACCTTTTCCCCTTTTTTTTATTAGTTCCCCAGGAGTAGTATTCTGAGCTCCATTGAATCCTTTTTCTGTTTATTCTACTATCTTTTCATCTCATTTTTGCTTTATTCTTAAAACAAACTCATCCTTTTTAATATCTCATGTGAAGCAATGTACTCATTGTCTATTTTTTCTTGTTTCTTAAGGACTTTTTTCTAGAATATATTTTTCATTAGTCTTTGACACTTTTATCTCTTCCTTACTCTCTTTTCTCTTCTTTCCTTTATGTTCTTTTTTCTTTTTGCATAGTTTTCATGCCATTTATTTTCATCTTTTTTATATTTAATGTGGAAAATGATAGCTATACCATCTCTTTTTTCAAAGATTGTATCCATGAACATATTTATCATCCTGTCTTCTCTAAGACCTGTTCATTTTCTGTAGGAATGTAAGTTTGAGGACTGGGTATTACTGGGATTCTACTACTGCTTGAATTTAGAGACTCAACTAGGAAACACAGACAGTAATAGTTGATGAATCTGGGTTTTACTGTTTGTTCTGCAGTTTCATTTAGCATTTTATTCCAGTATTTTTTTTTTTTAAGAAGCGACATGGTGTTATCCATGAGAACCCTTTGGTACAGATTATGCTGTAATTTGAAAAGAGTTTTTGGAGTTTTTGCTTTTGACAGACAGTTCAGTGCACTTACTTCCCCCAGCTTCAGCTCTCCATTCCAAAAAGTCTTCTTACCTTAGGTGAGTCGGTGTCACGGTGGTGGGTCAAGATTTCTACTCCAGTTCAGTCTGCAAAAATGTTTGTAGCCCACATGGCCTACTGACCACTCAGAATTCTGCTTTCTGAATTACAGGGAATTTGTCAGATTCCCCCCAAATTTGTTCAACTCTCCCAGAACTTCTTTGCTCTCCTAGAGTTGCTTTGGAAATAAAAATCACTTACTCTTGGATCTCTACACTGTTGTATCTCTCTCTGATCACCATCTTTCAGATATTGTTTTGCCAGATTGTATCTCTTCTTTTGTTTGAAGGCTCTTGCTATTTAATGTTTTTACTCACTTTACTTAATTTGGGAGACGGGGATTTTGGCTGCATGACCTTTGCTATATCTTTTAGCCTTTTTGATTAAATTTTCTTATCTGCAAAATGGGAACAAATAATTGCTACCATTTCTGTTTTTAGGATCAAATCAGATAATTTATTTGAAAGTGCTTTTTGATAAACAACCTAATATTATACCTCGAGGACTGGAAGAAAAAACAAACTAAATTCAAAGTTAGCAGAAAGAAGGAAATAATAAAGATTGGGGCACAAATAAATGGACTAAGAATAAGAAAATAATAGGAATATTAACAAAGTTAAGTGGGAATTCTTTGAAAAGATAAGTGAAACCAGCAAATCTTTGGCTAGACTAACCAAGAAAAAAGGAGAGAGGACTCAAATAAAATTATAAGTGGAAGATGAGACATTACAACAGATACCACAAAAATGCAAAGATCATAACAGACTACTATGAAAAACTGTTCATCAACAAATCAGATACCAAAAGAAATGGATAAACAGCTAGAAACATACAACCTACCAAGAATGAATTATGAAGAAATAGGAAATCTGAATAGACCAACAATGAGTAAAGAAATTGAATCAGTAATCATAAATATCTTAACAAAGAAAAGCCCAAGACCAAATGGTTTTACTGGTGAGTTCTGTGAAATGCCTAAAGAAAAATTCACATGAATTTTTTTGCCAACTTTTCCAAAATATTGAAGAAATAGAATACTCCCAAAGTCATTTTATGAAGTTAACATTACCTTGATACCAAAGCCAAATAAAGACACTATAAACAAACAAATGAGCAAACAGCACTGTAGACTAACATCCCTGATGAATATAGATGAAAAATTTCTCAGTAAAATACAAGGAAACTGAGTTCAACAGTACATTAAAAGGATCATTTACTAGGATAAACGAGATTCATCCTGGAATGCAAAGATGGTTCAATACCAACAAATCAATAAAAGTGATACATCATGTTAGTAGAATGAAAGACAAAGACTATACAATCATCTTGATAGACACAGAAAAAGTGTTTGACAAAATTCAATGTTCTTTCATGATACAAGCTCTCAGCATATTGAGTATAGAAAGAACACACCTCAACATAATAAAGGCCATAAATGACAAGCTCACAACTAACATCAGACTCAATGGTGAAAGGTTGAGAGCTTTTCCTGTAAGATCAGGAATAAGACAAAGACTTTCATCATTCCTATTCAACATAGCACTGGAAGTCCTAGCCAGAATAATCAGGCAAGAAAATAAAAAAGGCATTTAAATAGGAAATAAAGTAGTGAAATTGTTTCTGTTTGCAGATAACATGATATTTCTTTGCAGAAAAGATGATCTTCTACATAGAAAACTCTAAAATTCATTAAAAAACTATTAAAATTAATGAACAAATTTATTGAAGTTGCAGGATTAAAAAATTGATATATAAAAATCACTTGCTTTTCCATGTACTAAAAACAAATTATCTGAAAAAGAAATTTTAAAAATTCCACTCACAATAGCATCAAAAATAATAAAATACTTAGAAATAAATTTTAGTGAGTTGTGAAAGATCTGTACACTTCAAACTATAAGACACTGATGAAAGAAAATGAAAAAGAAACAAATGAGTGGAAAAATATGTTGTGTTCATGGATCAGAAGTTCATGTTAAAATTTCCATACTTCCAGATGCCATCTATACAGTCAATAAAATCCCTATCAAAATCCCAAAAACACTTTTTACAGGAACATAAAAAATCCTAAAATTTGTATGGAACCACAAAGACTCCAGATAGCCAAAGCAGTCTTGAGAAAGAAGAACAAAGCTGGAGGCACCACACTTACTGTTTTCAAACTATACTACAAAGCTATAGAAATCAGAACAATATGATATTGGTGTAAAAGCAGACTGTAGGATCAAGGGAACAGAACTGATAGCTCAGAAATAAAACCCATGTATATGTCATCAATTAATATTTGACAATGGAGTCAATAATATTCAATGGGGAAAAGATAGTGTCTCTTCAATAAATGGTGGTGGAAAGACTAGATATCTGCATCCAAAAGAATGAAACTAGACCTCATACACAAAAATTAACTCAAAATAGATTAAAGACTTAAATGTAAGTCAAGAAACTAGAAAATGGGAAATTGAAGAAAACATAGAGGAAAGCCTCCTTAATATTGGTCTTGGTAATGATTTTTTGGATATGACACCAAAAGGCACAAGCAACAAAAGTCAAATAAGTGGGACTGCCTTGAACTAAAAAGCTCCTGTACACCAAAAAGTAACAATTAACAAAATGGAAAAAAAAAAAAAACCCTGTGGAAAAGAAAAAAATATTTGCAAATTATATATCAGATATATCAGATACAGAGTTGATATATGCATTATAATTTATAAATATGTATATTATATATTTATATATAAACACATTATATATATACATATATATGCATTATATATAATGCAGTATTATTCAACCAAAAAAAGAAGGAAATCCTGCCATTTGTGGCAACATGGATGAAACTTGAGGGTATTATTCTAGGTGAAATAAGTTAGACAGAGAAAGGCAAACACTGTATAATCTCACTTAGATTTAAAATCTAAAAGAAAATAAACTCATAGAAACAGAGTAGATTCATGGTTGCCAGGAGCAGAATTTGGACAAAGTGGATGAAGATGGTCAAAGGGTACAGACTTCCAGTTATAAGATAATAAGATAATTTGTTCTGGGGTTATAATATATAGCATGGTGACTATAATTACCAGTACTGTGCTGTATACTTGAAAGTTTCTAAGAAAAGAGATCTTAAAAGTTCTTACCACAAACTTAAAAAAACGTAACTATGTGAAATGATGGGTGTGTTAACTAATGCATATATATAAAGCCATCACATTGTATACCTCAAGTTTATATAATGTGTTGATTATATCTTAAGAAAGCTGGAAAAATAGGGGGGAAAAGGTGTTTTGTGAACTATCATGTTCTATAAGAGTGTAAATTATTCTTAACTACTATTTGCTTAGAGACACGCAGAGACAAGAGTAAAGACTAGGAAAATATATCCTGAGCACTGAAGTGATAGAATATGTATGTGTTTATAGGAAAGTATGGCTAAGCATTTAGGGCTGGTATGTAAAGTGAAATGGACTTGAAAGAAATTGCACTTCTGTGATGGCCAAGGGGTAGGGAGGATACAAAGAGAGAAATGGTGGAGGGGGTATACTCAGTATGCTGGGAGACCACTGAGTACCACAATTTCATTGAAATAGCAGAGTCATAGAATAAAGTAGGAGAGGAAACACACATAGAGGTAAGAGGGGCCAAATTACAAAGACCTGATAGAGGAAGCTGGACATTGTTCTGAATGCAGTATCTAACAGAGATTTGATTTTTTTTTCTTTCTTTTTTTTTTTTTTTTTTAAGTAGGCTCCATTCCCAGTGTGGAGGAGCCCAATGCAAGGCTTGAACTCATGACCCTGAGATCAAGACCTGAGATGAAATCAAGAGTCAGACACTTAACCAACTGAGCTACCCAGGCACCCCAAACATTGATTTGATTTTTAAAACATTAGCAGGGAGATACCTGGGTGGCTCAGTCGTTAAGCATCTGCCCTCGGCTAGGTCACAATCCCAGGGTCTTGGGATCAAGTCTGGCATTGGGCTCCCTGCTCAGCAGAGAGCCTGCTTCTCCCTCTCCCACTCTTCCTGCTTGTATTCCCTCTCTCCCCGTGTCTCTCTCTCTGTCAAATAAATAAGTAAAATCTTTTTAAAAAAATTAGCAAGAAGCTTACGCTTTATTTTTAAGGATGGTTATGTGGCAGTGGTATACAGGAAAATGGAGATGAGAAAGCAGATGGGGAGGTTCCCTAACTGTGCCCAGGACGATCAGGTTTATCATCCTGAATAATTACTAATAGTGGTCCCTCTTAATGCTGTCTATAATAAAAGAAAGGTGATATAATGTTCTTCAAGGACCTTGACCAGGGTTAGGGCAATGTTCAGACAAAGGAAGGAGCCAATGCCAAGATATAAAAAAATAAAGGACTGATGGAGTTTCATGCTTTAGGGTAGGAGCAAAGAGTGAAGAGGGGAGAATATATGTGGGTCCAAATTTTCTGCCAGATGAACTGGGATAATGGTGTTGAGTGATTTTAAAAAGGGGGGAGGGGCTTATGGCAGGGACTGGAAGTAACATGGCTTAAAGAGAACAAGAATTAGCTTGTTGAGGACTGTTAAGTTGCTGAAGTCAATGAGGACACAGATTGGTCGATCGCACATAGAGCTGTATGATGAAGCTTAGGAGTTATATGTCACATTTATAAAACATTCATTGACTTGTGCTGAGCATTGTGAGGCAGATGAAAGATTCCAAGTCCCCTTGCTGAGTCACTTCTCTGAATTATGGAGACTTGTCACAGAATCTTCTTGTCCAATAAAATAAAAATTACATTATAGTACTTTACACTCCTAGAAGGGGTAAGTGGCTCAGACAAAACAAATAATAAGAAACACCCAGATACATTCTGTTACACTGAAAAACCTCTGCACTTCAAGGATCCTGAGTCAGGTGTTTCTCTTGGCTTTAGACATGCGTCTCTTTTCAAGTCAGAAAACATTCTCAAGATTTTTGTACCCTTGGCTCTCCTTTCTTGGAGCTCAACACCTGACAAATTGCAGTTGACCTTTTCTTATCTCTTAGTTTGTGGATTTTTGTGACCTCACTGGGAACCTTTGCTTGATACATTGTAACTGAGAAATATAAATCATTAAATGCTATGTATCAGTTATAACATTTAGTGTACAACTATGAAAATTTGTGCATATATGAATGTAGAAGTGAACACATAAATGCATATATAAATTTGAACATGTATATATATATACATATATATACAAATTCATATGTATTTATACACACACACACACATTTACATCCAAGTCAGTGTAATGCTTAAATGCACAGGCTCTAGAATTAGGCTGACTATACAACACTCATCTCTGAAGTGGGAATAATGCCTGCCTCATAGGGTTAAATGAGGTGATGATTATAAAATGCTTTCAAATGATTCTAGCATTAAAAACAAAACAAAAGACTGGAAAAAATATATACCCAGTTTTTAAAAAACAATTATATTTGGGTTGTGGGATTTGGGAATGTTTGCTTTCTTCTTTATACTTCTCTTTTTTTCTCCCAAGATTTTCTCTGTTATTCTTTATAAGAAGACAAAAAAATAAAATAAAATTGATACAGTAAAAATTTTTATCAGTAAGATGAGTTTTTCAGAATAGTATTTACCACTGGAAAAAAAATTCTTACATGTTTATTTATTTTTTAAAAAAAGATTTATTTATTTATTTGTAAGAGAGAGAGAGAGAGAGAGCGAGCACAGGCAGAGTGGAAGGCAGAGTCAGAGGGAGAAGCAGACTCCCTGCGGAGCAAGGAGCCCGATGTGGGACTCGATCCCAGGATGCTGGGATCATGACCTGAGCCGAAGGCAGCTGCTTAACCAACTGAGCCACCCAGGCGTCCCTTCTTACATGTTTATTAATGAGTTTTTTGAGCTCAAAATTCTCAGTTCATGTGTTTCCTGTCTGTGTGGCATGTCCCTCCTGGCTTCTTGAAGCCCTTTGTCAACTCTTCCCCTTCTAAAGAGGTAAGAATCAGTGGCCTATTACTAAGACCATTGTCACCTAGCCTCAAAGACCTGACAGACCATTAAGTCAGAAAAGAAATAACCAGTATTTTTACAGATTCACTCAGTTTTGTCTTCATTCATACTTCAGTCTTCCCATTTCTAAGATCTAGCCTTTTCCTGATCACAAGATTAAAAGATGGATAGAATTGTCCCTATTTAAGTACAAAAGGAATATCCCACTAAACATATATTTTCATTAAAATAAATTAAGAGCTACTGGTAGATCTAAAACAAATCCTTGTTCACAATGGGAATTTCAGGTGATCCTAAAAAATGCATAGAAGACAAGTATAATTTTACTACATTTATCCAAATATTTGCAGTCTTTTCTCTTTTTTATTCACAACATCAGCCCTAAATTGTCATGTATAATTTTACACATTAGAAAGTGGAGGAGGTATTAGGGGATTTGTTCAAAATCCTTAAGAGACAGCAGGGTTGAGAGAAAACAATAGTCCACTTGCCCTATTTTGTCTGTGTCCTATTCATGCTGAATTTCTCTTGAGCCCATGTTACTGAAAGATAGAATTGGTTTAATTCAACCTTGAAAACAAGAGAAAATTGGTCTAAGAATAAGCAAACCGGGGCATTGGGAGGCTATATGAGCTTTTCTTCAAGCTTGGTCACTGGATTCCTGTATCTCTCAACTTACACCCTTTCTTTGTTGGCTTGAACAAGTCACTTTTATAAATTAGCATGAACCTGTTATCTAGCTGACTTTGGAAGGTCCCTTATTTCATGGACTCATGAAATTTTGTAGCTAGAAAGAGCCCTAGAAGGTCTGTCTTCTCAGTTTACAGAGAGGGGAGGGGGAAAGTAAGAGATTTGTCCAAGATAATACAGCTCTTTAACAAGGATCCAGGACTATCCATTTCCAGCTATCAAATGTTGATCCTTTTAGCAGACGGTTATGTTCTGAGTCACAGTCTACACAGTCTAGCATACATGCTACCCTGAGTATCTGAGGCCCTGTCAGAACTGTTATGGCTCAATAATCTAGAACTAGAAGACTTCTGAATCCCCCCCTACCAGGTTTACAAAGTCATTTTGACATGACTAAATCCTAGGGCACAAATGTCACCAAGGCCTCTATTCTTCCTCATCTCTGTACAGGCTAACTTTGCATGTCAGGTATGATGCCATCAGCACCCCTACCTTCACAGCACCCTAGTTTGAATGAACACACTTTTAGGGGACAGATGCCAAAGAGGATTCTCATTGGCCCAACTTGTGTCATATGACCCATCCTGTGTCCCATAGGTAGGACATTCTGTCTCTCCTGATCACTTACTTGGCCACTAGTGAGAAGAGAGGATCCTGGCTAAACCAAAAGAAGTCTGCTCCATACATGAAAGAAAGATTCCCTTGCTGTAAATTTGTGTTCATAGAAGAGAAATACACCTTGGGCAGGCAGAAGCAACAGCAATCCACCTCAGATGTCAATCAGACTACATGCCTGGTAATTCTTTATCTGTTGGTGGACATTATGAATGTGACAATGTTAAAATTTTGGCTATCTTTGTCTTCTTTTAGAAAAGGATCAATGTTGATCTAGCAAACTTGTAATTTTCTGGCAGATGAACTGGGAGGTCAAGTCTTGGCCTCAGGGCAAATCTAGAGTGGTCCTCACTCTAGGGCTGGAGTTTTATAAGGCATTGCCTTTTGGGGTTCTCAGCTGAATCTTGGGAATGTTTAGGAAGGTCTTTTTTCTGTGACTGGTTGGAACCCCAATGTCTCCTTGCAGTGTGCAACCATAAGAAACCCTTTTTCTGATCACATCATAGCTGTTTTGGCAAGACCTTGTATATACTCTGCTTAATATTCAGCTAAAGACTCAAGGGAACCCTTATGCATATTTCTGGAGTTCTTTCTTCATACAGCTTTTTCTTCAATACCCTGCCCCACAGTGCCCTACCATATCTGCCAGCCAGTTCTCCATTTCCTCCACCCAGCTGCATTCTGTTTGGACCCCACTTTCCTGAGCTGCAGTTTGAAAAGTTCCCCTAGGCAGAAAGCCAAGATGAATGTGGAGCTCATCTCCTGTGTTTTCCTCCTCTCAAGGATAAGTTCTCTACTGCCTGTTGTCCAGTTACTGAAAATGGTTGCTCCAAAATTTTGTCCAGGTTTATATTTGCTTACATCCACCTACCCTTTCAGCCTGATGTAAAACCTTTTTTATGATACTGTAACTGAAACACAAATAGATTTCCTCGCTCACCAGGCTTGGCTCTATATGCAAGGCTACTTCCAGTCACAGATATTTTCCTGAAAAGTACTGAGGACAAATCAGGTCTCTTGAAATTAGTTATGGGAGCTGGCAGCTTAATCTGGGGTGAATCCTTTGTGAAAATGAATAATCCTTTCCTAATTAATTTGCATCTCTATAAATTCTAATATTTATTTATCCCCTTATTTTCTTTTCAACAAGAATATGATTGTCTGTTGCATTTGGAAGAGAAATGGACTTAAATTTAGAAGATCCATTTTCAAACCCCATCCATTTTCAAACATCCCTGCACTTGAGGTTGTCTGTAAACTAGCTAAAAATACCAGCATTTCAGGATTTTTATGATAATAGGGGACCAGGCAAATCTAGAAGTAGGTGACATTAAAGCTATTCCTTGATTCCTTGAACTAGCTGATGTCTTCTTTTCTGTATAGCTAAATACAATATTAATAAAATGTTTGAACATGTTGTATTTCAATTTGACAAGGCAAATAAATCCAAAATTATTACTGAAAGAAAAGACAGTGTTTGCCACTTTAAAATGTATCTGTCAGCACTTGGCTTTGCCTTATAGAAATTTGCACTTCTTTTCTTTTCTTTTTTGTTAATCCCTGAGTCATAAAATCTGAGTCTTTTTAAAAGAGAAGTAAACCAGAGGAAAAAAACTGTGTGCCAAAGAATCTGTGTATTTGAGTGTTTAACAGTTTCATAATCCAGGTTTATAATGTGTGGAGAACAGTAGACTATTTTAAGCACATTATCTTCATTAAAAATTAACTTTTTACATACCTAGTAAATATGGTTAAATTTAAGCTTCGAATATTTTCCATCACTGCCTGTGTTCAGGATTTCTAGCAAAAGACTAACATCTCTCCTCAGTTTGTTACACTCATTTTCAACCAATGTGACTTGAGCATTTATCTTAGTACATATGTTCCTAGTAGAAAGTGAATAAGTAGCCTGTGATAAACTAAAACTTAATTTTAGCCTCACTTTACTTCTTATTTCTGTTTGTGTATAATTGTATATTCTCATTAAAATCTAGAAAAATAAACATTTTAAAACCCTTATCCAAAAAAAAAAGTAGTCTGTCCTGGATTCCACAAATGTTTTAATTCATATTTTCTATGATGTGAAAATGTTATAATTATTTTTTTTAAATAGTAGTATTCATCTTGAAGACTTTATTTCATCCAGAAGTTATATGTTTTATTAGTCTTTAAGAGGACATTATAAATATATATACACATAAACAAATATTTTTTTAAAGATTTTATTTATTCATTTGACAGACAGATCACTATTAGAGAGGTAGGCAGAGAGAGGGGGAAGCAGGCTCCCTGCTGAGCAGAGAACCCGTTGTGGGGCTTGATCCCAGGACCCCGAGATCATGACCTGAGCCAAAGGCAGAGGCTTTAATCCACTGAGCCACCTAGGCGCCCCCATAAACAAACATTACATTACACATATATACATACATATCCTTAAATACTTTTTAAAGTATAACAGAAACAAAATAAAGTAAAACAGAAACAAATAACATATATGTATTCTCTTTCTACGTACTTTTCCATCGTAGCTTCAGGATGAATATTTGTCTTAAAAAAATACGTGCTTAAGCGTCTATCGTTACCTTTAAGCTTATAATGTTGTCTCAAGAAATATTTAGTGTTTAATTTGTTCTGGGTTGCCCTAAAATTAATAAGGTTCTGTGCAAACTAAATTTATACCCTTTGATTGGGTATATCCACTATGTCTCCTTTTTCTACTTGAAGGGTTGAATTACTTTGGCTGATTAAGATATTGTTCTTTGTTTCTTCAGTTTTCCAACTGAAATGCATGATAAAGTGACTGCATGTTTGTAGGTCTGAAAGCCAGATGTTGGTTTTTTGTAATTCCCATCTGCCTTATCTGTTTTCAGAGACCTGTGAGGGTTTGTCAGAGGTCTCTATGGCCCATGCTACTGTCCCCAGCAAGTATGGGAAAAGTCCTACCTTTGTGCGCTCATTCAGGCAGCCAGGAGTCATGGCTGGCCTCCAGGGTGTCAGCTGAGGACCTGGCGTGCCTGGGCTATTTGGGAGGTCATATGATAGAAAACTCACCAGTGAGGTTGCCATAAATGGCATGCACTTACTTTCAGAATGGATCAGATTGGGGCTAAAAGACCTGTGTTGACTTTAGCTCCCATACAACTTCATTCTCTCCTGTGTGTTTGCACGTATGTTATCTTGCCAGATCATGGGAACGGAGCAGCCGGAAGGCTCCTTTGGTTTATGAGAGCCAGTATCGCACACCAGGCAGTCTCATTTAAATCTTGTTTAAAAATTAACAGTCTAGACTTTGGTCTTTGCTGGGGTTTTCCAACTTTTTTTAAAGTCATAGAATCTTTTCTCCAAAATAAATCTTAATCTGACACCCAATATATAAAAGTGCTTATATCACACTTGGGTGGGAAGGTCCAGAGTCTTTTCCTCATTGACCTTCTCTCTTATGTCCCTGAGGAGGTCCCTACACCCCTTGTGGCTCCAGGGGTGTAGTCTGAAAACCACAGCAAAAATAGACCTATAAGAATTCTACCTCTGACATCCTATATTGCTTTCAATGGGTGTCCTGACACTTTATAGAAGTTTTTGTTTTTCAAAGTGGTGGAGGAGGCATCCTGATGTACTAGTGATGATTCAATCAGTCCAGTCATGATTCAATCAGGCTTTAATGTATATCATTTTATATCCTGGACTTTGGACTCCCCTGTCAGTAAAATGAGGGTGGTCAGACAGGCATGAAATATGCCTAGAAATTGTCTGCTCAAAGATATTGTGTCAGTGGGATTGGACTGAAGAAGCTATTGATCTCTGACTCATCCCAGTTTACACAGTGATCTCTGGCTTGCTCAAGGACTACTTCTCTGGTCCATTCAGTTGTAGTCAGGGTAGGGTCTCGAAACTGGAGCAGATCAGTGTATGCCGAAGTGTCTACGGCTTCCTTTCCCATAAGTGAACTCTGCATCAGTGCCCTACGGTCTTGAGGTTTCCTCTTCCATATGCTGGGATAAATCCTGGTTTTAAATTAACACTATAAATATTTAATCTGATGGCATATACAAAACATTGGATTCGGAGTTGAAGGATCCCGTATGGTACTGGAGATAGCTTGTCCACTTCAAGAAAGCCAACGTGGCACAACTCCCCAACTTGCATGCAGTAACATCACATTGATAGCTTGAAAATGGCCGTAGAGTGATTATTTACACCTGAAACTCAGCAACTGTTATAATTTGGAGCATTTTTTTTTTGAAAGCCATTTTCTCAGCATGCCATGAAGTTGAGAGATTTGAAGTCCCAGTACTTCTCTTCCTAAACATCTCAAGTCTCAATATTCTCACCTGTTAAATATGGAAGACAATACCTGCTCTGTCTGTCTCACAGATTTGTTATGGGAATTGAAATGTATGTGAAAGAACTTTGAAAGCCAAAATGCATATCAATGGAAGTGGTTTATAAGATATAAAACACAAAATTACATATGCTCTTAAAGAGTCATAAATATCAAACACAGATTGAACTACCTTGAGATGTATTTGAAGTCATTCTTTAAAATGGAGCCACAGACAAGTAAAGGACACATACCTCCAGCACTTCCAATGAGTAGGACTATGGGGTACTGAAGGGTTTCTGTTGGGCACCAGCTTCTACCATGCCCTGATTTCAGCCCTGAGGGTGCTTCTGCTGATACTACCATGGCACAGTACAGACGAGGAGCTGGGAATGGCTTACTTCTTATGGAAGGTGCAAGAAGCCAGACAGTGTCTTAGTTTGTGAGTAACAGTCTTCCGTCCATACTAGGATCTGGATGAAAGAGCAGCCATTGGTGATCCTAGCACTGCTGGCAACTTCTGGAGGGGCTTTCAAATTAAACCTAAAAGAAAATCACTGCATAAAACAATTGATGGATAAATGATTATCACTAATAAGATAATAATATTAAATTTCTATCAAGTGTACTTCAAAGAAGGTGATCTTATTCACCTTTTGAATGAACACATAATAGTAATCTTGTCTTAAGACTTATTTACTCAAAAAAAAAAAAGGACGCCTGGGCGACTCAGTCGGTTAGGTATCTGCCTTCAGCTCAGGTCATGATCCCAGTATCTTGGGATTGAGTCCCATCTCCTGAGTCCCATATTGAGGGGGAGGGTCTCTGCTCAGCAGGGAGCTGCCTGCCACTCCCCCTGCTCATGTTCTCTCACTCTCTCCCTAACAAATAAATAAATAAAATCTTAACCAAAAAAAAAAAGCCTTAAACTAATATTCACTAGTTGTACATTTAGTATAACCTTTTTCTTTTTGTGGATCAGGGTTCTGGGTGATGTTACCCTGGAGCTTTCTAGTGTTCTTGGGTAAAAAATATTTTCATGAGTGGACATTTTACTTTGTACTTGAATCTTAAACTAATTTATCATTTTGAAACTGTGCTTGTTGTGGCTTGGATTTTTAACCTCTTTATTACTTCGCAGTATAATATACTGTTTAAGAGAATGGACTTAAGAATTAGAACTGTCTTGGAGTTCCAGCTCTATTACCTGCTGTTTTCCTAACCTTGTGAAGTTTCTTAACCTTCTTAAGCCTCTGTTTCTCTGTCCATCAAATGGGACTAATAATAGTCTTTCTTTCCTGGGGCTCCTTTGAAAATTACCCACAAACAGAGCTTAATTAAGGTAAAGCCATTAACCTCTTTAAAGAATTGACCCAAACGGTAATATGGCCTAAATTCAACTTCAGTTAGAATCTTGACCAGCAATGTGGTAAAACTGGAGCCAGAGTGGCCAAAGCTAAAAAGCAAGCCACCTTCCAACTTGGGAAGCCTTTGGAGTCCATCTGAGCTTGTCAGAGGCAAAGCTTGTGTTAGAAAGAAAGGGTGAAATGGTGTCCAAAACATGGCATTATGCCTGGTGAGATTCCTTAGGGCTCCCTATAATAATCCATCCAGTTTCGGTGTGCTGTCCCCCAGACCTGTGAGGTGACTATGGAATATTCTGGAAGGATGAGGTGTACTTTCTCCCAGTCGTCACTCAGTGGATTATTAGCTATGTTGAGTGGTGCATTCCATGCCGGGGAATCTTCTCCTGCTCCTTTGTGCACACTTACGTGCACACATCACACACAGCCTGCCTTGATCATCTTGACATCATGCCACAATAGAGCCGGTGGCAGTGGAGCTCAAAGAGGAGCCCAGTGCATTGTGAAGTAATGGAGCATGCTAGAAAGAAGAGTCATCCACACTTTTTTTTTTTTTTTTTTTTCAAAATAAAGATTCCAGGGTGGAGACATACCAACAGCAAGATGGTGGGAATGGTCTGAACTAGACACTGCAGGGAATGAGGGACATATTGTCCTCAAATAATTTTAAAAGCAATAATAAAACCAATAGAACGTCTATCAGCTTTTCACTAATATTCTGTCCCGTTCTAAACAATCTCAGTAATAAAACACTCCGCCAGAAAGATATATTTTGTTGATCTAAGTTCTATGTAATTTCTGCAATGAAATTGTTAAGTGCTATATATTTCGGCATCAAATTTGTACATTTTAGTACTTATCTTTTGATGAACATAAATTCACATGTCAGTTAATTTGGGGAACTCCCAGGTCCCCAGTCAGCCCCAGCATATAGGACTCAGCAGCACGTGTCAGTTCCCCGAATTAGTTCCTAAAGTTTTGAATGATGGTGTTTGACACTTTGAGTGTAGTTTAAGTCTCCAAACCTTGGGGCAATACATAGTTAGCAGTTAAATAGATTCAAAATAAATAATGATAGCCCAATGCTTTTACAGTCAAAGGAAACAGAGCTTGAGTTTGTGACCACCTGGAATTTCTGTGTTTTAAATTTAAAACAGTGAGACAGAGTGTATACACTGAGAGGTGAAATATTTGTGTTTGGTAAGTGCAAATTTTAGTTAAACATGAAACATGATTGTTGTTGAAAAAATGTTAACAAATGACCCAGCCCAGGGGTAAAATAGTGCTCCAGTGTTGGTTTCAGACAAATAGACATACTTCTATTTTCTGACATCTTCCAAAAAAAGTTGATTTGACTATTTTCTTCTCATCTTTCCTTTCTGTAGCATTCCCAGTGCAGAACCAACTCCCTGTTGTGGGAACAGTGTATACAGTAGGAGGTCCTCTGAAGCCAGTGGAGGCCAGAATTCAAACTTCAGCCCCGCCACTCACCAGCTCACAGGCCTTCCTGGGATGCATTGCTTAATCCCAGCTTCCTCTTTTGCAAATTGAGAATACAATTTGGTGGCAGAGTTGTGAAAATTAAATCAGATGTAGCATGGAAAGTGTCCTCCACAGGAGGTCAGTTTCCTCCTCCCTCCCCACCTTTCTCCTGCTCGTTCCCTCATTGTCACTTACCTTGCCTGGCAGGGCTCTTGTCTTTATAGGATTAGAGTAGTAGAAAATAATATCTGCATGACATTAATAATGCCTTACATACTCAACAACGAATACATGACCACTGCTTATAATCTGATCTGCCCCTCGGAAACCCTGAAACCAACTCCACTTGCAAATGCAATTCATAAATGAGGGACTTTCTGAGCTACCTTCCGGGTGTCAAATGCTGTGTCTAAATCCTTCCTGGATGAGGGAAGTCATTCTTGCACACACACAGTGGGAAGAGGAAATGCTTGTACATCATGAGTTCAGGCGTACATGAATTTTTCTGTTCTTAGCCATTGCCAGAGAAACAGAGTAACCGTGGCCGTCGGCCACTTTCATTGGCTTCTGAGATAAAGGATGTACATACCTGGATGAAAGGAAACGGGACTCAATTAGGTTGAGAGTTTATTCCACTTTCATGGGTAGTTCAGCGTATGTTGGTAGTGACACCCAAAAGAGCATTTTCAATGTTTGCTCAACCTTTCTATCCCTTCCTTCAACGAAGTTATAGATTGCTTCTAATCGCCTTTATTTATATCTAACATTAATTTTTTTGGTTTCTCCTGTCTTGTTAGTGGTACCATTGTATCCAACAGGATAAAAGCTATTCTGCCTTTGATTTAGCTTGTAGGAGTTGTAGAAGGATCAAATTAGATAATATATAGGAAATACATTATAGATCATAAAGCAGTTACATATGTTAGACATTATCAGTATCTTATATCAGGGATCACTATGACCCATAGACCAATTCTAGCTCTCTTGCTGTTTTGTGCTAACCTGGTTGGTTCTTTTTAAGATTTGGGCTTAAAGTAGGTCTCAATTGTAAGTCCCCTCATGTTAAGCCCCAGGCTTACACTTCTGGTCCCAGTGCTAGTCCCACATATGGCCCCATGGCAATTGTAGTTTATATGTTTGCTCACCACCACTTTTCTTGTTTTCTTGTTTACTTGTTTCATACCCCTTCAAGATTTCCTGGAAGCCCAGCATTCACATATTTTGCTTCCTGTAATCTAGTTGTATTGCTGTGAGAGATCTTCCAGAATACCCAATGAAAGTGGAAATCTAGGGGCGTCTAGAGAGCTTAGTCAATTAAGCTTCTGATTCTTGATTTTGACTCAGGTCGTTGATCTCAGAGTGTGAGATCCAGCCCTGCATCAGGCTCTGCACTGAACATGGAACCTGCGTAAGATTCTCTCTCTCCCTCTCCCCATGCCCCTGCCCCTCCCCCCTGCCCTGGCTAATTCTCTCTCTATCTCTATCTCTCTCTCAAAAAAAAAAAAAAAAAAAAAAAAAATGGAAATCTTTAGAACATGTTACATGCCTTAGTGTTGGCTATTACAGGTAAGAAAACAGGAATCCAAGCAACTTATCTGCTGTCTCATAGCAGGACTTGAACCTGGTCAATCTGAGCCCAACCCAAAGACTAATAGAAGTTAGTCTTCTGTTAGTAACCAGGTATATCAAGCCTGATGGTGGTATGTACCTTGTGAGGAAATAAGCCCAGGGGATAGTCATTTCATGTTAATCCTGTTAATTCCGGTGTGGTTAATAAAGACCACAGGGTTTTCTCCCCTGACTGAAGTTTCCAGTTTAAAGCATTATGGTCTTTGTTTAACATATGAAAGTGTTTTTACCATTTATTCCTCTGAGTTGACCAGGTGTTTAAGCACCACAGTGGTTTTGAAGGCTTCTTTGGGCTCTTCCCCTATGCGAATATTCACTCCCTCTTTGGTGTCTTTATTAAGCTCTGCCTGCAGGTTTTCTAATTCTTCTGGAATGGTTCCATATCCTTCCTCCCCATAAGCTGAACGTTCTTTGAAGTTAAGGACCCTATATGTGAGTCAGTTTTATATCCTCAGCCCCCAGCTCACTTCCTGGCAAACAATTGGTGCTCCATACACGTTTGTTGAAGGAATTAGGAACGTGTCATCAAATCTGCTAAAGTTGACTAGTAGTATTTAAAAAGGGGCAGCTGTGGGATGCACACAGAAATAATAAACATGAAACCAAAGACCTAATGAGTGGTAGTACAAAAACCTCACCTCTGGATTCTTAAAATGATCAGAGTACACATGCTTTCAGGAAGTAGAGAAACTGACAGTTTGGTGAGCAAAGACATGGGTGAAGAAAGCAAGCAGCAGAGGTTGTCCTTGGCCTCTCTCTCCCACTGTTACTGCCACCTGGCCATGACTTTCCCCAAGCTCAAGGGTAAAGGTGAAGTGGAAGAGAAACTGTCTTGCCCCAACTCACCCAGGTATGGTCTAGATTAGGACTCCTCTGGAAGTCACCAGCATGTATGATAGGATAAGATAATACCTCATTCAGACAAGTGGAAGATGCTAATTCTTTATAGATTGAATCAGCTCTAACTCCACTCTGGTTGCTAGCTAGCTGTCCAGTTGATATAATGTATACATTTCTGCTGCCAAAAACTGGAAGTGGATACAGTTGTCCTTAAAGGTTAATGTCTATGTCGTCGGACAGGTCTGGATTACAATGAGACTCATTAGGTGTGATTACATGAATTGGTTTCCTAAGAACAGTTCCAATTTCAAATATTTCTTCTCATTTTATTTTAAGTATACCTGTCCTTATCAATCATATTTTGCTTTTTGGTTTGGAAAAGACAACACTAGATTTTAATGTGCCAATAATGGGTACCTGATTAATATTAGAAGTAGCCACGTAAGTAATTCTGACCTTCTAAATGCATTACACAGGTTTTTAGCCAATAAATCTGCTGGGGCTCAAAATACCCCTTGTTAAAACTTCTTATTTCTGGGACGCCTGGGCCGCTCAGTTGGTTAAGCAGCTGCCTTCAGCTCAGGTCATGATCCCAGCATCCTGGGATCGAGTCCCACATCGGGCTCCTTGCTCAGCAGGGAGCCTGCCTCTCCCTCTGCCTCTGCCTGCCTTTCTGTCTGCCTGTGCTCGCTCTCTCTCCCTCTCTCTCTCTGATAAATAAATAAAATCTTTAAAAAAAAAAAAAACCTTCTTAATTCTCTCTCTCCTTTCTAAATTTACCAAAAGTGGCAAAAGTTATCTGCTTTGCTAATACATTGAGATTACTGATGAGGAGAAAAGTATACTCTCAATGAACTTGTATTTCTCATGAGCCATATGAAGCCATATGAAATAGTTACTAAGGAAGGAGATATAAGACCTAAGAAGTAAAAATGTTATTACAAATATAGTGTTATTACATGAGATTCCTATAAAGTAATTGCACCCTGCAATATTAGGGCTTTTAAAGTTTAGACACTTAAAAATAAAGTTAAGATTATTAAGGTAATCAAATTAATTTTCCACCTTCATATGACAATTGATCATCTTATTTACAAGTGCCCTATTTCTTTGTGATTCCCAAAGTAGCAATCCGGGTTATAATAATGACCATCAATAGGTTTTCTCTTTACAAAGTATTTTATCTACAGCCCAAAGATTAAACTTCGCTGGGCCTTTTGAAGGAGCCACATTATTAAAGTTGTTTAAGCAGTTCCAGTCAGTTGAAAAGCCTTAGTTTATTTGTTTTTATAAAGTCCAGTGACATAAAGTTGGCTGAAGCCTCTGTGGCATTCATCATTTCCTCTCTGCAGTCTGTCAGCTTCCAAACATGGGCAGACAGAGTGCCACTTCTGTCCTCTGCCTATCACACACTCCTGAGCACCTCCATGGTCTGATGCCATGGCTCTTTGCAGGATGGGTGCACTCTTTCAAGTGACTCTTGGTGAAGAGCTCTTGGATTAAAAAATAGGCTAATAAATGTGGCAGGTAACTGATTTTTCTTATAAACATGGGGCTTAGAAATGTTTTTAAATGAGGCAGCAGATCTCCAACATGCTAGAGATGGAGAAACATTCACTTGGGGCATTATTCTATATGTATCTGGAAGTAAGTTGGAAAAATGGGCATCTTGATATCTAGACTCTGGGTGTTTATACATAGATAAATACATATCTGTGAGCTATCATCTCACTGCAAAACGATGTATTTTGCTTGTTTGTTATTTCCCTGAAGCAACACAATTTTTTTAATATAAAAAATTTTCATAGAGTTTTTCAAGGTCCACTTTAATCAGTTGTTTGTTATAAAAGGTATAACCTCCGTGTCTATTCCTTCCTGCTTATTGTCATCTTTGTAACTCTTTATGTGAAACTTTGCAGCAACCCTTTCTTTAGGGAGCAGTATAACCCACATGAAATTATTCATTATCATCTGTAGTCTTGTTTTCTGGCAGGTGGCAAAGAAAGATTTGGGGCTCTGGAATCAAAACTAGTTTCGAATTCTATCAGCTCAGTAACTAGGTAATATGGAACAATCTAACCTTTTCAAATCCCAGTTTTCTCATCTGTGAAATAAGGTTAACAGTATCTACTTCATAGGATTATTGTAAAGGTTAGAAATAACTTGTGGGAAGTTCTATCTCGAAGGCTTCTACTGACTATTGATTTTATTAAAATAGAAAGTGTCTGAACAAGAGTAGACATTTAGAAAAGGCGATTTCCTTCCATCCTGAGCCACCACATTAGCTTGCTGAGGTTGGCATGGTCGAGTCATTACTCCAGTAATAGGTCAGATGACTGAGGGGACACTTCACTATAACTATGATATGTGTCTGGGCACGTGTTACTCATGTTCCTCTGTTACCATTTCCAAAACTCCCCTCTATCTCCTTGGGGTTTTTTTTCCCCTACCATCATGTGCTTTTCAAATATCAGTTTGCCAAGTAGTCCTTAATAAACACCCGTTCATCTTAAGAGTGCAAAGCCTTCGTAACTGAACCCAGTATCTATTTCATTTCAAATAAGGCTGAAGTGGAATTTTCATGTTTGCACTTGGAGCCGTCATTCTGGATGCGTGAACTGAGCCTTGTGTTATTTCCTTAGTAACAAAAGAGATAACTGGGGATTTACCTAAGGAATGGAAAATAATCTCAAATTGTTTAAGGACATTTATGTATATAAGAAGACAGAATGCCACATTTTTCTAATTTCTCTGTGTGTGGAAGTTCAGACTTTTCTACCTGCAAAATACACATGCACATAAAAAACTATATTTTTCTGGAAATTCTAAAATTCATTATTTGAAATCAGTGAGCTTAAAATGTCAAGTCAGCAATTTCTTTCTTATCTTTAAATTGTATTAAGATTTAAGAAACATCTCAACCATCAAGTCCGTGACTTAGTTTCAAAAAATGTTTCCTGCTTGTGTATCTTTTTTCTAACAGTTTTCAAAGGACATTTGAATACATTATTTCTTTTCCTCTCCTTTCAATTCTTTCTTTCTTTTTTCCCTCAGAAAAAAATGTTTTAATCTTTTCTCCTTGAACTTTGCTTTTTGGTTTGGCCGAACACCATACAAATGAATGCCGTATGAACTAAACACTTTGGCCCACTGAAAGCTCAGGCTTAAGTAGATTGCTTAATATTTACCAAGTGCTCCCAGACTTCAGGCACATTCAGCCAGCTCAGGAGTCTTGCGTTTGGCATGAGTTGAATTCTAGCCAATTTATTTTTAGATTAGGGAATGTTGGAATGGTCTTAGAAATCGAGTCAAAGCATTCTCTACATAAGGACTTTCAGAGTCCTGGGGACACGTTTGCATGACATGTGGTCACTTCCTACAGTGTTTTTGGACTCCTAAATTCTACAATCTCACTGGATAAAGTTCTTAACCAGTTTAAAGTCAAAGTGGTCCTTGACTACTCACCTCCAGGAAATAGGACGTGTTAAACGTTGATTTATTTCCCATCACTATAATACTTCAGAAGGTCCAACTCTTCAACAAATGATTATCTAAGAAGTGGTATCAAGTTCTCTAAAAATTAAAAATTCTGTAACCACAGGGACCAAAAAATAGTTGACTTTGGAGTTTTTCCTTCATTTTCTCATTGGCTCCCAGAAACTGCCCTAGTCCAAACTACACACGATATAGCTCCATTCCTAGATTTTAACTGTTACATTTATGATTTCCCAAGGAAGGTCCAAATGTATTAAAACAACGATAGAGTGGGTCATAAATTTTTATGAGCTGTAATGTCAAGGTGGTCCTACATTTATGTCTCCTTCCTACCAACTTCTTGGTTGTGATCTTGGGCAAATGAGACATTTTTAAACTTAATGCTCAACATTTGTTAAAGCAGGATAATTATAGCACCTATCTTTTAGAGTTGCTGCAAGGATTAAATCCATTTATTTACTCATTTCCAAAAGTGTTTCTCAAATGCCAGCTATGTGCCCAGCATTTTCTAGGCACTAGGAATACAGAAATGAACAAAATAAAGAGAACCTCTGCTTTCATGAAGCATGCCTTTCAGTGGATGAAGGAAGTAAAAATTAAAATCAATGAGTAAAATTTTGGATGTCAGAATAGACAGAGAATGAAAAACAGCACGGGGGGGCGAGGAGTGAAAAATAACAATTTCTCAAGCGATCCTGATGCCTTGAGGAAGGGGGCCACATTTTGTACAGCAAGGATGTAGGGGACAGCATGCTACACTTTAGCTCTGTGACCCTTGCACAGCTCAGTGCATCACTGAGCTGTAGTGTTCTTCGCTATAATAGGGGCATAACAGTTCTCACCCTTGAAGTGCTGTTGGGGTTCAGTACAACAGTAAGCATATGTGACGTGCCTGATACAATAGATATTCATTATGTGCTGCTAGGATCACTGGAATTTAGACAAGAAGGGGATCACTGAGGAAGGTGTGCGGGGAATTAGCAGGGCTTGTCTTTAGGAGTCTTGGAAATAAGGCCATGGGTCAATAAAAAGAACAGTCAGCCCTTGTGTTCTTCAAAATAACTGGTTGAATTTCACTATTTAAGCAATTTTAAATGGACTGGTCTGAGAAGGCCTCCCTAAGAAGGTGATGGGTATGAAGCTTTCTTTCTGGAACAAGAGTTTCCTACCTCAGGCACACAGTGCAGACAGAAGCTTCATGTTTGAGGAGCCGCAGAAGTTTCTGCAGGCCAGAGGGGATGGTCAGAGAGATAAGTAAGGAGGGGAAATGGGCAGTTGTTGCAGGTAGAGCTTTGCAGGCTGTCAAAGGGATTTTGTCTCTTATGCTTAGGAAAATGGGAGCCACTGATATGTTTTAAGAAGAGGAGAGCAAGACCTGGCTTCTGTTTTAAAAGAACCAGTGTTGGGGCACCTGGGTGACTCAGTCGGTTAAGCGTCTGCCCTTGGCTCAGGTCATGATCCTGGGGTCCTGGGATAGAGTCACTCATCAGGCTCCCTGCTGATGGGGAGCCTGCCTCTCCCTCTCCTGCTGTTCCCCTGCTTGTGCACCTCCCTCTCTCTCTTTCTCTCTCTGTCAAAAAAATTAAAAATAAATAAGTAAATAAAAATAAAAGAACCAGTGTGGTTGCTGTGTTGAGAATGAATAGGATACAACATGTAAGACATTTAGCACAGTGTGTGGCCCATGGTAAACATTTGGTAATTATGACTGCTGCTGTTATCAGTGATGGTAATATCATCATTGTCATCATCACCATCATCGTCATCATTATTTATTTTGATGTCGATGCTTCCTGTGACTCCTTAATCACCATGAGACAAATGCAACGATATGGGCTGTTAGTCTTAGATTCAGGACCCTCTATTCCTTTGCACCCAAATCACATCAGCAAATTCTACAACTGGGGCACTACTCAGAACCTCATCAGCTATGTGGCTCGAGTCCCCAGTACCTCAACCACCCCAGCATGGCTTCACGGAGGCCCTCACTATGTATTAGTCCAGGCAAATGAGTTCAGACATGAGCCCCCAGTGGTGTGGAAACCAGAGAGAAAACTTTTCTTCTCGCCATGATATTTTTTGTAGAAACCTTTATTTCTGGTCCCCACTTTTCTTCTTGCATCTCATTTTCTTGGTTTTACTTCATCTCTAAACAGTGTTCAGACCTGGGGGGGGGAAATCATGACCATAGTGCCTTGTCCTCATACAGCAGCTCTTTTCCTCAGAATACCTTCTGCCCCCTCTTGTTGTGTGACACATTCCCTGGCTCTGTTGGCATAGCCAGGCATAGCATAGAACACAAAGTTAGCCACCGATTTATCACTCTCCAAGTTCTGGCAATCTCTAGTCCAGGCTGTATATTATATACACTGTCAGAAATGATACTGTGACTCCTTTTTATGCAATTATTCCTGCTTGTTTTTTCCAAGGGTATCAGTAGTGGTGGCATGTATAATAATCAGACTTTGGGGGGGTCATGGACCTCCAAGTGAATGACCTTAAATCTATTGAGCATGTTATATCCCTTAATAGACACACACCTACAGACAGACACACCCAAACATGGGTGCATGCACAAGCAGCCTGCAGATGTGATTTATTTTACTTGCACATGTTTTTTTTTTTTAATCTAGATTTGTTGACAGTCATAATTATAAAAATCTGGGTTTTAAGTTTCTTCTTCAAAAATCAGAACATTTGGCACTCCTCCACCCAAATTTCTCCATAGCAACCATCAGCTGGAGCTGTAGGAGCCAACCCAGTGGTGTTCAACCTTGACTGCACAATAGAATCACATGAGGCCCTTTTTCAAAAAATACCGATGCCCAGCCCCACGGCAGACCAATTAAAGCATCATTTGCAACAATAGCAACAGCAGTTCAGATTCTATCAATAGGATGGAATTCATATTTGTGCAAGAAACTACCTTGGAAAGAGAGGTGATATAAAAAAAATTCATGTTGCAGACATCAAACATGCATACAAATGATAAACAAGTATGCAAGCTATAAGATACACTTTGTATCAATGAGCTACATAGAGCAATAGTTCTAACTTAGCTGAATGTTAAAACCACATGAAGAGCTTTGAAAAATCCCAGTGCCAAAGTTGTACCCCAGACCAATGAAACTGGAATTGAGATAGGAGAAAGGAACTCAAAAAATCAGTATTTTTAAAGCTCCCTCATAGGATTGCAATGTGCAGGATCATTGCAGGACCTGGGGTACAGAGCTGTGCTTCTCAACTGTAAGAGGAACAACTATCACTTCCGGTTCTTGATGCACTAGGTCTGGGCTGAGGTCTGAAGTTGTAACAATTCCCAAGTGATCCTGATGCCTTGAGGAAGGGGGCCACATTTTGTGCAGCAAGGATGTAGGGGACAGCATGCTACACTTTAGCTCTGTGACCCTTGCACAGCTCAGTGCATTACTGAACTGTAGTGTTCTTGGCTATAATAGGGGTATAACAGTTCTCACCCTTGAAGTGCTGTTGGGGTTCAGTACAATAGTAAGCGTATGTGAAGTGCCTGATACAATAGATATTCATTATGTGCTGCTGGGATCGCTGGAATTTAGACAAGAAGGGAATCACTGAGAAAGGTGTGTGGGGAATTAGCAGGGCTTGTCTTTAGGGGTCTTGGAAATAAGGCCATAGATCAATAGAAAGAACAGTCAGCCCTTGTGTTCTTCATAATAACTGGTTGAGTTTCACTATTAATTCTCAAAACATGTACTTTTCATTTTAATTTCTTTCTGCCTTTATGCAAAATTGCTGCCAAATAACAAGTTTTTAAAAACTGACAAATTAGAGTTGACTTTCTGTGCTGCTGCCACCCTCGGGTAGAGACAGCAGCAGGTTGTCCAGCAGCCAGGAGGAGGAGGCAGGAAGAATGGATGAAGAAAGCCAGTCCTGCCGAGGGTGTGGCTAACCCCTTGTACACTGGAACAGAATGCAACTCAACTGAAAATTTCATTTAAAAAATGAAATACTCTCCAGTTCTGCATCATGTCAGTGTTTACAGGGATAGAAGTGATGGAAGTAGAAAGAATATTGTAGGAAAGTCGTAAGTAATTAAACTAATGTGGGAAAGTTGTCTAGTTTTCTACTAATAGAAGATATAATTTTCAAACAGGGCTACAAAGTCTTTGACCTTCTCCCCATAAGAGGGGGAGCGGATCTGGGAAGGCTTGAATTTGGGTGGCTTGTGACTGCTTTCACCTCTAGTGTATTGTGAAAGAGACACGATGTGACTTCTGAGACTGTGAAGAATACAGAAATCCAGGCAGCTTCTTCTTTGTTCTCTGGAGATTCCCTCTCTGATCCTTCAGCCTCCCTCTCAGAATTCCAGCTACCCAAAGCTGTCCTGCTAGGGAGGCCACATCTAGGTGAATGTAGGAGACAGTCCCAGCTGAGCTTGGTCTTCCTATCACTCCTGCCAAGATGTCATACCTGGAGTGAAGCTATCTTGTCCCTCTAGGCTAGCCCAGCCACCAGCTGAATGTCCCTGAGTGTCCTCAATTAACAGTACATGAAAGCAAACAAACCATACAGGAAAGCAGAAGAATTAACCAAGCCCTGTTTGAATGCTCAACCTACAAAATCGAGAGATGTAATAAAATGGTTATTGTTTTAAGCCACTAACTTTTGGGATGGTTTGCTTCACATTAGTGGATAAATGGAAAAATAAATAGTTTTAGTTTTGGTATAAGAGTCCTCTTAACTCTTCCCATTGTAGAAAATTAAATTTTATTTGTGTGTGTCAAGGAAGTTGAATGAGCATAAAGGACATTCAAAACTCAAGAAAGATGGGTTCTTGTACCAATGTCGTTTCTTCCTAAATTAACCTATAAAGTAATCAACCTCAGTAAAATAGTAGCAGAATTTTTTGGAGGGAGGTTTGACTGGTTCTGTGGCTTTCCAGTGTTCTTTGGAGAGACAATGATGTGAGAGTTGATAGGAAAATCATGGTGGAAAGAGGACAAAGAGAAGGGTCCAGTCTTACTCAGATGTTAAAATACACCATAAAGCAGAGAGAATTAAGATAAATTAGTACGAACACAGGAAAAGGCAGGCAAATTAGCAGAACAGAACTGAGACCAGATATAGAGGTAAATATTTATGGGAATTTGGTATACAATAATGATGGCATTCAGAACAATGAAAAGAGGATGGATTATTCTTTAATTAAAGTTGGGTCAACTGACTAACTATTGGGGAAAAAATAACAAAGTTGAATACATAGCCACTGCTTATGCCAAAATAAATTCCAAATGAATCAAAGATTCCAGTGTAAAAACAAACCATGAAAGTACCAGACAAGTTTTTAAAAATAACTCTGGACTGCATAAGGCCTTTCTAGGCAAGACACGAAACTCAAAAGCCATAAAGGACAGATGTTAATGTGAGTACCTATTAACTGAACTATCTTTAAATGCAAAAAAGAAAAATTTCATCAGCAAAGTCAAATAACAAACACATATAGCAAACCACATTGGAAAATATAGTAGTAACAAAATGACAAATTAAAGCTCTTCTAGCTTCATGAATCAATTAAAAAAAAACTTCATGAATCAATAAAAAAAGACCAATCGTCAAATAGTAAAATGTGCATGCGTTCATTCATTTATTCATCACATATTTGCTGAGCACCTACTAGGAGCCCCTCTCTATCCTCTGTGCTGAGGACACGGCAGTGAATAAAGTGAGATCTTCACAAGGGGGTTGCATCCTACTAGGAAGATACAAATGACAAAAAATGAACAAATACATCCCATTTCAGGCAGTGACCAAATGAGGCAGAGGAAGCTAAAACAAAGCAAGAGGGAAAGGAGTTGCTAAAGTAGAAAGTTTTCAGAAAAAGAAACAAGTGAGAGAAGTTTATGAAAAGATGCATACAGTTAAAATATATTCAATTGCTTGTCGTATCAAGAACAGCAAGCAACCTAAAAGTACATCATTAGGGAAATGGTTTAGTAAATTACAAATGGAATACATATAGTGGGGAACAATGTAACCCATTTAGAAGAAGAAAGTACATTTGATCATAGCACTATGGAAGGAGTTCAATTCAAGAGCCAAAGAAAACGAGCAAGAACAATTTGTAAGACGATCCTTCTTCTATAAAGATAAAAGATAGATACACATGCATGTATGCAAGGAACATTTCCAGGTTATTAACTCGGGCTTTACCCTAGAGAATAAGTCAGCTCTACAGAAATTCACTTTCCATGGTATACTCTTGAACTTAAAAAAAAGTTTAAGTTGCACATATGTTTTATCTCTAGCCTAACAGTAAAAGATACAGAGATTCCAGTCCTGGCACAAGTTTAAAACTGAGAAAGTCACTTCATCTTTCTGCTTCTCGCTTTCCCCAACTGTAAAAAAGAGGAATTTAAATGAAATTATCTCTAAACATTCCTTTAAGCTCTGAGATTTCAAGACTGAAATATTGGTGTTCTTTGTATATTATTTTCTCTAAGATTAAGGGAAAAAAAACACGAAAGCAGCTAGAATAAAAAACTATAAAATTGATTCGGGGCAAATCAGCAAATTTTGTTTGATCTCAATCTATAGGCCAAGTGCTACAAAGCAAATAAGAGCCTTATGTTTTGGTTAAATTATTGACAATAAGTCACTGAGAATAGTAGCTGGATGCTGAAATTCTTTAAGTATAAAACTCCTTATGCTATTAAAGGATAACTGATTCTAGGTCTTTCCATTCCTGTACCCCATTTCCTAAGAAGAAATGTTTTAGGCTTGTGGCAATCAGAGCCAGGCTTTTCTGGGAGGCATCCGACATGAGTTCAGGATAAGAAAAGCCTCAAGTATGTCTGTGTTTGTTCTTTCTGGTTTTCATTTTCAATTGACACCATCATATCTGACTCACCCTTCTAGTGACTTTTGGACCATGAAATCCCATTGGGTTGAATTTTTATGAATCATATCATCTTGAAGTGGTAATTTCAGAGCTATTTATTGTATAATGATTTAAGTTATTTTGGCTGAGTTGTAAAAACTCCTTTTAAGAATTTACCTCAGGGGCACCTGGGTGGCTCAGTGGGCTAAAGCCTCTGTCTTCGGCTTGGGTCATGATCCCAGGGTCCTGGGATAGAGCCCCACATCAGGCTCTCTGCTTGGCAGGGAACCTGCTTCTCCCTCTCTCTCTGCCTGCCTCTCTGCCTACTTGTGATCTCTGTCTGTCAAATAAATAAATAAATAAATCTTAAAAAAAAAAAAAAAGAATTTACCTCAGCAGTAGTCATAGCTTGGAGGTGCTTGAGTAACAAGCAAAAGAATGTCCCTTTTCACATCCCTCTGGAAGTTGGGGTGGCAGCCACTGAAGGGCCTTTGGTGGTTAAAAGGGCACCATTTCTGAAGCACTAAAGCTTTGTGAGATCTCTGGTGTCCTCTCGAGGCCTTTACATCAGCTTTTCTTCTCTGGGGAGCCCGCAAGTAGTCTTCGAGGGGGTCCATAAGCCTTGGCAGGACTGCATGTAGGACTGTAGATGCAGGCAAGAACAACTTTCTGGAATTAAATCCAAGCAACAACAACCACAGAGATGCCATGTTAGGCTCAAAAAGGGATGTATGACCCCCAACAAAGATTAGGGACCCACCTCCTATCAGTATCGCTGAGGACTGCTTGTCGTCTCCAGCATCTGACCACAGTGCCACGCTGGCGCTCTTTCAGGCACCTGAGGAGGGGAGTGGGGCCTTGACTAACCTTAGCTTGGAAAGACCATATGAGTGGAAGAGGCCTGAGCTTAAATCCTACTTCTCACCAACTTGCCTTGGCACCTTGGGAAACCTTATTTGGTCACATGGAGCTTCAGTTTTCTCATCTTTTTTTTTTTTTTTTAAAGATTTTTATTTATTTGACAGACAGATCACAAGTAGGCAGAGAGGCAGGCAGAGAGAGAGGAGGAAGCAGGCTCCCTGCTGAGCAGAGAGCCCAATGTGAGGCTCGACCCCAGGACCCTGGGATCATGACCTGAGCCGAAGGCAGAGGCTTTAACCACTGAGCCACCCAGGTGCCCCTTCAGTTTTCTCATCTTAAAAATGGGCCTCACTGGGGCACCTGGGTGGCTCAGTGGGTTAAGCCTCTGCCTTCAGCTCAGGTCATGATCTCAGGGTCCTGGGATAGAGCCCCACATTAGGCTCTCTGCTCAGCAGGGAGCCTGCTTCCCCCACTCTCTCTTTCAGCCTGCCTCTCTGCCTTCTTGTGATCTCTGTCTGTCAAACAAATAAATAAATCTTAAAAAAAAAAATGGGCCTCATTATACTTCAGTCTTCTGGTCGAAGGTGCTAAAATAGTGTGCCACTGAAAACCTTGGTCTTAGAGAAGCAGGCCAGCAGCCTTGGCACCTACGTGTTAGAAATATAGAATAACAGGTTCCACTCAGACATCTTTTTTTTTTTTTTTTTTTCCATTTATAGCATATTCACAGAATATGCTATTTTATTTTATTTTATTTATTTTTTTTTTTTTTTTTTTTTATAATTTTTTATTTTTATAAACATATATTTTTATCCCCAGGGGTACAGGTCTGTGAATCACCAGGTTTACACACTTCACAGCACTCACCAAATCACATACCCTCCCCAATGTCCATAATCCCACCCCCTTCTCCCAAACCCCCTCCCCCCGGCAACCCTCAGTTTGTTTTGTATTTACCCTAAAGATACAAATGTAGTGATCCACTCAGACATCTTGAGTCGGAATCTGAATTTTAACAGGATCCCCACATAGTCTAGATTAACTAGTATTTAAATTATTGCTTAAAATAAGGCTTTTGACACGTGTCTGAGTGTAAAGATGGATTAACTTTCAAGTTCCGGTTTTCCTTTTTGCCATATTCCCAGTTTTCTGATTAGCTAACCGGCATTGTCTACAGTCAAAAGAGCATTTTATTTCCAAAAGGTGCCATTTAGAGAATGATTTGCTTGCAGGTTGCAAAAATGCACTAGCAAATGCAGTATATTCTAAGCAAACCCTCTGAACAAACTTGCCCCAGGGTACAAATGACATTCACCTTGCAGTATGTTAGAGGGTTGTCCTAAAGTGGGAGGGACTGGGAAACAGGTCTTGGGAAGCCCTGCAGATCATAGATTCCTGGGACAGATGTCCTCAGAGTTCTGTCTTCAAGCCAAGTATCAAATGCAAACAAATAAATTATGAGAAACACCATCATTCTCCTCACCCCAGAAAGCAGCAATGCCAGTCACAAAACTCAAGTTTAGGAGCTTTCAGAAAAGACTCCTGTCTACATCATAATCGCTGAGATTATTGAAGCTCCCCCAGATCCCCAAGCTTCCTCTGGAATTGGGCTGTGCGTGTGTGTGTGTGTGTGTGTGTGTGTGTATCTTGTGCATATCCTTTCTCCCTCCCGTTGAATGCACTGAGCCTCGCCTCCCAGTTGACCACACCCCAGATGGCCCTACTCTCTGATAGGGCTGGAGAAGAATCCCAAAGTGGAAAAAATGGTGTTTCTGTACCATTAAATCTCTGTTCCCCACCTTGCTGTCTTTTTTTGCCCTCCCTCTTAAATGCTTCAGCACACATTTCCTAAGAACAAGGCCAGTTTCCTGCATAATCACAACATAGTCTTTAAACCTAGGAAATCCAACAATGACATGATCCTATCAATCAACATTCCATCACGCTTTGCTGATTGTCCAATAATATTCTTTTATTTTTTTAAGATTTTATTTATTTATTTGACAGACCCAGATCACAAGTAGGCAGAAAGGCAGACAGAGAGAGAGAGAGGAGGAAGCAGGCTCCCCGCCGGGCAGAAAGCCAGATGTGCGGCTTGATTCCAGGACCCTGGGATCATGACCTGAGCCAAAGGCAGAGGCTTTAACCCACTGAGCCACCCAGGTGCTCCCAATAATATTCTTGATAGCAATTTTTTTCCCAATTAGGACTCATTCGGTAGTATCATGCTGAATGCAGTTGTCTCTATTCTGAACCAGTTCCTTGCCTTTGTTTCCTGACCTTGACAGTTTAGGAGGGTACAGGTCAGTTCTGCTTGGATTTCTGATGTTTCCTCAATGTTGGATTCAGGTAGTAAGTTTTTGGAAGGAAGGAATATCACAGTAGTGATCTTGTGTCCTTTTCGGTGCGTTGTATCAGGAATCATGATGTTGGTTTATTCCGCTATTGGTAATGATAGTTTTGGGATCACTTGGATAAGGTGCTAATACCTTGAAACTGTAAAAATACCATTTTCCTTCTCAAATGTTCGCCTACTAATGTTAGCATCCAGTGATGGTTTTCCAACTTCATCATTCCTTCTGTATTTATTAGTGGGCATTGAACTCTGAAGAGCTTTCACTTTTCTCCTGTTTATTGATCCATGGATTTATTTATAACAGTATGACTTAAAGAGAAATCCCTGACCCTTAGATCTTGAGCCTTCTGTGATCTTCCCCCACCAAGAATCACTGAGAACCACCCAGAGCTTCCAGGGAGTGGGTTTGGAGCTTCCTAGGGTGGGGACATGGGAGGGTAGGTGAGCGTGGAAATCTTCACAGCCATAGGGAATTTTTACTCTTATTCCCAAACCAAAGCCTTTTGGCTTCCTTCACTTTTACTCACAGGTTGACACTGTCATCCTGTCTTCGAGATCAGACACCCAGACAGATCCCACCATTATGGGCCAAATGTAGTAGTAAAAGTTTTAGTCTAAATGCTGGACGATGTTCCAAAGTGTTGAAGAAGTTTATCTTCCCATTATAAACTAGAAAACACGATGAATAAATCCTAGTATCTCTTTAAGATTCACGTGTTTTTCCAAAGTAAACATGTTTCTATCCAATTTGTGACAGCATCCGAAGTTGCTTTATAACTCTCTGCTTAGAAACTTGGAGAAACTTGGAGGCCATCTCCTAGGTGCTGTGCCTGTCCATATTACTGAGAAATTGTCTAAAAAATTTAGTAAGGTTTAGCAGGGGATTGTGGTTGCTTCATTACCAAAATCTCAGTATATATAATTTGCTACATGGACCAGCTTTGTTAGATTGTGCTTTATTTAAATTAAGAATTTTTTAAATGAACTTCTTAATTAAGTGGCTTGCAAGTAGCAAGGTTGTATAGTGGGGTTCTCATTTCCTTTTTTCCAATATAGAATTACCTGTCAAATGTATAAATTCAGAAATAAATGATTAAACATTATCCTGTCCTCTTCCCCTCTACATCTGCTAGTGCAACAGTGAGCCTTTCCTGGTAGACCATACTGACAGGCATGGTTCAGGAAAGTGACAAAGTAACCAGAAACCACATGAAAAATGGAGATGCTTCAGCATCTGTTACATAATTGTTAAAATAATTGTGACTACCCTGTGGTCGTAGCTTGAATACGGCAGCTTCATTTCTTTGGGCTGCCTTCATTTTCTTTTCAAAGCACTATAGAGACTACTCTTGCTCACTTTTGCCTATGGCCAGCTGGACACAAGGACTGGGGATTTATGCCGAGGGAATTCATGAACGTGTGTGATGTTCACATTAACTGTGCAGGCTTTCAGCTGGGCCAACTAAAGCTTTAATGTAATTTATAAAGTAGAGCTTTAAATTAGTCCTTACAGCCCATGTGAAAAATATACATATATAAGAAAAAGAGTTTTCTTTAAAACGTGGTCTTCCTTCATGCAGATATGTCCGGAGGCTAAGAAGCCGTGTTTCATTTCTACTTTGCCTGAGATTCAGTGGTCTATCCGGTCTTCCTTTACTCTGTGTGAAGCTAGAAATTTAACTCCCCAAATTGTCATTTGAGAGAAAATGGACAAAGTTTCCAGATATTTATGAATCAATGCATGAATAAAATAGAATTTATAAAGAAAATGCATCATTACTTTTTTTTAACAATGGCTTTTATTTACCTAGTTGTAAAAGCAATCCCTGCCTTTGGTGGAAGCTTTGAACAACAAGAAAATAATAAAGACATTTAATATTCATCCTTGATTTCACTAGGCACTGTTTGTAGTTCCTTGTAACACTGTGGAGTGTTTCTATGAATCTTTCTCTATGCATATATAATATTTACCCTTACGCTTACAAAATGGTTGTATTCATATTTTGTATATGTAGTTTTTTGAGCTGCTTTTATTTAACATGTTATTATGAGTATTTCTCATGTTGTGGTTTGTAAGTACTAGTCTCAATGGCTGCACAAGTACTTTTTAAAGTATTCCCCCCAGTTTGGAACTTGCAGGCCGCTTCTGATTTCATACTACTAAGACAAATACTTCTGTAGACATCGGTGCCTGAAAATCATAGTCTGTATTTTTTGGTTATTTCCCTGGAAGGCATCCATGCTTTCTTAGAGCTAAAGTAGAAACAAAGCTTAGGATCCATTTCCTAGAAAAGAAGTGATCCATTCCAGCCCTGTTAAATTCCTTGTCATTTGTGACTCTTTTTCGCAAAAGGAATGATCAGTCAAGTTCACATCTGTCTTTGGCCCACAACCTTGTCCTCACAAGGACAGCATTACCAAATTGTACCATAGGGGTTGGCCCAAACCATGTTTTCCTTTCTTTGGGTGTGGAAAATAAGCCAGGATGGCACTTGCCCAACAGTGATCCAAGAATCTTTTGTAGAGAAAGTTATGTTCAAGAAAACAGTTTTAAAATGCAAGTTTTATTAAGGTGAACTTTGTTCCTGCATCAGAAGGATTGTTTATTCTGACATGCCCAGACGCGTTCCTTCCAACATGTTTGCTAGCTCTTCTTTAGACACAGTCTCAATGACCTGAGAAAGACTTTACACCCTGAAGAGAGAGATAAAGGAAACTCAAGACCATGAACTCCTTTATCACAGCAATGCACATAGATGCTCACACCATTCTTCACTGTCAATTGCAGAACTCTTTGTTCCTCTTTCAAAAAGTGTCTTTGTGTTTCTCAGAATGAGCTGGCTCTGTCTCTCCCAGCTTTCGGAAATGCAAAAGAACTTCATGGAAAGCAAGAGTATATGTAGTCCCTGTAAGGTTAGAGGTGAGCTTCTGTCACTTCGTCCCAGTTGCCATCTGCTCTCATGTACCCTGGTGCCGCAGCCATTGTTACGGTGGTGGGACAGGAAGTGTCTCTTACAGGTTATTGAGCTTCCTGTTCCCAGAGAAGCACAACCCAGCCCCGTTGGAGGATCTTTTCTCTCCTGGCTTTGCTCCGACTGATTTACGACATGACTTTGAAAGCATTAAGGACTTGTTCTGGAAAAGATCATGACAACTTATAAAGATACGTACACTATAATACGTTAATATAAATTAGAAAAGAAAAAGAACAAGAAGGCAAACAAGGATGGGCACTAAAAAGGAGCCAGAGGTTAGGTTAATATGCAAAACATATACCATGATTCATTTAGTAGTATTCTATCAAATGCTTAATATTTGCCAGGAACTCTGGACATTTTTTTTTAAGATTTTATTTATTTATTTGACACAGAGAGAGAGAGGGTTTGAGAGATCACAAGTAGGCAGAGCAGCAGGCAGAAAGAGAGGGGGAAGCAGGTTCCCTGCTCAGGAGAGAGCCTGATGCGGGGCTCAATCCCAGGACCCTGAGACCATGACCTGAGCCGAAGGCAGAGGCTTTAACCCACTGAGCCACCCAAGCGTCCCTTTCTGGACATGTTTCTTAAACTTAGTTGCAACACATTGATGATCCATGACTCCATCTAGTAAGTGGTCACATTTTTAATGAAATGGGATGTGAAGGTTAGAACAGAGTAGACTAGAAAATATCACAGGGCATTACTCTAAGGACATTATTTACTAACAATGTATGTTTCAAGTTTATGTGTGTGTTTGTGCATTGGGCCATGATATAAAATGTGTTTATCATGGTCATAATAAAAGAAAGTGTGAAAAACCCTGCCCTACAAGTGTGCACATACCTAGAGTTGAATTTTCTAGAAGCCAATGAGAAGAGGGAAGACATTAATTACACAATTTTTGCTGCTCATTTCCTGCAAGAAGAACAATTTTCCCTATTCTTCCTAAAGAGAAAAAGTGAATAACATACTCTACAACTCCTTTACACAAAACCCTGGTAACTTAAAGCTGTTTCTTTCAGCCTCATGACCCTTCCCCCACCCCGTATTGGTGACAGCATTGTTTTACACTTTGCAAGATGTCTGAAATTTCCCCTGATGTATGCTATATGTCCCATCAGAATTCCTTACCATGCCTGACTGTGTTCTTATTAATACTAAGTAGGAAACACACATGTGATATTTCTTAAACTTTTCATAAATAAACTTATGCTTTGAAGCAGAACATGCTTATACTTTACATTAAAACACATACATACATTCTATTAAGAATGGTAGTCACTTCCCAAGACGGTTTCATGGACCATTAATGTGTTGCAATTAAGTATGCAAATTGTTAACATACAGCTTGAAAAGTTTTCACAAAGCACATATACCTACTTAACCACTAGTTAGATCATGAAATGGAACACTGACAGGAAGGACACCCTCTCCATGCCTTCATTCATGCTCTCCCCAAAAGACTGAACTCTTCTTAAACTAGAGATTAATTTTGCTTTGTTTTGAACTTTATATAAAAGCCTCATGTATGTATGCATTTCTGGGTCTGACGTATTTTGTTCAATATTATGTTTGTGAGATATTCCGTCATTGGTGACTTATTTTCCATTGTATACATATTCCACTCAAGTGTGATGAATATTTTAATTCTTTCCAGCTTTTGGCTATTGTGAAAAGGGCAGCTCTGGGCATTTTTGTATGGGTTATTAATGAACATGTGTACACACTTACATTGGCTTTGAGGATGGAATTTCTGGTTCATAACTATATATTCAGTTTCAATGGATACTGTAGAAAGGTCAAAGTGAGTATATTCTCACCAGCGGGGTGTAAGACTTCCTATTTCTTCCTATTTCCTATTTCTCCTATCTTCTCCAACACTAGATATTGGCAGTATTTTAGCCATCTGGTGGAGTGTATAGATACTTGCTTGTGTTTAATATGCATTCTGTGTATTCTATTGTTGGCCACAATGTTCTAAATAAAGTCAAATTTAGTAATCATATTATCCAGATCTATACCCTAATTTGTCTTAAAAAGAACATTCTACTAGTCACTGAGAGAGGTGCATTGAAATCTTCTACTTCCTATTTGGATTTCCTTGATAAATGAGGAGGTTGAGCACTTTTTTACATGCTTGTTTACATTTGAATATCCTCTCATGTGAGAATACCAAGTCTTTGGCTATTTTTTATTGGATTATCCTTTTTCTTATGGATTTATAGGAACTTTATATGTATCTTGAATATGATTCCTTTGTCAGCCATATATATAGCAAATATTATTTTGCACTTCTCAGTCTTATAATGGTGAGCAGAAATTCCCAACATTAATTACTTATTTTCCCTTTATTGTTCCTCATTTCTGTTTTTATCTTGCTTCTTTTTTATCTCCTTTTTCCCTTATTGTTAGTGCTTTTTGTGTCATGTTTAAGAAAACTTTGTTACTTAAAAATCATTATTACATTTCCCTATGTTACACTGAGACCAACAATCTACATGGAATTGATTTTTCTGTGTCCTGCGAAGTCAATGATATTACCACTACTTATTATTCAAAGCCGTCCCTGTCTTGCTGCAATGCGGGATCATCTTTAATGACCAGTGATAATATATGGGTTCTAGACTCTTTTTTGAATTCTTTGATTTATTTGTTTATCCTTGTGTCAATGGCATACTATGACGGTTAATGTAGATTCATAATATGAAACTGGTGGTATTAAATTCTCACATGTTCTTTCCAATGTTGCCTTCTTAGCTCATTGCTTTTCCACATAAATTGTAGCATTAGTTGGCTAACTTCCACTAAAAAATGCTTATGTGATTTTGATAGGGATTATATTGAACTAATTTGGAGAGAATCAGTATCTTGACTCTTGACAGTACTGATTCTTCCAATCTATAACTGTGTACTTCTTTTTTACTTTCAGTAAGCTAAGTGCAGCTTTCTGGGTAGAGGTCTCTCATATCTTTATATGATATCTAATTTTTATATATCTTATATTTTATGTTAATATAAATTTGATAATTTACTAGATTTTATTTTCTAACTGCTTGTTATTGCTATATAGCAATCTAATTGAATTTTGTACATTGATCCTATATCCAATGACCTCGCTAAATTCACTTATTAGTTTTAATAGTTTCTTTTTGATGTTTTGGGCTTTCTTATACAAATTATAATATCAGATTATAATCATAATTATACCCATGGTTCTATCTCTTCTTTTTGTTCAGTTTTTTCCCCCTTATTTTATTATTTTTTTAAAGATTTTATTTATTTATCAGAGAGAGGGGGGGAGAGAGCGAGCACAGGCAGACAGAATGGCAGGCAGAGGCAGAGGGAGAAGCAGGCTCCCTGCCGAGCAAGGAGCCCGATGTAGGACTCGATCCCAGGACGCTGGGATCATGACCTGAGCTGAAGGCAGCTGCTTAACCAACTGAGCCACCCAGGCGCCCCTTTTTTCCCCCTTATTGCCGTAGCTAGGACCTCTAGCATAATAATGTTTAATAAAGATGGTTATAGATGATATCTTTGAATGTTTCCTAGTCTTAAGAGAAAACTTGCAGTATTTATCATTAAGATGTTACAGGTTTTATCAGACTGAGAAAGTTTCCTTCTAATCCTAGTTTGCTGAGAGTTTTTATCATGGATGGTTATGAATGATAGCAAATGCTTTTTTCCATATCTATTGAGATAATCATATGCTTTTTTCCACTTTTCTGTTAATAGGATGCTTTACATTGACTTTTGAATATTAAACCAACATTCTATTTCTAGGATAAATTCCTCTTGCTTATAATGTGGTGTGACTTAAAAAACAACTCAGGATTCATTTTGCTAATATTTTGTTTAGTATCTTTCCCCTAAATTCATATGGGGTATTAGTTTATAAAATTATGTTTTGTAATGTCCTTGCTGAGTTATGGGATCAAGACTACAATGACCTCATAAAATGAGTTTCATATAATGAATTGAGATATGATCCCTTTTTATCTATATTATGGTTGAACTATGTAAGACTGGTGTGGTGTTCCCTTAAGTGTATGGTAAAGTTCACCAATAAAGCAGTTCAAGACTGGAGAATATTTTGTGAGAAAGTTTTTAAGTTCAAAAAAGTCAGTTTCTTGAAGGATATAGGACTATTCATATTTGTATTATTGTTTTCCTATTTGGGCAAAATTTTTTTGGTGGTTTATCCATTTCATCAATATTTTCAAATATTGCCATTAGGAGTCCATGTATCCTCTTATCTTTTTAATGTCTAAAATCTATAGTGATTCCCTTTTTTATTCCATATTTGTAATTTTTTGCCTCTTCTTCTTTTTTCTTAACCTGGTTACAGGCTAATGGATTTTGTTAGTATTTTTCAAAAAGAAATTTTTGGTCTGGGTTACCTTCTCTGTTACATCTCTGTTTTCTGTATCATTAGTTTCTAATTATTATTTTTTTCCTTCCACCTTGTTTAATTTGGTATTGTCTTTATGACTTAATGAGATAGATAATTGTGTCATTAATTTTCTGGTTTCCTTTTTTTCTAATAGATGCATTTCAGTATATGCATTTCCCTCTAAGGACACTTTTTGCTGCAGCTTACACATTTTTTTTAACATTTTATTTATCTGTTTATTAGAGAGAAAGAGCCAGGGCGGGGGGGAAGGAGAGGAATAAACACACTCCCTGCTAAGTGCAGAGTCTGACATGGGAGTCATCCCAGGACCCCAAGATCATGACCTGAGTGGAAACCAAGAGTGGTCACTTAACCAACTGAGCTACCCAGGTGCCCCAAGCAGCTTACATATATTACATGTTTTCTTCATATTTTCGTTGATAATATTGATTAATTCTCATTGTGCTTTACCTTAACCCATGAGGTAATTGGAAGTATACAGCTTAATTTCAAACATTTGTGATTGTCTTATTGGTTTTTTTTTTCTATTTCTAGCTTAATTCCTCTGTGATTGGATAACATATTCTATGTGACTTTTGATCTTTGAAATTTTTTCAGATTTATTTGTTGCCCAGAGCATGGTAAATTTTGGCAAATGTTTAATGTGCCTTCTGTGTATTCTATAGTTGTTGGCCACAACACTCTAAATAAAGTCAAATTTAGTAATCATGTTTCCATATCTATACCCTAACTCATCTTAAAAAGACCATTCTAGGGGTGCCTGGGTGGCTCAGTGGGTTAAAGCCCTGCCTTTGGCTCAGGTCATGATCTCGGGGTCCTGGGATAGAGCCCTGCATCGGGTTTTCTGCTCAGCGGGGATCCTGCTTCTTCCACTGTCTCTGCCTGCCTCTCTGCCTACTTGTGATCTCTGTCTGTCAAATAAATAAATAAAATCTTAAAAAAAAAAAATTCTACCAGTTAGAATGGTGCATTGAAATCCTCTACTCTGGGGGCACCTGGGTGGCTCAGAGGGTTAAACCGCTGCCTTCGGCTCAGGTCATGATCTCAGGGTGCTGGGATGGAGTCCCGCATCAGGCTCTCTGCTCAGCGGGGAGCCTGCTTCCCTCTCTCTCACTCTCTGCCTGCCTCTCTGCCTACTTGTGATCTCTCTCTGTCAAATAAATAAATAAAACCTTTAAAAAAAAAAAAAAGAAATCTTCTACTCTGATTATGGATTTGCTTGCTCTTTTTTTTTTTTTTCTTTAGTTTTAGCAATGTTGGCTTTATATATTTTGAGACTTTGTTATCAGATGTGGTGTTCATATTTTAAATTGTTGTCTCCCTATGGATTGATTTTTTATCATTATGCAATATCCCTTTGTATCTCTAACAATATCACTTATCATTTGAGCAACATTTAACTAGGGCTTTTTTTTTCATCTAGTACATGTGTATTACTTGTTTATTCTATTTGTATTTTGTGCAAGTACTGATATATTGGGGTTATAACCTATGACACTATTCTTGACTTTTTATTTACCCCCAGCTGTTTAGTGTTTCTTTTCCTTTCCCTTGTTTCCTTTTTTTTTAATTAATGAAGTACTTTGTCTCAACTGGCTTTTTAGTCATATATTCTTTATTTTTTTATTTTTTAGTGCTTAACTAGAATTTGTAAATTGTTTTATTAATTTATTAGTATACAATATAAAGTGTGACTACTTTCCAGAAAATGTAGGGGCCTTAGATCATTTCAATTCCATTTACCCCCTCACCTTTTGTGTTATTATTGCTTTTAGTTCAATTTTACATACATTTTTAAACTATACGAAATTACAATTATTGTTTTAAAGAGTTAATATTTATTTAGATTTGCTGCATATTTACTTTTTTAAAAAAAAATTTAGTTTTTTTTTTTTCAGTGTTCCAGCATTCATTGTTTACGCACCACACCCAGTGCTCCATGCAATATGTGCCCTCCTTAATACCCACCAGCAGGCTCACCCAACCCCCCACCCCTCCCCTCCAAAACCCTCAGTTTGTTTCTCAGAGTCCACAGTCTCTCTTGGTTTGTCTCCCCCTCCGATTTCCCCCCAACTCACTTACTATTTTTATTGCTCATCATTCCTTCCTGTATTACTAAACTTCCATCTGAATTTTTTTTTCCTTCTACCTAATTTTTTTTCTTTTTTTTTTTTTTTTTAGTGTTGGTCTGCTGGTGGAAAATTCTCTTAGGATTGCTTATCTGAAAAAGTCTTCATTTTGCCTTCATTTTTAAATAACTTTATTCAAGTCCAATTGGTATAAAACAAACTGAGTATATATAAAATATATAATTTGGTAGATGATGGCATATGTATACACTGTCAAAACATCACTACCGTCAATATAATGAACATATCCATTATCACCAAAAGTTTCCTTATGCCCCATTTTGATCCTCCAGATGCAGAACATAACTTTGAGGGCATTTGCAACAAGCTCATCTTTTCCTGGGCCTCAGCATTGAGTTCAGCATATAATACTTAAAAAAAAAAAAAAAAAAAAAGAAAAGAAAGTCTTCCAACTTCCTAGGCCAGTATAATAATAAAAATAACAGCTAATGCATATCATGTTTCTATGTGCCAGGAACAGTTCTAAGCACGTCACGTATTTTAGTACTTGATTTATTGGATTTACTCTTCATCACAACTTTATGAATTGGGTATTATCATCAGGCCCATTTTACTACTGAGGAAGTGAGGTAGATACTAGAAGGTATCTCAGGGAATGATCGAATATGTGTATCCTTTGGCCTGGTGAAAACCTTCTACCTGGAGATCCACCAGTGTTTCAGAACTGAGCACAGATGTTATTTTTAATCTGTTAGTTTATTTTTATTGAGAAAAATTTGGGGAATATTTATAGGTATACAGAGTAAAATATAAATCACTAATAATCCAACCACCTAAAGATTACAACTTCTGGCAATTAATTGCATCCTTTGAGTCTTTTGCCATTATAGATAATACTTTGTTAGCTTTCTATAAAGTCATAATCATTTTTAAGGCAAATTCTGAGAAGTAGAAATGCTGAATAAAAGAACACGAAAAATGTGAAGCTTTTAATGCATTCACTAATGTTTTACTAGTTAAATGGGTGAAGAGGTAGGGGAGAGTACACAGTAAGCAAATGAATATCAAGGTGAATGAATGTCAGAGATGTCACAAAGAAGAAAGAATATTTGAATCCCAGAGTAGAGGCAAGAAGCGATCTCTGATATGATTATTTTGTATAGTTATTTTTTCCTTTGGAAAGAGAAAATGGATTTTAATTATTTCTCATACATAGCTTTCTTTTGGCAGATACCATTGGATTTAAAGATATATAGCCTCTCTCTCTCTCTCTCTCTCTCTCCTTGTTTGTTATTACGGTTAATTCTGTTGCTCCATTTACAGTTGTGTTCACTCAATCGAAAGAATCATTACAAAGTTCATTCTGGTATAGAATCTGGACTGACAGCCTCAATGCCCAGCTTCTGCGTTTGCTCCTTCACGGGTAGCGGTTTCCCTGCCATGCTTTGTTTGGAGATCCTCCGGGGGTGGTACTCTGGAGTGATGAATGCCATCTTTGTTTAAGGGGGCAGGAGGGAGAATAATCTAATTCTACCAAAGAGAGACAACAGTAAACCGATCCTGTGTTTCCATTGCTGCTGGAAAAAGAACAGTAAATGACAGCAAAATTGAATAGCTTGATACTTGCACAGTATAAATTACCCAGCGGAAGAGATGTGTCGAGAAGGAGAGTGAGGATTTGATCTCTGCCTTTCAGTTTGCAGTCATTGTCAACCACGAAGTACAAAAGTTGGCCCGGCAAACCTCGGCTTCATCCAGGATGCCAGGGAGAGAGCCAAGAGATTTTTTTTCCCCTGCGGTTGCTCAGGATTGGTCTTTTGTGAATATGTTTACATCGGTGAATAAAGTTAGAGTGCTTTAGTCATTTTGCTACAGTAATGGTTTTCAGACTGTGGACTGTGCCCTATTAGAGGGTAATGAAATCCATTTAGCAGCAGGTCATTACTAACTTTTCCTTAATGAAATAGTATATACAATAGAATAAAAGAAGATAAAGTTGAATGGAATAAAAAATGTCCAAGTGCAACACACAAGTAAGAATATTATTTAGTAGAACTTTTGTTTTATTTAGATATATACACACACATCTATATGTAAGTACTTGTGTTGCAGATTGAAACATAGTTTTTATTGTGTGTCATGGTCAAATAATTACTGCCAGGAATTTTTTATATTTAGAGATTCCCCCCCACCCCAGAATTATTTTTGTATATAGACAATTTTCCATAAGTTGCTTGGAATTGAACAGATCAGACTTTGGGGGTTTGGGGTTGAGGTGAGGAAAGAAAGTTTTCATATTGACATGGACAGTAATTATCTTCTTGCTGACCAAAATTCCAAGTAGAAAAAGGGTAGACGGTTTCTCCTTTGCTGTCCTGCCTGCTGTTCCCTTGCCGTGCAGTCAATAGACTTCTATCTCCTTTTAAAAAAGAAGTGAAACAAAACAAAATCAACCAACAACAAAAACTCCAAGTAGAAAAAAAGTAGGCTTATCTGAATCTGTCTTTATTATGGTCCTATGTAGAAAGTAATGCTGATAATGACACCCCTTTTCAAGTGTCAGCTAGAAAACACCCCAAGGGGAGAAAACCACCATAGTGCCATTCAAATACCAAACCCAAGGTCACCAGACTGACGAGAGGATTGTTTATGGTAATACTGTACACCTACTTGCCTGTGATTAGGGTTAAGAATTTACCATGAAGTTACTAGTAGTTGATGGTAATAATGTTTTAATTTCAAATTTTTAGGATGATAATTTCATAATAAAATAAGTTTTCATGGATCCAAGGTTTTTTTTCCCCCTAATTCATCTTTATTTAAATCTGTGTTAATTGCCTTGAGTTAACATTAAGTAGACCCATGAACTTGGGTAAGATCCAGTTAGTGGCCCAACTGTATATAAGTAAGTTTCCCAAATGTGGGAAATATGCATATAAATATGTGTACACAGATCATATCAGTACATAGTATGTTTTGCCAAATATATCCATTCACTGGTACTTCATCTGTATGAAACTAAAGAATAGTCAATACAATAAATAAAAATAGTTGCTCTAGAACAAGGCAGTGGTTGCCCGGGGTGCTATTAGAGAAAGATTTGGAGATGGTGTTTATACTCAGTAATAAATAAATGTTGCATTTGATTAGTGATACCTGTGATGAATATGGGCAGTATCTTGTATGAATGGATTGCTTTTCTCTGTTTTATAGGGGAGGGAAAGGAATAGCAGACAGCTCTAGCCCAGAGTTAAACCTTTTAGCATCTCTCCTTCTCATTTTATTTCTGTTCACATTCATCTGGATTATTTGTTTAGATAGTACCTTATAAATGTTTGTCCGTTTCCTCCTTCCATTATCACTGCCACTCTTACATTTTTGATCTTCATTAAAAGAAGTATTTATAGATTTCTAGATTGTGTTCCTTCTGCTGGTGCTTACAGTTTTGAAAGGAGCAGAGGTCATGGGCTCCCCTGAAAGCCATGTGAAAGCTAGGTACCATTTCTCAGAAAACCAAATACTTACACAAACACCTGCCAGTTTGTTCAGAAGGGTTGTGAACTCTCTGAGGTCTGTACTTAGTTAAAAACCCTTAGTCTAGTTGCCACCCTTCAATCTACATCTCTCCAGTCTCTATCAGAGTAACGTTCCTAATGAGCAATTTGGATCGTGTAACTCTCTGCTCAGAACCATCTTATTTCCTGCTGTCTTCGGAACAGAAGTCCAGTCTGACTGGAATCCAGACTCCTTCACGCTCTCCCTTTTATGGCCCCATTATCCTCTCCACACCCCTGCCTGCTCCTCCCAAATACACAACCTTCTAAGGAGAACCAGTACACCTGCTATTTCTCACAATACTGCCTGCACTTTGTTTCCACAGCTGCTGCTACCTGAACATCCTCTCCCTCACTTTTTTATCTATTAAGGCCCTTTCTAACCTTTAAGCACAGTCTGAGTCTAGTGTTCTCAGATATAGCCCTCAGCTACTGAGTAAGCACTCTGCACTGAGTAACACTTTGTATAGTGTCTTGCACATTGTGGTGATGAATTTCCCCTTTGCCATCAGATCCTTCCCTTGCATTACTGAGAGCCTTGCTCCTGTGGGTTGTGCTGGCCTGGTCCCTGAGTCCACCTGGCCTCCATTTGGGTTCAAGCCCTGGGAAGCCCAGAGGGAAATGGAAGACTGAAGGAAGAGAGAAGTCAGGGTATTTCTTCTCCACACTCCCTGCTTCACACAATATCTTAGATAAAGACCATGTCTCTCCTCTAGGGCTTCGGCTCCAATGAGAGAGGCCCTTCGAGCTTCTGCTGGGTGACCTTGGCCCCAGGACCCCAGTACTGATACTCTTTTTTTCCCTGTAGCTCAAGGATTTGCTGCAATTTTTCAGCTCTTCGATGCCTCATTCTCCCGTTGGCCTTTCCATCTTTCCCTTCACCTGCATGATGAATTTCCTACATTGTAGCCCTTCTGTTTAAATGCCTAGACCAACTTGTATTTTCCCAGTTGAACCTTGAATGATACAGCTCATTTGGTGGATATTTGCTGGATTCTATTACGTAATTTTAAACCATCTTCTAGGTGGCTAGGTGAGCATTCTTTTTTTTTTTTAGTGAACCAGATGTATGTCCTCTATCAGTTATCTAGTACATAGTAGCATTTAATAGGGTTACTTGGGGTAGTAACAAATTATCTCAAAACTCAATAATTAGACAAAACTGGTGTTTATAAGTTCAAGAGTCTCAGGGTTGGTGGGGTGGATTTTCAACCTCCTTCCTATGTGTCAGCTGTGGGTCAGCTGGGTGGCTCTGCTCCTCTTGCCCAGCTGTCGTACTTACACGGCCTGACTAGTCTAGGCTGATCCAGGATAGCCTTGGCAGAGACCACTGACGTGAGTCAACTTCATTCCATGTTTCTCAACCGTGACAGGCTAGTTGAGGCATCTTCTCATAGCAATCACAGAGAAGCAAGAAAAAACATAAGCACAGCAAGAACTTTTTCAGACTTCTACAAACAGCATACCTGCTAACATTCCATTGGCCAAAGCAAGGCACATGACTAAAACCAGCATCAAAGGGGACAGTAAACTAGATTTTACTAAAGAGGCTGTTCTTTAGTGCAAAGTTACATGACCAAACAGTAGGTACAGGGAGGGATGAAGAATGTAGACCATAATGCAATATAGTCTGCCTCGGACTTCGGAACTGAGTCAAAAGAGATAGATAAGTAGATGACAGATGACATTATTTTTTTTTTTTTGCCATATTAACCCTTTTAAAACAACTTTGTAATAAAATACACATGGTGTATTTGCTCGTTTGTTGGGTACATTTGTACATAGTTACTGACTAAAAAAGAAATTGACCAAGTAAAGAGCCATTTATAAATAACATATTAATAAACCAAGTTAAAAGAACTTTATTTATCCTTTAACCTTCAATTTGCATTAATTAGGAACAGTCACGGGAAATTGTGCCAACTTCACCTCAGGTCAGATGGCTCAACAAAATGAACTGTTTCATGCCTAGAAATAAATATATTCCAAATATAAATACGAATCAGTTACAAAACAGATTCTTTTGAAAGCACAAAATAACCACACTGTTAATATATTTGTGCCCCAATTAAAAATGTGTAAATAGCACATATTCTAGGCTAAAGCTGGCCCAGGGAGTGATCCTCATTTTTGCTTTGGATCTCATGTAAACACAACTGCGCAGACTCCTTTGAGCCATGAGCAAATCCATGGCCCCAGCTTTCTAAAGAGAAGAAGAATTAAAAATGGGCATGTTTGAGTTGGAAGGGTCTGGGGCTTGACCTTGCTACTTGAAATTTCCTTCTTCGCTAAGGAATCACTTTGAATTTCTCTGGTTGAAGTACTCTAATTTGGTTTGATCTTGGTTTGAAGCACACATTGAAAGAGATACTGTCTGTTGGGTTTATGGCAAAACTAAGAAGCACCTTCAGTCTCACTGTTTTTCAATTTCCCCTCTGAAGTTTTATCTTAAAACCTGGGCCTGTTCTTAGTGACTAAGAACGAGGCCCATGACATCTTACTACTGGGATGAGATTGCTAGCTGGCCTCTTCTTTACTGTTTGGCTTTGGGCAAAAATGTTAAATCCTCCTGTTCCTCTCCTTGGCTCATCTGAAAAATGATCGTATGACCATTGTGAGGACTAAACTAAATAAAAACATTAGCACACCCCAGCCCACAAAATGTTCTTAATATAGGTTATGTATAAAATGTATATTATTATGAATCATTATGTGAGAATTTTTAGATTGTTTTCACTGAGTCAGGTTCACATACATTCTTCAAAATACAAATCAGACTTCTACCCTCAAAAAATAAATGGGGTCCAGTATTTTCATACAAAAGGCACAGTTAGTTTTTAAATATCGATGTCAAGGATAGTAATGTATAGTTATTTATACTCACCATAAAACCGCAAAGACAGTTATAAACACTAGCTTCTTCCTGGGCTTCCCATTTATTCTTTGAGAACGCTTTTAGAATAGGCTTCCTAAAAATGTCTTGGTCTTCAGCCTCGTGCTATCAGATTCTCTGATGTTCTAGAAAACAGTGAGGTGATGTTGATGGCTGGAGATTTAAAGTCTGTTACAAGAGCAGTGGGCAGAGACCGATAAAAGCAGACAAATACAACTCCAAAGTCTTCCATCGTGTTGTTTTTAAAAGGGAGGAAAACGAATAAAAACAAATCTGTTTTTCCTTTTAACACCCTGAGTGTCCCTTCTGCCTGGAGTCACGGAGTAAAAGAGCCACTGTGAAAACAAGACACAACAGCATCCTGAGGACCTCAGAGTCCATCACAGCGGAAACTCACACATCCGCACATGCCTGTGCACACCCACACACACCCAACAATCACTTTAATAATATAACAAGGGCTTTTATGGTGCTATAATGTTGGGTGTTGAGTGAAAAGACAATGACTGAGCATATGTTCATCCAACATGGCAGCTGCAAGGAATGCGACAGACCAATACGGTTAGTTCTCACACAGACGACGTTGAGTCAAAAATGGAGAACATTAGATACCCATCCAGAGACTCATGTCGTAGAGATCAATTTGAAATACACAAACACCATTCATTGTCCTGGATGCACATATTGTATATAAATGTAAAAAAAAAAAAAGTGGACTAGAAAAAGACAAACGAATTCATGGTCTAGCCAAAGAGCAGAGTTGTCAAGATTACACCTATGCGGGGCACCTGGGTGGTTCAGTGGGTTAAGCCTCTGCCTTCAGCTCAGGTCATGATCTCAGGGTCCTGGGATCGAGTCCTGCATCGGGATCTCTGCTCGGCGGAGAGCCTGCTTCCTCCTCTCTCTCTCTCTGCCTGCCTCTCTGCCTACTTGTGATCTCTGTCTGTCAAATAAATAAAATATTTTTTTTTTAAAAAGAGAGATTACACCTATTCTCTCTATTTTTTAATTTAAAAAAAAAAGCAGTTATGACAAAATTTACCAATGGTCCCCCCAAGGTAGCAGGAATGCAGACATCAGCTCTGCTAACCTCTGTTTTTCTGAGTTCTAAGTTCCCCACAACAACCACAAGAATTGCGGGACTATAGTTAACTGAAAAGCAACTTCTCTTTACACAGATACTCCAAGTGGTCCTCTGCTGAACAGGTAGTTGCCCCTGTGCATTTGGCTCTCTCTTTTATCTGTTTACATGGGCCAGCTGTATCTCCAGCATAATCACACTGAATACAATCTAGACAGCTCCATAGTTCCAAGCCTGGCTATATCCCCTGATGAACACCTGTCATTTCACCACAGGTGGGGGATGCTACTGCTGGTTGAGACTGATCCTAGGAAACGTCCTCTGAGGCCAGCCATACCATCATTAGCACAAAATCTCTACACTGTTTAAGATTTTTTTTTAAATATATTAAAGCTCTTTATTTCCATAATATGCAAACTAGGAATGTGGAATTAGAAAAGAAACTTTCAGCAATATTCATAATAATAATAATCAAGGAAAGAAGGACCAACAGGTGCAAAAACAGAATGAGAAAAAGAAATTTGCATAATCTCAAAGCCTCTCTGTACAGAATACTTCTTAATTACAAATTTTAAAAAGACAACTATGTAATGAAGAAGTTTTCCAGATATCAACTTAATCAAATTATTGAATTTGTCATCACCAGTAAAAAAACAAATCAATTTATGATGTCACCTGATAGAATGCAATAAAAACATCATTTTTATGATATCCCTCTCAAAAACATATTCTTTGCCTAATTATGAAAAAGACTAAGTCAATTTGAGTGACATTCTGTATGTGCTATTACTGCTCTGTAATCTTGATAAGAATTTTTGAGGGTACGAAATTCAAGGAAAGACAGAGGAATACTTCTAGATTAAAGGCTAGGATGATGAGGTAGTTGGGTAGAACAGATGAGCCAGAAATGTATCTTTTTGCTATTGGAAGAATATGAACAAGGTTTCTGGGCCAGGAATCTATAGGAGTTATTTATATGATTCCTGAAACTCTTCTATAAGCTTCAATAGTTTCAGAAAGAAGTATTAAAAACATGCAGACCTGTTTAGATGGTCCTACTGCACATAATAAAAATGCAACTCAGGGTACCTGGGTGGCTCAGTCAGTTAAGTGTCTGACCCTTGATATCAGCTTAGGTCTTGATCTCAGCGTTATGAGTTCAAACCCTGTGTTGGGATGGAGACTACTTTAAAAAATTAATGAATTAATTAAAAAACTAAAAAAAATGAAACTCTATCAAATTGGATGCAAACTGTTTTGCCTCCTATCCAGCGAGAGGAATCCACTGACAACATGCTTATAAGTGTGACATCAAGCTACTATCTGAGTTTTTAAACACCTCCTCTTATTTTTTGCACTTTCTTCTTATGAACGGGTAAGAACCAGTTAATAGACTGGCATGGGTGTCCATAGGCCACAGTTTTACACTGTTTAAGATTTACATTTGCCTTATAACCGTCTTCCCCAAATTCCCGCATCTTGCCCACAGCAAAGTAGATCTTTGGGATCCACAAACGTTGTCCTATGCCTATAATGTCTTATTTACACTTCTGTGTTCAAGTTCTTTTCTCTGAAACCATCACCCCTCTGGAATGAGATTTTTATCTCAGTCTATTTGCATTTATTCAGAATCAGAGACGGCTCTGAAACCAGACCCTATTTAAACATAGAAAGAAGAGCAGTTGCAGATTAAATAAATGTTGGGGAACTTAAAAAAAGAAAAGAAAAACAAAAACAAAACACTTCTATTTACCTTCTTGTGTTTCCCTTTTTCCAGATCTGCGGTTTCCCTCCTGTTGGCCGTCCTGTGAGGGTGCCAGCTTCTGCACGTGATTTAATGGATCAGAAGGTCAGATACCAGGCTTGACTTGGCTGTTTGCAGATTCATGATCTTTGTGATTAATTGTCACTTTTTAGCACAAGGGGAATTACCTGCTAATTTGTGGCATTGCTGCTCTTGTTATTTAACATAGTTTTGACATCTGCAGACATTCCGGAGGAATATAAAACATTAAGTGGGCTGGAAAAACATAATGGAGAAAAGGAAATCTGGGGTGAGAAAGGTAATAATTGAACAATGAGAGAGAGGAGCTGTATTTCACTTGTTATGTGGGGAAGTTGTGCTCAAGGAACACTGAGCAGCCCTCTCCAACTGCATTTTCCTTGTGTGCTTAAAAAAAAAAAAAAAGGTGTCAGGAGTAGCTAATCGGTGGGTTATGGGTTAGAGCCAGTGGGATAGGGCTCGGCACCTGCGCAGCGCCCATTCCCTTGTTTCCTGGGCAAGCCCTCAATTCTCCTTCTGGTCCCCAGATGTTTGGTAATGTCAAGCAGCCTGTTTGGAAGGCTAGGTTATAATTTGGAACCCAGTTTGTTTACATTATTATAACAACAGTTTCAGTTTGTCTCTGCAGCAAAGATTATGTCAGCACTTTTCTTTCTGTGTTTATTATTTTTAGCAGTTTAAAAGCTAACCGTGAAAAATGGCTTTCTGGCTGTCAGGTGACGTTCAGGCTGGGCCAGGGTCTGGTGGAGTCTATAGAAATGCTCCCGGGCTGTGAGAGTGGGTCTTTTGAATGCTGTCTTTGTGCCTCCCCTTGCCCAGGGCCTCTGGCTTATTGTCTGGGCGCCTCAGTTGGGGTGATGCTATCTGATGGTAACCACGGCTAGTATTACAGTGCTCAGTGCCCAGGCCCTCCCTGGGGGCCCCCAGTCTGGCTGCCTCTGTCTCCCAGCCCTCCCTCAAGGGAACTATTCAAAGCTCTCATATCAGAAAGCACTATTTGCAATTTATAGAATGTTCTAGGGAAAAGTATCAGTAAGGATCACCTGGGCCTGCAGGTCTCTAACATTTTTTTTTTTTAACAAAAAACATTCTCCCAAATGAAATCTCCCAGAGAACCCCAATTTGCAAGACACAGAAAAGTACAGCTGTTCTGTTTGAAGGGGAGGAGGGTTGCCACAAAGCCCACCCTTCAGCCTCCTCTTCACCCATTCCAATCAAATCGACTCCTCAGGTCCCCCTTATCGCTCCCAGGAGACCTCCCGACTCCTCAGGATCTTATAAGGCGACCCCTTCCACTTACAGATAAGGAAACTAAGAGGCAATTTTTAACAGGCTTCAAACATGAGACATTAGACACTAAGCCACAGAAGAGTGCACCGTGTACTAATCCATTTTCATACAGCTCTACAAAAGACAAAACTCATCTATGATGATAGAAATCAAAATAGTGGTTACCTTGAGAAAAAGACGGGAGTGCCTGGGAAGGGGCATAAGGGAATCTTCTGGAGCGATCAAAATGCAGAACTTTATAGAAGTGCAGGCTACACAGCATTTGTCAAAACCCCTCTGTGCCTTGTACTGTCTATAAAGTATACCTCCATCAAAATATAAAAACAAAGAGGGAAAATAAGGCAACAGATAAATGAATTAGGCAGTGGATACATAGAAATACTTATGAGCTTCCTTAAATATTGAAAATACTAATGAACTTCCTTAGAGTTATGTGGATTATTTAGTGAGTGGGCTCTAAGATCATTAGGCAGTTTTGGAGGACAGGAGACTGCTCCTTTTCAGGAATTTTTTTGTTCAATAATCACCAAAGCCAGGACAGGGGAAAAGTTCTCAGAGAATACAACACCAGACAGTGGGACCACAGACTGCCTTTTGGGATCTTCTAGACTGTGATGTGGCTGAAGGTGATATGTGGGCAGTCACATCGTGGAAATCTTGAGCACAGTACTTGGTGAGTGAATTGATTTCACATGTACCGTCAATGTATCAATAATGTTCCAGAAAGACTTCAGAACTTGTGAATCCTTTGCTCCCTCATCCCAATGTTTTTCCATCACCTATGAAATGCAGGATTCTCTTTCCCATACATTAGTGGAGTGGAACTTCTGGTGACAGAGATTGGGATTTGGGCCTCCAGAGACACCTGTGGAATAGGGCTATTCCATGTTTGGTCTTTCTGCTTTGGGCATGTGTGTCAAGGACTCTCAAACGATTGGCTTTTTACCTGTACCTTTGCCGTAGGCACTTTGACCCTTAAAAAAATACTTTCTTTTCCCCGAAATACTTTGCACCAACCCTACTTAAATTTTTTTATTTGTATGTTTTAGAATTCCGGCAGTAACAGGAAAGGTAATTGTTTGGGTTGAAGTGCAGCTAAGGACATGGGCTGGCCCGAGGGACCCAGCAGCTAACTCTGCATTTAGAGCCTGATGAGAACACTAAGCAGGCAGAAGGAAGGGAAATAGTTCGGTCTGGTTTCTTTTTTAGTATTCATTTTTAATGATTTTAAGGTTTTTTAAATTTAAATTCCATTTAATTGACATATACTTTATTATTAGTTTCAGAAGTAGAATTTAGTGATTTCATCAGCTACATACATGCAATACTCGCGCTCATTCCATCACCTGCCATCCTAAATGTCCATCACTCAGTTACGCCATCCCCCACCTACTACCCTTCCAGCAAACCTCAGTCTGTTTCCCACAGTTAAGAGCCTCTTAAGGTTTGCCTCCCTCTCTGTTTTCATATTATTTTATTTTTCCTTCCCTTGTCCTATGTTCACCTGTTTTGTTTCTTAAATTCCACATACCGGAGAGCCTGGGTGGCTCAGTCGGTTGGTCAGCTGCCTCCAGTTCAGGACATGAACCCAGAATCCTGGAATGGAGCCCCGTGTCAGGCTCCTTGGTTCTCTCTCTCCCTCTGCACCATCCCACACAAACCCCCATCATAATAAATAAATAAATAAATAAATCTTTTTTTTAAAAATTCCAAAAATGAGTGAAATCATATGGTATTTGTCTTATAGTCAGTGAAAGTGTATTGGGAGGCAAAGGGGCAAAGGGAGAGGGGCTTCCAGAGCCTGACGTGGAGCTCAATCTCAGGACCCTGGGATCATGACCTGAGCCAAAGTCAAGAGTCCAACTTTTAACTGACTGAGCCACTCAGGTGCCTCAGAAAATGTTTTTGAAAAGGATATGATGACACTGTTCAGAAGGGTAAGAGAGGGTTAGGTGAAGCTGGCACAAGAAGCATTTGAAGATGCTCAAATGTTCCAGCCTTTGAGGCTATGCAAACAAACTCTCTACTACTTGAGTGATTTCCCAGCAAAGAGCCAAGGCCTATTTAACTCACAAGGCTGATTCACATTAACAAAAATTTAGTTCACTAATGAAGCCATGGCAAAAAAGAACCATCCATAAAAAATAACATTTTAAATAACCAGAATTTATTTTAACCCACACATTCCATGCTTTGCACATATAAATTTCCTAATTGAATCAAATTTGACTGAGCAAGGTTTTTATTTAACCAATTTAATTTAATGTTCATAAGAGCAGAAATGAACTTACATGATCTAAGTGTTTGGGGAGAATGTGCTCTCTTTTTTTGCAATTTTATGCCCATTTGAAAGGAACTGTTTCTCCATATCATTAAGAGTTAACTTGTCTAAATGGAAAATAGAAGACAGAAGGTGTGTGTCTTCTCCATCCCAGTGACTGGGGGAAAGTGTTTCCTCTTGGAGCCAACATTCTGAATATGCATGCATGTATGTACGTATGCATTTATCTACAGGTCAAGTGGTCTTAGGACAATGCAACATGTGTGTAGTCAGATTCTATTAATTCATGAGAATGAGGGTAAAATATTAATAATTGAAGTCCAATCTATTGATTTTTTTTTCCCATTGACTTCTAAAAATCAGCAACCTGAAACTTCAAACTAATTCAGCTCCTTATAAGGACTGTTAACTGGGACAATATCCTGATTTGAGTTTTATTCCCCTTTCCTTCCTTAACTATTTTTCCTACTGGTGCCATTGGGATAATAACTGAAAAACAGAATGAAAGAAAAGTAACAGTTTAATGTGCATATTAATAATGATAATAATAATGATGATGATGATTATTATTATTATTATGGGTTCCCAGACAAGATAATTGAGGGTAAAATGAACAGAAACAATGCCTAAAGACATAATTGTCACAGGGGCAGGGCTGGACTTGAACTTAGGTCTTTCTATCTGTAAACCTCATCTTAAGAAGAGAGGCAATGGCTCAAAACTAATCAAAATATTATATTAACTGGAGCGGAGAAATAGCTACATTGGTGGAGAAAGTAAGCTACTGTCTGGAGGCTGCCCATAACAGAAAGCCATAAATAATAGTGACAAACACTCAAAAGTATTTTTCTTTCCACAGCAGCAGGGAGTAGTTCTGTAATCATCAGGGACTCGGGTGCCTTCTATCTTTCTGTATTTCTATCCTTCATACATGACTTTATCCTTAAGGTTACCTCTTGATTGAATATGGTTGCTGGAGCTCTAGCCCTCACATATGAATTCCAGGCAGCAGAAAAGTTGGGAAGAGGAAAGTGAAAGGCACCCATCAATAGCTATGTTTTTTCTCTTTAGGAGTCATTACCAGAACTCCCACCCCACAACTTTTACCTATATTCTACAATTCTTAAGTATAAAGGAAGCTGGAAAATATAGTTGGGTACTTTGCTACCCAGAAGCAAAGTGAAATTTGATTATAAAAGTATATCATGGAGGCACCTAGCAGACCAAGTCACAGATAGGCAAATATGAGAAGCTTTTCAGTTCCAGAGAAGAATGATCAGGGTTCTTTAGAGGAAATGATCTTGTAGCCAACTCCATGACGGATGAAAGTGGGAGCAATAAAAAGTAGATTTGAGGGGTACCTGGGTAGCTCAGTTGGTTAAGCATCTGACTCTTGATTTCTGGCTCAGGTAATGATCTCAGGGTCATGAGATGGAGCCCCACATCAGCCCAGCGTAGAACCTGCTTAAGATTTGCTCTCTCCTGTCCCTCTGCCCTTCCCCTCACCCTCTCTTAAAAAAAAAAAAAAAAGGCTTTGAGGACTTCAGTTTGTGGTGATAAGCTTCTTATTAGTAAGGTTGCATTAGGGACAGGAGAGAAGAGAAGGATGTGATAGAATTTATGAAGAGTGAACTGACCAAAGAGAATGTATTCATGAATTGTATGGTTCAAAACTGTGTTTCAGCAAATACACACAACATGTGTGTGGGGGCTGTATATATGTGTATACATTATTTATGTGTATGTATATTCAAATGCATATATAGGAATGGCAACTCAGGAAAGACATTCAGCTGAACTTCTAAGAAACAGATCTGGATAAAAAAAAGTTACGTAGTATTTGTCTATATAGAATTTTGGCTGGGGATTTATGATGCATCCTCTTGGCAATGGATAAATAATACACGCATGCAAACAGAAATGAATACATGTATGCACACATACAACATAAACATAAACTTTTCTAAGGCTCCATAACACCAATAACGAAGATCTTCAAACTTTGGCATCCCTAAGAAAAGAAAAAGGAAAAATAAAAAGGGGCTAAGCAATAGCTTAGAAAGGGATTTGTAAAAAGAACTAAGAAGTTATCTAAGAAGCCGAGCTAGAGAAAGTAGGAAAGTCAGGACGGGGAAGGAAACCAGTTTTTCTTTCAACTCTTCTTTCTTCCTTCTCACCTCCCTCCCCACGCTCCACCCCCACTTCCTTCTTTCCTTAACTTTCAGAGGAACAGAATCTTTGGTAACTATATTTTCATAGACTTTTCATTACGAGCTCCCAAATAAGAATTTAGCCTCCAGGTTGTCATCACATCCCTTTTGTTAAACCAGAACACGGCAGGTAACATCTTGCCATTTTGTAGATGATAAAATCAGAGCACATCTGTGGCTCTGGTAGGGTGGAACCAGAGCTTCACGGCATAGCTCTTTGGGAACTCCATTGTGTCCATGTACACCAACAAATGCCACATCCCTCGTGTATGTAATCCACGGGGCTGAGCAGAAATGACCGAGTCTCTCAGTACAACTCTCTTGATCCTCTGTGTTAGACACCTTGACTATAAAACAAAAATAATATTTCATTTTAGCTTTTAGAATCACCTACCACTGAATAAGCGTAACTTGATTTTCTGATTTTAACCCTCTTTGATTGCATTTTATAAAGCTCACATGTACCCTGTTTTACCCATCAAAGGTTGGAGAAGAACAAGTTTTGTTGGGCACAGGCTGCCTGCTACTCAAGGTGTCTTCTCAGGAAGGCTGCTGAGGCAGAAAGTTGTAATTTCTGCTGTCACATCATGGAAGATGTCTCTCATTAAAAAGTAAATGTCAGGGTGTCTGGCTGGCTCAGTCAGTGGAGCATGTCACTCTTGATCTCAGGGTCATGAGTTCAAACACCACATTGGGTGTATTTAGTGATTACTTAAATAAATACATAAATCTTTAAAAAAAACTTTTTAAATAAAAAATAAATGAAACTTGGGATGCCTGGGTGGCTCAGTTGGTTAGGTGGCTGCCTTTGGCTCAGGTCATCCTGGGATTGAGTCCCACATCAGGCTCCTTGCTTGACATGGAGCTTGCTTCTCCCTGTTTCTGACTGCCACTCTGTCTGCCTGTGCGCTCACTCGCTCTCTCTCTCTCTCTGACAAATAAATAAATAAAATATTTTTAAGATAAATAAATAAATAAATGAAACTCAAAAGTGAATGCCTATACATTTACATAGTAAAAATACAAAAATACACATGGGAACAGTTCACATCCACTGAGAAATCATGGCTACCTTGGCAAGACAAGGGAGGAGAGGAAAGAGAGGGAGATAGGTCATTATTGTTTTCTTCTGTTCCGTTTCTTATAAAAAGAGATAAAGGAAATAGAGCGAATATGAATGGGCATCTGTAATATTGTTTTATATACCACTTGGTGCATGCAGTGTTTCATAATTTAAAAAAAAATTAAGCAAATTTAAGTCCTTCACATAGACAAAGTGATTGGAGCGCTCCATATTCTTTACTCCATCCTAACTATCTACTTACAACCACATATCATCCTTCTGTGTCTTTGCATATGTGACTTCTCTCTGCCTCCCTCTACTCTTTTCCCTAATAGCTCCTGTTCACCTTTCCAGACTCCACAATGTATCACAGTCTCTAGGAGGCCTTGCCTATCTCCTTGCCTTCAATTCATATCTGGGTTTGAAGGCTCTTCTCATTTATCAAAGAACATTGTGCATATTTGTATCATGGTAGATACCATATCAGTAACATGGTGTGTTTTACACTGTTGTGCACGCCACGGGTTTGTTTCTCTGACTTCTAAGACTATTACCTCTGGCTGAGCTGTAATACTCCCGTGAGCACCATTTACACAATATTCAACCTGCACAATTGTATGGGTCAGACCTGCCTTCTCTGTCCCAGATAGAGACTATCATTATAGCCCTATGCAGAATACCTTGCCACGTCCAAATGCAGAACAGACACATACTCACATAGCAAACACTTGTTTAATGAATGAAAAAAATGAGCAGTCAACCAAACTCTAAATGCCTTGATAAAGAATTCTCTAAACAAGTGGTTCTCAAAGTGGGGCCCCTGCACCACAGCATCTACATCACGAGGGGAACTTGTGAAAATGCAGATTCTCAGGCTCCACCCCAGACCTACTAAGTCAGAAACTCTGGAGGTAGAACCTATGAAACACTAACAAGCCCTCTAGAGGATTCTGATGCACATGTAACTTTGAGATATATTAACTTAGATTGATCAAACAAAAAGCAGAGATTTCACGTTGTCAGTTGATCTGGAAAAGTAAAGAGGAGTTGTCTGAAGAACAGTAAGAGTAGGGGGGCAGGCAGAAGAAAGCATGTGAAAAGACAATGGGGACTAATAGGTAATTTGTAAGTTCATTGTTATAGATGGAGGGAAGAATTCAAGCTGATGGGGCAAGAGAGCTGATAATCAGGTGTTATGTCATAGAAGTTGGTTTAAGATATTTGGGTTTTAATCTGACAGAAGTAGAGAGCCATTTTTTAAAAATTCAACAAGGTAGTGATTTGATCTAGTTTACTATTTCAGAAAGAGTCCTATGGCAAGGGTGTGACAGATGGGAAGGAAGTGAACTTGGCCTCTCTGGGCCACACAAGCAGCTACTAATTAGCCCAGGTGGATTATGATGAGAGCCGAACTAAGGCGGTTGTTCTGGGAATGAAGAGGATGGGATGGGTTCAAGAAATATTACAAAAGCAGAACTGACAAAACATGGGAATGATAGAATTCAGGAGACAAGGGAGAAGTCATCAAGGATGGCTCCTGGGTTTGTGTCTTATGCAATGGAAGTCCATTTGAACCATTCACTGAATTAAGAAAGACAAGACCAGGAGGAGGTTTGGGAGCTGGGATGGGGCTGGAGAAGGTGACTTTGATTGGGACATGTGAAATTGGAGGTGGAGGTATCAAATGCTCGTAGATACATCCTGGGCTGGAAATTTCAGCTTGATATCTAGGTATTAATCATTTATATATCATTATAAACAATGCTGCCATAAATATACATAAATTTTGTCTTAATATCTGATGATTTCCATAAGAGATATTTCTAGGATAAAGGTTGTTGATAAATATAACCGTATTTTACAAAAGGTTACATTATTTCATGCCTCCATTAGCAATATAGAAGAGAATCTTACCACATCTTCACCAACATGATTTAATCTTCAGAAACTGGATATCCCAATAGTGAGGTTACTTTGAGTTCACTTGATTACTTATAAGGTGAGAAAGATTTCACTTTTCATTGACTTCTATACAAAGATTATCTGTTCATGTCATTTGTCTATTTTCTATAAGACATTGATTTTTTAAGTTGATTTTTAAGAACTCTTTTTCTCAATTAAGGATTTTATCTCTGCCAATCTCATGCATTGCAAGGAAGTTTTTCCAAATTCTCATTTGTCTCTGCTCTAGCAGGTGACTCTTCCCTCTGCCTAGAACCCCTAAATATCCCTCAAGGTAGCCAGTAATGGTACCTACTGCAATATGTTTATTTGAATTGTATCACTCTTGAAGTCCACTCTGACCACCATATTTCAAACTTTGAGCACCAAACCAGCACAGCCCTTGGCACTTCCAATCCCCCCCTTGGCTCTACTTTCCTTTTTCTCCAAAGCATTTTCCACCTTTTCCCATATAATGGGATTATTTATTTTGTTGTCAGTCTTTATACAGTAAAATAGCCACCTTCACAGCAAAGACATCCAAACATTTTTCTGTTTTGTTTATATATAGATATAGTCTCCCAAACACCTTGAAAAATGCCTGACAAATAGTAGATGCTTAATAAATATCTGCTACGTGAGTATTAATTCCTTTATATTTGTATTATGGTTATAGAGTTTCAAATTTTAATTCATATAAATTTATTAGTCTTTCCTTTTTAATATCTTTCATTATTTTCACACTTAAATATTTTCCCCATATAAAAATCAATTATATAACTAGCTGTATTTTCTTGAATTTTTTAAAATTTCCTTAAAAGAATTAGTCTTTAAGACACCCGGGATTCACTAGAGTGTGTAATGTAGAAGGAGACTCTACCAAGGTATTTTCCCCCAGAACTGTCAATTTCACCTCATTTTTTTCAAACTTCTTCATCTCTCTGACATTGGTTTGTAAACTACTTTTTTTTTTAAAGATTTTATTTATTTATTTGACAGAGAGAGATCACAAGCAGACGGAGAGGCAGGCAGAGAGGGAGATAGAGGGAAGCAGGCTCCCCACTGAGCAGAGAGCCTGATGCAGGACTCGATCCCAGGACCCCGAGATCATGACCTGAGCCGAAGGCAGCGGCTTAATCCACTGAGTGGATTACAGGTGCCCCTGTAAACTACTTTTAAAAAAATCCTATACTAACTTCATACAGGAGGGTCTGATTAGAACCTAGAAGAGTTCCATTCTCCACCGGTGAATGTTTTAAACCCTTGCCATTAGGACTTGCCAACAGTTTTAGAGCAAGTATTTGGTTGAACTAGAAGTAAGACTGAAATTTTTTTTTTTTTACATTTTTAAATAGTTTCAGTTATTAATAGCAATACAACTTTGGTTCACTATGGGAGAGTGTGTGTAAGATCATCACAAAGAATACATGCAAAAAGTTTCAAATATGAAAGTAAGACTGAAATTTCTTAATTCCTAAATACATTCATTAGAAGTAGGAGAATGGTGGAGGGGTTTCTTTAGTCTTCACTTGGATGAAGAAAATAGATTATCAAAAAATGTTCATCTCTTTCACAAATGGACAAATTACCTAGTTTAAACACAGGTTTCTAGAACTGTTTTTAATGTTGTGTTGACTTATTTTATTAATATCTTCAATGGCAACCATCTAAGAAGACCACAATTGATTAGACAGCTTTTTCTTGAAATGTGAGCTCATACCAACACACATTAATTTCTGGGTTTGGGTTGTGCTTTCTATAAATAATAGATGGAACAGCTAGTTAGTAGCACCCTTTGGGCAAAATGCTGTCAAATATTTATTAAGCTTTTCTCTATGCAAAACACCAGACCATACCAGTGGGAGGCACAAAAAGCACAACCAATTATATTCCCCAAAGAAACTTAAAATTAACTGGGGAGTTGAGACACATATGCAGGCAGAGGTAAATAATAATCTTAGTTATTCATTATTATTTATGTTTTTGGCAAAATGAATGGGGCAGACTCCATAGCCGAGATATTACAAGAAAGAGATAATGGTGGTTGCAGCGACCTGTGAAGCCTTTACTCCAGGGATTAGAATTTGAATCAGGCCTCAACAAATAAGCAAGATTTCATGTTTATAGAAGAGGAGAAAGGAAGAGAGAGGTCGCTAGTCCTAAAACCTGTTTCCGTCATTCAGCAGTTGTGTGTTTTTGTTCTGTGTTGTCATTGTTGCTGTTGTTATAAGCAACAGGTGGTTTCATTACCAGACAATTGCTGTCTTATGGTTTGATACACATCGAAACGGGGTTTTATTTCTCCTTTAAACATTTATTACACTAATATAGCTTGAAGTTGAAATGAATCAATGAGGAAGAGCTAGCAGGGATGGTTAAACTTAGACTGATACCGTAAGACAGCAGTAAGCATGCTCTCTCCTCTTTTAAAACCACTTGCTATTATGAGCCAAGGATGGCCCAGCCACTTCTTTCAGTGTTGTTTTCTTCCTTTGAGAGGAAACATCTGATATGGCAGTATCATGACAATCATTAGTTATCAATGTATCAGAGGAAGCTGTTCCTCTCACATCATCTAGAGACCACCATTTGGTAATTAGTGTAACCTTTTTCTCGCAGCAACCCTTTTATAGGAGCAGTAAATAAACAACAGAATTCATCTGCTAAAATAAGTATTTGGCTTCTTTCTCTTTTACTGCTTCTTCCTACTGCCTTGAAGAGGATCCAAGATAGACGGACAGACGTAGGAAGTGGGAACTTAATCCACAGTCTGAAAAGAAGGACCATGACTAACTAGGAGCCTGCTGCAGTCATCCATTTTATTCACCTTATCTAGAAACTCAGCTTAATCTCAGCTATTCTCATGTATATTTTATATTTCCCATTTAATCAAAAATAATATAATATGTATATTTTTCAGCCAGATAGACACAACATTGGAATATGCTTATTCTAAGAGCATTTGCCTCCCCAATGGGGCTTAAGAGACAATCCAGTGTATTGTTGGTTATCAACCAACAGGATACATAGACCTTGAGCTTTCTAGTCCAAGGGTGGCCTTAGTTCATCTGTATCTTGGACCTGTGAGCTACTAATTATGGTCATTTTACTAAATTATGTGGTTCATACTTTTATTTAATATGTTGTTAGGGGAGAGCAGGGTTTTCTTCCATGAAAATTTAATGAGAATAAAAGCTGGGGGAGCATCTAGAGTAGTGCATCTCAAGTTTTAACAATCATACAGGCACCGAGAAGTCTTGCTAAAATGCTGATTCTGAACCCAGAGATCTAGGGCAGGGTCTGAGATTCTGTTCCTAACAGAGCTCCTCGGTGATGCCTGTGGTGCTGGTAACAGACCACACTTGGAGCGACAAAGCAGCTCCGGAATGGATCTTCCAGGTGCAAATCCTAGTTGGCCATGCATTTCTGTGTGACTCTGAGGAAACCATTTAACTTGCCTTTGCCTGTTTTTGCAGCCATAAAATGGAGATAATACCTCATAAGATTGCTATGAAGATTAAATGAATTAATATATGTAAAATGCTTAGAACAGTGAGTGTTTGACAGATAAAAGAGCTATATAATTGTTAGCTTCAGCTATTATAGGCATATTATGTTGTAAATACTTAGTCAGGTGCCTATCTTCCCCCACTCAATTGAGTCTGGCTGGGGTAGAGACTGGAATTATTTGTCTTCTCACCCCTTACCGCTCTCCCATCACCTGCCAGCACCTGGCACAGTATTTGGCATATGGTATGCGCATAGCACTCAGTTCATATGGCGAAACAGCATCTGCCTAGAGTCAAGAGAGGCAGAAAAATCATACATAATAAAGATCGTATATAAGTTTCATTTTCACTTCCACTTAGTTTACATCATCGTTCTTTTAGAATTTACCTACACTAAGGAATTTAATATCAGCATCGAAGACAGGGTGTTATATATATTTCCTTGGAATTGATAAACAATTGATGTGATGGAAACATCTGTAAGTTTTCGTGTGCGCTATGAATATGAATTTTTTTCCATTCTTATCAGAGATGGAATGAAAGTGATATGTTCCCCTTTAAGCAAACCTTACACTGTAGCATCTATGTTTACAGAATAGATAAATTGAGTAGCAAATATTTATTTAGCAAAATTCTTCTTTGCATAATGCTTCAAGAGAGCTGCTTTATGTAACTAGTTACTGAATAAACTTAGATGTGTTTTGCATCCAGCATAATCAGAGATCCAGCTGGGGCGTAAAGGGGCTCATTTGTAGAGATATTCTAGGAACAAAGTAGCTGAATCCACATTTGAAAGAACTAATAGTAACTTTGATCCACTGCAAGATTCTAAAATGATTCGGTGACTCTCAGACTTAATTTCTAAATCCTTCTATTTAGATATATGTCTATAACTGGTAGTATGACTTCTGGAGTATTCCAACAAAGGTCCTAAGAGAATTTGCCCCTGCATATGTCAGCTCATAGTTTCTGACACACAGAATTATGGAATCCTATAGATGGAAGATTTCTTAGAGAGGGCCTCCTTTCTACTCAGTGTGTGCTTTAGGCTTCGTGGGATTGGAACCACCTGGGAATTTGTTAGAAATGCAGAACCTCAGTGGCCGTCAGTGGTTCAGGTCATTAAGCATCAGACTCTTGATTTACACTTGGGTCATGATCTCCTGGGTCCCAGGATCAGGCTTCGAACTCGGCCAGGAATCTACTGGAGAGTCTCTTTCCCTCTTCCTCTGTCCCTCTGCCCCACCCCCATTCATGCTCATGTGCACAGTTCTCTCAAATAAATAAATCTTAAAAAAAAAAAAAAAAAAGATGGGGCGCCTGGGTGGATCAATGGGTTAAAGCCTCTGCCTTCAGCTCAGGTCATGGTCTCAGGGTCCTGGGATCAAGCCCCGCATCGGGCTCTCTGCACGGCGGGGAGCCAGCTTCCTCCTCTCTCTGCCAACTTGTGATCCTTGTCTAATAAATAAATAAAATCTTTAAAAAAAAAAAAAGGAAAAGAAGAAAAAGGAAATACAGAATCTCAGAGCTTTCTCTAGATTTAACAAGTCAGAATCTTCACTCTTTAAGAAGCTCCCCAGAGGATTCTTAGGCCCAGTACACTGGGACAAGGCGAAGTCCATACTCAGAGCCTTTGCTGCCATGTGGCTGGTTGCATTGCATGATTGCTGTTGTTGCCATCCTAAGAACATCTGAAAACAACAGAGCTTTTAAGGGTGTCTGTCTTGGCTAGGGAAGCAGTTGCCATTTTAAAAGTTAGAGATGCTGGATCCAAAAAAATATGCTTAGGAACTGCGGTTGCCTGAGGCCTGAGTTTGTTGAAACAAGTCAACGTGCAGAGGAAAACAAGTTGGTAGCTTTATCTGTGGACTTCTTACAGTCATCAAAATGAATGGTATGGTAATGCCATGCTCATGAGAAAAATGCACTTGTGACTCTTCACCCATGATTTCCCTATCTCTGCCAACCTGAGAAGGACCCACTAATCCTCAACCGGACAGTGTCCCCACTGCAAAACGTGCTGGGATAGTAGGAAGGTGAGATGGAGCTAAGAGCTTAAATTTTTTCTACAATCGATTACATGCAGGACTATGTAAGAACGTGAAATGACGCCCACATACTGTTCAGCACAGCAGATAAACTCCTTTCATAGGAAATACATGACTTTGGTAGAATGTTCTAGATGAGTCAAAACCTTGACAATAACATAGAAGAGAAAAAAATTACAGTAATATTTCTTTGCATCTGGACAGCTATATGCTGAAGGAATTAGCTTTCAGCTCAAAAAGCTGAGGAGAGATTCTGATGCCCCCAAGATCTGAAGACCCAAAGTGGGAAAATGCCTTCCTGAAACTCCAGGCAAAGACAGGAGATTCAAGAGTTTCTAAAAGATTGTATACACTCTAATTACCTCTAGGAAAGGTCAGAAGACAGAGGTGGAAGCTGGACCTGGCCCAAGGCAAATAATACAATAAACTCTTTGTTATTTGATGCTTGTAGATTAGATTAACCAAAAAAAAAATGACACTTAACACACTTACCTACTTTTCCCAGGAGCTTAACAATCCTGTCTGGACAGTATGGTTCTAATGTGAAGAGATAAAAAGTATTCAAGCCTCTGATACCGGTTTATTTTTCTGGCTAGGTGATTAAGGAGACAGTGTGAAATTTATACTTATATCATTGTTTCTTTGGAAATCAGTATTTCACCAAAGTTTCTTTTTTTCTCTCCAAATTCCTCTCTAGTATCTTGCTTGATAATGTGCTTTATGAATGTATGAAATATATTACAAGATACATATGAAATATGACTATATTATTGTTACATTATATGTAGTTATAATTTCTCATGGACTTCTAAGTTCTATTTTATTTTTCCTGCCTTTATACTGTAACCCAGTACTGTCCTTGAAAATGTAGGGTGAGGGGCACCTAGGTGGCTCAGCGGGTTAAACCTCTGTCGGCTCAGGTCCCGATCTCAGGGTCCTGGGATCGAGCCCTGCATCGGGCCGTCTGCTCAGCAGGGAGCCTTTTTCCCCCCCTCTCTCTCTGCCTGCCTCTCTGCCTGCTTGTGACCTCTCTCTGTCCAGTAAATAAATAAAATCTTTAAAAAAAAAAAAAAGAAGAAAGAAAGAAAGAAAATGTAGGGTGAGCCACGAATGCAAGTCACATATTTAATTTTAAATTTTCTGGCAACCATGTTAAAAAAAAACAAATAACAGGTGAGATTTATTTTAATATTATATTTTGCATAATGCAACATCCAAAATATTCCAACAATGAGTCCCAAATGCTTTCATATCCCAGCTGAAAAACACTGAAAGAGTAATGGGCATTCTCCAGGTCCCCATCTTGTGTGGTCAGGTTCAGTGTGGGTCTGGGGCTAAAGCCCCGGTTGGTAATAAAAAGAAAGTGCATCTTCCTAGGGCATCGATTTCCCTTTGGTTAGACAGGTGTGGCAGATGTAGCAGGTTTTAAGAATTTGAGGATTTGGATCACCTTTCACTTACCTGACATTTTGGTGAAGCTTTGCAAAAAGACTTTAGAGAACAACTTTATTTCCCCTTTTCTGGCCTTCATATGCTTGCACTCTTCAAAGAGTTTTGACTTTAGTCTAAAAATAATAAAGTTTTCATAGCTTTATTTTTGTAACATAACTTTCATACTGTATGACCCCCAAGGTGATGAATTGATTCAAGGTTTATAACTGAGGAATTATCCCTGTTGCAGAAATTCTACAAGAGTGAGTTTGGCTGAACTTTTTACCCACCAAGCCTAAAGGAAGTTGTGCTACAGGTGTGACCTCTTGGGAAGGGCACATCTTTGTTCTTACTCGTGGGAACAAGTTGAGTTTACCATAATGCTCGGTCCCACAACCCAGCCAGTTCAGCTGAGCTATTTCCTGGGTTACGTTCAGTGATGCTTGCTTTCCCTGAACCACAGAGGGGTTATGCAATCTATGCTCTGAGTTTTGTGTGAATCATGGAGTGTTTCCTCCCTTGTACTCATCCAGATTTCTGGTGATTGATCGATTGATTGGTCAAGCGATCGATCTACCACTCTTCAGTGAGGTATAACACACATATGCTAAAATAGGTAAAATTCGATGGATTGTTTAAACAGGTGTACACCCCTGCCACCGCTAATGAGGAGATAGAAAACGCTTCCAGCATCCCAGAAAGTCCTTTCATGCTCCGCTCCACCCCATCTGGCCCCTATCTGAACCTAACGCTCACCCCAAGGATTACCACTATTCTGAATTCCATCACCACTGATTCATTTTTTTTTTTTTTTGCCCATTTTTGAACTCGCTCAACATGGAATTGCACGATACGTCCTCTTTCAAATTTACGCTTCTTGTGCAATGGGTAGTCTGTGAGAGTCACACACGTTCCTGTGCATGTGTGTATGGCGTTGTTGTTACTGCAGAGTAACAGTGATTGTGTGAATAAACCACAATTTGTTTATTCATTCTCTGGTTGGTAGACCTTTGGGTCATTCCTTGTTTGGGGCCATCCTTTGGTGAGCATATGCACTTCTCCTGGATATCTATCTAGGAGATAGATCAGAGGGTAGTGTGTGTTTCACTGTATGAGAAATTGCCAGACAGCTTCCCAAATTGGCTGTGTAAACTGACAATGCTGCCACCAGCCCAAGAGCATTCTAGCTCCTCCTTACCCCTTCCAGTACTTCCAATGTTGGTCTTTTTCAGTGTGGTCATTCTGATGGGGCTGTCAGTTTCTCACCAAATGGCTTTAATGTACATTTTCACCAGACTTCAGTGAGTCACAGAAATTGTTGAAGTTTCATCAAGATTCCTTTCAATTCTTATTTCAGGCTACACTGTGAGCAACTGTTATTTACCGTTTTTCAGAAATCCTATTTCCCCTTCATGAGGGACATGATGCCTAATTGTGCAATCATTCCAGCTTTGTCACATGTGAACATTTCTTAGCCACACCCCTAATGCGATAACCCCAGGGATGGCCCTGGTCAGTGCTGCACAGGGGACACCTAGCATTGCTGCCATAGACATCTGGCAATGAGTCTGTCCCTACAGACATAGGGCAGCCTGCCTGTTCAGTGAGTCCCCAGGGAGCGTTTATTAAGCATCTTCTTTGTTCCAGGCACTGTGTTGAGCATTGGGAAACAACAGGGACCTAGGCACTGTCTCTTCTTGGAAGGCTCACAGTCTAGTGAGGGAGACAGAAAGTGAGCATACAAGTGTAATACAGTATGTTCATGCTTTGAGAAGTGTGTATGCTTGGGGAGCTCTGAGGCCCAGAGCAAAGGAGGTTGGAGAGAGCAAAAAAAGTTGAAGAAAGTCTTCCCTGGAAGAGTGACAACCTGAGTGTTACAAAAAACAGAGAGAGGGCATCCCAGTCAAGGGAGCTGCAAAGCCAAGGCATGGAACTAACCTTCAGCATGGGTTTTTCCAGGATTTCCAGGGCAATGGGAGCATTAAGGTTCGTGTGGGAGGCCACTGGCAAGAGATACACCTAGAATGTCTGTAGGGCCATATCATGCAGGTATATTTAGGTGGGAATCTTTTCTGCAGAATTTCAGCCCAGAAAATCTTCTCAGGAAGCAAGACTTCCTTTGGCTGTTGTCTCTGAGTTTTGACTTTTCCTCACTTTTTGATGTTAAATGGGGAGATGTCAAACTTCTTTCTAACTTCTTATCTGGACACAAACACATTTTCTTTTAAACAGTTTGCAACCGGTGTGTACTTCTTCATACACAACAGTCTACAAATTATAATTTCTTTACTCAGTTTTTTATTATATGCCATCCAGACCCCAACCCCTGGCTCACAGAAGAACCCTAGGAATGGCAAAGCCTGTTAAGAGTGTTCTTGTGGAACGCAGTTTTATTCTTGGCCTAGCATCTCTCCTTTTGATTGGAGAAGTGAGGCAGATATTTCCATTCCCAATAAAGTATCTACTCATCTAAATTAAGTCAGCCCTGATCATGTCTGAACTTTCTCCCTGAGCAAAGTTGAGGCAGCCGTGGGCTATCTGAATTACCACCACTGTATTTAGCAAACACTCATGTAGCATGTATCTCTTTCCATTTTCCAGGCAGTGTTCTAACTATATTCCACATAATGACTCACCTAGAGTTGGATAATATTAGTCCCATTTTACAGACAGGGAAGCTGGGACAGCAAGAGGTTAAGTAACTCGCTCAAATCACGGATGGGGCTTGAACCCACACTTTCATTCTTGTAAACAGTATACTGTGTTGCTGCTTCTACATACTTGTGAAGTATCCAGGAGAAACTCAGAGAAACAGAGTTCATTCAGCAAACATTTATTGAGCAACTGCCTGGTGGGTGAGTCAGCAACGCCTTTGCCCCATTGGCTCTTAATCTATTTGAAGAGACAGGAAAAAAAAATTGCAATGCAATGTTAACCCAAGGAGGAAAGTAACTAACTCAGGGAAGGGCTGGAATGTTAAAGACAGGCTCGCTTTGCCTTTTGTGAAAAGCAGTGAACAGAAGGGGCAACTGTCAGAGTTAGGACAAGGCAAAATGTGTCCAGGAGGTGTCAAGTGCACGTGTGAGGTGGTAAGGTGTGCTGTGGCCAGTGTGGATGTGGGAGACAGGGCTGATGGTCAGGACTGCATGAGGGGTGTTGTATGCAGGCTGAAGAGTAGGGCTTTATCTTGGACCCAGGAAGAAGACATTGAAAGCTGTCAAGTCGAGAAGTGATATACCATTCTCCTTGCTAGAATCCAAGAGAGGGTGAAGGTTAGCTATGCAGGATACTTGTAATCTAAGACTATCTGGTGGGCAACAATAAAATATGGAGTCGCAACAATAGTGTGCGGAGAGGGGGACAGGGATGTACAAGGGGAGGGGACAGACAGGAGAGGGAAGAAGGAGAGAGGGAGGAAGGAATGGGGAAAAGAGAGAGAATGATGTCTGCTGAAAAGAAGAAGAGAGGGAGAGTGGGATAGAGGGAGGGAGGAAAAACGGAGCAAAGGGTGGGAGGCAAGAAAAAATGTGCCAGTACCCTAAAAAAATAAAAAACAACAAAAACTCACAGTGAAAGGTTACTGGCAAAATCCCCAGATGACAGGCATTTTGATGTATTTGCTCAGGTAGCTTTTGTTTGGATGGTTCACCAGCAGTTCTTTCATGGCTCTGTAATAGCTCATTGAGATTACTTGTATCTGAAGATAATTTGTCAGGCTTATGTAAGACTTCATTTAAGGGGCATTGCCTTGGCATGCAGACAGCTTCCAGACCTTACACACCAGCAAAAACATGTTATCTGAAGAGCACAATAAAACAAAGCAAATGCATTGCTAGGTACCCTGGCAGTAAGAAGGCAGCTCTATGGGACATCTTCAGAATCATGCCTGCCTTTTTAAAAAGGAGGAGGATGGGGAGGCCATTGGAAATTGACCCAGAAGCCTGAACCTGGATGGCTTCAAGCCCATGGAAACTTCAAATCTGCGGGATTCCCCAGCCTGATCTCAAGCCAAAGAAACGATTCCCATCCTCTTTGCCGGTTACAAGCAGCCGCAGCCGTGGGGTGAACGATTTCTCTCCATGATTCTGATGATGAGGCTGGATGGAGGAGGGAGAGGGTGAGAGTTCTCATCGACCCCGGCCCGAGAACGCGGGTAAGGTAGTGTGTCAGGTGTTAGCTGTCCTGGCAGCCTCCTGGTGTCATAGGAGTCCCGTTTCACTAGGGGTTTCAGTTTCCACAAGCTTTGCTCATCTTCCTGCTGCAAGACTGGCTGCTGGCAGCAGGCGGGAGGCATGGTGTGGAATCCCAGATCGAGAGAACAGTCTGGAGTGGAGAGCCGTCTGTCTGGGGAGTGTGTTCTGTGGCCAAGCCCGTGCAGTCATGACGCCAGCCCAGCGTCAGTCAACGCGCTCATCTAAGATGCGTCTCAAGAATGTATAATTGGGATCGCTCAGCCACAGAAGCGCAGGACGGCGGAGTTGGGTCCCGAGCAGGTCATTTGCTTAGAGAGCCTTCGTTCTACCTGACGTGGAAGTGGACTAGGAGCAGCTCATGCGGAAGGCGTGGAGATGTCAGCAGGTTCTGGAAGCGGGCAGGACGGCAGGGTGAGTGCTTGACCGCCCCTATGATGCTCTCTGTGTGAACGCTAAGAGAGATTTTGTTACAATTCGTGGATGGGTCAAGGGTTGTCCATATTCAGGGTATGGGCTTCCAATGGACAACTTTTCCTAAAACACTAATGTATTATTGCTAAGGATGAGATTACACAAATGTGCTTTTCCAAAATTTCTCATGTTTCTTGAAGTTAAAAGACAAAGTAAAGAAAATATAACTCCTGTATTTCAGGCTTTTTTGGTGGGAAATGGAAAAGAAGGAGGATCCTAAAGGGATATAGATTACAATCTTGTATTATGTGAACTTGGAAAAAAAAAAGTATTATTCTGGAAGTATAATTGGTGTACCATGTAATATTAGTTTCAGGTGTACAACATACTGATTTGACGATATAAAATTGAAAAGTTTAAGGAGACTTTTAAGAAGAAAATAAACTATCGTCTTATTCTCAAGTAAAATATTAAATGGATATAGGGATAGGAAGTTGTAATCAGTTCCCAGTGCTAAACTTTGAGTGGCACTGAGTTCCCCCAAGTGCCATGCTTGAGGGGACAACCACAGTGTGTTCCCTAGAGGCTAAGGCTCTGGAGATGTTCTCTCTTGCACAAGAAATATGGGAAGAACTGTGAGTGTCCAACTGGAGAAGAAAAGCCTGCAGAAATGACTGCAGCTTATTTTCAAGTAGAAGGCCTAAAATTCAGAGTAAGGAGATTACTTGTTCCATATTTCCCCCAGGAAGAAGGGTTTTATCCTTTGGGAAGAGGGGATTTCAGACCCCACTGGCAATCTGATTTAAAAAAAAAAAAAAAGAGCAAAAACAAACTTAGACTTACTCCCCAGAAAATGCATTTAAATAAAGGCCAAAATGGTGCTCACCATCAGGGATTTCATGGAACCTTCTGGAACCTTCTGTTTCATTTAAGGAACTCCTGCTTGGGATGATAAGACTAACAGTGGATGGGAATTTGAGGATTTGGCTTGATCTAAGGAAGAATTCTCGAGTAGTTTGGCAAGTACTCCCATGGAACTGGGTTTTGCAAAAGGGGATTCTCTCCCCCAAACTAGAGCCCTAATGAATGGCCATGTGAGCTTTAATCTCACCAAAACGCGGATCTGGATGCAGGGGTTCCTGCTTCTAGCTGTGCATCCTCAGACTTATTTTTCAACCCTCCTAAATATACCTTCAATCCACTGGGAATTGGAGGCAAAAATTCATCACGGGGTGGTTGGGATAATTCAATGACAAAGGTATATAAAATGCATATCCTGCTGTTAGAGGAAGATGGTGAACAAAAATTAACTTTTTAAAGTAATTCTCAAAAATCATGTGTTGAAAGGAAGAACAAGAAAAACTTGATTCCTGCCTCTGCATAAGTTCTTCGTAATTATGTTCCTTTTTGACTGCTAAGAATATTATAGACAGCATTCTAGCTTTGTGTGGGAAGTTACAATAAATGCATAATTCCAAATATGCACCAGATTTATATTTAAAAAAAAAACGTTTAAAAAAGTGAATTGAAAGGTGATATTATGGTACCTTGAAGTTTTATTTTTTGAAGAGCCTTCTAACCAAAGTGTGAATGAGCATTGTAGAAATGAAATGTTCTTGAAATAATTCAACACATTTTCAATGAGGAGAAACTTATCCTGAATTTCTCTTTAATAGAAGAGGAAATGAGGTTGCATTTTAAGGTAATACTTAATAATGGGGAAGAAAAGTAACTATATATCAAGTGAAAAGTGTTAATGCTAAATAATCATAGAGTATATAATAGAAGTTAAGTGGCTGTCTTTAAGATTCTAGAAAGGAGCATAATTTTCAAAGGCTTTTGATAATGGCCTTTTTTAAAATGTCCAATTGGGGCATGAATTGGAGGATATGAACATTTAGTCCCGTGGGTGGCAGGATATTCTTAGCAGCTGACAGCTCCAGGGAACAGCTCCAGAGTGTTGGCCACAGTGTGAACTGCCTGGCAGCCCCCAGCCAGCAGATTTGTGGGGTCCACCTACAGGCCTCGCTGGATGTGAAGGGGAGATTCCCTCACCTTCAAGGAACATAAACCAGGTTGGGGAGCTCAGTGTTCCTCCTAAAAGCACGGTTGTGCAGGCAACGATTTCCTGGGCTGTTGAGAGGAGAGAGAGAAGGGTTTTGAAGTCGATGACAGCCTGCAAAGAGGAGGTGAGAACCGTGCTGGGCCGTGAAGATGCGTAGGCGCTTGTCTTCCCATCTCAGCATGGCGGCACCATTCTTGTAGGTGTTCTGTCCAAAAACCTAAAAATCACACTTGCTTCCTCTTTCCCTCACCCCAAAATCCAAACTCTCAGCAACTCCTACATCTTCTACCTCCAGAATTTGTCTTCAATCGGCACACTCCCCCCACCTCCGTGGCCAGCGTCCTGCCATGGAAACACTTCATTGGGTCTATTTGCTGGTCCCTCCTTCTGCTTTTGGTTCATCATCAAGTCTGTTTTCCATAAAGCAGCCAGAGTGAGAAAGTCACTACCATGACTTAAAGTCTTTAAAATATTCCCCTTGGGCTAAAAATGAAGTCTTCATTCCTCACCCTGGCCTCCTAGGCCCTGAGGGACGTGGCCAGCCTTCTTGCTCTCGCCCCCATTCCTCAGCATGGTCCAGTTGCACTGCCTTCCTATGATGCTTCGATCCAGTTAGATGTACAGTAGATTAAAAAATAATGTGAAAATTACTGAAACTTATCTAAGGAGATCAGTTCTCAAAATTAGTAGGAAAGCTCAGTTTTATAATGATTCTTCCATGCAAATGTGGACATACAAGTAGAAGATGTCAGCAGCATGATCTGACTTCAAGGCTTCCTCAAAATTTATTTCCCTACCATCTCCATTCAATTCTTTTCAAGATAATAAGTTTTATTAAATTCCCACCAAGAAGTACAGCCAGTATTTACTTTGTACCAAGTACTGTGCTGGGTACAGGAGCTACAACCATGTTTTAAAGCCAGGCAGACCCTATCGTCATAGTGCTTTCAACCTACTGAGGGATGCAATTACAACAGAAGATCATCACAAATGAGATGGTTTACGAGATGCCCAGAGAACACAAGGGTGGAGCACCCAACTCTAACTTGGGAGGTCAAGGAAAGCTTCCCAGGGGAAGTGCCATTTTAGTTGAGACCTGAAATAGTGGGTCACAAGGCAGGGGCAAGCATTTAAGTATTCTTGGCAGGGGAAACAGCACAGGCAAAAGGATGGTATTAAAGGAGAGCATGGCATTTTAGTGAAATCCAGCAAAGTTCAGAATTGCTGCAACACAATGGGAAAGTAGGGAGAGGGGAGAGGAGAGGACCGAGATACGAAAAGCAAGCAGCTGTCCTTGTATATAGAGCCTTATAAAACATCATAAGGTCTTTGGAACTACCAGTAACAGATGAAAGGTTTTAAGCAGTGGGATGACAAGATCTGATATGTGTGTTGGAGAGCTCATTCCAGAGAGAGCATTACAGGGGCAATTCCAGAGGTTGATGGACTATTTGAAAGGCTGTTCTATAATCCAGCAGAGATGTCGATATTAACCAACATAGAGGTAGAAATGATTGAGAGAAATCCGAAAAAGAAATGTAGCAAGCATAATCCATAAGACTTTAGGAGATGGACTAGATAATTCAGGGGTGAGGAAAGAGCAAAAACAGTCATTCTTATGTTTCCACCCTGGGAAAACTTTTCCAGGGTACTATTTACTCACATGCAAAAAGAGGCTCCTAAAGATGGGGAGAAGTCACACCTGATAGTGAGATACTTTTTTTTTTTAATCTGAGAGCAGGTTTTCTTCATGGTATGGGCTCTGGAAATACCAAAAATAGGTGGTTGGTAGAGTCCACAACAGATAGAAAGGAGAGACCAGAAGGTACCTAAGACAATCATTAACTCCTCTTTAATTTTGTTTAAGCCCTGGACAAGATGCCAAGCAAGTTCTTTTGTCAATAAACAATATTAAAGAGGATATTGGCTCTACTCATTAATGTCAGGGTCCTTCCACCTCTGTGATTCTGTGGTACCTGGTGTTTACATTTTCCATAGTCAAGGTGTGTCCAGGATCTTATCTGCTTCGGTCAAGGCAATTGCAGCCCCTTGGGGGGAATAAAAGTGTTTCCTCATCCCAACTGACTTCACATCTCTCTTCAGCCATACACAGGTCCTCATTTACACTTTGGATGAGTAAACGTCTGGACTGTATGGTGTTTTATAAGCTTAATGGACATGTGAATGTGGGAGAAACAGACACAGAGAAAGATGACAGTAGATATCTGCTTCAGACACCATCCAATTAATTTAATTTCTGTGACATCATCCCACTTTAGCTGAAGTCTTCTGAAATGAGTGGCTCTTGTTTTATGTGTTGTTCAAACTCTTATTAAACAATGTGCTTCCATGAGACAGAGAGTTCCTTTAGAAAAAATTTTCTCAACCTTGGCGCTATGGACATTTTGAGCTGGATAATGCTCATAGGGGACCTTTCATATGTACTGTAGGATATTTAGTAGCATCTCTGGCTTCTACCCACAAATTGCCAGTAAGAGACCCTCCTATACACACACACACACACACACACACTCAATTGTGACAGTCAGATATGTCTCCAGATATCACCAAATGTCCACTGGTGGGGGGTGGGGGGACACAGTCACTCGCAGTTGAGAATCATTGCTTCAGAGCAGTGGTTCTCAAATATGGTGCTCAGACCAGGAGCATTGGTGTCACCTGAAAAGTTGTTAGAAATGGAACTTGTGAAGCCCCAACCCACACCTACTGAGAAAGAAACTCTAGGTATAGGGCTCAGTGATCTGTGTTTAAGAAGCCTGCGAGATGATTCCTATATACACTGAAGTTTGGGAAGCACACCTCCAGAACACATGAATGGTAACTAAAGTTTCACAAGAAATAGTTATATATATTTAAAAAGGGAGAGGGGGAGAGAGAGATATTTGGGGGAGCACCTATATAACTCTTGGTTTCAGCTCAGGTCATGATCTCGGGGTTATGAGATCAAGTCCACCTTTGTGCTCCACACTCAGCTTGGAGTCTGCTTGGGATTCTCTTCCTCTCTCTCGCCTTCTCCCCTCTCCCCTCTCAAGTATATTTCCATGCTCTCCCTGTCTCTCACAAATTAGATAAATAAAGTCTTCAAAAAAATTTTTTGAATACAAGAAGGTCTTTTCTCTTCCTTTTTCCTTTCTCTTTCAACAAGGGAAATGAAAGTACATCATTTTGTATCTGAAAGGCAAAGATTCTTGATAAATACATTTCTATCATGGAAACTCTTATAGATATACAACAATTTTTAAATCCAATGAAAAGTTTGATATGCCAAACAGAATTCATTCCCCTTAGTTCACAAAGATCAAACAGTCATAGAGTGATTCTATATTCAATTGACAAAGAGAGATTATAAATAAGCACATGGAGGGGAACGCCTGGGTGGCTCAGTTGGTTAAGTGTCTGCCATCAGCTCAGGTCCTGATCTGGGGGTCTTGGGATAGAGGCCCTGCCTCATGCTCCCTGCCCAGCAAGGAGTTTTCTTCTCCATCTCCCACACACACACACTGCTCATGCTCCCTCTTTTTAAATAATTTTAAAATAAAATAATCTTTAAAAATAAATGAATAAATAAATAAATAGGGGCACCTGAGTGGCTCAGTCGTTGGGCATCTGCCTTCGGCTCAGGTCGTGATCCCAGGGTCCTGGGATAGAGCCCCGCATCGGGCTCTTCGCTCAGAGGGAAGACAGCTTCTCCCTCTCCCATTCCCCCTGCTTGTGTTCCCTCTCTCACTGTGTCTCTCTCTATCAAATAAATAAATAAAATCTTAAAATAAATAAATAAGCACATGGAAAAACTTTCTGCAGGCAGAATAGTAATGTTGATATAGAGCTTCCATTCAGGGTAGTAGGCCCACTTGTCTGCCCCAGCAGTCACTAGAATTTGGAAAGATAGGGCAGATTTCTGTGTACAGGAGAACTTCCCTTTGTTTTCTTCCTTAGCTTCCCATTTTTACTTGTTTGTTCACTCACCCCTTTTCTACCAAAAACAGCACTAAATAAAGGAGTGGGGTTTTCTGGTTTATTTAAGCTGCAGCTTTATGATGCATCCTACAAATTATAAAAGTTGAGATGGAAAGTTCCACTGTTCCAATGTATCTTCACATTCTGTGAGTTGCTAGCCAGTTCCGTGATCTCAGCATCTCCCATGAAAATGCTATTGGGTCTCTGATTGTTAGATTGGACTCTGAATATCACTTTTGTGAGAAAAAAAAATGATGTTCCCTTTTAATATTCTTTTCTTAGGAGCACAGGTATGCCAAAATAAGGAAGATAATTTTAGTAAGACTTCATTCATTAACTTACTCATTTTTTCATGTATTGATTTGTTCAAAAACTATTAACTGATTATCAACCATATACCAGTGAATAAGACAAATATATATTTTCTGACCTCATGGAGCTTACATTTTTTTGTAGGCAGGGGGAAGCAGAAGACAAATAACCTAATGTTTCAAATTGTGGATCATATCTTGTCTATGGGATCAATTTAGTGGTTCACAAATTGTTTTGTGGCTGTTTCTTTAATGAACAAACTAGAATAGAATGGAGAAATTTGGTTCCATTCTACCATACTTCTTAAGCACGTTATTTTACCGAACTGTTCTTTCAGCTGTGTGTGTGTGTGTGTGTGCGCACGCGCGCCTGAGTGCACACACATATGAGGACATGAATCAATATAAAACATGTATATTACGTGTTTTAACTTGAGAAATACTGAAATTTTAAAACACAGAAATAAATGAAGTAATTTTGAATTGTAATACATGCTATGAAAGGCTAAGAGGCTAAGATAGAAAATTATGTGTTGTGATGAGCACTGGGTGTTATATGCAATTAATGAAACATTGAGCACTACATCAAAAACTAATGATGTACTATATGTTCACTAACTGAATATAATAATATAAAAATGAAATACAATTTAAATTTCACACTTTAAAAGAAAGATAAAAGAAAAAAAAGGAAATAACAAAAAACAACAAGCGCAGGGAGACAGAACCAACACCAGTTGTATGGTCAGAGATGGCCTCTCTGAAGAGAGGAAGCCAGCCAGAGAGAGTAGATGAGCCTTTCAGACAAAGGGAATAACGAGTGTAAAGATTCTGTTTAGGGCCCGAATACCTGGGGTGTAGCAGTGCAACAACCTAAATGGAAAAAAAAACAAAATGGACAATTAGTTTCGTTCCTCCTGAGGAAGGAAAATTCTAGAATTTTTGGTTGTTTGTGGAACAAAAACGAAAGAGAGGCATGAACCTATTCCAGGAAACATAGATAGATTTCACTTCTAAGATATGAAAAATCCTCAAAATCTTCATTGGAGAAAAACACATATTCAAATGAAATCTGCAAACATTTATTAATTTTTTTACCATCACAAAAAATTACACAATGGTGAATTCGAAGATGACCAAGAGTAAGGTTTGAAACACACATATATACAAAGACCAAGGATTATAATTTATTTATTAATAAAAGTCAGTCATTCTCCTTTTTAAAAAGGCCTACTCCACGTGCACCAAATTTATTTTTCTCTATTTGGCTTTATAACAAAGATTTCATTCATTCCAGAATGGTTGCTGCCCAGTTAGATAACAGAATGCTTTCTGCCTATTTAGATTATCTGCCCTGATCTGTATTTCGGAAGATAGGGATGCTCCGTATCCAGTGGTTATTTTATATTCTAGGACCTTAAAAAAAGCTTTGCAAAGAGAATTATGAGCTCCATAACACTCTAATCCTTCATGCTAAGATTCCCAAATTCTTTCATAGAACCCTAATTTCTAAAGCCAACATTTTGATAGTGCTTATGCCCATGTTTGTATCAAATTTACTGTTGTTGTTACTCAGTTTTATCATTATTATTGAAATGTGCTCTATCTCCTTCCTATCTCACTTCGTTTAGCTGCCTAAGCTCCTTCTACCAACCCAAGCATCCATTCCCCTACTTTCCGGAAAACGCAGAGCTTGCAACCTCTTCAAAACTTAACTTCCCACTTCCTTGGCCAGTGGGAAGAACTCACAGAGGCTACCACAGTAGCAACAAAGGCTATTTCAGTGATTGTTGCTATATACCTACTGTTCTGACTTGACTACAGTGGACTGTGGGATCTTGGGCCATTGGCAAGTGGTCTGGAAACGAGACAACATTCTGTACTGTCGTTCAAGGCAGCTGGGATCTAGTAAGAGCTGTGAGTATGGACACAGGAAAGCCTCTGGGAAATTCTTAAAGGATCCTTTAACCAAAGGTTTTGGAACATGGTAATTTGTAGTTGTATCAAGAGGCCACTAAATGTTCATATTCCTTGAAGCAATAATTTGAGAATCTTCTGGAATGGTTTTGAAAATCTTTCCTAAAGAAATAAATCCAGAATTCAGAAATAGATTTTGGCACAGAAATGTTATGTGTGGCATTATTTATATTTGAAAATCAACCAGATATCATTCGACAGGAGAATGTTAAATACATATTGTTATATTTATGTAATAGACTAGTTAAAGTCACTAAAAGGGCTATTCATAGAGAGATTATAGTATAGCAAAATGGCTAAGTTATAAGTTCGGTGGAAAAGGATAAAAATTGGAATTTATGATATGATTTCAACCATATCTAAAAATAAATAAGAACATAGGAGATTTCCACTCTTTATTATGAGAAAAAAGAGAATGATGTGTAATCATTATTTTCTTTAAAAATGTGACCTTTTGGGGTCCCTGGGTGGCTCAGTTGTTAAACATTTGCCTTCGGCTCAGGTCATGATCCCAGGGCCCTGGGATCAAGCCCCCACATCGGGCTCCTGCACGGCAGGAAGCCTGTTGTTCCCTCTCCCACTCCCCCTGCTTGTGTTCCCTTGCTCGCTGTGTTTATGTCAACTAAAGAAAGAAAATCTTTGAAAAAATAAAACCAAAAAATAAAAATGTGACTTTTTTTTAGAACCAGATGTGATAGGAAATTAATGGGCTCATAATAAATATTGATGACTAAATTTTGTCAATTAATTTTAGTAAAGCGAAAACTATTTACATGCAGATTCAAGTTGCCTTTGGAAGTGTCATTAGCCTTCAGAGCCCTGCATGGTTATAAGCTACAACATTATATTTTATGATCTACAAGGTTAGAGTAATGGACCTCTTCAAGGATATTGATATTGGCAAAAGAGAGTTTAAGCCTGACACTTTATTTCTTCACCCTGTTGTCAAACTATTTGCTATGTCTTGCGGGGTGGGGGGGGAAGAGATAGGCTACTATCCCGATGACCTTGAAAATTTGGTGGTAGAGCAGTCCCCATCCCCACAGGTCAAATTAGTTGGCTGGATACAGCCACATACTAAGAAAACGTAGGCTCTTCTGTTTTGGAGAATTTTTCCTTTGTTCCCCAGCCCTATTAATAATTTCTGCTCACAGGGAGTCTCTGTTTATGACAACCTAATCATCTTGGCCTGTGTACTGTGTCTCAGTGTGAGTCTCTTGTGGAAGGCAGCTTTACAGAGCCCACACTGGTGACAGATTCATGCCTCCTCCCTGTGGGTGGTCAGAGGTAGGGAAACCTGAGCTTTCTGTCCCAGGCCTGTCATGTGCCAGAAAATTTAGATTCAGGGAGCTGTTATCTGTTATAGCTATGAGCCTCCCCCAAACCAGAATTACAGGTAACTAATATTTCTTTTGCATGCCAAAGCAAACCCCAAACCTTTAATCCCCAAATGACTGGGCTATTAATATTAAAATGGTTTCTTTTATATAGTTTGTGTAACCATTTGTTAGTCTCAGGGGTCAGTGCAATAAAAACATCGCGGAAGGTCTTTAACTTTGAAGGCCATCTAAATGAAAAAGGGAGGAAGTATGTTATCTGCTGGAAGACTCCGAAGGAGTTAGTCCATCAGGAAGATAGACTCAGATTTCTTGGGCGCCAACTCAGTCTTAGAAAAAAACTCTAAAAGATTTAGCTGAAGGAGCCAAAGCTGGATTAAAGCAAGGCAAACCTGAATTTGAATCCCATAGAATTGGGTGTTCTTAGGCTACTTCCCAAACTTCTCCGACCCTTTCTTTCCTCGCTTAAACAATGGAGCTGACAACAAATACTTTTCACAGTGATATAGGGGAAATAATATAATGGATGTGAAACACCTGGTTTTTGGGGTGTGCATATCACATACCTCTTTATCTCATGATTAAAGCATATCAAAATGCTTCCAACCTGTTGTTATCAGTTGGTGCTTACAAGGAAACTGTACTTCTTTTTATTTGATAATTAGAATACAGCATGCAAATGATCTTAACTTAAGACCATTCGGGATGGTTAAATGGGATCAGTTACCACCTATAGACTTAACTTGGGATCAGTCACCACCTATAGACAGATACTTACATCGATACCAGTACCACCATTGCCCTTCACCTCACCCCACACAAGCAACTTCTATCGGCAGCAGAAACCCCAACACCAGTGTATTGATGTTACATGCACATTTCCACCCAATACAGCCATATCCAGCACACACTCCATCTGCTAATTCCTAGCCCCGCATCCTTTGCAATCCATACAAATGATTTCCCAGGTAATCAGTCATAGGAGTAAATTCCTGTATGTAACTACACATGGAAGAGACTTGTTTTGAAAAAATATATATATATATAAATTATTTATATATATAAATATATGCAAATAAATATAAATTATTAAAGTATTTATATATAACTTATTATATATTATACATAAATGTTTGTTTTCATGCATTACCCATAAATATATGTATATATATTTATATACATGGGAGGATGAGATTGTTTGAGCAAGTTCAATAACATGTTGGAAGATGGATTATGATGTTGAGAAAAAGAAATGAAAGAGGGTAGATTTAGAAGACATACTTCTGAATATAAAGCAAATTATAGCCTTTGTTATGTAAAATGTATGCCAGTTACACTGGGAGCAGTGCCTCTCAAATTTTAGCATGTACTTGACTTCCAGAAGGCCCTTTGGATTTCCGGTCCCTCACTCCCAGAGTTTCTGATTCAGTAGGTCTCGGTGGGGCACATAATTTGCATTTCTAACAAGTTTCCAGATGATGCTGAGGCTGCTGGTCCAGGAAACCAGTCTGAGAACCAATGATTAACATAATTCGAAAATGAATTTAGGAGCTTTTCATCTTTTTCAGTGGTCCAGAATAATTTCCCCCCCAAGTTATTATTTAAATTTCAGTTAGTTAGTGTACAGTATAATATTAGTTTCGGGTATACGTTAGCGTGATTCAACACTTCCATACTGCACTTGGTGCTCACCCCAGCAGGTGCCCTCTTTAATTTTCATCACCTATTTCACCAGTCCCCTCACCCACATCTCCTCTGGTAATCGTCAGTTTGTTCTCTACAGTCAAGAGTCTATTCTTGGTTTGTCTCTCCTTTTTCCCCCCATGTTCATTTGTTTTGTTAAATTTCATATATGAGTGGAGTAATATGGTATTTGTCTTTCTCTGACTTGTTTCACTTAACATTATACTCTCCAGCTCCATCCATGTTGTTGCAAATGGCAAGATTTCATTCTTGTTGATGGCTGAGTAATATTCGACTGTACATCTATACCTCTTCTTTATCCATTCATCAGTGGATGAACATTTGGGCTCTTTCCATAATTTGGCTAATGTTGGTAATGTTGCTCTAAGCATTAGGGTGCAGGTATTCCTCTGAATTCATATTCTTGTATCCTTTGGGTAAATGGTCCAGAACAGTTTAAATAGCATTGGAATCCTCTGTTCTTTAAAAGTTAGCTGGAACCCAGCTGTGAAATTGCTTCATCCTGGCACTCCCTCTCCCCCAACACACCCTTTTAAATGACAGAATTTTAATCACTGTTTCAATCTCTTTTTATTAAATTTTTCTAGTTCTTCTTGGGTTAGTTAATTCCTATTTCGTTAAGAAATAATCCATTTTCTCTAGAATTTCACATCTATTGCAATAGGATTTAATGTAGTACTTCTTAATAAGTATTTTCATGTTTGTGTGTATTTCTTCTTTTCAGTTCTAATTCTTCTTCTGTTCTCTCCCTAATCATATTCACGCAATGGTTTTATATTTTATAAAAGAAACAGCTTTTGAATTTATTTGTTCTTTCTACCATTCTTGTTTCTCACTTCATTCCCGTATTTATCTTTACTAATTACGTCTTCATACCTTACTTAGGTTTGTCCTTTTGTTCTTCATGGAATTTCTTAGTATCCACACTGTGTTCATTTATTATAAGTCTCCCAGTAACAAAGCTGTCATAACTATAAGCTATACATTTTCCTCTCAATATAGCTTTAACCATGTTCCTGTAAGTTTGGGTAGGAAATAAATATTCTCCTTTCCATAGTTCTAGGTAGTTTATCATTAAAATTTTACCTTTCTTATTAATAATAGAGTTATTTTAAAAGAAGTTTTTTTTTAATTTTTTGAGTAGTTAAGATTGACTAACTATTGCTTTCTTATTTAATCTCAATTTTACTAGCTTATGATCTATAATTATAGTCTATTAAAATATCTACTTTGTGAGATTAAGAGTCACTTATGGTTTGTCTCCCTCCCAATCCAGCAAACTGAGGGTTGCTGGGGGGAGAGGGTTTGGGAGAAGGGGGTGGGATTATGGACACTGGGGAGGGTATGTGCTTTGATGAGTGCTGTGAAGTGTGTAAACCTGGTGATTCACAGACCTGTACCCGTAGGGATAAAAATATATGTTTATAAAAAATAAAAAATTAAAAAATTAAAAAAAATATCTACTTTGTGAAGTAAGTTAAAATTTTCTTTTCAGTCTTGTAATTTATTTATTTTATTAATGTTCAATTGTGATGCAGGTCTGTGCAGAAATCTGTTGGATTGTGTGGCTTATGTGTTTCAAATCTTCATGTCCTTTCTTGTATTTGGGCTCCTTGATCAATTCTGAAAACCCCAAATAATTTTCCAAAGCCAATATTACCTTTATCCTGAAACCTGAGGAACAAAATACAAACCAAAACCTATGACCTAATTATATACATATACATATACATATAGTTGCAAACTTCTAAATACAATAACCCAGAAGGATCCCAAAAGAATATCTTATGACCAAGAAGGACTTGTTCCTGGAGCATAAACATAGCAAAAAATCAGAAAAGCTATCAGAATAGTTTGTCTCATCAAAAAAAAAAAAAAAGATTATGACAATATGTATAAAAGCACTTGTAAATTTCAGCCATTTTTAATATTAAATAAACCTTACTTTCTATTTCTCTTTCACTTAAATATGATAACCTTAATTACTTTCTGTTTCTGTTTTACTTAATATGATAAAGACTATCTGCCAAAAACTAATAAACAACAAAATTCTAAATGGTGAAACCCTAAGACTCTTTAAATTTAGGCATAGGAGTGTCTCAGTGATCTATTGTCACATTAATGCCTCAGAACAAACAACTATCAGACTCCAGGGGCATATGATAATAACATATGAGTAACTCACAGTCAGTGGGGATCAAGGGATCGGGGCTGGGCTTTTGTGCATGCCTGTGGTCAGCTACAGGTCATCTAGGCAGCTATGGGATCGTGTCTGGGCTTACCCATGTGTCTGGGGCTGGCTGCCTGTAGACTGATTTAAGATGGCCTCCGCTAGAACAATTGGGAAAATTCTACTCTATACAACATGCTCTCACCTTCCAGCAGGCTAGCCCAGGCATACCTTCGCGGTAGAGACAGAGGAGTAGAAACAAGAGGAAGCCCAATGTCAGAGCACTTTCTAAGCCTCTGCTGGCATCATATTTGCTAACATCCCATTGCCCAAAGCACCCATGGGGCTCATCCTAGACTCAGGGTGTGAGGGCAATGGTAAGTTTCATGGCAAAGGACATGAATACAGGAATATCGGAGACTGTCTTTGCAATCTCCTGCGGATAGGAATCCCTGGTTCCACCAGTATTATTTATCATAGCTTCAGAGAGTCCAGTAAATTTATATTGAATAATTATTTAGCATAATTCATGTAACCAGAAAATTAATCTTACCTTTTTTTGTTGTTGATGATGTGATGGCATATCTACAAAAGCCAAAGACTCTAGTAAAAAATTGCTACAGTTGGTAATGATGTTTGGGAAAGTGTCTAGATTGAAAAATAAATGTAGAAAAATCAATAGGTCTTCTTTTTAGTCATTGCTTTGGCAAATATTTATTGAACACTGGCTGAATGAACGCTAAGCACTCATCTACGGCCTGGAGATAATAGCAGTAAACAAAAGAGACATTGCTGTTGGAGGAAATGGAAAATGAACCACAACTGACTAAATATAAGTCAGATGGTGACAAGTGCTGTGGAGAAAAATAGAAAGCCAAATAGCTTATAGCAAATGCTTAGTGGGTACGTGGGCAGCAGACAATGGTACGCTGTTGTCTACGGGGTGATCAGGGAAAGCATCACTATTAAAAAATGTGAACATCTGAACAGAGGCTCAAAGTCTATAAGGAAGCCTGCCATGCTTTGAGACAGTGTAGTATGTGGTGTGCTTTATTTATAAGAGTTATCAATTATAGGTGGAGATGGAACTATTACCATAACAGTACAAATTATAAAATACTTTGGAACAAACTTGAACAAGAAATGATTTGAAGAACATAAAACATCATCTGTGAAAACCATAGGAACTATTCTATGTTTTTAAGAATTTATTTATAAAGAGAGGGAGTGAGTGAGTGAGAGAGAGAGAGAGAGAAGGAGTGGGGGAGGGGCAGGAGGAGGGGGCTAAAGAGACTCCCTCCTGAGCAGCATCCCCCCCACCACCACCTGGCGATGCAGGACTCAATCCCAATGCTGGGATCATGACCTGAACCAAAGGCAGACACTTGACTGACTGAGCTACCAAGGCACCCAGAAACTATTTTAAAAACATAACAAAAACAAAAAAAGAGGAAGCCAACTTGCCTACCAGATAGTTGAGCATACTGAAGCAACCATTTCAACACAACATGACATTGGCAAAGGAGTAAAAACTGATCATTGCTGATTGAAGAATCCATCTGGAACTAAAACTATACCCATACTTGCTAACATCTTCAAAAGTAAATTCTAGATAGATAATGGCACACATTTTTTTTTTAAAGATTTTATTTATTTATTTGACAGGCAGAGATCACAAGTACATGGAGAGGCAAGCAGAGAGAGAGGAGGAAGCAGGCTCTCTGCTGAGCAGAGAGCCCAATGCAGGGCTCGATCCCAGGACCCTGGGATCATGACCTGAGCTGAAGGCAGAGGCTTTAACCCACTGAGCCACCCAGGTGCCCCTGGCACACATTTTTTAAATGAGAAATTAATATATGTTAGTTGTCTATTGCCGCCATAACAAATCATCACTAACCCAGTAGCTTCAGGAAAACAAATGTATTATCTAACAATTCTGTAGGAAACAAGTCCAACATAGGTCTCACAGGGCTCAGGTGTCAGCTGGGCTGCATTCCTTTCTGAGGCGTTGAGGGAAAATTCATTTCTTTGCTATTCCTAAGGCTTGTCCACATTCCTTGGCTTGTGGCCCCTTCCTCTATCTTCAGAGCCAGCAATGTTGCATCTCTCAAACCATACTTCTGTAGTCACATCTTCCTCTGGCCACACCTGGGAAAGTGTTCTCCCCTTAAGGATTAGTGTGACTAGATTCCTCCCCTGGATAATCTAGGATAATCTCCCCATCTCAAGTCTGCCCCCTCATCACACCTGTAGTTCCTTCTGCCTTGGAAGGTAGCATCTTCCTAAGTCCCAGGGATGAAGACTTGGACATCTCAGGGGACCTTCTCTGTGCCTACTGCAAACACTTTAAAGGAGATTTAAGAGAATACTTTTATAACCCAAATGTCAGGGAAATGTTTATAATCAACAGGGAACTAACTCATAAAGGCTAAAGGAAAAGATGAGCCTGCTGTACCATGTAATTTGTTTTAATTGTATGACCAAACATACCATAAACAAACTCTAAAGACACATGCTAGATGTCTTCCAACATGTGGCAGACAACATGTTCACATCTGCATTTTTATAGGGGTTATAAGAGTTATTAGGGGGGGAAATTTTTGGAAAATGGGGAAAAGATATGAATAGTCAGTTCACATGAAAGCAAATCCAAATGGCCAAAAAACCACATGAAAATATGTTCAACCTCAGTAGTTTTCAGAAAAATGCAAGTTTATGGTAACAATGAGTGTATTTGTTCCATAAAGCTGCCAGAATGAATTACAACAAACTTGGTCACTTGAAACAATAGAAATTTATTCTCACAGTTCTGACGGTGAGAAGTGCAACATCAAGGTCAGAGCCATGCTCCTCTAGAAGGCTGTAAGGGAGAATATACCTTTTCTCATCAGCCAGTGTCTGATGGCTCTATCACCCCAGTCTCCATCTTCTTCTCCATCTGGCTCTCTTCTCCCTGTGTTTCTCTCCTGTGTGTCTCTTATAAAAATATTTGTTGAATTTAGGGCCCACCAGATAATCCACAATGATTTCCTCTAGATATCCTTAGTTATATCTGCAAAGACCCTTTTTCCAGTGAGGTCATATTTCTAGATTCTGGGAATGAGGACATGAACATATCTTTTGGGGAGATGGGGGCTACCATTCGTCTACTATAATAAGATACTAACCTTCCTATCAAATTGGTAAAAACTTTAAAAGATCACTAATATATCCACCACTTTGGTCAATGGAGAGTTGGAGGTAGGGAGAGGTGGACCTCATATACTGCTGTGGTCTTGTGAATTTTTGAAAAAACAATCCCTATGACCCTGCAATAGCATTCCTGGGTATTTACCCCAAAGATACAGATGTCGTGAAAAGAAGGGCCATCTGTACCCCAATGTTTATAGCAGCATTGGCCACGGTCGCCAAACTATGGAAAGAACCAAGATGCCCTTCAACAGACAAATGGATAAGGAAAATGTGGTCCACATACACTATGGAGTATTTTGCCTCCATCAGAAAGGTTGAATACCCAACTTTTGTAGCAACATGGATGGGACTGGAAGAGATTATGTTGAGTGAAATAAGTGAAGCAGAGAGAGTCAATGATCATATGGCTTCACTTATTTGTGGAGCATAACAAATAGCATGGAGGACATGGGGAGTTAGAGCGGAAAAGGGAGTTGGGGGAAATTGGAAGGGGAGGTGAATCATGAGAGACTATGGACTCTGAAAAACAATCTGAGGGGTTTGAAGTAGCGGGGGGGTGGGAGGTTGGGGTACCAGGTGGTGGGTATTATAGAGGGCACGGATTGCATGGAGCACTGGGTGTGGTGAAAAAATAATGAATACTGTTATGCTGAAAATAAATAAATTTAATTAAAAAAAACAATCTAGCAAAATCTTAATTCAAACACACAACACACACACACACACACACACATGTGCACACATCATATATTATATGACTCAGCTTCTGTATGCAAGATTTTGTACACAAGAATGTTATTGCATCATTGTTGTGGTGAAGGAAAGACAAATATGGAAACAAAATGAATGCCCAGCGATCAGGGAGTGACTGAAAATCATTGTGGTACACCTATACCATGGATATGTATGTATAAGAGATTTGAGAACTATCTGGAAGAATAAGCATCAGATTTTATTACAGGCAGAGTGATTGGTAGATCATGCTAGAAGTCATGTTTGAGGTTTTCAGTGGAAAAGATTTCTTTCTTTTGAGTCACAATGCCTGGAATCCTGTTTAAACTTCTTGATTCCCTAATTCTTGGTGTAACTGAGCAAAGTGACATGTCAGCAGCCACTCTGAATCTGTGACTGTCAGCCTCGGGTAAGAGGCCACCCCTGCTCACCTCTCAAGCTCCTTGATCCTGTGAGTAGATGCCAAATTCCAGAAGAAGTAAAGAGTTTGGGTTCTGCTCACCCTGAGGTGTAGTGAGGATATTGTTTTGTGATTTGACTGGACAGACGCAGAGATGTAATCAGTGGCTTTTGACAGAATCACTGCTGAGTAGGTGAGAAAGTTCCTGTGCCGTTTAGTCCAGGAACTAAGAGGCAGTATTGGGCCGGTCCAGTCAAAGATGCCTTGGCCCTGCTTCCTGTAATTCCCCCAGAATATTTTGAGCATTGGGAACGCATTGTAAAAGGTACACAGCTTTTCCCTCCAGAAAAAAACCCACACACATTCAAAGGTATAAACTCTGGTATGTTTGCTTTAAAAAAAAAAAAAAAAGCACACTTGCCCAGAAAACTCAAGGCTTCCTGGAATCTCTATTAAAAATTCAGATGTACTGATACCTTAATTTCAGCCAATACTATTAACAAGCAGAAAAAAGAGAAATGGTGTGTGTGTGTGTTCATAGGAACTATTTTTTCAAAATAGTGGGGAAATACAGTTACACCTGGTAATCTGCGAAAACCTGAGATCAGAGAGTTTATTGATCCTTTCAAATTGTTTGCACACTATGTGGTATAAAGCATCAGATCTGTGTTAACTCCAGATGGCTTAGAAATATTCAAAAATAAGTCATCACAGCAGATCTCTTGAAAAGCATCCAAAGATCAGGTAACTCTTCCCAGAGACCTACCCTGACCAAGCTCTTGAAAGCCCTTCTTATTTTTAGAGAACACTGGGTACAAGACACGATTCGTAGTTTTCTTCTATATTTTTATCTTATTCTACAGTGAATATAAATTACTTTCCTAATCAGAAAAAAAACCACATTAAGTAAAAACTCATCTATGTGATTTGAGAATTACAGTTCATAAAGTATTTTTGGAGTGGATTTTTAAAGAAACAGCCAAACGAGATACAATCCATAATCAGAATTTCATAGCATGAGTGCCTGGAGACCTTTTTTCATGCTAATGTTTATGGAAGATTAAACTCTCAATTAGTTAGAAACGTGAGAGACAGTGTGCAGCACAGGGGAAAGGCCTGTGTAAGAGGGACATAAAGGGGACATAAGCCTCTGTTTATTCATTTGTTGAGATGACAATAATTCTTACTTTTGCAGAGTTGTTTCAAGGCTTAAGGTTCCAGAGTGTTGGAAAATTGCACCCAATAACTAATAATGTATGAAAATCCAGGAAAATATCTCTTTATCATGTTCTTCCTTGTTTTAAATAACCATGATGGATTAGTCCATTTGTCTTCAAAATAGTCTATTGGGCCATTGATTATTGCTCAATAAATAGGTGCACTGTACTGCAATGTGATCACGGGAACAAATAAAAGTTTTTAATGAGAAGAAGTGATATTAGAAATCAGGTCTGTGGTTCCCCTGGGGCCTGGGTCATGCCTGTGAGGGAAGGCTCCCGGATGACTGGTAAGCATCAGATTTTTTATCTGTGTGCTGTTTACATACTTCATACATTTATATCCCCTGCATGTCTCAAAGTGTGTTATGCTTTAATAAAAAGTGGAACCAAAAAAAGAAAAAAGCAAAGGGATTTCCCAGAAAGTATCACCTATATATCTTGAATGGACCTCATTCTTCTATTTTAATCTTTCTCACATTTCATATACACATCAGAGAAGAAATCAAAATGAGTGCTTCAGAATAGAGGTTTTCAACTAAGGTTGAGCATCAGGCTGGTTTGGGAGGGTTTTTGTTTGTTTGTTTGTTTGTTTGTTTTAGTAAACATCAAGGGGCACCTGGGTTGATTGAACATCCAACTCTTGGTTTCAGCTCAGGTCATGATTTCAGGGTTGTGGGATCAAGCCCCATGTTGGCTCCATGCTCAGCAAGCACTCTGCCTGAGATCTCTTTTTCTAACCCCTCCCTCAGCACACACACATGCTCCCTCACTCTCACTCTCTCTAAAAAATAAGTATATAAATCTTAAAAAAAAAAAGGTAAACCTCAAGATCTGCCCACCACTAGAGACAATGAGTCACTGGATCTGGGAGTGGGGCCTGGGAATCTGTACTTTTTAACTCCAAAATTAGGAATATTAGACTGCTTTCAAGTCTAAAGCAGAGGTTCCTAAACTCTGCTGCATTTGGGGATCACCCAAGGTGTTTAAAAAATATTGAGGCCTGGATTTCACCCCTAGAGCTCCTAATTTAATTATCTGGGAAGTGACTAGGACGTCCAGATTTTTGTTTTTCTGGGCATCTGCATTTTTAAAAGCTCCTCTCAGATGATCCCAGTGTATAATATTTATGAACAACTCTCTAAAACAGAGGGAAGGAGCTTGGAAAGCTCTTACAGGTGTTTATGAACAGCAGTGAGAACATGGGAAAATCTCAACATCATCTAATTGGCAGACGCCGGATCTGCCACCACACTGTCCACCATCTGCCCTGGCCTGTGGCTTCCACATAAGGAAAACATTTATTGTATGCTTCTATAATGAGTGTGTATTTGTTTATGGGGTCTTAATATCCTGTTTGAGTCGTCCTCCTTCTAGCCTGTAAATTTCTAAATGGCAGGGCAGAGGGCAGGGTAACTGCTTGTACAGACAACGGAGTGTAGCCATTCAATGGACAATTGCAAAAACGCAGAAGTTGCTTTCTGCAGGTCGCCAGAGAGGCAGACACCAGCATTTTATATCTCATCTTCCCCACTGTAGACTGTCCCAAGTAAGGTGCGTACTCCAGGATTCCATCACTCTGGTGATGAAAACTGCTTCTCTTTTGATTGGGAACTCAACGCTCCAGACGACTATGCTGCATGTTTATACAAATTCTTAACTTTTTTCCTCCTCTCTAACTCATGGGTCCTACCTTGGACTCAGTCCCTTCAAAAGACTGTTTCTTAGGGCACCTGGGTGGCTCAGTGGGTCAAGCATCTGACTCTTGGTTTCAGCTCTGGTCATAATATCAGGGTGGTGAGATCGAGCCCTACATTGGGCTCCACGCTCAGTGCAGAGTCTGCTTGAGATTCATTCGTACACTCTCTAAATAAATAAATAAAATCTTAAAAAAAAAAAAAAGACTTCTTGTCTCATATATGCCTTAGAATTTCCTTTAGTATGTCCAAGAGGTGGAGCTAAGTGGGATTAGAAAGAGTAGGGTTCTTGTCATTTATCAAGAAAGTGGAAGTTGCGCTTGAAACAAGCAAAAATTAAGAACCCATAGTTTGAGTCATTTTGTCTATTAGAGACTCTTCAGTGAGAGGTAGCAAAATCAGTTCTAATGTCTTACGTTGTTCTCATAAACTTAAGCATAAAGCTTCTAAGCAGCCCTATTCAATGGCCATCCCAGAAGGAAACATGCCCCTCTGTCAGAAATGCCCTCCTCCATCCTTGATACCTTAATACACTCCTGTTCACCCCATGATAACTCATTTCTGAAACCTTCCCTAGCTGACCAGGAGTTGAGGATGAGGATTTGCTCTCCCCTTGTATTCTCGCAACACACTGTTCACATATTGATTATAGGATATGTCATGGTGTGTTATAAATATTTGTCTTCAGGCCAGGCTCCTCTTTTAGACCTGGGCTCTTCTTAAAAGAGAAGGGAAACTTACTCAAATTACCAGTCTCAGAACTTAGTCCGAGGCCTTGGCACATGGTAGGACTCACACCACCTAATTACAGAAGACGATGTTTAGCAAATGAATTGCCCATCCCGACGGTGTGGCCATATTTATTAGCAGAAGCTTTGGACAGCAAAGCTTCTAACTGAAGCTGACGTTATCCTAAAATAGGAAGCCACATCAGTGCTGCCTTTTGACTTGATAAATGTTGGCTCTCATTCCATCCAAATAACTCCAGACTCTCCAATGGGGCCCTAATGGAAGATCAAAGAGGCTTTTAAGGCCTGGTCCTTTTCTCCATTTCAAGTAGTGGGTTAATGCTACAGGTTAATTCTAAGCTCTTGACCTGAAGCTGGAATGGCAATGGAGGCATATCTGACCTTTAATTCTAAGTGAAATAAAAAGACAATGGAGTTGGAGAGGTGAAGGTGCGAAAGGGAAAACAAGTGCTAAGTTGGGGTAGGAGGAGTGTATAACATTAGGTAAGAAGGGATGGAGATCATCAGTCTGTGCTGTCCAGGACTATGGCCATCAGCCATGCATGGCAATTTAATTTAAGTGCAAGTTGATAAAAAAATTAAATATTCATTTCCTCAGTCACATTAGCCACATTTCAGGTGCTCAGGAGCCACACGTGGCTAATGGCTCCCACTTTGGACAGTGCAGTTGAAGAGCACTGCTGTGCTCACAGTAAGTCCTATTAGACGTCGTTGGATAAATTCCACCCTTTGCAGATGGGGAAGCCTGACAGCTGCAGAAGGCTGGTGACTAGCCACAGACACACAGTAGGCCTACGCCTGGGACCCAAACCTCAGGAACCCAAGGCTGGCCTTCCAACACTTCATGCTGTGAGATTACCCCACTTCCGCTCCTCTTTGTCTGTGTAAGTCAAAGAAAATGAAGAAGGCTGGCAAATTCCAGTTCAAGTCAACAGTACAGTAGCCATTGGGTGCCGTTATACTAAGCAAACTTACAGAAGAAAGATTTGTAAGTAAAAAGTTCAGGTATAGTAATTATCTAAAATGGAAAACTTCTAAACAAAGCTTGTCTTTACACTTAAAACACTAAGCTACATGGTCTTAAAAAGCATCATTTAGCCCCTCAGCTTAATATCAGCTCAGAAGGTTGCATGCTAATCAGTAACTCCATGCACACACCTGTAGCTCTTTAACCGCCTGCTTTTGTATAACAATTATGCATTGTTGTGCCATAAAATATTACCTCCAAAAAATTCACATTCGCATCTTCTAAGTATACATGACTGTGGCTAGAGCTGTCACACATCATGCAATGACATAAATTATTTGGCTTTTCAAAATGTTACTTATACATGTTCAAATTTCTTTCTCATATCTTGAGCTGGTTTCAATAATATAATAATGTGCCCATGTATGCCCTCCTGAAGGGAATATCAGCTTTCTTTATACATTAAAATTGGGTTTCCAAGTACGACAGTGTTAACTTTTCAGACTTGGGGCAACATGTAAAATAGGATTATGTGAGAAATTTGAGTTGGTGTCATATATACAGGGACATTTTTGGTCCTGGTTTTTCAGAAGGCCAACAGGGATTTTCTTGAATTTGCAGATAATTTACCCTCTTACTTTTGAGGGAGAACATCTCTATCCTGTTTCCTTACAATTCTTGGATGACTGTGCTGAGAACCGGTCACTTCTTAGAAAGCAGTGTACAGCTCGTGTGAAGGGGACATTTCCTCTCTGGTAAATGGAGTCACATGTCCAGAACATTTGTGTTATTTGACTGAAAATGCAGACCCTGCAGTGTGGTTGGATGATAGTGGCGTGAGTGGTTCCAAATTCTAAGGAAAGCTCAACAGCTTAGCTCATTTAACAACATGTCTCCACGTTCTCCAGTCCATTCCGGCATCACAGTATCTGGAAGTCATGATCCTCTTTTCAGAGCCCCACAATGCAGTGATACAGGGAACTTTCAAACTACTAATATTTTATACTTGATTCTGAGACAGACCCATGAGGGGTAGTGTGTAAAAACACTGTGAGAGAGGAACAAAAGAAAATTTGCTGTTAAGAAGTTCTATCAAATAATATATTTTTTCTTAGAAAATTCATAAAATTTTATGTTTTTTAAATATATTAAAATATTTAACTTTGGCAAAACTTCCATTTTTGCATTGAAATGCCCCCATGTAATTTATGGGACCCTGGATGTTTTATGTGGCCTTATTTATGTGGCCCTATTTATTTGGAATGTGGACATAGATCAGTTAAAGGGCCAGGAAGCCAAAGCAACTGGTCCAAATTTACAGCTGGTTGCCTATGTTTGTGGTAATCTGGTATTGTTTTGCCAGAGTGTAGTTATAGTATCATTTACACAAAGTCATAACACTTGTTACCCTTATGATATTCCATGTGAAACGTCTTACAGCTATTATTCCACTCAACCTTCACAAATGCTCTAAGAGATGGAACTATGTGGTCTTATTTTACTGATAAGGAAACAGGTGAGAGAGGTGAAGTGAACTACCCACCTACTACTTGCACAACTAGGAAGTGATGAGGCTGCATTTGAACCCAGGACATCCTGACTTCAAAACTGCTACAAAATATTGCCTCTCAAAGAAAAGCCAAGGAGAGCCTTGGCTTAGGCTGCCCAGGACTTCTGGAAGAGTTTGGGCTACCAAGCCAGATGCCCATGTCTACAGCATTCTATTGGTTTTCCATTCCAGAGAGCAGTTGTAGTCTTTAGTTGATTTGTCATGTACTCCTGATTCCTCCATCCCCTGCCCACCTCTCCATCGAATTCCACAAAGGGAATAATTTAATCAACCTAAATGAACATTTCACCAAAATCCTTTTCCCAGAACTTCTGGAGAAATTCCAGCAAGCAGTTTTAAATCTTGGTGAAATGCATTTTGCAGAAGTAGCTGTCCTTTAACACAAGAGAGAGAGAATCAGAACAAGAGTCTACAAAGCCTTCCAAAGAGTGGTTCAAGGGCCTCTGCTCTACTTCTTGTGCTCTGAATTTTTGGTTGATGACTAGTTTTGCAAATAGCTTCAAAGCAAGTTGCTCTCCTTCCTTTATTGATTTTTAAACCTAACATTTAATGATCCTGTTACAACTGTAGTTGAGATGAGGCCACTGACCTTTTTATCAACCAGATTTTTTTATTGGCTACCCAATATTTGCCAGGTACTGTGCTGAGAACCAGGAATTTATCAATGAGAGCAAGATGGTTTCTGGTCCTGAGCAGGGGAGCTTACCATCCAGCTGGGAAGAAGGACAAAGAGCAAACTGGTGCACTTACTGCAATGTGTGGGAACTCAGAGAAGGGAGCCAACAGCTCTAGCTCTTTTGGAGCCCTGCTTATGTCCAAAATACAAGTATGACAGTTATACACATCCCTAATGCCCCTAAGGGCTGAAATGTAACATTTTAAAAAAAATTTTTTATTTATTTGCCAGAGAGAGCCACAGCGAGAGAAGGAACACAAGCAGAGGGAGTGGGAGAAGGAGAGGCAGGCTTCCCACAGAGCAGCGAGCCCAAGGCAGGGCTCTATTCTAGGACCATGGGATCATGACCTGAACTGGAGGCAGACGCTTAATGACTGAGTCACCCAGGCTCCCCTGAAATGTATAATTTTTGTAGAAACTATGACCATGGAGTTCTTCAAAAAGTGTTTTATTAAAAGTAATGTATGCTTATAGTAAAAAAAAAAAAATTAATGACATTGAGAAGTTCAGAAAAATATAAAATAAAATGTAAAATTCCCATCCCCCATCTCCCAGCCCTACTCTCTGCAGGTCACTACTAGTAAGATTTTGTCTACCTTATCAAAAATTTTGTGTGCCCAGCATTTCTACTATACACACACACATACCGCAAATACACCTTTTGCACAAACTGGATCATACTCATATATCACGCCATGGTTTATTCTCCCTTTAAACAACAAAACTTTGACACTTTTCCATACCTCTCCATATAATTCTATTTCACAGGTAACAGGTGTTATGATTTTGTGTAAATACTGTAAATATACTCTAGTCCCTCTCATTCTTTTAATAGTCACATATTAGTCTATAGTATAATTAATGCACCAAGACTTATTATTGGGTCTTCTACTGATGAACGTTCACACAAGCCACAGTGACTACCTCTATCTGAATGAACGTGTCTGTGAGATAAATTCCAAGATGTGAGGTTGTAAGTTCAAGGCATATATGCTCATGGAATTTTGACACATACTGTCAAAATGCTGGACTGATTTGCACCTTATTGACTGTGTGTTAGAGAGCCACCATTTTCTTTCACATGAAATACAATAAGCCATGCATTCACAGAGTGCCTAAAGGAGCTTTGAAAGCAAGAAAAGTACACCTCATATTTGAGACAGATGTAAGCAAAGTCCTGGGTCATTTGCTAATAAGAGAAAAGGACAGAGCCACAATTCAAAATGCCTCTGCTTTCCAAAGTCCTTCTTCTAAAGTCTTTCAACTGCTGTATCTTAGGAATTTAATTTAAGTGTTTCCTTGAACTTTGGGTTCAGGTACAACTTGGCTACTCATGATCAGTTGCAGGAGGAAAAGGAAACAGGAACCTATTTTGTGGATCTCTCTTAGTCGGGGAAGGCTCTCTGGAGGGAAAGTATGATCAATCACAGGTGACCAGGACAAATGACCACCCGGCTCCCTCTGCTTACACAGTCCTGGGGAAGCCCTAAGACTAAGCTCAGTTTGAACCTGATCTGCCCTAACTGTTCCTCTTTGGTATGGAAATTTGTGGGAACAAGACATGTCTTGAGTAACTATGCCATTTCCCTACAGTCAGGTCAGTCAGAAAAATTTCAAGAATCATTTTAGGATCTTTTATTCCATGCCTGGCAGAGCACAGAAAAATATTAGCCTCTAGGCCTAGAAGACTGCTTTGGGATCTCCAACTAAAAGGTTTCAAGGTTAGTGATTACTAGGCAGTTCGGCTGCTGTGACTGATTAAAACACCAGCTCAGGATCAACAATTGCTAGAAAAATTGGGCTCCTCTTGTCAGAAAGGGTTTTTTTTTTTTTTTTCAATTTCTTATTAATGAGGGTGTTCTAACCACCTAATTGTGCATTGTCTCTTGAGGCAGGAACAGAATTAAGTTGTCAGAAAATCATACCTTTAACAACTGAAGTCCTTTGAGTCTATCTAAGGAGGAAATTTGATCCATAATCATTTTGTTTCAAACGGTTGAACATAGTTTTTGAAGTTTATAGTGGACATGCCTAGGATATGATGCTGCCCTGAAAGAACATTCTGTTTACAAGATGTCTCTGGTGTCAACTCAGACATTTCAGAATGGCCCAGAACATGACACACGGCTCTCAGAGACTGCCCAGTCTGTGAAGAGAGAAACATGCATTGCATTTAATTAAAGCAAACTTGCTGGGAGATTTATTTCCCTTCCTTCATATCTAAAAAGAAACGTAACTAAGCACCAACTATTTTTCCCTCTGCCAGTGTTTTGGGGTTTATCTTGGCTCGTGCTTTTTCAGCTCAGACATTATGGAAAACTTTATTGCCTTGCAGACACGTTTCTGGGCGGCTGAGGGAATGAAAAGGAAGCACAACTTAGTTGATTTCTTCTTTGCTAGGAAATAGTATCCAGAAAAATAAATACTATCTGCCACAGTTAAAAATCAGGAGGAAGAAGCTGAGCATTGCCTTTGAAAATAAGGAAGTTGTTTATGAAAAGCATCAAAGGCCTTTGCTGGAGATGGGGAAATGTGTAGGTAAAGTTGCGAAGATTTTAGATTCGTCAGCATGCTGGGGAACAGCCCAATACTCTGATTTTCTGTTTATATATAGATAGAGAATTTTTAGTCATGCCAGTAAGTAAGGAAACTGATTTCAATTTCAGGGTATTTAAAAATATTTTAGAGGGATTTCATTTAAAGAAAAAAAAAAAAAAAGGAATCGTCTTTATAGGCATTTTAGCCTAGGCTACATTTAATACCCTTCACCAAGAAACAAACTCCTGAAGATGACTGGGTTTTCTCTAAGTGCAATTATAATAGATAATCAAATGCTAATTTAAATTTTGTTTTATTTCTGAAAGGCAAAGTTGTCTTTTAATCCTTAGCGCCCTACCTCTAACACCCCTGCCCCCCAAAAAGACTGCTGAATGGATGGATATACACCGACACGCTGGCTGTTTTGCCTGAACAAAAATTAGAATGCAGTTTCTTTGAAATGAGAACCATATAAAACTGCAATTAAAATGAGCAGATTGTGGCACTGTTTTATGTTTCTACCTAAATAGAATGCACATCTCAGGCACACAAAATTTGTGTGTATTTACTAAGAATTTAAAACTTTGTGCAAAGCCGTCAAGCACGCCATTTATGAAATAGCTCTCTCAAAGTGAAGTTGCGTACCTGGACCTCTTTTTGGTGTTTTAAACCCCATGTGCTTGATTTCTTTAAAAATTCTCCAGTCTTCATGCGGCTAATAAGCAGCCGTAATAAAGCCCTCGTTTGTCTGCTTGCCAACCCTCCCATTTGGCCAGTAAGCCTCTGGCTTGAAACCCCGTACTGGGCTCTGGTCCATTTTTCGTGAGTCTCCTCTCCTCTCCCTCTTCTTAGCCAGCGCTCTGGACGACAGTCAGAAATCAGAAGGGCTTTATTTCCTCAAGCAAGTCACTTCTTTCAGCGTTTCTGGCATTGCTTTGGTGCAGTGGCTTTAAACGAATGACCGCAGTCCCCAGTAAAAAATACATTTTATATAACTCCTGAGCCTACGAGTGGTGTGTGTTTACAAACTCAAACAAAAGTTCCACAAAACAATCCTTGCTCTTAGTAAATGCAGGGAACTCCTTCCAGTCAACTTTATTTCGTTTTTTAAAAGATGCTTCTTGCTACCCACTAAATTGATTTCTCAACCCACTAATGGATTGCGACCCATAGTTTGAGAAACACTGCTTTAGTGTACTTGATTCAGCCCGAGAATTTTAAGTTTGGCAGTCAATCACAGGCTTGCTTATATCGGCAGAAAAGGCAGGACTATTCATTGCTAGGAACATGGTGAAAACATCCTTTGGCAACTTTCAGAAGACTTTTTTAATAGCAGTAGAATAAACAGGTATTAAGTTTATTAATGGAAGACTGTCTAGGCCAGAAAATAGCAAGGGGTTAAAAAATGGCTGTCATGTACTCTCAGAAGGTAGACAGAATCCCACAGACTCTGGTTCTAGAACTTTGCTTCCAAGTACAGCTTTCAGCTGATTAAAAAAGAAGAAGAAGAAGAAGAAGAAGAAGAAGAAGAAAAAGAAGACGAAGACGAAGAAGAAGAAGAAGAAGAGGGCTGGTGTATTTTCCAGGTAGTAGGGAAGGGAGGTATTTCAGAAGCCAGCACTGGGGGTAGGGGGTACCTCACATGCAGAAAGGCTGGCTCTCTGACTGTCCATCATGCCCCATTTCCTGCTGGGACCAGGACCGGAGTCTCCTCTGGGCTCACAGCCACGGGCTGTCTCAGCCACCTCCTGGCCTTCCCCCACCCCCCTTTATACCACCTTGGACCACAACTTGTTCTACTTTGACCACCTGGGTGAAAACTCGTTTTCTAGATTTGGAGCAAATTAAAAGCTGTTCTTGAAACCTGAAGGCAGTAGTCTACCAGGTGTGTTTACTCTACAGTGTAATCCTGTCTCAGATCAGAATCTTAGTCCGTTCCACTTCAGAGCTGCAACTTCCATGAAAACCATGAGTGTAGAGAAGATGGGGGATATACGTGCCGTTCATTCTGTGTTTGACAATTTTCATTAGTTCTGTGAGTAAATGTTGCCTTCTCTTCCTGGTCTTGTGCTATGGATGTGTCCTTTTTAAGCTTATGCTGAAGCGGGATAGGAATTTATCAGATGACAACGGAAAGTGGGCCAGATCTAATCAGTCCAGGAGCCTGCCTTTTTGTTTCCCTACCATGCTACATCAAGTTTAACTTCAAAGGGGCCACCACATGCGTTCTGCCTCATACCTTCTGCACTTTCCCCGTGCCATTCAGAAACCATTTTTAAAAGTCATCAAGAGACATTCCTGAAGGTAAAGATTCTTGGGCATTCTCGAGGATTCTGAACAAAGCTGGGACATCTCTCCCACTGAAGGTTAGTTTTCTTCTCTCTTTCAAACAGAACAGGAAGAGCCAGAAGAGTAGGCAGCAGGGTAGCAGAAGCCTTGAGGATAATTCTCATTTCACCTGCAAACAGGAGATTCTAGAAGTCTATGCTGCTCTACAACTGATTTTCTGCTTCTCTAAGCTAGGAAAACTCTTCGCCTACCTTGCTCATAGAACGGATGTGGCCGTCAAATAAAATAAAACACATGAAAACACTACGACAAACATAAAGTCTAAAGGCTGTGTTCTTTTCTGTTTTCCATTAGTCCAAACCTAACGCGGGGAAGAGGGTGGTATTTTTAAGTGCTCATCACTCTAGGAGTTTGGATGTTACAGAGAAGAAAGTGCAGGGCTTAGATCTGAATAAAAGAGGGGCTTAAATCAAAGACATCTGGTGGGGGAGCTAGTCAGGGGGTGTTCAGGAGCAAAAGAAAGAATATGAGAAGGAAATCGGTCCAAAGTACATCTGGGGGTTATACCACGTATTCTAGAAACTCTCCAGAAGAGCCTGGATTTCTACCGCAAGTGCTGGACCTTTAAATGGCTGCTTGAGAGTCCTATGTCTCATGAACGTTGAACATTATTCATTGGAATTTATCCAGCTTCAACCTCCATCATACTTGATCTTCAACTTCTTAACTTACAGGAACATACTGAAGTTTGAAGTGAGAAGGGCCATTTGAGCCCCGTTCTTGCATTCCTCCTGGCTCTGCGTCCCTTCCCTTCCTGGCTAGGGTAGGAAATGTAGAATTGTTGCTTCCTCACAGAAACATGGTTGTTTACCAGAGAAATGAAGGTCAAGAAGAGGTGTGAAGAATGGCGTTTACATGGGAAGAGAGAGACGTTGCGATGAAGAAGTTGTGTCTCAATATAAAATTTCCATTTCTTCTAGTCACACCATGATCTTAAATCTCGAAACTGTTCTGGTTTCAACATGAGTAAACAAAGCTGCTCGTGAAATGCTTTGAGCCTGACATGAGGGAGCTCAGCCTCACAGAGGATTCATGTTCTTCAGCTTTATCTACAGATGATCTAGCCATTTGTCCGAATGCAGGCTTTTGAGATGCTTAAACGAGAGGAACCTGATTGTTGAAGCTAAAATATTAAGCCATTCACATTAAGTCAGCTGCACACAAAATTTCTCCTTTGCCTCTTTGCTAGTGATGGCAACAGAGTAGAGCTGTGAAGAAATATGGCATTGTCTGGGATTCCTTTCTTTCATTGTGCGTGTAAGCATCTTATTGAATCATGCTGAAAAAATAGTGTTAAAAAATGTTTTCTTTAGAAAGTTGCTATTTTATAAAAGTATGTTGGTATGGGTGAACCCTACTTTGTTGATAAAGACTTGTAAATGAGAAAAGACATGTCTTAGTTTGGGCTGCTATAACAAAATACCACAGGCTGGGTGACTAAAACAACAGAAATTTGTTTCTCACAGTTCTAGAAGCTGGGAAGTCCAACTTCAAGGTGCCAGCTGATTTAATGTCTGGGGAAGGCCCTCTTCCTGGTTTGCAGACGGCCATGTTCACAAGGCCATTCCTTGGATGCCCTGGGGGAGAGTGAGATCTCTCTGACTTCCTCTTCTTATAAAGACACAAATTGCATCATGAGGGTCGCAGGGTTAGAGCTTCAACATATGAATTTGGAGGAGACACAAACCTTTATCCCATAATAAATATAGCCTTAAAAATGAACATTAAGGGCGCCTGGGTGGCTCAGTTGGTTGAGCGACTGCCTTCGACTCAGGCCATGATTCTGGACTTCCAGGATCGAGTCCCACATCGGGCTCCCAGCTCTTTGGGGAGTCTGCTTCTCCCTCTGATCTTCTCCTCTCTCACGCTCTCTCTCACTCATTCTCCCTCAGATAAATAAATAATTTTAAAAAATGAACATTAAAAAATTCTAAAAAGCTTCTAACTTCAATAGTGAGTGTAATGTAAAATTACTTTTACTCTAGGTAAATTGTGAGTGATAATTTAGCAATTCTTCAAATAATAGCAGAAGTACTATTTTCTGGTACATGTTAGTTCCACTTGAAACCTAGGAAATAATCAGGAAGGTAAGGTTAGAGAGGCTTCTGGGAGAGAAATAAAATATATGTAGCATAAGAAATTGCTTTTGTAGCTTATGAGGAGGAAGAGTAATAAACAAGCACCTGGTTATTTGTAACCATTTTTGTGCCATGGACCCATTTGGCCATCTGATGAAGCTTATAGGCTCCTTCCCAGAATACTGCTTTTAAGTGTATGAAATAAAAGACATAGGGTCACAAAGGAAACTAATTATACTGAAATAGCGTTTCATCCCTGGACCCATTAGGGACCATGCTCAATGGACCACAGATTAAGAACTCCACATACTTGAAGCCCAAAGATGGATAAAAAAGAGCAGTAAGGTCAACAGATTCCAGATTCAAACGAATTTTCAGTGCGTTACAATTACTGCTTCACACTGTAGGGATGAAGAACAAAGTTCTGCCTTGATCTCAAAGTAGCCTAAGAGCCCATCACAATGTTTGAGGACAGGTCTTGAGAGCAGCCAAAACTGGGACCCTGGGACTGCAGAATCTGTAACTTCTTTCTTTATGGAGCTTCCAGATGTTTTTCAATATTAGAATTGTCGAATTTTGGGCCACCTGGGTGGCTCAGTCAGTTAGGCATCTGCCTTCAAGCCAGGTCATGATCTCAGGGTCCTGGGATCAAGCCCCAGACCGGGCTACTTGCTCAGCGGGGAGCCTGCTTCTCCCTCTCCCTCTGCCTGAAGTTCTGCCTAAGGCTCTGCCTACTTGTGTTCTCTCTCTTTCTCAAAATAAATAAATAAAATCCCTAAAAAAAAAAAAAAAAAAAAAGTGTTAAATTTTCTCTCAGACCAGTCCACAGGTTCACTTTTCCTATGAGGACTCTTTTCCAGTTCTCTGCTTAAAGAATCAAGTTACCCTTCACCTTATGTCCTGTGAAAGCTGAAGGTTAAATGTCAGTGTGCAATGGACATCTACCTGAGTAGTGCTTGTTCATTGAGTGAGCCCTTCTGAGCAGAGCCCACAGCAGGGGCTGTGCTGGTTTGGGGAATTATAGATGGTTTGAGATTCGGTTCCTGCCCAAAAGAAGTTAAGAGTCTGGAGGTAGGAGAGACTAGTAAAAAGACACTTTCACTACAATGGTACTACTGACATTTCAAAACTTGTTCTCAAATGCTGTGACTTTGATAGAGGGCTGTGATGTAATATGCCCCCCTTTTCCATAATTCTAGGTCTTCACTAAGTGAAAAATACAATGCATTTTTGTGCATCATGTATTGCACACAGTCTGGCATTATCCTGCTGACTCAAGAAGCAAAAATGGGCTTTTTCAGGGATATTGAGCAGGGCTCAAATGCTGAGTCTTCCAATTCTCTGCCTTTGGGCAAGATGAACTCGGACTTTGCTAATAGAATGAACTCTGCTGATTTTTTATACCTTACACAAGCTCTCTTAGTAAATCTTAGTAGTTTTAACAGGGCTCAAATTATTTCTCATTTTTCTTTTCCAGTTTCTTTAAAGTATACTTCAAGCCTGCTTCTGTTGGTCCTGAAATGGAGATTAGACAGATACCATAATAGCTTTTATATACTTCATATAGTTTACCGAATAAAAATATAATGAATTAGTAAGAGATGGAATAAGTGTATGTGCAAGCATTGTGAATATTTTCTATTTTGTGCTCTGGAAGTCTGGTCTCTTTAATGTTTCTGACTATCCTCTGGTTTCCAGCACCATTATGGATTCCTTTCAGTGGTCCTAAATTCCAAACTCCTCTTAAGGTGAGAAGAATGGAATGATACTTTTGCCTACTTGGAAGGAAAAATCAAGCTTAATAAAAATATATCCACACATGTTATGAAATAGCGTAATTATTGGCAAGCAAATGATTATTAATGATGCTACCGCTTGGGAACATTGATTACTTGGCAAATGCCAAAGGACTGATTTACTTGAATTCTAGAGAAAGGGTCAGTAATTCTTCATATGTGGAACTTAAATGTGACATTACTTTTGGCCAGGAAAGCCATTAAGGAAAAAGACATCCAGAAGGCAGCAGCTGAAATCTGGGGCAGCACATTGACCACTTACTTTTAAAAATTTTGTAACTAGTTTAATTCTACGCATGTCTATAATAAACTGGGCCTTGTTGGAAAGTGACATAAATATAACCTCAGCAACTTTCCGCTCAAATTTTGTGTAAGTGAAAAAAGTTTATATAACTCTGAGATTTTGAATTTGAAAATGCATATGGAGGTTATGTAGACCAGGGGTCTTCAAAGTAGAGCCCCCAAACCAGCAGCATCAGCATCACCTGGGAACTTAGAGACACAAATTTTCAGGTCCTACCCCAGATCTACTGAACCAGAAATTCTACGGGTGGGGCCCAGCAGTGTGGGTTTTAATGACTCTCTGTGTGATTCTGATGCACTACAGTTTCAGAATCACTGGTTTCAGGTGGCACTCTCCACATTTTGATCCAGATCGTTCTTTGTGGTCAGGGGCTGTCCTGTGTATTGCAAGATGTCTAGCAGCATGCCTGGCCTCTACCCACCAAATGCCAGCAGCACCCCTCCCCACTCGTGACAATAAAAAATGTCTCCAGACATTGCCAAGTGTCCCTTTGGGTGGGGGGTACCAAGCTGTTCCCTGTTGAGAACCACTGCTCTAGACTACCCTCCAAGCCCAATACAGAAATCTCTTGTACAGCATTCTGGATAGATACTTCTACTACAGGTGGGAGTTCTTTTCTTTTCCTTCTCCCCTTAGAATCTATGGAACTCATAAACTCAATAACCCTACCCCAACATGTAATTACTAAAAACTGAAAAATTTTAAATATATTTAGAGTATCTATAAAATTTTTATAAATGGCATGCAATTAATTATATAAGAAACAGGAATGAATTTTTGCTTAAGACTTTATCTATTTATGAGAGAGAGAGAGCATGAGCAGGGGGAGGGGCAAAGAGAGAAGCAGACTCCCTGCTGAGCAGGGAGACCAATGCAGGGCTCCATACCAGGATCCTGAGATCATGAACCTGAGCCGAAGGCAGATGCTTAAACAACTGAGCCACCCAGAAAACCCAAGAATGCATTTTTTTCAAGTGTGCTTGATTATGGGTCTTTCTTCAGAGCTGTATTTCAGCATCGTATCATTCATTCTTCCCAGAGCACACACTGCTCCCACCCCATCCTACCCACAATAGACCCTGGATCCGCTCAGATGTCCTCTGCACATTTACCCCATCTTTAATTAGAGTTTGACTCCTTACTTCTATACATAAATCCTCTGATCTTACCCATCTTGTCCTTAGTCTTATCCATCATCTCCTAGGCAGTGCTAAGTGTTTTTAAGTTCGTCTTCTCATACCGCCACCATTAAGGCAAGTCCTATCATTATTCCCGTTTGTAGAAACAAAAATTTGCTGAGCTGGATACTTTGTTCCAGGTCCAAAAGCTGAGAAATGATGGAGCTGGATTTGAACCAAGGGAGAACTTGATCTCAGGCTGTTAATCAGTGCACTATTTTGAGTACTTAAATGTCTAGCAAATGCATTCACTCTTTAATGCAGGATCAATGAATGAATAACTGACTTGATTATTTAAAGCTAATGATGAAAGCTTTCAGATGAATTACCTAGAAGTTCATTCATCAGCCTATTGTACAGTGTGAGTGAAGGCGCACCTCGTTTCCTTGCATTCCACGTTACTGCACTTCGTAGACGTTGTGTGTTTTATGAACTGAAAGTTCAGGACTTCCGGGGAGGAAGTCACTACAGATGTGGTGGAAATAGCAAGAGAACTAGAATGAGAAGTGGAGCCTGAAGACGGGGCTGAATTGCTTCAGGCTCATGATAAACTTGAACAGGAGAGGAGTTGGTTCTTAGGAATGAACAAAGAAAGTAATTTCCTGAGATGGAAACTACTCCTGGTGAAGATGCTGGGAAGTGTGTTGAGATGACAACAAAGGATTTAAAATAGCACATAAACCAAGCGGATGAAGCAGCAGCAGAATTTGCCAGGGTTCACTCCGATCTTGAGCAGAAGTTCTGCTGTGGGTAAAGTGCTCTTAAACAGCATCACAAGCTTCAGAGAGATCGTTTGCGCAAGAGTCACTGGATGCGGCAAACTTCATTTTTCTTGTTTTGAGAAATGCTGCAGTTGCCCTCCCTTTCAGTGACTGCCACCCCGATCAGTCGGCAGCTGTCTGCGTGGAGGCAAGACCCTCCATCCGTAGAAAGAAGCTCAGATGATGGTTAGCATTTTTTAGCAATAAAGTATTTTTAATTAAGGTACATACATTGTTTTTTAAGATAATAATGCTATTGCACACTTAATAGACTGTAGAATAGTGTAAACATAATTTTTAAGTACCCTGGGCCCCCCCCAAATAGACTCGCTTTATTATGATATTCACTTTGTTGCCTGGATCTGGGACCAAAACCATAATATCTCTGAGGTACGCCTGTATCAATTATTAATGCTAACCGGCCACCTTTGGGAGAATGGTTTCCAAACTGCCCCAGTTACTACTCAGAGAAGCCATATACAATAAAGACAGTTGGACTTTTTGGCCTTCAGTCTCCAAGGATGATAGTGACTTAACCTAGCATGAGAAGGAGGTTAACAGAGAAGAATCTAGGGAGGTTTCCCAGACTCCTTTCGTCTCCTGCAGTCCCTGGACATTTCAGTTCCTGGGGAGGTGGCAGTTTAGGGGCGAGTACAAAGCCCATTGATGTGTCTAAGTCCAAGAGTTATTCAGCCTCTGACATCTGTCAGATCACCTGGATAGAGTATTTTCAGCATGTAGAGGGTCGCAGGAGGTCCAACGGGACCTAGTGAATCAGAAGCTCAAAGGCCACAGCCTGGTCTTTTAAGTCGTGTTTTCAAGTCCCCAGGTGGTTCGGCTTCACACCAAAGGTCGAGAGCCAATGCAGGTCACTGTCTTCTCCCAGGCGGTCCCCAAAGTCCAAAAAAAGGGGACAGAAAAGAAAGCCCACCACAGTCAGTCACAGAGTTAGGTTGCTCTCAAAAACACGCGTTTCCATCCTACTTGACACAGAGCCAAATGAAAAATACAAATAGGGCCCCAAAAGCAGTGTGACAATCATTGGCACTTTCTTTTCTCTTGAATTCTTTCCCCTCGTAAGAGAAAGGATCAGACAGTGAAATTTTCGGTAGCAAAGGTGCCGTAACGACAGGTTGGATTTTCGAGATAGACCGAACAGTCTATCTCTGTTTGGTTTTAAAACCAAACAGTGAAGGGAGTTGAGGGAATTCTGAGGGGGGAGATGACCATGAAAGACTATGGACTCTGAAAAACAATCTGAGGATTTCGAAGGGGTTGGGGGTGGGAAGTTGGGGGAAACAGGTGGTGAGTAGGTATTAAGGAGGGCACGTATTGCATGGAGCACTGGGTGTGCTGCATAAACAATAACTTCTGGTACAATGAAAGGAAATTTTAAAAATTAAAAACTAAAAAAAACAACAGTGTTTTAAAAAGCCGAAAGTATCCTCAGAGATGATCTATGACAGCTCCTTCATTCATAGATGAAGAAAGCGAGACCAGTGGTGGTGTCCAATTTTCAAAGTTTCATAAAGTTAGGAGTGATTATTAACATTCTGGGCAAACTCACAGAGTAGTTTTTAAGCATAATGTTTAAAATTAAACTTAAGCTGTCCATGGCTATCCCGTATCCGTACGTGAGTTTAAAATGATTGTTACATGTTGCTTTCTATTTTCTTTTCCAAACACACATTTATGTTTGTTGCAAAACTCAAGATGCAAACTTCTTGTTTCCAAAATATTTGGAGAGGAAATCGTGGGCCAGAAACCAAGTGCCAGGAAGGTGCTGGGCCAAGCAGAGGACCACACTTGGAAGGAACACACGTGCTGATAAGAGAGTGTCATTTAGACTCCTTGAGTCTTGGCTTACCAATCCATAAACAGCACATTATGTGAGAGCAGAAAAACAGAGTGCTTGAGCTGGAAGTCAAGGTGGCACTAAAGTCAGTTTGAGAATATTGGAGTCGAAGCTCCTTTAGTCCTCGAAAAAGTTCCCGTCACAACCCACTGGAAGTGGAGATTGTTTCTGTTGGCTAAAAGGCAGAAAGTGGAGATGATCTTCTCCAGGATTTTCACACTGCAAGTTGTAAAAGTAGTGAGCATGAAATGAATTAAGTGCATCATATCCAGCATTTTTTTCATGAAAAAAAAAGGATTAGAATAGAAGCTGTATAATAAATCTCTCATTGGAAGATTGGGTAGTATTTCATGAAACTTGGCTTGGCGGTGTGTGGAGGGGGGAGTTTCGAGATGCAAAATGTACTTATCATAGATCATCTAGTCCAGTAATATCTATAATACCTGCACATTGTAGATAGGAAAAAAGTTAGACCAAAAGAGGTTAGGAGTGCCCGGGTGGTTCAGTCCGTTAAGCAACTGCCTTTGACTCAGTTCATGGTCTGAGGGTCCTGGGATCAAGCCCCGCATCGGGCTCCTTGCTCACCAGGAAGTCTGCTTCTGTCTCTCCATTCTCCCCCCATCCATGTACTTGCCTGGTCTCTCTCTCTCTCTCTCTCTCAGGTGAATAACATCTTTAAAAAATAAATAAATAAAAGTAAATTAAATAAATACATAAGAGGTTAAGTGACTTGCCCAAAGTTGCACTCCTATTTAATACAAATTGAGAAAATTAAATTAAAAAAAAAAAAAACAGCTCTGTCCTTTAAAAATTCAGTTGTTCCCAAAATCTGAGTAATGATTCTACAAACAATGACACAAATTTTCCTTAGGAGAAAACCCCAGAGCATACTGGAAGAACAATAGCATCTGTTCCCATGGGATATTAGAAGATTAATCATTTTATTAAACTCAATGAACTGGGCTGGGTGTCAAGTGCTTTGGAGGAATTACATCATTTCATTCTCCCGCAGTAACGTAGGTGCTCCACTCTCGCAGATGAGTAAACAGACGCTGAAAGAGACGGCCGTTTCTCCACCAAGGGAAGAAGCCGTCTTGTGAGCCCACAGCCCAAGCTTATTTGCTTAACTGCTCTCTCTCATCTTACTCTTCAAATGACAAAGGAGTGGCTAGCTAAAGAAAAAATAGACTGATGCCTAAATTCTAATATACACGCACTTATTTAGAGTTTAGGTACTATATACTTTATAAGTAAGGCCAAACCAAGCAAAGAGTACAAGAATCTTCTCTCTCAGAGAAAAATAAATGGAAAAGCAAATAGTATAGGATGTTTGAGTGGAAACTTGGCTGCCAGCACAGTTTTCTGTCAGACTTAGTGATTCTTAAAATTGATTAACCGATAACCACTAACTGGGAAAGCAGCAATCTGGTATTTTTGCAGTGAACAAAATAAGATGAATTCTTGCTTCACTTTCTCTAGGCAGGTGCCCTGTGAATGTCGACTTCTTTGTTTGTCACAATTAGGATATAAATGCTTGTGATTGTGATAATCATAGAAGAGAAATAGACAAATGGGAATGAAAGAATGGGAGGAAAAGAAAACAGAGAAAAGGAATGAGTCATCAAAACTGATCAGTACAAAGGCTTTATACGTGATTGATGCATACATTCATTCATTCCTGGCTTCTTGAGGTAGTTTTTTGGGAAAAGATGAGATTACAAATGTATGTAACCCACAAAGAAAAAGAATACAAATGAGTCCATAGAAACTTTAAAATAGCTGACACTGATTTCCTTTCCCAGTTAACCTTAACTGTTTATCCCTCTGGTTTTTGCTCTGAACGTTGTATAACTTAAGTCCGTATAAACAGTATTTCAATATAGTACATACCATTTACCATCCGATGCAGAGAATTAGAGATTGGGAAAAGTCAGTTTGCCACAGACTCAATTGCTGAATGGAAATAAAAATAACTTAGACTGCCCTCTCCAAATCACTCTTAGGAAAACACTCCTTGAAATTAAAGGGCAAAGAAGAATGATCATCTAGACCATCCCACCCCGCCAGCCAGTCCTGACATGCGTTGTCAAAGACACCGTTGCCACTTAAAGTGTGATCCTGTGACCGGCAACATAGACATCACCCAGGAGCTTGTAAGAGATGCGAATCTCCACCCCAAACCTCCCAGATCACAGTCTGCATTTATCAAGGTGCCCAAGGGATGTGGGTGCATGTTAAAGTTTGAGAAGCAGTGGGCTATCCCCTTATAAGGGAAAAGAAACTCAAGGTTACATGGGAGCACTTGAGATCAAAGTATAGTCACAACCACCCAAGTGGGAAGAATTCAAGGTGCAAGTTGATTATCATGATGGAATACGTGAAATACTTGGAAGGAGGCTCGTGATTGACCCGTCCCAGTCAGGACAAAAGGAAATGGAAATTGTCTTGGGAGAGATGAAGGTGAAGGGTCAGATAGAAAGAAACCTAAAATGCTTTCTGTCTGATCCATTTCTAGGATAGGAGGGTGGCTTAGATCCCCCAAGGGATATTGTTTGGTCAGTGACCTCTTATTTAAGACAAATGGCACTGGGTTTGGTTTTGGGTTTTTTTTCTCTCATTTACAGTGGTGATTAAAATATTTGCTTTGAAAATAAATTGATTTCAGGTTTTTAAGTGGGTCAATATAAAGAACTCTAATAATTAAATAATGGGGCAGATGTATTGAAAATGGAATATGACCAGCAAGCGGGTGTGCTAGACTAGGTCAGTATCACCCAGAATTTCACATTTCACAGCTGAACATCATGCTTAAAAAGAAATCAAGAACTGCCAGGTTTTCTAATTTGCCAAATAAAGATATTTTAAAACAGAACAAAAAAATTTAAACCTACCATCACCAAATAAAAGATAAAATATGCTCATACCCCTAAAAGCAAGAAAGACAACAGCAGAAAGAAGGGATAGGCCTTCCCCCAAAAATATGGTTGGCAACCTTACAGAGACACATACCCATAGGCCAACAGCCCCTTATCCGAAATCCTTGTTAGACGGGCCCCAGAATTCAGATGTTTTGGAGGATATGGGGTTCTAGAAGGTATGAAAATACCTTCTGAGGGAACATCCCATACCATGTGAAGCACATTCATAATTCTGCAGAAAAATATTCACACTATAGATAAATACATATAAATATAAATAGTCACACTAAGTTGAATCAATACAGACAGAACACCCATATGAAATCAGGTCAGTTTTTATCACCAAATAAGTTATGAAAAACTTTTAGTTTCTGACAGCTTTAGATTTTGAAATTACAAATAAGGAATTATGCTCATATATATTATATAGAATTGCACTTTTTCTTCTCATTTTGCTGTGGAGCAAGAAACATGCTATCCCTGATGGGAATGATGATACCTGGAGTGTGTTTCTGGCCTCTAATCATAATTTCTTCATTTATTCTCCACTTAGAATCATAGCCCTGTGGTGATGATATGTATTAATTCATGTCTACTTGAATGTTATTGAAGAGATTTCTAAATGATCACCTGCTAGAACGTGCTCTATGGGGCAGAGATGTCTGTTTTGTTCACAGATATATTCCAAGCACTTAAGAGATCCTGGCAAATTATAGGTGCTCAGTGTTTGCTAAATCAATGAAAGATTTGTAAGTTAACAACCCATGAAAATACTGAAACTATCACTGACAGCTCATGGACATAGAGTTGAGTTATGGCATGCATGAGTGTGTGTTCAATTCAGAGCAATCTGCTACATTTTTCTACAAAAAAAATATGTATATGTGAGTTCTTCCCACTGGTTCTTCAGTTGTAAACAGAATGTGAATAAGAAAGTTTCAGATAATGATGTCATATATTGAATCATCTGAATCTCCTGAGTCAACAGAAATAAGTATTTGGTCCTGATGGTTATTTTTTTAAAAACAGAATATTATATGTTCTTTGCTATTTTGAATCCAGATGGTCAAAAAATAGGTGAGAGGTCAATGAAGTTTAATAGGAAAAAAGACCATGAATACAGTGAAATATTCAGTGGAAATAAAGTAATTCAGTAAAATAAAATACAGTGAATTTTTAAAAAGAAATTGCTTAGCAACCAAGGATCTGAATTGATTTTTATGATCGCAACAAAATATGACTACAGCTGGACGAAATGTGATGGCAAAAGGAAACTAGCACAACTTTTAGAAAGGAAGTTAAATTGGTTCTCTTCCCTTGACTCATATGGGTATGGTTTTGATAAGTGTGATTAAATGAGCAAAACTTCTTTGCCAGGAAAAAAATTACCCAACTAAGAGAAAGGCAGTATCTTCTAAGTAAAGACAACATGTTAGCACATCATAAATTATTGGCAATCTTTTTCAGAACTAAGACGAAATCCAGCAGGCATGTACCAACTACAGAGTATAGTGAATTTTTAAATGGCTTATGATCCCATCCATCCAAAGATTATGGAGCTCAAATTTTAGTGAATAGCCATTACCTTCGAAACATTAACAACCCTGGGACCATTGTGATCATAATGATTCTCACTTCGTGAGTGTTTACTATTTGCCAGGCACTATACAATAAACACTACCCATCTAACACACTTATTGGTGTCACGGCCTCCCACTGCCATTTAAAAATTGAGGGTGTTGGAATTCAGAAAGTTTCAATGACTTTCTAAGTTTATACCCCAGTAAGTGGCAAAGTGGTGGTTGTGATGCAGACGCATCTACCCGTATGTCACCCATTGTACCACTCTGCCTTCCTCCAGCCACTCCAGCCATGTGAAATGCTAAAACTCTGTGACCCTCTGATGTAAAGGTAATTGACACCCAACAGCAAGCACTTCAGTTACTGTAATTGACTTTCTTCCATTGAGTGTTTTCATCTTCTGCCGCTGCTTATGACAATAAACGCACCCAGAAAGTCAAGAGCCGTTCATCTCAGCGAATGGTGGTCTCAACTTGCCATTAGTTTTTTACCTGGTTATTAAAATGGCCTCGTTCTGAAATGGATTCGTGGGATGATAGTTGTGTAATTAATTGTTATCTTGTGCTGTGATGTCTTAAATAATGAAACTTTTAGTTTTGCCAGTCACCACCAGAAAAGAATTACAGAATTCCTATTTTATGCAACCTAATTTAACTAGAGATTCCACATATGAACAAACCAAAGTAAGAAAATACTGCCATAGAAGTCAAGTGTAATTAAAACCATAAATCATCAATTCATTCATTTAACAAATGCATTGAGTGCCCCGGTACGTGTTAGAAATTGGTGTAGGTGCTTTGAGGAATCTGAAATCCAATTTAATAAGGAGACGCTGAGACCCTTCAAGTGAAAAGAGGCTTTAAAAATTCCTGTTAAGACTGATGTTTGAGAAAAGACCATAAAGGCAAGGGCTTGGTGCATATTGTCTAGGGCTGCTTTCACACTATAAGGGCAGATCTGAATAATGGTCACAGAGACTGTATGGCCTGCAAAGCCTGAAATATTTACTATCTAAACCTTTATAGAAAAGGTTTCCAAGCTCTGATTTAGCACACTCTAAATATAGATATCTAAGGCACATCACTAGCTAAAGTATATAGGAAGAATAATTTGTCTCTAATCATAACTATATAAGTACACAAAATACTTTCTAGTAAATAATATTTAATGTCTCATAAATGCAATCATCTTCCAAGGCATCTGTCCTTGTCTATATCTAAAAGCTTAGTAACCTTTAAGATATTGTTCACCGAACAAGACGATTGCTCCCACATAAATCTTTTGATAAACTTATTTAGCAGGAGGAAAGCAATAGATAGAGACCAGAACGTAAGAGATGAAAAGGAGGCAAATACATAAGAACTAAGAAGGAGTGTTAAGAGAGAGGACATGAAATAAGAAAAGTAAAAACAGCAAAATTCACCAATTCAAGAATTATAATACAAACATGTTTAAGTTTTTTTAATATTGAACATACAGCATTGATGCCAGCAGGTAGGGACCTGGAGAGGGGGTCCCACAGGACCAGACAGAAGGGTCTTAGCTTCCCATAGGATGGACATCAAACAAGAGCCCGCAGAAAGTGAGCAGAGTTTACTAAAGATATTGAGAGAGCAGATGCAGATGGAGCGTCTGTAGATTCTGAAAGGAAAGGAGTAAGAGTCTTGTCTTTGTTCGGGGTCTGGGGAGTTTTACTGAGTGTAGTGGTTTGGTGTACCTGCCTTCTCAGATACCCAGCAACTGGTAGAACAAAGACGAGGGCACAGGTGTTAGTCCTTGGAGCCAGGGGGCCTTGGCATCAGGACAGTCTGGAATAGGCATATGATAGCTTCCTCTGGTCCTTCCCACCTGGTCCTTCCTCAGATGTGATCTATTCTAGAGAAATCATTAACTCCTTGCCCCTTCTGAAGCAGACATAAGCTATTGATCACGGGCATGTGTAAAGTGGGGTGGGCGTGCAGGTCCTAGCAAGAACAGAAGCAGCAAAAGGAGAAAAAAGTAGATTTCTGTGGAGTCCTTCACTTTCCCTGTGTCAGCCTTGCTTCTGGTCCTAGAAACCAGGTAGGGTTAGCCAACATGGAAACTTTTACATCACAAAACTCTCGAGGAGCTAAGTAAACTGTAACAAAAAGTTGTTCATATACAGCTGATAAGCACACCACTGGAAGTTACCAGGTACCAGAAGTGAAAGCAGACACTAAAAGGTAAACCATGGGTTCCCAGAAATATCACAAGGAAAGCAAACACTGCAAGTGAGAGTCGTCAGAAGGATTGCCACCCTGAGAACTTTATATGATGGAAACAATCGGAAAGACCATAAGTAGAAATGAGTAAAATAATTAGAGTCACAATAAGGAATAAATGCCATAAGAAATAAGCTATCACTATAATAAGGAGAAAAATGCATAGGTTTGAAAATGAACTAACTAGAAGTTGTGGGGAAAGTATCTTCTAAATTAGAGGACTGTTAGGATAAACAGGTTAAACAGAAAGAGTTGAGCTAGTGAAGTAGCAGGAAATTCCCAAAAATCTATCACATAACAATAAAGAGATGGAATATATGAAAGACTGGAGATATAGCTAATAGAATAAAAGGTCCAAGATAAATAGAACCGAAATTTCAGAAGGAACAAGGCAAGGTAAACAGAATAGGCAAGGGGTGATTTTCAAAGTGATAATCACAGTTAATTTTCCTAAATTAGCTGAGAAGCATAATGAAATCCTTAGCAGATAGATAAGAATGAATCCATGCCTAGAAACACTGTGAAGAACAGCCAACATGGGGATAAAATCTTGAAAGCAGCTAGAGATAAGACTCTGAATCCTCATTTAAAAAAAAAAAGGGCTAGGGATTGTTCCTTCAGTCCAAAAGTTGTATGATCTACAATGCTGTGTTGTTCCCAAGATGGGGACTCTGCACTCCTGGTGGTCTAGGAAATTATTTTAGTTAGGCCCAGAATGATTGTAGGCAGAAAAGGAGGAGGCATTGACATGAACTCACCTCTTAGTTCACCTCAAGATTGATTAGACCCAGGCCAACACCGCCGCTGGGCTACTCACCCTTACTCACTCTCTACTCTTGCCCATCCCTGCAACAGCTTTGGGCCTCAGGCGACTGGCTTGTTCCCTGACACCTGTATCTAGCTACCAATTCCTAGCATTGTCTCATTTTCTATGTTTGAGAACCCATACAGGTTGTTCATTTAGAATAGTGACAAATAGTTCTTTTTCAACAAATTTAAGGTTTTTTTTAAAAGTATGAGCTGATTTGGAGGGAATTATTACATACAATTGTTATTCAGATATGGCCAAGATTTTGGAAGTTATATGTGGATAAGTAACATTTGGCAACACTCATTCCTTTTTTTTCCCCCAAGATTTTATTTATTTATTTATTTGACAGAGAGAGAGGGAACACAAGCAGGGGGAGTGGGAGAAGGAGAAGCAGGCTTCCCACTGAGCAGGGAGCCCCATGCGGGGCTCGATCCCAGGACATGACCTGAGCCAAAGACAGACAATTAACTACTAAGTCACCCAAGTACCCCTGACAAAGCTCATTGTTAAAAAATGGAGTTGAGAAACCAGTGTTCTAGCCCCCTGTCCTTCAGTTAACCATATAAACTAGACCATCTCATTCACCCTCTAAAGTCCTCAGTTTCCTTTATTAGAAGGTATGAGGGTTGAACTGGGAAAACTTTTAAGAGCTTCCCTGTACCAAAATTCTGTGACGGTGAATAACCATGAAGATTACCCAGGACTGACATTCAGCCATGACAATTTGGCACACAACCCAGAGGACTGGTTATTTGTTCACCCACAATGACACTGTGTTTCACTGGAGGACCTCGGGTATGCTTAAAACAACAATTAAAACCTGTTAGATTCCTAATTGTGTAATGTCTCGATTCCAGGAAGAGTGAAATAACAGGCTTCTTTTTTTTGAAGATTTTATTTATTTGAGAGAGAGCACCAGCGAGGAGGGGCAGGGAGAAAGAATCTAAAGGACACTCCACACCGAGGGCAGAGCCCAACATGGGGCTCGATCCCATGATCACAAGATCAGGACCTGAGCCAAAACTAGGGGTCAGTTGCCTAACCTACTGAGCCACCCAGACGCCCCTGAACTTTAAAAAAAAACTTTAAATTATTTACTTATTTGAATGTGTTTATTTGGTATAGTTGACACATAATGTTACTTTAGTTTGAAGTATACAACATAGTGATTTAACTTCTCTGCACTATGAGCCGCTTACCATGATTGTAGCTACCATCCATCACCTCACAACACTATTACTTTCTGAGGAAAAATGACCAAAAAATTTGTCTCAAGAATCTGGACCACGAGATGTGCCAGCTGTTGTGCACATCATCACCCGTGATGATTATAAGTGCAGGTCAGCTCTCTCCATCGCCACTAGCGGAACAATAAAAAGTGCCCAGGGCCCTGTGCTTTGTCTGTATTTGGACTCCCCCGTTTCTTTTCCTAACATTTTGAAAGGTAGCTTTCACAATAATATCTGCTAATGGCTCATTTTAGCTAATAAAATGCAAACAGGTTTTGTGTCATGCCTTCCTCTAGCCCTAACTCTGCCACACCCCACTTAAAAATGACTCCCATTTTCTCTTTTGACTTAGGAGGTTGGCCAACAGAATCCTCTGGCTTCTTCAGAGTTTATATGGGCTGTGTAGTGTTGGAACTTCTGGAGTGCACGGTGTCATAGTACCTTCTCTCCTGTGGTTCCCTTTTCCCCTCCCCCGCTTCTCTCTCCTGCTGGTTTAGTCTGGGTCCTATGGTCCCTCCTTAGTATCTGCTCCTTGATCATTTGCACTCTGTGTGCTTCAGACTTATCTGCTGTGATCACCTTTCCTTTGGGTGGTGATCCCTTATGTCCCTGCTGAGCACAGCTCCAAACTTGCTATTCTGTGTCTCCCTAGAATCATGCCCATTTGAGCACTGGCTTAGTGGAAGCATACCTTCTTGGGTATCTCTCACAGGCAACCACTCGTTCTGGCAGTGAGAGGGGAATCTAACATGCAGATTACAGCCCAGCAAGAAGTTTGCTCCAGTCTATACCTTTCACCATTTTGCTGAAGGACCTGACTCTACAGCATTTTAACTGTGCATGACAATGACATAGGTAGCCTGTCTTGTACTTCACATTGATTCCAGAAGGTGCTGGGGCATGACCATTGGTTAGCTGGAACAATGGCGCCCAATGGGAGAAGGAAAATAAAAGACAGCGCTTCGGCTCCATACAAGTGTATCCCCCTGTTGGGTATGGGTAAATGTCTGCTAGCTAAGGACTTCACTGTGTGTTCTCCTCCTTCTCCAAAGGATCTCATCCATCTGGACCAGCTATGGTCAATGTTCCTCCTCATATTTTATTCTGAACATTTCTATGCAAGATTAGATGAAAACTCGTGCTTTTAAGAACCAAAGAATGTTAAAGAAGGAAAGAAATTCAGCAATAACCTAGTTGAGATTCTATTTTACAAAGGGAATCAAAAGGCCAAAGAGAAAAAGAGCCCCTGACTGAGTGAGGATGAAGGCAGAGGCTAGAATTCACCTCTGCCAACTCCCAGTCCCATCCAATTTCCAGAACACCAACTTACGTCTCCATGTCCTGAGTAATTGACCCATCGTTAGCTGCTACTTCAGTTCCTTTGCAGACCCTTGCAAGAATTGCATGGATGCTAGCAATGTTTCTATTAAGCCCCAGCTGGAAGGACTGGGAAGTATCTAATTTCTAGCCAGCTTGAGTAACAGCATTATAGATAGATGCTCATAATGTTAGCACCCAAGACTGCAGATTCACTTGATTACATGGCAACATGGATCCCTTTACATTGTGTTATTTTGATAATTAGATGGGATTTCCAGCTCATCTCTGACCTGACACTTGTGTTTCTTTTTTAACATGAGTCAGACAGTGAGTAATTCCTTGTAGTTTTGCAGAGTAAACTATGCCTGTACCTCATTAAAATGTGTTTAAAGTTTAATAAAATTTTACTCCATTCAGTAATAAACCTGGTTAAGTGTCTGGCATGTCATGCACACTTTTAATGGCCTGTTTGCTTTTCAGAGATGTGAAGCAAGAGAAATCATTAAAAAACAAAGATGCAAGACAGACTTAGTTGCAGTTTAAAATTTTTGCCATTTTCAACAAAACCATCTGTTACCTTCTATGTTTCCAAAATATAAAATGCTGATCTATATGATCACATTTTTTTAAATATTTCTTTTCCACTTCCCAATCAGAGTAAATACCACCCATTTATAAGAAGTTAAATAGCATTATTTAGGGGTGCCTGGGTGGCTAGGTGGATTAAAGCCTCTGCCTTTGGCTCGGGTTATGATCCCAGGGTCCTGGGATCCAGTCCCGCATCCAGCTCTCTGCTCCGCAGGGAGTCTGCTTCCTCCTCTCTCTCTCTCTCTCTCTCTCTGCCTGCCTCTCTGCATACTTGTGATCTCTGTCTGTCAAATAAATAAATAAAATCTTTTAAAAAAATAGCATTGTTTAATTCTTCAATGCTCAAATACCGTTAATGTTGCAAAAAAGAAAGACAAATTAATATTTTAAGGAGAAGATAATTCAGAAAAAGCCAAATTAGGAAGGATCAAAATTATTCTTATATAAAGCATAAATATATATATATATATAAAATAAAAATTTTTAGTCAATTTCTTTTTTTTTATTTGACAGAGAGAGATCACAAGTATGCAGAGCAGCAGGCAGAAATAAATGGGGAAGCAGGCTCCCCGCTGAGCCGAGAGCCCTATTCAGCACTCAATTCCGGGACCCTGAGATCATGACCTGAGCTGAAAGCAGAGGCTTAACCCACTGAGCCACCCAGGCACCCCTAGTCTTAATTTCTTATGAATAAAGGGAGCATCTCTCAAGTTATTCATCAAGGCCAATACACTAGAGATGGAACAGAACTGATATTGTTATACTTAACCAGAAATAATTTAAATATACATATAAACACATTTTGCTTTTATTTTGCTTTTATTTTTTGTATTTTTCTTAGTTTCACTATGTTATGTTTTTTCCTCATTTCCTCTGTTTAAATTCATATATGCTCATTTTAATAAGTTGTGGGAACTTCTGCCTTTGTTGAATAAGGGGCAATGTTGATTCTTCCCTGGAGATAACTTTAGTGAATTATGGAGACTTTAATCCCTATCCCATCTGCATTACAGGTTTCTATCACCTGACTTGAAATCAACATTAATTAGCAAGAAGGCAGGATCTCATACTTACAGAAAAATGACCAAGACAGTATGTCATGAAACAATATGTCAATAGTGTTATGTCCTTCTGTGACACTAAGTAACTGCCTCACACTCTGTACTTTCCTCAGTATATCGCCCGCATCAGCCAGAATGGCTAACTGTCTGTTTCATGACTAGAATTTACATAATAATGCTATTGCTACAATGTGTAAGAAATGACTTCATTTTCCTTTTAGAGTATTGCTTTAATCAAATATAATGATGTACATTGTTTAATAGTTTACTTATATAGTAAAATAAAGAATTTTCTATAAAATTTTATATGTAACCAAAAAATAAGAAATAAACCAAATTATAACCCCAAATTCAACGATCCAAAAATAACTAGCACTATCATTTTGGAGAACAATTTTTCTAGATCATTCCTCTATGCATAAATGCAAAGTAGGAGAAAAAGACAATAGAAAGATATGTAGAAATAATTTTCTACATATGGAATCATGTTATAAGTGCTACTTTAAAATAAGCGTTATGTTTTTGTCTTTGTTTTTGTTTTTTTTATTAACATATAACGTATTATTTGTTTCAGGGGTACGAGTCTCTGAATCATCAGTCTTGCACAATTCACAGCACTCACCATAGCACATACCCTCCCCAGTGTCCATCATCCACCCACCCTATCCGTCACCTACCCTCCAGAAGCCCTCAGTTTGTTTCCTGAGGGCTGGTTTGTCTCCCTTCCTGGTCCCATCTTGTTTCATTTTTTCCTCCTTTCCCCCCATGAACCCTCACCCTGCTTCTCAAATTCCTCATATCAGAGCAATCATATGATAATTGTCTTTCTCTGACTGACTTATTTTGTATAGCATAATACCCTCTAGTTCCAACCATGTCATTGCAAATGGCAAGATTTCTGGGCTTTTTGTTGACTGCATAGTATTCCATTGTGTATATATACCACATCTTCTTTATTCATTCATCTGTTGATGACATCTAGGTTCTTTCCATAGCTTGGCTATTGTGGATGTTGCTGCTATAAACATTCAGGTGCAGGTGTCCCTTCCAATTATGACATTTGTGTCTTTAGGGCAGATACCTAGTAGTTAAAATAAGCATTACATTTAATTTTACCTGAATTTATTTGAAGAGAACCTGAAAAATTGCTGAATTTTGGTTAAATGTTTCTTCACCCAAGGGATATTAGATTTCAAAAGATTCCTATACATTTAAAAGATTTTTTTAACAAGGTCATTCCTTTTTATTTATTGTTTTAATTTTAAATGACATTAGTTAACTGAATCTGTTTTAAAAAAGCAACTGTGTTTCTTCTCACCTCAATCCCTCCCATCCTCGCAGGTCCTGAGGGTTATGTTAGTTTTACTTTGTCAAGGTGGATTACACTTGGATCTGTCTTTACAAATTGTCCAGTCATACTCTGCATGTAAAGTGTGATGCTCACACACAGCCCTTTTTCCCAGGTTTCTCTATGCTACTCTCATGCTTGGCTGAATACATTGTCAAGTGTATTTTTGGACTTGTTTTTCTAGAATCCCTCTGGGGTGCTTTAATTTCCTGAGTCCCCCCTACATCTTTCAGAATGCACGTCCCTTACATCTCATGGATGATGGCTGGGTCAACGAATTTTCCTCAGTACTTTGTAAATAATTGCCTCATTGTCTCTAAGGTTGAACATCATTGTAGAGAAATCTTAGGCTAGCCAAAATTATTGCCTTTCTAGGGAACTTTCTTTTTCTTCTTAGTTAACTAAAAAATTATTTTCTAAATCTTTAAACTCATGACTTAACTATGATATGGCTGGTGGTCCATCATTCTTTATGAGTTTGTTTTGTTTTGTTTTGTTTTGTTTTCCTGGAACATTGTATATTCCTCGGATCTGCAGTTTGAAGTCTTTTTTCATTTCAGGAAAAGTTTCCAATATTCTATTCCTTTTCAGTTGTATTTCTCTTCTTTGGAAACACAAGTGATCTCTATGTTCTATTGTCTTTGTTCTCTGCCTCCATCCACCTACCTGAATAAACTGTCTCCTCTCTCTTTTCACTATTTTATGAAGTCTGTCTCCTCGTCATAATTTTAGTTTTATACCCTTGCTGTTGCAATATTTTTATTTCTATCATGGTGCCATTTTTATTCTCAGCTTGTTTTCTTAGCTCTGTCATCTCTCTTTTAATTACTCTAGTCTTTTATAAATTTGTGTTAGTATCTTGTTTAATCTCTTATAAATTGAGTACTTAAAGGAAATTTTCTTCTTTAATTTCAAAAATTGGATGACTTTTCTTAAATTTTCTTAAAATTTCTCATATAAGAAATGAGCTATATCTTCCTCACAGACTAAACTTTCTCAGTTCTTTCTCAGTTTCTCAGTTCTCTCTCCCTTTCTCAGTCTATTTCTATCTCTCTATCTCCCTGCCTCCTTCTATAGGAGGGCATATCCTTGTTCTTGCTTAATGGAGAAACTCTACCCAGACCTTCTTTTTACTCTAGTAGAGTGTAGGTGAATTTTTCTTGACATTTTCCCCATTTATCATCTCAAAATCCTTTGTCTTCCTTTCTGACTAGTTTGTGGGATGACTGGTGGCTTCCAACCTCTGTTTCTTTGTTTATTTGTGAGAGAGAGCATGAACAAGGGGGAGGAGCAAAAGGAGAGGGAGAAGCAGAGACCCTGTTAAGCAGGGAGCCGGAGGTGGGGCTCGATCCCAGGACCCTGATATCATGACCTGAACCAAAGGCAGATACTTAACCAACTGAGCCACAGAGGTGCCCCTCCACCAAAAAAAGAGGTTGGTGTTTTGCCAACCTCTTTTTTGAGGCAAGAAAATGTAAATAAGGAAACACAGTATAGTAGGTTGCTTTTCCTTGGAACCTGGGCTTAACTCCCTCTTCTAAATCCCATTAGACGTTCCAAACCAGTTCCAAATCCCATTAGTGTCTCCTCCACCAAATGCCATGGACTCCATGTTTGCGCACTTCCACTCTTTATCCAGTCTGGATCAGAGTCCTGTCTTTGCCAACATCCCATGATCATACACTGAGCTACTATTTTCTAAAGGTTTTTTCTTGACTTTTCCCTCTTCACCTACCTCAGATCACTACTTTCTGAATCTAAAGGTATCATTCGAATTTTTCTGGATTCAGTCCATTCACAGAGGGGAGAAGTAAAGTTACAGTGTTTCAGTCCAGCTACTCCTAATCCTGTGACCAATCCTTTTTAGGATGAGGATATGGAGTTACATAACTTTCTTTGTTTTGTGCTGCTGGCAATATTTTGCTTGGGTTTGTTTTAATATATATTTTTGTTCATTTGTATGTATTTAAGAAGGATACCCATGATCCATCTTTACACAATATTTTCTGTCATCTCAAAAATCATATCAGTGTCGATATATTTTTTTAAAAAGCACTACTCATATTTTGAAAAATTAAATGAAAATTAAAACTTCTTTGCCAAATATTTAATTTCATTATTGATTTTATGATTATAAAAGCATAAATTCTTTTAAAAATTAATACAGATAAGTATTATAAAGAACATATAGCTATTCTCTTATCATTCACATATCATTTTGGTATGTTTTCTTTTAGTATTTTATTTACCTGTGTACTGTTTCAAAAAATTGGATTCATACTTCATATATAGCTTTTATTTGGTGGCTTGTTTTGCTCCTAACAGTACACTATGAGCACTTAACATAGCCTTAAGTATTCTTTTTAAAAAAAAGATTTTAATCATTTGGAGGCATGCTGATATATTTTAATAGTCCCCTATTGCATATCTATGCTATTTATAATTTTTATTAATATTAATGGCAAGGTAAACACCTTTCTATATAAATCTTTGGATGTATTTCCTTTAAAACATTTTAGTACTATTCATTATAAATCTTGGTTGTTATTATTATACAATGTTATAGAGAGAGAAAGAGAAATCCTGTACTTGATTAACTCTTGGGAGATAAAATTTTTAATAAATTTAGTTGGATGTGTCATAGTGCTTTTTCCTCATAAATTAAAGGTCTAAAATCACATGAATTCTGATGAATTATTTAATGAAAGCCATGGAGACATTTTCTAAACTGTCTTCAAAAAGTACCCCCTTAAAGACTTGATCAGTGCCCTCTGGCTTTTCCTGCAGAGTTCAGAGTAGCATAGTGATTCAGCACACAAATTCTGGGGTCAGAAAGACCTGGGATCTAATTCCAATTGTGTCACTTGCATTATTTGATGTTCCTTCCACTCTTCCCTCTTCACCTCCTTCTTTATGTTACAATGACACTGACCATCTTTCTGTTCCTCAGGAAGGCCAAGATCTTACCCAACTTGGCTCTTGATGTTCCTTCAAATGCAATACTCTTGGCCCAGGCTACTCATGGCTGACCCTTTCTCCTTCAAGGGTTCATTCTCTGCTCAGCTAATGTTCTCATTAACTTTCCCCTCAAGTCATTTTCTGTTCCATTACTCTGTTTTATTTTCTTCATACTACTTCTCATTACTTAAAAGTATCTTAATAGTAGCTCTAAAAATAATAATAATAATGATAAAATAATGGCTCTGATTAATGTTATTATTAGCTTACCTCAGCACCCAAAATTCCCTTCCACCCACCTACAGCTCTGGTGCCATTCTGCTGGGAGGGCGACTGCCCTCTTGTGGACCTTTAGGATAGTGCTACTAGAGGCACAAAAACTAGTTTCATTTTTTGCAACCACAGACCTATTGTTTTGGGGAGGCTCTTCAACTATCAAATACTTGAGACTTACTGATTTTCAGGTAGCTGATTTAATGTTTAATCTATCTGAAACAGGAAAGACCTAAAATGTGAGATCACTTTGTAATAATAGTAGTCTCAAGTGTTTTCTCAATACCAACCAATGCGCTAAGGAATTTTCATTTATCTTTTTAATTTAGCTGAAGCATTGTCCACTGAGGAAACAAGGTGATAATTTGAGACATGAAGAAAGCTTTCCTAAACTTCTAAACAAAGCAGATTCTCTATGTCCAAGTTTGTCTGCAACTTTACAGGGGAGGAAAATGAAAAGATGGCATATAGGGGCTTTTTTCAACACCAAAATGGCCTGAATTCTTGGCTCAACTCTGATCCTAATTATTGTGTGTCATTTAGATATTTATTTGTCTTTTCTAGACCTTAGTTTCCTCAAATGTGAAATGAGGTTGAGAGTTCTTCCAAGGATGAAATGATTTTAGAAAGACCCAGGAATCTAATAAGTATGCTTGTCCAATGCCAAGGTGAGACAAAAATATCCTTCCTTCCTCCTTCCTGGGATAGGTGGATCCAAAATCCTAAGAACTAAGACACCATTTTGGATGATGACATAGGGCTTGTGTATGTATTACATGTAGTGTTAACTGAGTGTTAATACTGGAAAAAGTCTTGTTTTGCAATAAAGTTACTTCTTCAAAGCTTCTGAGGTAATCCTTAACTTACGAATAATAGATAATGCAATTTATTATGTATTAATGTAATTACATCTATATTTAATTCACCAGAAAATTATTCTGTAAATATTTATTGAGTAGCCACTCTGCCCTGGTGCTGGTATGCAGGAAATATCAGCAAAAGATGTAGCTGTTACCCCAGTCCTCATGAAATCTACCATCCAGTGTATCATGAAGTCCTCCCCAGGGTCATCCTCAAAAATAACTGGGAAGTAAGACGCCAAGATTTAAATGCTAGGAAATTGGATATATTCATTACATTATGCACATTGATGGTATCATAATATAGGTAGAGAGCATCTGCTTCAAGTGTGACAAATTTCTTTTCAACCTCTTATTAGCTGTGTGATCTTGAGGAAGCTATCTTACCTCTCTGCACATCTGTCCCCTCACTTGATAAACAGAGATAATGCTCCCTAATTTGCAGGGGTTTTGTAAGGATTAAATAAGATAATGTGTACAAAGAGTCTGGCCTACATGCTAACTATATGGCAGCTGCTGAGTGAAAAAGAACAGGAAGAGAGAAAGGAAAATTGGAAGCAGTCCAGGAGGCAAGTTGAGATTGGCAGGATGCCAAAAATGGCGATGTTTCTTAATGTTGTTGTATATAAATGGCTGGAATTCATAAAAAAAAACTGAAGAGTAGTATCATTTTCTTCTATGTTTGAAACTAAAAATGGAATGTTCTGCCCCTCTATATTATGCTAATTGATATCCATTATCTTTCAGGTCTAGGCCCAGATACTCTAGAAAACATGTTCAGTTTTAGCCCACCTTCTAAACTGGCTAAAAATAGATTTGCAAGAAATAAATACTACCAATAAATATGTCAAAACACTGCTACATGCCCAGCATTGTGGTAGGCACTGGAAATACAGCAATGAACAAAACAGGGGGGACATCCTATCCTTGTGGTATTTACAGACTAGTGGGGGAGAAATAGGTAATAAGTGATATAAAGAAGTAAATCAAGTGTACATGAAAAAGTAAAAAGCTCTCTATGGAGAGAAAGAAGGAAAGAGGAGTGGGAGGTATAACCTCAAATAGATAGTTTACTAAAACCTTGAAAAGGTAACATTTGAGCAAAGACTTGAAAAAAGTGGGGGTAAGATCTTTCAGAATATAGTATCTGGGGGAGCAACTTTCCAGCAGGAGTCTGTTCAAAGGTCCTGAGGCAGGAGAAAGCCTGTTATGTCTGGGAAACAGCAAGGAGGTTGGTCAGCCTAGAGTGGAGGCAGTGAGGAGGACTGGCAGATGAAATTGGGGTCATGGGGGACCTTGGTTATCCAGAGGGTGATAGGAAACCATTGCAGGATTTGTGCAGAGAGGCAAAATGAACCGACATATAATTCAACCGATGGAGTCATGTGATATAATTTATGTTTTAAAAAGATCACCTCTGGGGTGCCTGTGGCTCAGTGTGTTAAGCCTCTGTATTCAGCTCAGGGCATGATCTCAGGGTCCTGGGATCAAGTGTCGCTTCAGGCTCTCTGCTCAGTAGGAAGCCTGCTTCCCCCTCTCTCTCTGCCTGCTGCTCTACCTACTTATGATCTCTTTCTCTGTCAAATAAATACATAAAAATCTTTAAAAAAAAAAAAGATCACTTCTGGCTGCTTTTTGAAAATTAAATATTGGGGACAGGGATAAAAACAGGAAGACCAGACTACTACAATGATCCAATTGAGATATGGTGGTAGTAACTATGGAAATAAGAATGTTTAGATTCTGAATCATTTAGAATCATCATTTATGGTGATGAAATAGACAAAGGGTACAACAAACCAGTTTGTTTGAGGTAATTTGGGGGGTGGGGCATGGGAATGGTCTATGATCTAGTTTCAGACCTGTCAACTTTAAGATGTCCATTAGTGTACACAATTAGATATGCAAAGAGGTCTGGGCTTTAAATAGACATTTGAGGACTATCAGCATATGGATGGTATTTAAAGCCATGAGACAGAACAAGACTTCCAGGGGAGTGAGACAGATGAAGAATAGAAGATGTCCAAGGAATAAGTTCTGGGAGCAGCTCAATGGGTAGAAGAAAAAGTACCAGAAAAGACTGAAAGGAAAAATCAGGGAAGTGTCTTATCCCAGAAGGCCATAGAAGGAAGTGTTTCAAAGAGGAGTCATGTCAAATGCTGATGATAGATCCAATAAAGAGACTTGGGAACTGACCAGAGGATTTAGTGATTTGAGGTATCATGGGTTACTTTGACTAGGACAATTTTGTGGGAGTGATAGGGGTCAGGGCTGATTAGAGAAAATGGCAGAGAGGAATTGGAATCAGGGAGTACAGACAGCTGTTTGCTACAAAAAGGAACAGAGAAATGGAGGGGAAGTTGAAGACTAAGGCAGGGCCCAGATATATATATATATATATATATATATATATATATATATATATATATATTTTTTTTTTTTTTTTTTTTTAAAGAAACAAGAACAGGTTTGTTAGTCAATGGGTTGACCCAAAAAGGAAGGGACAAGTGATGAGGTAGAAAACAAAAAGGAGAATTGCTGGAGCAATGTCCCTGAGAGGAATGGCTAAGGATGGAATGCACACGCAAAGGGGTGGGTCTGGTCAGGGTGATCGCACAGCATCTACTACAGTGGTCCCCAAAATGTGGTCCCAGACCCACAGCATCAGCATCACTGGAGAGTCACTAGAAATGCAAATCCTCTGGCGCTTCCCCAGACTTCCTGATTCAGAAACTTTGGGGTCAAGCCAAGTAACCTTTTTTAACAAGCCCTCCTCTTGATTCTGATGCTCAGTGAAGTCCGAGAACCACTAGTCTATAGAAACAGAATATATAGCTCCAAAGGACAGTCAGGAAGTAGATATGGTCCTGGGATTGTGGGAAATGCTCTCTGATTGCTTCAGTTTTCTCAGGGACATAGGAAGAAAGGACATTAGCTAAGAGGGAGGATTAGGGAGAAGTTGTTGGAGATTTGATGAAATGGGAAAGGTTTGAAATAGTTGTCTAGGAGAGTGGGAGAGTGAACAATCCAGGACATAGTGTGGGTGTCTAGGAACATTAAGTTCTCATGGGAGCCTCATGGTCACAGGGTCTACACTGAGACAGTCTTTTTTTTTTTTTTTTTTTTTTAATTTATTTGACAGAGTGAGAGACAGATCACAGGTAGGCAGAGCAGTAGGCAGAGAAAGAGGGGGAAGCAGGCTCCCTGCTGAGCAGAGAGCCCAGTGTGGGGCTTGATCCCAGGACCCTGGGACCATGACCTGAGCCAAGGGCAGTGGCTTAACCCACTGAGCCACCCAGGCGCCCCTGAGACAGTCATTTTGATTGTGTGTTTTCTCCAGCCATGTCTACCTGGAGTTGAAAAGATACAAGAGAAATCTACAAGAGTAATATGACTATATTAACTAATATAAGTAGGAGTTTTGTAGGTATTCATTGCTTTCCAGCATGGAAACTGTACTATTTCCTAAAGACCAACATACCTATTATTCTTGATGTCCAAAGTCCAGCCTGGAAGCCTGACCTGTGAGCAATTTAGAAGAGTCATGTTTGGAATCTTGCCATCACGCCACAGCTGAGGAGTTTTAGGTGTGACATCTGGCAAGTCTGCCTCACTAGTCACGTGGCAAAGTGGTCAGGGCAACAGTATGTACCCACAGAGTGCCCAGAAAAAACTTGTTCTTCATTCACTCCCCTGTGCACCATACTTTCCTTTTTTGAACAAAATTATTGTTTAAACAAAAATATGCCAATCACGGAAGCCCAAATATTGCATGATCCTGTTTATGTTGAGATGTCCAGAATGAGCAAAGCCATAGAGACAGACGGTAGGTTAGTGGATGAATGGAGCAGGGGGAAATGGGGAGACGGGAGTGATAGAGAAAAGGTAAGAGGTTTCTTTTTAAGGTGATGAAAATGTTCTGGAACTGACTATGGTGATAATTGCATGTGTCTGTGAATATCCTAAAATCCATCAAAGTGCATACTTTAAATGGGTAAATTGTATGGTTCAGAGTTACATCTCAGGAAAGCTGTTTAAAAAAAAAAAAAAAAGCTTGCACACCTACACATTTAATTACTTATTTTTATGGATGAACATCAAGGACTTGTTGATGAAAATTAACCAAATCATTTAAACCTATAACAGAATTCTTTTGCATCTATCTTTAAATAGAAGAGCTTCCTTCAAATGCTGAGAACTTTCTGATATATTAAAAAAAAAAATCCCAACTTTTAGCCTCTGATATGGAAAGTAACTTCCAGGAATTAAGCTATTTTTCCTTCTTAAAAAAGAAAAGAAGAAGAAGAAAGTAAGAAGGAACACCAATTCCCACTCTGTGGTGCTTTGTTGTAAAAAACTTGGACTCAAAGCTGCCATTAATTCTACTCTTCAGGACTAGATCCTCTCTGATATACCAAAACAAATGCTTTAGGAGTCTTAAAGTGATAGGGATCTCTTTCATTTCTAAATGGCATTTTCCATTAAGAAAAGTTCACTGCTGCCTTCCATCAGCTTCGTGGCTAAGCATGAACAGTGTCCTTTGTCTTGCATTATCCTTTTTGCTCTAAGCTTAGGGACTCACACTCATTGTTATACCATTATTGAAATGTGCAACTTGCTCCTGTTTTAAAGCATGCTGGCACTTATTTACCTCAGTTCCTGGTGATTTAAATGCCTCCGTGGGGTGCCTGGGTGGCTCAGTCAGCTGAGCATCTTATTCTTGATTTCAGCGCAGGTCTTGATCTCAGAATGTGAGATGGAGCCCCAGCTCTGCACTCAGCCAGGAGTCTGCTCGAGATTCTCTCCATCCCTCTCCCTCCACCCCTCCTCCTGCTCTCCCACACACTCTCTAAATAATTTTTTTAATCTCTAAAAAAAAAAAAGAATAATAAATAATTAAAGTGACTCCTTAACCATTCCCCTTGGCCAATTTGTCTTCATATGGGAAGAGTCCTAAGACCACAGAGTCCTGTCTTCAGTATCCAAAAATAAATTCAGAGGGCGACTGATCATTCATCCTTGATTTCTTTGATAGATATTCATGGAAGTTATTGGATACTCACTGAGCAGCATAGGACTCTGCAGTCAGAGCGTGAAGGAAGCATCCGGAGGCCAAGTTAGCTTTTCTGCCAGTGGCTCCTTGACCTTGGGCACGCCATCTAACTTTCCATTTCCACATCTAAAAATAAGGAGCCGGATCAAGCATCTTCGGAGTTCTTTCTAATGCCAACGTCTAGAAAAGGCAGTGAACAGAGAGGTGAAAAGCTGGAGCCCCGGAGTCAGAATGACCTGGTTAGAATTCTGGGGTTGCTACTTACTAGTCATCTTGATAAGCTATGAGGGTCTCTATGAATGTGGAGACCATTCATGGAAGTTTAGGACTAGAAAGAGATATTAGGTCACATCTAATTTGATATCATCATTTCGATGTGATGCGGACCAGGTGTGAAGGGTCAAGAAAGAATTCTTGAGATGTTCTGGGTGCAAAAAGGTGTTTTTATTAAAGCACAAGGACACTACCCATGGGCAAAACTGCACTGGGATTATGAGGAGCTGTGGATGATATACTTTTAAGTGGGGAGGGGTAGAGACAAGAGTTTCCAAAAAGATTTTCATATGGTAAAGACTTACAGGATCCTGGACGTCTGGCTATGGTCAAGCTAAGGTTGCTATTGGCCTCTGGCAAAGTATTAACATTAAGACAGTTGTAAGTTCTTTGAGGAGTGTCCTACTGTGTGTGTTGCAAGTACTTGTCAATAGGTTGCAAGTTGTAAGGAAGTTGAATTTTATCTATACTTCTTTTGCCTTTGTTCTCCTGTCAATTTAATCAGCTAAAGAAACTAGGAACTTAAAGATGACTATGCCTGAAGTCGCATGATTAGGTTATGGCTGTGGCAACCCATAACCTGGGGCTTCTAACTTCATGCCCAGGGCTTTTTCCAACCAGGTTAGACGGGGGGGGGGTGGGGGGTGGGAGGGTGGGGGGGGGGAAGGTCACTGAACAGAGCCAATGGTTGCTGCTATGAATTCAGATAACCAACCTCAGATGGGCCGTCAACATTGCCCTGAAGTCCTACTAAGTGTCTCTGTTGAACATTCTCTTCTACTTTCTGTAATGACTGTTTCAGACTTCATCTTCCAGAAACCTCTACCATCCCCGTCATCCTTTGTTCTCATCTGAAAACCTCACTTCCTGATCTAGAGAAAATGAAACTTTTCACACACAAACTTGAATCGTCCTGACACCAAACATATAGACCACCTGGGTCTGCATCCATCCTCCCTCCCTCCCTTCTTCCCTTACAATAGGAGACTTGGCCCTCCTCTGGATAGCAGCCCTGCCCAAGAATTTTTCAGGATCAGTCAACCCTTCTTTCTCTGTCTCTCCCCTTTTCTCTTCTCTTCTCTCTCTCTCTACCTTCCTCTCTCATATATTGCATCCTTCTTAACAGTTTTTAATCATGTTCATATCTCTTATTTTTCCTAAAAAATGCCTATCATCTACATATCCACTGCAGCTAACTCTCAGTGATTTCTTCTCTCATCTGTAGCCAAACTTCTCAAAAGTGTCATCAATGTGCTCTCTGGGTCCTCATCTCTATGACACAAAACTCTCCAGGATTTCTTTGTGTCCCACAGACCCTCTCCGCTAGCACACTTGCTGCTCAGATACCCATGTGAGCTCACATTTTCCTCCTGACTTGGAGGAATCTTAGAGTTCCTCAAATGTTGATCGTGGATTCTCTTCCTTTTTGATCTCTTTGCAATTGTAAAGCATCTCATCCATGCCAATGTCTCCGTGACCATTTATTTATACACCAACGTAGACCTCTTCTGAATCCTTCCACACAAATGGCCACAGCGATTTTTGAAAGGCAAATCTAAAATCATTTCTACTTCCTCTACTTAAGAGCCTTCAACCTATACTAATTTAGGATAAATATAAAATTATGTCTGTGGCCTAAAAGACCCTGCTTTGTTAGCCTCCTGTCTGCCTCCCCAGCCCTCTCTCATCTCACGTTCCCTACCCTCACTCCTCAGAGTGCCAAGGCCTTCTCTCACCCATTACATAGTCCAGGCTCTCAGAGAATGAGTCTATGCACACTCTATCCCTATGCTTGGGATTGTCCTTCTGTCCCCTTCACCCAGAAACCCCTACTCATACTTTGATATCATCTCTGTGGGCACTTTCAGGAATCTCCATCCACACATCATCTGTTCTATGACTTCCTTGACTAAGTCGAAGCTGCATGTTAGTCTATCCCTGGTAAGACTTGACAGAGCTATAATTCTACCTCGAATTGGATAATTAACTTGGTTAGTGTCCTTACCCCAAAGGCAGTAAGATACCATGTATTATTTCTGTTTTCTACTGTGTGCCTACCAGTGGGTAATCAGAGTAGGTACTCAATAAATATTTTGTGAGAGAATATAGTGAGAAAGGAAAGGGGAGAGAGAGTGGGTGGATAGATAGACAGATGGACAGACAGTTATGATATCTTTGACCTTAGATATTATGCTTTACCATAGGTTCGAGGCCAACATGATGAAAATTGTGTAGATTTTCCATTAACTAAGAGCAAGGGAAGCATAAGCACTTGACAGCAATGGGATTGCAGGAGTCAGTATCTTGGTGGACATCTCCATACCACTTTTACATTCTTCCCAGGGACACTCTACTTCTATGGGAGTATAATAATAAGAACAAGTGCAGTGTGTGTGTTTCTTAACTACTACAGATATTTCTAAAATGCAAAGTTGTGGCTTCTGATTCATACATGTTGTTAGGGAGGAAAATCCAAGCTGTCGCAGGCTCATAAACGCTCTGCATTCTTCTTCACTGTGATTCTACATGACTAATGTCATTAGCCAACCACAGAAACTAAGCCATTGGTCATAGGAAAATAAAAATGGTGTATGTGCTGGTTGTGTTTGGCACAGAGCCTTTGTTTGGGGGATATGGATGCCAAGGATCCCTAGAATGAACGGCCTTATAGCATGCAGTCAGGTCCAAAGAACTGAGCCCTTTTTGAAACAAAACAACACCCTATAACAATCAGCTGAATTCAAATTATTGAGCATTTTCTTATATGCCTTTGAGACTGGAAATTTTGTGTTGACCCCTATACACTTAAGTGCAATCCTCTTCAATAGTGATCTTAGAAGGGAACACATTTATTTTAGTGACACTGCCCTTACTCTAAATTATTTGAAGCTCCTCTTTGGGACTGCCTTCAAGGCCAAGAGTATGTTATTAAATGCATCCTCAGCCTTTTGAGAGTAAATTTGATTTTTAGAAAAATCCAATGTTATAAAGAATCAAGTGCAGTGAACAAAGTCAGGAATCAACCAGAGTAATAGCATTTGGTCCAAATATGATTTAAATTCAAAATGATACAGATTTTTTTTATATGGGGAACATAAAAAAAAAAAGATCTAAAGAGCCAACTGGTTCTCAATGAGGAGTTCCAGAAATGTTTGAATAAATGGAAACATGCATAGTTTCGTCAGATGACAGGGCTTACAAGTTCTGATGTGTTTGTTTTAAAACTCAATCTCATTTCTTTAGAGATTTGAACTGGCCATCCCCCAGGAGAGCCTTGGCCAGCTACATGTGTTTTATTTGGACAATGTGGTGGTTTTCTTTAACAATTGAATCAAGATTTTAAAAATCAAGAGACTTCAAGTACAAATTTGGATTTCTTATGTCCTCCAGAAAATCTGAAGCTTTGGTATAATTATTCCCACAACACTGTAGGAGAGTCGGCTCCTGGATCAGAATACCCGCTGCATCCTTTCTGAAGGAAACAGCCTGCATTCCTCCCTCCTATTATTATCTGCCCAGACCTCACTAATGATGGCTGCACCCCCCTTCACTGTTCATTGTCCGATAGAACATTTGTTTGCTTAATTGCCTGTGCCATCTCTCTCTAGATTGAAAGCAGATGAAGGAGGGGATTTTTTTCTCCCCTGTGTTTGTTCACTGCCATATCCCCCCGCCCCTGGTGTGGGGCTCACACTAACACATGTCTGCTGAACGAATGAATGTCTAGCCCCTGTGGGCACTTCCATTTCCAACTCCTCCTTTAAAGTCACACTTAGTAAACAAGAAGATTTTAGGTATAAAATCAAGAGCATTTTATTTCTGTCCTGTGGTTGAATTTAGTCTCCACAACAGTTTTGTAAAGTATGAATTCCCTTTGAATTTTCCCTCAAGTTTTTCTACCTTTCTATTGTATTCATATCATTGCATTCTATCACCTCATTCTTTTGAACAGATACTAAATTATGTACATAGTTCAGAATCTGAAGTGTAATTACACTAACAAGACTACAGTGAAGTCTCCCTCCAAGGCCAGCAGTGATGCTCATTTCTTGGGTGTCCATGCATAGATATCCTTTGTATACACACCTATGTAGTCTTTCTCTTTGTGTTCATAAATGCCTCATACCATATACACCATTATGCACTTTACTTTTATCACTTAACAGTATTGCTTGTTTTAAGATTTTATATACTTATTTCAGAGAGAGAGCATGAGCATGTGAGTGGGGTGGGGGGAAGGGCAAAGGGAGAGGGAGACAGGAAATCCCAAGCATACACTCCACTAAGCAAGGAGTCCAATTCAAGGCTTGTTCCCACAACCCTGAGTTCATGACCTGAGCTGAAATCAAGACTCAGCCACTTAACCAACTGAGCCACCAAGGCACCCCTAATAATATTTCTTAAAGTTTATTCAATATCAACTCATAAGAAGTTCCATCATTCTTTTTTTACACTCATGTAGTATTCTATTGGGTGACCATCAGATCCTTCACTTACTTGGTCCCTATGGATGGATATTTATGTATTTACATATCTCCTTTTATAGGTGTTCAAGATATGGGTGTTACAGGTGTGTAAAAAGAAAGATTGTGGTAGTTTCTATACTTTGCACCATAATTAGAAAGTCTCCCCATTTTAAAGCTATGAATGAATTACCATATGGGTTTTTCCTAAGACTTTCATTTGTTACATTTAAATCTTTCATCCATTTGGCATTTAATCAAGTTATCTTATAAAGTACAAGGTATGAGATGAGTTATGGATTCAACATTGACTTTTTGTCCATGATTCAACTGACCATGTGAGATATTATACGCCATCCTGGCCAAAGCACCCATGGAGAGAGAGAGAGAGGTAGGAACAGTGGGTGCTATTATTTATAAGGAGCGTTTCTCAAAAAGTATTTTATCCCTAAAATTTTGATAGCTATTAGTTCTTTGTTGGAGTCAGTTGAGTCTTTTGATCTCAATCTTACTTTTATGCCATTCTCTGGAGTTCCATTCGTATCTGTGATGGTAGATCTCTAGAAATTGTAGATTTAAGATTCACAGTTTTAACTATTTTCAGACAACTCCAAGGGTCCTTTGTTCATACAAGTTTATCATTGCCATAAGGCATACATTTTCATTAATGATGTGGGTTTGTGGAATGAATCACTCACTTTCTTATTATTGAGCAAGGACTTGTTGTGCATTTACTATATGCTGATCAATCACGGAGAAGGTCTAGCCAGCCCCACATATACTTCAGTATTGCTTTGTAAGTTTCCAGTTTTCATGGGTCTGTGCAGTGACTCATTAGTGTGGTATTAGTAAATTCAGAGATGGGGAAGGAATTAAGATCTACTGTACATTCCCTAATATATTTCAGTCTTTAAACGGATATTTAATATGGAATGGTCCTTGTGACTAGATCTGATGAATGGGTTCTGATACACTCTTTCTGTTGCCTGATTCTCTAATTATGTGAGTGGCATCACACATCTCTTGGTTTTTTTCATAGCACCCAGAATCTTTTGTGTTAATGTGAATCAAACTGAATTAAATTGTCAAAATGTCCTGAAAAAAAAAAAAAAACAAAGGTGGTTTATTGGTTGCCCCAACTCCATTACTTGAATAAGTCAACTTTTATCATTCTCTCAGTTTCCATATAGTGAGATTTCTGTACTTTATTTTCTGAATTTCTGACCTGTTCCATTGATCTGTTATCTATTCATGCACTAATACTGCATTGTTTTACTCCTGAAGGCACTATAGTATGCTTTAATATGTGATAGGGCTAATTCCCCCTCATTTTTCTTTTCCAAATCTTGCACATATTTAATATTATGTCAAGATAATGTTTATAAAGTCTTGCTTCTCTGTGGGTTTTTAAGTTGTCAGAAACAATGAATGAATATAATCACATTCCATTTTGGCATCCTTCAAAATCAAATAATTTTTTACTTTGTGGACTTATCACTATGATTAGCAATTTTGATGATGGCTCATATTGAGCCATCCTTGCTTTCCTGAAAATACTCCATTTTATGTGATCTGTGGTTCTTTTGATTATTCCCAAGAGTTATTTACTGATATTTTGCTTAATATTTTTCCATCAATATAAATAAGTGATCTGGGCAGATTTCTTTTTTATGCTGTCTTTTTCATATTTCTTATATCATATTATACTGGTTTCACAAAAATCATTGGGAATGTTTCTTTTTCGTCTGTGCTTTCAAGAAGTTTACATAAGCTACTTTTTTTTTTTTTTTTTTTGGTCTATGAAATCATCTGAATTTGATACCTTCAGGGAAGGGTAGGGAAAGTCTTTGACAGTGTTTAGTTTTTTCCATGATTACTAATCTATATGGACATATATTTTATTCATTTTGTTACTTTATATTTTTTAAGAAAATAAATTAATCAAGGTTTTCAACTTATTTGCACAAAATTATTCAAAGTCATCTATTACAATTGTTCTAATTCTCAGATCTGTAACTAATTCTTTTTTCTATTCTTAATTTTGCAAATAACTATTTCTCTTAAGTCAGTTGATACTTCATCTATTTATTGTTTTGTCTTTGTTTTACCCTTAGAGTTAACTTTTGGATATCTTTATTCATAGTCCTGTTACAGTATTTTCTACTCAATAAACTTTCTTTTTCTGCCTTTTTTCTGTCTATACTCTGTGTTCTTTTTCTAACATGCTTAATGTTAAATACATTACATATATTTGGGTGTTTTCTTTCACCTTTATTGAGGTGTGATTTGTAAATATGAATTATATATATATAGACTTTTAAAAGTCAGCTCCATGGAGGGACATCGCTCCAGAGGCTAAACTGGGGGGAACCCCATGGGACATCACAGAAGGACTGGGGGTGTCTGAATGTCAAAAAGCCCGCAGGTGTTAGAGCAGGGAAGCTGGCTACAGCGACAAAGCCGAGGAGTGAGCTCTCAGCTCAAGGTTACCTTGAACCGGTCACAAGGCTGGGTGAGCTTGGAGCCCGGCTGGAGGCCACGGAGACAGAAGCAACCGGGCGCTTTTCTCCAAGTGTGACTGATTGAGTGCTTTCCTACAAGCACGACCAGAGGCTGGGGAGATGGGGGCGGTTGGGCGCTTTTCTCTGAGGGCGCACTGAAGAGCGGGACACCAAGCTCTCGGCTCCCCCAGGCTGGAGGCAGGGAGGCCGCCATCTTCATTCTCATCCTCCAGAACTCTACGGAAAGTGCTCAGGGAACAAAAGCTACTGAAAGCGAACCCAAGCTGATTACTCAGCCCACCCCCTGGTAAGGGCAGTGCAATTCCGCCTGGGGCAAAGACAGTTGAGAATCAGTACAACAGGCCCCTCCCCCAGAAGATCAACAAGAAACCCAGCCAAGACCAACTTCACTCACCAAGGAGAACAGCGGAATTCCAAAGGAGGAGAAAGTAAATCTTATCTGGACAAAATGACAAGGCGGAAAAACTCACCACAAAAAAAAGAACAAGAGGCAGTACTGAAGGCTGGAGACCTAATCAATACAGACATTGCTAATACGACAGATCTAGAGTTCAGAATGACAATTTTCAAGGTTCTAGCCGGGCTCAAAAAAGGCATAGAAGATATTAAAGAAAACCTCTCCAGAGAGATAAAAGCTTTTTCTGGAAAAATAAAAGAACCGAATCTAACCCAGTTGAAATAAAAAAAAGCTATTAATGAGGTGCAATAAAAAATGGAGACTCTTACTGCTAGGATAAATGAGGCAGAAGAAAGAATTAGTGACATAGAAGACCAAATGAAAGAGAATAAAGAAGCTGAGCAAAAGAGAGACAAACAAATACTGGACCACAAGGAGAGAATTTGAGAGATAAGTGACACCATAAGACGACACAACATTAGAATAATTGGGATTCCAGAAGAAGAAAGAGAGAGGGGAGCAGAAAGTATATTGGAGAGAATTATTGTAGAGAATTTCCCTAATATGGCAAAGGGAAAAAACATCAAAATCCAGGATGCTAAGAATGTCCTCAAAATCAGTAAAAATAGGTCCACACCTCGTCACCTGATAGTAAAATTTACAAGTCTTAGCGACAAAGAGAAAATCCTGAAAGCAGCCCGGGAAAAGAAGTCTGTAACATACAAGGGTCTGTAACATACAAAAACATTAGATTGGCAGCGGACCATCCACAGACCTGGCAGGCCAGAAAGAACTGGCACGATATATTCAGAGCACTAAACGAGAAAAACATGCAGCCAAGAATACTATATCCAGCTAGGCTATCATTGAAAATAGAAGGAGAGATTAAAAGCTTCCAGGACAAACAAAAACTGAAAGAATTTGCAAACGCCAAACCAGCTCTACAGGAAATATTGAAAGGGGTCCTCTAAGCAAAGAGAGATGCTAAAAGTAGTAGATGAGAAAGGAACAGAGACAATATACAGTAACAGTCACGTTACAGGCAATACAATGGCACTAAATTCAGATCTCTCAATAGTTACCCTGAATGTAAATGGGCTAAATGCCCCAATCAAAAGACACAGAGTATCAGAATGGATTTAAAAAAAAAAATCAATATGCTGCCTACAAGAAATTCAATTTAGACCCAAAGACACCTCCAGATTTAAAGTGAGGGGGTGGAAAACAATGTACCATGCTAATGGACATCAAAAGAAAGCTGGGGTGGCAATCCTTATATCAGATCAATTAGATTTTAAGCCAAAGACTATAATAAGAGATGAGGAAGGACACTCTATCATACTCAAAGGGTCTGTCCAACAAGAAGACCTAACAATTTTAAATATCTATGCCCCTAATGTGGGAGCAGCCAACTATATAAACCAATTAATAACAAAATCAAAGAAATACATAGACAATAATACAATAATAGTAGGGGACTTTAACACTCCCCTCACTGAAATGGACAGACCATCTAGGCAAAAGATCAACAAGGAAATAAAGGCCTTAAATGACACACTGGACCAGATGGACATCACAGATATATTCAGAACCCTCCATCCCAAAGTAACAGAATATATGTTCTTCTCTAGTGCACATGGAACATTTTCCAGAATAGATCACATCCTAGGACATAAATCAGGTCTCAACCAGTATCAAAATATTGGGATCATTCCCTGCATATTTTCAGACCACAATGCTCTGAACCTAGAACTCAATCACCAGAGGAAATTTGGAAAGAACTCAAATACATGGAGACTAAACAGTATCCTTCTAAAAAATGAATGGGTCAACCAGGAAACTAAAGAAGAATTGAAAAAATTCATGAAAAAAAAAAGATAATGAAAACACAACGGTTCAAAATCTGTGGAACACAACAAAGGCAGTCCTGAGAGGAAAATATATAGTGGTACAAGCCTTTCTTAAGAAACAAGAAAAGTCTCAAATACACAACCTAACCCTACACTTAAAGGAGCTGGAGAAAGAACAACAAAGAAAGCCTAAACCCAGCAGGAGAAGAGAAATCATAAAGATCAGAGCAGAAATCAATGAAACAGAAACTAAAAAAAACAATAGAACAAATCAATGAAACTAGGAGCTGGTTCTTTGAAAGAATTAATAAGATTGACAAACCCCTGGCCAAACTTATCAAAAAGAAAAGAGAAAGGACCCAAATAAATAAAATCATGAATGAAAGAGGAGAGATCACAACCAACACCAAAGAAATACAAACAATTATAAGAACATACTATGAGCAACTCTACACCAACAAATTCGACAATCTGGAAGAAATGGATACATTTCTAGAGGCATATAAACTACCACAACTGAACCAGGAAGAAATAGAAAACCCGAACAGACTCATAACCAGTAAGGAGATTGAAACAGTCATCAAAAATCTACCAACAAACAAAAGTCCAGGGCCAGACAGCTTCCCACAGGAATTCTACCAAACATTTAAAAAAGAATTAATTCCTATTCTCCTGAAACTGTTCCAAAAAATAGAAATGGAAGGAAAACTTCCAAACCCATTTTATGCGCCCAACATCACCTTGATCCCCAAACCAGACAAGGATCCCATCAAAAAAGAGAACTACAGACCAATATCCTTGATGAACACAGATGCAAAAATTCTCACCAAAATACTGGCCAATAGGATCCAACAGTACATTAAAAGGATTATTCACCACGACGAAGTGGGATTTATTCCAGGGCTGCAAGGTTGGCTCAACATCTGCAAATCAATCAATGTGATACAATACACTAATAAAAGAAAGAATAAGAACCATATGATACTCTCAATAGATGCTGAAAAACATTTGACAAAGTGCAGCATCCCTTCCTGATTAAAACTCTTCAAAGTGTAGGGATAGAGGGCACATACCTCAATATTATCAAAGCCATCTATGAAAAATCCACTGCAAATAACATTCTCAGTGGAGAAAAACTGAAAGCTTTTCCGCTAAGGTCAGGAACACAGCAAGGATGTCCGTTATCACCACTGCTGTTCAACAAAGTATTAGAAGTCCTAGCCTCAGCAATCAGACAACAAAAAGAAATTAAAGGCATCCAAATCGGCAAAGAAGAAGTCAAAATATCACTCTTTGCAGATGATATGATACTATATGTGGAAAACCCAAAAGACTCCACTCCAAAACTGCTAGAACTTGTACAGGAATTCAGTAAAGTGTCAGGATATAAAGTCAATGCACAGAAATCAGTTGCATTTCATTACACTAACAACAAGACAGAAGAAAGAGAAATTAAGGAGTCAGTCCCATTTACAATTGCACACAAAACCCTAAGATACCTAGGAATAAACCTAACCAAAGAGGCAAAGAATCTATACTCAGAAAACTATAAAGTACTCATGAAAGAAATTGAGGAAGAAACAAAGAAATGGAAAAATGTCCCATGCTCATGGATTGGAAGAACAAATAGTGTGAAAATGTATATTCTACCTAAAGCAATCTGCACATTTAATGCAATCCCTATCAAAATCCCATCCATTTTTTTCAAAGAAATAGAACAAACAATCCTAAAATTTATATGGAACCAGAAAAGGCCTCAAATAGCCAAAGGAATATTGAAAAAGAAAGCCAAAGTTGATGGCATCACAGTTCCAGACTTCAAGCTCTATTACAAAGCTGTCATCATCAAGACAGTGTGGTCCTGGCACAAAAACAGACACATAGATCAATGGAACAGAATGGAGAGCCCAGAAATAGACCCTCAACTCTATGGTCAACTAATCTTTGACAAAGCAGGAAGGAATGTCCAATGGAAAAAAGACAGGCTCTTCAACAAATGGTGCTGGGAAAATGGACAACCACATGCAGAAAGATGAAATTGGACTATTTCCTTACACCACACACGAAAATAGATTCAAAATGGATGAAGGACCTCAATGTGAGAAAGGAATCCATCAAAATCCTTGAGGACAACACAGGCAGCAACCTCTTTGACCTCAACCACAGCAACTTCTTCCTAGGAACATCACCAAAGACAACAGAAGCTAGGGAAAAAATGAACTATTGGTATTTCATCAAGATCAAAAGCTTTTGCACAGCAAAGGAACAGTCAACAAAACCAAAAGACAACTGACAGAATGGGAGAAGATATTTGCATACAACATATCAGATAAAGGGCTAGTTTCCAAAATCTATAAAGAGCTTAGCAAACTCAACACCCAAAGAACAAATAATCCAATCAAGAAATGGGCAGAGGACATGAACAGACATTACTGCAAAGAAGACATCCAGATGGCCAACAGACACATGAAAAAATGCTCCACATCACTCAGTATCAGGGAAATACAAATCAAAACCACAATGAGATACCACCTCACACCAGTCAGAATGGCTAAAATTAACAAGTCAAGAAATGACAGATGCTGGTGAGGATGTGGAGAGAGGGGAACCCTCCTACACTGTTGGTCGGAATGCAAGCTGGTGCAACCACTCTGGAAAACCATATGGCAGTTCCTCAAAAAACTGAAAATAGAGCTACCCTATGACCCAGCAATTGCACTACTGGGTATATATCCTAAAGATACAAACGTGGTGCTCTGAAGGGGCATGTGCACCCGAATGTTTATAGCAGAGATGTTCACAATAGCCAAACTTTGGAAAGAACCTAGATGTCCATCAACAGATGAATGGATAAAGAAGATGTGGTATATATATAAAATAGGATACTATGCAGTCATCAAAAGAAATGAAATCTTGCCATTTGTGATGATGTGGATGGAACTAGAGGGTATTATGCTTAGCAAAATAAGTCAGTTGGAGAAAGACAACTATCATATAATCTCCCTGATATGAGGAAGTGGAAATGCAATGGGGGGGGGGGTTGGGGGTAGGAAAAGAAAAAATGAAAGAAGGTGGGATTGGGAGGGAAACAAACTATAAAAGACTCAATCTCAAAAAACAGACTGAGGGTTGCTGGGAGAAGGGGGGATGGGAGAGGGTGGTGAGGATATGGACATTGGGGTGGGTATGTGTTATGGTGAGTGCTGTGAAATGTGTAAATCTGGCGATTCACAGACCTGTACCCCTGGGGATAAAAATACATTATATGTTTATTTACAAAAATAAATAAATTTAATTAAAAAAAGAATTATATATATGTAGGTTGTACAGAATATTAACGTGTACAATGTTATAACTTAATATATGTGTACGCTATGAAATTACCACAATCAAGTTAATTAGCATATCTATCACCTCATATGGTTATTATTTGTGTGTGTGTGTGTGTGTGTGTGTTTGTATGTGTGGTAAGAACACATATGACCTACTCTCTTAACAAATTTCAAGTATACAATACCGTATTATTAACTATAATCATCATGCGTATACCTCAAGGAAAAACAAAAAAAAAAATAAACTAAGTTCAAAGTTGGCAGAAAGAAAAAAATGATAAAGATAAGAGCAGAAAGAAATGAAGTAGAGAATAAAAAGACAATAGAGGGGTTCCTGGATTGCCCAGTCAGTTGGTCACCTAAGTCTTGATTTCGGCTCAGGTCATAATGGACCCTCAGGTCAGGGGATGGAGCCCTCTATGCTCAGTGCACAGTCTTCTTTTCCCTCTCTCTCTGCCCCTCCCACTGCTTGCATGTGCTCAATCTCTCTCTCTAAGTAAATAAAACCTTTTTTAAAAGCAACAGAAATATCAACAAAACCAAAAGTTGATTTTTTTGAAAGAAAAACAAACTTGTGAGAACTATAAGTAAATTAATCAAAAGTTTATACCAAAAGGTATAAAGTTCATTTGTTTATTGGAGATTTTTCTTTTTTCTTAATGTAGTTATCACACTAAAGTTCTTAGAACTGCTTTTGCTATAGCCCATAAGTTTTTGATATGTTATATTTCCATTTTTGCTTATCTCAAGGTACTTTTTGACTTCCCTTTTTATTTCTTCTTTGACTAATTTGTTGTCCAGGAGCATATTACTTAACTTCCACATTGTTGAGAAATTTTCTCCCAAGATTTCTTGTCTAGGTGATCTACCCATTGATGAAAGTGGAGCATTAAAGTCCCCTATTATTATTATATTCCTGTTCATTTCTTCCTTTCTTCAATTCTGTTTAATTTACTTTATATATTTAGGTGTTCCAATGTTGGATGCATACATATTTTCAGTTGTTATATCCTCTTGATGAAATGAGGTTTTTAGGGGAGGACTTTCTTGGTTTTCAAGTTTTTGCAGTTTTACTTTTTGTATGTGTCTGCTTTTCTTTTTCTTTTTTAAAGTTTCTAAGTTGGCTATATTGTGGAAACATTATTTTGCCTCAACTTTGGGAAAGATACTTTATCACCTATCAGCCACATTTTAAAGTTATTTGGGTTTCTTTCTATTATTCTGTAATTATTAGGTTTTTCGGTGATAAAATTTTATGATAATCCTCGATTAACATTATTAATAATATTTGGATACTTTTTCTTGTTTTATACTTACTCTTTCAAAGAATGCAAGGTATGGTAAAGTCTTCAACTGCTGTTGTTTCCAATTATTTTGCCTTGAACTTTCTGCAGTTTTTAAACTTCATATTTCAAAGCTATGTTGCTTGAAGCCTAAAGATTCATGATGGTTATATTTTCCACCAGATAAATAATTTTAAGGCAGATGGAGACTGAAATATTGGGCCACCATGTGGTTAATACTACCCTCAATTTATTGAAATAAATCTCAAAACCAAAGACATTTCAAAGGTATAGGGAGTTGGTGACAGGTGTACCCGTGAATGAGCAAAGGACACATGCATGTAATAATAAGATGTTTTATTAATCAGGAAAAGTGGCATGAGGCTATATGCTTGATCTTCTAACCACCTCTTCCTGGAGTTTGAGTCTTCTTGCCATAAATTTTGTGAGAAAAGACAGCAACTGTGTCATATCCATGTATCCAGCAACTAGCACAGTGCTCTGCCCTGTCCTTGGTAGACACTTGGGAAGTAGTTGTGAATGAATGAATGAGTGAATGAGCGAATGCAGAAGTACAAAATACCAAATATGTGTTACAGACCAGCGTAACTGGTACCAGCATTTGTCCCACCTCTCCATCCAAACATGCCATTCCTTACAGAGCAGACTGTCATGTTCTATACTCCCTCAAAAATTTTCATAGGCCCGCCCTAGGAACCTGTTCATAATATACTAAGCCTTGGGCTGCCTAGAGGCATAATATACTAAGCCTTCTTCCTGAATGTGTACAGATTTCTTATTTCCTTTATGATCCCCACTGAGAAGGCATACTATAGTTGGGTGCCTATAGCCCTGGCTATTGACTAAGTTTCTGGGTCAGAGGTAACCAGCCCCTGCCAAAGAGATCCAGTCTCTGGATCCAGTCTTTGTCCTCGTGATGAAGCAAAGTCACATCCCTCTGGTAGTTGAGTTCCTCACGTTGCCATGTGAAAATACTAGAGACCAAGTGTCAGTTAAAAATAACAAGTCTTTTAAAATCTGCAGCAATGTGGGGGAAGACCAGGAAAGAACAGGTCAAAATATCAGTGGTTAACTCTAAGACAGGTTTCTATTGTTTTTTATCTCCTTTATTCTTTCCGTGTTTGCAAGCATGTCCGTGTGAACAGGTATTATTCTCATGCTTTAAAAAAATAAAAAAAAAGTTGAAGAAATGTAGTCCTTTGAGGTCTTCCACTCTAACTACACTTCAGCTCCGGGGCTTGTCATTTCTCACACCCGCTCTGTTCTTGGCTAGAAATACTAATGTCTCACACTCAGCAGAAGCGGCTTTGAATTCGGTCAGGGCTGCTGGTTCTGGGGCCAGGACATTGCACAGCACTGCGCCTCCAGCCAGCGCGCAACACGCTGCCAGTCATGCTATCCACATGCAACTGCCAGGGTGCAGGCGGGGAAATAGGATCCCACTAGGCAGTTCAAACAGGATCTGGTACAAGCAATCGGTTATTGCCCTGGTGCTAGAGCTCCAAAAGAGCAAAAACGAAGGCTGATGTAACCCAGCTGTGAGAAGGGGCGGTCACCCATGGAGACGTGCTTACTAGGATCCAGCTCAAAGCAGCGGTCCTGGGGTGCTGGCCCTCAAAGCCCTAGGAAAGGGCTCCGACCAGCTGCTGCTAGAACCTCTGTGGGACGCACAGAGACTGCTTCTGGAAATGCCGAAAGATAGAGGAGGTTCCCGCCAGTAGCCGCTGGTGGCAGGTGTTCGAGAGAGGATAGGTGTGTGTGTGGGGGGGGGTGTTATGAGGTCATGAAAAAGAGGGAAGTGCCTTCTCTCTTCTCACCTTGCTCTCTCCCTCTAGTGCCTCCTATTGGCAGAATCAAATAGAATGCCCTCTGGCAAGGGACTGTGGGAAAGAGTTTGCAAAGCCCCAGCCCCAGAATCTCAGAGCAGAGAATAGAAGGGTGGCTTTGGATCTGAGGGGGAGTTGGGAAGCAGCTGGCACTCAGCTTTTGGGTGGGAAAGTCGGCCCTTTCTGTAAGGAGCTGTCAGCCTGCTTTGTCCATTGTACTGTTCCAAACTTTCCCTTTGAGCGACTACCAATGTCCCATTTCCAGCTATCTCAGCATTTCACAAAAAGCACCTTTCCTTTATGAAGGAACTATTCATTGGTAAGCCCTTTATAATTGTTTCTGGCAGCATCGATATGGGACTGAGCTTGGCGGCATAAGAGGGGTCAGGACTCGGGGACCGATCATTTTCACGCTCTCCTTCCCACTTGGTGTATTTGTAAGGCCTATTCTCCTGAACTCAACTACAGAATAATGGGAACAATGTCCTTAATCAAACGGAGCAGCGATTATTAATAGAACTTCTAATTTTCTGAACAACCATGTAACCTTTATTGAACTCAGAAAATGTCTCACATCTAACAAGAAATGTCTGCCTGCTTCTTAGGTAATATGTGTCTCGCTGATGCTGGGCATGTGACAGAGTTTCAGACTCATCATGAGTGAACTTTTCAAGTCATTTTTGTCAACCTGTCCAAACCCTGTGTTGTAGATATTAAAATTTCAGCTGCCTAATATTCTGAGCTAGAAATTGTATATATATATATATATTTTTTTTTAAATACCCCACAGGTGCGATTGTCACTCCGTTTTTAACTTCATAGGTAACGATATCAACAAATCACGGTGAAGACCTTCCATTTAGAAAAGATTTAAGCTCAGATTCTTCAAAAACAAACTTGGCTTAGGGGTCAGTGGACATAACTTTGATTTTCCCATATTCCAGTTTTTACCAACGAAACCTCAGAATCCTCCTTTGTAAAAAGATATAATAAAATAAAGGTTGTGAACATCAGATCATATCACCTATGTAAAAAACAAAAAAAAACAAAAAAACCTTGAATGCATGTAACCACTCTTATTCTTGCAAAAGGCAGGCAGGTGTAGTGGTTTACAGCCTAAAATCTGGATCCACAAGACCTGGGTTCATTTCCTGGCTCTCCCATTTAAAAGTCCTTATGACCTTGGGCAAAGGGGTCACATCTGATAGCTTTAGATTCTCTGACTGTGGAAAAGGGAGAGGACACCCACATCATAGATTGTGGGGAGTATGAAAGGAGGCGTTGTATGTAGGACACTTGCAGAATGGCAAGCATGCAGCAAGCGCTCAATAAATGTTACATGCTATCAGTATTATTGCCGTCATTATAATCCTTACTTTTCAGGGAGCCATACAGACATGTTCAGGGGCATGGTGAGACATATATTAACATGTTAACACAAATATCATAATCTTTTTTTCTCTACTCCATTTCATTGAATACAAATAGAAATTCTTTATTTGTTATAGATTTTACGACAAAGCCAAGGCCCATGTTGGGTCTAGCTGGCCTTTGCGCTGGAGCTAAGAAGAGCTCCCAGTAGCTCTTGGTACACATTTGTGCATTTCATGTGGGATCTCATTATTTATTTGGTGTTTTAGCAACTGGCGGACTTCTCTTTTTCTGGAAATCTTAGTTTTCCAATCCCTTGAATTTATTTCTCCTGAAAATCCTGTGCTTCATTTCTCTCTCTGGCTGGTAAAATCAACAAGGCAAATTGATGACCCAGGCCCAGTGTCTTTCATATAAGAAAATGGGTAGCCAAGTGGGTCTTGTTTACAATAAACTTTTTCATAACCCTAGAGATGGTAAAACAGAAGGGTACCAAATCACAGCCATTAAAACAATCATTTTTAGATGAAAACTATGTTTTTGAGGGGAAGTAGTAAACTATTTCTGTAAATGTTCCCTTACAGAGAAAACATTAGCTGAAGTCCCAACAGAGAATACCCAAATGGTACTCACTAATTGTTTCAATGCTGCTCAAAAGAGTCAGTTTTACAAATGCTGCTGCCCTCAGAGAAAGGAGTTATCCTCTCATCAAATCTTTTATACGGTAGCAGGCTAGAGAATGGAAAGCCCATGCTTTCCTTATGTTGCCAACTGTTCTGTAAAAAATTTGTAAAAAATTGCCCTGACAAATAGTATGTGCAATATTGTATGGAGTAAACCAAGTTCTCCCCAGATGGCAGTGACACTCAGTGAGCCCTCTTCTCCCTGACTCCCTTTCCATCCCCCTCAGTCACCTCAGGAAGAGAGCCTGCCAGCTCCTCTCTCAATGTGCAACAGAATGGCCGGAACCCTATGCCGTTAACCAATTTTCTAAAATCTATGATTAATGAGACATAACAAGAACAACTCACATTTACTGAGGCACTTACTACACGTAAGGGCCCATCCTACATGTAACAGAGACAGGAACTCCAGAGACATGAACACAGGCCTAGCTTGTGGGTGACACTTGGTAAATGCACACTTCTCTCCCATCAACTCATTTAATCTTCATAACATCTCTGTAAGAGACATACTGTCTTTTCCCCATAGGGAAGCGTACAAAAGATACTAAAACAGGCTGATGTAGATACCCTGCCCAAGCATCCAGATTGCATGTTCAGAATACTTTTAGCCCAGTCACCCACCCTATGCACAACCTCAGTTCACAGCTGAATCTAGACCAGGAAGACTGATGTGACCTCCACTGCAAGGATGGCATAATGATTTGCAGAGCATCTATGTTTTGAAGAGTTGGGGTTTTTTGGTAACTCTTTCTCCCACACGTACTTCACTTCCATGGCCCTTTGCACTTCTAGGAGAGTACCAAACACAACATCCTCTAGTTAAAATTATGTTCTGCCATCTCTGTCATTGGGCAGTGCTGGCAGAGGGAACGAGGAGGGCTTAGTCATCCCTGTGCCCATCATGGCACCCAGCTGAGGGATGTGCATATGGCGGGTGGGAAGCAGTGTCTCAGCAATCAAGAACACTTGCTCTGGGTTCGCATCCCAAGTCCTCCTCTCACCAGCTGGGAGAAACAGGGCAAGTTTCTCTGACTTTCTAACCCGTTGTTTCATCAATGAACAGAAAACAGCTGTAAATGTTTCTTCCCTTCACTTGGCTATTGATGAGATATTGGCTGTGTCCTTGGGAATTTCCTGGAGACCTAGCAGTCCCCAAGCAGTCCCCACACCCTGACTCACATCTTAGGGACTGCCTGGTGAAATGGTTGAAGGCAGGACTCTGAGCAGCCTGACATCCTGACCTTCAACCAGATGCTCTATGCTTAGCAAGCTCATGTCAAGATCGTGAGCAGAGAAATGGTCAGGTGAGCGGAAGGAAGGTTTCGCCCTTCTTAGCCTAACAGGGCTTGCTCTTGAGCTCCCCAGGGGAGGGATCATGGTCCCCATTGAGCTGTTGCCATCCATCACTTTAATCATAACATGCTGTTATTGCTCCATACATGTTCATAGATAACCAGAACATCAATGAGTTGAAAGAGGTTCACAGGGCTGCTGGCCAAGCAGCATTTCAACAAACAGAACAAACAGACAAACAGACAAACAGAACTCTGTGTGGAATAAGTGGTCATCCGTAGATGGTAAATGTCAACATGGCTAAAGTATTTCTTGGCATTACAAGTTCCAAAGTGTCCATCTGTACGAAGCTCTGTTGCATACAAAGTGGCTGCTTGCTTTCCAAAACTGCTGGTCCTGAAAAAGACCAGAATTTGGGGAGGTGTGGAAGTTATTAAGGGAAAGGCATTTAATCCAAATAAATTACTCTTGCGTTAAACCTTGCTCAAAAATATGATTTGCATTTCTTTACTAATAGATGTCTCTGACAACCCATGAGGGCTAAGAAGTCTATCCTAGCTCTGATTCCAAACTCAAGCCAGGGAAAATCCAGATGACTGATAAGAAATAATAACAGCTTTTTCTTTTTGAGCTTTAGATATGACACTGTAGGATGCTTCCGTTAAGTGTGCATTTTTAACAGTTTTATTGAGACATAATTCACGCACGCAACAGAGTCCTCCCACTGAAAGTGTACAATTCAGCGGATTTTAGTATTTTACAGAGTCGTGCGGTTCTAACCCTAATCTCCTCTTAGGGCATCTCCGTCACCCCCAAAGAGCACTTGCTCCATTAGCAGGCACTCCCGTCCCTGAGCCAACACGCCACCCACCCCTACTGCCCCACCCGAGATAACCACCCATCAGCTTTCTGTCTCTGTGTGATTTTTTTTAACCTAGACATCGCCTGGCGGTCCCTTCCCTTGACTTATAATTAGAATCAAATGATAAGTGTTCCTGCAAAATCTGTCATTTTTGAGAAAATTCATTTTCTTCATGCCTCACTGAGCCTTCCCTCCTCCATTCAGCCCCCGTCTCCACCACCACCTACGGAAGAGAACATCGTTCTTCATTTCACGAGTATTTATTAAGGGTCTGCCGTGTGCCACACACTATCTGAGCACTTGGGGAAATGGGTGAACAAGACAAAGACCGCTGGCCTCAAGGAGCTGACCTCCTAGCATGGGGAGACAGAACAATAAGTAACAAGAAGAAAAGAAGTAAGGTGTGCAGCATATTAAGACATGCTACATACTGTGGGAAACGCAAGACTAGAGCAGGATGAGGGGAGTGGGGAAGCCAGTGCACAGGGAAGGGCAAGTCAGCAAGGAACAGGCGGTCAAGGTAGGCATCTCTGCGAAGTTAAGGTTTGCAAGACTTAGCGGGTGTTGGGGGTCAAGCATTTCAGGCAGAGGAACAATGCCCATGCAAACTCTCTCTGGTGGGGGCAAGGATAACATATTCCAGGAAGAACAAGGGGTTGGCGAAGCTGAAGTAGGGAGCAAAGTAGGAGACAATGGCAGAGAGTCGAATGGGGCAGATAATGGGCGCCCCAGCAGCTTTTCGAGCAGAGAGCTCACCTGCTGACTTATATATTCCCAAAGGACCACTCTGACCACCGTGTTGAAAGGAGATCGAAATGGTGCAAGAGCAGAATAGGGAGGTGCCCCCAGACACTATTTTAGAGCAGCGGGGCTCAACCTCGGCTGCACATCTAAACCCCTTGGGCGGCTTTACAAAACTGAGGTCTGAGATTAAACTGGTTGAGGATACACACTGGGCACTGGGACTTTGCAAACCCACCCAGGTGACTCATTACGAGGTTCCAGTTGATATTAGTGTTTTAGGAGCTCGAAGCCGTCTCAGCAGTTCCACTCTGCAGCTGGGAAACAAAAATTCACAGCTGGCCCTGGCCACTCCTGGCATGGCTGAGCAGAGAGGGGACCAGAGACCTCACGGCTGCGGGAAGGCCAGGACGGGAAGAGCAGGCAGTGTGCCAGCAGGCTGAGGCTGCATGAACTTGAGGATGTCGGTCCCCTTCTTTGACTGGATCCAAACATGAGCCTGAATGTGAGAACTGGGCTTTCTCCCCACACTTGACAGAGGGTTTGTTGTCATCTATCAGGACGGAATAGAAGGATAAGGTTTGAACCTCAGGAAGCGAGTAGGTGACTCAATCAACTGTATAATTGCGGTGTGCCTGGCATTGTGCAGGGAGTGGCTGGTGAAAAGATAAGGGCTGACCATCCTTGCCCAAGCCAAATGGCTCAAAGTGAATGCCGTATAATATTTCAAAATGTGTTATTTGTGGGAAGCCTTTAAATAAGGTGGGGGGGGGAACCCCTCAGTTGCATATCTGAGCTGTTGGCATTTTTAATTCAGAGAGATGAATAGAACATTATTGTGTTATATCGGCACAAGTACAGCGGGGAAAAAAAAGATGCCTGGAGCCGCCGTGAGCGGAGCATGAATCAGCAATCTCATTCTATTGTTCAGAAAATAATCACAATGCTCGGAGGATGGAATTTAAGAAACATGCAGAAATGCCCACCCCCCTCGCCAGCGGGAAACACACTGGCTAAGTCATGGCATCTGGTTTTTGGCTTCCTGAGCTGGAAGGAATGTAAAAATCTTGGAGAGGATTTAGGGAAAGCTGATTTATAAATATGGAAAATACAACCCAGAAGAAATGCGAGATGATTTAGACGCAGCGTCGGCACCCTCTCGGAGGTGCAGGCCGGGCCAGAGTGTTTACCCCTCCGGATCAGGAAGGAGAAATACCCTAGCTTCAGTCACTAACAAGTGTGTCTTGAGTACCTGCCGCGTGCTGATCCCTGGGCCGGCGGGTGGGGACAGGAAGGGGTGGTCCCCACCTTTTAGCTTCTGATCTTGGGTCATGAGCAGGCAAGTGCAGGTAGGCCGGACAGCCATGAGAGGTTCTGGAACTCCTGCACACACCAGACTCATCGCCTGGAGGCCTTGTCAAAAACACGGCTGCTGGCCCCACCCTCGGAGTTTCTGATTTAGTGAATCTGGGTTAGGTCCTGAGCATCTACATTCTACAGCATTCCTGGGAGATGCTGCTGGTCTGGGGGCCACACTTTGAGAAGCTGAGGAAAGAAGCACCTGAGCCAGGAGAGGGGGAAGAGGGTGGCTTGAGTACCAGAAGTCCACTGATAAGGTGCAATGGATTTGTTGCCACTTTTTAAAATGTGTTCTCTGGTCCATAGCTAATGGTTTTTGATTAGCTGTGCACTTTGGGATAAACCTTGGTGGCCATGATTTTGCCACCCAGCAAGAGGCAGGGGCAGAGTGTTCTCTGCAGGCCTGTGAAATCAGACAGAATATCAAAGAGTAGGACTGTCCAGTGACTCCTAGCCACTCACAGTAGCAGGGGAATGGCATCAGGGGATAAGAGAGTGACAGTATGGCGACCTACGCCCACAATTGTGTTCATGTTCAAGACACCCTGGGAGTGCCATGGCAGACCCGTGATTATGCCATGGAATGTCTTTGATTTTTAAGGGAAACCCAGCAACACCTGTCAGACACCACACACTACTGTTAGGCTGTTTGGATCTTATTACTTAAAAAATAGAAAGTTTGGGGCACCTGGGTGGCTCAGTGGGTTAAAGCCTCTGCCTTCGGCTCAGGTCATGATCTCAGGGGACCTGGAATCGAGCCCCGCATCGGGCTCTCTGCTTAGCAGGGAGCCTGCTTCCTCCTCTCTCTCTGCCTGCCTCTCTGCCTCCTTGTGATCTCTGTCTGTCAAATAAATAAAATCTTTAAAAAAAAAAAAAACTTAAAAAAAAAATAAAAAGTTTGTTTCTTTTGACCTGGGGTCACTGTGAACAAATCACTGAAACAGGAATGGTGCCATGAACGGAGAGAGTCGGGATCTCTGTGTCCCAGAACTCCAGGAGGAGGGATATGTGGACTTCCACATTTTTTCTTCCCAGAATCCTCCATTCAAGTCAGCGCATTTGAAGAAATATACATTCTAACTTTAACCTAAATACCAAGGAATAAAAAACCTAAGAAAATTAGAACTACGTGAATCTTTCAGGGGCTTTTCCTTCTTGTCTCCCACCGGGATCTGCCCTCCCAGCTCCCTGCCTCAATCCTTCCCTATGGTTCCTGTCGTTATTTTGAAATAACAAGGCTAAATTCTCATTCAGTGCCCCAGCCCTTCCTTTATGACTTAAGTGCAATGGATTCATTCATACAAATTTGAACTAGTAATTGCTCTGGTGCATTCCTGAAAATCGCCTTTAAAACAGATTGTTAAAAGGTAAAATCCAAAAAAAAAGCTGTGTGTGTTGTCCTATGCACATGACACTGGACAAGAAACCATTGCCTTTACCAATAAAGTTGGCCCAAAGGACCCTCATCAAGCAGCATCAAACAGGAACCCAAGGAAGGGGAGAATGGAGACAATGTAAAGTGTGTGAATTATCTTTCTGCAGGAACTGTGTAACATAGTCCCCCCTTCACCTCCCACCACTTAGCATTTAAGAAGTGGTAAACAATGATAACGATATTTGTTAGGAGAATTCGGTTTTCCTCTTAAAGTAATTTCAGGGGCAAATCAGTCTTCATAAGACCTCCTTAGGAAAGATGAGTATTTTTCCCTGAGGATTAAAATTCTGCAAGGTTAGGCATCTGGGTGGCTCAGTCGCTAAGCATCTGCCTTTGGCTCAGGTCATGATCCCTGAGTCCTGGGATCAAGCCCCGCATCGGGTTTCCTGTGCAGCGGGAAGTCTGCCTCCGCCTCTCCCACTCCCCCTGCTTGCGTTCCTTCTCTCGCTCCCTCTCTCTCTCTATGTAGAATAAATAAATAGAATCTTTAAAAAAAAAAAAATATCTACAAGGAGCTCACGGCATATTCCAGAGGCAGAGAGCACAAGCCCAGTCTGGGCGACGCCATCTTCCCAGGATGTAGATGTTCCCTCTGTCAAACGCTGTCCAGGGTCTGGAGAGTGGGGAGACGGGTGCAGGAAGTAAGTTCTTATTGGTTGTTGTTGCCTTATTCATCATCAAACACTTGTAAGAAATCAATAATAAGTCATTTGCTTCAGTCCTAATGTTTTATTTTCACATTCTCGTTTGTTGTTTTTCATGCATGTGTCTTAGTTAGTCACCTAACCACAATTATATATTCAAGCATCTGGTGGTTCTGCGTGGTATCCTCATTCCTCGGGAGTTATTTAATTCTCCTGCCATGATGAATTCGTTTCCAGTGCCTTCAACACACACACACACACACACGCACACGCACACGCACACACAAGCACACGTACTTTATTTCCCTTGGCACAGGGAAGCTAACCTATTCTCCACCAGGTGTCAGTAGAGGCAGTTTTAACTGCTTGCTTTGGCCAACAAGGCCTCTGTTGAAGCTGTTTGTCCTGCTGTGTCAGATGTTTCCTCAAACCACCCATCTGCTTCCTCTTAAAAGACAAGCTTCTTCTCTGAGAAACGTTCAGAGATGATGGTCCCCCTGCAGAGAAAGGTAGCTTGGAGGCAAGTACTCTGTAAACCTAGGCAGCGTCAAGTTGATTCTCCTAAAACTTCTACTGGCTGTTTTCTTCTTGACTTTTCTGTCACTACGTTATGTGGCTACAAATTGTTCCGAGTTCCATTCAAGGTGATGATAAAGTGAATGTAACAGATGATTTTAGATTCACAGGCGGGTTTTGTTTTAAACCTCAGTCTAAGCCCAAGAACCCCATTCCTACCATTGCCTACCACTTAGTCCTCAAAGCAGAAAACAGGATTTTACTCAGGCTGTGGCCCCAGAACCTAGCAGAATTGAAGAATACCACCATGGGTCAACATTCCACTTTGAGGTGGATGACCTTGTCCCACCCTGAGAACAATGACTCTTGACTTTGAACACCCCCTGACTTACTCTAGTTGGTAACTGGCAGGACCCACACTCTTTCCATGCTGCAGTGACTTTACCTGGGAGAGAGAAGGAAAAAGAATGGAAGAGAGAGAGAGCGAAAGGGACAAGTATTTAGCATGAACATAGGTTAAAACGAAGAGCAGTAATGAGCCTCACAAGGAGATTGTTGGATATGAATTAAAAGAGGTGGGTGGGGTAGACATCAAGGCTAATCATTTTACCAAGAACAAAAAAATCAGCCGCAGCAAATTAGGCTCAGTTTCCATCACAGATCCTGGTTGTATTATCTCACTCTCCAAACTTCTCAGCAACTGCCGAAAATGCCAAATGAAAATTATAGCTTTGCCATTCAATAGTCATTTGCTGATATCCCCTATGTGGGACCCTAGTTGCTTGCCCACCTCATCCAGCAGAGGAATTTTGTCCCTTCCTTCTGCCCCTAGAGGTGATCCACTCCAACTAACGCCTGGGCCACAGCACAAGTATAAGCTACTACTTTTTTCCACATCTATATTGCAGCCTTGTGTTCCATTTTAATCAGCCCATTCCCAGTCTAACTGTGCTGGCTTTTCCAATTGTTCCTCTTATTGATTTTTTTCTTACACAACACTGCCAAGTAGGGTTAGTTTTACCAGGTAGAAAAGGTGGATAACCGTGTGGTATGATTTGAATTACGCCTTGCCTCTATTCTCTTCTATTTGACCTCTTATTACTATCACCATATATTCAACCATTATATATTCACTTCACTGGAACCTAGATTTACTATTAAAATACAAAGACCTCAGCAAAGGACAACTGGGGCTGATTTAGGAAGTTATAGACTTGGGGACAAATTCATCTGGGTACCCAACCTTCTTTGTTCCCCATAACAAATTTAAGTGACCATGAAAGGTAACCTTGAAAGGAAAGAAAATTCCCAAAAGGTAAAATTAAGTCTAGAAAGAGGAGAATGGCAGATGAAAGAAAGGAGAAATTTCACCTCCATTTTATCTTGGTGATGATGGGATCTAGGGAGGTGGACTTCTGTGTTGTTGTAAGTCTTTAAACCATCTCAGGGTAACCTCAAAGCAGAGGCCAGATAGAAGTTCCAATTTCTCACAACATAGGGATGATTGGGCCTGGCTAAGAGATCAGTAGATCATAATAGTGACTACAATAGTAGTGAAATCTTCCAAAACCTTATGTTGATGTCCTACTTTTAAATCTACAAAGCATTTTTAAATCCCCTTGGTCCTCATCATAACCCTGAAGGGTGGTAATTTTGACATCATTTTACAAATGAAACTCAGAGAGGTAAGGAGCCGTCTGAGATGGCCAGCCTACTGAGTTGAGAAAGCGTCTGGAATGATGCCCAATGATGCCCACTCTGGAGGTCTTTCCTCTATACCTGGGCTTGAACTTGTTCTTAAAAATGTTTCCCAGGGGCGCCTGGGTGGCTCAGTGGGTTAAAGCCTCTGCCTTCGGCTCGGGTCATGGTCCCAGGGTCCTGGGATTGAGCCCCACATCAGGCTCTCTGCTCAGCAAGGAACCTGCTTTCTCTCTCTCTCTCTCTCTCTCTCTCTCTCTCTGCCTACCTATGATCTCTATCTGTCAAACAAATAAATTTAAAAATCTTTAAAAAAAAAAAAGTTTCCCAAATGACAGAGTCAAAGTTTTGATGGAAATGGGCCCTTCCCTATAAGGGTCAGAGGATAGAGAGGGAAACTCCAGAAGGGAGAAGATGTTCAAAATGGGGGCGCAAGGCTCCTGATGGATACTCACAACCTCATTGTCTTCCTTGCATGAGGTGCGGACCACTCTGAAGGGACAGCCATTTACCTTCACACAGCTGTGTTTCCAGATGCCACAGAGTAATGACAAGGCCAGAGTGGGGACCAAGTCGGGGAGGGGCCTCTGGTCCCATCCCATAAAGTCCAATAGTGCCCTATGCCCCACAGTACCAAATAAACAGAGTACAAACAGTTGTTTGCTAGGTAAACACAACTTCAAGACACATCTGCAAGCATTGCCCTCCACTCATGTTGATATGACCTCTAAAATCCTTCTATTTAGGAAGAATGGATTATCTATGTTTGTGTTGGTGCCAATGTCAGATGAGAGGGTGGGCGTGTCCTCCCTTGAGAGCCTTCCTGGTGTTAAGGATCACAGCTTAGTGTCTGTGGTAACAGGTATCTGACATTTTGAACTGAATCAAGAGATTTGCCTGTGAATGTTACCCCAACCCACCCCCCAGTACACTCATGACTTCCTTGGACAGCCCATGAGGCCCCTGTTCAAGTGTTAACAGATAAGTCCTATATATCTCACTGTTTTGTTTGGGGGTTTGTTGTTTTTTTTTTACAGAGAGAGAGGGGGTGGAGCACAAGCAGGGGGAGAGAGTGAGAGAGAGGGAGGGAGAAGCAGATTTCCTGACGAGTAGGGAGCCCGACGTGGGGCTCAATCCCAGGACTCTGGGACCATGGTCTGAGCCGAAGGCAGATGCCTAACGACTGGAGCCACCCAGGCGGCTCTTATCTCACTGTTCTGATGCATCAGACCACATGATACTCTGGTGCCCTCACTCCTGAGAGGTCCAAGGAGAAGCACACAAAAAGGATGGCCTTGAAAAGGCTACCAGCACCCTCCTAAAAAAGGTTGATGTAAAGACGAGAGGGAGATGTGGGGTTTCATGTTAATTATGTACAGACCATATAAGCAATGACTCACTGGGTCCATATGGAAAGATTTTTCAAGGGATAATTTTTACCGTTGTCCATTTAATGTTGTCATTTCTATAGAAAAAAAGGAAACACAAAGGGACAAAATGTTGTGCAGTCTGGGCAACTGCACTGGGGTTTTCCAAGATAGAGTTAGAGGTGTTCTCTCTGGCCTTAGTCTAGCTTTGCGACCTTGAACACTGAGACAGGAAAAAAAAAACAAAATAGCAGTGATTCTGCACAAAGAGGTGCCACCAAAGGGGTCTGGCTCCTGAGGAGTCCTCTCCACACTACAGCAGACTTACCTTTCTCAACTTGGGTCTTTCTTTTCAGGACCTTCCCTAGCTCCCTATTTCCCTTATGATGAAGTCTGATTTCCATGGCAAACCTTTCAAGACCCTCCACCATCTGGCCCCTAAGTGTATTTGCAGCTTCTTTCTTGGGAATATTCTTTTCCCTCCCCACCCCAAATCATGTATCCTGTGCCAAGATGCTCTACATTTTGTTCTTTTGTTGATCATGGGCCATACTCTTTATTCTTCTCCTGGAAAATATCCTGGCTTATTTTTCAAAGCCAAGCTCAAATGTCACTGTTGGTCCTCCTCATATAGATAGAATTAATCACACTTTCCTCAGTGCTTCCAACCACATCTTTTATCCCTCTGGTCAACTCTTCTGCTGCTAAGGTACATGCTGGTTCTTCACCTAAGCCCTCCAGGAGCAGGCAACATGAATAATTCATCTCAAATCATCTAGAGTTTGTGAAGGTGACTGATGGCATAAATGGAGTAGCCCTAGACCAAATCCTGGGGTTAAAGAATTCCTCTTTAGCCTCTAGCCTTGCTTTTCTGAAACCCATCTTTCTTCCACCCACAAAGAGATCTACTGCTTGTAGGTCCCATTTGCTTTGCCCCTGACCCAAAATAGCTCACACTGGAGGATTTCTCTGCCTTTACTGCCCATGGTTCTTGGTCACACCACTTCAAAGAATGTAGAAGTAGATCCGAAGAGTGGTGGGCAGCAAAACAAAGTGTATTGAGCAAGAATGCAAAGCTCCTGGAGATGGAAGGGACACAAGAGGGTTGTCCTTGGAGTTTCTATGTTGAGGGGGTTTTATGAGCTCTTTTGTGAAACTATCTTAAGCAATCAGGATGTGCTGTGTTGTGCAAATCAGGGCTTTGGTCACCCATCTGTCTACCTATTAGGTTAATGTCCATATGCTAATGGTCTCTTCTGCTGACATCTGAGAGCTTATGTCTTACCTGCCCCTTGGTTGTGATAGTGACAAGTGCTTTGTGGTTAATTGTCTTAATTGTAGGACATTTTGCAGAAGTCATTTCTGCAAAGACTGCAAAGCAGAATGCTAGTGAGGTCCTGTCTAAGCTGCAAAGCAGGATGTTAATGCTGTTTTAGCTGTCCTGACTCCATACGTTCTTATTGGGGACCCTGGCTCTGACTACCTAACTGTCCAACTAACTCCTAACAGCGGGTCTCCTTTTCATCCTATTCAATAGGTTGTATTTGTACTACCATTTTAAGTCTGAATATATTTGCCAAATCGTCTACCCATCTTTCAAGGGAAAGGGACTGTAACTTTCATTATATTCTTTAAGTAGACCAGAGTGCCCCCCCCACCTCCAACCCTGAGCAATTGAGATCTGCAGAGCTAAAGGAATGAAGCTTTAGAGAAGAACTTTAAGGGGAAGCATGGAGCAGGCCTTTAGCAAATCCCTGGAACCATGTCACACACCTGGCACCTGCTTTGCTGCAGAAAGCCTCTCAAGAGAGGCTTGATCTGTCCTAAGAACAAGAGCAGCCCGAGGTCGGGAGAAGGTGCACCTTTGTGCAATTTCTCCTGCCTGGAGATGTACACCTTCTGTCGAACAGAGAAAGTCCCCTGTCCCCTCAGGGGTCCCCAGCAGCACCTCTCCAGCTATCCTCTGTCCTCTAACACCCTGAACTCTTTCCACATAACATCTCCTCAGATATTCGAAGATCATCCCCTAACCTTCATGTGACTGCCTTCTACGTTTCTTTAAGATGTGTTTTCCATCAACCTGAACATTCTACTTGAGGCTTTCTCTTAAAATATAGCAGCCCAGACATGGCCTGACTGTTATCCTATAGGCTACATTTCCATCCACGCAGTCCAAGATGGTCTCTGAGCTCACAGTAGGTTGCATGGAGCTCAGTGTCTCCCAGAGTCCGTGGACCTACTTCCAACATGTTTGTAATAATGCTGTATGCTTTCCAGTTTCAGATAACTCAATAACAACTTCTCCATCCTTTGTATGTTTTTAAATACAAATGCATTTTAGGTGTTTTGGAGGTGAATGTCCACTTTTCCATTCTTACAAGGGGAACGAGCTTCACCTAAGGGACAGGGCATTGGACTGAGAGTGATAAGTGGGCGGAAGAAGGCACAGCCTCGAGCGATTCTCCATACCACCTCTTGGCACACCGTGTATGTGCCTGGTGTGTTTAGCCACTCCGGGCCAGCAGGCTCTGCCTTCCCAGACAGCTGGTAAAATGGATTATAAATTCCTTGAGGGCCAATAGCCTCTATCTTAACCTATTTGCATTCCTGGTTTTTAGCCCAGTATTAAATGCCCAAATAGCATCCATCCCAGTGTCTTACTATTTCTACTTCCTTAATGTCACTGGAGTCCCTCACCCTCCGCAGTCACCATCCTAGTTCTTGCTGCTTTCATCTCTCCCTTATACCTGCTGTAGCCTCTGACTGGTCTGCTTTGGCTCGGTAGCCATGCAGCTTTAAAAACTCAAATTAGTATTTAAACTCTCCTTAAAACTGCATTAGTTAAAAAAAATTACGTGGGGGCATCTGGGTGGCTCAGTCATTAAGTATCTGCCTTCTGCTCAGGTCATGATAACGGGGTCCTGGGATCGAGCCCCACATCAGGCTCCCTGCTCTGCGGGAAGCCTGCTTCTCCCTCTCCCACTCCCCCTGCTTGTGTTTCCTCTCTCACAGTGTCTCTCTCTGTCAAATAAATAAATAAAATCTTTCAAAAAAAATAATAATAACCCAGAGTAGTCCCTGTGCCTCGAGCACTCAAATGAGAAGAAAGCATTAAATCATGACCTGTGGAAAGGCCTAGTGAAGAAGAGAGCCTTCAGGTCCAGATCACCTCTACTGGATAGTAGAGGTAAAAGTGATCTCTGTCCCCTTTGTATCCCAGGCCCAAGGGGAAACCTGTGTACATTCTTGCCTTTTTTAACATGATTCTCCCCCTGCTGCATTAGCAGAACCTGCTGGACAGGCCCAGGGGCTATCTTTGGGCAAAGCCTGGGGGACTGCCTGAGCAGAGTAGCCCCTCAATTAGGGCCTCTGGACTGACCAACCAAAGAAATGAATGATTCCTATATAAGGAATGTCCTCCATTCCAGCGGAGCTTGCCTAGGAGGCTAAACTGCGTGCCATTCTCCACCTCAGTTGGTGCTGAGGTGCTGAAGCTGTGAGAGGAGCTTCACCTTTGAGGGTCCCAGGACGCAGACCACATTGGGTCTCACTAAGGACTCTTCCCTGCCCGTGAGCAGTGGGACTTGCTGAACAAGTGATGTGCAGACCATGACTCAGCCCTTCAGGGATGGAGAGGAGCCTTCAGGCACATCGTCACCCGATACTTCCTCCTCACTGACCTACTAAGTGCAAGCCTTCACCGAGTTTGTTTCCTTTTGTGACCACACACACCCCTTTCTTAATTTTTAAGCTCTTTGGACTTTGTTTTCCCCTTTAACCTCAATGACCAGCTGTTGAGCCCCAGGCTGTGGTGGACCTTCTCTGTACCCAGTCCTCAGGATAGGGCGCTTCGCTGACCCCACGCTATGCCACAGGACAGCCAGGAAAAGAGGCCCCACAGCCCTGCCTACACAAGAGGGTTATTGGACTTTCCTGCAATTACATTATAAAACTCAAGAGGTCATTGAAGGAAAATAGCAGTAAATACTACCAAATGCCAAAGTACCATGAGAATAACAGTACTAGTATACTATTAATGTTCTAGCAATGGTAATCATACAGTTACAGTAATGGTAATACTAAATGAGAATAGTACTGAGTAGGCAAGTTAGTACTAAATTTTGTGGTGACAATATTTTTAAAGCCTTAATCAGATTTCTTCTCTTGTTTCTGGGTACTTTCTACTTCATACACAATACCTTTCTGTAGGTCATATGCCTATTCAACTGAAATTTTGAAAGCAAAGATTTTTTTTTTACTTGATGGTATGGCAAGAACATAACTAGGATTTTACAGTTTCACCTTTGAGATCATAAAAAGGGAACAAAACTATTTGGACACATTTGTGTTAATATTTTATTTTAATATTGGTGTTACCAGTCAAGACTCTTGGTTGCAAGTGGGCAGAAACCTGACAGCTTATGTAAACACAGGAATTGTTTTGCTTAGGAAAGATTGAGGAACCAAACCCTCGAAGGGACAGGAGGGACACAGGTTGGCCTCAGAGAGAGCTGGAAGCAGGGATGGAGGCCACTGCATGAATCTGAGATGGACCCTCCTCACTTGGAGAAGGAAGCATCTAGACTGAAGATCCCAGTCTATCCTAGCCCCTCTCAGGAAAAGCAGCAAGTCATTGTGCTAGTAGCGTTCTTGAAATTGAGATGGAAAAACACACATGCAATCTTGAATAAAAATAATGATGTTAAAGATGTATCTATAGAAGGAACCCTGAGATTATAATTAAAACGTCTTGTAAATTTACATGTATCACAGAGCCCGCCGATGCTTCAATTTCCCTAGTTGTGAGTTGAGAGTAACAAACTGCCTCAAGCTAATTAATGCATGTGGTATTGTTTGAAACAAAAACATTATGGAAAATACAGGTTATAACCTGTGGTATTTTTTTTCTTGTCTTTTTCTTTGTAGGAGGTGTCAGTGAAAAAAAAGGTCCAGAATGATTACTAACCTATGACTCCCAACAGTATGACAGGTATCTATTTTTTTTTTAATTTTCTTTGCACGTCTCATTTTTGTTCCACCTAGAGAGAAATACAGGGGTTCTAAAAGACCAACCTAAGAGTCTTAGCAACACTTATTTCCAGTATCACTTAATGCAGATACATCCTGTGAATGCGTCCTGACAAATGAGCTTTCATCTTCTTCAGAAACAATGAGAGGCATCATCACCAGAAACATATGGAGAAGAAATGATAAGTAAAAGGCTAGTTTTTAGCTATGCCGAGATAACCCTTGTACACTAGATATGTTGACCCTTTACATTCACTTAGATCAATATAATAAATGGCTCTCCCCACTTAATGACTACAGTTCAGGCATCTTCCCCCAGATGGACTGTTTATTCCATTTAGCAGTAGAGTCAGAATGGAATATGATTAGACTGCAGCAGGTAATTGAGGTAGAAACTCTTAGCAAGGGACAAAGGAGACAGAATGACCCCCAAGGAAGATAAGGTCGCAAAAGCATGAATTCTTTGTGCAACACGGAGAGCAGGGGTTGCAAACTCAAAGGCGCCAGGTGCCAGGCGGATAACCTCAATGTCAGAAATGGGTTGGGTGTAAGGGAAAACAACAAACAAAACTGGAATACTCGGGTTCCCTCTAAAGAGTAGCCATTCTTCCACTGTAGGTGATCACTGACAGCTAGGGATGAGCCCCAGAATGCCCAGAGATTTCAAAGTTTTAAAAGAAGTTGGAAATTCAGATTTTAAATGAAATATTGCCCCTTGTAAATATTAACAATTAACTTATTAAAAAATGTCAAAGACTCATGGGCCCATCAAAATACATCTGCCAACTAGAATGAACCCAGGCACCATCAGTTTATAAGCTCTGCAATCTATCTTCCAGCTTAGCACCAAGCCCCCGCCCATTCATATGGTTCCCAGGACAGCAGGGCAGACGCCCATAGACCTCTGTGTGCCATGGGTATAGCTTGACTTTTGATAATCCATTCCTGTCATGACAGACTAAACATGTAGGACAATTCCTCCAAGAATCCATTCCCCAGTAGTCCTGAGAAACTGAAGTGACGTAAAGCTCCACTCAGCCTTCTGCAATTTTGGAAGCCTCCCAATAACCATAAACTGCCTCTCTCAGCATCACTGCCCTGCCCTTCTACCCACCTACACTGGAGCTCTTGGTGCAGCACAAAAGATGGAGTGCCGGAACAAACCAGAATGATTCACACCAGTAAGTGAGGGCCTCAGAACCACAGCTCGCCCTTTCCTCCTATTTTTACTCATGAACAGGCATCAGAACATACCCACCCCCTTTCTATTGTACTGCCAAACCAGCCAAAATCCTCTCCCACTTAAATATCACCCATTCTATGTCATAAACCTGGTCGTTCCATGGAAAATTGGTACAGATCAAGCTTAGCTAGCTCCTTCATGTTTACCGAGGAGTGGGCATCTCAGCCAGAAGGAATGAAGCCTAAGTCTTTGCAGGCACAGGCACTTGGGAGCACAGATATCAGACAGCAGCAAGCCATGCTGCAAAACCTAGGGAAAGTGCTCCCCCACTGCCACAGGATGGTGTGGGATCAAGTGCAATACGGGGGTGGCTCTATCCTCCATGATAACCCGCCCACTCAAAAAGGCCTCCAAAGATACAGTCTCAAAGAACATTCATGTCTGAAACGTACCAAAATGGCAAAGCTTGGTGAAAAAGTGGGTAACATTATGGCTTTCACTTGCCTTGGGGTGGGTTCCAGATGGAGTCCAGAATATGCGTCCATCCCAGGTTCTGGCAGAGCAGGCGTCAGCAATTATTTTTAAGGAGCCACAGAGTAAAGATCTTTGGTATTGCCGATGACTCAGCTCTGCCCCTGCGGCTGGAAGAGCCATGGGCTGCACACAGACAGATGGCTTGCACGTGTTTCAACAAAACTTTATTTACACAACAGGCAACAGGTCAGCTTGTGCCCAAGGACTGTAGTTTGTGGACCCCTGGTCTAGAGTCCAAGGTAGTCCAGACCATCTTACTGTGAAACAGAAACCCAAGGCCAAGTCAGCATCTCCAGAACTGAGCTAGGAATCTAGGCTTACTCCAGGACAATTCTAAACTGAGCCAGCTTTTCCGCTGATCTTGTAGAAGCCAAGATCCTTCCTCACATGCTGAGCTGGATCTGCAGGTGCCTCCCAGGAGAGGAGGGAGTTTTTGCTTCCCAGCATTTGCTTCCTAGTATAGAGACTAACAGCAGTTTTCTATTTGCAAAAGCAGTCTATTCCATATATACATATGCTCAGTGCATGTTAATGGATTCAGCTGAGAAAATTATTACTTGAGACTCCCTTGCTTGTGGACGAAACCAAACAGCATCCTTTCCCTTTCTCTTTTGCTATGATCTCAGGCTTCGTGTTGATTTTAAGAAACCTAAAGAGCTTATTTTATTGTGGAAGACCATAGTAAAGTTGTAAGCCATCAGAACTAAGTGCTTGCTTTAGCAGCCTAATTAAAAGGCAAATATGCATATTTTCTTCTTTGAAAAACATAATAGGTAATATTGCTGTTACGCAATACTGGCTATCAATTAGCCTTTATGAAAATAAGACCATTCTTTAAATGAACAAGAATAAGAACACTGAATCTATTTTCCTAAAAGCAAGCTGACCAGCATTTTCAGATAAAAGAGCCATGTTGTTAGAATGCGGTCTCTTTCAGCCAGAATGCTTAATAAATTTGTATGTTTTGCATTAACTCAAATGGAAATTTGGTTATTTTCTGGGGTTATTTAATATCAGCTACAATGGAGTCAGATCTTGCCAAAATTTTCTTGTTGCTTTACTCTACCTAGTTTGAAATTGGGACTGTATGAAATCACTCATTGAAAAATACTGATTCTTAATGAAGAAAGTAAGAAAGTGGCTTAATATGGCATTTTATCAATCTGGAATTAAGCACTGCTTCCTAAGTAATCTGAGGGGAATTCTGCTAACACTTATGGCATTATAATGAGCTTGGTTTTGCATAAAACCATGATTCACCGCATAGAGGAGTTTGTTGCAAAATATGAAGACCTAAAAGTTCAAATACGGGAGTTAGAGGCTTTTGGCCTTGGTGGAAAAGAAAACTAAGAACTTGGACTTCTCCACATGTGCCTGAAGAAGCAGAAGCCAGGATCCATTGGTTGCATTGAACCTGGCTTTATAAAATTAGGATACATCATGAAGTTTGCACAGTATTTGATGTTTCCATCCAGTTGAGCCCCCAGTCAAAGTCAAAGTCTTGTGAATCCTTCCATGTGAAGAAAATACTCCCCATTCAGTTGTTCGGACTGTCCCTCTTCTTTGTGGCCTGCTTGTCCATTTAACTTCCCTGTTGTGATGTTTGCCTTTTTCTTTTTCTTTCTCAAGATATTACTGTTGAGTGTATCTCAGGCACCAGGAGAGGGATGGTAGCAAGGATGTGACCGCTTTCAGTTGTTGACCCGAGGTTTCCTCTGTATGATCGTCAGATTGTTTGCTTGTTTGGGATTGGAGTCATGTGTTAAGGAAAAGGAAGAATTACACAAGTTTTTTTTTTTTTTTTAAAGTACATTTCTTTTTACTTCTGAGGTTTAAATTCTTTTACATGCTTACTGGCCACTTGTATTTCTTCATCTGTCACTCACTTGTTCATACTTATTGTCCACCTGCTCATTGTGGATTTTATATTTTTCCTCATTATGTGGAGAAATGGTTTATTATATATAAGCAGTTTATTATATATTAAGGATAATAACTGAGCATATCACCTAATCTCTTTAAGAATTCCCTATTTTTTAATGTTTTATTTACTTGAGGGAGAGAGAGAGAGAGCATGACAAAGGGGGAGAGAGAAGTAGACTCCCTGCTGAGCAGGGAGCCCAATGTGGGGCTTGATCCCAGGACCCTGAGATCATGACCCAAGCCAAAAGCAGACACTTAACCAATAGACCACCCAGGTGCCCCCCTATGAATCCCTTACTAAATGAGAAAGGAAGACCAGTTCATCTCTTGTTCTCCTTCTACTTTTACAATTAGATTATACCTTGCATTTGAACATGTATAAATCATATTTTCATAAAGTAGGACATGGAGGCATTGAAGGTTGGATGTTAAGAAAAAGGGATCCTGGAGAAATGTTTTCTGTTTCTAAGACCATCCTAATGAACAAGTTTTTCAGAGATAAACAAAACACTTAGGCTGGGAAAACAGTATTTTATTGCAAGCCCTCGTCACTCTTCAGAGGTGGCTCTCCAAGTGTTCGTTAGGCTTCCCAGATGCTCCTTATAACCATTTCATTCCTTCAGAAAGAGAATCACAGTTGTGTTTATGTCCCATGACCTAAGTAGATCATCTTTTCATGGAATCAGGAGGTTGCTGACTGCAAAATAATGACCCCATTCAAAGATGACTAATGTGAACTGTGTACATATTATGAATATTTCCTAGTGTCAATAAACACTCTTCTGAAATAGGATCTTGGTCATGGCTACTTAGTAATCCAACATTTACTGATATAGTCCTTGATTGTGAGACTTTTAATATAAAGTTACTTAAATCATACGAGAATGAATTGCATTGTATATAATTTCATACCTCTGATTATTTCCTCAGGATAAAACTCTACTAAGTAAAAGAAAATGCTAAATTAAAGGGAATGAACATCTTTAAAAACGTTTTCTATTGCCAGATTATAACCAGATTATTAGAGCAGCTGAGATAACCATCAGCAGAACAGCTTCCTCCCACAAATCCTTTTTGGTAGTTAATTTTTGAGGCCATTTATAAGACAAAATGTTATCACAGCTTTCAAAACTATATGTTTCTTACTGATAATGAATTTGACTACACACACACACACACACATACTGATTGGCCACTTAAAGGACTTTTGTAACTTCCCTGTTCAATTAACTTTTCTGTTGTGCCATTTAATTTTTCTTATGATTTACACATTAAGAAAATAATTCATTGTCTATCACTAATAATACAACTATTTTCCAATACTATTATATGTCTCTTATTTTCATTTTTGGCAATATTTGACCTTTAAAGTTTTTTCTTCTTTTTTTTCTATATTTTTCTTCTTTTGAAATAATTCCATACCAACAGAAAAGTTTGCAATATTAGTTCAAAGAATCACCAGCTACCCTCTACCCAGAGTCCTCAAATGTTAACATTTTATCACCTTTGCTTAATTCTTTTCCATCTCACTTGTATAATTTTTCTTTTGAACCATTCACAAATTAGTTGTAAGCATGATGGCATGGCATCTTTTGACATATGCAAGTTCTTAGTTTCTATATAGTAAGCTCTATTAAGTGTTGTTTTATAATTTATGTCTTTGTTGTCAAGCTTATAAAAGTCTTCTGGTGAGTATTGATGGACAGAATTCAATGGATTCTTTGTGATGAGTCAGCATTCCTATTCCAACATGTAGTACTTTTTTTAAAATTTAAATTCAATTAATTAACATATAATGGATTATTCCTTTCAGAGGCAAAGATCAGTGATTTATCAGTCATATATAATACCCAGTGCTCATTACATCAGATGCTCTCCTTAATGTCTATCACCCAATTACCCCATACCACCAGCAATCCTTAATTTGTTTCCTATGCTTAAGAGTCTCTTATGGTTTGTCTCCCTCTCTGATTTTGTCTTATTTTATTTTTTTCTCTCTTCCCATATGCTCCTCTGTTGTATTTCTTAATTTCCACATATGAGTGAAATCATATGATAATTGTCTTTCTTTGATTAACTTATTTTGTTTATCATAATACCCTACAGTTTCACCCATGTCATTGCAAAAGGAAGATTTCGGGTTTTTTATATGACTGAGTTGTATTCCATTGTGTGTGTGTGTGTGTGTGTGTGTACACCCCATATCTTCTTTATCCATTCATCTGTCGATGGACACCTGTCTGGGCTCTTCCCATAGCTCGGCTATTGTGTACATTGCTGCTATAAACGGGTGCATGTAACTCTTTAGACACCTGGTAGCACAATTGCTGGGTTGTAGGGTAGCTTTATTTTCAACTTTTTGAGAAACCTCCATACTATTTTCCAGAGTGGCTGCAATAGCTTGCAGTCCCACCAACAATGTAAGAGGGTTCCCCTTTCTCCACATCCTCAACAACATATGTTGTTTCTTACCTTGTTAATTTTAGCTATTCTGAATGGTGTGAGGTAGGATCTCATTATGGTTTGGATTTGTATTTCCCTGATGCTAAGTGATGTTCAGCCTTTTTTCATGTGTCTGTTGGCCATTTGGATATCTTCTTTGTCTATTCATGTCTTCTACCCATTTCTTGATTGGATAATTTGTTCTTTGGGTATTGAGTTTGATAAGTTCTTTATAGATTTTGGATACTAGCCCTGTATCTCATAAGACATTTGCAAATATCTTCTCCCATTCTCTAGATTGTCTTTTGGTTTGGTTGACTGTTTCCTGTGTTGTAAAAGCTTTTAATCTTGATGAAGTCCCAGTAGTTCATTCTTTTCTTTCTTTCCCTTGTCTTTGGAGTCGTGTCTAGCAAGAAGTTGCTGCACCCAAGGTCACAGAAGTTGCTGCCTGTGTTCTCCTCTAGGATTTTGGTGAATTCCGTCTCTCACTGAGGTCTTTCATCCATTTTGAGTCTATTTTTGTGTATGGTCTAAGGAAATTGTCCAGTTTTATTCTACATGTGACTGACCAATTTTCCCAACACCATCTGTTGAAGAGACTGTCTTTTTTTTCCATTGGATATTCTTTCCTGCTTTGTCAAAGACTAGCTGACCATAGAGTTGAAGGTCCATTTCTGGGTTCTTTGTTCTGTTCCATTGACCTCTGTGTCTATTTTTGTGCCAGTACCATACCATCTTGATGAGTATAACTTTGTAACAGAGCTTGAAGTCTGGGATTGTGATGTCACCAGCTTTGGTTTTTGTTTTGTTTTTCCAATCTTCCTTTGGCTATTCAGGGTCTTTTCTGGTTCCACACAAATTTGAAAAAAGTTGAATGATATTTTGATAGGGATTTGAATGAATCAAAAAAAAGTTGATGGTACTTTGATAGGGATAGCATTGAATGTATAGATTGCTCTAGGTAGAATAGACATTTTTATAATATTTGTTCTTCCAATCCATGAACATGGAACATTTTCCATCTCTTTTTGTCTTCCTCAATTTCTTTCATGAGTGTTCTATAGTTTTCTGAATACAGATCCTTTGCCTCTTTAGTTAGATTTATTCCTAGGTATCTTAATTGTTTTAGGTGCAATTGTAAATGAGATTGACTCCTTAATTTGTCCTTCTTCTCTCTCATTATTAGTCTATAGAAATGCAACATATTTCTTCACATTGGTTTTATAACGCACTTCCCTGAATTCCTGTATGAGTTATAGCAATTTTGGGGTGGAGTCTTTTGGGTTTTCGACATAGAGTATCATGTCATCTGCAAAAAGTGAGAGTTTGACTTCTTTGTTGACAGATCATGACTTTTGTTTCTTTTGGTTGTCTGATTGCTGAACCTGGGACTTCTAGTACTATGTTGAACAGCAGTGGTGATAGTGGACATTCATGCTGTGTTCCTGACTTTCAGAGAAATGCTCTCAGTTTTTCCCCATTGAGAATAATATTTACTGTAGGCTTTTTGTATACGGATTTTATGATATTGAGATATGTTCCTTCTATCCCTACACTGTGAAGAGTTTTAATCAAGAAATGATGCTATACTTTGTTAAATGCCTTTTCTGATTGATTGAGATCATATAGTTCTTGTCCTTCTTTCATTAATGTAGTATCAGAGTGATTGATTTGTTGATGTTGAACCATCCAGGAATAAATCCCACTTGGTCATGGTGAATTATCCTTTTAAGGTACTGTTGGATCCTATTGACTAGTATTGTGGTGAGAATTTTTCCATCCATGTTCATTAGGGATATTGGTCTGCAATTCTCCTTTTTGGTGGGGTCTTTGCTTGGTTTTGGGATCAATGTAATGCTGGCCTCATAGAAAGAGTTTGGAAGTTTTCCTTCCATTTATATTTTTTAAGATTTTATTTATTTATTTGACAGAGAGAGATCACAAGCAGGCAGAGAGGCGGGGTGGGGGGGGAGCTGAGTAGGGAGCCTGATGCGGGGCTCATTCCCAGGACCCTGAGATCATGACCTGAGACAAAGGCAGAGGCTTAAGCCTCTGAGCCACCCAGCTGCCCCTCCATTTCTATTTTTTGAAAGAGCTTTAGAAGAATAGGTATAAATTCTTCTTTAAATGTTTGGTAGAATTCCCACAGGAAGACATCCAGCCCCGGACTCTTATTTGTTGGGATATTTTTGATTGCTGCTTCAATTTCCTTGCTGGTTATGGGTCTGCTCAGGTTTTCTATTTCTTCCTGTTTTAGTTTTGATAGTTTATATGGCTCTAGGAAGGCATCCATTTCCTTCAGATTGCCTAATTTGTTACCATATTATTGATCATAATATATGTTTATAATAGTTTGTATTTCTTTGGTGTTGGTTGTGATCTCTCCTCTTTCATTCATGGTTTTATTAACTTGGGTCCTTTCTTTTTTCTTTTTGATAAGTCTGGCCAGGGGTTTATCAATCTTATTAATTTTTTCAAAGAACTAGCTCCTAGTTTCATTGATCTGTTCTACTGTTCTTTCAGTTTCTATTTCATTGATTTCTGCTCTGATCTTTATTAATTATCTTCTTGTGCAGGGTTTAGGCTTTCTTTGCTGTTCTTTCTCCAGCTCCTTTAGGTGTAAAGTTAGGTTGTGTATTTGAGACCTTTCTTATTTCTTGAGAAAGGCTTTTAGTGCTCTATACTTCCCTCTTCAGACCATCTTTATTGCATCCCAAAGATTCTGAACAGTTATGTTTTCATTTTCATTTGTTTCCATGAGTTTTTTAGTTCTTCTTTAATTTTCTGGTTGACCCATTCATTCTTTAGTAGGATGCTTTTTAGCCTCCACATATTTGAGTTCTTTCCAAATTTCCTCTTGTGATTGAGTTCCAGTTTCAAAGCACTGTGGTCTGAAAATATGCAGGAAATAATTCCAATCTTTTGGTACTGGTTGAGACCTGATTTGTGACTCAGTACAACATGTAGCTCTTTTTAATGAGACACTGAGATGACTGGTGAAAGTTGAAAATTTTCTCAGTAAACACCCTCTCATATTTATCCTTTATGCACCAACCATGCACCCAGAGTACCCTAGCCCTAGCCCTTGAGGGCAGGAAGGGAAAGACTGACAGTGCTGGAGGTCCTTCTGTCCCTTCTCCCAAAGTCAGGACTGCCAAACCCCAGGTCTTTGTACTGGTTCCCATACAAAGAACACAACCACAGAAGCCTGATGTGGCACTCTGCTTCCTTTACCATGTTGATAGAAGAGCTGGAAGACTTTATATTGATTTATACACTCCTGACATAATTCTTCTGAAAGAGCATCTAGAAGCTTATTTCACTTTCTTCCAAGTTCCTGTTTCCCTGGTTGTGGCCAAAAATAAAACATGGCCTTGGATTCCATAGAGCCAGCTATGCATATTACAAATGTTGCCACAAATAGCTTTGGAGAAGGAAAAATACCAACTTGCCCAAATAGCTAGCTCTCCTGTTGGTGGAGCCAATTACAAAAAGGGATTTTGATTTTATTTCTTGAGCATTTACCCACATGAAGCAATGGGGAACATTTTGCTCCCTCCTCAACATGGTATCACTTCTATAAAAAACAAAAATCTCACTGAAAGTAGGCTAGAGAGGAAATATCAGTCTTTCACAAAATGCCTTGATGGCAGAAGGGATGCTATTATATCCATATTATATAGAAAATCTCTAAATTCCTCCTCAGACATCTCTCCCCCAGATCACACCTCATGGTAACTCCTGAAGCCTCTTGTCCTCTTCTCTCTCTCTACTTTAGGTAAAAATCCTGGTGTGGTGGCTCTGCGCACACTACTTCCCTTCCCCATGCCAGTAAGGATTCTCTTCCCTCTTTCCTCTCTTCTCTCCACCCTGTAACTCCACCTGCTCTTTTCCTTTGAAGGCTGTGGGCCTCTTCACTCCCCTCTCCCATTTGCATCCCTTTTAATACCCCACTCAGCAAAATAAATAGATCTTCCTTCCTAAGGAACTCACCTTAGAAAGTAAGAAAAGAGAAAACCATAAATGCTTATAATTTTACACCCCCTCACCCCCATCACACACAAATTGGTAGAAGAAAGTCACTCCATGGCATCCAGTCTGATGAAGAGAGGAGCCCAGAACCATAGTTCAAGACATTTTTTCCAGTTTTCACCGTAACAAAGGAGAAATTGAGAAAACTACAAAACAAAAGAGAGTGAGACAGGATTTCTGTGTAAATAAGACATAACCCTTTTCTTTGACACAGAAGCAAATACTTCTTTTTTTTTCCTCAGAAAACAGAAAAAATGGTGACCCTTTGCACCATACAGAGGTAAAGGACCTTGACATATAGTTTACCTAAAGAGAAAATGGCTCTCTAGTACTCTGATGGCTTGTCTTCCCATCCCTCACTTCTTTTACTTCTTGAACTTTTCCTGGAAGACAAACTTCCTGCTGATAAGTATGGAACTTTCTGAAAGAGAGTAGAGTAATTAACTCTCACCAAATTCAGCCAGATTAATGAAAATCTTTTCTCAAAACTTTTGGGCCTCCAATATAGTTGCTTCAAGAATAACTTCACCTTCCAAATTTGAACTGCAGCCAGGTGATCAGGAAGTTGAAAGGTCAAAAAGATAAGCCTTTATAGAGAATGAAAGATGGAAGTACAAGAGCAAAGGAAAAAAAAATTCTTTAACAACAACTCCTGTATTCTTTCAAGAAGCTACACTTTACAGTGTTTGGCTTTTCCTAGGGGTGTCCCCTTATCCCAGCCCCACTGACCCTGCTCTTCACCTCAGCCCCATTGTCAGTACCTTTATCAACCACCCCCATCATGCCATCATAATTCTGATAAACTCATCTCTACCTCTTTCAAGCCTACTCTAACTAAGAATTGCCTAGGCATATCTCTATCTGGCTCCTGCTAATAGCCACAAATAATAAACATAACATAACAGGGTTCTGCTATGTTGGGAGTATCTCCTTTGTTCCCCAAGATGCCAGTGAAGATCCATAACAGTGGAACGTAGGCAAGGGCAAGATCCTTCAAAAGAATCAAAAATAACTTTCCCATGAAAAATTTAGTCCTAATGAATATGTGATGTTATCTTGTTTGCAAAGTGTCAAGAGTTATCTTTCTATGCCATCACCACCTGTACCACCCCCAGATGACAAGTCCCTGGCTAGGGAACTAGTGTGGAAGTCCAGCTTCCCAAGCCTGTCAAGTGCAGATAACTCCCATTGTGGTGCTGTTGCTGAGATGGGAGCCATCCCCTTCAGTCCTCTCCTTATACCCAGCAGCAGGCAAAGGCCAGTGTGGTGAGGTGACCTGCCTAAGGGCAGCAGAGCAGACTGTTGAGTCTTTGTACTCAAAACTTGGGAAACTGTAGGCTAAATGAATTTAAATCATGATATGTCTCATTTCTTTGTTAGTCTTCATCATGCTCACAGCCAAGGGAGATAAACTGAACAGTCTTTGCTCAACTTTTTAAAGTAGAAACCCCTCTTTGGTGGAGGAGCTAGCCTTGTCCTGCTCAAACTGGCCTAAATATTAGAATCATCCTGGGAGCTTTTTAACATACTGATACCCGGGCCACCCCAGACCAGTTAAATCAGAATCTCTGGGTATAAATGCAAGACTCGGTGTTCTTATAAAACTGTTTAAGTGATTCCATAGCACAACCCATTCTGAAAGCCATGATGTGAACGCAGAGATTCTCAGCCCAGGCTGCTCATTACAGTCTCCTAGGATCTATTTAAAAATATCAGTGTCTGTGCTCCATTCTGAGAAATTCCAGCTGGGTTGGTCTAGGGTAGAGCCTCTGGCAAGTGGAATGGTTTCCTTCCTTCCTTCCTTCCTTCCTTCCTTCCTTCCTTCCTTCCTTTCCTTCCTCCCTTCCTTCCTCCCTTATTTATTTTTTTATTTATCTATTTCACTCTTTAAGTGATTCTAATGTGTATCTAGTGTTGAGAAAAGTGCACATGTCCTCAAATATGGTAGTGAGGTATCAGTATCACTGATGAAGATTTTGGGTTTAAAAAAGACCAAATAAGCTCTATTCTATTAGTTACCTAATGACAAGTTCCTGAGCTTCTGGGTTTCCTATTAGCTCTCTAGGTGATTTTGATACACACAGAATTTAAAAAACACTGACCTAGAGGGTGTATTCCCATATTGGATGTGTTTTGGGAAATATTCATTTTCTAACAGTCATTCTGACATTTCATCTGAATGCCTGCAAAAGACATCTTAAAATATCACTGGTTAATCTAGGCCTAACCTGGCCAAGGATGACAAACCAAATTATGATTAAAGATGCTTTACTTCCAGGGACTACCTGGGTGCTCATTGTTACTTCCACCCATGGATGACAGACCCTGCAACTGGGCATTTGGCTGGTGGACTCCAGCATTTTCATTTATCTAAAAAGCCCATCAGGACCACAACCTCTCCAGTTCAAATGATCAAAAAGACCTTCAGGAATGGCACTTCTAGCGTGGCATTTTTTATCAAGGAAATGGAACTTTATTGGACGTTCTTCTTTAGTAGGTCATTTTGAAGTTGTGAGGTGTGTTTGGTAATGGGAGGAGTTTTGTGCTTTTTTTTTTTTTTTCCCCCTTAGGAGGGTTGTTGTTTAAATAAATTAAATGACTTCCATTTTGACCCTCAAAAGAATGTAACTCTCTGGTGAGCCGTATCCACAGGTTCTCAGTTTGGACAAGATTTAAAAAAAAATTTTTTTAACTTTTTTGGGGGAGCTTTTAAAAAAAATCCTGATGCTGAAAATACTGAACTTTTCTCAAACAATTGTGGTAAGGATATAAGATTTATAAAAAACCATTTAACATAGGGTTTGGCACATTGGAACACAACCTAGACATTCTGAGAGAGTTCCAGGTACACCATACTCATCACTAACGTTAACTTAATTGTGAGAAATGACTCATACAATTAACTGAATTACAATGGGGTTAAAAAAAAAAAAAAAGGATGTAAATGAATGTTTATAGTTTCTTTCAAGTTTGTTTTGTAGGTTGGCTTACATTTTTATCACTTTGTTTAGCTCATTCCTATAATTCTTGTTTTCTCTTTAGTGTCTCATTCAAATTCAACATCCTATTCAGGATTTCCTGGAAGAATTTTCTATAGGACTCAAGGCCTTTCTTTTCCTAAAACTTGAGAGACAAGAAATGCCTTTATTAGTTTTTATTACTTTATGGAAGATTTTTTTTAAATGAAGGAGCAATGTAAACATAACATTTGAAGCAAACAATTCACTCAAAAGGAAGTAGCTAATTTTTAATATCCTCTCTTCCTTTCTGCAATCCTTGATAAATAAGCATCTTGTTGGTATTATTATTACTTCATTTTTTTTTAATAGGCATAAACTCCTATGCAGTCAAAGCCAAGGGGCTGTATTAACACAGTATCTTCCTGGATGTTTCACATTCCCCAGGACATAGGACCTAATGTGATATAAGCATTTGAAACAGGAAATGGCAGCAGAAGGCAAGAGGGGGATTCAGGTACCCCTGCTGCTGCCAATAAAAAGAAAGAAAAAAACATGGGTCTCCCATCATTAGATTTCATGCCACTTTTAGAGTGTCAAATTGTGGATCCCATTTTTCTGCCAAGACCCTCATGTACCTCCCTTGAATCCTGGGTTTCCAAACATTTTACCTGCCAAACAGCATTTATTAAATAACAGGATTCATTTTCTATCTTTAATAATCAAAACATACATAACATAATATTTTTTGAGCAGTATCAAATGAACAGTGAGCCCACATTACATGAATATAAAGAAAAATTGCTATATATTTTTCAAAAACCACAAGGCATTAGATTTTTCATGAAAGTGGCACAGACTGTTTCATATCATTTTATCGTTTCCCTTGGGCTTTTCCAAAATTTTTAAATTGCTCATAGTTTCTCCCCCCAATGATACTTTTATGGACCTCAAGTTAAGACCCATTTGAATGAGAAAATTCTGAATATTCTATACTCCAATTTTCTCAACTCAAACTAAGAGTTATATCCCTATATTATTTAGCTAAATAGAACTATAAATGAAGCCATCAGAATACCAATTACTGCAGGCATTAACTTTAATCAAAAAAGTCTTTCAGTATTATTATAAAATCATTCTTCAAAGATTAAGTCTATATAAATGAATATAAAATAGCCTACCGTACTCAGTAATCCATAATGAAAATATTCATGAGAACTTCAATCATTTGATACTGCGCTCCAAAGGAGATCAAGAAATCACTGGCATAAATCAGAACATTAACAAAGTCTTTGAGTTTATTTCAACAGAAAATCCTAATTAAACTTAACACCAGAGCATCTAAGATATTGGATCTGAGGCTTACAAACATAACTAAGGAATAGTCTTTACCTTTGCTCACAGTCAAGAGATCACCATTTCTGAGCACATCAGTCCTCTTTTTTAACAACCAAGAAGACTTGCAGAGGTTTAAAACTAGAAGGAATCTTACAGACCATCTGTTCCAACACCCTGAAGTTACAGGTGGAAAAACGAAGCCCATGAACTCTGACGAACATGCTTTGGCTGTGCAGTACTGCTTTGCACAGATGTCTTGGATCTTCTCATAAATGATTCTTCACGCCTCTCACTCCCTGAGCTTCCACGGGCTCTGGCTGCATTTATAAAAGTTCCAATAATAAAATAGATATAAAAACTATCCAGAATCACAAAGGACATTAGTAAATAATGGTCTCTGCTGCAACAAGGAGAACCCCAACATCTCAGCGACTTCATACAACAGAACTTTCTATCTGATGCATGTGAAAGTCCACTGCCACGTCCTCTTCGTTGCTGGGTAACCTTCCCATGGTCATCGGGGACCCACATGCCTTCCGTCTTATATTCCCATTCACCTCTAGGACTTCATAATTTTCTCCATTCAACAAGACAAGGGAGAAAAGAAAATGAAAGGATGTAGGGACTTGTTTTATGGGCCAGACCTGGAAGTAGTGCCCAAGGTTCTTATTCATTCCATTGGGTAGAACTCAGTCCCACAACCACGTGGAACTGCAAGGGAGGCTGGGGAATGTAGTCTAGCTGTGTGCCCCGGAAGCAGACAGCACACAGAGGTTGATGGTGAGGCTGTGTCACAAAGGGCAATACCAATGCGGGAGCATATATGGAAGTCAGTGAGTTCAGGAGGGACCTCAGCTTCATACTGAAGTCATCTTTTTGTTTAAAAATGTTTGGTACAGTCCTCTGAAGCTCCTCCGGGTCCTATCAGCATCTCTAGGCAGGGCTAGGATGATCTGTTTTGACCACCATGTCTAGTTGCTTCTGGAGTTCTCATGATATGGTGAAAAGAACATAGATTCCGAAGTCATGTATCCTTGGGTTCAAATCCTCAGTTTGACCCTTATTAAATCTTGTGAATTTGAGCATGTTGCTTAAGCTCTCACAGGTAAAATTGCCTTATTGTAAAAAAGAGGGCAGAAACCATCCTTGGAGTTGTGGCTAGAATCTAATTAAATCAGTCAGTGAACAGCTATTGAAACCCCGTAGGCGAAAAGTCTCAGGGCATACCATAAGGAAACAGCAGAGATGAAGGAGGGCAGGCTCAGAGTTCAGATCAAGAGCTTGTGTACAGTCATGGTCACCAGCAGACCGTCAGTAAATGGGAGTGCTCCGGCTTCTCCTCACCAACCTCCCCTGCACACTGTGAATTTACTACCATTGTTGTTTGTTTGCTTTTGACCTCATGCATCTAAGCTAGGAGGACAGGCATCTCCCTAGAAATTCCAGATAGACTACATTAATGAATAATGATGCATCTGAGAGATGGAAAGGTCAAGTGGAAAATGTTTCACTTGTTCCTGTCGTTGGGAAGTGAATGGACACAGAGAGAAGTCTGTGAAGCATGCTTCATATGCGAGGGCTTAACAAATAATGATACGCACTGCAAACAGATACCTGTTCCCCCACGTCTCCTCACACAGAGAAACATCAGAGCAGAGGACCCTCTTCCAGGCTGGTGGCCTTTACACTGTGAAGGAAAGAGGGCACAGAAAGAGGGCCTTCGGGGGAGTGAGCGGGCCCCTGAGGGCACTGGACAGTGAGGGAGTAGCGGCCCATTCTGCAGGCTGACAGGTCAGGAAGAGTGTGCAAGGCCCCCCACAAGAAGATCACAGTGTCTGTGGAGCTGCTGCCGAGGGCTTGCTCTTCTCTCTGAGACTCTCTCCGGAGACCCCACCTGGACGAACCCTTACCTCTGGCCCTCCTTGACTCCTTGTCTCTCAGCTCTTGTTTATTGCTTCCTGTGATTTCCAGATAGGACAGAGGAGATTTATGCTCGTTTTGCTTGAAAGCCTGCCTATGCTTTTTTACTCTCTTGCTTCATCCTTTCCATGAAGCTCTGTTTTATTTGTCTTTATTTGCTTTTATCTTTTCTCTTTTAAGTGCAGAATAGGGTGGCGGGAGCAGGCAAATAACGAGGACAACATGTCTGTAAACCGGGAAAGTATATACCATCTTGCCCAAACCACATCTGTATTGCTGACCCATTAAAATGCAACAGGACGGCCAAGGGCAGGGCCCTTGGTCAAAGTCACCTAGGGTCCAGTTCGGCTGGACTGGACCTATGGCAAGTTGCTTTCCCTTTCTTAATACTCAGTTTCTTCATCTGTGAAATGGAGAGGATCGTTACTCATCTTTTTTTTTTTTTAAGATTTTTATTTATTTATTTGACAGACAGAGATCACAAGCAGGCTGAGAGGCAGGCAGAGAGAGAGGAGGAAGCAGGCTCCCCGCTGAGCAGAGAGCCCGATGCGGGGCTCGATCCCAGGACCCTGGGATCATGACCTGAGCCGAAAGCAGAGGCTTTAATCCACTGAGCCACCCAGGCGCCCCTCGTTACTCATCTTGATATTAGTCTAAGGGTCAAAAAGAAACCATGTGTTGTGAGTCATGTGACTGGAGCATTGTGAGCCTCAAGTAATCAATGACAGATACCATCATCATCATGACCACTACATTAATATCTCCAGGCCAAATGTGCCACTCCGGCCGGGAAGTCTCAAGGGAAATGCAGCTGTCTTGTTACCTTGTTTCAAACACATTAGAGAATGGATCTGGTCCATCCCATTATGAAATGCCATCCAGCTCTCGTGAACAACCCATTCCACGGCCCAAGAAGTAAAGAATCCTTGGTGTGAGTCAGAAATGGATCCTCCTGTCCCACTTTCTAGGAATGATCCTTGAGAACTGCCCATTCATTTAAAATACCCCTTTCAGATGTCTATGGAATAAGGCAACACTGAAAACCCATTACTAAATATTCTAGAATCCTTTTGCTGCTGGCCTGCCTCCATAATACATCCTACTGTCTTGTTCCCTCCTTTCTAGACAAAGATTTCCTAAAGATTCTCTTGTGCCTAGTTCTTATGTAGTCCCTTCTCTCGGAAGAACTCGGGAAATATTGACCAGACCTGTGTTGGGCTTAATTGATTTTAGTCAGGGGCAGCTGCGGCCATGGTAGGTTTCCTCTCCTTTCAGACTAACGGTCCATAGCAAGTTTAACAAATAGAGACCTGCTTCACATTCTCTGTTTCCAAGATGACCCTGTCAAGCTCCCGCCCTTCACAAGAATTTTCCAAGAATTTGCCACAAATAGGTGGAAAGAAGTCTTTTGATCTCCACACGAGCCAGCCTGAGCCTTAGAGATATGGAAGAGGCAGTCAGCCAGTTCTGGAAACAAGGAGGTTGCTTCATCTGGATGAGGGTCACCCACCTTTACCCACTTTCACCCCAGACTGTCTCAGCTCTCCTGGGGCCTGCTGGTATTCTTTGTGTTTGGAGCCCACGGACAGCAGAGAGCCTTGGTATTATTTGTCACTGTCAAAGGTTTTTTGGACTGGGGCGAGCTTTAAGACCCCTCTTAGCCCCAACTATTCTCTGAACGGTACTACTCAGAGCCCTGCTGGATGAAGAGCAGTTGAGCCAGTTGATTTGCCTGGAGCTCGGCATGACATATTGCCACATACATGTTCCTCCCATACACGTCTGTAGCTGGGCATCAGGAGGACAAGGGAATGGGATTCAGGAAGTCCCCCAAGTGTGAGATGGCCAAGGTTGGATCCCTGTGCTTTGGGACCATCATGCACTGGCATAAAGAAGAGTAAAACCTTCCATTTCTGAGCCTTAATGTGAGAAGAAATGACTCGGAAGCTCCTCCCTGCTGCTAAGTATCTTGCTCATGCTGTGTCTGCTTCACTTGCTTTAAATAAAAGCCTATGCAGCCTGCCATCCAAATATAGATCCACAGCAGTCCCGAGAGAAGACAGCCTGGCACTTACCGTGACGGGGACATTCCAAATACCTAACAAATGGGCCCGATCATATCAAAACCCACAGGTCCCTATTAGCACTGAAAAGAAAGTAAGGTTTGTTTGGGGCACAGCAGGCTTCTGACAGTGTTTCTTCCCTTGCTGGAAAGCAATGGTGACCCATAATAAATGCAATTAATTGCTTGTAATAAAAAAAGTATTCATGATTATATTCCAATGGGATCACATCACCGGTTTGCTTATGTATCTTATGACTTTAGAAGGTGAGCAATGCTTCGTAAATTTCACCATCTTCCCCCATCCAGGAAAAAATACTTGTCCGTGTTATCATGGCACCTTCCCTAAACCATCACAGATTGGAGGTGAGTTTAGGTGTAATTAGCGTCACTTAACACACAGGTGTTCCTGCCACTGCTGACCCTATCGGCCATTCATACCTCAGGGTGTGCTGATTTAATCAGACTTTTCCTCCTGGAGTCAGTGACACTGACTAGCAGGGTCAGAGGAGGAGCACTTGGAGGCAGAGGCCATGAAGGAAACTCACTCACTCCAGAGTTTTGCAGACAGCGTCTCTGCCTCCGGCACTGCTGACACGAGGGGGAAGAATTCTGATGGTAGAGGGCTATCCTGTGAGTGTACAAATTTTAGCAACATCCCTGGCCGATATCCACTAGATGCTGGCAGTGCGCACACCCTCTCCTAAGTTTGGCTGCCGAAAATGTCTCCAGATCTTGTTCACTGTCCTCAGGGAAGCAAAAAGCCCAGGTTAGGACTGCCAGCCTCAGGGCAGCTCTTGAAGCCTTGGTGGTCACTTCAGACTCTGTCTCTCTTTCTGAGACACTATATCGATCCACCTAATAAAACCCTCAGACGGAGGTAATGTGCAAGGCACGGGGTTTTTCTTCCAGAGCATCTTCCTCTCTTTGGTGAGTTCCTGCCTCGTCCCCACGGTGTTCCTCTTCCAGGCAAACGTATTTCTAAAAGGGAGACGGTGGTAGACAAGGCAGCCCCAAGAAGTAAACTGCCCATGTTGCCTGAGGGAGCAAGCTGGAATCATTTTATGACACCTTCCACTTACTGTGCCACGTTGTCCTAAATGAGTGTTCCAATGAGAACGCACAAGAGAACGGGCCATGTTCGGGTTGCAGAGACACCCCCACATTGGGAGCACAGTTCCCTCTGCAAGAAGCTGTCATCTGCAGACATGTCCCAGACAACAGGGTAATTGCTAACAGCACAATATTGCTTCTTCTTTTGGTTATTATTTGGTCATAAGCCAGACTTTCATAAAGCTGAAAAGTGTTTGTATCTCAAGCTGTGGCTTTTATTTTTCCCCCAATGATCATGACTTTCAAGTTCCCAAGCATTGGTGTTCTCAGACCATTGCTGAAATCAGATAAGCCTGTTCATTTGAACGTAATGTCCTTCCTACGTTTCAAAAGCAATATGCCTTTGCCTCCATTCTTTGTGAGAAGAGATTTTGTTTGCTGAAGCCATGTTTCCTGAGGAAATAGATGAGCCTCTCTCAAAGTAATATTCATGCTAAAAGATGAATAATTCCAATAGGATTTCCCATTTGTCATCAAGGCAGCTTGGCACATCCTGAGGAAGATTCTGGGCATAGCACTGCCCTTTAAGCTGGCTTTGTGACTCTGCACAAATGCTTTATTCACTGGCCTACAACTGCTTCATCTGTGGCATGTAGCATAAAGGGTGTGAGAACAACTGCCCATTTACTACCTGTACTTTGGGCAACCTCTTTAGTTCTCTCAACCAAAGATTCCTCATCTATGAAGCGGGGCTAAGAACAGCATCTCCCTCACTGCATCGTTGTAATGAATGAATGAAACATAGCCTGTACCTTACCTGGCACATAGCAGACCCTCTCTCAGGGTTGGCTCTCAATAATATAAACTCAAAATGAAATGATCCTTTTGTCCGTTCTAAATTATTTGGTGATCTTTTAATCTTCTGGATGGGCAGCTTAGGAAGCAAAGCAATTCTTCCTTACCTTGGTCGTTTCAATGGTTTGTTTGTTTGGTTGGTTGGTTGGGTTTTGCCTTCTTTGTAAGTTCTTGGGCCACTTGGAGGCAGAGCCCATACCACTATAAACACAAACTTTTGAAGAGTCAGCAGCAGCAGTCAGTGGGGGAGACAGAATCACTCATGCATAGCTGTCTCTTGTTTGGTAAATTTACTGGAAAAAATTTTTTTTCATTAGAAGAACAGCTCTTAATGTTTGAGGTATAGAGTGAAAATGTCAGAATTTGAACCAGCATTGAGATTGAGCAATAAATCATTGTTGTATACTTAAAAACATGTGTTTTCAGTTAAAGGACAGTGGGACAAAGAATCCAAAGACCCACCTCACCTTTTTGCCCATCTGGGTGACTTTGAGCAAGAAAGTGAACTCTTTGAGCTTTTGTCTCTTTATTTGAAGCCTCTAACTACATATTTTCACCAACAGGATTTAGTTCTTCAGCCTGAAGTGATCATCTAAGTCCCATGGTGTTGACTTTGCCATAAACAGGTAGAGATATGGCAAAGTCAGGTAGACCTTCTTGGGTATGGATCCTGACTTTATTATTTACTACTGTGTGACCTTGGGCAAGTTGTTTAACCTCCCTGTGCCCTAGTTTACTCATCTGAAAAATCAGGATAATATTTCTGTCTCATAGAGTTAAATGTAAAATGCTCAGAACAGGTGTCTGGCATATATGTTAGCTTTTACTTTGATTATTTTGTTGGATGTTTCTAGAAAAGAAAACCTGAAGAAAGGTGAAATTCTAAACAGGAATCTTAGTGTTTGGATTTTTCAATCTGGCATACCACATTTACCAACTAACCATTTAGGAAGTAAAGACATTAAAGGCACTTCCTTTAATTTCCCTAACCTGCAACCATCAAACACTATTTTCCCCTCTGATTCCTGAATAGAAAAACTTCTACATAGTAAATATTAAATTGCACCAAAGTTTCAATTGAGTAACCCCACATGTAACAAATTCTATCTACTTCCATGGAGACTCTGCCCCTGGAAGAGAGAATCTCAAACATCTGTGTGCTTGGGAATCACCTGAAGATCTCATTAATACGCAGATTCTGATTCATCCCTTCTAACGAGCTCCCAGGGAACGCAGATGCAGCAGGTCCCTGGACCACAGTTAGAGATACTCATGAGCCATCTGAGGACTGAGGGGCCACGGGGGCACAAGTGGCCCTCATTGGGGACAGACAGGCTGGAAAAGGGCAGGCCTGCAGGAATTCATTGCCCCACACACCTAGCCCTAGCCTTACTGGAGGTATTTTAAGCAATCGAGAAGTTTAAGGAAAAAACCCCAAAAAGGTGTTAAAATGACATAGAAATCCCACCTACTTCTCTTGATTTTCTTGCACTGTGAAAACACTGTAGAAGAGATTCCACCAAGCAATTTGACCCATCTGCACTGCTCCATTTTCTTTCACCAGATAGGCAGGTAGAAAAAAATTCAATTCTCCCTTTCATTTCTGCCCCTCGGACAGGACCCGGGAGGGACAGGCACTCAGCCAGACCCTCCAGGGAATATGACATACCCCGCGTGGCGTTGGGCTGTACCACTGGGTCCTATTTAATGAAATAAATTTTTTATGTATTTAATAGTGTTCAAGGGGCCTGAAAACATCCCCCCAAAGCACCTGCTTTCAAGCAGTCGTCACTGTGTAAAAAATCTTGCCTGCTGTCCTAACCAAGTGTAAGGAAGGTGTGCGTATTGTGGCAGGGCGGCTATTCCTCAACAAAGGGAAAAATCAAACTTCTCCAGATTGAAATGTTTCCCCCTAAGTGAAAGAAATAGCTACACTGATCTTGATCCTGCTTATTTTCACAGAAAAATATGGACAATGATAGTGAGATTCTGTGAAAACTCAGAGAAAGGTCCATCCCTCACCCTCTATGTTATTCTACTTTATTTAATACCAGCATCTCTTTTTGTCCATTTTGTTAGCCCTGGAGTTTAATTTATTGAAAGACTAAGTGTGCCTTGCTGCCAAGTATTTTCAGTGTGTCTATAAAATAAATCTATCTGATTAACCAAGAGGCACATTTTATCTTTTTATTTGAGGAATTATAAATCTCAATCTGTTCTTCATCCACAAATTGTGCTCCAGTACCAGGTTGCAAAGTTAGAAAAGACTCACATGTATTTCCTACCCTGGGAAGAGGTATTTCAAGCTTGGAAACATAAAATGGGGACAGTCTTACAGACTACCTTTTTTTTTTTTTTTTTAATGTGGGTTCAGACTGGCAACAAGAATAAACATGATAATCTGAACTTTCGTCCAGGAGAAATCTAATCCTGGCAGTAAACATCTGCTCCCTTTTATGTGCATTTGTGGTCCTTTAATATGAATGTTTTGCTACAGCTGTAGTTTGTCTAATATCCTAAATGGAATCTCTGTGGCCTTTAGAGTAATTACCTCAAAGTTTATGTCATCCGACCTGACAGTTTTCTGATTAAATCCAGTATGAATTATGGAAAACCAAATGACCGTTCCTAGGGGAGGATTCCACTGTGTCCTCTGGAAAGTACCTTCCAGGTCTCTGGGGCCTTTGGCCAGTGTTCCAGCAGGCGGCTTGTTCCTATGTGGTTAAATATTTGTAAGATGTTGCTCATGAACCTGGTCACTGACGTGTGTTCACACACGACCACTCCACGTGGTGATTCCACTGTGATTTTTTTTTTTTTTTAAATTTGACAGACAGAGGTCACAAGTAGGCAGAGAGGCAGGCAGAGAGAGTGGAGGAAGCAGGCTCCCCGCTGAGCAGAGAGCCCTATGCGGGGCTCAATCCCAGAACCCTGGGATCACGACCTTAGCCGAAGGCAGAGGCTTTAACCCACTGAGCCACCCAGGCGCCCCTTCACTGTGATCTTGAAACACACGTTTTGTTGTTCTGTGTTTAATTTTCTTTTAGCTAAGCTTTAAAATGGATTAACGTGCACCCCATTTAAAGGTTCTAAACATACACTTTTTAAAAAAATTTTTTTTGGTATGCAAATAGCATGCTTTAATTTTTTTTTTTTCGGTTTTGTTTTTTTTTTAATTTTTTCAATTTATTTACTTTCAGAAAAACAGTATTCATTATTTTTTTACCACACCCAGTGCTCCATGCAATCCGTGCCCTCTATAATACCCACCACCTGGTACCCCAACCTCCCACATGGTTTTCACTTATCAAGAGGTTATCATTGTAGTTTCTAGTTTCAGAATAACTATTTGAGGTTTCTATAGCTATGATGATTGTTTTTCATTTGGATAATGATTGCCTAATGAAATATACAGGAAAACTGGAGACGCGGGAGCTCCAGATAAGAAAAAGATTTGCTTCTCTCTTAGCAGCTCCCAGATCTCACTCACTTAATGGACTGAGAATCCCTGCCAATGAAACAAGAGAAACCCTCTGTGATAACAAACTTAAGTTCACCTGTGCACAGGGGCAGAGAAGTCCAGTCTCAACAAAAGGGAAAATCAATAGGCAGGTGCTCTGTAAACGAAAGAGAAAACCATATAGCAATGGAAGGCAGCCTATCTGAACAAAGAGGTTAATTTTGCCAGACTTTGCTTACAAGAAGATATTCCTGAGGATGCATTTCATGTAACCAAAGGCTGAGCAGGCCTCAATAGATCCTCATTTATAAAGTTTCAGGAGTAAAGCAGCACATGAGTACACCTTGACTGGAAGATTTGAGCACATATCATGGCTCTCAGTACTCCGTCCATCCATTCATTCATTCTACACACTCATAAATGCAATGCTAGTAAAGCTTAATTTCTGTTTAAATTTTCAAATAAAATACAAATAAAAGGCTACCATTGTCTTCTCAAACCCCACAGTCTAGTTTCCTTAGAGACCTCTGGTCCAGATCTTGAAATATCCTTAGATACATGGCACTGGGAAAGGATAGGAAGTAAGGAGAGAAATTTTGGGGAAACAGCCTGGGGACAAAGAGAAGATCCTGAGAAATGGCACTTAGCTGAGCAGGAAGAAGACAGAGCAAGCACAAAGGGGAAAAGAATTCTTTCACTATTTCCTATTTCCCACCAGGCTGTGGAGGGGCAGGAGGGGGAAGTGGAGAGTGGCTGAGTTTAATTCAGTTCCACGCAAGAGAATGTACATTCACTCATGTGCCCGGGCTTGTGCCACCCCCTGGGGCAAACAAGCAATGCAAACAAGCCATGGTCCCAACTACCAATGAGCTCATTGATCGAAACAGTTGAATGTATAATTACATATTCTATAACATCTTCTAAATAAAATCAGGAATCCGATAACTTCCCTCCATGCTTAAAATGACAGGAAAGATACCCATCTCTTGGTACTGGAATGCAAGTTAGATAATGTATGAAAATCACTTAGGATTCTACTTGGCACATAGTAGGTCCTCAGTTAATAGTAATTTTTATGTATGGTGCCTTGTCTGCCTAGGCTGGCACATAGTAAGTGTTTGGAAAGTTTAGCTGTCATTATTATTATTACTATTTTTGTGCACATAAAGTACCTTGTGCCTAATAATAAATATAGTTTCCTTTCCTTCTCATCCTCCTTAGTCATAATTCCTGTAGAAGCCAGTAGCCTGGAAGGCTGCTCCCCAGCTATGATCCACACCCGCTCTGTCCCACAATGACCAGAACATTCTACTCCATTTTGCAGGTTTACTTTGTAGAGAATACCAACGTAGAAGCTTTGGTCAGTGTCAAGGGCCATCCAGGTCTTCATATTGGGAATGCAACATACATCAATAAGATCTCAGAAGCAACGTGTGATTACACATTATTGGAACAAATAATAAATATTTTTCAGAGGAAGAAGAACTCACCACTGACTAGACTAAAGGCAGCTGTGCAGCTAGATCCCAGGCTGAGCCAGAGGTAGGGAGAGGGTGGTTCATACTGTTCGTGTAGGTTGAGAGAAGGAGGGAGTATGAGGATGGATCCTCCAGGTTCCTTCACACGCACTGAGAATTGTGGATTTGTGAAGTACTACTCTCTGTAGTACTTGGTGTAAAACAGGAAGGCAACACTTTGAGAACTCACGGTATTTCTGCTTAGTGGTAGACCTTGTGTATATGTCAGCACTTGTACTCTTAACACCAACGCTGTGAGGGATTTTCACTCTAGTTTACTCATGAGACTCAGTAGTCATGTAACCCTTCCCTCACAATCCTTGAAAATAGTAATAGTGAATTTCCTTCAAAAATAGTCAACAAATGGCAAGATTTCATTTCTTTTGATGGCTGCATAGTATTCCATTGTGTATATATACCACATCTTCTTGATCCATTCATCTGTTGATGGACATCTAGATTCTTTCCATAGTTTGGCTATTGTGGACATTGCTGCTATAAACATTCGGGTGCACGTGCCCCTTTGGATCACTACGTTTGTATCTTTAGGGTAAATACCCAGTAGTGCAATTGCTGGGTCATAGGGCAGTGCTACTTTCAACATTTTGAGGAACCTCCATGCTGTTTTCCAGAGTGGCTGCGCCAGCTTGCATTCCCACCAACAGTGTAGGAGGGTTCCCCTTTCTCCGCATCCTCGCCAGCATCTGTCATTTCCTGACTTGTTTATTTTAGCCATTCTGACTGGTGTGAGGTGATATCTCATTGTGGTTTTGATTTGTATTTCCCTGATTTGCGACAACATGGATGGAACTAGAGCGTATCATGCTTAGCGAAATAAGTCAAGCAGAGAAAGACAACTATCATATGATCTCCCTGATATGAGGAAGTGGTGATGCAACATGGGGGCTTAAGTGGGTAGGAGAAGAATAAATGAAACAAGATGGGATTGGGAGGGAGACAAACCATAAGTGACTCTTAATCTCACAAAACAAACTGAGGGTTGCTGGGGGAAGGGGGTTTGGGAGAAGGGGGTGGGATTATGGACATTGGGGAGGGTATGTGCTTTGGTGAGTGCTGTGAAGTGTGTAAACCTGGTGATTCACAGACCTGTACCCCTGGGGATAAAAATAAATGTTTATAAAAAATAAAAAAAAAATAGTCAACAATTTGACTTTTCTCTGATTTGGGAGAAATCTCCCCCAAATATTCCAAATTCATAAGTCTCATGGCTTCCACTAAGCAAGCGCTGCCCCGAAGGCCTTCAGAACACCACTGGCAAGGGAGACACTGCAGCCTGGGCCCCTCTTGGAGATTTCCAGGCCAGGCAAAGCCATCCTGGAGGATCCCAGGGTACCAACAAGCAAGCCAGCAGCTCGCCCTCTGGTGACTGACTCACCCATCCCAGATGACGAGAGGATATTACTATGTGAGAGGGTCTCAAATGGTGGCATTGAGACACCCACAAGTCATACTCTGGTGTCCCATGTGAAGCTCTCACCACACCTGTCATTTAAAAGATGCGTTTCATGGGAGAAAAATGGCAGAGTAAAAAATGGCGGGTTTATGCTGTCTGAGGACTGGGAGGAGCAGAGTCATCTAGCTGCTCTTCCTGTCTTCTCTGGGCATAGAACACAGCTCAGGCCGTGCTGCAGCATCTAGTTATGGCCAAGCTCCCTTTGTTGCAGAACGGTGATGCAAACCAGTTTTGGCCTACTGACCACATTATTGCTCAATGCATAGAAATTCCTGGATAGCTCAAAGTCCATGTGCGCTCTGTTTAGCTTCCCGAGTATTTTGACCTGTCTATATTATGTTCGACTGTTTCCAAGTAATATTTATTCAGACCCTGTTATATGCTTCGAGCTGTGGGAACTGAGAGATGGAGAAGTTGATCAGAGTCCAATAGAGGGGGGGAGAAAAGTGTGGATACCATTGACATAATACAAGGAAAATGTGCTGAGTTCTTTCCTTACAAAGGAGATGGAGATAAATATTAGAGATATTCTGGAGGGAGATCCAAAGAGGTAGAGCGATTTGCCCAAAGTCACACAGCTGATAAATGCCAAAGCCAGAATTTGAACCTTGACTAGAAGAGCCCAGATTCTTATCCTATCCTGCCTCTAAAAAGCCAAACTTTTCATTTTTCTCCTGCAGTTTTGAGAAGATATAGTAGTAGTAGAAAATATATATTGAATTGGTTTCATAGTTTTGAGTTCTCCTTAAAGCTCACCAGTGGCTTTTGGATAAGAAAATAGGCACCGAGTCTGTGTCTAAGAAGTAGATTTCTCTCGGTAAAGTTACCGGATTATTGGGAGAATGAGTAACAAGGGCAGAGGAGAGAAAGCAAGGGGCTGAGCCACCGGACAGAGGCTCAGTGGAATGGACTAGGGATAAATCCCTTGGAGCATTTCAGGCTACAGTAAGGCCTTAGGACCTCATTCCAATATTGATGGGAAGTCATCAGAAGATTGTAAGCACCAGAGACATGTTCTGAAAAGTACTTTCAAAGCTCACTCTGGCTGCTCTGTGAAGAATGGGTTGTAGATGGCTCAGAGCAAAAGCAGGCAGACCCGTTGCGAATATAAATGAGTAACTGAGAAAATTGAAGGGGACAATAAACAGATTGATAAAGAACTTTAAAGAACTGACAAAATGATAGCTATTAATAGGCTAATGGCTACTTATCAAACTAAGGCAAATAATGATAATGCGGGGCGCCTGGGTGGCTCAGTGGTTTAAAGCCTCTGCATTCAGCTCAGGTCATGATCCCAGGGTCCTGGGATCGAGCCCCACACCGGGCTCTCTGCTCAGCAGGGAGCCTGCTTCCTCCTCTCTCTCTGCCTGCCTCTCTGCCTACTTGTGATCTCTCTGTCAAATAAATAAATAAAATCTTAAAAAATAATAATAATAATAATAATGCATCTGTTAACAGTACAAAAGGTATGAGAGAACATGCTTTCTCTGACTTTCAGGTTCCTTGTAAATCAAGCAGGGTCTCACTCTGGACTTCCTGGATGTCCATGAAGATGAATCAAACTGTCTAGTTCAGTACTTGGCCCTTAGTAAACGCTCAGCCAAGCATTAGTCTCACCTTTCACGCCACTCCACAATAAAAATCAGTTGCTAAGCACATAGTCTGAGAATTTGGCAAAGCTAAAACTTACGGGTCCCAGTAAAAAATTAGAATGGAAATTAGAGACATCATGCTAATAGCTTGAGCTATCCACTGATAATTCTACAAAGTATATTGTATACACATTCCCCTAATGTAGAGTGTGGTATGGGGTCTCAATGCCTCATATTAACGGCCTTTAATGCAAATTAAACACTCTTATAATGAGTGCTATGAAATCCCAGCCCGCTCCGCTGACCCTCTCTGACCACTTTGTCATAAGCCTATTTCCTTTGCCTTAGCATGTCTCTGAGGTATCAGCTCGCTTTTGTGTCCTGAGATCCTTGAATATTTTCATATAATTCTCCCTTTTTTGATGGACAGATTTCTTTTCTATCATATTTAGTGAAATGTCCAGAAATAGGCTGTATGTAGTTATGTTAATGAGATTTAGGTTTCTTTGTTTTTGGAAAGTAACTTTTTTGATCGGGGTTGTGTCATGCAAAGCCAAAAGAATTATACAAGACAAGTCCAATCGTTCAATTCCAAACTCTCTTGACAAACAAGTATTTTAGTAGCAGTTCACATGTCCCTATCTAGTTATTTCCTTTAATTTTGTTATTAACTTGCATTATAACTGACAAATTGGCTAATTGTCTTCATGCCTAGAATTATGAAGTGTTAAAAGCCAGGTATTAGCTGGGATCCATTAAAGAGCAAAGGGTTCATACTTCATGTGAATAACAAGGTATGATCATTTGTAGACTCCTCCTTTTAAAAAAATGTATTTCTGCTACTGTGCACACTGTGTCCCGGGTAATGCCCAGACTACAGAATTTTTAGGTGAACATTATTTACATCCATACCCCCAATCTATAAGAGAACATCCAATTAATATCTGACATTTTTATTGAAATAGAGTTGACACACAATGTGACATCAATTTCACGTGTCCAACATAGTGATTTGACAAATCTACATTTTCTGCTCTGTTCACCACAAGTGTAGCTCCCATCTGTCACTACACAATGTTATTATAATACAAATGACTATATTCCCTGTGCTGTACCTTTTATCCCCATGGCTCATTCATTCCATAACTGGAAGCCTCCCATTCTCCTTCACCACCCTACACGCTTCTCTCCTCTGACAACCATCAGTTTGCATTCTCTGATTTATTTCATTTAGCATAATATCCTCTAGGTCCATCTGTGTTGTTGCAAATGGCAAGCTCTCAGTCCTTTTTGTGGCTGTGTAATATTCCTCGTGTGTGTGTGTGTGTCCGTGTGTGTGTGTGTGCATGCGCGTGCGTATACACACCACTTCTTTATTCATTCATTTATTAATGAACCCTTAGGCGGCTTCCGTATCTTGGCTATTGTAAGTAATATATTGTACTTATATCTTCTCTAATAAGTGTTTGTGTTTTGTTTAGGTAAATACCCAGTAGTGGAATTGCTGGATCATATGGCAATTCTATTTTTAGTTTGTTGAGGAACCTCCATACACTTTTCCACAGTGACTGTACCAGTCTGCATTTCCACCAACCATGCATGAGGGTTCTTTTTCTCCACATCCTCACCAACACTTGTTGTTTCTTGTGTTTTTTATTCTAACCTTTCTGACAAGTGTGAGGGGATATCTCATTGCAGTTTTGATTTGCATTTCCCTGATGATTTTGATGTTGAGTATCTTTTCATAATATCTGACTTTGAAATCTTCACACAGTTATTCCCAAAACTTTGATTAATTGTTTAATTATAAAGTGGATTTACTTCAAGACTGTGTAAAAACATTAGAGCCTAAGAAGGACACTGTGCCGTAATCTGAAACCTGCCAGAACTTTGTTTTCCTACCTTCAATTTTCTTAACCCTGTGGATCTCAAACTCTCTTGGGGGTCAGAATCATCTGGAGAACTTAGTAAAGGTACAAATGCCCCAGGCCCATCCCACTTCAATAGGCCTTGTCTTCTGTGTTCTCTAGTAGTGCCTTAGGTAACTGTCATTCACCAAAGTTTGGGAATCACTGACTTAATCTTTAATACTTCAATCTGTCTTCAAAGAAACACTTCATTCGTTTAGGTTTGGGGAGAACCAAGAGACACAAGCATTAGATAGAATAATAGCAGGATACCCTTAAAAACCAGTACTGCCAAGTAAACACATGTGGAGGTAACTTACAGTTCTCACCAACAAAAGAATCCTCAGTAGGCAGAAATTAAGGAGCTCTGTATAGTGGGTATCTGATCCCTCCTGGGAATGGAATAGGAACTGTATGTGTCTTCCTCATCTTGGAAGGATAAGAATCAAGAATCCTCCTTAAATAAAATCCTCTTGAGCTTTCCCATGACCCAGTCAAGACTTCTCAGTCCACTGGTTTCCCGGCACTGACCCAACCAATAAACCTGCCAGTTAAGCAGCCAAATATCATTATCATGAATGGAATTACAGACAGTAATTATTAGCCTTAAATGCCTCCCATGAATGAAGCCCTTTCCCCAAAACCATCTCAACTTCTCTTCTTAGGAAAATAGAAGTCAGTCCTATCTCTTGCCTCACCCCAAACATAACCTCCTTTGCTTAGAAAAAATACTTGCTCTTGCTGGCTCTGGGGACATGCTAAGCAAGCTTTAATAGGCTGTGCTTTAAGGAGGAATGTCCCCTTGGGTGGAGTCCCTTCAGCATCTCTCACCCATGGCCACTAGAGCTCCTTTGGCTGGGGAGCAGTGACTACTGACTTTGGCAATATTTCTTAATTTCTGTTCCACCAAGGAAGTTAATATCAAATTTTAAGAATTTCTGCAGAAAAATAAAATGTTGGGGGCTTTACAAAATAGTGTGATAACTTTAACGTTACTTAACATGGAGCTTTACAGGATACAGTTTACCGAGGATTTAAAAAGAGTACCTGAAAATAAAGAAAACATCATAGAAACGTGCAGGGTCCGAAGGCTTTGCATGTCTGTAGAAATAAAGTGTATCTCTTTTTTTTTTTAATTTAAAGATTTTATTTATTTATTTGACAGGTAGAGATCACAAGTAGGCAGAGAGGCAGGCAGAGAGAGAGGAAGAAGCAGGCTACTGCTGAGCAGGCTTCCCGCGGAGCAGAGAGGCTGGCATGGGGCTCGATCCCAGGACCCCGGGATCATGACCTGAGCCGAAAGCAGAGGCTTTAACCCACTGAGCCACCCAGGTGCCCCTAAAGTGTATCTCTTTAGGCCCAGAATTAACTCTTTCATTCAGTAGCTTTATATTTGGCTCATGGTTTAGCTCAGATCCTCATGGGTAATAAACTTGAATGGATTCTACAGAGATATGTTTAATTTGAAATGCAACACAATATCCCAGGGTTTTAATCTGTTGCTTTCTTATAATGGAGAGGGAGAATAGGTGTCTGTAATTGCACCAGTAGCTGTCTATTGCTGAGTCCAGGGTTTTTGATTCACCATGCATTGAATAATGCCAAATAATCTCTGAAGAGAAAGAACTCATGACCTCACACAGTCCCTAGCATAGCCATTTGCATAGGGTGAATATTCAGGGCTCTTCTCTGAATAAGATCAAATGTTATATCCCAGAGCTGTCACATTATAGAATTTTTTTTTTTTTTGCATGGATTTATTGCCTCCTGGCCATGTTATTTCAAGCTACAGCATTTCCATTTACGGCGACAAAGAAATCATGGATTGATTATTACTTTGTAGTCATTGTTCACAGTCTCCTCGTGGAGTAGAAAGGGAGTGTATGTGAATTCGAATTTCCACACACTAACCTGAAGACTCACAGGGCAAGTGCAGCCTCCAAAGTGACTGAGAGTAGATTACACTTTCAAAGAAATCATCCTAACCAACAACAACTAAAGACAATTAGTCATTTACAGAGGGAGTTGACGAAAACCTAAAGGCCTCTGAGCCCTTGCATTAAATAATTTAAAAGTCATGTTAAATGTTGGAAAGACAGCTTGAAATTTCCAATACTATGCGCAGATCAAGATGGACTCATCTCTCTAATATGGATATCTTTGCTTCTTTGGTAATTTCAGCAGAAAGGAAAATTCACACATAAATTATAGTCTTTCAATCACTGTATATGATCACTTTAAAAGTAGAACTCTAGTTATATTTTATATTTCTCATTTTGACAGACAGTAGCCTAAGAATTTCTAGAAATATGGATGACCAGATGGACTATGTTTTTTAATGTATATACATATACATATAGCCTGCTCATTTTTGCTCTCTACCTTATAGTCATGTACAGTAAAAATAATCAGGGAAGTAAAATTTGCCACAAGGGAAGGTTAGGGTAAGAAAGTTTACATTATACTATTGCATTAGATTATATTATTCCATTTCTTCTTGTTTTCTAGAGGGTAGATCTTCAAGTCTCTATAAATTAAATAGAAAAAAAACGCCACAATATGCATGAATAATTCACTCCCTATACCTCAACTAATGAGATTCAAGACTTATCATTCTATCATTAGAGCTATTAAAATTTGCCCTTCCCCCAACTAAAACACTGTCTGCTTTCCTTCATTGGATATCATTACCAATTTGGAGCTACACTGAAACCATTTACAAATTTCTATCTGAAGATCCAGTCTCCTTGTATCAGGCCATTAGGCGTAGAAGGTTGTAGGGAGGACTGAGTTGTCACTCCCTGAGGAACCACGTGAGCATGTCCCACTTAAGCAACAGGGTGCCCCTCAGATCAGCCTGTGATAAAACCCAAGTCAAACAAGGCTGAATCCTGGATGTTTTATGTCCTAAGGATCTAAAAAGTGTTCTTGGCCAGCCCTGACCCTCAAGACCTCAAACGCTCGTCTGAGCAGTCACATAAATTGATGTAAACTTGCTCTTGGGCCATTGCTGTGGAAGCCTGGCTGGCGAAAGTACAGCCTTTCTATGGAGGAACTAATGTCTTTCTAGGCACTAAAAATAAGGGGGAATGTGTTGATTACTCCGACAGGCAATCCAACTGTGGTGGCTAAATGCCCAAGGCTGACAAATTCTGCATCTTATCACTGCCGTCAAGTGGAGGTGCATGTGAACACTGTCAGCCCAAAGAATTGAGAAACAACTTGCCTTCCAAAACTGCAACTCAACAAAATCTTGACAATGCCAACAGCTCGTCATCTCGTGTTTTTCAACCCTCCAGAAAATGGCCTTCCAGCCTGGGACAAACCAAAGCACTGTCCAGACCGAGAACACGACTGGAAGCTAGTAGGAATGTCTGAAGCCTGCCTCCATAGGAAGAGCCATGCGGAGAGGCGCAGCGCATTGAAAAATGAACAGTCGTCACCACATCTCATCCAGGCCACTTGGACTAGCTCGATATTCCATCTGGACCATGACGATGTGAACGATCAGAGCATCGCAAGTGCCCAGACCTTCCAAACGGAAGAGAAGAAATGTAAAGGTAACCCGATTTCTATTAGACCGTAATATCCAGTGTTTCAACAAGCAAAGAAAGTTTCTGTCGTCGCTGTGTGCTCAGCTCCATTTACTCCAATGTATGGTGTCCATGTGTTTTCCCCAACTGTTGTGTTTGCAAGGCTTCTTTATCCCCCAATCTTCTTTTGAACGTAAATAAATGAGTCCCAAAGGAAAGCAGTTAATTTCAGTTGCATGTTGGGTTGGACACTTGGGGAGAAGACATTTTTATTTCTCTAATTAGCAGAAGGGTTGTTAGTTTTGGCTTTAACTCTGTTTTTGCATCTGAGTAGAAACAGACATTGCTATCGTTCTGTAGCTACTTGCTTTGAAGTGTGTGTGTGTGTGTGTGTGTGTGTGTGTGTGTGTACGCACATTTCTTTTCCCAATTGTGCCAGCAGCTAATGGGATCTCAAAGACTACCTTTAACCCAAATAGACAATTCATGCTCAAAAGAGAGGTTTCAAGTTGTTTTATTTTACTCATTAAATCCTGTGTCATCTTCCTGAAAGGCAAGATTATGGTGTTAGGAGGTTGTCACCTCATAAAAAATGTGTTAAACTGGCCTAAGTTCCTGATTGCATTAGATTTAACTGGTCTTTACCTCAGGTTGCCTCACCCGACAGATGTCTTTGTGCTGATCGCTTTATTGTCTTAGGGCTCCCCAAAATGTTGCTCTGTAAATTCATTTGTGTTTTTAAATGTCTACATTCATGTGACTTTCCATACTTTTTCAATTTAGCCTAGAGAGAAAATAAGGTCTTTTTGAAGGATTTTGACTCATCATAAATCTTTAAATTGTGTATTTGGAAATCTGGCTATTACTCACCAACATACATTAATGAACGTTTGTAAAGACTTCTATGTATGAGCCATGAGAGACTTTTGCATACTGTTCTAACTGGAACATAAACCATGATTTATTTATCCTGTCAAAAAAGTTCTGGCACTTTAACTTTTTTGAAAACACATCAAAAACTCCTTGGAACTACCATTTGACCCAAGAAGTTGAGTGTGTAGACTGTTTCAGTTGAAAACAGGATTGCCTAAAAATAATAAAATAGTGACATGAGCTCTGATTTGAGTGCAGTCAAAACTATACATGTTCTCTTTGGGAAGATTTGTGTTTGAACTACCTTCCCCTTTGTTATTTGGGAGGTTTGAGAAATTGAAAAGGATATTTAGAAAAAGAACAAAATAAGCTTTTTTTTTTTTTAAAGAGCATAAGAGACAAATGTGTGTGTGTGTGTGTGTGTGTGTGTGTGTGTCTGCAAATTTGTTTGAGATATAATTGAGATTTCGTTTTAGAATTTGTAACTAAGATTGTATCTTCAGATTTTATGAGCTGGCATCAAAACCACATCAGTCCTGGGTTATTAGTGAAATACCAACATGAAACTATTAGTGTCCTCATGATCTAAGAAAGTCACAAACTAAATTTGATTCATTTACAGCTGGTGCCCATGTTCACTCGTTTGTTTGTTCGTTCATTCATTCATTCATAGGTTCCACCTATGTCTCTACCATTTATAGAGATCTTGGTCTTAAGTACCCAAAGTTCCTAATATGGTATACTTCTTTTGTTGTTATACGTTGAAAGCAAAAAGAAACAGCCTTGGGTCTATTTGGACTCAAGGCCCTATCTATAAGTGCTGTGGTTAAAACCACAAATTTCGGCTAGAATCCTACCCTTCCACTCTGTCCTTGAGCAAACTTCTGTAATTGTTGATGGAATTAAAAAAGATAATGTATTTAAGCATACATTTAATATAGTACCTGTCCTAAGGGCTCTCTAAGTAGCAGCTTTCATTATTACTGTGATCAGTATTATTAGCTATGCATCATTAAGTCACATAAATTCCTTGTGCTGCACTGTGTGCTTGGTAAGGAATGGAGAATAAGAGGCCATGTGAGTACAGGCTAGGACATGATGTTTTGGGGTGGATTCGAGTTGCTAATCCATTTTGCATTCATTCAGCTCTCCTTTACTAAAAGTCAGAGAACTCTTAAATAAGAAAATATAATTATTACATTAAAGTCCTTCCTTAAGATTCTAGTATTAAAAGGAAAACAACTAAGGAAAACTCTCTGGCAGTTTCTAGAGTAACAAACACTCTTCATCTTGGCGTGAACGTGAGACAATGGCTTGGTTCATCATGAAAATGCCATGGGAAAGCCTATGTTGTCATGGCCCATGACTTTATAAACTGAATCTTACTCACTCAAAGTGGACACCTATATTTCGTGAGACATCAGGGAGGCCACAGAAACAACTCAATTAGTCACTTATTTCTTTTTGGAGGTGCTTCTTCTCCATCTGCTCTGCTTGTCTGCCACCTGTATAAAATTCCGGCGAGGACAGTTCTGTTTGGATCCCCATTTACGCCGGGCATGTACCTCCTGGCTCTCTCTGTCAAGCCCCCTGGCATGCTTGATATCTCGGGCCTGGCCTACCATTCCATGCATCCATCCCATCGTGTTCATTAAGTGCCTACCCTGGAAAGGACATAACCCTTGTTGTCTGAGCATGAAGCAATAGCATCAAGGCCAAAAGCACCTCCAAGTAGCCCCATTTCAAGGACCCCAAATGGACTTGATGAGAACTAAATGGCCCTGAAGGATACAGAAACTTAAGGACCTGCAGTGCAAGAGCCGAAAGAGTAAGTTGCCTGCTCGAAGTGCCACAGCAAGCCCATTCTCAGGTCCACAATCTAGCCGGTGCAGATCAGCACACCTCAAAATGTGGTTGTGAGTGGGTACCCTCCTACAAATTGTTATTAGTCCTCTCTATTGATGCAGTAGAGCTTTAGAAACTTTTACAGCAGTGTGGCACTACTGCTGACATTCAAACGCATCATCAGTGGACTCACCTCCCTAAACAGGGTTTGGAGCAATCGAGAATTATCAAACTTGCCTGGTGAGTCATGCGCGGCCAGAGCTAGGTAAAAGTCTTGTGCCAAAGAACTGTGCACCGCACTATCATGGACCAGATATTTTTTTTAAATGGTCCTTCAGTTCAAATAATTTGAGAATCACTGATCCATGCTTTATAAAACTCTTGATGTTTTTCTTTTGGCTTATATTTGGTACATAGTTAATGTTTGGTTTTCAGTTTGAGTCTTTCATTTTAATCTGCATATAACTGGGCTTCTCCCTGCTACAGCCATTCTACAGAAATTAACTGGTAACACATTTAACTGGAATGAGAGCTCTGGAGACCTAACATTCTGCCATAGAACCCACAATCTGCTCAAGTACCAGAGACCATTTCCAACCAGCAGCGAGGGACCCCAAGCCGCCCGTCTATCTCCACACTACACCTTCCCTGGAGTTTTTGTCACAGTTCGAGCTGATTGCTCAGCCATGAGGACCACATCCTACTGCTGCCCACACCTCTTTTTCTCCCAGAGTCTGAAACAATGCATTTGGTGGTGCTTAAAGTGCCCCCACCCGTGGCCCTAGAGGCATCGGGAGTTTATTAGAAATGCAGAATATCAGGCCCCACCCCAGAATGCTAAATTGGGAGCTTTGGAAAGGAGCCCAAGAATCTGTGTTTTTTAACCAGCCCTCCGCGTGATTCTTAAAAACCTGAATATCAGAAAAAATGCCTGAGAACAGACACCTAAGCTCTTAGTATAAGAAAGGGCCTGCCACCTAGTGGACACTCAGGGAATGTACATTTTTCTTCCCCTCCTTGACTGCACCTAGAGAGCTACCTTTCTTGATCCAGCTTGGTTAGGCCCGGTTTATCTTAATTGCCAAATGGATATTCTGTTTAATAACTCAGCCTGGTAACACATCCCTCGGGTACTTGAACCCTTCAGAGAATCCCACTCTGTTTGGCACGGGCTCTGATCCTCCTCTGAGTACTTACGAGGCTCCTTCATGAAGACCTCTCATGCCTTCCTGAACTTCTCTTCAGAACCCCAGGGTCCCACCAGTTCCACAAGGATGGGTCCTAGTTAGATGCATGCACCCCTGTAGCTGGATCTAGCAGGGTCTGGACACAGGTGGTCAGGCCTCTGTTCTTGGATGTTTGTGCTCAATCAGGGACCTTTTTGATACACTGGAACCCAGTAGGAGAAAAAAGGCAGGGATTGACTCACCTCCCTGAATGCACTAGAAAAAGGTGGGCAGCAATCCAGTGATCTCACTGAATTTTCTCTGTAGGCCAGTTCTGTGTTTACTATCAAGAGAATGGAATCTTGGATCCTAGGAAGGCAAGGAGGAAAAGGGTCAAAATAACTTTACTAACAAGTTATTTTCTCTCATTTTAAAAAAGCCTTCCATGTTCTGTATAAAATTGAAAATTTATCAAATGTTCAACAAAGCAATTTTTAGAAATAATTTCTATTTCCATCCTCCAAAGACAAGAAGTGTTAAAAATCTTTATTATATTTCAGTCTCTTTTCTGTGCGTATCTATTTTTTATAAACTTGGAATCATACTAGACATGCCATTTTTTCACCAGTTTTTAATGCTTAATGACATATCATGAACATTTTCCTTTGTCATTAAGTATCCCTCTGAATCCTGACTTTTATTGACTATAAATTATCCTTGCTTATAGATATGTTGTAATTTATTAAGCCAGTCCCCAAGATTTAGACAAGTTAAAGTAATTTTTAAAACAGTATCTTATGTCAGTAAAGGGGCAGACTATTAGCTCATGCTCTTCACAAGAAGGAAAAAATGAATCAAATCAATGATGACAATTTTAAATGATATATAATTCTCATTTACCAAAATAACAAAGTGTTCTAAAAATGAGAGATGTAAAGCCAAGTCATTGTATGCATTATAATCCTTCAAGCTAGACATTCACATTTTCAGCGGTGATCGCTATCTTTGTCCTTAAGTAAAATACAAGGACATCTTCAGGTAAATGAGTATTTTAGAAGGTTGGGGATTAAAAAGCTTGAGCCCTTCCACTAGTATGACCATCTGCTCCATCCATCTCCACTCTCCACTCTGCCCGGACTCACCATACATCAGGGTGTGCGGTCCCAGCTGAGAGCGCCCGTGTGATTCATATACCTCAAGGGCACTCTACAAGCCTTAGCCATCCACATGAGAATAAGTGCTCTCCACCAGCTTCTGGTAGATGCAAGAGAGCTGTGTGATTTGATACTTCAAAGGCAGGAAAGAGCACCTGTAAGTAGACCAGGACAGACAGAAATAGAGGGCAAGTAAAGAAAGGAAAGCGGTCAGCTGGAGTGGAGGGGAGGAGAAAACTGGAAACAGAGCAATGGCAAACATCAGAAATTCAAGGCTCCTTTATCCAACATCAGTTCTCACTGAGATTCAGCATGAGCGGTGGATGGAGCACAGGCTTCCCAAGAGCAATCTGGCAGTGTCTGTCACAACATAAAATGCAGATATGCTTTGACCCAGCCATCCCTCTTACAATACTCTGTTCCACAGAAATACTCACAGGGACAAAGATCCGTGTTCCCCTGCTTTCTTTGCACCTTTGTTTTTGTTACTGAAAAATCAGTAACACTCCAAATGTCCATCCACAGGGGAATGTTCGAATATACTATGGCATATCTAAAGTATCCACTGGAAGAATAAACAGGTTCTTAAAAGGAGGTGCTTTTAGGAATACCAAATAGAGAAACGACCATGCACTAAGTATAGTGGGATCCCAATTACAGGTTTTTATAAATATGTTTCTGTTTATTTGTTTATTTATTTATTTATTTATTTGAGAGAGCGAGCGATCACAAGCCAGGGGGAGGGGCAGAGGCAGAGGGAGAAGCAGACTCCCTGCTGAGCAAAAAGCCCCATGCAAAGGGCGGGGGATCCTGACTGAGCCACCCATGTGCCCCTCCCATTTATAGTTTTAAAAATCTGTGTCACTGTGCATGCACAAATGTGCATAGACAAAAAGTCCTGGATACACAACAACCTGTGACACTAGGTAGCTTCAAAAGGAATGAGGAGAATAAAGGATGCTAACACTAACCTCATATACAACTGCGTGCAAGATTTTTGTACAATAAGAAGGCATTAATATTAGTGCCAGGTGCAGTTTTCTTTCAAAGTTAAGCTCATATGCTTTATAGTCAGACAGACTTAGGTGGACTTCTTGCTCTTAAATAGACCAGCTCAGGGCAGGTTTTTTTAACCTCTCGGTCTCTCAATCCCCTTCCTTTTAAATGGGGTCATAATATCTGGCTTTCATATTTGTTGTAAAGACGAAAGATCACATGGGTAAAGCACCCAGCATAGTGCCCGCCACTTAGAAGAGACAACATGATAACTGTTCTTAGAATAGAAACATTCTCTTAGCCTCGGGCTCCCCTTCTCCAGTGTTTGTCGCCCTTTCTGACCTTCAAATACACTGACAACCACATACACGTAAACGAAGAGAAGCAAAACAAAACACCACATATACAGCTATGGTAGAGGCATAAACAATTGAAGGAAGAGTCCATGGCAACAACCAAGATAGTTTTCAAACCCTGTCGATAATGACAAATTTAAAAAAGAAACCCAGAAAAGTATGAAGGAGCCGAACTGGACTTTGAATCCTGGCAGTCTAGCTCCAGCACTAGAGCTCGTCATCATTGTAATGTCTCCTGACACAGAAAGGCAAGGAAATTGCAGGCACCTCAAGGAAGGAATCTAAGCCACAGGGAAAACACTGGTCTACACTCAGAAGAAGGTGCAGGGCAGTAAGACCTGGGGTGAGAGGAGCCGTGGACTCCTTGTCGTACAGTCTAAGGCCAAATTCTGGCGCTGTTCTTACCAGCCACTGAGCCTTGAGCAAGTCTCTCCTCCTGTTGGAGCCTCAGTTTCCTTAGCTATAAAATGGGAGTCCTCTCTCACAGAATTGTGGAATTCTATGTGTATTATTTTTCTAATGAGGCTTGGAAAGATGAGAAGCAGATTGGGTGTTAGGGATATAGACGCTCCCCCACCCCCGCCATGTGAGAATACCACTAAGCAGATACTGACAAGACTGAAGTTTCTAAAGCTGAGAATATTACAGACACAAGGGGGAACAGATACAATAGCCAAATCCTTTGATCCTTCCAACAGGTAGTTTTCAGACAAAATAGTGTACAATGTAGGCAGTTAACTTGTAAGAGCTGGCACTGAAGTTGAAAATTCAACTTCAGTCATCCTTGGAGAGAGTTATCCTTGTGAAGACATCATAGGTGACCATTGGAATTCAAAGCCTTTCCCTTGCCCAGACATTTCCCACAGGTTGCCCTGAATTTTCTGTGGTCTTTCCAAATGAAAACCTCCTGACTGGATGGCTTGTCAAGCCTCTAGCAACTCCACGTGGATGAACGGGGTCGGATTCCTTTCTCCCTTGACAGGGTCCAGTAACACCAATGGAAGGAGCAGAAAAGGGGTGAGGAGAGCAGGGAGTGAAGGAAAGAGTGAGAGAGAATAAGAGTCAGGACTGCCACAGGCCACTGTGCATGCTGTCAGGCTGTGTGTTGGGCAGTTGGAGTGGTGTTTACCCACAGTGAAGTCTGTGATGCGGCCCTTTAAAGACAAATGTCACGTTGCCAAGAAAGACACTGAACACACATGTTCCAGTCAGATTTGGACATGTGTGAATGCATGTTGATCCGGGGCCACCAAGATATTCCAAGGTTGATAACACTATAATGTAGAATGAAGTCTGCTAAAAGAGTAGAATTTAAATTTCTTTCTGAAGATATATATGTGTGTGTGTATATACACACATATGTACACATGTGTATATGTACACATACACTGTATATATTTGCATATACAATATTATATATATATCCATACACATATGTATACAGACATACACACACACAATTGTATATATAAAATATCCAAAGTGATGGGTGTGTTAATTACCCAGATGGGAGAAATCCTGTCACAAGGTATGTATACATCAAATCACCACAATGTACACTTTAAATATCTTACAATTGTATTTGTCAATTATACCTCAATAAAGCTGAGGGGGAAAAAATATTTCAAGAATCCTCAAATTACAGAGCTGGCCTTCTGCTTTAAATCCTAGGAATGTTCTCTAGCACTCAGTAGGTGCATGGGGAACATTGAGAACAGAAGACTATGGTTTGGCTCTCAGGCCAGACATTTACCAGGTATTTAACCTTGAATAAATCACTAATTCTCTCCAGCAAGGAATCAAGGAATGTATTCAGAGATTAATTGCCCATAAAAACCCAAGGACATTAATCTGCAATTCTATTTTAAAGTACCTCTCTAATGCAATAACTGTATTTTCCCTTCGTGGGGAAAACAGGACAAAATAGATTAAATTAGTACTAATCCCCCAAATCTAAACTGTGATTATCAGAAATACATAGCAGCTCCAGGATTAATTGGGCAATCAGTCGCTTTTCACCGTCTCTTTCAGTGGTCTTAACCTCTCTTGTTGTACAGCTTCCCCCAGGAACAGAAGATTTCAGGCTTATAAAGACACCCATTCTCAATTCCCCAGTAAGTCTGGGCTTCTAGAACCCCTGTCAGCTTCTGGAAACATACACATATTCCCCCAATAAGCCTATTCCTCTGACAGTGTTGGTGACCAGTATATCCTCCCCTCTCCAGGGCAGAGGCTCTGGGTTTGAGTACTTCTGGAGGTTCAGAGACTCCACACCAAGGGAGCCTGCATACTAGCGACATTGCAGGGGTGCCTGGGTAGCTCAGCAGATTAAGCTTTTGTCTTCGGCTCAGGTCATGATCCTAGGGTCCTGAGATTGATAACCACATCAGGGTCCCTGCTCAGCGGGGTGCCTGACGCTCCCATGTTTGTGTGCGCTCTCTCTCTCTCTCTCTGACAAATAAATAAATAAAATGTAAAAAACACAGTGGTTGGGGCGCCTGGGTGACTCAGTGGGTTAAAGCTTCTGCCTTCAGCTCAGGTCATGCTCTCAGGGTCCTGGGATCGAGCCCCGCATCAGGCTCTCTGCTCGGCGGTGAGCCTGCTTCCTCCTCTCTCTCTCTTTCTCTGCCTGCCTCTCTGCCTAGTTGTGATCTCTCTCTGTCAAATAAATAAAGAAAATATTTAAAAAAAAAAAAAAAACCACAGTGGCAGTGCAGACAAAATAGTCAAGTACACTGGGAAGCCATTTCTCTTGTATGTATGACCTGTACGGACACACACATGGTTTCTCTCTGTAGTTTGCTATGTGGCTGATACTAATATGAGCTATATTTAGAGATCAGTTTTTCAGGTTCTGGACCAATTCAGCCACCTTGACTTGAAATGAAATAAATATGATCCCACTTCTCTATCCACTCTGCAAAGATACCAGAAATCCAAAATCAACTGAGTTTTGGAAATGAGAGTCCTGAGTTTTGGAATTCACATTCATGGCTCCTCCATGAGCCAAAGCCATCCTCCCTGGCATTGACCTGATACAGAATTATGATCTTTGGCAAACCTCTGTCCCCATGACATTTGCCAATATTGACTTAAACAAGGGGCTTGACTTTGTTAAACGTCACTGCCTCTTAAAATGTAGAACTGCATTGCAAATATGTCTATTTAATTTGAATGTCTATACTATGAAGATACTTGGCATTCGAGTTTGAATACTGTGTGTATCTACTAGTCTAGATGGCAATATTTGGTGAGTGGCAAAGTTGACCCCAACTATCCATAGTTACCCCATAACATGCAGTTTATACAGGCCATATTGTCCTAAGTCCAGCCTCAGACTTAATGAAAAGATACTTGTTTTGCTCTTTGTTTGCCTAGATCTGGAAAGAACTTCTTATAATAAGCCTAAGATATAAAACTAAAGGTCAAAAATGCGTAAGTAAAAGAAGCTCCTGCCCTTTAAGGGAAAAAAATACATGTTAATTTTTGCAGGAGTTTCAACTGAATGGTTTCCAGGGAAACAGGTATCTGCCATGGGCTCATCCCATTTAATATTTATAGCCGAACATAGGGAATAGTGCTTTCTTATTATCCCTTTCTGGTTACACATGATATGCTCATTCTTAAGTTTCCTTTGAAGTGATCATTCTATGTTTGAATCTTATTTCTTCCAAACAAGGGAAACATTTGTCTATTCTATGATTTTTTTAAAAAAGAAGAAGTTTTGCAATATCAAGAATATAAGCATGGTGATCACCACTAAAAAGGAAAAAAGAATTGCAACACTAAATCAATCTGACACACTTTTCTAGGTGAATTGAGGGGGGTTGATTTTGTTTGTTGTCTTAATGCAAATTGGCTTACCTTTTTAGCTGGTTCCTGCTTTTAAGAGTTGAACTGGAAAAACGAAATTGGTAGGAAAGAACCATCTTCAAGTTTGAGTGAGCTGTATGTTTTACTGGAAGATCTGCTAAGGCAAACCTATAAATACCATTTTACCTGTGATTTTAAAGTACTCTCCTCTTTACCGAAAAGTTGGAATAATACAGAGAACTCCCACGTACCCTTCATCTGGACTCACCAGTTATTAACATTTTGCAACATTTGCCTTAGCACAGTGCGTGTGTGTGTGTGTGTGTGTGTGTGTGTGTGTGTGTGAGAGAGAGAGAGAGAGAGAAAGAGAGAGAGAGAGAGTGTGTCTGCGTCTGTATATATACAGAGTATTTTTTAGGATCACGTAAGAGTCAGTCACAGACATCATACTCATTGAACTCTAAAAACTTTAGAGTGTCCCTTAAAGCCAAAGAAATTCTCTTAGAAAACCATGGTACAGTCCTCAAAATCAGGAAGTTTAACATTGACGCCTACTATTATCTAATCTGGAGACTTTATGGAAATTTTACAAACCGTCCCCTCTCCATCCCCTGTCCCCCCAGGAGGAGAGGTAGAGGCTGAGACCTGGGCCGGAGAAAGGATTGTCCCTGGAGACTTTCATGGGTGTTATCCCTCCTGACGGGGCTGCTCCAGGCCACCACCACATGTTGTTTCTGGTCCAGGACCCAGGCCAGGATTATGTATTCCATGCAGCTTTTGCATCTCATTCGTCTGCTTTGATCTGTAACGGGGTGTCATGACCATTTTCTTCATGACATTGATATATTTGAAGAATGCAGGCCTGTGATTGCGTAGAGCCTCCCTCGGTTAGGGTGTGACTGATGTTTCCTCATGATTAGAATCAGATTATGTATTTTTGGCAAATATGCTAAAAAAAAATTGTCATATCCCATGATGTTTTTGTTCCTATAAAAATTTAAGTGGTGATTCAGAAATGGTTTGCAGTCTTCCAAACCGCCTACGTGTTCGTGTGAGGAGTTTTCTATTGTTATTGATGAGCTCGTTCATTATATAACTCCCGGGGTTGGAAGAAAGTGTATTTTCTAGAAGCCCACTTATTAAGCAACCATTCAGTAGCCTAAGGGTGAATGTCTAAAGAGTCGAAGTTATTTGTTTCTATGTCACCTATGGGAGTTTTAAGGCTGGAACAACAACAGTATGATACCTCCCTGGGAGACACCTTTCTTTGTAGTAGGGACAGAAAGCAGATCCTCTGTGATCTGAAGGCCTCTGAGTATAACATAAAGATGCCTCTTTATTCACTTTTCAAGCTTTAACTGGGCCTTCTTTTCTTTCCATAATCCAATCCTATTAAATAACAAAACTATTGAGATTGGAATGTACCTTCAGTTAATCTTGATATCTACTATGTATCTTTCTAGATTATTTTGATATTTGAAATAAAATGAAGAGCTTCAATTCACCATTTCTAGATGTGGTTCTCAGGGTGCCAACATGAAGTAGATCCAGTGTTTGAAAACACATTTACAAATCCTCTTTTATTCACATTCTGCATGAAGGTCCCATCCAAATATCACTTCCTTTGTGCTTGTTTCTCCACTCCCCCTGAGAATGAATCATTTCTTTCCTCATGCTGTCATGAATTATTACTATAGTAAAGCACCTATTGGGCGTACCTTATCTTACTACAGCTTCAGAACACGCCTGTGGAATTCACCAGAGGTTGAGATCACCTTGATTTACACCAAAAGTGTTCTTAAGTGTATTCTGTGTGCCCCATCTGCGTTGTGTGTTGAGAATAGAAAGTTCAATGAGACTGCTTCCAGCCTGGGGTTTCCAGACAGACATGTCGGACGAGCTTTGGGTCTAGACTTGAAATGCACAGCAACTCTACGGACGGCCACATAATAATGAAAATTCTGCTGACTGACTGACATTTGCCTTAGAGAAGAATAATAAAGAATTTAACTTAGGCTGTTTCAGAAGCAGGAATTCTATCTACTTCACTCATCTTCACTTAACACATGGAGTATCTGGTGTGTCAGATACTGTCTTCTGCTTGTTGATACGTCTTTTTACTGGGGTTGCCAATGTCAGAGGCAGTCCCTGCCGTCCTCCTGTACGTGGTATTGATTTATAAATGATGTGAACATTTAAATTGTTTATTTTGATCATCAGTTTTAATTAGCTCAGGCTATTTGTAAGCCCACGTCTATTTTCATGAAGTTTTATTAAGATACAATTTACATACCATAAAATCCCTCTGTTTTAAGTATACAGTTCCATAATTGTTAGTGTATTTACAGAGTTCTGCAGTCATCACCACAATCTTATTTTAGAACATTCCCATCACCCCAGAGAAACTTGCAGCTGACTTGCAGTGACTCTCCCTTTCTGTATCCAGTCCCTGGCCACCACTCATCTACTTTCTGTCCCTACAGATGGGCCTTTACTGCACTGCACAAAAATGGAATCACACAACAGGACCGGCATCCTTTTCTTGATGTGTTATTTTTAAGGTTCATCCACATCGTAGCATGCCGCATTACTTTGTTTGAACTTTTTACCTTTCATTATTCTTCATAGAATTTTTAAGTATAAGTGTAAGAATGGAGCCTTTAATGAACAAAGAATAAATCTTTTGAAAACGACATCAATTGTGGCAGAGACTTGATTTTGCACTAGTTGTTCTTAAAGGTGAAAAAGCAAAGTATAATGCAGATGACTCAATCATTCATTCATTATTCCTATTATTAGGGAAATTTGTTTTAAAATTAATCTCTGTCATGTTATTCTAGAATAAAGAAAGTATACTATGGCTGTTAAATGTCAAAACCATTCCATTCAAACAACCACTCAACTTTTCAAATCAAGTCCATCAGTGTGAATTACAATGAAATGATCGTCTTAACACATTAAACTAAGTCAAAATGGACCTACTTGCTTTCATTAATTGAGGAGTACATAAAATGAGGGGCTCTATGATATTCATGCAAAGCATAAATGATATTCATAAAAATGTAAAATATTGAAGAAGTTTTTTTTCTAGAGATAGAGGGAAATGTATTGATCAAAATAAATATTTAAAGAGGCATTAAATTAAGCTCATCTTTGGAAAAACAGATAAATCATTATGGTGATCTTGAATTTGTGTCAAAACCTATTAATAATTTTCTCTGGGAAAAGCAGTATGGGGAAATGGGACAGGCAAGTTCTAGAATAGCAAATCAAGAGCTAAAATCTCTATACTAAGATTTTTCCTTGGCAGTTACGTAAGGTGAGAAAACCAGCCCCTCAGTTTCCACTCTGTAAAATGAATGGATATATCTTCACCACCAGTTGTATTGTTTGGTTATGACGTTAAAATGCAATAGACCTCGTCATTATTACTTAGCCAGTGTTCCAATTAAAGCTACACCAAACTGAAACTTTATTGTATGCTTTTTAGACTATGATGCAAGCTTCATTAGAGTATATTAGCCACTAAAAGTTTGCTTTTGAATCAAATGTTCAATCGTGGAAAAGAGTGAACATGCCCCTGTTGGTTTAGAAAAGAGAAGAGTTTGATGCTGATAACATTGGTCTAAAATGTATTTCAGAAACCTTCTTTTTCAAACCCCAGCTGTAAGGGGGCTAGTCAGCATTTGCTTCTGTATACATACATTTTCCTTTTACTAGATCCTGGTTCTCAAGCTTTAGCCCTGATTCTGCATCAGAATCCCTAGGAGGGCATGACCCCATACACACGCACTGCTGGCCTCAGCCGGGAGAGGCTGCTTCAGTGGGTTTGGGCAGGGCTGGAGAACAGGCATTTATAAGAAGTTCCAGGAGATGCAAATGCCACTGGCTCAGGACCCACCCTTTTTGAACCACTGGCCCAAGGCTTGCTGAGTCTATTTTACACCCTTTGTGGAACACAAAGGGCTGTTTTCTTTGTCCCACTCATTCTGTAAGTTGACATATTTCACCTAGTAGAAAGCTGCCGTAACTGGGTCTGTGGTATCTTGTGCATGACTGTGCCAGGGCAGCCGCTCCACCTTCACGAAGTAAAACACCACCTCCAGACCTTAGGCCTAGTAAGAGTGTCCAAGTTGAGGAAGCCACCAGGACTGCGCTGTGAAAACGTCCTTCTCCTTGGACACCTCTCAGTTCAGTTCCTGGGGCGGCTTCCAACATCTTGGGCCCCAGGGGTGTCTTGTTCCCACTTCAGTGTTCTCATCAGGGCCCTTTCTTTCCCAGTGCACCCAGATCACCATTCATTTGCCTTAATCCAGTAAACCTTGTTGTCACTTTTTCAAGCATATTTTTGTAAAAAGGAATTCTGCTTGGTGACCGATTGCAAACAAAAACCTCCCCTCAATATCCTTTCATAGAGCTGTAACTGGCTGGCACTATCAAGAAGCTTTTATCAAATACTAAAGGAGAAAAAAGAAAAACTAGAAACAAAGTCAGGGTACAAGTTGTTTGAAAAGAGGAGGGCTTTGAGTTTCTATTCCTACCAAACAGAAGCAGTCACAGAGCCCAAAGGCCCCAGTCTTGTGCTGTGGCCACCTGGGATTTGCACTACCTTGTGTCTGGCCTGCCTCTGCTGGCCAGTAGCTTTCCTCCTTGGTGAAGACCAAAAACAGGACACTCCCCTTGGCAGCTTCCCAGGCCTCTCCTCTCTGTCCCTGGTGTGTAATCTGAGAAAAACACCACTCTTCCAGGGGATCTAACCCTATGAATGGCTTTCCCTCCAGCAAGAGTCATAGAACAGAATTCTGTGTTTCTGAAAGTGTGTTTCATGGAACACTTGTAACAGATATTAGAAGATACACAGGGTTCTATGATGAGATGTGTTTGGGAAATGCTGAGTCATGTGAGGTCAAACAAAGTTCAACAGTTTTCATTTGTGATTCTCTGAGAGAGAGATATCCAATGCATACTTTCCAAAATCATTTGACCACAGAACCTATTCTTATTGCTTTTTCTTCAAAGCGTCTCTTGGGACTGGTATTGTGAACCACTTTGAAAACATCCTCTGAATGAGGATCACATAATCAAAATAATCAAGGAGAGAGTGGCTCATGTTAATTAATGCACCTGGGACTAAGGAAGTAAAAAGTTCCAAAATGGTTTGAGTTGTATGTGATTCCATGGACTCAAGGTTTTATATCAATTCTTTTTTCTTTTTTCTTTTTTTAAGATTTTATTTATTTGTCAAAGAGAAAGAGGGAGTGAGAGCACAAGGAGGGGTAGCAGCAGGCAGACGAAAAAAAGCAAGCTTCCTGCTAAGTGAGAAGCCCAATGTGGGACTCAATCCCAGGACCCTGGGATCATGACCCAAGCTGAAGGCAGATGCCTAACCAGCTGAGCCACCCAGGTATCCCTTTTATCAATTCTTAAGGGGAGTGTCAACTCCCAGGCCTGGGGCAAATTCCCTCAATTCCCTCCCTTTCTCTAAGGCAGTATGTATCTTGGAGGAAGAACCAATGAACTTACTCAGAGGTTGAAGGTAGATAGTGAGGGCAAGTAAGGAGTCAAGGACACACCCAGGCTTTGTGCTTAAACCCCTAGGTGGATAGTGGTACCTGGTTGGGAAGACTGCAGGAGGAACAGATTTTAGAAAGAATGAAGTGGGAGATACATGTTGGTGTGCCAATGAACACGTCAAGTGGACAGCTGGACAGAAGATCTGATTTTAGAGAAGACATCCGGGATGGAGATATACATTTGGATGTCATTTACCTACTTATTGGAAGCATGAGATCACCTACAACAGATGCTGGCAAACTTCTCTAAAGTGCCACATACGAAATATTTTCAACAAAGCCATATGGTCTCTGTTACAATTACTCAACTCTGCCATTGTAGCATGGAGTAGATATAGAAGCAGCCATAGATGATATGTAAATGAATAAGCATGACTGTGTTTCAATAAAACTTTATTTACAAAATAGGTGGTGGCCCATTTTGCTCTGTCAGTCAAAGCTTGCTGACTCCTTAACCTAGAGTCAAAATGTAGACTCAAAAAAGAAAGTCCAAGACAGGCCCTAGGGCACTTCAATAATAATAATTATTACATATATACATAATTATATCACTATGCCAGTCACTGTTCTAAATGCTTAACTTATATTGACTCACTTCATCTTCACAATAACTGATGAGATGGATACCATTATCACTATTTTACAAAGGAATGAACAGTTACCTAAAGTTCTAATTTTTCTCTCTCTTGAGAAAAAAATTACAAGTGCAGGGACACCTGGGTGGCTCAGTCAGTTAAGCACCTGCCCTTAGCTCAGATCACGATCCTAGGTTCCTGGGATGGAGCTGCACATAGGGCTCCCTGCTCAGCGTGGAGTCTGCTTCTCCCTCTTCCTCTGCCCTTCCCCCATCTGTGCTCTTTCTCTCACAAATAAATCTTTAAAAGTAACTAAATAAATAAGTGCAGAGGTTCACAGTCTAGACTAGTATGGCAGTTCTGTAGCGGGTCTAGGTTCAACAACCTAAGTTCCCTCCAGCTCAGTTTTCTACCATCTAGAGTACAGTGGTCATTCTAATAGGCCAAAATGGTGGCTGGGGCTCCAGTTACCATATCCACATTTCAGCAGCTGGAAGAAGGAACAAAGAAGCAGCTGATGGTATGCAACAGTTGTTTTTAATTTTCCTAGAAACTGCCTTGCCACATTTTTCTGCTACATCTCATTGACCAGAGCTTTTTCACAGTCACCCCTAGCTGCAAGGGAGACTGAGAAACTTTCTTCCCAAAGGCCATTGCACAACTAAAAATCAGACATTCTGTTACTAAAGCAGAAAGAAAGAAAAGCTATTAGAGTAGAAGCTAGTGTAAATATTTCATGTTTATTAATTATTTTTCTTTATGTGCCTTTTTTGCAAATATTGTTGATAACACTCTCCCCAAGACATTTCTGCTCAGCTGTCTCGTATCTCTGGCCTCCACCGTTGAAGTCCCATTCACTCTTCAAAAGCCAACTCACAGGTCCCCTCTTACATGCCGCTATGCCCAACTTTCTAGGAAGATTCTTCCCACATTCCCATGCCATAGTCACCATGCTTTCTTGGATTTAATTCTTCCCTGGTCTGTCTCTGTGGTCTGGCCCCTCTGCTCAACTAGACAATTCAAGGATAGGTGAAGCCAGGTCGAGGTTTAAAAAGTTAATTTTTAAGAACTAAAGGAAATAGGCATCAAAACTGCAAATGAAGAAAAACTCAGGTATGGGGGATGGCCCAGCACTGGTAAAGGGGCCATGCTTGGGCACCCAGTAGAACAGCAGTTCTCAAATTCGGCTGCCTGTGGAAATAATCCAAGGAACTTAAAAAAAAAAAAAAATACCTTGATGCTCACATTTCACACCATCCTGGTTAAATCAGAATTTCTGAGCATGACACCTAGGCATCGATGTTTTTTAAAGTGCACAGGTGATGCCAGTGTGCGGCCTTATTTAAGAAACAGCTAAAAACAGAGGAAAAGACACTGAAAGAAGCTGCTTTCCTCCTTCAGAGACCTTGAGGGTTTGTTGTTCACCTAGGAGGTTTTCCAAGCGATATCATCAGTCTTATCCTTTTAGGTTATTTCCTTCCAGCCGAAGACAGAAATGTATTTACATAATAAATTCTTATTGATTGGCACACTCCTAATGAGAATTATTAAAGCACCCCCCCCAAGTTTATTTCAGGCAGTTTGAAGCACTATGGGTCAAATAACTCCCAAGCTTCCCCTTAAGTAACTAAATTAGAGTAGTCAGCCAGGGAAATAAGAAAACAATCTTACTGAAGCTCACCTCATTTGTGACACATAATATGTTTAAATTGCCTTATCGACTTTACAGAGAAGCATACCAGATCGATCACAAGTGACAGCACTGTGATTGCTTGGATCAGGGTGTGAGGGGTCATATTTCAAATTCAGTGTGAGTGTTGGACTCCATTTTCAGCTCACAGGAATGAGAGTTGCGTGCACTTGCTGCACATAAAGAACATTCCCCGTTCTTGGAACAAGAAGGAGTGCATTCCAGAAAGTTTTGTACTGTTTTCTCCAAAAGATAAAAGTCAGAGAGGAAGAGCTCCTAAATATGCTTTGAAACTTCTTTTTTTCCTGTACAAAGATTTCTGAGGGAATGCAGGATTGTTTTAATTCTGTGACTGTCAGGGGTCTTCCCCATGTTTTGTAAAAATTGAGGAAAACAAGGTTTTGGAGTTGTTCTTTCCCTTTTCGCGGCAGTATGTATATCCAGTCTGGGGGCAGAATAGCGCTCTGATTTTCCAAGTACCTTTGGAGATTTCTGGAAGTTGTTTTTAAGTGTTCCTTTGGCATAAAAGTTGAGACTCTGGCTTTGTTGATATTGTTACTGGTGAAAAGCAAGAAATTGCTTGGATCTGTGCCTTCAATGAAATAGAAAGGGAGCCAGGAAATGCACTGGCAGAACCACAGCATTGGACGGATCTGCCATGCAGCTCCGAACTAGAAAAAGAGGCCTCGGAACATGTGTGTGTGCCAGGAAAGAAAACTGCTTTATTGAAAGGTTAATTTTCAGATTAGTTTGGGGAAATTTGAGATAAATAAATGAAAGCAGACAAAAAACATAAGGCCTGGATCCTTTTTCCTGGGGTTTTCAGAAAATAGTCACTGCTTCCAGTGAAATGTTTTGACATTTTCAGCAGGGAGAAAATGTTAATTGTAATGTTATGTGTATGTGTTCTTAAAAGCACTTGCGGATAAATCTTTTATTCATTTTAAGAGTAATCAGAAAGTGAAGACACTATTAGAATGTTAGCTATGTTCATTACTCTTTATGGTCACTTTCTTGCTGTCCAGGATGTAGTGCTTCTTCTTCCTGATTCAAGTGTACTAATTTGGAGAACCTTCTTCTCCTTGTCTTACAGCTCAGTTGCAATTTCTCAAGGAGTCTTATTACTAAACATCCATGCAGTCAGCCTGGACTTCTTCCCTCCTTCTGTCTCATTTGTTGCCTGCTCTCTTCCCTTGGATCAGCAGCTCCATTTCTGTGCTTACAAAATCATCAGCACTCGGGACCCCTGGGTGGCTCCGTCAATTAAATGTCTGCCTTTGGCTCAGGCCAGGATCCCAGGGTCACAATCCCAGGGTCCTGGGATTGAGCCCCAGGTCTGGCTTCCAGCCCAGTAGGGAGTCTGCTGGTCCCTCTCCTTTTGCCCCTCCCCCTACGCATTCTCTATCTCTCTCACAAATAAACAAAATCTTTAAAAACAAAAAAAAATAAAATAAAATCATCAGCTTTAAAGACTCCCTTTTATGTCAATGGCCCACTGACTCAGAATATTGAATATGTGGGGCACCTGGGTGGCTCAGTAGGTGAAACCTCTGCCTTCAGCTCAGGTCATGGTCCCCAGGGTCCTGGGATCAAGCCCCGAGTCTGGCTCTCTGCTCAGCAGGGAGCCTGCTTCCTCCTCTCTCTATCTGCCTGCCTCTCTGCCTACTTGTGATAAATAAATAAATAAATAAATCTTTTAAAAATATATTAAATACATGTGCTACTGAGCTACTTAGTGGCCGGGGCTGGATCGACTTGTGGAACAGCAATCTCTGCTCCCACCGCCTCCCTGCTTTGCACTTAACAGATACCCCATAGGTATTTGTTGAATGACTGTCATTCATACCCTCCTTTCTCTGTCATATATCCCTGTCCCAGAATCCCATGTTGCAGTTGACTAGAGCTTCATTTCCAAAGAGGAGGTCTCACTGCTGAGTATTACAATATTACATTGTCTGTGGTCACTTAGGAGGGAAATACCAACAAGGTCGTACATTCATGTAACGGCAGGAACCCAAATGTAAATGTCACCACCTGAGTCCCAGCCCTGCAAACTGAGTCTCTGGAAGAAATAGAAAGAACCCCTAGCTGCAAAGAAAGCAGCCTTGGCCCTTACTGAACCATGATCTAGAACACACGCACAGAGTGGGTATACGCGTGGTCAACCACATGGAGGAAAAAACCTTTAGTAATGATCTTAGCAAGCAGTTAGGGTCTAATTTGATATTTGTTTGCATCTTAGTTAAAAGATATGGTGATTCTTACAGAAAATGCTCTTCCCTCTTAAAGATCACTGTCTTTAAACCTCAAGCATGTGAGTACTACTTAAATCACATTTAAGCTTGAAAATAATCTCAAAAGCAAATTTGATTGGAATAAAATGATAAATGTACACAGTGTCCCACATACCACCTCTAAGAGGGCTGTTTCCACAAAGGGAGGGAGGACCTGCCAGAATGGAGGGGGTTCTTCATTTAAGGGCACCAGCACATACTCTCTCTCCTGTGCTTATAAACAAAACATAAAAACAGAATGAGCAAAGCTAATTTAAGCTTTAGGTCTCATGTAGATTTGTGTCAACGATGTAGAAAATTATCTGCTACAAGGAAGAAAACAGAGCTCACTCACAGACACCAGAGGCATTTTCAGAAGTGCTTTTCCTTGGCACGTTTCTAAAACCTGTGGAACCTGTGTGTCATGAGGACGATGGTGGGGTCTTGCCATTAAAAGCCAATCGGTAACATTCAACAAACTTAACTACCAACACTCACATGACTAGATTAATGTTCTGGAGTCAGTCATCAAGCTCGTTATTGCTGGGATTTTCTCTGGGTCATGCTAATAAACCGGATTATTGATTTTAGGATTTTCTGTGTGTCCAAGGATATTCTCTAAGATGTCCTTACAAGGTTTCATGCTTAAGTTGTCAACCAAAATGACATCGCAATGAGTAATCATTTTCTAATCATGTTAAAAGGGGTTAAAAACGGCATATAAAATGCATCTTCCCAGCTTCAGAGGAGCAGGAGCCTTCTTGCTGTCACTCCTCCAGATGGGTGACGGTCATCCCTACCTGGGTGCCATCTTCCCCAGGAATTAGCTCCGTTCTCAGCTTAAGACCTTTGATAGTCAGAAATCTGCTTTCCAATATGTTTGAATGGCAGGAGAGCTCAAAAGACACCTCGATCCAAATAGGATTTTAGCCCGTCAGGTGCTAGTCCAAAGTAAAGCAGGCGGGGTGGCTGTGCTGCCCGTGGTGTTTATTCATCTTTCCTTCTCGCTTCATGCGTATGGATGGACGCTTCCCCATGTATATGCCCGGCTCTCAGGGCGTATGGGGCTGGTGAATGCATGCAGGGAGTGTGTGTATATGTAAAGTAGAAACTGAACCAGGGTCACAAAATGAACTACTGTATGCAAGAAGTATATGAAGTGCGCCCAGCTGCCGGCAGCAACTGCTACATGCAGGCCACTGATTATTACACGTATTTTGAAGATAGTGCAGGTTACAGTGGTCGCAACGCTCAGGCTGTGCCCAGTAACAACATATATATGGAACAGACCTGGGCAGTGAATCAGCCTTATACCTGTAGTTACCCTGGAAACATGCTGAAAAGCAAGGACTCTGATTTGGACATGGCCCTGAATCAATACAGCCAACCTGAGTATTTCACTGAAGAAAAGCCTACTTTTTCTCAAGTGCAGTCACCATCGTACTCTCAAAAAAAAGGTAGGGTCCATTTTACTTGAATTTGTTAAAAGTTTCTGTGTTTGTTTCCCTTGTGTTTCAAAGTTACGGTCTGCATCAGCTTTGTCAAGTCTTTGACTCTGAACGCTGAATGTTTGAAATTAATAACAGCAGTAAAGAGTGAAGTTGCTAGGTGATTGCAAGGGGTCGGTGAGCAACAGCATTTCCAGGCACTTTTTTCCAAGCATATGTGAGAGCTGGATTGAGTTGATTTTTTAAGCTGTGTGTATATGTATATATACATTGTGTGTGTGCGCGCACGCGTGCGCACGCATGTGTGTGTGTGTATATATGTGTTGCCCAAAATTAATATGGCCAGTTTCTTTGCTAAAGAAAATATGTAAAAGGCTTCCCCCTCGGTGGATAGGCACTGTGGCTTTTGAAGTGGGATAATTCTCCCCAGTTCAGGTTGAGATTAAAAACTCCTTTGAGTGTTTGTTCATATTTCAAATTAAAAGTTTATTTTAGTTAACTAATAAAATATTTTAGTGATCTCTTTAATGGTAATATAATGTTGATATGTCAGATTTTATAATTGTTCATCTTTATATGCTTACTGATCCCTGAAAACTATAAACAATCTACTTGTGAGTATATTAAGGTATAAGAATATAAAACTCAAAAGGGAACTAATGTGCTTTCTATTGCCATTTGTCCCTAGAGTTTTGCTTGTCTGGAATCATGTCAAATGAACTCTTTAGGAAATGAGAAGTATCGTTCAAAATATCCACAGTGGAAACAAGTATAATATCCGTTTATTTTAACAGACACTGTGGCTTTACAATGCTGTGTAATTTTCTATCAATGGAACATTTCTTCTATATCAAAAAATAAAACAAGAGAAGCAAGCAGGTGGTATTCAGGGAACTTAGTAGCATCTGCCAGATATTTTGGAAATAGCTTAAATTCTATTATATTCTTGAATATGCCAGAAACTGTTTTTTTTCTGTGTACGATCTACAAGATATTGCATAGGAAACCAAATTTACAGATTTCTATAATTTGCAAAAATATGATGTCCATGGATCCTCAAAGGTGAATTTCTCTGTAAAATTATCTTAAAACAGAATATGGCTTGGTTGATTATGGTTCTTATAAAAATTAACATTTGCTCTTCTTAATGTGGCTCTGTATTTAAGAGCTGCCTGTTTTGAGATCAAAATTAAAAAAAACAAACAAACAAACAAAAAAACCCACAAAAACCTCAAAGTGAAACTCTAGTTTAGTTGTTACTGTAGACTGTGTTTGGATTTTCTGTGCTGTTCTCCACCTTCCAAATATGAAGTATGAACGGAATCACAACAGAACACATATTGAGTTTCACACATTTCACACATTTAGTTTCACATCCTCTTGAAGAATATCAGAATTTCTCTCATTTATTACAAAGGGCACACCACAGAAATCCCCTAAAGGGAACATCTGAGATAGACCAAATGTGTGCTTTCTATTTCTATTTAGTATTACACTTAAGAGTAATTATCTTTGAAAAGAAGAAGTTAACATTGCTTCATTAGACACGTCTGGACACGCCTCTCACGGTGTTATGGGATCGCAAGATAATACTCATGCCTATCTCTCTATTTGGGGCATTCTGCTATTCTTAAAAATTCCTGCAAAACTTTTCAGGCTTTTTTACTTTTTTTTTCTTTTGTTTTTTCATGATATTTTCTTCAAGCAGTGCTGGAGAATATTTGCTCCTAAAACGTTAAAACAGAGATTCTTTGGTAATTAATTTGACGCTTGAACTAGAGGCTAAGACACATTATATGCATATATTGATGTAATTTCCCAAAGCCATATGCCATTGAAAGGCCAGGGCCACCTGCCAAACTCACTAAATCAAAGCAGGCAAATATTCTTAAATGCGCCATTATTTACTGTTACAAGTCTTTAAGTAAATCCCAGTAAAACTAAACCCAGCTGTTAACTGTCTCTTAGGACAAAAGGTCGTACCCAACACGTTTATCCATATTGATCCATTATTGATTTTTGTTGTTGTTGGAGGACATCAGTAGTATCTTCTTAAGGCAAAATTAAGACTATAAACAGGTGTTCAGTGGGGCAGGCCTCATTATTCCGATTGGATTTTTATCTATTTTCATGAAATCCATCATTGTTTCATCTGGGTCTGTTGCTGTCACTGTAGCGCTTTAAACTCTTCAATAACACAGCTGTCTTAACTTTGTCAATTTTTTTTCCTTAAGGATGGCTTATTCTTTAGCCTTTAATTGGAATTTTCTAGTGTATAGAAAATGATCATAATCTTGTAAAAAAAATGTACTGTAAGTACACATAGATGAAATAAAGGAAGACTACAGAACCCAATGTCAAGACTAGTTATCTTAACAGTAGTCTTTAGAATGACTTTGAGTCCTCTTAGTATTGTTTTTGTGTGGGTTTTTTTTTTTAAGATTTTATTTATTTATTTGACAGATAGAGATCACAAGGAGACAGAGAGGCAGGCGGGGGGTGGGGGGGAAGCAGGCTCTGGCTGAGCAGAGGGCCCGATGTGGGGCTTGGTCCCAGGACCCTGGAATCATGACCTGAGCCGAAGGCAGAGGCTTTAACCCACCGAGCCACCCAGGTGGCCTGTTTTTGTGTGTTTTTATGTTTGTAGCCAGGAGGGAGAAATATTAGCAAGTTCCTGAAGCATGGAGGGCATGAACGAAGAGTCAGAATTCAGTTCATTGAACCGAATTTAAGCTAAAATTTCAAGAATTAGGGTGGGGTACAGAGCCAGTATCATTTTCACTTTGAGGGAAGGTGAAATGCAGAATGTAATGTCTGTCTTTTTTTTTTTAATATAGAAGATGAGAAAAACACATTTTTAATTTTTAAAAGTTAGAGACAAATAAAAAGAGCCCTAGCATCACTCAGATACAAGCTCCTTATGTTTATGTCTTTCAAGTAACCTCACCTTGATTTGTTATATGAAAATCAGCTATCACAGCCAGTTCTGATCACTACTTTCACCTTAGCCCCTAGCTCAGGAGGAAGGGAAGTGTTTGGAAATCAGCTGGAGGCAGAGGGAATCGGCAACCAGTGTGTTGTGTCTTCTCCTTTGTGACCATAGTTCCCACATAGTTAAAAGTCAGTATCTTTTTCAATACGTTTCTTTTCTTTGCGGGGAGAGAGAGGGGGTTGCTAGCCATTTCCATAAAAAATTCCAGTCACATTCCAAAGTCCCCCAACAGCTTAAGACTGGCTTCCCTGCAGGTGGCTTTGCCAGTCAGCCTCTGGGTCTGTTTAAATAGAATTCCCTGGAGTGTCTGTCCTCTGCAACCCCATCCATGGGATTCTTTGCTTGACCTTCGATGCACCATCTTTACAGGAATTGCACATCCAAAAAATCTGTAGTGCGTTTGCATCAGAGCTGGTTATCATGTCCAAGAGAATAAGAAATTCCTGTTTTTCTGAGTCCAGATCAAGGAGATGGGGTCCTCTTCAGTTTGGGTTTTGATAGCACGTGTTCTTGTTCTAAAGCTGCGCTATTGGTGGTCCAGAGAGAAATATTAATAACCAAAGCAGGAACTGCACCTCAAACTGTCCGTTCTGACTCTGTCTTCGGCTGCCCCTCTGTCTCAGGGACAGGAATCCAATGTATGTGAATAATCGTGTAAACATTAGAAATGGAAATTAAATGGTAAGGTGAGCGATGTTTGAAGTGACCCACATCAAGATGACTGGATTAAAAAAGAGAGTAAAGCCCCAAAGAAATATGATCTCTAATCAGAATTTCCTCAGCCTCTTTCAAAGTCAGAGAACGGATGCTATACAGTAGAGCTGGACATGGGACAGTTCCAAAGTCTGCTCAGAAAAAAAAAAAAAATGTTCCGAGAAATAGGTACCCTTAAGCTCTAGATTCACACTCAGTCTCTGGAGAGGCAGGCAGGAAAGAAACCCAAAAAAGGGGGTAAGATTCATGAGTCTCCCAACCACACAATCTCTTCCAGCCACACACCTAAGGATGAGATGATTGCACACTATTTCCATTTCTTTTCTCAACTTTTCCCTCTCCTTCCCTTCTTGCCCCTCTTCTTCCTCTTTGTCTCTCCTGCCCCCCCACTTTCCCTTGACTTCTCCCCCTCCCGCATTCTTTCTCCTTCTGCCCCTCTCTCCCCGTCTCTTCTCTCCCCCTCTAGTTGAATGTGTTTAATTTAAACACATACGATTAGTCTACCCAATCCACTAAGTGTTGTAGACATTATGTCTTTAAAATATAATACTTGAGAAGTTCATGCAACTGAAGATTCTTCTATAATGCCTATGTAATTGTAGGGATTCTGGCGTAAGGTTAGGATTTCAAATTAGACACTGCCACCCATGTACTATTAAGAGATAATATCACTCCAGAAAACAACAGAACCATTTTTTTTTTTAAACACAAAATGCATTTGCTGCTAAAAAGGTTAAGTAAAAGTGCGTCCTCTCAGTATCTAGAACTGGAAGCAAAGTAGGGAACAGTTGTAGCTTGCAGACCTTGTCCAAGCACAGACAAAAGCATGAGTTAACTTTTCTGTCCTTTTCTTGACAAGGGTTAGGTACCTGCCTTGTCAAAGGCACATCCTCCAGAAATTTCACTGGATTCACTAACCTTATCCTAGAGCACCCGCTATCATTCCTCACGATGAAAGCTAATGTCAGTAGTCCAAGGCATAATGAGAACCTGAAGTCAGATGACTGCCAGGCTTGTGAAGGACTGTTGGTGCCATTTATTTCTCGCATGTGGGGTTATATCTGCCACCTTGCATCCCTTGATGAGTAAATACTTTCCCACAAACTCAAAGCTTTTTTTCGTAGCACTCAGTATCCAGGTGCCTTGAGTCTGAGGTTCTGTTGCTTCCCACTCTAGTCTAGCTTTTATGACCCCTATCTTCTTGTACTCATACTAAGAACCAGTGCTCACTTAGTGTCTGTATTCTTCCTTTTCCAGACCCTCATGAAGGCTGAACTTCCGTGCGCTGTCCTTGGTACCACCCTCATCTCCACTCCCTCTGTACTGTACTAGCTGCTTTAGAGAATTTCCTGTTCTGCTGGAGATGTGTGCTTTTGAGTGGCCACCCCACCCCCCATCTGCAGATACTTCCTGCTGTACTGTGCTGTCCTCTTCTCTCCACGGTCACCCCCCTTCACAAAGCCTTCTTTGAATTCCAGTCACTTAGTGGCTGTGATACCTGCCCTCCACACCCACAATGGGGCTCCTCTTTAAAATTCCAAACCCTTTTCCATGCCCTGTTAGATCAAACACTAACACCACCAACTCTTCTTTACCCACAGGGAAGATTCTGGCTTCCCTGCCCTAAAGGGAAATTTTGATTCTGGCTTTGTACTTCTGCCCATACTCTCTTTTCCAGAAATCTTGGCCGATTTCTCCATGTGCCCCTCCCTCTGCCATACTCCCCTGAACTAGTGATGCTTTTTCTAACTACCAGCTACTGCCCGCTATACTCCAGTATGTGCCCTGCCATTCTCAGCCCGTATCACCTCAGGTCACTTACTCAGCTCAGAACCCACCATCTTCTTCTATTTAACCAGCACCACATTCTCTCCAACACCCAGACTCCCAACTGGCCCCGGCTTCAAAAACAGGTTTCCCTTGTTTTATACAATAGTGCTGAATCATTCCTGTAAACCACCTTTAAAATTTTTTTATATAATCTGTATTGAACCAGAGTTTCTTGACCTTGGAACTATGAACATTTGGGGTCAGATGATTGTTGTGGAGGCTGATCTATGCCTTGCAGGATGCTTAGCAACATTCCTTGCTTCTATGCATTATATTTCAGTAGCACACAACTGCTCTGTCCTGTTATGATAATCAACAGTTTGTCCAGATATGTCTCTCTGGAGTGAAAATCACCCTGGTTGAGAACCGTTACATTAAAAGAACATAATATTAAGAGAACATCTGAAGTCAGGGATCTTTTTGGAATGTGAAAATCCCTCCTCATTTTTCATATTGAAAAGTCTAGATTTTTATATACCAAATTGTTTCAAAATGGAGTGCACTTGAACATATACATACATGCAACATAGTACTTACATATATGTGTTATAGATCATTCCTATAGTCTAGACTTGGGTTCTCTTCCTCACATATGCTTATTTATGTAAACTCTAGCTTGATGATAAGCACCGTGCAGGCAATCACCTGCTTCACTTCACACTCTGTGAAGTGCTCATCTATTAGGACAGCAGGGTATATCTGCACACACACCAATAGAACTTTTAACAACCATGATGCTGTCCTGATGACAAATGGGAATGTTCCTTCCCTTCATCAAGGGAAGAAGGCCTGACAGTCCATGTTTTTAGAGCTATAACCCTAAATCTCATTCTGAATGGATTTTCAGATAAAGAAAAGGCACCCATTTTTTTTCTCAAACATGCAGGATCTGAGATAACTGTGGGAACCTCTGTATAAGCCTAATGCCATAAGCTGACTTCGGGGCAAAAAGAGAGGCAACTAGTACCCATTTCTGGTGACCCTTTCTGCCCCCCCCCATTCCGCACTCTTCTAATACACTTTAATTTCCTGCTTTCCAACCCATACCTTCTTTAAAATGGGAAAAGACCTCATTAGTACCAGGGTTCTAAAACTCCAATGCCTACAAGTGCCAGAGAGCTGATAGGAATCAGAGAGAGCCACAGTTGTTTAATAAGGACTGCTTAATTTAAACTTTTCAACCAGCACACATATTGTATGTATGTTACATGATAAGAAACATTTTTTTTAAAGACCCCACCTATTTATTGAGAGAGAGACAGTGAGAGAGAGCACGAGCGAGGAGAAGGTCAGAGAGCGAAGCAGACTCCCCATGGAGCTGGGAGCCTGATGCGGGACTCTATCCCGGAACTTCGGGATCATGACCTGAGCTGAAGGCAGTCGTCCAACCAACCGAGCCACCCAGGCGTCCCGATAAAAAACATTTTTAACTTTCATAAAGAAATTTATTCTCTCTCCTTTTCCTTGAATTACATTTGACAAAAATTAAAAATCTGTGAAATATTTCTTTACTTATAAAAAGACATAATGCAAGCATAAACAAACATAAATGACAAGTGACAATTAGCTGTAGAGTTGGGTCACAATAGGAAGTGGTAGGGACTGTAGTAAATTCAAAAGTATGTCTCTTTCTTAGGAGATGTGCGGCCCTTCTCAGTTCAGTTGATTGTCACCCTGTGAGAATTTGGGCTCACTATTGCCAAGTCTTCTGATTTTCCACATGAAGCAGGAAATCTGGATTTCACCTGAAATGTCCCAGTTTTAAAAGCTGGCTGAGATTTTTAAATACTCTGCAATTGAAACACTGTGGACTGCCAGTGTATTTGCCCCTTTGATTAAAATTTTGACTGAAACCCATTATGCCAGTCTATTCCCTTTCCTAGTGATTTGCATCTTCAAGAGTTTTAGTTCTAATTATGGACTGAAAGGTTATGTCAGCTACTAAAAACTTGGATCTACAAGGACAGGGACAAGGAAGTTTAGCTAGTGACTTGTGCAGGAAACTGAATTATGTCCAGACTTAGGCCTAAAAATGAATATATCTTAGTTTCAGGAGTTTCTGAGTCCGAAAAAATAGTCTGAAACTTGCTTTGCCCCCCTTTTCTGCCCTAAGACATCCAGATGGTGGAAATCCAGAGTCCCTTGTCATCACGTCCTCTCTCCTTTTCTGAATTAATACCTCTGATCTAGTGCTCATTCTGTTTCCCTTGTTCTCCCGCATCCCCAGTGTTTTAGAGTTGGGAGACTTAGGACTCCATGTCTTCCATCCCCCGGAAGCAAGGGCTAGCCAGCCAGGGGACAAGGTAGAAAGCAAAGATGCTCAGTGATTCCATGAGGTAGTAGGGACATGGAAAGATGGCTCCTGTTCTGAGGAAAGGTTTGGTGAAATGGGAGCCTCTGGGGCAGCTCTGCTGGAAATCTGCAGACAGCAATGCAAAATACCTTTAAAGTTAATGCAGTTTCAGGTTTGTACCCAGTGTCTTACACATTAGGGCCATGCATGTTTGTTAAATAAATGGCTGGCTGGGTGGGTGGATGGGTTAATACAGTGTTTCTCAGAGAGTTACAGTTAATTTGATGCAAAACTTGGTACATAATAGTAATAATTAAGTGTAAAAGAAATCAGCATTAGTGTGTTGGGAAAAGGCTAAGAGATGAGCCATTCAGGATTTTTTACATATATAAAGAGACTACAAGGAAAGAAGATGCTAGTGGGGGAGGGGGACTTAAATCGTAAGAATTGAGAAAGTTCAATATAAAACTGAAAGAATGACTAAACATACTAAGTATTTAACTTTCTTAAGGGTATTGATATACAGTCTCATCTGATATCCTGACCCAAACTACTCGGGATTCTTTGATGGCTCTAAATTGATAGTTCTGCAAGACGAATCAGCAACATGGACCTCTCTGAACTGCCCAAAGTATTTCTGACCATCAGTGATAACCACCACTCCTTTTAGATAGTTTTGCTTGGCAAGGGGTCCTATACTGAAGGTAAGATCAGCCAGATTGGAAATGGTCCCTGAACTCAGCTCCTCTCCCTTCTGCTAGATTTACCTTCCTAGGCAGCACCTTCTACTTTACATCTACTATCAAGATCGATCTGCCTTATGTTCTATTCCCTAAGCATTGTGTATTTGCGAAGGTGACAAGAGGTGCCAGTACTTCTTCTCCTGGGACCTGAGATGATGTTGTAATTCACTCAAGAGAATTAAACTAGACAGCCTTCTGATTTTATTCATATATGGGAAAGCCTTGAATCTAATGCAAACCAAGAAACCAGTTTACTGCCTGTTGCATGATTCCTGGTGTAAATATGCACAACTTTCCCCTTCTACATACCAAGTCCCTCTGAGAGTCAATTTTTTAAAGTAATGTTAAGCTACAACATGAATAAACCTTGAAAACACTATGCTAAGTTAAAAGCCAGTCACAAGAGACCACAATATCCTTCTAGAAATATCTAGAATAGGCAAATCTGTAGAAACATAGATCAGTGGTTGCTTAGGGTAGAGGGGGTGAAAAGGCCAGAAGGAAGAGGAGTGACTTTTAAAGGCTTTGGGTTTCTTTGGGGGATGATGAGAATGTTCTAAAATTGATTGTGGTGAGAATTTCACAACTCTGTGAATAGAAAAAGCTATTGAATTGTATGTTATGTGAATTATATCTTAATGAAGCTGTTAACAAATACGACGGGGAAATGTTCGTAATATTTGACCATGTCATCCTATCTCACGTGCAGGATAATACTTGGAAATTAAGCAGACATTGCCAAGTGTCAAATAAAAAAAATAATCTCCAAGTACTCGTTGAACAAACAAATGGAGTTTGTTTGCCTAATAATATGCTTGATAAAGTGGCAGCATTGTTTATTGGTCTAAAAAACAAGATATCTGAGCGTGTAAGTGCTGGCAAAAACATATCACCCTTGGATTATCACATACTGACAGGGGACTTAATTGTTTTCTGGGGTGTTATTAACCATGTTTCCCCAAGAGTCACTTGGGATAATTTGCAGATGCAATTCTCAGATGAGCTGCGTGGCTTCCAGAGTTGTATTTCTCATGTTTGTTTCTAGACAGAACCAAATACTGACATTCATTTAGTGTCCCTTCCTGGTAACAAAACTAGCGCTATACATGCATTTTCCTTAGCAGGGCATATTTAGCCAGCATATGGCTCATTTGTAACCATGAGAAAAGTAAAAGATGGGGACACAGAAACTAGAAGAGCAAGAAATGGTTAAGTTCTCTGGGAGAACTAGTTAGCATGTGATAATGTCAAATAGATTCAGCAATCTTAAACGAATCTTCACCTACCTATTAATTATGTGTAGGATGTTACTCCTTGATGGATGTTATTTAATGATGAATAATGGACTTAGGCATGATAATTGATGTATCATTGCCTGTGGTGACTGTTTGGGTAAATAAGATAGTTCTGATTATTTTAGAGAAAAGGAAGATATGGGTGGGGTATACTAGTATGACCATATAAGCAACTGTAACCAACTTAAGTAGATGTTTCTGTAAAAGTCATAATAATTTCACTAGAGACATAATAAATTGTCTATTCATCTAACCACCAAGAAGATAATCTAGGAGAAAAAGGAGAACAAACCAAACCACCCATCAGACTAGCAGTCAGAAAATTGAAGGAGCCTATTCCACTCACAGATTGAATTACCATTGGATTCCAGGGTTCACAAGAACCTAAAGGTCAAACAATTCAAACATCTATGTAAATTGTTGACTACAGGAGGAGGAAATTTCCAGTATCTTACTGCCAACATCACTGGTGAGAGCAGGCAAGTCATGAGATAGAGTGAAAAATGGTGAGGGACCTGAATCTATCTTAACTCTGGTTAATATTCTCTGGCCTTCCCAAGTCATGTCCCATAAGCAATATAGTGTCCAACCATGTTGCAATTGGTTCCTGAATATGAGAAGGAAGTGCCCTTATCTCTCTTTCCCTTATCTCTGCTGTGTGTACCTGATACCAAGAACTGAAAACTCCTCACTCTGATCAACTATACATAAGCTCTACATATAAGAGTTCAAGAGATAGTTTTCCTGACATGGATATATGTATTCCATCCACCTTTACTAGAAAGGTGTGCATTTTAATAATTAGGTTACTTCATTGCTTAAAAGTTACTTTGTGTTTTGTAAGTCTGTGTTTCAATGCTACACACAAACACATATGTACACACTGTCACACATACTAATCCAAGATTAAGAAACACCAAAATGCTACAGTGGTTATCTCTGTGGTGGAGAGTTGACAGGAAAACCTGCTTTTTGTTCATTTATGTCATTTATTTTTTCTATAATGAACTGTATTACCTGAACAGGAAGTCTTCTCAAAGGGTTTCCCTTTGTAATTCTGGATATAGACCTATCCCAGGGCCTATACCTATATTATGTGCAGAAGATCTGTTACTGTCTTTTTTCACTACACTGAAAGCTTCCCCAAGAATGCAAAATTAGCCATCTTTTTCTTTAAAGATTTTATTTATTTATTTGACAGAGAGAGACACAGCGAGAGAGGGAACACAAGCAGAGGGAGCAGCAGGCAGAGGGAGAAGCAGGCTCCCTGCTCAGCGAGGAGGGAGCAGGGAGCCCGATGTAGGGCTCAATCCCAGAACCCCAGGATCATGACCTGAGCCAAAGGCTGATGCCTAACTGACTGAACAACCTAGGTGCCCCCCAAAATTAACCATCTTTAGATCCTTAGCACATTGCCTGGCATAGTATACCCATATGAATGTTTGTCAAATGGAGCCATTCTCTTTTATTTCCTTCATTGCTTTGTTTTTGTATGAACAGCTTTATTGAAATATATTCCACATACCATGGACCTCACACACTGAAAGTGTACAAAACACATCCATGAAAAATGGTTTTCATTCAGTGGCTTTAGTATGTTCAGAGTTGTGCAACCATCAACACTATACAATTCCAGAACATTTTCATGAAAAGAAACTTTGTACCCATTAGCAGTTACACCCCATTGCCCCCTCCCTCCAGGCCGTTTCATCTACTAATCTAATTTCTTTCTCTATGAATTTACCTATTCTAGACATTTCATAGAAATGAACTCATACAATATGTGGCCTTTCATGTCTGGCTTCTTTTCTTAACATAATGTTTTCATTTCTTAAAGGTTCATCTATGTTGTAGCATGTGTCGTTACCTCATTCCTTCTCATAGCTGTATAATATTCAATTGTATGAATGTACTGCCTTTTGTTATCTATCATTTGATAGGCATTTGGGTTGTTTTCATCCTTTGGATGTTATAAATAATGCTGCTTTGAACATTCATGTACAGTTCTGTGTGTAGACACATATTTTCAGTTCTCTTGGGAACACACCTAGGAGTGGAATTGCTGGGTCACATGTAAATTTATGTTTAACCTTTTGAGGGACTGCCAAACTATTTTCCAAGGCACATTTTACATTCCCACCAGCAATATATAAAGGTTCAGATTTCTCAATATGCTTACCAACTTTTATTATTGTCTGCCATTTTTATTATAACCATCCTAGAGGATGTTAAGGGGTGTCTCATTGTGGTTTGGGCTTTGCATTTCCTTGTGGTGATGTTCAGCATCTCTCATGTTCTTTACTTCACCTTCACCCTTTCTTCTCTTGTTGAGGAATGACCAGGACTGGAAATACAAGATCTCTATTTCCTACACATGTACTTACCAAGGGAAGAAACCATGCCTTCCTTGTTTTTATATTCTCAGCACCAAGCACAGTGCTAAGTGCATAGTACATGCTAAATAAATATTTTCTGAATTTATGAATAGATGAATGATTGAATAAACACACAAATCATTCCAGTCCCCTTTTTTTCTCTCCAGATCCCTCCCCAAAATCCTCTTTTTAAAAATGTTTGATGGAAGTTTTGAAACTCTTGAAGTGAATTCAACAGATGACTCATGGTTTGCAGGATGTAAAAGTAAACTAAGAAAAGCTGTGATATTTAAGAAGATAATCCTGTACATTACCAGATCTCACTCTGAAGTCATTCGTCTCCCTCCCAAGAGAGGCCATTTTTCTAAAATAAAGTCTGAGCGAAGTAATTTCTAAGAAACTGTGAAAAGAACTCATTTTCTTCTGTTTTCTTTGTGAAATTTTTTTTTGAAATGTAAGCCTTCTGTGACCTAGTTTAATAAAAGATCTGTGAAAATGTCATGGTAAAGCATACAGCAAGTCATCTGTCATTTCAACATGGCTAATCTGTATTGAAACCAGTAAGAGTTTACCATGTCAAAGAACTTCATAGGGAGCCATGGTCAGGGAAAGGAATGATTTTGTTTTCTCAGCCTTTCCCTTCTCCAAATCCCAACAAAGCAGACCTTGTTTTGATTTCTGCACTCATTTAAAGACACGTGCTTCAAATATATATATATATATATATATATATATATATATATATACCCATGCTGCAGTAGTAAACCACTGATAGCATATGAAACTGAATTTGCCCTTTAGAATCAGTTTTGTGTTTGGGCATTTTCTACAAGTGAAGGGGAAGAGGCAAAGACCAGTGGGAAGTAGGCTGCTTCTGTTTTGTTTTTAAACTTTAGTTTTCTGGGCCAAGGAATTTAAACTAAGAAACCAATAGTACACTAACAAAGAGAGTTATTATAGTTGGATTTTTTTTTCTTAATAAATAGACCCATCATTATTTCACATCACCCAGAATTCTTGGGTTTTATGTCATAACAGCACAAGTTTGAAAAAAAAAATTTTTAGATGGCTTTGTTCATTGTACTTAAAAATTGTCTGTTTTTAGAAAATGACAAGCATTGCTTATACTGGAAGTTAGGAGATCTGATTAGAAGATCTCCTCTTTAATTTCCAGTGTGACCCTCAGGAAGACCAAGCAAAACTCTGAAAGCCTGTTCGCCTCAGAAGTACTTGATGATCTCCAAGCTGTACAAAGTTTTCTGATTTTATTGCATGGTGCCTTGATTCCAAAGTGGATCCAGTCTTCTAAGAAAAAGTTCTGAAATAAGGCTTGCAAAAGAGATTTTGTTCTCCAGAACCTAAGCACTCCAGATGTCTCAAATCTTGGCCTCTCCCCATGATTCATTGGCTTCAGCAGCCTTCAGATGTATTCCTACCTGCACAGTAAGAATGATCACACCCATTTCTAAGGCATTCTGAAATCTTGGGCCTACTATCCAACTCTGTATGTGTGACAGAAGGTAGCAGATAAGTATAAGATATGGAGGAAGAATATGAAGTCATGGGAAAACTTCAAATTTTTCTTGTTATATATTTTATTTACCTTTGATATTTAAAACTAAATGATCACAAGATGGAAACCCTAAAGCAAAAATTGGATTAAAGTGTATAAAACAATTTGGTCCTGCCTCTTCCTTCACATGCCTTACCTCCTGGCCTCCTTTTATCCTCCGCCAACCTACGATGTGTCTTTGACTTTAGTGTGATATTTTCTGCTCACATTCCTCTTTTTTCCTTCTTCACAGGGTACATCCCCAGTTATTTAGACAAGGACGAGCTATGTGTAGTGTGTGGTGACAAAGCCACCGGGTACCATTATCGCTGCATCACGTGTGAAGGCTGCAAGGTAATTGCCCTGAGACCAGTGAGCTCCGAGCTCACCCAGCTCTAGTGTCTCCCCCAGGATTCCACTAAAATACAACATGAAGTTTAAGTTCAAATTAGAACCAGATTCCACCACTCACAGCCTGTGATCATCCAGGACCTTTGTGTGGCTGTCCTCCTCCATTTTTGACATGTTTAAGAATGGAATTTATTTTTTTTTCCTAAATCAACAATGACTAAATGAATTTGCATGAGTTTAATGTCTGGTTTTTAAGACAGGGAGAGAACTAATAAGATGAAAAGAAATTAATATTTTCACTGTGAATTTAAAAATGCATAGATATTTTATAATATATTATCCCAAGAAATAACCATTTCTCCTCCTGTTTTATCTCCAGTGGTTGAGGAGACAGAATGTACTCTACCACATGCTATTAATCTGAGTAAATATGCTCATTTTTGCTATTTTTTAATGTACTCACTTATAAGGGTTCCATTAGAGGATATCTTTGAGGTTACTTAGATTCAATTATGTTCTGAAATTATCCAAATTGGCTTTCTGCACAGCCTTCAGCCAGTAAGTAAATTCTGGGCATCCATCAGCTAATTTTATGTTCTACAGACCCATCTACAGGAGACACTTGACAAGAATACACCCGTGATCAACAGTTCACTTCCCGAAAGTGAGCCTAAATTCGCCTACTTACACTCTTCATCATCAAAATTAAGATGAGCTTCCCAGCAAATATCTTTTGGTCCAACAACCTAGCCTAGAAAATACAGTCTACTATAAAAATAAATAAAGCTCAACCCAGTGCTAGATCCAGCATTCGGCTAATGTTTTATAAATGAGGAAGTATAGTAAGCCAGGGGGAAAACTTCTTAAATGTTTACTTGTTGTGGGGCGCCTGGGTGGCTCAGTGGGTTAAATGTTTACTTGTTAAATGTTTTATTTACTTTTTTATTGCTTCTCGGCCTTTTGACTGAGATCAAGTGAAATTTTTTATTTACTTTTATATTTAAAACCAAATGATCCCAAGATGTAAACCCGAAAGCACAGATTGGATTAAACTGTATAAAATGATTCAGTCTTCCCTCCTCTGTCACCCACCTCACCTCCTCCTCTTTCTTCCCCTCCTCCAAATACCCCCATTTCCTCCCTTGACCCTAAACCCCAAAAATCAGCATAGTAGCTTGGTTTCAAGGTAAGGTGCCCATTTCCCTAATGGAAGACTTTCCGTGCAAATTCCCTAGTTTTTATGCATGAAATTAGAAAACACTTAGTGGAAGCCTGCTAGAAGTGTTGAAATGGAATCAATGGAGTCACTGGAATCAGGGCACATCAGGACGTTTCTAAGTTCCCAAAGCCCTATATCTGCAAGACTTTTGTAATGTGTTGTAGTGTGCTCTCATTCATCCAGACCCCTTTGATCTGGAATTTGTACCTTTTAACAATGACTGTGCCAAAGATTGCTATTACACCCATGAAAATAATGTCTTAAGGAGTTTAATGGAAGCAAATAAAAGTAAGTCCTGATTATTTATTAATTGGGGGCCTTGCAGACTGTCTCTTAAAAGCAGTTTTATTGGCTTGATTTGAAAGTAATAACACTGCATTACTTTCGATATACTCTCTCACTCTGAAAGCTCAGTAATTCAAATGGAACTTTTTTCTACATTAGCCCCAATTCATAAAGCTTTTGCCTACCTGATTATGCAGGATTGAGATTCTTTCAAATCAGTTCCTAATGGCAAATTCTTAATTCTGGGAGAGACCCTAATGAAAATTCCATTTAATATACTCAACTCCCAAAGTGACTCTAAAGACCAAATGTGCTTGACAGAGAACTTCATTCTTATTAGTGACTGACTTAAGCAAAGGGACAATCAAGCCTATTTCCATATACCTGCTTCATGTCTATCTTCATGACAATCAAGAAATCCACTAGCCTCTTTTTCCAAGATCACAAGATGTTTGGGGCCTGATTCAATTAAGGTTTGCCTAAAAGAAGAACTCATATAACAAAAAGCTAGATTTTTTCAGCCTCTTTCCCTTTATCTCATATCAGAATCCTATTTCTAGGATTGCCTCCATCATAAATCAGAAAGCAGTTTTCCCAGGGTAATTATGCAGATCATGCATTTAATATAAAGACAAAGTATCTTGGAAAAAACAATGGAGTTTTTCAAATGAAACACAGTTTTTAGGAGCGGCCAAAGATGAAAAAGGTTATGTTTCACATACTGTTTATTCAAACGTACATTCTGAAAATAATTCTACCCCACACTCGCAGTGTATATGGGGAGAATCTTTTTTGCCCATTTTTTCCCTGAAGACAGCAAAAATCTTTTATTGCTGTTTGGTCTGTTTTGATGAGTCGGTTTTTGTACATCTTTTATAGAAAGAATGTTGATACTTCCCCACAACAAACTATTTTTGTAAAAAAGACTCATAGCTTTTAGCAGCTGCCCAAATATTGACACTCAGCTATTTATCACACTAATCAGAGCATCCTCTCAGACCACTAAGAAGTGGATCCAGTTCTCCAAATGCAGAGAAACATGTCTGATGTTGATCAATAAAAGTAAAACCTCTCCTCACCAAAAACATCATCAATGAAATATATGGCCTTATTGAGTCCCTAGGACATGTCTTTTGTTAGCTCACCTCTAAAAAGAATTTTGTAGGTAGAGTATATTAAATATTGTCTATTTGATTCACTTCCAGAAGTTAATTTTTGTCACTTTTTAAAATTCAGGGATCTAGCATCTTTACATTTACTTATATGAAGTGATCCCTCATCATATGTCAAATATGTTTTTATTATAACTTAGGAGAAGCCAACGTCTTAAAGGAGATTTGGTCCATGAAGCCCCCAAGTCATCAGAGAGAAACCACAGAAAAGATGATACTATGAATAGCAAAGCCTGTACCCCAATACCTTTCTCAACATAAGCAAAGTATAAATTATTTGACTTATTCCATTTAAAAGTTCACAGAGTAGCCTTTTTGGGAAAATGAAGGCTACCCCATTGTCTGGTATACCACAGCTCCTTCTCCCCTTAACATTGTCAGACTCATCAGTATGCTCCACACCCCCTTCTAAAACACAAGTCAGCATCAGAGTATGTGTGAGAAAAGGGTCTCCCCGACAACTTTCCTATCCTCCTAGCAGCACACATTCTCCCTGAGGCCCCGGACTTTCGTGCTGCCACCTCTAGAGAAGCTCTGCTTCCTCCAGAAGGAGGTATGCTACCCAGCCACTCTCCTCTCTGTCTGTGACACATGTCTTCTCACCAGGAATCTCCAGGTTGCTTTGCTCTCTGGGCAGGGATGATCCAGGAAGGGTAGACTGGAGAGAGGGCAGCAGAAGGAGGGAAGGGAGGTTCACAGGGCAGCTTATCCTTCAGCACTGTGGCATGCTCTGTCATTCACGCTCTAACAGAATGTGCCCACCTTGAATACCCAGAGAAAGACCGCCAGCATGACAGAGCTGCCCACGTGTGACAGAGTGAATCTTAGAACATGATAGCAAAATCATTCAAACCAAAGGACATAAGTGTTTAAGGATACAAAACCCAAAAAATAATGGGGGCAGTTTTCCTGTTAGAACTTGAATAGAAATGTTAAGGGATTTGCACAGATGCCCCCAAATCAAGTCCACTAGTTTCAGTCATGGCTGTCATTTTTCTATTTCATCCTGCTTTGCCCTATATAAAATCTTACGTTTGACCTTTTCATTATAAGGTCTTCTGGGTGAGTGAATATGCAAGTGGTATATGTACATAATCAAAGCCAAGGAAAGTTAAACAGGATCATACAAATTTGGGCTTAATCTAGGCCAGCTGGTATGTCAGTCCCTATTTCTGTAATAAAGTTAGAGGTCCCTTTAAGCTTTAGTAGACAATATCCTTCAACATTTGTTTTTCCCTTGTGAGTCTACTAAAACAGAACAAAGGTTGGGGGGGTGCTATTTAAAATCTGTTCATCTAAAACATTTAAATAATATAGTAAAATTGGATTCAGTTCATATTATATAAGCAGTTAGGTAAATAAGACTTGGAATCTGACTCCTGAGCTCTAGGCTGAATTCCACAGTGTACTTACCACACGATTTGGGGCAAGTAATTGAACCTGTCAGAGCCTTAGTTTTTTAATACCTATCGTGAAGATATTACGAGTACCTACTTCATAAGGTTGTAAAAGAGACAGAAGGATATAGAAGCACTTTGCAACGGGCCTCTTACAATAAGGGCATGCTCTCTGCTATCATGAGTGCTACAATGCAGAAGCCCCATTGCCAAGACAGGAGTACCATGTCCAGGAAAGTTCTGGTAGAACACACCTTTGAGAAGGTGTATGTCACCTAAATCTGGACTAAATGGCATCCTCAGCAGCCTTTATGGTGGCTCTCTCCCATGCCTAAGAAAGGAAGACATCTACTGAACCTCAGGGTGTATGCTGACAGACACTGGAGAGAAAGAAGACTATGAAAGGAAAAACCCCAATGCGGTGTACAGTGAGAAGAATTGGGTGTAGAGTCAGGAATTTTCTACTCCCCAGGTACTATTGTTTCAAGGGTTATCTGAGCTGGCCATGGTCCTTTCAAGAGTCAAAAACAAGAACTAAACTAAATCTCTAAAGGTTGTTCAATGCATCCATTTAATTAATAAATTACATTATTAATTAATAGAGTATCACAAGTATCCAGCTCCTTTATTCTCCAGCACAAAGTATAGCAAGGTTCTTCACAGCTTTAACAACACAATTATGCCACTCTATGAAATGAAATAATATACTTTATTTAAATTACTCAATGTATAGAAAAAATAAAAATGAACACTAAATTTTCCCCATTAACCTCTTTTCCTTACGAAATGCCAAAAAGATACTGACTCTGTCTGTAGTCCTAGACATTTCTTCATCTCAGATTTAGAATTCTTTAGATTCAGTTTGGGCTAACTGTCCTGTATGTGAATAGGTAGGAACTATAGGCCTATACACAGGTAAGGTCCAAAGCAATCTATCACAGTTATCTGGACACAAAATTCTGGAGCCATTTATTTCTAGAAAATATGAAACTGTTGTCTTGGGTCTTTCTTTCCCATGCAGGGTTTCTTTAGAAGAACCATTCAGAAAAATCTCCATCCATCCTATTCCTGTAAATATGAAGGAAAATGTGTCATAGACAAAGTTACCAGAAATCAGTGCCAGGAATGTCGCTTTAAAAAATGCATCTATGTTGGCATGGCAACAGATTGTAAGTAATCTTCCTCCTTTGTTTCATATTCAAGAAGTGTTGATTGGGGAAAGATTTGGTTCAAGGAGATCAACCAGACAGAAAAGAAGGCAGGAACCCATGTGGACAGAGAGAAGACACCTAGCACTTCCACAGACCCCTCACTCACAGGCACTGCTGCGTGGTTTCCAACCGACACCTTCCCTATCAACTCCCAAATCTCAAACAGACCACTTGGGAGGGGAAGTGATTAAATGACCCCTAACACATCTGCAGGACTGTTAGCAATACTCTGTTCACAACAGATTACGAATGCGCCGTCATGTCAGTCCCCCTTGATGAGGCGTAATTTTACGTATGACACTTGTGTGGTGAGAGCCTCATGGACTAGTCCTAATGTTTTTCAAAAGCAGAGACAGGAATTTATTTTGTGGACATTTTTGGAGATGGGGCACTAGCAGAAAACATCATGTTCAGTAATTTTTGAAGAATGTGAAGTCGAGTGCTATCGCATGAGTCATCCTGCCGTTGGTTGTTTGTTATATTTTTAGCCCATAAAAACATTCTAAGCCCCAGTCCTCCTACCCAGTTTTCAAAGTGCCACAGCATATGGTGGTAAGATTAGCCACTGGAGTCTCTTCTTCCCGCACCGTGCAAAGGATTTACACCAGTCACTTTAATTAATCTGATAAAAAGAATTGTGTCATTCAGAATGTGTGGCCTCCGTTTTGCCAGTCAAATCAGTGTGAGTGGTTTCTGTTGGTATAAATGTTTTGCATCTCAATGAAAGTTTCCAACTTGTAGTTTAAAAAAAAGAAAAGGAAAGAAAGAAGAAAAGAATGTAATGAGGATTTTCCTCAGGAAAGAGGAAATAATCACGGCTCACATTTATGTGATAAACAGGGTTCTCTCAGCTAGAACAAAAAAATCCGTGAAATGTCCTGCTTTGCCCATTAAAGAAGACAGAATGAGGAATCTTTAAAAAGGAGGAGGGTTGTGTGAGAGCTTTAGGCTGGAAATCCTGGGTTAATCCCCACCTCTGGCTGACTGTGTTGTCTTCATCTTTTAAAGACTTTCAGCCATTGCCAAAAATATGCCTGATAAGGATACGTGAAAATGATTGACCTAGAACCAAATATTTAGATGTGTCAGTGTAAGGGACTGTTACTATTGAATGTCCATTTCATTGCTTGATTGTTAAAAAAAGGAATGTTTATAAAGTTAAAAAAGCTCAGTGTTAATCTCGACTAGGTGGAAATTAATTTTGAATGCAGCCTACAAGGCATTTTAAGAGCTCAGGCTTTATAATCAGAAAAACTGTTGGAGTCCCATATCTGCCACTTACTAGCTGTGTGACCCTCAGACCTAATCTCTGGTTTCCCTTACGTGAAATCATCGCCTACCTTGCAAGCTGTTTTCAGGATTAAATTAGATAATGCATGATATCAAATGCCACAAAGGCACAAAGGAAGCACTTGGGAAATGGGGCTATAGGTAGAGCCCACTGCTTGTCCCTTTAATAGGGAAACCAAAGTGACCTAACAGGGTTCATTCACATTTCCCACATTTGCCATTGTTCACCTGATTTGGATGATGCAATCCAACCCAGATGACCTGGGGTTTCATTTTTCTGTTTGTGGATTAGCTGAGCACTTTTGGTTCTCTTCCTCCTGCTATGTTTGCTTTTTTTCTTTTCCTACCAGGTCACACCTTCCTCAAGAAATGGCCCTAGGACAATGATGTTGTAGAACTGGAATCAGGAGTCCTGGGTCTTGCCTTGGCTCTGCCATGAACTTGCTGTGTGACTTTAGGCAAGTCATGATTTCTCTGGATCAACTTCCTCCTCTGTGAAAGGAGGGAGTTGGGCTAGATAATACCGAAGGTTCTTTCCAGTTCTACAATACTGTGACTCGGTAGCATAAAACCAGAGCCTTTCCATTCCATTGATAGTTACTAAGAGTCTGGTAAAATGGTTTTGTTCTGGAAAATAACCACAGAAGTAGAGGTTTCTTGTTTTCTGTCCTTCTTATATTCCTTTTGCATAAGTGGCAAAAGTCATGGCTCTATTTACTGACCACCTGTAGTGCGTTAACACTTTGAATGCCCTGTGAGGTGGGTATTATTGATCCCGTTTTATATAGGAATTAATGAAAGCTCAAGGAGCCTAAGCAACTTGCCAGAGGTCACACAGCTAGAACGTGGTAGTGTCAGGATTCAAACTCAGCTCTTTCTAGATTCCAAAGCCTGGGCTCTTTAACCACTGTTGAGGGTAGACCAGGTAGAGACTAGAACAAAGTGAGTACCTGGGCAGTCTGCGATAGGCCGAGCTTCATTCCAATGGACTCCTGAGGGAGCTAATAGAGAGTTGGGGTCCTTTTCATCTGAGGAAGACGTCATTAGCCTCCTGTTTACTGTTTCAGAACTTTTGTTTAATCTGAAGTGCTTTTTACTAAGCCATTTGAGGGCAGAAGAAGGGGAACAGAGACTCTGGGAGTGAATCCAGGTAATTGGCTATAGACTCATATTGACTGAATACAGACTCATCTGGGAACCCATGGATAGGACGGATTTTACTTCCCTCTGCTTCCTTCTTCTTTAGGGCCACCTTCTGTGGAGGTGGGATGCTCACTGCCCAACTTCCCCCAGAGCTTTGTTTCAAAAGCTGGCCAGGCATTGGGAGTTTGCATTAGATCTCGAGTCGGACCACAGCTAGTCAATGGCAGCTCTTGCTGCCAAGGAGAGAAAATATTTCAGTGTGACCCACCCTGCAGGACCTGCTCAGCCATCTGTGCGTGGGTGGTCCAGGGCGCATGTGCAGTCTGCCAAGTTTCTGCGTGTGTCCCTGTGTTTCGTCTCATCTTTCTTCCCCTCCTAGTGGTACTGGATGACAGCAAGAGGCTGGCGAAGAGGAAGCTGATTGAGGAGAACCGGGAGAAAAGACGGCGGGAAGAGCTGCAGAAATCCATTGGGCACAAGCCGGAGCCCACAGACGAGGAGTGGGAGCTCATCAAAACTGTCACTGAAGCCCATGTGGCCACCAATGCCCAAGGCAGCCACTGGAAGCAGAAACGGAAATTCCTGGTGAGGCTCCCCAGCACAGCTAGATATCAGCTGCGTGCTCCACATTTCCCCCTTCAGCTCGCTCAGTCCTCATCACCCTGGGATGCTGGTGCGACTGCCCCCATTTCACTGATAGTAGTCCCAAGAAGTCAAGTGACTTGAAGAGTCAGGATTTGAATCCAGGGCGGTTTGAGAACAAGGGTCACCCCTCCCATCTGTTGCTTGTGAGTCACTAAATTCTAAAGCAGTTTTTTAGGCGACATAGTCCATTTGCTTTATGCTGTTAATAAGGCCAGCCTTAAATCAACTAATTATAACCTTCTTTACCTGCCAGCTTTCCTCTTTTATACCCATTTCTTCTCCCAGATGCCCATTTATATAGTTAGCCCCCTAAACTCACGCCAAGATATCCCCTTTAAAAATAACCCCTAGAATAAAGTGTCCCGTATCTCAACTGTAATTTTATGTCAATAGAAGTCAAAATATTTAGCTTAAAACAAAGAAACTCGAGTCCAGGGAGACAAGGGAAGTTAGGGGGTGGGGGTGTGGGCTGGGATGTATAGAGGTATATAGAGGAAACAGGACTTTCTAGGTTCTTAGAAGATGAGTGTGTGATGTTTTTATAAAAACTAACCACTGTGAAAGTCCTTCCTATTCATTTCTCCTTTGGACATCACCATGCTTTTGGTTAGGCTAGAATCATTATCCCCATCTCACAGATATGCAAACCAAACCAAAGACCTTATTTGGTTCACCCAGCTTCACACTACTAGAAAGTGGCAGCCAGGCCTAGAAGTCCAGGCTGTCCACCCACCTCACCAGATGGACTACCCTACGCTGCCACTACCAGCTAGGGTTTGACCATCTCAGAGACTGATCATGCCCCTAGTTTATGATGTGGAATCTTTATGAGCACCAGCAGCAGATATTCTGTGGGTCCGTTTGTCTCTCCAAGTTACATTAACATTCCTTCCCACCTCATTGAAAAGGTATAGTGTATAATTGTCCCTAAAAAGATACCTTTTTTTCACCATGGTAAGGATATAGTTTTCATCAACATTATAAGGAGATAATTTTTTCATGAAAACAGTAAAATTACAACCTTAAAGAAAATTTTTGGAAAGAAAAGCTGGCCCATAATCCACCTGCTATCAGTTACTTTCACTGCTGTCCAGAATAGGTTCTAACATACTCTATTCATGGAATCTATGAACAGTAACATTAGAAAACACTTAGATGGCTCTTATCAAGTGCCAGGTTCCATTTTGAGTGCTTTCCATATTAACCTATGTCAAAAGTGTAGGTAGAAGTGGGTAAAAATCTTCATTTTTACCAAGCAGAGAACTGAGGCAGAGAGGTTATGGAAGCTTGCAGAGCTCCATAGCTATAAGCAGTGGTGATGGATACACCCCAGCTCCAGGATCCATTCACTTCATCACCACACTATACAACTTGGCCACCTACACAAACCCAAAGAGCCTTTGAAAGACTCTCTGCCTTTGGAGGGGCAACCTTTTAGTTTCTTGATCTTGAATCCTCAGGCCTACTTTGGTATATCTGCCAGGAATTAGAAAACATGAATTCTGAATAGATAGATCAATTCTAATCCATTTGGGGCATAACAAGATAGGGTCCTGCCTACCCACAGCCTAAATCTAGCCTTTCCCCAAATGTATCAACCATAAATGGACATGGTAGAAGCCAGTTCTAGGCTTGATTTCAGAGTAGTGCCAAGGCTGAATTTCAAATAAAGTGGAAGATTTTGGGCACATATGGACTTCTAGGGATTTTTACACTTCAGTTTTCTCTACTCCAGAAAGAGAATGAATACTAGTCTAACTAAATTCATTCCAGTGGTCACGAGGGCACGTCTTTCCAGATTCTAAAGTCTATTCTTTTATTTTAAAGAAAAAAAAAAAAAGACATTTACTGAGCAACTACTGTTTGCCAGTAAGTGAATAAGTCAGCTCTATTCTGGTGGAGGGAGAAAAACAATAAGGATTAAACAAACAAGATGAATACAGGTGGTGGTATGTGCAGTGAGGAAAACAAACATCGTGATGGGGCAGAGTTATAGAAATTTGGAAACAGAGAGAGACTTCCTTCTCTGAACAGGGTGGTCAGAAAGGTCTCTCTGAGGAGGTGGCATGAGCTGTGCCTGAAAGCTAAGAAACAAACTCTATGCAGTAAAATACATTCATATCCCTTTATGTCTTGTGATCTCTTAGCAAAGAAGACACGATTGGCTAATGGTTAAAAAGCAGGTCTGCACCTTTAGCTCAAAGGCTCCTAATGCTTTTCATCAGTCTGATCATCTACAGAAAGAACCAAAGAAAGTATGGCACAGGATGATTTGCCATTAGTTTTTTTGTCAGGGTCATGAGGTATCCAGGAACAAGAGTTCTCTTTGGGAAGCAGACATTCACAGAGCAACTGTTTTACCCACCTGTTTCCCTCCCAGGGCGGAGCCGACGACAGATATTTTGTATATCTTTGATCCTTTCAAGAAATTGTCAACCCTCTTGGTCCAAATACAAAAAGCTGCTTCTCCAGGCCATTTTTTCTTAGGAGGATGGTGGGGGTGGGGGTATCTGAATACCTCTACGGTGCCATCTGTCTCTACAATGAGCTTCATTTCTATCAGCCTATCCCCTTCTATGACTGGGATCACCCCAGCATCTCCTCAACAGAAGGGCCATGTTCCATTTAGTATTGTCACTGCAGTGTCGATCCTATGTGTGGTTGAGACCTGTGGTAGCTCTTGTCAAAGATGGCTGCCATTACAGCCTTTCTTCCCTGTATATACAGCTCATTTTCTCCCATAGAGAGGTGAAGTCTGTTTCTCTCTCATTGAACAGAGGCTGGGCTTGGGATTCCTTTAAGCAACAGATTTTAGCAGAGTGACTTTTAAGGCTGAATCTGGTGCCAGACAAGAGACCAGAAATGTGGGTAAAGAAGTCTCAGATGACACCAGCCTCTGTTTCCATTTAAGAACAACTATATGAGGGACCCTAAGTGAGAACACCTGGCTGAGCCCATCAACTCTGCGTAACAGTAGAAATCTGTTGTTTTAAGCCACAGTTTTTTGCACAGCATAGATAACCAGGACAGAACGCAATAGATATCATGAAACAGAATGTACAGTTCCACTGGCCCATCCTCAGAGACAGTACAGTAAGCCCTGTGTCTCAGCCTAGTTTACATATTTACACATGCCCCTTGCAGAAGAGTGACTCCAATTGAGTATGTATGCTCAGGATAAAAATTTCACTGAGCAGTGAATTATTCTTGTAAGGACATTAAGAATCCTTAATCAAAGGCAGCTTTGCTAAACGATATTCATGTCTGAATAAGCTTCTACACATTAGGATTTGTGTCTCCTGTGCGGCTGCCTCTATTCTACTTATAACACTGCTATGCATATTATTTCATTTATTTGTATGTGATGATGGCCCATCTTCTGCTGAGAAAGAATTTGAAGAGACCTATTATGTTAACAATAGTATACTAATATATCAGAGGGAACTAAAAATTATATGTTGTCCTAAAAACTGCACATACTCACTTATCTGGAAGAGGAAAATCACTTATTCCCCCAAAAGAATATTCTTCATCACTTTTCACCCTAACATCAGGACTCAAGTCAGAAGTAGAGACTGCTGGTTCGACCTGGGTTTCAAATCTGTATTTGTGTCTATAGAAATGAGAGTCATTGGCAAATAAACTTTTTAAAAAGCCATGTAGATTTTCATAATTCCAAAGCCACTCTTTAAAACTACTTCCAAAAGCACTTAAATCATAATTTTCTAGTTTTCTCCAATCCACCCAAATCCCTGATGTTACAGAAGTGCCCAATGTAACCACCCTTTGGGTGTGGTGACAGCGATGATGAAACAGAGAAGTACACTGAGAAGGGAACAGGGGCCATCTGAGCCAAACACGGGAAGCAGTGTCTCTGCCACGGGTAATTCACTTCTACACCTCCCAGGGGTGGGAAGACACTCAATTTGGAGTAAAGCCCATAGCAGCAATAATATTGTCTGTTGACGCGGTGTTATTATTCTGCTCCCTTCATTCGCATGCGAAGGTACAGCTTTGGATGAGTGTAAAGTGTAAAATGTGACCATCAGAACAAGGACCGGGCTGCCCAACTTTCCCCCAGCAGAGCTACTGACTGATTTCACACATGATCCACTGGGAAAGCCTAAGGAAAGGGGCATAAGCAGAAGGGCCAACCAGGATGGGTGATTTGGCCACATGTGGTATGCGTGAACAGGTCATAAAGCAAGAGCAACCAAGTCAGGAAGGTGTCGAACTCCCAAAATTATAACTGCATCAGAAGGCAGGGTCATAGTCATGTGCATGGAGATTCAACCAGACAGCCTGAGTTCAATGCTTGTCTGTGTTGCTTTATATATACATATAATAATATGTATTATATGTATAATATTATATGTTTTATTACATAATACATCTAATTTTTAAATAAATATATATACACATATGTGTATATATATGTGTATGTGTATATGTATACACATATGTGTATGTGTATATATATTTATTTAAAGCAACAAAGACAAGCATTGAACTATATATGTATATATACACACACACATGTATATGTATATATGTATGTATGTATGTATGTATATTGCTTTTTGGTTACATGACTTTAAGCAAATTCCTTCACCTCTCTAAGGCTCAGGCGACTTTACATCACAAGGTATAAAAGTTGCAGATATAAGTGCCCAGTACATCATTAACAGCGATGTAAGTTGTTCCTATATGCATTATCCCTACAATTCTCACCTCATGTCCATCCCTGCTTATCCTGGGAAAAGGGAGAGCCTGAAGTAATATCCCAAAGCCCAAGGACCTTTAATCACCATTGGTCTGGGCCTTCCTGCCCACCTCCTTATGAAGGTGTAAGAAGATACCCTGTGATCTCGCAAAGGAAGGTACAAGTCCCCTCTGGCCCCATCCCACTCTGCTTGTGCTAGAGAGCTGTAAGTTCAAGCCACATAGCCCTCAGCTCTGAGCCAGCCACAGCAAAGAGGTCCATGGGCAGCATCTGCTACTCACCTTGAACAATACTGATGAACAGTCAAAGCAGAAAGGCACCTAGTCTCCCTTTGTGTATCAGCAGCTAGTGACACAAGTAAGCTAGTAGAAGCCCACCCCTGCACACACCCCTGAATCTCTCTCCCTTCATGCCCCCATCCCCACTACTGCCCCGAGGAGATATCCTGGATTCCTAATTGGCCTGCACCCCACATCCAGTCAGTCAGAAAGCCCTATGTCCAGCTCCCAAGAGAAGTTTGAGTTCTTCCACTTCTCTCCATGTCTACTGTCACCCCATAGTCCAGATCACTTTATGTCCTGCCCAAACAGCTAGTGCCACAGGGCCATTTCTTCATCTGGCTTACCACATTCCTACTCCACATAACAACCCAAATTCTCATCCTGCTGCCCTCTTATTTGAAGTCCCTCAGTGGAGCCACACTGCATAAGCCCATCCCTTCCCCTTCCCCAGAGGCCATCATCATGAGACCCTCGCCTGCCCCTGTGCCTCATCTCATGCCATCTCTGGGATCCAACTACATGGGCCTCCTTTCTGGCCTTGGGACTTGGCACGGGCTTTTCCCTTTGTCTTTAATTTTCTTCCTCTGGCTCTGTGGAGTGTTACCTTCATGACATTCTTCCAGTTAAAGCTTACACATCACTTCTCAAAGAGTCCTAGGCTGCCCACCTCCCTTCCGACCCCCACATACTATCATGTTGCCTCCAGTCTAATCACAAATAAAAATTCTTCTGTGAGAATATTCTTTATATTGTCTTTATATTTATAAATATTTATATTTATATTATAAATATTTTTATTATTTTAATATTTATTTATAAATATTTTAATAAATAAATATTTTATTATTGTATTTTTATTATGAATATTTATAAATATTTATTATATAAATATTCTTTATATTTCAATACAGTGAAAGTTCCTTGAGGGTGCATTGTTCATTGATGTAACCTCAGCATCTAGAACCAGGCCGGGCTCCATAGTAGTTGCTGAATAAATATTGGTTCAACATGTATAAACATACATTTATTCACTCAACCAACCAAAAAGCATTCTGTCCTCCACCTTTTAGCTCAATGTTTTCCACACAGGAGACAACCTTAAAGCTTATGCCTCCCACCCAAGAAGTTTATATCTTACTGCATACCTACATAACGCAATAAAAAGTGATAGTAATAAATGCTGAATGCCATGAGTGATGTACATGGCCCACAATCTGTGTTCCTGTGAGATAGGCCTCATTTCACACAGGTCATCTGGGAAGACTTCGAAGAGAAAACAGAATTTGAGTGGGATAGGATTTGGAATTGGCAAAGATAAGATGGAAGTGGGGACTTGAGAGAAAGCAAAAGTCAGGAGGAAAGGCAGCAAAAGTGCAAAGCAAGTTGAGCAGGAGACATGAATAGGTAGGATGAACTGGCTCAGGAGGTCCAGTAGGGCAGCCAAGCAGGAGGTAAGTCAGAATGAGAACTGGAAGCCCCCCAGTGAGAAAGCTAAGGCAGTTTGAGCCACAGAGGTAAAAACCAGGCTTTGCCCACAGTCTACCTTGGTAACTTATCATCGGTACCTGAGCTTGATCCCAGTGCATGCTCTTTGGGGTGGTGGTGGGAGGTTGGGGTAAGCAAATATATCTCATGTCATGGATTACAAACCTATTAGCTATATCAACGTGTCTAATAGGGTCAATTGATGTCAACTATTTGTACTCTTCTTTATTTTTTTTTTAAGATTTTATTTATTTATTTGACAGACAGAGACCACAAGTAGGCAGAGAGGCAGGCAGAGAGAGAGAGGAGGAAGTAGGCCCCCCGCCAAGCAGGGAGCCCAATGCAGGGCTGGATCCCAGGACCCCGGGATAATGACCTGAGCCGAAGGCAGAGGCTTTAACCCACTGAGCCACCCAGGCACCCCTGTACTCTTCTTTATTTCTAACATCTTCCAAATATTGTAGCAAACAATGTAAAAAAATCTTTAGGGAGGTCACAGACAGGGTTACAGTGCTCAACCTTAATTTCTCATACCTCATGTGTTGACTCAGGTCAATTCATAGACTCTATTTATCTATCTATCCATTTTCTTCTGGTATCCAAGATCCATTATGGGAATAAAGCTTAATATAATAAAAAGCCTTGACTTTGTATATGATTTTATTTCTAGCAATCGTATTTTCCACTAAATACCCTACCCTGCTATTTATTTTTTTCCTTACCCTGCTATTTATTTTTCAATAGAAAAGCTTGTGATGTGGTTACCTTTTTAAGTTTAATTTTAATTAAAATTGCCATATTTCCTTATAAAACTCCCCTCCTTTTTTCAAACCTTTAGCGGTATCACAGATGTGATTCAAATGCCCCATGAACCCAGAGATTAAATGGAAATTTTTTAAAATCTGTATTAACTTAACCGACATTTCAAAGGACACTGAATACCATTAAATACAATCAGATTAGATCTATCCGTGTTCAGTGACAAGACATTTAGACTCAACCAAGCCAAACTGTAAAAATATAAAAATATTATTATTTTATTTTTATTTCTAAAAAAAACTCACCTTATGTGTGTGTGTGTGTGCATGTGTATATAAAACTCCCTTTCTTAAGGTATGACCACATTCCTCTTATCAGTCAATCTTCGTAACAGAGTTGTAAAATAAGCAAGGCAGGTGAGATGAGACTCATTTCTGGGGTGGGGGGAGACCAGTAAGGAGGTGACAAATGCCAGGAGAAGCAATGTCCAGAGGAGGACCTGATGTGCCTTATCCCTTCGTTCAGTCCATGTGAGAAAGACAGGCAGAGAGAGAGAAAAGGAAGCTGTACATGTGATTATTCCATCAATTCTCTCTGCATCCAGAAAGCCAGCAAAGCAGTTGCCTCCCATGGGCTTCCCACACCAACTGTTGCCCCAAAACATCATCACTGACTATGATAACATGACAGACTAGTTTCTTTTCCCATTCACTGCTGCTGGCAAAGCAAACAATAAAAAATAAAATAAAATAAACAGAAGAACCTACTGGATAACCCAAAAAAGGTCAATGCTGCCAGTTTGTTATGTAATGTATTTTAAATCCTCCCCTAGGCTGTAACCACAGCTCCTACCACGCCTTTGGAGAGGGCCTGGGCTGCTCCTGTTGACCCTGGTGCCCTAGTAACATGTCAGTAAGAGAGTCATCCTTTGCTTTCCTTTGTGCTAAGAATTAGATGTGAGCAATAATTGGAGAGCTGTGGGAAGAAAATGGTAACTGGATTCCTCTGAGCTGGATGTGTTATTGCCAGTCAAGTGGTTCTCAAAGTGTAGTCCCAGACCAGCAGCATCAGCATGCCCTGGGAAGTTGTTAGACATGCAGATTCCCGGGCTCTATCCCTGACCTACAGTATCAGAAACTCTGGACATGGGAACCCATCAAGTGATTCTGATGCAAGCAAGTTTGGGGACCACGGCTGTAGGCAAGCTATAGTCTTGTCACCAGCAGTGTCCTCATGACTCTGAGAGTAAGAGATTCAGCTTTGCTTGACTAGTTCTCAGTGCCAGATCCTCCTGCCCATCTCTGCCCACCGTCCCACCTCTCCCAACCCTGGGTGCCTGGTTCTGGTCTGTTCACTGTGGCTCCAGGCCATGGGATAGGCTTGAGTCTCTGACCCCTCCCATCACCTTCACAACTTCTAGTAAGGTAATGGGAGAGAATGGTAAGGGAAATAGTAGGAGTAGAATTTTGCCCCGTGGTATGAAAAGTGTACAGGCTGTGGAGCACCTTTGTGGCTCAGTCAGTTGAACATCTGACTCTTGATTTTGGCTCAGGTCATGATCCCAGGGTCATGGGATCAAGTCCCACGTCAGGGCTGCACATGAGTGCTTGCTCTCTCAGAAACATAAATCTTTGAAAAAACAAAAACAAAAACAAACTGTATCAGTTGTAAAAGCCTTGAAGTATGGGGTAGATGTGGGGTTCCTGGCAGATTGCTGGGTAGAGGCTGCGTGACCAAGATCTAGTCCTGGCCTCAGGGGATCGTTCTTAACCTCCTTGAGTCCTTTGTTTTCTCACCTGCCAATCAGGATTGTATGAAAACCACTTGAGATAATGTACTTGCTCAAAGGGGTGGCTCTCTGGCAGGCCACAGATAAATGGTGGTCATAATTATGACAACAACGAGAAAGGGCAACAGAGGGAACTGTTCCTGGTAGGTAACACAGGTGGCAATAGCAGATGGTGAGAGACCATGGTGGTCTTGGAACCCTCAGCTAAGGAGCTGGAGAGTACCAAAGTACACTGGGGAGGCTAACGTGAGTGATACAAGCACCTGGGGACTTGCTAAAATGCTGGTTCTGTACCATTAGGACAGGGGGGAGGGGGCGGCTGAGATTCTGCCTTTCTAACAAGTGCCCAGATGATACTCAAGCTGCTACACCACCCTTTGAGTAGCTATGGCTCTGAGGCTATGGCTTTTGTTCCCGGGCAAGCCAAGGGCAGAGAAGTGCCCCCGGGGACACTGAATACTAGTAATTCTAGTGTTACTAGTATAACACTAGTGGGAAAAACAGACACTAGTGTGTCTGCCTGAAAGCTTGCCAAGTTTACACAGCTCAGTTCCTCCAAGCGACCTAGAGGTGCCCCTCAGCCCCACAAGACCTCCTCCAACTAGCGTCTATAGGGCAGATGTGAACTTCGAGACCCAGCTGCTAGGTCAAAAGCAAGAATGAATCCACGGGGTGCTTCTTGCCAATGATGGGAGTTTGGGAATGTTGGTGAGGTCCAGAGCTGAAGTCTTTGGTGTAAAAAGGTAATTTTATTAAAGTTCGGGGACAGGACCCATGGGCAGAAAGAGCTACTATACTGGGGTCCTGAGGAATGGCTGATTATATACTTGGGAGTTGGGAGAGATAAGGAAAAACAGAGGTGTCCAAATGGACTTTAATATGCTAAGACTCTTTTATATGCGAAGACTCTTTCATTGGCAGAAGACTCTCAGGATACTGGAGGCCCTGTAATTGTCGAGCTCAAGTTGTTTTTCCCTTCTAGCAAAGTATTAACATTAAGACTGTCAGACACTACATCAAAATGATGTATTATACGTTGGCTAATTGAACACAATAAAATAAATAAATAAAGACTTTTAAAAATGGAAAGAAAAAAAAAAAAAAGACCGTTTTCTGGAAGAATGTCACACATATCCCACCTAGGAGTTGGGGAGGTGGCGGTGGTTAGGGGGAGGTCAGCTGGTGTTTTGTCTTCAGCTTACCTTCTGCTCCCTCATCACCAGGGCATCCCCATCACACTCCTCCATCATGGCCCACAAATGCCAGAATGTGCAGGGCTCTGAAAATGCCACCCCAGAGCCCCTAGCACATATGTCACCAGGCATCCTTCATGCGTTTAGAAGCAGGATCCAAGTTCCTGTTGTTTCCCTCTGCCTCCCTCTTTCTCTCACTTTAATTCTGCAGCCGCAATTCTGTGAGCATTATCACCAGCAGCTCTTAAAACAACGGCCAAGACAGTAACTTTGCTCAGAAAATTGAACTACAGAAAGCGACATAGTTTAATAATGAGCAAAGAGAAAACCGGAAATTGCATAACATGTCAATTCAGAAGAGATTTTTCTGCCACATGAGAACGATGATAAAGATCCCTTCGTGTTCTTCATTTAAATCTTTCTTGTTTCTCCTCCTTAGCCGGAAGATATTGGACAAGCACCAATAGTAAATGCCCCAGAAGGTGGAAAGGTTGACTTGGAAGCCTTCAGCCATTTTACAAAAATCATTACACCAGCAATTACCAGAGTGGTGGATTTTGCCAAAAAGTTGCCTATGTTTTGTGAGGTAAGGACACTGTTCTTCCTTCTGCGTTATTTTTCATTGCAGGTCCATTGATTTCCAGGAATATGGAGTATTATTTATAATTTAATGTTAATTAGTAGGGACTTAGTCACATGAAAGCAATGTCAATACAAAATGAAAATACACTATTTCACTTTTATTTCCCTACTTCTCTATTCAGTCATCACTCATTAGCTAGTTCACATGAGGCTGAAGATCCTATCTATCTATGCACTGACTCCAGGCATAGCGAAATATGACTGACACTAATAACATCTGTTCATTCTGCACCTACAATGTCCCAGTTACCATGCTCAACTCTGCCCACATTAAATCCAATCCTTATAACAGATTTGCAGGATAGCTTTAATTAAGCCCATTTTATAGATGGGGAAAACTAAGATTGAAGAGATTAAGTTGATTTATCCAAACATGGGGCCATGGTTTGAGTCTAAGTCAATATGCTTTCTGTTACATATCCTAGCAAAACGGTTGTGTGGTTGTTTCCACCTCAAGAATAAGGATCTCCCTCACAGAGCAAGGATCTTAACTCCTTACCTCTCCTCTCTTTTCTTATAAGTTCACCCTTTCTTGCCCTGTTTTCATGGCACCCCGAAGAGCTCATCCACCTGAGCTTATAGGCTTTCCCTTTAGGACACCAGATCCCTCATCTCTAACTTTAGCAGTCCTACCATGTGGTGCCTGGAAGCATGGGCTCTGCAGTCAGCCGGATGGGCAGGAATCTTACATAACTTATTTGGTGTCTTCAAATCTTGGTTATTTCATCTTTAAAATGGGAATCATGATACTATTTACTGCTTAGAGCTATTGTAAGGTTTAAATGGGATAATGATGTAAAGTGCTTAGATAGGCCTGGGGCCTAAGTGTATCCATAAATTCCACTTGTTAAGGTTTCTGTTTTATCTATTACATTACCATCCTGCCTCTAACCTCCCTTTTTTGAATCAAGTGGAGAATTTTTCCCTTTGAAAAGCTATCAGGTGCCAAACTATTGTTCTTCCCACCTCCAAAGAAACCCAGAAAGATATCAAATACACAGGTCCATGTACTGCCATGAGCCTCTTATATAAGCTATCCAAGTGAGAAGCCAATCTAGCCTCACCTAGAAAGAAGCCCTCTCCTCACCTGGAAAGATTCCATCCTGCTTTGGCTTCCAGCTCATCTGTGGTTTTGGGTTTGCAATAATGGGACCCCAGCTGGAGTCTAGAGACCTCAGACACTGATGAGGACACTTTTCATTGCTTGTTTTGCACCTCCACAAAAGCCACATCCAGAAGGACAGAACAGTAGGCTTCAGGATGCAGGTATCTGACCCCCAGACCTAGCTGAGAGAGTGTGTACTTTGCTCTTGTCCCCTGCTTCACTGTGGTTGGGGCCAGGGTACCTGATGTGCCAGCTGGCAGTCCTATAGAGGGAATGACTCGTACCCCACCCCCAGAAGAGCTGGTGAGTCCTGGGGAAGGAATTTTTTCATATGTGTATTTGGTGTGGAGCATCCCATGTCTCTGACCATCTTTTTTAACTAGTATTTATTAAAGTTTGGAAGGCTATTAAAAATCACATATTCAAGGTTGGCTCAGTCTGTTGGGTCTGCCTTCAACTCAGGTCATGGTCCCAGGGTCCTAAAATTGGAGCTCCTAGTCTGGCTCCCTGCTCAATGGGGGGTCTGCTTCTGCCTATTCTTTGCCCCTCCCCTTGCTCATGCTTGCTTACAGTCTCTCTTTCTCAAATAAACAAAATTTTTTTAAAATAACATATTCAAGATTCATGGTAACACCACCTAAGGATAAACTGCTGATGTTTTGGAGTCTATTTTAGTCTTTTTCAATTATGTGTGTGTATACATATATGTATATACACATGTACACACACATATACAAAATATGAAACATATATAATTTATACCATAATGTACATCCTACTTATGAAACATTTTTAAACTTTTCTATTAAAGAGTAAAAGGCACTTATCATAAAGATGCTGCTCAATGAATTTTCACATACTCAACACACCCAAGTAATTAACAGAGGTAAAGAAAAATTACCAGCACCCTATTGTACCAAACTTCTTACCCCCAACTGTAGAGCACACATCATTAAATGTTCTTTCACAAATAAGTTTTAGTGACAACATATTATTCTAAAGAATAGATCTACATAACTGAGGTTATATGCATTGACTGGATCTTCAGTCCTTTTCCCATTTTTCACTAATATAAACATTCTCCAGTGAACATCCTGGCTCCTATGCCCTGCTCACAATACTATTTCTTAAGGGAAAATTGCAGAAGTAGATTTTAAGGACCAAAGTATACATACCTTTTAAGGCTTCTGAGATGTGTTGCCATATTGCTTTCAAGAAGGGTGCACACTCTCATAGCTGTGCCAAGGGCACTGGTTTCCTCTGACTCTCGGTGTCATCTTTCTCTTTTGTTCACTGGGTTGAGTTTGTTTTTCTGGACCTTTCTTGATCCTCACTCTCTCTGAGCTGTCTCTTGTCCCCCATCCTTAGTGTCTGAAGAGAAACTCTATTGAGGACACCACCCCTAAAACTTGAGCTAGCCTGTTAGTCATGTGTTCCCCCTTGAATACCCACCCAAAAATGTTTCTTAGAAAATGTAAAGCTCATGTCAACCAAGCACAGAGAGATATTTCAGTTAAAGAAGAAATAAAAGAAGCCATCTCCACCACCAGGAACGAACACACCATGCACTTATGGCCATGGCAAGGGTGAAGGGTCAACATGGAACTTTTCAAGCATGGATTCTGGCCAGCTTCTGTCTTCACATTTCTCTCAGAAGTTTAATCCTGCTTCAAGGTCATGATTCTGTCTCTTTAACCCTGATTTGTGTAGTCTCAAAATTACAAAAGAAGGGGGGGGGGGAGAGGCTACTTTTACAGCAGAGATGCATTTGTTTCCAGTGTTTGTGGTTCCCTGAGGGCCTTTAGTCTTTATCACTCTCATTAAAACATTGAAGAGGAAAAGGAACTATGTAGCCCCCTGAACTGCCTCTGGAGTGGGCTAGAGATCCCAGGTGGTCTCAAAAGTCAGAGCTTTCCTGCCAGAGGCATTTTGGGGCATGTGTTGTTTAAATTGGGCTCACAGTAATTTTCTACTAAGATCCATGCCAACCCCCCAGCCAGGTTGGTGGACACCCAGGGCTTTGAAAGATCTAAAATCGCTGCTGACAGAACTGCCAAAAAACACACATTAAGAATCATTTCTGGAGTGCAGGGCACTGTCATCTTTGCAAGTCAATCTGAGTGATGTTCTCCTGAGGAGACAGGAAGAGTATGTGGGAGTGTCCCTGCACCTCTGCCTGTCAGGTCCTTCTTGCCACGATATCACAGTGAAAGTATTGTGGCGGGTAACCAAGATCATTTGCCCACGTGTTGAAACAAATCTCAACAGCATCCTACAAATTGTTCTAAAAGGGAAAGTCATCTGGCCTAATTTTTAAACTGTTGGTGATCCTTGACAAATATGAGTTCAGCTTTCATTTCAATCTGAACCAACAGTTAAGTTTTAAAAAGAAATCTTCTACTTCATCTACACTCCAACTTAGCTACAAAGACAAGGCCTGCCCAAGTTTGCATTCCTTGTGGCAAATTTAAAAAAATAGTAATAAATTGTTTGATCTGATCAGTGATTTCTCTTTGTTATTCTATGCCAGTGGTTCTCAAGAACAAAAGGGTCCCTGGCCCCTGAAACAAAGGCAAGAGCATCCCCTGGGAACCCGGAAAATGCAGAAACTCAGAGGGTGGGACCAGCAATGTGTTTAACAAGCCCTCACATGACCCTGATGAGGCCAAATATTTCCTTGTTCCCCACAGAGATTAAAGCCAGCCCCCATCTACTTGGGCCCATTCTCCGTCTTATTGGTGGAGGATCTATCCAAGCTCAGGGTTTCCTATTTCCTACGATGATCTTGGGCCAAAAATCCAAAGATATCATCAAGGAACACAAATTTGAACCTAAATAAAAGCAATCACAGGGATTCTTTTTCTTTAATGGGTGGAAGGAGAGAATTCCAGAACCAAATATGAAATGAATTTTATTCTGGGGGAAAAGCTAAGTTTTGAAATTAAATGGTAAGGTGGCTAGGATGAGCTAGTGAAAAATATGAAATACCCCGCATTTTAAATGTAATTCAGTAATATTACCTTCAGTTTTACATAACAACCAAAACTGAACTAGTCAAGTGTTGCCAAGAGTACTGCCCCAAAAGAATTTGTACCTGATTTCATGAAAAGATAACAATTATGTGTAATTTACATGTTTGTTGTTTATGGAAACTTAGTCATATCCTGAGTACTTAAAAAGAATGTGTTCTCTTCTCTTTGCGCTGGATTCTGGAAGATCTAGCTTCAAATACTAGCCTTACTCACAAAACCCCCATGTGACCCCTTAGCATGTTACTCAACCTCTCAGTGCCTTGATTTCCACTTCTGTAAATGAAATTGGAATTAGAATATTCACTTCACTGTATTACTGTGAAGATTAAGTATAAGGTGACATCTGTAAAGCTTAGCACAATGCCCAATGCCTCAAAAATATCCATTAATAGCCTTTCAAACTACTTTGATAATGGCTTTTAATTAAACATTCTATCCCCCCAGAAAGTAAAACTCTGATTTTTTGTTATTTTGCTAACAAAGTTGCTTTTTTTAAAAGTTTATTATAAATGTTACCACATTATCACAAATCCTAATTAACAAGGCAACCAAATATGCTTAAAACAAGATTACAGTCTGGCAGAGAAACCCAATGTGTGAAGTAATTCTGGTGCCTCCGTTACTGAGTACATAACCCTAAGAGCCAGGAGATCTGAATTCTAGTCTCACCTCTGCCTCTAACTCACTGGGTGACTTTGGCTAAAGCTTTTACATCTCTGGGCCTCAGGAACGACATGCCTCTATATGTGACCTTCTCCTTCTGTGCCTTTTGAGAGACCCAAGGAGCAAACTTGCTTCAAAAAACAAAGAGAAGCAGAGTTGCCAGCTGATGACTCATAGAACTATGAGAAATGTAGGTAAGCTTAATGTAAACCATGTTCTCAAGCAATGATCAGTTGGTGTTATTATACAAAACCCCAGAGTAAGGGATTTTTAGCACGATTTCACACAGGACTGTAATCCCAGTTGGAGATCTATATCCATCATAAAAGAAAGGCAAAGTACTGACATTAAAATTGGTCACCAACTTGGAGTCTGAAAAATGGTTGTTGAAAATCTGCAGCCAAGTAGGAAGGGAAAAGCCATGGGCTCAAAGAATGCAAGACCGAGTTGATCACCAGATTTGGTCTCTGTTGCTATTAAGATACTGCATATTATTGCTCACTGACATCTGTGTGCTTATTCTTGCTGATGTGAGCTGGTTTTTTTCAGCTGCCATGTGAAGACCAGATAATCCTCCTCAAAGGCTGCTGCATGGAGATCATGTCCCTTCGTGCTGCTGTGCGCTATGACCCAGAAAGTGAGACTTTAACCTTGAATGGGGAAATGGCAGTGACGCGGGGCCAGCTGAAGAACGGGGGTCTTGGGGTGGTGTCGGACGCCATCTTTGACCTGGGCATGTCACTGTCTTCTTTCAACCTGGATGACACTGAAGTAGCTCTCCTTCAGGCGGTCTTGCTAATGTCTTCAGGTAAGTGCTCCCAGACTCGTTACTGGGCGACAAGAGCTTTTGTGTGCCTGATGCTAATTCAAATTATTTGATGAGTTCCCAGTCCCCCACCTCCCCTTTAGCTTCAGAATCATAGCTCACTCTCTTTCAGCAAGCAATTGGCGTTTTGCCAATGAACTGGGAACTAAAGGGGCGTGTCAGGTATCTGATGCTTCCTGAAGTTTCAGCGTAGAAGGAAGAACCCAAAGAAGCCATTTTAAAGACTCTATGAAATGGTCTACCTTCAGTGGACACCACCCAGCCTGCCTCATAGTCATTGGCCAACCCTGACCCCTTCTGGTTTTATATATGCAGGATACAAGTATGAGTGACCACACCACTCCGTGTTAAGTTCTGGTTAGGGAAATCACGAGTGAAAGCTGAAATTTTGATGGCTTAGCTAAAACTTAATTTTCAGCTATTTATTGCTAAATAGTACACTATCCCAAAAGTTACTGGCTTAAATTTAGCAGGGGTTGGGGCTGAGACCTCAGACATAGCTTCAGGCCTCTCTCCATACAGCCTCTCCTCTGGCAGGCCAGTTGAACTCTTCCATGACTGGTGGATTCCAAGAAGGAGAGTTCCGAGCACATGAAAGCAAAATTGCAGAGTCCCAGGTTAGAGTCATATAGCATCATTTCTGCCACATACTGTTGGTCCAAACAAGACCCAGCACCAGCCCAGAGTCAAGAGCCCACCTCTAGATGGGAAAAAATGGCAGAGTTTGTAGCCATCTTTAACCTACCCCAAGCTCATTATCAGGACTCCAGACTCCTTCAGTGAAGAGTGAATAATAATGCTGACACTTTTCTCCTCAGAGATCATGCCATTTAATAAATAAGAAATGCAAAATCGACAAACTCTTGAAGGAAAGCTAGTCTTTAAATAGAAGATAGTGGGGTGCCTGGGTGGCTCAGTCAGTTGGGCATCCTGCTGTTGGGTTTGGCTGGGTCATGATCTCAGGGTCCTGGGATCAAAACCCACATAGTTCTCCCTACTCAGCAGGGAGACTGCTTGTCTTCCTCTTCCTCTCCCCCCCAACTTGCGTTCTCTCTCTCTCAAATAAATAAATAAATTTTAAATAAAAAATAAATAGAAGGTAGTTTCAGAGGCCTCCTGTGCCTTTTCAGAGCACCATCAGCTTAGATGTGCCTTGGCACATGTCACTCAGCACTATAGCTATCAGTTTAACTTATCCACCTCTCCCTCTGGACTGTTTATTTTTTGAGACAGAAATATGTCTAGCTATACACCTACTGCCTAAGCCAGTGTTTACTAGAATTTGAAAAACGTTTATTGGCTAAATCACTAAACAGATGGGTAAATTATCAGTCACAAATACAATGAGAATCCTTTATAAAGTTCATGCTTCCTCGTTCACTCAAAATTCCTTTTTTTTTTTTTAAGCTCATCTTGAAGTGTATTTGCTATATAGCATTTAAGTGTGGCAGACATTTTTTTAAAAACTCTTTTTATTAGGAAAAATCTCAAACATACGTAAGTGCCAGTAGCATAAGGAACCCAGCTGTATGCTGTGGCAGACAAGAGGCAGGGTACCCCCCCAGGTTTCCCACCTTCTAATGTTTACACCCCTATACAATCCCTTCCCACTGAGTGTGTGCAGAACCTGTGACTTGCTTCAACAGAATGCGATGAATTCAATGTCACCCCCATGTGATGAGGTTGCATTATGTTATGTAAGATCCCTTCTTGCTAATAGGCTTGCTCCGGAGACTCTCCTTGCTGGCTGGCTGAAGTAAGCAGCCATTTGGGAAAACTCACATGGCAGGGACCTGCATATGGCCTTTTGGAGCTGAGGTGGCGGGGGGGGGGGGGGGGTCTCTAGTCAACAGTGAGAAATTGGAGTCCTCAGTACTTCACAAGAGTTATTCTTAAAGAAAAAAATGGATAACTTATCTAAGGATTCACTATGTGACCTTGAGTCAACCCCTTATCTTCTCTGGGCTTCAGTGTCTTTTAAAATAAAGAAATTGAACTAAATAAATGGGAATTATATCCCTGGAGGGGGGATTCAAGGTAATTTTTTAGCTGAAATTATAGTGCTACAAAGACAATTTTATAACATTGAACCACATAGTGAGAAAGCTATTTCTCTGAGAATTTTCTTTCTGCTTGTATCTCCTAAATAAGGCAAGCAGAGGGATTCATTTTGGTGCCAATCTGTCCTGAACACCTCTCTAAACTCAATGACCTTCCTTTTTAACAGACAGAGCGGGTCTTGGGCACAGTCTTCAGCAAGAATCTTTAGCCAAAGTTTAATAAAGTTTCTGTCACACACCCATTTTGGTGGTTATCTTCTATGTATGGCAAATGGATTTTTATTTACTGAATAATACAGTGTTTCCTCCGTAGTGAGTTAATTTTAAGAGACCGTTAAGCAAATAATCTCAGTAAGGTAAATTAAAGGAGTATGTTAAAATTGTGATACCAAACTCTATCAAGCACTTAACTTAATGATTCTTCCCCATCCCCTGCCTCTGATGACACTGTCACCACCTGACAGCCACGTGACTTACTAAAACCTTTTAAAACTCTTCTCCACCCTAATGACCAGGGTATTTTTCATTAATACTTCCAGGACCAGAAAAAGATTACAAGACACTTTATGTTGGCACATGATAGCTCCATATCTGTGCTCCTTGGCTCCAGCCCTTCTCAGGGTTATCCTCTAAGCCATTGTTCTATGTGGCACAATATCTTAGGCCTCTTCTTCAAAGCCTCTTCCAGGAGCTGCTACCACTAAGTTCTTTGGTCCTGCACTGATGAGCGGAGAGCTAAAATGGAAATGATCTGAAGGACGTATCTTTGAGAAATTGTCTTTTTTTTTTTTTAAGATTTTATCTATTTGACACAGAGAAAGAAATCACAAGTAGGCAGAGAGGCAGACAGAGAGAGAGGAGGAAGCAGGCTCCCTGCGAAGCAGAGAGCCAGATGTGGGGCTCTATGCCAGGACCCTGAGATCATGACCTGAGCCGAAGGCAGCGGCTTTAACCCACTGAGCCACTCAGGCACCCCGAGAAATTCTGTCTTAAGGAGTTAAAAACAGTCTTTGACCTTTAAAATATTTCTTCATAAACATGCTTAGCACCATTTGAACATGATCAAAATGTCCTTTCATTTTCTCTGTGTCATTTATATGACCACCTTACCTTTATTTCTCATCAAAGGACAGAATTTTGAGACGACAAAACCCAGGTTATATTTTTCCCCCTTGAAGGAATACATCCAGAGCAGAATTATGTTGATTTTCTGTTTGGATCAAAAGGAAAAGGATCCTGTGGTGAATTCTTCTGGCACACTCAAAGCAAGAGAGAAGAGAAGGGAGAGGGAGGGAGAAGGATTGAGGAGACTCAGAGCAGCATCATCAAACACAAAGGAAAACATAAGAATGCACAAATGACAATTCAAGCCAAATAGGGGATGCCAAAAGCCCATATATTTTGTTTAAACTCAAAAGAGTGAATTGAGAGACATCAGTGCTGAGCCTTCTTTATAGATTAAGCAGACCCCTGTTTTGCTTTATACTAGCACAGATCTTTCAATAACTGGACACTTGAAGTGTGAACTTACTTGATCAAAGCCACATAGAACAAAAAGAGGTGTACTGGGCAGTGGGGTGGTCAGGCTCCCTGGAGCTATATGAGGAATCCAGCCAGGTTTATAAATTATTATTTGGGGGGGGTTATTGAGGTATAATTTACATATAACATCATATTAGTCTCAGATGTACAACATAATTAAATTTGTATATATTGCAAAATGATCACCACAGTAAGTCTGAATAACGTCTGTCTCCATATATAGTTACAAATTTTTTTCCTGTGATGAAGACTTTTGTGTTCTAATCCCTTAGCAACTTTTCAAATATGCAGTAGGCATCAAACTATAGTCACCATACCATACATTACATTTCCAAGACTTATTTTTTTTTTATAACTAGAAGTTTGTTTGTATCTTTAGACCTTCTTCTTTCATTAAGCCCACCCCAGCCTACAGCCTCTGGCAACCACCAATCTGTTCTCTGTTTCTATGAGCCTGGTTTTGTTTGTTTATTTCTTTGTTTTTAGATTTCTCATCTAAGTGAGATGATACAGTATTTGTCTTTCTCTGACTTATTTTCCTTAGTATAATGTCCTCAAGGGCCATCAATATTGTTGTAAATGGCAAGACTTCATTCATTTTTTTTGTGGCTAATATGCCATTGTATGTATATACCACATCTTCTTTATCTATTTGTCCATGGATGGACAATTAGGTTGTTTCCATATCTTGGCTATTGTAAATAATGCTACAATGAACATGGGTCCATATATCTTTTCAAGTTAGTGTTTTTGTTTTCTTTGGATAAATATCACTGGATCATATGGTAATTCTATTTTTAATTTTTTGAGGAACCTCCATATTGTTTTCCATTGTGGCTGTACCAATTTGCATTGCCAGCGATAGTGCACAAGGGTTCCCTTTTCTCCACATCCTTGCCAACATTTATAATCTCTTGTCTTTTTGATAAACTGCCATTCTATTTCATGGTGGTTTTGATTTGCATTTCCCTAATGATTGGTGATGTTGAACATTTTTACATGTGCCTGTTAGCCATCCATATGTCTTCTTTGGAAAAAATGTCTCTTCAGATCCTCTGCCCAGTTTTTAAACAATTTTGGGTTTTCTTGTTACTGAGTTGTAGGAGTTCTTTTTATATTTTCATATTTACCTCCTATCAGATATATTAAAGGGCAAATATTTTCTCCCATTATTTGCAAATATTTTCTCCCATTACATAGGTTTCCTTTTCATTTTTTAATGGTTTCCCTTTGTTGTATAGAAGCTTTTTTGTTTGATGTAGTCCCATTTTATTTTTGCTTTTGGAATCAGATCTACAAAAATTATCACCAAGACTAATATGACTGAGCTTACCACCTCTGTTTTCTTCCAGGAGTTTTATGGTTTGAGGTCTTAGATTCAAGTCTTTGATCTGTTTTGAGTTAATTTTGTATATAGTATAAGATAGGAGTCTAGGGACGTCTGGGGTGGCTCAGTGGGTTGGGTCTCTGCCTTCAGCTCAGGTCATGATCTCAGGGTACTGGGATCAAGTGCCACCATTGGGCTCTCTGTTCCGCAAGGAGCCTGCTTCCCCTCTCTTTCTGCCTGTCTCTCTGCCTACTTGTGATCTCTCTCTCTCTGTCAAATAAATAAATAAAATCTTAAAAAAAAAAAAAGAAAGATAGGAGTCTAGGTTCACTCTTTTGCATGTGGTTGTCCAGTCTTCTCACCATCATTTACTAAAGAGACTATCCATTCCTCATTGTTTATTCTGGGTTCCTTTGTCATAAATTAACTAACTATATATACATTAGTGTATTTCTGGGCTATTTATTCTGTTCCATTGACTTCTGCATCTACTTTTATACCAATACCATACCATTTTGATTACTATAGCCTTATAGTTTAAAATCAAGAGAGCATGATGCCCTCAGCTTTGTTCTTCTTTCTCAAGACTGCCTTGGTTATTAAGGGTCTTTTGTGTTTCCATACAAATTTTAGGATTCTCTGTCCTATTTCTGTGAAAATACCTTTGAAATTTTGATATGGATTGCATCAAATCTGTAGACCACTTTTGATAGGATGTATATTTTAACAATATTAATTCTTCCAATCCATGAACACAGAATATCTTTCCATTTATTTGTGTCTCCTTCAATTTCTTCTATCAATGTCTTATATTTTTCAGTGTATAGGTCTTTTACTTCCTTGGTTAAATTTATTCCTGAGTATTTTATTCTTTTTGACACTATTGTAAATGGGATTGTGTTCTTCATTTCTATTGCTGATAATTCATTATTAATTTATAGGAACAAAACAGATTTTTTTGTATATTAACTTTGTATACTGCTGAATTTGTTTATTAATTCCAACAGGTTTTTGGTAAAGTCTTGATTTTCTATATATAATATCGTCTCATCTGCAAATAGTGAGTTTTACCTTCCTTTCCAATTTGGATGCCTATTATCTCTTTTTCTTGTCTAATTGCTCTAACTAGAACTTTAGTACCATGTGGGATAAACTGTTAAGAATGGGAATCCTTGTCTTGTTCCTAATCTTAGAGGAAAAGTTCTCAGCTTTTCACCACTGGATATGATGTTAGCTAGGGGCTTGTCATATATACCTTTACTATGTTGAGGTACATTCCCTCTGTACCCACTTTTGTACCCCAAGTGTTTGCAGCCTGGATGTTCCCCAGTCATCTCAACTTCTCATCACATCTCTTTTATCATTTTTGTAAAATTGTCATAAGTCCCCTCTCACATATATGAAGAAAGCCAGAAGTCCTCCCAAGACTTGGGAAGATTTCAGGGTCATTACACAGTCATGGTCTCCTCTTGCTCCAGCTTCCCACTGTATTCTTCTCTTCTCTGCACAGGGTGATACTAGCATGGCTCATATCTTTTCTTATCATTTTAATTCCCCCAAAACGCCACCAATAAAAGGCTGCTACAGGTAGCAGTTTTATCACCTGTATAAGGGATAAGAAGGAGTAGATCATTACAACCCAGAAAACTAAAATTGGATATTGAGCTTCTTTGTCTCTGTAAGAATTTCTTATTGTCTGACACTCCTCCTTTGGCATTCAGGCCTCCTACAATGTTTCCAGTCCCTTCTCACATCTCCCCTCCTCTGTGCTTCCATGCTTGTCTTCCCCTCTCTGCCAGGCAGCCAGTGGAAACTCAAAGTCTTCCCCTTATTATGCACAGTATTTCAACTCTAGAGTTGAGAATTCTCCTTCTTTTTTTTTTTTTTCAAGATTTTATTTATTTATTTGACAGAGAGAGATCACAAGTAGGCAGAGAGGCAGGCAGAGAGAGAGAGAGGAGGAAGCAGGCTCCCTGCTGAGCAGAGAGCCCGATGCGGGACTTGATCCCAGGACCCCGAGATCATGACCTGAGCCGAAGGCAGCGGCTTATCCCACTGAGCCACCCAGGCGCCCAAGAATTCTCCTTCTGTATCATAAGAGGGAGGCATGCCATTCCCACCCAGCAAGGTGATTTGTCTAATCTAGACACATTTATCTGAACAAAGTACTGACTCCCTTTGTGTAAACATTGTGATACTTCCTGAGACCCTGGTCCCTGAGGCCCCAGAGTTCATGATGCATCCATGTTCATTCCTAGGAGTTGATAGGTCCCCAGTTCTGCCCACTTCACACTCAAAGGCTTGAACTGGACAGAGCAGGGCTTTCTCCTTTCCACTTTTGAATTAACATTCATCTTTGTTCTTCTCTTTAGACCGCCCAGGGCTTGCCTGCGTTGAAAGAATAGAAAAATACCAAGATAGTTTCCTGCTGGCCTTTGAACACTATATCAATTACCGAAAACATCATGTGACACACTTTTGGCCAAAACTCCTGATGAAGGTGACAGATCTGCGGATGATTGGAGCCTGCCATGCCAGCCGCTTCCTGCACATGAAGGTGGAATGCCCCACGGAACTCTTTCCCCCATTGTTCTTGGAAGTATTCGAGGATTAGACTGACTGACTTCATTCTCATAATTCCTACAGCACTACTGGGTGTCATTTCATTCCATTGCCTAGATCTTTTTTGTTTGTTCCTTTGTTTCTTTGTGTTGGGAGGGACTGTTTGGGGGTAAAGGGAGGTAGTCCTTAGCATAGACATGGATGAAATTGCCCCTTGAATGCGGGTACTTGTAACTATTGCATTTTGTTCTCCTGTCCTTTGATGTGAATGCTTTGAAGATTTTACAGTTGTGGAGGTAGGATGGGGACAATCATTAATTCACCAGCACCAAGCCATCACCAGCTCCCATCTGTCCCTGGTCAGAGACTGAAGCAAGCAAAATGGTGTGGCAGAAGACTAACGAAGCCTTAAAACCAAGATAATATGGTCATCTGAATCTGGTCCTGATTTTTGCAGGGCTCAAATTAGTATGGTGCAAACCACCTTTGGTTAGATGTGGCTTTCAGCTTTCTAGGGAAAGGTCTGAACTGGTTTTTATCTATTCAAGAGCATGCTGTTTTCAGCACTCTTCATTCTCTCCTAGCAGCATAACTTGGAATGTATAGAAATATTTGTTCCTCAAATATCAGCTGTCTTTTCACTCTAATTTTTATAATCCTATGATTTCATTCAAGTTATACAAGGGTGTGACTCAAAGATGTGCAGGTATCTGACTGACGGAGGCCTACAAGGGAAACAATTTTCCTCAGCAAGCCCAAAGAAATTAGAAAGCTTCATTAATGTCAATGACTCAACAGTTTCCAAAAATCCACATGGTGTTACCTCAGAGTAGAAAGGCTACTTTACAGTTTAGGCTCAGAGAAAATTTCTACCAAAATCAAACCAATTTACAGAGTGTTGTCACTTTTCAATGACATCTGATCTGTCATCTCTCAAACTTCTGAAGTTGTTTAATCCTGACTGCATCTTTGCTGAGCTGACAACATATTTCCCTCTGGATTAAATCTTCTAATCAAGGAGAGATAACAAGCTGAAATTTGAGTCTTGTTCTGGAGGAATTCTGAGAGATAAGTATGGTGCATTCTGAGTTGAAGGAAGTGCAGTGTTCTGAGAGTCTCTTCATGTGCTGATGGTTCCCTTTGGTCTTAGATCCTCAAGCTCTTTGCTCTACAAATAAATGTTACCTAGTCCCCTTTTCCCTCTGACTCTCAGGCTTGACTATCACTGAACAAAGACCAGTTTGACCACTGACCCTCCCTGTCCCTCCTAGAGCATTGCCCTGACATATATTTCACAGAAGATACCTGCAGACCATGTACATGAACATCAACTTCCCTGCCTCACCCTCCTCCCTGATGACAAACACTGTAGTAGGTTGTGCCCAGAAAACCCATGATGATCCCTGATCATTTCAACTTAAGAAAATGGGCAAAGAATGTACCCATGCAATTGAATGTATCTTGTTCTTCACTGGCATAGTAGACATGAACTACTCCTTTACCTGCCTTGAACTGCCTTATCCTGGAAATATTGGGGAAAATAAGCCATATCAGTGAGATTTAACTAAAAAACAAAAAATTTAAAAAAAAAAAAAAAAAAGGGAATGCAAGTCACTGTGAAAACCAAGTGGACTAACTTTTTTAACTTGCCCAGAGTCAGGGTGCCTGAGTTCTAGTTTGTACTCAGTCAGCTGGTGGATTTGTGACCTTCGGTCTTGGTTTTCTCACCTGGGAGAAAGTCATGAACTTTAAAATTTTTCCCATTCTTAATATTGTACTAGTTTGGGGGTGGGGGGGTAGGGATCTGTTCCTTTTTGATGGTTTCTTTCATATTCAAATTTCTAGCTTTATTAAACAGAAATTATGGTCCTCAACAGTTAGGGAAAGCATATTTGGTGTTGAGTCAAAACAAGAATTTGATATACTTTTATCAACTGTGTAGAGAAAGGCAGGATGGCATTGGAAAAAGGAGAGGAATAGCACTGAAAAACTTAAGTGTGACTGGGAATAATCTGGAAGGAAAAAGATATGTTTCATACACGAAAGTGATAATACTGGCTTCAGAGGAAATAAGAATATGGCCATGGAACTAGCTGAGCAAAAAGGGGAAGTAAGGGAAGAGATTAAAATTATAAACATGAAATTCATGGGCAGATAACCTGCTTTGACTTTATCTATAGTTTGTTTTGTTTTGTTTTCTCTAAGGCAGCCTCTAGCCAGTCTCTTGAAGTCCTTGCTTTGTTCGCAATCCATCTCTCTCTGTTGACTCTTCTTGGAGAAGTACTCTTTGAAACATAATGCTGAATTGCCTTCTACACTCAAGGGTAACTCTGAAAAACTCTGTGGTGAGAGGCAAGTTTTCTCTCAGAAGGGAATGAGAGGAAGGTGAGCAGGAGGGGGTAGTGGAGGGTTCACAGACCTGTTGAGCATCAAGCCTTCCCTGGGAAAGTTACCTCAATTTGTTTGACAGAGTTTCCATAGTACATGAGACACACCCAGATTCAAATATAAGTACAGAGCCTGATCTAAAGCTAAATCTGATGCTTTGGGGATTAACCATGACTAGGCATTGTCCAAATGATACAGTATATCTACAATAATCCAGCCAGCCTCAAGTAAATTTATGTTTGATCCTCAGTTCCCTATATGACTGCCTTAAATAGGCAAACTGCTGATCTAAAACTCTTGTTGTAGGCCAAATACTTTATGCTGAGCGGGACACTCCTTAAAGTACTTCAGTTTGAAAGAAAGGCTGTAAGACTCAAAGGATCATGACCCTGGGGTCGAAATGATTCATTCTTCTGTAACCAGTTGAGGTGCTTAGTGCATCTCAAGACTCCATCTCATAAAACTCAATCAGGAGGGATTTACCCTGGATTTCTTTTTTCTTTCTTTTTTTTCTTTTTTTTTTTTTTTTTTACATTTTCTCTTATATTGTCCAGGCTTTCATATCAAGTGTGGACCTGATTGAAACCCCTCACAGAGGGGAGACATCCCAGTAAAGGAGAATACACCTGTACAACTGGGATTCTTATTTATAAATCACTTCACTTTGGGGGATGAGTGTTGTGGGTGTCTGTGTGTCTGTTTGTGTGTGTGTCTGTGCGCGCGCGCGTGTGTTTGTAATCCTCAAGTGTACTTTGCTCTTCAATTTAGATGTGCAGTATTTCCAGAAATAGTGAAAAAAAAATAAGATCTTTTCTTCTTTATGATTCTGCTCAAAACACCACGTGCTGCCTCAGAGCTTTTTCTAGTCAAATGAGCCTTGGTCCTCAATGACGTGCTTGCCGTGTTGATGCCTCAGCCCAGTGATACCCCCTCACCTGTGCCCCAAGTGACACCTCTTCCATCTGCAGCGCGGTCATCGGTCATCGGGGTGGACCGCCAGGCTCGGCTCTGCTCCAGCAACGCCATTCTCATTGCTCTTCTGTGGACAGGTGCCCAAGTCTTGGCACCTCCACAACACTAAGCCCCCAAGAGACTCAGCCTCCACGGAACTGCTGAGAACCCTCAAAGCATGTCATTGTCAGTGATCCATTTTTATTCTCTGGAACTCTAACCTATTTGTGTCATATTGACCTTTTGATGCATGAGTCATAAATTATGAAATCGGTCTTATGGTTTTTGAAATGTAGCCAGCATTTGTAAGGCTAAACCTTTTTCACAAACTGAATTTAAGTGAATAACCAAGCCGCAGTTCTTCTCCCAAAGGAGAGTGCTTACAGACATTTGAATCTCTTTGCCCTTTCCAACAGCTATGGCATCAGGTTCTAAAATAAGCTTGTAATTTTCCTGTTATTTTAATAATATGGAAATATTAGCATAGTGTTTCTTTTGATAGTGATAGATTATAATCCATATTTAAATTTTATAGAGAAGAAATTTTATTGTACTGTGATGTAGATATTTATTATCCAGGTAAGGATTTGCCCGGTGTGTATTTTTTACAATTGAAACATTTTACTTTAATCTTTAAAAAAAAATACATTAAAAACAGACACACACACACACACACAAAAAAAAAAAAAAAACCGGACTGGGGGTAAAAAGGTTTGGCCTTATCACAGAATTTTTACTGTGCTGTATAAATGTTTGCAAATGCAAAAAGTGTGCATTTCTAGTGTGTTTCCACATTAATTAATGCCGCCTTCAAGAGCAATATCGTGCAGGTAAAACGCTGTTTGTGGCTTTCTGTTGCACAGTTAAAGCTGACCCACCTTATGCACAAGACAATCAAATATAAATCTGTCCTCCTCAGGATGCAGACAATACTCATGTAAATTACGGAGCACAATGTAAGACAAAAGATGACACTTTATTTAATTACACAAGTATTGTTGCTATAAAAGATGTAAGGGCATGAATGAGCTGACATTACACCACTTCTTTGTTTTGGTTCTTCCTAATTAACTTGGCATTTTTCATTGGATTATAGAGCCAAATTAGTTCTCTATGCTTTCCCCAGAGAAAACACGTTCCCCCCCACACACACATAATGTCTTCATGCCCTGAGAATCAGAAAAGTACTACAGAATAGGCAAAGATTTACAGTCACAGGAAGATATGTGTTTTGCAAACAGTGTTAAGTGATATTGCTAGGTTGGTAATATTTTTTTCAGCCTAAAACTCTGTTAAAATCTGTGATCAAAATGTTTTAAACTATCCAAAAAGAAAATTTGTATATTTGGGAAAAATGAATTTTTACATAGCTTTTGTATGCAGATATTAAATTGTAATTATGAATATAGTGGGCGTAGATAAACTCATAAGCTTCAATTCTAAAAAAGAAAAAAAAGAAAAAGCTTATAACCGACATACTTGCCTGTCTCTTTCTTTAAATATTATTATTTTCTAAATAAGCATAGGATTGCCTGCTCTTCTCATCTCGGCTGCTTCCAAAGGGAGGGAAGCAGGGATATACGGGGATTTATTTCATAAGCACCTACTAGAATAAACAAAGTTCCTTAGGAGGAAGGCACAGAGGTTGGGGGTAGAAGTAAAAAGGCTAATGAGGGACTACTTTTTCAGAAGGGGCCACAGAGATGGGTTGGGGGGAGGAAGAATTAAATTTTTCAACTCAAGGACTATTTGCCTTCTCTCAAAACGTTCCAAAATATTATTAATGGAATTATACTCATCTCGGCTATCAATATACATCTCTATCCCCCTTACCCTGAACACATGTTAATTAGGACTCTCTCTGTGATGAGTACCAAAAAGCTAAATCAAACTGGCTTATGCATAAAGGGAATTTATTTACTGTAATATCTGAAAACCTCAGGCTTCAGGCACAGCTGGATCTGACTGCTAAATCAGTACTAGTTAAGAGATAGCCCTTTTCAATTCTCTGTGTAGATTTCCCTCTGTAGAAGTAACTTTCATGTAGACTTTATGTTCACATAGCCTTTTAACTTATGGTGACCCCACCCCCCCCAGTACCTCCAAGATTAGTCGTAAAGCTCCAAATCAACTGAAAGAGTGTTTCTTTTCCCCATAGTTTCAGTAAAAATCCTGGGCTTAATCCTCCTTGGCCCAAATCCAGTCACATGCCCATTCCTAAACCAATCACTGTGCTTAGGAGGACATATATGCTAATTAGATTAATCCTCTAAAATTCTGGAACTGGTGGGGAACGGTAAGATAAACAGTCCTATCTAAACTATGGACTAATAGTTGGGTCAGGGATGATTTCTCAAAGAAAATTCTATGTCTTGCTACTATAAAAAGTGGGGAGGAACAGCGAGCAATCAAAAGCAACAAAAATGTCCACACCAATAGCTAAGACTGAGAGTTCATCCATTTTCAGTAAGGCAATGGAGTCTCCTTAACACAAAGGAAACTCAGCGCAATTTGACCAGGACATGAACCAAATTAACACTTTCCAAAGGAAGTGCCTGATTATATTCTACCTTGGCTCACAAAGGTAAGATGGAGCTAGCATTTATTATTTTCCTTGCCTAGATCAGTTCAGAATACCACTTCCTGAGTCCTCTTGCTCTTTTATATTTGTCTCTTTTCTACACTACATACCTTTCTTGTTAAAAAAAATATTTTATTTATTTATTTGAGAAAGAGAGCATGAGCGGGGGGGTGGGGCAGAAGAAGAGGGAGAAGCAGACTCCCTAGTTAGTGGGAATCCTGATGTGGGGCTCAATCTCAGGAACCTAGGCACATGACCTGATGCTTAACCCACTAAGCCAGCCAGGTGTCCCATTATATACCTTTCAATTTCATCCTAATAAACACATTTTCCTTCCTCAAGAAATCACTTTATTCCTTTTGTTTTGAAGGGTTTTTTACATATATATTCCAGCTAGGTACAATTCTTAATCCCCCTTTTTATTTAAGATTTTATTTATTTATTTGCCTGAGAGAAAAAGTTCTTAACCCGTTTACACAGGCAAAGCTAACCCAAAATTAATGTGATATCTAACAGCTTGATTTGGGTTATGGAGCTGGTGTCATGTCATGAACTGGAGAATTTCAATAATCTGGGATGAAGAAAAGACAGGGGACAAAGTTGCTTTGCATTCCCACCTCAAGATGACAAATCATCCTGGCTTCATATTTAGCTACTCAGGACACGTTAGCTTTGTAAATAAGTGAATTGTCACTGTGTTAATGTACATAAGATCTGACACACTAAATGCAATTTGTTTGTTCAAACCAAAGCCAAAGTAGTAAAACTACTGAAATACTGAATGTTATGGATACCCTTTGAATGTATATCTCTGAAGATCCATGAGCACCACAAAAATGCTCTGTCTTGAAAGACAGAATCCATTTATATCATATATTGATGAATCATAAATGAAGTCCATATTGGTAAAATGGTATCGCCAGGATGTGATATTAAAAGTAGAAGAAAGCTGTGTTAGCATGATTCCCCAGAAAGCAGAACTTATGTGTTATAGTTCTATTAGGGAAAGTAGCCCCACAAGAAACAAGAGTGGAGGTTTTTCTACACTGCCTCTGAGGCAGTGTAGGAAAGAGAGTAAATACAGGGGTGCATTACTGTGCTGGTCACACCAGAGTACTCAGTCATGCAAGGCTAGTTTTTAAAGGCAGATGAACAGTTATATCTCATGGTAGTTCATCTGAGAGTAGGGAAATAAGAATCTATCTACTGGTGCTCATCTCCCATTCTCAAAACTAGGGCTGACGGCAGAACCCATCTAGACAGGTGCCAGACCAGCTGTCAAAGGGGCTGAAAGAACTCATCCTGGCCATGGACAGTTAAATGGAGCTTAGAGGATCTGTAATGATCTAACACGGTTCTTCCAGCCAACAAGTTCTTTGGGTTATCTGGAGAAAGAGCATAGTCTTTCAAGTTCCAAAGAAAATAATGAAACTCAACCAATGAACCAAACCTACATTTTTACTGTATCATGAATTTGTATGTCTAGGGGCTTTTAATTTAATACAAACTGGTCATGTAAATTGACTGTCCACTTGGCTATATTTTTTTTTGCAGTAATTGAAAAACTATTCAGACTGTTCTTTAATTATACTTAGCAGTTTTTCTTATAGGTGGCTCATTTCAAGGGCAAATTTTCTTCTACATAAATACCTAGCTGAAAATTTTATAGAAGAAATGTATTTTTAATTTTTTTTCATATACAACTTCACTCTGGTACAAACATTTGTGAAAACAATGCCTATGAAAAATTAAATCAGGTGAAGTTGTAATGAATACTTTTCTTCTTTCAAGACAGACTGATAATACTCCCTTTATTTTCTTTTAACTTTCTTGCACATAACACGAATTGCAATGAGGGAGGCAGATGCATACAGAGTAAACCCTAAAGTTAGAGAATTTGAAAATTCTTGTGCCCACAAATCCCAATGGATACAGAGATTTGAAAAGCACTTGTCATTTTTACCCTGAGTCTTAGAAAGATACTGCAATCTTATTTGTTGCGGATATGCAGTTTCTATGAGCATGTTTAGCCTTGAATAGAGCTTTCAGAATTTCTTTTCCACTCCCTATAGTGAAAACCAAATAGAATCTCTGTAACAATAAATCATATCAAAAGACACAGAACCCAAGACCACCAAGGATCATTCATTGGTAAGTAAACTTCTTTATGAGAATCCAACATTACATAAAATTCACTTTCATTTTCTCCAGCACTTTGACAAAAGTACCACTCCTCGGTTACTTGTCCCTCAATAGTCCCAGCAGCCATCCCAAAGGCTGTCTTCCAGACTTCCTCACTGTCACACTGGAGCATATAATAATGGTTTACCTTGTTGTGAAAACCTACTCTCTGGCAGGAATCATACTAGGCCCTCTGCATTACCTCTAATCCTTCAAACAAACCTGTAAAGTAAGTAAGTGTTAGTATCTTCATTTCACAATGGGTGAATGGATGCTCAGTGTGAATAAGCAACTTCTCCAACATCAAACACTTGACAAGTGTCAGAGCACAGAAGGTCCAAGAGCCATGTTCTTTTTACAATCTGCACTAATAAAGCTTTAAGCACTGAAGAAGTAAAAAAGGCAACTCTGCCTTGGAAAAGTTTACCATCCCCTCCCAAAAAGGCTCACTTGCCCTAAAAAAACATGTGCATCCTAAAGAAAGTCTACCACTTCACCTCTCATTAGGTCATATCTACTGTAAGACCACTTGTTCATGTTGCAATATTAAAGAATTTTTTTTTTGCAAGACCTATATATAATCTAGCTGGCTTACTGATGTGTCAGTCTAACAAGAGGACATTTTTGTTTTGCTAAGTATTTTGGAGTGTGAGTAGTTAAGTTTGGGGAGAACCAAATTGCTCCGCATAATGGAAGGAAAAGAATTTATAGCAGTGGATGTTGGGGGAGGGAGAATGGGGAAAAGACAAGGAACCAAGGAGATAGAAGCACTGAAGTCTCAAGATGTGACACCATGCTATAACTCTGTCAGCTTCAGATAATCAACTGAAATTTGGCAAATGTACAGTACAGGTGGATTTCTTGTGGAAACAAATGAAAAGGGATACCAGCATGTCATGTTGATATGAGCAGGAGAGTCACAAAGCAAAGGGGATCTTGATAATATATTTATTCCCGAATTCAGAAAAACTTGCTTTAATTGGTTCTAAAAAGTTGAGAGAAGAGTTTTTCAAAGCAATTTCACCTAGCTCTGAAGAGAGGGCTCTAGCTGACATCTGGTAGACACATTTGCACATAGACATGGGGATAGATTAGTAAACTGAAGGTCCTTGTGGAACTTTCCACAGGAAAGCAATAAAAGCCTTTCTTACCCAACTTTTTCTTTTTCTAATTTTTTAAGGTTTTGTTTTGTTTTTTAGTAATCTCTACACCGGTGCGGGGCTTGAACCCACAACCTTAAGTCACATGCTTTTCTGACTGAACCAGCCAGTTACCCCTCTCTTATTCAACTTTCACTTACATATGCAATTCAAGGAAGACAACACACATCTTGAACAAAATATTAGCAACCAAACCCAGATACATTAGATAGAAATTTTTTACAATATTTGCAATGTCTGAAACATCCGTAGGATTAGTATGAAGCATATACAGCTAGGTTTTCCAAATAACAAGGAAAAGACATGAAATTCAATAGAAAAATAGAATATTCACAGAAGGAGAAGCCCAAATGGCTGACAAGGGAATAGGCAGATGCCCCACCTCACTTGTAATCAAAAATAGGAAAACTGATGCCATTTCATACTCAAAAATTAGGCAGCCAGAAAATATCAAGAGAGGACCTCATCTCTTGCTATTGAGAGTATAAACTGGTCCCCACCAGCTTTCTAGAGCTGATGACTCTACACAAACAGGATTTCATTCCCTGGAACACCCCCAAACTCACACAGATCTATAAACATCCTCATCCTCATCCTAGCATCACAGACTTGCAGTATCAGGGAGTTGAGTTCAGGTTAGGAAGGAGAAGAAAAAGAATAATACTGGTGGGATATCATGGAAATCACTGCAGCGTCAGTAGCACTGGACTAGACTTACATACAGAAACACTTAAGAAATAAAACAAGACCTGTAATAGCAGACAAGGTATGTAAACTACCAACACAGATAAAGGAAACCTCATATGTTTTACATGGGATCATACATAACCAAGGGCATATATCAAGCACATTAGACTGGATGCCCTTGTGGAAGAGATGAGAAAAGAAAATGAAATAAAACAGGAGAAAGGCCTGACAGGCTGATGGTTTTAACCATCATGAAATGAGGAGTATAATTATCTCAAGCCCCTACACATGAGGTCCCCTGTAAAATCATGTCAGCCTTTAATCATCCCTTTATTATCTCTTCCCTGAGTCCCTCCACTATGTGATAATGGGCCTTCTATGTTCAGGTAACAGAATTCTAGTGGGCACACAATCTATCGCCTCAGAATCAGGGAGATGGAATCAAATGTGGCCCCGAGATGAGGAGGGGAAGAAAAGAAAGAAAAATGTAAATCATTCTGATTGATAAACGATCTGCCAGCTGCAACACTATGTTTCTAATCAACAGATATCAAATGTGAAACCCCACAAGAGACAAAAGTCTCTGGTTGAATTGATGTACCCACACAGCCACCCCAAAGTCCCCAGGCAAATCCTCGTCTCAACAGATGGCTAAACCTCCATCAGAGTTCTGGAAACCTCTCATCTAGAAATCCCTGCATTTATAAGCCTTGTCCAGAGTGATAAATGGATGGGTTCACTTTATTAAAAAGTCCAGGATAGAACCACAAAAGCTCTTGAATATCTGACAAGTGTCTGCAGAAAGACAAGCCCTGGATCTAAGGAACAAGAACAGGGAGGTGGGCTTTCGTTGTGACTACTCCTTCTTTATCCTTACGACCAAATTAACAAGACTCTTATTTTTATCAGCTTGGTACTGAATATTCAATGTTTGTGCCATGTAAGTAGGTTAAGTTAATTTAAACTGAACTATTTCCATCTCTTCCAAGTCCTCTAATTCAGAAGGCTGATGAGCTAGGTAGGCCACAATCCATTTTATATAGAGAATGATCCAAGGAATTGGGAACATTTGCCTGAAAGACATGTCATTCTAGCTCAAATCCAAGATACTTGCCAGGTAGAACAAGAAATTTTGCTAAGAAGATGCCTCATTTGGAAAAATTTGAAAAGCAAATTTTTCAATTTGTTTTGTATTGCTTCTAAAGAGCATAGCTAGGATTAGTGAATGACAGTACTCAGAAGTCAGTATGAGCTAAAAAGAAAGGAGAATTATGGCACAATTAACTGTCTACAAGTAGAAATATAGAGTTCCCTACCACTCAAGGTGTTTAAGCAAAGACTAAACTCTTAACTAACAACAAGGTAGTAAGAAGACTAGACATGTCAGAGCAAATGACCTCTCAGATCTGTACCAGCCCTATGTCACATCATGACCATGTCCTCAGGGGTCTGCTCCCCATACCTGTTCAGGTTTTAGGCTGTCCCTCACGCTGTATTTTAAGTTCTCCACAGGGAAACATGTGAGATGAACCTCAGTTAGATGTGACTTTTGGTGGCACTTATTTTTAATGTATAATCATTCTCCACAAAAGCAGATGAGCCAGTAAAATAAAGTCTACCATCTGTCTCTCTGTGTTTTTTTTAACAATCATCCTACCAGCTCTTGAGAAAACCTTCTCTGTGCTGCCATGAATCAGACAGGCTGATCTGAAGCCATTACCAGAGAGAATGATGTGTCAGAATCAAAGAGTAACTCTAAAGTGAGATAAAATATAGCAAATAAATTCTAGGATAGTCTGACATACTGGGAACATTATGTTGCCATTGGTTTATCAAAATTATGTCAAATACTGCTGTTGTTATTAAGTCTCCATCATAACATGAATTTCACTTAATTGCCTCTGGTTAAAACTATGCACATTGGTTGTCTGCCCAGGCACGAATTTATTTTAACCAAAATTAGTCTTAATCAGCTTGGCTTCAGTAATGATGTAGTCAAAAAAAAAAAAATAGCCATGAGATAATATGAAAGGCCTCTCCAACAATTTATTGATTAGAAAAGAACAGAACTTTAAAAAAATATTTTGCAAAGGATTAATTCCTCGCCTACATTTCAAAATGCTTTTACTCAACTTTAGTATTAGTGAAAACCATGATTATCCACTATAGAAAGGTATCTGGAGAATTTAAAAAAAAAAAAAAAAACACTAGGGACAGTCTAGCGCCTTATAATAGAACAGGGAGGCTTATATTTTGAGGTTGTGCTATGAGCTCCATGCTCGTTCTATGTGGGTGTCTTGCGAAGATTGAGAGCTAAGAAGATGCCTCATTTGGAAAGTCTATCAAAAGTGGGAATGATTAGATTCTGACCACTCCAAATTACCATGGATTACAGCAAGACTAAAAATGAACTGGTGTAACTTTTTCCTCCAAAATAGTGATTACAGGTCACATATTTGTAAGGATTGATGACACCCAGCCTGTCTTAAAAACACTTCAACTGCAATCAGTCTCATCATCCCCAGGAACCCTTTCATTTCATATCCAAGTATAGGCTACTTTCCCTCCAGAAATAAAATCATGTGCTCCCCCCGTAAAAAAATGCACAAATACATTTCATCCAGACAGGAAAAGTGGGATGGGAAGAGGAGAAAGAAGCATAACAGAACTGAAAAGTACGGTTCCGTGACACATTAAAAAAAAAACTACTGACCCCAGAAACTCAAAGAAAGTATTCTTAACTTGATCCCAAGAATCCCTTGAGGGTTCTAAAATTTCCTCTTGGAAGTCAACAAAATTTTTATTTTTTTTTTAAGTTTTGATTTCATGCCCAAGTTAATTTTCAAACTTATCATAAAGTATTTTTGATTATCCAGATCAGCTCACAACCAGAATTTCATTCATTCATTTGCATTCATGTTTACAATGCCTTTATAACTTACAATACCTAATATACTTTAATTGTTGCAAGCTAATGAGGACTAAAAATAAGCAGACTTACTATATAAATGATGCAGTCACAACAAACAGTTTAGCATCATGGTTCGCTGGGCCCATTAAGAATTCGACAGCAGTCAATGAGAGAAAAGTGGTGGGCAACTTGAGTTATCTTATGGACACAGTCCCGGGCTTCCCAAATTTGGAGTATCTAAGAATCACCTGACAGGCATCTGGCACATACACAGGTAAATTTCTTTTTTTATTTTTAAAGATTTATTTATTTATTTTGCGGAAAGGGGCAGAGGGAAAGGGAGAGAGAAAACCCTCAAGCAGACTCTCTGTTTAGCAGAGAGCCGATGTGGGGCTTGATCTCACCACGCTGAGATGGCAACCTGAGATGAAATCCAGAGTTGGCCACATAACCAACTCAGCCACCCAGGAGCCCCCACAGGTAAGTTTCTTAAAAGAAGATGCACCGCAATCTTAATATTTTTCCATTAATTATTTAAAGCAGTATGGTGATTTTGTCAGTGAGGTGGGGAGAAGAAACCATTTGCAATCTTTCCCCAAAGTGTCTTTATCTACCTTGATGATGGATGGCCTGTGCTGTAAGTGAGTTATTTCTAAAGCAAGGCAAATTTTCCTGCCTGAACCTAGAAAGTATTGCCTTATTTACTGAGGAGAGATGGCAAGTGAAATGAGCTCAGACACTGGTGGGTCCTGAGAAGAAATCCTGAAGCTGTCCTAGCATACAGGAACCTATTTTGGAACAAAAATTTCAGTTAAGTTTGGGGCAATCTGAGAACAGAGAGAATTTGGGATCCCTTTCTTGGGCTAAGGCTGTGAAAACACAAGGATCCCCTAAGAAAAATGGACACAAGGGAACAAGTTCTCAAAGCTACAAAGTAAACAAGGAAGTGGTTGGATAATTTTTGTGAATCTGAGAGAGCCCCTTAAGTAGACTGAGTTTCAATAACACCAAAAAAATTCCCATGGCCCCATGTGATACAGCTGCAGTAGAACCTTTGTAGGCAGGGTATCTAAGAATGGCACGGAAATTAACTAAGAAAGAAATTGACTGGAAAGATCTTTCAGTGAGAAATGAGGGACAAACCTGGGCCCCACATGGATTTACAGTGGAACGTCAGAGTTCTCAGTGATGCCCTTATAGACTGATGGCAACACAGACCAGGAGCCCCACCCATGACGTGACACCATAATGAGGTTATTCTCAAATTTTAACGTGCCATTAGAGTTCCCTTAGAGAGCTTGTTAGCATACAGATTCAGATTCAGCAAGTCTGGGGTGGGAACTAAGAATTTACATTTCTAACATGTTCTCAGGTGATCGCTGCTCTGGGGACCATGCTTGGAGAATCACTGCTATGATGTATCCTAACCCTCTAACTTATGTAACACACAGATGTAAGAAGAAATTCCCATCATAATAGAGAAGATACTAGGAGTATACTTAGAGGAAAATAGTTACATTTCTCACACACCTGCGTATGGGAACTAAATTGGTATCCATCAGCTAGATAAGGGCAAATGGGTTCCTTAATCTCTCTTTGGTTATTTTCTCCTCCAGAAAAACAACATTTCATAATCTATTATAACACTGAATATAATTCTTGAATATGCCAAATAAGATATCAATGATTTATTTCTTCAGCACTTAATGAAAAAGAGATCATTAAGTGCTGGAACTCACTGTATACTGTATTCAAATAAAAATATATTTGACAGGATAACAATGATTCTTCTAAAATAAATCATATCAGGACACTTTCCCACTGAAAACTCCTCAGCAGCTTCCTATGTCACTCGGGTAAAATTTACAAGTCACCACAATGTGGCTGGCAAGGCTTTACATCCTGGAGCCCAGATACCGCCCTGTCTTCTTCTACACTCCCCAGCATGCTCGCTCTGCCCTATACAGTCAACTATCTTCTGCTCCTTGAAAAGCCGAAGGACATAGACACCTTGGGACCTTGTGTGCTATTCTCTCTTCCTGGAATAGCAGCTCCTTCCCTTGCTCCTTTTGGGTCTCTACTCAAATAACCCCTCATAGGAGAGGATGTCCCTCTTCACTGATAGAAAATACCTCCTTCACCTTCCTCTTCCCTCACTCGCCATCTGCTTCATCCCAGGTTATTTTTTTCCCATTATTTTTCATGATGTGACATATTCAATTTTTTTAATTTTTCAGTTGCCTTATAGAATGTAAATTCCATGAAAGAAGGAAATTTGCTTTGTTTAGTGCTAGATCCCCAGTACCTAGGAAGTGCTTGGCACATAAGATCACTCAGTAAATAAATGTCAAATGAATTAACAGAAAGAAAGGCCTAAATAACTCTAGTCCTTTAAACACCCTAAGAGGCACAAGAGAAAGTCTCCTGGCCAGGCTGGCATCCCAGTTACTTTCACATCTTCACTCTTCCTTTCCTCTGTCACCCCCCAAAACTCCCCCATTAGTAATAAGGCAGACATATGCACATGCTGTTTGCAAGAACAAAGAACATAACACAGGGTGAGGCAAACTGCAAAGTGGAAAGGCAGAGGCAAGGGAAAAGTCCTTCTCCACGAAGGCAGCCCAGCATCAGGGGAGGACACAAAGAATGGCCTGAGATCCCACAGGCCAAGGACCAGAGCTCACATTTGGGTAGATAAACATGCTTCTAGAACATTTTTATATATGCATAGATACACAAGCATATTTTTTTGATTTTCAATGTAAACTTAATTTCAAACAAAGATCTCTAGGAGTCAACCCAAAAGGAGTTATAAGAAAATCACAAGATGAGATCAATGGATGAGACAGGAATGGGAAAGGTGGAAGAGGCTCACACTTATTATTTTCCCCAGGCTTTTTGAAAGCTGAGAATTTCTCTGCTCCAAGGTCAACAACCATAATTGTCTATGATAATAATGTGTTTAGATAAGTGATTCAAAGAATCAAAAATTTTTTTACATTCTCGCCTTTTATCAGAAACATGGAAGTGTCACAATTTAGCACTCAAACATCATCTTTTTCCTTGAGACTTTTGAGAACTTAATGAGTTTGTCCTTTTGCATGAGTATGAGTTCAAATTGAAAGAATTTTTCCAACACATCACATTGTAATTTATTCCAAGTGTCTTTTAACATTTGAACTTTAAAAAGAAGATTGCTTCTGAATCAAATGTATCTTCTTGTTTAAAGCAATGATAAATTTCCACAGACGCTCCCCAGGTTACACTTCAATGAAACCAAAGATCCAGAGATGCCACCAGAAGAAGACCAAAGTTACTTTCAATTTAAAGTGATTAAGAGTTCAAGAAAAGCAACCTTTCTGGATGTCAAAGTTCTACTGTCTCAAGTTTTGAGTTCAGCAATGCAGAGCACTGTTCTGTGAAGTGATACTGAGGCATTTCACTTACCAGAATATTCCTTTTTCCTCATTTATCTCCTGCTTTCTCTTCATGCTCTCCATCCATCCCTACCACAGAGAAGATACATGAAAAGTTTTTAGTAACTTTTGTAAAAGAATAATTGAATACATATATTTACATGTCCAGCAGAAATCCCACTATCTTCTGGTAAATTTTTAAATAAGTTTGCTCTTGTTATTTTTTTTTTAAGATTTATTTATTTGAGAAAGAGAGCATGCATAAGCTGGGGGGGGGGCAGGGGGAAGAGAGGCAGTGGGAGAGAACCTTCAAGCAGACTCCCCACTGAGTGTGGAGCCATACACTGGGCTTGATCCTACAACCCATGAGATCATGACCTGAGCTGAAACCAAGAGCCAGATGCTCAACCAACTGAGCCACCCAGGTGCTCCTGCTTTTGCTATTTTATTAATTCAAGGTTTTAAAATATCATTATTATGAATTATGTTTCTAGTAGACTTTCTACTGCATGGCAATATTTGGTGGGAAGATCATGGGCTTTCAAATAAAGATATGAATTTGAATCTTGTCCTCACTACTTCTTGTATCCTTAGACAAGTTATCCAACTTTCTTTCACCTCAAATTTCTTGTTTGTGAGATGGGAATAATAATATGTATTTTGTGTTGAGAGAGACAATTCTCCATGAAACTCTTGTCGCTCTTGGCATGTAGGGTATCCCAAGTATGAAAGGCCCCACCTGTTCTTTACCCAGGCAATTTCTCAGGGTTGTACTTGCAGCAGGCAACCTTGAGGGATGACGTAATGTCTCCCCCCAGAACAAAGAGCATGATTACTCATGACTTGCTATAAAAGTGGTAGATTCCCCATCTCCAGCACAAAACAACTGTGGGCATAGTATCCATGTGGGCCCCTACTGGCTTACCCTGTTGGACCTTGGGTCACAAAGGGATCTGGCACAAAATGCTGTTGCTCATACTCTTTGCTCTAACATGAGTGATAAAATTCTTTGTCTCTCACCTAGGGGTCTCATCCGCCAGCATCATAAATAAATAACAGACAAATTTACTAGCTTGTAATCTGGGTAATGCAAAATCTCACCCCTAACGCTTCACAGGGTTGTTGAAAGATTAAATGAGATCACTGAAATAAAGTACATGGCACAGACTAGGCACTAAATAAATACACACAAAAACATGTTCTCTTTAGTATCCTATTTAAATTTCTTTAACCATTTTAAGTAAAGAGATCTTGACAAAATTGTGTTGATAGTGAGGATGCTCTTTACCCCTCTTCACTTTCCCCATATAATCTATCTTCTATCTCTCCCATATGTAGTGGCAAAGTAATCATATTCTCACAGAAAGGTTTACCTCTCTGGAAGTATAAGTGCTTGTAATAGGGGGAAATGTAAGAAAACTGGAGAAGATGCAAGCTGTGGGTCTCTCATAATGGAATTTGAGACCTGGAGTGGCAGTATGTGTTTGGGGACATGGGACCACATCTATATTCTTCAAATCCTAATACTACTTCCATATTCATATCTTTCCACCCCAACATCAGATCCTCTAAACTTCACATCAGGAGAGGGGAAGAAAAGAATTTTAGAAACAGAGTTTATGCCGAAAGATAAAGGTATTTTCTGACAACTGGGAAGATTTAGATAATGCAGAGGAATGTAACAAATCAGACTATTGGATGCTTGTGACCTGGTTTATACTTCCAAACATTCTCAGAGACAAAAACTATCTTACTTTCTGTACTAGTTTCCTACTTCTGCTGTAACAAATCTCCTTGAATTTGGTAGCTTAAGCAACACAGATTTGTTACCATACAGTTCTGTGGGTCAAAAGACTCACACAGGTCTCATCAGGCTAAAATCAAGGTGTGGATAGGTCTGCATTCCTTTCTGGAGGCTCTAGGAGAGGAGCTGTTTCCTTGCCTTTTCTAGCTTCTAGAGACCACCTGCATTTCTTGGCCCATGGCCATTCGTGGATGGCCAAGTTTTCCTTACCTGGTCATCTCTTTGGTTCCTTGTAGCCAGAAGGTTCTCTCCTCTTAAAGACTCCTGTGAGCACATTCAGTTCAACTGGGATAATCCAGGATTATCTCCCCATCTTAAGGTCTTTAATCACATCTGCGAAGACCATTTTACCATGTTGAGTAACATATTCATATGATTAGACAGGCGGGAATTAGGACCTAGACTAATTAGGACTTCAAGTTGGGACATTGTTCTGCCTGCCACACTGTTCTTGAAGAAACCTCCCAAGGTTTGATCATGCTTAAAGTCATTCAACGTGACCATTTCCCAAAAGGTTAAAATGTTTCTAAATGTGAGAAATCTCATGATAAGGAGAATGAACAGCATCAAGTGATGGGGTATGTTTAAATGTGTTCCAAGTTCTACACATTATCAGAAAAAGTGATCAGAGGAGTGTCCCTGAAATTTTACGAGAAGTCACTCAGGGTGTATGATTGTGGTGATGGGAATTTCAAGAAGAATGTTAGTTTATGTGAGAGCAGAAGAAATCAAAGTCTTGGCCCACACAGTGAACCTAGACATCACAATATGTAGAGTCTGTGTGGAACCATCCAAATTGCTTTTCCTCAAAACTTCAGGAATGTCTGAAATGACTCCTGTCCATGAGGTTTTTCCTAATACTGTGAGAATTAAGTAACTGGAAAGCAATTAAAGTGTTATGACAGTGTGAGAATCCTCATCTGAGAAGTGGGCAAAAGCATAGCCAGTAGTAGAAAGAAAGTGTATATCCACTTTGTAGATGAGAATGGGTGTTAAATTCCAATCCAAATTCACTTATTCAAAATATTTACTGAGCAGCTCCATATGCAAAAAAACAAAAACAAAATAAAAACTTAAATGCTAGGTGCTCTGGATTGAGGATGAATTAGTCAAGAACTCAATCCTTAGGGAATCTGCACTCTAACATCAGAGATAAGAAACAAATTATTCTATGAGCACTAAAGATGAAGAGTAGTCCTCTTGAGTACTGCTTCTCAAACTTTAATGTGTCTACACATCTTTTTTTTTAAATGCAGTTTAAGTCATTCCAAGGGGAGGACTGAGATCCTGCATTCCTAACAAGCTCCCAAGTGAAGGGAAGTACCAATGCCACTGGTCCAAGGACCACACTCTTGAGTAGCAGAGCTCTAGAGTAAGATTTCTAAAACCTCACTGTGCTTAATCACCTAGGGAAATTTTACAAACAAAAGATGCCCTTGCTCTTCTCATAGAGCTTCAGTTGTGATTAGAGAGTAAGACCCAGGCATCAGTATTTTGATTTTATGTGCAGCTAACCACTGAGTACTGTTAATACAGAACTTTTCATCATAGCTATTTAAAAAATCTTAGGCAATGGTTCTCAGTATGGGCCCAAAACCAGCAATATCAACATCTCCTGAGAGCTGGTCAGAAACCTAATACCTGGACCCTAACTCGGGCCTACTGAATCAGAAATTCAGGGGGTGAGGCCTAAAACTCTGTGTTTCCGCAAACCAACCAGGTGATTTTTTTTTTTTTTTTGAGAGAGAGAAAGAGAGAAAGTGGGGGGGGGGGGCAGGGGGAGGGGGTAGGTGTTGGGAAAGAATCTTAAGCAAAATGAGGAGTAAACCAGGTAGACAAGATGAACACAGCGATGAGAGCCCATGAGCCGAGAAGACAAGTCAGCAGGATAGATTGGAGGCCAAGACAACAGCCCAGGCCTCCCTCCCTCATTTCTGAACTTAACCTATGTAAGTGAAAAGACAAGAAAAGAGAATCAGAATGTGTTCCAGCAGAAGAACTCTGACCAGTCACTGTCAGCCATGCGCTTGCCACCTTTACAACAACCCTTTTTGCATGTAGTCATCATGTTCCTGGTTAACAGTGTTCACTAACCCTCTTCTAGAGTATACTCTGGGTTAGTTTTACAATGTTGGGATGCTGTAATCCCATCATCCAAGGCCTGACAACCAGAGAGAGGCAGAACCACAGAGAAATTTTGTATCAATTAAAGCCCTGTGCTGAGTATCCCTGAAGAACAGTCAAAAGTTAGCAGCTCCTAAGCCTCTTCCCCAGTGACAAAAATGCACTACAGTCCATCCTCTCTCAAGAACTCCTGATAAGCAATTAATCCAGTCTCCACCCTAGAAACTGAGTGGACTTTTTGCTTAACACAGCTCCCATCAGTGAGTGAGCTTCACAGAACATACGCCAAGAGAAGCTTCTACCATATCTCAAAGCAAACAAAGTAGAGGCCTAAGAAAAATTCTTCCAAAGGTCCTCTTAATTAAACTTAACATAATATCTTAATGGTCCCTTAATGGTACCCTATGGAAGAAGTACCAGTATAAAAAACTGTTCTAAATCACAGGAGCTAAAAGAGCAATCATAATGTTTTCACAAAGGAAACACATACCAACTCCTCAGGAGCTGTGGGCTACTTATGCATGTCATGTATCCAGAATGGACTCTGTAAGAAAAATCTCCTCAAGTGAGTGTCCCACTCAAATTTAGCCACATGTAGCTTAAGAGCAACCCAGGCTGTCATATCACTTAAACAATGATGATTCCCATGTACTGGATCCAAGAGAGCATATCATACTGCAAAGGTCAGAAAAGATTCCCAACAGTACAGGAAGGGTATATTTTCGGGGAGCAGTGGAAATATCCTGCAATATGTGGGAGGAGGCCAAATTATAAAGTTGTTGTTTTAAAGGGCTTTCAAATCCTACATAGGGTCAACCGCCAGTATGCTGAGAAAATATAAATAGAGCTTCACATTTTTGTGCAAAGACATATATTCATTTTAAAGAGTGCTGCTTCTATTATCAATGCCTGTCAGTACAGCATAATGTTTAAGAGTACGGGACCCTTCAGCCAAACTCCCTGAGTTTACTTCTTGACTGCTACATAATAGACATAGAGCCTTGTTCAAGGTCCTTATTTCTTTCATCTTGAAAATGGGTATAATATCAATATCTACATCATGGGGTTATCATGAAGATTATAGAGACAGTGCATATATAGTTATTAGTACTGTATCTGGGATATTGCTGATGTTCAATAAGCTTTGGCTATTATCATTCCTAAGAGTCTAAGGTTCTCAGCATATATACTGAGGAGGGTTATGTGGATCAGGGTAATACTAAAGACAATCCATTGAGACCTGTAAACACTATAAATGCACAGTAAATTATTCATTTAAGCTATACCAAAAGTCAATGCCTGAACACAATCATTTCCTTAACTCTTTTAGCTGTGGGACTGCATTCTAATGATATTTGATGACAGTATCAGAGAAGAATAAATTCACAAAAAGACTGAGGAATTCTCCTTGCACATAAAATGGAATAACCAAATTAAAAATTTTTTAAAAATACTTTAATTAAAAAAAAACACTCTATCTTGTTATCCAATTGTAACTTTACACTAACCCAGTAGTCCTCATTTTATTGGTGAAGAAAATGTACAAGTAACCTGCCCCAGGTCATTTCTTTGAAAGCCTTATTTGGAGACAAGAAAAAAAAGAAAGAGAGAAAGGAAAGGAAGGGAAGGGAAGGGAAGAGAGCAGGGGAGGGAAGGGGAGGGGAGAGAGCAGGGGAGGGAAGGGGCGGGGAGAGAGCAGGGGAGGGAAGGGGAGGGGAGAGAGCAGGGGAGGGAAGGGGAGGGGAGAGAGCAGGGGAGGGAAGGGGCGGGGAGAGAGCAGGGGAGGGAAGGGGCGGGGAGAGAGCAGGGGAGGGAAGGGGAGGGGAGAAGAAAGGAAAACATAAAATTAAAAACTCTAAGCGGATTACCTCATCAACTCTACTCTATCCTCCAAAAAACTGTCCTTAGGCATCAGTTTCTGTAAAAATTAAATTTACTAAGGAAGACAATTTAAGTAATTATATTAATTAACAAGTGTCAGAGCACCAGTATTTGACAGTTACCTTGACACTGTCCATGTGATTGAAATAATTATCAAAACTTTCCTTTTATTTATTCCATTAGCCCAGCTAATTTATAAGCACACCCACACTTATTCCCTATAGCCTTCTTGCCTATAGATTTTATGGACTTAAGAGACTTAGATTCCATTTTTTTTTATTTTTTTTTAATTTATTTGACAGACAAAGATCACAAGTAGGCAGAGAGGCAGGCAGAGAGAGAGGAAGGAAAGCAGGCTCCTCTGTGGAGCAGGGAGCCCGATGCGGGGCTCGATCCCAGGACCCTGAGATCATGACCTGAGCCGAAAGCAGAGGCTTTAACCCACTGAGCCACCCAGGCGCCCCAAGATTCCATTTTTATATGTAAAAATTAAACAACTGAGGATTTCAGAAGCAACAGAAAAATCAATACCCATCTAACAGAAGTTGTAGGTAGAAAAAGACTGAATTAGAAAGGGAAATAACTTCAAGAAATAAACAGAATAAAGTTTCTTCAAATTGAAAGGGTACATGAAGTGTCAAGAAGAGATATTAAAAAAAAAAATTAAAGACCAACACCTAGTACATTTTGGTGACATTTCAGAAAACCAAAGATAAAAAGAAAATCCTAAAACTTTCAAAGGAAATAAAAAGATAGATAGGTAAATAAGTACATATCAATCAGATGGCATTGTACCCATCACTGTAATCCTGGGTATGGAAAAACAATAGAACAATATTTTTTTTTAATTTTTTATTTTTTATAAACAATATTTTGAAATTATGTTTGATCTGTAATTATTAGGCAGTCTTTTAAGAATGAGGGGGAAAATATTTCATAATATTCAAGAACTCAGAAGGTTTGTAACCTATGAACTCTCTGAGAAAACAAAAATGTCTAGACAACATGCCTAAAGGAAAAGAAAAGCAAGAACAAAAAATGAACCTAAAAGATGATGCAGGATAATAGCAGTCGAGTTACCTCAGAACATGAGAGGTTGTAAGGAAAGGAGGAAAGGAAAAGAATTAAAGACATATTGAATTATTTCAGTTTTTGAGGGAAAGTAATTGGTAGGAAAAATGTAGAATTTAATATGCATATTAATGTTTATTTATTTATTTATTTATTATTTTCAGCATAACAGTATTCATTATTTTTTTCACCATACCCAGTGCTCCATGCAATCCACGCCCTCTATAATACCCTCCACCTGGTACTCCAACCTCCCACCCCCCCCAGACTTTTCCAACAGTAGAAAGGAAGGGTATGTGCAACTTTAATAATCCTCCTTAAGCAATACATTACTAATAGGAGCTATAAAAAAAAAAAGACTGAAAATTGTCTGAATGAGAATGCAAAACTCTTATAGGCAAACAAACCATGAACAGTATTAAAATAGCAAAGAACAGACAAGCTTCACATGGGGAGAAAATATTTTCAAATCATATGTCCAATAAATGATTTATTCGCAGAATATATAAAAACCTTCAGAAATCATCTGTAAGAAATCAACCCAGTTTTGATGTGCAGATCACTGGGACCCTTGGCTGGCTCAGTTAGTAGAGTAGGTGACTCTTAATCTTGGGTTTGTAAGTTCAGGCCCCATGTTGGGTGTAAAAAGTACTGAAAAACAAAATCTTTTAAAAAAACGTGAAAAAAAATAATGAAAAAATCACTTAACAGACACTTCAACAAGAGCTCGATATGCAGAAGACAATTAGACATTAGGCATTAGAAAAATGCAAATTAAAATCACAAGATACCACAGGATACATATTGTGTTTTTTAAAAACTTTATTTATTCCTTTAAGAGAGAGAGAGAACATGGGCAGTGGAAGGGAGAAACAGACTCCACACTGAGGGAGCCCAATGCAGGGCTCCATTCCAGGACTCTAGGATCATGACCCGATCCAATGGCGGACACTTAACTGACTGAGCCACCCAGATGCCCCCACAGCGTACTTACTAGAGTAGATAAAATTTAAAAATACAACACCAAATGCTGAACAGATGCAGCTCATAGAGTGATGATGGGAATGCAAATAGTAAAGCCTCTTTGGAAAAGTTTGCAGGTCCCTTATAAAGTTAAATATATACTACCATTGGATTCAGCAATCTCACTGCTAAGTAGTTAACCAAAAGAAATGAAGAAGTTCACCTAAAACCCCTGTGGCAATGTTTACTGCAGCACTGGTCATAATAGCCAAAATATGGACATAACACAAATGTCCACCAACAGTAACATGGACAAGTAAATTGTGACATATTCATACTGAGGTGTACTAGACTATAACGAACAAGAATGATCTGCAACTACACAGAATAATGTGTGAAAATCCCTCAAGCAGGGTTGAGCAAAAGAAGGCAGACATCATGGAGCACAACCATTTGATGTCGTATATGTAAAGTACAAAGAACAATGCATGAAGGGGAGGCTGAGTGGGAGTGTGCACAAGCTGATTGCTAGTAATATTTTATTTCCTAATCTGGGTGATAGTTTTGGGGGTGTGTTGAAATTTTATCAACTTGGATACTTATGATCTATGCCCTTTCCCATCACACTTGAAAATATTGTAATGCATACCATAGGCCTCCAAATAGCCAGTAAACATGTAAAAGGTCTATCTACTAATCGTCTACTAATACCTACTTATATTTAGGGGAATACAAAGTAAAGCAATTATATCATACCACTTTTTACCCATCAGATTGGAAAATAATAAAAATTAATAAAAATAAATATTTTAGGTGTGGGAATTTCATACTCTCATGTGCATACTGGGTGTTTGCATCAATGGGTTCAGACTTCTTGAAGAGTAATTTGGCAGTATCATTATGTTTAACTTCACACAACATTTGACCAATAGTTTTCACTTGTAGGTACCTGCTCTTCCTGCATGAAGAAGCGTGCACAAGGCTGTCTACTGTATCATCATTTGTAATACCAGGAAACCCGAAACAATGGGAAATTCCCAGCCAAGCAAAACGAATTTGGAAACATTTCTATTATGAAACTCTGCATACTTTCTAAAACATAATGAACTGCATACCAACATAAGATACAGTTTTAAGTATTTTTTTTAAGATTTACTTATTTATTTTAGAGACAGAGAGCATGCATTGGGTGGGAGAGGCAGAGGGAGAGAAAAACTTAAGCAGACATCACACTGAGCGTAGAGCCCAACATGGGACTCAATCTCACCACCATGAAATCAAGACCTGAGCTGAAACTTACAAAGTCAGATGCTTAAACTGAGCCACCCAGGTGCCCCTAAGTATTTTTTTAAAGGCTATCATAAAACAGTGTAAAATATATAATTTATTTAAAGTTTATGTATTAAGTATTTATGTATGCAGGTATAGTAATACAGAGAAACATTTTTAAAATGTATGGAAAAGAGGAGCAGAGATACGCTCTCGACTGACGACAGTGATTTTCTCTTAGAAAGGGAGTGAGAATGGGTGGAGGGAAGGATACGATGGTGATTCTCACACGTTTCATGCTCTAAGCTTCTTATAACTTTTGGTACAGAAGCTTTCACCCTGGTATTATGTTTTTGTATTGTTTGAGCCGTTTAAAAAATGTCCCCAAAACGTAAATTTCTTAAAAATACATTGCAGAAAACATATAAAAAGTATAAGCAAAACTATAAACAACAGTTAAGTTAAACTCAGTGACAGCTGTTTTTACTACAAATGGTTTAATTACAACAATAAATACCAACAAGCACACTCCCACATAAAATGTGGGCTGTATGAAATAATAAATTCAACCATTGGCTAGATAAGACAGACATAAGTGAAATAAATTTTTTAACTGGCCGACAAAACTTAGGGGAAGTTCAAGGCAGGTGCAGAGATTGGCAGGTTGTGACAGATGCTGTCTGTGGACTGTGGGTATGCTGCTTTCAAAGGAAATGTGGCAAGTCAGGTGATGTACTTGGAATCGGGGCAAGCAGCTGAGAACTGATTGCTTTACTCTTGGTCTATTTCTCACAATTACACTGTATGTGTGTGGTCTTTGTAGGCATGTGATTTGGAGGACATTGAACCTGTGAGAACATCATAAGAGCAGAGTTATAAAAGCATAGGAGTAACCCTAAAGAAAATCATAATCATAATCACAAAAAGCACTTAGTACCAAAATCAAAATCATAGTAAAAAGTTCTGAGAGAGGCGCTAGTTATTAAATGAAAATGGTAAGCTATAAGCTGAAGGATAAAAATCCAACAATACCGGATATATGTGTGTCTCAAACAACAGGTGAACATAACAATAAAAATAAATTTAAGAAGAAAAATAAATAAATTAAAATTAGAGAGCTAACTCTTCTACTATAAAATAACAAAGTCTAACATCTTTTGAGTTTTTCTAAGTGTCTAGGACTGTGCTAAGCACTCTACATACATTACCTCACTTAATTCTCACATGAGTTAATTCCCTGAGGAAAGTGTTATTTTAGTTCTCTGTATTTTATAGATGAGGAAAGTAGGACTTAACAAAGCAGAGGGCCTTAGCCAAGAAAATCCAGCTATTTACTAAGACAGAAGCTGCAAGGGCGCCTGGGTGGCTCAGTGGGTTGAGCCTCTGCCTTCCACTCAGGTCATGATCCCCGGGTCCTGGGATCTAGCCCCGAGTCAGGCTCTCTGTTCTGCAGGGAGCCTGCTTCCTCCCCTCTCTCTCTCTGCCTACCTCTCTGCCTACTTGTGATCTCTCTCTCTGTGTCAAATAAGTAAAATCTTAAAAAAAAAAAACAAAAAAAGAGGGAAGCTGCAGCTCAGACTTGACTATCTCTAGTTCCAGAGCTGATACTCAACTAGTCCATTATGTTGCTTCTCTATAGGAAATAGAGCATGAAGAATCAATAAATAACAAATTAACACAAGAAACTGCAAAGCTGATCAACAGCATCAGTTAGAAAGACAATGGAGAGATGCAGACAATAAAAGAATAAATTGTTTTTATATAAAGATCTCATAAAAATGCATATTATAAATGAAGTTCAAAAGAAGATGGAATGTCTAATATTTTGCAATATTTAAAAAGATGAAATTAGAAGTACAAGCAAAATTCGTATCAGCTTTATTCATAACAGCCAAAAATGAAAACAACCCAAATGTTCCCTAACAGGTGAACAGATTAGCAAATTGCAGAGCACCCATGACATAATGAAGTACCACTCGACAACAGAAATGAGCATTCTATTGTCACACACAACACATGGATGAATCAAAAAAATATTCTGAGCAAAAGAAGCCAGACACAAATGACTAATACTGTTTGATTGCATTTATAGAACATTCTATAAAAGGCAAAACTATAGCAACAGAAAATAGTGGCTCCGAGGAACAAGGGGTAGGATATAGAATTGGCTACAAAGGAGCAGGGGAAACTTTTTAGAATGACAGAAATGGTCATTGATTGTGGTGATTGTCACACAATTGTATATAATTGTCAACACTCGTTACATTTTATGGTCTAGAAGGGTAAATTTTATTATATATAAATTATATCTCAATAAACCCGAGTTTTTAAATGTATGCAGAATTTTAAAGTTCCACATCCTATAAAAATGTTAAGTGCTTCAGTACTTCCACCTTAAGAAAAAATTTCCTATGTAACAGAAATTTCGAAATGATACTTCCATATTAACATTCCAATTAACATTGATGGAGATGGAGTGCTCCCAAAGCAGTGCTCAGAAGAAAAATCTTGTTTTCAGAAAAAAAATCTTGTTTTTCTAAATTAATGAGGAAGAAAAAAATCTTTTATTCAGAAAAAAAATCTTGCTTTTCTAGATTAATGAGGAAGAAAAAAAAACATAAAATCATACCCAATTCTCCCCCCAAAACGGAGAATAAACTAATATACTAAATTTGGTAAAACTTTATTAAAATTTTATTAAAATGTATTAAAAGTGGTAAAATGTGGGGTGAGAAAAAAAGATACTGGCCATGAATAGAAATGACTAAAGTATGGATGATATTCTAAACTATATATTAATGATTATCATTATCAATACTCTATAGATTGCTGAAGTATGAAATAATAAAGTGAGAAGTCACAAAATAAAGAAAATAAATAGACTAATTGTCTAGTCACAGAAGAAGTAGAAACAGTTATAAAAAATGTATGTCTCTGGGGCGCCTAGGTGACTCAGTTGGTTAAGCATCTGCCTTTGGCTCAAGTCATGATCCTGGGGTCCTCGGATCAAGCCCTGCATCTGGCTCCCTGCTCAGCAGGAAGCCTGCTTCTCCCTCTCCCTCTGCTGTTACCCCTGCTTGTGCTCACTCACACTCTTTCTCTCAAATAAAAACAACAAAAAATTTTTTAATTAGGTCCCCAAAAAACAAAGGGCACTAATGGGGTTTTTAAACTATTTCCAAAATACAACTTATTCCCTTTTGTTACCCAAAGTATTCCAAAATACAGAAAACAACATGTAACTCAATTTGTTTTTATAAGGTAAACGTGGTTTGGGTGATACAATCTAAAGGTACCATGAGAAAACTAAATAATAACTCATTCTCACTTTTGAACATAAATATAAAAATCCAAAATAAAATCTAAGATATAAGATGTGAGTGTGAGGACCAAGTCTGCAGTGGGAATTGGTTCCAGTAAGGGGGCGAAGACACACTTCAGAGGGTCCAGCCAATATGTGGTTGCAACAAAGACATGACAGGCTTCACCAGAACCCAGACGCTTGATTTAGGCTTTCCTTTTTTATCCTATTGCATTGGCCAAAACTTCTAAAGAGTGATATGTAAATGGACTCTCTTGTTCTTGGTTTTAATGAGAAGTGTTTTTCAACTGAAAGTAACGAGTGGGCTGCTTTTTTTTTTTAAAAAGGAGGAGATAGACATTTGTTAAGAAAAATAATCCAAATTTTGGAAAAAAGGCATAAGTATGACTGAGTGTCTTTTTAAATCCTACCAAAGCTTTATTCAACAGCCTCTAGCCCTACTCCAGGGATTATTTTATTCTCTAATAAAATGTACCTTTTTTAAATTTATTATTTGCCATTGATACAAGCCAAGCCTCTGTGCAGTTACATGTTACTTGTAGACTCTAGACTTTTGTCTGGTAGAGATGCAAATGATTCTTGTCTGGTATAAAAGATAACCCCAAAGGTTATAGTTTTATTGCCCTGTAGGGTATGAACCTATTTTGTCTGTAATGTAGCAGACTGGCCTCAGCATGCCTTTTCCCCACTGACAAATGCGCTGTGAACCAGCCCAGTCATCCTGCTGATTTCCTGTGTTAAATAAATCTTTCACATGTACTCAATACACATTTGGACAAAAGTTCTGTCTTTAACTTTTCAAAAATTATGCATTCAACAAAGAATGACACCAGTAACCACCTAATTATAATGGTACTAAGGGTTATGAAAGAAAAGGAGATAGCCTACCCTGGCCGAGGGATTCTGAAGGAAATGGTGCCTTTATGAACAGAGGCCTGGATGCTGGCTGCACTTACCCGAGACGCAGGTGCAGGGAAGAGCCATCGCTGCAAAATCGCTGCAAAATCATCCCTCCTAGGGTGATTTTCCAACCGCATCTAAAGATTCCCAAAGTCACAGAAGTAATCAAAAGTTATTCTCTACAATTGTTGAAGCAGATCTGTCTTGTATTTCTACACCAAAGCAGTCTTCAAAATAAATATGATAAATAATAATGATAATAGTATCTACTGTTGACTCCATTTATTTTTTTTAAGATATTATTTATTCATTTGGGAGAGACACAGAGACAAAGAGAGCACAAACAGGTGGAGAGGCAGAGAGAGAAGGAGAGGGAGAAGCAGACTCCCTGCTGATCTGGGAGCTGTACCTGGGGCTCATTCCCAAGACCTGGAGATCATGACCTAAACAGAAGGCAGACGCCCAACCATCTGAGCCACGCAAGCACCCTTGTTGACTCCATGTACAGTGTTCAAGTTGTGCTACTGAACACTTCAGGTGAATCATTTTCAATCATCATGACAATTCTGCAAGCCAGTTACAGTTATTATCTCCATTTTACAGAGGAGAAAACTGAAGCTCAGAGATTAAGCTATTGTGTGCCCAACAGCACACAATGGGCCTGCCAGGTTTCAGACCTTAACTCCTTTGCTATCCTGCCTCTTCCAAAGATATTTCTCCAAGTGTGTACAACTGCATAATGGGGCAGGGGCACATTATCTTCATTTTCTTGACATAACCCTTACAGCTTAAAACGTCATGGCAAGAAGGAAATGGGTGGACAATTCCCTTATGTGAAGGGTGCTGTGGTTCAGGGCTTACGTTTGCTGCTCCTGCTCATTTTGTAAAGCTCCCTGCAGCAGTGATTTGGAAATTAAAAGCAGGGTTTGGTTGGAGTGGCTTTCCAACAATTAAGAATATCTTGTTGAAAACATGTTTACTCCATGCCTCTGCTTTTAACTACTGCCCAATACAGCTCCCTTTCCTTCTATTCTCTCATCTCTAAGCCTTGAGCACTTGTCCAAAAGCTTTTAGTCCAAGCAAGTGGGCAAAAAGGCTTCTCTACCATTTATCTTGCAACTGGTTCTGAGTTTCTCTCAAGTGTTTGTTTAACTATTTGGCCAAGGATTGAGAGTCCTATTGTGAGCAAAGAGTCCATTTGCCTTGATTATGTGCAAGCTTTCCAGAGTTTGCTGATTGGTTTTTGTTCCTTTTCTTTCTCCATCGGTACTTCCTGTTTTTAAACTAAGGATTATACAAAGAATGCAGTTTTCCGGGTACCTTAATCTTATATTCAAAGAGAATACAAGTGCCTTCTGTATTTACAGAAGTATTTTCCAAGTGATGCAAAAGGATACTGAATTCTGTCCTGGATCCCTGTGGTTTGGAGTCTAATACAGCCATAGTCCCTCATGACTTTTTCTTTTCTAATCTTGAACTGCATACAACAAAATCACAGAATTCTAAAACACCTGAACTAAAGCCCCCTTAGAGATCATCTAGTCCAACTTCTACATTTTACACAGGGGAAAAGAAGGCAGGTGAACAACAGTGCTAAGACCTCCTCCAAGTATATTGACTTTGTTTTCTATATTTTGCCTTCCCAGTTGTATAAACTTTGAGAACAGAGACCCCCTACATTTGCTACAAATATCTATGTGTGTAAGTAGACATTTAGAAGGGATGGGGCATGGATGTGATGAAGTCCCAGAACCTAAGTCAGGTTCGGTGGGGTGAGGAGGTTCGGAGCCGACGACTAAAGAAAGAATTCTTAAGACGTCGTTGGTGCAAAATGGTGGTTTATTAAAGCACGGGGACAGGGCCTGTGGGCAGGAAGAGCTGCTGCCCCGGGTTGTGAGGGTAGGCATGTTATATACCCCACGGTTGGGGGGAGGTGGTGAAGAGATGGGAGATTTCAACAGAGTTTTCACATGTTAGGGTGGGCCTACAAGGTGCCGGGGGGAGGCCTTGCCCTTATGGCCTGATCAATGTCGTCTTTAGGTCAGGCATTAACATCAAGATAGTTGGGAGATTCTTGGTGGGGTGTTATGATCCAGCTATCATTTACATTCCCTTCTACCTCAGTCTCCTCCAGTTTATGGTGGGAGGGAGACATTAGGGCTTCAGGAACCGAGAGTTATTTGCCTCTGGAAATTTGTGCTATTGATAAGGTAACCTCCCTGTTTAGGTCTCTAGGACATCTGTAGAGCAAGGGAGATTCCTGTTCTGCAGGATTGCGATCCCTGCAAGTTAACTATTTATCATTTTATGGCAGTCAGGGGTGCCTGAGGAATGCTACACATATGGAGGGGAGCGGGTGAAGAGGGGGTGCAAGGCGCCAGCTCTTGCTCTGTCCTCAGCCAGCCTCCTGCTCCCTCATCAGATGTTTTAAAAGATCTTCTACTCAAGAACTTTTGTTCTAAACTGAATGCGATTAGATCCAACCCATAAGAAGTGCAAAGTTTTGTGGGTTTTTTTTGTTTTTTTTTTTTTAATTTTTTATTTTTTATAAACATATATTTTTATCCCCAGGGGTACAGGTCTGTGAATCACCAGGTTTACACACTTCACAGCACTCACCAAAGCACATACCCTCCCCAATGTCCATAATCCCACCCCCTTCTCCCAAACCCCCTCCCCCCAGCAACCCTCAGTTTGTTTTGTGAGATTAAGAGTCAGACAAACCAGAAGTGCACAAAGTTTTAAATGAAACAGAGACCTAGAGAAATTTCATCCCAGCTTAATGGGTCTACTTGGGGAGACTTTGGATTTTACTCTGCTTATTTCATATGCAGTACACTGTTATAAAAACTTCAGACAAGACATAATTATACAGAGTAAAATATGAAAGATTTCCAAATTTCCTTCCCTTTTTTACTCTCCATCCCAGTCTAAGTCATTGTAGTATAAAGTGTACTGCTCTGACCCTTTTCAACATATTTCTATATACATGTAGAGTTTTTCTTTTTTATGTAAATGAGATCATGCTTTCTGAAACTTGCTTTTTCACTTAAAAACATATCTTGGAGATCTTTCCATATCAGTTCATATGCATGGTATTTCATTAAATGGGTATAACACATATTACTTAGCCATTCTCCTATTAATGAGCCCTGAAAGTGATGACAATTTTTTGCTATACTGAACAACACGGTATTATGGATTAATTCAGAATGGATTTCTAGAATGGCATTGATGGACTGGTGTTCACTTACTCTGAGTGAATAGATCAAAGATAGAGGGAAACATCCAAACTCAGTACCTTGACAGATGGCCTTAGACAAATCATTCTAGACTAATGGCTGCCCCCACTTAAATCAGAGAATGACACAGGTTCAAGTGAGATATATTTATGAAAATGTCTCTGGAAACCATGAATGGCTATATAAATGACAGCAATTGATTACCCAAAGATAGCAATATATGTTATGGTATCAACATACCACACATGTGGCTGCACTGTGTGCTCTATAAGAAACACCTTACTGATGTCTCAGGACCATTTTCTGGTTTAGGCATAACTGCCCTTTCTGTGATGAAGTTGCCCCTCTCCCAACTCCAACCATGTAGTTTTAGTGTCACCAGTTAGAGCACACAGTGTTATTCTGAGGGTGGACATGTGACTTCCACAGGCCAATAAGGGCTTTGCCCTGGGATTCTTCAAATTGGGCCAGGGGAAAATAAGGCCAGGGGAATGACATAAGCAAGATGGCTGAATAAGATGTCCCTTGCATGTAATCCCCCCTCAACAACAAAAATTTGGCATCTATCCATGGATAAAAGTGCCTGCCTGGAAACTTTGGGATTCAGGTAGAAGATTGTGAAACCCTGTGCAGTCCAAGGCTCAGGAGAGTTGGGATGCTGACTCACCTATGGTGGTCCCAGCTTCAGAAACAGAAACCACTCTGTACCCCTGAGACCTTGCCTACATCTCCATTCAGCTTGGGGTCTGTCACTGTTACAATATTTCAAGGGAACGGGGAGGAGTCATGTCGACCCAAGCAATGGGTAGTAGACATACAGACCTCAGTCCTGGCTGTAGATACTGAAATAGTCTGTAAATCGATGCCAGTCCCTCTCACCATAATCCAAGAGCCCCTTGCCCTTCATTGCACTGATTAACAGACATATGGATCTTGGTTCTGGCTGTGGACCTAGCCAAGGTCTAGTAGTCCCTAGAAGTTAGTCTGCCAAACTTGGTCAGACTATAGATTCTGAAGGGTCCCTGTATTAGGTACCCATCCCAGCTATAGTCCACTAGTTAGACTCTTGGCACAGGAGTCAGGCTGGAGGCACTCACATCTGTATCCACAGAGATCCAGATTAGGCCCCCTACTAAGCTCCAGCCCCTCCAGTCATGGTCAGGGACTAGCCCAGCATACCCAGGGATCTGGCAAAAGACACACAAACCTGTGCCTTCAGAGCCAGGTCTGCAGACCTCAAACTTGTCTGTGGAACCTGCAACAACACAGAGGCTCAGTTCCCGCCCTCTCAGCCAGGGGTAGTCCTCCCTACCCAGGAATCCATGCAGTGACCATACAGCAGGCCTTCCAGGGGAAGGAGCCATACCTGCTGTATTTCTGGTAATAGGAAGCCTGTTGAATTCAAAATAGTCATCTTAAAGAAACTTAATGAAATACAAGAGAGCATAGATAGAAAACTAAACAAAATCAAGAAAATAATGCATGAACAATCAACAGTATCAACCAAATGGAAAGACAATCAATAGGATGGAAGAAAATATTAGCAAACCATATATCTAATAAGGAGTTAATAGCCAAAATATATAAGGAACTCATACAACTCAATAGCAAAAGAACAAATAATCCAATTAAAAATGAGAAGAAGACTGGAATAATCCAATTAAAAATGGGAAGAAGACTGGAATAGACATTTTTTCAAAGAAGGTATACAAATGGCCAAGAAGTACATGTAAAGTACTCAACATCACTAACCATCAAAAAAATGCAAATCAAAACCACAATGAGATAACAACTCACACCTATTAGAGTGGCTATTTTTAATTGGACAAGAGATAACAAATGCTAGTGAGGACATGTAAAAAAGAGAATCCTGGTACCTTATCAGTGGGAATGTAAATTGGTACAGCCCTTACAGACAAGAGTATAGAAATTCCTAAAAAAATTAAAAATAGAAAATGGGTACATGCACCTGGATATTTATAACAGCATTATCAACAATAGCCAAACTATGGAAAGAGCCCAAGTACCCATCAATTGGCAAATAAATAAAGAAGATGTGGTATATATATATGTGTGTGTGTGTGTGTGTGTGTACACACACACACACACAGGAATATTATTCAGCCATCAAAAAGAATGAAATCTTGCCATTTGCACCAATGTGGATGGAACTAGAGAGTAGAATGCTAAGTGAAATAAGTCAGCAAGAGAAAGACAAATACCATATGATTTCACTCATATGTAAAATTCAAGAAACAAAACAGATGGACCTGTGGGAAGGGAGAAGAAAAAGAGAGAGGAGAGGTGGGAGGCAAACCATAAGAGACTCTTAATGATGGAGAACAAAATGAGGGTTGATGGGGGGAGGTGGGGAAAAGATGGGCTAAATGAGTGATGGGTATTAAGGAGGGTACCTGTTATGATGAACACTTGCTATGGGTGTTATATGTAAGCGATGAATTACTAAATTCTACTCCTGAAACCAATATTATACTACCTATTAACTAACCAGAATTTAAATAAAAATTTGGGAGGAAAAAAATTAGAAATAGAACCACCAAATAAGCCAGCTTTCCCACTTCTAGATAAGATATACAAAGGAAATGAAATCACTGTCTCAAAGAGGTATCGTATCATAGTATCATAGTGTACAACTATGTGTTCACTACAACATTATTTATAATAGCCAAGACATAGAACCTAAGGGTTCATCAACAAATGAATAAAGAAGATGTAGGGTGTGTGTGTGTGTGCATACACACAATGGAATATTAACATTCAGTCATTAAAAAGGGAAATTCTGACATTTGCAACAAAACAAATGGACTTTGAAGGCATTATGCTAAGTGAAATAAGTCAGACAGAGAAAGACAAATACCGTATGATTTCACTTACATACTGAATCTAAAAACAAACAAACAAACCCAAATTCATAGAAACAGAGAGCAAAATGGTGACTTCCAGGAGGGGAGGGAGAAATGAGGAGAATGTGGGTCAGAGGGTACAAACTTTTAGTTATAAGATGAACAAGTTCTGAGGGTCTAATGTACATCATGGAGACTACAGTTAACAGTGTGGTATCATGTACTTGAAAGCTGTTAAAAGAATGAAATGTTCTCACTACAAAAAAAATTGTAACTATATAAGGTGACAGTTGTGTTAACTAACTTTACTTTTGTAATCCTTCCACGATATGTATGTATACCAAATCATCAAGTTGTACACATTAAACTTATACAAACTTATATGTCAATTATATCTCAAAAAAGCTGAGGGGTGGGGAGAAATGTATCCCTCATTGGAGCTGAAGCTGTGAGATGTGGTGTGGTAAGCCAAGGCTAGTGGCCGTGTCTCCAGAGGTCTGAGAGAAGTCAATCTGGAAGATAGAGAAATTCATGCCCCCATGGCATTTAGGGCCCCTGGTTCTGGTTTCTGAGCCCTGGCCTCACCCTGAGGCCTCTTTCTCAAGGCACACCCACCTTTTAATACATTCATCCTTTTGCCTAAATAGTTTGAGTTAGGCAGCAATAACCTGTAATTAAATCTCTACAAACTCCTGCCATTTCTATCTTTGGTTCTTAGTGTTATCCACTTTCTTCCCACACGCCTGCCATGTAGCAAAAGGTTGTTCCTGGTGGAAGGAGGACTTTGATTTGCTTTCTTTATCTGAGCAAGATAACCACACATGTACTCCAACAGAGAGTATTTTGATAGGGAAAACATAAGACCTCCTTGGGTACAGCAGTATCTTTCATATATCTGATTATCTTTCACAACCTGACTCTTAGCCATGTGATAGAGACAGTGAAAGTGAAGTAAGAACCAGATTTCTATAAATGACTGTCTTTAGTACAGCATTGCTATTTTCCAAACTTCAAAATCTACTCACACACTTGAAACTGAACTCTGGTTCTCACAAAATGATTACTATCATAACATTTTCTAGAAGAGAACTTTTTTTTTTTTTTTTGGAGAAGCAGCTGTGGCCTTGAACTTCCCTCTGTCCTTGCTGTTAGGGTATGTTTAAATATACTCTAAGAAGAATTACCAAAAAGAAGCTTTGTCATCATTCCACCTTTGACCTCCTCTTTTCTTCAAATATTCTTATTTGAGAGTTGGTTCTGTGGCACTTCAATGCTAAGACCACTGAATTGTTTTTTAGTAAAAGTAGAATTAAATAGTAGAAGATTACTGGTTAGAGGGGAAACACTTGTCTTTCAGAGACATAAAACCTGGATTTAATAATCCCATCTACATCACCTAAAACAGATTTAAAGTTAGTGTCGCTCTACCAAAAATATCTGATCTGACACTAACCTGCCATAGTGACCTTGAACAAGCCATTTTTAAATGCCATGAATCTGTTTATTTATCTGTAAAATAAAAAAAATAAAGCTAACCTCATGGTTATTGTGATAATTAAATGAAATTTTCTATGTATACGGTACATTTTAAACTATCAGCCCAGTGTCTGGAGCATACTATATATTCACTATATGATAAGGATCACTATATTATTGTTAGTAATGACTGCTAACACTTGAATACTTAAATTGAATACTTAATACTTCCTAACACTTGAATACTTAAAAATATCAAAATTTTTATTTTGATCCTAATAATAATCATGGGTAATAGAAGCAATGAGTGTCCTCTCTACTTTAGAAATGAACAAATTGAGCTTCGGAAAGGATAAATGGTTTGTCCAAGATCACATTTCTAGGTAGGAAACAGCAGATCTGAAATTCAAACCAAGTACTCTGGATCAAGACACCTTCTCTTGGGGTGTCTGGCTGGCTCAATCAGTAGGACATGCAACTCTTGATTTGGGGGTTGTGAGTTCAAATCCCATGTTGGTGTACAGATTACCTTTTTTTAAAGTCTTTAAAAAAACAAAAAAGACCTCTTCTCTTACCTTATGAAATACTACCTTGCATTAATGACAAAAATAATGGGGTGCTTGGTCAGGTAAGTGTCTCTTCATTTTGGCTCAGGTCATGATCTCATGGGTCATGGGATCAACCCCCATGTGGGGTTCTATGCTCAGTAGGGTGTCTGCTTGAAGATTCTTTCCCTCTGCCTCTCCCCTCAGTCACACTCTCTTTGTCTTCTCGCTCTCTCTTTCTCTCAAATAAATAAATAAATAAATGAAATTCAATCAACAAGATTTTTAAAATATTGAGCACCTCAAAGGTGTCAGGCACTGTTCTAAGCACCAACAATAATGCCAAGAGCAAAATGGGCATAAATCTCTCTTCTCATTCCTGAGGGTGAAGACAGTTAACCAAAAGACAGTCAATAAAAGAATAAATAAGTAAAATACATAGTATGTCAAATGATGGGAGTACCATAAAGAAAATTAAAGCAGGGAAGGACTGTGTCCAAGAGTAGAAGACAGTAAAAAGGATACTCTGGGTTGGCCTCATTGAGAAGGAAACACTTAAGTAATGATCAGGGGAGGTGGGGAAAAAAAAAGTCATGCCTACATCCTGAAAAAAAGCAATCCAGCAAAAGGTAACAGAAAAGGCAAACACTTTGAAGTGGGAGGTGCTGCATGTGTCCCAAGAATAACAGGGAAGCCAGAAACTAACACAGAGTGAGTCAGTAGGAGAGGACTACAGGGTGAGGGCAAATAAGTAGTGAGGGAGAGTACTACGGCCAGAGGGTAAAGAGCAAGCAGAATTTCAATAAGATGTTACCTGTGATGAGAGCCTCTGGAGGCTTTACCACAGAGGAATATCGTGGTTTGACTTACATTTGAAAGGATGGCTCTGTCTGCTATACCAACATGAGAATATAGAGAGGTAAGGGTAGAAGAAGGAAAACATGATAGGAGACCACTGCAAGAAAGAGAGGAGGAGGGCTTGGACCAGGATACTAGTAGTACAAAGAGCAAGAAAGTGGCCCAATTTTGGACAGATCTTTTTTCATTATGAAAATTTTCAAAGTTTATAAAGGCAGGGAGAATAATACAGAAACTTCCCATAAATCCATCACCCAGATTCAGTAATTATCAAGGTTTTGCCACATTTGCCTAACTAGCTTTTTTTTTTTTTTTTTTGCTGAAATGTTTTAAAGTAAATCACATATGTCTTATCATTTCACTGTTACATATTTCATGCAATACACATTCCTTTAAAAAATGAACATTTTGGGTGCCTGGGTGGCTCACGGGTTAAACCTCTGCCTTCGGCTCAGGTCATGATCTCAGCATCCTGGGATCAAGCCCTGCATCGGACTCTCTGCTCAGCAGGGACCCTGCTTCCCTCTCCCTCTCTCTCTGCCTGTCTCTCTGCCTACTTGTGATCTCTCTCTGTCAAATAAATAAATAAAATCTTTTGAAAAAAAATGAACATTTCCCATCAACTAATGGATGGTTAAAGAAGATGTGGTGTATGTGTATGTGTATGTTTGTGTGTGTGTGTACACACACATGCATATATACATATATACATACACACACACACACAAAACACACAAAATGGAATACTACACAGCCAACAAAAAGAATGAAATCTTGCCATCTGCAGCAATGTGGATGGAACTAGATGGTATTATGCTAAGTGAAGTAAGTCAGTTAGAGAAAGACAAGTAACATATGACTTTACTCATATGTGGAATTTAAAAAACAAAACAGATGAACAGGGAAGGAAAAATAAGATGAAATCAAAGAGGGATCAAACCGTAAGAGACTCTTAATGATAGAGAACAAACTAAGGGATGCTGGAGGGGACATGGGTGAGGGGATGGGGTAACTGGATGATGGACATTAAGGAGGGCACGTGATATATGGAGTACTGGGTGTTATATGCAACTGGATGAGTCAATAAACTCTACCCCTAAAACTAATAATACACTATATGTTAACTAAATTGATTTTACATTTTAAAAAATATGAGTATTTCTTACATAAATACATTATCACACCAAAAAATTATCTAGAACTCTTTGGTATCAACTCAGACCATAATACAATTTCCCTAATTGTCATAAAAATTCCTTTTATAGAGATGCCTAGGTGGCTCAGTCATTTAAAGCATCTGCCTTTGGCTCAGGTCATGCTCCCAGGGCCCTCAGACAGCCCCACACTGAGCTCCAGAGCCTGCTTCTGCCCCTCTCCCTCACATATGCCCTCCCTCTCTCTCTCTCTCTCTCTCAAATAAATAAATAAAATCTTTTTAAAAAATTCTTTTTAAAGTTTTTTTGTTTGAACCAGGGTGCAAACAAGGTCAATACATTGCATTTGGCTATTATGTCTCTTGAGTTCCTTTTCATCTAAAGGAGCCATACACAAACAGACACACACACACACACACACACACACACAGACACACACACACACACACATATACACACATACACACACCTTTTTTCCCTTGGATTTTTCCCTGTGATTTGCTGAAACCAAACTCTAGTGACTGTAGTAGTCCTCTAGAATACTCCACATCCCCATTGTGTCCATTTGTTCCCCTCTAATGTCATGAACTCATTCCTTTATCACCCTTAGTTTCTGTAATTGGAAGGTAACTCTAGAAGTGTGGTTAGATTATTTCATTCTTTTTTGTCAAGAGCACTTCATAGATGAAGTGTATTTTACAAAGCATTACATCAGGAGGTACCCACTGTCTGATGATCCCATTTACAATGACACTCAGATTGTGTCAAACTCACCTGATGGTTCCTTCCATTGATGATGACTGCATGAAACAATTATTTCATAGGGCTGAAGTGGGGTAAGTGGTTATAAAAATGGATAAATTTTGAAACTTGCTTCTTTCCATATACCAGTATGTTGAGGTTTATCCACATTGATACATTTGCTAATTATTTTACACATATATAGTTATTTCATCTTAATTACTACATAGTATCCTATTAGATGAAGAAAACACATTTTTATTTATCTATTCTACTGGCGAAAAAAGAAGATATATCAAATTTTTATTAAAAGCAATTGTTGAGTATATCATTATGTGTGTTTCTGTGTACATACAAATGAGTTTCTCTGAAGTCTAGAGCAAGGAGTGCAAGTTTTTCTGTGGAGGGACAGATAGTAAATATTTTAGGCTTTGTAGGCCATGTGGTCTCTGTTGCATCTATTCCACTGTTATCAAATGAAAACAGCTATAGTCAATACATAAATGAATGAGCACAGCCAGGTACCAATAAAAATCTTTTTTTTTCTCTAAATATTTTATTAATTTAAAGAGATTACAAGTAGGCAGAGAGAGAGAGGGGGAAGGCTCCCTGTTGAGCATAGAGCCTGATGCGGGGCTCGATCCCAGGACCCTGGGATCATGACCTGAGCTGAAGGCAGAGGCTTTAACCCACTGAGCCACCCAGGCGCCCCGCAGTAAAAATTTATTAATATATTTATAAATGTATTTATATAAACACAGTGGGCCAGATGTGTCCTAGGGGCCATCATCCGCATACTAATACCTCTTCATACTTCCATTAGTAACATATGAGTGACTCTTTCTCCACATACTTGTCACCACTTGGTATTTTCTAATGTCTTAATTTTTAGCCAATCTGATGGGTATGAAATAGTATTTTAGTAGTGTTTTGTTTTTCATAAGTCTAACTGCAAATGTATCAACACACTTTTCATATGCACGTTGGCTATGTAGATTTCTCAGACTTGCCTGTTCGTATCTTAGCCTACTTTCCTGTTGAGTTGTTTGTTTTTTACTTAATTTGTATTCTTTATATATTCCAATTATGTTCCTCTGTTGGTTATATGTACTGTAAATATCTTCTACCATGATCTTATCTTTGCTTCACTCATAGAACAGAAGTTTTTGTTTTTAAATATACAAGGACATATTAACCCTTCCGTGTGTATGTCCTTTTTACATTTTGTGTAAGAAATCTTCCCCTTCTCCAATCGCATAATATTTTTCCGTATTTTCTTCAAATGTTTCCTTTCCACATTCATGTTTTAGTGTATCTAGAATTTACCTTTACATACAATGTGAGGTATTTAATCTAATTATATCTTATCCAATATGAGCAGGCAATTATCTGAGCCCCCTTTACTAACTACTTCATGTATTCCCCACTGATTTGTAATGTTGCCTTTGAGTTATTGCAAGTACCCACATATTGTGGGTCTGTTTCTAGACTCTATATTCTGCTTTTTAAGTCTCATCATCTATCTCTGGGCCAATATTACAATATTATTTTTGTAAGTAGTCTTACTATTAGATAACTAAATCAATCCCTATTTCCAACATCTTTAAATATGTTGCATAGTATTTATATTTTCTCTTTCAAACAAATTTCATATAAATCTCAATTTAAAGGTTAGGAAGCTTAGCATAATCCCTTCCAGTGATGGTTATTAAGGAGGACACAGATTGCATGGAGCGCTGGGTGTTATACGCAACAATGAATCATAGAACCCTACATAAAAAACTAACGATGTAGAGTATGGTGGCTAACATAACATAACTTTTAAAAAAAGTTATGAAACTAAAATTATCCCAAAACCCCATGATTATCATGAAGTTTGGGTGACATCTAAAGCTATGCAGACTGATTTCACTACATCTACATCACCTCCACATTTAGCTTATGAAGTAGCAAAAAGAACTGGCTTAAATGTCAGTAACCTGGGGTCCAGGCATGGCTTTTCCACAGGCAAGTGCTTGGGTAACTCTCTGGACCACGTTTCCTCACCTGCAAAATGATTACAAAAATAATTTGTCTCAGGGCTATGAATGAGAGGTCACCATAAACTATGAAGCCCTGACTCTATTAAGCCCACCTACCTTAAAGATTTTTGCACAGGAAACTAGTCTATATCTTTCTGTGCAACATTTATTTCAAATTTCTTCTATTGATCATCTATTCACTGAGTATAGACTAAGGGATCTTTAGGAAAATAATTTTGCCTTTCTTGAGATCAAAATTCAAGTAGATGGAAGTTATTTTGTCTCTAAAGATAATAACAGAAAAATACTCTGGAATTTACAAGATCCCCTATATTGCTCCAAGATCATGCCCAGTCAGTCCCACATGCTACAGGAAGTCCACTAGCAGATGAGCTTGGCCCAAGTGAGGAAGAAAAAAATTACACAATGTAAAAGCAAATTCCAGATGTGCAGAGCAGATCAAAAAATTATGAGTAAGAAGTTCAAATGTTTTGGAGTCCATGTCTGTAGAAAAACACCTAGATGGAAAGCCCTAACGATGGCATCCTCATAACAGAGTCAGACTACACCAAACAGAGGAAGCCAAAGTATCTGACAGTTGATCTAAGCCTGCATTTCTTCCTTCATTTCTATCCCAACTTCTGCTTAACCAGAAATAAATTGGAAGCTATAAAATATATCATAAAAGTAAAATAAAATAAATATTAGTTTTTCATCGTCCCCCCACACACAGAAATGTGTGGGCTCTTTTGGCATGAGTATAATTAAAAGATGGGTTTATTTATACATAAGTCTTACTTCTGTCTTATTTTCCAGAAGCAGAACCTCAGCCAAAAATTCATGTGCAAGTTACTTATTAAGGAACTTCTCCTAGAAGAAACCTGTAAGAGAGTGGGGAAAATGAGATCTCAATGATCTTACAAAACCTGGAATTCACAACTATCAAGGTGGAAGGGCTTGAGTAAACATCACCAGATTTAATTTGGACCTCTAAAGATTATACCCTAAGAGTAAGTTTGAACTTAAATAGACCAGATTTTGTGAAAACTGATACCCAACCTCGAATTAACTCAATGACTTATTAAAACAATGTATAACTAATTTAACTGTATGACAGAAACTTCAAAAAACTTCTTTTGGCAAATATCACCCAAGCAACTATAATTTTTCATACACAGTGTCTGTCAATTAATCAAAAATTTCCATATAAGCTAAGAGACAGGCCCAAGAGAACAACAAAAAAAAAAAACAAACAGACAACAGAAACAGACCAACAGATGACCCAAATATCAGAGTTATCAGAAATTGGCTTTAAAATAAGAAATAAAAATAAAATTAAAGATTAAAGCAGGAGACATCTGTACCACCCCATTCACCCTGTGCCCCAAATAAATATTTTAAACACATCCAGCAATTTCTTCAATTTTCTCAAATGATATGCTTATGTTGCTATCACTGAATGGACCCATTTGAGCTCTTATCTACTGACTTCCTATAATGACTGATAAGATGTTTAGCTCTCTTTCAACTTTTCTGCCTTGCAAATCTCTTACATAACTAATTCCTTTCCTTCCTCCCATACAATATATTAACAATAAATATACAGTTAAATCAACATTCACTGTTTACTTTGATGGTTATATGAACATTGATTTCTACTTAGCCAATGACTGTACTACAGTTCTTTTCATGTACAACTTATAGAGTTTGCGATTACTGGCTTATTTCTCATTTTATATTTTCTACATACCTATCATTAATTCTCCCTCAAACTCCCAAATAAATTTACAAAACCCCTTTCAATACTATTTTCCATATGGTTAGATGAATATAATTAACTATCAGTTCCATTTTATTTTCTCTAAAAACTTCCCTCCTAAAGTCTCCCCCTGCTCCAAAATGTACTGGTTGCTCTCTAAGCCTAATGTACAGCTATCATCTTGGTACCTCATCATTTTGAAACTAGGAGTTCCTTTCTTTATCTGCTATATTGAAGCCCACATTTCCTGGACGCCTTGTCTTAGTTTCCTCCCTTGTTTTGTTATAACTTGCATTAGAAATAAAATGCTTGATACTTTGCAGGTCTGAATATGACCTTATTATCATCCTTCTCATCGTTGACTGAGTTTTGCTACATACAGAATTCTACTAGAAAGTTATTTCCCTCAGAATTTCAAAGGCCCTCCTCCATGGTCTTCTAGTTTCCATATTGTTGATGGAAATGTCTGAAATTTTGTTCCCAAGTCTTTATATGTGACCTGTTTTTAATCTCTAAAAAATACCAAGATCTTCTCTCTATTCATAATATTCTAAAAATTTTATAGCTATATGCCTCAGTTAGGATTGTTCTTAAATTTGGCTTTGGAAGAGTCTCAGGTTCTTAAGTTCATAGAAATTATTTTAAATTTTCTCTTTGATAAATTCCTTTCTATCGAAACTCTCATCAAATTCTTGTTATCTATTTTTGGGCCTTCTGAAATCATCTTTAATTTTCCTTATCTGCAGAACAAATAACTTGCTTTTCCTAATTTCAACAAAATGGAGTTTGTTTATAGTTATTCTCCTTGCTGCTTTGATGTGATTTTGTAAAAGAAGACAGAACAAAAATACCTAAATCTATTCTCTTTAAACTTGGCATTACTAAATTGTTTCATTATTCAGTGTTATTGAGAAACAATTGATGCACATCACTACAAAAGTTTAAGGCATATAAAATGATGGTTTGGCTTACATGCATTGTGAAATTATTATCACAATAGATTTGGCTAATACCCATCATCTTATGTAGGTACAATAAAAGGAAAAGAAAGAACTAAAAAAAAAAAGAAAAAAAATTTCTCCTTGTGATGAAAACTCCTAGGATTTACTCTCTTAACAACTTTCCTACATATCATACAGCAGCATTAGCTATAGTCACCTCATTGTACATTACATCCCTAGCACATATTTACCTTATAATTAGAAGTCTGTACCTGGTAGTGCTGTTTTATTGTTTTAAAAAGACACAAAAGCAAAAGAAAATATTTCCTTTAAACTTTCAATCTATAGTTCCATAATAGATATTACAAGGGCAAGTACCACCATACATTAGCAGCTGAGGAAACTCTGTTACAAGGACACAGTTAAATATTATCCAATCCTTCAAAAATCCTCCCATTTTTCTGGGCTTTAATTAAGAGAAAATCTAGACGACATTTTTAAGGGAAATATTAGTTCCTCTACTGAATTAAGATTAAACACTATTTTTAGGCTAGTAAGCACTGAGATTAGAGCTATTTATCAAAAATCACAGAGTATACTTCAGAAAGCCTATAGGTGAGGAATTGTTGGAAATCTACTTGACTCAGTTCTGACCAAGGGCAAACGTGGTTGGGGTAGACTTTTACATAAGTACATAACAACATTATTAAGCACAGTCACTTTATGCTGGGATTTTGTACTTAGAAAAGCTGTCCAGAAGCCAGAGAAAAAAAATTTACTTTGAAAATGCTTCAAAAGCATAAAATGTTTTCTTAACTACTAAATATAAGTGTTGGAACCTCTTATTCTTTTTACCCCTATTATCTAACCACCAATTTATTTGGTAGACTGGAAGAGGGCACTGGAAAAAAAAACTCTTAAAATACTTGCAATGTTTTTAAATGTCCAAGTAATTAGCTTTTGAGACTTCCTGCTATAGTTAAGCAACTGAATATATTACTATGCTTCCTTTATCCTGGGTCCTTGAAAAATGAAGAATTTCACCTAAGTTAAAAGTCCATGAACCCTGCTTTGGTTACCCCCAACCCCAAGATTTAATCATTTTAGATCAAAGTCTATGGAGCAGAGTGCTCTAGCAAACACCAGTGACATCACTAGGTTTCAACTGGAATTCACAGACAAAAGGGTAAGAAATACACCATTTACTAATCACACAACAGCCCATGGTGCACCCTGGGCCAAGTACAGCGAACACAGCTTGAGACTGTGCTATGGGCTCCAGAACTTTACTACTTTACCTTTCACGGAGGAACTACGGAACAGTCTTATAATGGAGAAAACCTGGGTCTGGATGTCACCCTTGGGGGGAATCCTAGAAAAACCAGCTGTGCAGCACCTGGAGGCCTTAAGAAAATTGTGTTTATATCCAGTGCCATCTGCTGAGAGGAGAATGAGCCCTCAGTTCCAGAAACTTTAATGCTAGGAAATCTACCAAGGGTCTATGGAGTTATTCAGGAAGAAATCTTACCTCTTTCCACAGTCTTGCCAAACCGACATAATTGTTTCTCCTTATACAGAGTACATATTATGTCTTCTAGATTTTTGTGCCTCTTATTGAAGATTTCTGTCTCTTTCCTTGCTGTCCTCTACTTGCTGTCTTTGTTGTCCTCTACTTGCTGCCAGGACCTGGGATTATAGAGCACACCACATCCTCTAGCCTCTAATCTGCCAGGGATTTATGAACAAAATAATCAAGGATGTTGAGTAAAATAAGATTAAGTGGCTTCTTAGTAGGAATCTGAAAAGCATTCCTGCAATAAAGAATATGTAACATTAGATTTAGTAATTTCCTTCTAGACTGATGGTTCTCAAAGTATAAGCCAGGGAGCCATGAGGGTCCCCAAGACCCTTTCATGGGGTTCCTCAAGGTCACAACTATTTTCATAATAATATTAAGGCATTACTTGCCTTTTTTACTTTCATTCTCCCGTGAATGTAAAGTGGAATTTTCCAGACTACGTAACAGGTGATATCACAACAGACTGAATGCAGGAACAGATATGAGTGAGAATTTAGCTGTCTTCCATTAAAATACTGAAGATAACTGAAAATATGTAAAACAATGCCATTCTCATCATTAAATGTCTTTATTTAAAAAAAAAACAGTTATTTTGCTTTAAAAGAAACCATTTATTGGCTATCAGACACATGAAAAAATGTTCATCATCCCTAGCCCTCAGGGAGATTCAAATTAAAACCACATTGAGATATGACCTTATACCAGTTAGAATGGCCAAAATTAACAAGACAGGAAGCAACATGTGTTGGAGGGGATGTGGAGAAAGGGGAACCCTCTTACGCTGTTGGTGGGAATGCAAGTTGGTGCAGCCTCTTTGGAGAACAGTGTGGAGATTCCTCAAGAAACTAAAAATAGAACTTCCTTATGACCCTGCTATTGCACTCCTGGGTATTTACCTCAAAGATACAGATGTCGTGAAAAGAAAGGCCATCTGTACCCCAATGTTTATAACAGCAATGGCCACAATCGCCAAACTATGCAAAGAACCAAGATGCCCTTCAACGGACGAATGGATAAGGAAAATGTGGTCCATATACACTATGGAGTATTATGCCTCCATCAGAAAGGATGAATACCCAACTTTTGTAGCAACATGGACGGGACTTGAAGAGATTATGCTGAGTGAAATAAGTGAAGCAGAGAGAGTCAATTATCATATGGTCTCACTTATTTGTGGAGCATAACAAATAGCATGGAGTACATGGGGAGTTAGAGAGGAGAAGGGAGTTGGGGTAAATTGGAAGGGGAGGTGAACCATGAGAGACTATGGACTCTAAAAAACAATCTGAGGAGTTTGAAGTGGCGGGGGGTGGGAGGTTGGGGTACCAGGTGGTGGGTATTATAGAACGCACGGATTGCATGGAGCACTGCGTATGGTAAAAAAAATAATGAATACTGTTATGCTGAAAATAGATAAATTAATTAAAAAAAAAAAAAAAAAGGTGTTGTGATCCTGAGCTCGGGACCTCTTAGCATCACCGGCAATGAGTGCACGGAGGTCTGGGTTCGAACTCATAATAAATGACCCTTGCTGTTTGGCTTTGAAAAAAAAATAAAAATAAAAATAAATTAAAAAACCATTTATGTTAACATGCAGTAGATTTATTAATTGTTATTTTTAAATGGATTAATAAGGAAATATTAAGTAATTTTTCTCAACTTTAATTTCAAGTGGAGTACATATTGACAGATACAACCCACATAAATATGAATTCTTTGAAATTCTTAATGATTTTTAAGAGTACGAAGCATTCCTAAGACCCAAAAGCCTAACACTAGTCTAGGTAGTCTTTTGAGAAATCCAATCCATTCGATGCCTTCCTTCCACATACTAAGATGTGAACCACAAAATCTTGACCCTGATGATGTACTAGAGTTCAAATTTTTAATTCATGTATACCTTAAAATATAGTGGAGGAAGAGCAAATGGCCAGATATTGTAGAATCAAATAAAGTTTCACAACTCAAAAAGGCCTAGAAATTTTTTTCAAAACTGTGCAGTGAAATCTGAGAATCTTCCAAAGCCATAAAATGCAGAGTCACCTTGGAAAGTGACTCTAAAGCTATCAGAGTTCTGCTTATGTGGCCTTTCAAGGTGACCACATTCATAGCATAAGCTATAAATTTTTAAATTTTTTTAGCTATTGATTTTTTAAAACTAATTTTATTGTCCTCATAATGGAAAGACTCAAGAATGCACTTTTCTATTGATGGTTCTGTTTATCTATAGTCATTTGTTTGCATACATTCCATGCTCCTCCTTCTGTTCCCATCACTGAAGTCCACTGAAAAATAAACATTCACTCCCATTTCAGCAAATGGCAACTTCCACTTCAGTAACTGTATTTTAAACATAGAATTATTAAACTGAACAACTGACTTTCCTTCCCTAAGAAATATCCAACTATGAAGTTGCTTTTCACAAATAAAGTACTTTGTCTTCACAAAAGAATAAAAAATAGGAAAACTTAGAACCAACCTTGGATATAAATTATTACAATCATTTTTTTTCTAATATTCAAGTCACGAATACATTTTAATACTACTCTTTAGATGAATTTAAAATATGTTAAAATAATGAAGAAAAAGTTTTTTATGTAAGCTTCTCACCAACCAATAGAGGCACAAAAAATAAAACACAGAGAATTACATTTTTTCTTTAGAGAGAAGAGACTTAATCAGTAATCATAACTATTCTAAACAAAGAACTTTGGAAGGAAGTCCCTCATCCCTTTGAGAAACCAAAACTTAATCCAAATTCCATGCACTAAACCCACTGCACTTTATTTATGAGAAAACTCTTTAAGTTCTCACTTGGAATTGACTTAGTCTTAATTTAGACCAGCAGTCAGCAAACTAGAAACTGTGGATGAATCTAGCCTGCCACCTGTTTTTGTAAATAAAGTTTTATTGAAACTCAGCTATGCTCATTTATTCACATATTATCTGTGGCTGCTGTTGCACTATACCAACAAAGCAGCTGCAACAGAAACTATATGGCCCACAATGCCTTAGATCTTTACACTGATAGTTTGCCAACCCCTAATATAGAACAAATTCTAAGAAGATGAGAAATATATTTCAACCCACAGTAGACTGGAAGCAGAAAGATGGTGGATAGAAGATATCCTAAAGCTGGGGGTGCTGACCTCAGAGGGCAGTGGCCTTATTGGAGTGATACCTAGGAAGAAGACCAAAGAACTCTAAAAGAAGTTCCTAAAATTAAACCATCAAAGAAGTAGGCGTAAGAAGTCCCCTTGCCTTAATGGTAGACAACTCTGAAAGCCAGCCCTGCTGAAGAGCTCCCATAGGATTTGTAAAAGCCTGGCTGTAACCATGTTCAGGTCAGCTTCTCCCTCTGCCCAGTCCTGTCTTCCTCCCTTCCTTTCAGGTGTATCACCTAAAAGCAATCTTGTGCATGCAGCTACTCATCTCAGCATCCAATCTAAGGCACAGAATCTAAAACTTTACATAGAAAAGCATGACAATTGATGTGGGCTTCAGTCTTTAATCAAAATTGCAATCAACTCAATAAACATTTATTGATTATCTAGATTCCTAGCACTACACTAGGCACTGCTAAAGATTACAAGATGAGTAAGATATACATCCTGCCTTCAAGGATCTGACAATTTACATAATGTCTACAATTGCTATTGTGCTACCCATGGTGATTAAAACTACCCAAGGAGAGAATAAATGTATACACTTTTGAGAACTATTATTCTCTCCTTGGTAGAAGTAAGATGAGGTTCATTGTCACTATCACTGTAGATGGCTTGGGGAAAGGAACTAGGAATGGAGATTGGGTCAGCCATCCAACATCCCACTGAGGGAAATGAACATGGTGTCATGGAAGTTGTGTTTGGCAAGGAGTTTCAAAGATGAACTAGCACTTTAAGGTGGGTGAAGAGAACAGCAAACATGGGAAACAATATAAGAAAGGGACTAGATGTAGGAATGGAAAATACAGATTATACTGGAGATTCAACTGTAGTCCAATTTGTCTGAAGCTTGAAATATAAAGACTTTGTTTGAAACATAGGTTGAAGCCACCTCATGGAAGTTCATGAAAACTAATCCAAAAAGTTCATTTAAAACAAGCAGAGAAAGACAACTATCATATGATCTCCCTGATATGAGGAAGTGGTGATGCAACATGGGGGCTTAAGTGGGTAGGAGAAGAATAAATGAAACAAGATGGGATTGGGAGGGAGACAAACCATAAGTGACTCTTAATCTCACAAAACAAACTGAGGGTTGCTGGGGGGAGGGGGTTTGGGAGAAGAGGGTGGGATTATGGACATTGGGGAGGGTATGTGCTTTGGTGAGTGCTGTGAAGTGTGTAAACCTGGTGATTCACAGACCTGTACCCCTGGGGATAAAAATATATGTTTATAAAAAATAAAAAATTAAAAAATTAAAAAAAACAAATAAAAAATCTTAAAAAAAAAAAAAAACAGGCAAGGGATGCCTGGGTGGCTCAGTCAGTTAAGCGTCTGCCTTTGGCTCAGGGATTCTGGGATCTAATTTTACATTGGGCTCCTTGTTCAGCAAGGAACCTGCTTCTCCCTCTGCCTGCTGCTCCCCTTGCTTGTGCGCTCGCTCTCTCTCTCTCTCTCTCTCTCTCTTGCTCTCCCTTTCTCTCTGACAAATAAATAAATAAAATCTTTTTTTTATTTTTAAAAATAAATAAAACAATAGGCAATATGAATAATTTTGAGCAGAAGTAGTGTGACCATTTATTATCCAAAGTAGAAATTTTATTTGTTATCCAAAGTAGAAATTTTGAGAGTTAAAGATGGTATTATTAATGCAAGGACAACAGATATAAACTAATACAGTCACATTTAAACCAGAAAGGTCACCTAAGCAGAAAGACAAGATAATTAGAGCTGTTGTTTAAAATAATGAAGTAGTACTCTATCATGGTACTCTATCAATTACCTGTTGCTATGTACAAACCATCCCAAAATACAGTGGTTTAAAACAGCAATAGTTTATTTTTTTTAATTTTTTTAAAGATTTTGTTTACTGGGGCGCCTGGGTGGCTCAGTGGGTTAAGCCACTGTCTTCGGCTCAGGTCATGATCTCAGGGTCCTGGGATCGAGTCCCGCATCAGGCTCTCTGCTCAGCGGGGAGCCTGCCTCCTCCTCTCTCTCTCTCTGCCTGCCTCTCTGCCTACTTGTGATCTCTCTCTGTCAAATAAATAGATAAAATCTTTAAAAAAAAAGATTTTGTTTATTTATTTAACAGAGAGAGAGACAGCGAGAGAGGGAACACAAGCAGGGGGAGTGGGAAAGGAAGAAGCAGGCTTCCCACTGTAAAACAGCAATAATTTATTAGTTCAAAATTCAGTGAGCTAGCAATTTGAGCTGCACTCAATTGGGCAATTCTTCTGCTGTTCTGGCTTAGGCTTACACCTGTAGCTGCAAACAGCTACATTTGCTGATTAGTCTGGCTTTGTCTAGCTCTGGTGGTTGGTACTGGCATGTCCACTGAATTACATATCTACAACACTCTAGCCAAACTTTTTCCCATGATAGCAGAAATGGTCCCAGCAGCAAAAGATAAGCAAACGCTTTTCAAATCTCTGCTTGTGGCACATTTGCTATTGTCTCATTGATCAAAACAAATCACATAGTCAAGCCCAGAGACTACTCACAGCCTAGAGACAGAGATGGGAATTTTGCTTGTAATTTTGCAAATATTCTACCACAGATAGCACTGTTTGAGATGAACTAAAGAAGTAAGCCTAAACATGGAAGACAACAACTCAAAGACAATTATAATAAGGATCACATTCCTTAACATTTATTGAGCCTTTTTTATGTTCAAGAAACTCCACATTTTTTATCTCATGTAATTCTAACATATCCCTATGAAGTAGTTGTTATTATCCCCACTTTTTAAGATAAGAAAACTGAGGCTTAGGGCCTGGGTGGCTCAGTGGGTTAAGCTGCTGCCTTCGGCTCAGGTCATGATCTCAGGGTCCTGGGATCAAGTCCCGCATCGGGCTCTCTGCTCAGCAGGGAGCCTGCTTCCCTCTCTCTCTCTCTCTCTCTGGCTGCCTCTCCGTCTACTTGTGTTATCTCTGTCAAATTAATAAATAAAATCTTAAAAAAAAAAAAAAGAAAACTGAGGCTTAGAGATATTCAGTAACTTTAGCAGAGGTTTATTCCGCTAACAATGTTAAGACTAGAATTTAAAACCAATTAATCTGGGTTCAGAGCACAAACACCCATGAGGTCATACCGCCCCCTCTCCACTAGCAAAGTACAGGAAACAGTGAAAGCCTGGGGTGGAGTGTTGGCAGTGAAAGGGGACAGGGTGTTTGAGAGGTAAATCAGTAGAACATATTCACTAGTAGGATATGGGAATCAAGAAAGAAGGGTGACTCACAAATGACTCAGACTTCGAACCAGCATGGCAGGGGAAAGTATGTGAAACCAGATGTTAAATTACAAGTTTTGACTAAGGCTCTGAACTGTAAGAGATATCAGATGCCAAAGGGAGATGTGTGAGATAGAATGGCCATATACAACATATAAATTTTCTTTTTTTGGGGGGGGGGTTGAACTCATGACCCTGAGATCAAGACCTGAGCTGAGATCAAAAGTTGGAAACTTAATCAACTAAGCCCGTAACTACATACAAATTTTCAAAGAAAGTGCTTAAAAATCAGTTGCAAGTTTGGGGATCCTCATTCAAATCAAGAATATAAGACTCGAGAGCATGGAAATTTGAGAATTTATGAGGATTTACTTGGAATAAACTCAGCTATGAATAACAACAAACATATATCTAAGGGAAGGAATAAGAGGTATTTCCCTTCATCCTAAGCCCAATGAGAAGGGCTTCAAGGGCATCACTCAGTCTGGCATGTGTTCCTGGCAGGTAAAATTCACAAGGCACAGAGTTTGGCCTCGGTCTGAGAAAATTCAACCGTCCTGTGGCTATAGAGTAGAGTTGTAGCTGGGTAGTGACTGAACTTCTTCAGATTAAAAAATAATAATAATACATGAATTCTGGGGACCACAGCAGGAACATGAGCCTAGAGTCATTATAAAAGAGATCTTGACATAGAGGATGGCTTCCAGACCAAAGGAGCCCAACAATAGTAGGCTGGAGAATGTATATTAAGGCAGAAGCCAAGAGGAGATCAGCAGCTGCCAGTTGATGGAGAGGCACCATTCACATCACAGGGTAACAGGACCAGAATGGGATTTGCAAGAGCCCACAAAAATGCCCACAAGAAAAATAACCAAATTTAAACATCTGCCTCCCCCCAAAACACAGAAAGCATGTGGTTATCTCATGGCAGTGCCTATTAAGTAACAACAGTAACTCCTTTCCAGTCTCCTTGAATTCTGGTAGATTGAGGAAAAGCAGCTAGAGAGATTAGGAAAAGATAACAAAACAGAAGAAGCTGATGAAAACCCCTTCCTACGCCCAGGAAAAGAAATGCTTGAGTGAAAACTGACGTGTCCATAATGAGATACACTAATTTCTGTATCAAATGGTGTTTTGTAACTTAGGGCTTTCTATTATCTAAGAATGCATAGAAGACTTATCAACTTCCCTTACCTCCTGGAAGAAGATGAACCACCCCTTCAAAAGCAGATGAAAGGAACAGTAAGTGATGAAAATAAGCCTCAGGTTTATACTCTACAAATGCTGTTCATTCAACACATCAGTTAACAAACTGGGATGTAAGGGGAAGTAGATGGTTTGGTGGCAAAAAAAGAAAAATGATGGTAAACATGGGTTGGCATCTCAGAAACAAGACTGAGGCCAATAACAAATTTAAGGGTAATCTGCTTAGAAGTACTAGTTGATGCTGCAGAGTCATAGGCACTGGAGAGAGAATGTTGAAAAAGGTCAAGACAAAGTTTTAAATGATAACTGGAAAAATCAGAAAAAGTTTGTAAAAGCCACTGGGGATAATGCAACATGACATCAAGAAGATGTTACAGCAAGCTCCCCTAAGCACAAAAAGTAAACACTTATGGCGCAACCCATCTGTATGTCTCATACCTTTTTCCAGCAAAGCCAGCAATGGAGGGACCCAGAACTGGGCACTGCGTCATCAGTGAAATGGCTGACTTGGTATGGTGGTAGGAAAGATAATGGTCTAATAAAGCAGGGAAGATCCGAAGATAAAGAAATGACAATAAGGATGCAAACAAAAGCCAGTAGAAGTGAAGGAAGTGAAAAGTAAGCCATGGCTAAGAAAAAAATGTCAAGTTTTAGATCCTAGGAGTGAATCCATTTCAAGTGATGATGAGATTGGCCTTCAGAGTATAGGGATAGAGGTCATAGATTTGAGGCTTCATGGTAAAAATGGTCATCAAAAAGAATACCCAAATCACCAAAGTTTACGTCAAGAAGTTGGGCAAGGAGAAAGATTATTTTTGGTTCATAAACTGACGCCTGTATTCAGAAAGCAAGGAGAGACAAAACAAAGAGGCAAGCCAATTCACCTTGGTAGGTGGCAGATTTAATAAGCAAGGAAAGTTACATAAAATACTTGTCTTGGGCAGCTGTAAGATAAGTAGATCTCCACACCTACTTGCTAGAATCTTAAACGTTTACACTGAAGCCGTAACTGGTTTTCGTCATGTATACTATTTAGATGGTCTCAATAACACCTTACTCTCTCAAGACTGCATCCTTGAAACAGCTCCCACTGTGGGAATGGTGGGTAGAATGTACGTTCCCAGGATGGGGCGGGGGACAAGGAACCTCTCATAGTCTAGATCCAGCTCACAAATGGTCACATCCTCTTGGTGACCTCCCCAAACAAGCATGAACTTCTTTGATCTAAAGTCAACCAATTTGCCTGATACTTCATTCATTCTGCTTAAGAAGGCATATTTTTTTAAGATTTTTATTTCTTTAAAGTGTATACATTTCAATCAGAGGCATTAAAAGGATTAAGCTTCCATCATCTGCTAAACTAATGTTTCCTCCACTTCCTGGATGATATTGGATAATATAAGCATTACTGGAAATTTAACCCATTTTTTGAAAATCATCTGAATTTACAGATGATCTCAGATAAAATATGAACAAATCAAAACTCTAAGCATCTCCCTTTGGTGAGTGCTGTGAAGTGTGTAAACCTGGTGATTCACAGACCTGTACCCCTGGGGATAAAAATATATGTTTATAAAAAATAAAAAATTATATTAAAAAAAAAACTCTAAGCATCTCTGATCATGACAAATTAAAACCACTGAAAGCACAACCTGATCCTATATTGGCTTCACATTTCAGATGATCTTTAGTGATCTGTAATCGCTCATCCCAGAGGCTAAAATTGTTTATTGAGGTCTTACTATGTGCCAGGAATTGTGGATATAAACAAGAGTAATCCTTAAGAAGAAAGAGTTTAGCTACTCAGGTCCCACAGGGATTTAAGTCTAGGCTGAGGTTGCCAGGGTTAGCAAATAAAAATACAGGATGCCCAGTTAAATTTGAACTCAGATAAACAAAGAAAAAATTTTTAGTATACGTATGTCCCAAATATTGCATGGAACATTTATACTACAAAAAGTATTCATTGTTTGTCTGAAATTTAAATTTAACTGGCCATCCTGTATTTTATCTGGCAACCCTAATTCCAGTTTTTCATTTCGTTTTTCTTTTCTTTTTTTTTTTTTTTTTTTTTTTTTGGTCTCTAAGAAAAGGGCTTTAGCAAGAGGACATCTTTAAGGCAAACAGGAAAAGAAATAATTAGAAACTATGTTCTGCTTATTCTGCTGACTCTTTTTATTTGTTTCCATTAGAGAACAGAAACTGCTCATCCTAACTAACCCTTAATCTAGTAGCCTTCTTTGTTATATGCTTATATAGCACACTATACTTTTTTTTAATTAATTTTATTTTTTAGAGCAGTTTTAGGTTCACACCAAAATTGAACAGAAGTTAGAAGGATTTCCCATATATCTTCTGCTCCCACATATATTATCTCTTTTACTATCAACATTCTCCCCCAAAGTTGTACCTTTGTTATAACTGATCAACCTATATTGACATTATCATTATCACCCAGAGTTTATAGTATACATTATGGTTCATTCTTGGTGTTATAACTACTCTTGATTTAAACAAATGTCTAATGATATATATCTATCATTATAGTATCTTACAAAATAGTTTCACTGCCCTTAAAATCCACCATCTACTTATTCCCCCACTTATCTCTTTGCTCTCGCCACAGTTTTGCCTTTTCCAGCATGTCTTATAGGTGGAATGTTACCTATTGGTATGATTCAATCATAGGCTTTTCAGATTGGCTCCTTTCACTTAGTAATATGCATTTAAATTTCCTTCATGTCTTTTCATGGCTTGATAACTCATTTCTTTTTAGCACTGAAGACTATTCCGTTGTCTGAATATGCCATGATTTATCTACTTACCTACTAAAGGACATCTTGGTTGCTTCCAAGTTTTGGCAATTATGTATAAAGCTGCTATAAACATCTGTAGGCAGGTTTGCGTGTGGACATAAGTTTTCAGCTCCTTTGCATAAATACCAAACATGGTTGCTGGATCATATGGTAAAAAGTATATTTAGTTTTATAAGAAACCACCAAATTATCTTCCAAAGAGGTTGTACCATTTTTTATTCCCACCAGCAATGAATAGGAATTCCTATTGCACAAAATTCTCACCAGCATTTGGTGTTGTCAGTGTTCTGGGCTTTGGCCATTCTAATAGATGTATAGTGGTATCTCACTGTTGTTTCACACTATACTTTGTCATATGAGTACTGCTGTATTAGCTTAGGGTAAAAGTTTATCTGTCATAATAACAATAGAGGGGAAAAAACTGGCAAGGTTATCCTTTAGGGATAACTTCCATCTCTAAGTCCAAGGTACTACTCAGATTGTTACCATTCACCTGCCAGTGGGCCAACAGAAGGAGGGGAAGAAAGGTATAGGGTAACAAAATTTCATTTCAAGGATGAGACATGGAAGTGACATCCATCATTTTTATTAACATGAACTGACATCCAGTCCTTGCTTCGCCACTCGTAACTGCAAGGGAGGATGGGAAATGTAGTTTATAGCACCATGCATGCTTCCACTCCAGGAGACTCCGTTACTAAAAAGAAGAGGAGAATAGATGGGGAGGGGACAATTAGAAATCTCTGCCAAAACTTATTCTATGGTAATTAGGTAATTATTTGTCTAATTATTAATTTAATGGCTCTGCCTCACCCATCTAGTCTGTAAGCTTCATGAGGGCAAAGATGTCCAGCTAGTTCATCACTCTTATCTCTGGAGTCTAGGACACCATATCAAGTATTCCATAATAGAAGAGACTGAAGAAGAATGGAGAGTTACTCCCCCAAGGTCTCTGCCCTCCAGCCTCCGTGTTTCTTCCCCTAACCAAATGCTCTGTGGGGCCCTCCTCACTCATGTCCACTGACTGTCCTCCTCTGAGGATCTGGCTCTCCTCTCCTTTCTTCTCTGCCTGGGCCCATCTATCTCTGAGTTCTGCAGAACAGCATCTGCCCTCAGCCATGTAGCCCCCAGAAATATCTTCTGTGGTTCCATCTGTCCACTTGGCATATCTGTTCATCTGTTCACATGGGTACTTGGCATAGCTCAAACTAAACAGGCCAACGACCAGTCTACACCTTTGCTATAGGGTCCTCCTCCTAAAATGATCACATCTTTATCACATTTGTTCACATAGAGGAGTCACAATAACTCCCACCCTCCTCCCAGTACCATACAAGATTCTAATTTTGTCTTGGGCTATCTGAGTAATAAAGTTCAGATTCCCATCTCCAGATAAGGGACTGAACCCTCGCCAAAGAACACTGCCCTACCTAAGGACAAAGGATCATATCCTCAAATGAATGCTTCTTGTTTTAAAGAGATTGACCATATACCTAAAGTGACACTTCACGTGCTAACATTCCTGAATGGGTAGAACTATCCAGTTGCCTAGAACATCTGCAATGGTTGAGATTTGAAGTAAAGTTTGACTTTAAAACACTGTGCAACTTACCAGAGACACAAGACACTTAGAGACAGACAGTTTAGGTTCACATCCCATCTCAGACACTTACTAGCTGTGTGATCTAGGGCAAATGACTTACCTCCCTGAACCTAGATTTCCATACCTGTAAAACATGAATAATAATAGTACCTACTTCATAGGGGTTTTGTAAGGATTACAATATATATTTAATGTCTCGTATTTTTGTAAGTGTGATGGGTTGTTATTTCTTTGTTAATGGCTACAAATTCCTTCCGACTACTCCTACCAAGAATTGAAATACGTGTCCTCGTCCACTGAGTTTGGGTGGACTTGTGACTGCTTTGACCAATAGAGTTCGGTGGACAAGATCTCCACGGCTAAGCCAGGAAAAGCCATATATGTGTTGCCTGGTTCTCTTGGGGTATTTGCTCTGGGAAAGGTTAGCTCCCATGTAAGAAGTCTGACTAGCCTAAGTTCATCATGATGGAGAGGTAGCAGCATCAGCTGAGCTCCCCCTGGACAGCTAACAAACTGCTAACCACATGAGTGAGCCAGCAAGGACATCTAGCCCAGTAAAACCTCCAGATAAAGAACATTTGACTTTAACCTACACAAGAGCCACCAGCTGAGCCCTTTCCAGATTCCTGACCCACAAAACCAAGAGCAAAATAAAAGTTTATACTATGACATATTCGGGTTGTTTGTTATACAACAATCATAACCAGAACAAAGAACAATAGTAAATGGTAGCAGATATTAATATTAATGCTGCTTCTCAGTACATAAGCCCTAGAACAGGGCCTCTGGTTTCCAACGTGTGAATACCAAGGGGTTTCACAGCTCAGACTCCTTCTGCCTACACTTAGAGTTCCCTCTCTTCAGAGCTTGGTTTCTTTCCATTTTCTGCTAGGTTTCTGTCTAACTTCTAGATCAAGAAAGTCTGGATAAACTTCGGATAAACACTTTAAAATTATTTCCTGGAAACTCACCAAACTGAACATGTGAATCCTCCCCAGTCTGCACAACTGAAAACAAGTTATATAATTTCTGTTTCTCGGGGCGGAAAGGGCTGTGCAAGACAGAGAACACTGGGACTGTTGCCTGTCGTCTGGAATCACATTTTAAATAAATAGACAAAGTGAACTGCACAGAAATGATGAATAATGAAATGGTAAAATAGAAAATTAGAGAGCAGTGGGGACTACAGAAGCTATTTCTGTCTCTCACTGAGAATTCCTAATGGCTTAGGTTAGGTGTTTATTTCTAAGGGAGTAGATTATTTTTAATGTCTTTGAACATCACGCCTCCATGACATCCATTATTTTCAAATGACTGCAATGTACTTCTCAGATGTAAACATCACCAAAGGATTGAGGAACAGCTTGAGGTTTATACTGAATGTGTATCTTTTTCCTTCAGCTATTGAAAATGTTCCATTGGTTATCTCAATTATTTATGAAATTCATTCTCTGATTAGGAAGTGATTTTCTGTAGAGACTGGAATTATTTTAAGTGAATGTTTTACTCCTTTCTGCTTTTTTCACTGGTCAACACTCTCCAGTCCATCCATTTAGGATGGTATCATCTGGGATAGCATTAGAATCTTCCTGAAGATGGAAAATAAGTGGAGATCAGATTTGAACTGTATAGATACTACATTCATGGCCGCATCTTCTCCCCCTACTCCATACTTTCAGGATGTCCTGTGGCATGTTTTAGAAACAAATGCAAATGTGCAACTATTTTTAAAACATTCAGGATTCTGGAATCATTATGGCAATCATTATTTTTCTAAAATTCATGTAAACATCTAGAAGATTTCAATTATATTGTTGGTGCCAGGGTGTTTTGTTCCCCCAAACTTGCCTGATCATCAAAACCACCAAGGGATTTTGTAAAAATGCAGATTACTGGATTTTGCCTCAGAAAAAAATTGGAGTCAGAGTCTCTTTAAAAAGGGACTCAAGAAATCATGTGTATATAATAATCTTTCTGGTGATTTGATGGGCTGCCAGCTTTGATAGTCTCAGCCCAACTGTATCCACACCCCACTAGAAAGCATCAATAGAAAGGAACTGTAAGCAAGCAGGTAACACGTGAGCAATAGGAGGAAGCTTCATCCAGAAACTTCCCAGGCCAGGAGAGGACAAAGAAAACTCCCTTCCAGTTTCTCAATTAACAAGTAAACATCTTTTAAGGATCAAGTATGAATAAATGATGAGATGGAAGGAAACTGAAGAATATCACTTATTCTCTATCATCAAGAAACTCAGAACTATTCATTCTTTCATTCATTTATTCAACAAATATTTATTGAGCACCGGCCATGTGATAGGTAATATTCCAAACACTGGTGATACATTGCCAAACAGACATAGTTCCTGTCTTCATGAATATGGTATTGAACATTACATTACTTTTTTAGGAAGGTAAGCAAGTAACATATGAACTTGGCTCTGACAATTGCATCAGGCAGTTCACTAGGCAGCAGTAGTAAAACACTTATCAAACCCCAGAATCTCTTTACATTCTGCACCCCAGATACTCCATTTGCCTCACTCTAGTCCCAATCATGAGGTTCCGAGGTATTCTAGATGGGTTCAGTGTATGTGTAAAGGCAAGAAAATGCCAAAGATTATTCATAAAATGATGAATAATCTAGTGTGGCTTAAGTACAGAATACACAGGTAGGGAGAAGGGTTGGAGATTTTCTGTGGATGAGATAAGACTTCCCACCTGCTATCAACAAACAATTTAGAAGTTCCATGAATGCCAAATGTTTCTACTCTGTCTGTATAAAAATCATATTCTCCATTTTATTTTTTTGAAAGTTCACTCTGATGGTAGGATAAAAATAAAAAGGGGGAAAAGTCTTGGAGACCAAGAAACAAAGTCGCTATTATAGTATTGCCAGAAAAAGGTAATAAATATTTGAATTGAAGCAATGGTCTAAGTGGAAAGGAAGTTTTGGTAGTCAGGGCTATAGGGAAGTAGACAAGAGAGGAAAATTCTAGGGCCACCCAAGCTGAAGAGTCTAACTATGCACTTCAGAGGAAGAGTAAATGAAACATAAACAAAAAGAAGAAAGTAAACTTGCCTCTTCCATCCTTAGCACTGCCCAAAAGGGCAAGGTATTTGTTTTGTTTTGTTTTTAATTTTTTAAATCCACTACCACAGAACAGCTCTCACAGAGGTTTGTGGTCCAAATTCATGACAACTACATGATAAATACACATACACACACACCCTCAAGTATAGAATTTAATTTAAAGCTAGGCTTGGGTTAGAAATATGCCAAGGTAAATGGCAGAAGCAAACAAAAATCCTCATTGGAGTAATACCATCATCCGAGGCCTCAGAAAATTTTCATAGATAAAGTTCCAAGGGCAACAAACTGTTCACAGTATAAAAGTACAAAACACAGAGAATCAATGTATGCTGAGTGAGAGCCAGGAAAACAATACCACAAAGACTTCAGATACTGGAACTGTACAATACAAAATGAAAAATAGCCATGTTCTATGTGTTTAAAGGAAAAGACAACTTTGAAAATATGACCCAGAATGTATCCCAGAGAGGCAAAGAAACAGAAAATAGAAGTTTGAAGGCATAGAGAATAATGTAAGAGAGTCCAAGTTGTGTCCAAATGGAATTTAGAAGGAAACAATAAAGGAAGGAGGAAGAGGCACTCTTCAAAAAAACCATGGCTGATAATTTCCCACAATTGGTGAAAGATAGCAATCTTCATATCAAGACGATTTCCTTAAGAAATTCTCCCTAAGACCAATTAGGAAACTCAGAACACAAAAGAAAAAGAGAAAATCATGAAAAGGGAGAAACAAGATCATCTTCATAGAAATGACAATTACAGCTGAAATCAAAGAAGCAAAAATGAGAGTCAAAAGACTGAGGCAATATCTATAATGTTCATAAAGAAAATAACTGTCATCTTAGATGTGTATATCCAAAGAAACTTCTTTCAAGAACAATGAATAATTAAAGTCAATTTCTTGAAAGAATTAAAAAAATTGAACGAATTTTCCACCAATAAAACTCTGATAAAGTAAATTCTAAAGGATATACTTCAGAAATAAAGGAAAATAACCAGGATAAAAGGTCTAGATTCAAGAAAGGTAGGGGTCAAAGATATTAGCAAATATATGAGGAAATCTAAGCAAATATCAACTGTTTAAAACAATAATTAGTGGTTGAAGAGTCCAAGATGGTGGAGGAGTAGGAAACTTTTGTTTCATCTGGTCCCAGGAATTCACCTAGAGAGCTATCAAATCATTCTGAACACCTGTGAACACAACCAGAGATCAAAGAAAAGAATAGCTGCAACTCTACAAATAGAAAAGTGACCACTTTCTGCAACGTAGGCAGTGCAGAGAAGTGAATCTGAAGAAATAAAAAGGGAAGATAAACCACGGGGGAGCCTCCTTAAGCTGGCTACAGATAAGTAATATAGCAGTGGAGTGCAGAATAGGAACTTTAAGAAGTCTGCTCTGGTGAGGCACCAGCCAACCTGAAAGTCGCTCCGGTTGCTAAGTGGGGGCAGAACTCTAGGTGGGACAGGGTGGTCTCAGGATCCCCGGGGTTACAGGAAGACAGGGGGTGCCTGAGTGTGGCAGAGCTCCCAGGCATCAACCCCGGGGAAGCCAGCTACGAACAGTGTATCCAGGAATGAGTGCTCATCTAGGGACAGCCAGAAACTGTGAACCACAGCACAGTCAGGTAACTGCTCTATGAGCAAGAGCCCAACAAGTGGAAGAACCAGAAGACTCACTCCTCCAGGGTTTTGAGACTCCAAATGGGAGCTCAGTCACAGGCCAGGCCAGGTGAGCGCAGAGTCTGACTGGACACCAGAGAGACAGAGTGATTGACTGTTTTTCCCTGAGGACACACTGAGGAGTTGGGGGGTGAGAGCTTTCAGGTTCCCGGCTGGATATTGGGAGGCCACCATTTTGATTCTCATCCTCTAAAGCTGTGCCTTCAGGAAACAAAAGCTACAAAGAGCAAACCAGAGCAGAAGACTTAGCCTAGCCCCCTGGCAAGGGCAGTGCAATTCTGCCTGGAGCAAAGACACTTGAGAATCAATGCAATATGCCCCTCCCCCAGAAGATCAGCAAGAACATCCAGCCAAGACCAAGTTTATCCATCAAAGAGAACTACAAAACTCCAGCACTTAGGAAATACAGCATGTAGAATTCATGGCTTTTTCCCCATGATTCTTTAGTCTTTCAACTTTAAAATTTTTAATTTTTTTCTTTCCTTTTTCAACCAACTTATTTTATCAACTCTTTTCTTAAATCAGTTTTTTAAAAGATTTTATTTATTTATTTGACAGAGATATAGAGAACACAAATAGGCAGAGCAGCAGGCAAAGGGAGACAATAGCAGGCTCTCAGCTGAGGAGGGAGCCCAATGCTGGGCTTGATCTCAGGACCCTGGAGTCATGACCTGAGCCAAAGGCAGCTGCTTAATCAACTGAACCACCCAGGCACCCTATTTTAAATCATTTTTCATTTTCATTTTTACAGTTACATTCTACCCCCCTTCTTGTATTTAATTTCATTTTTGTATATATATCTATATATAGATATATAGATATATATATTTCTTTACAATTTGGGGTCTTCTAAAAGACCAAAATACACCCAAAACTTAGTGTATGGCTGTGTGATCATAGTCTTTTTTTGTTTTTTTCTTTTTTTAGTCTTCCTTTTTGGGGGGGGGGGGTTGCTTTGTTTTGTTAAAGTCTTCTTTAATTTTCATCTTTACACTTATATTATCCTTTCAATGTATTTAATTTTATTTTTTGTATTTATAAATTTTTCTTTCTTTACAATTTTGAGATGTATTTTCACAAACTGAGCAAAATACACTCAGGAGATAGTGTATTGCTCTGTTCTGATCACCTGTCTGTTCATATGCCTTCCTATCTGGTTGTTGTTTTTTCCTCTTTTGTTTTTTCTTGTCTTCTAATTTTCATTTTTACAGTCACATTCTATCCTTCCACTGTATTTAATTTTATTTTTGTATATATAGAAGTTTTTGCTTTCTTTACAGTTTTGGGATCCAATTTTCTAAAAAACAGACCAAAATACACACAGAATCCCATGTATTGCTCTGTTTTGTTCACCTGTCTGATTATATTATTTTTTTACTTTTTTTAACTTTTTTTCATTTTCAGGTCTCTTTTAATTTAAGTGTCTATTTCTCTAGGTTCATTACTGCCATATTAGTATTTTGTTCTCTCATTCATCTATTCTTCTCTGGACAGAATGACAAGATGGAAAAACTCAAAAAAGAGAACAAGAGGTAGTACAGACTGCCACAAACCTAATCAGTATGGGTATAAGTAAGATGTTGGAACTAGAGTTCAGAATAATGATTATAAAGCACTGGCTGGGCTTGAAAAAAGCATTGAAGACACTAGAGAATCCCCTTCTGGAGAAATAAAAGAACAAAAATCAAAACAATTGAAATCAAAAAGGCTATGAATGAGATGCAATAAAAAATGGAGGCTCTAGAGCACATATGGAACCTTCTTCAGAATAGAATACACACTGGTTCACAAATCAAGTCTCAACTGGTACCAAAAAATTGGGATCGTTCCCTGCATATTTTCAGACCACAGTGCTTTGAAACTATAACTCAACCACAAGAGGAAATTTGGAAAGAACTAAAACACATGGAGGCTAAAGAGCATCCTATTAAAGAATGAATGGATCAACAAGAAAATTGATGAAGAATTTAAAAAATTCATGAAAACACAACTATTCAAAATCTTTGAGATGTAGCAAAGGTGGTCCTAAGAAGAAAGTATATACCAATACAAGCCTTTCTCAAGAAACCAGAAAGTTCTCAAATATACAACCTAATCTTATACCTAAAGGAACTGGAGAAATAACAGCAAACAAATCCTAAACCAGCAGGAGAAGAGAACTGATAAAGATAAAGATTAGAGATAAATGAAATAGAAACCAAAAGAATAGTACAACAGATCAATGAAACTAGAAGCCAGTTCTTTGAAAGAATTAATAAGATTGATAAACCCCCAGCCAGACTTATCAAAAAGAAAAGAAAAAGGACCTATATTAATAAAATCATGAATGAAAGAGGAGAGATCACAACCAACACCAAAAAAATACAACTATAAGAACATATTATGAGCAACTATATGCCAACAAATTAGCCAATCTGGAAGAAATGGATGCATTCCTAGAGACATATCAACTACCAAAACTGAAACAGGAAGAAATAAAAAACCTGAACAGACCCATAACCAGCAAGGAAATTGAAGCAGTCATCAAAAAATCGTCCAAAAAACAAGAGTCTAGGGCTGGATGGCTTCCCATGGTAATTCTACCAAACATTTAAAGAATTAATACCTATTTTTCTGAAGCTTTTTCAAAAAAATAGAAATGGAAGGAAAACTTCCAAACTCATTCTATGAGGCAAGCATTACCTTGATCCCAAAACCAGACAAAGACCCCATCAAAAAGGAGAATTACAGACCAATATCCCTAAAGAACATTTTCACCATAATACTAGCCAATAGGACCCAACAGTACCTTAAAAGGATTATTCACCATGACCAAGTGGGATTTATTTCTGGGCTTCAAAGGTGGTCCAACATCCACAAATTAATCAATGTGATACACAACATTAATAAAAGGAAGGGCAAGAACCATATGATCCTCTCATTCAATACAGAATAAAAACATTTGACAAAGTACAGCATCCTTTCTTGTTCAAAAATCTTCACACTGTAGGGATAGAAGGAACATACCTCAATATCATAAAAGCCATATACAAAAAGCCCACAATGATTATCATTCTCACTGGTGAAAAACTAAGAACTTTTCCCCTAAGGTCAGGAACATGGCAAGAATGTCCACTATCATCACTGTTGTTCAACATAGTACTAGAAGTCCCAGCTTCAGCAATCAGACAACAAAAAGAAATAAAATGCATCCGAATTGGCAAAGAAGTAGTCAAACTCTCACTCTTTGCAGATGATATGATTCTCTATGTGGAAAACCCAAAAGACTTTACCCCAAAATTTCTAGAACTCCTGCAGGTATTCAGCAATATGGCAGGATATAAAATCAATGCACAAAAATCAGTTGCATTTCTACATACTAAAAATAGAAGAAAGAGAAATTAAGAAGTTGATCCCATTTATAATGTACCAAAACCAGAAGATCCCTAGGGAAAAAACCTAACCAAAGAGGAAAGGATCTGTACTCAGAAAACTATAGAATACTTATGAAAGAAATTGAGGAAGACACAAAGAAATGGAAAAAAGTTCCATGCTCATGGATTAGAAGAACAAATATTGTAAAAATGTCTATGCTATGTGAAACAATCTACACATACAATGCAATCCCTATCAAGATCCCATCAACTTTTTTCATAAAGCAAGAACAAATAATCCCAAAATTTGTATGGAATCAAAAAAGATCCTGAAGCCAAAAAAATGTTAAAAAAGAAAATCAGAACTAGTAGCATCACAATTCCATACTTCAAGCTCTATTACAAAGCTGTAATCATCAAATCAGCATGGTACTGACACAAAAACAGACACACAGATCAATGGAACAGAATAGAGAACCCACAAAGGGACCTTCAACTCTATGGTCAACTACTCTTTGACAAAGCAGGAAAGAATATCCGATGGAAAAAACAGTCTCTTCAACAAATGATGTTGGGAAAATTGGACAGCCACATGCAGAAGAATGAAACTGGACTTTTTCCTTGCACCATACACAAAAATAGACTCAAAATGGATCAACGACATCAAAATCCTGGAAGGGGATATAGGCAGCAACCTCTGTGACCTCGGCCACAGAAACTTCCTGCTATACAATTCTCCAAAAGCAAGGGAAATATACAACCTAACCTTTTACCTAAAGGAACTGGAGAAATAACAGCAAACAAATCCTAAACCAACAGGAGAAGAGAACTGACAAAGATTAGAGATAAATGAAATAGAAACCAAAAGAATAGTACAACAGATCAATGAAACTAGAAGCCGGTTCTTTGAAAGAATTAATAAGATTGATAAAGGCAAAAATGAACTATTGGGACTTTATCAAGATAAAAAGCTTTTGCACAGCAAAAGAAACAGCAAAAGAAACAAAACTGAAAGATTACTGACAGAATGGGAGAAGATATTGACAAATGACTTATCAGATAAAGGACTAATACCCAAAATCTATAAAGAACTTATCAACTCAACATCCAAAGAACAAATAATCCAATCAAGAAATGGGCAAAAGAGAGGCACCTGGGGGGCTCAGTGGGTTAAAGCCTCTGCCTCTCAGCTCAGGTCATGATCCCAGTGTCCTGGGATCGAGCCCCACATCGGGCTCTCTGCTCGGGGAGCCTGCTTCCTCCTCTCTCTCTCTCTGCCTGCCTCTCTGCCTACTTGTGATCTCTGTCTGTCAAGTAAGTAAATTTAAAAAAGAAAATCTTAAAAAAAAAAGTTAAAAAAAAATGAAATGGGCAGAAGACATAAACAGACATTTCTCCAAAGACATCCAAATGGCCAAAAGAAACATGAAAAAATGCTCCACATCATTTGGCATCCTAGAACTACAAATCAAAACCACAATGAGGGACCACCTCACATAAGTCAGAATGGCTAAAATTAACAAGCCAGGAAACGACAGATGTTGGCAAGGATACAGAGAAAGGGGAACCCTCCTATACTATTGGTGGGAATTTCAGCTGGAGCAGCCACTCTGGAAAACAGTATGGAGGTTCCTCAAAAAGTTGAAAAATAGAGCCATCTTACAGCCCAGCAATTGCTCTACTGGGTATTTACCCCAAAAATACAACTGTAGTGATCCAAAGGGACACCATCTGCACCCCAATGTTTATAGCAGCAGTGTCCACAATAGCCAATGATGGAAAGAGCCCAGATGTCCATCAACAAAGTAATGGATAAAGAACATGTAATACACACACACACATACACTGGAATATTAAAAAGCCATCAAAAAAATGAACTCTTGTCATTTACAATGACATGGATGGAAGTACAGTATTATGCCAACTGAAATAACTCAAACAAAGAAATAATTATCATAGGATCACACTATATGTAAAATTTAAGAAACAAAACAGGATCATAGTGGACAAGAAGAAAAATAAAATAAGACAAAACTAGAGAGGGAGACAAACCATAAGAGACTCTTGTTTTTTTAAGATTTTATTTATTTATTTGACAGAGAGAAAGATAGAGAGAAAGTGAGAGAGGGAATACAAGCAGGAAGAGTGGGAGAGGGAGAAACAGGCCCTCCCACTGAGCAGGGAGTCTGATGCAGGGCTCAATCCCAGAACCCTGGGACCATGACCCAAGCCAAAGACAGATGCTTAACAACTGAGCCAACCAGCCACCAGAGACTCTTAATCATAGGAGACAAACTAAGGGTTGCTGGAGGAGTGGAGGTGAGGGGATGGGGTAAATGGATGATGGACATTAAGGAGGGCATGTGATGGTGTGAACACTCGGTATTCTATAAGACTGATGAATCACTGATCTTTACCTCTGAAAACAATAATACATTGTATGCTAATTAATTAAATTTAAATTTTAAATAATATAAAAAACAAAAAAGAAAGAAAGGAAGGAAGAAGAAAACAATAATAAGTAATGGGAGGAAAGTCAGGATAGAACTAAAATACAAAAAAACAGTAACATAAAATAAGAGAGGATGGTCAGAAGTATAATAGTCTATGGTCAAAGTACTGTTATGAAGGAAGCCGAACATATGTATAAACTTTAGACTTTGTTAAACAGACATGTTAAAATATAAATGAGAGCCACCAAAATAACAGATATAAAATACAGGACCTCTAAACAGAGGGTAGGTTAGTTTTGATAAGAGCTAGAAACCCTAGAAGATTCCCCCAATAAACCTATTTTTTTTAATTTCCTATTAAGAAAATATCAGACAAATTCTTATATTTTAAGGAACAGGTCACTGAAATCTTAGGTAAACTATTGAAGAAAGGAGAAAAAGAGGAAGTTCTCCACAACCCATTTTTCAGAGACATGTATATCCTTGATACAGAAATCTGATAAGGACCAAAAAAAAGAAAAAAACTGTTGAAATAGATACTAAAATCGTACATGAAATATTAATAATTTAAATTCAACAGGGTACAAGAAAGATAATTTACAATGACTGAATTGAATATATCCCAGGATGCAAAGTTGGTTTAACATTAGAAAATCAAATTAAGGGGCCCCTGGGTGGCTCAGTCATTAAGCATCTGCCTTGGGCTCAGGTCCTGATCCCGGGGTCCTCAGATGGAGCCCCGCATGGGCTTCTCCAAGGGAAGCCTGCTTCTCCCTCTCCCACTCCCCCTGCTTGTGTTCCTCCCTCGCTCTTTCTTTGTCAAATAAAGAAATAAAATCTTTTAAAAAAAGAAAATCAAATTAACAGAACTTGCCATGCTACAATATAAAAGAAGAAAAACTACATGCTTGTCTCAATAGAGGCATAAAAAATATACGAAATCATCCAGTGAAATTTGACTTCCATCTACTTCTAAACTGTTCAAATTATAATAGCAAATAGGCATTACCTAAAGTCAGTGTAATAGAAAATGTGTATGGTTTTTATCCCTGGTGGAACAGAAGGAAGACTACAAATAGACACATGCAGGTCAGTGGATAAAGAATGAATTATTCTAGTTCCATCCATGTTGTCGCAAATGGCAAGATTTCGTTTCTTTTGATGGCTGCATAGTATTCTAATAAATGTTGCTGGAAATAAATTCAAATAAACAAAGTGAAATCCGGTTACTAACTCACAATGTACATAAAAATCAATTCTAGTTCAATTAAAGACTTTAGTGATAAAAACAACACTATAAAACATAAAGAAGACACATGGAAAAATAAGCTTACAACTTCAGATACAGAAAGATATCTTAAATAAGACACAAAATCTGCTAACTGTACTGGATAAATTTTATAAATTTGACTATAAAAATTAAGAATTTCTGTGTTTAGGATTTGCACTGATTTTCTCCAAAACCTCCACAGCACTAAAGATGTGTGTCGACACATCTCAACACACAACACATGTCTACTGCTTTCCAAAACTGACTCTTCCAGCAGCCTACCAGATTCCATTCCCTAAGTTACCTCGCTCCAATTCCTACCTTCAGGCTCTCTTTCCAATGGCTTCTTTCCAATATTGAGTCATTTCCCCTCTGTTACAAGATAACCTTCCCTTAACCTTGGGACCCTCAGCTACTGATTTGTTTCTCTTGAAAAAGTAATTTAGGATTACAGTCTCCATCCATGTCCACTGCTGAACTCCCTGAAGCCCGGCTTCTGTAAAAATTAATAATAAAATAAACCCTTGCATACCCAAAACTCAGCTTAAAAAAATAAAATATTAAGGATATTCTGTGTGTACCACCCTGATTCAATGACCCTCCCTCCTGCTCCATACCTCCCCTGATTAGGGTCTACCAGTTAGGGCCTACCATTCAGAATTTCTTTGTTTCTCCTATTTTTACCACTTATGTATTCCTAAACAAAGCATCCTTGTTTCTTAGCTTCACAAGTCCACAGATAGAGAAGGGAACAAAATTGCCACTGACCAAGCATCTAATATGTAGGTACTACCATAAGGAAAAAGGGACTGGGAAGGGGTAAGAAAAGGAACTCTGAATTTACCACCTTTACATCTGAAATGTCAGAGAAATCACTTCAGTGTTTGAGAAAAGAAAAACTGGTGAATCTCAAGTTTGGTGAGACAGATGCTCAAAGTTGAGATAAAATTGAGTTTTTTTTAAATGTTGCTTATTTTCACTTTCCTGAGTACATGGCTAAATATTTGTTAACTGCTAAAACTATATCATTAATTTCCTTACATGTCAATAAATATAGATTTGCAATAATTATGTGATTTATTATTTTTTATTATGTTACATAAGTATTTCATTTGTTTTTGAAATAGTGTTCCAAGATTCGTTGCTTATGTTAAGACCCAGTGCTCCCTGCAATACGTCTCCTCCTTAATACCCATCTCTGGGCCAACCCATCCTCCCACCCTCTCCCCTCTCAAACCCTCAGTTTGTTTCTTGGAGTCCCCAGTCTCTCATGGTTCATCTTCTCCTCTGATTTCCACCCCCTCATCTTTCCCTTCCTTCTCTTAATGTCCTCCATGCTATTCCTTAGGTTCCACAAGTAAGTAAAACCATATGATAACTGACTTTCTCTGCCTGACTTATTTCACTCAGCATAATCTCCTCCAGTCCCATTCATGTTGATGTAAAAGTTGGGGGTTCATCATTTCTGATGGCTGAGTAATATTCCATTATTTATACAGACCACATCTTCTTTATCCATTTGTCTGTTGAAGGGCATCTTGGCTCTTTCCACAGTTTGGCTATTGTGGACATTGCTTCTATGAACATTGGGGTACATATGGCCCTTCTTTTGACTACATCTGTATCTTTGGGGTAAATACCCAGTAGTGCAATTGGCAGGTCATAGAGTAGCTCTATTTTTAATTTTTTGAGGAAACTTAACATTGTTTTCCAAAGTGACTGCACCACCTTGTATTCCCACCAACAGTATATAAGTGTTTCCCTTTCTCCACATCCTCTCCATCATATTATTATTATGTTGTTTCTTGCCTTGTTAATTTTTGCCATTCTAACCGGTATAAATGTGGTTTTGATTCGACACAGGTAGAAGCAGTTATCCTGGGACAGTTTACTCTATTTGAAAAGCATTTTTGAGAAGCAGATGGAACTACAGTTTAAAACAAAAGCTGTATTCTACAAATACAGTAAAAATTCACAATTTGCACATCTGAAGCAACTTTTGGGACCCAAGGCTGATTCAATAACCTTGCTGCTATATTGGTTTTATATGGGTTTATCTCCAAAATCACACATTGGGAAACAGCTGTTTCAACAAAAATAAATATATATATTAAAAGAAAAGTGAGATTTTTTTAAAAATAAGTGAGGAAAGCTCCGAAAAGAGTAATAAGGTATGATTTGAATTTCCCTGATGGCTAATGATGATGAACACTTTTTCATGTGTCTGTTAGCCACTTATATGTCTTCTTTGGAGAAGTGTCTGTTCATGTCTTCTGCCCATTTTTGACTTAATTATTTGGTTTTGGTGCCTTGAGTTTCAGAAGTTCTTTCTAGATCTTGGATATCAGCCCTTTCTCTATAGTGTTATCTGCAAATATATTTTCCCATTCCGTAGGTTGTTTCTTTGTTTTGTTGACTGTTTCCTTTGCTATGCAGAAGCTTTTTATCTTGATGAAGTCCCAAAAGTTCATTTTCGCTTTTGTTTCCTTTGCCTTTGGAGACGTGTCTTGAAAGAAGTCAGTGTGGCCGATGTGGAAGAAGTTACTGCCTATGTTCTCCTCTAGGATTTTAATGGATTCCTGTCTCTCATTGAGGTCTTTCATTCATTTTAGTTTATCTTTGTGTATAGTATAAAAGAATGGTCGAATTTCATTCTTCTGTATATAGCTGTCCAGTTTTCCCAGGACGATTTATTGAAGAGACTGTCTTTTTTCCATTGGATATTTTTTCCTACTTTGTCAAAGATTATTTGACCACAGAGTTGAGGGTCCATATCTTGGCTCTCTACTCTGTTCCATTGGTCTATGTGTCTGTTTTTGTGCCAGTACCATACTGTCTTGGTGATCACAACTTTGTACTAAAGCATGAAATCAGACAACATGATGCCTCTAGCTTTTTCTTTTTCAACATTTCCTTGGTGATTCAGGGTCTTTTCTGGTTCCATACAAATTTTAGGATTGTTTGTTCCAGCACTTTGAAAAATGCCAGTAGTATTTTGATTGGAATGGCATTAAAAGTACAGATTGCTCTGTGCAGCATAGACATTTTAACAATGTTTATTCTTATGATCCATGAGCATGAGTATGAGCATGAGTATAGATCCTTTATGTCTTTGGTTAGGCTTATGCAATAACATTTAAATGTTGTCCCGTACCCTATTATAATGAGACAAGTATAATATATTGAAGTAATCTTAGCTTGTTAAAAATTTAGTTTGTTCCCATTCTTCTATCATTGTAAACATACATATGTACTTACATATATCTTTGTATCTTTTTGCACTTATTTAAATACTTAGGAGAAATTTCTAAAGGTGGAATACTGGACTAAAAGGGATGTACATATTAATACAAAGCTGAGCTCCAGAAAGTGTTATCATGAAGTACATTTCTATATGCAGGGTATTAAAGAGTCTATTTCTCCACATCTTCACCAATGCTGTTCTCATTATTTTTTTATTTCAAACCATCATCTCATAACAGACACTCAGTTCAAGATTCTATTCCCCTCATGTATCCTGTTCACTAATCAGAAGTAGAAGAGCTTCTGGGACCTCCACCTGGTCTTTCCCAGCTGCCTCCTCAGTTCATGGTCAGGAATAGAATCAGAAGCCACAGAGAACAGTGTCCAGGAGGAGTCACTCTTCTAAAAGAGTTCCCCATCTGACCATGACTGCCCTACCTTCTCTCACATAAACACCTGCAGACAGACTTGTTGCTTCCATAAACAGAGATACACACAACATTTTCACTCCCAAAAGCAGTATGATTTGATCATAACTGGTAATTCATAGACTCTTAAAATTTGACATTGGATAGGATGTCTGAAATCACCTGAGAGTGGAAGGGACTCACCTAACCTAACTCAACAGTTTTCATTCTAGGCCAAATGTGTACCCAGACTCTGGTACCTACAGTAGTTTTTTTCCCCTTTTAGAGACATAACATATTGAAAAAAACACTGAAAAATTTTTTAAAATACCACCTCACGCCTGTCAGAATGGCTAAAATTAACACACAGGAAACAACAGACATTGGTGACAATGCAAAGAAAGGGGGACCCTCTTACACTGTTGGTGGGAATGCAAACTGGTACAGCCACTCTGGAAAATAGTATGGAGTTTCCACAAAAAGGTTTAAATAGAACTGTACTACAACTCAACAGTTGCACTACTTAGGTATTTACCCAAAGGATACAAAAATATAGATTTGAAGGGCCACGTGTACCCCAACATTTATAACAGCATCATCAACAATAGTCAAATTATGTAAAGAGCCTAAATGCCCTTCAACTGATGAATGGATAAACAAGATGTGGCACATATATACAATGGAATATTACTCACCCATCAAAAAATGAAATCTTGCTATTTGCTACAACGTGGATGCAACTAGAGGGTGTTATGCTATGCAAAGTAAGTCAGTCAAAGAAAGATAAATACCATATGATTTCACTCATATGTGGAATTTTGGAAACAAAACAGAACATTTGGGAAGCAGGGAAAAAAGAGAGTGAAACAAACCATAAGAGATTCTTAATGATAGAAAACTGAGGGTTGATGGAGGTAGAAGGATAGGGGATGGGCTAAATGAGTGGAGGATTTTAAGAAGGGCACCTGTTATGATGAGCACTAGATGCTATATAAGTGATTAATCACTAAATTCTACTCCCAAAACCAATATAATGCTATGTATTGGCTAACTAAAATTTAAATAAAAATTTGAAATAAAGGAAAAAATTTTGAAAAAAATAGTACAGAAATAGAAAAATAAAGGCAATCCTAATGACTTCTACCATATATTTAGTGCAAACTCTGCTCCAGGCATCATACTAGGAGCTTGACTTCCATTAATTCTAATCTTTAAAAAAGACTTCAAGCTTAACCAAATAGGTAAAAGATCCATACTCTGAAAACTATAAGACATTGATTAAAAAAAATTAAGATGACACAAAGGAATAGAAAGATATTCCATGCCCATGAATAGGAAGAACAAATATTGCTAAAATGTCTATACTACCCAAAGCAATCTACACATTTAATGCAATCCCTATCAAAATATAAGCAACACTTTTCACAGAATGGAACAAACAATCTTAAAATTTGTATGGAACCATAACAGACGCCAAATAGCCAAAAACTATCCTGGAAAAAAAAAAACAGAAGTATCACAACTGCAGACTTCAAGTTATATTACAGAGCTCTAGTAATTAAAATACTATGATACTGGCACAAAAATAGACACATAGATCAACAGAACAGAATAGAAAGTCCAGAAATAAACCCACAGTTATATGCTCAATTAATATTCAACAATGGAGTCAAGAACATGCAAGGGGGGAAAAACAGTCTTTCCAAGAAACTGTGTTGGAAAAACTAGACAGCTACATACAAAAGAATGTATTCTTTCTTACACCATACACAAAAATAAATTCAAAAAGGATTCAGGGCCTAAATATGAGAACCGAAATTATAAAAATCCTAAAAGAGAGCATAGGGAGAAATTTTTCTGGTATCAGCCATAACAACATCTTTCTAGATATGTCTCCTGAGGTAAGAAAAACAAAAGCAAAAATAAACTATTGAAACTACATCAAAATAAAAAGCTTCTTCGCAGAAAAGGAAATAGTCAACGAAACCAAAAGATGAGCTATTGAATGGGAGTAGATATTTGCAAATGACATAGCCAGTAAAGGCTTAGTATCCAAAATATATAAAGAATATATACAACCCAACACCCAAAAACCAAATAATCCAATATAAAAATGGACAGAAAATATTAACAGACTTTTCACAAATGTACAGATGGCCAGTAACACATGAAAAGATGCTCAACATCATTCATATCAGAGAAATGCTAATCAAAACCACAATGAGATATCACCTCATTATCTGTCAGAATAGTTAAAATCAAAAACACAGGAAACAAGTGTTGCCAAGGATATGGAAAAACTGGAACCTTTAGTACTGTTGGTGAGAATGCAAACTGATACAGCCACTGTGGAAAGTCCCTCAATAAATTAAAAATAAATCTACTAGGGGTGCCTGGGTGGTTCAGTGGATTAAAACCTCTGCCTTCAGCTCAGGTCATGATCCCAGGGTCCTGGGATTGAGCGCTGCATCGGGCTCTCTGCTCAGCAGAAAGCCTGCTTCCCCCCCTTCCCCCGCCACTCTGTCTGCCTCTTTGCCTACTTGTGATCTCTGTCTGTCAAATAAATAAATAAAATCTTTTTAAAAATAGATTTACTGTATGATCTAATAACTGCACTACTGGGTATTTACCTAAAGGATACAAAAATTCGAATTCAAAGAAATACATGCACCCCTATGTTTACTGCAGCATTATTTATAATAGCCAAATTATGGAAGCAACCCAAGCATCCATTGATTGATGAATGAGTAAAGAAGATATGCATATATAAACAATGGACTATTACTCAGCCATAGAAAAGAATGAAATCTTTCCATCTGCAACAACATGAATGGAGCTAGGGAGTATTATGCTAAGTAAAATAAGTCAGTCAAAGACAAAATACCGTATGATTTCACTCATATGTGGCATTTAAGAAACAAAACACATGAGCAAAGGGAAAGAAAAGAGACAAACCAAAAGCAGATTCTTTACTATAGAGAACAGACAGTTACAAGATGGGAGGTGGGTGGTGGGGATGGGTGAAATAGGTGAAGATTAAGAGTACACTTAACCACGATGAGCACTGAATAAGACACGGACTTATTGAATCACCTGAAATGAATATAACATTGTATGTTAACTATACTGAAACTAAATTTACACACACACACACAATTATTTATTTATTTATTTATTTATTCTTTATATATATAATTTTTTAAAAATTTTTAAATAAAACAAGGCTCCAAGGTTGCCATTATTATCATCTTATTGTAAAAGAGTAAACCAAAGCTCAAGGAGGTTAAGTAAACCTCTTAGGATCACACAGCTACTAAATATCAGAAACAGCATTTAAAGCCAAGTGTGTTAATTCCAAAGTCCACACATGGGCCACTATACTTTGAGCTCAAAGCAAATCATGAAAAATGTGACTGCAGGCTGGAGATGCTTTGAGTGTTAAGAAATGGGTGGACTCAGTACAGCCTAGGACTTCTGGGGAAATTTTCAAAGGGCCAAGGGAGACTTCCTCATCTCTAAATGCTGCCTGGTTTATTAAAAGCTCATTAAGTACAATACTCCTAATGTAAAAGCTACTGGAGATTCCAGCATGACAGATTCTGAGGTCAATATTAAGGCAATGGGTCCAAACTAAAGTCTTACACAAAAGAGCATTAATGCTAATTCCTACACAAATAAAAAGGCTTTGCACTAAGGACAAAACACTTTGTAAATATTTTCCATCAATTCCCACAGGTACCTTTACCAGTTGTAAAAATGTGCTTCAGACAAAGTTTAAAACAGCAAAAATCAGCTTCTTAAACATCAACTGTCCAAACAATACTTAGTTTAACTCTAAATTTCCTTGATTCGAAATACATCATTCAATCTACCCATTAGCTTCTAGGAAATAAAACTGAATAAAATAATCACTACAAAAACAACATTAGGGGCACCTGGGTGGCTCAAGTGTCTGCCTTTGGCTCAGGTCATGATCCCAGCGTCCTGAGATGGAGCCCCATATCGGGCTCTCTGTGCAGCGGGGACCCTACTTCTCCCTCTCCAGCTCCCCTGTGTTTGTGTTCTCTCTCTCCCTATCTTTCTGTGTCATCAATAAATAAAATCTTTTAAAAAAATAAAAATTCCAACCAGAAATGAACATATGCAAGATTCAAAATGTGTTTTTTCTATCCCTACATATAAGGAAAATTGAAATCAATTTCCTCTCCTCTCCTTTGTCTTCTTCTTTTATCATCTAATCATCATCTCTCCTAAACTAGTGATGAATAGTCTTCTGAGTATATTTCACCAACTTTTTACAATATCATTCTGGCTTGAAGTAACAAGCTAGAAATGGGACAGTCTGTGGCAGCTTAATTCACATGGATAAAATAGTGCAATCATGAAATCCAAATCAGGCATGTCACCTCATATAAATACAGTACCTAGAAAAAAGCAGAAACCAATGAATGACAGCAAGATTAACAGGTACACTCACTACCATGGACAGGTGTCTTATTAATTTGGTTTCTGGCAGACATGCTTTTGAGTCTTGGAAGGTGGGGCAGGGATAGAGGTTGTAGATTATATGTAGGGATTGAAAAGGAGGAGAGAAAACCTATATATCATCCACTCCTAGTAACAGAGAAATGCCCTAGCTAGTGTATAACAGTGTGGAAAAAAAAAAAATTGGGAAAATAGAGAAGGAGAATGTCCCCATTTTCCAACACTTGAAGATTACTGCTTTGAATAATGTGGGAAACATAAGGTATTTATGATTTTGATGACACTAGATGATAATATCACAGTACCTGGCCATAGTAAACAAGTGGAAACCAAGTGCTTTCCATTTATCATCTCACTTGAACCATCCTGCAAAGTGAGTATTAACATGCCATCATCATATCCCTGTCATCTCGTGAGTGGAGATGCAGCCTGCTAGGTAGCAGGTTAACTTTTTTGTGCCATGGCCCATTTTGGCACTCTTGTGAAGCCTACAAATACCTTCTTAGAATTATGTTTTTTAAATGCATAAAATAAAGGAAATCAATTGTCCTAAATCACACTTCTACCCATGGATTCCACTGAACATGTAAAGAATTCCTTGGTAGAGACTGAGCTGGTTCCACACAGAACAGGTGCTGGAGATGGAAAGGCCATTTACTATATAGTCACCCTGGCCCTGCTGGGCTACGTTGGGGGAAATGGCTGTATGTGAGAGAGAAACAGAGAAAGAGAACTCCACAAGTTGAGTAACTATAGTAGGACCAAGTCTGCATCATTAATGCTCACTTGACATCCAAGGGCCAAAGACCAACACAGATAAAATGCCTACAGTTAGTCTTGTCCCTAAGTGGCATTTGTGTTCTCCCACCTGTGGCTAAAGTCCTATGTGGAGGTGACCACACCACAGGCAATGACTAGACTCACAGCAGGCTCTAAGTGAGCAGGAACTAGAAGGGGATTAGATGCAATTCTGAATATCAACAGGGAGTAAACTAAAAGGAAGGCACAGGCCACCAGCCTTCCCCTGTTTCAGCAGCAATACCCACCCAATGGCAGCGACAGCAGCCAAAACTGGCTCATTGAGCAAGCAATACCAAGCAGGACTGACATCCAGAATTGAGAATGTATTCCTAAGGGGCTTAGGGAACTGCAGGGAGACAGCCTTGTGTTGGCCAGTCCCCTAGCAGAAAGCTAACAGCCCCTCAAATGGGATAACTGAGGAGAGCTTAATAAAGGCTCTAGTTATAAAGATGGAGGTAGGTTTAAGGGAAACCAAGAAAAGTCTGGAAGCCTAGATTAGCTGGAGACATTTACCTTCACCACCCCTAAAGAAACAAGGGAAGAAAGCGGTTACCAGAATCCAGAGAGAAGAGCAGAATAAATATCCTGACCTCACTCCATTCCACCTTGCAAATCTCCCTGATGCTTCCCATTGGCTGAATGTAACCGAAGCCCCAAGTTCCTAAATTCCTTCAGGGTCAGCCCTATAGCACAGAGCAGGGAGGAGGTGAATGAAGAGTCCACCTAGAAAGGCAAATAGGAACTATCCGAGAAACGTTTCACAAGGAGGGGGAAAGGTGTTAAAAGCCATTTGATCTGTGAAATTATTTTTACCTCATGATAAAACATAGATCAACAAAACCAACAGGAGGTATCAGTCACATCCCTTTTTGAGCCTTGGGAGGAAAAATGACTTCGTAAAGACTAATAAAAAAATAATTAGCAAAAATGAGATTCAAACTCAAGTCTTCTTAACAAGAGCCCACACTTTTAGCCACTCTGATACAATGCCTCCAAGAGTTATATTTTAAAACTTGAATTCTCAGACTGCAACAGGACTTGGACATAACCCATTCTCATCTCACTGTTCAAAATATTTTTTTTTCTAAAACTATAACATATGGGCATTTTCATGTAAAACCATCTTCTATGAGAGAATTATAAACTCTTTATATGAGGACAAGCAGTACAGAAAGTGGTCTATGTTTGGAAATAGTCAACCCAAAATAAGAAATAAATTATTGTTTGAAAGAGTAGGTTTGCTTGTCTCAGTCTGGGCAAAGCTTCAGTTTTCAAAAATCCATAAAGATTAAAATGAGGTCTCAGAAGAAGCCAACATTACGGATTGTATGAAAGTTTAGAAATCAAGGCTGATTAGGCAAAATTCCATTCTGCAGACTTTATACTCAGTGAGCAAAAGAGAGGGTTCTTGTCTTTCCTTAGTAACTTTTTTGAAAAGGAATGCATTCAGTAGCTACCTGATACCAAGGAAACGGTCTAGTTCCAAAAGCATAACCACTTCTTCTGTTTTACCAGATTAACAACAGTATATTCTCTTCTCAAGTATTTTCCTGTTCTCCTAATCCAGTAAAGGTTAATTAACATCCAATTCCTTTTCACACTCATAGCCAAGAATCTCCATACATTTCTATATTCATTCTATATGTATATATTTCTAGGCAAGTTCAGGTCTTTTTAGAGTCTGTAATAGGGAGGATTCTAGAAAGATGTTTAGCAGACCACCAGGTCAGACACCACAGCCTGAAAAAGAAGCACCTCAGCTCAACAGAATCAAACAGAAAAAGAGGATAACCTCTTCTCCACCATCTTGGTGTAGACAAATGGAAGCCAAGAACAGCAATCATGCCAGAAATAAGGAAAAGAGAAAAAATGTAAAGCAAAAAAGAAGACCAGGGTCTCCTGGATGGCTCAGCCTCTGCCTTCGGCTCAGATCATGATCTCAGGGTCCTGGGAATCGAGCCCCATATCAGGCTCCCTGCTCAGTGGGAAGCCTCCTTCCTCCTCTCTCTCAGCCTGCCTCTCTGCTTACTTGTGATCACTCTCTCCGTCAAATAAATAAATAAAATCTTAAAAAAAAAAAAAGACCAGAAATCCAAAGTCACTTGCCACTTATTTTCTTAGACTAAGTTTCAAAGTTAACTTCTTTAAAAAAAAAAAAAAAAGGCTCTGTAACATTTAAGAGATCCTGTTGCATCATTGAACATGTCTTCAAAGCCCGTAGAAACAGATCAGGTTCTAATCCAGGCCCTAATACTTAGTCCCAGTTGTGTGTCCAGTTTGGCAAATTTAGTCTCTCTGGAGCCTCAATTGTCCAACTATATAAAGGAGGAGTCACAATGCCCAAATCGCAGGGCTACTGTGAGAGTTGCATGAGATTTCCTGCCTCTTTTTTAACAAACCTAAAAGCTTTATGAATAAAATCTAATTTTCTCTAAGTTCAACTTTGCCTAAGACAGGCTCTAGAAATACTGAAAATTTACTTGAGGGAGTCTAAGAACACCTATGGGAAAAATTAAGATACCAGCACTAAAATACAGACCCTCCATTGTATTACAAATATTTGCTTCCAGTTGATGATGGAAACAAAATTAGTCTATTTGTTCTACATAGGCTTCCAGAATACATCTCACCAATCATATCACATTTCTCTGTCTAGTTTCCTCTTAGACTGCACATATCTAGAGGCAAGCACTTTATCTTTTGCTTCTACAATCCCAACACACAGTGTAAGAGTTGGCACATCCAGTATGCCCAATAAGTATTTATTGAATGGATAGACAGATGGATGGACACATGAATTATTGCCCTCCAGCCTGTCACAGGAATGTTTTAGAAAGCAAAGGAAATATGTATGTGGAAGTACTTTGGATATTAAAAAGGATTTCAAAAGAGTTCAGTGAGCTGTCTTGGTTTTCTCAGTCCATAAGAAGAAGATGGCAAGTGTTTTTCAAGGCAGGAAAGAAGATGACTTACACACTAACGTTAAGGGAAAGAGGTAAAATTGAACTGCAACGCTGCTGCTCATCAATGTGCAACCCTGGCCATGTTTCTAAGTCATTCACAAAAGTAAAGTTATAAATTTGTCAGTCATGATTTTGTTCAGGAAACCAGAAATCATTTGAGGCATTCTGAACAAGAAGGGATTTAATACTAGAAATTAGAACCTTACAAAACACTGGAGGGACTGAGGGAATAAAGGTAAGGGAGAGCTGCCACTACAATTCAGGAAATTAGGAAGTGCAGAAATTGCAGAAAAGTACTGTCCGTGATCTCAACTGCAAAAGAAAGGAAAGGAAAGGGAAAGAAAAAGAGTTATGTACACAAGCTTCTCCTTCAGAGGGCAAGCCAGTGCACTTTATGTATATAAATTCCCCTATACTTTTTAGCAAGTTGTTGCCTCTCAGAACCAAATTTACTATTCTTGTCTGCTCTATGAAAATGAATCTGGGCCTTTAAATATTTTTCCTTAGCCTACTGACTAGATGTTAAGTTTTGTCAGTAGGGGCACTGGAGAGATTGCAGGAAGAAGTTTGCACCCTGGTTTGGTATATTCTCTTGCCAGATCCAGCACCCAGTTCCTCCTGCAGGAGCAGCTTTTCCAGCATTAAAAATCTAGCTTTTATAGTATAAATGATTTCCTCAACTCCCAGCTCCCATAGTGTAGATTACCTACAGCACCAGCATCCAGCTTCCCCTGGTACCCCCTAGGCAGTTTTGTAGCTGTGCACCTTCTGTGAGACTCCTCTCCATGAACAGATTTCCCTGAAACCCTAGAGGGCATATTTCCTGCAAATTTGACCAGATGGGTCCCATAGCAACCTCTCAATTATTCGGCAACCCATGGCCACACCTTCTCCAACAAGGATCTGGAGCTCAGTGTTGAAAGGGATGAGCTCATCCTCAGGCACCAGACCTCAACCACAGGGGTGGTGACTCATTTGTATATTATTTAGAGATCGCTCTACTTCTTACCAATTCTTCATTACACAATCCTCTGTTATAGTTAATAATTCTTTATATTAAACTTTCCCTATACAAATTGCTATATGATTTCTTTCCCTTTTTTGAATCAGACCATTTTATCCTTCAATAATGTTTTAGTATATCAGTATGTAAAATAATTCATTATATGCAATGACTCACTTCCCTCTCCATCCTCACCACTCTTATCATTACTATTTAACATAGTACTAGAAGTCTTAGCCTCAGATCAGACAACAAAAGGGAATAAAAGGCATCCAAATTGGCAAGGAAGTCAAACTTACACAATTTGCAGATGACATGATTCTCTATGGAGAAAACCCAAGAGACTTCAACAAAAAATTTACAACTCATACATGAATTCAGCAAAGTTACAGGACATTAAGTCAATGTGAAGAAATCATTTGCATTTCTATATACCAATAATAAAGCATCAGAACAAGAAATCAAGGAATCCATCCCATTTGCAATTGCACCAAAATCAATAAAATACCTAGAAATAAACCTAACTAAAGAGGTAGAAGATCTGTACTCTAGAAACTATAGAACACTTAAGGAAAAAATTGAAGAGGGCGCAAAGAAATGGAAAAGCATTCTATGCTCATGGATTAGAAGAACAAACATTGTTAAAATGTCTATACTACCTAAAGCAATTTTCACATTTAATGCAATGCCTATCACAATACCACCAGCACTTTTCAGAGTTAGAACAAACAATCCTAAAATTTGTATGGAACCACAAAAGACCCCAAATAGCCAAAGCAATCTTGAAAAAGAAAAACAAAACTAGAGGCATCACAATTCTGGATCTCAAGCTATTATTACAAAACTGTGATCATCAAGGCAGTATGGTACTGGCACAGAAACAGACACAAACACATAGATCAATGGAACAGGATAGAAAACCCAGATTTGGACGCGCAACTGTATGATCAGCTAATCTTTGACAATACTGGAAAGAATAGCCAATGGAAAAAAGATGGTCTCTTCAACAAATGGTGTTAGGAAAACTGGATAGCCACACGCAGAAGGAAACTGGACTACTTTCTTATACCATACGCAAAAATAAATTCCAAATGGATGAAAGACCCGGGGCACGTGGGCAGCTAAATCAGTTAAGCAGCCAACTCTTGATTTCGGTTCAAGTCATGATCTCAGGGTGGTGTGCAGAATATGCCTAAGATTCTGTCTCTTCCTCTCCCTCTGCCCCTTCCGACCCCAACTCATGCCCTCTCTCTTAAAAAAAAAAAAATGATGAAAGATCTAAAAGTGAGACAGGAAACCTCCAAAATCCCAGAGGAAAACATAGGGAGAAACCTCTTTGACCTCAGCCACAGCAACTTCTTGCTAGACAAGTTGCCAGAAGGAGGCAGGGGAAACAAAAGCAAAAAATGAACGACTGGGACTTAGATATGCAAACATATCTGATAAAGTGTTAGTACCAAAATCTATAAAGAACCTAACAAACAACACCCAAAAACCAAATAATCCAGTTAAGAAATGGACAGAAGACATGAACAGACACTTTCCCAAAGAAGATATCCAGATGGCTAACAGACACATGAAAAGATGCACAACATCACTCATCATCAGGGAAATCAAAACCACAATATTACCTCACACCTGTAGGAGTAGCTAAAATCAGCCACACAAGAAACAAGTGTTGACAAGGATGTGAAGAAAGAGGAATGAACCCTCTTACACTGTTGGTGGGAACGTAAACTGGTGCAGCCACTCTGGAGAACAGTATGGAGGTTCCTCAAAAAGTTAAAAACAGAACCCTATGATCCATTAATTACACTACTAGTTATGGACCCAAAGGATACAAAAATAATATTTGAAGGGGCATATGCACCCCAACATTGATAGCAGCATTATCAACAATAGCCAAACTATGGAAAGAGCCCAAGTGATGAGTGGATAAAGAAGATGTTGGGTGGGGGTGGTATGGAATACTACTCAGCCATGAAAAACAATGGAATCCTGGGATGCCTAGGCAGCTCAGTCATTTAAGTACCCAACTCTTGGTTTCATTTCAGGTCATGAGCTCAGGGTTGTGACATTGCCCTCCACACTCAGTGCAGAGTCTGCTTGTCCCTCTCCTCCCCCTCTGCCCTCCCCCTACTCATGCTCACTCTCTCACATTCCCTCTCTCTCTCTAAAATAAATACAATCTTTTTTTAAAAAGAATAAAATCTTGCCCTTTGCAATGATGTGGATGGAACTAGTGTGTATTACGTTAAGTGAAGTAAGTTAGTCACAGAAAGACTAATGTCATATGATCTTGCTCATGTGGAATTTAAGAAAAAAAAACAGATGAACATATGGGAAAGGGGGAAAATGGAGAGAGGGAAACAAACCATAAGACTCTTAGAGAACAAACCGAGGGTTGATGAAGGAGGTGAGGGATGGGCTAGATGGGTGATGTATATTGAAAAGGGCACTTGTTATGAGTACTGGGTATTATATATAAGTGATGAATCACTGAATTCTACTCCAAAAACCAATATTGCATTGTATGTTAACTATTTAAAATTTAGATTAAAATAAAGAAGTACAACCAGTTCATTGAATAGTATGAATCAAACAGAGTGCAAGATAACATGGTTTTCTTTTTTTCCAAATACTCTCTCCATTTGTGTTATATTGTATCATTCTTTCCCATCACAACTTCTCAGGCATATCCTGTAGCTTTCTATCACTTTTAGCTATTAAAATTCCATTTTTAAACTTTGGAATAAATTTTACTGTTACCTCTTCTCCTCTAGGTCAGGCTATATCATGAGTAGAAGAGTACAGTAGTATGGTCTGCTTCTGGAGTACCTTTAATCTCTCTCCCTCCTGTGTGCAGGGATGGGGAGGATGAAGAAAGAGAAAAATATTGCTTATAAATGATGTTCAATGACTCATAAATCACATGGGGCACATCCTTTAGGAGCCCTGAAAGGGCCTCTACGTTGGAGGGTTCCTGACAGGAGGTCCAGCCCTACTCAACTTCTTTCAGATGCCCCCTTAGCTCTTGCTCCCGATTGTGCTCCCACAGCAGCTTCCTGCTGGAGTCCCACTGTCCAGCAGGCACTCCTTTTGCCCTGGATATCAGCAAGCTGCTTTAAGTCACACCATCATCTCTCTCTAGTTTTCCTTTGCCCTGCCCAGGTAGGCCCAGTGTCCACCACCAAATCCTAATCCACTGCCTTAGCACTCCTCCATCTGAGGAATGGGATGCCCAACTCCCATTCTTGCAGATGCCTCCAATTCCTGAATTTAAATCTTTTCTAGTTGCACCTTCACTTGGCTTAGGGAAAACAGAGAGCAAACATGGGAGAGCCACAGCATTCCCTACCAGGCCGACAACCTACAATTCCAAAAATGAACCCCTTCTACTCTTCCAAATTATTTAGTCCCTAGAGCCATGTGTTTGGGGATAACATTTCCAAGTCAACTCTTCCTCAGAAGGTCCTGGAGTAGCTATTAGGCCCAACTGTTGGCAGCTCTTCTTTTAAAAAAGAGAGAGGGGGGCACCTAGGTGGCTCAGTGGATTAGGGCCTCTGCCTTTGGCTCAGGTCATGATCCAGGGTCCTGGGATCGAGCCCCACAATGGGATCTCTGCTTGGTGGGGAGCCTTCCTCCTCTGTCTCTCTCTCTCTCTGTCTGCCTCTCAGTCTACTTATGATCTCTGTCTGGTCAAATAAATGTCAAATAAAATCTTTTAAAAATAAATAAAAATTTAAAAGAGAGATTTTATTTATTTGAGAGAGAGAGATAGCAAGAGAGAGGGGGAGAGGGAGAAGCAGGTTCCACATTGAGTAGGGAGCCTGACATAGGGCTCCATCCCAGGATTCTGGGATCATGACCTGAGCCAAAGGCAGATGCTTAACTGATTGAGCCACCTAGGTGCCCCGGCATTTCTTATACTATGAAAGACTTACCATAACTTTCAACCCCAAATGGATCCTATTGATAATTCTAGAGAGGAAGTCCCTGTCAACCTCCTGATACTCAAGGAAATGCCAATTAAAATACAGCATCACATTTTTTAAAGGTTTTATTTATTTATTTATTTGTCAGAGAGAGACGGAGAGCGCATAAGAGGGGGAGTGGCAGGCAGAGATAGACGCAGGCTCCTGCTGAGCAAGGAGCCCAATATGGGACTCAATCCCAGGACCCTGAGATCATGACCTGAGCCAAAGCCAAATGCTTAGCTGATGCTTAGCGGATCCAGGTGTTCCTAGAATACAGCATGATTAGCACCACAGTAGCAATGCTCTATGGGTACCTAACTCAGGCTTGAGACAGTTTTTACGGAGTAGGTAATATCCAAGTTGAGTCCTACAAGCCGTGTAGGTTTATCTAAACACCAAGTATGGGGAGAAGGTACCCAAAAGAGAGAAGAACTCATATGGAAGTCTGGAGGATAGAGAGGCTTTCCCCCCAGGAATTGCAAGTTTTTCCTGCAACAAGTATTACCAGCATCTACAGTGTACCAGGTATTGTGCTGAGCGATGGAGTAGTATAGTAGAAAGCAAAACACCACAAAAATCCTGACCTTATAATGCTTATTATACTGGTGGAAGGGAGAGGGCAAGATAGGGAGCAGAGATAAATGAAGTTTCAGGGGAAAGGGGGAGAGATACAAAGGGCCTTGAAGCCTAGTCAAGAAATTTTGGCTTATCTGAGAGCATGGGAATACCACTGATTTTAAGCAGAGGAGAAATGTGATAGGTTTGCATTATATCACTCTGTTTCAGAGTATTTTCCTTTGTATTTCCCATAAAAATTCTCACATTCATTTTTCTTTTTTTTTTTTTAATAAGACTTTATTTATTTATTTATTTATTTATTTATTTGACAGACAGAGACCACAAGTAGGCAGAGAGGCAGGCAAAGAGAGAGGGGAAGCAGGCTTCCTGCCGAGCAGAGAGCCCAATTCAGGGCTCGATCCCAGGACCCCGGGATCATGACCCTAGCTGAAGGCAGAGGCCCCAACCCACTGAGCCACCCAGGCGCCCTCTACATTCATATTTCAAGACTAGCACAATCCTCTTGGTATACCTGATAAAAGTAACATAGGAAAGAATCTCAATTACAAATGCAGGCACAAAAATCCTAATGACACTGCAGCAGTTAGTTATAAATTCAGCAAAGAATACAGATAGGAGCTCATATTATAGATAAGTAAAAATAAATTTCAAGTCAATAAGAAGTCTCAATAATAATGAACTATAAAAATACTGGAAGGAAATATAGAAGGATATTTTATAATCCTAAAGGGGGAAGACTTTAAAAGATTTTATTTATTTATTTGACAGACAGAGACCACAAGTAGGCAGAGAGGCAGGCAGAGAGAGAGGAGGAGGAAGCAGGCTCCCCGCTAAGCAGAGAGCCCGATAGAGGGCTCAATCCCAGGACCCTGGGATCAGGACCCGAGCCAAAAGCAGAGGCCTTAACCCACTGAGCCACCCGGGCGCCCCAAGGGGGGAGACATTTTTAAAATGTAACACAAATATTGATTTGATTACTATTCAAATCATTAAGCATGTAAGAGGCAAAATTTTACATGAAATTTGGTATCACAACTAGGAAAATAATTACGATGTATGTGACTACAAATGGGCAATTACATATAAAGCTCTCACAAATCAACATAAAAAAGTTTAATTTCACTCTCAATAAAATAAGGGCAGTGTAAGGGCCTGGTTAGCCAGAGGAACTTAGTTGTAAACCCCGGATATAGGGGCGGGCCAGGCCTGATGGAGACATCCAATCAGTGGGGCACGCATATATTTACTGTGGTGAGTTGAAATCCCATTGGCCATCTGTGTGCGGCCAGGCTCAACCACCTACATAAAGGTTAGTCTGTGAGGCTGAGTAGGAGGAGTTAGAATAGCCGTTGGAATAGCCCTTAGGGTGATCTTCAGGAGAGTCGGAGCATTGTGGTCATCATGGTCGTTGGGAGTGTCATGGTCATCCTGGTCATCGTAGTCATAGGCAGCAATGCCCCGGCCAACAGCCTCACCACCAGCAGCCTTGCCGCCAGCAGCCTCACTGGAGCGGCACCATTCTGGGGAGCGGCCCCATCCAGGGAGTGGCCTTGCCGGAGCAACCTCATTCCCGGGAGCGGCCCTGTCTGGGGAGCGGCCTCGTAGGCAGCGGCCTCATCTGGAGCGGCCTCGTCAGGAGCAGCATCATGGGGAGTAGAGTCTGAGTCATCAGGGCTATCGTCCTCGTTGTCGTCGTCTCTGCGTCATCAGGGTTGTCGTCCTCGTCATCGTTGCCTTTTTGTCGTTGGGGGTGGCCTCATCCAGAGCAGCCTCATCAGCAAGCGGCCTCATCCAGAGTGGCCTTGTTGGGGTCGTCGTCACCTTTTCGAGTGGCCTCGTCTGGGGAGCTGCCTCGTTGGCCAGCGGCCTTGTCCTGGGAGCAGCCTTGTCCTGGGAGCAGCCTCGTCCAGAGTGGCCTCATCTGCAGAGTGGCCTCGTCCTGAGCAGCCTCATCCAGAGCGGCCTTCTTGGGAGTGGCCTTGTCGGGGTCATCGTCTTCGTCTCTTCGTAAGAGATGGCCCCTACCAGTCAGTTTGATTTTCGATGCTTGGCACAAAATAAAGCTTTGTTTGATTTTCGCTTTGTGTCAGTCTGGTTCCTTTGACCACGGACCCTAACAGGCAGAAGATATAAACAAACATTCTTAGTGAAAGAAATATAAATCAATATTATGAAAGACTTATAAAAGATGTTTCACATTTAAAAGTAAAACCTAGGGGGGAGGAGTCAAGATGGCGGAGAAGTAGCAAGCTGAGACTGCTTCAGCTAGCCGGAGATCAGCTAGATAGCTTATCTAAAGATTGCAAACACCTGAAAATCCATCGGCAGATCGAAGAGAAGAAGAACAGCAATTCTGGAAACAGAAAAACAACCACTTTCTGAAAGGTAGGACCGGCGGAGAAGTGAATCCAAAGCGACGGGAAGAGAGACCCCGGGGGGAGGGGCCGGCTCCCGGCAAGCGGCGGAGCAACCGCGCACAAAATCAGGACTTTTAAAAGTCTGTTCCGCTGAGGGACATCGCTCCAGAGGCTAAACCGGGGCGAAGCCCACGCGGGGTCAGCGTGGCCTCAGGTCCCGCAGGGTCACAGAAGGATCGGGGGTGTCTGAGTGTCGCAGAGCTTGCGGGTATTGGAACGGGAAAGCCGGCTGCAGAGACAGAGCCGACAGTAAGCTCGCAGCTCCGTGTTACCTTGAACCGGTCGTAGGCTCGGTGAGCTCGGAGCGCGGCCGGAGGTCAGGCAGACGGGAGTAACTGGGCGCTGTTCTCTGAGCGCGCACTGAGGAGTGCGGCCCTGGGCTCTCGGCTCCTCTGGGCCGGAGACCAGGAGGCCGCCATTTGTATTCCCGTCCTCTGGAACTCTACGGAAAGCGCTCAGGGAACAAAAGCTCCTGAAAGCAAACCCCGGCCCCGGGTAAGGGCGGCGTAATTCCGCCTGGGGCAAAGACACTTGAGAATCACTACAACAGGCCCCTCCCCCAGAAGATCAACAAGAAATCCAGCCGAGACCAAGTTCACCTACCAAGGAGTGCGGTTTCAATACCAAGGAGAGCAGCAGAATTCCAGAGGAGGAGAAAGCCAAGCACAGAACTCATGGCTTTTTTCCTGTGATTTTTTTTAGTCTTGCAGTTAATTTAATTTTTTCTTTTTCATTTTTTTCTTTTTCTCGCCTTCGGGTAAAATTTTTTTTTAACTGTTACCTTTTTCTTTTTTAACGATTTTATACTAGTTTATCTAATATATATATTTTTTCTTTTTTACATTTTTCTTAGGTGTATTCTTTTTTTAAAAAATTCTTTTCTTTTCTTTTTTTTTTTTTTTCTTTTCTTTTTGTTTTTTTTTTTTTTTTCTTTCTTCCTTTTTGAACCTCTTTTTATCCCCTTTCTCCCCACTCACGATTTTGGATCTCTTCTAATTTGGTTAAAGCATATTTTCCTGGGGTTGTTGCCACCCTTTTAGTATTTTACTTGCCCCTTCATTTAGTCTTATCTGGACAAAATGACAAGACGTAAAAATTCAACACAAAAAAAAGAACAAGAGGCAGTACCGAAGGCTAGGGACCTAATCAATACAGACATCGGTAATATGTCAGATCTAGAGTTCAGAATGACAATTCTCAAGGTTCTAGCCGGGCTCGAAAAAGGCATGGAAGATATTAGAGAAACCCTCTCGAGAGATATAAAAGCCCTTTCTGGAGAAATAAAAGAACTAAAATCTAACCAAGGTGAAATCAAAAAAGCTATTAATGAGGTGCAATCAAAAATGGAGGCTCTCACTGCTAGGATAAATGAGGCAGAAGAAAGAATTAGTGATATAGAAGACCAAATGACAGAGAATAAAGAAGCTGAGCAAAAGAGGGACAAACAGCTACTGGACCACGAGGGGAGAATTCGAGAGATAAGTGACACCATAAGACGAAACAACATTAGAATAATTGGGATTCCAGAAGAAGAAGAAAGTGAGAGGGGAGCAGAAGGTATCCTGGAGAGAATTATTGGGGAGAATTTCCCCAATATGGCAAAGGGAACGAGCATCAAAATTCAGGAGGTTCAGAGAATGCCCCTCAAAATCAATAAGAATAGGCCCACACCCCGTCACCTAATAGTAAAATTTACAAGTCTCAATGACAAAGAGAAAATCCTGAAAGCGGCCCGGGAAAAGAAGTCTGTAACATACAATGGTAAAAATATTAGATTGGCAGCTGACTTATCCACAGAGACCTGGCAGGCCAGAAAGAGCTGGCATGATATTTTCAGAGCACTAAATGAGAAAAACATGCAGCCAAGAATACTATATCCAGCTAGGCTATCATTGAAAATAGAAGGAGAGATTAAAAGCTTCCAGGACAAACAACAACTGAAAGAATTTGCAAATACCAAACCAGCTCTACAGGAAATATTGAAAGGGGTCCTCTAAGCAAAGAGAGAGCCTACAAGTGGTAGATCAGAAAGGAACAGAGACCATATACAGTAACAGTCACCTTACAGGCAATACAATGGCACTAAATTCATATCTCTCAATAGTTACCCTGAATGTTAATGGGCTAAATGCCCCTGTCAAAAGACACAGAGTATCAGAATGGATAAAAAAAACAAAACCCATCTATATGTTTTGCCTCCAAGAAACACATTTCAAGCCCGAAGACACCTCCAGATTTAAAGTGAGGGGGTGGAAAAGAATTTACCATGCTAATGGACATCAGAAGAAAGCAGGAGTGGCAATCCTTATATCAGATCAATTAGATTTTAAGCCAAAGACTATAATAAGAGATGAGGAAGGACACTATATCATACTCAAAGGGTCTGTCCAACAAGAAGATTTAACAATTTTAAATATCTATGCCCCCAATGTGGGAGCAGCCAACTATATAAACCAATTAATAACAAAATCAAAGAAACACATCAACAATAATACAATCATAGTAGGGGACTTTAACACTCCCCTCACTGAAATGGACAGGTCATCCAAGCAAAAGATCAGCAAGGAAATAAAGGCCTTAAACGACACACTGGACCAGATGGACATCACAGATATATTCAGAATATTTCACCCCAAAGCAACAGAATACACATTCTTCTCTAGTTCACATGGAACATTCTCCAGAATAGATCACATCCTCGGTCCTAAATCAGGACTCAACCGGTATCAAAAGATTGGGATCATTCCCTGCATATTTTCAGACCACAATGCTCTAAAGCTAGAACTCAACCACAAAAGGAAGTTTGGAAAGAACCCAAATACATGGAGACTAAACAGTATCCTTCTAAAGAATGAATGGGTCAACCGGGAAATTAAAGAAGAATTGAAAAAAATCATGGAAACAAATGATAATGAAAATACAACGGTTCAAAATCTGTGGGACACAACAAAGGCAGTCCTGAGAGGAAAATATATAGCGCTACAAGCCTTTCTCAAGAAACAAGAAAGGTCTCAGGTACACAACCTAACCCTACACCTAAAGGAGCTGGAGAAAGAACAAGAAAGAAACCCTAAGCCCAGCAGGAGAAGAGAAATCATAAAGATCAGAGCAGAAATCAATGAAATAGAAACCAAAAAAAACAATAGAACAAATCAACGAAACTAGGAGCTGGTTCTTTGAAAGAATTAATAAAATTGATAAACCCCTGGCCCTACTTATCAAAAAGAAAAGAGAAAGGACCCAAATAAATAAAATCATGAATGAAAGAGGAGAGATCACAACTAACACCAAAGAAATACAAACTATTATAAGAACATACTATGAGCAACTCTACGGCAATAAATTTGACAATCTGGAAGAAATGGATGCATTCCTAGAAACATATAAACTACCACAACTGAGCCAGGAAGAAATAGAAAGCCTGAACAGACCCATAACCAGTAAGGAGATTGAAACAGTCATTAAAAATCTCCAAACAAACAAAAGCCCAGGGCCAGACGGCTTCCCGGGGGAATTCTACCAAACATTTAAAGAAGAACTAATTCCTATTCTCCTGAAACTGTTCCAAAAAATAGAAATGGAAGGAAAACTTCCAAACTCATTTTATGAGGCCAGCATCACCTTGATCCCAAAACCAGACAAGGATCCCACCAAAAAAGAGAGCTATAGACCGATATCCTTGATGAACACAGATGCGAAAATACTCAACAAAATACTAGCCAATAGGATTCAACAGTACATTAAAAGGATTATTCACCACGACCAAGTGGGATTTATTCCAGGGCTGCAAGGTTGGTTCAACATCCGCAAATCAGTCAATGTGATACAACACATCAATAAAAGAAAGAACAAGAACCATATGATACTCTCAATAGATGCTGAAAAAGCATTTGACAAAGTACAACATCCCTTCCTGATCAAAACTCTTCAAAGTGTAGGGATAGAGGGCACATACCTCAATATCATCAAAGCCATCTATGAAAAACCCACCGCAAATATCATTCTCAATGGAGAAAAACTGAAAGCTTTTCCGCTAAGGTCAGGAACACGGCAGGGATGTCCATTATCACCACTGCTATTCAACATCGTACTAGAGGTCCTAGCCTCAGCAATCAGACAACAAAAGGAAATTAAAGGCATCCAAATCGGCAAAGAAGAAGTCAAATTATCACTCTTCGCAGATGATATGATACTATATGTGGAAAACCCAAAAGACTCCACTCCAAAACTGCTAGAACTTATACAGGAATTTAGTAAAGTGTCAGGATATAAAATCAATGCACAGAAATCAGTTGCATTTCTCTACACCAAACAGCAAGACAGAAGAAAGAGATATTAAGGAGTCAATCCCATTTACAATTGCATCCAAAACCATAAGATACCTAGGAATAAACCTAACCAAAGAGACACAGAATCTATACTCAGAAAACTATAAAGTACTCATGAAAGAAATTGAGGAAGACACAAAGAAATGGAAAAATGTTCCATGCTCCTGGATTGGAAGAATAAATATTGTGAAAATGTCTATGCTACCTAAAGCAATCTACACATTTAATGCAATTCCTATCAAAGTACCATCCATCTTTTTCAAAGAAATGGAACAAATAATGCTAAAATTTATATGGAACCAGAAAAGACCTCGAATAGCCAAAGGGATATTGAAAAAGAAAGCCAACGTTGGTGGCATCACAATTCCGGACTTCAGGCTCTATTACAAAGCTGTCATCATCAAGACAGCATGGTACTGGCACAAAAACAGACCCATAGATCAATGGAACAGAATAGAGAGCCCAGAAATAGACCCTCAAATCTATGGTCAACTAATCTTCGACAAAGCAGGAAAGAATGTCCAATGGAAAAAAGACAGCCTTTTCAATAAATGGTGCTGGGAAAATTGGACAGCCACATGCAGAAAAATGAAATTGGACCATTCCCTTACACCACACACAAAAATTGACTCAAAATGGATGAAGGACCTCAATGTACGAAAGGAATCCATCAAAATCCTTGAGGAGAACACGGGCAGCAACCTCTTCGACCTCTGCCGCAGCAACATCTTCCTAGGAACAACGCCAAAGGCAAGGGAAGCAAGGGAAAAAATGAACTACTGGGATTTCATCAAGATCAAAAGCTTTTGCACAGCAAAGGAAACAGTTAACAAAATCAAAAGACAACTGACAGAATGGGAGAAGATATTTGCAAACGACATATCAGATAAAGGACTAGTGTCCAGAATCTATAAAGAACTTAGCAAACTCAACACCCAAAGAACAAATAATCCAATCAAGAAATGGGCAGAGGACATGAACAGACATTTCTGCAAAGAAGACATCCAGATGGCGAACAGACACATGAAAAAGTGCTCCATATCACTCGGCATCAGGGAAATACAAATCAAAACCACAATGAGATATCACCTCACACCAGTCAGAATGGCTAAAATCAACAAGTCAGGAAATGACAGATGTTGGCGAGGATGCGGAGAAAGGGGAACCCTCCTACACTGTTGGTGGGAATGCAAGCTGGTGCAGCCACTCTGGAAAACAGCATGGAGATTCCTCAAAATGTTGAAAATAGAACTGCCCTATGACCCAGCAATTGCACTATTGGGTATTTACCCTAAAGATACAAATGTAGTGATACAAAGGGGCACATGCACCCGAATGTTTATAGCAGCAATGTCCACAATAGCCAAACTATGGAAAGAACCTAGATGTCCATCAACAGATGAATGGATCAAGAAGATGTGGTATATATACACAATGGAATACTATGCAGCCATCAAAAGAAATGAAATCTTGCCATTTGCAACAACGTGGATGGAACTAGAGCGTATCATGCTTAGCAAAATAAGTCAAGCAGAGAAAGACAACTATCATATGATCTCCCTGATATGAGGAAGTGGTGATACAACATGGAGGCTTAAGTGGGTAGAAGAAGAATAAATGAAACAAGATGGGATTGGGAGGGAGACAAACCATAAGTGACTCTTAATCTCACAAAACAAACTGAGGGTTGCCGGGGGGAGGGGGTTTGGGAGAAGGGGGTGGGATTATGGACATTGGGGAGGGTATGTGATTTGGTGAGTGCTGTGAAGTGTGTAAACCTGTTGATTCACAGACCTGTACCCCTGGGGATAAAAATATATGTTTATCAAAAATAAAAAATTAAAAAAAAAAAAAATAAAAAAAATAAAAGTAAAACCTAAAATTGCATTACAATCTTTTTTTTTTTTTTCAGCTTTATCGAGATATAGTTTTCTCGGGTTTTTTGCTTCACTGTTGCTGAAATTTCTTAAGGGGCCACTTGATCTCTCCCAGAACTGTATTTGTTCACAGATAGCTGTCTAATTGTTGATCTTTTGGGGGGACAGAGGCAGGGGTCTTCTACCTCACCATCTTAGGATGTCTTACACTGTCTTTTTTAGTAATCACATTTGCAGACTTATATCACACCCTTTAATGTTTGTCATGAACCAAATGCTCTAGGACTTTTTTTTTCACAAATTAATACCAAACTGGGTTTTCCTCCATTCTATGCTGGTGTGTTTGCTCTTTTGAAGCTAAATTCCAGGTCTTTATTTCAATTACACTCAAATTTCAAAATGATCTTAATAGGTCTGAATTCTGGGCTAAATTGAACAATCATAATTTCCTATCTGTAATGCCAGTTCTCAATTCCAGGTTATTTTGTATTCCGAGTCATTTTTCTTAAAGATGATTATCTCAGGAACAAAGATAGAAAACAGATACATTTAGATCAAAGGAGGAAACCACAGCACAATCTGTGGATGGGAGAGGGCTTCTGTGAAGGTGGGAACTGCCCCCAAGAGAGGCCCAAGCTTTGAGATGGCCAAAAAGGGTACACAAAGGAAAGGCAATCAACCACATGCCAGGTGACATTAACAGGTAATACCCCAGGTGGTTCATCCCACACCACCTATGCCAAGCAGAATGGAGCAGATGGATGGCAGCTTGGGTAAAAGAGGCCATACATTGTCTGGGGTGGCTGGAGAAACCTAGAACACCATCAGATAAGTGAATCCTAGAATCCTACCAACATCACATCTTAACTCTCTCTCCATTAGAGGCAATAAGATATACAACAGGAAATCTCAACTATCCAGGTGAGTACAGAATCAATAATATTCTAATATTTATAGGAAGCTGACAGCAGGAAAAGGAGATATTAAACTCAACAAACAGAACTAACACCCAAAGAGAAAAAGTTAATGGAAAGCCAGGCAGAAACATTAAAAGAATTATTGGGGAAAGAACCAATTAGAGATCTTTGGAAATAATAAAAATAAATAGCAATTATTATCTATAAAATAGATGTAGCTGAGGAGCAATTAATAAGCCAAGAAATTCAGAATGCAGCCCAATTTTTCAAGGGAATTAAAAATATGAAATAAAAGTCAGTGTCATTTATGCTGCATTCTCTTGATAAGAAATGAATCTCAGGTTGGTTAACCAGCCCAGATTCAAGGGGAGGGGACCACACAAAACTGGGAGGGATGACTCATTGGGAGCATCATTGTGACAACCATTCCCCAAGCTTTCCCATAACTCTGTGTCTCTATTATCACCTGTCATGTGATGTTACAATTCAGTTGTCAGCCTCCCCATTAGACTATGAACGTCATAAGGGAAGAACCATCTCACTCATCTTTCATAGCCATAGTAGCTGCCTCAAGTCCTAGCACATAGCCGGTGCTTACTAAAGGTTTGTGGAATTAAATTATTCCCTTGCAATCGTCCAGAGTACATAGAGTCAGAGTACCTAGTTCTAAAGATAGTTCTGGACCATGTGGGCTGTATCTCTAAAGAAAGTAAATTAAATCAATTACTGTCGATGTAAAGGTAACCAACAGAAGAACTAAAGGAGAACGTGTAATTTCCAAGACATTACAGGGAAGGGGGAAACAGAAAACGTAATCAATTTAACAAAAGCCTTTTACATATCTCACTCAGAAATCTACATATAGACAAAACATGGTAATATAACATGGTTATATTATTTATATCTGCCATCAGACTTGAACTGAAGATATAAAAAGAGAACTTTGCAGTCAACAATTTGTGAGCAAACACATGTCATTTTTACAAAAACTATGTATCAGGCCACACCAAAAAAACCCTGAAAATTTTCAAAATGCAAACATCATCTAGATCATATTATAACATAATTTAAAATTCATAAAACAAAACAATTGATAGTCACTTCCCACCCACTCCTCAACCAAAGAATCTAACATAAAATGTGAAATCTTAAAAAATGTCTGGGTACACGTGAAAAGATGCACATCACTCATCATCAAGGAATAGAAATCAAAACCACAATAATATATCACCTCAACCTGTCAGAATGTCTAAAGTTAACAACACAAGAAATAAGAGGTGTTGGCAAGGTTGCAGAGAAAGGGGAACCCTCTTTCATTCTTGGTAGGAATGCAAACTGGCACAGTCACTGGAGAACAGTATGGAGGTTCCTCAAAAAGTTAAAAATAGAGCTATCCTACAATTTACCCAAAGGATACAAAAATACAGATTCAAGGGATACATGTACCCCAATGTATATAGCAGCATTATCAACAATAGCCAAATTATGGAGAGAGTGCAAATGTCCATTGACTAATGAATGGATAAAGAAGATGTGGGGTGTGTGTGTGTGTATACATAGAGAGAGAGAGAGAGAGAGAGAGAGAATGGAATATTACTCAGCCATCAAAAATGAAATTTTGCCATTTGCAAGGATGTGCATGGAGCTAGTGTATATTATGCTAAGTGAAATACATCAGTCAGAGAAAGATAAATACCATATGATTTCACTCATGTGATTTTGTGAAACAAAATAATGTGGATTATGTGGATTTGGGAAACAAAACAGATGAAAGTGTGAGAAGGGGGAGAAAAAAGAGAGGAAAGAAGGGGAGGCAAACCATAAAAGACTCTTAATGATAAACAACAATCAGAGGGTTGATGGAGGGAGGTCAGTGGGGAGCAGGCTAGATGGATGATGAGTATGAAAGAGGACACTTGTTATGATGAACACTGTGTGTTGTATGTAAGTGATGAATCACTGAATTCTGCTCCAGAAACCAATATTGCACTGTATGTTAACTACCTAAAATATAAATAAAAAATAAAGTTCAGTAAAAAAATTTTTTAATGTCAGTAAAAGAAGAAATAAATTAGAAATTAGAAACCTAAGTAGAACACTAACCATAAAAAATATAAATTAAAAAATCTAATTGTATCGGGTCCATTTGATTTTATAGGTGTTCTGTCAAGCTTTCAAGGTCATAATTTCCAAGCTACATAAACAATTCCAGATCACAGATAAGGGTGAAAAGATTTTTAATTAGTATTATGAAGTTAGCATAATGCTGATATCAAAACCAGAAAAAGAGGGGCACCTGGGTGGCTCAGTCAGTTAAGAGTACAACTCTTAATCTCAGCCCAGGTCTCAATCTCCAAGTCATGAGTTCAAGCTCTGCACTGGGCTCCATGCTGGGTGTGGAGCCTACTTTAAAAACACACAGAGGGGCACCTAGGTGGCTCAGTGGGTTAAGGCCTCTGCCTTCGGCTCAGGTCGTGATCCCAGTGTCCTGGGATCGAGCCCCACATCTGGCTCTCTGCTCTGAAGCAAGCCTGCTTCCTCCTCTTTCTGTCTACTTGTGATCTTTGTCTGTCAAATAAAAAAATAAAATCTTTAAAAAATAAAAATAAAAACATACAGAAAAAGAATACACATGTATGAATATATAGGCAGAATGTTTACATAAGAGAATATATAAATATATATATATTTATAAATATATAAATATAAATATATATATATATAAATATATATATATATATAAAAATATAAAATAATGGAAAATTACTACTGATTCCAAGAAGTCAATGTTAGGTCACATTTTTAAAATTTTACATACTGAATGACATTAATAGATCAAAAAAGAAAACACACATAAACATTTCAAAAGATGATAGAGGGGCACCTGGGTGGCTCAGTTGGTTAAGTAGTCTGCCTTCAGCTCAGGTTCTGATCTCCAAATGATGAGATCTGCTCATCAGGAAGTCTGCTTCTCTCTCTCTCTCTCTCTCTCTCTCTTTCTCTCTCTTTCTTCTCTCTCTCTCTCTCTCTCCCCCCCTCTATTTCTACCCCCCCAAAACAAAATTTTTTTAAAGTGGTGAATTTAGTAAAATTCTGTCTCTTGAATGGTGAGAGTTCTTCCCAGTTCTCTTTCCCAGCCAAACTCCCAGAACTCCCATAATAATGGAGAAACCTCCAAAGCACAGGACAGACAGATTCGTCTCAGGAGAAATCGCACAGGCCCAGACAAAGGACATCCAGTTACTAAAATCTCAGGATCTCCCAGGGAAAAAGCCAGCTCACCACTCAATCACCATATGATGGAGTCCAGCAATGAACGAGCCTGACCCCCACCCAACACACACACAGGTCTGCCAGTTTTTAGCACCTCATTCTTCATTCTTACAGACCCATGTCTCAGTAATACTTGACATTTAAAGGAAGCCTTGAACATAAAACAGAGGGCAAAACAAATAAATAGGAAAAGGAACTGGAAGAAACTGAGCTATGCACAACATTAAAAAAAACAATTTGTAGAAAAACACTTAAAATGAATAGACACAGAGTCATAGGAGACATTGTCACATCCACAAACCAAATACAGGCTGCTATTTTTAAAAAGCAAGAACAAGAAAGAGAAAGAGCCCTTGGAAGCTACAACTGTGATAGTGACAATTGAAATTTAATAGGAAGTTCAGAAAAGTCAACAAAAGAGATACCCCAGATGATAAATAAAAGGAAAGGACATAAAATAATCAAAAAGCAGAGAAGAGAGTAAGAGAATTAGAGGTTCAATCTGTGAGATTCACTATCCAAATACAAGGAGTTCCAGATATAAGGATGGGACTGGAGGGGAGGAAAGTGGGTAATGGGAAAAAGAACTATACAAAATAAAAGAAGAAAACCTTCAGAATTGGAACATGTGACTCTCTGGATAGAAACAGCCATGTATTGGCTAAAACTAACATTCAAGAAACAACAGATGTTCACAAGGATTTGGGAAAAGGGGAATCCTCTCACACTGCTGGTGGGAACACAAACTGCTGCAGCCACTCTGGAGAGCAGTATGGAGGTTCCTCAAAAAGTTAAAAATAGAGCTACCCTATGACCAAGGGATTGCACTACTAGGTATTTATCCAAAGGATACAGATTCGAAGGGGCACATGCACCACAACAGTTATAGCAGCATTATGAACAACAGCCAAACTATACAAAGAGCCCAAAGTGTTCAACTGGTGGATAAAGAAGATGTGGCACACATATACAATGGAATACCACTCAGCCATCAAAAAGAATGAAATCTTGCCATTTTCAAAGATATGGTTGGAGCCAGACTGTATTATGTTAAGTGAAGTCAGCCAGTCAAAGACAAATACCATATGATTTCACTCATATGTGGAATTTAAGAAAGAAAATAGATAAACATATAGGAAGGGAAGGAAAAATAAAATAAGATAAAAACAGAGAGGGAGGCAAACCATAAGAGGCTCTTAAATATAGAGAATAAACTGAGGGTTGCTGGAGGGGTGTGGGTGGCGGATGGGCTAGACGGGCGATGGGCATTAAGGAGGGCACTCATCATTGAGTACCAAGTGTTACCTGGAATTGATGAATAACTAAATTCTACTTCTGAAACCAATACTACCCCACATGTTAACTAACTTGAATTTAAATAAAATCTCAGAAGAAAAAAAAAAGAAAGAAAGAAAACAGCCATTTATAAAATTTAAAAGACCACCACAATAAAATTTAAAAGACACACGCCACAATAAATAGATCATTGTGGAATTTCAGAACACCAGGAATAGCTTCCAGAGAGAAATGGAGGAAAATATTCAAAGCAGAGGAATGCACAGAATCCAGGAAACAGAGAACCCAAAAGAGAAGAGAGGAGGAAAGACTTCTAGGAGGATAAGTAGTCCCAGGAGGACAGCAAGCCCAGGAGCACAGAGTCCAGATTTGGGCAGAAAAGTGGACTCCAGGAAGGAGGTCTTGAGAGGTAAGGGAGTGGGATTAGTAAATTATCTGCTGGAGGGTGTGGAATAGATTCACAATAGGTACAAAGAAAACTAAGCAAAATAAATGGATGCAATTAACAACTCTGAGAGAAGTAAATCTAGAAGGAACTATGATCTTAGTGCAGTACTTGGTTCCAAATGAACAATCTGTACATGTAAACAACATCCATACAGGTGCTGAAATGGGGCAAATGCAACAGAACACACTGGATGAGGTATGTCTGATCCTGGGTTCTTGTCTCCCCCAATTGCTACCATCCTCTAGTTGTCATATTAGTCCAGGTTTTGTACGAATTCACAAGTAGCTGATTTGTTGACTGTGTAAATATAATGTGTTAGTCTTCTCCATGTTCTTTTGGGGTTTTATTGTTTACAAACTTCTTTTTGTATTGAGAAAAGGAGCCAGAACATCACTGACCAAAGTTCTTGCACCAGGCAAAAGAATCTGGAGCATAGCTCAGTAAGCCCTCTTCTTGAAGTGTGAGGGTCTTAAACCATCCTTTCTTCTCTGTTCCCCTTCCCCTGTTTTCTGTATTGGGCCAGATCTAATGCCCTAAAAACTTGACTCTCATCCTATTCCCACTTCTCTCTCCCCCCAAAAAAGCTCCCACACATACATATTTAATTTGTGGGTATTGTCCACAACTCTTAAATGATTTGTGCAAAAGTCTTGAAGAAGCTAAGAACACTCCATCCCCGTTTCTCAATCTCGTGTCAAGACCATTCTTTGATGAGATTCATACTAATACAGTTGCATTTGGAAGGATCAAACCTACTTTTATCTCTAATCCTAGAGTAAAGAGAAGCAAAAGCAGTGATGGGGGCCTTCCATGTAGAAAGCAGGGTCGGGAGACACCTGCGTGGCCCAGTTGGTTAAGCATCTGCCTTTGGCTCAGGTCATGATCCTGGGGTCCTGGAATTGAGCCCCACATTAAGCTCCCTGCTCAGAAGAAAGCCTGGTTTTCACTCTCCCTCTGCTGCTCTCCCCACCTCCACCCCATCTTTAGTTCTCTCTCACTCTCTCTCTCAAATAATAAATAAAACCAAGAAAGAAAGAAAGAAGAAAAGAAAGAAAGGAAGGAAACGAAATGAAGCAGGTTCAGAAGACCAAGAAAGGGAAGACAAATGTATATCCAAGTCACTCAGGAACTTTTATACAGGTATAAGAAACATGTCAAAGGGGGCCACAAGATTGTTTAATAAGAAATGGACAAATGTAGCTCCATGCATGTTTACTAATAGAAACCAAAGCTTCTGGTGAAATCTTGAATTTATGGGGTGGAGGGGTCTGGAAAGGAAGGTAGACAAGTATGGACCTCTCTCTTCTTTCCCTGACCCCTTCCCCTCATTTCTGAACTGAGCCCTCTTGGACTTCTGTGACCCCTCATAGGGGAATGTTTATTTGATGGTTGATTTTGCTATGCTAGGTACTTCCTTTCCCATTTTGCTAACATTTTGTAACACACATACAGACCTTTTTCCCTTCTCTTTACCCTAGAAAAATACAGTGAATAAATAAAAACTTACTGGTACTGAAAAAAAAAATTCCATTCACTATAGCAACAAAAATTATAAAATGCCTAAGAACACACTTGAAAATAAATGTACAGGGGAGCCTGGATGGCTCAGAGGGTTAAGTGTCTGCCTTCAGCTCAGGTCATGATCTCCAGGTCCTGGGACTGAGCCGCGCTCGTACATGCTAGTGCGTGCACGTGCGCTCGCTCTCTCTCTCTCTCTCAAATGAATAAAATCTTTAAAAAAAAGAAATATATAAAACTTATATGAATAAAATTATAAAAATATTCTCCAGATGATAAAATGTGATTTGAGTAAAGGGAGAGAGAGATAGTCCATGCCCTTGGGTATGAAAGACTCATTATTGTAAAACTCATTATTTCCTTCCTACATTAACCCATAAATTCTCAATGCAAACACACCAAATTCCAATATGATTCCTTAGTGAAATTTGACAAACTAATTATAAGTACCCTCTGAATGAGGAAATATTCAAGACTAGTCAAGCAATGCTTTAAAAATAAGAACCAAATATCAAAAGATTTTTAAGGTGTTATTGGTGCAATAACAGACAAAGAGAGAGATGAAAAAGAATAAGAAATTGTAAAAGAGACTCATTACAGATCAGAATACATTTAGATAAAAATAGTATTTAAAACCAGTAGGGAGAGGCACCCAGTGGTACAGTCTGTTAAGCATCTGATTCTTGGTTTACGCTCAGATTGTGACCTCAGAGTTGTGGGATCCAGCCCCACATGCCGCTCCACACTCAGTGCACAGCCTTCTTGTGACTCTCTCCCTCTTCCTCTGTCCCTTCCCCTGCCCCAAAAATAAATAAATAAATAAATCTTAAAAAAAAAAAATAGTAGGGAAAGAAAGGATTATTTAAGAAATGTTTTAGGGGGGGTGCCTGGGTGGCTCGGCTGGTTAAGTGTCTGCCTTTGGCTCAGGTCATGATTCCTAGGTCCTGGGATCAACATCGGACTGAGCTTCCTGCTCAGTGAGGAGCCTGCTTCTCCCTCTCCCTCTCCCACCAACCTCACTCATGTTCTCACTCGCTCTGCTCTCTTTCAAATAAATACATTAAAAATCTTGAAGGAAGGAAGGAAGGAAGGAAGGAAGGAAGGAGAGAGAGAGAGAGAGAGAGAGAGAGAAAGAAAGAAAGAAAGAAAGAAAGAAAGAGAAAGAAATGTTTTAGGGACAACTGGACACTCATTTAGAAAATATTTAAGTTGGATCCCTACCTGACAACAAATACTTATTTAAGATCTAGTCATAAGAACAAAAAGAAATATTTTCTGTTGCTGTAGAGCTAACAGGTAAAAAATATATATATTAAATCAAAGAACCATGCAAATGAATAAAAATTACTATTGTTGCAAGGGCTACAAAAAAAAAAGTGCTACTACCTGTTATGAAAACTCAAAAGAGTAGGAATTAGATTAGGAAAGTCAAGATATGCTTCCCTGAAAAGGAAGTGACTGAACTTAGTTCTGAGATCTGAAGAAAGAACAAGGATCTGCTCAGCTAAGAGTTGGAAGGCAATACCCAGGGAAGGACACAGCTGCACAAAGTCTTGTGGAGAATATATAGAACATTCAAAGAAGTGGAGGAGGGCCAGTAGACCTAAAATTCAGAAAAGAGAAGGGAGCACGAGGCCAGATCCTGGCAGGGCTTTGGAGGTCACATTAAAGATTCTGATCCCTATCGTAAGAGCAATGGAATCCCTTGACAGTGACAAAAGGAGATTTTGAAAAGATCACCTCTGGCTGAGAAAAGTAGAAAAATGGGTTGGCCAAGAGACTATATTGGGTCAGGGGATAAACAGAATATAGGCAGCAGCAGCAGTCCATACAAAAGATATTAACTAGAGGAGAGCGGTAGCAATGAAAATAAAAGAGGTGGGCTGGTTAAAGATGTATTTAAAAGGTGAGATGTACATGAGCTGATGGTGGATTGGATACTGAAGAAAGGTGTCAAGAATGGGTAGATGGTTATACCACTCACTGAAATAAAGGGCACAGGACCAGTTTGATTGCTAGGGAAATCACAAATTCAGGCTTGGACATGCAGAGTTTGAGGCATCTTGAGATATGTCACAGAAGCTACCAAGCAGGCAGGGTAGAACCTCAGGGAAAACATTCCCATGTCATTCTTTCAAGAGAACATGAAATAGAACAATATTAACTGCTGTAGCAAACCAACCCCACAGACCAACTGACTCACCACAGCTGAAGTTCCTTGCTCACTCACAAAGCAGTCCAAAGCAGGATGTGAGCAGCTCCCCTTCATATGCAATGCAGGGACAACCATTTCACCCCAACTTGTGCCCTGCTCCTCCCCTCAGGCACCCAAAGCCTCTGCATTCAGGCAGAAGGGGAGAGTGGAAAACACACACTTTAACCACCTGGCAGTGACACACACCAGGCATTACCTCACATCGCACTATGGTCCACTGGTGAGAATAGAGCCCCCAACTGAGCAGCTACTTCCCAGCGCAGTGCTGCCAGATAAAATACAGGATGCATAGTTATTTGAATTTTTGGAGGAAAAAAAGAACCATTTTTAATATGTCCAAAATATTGAACCTGAAATTCAAATTTAACTAGGTGTCTTGCTTTTTGCAGTTGCTTGCTTGTCTGCTTGTTAAATACAGCAGTCCTATCCCAGGGACAATCCTATCTATGACAGAGGATCACACATTTTGATGAAGAGTTAGTCATTTCTGCCATAGGCTACAAATGACATGAAGGAGATTCCCCATATTTTGGGCAAGCCATGGGTGGTTTATAGCAACTTGTTCTTGAGTGTGAAAGACCAGGGAAGGGACGCCTGGGTGGTTCAATCACTTAAGCATCTGCCTTCAGATCAGGTCATGATCCCAGGGCACTGGGAGATGGAGCTCCAGGTTGGGATCCCTGCTCAGCAGGGAGCCTGCTTCTCCCTCTCCTTCTGCCTGCCACTACCCCTGCTTGTGCTTGTACTTGCTCTCTCTCTCTCTCTGACAAATAAAAAAAATCTTTTAAAAAATTAAATTTAAATTATGTTTTTTAAAAAATAAATAAAAGACAGACCAGGGAAGAGGAGCCTTTGAAACAGGGGATGAATGAGGAACACTCTTAGTAAACGTTAAAGTCAAAAAATACAAATCAATGTAATATACCCATTTAGCCAGTGAGCATTTATTAAGCACTTACTATATTCTAAGTGCCGCGGTAGTGGCTAAAAATAATTTATAATCCATGCCCTAAAAAGCTCACAGCCTTGAAAGAGTTGGGGGTGGGGGACATAAATAAGCAGAAGAAAGTGCAGCACTTAAGTCAAACTGGTAAGAATCCAAAAGGTTTCCCAAGGGAGATGGTGGCTGACCCAAGCCTTAGAAATATGACAAATAGGAATCCACCAAAAGAAGGTGTGCAGATTGTTACATCTACCCATGGAGTAATAAGTGGTATAAGACATACCCTCACACTGTAAACAACTAGAAAACTGGACAAAATACATGAAACGGTTGACATCAACCACAACAAGACTGTAATCTCTGAGAGAAAGTAAATAAACAAGGTGAACCCCCCCCCCACAATTGACCTGGTTTTCTCTCTGGAGGCACTTTCTGGACTTTGGCACAGGGAAGAGAACCCAGACAGAACCTGGCAGACTCACTGGAGTTAAGGATATAAATATAGGCCCCTGGGGAGGCTAAAATATTTGGAATTTATATGCAGAAAAAGTTTTCAAGAAATCTGCAGAGGGGTCTCCTCAAATCTTCAACTGAATACTAGTCTGTAAATACTTCGATAAAGCTCCACAAAGCCAAAATCAGGACAACGGCCAGGTAGCTCTCAGTTGAATAATTCCCACAGTCCATTTAGGGCAAGGAGATTTTTGATCCACCACCACCCCACCCCACCCCCCAGCAAGAGCAGAGAGGTATCACTGAATACAAGGGCATTCAAAGCAACTCCAAAAGTGTCATGCCTTAGTAGCAGAATAAATGGTACTCTAGACCCATCCTAACAAAGCTTAAAAACAAGCATAGAAAGGATCATCTGAGGGCACCTGAGTGGCTCAGTTGGGTAAGCATTCGACTCTTGATTTCAGCTCAGGTCATGATCTCTGGGACGTGCAATCAAGCCCTGTGTTGGGGTCTGTGCTCAGCACAGAGTCAGCTTGAGATTCATTCTCTCTCTCTCTCTCTCTCTCCTCCTTCTGCTCCTCTCCCCTGCTCATGCTCATGCATGCTCCATCTCTCTCTAAATAAATAAATAAAATCTTTTTTTTTATTTTTTTTTTTTTTTTTTTTTTTATTTATTTATTTGACAGAGAGAAATCACAAGTAGATGGAGAGGCAGGCAGAGAGAGAGAGAGAGGGAAGCAGGCTCTCCGCTGAGCAGGGAGCCCGATGCGGGACTCGATCCCAGGACTCTGAGATCATGACCTGAGCCGAAGGCAGCGGCTTAGCCCACTGAGCCACCCAGGCGCCCTAAATAAATAAAATCTTTTTTTTTAAAAGAGGATAAACTGATCTGCAAGTAAGCTGACTGCCTACCAAAACAAATACTGACATTCTATTTAAACAACAAATCTGAACATCAAAAAAAGTATCATTTATAATGCCAACATCTAAAAAATTACTAGACATGGAAAGAAGCAGGAAAAAATGACCCACATCCAGGAGAAAGAGTAGTCGAAAGAAACAGACCCCAAAATAACAAGGATAATGGAATTATCAAGGGAAGGTATGCGGGTAAGGGATGGAATTCCAAACCAAGAGAGTAGTTAGATACACAGAGCTTCTGGACAATTCACCTGGAGAATGTCTAGTTCTTTTTGGTTCCACATGAGAACAGATTATTTGTGACAGACCCCCACTATGTTTAGAGGAACTGGGTGACCTGAAGCAAATGTAGAGCTAGGCTCCACCTGGAGAAATCTAGAAGATCCATGTCAGTCTTGCCTACTGTCAAACAGAATTGCTGTCTTCCCTCCCCACTAAGGCATTCCAAATTAAGTTCCCAGGGACAAGCTGGAATCTGAGTGTCTCTATTCTAGTCATAGTTTTCTCACTCAAAGATGAACTTGGATTAAATACCTGCATCTTTAAAGAAAGGAAAGGGAGTTCAGCTTAAAAGAGCACTTACTATGTGCCAGATACTATATTAGGCCCTCCAATATATATTATTTCACTTAATCCTTATATTAGCCTGTGAGACAGATACTTATCTCCTTAGAAATTGAAACACTTAGGTCCAGAAATTAAGAAGTTTGCTTGTGGTCAATTATGTAAAGGCCAGTTTGAACTGAAATCTGCGAAAATTCAATAAATCAAACATCAATGAATGCTTTGAAGTCCTCTTGTGTAATAAAGTCTTTGTAGTCAAGCACAACCTGAGTCCAAATTCCAGTTCTGCCACTTGCTAGCTGGCTGCCTTCGGAAAGTTCCCCAGCTCTTCAAGACTCAGGTTCTACGTTATGTTAACTGGAAAGAGCAAATCATACTTTTTGTGATCATAGGGAAGATTAAGTGAGAAGATTAAAAATGAAAAGAACTCAGAATAGAGCCAGGTACATAGTAGGTATTCAACAAACAGCTACACAGTCTATCCTCTCCTGTTAATTAAATATCTGATCTGCGCTTATAGCATGTTGGGGGGATGGGGGACCAAAGTTAAGATGTTAACCAAAGTTAACAAGATCAAATTTAAAAACTTTCAGCAAATGTATAAGACATTGGTTCTCAAAATGAGGTCCCTTGACCAGGAGGATCAATATCACCTGGAATTTGTTAGAAATTCCCATTTTCTAACCCCACTCCAGCCCTAATACTGAATCAGAAACTCTGGTGAGTAGGGCCCACTGTCTGTCTGTATTTTAAGGAGCCCTACTTGGAATTTCTGATTTAGTATTAGGGCTGGAGTGGGGTCAGAAAATGGGAATTTCTAACAAATTCCAGGTGATATTGATCCTCCTGGTCAAGGGACCTGTCTGTATTTTAAGGAGCCCTCAGGTGATGTGGATGCACACTGAAGTTTCAGAACGACGTGTGTTAGAGTTTTGCCATGGCATTAATTTAACTCAAATATTGCAAAGACTGTGGTTAGATCCTAATAATCTGACGATCACTGTCCTTTAGTTTTTATGCATTTTTTTTCAGATTACTCTAATGTACTGTGCTGATTAAACCTTGCTACAGGAAAGAGTAAGCCAAGTGAGGGGCCCCTGGGTGGCTCAGATGGTTGGTCGTCTGCCTTCATCTCAGATCATGTTCTCCAGGTCCTTGAATCAAGCCCCATGTCAGGCTCCCAGTTCAGCAGGGAGTCTGCTTCTCTCTCTCTATGCCTCTCCCACTGCTTGTGCCCTCTGTCTCTCTCTCAAATGAATAAATAAAATCTTTACCAAAAAAAAAAAAAAAAGTAAACCAAGTGAAATGATGTTGCATTAAACACCTTACAAGAAGGAATTCAATATAAAAAGATAAATGTCGAGAAGTTCTTAAGAAAAGTCATTTAAATGGCCAAATGGAAGATGGGAAGACTAAATTGGGAGCGTCTTTCCTAATCTTAGGAAGAGGTAAGCGCAGATGACACCTCAGAAATCCAACCAATTTCATAGTGAATTATTTTCCTGTTCAATTAAGCTATTCCTCCCCCAATCCCTTTCACAAAAACTGGGTTCCAAACTCACCTATTATGTTTTCACAACTTGAAAATCTGGAAAACAACAAAGCAATATCAATCCAGAAATCACATACTTGTCATTAGGTGCAAAAGTTTATGTGCTTGAAGACCTCAAAACATTGAATGCTACAGAACAAGAACGGGCTGTAGGCTGTGGGCTGGGCAGCTGAAACCAATTATGCAGGAAATTTGGCATCTAAAGTAAATGGTACATCTGAATACTTAGAATGACTCTCAATTATATTAAAGCAGTTTTAATTTTTTCCAATTGCTACACTACACCGCCACATCCCTCTCCCAAGGCTCTACTCTTCCATGCTTGCTTGCAGCTGATTTCAATTGTTTTCTATTTTCTTAATCTTCCCTATTATCTCCGCTGGTTTCTTTCCCTTCATCATCATGATTTTTTTTTTCTTACAAGGCACTCACACAGCATCTGATGCTTCTACAAACGAAGAGATTTTTCTTCCTATCCTTGAAGCGACAGCTTGTCTTTCCCCTGAAGTGTCTTTGTCGCAATACTTGATAAACTGTTTATTTTTCCTAACAGCTTTCCTTTTTTGTCTGAAAAACAAACATTAACCAAAAAAGTCCTTGTTTCCCTAAATTGATACTTTTTATGCAATCCCTGGTGCTAGAGCGCCGCCTACTGAGAAAATGGGGATTAGCAGATCACACGGCTTTTGGTTTTGTAGAGGATAAAATAATTTGAGTTGCCATTTTCTCATCCTAGGTACAGATTCTTCAGGAACAAGTGTAATATTCTTAAGAATCCTTCCACTCACTATCCAGCAGAAGTCAATAGACATTACCCCTAACAGAACTTCACCACAGTATAATAAAACTATTTTTTACCACCATCTACCAAAGACTTAACAAAATACCCTGTGTAGAAGAGAATTGCCAGCCAGTGAGGTAGGGCCTTTCTCTGAATCAGCTAACGATAGAACTGGTGACCTCATATGGCAGGCTATTCTGCCCACTACAGAGAGCCCAAATTATTGCAGAGGCCTTATACTAAACTGAAGTCAGCTTTCTATAATCCTCATAGCTTTTATCTGCAATTCCCAAATCTTCTGAGACACTACAAAATTTAATCACTTTTCTGCAAGTGAGCCCTTTAATATTGGAAATATGCTACCATATCCCCCCCTAAACATTCAAAATACCGATCACTCCCCAAAAACTATAACCCAGAAAAATCTGATTTTGTGTGCAACTTGTTATGGACTAATGTTTGTGTCCCTCAAAATTCATATGTTGAAATCATGGCTCCCAAGGTGATATTTCAAGGTGGGGACTTTGGGAGGTAATTGGGTTTAGATGAGGCCATAAGGAGGGGGTCCTCACAATGGGATTAGTGCCCTTATAAGAAGCAGTAAGAGAGCTTTCTCTTCACTCCTTCCTACCTTTCTCTCAATCTTGCCCACTCCCCAGCAAGAAGGCAGAATCTGCAAGCCAGGAAGAGAGCCCTCACCACAACTCAACCATGCTACACCCTGACCTCAGACTTAACAGCCTCTAGACTGTGAGAAATAAACTTCTGTTGGTCAAACAACCCAGTCAATGGCATTTTGTTATGAAGTGATCCCACTCTACACACATACCACGGTTATACCTTGCAATAATCCATAGTATATTCAATACCCTATAGATTTTATATTCAAGGAGTTACATTTTCAAGTGAGCTAACTGGATGTCCCTATTCTACAACTGAGACACTGAAGCAAAATTTTATACACACACACACACACACACAAATGTGTTCACATATACACATATATGCCACAGCAAGTTTTTGCCACAATCAGTTTTGTAAAAAGATCCTCACCAACTGCTAACCTGCCATCTCAGCTGAACTCAGAATTCTAATTTTCAGGGCTTCTCTCTTACTCCAAAACATTCATAGTGCCTGGTTTCTCAGAAACTTACATTTTCAACAGTCACCTGAGAAATTTTCTTGCTAGTTGGCCCATTCGCGAAAAATACAAATCCAGTGCGGTAGATTGAAAAAATGACCACAAATTCTTTTCCTCCTTCTACCTATGCCCTAGCAATGTTAGAGTCTTTTTCTCCACTTCTGGTCTGGCCCTGAGATTTTCTCTAATAGAAATGATATTGTATGAGCTCAAACCCTATGTCTCAAGAGGCTTTGTATGTTCCTAATTTCACTCTTGGAACCCTGAGTTGCCATATGAATGAACCTAAAATAGCATGCTGAAAGATAATACATGGAGAAAGGTCTCAGTCATATGAGCCATCCAAGCTGAATCCACTATAGGCCTAACTCAGAGATAGTGCAGGTTTGGTTCCAGACCACCACAACAAAGCAGATAGTACAATAAAGCAAATCAAACTGATTTTTTTGTGTCCCAGTGCATATAAAAGTTATGTTTACACTGCACTATATTCTATTAAGTCCACAGTAACACTATGTCTAAAACAAAATATTTGTACATTAATTTAAAAATACTTTATTGCTAAAAAAAATGGTAACTATCATCTGAGCTCTCAGCAAGTCATAATCTTTCTGCTGACAGAGGGTCATGCCTCAGTGTTGATGGTTGCTGACTGATCAGGGTGACGGTTGCCAAAAATTAGGGTGGCTGTGGCAATTTCTTAAAACACAACAAAAATGAAATTTGTCACATCAACTGACTCTTCTTTTCACTTGAAACTTAGATGTCATTGTAGGGTTATTAAGTGGCCTAACTTCAACATTGTTGTGTCTCAGGGAATAGGGAGGCCAGAGGAGAGGGAGAAAGATAATATTAATCTATTAGGTTCATCCTTATTATACGGGTGCAGTTCGTGGAACCCCAAAACAATTACAAAATAACACCAAAGATCACTGATCACAGATCACCAACACATAATGCTGAAAAAGTATAAAATATTTCAAGAATTCCCAAAATGGGACATAGAGACACAGAGTGACCAAATCCTGTTAGAAAAATGGCACTAATTGGGGCACCTGGGTGGCTTAGAGGGTTAAAGCCTCTGCCTTCGGCTCAGGTCATGGTCCCAGGGTCCTGGGATTGAGCCCCACATCGGGCTCTCTGCTCAGCAGGGAGCCTGCTTCCCCCTCTTCTCTCTGCCTGCCTCTCTGCCTACTTGTGATCTCCGTCTGTCAAAGAAAGAAAGATGCACTAAATAGCATTTGCTTGACCCAGATTGGCACAAACCTCCAATCTGTAAAAAATGCAATATTTGCAAAGCACAATAAAATGAGGTGTATCTGTATAAGCCAATCAAACCAGTCAAACGACCAACTGACCAGGTACCTGAGTAAATCCAGCCAAGGTCAACCAAGCCTAGCCTAAACTAAACCTTCCCAGCTGAGCCCAGCCTATACTGAAGAATGACCTTCAGAATTACAAGCTAAAAAGCTATGAAGCTATATGAAACTGCAACATCACCTATAGTGCATTGTAGCCATAAATAATTAACTCGCATCTAATCAAGTCTTTAGTTGTAATTTCTAGTTCATAGAACTACACAGGATAAAGGAACAAGCTAACTTCTATTTGACAATGAGGCAAGTATATATAAATAAGCACACACGTATGCACACTCTACTTACAATCAATTTACAATATTTAGTTTTTTAAGTTAGAGAATGCCCTGAAAACTTTGCAAGCACATTTCTCCAGCAGTTCTCCTTACTGTGCCTAAAACCTAAATTAGTCCCAACACTGATTACAGTGTTCTGTAAACAGAAGATATAAGGCTGCATCTCAGGGATCCTAAGGAAAGTTGAGGTCCGGTAGCTTTAGAACCTATGACAAAGATTTATCTATATGCAGTCTCTGAATTGATCACTTCTCAGTTAAATTTTTTTGGGACCATTTTAATAGTCAGTCTCTGAAACCCAGCCACACAATCTCTATGACTCACACAGAGTCAGGGAAAACCATCAGACCGACCTTTTTTTTTTTTTTTTTTAGATTTTATTTGTTTATTTGACAGACAGAGACCACAAGTAGGCAGAGAGGCAGGCAGAGAGAGGAGGAAGCAGGCTCCCTGCTGAGCAGAGAGCCCGACTCGGGGCTCGATCCCAGGCCCCTGGGATCATGACCCAAGCCGAAGGCAGAGGCCCCAACCCACCGAGCCACCCAGGCGCCCCAGACCAACCATTTTTTATCTCAAAATTTTTATTCTCCTTGACAAAAAGAAGGACTATTATCAACTTCAGGTTGATTATTATCAACAGCAAGTAATAAAGCAGTCTAGGTGTTTGAACTACAAATGGATAAATATGATAGGAGTTTGGGTTCATCTGGTGTAAGGAACAGTTTAGAGTTTTGAAATTCTTTTTAACTAATATTACATATTTAAAAAACCAGAATTATATTTTCTTTAACCCACTGAGCCACCCAGGTGCCCCTTCAGAATCATATTTTCTTAAGGCTTTTCTCCTTCATTTCTAAATCCAAGTGTATTATCGAGGAAACTGGAATCCATGTGCTGTGGAATGTATTTACACTCCATTCATTACAGTGTATTATACTGTACAACACTGACATTCTCTTTTATAGGAGTTATTTCAAGGTTCATATGATTCTAAGGCTAAAATTTCAGAGGACTTTCTTCTCCCAGGCCCTCAAAGAGTCCCAAAATTTGTAAACCATACTCTTGACTGGAACATCAAGTTCTTTTTTCTTTTTTTCAGATTGTATTTATTTATTTGAGAAAGAGAGCATGCACAGGCAAAGGGAGAAGGAGAAAGAGAGCACGCACAGGCAGAGGGAAAAGGAGAAGCAGGCTTCCTGCTGAGGAGGGAGCCTAATGTGGGGCCTAATCCCAGGACCCTGGGATCATAACCTGAGCCAAAGGCAAATGCTTAACCAACTGAGCCATCCAGGCACCCCTGACATATCAAGTTCTTAAGACATTTTGTCCAAATTTAGTATTCACAAGATGGAAAGATTTCCAGATTAGTTAGACAAATCATTCCCCTTCTTTCCTTTGTCCTTGATTCTAACTGCTTTGGATAAAGAGAATGAAAGTCTTGTCTATGAAGCAGCAGTTAGTACAATCTTGCAACTGAATAGAATAGGGTAACACTGGAGAATTCCAAAGTAAGGAAAGAGAAGGCACAGTATGGGTGCAAGTTACTAACAGACTCTTCACAAAGCCCTTTCCGAATACTATCTCCCAGTGCTGCAGCATCCCCAGACAGCAGATGGGGAACTGCTAACAGCACAGCTGGGGGGAAATATGCTAATGTGAGCTCAGGTGGATATTTTTACCTCCCTGAGCTTCCAGTGACTTCTCTGAAAAACAGCAAAAGGTGTTATGTGAGAATTTCCTCGATACCTCCAGTTTCCTGGTAAGTGCTCTAGTTACTATTATTGCATAACAAAGTAGTTCAAATGTGAAAGTGTAAAACAATCATTTTCTTTTCCTCATAGATTCTGTGAGTTAGGAATTCAGAAAGCGCTTGACTGGACAGTTCTCCCTGGGGGGTTGCAGTCAGATATTGGCCGAGGCTGCAGATATCTGAAGGTTCAACTAAGCTAGACATCCTAGATGGTTCACTCACGTGGCTGGTAACTGATTGGAAGCCATTGCCTGGGAACTCAGCTGGGGCTGCTGACAACACATGGCCTCTGCACCATGGCAATCTCACATAGCAGATCAAAGCTCCAAATGCAAGTCCCAGCAACAAAGGTGGAATCCGCATGGCTTTTTATGACCTAACCTTCGAAGTCACATAGATCACTTTTATCATATCCTGTTGGTCAAAGCACTCCCAAGCCTACCTATATTCAAGAGAAAAAAGCAATAGATTCCCATCTCTGAATGGGAAGTGTGTCAAGAATTTGTAGATGAGATTTTAAAACCACCATAATTACCATGGATACTCACAAAAAGTAAGACTGACGCTACTGCTGCCCTGGCCCATGTCTGAAGTCACCTACAACTGCAGATAACATTTCCTGTGATTGTTGACAGTGGCAACTGCAGGGGACCCGGTCTTTGTTTCTCAGCCCAAGAGCTTTTTCTCTGTGTAAGAAGGAGCTAAGCCCTCAGAGGCAACCCTCAACCAATAACAGAGTCAGTGGATAAATACTCAACTTCCTTATCCCTTGGCAGGCCAGTTCTGAGGTAAAGTCAGGTGACTTTTTTGACAGAGAGCCACTTGGCCTAAGCAGCCTCCAGCTCATTAATACCCTCTGTACTGGCTTTCCTCCCTTCTCCCTCCAGCACTCCCTCCCTCATCTTTGCTTTCTGGCATCAATTCCAGCACCTGACTTCCTGTCCTCCAGTCTGCTTTTGGAGACCCAAACTAAAACACCCATTACGTGTGTCCTGATTAGAGAAGTCTGGGAACTGTTGCAACCGGTGACCTCCCCAGTTTAAATTCCTGCAATTATTATAAACCATAACAGAAATGTGGTTAACTGGGAAGGTCTGGGATTACCCTGGGTGCTCAAAGAAGTCCTAGGGTAAAGCCAAAACTGCTCCAGTACCTGGGTGGGTAACTGTTTCATTAATGGATCCCACTTTCCCCATGAAATAAAGTACTTTCTACAGCAAAAAAAGGAGATTCCTCCTTGGTCCCTTAAAAGGAGTCATAAAAGGGCACTTGGGTGGGTCAGTCAGTGAAGTGTTCAACTCTTGATTTTGGTTCAGGTCAGGATCTCAAGGTTGTGAAACTGAGCCCCACACTGGGCTCTGTGCTGGGCATGGAGCCTGCTTAAGATATTCTCTCCCCTTCTTCCTCTGCCTCTCTCCTCTTTCTCTCTTTCTCTCTCCCTCTCTCTCTCTCCCCAACCCTGCCAAAAAATAATTAATTTTTTTAAAAAATTTTTTAAAAGGTAGCCATAAAAAATCAGCATCACACTGAATAATGGCCTACAGCCTGAAAAGAAATTAAGCAAGATTGAAAATAAATACATCTGAGTAAAATCTAAACTTTCAGAGCCAGCAAACTTCTGCCAAGTGGAAGGTTTTTTTTATTCTTTAACTTCTCAATCATGCCTACTGGAAGTACTACAACCCAAGCTCAAGGTATGCTCTCAAATTAGCTTATCAGATGAATCAGCCTTCCCTTGGCTCTCAAGATCTTTTATAATTAGCTTTGTAACATAATGCACATGGGCAAAGCTCAGAGGAACGAGAAAATTCATTTAGAGAAGTTGCCAGAGTTCCAGTGTTTTCTCAAGCTTAGCCAGTTAATTCTACTTCTGGGCATAACCAAGAATGGGTCCCAGGGTCTGCCAGGCTTTTCTGGCTTCCTTTAAGTTGGAAATGTCTGGACAACCAGTCTTCAGTTTCTTTGGAGTGTTCTTTTGATATCCCACCTGAATGAACGAAGTGCAGTTGCAGAAATGACAGACGTCCATCATTCATCAAACCTTGTACTGAAGTGGGAATTTAACTACATATATGCCAAACCTCCTTAACCCATAATTTGTTACTAACAAAGGTAACAAAACTGCATAGGACACAGCAACGTGGTTGTTTTCTTGAAAGAACTCCAGAGACCAAATTATACAATTTCTAACACTGGGCTATTCAGGGGCCTGGTAAACACAGAAACCACAAGAGGGGAGGGAAGGGAAAGAAGTGGGGGCAGGATGTCTGCTCTAATTCCTCATTCACTCTGCTTTGCTCTGTTTCATAACAATGTCAGCTCTATGGAATAAAACCAAATGTGGTTTCTGTGTCTTTAAGGCCCAAGCAACTTGGGCAATGGATAGGTTGTCATGGCAACTTGTAATTCTACTGTCTACTAAATTGAAAAGCAACAATAGAAAATCCTTAGCAAATAAAGTCGGATACCTCTTAACGACAATTATCTGTTTATCATAGTCTGGTTTTGAGTTCTTCAAATACAAATACCTAGAATCCTTTGCTCTGTTTGATTAAAGAAGGGCTAATTTTTTTCCTTTTTTTTTTCTTTTCAAAAGCTCTCAAGCAGGAAAGAAGAAAACAAACAAACAAGTTTCTGAGGGAGTTTAGATGTCAAGCGTCTTCTATGGCCCCAGAAGAATGCTCCCACTATACACACACACAAAAGGAGGAAGCGGGATTAAGCAACTCAAAAATCTATAGCAACATGAGGTAGAAAAACCTCAGTCAGTGTCTCACATCAGATAGCCTTGAAAAAGGCCTGAGACCATAAGCTTTGAGACATGTGCTTTTCACATATACATACAAAAAAGTGTTTTAAGCTCTTTTTGTTCCTAGCGCAGCTATGGCTCGTGGTCCCAAGAAACATCTGAAGCATGTAGCAGCTCCAAAGCATTGGATGCTGGATAAACTGACTGGTGTGTTCGCTCCTCGCCCATCTACTGGTCCCCATAAGCTGTGAGAGTGTCTCCCTCTCATCATTTTCTTAAGGAACAGACTTAAGTATGCCCTAACAGGAGATGAAGTAAAAAAGATCTGTATGCAGCATTTTATTAAGATTGATGGCAAGGTCCGAAATGATATAACATACCCTGCTGGTTTTATGGATGTCATCAGCATTGACAAGACCGGAAAGAATTTCCATCTGATCTATGATACCAAGGGTTGCTTTGCTGTTCATCGGATTACACTCAAGGAGGCCAAGTACAAGTTGTGCAAAGTGATAAAGATCTTTGTGCAGACAAAAGGAATCCCCCACCCGGTGACTCACGATGCTCGCACCATCTGCTATCCTGATCCCCTCATCAAGGTCAATGACACCATTCAGATTGATTTGGAAACCGGAAAGATTACTGATTTCATCAAGTTTGACACTGGTAATCTATGTATGGTGACTAGGGGTGCTAACCTGGGAAGAATTGGTGTGATCACCAACACAGAGACACACGCTGGTTCGTTTGATGTGGTTCACCTGAAAGATGCCAATGGCAACAGCTTTGCCACCCGACTCTCCAACATTTTTGTTATTGGCAAAGGCAACAAATCATGGATTTCTCTTCCCCGTGGAAAGGGTATCCACTTCACCATTGCTGAAGAGAGAGACAAGAGACTGGTGGCCAAACAGAGCAGTGGGTAGAATGGTCCCTAGGTGACGTGATTGGAATTCTTTATACCGAATTAAAGGTCATACAGCACAAAAAAAAAAAAGTGTTTTAAGATTATAACCCCAATAAAACATCAAAAACTCCTACCATCCACTGTCTATTTAAATGTATTAAAAAACCACTAGGCATCTTATAAGAAACTGGAGCTAAAAAAAAAAAAAAAAAAACAAGGAAGACCCAGTCTCTGACATCTAATAAGCTCATAGTGGCACATAAGTTTTTTTAAAGATTTTATTTATTTATTTGACAGAGAGAGAGAGAGATCACAAGTAGGCAGAGAGGCAGGCAGAGGGAGAAGCAGGATCCCGCTGATCAGAGAGCCCAATGTGGGACTCGATCCCAGAACCCTGAGATCATGACCTGAGCCAAAGGCAGAGGCTTAACCCACTCAGCCACCCAGGCACCCTGGCACATAAATTATATGACTGGTTTTCCCAAGTATTATGGTTTGAATTGCATCCTCCAAAGAATCTGTATGTTTTAGTCCTAACACACAGTACCTCAGAATGTAACCATATTTGGAGATAGGGTCTATAAAGAGGTCATTAAATTAAAGCAAGGTCATTAGGGTCAGCACTAATTAAATCAGAATACTGTCCTTATAAGAGGAAATTTGGACACAGACATGCACAAAGGGAAGATGATGTGAAGACACAGGAAGAACACAAGCATCTACAACCAAGGAGAGAGAAGCCTTCTCCTGTGGCCATCAGAAAGACCGAACCCTGCCAATACTTTGATCTCAGACTCCCAGCCTCCAAAAGGGTGAGAAGTAAATTTCTGTTGTTTGCCACCCGGCCTGTGGCTCTCTGTTATAACAGCCCTAGCAAATGAGTATGCTGAAGCTATATTCTAGAGTAGTGGTTCTCAATCTTTTGGCTGCATCAGACTTCCCTGGAGGACTTATTAAGACACTGTTGGACCCATGCCCAGAGTTTTCTGATCCAGGAGATCTGGGGAGTGACCACAGAATCTACATTTCTAGTAAGTTCTCAAGTAATGCTAATGCTGCTACTCTAAGCACTTCCTGTTGAGAACTACTGTTCTAAGAGGTACAAATTATATCAAATCCTAACAGATTCAAGTCAAGAGGCCTCTTTCTCCCTCCTTCCTAAATCTAAAATGGAAAGGATTCTTACCGATTCTGACCTGAGCTTCACACCCAGGTACAGTCACAGGTGAGCTTGCCCCATATACTGCAATCATGAAAGCTACATCTTGCAGAGATCCTAAACTTTAAGACACAATAACCCTGTCCACTACTAAAACATAGCCCATGAATGGATTCTGATAAATTAGACCAGCAATTCTCCCTTCATCAAGAAATTAGGCAGGTATATGAGGGAAGGAAGGGTTTTCTTCCATTTAGTCAAAGGCGGAAGATGGGGGAAAGTGGACAAAACTATTTCCCTCTCTTGCCCACACTACAACCCAGGCTACTGGCCCCCTGCCCTGGAGTCACATTTAAGAAGTTCCAAGTCTAAAGCTATGCCCCTCTCCTCAGGCCAAGTATGCCCAGAATCCATACCCCACTCCAGATGATGCTCCAGTACCTGAATTCCCTACCCAAATGACTCTAGGCCTGCTTTCAAGGCCTGAAGAAGGTTCCTTCCTTGACTTCCCACAGTCAGACCACATTGCCAATATGCACAAAACTCGGCCCAAGGGACAGATGATAAAAGAGAGGGCATGAATAGAGCTTGGACCAGGGAGCTGGAGTGTCCATGAACTTGTGTGAAAGGCTCAGCAGCACATTGGTACTTGGGGTGGAAAGAGTCCTAATATGTAGTATTTACCAATTTCCATAGTATGAATATTCCCACTGGTAGCCAATTTCAAGATACCAATATGAAGTCAACTGGCTCACAAAAATTCCTGGAAAAAACAAACAACAACCAAAAAAAACAGTCCTTCACACTAGGGGACAAAGGCAGGAGTGGGGAAAAAAAACAAGGGCAAGCTGGTGGTCTTCATTTGTATTTTTTTTAAGATTTTATTTATTTATTTGACAGAGATCAAAAGTAGGCAGAGAGGCAGGCCAAGAGAGAGGGGGGGAAGCAGGCTTTCTGCTGAGCAGAGAGCCCGATGTGGGGCTCAATCCCAGGACCCTGGGATCATGACCTGAGCCAAAGGCAGAGGCTTTAACCTACTAAGCCACCCAGGCACCCCTCTTCATTTGTATTCTCGCCCTAACGCTGCCTATATTAAAGGTAAGCCAAGGGCATCATCCCTGTATCAACCAAGATTTGCTCTGGTCATCATTTATAGTGGCCAAAAATGCTGAGCTAACAAAGAAGGACCCTTCCTCCCTAACAGTAGTCCATTCAAGATAACATCATTGGTTCGTTCCCCAAAAGCCATTCCCAAACCCCTTGTTCTCTCCAGAAGAGTCTGATGCTCTCTACAGAGGTCGAAAAATGGTACATACTTGCTTTCCAAGCTCTCTTGTAGCAAGATACACATTCTGGCCAACAGGAGCTGAGAGGGGGAAGTCTGCTTGGGCCTCCTGAGAAAAGTTTCTCCCTAAAAAACAAGAGGAATGGCCTCTCTTATTCTCTGGACATACTCCTTCTGCTGTGATGCCTGACAGTGGCACCCACCATCTTGTAATCATGAGAGAAAACATTACAAATATGCACAAGATGACAAAGAAGGATCAGAAGCTACTGGGTTGTTTTTTTATTTTAATTAATTATAGTAAAATACATATAACGTGGAAATTTACCACCTTAACAATTTTTAAGTGTACAGTTTTGTAGTGTTTAAATACCATCACACTATTGTGCAACAAATCTCCAAAACTCTTTCATCTTGCAAAACTGAAACTCTGAAACATTCCTCCCCTCCCCCACCAGCCCTAAGCAACTACCCCTCTCTCCACTCTATTTTCTACGAATGTGACTACTCTAGGTACTTCATATAAGTGGAATCACATCGTATTTTTCTTTTTGTGACTGGCATATTTCACTTAGCATAAGGTTTATCTATGTTGTAGCATGTGTCAGAATTTCCTTTCTTTTTAAGTTTGAATAATATGTCACTGTGTACATACCACATGCTGCGTATCCATCAGTGGACACCTGGGTTGCTTCCATCATTTGGCCATTATGAATAATGCTGCTATAATGTGGATATACAAATTTCTCTTCAAGAACCTACTTTCAATTCCTTTGGGTATATATATCTGGAAGTGGAATTGCTGGATCATATGGTGATTCCATTTTAAATTTTCTTTTCTATTTTTAATTGTTTAAAGAAGCACCATACTGTTCTCCACAAAACTGCACCACTTCACATTCCCAACAAGAGTGCACAATTGTTTGAATTTTTCCACACCCTCACCAACACCTGTTATTTTCCTTTGTTTTGTTTTTTGTTTGTTCACTTGATAATGGCCAATCTAATGTATATGAGGTGAGCTCCTGGATTCTTCAATGGCATCTGGAGCTATTGAACCAGGCTGGAATTGCCCTGCCTCCAGAAGTCTTAGGCAGGAAATAAGTAATAAATATCCTTACTGCTGAACTCCCTTTTAGATAGGCTTTAAGCATTTTCTAACTGATGAGCTGTTTTTGTCTATAAGAACTCTAAGCAGAAAGAACTAAATTTAATGCTCTGTTTTTCATGCTTTCCACTATATGCTGTTTCTTGTACTCACAGAACTAACAAATTCTACCCCAAGGTCAAGTCATGATATACTATAACACCAAATACAATGGAGTATTCATAATTGTTTTATCCATAATAAAAAAAAACTGGAAATAACCCAGGTATCCACTGACAGGATAAACAAACTATGGTATATCCATATGAAGGAATACCGTTTAGCAATAAAAATAATAAAATTATGATGGATAAATCTCAAAAACACTATGCTGAGTGAAGAAGTCTTATACAAGAGAGTATATATGGCAATGATACCATTTATATAAGTTATAGAACAGGTTAATCTAATCTATAGTGGAAAAAAATCAGAACAATAGCTATGACCTCTGAGGGGTGGGGATTGCCTAGAAAGGGGCATGAGAAAACTTTCTACGATCATGGTAATGGTCTATATCTCAACTGGTTTTTGGGTTACACAGTGAGAATGCATTTGTGAAAATAAAGTGGCAGATATACCCTAAAGACTTGTACATTTCATTATCTATAAACTGTATATCAAAAGAACAGAGTATAAATTAGTATTTAACTCTTGTAAATTATATGCAAGACAAAAAATTTAAGGGGCAGTTTATTGAGGACTGCAATTTACTTTAAAATACACTTTTAAAAATGCCAAGATAAGGACTGATAGATGGAAGGACAGATAGCTGTGTAATTCACAAGTATAATAAAATGTTAATGGTGGAGGGGTCAGGATGTTCAAAATGAAATTCTTTTGATTTTGCTAGCTAAGAGCGCTAGAAAGTAACAATAGGTACAAGTTTTGGTTTTATATGGTAAAAGTTTTCCTGACTACCTTGAGGGTTGGAATAAAATTAAAAAGACTTAGGAAAAAGACAAGAGAATCATCAACTACAAAAAAATTTTACACTTTTTCACTTCAACTACAAAATTTTATATTTTTGTAACGATCAAAAACTGGGAAGTGCTGCCATGCAGGAAAGGGCTCAGCTTGAACAGTGAGTGCTGCCACAGGTCTTAGGGCTTCCTAATGTTCCTTCCTTGTGCTTTCTGCGTCCAGCTTCAGTTGCCCCTTCCATTAGGCATTGGGAACCTTGGGGGACATGAAATTCCTAGAGTGACCCCTCTTCCCCCAGCATACTTCCTGTCCCTGACCTTAACAGCTGACTTTGAGCTAAAGGTATTGTGAACACTTAGCAGTGAGGCAGGCACGAGGGAGCAGGGAGTCACACCACAAGGAGAGGGGACAGATGGCCAGCAGGGTGCAATGTCACACCAGGGTAAGGCAAGTGTGATCAATCAACCTTTAGCTGCAGGAACCACATTTCTTTGTCTCCCCTCACCACACCTCCAACAAAACAAATTTTTCACCCTTTTTTTTTTTCTTTTTTAAAAGCCACTCTCTAGTTCTTTTTTTGTGTTTGTTTAGTTTGGGGGGGGGGGGTGTTTGTTTGTTTGTTTTACATACTATCATATCACAAATGTTAGCCCTGGAAGAGATGAGGGAGGGCTTACAGTTAAATTCCTTCATTTTACAGAAGGGAGCTGAACCCAATGATAAAGGGATCTTCTCAAGATCACTGAAGAGCAGAATCACAACTAGAAAGGTATCCTCAATCCTCCATAAATGGTGAGAACATCCAAAACTCAGACATGAAAGTTCTTCCTACCCTTCCAAGGGTATTTTTATTATTTTTCCTAGGAAGGAACACTGAGCCCATTATCCCTGCCCCTTGTGACGGATGGACACCTTGAACAATAATAGCATCCCGTGGAATACTAATGACCTTCCTCATACATAGCCGTGTCCCCCTGGCTGCAGGGGGATACATTCCAAGACCCCCAGTGGATGCCTGATTCCCGGAAGTACCGAAGCCTAGATACATGATTTCTTTTCCTATACATACAAACCTATGATGAAGCTTAACTTCTAAATTAGGCGCAGTACGAGATTAACAATAATAAAAAAAGAATGACGTAACAATATACTGTGATAGAAGTTATGTAAATGGCCGCTCTCAAAACACCTTAAGGCGCTGTACTCACCCTTCTCCGTGTGAGGACGGCAGAAAGAAAATGCCTACGTGGGATGACGTAAGGCGAACGTCGCCACGCTCTGACGCAGCGTGGGGCTCTTGCTTCCGGGCGCAATCAAGGCTGAGGGTAGGTCATTGGAACTCCAAAAAGCCCATCTGCGGGACAGGGGAACTACTGTATTCTGGTCTGAGGGCTTGGGAATGGGAGGCGGACCGGGTCATCTTTTGTCACTTGGTTAGCTTCTCCTGGAGACGTTACTGGAAATCAGAAGTATCCGAAGGTTGCGGTCATCACAGTCAACTGTCAGAGCAGTTCCCCGCTGAAAAGGCCTAAATGGGGAACTGCCAGCTCACTTCAGCCCCGACGTGCCTGTGAGAGGCCAAGCCACACAGGCCAGCCCAGGGAGAGCCTCCTCAGAGGCCCTGCGCCCACTCCTCCCGCCCCCCACCCCCAGACTCTCCTTTCTCTTCCTCTTTATGTCATTTCCTAAGGAAAGACAATTACCTCATGTCTGTAGAGGACATTGCTGCAGAGTTTTTAAATACTTCTCATTTAGTCTTGTAATCACTCGAAGTAGCTTACACTTCTTACAGATAAGAGAAAAAGTTATGTGGGGGTTGGAGGATAACATTAAACTCATATTATGTACTGAATCCTGACTAACGAGCTTCCTCTTACCCGTCACCAAACAATTCCACATGTATGAACTCTACATACGTATAAATCAGAGTACACCTTTAATTTGTATTATTAACAATGTCTCCATCACTTCCTTAAAGCTAGACAACCAGCAAAATAAATCAAGCCTGAATCATAGCATTAGCGGCTTTGCATAGTATAAATAATCCTACTGCCGCCAATTTTGAGCTACCAATGGGCCATCACTTAGGGAGTTGAGAAGAGATGTGCAGGAACACCATGACAAAGTATTGCTACCATACCCATAAAAATAAAGGTACTGAGCCTCAAAAGCATAAATAAGAGTAAAATGTAATTAGGAAGTGAGGAGTTTTAAGTATCTTCTCAAATATAATTCAAATGTAAGTTTATGTAATTTAACTTTTAATAATGGCTGTTTTAATAACCAGCTCCATAAATTTCCGGAAGTGTAACAGTGAGACCTCAAGAGACCTTACAAGCTGCTCCAGCACACCACAGCTAGAACAGCATTTACTGGCAATTACTACTTAAGATGCTGTGAATGGTGGCCATTTGCTTCATGTGCACACAACTTCCACAACACTGTCTGGATTAGTGCCCTGGATTTTCAAGGAAACTCATTTGCATTTGGATAAAAAGAGAAATTCTTGAGCCATACATGTATGTTCAATAAATATGTAATGAGTAGCTAAAGCATCAGTTTATTCCTCCAAAGCCCTTTAGATAAAACAGCTTAGAAAGAGAGCAGCCTATGGGGCACCTGGGTGGCTCAGTGGGTTAATAAGCCTCTGCTTTCGGCTCAGGTCATGATCTCAGGGTCCTGGGATCAAACCGTGCATTGGGCTCTCTGCTCAGCAGGGAGCCTGCTTCCCCCCCACTCTCTCTCTGCCTGCCTCTCTGCCTACCTGTGATCTTTCTGTCAAATAAATAAATAAAATCTTAAAGAAAAGAAAAAGAGCAGCCTAACTGTAGGGAGCAAGATGATCAAGAGAGAATGAAAGTGTAGGTGCTTTCCACTTTGGAAATTACCCTACTTGCATTTTACTGCAGAACCTGAACAGGAAATGAAATGGCTGTGGGGGGGGGGGGATAGATGAAAATTTACAAGCAAAGCAACAAAGTATTGGGGAGGGGGGTGGGTGGAGGGAACTGCTGGGGTTATGGATAAGGAGAATTCAGAGAAAAATGAACCTATAGAACAGAAAAAACACAGAACTTACCTTAGAGACTTCTCAGAAGATCATTCTCAATTCTGTGGTTACCAGTAGGAAAACAGAGGGGGAAAAAACATTTGAAAACATCACTTTCATCCCAGGTATTTGAGTCTTCTTTAAAACACTGGTCTCACCCTCTTTAGTAATTTTTATTGCAATGTAGGAGAAATGCTAATTTCGAGACCATGTTTCTGTTCTTGCGACCGTGCCCCCATAGAAAGCATTCTGGAGAGGTTGAGTTCCTCCAAGATTGTCCTTATAATTCGTCCACCAATTTTGGCATTGTGAAGAGCAACTCTAACGTGGCTACTAGAATACAGGCCATAGTTGGTGCTAAACCTTTAGATAGACCAAGAATTAAGAAAAGCAAATGTGACAGATTTTAAGAGGCCCAAATGAGTTTTTGTAAAACTAAAACCAGATCCATGAATTGACTGTATTTATTCACATGCAGCACTTCCAAAATTCAAAAGGAATTTAATCTACTTTTTCATTAACTATTTATTCAGAGCTTAATATTTATTATACTGTGCAAAAAAGGGACAAAATACAAATTTATAGAGTAATCCACAGAATATGATCAGTATCCTGACCAACAACCAAAGTGGGTTAACATGTTTTTCTCCTGAAATCACACCTTCCAAGGAGTCCCAACAAGTGCTCAACACAGAAAAAAAGGAGAAGGGGGCGCTACGTGGCAGAAGTTTGAAAAAGACTATGTCCTACTGAAAACTTCCTTAAAGAATTCACAATACACACTTGCTCATTAGAGAATGGGACTCACATAAAGACATCTCAGTAACCTTGTTAACCCAGCATTTCCAAGCTATTTGATCAAGGAGCCCATTTCTCCTACCCAACATCAATTATCATCCACAGAAAAGTAGCGGGTATGGGATGCCTGGGTGGCTCAGTCAGTTAAGCAGCTGCCTTCCGCTCAGGTCATGATTCCAGGGTCCTAGAATCAAGTCCCACATCAGGCTCCTTGCTCAGCAGGGAGCCTGCTTCTCTCTGCCTCTGCCTGCTTGTGCCCTCTCCCTCTCTCTTTCTCTGATAAATAAATAAATTCTTTAAAAAAAAAAAAAGTAATGGATATCACTGATCTAGGTAACAACTGTAGTGAGTGTAGATTGAAGTAATGGCTTCAACTTTGCTGGCATGGTACAGCCCCTAGAAAAGGGGAAAGGAGGTGGTGGTCTTGCTGAGGCATCTTATGCCGTTTATAGCCAGGCTCAGTCTTGGCTAGATCAAGCACCCCGTTCTTCTCTCACCATCCCCCTCTAAGACAGATTACAAGATACAGCGAGTCTCTGAATCTCTGATTCAGCTGTCATTCCAGAAAACATCAAAGACCTTTGCTGGACTCTCTAAACAAACTAAAATCAAAAGAGTCCTTCATATATACATTCCACCACGCTGAATCAGAGATTTAGGTTAAGATGTACTGCTATGCTCAGGGGAAAGTAGGAAGTTAAATTAGAGTCTTACAAAAACATCGAGATAAAAAGATACCAAAACCACACTTGGTTAGAAATAATATTTATTATCCCCTCCCCCCATGTACACATTACTTTTCAGAAACATGAAGATATTGTCCATGTCCTCATCAATAAGTTTGTAGAAAATAAACTTAATTCATATCTTGACAATATATTTCTATCACTTTTTTAAAACAATAGCCATTTTATTTTTCCACATTAGTTCAAGAATAGCTTCAAGTTTTATGTTTTGAATCAAATCAAGACAATCTTTGTTTATAGGCAATTTCCTGACAGATCCCATCCCCCCCAACCCCTAAAAAAAAATCTATATCCTAAGTGATAAACTCTTCTTGTACATTCAGCAAACTTTATATTGGAAAAGAAAAAGAATAATTGAGATAGGTACTTACTCTCGTGCACAGTAATAAATCTAGCTGAGCTTCTACACCTTGCTTTGCAATGATGTTTACATAAAATAAATCATTTCTTATCAAGTTACAATGGTAATTTCTTGAAATGTAGATACAAAAGCTATACACTTAATCCACTGAAATTGCCTTCTAATTTTTTTGAATCTGTAATTAATCCACTGCCCTAAGGAAAAGCTTCAACTCAAGAAGATGCTTCCCCTTTCCCTCAGCTATATCTGTCTAAAGCTTGAATCCTCTCTCAGATCATGTAGAGATACATTAAAAGCACAGGAAAAAAATGTTTTAGCTTGCTGACATAATGCCCTTAAGTTTGCTGACATAATGCCCATATTTTAACTTAAAATGTAAAATCAGAGTTAAAGCATCACTTAATTCATACAGTACATTATCAATTAATCAACAGTGTCCCACTGACCCAGAAGTTTCCCAAACTGGTTGTCTTCTCCACATTTAGTAAGTTTATACCCAATGACTCAATCAAAGAATGTGCTTATAATAGGCTGCTGGTTTAATTTTAGTAGTTTTAATATTGGGCTATTTTCAAATATAGAGATGCTACAAGTGGCATATGAACTATTAATTTTGTTTCCCATTACCTACAGGAAGAATTGTTCAAATAAAATTTTACAAGACAAAATGCAACCCTACATATCTATATATAGATGTATACATGTATATATTGAACCTAACTAAAGTTGTATACGCAATACTAACATAGTTTTGGTTACACACTAAGACAGTAACTGTTTTAAAGATAACATATTATAAAGAGGCTTAGGCAAAAGGCAAAAATTAAGAACAAACATGATCTTTGAGGTTTTCAGGATTACTTCAAAAAGCCATTTCTATCCCCCATAGAAGAAAACTATGCATTTATCTTAGGAAAAAAAATTATAAAAAGTTAATGCTATCATGTAAAGAATTCACAAAAACTATACTGTATATCCCATAAAAGTCTTACCTATGTAAGGTAAATCACAATTATGGTTTATAATGTATTACAGACATCACCATCACCTTTCCTCTTTAATAATGAGAGGATTTAACTTCTTTTTTTCACTTACTTAACAAGTGCCACAGAAATTCAAGTCCCAGTAGCAACAAGTTAAACAAGATTACAAAATAAGGCATTCTGCTCATGTATCATTAAAGTAACAGGCTGAGTATAGTAAAGCAGGCTCTTTCCATTCTTACAGTTTTATATAATCCAAAAATTATACAGAAGGCAATCTTTTCAAAAAAAATTCCAATTAATTGCTGTTTTTCCAGGGAAACAGAAAAACATACATAAAATCCTCAACTTTGGTTATTTCTCCCAGTGCCATAAATAGAGGCTGATTTTCTCTATTTAATAAAGCCCAATATTAGATATGTGGAGGAAATGTCTCTGTACCACTTCTAAGCCTGTAGGTCACACACACTAAATGATTTTTCAAATTATAGAGTAAATCTAATTGGACAAAATCCCTGTAGTGTTATCTAGGAAAAAAAAAGTGGACTCAAAACACACTTGCACACAAACGCATACACACACATGCACACATATGCACATGGGGCCAACACATTAAACAGTTTTCTTAAAACATTGATTGGTTCTCCAAAAAGAATCAAAATATTTATCATTAGGCTGCAGCATGTGTATAAGGGGCAGCAATGTAACCTTTCCTCAGTACAAGGTAAGAAATCTAGTACCCTGAACCAAAGATTTAAACAAAGATGAACTCAAAATACATATTTTTTGAAATCTGGACTCAACTGCCTGTTGTACTTTTACATTTAGTGCTGCTTAAATAAAAATAGAGCCTAAGTTCAATAACATACTATCTAAACATTTAAAGCAATGGTTATATCAATAGGTAAAATGCACCTAATTTGAGTCTTTGACACCACTTGTTTTAAGTTTATTGTATGATAAAAGTTCTTCACAGTTTAAAATATTGTGAAGAAATGTGTTTATGTATAACTATATTCACACAGATATTATGTACACATACTATGTATTTGATGTACCCATAAACTTTGAATATATGTGTGCCAGGAGGATACCCCACACATATGCAGGAACCCTGAATAATAGGTTGGTGTGGACTGTGAAATGAATTCTCAGAAATAAGGAAAGAATATTATTATGAATAATTATAATAACAAAAAGTTTATCTTATTTACATAGTGCCTATCTCCCAAGAGGTAAATATGCTTTATAGACATTTTTTAGTATCTGTGAGGTGGGGCATTAAGAACACTATCAATTTTCATTTTCCACAACCAACTAACCTGCCCAGGATCGTACAGTTTAATAAGTGGCAGAACAAAATACAGACATCAAGATCTTCTAATTTGCAATGTCTCCAATTACCAGATCAAATGGTCTTGTGGTGAAATCAAGTCTTCATCATACAACAGCATTTCTACCACGAAGGATTAATTTTTAAGTCTTCACGTACTTGTGATTGTGCGTTATATTTATACCACAGGGAGATCAAAATGATTTTTGGTTTTGGCAGATGAAAAAGTCTAACATTCAGTGTGACTATAATTCAGTGTAACTTCTCCAGTTTAAGTGCGACACAGCTGATTGGTCTATAGGGGAAATGCGGTCAATGTCTAACCATGGCTGAAGAAACCTCAATCCAAACAGCTACTGCATAATTACAGAGATAGCCTACAATCTTGTATTGTCTTAAAGGTCTTTTCTATCTCCACATATGGTATACACATATAAATAAGCATTTTAGCACAAAATGTACAGTTAGCATGAATCAGTTCGTGTTTAAATAAACAAAGGCCTTAGGGGTGAACTTTAAAGGCCAAAAGCTCCTCAGAGTGCATGTTGTTTAAAGATCGAAGATCTGGCAACTTTAGAAGAAGTTTTGTAAAAATAGAGGCCTCATTTGGATGGTTTTTCATTATTAAGGTCCTTAGTGCGCGGATGAGAGTTTCCTGCAAAGCCTCCACAGAGTTGACGTTTTCTATTCCAGATCGATCTAACAGAGAGTAAGGAATAGACAGATAGGAATAAGAGGACGTTATAAACATTAAATATAAATACCAATTAAGAGAAAACATTAAATAGAAATTAAATTCTTTTTCATCAATCTCATTAATGAGTCTACAACAAGGTTTTATATATTGGAATAAAGGCAAAAGACAGTTGTCAACATTTAAATCCCAATGGCAAATTTCTGTACCTATTTATTATATTATAAAAAGACACATTACACAGTATACTTGATAAATCAAGATTTGGTATTTAGTATTTTGTTCACAAAACTAGAGGTTCTAATTTTTAAAATTAGATGCCATCTACTAATTTCAACTCTCCTGTCAAAATAAAATAGTGTAGTTTACAAATATATTTTTTTTCTTCATACAGAATATATCCACAGTTGTATGTTACCATGTATGGCAGGCAACCTCTAAAATGGCCCCCTCACCCTGGTATCCACACCCTTGTGTATCCCTTTCCCCTTCAGTATGCTAGACTTACTGACTCACTACTGATGAATAAAATACTACCAAAAAAAAAAAAAAGGCTTCCATCTTCAGCAAACTCATACTCACCTCCTCTGAGTAAAGCCAGATGCCAAGTGCCATGTTGTGAGCTGCCTATGAAGTAGCCCTTATGCTAAGGAACTGACGGTGGTCTCTGACCAGCATCCAGCAAAGAACTGAGGTACTCAGCCCAACATCTTGCAAGGAAAGGACTCCTACCACAACCATATGAATAATCCTCGAAGCAGATCCTTCCCTAGTTGAGCCTTCATAGCCAACCACAGCCCTACTCACAGTCTGACTACAGTCTCCCAAGAAACCTCAAGCCAGAAGCACCTATCTAAACCATACCCATATTCCTAATCCTCAGAAACTGTGAGATAATAAATGTATATCTTTTCAAGCCACTAAGTTTTAAGGTAATTTGTTACGCAGTAAAGAGGTAACTAATACACTGTGTACCTTTATTATCTAGTTACATTAACCTGCATTCACTTCCATTTTGCATACTGTGTTTATTAAGCTCATCATACAAAATGTTAATAAACTAATGATTTAGTATAATCCAACAATAAAGCAAAGTATCTTAAAATTAGCAAAATCTATACTGTTTACCCATGGACTTTTTTTTTTAGTCATCATCAACGACTATTTCTTCCCTTTACAATAGGAGGCAGTAGAGCCTAAGAAATACTCAATGGCTCCCAGTATAGGGAATTTTAATTAATAAGAAAGATACTGCCAAGGAAGCAAAAATCTCTGGCCATTCACACCCTTTTTAATTCATTGTTCACAAGGGTATTTACGCTCTGCATTGTAGCTGGTAGCTAAAAAGGCCACTTGCAATGCAAAGACTAAAATTTCATAGTCAAGGGGGAAGTCTGATTAACTCTAAATGCAGAAAAAAATGATGAAAACAGGTTTATCTTACATTTAATAAAGTGTGGATTATTACTGAACTATGTGCTAATTATTATGGAAAAAGAAACAATTTGAATGCTGACTACTGGATTGGGAGAGTCATATGTTTTCAGATAAAACTGTTATACGGAGAAAAGATCTCTTAACATACAACTTTGATCATACAATCATAATGGCCATATAAAACTACGTAAAGCCTTCAATGATGCTTCCAAGTGTCTCTCCTGCCTTTAATATTCAAGTAACTGTTTTCTTCAATATCCTTGCAACTTAGTAATTCCCTCACCAAGCACTTACTGAATGTATATGGCTACTGGATAGGTGCTTAGGGAATTAGCAGTCAACGTAACAAACCAAAATTCCTTCCCTGAGAGACCTCTTAGAGCAGAAAAAAATACCTAGTTTGCATCACATCAGTAATTTACAATACCAACAACTGGGAAAAGAATGACTGTGAGCCCTACAAACAAAATAATCTAGATAGGCAGAGAAGGATACTTGAGTTAGAACAACTAATATTATGAGTCTTTCAGTGAATACTCTGTTGGAAAGACTTATGCTTCCTCCTTACAACTCAGAACTTCAGGAAAATGGATTCCTACACCTAAAAATGTGAACTGCATTAAATCTTTCTAAAATTGCATTTCTAAAACCATGATTTCATGATTTCAAGGCCAAATAACCTACGTAAAAATCTAGCTGGATCATAAACAATAATCCTCTAGAAATTAAAACAATACAATGCACAGACTGAAATAAAAATTGATTTTCAAAATGATGTACTAAATGCTACACTACCTACCTCATAGTTTATAGTATAGTTTAATTCACGATATACCTGTCCTCTACTTCCTTAAACTCAGAGAGGTTCTTCATCGCTCAACACCAAATCTCACCAAAATCTTCTGTGGATAATCACTTCCTACAAGATGAAAGTCAAATTCCTTCCACAAAAACCTCCATAGGACAACTAAAATCCACATTCAGATTGTTCTCACACCTATATGCCCATCCCTCATCTTCAACTGCAATGACTGCTGCCATTTCACACAATCTCAAGAACAATCTACCTTCCAGGTATAATTCCCTTTTTCTCCATGGCATCAAGAGTCTTCTAAGAGGATAGGCAAATATCGTGTTTTAGATTTCTCTCTCTCTTAGCAGCTAGAATTATTCTGTTAACAAGCAGTGTAACAGAAAGGCTTTGAAGCTAGGCCAACAGTAGTCCAAATGCATGCTCAGCCAATTTTTTAAAATTCATGACCTTGGACAATTTAACCCTTCTGTTCCTCAAAGTTCTTGCCTATATTTGAAAATAACATATCCTAGCTCACATCAGAGGTCTGCTGTAAGGATAAAATTATATAATGAGGTCTAGAAACTAGCACTTTATCTGACAACAACCAAAACAAAACCCAGATGGCAACTGTAGATTCCAAGAAAAACAAAAAGCTATTTTAAATATAAAGCAAATTCTAAGCAATTAATAGAGAATATAAATGATCCATTTGTTATTTGATACTTGGAACATTCCCCCCTTGGGAGGCACAGGTTTAGGGCAAGATTTATATTGCCTCCAGAAGCCTTGATGGCTCAGTCAGTTAGGTGTTTGACTTCAGCATTGTAAGGCTCCTCACTCAGCAGGAAGTCTGCTTGTCCCTCTCACTCTCCCTCTGCCACTCCCCATGTTCATGCTTCTCTCTCTCAAATAAATAAAATCTTAAAATCTGTATTGCCTCATCTACCAATTCAACCCCGCTATGTGAACACTATAGGTACTATTTACATAATCCTAATACTCTAAATGTAGATTTTTTTACTTTTCAATATTTATTCAATATTAGAAAATATCATATTTTCAATATTTACTTTTCAATATTTAGAAAATATTCAATATTTAATATTCAATATTTCAAATATTTTTTACTTTTCAATATTTTTTTACTTTTCAATATTTTTTACTTTTCAATATTTACTTTTCAATATTTAAAAAATGTAGTATTTTTTTACTTTTCAATATTTACTTTTCAATATTTACTATTCAATATTTCAATATTCAATATTTTTTACTTTTCAATATTTTTTACTTTTGAATATTTAGAAAATGTAGATTTTTTTACTTTTCAATATTTACTTTTCAATATTTAGTAAAAAAATATTTTTTACTTTTCAATATTTTCAGTATCTTTTTCCATCAAATAAAGCATGGAATCTAATCACACCTATAGAACAGAATATAAATATTTTCATTCTTGATAATGTAAAATAAAAAAAAAAAAAAGGTATAGCAAAAGAAGCCAGGATATGGAAGGACGATGATACTGTCTTCCTAAGGAGAAGATTCTTTCTCTATTCTATCTGAGAGATTATGTAAAAGTGAATGGTCAAAGAATGTGAGCATATTCTAATTATATATAAAACAAAGTAACTGTAAAAATAAAACTTATAAAGAGAAGACACTTTTGTCAGTTGTATCTACTCAATTAAAAAAAAGCTATAAGCATAATATTTAGAATTGAGTGGGCAACTCCCAGAACAATTAAGAAAGATAGAATTCTAGTTCTCTGGAGAGTAGGCTGGGAGAAGGAAGGAGAGACTTATCTTCTGTAGTTTCTGAATTTTATTTTCTTGTATAGATACTGCTTTAAAAATAATAATAGTCTTTTCTTCGTGGTAAAGATTTAAGTTAGACATCAACACTATCATATGTTTAAGTGAAAGCAAATTATTTTAAAATGCAAGAAATTGTGTCTGTGTATGTGTTGCTTATGTACCTTCATTTAGACAGAACAAAAATAAGAATGCACTACATTCTTTTTTTATAAGTCTTTTCCACTCGGTATGTCACATATTTTTTTATGTACCATAATAATCAAGCAAATGGTACATGGATGGACAGGTGAACAGACAGAGAAAGACTCCCTAATGTTGACAGTGATCTTTTTTGGTAGCAATATTATCATCTTTATGTTCATCTTAGTATTTTCTACTTTTGCAAAGGACCCATATTATTGTTATGACCAGTAAACAAAACAAGGCTTTTTCAAAAGGAGATTAAAACAAAATAAAAATTATGTTCACTTGGTAGAAAATGTAAGTAAATGGCATATTTCCTGGTAGAGAGCTCCGGTTATCCCCTGCCACTGTTTCTTCCTTTCCACCATCTCTGAGACAGTCCCTCCTGCTTCACCTCCTCTACTACACCTATCTCAGGAAAGTTCACTCCACTGCCTCCTACCTGAAGTTATTTCAACAGCCTCTCAACCTGACCCTCCAGCTCCAATGACTCACTTTTCTAACCTACCCAAGATAAACATGCAGAACTATGTCAAACCATGACTCTGTCCATGCCTCATCATTCTCCTACACTGACTTTCCACTGCCCCATTTTTTCAGTTAAAATTTCTCTGCTTAGTTCTCCTTGTGGTCATTCCATAATCCAGTGTCCCTTTAACTCCCAAGCCTTCCATCCCTTTCCTCCTTGATGTACACATAGGGCTTTGGCCACCTGACCCTGCCTTACCTCATGTTCTCCAAAGCCGCTTCATCACTGTTTTGATGGGAAAATCTACTAACCCATCCTTCAAATTCAAAGCTTTCCCCACAAAGCTTTCTCAGGTAACTTCATCTTCCTTCCTAGACCCCTACTTTCTCAGTCAGAACCACACAGCTTAATACCATAAAGCTTTTTGTGTTAGTTCTCTCTCTCAAATAACACATAGATGCTTGGAGAGTAAGCGTGTATCTTAATGCTTGTTCTGTCTCCCCTGTCCACATACTGATCAGATAAAGAAATTACAAAGTATGGATTACCTTTAGTTTCACAATACATTAATCAGATGTCAACTCAAACCATTAATAATTACTTATCAAGAGACTGCAGGATGGTAGGTGAAGTGCAAGAAGCATTAACTACAAGGTTACTTGTAAGAAAATAAGTTATCTCTTATTAACCTGTTACTGTAATACTATTCCATATCATAAGTGCATTTTTAGCCACCTAGGTAGAGCTGATCAGAATAGGTAGCTAAATTATGCTTCCAAATGACATAACTCTTTATTTACACTCTTATTTACATATAGAGCTATTTACCTAACTCTTATTTACACCACTAATGTACAGACCCTTTAAGATATACCTAGAACCTCCTCATTAGGAGTTACTGATTAACAGTTTACCACATAAGCAGGGGCTATAACTTACACTTTATAACCCCCACAGCACCTGGTACAATGGCTTTTACACAGTAAGAAGCAAATACAAAACTTGAAGTAAGTCATATCAAAATACTGTACAATTCTCAATGTTTTAAAATAAAGTTAGTGATACCTAAAAATGGCTGGTACTTACTTATATATCCCCAGGAAAGTCAGTGTTTCAATTTCCCATTTGCTATTATCTTAATAGCTATTATCTAAATTGAAATACTTTGCTCAGAAATAATATAATTTAAATGCAAGGTGGCAGGGAAACTGGAAAACATCATCAGTGACTCATATAAATAAACATTAAGTGTGAGGACTCAAAAATCTTGGTCACTCATTCAAACAGAAACTAAGTACCTATTCTGTGCCAGACCCCAGGTTGGCTCACATGGTACAATCCTTTCCTTCCACAAGGAAACGGAGACCCAAAAGAATAGAATTATTTATGCAAATCACACAGAAAATTCAGTGGCAAAGCTAGGTAAAAGCCTACTCGTAATTCACCAAGTTTTGGAACAGACCTCACTAATGTACCTTGATAATTTTAACATTCTCAAGTAATACACACTTTAATTAAAACTTAAATTCGTATCAGAACCACCTATGTTCCCAAAGTTAAATCCACAAAAGCAACAATTTAGAGTTGTAAAAATTACAGGCAAAAGTTAAAGACTAAGACTTGTGGTCAATTTGAGGCCTATATCTAAACATCATTTTATTATCATACAGCACTTTTGAATTTTTGCTATCTGATTTCTCAAAAACAACAGATTATTCATGCACTTTAGCATCTGCCTCAGGCTCTCTTGCCATATAGACAGCTTGCTGGAACATAGTTCCATCTTCTTTCCACTTGGTTACTTATATTCTGGATGTAGCACAATTTTGCACCAGCCTGCTTACCTGCAGATACCAGGACAACAGCTGTAAACAAACTCATCTCTTCATCACTAAGTTGGAGGGCATTTAGCTTCTCACTAAATTCAAACATAGAGTTTAGCAGATCCCCTGCTCCCATTGAGTGTAAATCATCAACACTGTATTTCTTCCCACTTAAAAAGGTGACCGTACGCTCCTTTGCATCAAACAATGATGCAAACCGTACCATTAAAACCTGGAAAAAGAAAAATGTATTTGAAGGAGTTCAGTACTAATACTAAGAAAAAATTCAGTATTCAAGCCAGTTAAGAAACATCCTACATATAAAAGAAAGTTGTAAAAGAAAAATTGAGTTTATTTTTACCCAGAACCATTTCCTTAAGGCAAATTCTCTACCAAAGCAATAAATATGGAGTGAACATCAGAAAAATTCCAGCCACTAGTGGCAAAAATACTTGAGTCCTGTGATATTCTGCAACTCTATTAATAAAGATTCTGAAATGCAAATATAAAATTAAAGCAGGCATTAATGCCAAGAAATATGAAACTAGGCCTTGGCCAAAGGCATTAAAGAAACTCTTTAAGCTACCAAGTATATCACATGGTCTCTAAATCCTAAGTAAAAAGAGCAGTATTTCAATGCAACAACACTTAGAGACATCAAAACACCAAATAAAGCCAAGACAAATGCATGGATAAACCTAAATTAGACTATTTTAAGAAACCATAACCCAAAGAGACAATACACAAAGAAAACTATTACAGCAGAAGTGTTCCAGACACCGAGTTGTAATTCAAATCCAAACCAAATCAGCAACTACTTATCTATGGCACTCCCTCCCCTATAGTAAAGGGTAACACCTATGTCACATATTTCTTTCATAACCAAAGGAATACTGAACAAATAGCTCCCCTTTGCAATTTTCCCAAAGACTTGTTTTACTCAAGACAATCCAAAATAGTGTATAGAACTAGAACACAGCAATCCCAAGTCATATCACAAGGGGGAAAGAACACAAGTCCTGGAGTCTGGGATTTGTGTTATGGTGCTGTGTTAGAAATGTATTGGTAATTTCAGAAAAATCTCTCCACCTCTGTGGGCCACAATTACTTAACCTCAAAAAATGAATGAACTGAACTTTGAACTTGATCACTGACACCCCTTTAAGATTCAGGTTTAAATCTTAACTCTAATGTTTTCCTTTACATTGAAAATCCTAACCTAACAGTTTTGCTTCTAAATTATACCACAGCTATTTTGTTTATGAACATGGCTCCTTTTCCATTCTGGGCCAGGTCTCCTAAAAACAGAACATAAGGCCAAAGTTTACACGGAATGTGTACTACCATACATGAAAACAGGTTTGAGGAAAAAGGAAATGAGATGACAGGGATGACAGCAATTATCAGCAAATACCAGAGGATGCATTAATGAGCAGGCCGCCACTCAGTATCATTCACAACTGAGAGCTCAGTCTGTGGGACCAGCAGGGGAAAATGAAAATATATTCCCCAGATCCCGTCCCCCATGGATCAAAGAAGTGGACCACCAGACACCAACTTTCCACCCACCACCCTGCATTTCAGAGTAATATTTAAGTGAGCTCTGAGCAAGTCCTGAGGCTCCTCACACTTCAGCAGCACTTAGAAGCCATAGGTGGGAGGCACCTAACATAGCACTTGTCCCACTCAAGTTGGCAAAAGCAGCTGTCCCCTAAGTCCAGGCAGAATACATCACAGCAAGGGAAGCCAGAGAAGAAAAGGTAGCAAGGATTCTGGATGAGATGAGGCCAAGAAAGTCCACGGTAACACAGAAGACACATCTCACATAACCCTGAAACATTCTACAATTTCCTAAAAGAGAAAACCACATTCTATTTACCCTTTGTACTCTATACTAGAACACCAATATAGAATTTCAGTGGGTGTCAAATGCTCTGCAGACCCTGCCTGAAGCCCATCCCTGGAAGTAAATACTACAACCTGGAGGAAATCTATACGCTGAGGATACAGAGAAGTTGTATTTCAAGCCTTAAGAAACTCTGGATTTGTCACATCTCTTGCCAAGATTCTGATATGGTTATTCTTTTGCTGGTAATTTTAGCCTCCGGACTATAAGCACTCATTTAGAAAAGAATGAAAATAAAATACTACACACACTGTGCATCGATATTCTAGATAAATAAAACCTACCTCAAAAGTCCCAGCCTTCAAAAGGTTGACCTGGTCATGCTGAGAGAGATCTCTGAATCCAGGAATACGCTTTGCAAATTCCACCACTTCTTTCACTGCTGGAGTGAAGCTCATTGAAAATTCTTCCCAGATTTCATGCCCAGATTTATGAGGATCCACATATGGAGACTTACTCATTGGACAAACCTAGCATGCACAAAACAGAAAAACTATTAAATTATGAGAGATGGTAAAGAAACTTCGAGAGTAGCATCTCAAATCATTGGAAACCCCAATGTGAAAATAACTCTCACACACAGGTAAAATCTACTAATAATAATACTTTCTCTTCTTCTACTTGCCTCGTGTTAGAAAGCCTCGTGGCAACCTACTCTGACAGCAATTCGTGCATCACAAAAGAGGTGGCCTAAGCTATTTCAAAAACCTGGGTTTAAGAGTTTATTTTTTAGTACTGCTGCCACCTTATGCTGGTTTTATGATTTTCAAACAAATTCATACAAACTTTATTAGCAGTCCTATTCATTAGTCACGGCAGATATTATAATTACTATTTCTTAGAGGAAATGAGATTCTAAGAAGTTTAGTTAATTTCTCTAAATATAGCTAGAGTCACAGGCCTAGAACCCAATATTTAGTTAATATTTCAAAACTCACTTTTTTCCAAAAGGCACAATTACAGTATTATAATTTCAAGGAAGGAAAGATAGTGAGATGCCTCACTTTTCTAAAAAGGTCATTGACCATTTATTTCATAAACAGTGCTCTGACCACTGGCTTCCACTTGTTCAATTAGAGAATAATGATGGGAGATACAAGGGCACCTTCTGTATAAGGATTGGTGGGGAAAAAGTAGGAAGCCAAACAAGGTATAAGAACACTAGAAAGATGATGAACATTCACTGTATACTCTGTTAGTAAAATCAGCCTTTAAATTTTCACTAAATCCATAGGAGATGCAGGAATGGGATGATTCTATAACCATGGAGAATATCACAAAATGAGAATCTAAATGCTTGTAAATTTTTCCCTCCTTAAGGTAGCCATTAAGTCTAATATGATATAAGATCACCTTTCTGACCCATGCAATCGAATACTTGCAAGTGACAAGAAAAATCTAACAAAAAGAATTGGAGTAGTCTCAGCTATTTTGAAATTGAAAAAAAGAAGACTTTAATTACCTGGCTGTAGAAAATACCAAGCACTATCAAAGGACCTCATGGTTTATACTGGAAATGATGTGGTACTGCTGTTTTTTGATGAAAATTTGGCTGAATATAAACACTGTACTTTCATGTAGATTGTTGCAGTTGATTAAAAAAAAAACTTGAATAATATGAATAACATTAACTCATCTCATAAGACAAAGTCTGAGAAAATCCTTAGAAACTAGTGTATTAAATTATTTCTAAAATTCTCAAACAGTAAAATACCTAACCATGTTCTACATTCAAGGACCTTTTTGTACTATAATGGTTAAAGAACCCTCTCCATAGAAATTAAAGGATTACTAACTGTAGCAAGCTAAATGATCAGCCCTTTGAGAAAATCCCAAAGCTAGTAAGACAGTGATTAATCAGAATGCTTAAATTTTGAAAGGGATTTCTAAGAATTAAAGAATCAATTCTACATGATCCATATTTTATTTAAAATCTTAATCCCAATCATAGTATCAATCAAATCACATGCTGTACCTAGTTCTGTGTGAAATTGGGTCAATCAACAAATGATGTTATCAGTATTTGACCTAAAATATCACACAATACTGATTCTGTAAGTCTCATGTTTTCTGATACCACCCCTGCCCCTGAAGTGTGTATACTCCCCACAAAGAAAAAAAACCTTCAAAAGCTTTCCTTGATGCAAGTTGAGTAAAAAAATTGATTTCACTATACCAGATGCATTCTCCCTCCAGTGTTGCACAGGTAACTATTCTTGTTCTCATTCTGAGAAAATCCATCTATCGAAACTCTATCACATACTCGTTGAATATAAGCATTGGAGAAGTTCATACAATGTCCATTTGCAATACAAATAGCATGCCCATTTGGGTAATGCATTATGTTCCTCCCTTTGTACTGTCCATTGAGGTGCTGCTGGCTCTCACTACATGGAAAATGGCTGCTAAGCCCACTGCCACAATGGTCATGATTTAAATTATACTGCTCCATGCCCTTGGGAATCCGTTCTCTCTGAGGCTGCATGGTCTCTGCTGAGTTTTCTCGCTGCTCCTGATTATACAGAAAAGTATCCTTGTGCGCCCTGGTCACCATGCCAATCACTTCATCCTTTGCAAAATCAGAAGAGGGAGAAGAGCTTTTGATGTTTTCTTGTTCCAGCTGGGGCTTGGGTCGCAGCTGTTCCTGGGCTGGTAAGGCTGTCTGTTCATGATGTTCCAAAGTGTCATTCTGCAAATGACCACTGAACTGGCTGTTCATCATAGTCTTCATTGCACTCTGCATTTCAATTAGCATCCTCTGTTTTTCACGCTTAGGAATACGACCAAACCGAACAGCTATTAAAGAAAAAAATATTTAACGTCTATATTCTAAATTAGATCTGTTCATACAAACGACTAACACCAAATTACCTGTTAGCTATGGCCTCTAGTGATACAAATAAAAAATATCTGCATGTTTCTGACCCAAATTATTCTAAATTTGCTGGTTATATTTTTAATGTTACCAGAGGAAGTGGAAAGGAAAAAAATTTTTCATTTTTCTTCCAAAAAAGAACTAAGAGAAGATCTATGTCTTGGGTTTTTAGGAGCAAAATTTTAAAAATTTGAAATTAACTAATAAAAATCACAGTTTGAAGCAGATCGGCATTACTACGCAGCACCTATTAACAAGGCTGAAGGCTGTGTTCTTAAGAAGGCAAATGGGATTCAGCTACCCCCAGCCATTAATGTTAATGGAACCTAGTAGGTACAAGTAGTCCCTGAACATCTAACCTTTGTCAATTCATTTTTATAACCCTATTCTCAAACCCAACTATTAAATATCTGCTCTTGGGGTACCTGAGTGGCACAGTCATTAAGCATCTGCCTTCAGCTCAAGTCGTGATCCCAGAGTTCTGGGATCCCCACATCAGGATTCCCATATCAGGCTCCCTGCTCAGCGGGAGGCCTGCTTCTCCTCCCACTCCCCCTGCTTGGGTTCCCTCTCTCACTAGCTCGCTCTCTCTCTCTACCCCCCCCAAATAAATAAATAATCTTTAAAAAAAAAAAAAAAAGATTTGCTCTCTTCTTTTCCAGCTTTTTTAAAAGAGAAACTGTTTTTAAAAATTTTTTTTAATTAAAAAAAAACATAGCCAATAGAAATGCAGTTTTTGGAAAATTTGCTGGATTTTAAATAAAATCAATGGAACAAAAATTAAATCATTCATCTTCCCCTTTTTGGGGGTCATGTTTTAGAATGTGTTCTGTCTCCAACATTCTTATCCCTGAGGGACAGAAAAGAAAAGCTTTCTAATCTAATATTCATATGGAGATAATAAATACCCACCCAGCAAGAACTCCTTACTAATCTAATTGTAGCCTGTGACATTATTGCTATCATGGACAATTTTATCATGTTTCACTCTACCTCTACTCCCTCCTTCATAAATGACTGCCATTTCTGTTCTTTTGGGGAAATCACAATATCACCAACTTTGGATCAGTATTTCCAGTAATATTAAAAAAAAAATGTTCAGGCAAATGAAATCCAAAACATCAACTGCTGAAATCCATTACTCAAGAAGCTCTATTACAAACAGTATTTGTGTAATATATTTAGAGTAACTTAAGGGACTGATTAAGTGATGCTTCCCTAGATAAATATCAGGTTCATTCTTAGCAATTTTTAATTAATCCTACTAAACTAATCCCTCTGAAAACCTCATACTCTTCTGTAATGTTACTTAGAACTGAATGAGACCATCCAAAAGTGATTTTCGTAAGCATAATAGAAGAGTCAAATGTTCCAGTGATGTCATCCACAGAAAACACTAATAGTCCCACAAATTAACTTTTATTTTTTATGGGAATGGATCATGCCAGAATTTAGCAATCACCTCCACCCCAGACCCTACTGTTCCTTTCAGTTTTGTATCTTCTTTCAGTGTATTCAGAACCTATGCCCTAAAAGCACATTACTGTCTCAGTGCTAACAAAGTCACAGAGGTAATTCACATAGGAGAAATGGATTTCTCAGAAATGCTAAGAAATCAAGGAGAAAGAGCCAAGGATTCCTATATTTAAAAAAAAAAAAAAAAAGAGGGGTGCCTGGGTGGTTCAGTTGTTAAGCCTCCAACTCTTGATTTCAGCTCAGGTCGTGATCTGCGGGTCGTGGGATCAAGCTCTGTGTTGGGCTCCACACTGGGCATGGAGCCTGCTTGAGATTCTCTTTCTCTCTCTCTCTCAAAAAAAAAAAAAAAAAAAAAAGAGAGAGAGAGAGAGAGAGAAAATGAATTCTGTTTTTAGGAAATAAAGTATTTATCATTATTAAAGGGGGGAAGGTTACAAGAAGTCCCAAAGAGAGCCAAAAGCTGTTTTTCCAGGGTGATAACACTAAAATTTAACTTTAAAGAATTTAGCATCCTACAAGGCATCAAAATGTGTTTTCTAAAATACATTTCACTCTAAGCACAAGAAGGCCACTGGTAAGTTGCCTATAGGTCTGGTTTATGCTAAGGAATAAAGGCCTAGTTCCATATGTTTTAAGAAGAGTACTCGTTAAAGTGGGAACATACCATCTCTCGACATTCCAACAGACAGACACTTTTTGAAGCGACACTGCTGACATCTGTTTCTATTCATTCTCATTATAGAACAGTTTTCATTCTTCAGGCACTTCTTGTACTGAATGTTTTGCTGAATGCTTCTCCGAAAGAAACCCTAAGAACAAAGAAAGATGTACTCAGCCATTTAAAAACATCCAGATGAAATCCTTGTAAGCACTCCCCCCACAACTATTGAGTATTTTACTAGCTACCTAGAAGTAATTCTGGCTTAGAATACAGGGATACATAATAACACTGACAAACAGAATTTAACTGGATTCTTACTGTTATTAGTAAGCACCTATGCCTACTAGCCAACCAAAACTCTCCTTCCCCTTCTTCCCTTTGGAGAATCTTGGAGCTTGCCAAGCACCTCTTCACCACATTTTACCCTATTACTGGCCTCTGCCTGAAGCCACATTTTCCAGTCCAAACTTTAATCACACACAAATTCTAAAACTCTTGAAATATGAATGATTTTTAAAGAGCTGACAGAGAAATGTATTCCATAGCTGTAATTCCCTCACTAGAACCAGGACTCCATCAGAAGAGCTTGGTCTTTCCCAGATCATTACCTGCTAATACCAGCAAGGTCTACTTGCATGTGCCAGATGTTCCTGGCTACTTGTAAGCAACAGGTACATGTGACACCACACACCCACAGAGCTGCTAGTGATCCCAGCCTGATGGCTACAAATAACTGCCTTTACTACACTAACAATTTAAGAATATGTTCTGGGGGCACCTGGGTAGCTCAGTGGGTTAAGCCTCTGCCTTTGGCTCAGGTCATGATCTCAGGGTCCTGGGATCAAGCCCCACACCAGGCTCTCTCCTCAGCAGGGAGCCTGAGCTTCTCACTCTCTCTCTGACTGCCTCTCTGCCTACTTGTGGTGTCTCTCTCTCTCTCTCTCTCTCTGTCAAATAAGTAAATAAAATCCTTAAAAAAAAAAAAAAAAGTATGTTCTGTGATGGGTCTTCAAAGAGCTCCAGCTCCATGGTCTCAGGAAGAACACAGAAATCAAGAACACAGCTACCAAACTTTCAAGCTGCAGTTTCCTTTAATATCATAACTAACCACACATTTCAAGAATCTGTATAATTTTGAAATACAACATTTTAAAATTTTATTATTGCAACGTTATATGTGGACACTAAAATATCTGAACTAGACTCCTCTCTAAGAGGCTATAGAACAATTAGGTGTATATATCAAGGACACACAATTAGAATCCTTTGCTTGTGCTTTTTTTTGTTTGTTTCTTTAGCAATACAGTGAAAATGACGCTTGCTCTACAGTTACTTCACATTTTTATTTAAAAAAAAAAAGAAAAGAAAAGAAAGACTAAACAGTATATAGAGAATTTTTTTAAACAGTGGAAAAGTACTAGTTCTGTATTGAATACTGACTAGTCTTGTGAAGTGACCCAGCCATTAAGAGCTACAAAATTCACAATTTATTCAGGCCTACCACAAAATTCACAATTTATTCAGGGCTACCCTAGAAAATATTTCTTCTTCCATCACGTATATTCTTCATCTTGCTCACCCATCTTATCTTGCCAAACTGGATTCCTACAACTGGCTTTCAGTCAGAAAACAGCAAGAGCGAATGTCTTGATGATATTAATTTCTGATGCTCAGTACAAACAGTTGTGTCAGATTTTTAAAAAAGAGACAGAGATTCCCTGGATTTAAGTAGGAGGTATAGACTATCTCACTTGGAATTAGCTGACCCCCCACCTAAGAAACAGTCAACAAACCTTAAAAATAAAATGAGGTTTCTCAAGTGTTCAATTTATATTCAAGATTCTTTTACTCATTTGGCATTACTTCTGAAGATCTACATTTTTACAAGTATGTGGGAATTATTCCCAGCTCCTAATACCTGATATATCAGAATGTCAACATATCCGAGGAGACCTATTCAAAGTTTGGTTTAAACTAAGCCAACAAGGCAGCAGTGCCTTGTCTGTTTTGCTCCCTGCTATTTCCCCACTACCTGGAATAGTGCCTAATGCATTAATGAATAAGCATCTGTGCACTTGGTTTCATACCATAATTAAGTTTGAGCAAGATAGCAAATTGATTTTGATCAAAATCTTAAAAGAAAAAAAAATACTTTAACTGTATTAAAAATACATTTTTCAAAACAAGTTACCTTTATATACTACATAAAATATTTAAAACTTTAAGAGTAGCTGTTAACTTCTCTCATCCTCCCAGGTAATCAATTATGGAAACTGGCCAAGGCTAACTCCAATTTCTTTAATCCCAGAACCAGTAGCTTACCTTACAGCCTTCACAAGCATGAACTCCATAGTGGAATCCTGACGCCACATCCCCACAGACTTTACACAGTAGAACCATGCCACTAAATTCTAAGACACAAACAGACATAAAAGTATAAAGCTGGAAGAAAAACTTCAACTGTTTGTTTTCTTTCCAACTAATTCCAATTTATTTTATTCAACTTGTAAGTACTTTCGAAAGATATCAATCTACTTTAACAATGCAAAGAAAAATCTTTACACCAAATTAACAAATCCAAAGAAATCTTAATTTTCTTTTAAACACAGTTTATGGGACTGCCAAATACATCTCTGAGAGCCTGATGATTTTAAACATACACTGAAATTCTATGACTCTAGAGTTACTTTACACCATATATATGCAACCAGAATTAAAAACAGTTCTCCTCAGACAGAAGAGTCAATTGACAGAGGTGTGAACACGTCTCCACAGGCTGCTGCTATACAATACACAATTCAATTCACCTAACAGGCACCATTCCTCCCCTGTATCAGCCCATCTTACCTCCACATTCACTTAGGGGTCCAAATTCCACCACTCATTTAGTTAACCCAATGCTGCTTTATTTTCTAATCCCCAATGTTCCTAGCTCCAACTTCATGAAAGCAAACCCCTTCCCATAACAAGTACTCTGTTCTAGAAACCAGATTCAGTACGCAGAGTTCAGAAGAAAGGCAACTGTGAAAATGTGGTAGCAGGGGATACCCTAGAGGAAACACGGTCAGGCACAGTGCAGGTCACATTTCTTGCTTTGTGGCAAGAACCAATCTGACAACCCCCAGGCTGTAACTTTTAAAATCATCGCTGTTTCTTACCTAACTACTAAACTATGATTACCCAAAATGGGGTGAAATGACACCCAAATGAAAAACTGATAAAATAAACCCCACCTGCATTAATGGCACCAACCTTTGAAAATTAAAGTAACTTACTCGTCACTCCACTATGACTCTTTGTCATCCCGGGTGCACTCGATTTGCTTGTTTTCATAGAACAATCTATTCGATCATTCTTCAGGATGCCTTCAATATTGGAGAGATCACCATTTTTGGGATTACCATTGTTATCAGAATTTGAGCTATTTGGAGAAGATGGAACAGAGGAGGAGGAGGACTGGAAACTGTTCTCAGAACCCTCACTGTGACAAGAGGCAGGGCTAGAGGCTGAGCTTGAAGAACTGATATAGGCGATCACACCTCCTAGAAAAAGGGAGAATTCACATAATTAGATACATGCCAATATATGTTTTCTATTTTTCCAAATCTTAACAGTAAAGTCACTAACTTTAGAAACAGGTTGCTGACTAATTATCCACTTACCCTAAAAGAAGAAAATAACTTACTTCCTTATTTCCTATTTTTCCTGCTTCCACAAGGCTCGAAGCACAGATCATTTCCATGGATTCAAAAAATAAGAAGGTTCTCACTGGCTTAATTATTCTGAGCATACAAAGATCCAAACCTAAAGCTTTTCCTTCCCTGGGTTTTTTTGGGGGTTTTTTGTTTGTTTGTTTGTTTTTACCTAAAAGGAATGAGAAACTTTCCTGACTGACTACAGAGCTTAGAGTAAGCAAACTGTTTTTGCCATGAAGAAGTCTGCTTCTGGTCCTCTCTCTGCCTCCTTCATTACAGTGACACAATCCTAGAAACAAAGAGTTTGTTTGCCTCCACCAGCACTTGGCTAAAACATAGGTTAACCAGGAACAGATGTAACATTTGGAACTCCAGATAATTTATGTCAAAATGGGGAATCTTTCATAGCAGCTGCTCCCCGAATCTTTCCTGAAAGATCCCTGAAAACTTCTGTGACTACCCACTAATCACCAGTTCTACGATCCCCCTTCTCCACCCACTTCCGCCACTGGCCTTGCAGACACACTTACCCGTAAACAGCTCTTAAAGAATCCAGACTCACCACCTGTTTTCTGACTTGCTATTTACAGTAAATTGTTAAAAGAGGCTGAAAGAATGCATGCTCTAAGAGAATAACATTAAGGCTGACACTAGTTCTTTCTCCATAGAGCTACTCTTAAAACACTACTCAGGACCTCACCAATATAACCTCCACAACCCTCCTGAAAACTGGTCTTGGCCTCTTTAAGAGACTATAAACCTCCCAGGTTAAGAAATAGTATTTAAAAGAATATAATTTCAAACATCTTCCCTCGAAGACATAAAATGCTGCAAGAGTTATCCCATAGCCAAATATATTATTTTTCCAAATACAGGCCAAACAACTAACTCTCAACTTTTCTGCCAAGATCTACTGTGGTTTCTTTTCCTCTTTCTTCTATCATCAACAAACATTTACAGGCCTTTTCAATGTGATACAAAGGTAAAATTATCTCTCTCACTGTCCTGAGTTCTTGTTTAAATCTACAATTTACCTGTTTCCATCTCTTTCTCACTAGACAATAAGCACCTAAGTGCACAGTGTCTCCTAATTTTCTATACATGCTTTACAAGTAATAAGCCTGCCATAAATATTTTTAAGACCTACTTCCCTGCCTTTGTGAAGCCCACATTTAATTACACAGACACATCCCAAATATCATAAAACATTGCTAGGAAGTCACAAAACAGGGCATTTCTGAAAACAATGTGGGTAACTATACAGAGTAATAAGTGAAGAGTTCTCCACATTCCCTAAGTGATAACTGCAATTTAAGCATTCACTCTGAAATAAACTTCTCTGCTATTGAGAAATGATTCCCCAATCTTTTTTTAGATAAAAGCCACACTTCCCACACTTTATAAGTCAACACACATGCACACGCATGCACGTGCACACGCATGCACGTACACACACACACACACACACAGCAAAATGCTAAGGCCAAAACAATTCCAAAGAACAGAAAGACACTTACACTTACACAGAAGAAAAAAAATGGGCAGAGGAATTTTAGGTCACTTTTAGTCTGTTGTGTTGAAATAAGGTACCAGACACGCATTTAAGTACCAACTATACAAATGAAGGATGGGAAATTCCTGAGAAGTAAAGTGAAACCATAACTCTCAGGGATTTTTGGTCACAACCTAAAATCTAAGTTAAAACAGCACTACCATGTCAAGAAAAATACAACAGTATTCATCATACACAAATATGCATAAATGCAACTAAATGTACCTGAATTCTGAAGACAAAAAATACAATGTGGAGAATTCCATCCACTTTTCCATTCATTAAGCATACACCTGTTATTAGCATCGAAGTTGGAGGTGTGACTCTGTCTTTCTAGACTAACCCACTTCCCAAATGTTCTCTTGGCATGTGCTTATCATCTTCCCAAAGCAAAACCAGAGCTTCATGATTAATATTAGACCTGTGTGCTCCCCACCTATAAACCAGTCATTCTCAAAGTGTGGTCCCTAGATCAAGAGCTTCAGCATCACCTGCAAATCTGTTAAAAATCTAAATTCTCAAGCCCCACTCCAGATCTACTGAATCAGAAACTTTTATCAACCTCTTGGTGAAACTGATACACAATAAAGTAGTTACACAGTAAAACCGGGACTGTCACAAGCCAATGTCTTTATCTGTGTTCAATGGAAGAAAATGCGACCAAAGGTAATTTTTTTTTAAGATTTTAATTATCTATTTGAGAGAGACAGAAACAGAGAGAGCATTGCGGGGGTGGGTGGGGAGAGGGAGGGAGGGAGGTGACCAGAGGGAGAGGAAGAAGCAGGCTCCCTCTGAGAAGGGAGCCAGATGCTGGGCTTGATCACAGGACTCTGGGATCATGACCTGAGCCGAGGGTAGATAGATGCTCAACCGATGGAGCCACCCAGGCACCCCAGTGACCAAGGGTATTTTGATAATAGGAATGTCATCTACTGCTGATTTTGAAAACTCCTAAAACTCCAAACACAAGGAGGAAAAATTTCCTAAGTCTGAGTTTATTCTCATCATCCAGAGAAATTATGTAAAATATGTATCATAAGAACCACCTGGTACTTTTTGAAAGTACATGTTTTCAAGGCTCTGCCCAGAGTAGAGAAAGCCCCTTAGGAATGATCTTTTTTTTTTTTTTAAAGATTTTATTTATTTATTTGTCAGAGAGAGAGCGAGCGAGAGCGAGCACAGGCAGACAGAGTGGAAGGCAGAGTCAGAGGGAGAAGCAGGCTCCCTGCGGAGCAAGGAGCCCAATGTGGGACTCGATCCCAGGACACTGGGATCATGACCTGAGCCAAAGGCAGCTGCTTAACCAACTGAGCCACCCAGGCGTCCCAGGAATGATCATTTTTAATTTTTAACAAGTTCCCCAGGCAATTCTTTGCACACTGAAGTTTAAGAATAGCTACAATCACTGAATTAAAGCACAAACTGGTTCATAATTTTAAAAGTTGATGTTTTCATTGACATAACTGCCTGAATACCCTTAATATACTGTGAATCCAAAGATAAACAATTTAATTTGAAAGGCCAGCAAATGTCATGTTACCAGCTAAAACCACTGTGCCATCTGTTTTCATAAAATTTTAGAGATCTGAAGTTCACATTAGAAATTCCAGGTGTTAGCAAACTGCTACTTTTTTCACATGTCTACACACTCAGAATAGAATGCAAAGGAAAGTATTATCCTTTGTCTTCAATAAACTCCGAAAGGAACATCTCACAGCTATTTATCTTACCTAAAGTACTACCACGTTAGGTGGTAAATTCACTTCCTTACATCTCAAAATAGTAAAAGATGAGAAGTGATGGTTTTCCTTAAAAGTATGGTTTTCTTAGGGCCAGCGTTTGAGAGAGCCATTTGTGTTTACAAGGTCTTCTGACTACCTCACCTTAGAAATAAACTTGCAGAAATCAGAGCTATCCCAATGGCTTAATAACTGTTTTAAAACACAACTGGCCAATGGAAGGTATTGTTATTAACTACCCAAAAGCACCTTCCTTTCAAAACCTCCAAAATCAAACCAAAGAAAAATTACTGAGCTACTATCAATCCAGTTAATATCCAATTCCTACCTTTACAGAGCTTAACAAACCTTTTCGGCAAGCATTTGTGCCAAGAACCATGGTATCAAAGATGACCCACCTAGAAGCAGCTACATTCTCCTAGCAAGACCTTCAACACTGATTTAGTTGTCTTAGCAGCCACTCTTGCTACCAGACACCAATCTACTGACCTGATGGTTAGTGACCCAAACGGTTACATTTTAATTTCCTAGAAAGTTAAGAAGTACATCTAATAGTTCCTCAACCCACTGAAGAAAGGGAAGTGAAAACTAGAAGTCCTCAATTACCTACTGAATACCAAGAACAAAGTGACACAACTCCATATCACATTTTGACCTCACAAGCATTTACTTCCATTATCCCTTTTTTCACAGGAGGAACTCAGAGCTCAGAGAGGTTTAAGTGGCAGGTCCAGGGTTGAAGGCCAAGGCCAGAGTATAGACTATTATCTCTTACTGTGAAGACCTGGGCAAGCAAGTCACTTTCAAGCTCTCTAAAACTGAGTCACCTTCTATAAAACAGGACTATCTGCCAGAGTTATCATAAGATTGAAATGAAGTGGTGTTCATAAAAGGGGATTATTAAAGTACATGGTTTTCAATGATAAAGCAAGAAAGGTGAAATTCCTGAACCAGCAAGTCCCAACACTTCCAGAAACAGGCAGAATGTACTTCTTAGATGTCTCAAGCTAAAATTAGCTGAAGCAGTCTTCTCTATTTTTAGTTGGAAAAAAAAAAAAATCCCTGGAGCTGGGCCAGGTTCCCAGGCGAGGGCTTACCCAGTGGTCAACTTCAGACAAGCCAGAAGTCAATATCTAATTTTATACTGCTGGGAAGCACTTACTGTTCACCATATATTGGGTTTTCTTACCCCAACTCTAGACTTGCCCATCACCAAAACCTTCTCATTCCCACTGCCCACCATCCTGGAAAGTATGCTTGATTTCAACTCATGACTGTGCCTTGTGACTTAGAATGAAACAGATTTACCATCAAGAAGCTTTAGTCTTCTCATTTTAAAAGTAGGTTACTAATAATCTCTACTCACAGCATAGTAGATAGATGTAACCTTCCAACTGTGTCCTGAATGTCAGGGCTCTAGAGAACATGGTCCTTTCCCTAAAAAGCCTTATAGACCAAATGAGGAAACAGCTGTGTTAACCATTCACTCCCCTGCATTATGAGCACTGTTTCATACAGATTACTGTGAACTGCTGAGGATGACACAAGAGCACTCTGGAGGGCAAAAATCAAAAGGGGCAAACACAGCCAAGATGACGGTAAATGGGGTCTTGAAGAACATACAAATTATTTAGTGATATACCACATAAGAGACTTAAAAAAACAAATAAAAAATGGGATGACAAAATAAACCGGTCTTATTTTGTAAAACAGTGTTTTTTGTAAATTACCAGGGGAAGTAGGAGATCGGGAACACACAAGTGTAATCTAACATCTGGGGGAGAAAGTTTGACTAGCAACAAGACTAAAAGAGAGGAATGACAAGATTAGGAGGCTTTACTGACACCCACCCTTTTCCATCAACTATACCACTATACCAGCTATACCCTATACCACTGCAAATCAAGTGGATGCACATAGTTATTTCCTTTACCCCCAAGAAGACAAGACCACCCAGATGTGCACATGCTATCAGATGTTATGTGGGCTTAGACCTAATACAGCATAGTAGCTTATGATCCCCAAGTGGACTTTGTGGATTCAAAATCGGGCTCCAAAACTTGCCTGAATAAGTTACTTAACCTCAATCTACTTAGCTCTTCATCTTCAAATGGTAACAGTACCCACCTTCACAGAATTAAGCTGTGGTATCAAAGTAGTGACACATGTGAAGAGCCCGGCACATAGTAAGTACTCAGCCAATATGGGTGATTATTATTTTACCATCATACTTAAGAGTTCAATTAGAAGAGTTCAAACAAAATTAATCCCCCTTATCCTTTCTTCTTTCCTTTAATTTTGAGTGTGTAATATGGACCCAGTGGTTTCCCTGGAGGTTATTTCCATACCATCTTCTGAGTATCTTAACTCCCTTCACTAGTCAAGCAACTTGCTACTTCACTTCTAAGTCCTCCCATGATCTTGCTGTTTCTCTCTTCTCTCTACAACTGACTTCTTTATAGTTACTGCTCTCTGACATTTTTTTTTCAAGTTAGAAATACAGGTTTGTAAAAACAAGAATGAACTATGTGGGAATGTTTTTCCGATTTTTAAAAATGTGAATTACAGCTATGGTTATGAAGTTTGTGCCGTGAGTTATCACTTACTTTAAAGAACCTGGTATATTCACCCAAAATCTGCGACAGAAACGTATACAGTCGATTTCTACCACTTCACTATTTCACATCTGCATTAGTCATGGATAAAGACACAATATGTCATGACAGAGGAAATGGTCATTGGCTGAATGTGCTGTACTGATACAATGGTATCAACCAAAGGGATGGGTCAGAGGTGTGCCACACAGACTGAATATGGCCCCACCCTAAGGGCCAATTTGAAGGAAATTACAGGTAATGCTTACCAACACTCCCTCTAACAGATATATGGCAGAAACTGTCAAATGTACTGGATAACAGCTTAGAACAAGTTGAAAATGGAGCCAAAAGGAACAAGACAAAATTTAAGAAAACTGCTAATTCCTACACTTTACAGCAAACAATTATCTGCACAATGGATGAAACCTAGCTTCAAAATAGTTCACATAAAAAGTCCTAGTTGATTGCAAGGTTACTATGAGTCAGCAAAGCCAATAAGCCACAAAAGCACAGCCTGCCAGAGAATTCATTTGCAGCAGAATCCAAAACTTGGAACTTGGTAACTGTCCAACCAGTTCCACAGGAGCTTGTTCACCTCTGGGGGCTACAGCCCAAAGGGCAACATGGATGATGATCAAAACACTGCAAAGACCAAGTAATAAGAACTGAAAATGGAAGAACTGGGGTGATGTGTTCAACAGTTATCCAAAGGAAGTTTTATTATCTATAGATCCAAAAGGCAAGATTAAAATCAGTGATACTGTTCCAGGAAGGTTCAAACCAGACAAAAACTTTCTTGCCTCCTGAGCTAGCCCACCTTACAAGGCTACAAATCTGGAAGAATTCATTCATCCTGAAAGCTGGGTTAAAGAGGCTGAACCTAATAATCTCTAAATCCTTATCAAGCAAAAGTTTAATTCCCTGACAGATTACCCAATTTTTTAAAAAACACCCTCAAAGGCTAAACAGACACAGAAGCAATTAAAACACAAAAAGCTGTCTTTATTTCTACTATTGGTGAAAAACTCACACTTGTTTTCAAGGTATGGTTTTTTTAAAGTGTGTATACATATAAAAATATTTACTTAAAACTTAGAAAATATAAACTGGCTTTTTTTAATTCAAATTCAATTAGCCAATATACAGCACATCATTAGTTTAAGAGGTAGTGTTCAATAATTTATCACTTGCGTGTAACACCCAGAGCTCATCACAAACTGGCTTCCTCTTTAACTTCACTGGCCTCAGGTGTAAAGACCATCAATGAGGGCAGACAAAAGGCGAGAAGGGAGTACAGTATTGTTCTGTGACGCTGTAACAGGAAATGTAACTAGAAAAATATTGATAAAGCCAAATTCTGTTGATCAGGTTCAAGAAAGGTCGGCAACCAATGGGTTTTTTTTAAATCAACTTAAATAAACAATGACCAGTCCGTCCTAAAGTTCCGGGGTCACTTAGGATCACCTGAGTCATCTCGACATTACGTGAGATGAATGATTAGCTATCTGTATGACCTATAGGCTCCCAGCCCAAGGAGATTTTAGAGCCTTTTTTATGACTGAAGGTGTGTAAGGTAGGTCACGTCCTAGAGCAACCATTTTTCCAGGAAATACTGAAGCAGCATCATAACAAAGGCGGGTGCCGTCCTAGCTACCAGACATTGCAAACGATCTAAGCACCTCAGAACTCCGAGGGGTCTCGCTTTGGGGAAGCACCGAGTCTTCTCCCCAAAGAAACCTCTCTCCGCCTGTGGCGCGTTCTGGCCCCACACTTCTTGCTCAGTATCCCCAAAATCTGCCGCCAGTGCAGTCTGCCTAGCCCAGTCTCCTGACGCTGGGGTGGCAGCGGGTGCACTGCGGCGCCCGCGCCCGCCACGGGACCGCCCGGGCGCGGGATTCACCGCACGCGCACGCGCGGCCTCCTCCGCAGTGTGCAACCCCGCGGGGGAGGAGGGAATCGCGGCCACGTCACAGCCCGGAGGGTTCCAAAGGGGCGGGGCCTCCCGGAAGGCTGCGGCGCTCCCCGCCGGCGCGCGCGCGCACCCGCCCCCACGTGTCCCTGCGGCCCCGGGGAATGTGGGTCACCGAGCCGAGCGGCCTCACGTGTCCCCGCCCGCCACCGCCGCCTCAGCGCCCATTATGTAATGCCGCGTCACGAGCCCGCCCAGCCAACCGGCGCCCGCGCGCCGCCGAACGTAAACACAGCGCGCACGTGGCTCGCGCGGCCGGGCCATGTGAGGGGGGGGCCGGGCCGGCGCCACCGGGCCGCGCTGCGGCGTTGCAGGGAGCCGGGAGGGCGGCCGTGGAGCGGCCCGGGGGTAGACGCGGGGACCGAGCCCGAGTCGATACGCACCGCACGGCAGCCCACCCCACCAGCCCTAGGGTTAGCCCCGCCGCCGCCCGCCGAAGTGCCCCAGCGGGATCCGAGCGCCCCTCCGCCGTGCCCCCACCCTCCGCAGTCCGGCTCTTACCCGCATTCACCTCCATGGTGCCCTCCGGGAGGGAACCGAGGCTGCCCGCTTCCCGCAGAGGTGGCAGCGCCGCCTCCGCCTCAGCGCCGCGCCGCCCCGGGCTGGAGGCAGCGGTGGTCGCGGGGCCCGCTCATGGGCAGGGCGGGCGGGGCGCCCGGGACCCGGGCCCCGCGGCCAGAGAGCCGGCTGCACTGAAAGAGGGCGGCGGTAGCCGGCGAGCGGCGCTCCTCGCGGAGTCCCTGACAACAAAAGCGGCGGCGCGGCGGCTTCCTGCAGCCAGCGCACCGCGGCGGCGAGGGCGGCTGACGGGGAGGGCAGCTGCGACCATGTGACCCGCGCACACACCCCCTCCCTCCGCCCGCCCCTCCGCGGGCCGCTGCGGCGACTCCGCCCCCTCACCGCCGCCACCTCTCTCTTTCCCTCGGCTTCTGCGTTCTCGCCTTCGTTCCTTTGGCCCCCTTCCCCATTCCCTCCTCCCCAGATCTCTTTTCCTCTTTCCCCTGCTCCCTCCCCTCCAGGCCGACCTCCGGTCTCGGGCTGGAAGTCCCTTCCATGTCCCCCTCCTCATTCCCCCCTTCCCGTGACACCTCAGGTCACCTCAGTGGTTACCAAGGACCGCCCAGAGGCGCCAAACAGACCGACCTTTCGAGACCCCGGACTGGGCCAACCCCACCTCCCCACAGGTCGCGCGCTCCCCCCACGTCCTTCCCCGCCCCCAACAGACCGTTAAACGCTGGACACTTTGCGGGTAGAACCCATTTCGCTTCAGTCTACACCCTTTGGGTTATTTCATCCAATCCCATAGCTTAAATAGACCTGTGTTCGGAGCCTTGCCAGATTTGAATTTCAAACCGAGACTTCTCTGAGCTCTAGATTCCCACTCTTGACATCCCGTTTGATTATGCCCCCTTGATGTCCCTTAAAGATCTTAAAGGTGTAGTCAGGGGTGTACATGTGTTAACACTCAGTGAATGCACACGTAAGATTTGTGCGCTTCACCTTGTGTATAAATTTTACATCAAAAGAAAAAAGCTGGAAATAAATGACATGTATGCTGAAGTATGCAGAGGGAAGCCCATTGATGTCTGCAACTGAAACGTATTACAAAAGTAAAATGAGCTGATGGCATGGATAAATGGATAGAAGTATATTAAAATGGTAGTTGTAGATGTTGTAAATGGGTATTCATAAAATTATTTTCGAATAGAAGTATATTAAAATGGTAGTTGTAGATGTTGTAAATGGGTATTCATAAAATTATTTTCCAGTTTTCTCTTCGAATATGTTCAGTATAAAATGCTGGAGGATATGTAATGTGTAAAACATTTTTACATGTGCCACACTCCTTCTTCTGTGCCCGCAATCCATTACATACACACACGTTTGTTCCTTCTCCATCTCAGTCTTTATGGCAAATCTGCAAGTTCTTGAAACCAGCAAATTGGATTTCTTCTGTCCTTGTGTGTGTGTGTGTGTGTGTCTCACACTGCCTTCTATATCCTATTTAATAAATCAACAAATTTGAGCTATTCTACCTTCATATATCTTCAATTTCTATGCTTCTCTCCATCAACATTACTATTACTCTAAACCAAACAATCATCATCTCTTGCCCCAGCTACTGTAATAGCTTCCTAACTGGGGAGAGGGACTGTTCCTCACATCCACCTACAGTCATTTCTCCCTCTCAGTGTCATTTTTTAAATGTAAATGAGATCGGGTTACTCTACTCAAAACCCTCCAAATAGTTTCCGATTGCACTTTAAGGAAACTCCAAAGCCTTAGCCTGACCTACAAAGCCCACACAGACTGTAGGCCCTGATTCTCTTTCTAAGGCTTGCCTACAACCGCCTAAACACTGTTCTCTAACCACAGTGCTCTCTTTTCTTCCCTACCTCAGGGCTTTATTACTCTAATGTGATGCTGATGCAAGAGTTCCCCAGGCTATACTTTGTAGCTTACTTTTTCATTTTATTTATCAACCACCATCTGTTTCTGAGGCCAGTATGAGCAGTCTAGAAGAAAGAAAAGAAATCATAAAAGAGGATACCTCTCTGAAAAGGCTATATACTGTATGATTCCAACTATATAACATTCTGGAAAAGGCAAAGCTATGAAGAAAGTAAAAATATCATTGATTGTCAGGGGTTGGGGAGGCAGAGGGATGAAAAGGCAGAGCACAGACGATTTTTTAGGGCAGTAAAACTGTTCTGTACGATACTATGATGGTGGATTCATGTCCAATGTACAAACAAGAGTAAATGCTGATATAAACTAAAGACTTTGGATAATTATGATGTCAATATCGGTTCATCAGTGGTAACAAATGTACCCCTGTTGTTTGGGCTATTTCTAGTGGGGGAGGCTGTGTGCGCTCATGGGGACAGAATGTATACAGGAACTCTCTGTACTTTGTTTGATTTTGCTGTAGATATAAAATTGCTCTCAAAAGGGAAGCCTATTTTAAGAGAGAAAGAGGATACCACCATTTAAATTTGAAAAAGAGAAGAGTGGAGTTGAAAATAAGCCATTGCAAAGGAATGTCCCTTAAGCATCTTAAATTCAAATAAATGAAAAAAAAAAATCTGTGTCCATGAGCCTTGTGTTTTCAAAAGGCCACCTCTACCTGAGAGACATTGTGGATAATTATCAGAGGCTATAAAACTAGAATCCAGGTCAGTGACCAGCCACACCACTAGCCACTGGAAACATTAGGTTTATCAGGGCAAGGAGGATGCAGAGTAGCATCCGAGTTGGACAGTCCCCAGGGTACTGTCGCTGCAGTGGAAATTGCCTTTTGCTGCTGTCATTCCGGGAAACTTAAGTATTAACTCTGTAGAGTCCATGGCTCAGTCTGTAGGATTCTCAGACTATTCATGGTGAATTTCTACCTACTCCACCTTCCTCATTCCTCTGACCAAAATAACTCTGCTGAATGAAGACTGTGTCTTCAAAAATCATCCATTTAAAAAATGCAAATTAAGGGGCACCTGGCTGTCTCAGTTGGTGTAGCATTTGACTTTTGATCTCGGGGTTGTAGGCCCGAGCCCCATGTTGGGTGGAGAGATTGCTTATAAAATCTTTTTCAAAAAGGCAAATGAGTTCCTGTGAAAGCTTCCTCATTAGTTCTTATATTCCACTAATATTCGACCAGGGCCCTGGGAAACTGAACACAGGATAGACCGATCTGGATGTGGATAAAGAAGAGAAGAGCCTAAATATTAGAGTCCTCTCGTCCCAAGATCCAGTAAAATAGATCAACTGAGGTATTGCAGTATGAGGGCCTTGATGAAAGAGAAGTATTGGGAAAGAAGATGGATTTTTTTTTTAAGTTAAAGCCAGTTAAAAATGTCCAAAGTCATTCCTCATTTTAAAATGTTCCAATGAATAATGCTAGTTCCCAACACCATAACAACATTCTACTTTGTCTTCTCTATGTCCTGGTCCAGGAGTTTTCAAACTCTATATTCTTATAATGATTAAAGACATCAAAAGGCTTTTTTGGGGATGTATTCATCCAGAGTTACCTATTATAAATGAAAACAGAAATGTTTAATACACAAGAATACACACACACACACACATACATGTACATATATATATATTCAGAAAAAAATATCAATAAGATCAGTGATGTGTTTATGTGCACATAAACACACATCCTATACACACTATAATATGATAATATCTCACAAGATGTAATAAAGTGAAATATAGTCCTAGCAAAAGAGTCAACTTTGTTTAACAGAAATATTTTTACACTGTCCCAGTTTTTAAATTTAAATTTGAATTATTTAAAATTAGATAAAATTTTGGGATGCCTGGGTAGCTCAGTTGATTAAGCTCTGCCTTCAGCTCAGGTCATGATCCCAGGGTCCTGCATCTGGCTCCTTGCTCAGTGGGGAGCCTGCTTCTCTCTCTCTCTGCCTCTGCCTATAACTCTGCCTGCTTATGCGCTCTCTCTCGCTCTCTCTCTCTCTCTCTGACAAAATCTTTTTTAAAAAAAAGATAATTTTTTTTAAATTAGATAAAATTGAGGCAGCTGGTAGCTCAGTCAGTTGAGTACTCAACTTGTGATTTCAGCTCAGGTCATGATTTTTTTTTTTAATTTTTAAATTTAATTTTTAAAGATTTTATTTATTTATTTGAGAGAGAGACAGTGAGAGAAAGCATGAGCGAGGAGAAGGTCAGAGAGAGAAGCAGACTCCCCATGGAGCTGGGAGCCCAATGTGGGACTTGATCCCGGGACTCCAGGATCATGACCTGAGCCGAAGGCAGTCGTCCAACCAACTGAGCCACCCAGGCATCCCAAGATTTTTTTTTTTAATGTGACAGACAGAGATCACAAGTAGGTAGGAGTGGGGGGTGGCAGTGGGGAGGGTAGGGCAAGGAGCAGGCTCCCTGATGAGCAGAAAGCCCCATGTGGGGCTCCATCCCAGGACCCTGAGACCCAAGGAAGAGGCTTAACCCACTGAGCCACCTAGGCATCCCAACTCAGGTTATGATTGCAGAGTCATGGGATTAAATCCTGAGTTGGGCTCCACACTCAGCATGGAGTCTGCTTGTCCCTTTCCCTTTGCTCCTCCCTGCCACTCATGCTCTCTCATTCTCAAATAAAATCTTTTTTTAAAAATAGATAAAATATAAATTTAACCCCTTGGTTACACTAGCCATGTCTCAAGTGTCAAAAGTCACATGTACCATACTAGTCATTACAGATTTATAGAGCCTTTCTTCCTCTTTCTGGGTCAGTATGACAAATTATCCACGTTGTATAAGTTTTCAAGTTTATTGAAACAAAATTCTTCATATTCTCTTGTTATCTCTTTAATCTCCATCAATTCTAACTTCTCATTCTTAATTTTGTTTGCACTGTTTTTTTTCTTTGCTCGGTCCTCAAAGATTTAATTTTCAACTTCACGAATTTTTGCTCTTTATCTGGATCTCCCTTCTTCCATTCACCTTTTCTTTCTAAGATTTTATTTATTTATTTTACACAGAGAGAGAAAGATCACAAGTAGGCAGAGAGGCAGGCAGAGAGTGTGGGAAGCAGGCTCCCTACTAAGCAGAGAGACTGATGTGGGGCTCAATCCCAGGACCCTGGGATCATAACCTGAGCAGAAGGTACATAAGCCTAACCCTCTGAGCCACCCAGATGCCCTTCCGTTCACTTTTAATGTGATTTTTCTAGCTTCATAATTTGGACATCTATCTCATCAATGTTGCTTCAGTTGACCAGAGTCAGTTTCTCTTATAACGAAAGAAACCTCATTGGTAAAATTACTTTAATCATTGTCACCTATTACAGAGATTATTTCGCTTACTACTGCAGTGTAATAAATTACCCCAAAATGTAGTGATTTAAAATAGCAGCAATCATGGGGTGCCTGGCAGGCTCAGTCAGTGGAAGCATCTGACTCTTGATCTCGGGGTTGTGAGTTTGAGCTGCACATTGGGTGTAGAGATTATTAAAAATAAAATCTGTAAAAAATAAAATAAAAGTAAAATAGCAGCAATCATGTTATCCTCTCTGCTGACTTCTATGAGTCAGAAATTTGGGGAGCCCCTGGTTGGACATTTATGGCTCAGAGTCTCAACACTGACAATCAGACAGTAGGCAGAGCCAGAACAGCAGGGGGCTGGAGCAGCTAAGGGCTGGACCAACCTTTCTCTCTCTAGTAACTGCAGAGCTTCTCTACACTGTCTCTATATATGGGCTACTCTGGAGTCCCTCACAGCTTGTTGGCCTCAGGGCAGACAGGCTACCTACAACATAGTAGGCCAGGGCTCCTGTGCAAGCATTCAAGGGAATTAGGCAGAAGTTGTCTCACTTTTTCCTGACCAAGCTTCCGAAGTCAGGCAACATCAATTTCACTGCATTATTGGTTTGTAGCAAGGGAGTTAAAAGCATACCCAGACTGGAAGATAGGGCACATAGATCTCAATCTCTTCTGAAGAGGAACATCAAGGTCATATTTTGGATAGCATGTGAGATGGAATATATTGTTGCAGCTACCATTGTTAAAATAGGGTACAATTTTAAAGAATAACACACGTACACAGTCCATCTTGATCTGAATACCACATTGCAGCATCAAAAACTTAAGATATACTTCTCTGGGTAAGCATTTTCATCCCCTCTACCTGGCCACATTTTCTAAGTGTTGATGTAAGGGGAAAGATTGCGCCAGAGAAAGGAATGAGATAACAAGTGGGTAGGGAAAGGCCCCCACTCCACAGGATTATTCCAGTCCATTGTTTCATTCTCTGTGCAGCTGAATGTCAATAGAATAACATTCCAAATACAGACCCAGCCTCTTGTCTATTCTAAGTCCTTTATTGTCCACCATCAATAGTATTTTATAGCTTTGGAATGGGACTACTCCCTCAGGGGAGAATCTAATAGGAGAAAGGGTTATGTCTACATGTAATGAATGCAACCTATACAACTTGACATGGAAAGCCTGGTTGAATTTAAGTCCTCCACTGATTTAATAACATACTAAACAGAAATTTGGAGGAAAAATAAGAATGGAAATAAGGGGAAAAAAGTTGCATGGCTGTTCAACAAACTAAATTGCTATAAGAAATGTTTGAGTATTGAATATTAATTATCTTTAATACTCTTTATTACAGTTTGAAAAAGAAACCCAAAGCATCAAATACAAAGAGCTAGCCCTAACAATAGGGCATGCTATCCCACTAAAAGAACAACACATCTTGCTGACTTTCTCACTCATCTTCCCATCTGATCTTCCTACTTCTGAAAACTTGTCTAACTGAGAATCCTCCCAGCAGTGGAATCTGTCCTAATGTGACCCCCATTAACTGAACAGTCTCCTAAGTTCTCTATCTCAATTTATCAACAACATTCAGAGGGCACTGAGAGACTTGGGTGTCTCCCTTTCATCTAGACCAGTGGTTCTCAAAGTGTATGGTCACTGATCACCGCAGCAATACCACCTAGGAACTTGTTTGAATGTAATTTCTTGAGCTCCACCCAGGTCTAATGAATCAGAAACTCTGCAGGTGACGCCAGCAATTTCTGTTTTAACAAACCATCCAGGTGATGCTGATGCACTCGAGTTTGAAAACACTGCTTATGGAGCCAGTAGCATCCATCAACAGAGAATTGATCAGTCCTGTATTTCAGGGCTGTAGGGCCATGGGACTAAGTGTATAAGGCCAATAGCTGCCTCTTTTCAGATTCTTTGCACCATGCTCCCAAGTGAGCAGGATTTGTGCCCTGTAATGTGTATATAATATGACAGGATGTAATACAGCTGGGTAGGATTCTATATGCAAAACCCACATTGCATGCACTTTTGATTTCAGTTCTTCCTACAGACCTGGATGACTTTCTGTCCACAGACTCTAGGAGTAAACAGCTAGTCTCATGAATTGGTATGCTTACTACTAGCAAGTCTTTACTAATTACCTACAGATTTATTTATTTATATTCTAGAAAGTAAATTTATTCCTAAGGCTTAGACACTTCTTTCTGACTGTGCAGGAAAAACAAAATGTCTTAATAGTGGTAACAATAGGATTGTTATTTAAACCATAGTCAATATACAGGACCATCTCCTACCTTCTAAATCCATATAAAAACTCATTCCTCCTCCTTATGATGCAGTTCTATAAAAGAAAATTGGAAAAAGTATACCTTACCATTTGCATCATAACCAAGAGACTGCATACTGATTTTTCATATGTCTGGATTCTGTTGTTTTAAAGCAATATGTTGGGATATCCAAAGACTTTACAATTTGTGACTAACATATTCAGCTTTGGTCTAGTAATGACTGTTTTTATTTTTTTTTTAATAAAAACAATCACAGAGCATTTATTGTCCTCTGGTAAAAACATAAAGGTAACCAAAACAATATGAACAGGGGCACCTGGGTGGCTCAGTGGATTAAGCCTCTGCCTTTGGCTTAGGTCATTGTCTCGGTGTTCTGGAGTATAGCCCCACATCGTGCTCTCTGCTCAATGGGGAGCTTGCTTCCCCCTCTCTCTATGCCTGCCACTCTGCCAACTTATGATCTCTCTCTCTCTCTCTCTCTCTCTGTGTCAAATAAATAAATAATCTTTTTAAAAAATGCAAACAGGGCACCTGGGTGGCTCAGTGGGTTAAGCCGCTGCCTTCGGCTCAGGTCATGATCTCAGGGTCCTGGGATAGAGTCCCACATCGGGCTCTCTGCTCAGCAGGGAGCCTGCTTCCTCCTCCCTCTCTCTCTACCTGCCTCTCTGCCTACTTGTGATCTCTCTCTGTCAAATAAATAAATAAAATCTTTTAAAAATAAATAAATAAATAAATAATGCAAGCAAATATTTTAGAACTACACTCCCAACAAAGGATATCTAAAACAAAACAAACAAACAAACAAACAAAAACTACATGGCCTTCTCAAGAATTTCTCACTTTATTGATCATTTCTAGCTGGAGACACTTTGTGAGCAGGGTAATATTAACTCCTTTTAGAATGATCTGACCCAGTTGTTTTCTTGACTTTGTTTCAGAATGAATCTCTTCAACATCATCTAACATGAGGTTCATGTAATCATCAAGACCAGTGATACAGCCCTCTATCCACATGTTCACCTGCTCATAAAGCCACACCTGAATTCGAGATCTATTCTGCAAGTCTCTGAAGATAAGGTTGATGGGCTAAATGATCACCTTCTGCACTTTTGGCCCTGGCCACGGTACACCATGATGGAAGCCAACTTTGTAAAGATCTTTTAGGTATGGATCTTCTCTCGGTCTTGGAAGAGAGACCAAATGTAATTTTAGATTAAGCCAGGAGGCACATTGGTTTTTTTACTACCTCACTATTCAAAGTGTAGTCCTAGACCAGAAGCATTGGGATTACCTGGGAGCCAGAATTTCATATCCCACCCTAGAGTTACTGAAGCAGAATCTGCCTGCTATCAAAAGCTCCAGGTGACCTATCTGCACAAAAAAGTTCAAGAAGCCCAGCAATGCTATACCAGGAGACAGAGGCTTTGCAGCAGGAGTGTTCTCTGCAAGGAAGTGGTAGGCAGCCTTCTCAAGATGTCCCCCAGTGACCCTCGCCTCCTGTTACTCACTCCCTTGTGTAATCCCCTCCACTTGAGTGTGAACTGGACCTATGAATTGCTTCTAAAAATAGACTATGGCAGGGACCCCTGGGTGGCTCAGTCAGTTAAGCCTCTACCTTCAACTCACATCATGACCCCAGGGTCCTGGAATCAAGTCCCTCATGGGGCTCCCTGCTCAGCAGGGAGACTGCTTCTCCCTCTCCCACTCCCCCTGCCTGTGTTCTTTCTCTCTGGCAAATAAATAAATAAAACCGCGTTTGAGATGATGTTATAAAAGACTGAGACATATCTTGCTCACACTCTCTCCCTGGCTCTCCTTGCCTGCTTACCCTGATCAAGCAAGCTGCAGGGCTGTGACCTGCCCTAGAGAGATTCATGGGATAAAGAAGTGAGGGTGGCCTTTGGCCAGCAGCCAGCAAGGAACAGTATCCTGCCAACAAGCACGTGCGTGAACCTGGAAGTAGATCTCTCCCCAGTTGAACCTTCAGACAACTTCAGCCACACCTAACACCTTGATTGTGAGATATTAAAGCAGAGAACCCAGCTAAACTGCATGCAGATTTCTCACCCACAGAGCTGTGAGATAACAAATGTTGTTTTAAGTCTTTAGGTTTTAGGGTAATTTGTTATTCAGCAATGGATGACTAATAATGAGCAGGAACCAGCAGATCAGAGATATTAAAAGTTCAGATATAATCCAGACTCCCCAGAAGTCACAGGGACCTAACAGACCGTTAGATAAACAAACACCTATAGGCAGAGTGAACACCTAAAGAAGATTATCACTGAATCCAAGATGAGTAGTGAGACTGAAAACTGGGATTGATTTCAACTTCACATACGTGAAGCAGCAGGGCCCATCCAGCACTCTACAATGAAGCTTTAAAGTAAATGGGGCTCCCCAGAGCTTCCCAAGATACACACACAAACACATGTGCACGCACACACAGAATATCTAATCAGCTTTTAATTTTTTTTAAAGATTTTGTTTATTTGTTAGAAAGAGAGAAAGCGCAAGCAGTGGGAGCGGCAGACAGAAGAAGAAGGCTCCACACTGAGCAAGGAGCCTGATGTGGGACTCAGTCCCAGGACTCTGGGATTGTGACCTGAGCCAAAGGCAGACACTTAACAGCTGAGCCACCCAGGCATCCCTCTAATCAGCCTTTAATGCTTCATACAAATATAAACAAATAACAATGGATCACTAAACTTTTAAGGGAAGATTCTACCATGATGGTAAGAAAACAGAAACTATGAAATAATACACGAAACAATTGTCTTTATTATTGGAGAGATAAGAGAAGACAGAGCATCCATGAGATGGATGACAGTGGGATGCTACAAAAAAGCAACACAAAATATGTAAGAGTTCTTGAAAATTAAAGGCAACTTACAAAATAGAAGAAGTATTAGAAAAGTTAGAAATTGGGGGCCTGGGTGGCTCAGTCGTTGAGCGTCTGCCTTCCGCTTGGGTCATAATCCCAGGTTCCTGGGATCCAGTCCTGCATCAGGCTCCCTGCTTGGCAGGAAGCCTGGTTCTCCCTCTCCCACTCCCCCTGCTTGTGTTCCCTCTCTCACTGTAACTCTCTCTGTCAAATAAATAAAATATTTTTTTAAAAAAGTTAGAAATCGAGGAAATCACCATCAAGCAGAACATAAAGACAAAAGATGGACATTAGAAAGTATTATTTACTTATTTTAAAATATTTTTAAAGTTTTATTTATTTAAGTAATCTCTACATCCCACGTAGAGCCTGAACTCATGACTCTGAAATCAAGAGATGCAGGTCCACTGACTGAGTCAGCCAGGTGTCCCTGAAGTGATTATTTTTTAAACTTAAAGATTAATCCAAGAGAGGAGTTCCAGAATGAAAAGTATCAAGGAAATAATTGAAAAGAGTTCCCTGGAATGAAATGAAAGGGTTTCCAAATTAGAATACACACATATTATCCTGTGCAACTACTGAGAAAAAAAAAAAAAAAAACTTCAAGGCATGTCAAGATGAAATGTCAAAACATCAGGGATAAAGAGAAGATCATAAAAATATCCAGAAAGAAAGATCAGATCACATACAAAACAATAGAAATCTAAATGTCATCAGAATTCTTAACAGTATCACTGAATGCCTCAGGAATGCCTTCCAAATTTTGAGATAAAAATACTTTATCTCAAAACTCAATCAAACCATTAGTCAAATTCAAAGGTAGGATAAAGATATTTTCAGACAAGTAAGTGTTCAAAAAACTCCCCTTCTATATACCTTTTCTTAGAAGGTCACTAAAGCGATATAACATAGACTGGGAGAATAGAGGGAAGAGAAATGTGCATGTTTATGTGTGTGTGAGTGCAGAAGCATGTGGGTGGGCTAACACACCTACACATATGAGAGGTACTGGAAAAAGGGATGTGTGTGACAAGGAAGTGTTACTTAAATTCCCATCTTCCATAATAGCAAGTCAATACTAATACCTAAAACTTAAGAATAAAAAAATAGCATTTTTAAGGATCTCATGAAGGAGGGGGCAGGAAACCACTGTTACTCATCATAAGACTTATGGTACCATTTGACTTCTTAAATTGTGTGAATTTATGAGTTTGATGAAAATAAAGATTACTTTGAAAACAAAAACTGGGGGTACCTCGGTGGCTCAGTCTGTTGAGCATCTGCCTTCAGCTCAGGTCATGATCTCAGGTCCTGGGATCAAGCCTCATACCCAGCTCCACACTCAGCTGGGAGTCTGCTTCTCCCTCTGCCTCTGCCCCTCCCCACCATTCATGCTGTCTCTCTCATTCTCTCTCAAATGAATAAATAAAATCTAAAAAATTAAAAGCAAAAACCAGGGTGCCTTGTAGCTCAGTCAGCTAAGCAACTGACTCTCAATTTCAGCTCAGGTCATGATCTCCCAGTCCTGAAATTTGGGATCCACACTGGGCAAGCATCTGCTTGAGTTTCTCTCTCTCCCTCTCCCTCTGTCTTTCCCTTCCCCCTCCACCCCTGCTTCAAGGAGAGTACACACTCATGTACACATGTGTGCTCTCTCGCTCTCTCTCTAAAAAAAAAAAAAAGGTGAAAACTGTCCAAGCCCCCTTAAATACCACAATCTAAAAAATAATAGAAAATGTCTACAGCTGCAATACAGCTGCTTTTAGGTGTCTGACCTGCTTTCTCACTGGTCCCATGTCTGGTCAGGATATTACTAATAAAACTGTCTTTTTCTCTCTTCCAAATTAAAAGAAAGAAGAATATTTTGAACCTATAATTGCATTTCTAGGACTCTCTGCTAAGAAAATAATCCTAAATATACAAAAATCTTTATGTGAAACAATATATAGCACTGTTTATATACTATTACAAAATTGGCAAAATTAACCCAACCAAAAGGAAATTCCCCTTGGCCTTTAAAAAAGAATGTTTATGAAGATGAGGCCAGAATGTGAAAATGTTGATTATCTAACATTGAGTGAAAAAATCAGTATGAAAAACTGCATATGAAGTAATACTAACAATTAAAAATTAATGATTTTTTAATTTTAATTTGCATTAAGAAAAGATTGGAAGAATACACCAAATTGTTAAAAAATGGTTTTGTTTTGATGATGATAGTATAGATGATATTTTTTCCTTTTATTTTGTGTATTATGAAAAAATTTTAAATTTTTTGTATAATTTTATAATGAAAATACTTGAAAAATGAATTAAAATTAATATTTATGTTAAAAATGTCTTTGGAGTTTACCATGTTGATGCTGTTAACTTGACCTTAATGTTTTTATCCAGTGAATTTTTTTAATGGCAATCATTTCAAACTTACAGATTGTTGCCTCTTTGACAAATGGATACAAACATTTAACCACAATTACCCCAATACTGATAAATTTTCAGCAAGAAAGTATTAACTAGAGAAATCCATCACGCCAACATGACTTGAATGATTTATTATTAAACAAATCAATAAATGATCAGTTTTTTATATTATGAAGTTAAACTATTTCAAATAGTTTCCATTTTGATTTTGGTTTGGAATTATTTCATAAACATCAAGCTTTTTCCTAAAATTTTTATTAAAAAAAAGAGCTGATTCATTGATCAATTTTTCTTCTTTCTTCTTTTATTTTTCCTTCCTTTTTGGTCAATCAAAGCTTCAACCATTAAGCTTTCTTTTCTTTTTTTTAGATTTTATTTATTTATTTGACAGAGAGGAAGAGAGCACAAGCAGAGGGAGCTGCAGAGGGAGAGGGAGAAGCAGACTCCCTGCTCATCACCATGGGATCACAGGACCCTGAGATCATGACGTGAGCCAAAGGCAGATGCTTAACTGACCAAGCCATTCAGGCTCCCCACATTAAGCTTTCTTTCAAGAACTTATTTCTTCCACGTCCATTTGCCTTATCAAATTTTTCAGATTTTCAATTTGCCAGGATTTAATTCTGTTATTTTTGAGTCAACAACAAATCTTACCATGTTCAATTTTAGCCATTTTAAGTTTTATTTTTACTATAATATTCATTATGAATTTGATTTTTTAAAGCCTGTTGTTTTCTGTTTTAAAAAAAAAAATCTAACTCAGGAAAATATGTGATAAATTCTCCTCAGATATTTCAGGATTTGTACAAGGTTCACAACTGGGCTACTCCACTGTTGAACAAATGTCCCAATCATTTTTCCCATTTTGAACCGAGTCTCCAAGCTGCTGATCAAGAAAAAGATAAAGGCCTAGTCAAAATATCTTACTCCATAAATAACTAGAAATGACAGGATAATATTTATCATTAGCACTTTTAGATGCCCACTTTATATCAGGCACTATAGTAAGTCCTCAGGATGAAAAGATACTAGTCTCTACTCAGACAACTCTAGGGCCTCTAATGAAGGAGAAGAACTATTACAGTCTTCATAATATGTTCATTAAATTGCGTATACTTTAAAAAAATTTTTTTAGATTTATTTATTTATTTTAGAGAGGAAGAGAGGACGGAGAGGGGAAGAGAGAGAATCTCCAGCAGTCTCCCCACTGAGTATGGGAGCTCCATGTGGGGCTTGATCTCACAACTTCCAAACCATGACCTGAGCTGAAATCAAGAGTCTGATGTGCAACCAACTGAACTACCCAGATGCCCCTAAATTCAATATACTTAATGCATTGGTTAAATTGGATGTATTTAATCGTTTGCCACAGTTGATATTTAAGACTTTGCCAGTAAGCAGATAACTACAACGCTGCATCATCTCTAACTACTTCCCTGGTCCACCTGGTTTTTCTCTGTCCTGACATCAAGGCTCTAACCTAGCCCTCACCCACAATATTCCATTCTGAGTGATTCTTTTTAATCTAAAACTATGTTGCCTCCCTGCATAAAGCCCTCCAATACTGTTCATTTCATATAGAATAAAACCAAGGTTCCCATGACTTAGAAGATCTAACCCGACCCAGCCCCTGCCTCTGTCTCCAGCCTCATCTCCCACTACCCTCTCCCTGACTATCCTTGCATTCCTGCTTCATTGTCCTCCTATCTTTTCCTCTATCCTCCCAGCTCAGAGCCTTTACATTTGCTTCCTTCTTGCTTGGGATGATTTTCCCTCAGATCATCACATGGAGCCACATTTTATCCACACTTTATCTCTATTTCCTTCTGGAGACTTCCTTGATCCCCATTTAATGTCTTTTGCTCCTTGTTCCGCAGTTCTTGTCACTATCTGAAATTGTTTTATTCGTTTACTTTATTGTCACCTCTACTAAAATATGGGATACATGGAAGCAGGGACCCTGTCCATCATGGTCACTGGTGAATTCCATTTGCCTGACACGTGGCTATTCCAAAATAAATATTTGTGAATTGAATGAATAAATGATGTGTAGGAAGAGCTGAAATAGAGGAATGAGACACATGTCATGGAAGAGTCCGAAATGTCATCACTAAAGAGATGGATTTTGTTTGGATAATGAGTAGAAATTCATACGGTAGAGGGCAGGCAGTTGAGAAGGGGGCCTCGTGGAAGGATGGAGAAGAAATGAAGCTACGAAAGATCCCAGAAGATAAGTCTGTGTGGAGATGACCAAAGCAGAAAGAAGGAGCAGGTGTACTGAGGAAGGAGATCAATATGGTTGAAACCTGAGTTGTAGCTTTGCGCAGTGGTAGTATCGTAGCCAATGAGGTTTATTATTGCTAATTGAAACCTGAGTTGTTTCATTCCTGTCTGACAAAGACACTGCTCAGCAGAATAATGGCCCCCCAAATATGTCCGTATTCTGTAACGAGATTCCCCAGAATCTGTGATTATCTTATGCTAAATTATGAGGGAGTATTAAGGTGCAGATGGAATAAGGCCGGCTGACCCTAAACTAAAGAGATTAGCCTGGGGGGCCCAATGTAATCACGGACATGCTCTTTAAATGGAAAAGAGCAGGACAGAAAGTCAGTGTCCATGTGATGCAGGCTGAGAAAGACCACAGAGGCCATTGCTGACTTTGAAGATGGAAGGGCAGCCACAAAACAAGGAATTTGGGCAACCTCTAGAAGCTGGGAAAGGATTTTTCCCTAGAGCCTCCGGAAAAGAATACAACTCTACAGATGCCTGGATGTTAGCCCAGAGAACTCCATTGTGGACTTCTAGCCTCCAGACCTATAAATTAATACATTTGGGTTGCAATTTGATGCTAAATTTGTGGTACCTTCTTATAGAAGCAATAGAGAACAAATACAGACACCACAAAGTCACTCAGGTAGAATGAGGAAAGGAAAAACAAAGCTCCCAGCTAGTTTTGAGTGTACGGACTGGTAAAAGTTTTGGTAAGCAGTAGAAAGGCTGCATTCTACTCTTGGAATGCTGACTACACACAGTTCATCTTTGCCCAAAATGTGAAAACCTGAAGAACTGAGAAATCTTTAACAGGGAAAGAATGGGTAAACGAGATGGGAAAGGAGCCCGCTGTGTGATCCCCACTATTTCCCTCGTCATCCTTTCAAGATTAAGAGATAATTGATTACATGAATCTCTTAAACACTCTTAGAAATTCTATAAAAATCTATTAGGTACCAAGTCTTCTGATGTTCTCTGGATTTTTTTTTTTTTTTTTTTTAACTAGAGAGGAAATGGATGCATTCATTTAAAAGAGGGGGGAAAATCTCTGAAGAATGTTTTATTTTCTCAGGAAGTTGGGCAAGCTGTGAATAATCACCCTTGTGGTTAGCATTCATTCTTACAGAGTCGATCCTTGCAGGTCAACCAAATCCCTTTCTTTTGCTTTATAAATTGAGCTGAAATAGTTGTTGCTGACCTGAGAGTGCTGGCTGCCTGCCGGAAAGTGCTGCCCCGCAGGCCCTGCGTAATGAGACAATCCACAGGGCTGATCTCAGCATAAATAAAAGTTCAAGCTGGGACTTAAATTTTTAACACATTTGCAGTATGAAAGCAAAATAGCCAGAGGAACCACAATGGAATGACATCATTCAAATCACTGAATAAGCGTTTAATCATTCAAAGAACCAATATCATAAAAGACTTGTCATTATGACAGCATGGCCCATAGCTGCCTAGGATGGATATATCCTTCTTACTTTATACCCAGGACAAAACATAAGGATACCATTACATTTGGTGTTTAGTTTTGCTTTATTGGAGTGCTTTGTTTGGGGGCGAAGAAAGGTGAGAAGATGTTTGGTTTTCCTTTGTGGAAAAAGTTTTTTGCATGTAAAAGATGGAAGGAAGGAAGGAAGGAGCAAATGATAAACACCCACACGCACACACACACCCTCCCCATTTCTTCTGGATTAATATCAAAGTCAGGTCATTACCTCGCCACTCTTTGATGAGCTAGATTTAGAAATGTCTCATAGCATTGTTAATATTTGTAATATGAATACATAAACTTCAAAAGGCAAAAAATTTAGTCTCATAAAATATTTATTAGGTTGCTGGTGTGTACACCTAACTAACCCTTTGGAAGCATTGTTTAACAAAAGTGAAAAAGTATTACATGGTGTGAAACTAAACGTATTCTATTTTAGAGTCTTTATTATTTGTGGTTATATATTCATGACTGTGCCACACTATTAGATTTTCCTTCTTAAAATTAATGACCTGTCCTAGGAAAAATGAAGGAATAAGTAAGCCAGGGCAAAACATCTTAAACCAGATGTTAGCAGGTTGAGCAATAATTTTGTACTTCATCTTAAGTATATTTTTAAAAATACATAAGCATGCAAATTTCAAAATGACTTTACTGGATTGCAAAAACATTTGTTCATTAACACTCTTTGTTAACCGCCACAACTGTTCTAACACCTTAGGAGTACATTCCCCTTAAATCTAGCAGAAAAGGTCAGAAGAGTGTGCCTGGGTGGCTTTTTACTTTAAAATTAAAAAGTATTTTTTAAAAAGGAGTACTTAAAAAAAATGGGCGAAATGAAGTACTAAAGAACAGGAGTTTTTCGGGTGAGGCTGAGTTTTGAAGGGCCACAAACTATTGTAATATCTGTATTTTTGCTCCTTAAAAAACGATTTTCACTTCCAGGGTTGGGGGGAATCGCCCCTCTGAGACTTCATCATGTAAAGAATGCAAAACCAAAACAAGTAAGGGCTGGAGTGTCCAGAGAGGGGTAGACGGGAAGAGAGAAGCAGTGGGGAAAGGAGGATACAAAAACTCTTTGAATGTGGGCAGTTGTCCCTCTGACCCCAGATATTATATAAGCCAATATGTACGCACAGCAGATTTTCCCCAAGAGTGGCGCTATTGACATTTTGGTCTAGATAATCCTGTTGTAGAGGGCTGTCCTGTGTGTTATAGGGTTTTATCCCTGGCTTTTACCCACTAGATGCCAATACCAAACCTCCCAGTCCCCAGTTGTGACAACCAAAACAGTCTCCAGACATTGACGAATGTCCCCTTGGGGGTGGGAAGAGAGAGCAAAATTGCCCTACTGAGAACCACTAGTGATTCACAAACTGACAGCAGAAAGGAGAACTAGAGCTCTGGGGGTTTGGAGTAGGAGAGAGAGTAACTGCTGTGGGGGACGTTAAATGACAAACGGAGACAGCAGAACAGTACTGTATTAGTTTCTTATTGTTGCTGTAACAAATTACCACAAACTTAGTGCTTTAACACAATGCATATTTATTATCTTACAGATCTGTAAGTCAGAAGTCCAACAAAGGTCTCACTGCACTAAAATCTAAATATTAGCAGGGCTACATTCCTCTCTGGAGGATCTTGGGTAGAATCTGTTTTCTTGCCTTTCCTGAAAGCTCTAGGAGGCTGTCCACATTCTTTAGATTGTCCCCCTCTTCCCTCTTCAAATTTTGAATTTGTTAAGTCAAATCCTTCTTATGTGCCCATCTCTCTGACCCTCACGCTCTTCTGCATCCCTGTCATATTTAAAGGACTCTTGTGATTACATTGAGCCCACCAGATAATCTCCCCATTTCAAGGTTGGCTGCTTAGCAAACTTAATTCCACCTGGAACCTTAGTTCCCCTTTGCTTTGTAACTTACTATATAAATATCACAGGATTCAGGTATAAATATCACAGGATTCGGGACATGGACACCTTCAGAGGGGCCATTGTTCTGCCTACCACAAACACATATGGGACAATCCCATTAATTTTCATATTACTGACTTTTGCCATAGGAACAAAACAAAACAAAACCCTGCTTTGGAGGAAGAAGCAAGAATGGAACACACTATTAGTTCCTTCCGTTTCCAATGAGAGGCACCTGCAATATTCTTCATTTCTTTCTAAAACATCGGAGGTTATTTTGTGGAAGGTAATAATATATAGTCCTTAGGTGAACTTGTTTTGTTTAAGATGTACGCTTCAGCTCATGAAATTGCAAGGGAAGACAGGAGCTTCCAGATATCATTTGGTATAGCAGTTGATACAAATGACTGGAATTTCACTGTGTGATTTCTTTGTTTATTAAACCCCTGTTTATTTAGTCCTATTTTATAGGCACTTTCACAATAGCTATTATTAAAACCTGCCTCCTGTGACTAACTCACAACATCCCTTGAAAAGTCTTCTATATCCATAATAACGTCTGATGTTTCCATTTAGTTGTGAGTTTTCAGGTCCATAAATGCACCACATTATAAGGAGATCAAGGGCTCTAAGCCATGTTCCTTTACAACCATTTGTAGTCTATTGGCTTTGGGTTAATATGGCTTGTAGAGGTTCTCACCAACTCTCAACTCAAAATTAACCTCTCCATTTACAGCAACTTTAAGAAACAGGAATAGACTCCACTGACTAATCCACTGACTAATAACTAGTATTGCAGTGCCAGATAAACAAGGGATCAGAAACTCTGTCTCTGCCCAGTTTCCAAAAGGAGGAAATATGAGACAGTCTTTGGCGCAAGGAAGCAACAGCCAATGCATTTCTGAACCCGCTAGATAGTTGAGGGTGAGAAGACAGATCTGGGTCTCATACCCCTTCACGACTTTTTGGAAGCCCACTTCCCTCCCTCACTCTCTCCCTCTCTTTCCTTTCCCTTTTTTTTTTTTTTTTTTTTGCCTTTCCTCCCCTTCCACTGATATTTATTGAACACCATAATAGACAAAACAGACAAGAAAACTAACTGCACTAGACTTATGACTTCTGGCGGTGAAGGTGGTCAGATAAAGAGTAAATAAATAAGTGAAACATGGGGACTGGCAGATGGTGCTCTTATGGGGATAAAATAAATGGAGAAAGGAAGAAGAGGGAATGCCAAGGGCAAGGATGGGGGAATTTTAAATTTTAAATAAAGGGTCTAGGAAGGTCCCACTGAGAAGGTGACATTTGAGCAAAGACTCAATGGAGGTGAGGGAGCGAGTCATGTCTTTGGAGGAAGATCATTCCAGGCAGAGAGAATAGCCACTGCAAAGAGCCTAAAGTTGGAGCACGGGTAATTGTATTCCAAGACAGCAAGGAGGTCAATGTAGCTGCAAAGGCAGGAAGAAGGAAAAACAGTGGGAAATGAACTCGGGGAGGTAACTATGCCCCTCAGTTCCTGGTAAGAGTGAGACTCAAAGGCAGTGAAGGTGTTCCTCTGTCTTGGGGGACCATTTTGAAAATCGTGGGGTGTTATTGTCACAATGATGGCAGGGGTGCTACCTGTATTTCATGACTACCTGCATTTCAAGACTGCCAGAAATCCTGCAACTATGTGGGACAGTCCGACTCAGTGGGGAATTGTCCTGTGTTTAACACAACTTCCAAATGTATCGTCACAGTGAAAGGAGGAAAGAATGTTTTATTATATGAGCCTAGAACTACATTTCACATATAAACACAAACTACTTTTGGTATGATTTTAATATATACCATATTCTCTAGGAGTGTGACTACTTTGCAAATGAAGGTAAGGTTGTTTATCTAGTTTGGAACTTTGCTAAGATTTTTTAAACCGTTCAGAAATCAGATCATTGGTGTGCTGGGTGGCTCAGTCAATAAGCCTCTGCCTTCGGCTCAGGTCATTATCCCTGGACCTGGAATGGAGCCCCGCATCAGGCTCCCTGCTCAGCAGGAAGCCTGCTTCTCTCTCTCCCACTCCGCCTGCTTGTGTTCCCTTTCTCACTGTGTCTCTTTAACTTATAAATAAATAAACGAATAAATAAATAAATAAATACATAAATTTTAAAATCTTAAAAAAAAAAGAAATCATATCATCGATGGCAACACCATTTATGATATTCGAGTTGCTGATAACATACACACCTGTATCAGGCTGTATTTACAGTTATTCTGCAGACAAGTATAAACACTATTTATCACTTCATTAGATCATCTGTACTAGTTATATGCAGAAATTTACATATTTAAATACATATTGTTTTGTTATAGATTACTTTTATATTTCCTTTATATTACAGTTTGGGCATTATATTGATTTTTCTGAAATTATATTTGTAGATTAGTTGTTATATATACATTTATTATGAAAGTAAAGAGGGCATTATAAATTTTTATTATAAAAAGAGGGTGTTGGGAGCGCCTGGGTGGCTCAGTTGGTTAGGTGTCAGACTCTTGATTTTGGCTCAGGTCATGACCTCAGAGTCATGAGATTGAGCCCTGTGCTCAATTGCACTGGGCTCCACACCAGGTGTGGAGCCTATCTGAGATTCTCTCTCTCAATCTTCCCCTCCCTACTCGCATACATGTGTTTGCTTTCTCTCTCAAAAAAAAAAAAAAAAAATTAAAAAAGAGGGTGTTGACCCCAAAAACAAATAATCTAATTAAAAATGGGCAGAGGGGGTGCCTGGGTGGTTCAGTCATTAAGCATCTGCCTTTGGCTTAGGTCAAGATCCCAAGGCCCTGGGATGGAGCTCCGCATTAGGCTCCCTGCTCAGTGGGAAGCCTGCTTCTCCCTCTCCCACTCCCCCTGCTTGTGTTCCCTCTCTCGCTGTGTCTCTCTTGTCAAATAAATAAATAAAATATATTTTTTAAAAATGGGCAGAGAACATGAATAGACATTTTTCCAAAGAAGACATACAGATAGCAAACAGACACATGAGAAGATGCTCAACATCACTTATCATCAAGGAAATGCAAATCAAAGCTACAAGGAGATGTCACCTCAACACCTGTCAGGATGGCTGATATGAACAACACAAGAAAGAGGTGTTGGCAAGGATGTGGAGAAAGGGGAACGCTCTTACATTGTTGGTGGGAATGCATACTGGTGTGGCCACTCTGGGAAACAGTATGGAGGCTCCTCAAAAAGTTAAAAATAGAACTACCCTATGATCTAGCAATTGCACTACTTGGTATTTACCCAAAGAATACAAAAATGTTAATTCAAAGGGAAACATGCACTCCTGTGTTTACAGCAACATTAGTTACAATAGCCAAATTATGGAAACAATCCAAGTGTCCATTGACTGATTAATAGAGAAAGATGATGTGTTTTATGTATATGGAGATATACAGAGAGATATATGTATATATCCATCTATATATATATAATGGAATATATTACTCATCCATAAAAAAGAATGAAATTTGCAATGACATGGATGGAGCTAGAGAGTATTATGCTGAGTTAAGTAAGTCATCAGAGGGGTACCTGGGTGGCTCAGTGGGTTAAAGCCCCTGCCTTCAGCTCAAGTCATGATCCCAGTGTCCTGGGATCAAAACCCGCATCCAGCTTTCTGCTCAGCGGGGAGCCTGCTTCCTCCTCTCTCTCTGCCTGCCTCTCTGCCTACTTGTGATCTCTGTCTGTCAAATAAATAAAATCTTTAAAAAAAATAAGTCATCAGAGAAAAACAAATAACATATGATTTCACTCATATGTGGAATTTAAGAAACAAAACAAATGAGCAAAGGTGAAAAAAAGAAAGAGAGAGAGAGAGGCAAACCAAGAAACAAACTTAACTATGGAGAACAAACCGATGGTTCCGGGGGCAGGAGGGGTGGGTGAAATAGGTGGTGGGGATTAAGGAGTGCAGTCGTGATGAGCACTGGGTGTTGTATGGAAGTGATGAATCACTACAGTGTACACCTGAAACTAATATTACACTGTATGTTAACTAACTGGATTTTAAATTTTAAAAAGAAAGGATTGGGTCCTTTGAACCTCAAGATAGGGTGGAAACTGCTAGTGTAGGAATCTTGTAGGCCTTTTGTCCTTTTTTTTTTTTTTCCTTATTTTATCCTTTACTCTGAGGTTGAAAGACACCGGGGAGTTTTAAGCAGGAGTACCATGATCTAACAAATTTTAGAAGTGTCACTCTTGCTACTTTGTAGGGAATAGATTTTAGGAAATCCCAAACCAAAGTGTAGAAGGTTTATCAGGACTGTCCTTCTACACTACTTGGTGGATCCCTACATTTTTATCACTATAGCCCACCAAGGCTATCAGAGTGCTGCTCTGCCTCTCTACATCTCGGCTACCCCTTCCTACATACCCCTTCCTGAATGCCACACACCTTCTCCAGACTCCTCATGTTCTCCTGGATCTGGGTTCTCTAAGTTTTCACTGCTTTTAGCTCCAAAGCCTGCATATACATGAATATAGATAAAGTATATATATACTTTATATACTTACATTACATACTTATATGTGTGTGGATATATACTTTATTCACTTTATATATGTGTGTGTATATAATTATATATAAAATTTATTCTACTTTTCTAGTTGTCCTCAGAGAGAGAACTTGTCCAGATTACCTATTCCACCGATTATAGATCCCACCGTTATTAAAGGTGGAATTTCTATGACTTTTATGATTAAAAAAAAATCTCAAAGAAAAGAAACCAAATGATAACATGGTTTTAAGTGGTAGAATTCAGGTAATTTTAAAATTATTTTTTGTATTTTCAAATTTCCTGTAATTAAAAAAAAAAGGCCTCTTGCTTCTTAGCCTTATGGTCAAGAAGTTTGAAAGTCTGGGTGCCTCAGTGGCTCAGTGCATTGAGCACCTGACTCTTGATTTCAGCTCGGGTTGTGATCTCAGAGCCATGATCTCAGGGTCATGGGATTGAGCCCCTCTTTGGGCTCCGTATTCAATGGGGATTCTGCTTAAGATTCTTTCTCTCCCTCTCCCTGTAACTTTTCCATCCCCCAATCCCCCACTTGCTCTCTCTCTCTCTCTTTCTCTCTAAAATAAATAAATAAAAATCTTAAAAAAGAAGAAGAAGAAGAAGAAGTTTGAAAGTCTAAAGGCACTTGGCTGGCTAAGTCAGTAGAGCCTGTGACTCTTAGTCTCAGGTCATGAGTTTGAGCTTCACCCATGTTAGGTGAAGAGATTACACTAAAAAAAAAAAAAAAAGTCCCATACATTCTAAGCATATTTAGAAATAGAAATAATTTGTACAGGGAGTCTAGACTGTGGTTTTTATAGTCAATTTTAATGTACATTTTATTTTTTTTAAGATTTTATTTATTTATTTGACAGAGATCACAACTAGGTAGAAGGGTAGGCAGAGTGTGGGGGGAAGCAGGCTACCCACTGTGCAGAGAGACCCATGTAGGGCTCAATCCCAGGACCCTGGGATCATGACCTGAGCCGAAGGCAGAGGCTTTAACCTACTGAGCCACCCAGGCACCCCTAATGTACATTTTAAACATTCTTTTTAAATGATGTGAAAAACTTAAAGTAACTTAGTATTCCTTGGAGTACTCTGAACACTTGATTAGCCAAGAAGTCGAATATATGTTTACTACTTATTTAAAATTAAAAGTGATTTAATGAAAGCTTGTTAAGAACACTGTCATTTATTTTAAGATATATGAGATTTTGGAAACATACTTCACCTAGAAATTACAATTTAATTGACTATTAAAAAAATCACTGGGGGCGCCTAGCTGGCTCAGTTGGAAGAGCACAAGACTCAATCTCAGAATCATGAGTTTGGGCCCCATTTTCGTTGAAGAGATTGCTTAAATAAGTAAAACTTTTAAAAAAAGAAAATTATTGTATATAGAAGAGACTACATGTAATTAAATAATTATATTTCCACTACAGACTCGAATGTGTTTTGAAAAATCACATTTAAATATTTATCTAAAACTGGTTCAGTTTTAAGAACAGTTCCAAAACACTGAAGACTAAGTAAGTCATGTAAAACTGTTCCTTGATTCTATTAGCCTTGAAATGTTGGCCAAAGAAATTATTGATAATGAAAATGCTTTCAAGAAAAAAAATGGAGAGAAGATAATGGAGATCAAGCACTGTAATTTTCTGAGACAGACACTGTTGGTGCTCAGCCAGAATACTGAAGATTTTTTTTTTTTGAGATTTTATTTATTTATTTGACAGACAGAGATCACAAGTTGGCAGAGAGGCAGGCAGAGAGAGGGGGTGGCAGGCTCCCTGCTGAGCAGAGAGCCCGATGTGGGGCTCAATCCCAGGACCCTGGGATCATGACCTGAGCCGAAGGCAGAGGCTTAACCCACTGAGCCACCCAGGCGCCCTGAGGATTTTTTTTTTTTACTGATCCTATGTTGCCCTCCTCAGCTTCTGTGTGCTTTTGTTTCTAAGGGCCCGCACCTGTATCCTAGAGTTACAGGTGCCACTTGCCTGCTAGGTGACATTCTAGTGCCTGGGAGTTTACACTCTCCCCAGGTGACCCCAAGCCCATGAGAGACTGGTGCAGGAATGTGTAAAAATCCAGTTTCTTTGCCATGTGTTAGGACAAACTCTGAGGCATAACTTGCACACCAGTATTCCCCAAGAGGATTTCCGTGATAACCACGAACACCAGAATCCCTGATGTGGGATCAGTTTCTATAGATGTCATTATTTCAAATGACAACTTTTCTAGGCAAAAAAATATTAGTGTAATTTTTTTTCTAGATCATGTCAAAATGCAACAGGATTTACTTTTAGTCACAAATCAAATATGGCATACTTTAAAATTAAATAGTCTTGTTATATTCAGAAATGTTATTAATTTACTAAGGAATTACTGGGGACTGGGGGGGGTAAATGAGCACAAATAGTATACACTTAGGACCATTTTTATATGATGATATATAAACTGAAATTCCAGACCTAGGGTCTGCAGAAAAAAAGCCCAGGTGGAGAACCAAATTATTGATTAAGTGGTTGCTCAGGGGAAATGTAGAATTAGAGGGCCAGAAATTGGCTCTTTTTAAAAAAAAAAAAAACATGTGATGTATCATTTGCTTCAGGTCCGTAAATCATCAGTCTTAAACAATTCACAGCACTCACCAGAGCACATACTATCCCCAATGTCACCAGCCACCCTATCCCTCCCCACCCCTACCCTGCAACCCTCAGTTTGTTTCCTGAGATTGAGTCTCTTATGGTTTGTTTCCCTCTCCAGTCCCATCTTGTTTCATTTTTTTTCCCTCCCCTCCCCCTACAACCCCCCACCCTGCCTCTCAAATTCCTCATATCAGAGAGATTATATGATAATTATCTTTCTCTGATTGACTTGTTTCACTTAGCATAATACCCTCTAGCTCCATTCACATCTTTGCAAATGGCAAGATTTCAGGTTTTTTTGATGACTGCTGAGTATTCTGTTATATATATATATGCACATACTCCATCATCTTTATCTATTCATCTATTGATGGAGATCAAGGTTCCTTCTATAGTTTGGCTATTGTGGACATTGCTGCTATAAACATTCTGGTACACATGCCCCTTTGGATTACTACATTTATATCTTTAGGGTAAATACCCAGTAGTGTGATTGCTGGGTCATAGGGTAGCTCTATTTTCAACTTTTTGAGGAACCTCCATACTGTTTTCCAGAGTGGCTGCACCAGCTTACATTCCCACCAACAGGGTAGGAGAGTTCCCCTTTTGCCACCTCCTCACCAACATCTGTCATTTTCTGACTTGTTAATTTTAGCCATTCTGACTGGTGTGTGATGTATCTCACTGTGGTTTTGATTTGGATTTCCCTGATGTTGAGTGATGTGGAGCAATTTTTCGTGTGTCTGTTGGCCATTTGGATGTCCCCTTTGCAGAAATGTCTGTTCTCGTCTTCTGCCCATTTCTTGATTGGATTATTTGTTCTTTGGGTGTTGAGTTTGATAAGTTCCTTGCTAGGGAGAGAAGGCCTCCTCTGTGTGTCTTGCATGAACCCTGGGGACTTTATGGATCCTCCTTTATGCCTTAATTGTACCTGCTCCTACATATTACTTCCTGCCTTAGTATTGGAAAACACTCTGGGGACTAATAAGTCTCATTTCTTGGGGTGCCTGGATGGCTCATGGGTTAAGCCTCTGCCTTCGGCTCGGGTCATGATCTCAGGGTCCTGGAATCAGGCCCCACATAGGGCTCTCTGTGGATTTTGGATACTAGCCCTTTATCTGATATGTCATTTGTGAATATCCTCTCCCATTCTGTCGTTGTCTTCTGGTTTTATTGACTATTTCCTTTGCTGTGCAAAAGCTTTTGATTTTGTTGAAGTCCCAATAGTTCATTTTTTTTTAAGATTTTATTTATTTATTTGACAGAGAGAAATCACAAGTAGATGGAGAGGCAGGCAGAGAGAGAGAGAGAAGGAAGCAGGCTCCCTGCCAAGAAGAGAGCCCGATGCGGGACTCGATCCCAGGACCCTGAGATCATGACCTGAGCCGAAGGCAGCAGCTTAACCCACTGAGCCACCCAGGCGCCCCCCCAATAGTTCATTTTTGCCCTTGCTTCCCTTGCATTTGACTATGTTCCTAGGAAGAAATTACTGCAGCTGAGGTCAAAGAGGTTGCTGCCTGTGTTCTCCTCAACTATATTGATGGATTCCTCTCTCACATTGAGGTCTTTCATCCATTTTGAGTCTATTTTTGTGTGTGGTATAAGGAAATGGTCCGTTTCATTCTTCTGCATGTGGCTGTCCAATTTTTCCAACAACATTTGTTGAAGAGACTGTCTTTTTTCCATTGGACATTCTTTCCTGCTTTGTTGAAGATTAGTTGACCACAGAGTTGAGGGTCCATTTCTGGGCTCTCTATTCTGTTCCATTGATCTATGTGTCTGTTTTTGTGCCAGTGCCATACTGTCTTGATGATGACAGCTTTGTAACGGAGCTTGAAGTCTGGAATTGTGATCCTACTGCCTTTGGTTTTCTTTTCCAACATTCCTCTGGCTATTCAGGATCTTTTCTGGTTCCATGTAAATTTTAGGATTATTTGTTCTAGTTATTTGGAAAAAAAAGGATGATATTTTGATAGGGATTGCATTAAACGTATAGATTGCATTAGGTAACATAGACATTTTCACAATATTTGTTCTCTTCCAATCCATGAACATGGAACGTTTTTCCATTCCTTTGTGTCTTCCTCAATTTCTTTCATGAGTACTTTATAGTTTTCTGAGCATAGATTCTTTGCCTCTTTGGTTAGGTTTGTTCCTAGGTATCTTATGGTTTTGGGTAAAATTGTAAATGGGATCGACTCCTTTATTTCTCTTTCTTCTGTCCTGTTGTTGGTGTAAAGAAATGCAACTGATTGCTGTGCATTGATTTTATATCCTGACACTTTACTGAATTCCTGTACAAGTTCTAGCAGATTTGGAGTGGAGTCCTTTGGGTTTTCCACATATATTTTCATATCATCTGCAAAGAGTGATAGTTTGACTTCTTTGCCAATTTGGATGCCTTTAATTTCTTTTTGTTTTCTGATGGCTGAGGCTAGGACTTCTAGTACTATGTTGAATAGCAGTGGTGATAATGGACATCCCTGCTGTGTTCCCGACCTTAGGGGAAAAGCTCTCAGTTTTTCTCCATTGAGAAAGCAGTGGGCTTTTCATAGATGTCTTTGATGATATTGAGGTATGTACCCTCTAGCCCTACACTTTGAAGAGTTTTTATCAGGAAAGGATACTGTACTTTGTCAAATGCTTTTTCAGCATCTATTGAGAGTATCATATGGTTCTTGTACTTTCTTTTATTAATGTATTGTATCACACTGATTGATTTGTGGATGTTGAACCAACATTGCAGCCCTGGAATAAATCACACTTGGTCATGGGGAATAATCCTTTTAATGTACTGTTGGATCCTATTGGCTAGTATTTTAGTAAGAATTTTCACATCTATGTTCATCAAGGATATTGGTCTGTAATTCTCTTTTTTGATGGGATCCTTGTCTGGTTTTGGGATCAAGGTGATGCTGGCCTCATAAAATGAGTTTGGAAGTTTTCCTTCTGTTTCTATTTTTTGGAACAGTTTCAGGAGAATAAGAATTAATTCCTTTTTAAATGTTTTGTAGACTTCCCCTGGGAAGCTGCCTGGCCCTGGGCTCTTGTCTGTTGGGAGATTTTTGATGACTGCTTCAATCTCTTTACTGCTTATGGGTCTGTTCAGGTTTTCTATTTCTTTCTGGTTCCGTTGTGGTGGTTTATATGTCTCTAGGAATGCATCCATTTCGTCCAGATTGTCAAATTTGTTGGCATAGAGTTGCTCATAATATGTTCTTATAATTGTTTGTATTTCTTTGGTGTCAGCTGTGATCTCTCCTCTTTCATTCATGATTTTATTTATTTGGGTCCTTTCTTTTTTCTGTTTGATAAGTCTGGCCAGGGGTTTATCAATCTTATTAATTCTTTCAAAGAACCTGCTCGTAGTTGATTTGTTCTGTTGGGTTTTTTGTTTCTATTTCATTGATGTCTGCTCTGATCTTTATTATTTCTCTTCTCCTGCTGGGTTTAGGCTTTCTTTGCTATTCTTTCTCCAGCTCCTTTAGGTGTAGGGTTAGGTTCTGTACTTGAGACCTTTCTTGTTTTTTGAAAAAGGCTTGTATTGCTGTATACTTTCCTCTCAGGACCGCTTTTGCTGTGTCCAAAGATTTTGAACAGTTGTGTTTTCATTTTCATTTGTTTCCATAATTTTTTAAATTCTTCTTTAATTTCCTGGTTGACCCATTCATTCTTTGGTAGGATGCTCTTTAGTCTCCATGTATTTGAGTTCTTTCCAACTTTACTGTTGTGGTTTTGAGTTCTAGTTTCAAAGCATTGTGGTCTGAAAATATGCAGAGAATGATCCCAATCTTTTGGTACTGGTTAAGACCTGATTTGTGATCCATGATGTGATCTATTCTGGAGCATGTTCCATGTGCACTACAGAAAAATGTGTATTCTGTTGCTTTGGGATGGAATGTTCTGAATATATCTATGATGTCTTCTAGTCCAGTGTGTCCTTTAAAGCCTTTGTTTCCTTATTGATCTTTCTCTTAGATTATCTGTCCATTTCAGTGAGGAGGGGTGTTAAAGTCTTCTATTATTATTGCATTATTGTCCATGTTTTTTTTTATTTTATTAATTGGTTTATATAATTGGCTGCTCCCATGTTAGGGGCATAGATATTTAAAATTGTTAGATCTTCTTGTTGGACAGACCCTTTACATATGATAGAGTGTCCTTCCTCATCTCTTGTTATAGTCTTGGCTTAAAATCTAATTTATCTGATATAAGGATTGCCACACCAGCTTTCTATTGATGTCCATTAAAATGGCAAATTATTTTTCACCCCCTCCCTTTAAATCTAGATGTACCTTTAGGTCTAAAATTAGTTTCTTGCAGACAGTATATTGATGGGTCTTGTTTTATTTTGTTTTGTTTTGTTTTTATCCATCCTAATACTTTGTGCCTTTTGATTGGGGTGTTTAGCCCATTTACATTCATGGTAACGATTGAAAGATATGAATTTAGTGCCATTGTATTGCCTGTAAGGTGACTCTTACTGTATATTGTCTCTGTTCCTTTCTGGTCTACTACTTTTAGGCTCTCTCTTTGCTTAGAGGACCCTTTTTAATTTTCCTGTAGAGCTGGTTTGTTGTTTGCAAATTCTTTTACTTTTTGTTTGTCCTGGAGGATTTTATCTCTCCATTATCAATGACAGCCTAGCTGGATATAGTATTCTTGGCTGCCTGTTTTCCTCATTTAGTGCTCTGAATATATCATGCCAGTCCTTTATGGTCGGCCAGGTCTCTGTAGATAGGTCTGCTGTCAATCTAATATTTATACCATTGTATGTTACAGACCTCTTGTCCTGAGCTGTTTTCAGGATTTTCTCTTTGTCACTGAGACTTCTAAGTTTTACTATTAGATGACAGGGTATTGACCTATTTTTATTGATGTTGAGAAGGGTTCTCTGTGCTTCCTGGACTTTGATGCTTGTTCCTTTTGCTAAATTAGGGAAATTCTCTGTTATAATTTGCTCCAATATACTTTCTGCCTCTCTCCCTCTTTCTTCTCCTTCTTCTGGGATCCCAATTATTTTAATATTGTGTCATCTTATGGTATCACTTGCCTCTCGAATTCTCCCCTCATGGTCCAGTAGTTGTTTATCTCTCTTTTTCTCAGCTTCTTTACTCTCCAATATTTGGTCTTCTATATCACTAATTCTCTCTTCTGCCTCATTTATCCTAGCAGTAAGAGCCTCCATTTTTTATTGCACCTCATTAATACCTTTTTTAAATTTCAACTTGCATAGATTTTAGTTTATCTATTTCTCCAGAATGGGATTTTATTTCTCCAGAAAGGGATTCTCTAGTACCTTCCATGCTTTTTTTGAGCCCAGCTAGCACCTTGATTATTATCATTCTGAACTCTAGTCTGACATCTTACTAATGTCCATATTGATTAGGTCCCTAGCCCAAGAGGTACTCTAAGAGGTACTTAGAGGTACTTCCTCTTCTTCTTTTTTTTCAAGCTGAGTTTTTCCACCTTGTCATTTTATCCAGATAAGAATAGATGAATGAGATAATAAAATGCTAAAAGGGTAGCAACAACCCCAGAAAAAAATACACTAACCAAATCGGAAGAAACCTAAAACCAGGGGTAGAAAAAAGGTGGAAAAAAATTATATATATATATATATATGTATGTGTGTGTATACACACATATATAATATTAGACTGGTGAACAGAAGAGAGCCACACACTTGATTTTGGGTGTATTTTGCTCTGTTAGAAGAAAATGCTCCCAAAATTATAAGGAAAGAAAAACTTGTGTGTGTGTGTGTACACACACACACACATTTTTATATATATAATATATATATATATATATACACAAAAAATAATAAGGATAAATATGATGAAGAGATGGAATATGACTGTAAAAATGAAAATTTTAAAAGATTCTAAAAAAGAAATTGATAAGATAAGAAGTTGGTTGAGAAAGAAAAAAAAAAGAGGAAAGAATGTGATTGAGCTGGAGATCAGAACAAAGCCATGTCCTAGATTTAGGTTATAGTTTGATCTGTTAGAAGAAACTGTATCCCAAAATTTTAAAGAAAGAAAAACCTATATGTATACAAAAAATAAAGTTAAAGACAATGAAAGGTTAGAATATGACTATAACAATGAAAATTTTAAAAGATTTTTTAAAAAGGTATCAATAAGAAAGAGTGGTTTAAATGGTTAAAATAAGAAGGAGGAAAAATTTTAAAAATAGAATGAGAAAAAATAAAATTTTAAAAATTTAACTTTGGGGCGCCTGGGTGGCTCAGTGGGTTAAGCCGCTGCCTTCGGTTCAGGTCATGATCTCAGGGTCCTGGGATTGAGTCCCGCATCGGGCTCTCTGTTCAGCAGGGAGCCTGCTTCCTCCTCTCTCTGCCTGCCTCTCTGCCTACTTGTGATCTCTCTCTGTCAAATAAATAAATAAAATCTTTAAAAAAAAAATTTAACTTTGAAAGACAAAAGAATCATGGGGTGGGGGGGGGCGTGAATTCTGTGTGTTGCTTTCCCCTAGCTCTGGAGTTCCACAGTTCTCATTGCTAAGTGAAATTGGTCTTGGCTGGTTTTCTTGCTAATCTTCTGGGAGAGGGGCCTGTTGCAGTAATTCTCAAATGTCTTTGCCTGAGGTAGAATCTCACTGCCATTGCCAGAGGCCAGGCAAAGCAATCTGCTCATGTTTGCTGTTGGGAGCTTTTTTTTCCCTGAATGCTTTCTGTACAGCTTTGGAGGACAGGCGTGAAAATGGCGGCCTCCCAATCTCTGGCCTGTAGGAGCTGAAGGCTCAGGGCCTCATTCCTCAGTGTGCCCTGAGAGAAAAGCAGTTAATCCCTCCCATCTCCCTGGTTTCTGGCCACACTCTATGCTCACCCAGCCTGTGGCCAAACATTTCTATCTCTGGTGCATGGCGCCATTTAGAGTCTCCAAACACAGCAGATTCTTGCAGCACATTCCCATGCCACTCCTCCTAGAGGAGGAAGGTGAGTCTTCCCAGATCTACCACCCATGGGGTTCCTGCTTGAAGAGCAGTGTCCTGATGGTGCCTCAGATCATGGTTTAAGGTAAACCTGAGTTGAGAGCATCTTGTTGCCTCTGTTTCTGCCACCGACTTCCCTGCTCCAATACCTGGGAGCACTGCCACCCCTGGTCAGATCCCCCTGGTCTTTTTGTGACCCTATGGGTCCTAAGACCACACTGTCCCTGTCCCCACCCCCCACTTAGCCTCTGGAGTGATGTCCCTCAGTGGAACAGACTTCTAGAAGTTCTGATTTTGTGCTCTGCTGCTCTGCCACTTGCCAGGAGCCGGCCCCTCCTCCCCACCGTCTATCTTCCCATATATCACCTCAGATTCACTTCTCCACACGTCCTACCTTCCAGAAACTGGTTGCTTTTCTGTTCCTAGAATTGCTGCTATTCTTCTCTTTGATCTCCTGTTGAGTTTGTACGTGTTAAGAATGGTTTGATAACTATCTAGCTGAACTTCTGGGACCTGATGATATTTAGGTCTCCACTCCCCCACCATCTTGCCCCAGAATCTTGAAAATTGACTCTTGAGAGAAATCTCAGGCAGCTATCATGACCTAAGTAGATCCCTTTGTCCCACTACAGAAATACTTCTCTCTAAGAGATCTGACCTAGGGGTGCCTGGGTGGCTCAGTCATTAAGGATCTGCCTTAGGCTCAAGGTCATTATCCCAGGGTTCCTGGGATCAAGCCCTGCATTGGAAACCCTGCTCAGCAGGAAGCCTGCTTCTCCCTCTCCCACTCCCCCAGCTTGTGTTCCCTCTCTTGCTGTGTCTCTCTCTGTCAAATAAATAAATAAAAGCTTCGAAAAAATTAAAAAAATATATGACCTAGACATCCAGACTCTCAGAATACTCTTTCTTCCAGGTGGAATTGGAAAATTACTGACAAACCTCAAGTTATTGTTTTATCCACTTTACCCAAGAACTTGAAGCCATGTGCCCAAGATGATTCCAGCCAGGAATTGGGAGTACAGGAGTTTGAATTCCAGTGATCTGACTCCAGCCTCCTTGTCTTTAACTATCACCTTACTAACACACAGCACTCTCTTTCATGTTCATAATGGGAGATAGAAACACAAGAGAGACTAAGAAGCTTGCCTGAGGCATCACAGTGAGTCCCAAATGGTAAAAGTAGATTATCTTTTTTAAAAATCGCATTTTTTAAAGTTTATTTATTTATTTATTTACTTATTTTTAGTGATCTTTATATCCAATATGGGGGTTGAACTCATAGCCTTGAGATCAAGAGTCACATGTTCAGGGTGCCTGAGTGGCTGACTTGGTTAAGTATCTGCTTTTGGGTTATGTCATGATCCCAGGATCTTGGGATTGAATCGGGTTCCTGGCTCAGGGAGGAGTCTCCTTGTCCCCCTGTTATGCTCTCTCTCAAATATATAAATAAAATCTTTTTTTTTAAAGATTTTGAACTGAGCCAGCCAAATTCCCCCAAACTAGATTACCTAGTTGGATATGTGTGTGGGTCTTTCCTTCCTGTTAACCTCTTGATTCTTCTAAAATTCTCTTCGAATAGTTTCTCCTGTTCCCAGCTACACTACAGAGTAGCAAGGAGGTCAGCATGGTGACAGAGATGACCACAAAGAGCTCTAGAAGATAAAGGGGATCTTGAATAGTCTGGCCACTCAATCCCACTTGGAGACCATTCTCAATCTACAAGCCCTGGAGATTAAAGTTTTATTTTATTTTAAAAAGGAAGTGACTTTTGTTTTGTTTTTTAGTACTAGCAACTATACTGTATATGAATATGATTCTAGGCAACATATAGTATTATGCCCAGGATTGGAATTTCTGTATCATATGATAATTCTATTTTTAATTTTTTGAGAAAACTCCATACTGTTTTCCACAGTGACTACACCAGTTTCATTCCCACCACCAGTGCATGAGGACTCCTTTTTCTCCACACTCTCTTGAATGAGGCTTATTTCCTGTGTGTGTGTGTGTGTGTGTGTGTGTGTGTGCATGTGTGTGTGTTTAGCTATTCTGATAAATATGAGGTGATATCTCATTGTGGTTTTGACTTGCATTTACTTGATGACGAGTGATGTTGAGCTTCTTTTCATGTGTCCACTGGCCAATTGTGTGTTTTCTTTGGAAAAATGTTTGTTCATGTGTTCTGCCCATTTGTAATGGCATTATTTGGGGTTTTGGTGTTGAGTTGTATCTCTTTGGATATTTTGGAATTTAACCCTTTATCAAATATGTCATTTACAAATATCTCCTCCCATTTCACAGATTGTCTTTTAGATTTCTTGATTGTTTCCTTTGCTGTGCAGAAGTTTTTTTTTTCTTTTTTCTTTTAAGATTTTATTTATTTATTTGACAGAGAGAGATTACAAGTAGGCAGAGAGGCAGGCAGAGAGAGAGAGAGGAGGAAGCAGGCTCCCGCCGAGCAGAGAGCCCAATGTGGGAATTGATCCCAGGACGCTGAGATCATGACCTGAGCTGAAGGCAGTGGCTTAACCCACTGACCCACCCAGGCACCCAACAGAAGTTTTTATTTTGATATAGTTCCAGTAGTTTATCTTTGCTTTTATTTCCCTTGCCTGAGGAGACATATCTAGAGAAATGCTGCTATGGCTGACATCAGAGAAATTACTGCCTATGCTCTCTTCTAGTATTTTCATGGTTTCAGGTGTCAAATTTAGGTCCTTAATCCATTTCGAGTTCATTTTTGTGTATATTATAAGAATGTGGTCCACTTTCATTCTTTGGGGTATTGCTGTCCAGTTTTCCCAACACCATTTGATGAAGAGACTGTCTTTTTCCCATTGCATGTTCTTGCCTCCTTTGTCATAGATTAATTAACCACATAATCATGAGTTTATTTCTGAGTTCTCTATTCTGTTCTATTAATCTATGTGTCTGTTTTTGTGTTGGTACCATGCTGTTTTGATTACTATAGCTTTGTAGTATATCTTGAAATCTGGGATTGTGATACGTCCAGTTTTGTTCTTCTTTTTCAAGATTGCTTTGGCTATTCAGGATCTTTTGTTCCATACAAATTTTAGGATTATCTGTTCTAGTTCTGTGAAAAAATGTTATTGATATTTTGATAGGGACTGCATTAATTCTGTAGATTACTTTGGGTAGTATGGACACTTTAACAATATTTATTCTTCCAATCTATGATCATAGCATATCTTTCCCTTTGTTTGTGTCATCTCTAGTTTCTTTCATTTCTGTCTTACAGTTTTCAGAATATGGGTCTTTTACCTTCTTAAGTTTATTCCTAGGTATTTTATTATTTTTGGTACAATTATAAATGGAATTGTTTCCTAAAATTTTTTTCCTACTATTCCATTATTAGCATATAGACATGCAACAGATTTGTGTATATTGATTTTATATACTGCAACTTTATTTAATTCATTTATCAGTTCTAAGAGCTTTTTGGTAGAATCTTTAGGATTTTCTGTATATAGTATCATGTCACTTATAAATAGTGAAATGTTTACTTCTTCCTTACCAATTTGGATACCTTTATTTCTTTTTCTTGTCTGATTGCTGTGGCTAGGACTTGCAGTACTATGTCAAATAAAGGTAGTGAGAATGGATATCCTTGTTTTATTCCTGATCTTAGGAGAAAAGCTCTTATTTTGCACCATTGAATATAATGTTAGCAGTGGATTTTTCATTTATGCCTTTTATTATGTATGTTCCCTCTAAACCTACTTGGTTGAGGTTTTTTTTTTTTAATCATGAATGGATGTTGTACTTTATCAAATGCTTTTCTGCATCTATCAAAATGATCATATAATTTTCATCCTTTCTCTTAATGTGATGTATCACACTGATTTGCAAAATTTTTTAAATAAATTTTTTATTTTATTTTTTAAAGCTTTTTTTTTTTTTTTTAAGATTTTGTTCATTTATTTGACAGAGAGAGAACACAAGCAGGAAGAGTGGCAGGGAGAGAGAGAAGCAGTTGCCCACTGAGCAGAGAGCCTGACATGGGGCTCAATCCCAGGACTCCAGGATCATGACCTAAGCCAAACACAGACACTTAACCAACTGAGCCACCCAGGTGCCCCTGACTTGCAAATATTAAACTACACTTGCACCCCAGGAATAAATCCCACTTGATAGTGGTGAATGTTTCTTAAAATGTGTTTTTGGATTCTGTTTTGTTGAGGATTTTTATTTTGTTGAGGATTTTTACATCGATATTCATGAGAGATATTGGCCTTTGGTTCTCTTTCCTTGTGATGTCTTTATCTGGTTTTGGTATCAGGGTAATGCTAGCATCACAAAATGAATTTGGAACCTTCTCTTCCCTTCTATTTTTTGGAACAGTTAATGAAAAATAGGTGTTCACTCTTCTTTAAATGTCTGGTAGAATTTACCTGTGAAACTGTCTGGTCCTGGACTTTTGTTTGGTGGGAGTTGTTTTTTTTTTTTTTTTAAAGATTTTATTTATTTCTTTGACAGACACAGATCACAAGTAGGCAGAGAGGCAAGCAGAGAGAGAGGGGGGAAGCAGGCTCCCTGCCAAGCAGAGAGCCCAATGTGGGGCTCGATCGCAGGACCCTGAGATCATGACCTGAGCCAAAGGCAGAGGCTTTAACCCACTGAGCCACCCAGGCGCCCCGGGTGGGAGTTTTTTTAACACTAATTCAATTTCATTGTTGGTAATTGGTCTATTCAGCTTTTTTATTTCTTCCTGATTTAGTTTTGGGAGGTTATATGTTCCTAGGAATTTATCCACTTTTTCTAGGTTGTCCAATTTTTTGTCATATAATTGTTCATAATATTTTCTTATAATCCTTTGCATTTTTGTGGTGTCAGTTGTTATTTCTCCTCTATCATTTCTGATTTTGTTTATTTGACTTCTCTCTCTCTCTCTTTCTCTCTCTCTCATGAATCTAGCTAAAGGTTTATCAATTTTGCTGCTCTTTTCAAAGAACCAGCTCCTGGTTTCATTGATTTGTTCTATTGCTTTTTAGTTTCTACTTTGTTTATTTATGCTCTAATCTTTATTACTTCCTTTCTTCTATGGTTTTGGGCTTTCTTTGTTCTTCTTTTTCTAGGTCCTTTAGGTGTAAGGTTAGGCTCTTTATTTGAGAGTTTTCTTTCTTGAGATAGAAATAAAGGCAGTAGCTTTTAAAATATAATGACATTTATGAAGAATAATAAGAGGAAGAGCACCATACTGAAACAGCAATAATGCTGTTGCTCAAAGCGTTTTCAAAACTTCAAAAGTATTTTGCATGTCACATAAAACAATCAGTGATATTGTAGCCTTACACATATTTATTTCTACCATTACATTGTAGGATGCATTTCAGTAGGCAAACTTTTCAGTTGGTGGCTAACATCTTCAGTGTGATTTTGATCTTTGAGTTAGGCACTTCTCGAACTTGTTCTTAGGTTTTGTTATTGATCCTATACTGGGGCCTCCAATTCTCTCTTCACTGACTAATTTTAAGAAAGGGAAGAGCCAGGGTATGGTAAGGACATAGAGGATCAAATCTATGAGCAGTCATTATACCAACATATACCATACAAAAATGACCAAGAATGAACAAATTAGAGAACTAAATTGGGAAGGGGTGGAACATTCAGCTATTTTTTATCCTAATCACAATACTAATGTGGGTGTGTTAGCAGCAATAGATTCTAAAAGAATCCAACTACAGGCCAACAGACAGAATTCTTTAATGTGAGTGATCATATTTGGGATTTTCCTTTCTGATAAGTGAAACTTCTAGCTTAGTTAATAATCAGCCTTTGGGAGTGCCTGGCTGGTTCAGTTGGAAGAGCATGCTACTCTTGATCTCCGGGTTGGGAGTTTGAGCCCTATGTTGGGTGTGGAGATTACCAAAAAACCAACCAACCAACCAAACAAAAATCAACCGGGGTGCCTGGGTGGCTCAGTGGGTTAAAGCCTCTGCCTTCGGCTCAGGTCATGATCTCAGGGTCCTGGGATCAAGCCCCACTTTGGGCTCTCTGCTCAGCAGAGAGCCTGCTTCCTCCTCTCTCTCTGCCTGCCTCTCTGCCTACTTGTGATCTCTGTCAAATAAATAAATAAAATCTTTAAAGAAAAAATCAACCTCTGGAACTTAAATGGTCTGTTTACAGTCTCAGAGAAAGAAGTTTAGTGATTAGATGGCTGATAATTATATTACCTATCAATTACTATTTCTAAATCAACTAGGATTGCCAAATAATCAACCTCTTTTTGCTTGCAATGAGAATTGCAAGCAAAAGAGTTCAGATGGTCATGGTATAACAAATTAAATGGTTCAGTCAATTTTAAAGGTGAGTCTTCCTTCACTAAGATTTGAGAGTGAGCTGTGAAGTATGAATTCCAGATGTTTCATTAAATTTGAATGCTTTAATTATGAGTTTTGAAGGTACAAGCTAACCAAGCCACCTTTGCAGAGATTTTTTTTTAAGGTAACCTGATCGGTATTTCCTAATAAAGGCCTCTGTTTTGTTTTTCCTATATAAAAATAGATTAAAAACTATATGTATAATGATGATGTTCACTGCAGCATTAATAACAATAGCTAAAATCTATGAATGAGGTAAATGTTCAAGCAAAATTCCCAAGGCTGAACTATAAGATATTGATGGGGCTGTGGGGAGAGGGTTACTGGGCAAAACTGCCAATTTGGGTGAGTCTCTGTGGGGTGGTCAAGATATAATTTGTGGCTGCGTATCACCTCACAACTGGTATCTCAGCCCAGCTTAGCCCTTCTAGGAAAAATCCAATGACTGTTTTTATTCCAAATAATGAATATTTATAAACTTATTTTGAGTATCCAGTACTTGAGTTGGGGGTGGGGGGGGGGGGCGGGAAATGCAGGCTACATTGAAGCCTGTGGAAAACTAAAGGTCTTTATCAACCCAAATATTCATTCTTAGTAAAGTTGTAGCAGTTCTTTCTTGTATAGTTAATGCTGATGGGATAAAACTCTTTTTTGTTGTTGTTGTTTTTGTTTTTGTTTTTAAAGTAAGCTCTACACCCAATGTGGGGCCTGAACTCACCATCCACAAATCAAGGGGTCGCATGCTCTACTAACTGAGCCAACCCAAATCCCCATGGGACAAAACTCTTGTCTAGAATTTCTATAAACCCAATATCAACCCAGCAAAGGAAATGGAATCATACACACCTTAAAAATCCGTGGCAATAAATATTATTCTGATAAGAAATTTATGCATCAAACAGATTTTGTATGGGAAAACCAGACGTTAGATGCCTCATTTTTACCTACTGAGAATTACCACAAAAAAGAAAAGAATGTCAAGGGTCTAAAGCAGCAGACCTGTACAACAGAACTTTCTCTGATGGTTAAAATATTTTCTGTACTTTCCAAAGTGATAAACAGTGTAGCCGTTGAGCACCTGAAACGTGGCTAGTAGGACTGAAGAATTGACATTTTTTTTTTAAGGTAGGCTCCATGCCCAGCATGGAGCCCAATGTGGGGCTTGAACTTATGACCCTGAGATCAAGACCTGAGTTGAGATCAAGAGTTGAATGCTTAGCCAACTGAGCCCTTAGGTGCCCCTGAAGAACTGACTTCTAAAATTATTTAAAAAATTTTTTTAAAGATTGTATTTATTTTTTAGAGAGAGAGAGCACACACATGAGAGAGAGTGAGAGCATAAGAGAGCAGGAGCAGGGGCAGGAGTGGGGGCAAAGGGAGAGGGAGAAGCAGGCTCCCAGCTAAGCAGGAAACCATATATGGGGCTAGATCCCAGGACACTGGGATCATGACCTGAGCGGAAGGCGGAAGCTTAACTGACTGAGCCACCCAGGCATCCCCTAAAATTGTATTTAATTTAAATATAGTCACAGCTGACTAGTGGCTACCACATTGGACGGCACAATTCTAAAGTATTTTCCAGTAAATATTTGTGTGGTTTCCAGAAAGAAACCATGTCACATAATAAAGTGGCAGGCAAACTGTTTGCTGAGTTGTATGTAGATAACCTTAATTTGTATTAAAAGAAAAATCAACTCAGTAGGTGGTTGCATTCTCTGTAAAGAGTTTAAAAACAACAAAAGCTGGCTAAATGTCATCACTGTTTTTACTACCTTTACATGCTGACAATTTTAAACAATGTCAGTTACAGAGTACTCCTCTTTGCCAGGGTGGATGGCAGTAGTTTCTGCTCTGCCCCCTTGGTATACCAGCTCTTCTCCACAATACCTCACACATATACAAGGACAAAAGAAAATCAATGGATTAGTGTATGTGATGGCTATTAGAGTTATTCACAAATAAATGGTTCTTCCTCTCCTACCAGACACATGGTAAGATTTCACTTCCTTACCCCTTAATCTCAGACTTGCTTCTGAAAATCTCAGCAGAAGCACTAAAAGCCAGGGCATGCTATACTGTGCTCTCTTGGCCCTTTGCCTTGGGCACATGGCAATGTTCCAGATAGCAGCTACTCCAATAGCCTGGTTTCTAGAGAGGGGACCATGATGAACCTTCATGATGAACCTAATATGTGCAAGAAATAAACCTATTATTTTAAGCCACTGAGATTTGGGGGAATGCTTTTTACTATAGCTTAATCAAGTCTGCCTTACTGATACCATATACCTACTAATATCCCTTAGCAATTTCAGAATTTAGAGATGAAATCACAGCTCAGAATCAAAAGGATAAAATGAACAGTTGAGTTTCCAGAACTTACTCTATAGAAAGTCACCTTCAAGAATATTTTTATTCCAGGGCACCTGGGTGGCTCAGTTGGTTAAGTTACTGCCTTTGCCTCAGCGCATAATCCTGGAGTCACAGGATCAAGTCCCACATCCAGCTCCCTGCTCACCAGGGAGTCTGCTTCTCCCACTGACCTCTCTCCTCTCGTGCTCTCTCTCTCTCTCTCTCTCTCTCTTTCTAAAAAATAAATAAGAAAAATATTTTTAAAAAAAGAATATTTTTATTCCAATATAATTAGCATATAGTGTTATATAAGTTTCAGGTATACAATATAGTGATTCAAAAATCCTGTACTCAATTCTCATTACAGAAAGTGTACTTTTAATCCCCTTTACCTATTTCACCCCCCCCCCCCATGGTTCTCCCCTCTGGTAAGCACGTTTGTTCTCTGTATTTGAGTTTGATTTTTTTTTTCTCTTTGTTTATTTGTTTCTTAAATTCCATATATGAGTGAAATCATATAGTATTTGTCTTTCTCTGACTTATTTCACTTAGCATTATATCCTCTAGATCCATCCATGTTATTGCAAATGACAATAATTCATTTTTTATGGCTGAATAATATTCCATTGTGTATGTGTATATACAACCTCTTCTTTATTAATTCATCTATCAATGGACACTTGGGTTGCTTCCATATCTTGGCTATGTTAAGTAATGCTACAATAAACCTAGGGGTGTATATATCTTTTCAAATTAGTGTTTTCATTTTCTTTGTGTAAATACCCAGGGCTGGAATTTCTAGGTCATATGGTAATTCTATTTTTTAATTTTTTGAGGAAACTCCATACTGTTTTCCCTACAGTGGCTACACCAGTTTGCATTCCCAACAACAGTGCATGAGGATTCCTTTTTCTTTCTTTCTTTTTTTTAAAAGATTTTATTTATTTATTTGACAGAGAGAGACACAGTGAGAGAGGGAACACAAGCAGGGGTAATCAGAGAAGGAGAAGCAGGCTCTCCCTCTTGCCAAGTAGGGAGCCCACTGCAGGGCTTGATCCCAGGACCCTGGGATTATGACCTGAACCAAAAGCAGCAACTTAACAACTGAGCCACCCAGGTGTCCCTGAGGATTCCTTTTTCTCCACAACCCCCCCCCCCCATGTTTCTTGTGTTCCTGTGTTATTTTAGCCATTCTGACACGTGTGAGGTGAAACCTACTGTTGTTTTGATTTGCATTTACTTGATGGTAAGTGATACTGAGCATCTTTTCATCTATCCATTGGCCATCTTTGGAGAAATGTTTGTTCATGTCTTCTGCACATTTTTAATTGCATTATTTGGGGTTTTTTCAGTTTTGAGTTGTACAACTTCTTTATATATTTCAGATATTAATCACTTATCAGATAGAGCATTTGCAAATGGCTTCTTCCACTCTGTAGGTTGTCTTTTAGTTTTCTTGATTGTTTCCTTTTCTATGCAGATTTTTATTTTGATGTAGTTCCAATACTTTATTTTTGCTTTTGTTTCCCTTGCCTGAGGAGACATATCTAGAAGAATGTTGCTAAGGCCAACGTCAAAAATTACTGCCTATTCTCTCTTCTAGGATTTTCATGGTTGCAGGTCTCACATTTAGGTCTTATCAATTTTGAGTTTATTTTTGTGTATGGTGTGGGAAACTGGTCGAGCTCTAAGTTGTTTTGCCTTTTTAAAAGATTTTATTTATTTGACAGAGAGACACAGCGAGAAAGGGAACACAAGCAAGGGGAATGGGAGATGGAGAAGCAGGCTTCCTACCAAAAAGAAAGCTCAAATGTGGGGCTCCATCCTAGGACCCTGGCTGGAATCATGACCTGAGCTGAAGGCAGCTGCTTAACAACTGAGCCACCTAGGCGCCCCCCAGCTATAAGAGCAGAGTAATGATGGTTAGCAATAAGCTAGCAACCACCCTCCATTTAATACAGTATGGATTCTGGTAGAAAAATGGACACAAGATTATAAAGAAAGGTCACTGTAAAGCAAACCTAAGGCTTTTTTTTTTTAAGGCCAACATTTTTCTTTCTTTCTTTCTTTTTTTTAATATTTTATTTATTCATTTGACAAGACAGGGGGGGGGAGAGAAAGAGAGACAGGCAGGCAGAGGGAGAAAGACTCCCTGCTGAGCAGGGAGCCAAATGCAGGACTCCATCCCAGGATCCGGGGATAATGAACCGAAGGCAGAGGCTCAACCAACTGAGCCATCCGGGCGCCCCCAAACACAACTCTTATAAATAAGGCTCAACTTTACTTATTCAATTAGTTAGGGTCAAGCGAGGCTAGGTTGCCATAAGAATGAACACAACTAACACAGCGGCTTAACACAAAATATTCTCACTTGTCCAGTCTGATAGGGATTGAGCAGTTTTCTTCCTCTTGTAGCTATGCTATTTGGATTATTGGCCTCCACTGGTATACCAACCCTTGTCTTGGAAGAAGTAATAAATCATTTGTGTTCATTCCAAGAATGTCATAAAACTCCAACCTAATTGTATAAAGGACCAGGAAAACATAGTTTAGGTATATGTCCAGAGGGAAAAAACGACTATGATGCGCACATGGCTTTGCCTCTGCCACACTCTTAAGTGCAAAAATGAAACTAGGTTAAGAATACCATTTTTCCTATCAGATTGGTAGAGCAGAATCTCTGCCAATAGTTTTTAACTGCCATTCTACTTCTAGGAATTTAACCTACAGATAAGACTGATATATGCAAAAAAATTTTGTAAAAGCAACAGACTGGAAGTAATTTTAAATGTTCTTCGTTAAGTGGCCACATCAAATTATGATGCATCTGTTATGATGGAATACCATGCAGTCATAAAGTGATGTAGAACAAGCTCTCTGTAACTAAATTAAAAAAAAAATCAATATTAACATTTGGGTAAAAAAACAAAGTATTTTTTGTGCACGTATGAATCTCCTGATGAAAATCCAAAAAACTGATCAGATTGTCTCCAGAGGAGACCTGAGACTTTTACTGTCAACCTTAATTGTACCTTTTGAATTTTTAGACATGTCAATGTATTACCTAGTCAAAATTTTAATCTTATTGGGAGGATATGAATTCAGCCACCCACTTTGTGACCTTGAGCAAGTTGCTTCATCTTTAGGTTTGTGTGCTCATCAGAAGAATTGTTATTAATACAACCTGCTTTTGTGGGGTTGTAAGAAGCCAACTGCTCTATTTCTAAAGAAAATTTTGATTTAGGTGTTTTTTAATCACACTTAGAAACATTGACGTAAACAAGAAGATGCTTGTTGGATTATCAGGAAAGCCTCTAAAGTGACATTTAAGATCTGGGACTTTTCTCATCACAAAGACATTAGGAGTGCTTGGCTTGTCTGAGAACAGCAAAGACACTGCAGTATCAAGAGAGCAGTAGGACATGAATTCAGTGGTGGGGAAGTGTGTAAAGATCACGGAAGTCATCTAGGACTTCAGCTTCTAGCACTGGAATGACAACACTTAAATAGCTACAGTAATGGACAGCAAACTATAGAGTACCAAGAATGTAAGCAAGCCCTTTTTGGAAATAAGGAACACTGACCTTTAGCCTGAACCCTCCCTGTTGTCTTTCCCAAATTAGCGTTGTTTGAAAAAACATTTAAATGGGTATTTTCTAATTCACACAAGCACCAAAGAACCAAGAGGAAAAAATTCTCAAGACTAAATACTATACATTTTATTTTCTCTCAAAGTGACTGTTTCTGCCATTACAATTTTTTGTAGGTTAGGGTGTTTGGCTTGCTTATTAGCATTAGATGACAAAAGATAACAGGTCCATTTTAGTTTAATAAACATTTATTCCTTTAGTTGAACAACCTCTACACACAAAATATATATATGGTTTAGGATCTCTTGAGTGGAAAAGGAATTTAGGTCTCAAGAGGTTTTGAGCCTTTTTCTGGTCATCATTTAACTGAGTCTAAGACCCCTAAAAAAAAAAATGTAAAAACTGGTTCAAGGAAACCAGCAATTAGATTTTGAAATCAAACTACGGATTAAGTTAGCGAACTTAAAATTGGGGCAATTCCTCTCCTGTAGTTCCTACACACCCAAATTCACCCTGAAAAACAAAAACCTCATCTACTGTAAGACAAAATGGACACACAATAGTGGTATACTGAACATCAACATGGGCACAATTGATGGGACTGGCAGATTTTGAGGGGTTTGAATTAAGGAGGAGAAAAATGACTGGGCTAACACATGTATGGATTAGATTGGAAACTATAGACTTGTATTGACACCAACTACATGACTTTTCTCAATAGCCTATGGGAATGTTTAAGTGGGTTGATCCAAGATAACTTGGGACTTGGAATGAGCAATGACAAACTTTTAAAGCCAACCCCATTTTTTCTCCTGAGGTGGCTAGTGGATTCATAAAGGTCACAAAGACCATGGATAAAGTATTTAAGATTCTAATCAAAGCCAATTTTAATTTTTTATCCTCACACTTCAAAGGTTATCTGAGGGCCACCAGTTTCCCAATTCTAGCACTAATTACTGGCTTACATTATCTTAGTCTTCTCATTTACCTAATGTTCAATTTCCATCAGTTTTCATAGAGACCATTAACTAACCGCTTTACAGGAAATTCAGGATTCCACAGATCCTATGGAGTTATGGGATACAACCAGGAGCCTCCACATTTTATGTTAACTTCAACAGTCCTGTGGAGACCAAGGCAATTTTGCTTTGGTTAAGCAGGATGTATTTTCATTTTTAAGAAAACCTTCCTGTAACAGGTAGGTTTATTCAATTCTCTTAAAAAATTGGTGGGATTCTTTTTAAGTATCCTTTCCAAAGCAACAGTTACATAGTTGGAATATTGGATTCAGTATAAAAAATGTAGTTCCTAGTTAATGCTGTTTGCGTATGATCATGATTAAAGATTAGGATAGTCTTCACATTTCCAAGTTAGATCCAGTTTTAAAAGCTTCTTCTTCCCAAACCCCTAATAACAGCCATTTGAGAGTAAACCAAAGCATTACATCACCCCAATGAAGCTGTAGGTTTCATTACATGCACCAACAAATCTACATGGCTAGCTTATGCATTCCACTTTTACAGAATTTATTTTATACCTATTATACCAAACAGTATTTTAAACACTGACATATAAACTCCCTAATAAGATAAAGCAAAGACAAAAGTGTTTATCTTATTAGAAACAAGATACACCATCACTTAGTCTTCAAACATTATTGCACTTTAACGTTCATAATGTGACAATGCATTCATGGAACAATCTGCAGACAACTAAATTTAACAGACAAATTAAAGAACACTTTTAAGCAGACATGACTGTCCTAAATTGTTTATTAGGTAAGAATTTTACAAACATTACTTTGATTAGCGGTAACGGTGGAGCTGGAGAGTATTGCGTCTTCTCCATGCCGCACGGCGAGAACCACCAATAGTGTGGTGGAACTTGTGACCCTTTCCAAGGCCACGGCTCTTTCGGCCTGCAGATGTCAGCCCTCGCATCTCCCTGTGCTTGTGGACTGGTTTGGTGATCCACTGGGTATCAGGATTTCTTCTGATAGCTTTATGGAATGGATCAATGAGGATAACCTCAAAGAATTTGTATGTGGAATCTTCCCCAACCCAGTAAGAATTCAAGACTCTTAGAGCCCCGCAGTGACGTCCAGCTCGCTCCTGTAATAGGAAAAAAAGGCTCAAGGTCAGCCTGTTTCCCACAGTAGGAAATTAAGGAAAATCCCCTTTAGTTTACCATACCAGACAAGAAACTCACTAGGGCTGTTCACTTAGCTACCTGAAGATTTGCTAAGCATCTTCCCAGAGGCTAGGACCCCAAATATGAGTAAGACTTACTACAATAAACACATGAAACATTCTTATTTGAAACCACTGCCTATTATCACCCTCTCCTTGACCAAGGCACAAATGTTAGTAATATCTAACAAAATTTAGGAACCTAGTCCTTTTCTAAGACAACTGAGGGATCAGCGAAGTTTTCATACAAAATCTTAATGAGTGTATTATTTTAGGCTTTGCATGGTCACAATGGTCTCTTTAATATAAAATGTCTTTGTCTTTTCTTTTAAAAATAAAAAATTTTCAGTTTACAGAAGGCAACAAACCCTTGTTTATCAACCTCTCGGAGAGAGCACAGCTTCATTTACTAACCCAGAAAGACAACTTAAAACTGAACACCGGAAACTAGCCATATGAACAAATGCACAGCTTCTGTACACCTGGGGAGGTATGTTCTTCAAAACAAAGTTTACTTCCCTTCAAAAGCTTAGGTTCCAAGGCTCACACTAACCTTAAAACCCGTTCCATTACACACAAGCAAAGACACAATAACAAAGACTATGACTTCAACAGCAACACTTTACAAAGGTCCTCTAACTCTTCTCCACCATTTCCAGATGACTGATACAACTGCTGAAAAATCACTTACCTCTGCAACAGACTGAAGGCTTCGTGCAAACTTGAGCTGATTAACACCATGATGGACAGGCTTGCCGTAGGTAGCACCCTTAGGAACCGGGCGTTTGCGGCCACCACGACGCACACGAATCCGATATATGACATAACCTATACAAACACATTTACAGTGGTCTTATAAAAGCCAGACTGATGAAGACTCATTAACTTGCTACTAAATGCTGCAATGTCGAATGTATTTTGGGCTGTAAACCAAATACTACATACCTGAAGATAAAATAAATTACCACTTGAGACTTACTCTAAAAACACACATCCCACTGTTTTTCGAAGTACTTTGTGACCCAAGAAGACTAACTTCTCATTCCCACTCTACACGGAGATATTGGAGCCATAGTATCTCGTATAAATACCAGTCTTCCAGCATGTCCCCAGAAGACCATTTTATCCAAGGATCCAGAGACTACTCACCTTGCTTGGCCTTGTACCCCAGCCTGCGCGCTTTATCGGGCCGGGTTGGGCGGGGGGCCCTGTGGAGCGCAGAGAGCTGGCGGTACTGCCAGCAGCGCACCCTGAGAAGAAAGCGCATTACATCGGACTGCTTCTTCCTCCATAGCTCCTGGATGTACTTGTAAGCGCCCATCTTGGCCTAGCTTTGAGCTAAAAAAAACCATGATGCATTTAAAATATGAGACGATCGCGTCCGTCCATCTTAGTTCCCCACCAGGCACAAGAAAACCACTGAGGCTGAAAACGGCTCTCCATGAGCTGCAGGAATAGCTGCGCCCTAGGAAAACAGCTGTCACCTCTGCGACCCTAGCGCGGAGCAGCGCCAAGAAGGGTCTCGGTACATTTTTGATGAATGAATGGCACCAGACCTGAGCACTGAGGAGGGCCGCTGAATGCGGCAGTCGGTGTCCCCTAGGGCCTGGCCTGCAAAGAAACCTCGCCGATACCATAGGTTAAGGTGCTGCGGCCGTTATCCCCGAAGGATGTCTCGAGGAAAATCCACTACTGCACTCAATCCACAGGCCTCGCTTTAGGACCCTCTAGGCCCGGCCTTCCTTTCCTCAGCCCCATGCTTCCTTTTCATTCACGTTACAGGGCCCGCTCGAATTCGCGCCGCCATCACATCACCACCCCAGCCCGCCTCGGGAGCCGCCTCTCCAAGCCCGCGCAGCCCCGCATCCCGATCGAACTCGCGCCGCACAGGACACAGAAGGAGCTCCAAGGACGCAGGGTCCCTGAGTCTGGATGGCTGAAGCGAACGGAGATGAGCGGCGGATGCAACACCGAATAGCAGCAACCCAGCCTACCTGATGGCTGCCGCCCGACGGAAAGGAAAGAGCCTTTCTCCCACAATCCTTTTTGGGCTCCTCCCCCTCAGCGGCGAGCCTCTTTCCGGTGGAAAGCTTCAGGTCTCACGGCCTCATGGGACATGTAGTTCCGGCAGCGAGCCTGGTGGGCGGAGTTCGGCCCGGATTGGACGCAGCCTCCCTTATTATCCCACCCCTCTGGTCCTTAGGATTTGAGTTTAAGACGCAGGGGCTGCTCAAAGAGCGAGAGTCCTTGGTTAGGCCTCGACTGGCCGGCGTCCGCATCGGTCTTGTAGGGGAGGAGGCAAGTTGGGGGCGGGGCTCACGTGGCCGAAGCCGGTCGTGGAGCCACTCTGCCGAAGCACCGCGTCTTTGGAGCCTGTGGAGGTGTTAAGGTTTGTGTCTTGAGGTACAGAGAAGAGCTTAACGCGCCGCAGGCTCCTCACCTGGGGAGTCGCGGCGGGTATCCCAGTGCGGCGCTATCTATCCCCCTTATCCCACTAGCTGCACCCCAGCAAGCCAGATAACACGCTGGTGCTGTCAGGGCTTCACGGGTGGGGGCGCGCGCCCCGCCTTCGGGCTTCAGCCTCTGCAGGCCCGGGTTCCGGGGGATTTTACCCTCAAGTAGGGTCGGAGGGTGGGGAACTGGGGGGGGTTAGGGAGGGGTGCGCGGGTGGCTCGGCGCCTTTCCATTTTCGTGCCTTTCCTGCCGACTTGGTCCCAGATTTGCTACGTCAGAACCAGTTTTTTGTTTTTTTTTTTTTAAGAAAGGCAAAATATTTTTATGCCAAGACCTGGTTTGCAGGTGCGAGTGTTTGAGGGAAGAAATGCCGAGAAAATGCTGGCGTTTTGGGTTGAGTTATTTTATTGAGAAACATTTAACCAGTTTTTTGCGTCTCCAGAATATTTTCATTTTTGATGCAGTCATGTAGTTTACCTTCTAACTTATTAGCGGGGTTTTCCCTTTTTTTCCCCCTATTTTCCTTTTTTTTTTTTTTTTTTTTTTAATTGTAGCTTTACCATTGCAGGAATCCTCACATGGTTCATTGATTTATTCAGCAAATATTTATGAAATGCCTAATACGTGCCAGATAGTGTCCCAGCTGCTGGGGGATGCAGCAATAGTGAACGCAGAAATTCTAGCTTTCTTGGAAATGGGCAATAAACATAAATAAGATACATATTATGTTCGGCAAAAAGTACTAATGACAAACGTTAAGGGGAGAGAAAGGAGAGTGTTGGCGTGGGGGTGGGGTCAGAATTTTGGATGAAATATTCGGGATTAGTCTTCCTGAGAAATAACGTTTGAGAAAAATCCGGAAGGATGTGAACCTTGGAGATTTGGGCTGATTTCAGTCAAAAGGAAAATTGCCAAGGCTGTAGTATGCCTTGATTCAAACAGAAACACCAAGGAGGCAGTGTGGCAGGAATGAACCGTAAGGGAAACTAGCAGATAACATGAGAGCGATGGAGGTTCTTAGGTTTTCACACTGCCTGAGATCAGAAACTATTGGAAGATTTTAAGCAGAAGGGTGACTTCTTGTGACTTACATTTTTAAAGGATTATTGGGATTGCAGTTTTGACCCTAAAAGAAGGGAAAATGTTGAAGCAGAGAGACTAGGAAGTTGTATTAGTTTCTTTTTGCTAATGACAGCAAACTTAATATATCACAAATATGTTGTCTTACACCGGTCAGAAATCTCTAGGCTAAAATCAGATTGCTGTGTTCCTTTTAGAGAAGCTAGGGGAGAATCCATTTGCTTGCTTTTTCCACCCTTTTTTTTTTTTTTTTAAAGATTTTACTTATTTATATGAGAGGAGGGGGGTAGGCACCAGTGCACGGAGAAGAGCAGAGGGAGAGAGACAAGCCAATTCCACATAGGAGGGCAAAGTGGGTTGAGGGGCCAGTCCAATGATCCTGAGACCATGACCCTAGCCAAAACCAAGAGTGAGATGCTCAACCAACGGAACCACCCAGGTGCCCCTGCTATTCCCAGCCTTTAGAGGCCACCAGCATTCTTTGGCTTCTGACCCCTTCGTTCATTTTCAAAGCCAGCAGTATAGCGTCTTTGTACTCTCTGTTTCTCTTTCTGACACACTTCTCTCCTTATAAAGATACATGTGATTACACTGGGTCTACCCAGATAGTCCAGTATAGTCTCCCCATTTCAAGCGTCATAATTTAATCACAGCTGCAAAGTTCCTGGTACTTTGTAAAATAAAATACTCACAGGTTTTGGGGATTATCACATAGACATCCTTAAGAGACCAGGTGAGAGAAGTTGGTTCCTCTGATCACTTCATTAGTTGACCTGGTAAGTAAGTGGTCCAGTCCTGGATGTGTTCCAAAGGTGGTGGCTTTACTGGTGGATCAGATGTGGGGTATAAAAAGAAAAATGAGTCAATGATTGGCTATAAAAAATTAATTAATTAAAAAAATAAAGGGATGCCTGGCTGGCTCAGTCAGTAGAGCATATGACTTTTTCTTTTTTTAAGGCTTTATTTATTTATTTGACAGTGAGATCACAAGTAAGCAGAGAGGCATGCAGGAGGGGCGGGGAGCAGGCTCCCTGCTGAACAGAGAGCCCAATTCGGGGCTCCATCCCAGGACCCTGGGATCATGACCTGAGCCGAAGGCAGAGGCTTAACCCACTGAGCCACCCAGGTGCCTCTAGAGCATGTGACTCTTGATCTCAGGGTCGAGTTTGAACCACATGTTGGGCATAGAGATTACTTTTAAAAAATGACTACAAAGTTGGATGAATCATTTGGAAAGGAGTTCTGGCAATGCAAATAATTTCTGCTAATTCCTTAATTAGTTTTTGCCGTTTTGTTTCTTCATTTGCAGTTTGTAGTTTCTTAGTAGTTTTGTAAGATTTGGATTGGTATTTTCAATGGACTCTGAGATTGCTGAGGGCGGGTATCATTTCTGGTTTTGCCCCCCTAGTTTTGTCCCTCATGAGTGGCATTATGGTAAGACCTCAGTGAATATTTAATGAATAAAAGAATGGTAAGCTAGAATCTGCTCATTATATTTTATAATGTGCAGTATTGTTTACAAAACCTTTTAAATGTATGTTTATGTAAAATTATTCATATATGGATAAGTGTTGCGCACAGTACCTGCTGTTTGCATAAATACACAGTGTAAAAGTTTTCTCCATGCGAGGCTTCATAATATGATTATAACATCTCTCTGTGATGTTAAATGTTTCAGTATTAATATTGTTTTAGTAGCATAAAAAAAAGTTGTGTTTAACTTATAAAAGTAGAATGATTTCCTTAGAAAAACAGAAGTACTGGCAGTTTCGAGCAGCTGTTTCTGATAGCTCGTTAAAGGGGTTATTGACCAAGCATAGTGTTTTCCACAGGAATGGATCAAGTCATGTTTTTATTCTCTAGAAACATTATTGATTAGCCTGGAAAGCAAAGCAATATGCAGTTAAGACTGCATTGGATTTTGCCTGTTAAGGCTGTTCTCTCAAGTCATTTATATCAGATGAGGATTAATAGGTCACAGATTGAATTTTATTGTTCAGCAGTTACTTAGGATAGGGACTGTACTAAGTAGTTCTAACTAGTGCTTTACAGTAAGCACTAACTGGAGTGCCTGGGTGGCTCAGTCAGTTAAGTGTCTAACTCTTCAGCCCAGATCTTGATCTCAGGGTTATGAGTTCAAGTCCTGCATTGGGCTCAAAGCTGAGTGTGGAGGCTACTAAAAAACATTAGATACTATTAAAAACAATTAACTTTCATTAGCAGGTTGTTAACCTTCAGCTTTAGGTAATTTTGTTTCCCACTTGACAACGACTTAGAACCTAGAGTGTTTCAGCTGTATTTTGATTAATCATATTTATCCTTTCATCTTTGTTTTGTTTTTAATGGTATAAAATATTTAACATGGGTTATTCTGTTTTATCTTGCTTCTTTCCTTATGAAATACCTTAAAATCCTTACCAGTGTTTGAGTACCCTCTGTTCAATTATTTTTACTGTTTGCCTTTGATGGAGATTCTCTGATAGACTAAAATAACTCCCCCAGTTTATTTATACACACACATACACTAAAAGTAGTGTGTATCTTTAACACACTTCATCTGCTAATCCTATTAGCAGTGAGTGATCAAAGTGTAATTGTAGTATGCCACTTTTAGTTATTTATATAGTTTTTAAAGATCTTATTTATTTATTTGACAGAGAAAGACAGCAAGAGAGGGAACATAAGCAGTGGGAGTGGGAGATGGAGAAGTAGGCTTCCCGAGGAGCAGGGAGCCTAGTGCGGGCTCAATCCCAGGACCCTGGGACCATGACCCAGGTTGAAGGCAGACACTTAACGACTGAGCCACCTAGGCGCTGCAGTAGTATGCCACTTTTAAAGCAAGTATATTAAGACCACTTCCTAAGAGTGGAGTATTCGATTGGGATTTCTCAGGATTCTGTTGGTTTCAGCATTTTCCCAGTTTGCTGGAGTCCCCAGAACTCATATTTGCCTCTCTTTTATGGGGAGTCTATTGCTGTTAATAATTGGGTTGTTTTTTCCTTTTAACTATCTAGTTCACTTAACTGCAGCATGTACCTGCCCTTTTAAAGCACTTGTGTTTGTTTGAAGATTGATATGACATGTGAAAGGGCCATTTTCTTATTGAACAGGAAAAGAAGAGAAGGTAAGGTATTTAGAAATTCTGCAGGGACTAAGACATTTTCAGGGGATGGGAAATAACAATAAAAAAATTAGAATTTCGATTCCAGTAGCAACCTTTTCTGACAACGGAATTGCTCTATGCTGCCATCATTTTTCTTATCTGACAGATTTCTTTTTTATCCTTTTGGTTGGTGGCATGGTTAAGTGGCAACTTCCTTTAAATTTTAACTATTATCATTAAAAACGCTTTGAAAGAAAGATTCAATGATATCATAAACTTATAGGAGATCACAAAATGCAAAAGGAGTAGAATCCTACAATCAATGAGATGACATTAGATTAATCATAAATTCAGGTGTAGAAAACCTTTTAAAATAGTCCATAGCTGCTGACATAGGAGATATCATACCATAGATGATCAGTGTGTCACAGAGCTCTCCTCTTACAAATAAAGGCTGAGAATTTTTCTATTGCAGTTATGTTGAAAATATATTTTTAAAAATGGTGCCTGGCTGGATCAGTTGGTAGAGTATGCAACTCTTAATCTCGGGGTCATGAGTTTGAGTCCCACATTAGGCATAGAGATGACTTTAAATATTTAAAAAGTAAATATAATATATATGTATTTGTGTGTGTGTGTGTGTGTGTGTGTGTATAGGCTCCCCGCTGAGCAGAGAGCCTGATGTGGGACTCGATCTCAGGACCCTGAGCAAATGTATGTCCCTTAAGAGAAGTAGTTCTCATAGAAATAAGTGATAAGTATTCTTGGGACTATTTGGAAGGACCCCAGGCATGCCACCAGAAAATAATGGCTACATTGCATTAAGTGATGATTATTTCTCTACTGGTAAAATGTACTGTACTCCTCTGGCAATGAGTGCTGTGTTACTACTGTGCTGCAATAATGGTAGCAATAAAATTTTTCCTGTCAGCAGGTTGGTGTTGTGGCTAATTTGGGTTATAAAAATTACAGACTTTTGGGGGCACCTGGGTGGTTCAGTCAGTTAAGCATCTGCCATTAGCTCAGGTCATGATCATAGGGTCCAGGGATTCAGCCCCCCATCAGGCTCCCTGCTCAGCGGGGAATCTGCTTCTGCCTTTTCCTCTGCCTGCCGCTCCCCCTGCTTGTTCTCTCTCTCTCTTTCTGTCAAATAAGTAAAATCTTTTTTTTTTTTTTAAGACTTTATTTATTTGACAGAGAGATCACAAGTAGGCAGAGAGGCAGGCAGAGAGAGAGGGCGAAGAAGGCCCCCCACCTAGCAGAGAGCCAGATGTAGGGCTCGATCGCAGGACTCTGAGATCATGACCTAATCCGAAGGCAGAGGCTTAACCTACTGAGCCACCCAGGCACCCAATAAATAAAATCTTAAAAAAAAAAAAAAAAAAAAAAGCATGACTCAAAAAGAAGCATGAAGAAGAGAGCCTAGTTTTTCACTCTCCTGAGAAAAGACGGATGGCATTAATAGCATTAATGTTTCTCTAAAAAATCATGTCCATTCTCTATCCAAATTTTTGTCTTCATGCCTCCTTAAATTTTTGTTTGAATGTTGGGCTTTTTCCAGGTAAATATTGATGAGCAGGCAGTGTTTTTCAAGGATTTGTTTCATCTAGGATTTGATTTAGATTTCTGTAGACTTAGTGTTGAAATAGTCTTTGAAGAAAATGTGTGTTTTTTTTAAAAGAAACATATATTTGTATCTACATGTATTCTTGTGCTTATCTAGATTACCTCTGCAAAAATGTGTAAGAAACTGGTAACACTGATTGCTCTAAAGGAGCAAATGGCAGACTGGGAATGGGTTTGGAAGGCTATGCCTTATTGTATATATCCTTTTTTATTTTTGGCATTTCCCCTTGCATATGTATGACTTATTTAAACATAGAAAAAAGGAAACACGGTTGATTCAAACAGTATACAGTTTCACAGATCTTTTATTCTTTTCACAGTGGCATATCCTGAGAGAAGATGGGAAAGGGCTGCAAGGTTGTGGTCTGTGGCTTGTTATCTGTGGGGAAAACGGCAATTTTGGAGCAGCTTCTTTATGGGAATCATACTATTGGTAAGATTATTTTTTTCTAGTTTCTCTGTAGGTTCTGGGAACTGTTCAGGGTCTTTTGTTGGCCATGCTAACCTAAAGATGGGTAATGGTATCAAAAATGAGGCATAATCCATAAGGACTAATGGGTTGAAGTCAACAGAAACTGAAAAGCAGGGGAAGTAGGGGAGAGAAAAAAAATAATATTTGTTATGGAAATTCAGGAGTATTTGCTGTAAGTTACAACAGGTAAGAAAACAAATGTGTATGTGTATATGTAGTTTCCCGTGTATTTACATAATAAATAGTGGCGTTGGAGTCATAGAATCACTGACCTAAGAATACACTGAACAGTGATCTATTATTCAAGTTTCAAACAGGACTTTCCAGTTCTGCTATAAAAGTTTGAAAAATGGAAGAAACTCTTATTTGCTAATATGACCTAATTTTGTGAATGGATTATCACATTCATTTTTCCATTCATTGAGTTAAATAATCAGTAAATACTTGCAGTATGATACAGGCTGTAATGAGACCTTTTGAAAGTGCAGAATTGAAGTAGACCATATCTCTGTCTTTTTAAGGAGATCATCGTTTAGTAAGGAATATAGACATTACAGGTTAGAATGAAATGAGGTTTGTTAGATAAGTGGAACCATGGATCTTCAAAGTATTTATCTCTAGCAAGTAGCTCAGAGCACATTTCTTTTATTGACCCATCTTGATGGGTCTTGATGATCTTTTATTGACCCGTCTTCTCTTCCAGCTTCCCAAAATAATAGTTAACAATTTTGGTTAAATCCATATTTGGTTTTTATTATGATGCCAGTGCCTGCAGTTCTCAAACTTTTGAGAATTTTTGGTTTCAGAATCCCCCTGTCACAAACACTGCACTATGGTTTCTCTGCACCCCCCCTTTTTTTCTCTTTTAGAGACGGGGAAAGGGGCAAAGGGAGAGGGAGAGACAAAATCTTAAGCAGGTTCCAGGTGGTGCTCCATCTCGCAACTCTAGGATCATGACCCGAGCCAAAAATCAGGAGTCAGATGCTTAACTGACTGAGCCACCCAGAGCCCCCACACTATTGATTCTTAATTTTTTTTTTACCTCCCAATTCTAATTTATGCCTGTGCAAAAATAAATTATGTCCAGAGGATAAAATCTCTTTATCTTCTTAAAATTCCAAACAGGTTTTGTTTATGTAGGCTTTATCATTCAATATTTTTACTGTGTTAGAAGTTAAAACTGAGGAATTTTTAAAAATACTCATTTATTGCTTAAAATAATAAACCTGTTATATGCTAAGATAACATTTTTATGAAAAGTAATTATATTTTCAAAAAAGTGAGAGAATGAGCATTGATTTACATTTTAAAAAATCTAATGTTCAGCTTACTATAAGGCAGCCGGATTATCATATCTACTTGCTTTTGTATTTAATCAGTTGTGGTATATTTTTTTTAGTTGAAATATATGAAGAAAACCTGCCTCACACAGATAAATCATTGGAAGAAGTAGGAGTATGTTATAGCCTTTCCAGATAATTGTCGGTATTCTTTGCTATTTCACTAAAACTCAACAAGTGATGTTTACTTAAAGCTTATTGGAAACCACGTTAGTAAACTTTTCCTACTCTATTGATCTATCTTGAACTATAAATGGCATTTTTACCCAGTACTGGTTTTTAAACATCATGAATTGGTCATTTGAAAAAATACTGGCTCACTGAGATAAGCAGATCTTCCAAATAATATTTATTAATGTCATCACCAATCTTACCAGTATTAAGAAGCTATAAAGTTCGTGGTGATGGGTACAATTCTTATTTTCACTCAGAAGCTCAAATTTTATCATTGACAACAAATATTGCCAGTTATATTTCTCAAAAATGATAAGCTCCCCTTATTCATTTTTAGAAAACATCTATCAAATACCCCAAATAACATAGTTTTCCTGTCCTTTAAAAAAAAAAATTGGCTAGTTCAATCTGCAACTCAAACACAAGAGCTTTTCCTCCAATTACCACAATTCATCATGCAGAATACTTTATGCATTAATGACACAGAATATTTTAAAATGTAAATGTGTATACTCAAGATTTGAGATTTAATAAAATATGTAAATTTTTACTGATTTGTCAAGGACATTCTTTTTTTTTTTTAAGATTTTATTTATTTATTTGACAGAGAGAGAGATCACAAATAGGCAGAGAGGCATGCAGAGAGAGGGGGAAGCAGGCTCCCCGCTGAGCAGAGAGCCTGATGTGGGACTCGATCTCAGGACCCTGAGATCATGACCTGAGCCAAAGGCAGAGGCTTAACCTATTGAGCCACCCAGGTGCCCCTGTCAAGAACATTCTTATGTTGGCTTTTTCCCCCCCAAATGGCAAGTATGAGGTGGTGAAGAATGCTACTGCTAATAAATACAGTTGGTACTCTGCCTTGATTTGTCCTAATGCACCAGCAGATTTACCCACCATTGTTTTCACACCATCAGTGCAAATGTCAACACAGTGGAAAAGACAGAGGTCTTTGATCATTATGAAAATATTTTGGTGCACATGGATTCCCTGAAAGGAGACACTGAGGGATCTTTAGACCACACTTTAAAAACTGCTGGTGCATGTAAATTTTCTCAGTGATCAATAGTTTGTACTATGATTGTTTCTTTTCTTTATTTTTATTTATCTGGAGGCTAATATTTGCTTTGTCATCTCTTTAGTTTTATTCTTTTGCTAATTCTTCCACATGTACACATGGTTCTCAGTTTTTACAAAGTCAGCTACATCAAATACCTCCACCTTTGGAGATTATCCTTCCAGGAGTTAGTGATTCTCTTATGTTAGCTTATTACACAGCTATCACTGTGGAACTTTTCTTTACCTTTCTTCCTGGGTTTGAGTTACTGTTTGTTTTTTGTTGTTGTTTGTTTGTTTGTTTTCCTTTTTTAAAAATTTATTTAGGGACACCTGGGTAGCTCAGTCAGTTAAATATCTGCCTTCGGCTCGTGTCATGATCCCAGGATCCTGGGATGAGTCCTGCATTGGGCTCCTTGCTCAGCAGGGAGCCTGCTTCTCCCTCTGCCTGCTGCTCCCCCAGCCTGGCATTCCCCCCTGTTTGTATTCTTGTTCTCTCTCTCTCTCTCTCTTTTTCTCTGGCAAATAAAATCCTTAAAAATATATATTTATTTATTTTTTAAAAAGATTTATTTATACGAGGGGAAAGGGCAGAAGGAGAGGGAGAGAGAGAATCCCAAGCAGACTGCACTGAGCGTGGAGCCTGCCATGGGGCTGGATCCTGCAACCCTGAGAATATGAACTGAGCCCAAACCAAGAGTCAGCTGCTTAACCAGCTAAGCCATCCAGGAACCCCTGAGTCCTGTGTCTTAGATCTCTTATCTTTTTTGGGTTTACACCCTCTTGGTGGAACATATCTTACAGGACTTTTTGTCAGTTGAAGAGGTTGTACAGGAGTGGAGCATCAAGGTGATGACAGTTGTTAAAGTGCCCTCTATGCCTGCTACTACTTTGGTACTATTTTGGTACTACTATGCCAGTAGTAATCCTGGAGCTTCTGAATAGTGGTATTTTCTATTTTTCCTGTGATTTCTTGTACCTCTGTGTTAGGGTGTGTTTTCTGGATCTGAAGTCTTCATCTCTCTATGAGTATGTGATAATTTTGATGGAGGGCTTACTCAGATAGTTACCTGAAGAAATGTGCATGACACATTTTTTTTGAGCCATCATATATTTTTTTTAATCTATTTATTTGACAGACTGAGATCACAAGCAGGTAGAGAGGCAGGCAGAGAGGTGGAGGGGAAAGCAGGCTCCCTGCTGAGCAGAGAGCCCAACGCAGGGCTTGATCCCAAGACCCCGGGATCATGACCTGAGCCAAAGGCAGAGGCTTTAACCCACTGAGCCACCCAGGCACCCCAGCCTTCATGTTTGAAAATGTCTCTTACTCTCAAAATTAGAATTTTGAAGGGTATAGAATTCTAGATTGAGAATAATTTCCTTTCAGAATTTTGCAAGCATTGCTCCATTATCATCTTTTCTTTTTTTATTATAAAATTCATCAAATTCATCAACATAGAAAAGTGCATAAAACATATTAATGGCTTAATGAATAATTATAAAACAATCCTTTGTGTAATCTCCATACAGGTCAAAAAGTAGAATAGAAAGCACTCCAGTAGCTGCCATATTTCTCTCTCCAATCACAACTCAGCCTTTCCCTTAACTTTTAGTTAATCATTTCCTTTTCTTTGTAGTTTTCCCATTTATATATGTATCACTAAATGATACAGTTTACTTTTGCCTGTTACTGATTTTATGTCAGTGGAATCATTCTGTATAAATTCTTCAGTTTCTGGCTTCTTTTGCTTAACATTATATTTGTTAGATATTGTATTGTTAGTACTGATCTGTATTGTTGAAGGTAGCTATGGTTTAATTTTCATAAGGGCTTGGGGCATCTGGGTGGCTCAGATGGTTGGGCGTCTACCTTCAGCTCAGGTCATGATCTCCAGGTCTTGGGATCGAGCCCCACATCGGGCTTCCAGTTCAGTGGGGAGTCTGGTTCTGCTTCTCCCCTTGTTCCTGCTCTATTTCACTGTCTCTCTCAAATGAATAAATAAAATACTTAAAAATTTTCTTTCATAAAAGCTTATGGTATTCTATTATATGAGTATACCTGAATTTATTACTTCTTTTTTTAATGTATTTTTTAATTAATTTTTAAAATTTTTTTATAAACATATAATGTATTTTTATCCCCAGGGGTACAGGTCTGTGAATCGCCAGATTTACATACTTCACAGCACTCACCATAGCACATACCCTCCCCAATGTCCATCATCCCACCCCCCCCTCCCGACCCCCCTCCCACCAGCAACCCTCAGTTTGTTTTGTGCGATTAAAAGTCACTTATGGTTTGTCTCCCTCCCGATCCCATCTTGTTTCATTTATTCTTTTCCTACCCCCCAAGCCCCCCACGTTTCATCTCCACTTCCTCATATCAGGGAGATCATATGATAGTTGTCCTTCTCTGATTGACTTATTTCGCTAAGCATAATACCCTCTAGTTCCATCCACGTTGTTAGCAAATGGCAAGATTTCATTTCTTTTACGGCTGCATAGTATTCCATTGTGTATGTATACCACATCTCCTTTATCCATTCATCTGTTGATGGACTTCTAGGTTCTTTCCGTAGTTTGGCTATTGTATCACTTCTCTTTTGATGAACATTTTGATTAATTCCAGTTTGGGCTATTAGAAATAATGAACAACCTTGTACATTTAGCCCAGCTATTATATGGACAATTTCTTTCTTTTTTTTTTTCTTTTTAAGATTTTATTTCTTTATTTGAGAGAGAGGTGGAGAGTGCATGCACAGGTGTGTGAGGTGGGTGGGGGGATGGGGCTCAAAGAGGAAGGGAGAGGGACAAGCAGATTCTGTGCTGAGTGTGTGCAGAGCTGAACCATGGGTTTGATCTTTCAACCCTGAGATCCTGACCAGAGCCGAAATCAAGAGTCAGCTGCGTAATGGCCTGAGCCACCCAGGCGCCCCATATGTGGACAATTTCTGGGTTATATATGTAGGAGTGAAATTGCTGGTTCAGAGAGGATGAGTTTTTTCAATTTTACCAGATTCTCTTTTTGCTTCCAGTGTTGCTTTTGAGAAGCCATTATGATTCTTGATGGTTTGGATGTGGAAGCTTTTGTAGGTTCTTTTCTTTGTCCTTAGTGTTCTGCAGTTTCACAGTGGTGTATCAAATTAGTTTTCATCTGTGATAGTGGGCACTCAGTGGGCTCTTTCAATATGGAAATGGATGTTCTTCAGTTCTGAATTGTTTTCTTGAGGCTTTCCCTCTTCTGTGTTCCTGTTCTCTTTCTGGAACTTTCTTTTGAGAGGACTAGTCCTCTAATTTTTGAATTTCATTTCTGTTTTTAATCTCTCACTATTTTGTTTCACTTTCTGAGTTTTTCTCATCTTTATATTCTAGCCCTTCTCTTGAGTTTTCATTTCTTAGTACCCTATTCTTACTTCATGGGTGCCCTATCTTATCCCTTCTAGTAAATATTTTGTAGTGTTTTGTTTTCTTTGCATAGTCTTTTCCCTTTAAGGTGCTTTTTTCTGATTTTTGGTCTCTTTTCCTCAACTATCTGGTAATCCTTGGTTATCTGTTCATAATTAGGAATGGGAAACTGAAAAGCTAATTGAAAGCTCTAAGAGTGAAATTAGGATTTATGACTTGGAGTTTCACCGTAAGGTGATCCAGTAGAGCATTTGTTGAAGGAACCCTGGATATTAGTATGTTTAGGAATTTTCCTTTTTCACTGGCCAGGTTCTTCTGCCTAAAGAGTAAGGACCTTGCTCCAACTTGAAACCTTCAGGAAAGGATTTGGCATTCTAGATGCCATTAAGAGCATTTATGATTCATGGGAACAGGTCAAAATGTCAACATTAATAGGAGTTGGAAGAAGTTGATTCCAGCCCTCATGGATGCTTTTGAGGGGCTCAAGACCAGTGGGGGAAGTAACTTCAGATGTGGGAGAATTAGCAAGAGAACTAGAATTAGAAGTGGAGCAAGCCTGAAGATGTGGCTGAATTGCTGCAATCTCATGATAAAACTTTAACAGATGAGAATTTGCTACTTATGAATGAGCAAAGAAAGTGGTTTCTTGAGATAGAATCTATTTCTGTGATAATGTTGTGAAGACTGTTGAAATAACAAAAAAGGATTCAGAGTATCACATAAACTGATCTAATAAAAGCAGCATCAAGGGGGTGTCTGGCTGGCTCAGTTGGAAGAGTGTGTGACTCTTGATCTGTGGGTTTGAGCCCCATATTGGGTATAGAGAGTACTAAAAAAATTAAATTTAAAAAAGGCAGCAAGGTATGAGGGGATTGACTCCAGTTTGTCTCTTCTTTTTAAGTAAGCTCTCTATGCCCAGTGTGGGAGCTTGAACTCATGGACCTGAGATCAAGAGCTGCATGCCCTACCAACTGAGCCAGCCAGGTGCCCCAGATTGACTCCCAGTTTTTGAAAGAAGTTCTGCTGTGGGTTAAAATGCTATCAAAGGGGCACCTGGGTGGCTCAGTGGTTAAGCCTCTGCCTTCGGCTCAGGTTATGATCTCGGGGTCCTGGGTCCAGGTTATGATCTCGGGCTCTCTGCTCAGTGGGGAGCCTGCTTCCCCCTCTCTCTGTCTCTGCTTGCCTCTCTGCCTACTTGTGATCTCTCTCTCTCTGTCAAATAAATAAATAAAATCTTTTAAAAATGCTATCAAAGCATCACATGCTACATAGAAATTCTTTGTGAAAGGAAGAGTCATTTGATGTACTAGGCTTCACTGTTGTCATATTTTAAGAAAGTGCCACAGCCACCCCAGCCTTTAGCTACCACCCCAGTCAGTCAGCAGGCGTCAACGTTGAGGACCCTTCAGCAACAAAAATATTACAACTCCCTGAAAATTCAAGTGATGGTTAGCACTTTTTAGCAATGAATTATTTTTAAATTAAGGTATGTACTTTTTTTAGACATAATGCTGTTGCACACTTAATAGACCAGCATGAAAGGGTGGTACACGCAAAGTGATCTCCAAAGGCCAGAGGAGCCATAAGACTGGAGAAAAAGGCCAAGTCAAGCTTGACAAAAAATGGTTTATTAAAGGGACTTGCAGACAGAGATGTGTCTTGAGTAGCTACAAGTTGATCTCTGCAACCCTACCCCCCATAAGACCTTTTATAGCCTTAGAGGCTGAGGAGGAAAGGCTGGGAGACCACCTGGGAAGAAATGTTTGAGAATCATAGTCCAATCTCCAGAGCTGATCAAGGACATTACGCCCTAAGGATCTAGTGAAGGGTATGGTTAAACAGAAGGAATATGGTGGGGGGTACTGTGCTTAAGAAAGCTGATCACAGAGTGGTCATCATGGCGGATTTGTCCAAGATGACGTTAGTTTGGTTCACACACTCCACCTCTCAAATCTGGCTCTCACAATCTCTCATGCCCACCTTTTCTGCAGTATTCCCTCAGCCATCAGAGAGTGGCACTTGTCAGTAGCTTCCTTTGCCAGACTGTGTTCAAGTTGAAGGCATAAACCACAGCAGTAATGTAGATAGCAACAGGAGAAGAGACCTATGAAAAGAGGAGCAAACCACATATCTAGCATGAATCTCATTGTAAACCATCCACATATGTCTATGTTCATTGCAGGAAAGGGTCTCCTTTATCAGAACATGAGAAGCAGCAGGCTGAGGATAAAAGAATAAATGTGTAGTAGGTACTTGTCTAGGGGAGATTCTCTCCCTCTGTTGAGATGTTGTTATTGCCTTTGCCCTTTGTCAGGAGCACAGAGGTAGCCTGTGGTGCACGAGTAGGTGGGACATACCAGGTATGTTGCCCTGTGGCCAAAGAGTCAGCCTGTACATGTAAAATTAAAAGTGGTACAAACAACCATGAAAGGCGACTTAAAGCCTTTCAGTATAGGTGCTTGTCCGGAATATGTATGTGTTGACTGTTTTCGGCCCCAACTCCAGCAGGAACAATGGGGACCTCCTTAGCTCTCTCGAGCATTTCTTACTGTGGCAAGAAATGGTCACCACAGATGGTCTCAGTTGAATTTAACAAGTGTATGGTTTCTGGCAAGACTTGTCTATCCATGCAGCCATGGCATCTGTAAGAGAGCTCTGAGTTGAGCTTTAAGAATGCCATTCTTCTTTTCAGTTAGCCTGGTGGCTTGAGGAGTATAGGGAAAATGAAACCACCAATGTACGTCCTCACATCATATCTAGTGTAATGTGTTTCAATATCACAGTCTATCTTTTGAGGATATCTGTATATGGCACTAAGTTGTTCTGGGCATTGATGGCAGCATTTTGATTGGCCCTTTTACAGGGAAGGATTTAGATGAGCCCTGGCTATAGCCACACAAGTTAGGGTGTTCTTTTTCCCTTGACTTATGGTTAGAGGGCTTATATAATCAGTTTGGCAATCTAAAAGCAGTTTGATTGCGTGATGTATGTATCTTGTGATGTGTGGAGCTTTCTAGTTCTCAAATGGGAGCAGATCAGTTACTGGTACTGCTAGGAAGTCAGTATAGTAAAGGGGCATGCCAGCTCCCCTCATTATGTTTCAGTCCCCCTTACATTGCAATGCCCACTGCTTATAAAAGCACACAGCCAGTTCTGAACTTTGCATGGAGGTAAGGGCCCTGCTTTTTGCTAAGGTGTCTGCCTCAGTATTCCCATAGTGTGAGACAGGCCTATGCACTGAGACATGGAAAACAGTATGGGAGGCAGCAGGGTCCTATATTCCATATATTCTTCCATAATTCTCCCCATAATGGTTTCTGTAAAACTTCCCAATCAGCCTGAGCCCATTGGGCCCTTATAGAAAGCCTAACTATCCATGCAGAGGGTAAGGGGTCAGAGTTCATGTATACCTACCATCTAGGCAGCTCTCAGTTCAGCCCATTGGCTGCTTTTATTATCTGCAATCTCAAACTGGACAGTATCAGTCTGGAGTAGGATTATTCCTGCAGTTTAGTGACTAGGATTCCTTCTAGGAGAGCCACCCATATACCAAGTATTTTCAGGAATAGGATATGTGCCTTTTACTTGTGAGGGGTTTCCATAGGAGGCTTTTGGGGGATGGCCATTAAAGGTTTCATATTCTTCTGGCTCCAAAATACCATGTAATTCAGCTCCCAGAGGACTGTTGGCAAGAACACTCTGTTGTGGGTAAGCATGCTATCTTTGCAATGTGGGGGCTTGTGTTAGGGCCAGTCTTATGAATATATAATCTAGCCACCCTGTTATAGGCAACCCAGTCTGGACGGTTACTGAAAGAGTGGCAGTTAGGGGCTCTACTTGTTGAAGGGCCTTATAGCCCCTATACTTACTTGTTCAGTAGGAAAATATTGGATCTTTGTTCCCTTCCAGAGTTGTGATCAGAAGTTCAACAGGGTTAACTTTCTGTGCTGTTCCTGCCAAAATGCCCAGCTTATCCCATTTGGCATTGTTGGTCACATCTAGGGTCATGAGGACACTAGGTAAAGGCATTCCTGGGCTTGTGCTTGAGTAACTAATAGCTTCATCAAAGCCAGCTTGATGTTCTTCCTGATGCCAGTCGGCTTCCTTTTTCACCAGATGGTAGAGAGGGTATAGGCAATGTGCTAAATTGGGCTAAAGGCCCTATAGTACCCCGGAGATCTAGGAACCCTTGCAATTGCTTAACTGTCTGAGGGATGGGAAACTGTTGGATCTTGTCAGTCACTGAGCCTTGTCAGTTAACCTAACCATGTAACCCCCAAAAACTTGACTACTGGCCCAGGGCCTTATACTTTTCTGTGGCTTGATGGCACATCCTTGCTTGTTCAGATGAGAGCAGAGACTGTTCAAGAAAAGACAATAACGGAAGTCTCCAAAGGTTAGCATCACATCATTGACATATGGTACCTTTTAACCATGAGTAGTGGTGGATATAAAGACAAGTCATGAGCAGGTCTACCATGACAGATAGTGGAGCTAGGCAAATATCTTTGTGGCGATGTCTGGAATACCTGTTGTCAACCATCTCATGTGGCTCGGGATGCAAAGGATACTAAAGAAAGCATTGGGGGTGGGGCAGGGGAAGGCACCTGAGTGGCTCAGTCAGTTCAGCTCTTGGTTTCAGCTCAGGTCATGATCTCTGGGTGATGGGATCAAGTCCTGCATCAGGCTCTGTGCTCAGCCATGGTCTGCTTGAGATTCTCTCTCTCCCTCTCCCTTAGCTGCTCTCCCACATATGCTCATGTGCATGCATATACCCTCTCAAATAAATTTTTTTTAAGATTTTATTTATTTGACAGAGAGCACACAGGCAGTGAGAGGGGCAGACAGAGGGAGAGGGACAAGCAGGTTCCCTGAGCAGAGAGCCCAATGCAGAGCTCAATCCCACAACCCTGAGGTTGTGGAGGCAGACACTTAACTGACTGAGCCACCCGGGGGGGGGGGGGGAGTAAGCATTGGCTAAATCTGAAACCACATGGTAAGAGCCTACATACACCATGTACATTCTGTTCAGTGATTTAGGTAATATTAGTACAACCTTATTTAGTTCTCTATAATCTACGGTCCTTCTCCAGATGTCATCTGGTTTCTTCACAGGCCATATAGCGCTATTATAGGGAATTTGTGCCGGGCTGATTATTTGTACTCTTGCTAATTCCCCTATAGTGGCAGGTATTTCCTTAAATCCTTTAATTTATAACCTGGGAGGGAGTAATACGGGATCCCAACTTGCATTTCCCCTTAATAGTTTTAATTAGGGGCACCTGGGTGGCTCAGTCAGTTGAGCCACTGCCTTTGCTTTGAGTCATGACCCTGGAGTTGTGGGATCGAGTCCCGCATCGGGCTCCCATCTTCACGGGGAGTCTGCTTCTTCAACCTTCTCCCCTCTCATGCTCTCTCTCTCACTCACTCTCTCTCAAATAAATAAATAAAATCTTTTTTAAAAGATCCTTTTAGTTACTGTAAATCAAATGTGAAATTCTCCTACAGAGCTTTGTAGTAATTTTTCCCAGAAGAATATCTATCTATGACTAATATATCCTTCAGTATTGGAGAAACGAAAACCTCATAAGGGGCAGTTGGACTTTTATTCTCAAGCACACTGTTGTGCATTTTCCCCTTATGCTCTTCTTTTCTTAAGATTTTATTTATTTATTATTTTTAAAAATTTTATTTATTTACTTGTCAGAGAGAGCACACAAGCAGGCAGGAGGAGCAGCAGCCAGAGAGAGAAGCAGGGAGCCTGATGTGGGACTTGATCCCAGGACCCTGAGATTATGACCTGAGCTGAAGGCAGACACTTAACTGACTGAGTGACCCAGGCATCCCAAGATTTTATTTATTTGTCAGAGAGAGAGAGAGAGAAAGAGCTCATTAAGCAGGGGGAGCACCAGGCAGAGGGAGAAGCAGATTCCCCGCTGAGCAAGGAGCCAAATTTGGGGCTCCATCCCAGGACCCTGGGATCATAGACCCGAGCCAAAGGCAGATGCTTAACCAACTGAGCCACCCAGGCTTTTCCCTCCATAAGTGTTGGTGGCTTCCCTGAATGCCATTCTGAATTGCCATGAATTAGGGTACATTCTGCTCTGGTATCCACTCAGGACATGGTTTTTTGCTTATTTTATGGTGTCCAGTAAATTGTGAGCTGTACTCGGGACCTCCTGTTGCCCCCTGTTACTCTTACATGGAAGCAACCTTGGTCCCATCCCTGGTCTCTCCGGGCAAGGGGGTACCTGGCCCTGGTAAGAAATCACTTGTGGCTTAGTTTTTTTCCCAAGGGTGGATAGAGGGCAGTGGCTTAAATTGCTGAGCAGAAGTAAACTCCTTCCTTGAAACCACTAGAACAGTATTTGGTTGGCAGTCTGTCTTTTCTCTGTTTATGCCCACTGCCAGCAGTTTATGCCACATTTGCTTTTGGGCTACCCTAATGGCGCCTTTGTTTTAGAGTAACCTTATTTCTAACAGCTTTGATTACATATATTACATAAAATTCTTAACCCTCAGAACCCTTAATTTCTAGTAAAAACTAAGTAAGCAGTTGTGAAGTCATACCAGCATTCTTCACTTAGCAAAACTTTAAGGTTCCAAGACACCAGGAAGATTTGGGAAGCTAATTAAAAATTTGCCTAAAACTTTTTATCTGTTCAGTCTTTGTATTACTAACAATTATGTCTAGATGACCTGTGAAAATTTCATAAGACATTAGACAAAATCAACCAACATTCTAAGTTATTTTTGCTGACAAACTGTAATAGATGAACATGAACTTAACTAGTAAATTTGATTATTGGAATCATATTTGATGTTGATAACTCTGAAGACATACCTGTTTTAATTAAACCAACAAACTTAAAACTTTAAGAAAAATTATGTTAGATCCCATGAACTTAAAGAACATTTGGGTTAATTTTTATTATATTTGAGAATTTAAATTATGTAATGCTTAATTTTCTTTAAGCCAATTAAATAGAGGTTTCTTTTAATACAAATTTTAGCAATACCATCCAGAGGTAGAAAATACTACATAACACATACATATGGACACACATACATACAGATACAGAAACTTTATAGCTTCTGTTTTAAAATTACTGCCATGAAGTAGGTACAAAACTCACTCAAATGTTGCATCTAAATTTGTTTTTTTGGTAGATGGAATAAGGTAAGGTAAGGTAACCTGTATAGATGGCTTAAGCTTTTTCCACTTATGTTTGGAAAAAAACACTTAAGATTTATATGTCCTTTTAACAGACAGAAAACCAGATTCTAATTTTTCATCAACTTACTTTTGATATTAAAACTCATTTTAATATAAATCCATTTTAATCTTAGCCAGCTTGGTCACACCTAAAATTCCTTTCCAAATATTCCTTTTCCACAGACCTTCTACGATTTTCTCCATTCTGATTTTGTCCTGTTTTTTATTCCTCTCCAGACTATCAGATCCTCTTTAGGACAAAATTATTTTTCTATTCCTCAATAAAAAAGCATCTCCATTTTTCATACCTTCTCCTACTGAAAACATCCTACTTTCCTGGCATACAAAGATGTTTCCCATGAGTTCCATGGTTTAGCATCCCAGACAGGCTTCAAATGATGGCTGTAATCTGAGGTTGCCACATTTTATGCCATCTAGGGCAAACAAAGCGACAGACACACTAAAGTCTCAATTTGTGCATCCTGGTTTTAGATAGTATCTACCAAATTAGGACCCAAAAGGGATGTAGATAGTCTCCTGTCCTTCTCTAGTTGTAATTCTTTCTCCAACTCCTTTATTTCACTTCTGCCCCGAACCAGGCATTGATGGCATCCTGAAGAGCCCACAGGAGCAGCCAACCCCATTGCTTGGTGGCCTTCCTTACCCTAGTGGATCATGCAATATGATTATTAGATATTACATATTAGATATTAGATATTAGAGCTATTTGTAATAGCTCTAATCCATATGGCATTTTCAGAGTGTCCCCATGCAGAAATCCATAGCCATCAAGCAGACAGACTGTGCCTTCCCACATTGCTGTGGTCAGCCACTCCAGGGTTTCCCCCAAAAGAAGCTTCATTTCCTTGCCTATTCTTCAGTCTCTGGGCTCCTCCTGCCTGGTTCATCAACTGTTCTGTGAAAGGGAAGTAATAGGCAAAATGATATTCAAAGGCCAGAGGAGCCTTAAGACTGAAGAAAAAGGCCAACAAGTCCAACTTGACAAAAAATGGTTTAAAGGGGCTTCTGAACAGAAGTCCCTCTTGGGCAGCTGCAAGCAAGTATATCTCTGCAACTCCACCTCCTATAAGACCTGCTTTTACCGCCCAAAGGATGAGGAGTACAGGTTGGAAGACCACCTGGGAAGGAATGTTTGAGAATCATAGTCCAATCTCCAGAGCAGATCAAGGACATTATGCGCCAAGGGTGTGCTTAAGCGTGTGGCAAAACAGAATGGGGCAGGGAAGACTGCTCTGGAAGGCTTCAGATCAGAGTGGTCATGGCAGATTTGTCTAAGATGGCATTAGTCTGGTTCACAGAGTAGTGTAAACTAACTTTTATATGCACTGGGAAACCAAAAAATTCAAGACTGATTATATTGTGATGCTCATTTTATTGCAGAGGTCTGGAACAGAACCAGCAAATTTCTGGGATATACCTGAATGTTTTATTGGCATAGGATGTTATTCACGTGATTTTATTTCTGGATATAGCTCATATTTAAATAGGAAGATAGTTCCTGGGGCTCTAGATAACCTATCTTATAAGCCTCTTCACTGTTCATTAAAATTCAGAGTGTTAATCTCCCCTTAATTCCCTTATCAACAAATGATTATTGGATACTTGCTATGTACACAGAATGGTTTGTTTCTCTCAAAGATGTGGGACTAGTTGAAGAGACAAAACTCACACAAATGCCACAAACAAAAATGCATTTTAAAAGGATCACTCAGGCCAGAAGGGAACAGAAACTAGGACATCAGTTATGAGATGAGTTCATTCATTCATTCATTCATTCAGCAAACATTTACTAAGGCCTTTCTAGGTATGTAAGTCAATTTGCTAGTCCTCAGAGCTGTAAAGACAGATAAGCCAGTGTTGGCTCTCAGCATTGACAGTCGCGTTTTTGAGGGGAAAGATAAGGAAAAATTGAAGTGTAAGGTGGTATTACTGGTACAAGGGACAGGAGAGGATCTATAGAGTTCACATTTCAGTGATGTTTGGGAAGGAGGTCTTTTACCAGGTGTTTACTGAGCTATTGCAGTCGTTCAGGTGAATATAACAAGCCAACAGGAATGAAGGAGACAACAGATAAAACAGGTGTTCCAGCAGCAGAGTGGCTGATTTTTGATAACTTTCATCCACTCTTCTTGGTCAGCAAGAACTCTGAAGACTGCCAGGGAGAGATGGCGATAAAGGAAAGAAAGCAAGGAGGAAGAACAAGTGCAGGGAGGAGAGAGAGGTTTTGTTAGTTTGAAGTCCTTATGTTACAGTGACATTCACATATAAATGCCCAGTAGGTACTTGAGAACTCAAGCCTAGTGCTCAGGCCCAGACATGACATACCAGTTTTTGAGTCCCTTAAACAGACTCTGGAAATACTGGAAGTTGTATAGAATAAAGGCAGCAAAATTACCACAGGTTCTGTCCTTGGCTGTGATGGAGAAGAAAATGGAAGTACTTAGTTGTTGAAGCTGCTTTTAAAATCTGCCTTTAGGGGCGCCTGGGTGGCTCAGTGGTTTAAGTCTCTGCCTTCAGCTCAGGTCATGATCTCAGGGTCCTGGGATCGAGCCCCACATCGGGCTCTCTGCTCAGCGGGGAGCCTGCTTTCCCTTCTCTCTCTGCCTGCCTCTCTGCCTACTTGTGATCTCTCTCTGTCTATCAAATAAATAAATAAAAATCTTTAAAAACATAAAATCTGCCTTTAATTCTCCAATTTCGGTACTAAGTTCTTTGACTTTGTAAACAGTTACTTTTTAAAAAATACCTACTACCAAGTCTCATTGCCAAGTTTTTATTTCTACTTTTATTTCTAATCAGATGAAATATATTTTAATGCCACTTTGTTCACTTACTGTAACAACTACCTTTCACTTTAAAGAAATTTAGTAAATGGAAATATAATTCTTACATGTAGTAAATAGGGAAACCTCTAGAAAGCAAACTTCTAAAGGAACGGAAAATACTAATTGGTACTGAGTTATCCAAAAAGAATAATATTTTTTCTTTATTGAGGTTTAATTGAGTTAACACTTTATTAATTTCAGGTGTACAGCATAATGGTTCAATATGAGAATAATTTCTTTTTAACCCCAGGAATGGAAGATTGTGAAACAATGGAAGATGTATATATGGCTTCAGTGGAAACAGATCGGGGAGTAAAGGAACAGTTACATCTTTATGACACCAGAGGTTTACAGGAAGGTGTGGAGCTTCCAAAACATTATTTTTCATTTGCTGATGGCTTTGTTCTTGTGTACAGTGTGAATAACCTTGAATCCTTTCAAAGAGTAGAACTTCTGAAGAAAGAAATTGATAAGTTTAAAGACAAAAAGGAGGTAAGTGGGTTTGTTAAAAATGCTAACTATGAATTATAATATTTAACTTGTAGCATGGACTTTTGGTTAGTAACAATATTTAAAAAGCCTTAAATTGTATTCATGTACCTATAATCTTCATAATATTTTTTCTTAGCCCAGGAAATACAGGATTGAATGAATTCAGTCAGGACCAGCGTTTGACTTTCTGCTTTTGCTTGCTGCCATGTGCAAGTTGAATTTTAATAACATGATGTCTCAAATACTACATAGTTCACTTCATATTGTTTGGGAACAATGTTTCCTAGGGCTCTCTTTGTCTCGTTGCCTAAACAGGATTGTTTTCAGCCTTAGCAGAAAATAATAAATATAAACATAAATACATATAAATAAATAAAATGATTGGATTATACTCATTTACTACTTAGAAATAAGCTCCTTACTGTGATCTGTAGCCTTAAATGATCCAGCCCGTACCTATCCTCTTTGTCTTGTTTTTATAATTTTTTTTTAAAGATTTATTTATTTATTTGACAGAGATCACAAGTAGGCAGAGAGGCAGACAGAGAGAGAGGAGGAAGCAGGCTCCCCGTGAGCAGGGCTTGATCCCAGGACCCTGGGACCACAACCTGAGCCGAAAGCAGAGGCCCCAACCCACTGAGCCACCCAGGCGCCCCATTGTTTTTATAATTTTGTTCCTCTGTCACTGCACTCTGGGGACACTGGTCCACTTCTTGTTTTTGTTTTGTTATTTGTTGTTTTTTTAAAGATTTTATTTATTTATTTATTTGACAGAGATCACAAGTAGAGAGGCAGGCAGAGAGAGGGGGGAAGCAGGCTACCCACTGAGCAGAGAGAGCCTGATGTGGGGTTCGATCCCAGGACCCTGAGATCATGACCTGAGCTGAAGGCAGAGGCTTTAACCCACTGAGCCACCCAGGTGCCCCTACTTCTCGTTTTTTTCAATGTGATGACTTTGTTCCCCTCTTAAGTCTTTGTCAATTGCTGGTTCCCTTCCTGGAACTCTTAATGCAGCTCTTACCCCATATCTTCACATGGCTGACTCCCTTTCCTCTAGGGAACCACATAATGTATTGGTTAACAGCGTTGGCGAAGATGTTCTTAACCTAGATTTTTATATTTTATTTATTATGCTAAACTACTTATTTTGAGATAATTGTAGATTCACATGCAATTTTAAAGAAATTATAGAGATCCCTTACCCAGTTCCACCAGTGCTAACATTGTACAAAACTAGTATAATGTTACCACCAAGACATTTATAGTCAAGATACAGAAAACGGTTCCATCATTGCAAGGATCCCTCCTGTTATCTTTTTTTGCTATAACCACTTTCCTCCCATCCTGTTCCCTTAATCCCTGACTAATCTGTTTTCCATTTCTGTAACCTTGTCATTTCAGAAGGGTCAACATAATGGAATCATACAGTGTGTAACCTTTTGGTATCCGCATTTTTTAGTCAGCACAATTCTCTGGAGGGTCATCGAAGTTTTACATGTATCAGTAGTTCATTCTTTTTTATTGCTGAGTGATATTCCATGGTATTTATGTACCAAAGTTTATTTAACCATTAACTCGTTGAAGGACATCTGAGTTGTTGGTATTTTATTATTCTGAATACTTGCTTTGTGAATAGATTACAGTCACAAGGTTCAGTTTTCAAAAAACATAGAGGCAGGTCGCAGATGGATGCTCTCCTCCCACCCGTTTTCCCCACCGAAACACATAAATGCTGTTGTTATTTTCCAGGGTATCCTTCATATTCTCCTCCCTGCCCCCCAAAAGTTGAAAGAGTGATTCATTGACCACTCATATTTGGTACTTGAATCTTGGGTCTGCCTCCCCACTTTCTGCCTCAGTGTCCTTAATCATAAAATGGGGATAATAGTACCTTTCTCATATGGTTGTTACGGAGATTTTAAGAAGCACATTCATTCAACAAATGCATATTGAGCAACTACTATATGCCTGGCATTGTTTTAGGTGAGGTGCAGGCAATACAACAGACAACACACACATTTGTATCACAAAGAGTCAGATGCTATGTAGAAAAATTAAGAGTAGAGCAGGATGCAAAGGTACTATTTTTCTGTAGGGCCATCTGGGAAGGCCTCCCTGATAAGGTGACTTCTAGCAAAGATTTGAAAAAAATGAGGGAGGGAGCCAGACCCGTGTGGAGGCTCCAAGTGGGGGAACTAGCAGGCGCAAGGGTCTGGGAAAGTTTGCTTTGTCATGTTCAGGAACAACAGTGAGGCCAGACTGGGCTAGGAAGAGGATGGTAGGAGATGAGGGCCACACTTTGGATCAGAAGCCACTGGTTTTGAGCAAAGGAAAGACATAATAGATTACGTTGCTTTATTTATTTTCATGTTTGATTTTAAAAAATTGAATAGGTAATGTTTGCACATGTTTCAGAAATAAAAATGATATATAAAAAGGACTAATGTGAGGTCTCGTTCCCACCTCTATCCTCAACCACTGAGTTCCTTTATCTCAAGCATACTATTCATTTTTTATTCATTTATCAATTGATTGATTGATTGTAAGCTCTGTGCCCAACATGGGACTTGAACTCATGACCCTGAGATTAAGAGTCGTATGCTACACCACCTGAGCCAGCCAGGGTGCACCTCAAGCATGCTTTTTTAACTATTTTATCACTTTACTTGTTCTGGAGCATCCTTCCAAAATTTCTTTCTATGAATACAAGCAAATAGGAATATACATATAGTTTTCCCCAACCCCTACTTTCTTACACGAAAGGTAGGACAGTGTTACGCACTTTATTTTCCATGTAATGTATCTTGGGAGTCCTTTCCATAGCAGTATTCAGATTCCTTTAAAAAATTATAAAAAAAAAAAAAACTGATGCATATTCGTTGTATGGATGTCTCATACTTATTTTTTTTAAAGATTTTATTTATTTATTTGACAGATCACAAGTAGGCAGAGAGGCAGGAAGAGAGTGAGAGGGAAGCAGGCTCCTCGCTGAGCAGAGAGCCTGATGCGGGGCTCGATCCCAGGACCCGAGGATCATGACCTGAGCTGAAGGCAGAGGCTTTAACCCACTGAGCCACCCAGGCGCCCCTGTATCATACTTATTTAACCAGTTCCAAACTGATGGGACACTTGGGCTATTTACAGTCATTTGCTATTATGAACTTTGCTACAATGAATAATCTTACACATTTATTATTTTGTATGTTTTATAGTTGTAAGATCAGCCAAAATGGGGTTCTTGAATCAAAGGATATATTCTCAAATTACTGACCATAACAAGGGTATGAAAGTACCTGTTCTCCAGTCTTAACAACGGTGTGTGTTTGCGGATTTTGTGCATCTTCGGGGTGAAAATGGTACTTTAGTAGTTTCAATTTCCTTAATACAAATAAGGCTAAACATCTTTTGACTTGTTTTAAAATGTTCATTTTGGCTGCTGTGTTGACAACAGACAACATAGTTGGGGAACAAGGTGAGAAGCAAGTTTTGTGAAATGCTATTGCTCCGGAGCACTTAAAACAGTTACCAGTTGAGGAGAAACCACTTTAAAAAGCAGAGAGGTCAGACTGCATCATGGTGCAGATAGGTCGGGAAAGCTGAGGACTAGCATGTGGCCAGTCTTTAGAAACTTGGGATGTTTTTAAAATAATTAGAGTGAAACAGTGAGATGAAGTTTGATTGGACTGGATATAAGGATTGGACACAGCAAAGATAGCTCTTTGAAAGTTTTGAGTCAAAGGGTAAATATATTGTCCTTTAAAGGGAATCAGCAGCTGAAGAAGGATGTGTAAAAGAGAGGACTTTTTTAGACAAGAGCTAGTGTTTGCATACTCATGGAATGATTCAAAAGAGGAGGAAATTGATGGGGAGGGGAATAATTGCCGGAATGACAGTCTTATCTGGGGTAGAAGATGGTAGGTTGTTAGATGTGGTGGTGGATGCAGGTGAAAGTTCTAACTGCTTGTTTTCCTACTGAAATAGTCCAGACATCAGCTGAGAGAGTAACGTGGGGAAAGAAGAGATGTTGGAGGTTGAAGAGGGCCAAGATAGGAGCTGTTACAGTATTTGCTGGGGAACACCAGCTCACTTCAAGTCAGTCCAATTAAGAGTTAAATTTAAGGTTGGGGGGGGTGTTGACCGGGTGAATATAATGGGATGATGATGGCAAGGTAGTAAATTAAAAGAATCTAAACTGGGCTGAGAACTTAGGACAGGAGAGGGATTGAAGGACAGTGATAAAGGTGGGTGAGCCAGTGGGTTGTAGGTCCTTCTGGTGTTGAGGATTGTTGTAGTCAGGGCGTTAGGCATGGACTAGGAAGGCAGAGGTGGGAGTGGGATTCCTGGAATTGGGACCACGTAAGGGAGCATTAATAATGGCAAGAGTAGGGTGTGTTCATGGGAGGAAATGGCCAAAGTCAGGAGGAGGTTAAGGCTATTTGGTTAGTGAAGTCACTAGGACTTAAGATAAAAGTAGTGTGGGCGTGACCATGAGCCAGGTCTTTAATGAGTAGCAGCAGGATGGGGGTGGGAAACACACAGTAGGTAGTATAGACTAATAGCACCAGCCTTCAGTTTTAGGGTTCTTAGAGAAGGACATTATTGGAGGTGGCATTGAGGGACAAGGTTACCCCTTCCATCCCATGCTCACTGTGGGGTTAAGTACTACAGAGCTGAGCCAGTTTCAGCTAAAAAGGTGAAGGGAATATTCAAAGCAGATATGGGGACAGAAGGGGGATTTTGTTGAGTCTAGGGGCAACATGGAACAGTTTCTGCAACTGGATAGGTCAGGGTGGGCGATGGGAGACCGGAATAGGAGATAACATGTAAAGCTGAAAACATGAGCGATGAAGAATGACAGGAGGGCCTGAAGGGATAGATCCTGTTGAGAAATGAAGGAATACGAGAACTGCCAAGAAAACGAGAGCTCTGGGCCTGCTGCTCCATCCTACCTGGGAGGCACGGTCCAGCTGGAGCACAGAGAGCTGTCTTAAGGCAGAAACACAGCAGTGGCTTGTATGTCCTCATTCAAAGCTGTTCCTCAGAGGTGCCTTCTGTAATAAACTCTTACTGCCCTTCTTCTATTTTCCATGATCTTGTCTTCTTTATATAGTCAAGGGCCTGAAAATTGGATATTCTCTCTCCTCCAGACCTTCCCTCCTCCTGAGCCTTGACTACCTTGTGACTGCTGTGTTCTGGTGGCCTGAAACTGCATGGTGTAGAATAAGCATTCAAGCTTAAGGGAAGGACTGACTGCCTTACATTTAGTGTAAAATACTGCTGTTGGTCCCTACATTCAACACGTTTAGCACTTGCATCAGGCACATATTTGTGATCAGGAATAATGTGAACGGAGTTAACAGTTCCTATTCTCATAGAACTTAGGTTCTAGGGGTAAACTCTCACAGCCCCGGTCCTTTTTTGTTTTTTTTGAAGTAGATATTGCAGATTTCCCAAACAGCAAGTATAGCTACACTGAAATGTGGACACATTTCAGAAACTGTTGTCTATTTCTTAGGTATTAATTGCCCCAAGTTTAGCTTCTATTCATTTCTGACTTAAGTAACTTCACTTACTGATGACTTAAAATGTTTCCTAGTTAAGGTGTAGAGCATCTGTATTTTTAACAAATATGCATTCAGGAAGAATGAGGTTAATGTCCTACTAAGTTGACTCAGGTCATATCTGAGAATCAGTCTTGAAGCAGCAATTCTATTCAACAGGACAGTTCTCTTGATTTTTCTATTTTGCTTAGGAACTGATGTTGGCGAAGTGTAATCTTTTTTCTCTTCCTTTCAGGTGGCAATTGTCGTATTGGGAAACAAAATTGACCTTTCTGAGCAGAGACAAGTGGATGCTGAGGTGGCACAGCAGTGGGCAAGAAGTGAGAAAGTACGCCTGTGGGAGGTAACAGTTACAGATCGGAGAACACTGATTGAGCCATTCACTCTCTTAGCCAGCAAACTTACCCAGCCCCAGAGCAAATCAAGCTTTCCTTTGCCTGGGAGGAAAAACAAAGGGAACTCTAACACGGAAAACTAAAAATCAGTAATGCTACAACTGTTTGTTGAATAGTGATTGCCTTAGGTGTCCATGAACATATTTAAAACAGGCCATTTGCATCTACTTTGGTCCTTAGGAAACCGTTAAAGAAGTAATTTAAGTAATTTAATGCACTTTAGGTTATAAATTATTTGGACTAAGTTTATTGCCTGATACGAAATAACAGATTTGCATTGTCATTGTTTGAAACTTGTCCCTGAACTTAGCACCTCTGCTCTTTTGTTGTACTTGTCTAAAGAGTAAAATAAAGTTTGGGTAGTATGCAGATATACCTGTGAGCAGTAGCTCCACAACCCCCAACTTGTTCCAGAAACCCATTTTTCTATATAACTCCGCAAACTTATTAGCTTAAATATAATTTTGTTTTTAAGAAGTTCACTAATCATCTAATGTCATTTTTAGATCACAACCAGTAAACAGTTTAGGTGTTAAACTAAATTTTATCTCATGGAGACCCTGCTAAGTAGAACAAAACCCATGATTTAACTTTGTTCAAATTCTATGTTTAGCATGACTTGAGGTAGTAGGTGGTGGAAGTATGTTCAAAGCGTTTGCTCTTTCTTTAGAAAACCGCTAAGCACTGAAAGGCACTAAAGCTTCCATTTTCCACAAGTATTACTATGCCTTTTGCAGTAGTTTTCTGGATACACAGTCATGTGGAATAAAACGTATCATAAAAATATTGGACTTAAGGTAGTCTTGTTAGATACCGGAGTTTGTGCTGTGGTATTCTTTGAAGATTTTGGCAATATCCGAGCCGTGGGACTAACTATATTTTGCAAGTTTGACACTATTGTACTTAGTATTTCAACTGGCAAAGCAGCCTTTTTTTTTTTTTTTAAAAGAAGTGGGGGCAGGGAGGAGAAGGAGAGGGAAAGAGAATCTTAAGCAGGTTTCATGGCTCAGTCTCATAACCCTGAGATCAAGACCTAAGGCCACAGTCAAGAGTCGGATGCTTAACCAACTGAGCCACCCAGGCTCTGTCAAATAGCTCCCTTAGCTATTTGATTTATATGTAAAATATGAAATAAGCTGTTCGGCAAAAAGACATGTTAAAAAAAACTAGTACACTGTAACCTTTTTTTTTTTTTAAAGTAAACTCTACCAATGGGGCTCAAAGTCAGGACCCCAAGATTAAGAGTCTTATCCCGTATTTAAGTGGAATACTTTTAAGGCTAGGTACAGTGGATTTAGTTGGTTCATTTCTGTGAGAGTTCAAACCAAGAACTGTATAATACAAAACTTGTAAATCAGCCAGTGTTGCTTCTGTTTAATTGGCTAAACCTCCTCATCACAATTTGGGGGGGGGAACCCCAAAAAACTATTCAGATAATGGTTAAGTCATTACCTGAGGTTGATCTCCGTTTCTTTCCTATTATTTTTAAAGAGATGAAGAAATACTTTTACAGTGATTTTAAGAAGTCTCTGGAGTACACGCAAAGAAACAGAATTACTGGATATATATATATACACACACACACACACACACACACACATATATATATATATATATATATATATATATACACACACACACACACACTTAGGTACTGCCAAATCGTCCCTCAGATGTATTAATTTAGCCATGAGAATCCATCTCTGACCTTTTCTAAGACACCTAAGAAACAGAGTAGCACACCAAAACTAACCTAGGTCCTTGCACATTATTCAGTGTGTAGTACTTGTAGGTTGTGTAGTAGCAAAGCCTTACCAAGTTTAGAAGAATCTACAAACTACAAACACAGGCAAAATAAAGTGAATGAATACAGCAGTGTTAGGTGGTTGTTTTAATATTGTTTATTAGCACAGTAACAAATGCAGACTTAAGTAGTCCACAACATATAACCAATCCACTGAGCAACTCCTATTTCACACCTTACAGTTAACAGCTTAAGGTATTTTACTACAGGTTTTCACAAGTCGTGATTCAAACCTCTTATCTTGTCACAATAAAGTAGATTGGCATATAAAATAAAATACATAACTACTCATTTCCTATATGGTGTCTTATAGCCACGTATCCATTTTATATATATGAAATGACAGTCTCTAAAAACTGTTAAATATCCATGTTCCCTCCCAAGAAAGGAAAACAAGTTCCAATTTTTTTGAACAACAACAAAAAAGTGTAGTCTTGAGGGATTTTACATAAATGGCCATGTGTGTAACCTGTACAAAATTAAGCTATTTTAAATTTACAGACTACAAGCAACTGAACCCAATGTCTATTCTCTGTACTACATTTCAGCTAATATTGCAGAACTAATGACGGTTTTAAAAGTTGCTATTACCAATTCTGTCTACTGTAGCAAGATACCTTAAGTTACAACAAAATCTTAGGAAATAAGACTGAATAATATCTGTTATAGAAATACCCTACTCTTTACCAACTCCCACCCTCCCCCACCCCTTCAAAATCATAAGCAGCTCTCTCTGTGACAGACAAATAATGTAAGAATGTGAAAACCCAATTTATGTAGCGTATCTCTTGGTCCACTGTCTGGCCATTCTGTCATGTTCTGCTCTGTTGGTCATATACTGAGTGGCAATACTTCCCACCAAAGGGTCAGCTGGAAGAAAAGAATGTAGATTACTTTGGAGAAAGGAAAAGAATGTTTCAAATTTTAGCAAATAAATCAGTGACGGCTTGGGAAGAAGTATGCAAAGTATTTGTGAAAAAACAGTTTTGAAACACCATTCCATTATCCTGGGCACTTGCAAGGGGAAAACGTCTCAGCAAAACAGAATGCTCAGGCTTTAGTACTAGTGTGGCTTTATCTCCTTAGTTCATTCTATTTTTCTCCCAGCAAACACCACCCAATTAGAGGTGTTTTTGCTCTTACTAGGTAAGTTCAATAAAAACTGGAACTTCAAGGCTGCAATGAACATGGAATCCAACTGTATTCACCTGACTTTGTGGAATACTGTAGTCCTCTGGGCTACTGCAATATAACACTACATCTATGCTAGTTACTTAGAAAAGGCCAGGTTACCAGGTCAAAACCTGGACCTTAACAATTAAGTATAGTGTTGCTCTGAAACCTAAATAGAATCTGTAATAATAAAAAGAATAAGCTTCCTCCCCCACCCCCCACAATCAGTCTCATAATCACTATTAAGCAAAGAATTATCACTTTCGAAATTGAACACCAGCTTTAGGGAAAGTACTCAGTGAACCAGAAGGCACAGGAGAGGTTAAGCAATGACTCAACATTTAGTTATAAGTATGTGATTTAAGAGAACTGTATGGAAAAATTTAAAACCTCTTGTTCTAGAGCACAGAAGTTGCTGCCTTTTTCAACTAGTAGATTGAACTTCTCTTGATTAAAACTTTCTTTGAAAAAAAGATTAGCTTTTTTTTTTTTTTTTAAGATTTTTTTTATTCATTTGAGAGAGAGAGCATGAGCAGGAGGGGCAGAAGGAGAGAGAATCCTAAAAGAGACCCCACACTGAGCGGAGGGCCAAACATGGCCTGATCCCACAGCCTGAGCTAAAAACCAAGAGTCAGATGCTCAACTGACTACACCATCCAGGTGCCCCCTACATTTTGTTCTTTTGAAGGTCCTTGTACTTTATCAAAACAAGTATTTTTCAGGTGAGAAAGAAGAAAAAAAAATTAACCTTACCAGGGTTACAGTCTGTAAGAAGGGAGCAGATAGAAAGGAGAACTTTAGAAATGGTTAGTGCTGGACTCCAATTATCTTTTAATATGTCCAAGCAAATAACTCCTTGACTGTTAATATTACAGTGATAGATTCTTGTCCGAAATGTAACCTTAAAAAAAAAAGACAGTATTAAAATTTAAACAGCAAACAATGAAATTTTTACTATATTGTTTTTCAGTTGAGTGGCTATTCTGTAATTTAAAATTTTTTAATTTTAAATTTTAAAAGATGAATACAGTTTAAAGCTGGTAAGATAGGTTAAACGACTTTAATCTGAGATTAGAATGTTCATTGATACACTCTGTCATTTCAAAAGTAATATCCATCAACAAAAAGCAAAGTAACTTCAGTTATTCTAACAGTTTCAATGTTTTAAATATTTTCCTAACTTTTCAAGTTTGAAATAGCTAATTGTTTGCTGACCTCTTGTGTTAGCTGGTGGTACTACATGGCCTTAAAATAAACTTCATAATGAATTCAAACAGCTAAAACACAGTGGGTACATAAACAAAAGCAAGATGTTTAGGTATAAAGGCTATAAAAAAAATGAAGATGAGATTTGTTTCTGCTTTTTCTGATTTTTACATTAGATCCCACAGATATCCCGTCTACCTAGGTCACAGAATCACTGTAATGGAGTCTCCACAAATGAGGAGCCAGAAATGGGTAAGGATCATAGTAGTAGACAAATTAACACAAGCCATATGAGCCTGGGTTACTTTATTTTGGTTTCCTAACTTTTTTGTGTGAGACACACAGAATCATTCCAAAGTAAAAATTTCCACTTAGTATAAATAAGAATCATAGATTGAATGTCATAGGAGATACTATCCTAGATTAGAAAACTGAAGCCTGAAGATTAAGAATTTGAACAAGACCAAAACATGACAAGGAGCAGAATCCAAGTCTTTGGTAGGAGATTCTTTCTCATTATTTTAGTGCACAGATATTTTGAAATCATTTTTAACTGTTCAGTAACTTTTTTCTAAGTGGAAAATACAGTCACACAGTGATACAGCTGTGTCACTAAAAATAGCAGAATTTTAAGCACCATCAAAACAAAGCACATACTTTTAGAACTATGGTCTCTGCAAGAGGCAAAGCTCCCCTCCCCAGTGCAGTATTTTGTGTCCATCCAAATGTACTTAGAGATTTGTTGATATAACAGAAATCTACCTTTTGTGATTAAAACTCAATTTTAAAACCTTCAATAGTCTCTCATAGCAATATGTAAATTTAACTATAAATTGGGACATTCTTACCTTTGGAGGCTTGAAGGGGTATTCTGGTGTAAAAGTGATATCAAGGAAGAATACACCACCCTCATACACGGATCCTGGAGGTCCCAGAATGGTTGATCTCCATTCATAGATGTTATCACCTTTGGGACCAGCACTGTGAAGTAATACATCAAAAGGTAAGCAGGTGGTGGCACTATCCAAGTTTTTATAGGGTATTCAAAAAAGGAAAAAAGATAACCTCTTCTCTTCCTTTTTATTTAATGGGGGGATCCTCTCCATAAAATAGAAGTGTCTTTCAGATACACACAATCTGATTCTGGACTACAACAAACCCATCAGCCTTAGGTCAAGTAAACTGAAGGATAAAGAATGTTTAAACTATTCTAAGCCTATTTAAGCTGTGAATAAGCAAGAAATTCTTCAACTCTCAAACCTCTCCTGGGTACATCATAAGAAAACATAAGCAGTATTCAGTGGTTTCTGCTCACAGCTATTTGTTTCTGATGACCACTTTAAGCATAAAGTTTCATTTTTGACCCACTGACTGGGGTTCTTGTTCCTTGCTCTTCTACTCCCATAATCTTATCCTAAAAGGAGTCCAATGGATTTTAGTACCTTTTACATTATAAACCATGTTGGGTGGGAGGAACACAAGGATGACCGAGTATCCAATGACAAGTTATTCCATTTGCCTTTCAATGTATGAAATTCTGTAATCAGGTTCTCTAAATATCAGAGTGGGTATGTTTCTTTATCCCTTTCCCTATTAAATCAGTTATTTATATTTAGTTATACCATAATACCCTTCTGAAGCACTGTGTTGGCTTGTAGAGTGCTCTGCTCTGTATCCAAGTACAATAATAAAAACAAGTGTGGGTAGGACTCTCCTATTGAGGAGAGAGGAAAAGACAAGTTTGGGAAATGGTTTTAGATACTAAATTTAAAAAGACTTCCCACAGCATGGATAGGACAATACTAATGTGGTTAACTTACATGTTTTAGCTCAGATTTCTCAAACCTAGCTACTGATAGTTGCTTCAAGGATAATGAGGTGTGTCAGCAGGAAGGTCTTTACTTGGAGAGACTTGTATATCCCAGTCAATACACAGGAAAATTTCTACAGAGCAGGCAAACTGCTATTTTAAACAAATGGATGGTATGAACTGGATTCATTCACTCTTGAATGTACATGAAGTTAAATGGCAGAGATTTCAATAATGAACAAGACAAGAACTCCTTGTCTTCAAGATGCCCTCTGCTAACTGATTAGAGATGAGGTTCAATTCCGTCATTTAAGAGAAAGGTTAGAGGAAGGGAAGGGGGGCGGGGACCTGCCTGGGCCCTACACTTTCTACAAACCCACTACAGATTTTTCTTTCAGAATGAGTTTACAAAAGAAAACCAAAAAGAAACAAAAGCTGGAGAAGAAAACATAATGGGGCAAAAAAGGAGGGAGAAAATACAGATAAAAGAACATGAGCTAATGGGAAGAGTAGAGCCAAACTGGCCAAGAGGCAGAGAGCTTGGACAATGACTTGAGCACTTATTAGCTATGTGACCTTGAGCAAGTCACTAAACCTAAATCACAAATTCTCAGGAATGTTTTGATAATTAAAATGGGGGGTGGCATCTCTGTAGAAAAAGAGACTCAGCGGTTTCTCATTAAATGGTAGTGATCATAATAATAACAGTTATGAATTATTCTACTAATTCAAATAGTATGGTCCTTTAATATCCTTTGTAATTGGTATTCTTCAGAACTATTAAAAGACTTGTTTTAGACTGCACAAGGTGGGATGTAGAGAGAACTTTTAATCAGTTTTCTACTTCTAGGAACATGAGGTAACCTCTAGTGAAAGGATACTCTCCTGATACAGCTTCAAACCCTAAGGTTAGAACTGGTCCTTGGTTATCTGGTCTGCCTACGTGTTTGCATCCGGTGGATGTATCTGGACAAAAAGTCTATATATACACTGGCCATTACCAGCCGGGACACCTGTTTACCAGACTAGAATTAACTGAAAAGTGAGGTAAAGACACCACTGATACAGAGATTGCAGATAACAGATGAACTATCCTATTTAATCTGGTTCATCTAGTTCATAGTATCTAAGGTTTAAAGGCTAAAAGGCAAAGACAATCATCTGCTGTAAACCTCTTTTTTACCGATGAGGAACCAAGGCCTGAAGAAGAAGCTAGGCCATCTAAAATCCAGTAATGGCAGCACTCCATACAGTTTACCTCATAGTCAGCTTAGTAATGCTAAGAAAGAGACCCAGAAAAAATAACAGTAAAGTCCATCTAACCCTAGAGGTGACATGTTGACATGGGCCCGATGCTGCTGGCCCCTCGGTACAGAAAAAAGAACAAAGGTTTAACAATATAGCACTATATCAGCTTTTATGGATTTTATGGAAAACTGTACTTTCCAAACTTCATTGTTCCTCAACATCACCTATAGAACTTTCAAGTGAGAGGATGAGACCTGTCATCCTAGGCCTACTGAATTTAGAATATTCGGAAGGGACTTAAGAATCTATGGTGATCTTTAAACAGGTATTGGTTGCTTCTGGGAATCACTGGTACAAGTTACTGAAAGACAATCCGTTCAGAACATAAGCTTTATATCACCTATGATACAAGTAGATATTCAAATCAAGGTGGCTACTTGTGTGTAATCAGCTTTCAGTCTGGGGTATAAACTTTTCTGAAAGTTCAGAAAAAAAGACAGGGCATTAAGTATACAATATAAACATAACTATAATTTAAAAAGTAACATGCTTCATTAAACTTTGAAAACTGATAATAAAAGTGGGCTATATTAAGAAAAATAATACTAAATGAAATATGAAATGTAGTTGAAATCCTAAAGCATGCAACAAGAGCCCTGTAGGAAACTAAACAGCATGGATCCCTTATCTACAGGTCCTCAGCCAGGGGACTTGGGAGTTACAGGGAAGGATGAGAACCCATTGGAAGGACAAAGCATTGCTGTTTGATGAAAAATTTTACTCACCTTAAAGCTGTTACTGGAGAATTTCATAAAACTTTTTGTCATATGCATTTTATTAATCATAGAATGAAACAAAAATTATGGCCCTGCAAATCTTCTGCCCCCTTTTTTTCCCTTCCAGGTTCTCACTGTAAAAGTTAAGGATCTACTGGTCTAGAAAGTGGGTAAAGAGACCTATGGGGGGAGTGGGGAGGGCACAAGTTTACAGCTTTCAGAACGCTACTGTGAAGGTGAACGAGGAAAGAATCTTTACCTGGGACACTACAGAGAAAGGTCTGTTCCAGCACCCCACCCTCTTCTCTATAAAATGACTAACTAGGTTTACCCACAGGTCAGCATATTTCTTTACCAACCTTCTGTCCCCACCCTTTAAGATACCTTTTAGTTTCACAATAAGAAATACAACTTAAGTTTGAAACACTTACGGAAGTGTACTTTAGAATAGCATGTGATCTAAATTAGTAATTACTAAAATGAATATAAAGTATGGGAGATGGGGGTGTTTAAGAGAATGAGAACAACAACAAAAAAAAAAGTCCCCATTTGAAGATGTTGCAACATTAACTGTGATTAGAATCTTCACATGAGGCTGAGACTGAGAAGGTGGAAGGAGACCATGCATTTATTTGCCTTTGACATTTTGTTAGAGAATTAGTTTATTCATAACAAAAACACCTTTCAAAATAAACGTATAATACACAGAACTCTTACACAAGGCAAAAGAAAAAAATTCTGGCCTTGATTCAGTCTTTTTTCCTTCTAGTCAAAATAAAGAGAGCTGTGGCAAACATTTTAAGAAAAATAATAGTCAAGGGCACCTGGCTGGCTCAGCTGGTAGAGCATGTGACTCTTGATCTTGGGGTTTTGAGTTCAAGCTCCACACTGGGTGTAGAGTTTACTTTAAAAAAAAAAGAGGAAGAAAAGAAAAAAAAAATCATTCCTATTTTTGACTCAGTATTTTCTTACTTCTGTAATGGTTTCTGACTTCAGAGAGATACATTAACATTAGCAGCAGGAATTGTCATGAACCACAACCTTCTTCTGAAGGGACATCAGCCTATTGACTGATCAGCAACAAACTCAATGACAAGGACTCTTACCTACCACCAGCCTTTCCCTTAATGCTTGAAACCCATGTTTCCTCTAGTAACCACGGGACAAGGTGGCTACATGTCCTACCTCTTATGCCCTATTAATACTATTATTAGTAATAGCATTTGAATAGTATAAAATGTTATCCATACAAGTCATTTAAGGTATAATCCTAAGAAAGAAAACCAGTTAGAAAAACTGTTATCAGAGCAGTCTTCCAGAATTTGATGTGCTCTCTGCATTGATCTGAAAATTTCTAAGATGATCATATAAGCTAATGTTTAAGCTTTAATTTGTTTTAAAATCATGTTGTTGTTGTTGTTTTAAGTCCTCCCCCATTCCCATCCTCAATACTAACTTACTATAGACTACTCTTCTTCCATTTCAACAGCAACCGAAAATGCATTTCAGTTTTTAAAGAACATCCTGGAAGTAAGGTGAAATTATAATCAGTGTTTTTAAAGATTATATTTCTATCTGATCAGTTTTTAAAATTTTTATTGGGAGAGATGACCCCTGCATACAAACAAAGAAACCCTGACTCAGATATTATTTTTGGCATAATTCTAAAAAGCTTAGTTATGTGGTCTCTTATCTTAGGGGAAAAAAAGTTGAGGGTAAAGGCTGGGAAGATGAAAAGATAAGGAACATGCTAAAGACAGGCATTTGGATAGCAATAGCACAAAATAAATGAAAAATGGAGCAAGTTAGCAAATGTGTCGGCATATTTCAAAAAAGGGTAGATAAAGGCTCATGATCAACTGAGTTGAAGTTCATTCTAACCACCTAAAAATCCCATGTAACCTCTCAAACCAGTTGCTTATACAAAATGTATTGTCATAAAATCCTCCAAACTGCTACATTCTCACTGCCCCCAAAGCAGTCATTCTCAGTTGAGGATGGTGGGGGCCCCCAGGTGATATTTGACAATGTCTGGAGATTATTTTGGGATGTCACAGCTAGGAGGGAGTGTGCTACTGTCACCTAGTGGATGACAGCCAGAGGTGCTGCTAAACATTCTCCAATGTACCAGGTACCAGATAGCCCCCACAACAAAGAATTCTCTCAAGGGGCTCCTGGGTCAGGTCTGCCTTTGGCTCATATCCCAGGGTCCTGGGATCAGGCCCCACATCAGGCTTCCTGCTCAGCAAGGAGCCCGCTTCTCCCCCTGCTTATGCGTTCTCTGTCAAATAATAAATTAAAAAAATTCTCTCAACTCAAAATGTCAAAAGTGCCAAGGCTGAGAATCCTGCTTAGAGAAATGTGATCAAGGTAGCCCTAATAAGGTAAGAGCTTCACAGTTTGAATCCATTGTCAGGCTCAAGTGCCCATCCTCTTATCTGTTTTACTGCTGTGTGTGGGAAGGGGGAGGGGGGAGAAATCAATATCCAGGGTTGCTTTTAAAAGTCAGATTTGCATATGCCCTAAACGTTCCATAGACCCCTGATAACTCAAAATGTGGTCCCTGGACAAAGCAACATCAGCATCCTCTGGAAGTTTGTTAGAAATGCAGATTTAGACTCCACCCCACACCTAATGCATCAGAATTTGCCCATTAAAACTTTGAGATTCTAGCTACAGAGGACATTAAGTGGCAAATGAATGCCAACTCTACCTTTTGATCTAAGTTTAAATTACCAATTATATTCTCGAGCTCTTGGGGTGCCTGGGTGGTTCAGTGGGTTAAAGCCTCTGCCTTCTGCTCAGGTCATGGTCCCAGGGTCCTGGGATGGAGCCCCGCATAGGGCACTCCGAGGCTCAGCGGGGAACCTGCCTGCCTCTCTGTCTACTTGTGATCTCTGTCTGTCAAATAAATAAAATCTTAAATATATATATATATATATATATATACACACACACTCTAGCTCTTTCCTTCACTACCTGTAATTCTCTGCAGTAAGAAACAAGTATCAACCCTAGTAACGCTTACTAAGTACCATATAGAGAACTTAGAAAATGCTTATAGGAAGAGACCCACAATCAAATCTATATTCCTGACAACCCACTATTCAAAATCCATTCTTAATTTACTCTTCTGCTAAGAAATGAAAAGAGAATATGACAGAATAGTATGAATGCAGCAATCTACCAGAGGGAATCCTCATCGCCCACAATTATGTCCCAGTAGACCGACTACTCTCCAGGGAATGAAAGCTGCCTTCTCCATGACATCTATATAGCACATGCAGAGGAATTTTATAAAAAATGAAAAAAAACATCTTGTTCTCGCCATCCCTCCATAAAACAGTTGCTCTCTGTAATCTAGAAGTGAGTGGCAGAAGGAACTTGAAAAATCAGAAAACCTCAGTAAGGTGACTACTAACACACGAGTGACATGGTTTGGTGAGGTGACATTGCTATTACAAAGTGGGTCGGTCACGTACGGGGATAACTAAGAGAGGCCTCCTACAAAGTGGTACTGCAGGGGATGTACATCCAGGTTACCATTCCCTGGAAGAATTACAGTTTAAAGGCCAACCTAAATGACTTCTATGTAAGAATTCACATCAGTAGTATCCAGTATATCTAAGCAGTTGCACTGGAACAAAGTGGGCCCAAATAGGGGATTACAGTTTCCTACACATGGGAGGAAAACAGACTCAACACACTTAAGATCTAGAACAAGATGATCCATGTCCACTAAGAATGGTGTTCCCATGGAGGCCCCCCAAATCATGTCATATCGACTTTGAGGAAATAGTGCCTTTCTCCCAGCAGAAAGGAATTTGATACAACTTTTCAATCTGATTTTAGGCCTATAGAAGCTGTAGAGTTTATTTCTGAAGTCTGTTCCAAACCGGAAAGTGGACAGATTGGCAGGTATTTACATACATTGCTACAGCTATGTGGCTATACAATCTCTCAAAGATCAGATTTTAAGTCTCTAGAGAATAGTGATTTTCCACACATACTACCAGGGCTTAGTATAATAGTAATTAGCAATATTTAATTAGCTGGTAAAATACGTACCACTGTTCAGAATTACGTTGACAATACTGTCAAATTTGGTGAAATAACAAAACACTACAAGAGCTTGATCTTGCTCAGCTAGCCATTCAATTATGTTTTTACCTTATATGTTGCTGCTTTAGAAAACAATCCAGGCTTTCTGGAAATCTACACTCCAGTCTTGAAGAAAGAAAATCAGATGTAGGAGTAAGGACACAATTTTAAAAGAAAACTCGTTTCATAATAATTTGAAAGAGACAACAGTAGGGATAGTGAAATAAGCAGATCTACAACACTGTGGACATCAGTGGGTCCTTACTGTCAGGGAGGGATGGCTGAATAATGACAGTGTTTAGTAAACTAAACTAAAAATCACCCTTTAGAGGAGCCTGGGTGGCTCAGTCAGTTAAGTGTCTGCCTTCAGCTCAGGTCATGATCCCAGGGTCCCAGGATTGAGCCCCACATGCGGCTCCCTGCTCAGTAGGGAGTTTGCTTCTCCCTCTCCCCCTGATCGTGCTTGCTCTCTCTCAAATAAAGTCTTAAGAAAAATTAAAATAAAAATCATACTTTAACTTTTGGACTGCTGATATACAAAGTAGGGGATAAAAGTACCAAGCAAGTAAAATTCAAGCTAGTTAGATGTCAAGGGCCTAAAAGGAATTGGGGTGGGGAAGGGTAGAGAATGGCACATAGGAATGATTAGAGAGAATTAAATAAGAGATTGGCATTTCTTGTGTCTCAAAAACCATTTTTTTTCCTAAACAAGGTTAAATACATAGGTGGTCAGGACAAAGGTGGATCAGACAATAGCTCTTTTCTGCAGAACTACACAACGTAGTGATTTAAATAAAATCTTAAAAAAAAAAGTAAAGAAAGAAAAAACCTGAAACATACTAACTGCAATGGATAAAGGACTCAGGCATTTCTCAAAAGAACTCATATGACCAATAAATTCTCAATCTTACTTAGACTCAAAGGAATGCAAATTAAACACAGAGGCACATTTGCCTATCAGACTGGCAAACATTTAACGATTGTATTTATTTATTTGACAGAGAGAGAGCAGGAGAGCACAAGCAGGGGGAAGTGGCAGGGAGAGGGAGAACGAGGCTCGTGCTGAGCAGGGAGCATGATGTGGGGCTCAATCCCAGGACACTGATACCATGTCCTGAGCTGAAGGCAGATGCTTTTAACCGAATGAGCCACCCAGATGCCCCAAGACTGGCAAATATTTTTTGTTTTGTTTGGCAAACATTTTGATAAACTGAAAAATCTGTGTTAACTGGATGATGAAATAAATAGGCATCCTTTCCCATTGCTGGTGGGAGAGTAAATTAGTAATCATAGATTGTGATTAAAATATATTCAAATATAAATCCAATATACCCTTTGACACAGAAATTCTGCTTCTCAGAGCTTACCCTCAGGAAATGAGTGGAACATGCACATGGCTACAGTACCAGGCTATTTATAAGAACCTTGTGTATGATGAAACAAGTTTGGAATGAGCTAAACTATCAATAAGAGGCAGGCTAGACTGTGGTACAACCATACAGCAGTATACTATGCAGCACTTAAATGACACAAGGTACACATACTCAACAAGGTTTTTAAGAATCCACAATGAGGGTTGCTGGGTAGCTCAATCGTTAAGCGTCTGCCTTCAGCTCAGGTCATTTCAGGGTCCTGGGATAGAGCCCCGCATCAGGCTCCCTGCTCAGCTCGACAGCCTGCATCTCCCTCTCCCACTCACCCTGCTCGTGTTCCCTCTCTAGGGAAATAAATAAATAAATAAATATCTTTAAAAAAAAAAAGATCCACAATATAATGTGAAGTGAGAAGGCAGACTTCCCAACAGTGTGCAAAACAACCTCATTTTCATTATAAGACATACCACATAACCAAACTATTGATCAAGGTTGTACCTGCAGGATGAGATGCAGGGGATTTATTTTACAATAACAACGGATTTCCATTCTTAAGAATGTAACAAAGGGTAGAAGAAATGAAATCAAATTCACCTAGCAACAGAGAAAGTCAACTAATAAAGAAGTAACTGTGGTTACCCTGGGTAAGGATGGTTTCTGCCTAGAAAACCAGGACTTCAAATTTGCAGGGATGCAGGATACTCAATCTAGGCAATTTCAGCCCAGTTTCTGTAGACTGTAGTTTTGAGAACAGAGTTGCTAAGGGTCTCAGAGGGGTGACTTTTGACAAGTTCATTCCTGCCTGTCACGGCCCAAATACGTGTGCAATAGTGACCCAGTGAAGTACTGCATCTTTGGATGAAGATCTACAACAGTCATTCACAGGAAATGAGTAATACTGCTCCCATCTCCAATTTACAGCCCTGTGAAAGCCGTCAGTAACTATTATTGTGGTTAAGGTGTCCTGTGGTCTCTCATTAGAGAGACCCTGGCCCTAGTACTGTAAAAGCTTCTACCGACACTACCGCTCTATCCTGCCATCTCCTCCCTCCTCTCTTCAAATCAGGCCCTCCCCTAAACTCTCCTTTATACCATGCTCCAGATAGGGTGCTGAGAGAGAGACTGAACCCAGGGAGAGAATGCAAACCCTTCAACAGTGTAAAGCAAAGGGGCTCAAGTTTATATAACAGCCCACAAATATTTTTCAAAACATGGCAAAGGGATCTGACAGCCAACTTAGCAGACACACCCACCAAATACCAACGGTTAGCAAAGATGATCTGTTCAATGTCTAAATAGTCGAGATATCTAATAGTCAATTTATCTGATAGTTATTAAGATACGAAATATCTGAAGTGGATGGCTTTAACTGCAGGTAAATTGTGCCTTAAAAAGTAGATAAAGGAGAAAAATAATATGTACAGAGAAATTGACCTTTTAAATCATTCTTTCCTCTAAGCAGACTCCCTCCTGAGCAGAGAGCCCAATGCAGCCAAAGGCAGACACCTGACTGACTGACAGCCATCCAGGCGCCCCTCGTTATTCCCATTTTAAAGATGGGGAAGCATTCAGAAGGTTAAGTTAACATTAAGTGATGGGGCTGTACAAATTCCTAAAGCTAGGAAATCACACTTCTGGTCAATACAACCCAGGCTTTCTTTCCCACAGTGATTTTTTTTCCCCAATACATCAATGGAGTTTCCAATATAATTATCTGCTTTGGACTCCCCACCAATTTTGTTTAATCACATTTACTACTCTGCCTTTCCTACCTTATTATTTCATTTGTCTTTTATACTTGGAAGGAAGCTAGAATTACAAACAAGAAAATCTTGTGACCTGCTAGAAGGTTATTAAAATTTCTTAAAAATTGATTCAGTTTTTTTTTTTTTTTTTAAGTACATACCACATGGAGTACTACTTAGTGTGGAGGAGAGGGGATTTTAATAATCATGTGACAACTATAAAAATTGAGAACTCCCAGCTTAATGAAAACCAAAGATGGTTTTGGGAAACAAGCATCAGTTCAACTGAATAACAGTCCAGATGTTATGTTCTTAAATTGCAAAAAGAATAAGCAATACAATTTTCTTTCTTTCTTTCTTTCTTTCTAAAGAACTTTAAGTGGGGGGAAATGCTAAAAAGGAGGTGTAGAACATGATACCTACTTTCCCAGCTCAGAAGTCTGTTTGGTCCACTCCACTCCATTCCATTCTAGTCCATGGTGGCACTGGGAGGTCCAGCAAATCACTGGAATGAATGACCTCCACCGAAATGGAGGTCAACTCCTGCCTGAGGATACAATATCACCCACTGCTCAATGCTCTGTGAAGCTGAGGCCTCTGCAACCTCTTTGTTCCCTCCCTCTCCATTGCAGGATCTACAGCTCAGAACCACCAGGAAATCACAGGGTCAGAAGGTGAGGAGAACTATTTACTGCACTTGGAGAGTCATTGGTTTCCTTCTTGGCCCCAGAAGGCCAGGAGAGAAAGGCACAGGCTGCTTATATTTGCAGAGGGCTGAGAGTGTGAATGAGGGACTATGCCCTATGGGTCAAATACAGGGCTGCGTTTGGAGGGGAGAGTCTGTTCTGGCCTCTTGTTCACTGCTAAACCTCATCACCAAGTCTCTGCCCTACCTTCTAGCTGAGGAGAGGAGACAACAGCTTTAACAAAACTCGGTGCTGCAGCAGCTGCTAAAGCGGCCCAAGTGGGAGCAGCCCATTTCACAGCCGACTAAGTCTAACAAATTTTCTCCAAGTGCTGGTAAGCAGACACATGTGACCTTCACCAGTGGCCACTGACCAGCTACCATTCTGACTTGTAAACTAACACACACAGTGCATATGCTACCACATGCTAAAATCAGGTGCTTCTGAAAAAAAATTCTCACCATGTAATATTTAATAAGAAAGGAGTGCAGAGCATAATGCCCAAACAGAAAAGGGTCCTAACAAAAACGTCAGCTAGTAATTCCCAATTTTATATGAAAAACACTCGCAGAGAATTAACTGCTAGGGTTTATGTCCATTCAGGCTAAGTCTTATGGAAAACGCCAAAAGGCAAGAAAAGTTCTGAAAGAGAGGAGGCAGATGTTCCAAGCCAAAGGTGAGGAGCTTGGCTGAGAGGTATAAAATGTGGCTAACAGCCCACATACATAATTGGAAAATAAAGTTAAAGAAGAGAAGGACATGAAAAATGAAATGAGAGGGGAAGTTTTTAATTTATTTTTTTCCCTCTTAAAAGGAAAAAAAATAACCCCAATTTAAATACTGGCCCAGAGGGAGAAGACAACTATCTCAGAACATATACACAAAGATGATAGATTGAACCCATGATACCAACTTTCACTCCTTCCCCAAACTCCGACAATATGACAGTAAAGATTTTTAAAGGCATAAACCTACAAAGATGGGAAGAAAAGGAAAGGGGATAATATTCACAGAAGTTTGGAAGTTAGGAGGCAAACTGGCAAGTGGTAAAGGATTCGACATGATATATCCAAGAAGCTGAATCCTAAAGTGGCTGTGAAAAAAGCCAAAAATCAAGCCCAGGTAGACCACATAACCCTCCCTAAAGACTCAGGAATCTGTGGTGCCTGAGGAGGTTGAGAATGAGGCAGGGGAGGTTTTAAAATAAGAATTGGTTGAAAGTGTGTATCAGTGGTCCAATTCCAAGACTCTGTGTGACAGATGGAATTCTGAGATGGGCAGCATGATATCCTCCCGCTAATACACTCTGACCTCCTCCATGAGAGCATGGATGGACAGAGCTATGACTTGCTTCTCCCTAACAGAATAAGGCAAAGCTGACTGGACACCACTCTTGGATCAGGTTATGTTTTCTGTAAATTGTTATTACATAAGACTCGGTCTTAACTGACAAGAGAAAGACTGTCCTGCTGGCCCTGAAGGAGCAAGCTGCTATGATATCAGTTGCCCAAAGAGAGGGCTAGAGAACTGCTGCTGTGGTCTCTGAGAGCAACTGACTTCAGTCCTACGGCTGCAAGGAAGTAAACTCCACGTCACAACTGCGTAAGTTTGGAAGCAAACCCTGAGCAACAGATGAGCACACAGGATAGCTAGCTGGTTCCTTGAATGCAGCCCAGAAAACCCTGAATAGAGGTCTAAGCTGTGCCCCAACTCCTGACCCATGTGAACTGTACATACTAAAATGTATGTACTGTTTTGAACTGCTAAAGTTGTGGTAGTTTGTTATACAGTAATAGTTATCCTGCCTGACTGGGGTTTATTTTCTAGAGAGGTTTAAAACTGAGGGTCTCTGAACCAGGGGACATTAATATGGATGAGGGCAGAGGTGCTGTACTGACAATGAGCTTATGCAGGGCCAACAATAAGATCCCCAGTTTTGTTTCTCAGCTCCAAGAACAAAGCTTGGCCTTTACCCTCCAGGCAGTCTCCTTTGGGGGATGTTAACAGCCTAGAGGAAAAGTCTCCCTAACTAAGTTAACAGATAACCAAGGAACATGGTTCTTCTCTAAAATGGCAAATGATGATCAAAACAAACTAGAAGACAGTCAATTAGAGAAAACAGAATTTAGAAAGAAAATTTAAAAATAAATGGAATTACTAATATCCAGAGAGACAGAAGATACTGCACTGATGAAACAAAACAGTATTCAGAAAAGAAAAAGGAGGGTAGGGGTCAGGTGCTGATAATGGGCGAAGGCAGTCAAACGGTACAAACTTCCAGTTATAAGATACCAAGTTCTGGGAATATAATATATAGTATAGTTAACAATACTGTATCATATACTTGAAAGGTGCTATCAGGTAGATCTTAAAAGTCTCATCACAGGAAGAAAAACTGAAACAATGGAGGTGATGGGTGTTAAAACTAAACTTACTGTGGTAAAGTCATTATGTAATATACACATAAATCACTACGTTCTACACCCTAAACTAATACGATGGTATATTTCAATAAAGTGGGGGCAGGGAGAAAAGAAAGAAGGGCTTTTAGAAACTAAAAATGAAAGCAAACAAACATACTTCAACATAATAAAGGCCACGTGTAACAAACCCACAGCTAACATTACTCAATGGTCAAAAACTGAAAGCTTTCCCTGTAATATCAGAACAAGATGAGGATGTCTGCTTTCACCATTTTTATTCAACATAGTACTAAAGGTCCCAGCCACAGAAATCAGACAAGAAAAAGAAACAAAAGGCATCCAATTGATAAGAAGTAGTAAAATTGTTGACTATCTGCAGATGACATAATCCTATATACAGAAAACCCTAAGGATGCCACCAAAAAACTATCAGAATAAATGAATCTAGTAAAGCTGCAGGATACAGACTATACTGAAATCTGTTGCATTTCTATACACTAATAATGAAATAGCAGAAAAAGATCTTACGAAAACAATCCCATTTAGAATTACACCAAAAATCATAAACAATCTAGGAATAAATTTAACCAAGGAGGTGAAAGACCTATACTCTGAAAGATACTGATGAAAGAATTTGAAGATGATATAAACAGAAAAACAAACCATGCCCCTAGACTGGAGGAATATTGTTAAAATGCCCATACTACCCAAAGCAATCTACAGATTCCATGCAATCCCGACCAAAATACCAAGAGTATTGGGGCTTCTGGGTGCGTGGGTTAAATAAAGCCTCTGCCTTCGGCTCAGGTCATGATCCCAGGGTCCTGGGATTGAGCCCCACATAGTGGGGGGAAGAGGGGATCCTCTGCTCAGCAGGGAGCCTGCTTCCTCCTCTCTCTCTGCCTGCTTCTCTGCCTACTTGCGATTGAGGGCTGTCAAATAAATAAAAACTTTTATAAAAAAAAATCAAGAATATTTTTCACAGAACTAGAACAATCCATCCTAAAATTCATATAGAACCACAAAGACCATGAACAGCCAAAGCAATTTTGAGAAAGAACAAAGCTGGAGGTATTACTGTCCCAGATTTCAAATTATACTTCAAAGTTATAGTAATAAAAACAGTACGGTACAGGGACAAAAACAGACATACGGATCAACGGAACAGAATAGAGAACCAGAATAAACCCACCATTATATGGTGAATTAATCTACAACAAAGGAAGCAAGAATATACACAATGGGCAAAGGACAGTCTCTGCAACAAATGGTGTTGGGAAAACTGGACAGTTATATGCAAAAGAAGGACACTAGACTACTTTCTACACCATGTACAAAAATAAACTCAAGATGGATTTAAGACTTAAATGCAAGATCAGAAACCATAAAACTCCTAAAAGAAAGCACAGCCAGTAATCTCTTGGATGTGGGCCTTAGCAGTGTTTTTCTGGACAGGTCTCTTCTGGCAAAGGAAACAAAAGCAAAAATAAACCAGAGGGGCGCCTGGGTGGCTCAGTGGGTTAAAGCCTCTGCTTTCGGCTCAGGTCATGATCCCAGGGTCCTGGGATTAGAGCCCCACATCGGGCTCTCGCTCAGCAGGGAGCCTGCTTTCCTTCCTCTCTCTGCCTGCCTTTCCTCTCTGCCTACCTGTGATCTCTGTCTGTCAAATAAAAAATAAATAAATAAATAAATAAGCAAGCCAGTCAGAGACAAACCAAAATACTAAGCTTCTGCACAGGAAAGGAAACTATCGAGAAATGAAAAGGCAACATGGATGGACTTAGAGGGGATTACACTAAATAAGTCAGACCAAGAAAGACAATGACATATGATTTTACTTATATGTGAAATCTCTAAAAACAAAGCAAACAAGTGAACAAACAAAAACCAGAAACAGACTCCTAGATGGGGGGGGGGGGGAGACCCTTAACAACTGATAGCTGCCAGAAACAATTGTAGTAGAGGATGGGCAAGATAAGCAAGGGGGATAAAAGGTATAAACTTCCAGTTATAAAACAAGTAAGTCACAGGGGTAAAAATGCAGCAAAAGGAATATATTCAGTAATATTTTATTATGGTAACTACACCTACAATGGTGAGCACTGCATAATATATAGAATTGTGGAATCACCATGTTCTACCCCTGCAGTTGACATAACATAGTGTCAATAATACCTCAATTAAACACATACACACAATGAACCAAAAAATTTTCAAAAATATAATGTAGGGTAAAGTTATAATCTCCAAAAAAAGGAAGAAAGAAGGTTAAAAAAAAAGAGAGAGAGAGAAAACATACAACTTTTTTTGGTACACATGTGTTTTCTGCAGGAATGTAGTTGGAAATGGAAAGACTAAATGACAATAAATCAGAGGACCTTAAATGCCTACCAAACCATTTAGATTTTAACAGCTTTGCACCTACAGGAGTGAAGTGAAAAACAGTCACTGTTTTAAGAAGTAGAAAATTCTAAATACTGAAAACATCAACCTATTCAGAAATAGGAAGCTACAAATTCAATCTTCAATGAATGAAGCAGAGAGCCTAATTAGGAGACTACAGAAATCTAACAACCTGGATTAGAGCAGTGACAGTGCGAACAAAATTATCTTGGGGGAAATCCTAAGTACTTTACTGTGACAATCCCTAAGAGCTATCAATAAACCAAATCCTCTGACTATATCTATACATACATGCCTACATCCAATTCCCACTGAACAGGAAGAAACCCCAAGAGTCTCTGCAGGGCCTGCCCAGTCTCCTGGCAGCATTGCTAACCAGATATCCCAAACACTACCATGCAGCACTTAGTTAAGTCATCATTTGCTAAATAAACAAAATTTGAGTTTATGTGTATGTTCCTGCATGTTCAATACGGTATTAACATTTCAGAAAACTCTCAAACCATGTATGCTGATTTTAGTTCAGAAAGTATTTACCATTAGTTATATGCTTAACTGATACTTGCTTGCTGATATATGTAGTTAAAAAATACAGCATACATGCTGTCTAGATACCGTGTAGGTTTCTTCCAAAAAGTTAAAAAAAAATACCAGGTTTAATATTCTTTTAAAAGCACCCTTTAAATGGCTTTATGGCTTTATTTAAATCGAATTTATGCTTTATGGCAAATAAAGATGGAAGTATTTTGGAACAAAACACATCTTATCAGTTTATCTGGCAACTTGGTTGGGTTGTGTTTCTTTTAAAAAGAACCAGGGCTCACAGTTTATAAAGACTCATGAACAGGCACATTCAACACCACATAAGCAGGAGGTAAAAGGAATTCCAACATAAACTCAGGTTAGCCTCTAAAATCTAGCGGATTTTTAACCACTAATACCTCTAGCAGAATTTAGTTAACCAAAAGCATTGTCCATATTTAGCCATTTCAGTGTTTTGTGAACGTGCGCTTACAGTAACGATGAGCGCCACACAGAGCCATGGGGAGGCACACCAACTAAGACACTGCTGAAGCAATAAGACAAAATCCAAGCAGTCAAGAGTTGTTTCGCAAGACAGCAAAGTCTGCGAGGTGCCCTCAACAGCCTGGGAGGAGGAGCAGCTTGCGACAGCAGTCCCAGCCCCACAGAAACCTGATCGCAGGATAGAACGTTCGTTCGTCTGTACCCAGCCGCGGTGAGAGCGCTCGGCAGCCAGGAGCAGACAGACAGCTGCTGGAGCAGGCAGGCTGACAAAGGAACGAGCCTCTGAGTTCCAGTCTGGTCGAGCAAAATGCCTTTGTCCTTCAGCAATAATCATGTTAATCAGAGCCATCCTCCACGTCCAGAGACCCTTACACATTCGCTTCGTGCAAAATGTACATACAGCACGGTTCTGGAGAAGAACTGCCTCCTCAAAGGGAAGGAAAGGAACATTTCAGTGGCTCTGGCAGTTGGGGCTGCTAGACATGGAACTGAGATTGTAAGATAAATTTTAATCTGTTTTATGAGAATACAATAAACCAATTAAAAGTATCCATTTAGACCGTATTTGTTCAGTATTATGCTATGGAGAAAATTCTTACAAGAGTCACAAAAATGTCTGCTGTCTGTTCTCATAAAATTCTCAGCTAAGAGGAGGGTCAACAACAAATTATTAAAACAGAAAGCAGACTATTAGAAGACGGATAAAAGGGAATGGAGTAAAGGTGAACTCAAGTGCAGGTGGCTTAGAAATGGGCCAATATAAACACACAGGCAATTCTCTCTTTCCTTCCCTCTCACACATGCACACAAACATGCTGGCTTTCCACCATAAGAGCTCCCGTTCTTTCGCTTGTGAGGTGAAGTGGAAAAAAAAGAGGACAAGTATTTAGAACAAATTTCCCAAAATGAACAGTCTTAGTGATGTAGGTCAGTGATTCTTACACACATTTCTAAGACAAACTTTTCACCAAAAGGTAAAGAATAAAGGGAAAAGGATAAAGTATTTGTTTTTCATAAATTTTATTTAAAATAAAGTTCTATCCATTCTGATAACCAGTTCTTCCTATTTTGTGATAAAATTATCTTCCATTTTGTGAAATGTTGATGACAGTAGATGGTAATTTTGTTTTCAATGTCCTTGCAAGACAAAATAGAATTAGCAACCATATATCAGCCCCTTGTGAATTGAAATTTAATATTTAGTACTGTAGTAACAGCTTTTGCCTGTAACCCTGGGTGGTTGGTATCTGTCATAGCAATTTTTTTTTTAAGATTTTATTTATTTGAAAGAGAAAGTGCACAAACAGGGGGAGTGGTAGACAGGGAGAGAGAGAAGCAGACTCCCCAACGAACAGGGAACTCCATGTAGGGCTTGATCCCAGGATCCTTGGATCATGACCAGAGTCGATCACCCAATGAACTGAGCCACCCAGGCGCCCCTGCCATTGCAACTTAAACAGCAAAAAGGACTGGTCCCAAGCCTGAGGCTCAACTAGCCCGGCACCTTTCAAGTGTCCTCAGGATCTCAGCTCTCCAGCGGGCCTAGGTTAAGGCCACCGCCTGCCAAACCCTCTGCAGCCCAGTGGCACCTCTATCACTCAGACTCCTCCCCGAGAACCACACACACAATAGCAGCCACTTCCACGTGCACAGAAGGTTCACAAATAGCTCCCAAATCACAAGGAAGTCCTGCCTGTCAGCAGGCTGACACACACTGTTTAGAGTCCCTCAAGTGGCAGGTGAAGTGAAACCTCTTTGTGCCAAAACTATTTCCTAAATAAATTTGCTGTTATTCTGTCTAAGCTGGTATACATCTCTAGTTTGACAGGCAACCAAAAAGATATAGGCTTTGGAAAGAACATCCTAAAGCACTAAATGTGTTATTTTATAAGGACTTCTCCCTTATCTTGGTATCCCTTGCTCCCTCAAACTTTGATTCTCCCACATGAAAATCCCTATCTTCAATTCCCTATTTCTTCTTTTCCCGCTTCATTTCAGAAGTATATGTGCATCTTTCCAAGACAAACATGTGGTCTATCAAATTCCTCTTCCTTTATCACTGAATCCAGCACTTCATTACAAAAAGTTCAAACTTTTCCATGCAAAAAGAGAAACACAACTAAATAAAGCCTACTCCTAAGTATACTCCTTACCCCCCACTTCCCTTCAAGCTATGGGTCTAGTTTTCCCTGGCCCTTTAGTGGCAACTTCCTGCTTCCACCTATGCATACCCTTCCACCTAAGATTCAATCCTGCTTTACCTCAATATTCCAGTCAACTGTTCTCTTAAATGTACCAAAGACCTTCCAATCTCAAACAGCATTTCTGACTTTCTTCATCAGCTTTTTGGTCAAGAACTTATCAACCCTGCCTTCTTGAAACTTTCTTGCCAATCATGACATTAGTTTTCTGATTCTCAGCTTAAGTCTCCTCTTACCTCTGATCTCCCCTCTCCCCTTTCTAAAGCCTTTCCCTGTTAATCTGTCAAAGCACAGGGGCAAACCCCAAGGAGCTCCCCTTGCAATGGTATAAAGAGTGATGCATTTCATTGGAGGGTTTGGGGGTCCAGAGTGGACTTAATGGGCATTCATGGAAGGAGAAAGCAGAAGACAAAATCAAAATCTGATACAAATTCAGTAACTCTCAGCATTAACTTAACAGATATTGGGCCTCAACAACACACTAGAAAAATAATGTCTACTACAAAGCAATGACTTTCAAACCATACTCCAGATGGGGGAAGAAAGTTTTGATGTTTTAAATGCTTGATTTCCCTGAAATCTGTTTTAAGAAAGGGTTACAGTGCTTTCAAAAACCTTTAAAAGTACACTTCATAGTAAGATACAACTAAACACACAAGGAACTTGAAAATAAGAACAGCATACAAATTCCAATTCAACCCTCAGTTTCTTATCTGGCAAGTGTGGCCAATGATACTCTCCTACATACCACCTCACTGAACTAAACTGAGAAAAAGTAAAGGAAGTACTACAAAGTGGCTTTGAACCCTACAGCACTATTTAAACCTACACAATTATTTTAAAAGCAGTAAGTGCTAACATTTCCATAGAAATAATGACTACTTGAGTATTAATAATGGCTATCACAAAAATCTAAAGCTACATTTTGGCTCTCCAATAATCAACCTAATCTTTTCATTTTAAAGGTCAAAATTAATATGGTAAAATTCCACATAGCTAACGAAAGTATTATACTGAAATCAAATAATACAAATGTTAACATATTATTAAGGTACGTTCTGATTAAATAAAATTTAAAAACATACACTTGCAAGAACAGTGGAAATGCTTCCTAAAGACTGCAAATGTTGGGTACCTGGGTGGCTCAGTGGGTTAAAGCCTCTGCCTTGGGTTCAGGTCATGATCCCAGGGTCCTGGGATCAAGCCCCCCATCGGGCTTTCTGCCCACAGGGAACCTGCTTCCCCCACTCTCTCTCTCTGCCTGCCTCTCTGCCTACTTCTGATCTGTCAAACAAACAAATAAATAAAATCTTTAAAAAAAAAAAAAAAAAGACTACAAATGTTGGGGCACCTGAGTGGCTCAGGGGGTTAAGCCTCTGAGGCCTTCGGCTCAGGTCATGATCTCAGGATCCTGGGATCTAGCCCCACATGGGCTCTCTGCTCAGCAGGGGGCCTGCTTCCCACTTCTCCTCTGCCTCTCTGCCTACTTGTGATCTGTCAAATAAATAAAATCTTTAAAAAAAAAAAAAAAGAGACATTTGATAGACCTACCTTTTTAAACCCAAAGATTGCTTTAAGCATGTTTTAATTTCACCACTACACAGTGAACTCTGCATTTCTACATTAGATACATACCTGAAATAATTACTCTGTGCATCTTTAAGTTGAAAAAATATTCCTCATTTTTAATTTCAAAATTATAATCTCACAAATTACTCTAAAGCAATAAAAAATTATACCTGAAATTATAAATAAAAATATATAAAAGTTATACCTGAAAATTCTAGGATTTCAGAGAACAACCTGCTCTCATAATTAAATGTGAAGCTTCTATCGTACATTTAACTCTCCCATAAAATACTATCAAGAAGTTGGTCAAATGAGTAATTAATCCATATATTCATTAAAAGCAGACATTTAAAGATTAAGTCCTCACTAATTCTCATTTAACCATAGTATTTAAATTCAGTATTCCATGAAATCAGTATCACGACGCTAGGTATTTAACAGAACCTCCTAGCTTCTGTAAAGGCCAAAGGTGCGGCTTCCTCCCACAACACACACATAAAAATTATTATTCCTTTACTATCTACTAAGGAAACAGATCCTAATTTAAATTCCTACATATAGACCTTTTTTTGAAAAGACTAATAGCTAATTAGTTAGGACCTATTCAGTTACAAGCAAAGATACCTAACTTAAATGACCCTGAGCCAAAAGAAGAATTTATTGGCCCACATCATTTAAAACACCAAGGGAGGGAGGGAGCACCTGTGTGGCTCAGTCAGTTGGGCATCTGCCCTTGGCTCACGTCATGGTCCCCGAGTCCAGGACTGAACCCTGCATCAGGCTCCCTGCTCAACAGGGAGTCTGCTTCTCCCTCTACTCGTGCATGCGTGCATGTGCTCTCTCTCTCTAATAAATAAAAAAAATAAAACACCAAGGGAGGGCCGAAAGGGATACAGTCATTAAGAGCTCATGACCTCAACTATGTTTTCAGATAGGCTCTCCACACGTGGCGGCTTGGAAAAGTAGACATCAGAAGTTTAAGACTCACATCCAACTCACAGCTACCTCAGGAAAAGGGATAACCTTTTTTAAAGAGCCCTCCCCAATACTTTTGCCACAGCTCCTATCAGTTCAGATTAGGTCACATACCCCACTCTGAAATAATCACTGTTCTTAGAAGAATGCAGAGCTCTGGTGGGCTGGCTTGAGTCATGTACCACTCCTGGGGGTCAGGAGAGACTCTTGATGGAATGAAAAGGGTTATTATAAAATGAGGGGTGGTGGTACCCTAAAGGAATGTTAGATGAACAAATAACATCTATGTCAGTCATGAGGGTGTGCTCCCCCCAAAATACCACCAGGGTGTTCTGAGGAGCAGTGGCAGACTAACAAATGCAAAAATTGTACAGGGGCACCTGGGTAGCTCAGTGGTTTAAGCCTCTGCCTTCGGCTCAGGTCATGGTCTCAGGGTCCTGGGATCGAGCCCCGCATCGGGCTCTCTGCTCTGCAGGAAGCCTGCCTCCCCCCCTCTCTCTGCCTGTCTCTCTGCCTACTTGTGATCTCTGTCAAATAAATAAAATCTTTTAAAAAAAAGTTGTACAAAGCAGGGCTTTTGGATTACATGTAGTTATTCTCACCAATTTACTCATTTTCAAAAAACAAATAATTCATGACAAATGCCTCCTTTTTCCTGCCAACTTTCCTAAATGTATTTAATCTTAAATGCTGAATTATGAAGACAAATGTATAACAAACTAAAACTTAATAGTTAAAACTGTAAGGGCACTTGGGTGGCTTGGTGGGTTAAAGCCTCTGCCTTTGGCTCAGGTCATGATCCCAGGGTCTTGGGATCAAGCCCTACATCGGGCTCTCTGCTCAGTGGGGAGCCTGCTTCTCCCTCTCCGCCTACTTGTGATTTCTAATGTCAAGATTTTAAATAAAATCTTAAAAAAAAAGTTAAAACTTCAAGAAGAAAGTATAGGAGAATATCTTTATAATCCTGGGGCAGGCAAAGAATTCCTAGAACACAAAAAGTATGACTTATACAAGGAAAAAAACCAACAAACTGGACTTATAAAAATTTAAAAGTTTGTCTCTTAAAAAGACACTAGTGAAAAACCGACACCTAACCTCGTACTTAATGGTGAAAGACTGAGTGCTTTTGCTCAAGACCAAGACAAACACACCCACTGTCACTATTCAATACTGTACTAGAAATTCTAGCCAGTGCAATTAGGTAAGAAAAAGAATTAAAACTATCTCTATTTTGGGACGCCTGGGTGGCTCAGTTGGTTAAGCAGCTGCCTTCGGCTCAGGTCATGATCCCAGCGTCCTGGGATCGAGTCCCACGTCGGGCTCCTTGCCCAGCAGGGAGTCTGCTTCTCCCTCTGCCTCTGCCTGCCATTCTGTCTGCCTGTGTTCACTCTCTCTCTCTCTCTCTGACAAATAAATAAAAAAATCTTTAAAAAAAAAACAAAAAACTATCTCTATTTATAGATAACATGATTTTGTACAGAGAAAATCCTAAGGAATCTACTAAAATGCTATTAGACTAAGAGACAAACTAAGTAAGGCCGTAGGGTACAAAAATCAACATACAAAAGTTGACTGTATTTCTATATTGTTTACCAATGAATAATGGCAAAATAAAAAAAAATTTAAGATTTTATTAATTTATTCGACAGAGACACAGCAAGAGAGGGAACACAGCAGGGGGAGTGGGAGAGGGAGAAGCAGGCCTCCCCCAGAGTAGGAAGCTGATGTGGGGCTCAATCCCAGGACCCTAGGATCATGACCTGAGCCAAAGGCAGACACTTAACAACTGAGCCACCCAGGGGCCCCTAAAATAAAAAATTTTAATTCCATTTATAATACCATCAAAAAGAATAAATTTAGGGGCACCTGGGTGGCTCAGTGGGTTAAGCCTCTGCCTTCGGTTCAGGTCACGGTCTCAGTGTCCTGAGATAGAGCCCCACATCTGGCTCTCTGCTCAGCAGGGAGCCTGCTTCCCCCTCCCTTTGCCTGCCTCTCTGCCTACTTGTGATTCTCTCTCTCTCTCTGTCAAATAAATAAACAAACAAACAAACAAAATCCTTTAATAAAAGAATAAACTTAATAGAAGAAGTCCAAAATATATATACTGGAAACTACAAAACATTTTTGCAAGAAATTAAGTTAGACCTAAATAAACTGAAATGACATCTTATATTGACAGATGGAAATCTAGCATTAAGATAGAAAGAGTTCCTGAATTATTCTACAGATTCAATGCAATCCCTATAAAAATTCCAGCTAGATTTTTTTTTTTAAAGAAATTGATGAACAGATGCTAAAATTCATATGAAAATGCAAGGGATCCAGAACTGCCAAAATAATCTCAAAAAGAGTAAGGTTAAAGGGAGTTGGGGGAAATTGGAAGGGGAGGTGAACCATGAGAGTCTGTGGACTCTGAAAAACAATCTGGGAGGAGGTTGGGGTACCAGGTGGTGGGTATTATAGAGGGCACAGATTGCATGGAGCACTGGGTGTGGTGAAAAAATAATGGATACTGTTATGCTGAAAATAAAAAATAAACTAAAATAAAAAAAGAATAAGGTTAAAGACTCACATCTCTCAATTTCAAAACTTACTACAAAGCCACAGACATTATGACAGTATGGTACTGGCCACAGGCTAGACATAGAGGTCAGCAGGACAGAACTGGGAGTCTAGAAATAAACCCTCACATTCAGAGTAAACTGATTTTTGACAAGGCTGCCAAGACAACTCAACGGGGAAAGAATAGTCTTTTTATCAAATGGTGCTGGGATAATGGGATAGCCACATGCTAAAGAATGAAACTGGACCCCTTCCTCACGCCATACATAAAAAATTAATTTGGTGCACAGACTTAAATGTAAGAACTAAACTATAAAATTCTTAGAAGAAAATAAGCAAATATTTGTGACCCTGGGTTAGATAATGGTGTCTCAGCTACAACCTCCAAAAGCACATACAAAAGAAAAAATAGATAAATTGGACATCATTAAAAATCACAAACTTTGGACTGCAAACACCACCAAGAAAATGAAAAGACAACTGACAAAATGGAATAAAATATTTGCAAATCATGTATCTGATAAGGAACTTTTATACGGAATATAAAGAACTCTTAAATCTCAGTCATAAAACGACAAAGCAAATTTTCAAATGGGCAAAGGATATAAACTTTTCTCCCAAGAAGATTTATAATAGCTAATAAACACATTTAAAAAAAAGGTTTAACATCATTAGCTATTAGAAAAATGCAAATAAAAGCTACAATGAGATACCACTTTGCACCTAATAGCTGGCTATAATAAAACACAGATAAGAAGTATTGGCTAGATGGAAATCTAAAATAATATACCCACTATGAAAAACAATTCTGCCATTTCCCAAAATGTTAGTAAAGTCCTCCCCTTTTGGCCTTCCATTTAAATCCTTTCCCCATCTCCTAATGTCTGTAAAATTTTCCCTGACTACACTTTTATTTCTCCCATGTCTGACCCTGCCAGGGCAGTTCATGATTGTATCACATATTGATTTGGACATATATAATTACTTCTCCTGTTATTTTTCTTGAATTTGTGTTGCAATTATCTTCCTCTGAGCTCCTTAAGATAAAGACATACTTGGGCAAGAGAACATAATGGGACCAAACATTTATTAAGTACCTGCTTAACTAACTACTTAATATGCATTACCTTAAAACAAGTTTTAAACCCAGAGCCTGAGTTTCTTCATGTATAAATCACGATACCCAAGGCCTGTTGTAAAACACTGGGAAAAGTCCAAGATATCCTAAGTTAAAAAAGGAAGATGTGGGGCGCCTGCGTGGCTCAGTTGGTTGGACGACTGCCTTCGGCTCAGGTCATGATCCTGGAGTCTCGGGATCGAGTCCCGCATCGGGCTCAGAGCTCCATGGGGAGTCTGCTTCTCCCTTTGACCTTCTCCTCACTCATGCTCTCTCTCACTGTCTCTCTCTCAAATAAATAAATAAAATCCTTAAAAAAAAAAAAAAGGAAGATGTGGAACAGTGTCTCTAACATATTACCATCTGTGTTTATAAAAAATGGAGGTAGTGGAGGGGAATACGTGTTTGTATTTCTTTTTTTAAAAGATTTTATTTTAAAGAGGGGGGGCAGAGGAGTAGGAGATGGACAAGCAGACTCCATGCTGAGTGTGATTTAGGGCTCGACCCCACGACCATGAGATCACGACCTGAGCCAAAATCAAGAGTCCAATGCCCAACCAACTGAGCCACATAGGCGCCCCAAATGTGTTTCTATAGATAAAATATATGCGTAACTTGCACAGGGAACTGGCAACAGCAACTGCCTTTCAGGGTGGAAATGGGAAAACTGTTTCTCTATACCCTTTTCAATTGTTTGAATTGTCTTATCATGTGCACTCATTACCTCCAAACTAAACTTTTTAAAAATTACAATGTATACAATACACACAAACACATATACAGATGTATGAAATATCTATTTTTTGAAATATATTTTTAAGATATTAAAACCACAGGGTATTTCTACCCTTTGAGGTAAAAATACATTTCATTTCAGTTATAATTATCTTACTCATATTTATCACCACCCTTACTTTCTTTGAAAGTGCTTATTTTGACATCATGTTCTACTGAGGCAGGACATTAATTTACCAGATGTCTTCCTCTCATCTAGAAGTTAGAAGACTGACCCATGCTTTATTTTAATTAGTATTGTATGTGCCTGGTGAACTGAGTCATTACGCATATGCATCCTGATTTGCCCAGGATAATCCTGCTTTATGCCTACTGCCCTAAAATTACCAATGATAATTATATGATCACCCTACTAATGAATCAAAGGGAGAAGAAGTTTATTCTTCTTATAACATCCATCAGGAGAACCATTCCACCAACTTACGGAAAAAATTACCCAAAAAAATTTTTTTCTAAAGATCTCATTTATTTTTTTGACAGAGAGATCACAAGTAGATAGAGGTAAGCAGAGAGAGAGAGGGGGAAGCAGGCTCCCCGCTGAGCAGAGAGCCCATGTGGGGCTAGACACCAGGACTCTGGGATCATGACCTGAGCCAAAGGCAGAGGCTTACCCACTGAGGCACTCAGGAGCCCCAAAATTACAAAAAAAATTTTATAGTAAATTCCTCTTTTGGAAGTATCAATAAGTGTATAACAACATGATTAATGTTTGTTTTTGTTTTTTAGAGAAAAGGAGCCGGCTCATGCATGAAGCAGGGGAGTTGCAGGAGGAGGAAGAGAGAGAGAGAGAGAGAGAGAGAAAATCTTAAGCAGGATCCACACTCAGCACAGAGCCTAATGTAGGGTTCGCTCTCAAAATGCTGAGATCAGGACCCAAGCCAAAATCAAGAGTCTGATCCTTAACTGACTGAGCCACCCAGGGACCCCTATCATGACTAACATTTTGACCTCACACAGCATACCCAGTCCCTGTCCTTAGAGTACTTCAAGGTAGTAGATATTTGTTCATCCTGATAAATCATTTTAAAAGGGAAAAAACAAAAACAAAAACAAAAACTAGATACCATACTACTGTTATTTTAAATAGGGAAGAAAAAAAATTAAAATGCTGCTTCCATTTTTCATCTTTTCACAATTCCATCTTGAATGGTATACTTCAGGATACAGTAAATATAATTAAATACTCCAGTTTCCCTTTTCACTATCCATTCTTGAACATGTTTAAGAAACAATTAAAAAAATCAAATGTTGCATCAGACCATAAGAAATTTATGTAATCATTCCTTCCTTTTAAGAACGACTTTCTCTCATAAGTACTGGAAGTTTATTATAAAACAAGAAATGTCCCAAAATAGCAGAGTTTAACGATTAATTTTATTAGATAATCCCAAGGACTAGTTTCCAAACTTCAGCTGAGTAAGGACCCTTCTGGAGCAGGGCTGGCCAGCTATAACTCACATAGGCCAATCAGGCCCACTGCCTGCTTTGTTCATTAAGGTAAGAATGGCAAATTTTACATTTTTTAAGTAACTGAAAACAATTTAAAGAAAATAATACTTTGTGACACTAGTATCTTATCAGTGCCTATAGATAAAGTTTTATTGGAACACCACCATGTTCCTTCATTTATGTATGGTCTATGCTGCTTTTGTACTATGGGTAGAGTTGAACAGTTTAAATACAGACCACAGGGCCTGCAAAGCCTAACATATTTACTATTTGGACTTGTACTGAAAAAGTTGGCTAACCTCTGCTGTAGAGGCTTTCAGAAAAGGGTAGATCCATATACTGAAACAACAGGGGAGGGAGAGATGGAGAGAAGATTTTTTTTTTTTTTAAGATTTTGTTTATTTATTTGACAGAGAAAGGGAAAGATCACAAGCAGTCAGAGCAGCAGGCAGAGAGAGGGGGGAAGCAGGCTCCCCACTGAGCAGAGAGCCCGATGTGGGGCTCGATCTCAGGACCCCCAGATCATGACCCGAGGTGAAGGCAGAGGCTTTAACCCACTGAGCCACCCAGGCACCTGAGAAAATGAATTTTTAACCACTGTTTTAAACCACCACCTGGTACAATTCTGTCATAGATAATATATTTAGAAAAAAATGATCTAGGCTATTTCTCTATAGACACTTGTAAAAAGGGGAAATTATCAGTAGAGGCATCTAATTTCATAGCTGAGTTAAGGTATGAGCAACCTCAGACAACAGAGAGGCTTCCTTCCTTCTGCCAACACAGTACATACATGCACAACCAACTCAGCCTTCCCTCCTTAAAGGCATGCAGTGCACACTGCCATTTAGATCCTGAGATAAAAAAGAAGTCCATTAAGCAGAACACTTTAATTTCATGCGATAAATTGATTTCATTTTATCTTAAAATTTGCGCTTTTGAAGATAGGTTTCCAAAGTCCTTCCTAGCCTACAGGTCACATTTTCTTTTTTACCACCAATCTCCCCCACCAAAAACAACTACTTTAACAGTTTACCTTTCACATGTAGACCTTTAATCTATCTAGAACTTTCCTCACATATGGTATTGGGGTAGGAGTTGTTTTATTTGCCTCCATATGCGAGTCAGTTTTCCATACACCCATTTATTAAATGCTCCATCCTTTCCCCCACTGGTTTTCTGATACCATGGTAATCATATATTAAAATCCAAAAACACATGTGTCTATCTCTCAGCACTCTTCATCTTCTTCATTTGTCTATCTTAGTACTCTAAAAGACCAGGGCAAGAAAAACAGGGTATATTGACGCACATCTTTATATATCTGGTAATGCAACAACCACTCCCTCCCAACTTATTCTTTTTCTAAGACTGACCTACCTGTTTCCGAACACATTCTCCATACCTAAATTTAGATTAAGTTTATAGAGTTGCCTCAAAAAATAAAATCCAACTGGAATTCAGACCGGAACTGAATTAAATTTATAATGAAGAATTAATACCTATACACCATAAAATTAACAGATAGTGGTCAGAGAGGGAGAAGACATATGCAAAACCTAGAAAAAGGTTTAATATCTAACGTATCCAAACAGAACTTTGGTAGAAAGAGTAGGCAAATGATTATGATTAGGCAATATACAGAACAGGATACATAAAAATCTAACAAGTATAAGACAAGAGACTAACATAAAGTGGTATAATCCAAGAAAATGCAAATCACATTATAAAATACCACTTTATATCTACAGAATGATAAAAGCTGAAAATCCGACCATGCCAGGGAGATCCAGGGAAACAAGAACTCTCATGCCCCACAACTAGCAGGCACGCAGAAAAACACAATCATTCTGGAGAAGCATGTGGCACAACTTAAGTAAAAGTGAACTTCAACAAACTCTGTGATTCTTCTGCAGTTTGGCTAAATTCTTACAGAGGTTCACAGAAGCATATGCTAGAATGCTCCCTGTTGCTCTGCCAGTGGTGGGGGAGAGCTAGAACCAACTGGGCTTCTACAAACAGAATGGAAATGTACCTGGTGGAATTTTAGGTAGCAGTTCAGAGCAACGAATTAGGCCTCTGCAGAGCAACAGGAAGAAATTAAAACATAGTGCTTAGTAAAAAAGCAGGAAACAAAATGAGATAATATCATTTATATAAGTTAAAAATACAAATACACTAAATGCATTGGCAAGAAGACATATTAATAATGTACAGAAACACATTAGAAGGAGTGCACTACAGGTTAATTGTACTAGAAAATAAGAATAAAATGGAATAAAATAAGCAAGAAGGAAAAGGAGAAAAAGGCACTTAGTTTATACAAATTCTCGGTTTTTATTTTGTGTTGGAGAAACCGCCAACAAACACCAAGCTAGCTACTGCAGCCTGCACCTGGGAGAGACCACTCTCAACACAACACAACACAACACACACACACTCTACCACTAAAATTATTTTTACATACACCAGTTTGGCATGTAACAGTGAAAGAGCCCTAAGCATAAAAGAAAATTATAAATGGTAAAAGAATTATCAAGAAGACATCTTGAACTGGTATAACCACAATGCAGGATAAAGATGGTATCGTCTGTATTTTGAATAAAAAGTAGGATACCCATTAAAGAGATAAAGAAACACAAGAAAAGCATTTGGGTGAAGGAACTAAGTTTTAGATAGGTTTGTTTCCGGTGTTTGGTTGAAAACACGAACTCCAGAGGGCAGCTGAGGACGGCTATAGATAGATATGAGAATCATCTGAATTGTCCATTGTTATAAATGCCACATATTTATTAAAAACGACTATGGCATTAAAAAAAAATGACTGTGGCATGGAAGATGTATGCAGTGCTAATCATGAACACTCTAAGGAAAGTGGAAAGATGCTGATTTAAGACAAAATAAACTAACAGGAAGTAGAGGCGAAAGTAACTGTGGAAGGTAAGAGGGGAGAAGGTAGGGAGTAAATCACTATGGCTCTCACTGATTGAAAGTAACCTGTGTGTAACAAAAATTAAATAAATACTTTTAAGTTTAAAACACCATTACAGGGGTGCCTGGGTGGCTCAGTGGGTTAAGCCTCTGCCTTTGGCTCAGGTTATGATCTCAGGGTCCTGGGATCGAGCCCCACATCGGGCTCTCTGCTTGACGGGGAGCCTGCCTCTCCCTCCCTCTCTGCCTGCCGCTCTGCCTACTTGTGATCTCTCTCACTGAAATAAAAAATAAAATAAAATAAAATATTTAATAAATAATAATAAATAAATAAATAAAATACCATTACAGTCAGGATTCCTGGGTGGCTCAGTTAAATGTCTGCTTTTGTCTCAGGTCATGATTTTGGGATCCTGGGATAGAGCCCCAGGTCCGGTTCCCAGCTGAGCTGGGAGCCTGCTTCTCCCTCTCCCTCTGCCCCTCCTCATGCTTGCATGAACTCTCTCCCAAATAAATAAGTTCTTTAAAAAACAAAGCAAAACAGTATAATCTACCCAATAGCAGTAGACACCAAAGATTTAAGATAAATTTCTGCGAGCAAACAAGAACTCAGAAAATCTAGAATGTTTTAAGAACAGTGCTCCACAGAGTTGTGCAGTGGCCCTCTCATTTAACAGCATGATGCTGGGCACAGTTCAGAATGTCATCAAAAAATATTTTAACAGAATTGTCTATCCTGTAGTTAGCAAGACTAGTATCAAGCTTATAATTACACAGACCAACGCAAGGTATTACAGTAACCTAACAGCCTCCCCTGTCCCCTTCTTTACCCTTAGGTGATAGATGGCTTTCCAAAAAAGTCAGTTTTAATCTTAGAAATCTGAAGGAAGTTGTCTACAAACTATGCTCTTGACATAAAAGCAGCTTTATATTATACTATATACTACTATTATATATATATAATGCATTATATAGACTATACATAGTATATACATTGATATATTGTAAATAATACATGGTATTGTATTTATGTATATATTTTAATATAAAAAGCATATAAACTATATAATTATAGCACATGGTAAACTTTATGGTACTTATACCATAACTATAGTATTATAAGGCTCTTATTTAAAGGAAATAAGACATTGTTCCTCTTAGAGGTCAAAGTTAGATATCAAGTAAGGAAAAAGTGAACCTCTGAGTAGCTATTCCAGAGGAGTCTGAGTTTTAACAGATTTTTTTTTTTTTAAGATTTTATCTTATTTATTTGACAGAGAGAGATCACAAGTAGGCAGAGGCAGGCAGAGAGAGAGAGAGAGAGGAGGAAGCAGGCTCTCCGCTGAGCAGGGTTCGATCCCAGGACCCTGGGATCATGAACTGAGCCAAAGGCAGAGGTTTTAACCCACTGAGCCATCCAGGTGCCCCGAAGAGTCTAAGTTTTAAATGTCTACTTCATTTAGTGTTCTAAAATGAGTAATTTTCATTCTCTTGAAAAGTATAAAATCGTATGTATAACTTAAAAGATCAAAATTTTTAAAATCTAAAAATACCCTTGTAACTCATGGTAATGAGATTTCATATCACAAAAACTGCTATTAGGTTTTGATACAAAATTGTATATAAGAATAGACTCAGTTTTATTTCCTCAAGCTCTGAATTCAGTTTATATAACAAAAGGAGGCCTAAAGCATTGCTTACTTATCTTCAGATTAATGTGAAAGAATTTATGGATATTTAAAGCAGATACAAGATACTGAAATGAAAAGATCTATTCTAAGAACCACCGTTAAGACCAAAGATCCCTTCAATGGGCCATGAAACAGTTCAAATCTACCTTCTTACCTGATCCTAACAGAGAGTCTATTAAACCTGAGATTTACCACCCATTTAAGTAAGTCAAACTAAAAGTTACACCATACTTACTTTCATCTAGTCTTAATAAATCTTTCAAGGTAAACAAGCAACCACTAGAATAATCACAGTGTTAACAACCACTAGAATAATCAAAGTACTAAGTTCTGTGTCAGACTTTTTTGGGAGACTCCTTTTTTGCTGGAGCCTCCGACAGCAGTTACCCCTCACCACCCACCATCAACCCCTCTCCGACTAGAACTCTAAACCACTACCACCCAAACACACTTCCACAAAACAAATAGATCTAGGACAATGATATAAAACTGGGACTTGCAGTTGCATGTGGTATTTTCACTCACTAACCCAGAGGATTTCAAATTTGTGTCAGAATAGTTCAGCGTAACACTGTGTTCAAAAGTAGTCATGTGTTGGAGCGCCTGGGTGGCTCGGTTCATTAAGTGTCTGCCTTCGGCTCCGGTTGTGATCCCAGGGTCCTGGGATCGAGCCCCTCATCGGGCTCTCTGCTCCTTTCTCTCCCACTCCCCTTGCTTGTGTTCCCTTTCTCACTGTGTCAAATAAATAAATAAATAAAATCTTTAACCAAAAAAAAAAAAAAAAAAAGTAGTCATGTGGCTTTTTTGGTTAATAGTGACTACAAATGTGGTTCCAGAATCCCAAAACTGGATGACATTGGTTTAGAAAAGGCAATTTTTAAAAATAAAAAAGTATAAAAGATGATTTTATGATGTTTACATTTTCTCATTAGATTTAAAATATATTTACATATCCAACAGAAATTTGAAGTAGAAATGTAATCTGTAATAATGTAGCTATCTAAATTCTATTATAATCAACATCTACAGTAAGTTCTTCTAATGTGGCTTGACCTGTAATTATATTAGAATTAATATGCTCTCAACACACATCTAATCCTAAAAACCAGTATGAGTGGAGGGATTAAAAAATATCAGAAGTCTAAAACAACTAAAAATTCTAATCACAAAGTGCAGCTGATATGGCCAGAAACAGTATCAGTCTCCAAATATCAACATGAATTTATTTATTTAGATTTTATCCATTTATTTGAGAGAGAGAGAGCGCACACGCACATGCACGGGGGGTGGGGGGGAGAGCAGGGGCAGAGGGAGAGGAAGAAGCAGATTCCCCACTGAGCAGGGAGCCTGACGCAGGGCCCAGTACCAGGTCCCCAGGATCACGACCTGAGCCAAAGGCAGAAGCCCAATCAACCGAGTCAACCCAGGTGCCCCATCAACATGAATCAAATAAAATCTCTTACTCATTATAGCATATAAAATTTTAAGCACAAGCCATTTAAGATAAGTTTAATTCTTCAAATAACTCCTTTCAATCTTTTCAAACAGTTCACCAACATTTATGAAAGTAAATATGATCCATATAAATGTATAGAATAACAAATAAGTACTATTTTCTAATGATTAATTTTTATTTACAAAAAAATGTCATAGGTCTTTTAGTCACTTCAGCTTCTGGCCAAGATGGAATAACAGGTACCAAATTTACCCTACCACCTTAAACAATAACAAAAGCCAAAACAGATGAAACAAAACAGTCTGGAGACAATAGACATCAAGGGAGTTCAGGCTCAAGGTAATGATTCCTGAAAAAGAAAAACGAACATAGGAAGGCCTACAATTGCCCCTGCAATGTAGGGATGGACAGATTGGTATTGCCTCAGTAGAAGTGAAAAGTTAGCTTTCATCACAGTTCTGATCACTCCTTTTTTTAAAGATTTTATTTATTGACAGAGAGAGACACAGAAAGAGAGGGAACACAAGCAGGGGGAGTGGGAGAGGGAGAAGGCCTCCTGTCAAGCAGGGATCAATGCGGGCCTCAATCCTAGGACCCGGAGCCACCCAGGCAATCCTGTTCTGACCATTCTTAACAAAGCTTAAAAGCAGGTCTCAAAAGGATCAATCTATTTCCAAGTAAATTAAAGGCATGTGACCTTAATGGCAAACCTTAGGAATATATTTAAAAATACAAAAATACCCAGCACCCAAAAAGGTTATGATTCACAGCGTATGGTATTCAATAAAAAAACTCCCAGATACAGAAAGGAGTTCAAAAATGTGAGGAGAGGGACGCCTGGGTGGCTCACTCAGTTATGCTGCTGCCTTCGGCTCGGGTCATGATCCCAGGATCCTGGGATTGAGTCCCACGTTGGGCTCCTTGCTCGGCAGGGAGCCTGCTTCTCTCTCTGCCTGCTTGTGATCTTTCTCTGACAGATATATAAATAAAAAATAATTTTTAAAAAAAATGTGAGGAGAAAAACCAATCAACATTAAAAATTCCAGGAATGACAGAGAGAATAAAATAATTTTTTTAAAAGATTTTATTTATTTATTTATTTGACAGAGATCACACGTAGGCAGAGAGGCAAGCAGAGAGAGAGAGAAGAGGAAAACAGGCCTCTCGCTAAGCAGAGAGCCCGATGCAGGGCTTGATCCTAGGACCCTGGGACCATGATCTGAGCCAAAGGCAGAGGCTTTAACCCACTGAGCCACCCAAGCACCCTGGAGAGAATAAAATTAACGGACAAAGACAGTAAACTGTTGTTATAACTATTTAGCAAGTTCAAAATGATAGACAATTTCAAAATGATAGACAAATGCCTGAATGTGTTAGGTGCAGGCATGGAAATTATAAAAATACACAAATCAAACTTTTAAATGAAAAATATAACATCTGAGATGAAAAACACAGTGGATGGGATTAATAGTATGTTAGATACTGCAAAAGAAAAGATGAATAAACCTGAAAACACAGCAATAGAAGTTACTCAACACACACACACACACACACACACACACACACACAGACATTGGAAGTAAAGCATCAGGGATCTGTGGAAAAACTTCAAACAGCCTAATATACAAAAAGGGGAAAGACCTGAGAAAACATGTTAAAACTGTCACCCAGCAAAAATGTTTCAAAAACAAAGGCAAAATAAAGATTTTTTTCAGGTGTACAAAAACCAGAAGAATTCATCACCAGCAGAACTGATTGTAGGAAATGTTAAAGATAGTCTCTCAAGTGGAAGATAATGAGGTGTATATCCGAAACTATACAAAGAATAAAGAACACCCAAAATGGTAATACATTTGTGGAAAAGATAAATTTTAATTATTTCTTAAATCCCTCTAAAAAATAAGTGTCTAAAGCAAAAACAGTAACAAAGTATCGTAGGGTTTATAACTGGAAGGAAGAAATAAATGTTAAAGGATCCTATACTACAAGAAGGGGCATAATATCACTTGACAGTGTAATATGCTGAAGAGGTATGCTATGAACTCTATACCAACCACTAAAAAACAAAACAAAAAGGTATAGTTACTAACTCAACAAGGCATATGTTGATCAAAAAAACAAAACAAAAAAATCCACCCCAACCCAAAATAAAGTGTGGAAAAATGGAAAGGGAATAAACAACAGATGGAACAAACAGAAAACAAACATTAAAACAGGAGATTCAAATCCAAGTACATCAAAAGAAGCATTAAAGGTAAATGGCTCAAACATTCCAGTTTAATGGCAGACTGTCAGATTGGAAAAGATCAAGTCCCAACTATACGCTGCTTAAAAGAAACTCTTATTAAATTTTTTAAAAGTTATGTGCCAGCTATCATTTATTAAACCACTAATCAATATGAAAATCTTCTCCTGCTGGGATTTAAAACTATCAATTTGTAAAACAGAGCAACAATACCATGGAAAGAAAGGGACATTTTTCAACAGAATGATAAAGATTCTCAATTCTCCAAATTATCAGACTCTGTCTTCTAGTGAAGGTACATACCATATATTACTTCTCTCTACACCCAAAGTTCTTCAAAAGATTTGATAAAAAGGGTGCTTATCAAATAAACCATTCTTACTCAAACAAGTAAGCTACTCCCCTAACCAAAAAAAAAAAAAAACAAAAAGCCAAAGATTAAACCCAACCAAACACAAACTATGTTCAATGCCTTATAAAATGCAACAAGACAGTTGTGATTTCTAACATCACATAAAACCTCTGAATTGAAAGGTGGGATCAGCCAACACTAAAAATAAAAATATACATCAAGCTGGACTTGGATGTAGTGGGCAAGATTCCCAAAATGTAGTCCCTCCTCACTTCAGAAGAAAGCAAATACATCACTAAATATTTAAACATCTATCTGTGTGACACTAATATCATGGGATGCTTAGAATTTTGAGAGTACTCTTAGTTCTGATGCTAGGTTTGAAAGATAACCTCTCTTACTCGGCCCCTAAGTCTAAACAGCACACCTGTTCAAATTCCTTGCTTTTAAATCCTGGCTGTCAAACTTTCTAGCTGGGCAAGTTACTTTATTTTCATGGACAAGTTACTTTACTTCTTTATGCTTCAACTTTCTCATCTGTAAAATAGTGAAAATTTTTTTTTTCTTGAAGAATGCTTTTTAAAGTAGTAACAGTCATTATGAATTGAGGCCTTACTACAATCAGGGCACTGTTCCAAGTAATTTACATACAATGTATTTTTAAATCCTCAAAACCTATGAGACAAACATTGTTATCCCATTTCACAGATAAGAAAACTGAAGTACAGATATTTGTGTTCCTCCCAAATTTACATAGCTCAATCTGATTCTAAGACCTGCCATCCTAATCAATATGCTAAATAAGTAACTCCTTTATAAATATTTTTCCCAGAAATTGCATGTCTTTTGTTTTAGAATGCCAAATAATTAATATGAGCTCTATCTTCTTTGTTTTGAATAATCCCAGCAATCTAGCACAAAGAGAGCATAAAGCAAATCAATGAAAGTGGGCTCAATGAATGGATTCTGTGCATGATCTTGTCATGTCACTTACGCATGCAGCGGCTGTAATCAGAAGACTGGTGCTCTATCCTCAACCATACCAGTCCTCAGCTGTGCCTTTTTAAGTCACATTACCTCCCTAGATCTGAGAGTTTTCATTTATAAAATGAAGACGTGAACTAAAACTAAGTTCCCTTTCAGCTCTAAAATTTCCAAGAAAAGCCAATATTGCTCTTTTGGAGAAAGAAAAAAAGAAATGCTTCTCACCAGAACAGAAATAATTTGCTGTTTTCAGAGTAACATTTAAAGCCCCTGTATTTGTTTAAAATCTCTGTTCTCCCAGACTGAGAGCTCCAAAAAGGCCTGGACCTTATCTGTCTTGTTTATAAATATCCCCAGCACAGTTGTGGACACATGGAAGATACCGGATATTTAATGAGTGAAATGCATTATAGGTGAAAACTGTGAACAATAAATGAAATGGGGACTTTTTTTTTTTTTAATTTATTTGTCAGAGAGAGAGATTAAGCAGGGGGAACAGCAGGCAGAGGGAGAAGCAGGCTCCCTCCTGAGCAAGGAGCCCCATGCTGGACTCAATCCAAGGACCCTGGGATCATGACCTGAGCTGAAGGCAGATGCTTAACCGACTGAGCAACCCAGGTGTCCCGAGAACCTATTTTTTTATGTAGTACTCTAACTCAGTTGTTTCCTAAATTCCATGAATGAATAGCTAATTTTATGACCTGAACACTCATTTTGGATACTGCTATTTACTTTAGTTACAAAAACTGTGAATTCACCAGACTTCAAAATGTTTTAGTTTTTGCTGTTCCCATGTATTTCACCTGTACCCAACTGTACCACCTCATCTGAGGCCATGCTCTTCCAGTCAGGCTTTGGGACAGTCAGTAGCAGTTTGCATTACGAAAAAAAATAAAGCATACTTGTAGAGAACAGCAGAGATGAGAAAAAAGAATCCCTGGCTTCCGCTGTTTCTGGTACCCAGAACATTTTGAGTTATCAGTCACATACTTGGATATCCTTACAATGATCTCATCTTTTTATTTCAATGAGTCAGAATTAGACTTTTGTTACTTGCACATAGAGAGTCTTAATAACAAAAAGTGGTACCAGACTGACTCCCTAATTCTCCCCACAGTGAAGTGGTTGAGAGCACAGGCCCTGGAGCCCAGACTGCCTGGGCTCCTCTCCGGGTTCCTCCTAGCTACCTATATAACCTACACCTAGATTTCATCATCTGTAAAATGGCAAGAACAACACTCACTAATAGGAATGGTTTAAATTTTAAATCAGTTTTTACATTTAAAGCCCTTAGAATGAAGCCTGACCCACAATGACAGCCTAAAAAGAATGAGCTATTACTGTTTTTGTTGTTCGGTGACCAAGAGCTCCATGAGGGATCTATTGCTGTGATTTAGGTGCTCCGACTGTGACCAGTCATTCGGCTCTACACACTCCCTTACCCATGACACAGGGACAGAGAGTGCAATGGCAAGGCAACACCATTGGCAGGCAGCGAGAGGCTCCACATGCAGGTGAATGGGGAAGCGGAATAAGGTAAGAGCACAAGGAAAAGCAGCCGCTAATCCACTGCTCCAAGCATCGCACTGTTCTCTTGTGAAGAGCTTCCATGCATCCAAAACCCCAAACCTGCCCCCACTCCAGTATTTACTCACACTACTCCTCATTCTGTTCTGTTGGGTTTCTAAACCTAAAGATTTTTTGTATGTTTTTATTTCAAAAGATCTGAGCTTGCCAAAAAAAAATTACTGATGGTTATAAACATTACAATTCTTTGTTATTTGTGATTTTTATTTTGTGTGTAATGGGGACTGGGCAAAGAAGGCTGACTGACATTTGTGAACCCTCAATCGATTTATATGATATGCAATGATCAAGACCCTCTATACCTGTCAATGGTCCTGTGAAGGGGTAAGACAACTTCAAAAAAAGGATTTAGAATAAAATTTGAATATCATCCTGATTGAACTAGGACCAAGTACGGCCCAGAGATTAAGCCCATGCATTTAGGAAATACAGGGTTCTACACCTTGTGTACTGTTGGTGCATATCGGTGCAGCCACTATGGAAAACAGTATTCTTCAAAATATTAAAAATTAAACTACCATATGATCCAGCAATCCCACTTCTGGGTATGTAGTCAAAGAAAACAAAAACACCAATTTGAAGAGATATATGCACCCCCATGTTCACTGCAGCATTATTTATAATGGCCAAGACACATGGAGTATTTACCCAAAGAAAATGAAAACACTAACTCAAAAAGGTATCTGTACTCTGTGTTCACTGCAGCGCTATTTATTAAGAGCAAAGATATAGAAACAACCCAAGTGTTCATCAAAGGACAAAAGGAAAAAGAAAATGAAGGGTGTGTGTGTGTGTGTGTGTAAACACACAATGAATTATTATTCAACCATAAAAAAGAATGAAATATGGCCATGGGCAACAACATGGGGTAGATCTTAACTAACTAACTGAAATGTTAGAGAAAGACAAATATTTGATCTTACTTACATGCAGAATCTTAAAAAAACAAAACAAACAAAAAGCACTCCCTAGTGGTTGCCAGAGGCTGGGACGGGGTTAAAAGGTACAAACTCCACTTATAAAATAAGTCAGTAATGTACAACATGGTGACTCGGTTAATAATACTGTATTATGTAACTGGAAGTTGCTAATAAAGTAGATCTTAAAAATTCTAATCACACAGAAAAATTTGTTAACTGTATGGTGATGAATGTTAACTAGATTTACTGTGGTTATCACTCCACAAAATTCGCAAATACTGCATCATTATGTTATACACCTGAAACTAATGTTATATGTCGACTATATCTCATTTTTAAAAATGTCCAAAGCTTCAATAGAGCAACCTTCTCATTTGTACAGCAGTTCCACCACCTACCTTGGGGCCAGGCACAGGGTAGATGTGAATACTGCTTGCTGTTTTTATAAATGAAGGTGTGACATTTCTTTTTTTTTTTTTTTAACAATTTTATTTATGCAGATATTTATAGGGAGGGGACAGAGGCAGATGGAGAAGCAGGCTCCCCACGGAGCAGGGAGCCTGATGTGGGACTCGATCCAGGACCCCGGGATCATGACCTGAGCTGAAGGCAGACAATTAACCATCTGAGCCATCCAGGCGCCAAGGTGTGGCATTTCTTATAGGTACTAATTTAATGATTTCCTGTTTCATAAGAAATTAAAAATATCATGTTGTATTCAGAGGGAATGGGCTAAATGTCCTAATAGAAACCTAAAAATTCAGTGGCTTAAAAAGGATCTATGTTTAAGGTGCCTGGGGGGCTCAGCTGGTTAAGAGTCTGCCTTCTGCTCAGGTCATGATCCTGGGGCCCCAGCATAGAGCTCCACATTGGGCTTTCTGCTCAGCAGGGAGTCTGCTGCTCCCTCTGATCCTCCCCTCCTCTCATGTTCTCTCTCTCTCTCTCAAATAAATAAAATCTTAAAAAAAAAAAAAAAAAAAAAAAGGATCGGGGCACCTGGATAGCTTGGTGAGTTAAGCCTCTGCCTTCGGCCCAAGTCATGGCTTCAGGGTCCTGGGATCGAGCCCCATATCAGACTCTCTGCTCAGTGGGGAGCCTGCTTCTCCCTCTCTGCCTGCTGCTCTGCCTACTTGTGATCTTTGTCTGACAAATAAATAAAATTTATAAATAAATTCACTGATCTATGTTTATTTTCAGGAAGAGAGGTGGCTCAGTACAGGGCTGACATTCAGAGATTCTCTGCCAAGGTGGTCCTACAATTCTCATAGTATTGCCTCTACCTCTGGGTTTAAGGTGGCTGTCCACATTGTCACAACTTCTCAGCAAGTGGGAAAAGGAAAAGGAAAGTCCAGTGTAGGGTGCTTCCCTTTAAAGGAAATGACCTGGAAGTTAAATGCATCACTTATTTTCACATCTTTTTAGCCCAAACTTAGTCATGTGGCAACATCCACTACACAGAGGACTGGGAAACGTGTCCATCTCTAGGGTTTCTGTTCTTAAAGGGGTTAAAGCTGGGGACACCCAGAGACTATACATACATACATACATACACACACACACACACACACAGTTATTGTAAAAATAAAAACTTGAAAAAGTAGTTACTATATTATTCCTATATTATTCACAGCATATGCTAAGTATAACACACACACATACACCACTAAAATTTCCAGCATATGGAGATTCAATAATTTATCTATTCTCCTACAAGTGGATGTTTCATTTTAATTTAAACTTTTTGAAAGCTCTCAGGTAATATTTAAGCAGCCTAACTTACATCTTTTCATGAAATAGCAATTGAGATGAATTTTGGTTGAGTATCTGACTCTGGTTTCAGCTCGCATCATGATCTTGGGGTTTTGAGATCCAGCCCCAAGGGTCTGGCTCTGTACTCAGTGGGAGTCTACTTGAGATTTTCTCTGTTCCCCTCCCCCTACCCCCCCAAATAAATAAATCTTTAAAAAAAAATAAAAATCATAGATATAGAGAACTGATTGGTGTTTGCCAGAGCAGGAGCAGGGGTCAAGAGGTACAATTTCCACTTACAAAATAAGTCAGTCATGGAAATGTAATATAGAGCATGGTGACTATAGTTAATGATACCAGACTACAATTCTAAAAGTTGCTAAGGGAGTAAATCTTCAAAGTTCTCATGATAAGAAAAAAATCTTCTTTTTTGGAAACTAAATCTTTTCTGGAAACTACCTACTGTGGTGATCATTCCACAAGGGTTGACTCTTGAACACGAGGGGGAGAGATGCCTACCTCGCTACACACACACACAACTGAAAATTCACATATAAGTTTTTCACTCCCCTCAAAGCTTAACTACTTTATAGCCTACTGCTGACAGGAAGCCTTACCAGTAACAATCAGTTTGATAACACATATTGTGTACATTTCTATGTATACATGGAAGTATACATAAAATATACTCATAAAGTAAGCTAGAGAAAAAAACATTATTAAGAAAATATAAGAAAAATACAATTTTTTAATTTTTAAAAATTTTAATTTTCATTTAAAATTAAAATTTTAATTTTTTTTAATTTTTAAAAAATCCATTTTGGGGGTGCCTGGGTGGCTCAGTCGTTAAACGTCTGGCTTCGGCTTGGGTCATGGTCCCAGGGTCTTGGGATCAGGCCCCACATCAGGCATCCTGCCCGGTAGGAAGCCTGCTTCTCCCTCTCCCACTCCCCTACTTATGCCCCTCTCTTGCTGTGTCTCTGTCAAATAAATAGATTAAAAACTTAACAACAACAAAAAAAATCAATCCATTTTTAAGTGGACCCACACAGTTCAAACCTGTGTTGTTCAATACTGAATCACAATGCTGTACACCTGAAACAAATATAATGTACCAATAAACATTAAAAAAAAAAAAAAACCAGAGGGGTCTAAAGGGCCATCAGAATAAAGGTTAAAATAAAGGCCATAAAGAATCATACAGACATGACTTTCTTGAGAGAGATTTTCTTGGCAAAAATATATCTTAGGGGCGCCTGGGTGGCTCATTTGGTTAAGCGTCTGCCCACGGCTTGAGTTGTGCATCAGGCTCCCTGCTCAGCATGGAGCCTGCTTTCCCTCTTCTCTTGCTACACCTGCTACTCCCCTGCTTGTTCTCTCTCTCTGTCAAATGAATTAAAAAAATTAAAAATTTTTAAAAATCTTTTTAAATCATTCTGGAGCCAAAATTCCAGTATGTATCTAACCAATAAAAAGGAGATGAGAAAGAAGGAAAACATATAGTATATTCTAACAATGCTAGGGCTTCTCTACAGAAATTCTGAAATAATGGCAAACTCTAGGGCTCCTTGTCTTAGGGACCCAGAACCAGCAGAGCCCGTCAATCCATGCTAAGTCACAAACTCTCTGGAGGAGACTATCTCCTTTTCTTCTTTTGTTTTTCTTTCAGAGGTTTCTTATCTGTACAAGTTACCAAATGAAACCTGTAGGGAGAAACAGAAAAGACCCCATTTCTAACCTCAAGAAGTATACAATCTCTCTTCTAGACCCATTCCCTTTCTTCAACTCTTTCCCTCACCTTCTCTCATTAGCTCAATTTAGAGCTTCAAAAGGTCTGTAACCTTTCCCTTCTGCTCCCTCAATCTGTAAAAACCCTCACATTTTACCTCTAGGAAGAATAGAGGGAGGGACTGCCCCTCAGGCTACTGATGGAGGGTTTTCATTCTCCCACCCCCCAACCTAGCCACCAGGCAAATTCACTAATCTCTCTTCCTCTCCAACCACTGAAAAACTCAGTTACAGATGTGCATGGAGAGGGACAGGATTAGATAGTGCTGCAACCACATGACAAAAATTTTAGATGAAAGGGGATAATAAAAATAATAGTGTCTTACTTATTATTTGTTTTGTCATTCCACGTGAAGAGCATGTATCATACTTTTGTATCTCCACACATTCTAATTCAATGCTGTGCATATGGACACATAAATGCTCAGCATATAATTGTAGTAAAAAATTTTCAAGTCCTTTTTTTTGATGGTGGCTATTACTCTAACATTTGATTGCAACACCACTGCCTTTTTTAGCAAATGCTTCAACTAACTTAGGCAAATATCCAAATAACAATCCCATCTTCTCAAACTGTAAAACTGATCTAACTTTTGTATCACTAGGTATACCATATTTTCTTAAAAATTAAACCTGTATTTAAAATCTTAAGGATAGGGGCACCCGAGTGGCTCAGTTAGTTAAGTGTCTGCCTTCGGCTCAGGTCATGATCCTGGGGTTCTGGGAATGAGCCCCAAGTAAGGCTCCCTGCTCAGCTCCCTGCTTCTCTCCCTCTCCTTCTGCCCCTCCCTCCTTGTGCGCTCTCTCATGCGCACAGTCTCTCAAATAAAAATAAATAAATAAATAAAATCTTAGGGATAAATATTGCCCTTAACATAAAACAGAAATTGTTTTGGTTTTTTTAATCAACAAAAAACTAAAACAGACTTCGTGGTTTAGTCACCTTCAACTTGACTATAATAATTTCTCAGTGACTGATGTTAATATCTAAAGAAATGCCCTAATAACATTTACACAACTACTGTACTGCTAATCAAATACTGTAATTTGTTTCGCTACTCTTTCAAATTGTTTAAGTTATTTCCTGGTGTTAAGCACAAGCAATAAAAATAAAACAATCAGATTTTAAAGAACTTAGTCTACTGCAGTGACAGACACAAATGATTATGAATGAATGTGATAAATGTTGTAAAGAATTACATGTCATGGGGCACCTGGGTGGCTCAGGGGTTAAAGCCTCTGCCTTCAGCTCAGGTCAGGATCTCAGGGTCCTGGGATCAAGCCCTGCATTGGGCTCTCAGCGGGGAGCCTGTGCCCCCCTCTCTCTGCCTGCCTCTCTGCCTACTTGTGATCTCTGTCAGATAAATAAATAAAACCTTTAAAAAAAATTATATGTCACAGGACACAGGTGAGAGAGTTGTGTGGAATGAATCATTTTTATCTGAGTCTTGAAGAATAATAAGGACAGAAACTGAGAGATGAAATATTCCTGAAATATTCCAGGGAGCAGACTAAATGTATTAAGTAATGGGTGGAGAAACAATAAGATGGGGATACAGTAGACTGGAATCAGGTGGTAAGAAGTTTATATCATATAAATCTCATATATATTATTTCGGGCACTTCATCTGAAGAGCAACTGGAGGCCTTAAACTTTCAAGAAGAGGAATGCCACAAAGATCAAACCTAAGGAGAACATTTAGAAGTAAATAGCCAGCCTGATGAAACAGTATTAGTAGGTAGGCTGTAAAATAAGCCTATCTTTTAAAATTTAAATACAGTTTTGCTAAGTAAAATTTAACAAGCAACAATTTGAAGTAAAGCCTATATAATTCATAGAGCTACTACAAGAGGCAGTAGAGTTAGGCATAAAGGCTTTGAAGGCCAGGACCTAAATAGCTTCATGACTGGAGAACCAAGTGTCCTTCAGCAAGCTACTTAAACATTTGAGGCTTGTCTTATCTGTAAAATGAGAATAACAATCATATTCACATCAGGTTAATGGCTATCATTATTATTTAAGTTTTATTCTGTTTTTAAAATCTCCACAGCACAGTGCTCACTTCGGCAGCACATATACTAAAATTGGAACGATACAGAGAAGATTAGCATGGCCCCTGCGCAAGGATGACACGCAAATTCGTGAAGCGTTCCATATTTTATGCGGCTTCCCAGTGAGCTGCTGCACTTCGCGGAGGAAACGGTATCAAAGTGAAAAAAATATAAAAAAAAAAAAAAATCTCCACAGCACAGAATATGAAGCAAAAAGAAGCTAAGATTTGTATGGTAGGTCAAAAGAGTTGTCCAAAATACCACCAATCTGTTCATTACTTTGTATAAAGTGAATATGCAGAATACTGGACACACTGATGTCATTTTACAATATAATTACAAAAATTCGGGGCACCTAGGTGGCTTAGTAGGTTAAGTGTCTCCCTTTGGCTCAGACCATGATTCCAGAGCCCCACAGCGGGCTCCCTGCTCAGCGGAGAGCCTGCTTCTCTTTCTCCCCCTCTGCTGTTCCCCCTACTTGTATACTCTTTCTGTCAAATAAGTAAAATCTATAAATAAATAAATAAATAAATAAATACTAAAATTCATTTCAAAGTCCAATACAAACTACGTGAAGTTTTTTAGAATGCTGATTATTTTATATTATTGGTCTCATTTCCCTTTCAGCAAATACCCATGTTATATTTGCACTGAAATTTTGTCCCCTTAAGAATTCTGAATGACCTGTGTAATTTTTCTATAATGGATAAGTGGGGAAAAAAAATTTTCCTAAGGGGCCTTTCTCTTAGCTGTTTATTATTAGTTCAAGGGGGGAAAAATCACTAAAAAACTGGTCTTTCAGTGAGAAAAATTGCCCTTCATTAAGAAACGATTTAATTCCTAATCAATGCAACCCCGTATCTCCTGTAATATTAAGATATGCTAGAATTACATTTCATTTTATAGGATAAAAAAGCTAATAAAAAAGGTTTCAATAACTTGATTTTTTTAGTAACTGAAATTGCAAATACATGTCTAAGAATGTTTATATCACTACTCTAATCTGTTTTAGAGCCTTAACACCTATGTTTGTCCTACATGTCCCCTTTAGTCCACATATTTTCAGTTATTCTAACTAAGCATTACGGCAAAATTATTACTCCATAAAAGCATCTACCAAATCAAAGAAACTGGAAAGCATCCTACTATACAGTCATATCACACTGATAAGAAGCTTCCCATTGCATAGATAAATCTTTTCCTTACCACAGGTAACCAACCAAGGGGGGACTAGAGGAAATCTGGCAAGCTGCCTCCCAGACCACTGAGGGTTCTTCATTGCTTCCTCAAGTTTTCATTTGCTGTTCCTGTTCTTAAAGAGGTACAAAGCCAAACTCTTGATGCTTCCACACTGGCAGACTCAAGCTATCTTCACTTCAACTCCACAGTGAGGAAGCCAGGAAAGGAGATTACAAAGACAACTAACAAGCTGCTTTTGTTGGGTTTGAATGCTATATACCCACTACAAAGCATCCACACTTCAACCCAACCATTATGTCAAGACAAGATGAATACTGTTATACCTCCCTTCATAGGTTTAGATGCCAATTTTGGGTAGCATGTCTCTAATTTTTATGAAAGTTCTAGATGTAATAGGTAGAGATATTTAGACATAATAGGTATGATAAATATATCAATTACATGTAGACGTAACAGAAATGCTGTACAAGAAAATCTGTTAACTAAAAGAAAAAAAAGGATACTTACAAAGAATAGCTTCAAAAACTCGTTTTTTAGGAGTTGGAAATTTTATGAGAATCTTATTCTTCAAGTATAGGTCAAGTGTGGTGGTCTATCATTCCTTTACTTAAAGCTCTCCAATGCTTTCTACTGAAATTGATAAAATCTGACTCCTGCCTGCTTCATCTCCTACCACTCTCATCCTCACTCACAATGGCCATTCTTGCTGGCCTTCCCCATGTAACACCTGTTGGCTGTCTTTCTGCCTAAAATGCCCTTCTCATAGCCAGATCCTTGTCATCATTAAGGGCCATCTCCCTAAAATGGCCTGTAACAATGACCCAATCTGCCCAGCCACTTGCTATGCCATTACCCTGTTTTAATATTTTTTTTATTTTTTAAGTCAGAGAGAGAGAACACGTGTGCCCGCACTAGCAGCGGAGCAACAGGCAGAGGGAGAAGCAGGCTCCTCACTGGGCAAGGAGGCCCATGTAGGACTCAATTCCAGGATCCTGGGACCATGAACTGAGCCGAAGGCAGACACTTAACCAACTGAGCCACCCAGATGTCCCAATTCCTTAGTATTGTTATCTGAAATCACTTTTGTGCATTTTTAAACTGTCCTCCCTCCATACGAGTGTAAACTCCATAAGGGCAGGGACGTGGTCTTTTTTACTGCTCTATAGGAAATGCCCAGCAATTGTTAGAATGAGCACGTGAATATAGTGAGGAGCAGCTGGTTACAGCTGTTATCTTAGGTCAAAGGACCACACAATAGAAAAGACCAGGTCAGGCAGAGACCAAAGCATTGGCAGCATGTTCAGTGATGTGTACTGCTCAGCCTCGTTCACAGTAGTAACAGGCAGAGAACACAAATGGACCAAGAAGGAGACTGTCCCGCCCACCTTAGCTGAGTCACTGATAACCTTGCCAGGCCCCAATACACTTGGCAAAACTAGTACTAAGATTTAACTGAAACAAACAAAAAACTGTTATTAATACAGACAATTCTCATGATGCAAATGATGTGTGTTCAGTAAGTTACACATTTTAAAAACTCATTCAAGGAACCTAATTACTACTCTAGAAGGCCTGGTAAATACCTGTTAGGAAATGAATCATACCTTCAAAGTTAGGCCAATAACAATTCATATATATAGTCTGGATGCACACAATTTGCATCTCTTCCCTCAAAAAGTCAAGTGTCTACAAACTGTTTTTTTGGGTTTTTTTTTTTAGAGATTTTATTTTATTTATTTGTCATAGAGAAAGAAGCAAGAGCAAGCACAGGCAGACAGAATGGCAGGCCGAGGCAGAGGGAGAAGCAGGCTCCCTGCCAAGCAAGGAGCCCGATGTGGGACTCGATCCCAGGACGCTAGGATCATGACCTGAGCCAAAGGCAGCCGCTTAACCAACTGAGCCACCCAGGCGTCCCTACTAACTGATTTTTTTAACTTAAGTGAGCATGTCCAGTAGAAATTGCTGAGAAAACTTCACCTGAGTGTCTCATCCTCTTTTTGTAGAAGGTACAATGAGGGGAAGGGGGCAACCAGGGTGTAAGGAAAGCCAGAAATCCAAGAGTGAACTGTCAAAGATTTCAACAGAAAGGAAAATGAAAATTAACCCTGCAGTAATGTCATTAGGTATCCTGAGATTTGACATAGCCCCTTAAAAAAAACAAGGTAGCATTTCTTTTATGCACCTCCAGGTTAAATGACAATGTGCAAATGTTATCTCCCTCAAACCATGCACTACAGTAGATAGAGGCCTGCCAGAGATCATCAAGGAAGCTTCAGAACTGAAGATAACTGCATTGGAGGGGTTTACTAAAAGGGCTGGGGAGTGTGTATCTTTGGAAAGCAGTGAGAGCTAGACTGGAATAAAAAATCACGTAGAAAGGTTTCAGGAATGGCTGTGGAAAAAGAAGAATGCAGCAGTCATCTGGCAACAGAATGGAGAATGGATAAAAACTCATTTATCAATACACACCATGTAACGTAATAATTAGGACACAAAGGAGCACAGAAAGGGAGCAGCCAGTCCTTTTAGCTACAAAATTTCTACCACAAATATTAATTTGGGCTCCAAGATCTGTTTTGCTTTTTTTTTTTTTAATTAAGTAGGCCCAACATGGAGCCCAACTCAGGGCCTGAACTCACAACCTTGAGATTAAGACCAGAGCTGAGGTCAGGAGTTGGATGCTCAACCAACTGAGCCACTCAGGCACAGGCTCCAAGATCTTAATAGCTTTTTACTTTTTTTCACAATCATATGTTTTATTTTATTTGGGGGGAGGGGGCAGAAAAGGAACCTTAAGCAGGCTCCACGCCCAGGCAAAGCCCAACATGGGATTCAATTCTACAACCCTGAGATCATGAACCTGTTCAAGAGTCAAACACTTCACACTTAGCAACCCAAGTGCCCCCACAATCATTTGTTTTAATTTGCAGGTACTACAATACAAAACCCCTTCTCAATATATAGAGAAGTATAATAGCTGTATTAAAAATAGTAGCAGAAAGCCCTGCATCTACACAAAACCTAGCAGTATGGCCAGACAGAACAGAAATCAATTTCAAATTTCAGCTCTAACAAGAATTGTGTCCTCAACATATGGTTTATTTTAGGGCTGGTCCATATCAGCTGACAATGTTTTCTATGTAATAAACACTTCAGATGTGAAAACATCTCAAAATACAAACAACTTCTGGGGAGGCTACCGGTCTGCTGAAAACTGAAGCTCTGTGTTCGGAAGACTTCCACAGAAACAATTACTCAGAAAAAGGACCAAGGCTAAAGAAGTATCATATACTATTAGGTAATAGTTGATATTTTTGTCTTTACTGCTAGTCTCTGCTCACACATTACTATAATCACTTAACATATATTTGTTTTGAAATACTTAGGTTAGAGGAAAGTTATCTTTCATGTTTATAAAACATCCTCCTGGGTGCTTGTTATAAAAACAAATGTTTTCTTCCAGTGTCTTTGATGTATACCAATTCAACATCTCTTTTTTCTTTAGGATAAGTGTTTCTAGCAAAGTCTACTACGAAGTAAAATTTTATAAAGCCAACTCCAATAAATTACCTTGGAAAACTGAGATGTATTCCCATAGAGGAGGAAGGATTATGTGTAGTAGGAAAAATTTAAGTTATTTGGGGAGCAAAGCTCCTATGGAGCCAAATACTTGTGGCTCTATATGTTATCATTTGCTTCCCTCTGGCAATGCCTAATACTTTTGTCATTCCAACTAATACTTTAAACTTTAAGGGTGTCTCCCAATCTTGAAAATGTGTTAATTCTACCCTCAATGTTCCCAGAACTCTGTATCCCTTTGTAAGACAGTCTGAGTCACTACCTACCTACCCAAGCAGCGCAATCCAGCTGCCTTCATCTCACCCAGTGATCTCCAGCACCAGGATCTGAGCCTAAAGCTTCATATTATACAAATAAAAACCATGACTTATACAAATGGCCAAAAGACACATGAGAAAATGCTCCATATCACTTGGCATCAGGGAAATACAAATCAAAACCACAATGAGATGCCACCTCACACCTGTCAGAATGGCTGAAATTAACAAGTCAGGAAACAAAAGATGGGGGTGAGGATACAGAAAAAGGGAAACACTCTTACACTGTTGGTGGGAATGCAAGCTGGTGCGGCTCCCCTGGAAAACCATATGGAGGTTCCTTAAAAAGTTGCAAATTGAGCTACCCACGACCCAGCAACTGCACTACTGGATGTTTACCAAAAAGATACAAATGTAGTGATCCGAAGAGGCACCTGAACCCCAATGCTTATAGCAGCAATGTCCACAATAGCCAAACTATCTGGAATGGGTAAAGAAGATGTGGAAAATGTGCACACGAGGAACATGCATGCACACAACCTGCCACAATGGAATAATACACAGCCATAAAAAATGTAATCTTCCATTTGCAACAACATGAACAAGAGGGTATTATGCTAAGTGAAATAAGTCAATCAGAGAAAGGCAATTATATGGTCTCCCTCATATGTGGAATTTAAGAAACAACAGAGGACTATAGGGGAAGAGAGAAAAAAATAATATAAGACGAAATCAGAGAGGGAGACAAACCATAAGAGACTCTTAATCATAGGAAACAAACTGGGAGTTGATGGGTGGGGGTGGGGGGATGGAGTAACTGGGTGATGGACATTAAGGAGGGCATGTGATATAATGAGCACTGATATATAATGACTGATGAATCTCTGACCTCTTCCTCTGAAATCAATACATGTTAATTAACTGAATAAAAAAGCAAAACCGAACTCTTCCTTTTATATATGCTATTAGCCAACTTTCACATCTAGTATTGCCTAGCAGTGAATAGCACTTGACCACACTCCACAGGACGTTCTGATATACTAAGAGCTCCATAAAACATAATCAACCTTTATTAAATCAATTTGTTTATTCAAGAAAAAAAAATTTACAACCCAAATAGAAACCATGTCTCCATGTCATCAATTTTAATTTAGAAATTTGTCGGTTATTTGAATCAGAGATACCATAAATAATTTCTCCTCTAAATACTCATTTACTATAAAGGCATACTAGAAGAGAACCTCTAATAATGATTTGAAAATGTGAAAAACATCAATCTTAAACCAAAGAACCTTTAAAACTTTTAAACAAAATTAGTGTCAATGAAAAAAAATTAATGTCAATGAACTACACCATGTTTCTGAGACTAAAAATGTTGTAAAGTACCCAGCTGAGGGCACCTGGGTGGCTCAGTTGGTTGAGCATATGTCTTTGGCTCAGGTCATCCTGCATCAGGCTCCCTGCTTCACAGGCAGTCTGCTTCTCCCTCTGCTCTTCTACATGCTCATTCTCTCTCTCTCTCTCTCAATAAATAAAATCTTTTTAAAAGGCACCTGATTGATCACTTTTGTGGTGACGTGGATAAAAAGACACCAGACCTAGACCACTTAGGATGTTTGCATATCACATGCCCCAAGTCCCCCACACCCAAATTTGAATGGGAATCTGGCACCTGAATTTTTTATACACAGGCTATTATGTACAAATACTGCTCTGCTGGGAAATATTAAGATAAACTTTGCATCATGTGACATTTCTTATATGAAACTATTAACCCACATTCAACAATGACTCTAGTTGTCCCACTCTCCCCTGGCTTACTGTGTGTAATTTATAAGTATGTGTCTTGAGAAGATCAATCTCAGAAAAAGTGACAATCTTAATTATGTTACACAGGACCAAGGATCAAGAGTACCTGGTTAATATGAAACCATAAAATATGACTGGTAAATGATTAGAAAGATGATGCTTATATGATGATGCTTTAAGAACTCCAGGTAAAAACAAAACAAAACTCCAGGTAAGTTCAATGTAAAGCTTAAACGTAATAAACAATCTTAAAAGGATAAAAAAATTGAATATGATAATCTACACTGTATTAAAAGTAAACACATAGGGGCGCCTGGGTGGCTCAGTGGGTTAAAGCCTCTGCCCTCAGCTCAGGTCATGATCCCGGGGTCCTGGGATCGAGCCCCGCATTAGGCTCTCTCAGCGAGGAACCTGCTTCCTCTTCTCTCTGCCTGCCTCTCTGCCTACTTGTGATCTCTGTAAAATAAACAAAAATCTTAAAAAAATAAATAAACACATATACCCATTCATTCTCATGCATCCACAAGTGTGAAAAGTAAAAAAGATCAATGCAAATCAAAGCATGTAAAAAAAATTTAAGGATGGCAGCAGGAATTTTCCAATTTATCCACTCTCCAGTATTTATAAAATATGCCTTGGTAATGGGATTCATCAAGATGTGATATGGGAACCTGGCACTTACATATGATATCCATACTACAACGTTAACCATAAAGATCACAAAGCACTTGAATCTTGTAAAGCAGAAGTCAACTTTTTTCTAGTGGGGGTGGGGCAAATCTGAGAATTCACTAAAAAGGACACACACCCCCCAAGAAAAATAATTATACAATGTTTTAAGAAGTTCTGCGCTAAAGTGTAAAAATCTGAGAATACTAAATCACCTCCCCTGGATAAACACATGAAATCTTCTAATTTGGTAGAGTAACACAAATATTTTTTCCTTCTTGAAATCATTCCCTCTTGTGCATCACCTCTTCTACATTAGATCTGTAAAATCCAGTGATTACTTGCTCATCTATCCCAACCTCATGCTGTCTGACATTACTCTCTTGATTTTCCCTTCTATCTCTCAGTCCCCTTTGCTTCTCCTTCAGACTATACAACCTCTAAACTAGAGGTTCAAGTCTGCATCCTGGACCCTCTTCTCATTCCACCTTTCTTCTCTTGATGAGCTTGAGGGATTCCTCAGACAAGGGCCTCTATATATTGACATCTCCCAAATGTGTATGTATCTCAAGCTTATGAATATTAACTTGAGTCTAAAATACTCCTCTGAGCTCCATTCACCTGTATCTAACTTCTACTTTCTATCTGCCACCTTCATTTGGATGTCTCCATCAAAAGCCTAACATGGGGTGCCTGGGTGGCTCAGTCGGTTAATTGTGTGCCTCTGATTCAGGTCATGATCTCAAGATCCTGGGATTGAGCCCCGTGTGGGGCTCCTTGCTCAGCTGGGAGCCGGTTTCTTCCTCTCTTTCTGCCTGTGCCCTCCCCACTTGTGCTGTCAAATAAATTAATATTTTTAAAAAAATAAAAAAAATAGGAATGCCTGAGTGGCTCAATGGGTTAAAGCCTCGGCCTTTGGCTTAGGTCATGATCTTGGGGTCCTGGGATTGAGCCCTGCATCGGGCACTCTACTCAGCAGGAAGCCTGCTTCCCCCTTTCTCTCTGCCTGCCTCTCTGCCTTTTAAATAAATAAATAAATATAATTAAAAAATAAAGCCAAACATATCCATAAAGGACTCATTTTCTATGCTGCCTTCATCCAAAACACACACACAGTGGTCCTATTCCAGTCTTGTTCCTATTGGTAAAACATGGCCATTGTCTACCTAATTGTTAAGACCACAGAAACTTGGAGCCATTCTTGGTCCTTTTTCTCGCCTCCCACATCCAATCCATCAACAGATACAGGTGTTCTAACCCCATCTCCACTGCCAACATCTTAATCCTAACTGCCATCACCAGTTGCTTGGAATAGAGCAATACCCTCCTTGCTGATCTCTGTTCTTCCACTTGTGCCTTCCTCCCAGCTATCTGCCACATAGCAAGGAAGGCAGGAAAAGACTTTTTAATCACTATTGAAATAATGTCACCTCCTTGCTTCAAAACCTTGAATGGCTTTCCCCTGTTCTTAGAATGAAATCCAAACTCTACCTTGGTTTACATGATTCCGCCTCACATGGTACTACTCCTCACCTCATGGCCTCCAGGTCTGTGCTTCCCTCAGTCTGGGATGTTCTTTTTGTACTTTGAACAAGGTTTTTCTCCTTTCTTCTCATCTAGCAGGTCTTTGCCTAAATGTCTTTTTAAGCCTTCTCCAAGTAACTTACCTACCCCAATTACTCTCCATTATTGCACTGTTAATTTCTCTCTTATTAACTAACACAACTTGTAGATACCTAACCTTCCACCTGGTTACTGTCTGTATTGCCTACTAAAATTTAAGTTTCAGGGAAGTGTGAAACTCAACATAGGGAGTTGAAGCTCAAGCTGCTGTGCACCCAGAAGAGGAACTGGGGCCAGGCACCTTCTCCCTTCCCCAGGCTGCACCCTTGCCCCACCTGATTCCTCCTGGTTGAGATGGGCTCAGCCAAAAGCACCCCAGTCACTCCAGCACAGCCTCCACCACACAAACTTCTGGCCCAAGGGTGGACTCCATTTACCTAACACCGTCATTCTGCATACTCCCATCCCAGTGGAGAGCACTCCACAGCCAAACCTACCAGCAGGGGAGCAGCTGGAAGGTCCTAATCACATCCAAAACTCAGACCCCCACTCTTCTACCCTTGGTATTGCAAGGACACCTATGAAAACCAGCAGCAGAGAGCCTCCCAAACCCACTGGTTAAACACCTGAATGAAGTATTTGAAACTGAAGGCCCCAAATCAAATCTTCCTGAGAGCCTGTTCTGCCCTTAGAGGCAGAAGCAACTTCCTCTTCTGCCTCTGGGCACCTAGTTTTCCCTCCTCTCTAAGCAGGTGTTCTCCAAGAAGGAAGCACAGGACAGCCCTCAGAAACCCCCATGAATAGCCAGGGCTCGAACAAGCCCTTAAGGGAACCTGAGACTCCCCCGATCTTTAGGTTCTAAGCACAACAGATGAACGGTAAGTAAATGTTAAGGTACTAGGGAGCTCTCCCCCCACCATCCTAATACCTTGACAGGGTCTTTTCCCCTGATTGAAAATGCTAGGGAGCTAAAAGAAGCAGACATTCTGGGAACTGGATGACTTCTGAAAACTGGAGGCTTAGTGCGGAAGCAGGACTAGGACCAGGTTAAGGAAAACCTAGGCCGCGAGTGGCCCCAGTGCTGAGTTCACGAGGGGCCTTGTGATACTGTGACTTCTCAACCTGTCTTTCCCTGGAAGACTGGAAAGGCTCATTGTCATCAACCCTCCCTAAACTGCCAACTCAGGGACTGAGCACTTTCTTGGGCTTTGTGTCTTATGTATTTCTTATATGTTAAAAAAGTGATTTAAAAATAAGTAAATAGGGGCGCCTGGGCGGCTCAGTGGATTAAAGCCTCTGCCTTCAGCTCAGGTCATGATCTCAGGGTCCTGGAATCGAGCCCCACATCAGGCTCTTGGCTCAGCGGGGAGCCTGCTTCCCTCTCTCTCTGCACCTGCCTCTCTGCCTACTTGTGATCTATCTGTCAAATAAATAAATAAATAAAATCTTAAAAAAAAAAAAAAAGAAAAGTAAAATAAAATTCAAGTTCCACAACCCAGAGGCCAGATCTGTTTTAGTCACCTGAGTAGGACAGAGAGGACTCTATTTTAAATGAATATAATCTAATTTACTTATGCTTTTGTCACTCTTGTACAATCTTTCTGAACTATAGTCTAAAACCTTTTTTCTTTTTAAAAGATTTTAATTATTAGAGCGAGCGAGCATGGATGCACGCATGTGTCTGTACATGGTGGGGTGGGGGGGGGGGGAGAAGGAGAGCGCTGAGCCTATCAAGGGGCTCAATCCTAGGATTCTGAGATCACGACCAGAGCAGAAGTCAGATGCCTGACCAACTGAACCACCCAGGTGCCCCTAAAACTTTTTTCTAAGTAAAATCCTTCCAAGCTGCTCTATCTATTGCTATTTGAAAATGTGCTTCTATGCCTCTTTTTAAAGAAATTAATTAGGATCCATCCCACATCAATTTTCCTCTATTTAAATAGATACAAACAACCAATGTCCTGGTATTACACATAATGATCAGCATTTCAAGGCTAGCAGATCCTACTGCGACTCTCCATTAATTATTTATATTCAAAATTTAATACTGACACAACTCAGTACTAGAATCAAGTCAGATGTGACATCCGTGGCGAATGCAATGTTAAATGCTATTTAAGAGCTTGATAATACAGTCCCTTTATTTTGGCCTGGCCTTGTCCTTTGTCATATTCAGGTTCTTTAGAAGCAGACAGAATTCAGTTTTTAACTACTTTTTTAATTGACATATTAGTGAACAGTATGCTGCCCCAGGTAACAAAACCCAGTGACAACTTTCAATTACATTCTGCATATGAAAACCGTTGGCTTCCTAGGACTTTGCTGACTGGGCTGAAACACTACCTTGGCCTTCCACAGGTTTATCACCTATGCAGTGCAGCAGAGACTCTACAAAACTATCCATAATCACTTGCATAGAGGTTTCAAGAAAAAAAGCCATGAGCATACAGCAATTCCTTGATTACAATGTTCCAGCAAAGAGCTCTGATGAGGTTCTTAGCCTACAGAGTAGGAAGTTTCCCAGAGGATTAGAGGCATATTCTGACACCAGTTACTAGGTCTTTTGTTTCACTTTACAGCATGGCTGCATAAGAGAGGCTGAATAAGAATGGGCTTATTATGAAACCCTGTTTCACTCCACTGATGACTGGGAATGTGTCAGATGTCTCAGGCGGGTGCCAGCATCTATAACATAACTGACTATCTGGAATAGCTTTAGGATTTGGGGGAACATTGCTAGGAAGTCCAATTTACTTAGCACGCCTAAACCCACGCTTACTTGTCAGCAAACGGTAATCTTATCAAGTCAAAACATGGTAACCAAAGGTACTGGTATTTTCTTTATACATCTTCTCAATCTAGCCCAAAGCACTGATCCCGTCTTTTGCATCACACTGCAGTCCAGAGTTCCTCTGTGATTCCGAGAAGGTGAAAATTGCCAAAACTGCTTGGATGCCAACTCAGAGAGACTGCCAGCAACAGACAGCTGTAAAATGTGACAGCAATTTTCCCAGCTCTTTCCATTATTTTCCAAAGAGGGTAATGAAGACATTCCATTAAGCCATGAGACTCAAATTAGGTTTTTGTGTCTGTGTTTTAATTTAACAAATATGTATTGTTTATCTTCTCTTTCTTGGACAAGGTAGGGATGGCAAAGACATCCCTGCTCTCAAGGAACTTAAAATCTACCCAAAAAGAAAGAAAGAAAAAAAATCTACCCAAATAGCACTGGGGACATATGCTGCTTCTTTTTGTCCTATACAAGTAACTGGAGTATTACTCAAGGACAAAAAATGCTTCCAATCCTTTTGAAACTGTCACTCCATCATAAAGTTCAGGCTTCCAGCCTTTCTAAACATACGCTCTCCACTTATGACCTCAGTTCCATATTCTATCACCTTCTCTAAAATTGTGTTTTTAAAACATTACAGTAACTCCCTCCCTCGCATTTTCACTTTTTTTCCTACTTGCTTCTTCCTCTCAGCCTACAGAGCACTCTTAATTCTACACTTCAAAGGCCAACGAAAAAATTTCCTTGACCTCCCGTTAAGGCCTGCAGCTCTCCTCCTACTTTGCTTCTGTCCAGGTCGTTATCTCCCTATCCTTGTGTAGACACCCCTCAGAGCACAATTCTCAATTCACCTCCTCCTCTTGGCAATTAGGAGTACTTCAACCACCACCCAAACTTTTAAATCTAATGTGTACTTCCCCCGCAAAGCCAGGTCCAGCCTCAGCATCCCTGCCAGCCCACCTCAGATTTAATGCATGTACCCTAAACACAGTTGTGCCATGATGCCTGTAACACACTGTCAAAGGGTCCCACAAAATAAACATACAGAGATAAGAGAGAGTGACTCAGTCAGTTAACCATCTGCCTTGGGCTCAGGTCATTATCCCAGGGTCTTGGGAACAAGCTCCACATTGGTCTCAGCAAGGAGCCTCCTTCTCCCTCTCCCTCTGCAGCTCCTCTTGCCTGTGCTGGCTTGCACACTGGCGTGCGCACGCTCACACTCTCTCTTTATCAAATAATAAATATAGAGAGTTTAAAGAAAAAAAAGAAAAAAGCCATGGGCATACAGCAATTCCTTGAAGATATATATTGTATATGGTAGATAGAGTGAAGGATGCACATCATTTCAACTTTTCTGTAGCTCTGAAATTCACAAAATAAAAAAGTTGGGGGGAAAACACATAGATCAAAATCAAGGAGAAAAGCCATGGTCCCTGCATTTTAAGGCTTTATAATCCATCTGTCTAAACTAATCTAAAATTAGGTAGATGTCAGAGTTCAATGACTGATTAACATTAAACTTAAATGTAAAATCAAACTGCAAATATTGAGGCATTGGGTGACTCAGCTGGTTAAGCGTCTGATTTCAGTTCAGGTCATGATTTCAGGGTCCTGGGATGGAGCCACTCCGGCTCCCTGCTCAGCAGGTCATCTGCTTCCCCCCCAAACACGTGTGCTTGCTCGCTGTCTCCCTCAAAAAAAAAAAAAAAAAAGGAACTACAAATATTACTGAGAGCCTACTACATGACAACAATATGTTAAGCGCTCTATATGGTCAACAAACCACACAAATTAGACCTTGGAAAGAGGATTTATCTACAATCCCTCTGCTCCCCCAAACTAATTCCTCTTCCTGCCTTACTGACTTCTTTTAATGGCACCACCATCTTCCCCAATACCCAAAGAACCCGAGTCCTTTCAAGTCCTATATCTCTAAATCAGTGGCCAAGTTCTCTAGACTCCACTGCTTTCCCATTCTCTCCTCTCCAATTTGATGGCTGTCACCTGCCCCAGGCCCACCTGGCCTCTCACGGGGACGAATGCAGCGCTCTACCAAGTCTCCTGCTTCCCACCAAACTCCACTCCACCCTTGCTTTGTCTCTATCCAGATACTCAGTTCTAACTGGATTAGACATCCAGCCCAATAGGATTTCAATGATTCTCCAATAACTATATAATGAAATTCAAAGCCTCAGCCTGACTCTGAAGAGCACAACCTTTATCTCTTACTGGTTATCCTCCCACTCTGGCCAGAGGTTTATTCACTCTTACCTAATAGTGCCCTCTCAGCCTTTCCTCTACTACAGAGATGTCTCTTGCTCTTCCCACTCCACTTCTCATCTCCTCCAGGAAGTTTTATCTGAGTGCTCCAGACACTATTCCTCACACCCAGGCCAAGCAATCTCTCTGAACCTTCATAACATGTGATGTGCACTCATTATTCCAAATAATACTCATGTTTCCAAGTACTACTCAAGAACCATACATGCATTTACCACTAGACAATGAACTCCTTCAAGGTCATCAGTTTTCATATGTAACAGCACTCAAGGTTTGTGACAAGAATATAATATTAGTATCCTGTGCAGTAATCCATAAAGATTATGATATGTGGCCTTGTAAGGTATAAGCATCTTTCCTCAAAATACTGCTAACATTTAAACAATGTGGGGTGCCTGGGTGGCTCAGTCAGCTAAGCATCTGTCTTTAGTTAAGGTCCAAGTATCCAGGTCCTGGGATCTGTCCCGAATAGGCTCCCAGATCATCTGGAAGCCCGCTTCTCCCTACCCCTCTGCCCTCCCCTCACTTGTGTGCTCAAGAGCTCGCTCTCTCTCTGAGATTTAAAAAAAAAAAAAACCCTTTAAAAAGCAGCAACAACAATGGTATAGGGGTTTTCCTCTTTTTTTTGTGATAAAATTTGCCATTTTTATCATTTTTAAATGTGAAATTTGATGACATTCAAATGTTGTATAACCATCACCACTATTTCCAAAATTTTAATCACCCCAAACAGAAACTGTACCCATTAAGAAATAAATCCCCCATTCTGACCTCTCCATAGCCCTGAAAACCTCTAATACTCTGCCTCTATGGATTTACCTATTCCAGGTATTTCATGCAACTAGAATCACAATATTTGTCCTTCTGTATCTGGCTTATTTACTTAAGTTAACATTTTTGAAGATTCAGTTACATTGTAGTATATATCAGAACTTCATGCCCTTTCATGGCTAAATAATATTCCATTGTAAATACCACATTTTGTTTATTCAATCATTTGTTGATGGATACTTGGGTTGTTTCTTCTTTGGGGCTATTATGAACACTGACAACAATCTATTCAACTCAGTGTTTTCAATCCTTTCGGGTATATACCTAGGAGTATAACTGCTGGGTCATATGGTAATTCTGTTTAGCTTTCTGAGGAACAATAGTAGTATAGTTTTATAATCCAGACACATGGTCTTTTAGTAAACAGAACAGTCACAAGATTTCCTACTTATTTAGTAAGCAATTCACTTCTGGATAAATTACCTTCCTTCCTACCCACTCAGGCCCTAGATGATGATCTAATTTCCAGGAACTTGACCCTCGTTTAGGGGCTTTGATTGCATTGACACTCCAGTCTCCTGGTTCTCTCTGTTTTTCAACATTGCCTCTGCGCACATAAAAGCAAACACACTGCACTGGTAACTCTCCAAATGAAAATTATTATGAAACTAAACACTGTTCAGATATTGAAGTCACATTTTTATCTTTAATACATTTAGTAACATTAGATTAATGAAAAACAAAAAGGGCTTTTTTCAGGTGAGATACTGGATTTTGTAAAGGACTTCTATTGAGCCCATTTCTTATACCCAAACCACCGTTTAAAGCAAGCTAAATTTGGACAAGATGTATAGGCCTTTGCTATTCCAAGGAAAAGGCCTCTTTTCCTTTCAAGTTTAGCAGCCTGGGATTTCTAAATTAACATCTCATTATTATTGCCACTAATTCCAGATTTTATAAAACCAGAAAAATACAAAAATGTACATTAACAGAAACTATCTAGAAGGATATACACAAAGTGCAATTAGCTCCAAATTAGGAGCATCTCTGTAAAGGAGCAGGATCAGAAGAGATCATGAGGGGGACTTTTCACTTTTTACAGCGCAACTTCTACATCTCAAGTTTTCAAAAACATTCACTCCAATTATTGTATAATGGCTTAAGACTATTTAAAATACAAGCAATAGGGGTGCCTGGGTGGCTCAGTGGGTTGAGCCTCTGCCTTTGGCTCAGGTCATGATCTCAGGATCCTGGGATAGAGCCTGGCATTGGGCTCTCTGCTCAGCAGGGAGCCTGAATCACCACCCCCCCAACCTCTCTGCCTGCCTCTCTGCCTCCTTGCAATCTCTCTCCGTGTCAAATAAATAAATAAAATCTTTTTAAAAAATAAAATACAAGCAATAAAAGATAATGTTAATTTTAAAAATGAGCAATTAAAAGGAGCTAAATGAGCAACTCTAATAATACCAACATCTAACACATACAGAAAACTCTCATCTCATTTGAATTTTTACAATACTATGTGATAGGCAAGTCAGATAGTTGGCCCTTTTAGTAAATGAGAAAAAGGTTAAAAAAACTTTAACTTCTTCAACAAATCCATTACGTTTTTAAAATGCTCTTCACTTTAACCTTTAAATTATCTTTAAAGAGATAATTTAAAAGATTTAGCTGGGGCACCTGGGTGACTCGTGATTGAGCATCCAACTCTCGGTATTATTCTGGCTCAGGTCATGATCTCGGGGTGGTAGGATGAGCCCATGTCCAGGTCTGCACTCAGAAAGGAGTCTGTTTGAGATTCTCTCCCTCGTTGCACCCCGCCCCACTCATGCTTGTACACACACTCGCTCGCTCTCAAATAAATAAATCTTAAAAAAAAAAATAAAAGTAAGATTTATCTGTAAAACTTTAAAACCAACTATATCTGATTCTATAGTTCTCCCAGAAAAATAAAACGCATTTATTTAGTAGGGTTTACATATTTAAGAAATACAAAAATAATTATCAAATAAAGTCATATAAAACAAGAATTTATTTTTTATTATTCTCCACCTTACTTGAAAAATTTAATGACTTCTCAAAGACATTTTATTCTAAAAGAGTAGCTCTAAAAAAATTTGAATTTTTAGGTTTCACGTTGCTATATAAATAGTTTACTCAAAATACTAGTATTTCCTTACACAAATTCTGAATTTAAAGGATTTGGGAAAATATCATTTATTACATACAGACATACTATCTATAGAAACATGTGTACAGATTGGTTATATAGCTGTAACTAGACAATTTAGAAAAGCCTGAGCCCTAGACTATAAATAACAGGTACAAAACTGACTCTAGGTCCCAGAGTTCATCAGATATCTAAAAGGCATCATTTTGTTTAAATAAAAACTTTTAAAAAGTTAAATAAAAGGCATAATTTTAAAATCCAGGATAGAGCATGCTTGAGGAAATCATTACAGTAGTTAAGACAGTTTATTTTTCCCCCAAACAGCCAAAATGCAAGGAAAATACTAACCAAATGCATACACAGTACATGAGTGGGGAGACTATTACTTAATCTGCATACACACACAGAACCAAACAGATACCAAAGAATTTGATTTATGTGGTAATTTAGAAAAATCTTTAAATATTCACCTAAAAAACTTCGGACTGGTCACTGACTATAATCTGCACTCTGTTCTTTTTTTTTTTTTTTAATTTGACAGAGAGAAGGGGATCACAAGTAGACCAAGAGAGGCAAGCAGAAAGTGGGGGGAAGCAGGCTCCCCGCTGAGCAGAGACACCCCCCACATCCTGCAGGGTTCTGGATACCAGGACCCTGAGATCATGACCTGAGCTGAAGGCAGGGACTTAACCCACTGAGCCACCCAGGCACCCCTGCACCCCATTCTTAAAAAAAAATCTACTCAACACAATATTCAACACAGGATTTAACTTTATGTGCTCGCTCACACATTATAACATATTTAGCAACTGCATTTCACACAAGTTTAAGTTCAGTAACTTTGAAGTTTGCCAAGTAAAGTGCGAAAATTACTGGAATGCAAGCAATGCACCTTCAAGAGAAGCAAATCTTCCACTGATCTGCAATAATCAACTGTGTATTGAGAGGTTACTCTGTGCCAACTGTTGTATTTTAATAAAGTAACACGGTTAAATTTAAAACTACAGGCTGAATACTGATTGAAAAAAGGCAGTCCTACAAAGGATTAATACATAAATAGGTTAATTTAAAGTCAATTGTTTACTCATTCAAAACAGAATTCATAGTTGATGAAATTACAGTTTCAGAAGGACCAAGCTATGGAGCTCTCATGCGGAGTAACATCAGAAAGATTTACTAAAAATAAACATGAATGCATTCAATATGTCATTTAATTCATACATTTTTAACTTCAAAAGTATCCCCAAATTATCCTCTTCCATCTCAAATAATGTACATTAAAATGTTTAATAACTGAATCCCAAAAGGTACCAACACCAAAACACAAAACCAAATTTATTTAAGGTAGCTAAATATTGGGACTACTATATGACATTTAGTCAGTAACACTAGTAAGCCAACACAAAGTAGAAACTTTAATTCATTATCACCTAAGAAGTCATGCTGTAAAAATGTTTTCAGAAAATAAAGCAGTCTTTATTCTTAAAACTCACCATAATATATTCTTTGCAAATTAGATACCTAGTGTCTTCTCCCAAATTCAAGAATCTTTTTTTTTGGAATTTTTATTTAAGTATGTCGCAGTTTGTCTCCCCACACCAACCTTCCAATTCCCATCCAGTTTGGTGCTTTACCGGAGCACCCCTAACATTCACAGGTTTTATCTTGAAGGGGTAATTAAGAGGGTTTCCCATGAATAAAAGTTCTACATGTTCAGCAGCACAAATCTCTCACACATGAATTCAACTCAAATGCCGTGAAAGTAAGTGTACTTTTCCCATTTTTTAAAAATTGTTAATCCCATGAAAACCCTCAAAGTGTTTACAATTTTAAAGATGACTGCACATATCTGCAAGAAAACCATTAGGTTTTGATCAATGTTCTTAGTTTTGAAAGATGCTTTAAAAACTGTATAACTTCATCAGCTTAAGTCTGAACTCACAAGAGGCACATTGGAAGAGACATGATACCAAACACGAGCAATAACTACACAGCATGCATCTATCTACCATGGGGAATGCCAAGGATTCAACACAGCCAAGGGAAGCTATAGGCTTCTATCTGAACAATGATTCCACTAAAATAAAAAAGTAAAATGTCACAGCCCTAACCCTTGCCTATTTCTCCACTTTCTCATTAGTATAAAAATTCTTAAAAGCCATGAGAGAAATCCTTAAGAAGTTAAGTGGTTCAGTTACAAACCATAATTTAAGAGCATTTCAAATTCAAAACAACTTTCCTTACAAAACAGGACAAAATTTTACCAAAGAAAAGCCCAGACCTGACCAACAGTAAGAACATATGTAACCCAAACGGCAATATTAAAGTTTCCATTTAACCCATTAACCATACTTTAGAAAGTTCAGTGTTAATAAACAAAATATTTCATTTAGTTTTTCAACTTGAATTATTTCCACATGCTTGTTTTAAATTCTGCGCACAGCCACTGAATATTTTCTCCTACTAACTTCTTTTAAGTTGAGAACACTTCTGATATGTGGCATCCCATCAATGCTAACCCTGAGAACTGAGGATTAGGTTAAATGTTACACCTAATTTTTAAATTAGTGGAGTAAAAGATTTGAATTAATCTTCCTTAAATAAATGGCCTATTACGACACATTAATTCTTTCCTCAGTTCACTGTTGACTTAATAAAATCCAAGTCTTTTACCTCAACAGCGGCAAAACAATTGTTCTAAATAAAATAAAGTGATTGGCAAATGCCCCACAAAGCTGGAATCAAATTGCTTTGAAACTGAAACACACGTAAGTATACATACACACGTACATATACATGGAAGAGCTTAAATCTATACAATTTAAGAAACCTTTCTATCAAAGCCACAAATTATGTCCTGAATTGATCTGCCAAAGTCCAACACAGAATTTATATATACAATGAAATAAGCTTGAGAATCTGTTGTGATTTAACTCTATGATCTATTAGCTTAACAGAGAGCTTGAAAACAGATTAAGATGGCAAAGCAATTTTCTAAACCAAAATGTACCTGAGTATCTAAAAAGGTTTTACATAATCCTTAATGACATATCCAAGGTCCACAATTAGGCCAAATGTACACCTTTAAATTCATTTCACAGTTCTGTTTTATATATGTGTAAGGGTCCACGCCAGATAAATTCATTACTTCTCTTCAGCATTGACACTGAAACTGTCAGAGGCTCACCAAAACATTACTTCCAGGTTAATCGATTTCAGCTGTTACTTAATGTTAGCACCAAAATAATTCATGAAATAAAAGCAGTTTTTAATAACAAAAAGAAAACCCCCAAGATAAAGATTAGAAGATTTTTAAAAAGAAAAAAATGTGAAAGGAAGCTCACCTGCAGTTAGGTGGAGGGTCTAAAGTGATGTCTGCCAGTTCCTTCTGAATCCTGGAGTCAGGGAAGTGAGAGAGAAACACAAGAAACATGAAGGCGTTGGTAGCCTCCCACCGGTAACACATAGGTCTGGCAGATAACCCTAACTGCCTGCCATGATAACTGGGTTCTACTGAGGGAGACGGAAACTACACATCAAAAGCTTCAGGCCCATAGTTTAGGAAAAAACTTCTTTCCCACCGGCAGTGAGCTGGCGGTCCGGGGTCTCCTGCTGTTATCTAAAATGTTTCGGTTCCAGTCTTGCCTCGCACACTGAGGCAGTTGTATTTCTCGGGGTTTTCCATTTAGGAAATCACTGTAAAGCTTCGCTTGCGGACTCGTTTCCCAAGTTGCATTAGAATGTGCCGGGACACACTCACTTCTGCGCTGCACGTCTTCCCTGGACGGAGAAACCCAAGCCGCCGCGTGGGTGGGAAGGGTGCGCCCCCAATCTCCGCCCGGGTCACACTCCCCCCCCACTCCGGGCACCTCGGATGCCCTCCCCGCCGCCTCGGCAGGGCGCCCTCCCCAGGCCGTCCCGCGTCCTCAGTGACGAAGCCAACATGGCCGCTCCCCGCGAGGCCCCTCGGGTCCTGACTGACCTGCCCCGCGTCGCGGGGTGCCGGCGCAGCGCAGGCCGCAAGGCCGAGCCCCCGTTCGGCTGCCCGGGCTTCCCTCCCCCAGCCCGCGCGCGCCGGACAACTCGGGAGGCGCACGCCAGACCCGCGGGTGAAGTTGCGGACCAAGGGTGGCGAGAGCCCGCGCCAGGACGCACAGCGACTCCCCCACTCGCCTCCACCGCGCCCTGGGACCTCCAGCCTTCACGCCGCGCGCGGACCCCTGGGCGCCAACACTCCCGCCCGCCCCTCCAGCGAGACTGGACACTAGCAGCCGACCCGCACAGGTGCACCCAGCCTCCGTCCCGCAAAGCGCTCGCACTCTAGCCGCCCCCCCCCTTTCCGGACCTGCTTTTTCCTGGATATCCTCTAAATTCTCTTAGATCTGCTCCCTTCCTTCTCCATCTCAGCATAAACACAAAACCAGGGACAATACCCCCCCCCCCGCGGCCCCTGGCCCATTTTCTATCTTTGCACCAACCCACGACTTCACAAAGAGCCCCATCCCCCACTCCTAGGCCGACGCCACCAAGCAGTTCACACCAAACCCTGGCCTTTGTCTTCTGCTTACCTAGGCGCTTAGAGCATCAATTAATAAGACAAAGTTTGAGACCTTTAAGCCTGTGACATCTACCTTCTATTTTTATAACCTTTCTTGCTCCTATCACATAAAACCCCAAAGGGCTACGGTACAACTTAAAAAAATCTCACGGGGGTAGAACGGTAGTAAAAAACTAAACACACACACTGTCTAAAGGCAATCAGAATCACAATGGTTGCTTTTCTCTTTCCAAAGGTTCTGAGGGTGGGAAGATAGGCTGGGTAGATGCAATGGGCAGTAGGTTTCAGAAGGCATTGTTTTCTCCATGTGTAAGTAAAGAGAAATTAAGGGTGGTTATTAGGGAAGTTCTTTAGACCTTCCTATTGGAGGACACTTCCTGCCCCCTACAAATCTGGTGAGCTTTAGAAGGCGGTTTGATCACAGCCTTTACAGACATCTACTTATCTGTGTCTTGCTAAATTCTTTTGCTACCAATAAGCATTTCGGTTTTGAGACATTCCCAAACACCCGGGCTGTTTGACTCATTACTGTATGTTGGACTAAAAGTTTGGAATCCTGGTTTCCTGATTCTTTATGTGCATGTTAGAATGACTATACCTTAAGACCTATGGACATAAGCAAAAATATCCTCCACCTGAACACAACTTGTATAAAAATACATATTGACTTCACTTCTTGCCAATTCAACCTCTACTATATTTACTGAAAAGGTGGTTACTTCTTTAATACCTAAAAAGTATACTACCAGTTTTAACCACTTCATCTCTACAACTAACATTTGCACGATTTCCGTAATACTGACAAAAGATTCGTACGAGTAACATACGTTTCACAGAATTATTCTTGTCCAGACCACTCTCAATAGGAGCTTTTCATCTACCCATGGACTACAAATGAAACCACTTTCCAATATGCAGTTAAGTAACTTTATGTCTACCAATTCAGGCTTTTTTATTCTGTCTCCCAGTATATGGGCCCTTTCCAAGTCTACAGCAACACTCAACTTCCAAGTCAATGTATTTCACAGAGCAGCTTTAATAGGGTCCCACTAACATTAATTTCCCCCTTATTCTTTCCAGGATATGCTGCCCCTCTCCCATTTTTTGCCTTCACTATTAACCTTAGCTCTGCTTTAACACTAACAGCCACTCTTTCCATAAGATATTCAAGGAGCGAAAACTGATGTTAACTTTATACGTAAAATTACCCCTTGTAGCTTCCCACCTTTCATTTTTTGTACACCTACTAATCTCTTTCCCAGGAATTTTCAAATAAATTTTTAAACTTCCTTAGCATAAATGGACAAATTGTGTGTAATGAAAATCTCCCTCCGTAATTTGCTGACACAAAGGAAGACTATTTTATATTTGACACCTGTGTTTTTACCCCCAAATATATTCATGTGCGCCAGTGATATCCTGGTACACAAAAATTACTAATAATCTGAAGCAAATATCCTGCCTTACTCAGGTCAGTACCAAAGCTGTTCCAGCATGGATCAGGGGGCACAGGTACTGCAGGTCAGGGTAGTGAGGGGTAGGGAGATGGGGAGATTAAGGAAAGCCCTATCCAATGTGAGCAGGGGAGATGCCAGGTTCTGAACTAATAAATGAGGGCCAGTTTGGATTCCTGGGAAGCCGAGGTGCCATCAAACCACCTCTCCAAAAATAAGTAGAATCTTGCAAAGGTATCTTGCCATTTAACTCTAAACCTCTATATTCTTTAAAATAAGCTAACATCTCTCCTTCATTCCCCCCACGGTTAGATCACCAAAGCACTTTACCAAGTTTTCAAATTTCTGGAAAAATGACAGAACAAACTTTGACTCTGAGTTCCGGGCTCACTACTCAGTGGAAACTAAAGACTCACATTCTGTTTTATTTTACGTTCCTTTTAAAAAGATACCCCTATCTAACCCACCATTTGTATTCCTTACTGTCTTCCTGGTTTGCCACCTGAAAGTTTAATGACTGTCCACCTGAGAGCAGCAGGATTTATGAAAGGGCACGGGGTTTCCCCAGAATCAGAGAATATTACTGAATGAAGGATGCTTGAGATTAAAAAAAAAGTAGGTTCTTTCAGAGACTAAGAGGAAAATAGTAAAGAAAAAAGAACCACTGCTTGAATTCAGTTGGGAAAAGAAAAATTTTTAGAGCATATGAGAGGATGTATCATGAAAAAGTGAGTCTCCCTTTAATTTGGCAAAATTGAAGTTTTTAAAGAGAAAAAGAGAATCCCCCAAACAACCTACAACACCCATTTTACATCATTTATCATTTGCCTCAACTCTCCAAATCAGAAGAATCTCTTTAAGTTCCATCGGAAAACACCTGTTTTCACCTATTAAATTTTTTACCCCACTAACAGGAGTTATTCCTTATGCAGTTTATGCAGCTCCACTCAAAAAAGATCACAGTGCAACAGGTGAAGAGGAAGCAAAACGGTAACAGAATTCATTCTGATAGAGTTGTCTGGGCAGGTATTAGTAATTAAGTGGGATGACAGCCTTGAGAAGGGTCACAAGCTAGTGATTAACAGGACAAGTAGTTTGAAATCAGATTTGGGGGTCACTAATAAAAGTAATGAGGATTCTTACAAACTTTAGCAAGAAATGAGAGAGGCAAGCCACAACAGCTGCACGTGGGTAACTATTAAAAGGGAAAAACCAGAAGCAATAGAGTAAAATAATTAAAGCTTTTCCAAGCCCTTTTTTCATTTTTAACAGCACGCAAACCAAGAGGAGCATTCAAGCTACCCCTCATTGGGAGGCAGACCAAACGAAGCAGCAAGAGGCAGTTCGGAAAATAGGAAGCCTAGGAGGTTGGGGGTGGAGTACGGTACCTCTTGGCGCTGGTAGAGAGGAGTTTGGAGTTTTTGCTCATGCTGACTTTACTCTCCTTCTTCTTGGGGGTGTTTGCTTCTTTCTCGGTTTGCTGGTTGGAGGACGAAGATGAGGAGGAGCTCGTGCTGGCCCTCGAATCGTCATCCGACATAGCGAACCCCCCACCCCACCCCGCAAACAGCCCCTGCAGGGGGAGAGAAACAAAACAAACACACAGACCATGCAGTCAGTGTAAATAAGGAACTCGGGTGCTGTCAGAAGGGCTTTGGCCAGGGGTGCACCCGGCCGCCCACCGCCCTCCTCTCGCTTTTCCAAGTATTCAGGCCCATTAAGGCTTTAGCAAATCCGACGCGGCTCGTTTATTTTTGGCCCCAAGTGGGGGACGCGGAGGGAAAACCAGAACCAGCTCAGGGAGAGGCCCCTCCCGCGCCCCCCGGGGCTCCCCTCGGGGCAGGGAGGGGAGAAACCAAGCAGGCTGAGGGCAGGGTGGGGGCGCCGAGCGCCTCGGCGGGGCAAGGAGTGCTGGCCTCGGGGCTGTTTCAGTGGGCTTTCCGGGGGTCGCGGGGGGCCACTGAACAGGGCGAGACAGCTGGGGCCAGGAGTGGAGTTTGGCGAGGTCGAGAAGAGAGAAGGGGCGGAGAGGAGTAAGAGAGGAAGCCGAAACGGGGGGACGGAGGCGGGGAGCGGGTGCCCGGTGGGGGAAGGGAGAGGCCGGCGGGGGGGCAGGGGCGACGAGGCCCAAGGCCCCCCCAAGCGCCGCGCCCCGACGCCTCTCCCCGCAGGCCTGTGGCTTGGCCGCCCGGCCAGGGCTGCGCGGCTGGGGCGGGGGTCCCGAGCACACGCCCGACAGCCACCCCTAGTGGGGGTGGGGCGAGGGTGAAGGGGGGGCTCGGCCTCCACAGCGGAGGAATAACAATGAGCCCTTCCGCCCCGGAGGGGTTAATCCCCGCGGGCCCCCGCCCCGGGGGGGAAACGGGGCTCCCCCGCCTCCCCCTCCCCCGCTCCCGACCCCCTCAGCGGCCAGTGGGGGGCTCCCGGGGCAGCGCTGACAGTTCGAGCCACAATGCCCCCCCATCCCCGACGCGGGCGGCCCCCGCACCCCACGCGGCCCGGGGTCCCTACCCATCCCCCGCGGGCGGGCCCCGGACCCCTGGGGCTCCTCGGCCGCTCTCCGCCCCCCCTCAGCCCCGTGCCGGGCGGTCCGGGAGGCGCGGGTCGGGGGAGGCGGCGAGGGGTGTCCCCGAGGCCCGGCGACGCGGCCGGGGGGCGGCGGGCGGCAGGGGGGATCCCCGTACCTCTCTTTGTGTCTGGCTCCTCCGTGCCGCCGCGGCGGCTGCTGCTGCGGCTGCGGCTGGGCCTGGCCACTCGTGTCTCTCTCTCGCTGGGAGAGAAGCGGAAGTGCAGCAACAGCAACTATTAAACAGGCAATGGCTTCCCCCAGCCACACACGCTCGCACACACACTCCTCCTCCTCCTCCTCTTCGCCCTCACCCCTCCCCCACCCGGCCCGGTCCCACCCACCCGCGCTCCCCTCCCCCTGCACACCTCCGGGGGGGGCGCGAGGAGGACACAGGGGACCCCGGGAAACCCACCCCCCTCCCCACCCACTCCCCCACCCCAGCGCCGCCGCGGGACGCCAGAGAAGGGGCGAGGGGTGGGAATTTTCTCTCAAGTGGTTTGGGGACCCGGATCCTGGGCTGGAGAGGGCAAGCCGTTCCGAGATGGGGGGCGCTGGGAGCGATAGGAACTGTATGGAATAGGGCGGTCACGAGAGGAAGTTCTTTCCAATAAGGGCTTTTGGAAAGGAGGGGGACAAATTGGTAGGGAAGGTAGTAATTTGGTGGGAAGGACTTTGGACCAGAGAATGCAGTGGAAACTCCCCCGAAAAAGTGATCAGTTTAAGGAGATAAAAGAAATCCTACAACAGGGTTTCCCTTTGAGCTGACACTGGCTTCACCCTCTGGCAATTTACCTGCTAAGAGCAGAGGTCGGTTTAGGCACGCCTGGGAGAAAAATCTCAAAGTTGGAGTTTTCTGCTCAGGCACGTGCAATTTTACAATTTTAGATTCTTTTAGTCACTTTTCATAAAAAATGGTGGTGTGTTGTAAAAGTGATACAAAGGATTCGTGACAGGTAAAACCAACGTGTATCGACCTTACAAATTGTGAGAAATCACTGGGAAAAAGAACCCTTTGCTACCTTTGCTATTGAATTAGACTGGATTTAGAATTTTTGGTGTCAGTTTACTTTAAATAGAAAGTTGGATTTTGAAAATTAGATCCAAAGTTTTGGGACTCTGGAACCTGCTTAAACAATAATATAAATGCTATTCAAATAATATTTTTAGAATAATCACTCAGTAATTCTTATGAATTGTTCCCAGTGTAGCACTTTTACCAAGGTTAAGATTAAGCCATCAAAAAAAAAAGATGAATGCATCAAATTATGATTTAGTTTCTCACTTATCATTTCAGTTGAAGGAAACTGAAGATATATGTGCAATGCCACATATACAGGATCTGGTACATTAAGGAGCCGCTGAGAGATTTCCATGGGCATTCTAAATTATCTCGTTCAAATTGCCATCCTTTTTCATGGCAACAGTGGCTTCAGTTACCATAAGGCAACACAACAGGTATAAAGCTTATGGCAAATCCACTAAGCAGGAAAACAAGCATTCTTACCACCCACCTGAAACCCTTCTAGCCCTCAACATTGAAACTCCAACTTTATCAGGACTGAGAAAGTGATTGGGCATGCTTCTTAATCCTTAGCAGGAAACCTGTATCTACTGGGAATTGCCAAGATTCAAGAAGTGGAAAAAAACTTTATAGGTCATCATATCAGCCTCCAGCCTCCTACCTTCAGACAGAGCTATCCCTCAATCACTCCAATGCATAGAAATTTTGAAAGACCTCCACACATAGCATTTGGTTTCAGGAGTCCTGATGGAGCATATATATTTTTTTAAATGACATTCTCTGCTCTATGTTATTTAAAAACAACCACCAAAAAATTCTAAAACCAGGTTGTAGGGTGCCTGGGTGGCTCAGGTGGTTAAGTGTCTGCTTCTGGCTCAGGCCGTGATGCCAGTATCCTTGGACCAAGCCCATGGCTGGCTCCCTACTGCTCGGTCCCTCTTCCTGTGCCTGCTGCTGTCCCAGTTTGTGCTCTCCCTCTCTGTATCAAATAAATAAATAAAATCTTTTAAAAAAGTATATATTTTTGTGCTTCTAATGAAAAAGATATAAATTCAAAAGAAAACGATAAGCAAGTATGAAATAAACTGAGTTGGAATAAAGGAAATAAAGTTATTACAATTGAGGCTTTCTTTTACAAAAATTTGAGTTTCTGATACATTAAAATACATGTACACACTATGAGTACAACCAGTAAAAAATCATGTATGTATAAAGAAGAGAGCTGACAGAACACAGGAAAATAAAAGGTTTGATTTGTTGATATGATTAGGACAGTGGGTGAATTTTTTCTTCAATTTTGGTTTGCATATGTCGCATACTAGGATACTAAATATAATAATATCTAAAGAAAAAAAATCCTGAACATGGTAGTTTGTGTTTATTGTTGATGCTTGGGTTGGATCTGTCCCTCGGGAAATAAATCATGTAATCGAAGGGCTCCTCCTCTATAAGAGAAGTGTTTTCCCAACCACCAGTCTAGAAGTATAGTAGCCCTCTTTTGTGTCCGGGCCCTTATCTCTAACCTTGGTTAGTGCTTTATGGTTTGAGAATGACCTATTGAGGGGGAATAAAAACCTCAAAATGTTTAGAAAAGAATTCACTGCTCTCAAAAGACTAATCATTACATCAGATTATTTTAAATATACAGTTGTCTCAGTCACAAAAAACTAAAAATTCATTTGCAACCTTCCAGTTTTACTTATTAGCTATAAGGCCTAAGGAGTTAAATTGAACTCCCTGAGCCTCAGTTTCCCTGTCTCTAAAGAGCAAGACTACCTGTGCTGCACTGACAGGCAGAGCTGTTAGAAGAGTCAAATGAGGCTCTATGATAAAGATGGTTTGTTAACTGTTATGCAAAGAAAATTATTAATAATCCCACCCTGATACTAATTCTCAGGAATTCTGTTATGGAATACATGGAGCCTTTATGACTTAGAATTGATGACAAATATAAAAAGCCTCCTATGAGAGAGTCAAGGAACCATAGAATTTTATTTACTAGACGGGGCCTAAGATATATTCAAGTTCAAATTTCTAGTGTTATAGATGGAGAAATTAAGGCAAAGAAAGCCTGGTTATGTCTTGTTCAAGGTCATGCAGTAAGTTGGTGGCAAAATTGTGGCTATCACTCATGCTGCCGAGAGATGATATGGGGGGGAGAGGAGGGGAAAGCCTCAATTACATTAAAAAATGTGTATTAAGGGGCACCTGGGTGGCTCAGTCAGTTAAGCATCTGCCCTTGGCTCCTGTCTTGATCCCAGAGTCCTGGAATCAAGCCTGCATGGGGGCTCTCTGCTCAGCGGGAAGCCTACTTCTGCCTCTCCCTGCCTCTGTCTCTTCCTCTGCTGCTCCCTCTGCACTCCCCCTGCCACTTCCTCTACTTGTGCTCTGTCACTCTCATTCGCTCTCAAAATAAATAAATAAATAAAATCTTTTAAAAAGGTATTAAATATAAAAGAGCTCTGGGGGTGCCTGGCTGGTTCAGTCGGTGAAGCAAAAGACTCCTAATCTTAGGGTTGTAGGTTCAAACCCCACATTGGGTGTAGAGATTACTCAAAAATAAAATCTTTTTTCTTTTAAGATTTTATTTATTTCTTTGACAGAGATCACAAGTAGGCAGAGAGGCAGGCAGAGACCGGGGTGGGGGGGTGGGGGGGGACAGACTCGCTGCCCAGCAGAGAGCCCGATGCGGGGCTCAACCCCAGGACCCCAGGATCATGACCCAAGCCTAAGGCAGAGGCCTTAACCCACTGAGCCACCCAGGCACCCCAAAATAAAATCTTTTTTAAAAAATTGAGTAATATTTTCGGGGCACCTGGGTGGCTCAATGGGTTAAAGCCTCTGCCTTTGGCTAGGGTCATAATCCCAGGGTCCTGGGATTGAGCCCCGCATCTGGCTCTCTGCTCAGCAGGGAGCCTGCTTCCTTCTCTCTCTCTCTGCCTGCTTCTCTGCCTACTTGTGACTTCTGACTGTCAAATAAAAAATATATTTAAAAAAACTGGGTAATATTTTCAAGAACATATTAACAATTGGGTGCCTGGGGGTCTCAGTTGGTTAAGTGACTGCCTTCAGCTCAGGTCATGATCCCAGAGTCCTGAGATGGAGCCCCATATCCCTGCTTAGCAGGGAGCCTGCTTCTCCCTCTCCTTATCTGCCGCTCCCCCTGCTTGTGCTCTCCTGCTCTTTCTCTGTCAAATAAATAAATAAATATTTAAAAAAATAACATATTAACAATCAAGACAGATGGGAAAGTGGAAAAAATGGAAGCAAGTTAAAAGAATCACTACTTGACAACATTTACTTAAAACAATGACCACCACTGAAGTTCCTACTCCCCATTCTGAGAAAAATCATCATTGTTTATTTATTTTATATTTTTGGATATATTTTAAATAGGTAATACATTCTCATGCTATGTCATTTTTAAAGAAATCAAAGGTATGCCAGGAAAATATCTCTCTGCCACTCCCCCAACTCTGCGGTGGGCTGTGCTTAAGCCAGCAAATGCATACAAATACACTGGATGCTTTGGTAGGAATGCTCAATTTACATTTAAAAGATGATTGCAGTCACAGAAGCCCACGTGATGTAATACTGTGATATCTCTGAGCTTTGAGAAAGTGGGCTTCAGTTTTTACTAATACCTATTCCTTATCCTCAGAATAATCCAACTCTTTTCCTCAAACCATCTTTAGAGTATCAAGTACTTTTAAGTAGAAACACTTGAAGATCAAGGTGTTGACTGATCCCTAGTAGGTGAAATGATACAGTTGATTCAGAAGAAAGGGACCTAGTCTAACTTTTGAGCATTCCTATTTTTGGCTCGTTGCTTACACTGAACTTCAGGTGTTTCATAAAAGCAACTGTTCTCTTTGGCCAATTTCACATCGAAAGAACCATCAAGCAAATGAACACTTGTTAATATGCATTTTTAAACTTGCCTTATGGCTGGATAGAAAGGATTTCCTTTTTCTGTCAAAAGAAAAAAAAAACTTACGTTTGGAATTTAAAAAGAATTCCTATAAAGTCTTTCTGAAAATACGGACTCACTGCAGATTTCAGTGCACTTGATTTATTTTATGATGCTCCTTTGCCTGAAAAATGCATTCCTTACACAGAGAGATAAGGAAGGTTCGCAAGGAAGGGTCAATTCCATAAAGTCTAATGATATCTAGGGCTTTTATCTTCAATTCAGGTCATTTTTCTGTAGGCCTTTTTTAAAAAAACACTGATCCCTTTGAAGGACCTAAGCATTGTTAGACTTTAGTGGTCCTGAATGTTGCTATCACAGGAAGCTAGGACAGAGCTAAATTATTTTTTTCTACCACATGGAGGCATTGAACAACCATGTGATTTTCAAAACTTACCAAGACTTGATAAGAGTCTGGTGCTTTCTCAGGCAAGGGCAAAAAGGTTTGTTTGATGCTGACAAATGGGTAGCGTTTAGTAGGAAAGCGTTCTCTCAATTTATAATTTAGCATGTCCTTTGTAGAGCTTATTCTCTAAACAAACTAGCTTCTTCAACCTTCTTTATATTGATAACGTAAGGACTATATTGAAACATACTGGACTGCAATTCAGGCAGTTTGGGTTCATTAATCTCTGAAACCGTTTCTTAAACTTAACACTTTTTTTTTTAAGATTTTATTTATTTATTTGACAGAGATCACAAGTAGGCAGAGAGGCAGGCAGAGAGAGAGAGAGGAAAGCAGATTCCCTGCTGAGCAGAGAGCCTGATATGGGGCTCAATCCCAGCACCCTGGGATCATGACCTGAGCGGAAGGCAGAGGCTTCAACCCACTGAGCCACCCATGTGCTCTCCTTAAACTTAACACTTTCATAGTTTTTTTTAATTTGGGAGGAATGAAATAGTAGGGAAAAATTACTTCTATTTCACTCTCTAAATTATCTATTGTAAAACTTTTTAAACATCACTTTCCCCGCAGTTCCATGGTGTGGCAACTCTATAGTCAAGGATCCGGTTTTGAATCCAAACTTTACCTCAATAACTGCAAAACCCCAGAAGCGATCAGCGGCAAACACACCAATCTTGACTTGCTGAGCATACATGACCGAGTTCTGTCTTTGCAGCAGACAGTACTTATGTCTCAGCCACAAATCAATTAATCAACAACATTTATTAATCGCCCCATGTGTGCTAAGCATAGTACTGGGTGTCTCAGCAGATGTAAAGAAGTCTAAGAGGTACTCGCTGGCCTCCAGCAAGGGCCGGGGGAGAAGGGATTATAGCTAAGCCGAGAAGGACAAGAAAGACTTGGGAAGACAGAGAGGCATTCCCTGAGATGAAAATGGCATATTTTAAAAGGACTTTATTCATTTATTTGAGAGAGAGTGAGAGATCACGAGCAGGGGGAAGGGTAGAGGGAGAAGGAGACTCCCCAGTGAGTAGGGAACCTAATGTGCAGCTCAATCCCAGGACCCTGGGATCCTGACCTGAGCTGAAGGCAGATGTTTAATCGACTGAGCCTCCTAAGCGCCCCGGGCATAACATTTAAAAAGACAGGGAAAAATCACCAGACAGACTCAAAGTATTTCATTGTTAAAATATAGATACACATAAGGTAGAAAATACTTTATTATTAAAAACTAAAATAATGAAACCGGACTTTATTCTTCAGAGTTGTCACTGGTTAGGGCACCTGGGTGGCTCAGTGGGTTAAAGCCTCTGCCTTTAGCTCACCTCATGATCTTAGGGTCCTGGGATCCAGTCCTACGTCAGGATCTCTGCTCAGCATGGAGGCTGCTTCCCCCTCTCTCTCTGCCTCCCTCTCTGCCTACTTGTGATCTCTGTCAAATAAATAAATAAAATCTTAAAAAAAAAGAAATAAAGAAAGAAAGAAACCCAGAATTGTCACTGGCATGAAGGACAAAGAAAAATGGGATTTCAGAGTAAAGGGTAGTAAAGAAGCTTGAGAGCTAAATGTAATATATGATCATGGACCAGGTCCTGTACAGGATGGGGGGAAAATTTGTAAAAAACAGAATCAGGTCAATTGAAAAAAAAATTAGAATATGGAATTTAGATTAAAGTGTTGTATGGATGTAAAATTTCCTGAAGTTGATAACTATACTGAGAATATTCTTGTTTCTAGGGAACACAATCTGGAATATTAAGGGGTAAAGAGGCATGATGTCTGTAAACTATGTAAATTACGAAGAAAAAAATTAACAATGTGTGTTGGGGGTACGTGCAGAGAGAGAGAGGAAAGGAAGGAACAAAAGCAATGTGTCAAAATGTTGCAAATTGGTGAATCTGGGTAAAAGGTGCATGGATATTCTCCTTACTACACCTATGGTTTTCCTTTCAGTTTGGAGGAACAGAAATGTGTTTCTGTCAGAAGGAATGAAATGCAGGGAGATGAAGAAGAGATTACTAACGCATTTCATACCTCTATATTGTTTCACTTCTCAAAAGAAGTGTGATTCCTTTAGTACGTTTTAAATCAAACCACTAAGTCGTTAAAAGAACAAAAAGATATGTGGAGGCAGAAAACCCAAGAAGTGACTGGGGAGCCCACGAATAGGCTAATTTAGTTAAAGGACTCAGAAAAGTGACTGGATGGACAGAAGGATGAAGAGTGGGTTCCCTGAGTTTGCAGAGGGACTTCATGGAGAGCTAAGAAGCCTGGATGTCATTATAGGATGAAAGGGAAAGACGTGAAAGGCATTTTAGCTTCAGGGGTATTTTAAGAAGATTAGTTTGATAGAAAAGGCAGAAAGGAGAGAAAGGAGTCAAGGAAACCAGGAGGAGGCCATTGAAGAGTATATGCATAGGGAAGCAGTTCCTAATTCCTAATTCTCTGCACTTATTTTAATTAACTGCAGTTTAGTGCTGAAGCTCTGGGAATTTCAGTACTGTGAGAGCAGAGACTATGCCTACTTAGAACTATATAGAACAATGCTTGGCACCTAGTAGGCAAGCAATACAAAATTCAGGTAGGGAATGAAAACCATCCTTGTCTTTCATAGTGTTGATTTTTTTCCCTTTTCCTGTCTCCTATGGTGTTCCATCATTCCACCCAGGGGTCGACAAGGGGCTTGTGGAATCTGTGGTGCTTTTCCCAGGGGAAGCATAAGTGACCCCAGGGCAAGGCGTGCACTGACCCCCAGTCCCCCCAGCATGGCAAGGAATCCAGACATTGACATCGGAGTTACAGAATTCCAAATTGGAAGAGCTCTAGAGACCATGAGATGGACCCAGTTCTGTTGACAGACAAGGAAGCTGAGATCCAAAGAGGCAAGATGGGTTTTCAGAGATCAGGCAACTAGTTAGCAGCAGCCCTTGGAAGAATCCAAGTGGACTACGGAGATGTGTGGAATCTACATGCCTACCCCCTCTAACATGGAGCAGCAGACAGTGGCCAGAGGAGCCAGAGGTAACTTGCTTCTGCGGAGGCAAACACATTTGTATTTCATCTTACCCAGTCTGCTTTCTGTGGATCTGGGCTGTCAGAGGTTTTGATACCCACTCCACAGTATACGTTAGGCTGGACCCAGATTTACTACACACACACACACACACACACACACACACACTCGCACGCACAACTCTTGCTTTCCTAAACTACTCACTGAATTGAAGCAATCCTAAATATCACAGTGCAATGGTAACAGATATTTGCCCAGTGTGGTTGTTAGAAAAGAAATGAGATTCCTACATCCCCTTCTTCCTCCCTGACTTTACTCACCTTGGGAAGTCTTTTTAGGTCTTGGGGAAGAGGAAAAAGGGTTGGACACGACCACTCTGGCTTTGTGGCTGAGGTTACACCCATCGGCATCGGTTTCCCACAGGTTGTGAGGAGCTGAAAGTTGGAGAATATCCTAGCCCCGTTTTCCCACACCTCATTCTTCCCTACTCCTCCATCTAGTTCAGGGTAGTTAAGAGAACAAACAGACGAGTTTCTATACCTGTATAGCCTCTTACTAGCAGTGACTTCAGGAAAGTTCTTCAACCTGCTCAGTCTTCATGCTGCATCTATAAAACTGAACTAATAAAACTCACTTCATAAGATCTTTTGAAGGTTAAATGAGAAATGTCTGTAAAATGCTCATTAGCCCTGGTGCCTGGCATAGCCATACCCAATAAGTGGTAGCTATCATCAGTTGAACTTAATATGTTATCCAGCCTTGATGTATTTTTCAAAGTTCAAGGCAGCAACCTCAGACTTTCTTCAGCTATTGCAGAGTTAATAAATTAGAAGAGTGCATGCAGCTCAACCTTACTTATAGACTATTTTGTATTTTTCCCTGTCAGTTGAGAAATGGTAAGCAAAGGGAGGGAAGGACCCCTGCCCTCTTCCGGCTCCAGTCCAAGGCCAAGCTCACAGAACTGAGTAACCACCTATTGATGGATTGTTCCAGTGGCAAGAGCCTCTGAGAAATGCAGATAAATGACAGATGAAGAGCATGAACAAACAAGTACGTCAGAAAACATCTGGTTTTGCCCAGTAACGTTCCCCTCCAAATAAGTGAGTCAGAATGGCCCAAGTATGCGATACTTCTGCTTAAATTGTTTGGAGAACTGTCAGGTGAACGATCGTTTCAGAGGATTTGTGTCTGTTGCACAGAATTCTCTTTCTCTTTAGTTGGACCATTAGTCCAAACTCTTGAAAATGTTGAATGAAGAGATCCAAAAGAAAACCGGCTATGAACAAACAGGGTGGGATTTCCAAAGACATTTAAAACACGAAGAAACTCTCTGGGAAATCTGTTAATCACAATATGGGCACGTGTGGAAAATATTGGTGAAAATATTTAGACTCTTTAACACGATTATTTTTCCCCTATAGGATTTACACAATGGATCCCCAGAGGCAATAAAACCATCATAATCACTTCTTGTTTGAAAAAGTCATTTTCTGCAACATCTGCTCAGGTTCTTAAGTCCATTCTAGGGGAGAACTTTAGAACTGGACAGTTTGGAGGAATATTTATCCTTTTTTTAGAGTTCTAAAGTTTTATTATATTCAAGGGTTGAGTGCCATAACTTTTCTATGAAAGCCAATTTTTTCATTATAGTTACATAAAGATTTATATTCTGAAACCCTCAAATACTAAAAAAGCCACTTATCTACAGCTCTGGGTCACTCCTCGGCACCACTGTGTCCTTGAGCAATATGGGTGGGGAGATTAGGAGTTTTACATTCCAATATTTGGAGTTTGTTTAGTTCCAGTTCTGTCTTAGCTTAAAATAAATCCTTGGGGTAGTGGGTGGGTTTAAGAGGTATATAGTTAAGATGTTATTTTTGGAAACTGTTAGAGAATGAAATGAAAACTTGTGATTTTCCTTCAACTTGGCTTGAAAACAAAATAAAGATCTTATGAACTTGGAAGTGAATACATTTACTCTCCTCAAAATTGCTTACTTGTAAATGAGTGACTTAGAGCAAAGCCCGGAATAGGGAAATCCAATTCTATACTTTTTTCTTAGCTCCGTCCCTGTGTATGGATTGATCCTTACCATAGTCATCAACCATCCTCTTCTTAAAAACACACACACACACACACACACACAAAACAAACAAACAAACAACCTGCTTTATGTTTAAACACATACTATTATTGAAATTGCCCATTTATTTTTATTGTACATCTAAATGCTATACAGTGCCCAAACTAGATAATTTAGGTTTGGACCCCTATAGGGATGGCTAGCAAGGCTTTCCTTAGGAGTATAGGGTGTTTTTGTTTAGTTTTGTTAGTATAGGATTTTTGTGTTCTCTCCTTATGAAATATGCATCAAACTCTCACTTGTGACTTGTGTAAGATGTGAAGGCAAAGCTGTGCTGTATGTTACCGTCACTGAGAGGACATTTGGGTGTGGTACCATGCTACCTCTGAAACTATTTATTTAGTTAGTAAACCCTACCCTGATGTGGGGTTTGAACTCACAACCACAAGGTCAAGAGTCACATGTTCTATCAACTAAACCAACCAGGTGCCCTGGAACAACTTGAATCCACAGCTTCTGCTTTCTAAAAAGTCCCTTTTTGTTTATTTGTTTACTTTTTACTATGAAAAATTTCAAACATTCATAAAAATAGTACAAGGATCCGCATATACCCACTCTACCATTCACATTCAAGAACTGGTAATATTTGTCTTATTTTCTTTTTCTTCTTCTCCTCCTCCACCCCACGCTTCTTCTTCTTCATCTCCTCCTCCTCCTCCTTCTTTTTTTTCTTCTTCTTCTTCGTCTTCTCCTTCTTTTTTTTTGCTTTATCATTTACAATGACAGATATCAAGACAATTCACCCCTGGGGCGCCTGGGTGGCACAGTCAAGTGAGCATCTGCTCTTGGTTTCCACTGGAGTTGTGATCTCAGGGTCATGAGATGAAGCCTTGTGTGGGGTGCCATACTCAGAAGGGAGTCTGCTTGAGGTTCTCTCTCCCTCTCCCTTTGCCCCTCCTCCCATGTGCATGCACGCTTTCTCTCCCTCAATCTCTCTCAAATAAATACAAAAATCTTTTTTTAAAAAAGACAATTTATCCTTAAATTCTTCAATATGCTTCTTCAAAAAATAACCCCATACCATTATCACACCCCAAAAATCTAGCAATAGTTCCCCTGTATTGTCTAAATGTTTTATACATATTCCATTCTCTAATCTCCTTTTAGTTTTGGATAGGTATTCTATTAAAGACCATTCACGTTGCTTTTGTTTGCTTTGTCTCTCTCTCTCTTTTTTTTTTTTTTTTAATTTTATTTATTTATTTATTTAAAAGATTTTATTTATTTATTTGACAGACAGAGATCACAAGCAGGCAGAGAGGCAGGCAGAGAGAAAGGAGGAAGCAGGCTCCCTGCTGAGCAGAGAGCCCGACGCTGAGCTCAATCCCAGGACCCTGGGACCATGACCTGCGCCGAAGGCAGAGGCTTTAACCCACTAAGCCACCCAGGTGCCCCTATTTATTTATTTATTTTAAAGAGAGAGCAGGAGGAGGAGCTGAGACAGAGAGGGACAAGCAGACTCCTTGCTGAACCCCAACACAGGACTCAATCCGGTAACTCTAGGATCATGACCTGAGCCAAAACCAAGAGTCAGTTGTTGAACTCACTGAGCCATACAGGCACCCCTGTTTTGTCTCTTTTAATCTAGAACAATCTCCCAACTATATCACATCTTTTCCCCTTTTTTTCCTTGTGGCATTTTCATTGAGTCATTGAAAAGACATGCCAGTTTGTATTGTAGAATGCCCTACATTACAGATTTGCTTAAATATTTTTCATCAGGGTACCATTTAATAATACCCCTTTATCCTTCCTATATACTGTGTATTTCTTTTAAAGATTTTATTTATTCATTTAGGAGAAAAAGAGCAAAAGCAGGGGGAAAGGCAGAGGGAAAGGGAGAAGCAGACCCACTGCCTAGCTGGGAGCCCGCCATGGGGCCTGATCCCAGGATCTGGAGACCATGACCTGCACCGAAGGCAGACACTTAACCGACTGAGCCACACAGGTGCCCCTATATTCTGTAAATGAGGTGTGGCTCATTCCAGTTAAACTTTTTCGCCAAGAGAGTTAAGTTATATGTGGCACCGTACTTCCTGTTGCATTACATCAAGAGGCAATGAATGCTTGTCCCTTAAAAGGAATCTCCTGAGAAGCAGAAACATGTACCATTTCTCCTTTGTCTTAAAAAAACATCACTGGAGGGGCGCCTGGGTGGCTCAGTTGGTTAAGGGTCTGCCTTTGGCTCAAGTCATGATCCCAGGGTCCTGGGACTGAGCCCTGAGCTTGGCTTCCTGCTCAGCACGGAGTCTGCTTCTCCCTCTTCATCTGCACCACCACCCAACTTCCTTTCCCCCACTCATGCTCTCTCTTTCTCAAATAAATAAAATCTTAAAACAAAACAAAACAACAACAACAAAAACAGCCACTGGACCAGAACTGTGAATGTGATATACCCTCCCTCTCAGATGGGTCTCAGTTCTCTTGTGAGAAGGAAAAGCAGTACTAACTCTGTAACTTTCACAGGGTTATGGTAAGGACCACAGGAGAATAGAATAAAATGAATAATTACGATTTATTGAGCAATCACTATGTCAAGCCTTATGCAAGAATTTTCCATTTATTATTAGAAATGGAATATTCCATTATACTACTAAAATTTATGATTCCAATTAATCGTCACACTAGCCACAAGAGATAAGTACTATTACTATCATCTCTATTATGCAGGTGAGGAAACAGACACACACAGAGAGTGAAGCGATTTTGCATAGGTCACACACGGTTAAGAGGAGGGGCGGGATGCAAACTCCACCACCCGACCGCAGAGCCTGTGCAGGAAATCACCGTGAGTACTACACAAAAGCCAAGTATCAACACAGAAATACCAGTCGTTGTGGTAGGGGATGGAGAGGATGTTGTTTTTCGTTTTTTTCTTTGTCTTTTTGTCTGTTTTTCACTGATGTTATTCTATTACTTTCATATCCATGAAATGAATAGGCATTTGCAGGGGAAGACATACAATATGGATATAAAATAACAATCAGAATCATTTATTACTTACCTGCGCTGGTGGTATTGACAACGGAATAAAAGAAATCACATCAACAATAATAAAAAAAAAAACTTTGCCTAGAGGGAAATAGACATACGAAGTAACACCATAAGCAGATATCCTGTATTTTCTTTACAATGCTCCTCCGTTTGTCCCGTTTTACTTGACGTATGGCTCACTTCATAAAAATGTTTAAACATTGATTTCCAAATAGCTTCACTTACTTGGTCCTAAAACAATATTAACAGGCCATGTGGTTTCTGGAAGGATCTGTTCTGCTATTTCTGTAAAAAAATGTTTTGCTTTTTTTTTTCTTGTTAGATTATTTATTTATTTAAGTCATCTCTACACCCAACATGGGGCTCAAACCCCTGACCTCAAGATCAAGAGTCACATGGTTTTTCAACTTAGCCAGCCACGTACCCCCAGAAATACAACATGTTTAATTTAGTAACTGTGATCATTCTAACCCTGAAATATTTATTATAATTTACATAAAAGTAAGATCTTTGGAATAGATTTAAAAAAATATATATATCAACCCAATGTAGGGGAGGGACACCAAAATTATAGCAAGCCATGGTAAGGTAAACATATCAGAAAATTGAAAATCATAATTATCTTTTATCATACCTGAATGATAATAAAGAGAAAAAAAGTTCTTGAAAATTTCACGTAGATGATTTCCACTTCAAAGCTCCTAAGGATGATCTTTTTTTGGAGGGGGAAGGGTTATACAGTGTTATTACTAATTACTAGCGGAGATGTATTGATTGCTTTCTATGTCTTAGGCACTTCGCCTGCATTATTCCACTTAATCTTTGCAACTGCCCTATAAGGTAGCTGCATTTATTATCACCTACTTATAGACGAGAAAATTTGGTCTTACAGAGAGGTTACCTCTCTTACCTCTCTTACAGAGAGGTAACCTCTCTGTAATTAACTGGGAACAGTTACACCGATGTTAGGTGGCAGAGCCCAGAAGTCAAACTCAGGACTGACTCCAGAGCCCAGACTCCCATCTGTGGGTCACCCACAGATGACGATAAATAACGACAACAATTTTCCTCAACTGAATTTCAAACCCTAAGAACATGCAAACTCATAACTTAGTAGAATCCCTTGTGCTGAACCGAGAGCAATGCAACACAAGAAACTGGATTGCAAAATGTAGCTTTAGAGGCTGGGTCTCAGACTCACATTTCCTGCACCAGCAGCAGAAGAGGATTCTCACCATTTACCAGGGCCCCCTTTCCTCCCCACCCTCCTGAACAGCCTGTGGGTGTTCTTCTTGAAGATTCTTACAGCCACACTGGTGTCTGCAGCTGCTTTGGCATCCCTCCCTTTTCCGCCTCCCCTTCAAAGCTCTGGTGGGCAGGGTGTCTTCTTTCCCAACCTCTGGGGTTTCACCCAGGAGCCAATCAATACATATTTGTTGAATGAATAAATGAATGAATGAGTGAATGAGCAAACAGCTGCCCAGCCAGTCATAGGTGGAAAAGTACACAGAGGTACTTAAATAGTAAGCCATTTGCCTAAAATAGCCTCAGTTTGACCAGAATACAAATTTCACTAAACTTCATCATTAAGTTGGGGAATGTTTATTTATTCTGTATTAGATACATTATTTACTTCACATTTCATACTTGGTTGCCTCAATATTATTCAACACTGCACTTGCTGTGTGATTGGGTCCTGTCACCTAATCTTTGATCCTTGTTTTCTTAATTATAAAATGATGCTATTAAGCCATACCTCACGGGTTGTCCTAAGGATCAAACAAGGTCACGTGGGTGGGGTTCCGCAAACTGTTCAGTGCTTTCTGATGCTGTCATCATTGTGCATTTATTAGCCCCTGATATTTGCAGCCTTTGTGCATCCAGTTGGTGGGATGGACTTAAATGCATGATACAAAAAGGGTGATGTTGTGGAGAGAATTCAGGGGTCCCTCATGCCACCCACTAGAACAAAACACGCTGTAGCCAGAGCTGTGTGGGTGGACCTATGGAAGTCCAGCAGCCAGACTACACCTTGAGAGAATAAAAAAAAAGGCCCCTGGAAGCCCCCCAAACCTTTGGAATCTCCTTGCTCTTTCCTTATCTCAGTCACAGCCATAACCATTCTTCAGTCAAGACTCTGTCTAGACTTGGGGCACCTGGGTGGCTCAGTGGGGTAAAGCCTCTGCCTTCGGCTCGGGTCATGATCTCAGGGTCCTGGGATTGAGCCCCTGCGTCAGGTTCTCTGCTCAGTGGGGGGCCTGCTTCCTCCTCTCCCTGTTTACTTGTGATCTTTGTCAAATGCATAAATAAAATCTTTTTTTTTTTTTTTTTAAAGATTTTATTTATTTATTTGTCAGAGAGAGAGCGAGCGAGAGCGAGCATAGGCAGACAGAGTGGAAGGCAGAGTCAGAGGGAGAAGCAGGCTCCCTGCGGAGCAAGGAGCCCGATGTGGGACTCGATCCCAGGACGCTGGGATCATGACCTGAGCCGAAGGCAGCTGCTTAACCAACTGAGCCACCCAGGCGTCCCAATAAAATCTTAAAAAAAAAAAAAAAAGACTCTGTCTAGACTGACAGCCAAAAACCAGATTGTCTAATTAAGCCATTGAATCAGCCTGGAGACAGTCGTCACTTCGAGAAGTGCTGGGCTTGAGCTCCGGCGCAGGTGGGCACATTCCAGTAATCATCAGGAGGCAGCATACCACCTTCTTCTCCCCAACCATCCTTTATGGGGTAAAGAAGAGGAAAACAAAACTCAGGTGAATTGTCTTTCAGCCATTCTAATTAGTTTTTCCCTCCTTGTTGGGATTTATTTGAGCTAGTGAGACAAACATCATTTGCCCAGGAAGCTCTGTTCCTCCAACATTGAGATCTCAGAGAATTAACATGGTGAAGCAGAAAGTTTGTTGATTATAAACAGGGCTTCTTTCTTGGGTCTTCTTTACTGCCCCCTCTGTGTCCTCCCCTGTGCTCTTGGCTCCCTGTCACCACCCTCTCCTTCCATCTGTGTGAAGAGGAAACCCTCTGAAGTGTCTGTGAGACAAACAAACAACACGCCCCCTCCCCCCTCCCATTTTCTTCCTTCAGGGTTCTTTGCAGTAATTTTTAAAACTGAAATTTTCACAACAAATTGTTTTGATGGGTTCAGGGACATAAATTTTAATTCTCGGCCCCCAAGCAAACATTTCATCCAAAGATCCCTTACCTTTTTAAAAAAGAGCAAAGTAAATTTCTGCAGCAAAGAAAGACCTAGTATTTTCCTGGGCCTTCTTGCAAACAGAGGCCCCTTAGACAATATTTACATCTACGTGTGGGTGAGTTGAGACTGTGCTTGGGGGCAGCTGGAATAAGAGAGGCATTGATAGATTCCAGTAAGGCTGGCGGATATTGAAGAGTATGGTGTAAGTCGGGGAGGGAGCACCGGGTTTGTGAAAAACGTCTAGTATTTCTGAGTTCTCATGTCCACTAGGCAGCGTGCGAAATGCTCTACAGATAACGTCTTTTCATTTTACCTTCATAACCACCCCCTTGGAGCAAACACTAGAGCTCCTGAGTGACAGCTGGGGAAACCGAGGCCCGGAGGGATAAGGGATCCAAAGCCTCTAAGGTCCTTGCTATTCCTGTTTGGTCTGTGGACCAACAGCACCAATGACACGTGGGGGCTGCTTCCAATCTGCGTGGTGATGAGTGCCCACATTCTAGGGCGGCTCCATATTGCTAGGGATACTGCAGCCGCCAGCGCGCGCATGCGTTCTCGTTCCGACCCGCCTGGGACCTGATGTTTACCTTCCTGAGTCTGTTGCTCATCGATAAAATGAAGATGAGCTCAAGCTCACTGCTGAGAATTCAAGGAACTTCAGCGGCATCTTTCCAAAGGTTTCTAGAGGGCTTTTTGAAGTTTGAGTAAGTGGCACTACATAAGTGGTGGCAGATCATTAACTAGTTTGCAAAAAGTTGCTTTTGAATAATAATAGAGGTAATGCACCCTGGGTATGGGAAATTTGGAAAATGAAGGAAAGGTAAAGGAAACACAAAAAATTCTCCCATATATCCTATATCTCCTGAGATAACCCCAGAAACATTTAGCTGTGTTTCCTTTCAGTATTTTCTCCTCACATATGTATGTGTATACTTTTTTTTTTTTAACCAAATAGGTATCATTCTGTATGTATGTGTTTGCATCTTGAATTTTTTTCTCTTCACATTTACATGGGGAGCAGGTTTATTTTTATTTTTTATTTTATTTTTTAATTTTTAAATTATTTATTTATTTGACAGAGAGAGATAGAGAGAGATCACAAGTAGGCAGAGAGAAAGAAGGGGAAGCAGGCTCCCCGCTGAGCTGAGAGCCCAATTCTGGGCTGGATCCCAGGACCCTGAGATCATGACCTGAGCCTAAGGCAGAGGCTTAACCCACTGAGCCACCCAGGCGCCCCTGGGGGTCAGGTTTAAAATACTTTTCAACCAGCGAAGACACAAGCTGCTTCCCAGGCCTCAGACTCCAAATCAGAAAGTTCTTTCCATCTAGTTTTGATTCCTTCCACTGCAAGTAAGGAGTAAAATGGGAACTGCCCTGTGCTGAAGTGGTAGACCCCACGTGTTTGGAGAGACAGCCTCTTGAGGGACTGAGGGCACATACAGGAGACCCTCAAGGTTCATGGCTTTGGGGCCCAGCAGAGGACTCACGTTTGTGCTGGGCCACAGAATAACAGGTGGCCTTCCAACTGTGCAAATTCCTTCACAGTTGGCATTGTCTGGTTTTTGTTTTTGCTTTTCTTTTTAAGTTTCTGTGCCCCAGAGCTCAGAACTGTGCCTGGCACAGAGTAGGTATCTGATAAATCTGCCAGATGAATGAATGGATCAGTTAATTTAATGAATGAACAAATACATGAATGAAGTGCAGAAAGAAGATGGGAAGCTTCCTACTGATAGGAGTCAGACATCTTCTCCCACCCCTACTGTGGCCAAACATGCTCTCTCTATGCTGCAGCTTCTACCCTAAGATTATTGCTTTGCAGCAGTCTTCAGTTTTCTATACCAAGCATTCCTGGGAGGGCTACCTGTTTGATTTAAGAGGCTTTGCAAATATAAGGATGCTGGGATATTAGGGATGAGTTTTTCTACAGTTTGCCATAATCACTAATACTCTAGCTAAACCAGTTTGCTGAGCTGAGTCCTCTGTCCTTTCGAATGTGTCTTCATCGAGGCTATTTTCCCCAGGAGATTTTTCCTTTGAAAGCCCAAGGATTAGAGAGCAGTCAGTGGAATCTTCCCAGGGAAAGGTCTTTGGGGGGTGACATTGTTTCCCTTGGCAAGAATAGACTAATCTGGAATGGGAAAGAGTGTGACTCCCACAACTTGGAGATTTCCCTGGTTTCCCAAAACCCAGAAGAATTCTTCCTTTAGAAGAGCTAAACTGGTCAGGGCAGAGGGCACACCTAACCAGAAGGTGACTCAAGAAACATGGGTTTGTTACAGGTCATGTCTTTACAGAGAAATCTTTTCCCAGTCAGCTCTTTAGTTGACAACCAAGAGGAAGCACTTTTCACCACCTTCACAGCTGCCCTCCCTGTCAACTGTCCTCACCTCTCACGTGGATTCTGGCCTGTGGCCCCCGATCAGTCTCTCTGCTTCTACCCGTGACCTCTTTACTGTTCTGAATCTGCAAATCATAAGTCATATTAGGTCACTTCTCCAATGGCTTTTTAGCTCTGGGCCGAATCTAAATCTAAATAAATCTACCGGGTCCTATATGAGCTCACAATCCCAGCCACCTTCCTGATTTCATCCTGTTACTTTTCCCCTTGAACAGGCTCCTAGTTGTTTCTTTTTCTTTTCTTTTCTTTTCTTTTTTTTTTTTAAGATTTTATTTATTTATTTGACAGAGAGAGATCACAAGTAGGCAGAGAGGCAAGCAGAGAGAGAGAGTAGGAAGCAGGTTCCCTGATGAGCAGAGGGCCTGATACTGCCTCGATCCCAGGACCCTGGGATCATGACCCGAGCTGAAGACAGAGGCTTTAACCCACACAGGCGGCCACCCAGGGGGCCACCCAGGCGCCCCCCCTAGCTATTTCTTAAATGCACCTGAGTGGCTCAGTAAGTTAAGCAGTTACTTGTCTGACTCATGATTTCAGGTCGTGATCTCATAGTCCTGAGATTAAGCTCCACTTTGGAGGAATGTCGGGCTTCCTGCTCATCGGGGAGTCTGAGGATTCTCTCCCTTTGTCCCCCACCCCCTGCCCACCACACCGTTCCCACTCTCTCTAAAATCAATCAGTCAATCTATCAATCTTTTTTTTTTTTAAAGATCTTATTTTATTTATTTGACAGACAGAAATCACAAGTAGGCAGAGCAGCGAGCAGTGAGAGACGGGAAAGGAGTCTCCCGCTGAGCAGAGAGCCCGATGCGATGCGGGGCTGGATCCCAGGACTCTGAGATCATAACCTGAGCTGAAGGCAGAGCCTTAACCCACTGAGCCACCCAGGCGCCCCTCTATCAATCTTTTAAAAAAAGGTACCCAGCACACTTCTGCCTCAGGACTTTTGCTCTTGCTGATCTGTCAACCAGAACAGATCCATATGCTCCCACTTCTCACCTCCACCCTCCCCGCTCTAGTTGCTTGCCTTGCTCCCTAACTCCTTTGTTTCTGCTCAAATGTCACCTAGGCCCCTCCCCGCAAAGGCCCGCCTAAATTAGTTACATTCTCTCCTCCCCAAAATAAACCTTTCCTCACCTTCTGCCCTCTAACCCTGCCTTAATTTTCTTCATAGCTTCTCTTACCACATGATATTCTCCATATTTATTTATTTATCTCCTTCCCAACTAGAATCTCCATGAGAACAAACATGCTTGTTTAGTTTCATTCACTGCTGTTGTTGAGTACCTAGAACTGTGCCTGAATCCTACTTTTTTTTTTGTGACTATTGAATGATTACTAAAGAACAACAATGGTATAATTTATTATTCTTTCTTACAGTTCCATTACCATTTTTCCAATAGAGTACCCCCTCTATTATTTTTTTATTACAGGGCTTTTCATTTCAAAAACTCGGAATGACTAGGCAGTTGTAAATAGATTGTGAAGTGCAATAAAACATGTAATAATTTTTTTCATTTGTTCCACAAACAAGGCTATGTAATTGCTGGTATCTGATTCTGCTTCACGTGTCTTGAGTTTCTTGGTTTATTTTCAGGAGGGCCAAATATCAGGTGTGTATATGGGAGAACATCTGGCCTTGTTTTTTCAGGTTTTGACTGGACTTTAAGACAGGTTACAGGATCTAAAGATTAAATGCCAGCGTTCAGACCATTCAGAGATTTGAGAGATGACTTCTTGACTTAAAAAAAGAAATTGAACCTCCATTATTTCATGTAAAACTCAGCATAATGGATATACTATGTTTCAGTTTCGCTTGCTTCAAAAAAAAATGCAACAAATGACAATGCAACAACTTTGGTCTGATAATTTCCTCTACATCTTTCTATTATTAAGTATATAATTTCATGAATGTCACCTGTCAAGCGGCATGCCCAAGAAGGAGGGAAGTCATAGCGAGAGCTACATGCTTGCTGGTGGTTCTACCTCTGAAATGACCCCCAGTTACCTCCGTCAAGCCCCTAGTTCAGTATTTGTCAAACTTCACTAAGCAGAAGAGAATCGCCTGGGGAATCTTGTTAAAAGTGTAGAGATTCCCAAGCCCCACCCACAGATATCCTGATTCATTACATTTGGAGAGGAAAACAGAGTGGCCTTGTAAAGTCTTCACTCCTCCTGAGACACATGGCTGGATCATAACCCACCTGCAGGCAAGAACCACACCCATTCAAAACATACAAAGGCTGCCAGGACGCAGGGAGATGGTTCCTCAAAGATTTTGGCACTGAGACAGTTCTTTCTCCTGGAATGGTCTGAGAACCAAGAAAGGAAGGCAGATAGGGGACTGAGGAGAAGCAAACAGCCAAAGATAACTGCACTTTACCATAATAGAGACTGACTCAGAGACAGCCAACATTTCACAAACTTTCCTTTTTCTTTTCTTTTCTTTCTTTCTTTCTTTCTTTTTTTTTTTATTATCAGCTTCAAGAGATAACTCTTTTTAATCTTGTCAAGATAAGTTTTAGGATGATAGATTCATAATGATGTCTCCTTTTAAAATTTGAGAATATCTTGACTATCCAATCAATTATAATGGCCCCTTTGGACCCATTTTGGTTTTTTTTTTTAAACTGCTCATTTCTAGAATCAGAGCAGTGAGAGGAAGGTGAGTGTAACTCCTCCATCAAAGAAGTCTAGTGGCTGATTTTATAGGATTTAGGGGAGCTCTGTGATACCAACCTGTATACCCCGAGACCTGTTACTGTCCATGAAAATTGTTCTGTTAATAGTTGTGATGGGGGTGGTATAATGTTTATGTTGGCTTCTCCCTCCCCATCCTTAATCCTATCATTTATTTTCACTGTTTAAAAAACTCTCAAATGCATGTTTGCATTCATAGACACTCATTGTTAAAAAGAAACAAACAGAGGTACCTGGGTGGCTCATTTAGTTAAGCGTCTGCCTTCGGCTCAGGTCATGATCCCGGAGTCATGGGATCAAGTCCCACATGGGGCTCCTGGTGAGGAGTCTGCATCTCCTTTTACTCACTGCTCCCCCTGCTTGTGCGCTTTCTGTCAAATAAATATGTAAAAATCTAAAAAAAAAAAAAAAAGGAAAAGAAAACAAAAAAAAACAACCAACCAACCAACCAAACAGAAGTGCTTGAGTCAAAAGAGAAGTTTTCACACCCAAAGGAGCCATGTTTCTAGGTTGGAGCATATCATTCCAGACCATTTTCTATGCATTAAACAAATAAACAAACAAACAAAGTAGTCCATTAGGGCCAGAAGGGGACTAGTGGTCCACTTTACTCCCCAGAGCTATGGCCAAAACCATTCCACCTTCTTTCTCTCTCAAAGACCTAAATGACTTTGGAAGGTCTTTACAGCTTTCTCTACCCCTTGGCATAGCTCCATGCTGCCATCAACCAGCTGGCTGCTTTTTGCACTTTATTCATTGAGGATTTAATCTCTCAGCTTAACTGTCTTCCTCTCCGTTTGTCTCCTGTCCTTGTTCTTGGTAGTGGCAGCAAGTGCATCAGGAGTCATTTAGTACTCCAGCTTGTCAGAACTTGTTGCCCCTCCCCCCATCTACTCGTCGCCCCTCCCCACTATCTACCCCCCCCCCCAATCCCCTTGCTTGCAGCTTTGACTTGGCAGCACTGTCACTGCTCCAAAGGCTGATTTCCAATCCCCTGTTCGTGGACCAGTGTCTTAGGTCCTCTCCTGCCTCTTCTCTCTCACACCATGCTCCCTTTCCCTCTGCCCAAGAGTGTCCTCTTACAACTCCCCACTTAGCCAAATCATTCTCATCCTTCAGTATCTTAAAAAAGTCACCTCTTCCAAGGAACTTTCCCTTCCCCAATCACTCTTTCATCCCCCATGTTATTCTTTCATGGAGCTCATCACAATCTGTAATCGTCTTGTTAATGTATGTATTTAATAATCATCTCACACACCCACTAGAAGGTCACCTTCACTGTGGAATCCCCAGCCTCATTGCAGGGCCCAACAGACAGGCATTGGTCAACACATTTGCTGATGAATGAAGGCAATGAGGTCGCACTCGATGTATTTGTTTGTGGCTGTTTTGCTTTGTACTACATAGGTACAATTTAGAAATCTTTCCATGTCAGAATATGTAGACTGGCCACTTTAAAAAAATGTGACAGCGTTGTGTATGTACATCATACTTGTATGTACCATGTGTACTGAATTGTGCCTGTACCGTAGGACATGTGGCTTTCCGTTCTTTTGTTTTTTACTATTAAAAAGACTAAAGCAACAAACTTTCCTCTACATGTATCTCTGTGCATACATGCAAACATTTCTGGAGTTTGGATTACCTAAAGCAGAATTGCTAGGTTAGAGGCTAGGAGCATTTAAAATTGTCATAGGTATTGCCAAATTGCCTTCGAAAAAGAGCTTTGCCTCCAACAGCATGTGAGCTCCTTCTTATGCACCTTCACCAAAAATGTATTTGATCGACCTTTTAAATTTACCCAATTTGATAAACAAAAATATACCTTATTTAATTTGTATTTTCTTAGTTAACAATGAAACTGAGGGGCGCCTGGGTGGCTCAGTCAGTTAAGTGTCTGACTTCAGCTCAGATCATGATCTCAGGGTTCTGGGATGGAGCGCCCAGGTGGAGCTCTGTGCTCAGCGGGCAGTCAGCTTTTCCCTCTGTCCCTCCTCCGGCTCATGTTCTTTCTCTCAATCTGTTGAGAACACACTAATCTTTTAAAAAAAGATTTATGTAATTTTTTGACAAAGAGAGAGAGAGAGCACAAGAAAGGCGAGCGGCGGGCAGAGGGAGAGGGAGAAGCAGGCTCCCTGCCCAGAGCCTGACGTGGGACTCAATCCCAGGACGCTGGGATCATGACCTGAGATGAAGGCAGACGTTCAACAGGCTGAGCCGCCCAGATTCCCCTAAATCAATGAAATCTTAAGAAAAAAAATCTTAAGAAAAAAAAAATGAAAACAAAAAACCCCAAATATTGAAATTGAGCATTTCCATTTATAGACCACTTTTTTAAATATGAATGACCTATAATTATCCTTTGCCCATTTTTCTAGCAGGAAGTTTGTTTTTTCATTTACTGATTTATAGAATCTCTTTGCTTGTTATAGATAATAATCCTTTCTCTTTTTAAAAAAAGATATACTTATTCATTTGAGAAAGGGAGAGAGAGCATGAGCGGGAGGGAGAGAGACCCACAAGAGGATTCCACACTGAGCACAGAGCCATGCATTGGGCTCCATCTCACAACTCTGAGATCAGGACCTGAGCTGGAACCAAGAGTTGGAAGCTTGCTTAACTGACTGCACCACCCAGGTTCCCCGGATAATAATCCTTTCTTTACTTACTTTCACATACTTTCTCCTTATCTGTTCTTGGTCTGCTAACTGTGACCATCTGAGGAGACTTGAAATACATAATTAAGGCTTTCTTCCCATTCTTGTACCAATTTAGATGACTTTCTCCTGCACTAGTGATTTTCCTCATGTATCTGGTAAAGTTGAGTTTTTTGGTTTATATTTGTAGATGATGGTCTAGATCAAGTAAGACACTCCCTGTACACATGCCAGCCAATGCATGTTCTGACAAGGTGAGTTTTTGCTCCAGTGACTGTGAGACCAGAGAGGTAGGGAGTGCCGCTAGGTGGCCTTTCCTTTCCAATGTCTTCTAGATATGGAGCTCCCTGTTCCTCACTGCGGCAGAGCTTACCTGGGCCAGAGTCAGCCTCTGACAAGCAAAGCCAAGTTTTGCTGCCTTTTAAAAGTTGTCAAGTTGTCTACCCACGGCTCAATCCTTTCCCTAGCTCTTGCTGCCTCTTTTCTTGGGGGTTTTCCATGATGCTTCTGGGAAATTTCACTTTTGGGGGAAGACGCTTTCTTTGGGTTCCATAGAGCTGAGTCCAGTTTTATGAGGTTTTGCTATTCCTCTCACTTTAAAATTCCTTTCTGCTCTCGTCTCTTGGCGGCACCCTTTCCAGCTTCCAGCACGGCACAGGCTCATGGGATTGTTATAATTCCTCTGCCACTTCAGTGGGACTTAGGTGGGGAAGAGTTAGAAACACATGCTGAGTCAGCTTTCATGAACCAAAGCCCCTAGAAGATGTTGAACTTTGTAAATGAACTATTTTTACTTCAAGTAGAACAGAGAACATTGAAAAGTACAGTGACAGCAGTTAGTTCCGTAGCTCAGAGGTTAGAGCACTGGTCTTGTCAAAGTACAATTATGGAGAACAATAACCACAGTGAAGTTTTTTAAGCTAAAAAAAAAAAAAAAATCCACCTTCAGAATTCAAATGAAATTACTTTATGGGAATTCCTTTCAGTCCATTTCTAACACAGATGGCCCACCCAAACCCTTCTGTCTGTTATAGTCTTCCCTGCCTCACCACACAGGCTTGGGTTTGAAAGTCCCTGGAGGTGAAGACATTGATGCTGCATCGATTAAAAATTGACCCCACAAACTGACAAGGAATTCCTGAGGTGTGACCTCCCTGAGGAGTGGCTAACACAGAAGCAGAATGCAGGCGGCTCTGTAGGACTTCTACCAGATTCATGGCTCCGTGAGAGGCAGGGATGCAATCAGATTTCTTTTCACGTTCACAGAATCTGCAGGGTGCCTGGCACCGAATGGATACATGAAACCCCTCTCAAACTGCACACTTTAATTTATGACTGGGTTGCAGATTTGTGAGCAAAATACATGTTGTTGTTTTAAGCCACAATATCTTACGGTCATTGTGATGCTGTGATAGATAACTAGTGCAGACGTTTTGAGATTCTATTAGTTTACCAGTCACTGGGTAGAAAGCAAATCTCCCAGGGAGAAAGACAGGGAGGCGAGCGATTCCTGGCTCCAGAAGGGGCGATGTGCTGCTGAGCAGGAGGCAAGAACTGCTGGGCTGGGCAGTCTGGGTCTGTGGCAGCCAGCTGGGGGTAGGAGGGTGCTAGGTGCAGGGGAAAGACTGACATCAGGGAGCGCATTTTCAGCTCTTAGACCCAAAGAAGCAGTCTTCATGTCCCGTGCACAGAGACGTTTTGCTCAGTCCTTTGTATCAGAATAGCCAGTATCTAGTAAGCTGTTTTTATGTGCTAGCTACTTGATAGGTCTCTGCATCCACGATCTCTAATCCTTTAGCCACTCTAGTAGTAGGTATTATTTTATTTCTTTCGTTCTAATTATGGGGAAATTGAGGCTGGGAGACTTTAAGCAAGTTACCAGAGGTCCTGGAAGTTGGAAGTGGCAGAGCCAGGATTCAAATGGGATTCTGTTTAATAGTGAAACTTCTAGAGTGCCTGGGAGGCTCAGTCAGGTGAGAGGCTGCTTTCAGCTCAGGTCATGATCCCAGGATCCTGGGATCGAGTCCTGCCTGTATCAGGCTCCCTGCTCTATAGGGAATCTGCTTTCCCCTCTGTCCCTCTCCAACCCGCTTGTGCTCTCTCTCTCTTGAAAATAAATAAATAAATAGGGGCGCCTGGGTGGCTCAGTGGTTTGGGCTGCTGCCTTCGGCTCGGGTCATGATCTCAGGGTCCTGGGATCGAGCTCCGCAGGAAGCCTACTTCCCTCTCTCTCTCTCTCTCTGCCTGCCTCTCTGCCTACTTGTGATCTCTGTCTGTCAAATAGATAAATAAAATCTTTAAAAAATAAAATAAAATAAATAAATAAATAAAATCTTTTAAGAAATGAAATCCTTATTCATTGCTGACCACTTTGACAAGTTACTGAATGGCTCTCGGCCTCAGTTTCCTCATTGGTACCAGGGGTGCAGTAATGGTTCTCATTTTGGAGAGAGGACAGAATAAGATGTGTTAGACCTAAGCTGTCTGTTATGACAGCAATGATCATATGTGACTATAGAGTAAAACATGGACAGTCCAAACTGAGACATGTGAAGTGTAAAACACAGATCAGGTTTCATAGAGTTCATATTAAAAATAGACTACAAACTATGTCATGAGGTTTTTATATTGGTTACATGTTGAAATGATAACGTGGTTTAAAAATGTTATTAAAATGAAGCTTACCTTTTCCTATTTACCTTTTAAAATAGGACTGCTAAAAAGTGTATTATTACATATGTAGTTTGCATTGCATTTGTACTGGACAGCTCTGATTTAAACCCTTAGTGTGAGAACATTAGGAGGTGGCTGTTATTGCTGACACAGCTCAGCTGAGCAAGTCCCTTATCAGCATATCCCATATTTGTCACTCTACCATTTCTTTCTCTTCCTTGGGTTGCCTACTTTTTGTATATGAGCCCATTTATTTGTTTAAGATTTATTTATTTATTTGAGAGACAGAGAGAGAGTGGAGGGGGAGGCGCAGAGGGAAAGGAAAAGAGAGAATCCTGAGTAGATTCCAAGCTGACTGTGGAGCCCAAAGTGGGGGCTTAATCCCCTGACCCTGAGACCACAAGCCAAACCTAAACCAAGAGTCAGATGCTTAACTAGCTGAGCCCCCCAAGGTGCCCCTCTACATGACCTCATCTCATCTACACAATAGCCCTTCCGCAATTTGATGATTGTCAAAAAAAAGTCTTCTTTCCCATATTTTCTGATACTCTTTCTCGTACTCATTTTTCCTGCAGTTAGTGGTGAAAGCCTTCTGTGAAAAGGGCATGTGGGTTTTTCTACAAGAGCGGAAAGGAGGGGTGCTCAGCTGGCTCAGTTGGTAGAGCATGTGACCCTTGATCCAGGGGTTGTGAGTTTGAGCCCCACACCGGGTGTAGAATTTACAAAATACAATATAAGACAATAGCAGTAAGGAAAGGAAAGCTGGGAAGACAGCTCTAGGCTTGAGAGGCAGGGAGCTGGAGAGGACGGTGCTCGAAGGAAAGAAGCAAGAAAGTGTCTAATTGCCTGGACCTGAGGACAAGGTAAAGGAGAGAAGGCCTTTTTGCAAGAGGAAGGCCTGGGTACCTTTCAGCTAATCATAATCCTGAAGAGAGTCCGTATCAGAACCTTCCAGGGAGCAAGCTGGCCTCTGAGTGGAGGGCTAGAGCTGCACGCAAACCTGAGTCCTTCCTGCAAATCCAGATGAGCTGCTGTGAAAAGCCAATGAAGCTAACTTCTGTTCTCATCAGGTTCATGGCTGCACAGGAGGATTTCAGGTAATGACCCACGGGTTCACCATGAGGGCTCCACTAGATTTTACGGTAAAACAGATATTTTTACATAAAATTGTTCTTTCCACAAGCTGAGACTGGAATGTTCAGAAAACTATGAACACCATTATTCCTCCTAATTCTCTCTTACAAAATTGGATTCTTTTTGTTATGTGATAATAGGGGACACTGCTCTGTTTGTATGTTCAAGATACTGATTCTAATTCCCTGTCACTAGGAGAACAAAGTGGACTTTTCTGGAATGAATCATGCTTTACGAAAGGAATCACATGCTTTCCTTGGGAAATTTGCAACCTCACACTCCGTCCCAGAGGGACAAAGGATAATGATTTCATGTTGTCTAGCTACTTACTCCCTAGTGGTTCTGAAACATGGGTTTTCCTTTGAAAGGAAAGATGCCTTGTCCTTTCTAAAGGACATCACACGGCTCTCTGTGGCACGGCTCAGCCCTGGCATCCACCACAAAGACATTTGTGTGTCCTTTGGGGCTTTGCGCCAGGCATGCAGACTGCCCAAACTTTCTGCCCATCTGCCGCATGGAGGGCAAAGCCACGGCTTCTGCCAGCCCAAGGCAACAGGAACACTGTTCAAGAACAAAAACAGCCATTGCTTCTGTTTCAAGCAGCCCATGCACTGCCTAGGTATGAGCCTCAGATCACTCCATGCCCTCTGGCTGGCTCACGCGCTCTGACTGCCCCGATCCGGGCATTAAGTATGGAGGAGTGAGTGTGAAACAAGGTGTGGTCTCACAAGCATGACACAGGGCTGATGAGGAAGGTCTTCTTTGCTGGGGTGGCCTTGGCGGTGGTGGCAAATTCTGTGGGCTGAGCAGTGGGGCCTTTTTAACAGTGCCTGAGAAAGCTACCTCCTCCCTGCACCTTTTTGATCCCTGCTAATCCAAAGTTGAGGATCCCTGTGGGCATCCCCAAATTGGGGAAGCCATTCATCCAGAAGTTATGAGAGTTGGCTCTGGAGCGGTTTACAGTTCTAATCTTGGCTCTGTTAGTTACTTTGGCAAGTTGCTTTTCTTTCTGCCACCGCCCCCCCCCCCCGTCCCCACCCCCAGAAGTCTACCCTAAGGGAAGGAGTCAGTGTAGTTAGTGATTTGAGAGGCACAGGCACAGGCCTGAGAAAAGGGACAGCAGGCAACTGTTTACTCCATTCAGGCTGCTGTAATGGAATACCATTCACTGGGTAGCTTCTACACAACAGAAACTTATTTTTCACAGTTCTGGAGGCCGAGAAGTCCAAGATCAAGGTGCCTGAAGATTCAGTGCCAGAAGATTCTGGTGAGAGCCTGCTCTTGGCTCACAGATGGCTGGCCATGTTCTCGTTGTGTCCTCACATGGCAGAAGGGATGGAGAAGCTCTTTGGGAAAACTTTTTTTTTTTTTAATTGAAGTATAATTGGTATATAGTATTGTATTAGTTTTAGGTGCACAACAGAATGATTTGATATATGCATATATTAGAAAGGATGACCACAGTAAGTTTACTTAACATCCATCACTACACATAGTAACACATTTTTTTTTTTGTTCTGGTGAGAATATTTCAGTCTATTCTCTTAGCAACTCTCCAATATACAACACAGTGTTGTTAACTATAATGTTAACCATGCTGTACGCTATATCCCTAAGATTTATTTATCTTATAACTGGACATTTGTATATAGGTCCTTTTTTTTTTTTAAGATTTTATTTATTTATTTGACAGAGAGAGACACAGCAAGAGAGGGAACACAAGCAGGGGGAGTGGGACAGGGAGAAGCAGGCTTCCTGCAGAGCAGGGAGCCTGATATGCGGCTCGATCCTAGGACCCTGGGATCATGACCTGAGCCGAAGGCAGATGCTTAATGACTGAGCCACCCAGGTGTCGCTAAAAAGATAAATTTTTAAGCCAGCTACCACAGTGGACAACAGAAGAGCCAGCCTATAGGGTAACTCCAGAAAGCAGTATAGAGGGGTGCCTGGGTAGCTGAGTCGTTAAGCATCTGCCTTCGGGTCAGGTCATGATCTGAGGGTCCTGGGATTGAGCCCTGCATCAGGCTCCTTGCTCAGTGGGGAGTCTGCTTCTCCCTCTGCCTGCTCTGCCTGCTCTGCCTGCTGCTCCCTCTGCTAGTGCTCTCTCTCTTTCAGGCAAATAAATAAAATCTTGAAAAAGAAAAAGAAAGTTGTATAGAACACAGAGGTCACAATCATCCTGGCCAAGAGGTGAGGGAGCTGGGTTACTTACACTCCATACGTCAGTCACATGTGAAGAGCCTCCCAAGGTGGGGGGTCAACTCTCAGACATTTCTGACTTGTCATGTTCACAGGCAGAGTGGATTTTCATGCCCCAAAGGCTCAGGCTCACAAAGATACAAAGATATAGGGGGTAGACTTTGGGAGCCAGTCTGAAGTACACCAAAATGTTCAGGGGCTCTGAGTGGAGCAATGGCAACATTTGCTATACCCTCTAAGAATCCTGTTATATTTTGAAAGGTAAGTATTGGAGCACCTGGGTGTCTCAGTTGTTAAGTGTCTTCCTTTGGCTCAGGTCATGACCAGGTTCCTGGGATTGAGTCCCACATTGGGTTCCCTGCTGAGCGGGAAGCCTGCTTCTCCCTCTTCCACTCCCCCTGCTTGTGTTCCCTCTCTTGCTGTGTGTGTCTCTCTGTCAAATAAATAATTAAAATCTTAACAACAATAAAAGAAAAGTAGTGTAATCATAGCTTTTATCTTGAAATGATGGATGAAATAAAATATAAATTACGTTATATATATAAAAATTGCATAACATACATATAAATTTCACCATATAAAAGGGAACACAACATGCCTTAAAATTTCATATATACAATTATTTGCATATAATTATTTTTGCATGTGATTTATGATTTTTTCTTTTATTGTGCTATATCTTACCTTTTCTATGGTGAACATGTAAATAGTACATATACTTAAATAGTACAAAATAATAATTGTTTTTAAAATTACATCATGGCTGGCAGGCCCAGAGATGTAACCAGATATAAGCTTTTTTTTTTTTTTTTTTTTTTAAATTTAGAAAGCAATGACCTAGAACACCCATTGACTCCCCTTCTTGGGCTTCCTACTCATGTGATTTTCTCAGGAGCCTGGGGCCTCATCTTTCCTCGAAAGAGGCACTGAAAACATGAGTGGATCAGTGCACTTATTTTAAGCTACTGTGAAATTATTAGAATCTGAGCCTGTATTCTGTTAGGCGATACAAAAAAACCACACACACACACAATTCTTTTTGCAGTAAAATAGGTGATTCTAATAGTAAAATCAATCCAAAATTATGAAAATCAGGCCAATCATAGAATGGAAACCATCTTTTCAAATAACTGAGGCATAATCATGTGTTCTTTAATTATGTTATATTTTATCATTTTTCTAGCACTCAAAATTAGTAAAGTGACAGAGTGAGAGAAATACTTGGAAGTTGCACAAGAAATATATTTTTGTTGGTGTGCCTTCCCCCCCCTTCTTTTGACAATTCATGATGGAGACAATAAAGATTAGTCACGTATGGGAAAGTGACTAGGGGAGGCCAAGTGCACTCACAGTCCTACAACACAGCTTAACCATGTTTCCAACATGGGTACTTACTTGTCAGTGTTCTCTCAGGTCATTTAAATTCTAGTTTTATCCTGCTATTCCAAAGAATCAGTCCATTAAAGATATTCAACTAAAGAAAAAGCTATTATCATTTGAGAAGCACAAAATATTGAAACAGGTTTTATAACAAAAATCTATGCATTAGCCTGTATATTATTTCCATTTTCTGCAGTTAAATATTCCAGACTCATTAGCTCTACTGTTTGTAAGACAGTTTAACAACTGCTTGGTTTCCACGGCCAAAATGATTATATTCTATCCTCGATTCTCATATAGCTCTCTCTTATGTTCAGCTTACAAAATTGATAAATAGTTAATCGGTACTCTAGAATCGGTACTCTAGAATTTGGGGAACTTGGAACCTGTCACCCCGCAAAAAGCAATGAGTTCTTTGGGTAGGAAGTATCATAAATTTTTGGGTAGGAAGTATCATAAATTTACTTCATAAACGAAGTATCATAAATTGGGAACTTCCTACCCAATGAGTTCTTTGGGTAAGAAGTATCATAAATTTATAAATTCATAAATTGTGAATTCCGATAAATATCATAGCTTTCCCTGGACTAAGTAGAGATGGAATGAAATGAACGAGTGAGAAAAATAGCAGCTGGCATTAAAAAAATGATTTTATGTATTAGTTTTGTTAGACCTTAAAAACACGATTTGTTATTATTAAATACAAAAAGAAAAAAAAAAGGTAGTTCTACGGTGGAGAAACCTGGCAGACACTACCTGAACCAAGTGATTAAAGTGGACATCTTCAGTAATGGGACAAATTGATGTGATGCATCAAGAAGGACAGCATCACTGTGGGCTATTCCTGCCAGAAATACACAGCCTGAATCATGAGGAAACATCGGACAGACCCAAACTGAGAGACAGTCCACAAAACAGCAGGCCTACACTCTTCAAAAATGGCAATGTCAGGAAAGACCAAAAAGAAAAAAAGAAAAAGAAATTTAAAGGCTGAAAGACGGTTCCAGATTAAAGGAGAATAAAGAGACTTGACAACTAAATGCATCGTACAATCCTAGATACTGAATTGAGAGGAAAATTGCTGTGAATGACATTGCTGCAAAATTGGCAAAAATTGCATGTGGACTGTAGCTTAGATAATAGTATTGCATTAATGTTAAATTTCCTCAATTTGATAATTTTATCAGAGTTATGTAAGATGTCTTTGTTCTTAGGAGACGCATGCTGAAATATTTGGTTGGCATAAATAGTTCAGAAAAAGAAAAAATATATATCTAGATATATTCCCATAAGCCTTAGTGCAGTTTTAAAAAATGAGGTAAAATTCACATAACATGAAGTTAACCATTTAAAGGTATACAAATCAGGGACACTGAATACATTCACAATAATATGCAACCACTACCTCTATCTTGTTTCAAAACATTTCACCAGCCCAAAAGAAAATTTTATGCCCATTTTTCTTTTTTGCTTTTTCTTTTTAATGTAAGCTTGATGTCCAGTGGGGGTGTGAACTTACAACCTCAAGATTAAGAGTCTCATGCCCTACCAACTGAGCCAGCCAGGGTGCTAAAAACCTCATACCCATTAAACAGTTACTTCCTCCCCCTGAGTCCCTGGCAACCACCACTTTAATTTCTGTATCTACAGATTTATCTATTCTGGATATTTCTTAGAAATAGGATAACACACTATGTGGCCTTTTATGTCTGGCTTCTTTTACTTATCACAGTGTTTTTGACGCTCATCCACACTGTAGAATGTATCAGAACTTCATTTTGGGACGCCTGGGTGGCTCAATCGGTTAAGCATCTGCTTTCAGCTCAGGTCATGATCCCAGGGTCCTGGGATGGAGCCCCACACCCGGCTCCCTCCTCAGCAGGGAGCCTGCTTCTCCCTCTCCCTCTGCCTCTCCCTGCTGCTCGTGCCCTCTTTCTCTCTAGCTCTTTCTCTCTCAAATAAGTAAAATCTTAAGGAAAAAAAAGAACAGCGTATCTTTTTATGGTTGAATAATATTCCATTGTGTATATATATACACTACATTTTGCTTACCCATATATCCATCAACGGACATTTGGGTTGTTCTTCCCTTTGGGTTACTGTGAAGTCTTCAGTTCTTCTGGGCACATACCTAGGAGTGGAATTGCTAGTTCATACGGTAAAGTCATGTTTAATTTTCTAAGAAACTGCCAAATTGGTTTTCAAAACATCTACATCATTTTACTATTTATACTGTTCTCTGAAATTATTTCAAAGTAAAAAGTTAAAAAGAAGAGTGTGTGTACCTGGGTGAAAGGGAAAGGAAACATAAAATCACAAAAGTAGGAGAGTAGTGACAGATCCATCCAACGGAGTGGATCTGCCTGTGGACGGGGGACCCTTCAGGCCCCAGGAAGGGGAGACGCCAGAGTGGAAAGTTCTTTAAGGGATGACACAGTTTGAAAGTGCCATACTCAAACTCCTCCATGACCAGAAACCCAGCCCCAGGCAGGTGGAGGAAACCACAGTGTGCCCAGACTTTCTCTTCTCCTTTGGGGTGTCATTAGCTGCTCTATGTGGGCACAACTGCTCTGAAGGCATGAGTGAGCATGCTTTTGGAACTTAGCTTTTCTAAACAGGCATCCATGGGAAACTGCAGAAGTCGGCCTGACTCCCATGTGAGGGGGACCCTCGTATGTAAAACGAGGCTAAATGCCCGTCTCATATGGTTGTTCTGATAGTGAAAGAACACAAATGTGAAAAAAGTCTAGCAAAGACTGTACAACGTGGACAGACCCTGAGGATTATAACTAAGGCCTCTAAATTCAAGTTCCCGTAAGCCTGTTAGTTACTCCTGCTGCTCAGAGTGTGGTTCCCCAACCAGCCACATGGGGAACTCCTAGGAGCTTGTGAGAAATGCAGACGTTCAGGTCCAACCAGCTGGCTGACCCAGAGTCTGCATTTCAGCAAATCCCCAGGTTTTGGCATGCCCATTAAGGTTGAAGAAGAGCTGCTCTAATGCTCTGTGTCCTAAACTTTTCTAATTTAACAGCCATCTGGGACTGGTAATTAGAGAGCCCCCTTTCCCATGTCTTCCTGCAGTAGAGCTGAATTCAGTGAGTCTAGGATGAGGCCCTGGAATGTGAATTTTTAACATGCCTCCTGGTGAGTCTTCTGGTTAGGTAATTTTATTTTATTTATCTATTTTTTAAGATTTTATTTATTTATTTGACAGAGATCACAAGTAGGCAGAGAAGCAGGCAGAGAGATTGGAGAAAGCAGGCTCCCTGCTGAGCAGAGAGCCCGATGCAGGGCTCCATCCCAGGACCCTGGGATCATGACCTGAGCCGAAGGCAGAGGTTTTAACCCACTGAGCCACCCAGGCGCCCCTGGTCAGGTAATTTTAGTAAGCAATATTTTAAATGCATAGTTTTATTTTTTGTAAGATGTTATTTATTTATTTATTTGAGAGAGAGAGAAAGCATAAGCAGGGGCAGGGGCAGAGGGAGAAGCAGGCTTCTCTGCTGAGCAAGGAGCCTGATGTGGGGCTCCAATCCCAGGACCCCGGGATCATGACCTGAGCTGAAATCAAGAGTCAGACGCTTAACTGACTGAACAACCCAGGTGCCCCTAAATGTATAATTTTGAACACAAAGGGGGAAGTGGATCTTCTGGAAAGAGAGAGAGAGAGATTGTAAACATATGTTAGGAGGATTGAGTATTACTAGCTCAAGCATCTCTGAAATGCCCTGGGGCTTCAAGGGGGACTCTTAGCCTCAGGATCTGACACTTTTCTCCCACTGCAGACAGAGTTTTATGGAGACTCCGCTCTCTGCTGAACACAATGTTCTTTCCCCTTAATCCTAATACTACAGAGGACCATACTAATCTCTGTTGCTGCAGAAAAGAAACGAGCTCTGAGAAGATAAGTAGTGGCCCACAGTCCCTCAGCCAGTAAGTAGTATTAGGACCTGAATTCTGACCAGTTTCCTTCTGCCTGCCATGATGCCAAGCAGCCTGGACCTGTCATGTATACCCCATCCAATGTGGCAGCCTGAGCCCGCCAAAAGTTCTCCGGCCTGGCTTCCTTCCACCTTCCCTTCTCTTCTTTCTGGGCCACTGTGGGTGAGGAAGCAGAGAACACTCCTGTTCTGGGCTGGAGGGCTTGGTCTGGCTCCCTGTCCTGGTTATCTCACTTTTCTAAACCTGAGTTTCCCGAACTGTAAAATGGGAATTATTTTAAGGAAGTGTGAAAGGAAGGTTATTCTTTGAGGATGAAAGAAAAAACTGTGAAGATTCAGCATAAAACACATTAGAGTTCCTGGCATATAGTATATGCTCAATTAATGGTTGCCATTTCTGTCATTATTTTATTGTAGGGGCAGCAATAAAGGATATTTAGAGATGAAAATGAAACAGCTGATACCTTGTGGTACCTACTTGTATATAGAGTAGGAGTAATTCCTCAAAGACAGACTTGCCTGTAATTTTGATATGTTTGTTTTCAGGCAATTTTGGTTTGCAAGATATATTTGTTTCCTGGAGCTTCTGTTTCAAATTGCCACAAACCTCATGGCTTAAAACAACAGAAATTGGGGCGCTTGGGTGGCTCACTGGGTTAAGCCTCTGCCTTCGGCTTGGGTCATGGTCTCAGGGTCCTGGGATCGAGACCCGCGTCGGGTTCTCTGCTCAGTGGGGAGCCTGCTGCCTCCCCCCTTTCTCTGCCTGCCTCTCTGCCTACTTGTGATCTCTCTCTTTGTCAAGTAAATTAAAAACAAAACAGAACAAAACAAAACAGAAATTAATTCTCTCACAGTTCTAGAAGCCGGAAGTCCCAAAGTGAAGCATTGGCAGGCCTGTGCCCCCTCCAGAGGCTCTGGGGGACTATCCTTCCTTGCCTCTTCTAGCTTCTGGTGGTTCCTGGCATCCCTTGACTTGTGGCAGTGTAACAAGTCAATCTCTGCCTCTCTTGTCCCAGGGTCTCTGTGCACCTTCTCCTTTTCTGTTTCTTATAAGGATGCTGGTTGGGGCGCCTGGGTGTCTCAATCATTAAGCATCTACCTTCAGCTCAGGTCATGATCCCAGAGTCCTGGGATTGAGCCTTGTATTGGGCTCCCTGCCCAGCGGGAAGCCTGCTTCTCCCTCTCCCACTCCCTGTTTGTGTTCCCTTTCTCACTGTGTCTCTGTCTGTCAAATAAATAAAATCTTAAAAAAAAAAAAAGGATGCTGGTCACTGGATTTAGGGTCCCCCTAGATAATCTAAGTTGCTATCATCTCAGGATCCTTAACTACATCTTCAAAGACCCTCTCTTAAATAAGGTCCCATTCTCAGGTTCCAAGCATTAAGATGTGGGCATGTCTTTTTCTGGAGCCACAGTTCAGCCCACTACACAAGGCTTGGACTGTCTCTCATTTCTTCTGACCCAGGAGAAAAGCAGTTTGTGTTAAGGAGATGTGGACAGGACATGGCACCAGAGAATAGGTCAGCTCCATCGTTCTCCCTCAAGCAGCTCCTGCTTCTCATGGTTTCTCTTTCTCCCAACTTCATGGCCCTCATGATCCCACTATAATGGCCCAGGTCCTTCCAGGTTTCCCAATTCAAATTTCCAAGTAATGGAAGTTTGTTGGTCAGTCTGGGTACAGGCTGATATCAGGGGAGGTGTCTTTCTCTGGGTCAGTCCCTTGAGGTCTTGAGGTGGTCAGGGAAGGGGAGGAAACATGGCCTTCAGGCCTCTGCGGTGGATCTAGTGGAGGATGGCTCCTCTTAGATGGAGGATATTTGAGCAGACAACCCTTGCAAGGGCCCCTGGAGGAGAATGTGGTGGAATCCTGGGTTCCACATTGTACCTGTGACTGTGCTCCCCTTAGGAAAGTGCCATACTCCTTTTTAGAAGTCAGTCACATCTCTGGGGGAGACATCCAACACATATCCTGGGTTTGTGTTACAAGGGAGGTTCTGGTAACGGTATGATCACAATAGGGCCCCATTCATAGAGTGCCACTGTCATTTTTATCGAATCTTTGTAACGGTGCTACACAGGAGAATGGTCAGCTCTGCCACCATCCCGTGGAGGAGGAAATCAAGGCTTGTAGCAGCTAGATTACTCACCCAAGGTCACTGCCTCCTAAGCACAGCGGCAGAAGGGCTCCACAACCTTCTCCCCTGCATGTTTTCAGTAATGCCACACGTTAGTCATCCCTCCAGAAACCAGGTTGGAATTAATGCAAAGCCAAGGGTACCCTATTAGAAAAGAGAGCAACTCCAATTTAGAATGATAATAACGGTAAGGAAGGAGAGACAGATGTGCGAAAATAAGTGCTGGGGAATGTTGCCCACCCCAGCAAAAGTGTTTAAAATCTCATATTCATTCAGTCAATTATTTTTTTCTGTCTTCTGGTGGTATCACTGAGGGGTCGCTCCCTGTACAGTATACGAAGGACATTCATTAACATTCTTTATCTTTTCCAACTTAGGAATTAACTTGGGTGGGGGAGCCTCCCCTGAGAGTGGAAAGGACCCCCAGGGGGCTAGGAAGTCCCTGTAAAAACTGGGAGATTCAACTACTCAGCTACAGGGCCAGGAATGGGAAGGAGAGAGCCTGCCCCAGGGGAGCGGAGAGACACCAAACTCCTCTTCCTCAGTAGCTGAGGAAGTGAACTGGGGCGGAAGGGACTGCTTGGAGTTCTTGTAGAGGAATCTGCCCGCCATTCATTCCCATTTCCCAGGTTTGGCTCAACACCATCACTCATGGAACCCAGGACCCTCAGGAGAGGGCCATTGTGGGAGACTTGTCTTTTCCCAATTCACCACACACACTCTTAATTTTCAAGGAAAAACTTAATTTTGAAAGTAATGAGGTAGGAACACCTGGGGGCTCTGTTGCTTAAGCGTGGGACTCTTGGTTTTGGCTCAGATCATGATATCAGGGTTCTGACATGGAGCCCTGCCCTGGGCTCCCCTCAGGGGAGAGTCTGCTTGGGATTCTCTGTCTCTCCCTCTCCTCTAGCACTTCCCCCACCCCCACACTTGCTCTTCTCTCTCTCAAATAAATAAATAAAAATTTATTAAGAAAGTAATGAGGTGATCTTTAAATGAATTAGATTTCCAGTGGGGAGCCCTGGCTCCCAAGCCTAGGGCCATGCACCCTGGCTTCTGTATCATTACCCTCTTTGGGTCTGCACTACTTTTCCCTTTTCTTTTTTCCTTTCTTCACTTTTTTTTTTTTTTTTTTTTTTTTTTGCATCCTTCAAATGCACCTTTGTGAAAAGAGATTCAAACTCCACCGCCCAACTCAGGGACGTCATTAGGACCTCCATGGGCCTGCTGGGCTCTGTTGCCTGGGTGTGCTAAAAATAACTGGTAGGTTAAAAAAAATGTTGAAGCAGATTTAGGGGCTCTTGTGGAAAATGAAACACAGAAGCTGGGCCCTGGGTGGTTCTATTTAAAGATGATCACCATCTCATCCCTTCCCGTGGATTTCCATGTGAAGACTTTATTCCCCTAGTGCGCTGGCTGAGGGTGGGGGTGGGGTCCGATCTGCACTGGGGCTCACTCCTCCCACGACCCACTGCACCACAGCTGCCCAGAGAGAAAGGAGCGCCAGCGCCTGACCCGCAGCTCAGTTCTTTACTTCCACGATTGTCCCTTTGAATTGAGGAAAGCGAAAATAAAGTTTTCAAGGCCAACTTCACAATTTTATCTTCTGTGAAAAGCAAAATCAACGAGGCTATGAAAACTTACAAGCAGTTAAAACACTTTTATGTCGTCCTCCCCTTAGAGAGGGAGAGAGGAAATCAGACTGCTTTGTTCAAAGCAACAGCCAACATAAGCCTTTTCTTCTTTCTTTTCCTTTTTTTTTTTTTTAAACACATCTGGTCTCAATCTTTATACACCAGTGGACAAAAGCAATTAGACAGCTCTGCTTTCCACGTCATAATAATGAAAGTCATATATTTTCCATGGCTGTCTCATTTGGTTACCCAGCTCTGTAGAGCGAGCTTAAATGGAATTTAAAATGCAAGTCTTTGCTTGACAGTACTCTTAGTGACCTGAGGCATAAGTGCTTCTGCGTCTTCCAGAACTGGGAGAAGAGAAAGGGTAGGTATTACAAGTGTGTGTGTTAATAGGTCCCCCGCTATGCCATCTTTCTAACAAGCCCTAGGGGATGGGGACAGGCATCCCCTAGGGCTTTAGAATTAGAATCGGTTCAGATATAGCAAGGTCTCTTGGACAGTCTGGTAGAGAAAGCTAGAGGTGCTTCACAGAAGATGAAGCTTTGATTCTTTTGGTCACGAGGGCAAAAACTCAATACAGCCCAGACTAAGCAAAAAGGAGAACTGGTTCCTGTAACAGGGAAATTTAGGGGCTTGAATCTGATCACACAACTGATTCCGAGGCTTCAAATGATGCTACCCCTTTTCCTTTCCTTTTCCCTCTCCCAACACTGGCAACACCAGGGGAAGGGTTGCCTCAGTACCCATACTCAGTAATCACGTTGAAGTTAATCATGGATTCAGGTCCTCAGGCTTAAACTTGATCACAGTGTTGAGTCACTGATCCAGTCCCAGAGATGTAAGAGGGGTCAGCTCCATGCAACACACCACTGAGATTGGGTCAGGATTGGTTTTCCCAAAGAAAATTCTGTTTTAGCTTCAGAAGAAGGGGGAATGGATGCAGAATGACATAGCTAGCCCAGATGGGACCTGTTTGAGTTGGAGATAATCACCTCCTCCAGGCTGATGCAGTGTTGTGCACCCACCACTTGGGGATGGGGGCATAGCACCTGCCTTCCAGTTTCTGTGGAGCAGAAGCAGCCCCAAACCCAGGACACATGGTGGAGTGAGTAGAGCTAAAGTTGGATACTAGCCCTCTCTCCCTTTGGCAGGATGCTATTATGCAGTGGGATACCTGAACAACCGTCAGTAGTGGCACAGGTGGTGGGCAAACCCTGCAGATGTCCTGGGCATTGGCCGCAAAGAGATCTGTCGCACCAAGTTTTCTTGCCTGATATGCTTAAGCTGCGGCTTCCACATAAGGGCATATGCATTAGCTGTTTTACAAGTGAGTGTTTGTTGAAATTGGGTGTGTGATGTTAACTCAAGGAGGGTGTGCTGGAGTGGAAGCTTCCAGATGTGGTTTGATTGCCAGCTCTGTCCTTCACCATCAGGGCTTACTTGCTCTGATCCTGATGGTTTTTTTAGGTTTCAACTTCCTCATTTGTAGGAAAGAGGACTCTCCCCAGGGCCCTTCCCTCCCATGAGAAGTCTATACTGGAAAGAGCAAGATCTGGTGTCTTGGGGCTCTTTGCTTTCCTCCCAGTCTTCCCCTGCCTCTGTCAACCAATATGCTTCTTCCTTCCACCTCCCGGGCCCTCCCCTCAGCGGGTCTCCTCAGCTGCGTGAAATTGGTGGTTTTACTGCCTCAGTCAGATCTGACACCTCCAGGGCATGTTTAGGTTGTAATAACCCTCCCCTACGGCATTGGTGACACACAAACCCCTTCTATGCCTGTTAGGCAAATTAGCACCCACTCACTGACCTGAGCTCCAGCAGACGCTAGCTGGGGACAAACGCAGCCCATCTGGAAGAATGAAATGCAAAGCACAGCAGCCAGCCGGATGGCTATCCCATGGGGTGGGGCACTCCCGGCTTGAGCAAGCACCATTTTTATTAATCCTATTTTTTAAAAGATGTAATTTATTTATTTGACAGACAGAGATCACAAGTAGGCAGAGAGGCAGGCAGAGAGAGAGTGGGGGAAGCAGGCTCCCCGCTGAAGCAGAGAGCCCAACGCAGGACTCAATCCTAGGACCCCGGGATCACGACCAGAGCAGAAAGCAGAGGCTTTAACCCATTGAGCCACGCAGGTGCTCCTTGAGCAAGCACCATTAACGGAGACACCTGTAGGGGAGGGAGGGACCCTATGCTGTAAACACAACTCCCCCCACCCGGGAGGCCTGGGGGTGCTGAGAACTGACTGGCCCGGTGGATGGTTTGTACTCCTTGTATAGGTGGGTATTTAACAGGCCTATTTGCATTTGCCAACAGCAAATTCTAGCACCCAGCACAGAACCCCACGTGTGCCTTTTTCTCTTCTGTTATCTAACAGAAACCAAACTTCCTTTTAGGTTCTTGTGCCTGGTCCCACCCACCTAGGCCTGGGAAAGCTAGGGCAGAGTGACCTAGGTGACCAAGGTTAGCCCCTGCCACAGCTGCTGGAGGAGGGTTTGGCAACCTTATGAAATGTCCTTTGGGGTGAGCTGGTCTGCTGCTGTTTTACCACTCAGGGGCACCTCGGTCTTCCCAGGCACATGCTTTAGAGCTACTGGTCTGCGCAGGGTTAGGCAATGCCCACGGATGCCACTGGGTGCCAGTAGTGAAGTATTCTGGGGTCCGGACAACCAGTCACACACAAAATGAATGTCTTCTGGTAATGTCTCCTCTGTCATTCAAAGCTTTCCAGAGTTCAGAGCACACACAGGGAAGCATAACAATAATGGTGCCTATGTTCACAGAGTACCATTCAGTCCTCAAAGCCCTTTATACACAGGATAGTCTGACAGTTAACAACTGGAGCTCCTGGACTCAGATCTTCACTCCTGCAACGACCGAGGAACCGTCAGCGAATCGCTTCAGCTCCTGGAGCCTCAGACTGCGTGTCTGTAAAATGCAAGCCCGTAATTTCCTCCACCTTCACACATTTGGGGAGAGTTCGTTGCAATAATCCATGTTAAGCTCTCAGCACACGGTCAGACGTAGAATAAAGACTGCAGACATGTTGCTGATTAACTGCTATTCTTACCTGTGAACTCATTGACTAGAAGAACAATCCTGTGATGTTGGTGGGGCTGAGATATTTTCTTTTTTAAAAGTGAGGAAAATGAGATCAGAGAGTGCAGGAGCTGGGGCGCCTGGGTGGCTCAGGCGGTTATGCATCGACTCTCGATTTCAGCTCCGGTCATGATCTCAGGGTCATGAGATCGAGACCCGGATCAGGGTCTGGACTCAGTTGGGGAGTCTGCTTGAGATTCTCTCTCAGTCGGCTAAGCGGCTGCCTTTGGCTCGGGTTGTGATCTGGGGTCCTGGGATCGAGCCCCACAGTGGGCTCCCTGCTAACTGGGGAGCCTGTTTCTCCCTCTGCCTGATGCTCCCCACTGTTTGTGCTTCCTCTTCCCTGCCCCCGTGTCAAATAAAGAAATAAAATCTTTAAAAAACAGAGAGATTCTCTTTCTCCTTCTCCCTCTGCCATACCCCCACATAGTCCCTGAGTGCACGTGTGCTCTATCACTCTAAAATAAATAAATAAATCTTAAAAAAAAAAAAAAGGTTAAAAAAATTTGGGGAAGGCAAGGGAGACAAGGGAGGAGAGAAAGAGAAGATGTTCATAGGCCTGGGAGACCAGGTGACCCATACAAGGGACTTCAGAAGGGGCAGAGGCTCACCCAGGCCACAGAGGTTTTGAGTTTCCTCTGTGGGTGCAGGAGGGGTTGTGACCTGTGAGTGACTGGCACCAAGACAAGGCCGTTTTAAGGGGACCCTCATGGAAGGGTTGGGAACTTTACAGTAAATAAGGAGGAAAATATTGATTAACCTTTTATCCTGAAAAAGAAAAGACACCAAAAGGTTGACAAACACTTCACCCTCTAACGAAATTTAGATTGTGGTTTCAGCCATGTGCTAATTCCGAGAATAGCAACAACAACAACAAAACTAAACTTTTTTTTTTTTCCTGATAAATCTGTATGATAGTTTCTGCTTCATTTTTGACTTTCACATCACATTTATAGAAAGGGCTACAAAATAATTTGATGGCTTCATCCGCTTTTTTAAGGTCTTTTCTAAATCCTCCTTATTCACATTGTATCATCATTCTCTTTTGTCTCCCCGGTGCCATGAAGCGGCCTTGCTCAAGGCGTGGGGCTGCTGCTGTGCTACTCTCACAGGCTTCATGAAACCCTGCAGCTCTGCACGATTTGCAGTTTCACCTTATGAACCGATTTGCATTGGATTTGCATTATGATTTGGGATGTTGCTACAAGCCACAAAGGTGTTGATGGGTAGGGATGTCTGCTAGCGTGAAACAGGGAGAGACTTTATTTGAGTGTAGACAGTGTTACGGTCCATTAGCATGTAAGTTTCATGTTATGACAACTTTGCTTCATAAGCGAGTCATAACTGTAGGCATTTGGGTAACAAATACTCAGATAAAAACCACCCTCTGTATAGGAACGGAGTACACGGTTTTGATAAACACAGGACTCCGTAGCCAAAAAACATAGCTAAAGGCCTCTTTAGGTAAGCAGTTGTAATGGGATGAGAGAGAGCAAGAAAGTGATGATGGTAACAGATTATATATAACACACTGAATAAAATAGAAAACCACTGGTCCATTCCGACATGCATAAAGAAATGATTCAATTGAAAGCCTGACAAGGGATGAATTATTGACATAGTTTCAATGGTTTCCACACAATACTTATGAAAGGGAACAGAGCCCCTGTTGAAGAGGAAGCTGGCAGACTCCACGCTCATCCAGGGATGCGAGGGAACATCAGCGGGATTGGGGCAAACTGCAACCATAGCATTGCTTCTGCTCTATTCCTGACAAAGATGGCTCGTCCTGCCTGAATCTCACCAAGAGGAAACATCAAGTCAAACCAAAATTGAGGCACACTCCATACGTGTCTGGACTGTAGTCTGCACAAATGTCAAGGGCATAAAAATCAAGGAAAGAATGAGAAGCTGCTCAAACTCATGTTGCCCAAAGGGACACCACAAGGACACATGTGTGATTCTGAACCCAATCCTTCTGCTGTGAACATGGTATTCTGGGGATAGCAGGAGAAACCTGCATGGGGTTTGAGGATTAGATGGGAACAAGGGATCGATGTTAATTTCCCAACCTTTAAAAGGGGTGTACTCTGCGTGGAGGAGGATGTCCCTGCTTGTGGGAAATGCACATTGACATCTTCGGTCATCAGGTCTGCAATTTACTCTCAAATGGTTTAGGAACAAAAACGTTCTTTGTACTATATTTGCACCTTTTCTCCAAGTTTGGGATTGTTATTTAAAAAAAAAAAGCAAGAGGGCGCCTGGGTGGCTCAGTGGGTTAAGCCGCTGCCTTCCGCTCAGGTCATGATCTCAGGGTCCTGGAATCGAGTCCCGCATCGGGCTCTCTGCTCAGCAGGGAGCCTGCTTCCTCCTCTCTCTCTCTGCCTGCCTCTCTGCCTACTTGTGATCTCTCTCTGTCAAATAAATAAATAAAATCTTAAAAAAAAAAAAAAAAGCAAGGAAGGAGGTCATTTTCACTGAGCAGTCCGCAAATTTCCCCAAGATGCGGGGATGGAGTTACGGGGTAGTGCCACGGAGAGCTGCACTCAGGAGAGATACCGGCAGCTGCGGGGAGGGTGGCATCTGGGGAGGAAGGCAGAGGGGGCTAGAGAGACTAGACTGGAGGTCTGTGCTCTGACAGGGACAGTATGCAAAGTGGAAGACACATCTGAGATGCATTGAGGAGGGAGTCACTCAGGTTTGGAGAAAGGGAAGAGAAGATGATGAAGGTTTGGAGAAAGGGAGGAGAAGATGATGAAGGTTCCAAGCTTCACAGAGGGAATGATGTGAGGCCAGCAGTGAGTTGGGACCTTGGTGGAATGCGCTGGGGCAGGGAGATGATGGGTGCTATTTGGGCATCTTGCTCTGAGTGCAGTCTGCCTGTGACATTGGGCTCCCCGCTGATCTCCAAGCCATCAATCAACGGGGTTCATCTTCCCAGAGGTGGAGTTGGAGATCTTAGTGTGACATTTTCCTTGAGCGACCAGGAAGCAATGAAATAGGATCTAGAACCAGGAAGAAAGATCACAGTAAGCAGCATGGATTTGGGAGTTATGCACTTGGAAGCTAAGAGAACAACAGAGATTAGTGAGGGAGAGCATGGGAGAGAGAAAGGAGGCTTTGAAGAAGGTCGAGGGGAAGAAGGCTGTGAAGGAGGCAGAGAAAGTGTGGCTAGAGAGGTAGGAGGGAAACCAGTCTGATTATTAAGTAATGTGAACATGGACCCCATATTTTCCTCTGCCCTACTGAGAAAAAAATCTACCAAATCACAAGGGTTTCCCTCTTACTTTCTGACATTCTGGCTTCTTCTTCTTCTTCTTTTTTTTTTTCCATTACATATATACTAACCCTTAAGGCTAAAGTAGACCCCACCCCACAGTACACCCACAATCTGCTTAATTCCCTCTTGCTCAGTTTTGATAAATATTCAAGTCAAGCAATTACCAGAAGGGAGACATGTGTCGTTATTAAGGTCCTGGAGTCTCAACTTCCTGAGTTCAAATCCCAGCTTCATCATTTACCAGTCATATGACCTTGGGAAAGTTACTAAACCAGTCTGTACCTCAGTTTCCTCATCTGTAAAATGGGCATAATAATAGATTCCCCTGCTAGATATGTTATGAGGGTTAAAGGTATTAATATTTGATAACTACTTGGAATAGTGGCTGGCACAATATAAACGTATGTGCTATTAAATAAACTTGAACCTAAGCGGGCTGTTAACCCTACACGGTCCAGACACAGATATCTAATAGCCCTTGCTCTTTTGTGAGCAATAAACAAGTTATACTTTCACCAAGCTACTTCCTGTAGGCCAGAAACTTTTGATGTCCAGAGGCCAGTTTAAACACCTCTTTATTGACAGATTGGAGCCCAATCTGTTGATCTTAGGAATCCCAAATTTCTCTCATACACTGAAGATGACCCCAAAGTGCTGGCTGGAGGAGGAGTAAGGAAAGTCTGAACCCCAGGTGGCACTGTGCTCCTGGACATTATTTCGGGCCCTGTCTCAGCTCCCAGTAGTTTAGTACAGCAGGGCTTCTCCGACCTTACTGTGCACACTCAGGACCTGAAGATGCTTATTCTGCTGCAGCATGGATGAAACTCAAGGACATTGTGCTAGGTGAAATAAGCCAGTTTCCCAAGGACAAATACTGTGTGATTCCACTATATGAGGTCCCTGGAGTACTTAAATTCATAGAGACAGACACGGGGAAGGGGGTGGGGAGCTGCTGTTTAATGGTTACAGAGTTCAGTTTTGCAAGATGCTGAGGTCTGTGGACAGATGCTGGTGATGTCTGTAGAGCAATGTAAAAGTCACTAAACTGTACTCTTAAAAATGGTGAAGATGAGGAGTGCCTGGCTGGCTCAGTTGGAAGAATGTGTGACTCTTGATCTCAGGGTTGTGGGTTTGAGCCCCACAGTGGGTGCAGAGATTACTTAAAAAAAAAAAAAAAAAAACCTTAAAAAATTGTTAAATGGGCTACCTGGGTGGCTTGGTTTGTTAAGGGTCTGACTCTTGATCTCTGCTCACGTCTTGATCTCAGGGTCATGAGTTCAAGTACTGCACTGAGTTCCATGCTGAGTGTGGAAATGACTTAAAAAGAAAAAAAAATAAGGAAAAAAAAAATCTCTTTTCATGCCCAGCGCAGCCATGCCTCATGGTCCCAAGAAGCATCGGAAGCGTGTAGCAACTCCAAAGCATCTGATGCTGGATAAACTGACCGGTGTGTTCACTCTCGCCCATCTACTGGTCCCCATAAGCTGAGAGAGTGTCTCCCTTTCATCATTTTCCTAAGACTTAAGTATCCCCTAACAGGAGATGAAGTAAAGAAGATCTGTATGCAGTGTTTTATTAAGATTGATGGTAGGTCCAAAATAATATTACCTACCCTGCTGGTTTTATGGATGTCATCAGCATTGACACGACCGGGGAGAATTTCCGTCTGATCTATGACACCAAGGACCGCTTTGCTGTTCATCGGATTGCACTCGAAGGAGGCCAAGTATAAGTCATGCAGTGTGAGAAAGATCTTTGTGGGAATGAAAGGAATCCCTCATCTGGTGACTCTTACAATCCACTATCCTGATCCCCTCATCAAGGTAAATGACACCATTCAGATTGATTTGGAGACCAGAAAGATTACTGATTCCATCAAGTCTGACACTGGTAATCTGTGTAGGGTGACTGGGGGTGCTATCCTGGGGAGAACTGGTGCGATCACCAACAAAGCGAGACACCCTGGTTCATTTGATATGGTTCATGTGAAAGATGCCAGTGGCAACAGCTTTGTCACTTGACGCTCCAACATTTTTGTTAATGGCAAAGGCAACAAGCCATGGATTTCTCATCCCTGTGAAAAGGGTATCCACCTCACCATTGCTGAAGAGAGACAAGAGACTGACAGCCAAACAGAGCAGCAGGTAGTATGGTCCCTAGGTGACGTGATTGGAAGTCTCTATACCTAATTAAAGGTCATACGGCATGAAGAAAAAAAAAAAAAGAAAGAAAGAAAGTAAAATTTAAAAAAATAAGTAAAATGGTTAAGATGATAAATTTTACATGCGTATTTTACCACAACTAAATTTTTAAAAATGCAGATTCTGATTCATTAGTTCAGGAGCAGAGCCCAAGATGCTAATTTCTATGAGACTCCCAGGTGTTGCTGACACCATCTGACCACACTTTGTGCCGAGATCATACTTTGAGTCGCAAGCTACTACAAAGCTGAGCTAGGTCCCTTTAGTTCTTTTTTCTTTTTTTTTTTAAACGAAGCCCAACACCTGCTTTGCATTAAAGCTATAGTAACTGCTTGAAAGAAATAGAATTGGACTCTAAGCCCTTTGAGAACCCTGGCCTCTTCATTCTACACTCAGAGAAGCTGCCAGCAAAGCCTCCATCCAGCAGACACAATCAAGCAAAATACGTCTATAGCCAGAATTATTTTCTGGTCCCCTGGGGTTGGCCTACTCACTAGAAAATTATCTCCAGCCCAATAGTTCATCTGGCCAGTTACAGGGCATGGTTCTTACAATGGGTTTCAGCCTGCAGCGTTTCTTCAGCTAACCCACGAGCATAGGGACCCCCCCGAGATATTCGCTGCTCATCTCTAGGTTGTAGATCGGTAGCTGGTATGTAGTAGGTGTTCAGTAAATATTTGTTGAACGAAAGTAGCTAACGCATACATAGTGCTTATAAAACAATGTTCTGAGAATTTTATATGGTAGATTATATTTTCCAAAAAAGGCCGTAAATGATCTCCCATCCTACATGTTTTTCTTATACTGGGACTGTGATAGTCCTCTGAGGAGTGAGGTTTATGTCCCCCCACCCCTTGAACCTGGGTGAGCTCAGTATGGATCAAATGGACACTTGAAGAGAAAAGCAAAGGACTATTTGCACAAGTCCATGTATGCTTTATCACTGGAGAAAAGATCTTTCTCGAATTGGAGTGTAGCTTCTTCCTATATCCGTCTGTGATCATCCAGGGCTACACAACAGCTACCTCTCGGGTCTCCTTCGGTGGATTCCCAATGCTTTATTCTCTTGGATCTGTGGGTTCACTGGGGGTTGACTGAACCAGACTGTACCCAGCTGGCGTGGTTTGGTTTGGCTGCACACAATTGTCATCCTTCTCTAGACCCAGTGGGCTAGCTTAGGTATGTTCTCCTGGCAATGGCAAAGGCTCAAGAGATGAAGCCAAATCACACAATGGCTTTTCAGTCCTCCCCTAGCATCACATCTGCTTATATCCCAGCAGTTAAAATGAATCTCACAACCGAACCCCAGTCAAGAGCTGGAGAAGAGAGTAAATATTTTTAATAATAGTCCCACCCCGTTCCAAATGTTGACCACATATTTTGAGGTCTTAGGAATGTATGTAACCATTCCCTCATTCCCTTCAATACCCAAGCACATGGTTTCCAAACACTGCCTGCTGCTCCAACGTATAAATATGTCGGAACGTTATTTTACTCCTCAGGGGTCAAACGTGGAGCTTGTTTCCTATTATTGCTGGTGTAATTAATATATTACAATAAACATCTATGCACCTAAGTCTTGGCTCATATCTCCTGATTATTTTCTTACAACAAATTCCTAAAAGTGAAATTTGTTACCAGAGGGACTCAAAATTTTAAGGCTGAGGACAGAGTACTAATGGCAGAGAGCTTTGTTTGAACTCCCTCCTGGATGGATCACACACCGACTGGTCTATATACATGAAACTTATCTGCTAAGGAAACTCTTCATTGCAAATCACAGAAATGACTTTTAGCCTCAAGTGAGTTTGGGTAGCAAAAGCCAGTTTGGCCCAGGATCCAGCAAAACAGAACACTTAAGTTTACCAGGGAGAGGACCTTCATACGGAGAACTGTAGTTTGAGTCAACAAGTACTTATTTTGCAAAACACTATGGGAGGACCAAGCAAGGTTCCTGTCTTTGAGAAACATTTATTTTTTGTAGCAGAATTCAATCACTGAACCATACTTAGGAGTAAGGCATATTACATTTGTTAAAAAATTAGGGGTGCCTGGGTGGCTCAGTGGGTTAAGCCTCTGCCTTCAGCTCAAGTCATGATCTTAGGGTTCTGGGATTGAGCCCCGAATCGGGCTCTCTGCTCTGTGGGGAGCCTGCATCTCTGCCTGCCTCTCTGCCTGCTTGTGATCTCTCTGGCAAAAGAATAAATAAAAAAATTTAAAAAGAGTTAAATTAAGGGCACCTGGCTGGTTTAGTTAGTAGAGCACCTGACTCTGGATCTTGGGTCATGAGTTTGATGTTGGATGCAGAGATTAGAAAAAATAAAAAAAGAAAGAAAATAAATAAATAATTAGATTTAAGTTCTGGGCTCTCACCGGGCTCTCATTGGGCTGGTGGAGAGTCAAATGTCAACTTGAGAGGCAACACACACACACACACATACACACGCACACACTCTCTCGAGTTGTATAATGAACATCTGCAGGAGTTATACCACAGACCACGTGGAGGGTTGGGAAGGGTTGTCATCATGAGTGCAATGCATCCACCCCATCCCACTTAGGCTGTACAAGGGCGTGGAGGATCATGCAGGCAGAACAATGGAGATAGGCCCGTCGCTGGTGGGTGTGCTCCCTGTTGCTGTTGCTCTTTGCCCATGTTCCCTGAAGGCGGGTATCCCTGTGCGTGGTTGCGAGGGTAGATCCAGTTCCTCTGGACACAGCTCAACCATGAGGAATTTTCTGGACACTGTCAAGGTGAAACACTTAAAGCCCAGTCCTCAGGGGTACCCACACAGCCATCTCTATCCCTGGTCCTGCTCCTCCCTCAAGAAGCTATGTTAGGGTGTGTTGGGGGGAGGGGATGTGTGAAATAGATCAGGGGGATTAAAGAGCACTTGTATCATGATGAGCCCTGAGTAGTGTATAGAATTGTTGAATCACTGTATTGTACACCTGAAACTAATATAACTCTACTGGAATTCAGATCGAAAATTTAGTAAAATTAAAAAAAACAGAAGGTATGTTAGAAGAGGCCCATGTTCTAGAGACCTATAGGACATCCACGCTCCCTTTCACTTTTGAAGCTCGTGGCCACCATCTTCTTCCCCTCAATCCTTCAGGTAAATCACCCGTGGCAGGGGCCGGAAACTCAGATGCTCACAAGAATAGGCAGGTACTAAATGGATGACGGTCGTCCTGTAAGGTCTTGGGGAGTGGTGGTTACTGTGGTAAACTGGAAAGTATGTGATCTGTCTTATGGGAACCAGAATAACTCAGATCCTGCCAATTTTTGCCAAGGGACTATAGGGACCCAGAGATGCTAAATCTGTTATTATTATTATTATTTTTTTAAAGAACCCAGAAATTTAGATTCTCATGGGAAATTGCCTCCTTTTTGAAAATTGCAACTAATATTTTAAATTCATGTAAAATACTTCCAGGCCAGATAAAAAGATATCCCAAGCCATCAATTTTAACTTGTGGCCTAAACCTCAGAAAACAAAGGGGAAGGCCATCCCACCAGGCAGTTTCTCTTTTTCCCACAGAAAACACACAAAAAGACTCGTTAACTCTCCTTGGGGCCAAGGGAAGTCAGACTTCCAGGACACAAAGACTCAGCTACCTTCTCTCAGGGGAGGGAGACAAGAGGGGGTGGAGTAAATACTTTTCATTCTTTCTGGAGCAGCCACAGAGAAACAAATCCTTTCTCAGCCCATGTGGTTGATGGAGCACATTACAGTCTTCATATTTGGATGGCTATTAGCTGGACAGTCAGACGCAAATAACTACGTGTAATAATTACATGGTAGCATTCAGACAGGCCCAGTGCATGAGCCTGCCAGACTCCGGGTGTGGAATCTGCAAATGCCTGGAGGTGGGTGTGCACGGCCATGGTGGAGGGTCACCAGATGAAGCTGGATGGGAGACTGGGGGCCAGTCTGAGCCTGGAGGGCTTCACTTAAGTGTCAGACTAAGACACACTTGGATCTTATTCCTTAGGAACGAAGGGCCAGTTAAGACTTTCTGTGAGGGGTGTGGTGTGACCAAGGCTGCCATTTTGAGTGTTGTTTTGGAGATCGATGCTTGTGTTAAGGTGGATGAGGAGGGGAAAGAAGCGGATGGGTGTGGGAAGACCTGTTCAGAAGCTATGGAAACTGTCTAGGTATGAGTGAAGGGCCGATGCAGGTGTGGGTAGGGAGAAAGGAAGGAGCTGTCATGGGCCCTGTTACAGAATTGACAGGAAGTGAGGCACCAGGGAGGGGAAGCAATCAAGATCACAATCTGGGCAGCGATGCTCTCCCTTCCTCTTTCAGGCCCCTCAGGAGGACGAAGGGGAGAAAACAACCATTTCAGAGGAAGAGGTGTATAAATTTCCATGCCCACATGAGCCAAAGCATATAGAATGGCCCTCGTCCTCCCCCTTCCCAGCTGACCACGTTTTAGAATTATGTAGTTCTGACATGCACACTTGTTCACATGGAAACATCTCTGACATCAGGATGCATCTGACAACTGATGGCGGGCCAGAGTTTGATAGGTGTCTGCAGGATGATGGGCTGGATTACAATCCTGCAAAATCCCTATGTTACAGTCCTAACCTCCAGTACATCAGAATGTGTCTGTGTTTGGAGACAGGATCTTTAAAGGGATGATAGAGTTAAATGAGGACTTCATTGTGGGCCATCATTCAGTATGACTGGTGTCCTTACATGAGGAAGAGAGTAGGACGAAGACAAGCATGAAGGGAAGAGCTGGTGAAGGCCCACAGAGAAGACAGCCATCTACTAACCAAGGAGAGTGGCCAACAAGGACTGGCTCAGTTGCTGTCTTATGTTTGAACTTTGAGCTTTGGGGCCGTGAGACAATATTTCTCTGTGGTGTGAGTCACTCAGTCTGCTAGGCAGCCCTAGCAAACTAACACAGTGAGTATTTTTCTTTCTTGATGGAACACGACATGGTGGTGTGTCTCAGCATTGGTACAATCTTGGAGTCTATGAATTAGTGTCCCTCTGTGACTTACTGTCCCCATGCATATATGCTTTGCTCTGATTGGGCTAACTATGTAATTTTCACCATTCAAACTGGGATCAATTTAAGAGTGACAAAGGGAGGAAATGCTACTCATAATCCTGCAGAGATGACAGGGTAGGTTGGCACTGTCCTAGACCGATATTTCTAATGCTCTGCCCTGCTTGCAAGAACGTCTTGAGAAGGGCATGGCCTTCGTGTCAGAGGGACTTCATTCCTGGAGTTCTCTCTGGGGGCCATGCCCGGGGCCACCATTGCCCCAAATAAGAGCACCAATGATATTACCAACAGAAACAGGAAAGCCAGGCATTCTTTGGTGACACATTTAGCTCTGGACACATATAGAAGATTGTATCTTAGAATATCTTGGTGACATGATTGGACAAATTCCCCAAAGGCCTTGAAGTCTCAAGTGCATCTTTCTCAACTGATCTGCCACAATAAGGGAAATTCCCACAGGGCTTCCTCTTTTTTTTTTTTTTTTTTGAGTTAATGCCTCAAAAAGTCATAAAAATGCAAAAGCAAAAAAATTACTTATGAAAAGTGACAATACACTGAACTATTAAAACTTCACTTCCGAGGGCTCATTGGAGAAAACCATTTACTGAGTGCGAACCATGCATTTCATAGCCATCGTCTCATTTAATTCTTACAACAAACCCAATGGGATTAAAGAATACTATTGCGTTTCTTCAAACAGGAACATTTGGTCTCAGAGAGATGAAGGGACCTGTCCAAGGCCACACAGCCTATTGCAATGTAGAGCTAGGATTTGCATGTGGGTTCATAAACTCCAAAGCTGGTTCTCTTCTCCTCTGCTGTCTGATATTCTTTTTATCTCAACTAATTTCTGTATGTTTAATATTTTATGTAAATATTATATATTTACAATATATAATTGCAAATATTTTATGTATTTATCTGATTTAGTACTTCATGATAAATAAAGGCTGGGAGGTGAAGTAGAAAACCAAATGCGATACATTGAAAATGAGAGATGAAGAAACACGTTTCCTGGCTTGCCTAATGCTGGCTCTATATGTCCAGGGCTGTATTTCCTAGAACCTAGTTCTAATACTATTATTTGGTATTGAATTGAAGAAGACAGGCAATAGTCCTCACATTTTCCTTTCCTTTCAGAAGGCAATTATCTTATATTTAGTGGTTTAAATTTTATTAGGGTTGTGAGAGGCCCAGAAAAAGACATGCAGTGTATTAATCAATCACTTTATTACAGCTTCAGTTTATAAAACTGGATGGGATTTTTTTTTTTCTCTTATACCCATGCTCTAGTGAAGCAATGTTTTTGTTCTATTTAAGCAAAAAATCACTCTAACACATTTTCAGAGCTACAGATGCTGATAATAAAATGCTAGGGTGGAAATCAAAATAGATATCTGGAGGTGCAAACTATGGGTTTTTCTACAGCAAAGTAAATCTCTCATTACCCTGCATATTGACTCTGGAGTAAATCTGTCAAATGTCCATTGTATCACATGCATTATATTGTTCTGCACTTCCTAACTTACTTAGGTTTAAGAATCCTTCAACTTTACATTTAGGGTCCTCCCTCTTGCTCACTCAATTTTGCTTTTAAGAAAATATTTATTGTGGGGCACCTGACTATAGAACATGCGACACTTGGTCTTGGAGTCCTGAGTTCAAGCCCCACGTTGGGAATAGAATTTACTTAAAACAACAACAACAACAAAACTTAATGAAAAAGCAGTCCCACCTTGCTCATTCTTCAGTGACCATATTGAAAGAGACAAGGACAAGATTTCAGTGGAGACAATAGAAGCATTCTGGTTGTTAAAGTCTGTATATTAATACTAGTTACAAATAAAGATAAATTATGCCACATTCTGTAGAGGGGAGGGGGCAGAGGGAAAGGGAGAGAAAGACTCTTAAGGAGGCTCCATGCCCAATGTGGAGCCTGACATGGGACTCCATCTCACAATTCTGAGATCAAGACCTGAACCCAAATCATGAGTCAAATGCTTAACCAACTGAGCCACCCAGGTGCCCCAAATGATGCCACTCCTGAGTTGTCTTCTCCTCCAGGAATCTAGGTTGAGTCCAGGGCACTAATACTTGATGGAAACACTGACAATTCCCATCCACTCTCAGACCCTTGGTATTCCAGCGTAAAACTGATGGTGTGATGGGTACTCTATAAATAGCCAACAATGCTGCTGAATGGGAAGGAGGGAAGGAGCGAAGAGGGAAGGAAAGAAGGAAGGAAGGAAAGAAATATTTTCTGGAGGAGTCTAATTTTCATTTATAATAGCTATAATAAAACCTAGAGAAGTAAAACCCAAACCAGATTTGCTTAAAAGTCCAGGCAACTTTGAATCACCGAGGGCTTGATTATAGCTCATGTAGTACTCGGGTCCCATTCCTACTTCCCCTAATTTCTTCCTTCCTGTGGGGCACATCATTGCTCATTAGCACCTTCACCAGATGGTAGGCTATGAGAAGTGAAACTCAATTCAGTAATTTATTTCTTGGTGTTTCAGCAGCTCTTGAATCTCCCGGGGAGGGAGAAGGCTAAAATTAATGGCCAGAATTAGTTACTTGGACTATCTCAGGTTTCCACATATATATTTTTTTGTTGGCTAGGTGGGTTACTGAGAGATGGATTTTTTTTTTTTTTTATTATTTATTTGACAGAGAGAAATCACAAGTAGACTGAGAGGCAGGCAGAGAGAGAGAGAGAGGGAAGCAGGCTCTCCGCGGAGCAGAGAGCCCGATGCGGGACTCGATCCCAGGACGCTGAGATCATGACCTGAGCCGAAGGCAGCGGCTTAACCCACTGAGCCACCCAGGCGCCCCGAGAGATGGATCTTATGAAGAGAGTTTTTCTATTTTAAATGACTTGAGAGAAGTGGGACCTGGTCAAGGTAAGAGAAGGCTGGTGTCAAAGAGGAAATGGCAGAGAACAAGAATTGACATTGGTGCACCATTAAGGCGATGATCAACAAAACTAAACTAAAAGGCCACTTACGGAATGGGAGAAGATACTTACATGTGATAAATCTTATAAGAGGTTGAGATCCAAAATATATATGGAACTCATATAACTCAATAACAAAGAAATAAACAACTGGATTTTAAAAAATGGCAGAGGATCTGACCAGGTATTTTTTTTAAAGAAGACAGATGGCTGACAGATATATGAAGGAATGCTCAACCTCATTGATCATCAGGGAAATGGAAATCAAAACCACAATGAGATATCATCTTGGTTGAATGGCTATTACCCACCCTTCTGCAAAAGTCAGAAAAGCCGAGAGATAACAAGTGTTGGCAAGGATGTAAGAAAAGGGAACCCTCACGCACTGTGGGTAGGAATGATTCACACACCCACTATGGAAAACAATATGGCGATATCTCAAGAAATTAAAAATAGAATTACTATACAATTTAGCAATTCCACTACTGGGTATTAATCTGAAGAAAAAGGAAAAACTAATTCTAAAAGATATATATGTACCCCTATGTTTTTGCCTATGTGTACACATACCCCTATGTGTATGCCTAGGTATAGCATTATTTACAATATCCAAGATACAGAAAGTAACCTAAGTATCCATGGACAGATGAATGGATAAAGAAGATGTGAGCTATATATACACAATGGAATATTACTCAGCCACGAAAAAGAATAGAATCTCACCATTTGCAACAGTAAGGACAGCTATAGAGGATTTTATGCTAAGTGAAATGAGTCAGACAGAGAAAGACAAGTACCATATGATTTCATTTATCTGTGAAGTTTAAAAAAAAATAAAAATTAAAAATGACCAAAATAAAATAGTCACAGACCTTTATATACAAAGAACAAACTGGTGGTTGTCAGAGGAGTAGGGGGGGGGGCAGTAAAACAAATGAAGGGAATTAAGAGGTACAAAGTTTCAGTTATAAAATAAATAAATCACAGGGATGTAATGTACAGTACAGGGAACATAGTCAATCATATTGTAATAACTCTGTCTAGTGACAGTGGTAACTAGAACTTTCATAGTAATCATTTTATAATATATAAAAATATCAAATCACTATCTTATACACCTGAAATTAATACAATATAGTATGTTAGTTATAATTAAATAGAAAACCCAAAAGATTTGATTTTGGGTTCTCCTGTTCAACTTCTACTGCAAAGACTTAGGTCAGTTTGGAAAATCTATGGCAGATTTGCACCAGAGCTCTCAAAGTTTACCTCATTTTTCTTCATGTCTTTGTTTTAGTCATTCAACAACTGGTGGGTTTCACAGAGAGAGGTGGGTAGTAAGGGGCTTTAAAATCAAAAGAAAATGATGGAGGCAAATATTACATTTTAGACTTCTGGGTTTTAAAGTATTCTTTCCTCTCCAAAGAAAATCAGTCTGCCGAAATAGATCTGTTGAGTATTAGATTTTAGTGAAATTATAGTATTAATTCTGGGATTCAGTTTCCCATTTTTGTAAAAAGATGAGCTTGGCCTCTTTAACTTTGATATCTTGTTGGGGTACAGTTGTGTGTGCATAATTTTTATTAGCTTTGTAGGGGAAATGGGGGGAGATGATGTGTTCAAAGATGGGACAAATTAAACCTTTTTTTTCTTGTCACCTTCAATTTGTTGCCACAGGAAACTTAAAGGAAAAAGAAAAAAAGACTAGGAATCTGGGCAAATGGAAAAAGGCACATTTCCCCCATTCACCTGTCTTCACCTTCAGTTACCCCTATGTGCACTTACATCCAATTAGCTTGCTCCAGGTTTGGAAAACCAGCTTCCTCTTTGGTCCTCCTCACGGTCAGTTACCAGTGGTCTCTGGAATTCAGTCCTTGGCTTCAGACCATCTTGCCTTTATTCAACTAAGCCCCAGGTTGATGTTTACCCTGGTCACTTGAGAAATAGGTTCTTGGCTTCTGGGGAAGAAAGCATTTGGCTTCTCAGAAAATAAGGGTTTCACCAGTTTGGGAAGATTCTCGAAAAGACAGGTGGGAGGGTTGGGGAGAAAGGGGTGGGAAACTCTGGACAGGGACCTATGCTCAGAGGGGTCGGCTGCTTTTCCCTTATCCCCAGGACAAATTGTGATTAGAAATCTCAGCCTATTACTCTGATAGAAAATAAACAACAATTTTGTTTTATTTATTTATTTAAAAGATTTTATTTATTTATTTAAAGAGAGAGATCACAAGTAGGCAGAGAGGCAGGCAGAGAGAGAGAGAGAGGGAAGCAGGCTCCCTGCTGAGCAGAGAGCCCGATGTGGGACTTGATCCCAGGACCCTGAGATCATGACCTGAGCTGAAGGCAGCGGCTTAACCCACTGAGCCACCCAGGCGCCCCTATTTTATTTTATTTTTAAAAAAGATTTTATTTGACAGAGATCACGAGTAGGCAGAGGCAGGCAGAGAGAGAGAGAGAGAGAGGCAGGCTCTCTGCTGAGCAGAGAGCCCGATGCGAGGCTCGATTCCAGGACCCTGGGGTCATGACCTGAGCCAAAGGCAGAGGCTTCTGCCTTTGGTGCCCTAAAAAACAATTTTAAAAACAACTCACAAGGGGCACGAGGATGGCTCAGTGGGTTAAGGGTTTGCCTTTGGCTCAGGTCATGATCTCCGTGTTGCGGGACTGAGTCCTGTGTCAGGCTCCCTGTTCAGCTGGGAGTCTGCTTCTCCCTCTCCTTCTGACTCTGCCCCTTACTCGTGTTCCTTCCCCTCCTCTCTCTAAGAGATAAATAAAATCTTAAAAAAAAAAAAAAAAGAACTCACTAATTTTTATTTTAAGTTTCCATTCTTAAATGGAATGGAGTGGCAGAAGCTTATTTTAAATCAAGGTTTCACCTTTCCTCTCAGGACTCACGTATTGTCAAGGCATTGGAGGGGATCATTGAGTTCTTGGTCATCTCTTACTCAGGTCACCCCAAGACACCAAATTGCCCCCCTGGGTCTTATGCTTGGCACAGAGGCCTCATTCTGTTGTTTCTGTGTCTTCCCAAGGAGCGGAAATCTCGTGGGGCTGGCTCTCCCTGGACACACCACAGAGCCTTTCCTCTAGGGTGTCTGGCTACCTTTGTGGGGTATAAGCGGACGGAGGACGCCCAGCTTTCAGGGTTTACATACCTCTTTCAGGTTGTGCTGCCTCCCTGGGGTTCTGCGAGCAAGCAGGACAGAGGGCTTCTCCCTGCAGACTTGCACGTCCTTCCTCTCTCTAGCCCTGAGGAAATCTTCCCTCAAACATCACGTCTGTCTAACATTTTGCTTCTACAAACATTTGGTTGGCTTCTGGCCTCCTGGAGTTTAAGTAGTGAGTCACCTTTGTTTCTGCTCTGCTCAGGCACATCCCTCCCCTGGGACAGTGAGCTCACAGCTGCGTAACAGGCCTGAATTGGCGGGAAGGGGAGGGATGGGCAGAAAACTAGACTAGGTGGGGAAAGAGCGCTAGCCTGGAAATATTAACTCAATCTGATAGCACAGTAATTCACTTCTCCAAGACAGGGCACCTAGGAAAGAGGGACCAAGCATCTTTATCTTTGTACGAATCCCTAGTGAATTCCAGGACAAAGTAAACCAGACCCAGTAGAGGCTGGTTCTTTACAAAGGAAACCCTGAATCCCAAAGAGGTCAAAATTGTACCCGCTGCCTTAGGGAATGGGATGAAGGGAGTCCCTGGTCTCTGGGGGAGTTGCCAACCCAACTGCCACTCTCCTGGTGCCAGCTGGGTCCCCTGGGATGGAGCCTGCTGGGTGTGCAGAGCCCAGGCCCCTCTGTGCGCCAGAGGAGTGGTGGGGGTTGGGGGCTGTTGCAGAGCACCACAGATCTGCATTTAATAAGCGCTCCCTACCAGTTTTTTATGATCTTGGTGACAGGTTTATTACATTGAGGATAGGAAATTTTCAGTGGGACACGAGCTCTCCTGGGGGAAAGGTCCCACAGTAGTACACCAAAAAACAACTGACTGGATGAATTAGAATGTGCTGGAATTCCATTCCATAAAGCCCCTGTCGGCAGCCGTGGCAGCGCCCGCACCGCCTGCATCGGGCTATCCGTTAGGTATTTTGTTAAACAGAATCACTGGAGTTCTGTACATTTATTTAAATATAAACTACAGTAAGACAAAATAAACATAAATTTTAAAGCTGAACGAATAAATATGACTCCTATAACAAGTGTCTTTGCTTTTGGCTGGGAAGACAGCCAAGCGATATGTGCTTTGGATTAATTTTTTAAGGGAAAACAAATTAATTACTTAGTAAATATAGTTTGCTAGACAAGATCCCTCAAAACGTGGGAGAATATTGATAAAGAATAGTTATTAGTGATTCAAGTGAAGTCTATTTATTATTTAAAAGTTGGTTACTTTAGCACAAGGGACAAATATTTGCCTTTTTAGGTTGGCCTGAAAAGTATTGATATATTTGAATAAAGATTAGGCTGACAATTAATCAGTGTTAACATCCAAAGTTGGCTTGAAGCTGGAATTAACTGAAGTCCCTGAACTCTGATGCAGGTTGGAAATCCTGGGCCCCACAGAAATCTCTGAAAGGTTTAGGAGTGCAACGCTAGTATGTCTTTCTGGCTGGTATTGGGTTTGTCCTCAGCCTCTCAACAAGCCCAGGGGTTGGCACTACTCAGGTACCTCACCATCAGATCTTCCCTAAATGTTTCTGGTGTATTTAAGGAAGCACATCTTCCTGGGTGAGACTGCTTTTCTGAATTCTCCTGAAAGACCACTTCAAAGTTGTTTTCAACCGGCAGCAGAACCTGAGAATGCCAACCTGGGGCTCCACTCGTTTTTATACAAAGATCCTGGGACCCACCAAGGGACAGTGATTCCCTGTGAAGGCAGGAAGCAATGAGCTACAGGGCTTTTGCATCCTGTAGGTGGAAGGGTTCCCCTTTTCCATCCCCCCTCGATTTACTGATCTGGGAATAGGGTGAATAGAGTGCTTGGTCCCATTTATTCTGGAGCAAGGTTTGTCATCCATGTCTCCTGAATTAAATCCAAATCAAAATCTGTTTCATTATCCATCCTTTCTTTCTTCCTTCTTTTCTTCCTCCTTAAGATTTTATTTATTTGAGAGGAGAGAGAAAGAGAGAGAGAACAAGAGTGGAGAGGAGCACAGAGGCAGAGGGAGAAGCAGTCTCCTTGCCAAGCAGGGAGCCTCATACAAGGCTCCATCCCAGGACCCCAAGACAGACCTGAGCCAAAGGCAGACACTTAACCAACTGAGCCACCCAGGAGCGCCTTCATTATGGTTTCCTAAACCAAGTTCCTCAGAACATTCGTTCTGTATGATACTAACAGATGTCTCCCACCTCCCAGAAGAGCCTCTGTGGTCAAAGGCTGGTTGCTACAAATTTAAACAGACTGCTTTTTTCTCCTACAAGAACTCTCAGACCTCTAATATATTCATATACATTGGAAATCTCTAAGAGGAAAATAGGTCATCTTATGTTAGAACATTTCATGATTTTATATATACACTGCCTGTGTTTTCCCTCTGAGAGTTTATGGGAGTGCTGGCAAGAAATAGTTTGCTATGTTAAACACGATTTGTTGGACAAACTGAGGAGCCCGGTCTGTCAGTTCCAGAGAGAGAATTTTTCATGCAGAGAGCTGGGGAGAATGGGAAGTTGAGGAAAAGAGGGACTTGTATCCAGTTTTAAGTGCTCTTCCCCTTCAGCTTCCCTTTCTGCCTGCTGTTTGCTGTTTTCAGTGAATCCTACTTGGAACTTGGGGGCTGGAAAAGCTGAACTGTGAGTAAGGTGCACAGTTTAAGGAGGCACTCCCTTTCGGTGTTGTCAAATGCTGACCCTGCACTTACCTGAAGCCAAGAGGAAGTGCTTCCTTAAATCATGCACTCCAAGTTCCTGGCCCTGTCCTTGGGATGAGTGATATGTATAGTGGAGTGTGGAGTGTGGTCCCCAGAGAAATAGGTTCCCTGGGATGGGGTAACTCTGGATGTGCTGACTGACTCAATCACACTCTGGTTGAATAAAAATAAATCAGGTGATCAGGCCAGTTGTGTGCGACATGAGCGCTGGAGAAGTCATGATGGTGGGAGGTTGCCAAGAGAACAGGCAGGTCTAGGGGACAGAATATCATCTACAAGAACTGGCCTGGGCCGGGGGGTACCTGGGTGGCTCAGTGGGTTGAAGCCTCTGCCTTCAGCTCAGGTCATGATTCCAGGGTCCTGGGATTGAGCCCCACATGGGGCTCTCTGCTCAGCAGGGGGCCTGTTTCCCTTCCTCTCTCTGCCTGCCTCTCTGCCTACTTGTGATCTCTGTCTGTCAAACAAATAAATAAATTAAAAAAAAAAAAAAAAGAACTGGCATCGATTTTGTTTTGCGTTGTTTTTTTGGCATATGTTGTTTTTTAAAGAAGATTTTTATTACTATTATTTTTTAAATTATCTCTACACCCAATGTCAGGCTCGAACCTCTAAACCCTGGTATCAAGAGTTGCATGCTCCACCGACTGAGCCTGCCAGGCGCCCCAAGAATGTACATCATTTTAAGAAGTGCCCTAGGGGCGCCTGGGTGGCTCAGTGGGTTAAGCTGCTGCCTTTGGCTCGGGTCATGTTCTCAGGTTCCTGGGATCGAGTCCCACATTGGGCTCTCTGCTCGGCAGGGAACCTGCTTCCCTCTCTCTCTCTCTGCCTGCCTCTCTGTCTACTGTGATCTCTGTCAAATAAATAAATAAAATCTTTAAAAGAAAAAAAAAAAGAAGTGTCCTATGTGTGGCTCAGAAAACCCATGAGCTGAAAGGGAATGGGAAACTGAATGCCTGAATATCAGGAAAGGCGCTGGGCTAAAGGACAGAATGACTGTGTGAGGTGGGAAGGAAAAGCAGGTGAGAGCAGACTTCGGGATGTGCATGGATCTGCACAGAAGAGACCCAGGGTTTAAGAAGCGACTTCTATGCTTTTAATATGGGGAATCTCCTCTACGGCTTACATGATTCGGAAGTGGGCTCTGTGTATAGATTTTATGAGATAACCTCAAAGGTTTATTTTTATAAACCAGAATTTAGCACTTTGCGTTTGCAAAGCAATTAATAGTGTATGTGTTAGTTAATATCCCATTTTTGGTTCAAGAGCAATATTTTGTTACTTAAAAATTAATAGCAATATCACAAAGGGCTTATAAAAAGAGATACATTACTCCAATAGGCAATTCCATATAATGCTAAGTTTTTATTTGCCATTACTTTAATTACTTAGATATTATTTTATATGTTTTCATTATTTTAAAGTGCCTTGGGAGTATGAAAGATGTCTTTCAGATAATGTATTCCGTTTTAGCCAGAACGGCCTAATCATAAGTAGCTGTAGATTAATGCATTTATCACTTAAAATTTCTTTTTAATGTTCTGTAAGCAAGTGAAATTGATGTCTCAGAGAAGACTGATACCTCCCATGCCACGGAACTCCTCTGCAGCGAATATTTCTTCATTAGATTATGAATATTCCTTAGAAAGGAAAAGGAAAAAAAAGCTGACAATGAGTAGAAAGAGCTATCCAGCGGCGTGACAAACATTAGTTAAGAGTTAGGACTGAGAATATAGTGTTTATCCTTTGGGTATAGAATATCTATTCTAGACTAAATTGGGTCTTAAAATTCCATGTGCCCAAATTATTGTGCATTTCCTCCTTTGGGGGGTAGGGGTGGGTGGGAGGGGCCATTCTGTAGAGGTGGCAGTGTTTCCGGGCGGGTTTAAAATGTCCGCAGAGCCATGTGGTTTTCCTTCAGCAGGCAAACTCCAGAGATAAATGTGACTCATGGTCATGATCCCTCTGGATGAGGGTTTTTAAAAATAACCTGTAGCCTCTATTTTTAGCAAACCTGCCAAGCTGTAATGCTGCAGGCTCCCTCTCTCACGGAAAGTAATTAACAATCTCGAGTCCCTCAGGAGACGGATATCCCTCAAGTTCCTGATACGGAAACACAATGCCCTGTGTTTGCTGCTGGATGGTGGACGGGACTCCTGAAGCAAAGACAGCCACCCTCACACCACAGCCTGCTCTGCCAGAGGGAGCTAACTCCAAAAGGATCCAATCAATCAAAGAAAAGCAAAGCCCGTTACACTTCAAAGAGGTGTTATAAATGAGGGGGTCTGGCACAAAACCACTTAAGGGCAGCTCCTTTCTTTCTTCTCAAACAAGAGCGCTCCCCCCCACCCCCAACATGACTTGAGCTCATCTGTTCCTCAATTTCACTGCCAGTCAATGCTCAAGGTTTGAAAGCTTTTGGGAGGTTTCAGTGGAGTAATTGAAGCGCTCTAATAGACCAGAAGGGCAAATTACACAAATTCGTTTCCAGAACCTGTGGTTTGAGAAGAAAGAATACAAACCAGTGGGAGTGTGTATTATCCAGGATGTCCTTTCAGTGGACAGAGACTGTTGGTCCAGCTGGCAAATACCCAGCTAAGGGGCTCCATCCAGACCCTCATTTCACACCTCCATTATCACCTGAGTCTTCATGTCATGACTGTGCTGGGCCCCTCTCTGTGCATCTACCGGTTTTTACTGAAGTTCACTGCGATGTTCCATGAGGCTATATGTTTGGAGATGTTGGTGGCTTGACACTTTATTTGAGGCCGATCTTAAGCAAAGTTGCAATGTATTGCACGTTCTAAGTGCACAGTAAGCATCCAATAAATGGAAGCCTTGATTAATACTTATTTTTGTTAACTTTACTTTTTTTTTTTTTAAAGATTTTATTTATTTATTTGACAGATAGAGATCACAAGCAGGCAGAGAGGCAGGCAGAGAAAGGAAGGGAAGCAGGCTCCCCGCCGAGCAGAGAGCTGGATGAGGGGCTCGATCCCAGGACTCTCGGATCCTGACCTGAGCGGAAGGCAGAGGCTTAACCCACTGAGCCACCCAGGCGCCCCTGTTAACTTTACATTTTACCTGTTTATCTTCTCATGAGTTTATTACTGCTTCTCTGTTGCTGCTCTTCTTAAATTAATTTCTGTTGCTTTGTTGACTACATTCTCTAACAATCCTTTCAAATAGGGTTTGTGAATGGTACGTTTTCATTTTCTTGTTTGTCTGAAATGCCTATATTTGGTGCCCAGGTGAATGACATTTTCACTCGAGTCTCTGTTCACAACCTTTTTCTACTGGAATTTTAAAGATGGAGCTTCACTGTCTTCCGCCATCAAATAGTGCTGATATAAAGTATGAGGTCAGTGTGATGGTCTTTTTTTTTTTTTTAATTCCTGTGTATAATCTGCTTTTTCTCAGGGAGATTTAGGACCTCCTCTTTGTCTTTGGTGTTCTGAAATTTTCTGATGATGTCAGCACGATGCCTGTGGCCTTTTTCACGTTTCTTGCTTGGGTCTTGTTCAGGCACTTTGGTTCTGAGGACTCACGTATTTTATTGACTTTGGAAATTTTCTTCTGTTGTCATGGCATTGTTTTCACCCATCTATCCTCTTTGTGTTCTTATTCTGAATGTTTATTATTTTGTTATTTTTCTGAATGTTAATAGCCAAATGTGGGAGGCTTATGAAATTATTTCCCATATTCCTTTTTTTTTCGTACTTTTCAGGGAATTCCTTAATTTTTTAGCCCACTGATTTGTTTCTCACCTGTTCCCATTTTGTGACTTTATATATCTATTTCTTTTTTTTTTTTTTTAAGATTTTATTTATTTATTTTACAGAGAGAGATCACAAGTAGGCAGAGAAGCAGGCAGAGAGAGAGGGGAAGCAGGATCCCCGCTGAGCAGAGAGCCCGATGTGGATCCCAGGATCCCGGGATCATGAGCTGAGCCGAAGGCAGAGGCTTTAACCCACTGAGCCACCCAGGTGCCCCATCTTTTTTTAATGTCAGTGATCAAAAAGTTAATTTTCAAGACCTCCAATGAACCATCTTCTAGAGTCCTCTTCTGTCTCTTTCAATTGACTTCATTTTGTTTGTGATGTCTTCTTTCACGGAGTTGGTTTTCATGGTGATTACTGCTGTGAGCTTGAAGCAGGAGCTGGCAGGGCTCCATCCACCTGCACTGGAATCCCTTTACCGTTTTCATGGAACAGGCTCTGTGTGCTTTCGTCCCCGACAGCCAGCCTCCACATGTCCACTGCCGGCCAGACCGCAGCCTGCTGGACCACAGTTGGCCAGCAAATACCAAGAGCCAGAACTGCCGGGGCATTAATGTCCCTGGGGACAGCTTGCCTGCCAGCATGTCCAGGGGATGTAAATCCTCCAGACCCCTCCCTCCTTGGTGGAGACAGCTCTGATGTGTGACCTGTGCTGTCTCCAGAGCTCCCTGCGTGAGGCCAGTTATCCTCTGAGCGCTTCTGTTTGCTAGAACCCCTATGCACGGCCTTCTCCCTTCCTGGTCATGCGTCCCCATTCTCCTGCCCATTCTTCCTGGGAATATTTCCTAATAAATCAGCTTCCCACAGATCTCCGTCTCAGAGGCTGTTGGTGAGAACCCAGCGGAAGGCTGTGCCTATCTTCCCATGGAGGCTGCTCAGGTCTCTGTGAATATTGTACTTCACCACAGCTCAGGCCCCATGATGGGGAGGGGCTGAACATGCACACACATGACATCTTGCTTAAGGCATATGTATCTTTTAAGTCTTTTCTACAGATTTGGAGGGGGAGCTTGGATCCCGTGCTCAGCTTGTCTTCGTAGCTCAGTCTCCATAAACATCTATCCGGTTTCCATTCTGTTCATCAAAAGCTGAAGCTACAAAAAGATATCCATTCCTTTTGGATATCCATTCCTGACGGGGCCATTTCTATCCTTGGGAGTGCAACCACAATTCGGCTGCAAACCTTGGGCTTGGAAGTCAGTCACGCATTCCATTATTGAGCTCTTCCTGTGTGCCAGGCGCTGCAGACACAGTCATGGGCATCCCAGGCTCCAGCCCTCACAGAGTATGATGGCTGCTATCCGTGCGGGCTGGTGTTCTCACACACGTGCGGGTGCATTCTCCCTACCAAGGTCTCCCTCCTTACTCCTTTTGGAAAACACTTTGGCAACTTAAAAAAAAAAACAAAAAGATTTTATTTATTTGAGAGAGTGGGAAAGAGCATGAATGAGGGGGCAGAGGGCAAGGGAGAAGCAGACTCCACATGGAGCAGGGAGCCCAATACAGGGCTCGATCCCAGGACCCTGGTATCATGACCTGAGCAGAAAGCAGACGCCTAACCGACTGAGCCACCCAGGTGCCCCAATTTGGTGACTCTTATCACAAGCTCTAAGACGAAGTATTCCCTCTGACACAGGAAATCTCTCCCTTCAGGAGATTTAGCCTAAGGAAGTTATCTGAGAAAAGAAGAGGAAAAATATGTATGCGTAAAGATGTTTATGCTCATTAATATGAAAATTAATAAAACAGTCTAAATGTGTAAAGGATAAATACTATATGTGAGGCCCACTGGATGGACAATAGTGCAGATACTGAAAATTATAATGGTCAGGATTATAGTTATCACAGAAACAGGTCATGATCCCAGGGTCCTGAGTTGCAGCCCTGAGTTGGGCTCCCTGCTCAGTGGGTGTCTGCTTCTCCCTCTGCTTGCTGCTCCCCCTCATTGTGCTCTCTCACTCTCTGCCAAATAAATAAATAAAAATCTTAAAAAAGAATAAATGACTGTATTTGTTTATTTGTTCATCTCACCATCTTGATAAGCCAGTGACAAAATGCCCCCACATCATGTCAAAGACAGTAATATCTTCTGTGATCTGATTCTTGCTTCCTCTTTCCTTTTACTTCTTCACACTTCTGGCCTCAGGTTTGAAGCTCTAATGATTCTGACTGCTCCAAATCTCCCTCCCATGCTACACTATGGGCAGGACCACATTTTCTTGCCTCTTACGGGGCTGGTGCCTCTGTCTGAGAAGCTGCTTCCATCTCCCCTCACCTGGCCAACTCCTACCTAAGGTTCAGCACAGTGATCACCCTCTCGTCCCCTAACTGCCCACTTGCAGGCAGGTGTGCCCTGCCTCCCGGGACACCCAAGGCTCACCTCATCGCTGCACTTTACAAAGCACTCCGTGCTGTGTCTGTCGTCCAGTAGCCTGTGAGAGCAAGGCCAGTGTCTTATTCCCTCTTATGATGACCTGCTTCCCCGTCGGGCCCCGGCCACAGCAGATGCTTTATAAATATTCGTTGATCTCAGATTTTGTATGAAAACCCACATGCCTGGCCTCTCCTGAAAAATGAATAGTTCTGGCAACAGGGCAGTGATCGATTGGAACTAAATAGACGTGCTTTCCCAACTACACAAACACAGGATGGCCAGTTGCGCAGTCCCCACCACTCTCCATCATCTCCCACTCTAAGGTCTTAAGAAAAGTTATGACAACTTGGAAATTAGGTAACAGCAGATCCTTTCAATGTTGCATTAGAACATGGTCTCTCTGGCCCTATCAAGAGTTACTTTGTTCTCTAGGATCTTATCATCCAATATTGTAGCCACTAGCCACCTGTGGCTAGTGGCTACAATATAAACTCTAATTACAACGAAATATAAACGAATATAAACTCTAATTACAACGAAATAAATTTCCAAATTCAGTTTCTCAGCCACAGTTGTCACATGTCAGCAGCTCCTTAGTCACATGTGGCCTGTGGCTCCTGGACTGGACAGCCCAGGTAGAGAATATTCTATCCCTGTAGAAAGTTTTGTTAGAGAGTGCTGCTCTAAGAGATATACTTTGCTTAATTTACCATGTACTATTGATTAGGGAATTTGTAAAGTCATGTGTTAACTTATAGATTTTTGTCCAAATAGATTTCTGTAGAAAAAGATAACACCAGGTTACAGTTACAGTTTTATCACCTTGCGTGGCATTAGCCGTTCGATTTGTCTCCAACTTAGCAAAGCTCTCTTAGCATGCCTATTCTGACTGACTAGATAAACCTCTGTTTCTTTAATTTTCCTTAAATTTACTTTACCCTAGTTCCCTCATTAATGCTTGTAGTGGATTGAATGGTGGTTCTCAGAAACACATGTTCTGTCCAAATCCCTGAAATTGTAAATGTCACCTTATTTGGAAAAAGGATCTTTACAAATGTAATCAAATCAAGGATCTTGAGATGAGATCATCCTGGAACCCCTAGGGAGCCTTCAATCCAATGCTAAGTGTCCTTCTAAGGGACAGAGAAGAAGAGGAGGAACAGGCTGCAAGCTGAAGTTGGAGGTGGGGGGGGCAGAGAGGTGAGGCGGAGGAGGCCACAGAAATGGCGAAGTCGCCATTTACTTCAACATGAAATGGCGAAGTCGCTAGAAGCTGAGAGGCCAGGAAGGAGTCTCCCTTAGAGCCTTTGGGGGAGTGCAGCCTTAGTGACACTGTGATTTTCGGCTTCTGCCCCACAACTGTGAGAGGAATAAACTTTTACTGGTTTAAGCCATCTGGTTTGTGGTAATTTGTTACAGCAGTCCTAGGACACTAATACAGTCAGTTAAACAAATGTTTGGTATATGCTCATTTTACATTTCTATGGACACTTTTTTCTTAAAGATTTTATTTATTTGTTTGAGAGAGAGAGAGCCAGCAGGAGCAACAGAGGGAGAGGCAGACTCCCCACCAAGCAGGAAGCCTGCCGTGGGGCTCAATCCCAGGACCTGACCTGATGGCAGACACTTAACTGACTGAGCTATGGTTGGTCTTTTTTTTTTTTTTTTTTTTAAAGATTTTATTCATTTATTTATTTGACAGAGATTACAAGTAGGCAGAGGCAGGCAGAGAGAGAGAGAGGAGGAAGCAGGCTCCCTGCGGAGCAGAGAGCCTGATGTGGGGCTCGATCCCAGAACCCCGGGATCATGACCTGAGCTGAAGGCAGAGGCTTTAACCCACTGAGCCACCCAGGCGCCCCGAGAATCATGTTTGTAAGTTTAGAAATTTTTACTTAGAGATTTGCCATTTATATTCAAGTCTGTGCTATTCTTTTCTCTGATCTTCCCCTTCCCTCCTCCTCCTCCTTTTTCTTCCTCTTCCTCTCCTTCTCCTTCTTTTTACTTTCCTGACCCTGATAGTTTTGGAGATCGGGACACAGTTCTGTGCCCCAGCCCTACAGGAAGAAGAGAGTCCAGGGACAAAGCACTGAGAGGAAGGGGAATGTGGCGCCTGAGAGCACAGATTCTGGAACCAGCCTGTGTGGGTTCAAATTCTGGCTCTGCCGAAAGTTGTGCCATGTTGGGCAAATTGATTGTCCTCACCGATTCTTGCTCCCTCAGCTGTAAAGTGGGATACTAGTAACTACCTCATAGGACTTTTTATCGCCACACGATGTACATAAACATGTGCACTGAGGACTGAAGAAATTTACTGATGCCAGAAGAATCAACATTTTGACAGTTCATTGTATAACTGTCCTGTGAACATAAAACTATGGTGCAGGGCACCTGGGTGGCTCAGTGGGTTGGGGCCTCTGCCTTCGGCTCGGGTCATGATCCTGGGGTCCTGGGGTCCTGGGATCAAGCCCCGCTTAGGGCTGTCTGCTCAGCGGGGAGCCTTCTTCCCCCCTCTCTGTCTCTGCCTGCCTCTCTGCCTACTTGTGATTTCTGTCAAATAAATAGATAAAATCTTAAAACAAAAACAAAATTATGCTGCGTGGGTGTGTTGAAAAAAATACGGAACACCATGGATTTGTGCAGGGACCAGGAGAATCTTCTGAGTCTTTCCAGCTTTAGCATATGTGTCATCAAAGCAAACACCAGTGTGTGGTACTTTTTGGTGTTAGGACTATTGGCTTGTGTGTCAACAACCTCTGTTTCCTGGGCTCGCTCCCTGGGAAGTGGACTCAGAGTTTGTGAGTGGGATGTTTACCGGGCATCGCCCTTGGAACGACCAACTGTGGAAGGGAGACAAGGGCATCGAGCAGTGGCGCTGAGATGCAACCCAACAGCAGCCTTCGTGAGCCCACAACTTCCAGCATGATCCTGAGTTGAGCTGACACGGCCCAGTCTTTAGACTCCTGCCACCCTCAGTTACCGGATGTGGGGCCCCTCTAGAGGAGTGCTTGCCTGGTCTAGGTGGCTCGCTGTAGCTGAGGTGATCCCTGAAGGGGCTGACAGGCGAGGCTGCCCACTGACAATCCTCCTCCTAGCTGCTGGGCCACAGCAGAGGATGCTGGTGGTGAACAGTGGTGTCCACCACACCCTGGAGTCCTCCTTCAGATGTCTTCATGTTCCAATGTCCAGGGAACCATGAAAAATGAGGGGCCCTGCCTCAGGTGTGCAGACATCATCCTTCCCCTCCCCCATTGCAGGTGACATTTCAGTGTCATTTTCTTCCACCCACCCAGTCCCTCTCTCTCTTTTTCAAGATTGCTCTTCATGCTAACTAGTATAGAAACGGAAGGGAAGCTGGAGGAAGGGGAGGCTAGATCTGAGCAGAGAGCCAGAGCTCCTTTCCTTCTGGAGGCCTGAGCTTTCCCCTCCCGGTTGATGCATCATCAAGGTGTGTGTCCCCGTGTCCCCATACAGCTCTGGGCCACAGAACCCGCTCCCTGCAGGAGGGGGAGGGCTGCCTTTCAAATAATCCAAGGAATTGCTCTTTAAAAGCTTAAATTCCAAAGGGATTATTCCTGGGTGGGGGGGGGGGGGCTGGGTAAAGGAGTAAAAGGAATCCACTTCTGTAAACATGAAACAAAGATCAGAATAAGGGTTTAAAAGAAAAGCTCAGCTAAGCCATGGAAAGGCATGGAAGATTGTACTGTGCGCTGGGATGGGTTTTCACTTCTGATCTGAAGAAACGGCCTGTGAGTGGGGCAAACACAGGATTCGGCAGGTCGGAGAGGGCACGGGCTGGAGGTGGAGCAATTTGAGCTGCCCGGTTGATGCTGTCAGGCGAAGCTGAGGGCTGTGGAAGGGGTCTGTGCGTTTTTGCTCTTGACAGTGGGACCACGCTGTCCCCTGGCCGCAAGGATGGAGACAAAGTCCCACGGCAAGCGTGATGCTGGTGTTACCCAGTCAGGTTTGAGGTTGCCTCTCCCTTTGCACGGATTGAGACTAAGTAATGACCCTCATTCTCTGCCATATAGTACCCTGCGTGACCCCAAGAGTGTCACTGAACCTGGGCCTTGGTTTCCTCATCTGCACAATGGGGATAATATCCACTGATTCAGCACTGGCCTGTTCACAAGTACAAAAACCAAGGCCGCTGAAATTAAACAGGAAGCGAAGTTATTGGGATTGATGGAACCCTGGAGGTGGGGGAAATGGACAGAAAGTTGGGATACTCAGGAGGCGGTTTGCCTCAGGGGGTTGGCTGTATCAGCAGGATGCCCTTCCATTACCGAAACAGAATACACATGGAGAACCCTTTCATAGCAAGTTGACAGTATGATCTCCAAGTGTGTGATCAGAGGACCAGTCTCTTCCAACCAGGAACAGACCATGTTGGGTATTGCTGAACCCCTGTGGTCATCACAGTAGGAGCTCATATTGGTCTGTGATGGACTGGTGGGAAAGCAGTTTCGGAAGCACTGTTCTAAGCTATTTTCCCAGCTTACAGGCCACTTAGGGAAGGTCGTCCCACCACCTGCCCCCACACGCCCAGGGTTGTTACTGCATCACTGTGGTCTGCTTGGAGTAAACTCAGTGATTTTCTGTGCATTTGTATTGATTTTAGGCCTGATGGCTCTGGACAAACCAATTCACTTACCAGGACTAGGCGACTCCCACCCTTAGGATTGTCCCACACCCAGGAAAAGCCTAGACGAAGCAGGAAAGTGTGGACAGAACAGGCATTCTCTTGAGAGCCTAGAACAGCATCAGCCCAGATGTTGTTCCAAGCCTAGTCATGACCTTCATGTCTTGCCAAATGCAAAAATGGCTAGTTGTCACTCCCAGGATTCCTTCTCTACTCCTTACTTCCTCTTTACTTGCCCCTATTTTTAGCTGGGCACGTTGTGACCAAGGAAAAAAGTACTGCTTTCCCAGCCTCCTTTGCCTCTAGATGTGTCTCTGGGACTTGCTTCTGGCCAGTGAGGGAAATCCTCGGGACTCCCAGGAAGCCAGTCTGAAGGGAGCTGACTCAGCAAGGTGGAGCCCTTTCTGTCTTTACTTCTCTTCTTCTGTCTGCAGGAGGCCATCTTGGACCCTGTGGGAACTTTGAGGATGGAAGCTATAAAACAGGATGGAGCCCCAGAAACACAGAACTTAGAACCCATTGTCCTTGGACACTTGCCTCCATACTTTTTTTTAATAGAAGGAAGAAATAGGCTTCTATCATGTTTAAGCCATACTTTGATTTTTCTGTTTCATAGGCTAAATCTAATCCCGAAGTTTCTCTCTTCTCTTTCACTGACAATAATGCATAAAGCAGCATTGGCCGATCCACCCTTCACCCCGGAAGTCATTGAGGAGAGCAAGCTAGCAGGACAGCAACCTGATTATACATTCTTATGGCCATATTTGTACTTCTAAAAGGACACTAGAAAACACAATGCTTCACCCAAAAGCAGCATTATGGCACGGAGTTGAAGAAAAATTTAGAATTTATAATTCTTCTACATAGATCTAGATATATGTAGGGACTCTGAGGAACATATCAAGTCCATCCTCTGACTTTTGGCTGTCACATGGAGGCACTTGGACACAGTCATGGGAGAAGCAGTGACAGCTGAGCTCTTACTTCTAAGGTCCAGGCAAATGTGTTTGGAAAGGCTATAAATTAATGGCTTATTGGAGAAGATCATTATGCAAGTTAATTTTCCATAGGCTTTGGAAAGCATTTTCTTCCTTTCTTTCTTTTTTAAAAGATTTACTTATATTTATCTGAGGGGAAGGAGGGGCAGAGGAAGAGAGAGAGAGAGAATCAAACAGACTCCCCCTTGAGTGCAGACCCTGACGTGGGGCTTGATCCTATAACCCTGAGATCGTGACTTGAGCTGAAACCAAGAGTCAGACGCTTAACTGAGTGAGCCACCTAGTTGTCACTGGAAAACATTTTCAAAGGCATATAATATTCCTTATCTTATGTACAGGTTCACAAAACAACTATTCCTCATAACCCAATGTTTAAAAAAAATGTTGGTCTCTCTACAGAATAACTACATGTAAGTTTGACCTCTTCTCTTAAAGCCATTGAATATATATATATTTTTTAAAGAATCAGCAAAGAATTTGGTTTTGAATCTAGAAGTTGAAAGCTCTAAGATTTACAAATGATTAGAGAAAGGTATTCATTGAGAAGTGTCATACAGCTATAATAAAATCCATCGTTCCTTCAAATACTGTAATTTGTATATAATAGGTGGGCATCATAAGTGATTTATAAATTTTTTTTGCTCCCTGTGAACCATGAGTTTATTACAGACAGGTATATAAATTGAACTCTCTTTTTATAGCTTTATCTTTACCAATGATGTCATCATCTTCATTGTAAACAAACATATTTCCAAAAAGGCACACATACACATGCATGCATATATGCACACGTGGGCACAATCACTCACTCGCTCTCTCACAAAATCAGTCTGATATTGGGCTAAAAATGTTTTTGAGTATTCTAGATGATTCTAACTTTAAAAAAGTAATTATCAAGAAAACTGTTTAATTCACAGGGCTTCTAACTTCCTATGAGTAAGACAATGAAATGATTATCCTGATTCTTTAGATACGTACACAAACAGATAGGCCTGTGTCCTTGCCCCTATCCCGCTCATAATTGCTATCTCTGTGGTTGATATCCAGAAGCTAATTTTGAATACCTTGATGAAATCAGATGAACATATTCATAATCGGAAAACAGCACCACGAACTCCTCCAGCCGCCCCCACAGTTGTTGCATAGGGTGCTGAACCCTTCCTCGTAAGACTTCTTCCACTGGAAGAATGAGCCTTGCCATAAAGAAAGGGACCAGGGAGAGGACTTTTGACAGAATGCTGGGTAAGATTACTTGCAGCAACATTAGGTTATTTACATCAAACTCTCCACATTCATTTACTAGACACTTTTTGGTTGCCCTGGTCTCTTTTTGAACTCGAGATTTCCTTCTTTTCATGTCCATTATGAAAGAAGGGGTGGTGTAACAAAAAAGTGTAGTGTTTTTGGTGAAAATTGCCAAAGAAAAGGCTGAAAGTATAATTTTATCCATGATGTCATTTTCTCTGGTAGGTGCCTCTGGTTCTGTGAACTGGCATGCTTAATACCCAGCCAAAAACACAAGGCAAAAATGACACAAGCCTTCAATTGCTTAATCAAATAAACAAGCCTAGAGCCTGAGCATAAACTTCATGCCTTTTATTATAATCACAGTTGAACAGGCTTGGCTGGACTTCAGTCATTTATCACCAGCAGTTTGTGCCTGCATCTGGGAGAGGCTCAGAGTTGTACCGTCCTCTTCCCAGTCCAAGCCCAGCCCTTGGCACTAACTGTGCCACTGACTGTGGTCAGTGCAGTGGGTCCAAACCCTGGGTTGCCATCTGAACTGGCAGGGCTGGCAGAATGAGGAGATGAGCCCTCAGTGATGATCACAAGGTTGTTCCCCACAAACACCTTCTGCCTCGGCACATTATTGCTTTGAAAAAATTTCATCCATTGTTTTTGTTTTGTTGCCTTGCTATTTTACAGAAACAATACATGCAATGCACGAACATATTGCTTTTGTAGAAATTTAAAACATCTGAACTCAACAGCACTATCTATTAACTGGATATAGTTGACATCTACAGAACACTTCATCTAATAAGAGCAGAGTAAACATTTTTCTCAAGTATACATGACATATACAATAAGTAGACCCCATTTGGGGCTATAAAACACACCTTAACACATTTAGAAGAATAGAAGTCATACAATGTATGCTTTCAGACCACAGTGAAATTAACTAGAAATCAATAACAGAAAGAGAGCTGGAAAATCCCCAAAACTTGGAGATTAAACAACACACATCCAAATAATGCATGGGTAAAAGAAAAAAATGTAAAGAGAAATTGCAAAATATTGTGAGCTAAAGTGTCGGACTCCAGTAGGTTTTGCGGGCCGAGAGGCACGAGGAGAGCGTCCGGGCCAGCCGGTAGCTCCCCTTGGGGCTGAGCGGGATGGCGAGTGTCGCGAGTCCAGGCGCATTAACGAACCACACCAGACTTGGGGATCTGTCGAAGCAGGATCTCACTTTATTGAGCGGGGTTGCAGCTTATATTGGGTAGGGGATGGGAAATGAGGTCAGCGGGGAGAGAGCCTATGGGGTTTGGTTACGTAGTCAGTAACTGGGTAGGGTGTGTTGGGCGAGAGGAGGAAATATCAGAGATATGCGGAACCGAAACCGCCACGTTGGCGCCAATACTGCCACGGTGGCGCCTTTTCTAGCCGGAAGAGAAGGCAGGCCAGCGCCATCTTTGCTGTGCCCAACACTAAAGGAACATACAACTTCTCAAAATCTGGGGGATTCAGCAAAAACAGTACTTACAGGGAAATTTATAACAGTGAATGGATATATTACAAAGAATAAAAGAGGGGTATCTGGGTGGCTCAGTTGGTTAAGTGTCTGCTTTTGGCTCAGGTTGTGATCTCAGGATCCTGGGATCTTGAGGCCCAGGTCGGGCTTTCTGCTCAGTAGGAAACCTGCTTCTCTCTCTTTCTCCCTCTGTGCACATGCAGGCTCTCTCTCTCTCTCTCAAACATATAAATAAAATCTTAAAAAAAAATCTAAAATCAGTCACCTCAGCTTCCATCTTAGGAAACTAGAAAAGAAGAGCAAATTAAATTCAGAGTAAGCAGAGGTTCCGCTCTAAAAATTAGAGTAGAAATAATTAAATTAAAGCGAATCATATCCAAGAATGTATAAAAAGAATTATCCACCACAGCTAAGTGGGCTTTATTCCAGGCATGCAAGGCTGGTTCAAAATTAGAAAATCAATTAGTGTAATCCATCACATCAACAGGCTAAGGAAGAAAAATCACATGATCATATCAATAGATGCAGGAAAAGCATTTGACAAAATCTAACACCCATTCATGATAAAAACTCTCAGTAAACTAAGAATAGAGGGAACCTTCATCAACTTGATGAAGAATATCTACAAAATCGTATCACCAACATCATACTTAAGGGTGAGAAACTAGAAGCTTTCCTGCTAGGCTTAAGATCTTCCTCTAGGGACAACAGGGTGGCTCAGTCAGGTGGGTGTCCTACTCTTGGTTTCCGCTCAGGTCATGATGATCTCATGGGTCATGGGATCAAGCCCAGTGGCAAGCTCTGCACTCAGTGGTGAGTCTACTTGAGGATTCTTCCCCCTGCCCCTCTGCACACTCATTCATGCACACGTTTTCTCTCTCTTTCTCTAAATAAATCTAAAAAAAAAGGATCTTCCTCTCATCACTTCTTTTCAATTCTGTCCCTTTGAAATGTCTTATATATAGTCAGTTTTTCTCCCTTATCTTTTGTAGACTTATAGGATGATGGGGTCTGAAGCCGTGGGTTTGTCTTTAACACCCTGAGGACAGTATCTGAGGATGGAATTGCTCTGAGTTTTATCACTGCACATCCTCAATCCACATGCTCTTCCTACACTTAAAATTTCAGCCCATTTCTGATGGTCTTTATTCTTAGCATCTGCCCAGGTCTCTCCTTTCAGTTGTCTGATGTGGCTCTTCCTCCTCAAAGAGCTAGGATAGTTCTCCTTCTCTTCTCCCTTCCCCATCACCTACACCATCATAACTCCAAAGGCATTTGGAAGTTCCTGGGGTCTGCTGGGGCCTTCACACATTGGCTCTCTTTGCCCACACAACCAACCTTTTAAAAGCAGAGTGGCCATAGTTGTGGTCTCCACATAGCTGAGGTCTCCTTCCTTCCTCTCTCCTTCCATCTCTCTCTCTCTCTCTTTCTTTTTTTCTTTCTGGTTTATTTATTCATTTATTTGAGAGAAAGAGCATGCATGGGGCAGAGGGGCAGAGGGAGAAAAAGAAGGAGAGAAGCAGACTCCCAGCTGAGCATGGAGCCCACCACAGGTCTTGATCCCAGGACCCTGAGATCACAACCTGAGCCAAAACCAAGAACGGGCTACTCAAACTACTCAACCCAGGAGACCCAAGGAGGTTTTGGGACTAGTGAAAGATCACTTCTGACTTCTGACGAAATGTGACAGACTGAACAAACACATTAACTCTGCCCGCTCCCCCCATCCTATTAAATGACAGTAAATTAAAAAGAAGGATATAAACCCACAAGAAAAAGAGAACAAAAGAGGAGTTGGCAACAGATGAGTAATATCAATAAAATTTTAGAAAAGTGAAAGCAGATGAAAAAATGATAACCTATTTCACAGAACAAAGAAACTGAAACCTACTTCTTATGAATTACAAGGCATATTTGCTTGGCTGAACTCAGGATTTGGAGGTCCAAGTAACTCTAAACACTGCCATATAGGGTGGGGCTAACTCTGGGATTGGCTGAAAGTTTAGTTGATAAGTAATTAGACGCAGATTCCCTTTCCTAGCTCAGTCAGCCAACTACCCCTCTGTATCAGTTATCTAGTGCTACATAATAAATTACCTCATGATTTAGTGGCCTCAGATAAAAATAAACATGTATTCCCTCACAATTTCTGCAAGTCAAGAATTCTGGAATGGCTTAGCTGGCTCAGGGTGGCTGAGGTGGCTTTGGCTCAGGGTCTCTCATGAGGTTGCAGTCAATATACTGGTTGGAAACAGTTCCAATGGTCATCTAAAGACGTGATTGGTGTTGGAGGATCTACCTCCTAGATGGTGCACTCCCATGCCTGGCAAGTTAGTGTTTGTTGGCAAGAGACCTCAGTCCTTCACCACACGGACATCTGTTCACTGCTGCTTGAGTAGCCTCACAACATGGCTGCTGGCTTCACCCAGAGCAAGTGGTTCCAGATGGTAAGGTGGAAGCTACAATGTTTTTTATGACCTAGCTTGGGAAATCATAATTCTGTCATTTCTGCAGTATTATTTCAGCGACATGGGTTGCTCTAGTCAATACAGGAGGGGACTGTAAAGGAGTTGAAAATACTGGGCAGTGAGATTCACTGGGCACCATCTTGAAGGCTGGCCACTAAACCGTCATCTCTTTGTATATGTCTCTATAAACCTAGAGACAAAGATCACCAAGAAAGCTTCTCACATAAAAAAAGAGACCAAAGCAAAGAGAAATGAAAGAATTCAGAGAGAGAGAGAGAGAGAGAGAGAGAGAGTGTTAGAGTGGCGGGGTATGGGGGGGAAAGGCAATAGGCAGAAAGGAAAAGGAAACTTAAAAAGAAAAAAAAAGAACTAAGTCTTCAGAGAGAAAAAGTAAGATATTACAACCATGAAAGAAGACCAGATATGAAAATAGTGGTGATAAAAATAATAAAAATGATAGTATCAAAAATGATAGTATCCCACCCTGACACTTACGGAGTCTATACAATGTGACAGGCCCTCTTCTAAATAAGACTGTACATGTCTTAACTCACATAATCCCCAAAACAACCATCCCAGGAGGTAGGTTGGATGGTTATGTTTCAGAGAGGCATTAAATAATTTCTCCAAGGCACAGATAATAAATAGAAAAGTCTAAAGTTGAACCCAGAGCCAGAGTTCTTAGAAAAGAAGGCTTCAAACTCTGTAATCAGTTCCCTTTCCAGAAAAGAAAAGAATACTGATTTCAGAAGCAGATTAAACTGTGAGAAACTCATCTGGGCCCATGTGGCGGGCAGGGTTGAGCTGGGAAAATGGGATGAGCTGGAGTGTAGTACCCGCCATAGTGGAGAGGGGGGTCCAGGGTTGAGAGGCAGAGACAGCTGGCTCAGAGCATTGCATGGGGCTTGGCTCACTGCCCTGGGCATCCATGCCGCACAGCTCCTCAGGGGACCCTGTGACAGAAACTCTAGAGCAAAAGCAGAGTTTAGGGGTTCATGGCTGGAAACTGGAAGCCATGGCTGTTCTTGACCATGGTGTCAGCTACCACTTTTTTTTTTTTTTTAAGATTTTATTTATTTATTTGACAGACAGAGATCACAAGTAGGCAGAGAGGCAGGCAGAGAGAGAGAGAGAGAAGGGGAAGCAGACTCCCTGCTGAGCAGAGAGCCCGATGCAGAGCTTGATCCCAAGACCCTGAGATCATGACCTGAGCTGAAGGCAGAGGCCTGAGCCACCCAGGCACCCCACCAGCTACCATTTACTGATCAATCACCTTACCCAACCTTCACTACAGGCCTTATAGGTAAGGAAACAACAGTTTAGAGACTTTCCCAAGGTCTCCTAGCTAGTAGAGGCAAAAATGAGGTCAGCCCCTAGGGTGACCTGGCTTTTGACCGTGAGAGATTGTTTGATTCAGCTCTTCACCTTCCCCCTATGTCCACACTCTTCACATTTCTACATCCTGGTGTTCAATTTGGCCACGGCTGCTTTGGCTAATGGAACATTAATTTGCGCGACACAGCCAAAGGCTTGAAATTGCCTATGCACTGCGTCTTGCTCTCACGCACCTCTGCCATGGAGACAATGAGGACAAGCCTAAACCAGCCCGCAGGTCCCAAAAAGATGATGAGAGACATGTGGAGCAGAGATGGCCCCAGCTGAGCCAGCCTCCGTCACCTGTCCCCCAACCAACTCACAAACCCAGATGAAGAAAAGAGTGTTATTTTAAGCCACTGGGTTATGTAGCATTTTGCAGCATTAGTGAACTAATTAATACACCATGTGATAAAAATGCCTGCCATCAAGATAAATAAACAGATGACTGACAAGAGTAAGGAAAATGATCAGGGTCTGCTTGGCTAGGGTTGCCTGATTTAGGAAAAATACAGGACCTAAAGAAATTTAAATCTCAGATGGACATTAAATATTTTTTTAGTATAGGTACGTCCTGCACAATATTTGGGAAATACACTAAAACAGTCGTTGTTTACTTAAATTATGTATTTAGCTGGGCATCCTATTCTGGCTGATTTACAAGAGTCAGACTATGTAGAAAACACCTGTGTGTAAATGTGGACCTGAGCTAGAAAATGAGAGGTGAAAATCAGAAGTCACCTCCTCTACTCTCCATCAGGCAATAAGTACTTATTTAGGGCAGGTGGTAAGTCTCTGATGTAGCCTTTCCTAGGGGGAGGAAGTCATTGAAAAAGCTGCCTGAAATGTTAAGAGGGATGCGCTTGCCAGTGGTTGGGGAAAGTCTCTTGGGGCTTTATTATTGAAGCACTCTAAAACTGGGGTTCACAGGAAGGCCTGGTTCCAGCAGCCCATGGTAGCACAGCAAACATCCCTCCCAACCTGAAACCTGCATCCCTTTTGCTGGATCCAGGACACGTTTTCTGGGTTACAGCACCATCAGTCTGCAAGGTGCCTGCAAGGGAAAGGTTTTGGGGGGGCTGGGGTAAGGGGCAGCCCAGGTCCAGGAAGGGACTGTCAAGGACTGCTGTGAAGATATCAGGCCAGTAGGAACAACCAGTGAAGCCAGGGGGCCTGGATGAAATCAGAAAGTAGAAATTGAACACGGAGGAGGTCAGAGTGCAGAAAAGCCACACCGTGGGGCAACACCCTCCACCTCCATCTCCCTCTTCAGCACATTTGGACTAGTCTCTGTCTGGGGCTTTGCACAAGCTAACTGGCTATTTTTGTGAATAATCGCCAACTCGACCCAGGAAGAAATTCCATGCTGTCAGCCAACAGCACAGACTGTGGCAGGAAAAATGACACAACTCCATCCTCTGGGCAAACTTGCAAGTTATTACAAATTTCCCCGTCTCTCCCCCACTCGAAGCTGGCTGGAGAAAAGAGTGTCAGTTTTTCCATGGAGATAGGAGACTTTTTCTCCATTTGATTTCTCATGATCAAGCAAATCGTTAGGGCTCTTCACCTTCATTCCTGGTTCCCTTTCCCCTGACATCGAAATCGGACCTGGGCAGGCCCAGCTCCGAAGAGTTTCGCTTCTCAGGATGCAGACACTAGGCTCAATGACACGTAGTCTTGGTCAAAGACAGATAAATCTGAAAGGGACGCTGGCCAGCTAAAATTTTGCATCTCCTAATAAATGACATAATGAAAACCAAACACGCGTAACATGGTCACCAGTGGAGAACAGTCTTGACACAAACCATCTGAGGACTGAGGTCTACCTAACCACTGATAACCCTGCCCCTGAAGGCCGACAGAACCCACTACTCGGCTTTCTGCAGACCCAGCCTCCCCCTCACGTGCTGCTTGTAAATTTCACACCCCCTCTCCACTTGGATTCAATTCAATTAATAATTATTAAGCCCCTGTGGTGCTCATCACACCATACTAGGCTCCAAAGGAATACAACAATTAATAATGCAAAGGGTCTTGCCTCAGCAATTTTGCTGTTTAGAAGGAAAGGAGAGCTACAAATTGCTGTCCTGTGGGAAAAGATCAAGAAGGACCCACAATGGTTCTAGCAGCTACTGGAGCAGGGGATGTGGAGAGCTGTTCCTTGGCAGGGAAGGCTGGGGGTAGGCAGGGCTGTCTGGTGGAAGAGGCAGCATTGGAGCTGGGCCATTATGGACTTCAGTCATGGCCTCTAGGAGCTCAGGGAATTCTAGGCACTGGGAGGGAACAAAGCTTTGGAGGGAGGGTGGCCGTAAAGCATAGGGTTTGTAAAAAGAGGAAGGAAAAGTCAGAACCTCAGAAGCACTTGCTCAGAGGAGTACCTGGAGTTTGGTTTGTAACCCCAGCCGGACCCCAGAGAGTGGTGGGCCCTCTGTTTCCCCCGGCACAGCTCAAAGCCCATCCCTTCCTCTCTTATGCAGAAAGCCAGATTCTAAAATAGTTTACCCAGAGAGCTCAAAGAATGAACCCTACGTATATCAGTGTTACATTGCCATCATGATTCCCTAGGCTGTCTCTAGAAGATCTCAAGGAGCTTAGCGCTGAGCGCCACCTCTCTCTGCTGATAAAGTAAATTCTCCCTGTTGCAAAAACTTCTGGAGCAGCAGGAAACCAACCTGTCAAAGGAAATCGATTTATTCACTCAACTGGAATGACCCGACCCCCTTAACAGATCCCCCGAGAGGGAGCAGTTTACTTCATTCAACCCATAGGATGAGGCTGATATCCCATAATAACGCAACATCTTCGTGAGGAAGTCAGGGTAGAGATGACCATTCCCACTTAATAAACAAAGGAAATGAAGTAGCAGTTTTCACAGTTACCAAAGAAAGATACTCACTGTTAGCCCATGAACATGTTCCCAGGTCAGGCCAACAGAGGCTCATCGTAGCAGCTTCCGTAGGTACAAGATGATTTCCAGTCTGCCTTGGCATCGCTGTGTATCTGTTTCTCCCAACCAGAAAGCCAAATGCCAGAGCTGCTTTATCATGCTAGGGACGGGAAATCCAGTTTTACGGTTTTCCCCCCATTCATTCCTAATTATCGGTAGCCCCTGTTTCCTCCCTTCACACCGGTTCTTCCTGACCTCTCTTACTCTTTAGAACGATTTTTTGGGAAGTCCTTTCTGAATCCGCAGCTTGTAGGCTGAGGGAGAGCTCGGAGCCCCAACAGGCCAAGTCTCATTCTGTGACAAGCCCCCTCCGGGGATTTGGTCCTCGAGGAAGTGACATGTGCAACCGTGTCAGCCTCCAAAACTTCCACCTGGACTTGATCGCCCAGGGTCTCCAGACACTTGTGTGTGTTGATCTTGGGATGCAAAACAGCTGCTGGCCTTTGAGGCATCTCGGTAACTATGGAGACAGGAGCATAAACATCAGTGAGGATGTCAGGAAGCAGGTGCCCTCTGAGGAGGGAAAGCATCAGCAGGGGCTGATTTGGCTCTGTCGGGTTCGTTACAAATGAGGAGGGCAGGGTTCCCAGGCCTCTCTGATCTGACGAGATGACTGCGGCTTTAGAGTCAGGCTCTGCTGCTCCCTTGGCCTTCTCTTGGCCCAGGTGCTGCTAGTCATTTGTTTACTCTGCAAATACATCCCGAGGGGACGCTAGGTGCCAGGCACATGGTGCGAGTGCCAGAAATGGAGGTGGGAGACAGAGTCCCTGCCCTCAGAGAGCTTCCCGGGATGTGGGGCTTTCAGAGCTAAAACTGAGAAAGGCCTGGGCAAATTGGGACAATTTGGTAACTTCCTGTGGGGAGGGGGGGAGGCGGGAGACGGACCTTTAACAAGGATACAAACGAACACGTTCAGTTCAAATAGTAATCAGTACAACGAAGGAAACGACTAGTGTGATGTGATACGTTGTGAGCGAGGAGCAGAGGCTGGGGGGCAGGAGGAGGCGCCTGCTAACGTCAGGGGGAAGGGGGCCTCTCTAACACGAGGCCCCCGGAGCCAGGGACCTGTGCTGAGGGTCAAGGAAACAGGGACAGAGTTGGCAAGTCTGAGGAAAAGAAGGTAGGCCAGTGGAGCTGGAGTGGAGCGAGCCGGGAAAAGACGAGGTCGGGAGGCCCACTGGGGGCAGGCGGGGCGGGGGCGGGGGCTGGGTGGGGGTTGCTGCAGGTCGCGGTGAGGCCTGGGGTTCTGGAACAGTACTCATCTAGCGAGCGCCCTAGCGTTTCTGCGGCGCAGATACTCTCAGGGGTTTTGCATACTTTCACTCACTCTCCATCCTCATGACAAAGGTACGTTCTTATCATTCATTACCTCTTCTTGCCGCAAATGAAGAAACCCAGGCTGAGGGAGGAGTGAGAACGCTCCCAGGGTGGCAGAGCCACGGGGGGCGGAAAGTGGGGCTTCATGCCCAGGCGGTCCCGCTCTCTCATTTCCCCAGTCCGCCTCAGGTTGCAAGCAGCGGGGCTCCACGATCTGATTTATATTTGGGCCAAACCTGGTCTGCGGCCCGCTGCCCTGTGGGCCTGACCCGCCCCAGCGCCGCGGGATCCCCGGGCTTGGCGGACTGCGCTCAAGCCCCAGATTAGCGGTGGGCTGGGCTGTACTATTTTCATAATGAGCTCCAAATGGAAGAAACCAGGGAGGTGAAAATATTATGGCATATTGCCTTTTTAACTTCCACTTTGCTTCTTTATAACCACCCTCGATATGTTATTCTTGCCCCTTGTTGAATGTAGAAAACAACATAACCATCCAACTGCAAAGACTGTAATATCAGCAGCCAAATTACTTTATTGGCTGTGGTTAACAATGGGTTTTCTCTCCTCCACCGTTTCTGATAAAATGTTTGCACAGCATTATATGGGGGAAATATATAGCTACAGCAATAAAAAACGAACAAGGATAATTTGTGTGTTGGCATTTCCACAATAGAATGTCAAATATTTCATACTCTGGCGATACTGAGCCTTTCTACGCTTGCTGCTACTTTCTTTGAAAAGAATGCTTTATGTTCATTTTATTATTAATCTTAAGCTGCACATATACATTTTCATATGATGTTTCTCAAACAATAATCTAAGGTCTGTAATAAACACAAGTATGTCTTGAACATTGAAAATGACACCACGTCAGATGAACTAACGGCAGTTGCTACTGATGGAGAACATTCTTCCTACAGACCACCCTGTCCTCATTTCATGCGATGTCTGCGTCCTTTCCAGAATTCCTTGCAGTGATCACTTTTACAAAGGGAGTTGGTTGCTTTTACAGAGCGTGATGATCAATCAAAGCAGACTCATTTCTCTCATTATTCCTCCAGTTCTTTATACAGAAACTTTTTAGCTGGTGGGACAGGATCATCAGATAGAAATTTAACTAGGAATCATCACTTTTTTTTTTTTTTAAAGATTTTATTTGACAGGGAGAGACACAGCAAGAGAGGGAACACAAGGAAGGGGAGTGGGAGAGGGAGAGGCAGGCTTCCTGCTGAGCAGGGAGCCCGATGCGGGGCTCGATCCCAGGACCCTGAGATCATGACCTGAGCCGAAGGCAGAGCCACCCAGGCACCCCATCACTAGAAATCATCACATTTTAAGAGTGCTTACCGATCACATATGGTAAGATGAGTTGAAAAGTAATCTGTATGCATCATTTGAAGTTAGGGCTTTTTTATTCTCAAGAAATAGCTTTTAAATTAAACCACAGTAGATATTTTCAATAGGAAAGTATCAAAGTGGAAAAAAAGGGGCAGGAGAGACCTATGGTGAATTCTCGTTTTGCATTTCAAAAAGAATACTCAGAAGCATAAGGGTCCCATCCCCAAAGCTCCCTGTGGTATGTAGGCACCCCGTGAGGACCTCACATGGGTCACCTGGTTTGCCATCCAAGTACAAGTCTACAAAAGATGTGATGGGGGTCCAGGAAGCCTCTAGAGGGTGAGAACCTAGAACCTGAGCTGAGTGGTCTTCAGAAGGGCCAGCAAGATCAGGTGGTTTCAGACTTGAGTAGTACACACCTCATATCTGGTGTTACATGTTTTAGGTGTTTTTGTTTTTTTTTGGTTTTTTTTGGCAAAGACTGAAACAAGTCACCTTTCACACCCCAATGTGAGCAGTGGGTGAACAAGTGTCATGAACACTTGCCATCTGACAATTGGATACTTGGTATCCAGGTTGTGGGAATGGGGACAGTGGGGTCTCCCCAAGATTCATCCACATGCAGATCCCCAGACCTGTGAATAATACCTTTATGGCAAGAAGATGTGGATAAATTAATCTTCGGAAGAGGAACCTATCCTGGATTATCTGGGCAGACTCTAAATGTTAACAATCTAACAATGCGGCAGGAGTTTTGACACAGACCCGCATAGAGATGAAGTGATCTGAAAACGAGGAGAGACCAGAGTAATGCAGCCACTAGCCAAGAATCGCTTGCCACCACCAGGGGAGGCCAATAATCTCCACAAAGTCCGGGTAGGAAGTGCAACCCTGCTGACCCCTTGATATCAGCCTCTAGAACTGTGAAAGACTACATTTCTGTTGTTTTAAGACAAGTTTGTGGCAATTTATTATAGAAGCCGCAGAAAACTAGCACAATGGGTAGTAGGCAGGGGGAGAAAGAAGGGATTTTTTTCCTTTGAAAGAGAACTTATTATTACTTTTTAAAAAAGACTTATTTATTTGAGAGAGCAGGGGAAGGGCAGAAGGGGAGGGAGCGAATCTCAAGCAGACCCCCCAGTGAGCTCGAAGCCCCGACGCAAGGCTCTATACCGGGACCCTGAGATCAAGACCTGAACAGAGATCAAGAATTGGATGTTTAACCAACGGAGCCACCCAAGCACCTTGTAACTTTCATAGACAGAAAATTCAACAGTGTACACTTAACTCAGTTTGGCAGCCAGTTCTTTAGCCTTTGCCTTTTCAAGTTTGGTGAAGTGAACCACCCACTTTGGACCTCAATACTGTCTCCCCGGGGCTGGTGGATCTCATCGTATCTGTCACTGTCATTGGTCCCGACAGCTTTCACCTGCTTAGCTAGAGCTCCCTTGTCTTCTGAGTTAACCTGCGTGAAGGCGACAGTGGTGCAGATCCTCCTGGGGACCAGATGGCCCAGCCTGGCCTTCCCCCTAATAATGCAGTAGGGGACCCCCCCATCTTACAACACAGGGCAGACAGGAAGACAATGATCTTGGGGGAGATGTGCAATCACCACTGGCTGAGTTGTCTTATTTTCCACTAAGGTGGTGACAGTATTAACCCCAGCTTGGAGGACAGGTGGCTTCATAGTGGGGACATCCCCTTTGCCCGCAACTTCTTCCTCAGCCCGGAACAACAGTCTCTGCTTCTCCTCCTGCTGCGTCCCTCCTCTTCATCTGTGGGCCGCTTAGGCAGCTGAGTAGCTGTTTGGTGGCCCAAGGCCTGTGTGAGTTTATTAATCACTGGAGATACTTTGAGATTTGCTAGAGAATAGCCTTTTGCCTCTGCAGCCAGATGTAGTGGGGTCATTTGGCAGAGTGGGTGAGGTCCCTTCTGGACTGGAGGTCCTGCCCGCTGCTAAAATTCTTGGCCTTTTCTCAAACGGGATTGATGCTTTCTTGGCCTCCTGCTGCTTCAGAGTAGCAGGGGCTGGGGCCCCCTTCGTCTCCTTTGCCGTCTTGCCTTTTGGCATCTTGGATGGTTGGAGGAAAGAGAAGGAAATTATTTTTTAGAGGCATCCTCAAGGAAGCTAGAACCTTCTGTTGAGTCACTGTGCGAGAAGCCTGGGAGCTGGCAAAGAGGCACAACCTCCTGCGGCGAGCTGCATCCTCAGGCGGCCATGACCTCCACTCCCTGGGGTTTCTCCTGTGGCTGTTACGGCTCATGGCACAGAGATTTTGCAGCTGTAGTTAAGATTACTAATCAGCTGATTTCGGAACAGATTATCCCTGTGGCTCCAACCTGGTCACATAAGCCCTGTGAATGCAGAGAGTCTTCTCCAACAGGTAACAGAAAGGAATAGGGAAAGGAAGGGGAGGGGAAGAACATCATTGGGATGCACTCCAGCTGTCCTGGAAGAAAGCAAACATCTACAATGGGAGCCCTTGCCAGAGAAGGTGGGCTCTCGCTGCTGAGAGAGATGCCCATGTGACAGTAAGGGAAAACAGAGACCTTACACGTAGAGCCCTAAGGAAGCCGACGCTGCCCAGTTATTGAAAAGAGAACCACGAGGCCCCCCGAGGAGGACCATAGCCTCAGCCCACACCTTGATTTGACCTTGTGATACTTGGAACAGGCAAGAATCCAGACACACTGTGCCTGACTTTTGATCTACAGACTCATAAGCTAGTAGTAAGTAGGAGTTGTTTCAAGCTGCTGGGTGTGTGGTAATTTGTTACACAGCAAAAGTAACTGATACACACCCCCAAATGCAGAACTGACCTGGATGGGCAGAGAGGCTGCAGGTATGAGAGCGTTTTCTCCAGTGTCTTGCCCCTATCATTCCCCACCTTCCTCCATCACCAGGACACACATACCTCTGTGCTGGGACTATAAACGATCTTCTGAAGCCCAGGACACATGTCTATTATCCGATCCATCCACATTAATCCTGAAGGAATATGGTTCTCACCCTAGCAGATCCTCTAGGCAGGTGCTAAAATCACGTGATACAGAGAATAAACTTGCCAGTTCCCAAATGGAATCCCATTTGTGGGACGTGCACACGTGCACATGAACACGCGTGCACACACACAATTGCCGATCTAAACGTTACCATATATTTTGCCCATTTTCAAGAAGAAGAAACTACAGATTTTCACTATTTTAACCAAGAAGAAGAAAACCGCCCTGGACTCAATCTGAGAGTAAATCTCATCTCTCTACACCCACTCCAGCCCCCGTCATTTCCTTTAAGTCTCTGGAATGTGCTATGCCACTCCCTGGGCTAGGGCATTTTGATTTTCACAAGCTTTCCATCTGCCTGAAGTAGTCTTTCTTCCACTCTTTTCTTTTCTTTTTTTTAAAGATTTTATTTATTTATTTGACAGACAGAGATCACAAGTAGGCAGAGAGGCAGGCAGAGAGAGAGAATGGGAGGCAGGCTCCCCGCTGAGCAGAGGCCAATGTGGGGCTCGATCCCAGGACCCTGAGATCATGACCTGAGCTTAAGGCAGAGGCTTTAACCCACTGAGCCACCCAGGTGTCCCTCCTCCACTCTTCTAATGCCCGAGTCCATCCTTAAGGTTTCAACTTAAACACAATTCCCCAAAAGCTCCTTTCTTTGACTCCCCAGTCTAATGTGTCCCCCAGTTCCTTCTCTTCTCTTTCTTGGCACTTTGTCACATTCTGTGATTATATATCGACTTCTCTGGTCTGCTTGCTGGGCCACTAGAATATAGCTTTATATATTATTCAGCACTCTCTTGGTGGCAAGCAACAGAAATCCTCTCTGGCTTGGTTAAACTACAGAAGACCAGGAACTTGTAGGATTCAAAGACAACACAGCCTCTGCAAGGGCAGGAACGATGGATACTGTAGACCTTCTCAGTCCTTCTCCCACATTTCCAGCCACTTCAGAAATGTGGGCACCACTACTCATGTTGCAGATTCCTAGGAGAGGGCTTCTGGTAGGTCAGGTTGGGTTGAGTTTCTGCTCTCAGACATCACTGCAAGTGCCAGTGATGGGCCCAGTGTGAGAACAAGAAAGCACAATCTGGTACTTTGTTATTAGGTGGGAGGAGGGATGAGATGGATGGCTTTCAGTAGGCAGCATACCAGCTTTACCACTTTGTCTGAACCCGGACTGTGGGAAAGGCTCTGGACTGAGCAGGGCTACTGTGTCCGTGGGTCTGGCTTTCTTAGCCTTCTTGCAGGTCTTTTAGACTTTGGATAGTACATGTCTCCTGCAGGTGTTACCACAATCAAGAGGCTTTATCGTCCTGTGCCTTGACACTACAGATGAAGTATTTGTGTCTCCCCCAAATTCATATGAAACTAAATCTGCAGTGTTATGATATTAGGAATTGGGGCCTTTGGGAGGTGGTTAGTGCCCTTATAGAAGAGGCCTCCTTCTGCTATGTGAGGACACGATGAGAAGGAACCTGTCAATGAGCCAACAAGTTCCTCTCACCAGGCAATGATGAATCTGTCATGACCTTGATCTTGGACTTTCTAGTCTCCAGAGCTCTGAGAAACAAATTTCTACTGTTGATAAGTCACTCAGTCCATGATATTTTGTTACAGCTGCCCAAACACACTACAGAGATTGGTACTGAGAAGTGGAGTGCTGCTCTAACAAAGACCTCAAATGTGAAGGTGGTTTTGGAGTCAGGTGATGGGCAGAGGGTGGAGGAAGTTGGAGATGTGTGCTAGAAAAGCCTACACTGTTGGTGAATGAAGCTTTAAGGGCAATTCTGATAAGAGCTCAGAAAGAAAAGAGAGCCGGAGAGGAAGCTTCCATCTTTCTAGAGAACACTTGAGTGATCTTGAACAGAATGTTCACAGAAATATGCAGGTTAGAGGCCATTCCGATGAGGTCTCTGATGGAGATAAGGAACATGTTACTGGAGAGTGGTGGAAAGGCCATTCTTGTAATCAAGAGGCAAAGGACTTGGCTGAATTATGCTCAAGTTCTAGTGTTTTGTAGAAGGTAGAGCTTGCAAGCGATGAACTTGGATATTTAGCTGAAACTTTTTTTTTTTTTTTTAAGATTCTATTTATTTATTTGACAGAGAGAGATCACAAGTAGGCAGAGAGGCAGGCAGAGAGAGAGGGAAGCAGGCTCCCTGATGAGCAGAGAGCCCAACGCGGTGCTTTATCCCAAGACGTTGGGATCATGACCTGAGCGGAAGGCAGAGGCCTTAACCCACTGAGCCACCTGGGCGCCCCTTAGCTGAAGCTATTTCTAAGCCAACTGTTGAATAGCCTGTGTTCTCCTGACAGCTCATAGTTAAATTCAAAAAGACAGAAATGACTTCAAGATGGAATTTTTCATCAAAAAGGAAGCAGAACTTAAAGATTTGGAAAATTCTCAGCCTATTTATTTTGTAAAAAAAAATGAGGCAGGGTGTTGGGCAGAGAACACCAAGGGTGTGGCCTAACCACATTTGATCAGGAGACTGTATGACTCAGCCACCTCATCAGAAGCCTGGAGCTATTGTCTGAGACGATGGAAGAACAACCACCTGAGGGAACTCGGGAAGTCATCAGAGTGGTTATAAAAATGGGGCTTCTAGTGCCTGCGGGACCTGTCTTCCCATTAGCAGCTCTGCTTCCCACACTTAGGGTACGAGCTGGTGGAGAAGGGAAGATGCCAATGTTTCTGAGCCCCTGTGGACCCAGGGCACTGTGGCCATCCCTCCAGCGGGAACCAGCAGACTTCGCCGGTGTCTGAGTGGCACTGTTTCTCCAGAAGCTGTGGGGGCATGGCTGCTGCCCCCCAGATTTCAAAGGATGCCCAGACACAAAGCTAAGGGAAGGGTCATTAGGCTAAGCTATGGGGACAGGGGCTCCTGGGATCTTGGGGGGTCCAACTCCTGTCTTGCAAAGATGCAAGGGGTTGGTGGGGGCAGGACCTCCACCCCAGTGGGTCCTGAAGGGGAGACTCCTGCCCCAGTGGGCCTGGAGGGCAGAACATCAAGCCACAGAGGCTTACTCTCATGCCTTAGAATGTTTTTTTTTTAAAAGATTTTATTTATTTATTTATTTGACAGAGAGAGTGAGAGAGCGCACGTAACAAGCAGAGGGAAAGAGAAAAGCAGACTCCTTGCGGAGCAGAGAGCCTGACTTGGGACTTCATCCCAGGACCCCAAGATCATGACCTGAGCTAAAGGCAGACGCCCAACCGACTGAGCCACCCAGGTGCCGCTCATGCCTTAGGATTTAATGTTGTTTTTGGACTTATTTGGAACATGTCATTCCTTTAATAAGTTTTTGGACTTATTTGGAACGTGTCATTCCTTCCTTCTTTTGTATTTCTCTCTTTGAAATGGGAATGTCTTATCTTGTAACTGCCCACCATTGTATTTTGGGAGCACATAATGTGTTTGATTTCATAGGTTCATAAATGGAGAGGAATTGCCTGAGGACAAATTGGGACTTACGCCTTCCCTCTATCTGTCTGGATGATATTTACCTGAGACTCTGGACTTTGACTTTGGAGTGGATGCTGGAACAAGTTACGGCTTTGGGGCCCATTGGGATGGAATGAATGTATTTCACATGCCAAAAGAATATGATGTTAAGGGCCTGGAGCAGAATGTCATAGAATATTTGTGAATACCAGTCTACAGTATTTTGTTCTAGACTAAGGCAGCAGATAAACCAGATACCATACGCTAGCCCAGCATGCGTGATCCCCAGAGCTGGATGGGATCCATACGCACCCTTGACAAGACAGCAGTTTGTAGTGAGAAAAACTGGGCTCTGGAGAGACCTCTGAGTAGAAATCCAGCCTTAACCACTGTGACTTGGTCCAGTCATTTAGCCTGAGTCCTGATTTCCACATCTATAAAATGGGTATAATTATACATACTTGTGAGCACATTGCTTTAAATGGCTGGCTTCTAAAGCCTTTTAGGAATTCCTTTCTACAGTAACACATTATTTTCTGCGTACCACCTATCACCATGAGAAATTATTTTGTGTATACATTTATACCTTTATCTCCCCACCAGAATGACAGTTCCAGGAGAACAGGAACTTATTTGAATTATTCAAGGCTGTATTTTCAGTGCCTGGGACATCATAGGTGCTCAGTAAATATCTATTGAATAAATGAATGACAAATGAATAAATGAGGACCCAAAATGGAAACAGAAGAGAATGCAACGGGGATTTTTTCTGGCCTCTTATGTGGAGGGATGGAACAGCTCCAGCAAAGAGGCTGCACCCTATAAGCCACATTTCCTGTGTTCCTGTTATTCTATTTGTTTTCCTTGTGTTGTCCCCGTGGCCGTGGCTGTAGTCATTCTTTTTAAACATTCCCACTGTGTCTCAGCAGTGCCACAGGGTAATAAAAGAAAGGCTGAGGGTCAGAGGACCTCCCATCTCTGAAGATGCCAGGACCCTGGTGACAATAGTGAATGAGCCAGGAATCCTACTGGAGGTGCCCCCTCTGTCCTGAATCCACTGGGGAGTTCCCAGGTGGTTTATCTGAAGAAGTAGTGATTTCCTCAATACTTCCTTACAAGTCTGAGGATCAGGGACGCCTGGGTGTCTCAGTCGTTAAGTGGCTGCCTTCAGCTCAGGTCACGATCCCAGCGCGCCATGGCAGGCTCCCTGCTCAGCTTTTCCTGAGCTCTGTCATAAATATATAAAATCTTAAAAAAACAAAAACAAAAACAAAAAACCCAAGTCTGAGGATCAAACGACATAATGTAGATATATAGGTCCTCCAGAAAGGACCTGACACATCGTATGTCCTGCGTGCATGTCTGAAATAGAAATGACCCTAAAATTCCATGATCCCAGCTCCCTAGATACTTCTCCTTTAGAAATTTCTAAACATCACCACTGAGTGATAAACTGTAGTTTCTCAGAATTACTGCCAGCTCCGGCCCCTGGCATTTCCTCTTTCTCAAGGAAAACAAAACAAAACAAAACAAAACAAAACAAAACGGTCCCTTCTTTCTCAACCTTGTAGCAACTCCGGCTGTGGCAGAGGAAATGTAAATTGCCCAGGGAGCAGCCAGTCTGAGGTGTCATCTCACGGTTCTCCTGTAAAGAAGTTAACAAACAATGGAATGCCTGACCCCTTATTCTGAAGTTTTTCCACCTGCTTTGTAATTAAACACCCGTTTATGGCCCTGGGGGAAGTGAGGGTGAACCAGGAGCCTTGAGCCTCTGCAGTCGGTTTTCAGGCAAACTTCTTTGTGGTCCTGGCAAGATTCATCTGAAGAGTAAGGGCACCCCACCCATTGTTCCTGAGGCTCTGGGGAGACCCAGACTGATTCCTGCCTGCTAGGACGAGGACGCTGCCTAGACAGCTCACTGGGGGCCAAAAGGACTGTCTCCTGAGCAAATGCAACTTACAGCAGATGGGTCACCTTTTAGCCCTGGGGCTTTAGAATTATTTGTGAGGCTTTTTTTTTTTTTTTAAACCTTTTAAAATACTTCAGACTGTTTGATCTTGACAAAGCTCCTGCAGGGCTCCGCTGGGAAATCTCAAATTCGAAGATTTCAGAAATCCAAGGAAGCTGGGGGTGGGAGGCTAGTGACCTTCAGCAGATTTCACTGGTTGGACCTCCTCCCTGTGGGACCCCGGGGGCGGGGGAAGCTACTTTAACCCCTCCGTGAAATGGGAATAATAATAGTACACAGTATAATCCTCGGTAGAATGAGGACTGACTTCTTGGAATAGTGCCTGGCACATGGTATCATTCAAAAAACACTTCTTGGGCTGCCTGGGTGGCTCAGTGGGTTAAGCCTCTGCCTTAGGCTCATGGTCATGATCTCAGGGTCCTGGGATTGAGCCCCACGTAGGACTCTCTGCTCAGCAGGTAACCTGCTTCCCCCTCCCCATCTGCCTGCCTCTTTGCCTACTTGTGATCTCTCTCTGTCAAATAAATAAATCTTAAAAACAAAACAAAACACTTCTTCCTCCCTTTTCTTTTTCCTCTGTTTTGCAGAAGGCTATCTTCTGTGATTGAGCAGGAAATACATGAATATGACTTTTAAAAAACTAAACTTACGCATGGAGTACAGTGAAAAGAAACTCCCTCCTATCACTAACCCTCTTTTCCCTCTCAGAGAATGTCGGTTTCTTGCGCACCCATCCAGATGGTCAATAGAGACAGGCATTTGTATTTGCGTGCACTTTTAAAAAGACAAATAGTAGCACACATCATGTCTTTAAAAAAAAAAATGACAACTCCGTGGAGATATAATTCACATACCATTACAAGTCACCCATTTAAAGTGTGCCTTCCTTTCCCATGTATCATTTATCCCAGATAGTTCCACATCAGCATGATTACATCTGGCTCATTCTTTTCTAGGACTCTAACTCATTCCACTGTATGGATGTACCATGATTTTATTTATTCCCATACTGCCAGGCATCATGGTGGCCGCCAGCGCTCCCCTGATAATGAATATCCCTGGACTTAGGTCCAAATATCTCTCTGAAGTTTATCTTCTGGTCCCTCCCCCTTTTCTGGGAGATTAGATCTGCCCTTCAGTTACATCGGTATCATCCCTCACAAACCAACACATGCATGACGCTTGCAAAATAGAGCTCCACGTCATTCTGTTGTTTTTGGCCTATGGTTTGAACATATACTGGGTAACGTGTTATTATTAATTATTATCACTACTATTGTTGTCAGTGGCTTGGCAGGAAAGCAACAGGGAAAAATTCGGGGATATTTGTGGCTTCGCTTCAATAAAACACTATTTACTAATTGTCAAGCTTGGGTTTGGGAAGAGATAATCACAGGCCCATCCTGCAGGTTGTAAAGCCCATTTCTCTCCACTTCCAATACCTCTACACTTAGTGATGAACGTACATGGGTTTGCATGAAGCTCATCCTTAGTTACAGGAACAGTTCTTCTAGACAACCCCGGGCTGCAATGAAGACTCCTGAGAACCCGTCTGACAAGGGACTGGGGCAGTTTTCAATCTGGTTTAGAATATCAACAGGAAATAACTTGCAAATTTTTGCCATGTGCCAGGCATGACTCTAAGCTCCCTACACATATTAACTCAGTCGGTCCTCACGACAAGCCCAGAACTGTTCCTGTCCCAGTCACCCCATATTACAGAGGAAGAAACTGAGGCATACAGAGGCTCTACAACTTGTCCAAGGTCTTCAGCTAGTGAGGCAGGAAGCCAGCATCTGCCTGGGAGCTGAGCTACCATACCTCATTAAAAGAGACGACAGGAGCAACTTTCTTCGTGGCTAAGTAACATTGCATGAGAGAACCAGGCCCCGGGCACAATGAGGGGCCTACAGAAGACACAAGATAGATTAAAATGAACGTTCTTGTATTATTCCCGAGAGCCGCATTCTCTGGCTCCTTGTTAAATTCTTCATCAGAGGTGTATTCTCTTGAGCCTTCAAGGCTTTGAGGGGTCTCTAATGAAACATGCCTGGGGAAAAAGGAAGGATCCCTGGTGGGAGTGAGTTCCCTGAAGGGAGCCAGGCCCGAGGCTGAATTTCGGTTGTGCAACCTGCTCGCCCTGCGACCTTGGGCAACTGTCTTCATCTTCAGTAAGCTTCAGTTTTCTCACCTGAGAAAGGGGGATACTAAGCGTGCTGCGGAGCGTGCATGGACTGCTGAGAACGTCGAATAATGACCTTGAAACCCTCAGCACAGGGCCTGGATCAGGGAGGCTGTGGAGGGGGTTGGTGAACACATGAACCCGAGAGTCTCAGCGCCTAGTTTCAACACCTGCCTTGACGGTTCACGGTCAGACTGGTTCACCGAGCCAGTCAGGCCAACTGCCAAACCTCAGTGCCTCCCCTGTAGAGTGGGGCTCCTGATGGGACCTCCATGAGGACACTGCAACAGCGGAATGAGATACATCTGCAGGGTTCCTGCCAGTACCAAGGAGAGTCAGGCCAGGCTTCTTCCCTGTCCAGATTTTGTTTTCAATGCTTGTGTCAGTCGTGGTGCTCCAGAGAGACATTTCATGACCCACTGTAGTAGTTTGCTTGTGCTGCCTAACAAAATACCACAGACTGGGAGGTAAGACTGCTGGGCTTCAACAACAGAAATTCATTTCTCACAGTCTGGAGGTTGGAAGTCCAAGATGAAGGTGTTGGCAGGTTTGATTTCTTCAGCGGCCTCTCTCCTTAACTTGTCGGTGATGACCTTCGCCTCACGTGGTCTTTCCTCTTTGTGACCACGTCCCACCTCTGTGTCCTCAGCAACTCTTAAAAAGACAGTGATCAGACTGGATCAGGGACTACCCTAACGGCCTTATTTTTAGCTTATCGTTTTTGTTTTAAAGATCTGGTCTAGAAAAGCGTCACATTCCACGGTCCTTAGTGGTGAAGGCTTCAGCATGTGACTTTGGGAGGGACACAATTTGGCCCATAACACTGGTGTAACATCAACTCAAAAGGGCTGCTTTGAAGAGTAAAGAAATGAGGCACAGGACATGTTTGTGCCCGGTGTCTGTACACAGCAGGCACAACATAAATGCTACTTTCTTTCCGTCCTCTTGAAAACCTTCCAAAATTGTGACAAATGATGAGTTTAGTCCTCAGCTGGGAGAACCATTAGAAGGGAACTTGGAGAATTGGTGGTAATCCTTGCCAGCTAGAAAAGAGATATCTCCCTTTTCAGGGCTTGCCAAATGTAGTGTAGTGGTTCTCAAACTCAAACACATATCTGAATCCCCCTGGAGGGCTTATTAACACCCAGATGGGGGAGTAAGTCTTAGACCAAGGATGGGCATTTCCAACAAATTCCCAGGTGATGCTGCTGATAGGGGTTGGGGGTGGGGACGACACTTTGAGAGCCACAAGCCTAGAATATTCCTTGTGCATCAGAAGCTATGGATTAATAAGAATGGGTGGGGAGGCAGGAGGGGAGCTTCCAGGCAATAATGCCTTACCTAGGCATCCTGCGCTGCATTCTGAGATGTCCCTCGTGATGACCCCAAGTCTATGCCCTATGTCTCCACTGTCCCCTAACAAAGATTTTCCAAGCACTTTGCAATAAGTTAGCCTGGCTCAGCTCCTGTGCCCTCCTTTGCTGTCTCGGTCCCTTCCTCCATGTGACCCCCGCTGGCTGCACCCCCCATCCCCCCACCCCTCCCCCCACCCCGAAGTCAGCCAACTACACTTCCCAGGCCACTACAGGCTTAAGGAGAAGACAGGTTCACAGGGAGGAGCTGGCCCTTTCACAAAGCAACAGCTCCCGCAGGAGGGAACAAAGCCCGGGCCTCTAGAAATGTCAGCTTTTTCCACAGAGTCGACTGGATGATGTGAGAAGGGAAGGATTTTCTCCTTCTCATTTAAGTAGTTTTTATATGTCTAAAGATGTTTTATGGAAACAGAAATTGTACCTGATAAAGTGGCAGCATTAATCCATTTGATGTGTTTAAGGGAAGCATTTTCACAGCAACAGATCATGTTAATGTAATGCTGATGGAAAAGAAATGGCAGAGGATGATTGCAAAAGATCTTTTTTTAACACGATGAGAAAAAAGAGAGTGACTTCTCGTTTTATTTTTCCTTGAGAATAAGTGTATCTTTAATCCTAATAGTATTTGCTGAAATAGAGTTTTGGCTAAAATCCAAGGGGAGCTTTCAGAGCTGGGCAATTTCTTTTTACATCTGCTTCACTGACTCAGCCATCAGACAAGCAATTCAGTTCAATAAACATTTATTGAGCCCCTACTGTGTGTCAGGCATTCTGCTGCCTTCTAAGGAGCTCACAGGTGAGACCAGAATCCAACAGATGGCAAGGACGTGTGACGCTGGGCAAATTCCCCTCTTCTACTTTCAATTCATTAATTGTTTTTATTAAATAAATCGTTACTGAGGGCTCTGATCTCCATCATGCTCCACAATTAGGAAGTACACTATCAACTTGACTCATACTAAAACCTTGACAATTTTTATATTTTTAAAGGCATGTCTCTCCCCATTAGGTCCCTGGGCATCATCATCACTGAAAGAAGCACAGAATTACATCTTCAAAGGTCTTCTGGATGCACATTCAAGTTGAAGGGGGGGGCTCTGGCTTAGAATACTTGGATGCATTTTTCTTTTTTTTTTTTTTTTAAGCAACAAGTTGTTTATTACTAATGACGGTTAAAACAAGGTTGTCAAGAGACTGGCTTGTTTCTCAGTATTCGGGGGTCTTCGATGTCATTCTCACTCACTTGCATTATATTGGGCTCCCTGGGAACAACCCATGGCCCTGAGTACGCTAGTGGGAGGGAAGCTTGAGACTCTCATCCATCATGGGTGGTTTGGACAGAAAAACAGGCTGAGGCCAAGCTGACCTAGAAGGGACAAGGGTGTGCTCCAGGCGAGGACTCTCAAATCTGGACTTGCGGTCACGTGTAAAAGCAGGCTTAGGGCTCTGATTTATCAGGTTACACCAAGAAACGCTGAAAGCAGCCAGCAGAATGGAGAGAAAGGGGGAGTGAATGAGAAGAGAAAGGGGAGAGTGGAGAGGAAGAGGGGCCAGAGAAAGGTCACAGGGGAAACAGTCTGTTTCATCTTCCTTTGGGACTGAACTCCATATTGACAGAAAAGACACCTTCTAGAGATACAACCCCCAAAGGTCAGGGTTCAATGGTCTGTCCTTCATAATGGGGTACGTGCATATCCATGTCCAGTGAAAAACTGTTTCTAATCTTTTAAGTAGTCCCTACACCCAACATGGGGCTCTTACTTATAACCCTGAGATCAAGAGTCAGTCATATGCTCCATTGATGGAGTCAGCCAGGCGTCCTTTCCCATTTTTTTTTTTTTTAAGATGTATTTATTTGAGAGAGAGAGAGCATGAAAGGTGGGAGAGTGAGAAGCAGGCTCCCCATGGAGCAGGGAGTCCGATGTGGGGCTTGATCCCAGGACCCTGGGATCATGACGTGAACCAAAGGCAGAGGCTCAACAGTCCAAGCCACCCAGGTGCCCCAACCCTTTTCCAATCTTTATGAAACAAATTCATTATTTTTGAATTAGCACTGGGGGCTTTTGAGAGTTACCAGACAGAAAGGATATGTTCAGCTAAGAAAGTCTGTTGAATCATACTTTCATTTTCTAGTGACACTTCAGTCACACCAGGAGCCTAGGCCAGAGCTACTGTAGGGTGTTTTGCAAAGAAAAGACTGCTATCCTGAAGATCCAGAAATGCTCTGGCCCTCCTCCCTAAGGTGTGCATAGGGTGGATGGCTCCTTCCCCTTTTCTCCTTTTTCTCTTCCTTTTGTCATTCGCAGCCCCACATTATCCTCACCCCAACCCACTCAAGTACTAGGTTATTTCCTTCCTATTTTGTGAGTAGTTATGTTGCTGGATGCTGTGGGCAGACCGGGTGAGATTCGTGGGGAACATGGAACTGCCAGCTAGGGTGTTCTCCTCACTGGGCTACTGGGTTGGGAATGGCCAAGCAGCTGACCATTGCAGAGGAAGCCCAAGCCAAGCACGCAGAGAATCCAGGAGTCTGGCTGGAGCAACTGAAGGCAGCAGGGCCTGGGGTAGAGGCCCCGGTGTCCTAGAGGAAGCAGTGGGAAGAACGGGAGGGTTTGCTCAAGGCTAGGGATCGGTTTTGCTTTTCAGGATCTTCTGCTTGTGTTTTAGAGACTGGCTGAGAGGGAGGCCATTCAGAAGGAGGAACTCCAGGAGAGGTTTGGAGAGACTTGTTCGAGATGGAATGAGCTACCATCCTCAGGAATGCTGTATTTTTAAAAAGACATCAAAGCCAAAGGGACACTCCACACACAGAGAGGAGTTCCTCATGACGGAATCCTGTGCACCTGGGGAGACCTTTGCCAGCCTGGCTGCCCTCCCAGCTCCTGAAACCACGCTGGAGACCGCGGCTTTCATGGGGAAGGGCAGCAGCGAGGAAAGAGGTGGGGGACATCAGTGAAGAGTGGAGACTGGGAGGCGGGGCTGAGAGAAGTGTGGACAGGGACCCTGGGAGCGTCTTGGGCAGCGGTGCCCAACCCACCACACACCGGACTCGCTGGCGGAATGCCTGATGCCCACACCTCAGCCCAGACCAACTAGATAAACACTTCTAGGACAGAGTTGGGCATCAGCATTTTTCACGTTTCCATAAGGATTCCGATGGGTTGCCAAGATCAAGAACCACTGCCCTCAACCCGTGATCCTCAAAGTGTGGTCCATGGACCAGCAGCATTGCCATCACCTGGGAGCTGGTCAGCCCGCCTCCTTCAGACCTGCTGCATCAGAATCTCTATTTTACCAAGATCCCATTACCAAGTATGACAACTATCACTGGAATCACCTGGGGAGCTTTCAAGGGAACATCTCGGTCCCAGCTCTAAAGATACTGATGTGTTGGGTTTGGCATGTGGGCTGGGCAGCTGGATTTTTTAAACCTCCCCAGATGATTCCTAAATGCAGCCGGAGTGGAGAAGTGGTTTGAAGTCCAGCTGTTCTACCGGTGTTCTCCATGGCCTCGAAATGAAGGGAGGAGGCTGGGGCCTAGGACTCCTTATAACAAAATGCAAAGTTAATTTCGAAAAGTTAGCGAGAGTTTAAAATACTTGAATGGGATCTGTGTCCTTTGCAGCAAATCAGTCCTGGAATTAAAATTCCTGAGGAGGCAGAGCAGCGCGAATATTCGGTTGGAAATACGTTCAACTCTGCTTGCCATGTATGAGCCCATTCAAGGCACGCAGCCTTAGGTGCCTAAGCGTGTGCATCTGTGCAATGGGCTCGGTAGCAAATGATCAGCAAAGGAGGCCGTGGTGCAGGCAGCCTCTGAAACGGCCTCAGGGGTCTCGCTTTCGTTCAGCCTGGTTTCCGCCCCTGTTGCTCCCGCTGGCCCTGGTGACTAACTTCTAATGGAAAGAACATGGCAGAGTGATGAGATATCAGTCCTGAGGTTAGGTGACAAGAAGACTGCTTCCATCTCTGCTTCTCAGAGTCCCCGTTGGGAGGAAAGCAAGCTTCCATGTTGTGAGTCGTCTCGTGGGAGGCCCACTGGAGCAAGGAACAGATATGTCTGGGCAACAGCAAGGTCCTGAGTCATATGGTGAGCTGGGCCATGGCCCCTCCCCAGTCATGCCTGGAGGGGACTGCAGCTGTGTGAGAGAGCTTGAGTCCCTTGTGTGACCTAAATTCAAAAGCCACACAGCATCACTTCCACTGGGTCCCATGGCTTGGAGCAGTCTGGAAGTCATGAGGTCAAGGGGAGGTAAACAGATTCTATGTCTCGATGGAAGGTGTGTCGGTGTCATTTTAAGAGTATTTGGGATGGGGTACGTATGTGTATAAATACATGTGTATACATACACATACATATGTATATATCACTGCATGGCTCTAACCCCTCTGTGGAACCCTTCAGATCATGTACTATCAGGGTCTGTGCTCCAGATGGAACAGCTCCCGCAGAGCAGCCCCTTCCACCAGCACTGATCAGTTCTGATCAGAGCCTTCAGTCTTATATTTATCTAAGTTTAGCCATCCCTGCAAAATGCATTCAGTCACCAAGTATTAGTGCTCCTATTATCACTAGGATCATCATCATCATCATCTGTGGAGACACATTGCCACCACTGGGGCCCGGGGAGGGATGAGGAACAGGATTCCTGGCATCCACCTTCGAAGACAGATCTGCGTTGGAATCTCAGGACGACCCCAGACAGACACTGGTTCAACCTTATTAACAGTAATCTCCTGGAGTCTGTTTCCTGATTTGTAAACATGGGGATTAGAATACCTACCAGTGAAATTGTTGTAAGCATGCAGGGGCCTTATGAAGCCTCTAGTTAATGATCAGAGTAAAATAATGGCAGGGTCAGTTAGGAAACGCCCTTCCTTTGACCAAGCTGGGAGGAGAGCTTGAGCCAAACAGTACCGGCTCTGCCAGAGACGGCCAGGGAAATGCCTGAAGCCTCTTGGGGCCCGGGCTAACTGTGAGTCTAAAGGGTTAAGGTCTGAATTCAGAAGCAAAGGGCGGAGGGGGAAGGCCAGGCAGGAGGTGGGCTGGGCGGGCTGGGGCTGGGGCTGGGGCTGGGGCTGGGGTTGGGCACTATTAGCATGCAGCTGGTAAATGCTGCCCACTGATCCAGGCTCAGCTGTTACTCCTCCCAGAGCCAAAGGAGAAGGTTGAAAAACAGCGGGCAGAACTGTTGGCGGAAGGGGTCTCTCTGTGGGAGCTGTTCCATCTCGCACAGCCCTGATTTAAATCCGAGGAGGAGCCCCTGGAGGGGGGTTTGTGAGCCATGCAATGCTAATTAACTCCATTGTTGTATTTTGTTGTCAACATTAGAGTCCCTCTAGTACTGGAGCACTTCTTTCTCTTGCGAAAATTTTAAATCTTGCTCCTGTGTACGAAATTGGTCAGAGGGGCCTAGAAGTAAAGACTGAAGAATTTTCTGGGTGAAGATTTGGGTGGAGATTGGTTTCAGTCAAGTGAGAGGTTGATAACGCACGGTAACCAGAATCTTCTTCCAATTTTTCATTCTATTTAAACCACTCTTCAGCTTCCTCAATTAGCTTATATTTTAATGGCTATGGCGCTTTTTTTTTCTCTTCTTTTTTAAAGAAAGAGAGTCGGGGGGAAAAGAAACCAACAAACCAATGAACTAAACCTTGAAAGAATGGAAGCCACGTGAAGGGGCTGATTAGCTTATGCCAAATTCCCTGCAAAAGCAATTCCAGAAAATTCAAGTTCCCTCTGCCAAATGCCTGGGCTGTCTGGGAGCCAAGAAGGAAAGGAGGGACCAGATGTGAGAAACCTTGGCAGGGAGCCCTGGTTGGTTGGGCAGAACCAATTTTCCCAACTTGATCTGATCCCAGAAAGGATCGGGTGATTCAAAAGCTAGTCAGGAAGACAATTGTTCCAGGGCCTTCTGGGTTACTCATAACTCATGCCCTGACTCAGCAGGCTGGATGCACTCCAGGCAGAGAGGGAGTGAGAGGCTCAGGTTGAGCCCGCAGAACTGGCCGCCCAGCCAGGGACAAACCCAGAGCCCAATCTAGACAAGGGGGCCTGTGGGATCTGGATTTCTGTCCACACGGCAAAAGATGTGTGCGTTTTATGAGGCTGGTGGTGATCCTTCTCCCTACCTCCCAAGGCTGTGAGGGAGCCCATGCATTCCAATAAGTGACTGGCATCCTAGAGTGGGTATAACTCAGCTGTTCCTGACCAGGACAGCGGAGAGTTTATTGTGCGTGGGAAATCAGAGCATGGCCAGGGTATCTCTGTGACAAAGGGTGACAGTGAGATGCTTTAGACCTGTGCTGTACAGAATGGTAGCCACCAGCCACAAGTAGTATTTGAGCCCCTCAATTATGGCTAGTCCCAGTGGACACTCGCCGGATTCTAAACACTGAATACGAAAAAACAATATTGGTACATGCCAAAATGATGTATTTTTGGACATACTGGCTTAATTATTAAAAACAATTTTGTTTTTCTTTCCTGTTTTTAATGTGGCTACTAGAAAAGTTAAAATTATGTATGTGACTCAGACCTGGGGCTCATGTTTTGTTTTCTTGGAAGCACTCACTGCTTTAGATGCATTCAAGTCTCATCTGTCCTAAGGCAGAGCCATGAAGAACACGGGCTCTGGACCCTGACTGTTTAGACTGAAATCCCCCATCTGCCATTATGTGGCTGCAAGAATTGGTTAAGTCACGTCAAGTCCCCATGCTTCAGTTTCCCCATGTCCAGAGTGGGGCTACTGCTAGTAGAGACGCAGGTGAAGCTTTAATAAAACAGACCTGAAGCACAGGGAACGGTGTGTGGCACACAGTAAGCATTTAACACACGGTTGCCTTGCTATCTACTCTTCAAAGTTTCTCACAACACGGAGAGGCAGACAGGGTGGGGTGGGGGAGAGTGGGGCATGAGAGTGTTGCTCTTGGTATCCATCTTCAACCCACTGATCCCTCCACACTCGCTAGTGAGAAGAAGCACCCTCCTCACACTGATTTCAAATTTGGAAACCACAGTCGGAGAGGCTGACTTTCTTAGTAAGACAGAAAAAGTCAGCCAGCTCAGAATGGACACTTGAAGTTCTGCCTTGAAACAGGAAGGCGTGGGTTCAGGTGCAAAGAAGAATCTCTGACTCAACAGCAGAAGACCTGGTCTAACTCCTGCTGTTTGACCCCAAGGGGATGCTTAACCTCTCTGGGCCTCAGATCTCACCTGTACACAAAGCTTTCTGGGAACACTTCCAGGTCTCTTATATCAGTTAGAGAGTTGACAAGGTGTTCACGAGCACCTACTATGTACCTGTCAGCGTGGGAACACCAAGGATTCCATATGGAGCTTCCAGTCCAAGAGGGAAAACATATAGCAATTAATGACATAGATGCAATTTAAATAATGTACATATACCAAAAAATGGCTGAGAAAAATATACAAAGCTGGGTAGGGTCATACCAGCTAAGGGTCCTAACTAAGTTGGAAGAATCAGAGAGGGCTTTTCTGCTTATGCTGAGATACCGTGTGAATAGACAGGAGTGGGGGGTGGGGAGCTTTGCAAGCAAAGGGAATAGAATGAACCTAGGCCTTGGGGTGCCAGAGATGGTGAGAGAGATTAGGTAGGGAGGGTACAAGAAGTGTGTAAGTGTATCAGCTAATTTTGTGTGTCAACTTGGTTAGGCTGGGATGGCCAGTTTGCATGACCAAACACTAGTAGAGAAGTTGCTGTGAGAGAATTTATAGATATGATTAACATTTACAATCAGTAGAGCCTGAGTCAAGCAGATTGCCCTCCATAATGTAGGTGAGCCTCATCTAATCAGTTGAAGGCCTTAAGAGCAAAAACTGAGGTTTTTCTAGAAGAAAAAACTTTGTTCTTAAATCCTTTGCATAGAAATCCTGTGGGCAGGGCCATGCTCACTTGGAAAGCTCTAGAGAAGAATCCTCTGCATGCCTTTATTTTAGTTTCTGGAATTGCAGACAATTCTTTCATTCCTTAGCTGGTATACGTATCACTCCAGCTGCCGCTGTTGTTATATGGCATTCTCCCTGTCTCATCTGTACTTAGAAGGACACCAGTCATATTGGATTAGGGTTCATTCTACTCCTTAACTGGATTATATCTATAAGGACCCTACTTCCAAATAAGATCACATTCACAAGCACTAGGGGTAAGAACTTGAACATATCTTTTTAGAGCAAACAATTTAGTCCACCACATAACTTCTCAACTTTTTAGGTAAAATCGTACCCCATATTTAAGGACTCATTTAACATTCTCCAGAAATCACTGTGTAAAAACAACAGAAATACAATCATTTAGGGACTCAAAACATCATATAACTTACTTAACTCAACAATGTCTAAAAGATGGACTCCTGGGGTGCTTGGGTGGTTCAGTTGGTTAAGCATCTGCCTTCAGCTCAGGTCATAATCTCGGGGTCCTGAGATCAAGCCCCGCATTGGTGGGGGGAGTTCCTGCTCAGCGGGGAGTCTGCTCCTCCCTCTCCCTCTGCTCCTACCCCCTGCTCATGCTCTCGTGCTCATTGTCTATAAGAAATAGGACTTCTGATAAAAATTGTAATTGATCTCTATTTTAGCTGAACTTCAATGAATATCAAAACAAAGCCTTTGAAATTTTAGTCTGTCACTGAGCAAACTGTCCTCTTGTTTCTGAATCATCAGCATTGTAAGTGACTGGATGTGGCACCAGCCAGGTCTGGGGTTGCTAATTAGCCCGGAGCCATGTTCACTGTAATCCCCACAAGGCCTTGGCTGGAAACTAAACAATAGAAATATGCCTCAAAGTTTCCTTCTGTTCTTAAGATGGAGCGAAAGTTTTATCTGTTTATTCCTGGGTAGTATGTATTCTGCTTTTAGCTCTCCTTATGGCCCTAAGGTCATCTATCTGAGGAGGAGATTTTTACTGTCTTTTAAAAACTTAACTTCAGTCTGCTTAAACAGTTTTATTAGACTGTAAGGTAAAGTTTTCTCTTTCTATATCACAAACCACGTTTGTTTTTGGTTGATGTTAACCTAAATACTTTGTATATAATTATCTCACATAATCCTCACAATGACTGTCATTTGGCTATCAGTATTAGCCACATTTATAGATAGGAAACTGAGTTAGAGGAGTGATTTTCTGTTGGTCACTCAGCCAGTGAGTGGTAAGACTAGCGTTTGAACACAGGCTTACAGGACTTTATTCCTGACCTAATCATTTGACTTTACTGCCTCTTCCTCCATGCCCAAGGTCTCAACTGGTGGCTCACCAACCTAGCCCATTCAGTAGAGGAATTTTGGGCAGTGGATTTTTTTTTTTTTTTGAATAATTTTTGGCAAGCTTTTTACCTTCTAGTTCATTTTTTAAAAGATTTTTAAGGGTGCCTGAATGGCTCAGTCAGTTAAGCATCTACTTTGATTTCAGCTCATGTCATGATCTTATGGATTGTGAGATCAAGCCTGAGTTGGGGTCTGTGCTCAACAGGGAGTCTGCTTGAAGAAGATTCTCTTCCTGGACTCCTTCCCCCACTCCTGCTCTCACTTTCTAAAATAAATAAGTAAATCTTAAATAAATAAATAAATAAATAAGATTTCTAAAGTAATCTCCACACCCAGTGTCCCAATGTGGGGCTTGAACTCGCAACCTTGAGATTGAGAGGCCCATACTCTACCCTATTTTCTCACACTGTTACTTTATTCATTTATGCTTCACTCAGCAGTATATCTGATTTTTCCACTGTCTACTCCTATATGCTAATGCAAGAGTTTAATGTTTTTTTTTCTACCGTTTTTCTCCTGTTTATTTCAATGTCTTGTTGAATGTGAAGCACTACATATTTCCACTTGAATTCTGTAATTTGTGACAACTATGATCACTATAGTTACAGCCACTCCTGATTTATAGATATGTTCACTGATGAGAAGGTATTTTCATTTTGTCACAGATGCCATGCCTATTTTTATTTGAATAATGTGTCATAGAACCATCTACTTATCTAGCTAGATTTTAAAGGACAGGACAGGAACTTGGGGGGATGTCTAGCCAATGTTTGGATTAAGTAGCTTTTACTTAATCCAAAAAGTGTGTGGCAGTATTGATTCACCTGCTTCTCTCCATGCTGCAGACTTTTACATACAAAAATATATTACCTGTGAAACTGAATAAAAGGAAACCTCATTTAGAGTGGATCCAGGAGGCCAGAAGGGCAGGACTCTCATGCCCCACCCCAAGTCCTCAACTGCAGACCAGGCAGGGAGAGAAGAACCTTGCATTCCCCACAAGAAGCCAGTCTATACTTCACTACTCCAGCAGGAGGAACAAAGGTTTTCTCCCATCCTCGCAATAGTCCAGCTAATGAAAGACTGTCACAAGTCAACCAATGAAAAGCCGGTAGACTTAGAACTCCCTGTTCACTTCAGGGGACTATTTTTTTTTTTTGTAAGAGGCTTTCCCCAAACCCTCCTTCTTCTATAAAAGAACATTCCTCTCATTTGCTTCCCAGACTTGCCTATGGTTTTGTCTTAATTTACATGTCCCAAAAGGAATTCTCTGCTATTTCCAAATAAACACATTTTTGCTGGTTAGATAACTGACAGTTTTATTTTTAAGGTTAGTATACCTTATATAACAATTTTAAATATGGCTTGATAGTAGGAAATTGGTGTGAAACTACTTTTTAAGTTCATGGAGTTGTCTTTTCAAGCCTACCCAAGTGGAACCAAGCTTGGACTCTTCAAACTGTCCCCCAAACCATCCCAAAGGGCAGCAAAAGTGTTTGCTTTGGTGTGGTTTAAAAATAAACAATTCAGGGCACCTGGGTGGCTCAGTGGGTTAAAGCCTCTGCCTTCAGCTCAGGTTATGATCTGAGGGTCCTGAGATCGAACCCCGCATCGGGCTCTCTGCTCGGCAGGGAGCCTGCTTCCTCCTTTCTCTCTGCCTGCCTTTCTGCCTACTTGTGATGTCTCTACCAAAGAAATAAATAAAATCTTAAAAAAAAAAATAAACAATTCATCAAGTTCAAAGACCCCCTGCTTCCACAATACCAAATGCCTTTTATCAAGTAGACCATTCTCTGTGTATTATATAACATATAGTTCCATACTAACTCTCTATAGGTTTGATATAGGTTAATGATTGAATACTGGCTTAACTCATGTGGGAAGAGTATCTGGAAAGCCCCAAGTTCTAAAACCCTTCTCAGAATGAAACTGCCTTTGAAAGCCATGACAGTGATGTGTACAAAAGAAGATGTTTGGGCATCTGCACATAGGGGCTCAGGGCTTCCTAAAATACTGGGAAAACTCATACAATTAACCCAATCCAGAGGAGAAATCATGCTTCATAGCTGCTGTTCAGTTCCTGGCCAAGTGGTCTTCATACCTTTCACGAGTCCAACCCCACAGGGCTCTGAATGAAAAAGTTACTTCCAAAATTTAAGCCACATCCTTTTCCTTGCCAATTACATTAAAAATCAAACCAAAGACTAATTGCCTTCTTCCCTTGACAAAACACATTTAATATCTTATTAGATTTGGAAAGTTTCACAACAAATTGGCATTAATGGACACTCTAGAAAGAGCATTACTGCCTTTCTGTCTAAATAGCTACTGACACCCTTGGTTCTCCCTCCCCCCTTTTCTTCTTCTTTTTGGACAGTGTACTCTGCATAGCAGATTTATTTAAAAAGTGTGTGGCAGTATTGGTTCACCTGCTTCTCTCCATGCTGCAGCTGGGGTAGACAAATAGGCTGTCATACCACTGCATTTCCTTCCCACTGCTCTGTCTGCAAGTGATATGGTGGAAAATTAACTTGAAATATTATCAAGAACATTTTTCGCTCCTTTTAATTCTAGGTAAAGGAGTTATGCCTCATTGTACTGATTCATTTCAAACACCTGGCTCCATTCCAGTTGTCAGATGAACAGTAATTGCTTAGCAATAACTCTTGTGCACATAGCCATTGCAAAATAAAACCAGTGTAAGGAGATCTCAATTCCCGAGATGCCTTCAAATCTAGGAATCTCCGTCCAATGGAGATGTACCACTACATTTTAAGAAAATGTACTAAAAGTCAGACTCTTCTCTAAAAAATAACAAAATAAAAAGCAAGAAATTCCAAATTAAGAGCTGGAATGAAGAGAAACATTCTAGGGTCTGGGTAAGATGTTTTTTGTTCTTTGTTTTGTTTTTATTCTCAAAGTGGCTACTAGAAGAGAATCATCACATATTTGGGAACCACTAGGAGAAACCCAAGAGAACAACCCCCATCACCAAATAGCATGGTGTCTACACCTTCTCCATTCAATTTAATTCATACGTTTTTAGCGGGGTTTAACATGTTCAGATCACCATGCCTGTTGTTCTAAAATTCTTTAGAGAAACACACATGATGCTCTCAGTCACACATTTCAGAAAACCATAACTCTTAGAGATGGCTGATGGAGGGCAGCTTCCAATGAAGGAAGATTTAAAGAATTTCTGCTGGAAGCATGTTGCTACAGTTGTAAACCTGGTTGCTGATGCCATCCTTTATGGTATCCAATTCCTATTAGTTCAAAGTTCATACGATTAAAAAACAAAACAAAACACAAAAAACCAACAACAAAAAACAAGTTTACAAGATAAATTTCTGTTTAAATTTGGAGGCAGGAAATATTTTGCCTTTCCATGTAATCTCATATGCTTCCTTTTCATGTATAAGAGAAATGGTTTCCCACATAAAGCTAAACTTACTATGGAAGTACAAAAGTTAACTACTCCAGCTATTTGGCAATGCCTATGTTTTGTTCATTTTTTAAAAAATTGTTTTCTTCTTGTTATTTTTCTTAAAGATTTTCTTTATTTAAGAGAGAGAGCACAATTGGGGGAAGGGGCAGAGGGAGATGCAGACTCCCTGCTGAGCAGGGAACTGACATGGGACTCCGTCCTAGGACCCTAAGATTATGACCTCAGCTGAAGTTGGATGCTTAACCAACTGAGCCACCCAGGTGCCCTATTTCCTTATTATTTCTATAACCTATTTTCATGTGATTTAATATCATGAGGCACCTCCACCACCACCCCCCGCCCTTTTTTGGGCATAGAGTACTATACTTTAAAAATTACTCCAATTAAAACAAGTTCCCACTACACACCTATTAGATGACTAAAACTGGCATCTTTTCTGACCATAATGCCATGAAACCAGAACTCAGCCACAATAAAAATCTGGAAAGAACAAAAATATATGGGGGCTAAGTAACATTCTATTAAACAATGAATAGGTCAACCAATAAATCAAAGAGAGAAAAAATTACATGGAAAAAAATGAAAATAAAAACCAAAGATCCAAAATCTGTGGGATGCAACAAAAAGAGTTCTAAGAGGGAAATTCATAGCAACACAGGCCTACCTCAAAAAACAGGAAAAATCTCAAATAAGCAACTTAACTCTACACCTAAATGAGCTAGAAAAAAGAACAACCCAAACCCAAACACAGCAAAAGGAGGGAAATAATAAATACTAGAGCAGAAATAAATGATATAGAAACAAAAAACCCAATTGAACAGGTCAATGAAATCAGGAGCTAGTTCTTTGGAAAGATCAACAAAATTGATAAATCTTTATCTAGACTCATCAACAAAAAAAAAAGAGAGAGAGAGAGAGACTGAAATAAACAAAATAACTAATGAAAGAAGAGCAATAACAACAAATGCCACAGAAATACAAATAATTATAACAGAATATTGTGAAAACTTTTATGCCAACAAATTAGAGAACTAAGAAAAAATGGCTAATTTCTTAGAAACATGTAACCCACCAAAACTGAAGCAGAAAGAGATAGAAAATTTGAACAAATTACTAGCAATGAAATTGAATCAATAATAAAAAAGCTCACAAGAAACAAAAGTCCAGGACCAGACAAGCTTCACAGTCAAATTCTACCAAAAATTTACTTTTTACTAAACATTTAAAGAAGAGTTAATATCTGTTCTTGTCAAACTATTCCAAAAACTAGGAGAGGAAGGAAAACTTCCAAATTCATTCTATGAGGCCAGTATTACCCTGATTCCAAAACCAAATAAAGACACCACAAAAAAAGAGATTTATAGGCCAATATCTCTTATGAATATAGATGCAGCAAAATATTAGCAAACCAAATCCAATAATACATTAAAAAAAAAACATACAGCACAATCAAGTGGGATTTATTCCTGGGATACAAGGGTGGTTTTATACTCATGAAACAATCAACATGATACATCACATCAATAGGAGACAAGATAAAAACTGTATGACCATTTCAATAGATGCAGGAAAAGGATTCAACAAAGTACAACGTCCATACATGATAAAAACCCTCTGCAAAGTAGGTATAGATGAACACACCTCAACATAATAAAAAAAAAAATTTGTACACAGGCATGAATGTCTCTGACATTGGCCATAGCAACATTTTTCTAGATATGTCTCCTGAGGCAAGGGAAATAAATGCAAAAATAAGCTACTGGGATTACTTCAGAATTAAAAGCTTCTGCACAGTGAGGGGCACAACACAACTAAATGAAATCAGTAATTCAACCTACTGCAAGGTAGAAGATAAGGGTTAGAAAGCAAAATACATAAAGAACTGATACAACGGAACACCTAAAAAACAAATAAGCCAATTAAAAATTGGGCAGAAGACATGAACAGACATTTCTCCAAAAAGGACATACAGATTGCCAACAGATACATGAAAAAATGGTCAACATCACTTATCATCCGGGAAATGAAAATCAAAAGTACAATAAGATACCACCTCACACCTGTCAGAATGGCTAACATCTAAAACACAAGAAACAAGTGTCGGCAGGGAGGAGAGAAAGGAACCCTCTTGCACTATTGGTCGGAATGCAAACTGGTACAGCCACTCTGGAAAACAGTATGGAGGGTCCTCAAAAATTTAAAATAGAACTACCCTATGATCCAGCAATCATACTACTGGGTATTTACCAACCCCCATATAAAAATACCAATTCAGGGGTGCCTGGGTGGCTCAGTGGATTAAGCCGCTGCCTTTGGCTCAGGTCCTGGGATCTCAGGGTCCTGGGATCGAGTCCCACATCGGGCTCTCTGCTCAGCAGGGGGCCTGCTTCCCTTCCTCTCTCTCTGTGATCTCTTCCCTTCCTCTCTCCTACTGTGATCTCTCTGTCAAATAAATAAATAAAATCTTAAAAAAATAAAATAAAATAAAATTTATAAAAAAAAAACCAATTCAAAGGGATACATCTTCCCTTATGTTTATTGCAGCATTATTTACAAGAACCAACCTATAGAAGCAGCCTAAGGGTCCATTGATAGATGAATAAAGAAGTGGTGTATGTATGTACACACACACACACACACACACACACGAATATTATTAAGCCATAGAAAAGAATGAAATCTTGCCATTTGCAACAACACAAAGCTAAACAGAGGCTTACCATATGATCCAGAAATTGTGTTTCTAGGTATTTACCCAACTGATTTGCAAACTGATGTCTGCATAGCATGTGAATGTTTAGAGATGCTTTATTCATAATTTCCAAGAACTGGAAACAATCAAAATGTCCTTTAATGTGAGAATGGATGAACACATTGTGGTATATGCATGTTGTTCACTGATAAAAAGAACTGAACTTTCAATCCACAAAAATCTTAAATACCTGAAAGAAGCCAGTTTGAAAAGACTACACAGTTTATGACTCCAATTATACAAAACTCTGGAAAAGGTCAAAATTGAGAAATTAAAAAAAAAGATCAGTGGTTGTCAGAGCTTAGGGGAGGAAAGGAGTATTGAATGGATGGACAGCAGGGGATTATTAGGGAGTGAAACCATTCCATATGATACTGTAGTGGTGGATACAAGACACTATGTATTTGCCAAAATCCAAAGAAATTAATACCACAAAGAATGAACCTTAATATATAATGAACCTTAATAAATAAGTCCTTTAGTAAGTCAGGAAATCTTAGGTTAGAATGTGACAAAACAAATCGTGTTACAAATCTAGGAGAAACCTCACTGAGGGACTGGGGGAACCTAAGTAACTTTGGAAATGAGTGGAGTCTATAAGACCAAAGGCAAAAGAACCTGCACATAAGCACGGTCTCTAATTAATAAAGTTGTTTCTATGAGTGGGTATGGGTTAGCCATGGGTTAATATGTATATGTTGCTAGACCTGTATACTGGAACTGAACAATCAGGTAAATGGATAGTGGGTGAAAGGAACCACCCATTGGAGTGGGAAGTTCAAATATTCCATGTGGTGATGGATTAGAGCTAAAAACAACAGCATGAGCTCATGATGAACTTAATAGAGAAACAGGTAGTTATGTGGACGGATTTAAAGATATGTATATATATGCAGGTTAATATATATGTTCCTTGCTTTGTTAGCTGAGAGGGCTTACAAATGAAGATATCCCAGTCCCAAAAAGCACACCTTGTTCCCAAATCCTGGTCTTTAATACCATTCTCCAATAAAAGGAACCAGAGCCCTTTGGTTTTTCTAGGACTGAGGCTGAAAATACACAAGATGAACTTGGAGAATCTAGAATGGCACAAAGTAAGGAAGTGCTAAAACAAAACAAAACAAAACAAATCCCATGATGATGAGGATATGTTAAAGGGACCCAGGAGTCAACTGAAAGAGCTCTCAATGACCAAAGCTGGAAAAATTTGAGCAACATAATGAAGGACTATGATTGGGTTATAACTCAAAGCATAAAATAAATACACGTGAGTCTACTGGTATACATAAATGACTGAAAAAATAATTAAATGGAAGGAGAACAGAAATCTCTCATGTGAAGAAATTCCAAACATTTTATGAAAATATTCTACCCTAAAAGTGTGGAGCATAGCTTTTTATGCCTTAACTGTGGGCTGCACATAGTGACTTCCTTCCAAAAAGTACAGTATGGAAAGGAGGGAAAATGTAACTCTACAGTGGGGGAACCTGGCCAACTGCTTCAAGCCAGATATCACAATGACAAATGATGTCATGTTGACAATACGTTCTTCAAGTATGACCAAAATGGCACCTCATCTCTGGGGTCTTCATTCCTAAGACACATAACCCCATTCTAATCATGGGAAAAGCATCAGACAACTCCACACTGAGGGACATTCTGCAGGATCCCTGACCAGGGCTCCTCCAATCTACCAAGGTTATCAAAAACAAAGTCTGAGAAACTGTCACAGCCAAGAGAAGCCTAAAGAGACAACTAGAGGTAATGTGTATCCTGGATAGAATCCAGAGAGATTCCAGAAGAAGAACAGTAGGTAAAAATAAAGGAAATCTGAGTGAAGTATGAACTTCTGATGATAATGGTATATCAATATTGATTTATTAATTGTAACCAATGCAGCCTGCTGATGTAAAATGTTGGGGATACTAGGGCCAGATACGTGGGAACTCTGTACCACCATCACAATCATTCTATAGGATTTAAAGTAAAAGTCCATTACACACACATACTCCTCCAGAGCATGGGCTTGTGTTTCGGGGGGGGGGTGTCTTGCAAGCCCATCAGGCAGACACTTGGGGTAGCTGGGGTTCTGAGCAGCATCTGTGGGGGCAGAATTCAGACCACCTTGCAGCAGTTCAGAAAAGGGGTGTTACTCTCATTGGCTCAAGGGGAAATCTCATTGGTTTCCAGTGGGGAAATCCGTGCAGTAGGGAATTCTTGGAATTTAGCCAAGGGAGTAGAAGAAACTCCTTGGAGAAAATAATTTTGGTTAATTCAAATGGAATCCGTTGTTTTCCCCACCACGCAGCTCTCCTCTGGGAGAAACAGGTGCCACTGAGCACGACTTTCTCTCAGGCTGACAGAGCCTTCACCCACTTCTGCCCCTGAGGTGGGTTTCTGGAGCGAGCAATGAGGCCCTAGTGAAGGTGCCTGTGGGTACGCTGTGGGGAGGTGACTCCAAACTCCCTGTCGTGGTGGATCTGGGAAGTACCCGGAAGCCCACAAGGCTCCCGCAGAGGAGAGGGCCTGTGGGAAGGAGGTGCCATGTTGCCAGGTCTTCCGATTCTACATAAAAAGCCAGGCATTCCAAATGTCATGTGCAGAACTTTTAACTATAGGCAACTCATTCAACTCCGTATTGAGAAAACACTGTGCTGGCTAAATAGAACACCTCTGACGGTCATACCCAGTAGGCAGACCCCGTCTATGACTTCTGAGGAAGGGGAGCTCTCCTGACAGTGCTTGGGTTTCAAAATTATTCATTTAAAACCTAGGAAGATGGAACTTGCATGTTAACCATGAGCCACTGGGACATGCGGCTATTTAAATAAAAATTAATTTAAATTAAATATAATCAAAAATTGACTTCCTCAGCCACACTGAGCACATTTTAAGTACTCAATGGCCTTAACCATCATGGCAGAAAACTCCACTGGACAGTGCTATTAAGTATATATGACATATTGGGGGGAGCCTGGGAGGCTCAGTGGGTTCAGCATCTGCCTTCTGCTCAGGTCATGATCCCAGGGTCCTAGGATTGAGTTTTGCATTGGGCTCCTTGCTCAGCTTTCCCTCTCCGTCTCTCTGCCATTCCTTCTGCCTGCTTCTCCCTCTCTCCCTCTGCCTGCTGCCCCTGCTGCTTGTGTTCTCTCTCTCTCTGACAAATAAGTAAATAAATAAAATCTTGAAAAAAAAAACCAGTATATACGATATATTGGAACAATTGACAAAATTTTAATATATTTGGTAATAATTTATATCCATAATAAATTTCCTAATTTTTGACCACTGTAACATAGTTATGTAAAAGAATGATTTTGTTTGGTCTTTTTGAGGACGGGGAACAGGAGGAGAGAGAGAATCTTAAGCTGGCTTCACACCCAGCATGGAACCCTGACACAGGGCTCTATCTCATGACCCTGAAATCATGATCTGAGCCAAAGTCAAGAGTCAGACACTTAACAAACTGAGCCACTGAGGTGCCCCATAAGAGAATGTTTTTCTCTCTGGATGAACATGTGGAAATATATAAGGATAAAGGAGATAGGATGTCTGCAACTTATTCCCAAATAATCTAAAAAAAAGAAAAAAAAAGCTCCTGCCTAGAGTGATAACACAAATGTGGCAAAAACACTAACCACTGTTGAATCTGGGTACTATTCTTACCACTGTTCTGAGAATCTGGAATTATTTCAAAAGAGTTAAGAGGGGAAAAAATGGAGAAACAATAAGAATACTCCAGGAAAGCCAAGGAATTCCCCAAACTTGGGAATGGGGTTCAGATGACTGTCAAAGAAACCATGAAGTCAAAGATTAAAAGTTTATGTTGTAGACTCGGTGGCTTAGTCGGTTGAGTGTCTGAGTCTTGGTTTCAGCTCAGGTCGTGATCTCAGGGTCATGAGATCGAGCCCTCAGTGGGGAGTCTGCTTGGGATTCTCTCTCTCCCTCTCCTTCTGCCCCTCCCCCACTCACAGTCTCTAAAATAAGTGAATAAATCTTAAGAAAAAAAAAGAAGAGTTTATGTTATATGTGAATAAAGCATGAACATGTAGGACAGAGTGGAAGAAGGCAAGCTATGTATGTCCCAGTTAGCCAGAGCCGGTTTATAAAGAGCCAACACCTGCCTTAAAATTTCAGGGTGGTGGGGGTGGGCATGAGGAAGGACTGGGATGTGGTTTGTGTGCTCGGGATCTGTTTGAATGAGAACAGGCAGCCGGCTTGGAGGGCTGGTGGCAGATAGCATCAGAACAAGATGGTTTGCTTTAAACCTAAAATGCTCCAAGGCTGTAAGGCAGGGACATTGATATTCAGGGGAAGTAGGGGAAAATTATAAGATCTTTGCCTTTAACTCAGGGACTGCCAAATTGCTGGGACACATTAGTTGAGGATTTTGGATCTGGTATAGAGTGATAGGGAAACAGGGGAGATAAGAGAGGAGAACTTAACATTTTTGCTTTCCAAGAAAAGTAAGGGTTAGTCCATTTGCTCCTTTGGGTTTGTCAGTTTCTCCTTCACCAGACTCCAGGAGCAGTGGCTCAAGTCAAACTTCGGTATGTTTCAAAAACGGTCTGGTTCTACTCATTGAATCAGTTGTCATACCCAGATGTCCCTTGTTTGCAAAGGGAGAAGTTGCTAGATATTTTCAGAAAGCTGTGCTTCACGTCAAAAACCTGCCAGGCTTTCCAGGGTGCCCGAAGCCAGAGTTCCACACCAGCTTCCAGTCTCCACGGGGAGCTGCTTGTCCCAAACATGTGCCATGTATTTGGACTCTGTGGGGATAAGACGTGGGTGTTTTCCTGCAGAAATGCACTTTCTTCCTTTGGCCCCTTTTAAAATCCCACCTGTCCTTCATGTTCCTGCTTTATTGTTTCTTTTCCCTGAGACACGCCTGCTCTTGCCTCCTAGTTGGCCATCAACTTTCCAGCCTCCAAAGCCTCAGAGAGCTTCACATAACCCAGCAACAAGCAGGGCCTCCCAGCCCCTTGAAATTGAGACCTTGGTACTTTCCAGACCAGAACACAGACCCCACCAGACCACAGGTTAGAGTCTCAGCCCTGCCCCAGCCCTGCCCCAGCCCTGCTGCATCAGAAATCTGCTCTCAAAAGGAGATTCCCAGATGACTTGCATTTGATGTGAAAGTTGGAGAAGCAAGATCCTTAGTCCCCAACTTTAGCTCCCCTAGAATCTCTTGGGGGAGTCTTAGAACATTCTGATACCTGGGTCCCGGCCTTAGGCATTTAGATGAAATAATCTGAGATGCCATGTTGACATTGGGGATCTCGATAACCTTTCCTAGTGACTGGAATGCACAGCGAAGTTTGAGAACCACTGGCCTGGCATCATCACTCAATCCCCCCTGAAATTCCAGAGCCTTCTGTGAGATTTCTGTTTTGCAAATGTCTTGGAGGGTGATGGGGATGTGGGCATATTCTTAGTATGTCTTCTTCTCTGACGTCCTTCCTCGCAGTGTATGTTGACACTACATCGGCTTAGCCAAGTCTTTGAATCCCAACCCCTACCTGGACAAAGTAAAGTTGATTGGCACGTGACCTCCGTGGCTGTGGAACACTAAAGATCTGGGAAGGCGGTGAGTCGAGGGAGGAGTCTGCGTGGGAGTACGGCAAACACTCTCTAGCAGGGATTACTTTGTCAATGGTTAAGACAAAATATCTCAATATATTTACATTTTTGTGTACTTAATAATTCTGCCTGGATTTTATAGTTCTATGGATCTATTTCTTAACTAGATTCAAATGCTCTGAGGGCAAAAACGGGTGTCCCCAGTTTTTAGCCTATATGGGTGCTCAACTAGTGACTCCTGAAGAGCTGATTTAATAGCTCAGGATTTAAAAACAGACATGTGAGAGGGACAGGCTTTGGACCAGAGAGTAATCTTGAGACAGGAAGACTTTTCAAGGGTAAGAGCAGGAGTGAGGCTCTTGCCAGTGGGAGGGTCGCAGGCTTAGTGTAGGAGCAGAGGTACCCTTAAACCTATACTGTCCATTATGCATATTGCCCTGAGTGCTTGAAATGAAGCTTACCTGAATTAAGATGTGCAGTGAGAGTTAGCATACACACCAGATTTTGAAGATTTAGGGTGGAAGAAAGTTGTCAAACATCTCATTACAGATTATATGTTGACATATTCTAGATCCATTGGATAAGCTAGGATATATTAAAATGAGTGTTAATCGTTTGTTTACTCTTTCAATGTGGTGGCCACAAAATTTAAAATTACATAGGTGGCTCCCATTCCTAGTGAATGGTGCTACTTTCAACACTGCATGGCAGGAGAGAGAGGAACACAAGAGGAGGCAGAAGGGGGGCTACCCCTGAGGCCAACTGGAGGCAGGCTCTGGGCTGGACCCCATAACTGCCCTGAGTAGGGAGCTGTAGCCTCACTTCACAGGTGTCTGAGCACAGGTTCACAAAGGCTAAATTCCACGAAGTGGCCACACCCCTTAGCTAGCAAGAGGAAGAGCCCATATTGGACTTTCCATCTGCTGATTTCTAATGCCCAACGGTAGGAACCCCAAGAAAGGAAACCCCCTGGGGAGATGGTCAGAACCCAGGCACACAGCAACTGTTACAGGAGTGAGAGGTGTTTGGCTTGGAGCAGAGACCTCAGGATGGACCATGAGCACCATTATCAGATATCTGAAGGCTCAGCGGTGGTCAGACGGCCTCTGTGTAGCTCCGAGGGGTAGGAGGAGAGTGTAGGAGGAAGCTGTGAGGAGAAGGATTTCCATGGAGACAAAGGAAGAATTTTTCAACAGTCAGAGCTGCCCCAGTTCAGCTACTCTGGAAGGCAGAGAGGGCCAGGTGTGGGAGAGGACGGAGCTGTGGCTGACGCTCAGCAAACGAACTCCAAACCCTGCGAGGCTGTGCGGTGGTTCTGGAACACTGCTCTGTGGGGAGCTGCGTCAGGATCACCTGGGTGTTATTCAGAATAAACAGGTCCACCCAGGCCTATTGAATCGGAATCTCACTGGGGTGAGGCCAAATGAGTTTCATTTTGAACCAGTGCCTTCAATTATTCTGATGTGCAGCCAGGTTTTGGAGCCACTGGTGCATAAAGGACATTTGAGCATCCAGTGGATGGTTCGACTATATGACTTTTCAAATCTCTTCCAATGTTGAAATTCTATTATTCCGTGTCACATAACACTTGCCAACAAAATTATGGTCCATGAACTTGGCACGATGAATCATTTCCTTATTTGGCCTGTTTACTATTTAATGGGAGGGTTTCTTTAGCCAAGACGGTAAAACTGGTAGCTGCTTACGTTAATCGAAATGAATTAGATTTTACTTCTTTTGTACCTTTGGTGAGTTCGGGTTTCTGTAGCAGGGGCAAGATAAAAGAAGAAATACTTTCTCATCTCTTCTGCCTAATAGGAATACCAAATTTTAGCCCTCATTGCTGGGAACCTATTCCAGACTCTTTAATAAAAGCCCATTTGGAACTTTGGTTGCTTTACTACAGATGAGGAGAGCAAGAGGCTGCAAAATTCTGCCTGTGGAATGAGACTGTGTTCACAATTTCCAAGGAAGCGGTTTTCATAAGCTTGATTCATAACACACCAGTGACTAAAAGAAATAAGTGCCAAGTCCCATCAAGTTGAGGTATTGTTGAGAACACAGCAGGGACATAGATGGAATTGGAAAATGCAACCAGAGGAAAACCAGCAGCAGCAAAAACAGAACCAGGGAAGGGGACATTTATGCCTGAGATCGAAATTGGTGGCGCTCAGAACAAAAAGAAAGGAATCATCAAGCACTGAATTTAGCGTCACGGGACATCTGAATCACCCAAATCAGGTCGTGCACGCTTTGCTTTCGTCCTGGTCACAGCAGGAACCAAAGAAAAGTAGGATGTGACCCCCTCTTTAAAAAGCAAATGAGGGGCACCTGGGCAGCTCAACTGGGTAAGCGTCTGCCTTCAGCTGAGGTCATGGTCTTGGGGTCCTGGGATTGAACCCCGCATCGGGATCCCTGCTCAGCTGGGAGTCTGCTTCTGCCTCTCCCTCTGCTCCTCGCCCCCCCTGCTCATGTGCTCTCTCCCCCTCAAATATATACATATATTACATAAATCCAATGAAATTGTCACTTCTCTGGGTAAAGCACAGTTTGTCCTTTTGCTGCCCTTTTCATTAAGGGATAGCCTCAAAGGACAGGAACTGACCTGAAGAAATCAGCTAGGGATGCTGATGTGAGGCCAGGTAAAAAGCAAATGTGGAAGCAACCGTCTTAACTTAAAGTTTGAGCCAATGACTGATCAGCTGGGAAAAGTCATAAATGTCGAGTAGTCAGTTATTGGTTTCAGCTTCTCTATTTCTCCCTAAAGGGTATTATTTTGTTCTTTGTTTCATTCAGCTCTTAAACATGGTCTTTTGAGAACAGTATTTGGATTTAGGACATGTGGAATCCATCTTTTCCTTCCAGAACGTCAATAAAGTCATTCATCTCCACTCCTTCTAGCTTATCATATTTCTGGCACAATTATGACAACTCTATTATTATTTCTTCTTGGACACTTTGATTCTGGTCCTCCTACCCCCTTCCAGTTCCCAGTTCAGATGATCTCTTCTGAAATATGTGAGTGGACTGTGGTCATTTTGGACTGGTGTCTACAGTTGTGAGCCTAGATAAACTACGGCCGTGTGGACAGTTCAGAGAAGAATGGGGAGTTGTTCAGGTATGCAGTTGGTAATAAATTCTCCAGAATATTCCCAAACTAGGATTTCTACTGGAGATTTGGAGACACCCAGCATAACTGGACTTTTGTTTAAAGAGGTGATTCTCCAAGTGATATCTCCTGTGGCTGTGAATTAATCCAAATATTCAACTCCTTTCACCGATTTCTATTTTTTTTTAAGGCTTTATTTATTTATTTGACAGAGAGAGAGAGACAGTGAGAGAGGGAACATAAGCAGGGGGAGTGGGAGAGGGAGAAACAGGCTCCAAGCAGGGAGCCTATGTGGGACTGGATCCTGGCACCCTGGGATCCTGACCCCAGCTGAAGGCAGCTGCTTAATGATTGAGCCACAAAGGTACCCACCGATTTCTATTTTTATGTACCACTCAGCCGCACTTACAAGTAATCTAGAATCTTAAAATTAGAACCATACTGGAGTATGCAGAAAACTCTTTGTCTTTTCCTGAGAGTTCCAGCTATGACAACATTTGGCATCGTTAATTTGACTAATTTTTTTTAAGATTTTGTTTATTTTTAGAGAGAGAACTCTCTTGCCAGCGCATGGTGGAGGGGGGTGCAGAGGGAAAGGAAGAGAGAAAGAAGCAGATTCCCCAATGAGCGCAGAGCCCCAGACACAGGGATGCTCTCAGGACCCTGAGTCAAAAATCTAGAGTCAGAAGCTCAACTGACTGAACCATCCAGGTGCCACGTTTTTGTTTTTTTTCTTTTTTCTTTTTTCCCCCTAATGAATGGATTTTATATGTCATATGCATTGTGGTTCAAATACAAATGAAACAGCTACAGCTAAATGAAACATATACATCTACACATAAATACCAATTGCTTGTTCTTACCTGGTACCTTCTTCACTAGGAGGTTGAAATGGGTGGGTCTTTGGAGTCTTTGTCTCAGCCAAATGGTCTGGAACCAGGAAAGTTTGTGAGGCACTGGTCTAAAACAATGAAATAGAAGAAAAATAGAACCAGCTGTTGGAGTCAGACGAACCTGAGGTCAAGCCCTTCTCAGGGTTTCTGTGGTCTAATCTGCAGGCTGCGGTTGCACAAGACCATCGTGGGGAGGGGCTCCTGGGGCTGACCCTGCCTGCACTCTGCCAGCCAAGCCCCTTACGTTGGGCTGTGTCCACCCTGGGGGTGGGAGCTGTTTGCTTTTTAGCTTGGGTACACAAAGGCATACAGGCTACCTGCAGCTCTGGTGGTGTATCTCAGCAAGCATTTAGGAAAATGCTCACATTTCTGCAGCTCAGGCTCTTCCTCTGCAGTTGGAGAGTTAAGTCCTACTGTGCAGGGCTGATACTACAGTAGTAAGACAACATATGCAAATAGCCTGATAGATACAGAGTAACAGAAGCTCAGCAAACGAGTGTGGTTCAGTCTCAGCCCTGAGCTCACCTGGTAGTGTGAAAGGACTGTTGGAACTTCTTCTGGCTGAGGTGGCGTGGCCTAGTGGCCCATTCTTTAACCTTTCTGCCCAAGTGGAGAGGTCAAAGTGTTTGGAGACAGACTGAAGGGTCAGTCCCAATTCCCTGCTGTTCACTTACTATGTGACTTTGAGCAAGTTATGTAACTGCTCAGGGTCTCTCCCATTTTTCTTGTCTATAAAGTGAGTACAACAATAAGACTTAAGTCAAGCGGCTATTGACAATCTGAAATGAGTTAATAAAGCATGACCCAAAATAGAGCCGGCACATTCTAGGTGCTCGACAAACTTGCCTTCTTTTCTCCCGCTCCCAGCCCCCCCTAGTCTAGGACTCTGTTGCACGGCACATTTATAAAACACCATCCATGGAGAAATCAGCCCTGGCTTTCATCACCACTCTTTCCTTAGGCCAGAAAAAATTACTTACAGCTTTCCATGTAAATTTTAATAAAACCAAGTAACCATTTCATAGACTTAATGTATCCTGGCGGCCATGTAGATAAACTGGGTGGAAAGGGTAGGAGAAAGATACAAAAATGGATACTAAATAGAGAGCTGGGGAACCATGCTGGACAGACGGGGAGGGAGGTTGCTCAGGATGGGGACACCAACATCCCTATGAATCAATGATGCCGGGTCGGCTGGCAATCCCAGTGAGAAAAACGGAAATAGAAAAATGTAAAATTACCCATCCTGATGTGACTGAAAACCTATATGTGAAAAGCAAAACTTTAAAATGTTTTTATAACCTTAGGGACAAAGATCTCTTAGTGATGACACAAAAAAGCAGAACTCAAATTAAAAACTGGATACATCCGAGTTCATCAGAATGAAAACTGTCTGTACTAGACCAGCATCATAAAATTGTTAAAAGGCTAATGGCAGACCAGAAGAAGATACTTGCAATGAATAAGTCAGAGGAAGGATCGCATTTAGAATATGTGAAGAATTGTAAATGAGACAAACCAACAGAAAAACAGCAAAAACCCAGGGACAGGCAGTGCATAGAAGAGGACATCTGGATGGCCAACAGTCCCAGCCGAGGATATACCCAACCTCCTTGATCATCAGGGAAACAAATGAGAATTAAAACCCCAAAGAGCTCCCAACAGATGAGCAGAAATAAAAAAAAAGTCGGAGAAAAGCAAGTGAGAGAGGACGCAGGAAAATGAGAGAGCTCAGCCGCTCGCAGGCGTGAGTCCCGTGCCGCTCTACAGAGCCATCTGCCAGGCCCTAGGAAGGGTGAAGCCACCTGTGCTCTAGGAAATCACAGCCTCGTTGGAAATAGCTACACACTGGAAACAACCCAACCCACCATCAAATTGGGAAGACATGCCAAGGAATGCTCAGCCAGTGAAACCCTACAGGACAATCCCAGGGATGAACAAAGCCTACTGGTGCTTGTGGGGCTCCCATCCACAGCGTTGTGAATACAGCAGCCCCTAGAAGGATGCTCATTCATGTGAAACGATAACCCAGCAGTACTGTACCCTGTTCATCACACAAATCTACACAGGATGCAGTAAGAATGAGAGGGACACAGGGCTCATGACCGCGCATGCATGGGGAAGAGTGGGAGAGAGAGCAGGGTTTCCTCAGATCTGTAATATTTGTCCTTTTGCTTTTATTTTTTTAATGACAAAATGTCAATATCCGTTCGTTCACTCTAGGGGGTAGGTATGTTAACATTTCCACCTGGTTTCATTTAAAGATGGTCTTCAAGCAAATTACTCCGAGCTATGGAACTTTGAAGAGGGACGGTGAAGGTCAAGTTCGAGCTTTGCCAGATGGATGCGAGTGAACAACAGTTACAGAATCTTAAATTATTTAAGAAATTAGGTTTGGGTGGGGGATAAAAGGGAAGGGAATGAGAAGCAGAGGGGTAAGGAGAGGAGAAGCTGAATGAGGTGGGGACATGTTCTGGCAACACTGTCAGACGCTGGGAGTGACCAGAACATAGCGGGGGAGGGCGGTTGGCTCCAGAGCCCAGAGGCCACCTCTCTGCTTCTCCGTCCCAGCCTCATGTACTTAACCAATGTTTGCTCACTCAGGCCACCCAGAGCTTCACTGCCTACAGTCTGTTGTCAGCTGAAGCTTTCAGCTGCTTTCTCCTTTCCTTCCCAGTTAGCAGTTGGGTCCAAGCCTGTGCCCCCTTTTCCTTACCCTTAGGATGCTGTGGTCAGGGCTTCTCTATCACAGCACAAGAAAAAGCATCCTGTTATTTTACCTGAGTTTCTTAATACGTCATCAGTTCATACTTAAAATCCTTTTATGCTGATGGACAGCAAGGTTGGGTGAGTCCTGTCGTGCCCCACCATCCACACCAGCATCTCTCGGGGGCCCGCCAGGCTCTGGGTCGTGGGCTTGAAATGAACAACATGCCGGCAGGCCCACCGACGCTCTTTTATTGCTGTAGCTCTATTTATATGAAGCGCCTTTCCTTTAAAGGAACCAGGGATCTAATTACATGGTCATAGCAAAGAACTTAAGTATATAATAGATCTAATAATTTGTTATTAAGTACGTGGATATGCTAACTGCTTGCATGGCTTAGAGGCGCCATGGAGGACGGAGTTAGAGGCAGTGAAAATGAACCTATCAAGGTGCATCTTCAGAAACCACACTTGAATAATCACAGCCTTAATAAAGCAGTTTATGCTTCGATACATTTATAATTGAGCAATGATTTGTTTCTATGGGGTAATACCCAATAATAACAACAGAAGACTAGGACCTTTAACTTGTAATTAAATATCTTTGGTTCTATCACACAGATAGTGCAGAGTAGGGTTCTGGGAGGAGGAGGTGATCCTTAATTTTAGTTTCTCCTAAACTTTTCAGATTATTTAATAAGCAACCCACCAATCTTCTTTGCATGCCTTTTCTCCCTGAGAAAAGAGCAAGTGCTAACACCTTTTTCCACGCAGCTCCTAGCAAGTTCCATATATCTAATATGAAAAAAATACACTGCATTTATTGTTTAAGAAGATGAAGCTTTATTTAAAGGGTGTATTTATATTGCATCTATCTTTTTGCTCATATTGGTTGCTCTTAAAGAAAAAAGCAGAGAGGGACAGGCAAAAAATGTAAAAAGTTACCAAGAGAACACTCTCCTTCCTGGAATGTGTCAAGTGATAAAATTGTTTTAACCAACTAAGGCAGCGCTCCATATATTTAATATTATGTAGTGTGGTCATGGCTCGATTGCTATAAAGGGACTATGTTTAATTGCTAATTGTACCTATTTCGCTCAGCTCCTCTACCCTGGGCTGGGGATCTTCCCAGAGCAAAAGGGTGGGGACCATTTCACAGCTCACAAAAACAGCTCTCCCTCTCAAACTCTAAGGGGGAGGCCTCAGCTCCAAAAATGCACAAGTCCTCACAGTCTGCGAGAGCACGGCAAGGCCTCTGTGCCTGGCCCAACTGCCACCCCCACCGTGTCTGGGAGAGAAGTTTAGCCAGGAGACACAACTCTTCCCAGCACTGGGATGAAGGGGTTCTCAGGCTCCATGGTGCTTGAGCCACTAAGATTCTCGCAAGTGTTTTCTTACCAGTCCCAGCGGGAGAGACCTGACCTTTGCACAAGGTGAACTTAACAAGTGATCCGAAAGGAGAATTTCCTTTAATAATTTCCTGTAATAACAACATCATGTCAGTATGGCTCTTTGAGGCGGAGCCCAGGGACCATCTTGAAGGCCCACTTTATCCACACTTCAGGCCTTGTGTGGTCGTGTGCTGTGTCACAAAGACAAGTGTCAATAGAGAGTGGGACAAGCCCACACGGACATAGGCCATCAGGGTTCTCCACGAGCCTTCCAGAGTTCACCCCTACTTTACATCCAGGGAGTCCAGGCTTGAGAGGGGTGACTTTGCCTGAGGTCACAGCATCCTCAGTGACAACAGGCGGCCTCAGATCCAGAACGGGGACTCCACGCTTGCTCTGTCCACACCCCACCTCCCCACCTGCCTGCATCAGCGTGGCTGGGGCTGGGGGGCTCTGGCTCTGTGCTGTGGCCGGCCGTCTATCGCCGGGGCTGTGGCCCCTTCCTGCTTGAATGCCTACTTTTCACCCAGCTCTAGGGAGCATGTAGCAAGGAGCGGCCGGTTCCCGGGCAGGAACTCCTTTTCTCCCATCTTCCTGTGTTTCCCAAGTGGATGGGACTAGCTCTTAGGTAGTTGGGAGTGAGGCAGACCTAGATTTTAATTCCTCAATTGCTACCTCCCAGCTGTGTATCCTTGGGAACCTCCTTGTGTCTTTGTGAGGTTTTTTCCTTTGTATAAATGAGACTATAAATATCTCTTTAGAGTTGTGACAATTAAATAAGTCAATGGAGGTGCGTTGCTGGTACACGATCAAGAGAAATACATGCTTTTTTCCTTTCCCTTCTTTATTGCCACCTCACGCCCGCCCCACCCCCCCAACCCCGGCTGGCCATGCTCCTCTTCTGAATATGTATATCTCTTTCCCAGGCACCAAAGGGAAAGGGGATCTGTCGGTAACGCATTAGTTGATTTCTTAGGCAGCTCTAAATAGTAAAGCTCTCATTTAGCCTAGGCAGAAATTTAGTCCTTTTAGATCTAAAAAGGGCAGGTTTGCTGAGTTCAAGTGCATTAGGAAGGAAGGGCCAGGCCTCTACTGTGGTAAAAACCCCGAGTCAGAGAAGAGCTTATTTCTCATGACGGCTAGTGCACCACAGGGCAAGTGGCTTCCCCACGGCAGCTGCTTTCATCCGGTGACTCAGTGGGTCCCCCTGGTCCTACTGGCTAGTTCCACCGCCGGCTCATCATGGCTTCCACTCTCCCTGCCCAAGGGGAAGAGAAACTGAAAAATTGCAGGGAGGCTTCTCGCTGCCTCACTGGGAAAGACCATTCACCTCCTCTGCTCACACTGTTTTGGTCAAAATTAGCCAGAGGGCTCTATCTTCAGGGAGAGGCATGACATGTGTACGGTCCCTGTTCCCAGGAGGGAATGTAAGGCAGCAGGTGAACACATGGTCTTGCCCCTACCATATCCAGGAAATTAGGAGTTCAGGGAGAACACATTTTTAAACAGGTTCTTTAAATCTATTTATGAGCATAAGAAAATTAAGATACTGAGAACCACCACCAGCCAGTAAATGGATAAACAAATTATCATCTATCCACACAATGGAGTACTACTCAGCAGTAAAAAGGAGAGAAGAGTTAAGATACCCAAGAGTGGGGCTAAATCTTCAGTTAAGCTGAGTGTAAAAAAGCAGCCCAGGGAAAGGGAGTCCTACCAGACGAATCCATTTGTATAGAATACTGGGAAATGCAAACAAACCCAGGGTGACAGACAAAACAGCAGTGGTTGCTTGGAGACAAGGACAGAAGGAGAGATGGATTACCAAAGGGCACAAGGAAACTTTGGGAGGTGATAAAAGCCTTAGCTTCATGTGGGTCTCCTTTCCCAGGTGTTACATTTACCGCATTTTATACTCAAATATGTGCAGTTTATGATCCTCAATAATACTTCAAGTTGAAAGAACAAAGATGGAGACTCAAAATTATTTTATGTATTATTTATTCCTAAAGAATGCATTGGTCTCTTGGGTTTTCTCTGCATTTGAAAGCCAAAAAATGGCATTTCATTACACATACTGAAGAGGCTGTGCCATTCCCATGCTTTCTTCTGTTTACTCCTGATTCATGGCAGAAAGAGACCACTGCTCAGGGCTTTGCAACGGAGAGAAAAAATCAAATTCTAATCTTGGTTCACCACTTGCTAGCTGCCTGGCTTCGGGCAACTTACTGAATTTCTAGGAGACACTTCCTACCTTACAGAGTTGTCGTTCAAGTGCATGTCGAGCCGTAACTGGAAGGCTGCCAGAGCGTTGTTCAACCCTCAGACACCTGCAACACCCCGCCCCCGCCAGTGTTTTGCTGCCTTCCTGCCTCACCACTCGAAACTTTCTATTTGGCCTTTCCTCTGGTTTTGAAAGTGGTTCATCTCCACTGGTTTCTAGATCCTGTACTAAATGTAACAAAATTTAAGGGGTTGCCAAAAAAAAAAAAAAAAAAAAACTCAGTAATCAGATAAATCTTATTTTAAAAACATCAGAAATATAAACCCATCATGAACAGGGTATCAAAAATTTAAGTAAAGACAGGCTCTGTCCCTCCCAAGCTCTTGTCAAGCCCTTTCCCCAGTTCTGGCAATTCTCACCGAATCTAATGTCTTTACACCTAAGGGATGAAATAGAAATACCCCTGGAATAAATGAGTTCTATTTCAAGACTTTCGAGTATTTCTTCAAAAGCAAGGCATGAAGGAATTGGGAAAATTGCTAGAATTGTGCAAAGGGCTTGAAAAGAAGTTGGGAGGGACTAACCTGTACTTCACTTTTAATATCTTATTCATCATGGATTTTTGTATTCATTCTTACTTAAAAAATACTTCATGGCTATTATTTATTTTGATTGCTGAGGGTTTTGGAGACCCTTAAATTCTGTGCCTGAGGTGAGTGCTCCCTCGTTCTAGGGCCCTCCACAAAGACAAACCATTCATCCCAGAGCTGCTTGGGTCAGAAGGACAAGCAAAGGGATGCGGTGTTAATGTGTAGGTGTGTGCAGGACTTGGAAATCAACACCTAAGTTTTAACTCTTTATTCTGCATTCCCTACGAGCTGTGTGACCCTCAAGAGACAGGCCATCAGTCTCTGCTTTCCCAGCTGTGAACTGAGCAGGATAATCACCCACTGGGCTGTTGAAGAAGTAAGATTGTCCTGTAGTGATTAAGGGTGTCGACCCTGGAAATTTGTTCCCTGGGTTCAAATCCCCGCTCAGTCATTTCTCAGCCACAGGACCTCTGTTTTCTCGTGTGAAGGGATTAGAAGACATCCCAACACAGACCTCAGACGACCCTTCTGTGGACCAAAAGTTAATATGGGTAAAACTCAAAACCAGGACTTGACACAGAATAACCATTCAGTAAATATTTGCTACTGTTCTTATCACCAGCCAGTTATTTTAAGGATCAAATTTCTCAATATTCCCAATAAAAGGGTAAAAGCCCTTTAGCAGCCTGCAAAATCCCACTGTAAGCTATGATTATCACATGGCCTAAAATGACATCTGGGGGCGCCTGGGTGGCTCAGTAGGTTAAAGCCTCTGCCTTCGGCTCGGGTCATGATCCCAGGGTCCTGGGATCGAGCCCCTCATCAGGCTTTCTGCTCAGCAGGGAACCTGCTTCCTCCTCTCTCTCTGCCTGCTTCTCTGCCTACCTGTGATCTCTGTCAAATTTAAAAAAAAAAAAATCTTTAAAATGACATCTGAAAATCAGTTCTTTGGTCACCTCTGCAGCCGGCTGAGTTTTGGTTCAGCTCAATTAATCGCAGAGGACATTCATTAATCTCTAATGAAAACTAGAGGAAGGTCGTCTTTCTCTAGAAACAGCCTGAGTGGGGCAAATGGCTTTCTTTCACATCCATTTCTGGCTTTCCCCTCCTTTGAAGACAGCCCTTGAAACCTCTTTTGCATAACTGAATCTTCAAAAGTTTACAGACCCATAAAAGCAAGCAGTTAAAGGGAACCATTCAAATGAAGCTGTTTAGAAAAGTAACTGGGAGTTTCAGAAGGGGAGGACTTTCTGTAGATTAGAAACTGAAGCTTAACATTTGAAAAAGTAAAGGGACGTTTAGGTACTTGTTGATTTGATTTTCTGTGAGTAATCTGAACTTTTCCATTCAGAAGATGAAGACAAAAAAAAAAAAATGTAGTGAGGCTTTCCTATGATCAGCTCCTCTCCACAGATATTGAAAAATAACCCCTAGAAGAGGATTTATAGTTAAGTCCCTATAGATTTACTCTTTCCCGTTAGGACCTGGAAACTAAAAACTCAGTCACAATAAGGACAGTTTCTTAGGGCAGAAATAAAAATGATAGACCTATAGACTGTCTCATTATAAAAATACGGACATGGAAATTGAGTGAGTGGGAACTTCTTAAAGATTGGTTCCATTGTATTTGGGAGAAATTTAAGTTTGAATTTTAATTCCCAATCCATGAAAAAGTGGTAACATTTATTTTAAAAATAGACTCAGCTTGGGGCACCTGGGTAGCTCAGTGGGTTGAGCCTCTGCCTTTGGCTTGGGTCATGATCTCCTGGGATCAAGCCCTGCCTTGGGCTCTCTGCTCAGCGGGTAGCCTGCTTCCTACTCTCTCTCTGCCTGCCTCTCTGCCTACTTGTGAGCTAGCTCTCTCTCTCTCTCTCTCTCTCTCTCTGTCAAATAAATAAAATCTTAAAAAAAAATAGACTCAGCTTGAATATATTTATTTTTTTTTATTTTAAATGATTTTATTTATTTGAGAGAAAGAGAGCGCAAGCATGAGAGGAGAGAGATCAGCGGGAGAAGCAGACTCCCTGCTAAGCAGGGAGTCTGATGTGGGACTCGATCCCAGGACTCCAGGATCATGACCTGAGCCGAAGGCAGTCACTTAACCAACTGAGCCACCCAGGCGCCCCTTGAATATATTTTTTTATCAGCGAAGACAAACATATGTGTCTCCTTCCACTCAGACTATGGTGCCCCCCGGCGCTCCTGGACCAGCGGGACTCCACCATGGGGGAGGACAGAAGCAAAATGACCCCCACCATGGGGACATAACTGCCAGGTTCAGAGAGAACTAGAAGCTTTTAGAGTGGGGACGTGGAACTTCCCTGACTGCCTTGTCCCTTCCTCACACTGTTACATCAACTCAAACACACGGTGGTTTGTGAATCACTGAATGATTATGAATAACAGGAAAGAATTGCCTCTAAGAAGAAAAGCGTTTCAATAGGATGCTTAATAGGACTGTTTCCCGGTCCAAAAGAAGCAGCAGAAGGAAAAAGCCTCTTCGGAAAGGTCCCCACATGGCTAGAGGCTAGTTTATAGCTTCGCTCTACTGGCTTGGATTCACTCTTCTTTTCATCTGTGTTTGGCCTCTGTAGAAAATCTCCAGAATCCACCCCGCTTAGGAAGGAAGAGCTCGCCTGCCACCTCTGGAGTTGGTCTTGACTCCATCTATATAGACACAGGACAAATAACCCCCACCAATACTTTCCCCCCAGTCTGGGTTATTTGTTCTAGAAGACTCTAGGGAGGGCTTTGGCATGCCTAGGTCACACATCCTCGAGTTCTGTTAGTGAGGTCAAGTTATGCTTTGTTCTTTCTGGATTTCATTGCATGGCTCAGCTGTGAACAAGATTTACATCGTCATAAAAGTGTAAATACTGAATGTTGACTCAAGCAAAAATTGTAATAGAACCATACTGGGAAGACAGGAGAGGGAGCATGTGTGTAAGTGGTGGTGGGGGCTGGCACCAGAAGGGAAGGGAAGGTATGACCATGCTAAATCCTCCTTTTCTGCAATAAGAACTAAATGATACTTAAAATTGAAAAATCAAGAAATAACAAGATGAACACATTAAAGTATAAACACCATAAGAAATCACTACAAGACTTCAAAGTGCTTGCCTCTGGAGAGCAATATTTGAAGATAGGGAACGTATCATGGGAGACTGCTGTGTTTCATTAGTAGTTTTGTGGTACTATTTAACTCAGAACTCAACAAATACAGGTTTTGAAAACCATAAAAATAAAAGCAAAGCCACTCCATGTTCCACTTCCCTCCCCATTTTGCTATATAAATCCTTGAAGTTATCCTTTGTCTTTCTCTTGGGCTACCTCAAATTCATAGGTAGGATGGGTTCTATGTCTACCCAAAGTTAGGGGATAAAGGGATAAGTGGGTTTGGCCTCCCTGTTGGGGGCTATCTAGTACTGGTGGCTCAGCATCTTCTTGACAGTGAAACACAGCGACAAAGATAATCCCGTCACCATCTGTTTTTCAAGGAGCCGGTATCCATTATGCTCTGAAGAAGAGTGACTAGTGAAATATAAGTATGACGTCAGCACAGTATCAGGAACTTCCTAGCAAAGGGAATAGAGTACCTTGCCACCCTGGAACATTTTCAAGGGAAAGCCCATCGGGGCATTCCGGGAGGGATTCCTGCCTTCTATGAGTGGGAGACTAGACCAGCTGCCTTTCCAATTCCACCCAATTCTAAGATTGTAAGTTGCTTTAGAGAAAAGGTCTTCGGCTTCTGTTGATTATACTGCTGCATTCACAAGCCTTTCCCCCACAGTTTCTGGAAGATTCAGTGCCTACTGTTCACCCACACCCTTCCCACAAGTGTGGGACATTTGTCAGCTGTGATAAGAGAGGACTGGAAGACACTTCCCTATATATATTTGTTTTACACCCTCTCATTATTATGGACTATTTTAATAAATAGAGGAAAAGTACTGATGTCATCCTGAAAATTGGTAATAAATCTGCCCGATTTGGCACTGGTATGACTTGTAAAGTCTTTTGATGTTCTGGAGAGCCCGGTTACACAGGAAATGGCCCAGTGCTGGACTCATTGAGGAAATACAAAAAGTCAAAGACCAGTTTTTTTAGTTAGTTTAGCATGTCTGAGCTGTTCTTAGAACCTTTGAAATACCGTGAATCAGCTATCCCAGTGAAAAGCCAGATTAATTGCAGGGTGTGGAGCCAAGAGTCAGACCTTGGCTCCAAGCCCAGTACTGTCACACTCACTGGGCAACCTTGGGAAGGTTACTTAACCCCTCTGGGTGTAGGTTTCCTCCTCTCCAAAATGGGCATAACATCTGGAGCAGTTAGGGTATTTTCACTGTAATCAGAGTAGCTTCAACAAGGAAATGTATGGGCTCCTATAACCAGGGGTCTACACACCGAGGTTTTCAGGATGGTTGGTCCAGCCTCTCAGTGATGTCCTCAAGGACTCCCGCTCTTTCTGCCTCCCTGCAGTACAGTGTTAGACTCATTCTAATGAGGTTTCCCTCACCGTCACAGGATGACCATCGGAGGCAAGCTAGTTTTCTTGTTCACATCTAGCTAGAGATAGAAACTAGTTGCCTGTAGCTTTCTCACTACTCCAAAGAAGAAAAAAAAAAAAGAGCCAGAAGCCCCAGCAACTTGGCCCTGAATCTCACAGAGCCAAACTGGTCCTACACCCATTTCTGAACTAATCACAGGGGGAAGAGATTGCGCTGATGGGCTTAAATTAATCCAGACCACCCCGGGGATCCAGCATCTGTGTATCAAACCCCATGGCTGCCACCCAACAGGAGAGGCAGGGGAGACAGGAGACACGCCCCAGGCCTGACACAACCTCTACCTCACACACAAGTTCATTGGGGGGAGAGAGCAAGAGGACACAAGGAAACGCACCTGGGGCGGTGGCCAGACAACAGAAGTCATTTCCCTTGTCTCAGCCTTGCAAGGAGAAGTGAACTACTTTCCTGGGAGGGCAGAACTGAACCCTGTCGCTGGGATGGTAGGTCTCGCCATGATGAGCTATTAGAGAGTGTCCTGGGTCACCCCCAGGGAGTAAACGGAGCCACGACTGACCAGAAGCACTTGGAGCTTCCATGGGGTGGAATGGGCTGAAACCGTCTGCGTGGGACTCACGCACCAGCTGTAGGGTCTTTCTCTGGGACTCAGCGGGACACTTCTGTGGCAGCCTCCCAACAGTGGTGGCTGACCCAACTTTCTCTCTAGGCCATCGGGCCACCTACCCCCGCCCTGGTCAAGGAGGTGGAAGGCGGCCGTGAGGCTCCTGGGAAAGATCTGGCTTTCTTCTTAGAGTTGCTGCCTCTAAGGAGCGCCCCCCATCTTCCCCGCCAGCCTCCCACCACCACTGACTGTGGATGTGGGAGCAGCAGGGACCACGCTTCTCCCCAAACCCCTATGGCAGACCCAAGGTATAGCAGCGATGCCGGCCCAGATACCAACAGGTGCCCACTGAATTCAAATCTGTACCGGGTTAAACCACTGGGCACCGTGAGCAGCCCGGAGCAGAGTTCCTCCTTCAGAGAGCACAGTGCAAGGCTTTGCTGCTTCTCTTCTGGATCTCACCAGCACATTTATGGGGGGCCGTGCTTCCCACATGCTGGCCAGTGACCGAACAAGGCCACCGAGTCAGCATAGGCTCATTCCTGGGAGATGGGGGCACCTTCCAATGGGCAACCGCAGATCAGGGCCACCCCCAGAAGACTGACCTGCACTGCAGTCCGAGACTGCCCACTCATCCTCCTGCCTTCCCCTCCCATCCCCAATCTCACCTTCCCAGAGATCAGACCTGCCCTGCAGGCTTTCTCTTCCTTTCACAGCCTGGAGGCCTTCCCCTCTCCATCCTTTGCCAGCACTGCTTTAATCCAGTTCTTGGATCTCTCCTCCTGTCTTGGTATCTGTGCCTCAGAAAACACCCCCCCCACCACCCCCCACCACCCCGCCAAAAGGCAGCCATTGTTGTCTTTTCCAACAACGGGCTTTCCTGACAGACTCCTGGAAGATCCCTATTTTAGGAATAGAAGTATTTATGACAAAGTAAAGCATTAGTTGAGATTTTAAAGGGTTAAAAAAAACAAACAACCTTTCCTTTCAGATTCTGAACAATTTGGAAAATGGTTGTATAACTTAGTCAGGGATCCAAATGTCCACTTTATTCCTGCAAAATCTGGAGCTGAAGCCAAAATGGTTGTCCCAGGACTTTCCACTGAATTGATGTTACTCACTTAAGCCTGCTCAGAACAGCTGGAGAACTTCAGGCTCCAACACCCTCCACCATACCCGGACCACACCCAATACCATCGTCACCCCCAGGACTAGGGCCCATGGGAGCGGGAGAAGAGCCCGGAGGCCATCAACACCAAGAGAAGAGCACAAGGTAGGAAAGAGGATGCATGGGGGGGCAGTGACCCTGGAAAGCACAGACTCCCCCCTGCAGAGCAATGTGAGCCAATGGGGCTCCTCTACCACCTCTGTGGTCAACGGAACCACATCCTTTCCCCAGGAGGGATCCAGTGGAAGGTACCCGAGAAACTTCTCCAGAGTGTTGGAGAAGTTGAGAAGCTTGTTTCGTGAACTAGGAGTTTTGGAGGGAGAAAGGGAGAAGGTGCATTCTCCATTATCACAATCATGTCACCAACCAAAAACAATTACAATCATGTCACAATCCATCACAATCATGTGACCGTGGCTCATTCACCCTCAAGCAGCCACCCGTTCCAGGGTGCAGGTAAGATGTGCTCCAGAAGGACTTTGATGACAGGTCCTGACTGGATAGTGAGGCTGCAGACACAGTGCCGCAGCCTCTAGTTCTGTGTACAGAGACATGCAGGGTTCCCTTTGCTTTTTCCTGCTCTCATTTTCCAATGGTCCTGATGTAACGCTCTGAGGATTTTAAATTTTATCCTTAAGTCCTTTCTGGATTGAGGCATGTGTTGTATAATACATAAGCTATTTATGTAAATATGAGCAGGATTTTCAAAAGCAGGGCTTTCGGTTCAGGTGGCCTGGGTTCAACAGCTTTGTTACTTCCCTCCTGTGTGACTTTATGCAAGTCGGTGTTACCCCAATGAGTAAAGGTGACGGTTCTGTGAGCTAGCTCGTGGAAAACTCTTAGCCCAGTGAGCCCTCTACAGAGGCTAGTTCCGGTTTTTATCACAGCGGACACACCCTGGAGTCTTGCCCACCCCTACCTCCACCCCCGTACTCCTGCCGCAGGGGAGTAAGGGTGACCTTCCACTAGATGCCACATGGACAATAATTACTGATGGGTCAAGGGAACATCCCTGATGGATGTTGGACTAGACTGGCCAGAGGAGAAAAGCCAGTCTTGTGAAAATGACTTACAGGAACTCAGGGAAAGTTTGGATCAAAGTTATTTTTCCAGAGAGGCACAATGTTCCCTCAAATTGCCAAACAGCTGTAGGGTGGGGGTGGGGGAGAATCCATGGAGGTGGTGGGTGCGAAGGGAGGTCATTAAAAGAGGATTTGGGGGCACAAGGATGCCAGACACTTGGGGTGTTCTTCATACATTCCCTCCCAGAGGCTATGCCTTCATGTCCTAATGAGGCTCAGGTGTGAAAAGCCAGGCATCACCCCCGTTCTAGAATCAGACGCTCCAAGTGCAGCTAAAGTGCCAGCACCCAGGAAAGAGATTGCAGCCTCTGTGAGTGCCTAATTTAACACAGGAACAGGGAGAATCCTCTAAAATATGCAAAGTGCCTTGCAAGAAAGAAAAGCAACCCAGATCTGAGCAGTAATTCTGTTGCTAATTCTGTCTCAGATATTATGTATAAAGAACATTAACAACTGGGAGTGTTGTGAGTTTCTCTAAAGCCTAGAAATTCAATCAAGGCTCCCCCAGCTAGAGTAACCAGCCCCTCTTGTTTGATGTGCAAATTATAACGAGATTTTTCATTACACCGAAGCAGGAATTTACAAGCTGCCAAGAGTGTCAAGTGAGAAGCAATTTGAACACACATGTACCCTTAAAGCTATTTCCAATGTCTTCCGGAAATAGAAACACCTATAAAAACTCGGTTTAAGATCACAAAAACCCTTTAAAAGCCCTACCTGGGATATTAGAGGTTTCCTCCTCTTCTGGCTATGCCCAATTAGAGAACTTTCTCCACCGTAAATCCCAATGAACAGAGCCGAGCAGGTGAATTGCGCTCTTTTTACAGTAATGACAAGACATAAATTACCATAAAGACTTTCAATCCCCACATTTCCAAGTGCTGCAATTTGAGAGAATGTGCTTGTCTCTCTTCTCACTTGTTATTCTCGAAACTCTGTTCTGGAAACGCGCCGAGACAGACAACTGGGATTCAAAGGGAAACGCCAGCCCCTGCCCTCTAGCGGCATACGGCTGCGGGGCCCACGCAGCCAGGGCTTCTAACTTTTCCAGAAAATCTGGAAACCCTATTTTTTTTTTTTTTGGAAGGTAATTTTCCTGATTTTTCAATCTTTGCAATTAGTTACAATGTCTATGGAGATATGGTGGGTTTGACAAGACGTACCTGGGGCTGACGGCCCAGTGTGCCACCTCAGTCTGTGGGCTTCTGGTAGGTTCTCTGCCTTCAGTCCCCAGAACCACGTCTGAACCAGGCTCTGACCACTCGGATTTGGTGAGCCTCCCAGCGCCCCTCCCCGGCGTTAGAAGCTGCCAGATAGCTCCGCGGTTTGGGTCTTGTTAGCTCAGCAGGCTTTGGAACCAATCAAAATTTGCCAATCAAAACACCACACACCTGGGGGCTTCAACAATGGAAACTAATTTTCTCACAGTTGTGGAGGCTGGAAGTCCGAGATCAAGCTGTCCTCAGAATGGGTCATTCCTGAAACTTCTCTCCTTGGTTTGCAAAGCGGTGTCCTCCTGCTGCTTCTTTAAAACATGGTCACTCTTCTGGGCATGGTGGGCTGTGCAGGGGCTGGTGCTTCTCTTGTGTCCTTATCTCCTCTTTCTGTAAGGATACCTGTCAGATTGGATGAGGGCCCACCCTAAAGGGGCTCTTTTAATATAATTATCCCTTTAAAGGCCTATCTCCAAATACAGTCACATTTTGAAGTATGAATTTTGAGATGGATGTAATTCAGTCCTACCTCAGTTAGCCCTGTCCCAATTCCCAATTCCTCCCCAAAGGAGAGGGGAGCAGGAATATGAGCACGCCTTATCTGTTTAACGGCCAGAGAAGAATGTTTCTGGAAAAACGTAAGATCAGATCACTCCCTCACTACACTTGGACCACTGCACTGATCTCTTCGGAACTGTCTGGACCCGTCAGATAACTCCACACAGCCTCTTCCACCTCACCCACCTTTTCTGTGGGTCTGGAATTTCCAAAGGGAAGTGATAGGTTTTTATTTCATAATATCCTCTGAGGTCAGTTGCCTGCAAAGATGGCCACCAACAATCCTTCTGTTTCTGAATGGTCATCTCACTTCCCCCACCAGGAGGTATGGTCTACTTGCCTTCCACTTGAATCTGAGTTGACTCTTATGACTTGCTTTGACCAGTGCAATGCCCTGCCAGTCTATCCCAGAAGAGGCCTGGCCGTTCCACTTTTGCTCTGTAAGAATCCTGAGACCATCACACGGTGCAGAAGCCCCAGCTGGCCATGTGGAAGAGAACAAGGATGCTCCAGCCAACAGCTCCTTCATCACACAAGTGATCTCAGGTGAAACCACAGAATAGTGAGAAATAATAAAGTATTATGGTTTTAAACCATTAACTTATGGGGATTTTTTTTTTTTTTTTTTTAAATGCAGCAATACCAAAACACCTCTTCCCGGGGAGGTGAAACCCTCCCCTGTTCTTTCTACTACTTTTTTTTAAACCAGTATTTCAATCACTGTGCTCAGTTCAATGTTAGGAAAGGGAATGATGACCTTCCCATGAAAGGGAGTGAATTGAATTGCAGAACAGAATCTGCATAGGAAATTTCTTACAGTTCATGTCTTCTCTTGCCCTCCAAGCCTTTATTCTTAACTTACATGGAGCTACGTGTACACACCGCATACAAGGATTATTTGGAGATGCAAGTGACATAGACAAAGACTGGGTGGGACATTTTTGTAATTGGACTTAAAATGTAAGGCCATCTGAGTCTGTCTCTGAGGACAGGGAAATCATTGCTACAGAAAGATGCTTAGGAGAAAGGGTGTCACTGGAAGTACCATTTATCACTTCTGCTTTTAAAGTTTCATATTTAGGGGCACCTGGGTGGCTCAGTCGATTAAACATCCGACTTGACTTCAGCTCAGATCATGATCTCAGCGTTATGAGATGGAGTCCTGAGTTGGGTTCTGCGATGGATATGGAGCCTGCTTAAGATTCTTTCTCCCTCTCCCTCTGTCCCTTCCCCCTCCCCCTCTCAAAAAAAAAAAAAAAGAAAAGAAAAGAAAACAGCAGTCCTTCTATCCTCTTAAAAGAAATAAAGTTTCTTATTGGTTAGGTAGTCAGCTAGTCTTTGTTGCATGATATCCAGGTTGGGAAGTGTTTTGCTTTTTAAAGGCCGGAAGAGATTAAATAATTTACTGAAAGGCAAAACATCGGCAGACTTCAAGGAGGCTACTAGATTCTTGGTGTCAATATTGAGTCAGTCCTTTGTGGTGTAGAAGGAATGTGAGGGGCTACCATTTGGCATGCAAATGCCCAGAGGGCAAGGCCTTGTCTCATTCCTCTTGATAGTTCCTGCAGCTCCTCAGTCTGTGTGAAGTCCCACTGACAGTAATTTGGATGGGAAGATTAGGTTCAAGTCCTGGTTCTCCTACTCCTAGGCTGGGTGATGGCTGTCAAACCAGTAAAGGAAGTCTCCATTTCCTCTTCTTTAAAATGAGACTATCAACAGTCTTACTGTTACACCTACTACTACTGCTCTCTGCTTCAAAGGATTATGCTAAGATAAAATTTAGAAAAGGAATGTGAATACTCTATAAACTGAAAAGACCAAAATAACTTTATTATTATTATTATTGTTATTATTAATTTTATTATTGTTAAATGTTCTGTTGTCCATTTTCATTCTCCTTATCACCTCAGAATAGAATGTGCCTTACTTAAGACAGGGAAAAGGGCATTCACAGGGAGTTGAGAGACTTGCGTTTTAGTTTTATCTCTACCAATTATTGACTCTAGGTCTTGGGAAAAATCACTTAATTTCTTTGTGTCTCTTTCCCCAGAGGTTAGAATCTTAGGATCCTATGATTTTCTACAACACTGTTATTTCTAGTGATTTACAGAATGCTGCTAGGCATCAGGAAACAGCTTCCTGGTCAGTCGGGGCTGACAGCCATATGGCTGCAGAAATGGGCAAAATTATTAAAGTGAACGTCATAAACTATAAGCATATTTATATACCACACTCTCATATAGGTAAAAAAAAAAAATAGAAGCTCTTGTGAAAGGAAATATATTAGAGTGGTTTCAATATTTTAAAATAGTTAATTCACAACTTAACAGACGCAAGCACTATTACCCCAGTGGAACAAATATGGCATAGATATTAAATATTAAATATTAAGTATTTGATATTAACATTAAATATTAAATATTTTGGTTTTGATTCCCCCAAATATTTCCTAAATATGATTACTTTCTTTTTAACAGAAGTGACACGATAACTAAGTAGAGAATGATTTTTTTATTTTAAGATGTTACATTTGAGTACCCTTAGATTTCAAATTGTATTTTTCTTCAAACTGAAACTTCACAATTGCTGCTGATGTAAGAAAATGTCTTAATTCAGCTCTTTGTCTATTGGGCCCCTTGTCTCGGGAAACAAAATGCATTCTTTGGAGAATATAAAGCTTGCTATGACCCTGCTGAGTTATGAATAATTTGTGCCATCCAGAAACAGTGCTCAGTTTGAAAATACCATTTTAAAGACATCATTTGTTGTTTGACTACCATTTCCTATTTCATACAAAAATTGGAAAACTAGAATAGCGAGTTCTATTCTCTTGGGACTTACATCCTCATTTATTTGATGTCTGCTTACAACTTGAAAACGTTGTGAGCTACCAGCATTCTGTTCTGATAACTTTGAGCGGGGAGGAGGAGGAAATATATGACATCATTTGAAATTTTAAAAGGCAACCAGAGTTTGCATTAAGCAACTCTGTTTCCAGGGAACGTTGGCAAGTCATCATTTCCCTATCCTCCCAGTCCTTGATGACTTCCTTAGCTCTCAGTCCTCCCAAATGGAGAGGTCAAGGGCTCATCAATCCAATAAAATATTGACATTAAAAAAAAAAGTCAGTGTAGACCAGAACTTCCAGAATGGTGAAATAGGAACCCAGCAGACATTCTCTCTAGCAAAACAATAGTTTAATCAGTAAAAATGATATAAAAGGAAATAATTTAAAGTCTCTGGAAATTGTTTGAAGGGCATACAGAAAATGGGGGAAAAGTCATTCAGGAAAATCTATTCAACCTTAGTAGGAACAGCAAGAGTCTGTGGGATTTCAGGCACATTCAGCTTCCTGCCCCTCCTTTACCCCAACTGGGAATTAGGGAAGTGCTACTGGGTCTTCTGCTCTGGGCAGGTGTGGCCAAGAAGATGGGGCTTACTTCTTGCCCTGGCAACCAGGCTGAAGCTATGTTTTCACTCTTGGAGGGGCAGGTTCAATAACACAAGTTGCCCCCTCCCCCAGTGTTGCAGAAGCTGTCTTCTGGATGGTACTGCCTTCTTGCTCCTGAGGTAGAAACTCTACTCCAGATGACAGTACTGGGGTTTCTGTCACCCCCATTCCTGGCTCAGTGCATGGGCTAGGAGGGTGGATATTCCATGGTGTGAGAGATAAGCCATGAAGACCAAGGGCTGCCACAACCCCTACCCCCCAGGGCACACTGGAAGAATGGGGGCATTTATCCTTTTGGGAAGAGTGGTCCTTGCCTGCAGTGCTGTGCAGTGGTGCAGGAGATCTGCTGGGGGAGGAGAGGAGGAGGCATGTCAGAAAGACAACAAGCTCTGCAGCTCAGGTGAGGCAACTATTTGGAACAGAGTGGCAAATGCCATGCCTAATAGTTGTCAGAAATAGTGGAGGTCCTTTTTATTTCTTTATTTATTTTTAAGATTTATTTATTTGAGAGAGAGAGCACAAGTGTGGGAGGGGCAGAGGGAAAGAATCTTCAAGCAGACTCCCCACTAAGCATGGAGCCCACCTAAGGACTCAATCCCATGACCCATGAGATCAGGGCTTCAGCCAAAACCAAGAATCTGATGCTTCATGGACTGAGCCATCCAGACACCCCCAAAACAATGGAAGTCTTAAAAAACAAAAAACAGTAACAAAAAGCCTTGAAGGTCTTGGTGGAAATTAAGAGGCCGGTAATTCTGAAAACCAGAAAGCAGCAGAGCAGCCAGAAATTTAATAGAGAGATGTAAGAAAGAGACCACTGAGGAGAACCCTCCTGGGATCACAGTCCACTCAGGGGTTGGGAAGGCTGTGCACATGCAGGGCACCTCCCCTCTCCCTGCCCCCACCACACCCACCAGTGCATCCATCAGAGCAGTTGGGTGGGCCTGACTGGAAAGCATCCCACAGGTCTCAAAGAGACCCAGAGACACAGGGAGGGCCTCACTGACTTGAGGGGCTTAAATACTACCTCTGATCAAGCAGTGACCTAAAACTAAGTTCCTCTGACACAGAGACATCTGAGGACCTAGGCTTTAAAACAATCATCATTGTCATTCATGGCAATCTAGAAGACTGCGCACATGTCCAAGGCTGCACCCAATCTGGGAGCATTCAGAGAGCAGCAGTCAGAGGGTTCAAAGAAGCTAGAACATGGGACAAAAAAGTAAACACTGTGAACTCCAAGCCATACACATATTACCACTGAAAAGGGTCAAAATCTAACAGGCTAAAGGGGGCTTAAGCACAACCTTTGACCAATAAATGGCTTATACCCACCGGAAGTGATTCCTAGGTGGCCAGGCTAGAAGAGAAGAACAATGTAAGAGAAATGGAGCACCGGCATCAGGGGTTGTGCGCTGCCGGGGAACTAGACTTCCCAGGATTGTTTAAGTCCAGTCCCTAAACAAAGAAAGAAACAACCCAGCAAACAGTAACTACCACCACCACCCCTGGGAGTAGTGTCAATATCCACTATTTAACATGTTCAGTTTGCACAAAAAATTATAAGACATGCAGAGAAACAGGAACATGTGAAACATATGCAAGAAAAAAACCCCTAACAATAGAAACTGACTTTGGAAGGGTCCAAATAGTAGACCTAGCAGACAAAGACTTTAAGACCGCTATTATAAATATGTTCAAAGAACTAAAGATAACCATGCTTAAAGCACTAAAGGAAGATGACAGTGTCTCTTGCCAATCAAGAAAAACTATTAGAAAGAGCCAAATAGAAATCCTGGACTAAAAAGTACAAAGCCAAATGAGAAATTCACAGAGGGGTTCAATAGTAAACTTGAGCTGGCAGAGAAATCAAAAGGAAAATCTTTTGAGATGAATGAAATACTTTGAGATAAACAAAAATGAAGGCACAGCAAGCATACTATAGCTTATTGGAAGCAGCTAAGGCAGTGCTTAGAGGAAATTTTATAACTGTTAACGCCTATATGAAGAAAGAAGAAAGATCTCAAATCAATAACCTAACATTCTTCCTTAAGACACTGGAAAAAGAAGAGCAAACAAAACCTAAAGCGAACAGAAGGAAGAAAATAATAAAGATTAGAGTGGGGATTTATAATAGAAACATAATAGAGAAAAATCAATGAAACCAGAAGCTCGTTATTTGAAAAGATTAACAAAATTGACAAACTCCTGGCTTAAATGGACCAAAAGAAGAAAAGAAAAAGACTCATATTATCAGAATTAGGAATGAAAGAAGGAACATTACTATTGATCTTACAAAGGATTCTGAGAATAGATTGAAAACAGTATGGCAAAAAATTGGATAACTTGGATGAAATGGAAATGGAAATGAATTGGAAAAATTCCCAGGAAGACACAAACCAAAACTGATTGAAGAAGAAGTAGAGGGGTGCCTGGGTGGCTCTTGATTTCGGCTCAGGTCATGATCTCAGGGTTGTGAGATCGAGCCCAGTATCAGGCTACACACTCAGTACAGCATCTGCCTGACATTGTTTCTCTCTCTCTCTCAAATAAATGCACCTTAAAAAAAAAAAAAAAAAAAAAAGTAGAAAACATCTGAATGGACCTACAGCAAGCAAAGAGATTAAATGAGTCATTTAAAAATTTCCCGTAAAGGGAAAACCACGTGCAGTTGGCTTTACTGATGAATTCTACCAAACATTTAAGAGAAGAAACAACACCAGTCCTTCACAAACCCTTCCAAAAACCAGAAGAGGTGGGAAGACTTTTTACATCATTATCTGAGGTCAGTGTTTCCCTCAAACCAAAACTAGACAAAAAATCACAAGAAAAGAAAATGAAAGATCAATATCCCTTATGAAAACAGATAACAAAGTACTAGCAGACAGAATATATAGCAACACATAAAGAGGGTTATACATCATGAAGAAGTAGGATTTATACCAATAATATAACATCTACTAACGAAACACATATTGTTAATAGAAAAAAATACCCATATTGGAAAGGAAGAATTAAAACTATAATTGCAGATGACATGATCTTACAGATAGAAGATCTTAAAGAATTCACTAAAACACCATTAGACCCGAAAAACAAGTTCAGCCAGGTTACAGGATACAAGAAGGACATCAGATAAAGTCTATGTTATTTCTATACACTAAAATGAACACTCCAAAATGGAAACTAAAAAAACAATTCCAGTTACGACAGCACCAAAAAGAATAAAATACGTATAATGCACAACTTGCACACTGAAAACTACAAGACATTGTCAAAAGAAATGGAAGACCTAAATTAATGGATCAGAATGGTCTAAATCATGGACTGGAAGATTTAATATCATAAGGTGGATATGATCCCCAAATTGATTTGCAAAGCCAGTATAATCCCTATCAAAATCCTGGCTATTTCTTGCAAAAGTTGGTAAGATGACCCTAAAATTCATATGAAGATGCAAGAGAATAAACAAAACAATCTTGGAGAAGAAGGGCAAGTTGGAGGACTTGCACGTCTAGATTTAAATCTTGCTACAAAGCTACATTAACCTATCAGTCATCATAAGGATAGTCACAGAAATCAACGGAATAGCATTGAAAATTCATAAATAAATCCTTACATTTATCATCAACTGATTTCCAGCAAGGGATCCAGTATCATTTAATGAGGAAAGAAGAGTCTTTCCAAAAAATAGTGTTGAAATAACTGGATATCTTCACGCAAAAGGAGGAATTTAGAACATGCACAAAAATTTTAGAAACATACACAAAAATTATCTGAAAATGAATCATAAATATAAATGTAAGAGCTAAAATGATAAATAAAACTCTTAGAGGTAACTCTGTAGTGGTTTCTTAGAGATGACACACAAAGCACAAGCAACAACAGAAAAAATAGATAAATGGGACTCCATCAAAATTAAGGACATTTCACATGGAGTAATATTATCACAGAGATGAAAAAGCAACCCGCAGAATGGGAGAAAATGTTTGCAAATCCTGTATCTGGTAAAGGACTTGTTTCCAGAGCAAATAAAGAACTCTTGCAACTCGATAATTAAGAGACAAATAACCCAATTAAAAAGTATTTGAGTAGGCCTTTTTCCAAAGAAGATGTATGAATGGCCAATAAGCCCCCGGAAACAAGATCGATACCATCAGTCATTAGGGAAACCACAATGAGACACCACTTCATACCCACTAGGATGGCTGTAGTGAAAAATGCAAGCAGTAACAAGTGTTAGCAAGTATATGGAAAAATTGGAACCCTCGCATACTGCTAGTGGAAGCTTAAAATGGTTTGGGCCTTTCCTCAAAAAGTTAAATATAGAATTATCCTACAACCCATCCATTCCTTTCCTAGGTATATGCCCAAGAGAACTGAAACATCTATTCACACAAACACTTGTATATGAATACTCACAGCAGCATTATTCATAATAACTACAAATTGGAAACAACCTAAATGTCTATCAACTGATGAATGGAGACGGAAAACAAGGTGTTATTCGGCAATGAAAAGGAACAGGGTGCTGATACCTATTATAACCTGCATGAACCTCAGAAACATTATGCTGAGGAGCCAGTCACCAAAGACTACATGTTGAATGAATCCTTTTATAAGAAGTGTCCAGAGTAGGCAGTTCAGTCAAGAAAGAAAGTACATTAATGGGTCCCGGTGTTGCATGGGCCGGAGGCAGGGAATGAGGAATGGCTACTCAAGCGTACAGGGTTTTTTGTAGGTTTTTTTGGTAAGAGACAAAAATGTTCTAAAAGTAGATTGTGATGATGGATATACAACCATGTGAATGTACTGAAAAAATTGAATTGTATACATTGTGAGTGCATTGCATGGTGTGTTAATTATATTTCAATAAAGCTGCTTAAAAAAAATCAATGTATGTTTTCCTTGATAAAGATGAAGAACTAATGTCAATCTTCTAAGTAGTGAAAAAACCTTAATGTTAATATCCCTTACCCAGAATATTCTCATGTAAATGTAAAAACAGTATTTATTTTTCCAGAATGATCCTTACTGGGGAAAGATGACTAGAGAGATTTTCCAGATATGTAAGACTGGACGGGAACAGGTGGCCTGATTTAGTCTCACTGAGTGTTACTAGAGGGACCTGTAGAAAAGGTTTCTGGATAACAATAAATTAGAAAAAAAAATACTCCATTTGTCTTAAAAATAACACAATCACCAGGAAGCTGCGGGTTCCTATTTGGAGGGATCATTTTACATGACCAGTTCTTGCTATGAAATGAAATCTCTTTCAACTAAAAATTCTGGCAGATTTTTTTCCCTCGTGGGGATTTCAAAATTTTATTCACACACTTTTTAAAAGGAGAGAAAACTCCTTTGTAAACATGATCTGTCTCTTATACTTTCCAGTGGCTGATTATATCCACATTTTTAAGCAGATGGCAGTTGAGGATACTAACAAAAAGAAAACACATTTTAATTTCCTTTATTAAATCGGTGTAGGAAGATAATCTCCCGATGATTAAATTAGATAACTTCAATAACTCATTTCTTAGAAAAAATATGGCCCAAATCAGGGAGCTATTTATGGAGTGACAGTAGAAACTGAGCGGTCACAGGACAGGGAGAAGGCTGATTTTCTTTAGAAAAAAGAAGGAGCAACCCGTCCCCCTCCCCGTATAGACACAGCCACGTCGCCCCTGGCTCTCGGAGCAGTCCGGATACCCCAAGAATCGCCCACAGCCGTGGTGTTTGGGACGCACACAGGAGATGAGCCTCAAGTCAGCACACTTCACACTTTCTCCTGTTACACCTGAAGAAAACATTAAGGGTTTGCTCGATTTATCACCACTCTCAGAAGAACGCCAGGTGTGTGATGTGACCATTAATAGCGACCTGCCATTCTCTTTTCAGAGCAAAGAAGCCATAACCTCTTCTTCAAGAGCCTTTTTCAGTTTATTACATTTTTTTGCTCAGTTGTAGAAGTAGATATTTTCTATCAGGACAAGGAGAATAAGTCATTCGAACTGTCAAATAGGATGTGGGCTTTATTTCTTCAAGGTATGAATTACATCTTCTTCCCTCCAGGAATGTAACCCAGCTGGACCCTGGTTCTTCCCGTGCGGATGCAAGAGCCACACAGCACCCCGTCCCCTTTGTCAGAGCGGCTCTGAGTTGAAGGGGTTCGCTGGTGCTGCTGCGGGGGAAGCTGCGGTCCCTAGCTCACCTCTACACGGTGGGTTTGGGAGCAAAGTAAACCACTGAGAGGAGCTGACCATCTCCCTGGAGAGAAAACCACTGCGGAATTGCAGACAATGAGACTTGGCTGGGTTTGTAAGCCGGCCCTCGTATTGGGTGTTTTTAGGGCTGACGACATTTGAATAGGCGGAGAGAAGAGCGTGGTGGTCATGGTACAATGGTTGAAATGCATGGTGAGGGTTGCTCTCTCGCTCTGCTCTCACGGTGGACACCCTGGCCCAATGCATTCTTCTACATTTTAGTGGGATCCAACTGCTTAGAAAGAATCAACTTCCTTCCGCGAAAGAAAGAATACTTTTTACACTGGTTCTCAGGGTCTGTGGTAGTTTAGACATTTACCCCATGCCACGTGGTCTCCTTATGATAGGTCAGTGACATGCCCTCATGGAAAGGAGCATCTGTATTTCCTCCCCTGGAATCCCGGTCAACCTTCGTCACTGCCTTGAGCTACAGGATAAAGTGGAAGTGACACTGTGTGACCTCTGTGGTCCTAAAAGGCAATAGGGCTTGTGCCTGATTCGCACCGGGGATATGTGTCCCGGGAACGCAGCTAGTGTGTTGTGAGCATGCCCAGGCCCACAGTCCTTGGGCAACAGAAAGCACCAACCCCTGGACCCATGAGGGAACAGTCCTCGAACTGGTCATCCCTGCTCCGGTCTCCCAGTTCTGTAGCCAAGACCCCTGATCTCGTGCAGCAGGTACAAGCCATCCCCAGCCGTGCCCAGAATCCCTGAACCCCAGCAACGGTGTGGGATAATAACAGAACAATCTTAAGCCATTTTGTGTTGGGTAAATCGTCATGCAGCAACAGGTAACTAAGATAAGAACTACGCCTCTTCCCAGCAGGAAGTCAGTAGGCCAGGGAAATTAAAAACATTTTAGAATTCAAGATAACAGTATCTCAATAGGGAATGTACGACATTATGGCTGGCGTTATTCCACACAAAGGACCTGGTCAACTCATTGAGGCTGATTTTCCCAGAATGTCAGTCAGTCATGTGTTTATACACTAAATGAAAGTGTATTTGTTTATACACTTCCAACCAATATCTGCTGGGTAATTATATTCTAAGCATAAGAATAAATAGAATATGATCCAAAAACTACATCTAGTCTGGTCCGCCTGCATTCACATTGTGGCTGTTAGACTTATTAGCAGGTTACTCAACATCTCTGGACCCCGGGTTCCTTGTCTGTAAACAAGGACAATATTAATATCACCTCAAAGACTCGTATGATGATTAAAGGGGTTAATGCACGTGAAGTATTTAGAACAGGGCCTAGCACTAGAAAAGTGTTATTATTATAATTATTTTCTGTAATAATTTGTGTCATAAAATGAGACTTAAAGCAAAAATGGCAGTGTTAGCACTTGTAAAATCCATGGGATGTTTCTGTATTTTTAAATAATTTATAACTTAATTAAATTACACAGAAAAAGATACGGTCTCAGTTCTAGAGTGGTGCACATGTTAAGGAGGAAGAGGGGTAACCTATCCTAGAGAAGAGTCAAAGTACGTGTGTGTGTGCGTCTGCATGTGCATAGGCACATGTATTTATATATGTGTGCACAAGTAGCCAAAATCTTTATCTTACCACCTGGATCCAGAATTCCTTTGATGGAGAGAATGTGTTTGTTCTGGAAAGACAGCTTGATAAGCCACTTCAGCTTGGGGTGGATGGTGGGATCTTGAGGCCTGGGTGCGGGCACGAGTTCAAGTGTGGAGACTGTATCGGGCTGCTCTGCTGAGGAAATAAAGGCAGGAAAGGGCAGAGAGGAGACAAGGTGGCAGAAAGGGAAGGAAGAAAGAGGGGAGCCCTGAAGGGGTGGGCTTTAACCGAGGTGAAGGGCATATCTGTTAGGAATGCATCCATCAGCAAATATGGAAAACAGGATAAGGGCATAGAGAGGCAAATAGGAGCTTATTTTCCCTCTGATAGCAAGTACTCCAGAGGAAGTCAGTTTTGGGTTATGGCCTAATAGTGCAAAGATTGGTGCTGGGGCTATGCCTCATAGTCCTCCAGCTACAGGGAGCATAACTGACCAAGGGCTTCAGCTGTTTTTCTTTAAAATCCATTAGAGTGTTTGTGCCAAATGACGGGCAGCTCCCACCGGCAGCTCCCAACCAATGACGGTGTAGCAGGGATACCGAGGCAGATGCACTCCTGGAGATCCGGGACTCCTCTGACCACCAGCTTTAGTTTGAGGACTTCCTGGTGGCTTTATTGAACTTTCTTTAGATCACAGAACCTTCTCTCCTTCTCTTCTTTACTTGGGGTCAGACTTGATAATAATCTGATGGCTCTCCAGCCTTCTTCAGTTCCCTCCCTATTTTCTCTCACACATGCATTTTCCCATAAGAAGAGCCTTATGCATTTAATCCCATATAGCCATCTGCTTCTTGAAGGACGAAGACTAACACAATCCATGATTCTGAGATGCCTTTGGGTTTTCCTCATGGTTGCAAAAAGGGGACCAGAGCTCCTGCCATCCCATTCACTTCCACAACTTAAAAAAAAAAAAAGGCAAAAGAAGAAAGGTTATACCCATTGCATCCAGTCCTTTTAATTAGGAGAACAAAAGGTTTTCTAGGATCCTTTACACACTCATATCCTCGCACCCAGTGAAGCCAATTGGGGTAGCTTTCCTTGGACATCTGAACTATAACATGAAGCACTGAAGAAGGAGGTCCAAGCATGTAAGAGATTGACAGCACCTTACACACTAAAAAAACTGTCTCCAAGAGTATTGTTGGTCATCGCCCAACACTTCATGTATTCACTTATTTGTTAATAAGTTCCAGCAGTGCGTAAGTGGGGCTCCAGATTGAACAAATGTCGAATAGACTGAGCCAAGCCCCACAGAGCCCTCAGCGTGAAGCAGAGCTGCTCAAACCAGCTATCCCAGATCAGCCCACCTCAAGCAGACCTGCAGACATGTGAACGACTTTTGGGGGTGTGGATGGCGGCATTATCATGACAATAACTGACCAGCCTGGCCTTCAAATCCACCCCCTGACCCCTGCCCAGTCTTTCCTGTCCTCTGTCCTGTACCCTCGCTTGGCCTTGGTTGAGACTCTTGCCTTCTTTGGACCGCTCAGCACCAGGCACCCCTCTTACAACTCCCGTCAGACCCCTGTCGTGTGTGTTCCATACCCACATTTGACTGTGCCCTGCTCGAGGACAGGACTTACAGCTCAGGCACCTCTGTGCCCTGCGCTGTCCTCTGCCTTCACTCTACTCCATAAATCTTCACCGAGCTCAAGTCTGATTGAGTTGTCTTTGGAGGCTTTGATAAGACATCAGTGGCCGATGTCACCAGTGTCAAGAAAGAGAACAGAGAGCAGCCATGGAAGAGCACCATTTGTGGAGCTGGATTTGTGTTTCCTCCAGTCGATAACCTCCTTTGTTTATTACCCCTGAGAGAAGATTCTGACACTGCCTCAGGGGCACCGAAGATTGAGGATGGAAGAAGTCAGCCCCTCTCCTGCGAGCTCTACTTCCATCACAAGTGACACCTGCAAGCAAACACCTCTTGATGGCTTCCCATTGGCTACAGGGGTGAAGAAGTTACTGGGGAAATCGGACAGTGAAAAAGGAAACCAAGTGAAGAACGCCCGGCCGAGGAGCCTCGGCAGGAACGACCCTCATCTCCCCTCAAAGCACACAGGGAAAATGTCTGTGCCTTATTTTGATTTTAAAGGGGGTCATTTGGGAGAGGAGTCGCTGGTCTTCCATAATGGATGCTGAGGAACCCACTGTCGTCTTGGGCCAGTGCCTCTGTTGCAGGAGTCATTCAGGGGTGGCAACCCTCCCCAGGTCCCGAGGCTGCTCCCCGCGCTGCCTGAGCCCTTCCTGGCTGCTGTGTCCGGTGCGTCTACAGCTCCCCGCACGCACCCCTGCCCCCTGACCGCTGCAGATGCACCTGGCTGGAAGTCACTGGTGGAGGCCTCTTCCGTGGCTTTCAAAGCCCTGGTCATCACGGAAGCAGCCAGCTGGAGAGAAGTCCTGAGAAGGAGAAAGGGAAAGAACGGACCGGAAAGACGTGCAGGCCTCTTCCTCTTACCCGCTAAGAAAGCAATGGAAACGCGATGCAGATTACACCAGAAAAGAAGGGAATGTTCAGCGCAGTGGTGGGCAACCTTTTTCTGTAAAAGCCCGGGGTGTAAATAGTTTCGGTTTTCCAGGAGAGGCTATCTCTGTCAGGACTATTCAGTTCTGCCCTTGTTATCCAGAAGCAAGTGAGCACAGTTGTGTTCCAATAAAACTTTATTTACCAAACCCAAGCTGGGTTCTTGTTCACCCATGCCATTCAGAGAATTGCGCGGAGACACAAGCACATGGGATTGCAGAGCAATGTAAGATTTCCTCCTCGCGCAGAACACAAACAATCCTTTTGCACAATAATCCCAGAGCATAAGCCTCCCTTAAGTTTTTGGCTTCCAAACATTATGTGTATTTTCCAAGTGTAAGTCTATAAATCTCCTGGATTCAGCGGTTTTCCTCCTCTGATCTCTTCAAACCATACTGACACCATTCATACAGACATCTACCAGGAATGTCTCCAGCAGTTTGGGAAGGGACCCAAGAATATCCAAACCACCCCCCTTGTTTTCCACCCTGTGGACCTGAGGCCCGGGTCACAATGTCCGTTGATGACAGAGCAGGACCAAAGCACATTTGACCTTCCATCATGGGTCACCTGCTCATGTGCACTGTTAATGCCATTTTTATTGGCAACAACCATACAATGAAAGGTGTGGGTGTGTGTGTCTGTGTGTGTCTTAAATTTCCTATCACATTTCCCATATACTCCACAAGGGAAAGATCATATTTTATGGCACTTATTAAGTTCTTAAATTACAAATAACAAATACGTTGTTACAAAGATGGTACATGCTTAATGAAACAATTAAGAAGCATATAGAGTAAAATAAGGTCCCCTTTCATCCACTCATATTGTCCCCATGATTTCTCCAGGGGTAAATACATTATTCCCCCAAACATGTTTTTGTGAAGAATTTCAAATATACAGAAATAATAATTCTGCAGTGAGTACCTGTATATTCAGGCTAGACTCTACAATTCACATTTTACTATTCTTCTTTATCACGTACCTGCCCATGTTCCCCGCCTCTACTCTCCCATCAATCCATATTTTTTGGGGGGGAGGGGAATGTATTTCAGAGTTAAGTGCAGATATCAGCACTTTCCCTCTCCTACTTGTTCTTCAGTACTTTCCTCCAATACTTCAGTGGGTAAATCATTAGATAGAGTTTCATATTTGTTTACTTTTTTTGTCTGTGGAGTTAAACGCTATATCCAAGGACATGCACAGTTTTTAAGTGTATTTCTGGTTTTGACAAAAGAAAGAAACCACACACAAGTATCAAACCCACAAAGTACCTACTTTCCTTTTCAGGCAACCTTTGTTCTGATATTTTCCCACCATGTATTAGATGATTTTTGGCTATTCTAGAGCTTCATTTAAGTGAACATTTCTAAACACACACACACACACACACACACACACACACACGTGCGGGCACGCGAACTCTTTTGTGTAAGATAGCACCGTTTGGTTATCCCCTCCCTGCCCCCCTACATACAAATAAGCGGATCTGTTTGTTTTCTTTTACCAAAGGGTTGTGCTCTGCACAGTCCCGAGACTGGCTGAGTTGCCAGAGGCTGACGACAGGCTAGAGTGGAGTGTCCGGTCGGAAACCCTCCTGGCACTTGCAAGCTGAGCGTTTTTGGCAAGTGATTTAACTCCTCAGTGCCCTCATTTCTGTGGTGGTTGTGCGGCTACAAAGGCCAGGGCCTGCAAGCCCCTGGAACCGGGCCTGGCCGGTGTGATTTGCTGCTAATGTCAGACAGCTGTGACCTTCAGGGACAGCCCTGAAAACTGAAGCTGAACAGAAAACTGAAGCTGCCTCTTTTGTATTCCTAGTGAGACATACCACGAAGTAGAGAAAATGGACGCACCCATCTATGCCTCTTCCTGGGAGGAGTTTCTGTCCTCTGGTGTGGGGGTGTTCCCAATAGCCCACAGGTGTGGGAGTGTGAGGGCTGGCTCCTCTGGCCTGCGGTGAGAGACCCTGAGACGAGCCTACACTCCACAGCCTGCCTGAGTGGGCCGCCTTTATGGCTTCCTTACCTTCCCTGCCCTGGTCTGCCATTGCTGGCAGCATCTCCTGGGAGCACTTGGGTAGTAAATCCCTTGTCCACGATCCTGCTGTCACTGTTCCTGGGACTCCAGTTCAGGTGGTGCTCAATTCCCTTCTGTCGACTGAGCTGCAGACTCAGCCACATCTGTGGACAGGAGCCTAGCAAAGCCTGTGGCAGGGGCCGCAGGTGGGGAGGGGCTCCTAGCGCTGCACCCATCTGCCCTTGGGTCTTCCTGGGCCCTTTCTTTTTCTTTGTGAAGGGGTGGGGGTTTGGGGAGGCTTTCTTTTTAGGTAAAATGGGAGGCGGAAATGAGATTATCTGGAAGATCCTATTAAAAGGCTGTGAATCAGGTGGGGAATCATCAGCCTTGCTTCGTGTGAATGTGGAGGGTTACTGCAATATAAATTTGTGATGGGGAAAGTGTGCTCGGGAATAACCTTTAGAAAGTGAGTGGTGGGTGGGGGGTGTGAGTGCTAGTGATGCACAGGAAGGTGATGAGTTAGATAAAAGGGAAGACTCTGAAAGAGGCAAAAAATAAAAAAAAAAGTGGAGACTGAATCAACCAGAGGGAGAAGCAGACCGTTAAAATGTGGGACCATGCAGGGCCTGGAGGTGGGGGGACAGCCAGGGACCACCCCCACCCCCACCCCGGCAGTGCTCAGGAACACTGCTGTGACTGCTCCTGGGTGTGGACACTGAAAATCCTTCTAGGATCACGCAAGGTTTTTACTCTCTGAAAACAGACACCTGAATGCGTTGATTTACAGGAATACAGAGATAGGCTCTGAATACAAGTCAGGTGGGAGTTTCAGTTAAAAAAATATCCTAATTCAGGAGCACCTGGGTGGCTCAGTCTGTTAAAAGTCTGCCTCAGGCTCAGGTCATGGTCTCAGTGTCCTGGGATCAGCTCCCTGCTCAGCGGGGAGCCTGCCTCTCCTGCTCATCCCCTTCCCCACTGGTGCTCCTCCACTCCCCTCTCGCGTCTCTCTCTCATGCTCTGTCTCAAATAAATAAAATCTTAAAAAACAAAACAAATACTCTAATTCGAATGGGTAATGAGCAACTTTTCCAGTTCCCACTCCATGCAGGACTCTGAAAGTATAAGGAGTGGAGTCCGGCTAAATCCTCCTTCAAGGGCTTTTTCAGCTGAAGACAAGAGCTCCTCCCCTGGGTACCCGAAGCCGCCAGGGAGACAGGGCCTGGGCAGGAAGGAGGCCACCTTCCTGAAGTGGAAGATCGACCTTTTTCCTGGGCTTATCTCCTGACTCGTGGGAATTACGTAGGGGAAGCAACCTAGGACAGAGCCTAGGTGCTGAGGGGAGAGGCTAGCTGGACCCCACCTCTTCCAGGATACCTGAGGGGGCAGAACCCTGTGCTGGCTGAGGATCAGATGACAGGATTTCCTCAGGAAATGCATCAGCATTTTACTCTCATCTCACCTCAGCCAGGGAGAGGCCAATTGAGGGAGAACTAAGGAAGAACTTGCGCAGAGGGAAAGGGGACGGAGCGATGGTGGAAAAGGCCAGCCTGGGGAAGGCGTCAGAGAGCTTGGGAGTGGGTCATGTTTTAGAAGGATCCACAGTTCCTCACCACCTCACCACAGTGCCCCCACAGAGGCTCTGGGGTGCAGCCAGGAAGGCTGGATCCAAGGCTCTGGTTTTCCCAGGCTCACAGAGACCCCATGTCCGTGCTTGGCCCAGGAGTAAGAGTCCTGCCGGATTCAAGGAGCATCTTAGTAAGTTCATGAGACACTATCAGCATTTTAGTTTGGTAGGGCAGCTATAGCCAAGTCCCATACAATTGAGGGTTCAAACGGCAGACATTTCTCTCTCACAGCTGTGGAGGTTGGAAGTCAGACGCAGGCACCGGCAGATTCAGCGTCTGGTGAGAAGCGGAAAGTGGCCTCGTTGCTCAGTTTCTCAGGGCCCTCCTCTAGCTGCCCTGTCCTTGGCTGCGCACACGGACAGGGTCTTCCACTTGGAACATACCTTGTCAGTTCAGAACCCCCTTCAGGTCTCAGTTTCAATGCCCTGCTTTCTCACCAGGTCCGGACTGGCTCTCTTGGCATTCCCTCTTCAGCACACTCTCTGCCGAGGCCCTTCTGGGTGGTTCACAAACGCATGAAACACATGGGTTCCTTGATAGACCTGAGTTCAGGGCTCAGGCATGCGTCTCTTGTTTCTTGCGGGACCTCCAGTTCCGAGCATGGCGCTCAGAATCTGGTTTTCCCTCTGAAGTAGGAGGGGCAAAGCGACTCTTCAGTGAGGTAATGTTTTAAATTTTCGCCCAGTGGATTTCCTTTCCTGACAACTCCTTCTCCGTGCCCCGCGCCCCCCACCCTTCACCCGGAAAACAAGAGAAGCTGAGGCTGGTCCCGCCATGGCAGGAGAAACCCATCAAAACCAGAAACAAATCCTGACAGAACATGAAACTTTTTGTGGTGATCATTATCTTGATTGTGGTGATGGTGTCCCAGATGTTTACCTAAGTCAAAACTTATCAAATGGTACACTTTACATATGTGCAGTTGATTGTAGTCAATTACCTCTCAATCAGGCTGTTAAAAAATGAAGTGTGGTTTTTGAGTTGGTTCTCAGGTGGGCCTATGAATATTTAAAGCTGAGATAAGTTTGGAAAGCCTAGTGCTTCAGAGAGAGAAGAGGCTTCTGAATCCCAGACTTGGTTTAAACTCTAGGGCGCTGGATGTGGAGGGTGAAGACTCTGGAACTAGAGTTTGGCTCAGACTCTGGCTCGGAGCACCTGGGATTAGCCCCCAGATTCCCAAGGCCACGTCCAGCTCCTCTGCCTCAGCAGGGCTGGGGTGGAGCGTGGGGATTTGCCCTCAGCAACGTTACTGCTGTTGTCCATCCAGAGAGAAGAACGTTGGTCTAGATTATGGAATGAGTGAGGAAGAAACCCAACTCTCCTGCCTCAGAAGAGAAGCCGACTTGAGGGGAGAGGAGGAAGACTTGCAGTGGACAGGACCAGAGCTTTGAGGGACGGGGTCCCCAAGGGACAGCCCAGTGCTCCGTGATTCTGCCTCAGAGCAAACGGCAAATGGCTGGTGAAGGTGGAGGGAGGGTGGATGCCTCAGAGAGGTCACAGGACTGGAGAGCAAACTGCAACTGCCTGCCTTTTCCAGGTGCAGCCTGGGCTCCTAACCCTCCTGTGGAATCCTGGAGCCTGGAGTCTGGTAGCGTCCTGAGGGTTGTGCTCAGGCGAAGCCTCAGAGGCGGGGGGGCATGGTTATGGCGCTCGGAGAGCAGCTCAGAGCTCCCACTCCTCAGGGAGAGGTCTGGTGGGCCAGCCAAGGCCTGTGGTTGTGAAGAGGAGAAGGAAGGCATGGACCTGACCACTGCCAGGATCTCGGAAGAGAGGCTGACATGCCTGTGCAGGCCCCACTCACAGAGGCCAAGAGAGAACAGTGGGGTCATTTTCTGCAGCCTCCCAGCCCTTGGATCACCTGAGGATCCAAGGTTGCTCACCTGAGGTACCCAAAAGGGCATAATTTTTATTTTTTTTTTTTAAAGATTTATTGAGAGAGAGAGAGAGAGATGGTGAGAGGGAGAGCACGAGCACGTGAGCGGGGAGGGGGCAGAGGCAGAGAGAGAAAATCTCAAGTAGATTCTGCACTGAGCATGGAGCCTGACGCAGGGCTTGATCTCACCACCCGGAGATCACAATCTGGGCTGAAATGAAGAGTCAGATGCTCATCTGACTGAGCCACCCAGGTGCCCCCTAAGGGCGTGATTTTTAAATTAGAAGTGAGCAGTGGTTTTGGATTGGGGAGATTAAGTGTTCCACCTTCAGCACCAACGAGGGGTCAAGAGCTCAGTTAATTTTTTTTTTTAAGATTTTATTTAGTTACTAGAGAGAGGGAGAGGGAGAAGCAGACTCCCAGCTGAGTAGAGACTGCCCACCCTGCCCCTAGCATGGGGCTCCAAGTGCAGAGTCAGCCTGAGATTTTCTCCATCTCCCTCTGTAGGCCCCCAGCTCTTGCTCTTCCTCTCTCTCTAAAATAAATAAGTAAATCTTGGAAAAAACCCCACAAAACCCAAAAAGGCACTCTCTTTAAGAGCACATCTGCACTCAAACTTACAGCCTGGCTCCATACTTTGATGACTGTGATAGCAGGGTCTTCTATAATACGTTTCCCTCTCTGGCAAAACCTGAAAGAAAAATACTACACCTTCTAAATTGCTCACTGGAGTAATTGGAATGATGTATAATAAATTCTTTTTTATAATGAAAAGGCAAGAAGCTTCTTTTATAGTTTGGGGCATCTGTTGAAGAAGGGGATTGTCACTCAATCATATTCCTGTCTTACAGAGGGGTTTAAACCGTTCTCTGATCTTTTAAATATTCAAAAAGATTATTTTTGAAACTGATGTTTAAATGGAGAAAGTAGGATTTCAGAAGTTGCGGCTTCAAAGCCGGAATTCATGAAGCTGTACGGGAGTTATAAAGCGGTATCACATAATAAAATTAAAGTGTCTGTAACCGTTATGAGGAGATTCTTTTGTGTATGAAAGAATTTCTTAAAGGGCTCAACCATATCTTGGTGGACTAAAGGAAAAGGCAAAAACATTTTGCATGTAGATTTTATTTTAGAGGAATGATCGTGCCTGCTAGATCTTACTTCACAGGGATTTTTAGAAACAAGGAAATAGATGTGAGTGTGCTTTCTCCCTCTAAAGAAATGTGACATGTAAATCCAAAACACTATTATCTTAATTCAATAAAAGTTTATGGAAATGATATAAAATTACCTGGTGAATTCCAGTTGGTGTTCAAATTACCCTACACAAAACATTTTTCACTCACTCCATAAAAGGGTTATAGCCCCGTTGCTTTTCATTTGTGAGAGCTTGAAATGAAGTAAACCCAGTTTCCGGTCAGGAGGGGAAGAGCTGTCAGGTCCTATGAGAAGAACAGTTGGAGTAGGGAGAGCTGATACCAGGAGTCACACCCCTGTGTTCCTTGCTGGTGCTGCTCCCACACCACACTGCAGCCAGAAGCTTTCATTTTTTTTTAAATTCTAAATTTCTGTTTAAGAAGTTGTATTTATACACTTTCAAAACAAGCAAAGTGTGAGCCTACTTTCCCAGCATGAATTGTGTTTAGGCTTTTCTCGCTCTCTCTCCGCCTCTCTCGCTCTTTTTTTAAACAGAACCGAATTACTGGCAACATGGCTTTCTTAAAACACTCTGGAACACAAAAGAGTTCTCCTTGCCTTTCCCTCCGGCTCTGAGGAGAGGCAGCCTGTTTAGGGCTTAGGACCCTGGAATTTTTTCTGAACAACAAACCCCCAGCTTCGAGTGGGCTCTTACCTCAGAATAAGCCCAGTGAGGTCCGTTGCCTGAGGGACACAGGAGTCTCCTTGGACCAGGCGAGGGGGGCCGCTTGGCCTGGGTTATTTCACATAGACTCCCCACCCCTTCCTGAACACCTCGGACTCCCTGTCAGGTTGCACCAGCCATACCTGGAGATCCGCAGCAGCACTGATGTCCACATCGGATTTGAACCCACCCTGGGATATGAGGAAGGGCAGATTTTTCCCTCTTGACCCAGCTGCACTGAAAGACCTGTGGATCCCCTTACCCAAGAATCCAACACTGCCACTGGATGCAATCAGCAAGAGGTTCTTTATTGTTACGCAGGCGCCTGCGGGTGGTCAGCAGATCCTGCTAGCTGAGCACACCCGGCTGGGGTGGTGCCGGGTTTTTATAGACAGGTACAAACAAGTTTTGGGTGGGGCGCAACTGATTGGTTGACAGTTAGAACTTTTGAAAAAGGCATACGTGTAGTTTGCTGATTGGCTTTGGGGACCCGCACGTGCGAAGAGAGAGGCGGGAAGGGGGAACAAGCTGATTGGTTCTGAGGGCCCGCGCGCGGGAGGAGAGAGGCAGGGAGGGGGAACAAGAAGGGGGAAGGTAGGAATGCCATCATGGCGTCTTCTATTATTTCTATAAGCCAAGCGGTTACAGAAGGGCAAAAGAGCGATTAATAAGCAATTAATAACCTAATTAATAACCTGGTCTATACCTAAAAGCCAGCGGTTCACAGAAAAGCAAACAAGCGGTTAGTTATCCTATCTATCTTCTAGGGGAGGGGTCTTTCAGCACCTCCTTTTGACCCTCTCTAACCCCAACTCATTTGTTCTGGTTTGCCTTCTCCAGGGAAGCAAAATCACCGGATTCTCCTTTCTATGTTATACAATTAGCAGCACGTGTCAAAGTTCAAGAGATTGCTCCTTCCCCACCTTGGCAGAAAGTTTCACACTCACTTGCTTGCCCTTAAGACACGCTCCCCCTTCTCAAAGGCAAGACCCCCTCATTCCCTAAAAGGACTTCACCAGGCCCTCTTTGGCAAGCTGGGAAAGGAAAAAACACCTAGTTTGGCTGATTTGTACATTGCAGATGATCCATCAGCAGTTTATTTATTTATTTTTAAAGATTTTATTGATTTATTGGAGAGAGAGAGCGAATGAGCTAGCTAGAGAGAGCAGGAGCAGGGAGGAAAGGGAGAAGCAGGCTCCATCCCAGGACCCTGAGATCATGACTTGAGCCAAAGGCAGCCGCTTAACTCACTGAGCCCCCCAGGCGCCCCTGATCAGTAGTTAAGACCACACCACCTTGGGAGGCTGTGCCTCCATTTAAGCACAACAGTGAGTTCCTGGCTTCAAAGAAGCTTTATCTAAAGGCCACTGAGGGGAGCGGGGGGTGGGGGGATGGCGGGAGCTGGGGTATGAATTCTTTTTTTTTTTTTTTTTTAAATTTATTTGTCAGAGAGAGAGAGAGTAAGAGAGCACGCACAAGCCGGGGAAGAGGCATCAGAGGAAGAAGCAGGCTCCCCGCCGAGCAAGGAGCCCAAGCGGACGTGGCACATCCCAGGACGCTGGGATCATGACTGCAGCTGAAGGCAGCCGCTTGCTCAATGGACTAAGCCACCCAGGTGTCCCTGGGGTATGAATTCTTAAGGTCTGAGAAGCACAGACTCCTTCATGGGGTGGCTGGGTCGGCTTTTATTTTGTCCTTGTCAAATTCTGGCTAGAGTTTGTACTCATGTTGCCAGCTCATTTGTTCTGCCCATAAAATAATAATGTAGCAATAACAATGAATACTAATAACAACAGTAGACCTCGTTTACTCAGCACTTAGCATGAGCCCAGCACGAGGCTAAGGGTTTACCCTAAATTTCCTCATTTAATCCTCATAAACTCATAGAGGTTAAGTAACCATCCCAAACCCCTACCAGTTAGGAAGCTTTGTTGGAATCCAAAACCCACTGACTCCCTCTCAGGCATATGGCTTAAGGGCCCTAAGAAAAAGGGCCCTGGGACCCTGTACTTTCAAATCCCCAGAGGTCTGAACTTACAAACGCTGTTACAGCCCAGGCCCTTGGTCACTGGAGAGCTGTCATTGTTAGTGAAGTCCTAGGGGCAGAGAAATGACAAAGCCACATGCCCTGCTCTTCAGGTCAAAGGGTAAGTCACTTTCTCTCAAATGTCAGAAAGAAAATCAATTGGGAAATTGGTATCAGAGGAAAGCAAAGGCTGCCTTTCCCACAGTGGATACTCAAAATTACTCTTGGAGCTCCAAGACAGGATTCTTTCCTTTGTGCTCAGTGGAAGGCTGTGCTGTCTCTGGAAGGGAGGTGTTTCCCGGGTGTGTTTTCTCCCACTGTCACTCTTGAGTTCTTGAGCTGGAGATTTTCAGGCTGTGAAGAATTTGAGTGGAAAAACAATTTCTCCCTAATTTCTTTGTCTCTATTACCTTGCTATTTAAAACACCCCATGGATGGGGCGCCTGGGTGGCTCAGTGGGTTAAAGCCTCTGCCTTCAGCTTAGGTCATGATTTCAGAGTCCTGGGATGGAGCCCCACGTCGGGCTCTCTGCTGGGCAGGGTGGGGAGCCTGCTTCCCTTCCTCTCTCTCTGCCTGCCTCTCTGCCTACTTGTGATCTCTGTCAAATAAATAAATAAATAAATAAATAAAATCTTTGGGGGAAAAGGAAAACAACAAACACCCCATGGAGCCTAAAGGATTCATGTATTTGTGAACACTGTCATCCTGAACATCAATATTCTGTTCTATTAATAGAAGCACCTCCTCAGACTTTATACGGATGCAGATGTAGGGCTCCCTCCTGGGAGATTTCAGCCGCACATCCTGACTTCCAGGCTCTGTGTACCCGCCGCAGTGAGGTCCGGTCCGCTCAGCTGTAGCTTCTTCTTTTTCTTCGGAGAGCAAAACTAACCAGCTTTCTGCTCCTCCCGCTAACCCCCTCCTCCTCCCCGCCCACCGTTGCCACGGATCCGGTGTCGTTTTACCTAAGTTTCCTTCAGGCCTTGTACATCTTTATCTGTCTTATCTCTTTGGATACATCTGCTCTGCTGTGGGGGCGCCAGCAGCTATTGGCCATAATATGGGTGATTCAGACCAAACAGCCACATGGACTCAGGTAGGGGGACAGACAAGGGACAACTCCGCCCGACCCCACGTTGCTGGGTGAGAGAAGTGTCCAGCTCCAAACCTCTGCCTGCCCTCAGGCCGCTCACACAATCAACCCCTAGGGCCTAGAGCTGTTTGCAGTCGGGCTCCCTCCTCCCATGGGCGGGGATCTCCCCCTTCCTGAAGGCCTGCCCCTCCTCCCTTCCCCTGTGGTCAGGATCCTGCCCAGCAGATACCCCTCGCTCCCTCGTGACCTTCCCCACTTCCCCCCAATCCTACGACACCTCTCCCATTTCCGGTTTCCATTCCCTCCCACCCACCCTCTTTCCTGCCTTTAACATTTTAATTTAGGAAACCTCAAGCCTATTCAAAAGTAGACTAAAAAGTACAGGGAACTCCTGTGTTCTGGTTGCCTGGGTTCAACAATACCAGCCCACGGCCAGTGGAGTTTCATCTGTTCTATCGACTCCTCTCCCTCAGATCATTTTATAGCAAATCCCAGAGTTCGTCCATGAACGTTTCAGGATATGTCTCTGAGGATTCTTTAAAAACAAACCAACAAACCACAATATTATTAGCATACCAAAGACAATGAATGCTTCCTCACATCATTAAATTCTCCTTAATGTCTAAGAAATGTTTTTGTTCCAGATTGTTTAAAATGAGAATCCAGACAGGGTCCATACTTGGCAAACGGTAGATTCGACTCCTCGCGGGCTGCTCCGAATGTCTAGCTGCCCCGCCCCTTCCCCTCGTCTCTCTGTTGCAGAACCTCGCTCGGGCTGGAGGGCTTCCAAACCTGTACTTGGCCCGGCACATCCGCTCACTCTCCTCTCGTGCTCCCTTCGCCTTGGGACTTGCGGAGTCTGAGTCAGCAGGTACTGTGCGGGGCTGCTTGTCCTCAGGGCTTCAAGGGGCTTTGGCTGCGGCCTGAGAGGAATGGCCCAGGCAGGTTGTGGCTCTTTGAGGAGCATCTGGGGGTTTACCCTGGAGGCAGGGTCTTCAGGGTGAGGGCATTCCCTTCTAGGTCTCTGAGGAAATGTCCTCAGAGGTCTGGGGCCACTGTCACTGAGTGTCCCAAACTTTTGGGGTCCAGCAGGGGCCCTGCTTGGGACAGTAAACTCCTCGGTCCGGCCAGCCTGGGTGCTAGCCAGGCCCACAGCCTCCGGCGGTGGCATCTGAGGATGACTGGGGAGGCTCACCACCTTCATTCTGGCTGTCCCTGGTTTTCTCCCACTGAGCTAAGGCCCAGCTTGGCTGCTCTGCCTGGCGTCACGGTCCCTTTTCTAAGCAAAAGCCCGTGAGAGGAAATTACAGTTCTTGTATATCTTCATCTTTCTTCTCTCCCTGTTTCCTTCCCACCGACTGCCGGTGGAGGGACCAGCTGTTCTTCTAGCTCCCCTTGCTGTCTGGATTGCTTTTATGGAACTCTCAACCCACTGATACACCACAGGAGTGATAACGGGATGCAGACAGTTCAAGATTGCTGTCTTGCTAAAAACCCCAGTTTTGAAATGCAGAAGTCTGAACCTACCCATCCCTGCTTAACCACATAATTCATTCCCGAAAATTTTGCTACTAAAGGATAAGTCATTTAATGACAACTTTTTTCCCTTCCGAATTGTGGTGGGGAAAAATGATGATGTGTTTTTTTCCCTAACCAAGATACCTATCTCGGTAATGTTCACAGATAGAAAGCTCTATCAATTGAACAATGAGAAAGTTTATACAAGTAATAACAACGTGACAGTAGATAAATCTAGTTTATACATAAAATGGAATGTAACAGAAGCTTTTTTGAGGGGCGCCTGGGTGGCTCAGTGGGTTAAAGCCTCTGCCTTCGGCTCAGGTCATGGTCCCAGGGTCCTGGGATCGAGTCCCACATTGGGCTCTCTGCTCCTTGGGGAGCCTGCTTCCCCCACTCTCACTGCCTGCCTCTCTGCCTACTTGTGATCTCTGTCAAATAAATAAATAAATAAAATCTTAAAAAAAAAAAGTTTTTTGAACTCACCAAAGGTGCAAGAGTGATTGATGGTAGAGGTCTGGGAGGGAGGTTCATGGTTTCTTCCTCATGGTTTCTTAAGTTTTCAGCCTTTGGGCTCATCATTATTTTGCTGTCATGCTGCTCTTAAGGTATAGGCAGATAGCTGTCATTAGGGAAAAATAAAGTTTTGAACACAAGAGTTCTTGGAAATGTGGGAGCAGGACAAGGCTACACCAAGCTGAAGACATAGGGAATGTATTTGTCCCCCTTTCTTGCCTGGTTTACATTGGTGCTAGCTGGATTCATGCAGACATGGCGTGCAAGTCTTTGACAAGATGCCATTGTGTTGACTAAATTGCTGAGTGTGTTTTTGCCTGCTTGGTTGTCAAGATGTCACTGCTTTTAATATATTTTTTTAGTGTGCTTTTGGATAAAAGGTTATTGTACTGGGAGAAAAAAAAAAGAAGCCATTGTCCAAAACTGTGGTTTTATGTTGAAAAGCTAATTCCACAGCCATTATGTAAGGATAGTCTCTTATTACCTTGGTCTTTCTCTTGGCGTTTCTTCAGCAGTTGATGCTCTACTTTCCTTTCAGGCAAGTGGATGCCTCAGGTGGACTAGAGAGAAGGTCACATTCGCAGAGAGCCAAAAGAGAACAGCCTATCGATACTTTCAATAGGCTCGAGATGTATTACCAACATAGTACTTACCTGGTTCTCAGGGGACCCGAGCAAAATAGTGCTTTGAATTATTGATACGCACAATAACATGGATGAATGCCCAAAAGATGCTGAGTGAAAGACGCCAGGCACAACAGAACACATACTCCATTTACATGGAATTTAGAACAGGCAGACCAATCCAGGGAGATAGAAATCAGAATGTGTTCCCTGGGGGTTGGGGAGGGAATTGACAGGAAAGAAGCATAAAGGAATTTTCTGGGATGAATGAAATGTTCCATATCTTGTTTTGGATGGTGGTTATACAGATGTATGCAACTGTCAAAATTCATCAACCTCAACAACCAAGATCTGTGCATTTTAATTATATGTTTTTTTTTTTAAAGATTTTATTTATTAATTTGACAGAGAGAAATCACAAGTAGACGGAGAGGCAGCCAGAGAGAGAGAGAGAGAGAGGGAAGCAGGCTCTCTGCTCAGCAGAGATCGATGCGGGACTCGATCCCAGGACTCTGAGATCATGACCTGAGCTGAAGGCAGCGGCTTAACCCACTGAGCCACCCAGGCGCCCTAATTATATGTTTAAAAAAGTTTGAAATAAGTAGAAAAAAGAGTCCTTTACATGAAATTGTTATTCAATGTCTTTGAATCAACTTTACCTGCTTTGGGGTTGGAGGGCCTGGGTTTGAATTCCGGCTCCACAACTCTGTCCCAGCTGGAGGACACGGTGCAAGTTTCATCACCAATGGTGATGAAAACAGTCCCCCCCTCACAAGCGTTGTGTGGGAAATGGCTATTGCCCGCAAAGCTCTAAGCAACTGGTGAACAGGTATAATGTTCTGCTTCCTCCCTGAGCAGTTTTAAGGTCGTTGGTAGAAGCCCCCATTCACATTTCCGGTGCCCTCACCTCATGGGCCCCAACCCCCTCAGAGGCTCTGCTCCCTGGTCTCTCTGGCTGCCAGCACCTTCCAGCACTGCTGAGGTCAGACCCGGCTCTCTCCCAGCTGAACGTCTTTGGTGCCTCCCCCTGGGTTCTGTTGCCTGAAGGTGATGTTGCCCACAGTGCAACCACCTCTGAATCTGTTGTGTTTAGAACCCTCCTGCTGCTATCCAGGCTTCTTCCCAGTCTGGTTTCTTCCTGGTTCATGCTGACCTGGAATTCTTGTGGGGCTGGCTCATGCCTGGCCACCCCCAACCCTCCATCTTTGTTCATAGTAGCTTTTCTATATGAAACACTCCCATTCCTTCCATGTTGCCAGGACCGGGAAGCCTTCCCTGACCTTCTGGCTTGCAGTGACTCCTCCCTGGTCTGGACATTCAAGCTCTTTAATTCAACTTTACTTTGTTCAGCATATCTAAATCTTTGTTTGGTGGTTGTTCTTGTTCTTCATGGAGTAAATGTTCCACAAGGGAAAGGATTTGAAGCACTCCTGTGTTCCCCTCACTGCCATCCACTTAGGAAGTCCTCGTCAAATGTTTGGTGAAGATTTCTTACTGTTTTTAAAACTTCAAAGTTCTTTTCATGAAGACAATCTCCAGAGATCCTCAGAGCAACAATCTGAGGCACTAAAGACATCTGACCTGCTTGTGATAATGAGGAGACCGAGCACAGAGAGGGGGGATTGTACAAAGCCACACAGCTAGCCTGAGCCCCCAGCCAGGCTTTCTAACTTGCTACCCTCTGTCCATCATCTGGGCATGAATGAGCCAGGATGCAGCCCTGGTGTTCCCTGGTAACTCAGATTGGGGAAAGCAGCGCTGAGGCTCATGGTATCTAAAAATTACTGCTGTGAGAAAAGAGCACGGTCACAAACCTCACATCCATTGATGGTTGTAGTTAGCTTATTAAAATGCTTTTAGGGGCATCTGGGTAGTTCAGCAGGTTATGCATCCCACTCGTGATTTCTGCTCAGGTCTTTGATCTCAGGGTTGTGAGACCGAGCTCCATGTCAGGCTCTGCACTTGGTGGGGAGTCTGCTTGAGATTCTCTCTCTCCCTCTGTCCCTTCCTCTCCCTACCCCAGGCTCTCTCTAATTAAAATTAAATTAAATTAAATGTTTTCAAAAATGGTTACTAATTCTTGACGTGAGGTCCTGGTAATGTTAGGGATGAGGCCAAAAGTTTCTAAAGAACCCCACTTTAGGTCTGCCATACTGGTTCCTGGAAAGGAGACTGGAGAAAGCCTCTGTAGGGTGGCAGTGAGTCCACCTGGAGGTGCATGGTCCTGGAATCAAACCCAGAATAGGAGGACAATCTTGCTTGTCAGGCTCTCTGAGTCAGCTGCTTCTTACAGTCCCGGACACGGATGCCCTCCTTGGGGCCCCAGACATCAAGGCAGAAGGACTGCCTGGCAGTCTGAGGGTATCTCCAAGCCCTACATAGCTCCCTACTTCCTGGAGTTGGTTCAACTTGCGTTTGTTCCTTTTGCAGTGCAGTGCCCTGCATGAGTGTGTGCGTTTCCTTGGGCTGCTGGGACCAAGTGTCACAGACAGAGTGGCTTGAACAGCAGAAACGTACTGTCTCACAGTTTGGGCAGCCTGAAAGCTGAGATCAAGCTGTTGGCAGGGCTCTGCACCCTCTGAAGGCTCAGGGGGAGGCTGCGGTCCAGGCCTGTCTCCACTTTGCTGGTGGTTCTTGGCTTTGCAGCTATGTCACTGCAGTCTTCACAGGGTGTTCTCCCTGGGTGCGTGTCTTTTTTATAGGGACACCAGTCATACTGGACAAGGGGCCCGCCCCACTCCAGTATGACCTCATTTTAACAAACTACATCTGCAATTTATCTCCAAATAAGGTTCATTCTGAGGTACTGGTTAGGACTTTAACATGAATTTTGGGGGTACACAATTCAACCCATCATAGTCAGTGTTCCTCAAACGTTAGCCACGTAAAAAAAAAAAAAAAAAAAAAAAAAGATTTTATTTATTTATTTGCCAGAGAGAGAGAGAAAGAGACAGAGAGAGGGAGAGAGGGAGAGGGCAAGCACGACCAGGGGAGCAGCAGGCAGAGGGAGAAGCAGGTTCCCCACGGAGCAGGGAGCCCAATGCAATGATGCGGGGCTCCATCCCAGGACCCTGGGATCATGACGTGAACCCAAGGCAGATGCTTAAAGAATGTCCAGGCACCCCATGTTAGTCACCTTTTAAACAACCTTTGTGACTGTTCTCATGATACGCCACCTATACTGTTACTTACTTGCATTTAGCTCTTGTGTCTTTACCTAAGACCATAATACACTGTAGCATAAACCCGATGTCAAATAGCATAAGGAAGTTAGTGGTGAGCATAATACATGAAATGCATAAATATAAACATAGCTAGTATGAGAAACATAGTATATAACCATTAAAATAAGTGTTTGTCAATATACTGTCCCAAATCATGTTTGCATCCCTCTGGCTGAGAACGCCCTTTGGAAAATGCACACGTCTAATCTGGATGGGGGCTTGGGAGCGTTTCTAGAAATAACATCGCAAGCCCAGAAGGCACTCTCAGCGCGAGGATGTCAGGCCCTTGGGTAGCCGGCCGCGGTCTACTGGGGCTTGGGCGGGAGTAAAAGGTCTAACTGCTCTGCTGACCCAGCACCACAGGTCCCGGGATCAGAGTGACTTCACAAATCACATTTTATAGAAGAGAAAGAGGAGATGCCTGGAGAGGTGAAAGGCAGTCCCTTGCCAGGGCCGGGGCTGGAACCTGATCTTCTGACTTCCCAGAGCCTCTTCAGTTTACTTAACCCCTTTGCTACTCTCTGGAGGCTCCTATGCCCAGGGCTAGAGCCAGTTTCTTTGCGACCTGCTTTAAATTAAACATGAGTTTGCATGCGCTCTGCCTTGTGGGCGATGACGATGCACAAGCATTTTCAAACTCTTTGGTCATCGTGCATCTTTATGAGCTAATTTTGATCTACTGTTATCAAGAGAAAGGTATGCCTTGGATGAAGGAAATTCTCTTAATAGCCCTCAAACTGTTTGCTGGAGAGAATTCTGTGCTGTTATGCTGGAAACTTTTTTTTTTTTTTGGGGGGGGGGTGAAGCTATAGTAGTTACGCATGGTTAATATTCACATAGTGCTAAAAGTATGTTATAAAAAGTTGTCTTTTTTGGGACAACTGGCTGCCTTCGGCTCAGGTCATGATCCCGGCGTCCTGGGATCGAGTCCCACATCGGGCTCCTTGCTTGGCAGGGAGCCTGCTTCTCCCTCTGCCTCTGCCTGCCACTCTGTCTACCTGTGCTTGCTCTCGCTTCTCTCTCTATGACAAATAAATAAAATAAAATCTTTAAAAAAAAAGTTGTCTTTTTAACTCTAACTTTTAATACCCCAAATCCCCTCCCGAGAGATAATGGCCGTCACTGTTTCTTACGTATCCTTCTAGAGCTATGGAGGCGGAGGGGTAGCTTACACGTAGGCACCAGTGAACTATCTGAAATGAAACAAATTTCACTAGAATTAATAACTTTGGGAAAAACCGCTCAATCTTCACTGATCCAGTGTTTCTACCCTGCCCCTTGTGTAACTCACATTCTTCCTTTTTCTCATCCTCTTTTAATTAAATTTTAACCCTTTTGTATTTCTAGGTTAAGAATTCAGGAGAGGGATAAGGCAGGCAGCTTCCACCGCTACACTACCACTGGCTAATAAAGGAGGCTCTGACTGCACCCATTAGGTGTGTTTGGCAGGATGATGATTTGGGAAGGGTGAGAAGGTGAGGAATAGCATTTATTCAGCACCTACTATTTGAGAGGCACTGGAAAATACAACTTCATATGGTGGGTGTTTTATTTCCAGTTTGTAGACAGGCACACAGCAGTGAGGGAGGTTATGTAACTTGCCTAAGTCCTGGCTTGTCTGTTTCCCAAGCTCTCTCAAACGTGCTTCCTCCCGCAGTGGGAACTGCGGCGGGCCAGACCTGTGACTCCACTGGGAGTGACAGATGAACATGGTCTGGGGCAGATTTGGTTCCTTGCAGGATGCTTTGTCTTTTTTTTTTTTTTTTTTTATGCTTTGTCTTCAATTGCACGTGATCGAGAGAGGTGATAAACCCAACTTGAGTGAATGGGTTTAACACAAAAACATACAGAGCAGGCTGTGCTGCTGGTATTCCCAGGCACCCAGTTTTAGTGGAAAGTGGGAAATCTAGAGCTGACGTTTGTGAGAGACCCCAGGTGAGTGGTTCAGAAGGCATCAGAAAACACGAGATCCTCAAATGAGGGGGAAGGTGAGAAGACACGCCAGAAAACCAGGAATCCGATTCAGTCACTGGGTGTGAAAGGCTGCCGCGGGGCCTGCGGGATTCAAACCTGAGCTAAGGGAGAAAATTCAGGAAGAAGGGTTTTGGCACGGAATGCTCTAGAATCTGAAGATGAGCTTCTAGAGGCCACTATTGGCTATGATATTTGGAAGAGTGGGTTCAGAAATGTGGCAGAAAGGAAGCGAGATTGTGTGTGTGTGTAAGGCAGGAATGGGGAGAGAAAAAGAGAGCAGGAGAGGGAGACAGAAGTCCACATAATGTTCATGTTCACCTCGTGTCGTGTTTTTGTCTACTGCAACTTTACGTGGTTAGATTCACCAGCCTCTATTCTGAAAACTGGCATTTCTCCCAAGAGCACCTGTCCTGCCTAATGAGGGCAACTCAAGTGAATCCACAGGAAAGAAAAAGCAAAGTGATACTTTAAGTTTATCCAGCCTGAAATGCAAGGGATGTGCCTGCAATTCTGAATCATAAATGTATCAATGCATTATTTTATGGAATAAAGATGTGTTCTGCCCAAATTGGCTGTGAAGCGAATAAACATTATTTTTCTACTGAATTCAGCTATAAAATGGATTGAAATCTTCCCGTGAGGATTGGGTGGGGGATAAGAAAGAAAAGAGATAAAAAGCAGAAACTTGTTGCTGAAGGGAAAAGAAGAAATGGGTACGGAGCTGGCTTTGGTGGGCTCGTGAAGGACAGAGGTGAGGTCCCAGAGGTGACTGGGACTGATCTGTGTTGCTTTCTTTCACATACCTCAGCCTGTAAGGCTCACTCACATTTCCTCCTGCTTTGTTCTCCTGGTTTTCCATTTGAGGGACTATTACATCCAAGAGAGCTGTATGCAATATTTTGCTTTACCGGGGTATGGGTTGTATAAAACCAGTGATTTCCTACATCATCAACTGGCAAATCCCCAATTATGTATATCAAGTTTCCTTGGACTGGGAAGTCAGATCCCACAGTGGTTTAGCCCATGAGCTTTGCGGCCACAGAGATCTGGGTTTGAGACCCAGCTCAGCTACCTAGCAGTTACGTGACTTTGGGTCGATTAAAACCTCTGGGTCTCAGTTTCCATACCCATATGGTGAAGATAATACACGTCTCATGGGGTTTTAGGAAGGGTTAAATGAGATGATACATATACATATAATATACATATATTTTTATAAGTGTGTTCCATGCCCTGTGCTGAGTATTTACATAGTAGTGATCATGGTAGTGATTATGGTGATAATGATGATTATTATGATGATGATAATAGTAATATAGTATCTTGTCCTAGTAGAATACCCTTTTTATTCATTAAACACACACACACACACACACACACACACACACACATCCCAGTAAAGGAGAAAAAGAAGTTCTAAATCTTCTGCTACAGAAATCTATTTTGTTGCCCAAATGCACACAGTTTTCAGCTTTTTAGAATTTCAAGCCTTGGACATCAGTACTTCTAAAAGAACTTTATTCCCAATTAGAATGCTAACTTAAAAAAATATATATACAGATAAGAAATGCTATCATATGCTTGAGAGCCCCCACCTTAGGCAAGTCACATCACCACCCAAGAATGCTCAGGGGTCTTGCTAGTTTGTTAGTTAAACAAAATGTGGCAAGAACCCTGGAATGTGTGTGCTGGCCCAAGTGCACCTGTTTGCCCACGTGATGGTCAATGAAGTCACTCGTCTTACAGGGAGTGGCAGGAAAGTTTAGGAGGAAGGATTCAGAACCCTGACAAGGTCACTCCCTCACTGGGTGACCTTGGGCAAGTTACCGAACCTTTCTGTTGCCTCTCCTGTAACCTGGGGCTGATTATGTCTCTCCCACAGGGCTTATCCTAGGGATAGAGGTGAGAAAAGGACATGAATATAAGGAAACTGGCCTGGAGTAAACGCAATGGCGATTCCTCTCTTCCCCTCCTCAGAGCACCTGGTGCAATCTTTACCAGTAATTCAGAATATAGATTACTGCAGTTTTCACCACTAGCAGACAGAAACAGTGACACACATACCCAAACTGCAGGCAGCACTTGAATCATGTGGAGAGCAAACTCTCGCATCAAAATAGGAGACCCGTTCCAATTAGAGTAACTTGACTATGTTGTTAATAGCTAACCTCAAAGAATCATCATACGGTGAAATGTATCAAAGCTGCACTGCCTGTTACTAATCTGTCATCACCACTTTCTATTGTTTCCTTGCCTTTGGAACCCCACCACCAGGATGGATGTCTCTGTCCCCCATTTAATCAGTTCCTTGTGAATGCCTGGAATCCTCTGGCCTTTCTCTCCGCCTCTGGACTATGAGGCCCTGCACAGTCCATTCTTGGCCGCCTGTCTGCCTTTTCTTCCTGCGCCCGAGCAGCTGGACATTGCTGGAGAAAGCCATTCAAGCTGGATGACTAGTTTCAGTTTCTTTTAAAAAAGGCTCAGAGCTCCCCTCTCCACGTGGGCGTCCCACACTGGTCACTTCCCCCTTTCTGAGATGACCATTTCATGTTTTCTCTCTTCTCAAACCTCCCACGCTTCCCTCTCTGCCTCCTAGAAAGTGATTCTGCCTCATTCTTTACTCTGAAAACAGAAGTTGTCTGATGGGGACTCCCTCCGCTCCTCGTCGCCAAATCAGTGATCTTCCTGCTTCTGCACCAGCCCCCGGGAACCTCCCTCTTGCTACGACAGAGCGCCCTTCCCACTGCAGGCTGGCTGCCACGCGCTCCGTCTAAGTGCTGCTTCAACTTCAGGGCACACATGAGTCACCTGGGGGAGCTTGCTAAGTGCAGAGCCGGGTCCAACAGGTCTGGGCCTGGGAGTTTGCATATCTAACAAGTTCCCAGGTGATGCCCATGCTCTGAGTAGCAAGACTGATTCTTATCCCTTCATTCTTTTTCTGGTCATTTTCATCATCATAAGGAGGCTCTAGCACATTTCAGTTTTAAGACTCCTCTTGTGATTAGATCTCCCACATTTTCTATATCTCCTTTCAAAACAATTCTTTTTTTTTTTTTTAAATGATCTTATTTATTTATTTATTTATTTGAGAGAGTGTGTGAGTGTGCAGGGGGAAGAGCAGAGGGAGGGGCAAGCAGACTCCGCCCTGAGCTCGGAACCCATTATAGGGCTTGATCTTAGGACCCTGAGATTATAACCTGAGCTGAAATCAAGAGCTTAACTGGCTAAGCCACCCAGGCGCCCCAAAGGGAGTTATTTTTTGTTGTTGTTGTTGTTTGCTTTTTAGTAGGCTCTGCACCCAGCATGGAGCCCAAGGCAGGGCTTGAACTCACGCCCTTGAGAGCAAGACTGAGCTGAGATCAAGAGTCCCACACTTAACCGACTAAGCCACCCAGGGGCCCCTAAAACCATTTTTATTGAAGGAATTTTCTACCTAGGCTGCCTATATCCATTCAAGTTTCATCTCCTTTGTTATATCTTGATTTTCCTTCTGATTTTAAAAGTAATACACACTCATTACAAAAAAAACCTTAAGGTTATCAAAATATATCACACAGAAACTAAACCCTCATTCCGTCTTACGTAAGGCTTACTTACAATCTGTTTTTCACATTAAATTTTTTTTAGTTTGGAGAAATATTTACATATAGAAAAGTACAGATGATGATATAACAGACATCCTGTTTTCAGCCACCCAAAATGTGTTAACATTTGTCATAGTTATTGGCTTTATAACTCCTTAAAAAAAGAAACATGTCACTAGAGGTCAGACTGAAGTCTTGACTGTCTCCCTAGCGTTGTTCCCTCCCCTCCTGAAGGCAGCTGTTGGCCCAGATCAGCTGCAAGCGTCGGGAGCACCAACATGGCAGGGTCTAAAGAAGACAGAAATGGACTTTTGTCTGCATGGAAGTCTGGATGTCATGGTCGTTCATTGCTGTGTAGTATCGGGGACCCAGGCCTCTCCGTCTTGGAGCCCCAGCATGTCGCTAAGGTAGCAGGTCCAGATCTCACAGTTCGGCAGCAGGAAGGAAATTGAACTGTGGAATGGCTGAGAGGTTGCCCTTGGGTGAACTCTACTTTGTCCACATTTCTGCTTATGGTCCATCTATCATTCCAGCTTCTCTGTCAACCTCTAATTCCTCAGAATATTTCATCTGCCAGTGGCATTTTTCCCCCCATCAATGTATAGATTACGTTATTTTTAAGACAAACGTTTTAAAGACAATGTTTTAAAATGTCACCTCTGGATATTTGATTTGGGACTGTTTGGTCAGCCATTTGGTTCATCCACAAGGCTTGTTTCTGCCCATCTTTCTCTTCCCATTTTACCCATTTCACACTTGCTCTGCATCACATCATCCTCTCCTGGAATCACATTTCTTTCCATACACGGATTCCCAACTTCACGGCTACATTCTGGATACTAAGCTTTCCTGAATATGTGTCTGGTATGTCCAATAGCCTGACATTTCTAGATGGATGTATCTGAGGCACTTCGATCTCAACAGGTTCAAAACTGAACTTTTTCTGCTTGTTGTTGCTCCATATTCTCCTGGGTGTGGCCCCTGTCAACGTGGTCCCAGCTGGCTCACCAGCACCACACCTACATTCCAGACCGCGGAACGTGCAAAGAGGGAATGTAAGGCCAGCAGTTTCCTTTTACAGGATGAGATCTAGAATTTGCTGCTGTCCCTTTTGCTCACTTCCTTTGGCACTGGTATTCGTTACTGTTGTGTAGTTAGGGCATTTCAAAACTTAGTGGCTAAAAGCGATACCATTTATCATTGCTCACAAATACAAGGATCAGGTGGACAGCTTACCTGGTCTCAGTGGGGTTGATGCACGCAACTGCTATCAGCACAGGTACGTGGTTCTGCTGGTCTTGGCTCGGCTGTCTGGGCCTTTGGGGGATGGATTGGTCTAGGATTGTCTCAGCTCATCTCTACGTGGTCTCTCATCTTCTGACAGCCTAGCCTTGGATGTATTTTCAAGGCATGGAAGGGTTCCAAGAGCTTGAAACCAGCACAAGATCACTTCCCCCACAAGTCTACTGGCCAAAGCAAGTTGTGAGGCCAGCTCCAATTCAAGGGGCAAGGGAAAAAAGGGACTTTTTCTTTCTTTCTTTCTTTCTTTCTTTTTTCATGGAAGAAGCTACAAAAATCTGAGTACTGGAAGGATTGAGATTTGGGACCATTTTTTTTTTTTTAAAGATTTTATTTATTTATTTGACAGACAGAGGTCACAAGTAGGCAGAGAGGTAGGCAGAGAGGCAGGCAGAGAGAGAGTGGGGGAAGCAGGCTCCCTGCAGAGCAGAGAGCCCGATGTAGAGCTCGATCCCAGGACCCTGGGATCATGACCTGAGCCAAAGGCAGAGGCTTTAACCCACTGAGCCAACCAGGTGCCCGGGGACCATTTTTTATAGTGGACCTATCACAGGAAGACTGGGGAATTTAGTTTCTAGCCAGGTCATGTGCCCAGCAAAAACTTGATGGTTCCATTTATAAAAGTAAGAAAGGGAGAATGGGTATTAGGGATAATTTATAGACTCTGCCTCAGAAGGAATTATAGTTCCCTATTCATCTTCCCTAAATGGAAGCTACACTCTCAATCTCTTGCTATAAATAATAATATTATCATTCTGACAAAATTTCTGTTCTTAACTAGTGCACAAATTTTCAATTTCCCTGGACTCTGGTGATTTAGCAACTTACTCCTTGACCTCTTAGTCCATAAAGCAAATCAAATTAAGGTGCTTACAAACATTTTGAGAATTTAATACATCTAGTCTTTGGACTAATTTTGAAGTGCCTCGGAAAGCAGTATTTTTTTTTTTTTTAATTACTTAGAACCTACTTTTTCTCTATTTTACTCCACTGTGTAAAAAACCCCAAACAATACCATTACCATTCCTCCAAAGTCAAACAGACCTAATCTGGATTAACAAGGTCATCCTGGTATTTTATTACAAACCACTAAGAACACAGAACAATCTGGGGATTCTTTAATAGGGACAGATGTTTTACATTTAAGTAAAAATGCATAGTCATGCTTGAATTTAAAGTAATTTCCTCATTATTGTTTAAAGTGAATGGGGTCTCCTAGGGATTAATAACCGCTTCTGGAGTTTCTCATCCTAGGTTTTGAATAACTGTCCATAAGCTGCTCTGATTTTTAAGTCATGGTGGTAGGAAGCTGTCTGGTGAACACGTAGTCATGAGCTGTACGTCTAAAGGACAGAGGCTCGAACTGTCCATTTGCACAGTGATGCCCATCTTCATTTATTTGTTTGCCAGTAGTTCCAAGGGGGAGACTAAACAATGAAGAATGTTATCATCTTGCTTCTCGACGAGCCCGATGGAGGCGGGCTGTACCAGGCGAGTGTGACCTCTCTCTGCCCCTTCGTACTGTTCTTGCACGACAGATTAAGTAGAAGAATCTGGCTGGGTGTTTCTCAGTGTGCTCAGTGGCACCAACTGGAAAGCATCTGTTACTTTTCTGTTGCATAGCTTGACAGAGTTTCTCAGGAGGTCCAGATTTCCTATAAACCAGGACATGATTGTCATCCTGAACTCTGACCTCCCATCCAATATTTAAAAAGATGGCTGAGAGCCCAATGTAGTGTGGGAGGAGGGGATGATGTGAGGGTGGGGTTAGGAATCTCGCCAGCTCCAAAAGATGCTGAGGTGACTGGTAAGGTTCATTCTGTAACCAGCACTGAGAGCCCCAACATCAGGAGACCCGGAGCAGCTGGGGTTCGTCTCCACTTTGACGATGTGGATTTACGAACAGGGAAGAGACAGGTGATCTCATTATGTCCTATGTTTTCCTGAGTGGCTCTGATACAGTAAGAGATTTTAAAATTCAGGAATTTCCCTTCAAAGAAAATCCTCTCAAAAAGTGATTTATGCGTAAGACTGCCTCAGAGAAAGGCATACATACCTTGAGTCATGTTTGCAGGCGTAAAGGAAGATTGCGAGGCGGCTTAAATCACTAACACACCTCTGAACCAGTGGATGAGTGGCTGGGTGTGAGAGCCATAGAGAGTGGTGAGGATTCTTCAGACTGTAGGATGTGTATCTCTTTTAAAAGGATAATTGTACCACAGGGAAAACACTCCTCCAAACTGGCCCTGTGCAACGCCTGAGACGTGTTGCTAAAATTTAGTATTAGCACAAAAGCTCGAGTGACCAGCAGTACTGAGGGCGTTCCTGAGACAGAACTTTCTATTTTAAAACAAGGTATAAATAAAATCTTAAAAAAAAAAAAAAAGGGAGAGGGTGGTGGGATTATGGACATTGGGGAGGGTATGTGCTATAGTGAGTGCTGTGAAGTATTGGCGATTCACAGACCTGTACCCCTGGGGCTAATAATACATTATATGTTTATAAAAAAAGAAAAAAATTAAAAAGAAAAAAAAGAAAAAGAAGGGGGGTGCCTGGGTGGCTCAGTTGGTTAAGTGTCTGCCTTTGGCTCAGGACATGTTCCCGGGGTCCTAGGATCGAGCCCCAAGTTGGGCTCCCAGCTCTGGGGGAAGTCTGCTTCTCCCTCTGCCCTCTACCCTCCCACTCCACTGGTGGTCTCTCTCTCTCAAATAAATAAATCTTAAAAATAAAACCAGGGTAAGTCCTGGCCAAACTGGGATGAGTTGCTCACCCTAACCCACATTACCAATTCACATGATGAATGTGAGAGTGAAAGGTGCCTCGTGGAGAGGGCATATTTCCAGGCTCAGAGAGGGGGTCAGCTCCCCACAGGTGTACAGATGTGGCACTAAGGCAGGTAGGTCCTCAGAGGCCAAGCTGCCCTGAGCCCCTGAGAGTGTCAACTCCAAGAGATTCCAGATCTGATGTAGCTTTCAGTGCTATGGTTCAGAATATAGTCACCCTATATTCTGCTCCAGATTCCTCTGAGGACAGCTGTAGGACTCCTTTAGGTCACGAGGTGTGCCCCATGGCATGAGAGGTTCTGCCCCACATACCAGAGAGCCCCATACGGAAGGGACATTTTGACAGTGTGATAAAGCCACCTTGAAATAAAACACATATAGGTAGGTCAGGATCTTCTGGGAGGGCTTTTTGTACAACTGTTTTTGGTGTCAACTATGGACATACCTCTTTTTAAAACACAACTTAGAGAGACATTTAAAAACTGCCATTCTTGGCAATAATTAATGGCCCTTTTATTGCAGTACTGAGATGCAGAGAAGTTCAGGGTCTTCCAAGGGACATGTTTCCAGCAGTGGTCAAGTCTTAATGGTCACAAATCTCTAAGATTAAAAGCATTGTTTGATCTCCCATGTAATACCAGGTCCGCACATTTCCTTCAGTATTTTTTCCCAATTCTTGAAGATGGCAAAATTCCCACCACCTAGAAAGTGTACGGCACCTTGACTCTAAGACTGAATTATGACACTGTGTTTCTACAGTATGATCTCATAGAAGAAAGGTGCCAGTGGTTTTGCTTTAGCAAGCCTCTAACGTCATATACTTGGGTTGAAATCTCACTTTGGTACCCTGATCATTGTGCATAAATGAGGGCCACTGTCTTAGTCTGTCCAGGATGCTACAACAAAACACCACAGACTAGGTGGCTTATAAACCATAGAAATTTACTTCTCATGGTTTGGAGGCTGGAAGTCTAAGATCAGGGTGTCAGCATGGCTGGGTTCCAAGGAAGGCCCTCTTCCTGACTACAGACCACTGACTTCTCAGTGTCCTCACATGATGGAAAGGAGACAGGGAGCCCTCTGGGGTCTCTTTTGTAAGAGTACTAATTCCAACCATGAGAGCTCTGCTCTTAAAACCTAATCATCTCCCAAAGGCCCTGCCTCCTAATACCATCACTTTGGGAATAAGATTTCAACATATGAATGACCAGGGGTTGGGTGGTGGTGGTGGTGGTGGGGGGAGATACAAATATTCAGACCATGACAGCCTACACCTTGAAGGCTTTGCTGAGATTTTATTAAGTAACTTACGGCCTGGTACATAGTTATTCTGAATAAATATTTCCTTTCTTCCTAATTCCCAAACCAGTGTTATAGGATGAACTTCTAGGTTGACTCTCTAATCTTGGAATAAGAAGAGAAAATCAACCACTTCTACTCTTGCTGTCTACACTGGATTCCTGTAGAGATGAGGACTGTTTTATTTATTTGTAGTTTTATGACAAATTAAGGACATAACTTTCTGAATTATTTAAGATTTCAAACTACTTTCTCAATGACCAGTGGTCTTTCCTCTGTCAAGGATCTGCCAACATTTTATTAAAACAAATCTATAAAAAAATACTATAACTAGCAATAGCTGGCATGGAAAGTCAAATATTAAGGTATAAAATCACCCTGAATTTTAGAAATGCTATCCCCATGATCATTAGTGAAATGACTTAAGCTTTCTCAGTGCTAAACTACTCCCAAATCTTATTTTACAAACATTTTTGAAAATTTACTGGAATTGTATTGCTGCTGTGGTTATAGATTTCAAGTAAAATTACCATGTTATCTGGAATCTAGACTCAACAGGCTCAACTACGGATTTGCTGCTCTCTCTGGAGTTTCTCTAGCTTTCACATTTTGAGGAAAGGGTACATTTGTTTGTCATTAAGTATTTAGATTTCATAAACATGGAGAAAGAAATTTTATAGACTTCCTATCAAATTGACATAAAATCTAAAGATGACTCATGGGAAAGCAAGCACAGATTTGTGACAGGATTTCCTACTAGAACTGTTATGATCTCTGGCTTCTAAATAGCACACATTTTTAAATGATCTGAAGTACATCCAGTTATGAGATGTAGATGTAATATACTGGATATATCACTTAAAATGTGCCCAACTGGAGTTGACATTTTAAAAAGTAGAAAAGCAAATTGAATTTAAATACTGTCAATAAAAGTCAGTATTAATATCACAAGTTTGGTTAAACATTCAAAAGCAAAAAAATCAGTTTAATAATTAATATTATTATATTATAATATATTAATATAATACATTAATATGGCTCAGTGCTTTTAGGATTGACTTTTTAAAATCCAAGGTATTAAAGTAAACATAAACTTTAGTGGTTAGAAAGTCTATAGAAAATAACACATTCTGGGTAATTTTCTAATAATTACTCTTGTATTATATTAATTTTATTTAAAAGAAAGAGATGTTAAGCAACAGGTATCAGACTCCCCCCCCGCCCCAAGTATTTAGTGTTCTATATATCAGGGACCGGCAAACTACAACTCACAGGCCAAATTTGGCTATTGATTGTTTTGATAAATTGTTTTAAATTGTTTTACTGGAACACAGCTATGTCCATTCACATGAATGGTCTATAGTTCCCTTTGCTATGAGCATAGGGTTGAATAGTTGCAACAGAGACCATATGGTGTCTGGTATGCTGGAACATGTTTTCAAATAATATGAATGGTAAAATCATTATTAAAAAGAGAAAAAAATACCCCTACGTACTCTGGTTTAAAAGTTACCTTTTCAGGGCACCTGGGTGGCTCCATTGTTAAGCGTGTTTCTGTGGCTCAGATCATGATCCTGGAGTCCTGAGATAGAGCCCCAAGCCAGGCTCCCTGCTCAGTGGGAAGCCTGCTTCTCCCTCTCCCGCTCCCCCTGCTTGTGTTCCCTGTCTCTCTCTCTGTCAAATAAATAAATAAAATCTTTAAAAAAAAAGTTACCCTCTCAATATTTGAACAATATTTTCTTTAGAACTTCTCTAACCACAAAAAACGGCACCTTTGGAATAAAGATTTTAAATCTGTATCAGAACTATTTAGAGGTGAATGATTTCCATTTGTAAACCCCACTAGTTAGCAGTAAAGATGTTCTTTCAATGAGACCAAGTGGTATGGTGGGATTGTAACTGTAATTAGTGAACGCAGGAGTTTCCAACATGCCCTGCAACACAAAGAACCCTTAATTTTGGTCAGTGTTATCAGTGTGTTTTTCAAACTGCCCCACATAGAAGTCTCCTCTGCCTCCTATAGCTGGTTACCTAAAATAGTCTGAAGGTCAAAGCCAGCCAGACATACCCTTGTCACTGAATGTGTTGACCATAAGTGATACATTTGAGTTTATTTCTTCCACTAACATTATGGAGAAAAAAACAAAACATACCTAAAATAGTCTGAAGGTTAAAGCCAGATATATATACCCTCGTCAGTGAATGTGTTGACCATGACTGATGCCACTGAGTTTACTTCTTCCACCAAAATTAGGGAAAAAAACCCACAACCAAAACTCAAAGGTAGTCACTGTAACAATTGTAAAAAGGAAAAAGGAGAGAAATAAATTCAAGTGGTCAAATGCAATGATAGCTCAGCTCAGACATGACTTTCACTAGAAGCTATTTTTGGAGTCTCATATTTTAATTGTTGAGTGAAGAAGGCTGCAACAGAAAGCATGTCTATGAGAAAGTAATGTCCAGCTAATATGTAAAGTGATTGTGATCTGAAACAACTGTAAAATCATAGGGTTATTGACAGCTGGAGAAATTCCACATGCTAAGCAACTCAGCTACAAAGAAATACTAGAGGTTTCAGATGAAAAATACACTTGAATCTTAATTGAATTAGACAAGCCTTGCTGCATGAAGGGCTATGCTGGTCACCAGGATACAAAGCAAACGCTGGGTTACCAGAAGTGCATTTACCAGCCACAGTGATTTATTGAGTGCTTTAATAATACAAGTGTACATCAACTGATCCACAGTCAAAAGTGGCAGGTCCCTAAGAAATTTACAAGCACTTTAAGTAAATCAAAATACATATTATTTGTTCAATCCAACAGTCTTCTGTGTGGGGGACAGAAGGCTAGTGATAAACAGAGTCTCAGTAATGCACAGTGATTCTGATTGAAGCTTTTGTACAAAAACTTGTTCCCAGTAGCATGCACCCACCAATAAAGACTTCAGTACAAAAAATTAACCCTAAGCACTACATTTAAGTAGAAATGAGATATAATTCTGAATTCGTGTTTTCCCAAAGATCACATGAAAGGAAAAAAATAAAAATAAAACAAACAACAAAAAACAAAACCACACAGTAATACAAAGCTCTGTAAGAAAGCTCTTACTATTACAGATCCAACATTGTTTGCACTGAAAACAAAATTCCCATCCATGTTGAGGTGGGGAAAAAAACCCCCAAATCTTTCAAGTTAATAGAAATCAAAAAAGGGAATAAATTGAGAAGGGGGGAGGGATGGGTAGAGGGAAAAGAGAAGGAAAAGGAGGAAGAGGAGGGAGGGAAAAGGGATGACATACCATCAGAAAAAGGTTCAAAATTTAATAAAAATAAGAAAATAAGAACCGAGGTCAGGGCGGGGGGTTGGGTAGGGCTATTGATGCACTTGGTGAATGTGCTTGCACAGGTCCGGCGGGGGCAGCAAGCAGCAGGCCCCTATGTGGCATACCGCTTGGTCCACTGTCTGGCCATCCGGTCGTGCTCTGCTCTGTTGGTCATGTACTGTGTGGCAATGCTGCCCACCAGAGGGTCAGCTGGAAGGGAAGCAGAGTCAGGAGTCAGTAAATACCAGCGGCACTTCCTCTTTCAAAGTAGGGGAAAAGGAGTGTTTGGAAATAGCCCAAGATCAAGGAGGGGATGTGGAGGTGGTAGGAAGCTGCTGTTCTAACCTGGAACAATATCACTGTTGAAACTGAAACCATCACAGAAACAGGTTCAAGAGGATTTAAACTAGTAACACCAAATGTCTGAAAACTGGCTAAGATACTTTAAAAATGTGGTCTTTCCATTCAGATTAAGTAATGACTTTAGAGTTTAAAGGGCCAAAGAGAGGTCTGAGTCACATTTCTCACATCCATCTGCACTTTCTAACTCACTGATCAAGGTAAAGGACAAGCTTAATGTCAGAATGACCAGTGACGTTCATGCTCTGCCTCAAATTGTATTCTAACAGTGTAGGCTGATGGGGAACAAGACAGGCCTGTCATTCCAGCTCAAAGGAGGAAGAAGGGGACAGATGAAGGATAGGGAACAGGACACTGTGAGTGGGAAAAGGTGTTACAATCAAGTCTTAATATTATTTCAGTAGGGGAAGAAGGGGGAAAATCTCAAAACAAGTTAGAGAACTGATTAAAATTAACATGTGCAAAATTTTTTAGTATGCTTAAACAATTAAGATTAGATTTCTTTCAGAGTTCCTTTTATCTTTCCAAGTTTAATTTTAAAAAGAATATTTTTTACCTGTAAAATTATACATGCTAACTATAAATGCAATATTAACAATAAAAACTGCCTCAAACAACACACAAGACAGAAAACTGTAAGTGAATATCATCTGTAAATTTACTCAGAGAGAACTACTCTTAACAGCTGCCTTATAAATCTTCCTGGACTTCTCTAAACACACAATTAAAAAAAGGTTATTATTTATAATCTGCTTTTATAATGTTAAAAACTCACTATATGGTAAGTAACTTTTTATATCAATAATCAAAAATCTACTTCATCATTTTTAGTATTAACCTGAATAGCCAACTTCTTGTTTACAGGCATTTGGGTTCTTTCCAATTTTTGGCTTTATAAACAGTGCTGTGAGCAACATTACTGTGCACACACGTTCACAAATTTATGCAAACGTGGAATTTTTTTTTTAAGTATACATGAATAACGTAAAAGAATGAAATGAAGGAATTTAAAAATCACATGTTATTAACCAAGTAGTTCTCAGTGCTAAAATGTTTTGCTGAATAGAAAATTAAGATTATAGGCTAGTGAACCAAATCTATGTAACAGGGGGTGCCTGGGTGGCTCAGTCAGTTGAGCGGCTGGCTCTCAAATTCAGCTCAGGTTATGATCTCAGGGTCCTGGGATCAAGTCCTGCATTGGGCTCCATGGTCAGTAGGGAGTCTGCTTGATGATTTTTCTCTCCCTCTGCCCCACCCCCTGGCTCGCGCTCTCTCTCAAATCAATCAGTCTTTTTTTTTTTTTTTCAAATCAATCAGTCTTAAAAAAAAAAAAAGAAGGAAAGCAAAAAACAAAAACAAAAACAAAAACCCAAAACAAAAACTATGCAATATATATGTAGCAAATGACTATCACAGTGAATTTAATGGACTAACACACTCTTTTTGTAGTATTTATAATTTTGCATGTATTTATAATTACAAACCTAAGTACAGATGAATCTCCTTAAACAGGTTTCATATTTCATGGATTCAGTTATGACAGGAATGTAATAACAGTCTCTAAATATACATTACTTGCTTATTTCTCTGACAATTCCTTTCTAAAAAAGAAGGAAAAAATTCCCATCACTTTGAATTTCTACTTTCCCAAATCCTCATCAATCTTTGATATTATCCTCTATCAGTCTTCCTCCTCTTTATACTAAAGAAAACCTACAAAATTTACCAGTGGATAATTAAAATTTAAGTCTTCTACATTTTTTGCCTTGTTCTCAGCAATTATTTGAATTTAGGGTGTTTATGCTTACAGCAAAGGGTTAGATGATTTTAAGAAGTTCATTTTCCCAAATACCAATGCTGCATTGTATTAGAGGTTCCCTGAGGCTGAGGAACAGGATTTACAGTAGGGGCAATGGAAAATCAGGGGACTGCGAGTTGGTATATAATGCTCTTCATTAACTAAACCTCAAAACCACATCACCTCACCTGTTTAATAAAAATGTCATTTTTGTTGACATCATACTAGCTATGAAATACTAGCCGGAATGAAAGTCTAAGACTGAAAGACCTCCCCCCCGCCTTTTTTTAGATTTTATTTATTTATTCAACAGAGATCACAAGTAGGCAGAGAAGCAGGCAGAGAGAGAGAGGAGAAAGCAGGCTCTCTGCTGAGCAGAGAGCCCCATGTAGGGCTCAATCCCAGGACCCTGGGATCATGACCTGAGCTGAAGGCAGAGGCTTATAACCCACTGAGCCACCCAGGCGCCCCATGACTGAAAGACCTTTGACAAGGGGCAGCACACCTTCCTTTCCCCTCCTCTCTACTTCCTTGTTTCACCTCTGCCTCCCTACACAGCTCCAGGTGCAAAGAGAAGCTGTTTAGTAAGTGCTTGTTGACTGAATAACCATCATGATCATACTGAATACTCTGATCCCTCTCTCTCTCTCTCTCTTTTTTTTTTTTTTTGGAGATCGGTGATCTGTGCACCTTTAATTCTGGAAGAGAAAGGCTCAGACAACTCTTGCAACTTCATCTCCAGGCTCACCTCTTTCCTGGCTGGGGCTACATTGGATACTCTGGAAACCAAATGGCTTAAAGCTTGTCCAGAAAAGGTGGGAGATAGGAATCAATACTAAACGGGATAAGCAGCAGCTGCATGGCAAGAAGGGAGTGGAAAAGACGGGCAAAGTACTGAACTGCTGAGTGATTCTATTTGCAAGATCAAAGAACATTCTATCTTGGTTGGTAGGTGATAGGGGAAAATTACATGGAAAAAAATTGGATTCCCCCTCCCCCCTCCCTTTCTAAAAAAGATTTTTATTTATTTATTTGAGAGAGGGTGATCCAGGGAGCATACACAAACAGGGGAAGGGGCAGAGGGAAAGAGAGAAGCAGACTCTCTGCTCAGTCAGGAGCTCTCCATGGGGCATGACCCTGGGATCATGACCTGACCCAAAGGCAGATGCTTAACCAACTGAGCCACCCAGGCACCCCTGGATTTCCTTAAGAAAACATAAATATTCTTAAAAAAACCATAAGCAAAAAAAATAGTACAGAATAGTGGACAAGGGCATGAGGTTTGGATACATACGGCATGGGTGTGTATCTTAGTTCTGCCAGTCACCTTGGGCAAATTACTTAACTTCTCTATGCCTCAATTTCCCCAACTACAAAATGGCGACAATACTCCCTAGAATGCTAGAAGAATTAAATAAAACCTGCCTCATGGGACTCTGCCTGTCACTCTGTTTCCCTTTTGCTAACTCCATTTATTTCGTGAATGTTAAGTATGGATAGAAGAACATAAGAGAAGGAAGGAAGGAACACACACAAAATAGCAACCATAAATAGCAGCTACTCCATATGGCATGTGTCCCTGTGTAGCACTGGCATTACAAGTTGGTTCATCACAGAAGTTTCTTCTCTAGACCTGAATTATCAGCAAGTCAGAAAAAGGGGCCTGATAGTGACTGTGATGGCTTTCTTTCACTTTTCTCCAGTTATTTTTAAAAAATTATTTTGTTATTGAAATTTTTGCTTTGCATTTTGCCATTTTTTGGATTCTTCAAGGCTATAAATGACTGCTTTGCCAGCTGTTCCATTATACCTGCGATTAACACTATTCTTTTAGCAACCCATCAAGTCACTGGAGGTCTTCTGTGTGTCTGCCTTGTGATGATTTTTGTCTCTCATGGAATTTTTCATTGGTGGTTTGGTCTAGCTTAGTTTTCTTTAAATCTTTTATAAAACGAAAGAGTAACCGATGCTCATCATAATAAACTCAAATAATAAAGAAGTATGTACAATGTAAAAAACATTACCTTCTTCCCTCTAATTTCCTCCATCCCAAGGTAACCACTTAACGGTTTGATACTCATCCCTCCATACTTTTTTCTTTATGTATGTTTAAATCAAATAGAAAGCACATAAAAAACATCCTGCAACTTGCATATTCCTCAGTAACAATACACCGCAATTGCATTTCTGAGGCAGTACAAACAGACCTAGCTCATTATATTTAATAATCACAGGGCATTCTTTTGTGATTATTCAGCAGTCTGACATTCTTCTCCTGATGCACACATAGATTTGATCTGATTTTTTGTTATTACAACTAGTATTACAGTCTTGTGTAAGTCTTTGAGCACATGGGTAAGTACTTCTGGAGGGTAGATTCCTCTAAGTAACAGTGCCAGACCAGAGAACACATATTATAAACTTCAGTAAATACTGCCAAACTGCTGTCACTCAAAGGATGTACAATTTACCCCATTTCTAAGCACTCTCAGCAACACTGCATTACCTATAATTTAAATTTTATTAGCTTAACAAAAAAAAACCTGTCATTGTTGTAACTGCATTTAACTTGATGTCTTACTAAGGTTTAACATTTTCTCCTATTTGTTTACTGTGTTTACTTCTTCTCTGTGATTTGTTTGTTCACGTCTTTTGTCCATTTTCCCCTACCAATATGAAGGAGCACTTTATACATTATAAATATCAAGCATGCATTAAAGTTTAGCTTTGGCCTCAGCACTCAGCCAAAATCTGCTTTAGTCTATGGAAGACCGAACAGACAGACGCCTCCTTTGATGTCATTTCCAGCTTTACTGGACTTGTGGAGATCAAAGATCATGCAAGTTATCATCATATTTAATAGGCATGATACCATCACTTGTACTCAATGCTACTATCTGAATACTGGTTTCAAAAGTCTCAGTAAACATTATGGATGTCACTTGGGACTGAAAATCTCTTTCAGCCAAAGATAAACATTATGATGTACAAGGGAATAATCTGGAACTGCTTTCTCAGGTATTCAGACAAATGCTCAAATGAGATGGAAGAGGAGCTACCACATGTGAAAAAGCTGCTGGAACAAAATCGGTCTTAGCATTGTCCGCTGCATAAAATGATACTGACGGGATAGGTAACAACCAGTGGCTGCTGGGAAAGTAGCATATCCAGTGATTGTGGGAACCAGCAAGTGATGTACAAATAATAGAAATTAAAATGTGAGGGGAAAAAACCTTATGTTTGTTTCTTAGATACTCAGAAAGTGTTTCCTTTAAGCACTGCACACAGCTTCAGTTCATGGGAGCACTTCAGTGACACGCACTGCCACCGCCAGTCAAATATCCAAGTCTGGGAGCGGAGAAGGTAAGTTTACCTTTTTGTAATAGAGGAAAAGGAAAGTTCACTGATTTGACAGCAAAATCTCCATTACCAGCAACTTACACTGGCATAAATAAGCCTCCCCTCCCAATTCATGCTTTTCATCAAGTGAAACATCCATTTAAGTATTGTAAATACACAGAGGACCCATCAAGGAGCTGGCAGTGCTCAGAAATTGTATTACTACATCATCATGACAAACTTCAAATTTAAACATCCTGAATTTTTAAAAATAAAATTATAATATTACTTACATTCTTTTTTTTTAAAAAAGATTTTATTTATTTGACACAGAGAGAGAGAGAGATCACAAGTAGACAGAGAGGCAGGCAGAGAGAGAGGGGGAAGCAGGCTCCCTGCTGAGCAGAGAGCCCGGTGCAGGGTCTCGATCCCAGGACCCTGAGATCATGACCTGAGCCAAAGGCAGAGGCTTTAAACCACTGAGCCAACCAGGCGCCCCTATTACTTACGTTCTTAAAATAAAATTTCATATTTACTGTTGTATCTAAAAGGATCATTTTATGATAGGAATAATCAGCCCTGCCTTAGGCTGCTCATTGATCTTAACACTGGTTGTTCAGTATTCAGCCAAAATAAACTTGATGCATCTCTAAGAATAACACTATTTATCCATTATATATGGATGAAATACTTTCACTCAGTGTACCATTTGTCCTTTAACCCAGTTTACAATGTCCCTTGCCACACATAAGTGTAAAATTTTTAATAAGTCAATCTTCCCTTAAAGGCCCTCTTCATCCACCCCGGTATTTTAGAAGTATTCCATTTACATATAGTAACTTTTACACGCAAAGCTAGATTTATCATACACAAAATTTCTATACATATCTGGATTGCATTCTGCACTGATGTTCTTTCAACAGATTAATTTGCCTTTTGCTTTATTTGTTCCTCCTGCTTTTCTCACTATAGTTTTATAGTATGTTTTCATATCTGGTAGGGTAAGTTCCTACTCTTTTCCCTTTTTCCTTCACTAAAATTTTATTTGAAGAATCCTAATCTTGATGAGGTTAAGACTACGAGGATTTAAAGCTATTCCACCCCACAGGTATAGGAATCTTATGTTTCCTTTGAAGAGTGTTATCAAGATTTAGGAATATCTGAATTCCTCTGGGTCTACTAATTAAAAATCAAGTGAGTAGGACAGTGTTAAGGTTTTTGTATTCTGGAATGTGGGGGAACCAGACTACTAATTATAGCCTAGCCCAAACCTGAAAGATTGTTAAGTACCCTGAGAAAACACACGTGTGTGTGCGCGTGTGCGTGAGAGAGACTCAAAGTGATTTAGGAGGAAAATTATCATATCTGTGATTTAAACCAAATGGTGGATATTACCAAACTAGATTTAAATTTGAAAATGCTAAACAGAACTGCATACAAGTCTAGCAAGATAAGCTGTTACTCCAGAATTCATATCTATTGATGGTAAAAGAGGTACTGAGTGTCCCAAATTCTAGAGAGACCATCAATACCTTCCATAGGACTTATTTAGAGAAGATGAGCTGGCTCTGACAACCCCAAGTACCTATCACAAAATACGGGAAAGGAGAGAAAGAAGGTTTGTGGGAATACTGAGCTACCACCTTGGGAATGTGGTGTGTGGTAGTGGAGCATCTCTGTGTCCCTCCTCCTCAGAACCATAAAAAGGGGGAGAAGATGGCTTTTTTCTCTCAAAGCCATGCAAGAAGGGTACCAAGAGACTCATCAAGTAAAGAATGGGGTGTCTGCAAGAAGCAGACTGGAGTGTCTTCCCTGGCCAGAGATTTAAACAGGGTATGAAGTGATTTGCCCTTGTCTATCTCATTATAGAGAGGGAGCACCAAGGAAGTGGTCTAAACTGTCCCTGCTGTCTCATTGGGGTCCTATCAAGAAGGCAGCTTCCCATGGGAGGGAACCCCAGTAAACTAAGAGGCTCTTAGGAGAATGCTATCTGGAACCAGCTTGCAACCAATTTTTAAATTTCTAGGAATTTAAACACAGCTATTATAAAAATTAAAGTTACAATTTAAACAAATTATTTATAAACAAGGGTAATACTTAAAACTTATTTCTTAATTATTTTATTGTTATGATTATTATTCTCATAAATTTTTTTATGCCTACTCTACCCATATGGTGCCAAAAATTCATGTGCTATCAGTTTAAGGTCAGGCATGTACTCCAAAGTTGGCAAATGCTACAATTTACCACTTGGGTTTACTGTTTTGTTGATTATCTGGAGCTAAGAAAGTGATGGATAAAATGCTACTAATGCAGATTAAACCAAAAAGTGTAGCATGTCCAGAGTCTTTACATTATGAATAGCATAAAAGCTGGAGGATATATTCTTCCAGTTTTTGACATGAATTCAGCAAAGAAGTTGTTCAGGACATTAACAAGTGAAATTCCAACATCCTTCTTTTTTTTTTTTTTTTTTAAAGATTTATTTATTTATTTGACAGAGAGAGATCACAAGCAGGCAGAGAGGCAGGCAGAGAGAGAGAGGAGGAAGCAGGCTCCCTGCCGAGCAGAGAGCCCGATGCGGGACTCGATCCCAGGACCCTGAGATCATGACCTGAGCCGAAGGCAGCGGCTTAACCCACTGAGCCACCCAGGCGCCCTCCAACATCCTTCTTAATTTCATTTTTGTCTTAATTCTTAAATGCAAATATCATCCAACATTCATGTTAGAACTACACTCATTTGTCAGTTGCAACCATAGGATGGCTATAGAAGCAGGGAAAATAATAATCACGGGAAATTAGGAAAAACCGTTTTCATTCATTACCTAGCCCCCAACTGCTTAGGAGTTAGGCCTTGAAAAGGGAGAAGAAGGCACAATCTAAGAGCCAGACCATGTTCCATCCACCCTGATGGGAATGGAGGAGGAAACTGAATTTAAATCAGGTATGATAGGAAAGTTTAAAAATGGACCAGATTCACCTTCTAATAACTGAAAGTGACCTGGATGCTATGGGAGCTGCTAAATATTATTAAAGAATGGAAAAGCAAAATTCAACAAAACATGGCCTAAGGCAGCGATGGGAGAAAATTAAAACCATTCCATATTAATATCTACTGAACTGAGACTGCTCAATAAACACAGTACAAAATATACTGGTTATAATCTAATGTATACTCTTGATAAAATATCTTTAAAAATTTAAAACCTCATCCTGTATGTCTACATAGCAGTGCTATCTATGTACATGAAATCAATGTGTGTTTTGAAACATAAAGTGTTTTATTAGACTAGACTCCTCTAAAGAATGGCACAGATGGTGCATTCCTACTGAGAAGTGATTGGGTTACAATTCCAGGCTTAGTTAAGCAATACTTTCTAATGAACTCTAAGAAAATATCCTTACAGTAGAGCACTTGTTTAAGACACTAGAGATTCACACATTGCTTTCCCCAAAATACCACTGTAAAGAGCTGTTGCTGCAAAAAGCAGGAAAGAGTCAAAGAAGCCATGATGTTAACGCTGTTTTTTTTTTTTTTTTTAAAAAGCAGCTTCACTGAGATGTAATTCATATAGTTAGTTTACCCAGTCAAAGTGTACACTTCAATGGCTTTTAGTACATTCACATTTATGCAACTATTATAATCCATTTTAGAATTATTTTCATCACCACAAAAAGAAACCTTGTACCCACTGGTGGTGACTCCTCATCTCCCCAAATCTCCTAGTAAGCTACTTTCTGTCTCTACCTATATATTTGTCTGTTCTAAACATTTCATAGAAATGGAATCATACACATGGAATCTTCTGTGATTGGCTTCTTTCACAAGACATAACATTTTCAAGGTTCATCCATGTAGCATACATCAGACCTCATTCATTTTTATGGTCAAATAATATTCTATTGTATGAAAAGACCACATTATATTTATCCATTCATTAGTTGATTGACATGTGGGATATTTGCACTTTTGGCTATTATAAATAAAACTACTATGAACATTTGTGTACAAGTTTTGCTTGAAAATGTTTTCCTTCCTCTTGATATATACCTAAGTATGGAACAGCTTGGTTAGATGGTAACCTACGTGTAACCATTACAGGAGCCACCAAAGTGCTATCCAAAGAGATTGTATCACTGTACATCCCTTCTAGCAATGTGTCAGCGTTCCAATTCTCCACATCCTCATCAACATTTGTTATTATCTAAGGATGGTAGATTTTAAGGAGAGACTAGCTTATTGGCTATATATGTACCAGGTATCCAGTTATCTATTTTTAAAAAAAGATTTTACTTATTTATTTACTTGACAGAGAGAGAAAGCGAGAACAACAGAAACACAAGGAGGGGGAATGGGAGAGGTAAAGTCGACTTTCCGCCAACCAGGGAGCCTGATAAAGGGCCTGGTCCGACAAGATCATGGGATCATGACCTGAGCCGAAGGCAGATGCCCAGTGACTGAGCCACCCAGTTATTTTTTTTAAAAAGATTTATTTATTTGAGACAGAGAGAAAGAGAGCTCGAGCATGTGTGAGCAGACGTGAGGGTGGGGCAGAAGGTAGGGAGACAAGACTACTCCCTGAGCAGGGAGCCTGATATGGGTCTTGATCCCATGACCCCGAGATCATGACACGAGCTGAAAGCAAGAGTTGGATCCTCAACCAACCAAGTCAGGTATCCAGTTATTCAAAAATACATATTCTTCCCCATCAAGCATGGAAAACAAATTATTTTAGAGTATTTTTCTCATGGTCTCTGGCTGTGAGAGACTGAAGATTATCCTGATCTTGTCTTCTACTTCTAACCCTGATGGAAGTAAAAATGACAATAATAATCTAGTGAAACTTGTTTGCGATGCACATCTTTTCTTTAAAATAAAAAGATATATTTTTATTCCATAGTCCTAAATGTAGTCCACTCACTACAAACATGTATTCTAACTGATCAATTTTTCCCTCAAACTGTCTTTTCTGTTTATATTATTCAGTAGCTGAGATTGGGACAGGAGATGGTTTTCAGAGTGAGTGTGAGTACTGCAATCTTGCCCTAGATACTATCACACATGGCCATGGTCTCCACTGCATCTGGGAATCTGGACTTGAGTCCAGGGATATAAATAACCCAGCTCAGAATCAGAGCTGGACAAGAATCTCAGGGGTTTCAGTTTACCAGATCATCCTGCTTGCCTTTGAGTGCCGGAAATTTGTAGTTGAGGCAGCCATATGGATGTTGTCCTTGCTGAGGAATGACACTGAGGGTGTAAGCTTTGATTTGGGCTGAGGCTGCTCTTATCTTCTCCTCCAAAAGGGATGTTGTTGAATTCTCTGCTAAAGTTAGAACCCAACCATTACCTCTGTCTCTCACTGTGCTTGCCAACTCCCCTCTCTCAGTGTGGGTAGGCAGTTTTTCTTTCTCAGTCTTCTACCACAAAACCAGCAGTGGGGCACTGTGGAGGATCAGTCAATAAATATTTAATAAGTGAATTAATGAGTAATCAGACCCAATGATAAGGATGAAATTTGGTATGTAAATGGCATCAAATTCCTGACATCTTCCTTCTCATGCTTAAGCCTAACTGACATTTTTATATCTAGATGATCAGCAGCTCTCCAAGTTGCTGACTTGAGACAATAAACATTTGGGCAGACCTAGTGTCGTGTGTGTGTGTGGTTTAATATTTAGTTATCTTTGCTTTGAGTCTAGATCAGGCAATATGATCTACTTTTATAACTGTTCTCTTGCTTTCTTCAGGCTTCCCTGTCTCCTTTTTTTGAGTCCTTGAAGTTTCAATTCTTACAATTCATAAAGATTCTTATAGTTTGTCTGTATTCAGGAGTTTCCTGTTTTATTGATTACTTGCCTGAACTTGAACGTGTTGTTGTTTTAATCCCTTGGGCAACATGTTCTCTCCTATTTCTGCTTCAGCCAGATGGGCAGGTCTATTTCTAGGACTCAAACTCTTATTGTATCCTTCTAACATAGGTAAAGAACCATGTCCAAAAAAAAAAAAGAACCATGTCCAAACAAATTCTAATATATCATAAGTGGTAAATTATTTTCCATTTGTCTGGTAACCCACTGGCTACCATAAACCGACTAATTAATATTCACTGGTCTTAGAATGCATCTTTCTTGTTCACCAAAATTGGCTTAGAAATCTTTGGGAAACCAGGTATAGCCAAGTTCACATAGTCATTAGTGATGCTGTCACAGTGGCTAGGAAATCAAGTGCTGGGGATTCTGATTCCCAAATATCTCTTGGCCCTTCCCCACCTCTTTCTCTTCATGGCCTCTGTCAGCTCTTACCTGGACCATCAAAAGATGTTCTTGAACGTCTGTCTTCAGTCTCTCCACTCTCAGATGAACTAAACTTTAGTCTTTAAAGGCACAAACCTGGTTCTGCAAGATCCCGCTTTCAAAACTTTCTATTCCTGTCCAACTTTGCTTCCTTCACCATACCCATCCTTCCATGAAAACCCCAGTGGCAAGGTTAACTATGCAGAAAGATGCACTTTTGCCAATAACTTGTCTGATGTTCCAGATTGTTTTTACATATTGATTTTTCAGTATTTTAATCATACTTTTTTCTTCAATAGGGGCTGTTCTAATGTTTTCCTTCCTATTTAGTTTTTATAGTTTCTGAAGGAAATATGTTTTCAAAAGAAGAAGACATATTAATGCAAGAGAACACTATAACATAGATTACTGTGAAATCATTACCCCTAAAGAATAATTCATGATAAAAAAACTTTGTGCTAAGTATAAAGTGCTGGTCTACATATTAAAACAATGCATCAATGCAAAGTGGTTTCCATCTTAATCGCTTAGAGCAACAATTCCTGACAACAGTTTGGTCAGTCTATATTTGTCCCTGTTTTCCCTAGGGAGATCAATCCGTGCAGAAGAAGAAAATACAAACCAATAATCTCATGGTGGGGGTGCCACGGGTTATGTTTTAAAACACAGAAGGAGGAAAGAAAAGAGGTGAGACAAAGGCACTTAACAAAGTTATCTGTCTACACATTAACTCCTTAAAAATAATACTGAACTATTTTTATTTTTAAAGATTTTATTTTAAAGTAATTTCTACACCCAATGTGGTGCTGGCACTTACAGCCCCTGAGGATCAAGAGTTGCATGCTCTACTGAGCCTGCCAGGTGCTCCAATAATGCTGAATTATTTGGGGACAATCACCTTGTCCCATAAGTGAGAAAGGGAAAAAAAGATCAAACTGCTCATTGTAGGATTTTTCTAATTAGCATTTTAAACTGGATTTTAAAGCTTTTCAGACTTAAGCCAACTTCTCTCTCACCAGATGGCCCTGTAACTTCCCTAGGGTGGAAATCCCAACTCTGCTTCCTGCTGCTTCCCTAAGTAGGTCTTTGATTACTTCTAACAAGCCCTGTTGCATTGGCCTCTCTAACCTGCTGATCTTTCTTTACCTTAGCACGTCTCAGGGGGAGCTGCTAGCCTCTTTAAAAGAAAAAAAAATAAAAAAAAGATGCCAAGCCTAATTTGGGACAAGGACATACCTCAAAACTCTCCAACTTTCCCACTCTTCACCACAGTGTAGGAATTCCAAGTTGGGCCTCTCTTTAACTGAATGCATAGCACCTTTGTAAAGCAGGGGAAATCCAGTTTGTATCTAGTTGGCTCCCTCCCCATTTGGCTGATTTCTTGGCATATTTTCCTCTCCTGGCCCGCAAAGACCTCTCTCCCAGAGGAAACGTTCATATAATGTAACTGTTATCTAAGGTGCCATCTTTTCCACAGGTATACACATTTTCAAAGAGAATTGTAGAGACCACATTTAGCACAAAGAAATGAAACTAAAAAAATATAATTTGAACAAAAGAGTATGTGCATAATTTCATTGTTTTCTGATTAAAAGGAATCTGGGGTTCTTCGGATCACATAGCTGAAAGCCACCCTTCACTCTGCCACTAAGGGGCCCAGCACACAACTGTATCTTTTCCATCCCCATCTCAGAAGCCTGCTTTTTTATGTCTACTTTTTTTTTTAAAAAATATTTTATTTATTTATTTGACAGAGAGAGAGATCACAAGTAGGCAGAGAGGCAGGCAGAGAGAGAGAGAGAGAGGGAAACAGGCTCCCTGCTGAGCAGAGAGCCCAGTGCGGGACCCAATCACAGGACCCTGAGATCATGACCAGAGCCGAAGGCAGCGGCCCAATCCACTGAGCCACCCAGGCACCCTTTATGTCTACTTTTTATGTAGCTAGCTGCGTGAGTCATCTTCATGGAAATCCGACCTGCATTGATGCTTTAACTTTTCAAATGACATTTTAACATTCATATTCTACTACTTTAATTCTTTCTCCAAGATTTATTGTTAAAATTAAGAAAACAGGTTGTAGAAAGCTGGCTTCTTGGCTGTGATCATGCAGGCCATTTAATGTGTGAGAGGGACCATGCCTGTTACCCTGTGGAGGATGCTGACAAGAGTTCACTGACAGGGGTCTTAACCCACCCCACCACTATATTTATTCAAGAGTGGTCAAACCATGGGATTTTTGTTGGAAATTCAAAGGCCACTCTTGAGTCAGCATGAAATGGGACATGCTGAGACCCTAAATTTTAAATGCCGTGTGGTGGGCATAGTCACAGGTCCCCGGACACAAGGCTTCCTTTGGAGTATTTTTTTGAAACAAAATTTTGGTGTTAAAATTGAATCTGGTAACAACCACGAAATTATACAACCATACTTAAATTCTAAAATAGTTATTTTTATAGCAGCCCTATAAGGTTTAATTTACTCTCTTGCCCTGAGAGATTTAATGAATGCTTAAAACAGCTCCACCTATTTTTCTATAATTGGCTACATTTGTTTCAGATATAAACATGCTGACTAGATTTGCATAGCGATTATAGGTCTGGAGCTGCATTTTTTGGTGGTGGTGTGGGGGGGTGGGGGAGGCAATGAATAGACCTATTGCCCCTAAATGAGAATTAACTCACATCTGCATAAACAATTATATTTTCACTTGCAAATTAGGTACCATTTGTATCTATAAGGTTTTCTTAGTTTAAACAGCCATTCTTCAGACACACACACAGTGATTATTATTAGCAATTATGACTTTAAAAATATACATTTCTTTTGCAAGGTTAAATCAACCCTCTAGACCTGTTAGTTTTGCTCCATTTTGTCAGAGGTCATGAGAACAAATTTTTCGTCCTCATACATGCTATACTGTCCTACTTAGGTCTAAAAAAACAAACCAAAACACAAAAAACCACCCCTAAACCAAACCAAAGCAACAAAACCAAAACCAAAAAACCCAAAACAAAACAAAACCACTCAAAACCCCGAAACCCACAAATACAGCCCTGTGGAAAATATATAACTCAAGGACTATTTATGATGAAAAGAATTAATAGAGTGGATGTTCCTTTTAATTTTATTTACTTGCCACATTCCCCTTATAGAATACTTTCAGCAAGGATTCTTGTTTACATCCCTAAATAATCAATTTGAAATTTACTGAATTGTTCAAAAAATTTTTTTTCCAGATAAAACAATAAGTTAAAAGTTTCAAAAAGAAAATCATTACAGAAAATAATATGGCCTGCTCAGCACACTAGGAGGGACTTCCAGCTCCATATTAATGAACAGATCCAGAGGGATACTGAATAGCCTTTTGGCCTCTAAATGAGAATATGCCCACTATTTGCGTGAACAATAACTATATTTTCACTTGCAAATTAGGTCCAGCCGGTACCTATAGGGCTTTCCACATTATATTACTCAGTCCAGGATAATTGTAGGAATTGGTAATAAATCAAAATAATATTAAAGAACTATTCTTATAAAGATAACAAAAGATTTAAGCATCAGCATTTTACTTGAGTAGAGTTTATTTCTAATGTACATACAACCAAACCACTGTGGTGTCAACTCATGTGAAATATTTTAACCAAACTTTAAAAATTCTCATGGGAGAAACAAGCAGATGTTTGTGTCCTTTATTCAGCACTGTACTAAAAAAAAAAAAAAAAAAAAGGGAAGGAAGGATGTATATATACTGCTCATGGCAAGATAGACCAGGCTGCTGGTATTAAACATGACTATATCTTATTCCTGGAGGCAGGTATTTAAGGTTTGTTTAAAATCGGAAATGAAAATTAGCTTAGTAATTTAAGTCTAATTCTCATTTGTACTAAGTTCAAGTCTCTAGTATATAATATCTGACAGAGAAAGACCCTCAGGTAATCTAGTGTGGGGGTGACAGGTCATGGTTAAGGCTGATTACAGGGCAGAAAAATGAATGTTTAATGTCTTCCATGCTCAATGGCTGTTTAGAATTGCCTGTCCCCGGGAGTGACGTTAAATGTTTAATGAAACGCACTTGGATTCCTTAAAAGGTGCTTGGCTGTACCAACAAGCCAACCTTCAAATTCATAATGAAGTTATAAACCAAAATAAAAATGAGTCATTATTTCTCCAGGTCCAACACAGAACTTTAGTGCTTTATTTCATTAGCTGGTTATTTTTAATCCATCAAAACTAAAGTCTATGAGTTGCAGCATGGTTAGCCCATACCTATACCAAATCATTACACTACACTCGTGTTGAGACTTAGTTTTCTGAGGATTTATTTGACTGATCTCATTAAAATTTCTTAGGAAATGGTACTTAATTTATCAGGGGGAATGAAAGTGTTGTAAAAATTTGGTTTTAGACTTTGAACTATTAAAAAAAAAACATTCAGATTAGATTTTGGTGAACAGAAGTGTGGAAACAGGCAAACCAAAATGCTCATCCTGAAAAGGCATGGCATTTTCTAACTAATGGATCCTAAGAAACTATGTCATATTCAAAAATTTGGTACACATAACCCTTCTATTCACCTACAATATACCATAAGTTAGAGGAAGGATGAAGTTCTATAACTGGCTACAAGGTGAGTCCACTTTTGGGAAAATCTGATAAGATGGTACCTTGAAATTTTTTTCCAGGAGACTGATTTTGGGATGATCCAAACATCACACTACTTTTATTATTATTATTTTAAAAAAGATTTATTTATCTTAGAGAGAGAGTGAACAAGCATATGTACACAAGCAGGAGGAGAGAAACTGAAGCAGAGTCTGTGCCAAGTGCAGAGCCTGACGCAGGTTTCAATCCCACAACCCTGAGACAATAATCTGAGCCAAAACCAATAGTTGGATGCTCAACTGACTGAGCCATCCAGGTGCACCCATACTATTTTTAAGTGAGTCTGAGATTCAGGCATCAAGCTGAAAACATATACATGTATACTTACAGATAAGTCTGTTGTATGTGTTTGCTGTGGTGCATACATATCGGGCAGAGGAGAAGCAATAATAACGGTTTTTGTATTCTTTAATTTATTTGGGCTTTCACCCTATACTTACAGAATAGAACATACTAGGCAATGTACTTTTGAGATCTGAGAATGAATGTACAGATCGGACATGGTAAGTCTGATACTAGCTCAAAGTCATGGTGAAGTATTTAAGCAACCAGGTTTTGTTAGGGCATCAAGCCATTAGAGGCTTTGCAGGACATATCTCATTAGGTGGAACCAATCTTTGAGCAGCTACTATTGTTGGTCTGCCTTTGATAAAATGATCTATAATATAACCTTCAAGGGATATCAACCTAGAGTATAACAATGAGAAACGCAGTAAGACAGCCATTTTGACATGCTCCTCTCGAAATAGGCTGACCTAGTGTGTTGATGTCAAGAGACACAAAAAACTAGATTGACTTTCTAAAGGAATTTGTCACATCCTTATAAACTCCAAGGAAGGCTACTTAAGCCTCGTTTGTGTACAAGAGGGTAGAGAAATACAATGACAGACTAACTTGCTAATAAAGAACTGAGAATTTACTTTTGAAAGAAGCTATGGATGAGGTCTGGTAGGCTCTTAATCTTCGGAAAATTGAGTAAATGACTAGGAAGTTGAATCTCATCAACAGTATGAAACACATTACTGATAGATAAAGAAAGAAATAATGATACAGAACATACTGATTCTGTGTGCAACATCTCAGAATCATGAAATGTTACTGTTTGTTTTCAAACTGTATAGGATTTTATTTATTTAATTAAAAAAAAGATTTTATTTATTCATTTGACAATGAAAGAGAGAGAGAGAGAGAGAGAGAGAGCATAAGCAGGGGAAGTGGCAGGGAGTGGGATAAGCAGGCTCCCATCAAGCAGAGGGCCCAACATGGGGCTTGATCCCAGGACACTGGGATCATGATGTGAGCTGAAGGCAGTTGCTTAACTGACTGAGCCACCCAAGTGCCCCCTGTGTAGGATTTTAATGAGTTAATTTAAAATATAAATTTTGGAGGCACCTGGCTGGTTCAGCCAGTAAAGTCTGTGATTCTTGATCTGAGGGTCATGAGTTTGAGCCCCAAGTTGGGTGTAGATTGCTTAAAAATAAAATCTTAAAAAAAATATAGGGGCACCTGAGTGGCTCAGTCAGTTAAGCATCTGCCTTTGGCTCAGGTCATGATCCCAGGGTCCTGGGATCAAGCCCCGCATCAGGCCCCCTGCTCAGCGGGAAGCCTGCTTCTCCCTCTCCCACTCCCTCTGTTTCTGTTTCCTCTCTTGTTGTGTCTCTCTCTGTCAAATAAGTAAAATCTTAAAATATATATATATACACATACATATGTATTTATATGTACATATACATATATGTACATTTATTTATACTACACACACACATTCTGATGGTATTGAGGAAGAAATGTTGCATTCCTAAGATACACACAGTTTAGTCACTTGAATGGCATAAAAGATAAAATTCTAAAACATAAGTTTGTATTATATATTTTAAGGATGAGTCTTTAACTTCATATAAATTTGATGAATGTACATAACACTAATGTTAATAAAGAAATAACAGGCCCAAAGTGGAGTCTCTTGTGCTAAACCCAATGTTAGCAAATCAAGATTTAATACCTAACCTAGCTGCCATTTCAGTCCCTCCTAGCAATGGAATCTTAACTGGTCAGTCTGAAATTTCCTGGTCAGTAGTAGTGAGGTAATCCACCTGACAGACCCCTGAAGAAGCTGGGGGTAATCTGCTTTTTCCTTATCTCTCCCCCCTTCTGCCTATGAGAGCCTTCCATTTTGTTCGGTACCTTGGAACTCCTTTCCATTTCTATTTGCTAGATGGGATGCTGCTCGAGTCAAGAATCATGGAATAAAGTAATTTACTCAGCTGAATTTTGTCTAACACTAATTTTATCTTAAATCTAGGATCAGCTGGTTTTTTAATACTGATAAAATGTCAACAATTCTAATCTGCTTTCTTTTTGTGTTTATTCTGAGGTTTTGTCAGGTACCACTTTTGGTAAAAGTCTTCTCATGTCTCAAAAATTCAAAGAACTATTGTTAATGGTTGGAAAAAATAAATGGAACAGAGGCATTTAGAAAACCAAACCATTTCCTCCAGAAACAGATGTCCAATTTTGGGTGGCTATGTACAATCCATTTTAAAAGCGGTGTCAGTTTATTCATGTAAATGGAAGGTTAAAAATCATTGACCAAAACAAAAGCACCAAAGTTATGGCTACAAGCATACTGAAGTACTCTGACAAGACATTAAAAAAGCTTAAGACACTTTAATGGAAAACTACTTCACTCCATGCTCACAAGTCATGCTTCTTTGTAGTTCTCCTCTTTTTGCCTCAAAAGGTTATAAACTTTATAATACCACTGATCCTTTCTCTAGCATTTCGTTTTACTAACGTGTGACCAAAGGTTTCTATCATTCTATTAGAAAGGAAATGTAGAGCCTTTTGGCTATCTTAACAATGGAAGCCTGTCAAGTAACTTACTGATTTTGCATAGATTTACATAGATTAATTTTATGATTTATACAAAAAAGTACATTTCCCCCCCGGAACCATTTTCAAATTGATATGACGACCTTAGGGTAGATATAATCAAGGTGATTAAGAATCAATATGAAAATGTTTATTATAAATTCAGAAAAGAAAGGACTTTTTAAACATTAATAATTTTATATGGTAACCACTATTGACATATTTTGGAAAATTCATTTTGTTATAAAATGCCTAGCTCCTATGGCAACATGTAAATGTGTTAGTAGTTAAGACAACTGGCCGAAAACAGCAGAAAATGGAGGAAAACAGGCTTCTAGAATTTTAGTCATCCTAGAGGTCAGTGTTTTTCTGGATGATTTATGACCATAACTACATGTTCAAAGCCTTGAGTGCTAACTCAAGAGCATTTCAGTCTGTGCTTCATTCATGTGGTAAAAAGTGATGCAAAGATGAAGTTAGCTAGTAGAGATGCCACAAAACCTTATATTCTTAAATGTTCAGAAGTATGATTTGTAAAAATATCGTCACAAAATAAGAAACAGTGATCCAGACTATTCATAATGAAGAGAACCAGGATTCCTGATTGTGCAGACACTGAGCCGCAGGGTGGGTATACACACGTGAACGTACAACCTTTTCTGTGTACACCTACTTAGTTCTCAGGACTGTAGAAATGCCCAAACCCAAAATCTCTTCTTGGTGACTTCCTTGTTTAGGCCCTCTTTCCCTTATGCCTCAATAATAGCAACATCTTAATTCAGTCAAACAGATATTTACCATCAGCCTTCTATAATGCAGGACATCTTGCTAGGAGTAAGGATGTCGTCTTCCTGCCCTTCTGTCTAAAATTTGGGATAAAACAAACATTGGTCCTCCTTCAAGACCAGTGGGCAGTGCCATATCTTAAATAAATTAAGGAAATCCAGGTCTAGTCAACACCCACAGTCCCATAGGAATTAGTATACAATGTAGAGTATTTTTACCAACATTTTGACTGAAACTTTATATACACCCTGTATTAGTGTGCTCAGACTAATACCACAACAAAATACCATCGAGTAGGTGGCCTGAACAACAAAAACTTATTTCTCACAGTTCTGGAAGCTGGAAAGGTTCAAGATCAGGGTGTGAGTCAATTTGGTTTCTAGTAAGGACTCTCTCCCTGCCTTGCCGACAGCTACCTTCTCCCTGTGTGCTCAAAGACGGGGAGAAGAAGTGTCCTCATGTAAGGACACTAATCCTACTAGTACACCCCATGACCTCGTTTAACTTTAAATACCTCCTTATTGTCCCTATCTTCTCATACAGTCACATGGAGTTAGGGCTTTAACATATGAATTTTGAAAGGACACTGTTCAGTGAATAGCACACCCTCAGAGGCTGCTTTTCCTGGGCCTGGAGGCCAATGATAGGAAGCCATGTTTAACACCTCCATCCTCTTTTCCTGACATGTAAGTCCTCTCTGGTCAGCTATCCTTCTCAAATTCTCATCCATACAATTTCCTTCAGAATACTCCTTCAGAATAATCCTCTCCAGCTGACCCCAACCTTGCTAGCCACACCCTCTCTAAGCTTCAACAAACAATATGCTATTTATGTACTTCCCTTATTCCTGACCCACCCTCCATTAGACTGTAATAGCTAGAAGAATATTTCCCATAGTAGCAGTGATCATAGCCCTCATAGAATCTCCTGTAGAGTCTAAAACAGTTCTTTCCAAGTTTTGGCGCTAAAAATAAATGTGTTGAATCGAGTGCCTGAGGATTCTCTAAAATTATAGTAATTAATAATAATTGCAATGGCTATTTATTAATAGGCCAATTTTAAATGACTACTTTAATAATGAATAGGAAAATGATTTTATGTTCAGAAATCTGTGAGAATAATTTGTGTGAAGGCAAGTATGTAAACAGAATACTGTGAAAACATTGGGCTAGACGAAGAATAATTTGAAAAGATTGCTAACCCCTGGACATTCATTCAAGAGAGACTTGCAGAGTACTGTTAAAATGCCAAGAGCAAGCTATCCTGTAGCTAGAGGTATCCTGGAAAAGATATTGGCACCTTATAATCACCAAATGTCAATATTGGCAGAGGTACTACTAAACACATAAGAAAATGGATGCTACACAGAATATATGCAGGGAGCACTCACACATATAAAGGTTGTGTAAAGGTTCTGAAGTCCTTCAGAACTAAAATCAGTTTCCTCTACTTTACCCTAAGCTGGGCAATTCTGAGCCCACAATTTAAATTGTGTTCCTAGAGGAGATTTTGAGTGATGTGTACATTATAAAATGTGCAAGTGAGTGTGCTACAATCGACTTTGGTGATGAATAAATCAGTTAAGAACAATGCTGTGTTTGAGGGTGATTTGTCTTAAACCAGCTTCTGGAATCTTACCCATGCAGAGTTCTCCTCTTTCTCTTCATGATCTCTTTGTACAGATTCCTAGGGCCCTCTGAATGGGGGGGGGTGGTTTCAAGGAGACAAGGCATCTTTGTTTGGGGCAGATGGAAGGGGAGTGGAATGTGCTGACTCTACCTCTTGGGTCTAATGTGTTTGGCTATTAAGGACCCACCCTGGTAAGGATGTCTGATGACTGAGAAAGAGTGGAGTTACTGTTATATCATGCCCCATTTCATGCTTCTACCCCTTGAATGAAGGGTGTTGAGTCTCGTACCCAGACATAGGGCTGGAGACTGCAGAAAAGCTGATAAAAGCATTCTGGACTCTGTATAAGGGAGCACCATGTACCCTAGCCACAAGATTGTATGGGTAGAGATATTTTTAGCTGTACGACATCCTGGTGGAGCAGGCATCCCGAGGCAGAGGGCTTCCATCATTGGTCACCATGGCCTTCATGGTGAATGAATACATGTTTTGGCCACAACTTCTGGTTTGTGATAATGTGAGTACTGTCAGACTTTTGTATTTTAATCTTCTCAAAGGCAGAGGGACTTTAACCTGAATATTTTAACTATTCCTTCTTTCTTTCCCTGGCCTTGGGCCTGAACCAGAGCTTAGTAAATAACTGTTGAATAACCAAGTGACTGAGCTTAAGGCATCAATGTGGTGTCCATGCATAGGAGCCGCAACTCAAATGTGTCACACACAGATCATGGTTGGGGCCATGTAATCGGCTGTTCAGAATTAGGCTCCAGAATCAAACTCCTTACCTATAAATAAGTTCTGACCATCCTTAACTGGGCAAATCACTTGAGCTCTCTGAAGCTATTCTCTCATCTACAAAAAGCAGGTTAACATTAGTGTCTACCTCATAAGGTGGTTGAGAAGATTAAACGAGAAAACTAATGAGAAGCACTGAATATAGTGCCTGGTACTTGGTAGGCTCAAACTTAGCTATTGTTGTTAGCACCATATTCATTATTGTTACCACTAAGAAGCTTGGCAAAAGAATAGGAGAGAAGTTATCAGCCATGACTTACCCTCTCACTGCTTGGGTGTTAATGCTGCTGCATTCATTCCATTTCAGCTGCACTGGCGGGCAGAGAGGGCTTGCTTCTCAACACTCCTGTCTTTTCCTGGGTCAAACTGTTACTCAACCTTCAGGATAAACTGTTTGGTGTCCCTAGGGAGCTGCTTTTATTTAATTATCTATTTATTTATCAAAGATTTTATCTGTTTATTTGACAGAAAGAATGAAAGAGAAGAAGCAGGGGGAGCAGCAGAGGCAGAGAGCGCCCAATGCGGGGCTCGATCCCTTAACCCTGGGACCAAATCTGAGTTGAAGATAGACGCTCAACCATCTGAGCCACCCAGGCGTCCCCCTGGCAGCTCTTTTAGAAAGTCGATAGTGATCCTCTCCATTTGTTTTATTGTAGTAAAATATACATAAAATTTACCATTTAAACCATTTTCAAATAGTACAAACTCAGTGGCATTAAGTGCACGCACACTGTTGTTGGATTGTTGTTCTTTTATTATTATTATTTTTTAAGATTTTATTTCTGCATTAGACAGAGAGAGAGTGAGCACGCATGCACGCACAAGCAGGGGGAGGGGGAGAGGAAAAGGGAGGAGCAGGCTCTCCACCGAGTAGCGAAGTGACATGAGGCTCAATCCCAGGACCCTGGGATCACGACCTAAACTGAAGCAGATGCTTAACCAACTGAGCCAACCAGGCATCCCTGGATGGTGATTCTTGAAGGACAATATTTTATGGCTTCCCCAGGGATGACCTATAGAACATTTTCCTTCCTCCTGGAGTCCACTGATGACCCTGACAATGACCAGGGGCCGCCTGGGTGATGCCTAAAGATCTGCTTCGGTTCAGGCACTGCCCCACATGCAGTCTCCATGCCTTGGGACTAACAGAGATGTACTCAGATCTTGGTCTAAGTTTTTTTCCATCATAAAAACATTTGTTTTCATGGGCAGTGAAGTCATTAAATGGTGGCTGGTGAGAACCCAACTGTGATCATGTGGATTCATAATTAAGACATGAAGTCAGACCTAATTTTTATCTTCTGAGCCACAAATAGAAAATCTACACGGTAAATAGATTGTCTGGGGGTGGGATGACAGCATGGGGGATAATAATGTTATCACTTATTTGACTACTTAAATTGCATAACACCTACTGCCTTTGAAACTATTTAAAGAATGTTAGACTAGAGAACATTTAAAGAGGAAAACGTCACAGTCATTTAAGAATTTCCTCCTTGGTGTTAACAAACTTTTTTCCATCCTATCTTTTGGTTGATTACTACAAAGGCCATGTATGTCACTGAAATAATGTATTAAAATAAACACACATTACACATTTTATAAGTAAAAACTGAAATTTCTCAAAAAGCATTCTAATTTCTATTAGGAAGACCACAGAAGAAATAAGAGGGGTACATTTTTCCCTTGATGCCTCGTAGATGAAAGATGATGCCTGTTCCTATGCTCCCTTGTTCTCAAGAGGGTACAGCTCTAGGAATCACTTTGCTGATATCAAAGAGGAGCTGAAACAACACTTCTTTACTAAAACCCCGTGAAAAAAGTGGAAATTAATTCTCCTGTATTTCTGAAATGTGTTATTTTTATTTCCTAATGAGTTTCTAAGGCTCTGTAGATTAACATAGTACAAGTAAGCAGTAAATGCACACATTACTAATTATTCATAAAAAAGGAGACACAGAGGGGAAACTTTATAATTTTAGGAATGAATCATCAGTAATTTGAGTGAACAGAAACAGGCTGATGCTTTGAAACTATAACGAGGCACAGAGAACATTCACAAAGTACAGTCTTGGTAACAACAACTTACTGCAAAGTTTGAATAGAATAGTTATTTGCACCTTTCTACCACAACGTAAGTTTCTGCTCAGTTTAACATACATACGGTATTTTGATTCTTATTAAGCAAAAGACATACTAGACAATTCTCAGGCATTTACTTTACATGAAGGTTAGGACCCAGATAAATTTGAAAATATTAATTAAAAATTACTAATGCTTCAGAATTTAACTTAAAAGCTTGCCCTTTCATCAACTAAAATCTAACTTTAGGTTTTCTCATTTTAATTTACTAATACTTAAAATTTTTTAATTATATAAAAATTTTAAATTATTTACTAACCCTTAAAAAGTCAAACAATAAAACAAATATAGAAGTAAATCATGAAAATCCTCTCTTACCTTACACCTTCAAATTCTAATTCCCCAGAGGGTAACTGCGTTTTAACAGCTAAAATTCTAAACTTTAACAGCTAAAAATTCTAAAAATTTTCTATGCATGTTATAGTCAAATATGTATGTGTGTGTGTGTGTGTGTGTGTTTATGTGTACTTGGCCAGTTTTATTTTTTAATAGATCAAACTACATAGTATTGTGTATTTATTTGCCTTTTCCCTTTTTCAGGGTTGCAGAGCATCTATTTAACCATTCCCTAATGACACCAGTAAGATTTCCCCAGTTTGTTGGTATTATAATGTCATGGAGAGGTCCTTGTACCTATATCTTAAAGCACTTGTGAGTATTTTTACAGGAGGTATTCCCAGAAGTGCAATTACTGGTCAGAGGTTATGTGCATTTTACATTTTGCCAGGTGACTCCAAATTATCCTTAAAAAAAAAAAAAAAAAAACTAGTACCAGTTTACATTCCTAAAAACTGTGTCACTAATCTTTTGATTTTTTGTCAATTCAGTGATTAAGAAATGAAATCTCCAGTTGTATTTACTAGAGTTTGAAGATCTTTTCCTATGTTTCCTGGTTGTATTTTGAGTTCTATGCATTGCTTGCTTAGATCATTTTCCCAAATGTTTACCAAGTTGCTGGTTTTTCACTTGTTGATTTATAGTTCTTCCTCTTTTAGGCATATTAAGTCTCTGTCCATTATATATGTTGCAAGACTGCTATCTGTGAGCAATTTAGGTATTTTTGCCATATAGAATTAAACAATTCTTACATAGTCAAATCTGTTGATCTTTCTTCTTTATGCTTTTTTTGGTTTTCATCTTGCTTATAAAGGCCTTTCTCCAATGCCAAATTTTACTTTAGAATGTGCATAACCTTTGGTATGTTTTATTGGAAATATCTTTTTTGAAATATATTTTCACTTGGTATAGAATTCTAGGTTTACAGTTTTTCCTTTAGCACTTTAAAGATATAGTGTGACCATCTTTCAGGTTGCACAATTTTCCAATAGACATTAGCTGTCATTATCTTTGCGTTTTTTGTAATAAAATGACCATTTTTCTGGGGATGGGTCTACTTTTAAGAATTTTACTTTATCACTCTCAGCAATTTGATATGATGTGCCTGGGTGTGGTTTTCTTCTTTCTTCTGCATGAGGTTCATCACGCTTCTTTGATACGTGTTGAAAGTTCTCATCAAATTCAGTATATTACCAACCATTATTCAGTCTAATTCTAACATCTGTGTTGGTTCTAGGTTAGTTTCCAGCGAGTGGTTATGCTCCTTACCACGTGCCACCTTTTCCTGCTTCTTTGTATGATGATAATCTTTGGGTGCCAGACACTGTGGATTTTACCCTCTTGGGTGCTATTTTTTTTTTAAGATTTTATTTATTATTTATTTGACAGATAGAGATCACAAGTAGGCAGAGAAGCAGGCAGAGAGAGAGGAGGAAGCAGGCTCCCCGCTGAGCAGAGAGCCCGACATGGGGCTCGATCCCAGGACCCTGGGACCATGACCTGAGCTGAAGGCAGAGGCTTTAGCCCACTGAGCCACCCAGGTGCCCTGTTGGGTGCTATTTTTGCATATTCTTTAAAAAAAATTAATTATTAAGTTTTTTTATTTTTGAAAACTTTTTTTTTCCCTGAGAGAGAGAATCTTAAATGGGCTTCAGGCCCAGCACAGAGCCCAACACAGAGCCCAAGACTGGGCTCAATCTCACGACCTTGAGATCATGACCTGAGCCGAAATCAAGAGTCGTATGCTTAACCATCTAAGCCACCCAGGCGCCCCTTACTTTTGTGTTCTTAGAAATATTCTTGAGCTTTGTTCCTGGAGACATTTTAACCCTGTCTGGTTTTGCTTTTATGACCAGGTAGGTAGGTTGAAGCAGTGCTTACTTAGTCTAGGGCTAATTATTTTCCATAATCCAAAGCAACTCCTTCCTGTGTATCCAAATGTCCCATGAATTATGAATTTTTCTAGTCTGGCTGATGGGAAAAGCACTATTTCCTTTAATCCTTTAGGGTGGTTCTTATAGTATAAGACCTAAAATTAAGATTCAGCATTATATGCTGCCTCAACATCTCAGGCAAACTGGGAAGGCTTCAAATGGCATAACCACACACATCCTCTTCCCGACTGCTTCCAGGATATTTGGAGTTCCCTCTGTGTGTGCAGCTTTCTCCTCTCTGTACTCTTGTCTAGTGAACTCTCACTGCCTCAATTTTCTTGGACTCAGTTTTGTTTGCTCAACTTAGAGAGTCGGCTGGAGTCCACCCTGGTTCCCTTTCTAGCACTACAGACTGAAACTCTCAGAGGGCAGTAGTCTTTGTTTCCTACTGTGTATCAAGGATCACTAACCTTTCCTGCCTGAGTTCTGTGTCTTTAAAACCACGGTTTAATAAATTTTGTCTCTTTTGGTTGTTTCAGGAGGGAAGGTAAATATGGTTGTCCCTGTTACTGGAAGGGGAAGTTCCTCCCTTTATTTTTTAAAATATTTTTTCTTTCCTGACTGCCTTTTCTGGGACTCCAATTACGAGTATTTTAAATAGCCTGATGTCATCTCACAGCTCACTGAGGCTCTGTTCATTTTATTTTTTAGACTTTTATTTATCTTGCTTCATTACTGATAGTTTCTATCACTATGTTCACTTTCGTTTTTCAACTTTCCTTTACTGTATGCAAGCTGTTAATGCTATCCAATGTACTTTCAATGTCAGGTACTATATTGTTTATCTCTAGAAGTTTCATTTCCATTTTCCTCATATTTTTTCTCCTCACCATGTTTGTGTTTTCTCCTACCATCTTAAGCATATGGAATTTACTTATAATAACTGTTTGAGCATTCTTGTCTACTAATTCGATCATCTCTGTCATTTCTGGGTCTGTTACTATGGACTAATTTTTCTCCAGGCACGGATTCTATTTTCCTGCTTTTCAAATGCCCAGTAATATTTTATTGGATGAACAACATTGAATTTTACATTGTTGGGTGTTGATATTTGTTGTATTCCCTTAAAGAATGCTGTACTTTGATCTAACATGTCTTTATTTAGTCAAAGTTTGATTCTTTCAAGCTTGCTCTTAAATTTTGTTAGGGTAGATCCAAAGCAGTTTTTAGTGCAGAGATAATTTCCTTCTACTATATTAAGGCAGTATTTTCTGAGGATTACGTAAATTTCACTTATTGGGAGGTCTTTCTTCTCACAGACAGCCTTGTGTGAGCTTTAGGAATTATTCGGCCTACTGCTTTGTGTAGATTCCTTCCCTGGCCCCAAGTGGCTTTTTCTGACATATGCAAAGATCTAAACTTAGCCAGACTTGAGGGGCTCCCTTTTCAGTTTCTGGAGCATTTTCTCTGTACAGTCCCTCTTCTCTGGGTCTCTGTTCCCACAAACACAAGCCACTTGGGTCTTCCCAAACCCCTATCTCTGTCTCCTCAACTCAATGAGACTGCTGGGTGCTCTGTTGGGTTTCCTCCTCCCTGTACTGCTCCCTGTACTGAAACTACCTCTAGGCAGTGAGCTGGGACAAATGTGGGGCCCACATTTGTTTCTCCTTTCTCAGCCATCTTGGTCTTGGGCTGAACCACAGTTCAGTGTCTGATTTTCTAGTTGGGTAAGGTAAGAGTATAAATCTAATTCCTGTTACTTCCTTTGTGGCTAGAAGCAGAGGTCCACTCTGCTGTATTTGAAAAATATTACAAACAATCCAGATAATAAAGTAGAGATAGTTCAATAATTAAATTTACTTAATCCTGCCTAAAAATAGCTAGGTTTCACTTCTACCTCAGGAACACATAGTCTCTGAACTTTAGGAGTCTGTCAGTTGATAGATCCTGACAAATTTTAAGCTGTCTTGGGGTCTGAGACATATTTTATACAGGGTAAAAGCAAAAGAACAAAAGGAGTGGGAGTAAAGGTTTAAAAAGTTCAGTTGACTTGAAATAAGGCAAAGTTTCTTGGGAAGTTCTTTGGCCAGATGGAGTTACATACAGGCACACAGTTTGTACACTTTGTGGGCTGTGAATAGAGAAGCAGGCTTCATATTATAGATGACAGAAGACAAGACTAAATATTTCAATTTTTTAGATTATAAAGATAGGAGCCTAAAGCAAATTGAAATAATTAAGTCAAGTTTGAATTACAATTCATTTTTCTTATTAGTTTTCCTTCTAGAAGGTAAATTCCATTACATATGAAACTCCAAACTCACAAAACTATGAATAAGCCATTTAAAAGATCTTGTGCGAGAAATAAAATGGCTTTTTTTTTTTCCTTAAAGACATCTCAGAGGCCAGGTTCACCATAACTTGCAGAGCTAATAAAGACCTTCAGTTCAATACCTCCATACAAGGATACTCACAGCCTTCAAAATGTTTACAGAGGCCTATACACACCACTTTATCTTTACAATACTGTTGGCAAGATAGGGTCAGAAGTACTATCTTAATTCACAAATGAGGGCACCAATTTATCTAGTAGGTGAGAGAGCAGGGCAACACTCTAGGTTTCTTGACATATTCAACATTCAGTATAATTTAGCTCCTTTGACTTAATCTTTCTTAACATGGCAAGGTACAACCTTCATTGTGCTCATGATCTACCTGATATTGGTCAGTCTAGCAAGGGCCATCATAAGGTTTGCTGAAGAGATGTATGCATGCAAAGGTATGCCAGTACTACTTAGAGAAGTCAGGCATAAATACAGTGAGGGACAACAGCTTAGAGCTATACAACATAAACCATCTTATACTGTAGACTAACCCCAGTGTTTTATTTATTTTTTAAAAAATATTTTATTTATTTATTTAAGAGAGAGGAGAGATAGAGTGAGCAGGAGTAGGAGACAAGAACTCCTGATGAGCAGGGAGCCTGATGTGGGGTTCATTCCTAGGACTCCGGGATCATGACCTGAGCTGAAGGCAGATGCTTAACCGACTGAGCCACCCAGGCGTCCCTCCAGTGGTTTCATTTAAAGCCTTGCCATCCATACACAGGACAAAGAAGTTCAGAACATCAAAAAAGAAATTTTCCCATGCATGTGATACTGCTTTGGCAATGCTACTTACAGAGCACAGGGCTTTAATATAGTTCCCAAACTAGATTTTAAAAAGCTACTGTTTAAAAAAAATAAACAGAAATCAACTGTTCAACTGGAGGAAGAGGTCATGGCATTCGGAAGGTATGTACTAGCTAAGAATGGCCACAATTCCAACATTACTCACAGGGCTCAGCCACATTTTCAGAGATGACACCATAACCTTTTGTGAGGTTATTCCTGCCCTGGCACATGAGATAGACAGGAGCCATTGCTTGGCATGTGAAGTGAAATGGTATATTCCAAGGTTATACTAGATCAACAGACACTACGAGCTAAGTCATATGGTTACAGAGATAACACTAAATAAAGTTCTTTTAAAATAAAACCAAATAAAACATAGTTTGGATATCCTTCTTTTCTTTCTTTTTTAAAGAACATTTTTCTGGGTGAAAGAAAGGTTAAAAGAAAAGGGAGAGCAACAGGTGACCAATTAGGATAAAAAAAGAAAAGACGAAGAGAAGTAGCAGCAGAGAAACAAAGAGGCTGAAAATACAGAAAAAGAGAAGAGACTGGCTAATAGGAAAAGGGAGAGAGGAGAAAAACTAACCAAGGATAGATACACCACAAAGCTCTGTCCTAAGGAAATAAATATGTGCTGGTCCATTTCACTTTGCCATTAGCTCCAGCTCAGTGATTCTTATGGAGGAGAAGGATACACTTCAGGCTTGAGGGAGGAGTCAAATAAGAGCCTGGGGTGAAGCTGGAGTTTGTACGTATGCACTCTGAAAACACATACAGTAGATCAGTTATTTTTATATTACACACTACAGGAAGTAAAGCAGTAAAGAGTCCCTGGGCTAATGTGGACAGGATAAAGATGAGTAAGAAAGCACTGCAGGGTCACAAAGGCTGGGAAACAGCTATATATAAGAAGTTCTAGTCACTATCTCTTTCAAAAAATGATGTGCAATTACATTACTTCTTAGATGACCTCGGATGTGGTTCATTCTCTTTCTCTTAATTGCTTCTTCTCTTGGAATTTGTGAAAGAGGCAGTTGGTAGAAGGCAGTAATGAATAAGCTGATGTGAGAATGTAAGCAAAAGCCCAGTGGTTCACATTGCTTTGGCTATTTCTATCTGCAGTCAGAAGGAAAAACCTAATGCTTCATCTTAAGAGGATCACTATTCTTTCCAGTCTCCACACCTGGTCCCTGAGGATATTAGGCAAATACTAGCAAAATACAGAAGTTTCATGAACAATTCCTCTGTACATAAAGATTCTTTAAAAGTCAGTGTGATCATAGAGTGTGATCCTTAGTGCTACATGGGTGATGTCAATGGTCTCAGAAGGTGGTGCTCTCTGAAAGGTCACCTGAAGAGGGAATGGGACAGCTACATGGGGAATTGTACTAAGACAGGAAGGAGAGATCAAGGCATCACGGTCTCTAGGTGGAGAGATCCTTCTGAGTGCACAAAGGGCAGTCAACATCCTGTACAGTGTTTTATGCTGTTAGCAATTTTAAAAATTACTTTTAATTTTTAAAATTATGTTCAGTTAGCCACTGTACAGTATATCACTGGTTTTTGATGTATGGTTCAATGATTCATTAGTTGCATGTAACACCCAGTGCCCTTCTTAGTACCTATCACCCTGTTACTCCATCCCCTCACACCACTCCCCTCTGTAACCCTCAGTTTGTTTCTTGGGGTCCACAGTCTCTCATGATTCATCTCCTTCTCTGATTTCTACCCTTTCAGATTTCCCTCCCTTTCCCTGTGGTCCTCCATGTTATTCCTTATGCTACACATATGAGTGAAACCGTATTAGAACTTTCTCTGCTCGACTTATTTCACTTAGCATGATCCCCTACAGTTCCATCCATGTCAATGCAAATGGTGGGTATTCATCCTTTCATGATGGCTGAATAATATTCTATTGTGTATATGGACCACATCTTCTTTATCCATTCATCTGTTGAAGGACATCTCGGCTCCTTCCACAATATGGCTATTGTGGACATTGCTGCTATGAACATAGGGATGCATATGCCCCTTCTTTTCACTACATCTGTATCTTTGGGGTAAATACATAGTAAGGCAATTGCTGGGTAATAGGGAGCTCTATTTTTAACATCTTGAGGAACCTCCCCCCATCAGGGAAATACAAATGAAAATGACAATGAGATACTACTTTAGCCCAGTTAAAATGGCAAAAATCAAAAGACAGGAAATAACAAATGTTGGAGAGGTTGTGGATAAACGGGAACCCTCTTATACTGTTGGTGGGAATGCAAGCTGCTATAGCCACTCTGGAAAACAGTGTGCTGTTAGCAATTTTTAAAAATGTATTCACTTAAAATCCATGCTATGCCATTTATAAACCAGGTACAGGTGTTACCGCTAATAAATATTATTAGAACAGTTCCAATTATCAATAACAAACCTATTATATTACCAAACCACCACAATATAGAAATGGACTAAATGAGGACAGAAGTGTAAATGGCAAAATAAATTAACCAACAAAGAAATAGCATTTAGAGTTTCATATGTAGCATACAGTGAGGATCTAAGAGAATTACATGAACCATACTCAGCTACTTAATAATCTCATGACTTCTACATATTTTAAATGATAGAAAAGATACCTGTGGCAAATGCCTACCTGGGAATAACAGCTGAAACCTTTCTGCTCATGTGGAGAGCAAGAGACTACAGAACAGTTGGACAACAGACACAGGAAGAGTAAGTCTTCCTGTTGGAACTAAATTGCTTAGCAGACACAGTTATTTCTCTCCTGACAAAAGCTGTAAATAAACCCACATAGTGAGTGCTATGGTAAAAAAAAAAGTGACTACAGAAGGAAGAGGACCAATTTTAAAGAGTGACAAACTTACTACTTGTCTGAAGCTGTAAAAAAATGAAAGGAAAAATTTTTTTTAGAGGAATAGAAAAGACCTTTGACCTAAAATATATAATTTTTGCATAATTTTATCCCTATCATTAAAAAAAAAAACCCTTTTTACTCTAGAATGAGAAAAAGTCATCTTCTGGTCCCTTTTTACCATTGTAATCTTTTAAAATCACCTTCATTAAAGAAATAATAAAGAAAAAGTTAATTAAAATCTACACTAAATGTTTTTGACTCTTCAGAAATTCCTCAAGCAAAGGAAAGAAAAAGATAGTCTTTGAATCACTCCTTGGGAGAACAGTTGTGAGGGAAATACGCATTCCCATGTGAGGAAGGAATGGTGCCTATTTATACCGAGAGTCTGCTTCACTTTTCAACGTCTTATTTGTGCTTTCAGAGCCTTCCACTGACAACATAAGAAACACGTTGCTTCAACAGTTTTACGCAGTCCCCCCTACTAAACAGCATCAGATGCCAAAGACTTGAAGATGCTTCACGGGAGAAAAACACCTCAAATACAATTTGCTACATTTTAAACTAAGAAAGACACTGATTAATTGATATTAGTGGAGGAAGAGGGCAGTTTTGGGAGAATGTAGAAATTGATAAGTACTGATCTAGTCCATCCATTTCCTTATTAGTGTTTCCCTAAACAAAAAAGAGATCATTGGTGATTTCTAAAAAGGAGAACCCAAAATGATATTTTCTAAAAAAGTAAATTGAAGAAGAGAATTTTCATCATAAATTAATATATACAGCAGCTGTGAGATCGACTTCCAAACCAATAAATTAGAGGTTATTGTTGCAGGGTCAGCAATCGACTTTTTAACCAAAAACTTGGAGCAATGGCTAATCCCTGTGTCTAGATTTATATTAATTAAGGGGCAAAAAATATGCATAGGGAAATACTAAGGAGAAGCAGGTCAAAGCCAGGGCTAAACATTGAGGTCAGTGTGTCTAAATTTACACCAAGATTATAATGAGACAAATTTAACTGACAAATACACTCTGCTGAGTTTCATCAAATTTGAGTTTGCAAAGCAAAGAGTCTCAAATGAAAATTAAATACTTAATCTTTAAAGGATAGTTGATTTAAGAGAAATTTAATAAGTACATACTATTTTTATGAGAAAAGAAGAAAGATATTTCCATTTTGAAAAAAAAAAAAGAAAACCAAGTACTGAGACATTATCAAGGAGTACATCTAGACCCTTTTTTCACCTTTAAGATATCCATGCTCCACCATGAAAACTATGAATATGCAACACAGCCAGAGTTCCCCAAATGCAACTCCCATATATAAATTAATGGCTTCTTTGTCTTGTTTGATAACTGCAACTTTAAATCACCTTTCACCAAATTGGACACAGACTCCTTTGAACTCAAATGTGATGAATCCTAACTTGAAGCTATCCACAATACTCTGAATGTGAATCCACTGAAACAATGCATTTTCTGCAGGAACGGAACCATTCTGAATAAGGCTAATGTTAAAATACACCAGCCCTATTAAACCCTTGCCTAGATAAAAGTGTATACATTCCTCAGGTAGATGAATCCCCCTAGAGAGGACCAGGGGTGGCTGGCAGGCTTATGTGCCTTTTCCCCCAATGGAGCAGGACTATTTATTATTCACACACTGTAGCTGAACAATCTTTTTGAGAGCTTTTCTTATAAAAATCTAACTCAAAGCTAGATAAACCACAAAGTTCCATCTCCTCTAGGTCTCCATTTGTCCTTACTTCCCTTATGTATTTGAATTAGACTGTATACGAAGAACATGTTTTCATCACAGGAGCCAGTCTCGACAGAGTCAGTCATTGGAGTACATGTGGCCACAATGCTCTGAATAACCTTGCTGATGTGAGCAGTTGCATCGTAAGGTATTATCTATACCTGCCTACAGGCACTTAGCTATATGGGTTTTTGTAGGCTGCCCTCAGCACTTGAGTATCACAAAAAATATGACTTATTTGGGGAATGCTTTCAGAGGGAAGGCCGTGTTGAATTAGGGAGAAAATATCCTTATATTTTCAAGAAAAGATAAATTGGGGCATTCAAAATTCAAGCTTATAAGTGCTTTATTTGGCAATAGGTCCCTCCATAGTATACTTAAGCAGAAAATTCTTCAAATATATCTAAAACATTTTGATTTATGATTTTTTTCCAGGAACACTACTTGTCACGGAAAGAAATATGCCTGTAGTTTAAAGGAACTCCTGTGCTGCTTATTATGCAAATTCCTCACCAATATGACATGACCAAAAATTCAACACCTGTAAGAAGCATTAAGCTCTAGGATCTCTTACAGGACAAATAAGGAGTAAGACACAAGAAAGAAGTTATTGCTGTTGTGTAGGAATGATTAGTATGACATGCCAGACACATTTTTTTAAAGTAAGAATTACTGTGAGCGTTGTTACTGGAAGCACCCTGCCCAGGCCAGATACTGAATGGAAGGTTTTTTAAAAAGTAAGGAAATATAAAGATAACTGCTTGGTAATTAAGGGTCTCAGACTCAGACATTGGTAGGGTTACATTAATTCCTAATATTTCCATAATTATAATGTTTCTCCTAAGACACAGTATGATCTCAAATATCCAAATTAAAAAGGCAACATGTTATTCAATCATCCAGATGTTTTGTCCATACAAGTAAATCCCTGGACAATTAGAGGATTTTTATTATGTTGTTTTCAAACTCTCAAATTTCCATATTAAAACACCATAGAGCATTGTTATGATTTCAAATATATATTATTTAAATGTGTTGTTTAAATAATTTATCTTCATTTCTTCTTATAAAGAAAACCAAGACTACCAGTAGCCTACTGTGTGCAACACATCCTGCACACTTCAGTAACAAATATTAATAGAAATTCTAACACAGCAACTTATTCTGAAGTTTACTCTATTATTTCTTTAAAAAGGGTTGCTATGAAAGTTAATAAGTATGAAGCAATATTATCTAAGAATATTTAGCCTGTCTGAAAAAAGTCCTTGATAGCCTATAAAAACACCCAAACCTTAAATAAAGGTAAAGTTTTGAAGCTGACTGAGGAATATATTAGGATTTGTTACAACCATCTTTTCTACTTTATGAATGTGAAAAATCCACTTCCTCTCTGTCCTTGGTAAAGCAGAGTCTAAAGCCATCAAGTATAAACATTTTACTAGTATTTCCTACATGTGCTTAAACATATTAGGTCTTCATTTACTTAAAATTTCCTACAATTCATTAAAAATTACCAACCTGGTTGACATCCTAATTACACTGAATTGGTGAAATTTTAGTGCTGTTATAGGACACACCAACCAGAATCTACAATGATGAAAAACAAAACTGTAAAACAAAACAAACCCAGAAAAGATATTATAGATCACCACCCTAGGGATTCATCTTCCTGCTTTAAAAATGCTGGTAGCATAGCTGTTACCTGGTTCAGTGGTAAGAAAACAAGTGAGAAAAATAAATACAAGCATGATAATACAAAGTTGTATTTTCTTCTTTACCAAAAGGGAGCAATTTCTTCAATGCCTCCCCACCCTTTTTAAGATTTTATTTATTTATTTAAGAGAGCAAGAATGTGTGAGAGAGAGAGAGAGAGAGGGAGGACACTTACATGCATAAGCTGGGGGAGCTGCAGAGGCAGAGGGAGAAGCAGGCTCCCTGCTCAGCAGGCTGGATCCCAGGACCCCAGGAACATGACTGGAGCTGGGAACATGACCTGAGCTGAAGGCAGATACTTAAATGACTGAGCCATGCAGGTGTCCCTGAGCCATACAGGTGCCCCAACAGGCACATTTTGAATGCAACCCATATAAGAGCAAATAAGGTATAGTTTTTACCATCTTTAAAAGAATCAATCTACCAAGGAGATATATATTTAAAAAAGTAACAGAGTTTTTCAATTAGCAATAATCGCGCCTCGGATAAACTTCATTGGCTACGATACTGCCACTGCGCAAAGCTGAAAGTAACAAAGTTTTTGTAGGTCAGCACTTTTGGACAATGATATAGCAAAAAAATAATAAACTGCTAATATTCTTTTTGACCTAGACAAACTGGATGTTCAGGAAACCTAGCAAACTGATTGTTATGTTAGATAAAAACTTGCCTACACAAAGTAGAACTATCAAGTGTTGATTAGGATACCTGCTTTGTCAAGGAGTCATCTCTCCCCTATATTCTGAAGCCACTAATTCCTTCTAGGCAACTCTGACTCAACTTCTTTCTATGTGTTTCACTACCTGGCAATTCAAAACCTAAACCCATGGTCAGATAATTTTAGCTTTCTTTTCTCATCCTGTGTTTTCTAGAAAATCACGATACTTTGATAAAGTACTATAAAATTGGATCTTTTAGTTTACATTATTATATACTAGTATCCCTTGTAAGACAACTAACGAGTTCCTTTCTACAGAAATAACAAGGTAGGGAAACACATTTATAAATATATTGGTACCAGAATTGATACCTTTTAAAAAAAGATTTTATTTATTTATTTATTTATTTATTTATTTTAGATGGGGAGGAGAGATCCATTAACAACTGGGGCTGGGGGCAGAGGAGGAGGGAAAGGGGCAGAGGAGGAGAGAGAGGGATAAGTAGACTCTGCACTGAGCACAGAGCCCATTGTGGGCTTGATCCCATGACCCTGAGATCACGACCCCAGCTGAAATCCAGAGTTGGATGCTTAACAGACTGAGCCATCCAGGCACTCTGATATTTTGTTTTTTTCCATGTATGATGATACAGAATCATTTCTGTGAAACTTCTTTAATTCACAAAACAGATATGTTCTTCTCTTTAATAATGTGTATTCCCTGATTTTGTTCATCCTTTCAATGAATCTTCAGTTCTTCTAGGGCCAACACATCATGGATGGCATATTTCAAATAGATCTGAATTAGCCTATGGGAACCTGTGGTTTTAGAGGGGGCAGGGTGCCAGGATTCTGCTGATAATACTGAGTTAGAACCCAAAGTCCTTTACACATTTTTTTGGACTTGACTTACTCCTCTGGCTTTTAAAATATCAGATAGATTGACTACTTACATATAAATATAGCTTTCCTTTACATAAGGTGTCAGAGAAGTTAAGACAATGAATTATAGCCTATCTACATCCACATTTGAAAGTACTGATTAGAATGACTTCTGGAATTTATCAATGTGACATTTTAGAAGAGAGCCAGTTCTTCACAAAGAGAACAGCTTGAAGTTAGCTTTATGTTGTACCATATATTTCTAGTTCACAATTTTCTCACTTAAAAAAAAAAGTCACAAGCATTAGGAGAAATCTTATGTCTATGTACCCATATTTAATGTCTTTTTTAGAAAAAAATATATTTTTGCATTCCTGCTGTAAGGGCCTATTTAGCCAGAGCGGCCCCACCTTGATTGAACAGCCATTTTGTTGTTTATGCAGTAAAACTTAAATTAACACCCCACCCCCCCCAACCCCCCCGCAGGGGAGCTTATTTAAAAGCAAGTCCAGGAAACTAGTCCCAGGTAACAAAGCCCCAATACGTGGGTGGGTCAGGTCAGGTAGAGATAACAGCCCAAATGCAGGGATGAGTCCGGTCAGGTGGAGACATCCAATCAGTAAAGCGCACATACTGTCTCCCTAGCTACCAAGGAGTGTGGGCCCCGCCTTTTGGGCGCCAATTCTCACCAAGGTGATAGGCTAGTTCAAATGTCTACTATAGGGTAAACTGTAATTCAATTGGTCACTTATGTGTGACCTAGCATGACTGTGCAGCTTTCTCTGTGTGTTATAATCTCATTCGCCACCTGTGTGGCCAGGCCCAACCACATGGCCTTTGCTCTATAAAAGTTAGTCTGTGAGGCAGGGAGGGGTTGTGCTTTCTGTAAGAGGCATGGCCCCAGCCAGTTGGTTTGATTCTCAATGCTTGGCACGAAATAAAGCTTTGCTTGACCTTCGCTTTGTATCAGTCTCGCTCCTTTAATCATGGACCCATTACTGGGGGATCCAACATTGGGGACCCAACACTGGAAAGACAGTCAGCTTTGAAAACAGGTAGGTTTATTGTTTTTAGAGCTTCATCTGAATTTCAATTAAAGAAATTGTTCTTTGCCACTTCTCAAGTGTAGTAGAGTAGGATGTGTAGAAGCCAGGTCCATGCTGTTACAGGAGGAAGTAGGATCCTCTTAGAAGTCCATTTATGTACCTTTCATCAGTCTAAGAGCTCACAAGCTTAGTATATATAAGCTACACAAATATGCCTTGTCGAAATAATTAATTCTACTTTATGGTCCCCATTTCCTAGTAGTTGTTATCAATTATAAAATTTTCATGCTTAGTGACACAATTTATTATACAATCATAACCAGGTCAAAGATAAGCAATAAATAACAATCAAAGTTAGGTATCTGAGACAATTTATGGATAAGGATTCTACCAGTTATTTAAAAAACAGGCCATAAGTGATCGGAAACAAAGGGCTGGGACATTGGAGAATGAGGAAGAGGCCATTCTCTGACCTTTTCCAAAACACTATAAAAGAGCCATTGGGAGCAAATTCCTCTTTCCATTTGCTCAGTCCATTTGAGAAGAATAAAGCTCTTAGCAATGAAGCTGCAGCTGTGCTCACCCTCGGCTTAATCATTGTGTAAGGCTGAGGGTTAATTAGCTGCCATTCTTAGCTCTATTTGTTGTTCTAAGAAAGATATGCATACATCTAAGACTGGGATTAACCAATACTTGATATTTATTTGGAAGGTACTGGGAGGTACGGGGAAGAGCTCACCCATCTTGAGTGTTGATATTTGTGGGTATGCTCAGAGCATTTTCATATGAACTGGCCTGTACAGTTCTGCCTGTTTGAAGAGTGGTCAGCAAAGACTTCATGGTTGTATGAATGCAGGACCCTGATGGCCCCGGCCAAACCACCAGACAGCTTTTAGTTTGAAGGCAGATGACAGAGGAATGAACTACATAGGGTGAGGGTCAGAGCCCAAATGATTCCCTCACAGAACAAAAGAGCCAAATCACACACCTTTTATAGATTACATCGCAGCTCATCTTAGGCAGTTAAAAAGAAATCCTCATTACGGGAAATTTCAAACATACTCAAAGGTAGACCAGTATAATGAACCCCCGCCAAGTACCCATCACTCATCATTCAACACTTATAATAGTCAATCTCATATCTTCCATATCCTTATCTACTTCTGATCTTTCTGGATTATTTTGAAGCAAATTCTAGATATCAAAGAACTCTATTTGCAAATAGTTCCATTTTTCTAAAAGGTAAGGATATATAAAAAATTCATAATCTAATTTCCATTTTATTATGTCTAAAAATTTCTGGCAATAATTCCTTAGTATCAAATGCTCAGTTTATAAAATTTCCAATTATCTCATAAAACCCATACATTTGGGGGATAATTTTTTAATGATACAGTGTCAGAATTACACTCAGAATAAACAAATTTCTAATACTTTAGATAGCAACAGCAGTACAGTAGAAAAGTAGAACTGAGATAAATAATGCCAGATAACATCCAGATTTATATACTTTTTGGAAAAAGAAGAGAAAAAAAGAAGTACTTTTGAAGTACTTCTGAAAATTACTCTGTAAATAAAGCATCTGGTAAAGGAAAACTGTTGACCTGCTTGTTTTATCTCATAATTTTCAGTGTTCTCAGGATAGTTCATTTTGTATGAGGCAAAATACCCATTATTTTTGGGCCTGAGGACCATAAGATAAGCATATTTTAAATAATGAAGAGACTTCATATAAAGAATGTAATGCATATCTAATAAGAGTCTAAAAAAATAACCACAAAAGGGCAAAAAACCCCTCAAAAGATAAAATCAAAAGGAACAGAGCCTAAATTTTATATATGCTTGAGAGGAGAGTATTGACAAATAAAAATATTCCGTGAAAAATGGAAATCTGATTAGTACTTTATATTCCAGCAATTCATGGATTAGATCACGTTTGAAGGAGAACTAAATTCCGAGAGCCTGGAAGGTTGGTCCTGGTCTTTCGAGTTTATCATCCTCTACTTTCTGCTGCCACTCTGTTCCTCAGCCAAACTCTGGCAGCCAGAAGATGTCTGACAAGTAAGAGTGCTCTGGCAGGCTCAATAAGCATCGCTGTGAAGTGTGAACAGCCCTAGAAAGGCCAGCAGTTAGACCTACCTAGACTGCTGCATTGGGATCAGAATGATTATCACTGGTGCACCCGTCCACTGGCTGGTAACTGTTGGACATTTTGCCACCCAAGAGATAATCCTTCCTAGGAAATAATGCAATAGGGACTACTAATTGAAGGTTAGGGTTCTTCCAGAGTTTAAATACAAGAGTGTCAGTGCTGAGGTGGTGTTTCGAGATTATTCAATGTTCTCTTCTCTCAACAAAATTTGACTGAGTGGGGATTTATCAACCATTGAATCTATGGTTAGTTGGAGTCTTAAACACTCTAGGAAATGACATCAACACCAGTCCCTGACTGTTTACAAGGGGCTTGCATATGTACCTCATAGGAATGCTGTGATTTAGGTAGGGCTGATGGTTACCTCTGCGTTGTATAAGAAACTGAATCTGAGGAAAGTTAAGAAGCCAGTACAAGTCACACAACATTGGGCTGGTATTAAAGTCTGTAACTGCTGACTGCAAATACCATGCAGTAAGGATGTGTGGCCGCACCCTCAAACATTTAACATTTATGAACAGACCAAAAAGTCTTAAAAGAGACAAAGGAAAATTATGAGAAAAGTATGAGAACTGATTTAAAAAATCAGTTTATGTAGGGAGAAGAGTAAGAAAACACTTTTAAAATTGGTTAAATTTATATCCTTATGCAGAGCCTACTTCAGAACTGACAGCACTCTGGTGTTAAAATAGCTCTATGTATTCAGTATACAAAATTATAGGAGAATCTTATTTATTTGTATTCTACCAAACTTATATGTGTGATAATATGAAGATAGGTTAGACTGAGGTTTAACTAAAATCTGGGGGGGTGGGAATCTGCAGATTGGAAGTGACCCAGGAAAGAGTGTGAAACAAAAGAATGGACATTATGACTTAAGATAACTCTCTTCAAGCCTCTAAAAGTGTGAACACACATATAGATGATGTGCCAATTAGGAAGCATTTTTATACGTGTTAAAGAATAAACATTTAGTCTGTTGGCGTGTATTTTACAAACAATATTCTATTATCAGATGGGTTACAACTGGTAAAACTTGAGGTTTTATATTAGGCTTATTCTTACTATCAATAGCATTATTTTAAAAATCTATTCATTTTATTTATGTGATTTTGCTTTAGTCTAGGGTGATTTTATTTTTACTGTTTTGCAGAATGTATCTGTAATTTTCTGAGACACAGCAAAAGAAAAGTCTGATTTACTCAATAGAAATCCTTTTGATTGCTGAGAGAAGGTTTTGGTGGGATGAATATATTAAGTGGGGAAGACCTGTAAAGAGAACAGTTTCCCACATAGAAACTGATTCAGAGAGACAGGCCCATTTCAGCTGACTGGGACACCAAGCAGGTCTGGCTACCACTGGGATAAGGAATGCTTGTCAGTATGCAGCTTTTTCTCTAAGTGTGAAGCTACACCTTATTCCATGTGTAAGAAGTGAGGATGTTCATCAAGTGCTCAGAAGTGCCTAATAGTATGGTCTCAAAAGTTTCCTTCTTTTCTCCCCCTGGTTTTAGTGAGACATATTTGACTTGAACACTGCATGACGACCTGACATCAAAAATCTCTTGAATAAGTGACTTATTTCTCAAAATAAATTTTTCTCCTAAAATACCCCTCTAAATTTCAGCAAACCCCAGAAGTACTCTTTTGGAAGTGGGGAGGCAAATGCAGTTCCATGTTCTACCATTTCCAGGAGGACCATGTGGGTTAGTCCTCATATCACACAAAGAAATGTCTTTTGATGACGTTACCTCTAAAATGAAATTATACACAGACATACAGACAAATGGGATTGAAATACGAATAATGAGATAGAACACAGTATTTGTCATTCAGTTTTACATTAGTGTGACATTACTGAACTTTACTATCTGGGATAAAAGTATGAAATAATTTAAAAAACATTTTATAATGATCTTGTACAGTTACATTTTATTTTCCTTTTGGTTGAAGTATTTTTATATATCTTTATTTTAAAAAGTTTCTACTACTGAAAATAACAAACACACAAAATTTGAACAGATAATTTATAATTATAATTCAAGTTTTATAAACCAGCCAGGAGCTTAAGAGAGACCCCTGGTTCCCCTTTGTCATTTCTCTTTTCTAAAACTTCACATATTTAGGGAATAGAGTTTATTCCTGAACGTGGAAGATAGAAACTTACGAAATATTAACACTACTAATTAAATACTTGCAGAATTTCTAATTGAAAACATCAATGAAAACTCTGTAGCTACCTTTGAACTTCTGTAGTTTTTAAAATAAACCCAAATATGTAAAAAACTGGCAGCTGGTTTGTATTCTGGTTAAAATAAACTGGTCAAAGACACATAATCACACATCTAGGACAACACAGAAATAAAGAACTTCCAGCATTAAGCACACCAGCAAGCCACAAAGGCTTGGCCACAGGCTCTTTTAGTTTTCCTGGGAAGTTGTATTTCCTAGTTGAGGACCATTCAGCTTTTTTGTTCTATTAGCTTGAAAGGACGCATGGTTATTAAAATGCCAACAAGGTCATGTCTGCATGGAGCTGCTTGGTTGTTATCAGATTTTAATGGCCCACATTTCTCAAATTAACATCTTCTAGTAGGCATCTAATTAAAGATTAAGCCATTCAATTAGAATTTTTATTATTATTTGGCAGTAGAATGTAACGCATTCTTTAAATGCACTTCCCAATCCAAAATGATTTTTCATTAATTTTTATCACACTATGCTTCTTCCTTCTTGGTAAATAATAGGTCTTAAAAAGACTAATGAGAAGACACAATTTAAAAAGAAAGCAGTTACATACTATGGAAATTAAAAATCAATAATAATAGTGGTAGTAGTTATAGTGGTCGTAGTAGTGGTGGTGGTAGTAAATAATTCACTAAGGTCTGACATTTATGTCTTGAATAGACTTGAATTCAGTATTAGACTTAAAGTCTCTTACCAGGGTTGCAATCTGTAAGAAGTGAGCAGATGGAGAGGAGAACTTTAGAAATGGTTAGGGCTGGACTCCAGTTGTCCTTTAGGATGTCCAGACAGATGACGCCCTGGCTGTTAATATTACAGTGATAGATTCTTGTTCGGAAGGTAACCTAGAAGAAAAGGTAAAGTTGTTATAAACAGACATACTTTTTATTGGACTAAATAATCCAAGGGTAGCTGGTTGAACCACATACTTAAATTCTCCTTAGGCACATGAGAAGAATCACGAAACAAAATCATTATTTTAGAATTTGTTATTCTGGACATAAAGAACTAAGCCCAAAAGCAAAATCATGTCCTTTTGCTTTTGATAAAGAGTCCTATCACTTGGGCGCCTGGGTGGCTCAGTGGGTTAAGCCGCTGCCTTCAGCTCAGGTCATGATCTCAGGGTCCTGGGATCAAGTCCCACATCGGGCTCTCTGCTCAGCAGGGAGTCTGCTTCCCCTTCTCTCTCTCTCTCTGCCTGCCTCTCGGCCTACTTGTGATCTCTCTCTGTCAAATAAATAAATAAAATCTTTAAAAAATTAAAAAAAAAAAGAGTCCTATCACTTAACCAATTTTCTGGGGACTGAATTTGCTCTTAGTGCAATTGTGGGAATGTTCATAAGAGAAAAACTAACTGTGATTTCCAAAAACATTGCAAAGAAACAATTTTGGAAATAAAAATTTCTAAGGCAACTTGGGAATCTAGTTGTTTTTAAGGATTTTGTATATTTTAGAGTTCAAAACAGCATAGAAATACTATAAAAGAACATAAATATTATTCATTATGGTTTAAAAACATGAATTAGGCATGTATGTAAATAATATAGTTTATAAAAAAACTTATTAGTTACAATTTATGAACCTTTTCCTCCTTAAATTCTGTATCTTGAATATAATATTAGCATAGCGTACCTCTGCCCTATGACAGCTAGATCACCACTGCACTTTGTTTAGGTGTAATTCTGAAACATGTTTATAACATTTTTAAAGAACTTCAATTCAAAATTTAAGTCTAAATCAGTTTTAAAACTCAGTCTTATAAAAGTCTTATGTAAGCAATAATAAGATCTTAATGCCATTTATTAATATCATGTACATTAGTATTCTCAAAAATTAAGTTGAAATATAAAAAAATCTTGATGTGTTAAAGACCAGTCTTCTGGTACCCTAAGTTTAAAATGGCTATGAACAACAACAACAACAAAGGCAGATCTCTGCTGTCACATCACCAGGGCATCCAGCATCCACTCAAACATCAGAGTTACTTCATTTGTAAAATCAAGACTCAGAAAGGAAGGAGAAAATGACACATCTACAATCAGAGGGACATTTTGCTGCAGCAACTGAAGTCATGCAGACCAAAACATAGTAAGGATACTGAAAATAGGAACAACCAAATAAACAAAATCAAGGGATTGAACAAAGATGAAATTCCACACTCAACAAAGAACATATATTATTTTCCAAGCACATAAGAAATGGTTATAAAAAACTGATCACATGCTCTGCCACAGAGGAAGCTTAATATATTTCAAAGAATTATTAAGGCCACAAAGATTCTCTATCAAGTGTTTGGGAAACTGAAAACACATTTTTCAAATAATTCTTGTATCAGAGGGAAAAAAAACAGCTACATTTATAACTGAATGACAATGAAATGTTGGATTACCAACATCAAACTTTGCTATTTGGTAAAACAGTTGTCAAAAAGAAATCTATAGTTTCATATACATAAATTAGAAAGGAGGAAAGACATGTAATGAGTGTTTAAGGAAGAGAAAAAGAATAACAGAGTCCCATAAAAGTAGAAATAAATACATGAGCAGGATTTAACGAAATAGAGAATATGTAGTAATATTAAAATTCTGCAGAGAAATCAAAGTGCCTATTCCTTTAAGTACTAGATGAAAAGACAAAATATTTTTTGTGATCCAATGTAAATGGTGAGTGGCTTCTATATACAACAATGTTTTAAAAACCTATCAGATACTGATTGGCTACTCAGAGCTAGTTAATACTCAAAATAACTCAGAGGTAAGTAGTATTACTGTACCTACTTTTAAAATAAAGAAACCGTAACTCTGTAAGGAGACAGATGCTAGCTAAACTTATTGTGGTAATCATTTTGCAATACATACATATATCATATCATGATGTTGTGCACTTAAAATAAATACAATGCTCTATGCCAATTATATCTCAATAAAATGGCAGGAAAAAAATAAGTGAAGGCACAGAGGGGTTAAGGAACTGGCATACGGTTGCACAGTTGGTAAGTGGAGGAGTCAGAATCTGAACATAGCTTTGTTGACCCAAAACCTCATGTTCTCCTACTTAGCCTCAATGCCTCTGTTCTTTTTTTTCTTCCAACTTTTTTTTTTTAAGATTTTATTTATTTATTTGACAGAGAGAGATCACAAGTAGACAGAGAGGCAGGCAGAGAGAGAGAGAGAGGGAAGAGGCTCCCTGCTGAGCAGAGCCCGATAAGGGCTCAGGGACTTGATCCCAGGGACCTGAGATCATAACCTGAGCCAAAGGCAACAGCTTAACCCACTGAGCCACCCAGGCACCCCTCAACTTTTGAGATTATTATAGATTCATACTGTGTTGTAAGAATAATACTGATGGATCATATATGTTCCTCATCCACTTTCCCCCAGTAGTAACCTCCTGCAGAACTGTAATACAGTATCACAGGAAACTCACCCTCAAATAGTCAGCTGATCTTTTCCACTTATAACCAGTTTTATACGCACTCACGTATATGTGTTTCTATGCAATTTTATCAGATGTAGATCTGTATGACCACAATCACAGCCAAGATACATAACAGTTCCTTCACAAACATCCTTTGTACTACCATTTACCTGGTGCAGCCACCTTCCCACTTTCCCCTCCCGATTCTTGACAACCACTACTCTCTGCCTCATCTCTATGATTTTGTCATTTCAAGAATGTTACATAAATGGAATCATATAGAACATTATTTTTTGAAGTTTGCTCTTTCTACTTGCACATTTCCCTTCAGATCCATCTAAGTTGTTGCATTATCAAGAGTTTGCTCCTTCTTATTGCTGGGTAGTATTCCACGGTATGGATGTTCTTTGAAGGATAAATGGATTGTTTCCAGTTTTTAGCTATCACAAATAAAGCTGCCATGAACATGTATGTGTATTTGTGTGAACACAAGTTTTCATTTCTCTGAGATAAATGCCCCAAAATGCAATTGTTGGGTTGTATCATAAGCTCCTATTTAGTTTTATAAGAAACTGCCATGGGGCGCCTGGGTGGCTCAGTGGGTTAAGCCTCTGCCTTTGGCTCAGGTCATGATCCCGGGGTCCTGGGATCAAGTCCTGCGTCGGGCTCTCTGCTCAGCAAGGGGCATGCATCCCTCTCTCTCTCTCTGCCTACTTGTGATCTCTCTCTGTCAAATAAATAAATAAAATCTAAAAAAAAAAAAAAAAGAAACTACCATAATTTTTTCCAGAGCAGTTGAACTATTTTACATTCCCACCAGCAGAGTGATGACCCAGTTTCTTTGCATCCTTGCAGCATTTAGTGTACTATGCTTTATTTTCGCCATTCTGATTGGGTGTAGTGGTTGGTAACATATCGTGGTTTTATTTATTTATTTAACAGAGATCACAATTAGGCAGAGAGGCAGGCAGAGAGAGAGAGAGAGAGAGAGAGAGAGAAGAAAGCAGGCTCCCCTCTGAGCAGAGAGCACGACTCGGGGCTCGATCCCAGGACCCCGGGATCATGACCCGAGTCAAAGGCAGAGGCTTTAACCCACTGAGCCATCCAGGCGCTCCCACATTGTGGATTTAACTTGTATTTTCCTAACTGCTAATGATGTTGAACTTCTTTTCATGTGCTTATTTGGTATCTGGATACCCTCTTTCTTAAAAGAGGATGTTCATGTCTTTTGCCCATTTTCTAATTAGGTTGTTTTTTACTGTCCACTCTCTATTTTAAGTGGCGATATTTCATTTAAAGTGAAGTACAGTTGGATAAAAAATAAAGCATGAATTTGCAAAGAATCTTGTGGGTTTTTTGGACAGAGAATGCTTTACACTTTAATTTTTTATAATACTAATTAAAGGATCTACTTTGGTGATGTTTGTTAACTCTTGTCCCAAAAGGTGTTCATAAATAAACCACAAGAATCAAACAGGTAGTTTGATTGTTCCTATACTTTAATGTTCTTGGCTCCCAGAAACAGTACTTAAAAATATTTTATTTGTGTATGGTTGACACACAGTGTTACATTTCTTTCAGGTACAACACAGTCATTTAACATCTCTATGCTAAGCTCTGCTCACCACAAGTGTACCCACCATATAATACTATTACAACTGTCCACACTATAACACTATTACAACATCATTGACTATATTCTCTATGCTGTACCTTTAATTCTTGTGACTTATTCATTCTGTAAGTGAAAGTTTGTATCTCCCACTCCCTTCTACCCATTTTACCTACTCCCCAACCGCTTTCCCTCTGTTAACCATCAATTTGTTCTCTGCATTTATAGGACTGATTCTGGTTTTTGTTTATTCATTTGGATTGTTTTTTTAGATTCCACACACAAGTGAAATCATATGGTATTTGTCTTTCTCTGTCTGACTTACTTCACTAAACACAGTACCCTCTAGGTCCATCCATATTGCGGTAAATGGCAAGATCTCATCCTTTTTTTATGGTTAATATTCTATTGTATATATACAGAACACATCTTCTTTATCCATTCATCTATTGATGGGCTCTTGGGTTGCACATCTTTTCAAATTAGTGTTTTCTTTTTCTTTGGGTAAATACCCAAAAGTAGTTATTAAATCATATGGTATTTCTATTTTTAATTTTTTGAGGAACCTCCATACTGTTTTCCACATTGGCTGATGAGTAGTGATGCTGAACATCTTTCCATGTGTCTGTTGGCCTTCTGTATGTCTTCTGTGGGAAAACTGTTTATTCAGGTCCTCTGTCCATATTTTAATCACATTGTCTGATTTTTTTAGTGTTGAGCTGTATAAGTGGTTGATATAGTTTGGATATTAACCCTTTATGGGATATATCATTTGCAAATATCTTCTCCCATTTAGTGAGTTGTCTTTTTTGTTGTTGTTGTTGATGATTTCCTTTGTTGTGCAAAAGCTTTCATTTTGGTGTAGTCCCAACAGTTTGTTTTTGGTTTTGTTTCCTTTTTCTTAGGAGACCTTTCTAGAAAAATGCTGCTAAGGCCAATGTCAATGAAATTACTGCTTACATTCAGAATCTTCTAAGAGTTTTATGGTTTCAGGTCTCACAGTTGGGTCTTTAATACATTTTGAGTTTATTTTCCACAAATACCACCATTTGAACCAGAAAAAGTTGATGATCAGAGTTTTAAGTGTCACACATCTACCTATTGTAATGTAAGCTATGACCTCTTCAGGGTTCCCTTATTATACTCCTATTTCTAGTATCACATTTGCCACAGGACCTCCTCATCAAACCGTCAGTTACCAATGAAAGTATTTTCTTTCAACTGATATCTAATGCAGTGCTGGCACATAGAAAAAGCCCATTGTTTGTTGAACAAATGCTGCCAAATCACAGGCTACTGCTCAGAGACAAGTATCTTTCTTAGGGGTTGTAACATTTTATTGTTCTTTAGGTAAAAACATTTTCCAGCCACAACTTATTGTAGACTGAAAATTGGGGAGAATAATCTGGAAAGTAAGACATATTTGTTACTACTGCCTAATAATAAAGAACATTTAAAAAAACATGTGGCCTGTTCAGATCAGCATAAGTGTTCCACAATCAAGGCAAAAACTTGCTAATAACTCTTGAAACAGTTAGCATTCTTTTCCAGATGCTAGCAACAAAAAGGGGAAATGAAAAAGAATATATGCAAACTGATAAGGAATTGTCTGTAGTTCTTTTAGACTTTAGTGATACAGAAACAGAAAATGATGTTTTGAATATTGACAAATATCAAGGGATTTGTACACATTAGAAGATTTTTTAAAGACTGAGAAAGCACCTTTCTTCCACTCTCATTCTGAAGAAGATTATTCACATCTGACTCAATTTTATAGAAAAACCATCATGTTATCTTTTTTAGGGGACTGGACGGCAGTACATCCTTCATGTCACCCTTCTGACAAAAAAGCAAATGATAAAAAATGACCGAAAAGAAAATTCCAGTTCCATGCAGGGCTTAATATTTACTGAGTTCTGTGTATCACACAACCCACACCTGCATTTGCATTTATTGCTGTATTTGAAGCACAGCTCAATACTGATGTTTATAATGATAGCTATCATTCCTCAAGGAGAGGTAAAATTATATTGAGAATACTGTTTTCAAAGGCAGGGAAGACAGCACGTTTTAGAACATTTTCCATATATTAAGGAAAATTTTTAAATGATTTGGATATAGTGATACAGAAAACTTGTTTATCCAGAGTATCTAATTCCTAGATGACTTGGAATGAGAAGTGTTTTGATTGTTGTATAATACATAAACACACAACAGAGGCATTTGGGTGTGTATGTGTGGGGTAGACAGGATAATGCCCTATTACCCCAAAGATGTCCATATCCTAATCCCTGGAACCTGTGAATAATGTTACCCTTGCATGGTAAAAGGGACTTTGCAGGTGTGAATAAATTAAGGCTCTTGAGATGGGGTGATTACTTTGGGATTATATAAGTGGGCTGGATATAATCACAAGAGCTTTGTAAGAGGGAAGCAGAAAGATAGGCAGGGGATGTCAAAGAGTCAAAGCGAGGTGAGAAAGCAAGAAGGCAGAGTGATGGGGCCATGATCTAAGCAACAAAGTAGGCCTCAAGAAGCTTGAAATGGCAAGGAAATGAATTTCCCCTCAAGACCTCAAAAAGGAATGCAGCCTTGCTGACACCTTGATTTTAGTTTGCTGACATCCAGAACCGTAGGACAAGAAATTCATATTGTTTTAAGCCTCTAAGTTTGTTGTTAATTTGTTACAGCAGTAATAGGAGACAATACCTGTATGTATATTTTCCAGCTGCATTATTACTTTAGCTTACAAATGTAACTTAAAATGTAGCTGTGCTATTTCTATACTTCACACAATCAGCTGCCCTTAAAAATAATTTTAGAAAGAGTTAACAGAATTCTTTATGTTGACTATAGCATAAAACAATGCTACTAAGTGGTGAATGATCTAGGAGAAAAGTCACTTTACTACTCTGAGCCCCTATTTCCTGACAAAATGAGATTTAAATTATTCTCAGGACCATTCTAGTTCCAAGATCCAAGAGTTATTATGAAAAGAATACGTGGTTTTGGGAGCTCATTGGACTTGAGCTGGAATTCTGACTTTAGATGAATCAAATTAGCCTGTTCGAGATTCAGTTTCCTCATTTTAACATGGAGAAAAATACTAGCTATACCCACAGTGGCTGTGAAGACTGAAGTACACAAGAAGTTCTAGTACCACACCTGGCACTCAGCAGAAATTCAAGCAGTGCTAGTCTCTCTTCCCCTCTTCACATCTCCTAGTTTTACAAGGCTATTTCAAAACCCGTGTTCATGTAATAATTCCCCTATCACCTGAGTTTTAAGTGTATTTTCTCTGTACCACTTCTTTGCTCTAGGGTAAGGACAACACTCCACATACAGACAAAAAGTGGTTTTGTAAAGGGAGAGAAATCATGTAGGGCATGAGTATAGACAGAGAAGAAAATATATTAATAAAATATTTCTGCCAAACTGATGCTAGATAATTTAGGAAAATGTTTTAAAATAAACATGAGATGTTTAACATCATTTTTTAACATCAGCTGAAAAGCTGATAATGACATTAAAAATGATCATTTAAAATAATATTTCAGAAATAACCTCTATTTTGCACATAGATTCCATTTTTCAAAAAACTTTTCATCAGGAGATAAATGACACAGTGATTTTACTGAGGAAGTATAAGATCAGTGAGAAATATATTCCTCTTAAAAATACTTTTCCATGGAGACCCAGAGAGGAAATATTTGGAGCTCCTGTGCCATAAATCAGTGAATCATGTAACAAAGGTCCAAAAATAGCAGGGTTAACATCATTCAAATGGATCTTGGCTGAAGGCTTACTATGAAACTAGTTTATCTGAACAATTTGTTAGTACACATTTTAAAAATGTCAGTAATACTAACCTTTTTGAGATTTCAAGTGCTCTTTTCTTAAAATGGACTTAAGAGCACTGCACCATCAACTACCACATCCTAAGAAAATAAAAACTGGAATAACCCATCATAAGTGAAGAGAATCACAAATCTTAAAGAAACTCTAAGAAATACACATTAGCAAAATAAAACTAAACCCCTTCCCAAATAGAAAACAAAACACAAACAAAAAATCTGGAAATATATTTCTTCCCTCATAAATGGCAGTAAAGGAATTAAAATTAAACATTACTTAGAAACTATCGTGTGTAATGATGATGCCCACTCCGTTACACATCACTGTATAGTACAGTATGTTTAACTAGAGGATAGAGCCACTTTTAAAAAAAGAGTTCAAATATTATTTAAATGGTGAATGACAAAAGAACTTTCGAGTATAGAAATTTAAATTTAAAAAGTCTTTCTCAGTTCCTTTTAAGTACAGATGTAGAAAAACATAGAACTACTCCCATCTTGAGTAGTAAATCTTTTGAAGACAGGAACATCGCACTCAATCCTCAGGCCCCTTTCTCACTGCGCATCACCTGACTATACCCAAGCCCTGCAAGGGAAGATACTTGGTATGACTTTATTATGGACCAATAATTAGATTCCTTCTTATCTAACTTATAAAAATTAAATTTATATAGAAAGTTTCAGGAACATATTTATATCAATGAGGTTCAATTTGATTCTTTTTCCAAATTTGTGTGTTCTTTTCTATTAGTGACTTATTCTCTCATTATATTTCCTATTCCATTTTTTAATCTTTTTGGGGGGAGAAGGAGAAAGGGAAAGAATGAATCTTTAACAGGTCCATGCCCAGTGAGGAGCCCGATGCCAGGCTGGATCTTGGGTTGGATCTCACAACCATGAGATCATGACCTGAGCTGAAATCGAGCCAGACACTTAATTGACTGAGCCCCCCATGTGCCCCTCCATCTTTTTCTCTTCAAAAGATTATCTCATTTCTTTTGACTTGTTCTACTGACTCAAGTTTCCAGAAATGGTACTCCAGCTCATTCTCTTTTATGGTAGGATCATATCATGGAGTGCACTGCAATCTGAGTAAGAGTTCATTCTCAGTGTGTATTATTTATTTTTCTGTAGAAGTCTCATGTACCTTAGACTGTATTGCTCTACATTTCCTTCTTCATGGGCTTCATGGACAACACTAGTTTGAGACCAGATTGTATCATATATGCCAAAATGTAAGGTAATATAGAGTTATCCTTAGGAAGAGCTGATTTATATTTAAATCTATATAAAAATCTCTTATAGATTTTGTCTCAATTACTTTATTTTGAACAAAATACTATCTGTTAAAGACACAACAGCTTGAAACCAGCCCAATCAATGTTTGTTTGGCATGCATATAGAGGTTTCCTTCCTCAATCAATTAAAAAAGAAAGAAAAGAAAAGAAACTTAACAAAGCTCTAAAAGTGGCACACTCTAAGAGTACAACTTTATCATTTGAAGGCTTGGCTTTTAACTGCCTTTTAAAGGCCATTTGAAAAAGTAATATGGTAGTTTAAAACAATTAAGGCTTTTTTTTTTTTTAAAGAAAACTGGTTTTATCAGTTTTGCATGCTAGAGAGGAAAAGGTACTGGTTTCTCTGTTTATACCATGAAATTAAAAAAAAAAAAATCGCAGGTATATCATGGAACATTGTAACACAAAAATTAATAATAAAAATTAAAAATGGCTAACAATTATTCAATGTTTATGTGCTGGGCAATACTCTAAGTGATCATGGCTTGGACAATTTTTCCAGTAACATAATTATATATGGATTAAAAAACTGCTGAATCCCCAGCAACTGAGGGACAAAGGATGATCCGGTATCTAAACTTAAACATGTACACAAAATATCATGGAAGCATTCCCATTATTTTAATTCATTGAGCATATACACAACAGGTTCTCATTCAATACCTGGGGGTCCATCAAAACCAAAACCCAAAGCTCTCTTGAGTTTAATACTTCCACCAGAGGCCTCACTCCTCAACCCCCATCCCTCATAAAATACTAGAACAGCTGTTCTTGAACACTGAACTTAAAACGATTATATGGGGCTATGTTGATCCAACAACACTCACTTATTAATTAGTACTGCACAGAGAAAACATAATTTAACAGATGTCCAATGAACCTACATTTCTAAGACAAGATGATTCATTTCTGCTTTATAACTGCAAAAGTGTCTCATACATAACGACAATTAATTACGAAGTACAACAGCTGAGATACTTAATGGATTAATGGATAATAAATGGCCAACCATATGACACTTGCTATTAAATTAGAGACAGTGACATAAACATAAACATAAGAAGAATACCCTCCTTTTATTTTGTTCACATTTTTTATAAGTCTCACACTACCCAAGGCAATTATATAAAATGTAACATATTTACAGATTTCCTAAATGTAAAATGGAAATAATATACAGGCTTCCTTTATCCTTTGGGAAAGAAGTAGTATATTTTATGTTTGTAGACATATGAAGTGACAGTTATTTATTTAAGAGATGAATAATTCAATATACATACAACACAATACAAAGTATTCATCATAACTTGCTGGAAATGACAATTTGATTTTTCATATAGCCCACAACAGTGTTGAAGTAAACTATATTTTAACACAGTTGAAAATGAAACAATGACTAATTCTGTTAATGATACAGTAAATTAACAGCAATTACAGAGTTGGCTGAATGCCCACTCTCTCAGTGAGTGTTATATTACACAAAAAAGAGACATTCTTTGAAAGTCTCCTTTGAAAGTGGCAGTATTCAAAGTTTCCAAACTTTGCACATATGCATGCTAGAGAGGAAAAGGTACTGGTTTCTCTGTTTATACCATGAAATTAAAAAAAAAAATCGCAGGTATATCATGGAACATTGTAACACAAAAATTAATAATAAAAATTAAAAATGGCTAACAATTATTCAATGTTTATGTGCTGGGCACTATTCTAAGTGATCTCCATTTATTACATAACTTAGTCTTCACAATCACCCTATGAGAGAGGTACTATTATTATCCTCATTTATGGATAAAGAAACTGAGACACAAGTTCAGAAAAATTCGAATGTGTGTAGTTGAGGCAATTTCAATACTAAATAAAGAAGCTGTAAGAAGGAAGGAAACAAAATAAACAAACACACATGCAGCTGCGTGTGCGTCATACCCCACCCCCCACAGCAGAGAAAATAGGAAGAGAATAAAGAAATTTATGTGATTTTTAGATCTAACAGTTTGAATTCACACAGAAAAGCTAATGTTGTAGGGATTTAGTTGCTTTTTCAGACCAAGTTCTGGTAAAATGAGAATTCATGTAAAGTGTTAGGCAAAGAGAAGAAATGTTTAATGATATTCCCTATTATTATCATTGTACTTATGCCAAATGACCTGTCATCTCTGAGATTACTGAAGATAAGAAAAACCAAGTCAGTTAAAAAAAGGTAAACAAATAATATTTTAACATGACTTGAAAGTTGGCACTAAGATTTATCTATCTTTGAATAATTTAAATCTCCGCATTTAGAATATCCTAGTGAGTAATCTTTAGACATCTGTGGAGAACAGATGCAATGAACCAACCTGATACTCATGATACTGTACACTATTAATAGACAGCTAGCCAGGTAGCTTATTTCAAAAGTAAAACAAGGTCGAAGTCTGACTGAGAGAATGAAGGAGTGGGTGTTGAATGATAAAATAAGAAGCTGTCTGTTACTCTGTAGTTTTTGATCATGGGAGTGCAATGACAAATGGGGTATTTAAAAATCTGTAAGACAGTTGTTACATAGCATTCCTTTTTTTTTTTAAAGATTTCATTTATTTTAGAAAGAGAGGGAGAGGGAGAGCGTGTTGCCTGTGTGCAAGCAGGGGGTGGAGGCACATAGGGAGAGGGAGAGAGAGAATCTTCAAGCAGACTCCCCACTGAGCATGAAGTTTCACAGAGGCTGCATTTTACAACCCTGAGATCACACTGGAGCTGAAATCAGGAGCTGGACACTCAACCAACTGAGCCACCCAGGTGCCCCAACACAGCATTCCTTCTTAAACTAACGTCTCATGCATGAAATGAATCCTTTATGGCTGATGACACTACTTATTCCTAAGTACATAGAAAGGTATGTTAACACCATGGGAGGTTTTTTATCTTTTTTTGGGGGGGGGTACATGATATGGATAGTGACCAAACCAAGAGATAAATGTATACAGGTGAAACAAAACAAAACAAGGGGCACCTGGGTGGCTCAGTGGGTTAAGCCTGTGCCTTCAACTCAGGTCATGATCTCAGGGTTCTGGGATCGAGCCCCATGTTGGGCTCTCTGCTCAGCAGGAAGCCTGCTTCCCCCCCCTCTCTCTGCCTACCTGTGATCTCTGTCAGTCAAATAAATAAATAAAATCTTTAAAAAACAGAACAAAAGAAACAAAAAAAGGGAAATGGAGAAAAGATGGGCAACTCAAACCACAATCTGCAGCAGGTATGCAGGAAAGGAGGGACCAGATGTACAGTCAAAGAACCAAAAATGGATGAAGAACCATTTCTGACCATGGCCCTTTATTACCCATGGAACCCACCTTGCTGAGAAGAGCAAAGAAAGGAAAAGGTAAATGGTAAATATATAATAGACAGTCCAAGGTAGTCACTCTTATCTTGATTCTTTGGATTGAAGTATCCTTATGAGGATGAATATATTTCTCTCATTGCAAAAAAGGGGTATATAGACTTTTACCTCATATTAAGAACTACCACCAATATATTTCTGTTTGCCCTCCAGGAAACTACTCAAGAATTACTTGCTAGTTTTGCTGAAGGAGTATCTGATATTTAGAGGGATTTCCTTTTCTTTTTCTTTTTTTAAAAGATTTTATTTATTTATTTAAAAGAAAGCGATTAAACAGGGAGAGGGGCAAAGGCAGAAGGAGATGCAGACTTCCCGCTGAGCAGGGAGCCCAATGCAGGACTCAATCCAGAATGGAAGGATCATCACCTGAGTGGAAGGCAGAATCTTAACCAACTGAGCCACCCAGGTGCCCCTAAGAGGAATTCCTTAAATTTTTTTTTCTAAAGATAATTACGTAGGGTTTGTTTTCTTTTTAAATTTTCTTGTCTATTTATCTATTATCCTGGGCAAGTTTTTTCCTTCCTTCCCTTTCCCAATCTTCACTTGTCTACCATCTAATCTTTGCTACCATTCTGTGATTTCTAACATTATTTCTCTAGTCTCTATTTCCACTTTCTGGGTTATCTTACTTCATTCACATTTCAGAACTTCTGAAGTTTTGAATTTGCTTTCTCCCCTCCAGAATTCTATGTAAGACTACTGCCCTAAAAAGACTCAAAAGGTTAATTTCCTCTAAGGTTTTGTAAAAACACATCTGATAGAAACAAGGAAAAAGAAGTGTCAAATAGGAATGATTCAGAATTGCATGGAAAAAAATACACTGGTTTCCTAATGGAATAATACACTGGTTTCCTCGAATCTGCTGCTTGAATCTTCCATCCCTAAAAAACCATCTGAACTAGTATCTTAAATAAAAATTGTAAGCTGCTTTTTTCTTTTCCCTATAACTTGCAACATTCAACTTCATGCTATAGAAAATTGGCTGCTATGGTGTAACAACAAATAATACCTTTTTAAAGCAAACAGCTACACCATATGTGGCTTTTTAAAATAGTGCCAATTTCATTTTACAAAACTGATAACTGTACATATAGCTAAATAAAGATTTAGAAATGAATTTCTGTAGACAAGCTAGCAATGAATGTTTACTTATAAAGGGAACAAATTTATAAAAGGTTCTTAAGAACAAGATTTTATCTGATATTGATTTAAATCCCCTAGAGGGGAGAGTGGGATGAACACATATATGTGTTCAGTAAACAATGAACTGGGAAAATACAGAATATTTACATTTGAAAAAGAGGTCATATATAACACAATTAAAAGTGACAACCACCTGAGAACTTCTGATGTTTCAACAGTTATGATTAAGTGACTTTTACTGTGGGGTGGGGGGGATGGAGAAGGGGTGGGGGTGGAGGGTACGGGGGGTGGGTAGGAGTGAATAATTGCCTGATATATAAAGTTTATAAAGAAATGTGTTATTTTGGGAGTGTCTGGGTAGCTTAGTTGGTTAAGCGTCTGCCTTTGGCTCAGGTCATGATCCTAGGGTCCTGGAATGGAGCCCCATGTCTCATGGCAGGCTCCTGTTCAGTGGGGAGCCTGCTTTTCCCTCTCCCTCTTCTGCTCCCCCTGCTTGTGTTCTCACTCTCTCTCTCAAATAAATAAATGAAATCTAAAAAAAAAAAAAAAAGAAAAGAAATCTGTTGTTATTCAAATTTTGCTGTAAGGCAGTTTTCAAAGTCTTGTAACTAATATTTTAGACAGTAGAGATTATAAATCTCAAACACTAACTGCAGAGTTGGGATTAAGAATATTTCATAGACCCTTCAGATTAGAAAATAGAACTGACAGACATCCTAGAAGTACAACACATAATCCTACATTGTATCTACTTCAAATAAATAGTAGAAAGAATTTAAAAATTTGAGATTTCTGAGTAAAAGTGACTAACAAACTCTTTCCCCCCACACCATAAGAATATTCATGTACTTCTGTCCTAACAATATTAGGATAACTTACTTTTCTTCAAAGGCCTGAATCAGTCAGTTTTTCATGACTTTTCTCTTTTTTGGGTCAGAATTATTTAGTGATACACAGATTAAAGGCCAAAGGCAACAACCTCTTGTTTGTTTTTTTTTCACTGACCGTAAGAATCAATTCATGAAAGATGTTAAGAATAGAAGATACAAGAACAAACCAAATATTTTATCCAAATACTAATTATTAGTACTTTTCCACACTCAAAAATTTTTGAGTTGAATCTTCAGTTTGATATTACAGTGCAGGAATAGTATTTTCTTGAACACTGCTGATTGTCAAAATACACATTTGCTTACTTTATACCTAGCTTAGTGGAAGAACAAGATACAGTTATTTGTAGATACTATTGGTATAAGATACTGTTTGTTATAGAGTTATTGAGCTTTTCTTCCTCTGTAATAGTAACTGATAAAGGTAACAATGGGGCTCCTTTTCAACAATCTGTCTTAAAGATATGGTCCATAGTGATAATGCAATTTCACTGAAGTAATCTCCTAAATTAAGTTTTATATACTGAGATGTTTTTGAATATTTTTAAGAGCAAACATAATGCTGTTACCCTGATTTATATTCTTATAGACATATAATATATATTACATATGTAAATATTGGCATATATTATATTTTAAAATGTAAGACTATATTATATATGATATTTATAAATAAATTATAATATATATCACATTTAGTGTATTGCTATAAATGTGATATTTCTCTAAATTCAAGTTCCATATATGTAACAGATTATGAAGCTTAGGACATGGTTGGTAGATCAAACTTGTTTTTTCCACACTTCAAAGTTCTGCCATCCTTCATCTTGATAACTTGACATTTTCTTTTACCTATGGAAATGCTATTCATCTTTAATGGATAGTTCTTTTATGAAGCATTCCCCAGCCACTTCCAGTCATAGTACTCAATCCTTTTTTCTAAACTTCTTTACATTTAATCTTACCCTTTTGTGTGTATATTTCTTTTTTCTTACCTAGACAGAGGGGAATCTGAGGGCAAGGCATGTGGGAGATTCTTTGCAATCTCTGTGATATCCAGCACTGCCACACATCTAATAGGGCTTGGATATATATTTAATGAGTGAATGAGTAAAGAGTAATTTTCTGTAAAAATCTTTCAGCGATCAAATGCTTGTGTTTCCTCTTCAATCCCCAAATAGGCAGTAGGAGTAAGTGTGGAAGAAGAAAAGAAAAGTTTTCTCTGAATAAATTTACTGCTTTTCTATTTGATTTGTATTTAAATTTTAATTTAATTTGGAAATTTTAGGATGTTTAATCCCAGAAATATGCTTGACATGATCAGACAGCAATTTTCGGTATTGGTTACAATCAACTCTTTTAAATAGTTACCAGTCCTCCTATAGGCCCCCAATACTTGCTCAAATATAACTCAACTCACTTGTCAGCATTTATACAAGTAAATATAACCAAGTAGGTCAGAATTTTTTTCTGAGAAGATGTATTAATGAATATGTCATGCATTTTAACCCTTTCTTCTTTGTCAAGAATTTCAAAATAATCAATTCTAAAAAAATAAACCAAGAAGATATTTATTAATGCCTATGGTCTAAACAGATCTATGTTAGGTTCTAGGGAAGATACAAAAGTATAAATATTGTTTAGTTCTTAGGAATGTTCGCTGCCAATTATAAAAAAAGTTTTGGTTTAGAACAAAGAACAAAAAGGATAAACTTTCACTTTTCAGTAGATATCTGTTAACTACTACCTTCAAAGGACTGTGTGGAACTGAAGAGAATGGGGCTAATGGATGGGAGAAGAAGCTAAAATGTACAAGTTAGGTCCTGACCCTCAGATGCCTGACCATCTAGCAGAGAAAGAAGAGAATCATACAGATAACTACGAAGAAATGTCACATGTGAGGACACAAGGCTCTAGGGTTCAGATCAGAACAGATAGTACCTGGTTGGGAAAAATCCCAGGAAGTATCAGAAGTAGGTATAGACTGAATTATGAAGGACTGGGATAAGGAGAGTTTGATGACTACCTTTTTTTCTCCTTCCCTGAAATTGTTCACCAAGAAGAAGATAGGTAACTTCAAATATGTCTACATCAAAAATTCTTTCTATGTCATGACATACTGACCTGCAGTTACTGACTTTATATATTCTCAGCTGATAGCAATGATTGTGCACAAAAGCTTAGATCTTCAGAAAAAATATACAGTGATATTAATGCATCCTGCAAGAAATGTGGAGCATGGACATGAGAGAAATGTATGAGTAGACACTACCTCCTCAATTTCTCTATCTCTTCATTCTCCTTATTACAACTCTAGGCACTCATCATCACTAGACGAAATTATTACAATAGCCTCCTTCATAACACTTTCTCTTTGCTCTCCTTCCTTCCACCATGCACCGGATCACTTCAAGGGTAATCTGTCTAGCATGCAAACACATCAACTGTCTATTGCCTGTAGGATAAATCCCTTAAGGTGGCAACATCTGTCTATCCCTGTTGGATGTACCACACAGCCCTGAAAAGGTCACACACTTGCAGTCCTCTGTGTACACTATTCTTTTTGTTAGAAATACAGATTTTTTTGGGGGGGGGGGGAGGTACTGCTACCATCCTTCAAGTGCTCCTTCTCCAATGTTTCCACTGTATTGTTATCCTTAGTAGAGTTACTGGTATGTCTGTCCAAGCTCCATAAAGGCCAGGGCTGGGTCCCACCCTTTTTTTTGGGGGGGGGGTGTCTCTTTTATTCCAGAGTGGATACTAACCCCCATCTTTATCTTTTAATTGTCTTGAAATCCTACCGTTAAAATCAATTCATGGATTTAGACATATAAACCAAAAAACCACCACCACTAAAACAAAACAAAAAACAACTAAAGAAAATATGGCTTATCCAAGCAATAATGTAGCAAATTAAGAAAAAAAATCACTCCTTGGAGTAGACAGAAGTGAACTCTAACAGATGGCAGTGTGAAGAGAAAGTCTTCAACTCTATTCAATTATATTAAATTTTATTTCTTTTGTTAACAAGGAGAATGATAGAATTTTTAACAAACCTCTAGAAAGGATTATTAAACAGAAGATTTGCTAGTACTTAGAAAATGATGTGGTAATCAATGTGAATAAGCATGGATATACCAAAACCAAACTATGCCATAGGTCACTCCATTTCCTTTTCAGTATGACTATTAAATTCCAGATTAAGGGAAGACATATTTGAACTCCAGCATGGTTTATGATGAACTCTATTAAAAGTCATTAAAAAGTCTTATGAAGTCAAGGCATAAACTGAGGGTCATATGCAGATTCTCTTTGAATGCTGGCGCTGTGCCAACCAGTTATATCTCTAAGGTGATTGCATCATTCTTTGTTTACCCCCATTAACAACTTCTTCCTATTCTGCTCAGGCATATACACAATCAAAACTCTTGGAAGTCTTCTTCCTTTATCACTGTCAATGGCGCTGGCCCAGTGCTAAAATAGACACAGCAGACTAACAGTCATAAATTTGACTTTGATGTATGTGGGGAAGTATTATTTATGACCAATGAGATTGTAACAAAAGTAGGGCCCAAAAGCAAACTGCACTATGGGAAACCTCACTTTGATTGTCTCCTTGGGGGCAAGAGAGAATCCCAGGCTGGGTGATAACTCAGTTTAGTAGATGTGCAATAAGCTCAAGAAGCAAATTTTAGCAGGGCGCCTGGGTGGCTCAGTGGGTTAAGCCGCTGCCTTCGGCTCAGGTCATGATCTCAGGGTCCTGGGATCGAGTCCCGCATCAGGCTCTCTGCTCAGCAGGGAGCCTGCTTCCTCCTCTCTCTCTCTCTGCCTTCCTCTCTGCCTACTTGTGATCTCTCTCTGTCAAATAAATAAAAAAAAAAAAAGAAGAAGAAGCAAATTTTAGCAGATTTTGCCATACAACCAAATAAATTAAATAGGCACAAAAAAGTTCTTCAGTGGGATAATGTGTGATCAGTCCTGTGTTTGTCAACACTTTATCAATGACTTAAATGGAGATATAAAAGACATGTTTATCCAAGCTGCAGGTAATATGAAGCTGGATTGTTTACACACAAGTTAGAAACTAAGAATAAAAAGATTTAAAGAGGTCAAACTATATGTTAAAAGAAATAATACAAAGGTATCAAGAAAAAAAGAACAAGGTATATTTAGGCTCAATGCTTACAATCTTCATACGACAGAGGAGACCTGGCCTAAATGTAGCAATACAATGCTTTTTGAATAGAAACTACTGGAAAAATGTATATAAAGAAAAGTACACAGATCATCAATATACAGCCTGATGAGTTTTTAAAAAGTCAACAAGCTCAGGGGCGCCTAGGTTGCTCAGTGGTTATGCCTCTGTCTTCCGCTCTGGTCATGATCTCCGGGTGCTGGGATCAAGCCCCACACTGGGCTCTCTGCTCAGCAGGGAGCCTACTTCCCCATCTCTCTGCCTGCCTCTCTGTCTACTTGTGATTTCTCCTTCTCTCTGTCAAACAAATAAATAAAATTAAAAAAAAAAAAAAGTCAACAAGCTCAGGTAACAAACACTGAGAACAAGATATAGAATATTGCCAGAACCTCAGAAATCTTACTTGTTTCTTCCCAATCCCAACTATCCTCCCAAATGTAACCATAATTCTGACTTTGACTTCTACATAATAGTTCTGTTTTGTAACTTACATAAATGGAATCATATAGTATATAAGTGGAATCATAGAGTATATGCTCTTTTGTATCTTCTTTTAATATGTTTATAAGATTCATATGTATTGTTCATTGTTCTATTTTTAATTTCACAAATATATATTCCACTGTATGAATACACTATAATTTATTCATTCTATTACCCACAAACTCTTCCTCAGGAATCTTGTGTTTAAATACAGTTTAAGAAGTGATAGTTGTGCAGTGTGACATAGTGGCAGCAAAGACAGAGTTTACATACTTTCTTTGCCTAAGTATGCCTTGGGAAAACAAGATCATGCATTGAACTGGCTTTCATGATATGACTTCAAATTCTGATGCTCTAAAAATGGCACAGAAAAGTGAGTATGTTCATACTACATTACTGAAGGTGGATATCTATAGGGAAAAGTACTTAGTTCTTAAATTATAGTATTTTCCTGTTTTGCAAAAATTGGCCTGTATACTTAGCCTTATTTGAACCTGCATTTAAAGATGCAAATTATTTGCTTGTAATTTTTGTTGACAGATGGTCTGCATAAAACATAGCCTCAATACTTTATAAAATCAAGAATATACTATTTCAAACAAGATGAAAATAAAAACTCAAGTTTTTTCTTTTTTTCAAAGATTTTATTTATTTATTTGACAGACAGAGATCCAAGTAGGCAGAGAGGCAGGAAGAGAGAGGAGGAAGCAGGCTCCCTACTGAGCAAAGAACCCAATGCGGGGCTTGATCCCAGGACCCTGAGATTATGACCTGACTGAGATCAGGACCTGAACTGAAGGCAGAGGCATTAATCCACTGAGCCACCCAGGTGCCCATCAAGTTTTTTCTTTAACAAAGATTAATTTCTTGCCATTAAATTTCATGCCAATATACGCAGCACTTAATTTTAAGCATTTTAAGATAAACTGTATTACAAATATTCTGTATCTACAAATATTCACTGTTTTAACAAAAATGTATTACTTTTTACTGGGTCTACTATATGTCCTTATGATAAACATCTTCGTAAAAAAGGACAACCCTAGGGGGACATAGGTGGCACAATTAGTTGAGCATCTAACTTGGTTTTGGCTGAAGTCATGATCTCAGGATTGTGAGATGAGCCCCACATCAGGCTCCCTGAGGCAGTCTGCTTGAGATTCTCTTTCCCTCCTTCTCTACCCCCCCCTGCTCGTTCTCTCTCTCTAAAAAAATAAATAAATAAACCTAAAAAAAAAATGACCCTACCCTCTAGGTATATCTAATTCTGTGGGAGTGAATGAGAGCATGTGTGCACATACATGTACACACGTACACACACACACAGTCTCTCTCTTGCTCATTTTGAACTTTTCAATATGACACACCAACAAAGAAGAAACAAGATTTCAGAAGTGTTAAAGATATGAGAAAATAAATGTGTATTCACTTGCTTCATCAAATCTACTATTTGTTAGGTACTACAAGATCTTTGTTCTCATAGAGCTTAGAGTCTAGTGTGGTAGGTAGAAAATAAACTAACCAACAAAAAGTAAAAATGTCAGACTTTGAAAAGTTTCATCAAAGAAATGATCTGATGTGATAGAAAACAACCAGTGTGGAACTATCTATATAAGGTGGTCAGAAAATACACCTCTCATTAGATAATATTAAAGATGAGCTCTAAAGAATGAGGTGTTGGCCACGTGAAGAATTGTATCAAACACATCCCAGGCAAAGGGATTGGAAAAATCCTAAGGTACTTAAGATAAAAAGGAGACCAAAGAGAGGTGCAGTGTGGTGAGCCTGGTGGAGAGACCATGAGGGATTTGTAGGTCATAAGAAGTTTGGATTTTACTCTAGGTGCAGTGGGAAGTCACTAAAGATTTTAAATGGGCAGTGGCCAATCACTGACAGTGCAAAAATGAGGGCAATGTTGGAGACAGTTAAACATCCTCTTTATATAGGTATAGGTGCTAAATTCCAGAGTTTAGTGTCATCAAATTTCCATGGTTGGAAAGTAGAGCATAGGTAACTATAAGGTTTCTTTTTAATAAGAAAAAGGCTAACCTTCAGACACATGAAAAAGTGTTATTCTTACTCATAATAAGACAAATGCATATAGTTAAACACTCTTTCCTATTAGATTGTTAAAAGTCAAATATTCAGTATGCCACATAGCACTTGTGAGGAAATAGGAAAAAGGCAGGTACATACATGTAAGCTTGGAGTACAGTTTGATACAACTTCTTTGAAAACAGAGCTGGGAAAAACCTATTAAAACTGGAGAGGCATATAGCCTTTTCCCCTAGCAATCCAGTTTTAGGAAATTACCCATCACACAAATTCACTAAGACAGTATCTACAAATATTCTCAGTGAAGCACTACTTACAATGGCAAAAGATTGGAAATCATCTATACATCCATTGTCAGAAGACTGGTTCAATGATTATGTTATATTCATCCAATAAAATGCTATATAATTACAATGAAGCTGATCTACACATACAAATACAAGACAATCTTGAAGATGATAAACGAAAAGAGCAACTGTAGAAAAAAGAATGGTTTTGGAGGGGAATTAAAATGCCAGGCAATAAGAAGGAAGACTTAATTTTACTGTATATCTTTTGTGTTGTTTGAATTTTTTACTCTGTGTGTGTGTATATATTTATATAACACCTATTTAAAACTATTTAAAAATAAAATAGTCTGGAGGTGCCTATGTGGCTCAGTAGGTTAAGTTTCTGGCTTTGGCTCAGGTCATGATCTCAGGGTCCTGGGATCAAGCCCTGTGTCAGGCTCCCTGCACAACAGGGGGTCTTCTTCTCCCTCTCCCTTTGCCCCCTCTCAAATAAATAGATAAATAAATCTTTAAAAATAAATGTCTGAAGAGGGAAGTTTAGATTGATATAGGCCTACCTCAAAAAAGAAAAATCTCAATTAAAAAAATCTAACCTTACATGCAAAGGAATTTGTAAAAGAAAACAAAGCTCAAAGTTAGTAGAAGGAAATAATAAAGATCAAATCAGAGATAAAAGAAACAGAATTTAAAAAAATAGAAAAGATTAATGAAACTAAGAGCAAGTTCTTTGAAAAGAGAAATGAATAAATCTTTACCCAGATTAATCAAGGAAAAAAAGAGAGAACTCAAAGTGAGAAATAGAAGAGAAGTTATAACCAACACCACAGAAATACACAGGATTATAAGACTTCTACAAAAAAAAAAAAAAAATCACACACCAACAAAGTGGATGAACTAGAAGAAATGCATAAATTCCTAGAAATATGCATCTTCTAAGACTAAATCAGAAACAAATAGAAAATCTGAACAGACTGATAACTAATGACAAAATTGAACTGGTAATCATAAAAACAAAAGTCCAGGACCATATGGATTCACAGGTAAATTTTATCAAACACTTAAAAAAAGTTAATACTTATATCTCACAAACTATTCCAAAAAATAGAAGATGAAGGACTGTTTCCCAATTCATCCCATGAAGCCAGTATTATTTTGATACTAATACTAAATAAAGACAGTACAAAAAATTTAAAATTATAGACGAAGATTCCTGATGAACACAGACACAAAAGTCCTCAACAAAATATGAGCAAACCAAATTTAACAATACTTTAAAAGGATCATTCACCATGGTTAAGTGGGATCTATTCCAGGGATGTAAGGATGCTTCAACATTCACAAATCAATCAATGTGATATACCACATTAACAAAATGAAGGATAAAAATCACATGGTCATCTGACTAGATGCAGAAAAAGTATTGGACATAATTTAACATCCATTCATGATAAAAACTTTCAAGAAAATGAGTATAGAGGGAACATAGCTCAACATAATGAAGGTAATCTATGATAAACCAGAACTACCATCATACTCAATAGTTAAAAGCTTTATTAAAGCTCTACGAGTAGGAAAAAGACAAGGATGTTCACTCTTACCACTTTTATTCAACATAGTACTGGAAGTCCTAGCTATAGTCATCAGACAAAAAAAAAAAAAAAAGAAAAAAAAAAAAAGAAATTAAAGGCATCTATATCGTTAAGGAAGTAAAACTGTCACTATTCGCAGATGTCGTGAAACTATATATAGAAAACTCTAAGGACTTTGCCAGAAAACTATTAGAACTAATAAATGAATTCAGTAAAATACAAAGTTAATATACAGAAATCTGTTTAATTTCTGTACACTAATAACAAAGCAGCAGAAAGAGATAGTAAGAAAAATAATCCCATTTATAATCGCATCAAAAAAATAAAATACCTAAGAAAAAGTTTAACCAAGAAGGTGAAAAACTTGTACTCTGAAAATAATAAGACACTGATAAAAGAAACTGAAGATGACACAAATAAATGGAACAGATACATCATGACTGTGGGTTGAAAAGAATACTGCTAAAATGTCCCTACTGCCCAAAGCAATCTACAGATTCAATGCAATCCCTATCAAAAAATACCAATAGTAATTTTTACAGACTAGAAAAAATTCTAAAATTTATATGGAACCACAAAAGTCCCTGAACAATCAAAGCAATCTTGAGAAAAAAGAACAAAGATGGAGGTAACACAATCCCAGACTTTAAGATATACTATAAAGCTATAGTAATCAAAATGTTATAGTACAAAAATAGACATATGTATCAATGGAAGAAGACAGAAAGCCCTGAAATAAACCCATGCTTATACAGTCAACTAATCTACAACAAAGAAGGGAAGAATATAGAATGAGGAAAAGAAAGTCTCTTCAACAAATGGTGCTGGGAAAACTGGACAGCTACATACAAAAGAATGAAACTCGGCCACTTTCTTATACCATACACAAAAATAAACTCAGAATGGATTAAAGACCTAAATGTGACACCTGAAATCACAAAAATGCTAACAGAAAACAAGCAATAAGCTCTTGGATGTTGGCCTTAGCAACTTATTTATGGATATGCTTCTAAAAGTAAGGGAAACAAATGCAAAAATATATTACTATACACTGGGACTATTCCAAAAAATATATTACTATATACTGGGACTATTCCAAAATAAAAAGCTTTTGCACATGAAGGAAACCATCAACAAAACAACAAAAAAGAAACCTAGGGGCGCCTGGGTGGCTCAGTGGGTTAAAGCCTCTGCCTTCGGCTCAGGTCATTATCCCAGGGTCCTGGGATCAAGCCCCGCATCGGGCTCTCTGCTCCACAAGAAGCCTGCTTCCTCCCCCCTCTCTCTCTCTGCTTGCCTCTCTGCCTACTTGTGATTTCTCTCTCTTTGTCAAATAAATAAAATCTTAAAAAAAAAAAGAAACCTATGAAATGGAAGAAGATATTTTCAAATTATATACTCAATAAAGGGTTAATACCCAAAATATATAAAGAACTCCTACAACTCAACACCAAAAACACAAATGACCTGATTAAAAAAATGGGCAGAAGACCTGAATAGACATTTTTTCAAAGAAGACATACACATGGCTAATAGACACATGAAAAGATGCTTGACATCACTCATCATCAAAAAATGCACATCAAAACCAGAATGAGCTATCACACTAGTAAGAATGGCTTCTAACAAAAAGATAAAAAAATGTGTTGCCGAGGATGTGGAGAAAAGGGAATTCAGGTTCATACACTTTTGTGGAAATAAAAACTGATGTAAGCACTGTGGGAAACAGTATGGAGGTTTTTCAAAAAATTAAAATAGGAATATCAATATGACCCAGTAATTCTACTACTAAGTATTTATCCAAAGAAAATGAAAACACTAATTCAAAAAGATATATGCACCACTATGTCTACTGCAGCATTATTTACAATAGCCAAGTTATGGAGTCAACCCATCGACACATGAATGGATAATGAGATATATATATTGACATAGTTATATGTATGTATAGATCTTCATATATAATGGAATATTACTCAGCCATTAAAAAGAATGAAATCTTGCCATTTGTGATAACGTGAATGGGGTATTACATAAGGGTATTACAGTAACCTAGGGGTATTACAGTAAAGTGAGATAAGTTAGACTGAGAAAGACAACTGCCATATGACATCACTTATATGTGAAATCTTAAAAACAAAGCAAATTAATGAGTGAACTCTTAAGTACAGAAAAAAAACTGGTGGTTGCCAGAGGGGTGGAGAGTGGGCAGATGAGCAAAATCTGCAAAGGGGATTAAGAGGTAAAAACTTCCACTCATAAAATAAATAAGTCAGCGGGATGAAAGATACAGCATAGAGAATATAGTCAATAACACTGTGGTATCTTTGTATAGATACAGATAGTGACTACACTTATGGTGAGCATTTTGTAATATATATAAATGTTGAATTACTATGGTGTACACCCGACACTAATATTGTAATGTCAAGTGTAATTCAATTAAAAAAAAGAAACAGTTGGTTTTAAAAGCAAACTACTATGGAAGAGAGATGTTTTAAAGTGAGAAAGGCAGAATAAATGTGGAAATGAAGAAAACAGCTGCAAAAATTTGAAATAAACATATTGCTTTATGTATTATTTCCTTGTATTAACTATTGTTTTATATAATCTATACAGATAGAGTTTAAAATAAATTAGTGGCCATGTGTAGGAGAAATAAAAATATATAATATACCACACATATATACTTTTATATTTGCAGATGACAAAGCAAAAAACCTTATTTAACCTAATTCTCTAAAAAACAAAAGAAAAATGGACGTTTCCCATCAATTACAGAAAAGACTATAAGGGGCCTTCTAAAGTATGGCTGTTGGCGATAAACCAATTGCTGATTTTTTTAGCAAAGATCGCTTCACTATAAAGGGCTGGGGCAGCTAGAATGGAAATCAGGAGGCCAGGAGTTCTAATCCTGACCCTGGCACTTATTAGCTATGTGATCCTAATTACAGTACTTAACAGTTTCAGTTTCCTTGATAATGAAACCTACCTCTCAAAGTGAGAGGATTAAGTGAGATAATGAATGTAAAATTACAGTATAATGTTTGCATAAAATACTAGGCACTAAAAAAATACAGTAATGTCTAATACACAGCTCTCCATAACGACCAAAATGTCAGCAGAATTTGAAGCTGAAACAAAAGGCTCAAGGAGAGCTGGAAGAAGGTCATTTAATCCATTCCCTTGCAGAGTAATTATTTTGATTTATTTTAGTCCTTATTTAGGCACTTGTGGGAAGAGTAATTTATTTGACTTGGTATAATTGTTCATGCTTTTATGATTTATTAACAGATGAGTCTTTTTAAAATAAGAATGTGATATTTTGTGAGGCATTATTATGTACTCTTGCATGGAGAATAACCTCCAATCCCCAAACACCGAGCACATAATGAAAAAGAGAAAATGTGAGTTTTGTTAATCTATTCAATTAACAGTCTTTCCTTTGGGGAGCCCATTCTGGAAATTTTTAGCTCCAAAAACTCAGTTTTGGTTTAAAATTGCATATTTCTGTGGGTGAGGTCATTTATTCTAGAGTTTTAATCCCCAAACCTGTATCTTTAGTTCACATCACTCACTTGAATTCCAGACCTGTAAAGCATCCTAATGAACATTTCCCACCCAAATGTCCTGTAGGTTCCTCATAAGAAACATGTCCCTGCCACCCTTTCTGGCCTTGGTTACTCAGAGTAGAAACTGAAGAATTGTCATAGATGTCTCTAAATAGTTACCAGTCGATACCAATACTACTGCTAAAATAGGACTTCTCTAAACAAACAAACAAACAAAAAGCAGAATCAGACTTATGATACAGAAAACAAACTGATGGATGGCAGAAGGAAGAGGTATAAGAGATAGGCAAGATGGGTGAAGGGGAGTTCAAGACACAGTCTTCCAGTTATGAAATGAATAAGCCACGGGAATAAAGGCACAGCACAGGGAATGTAAGAGCATTGTATGGTGACAGATGGCAGCTACACTTTTGGTAAGCATAGTCTCATGTATAAAGAAGCTGAATTACTATATTGTATACCTGAAACTAACATAATATTGTGTGTCAACTACACTCAATTAAAACAAAAACAAAAACTCTGTTTCTCAACCACGGGTGATCTCCCAAGGGTCTCCAGAGGACATATGACAATATCTGGAGACATTTCTGTTTGTCACAAACTGGGGGGCTGAGAGTGGAGGAGAAAGCCTATTCTTGGCACCAAGTGAGCAGAAGCCAGGGATGCAGCGATTCATCCTACTTTGCAAAGGATCTCCCTCCACAAGTGAATTATCTTGTCCAAAATATCAATCATGCTGAAACTGAGAAAACTTGTTCTATCATTTCTTGAATGTAAACTCTGCAAAAAGAGGCATTTCTGTATGTTCAGTATTTGGATGGATGCTGCATAGTACACACATATTTACTGAATAAAGGGATTAAAAAAAAGAATTCATATATCATTCCCCTTGTCTTTATCCCTGAAGCACAGTCTTCATTGTTTCTAGCATGGACTTGTATTAGCCCCTGCCTGTTCTCCTTGTCTACATGGTCCCTGGAGCTGTATCTTATTGATTTTTATATATCAAGGCCTAGAAAGCAGTAAGGGTTCAATAAATCTTTGCTTTATAAATTAACCTTAATATAGACATTTTAAATAGCAACTAATAAGAACTTACAGGAATCTTTGGCAAGTTTCTGCTAAACTACTGAAACCATAAGATAAATGTATCTGATTGCTTAGAATAGTTATACCTGTATGAATTAGTGTAGCTATCTGATGGTAGGTTTATTTTATTCACAATCTCGAACTTTTGTATGACTTCGTTCCTCCTCATTTTCTCCATGGGAAGACCTGCATAATACTTGCAAAGGCCAGCTGATAATATCTTTCCCTTAACTCAGTGACAAGCTATGATTACATGCTGACTCTGATCTTGGCCAACTGGGTACTGAGAACATTCCTTTCTTCCTGCCTAATTTTTCCTTGGACCTGTTTAAGCAAATCTCTAAGAGGCTGCTATCTTATCAAGAGATCCAGATCCAACTCTATGGAAAAAAAGAAAATCAAGGAAACTTGACCATTTGCCATAAAGGAGTTGATATTTGGCTGGTAGTCTTAAAAATTAACTCAGACCTCCTGGTTCTATGCAACCTTGAACACAACGGCATTACATATAGCTCTCTGAACAAATAATACCTCTAAATAAAGTAGAGACTATCACAATATTTTCTTACATGTAGAATACCATTTCTCCACCTCATTTCTTAAGTGGATGACAGAAAATAATTTTTTAAAAAAATTTACAGACACTTAATCAACACAAGCTGTCTGTTCTGTCTTAATCTGTTCTCCTCAAGGGGCTCTTTTCTACAAGGTTAAGAAAATTACAAATTTTAAGCATCTTCTGACTCATTTGTGCAGAAGTTTCTGTCTTCACAAGACTATTTCTTTAACATGGCCTTATTGTCCCTGAACTTTCTGCAACTCATGGTGTTTCTCTCAGAGTTCCTAGTATTCCCTGTTTTCTGGAATAATGGATCCCTGCCCTTTGATGTTTGGGATCCTGAAGATTTCATTTTGAAGACATCTGATCTTTTTCTCTTCGGAAAACCCTTGTGAGGGGAGAGCATTACTTATCTAAATCTGAAAACCTTTCTTTGGAGAATTCATGTCTCATTGATAAGTGAGTTGCTATCTTCCCTTGGCTGTGACAGCAAGAAAGCTCCTCAATTTCCAAACATCTGAGTGTCTCACTCTAATTTCCCTTATTCACTGGGCACCCTCCTCCCAAATAGAAAAACATCCTTTGTGAAGGAATTTAGTTCTGCCCATTTCTTTCAGTTAGTTATGCTGACAGTAATATCAATAAATACCAACTCCCACTCGGAGTGAGGTCACAGAGAAAGGAATTCCAGAGTATGAAGGAACTGCAAAATACTTGTTTGAGATCCCCTTTTCCACAGCAAGACTCTGATAGGGGTGTGTGAGTAGATCATCAGAGAGTCTGATTACATATCAACTCCAACTCCAAAGTTTGATCCAACCCAAATAGCTTAAGATGTCTTGGGCAATAAACATTTCAGGGAAAACAATGATAAACGAAAGGTCTTTCTCCAAAGTGTGGGGCTGCATTAGACTACAGAAAACTAGAGAGAGGGATCCTCATAAAATACGATGAAATTGAACTTCCTGTCACCCAAATGGCTGATTCCCTTTTAGCTTATTGGCATATTTAACTTGGTTTAGAACAAATAAAGTTGCTATTCCTTGCCTTGAAAACAAACAAAATCCAAACCTTCTTCTTAGTAATTTTTATTTTTATTTATTTTTTTAAAGATTTATTTATTTATTTATTTGACACAGAGAGAGAGATCACAAGTAGGCAGAGAGGCAGGCAGAGAGAGAGAGAGAGAGAGGAGGAAGCAGGCTCCCTGCTGAGCAGAGAGCCTGATGCGGGACTCGATCCCAGGACCCTGAGATCATGACCCGAGCCGAAGGCAGCGGCTTAACCCACTGAGCCACCCAGGCCCCCTCTTCTTAGTAATTTTTAAATTGGTGATGGTTGGGGGTGGTAGTTGGACACAAAAATGGATACAATGTGTATCGTTTTAAAAGTAGGAAGAAAATGCCCACTGTTATGATCTATTTTTATTCATCCCATTCTTTTGAAATTTCACACAACATTAAATTATAGCAGGGCATTTTGAAATGCCTTATTATGAAGGAGAATGGACTGAAAAAGAAAACTTACTAATGAGATACAAGTAATACTGTAGCCCAGTCATGACACTGAGGATACAACTGTGAGACTGATCTGTGAAATGGGAAGTAACCTCTCTTTCACTTAGGGCTAACAAAATCCAGAAACCAGTTATTTACTGTTCACCACAGAATAAATAGCTCAGTGTCTGTGAAGTAGGAATACTCTGGAGAAAAGGGCCAGGTGCCTTTGGAAAGAGGATTCTCACCAAAATGGGAAGATAGACACTTGAAATCTCCTCCTGACATTATTTCATCTCCCTTCCAATAAACCTGGTTTAGAGAATGATCTGATATAATTAACGTATATCAGAGTGTAAAATCTAAGTACAAGTGTTCCTTCTTCCCGGGACATGAGCAATTTAAATCGTCTCCACAATTGGGGAATGAAAGGGCCAGTTCAGAACTGGGTTTGGTTTCCAGTTTAGCTAACAAGCTTCTTTGTGACCCATGGACCACTTAACCTCCATGAGCCTCAGTCTTCTAGTCTACCAATGGGGATGATGGTAGTAATGAATACTGTCCTTATGGCAAAGTCGTATGGATTAAATTAATTCAACCTCTTTTTATTGAATGCCTACTGAATTGCCAGGCACTGTTATGGGTGCCAGGAATTTAGGAGTGACATTAAGATAGAAAAAGTCCCTGTACTCACAGAGTTTACACGCTAACTGAAGAAAAGGAAACATAATAAGCCCTTAGACAAAGAAATATATAACGTCAGGAAGGAGAAATGCTACAGAGAAAAATCAAGTATGGTGGTTGTGGTGGGGAATTTCACAGGGAGCAGAAGATGGTTGGGAGTTGTCATACCAGAGCTTCTCTGAAAAGGTAACATTTGAGCAGACACCGAAGGGAAAAATGGAATGACCTATGAGAATTTTAGGCAGAGGAAAACAATGAAAGCAGAAGGAAGAGCAAATGGAAGGGCTCTGAGGAAGGAATATGCTTAGAGTACTTGAGTCAAGAGTGACAGTGATTTTGTGAAAAATATACGTGAACAGGGTTTTGTGTGTTTTTATTCAGTGAACAGGGAATTGCTGAAAAGCTTTAGGCAAAGAATGAACATATCTGACTTACATTATAAAAGGACTATTTCGTATAGGGGTGTACACTGCAGGGGGCCAGAGTGTTTGTTACTAGGGAAGGGTAATGAGAAATGGTTAGAGTCTAGATTTATTTTGAATATTTATCTTGAGCCAGTGAACCTGGGTCTGGCTAGGCTGTGCATGTTTTTAACTTTAGCCACAAGAAAAATGGAATTCTCATTCATTGAGAGGGGAACCTGGAGGAGCTGGTTTGGCAGGAGTAGGATGGGGTTGCACAATCAATAGTTTGGTTTTGGACCAATTAAGTTTGAGGGGACTGTTGGGTGTTAAACTGGAGATGCCAAAAAGGCAACTGAATCTGTATGAAAGCACTTAATCCACAGCCAGGCCTCGTATGAACGTATGAACCCAGGTTAAACAAGGTAAGTCATGTTACTCCAAGACATGAGGCCAAGCCTCTCAACACCGAGGCCAGGGCAAATAAGTGAGAAACTGCACTTACACACATAAGCCATTGCTCTTTCTGAAAATCCTGAGACATATCAACTTTTGTCTTTGAGCAACAGCAGAAATATAAACAGCAGTAAAAACAAGTAAATAATAAAAACCTAATTCAAATAAAAAGTAGAACCCCTTGTTGAACTTTAGCTAAAGATCTCTCTCTGGCTTTTAAATGCTGAATATCACTGCTTCTTACAACTTTATTCATTATTAGCCTTAGCCTGTCAATTTAAGGTTAAAATCTAATGAGGATAATAAAGACTTTGAAAATCTGATGGAACTAAATTACTTATTTCATTGTCTGAAAGCAGTTTCCTATTTAATGACATTTCATTAGTAAGTAATTCATGGTTTGAATTTATAAAGAAATAAAACAAAACCATAAACCATAAAATATATTCTGAAGTGATCTTTAAGATTTATTTTTAAATATATTTGATAAAATTTGTAACGAAAAAACAAACTATATTAAAAAACCTTTTGGATATTAATAATAGAGATTTCTTTTTCTCACACAAATACTTCAACATATGTATGTACATTTTTAAACATTTTAGGCACAAATGTTATTATTCTCTTTGGAAAAATACCTACTGGCAGTTACCATCTTGCCATTACCAAAGACAATAATGTTTTCCAGTAATAGATATGAACACTGAGAGTATGTTTGTCTTGTGCAGGGGTTGCCTGAAACACTAAAATAACAAACATATTGCATTTCCTACCTAACTACCTAACTACGCTTAAATCTGATTTCCTACCTAACTACGCTTAAATCTGTTTAAAATGCCCACTTATTGGGCACGTGGGTGGCTCAGTCAGTTAAGTGTCTGCCTTGGCTCAGGTCATGATCCCGGGGTCCTGGGATTAAGCCCCACATTGGGCTCTCCACTCAGCAGGGAGCCTGCTTCTCCCTCTCTCTATACCCCCTCTCCCAGCTCCTGCACATGATCTCTCTTCTTTCTCCCCCTCTTTGGCTCAAATAAATGGATAAAATCTTAAATAAAATTATCACTTACTTGTTTATAAAATATCCAGATCTACAGGGAGACAGAAAAAGCTGAATTATGAATAGGCAACCTCTATGCATTTCTACTGTAAAAATAAAGATCTACCTGTTACCTAATGTGACTTAAGTTTGTATGCACATCATTAGAATCTCTGAGACACAAAATATCATAGGGTATCACCATATTTTCAAAGTGCTTTTAGTAGAAAAAATAACATAGAAATAAAACATATTCTATTGTTTTGCTTCTGATTTTTTCAAGTATGCTTCTTAATTTCATTTGGTGTATAACTTTCACGAAAAAAACAGTTTCGTATTATTCACAAAAAGAGAAATAATTCGGAAAATGGTATATGTGAAACCTTCCACATCTCATTGGTAGTCAAATCAATAAAAATTAAAGCAACCATGAAATATTACTTTTCATCTACTGGGTTGGCAAAGATTAACAAGGACTACGAATCCTCAGAGCTGAGCAGAGTGAAGGGAAGTACCGTACTATCACTATGTTGATGGCCATGATGTCAATGGATACAATTTTTCTGGAGGGCACTTTATCAACTTTTAACAAAACTCTACAAATATGTATAAACCCATCTACCCACAGAAGTTCCATGCCAACAAATTTAGCCTCAGGAAATAATTATGTAAGTATACAAAATATGTAATTAAAAGGATGTTCATCACATCACTGATTATAACAGAAATCTTGGCAAATCTTATGTCCAAGAACAGGAAATTAAATTTGGTATATATATATACAATGGAATACTGTGGAGACTCAATCATTCTAATGCAGTTATATGTTTATTAGAAAATAAAGAGCGTTGGGTGAAAATAGAATATTACATAAAAAGTAATTCTAAAACCAGGGGGACTATGGCTCAATATTTATGTATATTATCTGTGTGTATGCATACAGTATATTTTAACACAGAGAACAAAATCTCAGAAGAGTCATAAAAAAATGGCATGAATAATTAATTTTGGGGTCAGGATTATAGACCGTGAGAAACAAACTGAGGGTTTTTTCACATTTTAAGTCATAGAGGTTTATTTGTTGATATTTTTAAACTGGTAAACATGGCTAAATGGTTTATATTGTTGAATTATTTAATCTGAGCATGAGAGCATTTAAAATCCTCACTAAGGATTCCAAGTGTAAGAGTTTAGAAAAAGTCATCTCATGGATCCCATTATGCTATAGACTAATTTTATGATATGGATACCTGATAACCATTAGACAGCCAATCAGATTTTTTGTGAACCTCTGGGCTCACCAATAATTTTAACACCTACTGCCATCTGGGTTCATTCTTCAGAGCACTGAGAAATGTTTCATTAATCAAAATATGTAGCTACTATGGTTGATGGAAAGGATGAGGGCAAAAGAGACCCCCTACCCCCCAAAAAAGGATAATTCCAAATACAGCCTATTTAGAATAATAGAGATTAGAAAAGCACAGACATGGCACTTCAAAAGTATTAATAAAAAATGCCTTTGTTTTAGTTAACAGCTTTCAAGATACCCACAAACTTCCGCCCCCACTTAGAATAGCATATCTGCCTACACAATCTGGTTTCTAAAATTGATAAATTAGGTAGTGATAATTTGCATTCAAAAACTTCCCACAGGTTTCTAATAAATGTACATTTAAATTGTGATTTGAGTCACCAAAATTTGATTTTCCTCCATCTTAAGAGATTGTTTATTCAAATTCATTTAGTGAAATAACTTATTTTTTTCTGGTACTATTCTTAACAGATACTAAATCTGCCTTTTTTTTTTTTTTAACAGAAATACAGGCAAATATTTACTTTGAGTAAAATGAAGCCCACTGTCTGAGAAGTAGAGCTATTCAAAAGCAGACTATGCAGTTGTGGGTCAGATTTTCCTCATAAGAATTAACATCTACTTCCCTGTAACTGATACCCTCCTGCTTCTATTTTTGTCCCATCCAGCCACCCAAAATAAGGTCTAAATCCTAACCCACACCATAGTTCCTAAAACATCTGAGGACAGATATCACATTCCTCCTACACCCTATTTTTACTGGTGAACATCTCCACGTTAACTGTTTTAATTCAGTGGAAGTACATGGTCTGTGTAGTCAGAAATCAGTAAATCCTTGGTTGTCTATTCTTGGAAATCTCTCTAAGCCTCATCGAAGTTTCCTCATCTGTGAAAGGGAACACTCAAACCTTAGTAGGGTGTTTCAGAAAAGAAATGAGTTGACACAACCGATATCCACTGTAGTGTTTTACCCAGTGAAGCAGTTCAAGAATGTAGATGACTCTCTGCCCAGCTTATTCTTGTTTGTTCTTAAAATGCAGAACTTAGTAGTGACTGGAGCACTCCAGATACAGTGCGATTGGTTCAGAGTTCCGAGGACTGTAGTCCTAAAAATATCTCCTTAAGGCTTCAAGAACCTTAAGTTCCCTCAGAATTCTAGTGAGCCAAAAGCCCCAAAATTTTATTTATCTGAAAATAAAGTAGGTCTCTCCTATCATGTATCATGCTTTCTTTCTGATTGTCACTGAACACATTTAGCTTTGTTAAATTCCATCTTGTTTTGGACCATTCTTTCAGTCCATTGGGACCTTTTTGGAAACTGAATTATTTTATCTAATCTATTGGTTCCCCATTCTAGCTTTAATCTACACGTTTCTGTCATCAGAACTTGGAGAAGCCCACACATCTTCCGAGATGTACAGAACAGCCTCTACCAAACTCACAAGCAGCACAATTTCCTGATCTGAATTGTCACTCCCCGTCCCCACTCTGTACTTCCTTTACTGAAGAGGCTGTCAGAGACAGGTCCTCACATCACTGGCAGGGCAATAAGTACTCCAGGTGACTTATGTGCTGAGCCCAAGTAGAATGAAAGACAAAAGGTTCCCATCCAATAAAAGGAGAAAATAAATATTAGAAGTTCTATGGCTTCATCACTGAAAACCAACCTAATGCAGGTATGGGTGGTCACCAGTGCTACCAGCTCTGTCAACTTGGTTAAAATATATCATGTAATGTAGAAAGGAACACAGGCTTTGAAGTCAGACTTCCTGGGTTCAAATACTGACACTACTATTTGCTTGCCATGTAATGCTGGGAAAGTTGCTTAGTTTCTCTGCATCTTGGTTTCCTCTTTGGTAAAATTATAGTTATTACTTTTGCTTTGGTAACAAAACAATATCCAAGCATCAGTGGAAAAGAAGGAAGAAAGGAAGAGAGAGGTGAGAAAAGAGAGGGAGGGTGCAAGGGAGGAAGGGGAATTACAGAAATTCATGGTAAAGGTATGGACCTATTTTTGCTTTTTAAAACTGTCCATTCCAACCTACAACTCAAGCAAGTTTTATTTCCCTCTGCGCTGCGAGGTTAAAGTCGGGTCAAATGAGATTTTCTTCTTGGTGGCCAATGCAAAGAGTCAGTGTCCTTAGGGTCTTTTCCTTTCCAAAGTGGAGAATAAATTTAAATTCATCAAATGACTGACTTATAGGCAGTAGGAAGGAATGTGAAGAATTCTTAGAGTATATAGTCTTGTCTTAAATAAGTGTAAATTCCCCTATGGTTCATTTATATTAATCAACTATTACAAATAGGTTTTCACGAAATGTTCTTGGCATCACTTTTAAGTCTTTGTAGGTCACATGTTCCATTCTAGTGCCTGTATACTTCACGTGAGCAGCTGAACTGTAGAGGCATCAAAACTCCATAGCTGGTGCCCTGAGACTTGCCTTAGTGGGGCTCCCTCCGCAGTTAGTCTGGCTCCAGAGCTTGGCTCTGGCTCCAGCTTCAGGCTATGTCTGTTTTTCTGGGTTCTAGGGCTGGCATAGACCCATTCTCACTCACCTAGTTCCACCCATAATGTGCTGTTTTATGTTATATTACAACATAAACCACAAAAAGGAGACACTGAGAAAGGATGAGAAAAAGCAATGAAATATGAGTAAGGGGATGGGGTAGGGAAATAGCCTGTAATTTTTTACATTCTGTTTCCTTTCACATATAATTAGCCCTGGGAAGTTGTCTATGTTAACAGAAGAGACATGCATTCCTAGATATGTATATTTAAGAATATGTATATGTATATACATATACAACAATACATATTGCTAAAAATGGATGAATACTTCATACTGACCTTAGGGGGTTTAAACGGATAGTCTGGTGAAAAGGTAATGTCAAGAAAGAACACCCCTCCTTCATAGACAGATCCTGGGGGTCCCAATATAGTTGACCTCCATTCATAAATGTTGTCTCCTTTGGGTCCAGCACTGAAATAAGACATACAAATCAAATGTGCTTAGAGATTATGTAAACCCTGGAACTTAAAAAATTCTATTTATGGTAACAATAAATTGAGCAATTCCACAAAAACATAACAAATAGGGTAATTCTATATGATGATTCATTTGTCAATATCATCAACACTCTATAAAGAAAAGATGCTGGTATTACTTAATAAAACAGAACCAGGAAGATTCTGTTTTGCCATTCACAACCCTATACTTATTGAACAAAAGATTCCTAGGACCAAAGACCAGAGGTAAAAGCACAAATATTTAATAAAGCATGAAATTATTTGTGAGATCCTGAAAAGATGATATAGTCATAGGGTGAAAGGACACATTTTTGAAGACAGAAAGGTCATTAGAGAAGAAAAAAAGCTGGATAAAAAGTAATCTAATTCCTTTGTTAACAACTGAGAATACAAATGGGGCTCATGGAGGTCAGTAAATGTTCATCATCCATAAAGCTCAGCTCAAGTATCATATCCCATCTCAAGTTTCCTCTTTTCTCTCTTTCTAGTCACAGAATCTCTGCCCCCTCAATCCCCATGTGTCACAAATAGTGTGGTCTATAGAAAACAAAATGTATCATTTCATTTTATAACCATGTTTTTAATTAAAAGTTGTTTTTAGAGTAAGATCTATGCCCAGTGTGGGGCCTGAACTCACAACCCCAAGATCAAGAATCACACGCTCTACCAACTGAGCTGGCCAGGTGTCCCTATAACTGTTTTTAAAGTGTTTACTTTTCTGTCCCTCCCTAGAAGGTCCCTGAGGAATAGATTTCTGCTTTGTCTTAGGGCCTAGTAAGTACATGTTTGTTTGATGACGAAGGATTAATAGGAAAGCAAGTGAAGCCACATGACTACTAGTAGTAAACATCTGTCCCTGAGTCTCAGACAAATTCACTGAGGAAATAAGGCCCACATGCGTCAAATGAATTATAATCTCCCTAGTGAACAGAAGGGCAAAATGAGATATAATTTAGCTTTTCAGTGTTCTTTTTGTTACATCAAGCTAATACCTGCATCTAATAGCCATAAATTCCCCTCACACCCTGTAGCAAAGTGGGCAACCCTTTGGAGAAGATTTTGTCAACAAAAATTTAGCTACTATTCTTTCTTATTTTGAAATTAGTTTATATCCATAAAACTTCATTGTTAAGCAGTATATCAAAAAAAACATGCATCTTAACTAAGGTGGGATATATCCTGGGAATGTAAGGATAATTTAATAATAGAAAATTATTAATGTGGGGTGCCTGGGTGGCTCAGTGGGTTAAAGCCTCTGCCTTCGGCTCAGGTCATGATCCCAGGGTCCTGGGATTGAGCCCCGCATCGGGCTCTCTGCTGAGTTGAGAGCCTGCTTCCTCCTCTATCTCTGCCTGCCTCTCTGCCTGCTTGTGATCTCTTGTCTGTCAAATAAATAAATAAATAATCTTTAAAAAAATTATTAATGTAACTTACCTAAGAGATTAAAATTGAAGAAAATGGGTAATCTCAATGGTTGCAGGAAAAGCACTCAATAGGTTTAATAATATTAGCTATTTATGATTAAAAAAAACTTTTAGCAAAACTAGAATAGATGTCAACTCCTTTAACCTGATAAATGGCATCCACTAAAAACCTCACAGCAACTAACATATTTAGTGACAAAATATCAAAAGCATACCCTTTAAAACTGAGGAACAAGATAAGGATGCCCACTATATCTATTTCTAATCATTACTGCACTAGAGATCATATTCATCAAGGTATGAAAGACACAACAAGGAAGGAAAAAGCAAAAGGCATATAGTTTGGAATGGAAAAAATAAAACTGTGGGCATCTGCAGTATCTACACAGAAAAATCTATATATAATTAAAGAATCAGTAAAAGAGTTTACAAAGTGGCTAGATTAAGATCAATATGAAATATCCACTGCATTTCAACACACCAACAAAATTAGAAAATATATTTTAAATATCTTTTATAGTAGTATTAAAAATAACAAAGAACCCTTGTGAATAAATTTCATAGAGATTTTAATGGAGGAAATTATAAAACTTATTGAAATGAAAAGAGAATTAAATAAATGGAGGGAGATACCAAGTTTATGAGTAGGGAGACCCAGCATCCTACAAATGTCAATATACCCCCCAAACTGATCCAATGCAATTCCAATAAAAAGTCTAACAGTTATTTAAAAAAATTAAACTTGACAACTTGATTCTAAAATATGTTTGGAAACTCAAAGAAATCCTTCAAACTTTTCCACACACTTACAGGAATCTGATCTATATCAGAAATAATGGGGCCAAGAAAACAGTTTTTATATTATGGCAAATAGTGAAACTGGATTTCTATGTCAATAGACAAAGCTCTACTGTGGATGGATTAAGCAGCCAATGCAAAAGTCAGAAGTTTAGAGGTTGCCTAAAGAGACTGACAAGCCACAAACTGAGAAAAGGTATTTGGAGCACATAAAACTGACCAAATTCTAGTGTCCAGAGCATACAAATTTCTATGAATCAATAAAAAAGATTACCAATCCCTTAGAAAAGATATAAATGGGCATTTTGAGAAAGAAGAAACATGAATGGCCAATGAGGGGTAGGAAAAATATCCAATTGCATTAAATCAGGGAAATGAAATTTAAAATTATAGTTTAATATTATTTTACACAATGTCCAGGCAAAGATAAATGTGTGACAAGACCAAGTGCTGATGAGGATGTGGAAAAACAAGTTATACATTGCTTAAGAGTGTTCAATCACTTTGGATAAGAATGTGGACTTACCTAGTTAAGTTGAATCTATACACTCCTATATTATAACATTTCAATTACATTCCTATGTAAATACCCCAGAGAAATGTTTACACATGTGTACTAGAAGACATATACAAGGATGTTCATGGAAACACTACTTTTAATAGCAAAATTGGAAACAACACAAATGTCCACTGACAGAAAAAGGAATAAACTCACCCAAAGGAATACAACACAACAGTGAAAACATATTGATAAGCATGGATAAATCTTAAAAAGTGTCATATTGAATAAAAAAGAAAGTCTAAAGAATTATATACAGTATAATACTATTTTCACCAAGTTTAAAAACAAGAAAAAAAATGTATTGAGGACACAAATGTATGTCCATGGGAACATATGTCCCCATGCAAGAAAATTAATGAGAACAAAGCTCCAGTGAGTAGTTTCCTGGGAAGAAGCAGATAGTGGAGGAGTAGCATACAGGAGCTTCAATAGTTCTGGTGATGCTCTACTTTTCAGTATGTATGGTGGATTCAGGAGTTACCAGTTTTATTATACATCTCATAACTTACTTATGTGTTAGATATGTTCTTACATATGGGCCAAGTTTTCCTATTAAGAACAAGTATGCCCAAAAAGTCTACTAGGATGCTATATGAGGAAAGCAAGTTGCAGCATATGTATGGTGTGATCTTATTTATAAACTAGAAATATAAAATTTTATATTGTTTATGTATATATATCTATGTCAAAGTCTTTGAAGAAATGAACTGGAAAGACAGGCCTAAATTCATGACAGTGGTTGTGCAGGGAACAGGAGGAAAGAGGTGTAGGGTGATGGGATACCTCTAAAGATGGGGAACGAAGAAGAATTTGGTTTTATCCCTCATTTTGATTTCTCTTATTTAAAAAGGATGAAGATAAAAAGAAAAAATAAAATCACAGTTAGCCAACTTTATTGCAAAGTGCTGAAATATAATGAGAAGCAGGGAAAGGGGCCAGAATGTAACATTCCTGACCCATGTTCCTCTTCTCCTGAAGTTGACAGTGAGGTACAGACAGAATATATTCAAGCCAGATGACAATAAAGCTTTGGCAACAACAGCTCCTTGTTGCCAGACGAGCTCACTCATTCAGATGAATAATATACATGGTGACACCCTGAGCTATAATTAGACCCAATATGAATAGATAAGTTTATCAGAAGGAAGAACTTAAAAGTAGAGTAAATTATAGGTTTGTAGTTACAACATTATTTCAAGGTAGATGAAGAAATTTAGTTTAAAAAATTCACACAGAGGGGCACCTGGGTGGCTCAGTGGGTTAAGCCGCTGCCTTCGGCTCAGGTCATGATCTCAGAGTCCTGGGATTGAGTCCCGCATCGGGCTCTCTGCTCAGCAGAGAGCCTGCTTCCCTCTCTCTCTCTCTGCCTGCCTCTCCATCTACTTGTGATTTCTGTCAAATAAATAAATAAAATCTTTAAAAAAAAAAATCACACAGAGAGAACACAGGTGTGAAACAGTGTGTGTAGGCATGTTTCCCAAATACCAAGAAATAATTTCTCTGAGTCACTTTGAGAAATTTTAAGATGACCTTCCAAGAATGGTCATCACATAGTTATATAATTTAGGTTAACTGAGAAGTCACCAAATAGTGCCACCGGAAAGGACTCAGAAGTAGAAGTGAAGTGATATCTCAACAAAAGCAGGCAATGCCTATGAATTATTTATTTTCAATTAGCACTTGTTTTAAATTTTATTTGGCTCTCAGTGAGAATATCATATTTTATTAGTTCTCTTAAGTCAGTCAGCGATCTATACAGTTATCAACAATGGATTAAATAACGCAGCTAACACTATCATTCTGAGTTGGTTTATACTATCCAAATATGTCTTCTAAAAAAGACTAGTAGTAACAAACTATCTTAAACACAGATTGGTGTTTTTTGACCTTTTTTAAAAGATTATTTATTTGACAGAGAGAGAGATACACAGACACACAGTGAGAGAGGGAACACAAGTGGGGGAGTGGGAGAGGGAGAAACAGGCTCCCCATTGAGCAGGGACCCCAAGGTGGGGCTTGATCCCAGGACTCTGGGATCATGACCTGAGCCGAAGGCAGATGCTTAACATCTTAGTCATCTGAGATGAGGTATCTCAGGTGCCCCCAGGCTGGTGTTTTAAAATGCATCTAGAGGAACCTGGATGGCTTAGTCAGTAAGCATCTGCCTTTGGCTCAGGTCATGGTCCCAGGGTCCTGGGATCGAGCCCCACATCGGGCTCCCTGCTCAGTGGGGAGCCTGCTTCTCCCTCTCCCACTCCTCCTCCTTGTGTTCCTCTCTTGCTGTGCCTCTCTCTATCAAATAAATAAATAAAATCTTAAAAAAATGTATCTAAAACTTATAATACTTCTCCAATATATACAGATTAAGTCTTATCATCTTGGAAGTGTCATGTCTACAGCACCTGCAGTCCCAACGCTTATAGCAGTGGTTCCTGAACTACACAGCCCTTTGTTCCACTTCCATTTTGATATGTTCCAGTTGAGAAATTCTGGAATAAAAGTACAGAACTGTGTTGTACAATATGGTGGCCACGTAGCTACTGAACACTTGAAATGTGGCTACTTATTCAGATATGCTGTAACTGTAAAATATATACCAAATTTCAATGATAATGCAAAGGAAAATAAAATACATCACAACTTTTTGCTAATGACATTTTGAAATAATAATATTTGAGACACACTGGACTAAAAATATATTAAAAGTAACCACTTTTTTTTTTAAATTTTAAAAAGATTTTATTTGACAGAGAGACACAGCAAGAGCAGGAACACAAGCAGGGGGAGAGGGAGAGGGAGAAGCTGGCTTCCCACCAAGCAGGGAGCCTGATGTAGGGGCTCAATTCCAGGACCCTGGGACCCTGACCCGAGCCGAAGGCAGACGCTTAATGGACTGAGCCACCTAGGCACCCCGAATTTTTTTTTTTAAATGTGTCTCCTAGAAAATTTAAAATTACACATGTGGCTCATATTGTAGTTCTATTCAACACTACTGTTCTAGAGCAGTGCTGTCTAATAAAACTTCCTGTGATAATGAAAATGTTTTAGTTCTTATCATTATCCAGTATGGTAAGCACTAGCCACACAAGGCCTTTAGGCACTTGAAATGGAGCTAGTGAGAATAAGGTTGTGGATTTTCAATTTCACTTGATTTTAATGAATTTAAATCTAAACAACTCCATGTGGCTAGTGGTCAATACAGATCTAAAGGCTCCAGTAGCCCACACTGACCAAATCAATCTTTTTTTAATATGTCAGAATTATTTGAATTTATATAAATCCATTTACATAAAACAGAAGAATGGGCTTTGATATACTTTGGACCAAAAAAGTGAGATGCTGAAGCTGCAGACAATTTAATATTTTTAACGATCACTTCCCTCTTAAGTTGACCAAATAAAAGTTAGTGCCATAGACACCTGCACCATATAGACTATATGCACATAGTCATCACTATGATGATGAACATGACTGGACTCTAAGTTAGACTTCCTTTTCTGAATCCTAGTCCAACCATGTAAGGCCTGTAGAGCCCTGATGAATATGTAATCTCCCCGTATCATCTTTCAGTGCCTTAGTTTCCTCATCTACAAAATGAGGCAACTACAGCAAGAAGCTTGTGTGGCAACGGAACTTTTAGTAGAGCTGTACTCCCAGACCTTGGAAAATGGGCCTGCAATGGTTCAAATAGTACTTTCCCAAATGTTAGCTGCTATTCTAGATGTTATTATGCTTCGTGGATGATACAGAAGCTCATCAACACACTCACAAGATTAACTGCCTGGTGATTTTATAAGAAGGATTTCAAGATCCCAGGACTAAAAAACAGGTTACTAAGCCCCAGACATTAATAATCATTATTACTACCACCATTATCACCATCATCATCCTGCAGTTTAATCTTAGGATATGTATGTAGATAGGGCAGAACTTTAGAAATCTTCAGAAATCAAAGCTGCCACTTCCAGGAAATTCAATTTTGCACTCAATGGAATGTTTATTTAACTTCAGGATTCTTAGGTATGAGGTTACTTAGCAATGTTTTCCCACTTGCAGCATTCTTAGTGATAAATACCCTTTAGTTTTATTTTCAGATTTTATTTTATTTTTTATTTTTTTAAAGATTTTATTTATCCATTTGAGAGAGAGACAGTGAGAGAGAGCATGAGTGAGGAGAAGGGCAGAGAGAGAAGCAGACTCCCCGCGGAGCTGGGAGCCTGATGCGAGACTCGATCCTGGGATTCCAGGATCATGATCTGAGCTGAAGGCAGTTGTCCAACCAACTGAACCACCCAGGCATCCCTGTTTTTGTTTTTTGTTTTTTTTTTTAAGATTTTATTTATTTATTTGACAAAGAGAGAGATCACAAGTAGGCAGAGAGACAGGCAGAGAGAGAGGGAGAAGCAGACTCCCCGCTGAACAGAGAGCCCGATGTGGGGCTCTATCCCAGGACCCTGAGATCATGACCTGGGTTGAAGGTAGAGGCTTAACTCACTGAGCCACCCAGATGCCCCTTCAGATTTTATTTTTTAAAGAAGAAAGATGAACACAGCTAACAGAGTCATTTAAAAATAAAATATATTTAGATAAATCTATTAAAATGCAAATATCAGTTAGCAAATTACTAATTAGTTGAATAACCAAAGTTGCTCCTTGGAGGAATTCTGTTAGATAATCAACCTTGTAAACTGTGTTCAGCATTCTATGCTGTGGCCTACAGTGGATGACTCCTTCTACCATAAGAAATATTACTCACATTCAATAAAAATGCTGAAAAAGACTAAGCATTTACTGTATTTATTTAAGATGACAAGTTATTTTACATACATTGAATACTTTCAATGTGCTGTGTCACAGATGTGACTCTAAGACCAAGAGTTTTTGGCTGTGCCTGCCACCTTTTCATTTAACATCAACTTGAGATAGAAAAAGAGTAAGGCAGCCCAGGCAATGTAGGGATCCTGGCTCCAAAGCACAAGAAACTTGCCTTTATAGAATGTCTGATGTGCCAACACTAACCTGAAATTGATTGGGACAGAATGGTGAAGAGAAGACAGTACAAGGGATTTCTTAGGAGCTCTGGAAATCTCTGCTTATACGTCAGATTCCACATAGCTGAATTCATCCCTTTCGGTGGTAAGCACAATGTTCACAGGCAAATGACATGCGCACATATCTCCAAAGTCCCTTTCAGAGTAAACAGCTGCAGAATATTGAGCTTCTTGCTTATAATACAATAATGTAGGTTTCTCTAATGTCAAACTGGAAGGAAAGAATAGTCCCATCACTTAAAAAAATATGAAAGCAAGGTCCAGACCAGTTACAGATAAAGATAATTGGAAAGGCAGCTAAAGAGGGGAAATACCACCAAACTGTATGAATGAAATGAGAAAAAACATGTGGAAGTGGGGAGACCCAAGGGGGAAATGTTTTCAGACTTTTCTCAAGGTCATGAGCTGACCTATTTGTTGCTAAATTCAATATTGCCTTTTGTTTTCATTTTACTGAAACTGCAGCTTCTACTCCCTGATTCCTAAAAAGCTCTCTTGCCCACATAGCTCTCCAAGAGTCTCTCTCTCTCCACTTTAGGGTAACTTCTCCTAGGGGTTCTACCATCAGTTACCCTGTTTCTTCATCTTCATTCTAGATATCTCATTACCCACCTCTGACAATCAACCTAACAAAACTGATGGAACCTCTAACCAGGTGGGAAACTCAAGAGTTATCCTTGACTGTGCTTCCTTCCTCCGTCTCTTCTTAATTTCCCAAAGCCTGTAGAATCTAGCTCTATAATCTGTTTATTGGCTGCATTAGCTCTCACTTAGACGATGGTACCAGCATGTGGTTTCCCTTCCTCCAGTCCTTCTTTCTTTCAATCCATCCACCAAACTGCAGATAGGGCAAGTTCCAGAATATCCTTTAAATGGGATCTTCTGTTTTCCTGCTTTCTCTGACTTCTTAATACCTTAAAGATCAGGTCCAAATTCCTTTGAAATATACAAAGTCTTTCAAAAAGATCTGGCTTCAGCTGACCTCTCTGGTCTCATCCCTTACCACTCACCCTTTCTCCAGCTCCATTTTCTAGTCATACTGGACCTACTTATAAAACTTTCAAGAGAGCTGGACTTTTTCCTGCCTCCTGGCTTTGGATAAGATGCTCTGTAAGTCTGAGCATTTTATATGTCCTTTAGGCCTCAAGTTAGCTGTATTCTTCTTGGGTATATCTCCTTTACCCTCAAAGGCTAAATACTTCTTTGGAAGTGGTAACATCCTATGCAAACACAGCATTATAAAAAGTCACTTATGGGAACTTTAATACTTGGAAAAGAAGAAATCTTAAGAAACAGCATTATCTGTGTCAAAGGAAAAAAAGGACTCATTCTGATAGTGAAAGAACATCCTCTATAGCTAAAAGGGTATTGAGTAAACAGGCCAGGATTATAGCTCTTGAGAGGAAAAATGAAAAATGGCATTTCATAAAGTTGTGAGGTTTCCTATATTTATATGTGGTAATTTTTTTGGAAGACCAATGACACCAAGGTCCACCACATTTTAGGAGGTTAGGAACAATAGTGGTGATAGAAAAGATCCACTTTGTACATACACTAAGCTCTAAGGAGAACTGAATGATTCATATTTTCTCCTTCATGTATTTTTCTTTCTAGTTGTTAGCAGTCTGGTCCTTATTCTTTTTTTTTTTTTAAGATTTTATTTATTTTACTTGACAGACAGAGATCACAAGCAGGCAGAGGCAAGCAGAGAGAGAGGAAGGGAAAGCAGGCTCCCTGCTGAGAAGAGAGCCCGATGCGGGGCTCGATCCCAGGACCCTGGGATCACGACCCGAGCCAAAGGCAGAGGCTTTAACCCACTGAGCCACCCAGGCACCCCTGGTCCTTATTCTTGAAGTATTCCAAGAAAAAATTATTTTTTTGTCAATGAGTACTTAATTAATGAGACGAATCTCTGTCCTCGATCACGCTTTCCATATTTGAGATGTGAAGATTAAAAACAAAACAAAACATGATTTCAGGTGACCGTAGGTATCTTTTACTAAAACATACTTTACTTTTATTTACTTATTTTTAAAGATTTTATTGATTCATTTGAGAGAGAGACATAGACACACACAGATTTTATTGATTCATTTGAGAGAGAGACGTAGACACACACATAAGCAAATGAGCAGAGGCAGAGGCAGAAGGAGAAGCAGGCTCTCCACTGATTCAGGAGCCCAACATGGGGCTTGATATCAGGACCCCAGGATCATGGCCTAAGCTGAAGGCAGATATTTAACCATCTGAGGCACTCAAGTGCCCCCCAAATCATATTCTAAAGTCATTATGGTCATATAATTTGTAATCTTTGTTAATAGTGTCAACAACTTAGCAGAGGTGAAGAAGCTGGAGAAAAAGAGGTTTTTAAACAAAAAAATAATTACTACTTAATAATCACAATATTTCCTTTTCCCAGGGAAGGCAGTAGCTAATAAGATAGCGTCCTTAGTGAGTAAAACCAGCCTTCTATAAGTTACTGAAGAATGACTCAGTGATTTGATGACACCTCAGACTTCTTGCTTCTTTCTATATTACGTGTATGGTGTGTGTGTGTGTGTGTGTATTTAATTTGCGCAATGTGGAATATATTGCAGTGAGTATACAATTTTGCAACAGACTTAAAATTTTAAGACACAACTATATGAAATAATGAGCCAGGAGAAACAGAAATTGGGAAGCAGGAAGGAAGACCACAGGGAAAAACTGCCAATGGTTCCTTTTTCTCCCAAGCTGCATCTTTATAAGACACATTCACTTATAAGGACAAAGACAGTTACAGTCAAAAAGAACCAAATCTTATTTTATATATATGGGTTGTTAGAAATAAGATTACAATTATAAAGACTCGGGAGACCATCTAGTTCAACTTCTTCATAACACAGAAGAAGCAGAAGCATTAGTACTGGACTGCAATTTTACTGAGTTAGACATCTGGCCATGAAATCAGTCAGAATTACTTAAAATACTGCTATAGGATTTTTAATCATTTAGTTAGCTGAAAGGATTCTAGAAATAAGTTAACGGAGTTATTCACAGCCTTTTTTTTCCTTTTCAACAGACCCTCTTACAGAAAAAAGTACCTCCTTCAGCAGTGATTCTTACCGTGTATTTTGTGTGTGTGTGTGTGGGGGGGGTGATAATTTGAAAAAATGTAAAAGCTCCTCTCCCACCGAAAATCACGTCTACCAAAGCCTTCATTTCAAAAGTGATAAAATTAAGATTCTACAAAGTGAAGTGCTTTGCTCAAGACCCCACCCATAGAAGAAAACCTGAGCCCTCTGATCCTACGGAGAGGATCTTAATTTGCTGTCAACTTAGATAAGAAGACTCACCTGGAAAAACCATATAGTTACTATTATAATGAACTGCCCGGTGTAAGACAGGAGACCAGAGATCAACACTAACACCCAGGTTTTCTTTTTATCTTTTTATCCTGGGCATGTTTCAAGGATTAGATTCAAGGTTTGGTGAAAAGCCATTTTTATTTTAGCTACTCAATTTTTCTTCTACTTTTTTTTTTAAGCTTTTCAAACTGAAATACTGATCTTATGCTACTCTCTCCATTTCCTTATCAATGTTACAACTTCTTGCAACACTACTTTTGCTGCCCACCTCCCACCCTGATGCTTGTGCCTTTTCTCTATTCTGTGTAAGAGATGAAAGGTCAGAAGGTACTCAGGGTTTACAGAACTAGCCTCTCTTATCTGCAATGAAATAACAATTTTGGCATGTGAGTTATCCAATGTAGCAGGTAATGTTTCTTTATTATTTAAAAATTTCCCTCATACATGTGATAGGAAAGCTGTAGAACTTTAACATGTCTATTAATCTTATTTGCAAGTTAAATAAGCTTTTGACAGAGTGCAAGTCACTGTTGCCCTACAGAGTTCTGAGGAAGCCAAATCCTTCCCAATCTTTTAGTTCTCAATAATGTTACTACTCACAGAGGACAGAATGTAAAGTTCCCTGGTATCATTCCACAAGCAGCTTTATTGTTTTCTAACATTTATAATACTGTATCAAAGTAAAAATTCCATTTGAAAGTTACCAGGGGGCAGATCTTAGCAGGAGCTAACTATTCTTAGACAGGATAGTTACTGTTTATCAGTTTATTTGTGTAGAGTTATTACCAAGTCAGTTTGTTTTCCAAGTAGATAAAATACCTCCAATATACTCAATACACTTTCCTTTGGCTGAGAACATCTTTTGTTTTTGGACAGAAAAATGGTAAACAATAATTTCTTCATATGGCTAATTTAGTCCCCAAAATGTTGCCTGTGATATCCTGCATTTCCTTTGTATCCCTGACATTGCTATCTGGCTCCAAGACCCACCATCATGGTTCTCTTCCAACAGGTCAACTAGAAGGCCAATGGCAAAAGTAAACTTCGCATGAAGAAACACAATAAATGTTTGTTGAAAAATAATAAACAAACATCTTTAGTAAAACACTAGTCTATTAGTATAGCTTAATAGTAAAGACAGCTGGCTTCAGATCAAGACAGCCAGGGGTCCTGGCTCTGCCACTAACAGAGTGAATTAAAGCAAGTTATTTAGTTATCTCCTGTAACTTTTTTTGAAAAATGGCTCTCTCATAGAGTTGATGTGAGTAATAAATGAATTAATATATATAAACAGCTTAGAACAGTGCCTGGCCCACAGTAAAAGGTTATACAACTTATGTTCTTAACATTTTCAGGTAAGTGAAAAACTAGCAGGGCTGAATCAGGGTCCTGAAGCTCACCTCATTGTTTACTCCTCGACCCAAGGCATGGAAATAAGAAGGGTTTCTCTTTAGGGGGTCTAACTTCCCTCTCCTGTACCTGCTGTACGACACCTTGTATGCTAATGTCTCTCTCTGTCCCCCATATTCAATACAAAGCTCATGAAAGAAAGTGACAAGTAACTGCTGAGTCCCATCTTTCTTGGTTAAGAATTCAGTAAAGAATAACTTTAGTTTCACCTATTCCATCCTATAACAACATCTGAGACTGCACCAAGTCTAAATTCTCAGATCCTATATAATAGTGGCTTTGAAATCTATGCTCTCATCTCTATGATAGAAGACACATCACCACTTCAACAAAAACAAATAATAAAATAGAGACCCCCCCCCCCAATGTTCAGGAGAAGAAAAGCTAAATGTCAGCTGTAGAGGAAGGTGCTAGGTGGCAAAAACAGACCCTACTGTAAATAATAATCCTGCATTAAAAGACACTGACTGTCAATAAAAGTTGGCATTTAGCGGACTTAATTCAAAATTTCCCTACGATTACTTCAGGAGATCAAGATCTCCACCAAGACCAAAATGCTGGCTATTGGGTGCAGAGACTTACTTTCAAGAGTTCCCCAGGGGCACCTGGGTGGCTCAGTGAGTTAAAGCCTCTGCCTTCAGCTCAGGTCATGATCCTGGGGTCCTGGGATGGAGCCCCGCATCGGGCTCTCTGTTCTGCAGGGAGCCTGCTTCCTCCCCTCTCCCTCTCTGCTTGCTTCTCTGACTACTTGTGATTTCTCTCTGTCAAATAAATAAAACCTTTAAAAAAAAAAAAAAGAGTTCCCCACCTTTTCCTTATAGCTTATTATGTGCAGAGCACTGTGCTATGATCAGCCCTGATCCCTAAGGGGCTTCATATCTGGGCAGCACTGGAGAAGGCAAGATAATGTGCTCCACGGTATTCATAATTAGGATGCTTCGGGAGCCCTGTAAAAAGAATGTTTTCATTTCCTCGTGGGTAGGTGTTCTTACACCAAAGCACTAGCAGGTCTCATTTCAGCAGTGACCTGAGAAGAAGAAACATCAGATTTACTCCAAGTAAGCATATGGTTTGAACATATCCCACACGTGGTGCTGACATGAACTGCACCTTCTCTAGGGAAAGGCTTCATAAAAAAGATGGCAATTAAACTGGGTTGGAAATATAAAGTAGATTTCAACATGGTACGGGAAGATGTGGCATAACAGGTTAAAGGCACCGCATGGAAAAAAGCGGAGTGGAGGAAAGTGATTTTCTTTTTTGGGAGAACAGCAAAGATGCCAGCTGACTGAGGTTAGATAATATAGGGCTTCAAATGCCATGACAGGAATTGAAAATATATTCTTGAGACCTACAGTTCTCAAATTTGTTCCTTCTAGGAGCTGCAGGGTTCCAGTGAGGTCTTTTGGGAAATCTAATCTCTCTGCTCCCTCCCTGAGTTTCAACTAGAAAAACTCCACTTTGTTTATACATACACACACACATATGTATATATTCAGCACATGATTTCATGAATAAAGGGAGTCCAGTGTTTTAAAAGAAAAGTTTGAACTGCTTCTGGAACTTAAACAGAAACAAAAACAAAACACCTGGGTCCCATCCCAGACTAATTCGATCAGAAATTAATGAGCACCTAGGACTGAGAACCACTAATCGGAGTCACTGAGGGCCTCAAGGTGCGGTCCAGAAAGCAAAAGCACTATGTAATCCTATAGAGTCAGAATTTACATTTTTTTAAAAAGATTTTTTTTTTAAATTTATTTGAGAGAGAGAGAGGGAGAGAAAGAGAGAGAGAATGTATACACAAGTTGGGGGAGTGGCAGGGAGAGGGAGAAGCAGACTTCCTGAGGAGCAGGGAGCCTGACGTGGGGCTTGATCCAAGGACCTCAAGATCATGACCTGAGCTGAAGGTAGACACTTGACTGACTGAGCCTCTCAGGCACCACCAGAATCTACATTTCTGAGAAGATCTCCGGATGACTAGTATATACATTAAAGGTTGACAGGCATTGAAGGAAGGTTCTAAGTAGGGATCACACAATGAAATCCATGTGATATGATTTACTGGTCATCTTCTACATGTCAGATATGATGCTGGGTACTTTTTGTACTTCTGTGAGCCTCAGTTTTCTTATCTGGAAAAGGAAACTTTATTTACATTGTGGGGCTTCATAAGAATTAAATATCCATAAAGTGTTATGGCAAAAAGCATTTTAAAAATGGTAGCTATTACCATTAACATATATTTCTTCAAATTATTGCCATTCTGCAAAATTATTGCTATATGAAACTAAGGCTCAAAGAAGGTCAATGGCTTGACAAAGGTTACACAGTAAGGGGTTGAACTAAATTTCAAACCTAGAACTATCTCATTTAAAAGCTTCTCTTCTTTCCCACACAATGCTCTGACATCAAGGCTCAGTGTAGACTGGAAGTGGGAGAGACGGAAGACAAGGCAGTACTGATGATATACTAACTGGTGCTAGCATTAGCTTCACACTTCTGTTTAAGAGATTAGAATTGGCCAAAATTATAGACAAGTATGAATAAAAAGCAGGTTTGAGTTATGTAAATCCTAATATCATGTAAACACTTAGCAGCTTAGTTAATATTTATATAATATTTAGTTAGTATTTAACAATATTTAATCTCTAGATAGGTTTATAGAGTTCACAAACCACTTTCATATGCATCATGGTCTTTAACCTTCACCACAATTATGCAAGATGGGATTATTATTCTAAAATGAGATCACTTCATTTTTTCCTCCTTAAACCCCTATTTAATACATAAACCTGGGTTTCCAAATCCCTTATAGTGGCTTTCATGTCAGACCTTGTGTTAAAAAAAAAAAAATCCAGATTTTCAGTGACATGCGTAGAGTTCATCTCCTATCCTTTTTCCCTTTACACCATCATCAGAGGTCAGAAGATACACCGGTTTTTGGTCAAAGGAAATAAGAACAGGGCAGGCAGCATAGGTATATCTAGCTTGTTTGCTTCATTCGGCTCAACTGAATGAGCCACCCAGGCACCCTGCTACATCAATTTTCTACAGAAGCTATTATAACCTTTCTGATTTCAGCCATTGCCTTCTCTCTTTTTAAGCAAGTACTTGACTGAGCTCTCTGGGTTCTTGGCAGAAGTGCTGCCCCAACTGGAGGAGAGGTTATGTTTTTGTTTTTGTTTTTTTTTTTTTTTAAAGATTTTGTTTATTTATTTGAGAGAGAATAAGTGAGAGAGAGCATGAGAGAGGAGAAGGTTAGAGGGAGAAGCAGACTCCCCAAGGAGCTGGGAGCCCGATGCGAGACTCGATCCTGAAAGTCCGGGATCATGACCTGAGCCGAAGGCAGTTGCTCAACCAACTGAGCCACCCAGGCGCCCCTGGAGGAGAGTTTTTAAGAGATCAGCCCCACAAAACACCTCAGTAGAGATGAGAGAATAAGTAACCAAACAGAAGACTAAGAAGTCACTTCTTGGCTTTTGGTGTATTCATTAAATCTACTGAGGTATGTCCCCTATTTCCCACATTCTTTGTGCCAACATTTCTGAGGCATCCTTAAAAATCTACAAAATTCCTCATTCTATAGCTATAAACATACATGTTTTTAAAATGGAAGCAAATGAAAGGCTCTAGAAACATTCTGTTCCTCACAATAATCACACAGGTGTAGCTATGACAGCACTTTTATTTTGCCTAGTTGTCTAGGAACAGCCCATTATGTCCTTGTTTTCATGAGAGATTTCTGCAGTCTGCCCTTGTAAAACATTTATAGAAGTGACTTCCTGCACTCAACTTAGTGATTTAATATTATACAAAGTTCATTAGTCATGGTATCTACATCATTTAAAAAAAAAAAGATTTTATTTATCCACTTGACACAGAGAGCAGAGGGAGAGGGAGAAGCAGGACCCTGGGATCATGACCCCACCCGAAGGCAGCCGCTTAACCGAATGAGCCACCCAGGCACCCTGCTACATCAATTTTCTACAGAAGCTATTATAACCTTTCTGATTTCAGCCATTGCCTTCTCTCTTTTTAAGCAAAACAAACACAGATTTTATTGAAGATCTTCTATTTTAAGAACAACCCATTTGTAGTATCTGTAATAATTCCTGTCAATGTAGAGTATCTTTGAGGGATTTAGTGGTTTTTGCTTTTGGCGGTGCTACAATGGTGGAAATACCTTAATACTGCCCATCCCCATCTTAGTGTCTGCTAATACACAGGGCTGTTGGAGGCCAAGCAGATTTAATTTACCCACTTCTCAGCTTGCATTAACCTTTGAATAATAATGCACAGCTGAGGCTGCTATAAGAAACAAACTGAGGAATGAATAATTAAAAACATCTCCTCAGCCTTGGAAAGACCAATTCCTAACCATTAGGGGAGGTTTAATTGTGACTACAGCATTAAAAAGGCTAATTGTATTCTTTATAAATTGAAACAAATGCTAAGGATATAGTGTGACTACAATATATGTAGTATATGAAAAGCAAAGCTCTGAAAGCACCCAGTAATCAATTCAAATGAAAAAAGTAAGAGTAGTCTGATTCTAAAGAAAAACAATTACTTCTAAAGATGGGCACTCTTATTGTCAACATATAGAAAAAACTGCTACTACTTATAAAAAGCTATTATACTTTGGATACAGGTGGACTGGCTGGAATAGCATTCAAAGGGATAGAAATGTTAAAGCTGAAACAAAAGATTGAGAATAGAATAGATTACAGGAAATCCCTACCTTCTTTCAATCTGTCAAGTGCTTATGCCAGCTGGGATTCTTCTTTGCTTTTGATGGATTTCATTTTCCTTTGGGAACCGAAATCTAATGTAGCTGTCATATTTATGTGTTAAGATCACTAAACAGTTGTTGTTATTTTATGTACTTGCTAATAATTGTTAATATCTAATACAATTTTTAAACCAAAGACAACCCTCTTTATCTGAATAGCTGGAAACAATTATCTCTGTTACTAGACCTCCAGCAAAGGGCAGGACATCTCCTTAAATCAAGGAGGGCAGTTTCCTCCTATTACTGACTTTAAAACATGTACCTTTAATTCTTCAAATTGGGAAGTTTTTCTTGCACTTAATTATATTTTGCTAAATTTAAGGTCTTTTCCTTTACCTCTATTCAAAAAACCATTATTGTTAGTGCCTTCTCCTAATAACATTTCTATTACTGGGAATTAGGGAGATAGAAACCTTTCTTCTATATGAAGCAATTTTGTGGCGTTTAAAATGACTTTAGTTTTCATTCCTATGCTTTTTTTGTTCTCTGAATCTTCTATAATTTTTGGTCTAACTTATTATAGATGACTCTTTGTACATAAGAGGTAAAAGGGTGACAAGTGAGAACAAAATTGGATTCGTTATTTTGGTATAGAACAGCTTCTCATTTGGGAGAACAAGAATATTATTTTTTTTCTTGTAGGTTATATTCTTGATATTTTCTTGTACCACATAAATTTTTGATATAAGAAAACTGTTGGCTTATACTGAACTTGTTTCCTATTGGGACTAAAAATTTCACAGTTCTACTTGTAATTAGTCACCACTGGAAAGAGTTCTCATTACTCCACTTTCCTCTGAATGTCACTACAACATTGTCAGCACTCTCAAATTGTCAGATACTAGTTTAAATTTCCTCTGGTATTCAGTCTATTGTATTTTTCTCAGAGTTAGCTGTTTTCTAACACTTGGTTTCACTCCATCCCTACCAAAATAAATGATCCCTACCCCTGGTTTCCCACAAGCCATGACTTCTGCCTCTGTGACAGCACTAACCTAGGCAGGCTTTGTTGTTTTTGGCCTTCAGCAGAGGGGTCCCTTGGGGGCAGGTACTATGTCTTACTCATCTTTGCATCCTTGTCAGCTGCAATGGTGTCTGGAACCCAGCAGATACCCAGAGAACATTTTTTGATTCAATGTGAATTCACAAAGAACTGACACTTTTAAGAGTGACCAAAAAGTATTGAGGGCAAAGTAGATACTGAATAAATATATGATTAACTTTTTTGGGGGAGGGGAAGGATGGAATTATATTTTATTTTAATCTTTTTAATTTTAAAAGTTTTAAATTTATAGAAACATTGCGAAGGTGAAGAGTACATAGTCCCTATATACCCTATAGCCAGTTTCCTCTAGTATTAACATTTTACATAGTATGGTACATTTGTCACAAATAATGAAGCAATATTGATACATTATTATTATTATTCTCCTTAATTTATTGAGATTTCCTTGATTTTTATCTAATGTTCTTTTTCTGTTTCAGGATTCCATCCAGGATACATATTGTTTAGTAGTTGTGCCTTTTTATGTTCCTTTCTTTTTTATAAAAATACAGGCATGCCTCATTTTATTATACTTTGCTTTATAGCACTTTGCAGATACTGCATTTTTTACAATTTAAAGTTTGTAGCAACTCTGCCTCACAAGTTTGTCAGCACCATTTTTCCAACAGTATGAGCTCACTTTATGTCTCTGAGTCACAATTTGGTAATTTTCCAATATCTCAAATTTTTTCATTATTATTATATTTGTTATAGTTACAGTGGTCTCTGATATTATTAATTGTTTTGGGGTACCATGACCACACCCATATGAGACAACAAACTTAATTGAGAAAAACTGTGTTCTGACTGGTCTACTGATTGGCCATTCCCCTTCTCCCTCTCTGTGGGCCTCCATATTCCCTGAGATACAAGAGTAATAAAATTAGGCCAATTAATAACCCTACAATGTCTTCTATGCGCTCACATAAAGGGAAGAGTTGCATATCTCTCACTTTAAATTAAAAGCTAGAAATTATGAAGTTTAATGAGGAAGGCATGTCAAAGGCTAGGATAGGCTGAAAGCTAGGGCTCTTACAGAAAATAGTTAGCCAAGTTGTGACTGCAAAGGAAAAGTTCTTAAAGAAAATTAGAAGTGCTGGTCCAGTGAACCCAGGAATGATGACAAAGCAAAGCAGCCTTATTGTTGCTATGGAGAAAGTTTTATGGTCCAGACAGAGGATCAAACCAGCCACAGCCTTCTGTTAACAAAGTAAAGCGGGAAGTGATCCTGTAGAAGCTGCAGCAAGCGATTCAGAAGATCTAGATAACTGATGAAGATGGCTACATTAAACAACAGATTTTCAGTGTAGATATAACAGCCTTATACTGGAAAGAAATCCATGTAGGACTTTCATAGCTGGGGAGAAAAAGTCAATGGCTTGGCTTCAAAGATTTGAAGGATAGGCTGGCTCTCTTGTTACAGGCTAATGCGTTGGTGACTTTAAGCTGAAGCCAATACTCACTGACCATTCTAAAGATCCTAGGGCTCTTATACATTATGTTAAACCTACTCTGCTTGTGCTGTATAAATGGAACAACAAAGCCTAGATGACAGCTCTTCTATTTACAACATGTTTTATGGAATATTTTAAGTTCCATTGTTGAGACCTACTATTCAGAAAACAATGATTCCTTTCAGGATATTATTGTTCATCGACAATGCACCTGGTCACCTAAGAGCGCTGATGGAGATTTTTAGTAAGATTAATGTGTTTTCAGTCCTGTTAACACAACATCCATTCTGCAGCCCATGAATCAGGAGTCATTTTGACTTTCAAGTCTTATTATTTAAGAAATACATTTTGTAAGGTTATAGCTGCCATAGATAATGATTCCTCTGATGGATCTGGGCAAAGTAAATTGAAAACCTGGAAAGAATTCGCAATTCTAGATGTCATTAAGAACATTCATGATTCATGAGAAGAGGTCAAAATATCAACATGAATAAGCCAACCCTCACAGATGACTTTGAGGGATTCAAGGCTTTAGTGGGGAAGTCACTGCTGATGTGGTGGAAACAGCAAGAGAACTAGAATTAGAAGTGGAGCCTGAAGATGGGACTGAATTGCTGCCATCTCATGATAAAACTTTCAACAGATAAGGAGTTATTTCTTCCAGATAAGCAAAGAAAGTGGTTTCTTGAGATGACTCTACTACTAGTGAACATGCTGGGAAGACTGTTGAAATGACAACAAAGGATTTAAAATATCACATAAACTGAGTTGATAAAGCAGTGGCAGGGTTTGAGAGGATTGACTCCAATTTTGAAAGAAGTTCTACTGTGGGTAAAATGCTATCAAATGGCATCGTGGGCTAGAGAGAAAGTGTTCGGGAAAGGAAGAGTCTAGAGATGCAGCAAACTGCATTGCTGTCTTATTTTAAGAAACTGCCACAGCCACCGCAACCTTCGATAATCACCACCCATTAGTCAGCAGGCATCAAAAACAAGACAAGATCCTCCACCAACAAAAAGATCAACTCCCTCAAAGGTTAGATGATGGTTAGCACTTTTTAAGCAACAAAATATCTTTTAATTAAGTTATATACATTGTTTTTATTAGACATAATGTGATTGCACACTTAATAAAATATAACATCATATAAACACTACTTGCATATGCACTAGGAAATTAAAAAAATTAATTTGACTCACTCTATTATATTTGCTTTACTACAGTGGTCTGAAATCAAACCTATAGTATCTTTAACCTACACTGGTAATAAAATAAAAACTTAAGTAGAGAAACTGTGTTATGGAAATACTTGGTACTATCTTTGCAACTTTTCTGTAAATCTAAAGTTATTCCAAAATAAAAGTTTATTTGTGCTCACTCTGGCATCACATATACTAAAATTGGAACTATACAGAGATTAGCATGGCCCCTTCACAAGGATAACATACAAATTTGTGAAGAGTTCCATACTTAAAAAAAAGAAAAAAGAAGTTAATTTAAGAACTGACACTGAAAACAACAAAAGCAATGGCTTTCTTGAATTTCCTTAAAGAAATTCTATACGTACAAATGTTCATCTTGTACAGCATGTTTGTTTTATTTTTATTTAATTTTTAAAAAGACTTTATTCACTTATTTGACACAGAGAGAAAGATCTCAAGTAGGCAGAGCAGCAGGCAGAGAGAGTGGGGAAGCAGCCTCCCCGCTGAGCAGAGAGCCTAATGTGGGCTCGATCCCAGGACCTGAAATCATGACCCGAGCCGAAGGAGAGGCTTAACCCACTGAGCCACCCAGGTGCCCCAATAAGTTTAAGTTTTAAATTTAAGTATATGATTACTCATCTCTCTATATGGAAGTTTTCCCAAAATATTGTCAAATGCTTTACATTAGCTACATTCTAATTCTATTAATCATACTGGTAACAGGATAGTACTGACCAAAAATATCAGTAAAATATCAACATTAAAACTACTTGCTTTCTGGGGAGGAGAAGCATAGGGAGAAGTGAGGGTGGGGATATTTCAACTAGATCAGTTCTGTACTCAAGTTTGAGTGTACCAATTCAGTTTGCTTGATCTTCTGCTCCCCAGACCACCAACCCTTCCACGGTATATTAGTTATTTATTCTCATTACTAAGCTCAATGAAAATGGATACCCAGTAAAATAAAAGTTAGCTGAAATGCCAATGGCTACTTTCCAGTGAATGAGATCATGACATTTTAGGAACCCAAAATACCTTCTAAAACCCATCTCCCCTTTTTCCAAAGACTATGGATAGGCTGTGTCATTCAAGATTTTGTTTGAAGCAAATTATGTCAATTGAATTCAAAAGAAATGATACAACACCCCCCACCCCGAAATAGTTAAGATTTGCTCCGTAGTGATTTATCAGTTCTGCAGGTCAGGCTCTGTCACATTCCAAACTGTCCAGATGTCCATTCTTGTGACTTCCAGTAAGCTAGCGGTGGAGAATGCATTGCTGATAGCACCACAGCTCCAATATAACTACTAATAGACAGTAAAGCTACTTTTTAATATTGTAGTCCCAAACTTTCTGTATTATAACTGCCTATCAAATGTCTTTCCATGAAGTTATAAAGGAGATCAGTACAGAATGTAAACTGATAAGAATGGGATTATTTGAGAGACCTGAGAAAGAAGTGGGGTTGACTGAGCAACAGTTAGTTACTTCAGCATACCTGCACATTTGACCATTTATCCCCTCATTTACTCTGAAGGAAGAAAAGAAAAGGGAGAAACAGGAAGTGGGAGATAAAAGAAAGATAAGAGAGAGGAGTAAAAACTAGGTCTGAGACCATTAAAATGTGACAGAATACACTTAGAATTTACTATTACATTTTTAAAAGCTGACAGAATTGAATTTTCTTGTCCTATTCCAGTTCAAGCCCCAGTGAGTATAAAAACCTAGTTTTGTTTAGATAGAATATATTCTTTAAAATGTATAAAAGCAGGGGCACCTGGGTGGAACAGTTGATTAAGCAGCCAACTCTTGGTTTTGGGTCAGGTAATGATCTCACGGTCCTGGGATGGAGCCCACTTCTGGCTCTGCGCTCATCAGGGAGTCTGCTTGTAGAGTCTCTCTTCTCCCTCTGCCCGCCCCCCATCCAGTAACTAAAACATCTCCACCAGATTTGATTTACATTTATTGCTTTAGCATACCATGACTTCTTTTTAAAAATGGTGTTTTCTTCTTTAATAACATAAAGAAATGCTTAAAATGTTAAATAAAAGGGAAAAATGATATAAATGAAGTCAATTTACTTATTTACTCATGTATTCAACAAATACATTCTAAGATCCTTCTGTGTGTAGGTCACATAGGTAATGCAGATTTAGCATCAAGCAAAACCAAACTCTTTATGTTCATGGAATTCATATCCTAATGAAGAGAAGATAACACTAAGCAAATAAAAAAGTAAACACACAGTTTGATGGTGAGAACTAATGGGGAGCAATAAAACAGATTTGGTAAAGGCAATGATTCCAAATTATTTCTAAAAACAAAATAAAACCTAAAACACATATATAGAACATTTAGGTATTACTTTATGAAATTTATCTACTTCTATTAAGTTGTATTTTCCCACTCCAAAAACAATCACGTAAAAGCTCCTAAAAATATGTTAGCACATGATAGACTCTTTTCTCTGCGAACTGTAATCTTATTTAGTTGTATGTTCATAGTTGGCTAAGGATTTGCAAAATAGCAAGAAAAACTGTCCTAATCCATGTAAGAGTTCTTTCTATTTTAGGTTAACAATTTATCCACTGCAAACACAATTATACTGTTTAGGACCAGAGCATGCTAAATATTCACAGTGTAATTTTTTAAACGACAATTTTGGTAAAGATTATACCTCTTCAGCTGAATCTTTTTTTTTTTTTTTAAAGATTTTATTATTTATTTGACAGACAGAGATCACAAGTAGGCAGAGAGGCAGGCAGAGAGAGAGAGAGGAGGAAGCAGGCTCCCTGCTGAGCAGAGAGCCCGATGCAGGACTCGATCCCAGGACCCTGAGACCATGACCTGAGCCGAAGGCAGCGGCTTAACCCACTGAGCCACCCAGGCGCCCTTCAGCTGAATCTTAAAGACAGAAAATGTTTTTAGTAAAAGAAGGAATTTAACACACAAACTTCCAAAGTTAAATCAACACAACTGGAAATAAAAAGCTCTGAAACTTATCAGTTAATGTCAGAACATTCCAGTTTGATTATTCCTATAATTTTATGTATGATGTAGGTAGCAGTTTTTATAGTATACATGGATGTATAATAATAAAAATAGTTTATTAAACACTGAGCACAGTAGAAATGAAAAATCAAATTATTTAGATTCATTAAATTTAAATTGTGGGTCAATATCTTTTAGTGGTTTTCTACTGCCAATTTCATAAACTGTATAGCTTCAAGTATAATAAATATATCTGATGTCTTTGCTCATAGAAGCACTACTAGTATTAAGAAAATATTTGAATTGCCAAAACACAATACTATTTCTTAAATTTCAAAACAACAGCAACAAAAAAGAACCTCAGAGACAGGTAAAATAATCCCACCAGGTAGCAGACAGAAAAGCAAACCAATATTGATAAAAATATGTTGGGAAAGGAATAAAAATCTACTTTAAAAAGAAAATCTGTTTGCTGGGTTATTTGGGGAATGCCAAAAACAATAAGGAAAGGGAAGGAAGAAGCATGTGAACTTCAAATACTATAAAACAGGTGATAACTCATATAGTGAATGGGAATCCTTGGGTATTCTATGCTTCTGCTTGGATTGGCCGTAGTTCATTTCGAAAGCCCAAAAAATCACCACAGAGAAACTGATCCTCTAATTTTAAATTTAGACTCAATTACTTAGATGGCAAAAGAAAATCAACTCATCCTTGTTCAAAAAGACTCAATTTGCTGTAGACACATTAAGAGTATTCACAGGTTCACCTCTAATGTTCAGCTTGCCAACTCAGAGGCCTTGTACGGCAATTAAGGTAAGCAGCAGTTGAGAAGAAGGGTCTATGCTTTGGTAGTTATGATATTATCACATATAAGCATATTTCTCTTAGAATAAACATATATAAATGTGTTCTTCCTTTTACTAGAACAGTCTCAATGCCAGGAAAATATTAAAGACCTGCTACTATGTTTGTAAACTTGGCTCACATGGATTTCAAAGAGAGTTGTATGTTTAATTGAAAAATCCAGCACAAAACAATTGAGATCTGTTTTCCTTTCATAGTTAATCATGCTTTAAAAATAAACTCTTGAAAAAGTTCAAACTCATATCTTGGCAGGTTCCTGCTCCAACATAAACCCTAGCTGATTGAAGTTTTGCTTTATTGATTAGAATTTTAAGAAATCCATTTTGTTCAATTTAACTATGCTACATATTAATAATGGAGTCACAAACAGAGACCAAGAGAAATATATTCAGGGATAATTGAAAAGAGAATGGATCATTACTCTTCCTAACAATGTTGTTAAAGGACTTCACTTAGAAAAATGGTTTCAGGGGCGCCTGGGTGGCTCAGTGGGTTAGGCCGCTGCCTTCGGCTCGGGTCATGATCTCAGGGTCCTGGGATCAAGTCCCACATCGGGCTCTCTGCTCACCAGGGAGCCTGCTTCCCTCTTTCTCTCTCTCTGCCTGCCTCTCCAACTACTTGTGATTTCTCTCTGTCAAATAAATAAATAAAATCTTTAAAAAAAAAAAAAAGAAAGAAAAATGGTTTCAGAGACAGAACCTCTGAGAATGCTTACTCTCAGGGAGTAGAAAGAGTGAAACTAGAAGCATACCAAGAACAGAAAAATCTAGGTGTGATCCTGTTAGGTTTGATTGACCTTTCTGATACTGTAAGAGTTATCAAGAGGGCTTAAAAAACATCAGTTCTCTGAGCAAAGCCATGATGAGTAGATAAAAGTATACCTACCCCTGATAATGTAAAGGCCAGGAAACAAAGATAATCATTACAGGGTTACTCCTAAGAAGGAACCTTATGGGAAGAAACCAGAGGCTGATGTGGACCGGAAAGGGACCAAACAGAGAAAAGGACACTGAGGAGAGAATCCATGTTCAATCTACGAAATGGGTGGTCACCAAGAAGGTGAAAGAGAACACCAAAAGAATACATACACTGGATTGTGTTAGTTTTTTAAGTATATTACTTCTTTCAACTCATGGCCAGCATTCATGAACATTAAAATGTTAGGTTACTCTGCATATAAGTAACAAAGGTAGATTTAAAAGCTATTTATCTCAGTGGTAGGATGATTAACAACTGTTAATTGGAAAATTAGGCATTATTTCTAGAAAACAAAAAAATAGTAAGATAATATTTTGTATTCACAATTTGCCCACCAGATAAATTTGTGGGTCTTCTGAGGTTTAGCCACCTGTTCTTAGGCAACATCTAAGTACAGATGTGTTTGTATAATAAAGGTCATTTGATCTTTTTGTTTCTCATTTATTCATTATAATTAAATCAAAGTCACTGAACCAGATGCATGAAGTAAAGAAAAGAATTACACATGGCCTTAAGAAAGAAAGAAAATCTTTTCCCAGGTTCTAAAGGATAAAAAAGAGAACTTGGAAAATTTTCCTAGAATTCTCACAGAATTACTGAAGTTAAGGTTCTTCTCAAACATTTAACACTTTGGAAAACTTGTGTTCCATTATTATAACTCACTAGACTGGAAAGGGACTATTCTATTTATTTTAAAGGTCCAAGAGAGCTTATATATTTAGTTTTTCAGAGGACTTAAGTCTCACCTATAAGGTAGGGATATGGTGTGGCTCCCAAAGGCTAGTTGTAGCTGAGCTTTAGTTTCACTTCAGTGAAGAAAACAAAATGTCTTTATTATAACCAAGGGTATATTAATTCATCCATTAAAAGAAAATGCAGATGCTAGATCCTGGGTGCATGGTGGTAAGACACAGCTACTCTTCTCGAGTCTTAAAAAATAAAGGGAGAAGACAGACAAGTTCAGGGACAATTACAATGTACTATGATGAATGCTGTCTGTAATAGGAGTAAGTACCGAGCACCTATGAAAGCAGAGAGTAAAGGCCCCTCAACCAACTTTCGAGAGATGAGATCTCAGATATTCAAAAAAGTTATCCAAGAGTACGGGAAGTGGAAGGAAAGGCAGGGAGAGAAAGGCAGGTAGGGGAAGAGCATAGGCAAACTGCAGGAGGCAAAAGACAAGAGGAAGTTTCTTGCAGAAAACTAGGCGTTGTATGGTGTGTGAGAAAGGGTGAGGCAGGAAAGGTAAGCAGAGTCAGACCAAGAAAGCACTTTTATGCAGTGCTCCACTGGACTTACCCTGAAGGTAATGGAATCAGGAATAGGTTTTAGAAAGAGAAGTGAACATGAACATATTTTTGTTTTAGACAGACCTCTCTGACAGCAGCGAGGAAGGGGAGACTGGGGACATGAGACCAGTCAGGAGCTTTACAGTACTCAAGGTAGAAGACGATGGTGGTAATAACAGTGTCCTGGAAAGAAGTCTGAATTCTGGAGCCAAGACACAAAAGGAACATGCTGAATTTGAAGGAGCTATAGGATGTCCAGGTGCCAATGCCCAGCCAAGTATGAAATTTAGGTGAAAGAACTGTTGCAGACTAGTTTGTGAGAAAAACAGAACACAGTGGGTATTCTGAGCCCCAGGAGTAGATCAAGTTATGAGAAAGCTAGCAGTGAAAATGGGGAGATATTAGGAGGGTGTTCTTATGAGAAACACTCATGGACATTTAAAAGTATGGCCTAACATGAGGAACCAAATGAGGAAAGTCAGGAGAGCATGGCATTACAGAGGCTAAGAGTGAGGAAAGCACTTGAAGGGAAAAAAAAGAAGTCAACAGTGTAAACATACTGCAGAATGGTAGAGAAAATAACATTGAGAAAGGTCCCTCAGTTTTTATTTTTTTTTTTGTTCAATTCAATTTTATTTCATATTTTTTGTGGGTGTATATATATATATATATATATATTTATTTGTATATATATATATATATAATATACTTTTTAAATTTTTTAAAATTTCTTTTCAGCGTAACAGTATTCATTGTTTTGGCACCACACCCAGTGCTCCATGCAATATGTGCCCTCCTTGGTCCATCAGTTTTAGTGAAAACTGACGTTCGTGACTTTGAGAAGAGCAGTTTAAGTGAAATGTCTGGCATTGTGTGTTGTGGATTAAGGAAGAATGCACAATAAGAGATTAAAAGAGGGACAATGTGTTTCTCTCTCTCAAAGTCTGGATGGAAAGGGACAGAAAGGAATGTGGCTTGAAGAGGACTCAAGAGGGGATGAATACAAAGTATTAGGCAAGAGGGAGGATGAAATCATAGACAGAGCATTGAAATTTCTACCAGGACAGGAAGGAGAGAAGGAAGATAGAAGAATGAGGTTTAGCACAATGTTAGCCTCACATGTGTGGAAAAGCACATTTTAGTCCAGACTGCCACCTTGGTTGTGTGCCCATGGGTAAATCTGACCATGTACAAATTGAAAGTTTTCTGGTTCTCAGTTTACTCTTCTTAAGATGAGGATGGTAGAGTAGATAACCGCTAAAGTGCCCTTCAGTAATAAAGTTCGTAATTATAATTAGGTCATAATCTCATGAGGGTTTTTTTTTTTTTTGTCTTTTTGGGTTTTTTTTGGTGATAGAAGACTATAAAAACATACTAAAATATACAGAAGCGGACTTACTTCTGTCTGATATCCACACAGTCAAAAAGCACTTCGAACCAGAATTACATTGTAAAGAAAAAACCAGACTCACTGTGTGGCTCAGGCATGTAACAGAAATGTTCAGTCTGGCCTCGTCTGCCCAACCACAAAAACTGAGACAGGTTGGTGTTTCTTTTAACTTCTGGAGATAATCAGTAAAGACCATGTAAATTGATTTTGAGTAACAGGAAGCTACTAAAATATTCAGAAAAACTAAAGTTCTTTCTACAAAAGTATTTAAATGAAATCAAGGAAGATCTTACCTCCATTATGTTTTTTAAATTTCCTTTCTTAAATATCATTTTCATTTAACTATAACAAAAGTTTCTTACTCAAGCCATTTTCAATGTGTGTTGACAGAGTGGGGAAAAGGTACTCTGTTCTTATTAATTTAGAGACCCCATCTCTTTCCATTGAAATCAGAAGTTCTTAACCTCTTTTTTGTTCCATGACTCATTTGGCAGTTGGATGAAGCATATGAACCTCTTCTCAGAATAATGTTTTTAAATGCATCATATAAAATGCATAGTATTACAAAGGGAACACTATATTAAAATATGATTGTCAAAGTATTTAAAAATTTGGTGTTATAAATGTGCTTCCTTATTAGATTCAATGACAAAATTTAATCTGAACTGGTGAATCCAGTAATTATTGTAATCTTGAAGCAGTGAGGCATAGATATTATTTTGAGGTATCTGAAAGAAAAATAGTATGATTTCTACTGGTGTCAAGAAACACTGTGCAAGACCCTTTGCACACAGCAGGCCAATAAGCGAAGAAAATGTACATGGTGCCTGGAAGTACTTTGTATTTCTGCCACCCCACCTCAGCGGATAGAACCACTATGGACCACCACCTAGTGCTAGGAAACAGAATTTCACTAGCTCTTACTCTGAAATCTCTCCAGTTTCATTTTGGTTTTTTTTGGGGGGTGGGGGAAGGGCTTTTATCTGAAACTCATTCTCTTCAGCAAGAGCTCAAAAGAACAACACTTCAATTCTTGAAATATCCATAACCATTTATCTATGGTAGTCACACTGGAAGGTAAGTTTGGCTGGATAGAAAGTCAGTTGCTCATGTTTTTCATCCTTGAGTGTCTTAAATATAGTACTTCATGGATTTTTCTTCAATCAACTAATTTTTCAATCTTTTCAAATTCCAATTTATGTTTTTTTTCCTATCCTATAGTATCAAACATTTTTTTTACTTTGTTTTAAAATAATAGTTCATAGTTTCCATCTATTTTGTAAACTTTTGGGGACATGTATGTTTTCATTGTTGGGATATTATTTCGTTCTTTATTTTTTCCTTAAAAATCTTTGCTTAATTTTCTTTTTTTAATGAAATAAGTTTTCCTATACTTTGAAAAGAATAGCCCAGGATAGTTTTTCCAACTTCATGATTCTAGAATTTTCTCTTCTCTTGTTTTCACAAAGTGATTTTTTAAAAAATGGCCTTCTACTTTGTGGGACTGCCTCTGTTGTCATCACCTGCTTTATTTATCTTTTTAAAAGATTTTATTTATTTATTTGATGGGAAGGGGGGGTAAATGAACTCAAGCAGGGTGAGCTGCAGAAGGAAAGGGAAAAGCAGGCTGCCCAATGAGCAGAGAGCCCCACGAGGGACTCAATCCCAGGACTCTGAGATCATGACCTGAGCCATAGGCAGATGCTTAACTGACTGAGCCACCCCAGGTGCCCTTTTTATCTGTGTACTTATTTATTAATTTACTTTTTAAATTTATACTTTTTAAATTTAACTTCTTACAAAAAGAATTGAAAGCATTTTTATGATTTATCATTTTTAAGAGCTATATATATATGTATATATATATTTTATTGGATATAGTTGACACACAATATTAGTTTCAGGTGTATAACATAGGGTTCACAACTCTATACATTATGTTATGCTCACAAGTGTAGCTACCATCCATCACCATACAACACTACTGTAATACCGTTGACTATGTTCCCTGTGTTTTACCTTCATTCCCATGACTTATTCATTCTGTAACTAGAAGCCTGTACCTTCCATTCTCCTTCATCCATTTTGCCTGTTCCCCCACCCCACTCCCTCTGGTGGTCATCAAATTGTTCTCTGTATTTATGGTCCTGTTTCTGTTTTTTGGTTTGTTTTGTTTTTTAGATTCCACATATAACTGAAGCTTATGGTATTTGTTTTTCTCTGACTTATTTCACTTAACATAATAATCTCCTATATATATATATATATATATATATATATATATATATTCTCTACTATAGATATAAAATGGAATATTATATGTATCTACTTTTATATATAGATATATATCCATATACATATCTCACATCTTTTTTTATTCATTCATCAACTAATGGACACTTGGATTGCTTCCATATTTTGGCTATTATAAATAATGCTATAATAAATACAGTATGTGTTTATTAACTTATGCATGTATCTTATCAAATTAGTGTTTTCATTTTCTTTGGGTAAACACCCAGTAGTAGAACTGATGGATTGTATGGTGTTTCTATTTTAAATTTCCTCCATACTGCTTTCCACAGTGGCTACACCAACTTACATTCTCATTGCCAGTGCACAAGGATTCCCTTTTCTCTACATTCTTGCCAACATTGATTATTTCTTATCTTTTTTGATACTAGGTGTTCTGACTAGGTGTTAAAGTGATATCTTATTGTGTCATTGTGCCATCACCTGGTTTTTATCTGGATTTTTTCCTCCCCTCCTCCCCTATTGCCCTGTACTGCTCAATTTGGATTCTACTTCAAGTAGCTTTTCTCTTTGAGATTTGTTCTGGAAGGGAGCTTTGGTTTGCTTGTTTCAAAAGTATATAAGAACCAGAATGATCCAGCACCATCAAGCTGAATTGCTTCTCAGTCCCTTTGTATTCACCTATGAATTAGATCTTACAAAAACACCCATCTAATCTCAGCATCTACTCCAATTGGATTAATGTGCTTGCCAGTGAGTAGCTGCCGGCAATTGGAGGGATTTCCTATTCTCAGGGCTATCAGCTGCCCTGTTTCTTTTCCTCTCTGCTCCCTCTCACACAGTTACTGGACCCATATGAATCTTGTAGTAGTTGGTAATTGGTCCTTACCAGCTAATATCTGGGGGCTAGAGGGGGTACCTGGTTTTGACATAGCTGCTATATATAGATTTTGATTCTGATATCCTAGTTGCTCTACCTGTTTTTATGAAGAAATTAAAGAATGATGCCACTGCTGCCAATCTTTCAGGGATCTTCTTCCTGAAATTTGTGTTTTTTATTTAAAATAATTATTGTTCAAAGTCTGCTTCAGAATAATATGAATTGGGGCTGTCAGTCATTCTAACAAATAGTAAAACATCGGTGATTTTCAAACTATAGTCCTTGGAACCATGGGAGATTTACGAATATGTGTATGCATGCCCGTGTGTGTACATGCACCTCTGCTTTCCTTTCTTCACCCCATTTTGAACAAAGGGGATCCACTGAGCTTCCATGAAATATTCTGTTTGAAGAAACGATTACATGGTTAAAACGGTCTGAATACCACTGTTCAGGAGTCATCTTTTAAAATCAGTATTAAAGGGGCACCTGCGTGGCTCAGTGGGTTAAGCCTCTGCCTTTGCCTCTCTCAGACTCCTGAGATGGAGCCTCTCTGCTCAGCAGGGAGCCTGCTTCCTCCTCTCTTTCTGCCTGCCTCTCTGCCTACTTGTGATCTCTGTCAAATAAATAAATAAAATCTTAGAAAGAAAAAAATAAAAAAAAATGATATCAGTATTTAAAACCCAAGTAAAGTGTCATAAAACAGATTTAGTATTCAGAGAAATAATTCAAAACAAGAACTACAACCAGAATTCAAGCCAAAAAAAAAAGGAGTACTTTCAATAATCCCTCATGTTTTTTCAAAGGCTTGGGGAAAAAGTATGTATTTATTATATTCCTTTACATTTTTGTTAACAATTTCAACTATGGTATCAAATATAATTCTTAAATTGTCCAACTATTTGCTTAGAACAAATATGAAAATTTAAAGTTACATATGCTTAATCACAACAATGATCAACCAAATTCAATTTTTCCACTTTGTCTTATCTATTTAAAATTTCAATTTCCCTTAGAGGTGTTATGAATGAAATGCTTAAAAGAACAACTTAAGAAAAAATAAAAACAGGACCCTAAATGTAAGTGCTTGTTGATTCCTTGTAGGCCAATCATTCTGGTGGGTACTACAGTATACTATATACCTATGAAATTGAACCTCATGGATCCACCTGTCAGTCCCCTGGATTCAAGAGATCAAGATCCATACCTTCTGGTAAGCAAAGAAATTTTCATTTCCCTAGATGGTGAGATTCCCCAGGAAGCAAGGAGGGTAGAGCCATCTTAGAATTCTGGCAAACCAGAAAATAAAGAATGGGGCACAGCAACAGTAACCCTTCAGAGATATATATGGCCCAGTTTTAAGATTTGTTGGTGGATTCTAATGTATCATTTGAGATCTCCACATTTGATCTCTGGTAAATAGGGTCTTCCCAGGAAATCTCTTATTACTGTAATACTTTTAAACTTTCCAACCTGGCTGACAGATAGCAGCTTCTTTTACTAGAAGTTTCAGATTAGTACTACTTGGGCCTTTTAACATTTGCCTACAGGGTTGCAGGCCAGATAAACAAGGCATTGTAAATCCTTATTCAGAAACTTGCCAGACTGAAACAATATTCAAGGATTGTGTCTACAGGAAATCTGTGAAGATGAGGGAAAAGAAAACTGATTTTGTGTTTATTTTAGAAATTAAAGGCCCTCAAGTAAAAGACACACAAACACACACATACAGAGTCAACAGATTACATTTTTCTCTGCAATAGGCAAAGTCCTTCACTGAACAAAGAGTGAATCAATGTTACATTCTCTTGGAACTTGTTTAATCATGTATAATATTAAGGAGAAGTTAAACTTGACAAGTATATTAAAAAATATATATGCCAGTGAATTACCTGTCAACTTGACAGGTTCAACTTTGCTTTAAGTTATTAACTGAGGTACTTGATTATCCTAAGAGTATAATATGCAAAAGTTCTTACTGTGCAGAATGAAATGTCAAAATGTCATTCTGTCAATGTCAAATGAAATGTCAAAATCCATGGTGATGACCATCCAGATGACCACTGATAGGAATATAAAGGTAAAGCCATAATGTGAATAAGAAAATACATTTTATTAGTGACTTATGTAATTTAGATGTATCCATTTTTTGTTACAACTGTTATTTTTAAGTTAAGTTATCCTCCTAATCCTCTGATGAGCTGAAAAATAACAATATCCATTCTTTACCCATTAACTTCTCCCAAAGGTAAAGGGTGCAGAATGTCAAAACTCGGAGATTTTGGTGCTCCTCTAACTCAAGTCCCTCATTTTATAACTAAGTCAACGTAGAACCATTGATGTTTATTTAAAAATAAACATAACGGGGGTGTCTGGGGAGCTCAGTCTGTTAGGTGTCCCACTCTTAATTATGGCTCAGGTCATGATCTCAGGGTGGTGAGATCAAGCCCTGCCTCTGGCTTGGCACTCAATGGGAGTCTGCTTCTCTCCCTCGCCCTCCCAGCTCTGGCACTCTCTTTTTCTATCTCAAATGGATAGATAGATCTTAAATAAATAAATAAATAAATAAACAAAAACAAAATTTAGTATGGAACCACAATATACCGGACATTATATATACACATTTTCTAATTTAATCCTAATAACTTCGTGAGATGGATTTCATCACCCTCCATTTAGAGATAAGCAAATAAGAGATGCATGACTTGATCAAGAACACATACACAATTAGTTCCAGAGCCAGGATTAAGCTTCAGAGTCCAAGTCTATTTTAATTTTTTATTAATTGTTTGGCTTGTTTCCCAACTCTCTCTAGCCCTCTAATTTTACATCTAACGTTAAGTGACTTATCCAAGGTCATGTATCTGAGTAATAAAATTAATCCAGGTCTTCTGACACCAAAGATTTAGTGTATTTCCTCTTCTCTTCTCCACTGTTGTGCTAGGTATCTCTTTGACTTTAGACTTTGACTACTTCCTAGTGACTGCAATGAGTAAAGTACAATGGTGGATGGTCTGTGTAACATAACTTACACCCCTATCACAATGTGTCATGCTCTTTTTACCTTCTGATCACCACTTTCCCCTTTTCTCCATGGATCTGCTTCAATGTCTTTTTGTTTGTTTTTGGCATTAAGCCAAACAACTGTGTGTAATATGGGGAAAATAAAGGATAGTATTCTTTATCCATAAATACTTACAGTTTGTAGAAATTAAAATTTGAATAGAAGAAGTAGAGGGAGAAAAACAATTGTTAAATTGTGTGTTATCAACAGAAGTCCAGATAAAACAGCAGTAAAGAATGAAATCAGGGAAAACGACACATAGGACTGACAAGGAGGACTGGCCTTGAGGGAAGGCGGAAGACATGGCTTGAAAATACAGTAGGTGAACAGCAAAATCCAGAATGGTCTATATGGAGCAAAAGTAAGTGGGCTCTGTACGAGAAGTTCAAGGAAAGAAGGCTGTCCAGTATAGTGAGGCTTTGAATATGAGGCTTATATGACCATAATTTATGAAGACATTGTTGATTGCTGAAAATAAAACTAATAGTTACTATCTAAAAACCATAGTTATTATCTATTTACTCTGTCCCTATGCTGCACTAAACTTTTTTAGTATTTCACATTAATCTTGATTGTAACTCCATGAAGTAAAGATTATTAGGCTCATTTTCAGTTGGTATAACTGAGGCTTGGTCAGGCAGCTTGTTTAAAAGTCACTGGGAAAGTAAGTGGAGGATAAGTATTCTAAACCGTATCATTTGGATTCCAAAATCCACGCTATTTTCTGACAGCTGTTTCTCTGATAAAACCAACAGATAAAACAACAACAAAAAAACTTGCTCAAAGCACAAATCTTAGGCCTTCAACATAAGCCATATACAAGTAAACCACAAAGGGAAAAACATAGTTAAAAGATAAAAAGCCAAGAAAACAAAACCTTTAAGTCTGAGGTTTCTCATGCAGCCAAATGCAAAATATATAAACACATGTAATGAAGTATATTTTATGACCAACAGTGACTTTGAAATCCAAATGGAGCATACATTTTATATTTAATAGAGCCCTTACAATATTCCTTTTAGCCAACTTCACTTAATTGAGTACCTTATTTTTTCAGGGAAAAACTGCTTTGAATTTTTATCTCAGACCTTTCCGTAGTTAGATCTCATTTAAATCACCAAAAAAAAAATACTCACTGTTTTGCATTCATTTTGCAAACACGTACTGAACTCTATGGAGCTTCTCCTACTGTGAAGGAGGAAGCAAATAATAAATACATTGTTGTAAGGGAAGTAAAGAAACTTTACTTCCCTTACAAGGGAAGGTTAACCATTACTTTGCAATAGGATAAAATATTCTGTAAAGAATTTACTATAATGCAATGAATGACAAATCCAAAGTTATCATTACAGATTGTCACACAGGCAAGGATCATAAAGACTTTGTTTTATAGGATAGTACTTGGTAGAAAACTAGCTATGGACTAATTGTGCATAAAAGGGGTCAATGTTTTCCACCTACCATTTACATGGGTATTTATCTACTTAGGTACTAACTGTAGTATCGTTTATTTAAATTCAAATTTAAAAAAATTTCTTCAAATTGAAAAAAATTTTTAAAAGCAAAATGCCTATTTAAGCCTTTTAAAAAAAATAAAAACCTAGTTTAGCCTCAATTAAAAAAACTATGAAATCACAGTTCTGATTACTAGTTATATTTTTCCCAATATAAACTAAAATTAATATGGGTAATTATACATTTTAAAATGTTTATTCTGTACTCTCTGTAATCATTCTGTACATCTCGGGTATAAAGTATCATGCTTTGTAAGCCACTTTAATAGGTAGGAACTCTCCTAAGATGTGGTGGTGGTGGGGAAATGGATTGCGGGGAGACAGTTAAAAAGTATTCTACTGGGGCACCTGGGTGACTCAGTCGTTACGCATCTGCCTTTGGCTCAGGTCATGATCCCCGGATCCTCGGATCGAGCCCCACCTCGGGCTCCCTGCTCAGTGGGAGGCCTGCTTCTCCTTCTCCCACTTCCCCTGATTGTGTTTCCCTTCTCACTGTGTATCTCTCTGTCAAATAAACAAAATCTTAAAAAAAAAAAAAAAAAAAAAAAAGGATTCTATTACTGTGCAAACTGTTATAGGAATTTGCTCAACTCTAAAGAACAGGTGCCTATACTAATAAATGCATGCTATGCTCTGAGACTAGAAACTCAGTCAAAACAGAAATTTTGTAAAAAGTGAGGCATACTACATAACTCTCAGTTACAGTTAAACATATATTTTCCCTTTGATAGCTATTGTTCAAGAGGACCTTTGTAGGCCTTCAATTGAAATGGCTTAAGTAATTCTATAAATATGTCACAATACTTGTCATTAGTTAAGGAAAAATGCCAGTTGTGCTAGAGCTGGGAGGCTGAAGGGTAAGTAGGTTTTGGAGATGTGAAGTATAGAGCTCTATAGACCTGGCCTGGGGAACAGCAAAAGTGAAGATTCCTTCTACCCACATTTCTATTCTGGCTAAAGGGTTTCCAATTCAGCCACTGCATAACCACTGGTGGTCTCTGAGAAGCCAGAAGATCATCCACTTCGTCTTAAAGTCAGGAAATGAATTTGTCAGATACTCTTCGTTATTAGCAAGAGCTAATGGGACTGTGTGTGGGGAAAAGTTATGATAAACTATTCTAAAATTATTTTTTGACAATGGTCTTTTAGAAATTTGTGACTTTGGGGGTTTTAAAATGAGATGAACTATACTACATCTAGTGTGATTCAAATTGCCTACTTACAGGGGCAGGTAGAGCAGCCTGGATTCTGGATTCATGCAGATATAAGTTCTATCTTAGTTGTCACTCATTAGCTGTGTGACCTTGGAAATTCTTTAAGCAATCCTGTCTCAGTTCCTCCAATGGTGATAACATTACCTACATCATAGGATTGCTGTGAGGATTAAATAATAGGACATGTAGAAATAATAGTTGAAGAGTACAAATAGTGTGTAAGAAGTCAATAAATTTTGTTATCAATTATGTAAAGGAACTTCTCCTTTAATGAGCAAAAATGGAAATGGAAATTTAAGTATCCATGAAATCTGGAAATGAAAATTTAAGTATCCAGAAAGCTCAGGTTACAACGTACTTGCTTTTCAGAAGATGTTAAGCAAATTATTTTCTAAGATACAGATGAACATATTGCTAATTGCTTTATTTGTATATAAGATTTATGTACATTTGAAAAACACTTGGTAATTAATGAAGCATTTTCTCACATATTATGTCATTTGATTCCCACCACAACGCCTAAGAAGTAAGCAGCACAAGCATAATTCATATTTGTAGATGAGGAAACTAAAGCTCAGAATGGCTATTTAATTACCATAGTTACACTAAGTGGAGAAGTACTTTTTTAGTACATCACCTTTGCCTCTCATAACATTTACTTGTTTAACAGTTTAGGATTAAAAAAATGGGTATTACAGGGGGGCCTGGGCGGCTCAGTGGGTTAAAGCCTCTGCCTTCGGCTCAGGTCATGCTCCCCAGGGTCCTGGGATTGAGCCCCACATCGGGCTCTCTGCTCAGCGGGGAGCCTGCTTCCCCATCCCTCTCTCTGCCTGCCTCTCTGCCTCCTGTGATCTCTCTCTCTGTCAAATAAAAATAACATCTTTAAAAAAAATGGGTATTACATAATTAAATTCTGATTTAAGATTACTGTTTATTTGCTTTGCTTTAGATTTAAGTAGAATTGACAAGGTATTTTTCAGCACAATAACATTTCAGATATCTTCTTATTAGGTTCTAGAAAAGTACCCTGTGTTTGAGAGGCCCTAAAAATAAATAAAAATAAAAATAAAAATGTATGTTAATAGTTGATGCTACTGGAGTTTATTTTGTCTCCTTGGAAAAAAGTAGTAAGTACATTTAAACAATGAATTAAACACTAATCTACCATAAATGATACAAAACACTTTGCTAATACCATTGACTTTGCAGGTCAGGTTCTGGTTTATCCTTCAAAGACCAACTTTATCACTAGGTGACTGTTCACTTATGCAGCTACGAGGCAAAGTTCCTCTGCCATAGTTGCTGACTTTCTGTTAAATGTAAGCCAGGACTTTATAGTTCATATATTTTGTATATTTTAATTTATCAAGAACATTATGATCTTTAAAATGTTAACATTGGGTTAATGAAAATGGCTAGCATGAAGCGCTTTATTTCTTTTGAGTTAAAAGCAGAGGACCATTCTATAATACAATAAATGACAATCACTAAACATGAAGGAGTTTGTAACTATACTGGAATAAACTTAAAATGGGTTTAATCTGAGTAGAAAGATGTAGTCAATGATTATTACATTATGCTGGGTAGTAGTAATTAAAGACGAATAATAAGCAGCTTATTAATGTACTATTTTTAAGAAGCCAGCAAAAAATTTTACTTTACTTTTTAAAAGATTTTTATTCATTTGTTTGAGAGGAAAGGGTAGGAGGGGCAGAGGGAAAGGGAGAAGCAGACTCCCCACTGAGCATGGAGCCTGATGTGGGACTCAATCCCAGGACCTGGAGATCATGACCTGAGCTGAAGTAAGATGCTTAACTGACTGAGCCACCCAGGCTTCTCCTCTGCGCACATCTCCCCACCCCCAGCCCAAGCAAAAAATTTTAAATAAACAATGTAGAGGAGAGAGAATAACTCATCAGATCCAGAAGCCGCTTTAAGGCCCTCCCTGCAGACATCTGGCATCTAGGGACCCAGGAGGTCGGCCATCTCAAGTCATTGGGAAGAGAGTCCTATTGGCCTAATGTTCCATAACCAGCAGATTATGCAATATATGGTTACTAGGAATATATGATAAAAACTGAGTCTTGGATCTCTTATGGTTTACAGTAAGGCAATATTCTCTCTGATGTGAGAAGCAAAATAGATTTGGGCCTCCAGGTAGAGAGGCTCTGATTCTCCTTCGTAATTCCAAGTTTCCTATAATTCTGCCAATTAATACCATTTAAATAGAAAACATTGCTAGGGTGGGGCCAATATTCATACCTGCACAGTACGATTTGGGTTAGTTGATGATTATTTTTTCTCTCTTTGTACCCTAAAAAGGGTGTACACTGCAGGAATTATGGGAAAAAGACTGAGAATTAATTTTGAGCAAAATGCATTTACAAGAAAAGGCAGGTCTTTCAGTAATAAAGTATCAGGAAATGCAACATCTATTGAGCCCCGTTTATTGAGAGTAGTAGGTCTCCCCTGGAACATAGCTTTAACCATCTAACATGCAGTAAGAATAATTTATTATAGTATCACTAATGCTAACACTTCTGTAGTGTCTACTAGGTGCTAGGCACTGTTTTATATACTTTACATCCCAGTTGTGGTGGATTACCATTGCACACCATCCCAGTTTCATAGACAAGGAAATTGAGGCATAGAAAGGTTAAATAATTTCCTCAAGTTCACACTGTCAAGTGGTTCCAGAGTTCCTGATTATAAGTTACCCCACTGCTCTACAAGAACTCTTTTATTAGCTATAAAGGGATGACCAAGAGTATTAAAGATAATAAAATATGCAAAAGAGTATCAAAAATCAAGAGTATCAAAATCAAGTTCTTGGTCTGGAATTGGTCTGGTCCTTTCCTTAACGTTAAGTGCCCAGGTATCATTTAACACTTGTCCTGTCCTTAACCCTACTCACTTCCTCCTGGCTGCCTAGACTGGTGTGTGTCTAGCAAACAGGAGCAGGAGAAGACCTTGAAAGTTCTCTGAGATGGAGTGGAAAAACTTGAGGACTCAGGATTGGTCATGTACAGCAAATAAGATTTGTGAGATGCTGTAGTCTTTCATCACACATTATTCTATACCCGCAGAGAAAGATAAAAAACTATCAATGGAGGATCGTCATTTGTCTTTTGAAATAAAATTAAGAATCTCTGGAATTTGTCGCCGCCTAATGAGAATTAGCATTTTAATATCGTGCCCTACTTAAGACTGGCAGCTTGAAAGTATTACTTCACGTCTAAATGTAACAGATATTCTTGATACCAGTTACATATAGGTAAAAAAACATATATTCACACACGATTTTTAGCAATATTAAGAATAGGCACCATATAGAGAAAGTGTTAGACAATGAAGACTTCAAGTTAAAATCAATAAAATACAGTGACAACATCAGGGAGACATTTTTGAATTATGCTGTATAACAATATAATATTTCATACTGAATGATGCTAATCTTGTATTATTAAAAATGAAAAACAAGTTACAATGTATTCCAAATAAATCCCTTAGTGGGATATTTATGATAAATCACTTCAGTTCACTCCTAAGTTTACAACAGAGCCAGAACTCGATGGAATTACAGTTTGTTATAATTTCAGAAAACTCAATACAGTAGATGAAAATTACATTTAATATAAATGTCACATCATATAGTCATATTACTTTTGAAGTAACTATTTTATTGGAGTAGTGTGAGTTTTCAGAATATGCAATGTAATCAAGACATTTCAAGTAGAAATATGTTAACTTCATATTTAAAATGTAACAAATGTGCAATAGCGTAATCATGGGAAGTAGACAGTATTCTAATATCAGAAATATCTGTCTTGGAGATTTGCTAATCACACACATGTATGTACACATGCACGCACACACACTTCTGTGGCTTATTATATCAACTAAAATAAATGATAAATATAAGATGTGACATTTTATTTACATCCAGAAACCTTTAAAAAGGAAATCTAATAGTAACTAGAGAATCATTCAGAGTACTACAATCTATGAAGAGATGACTATTTGACTATTATGAATTTATAATTTCTTGGTATCAATGTATAAAAATTCTAATTTCTTATTTTCCAAATATCTTTGAATCAAGAATCAAGAACAGGATTCCTCTATCATACTGCTGCACAACTTCACCTATTGGTCAGTTTCAACTCAATAAATTGAAGACAACAATACTTGAATCAAAGCTACCTAACAGACTTAAAATGAACTGTGGCAAAATGGAGCAAAGATCTCACATAATGTTACTAACACTTGCTTTGGGGCCTCCTTCTAGGTACTATCACTAGCAACCTGTGGGTCTGAGGTTACAGTAGTGGTGCTAGATTTACCTGGGATCAGCTCAACTCTTTTCCAGTTCCTAATACGGCACACATTTTCAGAAAGTGACTGTAGGCCAACTATATGGATGACAGTTTTGAGACTGCCTCTACTTAGACTAATAGAGGCAACATTCTGCTGTAGAAATATGTGAAATTTAGTCCTAATTTAGTCCTGTACAATGGTTGTTCTGTTCTACCAATAACTGTTGTGAAGGCCACAGTTCCCTTACCTATCAAATGGAAATAACAAAACAGATTTTAATGGTTTTCTGTGAAAATTAGGAGTATTCTGTGAATTACAAAGTAGTTTAAGAATTTCCAGTACCAGGGCAGCTCACTGGCTCAGTAAGTACAGCATATAACTCCTGATCTCGGGGTTTTGAGATCAAGTACAACATTCAATGTAGAGATGACTTTAAAAAATAAAAAAGTAAAAATAATTTTCATTACTTAAAATCGTAGGCTCATAGATACATGGCCAAAAGATTAATGAGATGTAATGATTTCTTGAAATCAACAGAGTAATTTAGTAATAACTACTTAATTTTGTTCATGCTTTTTCTTTTCCTTGAATGTCCCTGACCACTTCAATTCCTCCTAATAGGTATTTATGTACATATTTTATCTCCTCTGATTATATATTAACATATGGTTTACAGTATAAACACATCTCATTGATCCTAATACTAGTAGTAATAATAATATCAAGAAAGAGCAGTAGCATTACCTACTGCAGCTGTTCCAAACTATGGAGGGTTTATTATACACCAATAATCTTAGATTTCTTGAGAGCCTTAAATATAACCTATGCGGCAGGTACCATTATCATTTTATATATTGATGAGAAAATAGAAAACAGGGGTGGTCGAGCTGGGATTTGAGTCTGAGTACTAAGTTAAATCACCTCTGCAATCGGTATTTTGTATGGTAGGCAAAAGATATGATTTCCACAGGGTCAGTGAGGTAGTGAATTAGCAGAGACTTGAACCCAGGTCTTCCCACTTCATTCTAGTGTTTTATCTTGTATCTCTGGCTTTCACACTAACTCCAACTGTGTGCCTATGACTTTTGGGAGGCAGCTCAAAGACTTAAAGTGCCAATCAGTAAGTGACATCCTCTGAGTTGTTGCTACCTAGCAGTATCATGTCTTGAGACAGCTAGCTCAGTCATTCAACTTCCTTGCCAGGGATTCTTCATGGCGAAAACAGAGATAAGCAACTGACCATTACCTAAACTCACAGGACTTGAAAGAAAGGGAGGGGGGGACCTCTTTTAGTTATTCAGAATAAAAGTGTCCAGCACAACGCAGTTTTTATGTTCTCTTTTCCTTTTCAAAGTTTAAAACTAACACAAGAATTTGAATTCATCATATAGAAAGTACACAGAGAAAGGGGGCTTCATTCTGGTCTGTGTTTTTTATAAATCATAAAAGTTCTAAGGACTATGGAATTAAAATAGGCAAAGTAGCTCTATCTACAACAATAGGTGGAACTTCTCCAGAAACTTCCCTCGCAACTTAAAATGGGTCAAGTCCTGAATAATTTCCTCACATGATGAGTTTGTGTGGCAGACTTCAGAGCAATTGAAAGTTATTGCGGAGGTCCTGGAGGGGTGTGTGTGTGTGTGTGTGTATTTATCTTCCCTATATATATAGCTTCCCTACTATAAAACAGTATTTGCTTACTTTTTCTCCTCATATCTTGGTTAGTTTAAATATTTCATAATGTGTTTGCATTTATAAAAATTTTATGGTTCTCACTTATCTTCTCATTATTAGAAGCTAGTAAACAACTAAGAGTTCCCAATTAAGCAGATTTAATGGTTACTGAACTAATTTGGGGTGTACTTCAACTATGTGCATCAGTTACAAGTTTTGCTCTTAGTATTTCTTATCTTTCTTAGCCAAATTTTCTTTGTCAACCAGCAGAATGCTAATGAATTATAAAAAAAAAAACATTTTGTTCTACTAGCTACAAAATAACTAAACAATGAAAAAGAAATTTCAAGAACAATACTCTAAAGAGCCAGAGATGGTCCTTCTGGAATTTCCCATCAGTAGATTTGCATATTTAAAAAACAAAAAAAGCATTTGTCAGGCTTTGAAAACGTAACAGAACTCAATAATTTGTGAGCACAAAAGATCTGTGTTTATTTTATTTATTATTATTTGCAGGTGGTGGTAAACAGTTTTACTGATAGGGAGGGAGCTGTGGGAGGCAAACTCCAGAGAGGGTCCAGGATTCAGGGGGCATGCATGGTGAAGGGGGAGGTCATAGGAGGGATCTGTGTTTAGTTTAAATGTGTGTGGCCCCATAATTAAGGCAGAAAACTGAATCTGAAGGGAGATCTAGTTCAAACTACATTTGCAAAAATTGAGATTGAATCTTATCAAATCAGAATAAACATAAAATATAGGCAAGTAATGATTCTCTTACTTCTTGATTTACTGATACTTTACTTGTATGGGAGACACAAAGTGCACTTCCTATTGGCAGTTAAGTTAGCTATGGACAGGTTAGGTAGTCAACTTGATTAGTTACGGCCCTGTTAATAGTTTTGCTCCATCTACTTTGTATGCTGTGAAGCCTCTGTAAACCTGTACTAGGCAGGCACAGGCCCTTGTATGGCAGAAAGATAGGACAATCGTAGTGAGTTCTTTGTAATCCAGTCTCTCCGATTGGCCCCAATAAGAATCTCTAACACACCCATAAAAGAGCAGAGCATACTGCAAAATGTTAAGTCAAGCAAACAATTCTAATGTTTTCTACGCAATGTTCAGAATCTGAGTTCAGCTGAATTGCAGCTTAATTATTAAGTACATTGTATAGCAACCTAAAAGGAGATAGTATTTTATTTTAGTGTTTGCATTTGTATGCAGTTTTGAAAGTCTGGCATCTTAAGACATACACATAGTTCAAATACAGCTTTACAAAAGTTTTTATCCTGGTGTATCTGCACAGCATGATTTCACATCTACTCAACACCGGTTCATAGAAAGAGAGCTGTTAGATGATCCTAATAGTAGGCTATGCTTTCTGGTTTGTGAGCTGACAGTCTTTGTCCTGTAAGTAAAGCACTGTGAATGCTCATTTCCATTACATCTTCTTGCTATTTTCCTCTGGCATACAACTCTGTTGTTTTAGGCTTTCTGGCAGTTTACTTGATAATTTCTGTCTTTAAGTTATTTTTGAAACTAAAGAAGACACAAGGTAGAGCTTGAGACTTCAGAGGGCAGATGGAAAGCGCTCAGACCTGAGATTTCTATATAGGTCCAACCGAGCTCTAGGCTTTTAAAATAAGGACTCCCTTCATAGGTAGCACCACTTAAAATAAGCCATTATTTTTCAAAGCTTTTTATTCCCCTAAAATAACAAGCTCTTTCTCTCTTGCAATAAATTAATAACTAATAAACAGAATGTATGAGAGAAGGAAGTTACTACATGAAGGGCTATAAAAATTTTAAAAATAAGTTACAAAGTATTAAAAGCAAAGAACAGCTGATGACCATCTAAAAAATTGATTTATTTTTAAAAAACAGAACTAAATTGAGAAAAGTAAAACATGTCTCTCTCTTATTCTTCCCTTTAAGTTCTAATAGCTTATGATTCTAACAGGAATCCGAAGTTAGCATTATTAGTTTTACACAGTTTGCAAATACCTCAGACTTTCTGTCTACCTACTATGAAACTAGAGTACAGAAAACTGTACTTTCAGGTTATAATATAGCAGACATCATAGCTATTTATTCTCAGGTGTTTATCTTCTTTATAAAGTAATCAGCAACTCTGTAATAAGCTCAGGAAGGGGTTTTCTCCCTCTTCAAGGTATTAACATCTTAACATTCAGGAGATACTTTTGGGGCCAATGTGCAAATACATCCTGAAAAGAAAGCTGTGACATCTTGACCTAGAAGAGAGTTCTGTTGGTGCAGAGGATTAGGAAAATCTGTAATAAAAAATTTATTATTTGCTTCACGATGTACTTTTTAAATATGCAATATCTTGATTTATACTTTATTAGTATCTTAAGCGACTCCCTTTCTAAACTCAGAAAAGCACATAAATTGATTTTGTAAATCCCCAAACTATGTAGTTCTGTGTACCTCAGTTCTAGTCTCCTAAAATTTGTACCATTTTTACACGAGGAGTGAATATACAGAAAGACAAAGTGTACCAAAGCTTTAGTCTTGGGTTTTTTTTTGTTAATACTTTGGATATTCATTCTGTTTAATCTTTTAAACTATATTTGTATCAACTCTCTTTTAAAAAACAGGTTAGCAATATACAGCATTTTCTCTTTTTGGTCACCATGGAAAGCAGAAACAAATTGAGAGCTTGAGAACATATTGTTTCCAACAGAAATGGATGAATTTAAAATAGTCTGTGCTCATCTTATCAAAAAATTCATTATTTTTAATAACATGTTAAAAATACCACAACTAGGGCGCCTGGGTGGCTCAGTGGGTTAAGCCGCTGCCTTCGGCTCAGGTCATGATCTCAGGGTCCTGGGATCGAGTCCCGCATCGGGCTCTCTGCTCAGCAGGGAGCCTGCTTCCTTCTCTCTCTCTCTCTCTGCCTGCCTCTCAGTGTACTTGTAATTTCTCTCTGTCAAATAAATAAATAAAATCTTAAAAAAAAAAAAAAAGAAAATACCACAACTAGGTTGATTTAATTGTCACATTTAAAATGTACATGATAAAGCAGGATACTCTACAAAAGGTGGCACTTACCAGTTACAGAAAGGCAGATTTAAACTTAGATGCTTAAGTCTTGCGAAATGTTACAAAATTATTTTATCTATCATTTATTCTTTTACAGTAGTTATTTTTCTAAATATGCTATTTTTAAAAATGGGACACACGGTTTAAGCTGTACAAGTCACTTACGGGAAAAACAAGATGGAATACCACAATACTGGCTTGCTATGGGAAATCTAAGATATACAATTGTTACTTGCGTAAAAGGGGTATATACTAAATGTACCCACTGTCATGTAAAGAACTTACATATCTTAAGGCTATCTGTTGGATTACAGGTATTTTGGGATAAATTATGGTCCTCTAAAAGTCCCCCCCCCTTATTGCCCTCACCAGATCTCTAGCCATATTTTGCTCTTTAAAAAATGACAGCAATGACGTCATCCTTCCCATCAGAGAGAAAACCTCAGTTCTCTTTTGCCCACACAGAATTATGTAGTAGCAATTCAACCACCTAGGTCACATGAATTGCCTGGCCTAATAAAGATTATAACTACATTAAGCCAATAATCTAAACCTAGATTTTAATTGGTCAATGTGTAGTAAAATTTAAAATTCCCTTGTTTCATAAACATGACCTCTGCCTTGAAATTTCTTCAGTTTCACAAAAATCTTCATAGTGATTAAAAATATACATTGTTAGCAAGAATCCAAATCCAAATAATCTGCAAGAGTCAACAGAGGATTGCCTATTGGTTCACAAGTATATACACCAACAGGAAAAGAATGTCTGTTAGAATTATACCTATTTATGCTTCAAATTCCCTTAAAGTATTTCAATTCTGTCTCTTGCTGCCAAGTAAATGCATGACCTTAAATACATGCAGCAGGTAGATATATCATACTGTTGAATGTGTTAAACTACCAATGGGTATCTAATATTAAAAAATGAGTAGACCTGTATATTTCATTTGCAACAATGTTTGAACTATGCAACAAACTCCATCTTTTTTCTCCCGTTTTTAGCCAAAGAAGTAATTTCCAAACTCCAGAAAAACACCTCAAAGAAATGCTGAAAATTCACCATCAACCTTTCCTATATTTCAATTTTAACAATCATTTATCTGTAATTTAATATCCAGGAAGAATAACATTAACAGTCATATGGGAAACCAAAACACTACAGTGATTTTTAATTCTCATTAAAACTTTGCCTTATGACTTGGGTCGCCTGGGTGGCTCAGTGGGTTAAGCCGCTGCCTTCAGCTCGGGTCATGATCTCAGGGTCTTGGGATCGAGTCCCGCATCGGGCTCTCTGCTCAGCAGGGAGCCTGCTTCCTCCTCTCTCTCTGCCTGCCTCTCTGCCTACTTGTGATCTCTCTCTGTCAAATAAATAAATAAAATCTTTAAAAAAAAAAAACAAACTTTGCCTTATGACAAAACCAACCACATCCATCTTCCCTACAATGATTTTTAATTCTCATTAAAACTTTGCCTTATGACAAAACCAACCACATCCATCTTCCCTACCTTTTATGCATTGTTCTTTTTTCATTCTTAGTCACCATATTAACAAAGTAGAAATAAATTTTTTTAAAATCCCACTGACACAGATGCTTCTTGTCAAGAGAATAGGAACATATTCTTCACTTATCAAAATAATTAAACACTGTATGAAATAAATTCTAAATCACTGTAACTGAATGAAGTATATTTGCATATTTTTCAAGTTATAAAAGTAATTTATCACCAGGGTATTACTTTATTTTGGATTTCTTAAAGTGGAAAGTTTTACTGGTACACTGGTAGCAGAAAGACTAAATCTTCCATGGCATAATCAAGATTCCTTAAAAGGTAACATAGAGTAGTAGTTAAAAGCACTGACTTGCTGGATTCAAACCCTGGTTTTGCTACTGACCACCTAAGTAACTGTAGCTGAATTGGTCTTTATTCCATGCTTCAGCTTTCTCATGTGTAAAACTGTAATAGTCGTTCTAAGGAATATTTTGAAAATGACATATAGTGATACTTATGTAAGTACTACCTATTACTGATCTGATCATTCTTATTTTGCATGCAAATACAGCTAAATTAATGAGTATAAAAGGATACTATGACTCAGTTTGATGGAAACCATTTTTAAAAATAAACTTCAAAAAAAATTTTTTTATAAAGATTTTATTTATTTATTTGACAGAGAGAAATTACAAGTACACTGAGAGGCAGGCAGAGAGAGAGAGAGAGAAGCAGGCTCCCCGCTGAGCAGAGAGCCCGATGCGGGACTCCATCCCAGGACCCTGAGATCATGACCTGAGCCGAAGGCAGCGGCTTAACCCACTGAGCCACCCAGGCGCCCAACTTCAAAAAATTTTAGGATCATTTTAGATTCACAGAAAAATTGCAAAGACAGTACAGAGAGTTCCCATATAACACCCCCCAACAATTTTCCTTATAAACATCTCATGACATAAGCAACTTTTAATGATAGCCCAATAGTGGAAGGACATCTACTCTCAGTAGTAAAACTACCCATATAGTTAATTTGTAATTTCAATAATCTACCTACCAGAACCAAACTTTAAAACGTATAAGTACTGCATTATAATGAGTAAGTGCTAAATTTAATGTTTTGGTAATAGTACTGCAAATACTATACTAATATAAGATATTTTTTATAGTCTCATTAAAAAGGAATAATAAAATGGAAAAGTTATTTTAATGTGTATAATTACTTCTACATATATAGTGGAGTTGCAAATTAAAACATGTAAAGAAGAAAATAAAGCTGGGATATTTAAATTGATATTACTTCATAATTTTAAGATTGAATAAATTTTCTTAATATCATAAAGTAATTAAAGCTATGGAAGGGCAATATGGATGAATAAATTTTGAAGTGAGAATTTTTAATTAAAGCATTTTCTTACTATTAGAGAATCATATTTATAATAACCAATATAATGCAAGGAAAATTTTTCTAGGTTATTGAAGAAATAGAGGTAAAGAGGTACATCTGTAGTAATGCTCAAAGAGGTTACACATCTGAAGCACACAGCATTAAATGTAGGCATTCACTGTCCACTTTAGTAGGCACTAGTCATATGTGGAGATTTATATTAAAATTAATTAAAATTAAATAAAATTAAAAATTAACTTCTTCAGTTACACTATTTTTCAGTAACTCAGTACCAACATGTGGTTAGTGGTTACTGTACTGGAAAGTGCATATATAGAACGTTTCCGCCACTTCAGAAAGTTCTGTTGAACAGTACTGCTTGTTCTATACAAGAACAAACTGTTGGACTAATCACACCCAGTCCTAACCAATAGCTTATCCTAACCAACTGTCTTATCCAAACAAATTCTTTTTCTTAAACTTGCAAAAATGAGGCAAAAAAAAGTAAAAGGTGGCTTGTATCTCCTTTTCTGAATGTTTAAGAGAAACAGGAAGAGGTTCTGGCCAATTCTCACAGATGAATGGCCACCAAGAAATGGAAAAATTGCTGAGGTCCTCAAAGCCATTGCTGTACTCACGTGGCAGGGTAGCAGTGGGCCCAGTGGCCAGGAGGACTCCTCTTCAGGGGTACATTTCCTCACTAGGGGAGGGGTCCCCATGTGGGGCCTTCGCACTGGTGGGACCTTCCCCATTATGGGGCTGGGGTTTCTGCCAGTGAAAAATGGGAAATTTCATTGTTAGCCAACTTTGAATCTTTCCCTTTTTGAGATATTAAAAACACTGCTTACTGGATTATTTAGTTAATTCAAAACAGGATTATATGAGATAAACTCAGAACTGATTAATCATAATGAATATCTGATTCTACCTGCCCTTCAATCTCCCAGGAAACATGATCTACAGCATGATTAGAACTATAAGAATCTTACTTGGATCTAGTTGCATACTGAGAAGATCAGATTGAACCAGGTAATGGTTTTCCCAATCAAGGTTAAAAAATTGTCTTTTAGTTATCAGTAATGGACAGTGGTGAAAAGAGCAAATATAATCAGATGTAACATAAACCTTACAAAGTTCTATAGCTCCTCATTTTCACCTTATCCAAACTTTTAAAATTAGAGTTGAAAACAGGAAGCAAATGTTTGAGTTCCATCCACTTACTTCTCCTGACCATTCTGTGACTTGGTATTATATAATGGTGATAAATAGTCAATAATGATTAATGGTCTTTGAAATGGTCAAAAGAAACAGAGATCTGTTGAGGTTTTTTGTTTTTTTCCCAAACAAATTTTAAGAAATCCATGTAAGCAGTTTGTGGATATCTAAAAATGTGGCTAACAATAAAAATACCCCATGAACCCTTTCATTCAAGAATGTTTTCTACTTGTTCAAGATGAGCACTTTCATTGTTTTAGTGACAACATAAACAATTTTAACAGAATATTTTTGCTGACAGTTTAAACTCTCTTTGCCAGTGTACTGTACAATGGTATACCTTTGGGCAGAAGGGTAATGGGCCCAATTCAATAAAACACTATGGATTCTCCTGATGGGTAACATCACACTTATAGAAAAGCACTGAGGGCACCTGGGTGGCTCAGTCGTTAAGCCTCTGCCTTCAGCTCAGGTCATGATCCCAGGGTTGTGGGATCGAGCCCCGCATTGGGAAACCTGCTTCTTCCTCTCCCACTCCCACTGCTTGTGTTCCCTCTTTTGCTCTCTCTCTCTCTCTCTCTGTCAAATAAATAAATAAATAAATAGGCACTGAAAAGACTGAAAAATGCAAGTTTGTGGTGAACTCTGGAGAAGATATAGGAAGAAGTCAACTCAAGGTGTTGTGCACTGCAAGACACTATTATTCCCATCAGATACCAGAGATTCTGGTTCTGGGGACTTACTTTTCCTAATCTTTCAAGTTGCAGCTTTTGCTTTTAAACCCTTATAATTACCTGTGCTCCCAGACAATAATTTAGAGGTCAGGTTATTACAAATTGTACTTCTCTGTCCATACTACACTGAGGATGGGGGATGGAGAAAGGAAGCAGCAGTAGGAAAAGATACTTTGTACAAAATTAGATGTCACATCTGAATATAAGTTATAAACCCTGAAATTCATAACAGAAATGCATTTCAGATAGTTAGAAGATACCCAGAATCCAACTATTTAATGTCACCTGTAGTATGAATATTTTCCACAAGAAAACTACTATCATTTTTGATTAGTTTTCTAACAGAATCTGTATGGGAGACCATGCATAAAAAATATTAATTTAATAAACTGTTACTAATTGCATTCAGAATCTTAATTATAGTGGGTAAATTAGATTTAACTGCTGTGGACAAAGTAAGATTGCAAAAATTAAAATTTTGATACAATCTGTGCGAAAATCAGTTTTAGATTATATGGTCAAACAGAAACATTGCCAAAGATATACATATGAAGATCTACATTAAAAATCAAAGATAGGCATGCCTTTCAGGAGCTGACCAAAGTTTCTAGAAGGAGGACTGCAATGCTTCATGACTAGAGATTCATTCTGAAAAGATTATGAGGTCACTGACCTGGACAGACTCAATCAAATTAAATTCGACTAGATCTCCTGTCTATCCAGAAACACCCTCATATTCACAGATAAAAATTTCTTTACAACGGCTTATCCATCAGAAAAAAAAAACTGCCTTAAAGAAAATGACTTTTAAAAATAGCAACTTATTCTTTTGAATATTGATTTAATATTCACTTTTCTATATAATCAAAGTTTTTTGTAACCTATCAGGTCATAAGATTCAAGAACAAAACAGCAATGTCTGAAAACATATATAATGCTCTGTTTCAAATTCTAAAATAAAATTTTAAAAGATATTACCAGGTATGAATCTGTCATACGTGGTGGTCATATCCCCCATCCCAAAGCCATCTGGTGGAGAGAGGGTCTCCTCACCACACCTCATATCTAGTGCAAGGCTGTTTTGGCTGTTGTGGAATGCCTTTCTAATTCACACAAAATGCCAAATATGTTAAGGGAGGCCCTAAAGACAACTGTATAATACTCTATTTCATTCACTGTAAAATGATGATGCTCTATTATATTAAAGACCATTAAGAAAAAAATTGCCAAATTAAACTATAACTAAGTGATTTCTTAAACACAAAAATTACTTTATACTTATTGAATGGGCTCTCATGATAAATACAATGGTGATATATGATTGTATCACTGGAGCACAAATAAAAAGACTGTGAGCAAAAAAAATTACTACTGAAGCCTCTTCACATTCAGATTTCAAGTATTCAGCATCACTTTTCAGCTCAGAGATGACTATTTTCTCCACAAAACACAGTCCTGTGTGTCATCAAGAGCATTGTTGATGCAGTTTATCTTGAAATGTTGCTCTACTTCTGCCTCTGGAATTTTCTTCCAAGCTGCTGACTCTCTTTGCAAGCGTTTTTGTGCACAGGCAATAACAAGTAACTCACAACAGCTAGCTGGCCAAAAGAAATACACAAGAAATGTTAAAATATGGGTGGGGTGGGGAGGGGAGTTTTCTAGAATTGCTGAGCTAGAGTAAAGTGCTCCTAAAAAGTCATGATAAATGCTTCTCTTTTATCTTCAGTCATCCATCCAACAACTCACTCCTTAAATAGTAATTAATCTCCTAATACATGAGGCAGGTACTAAGCTAATGATAGAGCAGTATGCAAAGCAGGTAATGATACTACCCTAAGGAATAGGATAACATTCATTTAAAAACAGAAAATTTATATAAAACTACAATTATTATAATATTACATAGAAGAGGCTTAGTGCAAAAATAAGGTATGACTAACTTTACCTTGTCTAGGAGGTCGATAATACCTAGGCAAAGAAAGGAGGGAAAATTGGTCAGGCAGAGAAAAGACCCAAGTATGAGGCAGGAGAGAGCAGGAATTTTTTTACACGGATAATTGCACGGGAGAAAGGCAAACTCCAGACTATTTGAGGACTATCCTATCAGAGTTCCAAACTATACCAATATTGGGGAATCTGAAATGCTACTATGTTCCTCTGATTAGAATGGTTAGAACAGAGCTGAGTAAACCCTTGAAACTTTCTCCCACAACTCTATCTGCAGTCAACACAGTAAATATTCTAAGATTAGCACCACTAACAAAGACATAAAGATGGAGGAATGGTGGTCCTTAATCATACCTCCTCTCTATATTTAAAATGACCCTGCAGAAAAAAACAGATGATGGATCAGGGTAAGCTTAAACTGTTGGAAGTCCCAGTAACAGCTGTCTTGATAAATATGACATTATATAGCTTCTGGCATTTGGTACTCAGCTATTTATGTGGTGAATGCTTCTCAGAACCCATTAGTAGGGAGGATCAAAAGCAAATTCCTGGTAGAGACAGAAAGGATACTACCCTGCCCCAGGGCACTGGAAACTCTCTAGATCTCTCTCAAAATTTAGTTTGCATGGACCTGGATCACCTTCACATTCTACAGAATATGATTCGAATCCAATATACTGATGATAACATACTAAATGGATCTGGTGAGCAAGAAATGTAAAGAATCCTGGTTGCCCTAATAAACACACACACCAGACACCTCACCAAAATTAAGAGAGACTGCACACTGCTTACATTTTTAAAAAGTCTAGTGCTCTGGGACATGCTTAGAACATCCTCTCTAAGGTAAAGAACATATTGCTTTTCTCAACACATGCTGTTAAGAAAAAGGCAGACCTGTTCAGATTCTGGAGAGAGCATATTCCATACTTAATATACTGTTTTGACTTGTTTATCAGAGACTTGGTGGATGCCAGATTCAAGAGTGACCAAGAGCTATAGGAAAGACTTGTAGCAGGTCCAGGCTACAATGCATCTGTGCCAGTGGATCTGAGGGTACAAGACCTATCCTTGATAAATAAGGAGGCTGTGGAGTCTCTGGCAAGTGCCACAAGAGAAGTCACAATGCAGAATCCTGAGTGTTCCATGGCAGAAAACAATCTTCTGTTTAAAAAACAGCTCATAGTATGTTATAGGGCCCCAAAAGAATTTTCATGCCTGATCATGGGTCAACAAATGACCCTGTGACTGGAAGTATTCACTGAGACATAATGTTTTAGATGGGCACACAAACAATTTGTTATAGGATGGAAAAGACTTAATTGGGATTAGGCCCAGAAAAGCATGAGAAAATTACATTCACAGGTAATCCAGACTCCCATATGATGAATGTCTCTTTTCCATGACTAACTGATGGAAAAAAAAAAAAAGGAATTCAGAAGTAGGCAAAAAATGGACTACTGCCTCACTGCAGTCTTATTTAGGAATAAACATAAAGGACTGTGGTAAAGGAAGTCTGGCCAGTGAGAATAGCCGGAGCAGTACGTTTGGGCATCCCTTTCAAATGGAGGGAGAAATGGCCTGAACTAGATACATCTGGACTTGTAGGTAGTAGCTAATGGCTTAACTGTTGATCAGAGGCCTAGAAAACAATGGTGAAAGATGATATGATAAGGAAATCTAGTAAAGATGGACTGGGCACAAATCAGGTGCATTTTTATATCTCACATTAATGCCTATCAAGAAGCATCCACCAAAATGTCCATATGTATGTTGTCAAATGTCAACAAAAGTGGACAGGATGAGTCATTCTATGGCTGTCAGCTAGCCTCCCACTTAGGCCACCAAAGAGTGGAAACAATGGGCCCACAGATAGAGTAGCAAAAGTGCTTCTGCTCACCAGTGTGAAAAAAAAATGCTATTTTTAGCACTATTTTTTAATGCCACTGCTAAATGTTTTAACCTGCCTGCAAAAGATACTGATGTCAAGCTCTCATTATGACATAATTACTCAAGACCAGTCAATCACTTGGTATAAGATTGAGTACATGGGGGGCGCCTGGGTGGCTCAGTGGTTTGGGCTGCTGCCTTCGGCTCGGGTCATGATCTCAGGGTCCTGGGATCGAGCCCCGCATCGGGCTCTCTGCTCCTCAGGGAGCCTGCTTCCCTCTCTCTCTGCCTGCCTCTCTGCCTACTTGTGATCTCTGTCAAAAAAAAAAAGATTGAGTACATGGTAAGGGACAGTAGTTTGTTTTTATCAAAATTACTATCTACTGTGGGTATGAGTTTTGTTTTTAGCTCCCAATACTTTTGCTACCACCACTAACCCAAGGCCTATAAAATAACTGATCTATCAATACGATATCCCACAAAACACTACTTTAGGCCAAGGACCCATTTTATAATAAAGAAATGTGACAGTGGGTATATAACCTTAGAATCCATTGGTCCAACCATGACTCCATCCACAAAGAAACAGAAGGCCCCAGAGGCAGGTAGAGTAGCCTACTAAAAAGTCAGCTAAAAAGACATCTTAAAGATAACTTCCAACTCCAGAATGTGGTATATGCATTGAAACAATGCTTTCAATGTATGGTCTGTTACCTAGAATACTTAGATCTGGGAACCAAAGGATGAAAGTAGAATTAGCCCCTGTCATCACCATTCCCAGTGACCCACTTGCAGAATTTGTGTTTCTCATCCATGTGATTTCAGTATTTGCTAAGTTAGAAGTCCTGATTGCCAGGCAGATTTGGGGAAGTGGTGGTTTCATCCAGGGGACACATGAGAGTTATATTAAATATAAAGCTGTCACTACCTCCTGGTCACTGTGGGCTTCTCATATCTGTATACCAGTAGAAAAAAGGGAGTCAGGTTACTGTTGGGAATATTCAATACTGATTATCATGAAGAAGCAAAGACTATGACTATAAGGTGAGGGAAAAATATGCCCACAACTTGGGGGATTTCATCAAAATATCTCTTGGTGCTTCCATGGCTAGTCATAATAGTAAAAGGGAAATTCCAGCATGACTCAACAAGAATAAGGCAACTAAGGACTCAGACACTTGAGAGAAGAAAGTCTGGGTCACCTCAGCAGGCAAACAACTCAAATAAGGCAAAACAATTTGCCACTGAAGAAGAAAATACAGACTTAGCTAATTAAAGGAGACGATGAGTATCACAGTTTTAGGGTCAGCTACAGCAGTAGGAACTGCAGCTAGTTTCTCTAATTCTCTTGCCTTAAGTTTGTGGGTTTTTTTTGTTTGTTTGTTTGTTTTGCCACATAATTAAAGTAAGGCTTCAACTTAGAATAGACTCAGTTAGTGATTGATTGCACTTTATCTCCAATCTCAGGGAAGAAGCAAGACCCTATGTTGTAGTATGGAAGCTAGGTATAATGTTGGGCATGAGTGAGCTGAGTGGTAAAAGGGGACACCTTTTTTGTACCACTTTAGATTTCCTAAATCTCACCTGTGTCTTATTTCAGCTGTTTCTGTCAGTACTAACTTTACAAAGGTATAATCTAACAGTGACTTTTCTCATGCCTGTGGGCACTCCTTGCCTCTCACTCCAAGGCATCTTGGTTGACATAGCTTTGGATCCCTACCTGCATACCACCCATTAACTACTGGGGGAAGTGGGGAAGTAAATACTGTAAGGGAAATCTTGACTAACAAAAACTAGTGGAAAAATTCTTCCTCCTTTCACAATGCACAGTGTTAAGACACAGTTTATAAAATTTCACAGGGTATGATCCTACATGATTGGGCAGTAGAAGGCAACTCAACAGCTCATTCATGTATTGACCCTCCCTCCTACCAAACTGCATTCTTCTCGTCTCTCTACTTCTTGGGATTATAGCCCCTAACAAAGTTAACAGCACATAGCCCTCTGCTTCAGACTCTTATTTCTGGGGAATCTAAGCTAAGACAAACCTCAAAGCATGTGGTGTCTTTATGACGTTCAGGAGGTCATTCCTCTAGTGCTCAGGTGTGGTAAGTGGTAACCACAGGCAGAGAAGAGATCACTCAGAGAGGGAGACAGAGTGAGAGAAGAGGATCTATGAAAAGACCCACGAAGGACCACTAGAGAAAGGTAATGGCTAGAAAAGAAGACTGAAGATTGGTGGGAAAGGTGGTAGAAAACTATAAAGTACTATTTTTGTGAGGCACACAGATAATACACATCTAAGGAGCTGTTGTTTTATTACTAAATTGGGTTAGATCCTGACTGCTGTGGATAGTTGATATGATGCATTATCAAAGAAAATTAAATAATATGCAAACAGAAGTGTGGTGGAGGAAGTTTTTTCAAACCACATTCCTATGAGGGGAAATCCCGGGCCAACTGAGCAAGAGTGGAGTAATCTGTAACCAGTAGTAACTAGTAACCAGACCTCCTACTCTGTGCCTCCCTGGGGGCAAACTGATGGTAGCCACAGACTGAAGAGAGGATTATCTGGTGGTTAAGCTATTAATTTAAAAAATTTTTTACCTTTTAAAGATTTCTTTGAACAACGAAAAAAACTCAGATATAAAAGATAAAAGAAAAATGATTAATAAGACATCTTTTATAAAGAGATATTATAGAAAAAACACTGAAAGCTCAGTACCCTGAGTAAGGCACTCCAGTTTAGTATACTTAAAATTGTATTTCACAGCAAGTTTTTCTTCCTTACAGTCAGGAGCCTATAATAGTTCATAGAAATGCTTTATATATCTTTATGAACTCTTAGGATCAGAAAACACTTCTTCCTTGATAATCAGAATTCATCACAGGCTAAAAAGTATAGAATAATGTCATTCTCTGTTATAAGAAGCTACACAGTCCTTACATGTTTTTAAAAATTAATTGTATTTATCAGTTATAGAACTGAATTTTTTAAAATTTAGAAATGTTTGGTATTCTTCTCTAGTTCATTTGAACTTCTCTTTTAGTTTATTAATTTCAGTGTAAAAAAAGAATCATTCTGTCTGATTTTACTCTGATTTCCTGTATGTTTCATTCAGTATTCCTAGTCTTATTGAAATTAAAGTCTAATGAATGTAATGATACTCCAGGTTTTGTTAAAATACACCTATCATGTTCTTCCAAATTCCAGACAGGTTTTATTCTCACAACATGCACTACATAGATCATGTATAAATCTGAAGTTATAATTAACAATATAAAAGGGAACTAAAATCTAACTTTACAATAATATGAACACTGAGGAGCTTCAATTTAAATCACAAAGCATCGCTTTTTATAATAATGACATTCTTTAAGTTCTTAAATAAATATGAAATGTCCTTGAACATAAGTGTCACAGCAATTGTAAATATAAGTGTTTCAAAGGACCCAAGTGGAGGGTTTTATTTTCTGTCATTGCTTTTGGTAATTAAAAAACATGACATATTTAAAATCTTAAGCTCATAATAATGCTTCAAGCATTGTAAAGTTAACAACTGCCTTTCAAAAACAATTATCATAAGGCTACACTGAATACATTATAACTTCAAAATAAGACAGAATCAATGATACTGCAATGTTGGGGGAACTTCTCTAGCCACATGAGCATTATAATCAAGCCAGTGGGCTCTTATCATGAGATCTGCTTCTTGGCAGTAACACAATCATTTGTCTTCCTACTCAGAAACAGGGGCATCAAGCTTTCCTTCTCCAATTTTCTGATTCGTGCTTAAGTACATGGATGGTATTCCAACAATTCTAATACACTGACAGGCACAACAGCTGCCTGCCAACACCAGAGTGGATTTAGTTTTCATTTGATGCTTCAGAATACCCAAGTGATAAAATACCAGGTCAAATAGCTTCAGAGATTTTAAAGTCGGCCTAAAAACCCCAGCATCTGTACACTAGAGCTCAGTATCCAAATAGTCCATTCTCTCTTTAGAATTCTAACTAAAATGTCAGCAGCAAAGAGTTTTTAAAGTAGCCTCCAGGTGTTTGAAATTTCCTGTGCTTGCTTTAGCAGACTACTGAACTACCTAACAATAAGTAAGTCATTGAGGATCTAAATATCCAGCTATACTGCTGGGAGTCAACAAGAGAGCTAGTTCTAGGAAGAGTAGGAAAGGAACCTGGGGGGACAAAGTGGCAGGAAATGTTTTCAGAACTCTCCCTTCCCCTTTTAAAACATCTAAGTCAACCAATAACTCAACTCTTCATGGTTACTTAAAATCTGGAAACTACTAAGAGTAAAATTTATTAGTATACAAATCAATTTAACTAGCCTGAAACAGTTACATTGATCTTTACTTTATCCTTTATCTCAGTATCTACCCTTATAGAGCTATATTTCAAAGCTCTGACACAATTGTTTTGTTGGTATGATCTCTGACCACTTCCTTTTAAAAAAGTGTTATTATTATTACTATTATTATTATTATTTTAAAGTAAGCTCTACCCCCAACATGGGGCTTGAACTCACAACCCAAGATCAAGAGCTGCATGTTCTACTGAGTGAGCTACCAAATGCCCCCAGTTTTTTCTTTCCATGCTAAAATATTTCTGTTCACAAGGCATGATCCTTGGTTTGTTCAGACACTGAGGTGCAAATGCTCTCATAAAGATAACGCAGGTCATTATTTTATATATATTTATTTAAAAAATTATAAGAATTTCTAGTATTAATAAATATAGCTTTTCTGGTTCCACTGGAGGCTCATTCAGATACAATGTTGAGATCAGGTAGGTTTCAAGGCCATGGAAGCTTAGATTGTGCAGGTTAAACACAAACTGGACTAATCATTGAGAGGGATGATAATTGAGTTATATATCTGGACCGCGGAATGGGGTGGGCAATGCAATGCATTGCGGCTGAAAGTATTACTCTACTAAAACACATTCCTTCCCATTTTTTAAAAGATGGTGTTGGGGTACCCAGGTGGCTCAGTCAGTTGAGTGTCCGACTCTTAATTTCGACTCAGATCATGATCTCAGGGTTGTGAGACTGAGCTCCACAGTCACAGGACTCTGATAAAAATTCTCTCGCTCTCCCTCTGGCCCTCCTTACTGCACTCTCGTGCTCTCTCTCTAAATAAATAAAACTTACAAAAAAAAAAAAAGAGTGGTATCATGATAGAGGTTCCACATTGCTTGAAGAGAGAGGTAGAGACAGCTGCTAAGAGGCTAGGATGAAGAATATTCATTTTAAGAGTTGAGTATAATTCATTCCAGATCTCCTGAGAGTCCCTCTCAAAATCTCTGGGGAATTAGAGGTTATGGGCAGCCAGTCATTCTAGGGCTCACTGAAAATTCTAATTTCATTTCCCAGATCTATCTTTATCCAAACATTTATCCATGAATCCCTAGCATAATTCCAGACTTGGAAGGGAGGGGTGTCTCTGAGTTTGGCAGTATCTCCTGGCACGAAACCTCCTGGCTATGACATACACTCAGTATCCCTTTAGTTCTTGGATTCCCAGCATCTGCCAAGTAACAATATACAATGATGACCAGCCATTAAGGAATTCAGTTGCATGGCTTCCTTCTGCAGTGTACATGAGGAGACAGAGTCTCTTGTTTTTACAGAAGTATCTTATACAAATTATAAGTTGGTTTTTTCTCTTTTTAAAATCACACATAAAACCTAAAACATCATAAATTCAATGTCAAGAAATACAAAATATTTCTTTTGATCAACATTTTGTAAGTGTTACTGAGCTCCTATGCCAAATCTCATACTCTACTTAGATTTCCTTGTTGATAAAAATAATCTATCAATCATTTGGGGACAAATCTAATAATATTCATGCTTTCCTTAAAATGAAGACAGGAGCGACTAGGTGACTCAGTTAAGCTTCTGTCTTCAGCTCAGGTCATGATCTCAGGGTCCTGGAACTGAGCCCCACATTGGGCTCTCTGCTCAGTGGTGAGTCTCCTTCTCCCTCTGCCTCTACGATCGCTTTTGCTCTCTCTAAAATAAATAAAATCTTAAAAAAAAAAAAAAGAAGAAGACAAAAACAGTTAACTGTTATGTGGTATGGTAAGTATTTAAACATCTCTGCAAGAAGCTACAGCCTTTTTTTTTTTTTTAAACGTTTTTATTTATTTGTCAGAGAGAGAGACAAGCAGGGGGAGCAGCAGGCAGAGGGAGAAGGAGGCTCCCTGCTGAGAAAGGAGCCTGAGTAGGACTCAAACCTACAACCCTGGGATCATGACTTGAGCTGAAGGCAGATGCTTAACCAACTGAGCCACCCAAGCATACCAAGAAGCTACAAACCTTATAAAAATACTGGAGATGTGGTTGTTAGAAAATTTGTAACTATGGTGGTAAATCTGATAGTATAAACCTACAGTCATTCTGATTCTTTTATGGTTTCAATCTGAGCACAGGTGAAACCAAATATTTCAATTTATGAACTATGTTAAATTTCTTCTTTCCATTTACATGTGGGATGGGCCACATACACAATGATCTAACTTCATAAATATTTCAAGATATATCAGGTTTGTGATATATAAAATAAAATGAAAAGGAAAAATTTAATACTTTAAATATTACTCTAGTAAAGAGTACATGACTAAGAACTGAATGACTGCCTGTCACCAACTGCCTATCACTCTGCTATAAAATTTACTTAGTACCAACTAATAAAAGATCACAATTGTATGACTACATAAAGTGTCTGACACAGAAGTTGCGAAGATTTGTCCCTTTTAATTCAAATCTTTTCATACTTAGATTCAAGTAATTTGTACTATCAGAGAAAAGACAGAAATGTGTTATCTAATTTTGAGTACTACTTCTGCCAATCTTTTGTTTAAACATTCCACAGGCTCCTAAATGCTGACAGAATAAGGCTCATGTTCTAGTTGTGATACCCTAAATCCTCCATAATTTGGGAGCCCTCACCTCAATCTCATCTCCTCTTGCTCTGGAATGAGAGAACCTGTTCTCCCTTCAGTGTGAATTCTTGAACCTTCTTAACACTGTACCTGTATCTGTTCTCTTTCTCTTCCTTTTTCTCTCTCCTTGCCCTCATCCTTCCTGTCCTCTCTCTCTTTCTTTCTTCCCAATCTGGGGCTTAAACTAACAACTCCATCATCAAGAGTCACATGCTCTACCAACTACATCACCCAGGTACCCTTTTACCTCTCTTCTTTCAGAAACCCGCATGGAACACCTTTCTTGCTTCTTTCCACTCATTCAAGTCCCATCAAAATCAATTTTAGATGCCTTAAGGGAACCTATATTGGTTCATGTTTGTGCTCCAACATCATAGCTCAGAGACTGACTGGCATGAAATGATGTTCTTTAAATTTCTTTTTAATTAAATGGACTATAACCAACTTAAGACCCCCATTAGTAGTCTGCCAACTGGATCATTACTCCAACTGGACCATTTCAGTAACTGATCTTTGGAATCACTGTGCTCATACTGCATCCACTGCCCCTGCTGACAACTAAACTTGTTGATTTCATGGCAATTCTCTTGAGTTTTTCTTATATTGATCAACTATAGCATTTATGGGTTATACTATTTCTTTTACCCCTAATAATAATGATGATGATTAGAAATGGACTGTGTTTATTACATGCCAGGACTCTTACAAGTATAATTAGCACTTTACATATAGTATTGCACTTTGCTCTGAAGATAACCCAATCTGTCATAATATTCCCATTTTATAGATTACTTAGCTATGGCACAGAGAGATTAAATATCTTGGAAAAATCGCACAGGTAGTAAGAGGATGACCTGGGAGTCACTCTGCATGAATAGTCATAAGGGTCAGTTTTAGGTAGCATGGTCAAAGAAGTCCTCGCTTTTGGAACACTTGGGAAGAGACCTGAAAGACAAAGAGCCAGACACGAAGGAAGAGTGTTTCAGGGCAAGTAAGAGCACAAAAAAAGGCCTCAAGATGGAAAAACATGGCATAGTAGATAAGTAGAAATAAGGCCAACCCTGGCTTGAGCCAAGTGAAGAGAAGAAAATCGCAGATGAGGCTGCAAGGTAGACAGAAGCCAGCTCATGGATAGCCTGTGGGAATGAACAAAAAGTTCCATGTGTACTGATTTACCTTTACACTTTACAGTCCTTATTTCTTACTCTCCATTCCAAGAGCCTCAATGGCAGAAACAATCTCTTATTTTTTTCATATCTCTTGCAGCAGCCAGCCCAAAGTACTATGCGAAGAACCCTGAAGAATCACACAACTGTAGATAAAGAATGCAGTGTGCGTCACCATTACAGGAGTGGCTGAAAAGATCTAATGTGGGAGAAGCACCTGGAGAAACAGGACATTCCAGACTTGTAGTGTACAGCTGCATGACTGTGGAGGGAAAGTCAAAAAGTTCTTATAACAACAATATGGAATATGAAGAAATGATTTTGTTTTGGGAAGCGGAGATAGAATTCTTGAAAGAAAAAATTTTTGTGTAAGGAGTAACACTCTACATCAAGATACAATTAGGACTTGAGCTCAAATTTCCTTTAAAAGGGAAACAAGTTTTTGGGGTACCTGGGTGGTTCAGTTGTTAAGAATCTGCCTTTGGCTCAGGTAATGATCCCACGGTCCTGGGATCGAGGCCCTCATTGGGCCCCCTGCTCAATGGGAAGCCTGCTCCTCCCTCTCCCGCTCCCACTGCTTGTGTTCCCTTTCTCGCTGTGTCTCTGTCAAATAAATAAAATCTTAAAAAAAAAAAAAAAAGGGAAACAAGTTCTCAAATTCTTTCCCAAATGAGAGTGTTCTAGTTTTTGTATGAGAATAAACAGATACTACAGCATATGAATGCTTAAGAAAAGAAGGCTGAGAAATGCCCAAAGAAAAGGAAAGTACTTAGTTTCCTATGAAATGTTAATATATGATCCTAGCATGGGGAAGAAATACTATTAAACAGTGGAATGAATATAGTCACAGAAGTCAGAAGTCCACAATTAGAATCAGTTCAGTCACTATTGAGTAAGACCTAAAGTGAAGGTTCAAAATTATTTGATGCCTTGATATCTGGTAAAATCAGGAAGGCCTTGAATAGCCTAACCATAAGCTGCCCTCTCTACTTTGCTTTTGTAAGGCCCTGCCAGTAACACTCCTTATCAAAGGGTTCAGGTATAGTTCCTGCCTATCCCTGAGTAGCAGGTTTTAGTTCCCCTTCAGTTTGCAGAATTATTCAAAACAGCCAATCACATTGTTCTGTGGAAACCAGGGGAGACATCATTCTCTTAAAACTATAAAGTCTGCCTCCCACAGCGTCTGGCTCTTCACTCTACTCACAAGTGCAATTCTCATGTGACCTGCATGGAGCACAGGATCTTCCTCCCTGAAACTGTGAGTATATGTGACTAATAAACAGTTGCCAATCTCACTTGACAAGTATTGAGTGGTGTGTGTTCCACCATCCCTACAACCCTGTGTCAGGAATCTTTTCTGCATTGAAGGGGTGAAGAGGTGATTCAAAGCAGCCACTTACTGGATGTGTGACTGGGGCCTTAGGCCAAGCCATTTAACATTCATCTCCGAGCTTTTTATTCTGTAAAACAGGATTAACAATATTTACCTTGAGCCCTGTGTCTATAGCTATTAACATGAACAGGGTCTAGTAGTGCACTGTTAGACCCATAGTTGTTTCTAATGCCATCCCCACCCCATCACCTCCTCTGTACCCCCATGACTCTTACTACGGATTTAAAACTTGGAAGTTAAAATTATTAACAATTGAGTTTAGAACTATTAGATGGGGAAATAAACGACAGATTGGCCAGATTTGGTCTAAAAGCAATCTGGCTTACTTACTAGAAATAACATTTCAATTTCAGCTACCACAAAAAGAACTCAAAGAGAATTTTTCAAGTTTTTGGCAAATAATGAACATAGACATGAAACCAAGACTGCTTTCAAGAATAGTAGGTTCAACTGTGCTTTGTGAATCTTGATACACAAATAATGTAATAAAATTTATAGTGACAAAAGACCTTTTAATAAGCTAACACTCTGTGTGCAAATGTTTTATTTTTTAAAAAACTTTTAAAAATTGGTTGCTTCAGATAAGAGGGGAAAAGTACAGCTAAGAAAGTTTTACACTGGCAGAACTTCTTTTCTTCAGATTTTTCTTCTTTATCACATCTCAGTATGTGTAAACACACACCCCAGTGTACACAGTTTCCTAAATTCAGTGGTACTTCCTTATGCCTTTTGATTTTTTAGTAATTACATAATTTATACAAGTTTGAATATTTATGCATTTGGAGAGGAGGAAGATTATAAAATATACATCGTGTATATTAATACTAAAATAAAATTTTAGAATTGTAACAAAAGACTGGGGGATGAAACAGCATACTGGGGACCCTTTGGAAACACATGGGGTGATCATTTTGAAGTATTTTTTTTGTACTAAGAATTTTCTAACTTCATATTTTAGGTAGTTTCATAAAGCTGATGCACAATTATCTCATTTGGGGGATGCAAACTTCATTCTCTTGAGAATTCTAATTTGATATTGAAATGCTACTTATTATTATAAAGTCTGAGATAAACCATAATTCAGGTTATGTTGCTCGGTAAGCAGCTGAATGTCATATTGAGATATTTTTTAGTGTACTCTTTTTAAACATAGCTCCTTGGCTACCACATTCAATAAATATTTAAGCATGAGCTTAAAGTGGATTACTGTGCGCATGTTGTAAGAAAATTGCACAGTGATAAAGCTTGTAATAAAAATAAGCAGGACACCCACTGCTCATACACTATAGTTAAGTGTATTAGCTGGTCTCCAAAGCATTAACTTTTACTCAAACAGCAGCAATATTCTGTCCAATCTATTAGCTTCAGACAGTGCATACTAGCTGCAGGCTATTGGAAATCTTTATGTTTGTATGCTGAAAGAAAATGTTTTTCACAATATTACAAATAGTTTAATATAACACTTAGGATTTATCTTAAGCACAAATGAGGGAAAAAAGAAAAATTTCTGTTACAAACAAGGGAGGTTAAGAAATTTATCACTGTGGTCTACATGTATTCCCACAATTTAGATTTGGAAAAAAAAGCCAGACATGACTTGCTATGATTAACTTTTCTTAAGGGATATAAACTTATACAAGGAGACCACCGATGGGCCAGATTTTTCATTTACTCTCATTTTGTCAAGTCCATTTTTCCCTTAAGCCAAATAGTTTGGGAGTATTAACAAAATACATAACTTAGCTCAGTGTTTAATTTTTTTAAAAGCCATGAAGACAAGCCAATTTCTTGATTCCTTAAAACTGTAAGGTATTTTCAGCATTCAGAGATCACATACTGTGGTTAATTACAGCCAATTAGCTGTCATCAGCCTATACAATATATAGTCTGATCAATTTGTTTCAAAAAATTTTTTAAAACAACCAATTTATAGTGTCAAACAATGCTAAAAAATCATGAACATTTACTGTTGACATTAGTGCCAAACATTCACTTGCATTAAAAAATTCTAAATCATATATCAAATAGGACCCCATATAATAGGGTTCAATCAGCTGATCTTCACCAGTTTTTCTTTTTTTAAGGTATAACCAAACTCACGATGTTTTTGTTTACTGTTGTAAAGCTAGACTAGTTCTTTATAGAAGAGTAAATCAATAATAAAGCATTTTAGTTCCAGGTATACTCATGAGAATGCAATTTTGTTTGCTACACTGCAGGATCTCAGGTGCCTGGAACAGTGCCTCGCATATAGGAAATGCCATTCAATAATTATTTGTCGAATGAACAACATGTAGGTATATAAGCCTTTTTAAAATTTTTTCTTTAAAAAGATTTTATTTATTTGAGGGAGACAGTGAGAGCATGAGTAGGGAGGAGGGGCAAAGGGAGAAGCAAACTCCCCACTGAGCGGGAAGCTTGATGCAGGGCTCTATCCCAGAACCCCAGGATCATGACCTCAGCCGAAGGCAGACACTTAATTGACTGAGTTACCAAGTGCCCTAGGTACAAGTCTACCAAAAAGTCATATTTAATTTTTTGCTTCATATATTTAACATTATCACGTAAATGTTGAATATATATGAGTATAGGAGTAGAGTACCTGTTAAAAGACATCAAAAACTGAAAATGTCATGTTTAATATTTGCAGTTGCAGCATATTTAAGAATCATTTTATCACGGTAGCAAACAAATGTCTATTCTTATAGGCTCACACATTTATTAATTTCATTACAAACTTCAAGAAAAAAGAAGAAATCTTTATGTTACTACTATCTGGAAATGAATCTAGATGAATCCAAATGAATATACGTAAACATATGTCTATAGGGTTGGGGTGGGAGGACTTTTTGAAGTATTTAAGTCAACCTTAATTGAATATGAAATATTCAAAATTGAGAAAACTACTACTACACTGGGACATAATAACAGGAAGCATTACACTCAAGTATTAAACTTGAAAGAAAAAGAAAGAGAAAAAAGAGAGCATATTAGAGTTGTAGAGGTTTACAGTGGGAATTTGCCAACAAAATGGTGTAAGTGGTACGCTGCTTCATGCAGTTACATAATAATCTCTTCAGAGGTAAAAAGAAATCTGCTCAAAGTCTAATGGAGTATTCATTTTTAAAGACGAGTTTAAGTGATAAAACTATTTGCTACAATTTTTGGCTTCTCCTTTTATTCCACTTTTTAACTATTAAACATTAAGAGTGTTCATTCAAATAAACAGTAATTTGCACTTTATGGCACTTTTCAGCCCACAATCCTAAAGCATTAATTAATTAAGAAGAACTATTTCTCCTAAATTAGGGTAATCAGAATTGAGACAGGCAAAGACTGTTGCTTTTTTTTCTCTGTACATACCATTTTGAATCTGTTTGTGATGTCATTACTGTATTTGATAAAACAGGAAATACTTTATGGAAATTTACTGAAAAGCTGATTTCTGGGTATTGCTGTGGAAGATTTATCCAAATCTTCTGTACTGAAAGTTATATATTACCATATGATCATGATTAGCAGGGGATACCTACATGATTTTCAGTTATCAGATTTAAAGATGGTTTTACACGAATTGTTTGTTAGAGCTTAATTAGTAATGTACATCATCTTCTTCTGATTACTATTTATCAGGCTGACCTGCAGTATTTGGGCCAATGTGGCTACATTCTTTTTGAAAATGTTTTGAATTAATTTTAATCCCTAAACATTTATTTTCATTAAGTATCACACTAACTGCATTTTCACAATGTCATAGTTTATGATACGAAACAACCAAACTCAGGCCCTTAACCTTCAGCTTGCAGGGCGTAAGTAATTTAAGTGGACCCTGCCTGAGAAAAGAAAGGTTTTTCAATATACAGTGGTTAATCCAAATAAAGTCGTTTTCAAAGACTAAAAATCTGTTTATAGTCTTTTATCCTAAGGGTAAAGTTCTGTTTTGTTGTTAAGAGGAGATCCAAAGTTACATTAGAGGTAATAATAAATCTGTAAATTCCATTATATGACTCTGTATACAACTCTGTATACATTATACAACTCTCTATACAACTTACTGTATATAGCTCTATTAAAATGTTATCTAGGAAAAGGACAAGAAAATTAATAGCTGATATATCCCACACCTCAAGAGAAACCAGGGAGCTTGTAATGATTAGAATCCATCCATATATAACTATACTATATTGTATTCATGCCTCTTCCCAAGAGTAAAAAAAATTGGAGACTTACATCTCTTATTAAGAAAAGAGGCAATTTTAACAGGTAAATAATATGAGAAAGTAAACTAATACTAGCCTAGACAACTAAATTTTTAAATCTAAGTTACACTAATAGCTCACAAAATTTGCTAACTTCCAAACAGTAGAAATCCATCTTCTTCTATAACTCAATATACTATAATAAAACATGAATCTTCGGGGCAGAACAATGATCTTCAAGTGTTGCTCCTATAAGTTACTTAAAAGCTTCTGTGTTCCCTCCTTTACTGAGAGAAGTAGGGGATGTATTAGTGAGGTTCAGCTATGAATTCCTACTCCAAAGAGAAGAGTCCAGCTTTTACATATTTTATATTTCGGGATCAAATTTTGTTTAAACAAAGGGTCCACCACTTAAAACAAAAATCTCAAACCAAAAGACATCATAAACTAATTTACAAACCAATTACCTTCTCCTTTCTTCTGTTTCTCCCTGTCCCTTATATACACACATTCCTTACACTTCAGACATCTAACAGTACCACAAAATCAATGAAAGAAAGATTGGAGCTAGGAGGTGAAGAAGGCTGAGGAAAGAAAAGGAAGAGAGAGCAACTCTTTGAAACTAATGTTAAATGTTATCATTCTATCCAAGCTGAATATGTATGGTCCCTTACATGTTTGAGAGGATTAAGAGGTAAGACCCGATATTAACAAAATCTGTTTTTAAGAGCCATATATAAATATCAGTATCACTTCAATACTTGAGGGGCTCCAATAACACATGTACTCTATTTCTGCTTATCAGGAGAGTGGTAATGTTAACAGTGACAGTGAGGACACTAGAGTTTCTAGACAGCCAGGTGAACACTCATTTTCTCTGCTCCAACCATTATTGCTGATGGGAGTAACAAAAACAAACAAACAAACAAATCCTATCTTTATAGATTATTTTCTTTCAAAAAACCTTAAAGAAATCCCAATTCCACTAATGAAGTAAAAGAAAAGAATGGATGGGGCGCCTGGGTGGCTCAGTGGGTTAAGCCTCTGCCTTCGGCTCATGTCATGATCCCAGGGTCCTGGGATCGAGCCCCGCATCGGGCTCTCTGCTCAGCGGGGAGCCTGTTTCCCCCTCTCTCTCTGCCTGCCTCTCTGCCTACTTGTGATCTCTCTCTGTCAAATAAATAAATAAAATCTTAAAAAAAGAAAAGAAAAGAAGAGACAACGTTCTTAAATTGCTTCTTCAATGCTTCAAAAGTTCCTGGAAGTACATTAATATTCTACTAACATGTAAAACTCTCCAATTAATTCACAAGTCTCTATTAAACATCCTTTACACAGAGTTTAGACAATTTGTTTAATTCTTATAATGATTCAAAAAAATATTGGCTAATATATCAAAACACCTTCTGAATACCTTGAATTCAGCTAGAAATTTTCTAGATGATTCATAAACTCTACATTCAGGGATTTATAAACTCTACGTTCAGGGATTTTTCTTATGACTCCCCAGTCCCGCAAATAAGATACCTTTTCAGACATGAAGACAACAATTTTTTTTTAAAGTTTTAATACCAGATTTAGCTTTTCTATCCTTACACAAAGAAAAGGTTTATTCTTAAGCTAATTTATTTGAGGTCAGAGCCAGAAGAAGGAGAAATAGCAATAATCTGGAGAAAAAGATGTATCATATACTAAGGTGGAATTGGTACATTTGATATCTTATGTGAGAATATAATATATGGATATGAAAGTTAAAATTTTCAAATAATGGTAACTTTTTTTCATTAGAGATAAAATAGGCCCCTCAGGATCTATTTGCTCTCTACTACTGATCAATAACACTTACATGCTATATGTAACATGAAAACAGAATGACAGCATCTTAACCAAAAGTTTCTTCATAGATTTTAAAGAAATGTTAAACATAGTTAAGCAGTCTCTGATAGTTAATGACTGGCTACGTTAGTGGAAAACTAGTTTAGAGTAAGAACTTCTAGGGCAGACCTCAGTTTGAATCTAGCTTAGCTATGACTTTAGGTAAGTAACCTTTTTGAGCCTTATTTTTCTCACATATGTAAGACTGTAAGACTGCTGTGAGGATTATAAATAATGTGTATAAAATACCCAGTAGAGTGCAGGTAGTAGATTCTTAGTAAAGGTAACAAAATTAAGTCTTCAGTTAACTAATTCTTCTATAAATAATAGGAAAAATAAGAGTTACCACAAACTATGGGAAAGTTATCATAACTTCAAAAAACATTAGAAAAGATAATTAGACCATGACACAGAATTCCAAGCAATGCAATCCCAATGTTAGTTTTAGAGAAACTGTAAATGATGGATTCTTGACATGTGAGTTTAGCTGAGAAACTTGAAGGCTATAGCGCTGGTGAAGACCATTCTCTTAGATAACTTGCTGCTTCTCCAGCTCTCCCTTTGGAGGAATTTTAGGCCAGCATATTTTAACTGCCCACTTGGCATGGCCCCCAGCGGACCTCCATCATATTAAACAAAACAAAGGGGTGCCTGCATGGCTCAGTGGTTAAACATCTACCTTCGGCACAGGTCATGGTCCCAGGGTCCTGGGATCAAGCCCCACATTGGGTTCCCAGCTTGGTGGGAAGCCTGCTCCCTCTCCCATTTCCCTTGCTTGTGTTCTGTCTCTGGCTGTCTCTCTCTGTCAAATAAATAAATAAAATTAAAAAAAAAAAAAAAACTCAAAGCAAAGAGACCCACCTTTCTGACATTTTCTCATCTTTTCAGTGGTACCAAAGTTCTTTGTGCCATATAGGCTTCAAATCTCAAAGTGTTTTATTTTATCAAAGCCTGTCAAGATTTCCTTTGTCATGTATCAAACAACCACATCAAAACCTTTTCATTTCCATTCTCTAACCCCTAAGTCCCTGTAAAGATATCAAATGGATTAATTTTCCTTACAGACCATTGGTCTTATCTCACTCCACCGCTGTAAAGTTAATGGACTCTTGACTATCTTTTGCAGTTTCTCTGTGGGCTACCTGTAGCAGAGTCACCCGTATAGTTATTAAGATGCACTGGCCAAATCTATACCCACTCAAAAAAAATGCTCTGGCAATAGGATGCAGCACTTCACAAACTTCTATGTGGTTTTTGTGTACACAGAAGCTTGTGAACACTAACTATAACATAAATATATATCCCCACCACTAAGAATAACAGCCAACATATTAAGTGCTTAATGTGGGTTGAGCAGTGTTCTAAGAGCTTTATATGGATAGACTTGCTTAATCTTCATGACAACCCTATGAGGTAGGTATTATTACTATCAGCACTTGACACATGAAGAACGGGAAAGAAGAAAAGTTAAGTGACTTGCCCTGGGTCACACAGCTAGAAAGTGGTGAAAATGAGATTAGATTTCAGGCAGTCTGCACCCACAATCTTGGTTTTTAAGCATTAAACAGACTGCCTCAGGCTATCATTCAAGGACTCTGAGTCTCAATTACCAATTCCAGCCCACTCTACCACTAGATCTCAATCTTTTAGTGAGCCTTTGCCTCTGAACTGTGAACTTTGTAAGGGCTTCTCAGTTTCCTACCCCATCCTAGGTGAGGTAGAATAGCTAGAGTGGGCTGGAGTTGGATATTTCATTTCTCCAGGTCAGTTAGGCTCTGATAAATACCCAACAGCTTAGGCTCTCCTCAGTTTCTCTTGAGGGCAGCCCTTGTTATGAAGGACAGGATGTTCTGGAGCATTTCAAAATGGTTCTTTTCCTCTCCCCCTGCCAGGAGCTGAAGGGGTTTGCTGTGAGAACCTACTCAAGTCCTTGGAGGTAAAACTATGAAAGTGTAGAGACCCCCTCTGACTGGCTCCCACTGGAGTTTTTAACTATCAGACTTGTTCACCCTGAACCCTGAATTTCCTCTAGAAATTCATGGATTATAGTTTAGGTTTTCTTACTCCAGTACCAGTTCCCACAGAGATTTCTACTTTAGTAAGTTGTGATTTTCTGTATTCACCCATTTGTTACTCCAGTTTTGGGGACAGCAGTTGGCCCTGTAACCTCACTTTTCTGACAGATCTAAGGGCAGTTACTGATTTCTTAGTTTCTTCAGCTTTTTCTTGCTAGGACAGAGTAACAACTTACAAGCTCCTTAACTGGAGTTTTTGTTTTTTAAATTATAAAGTTTAGAGACAAATGGGATTTTAGATATTATCTTGCTGAATCACCTCTTTACAAAGACAAGAAATCATGGAGAGAGTAAAGTTAATTGGCTTGCCCAAGTACCAAGGGCTATGTATCTAGAGCTACTTAAAGTCATCCGAACTTGGTTAAACCCATGTTCCTTACTTCCTACCTGCAATTAAAAAGCAACCCTGTTTTAGAGGGAGAAGCAGGCTCCCTACTGAGCAGCACATGCAATGCAGGGCTCAATCCCAGGGTCTTGGGATTATGACCTAAGCCAAACCAACTGAGCCACCCAGATGCCCCATAAAAAGCAGGTGTTTTAATAATATTATAGTTACATTTAAAGGAGAAAAAAAGAATCCTTACTTACAGAGACATGTAATGAAATATTTACAAGGAATAATGTGATGCCTGGGGTTTGCTTTGAAATCTGAAGTGAGATGGGGGTTTTTAGGGAGATAGTTAAAAGATGTGTTGATAAATATGATGAGAAAATAGGGTTCATTATAATAATCTTCTTTGTATAGGACTGAAATTTTTTATAGTTAGATGAAATATGTAGCAAAAATAGAAAAGAATGAAACAAATGTTTATTCTGACTTAAATTATCTATTCATACTGCTAAAAGGGTTGATGCTATTATTAGAAGGCTTGTAAATAAACATGCATCTAAAGTTGATATCAACTTAAAAATTACTTGGCTTAATACATCTACCAAATCATAAAGGTAAAATAAACTGTACCACTTACAAATCAAATTGCCTTATTTATATAAAGTTCATAGTCATATTCTCCATCATTTTAATATCTCATAGCTATCAGAGTACCTTAGTCCCAGCTGAGATAAAACTGACACAATACTTAGCTAAAACTCTCTTATACAACACGTTAACTCAATTAGCTTTTTCCTTCTCAAATGAAATATTTTGCCTGCTGCAAAGGAATTTTCATCAATGGTACTCCCTTGCAAAAGGGAATAAAAGAAATGCTCATAAATTCAGCAATAGAATTAAATTTTCTATATTTTATTCTCATAAACCAGAGAAAAAGTCATCAAGTTCAGTTATCAATTAAAGCAAACAGAGGAAAATCAAAGGTATTCAAGTCTATTAATATTTGCTCTCCAATAAGGAAGGCTACCTAATCCCCTATTAGAAGAGATATCTCAGTTGACAACTTCTTTAGTGTCTGATTATAGATAAATGAATTCAGTTAGGAAATCATTTGTACCTTAATATAATAACTGGAAGGCTTAACTATCTTTTCATTAATATTATATTACAAATTATGTGGTTTCTGCTTTATTTCTTAGACATATCTGGTTGAATACAGAAAAGAAGCTCCTTAAAGATTAATGTCTTATTTATCTGGCATTTTCTGTAGACTTTGGCACAATAAGTAACTACTGAATTAAATAAAATTATCAAATAGTACTTATCTTTCTAAAGCAGGGAAGAAAAGTTTGGAGGAAAACTCTTAAAATATCCACACACTCTCAAAATTCTCAGTAGTGCGCCACTATTCAAGAGGTCAACAACAACAGACTCATTAACTAATTAGGCAAAATGAGCCTTCCTGAGCATATGAATTGAAGGAGGGTATGGGGATTCTGTTTTCAGTATTCCATTCATATTCAGTCTTCATTCATAGACAGTAGCACCAGTCCAATGTACTACTAATCTTAAGATTCAAGAAGAGATGTAGGATTTATGACCATATATTATCTCACTGATAACATTCATGAGTATTCTAATAAAAACGTCATACATTTTGCAAAATCATAATTGCCCATATTCCAGTTTGAGGTATGTTTTAAGCACCTGGTACCTATTACTGGTTTCGAAATGAATAAATAATGCAAGCACTATACAGATTATAGCTTTAGTCTCTTATAAAGTCATTAAAAGCTGTTATAAGTAAAAGAAAACAAAGAACTCTTATCTAAGCTGGCAAAATATTAACAGTCATCCTGATAAGACACAAACAATAGTTAACCATTAAAACAAGTTATGACAAAGATACACTCCCATATTAAATCTTGAGAAAAGAAAAATGAAACAGGTTTCTATTTTCATATTCTTACTGTAAGATAAATGATAATGAAAATGTGAGACAATTCTAGTGAAGGATTTAAAAAAAAATCATCTTTAGTTCATTTCACAACGCATTGTTAATGTACTACACCTCCAAGATACCAGCTGGAATAAACTGGCTTTACTGAAACACTAGCTATTAAAACTGTTCTGTATGTAATTAGGTGAAAAAAAACACAAAAAACAAAAAACCCAGTAAGAGTTTCAGAGACTTTAAAGCTTTAGCTTTGAATGTTGCAATTCCTTAAAACAGAAGGGACCTTTTAAGCAAGAATTGCAAACCAAAAGAATCTTTATCATATATTAAAAGTAGACACAGAAAAAAACCAGCCTTTAAGAACGTACTGACTTGGGGCGCCTGGGTGGCTCAGTCAGTTGAGCATCTATCTGCCTTTGGTTCTGGTCATGATCCTGAGTTCCTGGGATTCACCCCACATTGGGTTCCTTACTCAGCAGGAAGTCTGCTTCTCCCCCTCCTTCCTGCTGGTGCTCTCTCTCACTATGTCCCTTTCTCAAATAAACAAACAAACAAACAAATAAATAAATAGATTTTTAAAAAAGAATGTACTGACTTGCCTAGCATAGAAGGGTATTCACTCACTTTGAGCATAAGGGCTGGTATTTGTAGAAAAGCTAAACAGAGATCTAGAACTTCGTGATTCAAGAATCTCAGGATAGGAAGAACTTGAAATGTCATCTTCTCTGAAACCTTCATTATACCTTCTCATTACTCATCATCTACCAATGGCTTGAACACCACCTTCTAGAAACAGATTTTCCAATCATACAGCCTATACTATTTGTAGTTTGCTCTGCTACTGCTTAAGTTGAGTAAAAATCTGCCTTGTACTTTTTACCCATTGGTCCCTCTTCTGATTTCTGGAAAAAGAGTAAGCCATCTCTCTCTTCCATCTGACAATCCACAGGTATTTGAAGTAACTCTGTTCCACCTCTATGTCAAACAATCCTGGTTGCCTCAAAGACTTACTTTTTCTTTATTCCTACATATGGCTGAGGTCCCGGCAGATCCCCTTGCAGGGGTCACAAGGTAATAACTGAAAAACACCTCATCTTCAGACATGCTTGTTTACCTACTCAGTATTTAACAAATTTTATAAAGATGCATGGATTCTTGGCTTCTCTTAAAAAATGGTAGATCTGGCAACACTAGATTGGTGACACTGAACTGCAGCTGAGCAGTGGCAAGAGATGGGGTATTTGACTCCAATGTCTCCCCACCATTCAAGTGTCATCTCTCAGAAAGAATCTATCTATCATTTCTATCTAAAATGGTCACGTTGGGATGCCTGGGTGGCTCAGTCAGTTAAGCTCAGGTCATGATCCCAGTATCCTGGGATCAAGTCCTGTACCTGGCTCTCCTTGTTCGGAGGGGCAGTGGAGGGGAGACGTGACTGCTTCTCCCTTTGCCTGCTCTGTCTGCCACTCTCCCTACTTGTACGTGTGCTCTCTCTCTTAGACATAAAAAAATAAAATCTTAAAAAATAAATAAATAAAATGGCCATTTATTTTACCCACCATCCCAATCTTTTGTTGGTGTTCCTCTTAAATAGCTATGAAAATTATCTCTTTAAAAAAATTTCTGGGACACCTGGGTGGCTCAGTTAGTTAAGCATCTGCCTTCAGCTTAGGTCTTGATCCCACATTCCAGGGATCGAGTTCCACATAGGGCTCCATGCTCAGCAGGAGTCTGCTCCTTCTCCCTCTGCCCCTAGCCCAGCTTGTGCGCTCTCTCACTCATGTGCTTTCTCAAATAAATAAATAAAATCTTAAAATAAAATTTCTTAAGGAACCTACTATTCTAGTGTGATCTGATCAATTATCAAATACCAACTTCTCAACTCCCTTGATTTGGAATATATGTATAATTTAAAAAATATTCATTTACTCATTCAATATCATGTAACATCTAACTGGTTACTTTTGGCACCACCATTAATGTTCTGACTTACTGATCAACAAACCTCCTGCTATCATGATACCTCAATTTCTCTCATTCAGTAACTGTGCCGCTACTTGGAAAAGCCAAACTTGGTGTCTTCCATTTATTCCTGTTAAGATAATCTTTGGATCAGTGTAAGGCCATCTCCTAAGCCAGGTAATGCTTAGGTAATGCTTATTAGTCATTACCTAATTATGTAAGAGTCTGTGTCTACCACAATCATGTACTAAAAAATATTTTTGTTGCATTTGTTTAAATGATCTGAGAATCTATAATTACAGATGAGCTGACCTCTAAGGTAACAAAGAAACACCTATATAACAATCCTTATGAGGTGTTTAAACACTTCTAGCTCATGCAAATAAGATAGATCATGCCCCTTTAGAAGAGTTTTAACTTTTAGAAAGTTAAAGGTGCTTGGGATGCCTAGGTGGTCCAGTAGGTTAAGTTTCTCACTCTTGGTTTTAGCTCAGGTTGTGATCTCAAGAGCCTAGAGTCTGCCTAAGACTCCCTCTCTCCTGCTTCCCCTCCCCACTTTTCTTTCTCTCTCACACATAAATAAATCTTTCCCCTCAAAATTTATCCTTAATACTAAAACTCAAATCTTGCTTCCTATATAACTTTTGCCCTTCCTCATTTGAAAGTAAAAGCAATAAGGATGCTCTCTTCAACATGACCCACATGACCTTCTTTTCATACGTCAAAAGAGAGTTACTATTTTCCTCAGGTTTACTCTGTACCTGACTAGGTAACCCCTAGTCTGGGATTTTGTAGGCCTAATCAGAAAGGCAGAAAAATATTCATGCAAAGTCTACTCTTCTCCTGGAGAGAAGAGTTTATGGAGAAGACTTCATAGAAGAAGCAGATTTTCACTAAACTTTAAATATACATATCAACAGATATATCATGATTCAACACTTAGTGAATATTCTTGCCTCTTTACAAGTAGTTCTGGTGTAGATGGTGAAGAATATTGTAAATGCATGTCTTGGGAGTTACAACTATGAACTTCATTTGTCCCTACACTATAGATGAAAAGAAAAGTCACTGACAGATTATGCGTCATTGTTAATCTTCAGAAGTTCCTATCTCCTGCATTATTCTTTAGTACTTCCAATTACTTTACATTTCATATCCAACAGTCATAAAGGAGCCTCATTTGGATTTTAAATTATATATATACCGTAAGAACATGATATAACTACAGGGCTGCCAATTAAAATTATTTTCCTAAATCACAGAATTTAAGTATCTAAAAATAGAAAGATGGTTACATAAATTATAATACGTTCATACAGTAAATTAATATGAAGTCATTAAAAAATATATATATTTGAGGATTCTTTAATGGTATAGAGAAATGCTTGGTGAGAAAACAAAATACAAAATTAATTTATCCAATTTCTATGAAAATGATACATACACACACAGCATAGAAACCTGGAAAGACATCAACATGTTGATATCGATCATCTCTGGATGATGAGATGACAGATGGTTTTCATCATCTTTTTGCACTTTTTTATGTCCAAGTTCTCTGTAAGAAGACTGATTTTCTTTCACAATCAAAGGAAAAATTTTACTTAGAATGTCACTAGCATTCCCGTTATGTAACTGTACTTCATTAATAAGTAAGTATCAAACTAATAGATGATAAAAAATATGAACATAGATTCATGCCCTCAATGAACTTATATTTAGCAGACTATTGAAAATAATATAAATAACGATAATTCAGGCTAAAGAATCATTCATTAAGTTCTACAGAAAGTGAGGGCCACTTGTTCTAATGTTTCACCAAGTACTCCCTCTTTTAAGCATCTGCCTCCTTCTAAACGCCTAGAAAGTATTTTGTTCATTTGTCTTTGTGTTTGCATGCCAAGACTTAGCGTAGTCTACCAGTAGGTAGGTTTTTTTGTCAGCATCCACGCAAGTCTGATGCTGGTGGTTTTGAAATCTCTTATTTGAGGCATGAGACAGACGATCTCAGGATTCTGCAGCTCTGAGCACGGAGGAGGGAGAGGAGGAGGTCTCCCCACTGCATTTTGTATCATGCAATTCAAATCAGCTGAGCAAGTAGGTGCCGTGAAAGAAGAAAATGTCAATGAAATCAACGATCCATTTATTCACTTAACAAATATTTATTCAGTGCCTAATACGGCATCAGATGTCATACTAGGCACAAAGGCCATATCCGGCACAATGTTAAGGAAAAGAGTGTGACTCTGCTACCACATAGCTCAGAGTCTATCTAGCCAGGTTTCTTTCTCAAAAATATGCACAGCAAGCAAAGCGGGAATAACTGCTGCAAATTCACTCACTACAAAACAAAATAAAAATTCTCAAGCAACACCCACAACTTTCCAGGTGATTCTGATGAAGTACTTCCCCAAACAATTTCGAGTCCAAGTGGTTTTCAGGCTAGGCCTTTGCCAGGTTGGACCCAAGGGAGACATGGTTAAAGAAAGTGTATCACATGTTGAGAAACTATCACTTGACAGAACAACAAAAAGAGCACATTCTGAGGGTGAAGGAGTGGTAACTCTTCTCTACATTTGAAGCATCTGCATAGCCAGAGACAGTGAAGCTCAAGGGTTATGACTAGCACATTTGAAAAGTAACATTTGTAAAAGAAAATCAGAAGTCTAGAACAGGTGTCAAGGTCTTTAATTTAACTTCCCTACTGCCAAGGGAATTTTAACCATATTAAAGTATCATTTGCAAAGTAACAGCATGACTTAAATACTGCTAAATCTGGCACTTAAAGTGCATTACTGCTGTAATCATCACATCACATTTTCTCCTTCCACTGTTGTTCTGGTAATTCAAGGAGTCTATCTATATGCTAACATGAAAGATCTAACATAACGGTGATTTTTAAGACCTTCAGAAAATAGTATGTTGTTGACAGAATGCTTATCTTAAGATCTGCTTTTCAACAAACAATATTTTTCAGTTACTATCTTTCAGTTACTTTTTCTGAATCAGTTACTATCTTAGCTAGTAATTCTGTTTAAGAGTAATATAATTTTAGAAATATGGGAAAAGTTTAGATTTTTATTTACTAAACGATCCTCAAGAAGACAGTAAATTCTATTCCAGTATAAATCTAGAATTGACTAAATTTAAAAGTGTATCTCATCTGTAATTACTTTAAAATACTAACCGTTTTCAATTATTTTTTGTCAATGACTCACAGTAAGATATATATTTCATATCATTATTTAGTGATATATACATATATAATTGAACGTAAAGGTTCACAAAACAATACTTATTACATGCGGTGTACTCCTATCCCATCCCATCCTAAACCATAATAAGCTGAAGACATTGGTCCCACTGATTTTTCACAAACCACTAACTGATCAGATTTGAAACTCTGAAAAAGATGTTGATACAGACCATACAATGTATCTCTATATGCAAGCTGACATTTGAAGGACCTAATCAGTAATCACCTCTCAGACAGTGGTTGGTTAGCTTAGTAAAGATTTTATTCAAGATTTTAACTCCAAAGGGAGATGGATACAATCTCTTCACCTGCATCCATTATCTTTACCTGCATCTCCAATGGAGGGTTCATCTTAAGCACAAAAGATGTTAGCAATAAATTTTATTGGGGAAACGGAGCTCAAAATATCAGAAATAGCAAAAAAGCTCTTCCACTTTTACGTGAACAGAGTAGGATTCTCCAAGTCCAGCAGCCTATACCTTTTGAGTTGGTTCCAAGGTCATTAAAGTATTCAGCTCTTCTTCCTGCACCAAACAGCCTACCCCACTTACACTGATGCCTAATCAGACTAAAAAGTGAGCTGATCCTGCCAACAAACTACTATTTTCTTGCTTTACTGCTTGCCCGAGTACATTTAAAAGAACAAAGTGGGAAATTTACTAGCCGATAAATAGGGTTCTTTGACTATTTTTGTGCCTGCTTACACTAATAAAGATTTGTAGAGGGGGCAAAATTTGATCTGAGATTTCAGTTTACCCAAAGAAAGGTTATGACCAAAAAACCCGAAAAAATATGAATAACCTAACTAGCTTGGTTAAATCTGCAACATAAAGGTCTATTTTACTTGTTGTCAATATAATTCTCATATAATACACAAATCAGTATTGTTTCATCAAACAATTTCTTTGAAACATATTTTAAATTGTAGAAAGAAATATTTAGCAAATAATTTTTAGGTCCTGAAATAATTATTATCTCCATTTCTCTTCATTGAATGATCTTATTATATTCTAATACAACTTTATACAAATTTTGTTTTTTAAACTACAAGGTCAGATGCTGCAGCAAACTAAAATTAGGCTTAGAGAATAGGAAAAAAAAGAATGGAAGAAAACAGCCTATATTAAAGAGTCAGGGAAAGCTTAATTCTAACAAGGGGGGGAAAAAACCCCAAACTAATCTCAACAGCAAATATAATATATTTGAGTCCTAAATAGCTACCAGTCTGTCAATTCACAGTTTAATACTTGTTTTATAACATGAAACAGATGCATTCTTTATAACATTAAAATGTGGATTATTAAAATGAGATATTACTTAAAAATCTGTTTCACCTTCTCATGTAATTAAACAGAATGTATTCTTCTCATTACCTTTTTTTTTTTTTTTTTTTTTACTCTGCTGTATTCAAACGTTTTTGGAGGGGATATCAAAGCCTTTATTTTAAAAGACTAAATGTCAGGACTGAGTTCCTAGCAGCTTAAATCTGCTTGGCAGCAAATAGTTCATTCACTGTGGCATTCCTAAAGCATCCAGGGTTGTCCTAGCTTTCTGAGGCGAGGTTTGAATATTGTTGCTACTGCTTATGTGTGTGTAATATTAAAAACTGGTAATACACAGAGCCATATGTAATAACAATGCTATTAAAATATTTTCTAGTTGTACCACATACAGATGTTAGAGGGAAGTAATGGATACTATATCTCCATTGTATTGCTTAAAGTATGTTTTTCAGACTCATACTAAATTAGATTTTCTGAGTTTGGGACTGGTAATTAGAAGTTAATGAGTTATTCAAGTTTGAAAGACATTAAGTTAGAAGTCTGTGGAAAACACACACATTCGAAACAATTTTATACTACTCCACAAAACTACTTGCAAGGGAAAAATTCAGTTAAACAGGTTCTGGAAATTTAAGTGGTGATACAAGCATATCCCTAATAAAATAGTTCAGTACAAGTTGTGGTATGATTAAGTACTAAAAACTATGAAATAGGGGCACTTGGGTGGCTCAGTTAGTTAAGTGGCCTACTCCTGATTTCCACTTAGGTCATGATCTCAGTTTCCTGGGATCAAGCTCCACTTTGGGCTCCAGGCTCAGTGCAGAGTCTGATTGTCCTTCTCCCTCCCCCAACTTGCGCTGCCTCTTTCTCTCTAAAATAAGTATCTTTATTAAAAAAATAAAAACTACAAAATATATTATAATCATCATTTCTAAGAAAGTAGTGTTAAGAAGGAGATAACCAGTGAGGAGGAGCTGGTAAAAAAGTTGGTTTTGTAAAGAAGATAAGACTGGACATGACTAGAAAAAAATTAGGTGTTTCAGTAAGGCTGACTTAGTGGCAACCTTCTAAAAAGATTAGCTGGCAGCATCAATTAAAAGCTGTTAGCAATCACCTAAATGAGAAGTACTAGGTGTCTGAAGGAGGCTGGTGCCAATGAGGATGGGAAAAAAAGGATGACTGGATGTAAACTTTGAAAAAAGAATTCATAGGACTTTGTGTCTGACTTAATAAAGATGTGAGATATTCTCAAGCAGTAAATTCCGATGAGAGACTTGGGGTGGACATACACAAAGATAAAGATTTGAGTGAAAATTAGAGAAGGTGTAATTGTATAACTTGTTAAAAAAAAAAAAAAGCCCATCCAACATCAAAGAGAAGAACATATGCAAGAAAAGCAAAAGGCCAGTGGCTCAGCTGTGGTAAATATGCAGTTAAGGTATTGAAGAGTAACCAAATCAAGAGTTAAAAAGGAAGCAGCTGGGTAAGACGGACAAAGAAAGAACTGCATCATGGAAGCCAAGGAAAGAGAAAATTTTTTAAAAAGAATGAGTCCTCCATTGTTCAAATGCACAGAAAGATCAAGGAGAAAAAGATTTGAAAGTATTACTCTAAATCTGCAGGTGACCAGACATCAACAGAATTACACAATGTTTTTTTTGTCAAAACATATAAAAAGCCAGAAGAAAGAAAGGTTTGAGATTCTGAAGCAGGTTACTGGTGTCATCTCAAGTATTTGGTTTTCAAAACTCCTTAAGCCTATCTAAATCAGTTGGCAATAGAAATAACTGATTTATGTCTATAAATGAAACCTATACCTGGCACTCCTCCCCTATCAATCATTTGGAAATCTGCTATCACAATTATGAATTTGTTTTAACTAATTATTTGGTGTATGGCTTTCCACTAACATGGGGCAAATTAAAATGGAGAAGTAGATAAACCCCCCCATATCTCCCAGAGTCGACTGAGCTGATGGCCCCATCCACCAAAAACAAACCCCAAAACAATGAAGTCAGTGACCTGACATATTGCCCCCTCATTAACCTTTCAGAAAAGAACACAAGAAGAAAATGCTTAACTCAAGGAAAATACTTGTAATGCCTCCAGCTCAAGTCCAAATGCATGGATGTTGAGGGAATGAGAAGATACGGAAGGCAGGGAGACTCTCAGGTTCCCTGAAATCAGACCTAGTGAGTGGCTTCCTATTTCATGTATTCATAAGGGCAGCCTTGACTTAAAACAAATTCTTTTACCCTCTGAAAAATTAGGGATTATATTCCAAAACTATAAAGTTTAAGTTAGCAGGATGGCTGAATCAGGTACCCTTGAAATATTCTTCTGTAGAAATCACTAAAATAAATTTCCCATGGAAAAACCTTTCTTAAATTCAATTCTCGCCTACTAGAATAGGACAGAACCTGGTGCTATTTTTACATGGTTTCCTTTGCTTGGGACAGAAGTGTAATAACAAGAACAAGAATAACAACAACAACGATAAGAATAAATGTCCATAAAGGAAACTTTAAGAAATACAGATAAGAAGAGGGGGAGGAAAGCTGACCAGAAATAATTACTGTTATTTCTGTATATTACCTTATGAATTTTTTCTTTTTTTAAATATTTAAAAAAGATTTTATTTATTTACTTGACAGAAAGAGAGAGAGAAACCACAAGCAGGGGGAATGGGAGAGGGAGAGGCAGGCTCCCCGCTGAGCAGGGAGCCCAATGTGGGACTTGATCCAAGGACCCCAGGGTCATGACCCAAGCCAAAAGCAGACGCTTAACTGCCTGAGCCCCTCGGGTGCCCCTGAATTTTTTTTTTAATTTAAGCCAGGAATAGCTATGTAGCTCCCTGCGCTTAACATTAGGGAAATCTTTCCATGTGTTTATATAGATAGATAGATAGATCTACAGAATGAATAGGCGCCATTAAAATGTTGATATATAGATCGATAGATAGATGGCGCCTATTCATTTTGCTGAACAGATGTAGATAACTTACCTCACTAAGCTCTCCTACTACTACACAAAATGCTACATGATTAGGCATGGACAATTACGTAATTTTTGTAATTTCAGAGTCACAAGATACATACTGCTTAACTGCCAGTTAGAAAAAAAATTCTCCAATCCATGGTTTTACCAACAGTGTACAATGCTGCCTATATACCCACATCATTGACAAACTGGGTTTTATTGTTTTTATCCTTGTCAACCTGACTGCCAAATACAGGTATTTGGGTTCTGCTGTTTTGTTTGGTTTGGTTAATTAAAAATATTTCAGGTTTAAATATAAATAAAACAAAATTTGTAGTATAACAACAGCAGAGGCTAATTATTTTCCTTCTAGGATTAAATACCAAATTCCTATGGGTCTATTTTAAAAACATATTTTTATGTATATATGTATATATTTTTATATAATACTGTATGCATTTATATATATTTTTATATATCTTATGTATATGAAATAATTATAATTTGTAGAAACAGATACCTTCAGGGATCTGAAGTATACTTAGATGTAGTTTTTTTTAAAAAATGACTAATGCATTATTTCTTGAGCTATTAATATTCATCAAACCCTTAACTTTTTTTGCCAACCACGGTAAAAAAAAATACACATCATGAAATTTAATTTGGAAAATACATAGCAACATCTAACTAATAATTTAGAAGTTGAGGATAAGGTTGTACTTGAACACCTTCCTCAACAGTTAATATACTCATTCCCTCCCTCCCCCACACTTTCAACATACCCATGGCCTCTACCTCATGGAAATGGTATGCTATGTTTGTGAAAGTTCAAAAAAGGGAAGGTAAGCAATTCACATTTATTTACCATTTGTAGTATACCAGGCACTGTGTGAGGCACTTGCAAGTGTACATTGGCTTATATAGACAGGAAGATATTTTCACTCACTGGAAATGGGGTCAGGTAGAATGAGTGTCTCCAGCCAGTGGGATCTCCCCTGAAAACCAAAAGGAATAGACCAGTATGGTTTTCTCCAAGGTTCATTACAAAATTCATAATAGCAAGTCTCAGATTTAAAAGGTTCTTTCATTCTGTGACAATGTCATTAAAATGGAATTTCACATGCTGACTGTACACTGGGATAAAGCACCATTCTGGGTCCTGTTTATTCTCTTTCAAAACATGGATGAATGGAATGAGGCACATGTTAGAAGAGTTCTTGAGGAAGAGGGATAATGAGTTACAAAGGATTTTACTTTCAAACATAAAAAAGAAGGTAAAAAAATCAAGATACATGAAATACATGGTAATAACAGGTTATATATACCAACACTCAAATATCCATACTGCTTTCTTGAATGCTTCGTTGCTAGTTATTTAACGGAATGACTATTTGTTTGATGCATCAGGTATGTATTGAATGCTGATGTGTACCAGGCACTGTCCCAGTAGTTGGAGAAAATCTGACTTTACAGAGCAGTGTACGCTAGGGGATACAGAGCAATTCACAAGCAATTACTCTAGCTGTATGCACAGAATTTGTGGAATACAAAGAAGGTAAGAGAAGTCTACTTCAAGAAATATCTAGGCTTAAAACCTAAAGACTGAGCAGGCCAAGGGGGAGCGTTGGGGGAAGAGTATTTCTAGGCAGAGGTAATGGACTTTTTTGCACCAAAAGGTGAAGAAGGAGCATTAGAAGTTGAGGGAAATAAAGTAGTTTAGACTGATTGAGTCTTCAGGAGGCAAGGCAGAATGACGTACTGAACGATTAAGGCTGGACTGATCTTAATGCCTATAACCGTACTTTGAAGTTTGATACTTTCATTCTCTTTCCTGGAAGTTTATAGTTAAAATATCATTAGGAAAAAATAAGGCCAAAGCGATATTAGCTATACTACTATAGAATATAACATAAATTTCATATTAATGGCTTGAAACATTTATCATCTGTTTCTGTTACAAAGCTGAAGAAAATGTTTACCTGATTAATGTTAACCACATGATATGTGAAGTTTAAATTAACTTTTCAAAAAGCATCTTGGTTCCTTTATAATATAATAGCTTCTCTATATAAGTTTTTCCTTAAAATTTCCATCAAATTGGCTAAGAGCCAACCTGATAAAAAGTAATGATATTCAAACTTTATCTGCATCAGAATTACCTGGAAGGCTTGTTAAAACACAGGTTTCTGAGATCCCAGCCCAGAGTTTCTGCTTCTGTAAGTATGGAGTAGGATCAGAGGATCTGTATTTCTAAGAAGTTCTCAGATGATGTGATGTTGGGTCCTGAGACCTTACGAACCACTGCATTAAAGTATCATGTGTAATTCTACACAAATGAGAGGAGGAGGAAAGAAGAGTTGTCTCTGAACTCTTAACTATGGTCGCAAAAGTCAAGTGTCAAAATTCAACTTACTGAGTTACAGTTTCCAAAGATCTTGAGGAACTGACATTGCAATCTTCTTGTTTGAACTTACTGTTCTAAGAACCAGTAGGCATGCTACTAATACACCGCTTCTAACTTCACAAAGAGTGGTTAGAGTTTAAGTTTCTAAAAAATGTCTAATAAGAAACAGCAGCCAAGATCACCTCTGTAGTCTCTGTGAAACTTACTGAGATTTGGGCTGCCACTACTACTAAATGTAATCCACGTGCTTCCAAAATGATCTAGTGTACAATAAGCTCCTTTATAGGCAAAAGGGTTTTTATTTTTTTATTTTATTTTATTTTATTTTTTAAGATTTTATTTATTTATTTGACAGGCAGAGATCACAAGCAGGCAGAGAGGCAGGCAGAGAGAGAGGAGGAAGCAGGCTCCCCGCTGAGCAGAGAGCCCGATGTGGGACTCGATCCCAGGACCCTGGGATCATGACCTGAGCCAAAGGCAGAGGCTTTAACCCACTGAGCCACCCAGGCGCCCCTAGGCAAAAGGGTTTTTAACATGAATAATAATTTCTCCCTTAAAAACACAGCAAATAAATTTTACAATAGTGAAAATTTAAGTTATAAAAAATTATAATGCATTTAATCAACTAAGACCAACATTTACATGCATTAGAAGTTATTCTGTTTAATTAAATATGTGATCATAATAATTGATAATTAATTCTGCCTTATCTCTAGGGGGCTTGCCACTCCTTTGAACACATGATGGCTACATATGGGATCCATACTGTCATCTAAATGTGCTGTTCATGCAACAAATTTAATTATAATAGCACCTAATTTATGACCACTTAGATAATTAACTTTACTCCTTTCTACACATATGTACACACCGCAGACAAGCAACTGTGATTTCACTTTTATTCCAATTAGTATTATTAATTTTAATAATGCATCTTTAACAAAGATGTATTAGGTATTTTCATAACAGATGAAACATTCACTGATTCTTTAGAAGGTAGCATGCATTGCACTAAGTACTTCATCTTCACACTGTCAATCTTGGTCTTCTAGTTGAAGGAAATGAACTAAAAAGAAATTAAGTAACTTGCCTAATATGTTACAGCTATTAAGTAAATAGCTAGGACATTTATATCATACTCTTGAGACAGTATTAAAGAAATAACCAGAATACTTCTAGCTTGCAATATTGAATAATTAGTAAGTTTAATTTAGCAAATAATAAATGTGACCTCAATCTCCTTTTCCTTCCAGCTCTTCTTGGGAGACACTTGACAACCAACAGACATGCTGGTGAGGCCCAGAATGATCCTGAAATCTCTGAGTGGACCTTCACTTTCCTCATCACTAGGCAAGAGCCAAATGGCCAACAGTAAAAGAAAATGTTTGCCTTGCTCTGCAAGGCTGAGGAACCTGGAACAAAGACTAGTAGATTGGGGGACATCTGGAACAGAGGCCTGTGGACCCCCACAGGATTCAATCCCCCCAGCACCAGGCAATTCTTCCTCATGAGCTTCTCCTTTACCGTATTTTTGTTTGTGATGTGAAGTATGTGTACCTGATCCTTCAGAGCACATTATTCTGCAGTGATCACCTCTCTTTAATTTACCTTTTTTTAAATTTAGAAACTGTATACCAGTTCCAGGGGAAAAGAGGGAAGAGACAAAAAAGGGATGGTTTTTGTTCATTCTGTTTTTCTTCAAAAATTTTCATTCTTTTTTTTTTAAATTAAAACACACTTATTTGCTACCAAATATATAGACATCTACAACATTACATTAGACATAATTGCTTGTTACATGACTATAACCCACACTAGCTATAAATGCCTCCAGAATAGGGAACATTTGATATTTTCTGCTTTTAGGTTATCTACACATATTTCCACTTGGTACACTGGACAGGATTCATATTTTCTCTATAATACTTCAGTTTTTTTCATCTTGTAAGAGCAGATAATACACATTCTAACTTACTTTGCAGAGTAAAATTAGTAAAAATAAAAACTGAAGTACTATGTAATTAATAGTATTCTTCAGCCCTAGTCCTCATAATAAACTACAAGGTTTATCAGAACATTCATAACATACATGCCTCATTAGCTTTATGAGTATGATAACCAATAAGGCTTACAGCCAGTTATCTTCCACCCTATATTTACTCTCTTGACAAGTATTTGCAGATATATGTATCAAATATGTGAGCAATGAAAAATAATGAAAAGGAAAGGAAAAAAATCAAGAAAGTATTGCTATGTACAAAAAAGGAGGGACACCCGGGTGGCTCAGTTGGTTAAGTGTTGCCTTTGGCTCAGGTCATGATCCCAGAGTCCTGGGGTGAAGTCCTGTGTTTGGCTCCTACTTCTCCCTCTGCCTGCTGTTCCCCTGCTTGTGCTTTCAATCCCTCTTTCTTCCTCTCTCTAATAAATAAAATCTTTTTAAAAAGGAGAAAGAAAGGAAGGAAGGAAGGAAGGAAGGAAGAAAGGGAGGAAGGGAGGGAGGGAGGGAGGGAAAGGAAAAGAAAAGAAGAAAAGAAAAGACAAGACAAGACAAGACAAGACAAGAAAAGGGGAAACACTTGTGCCCTGTTGGTGGGAAGGTAAATTGGTGCAACTACTGTGGAAAACAGTATAGAGATTCCTCAAAAAATAAAAAACAGAAATACCATATGATCCTGTAATTCCACTGCTGACTATTTACCCCCCTCTCAAAATGAAAACACTAATTTGAAAAGATATATGCATCCTATGTTTACTGCAGCATTATCTACACTAGCCAAAATACAGAAGAAATCTAAGTGTCCATCAATAGATGAATGAATAAAGATCTCACACACACACACACACACACACACACACACACACACGAATATTACTTAGCCATAAAAAAGAATGAGATCTTGCAATCTGTAAGCACATGGATGGATCTAGAGGGTATTATTATGCTAAGTGGAAAAAGTCAGGCAGAGAAAGACAAATACCATATGATTTCACTTATGTGTGGACTTTAAAAAACAAACCACCAACCAAATTAAAAAACCAAAATAGACTCATCAGTACAGAGAACAAATTGGTGGTTGCCGGGGAAAGGGGTGTGTGTGTGTGTGTGTGTGTGTGTGTGAAGGGGGGCCAAAATACAAAAAGGGGATTAAAAGATACAAACTACCAGTTATGAAATAAATTAGTTATGGAGATGAAAAGTACATCATAGAGAATATAGTCAAGAATACTGGGGCACCTGGGTGGCTCACAGGGTTAAAGCCTCGGCCTTTGGCTCCGATCATGATCCCAGAATCCTGGGATTAAGACCCACATCGGGCTCTTTTGTTCAGCAGGGAGCCTGCTTCCTCCTCTCTCTCTCTCTCTCTCTCTCTCTCTCTACCTACTTGTGATCTGTATCTGTCAAATAAATAAAAAAAAATCTTTAAAAAAAAAGAATACTGTAATAACTTATGATGACACATGGTGATTACACATGGTGATCAATAAATAATAGAATTATCAAATCAATATGTTGTATACTTGAAACTAATATTGTATGTTAATTATACTTCAATTTTTAAAAATAAAAAAGAAACCATATCATAAAGGCTAAACTGTTTAAATTCTGCAGAGAGAAACACCAAAAATATTTTAACAAAACATTCTACACAACTTGGAATTATCTCCCTTTATACAACTTCCCTTAAGTGTTAGAGAATTGATATCCACTTTTAAATTCTGCAATTACCAATTTTATAATAAAACAAAGAAGAAATAAAACCATAACTCTGAATCTACACTGAAAACTAGTGCTTACCCCTGACTATGACCTCTGTACTGGGTTATACTATCTCCTTCAAAAAGATATGTTCATGTTCTAAACCTCAAATTTGTGAATGTGATCTGGTTTTAAAATAGGGTCTCTGGAGATGTACTTAAGTTAAGATACTGTAATACTAGAGTAAACCCTTTACAAAAGAAAGGAGAGATTGGGATACAGAGACACAGAGAAACATGCACACACAGGGAAGAAGGCTATTATGTGACAATAGAAGCAGAGACTGTAGGAATGTAACTACAAACCAAGGAACTCCTAGGATTCCTGGGAGCTTCCAGAAGACAGGAAGAGGCAAGAAAGGATTCTTCCCTTAGAGCCTTGAGAAGAAGCACAACCCTGCTGGCACTTGATTTCAGACTGGTCTCTGGAGCCATGAGAGAATAAATTTCTTTTGTTTTAAGCCACCAAACTTGTGGTAATTTATAGCAGTCCTAGTAAATTAATACAGACTTTTAAAGAGGAACACACATTAGCTATAGTAGCAAGACTGCAAAATAAATAGTTTTCCAGGATCCATTTTCTCAGTTGCCTTATATAGTTAGTGAAAAGGTGTGTGAGGAATAGATTTCACTAGAAGTATTAAGTACATGTTGTCTTTTCACCTTCTACCCACATAACGGCAGGTTAATCAGGGAATAGCCCAAGACTACTTCTAGAAAATTCTACCCAAGAGCACTTGTGTCCTATCTATATTCTATTGGCACTTGATTGTTTTGTAAACCACACGGATTTTGGTTTTACATTCTATCACAGCCATAGAAATCTCTCATTCTGCAACCCAGTACCTATTTTCTAATAGCCATCTATGGAACTCTCTTTTCTGTGCTGCTTTTTCTGGTTCACTGATGTTGTGTTGGATGTTTAAAGATGACACATCCAACCCTAGACACATATTACCCTGATCCTTTCACAATCATCTACCTATACTAATTCTCACAGGGCTGAAAGAGAAACAAGAGCATAGCACCAACCACTTTCCACTACTCTTGAGAAAATAAAGCCAATGGCTAGAAGTGTAGCCCAACAAATGTACCATCAGAATTATCCTTTTTAATTATGAAGTATGATGGAACCACACTCATCATTATGGTATAATATCATTAATCTGCTTTGGGTATTGTGGCTACTCAGATCTAATAACTTCCTACAAGAGTACAAATGAAGCATTACTCCAGACACAAGGGCCTGTTCTCTGAGTCACACAAAATCACTGCTGATTTCTGGCAACATTATTTATAATCCCCAAGGGAAATTCATCAAGGGCTAATACAACCTTATGGATTACTCATGTTTGATATTACATCCAGGTAAAGCAAAAGAACAGAAACTGACAAGCATACTTTAAGTAACACGTATACTCCTGATGGAAAAGAAAATCAAATTATAGTACTGGCAAAACTGGTAGTTTTTGTGAACTGTGACTCTTAGATACAGGCTACAAGGACCAGCTGGGTGTTGCTCCACTGAGCAGCTTTTCATTGTCATCAAAACTCTGCTCCCAATTTCCAACTCCGGTGTTAAATTGAAAAAAGTTCATTTCTAATTCTGGGCCTGCATGACTTACTATAAAGATTTATGACCTAGAAGAGCCAGCCAACAGAGTCATACACTTCAACAGATCTAAAGCCTTACCCAGGGTTGGCACACTTACCAGTTTTAAACTTACATCTAACTCAGTGGGGAAAAACTGCGGCAGGAGCAAAGTAGCAGCATGTGTTTTAATTTAAAGATTAGATGTCCAGTATGATCCAGCTTTAATGATTTTCCAGATAAATTAAATCCAGTTTTTGACAAATAAAGTATCTAACCCAAGCTGATCCGAAAGGGCCTTCTTTGAAAACAATTTATTAGCACAAAAAAGAGAAAGCTTTATTTCTTTACAGACAGGGTAAGAGACTGATAAATTGATCTTGAGGCCACAAATATTTATCATATCTAGCTGTAGTTTTTTTTTAAAGATTTATTTATTCATTTCAAATAGAGAGAGAGAGCACGTGCACGGGGTACGGGGGAGAGAAGAGAAACTAAAGCAAACTCTGCACTCCAGTGCTGAGCCGAAAGGAGAGCTTGATCTCAGGACTCTGAGATCAAGAGTCAGATGCTCCACCAACAGCACCACCCAGGCACCTCTATCATATCTAGCTTTATTTATTTTTTTTAATATAATTTTTTATTTTTTATAAACATATATTTTTATCCCCAGGGGTACAGGTCTGTGAATCACCAGGTTTACACACTTCACAGCACTCACCAAAGCACATAACCTCCCCAATGTCCATAATCCCACCCCCTTCTCCCAAACCCCCTCCCCCCAGCAACCCTCAGTTTGTTTTGTGAGATTAAGAGTCACTTATGGTTTGTCTCCCTCCCAATCCCATCTTCTTTCATTTATTCTTCTCGTACCCACTTAAGCCCCCATGTTGCAACACCACTTCCTCATATCAGGGAGATCATATGATAGTTGTCTTTCTCCGCCTGACTTATTTCGCTAAGCATGATATGCTCTAGTTCCATCCATGTTGCCGCAAATGGCAAGATTTCATTTCTTTTGATGGCTGCATAGTATTCCATTGTGTAAATATACCACATCTTCTTGATCCATTCATCTGTTGATGGACATCTAGGTTCTTTCCATAGTTTGGCTATTGTGGACATTGCTGCTATAAACATTCGGGTGCATGTGCCCCTTTGGATCACTACGTTTGTATCTTTAGGGTAAATACCCAGTAGTGCAGTTGCTGGGTCATAGGGCAGTTCTATTTTCAACATTTTGAGGAACCTCCATGCTGTTTCCCAGAGAGGTTGCACCAACTTGCATTCCCACCAACAGTGTAGGAGGGTTCCCCTTTCTCCGCATCCTCGCCAGCATCTGTCATTTCCTGAATTGTTGATTTTAGCCATTCTGACTGGTGTGAGGTGATATCGCATTGTGGTTTTGATTTGTATTTCCCTGATGCCGAGTGATATGGAGCACTTTTTCATGTGTCTGTTGGCCATCTGGATGTCTTCTTTGCGGAAATGTCTGTTCATGTCCTCTGCCCATTTCTTGATTGGATTATTTGTTCTTTGGGTGTTGAGTTTGCTAAGTTATTTATAGATTCTGGACACTAGTCCTTTATCTGATATGTCGTTTGCAAATATCTTCTCCCATTCTGTCAGTTGTCTTTTGATTTTGTTAACTGTTTCCTTTGCTGTGCAAAAGCTTTTGATCTTGATGAAATCCCAATAGTTCAATTTTGCCCTTGCTTCCCTTGCCTTTTGCGTTGTTCCTAGGAAGATGTTGCTGCGGCTGAGGTCGAAGAGGTTGCTGCCTGTGTTCTCCTCAAGGATTTTGATGGATTCCTTTCGCACATTGACGTCCTTCATCCATTTTGAGTCTATTTTCGTGTGTGGTGTAAGGAAATGGTCCAATTTCATTTTTCTGCATGTGGCTGTCCAATTTTCCCAGCACCATTTATTGAAGAGGCTGTCTGTTTTCCATTGGACATTCTTTCCTGCTTTGTCGAAGATTAGTTGACCATAGAGTTGAGAGTCTATTTCTGGGCTCTCTATTCTGTTCCATTGATCTATGGGTCTGTTTTTGTGCCAGTACCATGCTGTCTTGATGATGACAGCTTTGTAATAGAGCTTGAAGTCCGGGATTGTGATGCCACCAACGTTGGCTTTCTTTTTCAATATCCCTTTAGCTATTCGAGGTCTTTTCTGGTTCCATATAAATTTTAGAATTATTGTTCCATTTCTTTGAAAAAGATGGATGGTACTTTGATAGGAATTGCATTAAATGTGTAGATTGCTTTAGGTAGCATAGACATTTTCACAATATTTATTTTTCCAATCCATGAGCATGGAACATTTTTCCATTTCTTTGTGTCTTCCTCAATTTCTTTCATGAGTACTTTATAGTTTTCTGAGTATAGATTCTGTGTCTCTTTGGTTAGGTTTATTCCTAGGTATCTTATAGTTTTGGATGCAATTGTAAATGGGATTGACTCCTTAATTTCCCTTTCTTCTGTCTTGCTGTTGGTGTAGAGAAATGCAACAGATTTCTGTGCATTGATTTTATATCCTGACACTTTACTGAATTCCTGTATAAGTTCTAGCAGTTTTGGAGTGGAGTCTTTTGGGTTTTCCACATATAGTATCATATCATCTGCGAAGAGTGATAATTTGACTTCTTCTTTGCCGATTTGGATGCCTTTAATTTCCTTTTGTTGTCTGATTGCTGAGGCTAGGACCTCTAGTACTATGTTGAATAGCAGTGGTGATAATGGACATCCCTGCCGTGTTCCTGACCTTAGCGGAAAAGCTTTCAGTTTTTCTCCATTGAGAATGATATTTGCGGTGGGTTTTTTTTATAGATGGCTTTGATGATATTGAGGTATGTGCCCTCTATCCCTACACTTTGAAGAGTTTTGATCAGGAAGGGATGCTGCTGTACTTTGTCAAATGCTTTTTTCAGCATCTATTGAGAGTATCATATGGTTCTTGTTCTTACTTTTATTGATGTGTTGTATCACATTGACTGATTTGCGGATGTTGAACCAACCTTGCAGCCCTGGAATAAATCCCACTTGGTCCTGGTGAATAATCTTTTTAATGTACTGTTGAATCCTATTGGCTAGTATTTTGTTGAGTATTTTCGCATCTGTGTTCATCAAGGATATCGGTCTATAGCTCTCTTTTTTTTGGGATCCTTGTCTGGTTTTGGGATCAAGGTGATGCTGGCCTCATAAAATGAGTTTGGAAGTTTTCCTTCCATTTCTATTTTTTGGAACAGTTTTAGGAGAATAGGAATTAGTTCTTCTTTAAATGTTTGGTAGAAATCCCCTGGGAAGCCGTCTGGCCCTGGGCTTTTGTTTGTTTGGAGATTTTTGATGACTGTTTCAATCTCCTTACTGGTTATGGGTCTGTTCAGGCTTTCTATTTCTTCCTGGTTCAGTTGTGGTAGTTTATATGTTTCTAGGAATGCATCCATTTCTTCCAGATTGTCAAATTTATTGCCGTAGAGTTGCTCATAGTATGTTCTTATAATAGTTTGTATTTCTTTGGTGTTAGTTGTGATCTCTCCTCTTTCATTCATGATTTTATTTATTTGGGCCCTTTCTCTTTTCTTTTTGATAAGTCGGGCCAGGGGTTTATCAATTTTATTAATTCTTACAAAGAACCAGCTCCTACTTTCGTTGATTTGTTCTATTGTTTTTTTGGTTTCTATTTCATTGATTTCTGCTCTGATCTTTATGATTTCTCTTCTCCTGCTAGGCTTAGGGTTTCTTTCTTGTTCTTTCTCCAGCTCCTTTAGGTGTAGGGTTAGATTGTGTACCTGAGACCTTTCTTGTTTCTTGAGAAAGGCTTGTACCGCTATATATTTTCCTCTCAGGACTGCCTTTGTTGTGTCCCACAGATTTTGAACCGTTGTATTTTCATTATCATTTGTTTCCATGATTTTTTTCAGTTCTTCTTTAATTTCCCGGTTGACCCATTTATTCTTTAGAAGGATGCTGTTTAGTCTCCATGTATTTTGGTTCTTTTCAAACTTCCTTTTGTGGTTGAGTTCTAGCTTTAGAGCATTGTGGTCTGAAAATATGCAGGGAATGATCCCAATCTTTTGATACCGGTTGAGTCCTGATTTAGGACCAAGGATGTGATCTATTCTGGAGAATGTTCCATGTGCACTAGAGAAGAATGTGTATTCTGTTGCTTTGGGATGAAATGTTCTGAATATATCTGTGATGTCCATCTGGTCCAGTGTGTCGTTTAAGGCCTTTATTTCCTTGCTGATCTTTTGCTTGGATGATCTGTCCATTTCAGTGAGGGGAGTGTTAAAGTCCCCTACTATTATTGTATTATTGTTGATGTGTTTCTTTGATTTTGTTATTAATTGGTTTATATAGTTGGCTGCTCCCACATTTGGGGCATAGATATTTAAAATTGTTAAATCTTCTTGTTGGACAGAACCTTTGAGTATGATATAGTGTCCTTCCTCATCTCTTATTATAGTCTTTGGCTTAAAATCTAATTGATCTGATATAAGGATTGCCACTCCTGCTTTCTTCTGATGTCCATTAGCATGGTAAATTCTTTTCCACCCCCTCACTTTAAATCTGGAGGTGTCTTCGGGCTTAAAATGAGTTTCTTGGAGGCAACATATAGATGGGTTTTGTTTTTTTATCCATTCTGATACCCTGTGTCTTTTGACAGGGGCATTTAGCCCATTAACATTCAGGGTAACTATTGAGAGATATGAATTTAGTGCCATTGTTTTGCCTGTAAGGTGACTGTTACTGTATATGGTCTCTGTTCCTTTCTGATCTACCACTTGTAGGCTCTCTCTTTGCTTAGAGGACCCCTTTCAAGATTTCCTGTAGAGCTGGTTTGGTGTCTGCAAATTCTTTCAGTTGTTGTTTGTCCTGGAAGCTTTTAATCTCTCCTTCTATTTTCAATGATAGCCTAGCTGGATATAGTATTCTGGGCTGCATGTTTTTCTCATTTAGTGCTCTGAAAATATCATGCCAGCTCTTTCTGGCCTGCCAGGTCTCTGTGGATAAGTCAGCTGCCAATCTAATATTTTTACCATTGTATGTTACAGACTTCTTTTCCCGGGCTGCTTTCAGGATTTTCTCTTTGTCACTGAGACTTGTAAATTTTACTATTAGGTGACGGGGTGTGGGCCTATTCTTATTGATTTTGAGGGGCGTTCTCTGAACCTCCTGAATTTTGATGCTCGTTCCCTTTGCCATATTGGGGAAATTCTCCCCAATAATTCTCTCTAGTATACCTTCTGCTCCCCTCTCTCTTTCTTCTTCTTCTGGAATCCCAATTATTCTAATGTTGTTTCGTCTTATGGTGTCACTTATCTCTCAAATTCTCCCCTCGTGGTCCAGTAGCTGTTTGTCCCTCTTTTGCTCAGCTTCTTTATTCTCTGTCATTTGGTCTTCCATATCATTAATTCTTTCGTCTGCCTCATTTATCCTAGCAGTGAGAGCCTCCATTTTTGATTGCACCTCATTAATAGCTTTTTTGATTTCAACTTGGTTAGATTTTAGTTCTTTTAGTTCTCCAGAAAGGGCTTTTATATCTCTCGAGAGGGTTTCTCTAATATCTTCCATGCCTTTTTCGAGCCCGGCTAGAACCTTGAGAATTGTCATTCTGAACTCTAGATCTGACATATTACCAATGTCTGTATTGATTAGGTCCCTAGCCTTCGGTACTGCCTCTTGTTCTTTTTTTTGTGTTGAATTTTTACGTCTTGTCATTTTGTCCAGATAAGAGTAAATGAAGGGGCAAGTAAAATACTAAAAGGGTGGCAACAACCCCAGGAAAGTATGCTTTAACCAAATTAGAAGAGATACAAAATCGTGAGTGGGGAGAAAGGGGATAAAAAGAGGTTCAAAAAGGAAGAAAGGAAAAAAAAAAGAGAGAGAAAAGAGAAAAAAAAAGAAAGTAAAGAATTAAAAAAAAAAAGAAAACACCTAAGAAAAATATAAAAAAGAAAATATATATATATTAGATAAACTAGTAAAAAAATCGTTAAAAAAAAGGTAACAGTTAAAAAAAAATTTTTTACCCGAAGGCGAGAAAAAAAAACAAAAAATGAAAAAGAAAAAAATTAGATTAACCGCAAGACTAAAAAAAAATCACAGGGAAAAAGCCATGAGTTCTGTGCTTTGCTTTCTCCTCCTCTAGAATTCTGCTGCTCTCCTTGGTATTGAAACCGCACTCTTTGGTAGGTGAACTTGGTCTCGGCTGGATTTCTTGTTGCTCTTCTGGGGGAGGGGCCTGTTGTAGTGATTCTCAAGTGTCTTTGCCCCAGGCGGAATTGCACCACCCTTACCTGGGGCCGGGGTGAGTAATCCGCTTGGGTTTGCTTTCAGGAGCTTTTGTTCCCTGAGCGCTTTCCGTAGAGTTCCGGAGGACGGGAATACAAATGGCGGCCTCCTGGTCTCCGGCCCGGAGGAGCCAGAGAGCCCAGGGCCGCACTCCTCAGTGCGCGCTCAGAGAACCGCGCCCAGTTACTCCCATCTGCCTGACCTCCGGCCGCGCTCCGAGCTCACCGAGCCTGCGACCGGTTCAAGGTCACCCCGAGCTGCGAGCTTACTGTCGGCTCTGTCTCTGTACCCGGCTTTCCCGTTCCAATACCCGCAAGCTCTGTGACACTCAGACACCCCCGATCCTTCTGTGACCCTGCGGGACCTGAGGCCACGCTGACCCCATGTGGGCTTTGCCCCGGGTAGCCTCTGGAGCGATGTCCCTCAGCGGAACAGACTTTTAAAAGTCCTGATTTTGTGCGCGGTTGCTCCGCCGCTTGCCGGGAGCCGGCCCCTCCCCCCGGGATCTATCTTCCCGTCGCTTTGGATTCACTTCTCCGCCGGTCCTACCTTTCAGAAAGTGGTTGTTTTTCTGTTTCCAGAATTGCTGTTCTTCTTCTCTTCGATCTCCGATGGATTTTCAGGTGTTTGCAATCTTTACATAAGCTATCTAGCTGATCTCTGGCTAGCTGAAGTAGTCTCAGGCTGCTACTTCTCCGCCATCTTGACTCCTCTCCATATCTAGCTTTAAACAATCCTTTTCTCTTTTTAAAGATTTTATTATTAAAAATATTTTATTTAGTAATTTGAGAGAGAGAGAGAGAGAATAAGAGAGAGTACAAGTAGGGGAGAGGGAGAAGCAGGCTTTCTGCTGAGCAGGATGGATTCCAGGACCCTGGGATCATGATGTGAGCTGAAGGCAGACACTTAACCAAAAAAGCCAATGAGGTGCCCCTATCATATCTAGCTTTAAATAATCCTTTTCCAAAAATGTGTCTACAGCATTTATAGTTTGTTTCTAAACGGCCTTGCTTCACTAAATACAGAATTATAAGCAGAACTTAGCTCATTGTTATGCTACAAAGACACTATCATGATGTATTAATGTATTTTTATAGATTCTTTATTGAGATTATATAACCTTCTATGTATAGTACTTCAATTTTTGCATGCCCCAGAATCGGGTAAAAACCCTATATACACACTTTTTACCCAGGCTCAGAATCTCTGAGCCAGGGACTCTTTTAAAAACTTTAAGAAATGGTATCACTCAACCCTCTCATCAAAAAAAGCATGGGGGCGCCTGTGTGTGCTGCTCGTTAAGCTTCCAAATCTTAATTTCAGCTCAGGCCATGATCTCAGGGTCCTGGCATCAAGACTTGGGTTGGGCTCCTCACTCATCAGGAATCTGATGGAGAGTCTTTCCCTCCATTTTCTCCTCTCCCTGCTTCGCCCCCCTCCACCGCTCGCTCTCTCTCTCCAATGAATAACTAAAATCTCTTAAAAATTTTTTGTTAAAATTTTTAAAAAGATTTTATCTATTTATTTGACACAGAGAGAGAGATCACAAGTAGGCAGAACAGCAAGCTGCAGGGGGGAAGCAGGCTCCCTGTTGAGCAGAGAGCCTGATGCCAGGCTCAATTCCAGGACCCTGAGATCATGACATAAGCCGAAGGTAGAGGCTTAATTCACTGAGCCACCCAGGAGCCCCCAAATTTTTTAATTTTTTAAAATATTTTATTTATTTATTTGACTGAGAGAGAGAGACAGCAGGAGAGCGAACACAAGCAGGGGGAGTGGGAGAGGGAGAAGCAGAATTCCCACCGAGCAGGGAGCCCGATGTGGGATCCCAGGACCCTGGGATCATGACCAGAGCCAAAAGCGGATGCTTAACAACTGAGCCACCCAGGCACCCCTAAAATCTTTTTTTTTTTTTTTAAAGTGCGAATACACATACATGCAAATATCTGCATTAACATCAAAAGGTTTCCCATACCCACCAGGGGTTCTATAAACTTCAAATTAAGAAATGCTGGAATATGACTACTAGAGAATCAGAAACCTTTGGAAAACAGGATTTTAAGTGTTTCTCTGGTCTTGGTAATTATTTTTAAGTGAGGCGAAAGGCAGAATAGGTCAAAAACTCGAAATTTTTAGATTATATGTGAGATGTGAGCATTTTAGAAAGGAAAAGGCACAAAGACTGGGATTTTCTTTAAAATACTCTACACACACACACACACATACACACACACCCACAAAACCGCACAAAAGGTAGAAAGAGGAGTGCAGAAGACAGAGATGAAATGATATGGCAAATGGTAGTAGCAGTAAAAACTATTAGGTGTGTGGGGGTTTAACTCTCTACATCTGTGTATGTTTGGACAATTTCACAATTAAAAGTTTAGATTTTTCAAAAAGAACTCTCCAGCTAATCAAGACATCAAGATGTCAAGACATAATTTTTTTATGTTAACTGTGCCTTTTATTTTTATTTTTTTAAATTAATTAATTAATTTATTTTTAAATAAACATATAATGTATTTTTATCCCCAGGGGTACAGGTCTGTGAATCGCCAGGTTTACACACTTCACAGCACTCACCATAGTACATACCCTCCCCAATGTCCATAACCGCACCCCCCTCTCCCAAACCCCCTCCCTCCAGCAACCCTGTTTGCTTTGTGAGATTAAGAGTCACTTATGGTTTGTCTCCGTCCCAATCCCATCTTGTTTCATTTATTCTTCTCCTACCCCCTTAAACCCCCCATGTTGCATCTCCACTTCCTCATATCAGGGAGATCATAGGATAGTTGTCTTTCTCCGACTGACTTATTTCACTAAGTATGTTACCCTCTAGTTCCATCCACATCGTCGCAAATGGCAAGATTTCATTTCTTTTGATGGCTGCATAATATTCCATTGTGTATATATACCACATCTTCTTGATCCATTCAACTGTTGATGGACCTCAAGGTTCTTTCCATAGTTTGGCTATTGTAGACATTGCTGCTATAAACATTCGGGTGCACGTGCCCCTTTGGATCATTACGTTTGTATCTTTAGGGTAAATACCCAGTAGTGCAGTTGCTGGGTCATAGGGCAGTTCTATTTTCAACATTTTGAGGAACCTCCATGCTGTTTCCCAGAGCGATTGCACCAGATTGCATTCCCACCAACAGTGTAGGAGGGTTCCCCTTTCTCCGCATCCTCGCCAGCATCTGTCATTTCCTGAATTGTTGATTTTAGCCATTCTGACTGGTGTGAGGTGATAGCTCCTTGTGGTTTTGATTTGTATTTCCCTGATGCCGACTGATGTGGAGCACTTTCTCATGTGTCTGTTGGCCATCTGGATGTTTTCTTTGCGGAAATGTCTGTTCACGTCTTCTGCCCATTTCTTGATTGGATTATTTGTTCTTTGGGTGTTGAGTTTGCTAAGTTCTTTATAGATTCTGGACACTAGTCCTTTATCTGATATGTCGTTTGCAAATATCTTCTCCCATTCTGTCAGTTGTCTTTTGATTTTGTGAACTGTTTCCTTTGCTGTGCAAAAGCTTTTGATCTTGATGAAATCCCAATAGTTCAATTTTGCCCTTGCTTCCCTTGCCTTTGGCATTGTTCCTAGGAAGATGTTGCTGCGGCTGAGGTCGAAGAGGTTGCTGCCTGTGTTCTCCTCAAGGATTTTGATGGATTCCTTTCGCACATTGAGGTCCTTCATCCATGTTGAGTCTATTTTCGTGTGCGGTATAAGGAAATGGTCCAATTTCATTTTTCTGCATTTGGCTATCCAATTGGCTGTCCAATTTTCCCAACACCTTTTATTGAAGAGGATGTCCTTTTTCCACTGGACATTCTTTCCTGCTTTGTCGAAGATTAGTTGACCATAGAGTTGAGAGTCTATTTCTGGGCTCTCTATTCTGTTCCATTGATCTATGGGTCTGTTTTTGTGCCAGTACCATGCTGTCTTGATGATGACAGCTTTGTAATAGAGCTTGAAGTCCGGGATTGTGATGCCACCAACGCTGGCTTTCTTTTTCATATTCCTTTGGCTATTCGAGGTCTTTTCTGGTTCCATATAAATTTTAGGATTATTTGTCCCATTTCTTTGAAAAAATGGATGGGATTTTGATATGGATTGCATTAAATAGGTAGATTGCTTTAGGTAGCATAGACATTTTCACAATATTTGTTCTTCCAATCCAAGAGCATGGAACATTTTTCCATTTCTTTGTGTCTTCCTCAATTTCTTTCATGACTACTTTATAGTTTTCTGAGTAAAGATTCTTAGCCTCTTTGGTTAGGTTTATTCCTAGGTATCTTATAGTTTTGGATGCAGTTGTAAATGGGATTGACTCCTTAATTTCTCTTTCTTCTGTCTTGTTGTTGGTGTAGAGAAATACAACTGATTTCTGTGCATTGATTTTATATCCTGACACTTTACTGAATTCCTGTACAAATTCTAGCAGTTTTGGAGTGGAGCCTTTTGGGTTTTCCACATATAGTATCATATCATCTGTGAAGAGTGATAGTTTGACTTCTTCTTTGCCGATTTGGATGCCTTTAATTGTCTGATTGTTGGACAAATCAAAGGACAACAAAATTGTCCTTTTGTTGTCTGATTGATGAGGCTAGGACTTCTAGTACTATGTTGAATAGCAGTGGTGATAATGGACATCCCTGCCGTGTTCCTGACCTTAGCGGAAAAGCTTTCAGTTTTTCTCCATTGAGAATGATATTTGCAGTGAGTTTTTCATAGATGGCTTTGATAATATTGAGGTATGTGCCCTCTATCCCTACACTTTGAAGAGTTTTGATCAGGAAGGGATGCTGTACTTTGTCAAATGCTTTTTCAGCATCTATTGAGAGTATCATATGGTTCTTGTTCTTACTTTTATTATGTGTTGTATCACATTGATTGATTTGCGGATGTTGAACCGACCTTGCAGCCCTGGAATAAATCCCACTTGGTCGTGGTGAATAATCCTTTTAATGTACTGTTCAATCCTATTGGCTAGTATTTTGGTGAGAATTTTCGCATCTTTGTTCATCAAGGATATTAGTCTATAGCTCTCTTTTTTGATGGGATCCTTGTCTGGTTTTGGGATCAAGGTGATGCTGGCCTCATAAAATGAGTTTGGAAGTTTTCCTTCCATTTCTATTTTTTGGAACAGTTTCAGGAGAATAGGAATTAGTTCTTCTTTAAATGTTTGGTAGAACTCCCCTGGGAAGCCGTCTGGCCCTGGGCTTTTGTTTGGAAATTTTTGATGACTGTTTCAATCTCCTTACTGGTTATGGGTCTGTTCAGGCTTTCTATTTCTTCCTGGTTCAGTTGTGGTAGTTTATGTTTCTAGGAATGCATCCACTTCTTCCAGATTGTCAAATTTGTTGGCATAGAGTTGCTCATAGTATGTTCTTATAATAGTTTGTATTTCTTTGGTGTTAGTTTTAATCTCTCCTCTTTCATTCATGATTTTATTTATTTGGGTCCTTTCTCTTTTCTTTTTGATAAGTCAAGACATAATTTTACATCTGTGGTTACTGGGATCCTAGCTATAGTCACAGAATCAGGAAACAGACACATAGCTGCCACAACTAGGGCTGTTTCCTTTACAACAGGTTTTCCAGATCTCACTAACTTCTTTCCAAAAGAAAAACAGAAAAATGTGACAAGTTAGTTTTGGTTAAGGGCTCTTGGAGTTAAGAAAAGGAGGGGTAATGGAGAATGGTATGAAATTTGATGCCCACTTGCATAGTGGTCTTCTTTTTCGGGCCAGTCTGAAAGCCAGGGTTCTCTAGAGGGATCAGGGCAAAGGGGGGCTTTAGGGGGAGACCACACCATCTTGGTGACTTCCTTTGGAAAATATCTTTAGCATGTGAACCTTAAGAAAAAAATGTCTCCAAAAGAGGAGAATTTGGGGAAAAAATAGCCATGAATTCAATGTATCAGTAAGTATGGTCACTTTAAGATTTGGAATGGGCTTTCCTGATGACCTTTCTCCCCTTTGTGAGGGCCATGACTTTATAAAGAAGCTATGCCAAGAGAGATAAGTGAATTAAATTGAATACTCTGTGGCACAGTTTAGCAGGCAATTCATCATCAGGCAAGTCTCACGTACTGCTGGCTGAATTTTAAAGCACTTTCTCCAATAAGGCTGGACATGCATGCCTCTGGGCATACAAATTTTCTTTAAGTTGGCAGGAGAATTGTTTCCTCATTCCATATTTCTTACAGTCAATTCAACTATCATAGTCACAGAAGACAAGAGTTCGCAGGGATAACCCCACAGATAATTTTTAGAAAACTCATTTTAAATGTTAGTTTCAATCTTCTCTTTAACTAAAATTTTTATCTAGCAACCCATAAATCATCAGATTTACTTGAGTTTTATTATGCTTTGTAACTCTGTGTTTCAACTGGATGCATAACAATATTAAAAACTCCTACTTACTAAATGAGTTCTTTAAGTCTGTTTTTGACACACTTTTACTTTCACTTTTTGGTTCTACCTTCCAGGCAATCAAGATAAAGCCAGTACTTCTAAGTGGTCCAGATTTATACTCCAGTTATTGTCTTTATTCATTTTTTAAAACAAACATATATTTAGATTCTTCCAAGATGGTCTTTATAGTGAATAGTGTCATTAAAAGAGGCTGAGACCCTGGATGCCTGGGTGGCTCAATGGGTTAAGCCTCTGCCTTCAGCTCAAGTCATGATCTCAGGGTCCTGAATTCGAGCCCCACCTCAGGCTCTCTCCTCAGCAGGGAATCTGTTTCCCCCCTCTCTCTCTGCCTGCTGCTCCCTCTACTTGTGATCTTCTTTCAAATAAATACATAAAAATCTTAAAAAAAAAAAAAAAGAGAGGCTGAGATTTTAAGTTTGCCCCTAGTTATGGAAAACAATAGAAATGTCAACTCTTTTGAGTGACATCGAGACAGTACTGCCAAGGAATTTCTGTTCTTCTGATTTGGACCTGTACTGGGGATATAAAGGGTATCTCCAAAGAGCAAATTACACAAATTTATGAAGGCCGTAAAATGAACACAACTAAGTCACTCAGAACTGCTTTTCTTCCTTCTGTGCTGCTCCCCAGGTCACTGGATAACCCCATTGTCATCAGTCACCCAGTTGAAAGCCTGGACATCTATCAACTTCACTAGTTTTTTCAACTCTTACTGACTTTTTAAAATTCTTGAGAAAAATCCTTAAGAGAGTTTTATGGGAGAAAAAATTACCTGAAGAAGCCATAACTCTGCATAACTATTTGCCAGTACCCAGACTTCCTATTGACCACTAAAACCAGACAATGTGCAGTGGCTGAAAATCCTTTCTGTGTGTCAGAACACCTGACTTTTCAGGTAATGACTCTGCCATTAAGGAGCTCTGGGATTCAGGACTAAAGAAAGGCATTGGACACTGTGTTAGATGTTTTACATGACCTCATTTCTTTCTTATAATTCACTGAGGAAGATATATCATTCGCATTCTTAAATAAGAATACAAAGGCTCAACGGGTTAGATGTGTTGCCCAAGTTTACAAAGCAGGAAGACAGATTTGGAATTCAAACCCAACTTTGTCTAGCACATTACATGTGATTTCCCATTTATAAAATTTTTAAATGAAAGCAAACCCAAAAATACTGTATAGGTAATATATTTCCCAAAAATGCACTGATAATATCAACATCAATTGCCAATTAAGTGCCACCTTTGTCCACACTTTATTTCAACATCAGAAAAACACCTAAACACGTGAGTCAAAAATATACAAGCCAGATTTCATAATACTAACTGACTGAAATAAACAGAATAGGGGGAAAGAGGCTATGGTAAACTACTCATATCACAGATTCTCCTGTATTCAATATATCCACAACTGCATAATATAATTTGACAGTGCAGAAACTGATGGAAATTTATAGGCAAATTATCTCTGCCTGTTGCCATAGGAGTATTGAGCACAAACAGACATATTAGGCTTGGCAAATATCTGAATGCTTGAGTTGGCAATTACCTTAAACATGAAGCGTAAAAATCATGCTTCTTAAATTGTAAAAAAACTCTAATTTCAACACAAATCTACGGAAAACAAGATACTTGGGACTGCTATAAACAAACTCTTAAAACAGAATTAAAAAAGAAAACCAGCAGAAAGTCTTAATCCATTACTTGTTCAATTTCAAATGCTATATTTCTAATAGTTACTCAAGTGATCTATTCTTCAAATAACAAGAAAAATGGACTCACAGCTCAATTTCTGCTAAGGTAGGAACAATTGTATTATCTGATAAAGAATGATGATAAGAGACTGTCGGTTATGGGTAATAAGTCCAAGGTAATTACTACCTGTTACAGAATCACTCCATTGATTTGGGCATTTATTTTTGATGAATGGATGTTATGTTGCAGAGTTAAGTGGGGAGGGAGCAGCAGGAAGAATACTTCAGAATACTGGCATCAAATTCTATTGCAGTAATATAAAAGTCAATGTTTGATAAATACTAATATAGATCCTTGTCATATATTACACCAACATGCAGAATTCCATTACTACTGAGTTTACAAATAAGCTAAGTATCGAGTATGTACATGCGCGCACGCACGTGTAATCCATTCTTTCAGAAAATGATGTTAAAGGAATGGAATCGAGATTAGAGGCAGGGCGTCCTGTTTCTGAATACAGTCATTAGTACTTTGCATACAGCTCTTAGTCATGACTTCAGAGAAAATGGGATAGCAATAAGAGAAGGCAGGAAGAAAGAGATATACAGAGAAGCAATAATGACAGAGGCAGCAATGCTCCACTTTTTTGGTTACTGATGGGTGATTCTTCCTATTGGCTAGAAGTAGAAAATGCTTTTTGTCTGTTCTCCTTGTTTACTTTTAAAGTCACTAGTATCCTACTATAGCATTTATCACATATAATCACTCTGAAAATTTAATATGCTGATGACAGAGTTCTGTTGAAGCTGCAGTGCTTTTCCATGGAAAGCCAAATTTTTGTAATCAGAACCAACAAAGAACTTTTCAATACAGTGTTTTACCATTTGATATTGACAATTTTTAAACAATTGAACAAAACACAAAATTAGACTTGAAAATAAGGCCTTAGCAATTAAAGACACAAAACAAATTTTACTAGATCCCAAAACTGTAAAATTGAAGATGTTTGAGAGATGTGCAATTTTCACATCTGCTTTTCATAGTCACTGCAATAGCCATAAAATCTTGCCTATGGCTATTTCTCTGAACATTTAGATCAAGTACTGCAAAGTGCAAGTTAAGTGATAACTATGTAAAAATAATTACATTTGTTCCAGAAGTTAAATTCATTTTAGTTTCATTAAGCTTTTTTCCTTTGTCTAATCTTATGAAACAATTTTTTGTTAATTTGATTCTGAGTAAGTATAAACCATTTACGTAGTAAGGTCCAATACCTCCCAGCAAATCAGCCTGCCACTGCCATTTGCCTTCCAAAAGAAACATCCAATCATACCTGAGGCTGCTTTACCCATCAGGCTTGAGGTATGCCAAGTGTGGTTGGGCTATGGTTGTACTGCGGCTGAGGCTCAATCACATCTATGGTCTGGTGTCCAAATAAGCACCAGAATAAGGCCATAGGTTCATCTTGACTCTTCAACGAAGGATTTTTGATGGATAAGACAGACCTCTTGGAAAGTTACAGAAGCCAAAATGAGCCTCTGTGCTACCGCTAATATATTCCCATTTAAAAGCACATTTTAAAAAACTAGAATATTTCCTTTATTTCATGTATTATAATACTAATGACATCATAACTATAGATGGAGAGACAAATGTCAAATAAAGTTATTTTTTTCTGATCTGTATCTAATGAAAGGTCAATTATGTTGCCTGTAATGAATATCCAAACTAAAGATGGTTGAAAATCTTCAGGGTATTGTGGCTAAAATGCTAATGTATTTTTGAAATACAAAATGTCAGCTACTGGATTGAAGTTCTTAAAACATTTTCTAAACATTATCAATCCTGCATCAAAATCAAAAGCTTCTGCGCAGCAATGGAAACTGTCAACAAAACAAAGAGGCAATCCACGGAATGGGAGAAGATATTTGCAAATGACAGTACAGACAAAAGGTTGATATCCAGGATCTATAAAGAACCATAAAGGTGGTAGGTATTGGAGAGGACACGGGTTGCAAAGAGCACTGGGTGTGGTGCAAAAACAATGAATACCATTATGCTGAAAATAAATTAAAATAAATTTAAAAAAAAAAACATTATCAACCCTGATACTTGTGCTTCCTTTTTTTAAGGAGTATCCAGCATTCTTAGTGAAACTAGAAAATTTGAAAACCATTCTAGTGAAAAAAAAAATTTTTTTTTTAAGATTTTACTTATTTATTTGACAGAGCAAGGCAGCGAGGGAGAGTACACAAGCAGAGGAGTGGGAGAGGGAGAAGCAGACCTCCCGCTGAACAGGGAGCCCAATGTGGGGCTCCATCCCAGGACCCTGGGAACATTACCTGAGCTGAAGGCAGATGCCCAACAACTGAGCCACCCAGGCACCCAGAGTCAAAATGGCTTTTTAGCAAATTGTTGATGTACTTCTTTTGGCAAACTTACTCTAAAGTACTAGTAATTATCAAGTAGGATCATTCTTGATATAATACTTGGAAGTGATTTTATAATACCCTACTCTTATTTTCAGTTTTATTGTTTGAAAACAAAGACAATGCAATTAAGTTATCAAGTAAGGGACCTAGAATGAGAAATGAGAAAACTATAATAAAAACGAAAATAAAATTGGAAGCCAGTTCCAAAATATTGGGTTTCTCTGGCTATTTCTAGTATGAGTATAACTGAAGAAGAAATTATTTTGAGGGATATAGGGGACTGAAGGGAAAAGTTAAGAAAAATATAGATTCTTTACACTATTGTAGTTGAAAAACATGGGTTTTGGAGTCCATTATACCACAGCCATAATCTTAACCCCCCCCCCCACTTTATAGATGTGTGATATTAACCATATGGATTCTCTCTGAGCCGTTTTCTCACCTGAGAAGTGAAGATGACAATATTTACTTCATACAATTATGAGAATTAAATTGGATAACATGGTAATATGCTTACCACAGCATTTGGTATATAGTGAGTCAATAAACAATACTACTATTATTTTTCTTTATTTTTATGCCTTTTTTTTTTTTTTAAAGATAGTGAGTATGAGCTGGAGAGGAGGGTCAGAGTCGGAGAAGCAGACTCCCTTCTGAGTTGGGAGCCCAATGGGGGAGTGGATCCCAGGATTCTGGGATCATGACCTGAGCCAAAGGCAGTTGCTTAACCAACTGAGCCACCCAGGTACCCGTGCTTTACTTTCATCTCTACTTCTTACCTACCCTAAAAAGCATTTCATGATCCAATAATTCCCTGCTTCCTTTCCTGGACTCATACCATTCTTTTGACCACATCCCAGCTATCTGGTTTCCTGTTACCTGATAAGCAAAGCTGATTCCTGTCTGATTCTCTGCACTAGTTCCTCTAGTTCTTCACAGAGATATTAACATGATGATTTCAAGGTAACCAAGCCACAGCTTATTATCACCTCCTGCGAGAGGTCCTCCCTAACCATCCATTCTAAGGGAACGTGGGCGTCATTTTTCAGCAGAATCCCCCTTTTAATTATGTACAGAGCATATACTCGTATCTAATAATTTTATTCACTTGTTTGATTACTATCTGTCTCACTATACTAGAATATAAATTGGATAATAGAGTCTTACTTGTAGCTGTAACTCTAACACCCAGAACTAGTTCTTAGTACTAGTAGAAGGAAGGAAGGAAGGAAGGAAGGAAGGAAGGAAGGAAGGAGAAAAAAGAGGAATAGAGGAGGGAAAGACAGAGGTTTGAGACTGTACAAAGATGAATTTGAGCTTTAAAGATTACTATAATTCAACAGAGGATCTGGTATTCCATTCAAGCGGACAGTAAATGAATTCCTGTAGCTAAATTACATTACCAAAAGGCACGGAATCATGCAAACAGTGTTTTAGGTATACATATGAATATATATATCTATATGTATACATATGCAAGTTTATTTATTCTCTTCTCTGTCCGCAGATCTTAGGATGAATCTTGAGAGTTAACTGCTAGTCATATGCTTCTATTCACAGGATACTTGAATTTATCCACTATTATTTTTCCTCAACTGTAAATTAAATGGCTCACTTTGTTCCTTTTTGTCTGTTTTCTGTTGACTGAAGATGGCTCAATAAACAGATTAGTAAAGAATTCTGATCTGTAGAATTTCTAATAGGAACATGATTCTCTAATTTGGATAGTCTTACAAATCTTTTTATTTTGCAAAATGTAAGCTCAAAATCTCTGCAAAACTGTATTAGTGGGGCTGCAAAAGACTTTATCAGCCGCACTGAACTTATATATGGGTTATATTTCTTTCAGTGTTTTATCAATGGAATGGTAATAGTTCAGACAGAGATGTGTTATCTTTTTCATGCTCTGAAGTACTGTAATGTTCAAGAAAAGAGAGTAATTAAAAGCAGTCTGCTGTGCAGCAAAGTAAGGAGTGTAACTCTCAAGTGACAAATAAGGATGCAATTATTTCAGCAAAGTGAGGAAGAGTCCAGAAACTGTCTCTATTTTTTTTCTTCCACTCTCACACTAGCAATATGTAAATGTAAATAAATGTATTTTATAATGTAAATAGTGAACAGTTAATTATATAAAGGTACTCCTTCGCAGAAGAAAACTGAGCTGTACACAGAGCTGTGTAAATAACTGAATTAGTTTTTACATACTAAAATTTTCATTTTCATTTTATTTCCAAGCTCATCATATACAGTCTTATTTATATCTAAGAAGAAAAGGTTTGTATTCTAGTAGTTTTCTTATAATTATGCTAGTATTTAACAAAGTATTTGACATAAAGTTTGTGTTTTGGGGCTTGATTTCAAGATTTAAATTCGGACTATTTTAAAGAAATAAGATGCACCACCAATGTTAAGGCACTGCTATAAAACACTCTACCTTCAGAATTTCCTGAAATCTCCCAGCAAAAAGTCAGCATTTCTAATAGTTTTCAGGAGACTTATTCTACTGGTAAAGAAATAAAAAATAAAAATAGGGAAATATCCTTTTGATGTCAATATAGAGGTGAGACAAAGTGTTCATGTCAGTACACAACACTTTAACATACATCCCTATATGAATTCTTCACTGGTATGAATGGGAAAAGGTAAAATTTCACTGGTATGAATGGGAAAAGGTAAAATTTGTCTTCAAACTTTCTAATGCCAAATTGTCATTATTACATCTCCCTGACAATCTGAATTCTTTTTCACCTTTTTATTTTTTTTAATTTAATTTTTTTTCAGTTCCAAAACTCACTGTTTATGCACCACCCAGTGCTCTATGCAATTTCTTTTTTACTTTTTAAAGCTTTATTGTGGCATAAGTTAAAGTACACAATTTGATATGTTATCACATAAGACCTATTAAATTGTAAGACCTGAATACTCAGGTTCTTGTTTATATTCATTTTCAAAGCTAGGAAGAACAGAAAGATCGAGACAATGAGATCAGAATTCCAAAAAATGGTGACTTCTTCGGAAAAACAAGATGCTGAGGAATCCTACCTTGCAAGTTTCTTCAAAGCCCATTTAAATAATATAATCTAATAACATGGCTGTATGATACTTTAAAACCCGATATTAAAAAGAAGATGTAGGAGAAAAATATATAGTATTTATCATTCTAGACAGAATTATGAAGAAATGAGCTGAATACTTTTCACACCACACAAGAGAATACATATGTGTGATAAACATATCCTCCAAATGAATGAAAGTAACAATCTCTGAGTGGAAAAGAAAAAAAAGCATCTTCTGCAATCATCATGAGCTTAAAGAAACCATTACATTGAAATATTCAGCAACAGTAGAATGGATAAACAAAAAGTGTTAATTTATAAACAGAATACAACATGAAGAAAACAAACCATAAATCCATATAACATGGATGAATCTTAAAAATAATGCTGAAGAGGGGCGCCTGGGTGGCTCAGTGGGTTAAAGCCTCTGCCTTTGGCTCAGGTCATGATCTCAGGGTCCTGGGATCGAGTCCCGCATCAGGCTCTCTGCTCAGCGGGGAACCTGCTTCCTCCTCTCTCTCTCTCTCTGCCTGCCTTTCTGCCTATTTGTGATCTCTGTCAAATAAATAAAAAAATTCTTAAAAAAAAAATGCTGAAGAAAGAAGCTAGGGGTGCCTGGGTGGCTCAGTGGATTAAGCTGCTGCCTTCGGCTCAGGTCATGATCTCAGGGTCCTGGGATCAAGCCCCGCATCGGGCTCTCTGCTCAGCAGGGAGCCTGCTTCCCCCTCTGTCTCTGCCTGCCTCTCTGCCTACTTGTGATCTCTCTCTCTGTCAAATAAAATAAATAAAATCTTAAAAAAAAAAAAAGATATGTCGTTTGCAAATATCTTCTCCCATTCTGTCAGTTGTCTTTTGATTGAGGCTTAAGTGGGTAGAAGAAGAATAAATGAAACAAGATGGGATTGGGAGGGAGACAAACCATAAGTGACTCTTAATCTCACAAAACAAACTGAGGGTTGCCGGGGGGAGGGGGTTTGGGAGAAGGGGGTGGGATTATGGACATTGGGGAGGGTATGTGCTTTGGTGAGTGCTGTGAAGTGTGTAAACCTGGTGATTCACAGACCTGTACCCCTGGGGATAAAAATATATGTTTATAAAAAATAAATAAAAAAAAAAAAAAAAAAGAAAGAAAGAAGCTAGACACCCAAATATGGTGTATGATTCCACATACATAGCTCAAAAACAGATAGAAACTATAGTATTTAGTAATGCACAGTAAGATGGTAAAACTATGATGAAAAACCAGGAAGCGACTATTTTAAGAGTCAGGACAGTGGTTGCCTTTGGGGAGACAGAAACGATTATGACTGGGAAAGGGAATGTGGAGGGTCTCTGGGGCATCTGGTGGCGGTCTAGTTCTCCACCTAGGTGGTAGTTAATGGGTATTTACTTCATAGTAACTCATTATGCTACACATTTACTGGGTCCTCACTTTTCTAAATATGTTTTTCGTATGTTTTTCAAAGTTATAAAAGAAAGATTTACCAATAATAGCTTATTAATAGTTAATATAGTCACCACTTTGCTATTGAGTCTTCACTGCCTTTTATTTTTTAGCCATTCCATATGTGTAAACTTCTTGATGACAACTAGGTCTTCCATTTCCTGTTCATTCTCCCACAAAGGGTAACAAAATGCTTTATATACTCTGTTACTATGCAAAACCAATTTATTTTACCTGGGATTCATTCATCATCCAACTACATGATCATATATAACAAGTTTGGAGGTCTGAGGACCCAGGTTCTAATCACTACCTTCCCTGGGTCTGTAAGTGGAAACAATCATACCCTGGAGAACTGCCAGTAGATGAAATGAGGTAATATGCCACTTCTCACATAGCACATTGCATAAACCTCTACTGGTTGCAAGTATCACACCATATTTCTTACTATTCTACCTCCCAATCATCCACCCAAACTGGGCTGTGACCATATCTCCAGCAAAATACCTGCCTATAGCACAGATGAAGTAATAAAAATGGCATTTTTAAGTTATTATTGGGAATACTAATAACTATCATTTACTGAGTGCTTACTATGTGTCAAGCATTGTTCAAAATACCTTCCATGTTGTATTATCTTATTTACTCCTTCTATGAAGAAGTTACTATTATCTTCATTATATAGAGAAACTAGGGCACAGAAAGGTTAAGTAACTTTTACTTCCATTTACCTAATATATAGTGACTACCGTTGTAAAATGCTTCTGGGATAGCCTGGTGAGTTTATAAACAGCTTATTTTAATGTTCCATAACTTACTTGCATGTTTTAAACAATTCAAGCACTTTTACCACCCTAGAACTAAAAGGAAAAAACAGACATCAATTGCCTCTCTCCTTACCCTTCACCCCAAAGCAGAGGATTCTTAGGTACTGGGACTCTACCTCAAGGGAACATGGTTGCTTTCAGGAAATGACCTCACTAGGATGCAGATTTAGCTGCTGCCTGGCCCCCATTTTCTATTGTTTGGTTTGTTCCGAAGGGGAAAGTTGTGAGGGATCAAGGCAGTGCTCAAACACATCATCTAAAAAACCAGCAGTCCCTCCTGACCAGTCTTAGTTTTCTTAGACATGGTCCACCCTTAAGCCTTCTTTCACCAGAAGAAGCAGATTTACTCACATAAATGGTCTTTCTCTCCTCTCCTGTTGTTTAAGAAGTGGGAGGGCTTTCCTTGCAGGGATTTGGTTATTATTCCTGGTTAATCAAGGACCTAACTACTGGGCTCAACTGCTTTACCTGATTAAGAGTCCAGTGGAATGACAGTAAGATCAAAGCAATTCTATGGCAGATTACCTTACTCCAATAAAGGATTGGGTTGACTGGAGATTGGACTATTGACCTTCCAAGTGCTATTCTACCCTGTGGTCTCAAATGATAGCCTTGGGTATTTGTCTGGACCACTTCTTCTTGATAATCTCTGGATTCCAATTTTTAACCTCTGGCCTCAGAAAATTTCAAGAAGCTCTGCTCAGATTCTTAGCTCTGCTGAGAATTAGGCAAATGACCAAAGGTAAGGAACAGTACCAAATGTTGAGCTCCTCTCTCCGCACTTCCGTTCTCGGGGTTTCTGGCCCCCAACTGCTTACTGACTTACTAGTTCTCCAAAGCCATGACTCTCCCAGACCAGGCCAAGATCCCTCCAATATATGATTTTTTCTAACCACCTGCCTCCACATTAAAATGATGAAAATAAGTAACACTTACTATACTAGGCACTGTGCTAAGTCCTTCATACAATTTATTTAATCTTCATAAAATCCCATAACATAGATGCTATTAAAAATCTACTCTCTCTTTCTCCTCCTTTTCTCTTTTATTAACTACATGAGAGAACTGAGGCATAAGGATGTTATAAATAGTTCACCCAAGTTCAAACAGCTAGTAAGTGGAAGAGCCAGAATGCAAATTCAAGCCATCTGCTTCTGGACCATAAATAATGCCTCTAGAATAGTAGAAAACTTCACTAAATTTTAATTTTCATATCCAGGCACCCTGCAAATAGAGTCACACAGAGTCTGGCACATATTAGGTACTCAATTTGTTGAATGAATTGATTCTATTCTTAGCAGAATATTATAATCATTAGGCCACATTATTAAAGTTTCAAAAAGAGACTTTCCACCCTATCCTTGGTCTTAGCATAATCCACTACATACTCTAAACAACTGTACTGTTTTATGGATCAATTCCTTTAAATTTGTACATACCCAACCTGTATCTATATGCTGAATTATTTTACCTGTTTATATATAAATGTAAGCCAGCACAAACAGAACATTAAGATACTGCCAAAATCTAGTCACTAAACTTTTTTTTAAAGATTTTATTTATTTGTCAGAGAGAGAGAGCACAACAGGGGGGGTGGCAGGCAGGGCAGGCAGAGCCCGCAAAGGGAGAAGCAGGCTCCTGCTAAGCAGGGAGCCTGATGTTGGACTCAATCCCAAAACCCTGGGATCATGACCTGAGCCGAAGGCATCTGCTTAACTGATTGAGCCATCCAGGTGTCCCTAGTTACTACATTTCTGTAATAATTATTTTTAGAGAGAAACAGGTATTCTTGTTGAATACTTTCCTTTATGTTCAAAGGGTATACAAGAGAACAATAATAGAGGAGTAAATGTCTTAAATTACCACTTCATTCTATTTATTATTGTTCTATTATTTTAAGATGTGATACACATATTCCTCACAATCCACACTATCCCTACCTGAACTCACACTATGCAGACTCAGGAAATGAACAAACTTTTGGAGATAGAACTGTTTTCCTTTGCTATTAAAACTTTCATTACCACTCACTACCCAAAACTTAGGGACAAAAAATACTTGGATAACGAGTTACCCCTCACCATTACAAACTCAGGAACCAAATGGAATCAGATAGTAAGACATAACAGAATTTAATTTATTTTGAAATTCTAATTTAAGGAAGTCATGGCAGTTTGGCTGGTTGCCTAAGAGAGGCATAGATTTTTAAAAAGGAGGGGGTTTAGGAACAGCTAACTAGATTTTAAGCTTCCTGGGGACAGTGATCATATTTCTGAATTTTTGCATCATCCCTGTTGCTGATGAGTGCTTAACATATTCATACATAGGCAACAGAGTATCCACATTCCTGAAATGATTTACATATACACTCTAAATTTATTTCAAACTATTATTACAGAAGTAGGATTTTAAAATAATTAACAACTAACACTTAACTGGCAACTCAAGCTGATTTCTAGTAATTACCTACTAATTAACTTACAGTAAAAAAGGTAAGAAGCCTGCCTATGGAATGTGATGAAGATAGCTACTTACTAGCTGTGACTGGGTAAGTAAGCAATCATGCCAACACCTTAGATTTCTACCCTGCCAAATGGTGATAATATATGTACCACATAGGGTTATTGTGAGGATTAAATGCTTCCAATGTATGTAAAGCAAATAGCATTCCATAAATAACAATAAATAAGCATCTGATTAAGTCTTAGTTACTATATCACTACTGCTATATATTCGTATAAACATATATACTACATAACATCAATTTATTAAAATGAGATTATTGTGATTTAGATAGAAAAGTGAATGCCAAAAGCACACACATAATGATGTTATTTGTTAGTATATAACCACAGTGACAGTAATCTAAGTTTCACACACCCTTTCATTGGGGAGGCTATTCAAAGTAGAAAAATATCTGCAGAGATAAACCAGAAAGTCTTTTTTAAAAGACATGTTTTAAAACAAATAATCTTGTTGGAAGTCTGCTAAATCACACATCTTCCCCTGAAGCCAACAAAACTAATGTCAACTAAAGAAAAATATATCCATGTGAACAAATTCTGTACCAAATAAATAATATTGAATCATTTTCATAAGAACTACTTCTCTAAAAATAAATACAAGGAGCACCAGAGACTACTCTCATAAGAGCTATCTTGTAGAAACTCTAGACTGAGTATCAGGAACTGCTAACAGTTGAAAATACAAAAACGAACACTGAAAAGTTAGAGAAAATCATTTAAATACTTCCACAAATTTCAGACAAGAAAAATTCTATGATGAGAAATGTAATTAAATGGTTATAATTTCTTTAGAAAAGTATATTTTAATGGGTCAACTGAACACCCAAATGTGTAAGAGTGCAAACACTTCATTAACAAGAGAATTCAGATTTCTGTGACCTACCTTCAACCAGGTGGCACTCTTAAACACCAAGTGTGGAGACCTCACCCGCCAGGGCAGGTGTGCTCTGGACTATATTCCTGTGAGTCTTCCCGCTCAGCTCTCCTCCTATATTATAAGATAGGCATTTAAATCTGCACAGCCCAGTCATTTGGCTCTGACGCACAGTGGCTTTGCTCTCATTTGGTGTACTTGGTTTTGGTATCTTGCCAATGGTCTCCTCAAATGGCTTGCTTTTTTTATTGTGAATAACTGATGACATTTTTTTATTGTGGTGAAACATACATAAAAATCTACCATCTTAATGATTTTTAAGTATATAATTCACTATCATTAAATATATTCACAATGTTGTACACCCACCACTGCTATCTATTTCTAAAACTTTTTCATCACTCCAGACAGACACTATACTAATTAAGCAGTTAACTTCCCGTCTTCCCCTCTATCTTCCCCTGGTAACCTCTATTATACTTTAGTTTGTATGAATTTGCCTATTCCAGGTACCTCATATAAGTGGAATCATAACAATATCTGTCCTTTTCATTTATTCTAGCAGGGGGAGAGGCAGAGGCAGAGGGAGGGAGAGAGAGAGAGAGAGAGAGAGAGAGAGAGAGAGAGAATACCAAACATGCTCTACACCCAACACAGGGCTCAATCTCACGACCCTGAAATCACAACCTGAGCCAATACCAAGAGTTGAACACTTAACCGACTGAGCCACCCTGATGCCCTGTCCTTTTTATTTACTGAGGACTGTTTTTAGTTTTATTTACTTTTTTTCTTTTTAAAAGATTTTTAAGTAATATCTATACCCAACATGGGGCTTGAACTCACAACCCTAAGGTCAGGAGTCACATGCTCTACTGACTGGGCCAGCTAGGCGTCCCCAGTTCTATTTACTCTTAGTGAACAGTGACAACTCATATTAATCTTACCTGATTATATCATTTGATACAGATTACTAGGATATTAGATTGGTCCAACCATAACACTCACTTACCTATAGCCAAAAACCTAGGCTTCAGTAAACTGTTACGACAGTTTCTAGAACCCAGGTATGTATTTTAAAGAACTCATACTAAAAGACCTTAATTTTCTTCTTTTAATAGGGTTACCAGACTGGCTGTCATATAATATTTAAGATAGAGAAATATGTGGGTTCTTAGTTAAGTGATGGATCAAATCCAAACAGTGCTAATCAATGATTTGAGACTAATTTACAGCTTCTAAGGTTTCTAAGGTAGCTTCTACACATTGAAACTTGACCCTTTAACACTTCTCAAATAATTTTTATGAAAGAACAAAAATTATATATTTACATATGTTAGAAAGCCAGAAAGGCAGCTAATATCAGAATTGATATTTTTTAAGTTTGTAAAGAAGTGACAGATACAAAACACAATGTATTGTTTTAAAATTTAAAATTTATCAAAACACAATGATTTTTTTTCTGTCTTACTGTATTTCAGCTCCTGTGACAGGCACTGGAAATATGAATACAAGTGCTGTTTTATAAAGATAAAATGTGGCAGATCTGGCCCACAGACTATCTTATTCTAATCAGTGTAAATTTTTTTTTTTAATTGTATGAGTTGTCAAAAGTTAAAAATCAGACTTCTCACAAAGATGTACATATCTAACTTCTTTTTAAAAAACAAGGAAACTGGAAAAATTACACCACGGTTTCTATTAAGCAAAAACTGGCTGAGTTACATAGCGACTTTTTTGTTTGTTTGTTTTTTAAGATTTTATTTATTTGATAGACAGAGAGAGATAGCACAAGGAAAAAGAGAAAGAAGCAGCCTCCTCTCCCAAGCAGGGATCGTGACCCAGGGATCATGACCTGAACCAAAGGCAGATGCTTAACTGACAGAGCCACCCAGGCACCCCACATAGTGGCATTTCCATAGTGTTTGTACTTTTGTCTTCACCAAACCCAGACTTCTACTGTTCACACCTATTTGCTTCACTTACTTCACTGATCACCACAGGCATCACATGTAAAGTATGACTAAGCACTGTCTTGTCAGAAGGACTTCTGTTAACACAGGCGAATAAACAGAAGAATAGAAATGCTTAATAAAAGACATAAAAGGATCTCAACAGAAAATCACCAGGTACGGCAAACCTATGGGGCTGCTGATGTTTCAAAGAGACCTGTAAAGGTCTTGATACTCATCCATATGTTGTGTCCTCCAGACTGCAAAAGGTGGAGAGGCTGAAAATGGAGACCTCTGCTTAAAGCTGAGAACTTCGAAGAGCTGCTTTGTCTCTTAGGAGAGCACTAGAAAACACTCACAGGATTGGGATCTAAAGCAAGAAGGATCATCTGTGAGATATAAAAATACCTGATCTGTACTACTCATAGGGCATGGTATTTTAAAAAAGGTGATTTTTTCCACTCTATCATACTATTCACATTTATTAGCTGATACTCTAATGTAAACAGTTTTCCCTCATCAACCTGAAAAGACAGGGTTAAAAGTTAATTCTTCCCCTTCTTACACCTATTTTCAAATAAGGAATTGGTTTAATTATAACCTTCAATGCCAGGATATAAATTTGGGGACAGCTCTATCTCAGTATTAAAAAGGGCTTGTGGATTTTTGTTTGCCCATTGTTAAATTAATTACATTTAACTGACTATCTCTTTCAATTTTATTGTCATTGTACCTTTCAATTCCAAATTATCCCATATTTAGACAGTGGGTGTCCTGGGCCTTTTTAGCACACTATTAGGTTGGTGCTAGCTTTTCAGCACAAGATTACCCCAGGTTCATCTTATACTCTCCTTCTCCACATCTGGAATCAGCTGTTTCTCCAAAGAAAAGAATCTTGTGGGGTTTTGTTATTATTTGTGTCTTTTTTTTCCCCCTTTTGTTTCCTTTTTTTTTTTTTGGTAGTGGTAGAGGGCAAGATCTGGGCACTAGGTATACTCCTCTGGGATGGACCTGCTTCTGGCCCTTCTCGATGAGCAGAACAAGAAATATAAATATATATATATATATATATGTATGTATATATATATATACATGTATATAAATATAAATATGAATATATTTTTAAGATTTTATTTATTTATTTGACAGAGAGAGAGAATCACAAGTAGGCAGAAACAGGCAGGAGGGGGCTGGGAAGCAGACTCCCTGCTGAGCAGAGAGCCTGATGGGGCTCCATCCCAGGACCCTGAGATCATGACCTGAGCTGAAGGCAGAGAGGCTTAACCCACTGAGACACCCAGGTGGCCTTGGAAATATATTTAAAATACAAGCTCAGGGCACCTGGGTGGCTCAGTTGGTTAAGCGACTGCCTTCGGCTCAGGTCATGATCCTGGAGTCCCGGGATCGAGGCCCACATCAGGCTCCCAGCTCCATGGGAGTCTACTTCTCCCTCTGACCTTTTCCCCTCTCATGCTCTCTCTCTCTCAAATAAATAAATAAAAATCTTTAAAAAAAATAAAAAGATAAGCTCATATTGATAGTGCCAATTCAAATTTTACATTAGAGTTTTTCCCTTATTTTTTTTAATTTTATATTTGCAACTTTCTAGTACACTGAGTATCCTAGATTCTAATAACATGCTTATCTACTTTTATACATAAACATTAAAAAAATTTAAAATCCCAATACTATCATTATTACTAACAATAAAATTACTGATAAAAGTTCAAGGTTTTCTTGCAGTTTCATGTCCTTAGAATATAACTAAGGATTTCCCACTTTTTTTATTACATGAAATTTCCTATGTTCTTCTGTGTATTTCTAAGGCTTTTATATTCTATTTTAATCCACTCTTCTAACTGCCTAGGAGTAACTGAATTTTAATGGATATGTGATAAGTTAAATGAATCTCTAATTAGTTGAATGTGGGGAACAGTGACATATTTATAGATCAAAAAGCCTCTTAGGGCTTGTATATTTTTCTTTCATTTGTTCTTTCAGTCATTTTCCAATTCATACTCTGGCAAAAGAACACGCCTAGAACTTTGAGCTTTGGTATAAAAGGTTCGAAGAAAAAAAACCTTAATATTTGAGAGGACTTAAAAATGAGGAAAGGATGAATTAGGCACCTAATTCAGTTTGGGACTTTATACCCAAAATTTCAGGTCTGTAAAGTAAACATTTATACATTCAATTAAAAAAATTCAATAAAAAAAATCAAAGATCAGATAAAAAAATTTAGAGGAGGAAATTTTGCTTTTGCCCTGGAGCATAGTTTAAAATAAAATACATAGAGCTTTTAAAGTAAGCTGACTACAAGGAATATCTGAGTAAACAAACATCTGAGATAAGTCCAGTTATTAACTCCTGAATAATTTTTCCTAAAGAAGTGATCTGTTTTTTGGGTTAGAGATCGCACTGTTTGGTACTAACAAAATGACTTTAACAAAGGAATGTTATTCATACTCTAAAAAGTTTTTTAAGTTTTAGGAGTCAATTTAATATTGGCAATAACAGACATCAGAACACAATGATGAAAATAATCTACCAATTCTGATCTTTGCTTTCTTAGTTTATCTCCATTTTATTTCAAAAATACTAGCTCAGTGTTTCAATAAATGGAATGGAAGCTGATAATGTAAAAATATTGTACTTTCTAATATATAAAATAACACGAAATACTTCATTAGTATTAGAGTATTAACATATAGACTTTCAATAAAGTGAAGAAATGCTACACGTATTTTTAAGGTATTATTAAAAGCTTTATAATTCCTTAGACATTTTTAAGATTAGTTTACATTTTAGTAAAAATGCTTCTATAAATAGACACCATCATACTGTTGTAAGGTTTTTATGTAGGATACCTTTTCTCCTCTAATGTCCTAAAATTAACAGGGTTCTCTATGACTAGACATGTATGAGAACAAACTACTCATTAGCATACAGAATATCCCCCAAACATCAATTATTTTAAAATAGACCAGCAGGGAGAAGTCCATTTATGGAACATGTTACATATTATACTGTCAACAACAAAAAATAATTACAACGTAATTACAGAACCAGGCAAGTTTGAGAAGTATTGTTTAAACAGTATAAACAGTGCTTATTTACTAATAGTTTTACACTATTTACTCCATAAATGATTGTGAATCAAGATTACAAAGAATGGTAATGAAGTGCAGACTTGTACAGTTTTAATTTCTTTGATAAGTGGTAATTTTTCTTACATAGTTAAGGATTACCTAGTGGTTTGAAATAGGTAAGTATAAGGTCACATTCCACTCACTTGAAACTCAGTTTCAGTTTTTCAGGAATTTAACTATTCTTTGTCCTCTTTGTTAAATATTCCTCCCATTAGCAGTCATCCTAAAGAAAATACATGTTTTTTTGTTCAAATGTCTATTCTGTGTTATTATGTATCACTCATTACTTCTGCATATATGACAGTAATTAAGACAAAGATAAATACTAATAAGCTAATAAAACTAATAATAACTAATAATAATAACTAATAAAACATGCTACCATTACAATTTTAAAACCATATGTAATAAAATAATTTAAAGACAGAAAATAGGACTGTGTAATTAATGAAAGGAGGAACAAGCACTGTAACAGAAAATTGGGCTAAGGAAAACAGTTGCATTTGGACACAAGACAGCTTTGAGCTTCCTAGCAGCTAGTGATTTTTGCAGATATGGGTATCTCTATTTAGAAACTATATCAAGTGATGTTTTCATTTGCAGGAAGAGGTAGTTCTTGGGTACCCAAGGGGACCACTTCTATGTGCCAACCAAATGTATTTCACTAAAGCCTGAAATCACTTTGATAATTTTAGAGAAAACCAATACTTTATAAAAACTCCTTTGGCACATTTTAAAAGTGATGACAGGTATACATGCTGTTAGCTCTGAAAAACACAGCTATGCATTTTGTTATGCAGGTGATAAAAGCATTTATTCTGAAGCAGAGATATGTGAAAAAGATCAGGAAAAGTGTCATGCTAGTGATTTATTCCTGTTTCTTCCCCACCCCCATCAGCATGTCCCACTGTTAACTCTGTGTGGATGCTGTTCTTGCGTACAGAACAGATCATAGTTTCAGCCTTCATCTGAAGTAGGTGACAGCCTTGGAAGGCTCTCTGAAACTAGTCGTTTTCAAACTGGTCTAAGGGATCTTGGATGGATACCAAATGCAAAGGGTCCTGGACTTCTAGAGCTCTGAAGAAAAAGTTCTTTCTCAATTTAAATACTTTTTTAACTTCCATAGCTAATAGCTCTCTTAGTAATGCATCCAATATGATATTTATCTCTCTTCCTTTGGAAGGCTAAAATACTCAGGGAATATGTTATAAGACATTTGAGTAACCAGCATTGCATATTTTTTTCTCAGGAACCATGAAAGTTATTAGGGCGAAAAAGAAATTTTAATGTTCCCAATGACAGGGAGGGGAAATTTAGGATAGATTTTCTGACACAAAAACACAGCTCCTGCCCATTTGACTCAGTTTTTTTCACCTTCAAGAGAAAAAATTAAGAGGACTCTATTATAGTTTCCCTAGCACACAACTGTTTTGATTAGAGCAGAGTGGTCAATGACAGTATCAAAATAATTTGGAATTATTTATAATCCTGTATGTTATTATTGTCAGTAATAGTAGTGAGTAATGGTAGGAGCAGTAGCATCTGGTGGAAGACTGCAATTTATGAAATGTACAGTTTACTCTGTATGTTTGTGTGCATGTATAATGTCATTTAATACTCATAATAACTCTGAAACATATTGGTATGTTTACCTATTTACCAGATGAATGAAGACTTACAGAGGTTAAGCAACTAGCCTAAGGGAAGACATAAGACCAAAGCTAAAGTCATATGACATCAAATCTCATATTCTTTCGATTGTAACATTTATAAAATTATAAGATTCAGATGCTGGTGCACTTTGTCCACTCAGAAAGATCAATATTATTCATATATTCATATAATTTAGAAAAGAAATAGGGTCTAGCTCTATCTAAGACTTAAACTGAAATGTGTGCATCAGTAACAAGACATTTTGATTTATCTTCTAAACATAGGTTTTAAAAGTTTTTCTGTTTTAGCTAAACTACGGAAAGAACCTAGATGTCTATCAACAGATGAATGGATAAAAAGATGTGGTGTGTACACACACACACACACACACACACACACACAAAGGAATACTATGCAGTCATCAAAACCCCCCCAAAATCTTGCCATTTGCAACGATGTGAATGGAACTAGAGGACATTATGCTAAGCAATATAAGTTAATCAGTGAAAGACAATTATCATCATATGATCTCTCTGATATGAGGAATTTGAGTGGCAGGGTGGGGGGTTATGGGGGGAAGGGAAGGGAGGGAAATATGAAACAAGATGGGACCAGGGAGGGAGAAAACCGTAAGAGACTCTTAATTTCAGGAAACAAACTGAGAGGGCGGGGAGGGATGGGGTGGCAGAGTGATGAGCAGTGGGGAGGGTATGTGCTATAATGAGTGCTGTGAATTATGTAAGACTGATGATTCACAGACCTGTACCCCTGAAACAAATAATACACTATATGTTAATAAAAAAAAATTCTCCATCTTTATTCTAGTAGAACTTACTAATATTTTTGTAATGATTATTTTTATTATTTTTGGCTTTTTTTGAGGTTATGAAGAAGGGAAATCTCTTTACCTTGCAATGTCTTGACACATGAGAAAGGCCCTCAAGACCTTTCTCCATCATTAATGAGGGGAGCATAGCCACTAGTATGTAAATATCCTACACCTGAGAATGAGTCAGAACTAATTATAGGGAGATTTCAGTGTACAAAAACAGACTAAAATATGTCTTACCCTTTTTCAATGACTAAAATCTCAAAACAAAACAAAACATGGTAACCGAAAAAATTATAACTCTTGAGTATCTTTTAAAGTATCTAGAATGATTTCTGAACAAGGACACATTTTCAATAAAAATGCAAACAACAAAATAACGGCAAACATTCAATAAACTATATTAGCATATTTTTGTTCTAAATAAAAATCAAGTACATTGTTTTTCTTTCTGCTGAGGTGATATTTTCAAAATCTCCAAGAACAGTCCTTCTAATGTATTTTTCTGGGTCAGGGTACATACTGCCACAGGCTATGGAATGAGGCAATTAGCTGTATGATTAAGCCAGGAGATCCGCTCTTGAGACATGAATTTATCCAGATTAGGGGTCTCTTCTGCTTAAAATTCAGCTAATGTGTAAGATTCTTCTTTGACTTTCTATAGAAATCTTAACATTTATGATGCAATCAGAACTTACACTGTGTGCAAATTTGAGAAAAGTAAGGCTTTGGGGCATTAAAAGCTCTAGCAAACATCATATTAAATATGCACATAAATGAGTATCATTCCTAAATACAAAGATTTGTTTTCCAACTGTATGGATTATCCAGGCAGCTTTCTTTCTCCTTTACTGTGCTTTCAATCAATGGGTCATTTTGTGATCCCCAAATATATTTCCTTAAGGGCTTGATAAATCTTTAGAGTTTCAGGACAGAAGAATTTTATTAACAATCAAGAAGGAAGTAAAAATTGAAGAGGATGATGCTGGCTTTCCAGGTCTCGTCTATTTTTGCCTTTTCATTGATTTAAATAAAGACAGAAAAAGACTTATTTTGGACAAATCACAAAAATGTTAGGCTTTTGGGGGGAAGTGGGTTTCTGAAGTAACTATAATAATTATTTATTGGGTCAGACTAATACAGATCATCATTCCACAGTGTTAGCAGATCCCATACACAAATATGGTTTTATCTTTAAAATGCTGAGATAAAGGAAGTTAAACTGACACAAATTTAACTACGTTATTTCATACAATGCTCTGTGAAAAGCAGTGTGTATATTAAAAATCACTAATCCAGGGGCACCTGGGTGGCTCAGTGTTAAACATAGGACTTTTCATTTTGGCTCAGGTCATGATCCCAGGGCGATGAGATCAAGCCCCCTGTTCCGTGCTCAGTCGGGAGTCGGCTTGAGATTTTCTGCTTGAGATTTTCTCCCTCTCCGGTTAGCTCTCTCCCCTCACCCTGCTCTGTCTCTCTCAAATAAATCAATAAATCTTTAAAAAATCATTAATCTACTTATCTATGACCCATAATCAATGAATTTGACCAAAAATAACAAAAGTAAAAACATTTCCACAGTTCATAGTGTGTGTGTCTGTGGGTGTGTGTGTTGCAAATGAATAGAATACCACAGAGAGGGGAAAGGAGAAAACTTTACGGATTTAACAAACCATTTGACTTCTCAACGTTTAGAAATATTTTTATTTTAAACCAGGTAAGATCTGCGGATAATTTTATTTGAAACACTAGTTTGGAAGACAAATTATTTTCAATAAAATGAAATTTTATTTAAATAAATTTTATTTAAATAAAATTTAATTTTTTTCTTTTTTTACTTAAATGTCCAAATGCAGTGATCACATATATTTTAAATACAGCTTTTTCATCAAGCAATAATGATAGATTTTGCTTATGGACCCTTTTAATTATCTTTACCACAATTGTCACTTGATATTTCATTTAATAGAAGCCAAATCAGTTTTGTCCTAAGTATTCTACAGCTACCTAGGTAATTTTATTAGTTTTGAATACAATTTTAGACCCTTTAAAAAGAAAATAACGCTATTTAAAAAATTTATCTGATTCTAGGTTTGGATGGTGGTGATAGCTGCAAAGCAGTGTTACATGTACTTAATGCCAACTATACACTTAAAAATTATTAAAACACTAAATGTTATGTATATTTTACCATAATTTAAACAATAAATTTAAAAGTACCTGATTATAAAAATTAATTTTTGTTCTAAGAAATTTAGAACATAGTAAAAATTCAATAAAGATAACCACTCTGAATTACCTGATATAATCTAGACTTCCAGTTTTAATTTTACTTGTTTTAATGATTATGCATATATTTTAGAGGCTTATCTCTCAGAATTTTAACCAATATTGAAAGTAAACTAGGCTTGTTTTTAACTTACATATTTACCTTTAATCCCTAATAAATAGCTTTAGTAGTATCAGTTACAGTAAAACTTTATCACTTGAAGCTTATTATTTTTTGTCTTTACATTTGAGTGAAACAACAGTGAACATGTAGTTTACTTACTTCTTTTTTTTTTTTTTTAATTTTATTTGTTTGACAGAGATCACAAGTAGGCAGAGAGGCAGGCAGAGAGAGAGAGAAGCAGGCTCCCCGCTGAGCAGAGAGCCCGATGTGGGGCTCGATCCCAGGACCCTGGGATCATGACCTGAGCCAAAGGCAGAGGCTTCAACCCACTGAGCCACCCAGGTGCCCCTAGTTTACTTACTTCTAAAGAAGTGTTTACTAATGCATTTTTAACTTTACACAATATAGTTACAATTTAGTGAAATAAGCAACCTAATAAATGAATGTTTCATTTGAAAGTCACAATAATTATTATGAAGAGGGTAAAAGGTATAGTTTGACTCAGTTTTTCTTTGTTCAGAAACTGGGGCCTCCTAGATGCCTCAAATTATCAAATTCTGTCTTCATCATTCTCAGTCATTAGTATTCGTGCAGGATCATGTAATACTGATACATGTAATGCTAGAGTAAGACTGTCTCATTTTCACTTCTTCGTAAAAGTGAGCAAGAAATATTTATTTCTATAAGAATTAATATTGCTTAGCTTTTATATTGTTGTTTTAAAACCACTAGGTTAGCTAGTATGTTGTTTTAGGTGTCCCAAGTTTCAGGGAAATAACTGTATCAAAAAGGAGAAAGAAAAAAGAAAGGAATAGAAAAAGGGGAAAAAATTTCAATGAACTATATAGCCCTTCTCATATGTCACTTCTTGAGAAGTAAGATTCTGATTTTATAAATATCTACAAGAGTAAAAACCATAGTCTTTCCAAAACTCCTATAGAGAAATTATTTTGATGGGCAAACCCATTTAAAGGCTAATTTTGCCTGGTCACAGTTTTCTCCAGTTACATGGAGGAAAACTTCCATCAAAGTCTACTGAACAGGGAATACAAAAATCAAAGGCATAACAAAACATCTCAAATTTCCAATCACCATCTCATTTAAACAGACTAGTCTTCCTACTAGTGTTTAACTCAACATAATCTAGATGCACAGCTCAAAAGCAGCTGGATTTAAAGTAAATGATGATAAGCAAATTCTAACAATGAATCTGTGAAAGAAGAATAGCTGATGAGGATTTATTATTACATGTCTGAATTTTAGGCTTTCTAGAAAATTCTTTTTTATGCCTCTAGACTCATTGTTCAAATCTACTTTAAACTTTTTCCATTTGCTGGATAAGGGAAGGGCTGTTTACTATCTTCTAGAGATATTTCCAATATTGTAAAGTAATAAAAAGCACCAGAAAGGATCCAGAAATCTCTATACTCATAAAAATTATACAAAGATTAGTTTCTACATGTTGCTGGTAGTTATCAATTATGACATGGTTCCAGCATCCACCTAATATTTTTTCCCACCTAATATTTTTTGACAATACTTTTCAGCTCCTTTATTCGTTTATTTTGTCATTCATTCACTATTACTTGAGCCCTGTTTTTGTGCTGTACACTGTTTTACACACTGTAAATACAACAGTGTGCAACAGATAACATCCCTTTGTTTAAGAAGTTTGTTAACAGCTGGAAAAGCTGACTCTGAAGAAGTAATTACAAATATGTTCAGTATAAACTGTCATTGAGTAATGCCAAATGCTTTGGGATGATTTGACATGGAAGTCTAACCTAGAAGGACAGTTCAGGAACTATACTGAGAAAATGATATCTGAGATTTGAATGACATTTAGAAGTCAGCAGGACTAAGGGGAATGTAGGGAAGAGGAGGAGTACCATTAGGGTAGGGGGAACAGTGTGTACAATACCTGGAGTATAGAAGAGGAACTCAGAAAAGGGTAATGTAGATGGGAATGGAATACTATATGCTTTGAAGCTAGGAAGACTGGTAGAAGTCAGAGCATGCAGGGTGTTTCAAGCTATGTTGAGGATTTTAACTTCATCTGAAATACAACGAATTCCATCAAAAGGAATAAGGCTTAAATGATCACATTTATATATTTAAAGGATCACTGACTGAGTCTCCGGATTGGAGGGGAGAAAAACCAGATGTGAGGAGATCAGCTAGAAGACTATGGCATTGGTTTAGCTGAGAGATGTAGGTTGGGGAAAAATGAAGCAAAGCAGTTTGAGAGCTACCAGGAGACACAATGAACAAAACTAGTTAACTGTGTGAAAAGATGACTCCATATTTCTTTGTAGTGGTGCCATATATTACAAAGATGGTTAAGACTGAAATTAATGTTTGTTAGTACATTTCCAATAGCTGAATGTGTGTGGGAGCATGTTGTTTGTGCCTTTTAGAATGAATACGTGCAATCTAACTAGACTTACTGAAAACTAAGCAAAATCCAAAATGTAATGAGCAATTCTGAAACTACCTTATATCTAAGATTAAGCAAATAAATACACTGTGGATATCAAAATCAAGTTTCTTATGCCAAAGAAAAGAGCTACAAATAATTTCTTATTTGTAGGAGAAAGCTGTGGTGAATCTTGCAGTGTTGGACTATTGTTGGAGATATCATTATGAATGCATGGTTTTAGACAGATATAGAAATAAAAGACTATGTATGTATATATGTTACATATTTTCTAGCTCAGTTTATGAAAGGGTCTAGAAGCAATGGTATCATATCACCAGTGAGTTCACCCAGTGCCATTTTGGTTTCTAAGTGACAGACACCTTTAAAAAAATTTTTTTTTAATTTTAAGAAAGGATCAAGAGGAGACTTCAGGACTGAAGCAGGGAAAGTACAGAATAAGCCTGGAAGATCTTACATGTTAGAAAGTAAGGAAATGTTAGGGACGCCTGGGTGGCTCAGTTGGTTGGACGACTGCCTTCGACTCAGGTCATGATCCCGGAGTCCCAGGATGGAGTCCCGCATCAGGCTCCCAGCTCCATGGGGAGTCTGCTTCGCTCTCTGACCTTCTCTTCGCTCATGCTCTCTCTCACTGTCTCTCTCTCAAATAAATAAATAAAATCTTTAAAAAAAAAAAGTAAGGAAATGTTCAAAGAGTGATAGAAGCATGTCAAAGAACAGAGGAAACAACTATAAGGAGCTCTCAGTGGCCAAACTGGGGACAACTGAAACAATGATAATAATGGATTATAATCCATAGAATAAAAACATACAGATACAAATAACTAAATATGTAAATGACAAGGGAAAGTTCTTCCTTGTCACAGAACTTCAATTATACTTATAGAAGGAATGAAGGAAATAGGAAATCACCATTTGAGAAGCAGTACAGTAATAACCATTTCAGGGAAGAATCACCAGTTAATGGGTATAAACAAGGTATTTACATAGTATCTCACTACAGGATACTAATTACAAGGGGAAACATAGCAACTTCATAGCAAGAGAAAGTAGACATCTCCTTAACCAAGTGATCAAAGTAGACATCGTCAGTAATAAGACAAATGAATTTTGTACTTCTTGATATGATGTATTGGGAGGGACACAATAGCACTTTTCTTGAAAAAAAGACATGACCTGAATTTAATCATAGAAAACATTAAATTAAAATTGAGAGCAATGGTCCAAATTGACTGACCAGTGGTCTTCACAGGTGTCAAGACTATGAAAGACAAACAGAAGAACTGTGCTAGATTAAAGGAAGCTAAGAAATACTAACTAAATAGAATTGAGAATACTGAATTGGACCCTAGACCAGAAGGACATTAATAGGGCAATTAACAAAATTTGACGAAAGGTCTACAGATTGGTCAATAGAATAATATTAATGTTAATTTTCTGAGTTTTATTACTTACTTTATTAGTTATTATTACTTTATTAATTACTTACATAACAGGTGGGGGAAGCTAAACGAAGGGCATATGGGAATTCTTTGTGGGAATACTGTGGGCTATTTTTGTAACTTTTTGTAACTTTTCCAAAGTCTGAAATTATTTCACAATTAAAAACCTGAAAAACAAAAAAAGACGTACAAAGCTCTCAATGTTTTCTTCAATTTAATGCAGGGTAGACAAGACAATACAGTGGGTATGGTTTTGTTAAATTTAACTTTATAATTATATCCTATATTTTGGTTATCATGATTATAAATAAACGCTGACCAAAACATTAAAAAATTCTAGAAGTATTTACTACAAAATTTCTCTATGCAAATGTCAGTTTCTCTATGCTTTTGATGCATCCTTGTTTTTCTTGGCTCTTTCCCTAAATATTTACTTCATTTGAACATTATTTCAGTCTTTCCAACCTCTTCTTAAACATTATCTTGGGAACAGGTATATTTTCATTATGTTAGCAGCATATATCTTTTAGATACATCCAGAAAATATATTTGTGGGACACTTAGGTGGTTTGGTCAGTTAAGCATCCCACTCTTGATTTCAGCTCAGGTCATGATCTCAGGGTTGTGAGATCGGGCCCTGCAACAGGCTCTGTGCTGGGCGTGGACCCTGCTTAAGACTCTCAGTCTCCCTCTCCTCCTGACCCTCCTCTCCTAAAAGTTATAATATATAATTTGTGCTTCCTGAAATGATTTCATTTTAACTTGATTTCAAATCATCAAAGACAAAGTGATTAATGTTTGCTTTCATTTATTTTTAACTATTGGGAATAACTGGAAATACTGAAATATTGAAAGAAAAGGAATTAGGATGAAAAGAAGAATAACCTTAATTTAAAATCTTCAATTATTTGGATAATATTATGAATTTTCAGTTGCTAACCTTCATTTAACATGTGGATAAGCAGAAACCTTATAAGCTTAATGGTTCTGCCAGGGTCATACAGTTAATATACTGGAAAGATCTGTTACACTCCAAATTTTCTCACAACACTATAATGAATAAAGGATAGTATGCTGAATTTATGAAGATTCATGACTCTTTTTAAAATAATTCTTTCTGTCTATTTGGTAATCAGGTTTTCAGAGTTCAAAACTGTGAACATTCACTTATATTAAATTTTTAACTGAAAAATATAAAGTATTTGTAAGCTCATTTTGGACAAGTGAGGAAAAATAATTTGCATCTACTATGTACCATCTTCTTTTCCTCTTGTGAACCAACTGCAAGTACTGGTTATACCACTGAAACCAAATAGGAAATTTAAATAGCTGAAGGTTGTAAAAATAATTATAGGTTGCCATTAGGAGGCACATGATCACATTTAATATCCTCCTTAGAACAAATATACTTTACACTAAAATACAGGTTTTAAAATGTTAAAAAGAGTAAAAAGAAGTCATGAACAATACTGTATTTTAAAGGAAAGATATAAGATGGAAGTTTTAAAAAAACAAATGAAATCCCTACTCCTGGAAACCATTCTTGGCCTGTACTGGACATAAATTTCCTCACGTGGCCTATAAATAAGTCAAAACAGGGAAGATTGAAGGCTAGAAACAATGCATGTCCTTGGTAACTCTGTTAGTAACTGTGAGCCAGAAACTTGAGAAAAGGATGATTAGGTTAATGGGATCTTTAGGGCAGATATTTTAATCATTTGTTTATCTTCCATCTAGGTAATGCACCTTCCCCTCCTATTTTCCTTTTCCTCCACTTCTTTCTGTATGCTCTTTTCTTTTACCCATCCCTGCCCCCTGCCCCCAACCAGGAGGAAGACAACACCAGGGGGAGAGCTTTATTTCGTTTCTTTGGAGAGCCTATACAAGTGAGTAGGTCAATATTTTTGTCCATAAAAATGAGGAGTGTTTCTTTTAAAATATAGACCATGGTTCCAAAGAGTATGATCACAAAGTCAAAGGTCCTGCATTACAGATGCGGATATGAGTCTTCCTGATAGCCTAAAATTCCATTTTCTATCCTACTGCAACATTAAATATTGGAGGTGGGCTTAAAACATAGACACCAGCCTGGGAAGCCACAAATTATCTTATGGTGATAATGTTAGTCTCAGAATACTGGTGAACTTTTATAGAGCACCTCCTCAGCCAGATACTCTTTTAAGTGACTGACAGGTATGAACTCATTTAATACTTAGAAACTTAGGTACTGATGATACCCTTATCCTCATTTCATGGATGAGGAAACTGAGGTACAATTTACTCAAAGCCATATTGCTGAGATTCTACTTACAGGGCACACGGTAAGTCACACTGTGGATTTATGAACGCTTGAGGTTTATTTATGATATACATAATTTTCTAATTGTGTCCTTGAGCTTAAATCTAAAAGACCACAAACTAAACATTTAAGAATTGGTGAACTGACTCAGTTTACCACTTAAACCTGAAAGCTCTGAAGAGGAATTAAAGATAGTATTTTAAAGCCTGTCTCCTATCGCTACTCTTACCTGTATACACTATGTTCTAAGCCATCTTTTTTCCCTTTCACTATCTCCTTACCCTCCTTTTCTTTTTTTCTAAAAATGCTCTAATAATTTTCATAAGTAGTCACTGACCAAACTGTTCATTTGCAGAAGCATCTGGCCAATTTTTTTCTTTTTATGAAAAGTGAACAACACTCAGAGGTGTATCATGTACTTTAATTCTCAAAAGGAACCAATGAGATGATGTAAAAATTATGAAGAAATCAAAAGACTTTAAAATACTATGTGTTTATAGTTCCATAAAACAAATTTAATAATTAACAGTACAGTAAATGAAAGCGAATGAACATTTTTTGACATCCTGCCTAAGTAAGAATTAGATATTTTATAAAACATATTGTTTACAATGGAGACTTTGAACTTGAAATGCCAAATTTGGTTAGGTTAGTAGGGGTGAAACAGTGTTGATGGAGACACCATTTACTTCCTTCTAGACTGAAAGGAAAACTTAGACATTATGGGGTACTTGTCTTAGCTAATTTGATTATGTAGTTTATTTAGCACTGGAGGCATAATGCTCTTCACTGCTTTATAAACATTTACTTTAATCTCTGTGAGATTATGTGAATGATCCTGTGGTCACAGACTAAATTTTAACATTACATAAACCATGCAGCTGGTAATTGAATGCAGTGTATTCTGTAGTGCACCAGTGTATTTATTTATAGTCAACTGTATTATTTATTCATAGGTGTGTATTTTAAAATCTGACTTGTTCCTGACACTAGGAATATATATTTATATTTCCACTGGAAATATTATGGAATGTAAATTAATATTTAGTATCAGCCTGATTCAAGAGATGAATTTGCTACAAAAAGGAGAAACATCCTTTAATAAGCCTTAAAGCCAAGAATAAATTTTTATATTATTTTTACTACTTCACAAATGTGGGAAACTATAGCAACACAGGCCTTAAGTTAAAAGAATTGTTATTTCAGGACAAATTGTAAAGAGAAGCATTTCTTTTGGGGAACATTTCCCCCTGCCATTATTGTTACTGTTATTGTGCTGGAGGAAGGATTATATGCTTTTGATAGCATAAGCTTAGCTGCCTAACATGAAAAAATATTAAAAAATTATCCTATATTGGGTTCTGAAGTCTGGTTTTTGTTACAACTCTATGTATTAGAGTGTATACACACACACACTCTCTCTCTCTCTCTCTATATATATATATATTAATAAATATTTCCTTATTTTTAAAACATCTAAGTCAAGATAATAAAGGTATTAACATTCCTGTCAGTGAAACACATTGAATAACATGCAAATATGCTTATGACTTAGTGTAAAATGAAAAGCAAAAGCCAAGAGTGAATATGCAATATACTCTAATTTTTCAAAAAAAATCTTCTAAGGCAAACATGAATATTACTTCTTAAGTAAACTTTTGTGAAGTATGGCATACAGAACAGTGTACAGTCCAGAACACCTGGGTGGCTCAGTGGACTGAGCATCTGCCTTCAGCTCAAGTCATGATCCCAGGGTCCTAGGATTGAGCCCTGCATCAGGCTCCCTACTCAGTGGGGAGCCTGCTTTTCTCTCTCTCTCTTCCGTTCTCCCTGCCTGTGCTTTCTCAGTCACTCTCTGTCAAAGGCAGACACTTAACCAACTAAGCCACCCAAACACCCCCACTATGTACTCTTTTGTGTATGACTTGTTTTTGTCCAATATTGTGAGATTCATCCATGTTTATGCAGTTGAAATTTATTCATTTTTATTACTCAGTATTATTCTATTGTGTGACTCTATCATAATTTATCCGCTCTTGTTAGGGGCACTTGAATAGTTTCAAGTTTGGACTTATAACATGTATTAACTTAAAAATGTATTTGAGGGGCACCTGGGTGGCTCATTTGATTAAATGACTAACTCAATTTTGGCCCCGGTCATGATCTTGGGGTTGTGGGATCAAGCCCAGCACTGGGTTTCATGCACAGCAGAGAATCTGCTGGAGATTCTCTCCCCTCTCTTTCTATACCTCCCCCCACACACACGTACCTCTCTCTCTAACATAATTAAATTCTTTAAAAAAATTTACTTGGAAACCAAAAGTATCAACCAAATCTATTTTTCAAATAAACAACCTTAAATCATTGGCAAATGATTTACCATGCTAATTACTCCACGTTGATTTTTTACCTTCTTACGTGCTCCCCCCACCACCAGTTCTGACTACAGATATGGGGATGTCCAACCATGCTACTGGTTATGCTCGACTTCTTCTTCTTCACACATAAGTACTTTGATTTATTTGGTTCAGAGATTTCAGGAGAGGCAGCTAGCTCACTCTCCCTTTTCATACCTCAGAGGCACTTAAAAACCTGTCAAAAGACATTCCAAAAAACTTTCCCACAGGTCACATATTGGGCAACTCCTGCTGTCTATAACAAAGAAATCAAAAGCTCATTTTTAAAAAGCCTCAGAACCACAAAACCCCATACCTTAATCATTAATGTAATTTGGGGCACATTTTATGAAGCAAGATAATATCTTAGAACTTTTATTGTTTAACATAAGTGAGTATAATCACCTCCTATTTTTATTTCCCACTATCTCTCTGAGTTGCTTTCTTCAGGATCCCACTGCAAGAAATGAGTAAATGGATAAGAACTGAGAATGAAGTATGGATGCTAATGAGATAGCATGGGGTAAATTAAGTGACTAAGTGTAAAGAACATCAAATAAGGACTACCTATACATACATCCTTTACTGGAGACAGTATTTACAGTAGGGATCCTAAGCAAATTATTAAAATGTGACTTAGGCATATTTAAAATACATTTCTCAAAGATATCTCTTTAAAGAAAAAAAAACTAATTCTCTTTTATTTTTATTTCCCAGTCTTGTACACTTATCACATTGTTCTATGACTGTTAATGTGTCTCTTCCTCAAGACGGACCTCCTTTGAGGGTGGGTATTTTATTTTATTTTTTAAAAGATTTTATTTATTTATTTGACAGACAGATATCACAAGTAGGCAGAGAAGCAAGCAGAGGGAGAGGAGGAAGCAGGCTACCCGATGAGTAAAGAGCACGACGTGGGGCTTGATCCCAGGACCCTAGGATCATGACCTGAGCCAAAGGCAGAGGCTTTAACCCACTGAGCCACCCAGGCGCCCCTAAATAATTCTTTTTTTTTTTCTAAGATTTTATTTATTTGAGAGAGAGAGAGAGCGTGAGAGGGGGAAAGGTCAGAGGGAGAAGCAGACTCCCCGCCAAGCAGGCAGCCTGATGTAAGACTTGATCCAAGGACTCCAGGACCATGACCTGAACCAACTGAGCCACCCAGGTGCCCTGTAAGGTATTACTGTTCTGAATTCAACTGTACACTCAAGTCTGCAATCTTGAGTGGTGAAAACATCCCCAAGAGATCTTGGAACAGGTGTTTGCAGCTGCACTCAACTGCACAGGTCTACTTCTGCCAAAGATTAGAAATCAACCAACTGCGATTAATTTGAATTTGGAGACCACTTGCCTCAAAGTGCACTTAAATTACAACCTTTGTAGGCTTGAGTGTAACTGTGTTTGTAGCGAACAGAAAACTGAATGATATAGCTACACACTGGGAAGGGTTACATCACCACACTCTTTTTTTTTTTTTTTAAAGATTTTATTTATTTATTTGACAGAGAGAAACCACAAGTAGTCAGAGAGGCAGGCAGAGAGACAGAGGGAAGCAGGCTCCCCGCCGAGCAGAGAGCCCGATGTGGGACTCGATCCCAGGACCCTGAGATCATGACCTGAGCCAAAGGCAGTGGCTTAACCCACTGAGCCACCCAGGCGCCCCCACATCACCACACTCTTGAGGACTATGAGCTCTTTGTCCTCTGGACACCCTGTATTAAACTCCTATTGGCTATTAAAATTTAGAACAGATTAATGAAGACAATACTTTACAAGGCTCAGCAGCTCTCAGCACAATAGAGCCAATACAACATCTTTTTTGTCCTTCTCATTTTGTTGCATATCATTTACTTTATGTAGTTTAAAAAATAACAAGGCAAAACATTCTTCAGAATTTTTATCGCAACAATTATCACAATGCCAGCACACTTTTGTTATTATGTAACTAAAAGTTGAATTCCATCTTTTTCTTAAAAGACTATTTATTTGACAGAGAGAGAGCAAGAGAGCATAAGCAGGGGGAGCAGCAGAGGGAGAGGCAGAAGCAGGCTCTCCTGCTGAGCACAGAGCCTGAATAGGGGGCTCCATCCCAGGACCCCAGGATCTTGACCCCAAAGGCAGACACTTAACCAACTGAGCAACTCAGACACCCCCATGAGTTCCATCTTAACAACATTAACTAATCACTCACAAAATTAATAGTCATAGAAGAATACAAGTATAGGAAGAATAAGTCCTGGAAATTTTTAAAAATTCAAATTATAGATATCAAAAATTAGAAACCACTAAATTGATAGTTTTGTTTACTATTGTATTAAGCATTTAAATTACCTTTATAATGTACTCTTCAAAATCATTTTTGAGCAGTTGCTGCTATATATTTGCTTAATATATAGCAAAATACCGATATTCTCATTTTGATTATTTTCTTTCATTCTTTTTAATTCTGCATTTAAGGTTAGCAGAGGCTCGGACACTGAGTATGAAAGTGATAAACTGATATTAGAACATCTAGGAGGAAAAAAAAACATCTCACCACAGGCAGCTATATCAGCCAATGGTTTTAACCTGTTGCTGATCTAATTGATCACGGTGCTATAACAGAAAGCTGTTCTGTGTGATTCATACGTTGTTCTATTGGAACACATTCTACTCCTTTGTTATTTTAAGCCTCACTAACTCTGGGTTTCCCTTCCCTTAAAAGGGAGTTTCTAACAGTGTGTTTCTTTTAAAGCTAGCAATTAATAGTGAAAGAAAACTGGCAGCTTGTTGAGTTTCAACCAAAGTCTTTAGTCCGTAGAAAAATATTCTTTGATTAAAATAAAATACTCAGCTATTTGAAAATGTGTCTTACACAGCTGAGTAGTTAATATCCTAGAGTATTAAAAGATTAGTATCTTTCATATATAAGTAACCTATTTGGTCCAGATTTTTCTTTCAGATACTACCAGCACATTATCACACATAGGTTGAAAACGATATTTTCCCAACTATCAAGCATAACTTTCAGTGAAATGTATTTAGTGGCCAAAGATCCACAAGCAGTCCACTAATGAGAAATGAAGTTATTTTGCCTGCTTGCTAGTGAAATTTTAGCTATAAAGTATATATAATTATAAAGGCACTCACTATTTCACCAGACTGTAATAACATTAATAAGATGTTCTCTTATATAAATACTATCCCTACACTATATTGTTTTTTTAGCATCAGTAAAATTTTATTCATAACATTAAAAAATATGGAATAGGTCCATGCTGTCAGCATGCTTATTTTTACTTATCATAGAGTCATGAACAATTACTGAGAAAACACTATTATTTCCTTATTATAGCCTGGAAAACTCTGTTCATTCCTGAAAACCTCTGATTAACCTGCTTTTTGAAGAAGAAAATTAAGTTATTTATGAACTGTTGGGTACTGTGGGTGCTAAAAGATAATCAGAGACTCCTCTCCCCTTGAAGTGGTACCACTCTGATGGCCAATTAGTGCTTAGGGTAATATATTAGCTTCTTAAATATTACCCAGTGCCCCTTTTTAAATATCAAGCCATTTTCTTTTCTCTACTCTACCTCTAACCCTACTTACACCCCTAACACCTCCTCCTTCCATTAAAACTATTCTTAATTCAGCCATAAGCCTGAAGCTTATTGCTAAGAATGCTACCTACAACAGGAAAGCTGAACTCTGGAAGTAGATTTCTTTTTAAGTCCAAAGCTTGTAAGCAGGCTTTCAAGTGGTTAAAAGGTTTTCTGAGAACTTCCAAAGCGGAATTTTTACATAAGAAAAAAAAACAAATTTGGAGGATTAACTTTATTATAACCATAGTGAGAAGTATAATTCCAGATATCTTTATAGGAAATTCCATTCTTTTCAGATCTAGTGAAGTTGAGATACACAGAGATTCAGAATGCAGAATGGATGAGCCTAGGGTGAGGACACTGCCTGGGTCCTGAGGAAAAGCTTGAGTTCCCTTCATTCTCCCTGGCTTTCACACTAGAGCAGAACAAGATAAAACCCAAGAAAAGCTAAAAGGTAATCCTTAAACCTTCAGGCTGGTGTGCTGGCTTATGGGAGGAGGGTTGGGGGAGAAGAGCTTGCAAAAACCATGAACCTTTCAGAAAGTTCCGTTTAGGACAAAGTGCTGTGTCCCTCACAGCACAGTAGTAATGGAAAGAGGAAAAATGTATGGGGTTTCTCCCGTTTTGTAATGGGCCAGAGAGCAGTTTTCACAGGGTTCTGACTCCAGGGTAGCACAGAGAAAGCAATCGAGAATTTTGAGGTCCCCCTAAAGAATTTGGAAGTGCTGATGGAACTGCAGGACTGAAATTGATTTGGTTCAAGAGTGAGAAGATAGCTGGGTGCACATTTCCTGTGAACAGACAGAAGTGTACAGCTGTGCAAATTCTGGCACAGTTTGCCTACTGACCAGACAGAGATAGAACAAGGCCTGAGGCCCAGAAGTTAAGCCCATGAAATGCCTCTCTGGAAGGACAGCAACAGGGGCGATGTTTCTCTCTTCACTCAAATACCAACACTTAAGAAGGGAAGGGAGAGTCTTAGAGAAGAGGAGAAATTTTTATAGGTTCAATAATTAGTAAAAAGAAAGTATTTTTAAAAAGAAGATATTGAGGGGCACCTGGGTGGCTCAAGTTGGTTAAGCGTCTGCCTTCAGCTTGGGTCATGATCCCAGGGTCCTGGGATAGAGCCCCACACTGGGCCTCCTTGCTCAGCAGGGAGTGTGCTTCTCCCTCTCTCTCTGCCTGTTGCTCCCCCTGCTTGTGCTCTCTCTCTCTCTCTCTGTCTAATAAATAAAATCTAAAAAAAAAAAAAGAGGTAATAAGTTTGAAGGAAGAAGAAGAAGAAGCAGAAGTAGAAGCAGAAGAAGATATTGAGATACCTTCTGAAAAGGCAAGGCTGAGTATTTTATACTAAGAGGAGTTGTCTATTTTATAGCATGATTTGCAATAGCTGTCTATAACTAGAAAGAGATCAGTTTAGAAAATGAAGTTAATTTTTCTGCACACTCTGGATTGGGACTGGCCAATGTATACCTCTTGCTAAAAACTGTCAAATTGTAATACTGTCACAATGTAATACTCTCGCAATCCCCACAGAAATTAAAATTCCTAATCCATAAAAACTGTATTATGTAAGTAATACTGACTCCTTTTCCTCTGCATTACCCTTAAAGGATTAAAAAAAAAAATCATTCTATCATTCATGTCTGTTTACTGACCCTATAAAGCAGTATATAAAGTATGTATACATTCTCTATTAACTACATTAAGAAAATTTTAGCTCTCATTTAAATGATCTATGACTTTCTGAATTGTGCTATTAGATATTCTGCCACCTCTTAAAATTTTATTATGCATATGAAGCAAAGTTTTGAGCAGCAGAGTTAGTCTCTGATCTGTCCTTAGGACCAAGGGAAAGCAGTGAGTCAGGAAATAATTATAAGGTCAGGAAACAGGATTGTTATACACCCACTGCATTTAGATGATCAAGAGATGACCAAGACAGTCACTGATGGAGAGGTAATGAGACATTGGTAACAAAGAAATCTTGGTTGTGGAGTAGACAAGTATTATTCAAAAACAAACCCTAGAGTTGTACAGACTAAACTTGCAGTTAGGCACTGTTGAGGTTGTGAGATAGGGCTGTGAGATTAGGATTAAGGCTTCATCCTGATGTCAGTCTTATGGAGGTACATTCTGACACTAACTACGGATAAATTCTTCACTTTTGTATGCTCCTTGAAAACTCTGCACCAGAATTTACTTACTTTGATTATTCCATCTTTTCCTATGCCCAAGTATATTTGGTTTTACTTCTCCATCCTTGTTTTAAAGATCCTCCAAAAGTTTTCCTCTATTCCTCCTCAGCATCCTTCACTCTCAAATTTTTGCCTGAGACTATTCTCCTCTTTGAGAAAACGTCTTATAAACTCCAAGTAGCTTTGAGAACTAGCCTTTGGTTAAAAAGAACAAACATTAAATATCTATTATCAATCAGGAACAGTGAGGTTATGCTGCTAACAAACATCAAAATTTCAGTTATACACATGCACACATAAATGAGACTGCAAGTATAAATACTGAATGTATTTAAGTATTTGATTCCTTTTCAATTCCCAGCAGGACCCACTATAACAGGCAGACTGAGGATTTTTTAAATCTGTCTTAATTGTATACATGGAATTATAGTCTAAAGAGGATTTCAGGAGTCTAGGAGCATAGCCTTTCCATTAAAGCCATTAATTTAACATGAGAACTATCAAATGAGAGTACTATTTTAAGAAAATAAATGTATTGAATGGAGAGATAACTAAAAAGAACTAGAGAAACCACAGGTAGATCTCTGGGGGGTGATTTGACTTAAGCAACACTGACTCAGATTCCTAAACATGTATCCCCTATGTTTTTATAGAAAATCTTCCCTTTGAAATTATAGTATCTTCAAATACAGAAGGAAATTTATTTTTAAAAGGGGAAGAAAACTGCTGGCAAAGCCACTTGAAAAAATATTTATATACTCCAGGTAGCCTTTTGTTTTTCTGTCAGGGTTTTGAATTAACTATTAATTTTTTTATACAAAGGTTCTCTTAAAATGTCCATACAGTATACAATAGTCTAATTACTCTGCCTTGTTGAAGTGATTTACAGCAAAATAAATATAGTGAACTTGTTATAAAAAAGTAGTTTTACATGTAATGGTTCGTAAAATTGATCAAGATCAAGCTCTGCCAACAAAATTGGTCTACAAACAACTAATATGTTTGTCATGATATATAATAAACCTCTTTAAAAGAAGTAGAGAAAATGAATTTCAAATAGCTCCATCAAAGATATCAATAACTAATTTTCTTTAAGAATTTCATTCTGTCAGAATCTAAATTGATACAAGTGTTGTGCAACCATAAATTATAAAGTAATTTATTAAATTATATGGTTAAAGACAATCATGCTTTCTATTTTGTCTTATATCTATATCTACATCAAGGCATGCTGACCTATTTCTTATACAGGGTGTCTCATTTAATCTGACTGTAACCCTGTAAGAATTGAGATGCAGATACTTTTAATAAATTGCCCAAGGGCACATAGTGCTAAGCATTAGAAGCAAAATTCAAACTCTCATTTATATTCTTTCACTATACTCTGCTGTCTCTAAGATAAGAGTGTGGGTTAGAGCGCATGAAGGAGCCATGATAGCATTCCACTCTACATTCAGACCTCTTTGCAACTTTTCAACATCATAAGCCTTACATTTTTTTTAGGGTTCTTTCTTTGCTGCTTTTCATAACTGTGGACAAATTACTACTTTTGTGTATTTTTTTAAAGATTTTATCTATTTATTTGACAGAGATCACAAGTAGACAGAGAGGCAGGCAGAGAGAAGGGGGGAAGCAGGCTCCCCACCGAGCAGAGAGCCCGATGCGGGGCTCGATCCCAGGACACTGAGATCATGACCTGAGCCGAAGGCAGAGGATTAACCACTGAGCCACCCAGGCGCCCCACTTTTGTGTATTTACTCTCATGTTTCTTGCACTCTTTCAGGACTGTGATGTTGGTAGGGTAGTGGCAGGTCGCTGCTGTCAGCTCTAGGGTAGCCTCTGCTTTGGGAAAAGTTCCAGCAGGTTTTCAGTGTGTGGGCTGATATAGAAAGGTCTATTTAGTACCAGGCAGTGGGTCCTTGAGAGATCACCTTGGTTCCTGAGGCAAAAGTCAGATATGAATGTGCTGGTGTTAGCCCACTGTGCAAGTTTCTTTTCTAAACACAGCTCTATGTACTGCTTCCTCCTGTTGGAATTAAATGAAAAATAACTTCTGAATAACTTCTCATAACCTCTGTAACTGGTATCTGTGGACTTTGGATACAGCTTGGATGGTAGCACATTTGAAAAGGACCTTGATCTGCAAAATAAATATTTGTAGCATGTTAAAATAAAAACCAATGTTTAAGATACAGAACTCCTTTTTAGTCTTTCTCTGGCCATTGAAAAATGATATGTTTTTATCTTTTGGTACTTTTAGCTGAGCACTAAAATTTTGTTTGTTTGTTTTTTGGGGTTTTTAAAAGATATTTTTTGTTTTTTATGTAATTAAACATTTTAATGTTTAATTAAAATTATAGTTTCATCTGGAAGACATTTTGAAAATTTAGAATTCCAGTGTACTTTGAAGGAGAAAATTTATGAATCAAAGATAAAGGAATTAAATGAGTTAGCTTTCTAAATTCTGAATGTAGCAGTAAATTTCTGAATCCTTAGAAAACGGAGACTTCTGAGCTGCCACAGAACCAGCTACCACCCCCCACTTATATCTGTGACTGTCCTCAGTGGAAAGGCTACTGGTTTTAAAGTACTTGTCTAACTGGTTTTCCTGGTCACCTTTCAGTTCTTCCCACAGATTAGAAGAGGTATCCCCAATTGGAAAGCCTATAGTAATGAATTCTTGGAAGGATCAACCTAAGCATTTGAACAGCACTAGGAGACATCATTATTACAGCATAAAGTAGTAATTAATGTTCTAAACTGTGACCCTTAGTCATCCAAAAAAAATTTAATAAGCATGTTTAGTTCACGCTATATATTAAGGAAAGAGTGCTATAATTTAGAAAGATTTCTGTTAAAAAAAAAAAAAAAAGTCAGTGTTAAAAAAGTCTGGGGCACCTGGGTAGCTCAGTGGGTTAAGCTCTGCCTTGAGCTCAGGTCATGATCTCAGGGTTCTGGGATCAAGCCCCACATTGGGCTCTCTGCTTGGTGGGGAACCTGCTTCCCCCACTCTCCCAATCTCTCTCTCTCTACCTCCCTCTCTGCCTACTGGTGATTTCTCTGTCAAATAAATAATAAATTTAAAAATCTTAAAAAAATAAATTAAAAAAAAAGTTTGAGCCCATTCTCCCAACCTCCTTCTTTCCTCTATGTGACAAAGATTAATTGCATTTCTACTTTGTGCTAGCCCTGTACTGAATGCTGTAGATATAAAGATGAATAAAACCTGTTCTTTGTCCTCAAAGACTCTGCAATGCATGGTTCAAATAGACATATAAACAAATAATACAAATACAATGTAGTATCTTATTGGTTTTGTTCTAAATACTACTACTGGGTAGCACTGAAGAGAGAATAATGAAATATTCCTGAGAAGGTATGGGAAAGACCTGTCAGAATCAGCCTCAGATTCAAGGTAAATTTTGCAGCCTTCAGAGTAAATTATGAAAAATTAAACTAAAAATTAGAAAAATAAGTTGATGTTCACTCAAGAAAATTTGTAACATCAAAAAATTTGTTCTAATTAGTAGGATAGTGAAAATTGAATGTTTATTTTATTGGCATAGTTTTTCATATGCATAATAGCATATTATCAGACTTTATAACTGCGTATTTGACTTTTACATTATGGTAACACATTGTCCCCCCCCCCCAAAAAAAATAACAACAACAACATGAAAGTACTTCCTCAGTTTTCCTAAGGGCCTCTGTTAGTCCTCTGATAGTCGATTCATTCCGAAGAACTTATTCGATCATCATCCTTGTTGGTTTTCTCATTTATCAGTGGCTTAGACTGGGATCCCAGCAGTTCTTTATCATTACTTTAATTCATTTCAGTACATTTTTTGAGCGATTTCCAGTTTCACTTTATAACTGAATTAAATTTGCCTTGTATTTACTGAGAAACTGATGTCTTCAATAGGATGAGCATATATACACAGTGTGTTAAACAGAGAAATAACATTTGAGTTAGGAATAATTTTTTAAGTGGTTGCTTCTGCAGTATTTTCATTTTGTGCTGGCTTTAGTTTCTGTATGTACTTTTTTTAACAGTATGGGTTACTATTTCTTAACACAGAACACTACATTTAATCTCTTTTAATTATGTGTACCATTGTGTGTGGAGCTTGTGTTAGAAAAACTAAAATATGAACGTAGAAAACAGACACATAATGATGCAACAAGATGAAAATGATGGCAATGCCCGTGTCTGCCATTTGTCAAGCTCCTACTCTGTGCCAGTTGCTCTACTAGGCAGTTTTTATAGTAATCCTTCCTACAACCTAGCAAGGTCAGTGTTAACCATAGTGCTTTCATGGATAAGGAAACTGAGGAAATTCATACTGGTGGTCAGTGCCTCAGGAGCTAAAGACAAGCCATTCTAATCCTCAAGTCTGTGTACTTTGTAGTATATTATGTCTTTAGTGTAAAGAAGCATTTACTTCAGAGTTTCTTCTTAAAAATTATATCTTTGGGTACATATAAAATACACAAAAATTTGACTTAGCCAACAGTTGTAGGAATATGTTTCTAGGTTTATATACACAGGCTATTAAAAAGCTAGTAAAAACTATATATCTTCCTCTTGTTTATTGCTGAAAGATATCCACAAGTACACATCTTTTCTTTAGGAGATTCAAGAGTCAAGATGGAACAAACATGTGGAATTAATGAAATTGGATTTAAAAAAATATATATATACTAATGCTTTAAAAAATGGAAGTACATCTCATTCTAACAACTTATTATCCTTTTCAAAGAGAATGATATACTGTTTGCCAATGTCTATTTAATGGAGACATGTGATTGCCACTGGAATTGCAGTTATTTAACAACATCTTTTCTACAACCTATTGTTTAAAAACACCAGGATTCAGCTTTGATATACACATGGGTTGAATGGAGAAAATACAGGTATTTTGCAGTTTTCATAAGTATGAAATCAGGAATTTTGGACACTAGTCTCCATTCAGCCTACAGCGAATTGTTAGTTATTTGGAACTTTTATTTCTTATTCAAAGAGCAAATCTGATCATGGCTTTTGGTCAAAGATCCTGTTTGTATAGGTTAAAAAATAATAATAAAATAAAAAATAAAATAAAATAAAATCTCTTCAATATCAAACAGTATCTGTGGAAGGAGTCCAAAATTAACCCCTTACTTACGCACACAGAACTCTGGGGTCCCAGGAATAATGGCCTTCCTGGAAAAATGCCTCTTAAGATGAGGTAAAACTTCAGAAGTTATTGTTTTACTGTCTTGGGGTTTTGTGTGTTTTTTCTTTCTTCTTCTTCGCCACCTTCTTCTTAACTATTGTCCTCTGGCATATATAATTAAATAATGAAATATTTCTTACATCTTTCTTATGTACAGGGTTTAATGGGCTCTTAGGCTTGGATCTTTTGGTTTCTTGTATTCTCTCCTAAGAAAAATAACAGGGTTATACTCTTTAAAGCTACCACTTTCTTTCAAGTTATTATTACACATATATGTCATCATATTTTTGGTACAACATGTACCCTGGAGCTTACTCTATTGTTATTTCTTATTCAGCATGTCTCAAAACCACCAAAACTGCTGAGGCATTAAGCATACTTTTTGGATATGCTCTTAGAAATGCTGGAATTGGCATACTGCAGCTAGCCATTCAGCCATCATGTCTGGTTTTCTGCTTTGAAAACATTTCTGTCTTGCATTAGAGGCAGGCATTAAGGTCCCATGAGTTGCCCGTTTGGGCAGTAACATACAGAAAGAAAACATTTCATTTTGATTGCATCCAGCTATCTTTTAATGCCCTGAAGCACGAAGACTGATCTTTTGTAACTCTAGCCTAGCAAGTGTAATTGCAGCTATATTCCTATTTCTATAGGTCTCTAATTCCTAGACTAAGGTTCTACACTGGGACTCTTAGGTTAATTTTATATAATCTTTTAAAACATCCACTTGTTTTTTTGTAACAGGTTTGCTACCAGAACACAGGAGTCACAAAAACTACTACTAAATCTAAGCCATAATGGGAAAGGAAAAGATTTAGCACATCATCGTTGGACATGCAGATTTGGGCAAGTTTACCAATACTACTGGCCATCTGATCTATAAATATGATGTGACTGACAAAAGAACCACCAAAAGATTTTTAAAGGATACTGCTGAGTTGGGAAAGGGCTTCATCAAGAAAGGGCTTCCTACTTGCTTTGGATAAATTGAAAGGTGAATATATGTAAGGTATCAGCATTGATATCTTCTTGTGGAACTTTGAGAACAGTATTATGTTTTCATCACTGATGCCTCAGGACACAGGGACTTAATAAAAAACATTATTATAAGGGTGCCTGGCTGGCTCAGTCAGTAAAACACGTGACTCTTAATCTTGGGAGTGTAAGTTCAAGACCCATGTTAGGTATAGAGGTTACTTCAAACAAAACAAAAAAAAACCCCAAAACCACAACATGCTTATAGGCATAGTTCAGAATGACTCTTCTGTCCCAACTGCAGCTGCTGGTGTTGGTGAATTTGACACAGGTATCTCCAAAAATGAGCAGACCCAGAAGCATGCCCTTCTGGTTTACATACTTGGTATGAAACAACTAACTGTTAGTGTTAACAAAATGGATTTCACTGAGCTACCCCACAGCCAGAAGAGATACAAGGAATTCATTAAGGAAGTCAACACCTACATTAAGAAAATTGGCTACAACCCTGACACAGTAGCGTTTGTGCCAATTTCTGGTTGGAATGGTGACAGCCTGCCAGAGCCAAGTACTAAGATGCCTTGATTCAAGGGACGGAAATTTACCTCTAAAGCTGGCAATGCAAGTGGAACCACACTGCTTGAAACTCTGGATTACATCCTGCCACCAACTTATCCAACAGACAAGCCCTTGCATCCGCCCCTCCAGGACATCTACAAAATTAGTGGTACTGGTACTGTCCCTGTGGAGACTGATGGTCTCAAACCGGCACGGTGGTCACCTTTGCTCCAGTCAACGTTACAACTGAAATAAAGTCTGCTAAAATGTAACATAAAGCTTTTAAGTAAAGCTCTTCCTGAGGACAACGTGGGCTTCAAGGTCAAGCATGTGTCCAAAAATGTTCATTGTGGCGACGTGGCTAGTAACAGCAAAAGTAATCACTGATGGAAGCAGCTGGCTTCACAGCTCAGTTGATTATCCTGAACCATCCAGTCCAAATCAGAGCTGACTATGCACCTGTGCTGGGTTGTCAAACAGTTTACAATTACTCACAACTTTGCTTAGTTGAAGGAGAAGACTTATTATCATTCTGGGAAGAAGCTGGAAGCTAGCCTCAAATTCTTGAAATCTGGTGATACTGCCATCACTGATATCATTCCTGACAGGCCCATATATGTTAAGAGCTTCTCTAAGTATCCTCCTCTGGGGTGTTCTGCTATTAATGACATGTGATGGGTAGCTGCTCTGCTTGTCATCAAAGCAGTGGACAAGAAGACTGCTGGAGCTAGGAAGGTCACCAAGTCTGCTCAGAAAGCTCAGAAAACTAAATTAATCATTCCTAATATCTGGGAACCCAGTCTTAATCAGAGGTAGAAGAATGGTCTCAGAACTGTTTGTCTCAATAGGTCATTTCAGTTTAATAGCAGAAGAATAGTTAATAACAATGCATCATAAAAACTTCAGTAGGAAAGAAGAATGCTTTGTGGCCCATTTGTGGGGGAAGGGAAAAGTTTTAAGTTATCAGTTTTTTGTTTTTGTTTTTGTTTTTAAGATTTGTTTATTTGACAGACAGGAGGCAGAGAGGCAGGCAGAGAAAGAGGAGGAAGCAGGTTCCCCGCCGAGCAGAGAGCCCGATGCGGGGCTCAATCCCAGGACCCTGGGATCATGACCCGAGCCGAAGGCAGAGGCTTTAAACCACTGAGCCACCCAGGCGCCCCTAAGTTATCAGTTTTTTAAATCAGTACTTAAGGGAAACAACTTGACCAAAAATCTGTTACAGACTTGAGACTCATTAAAACAAACTTTAGGGGCGCCTGGGTGGTTCAGCGGATTAAGCCTCTGCCTTCAGCTCAGGTCATGATTTCAGTGTCCTGGGATGGAACCCCACATCAGGCTCTTTGCTCAGCGGGGAGCCTGCTTCTCTCTCTCTCTCTCTCTCTGCCTACTTGTGATCTCTCTTTCTGTCAAATAAATAAGTAAAAATCTTTAAAAACAACAAAAAAAAACTTTAGGGGTGCCTGGGTGGCTCAGTCGTTAAGCGTCTGCCTTCGGTCATGATCCTAGGGTCCTGGGATCGAGCCCTGCATCGGGCTCCTTGCTCCGTGGGAAGCCTGCTTCTCCCTCATCCTCTCCCCCTGCTTGTGTTCCCTCTCTCGCTGGGTCTCTCTCTGTCAAATAATAAATAAATAAAATCTTAAAAACAACAACAAGTTTAATCTTCTCAAATCTCATCCTCCTATCTCACATATTTTATATCTGTTGCCTCTTTAGATACTAAAAGCCTCATGTGGAAATGGCAAATGTAAGCTCTTCCCACTATTAATCACTACTTAGAGTGGGGAAAATTTCTCAAAAGCTATCATCAATTCAGTCACCAGAACACATTTCTGTTCTGTTCTCCTTGTTTTGTTCCCCCAACTTTTTCACTAATAGCAGGAGGTGGGAGTTTTTTGTTTTATTTTGTTTTAGTAGCTCTAAGGACCCTGCTTCTTGAATTTTCTTTTTCTCCTAAATTATCTATATTCTTTGTAAAACTTTGTCTTTTCTCAATTCTGTATTTCTTTTCCAACAGATCTCCATTTTTTTTTTTTAAATCTTTGTCTTAAGTTTGCCCCTGTTGTCAATCACTATCTAAATGTTTCCTGTGGTGCCCCACTGAGGTGTTTAACATGAGTTCCGTAAGACACTTATCCTTACTACCTAGCAGCTTAAAGTCAAAACATAAAATACTGAAATGGATTAAGTAAATATAATAGTGGTAATTTAGTAATTAAAGAAACATTGAGTAAATTTAGTAATTAAAGAAATTGAGTAAATTTAAAGCAAATTATAAAAACGGAATGTAGAAAGGGAACAACCTGGTATTGTACATCTAGCCTCTCTATATGAAGTATTCTAGGAAATAGAATCAAGTTGAGAATAAATCAAATTGAGCCACTGGGGCTCAGTCGGTTAAGCCTCTGCCTCTGGCTCAGGTCATGATCCCAGGGTTCTAGGACGGAGTCCCACATAGGGCTCCTTGCTCAGCAGGGAGCCTCTTGCTTCTCCCTGTGTTTCCCATTCCCCCTGCTTGTGCTCACTCTCTCTCTAACAAATAAATTAAATCTTTAAAAAATATATAAAGGAACAAAATCAAAATCACCATAGTGCAAAGCTTTCTAAATAAATTTTACTGTATTTTCACAGGAATGTTGAGAAAGGGAAGGATGGATGGATATGTTCTGTGAAATGGTGAGAAAACAGGGAATTGCTGAGAATGGCATTTTAATATTTAAGGACCTGAGATGGTGAGGGAAGAAATCATTAGCTTCATCAGTGGTAGAAGCAGAACTACCAGATTCATCTGAATATAAAGAGAATGAATGTGTTGAGTTCTAGAAATGGGAGGAAAAGGAGATGAAGAAAGACAAAGAACACACTAGTGGAAAAAAAAAAAAGAATACACTAGTGGAAAACAGCAGTAGGAAGATGAATAGGTAAATGAAAACCATCTTTGAGTACAGTTCTCTCAGAAATAAGGAAGGCAGTGGAAGTGAAAGCAGAAAAGAAAAATAAGGCTACTGCTTACAGAATTTAAAGTGTTTCTGAAGACAGTTTAGTGTGAGTGACAAGCATTTTATGTATATGATGAAATCTACAACCAGTTGTAAACATATTTTTAATGAATGTTTTTTGACTTGTTAAATATCAATACCCTACATACAGCATTATGGATATCTTATATTTTTCACTCAATGACATTAATTCATTCTCTATATTTTCTCAATTAAATATATTCTCACAACAGCAAGTTTTCTACCCAGGCAACTATGTCCCTGTTATCTAATTTTTTTTTAAGATTTTATTTATTTATTTGACAGAGAAAGATCACAAGTAGGCAGAGAGAGAGGGAAGCAGGCTCCCTGCTGAGCAGAGAGCCTGATGCAGGACTCGATCCCAGGACCCTGAGATCATGACCTGAGCCGAAGGCAGCGGCTTAACCCACTGAGCCACCCAGGTGCCCCTCTAATTGTTTATTTTTCCATAAAATAAGAACTGTTTTTCATTTAACAGGATATGAGAGAATAAAGTCAAAAGTAGGAAAGGTTCTTCTGGAAATACATTGGGGAGAGAAGGTGGCAACAGAAGGCACTCAACAAGTCTGTACTTTTGAAACAGACATGGTAATTTATATAGAATTGGAGGTGAATTGAAAATAACTAGAGAACCAAAACTTCTAAATAATAATAGATGGTGGTTTTGAGAGACATGAGTAAACTTTCTAAGGTGGTAATAATGTTTAGTACTTTGATCTGATTGCTGATTACATGGGTTTCTTTCTACCTTAAAAGTCACCGAGCTGTATAATATAGAAAGAAATCTTAATATTTACACATTTTGCTGTATGTAAACTGTATCAATTTTTTAAAAAGCAAGAAAAAACCTCAACTGAATTCTAATAGGTGTTTCAGACTAAGATATTGTTTTCAATTTTTTTTTTATTATTTCTATTGGATATATATTTAGGTATCATATTTGATGCTACTTTTAAAATCTTTTTTAAAGTGATGATACCCTAGAAAGAAAAACTAGCCAGTATATTTCATTTATAACTGTCATGAACAGAGATTTCCCAACACTAACCTCTGTTTTAGATTCCTGCTGTTGCTTCTGCACTATTAGTTGGTGTCAGCAGGGGGTTAACAGCATTCAATTTAACCTTGCTATTTGTACTCTGTTTTGAAATTTTTTTCTTTTTTCCACATTTAACTTCCTTACATGGATTCTCCATTTTAAGGATCTGTGCATGCACCATGGGGTCTATACACTGAAAGAATGTAAGTGCAGATAAGCACACAATAAAAGTACATTTAAAGATAATGTGAAGCTCTAAGACCTTTTTTCCCCAGGAGCACAGAGGCTTCGCTGTGAAAATCACTGCAACAAGAGAAAAACTTTGTAAGACGACTCATCCTATTATTTTTCTGATTACAGACTTGTTTAAAATATGTCAGAACTGTATAGGTATGAATTATAGGTTATATGCGATAAATGGACATATGACCGATACAACAACTACTGTAGCGAGACATGAAATCACATGGGAAGTAATTCCTCTCTCTCACACACACACATTGAAATTATAAAATCTATTATGGCCTGGGGTCTTATCCTCTATTACTTCCCCAATTTCTCTCTCTCTACTCTCCCCTCACCTCCCTGTCCTCTCCTTCTTGACCTTTCTATCCTTTAAATGCTGAGCCCTTCACAGTTAAAACACAGTTTTCAGCAGCAGGATGGAGAGGAACAAGTGAACTGAAGAGGGATGTCTAAACCCCAGATCTGCGACCCATCTCATTGAATGCTGGTGAACCTCCTATGCTTATGCGTGATCCTTGCTTGCTCTGAGTAGATATTGCGTATAAGACTAGATTAATGAAAATGGAAAGGAAGGAATGCCACCACAAATTATTATTTGGTGAGAACAGTAATAAAGAAATACCCGCCCATGCAGTTTAAACAGTTGAAAGAGAGCCCTGTTTCCCTCCTCTTCCACCTCCAATCTCCTTCATTCCTAAAGCACCATTTTACACAACTCTAGCACACTCTTCTCTTAGTCTGGAGCCCAGGATTCTGCTCATTTCATTTTCACGTGTAGAGACACCAAAGTGAAAACAACAACATAAGCAACTCCAGTGGCTTGGAGTTGAGGTAAACCCAGATCTTACACAACTCCAGCACATTCTCCTCTTAGTCTGGAGCCCAGGATTCTGCTAGTTTCATTTTCATGTGCAGGGCACCCTGTTCGGTGCTAGAGACACCAAAGTGAAAACAACAACATACACCTCCAGCGGCTTGGAGTTGAGGGAGACCCAGATCTGCCACTGTATGTAGCAAGGAAGAGACGTGTTCTCCCAAGCAAGGATTCTGAAAGCCTTTCTCCAGAAGAGGATTATATTAACCCAGGCATTGTGCTATAGTACTGGTCTACTATTATACAGGGATGATATACTTCCTAATTTGTTCCTACTGTCCTGGCATATTCATTTTTTTAAAAAATCCCCTTTCGCTGCCCCCAAAATCTGGACTATATGGTCACTCTAAGTCATAACAAAAATGAAATTCCCAAGATGGGTAGGGATTGTTTAACAAAAGCCCCAAATACAAACATATGACATTAAGTACTTTAAAGTTAATGTGGTAGCAGCAATGTTTAAAAATATTATAAACACAGGTGCTCATTAAATGTTTTTCAAAACAAAACACTCTTTGAAAAGAGGGTTGTCATTACTGTGATATAATTTCTACAAGATGTCTGTAGCAATGTCCATACAATTTATGTAGAATAACCACCTACTATTTAAAACATCAAGTCAAACACAGTGACATAAAATCTTTACAGAAGAGAACTTGAATATTTCAGTCAGGGATCTTTCAGCTTTAAACATAAAATTAAATGTTGAGATCAGTTCTTCATGATTAAAGTTAAAGAATCATGGGCCTGCATTTTGAACACTGCTTTTAACCCATGATAAATGGAGAAAACAAATAATGTTTAAAATAGAAATATTGATTTTAGCATTTGACAAATGTTTTATATTTATCTTTTTATCTACCTTTGAAGACATTGCTTCATGTAAATTATTCTATACATTTAAATGCATAGGTATGAAATTGGAATTAGTAAAACATGCTCTAGTAAAAAGAAAGTTTGTTTTCTGATTTAATACTAATCAACCATTGCTAATGTGCTATAAAATCCTACTTTAGAGAGATACTGACTCCAATTATTAAAGTTAATGGCCTCCGGTTGCCTCATGTTGCCTTACTGTAGGACATTAAGCATGAAGAACCCATAATTTAATTATCACCTGTTAATATTGGCTCTAAGTTCATTTCTCCCCTTTCAGGATGAAACTTCAGTGATAAGCCATTTAAAAACCATTATCTTCCTACTCAAAACACCAGCCTGCTAACTATACCCACAGTATACAGATCACATATCTGCTGGGACTTTCAAGACGGAACTTGTTGCCTCCTGACTTTAGGGATTGCTAAATTGAAGTAAACTATTATTTCTGTCCATTTTTCATAATAATTTTTTAAAAGATTTTATTTATTTGACAGACAGAGATCACAAGTAGGCAGGCTCCTTGCTGAGCAGAGAGCCCGATGTGGGGCTTGATCTCAGGACCCTGGGATCATGACCTGAGCCAAAGGCAGAGGCTTTAACCCACTGAGCCACTCAGGTGCCCCTTTCATTCTAATTTCTAAAATCTCTGGATTATATAAAGATTGTAACTTATTCCTTCAATGCATTTATATACTTTAAAAACCATTGAAGAAGTGGAGAGTTATGTTATTCTACAATAATAAACGGCAAAGACTTAAAGAACTATACACACTTATTCCTATTTGGACATCATAAGATGTAAAAAAAAATCAGAGAATGTGATGCAAAAAGAGGGTTAGCTTATCATAAAATCCCACTGATATGCACTGGAGAAATATACAGCTCATTTATAGGAATTTATTAGAAAATCTGTCCCCTGTATCCTCCCTATACATGTACCATTCTACTGAAATCTAATTTTATCAGTTCACTCAAGAGAATGAAACTCAGAGAAATTCATTTGTGTTAACCAAACTCACAAGAGATTGATTTATAAATAAATCACTTTATAATTTACCAAGGGAATGCTACCTGATCCAAGAACCCAAAAAATTTACCTAATGTTTTTGAGTTCTTACTACTATCAGTGCTGGCACTACAATGAATACAAAGGTGAAAAACAATCCACCTTCTCAGTAAGTTTATAATTTGGTGAGAGGGCTTGGAAAACAATAGATAAAATACAAGCCAGACTATAATTAATACGGGAGTGGTATGTAGTGGTTAAATGTATAGAAGAGGTCCAATACTTTCTTCTAGGTAGAATCTTATAGATAGGAAACCAAATTATTCTTCAGATGGATTTCTAGTGAATACATTTTAAGGTAGATTTCTCTCAAATCACTGCTGGTTAATAAATTATCTTTCCCACTTCCCTGCATATTTCTGTATAAAAAACCATAACCAGCTGTCTACAACTAGGATATGTTTGCTCTTGGATACATTCTAGACACTCTAAAAAAAAATTTTTTTTTCAAACTGTAACACATTCAGATCCATACTTCTTTACTGGGATTAAAAAAAAAAATCCACCAGAACATCATTTTGTTGAAATTTCTATAAATTTCATCTCTAATTTCTAAACTCACTTAGGTTACTACAGGAAAATGTCCACTTGGGAAATGCCACACAAAGTCCCTTCAATTTTCCTTTTTTTCCCTTTAGCCAGCTGCTACTTGTAGCTACAGTACCACACCTCCCATGTTCCCCCCAAATATAAGAAGGAAATACAGAATTGGGTTTCTGGTGACAGAATAAAGAAGGAGGGTTGGAGGGCTACATAAGGACAGCCTTCTCCTATTTTCTCTCTAGCAGGTCTCTGTGCCCTATGCCACCTCTTCATATTTTATGCAGAAACTCTACAGTCTGATAAAATCTTCCTGAGACTTGGTCTCCCTGACCTTCATCCTCTATAGTCCCATTTTCACATTCTTTTTTCTGCTCAGCTCTGTTGGAGTGCTTATGCACCAACTAGCAATGACTTTGATCTTGCGGTTAAATTTCTTTCTTTTTTTTTTAAAATATGAGAGAGAGAGTGAGTGAGAATAAGCAGGGGAAGTAGCAGGCAGAGGGAGAAGCAGGCTTCTCACTGAGCAAGGAGCCTAACGTGGGGCTTGATCCCAGGACTACAGGATCATGACCTGAGCCCAAGGCAGCCACTTAACCAGCTGAGCCACCCAGGTGTTCAATCTTGGGGGTTCTTTAAATGGTGTAGATATCTGTTGTTTACTACACCTTTGAGTATGCTTTCCCCAGATTCAGCACTGAATTTCCTAGTGATACTCTTTATTTCAGGTACACTGTAACTTTTTAAAAAATGAACAATCATGAGATTTTAAAAACAGTATACAAAATAATTTAACTGAGTTAATGAATTCCAGACAATAAGCATTAAGGTAGACAGACCAAGTTTTGAAATATAACTGGTTCCAAAGTTACAAACAACTTGAACTGAACTACATTTTCATTTTAGATAATCTTGTTCTGTGATTCACTGTGCAAGTCCATAGTGTTATCATTGATATTTTAGTGGTGTTAGTGAATAATGCCTTCATTCTTCCTGCTATCCTCACTGGAAGCACACTTGATTTAATTCCTATTCTCTAACTAAAGACTTTTAGATAATCTCCCTACTGTCTGTTCTCTTTTGTTTCTATTTCCCACATTAAAAACAACTAAAAAACTGTATTTTCAGCACACACTTCTAGGTTCAGGATAAGGTTATGGTGTAGATTAGCGCTGGATTCAAATCAGATGGTCAGATATGACCTTTTTCTAGGTATATGTGGAAAAAATGTATAGAAAAAAGAGAAAAGTTATCCAATATCCTAATAAATCCATAAATTTCTATGTCTGTGAACAGAAAATGTCAAATGATCATCAACTTTTAGTTTATGCAACTATCTCAGAAAAGGCAGGATATTTTTTTCATGTTTAAGATCAGATTTGTTTAGGAAAAAATCTCTAAGGTGATAAGTGTGTGTCATTCTTTTTAGAGCCCTACATTGCTCCACATGGCCTTCCTGCCAGTACCCTGGTGGCCAGAATTCTGGTTCATAGAGCATTTCTTGTCCCCCTAAAATACACTAATATCAGTCAGGAAGGGACAAATTACTAATTAAAAGAAACCACACACTACTTTCCAAGTATCATTTAGAAATATATCCCAATACTTTTTTCTACCAGTGAGAATGCAGTTCACACTCAATTTATTCTTTTTAGGAACATGATTTCACAAAGTCTTGTTTCATCTGTGTGATCTACTTTAGATAAAAATTAAGTTTTCTTTTGGTGTGGTGTTGGTTATGTTAACTTCTTTAGATGCCAGTTACCCAGTGTTTGAGGCCATTGTGACCTGGAGATGAAGACAGATAAAGACTAAGGCGGCAAGGGGCAGGGTAGCTGCTGACCACAAGCATCTCACAAAGTTATGCTGGTAGTTCTCTATGTTTAGATCATTCTCTCTCTTTCTACTCCTTTCCCATCCTGGAGATAACTTACTCTAACAACCCATTTTTTTGAAATTACTGTAACTGAGAGATTATTAGTTATATTTACCACTGGTAGCTCACCTGGATTAATAATACTATTTACAGTTTATGAAATGTCAATAAAACAAGATAAGTGAAGTTATGGTATTATTCATAAGTTCTAGTTTGAGTTTACTGTGAGCATATGAATGGCATATTTGGGAGAGAAGTTGACAGTCATATTTTAAAATGACTCCAAACTTTTATTTTGGAAAAAATAGTATTTATTACATATAATTAATTATTCTATAATTATTACTAACCAAGGGTTCTATAATTATTTTTTCCTATATGTTTAAAAACCTGTACAAAGGACCACACATGAGAAGAATGGCATGTTTTTCACCTCACTGCTAGGTCAGCCTAGAAGCTGAGAGGTAATTGGAATGAACAGATGTAAATCGTAAAGGGCACTGTAATTCAAGTTAAGGAATATATATTCACCTAAAGACAAAGAAGAGCAGTTGAAAAGTTTTAATTTTAAATGGAGTAACATTTTCAGATTGGAGTTTCAGGAAGTATTAAGCAGAATTTGAAGAATGGACTTGAAGAAAGAAAATTCGACATAGGAAGAGCAATTAGGAAATTACTGCATTAATACGGGTGAGACTGACTAGATATTGATACAAAGGTGAGGAGTTAGGAACTCAAGAGTTTTGATTGAGCCATGAGTGAATATGCATACATTTGGGGGAGTTTTGAAAGGGCTAGTGTGATAAATTCAGTTTGGGGCATACTGAATTTAAAGAATCTTTGGGACATCCAAGTGAAAATGTTCGTAAACAGGGAACACAGCAAACTTAAAAGGAAAGACCTAGATTAGGAACATGTATTTGGAGATCCAGCAAGTAGGAGGATGAAATACAGGGATATAGATGAAATCTAGACTTAGTATACAGAATGATAAAGAAGTCAACTGGCTTTGAAGAGATGAACAGAAGAAAAGGTGAGGGCTTCTAGTTTTTCCTTATCAGTGAAAAAAAACCATTTTAAAAGGGACGTTAACATAAATTCTAAAATACCTGCCCTGTTCCTGTATAGATTTCAAAACACTCAAAAGTTTTTAACCAACTCATCTGCTCTAATTATTTAATTTAATCTTCTTCTTGCTGTTTATATCAAATTATCCTTTACTTTAGTTGTAGCCATTATTTGTACTCTCTGTCCCTGGTTTGCAAGCTATTGTTTTAGAATCATGTTTCTTTCAATGCAAAGGGATCGCTTACTTTCTATTTTATCCCCTTATTTCTTCAATTTGGTTGCATTTGATTTAAATACTGGTATATATCTACAGTGGTTATCAACCTTTTTCAGTGCAAATCTATATTTTAGGTACATTATGTGTTGAATTGGCATCTGTGGGCCAGTCTATGAACCTGTTATTTATCATTTCCTTGGGAAAGTATATTCTGAGTTTCTATTACTTATTTTAAAGAAATTTGGGAATGTAACTTGCCTTAAATAAGGAGCCTGGCTATATGGGAAAATGGCCCAGTGTCTCTCAATTTCCAAAAGTCTGATCATATACTCTGATGTTACAGGACTTTTAACTAAATCATTCTATATATAGTACCAGTATGATTTACTCATAGGCAAATGAATGCACAGGCAAATAGTCTATACATACCCATCAATAAAATGAATTATTTCCAATACAAAGACTTCAGTTTGTTATTTAAAAAACTATTAATAAACTGGCTCCACAATTTAAAAGCACTTAATGTGCTCAAAATGATGTCTTATATTAGAGGAGGGAGGAATATTTCTACACTAGAAAATTAGCCCTTTGGATATTTGTTATTGTTTTTTAAACCAAACTAACATAACTTAAAATTCTATCTTAGACAAGTGGTTAAGGCTACTGACATCTTGATAATGAAAGATGTCTCTAATGGTTTGTGAATTGCCTTAGATAAAGGATCTAATTAATCATTCTCATGATGTTTGTATTAAATTGTCCTTTGATTCGAGTTGCAACAATTATTTATACGTTCTGTTCCTGTTTGCAAACCATTGTTTTTAGAATCATGTTACTTTCAGTGGCTTTTCTATAAAGGAATCACTTCATTTCTGATTATCGCATTCACAGAAACAATTGTTTCTTAGATGCCCTGAGCTGTGTTTTATCACTTGATGTTGTGATCCAGTGTGCCCTTAAAGTATTTCTTCTGTTAGCCTGGTTTGTGGTCTCCCTATTTTAGATCAACCATGCAGCAGCTGCTTGGACAGCCTTCTGTCATCTATTTTCAGTAGTGTTATATAGCATCCCACACAGCTTCAAGGACGATAAATTGGCTGGACGCCAGGGCTTACACTGTAATCCTGCCTTGTCATTTAATGTTAAGTGTATTTCACAGCTGACACTGAAGAAACTGCTTAAGAAATCAGATATGATCTTTAGCAGAGCCAAATCTCACTTTCGTATGCAGGGTTAGGTTCTGTTTTGATCAACACCAGGGCAAACACTATTTCAAAAAACTGTAACATTCTTCAATGTCCAATATATTGTTTCCATTCATCAGTCCATTCTCTCATATTTTTGATTCCTAAGATACATTTACTGATCTGTATTTGAATGGTATCTGTACCCTCAAAACAAACTAAATTTAACAAACTGTTCTGTGTGCACATATTGTTATTCACATCAAAATGTGCAGATCTGGAAAAAAAAAAGTACAGGTCTGACCTTTTAACGTTTCCTCTTTTTAAAAATTAATTAATTTTTTAAAAAGATTTTATTTATTTATTTGAGAGAGAGACAGTGAGAGAGAGCATGAGCGAAGAGAAGGTCAGAGGGAGAAGCAGACTCCCCGTGGAGCTGGAAGCCCGATGCGGGACTCGATCCCAAGACTCCAGGATCATGACCTGAGCCGAAGGCAGTCGTCCAGCCAACTGAGCCACCCAGGCGTCCCTTTTTTTTTTTTTTTTTTTTTTTTTAATCTTCCCAATATTGTAGTCAGTTTACCACCAGTCATGTTGATTTCTGCCTGGTCAGTCTTGATAAGAACAGGTACTTGAAGATTTTTGCTAATTAAGACCACCTTACAGGAAACTGGTACAAACATATCAAAACACTAAAAGAAAGAAATTAGGTTTATCAAGCTGTAACATGGCTAAGATGCCACAATAATAATTTTAATGGTTGCTGGACTCTGGTTGTTATTTAGCCAATATTTACCCATTATATTAGAAAGAGCATTATAAATTAACAAAAAAGTCTTGCCCTTTTTACTTAGTGAAATCCCAAAAACTCTTCTGGGGGAATTTTAAAAACTTTTTGAAGGAGCTTCTAACGTGAAGCAAAACTATCCAATTTGAATTTTACTAATTTTATCTGTTGAGCTAGAATGGGTGATTATAAAGCATAAGCTGTCAGCAAAGAGGATAAAAAGAAAAGCAAGGGGATGGATAATCTAAAAATTGTAGATGCCTGCCTTGAATATTTGAGTTGACTCTATCCTTAAATGATTCCTACCCCAGGTCAACATCAACACTGTTGCCAAATTAATCCATTCAGTTTCTACAGTGAGTCTCATTAGTAACTCTCTAATAGATGAGAAGAGTCCATTAAAGAATGCTGCCACAGTCATTTCATTAAATGGTTACTGACAGAATTTTAGTTAAAATTGTTATTCAACTGGTTATTTTGGGAAAAACAAAACAGACTTCTGTCTTTCCAGAGATTTAATGTTCTATTCTTTAAGAGGCAGCAGGTAATCCAAACCAAATTTCCCAATTCATTTAGATTTTACATTAATGAGCGTTAGTAGGTAATTCTCATGATTAGTTAAATTTTGTGGGTGTTAGAGATGACTTGAATGGAGATCCAAAACAATTTTAAAAAGAGAAGACTTATCATTTGTGCTAAAAGTTTATAAGACAGCACATCTTTCCTTGGTTTGATATATAGATGTTCATCTGGTAGTTTGCTTTCAGCTTTCCTTAAATGAAGGTGTTTTAAATTAAAGTGTCAGGATGATCCATCTTCAATCTTGACTCTTTTTATCAATTTACCTAGCACTTTCACTTTGGTGAACCACAAGATTTAAAGAAAGCACTGTGAGCCCAGTGTGTGCCATTAAATCTTTCTGGACTTTAGAAACCATATCTGTAAAATGGATTAAACAACTCCTCCTCCAGACCATTCCTGACTATAAAAGACAATTTCTTAAAGTACCTTGGGAACTCTAGCTGGATTCAGAGAAGTGTTATCCTGGTCAACACAGCCTTCAAAATAATGGAGCTGGGCGCCTGGGTGGCTCAGTGGGTTAAGCCGCTGCCTTCGGCTCAGGTCATGATCTCAGGGTCCTGGGATGGAGTCCCGCATCGGGCTCTCTGCTCAGCAGGGAGCCTGCTTCCCTCTCTCTCTCTCTCTGCCTGCCTCTCCATCTGCTTGTGATCTCTCTCTGTCAAATAAATAAATAAAATCTTTAAAAAAAAAAATAATGGAGCTATTGGAGGTAACAGGAGAGCTCACTATTTAAAAAGTTACATAAAATGTTACAATTATACTGAAAACCTGGATAAACTGTTATCAGGAATTTTATTACTGCACATCTACTAGCACTTAAAGATATTCTGTTCTTTCTTCAAGGTCAGCCTTAACTTTATGTCTGGTGAGCTAGGCCTTTTGTGGGAACTTACTAATAACATGGTGAGATCAAGAAGGAAGAGGATGATATTTGGGAAAAATTTTGTAAATTAAGGTAAACAGAATCTTAATTAATATTAAAAGCAAAATGAGGGAGTTAGTAGCTGTTATTTACATGTATATGTTTTCCAGAGCTGTGCTATATGAATGAAGGCATGGGAAGGAAAACATGGTAACGACCCCCAACAGAGCTTATTTTTAGGGGTGGGTATATTTATACTTAGAAAACACAAAACTTCGTAAGTCCTACATCATGAAATCTTTGATTATGTTGTAGACACAAACCTGTCACAGCAACTCAGGGAAACCATCAGTATGGACTTTACATTGTCAAAGGGGTTTTCTGAAGATTTTGGAACTTGAGCATACCATCTATCTCTGTATGCTGGACGGTTAGGAATTTTTCTGACAGGGAAAAAGTTCCAAGTAACAGCTTAACCTGGCACAAATAAGTGGTTAGCTCTATTACTACATCATCATTATTTTATTATTATCAAAATTGGAAAACTTGTGAAGGAAACCAGTTTGTGTGTTAAGATAAACTGAATTTTTTCAACTCACCTGGTGCAAAATTAGTTCACTAAAATCATGGAGAATTATAAACACATTTATTTTTCCAGGTCAGGGCTGAATGCTCAGGCTATACTTATGTCTCTGACATTATATGAAATAAGTAGTTATTTTTAAAGTGTCCTGCCCATAAAGGAATAAAAATGAGTACATTCTTTTTCACAAACTCATTCTTTTGAGTTTATTCTATAGATAAATAATAAAAATATTTGTCTAATTGGTATTATAAGACCAGAGCTATTCATATACTGTATTTATTTTCCATAGATTTATCTGAATATATCACGATTTTTTAATATGAGGCAGGCATATTTGAGTTTTCACATATTAAGAACCAGTGTCGAATTTAGTTTTGACACAATACTTCTCTAAATAGGCTAAGCAGTGCATTTTAGTCGAGTATTTTACACACTCAGATTAGGAGGTATGATTTTTATTTTGAAACAGTATCCTACTAGATACAAAGAATTTGTATCTTGGATTTTCAGATCAATTTTCATAGATTCTAAACTGTTGTCAGATCCTGTTATTTTGATGTATGAATCAGAAAATAGAATTCTTATTAGTAAAAGTTCTACTGCCTGACCTTCTGATCAGTTACAACTTACCCAAGTTACTAAATCAGAAAGCTTTGTAGAATACTTGCTTTTTGAAAATCATCTATGAAGGATGATGAAAAAGTAATCTATTTGAGATTAATATTTACAAAGATTTATTGGGTAAGAGGTAGAGGTAGGGTTTAAAATGAAGAGATATGTAAGACATGCATATGCAAATACGTATAGAAGAGCTTTTAATTCTGGGGAGATTTAAATATAATGTTCATGATGTCTTAAGTAAATTATGGTTATAGATTACTCTGGGTGCAGGTCAGAAATTCTAACAGGCTATGAGATCATCTTCACATAAGGCACTATTTTATTCTGTATATTTATTCTTTAGTTCTTTCCAGAAGGTGAACTGGATTAGATTTTGATCACATTTCAAATAAATCCTCTACTTTCAACCTCTGCAAAATCTTTTTTATGGTGTCTGTAAAAAATAATCTTTGTGCATTTCCTGTATCCATTAAGTACTGTAATTATGATTTCCTTCTTTATCCATAAGACACAATTTTCTCATATTTTTTCTTGTTCTCATCTCACTGAAATTTTTTAAGTGAAATAATAAACAGAAAAATTAAGACAAGTCCCTAACAATTTGAAAATTGTGCAAAGCTAGTTTCTGTTATCGATGGCTTTGTGATTAATGGCTTTGTTATTAATGGCTTATATTTCTTCTTTCTTTACCATCCCTAATTATTTGTATTTGCTCTTGATATCAGGTATACTGTTTTAAGCACTCAGGTGCTGCAGTGGTATAAAGTGCCTGACAGTTTATTGAAAATAAACCAAGATAAATTATAGTTGTGGCAGAAGTTCCAGTGTTTGCTATTTCTGATATGATACCATCTGTGCCTCTGGTGAATTCCTTTAGACCTTTAAAATGGCCTGTAAAACTGCTCAATGGAAATTTGACTTTTTTTTCCCACTAATGCTACACATCGATAATTATTCTACCATACTCTCATACTTTTTAAATTAAAAACGTCAATTACTTTAGGTCCAGTAAAGGTAAAAAAGTGAAAGATTTCAGAAGTGGAAATAACCTTGTGGAATTATCTACTCTATCTTTTCCTTTCAAAAAAATATTTTAACCATCAAATGCATTTAATTCCCATCTTCCTTTTTTTATTCAACAGACCGTCAAGTACACACAAATTATCAAATGCTATTTTTGAAATGAAAGCTAAATCATGTCACTACTCTGTTCAAAACTCTCTAGTGACTTCTCATCTCACATAAGCTAAAATCCTTATAATGGCCATCAGGATTCAACATGACCTAGACTTCTGCTTCCTCTCTGACCTCATCTCCTTGCACTCTTCCCATGCCTCACTCTGCTCCAGTCATATTGGTCTCCCATGGGTTCCTCTAGCATGACAAGAATGCTCTTTTCTGTCTGGGATACCTTTCTACCAGAGAAATTAAATTGGCACAGCTTGCTCTCTCATTATTTTCATGTATTTTCACAAATGTCAACTTATTAGAGAGGTCTTTCCTTGATCACCTATCTGAAATCAAAACCTCATACTACCACCACCCACCACCACCCACCACCACCATCTACTACAAGTCCTGTCTATCTACCCCTTTCCCAGCTTCACTTTGTTGCAAAGTATTTATTATCTTCTGACATGCCATATAGTTTATGTCTTCACTTTCTTCTTCCTCCATAAGACTATAAACTCTAGGCTGACAGTGTTTTGTCTTTTCTTGTTTGCTCATTACTGTACTTCCAGCACCTGAAACAATTCCTGGCATACATGAGGTATTCAACACATTATCTGTTTAATGACCAAAAACTGGCTTAATAAAACAATGCCTTCTCTCTGCTCTGCTTTGTACCAATATTCACTTTTCTAGTTTATAAAAGTGATTTATACCATTTACCCACATACATAACCTAAGCTTAATTGAAAGAATTCAAAATAACTTCATGACAACATTTAAAACCTGAACTTGGCTTTGATTTACTTTTAAAAACCAGTGTTATGCATGAGTAGGTTGAAACTAAAAAGATGGAAAGGATGTACATGCAAACATTAATTTTTTTTTTTAAGATTTTATTTATCAGAGGGAGAGAGAGGGAGAGAGCGAGCACAGGCAGACAGAATGGCAGGCAGAGGCAGAGGGAGAAGCAGGCTCCCTGCTGAGCAAGGAGCCCGATGTGGGACTCAATCCCAGGATGCTGGGATCATGACCTGAGCCGAAGGCAGCTGCTTAACCAACTGAGCCACCCAGGCGTCCCGCAAACATTAATTTTTTAAAAAGCAGGAATAGCTATACTAACATCAGATAAAGGAGACTTCAAAGCAAGAAAACTATTAGAGACAAACAAGGACACTACATAATAATAAAAAGATTACTCCATCAGAAAGATACAATCCTAAATGTAAATACATGAAACTAGAAAATCTTAAAATACATCAAGCAAAAACTAATAGAACTGAATGAATAAACAGATCAATCCACAATTATAGTTGGGAACTTCAGTACCCCACTGCCAGTAACTGAGAGCACTATGAGATAGAAAATCAGGAAGGTAGAGAAGAATTGAACAAATAATCAACTCTCAGGATATAATCTACATACATAGATCACTCCATACAAAAACAGCACATTCTTTTCAAGAGCCCATGGAATAGTCAACACACTGTATCTCGGGCATCTAAACCGATAAGGAAGAAGAAGTAAACCTCTGAGTACCCGCATATGACATGATACTATCTAGAGAAAACCCTAAAGACTCCACCGAAAAACTACTAAAACTGATAAATGAATTCAGTGAAGTCACAGAATACAAAAACAATGTACAGATATCTGTTGCATTACTACACACTAATAATGAAGCAGCAGAAAGTGAAATTAAGGAAACAGTCTCTTTTACAACTGCAACAAAAACAATAAAAAATCAAGGAATAAACTTAACAAAGAAGCAAAAGACCTGTATTCTGAAAACTATATAACAATGATAAGAGAAATTCAAGATGATGCAAAGAAATGCAAAGACATGCCATGTTCAAGGGTTGAAAGAACAAATACTGTCAAAATGTCTATACAACCCAAAGCAATCTACACATTTAATGCAACCCCTATCAAAACACCAGCAGCATTTTTCACAGAAATATAACAATCTTAAAATGTGTATGGGTCCACAAAAGATTCTAAAGAGCCAAAACAATCTTGAAAAACAAAAGCAAAACTAGAGGTATCACAATTAGAGATCTAAAGTTATATTACAAAGCAGTAGTAATTAAAACAGTATGGTACTGACATAAAATAGACAAAAAGATTAGGGCACCTAAATGGCTGGGTTCATTAAATGTCCACATCTTGATTTCAGCTTAGGTCATGATCTCAGGGTTGTGAGATTGAGCCCCAAGTCCAGCTCCACACTCAGTGGGGAATCTTCTTGGCCCTCTCCCTCCCCCACTTGAACACACACTCTCACTCTGCCCCTCCTCCAACATGCAAGCAAATGTGTGCACACTCTCTCTCACTCTCTCCCCCCTCACTCTCTCTCGCTCTCAAATAAATAAAATCTTTTAAAAAATAGACACAAATATCAATGGGATTGAATATAAAACTCAGAAATAAACCCACAATTATATTGTCAATTAATCTTCAACAAAGCAGCAAAGAATATACAATGGGAAAAAGTCTCTTCAACAAATAATGTTGGGAAAACTGGATAGCTATATGCAAAAGAATGGACCACTTTCTTTCATCATAAACAAAAATAAATTCAATGGATTATACACCTACATGTGAGGCCTGAAACCATAAAAATCCTTGAAGAGAGCGCAGGCAGTAATGTCTCTGACACTGGCTGTAGCAACATTTTTCTAGATATGTCTCCAGAGGCAAGGGAAATGAAACCAAAAATAAACTACTGGGACTACTTAAAAAATAAAAAGTTTCTACACAGAGAAGGACAAAATCAACAAAACTAAACCTACTGAATGGGAGAAGATATTTGTAAATGATACATCTGATAAAGGGTTAGTGTCAAAAATATATAAAGAACTTATCAACTCAACACACAAAAAACAAATAATGCAATTTAAAAATGGGCAGAAGAGGGGCACCTGGGTGGCTCAGTGGGTTAAAGCCTCTGCCTTCGGCTCAGGTCATGATCCCAGAGTCCTAGGATCAAGCCCCGCATCGGGCTCTCTGCTCAGCAAGGAGCCTGCTTCCTCCTCTCTCTGATTGCTTCTATGCGTACTTGTGATCTCTGTCTTTCAAATAAATAAATAAAATCTTAAAAAAAAAAATGGGCAGAAGACATGAACAGACATTTCTCCAAAGAAGATCTAGAGACGGTCAACAGATATGTGAAAAAGATGTTCAACATCCCAATATCAAGAAATGCATATCAAAAGTACAATGAGATTATAATCTCACACTTCTCAAAATGGTTAAAATCAAAAACACAAGAAACCACTAGTATTGGTAAGGATGTAGAGAAAAATGAACCTCTTGCACTGCTGGTGGGAATGCAAACTGGTACAGCCACTCTGGAAAATAGTATGGAGGTTCCTCAAAAAATTAAAACTAAAACTACTTTATGATTCAGATATCACATTATTACATATTTACCCCCAAAATACAAAAACACTAATTCAAAGGGACACATGCACATCTCTGTTTACAGCAGCATTATTTACAATAGCCAAATTATGGAAACAGCTCACATGACCATCAACTGATTAACGGATAAAGAAGATGCAGGGGTGTGGGTGTATGTGTGTGTGTGCGCGCAAGCGCACGCACACATGCAACATGGAATATTATTCAGTCATAAAAAGGAATGAAATCTTGCCATTTGCAAGAATATGAACAGAACTAGAGAATACAGTGCAAAGCAAAATCAGTCAGGCAGAGAAAGACAAATACCATATAATCTCAATCATACCTGGAATTTAAGAAACAAAACAAATGAGCAAAGGAAAAAAAGAGACAGAGAGAGAGAGAGAGAAAACAAAAAAGAGACTTTTAACTATGAAGAAAAAACTGATGGTTACCAGAGAGGAAATGGATGGGGGTATGGGTGAAATAGGTGATAGGGAGTACATTTATCATGAATAAATAAATAAATAAATAAATAAATAAATAAATAAATAAAAAGGGCCCTTGGAATGGTCACCAATGTAGACGATATTTTGGGTCATGAAACAAACTTCAAAAAATTTTTAAAAATTGAAATCATACAAAGTATACTCCATCATAATGTAATGAAACTAAAAATGAACAAGAGACAACAGGAAAATCTATAATCAAGCAACATACTTATAAATAATCCACATACCGAACAGGAAGTCTTAAAGGAAATAAACAAAAATACAAATAACTGAATGTAAATATACCATACCAAAATGTATGTAGTGGGGGATAATGCCCCAAACCTCACATCTGAGCTGCACATAATTACTTCCTTCCAAAGATTACAGCAAAGGCAGAAAAGAAAGGGCAACTTCATGTCGAGAAACCTGGCAAACACTACCTATGTCATGTGATCAAATTGAACATCAGTGATAAGTCACACTGAACACATACACCCTTGACGAGATATGATGAAATGGCACTTTACCTCTGTGGTCTTCCTGCCAAGACCCATCAACCCTATTTTGAACGTTTGAAAAAATGGAAAAAAAAAAAAAATCAGACAAATCCCAGTTGAGGGATACCACAAAATATTTCACCAGCACTCCTCAAAACTGTCAAAGTCTAGTGGAGCCTAAAAGAGACATGATGAATGAATGTAATATGATATCCAGAATCAGATTCTGGAACAGAAAAAAAAAATGCTACATAAAAACTAAGGAAAAATAAAATGTGTACTCTGTAACAATATATCAATATTGGTTTATTGTTTGTTACAAACATATCATATCAGAATAAAAATTTAAATTTGAAATTTAACACCCCCTTCCCCTGCCAAATGGGGACCTAAGCCTAGGCAAAGAATTCTTTGACTTGGCACTAAAAGCATCATCCATTAAAAGCAAAATTGGATAAACATATCCTCATCAGAATTTAAAACATTTGCTCTATGAAAGATTCTATTCAGAGAATGATAAGACTGGGGAAAATATCTGAAAATCATATATCTAACCCCGTATCCCACAACTGAATAGTAGACAAGCAAACCACCCAATCAGAAAATGGGCAAAATCATAATGAGACATTTCACCAAAGAGGATGTAGAGGTGACAAATAAACACAAGAAAAGATGTTCAACTTCAATACCAAAATGAAATGTAAACTATACCCATCATGTACTATCACAACATACCTATCGAAATGGATAAAAGAAAAAAATAGTGATAAGATCAAATGCTGGTGAAGATGAAGAACAACTGGATACATAGCTGGTAGAAATACAAAATGGGAGAGGCACTTCAGAAAAAAGTTTTGCAATTTCTTATAAAACTGAACATGCACTTACCTATCTCTCGAACATCCAACTCTGATAAATGAAAACTTCATAAAAAACATAAACATGAATGTTCATAGCAGATTTATTTGTAATAGACCCAAAGAGAAAACAACTCAAATGTCCTTCAATAGGTGAATGGGTAGATTGTGAGCCACATTCACAAGATGAAATACCACTAAGCAATAAAAAAAATACTATTAATACACACCAGAAAATTATTCTGCTGAGTAAAAAAATCCAATCTTAAAAGGTAATATACTATCATTTCATTCATATAACAACCTTGAAAATAACAAAATGATAATGGCTGCAGCCTAAAAGAGGGTATTATGAGGGATTCTAAGATGACGAACAGTTCCATATTTTTACCGTGATGATGTTTACACATGTGCTAAAACTTGATTGAACTAAATACACATACACATAAATGCATATTATATTTATGAAGTCTAGATACATTTGGTGGCTTTGTCGTTATCACAACTGTAATAACTGCTCTATTGTTATACAAGATGTTACAAAGAGAGAAAATTGAAGGCTTCAAGGAATCTCTTACTTCTGTTTCTTGTGGCTGTATTTGAATCTGTAATTCTCTGAAATAGAAAGCTTAATTTAGAAAGCCAAATTAGGGGCCCCTGGGTGCCTCAATCAGTTAAGCATCTGTCTTCTGCTCAGATCATGATCTCGGGGTCCTAGGTTCGAGCCAGAGACCCATAGTGGGCTCTCTGATCAGTAGGAAGACTGCTTCCCCCTCTCCCTCTGCCTGCTGCTCCCCCTGCTTGTGCATGCTTGCTCACTCGCTCTCTCTCTCTCTCTCTGTGTCAAATAAATAAATAAAATCTTTAAAAACAAATAATAAATAAATAAATAAAAATCCAATATAATGAAATTGGCAGATATTTAAAGGATTATTAGCTTCTTTCATAATGAATCAGTGTTAAGGATTGAATAAGAGCTTAACACAGTGACTGGCACAAAGTAACCAATCAATATTAGCAAGTTCTATCACTATTATTTGAAAAGACTTAAGAGAAATAGGCATTACTTAAACAGGTTTTGAAAGGACTTTTTAATTGCACTGATTTTCTTGTTTTTAATTCTTAACAAAACAAAATCATTAAGATGTTTAATGCTTGTGAATGATACCCAAGTATCAAAGGATAAACTGGATATAAAAAAATTTTTTTTAAATTACCATCTAAACATAATTACCCCAAGTTTCCTTTTTTTTTTTTTTAAGATTTTATTTATTTTACAGAGAGAGATCACAAGTAGAGAGGCAGGCAGAGAGAGAGAGAGGGAAGCAGGCTCCCCGCTGAGCAGAGAGCCCCATGTGGGACTCGACGATCCCAGGACCCTGAAATCATGACCTGAGCCAAAGACAGAGGCTTAACCCACTGAGCCACCCAGGCACCCCCAAGTTTCCTTAAATTAACATGTTCTACTTTGAAAATCACAAGTAAGTCCTAACCAGATTACATGGTAATCTGGTGGCCAACCAACATATTAATAAACTGCCTGGGTGTTACAGAATCATAAAAAGATCATTAGAAGTAAGTGGTTTAACAATGCTGTTTTAAACTTTTTCAGTAACAGTAAATACTTTCTTGTCTTACGCTTTCTTATTGAGTTAGAATAAATTAGTTCTTTGGCCAAAACTATGTAACCTTGTTTATGTTTTCTGAGGCTAGGATGCTAATTTGGACTGATCTTAGAAGCAACTATGTAAGCAGATGCATCTGAATAGTTTAGAGCATTTTAATATCCTAAAGCATTTATCCCATATCTAGTCCAATAACAATGCATAAAGCTGCTGGACAGTGAAGGGGTCATCTGTATTATCTTCCCACATAATGCGGTGAAGGTACTCGGCCTCATCCAAATTCAAAAGGCCCCCTTAGAAGACACCCAAATCCCAATTCCTTGTAATCTGTACACTATTCAATATTATAATAAGGACTACAGGGCTCTATCTACCTAATTTTTCAGGTACTTATTATGTGTCAAAATAAAAATTTTTTTTTTGCTTTTTATTTATTTATTTGTCAGAGAGAGCATATGAGTACAAGCAAGGGGAGTGGCAGGCAGAGGGAGAAGAAGGTTCCCTGCTGAGCGGAGATCCCAATGCAGAACTCAAACCCAGTATTCTGGGATCATGACCTGATCTGAAGGCAGATGCTTAATCGACTGAGCAACCCAGGTGTCTCTGTGTCAAAGTTTTAAAGAAAGACAGTTATCACCTACTCCTGTAAGATAAATGTATATCCTAGCCAGCAAAATAGAGTAGATTTACTTTTGAAGACTTCTTATTTTCAGTGTTTAATTTTACACAATAAGGAAAATGCTCTTTCAAAGTCCTGTTACTAAGAGGCTAGAAGTGTACTAATAGATTAATGAGCTCATGTAACTGAAAGTATGACATTTAGAGCTGTGAAGGGGGGGAGGGGTGCTAAGTTCAGCTCTGAAGTATGTTTACAGACCAAATTTGTTTATCAACACTTAGGGTATTAAAATCATTTCTGACTTCTGATATTTTAGGAGACAATCTTCATTCTAGTTAAGCTGGGGAAAAGCTGGCTTCTACAGTGTTTCATTCCACACCTATTACAGTAGAATTTATGGAAGTAGTGTCATGGGAAAATAAATTTTTAACAAGATACCTGGGTGTTTCTATGCATGGTTAAGATTAAGAACAGCTGCTCTCTTATAAGTTATCACTTAATGCAGAAGCAAGACACTTTGTAATAATTTTTTATTATTATTATTATTATTATTATTATTATCCCTTGCCAAACAAGGGATCTCTCCATTTTTCCTAGAGTGGAAGAACTTAGAGATTGACAAAATACATTAGGAGGGGTAAATACAAACTGCATCAACATCACAAATAAAGTTATGAGCATCTCCTGAAACACCCCTTGTTACCAAAGGCCCATTTACATCAAGGCTCTCCACAAGAGAGCCAGGAGGGATCTGCAGACATGATCACAGCTGCGCCTTGATGGAAGTCTTCCTAGTTAGCAACAAAGCCAACTGTACCACCCTACAGCATTTGTGCCAACAGAAGCAGGCTGTCTGAGCCACTGGCTCCAATTAGTTGTTGTTGTCTAATTAGCTTGCATACCAAAGGAAAACACTGAGGAAATTCAACAATCTCTCATCAAAGCCTAATATTTAAATTCCTTGCATCAATTCATCTAAAGCCATTTGGCAGTGAATCTGCCCTTTTGCCCGCCTACATACCAATTTTCTGCCTACTATACTGTCTCCTACTTTGGCAAAATATAAGTACTGCATTTGCTTTTAATGGTTTTTAACAAATGCAAAGCAAACTACAAAGAGAAAATAAGCAATTTCACCCCCCCAAAGTAAGTGGTAAAATATATCCACCATTTATTCAATGAACATTTCTTGATGCCCAGTCTGAGGAGCCATATTCATGTTAATAGCCCCATAAATAGTTGTCTACTTGGTCTGACTTTTCAATATAATATTGAAATTTTTACTTTTAACTATAACTAGAATTTCCTATTATCAGATATAAAATTCATATATCTATGAATTCCTACCTTAATTTTCATATCATTAAACACTAAAATGTTAATCAAAAGTTATGATTTTGTTATTTCTCAAGAGAAACCAACATCTGCCATAGCAAATATGATGCTGGGATAAGAGGACAACAGCTAAGTATGAATGTCTTATTCAGTTTATAGAGCACATGTGCAAAAGACTGAGACCAAGACATGTTAGTTAAATGACAGGAGTCTATGCTGTAGACTCAAAGACACAAAGATAGAAGATACTTTTAGAAATTAATGAATCTGATCTTTTCGTTTCACAAATTATGAAATTTGCCTGTCAAAATTACTGGCATGCTTCATTTTTCTTTTTTATTGTACTAAATTATCTGAACTGTTATATTACTTTCTACATTAGATCTTTTCTTTAAAAAAAAAAAAACCACCTTATCTCCTCAATTGTATACTATAACCACTGTTCCATATTTATGGTAAGGAGTATGAGATGAGTTAATTATTATATGTAGAAATCATTGAAAATAACAGATGTGCATATTCTATAATCCTACACTAAGATTAAAAGAAATATGGAATGGCATTTCATGAAATCAGAATCTGAAACACTTTATCTTCACAAGCTCCCAGACCACACCAACTCCTAATTTGCACACATAAGTTTTATGTAAACTGGGGCGCCTGGGTGGCTCAGCTGGTTAACCATCTACCTTCAGCTCAGGTCACGATCTGGGGATCCTGGGATCGGGCTCCATGTTGAGCTCTCTGCTCAGCAGGGAGTCTGTTTCTCCCTTTCCACCTCCCCACGTCCCCAACTTTTCTTTCTCTCTCTCTCAAATGAATAAAAAATATCTTTTCAAAAAAAGTTTTATCTGAACCTTACAGTGTTTACAGACCTGTATAAGATCTCTTTGGTCTATAAAATTTTTGTAGTCTTCCCAGGGTTGATGCAATGAAACAAAGCTAACGTTTGGCTTATTTCAACAGAACATATCCTCTTAATTAGGTCCTTGCTCGTTTTCCAAGACTTCGGTAAGACTGACTCTACGTGTAGCATGTTCCCCAACCTACCATCCCACCTGATGCACACCCAACAATTATATAAAATGTTGCTTGCTCAAGTATTCTCTAGTGATCGTTTTTCTGGTATGTGTGGCCAAGGCACAATAAGCATTTTACTAGGCACTCATATTTGTCCTGCCAAGAGGAAAAAAGTAGGAGAATAAATAATCTTCATTGTCTGAAAGCAAAGAAAAAACAATTCCAGAATGACTTCCTGACTGACACTCTCCAATACTAATCGCAACCACAAATAAACCTGGCTAGAAGTACAAGCAATCTCATCTGCATTGGCCTTTTCAAGCATTTCTCCCCGAAATAAGGATACTTAAAGAGTTTCTCATTAGTGAAATGGAATGAACAACAGTGGGAGGAAAACAGTCGTAGTAGATTAGGTTTTGTATTGCAAGTTAAATGTAAAGTGTTATTTTGAGACTTCTAGAAAATATCTGATGCCCAAAACTATATACAACCTCCAACTGGTTTTTAGAAGACAGTGGACATTAATTACAACTTTTCTCTTGCTTAATAATCAATATTTGTGGTAAGATTAAGTCATTTAGAAAAATCAACGGAGGAAAAAAAACTTAAATATTCCTCTTTAACCTAAGCAATTTAAAAACATAAAAATATCAGCAGCTGTTTAAAGGCATAGTCTCAAAAAAGAAAACTAAAACAGAAAAAGCGCTGAAATCTGTGTCCTTCTCTAGTTTTATTACAGTTTACAAAAAGTAACTATGAGACAGGAAATTCTTACTTTTACACTTGGGAATTCCCAAGAGTCAAATGGCAGTCCCTTGCCACCTAAACATGAGTTAAGAAAAATTGTCTAATTTATTTTTTCTTTCCCAACTTAAATCAATTCTCCCCTCTTTTAAATTTCCATAATGCTTTAGATGAAGTAGCCTAATGCTTAAAGTCAGCCTGATATTTATATAGTTGTTCACTGTATGACCATATAATTTGTCATCCAAACCAGGACACTTTAAAATAAAAGGGGATTCTACTAATAATTATGCCACAATGAGAGACAGAAAACAAGACATATGGGCTCTCTAGTTATTCTCATCATTCTTTCTCCTCTATAGGACTCAAAGCTCAATGATCGGGAGGAAACTGGAAATTCATTATTATACTTACCAGAATAGCACATTATCTTGCACAAACTAAGCATTTGGGTCTTACATGTTGGAAAATAAAACTCAAGAGGGCTTTCACTTCTGGTTTGGGAAGCACAAATAAGTGTAACATTCAGATACCTTCAGATGAAAGTTAGGTCTATTGTTTGGGACTTAAAAATCCAAGAAAAAAAAGAGAATGGAAATTACTTGGACTATCCTGTTAAATATATTTTAATGTTCTCTGTATAATATTAAAGAATCTAAATATGTTCAAATTCTAACAGTAAAATCTTAGTAAGTACCACTATTAAAAAAAAAGTTTCTGAAAATATAGTATACTCCCAATAGCTGAATAATCTAGAGCATTTATCTATTTCCTCAAGCCCAGATTCGTATATAAATTGTAGAAAGAGTATACAAGCTGAATATTTTTATTTGCTTTTTACTATATATTTTTTGTTTTCCAATATATTATTTCATGCATATTATTTACAAAATACACATTTTATTATTAAATAAAAATTCTTGTCCCAAGGAAAAGAAAAGAAAGGATAGTGCTATTGTATAACTAATTCAATTGAGTAAAAGTATTCTGATATTTGTATTCTCAGTGAAAAAAATGACTATGTGCCTAGCTGACTCAAAACTGCTAGTTTGCCTGATACTAAATAGGGACCTATCCTGCTCTGTTTCACATTAACTTGTATCAGCAGATCTATTTTTTATTAGGACTAGTTCTGACTGGTGACAGAGGCAATTGATGTTGCTAAAACATTTATAGTTTCATTTCAATTCCACCTGGGTTTGCTGAATAGACATAAAACCACAGTCTTTATCGTATGTGCCATTTCTTGTAATTCACAACTGAGCCCAATTCCACTATTCATTATATAACACAAAGCTTAACAAAACAGAATATCATAGATAAAGAAAATAATTGGAATCCATTTAGGTTATTTTTCTTTTTAATCCTTTTCCCAAACTAAAGCTGTGAAAAAATCTTAAGGAAACATTTCTTAACTACTTTTCTTTCCAGCAATTTTAGTAAATTGCAGACAAGTCGTCATTATCAGTGATCATGGGAGGCAGAAATAATAGAGATAACTATTTTCATTCTTCTTCACACCTAACATGCAAAGAATCTACTAACAAACAACAGAAGTGAAGGATGTAAATTTCATCTCCTATTCCACTTTATGGTATTACTGCTAATCAGCAGTGAAATGGTCAGAAGAGGCCACCAGAAGGAGAGGAGAAAAGCACAGAAAACACACTACCTGGTTAATCAGACCCTATCCAGTTTTTCTAGATATATCCACCTTTTAAACTCCCTTCCTAATTTAGAAGGAAGTTTAGTCTTTTTTCCAAATTCACTTAGGGGTCAGTCAGGAGTTGGGCCAAGATATTTGTTTTTAAACAAATATAGACAAATATGATAGACCTCAAGCAACAAAATTTCATTTTTATAAAAAATCAAATATACTGAGCCAGATTTTGTTTTTAATGAAATCACAGATTCAACTAATAAAACATTTCAATTAAACTATTCTATCCAGATCCCAAACAACTGTAAGTGATGAAGTGGAACAGAAATAAAATGCCCAAGTACCAAATGAAGACTCCAGCAAAAACCAGCAAAACATCATGTAGTAAGTAGTCAAAACATTTAACATCGCACAGTTACTCCAGGATCAGAGAGTACATACTAGTTGGCTTATACAGCTTACAAACATATCAACAATGTAGCATTCATTCATCCACTTGTGTTTTTTATTTTTGGATAAGCATCATTTTTAAAAATTTAATTTAATTTTTTCACATCCACTTATTTTTAAAGTATTTACTGACCTTCAATCGGGTTCATTCAAGGCCCTGGAAAAGTGAAAAGGTATATCACAATTTTTGTTCTCAAGAAGCTCAATCATGAAAGGAGAACCCTCCTACACTATTGGTGGGAATGCAAGCTGGTGCAACCAAACCACTCTGGAAAACAGCATGGAGGTTCCTCAAAAAGTTGAAAATAGAGCTACCCTACGACCCAGCAATTACACTACTGGGTATTTACCCTAAAGATACAAACGTGGTGATCCGAAGGGGCACGTGCACCCGAATGTTTATAGAAGCAATGTCCACAATAGCCAAACTATGGAAAGAACCTAGATGTCCATCAAGAGATTAATAGATAAAGAAGATGTGGTATGTGTGTGTGTATATATATATACACACACAATGAAATACTATGCAGCCATCGAAAGAAATGAAATTTTGCCATTTGTGACGACGTGGATGGAACTAGAAGGTATTATTCTTAGCGAAATAAGTCAATGGGGAAAGATAACAATCATATGATCTCCCTCATATGAGGAAGTAGAGATGCAATGTGGGGGGCTTGGGGGGGGGTAGGAAAAGAATAAATGAAACAAGATGTGATCGGGAGGGAGACAAACCATAAGAGACTCTTAATCTCACAAAACAGAGGGTGACTGGGGGAGGGGGGTAGGGAGAGGGTAGTGGAGTTATGGACATTGGGGAGGGTATGTGCTATGGTGAGTGCTGTGAAGTATGTAAACCTGGTGATTCACAGACCTGTATCCCTGGGGCTAATAACACATTATATGTTTATTAAAAAATTTAAAAATTAAAAAAAAAAAAGAAGCTCAATCATGTTATGTGTACCAAGTGAGGCAATACAAAAGTGCTATAAAGACAGAATGGAGGAGGGGTGCTCAATCATGTTACATATACCAAGTGAGGCGCTCAAACATGTTATGTGTACAAAGTAAGGCAGTACAAAAGTACTATAAAAACAGGATGGAGGAGGGGCACCTGGATGGCTCAGTCAGTTAAGGTCTGCCTTGGGCTCAGGTCACGATCTCAGGGTCCTGGGATCAAACCCAATGTAGAGCACCCTGTTCAGCAGAGAGCCTGCTTCTCCCTCTCCCTCTGCTTGTACGCTTTCTCTCTCTCTCTCTCTGTCAAATAAATAAATAAATAAACAAACAAACAAATAGAAGAAAGGAGGGAAGGAAAAAAGGATTCCTGTCCTCTCAGAAGAAAAGTCTGGCTTCCTGGAGAAGGTGACATTTGAGCTAAAACTAAGAGGAAGATAAGAGTTTGCTAAAAGGGAGAAGAGAGGAATGCTGGCATTTGGAGTTTAACTTACATTCCTTACATTTGTGATAGCTTTGGAGTCATGCCAAATGACACAAATTATTCCTCTTAAATTTTTTAAACTAAAAATCATCAAGACATCTGCATTCCCTGGAAGAAATAAGATAGTAATAGTTACTACCATTCTTACTGGTGACGTGCAAAGAAATGGGTAAATATAGGTATAAATTATTAAGGTCATAAAATTTAGGCCAATTATTTAAATTCTAAACCTCAGTTTCTCCATCTGTAAAATGGAAATAATAAAAGTTGTCTAACCTACGTTCATAAGGATGCTCTGAGGCTCAAATGTAATATATAGAAAGCTTATTTTACTATACGACAATAAAGAAGCAAATCATAAAACCTAATTAATTTTGATTTTGATTTCTGAGACTCATGATTTCGAAATATTTAAGTGAGGTATTCAGATAAGATTTTATGTATTTATATTAATACTAACTACTGATAGTTACTTTAGCTTTACTGAAACTTAAATGTTGAAAAAGGAGAAGAAATGCTTCCTACTAGAAAAAAACACAAAATTCTCAAGTCTCTATGGCTTAGTTAAGCCTAAATGAAGTTACTTGATATAAATGCCAAATTAATCCTAAACAAAATAATTATTACAATATTAAATTATAGGGGGAAATACATGGTATTTCTAAAGCTTTCTGAAAAAAGGAGACTACACACATTGCTTCATGGATTTCTGGAAGAGTTATCATTTTGTTCTTGCCTTTATAGCTATATATGTGTAATCTTAAATTCTAAGACTTAGAAAATTTTTTAATCTCTAAGGACTTCAATTCACCAAAATTGGTAGGGTGTGACTAAGTAAAACCTAAGATTCAGCCATCTCTAAAATTCTAATTAAAAACATTAGTGAACATATACAGAAAGGCAGTTAAAATCCTACAAAATAAGATACAAAATCTACAAGTTTTACACAAAACACTGAAAAGAATACTTTATGATCTCAGAGTGATTTCCCAGTCTAAAAAGCAATATTCTGGTCTGAGAAAATAACAGATTATAACAACGCCTAGTTCTACCAATCTCTAATTGTAGAACTTAGCTTAGTTAAAACTAATCACTACAAGCATGCTAACCCTACATAAATACATTTAGAGTTTTAAAAAAGCTTTCAAGATATCTTGCTGGCCCTTTCAACTAACTGAATAAGATTAAAAAAAAATTACAGCCCAGATGGTGACATTTGCATCAAATAAATACCTATGAAAGAGATGTGCTATAAGTTCATAATGAAAAATTCCAGCTTCCAAAAAAATGAAGACTTAGCTTACATAATTAGTCCATTAAATATTCTAAGAATAACTTTACTCATTGAAATGAGATTTTATTAACATTCTTCTCTAATCATTTATCTTTAATGTTTTCTTCTGTGTTTTGTGTGAGGTACAAAAGAGGGCTATTAAATCAAATGAGGAATAATTTTAATCACTTTAACAACAGGTTTTAAAACTTTTCAATACTTGAATTTGTTGAAAAATAACATCAGCACTAATGGAAATCATATTTCTATGGCCTAAATTCCTTAAAGAGTTACATGGCATTCCAATCATGCATCTGTCTCACCACCGTCCCCTCAAATATGGTGCTTTAAAAACCATTCAAGGGGTAAGACTTTCTAGAATGGCTATATAAGGAACTCAAAGAATTCCCTCACCATACCCCAACATTTATTGAACTTGCAAAAATTAAGAAAGAAAATAATTCACACTCTGGAAACGATCAATGGGCTTGCAACAAATTACAAAGCGTTATTAAATAAAATCTACAGACAGTGGGTAGCAACAGTAGGAGGCCAAGGCATTCCAGCTACAGCTTGCATGCAACAACCCTCACCCCCATCCCCAGCAACTCCGTGTTACAGAAGAGCTGTTCTAGTAGGGTCATCAGTAGAATAGCAGTTCATATCTCCCACAGATACCTAGAACTATTCCTAGAGAATATGACAGCTGGTAAACATCAGCAGATATCATTTCCCACAGCACTAAGCTGCAGAAGACCTACACAAAGAAGGTGGTAGCAGCGAGGAAGCACCCAGTTTGCTATTCCCAAATCCTATTACTAGAGCTGGGCTGGGGATAATCCATGGTAAGTGGCAGGATCACTTTCTAGCCTCTTCACAAGGCACCTTCTGCTCCACAGGGAAGAAGATACAGGTAAACAGTTAGCAAAGAGCAAGTTCTGCATCACCCTCAAGCTCCTGATCCACAGTACAAAAGTTAAGCCTAGAAGAGGTTCTAAATAAGCCTCAAAGACCAGAAGCATGCTATGTGGTGCAAGGAGCCAGACTTTGTATTATAATGTGGAGAAATTTATGCCCCACATTACTGAAAACAAATAAGCAATGAGCTGATGTTAAGGGTTGAATTATTTCCTCTAAAAAGTTTAAGTCCCAATCAACTCCCAACTGTGAATGTGACCTCATTTGGAAATAGGATACTTGCAGAGGTAATCAAGTTAAAGATAAGGTCATCAGAGTGGACCCTAATTCCAATATGATTGGTGTCCTTATTAGAAGAGAGAAATTTGGACACACACACACAGAGGAGAACACCATGTGAAGACACAGACACACATGAGAGAAGATGGCCATGTGAAGGTAGGAGACAGAGCTTGGAGTGATGCATTTAAAAGCCATGGAATGCCAATGATTGCTGGCAAACATGGAAACTAGCAAAGGCAGGAAGGATTTTCCCCCATGGGTTTCAGAAGGAGCACGGCCTGGCTGGTACCTTGATTTTGGACTTCTGGACTTCAGAACTAGAAGATAATAAACTTTATTTGTTTTAAGCCACCCAATTTGTGGAAATTTGTTATTGTAACCCTAGGAAACTAATCACAGCTAGGAATTAGTGAAGGCCAAACAGCTGGTTGTAATACTGACAGACACAGGACAGTCAGAAGCTTATCAGGAGATAGGGGGGTTGAGGATCAGTCAAAGAGAACACAGTTAAAACCACAATAATCCCTGGTAGTCCTGAACATTATACACATGTCCAAGGCTGTGCCTTCTGAGGAACAACTTGAAAAGGGCAATTTGTGCTAATAAGTCTCTGGCTGAACAAAGAACAAACATGTAACCTCTGTAAACACTGAGAACATTATGTCAAGCAAAAGACCTCAGTCACAAAAAACACGCTATATGATTGCATTTATATGAAATGTCCAAAAGACATTATATTCGTCTCTACAGTTGAAATGTAGATTAGTAGATGCTTAGGTCTGGAGATATGGGGAAATGGGGAATGACTGCTAATGAGTACAGAATTTCCTTTTGGTGTGATTGTTGCACAATTTAAAATATTCTAACTGAATTGTATAAAAATAAGGGAATTGCATAGTATGTGGATTATATCTTAATAAAACTGATATTAAAAAAAAAAAAAAACTATGGGGTGCCTGGGTGGCTCAGTGGGTTAAGCCTCTGCCTTTGGCTCAGGTTATGATCTCAGGGTCCTGGGATCAGCCCTACATAGGCCTCTCTGCTCAGCAGGGAGCCCACTTTCCCTAACCCCAACCCCCGTCTGCCTGACTCTGCCTACTTGTGATCTCCGCCAAATAAATAAATAAAATCTTAAAAAAAGAAAAAAAAACTTTCTAAAGCCTAAAACTTGCAAAATATTACAACAAAATAATATCTATAGAGGCATGAAGAACAGTGTGAGGCTATGACTGAAAACAGGTCAGACCAAAGAAGAGGACACCTTGAACCTAACCAATGGGCACAGGGGAAAGGGAACTAATGAAGGGAAACACTGAGTAGGTACAACAAGACTGGATGTGAGGAATTAAGGGGAGAAAGATGGCTAGGACAACTCTCAGGTTTCTGCACTGGTTACCTTTGTATTAGGCACTGTGTCAACCCAAGCAAAACCTGGCTTTCTCCTGGGAATGGTGCTTTCATATATGGCTGCTGCTAAGGCTGTGTGACAAATTCACTTAAAAAAAAAAAAAAAGAGTATTTACTTATTTGAGAGAGAATAAGCAGTAAAGGAACAAAAGCAGGGGGAATGGGAGAGGGAGAAGCAGCCCCCCATCAATACCCCCTGCTGCACTGCTGAGTAGGGAGCCCAATGCAGGGCTAGATCCCAGGACCGTGGGATCATGACCTGAGCAAAAGGCAGATGCTTAATGACTGAGCCACCCAGGTGCCCCCAAATTTGCTCCCTGAAAGAAGATTTACTCACTGGTTACAAACCACTAGGGCTGGCCAGATCCTGGAGATTTCAGCTAAGTTCCATAACCAGTTGCTGCCTTGATTCCAAAAGAGAAGGACAATTTGTTAAAAAGGGGAAGGATAGATTTTTTTGCCATAGGGTTGTTCTGAGAATTAAATGTGTTCATATACACAAAAGAGTTCAGAATAGTGTCTCGTACAGGGTCAGCACCATATAAGTGTTAGCTATAAAATGAAGAAAATTATAGTGTATTACCAAGGTCAACATACAAACATTTCTTATAAGATAAAGATTACAGCATTTAAGGAGACTGTGCTCACCTATAACTCATCTCAAGAAGAACACAGGTTTTAGCAGAGAACAGTCAGGCTCATTTCAGACCAAAGAGATGGTCAGGGCTTTGGCAAGTAAAGAGCAAAAAACAATAAGCCCAGCTCCTTCCTCTTTACTTTGGGAAGATGAAAAAGTTTATAAAATCAGGCTTTAATTAACTTTGGTTAACATGACCAATTTTATTATGATATAAATTTGGTATACAGTTTTAAATAAGAAGTCATGGTTTATAAATTCTTTACTCTCTGTAGAGTAACAGACTATCAACTTCTCTCCAATTAATGTTCACTGAGTTCTCAGAATTAGCACATACTCTCCTTTGTTATGAAAATATTTTTTAACAAGTGAAACATGTGAACAGATAAAATCTTAAAATAATACTCAAAACCATATAAAGAAAAATCAGTTTACAAGCAGATTGTTTATAAGCAGATCATTATTTACACAGATTTACTGGCAATTTTAACTCTTTCTTGTCTATAAATTTTAGAAAGTTTTTCTCTAACAAACACTTTCAAGTTAAAATCCACTAAGAATGTATTTTTTTAAATATGTATTAACTGAATAGTGACTTCAGTTAGAGCAGTTTTGATTTGGCTTCCATCTAGTAAATGGAAATTGGAGAGCTTCAACCAAAGGAAGAAATTAGTAAACATTCTCAATGTTTCTGAACTTGTTTTTTTGTGGGATTAAAAAATAAATGGGGAAATTTGCTTTAATAAAACCTCTATTGTTTCAATTATATCTAAGTTCTAAAAGTTCCTTTCCAAAGACATGATATGTCAGCATGGAAATGTTCTAGTCCAATACATTTATTTTCCCAGGTTAAGAAACTGAAGTCTAGAGAAAGTAAGCAACTTGACGAAGGCTGTACAAAGCAGCTACTGACAACCAAAGTCTTTCTGACTATACTAAAATTTCTCCATCTTTTCCTACCTACTCACTATAAAGAACTATATTCTTTCCTACTGAGAATCATACTACACAGTCTAATGAAAAATGACATCATCACTATCTTACCCTTACTAATGCTATACACTTAAAGTGCTTTCTCACTCATTGTGTCAACTGAGACCACCTTTCAATTTGAATCCTTCAACTTGTCCTCTCTGCCTCATCCAAAGGCATCTTGTGTCTCTCCTCTCCATTCTAATTCCAATAGCCTCTCCAAATGGAGCAAACGCGGTGACATCTTTTCCCTCTCCACATTTAGGTTTCTGATATTCTTTAGCGACAGTGTTTTATTTTTTAAACATAAAAAACAACTTTAGAAACACATATTGAGAACTTTTAATATTATCCACCTTTGGTTGAATCTCTCCAATTTTTGTGGGAAGGATTAATTAAGTAGGTCTTTTTTAAGAAAAAAAAAATAGGACAAGCTGGGAGCAGACTGCAGAACTTTAAATAGTTGAGAATATGAGGGGTTTTTTGTTTGTTTTTGTTTTGAAGTAACAAGGCAATGGAGAGAAGGGATACAATTAGAAATGGAACGAGATATGGAAACTGAAAAGGTGAGCCTGGTAAGCCTCTAGAAAACTGCTTGCAGTGTGGTGTTTAAAAGATGACTCAGCTTCAAATCAAGGTAACTGGCAGAAAAACTGTAACAATGACAAACAGGAAGGAAAGAGAGCTGGGTTGGGGATGTGGTTGGTGAGTCAGATTATAGATCTTTTCAATTTAAGAAAATGGTAGGACATCCAAGTCAAAAATGCCCTAGTTAGCAGTTGTCAAAGAGGCATGGCTTTTGCACATAATACTCTTAACAACATTTATCTCTTTGCATTTTGGTATTTACATTAGTAACTACAATCAATTATTAATGTAATACTACGTTATATAAGTATAATCTCAACTGATCTAAGAAACTGCATACCTAGAAATATGAAATGTTTTACTCTAGAAATTTTTAAAAGATGGTCACAAATTCTTTGACACCCCACCTTTCAAAAAGTAGAGTCTAATTCCTGATGAATGTGGGTCAGACCTAGTTATTTCTGATAAAAAAGAATGGGATAGAACTGATGCTATATGACTTTTGAAGGATTATTTTTAGATAGGTTCTATGTCTTCCCTTCACCTTGCCCTACCTTCTCTTGAATACTTGTGCTAGTATTCAAGAGAAAGCCACCCACCTTGTCTTGAGGGCACTCAAGCAACCTGTGGAGGTACCCACATGTGGAAATAATGATGCCTCCTACCAACAATCAGTGCCAACATGGCTGGCACATGACTGAGCCACCTTGAAAGTAGATCCTCAAGCCCCAGACAAACCTTCAGATGACTATAGATTGTTGTTCAGTAGTCACCCTGATAGCAGCCTTATGAGAGACCCTCTACCTAGCCAGAACAGCCTGGGAAGGCTGCACCCACACTCCTGAGAAATGAGATAACAAATGTTTAAGTCACTACATTTTGGGGTAGTTTGTTATGCAGCAGTAAGCAACTGATATATTATTTCACCATTATAACTCTAGCACCTAGTATAGTACTGATGACATAGAATGAATCGAGATATAGAATGAATCGAGCTATTTGAAATAATACCTTAGCTATTATAACTGTGTTCATTTTCCTGAGCTCTTCTTGTGATCTAACCAAATCATAGCAAATTGAAAGCTTACTAGATGTCATGTGTCCAACAAGAATTGCTGTCCTAAAATGATAAAAATTCAACTTAAAAAAATTCAAGGTACAGTTTAAAATTTTATGGTTATCAATGATAGCAAACCTATTTTCATTACATTAACATTTACTAGTATAAAAACAATATCCTCTTTGCATAAAATCATCTTCTAATTTTATTGTTAATTCAATTGAACAAAATATAGCACCACAGTGGAATCTTCACACTGAAGGATGATCACAGTAATAATAAACCACAGGAAAATGATGGAAAAATTAACATCTGTCATCCTAAAGAAAGAAAAACTGGGAAGCAGTCTTACAAGGGAAAGAAACGAGTATCTAAATTACTGGCATTGATCTAGGTACTGTACATATTTCATCTCATTTAATCCTTACAACAATCTCTAAAACAAAAGTATTATTTCCATTTTGTCCTTCTTAAGTAAACACAGCTAAGAGTAATGCTAGGTATACCTGATTTCAAAATCTGCAAACAGGGGCACCTCGGTGGCTTAATCACCTTCAACTCAGGTCATGATTCTGGATTCCTGGGATCAAGCCCCACGTCAGGCTCCCTTCTCAGGGGGGAGTCTACTTCTCCATCTCACTGTGCCACTTCCCCCTTGTGTTCTCTCTCAAATAAATAAATAAAATCTTTTAATAAAAATCTGCAAAGATTCCACTATTCATCTCAAGGGCACTTGTTTAAGTATTTTGGGGAGTTTATAAAATCTCAAGGCTAACATTCTTAAAACTCATTTTCCTAAAGGGGCTACTTGATCAGCAGGTCAGGAGAAAAGTACATATATGGAAAATTAAGATATTTAAAACCAAACTAATTCTGTGCTCCTATAAATCTTTCCCAATTGTAAATTACTACTCAAGTTGTAAAGCATTAAAATGTCCACCTCCTTTTAATTTACTTAATAAAAACTACCTAATACATTAAAGTAAATGTGTTTTTAAAAGTAATTCATAACTTAAATTTAAAATCCTATAAACTTTTAACAAAAATAGTATGTGATAATTCATAAATAACATTATTGAAATCATATGATTATTTTATGGTATCTACACAATCTAAATGTATGATCACTAAACAATTTTTTAAACTATTATGTTAACTTTAGTACTTACTTGCTGTACTCAACTTCTGGTCTGAAATAAAAACAGTATAGATGCTTTCACTTAAATAACCAATTATGCAAAAATGGAAACAAATACATTGACAGCTGTTCCCTTTCAAAGCCCTACTAAAATGACTACAAAAATTGTAAAAGTGTAAGAAAAAATACATCAGTGTAAGGTAAAGAGAGAAGAGGTAAAATAATACATTTTGAGAGCTGGAAAGCACAAAAACAAGTAATAATGATTTAGCAGATTCAAGATACTGGCCCATAAATAAATTTATAAGTGTTGGAGGATTACTGGACATAAAGAGTCAAAAAAAAAAAAAGCAACTTAAAGAAAGACCACACAGAAGAAAAAATTAACTTATTAACATACTCAAAGAGATAGTCACAACTATAAACCTGTAACTATACTACTTAAAAAAAAAAAATCGTAAAATGGGGCACCTGGGTGGCTCAGTTGGCTGTGTCTGCCTTCACCTCAGGTCATGATCTCAGAGTCCTGGGATAGAGCCCAACATTGGGCTCCCTGCTCAGCGGGGAGTTGCTTCTTTCTTTCCCTATGGCCCTCTCCCTACCCATGCTCATGCTCTCTCTCTCTCTCTCTCTCAAATAAAATCTTTTTTAAAAATGTACAAAATGGAAAGAGGGCAGTAGAAGAGTATATCTTATTTACAAAGCATATTTTAATCAAATAAGGGCAGCATCTTAACAAGAAATATCTCCAAATTAGCGTACTCCTTTTTAAAATTTCTTGGAATTATAAAGAATATAGTATTCCAGATGTCTGTTTCTCTGCTGCTTTTCTTGCATTATAAAGTCTATAAAATGTCTCTATTAAACAAAAGGATTCTTAAAAATATATTAAGGAAATATGTCAATCTTCCTTAGTTAAGTTAATTGGTAAAGATTTGCTTGATTTACATGCTGAATTAACATTTAGTAACAGAATTTAGTTTTTAAATATCTAAAAATGATCACAAACATTTTTCTGGATTGATAGGAAAATACTCAAAACTCTCCCACATTACCCCCTAAACATTTGAAGAAGGTTCTAAAATCTGTGTCCATGGTTCAATAGTGGTTCTTGCTCTGTAGGTACCCACTGGTTCATTTGCTTGTCATTCCAGATAGAATGATGGTACTATAAAAGAAAGCCAACTGAGAGTACCAAAGTGAATAAAATGTGTATGTGACTGGCCATAAATAATAAATCGGTGTTATTACACAATAGCTATATTTGCAGTATAAACAAAATGATGACTTATCCATCTCTTTGATTTGTTTTGATTGAAATCTTACTGCTGTCTATAATCTGAACCAGAACATTTTATTCTTTTTTAATAGATACAATTATTTAGCATTCATATACCACTCATTTCTGAAAATACAATGAATACATATCCTTTGAGAGCAGAAGAATGGATACTGAACTAACATTGCACTTTAGGTCTAATACACAACTAAAATACTGTTAGTGAGTTTTAGGTAAAGGATTATGTTTCTTTCAATGGAGGTCTGCTTCAGTTCTTAGATATACTTCTCTGAATTATAGCAATGTCAGCTGTCAAGGGAATTCAGGCATAGACAGGTCAAATGACTTGCTCGGGATAACAAAACAATTAGATTTTTAATTAGATTTGGGCAACCAAGTGGTTAACCCTCAGTCACTATTACAAAATGAAAAGATCCTTCAAAACTCAGTTTATTTTAGGCAACCCATGGAATGGGAGAAGATATTTGCAAATGACAGTACAGACAAAAGGTTGATATCCAGGATCTATAAAGAACTCCTCAAACTCAACACACACAAAACAGACAATCATATCAAAAATGGGCAGAAGATACGAACAGACACTTCCCCAATGAAAACATACAAATGGCTATCAGACACATGAAAAAATGTTCATCATCACTAGCCATCAGGGAGATTCAAATTAAAACCACATTGAGATACCACCTTACACCAGTTAGAATGGCCAAAATTAGCAAGACAGGAAACAGCATGTGTTGGAGGCGATGTGGAGAAAGGGGAACCCTCTTACAGTGTTGGTGGGAATGCAAGTTGGTGCAGCCTCTTTGGAGAACAGTATGGAGATTCCTCAAGAAATTAAAAATATAACTTCCCTATGACCCTGCAATTGCACTACTGGGTATTTACCCCAAAGATAAAGATGTAGTGAAAAGAAGGGCCATCTGTACCCCAATGGCCATGGTCACCAAACTGTGGAAAGAAACAAGATGCCCTTCAACGGACGAATGGATTAGGAAGATGTGGTCCATATATACTATGGAGTATTATGCCTCCATCAGAAAGGATGAATACCCAACTTTTGTAGCAACATGGATGGGACTGGAAGAGATTATGCTGAGTGAAAAAAGTCAAGCAGAGAGAGTCAATTATCATATGGTTTCACTTATTTGTGGAGCATAACAAATAGCATGGAGGACATGGGGAGTTAGAGAGAAGGGAGTTGGGGGAAATTGGAAGGGGAGGTGAACCATGAGAGACTATGGACTTTGAAAAACAATCTTGAAAAACAAGTGGCGGTGGGGGATGGAAGGTTGGGGTACCAGGTGGTGAGTATTATAGAGGGCACAGATTGCATGGAGCACTGGGTGTGGTGCAAAAATAATGAATACTGTTATGCTGAAAATAAATAAAAAATAAATTTTAAAAAAATCAGTTTATTTTAACTACTTCAACGCCCAGGCAGATTTCTAGTACATATTTTCCTAAACACTTTGTTTTCAAGCTCTTGCTTTTTTATCTACCATTAATTTCTGAAGGACCACCCAAGAGTAATTGTTAATAGGTCATATCATCACTTTAACAGAATAATAAACCCTGTAGCAAAACAGAATATCATCACTTTAAAAGAATAATAAACCCTGTAGCAAAACCCTGTAGCAAAAACTTAGTGTTAGAAAAATGAACAATGGTTTCATAGTAATGTTCTTGAAGAATACTAAAAATAAATAAAATGGGTGATAAGGGAATGGTTATGATTTTATATCATCAAAAGAAAAGGGAACATTAATTATTGGTTTCTAAATGGAGTTCTCAAAGTGTGATAAACAGACTTCCAAGCATCCAAGAGATCTTCCAGAGTCAATAAAATCCGAATTATTTTCATAACATTACTAAGACTTCATTTGCCTTTTTCACTGGGTTGACATTTGTACTGACTATGCAAACACAATAGTTGGTAAAACAGCCAGCACCTTATCTCAAATCAACGAAATGGGACCAAACTTCATTTCAGTTAAAAAAGAGAGGCAGCTTCACTTGCTCTGGACTAATGTAGTAAAAATTATTAGTAGTATTATATATTGGCTCTTAAGCATGCATAAAGCATTTTTACCGCATACCAAAATATGATGGCTGTGTTGAAGTAAAGCACTGTGTATCTGTTAGAGCTATAAGCTACATTAGCTATTTTTTTTTCATAGAACAATGAGAAAATTTGAACTTAGATGGTCAAAGCAAAGTTTTGATCTAAGCAAAGACCAAAGTTTTAGAAAACTTATATCTGCCACCAATAATTAAAGATTTTTCTCAATAAATAAACCCACACATATATGGTCAATTAATTTGTAACACAAGAATATACAATAGGGAAAGAACAGTCTCTTCAATTAATGGTGCTGGGGAAACTGAACAGCCACATACAAAAGAATGAAACTAGTACTATCTTACACCCATCACACAAAAATCAACTCAAAATGGATTAAAGACTTGAATGTAAGACCCCAAACTAGAAGATTTCTAGAAGAAAACATAGGTGGTAAGCTCCTTGGCATTACTTTTAGCAATGTGTTTGTAAATCTGTCTCCAAAGGGAAACAAAAGCAAAATTAAATAAATAAGACTACATCAAGCTAAAAAGCTTCTGCACAGTGAAGGAAGTCATCAACAAAATCAAAACACAACTTACTGAGTGGGATAAGGTATTTGCAAATGATGTACCTGGTAAGGGATTATTATTCAAAATACATAAAGAATTCATTCCACTTGACACCAAATAAGTAAACAACCCAATTTAAAAATGAGCATAGGGGGCTGCCTGGGTGGTTCAGTCAGCTAAGCTGAAGCTGTTGATTTTGGCTCCAGACATGATCTTAGAGTTGTGAGATTGAGCCCCACATCAGGCTCCTCACTCAGCAAGGAGTCTGCCTGAAATACTCTCTCTCCCTCTCCCTCTGCACCCCATGCTACCATTCACTTTCTCAAATAAAGAAAATCTTTTCTTAAAAATGAGCAGAGAATGTGAATAATCATTTATGCAAAAAGATAAACAGACAACCAACAGGCACATAAAAAGTTGTTCAATATTACTCATCATGAAGAAAATGCATATTATAACCACAATGAGATATTATCTCACATCTGTTATAATGGCTAGTGTCCAAAAGACAAAAAATAACAAGTGCTTGCAAGGATGTAGTGAAAGGGGAACCCCACTAACACTCTTGGTGAGAATGTCAACTGGTGCAGCACTGTGGAAAATAGTATATAGAGATTCCACAAAAAATTAAAAACAGAGGGGGCACCTGGGTGGCTCAGTGAGTTAAAGCCTCTGCCTTCAGCTCAGGTCATGATCCCTGGGTCCTGGGATCAATCCCCGCATAGGGCTCTCTGCACAGCAGGGAGCCTGCTTCCCCTCCTTCTCTCTCTGCCTGCTTCTCTGCCTACTTGTGATCTCTGTCTGTCAAATAAATAAATAAATAAATATTAAAAAAAAAATAAAAACAGAACTACCATATAATCTAGCGATTCCATTTATGTGAAGAACAGGAAAATCCTAATTCAAAACTAATTATGTTCATTGCAGCATTATTTACAAAAGCCCACACATGGAAACAACATAAGTGCTCAATGATAGATAAAAATGGATAAAGAAGATATGCTATATATATACAACGGAGTATTACTGAGCCATTAAAAAGAATGAGATCTTGCCATTCATGACAACATGAATGGACTTAGAGACTATTATGCTATGTGAAATAAATCAGTCAGAGAAAGACAAATAATACATGATTTCATGTGCATATGAAATCCTAAAATCAAAACAAACAAACAACAAAACAGAAACAGACTCATAAATACAGAGAACTGATGTTTGCCCACTTGGCAGGGAAAAGAATGACTGAAATAAGTGAAAGAGGACTAAGAGATAAAACTTCAAGTTATAAAATAAATGAGTTACAAACAAGATACCACATTGGGAATATAGTCATTACTACTGTAATGTTGTATGCGACTTATGGTGATTACAATTACTATGGTGAGCACTGAATAATGTACAGAACTGTTGAAACACTCTTATGTATATCTGAAACTAATTTAACTCTGTATGCCAACTACAATTAAAAAAAAGATGTGGTAAGTGTCATATGTGTACACACACATATGCATACACACACATACCCACAAACACACAGGGGCATAAGAAAGGAGAAAAGTCTTGCCATTTGCAACAAATACCATATGATTTTACTTACGTATGGAATCTAAAAAACAAAAATCAACAAACAAAACAAAACAAATTCATAGATAAAAAGAACAAATTTCAGTTATTAGAGGGGAAGGAGGCTGGGTGGTGGGCAAAATAGATGAAGGTGCTCAACTAAGTGTATGGTGATTATCACTTTGTAGTTTATACAAATATTAAATTGTAATATCATAAACCTGAAAGTTACATAATGTTATAAACCAATTTTATCTCAATAAAATATCTTTTTCTCATAAGATCACTGGTGGTATTTAAAAATTGATTTTTTTTTATATTGCATAATGAAATATATAAACAGGGCGCCTGGGTGGCTCAATGGGTTAAGCCACTGCCTTCCGCTCAGGTCATGATCTCAGGATCCTGGGATCGAGTCCCACATCGGGCTCTCTGCTTGGCAGAGAGCCTACTTCCTCCTCTCACTCTCTCTGCCTCTCTGCCTACTTGTGATCTTTCTCTGTCAAATAAATAAATTCTTTAAAATAGAAAAAAGAAAGAAATATATAAACATATGGAAGATTTACATAACTCAAAAAGCCAGTAATTTCCAAATGACCAACACCTGATAATACAGTATCACATATGGGTAAAAGATTCATCCAAAGAACAAAGAACCCTCACACCTTCAAACAGGAAGTGAATGAATGTGTGCATACAAAGTGTAAGAGAGACCAATGGATTTTTTTTATTTAATTATTTTTATTAACTTATAATGTGTTATTTGCCCCAGGGATACAGGTCTGTGAATTCTCAGGCTTACACATTTCACAGCACTCACCATGTCACATACCCTCCCCAATGTCCATAACCCAACCACCCTCTCCCTACCACCCCCCTCCCCCCAGCAACCCTGTTTGTTTTGTGAGATTAAGAGTCTCTTACAGTTTGTCTCCCTCCCGATCCTATCTTGTTTCATTTTTTCCTTCCTGACCCCCCAAACCCCTGTCCTGCCTCTCAAATTCCTCATATCAGGGAGATCATATGATAATTATCTTTCTCTGAATGACTTATTTCCCTCAGCATAATACCCTCTAGTTCCATCCATGTCATTGCAAATGACAAGATTTCATTTCTTTTGATGGCTGCACAGTATTCCATTGTATATATATACCACATCTTCTTTATCCATTCATCTGTTGATGGTCATCTAGGTTCTTTCCATAGTTTGGCTATTGTGGACATTGCTGCTATAAACATTCGGGTGCACGTGCCCCTTCGGATCACTACATTTGTATCTTTAGGGTAATTAAACAGTAGTGCGATTGCTGGGTCGTAGGGTAGCTCTATTTTCAACTTTTTGAAAAGAGGAACCTCCATGCCATTTTCCAGAGTGGCTGTGCCAGTTTGCATTCCCACCGACAGCGTAGGAGAGTTCCTCTTTCTCTGCAACCTCACCAACATCCGTCGTTTCCTGACTTGTTAATTTTAGCCATTCTGACTGGTGTGAGGTGATATCTCATTGTGGTTTTGATTTGTATTTCCCTGATGCTGAGTGATGTTAAGCACTTCTTCATGTGTCTATTGGCCATCTGGATGTCTTCTTTGCAGAAATCAGACCAATGGATTTTAATGTAACAAAGTATGAAAAGTTCACTGATAAACTTACTTATAAGGATATAGAAATATCTAATTCTGATAAACTTAATAGCCTTTTCAGATAATTTTGGCAATTTTTGGTAATACACCAAAGGTTGACAAATAGTAATCTTATGAGTACTCATAAGATTACTATTTTGGTAATACACCAAAGGTTGACAAATAGTACTCATAAGATTACTATTTTGGTAATACTATTTTGGTACTCATAAGATTACTATTTTGGTAATACACCAAAGGTTGACAAATAGTACTCATAAGATTACTATTTTGGTAATACTATTTTGGTACTCATAAGATTACTATTTGTCAACCTTTGGTGTATTACCAAAAATTGCCAAAATTATCTGAAAAGGCTATTAAAACATACTTCTTTTTCCAACTACATGCATGTGTCATATATGTCCAACAACATATCACAAGAGACTACAGAAGCAGAATTCAGCTGTGGTATAGTAAGTCAGACATTAAAGAGATTTATAAAAATGTAAGACAATGTTACTCCAAGAATTTTTCAGTATGTATATAAACTAATACATATTTAATTCATATTAATATAAAATGGGCTTACTGTTGTTATTTTATTTATTTAATTTTAAGTAGTCTCTACATCCAAAATGGGACTCAAACTCAAAAACCCAAGATCAAAGAGTCACACGCTCCACCAACTGAGCCAGTATCCCTACTGTTGCTAATTTAAACAAATTAATTAAAAAATGTATTTTAGAATTGTTTTCATTTCTAACATAGAAAATATTGATAGATATAATTTATTAATTTTTAAGACACATGAAGCACTTGTCTACTTTATACATTATTTTTAAAAGCTTATTACCTAAAAGCAATATTTCTCAAATGAAAAACATTATTAATTTCTAAATTTGAACTAAACATGAAAATTTACACCTGATAATAAAAAATAAATTGCACTTTCCTTCTTTCTCTGATGATCCTTCTAAATAAAAGTTAAGCTTTTTTTTTTTAATTTTTTTTTCTTTTAAATGTCTTAGTTCTAAAACTAACATAAAAGGAGAAAAATATACTAGGACACCTGTTAGTAATACTCTAGAACAGGATGGAAAAGGTTTGCCCACAAGCCAAATCAGACCTGCAGTCTGTTTTGGTAGTTTTACCGGAATACAGCCATACTTCTTAGTTTAAGTATTATCTGGCTGCTTTCATACTACCTTGTCTAGCTATACAGGAAGCTAGGTAAGAAGTCTACTTTGGATCTTGCTATTAACTAATGTGATCAAGGGCAAGTCATGAATTTGCTATCCATTTATAAAATGCACAAATGATCATCTGATCTCTAAGATCCTTTCTATATCTAAAAGTATCTAGGACTTAAATAATTTAGAAACATATGTTAAATATGTTTCTCTTCCAAATTTTCAAAGATCCTATAATCTTGCTCTTAACCTGTCCAACGCTATTTCCCACTATCCAACAGTTACCATCCCAGATTAGGAAGATGATTTATTTTCCAATTACATTTCCTGTTTTTATTTCTTGTTGTTTCTCCACCACTAAAATATCTTTTACTCCCCTAGCAAAAACCCCACACATCGTTAACTACTCAATTTCATGCCCTCCAGGAATCTTCTCTGGTGAATCTAGCTCATACTAATCAAAACCGCAGGATTTTTTTAGGAGAAAAGTAGAGTGGTCAGGGCTTTGTTTACAGTAAAGTGTAAATGGTTGGGAAGGACACAGACTAGAGTCATGAAAATAAGCTGAGAATAAATTTGGCGGGCAAATCTCAGGAAGTCCTAGACCAGGCCAGGAGGATGAATGAACATGAGTCAGCAACTTTTTTCAAGTTGAAATTATCATTACAATTATTAAAGACAAAGTAACTAGATTGGGAATAAAGATGAATTCAATTTGACACAAGCTAATTTTATGCTAGTGAGGAAAAGAAATACTAAAGCAGTAAGGTATTCCAGAAATAGTGGGAAACATGACAGTGAAAACCAGTGTAAGAGGTCACAGAAGAAACAGATCTTGAGCAAGAGAGTCATAAATTTTAGAAGTAGAAAGGCCCTTGAGCTGCACTGTCCCTGACTATTGCTTTGAGGTAAATAAGTACTTGCCACCAATTCAAAGATCAGCTGACAGTCAAAGAACTGTGACTCCCAAATCAACAGCTAAAACTTTTCTTGAAAAGGAATCAGAATTTAGTTCTCTACTTTCTATTTAGAAATGTTAGAGACTATAAGCTGTATAAACTCTACAAGATTCAGAGCAGAGGTCACAAACTAAAATTCCATAGACATTTTTGTTTGAACTATAATTTTTTGTTTGTTTAGATTTTATTTTTAAGTAAGCTCTACACCCAACATGGGGCTCAAATTCACAACTCTAAGATCAAGAGTCACAAGCTCCACAGACTGAACCAAACAGGCACCCTTGAACTACAGTGTTTTAAAAAAGAAGGAAGGAAGGATAAATTGGCTTCCAACATCTTTGGCAGGAAGATTAGTTTGGGAGACATTTACTCCCATCATTTCCATCAACCCTTTCTCCATGGCACCCCTAGCAATAGATGCTAAAATTATAAAATGTGCACTTCGTGTGAAAATACAGCTATAAGGCAGTCTCTAGGACCACTCTTTATGGTAACACAAGTAGTGCATATTATAACGTAGACTATACACCTAAATACTGTGCAGTGTATAGAGTATACAGACCCCCTTCCCCCACAGTTGGTTTGTATACAACTCTCATTTGGATATTCCCAAACTTTAAATGACTGCTAACACTCATAATCTGGTATACTTCACAGAAAAATCTAGACTTTCCATACATCTCTTGATTAATTAAAAGATCTCCCCACATGAAAGTAAACTGGAGCCAAACCATGGTGTGTTCCCTTTGGACAAGAATCTGATTAGTTATTACTTGTGTCCCTCCTTGGCTTACTCATTCCTTCACATCACCTACAAGCCTCTTTGGGGGAATCTCCCTAAAACAGACAGAAGCTGAGGATTAAGGCCTCAGTTTAGAAAATACTTTGAGCCATGAAAAGAAACCAGCAAAGGGACCAAGAAAGAAATATCAGATAAAAGTATATTACTACTACAGAAATCAAAGGAGACAATTTCAGTGAGCGTAAGCAGACAGAAGAATGTAGTAAGAAGAGGTTACTGACTTTGAGAAAAGATTCAGTAATGTGTAGAATCCATTCTACAATGGATGAATTCAAGAAGGGCTAGAGTAAGGGAAAATGGCAATAACAACAAAAAATGACATGGATATTATATGTAGATAGGTTTATAAGAAAATTATTTTTAAATTGCAGATATTTAGATATATATTTGAATGAAAAACAGTAAGAGGAAGAAACTAGAAAAAATCTCAAGATAAACAATGAAGTTTCAACAGAGTGAATGATTTAGAGAGTAATTTCTTAGAACCAATGTATGTTTGGTTATAACAAATATGAATACATTATCTAAAGATACAATAAATTGCCAAATTCTGAACTTGATACAAAGATGAGGAAGAGAAATGGAAATCAGATAAGTCATTTTTTAATTTTCTTTTCATTTCTGGTAAAGTAATCTTGTGAGATAACATCAGATTAACTGGAAATCAAGATTTCTCTTCAATGAACTTACATCATATAATCTATTCTTATAAAACTAGTTGACCACATATATAAATTATATCAAGAAAAAGTCTATACTAAATATTAGTGTTTCTCCTAGTTTAACCAGACATTGATTTATCATTATGGCTTGGTAAGCACTGCTTTATACTTAACTATATGCAATGGATAATTCAAGTCCTACCAAGGACATTTAACTTTTTCTTTTAAAAACATCAAGTTGAAAAGGCTTTGCTCAGAAATTAGATCATTGCTCAATTACTCCAGTGGAACTATTAGTTTCTTAGCATTTTATTGAGTGTTCTAATAAATTATTCAAGGTAAACAAAACACGTTTCTACTTTACAGATTATACTTACGAGCATCCTCTCTGCCTAAAAAGCTCCTTCTTAATTCAAAAGAATTTATTTCTTTTGAAATAAATTTTGAAATTATTGCATGACTTCCCAAACTGAGGTGTTTTGTTTTTTTTTTTAAGATTTGATTTATTTATTGACAGAGAGAGAGTCAGAGAGAGAGGGGGAATACAAGCAGGAAGAGTGAGAGAGGGAGAAGCAGGTTTCCCACTGGGCAGAGAGCCCAATGCAGGGCTTGATTCCAGGACCCTGGGACCATGACCTGAGCCAAAGGCAGACGCTTAATGACTAAGCCACCTAGGGGCCCCCCAAATTGAACTTAAGCAAAGAAAATTTATACCAGGAAATAGAAAAATAAAAGTATATTTGCTACTTTTTAATAAAAGTAAAAAAAAAAATTAAAAAAAAGACTGTTCTTACTCCAGAAGTAAGATATATATTATGATTTTAATATAGTTTATTCAATCTTTTTCCAATAAGCCACAGAAAAATACTCATAGATGACTGAAATCTTACACTTCAGTGAATTCGCCATTTAGGGGTCTCTCGGACATATCTAGAACCAATGTTTGCTCTTATTTTTTTTTAAAGTCGATGTTATCTCATAAAATTAAAAGGTTTGACCACACATTCAAGGCACTATGTTAGAGCACTAGACAAAATAAACAAGGTATCTACCCTCTTATATGTATGAGTACATATAATCGACTCTTAGTGGCTAAGACAGGTCCAAGATGAAGTTCACACTGATAGGATCTTTATGGTACTGTATTTAATATAACACAGGATAATCTTAAATATAAGAACCACCTAGAAAGCTCATCAAACACTGGGGTACCGAAATGAACTTGGGGTGGAGGTATGAATTTTTATTCAGTTTAACCTGTTGATTTTCACCCAATAACTGAAATTAGGATGAGGACAATAAAGTAGGTGACATTATGTGACATTATGTGACAATGCCAAACATTTAATAATCACAACCACCACATGAAGAATGTACTATTATCCTGATTTTAAAATATGAATAAAAAGAGGCACAAATAGGTTACAAAGCTTTGTCAAGGGTACATAATGCCTACACTGCCATTAAGTGGTAGAGCACCATCCAATTCAAGCTCCTAACCATCATGCTACTCTAGCTAACAAGGTTATTCTGAAGACCTGGACTGCTCCCAGGAGGAGGTGAATTTTCATTAAGTATTAGCAAGAGTTCTGGTAACTATTTATGAGACACCCAGCAGACAGATGAGAGGGTCTCTGAGCTAAAGGAAGTAAAAGAATGCTACTATTTTATCTCCCTCCAAATTTTACCAGGCTCAGCCTTGGTATCTCTCTTCTTTCTTAAAGACCAGGAAAAGAAACTGTTTCTCACTCTGGGAAAAAGAAAACAAAAACAAAAAAAGAGCCAGGAAAGGAAAGTAGCATGGGTATGCAAGCATTCACACAAGTACACACTCAAAAATATACCCCTATATATTACCAATATTGTTTCTCAAAGAAGATACCATAATACTAAAAAATAATCAGTAATGAACAGTCCCTTAAATACTAAAAATTTATAAACGTGAAAATCTCAGAGGCACGTGGGTGGCTCAGTCGGTTAAGTGTCCAACTTCTGATTTTGGCTCAGGTCATGATCTCAGGGTTGTGAGATGGAGCCCTGCATGGGGCTCACACTTGGGCACAGGAGACTGCTTAAGATTCTCTCTCTCTTGCCCTATCTTTCTGCCCCTCCATCCCAAAAAATAAAATAAGAAAACCTCACTACATAGTCATTTTTTTTCTCACTTCGCCTGATACCAAAAATTTGGGAACCATTTCCCTAGAAGTGGTAATCTGTGGATGTGGTTATTTTTTAAGTGAACGTCATTAGTAGTATGTTACTTTTATATGTTCTTTGCATTTTAGCCTATGAGTATACAGCAACAATATTTTTTTAAATCAAGTATATTAAAATTGTAGAGAAAAGTCAGGTTTTCTAGCTTTGTTTATGTATTTTTGGGGCAGTTGATTTTATTCTCACTGTAATAATCATTTTAAATGCTTTTTCACACTATTCTGTCACTCTGTACTAAGAGGTTATAGAAGGCAGAATGAACTAGTAATTTCTGAGTCTATATACTGCACAAAGGCTTCCAGCCTAGGGTGTAAGGGAAGGCTCAAGTTCAAGCCCTGCATGCAGACCTGCATCTACTTAGGGAAGGCATCTCTTCCTAACTCACAAAGCCCTTTCAGCTGGTCAAACTATGTACCCTCTTTAAGGAGCATTTGTATCTAGCCCTAAGCAACTAACAACTTTTAAACCCAAGAAAAGGCTAAAATTTGAAATATTTTAAAGTCAATGGAAATATGTTATCTATAATCACATTTTACTCAAGTTTTTAAATTCTAAATCACAACTATGACAATCCTGTTCTTTGCTGTTCAAATAGTTGACAGTGGAATCATCTGGGAACCCGTGCAGAGAAATGCAGTTTCTTAGGTCCCATTCCAGACCTACTGAAAGCAAAGTCTGCATTTTTAACAAGATCTCTAGGTGATTCTTAACGTACATTCAAGTCCGAGAACAGTGACCTAGACTACTAGAGACAGCAATCTTTGGGCCCCGTGTGGCTTGGATAGCTTCAGGAAACAGCCCACAATCTAATTTTAGTGCTCCCTCATTTAATACACTGACCTCCTGCTACAGCAGCTACTAGCTTGTAGTTACCAATCTTAAGTAAGCATAGTAAATATGCTTAGCATATTTAGCATAGTAAGTACATGTTTGGATTTGGTTGTGACAAATAATTCTTATGCATAAATTCTAAATCTAACCATGCACTAGATGACCTAATTACTGACTTAAAATGCTTTTTATTTTTACTTAAAATGCTTTTAAGTCACCCTTTAGTGAACTCAAATTTTCCTTTAGAAATGTTTCAGATGAGTCCTCTGTAGTGTATTCTGAATACACACAGACACACACATCACAAGAGAAATTAACAGTCTATCAATCATCTTTACCCAAAAGTACAGCAGTATTTTAAGGAAAAATTTTATAATATGAAGGAAAAATCACTTTTATAGAAGAATTAAATTCCTAAAATATAAATTTAAAATAAAATACTACAATTTGATAATGAAAGTCTTTAAACTGTAATGTCACTGGCAGGTGTCATTTCTTTTTAGTTTCCTAACTTAAGTTTAACTAAACATTAAAAATACTTGGACATTTTAAAACTAAATAGCAAGTATTTAGAATATTCAGCTAATGTGTCTATTTAAAAATAATCAAATAGATCTTTTAACTATGGGGTCTAAAAATGTACCCTTTTTTATCATTTACAGTAACATACTATAGTATCTCTTTATTATTGAAATATAATACACATACAATGTTATATTAGTTTCATGTGTACAACATAGTGATTCAACAATTCTTTACATTACTCAGTGCTCACCACAATAAGTGTAGTAACCATTTGTCACTTATAAAATTATTACAATTTTATCAATATAATCCCTATGCTGTTCATGTCTATGACTAATTTATTTTATAACGGAAGTTCTGTACCTCTTAATCCTCTTAATCTACTTCACCAATCCCCCTTCCAACCTTCCCTTTGGCAACCATCAGTTTGTATCCTATATTCACAAGTCTGTTTTCTTTTATTGTTGTTGTTTTTAAGATTCCACATATGATTGAAATCGCATATTATTTGTCATCTGACTTATTTCACTAAGCATAATTAATACCCCTAGGTCCATTCATGTTACTGCAACTGGCAAGATTTCATTTTTATAGATTAGTAATATTCCATGTGTGTCTTCACACATGCATGCATCCAAATACACATTACATTTTCTTTATCCATTAATCTAGCAATGGGCAGTTGGGTGCTTCTGTATCATGGCTATTGTAAATAATGCTACAATAAAATAATTCACTTTCCTTGGGTAAATACCCAGTAGTGGAATTACTGGATCATATGGTATTTCTGTTTTTAACTTTTTAAAGAAATTCCATACTATTTTCCACAGTTGTTGTACCTTCCCACCAACAGTACATAAGGGTTCCCTTTTCTCCATATCCTTGCCAACACTTATTACTTGTCTTTTGAATACTCGCCATTCTAACAGGTATGAGGGGATATCTCATTGTGGTTTTGACTTGAATTTCCCTGATACTTAAAGATGCTGAGCATCTTTTCATGTGTCTGTCATTCATCTGTAAGTCTTCTTTGGAAAATGTCTATTCAAGTCTTCCATCCATTTTTTAAATCAGATTATTTGTTTTGTTTGGTATTCAGTTGTATATATTCTTCATATATTTTGGATACTAACCCCTTACTGGATATGTCACTCCCAAATGTCTTCTTCCACTTACTAGGTTGCCCCTTTTTTGTTGAAGGCTTTCTTCATTCTACAGAAGCTTTTTACTTTGTTGTAGTCCCAATAGTTTATTTTTGCTTTTCTTTCCCTTACCCGAGGATACGTATCCACAAATATGTTGCTAAGGCTGATGTCCAAGAGATTATAATACCTACGTTTTCTTCTAAGTGTTTTATGGTTTCAGTTCACACATTCTTTAATTCACTTTGAGTTTACTTTTGTGTATGGCTTAAGAGAAAGCACACCAGTTTCATTCTTTCGCATGTAGCTGTCCAGTTTTCCCAACACCATTTATTAACCAGATTTATTTTCCTCATTTTATATTCTTGTCTCCTTTTTGTATACCGACCATATAAACATGGGTTTATTACTAGGGTCTCTACCCCATTCTATTGATCTATGTGTCTTTTTTGTCCAAGTACCAAACTGTTTTGATTACTATAGCTTTGTAGTATATACATCTTGACATCTGGAATTGTGACACTTCCAGCTTTGTTCTGCCTTTTCAAAGTTGTTTTGGCCCTTCCAGATCTTTGGGGATCCATACAAATTTTAGGACCCCTCCCTTCTAGCAACCACCAGTTTGTCCTCTGTATTTATGAGTCTGTTTCTGCTTTTGTTCAATGGGATTGCTTCCATTCTTCTTTTTGCTACTTCATTATTAGCATATAGAAAAGCAATAGATTTCTGTATATTAATTTTGTACCCATAAAATGGTATTTTAAGGTGACATTTTTAAGTTTGTCTGCCTGATTTGCTTTTGATATTTCCTAATCATATATTACATTTGAAAATTTATATCTACCAGTAGCAGTGTATCAAACTGCTTTTGGGGGATGCCTGGGTGGCTCACTTGGTGAAGCCCTGGACTCTGGATCTCAGATCAGCTCTTGATCTCAGGATTGTGAGTTCAAGTTCAAGTCCTGCACTGGGCTCCGCACTGGGTGTGGAGCCTACTTAAAAAACAGCAACAATAACAAAAAAAAAAACCCCTGCTTTTTGCTAAGAAAAATTTTCTTTTAACGTTAAGATTTCTTTCATCATTAACATATTTTCTTTTAACATTAACAAATTTTATTTTAATATTTCTTTTAACAAAATTTTCTTTTAACAGGTATGTGTGCCAGGAATGCTAGCCAAAGAACAAGACTTCATTGTATGAGGAAGGTGCTGACCCAGTTATCATTGTTGGTTTTCCTCCTTTCCAACTTCATGTTGTAAAACATTACAAAAATACTTTTAGAGAAAAGAATATACCCTTACATGCCCCTTGTCACGATCTTCAGGCTGTTATAACAAATACTACAGAATGGATAGCTTATCAACAACAGAAATTTATTTTTCACAGTTCTGGAGTCTGTGCCCAAGATCTAGGCACCATGATGGTAGTGTTCTGGTGAATGCTTTCTTCCTAGTTCTTTGCCAGGTCAACCTCTTGTGTTCTCACAGCATGGAAGGGGTTAGGAAGATCTGTGAGGTTTCTTTTATAAAAGCATTAATCCCATTCATGAGGGCTCCACTCTCATAGCTAAGCACTTCCCAAAAGCCTCATCTCCTAATATCTCACACATCAGACATTAGAATTTCAACACAGGGGCACCTGGGTGGCTCAGTGGGTTAAAGCCTCTGCCTTCAGCTCAGGTCATGATCCCAGGCTCCTGGGATGGAGCCCGGCATCAGGCTCTCTGCTCAGTGGGGAGCCTGCTTCCCCCACTCTCTCTGCCTGCCTCTCTGCCTGCTTGTGATCTCTGTCAAATAAATAAATAAAATCATAAAAAAAAAAAAAAGAATTTCAACACAGAATGAGGGAGGGGGAAGAAACAAACATTCAGACCACAGGATTCATCACTCAATTTCAAAATTATCAACTCATGATTGACCATGTTTCCATTCTACCCCCATGTATTAACTCTCATTACGCTCATTCCAGTTATTTTAGAGCAAGCCTGATATACACACCGAAATATTTCAGACAAAATTATGCATCTTTAAAAGACAAGTACACCCCTATTAAACATACCTACAATATCATCCACTGGTCTTATATACACACACATAACTGAATAATAATTCCTTAAAACAATCAAATATCCAATCAGTTCAAACAAAGATTCTTTACTGAAGCACTGAAAGAATGAAATTACCTTATAATATTTTAGCAAAATCTCTTGATTAAACTGTCCAAATATTTTATAAGTACAAATAAGGCCAGTAAGAGCTTATTTACATTTTTTAAACTACAGCTAATTCATTAAAATTGAATAGTTACTTCTCTTTTATTTTTAAAAAATGGTCTTTTGAGTAACATAAATATTACACAGCTCTTACCCAAATTCTAATTCCCTCAACACAGCTAAGTCTAGAGTAGAAACATTATAGCTGATGGCTATTTTACTTTTTTTAAGTAGGTTCCATGCCCAAGTGGGGCTTGAACTGACAGCCCTGAGATCAATAGTCATGCACTCTACTGACTGTACCAGCCAGGTGTCTCTGATGGCTATTTTAAAAAACAGTAAACCAGATAAACCAAATTTGACCAAATTTACTACTCCAGTTGTTTTTTAAAATTTTTCCCTATAGGGGATTGAAAATGGAGGAAACTGTTGTTAATTAAGACTATACCTCTATTATAATCAACTAGTCATAAAATGGGTTTATCCTGAACATCATGCTAAGTAGGAAAAGTCTTATATTATACAGAACCCCTCTTATATGTGTTCTTAAGGTCTCAAATTCCAAAGATCCTAAAGCAGTGATTCTCAAACCTAGCCTGCATCAGAATTATCAGGAGGGCCTGTTAAAACAGATTGCTGGCCCTACTCCCAGAGTTTCTATTTTATTGGGCATGGAGTAAGGGGCTGACAATTTAGATTTGTAACAAGTTCCCAGGGGACAATGCTGCTGGTCTGAAGACAACAATTTGAGAATCACTGATCTAAATTTTTGAAATCTTGCAAATCTGTATGTTTTGGCATTTGTTGTTAATTCAACAAAACAAAAAACATGGATTTTTGGACTAAGATGGGGGGTCTCAAGTCTCAGCTCTTCCGCCTTGCTAATTACAAATCTGAGGAGGAGGGGTAGGTAACTGAGCATTTTTAAAGCCTGAGTTTCATCTACAAAGTAACTAAGTTCCAATCTTTCTAGTAAGAAAAAAACTTTTTTATTGGTTGCCTTCAGGGCACTTTGGAATATCACCCATTAAATCTGCAGTCAGGGTTTAGTGTAGGAGGGTGACATTTATTAACTTCTCTTAGTGTAAGAGTTTTAATGACAAAAATCAGCCTGTCCTCGCTGTCCCAAATAGGATGAAGCTATCTCTGGTCTTACTTGATTTCTAACATTCAATCAGATGAAACGAACTTTAGCACTCTCCAAGTTCTTTTTTTTCCTGATATACTTATGTCACTATTTTACAGTTCCAAGTCTTGATTTATCTTGGTCTGAGCCTTTTCTCTACAAATTAACCCAGTTCATCACCAAGTTCATTCACCAAGTTATTTTTTTATCATGGCTTTTGTAAATGACTATGTAAGATGTATTTAGTATAACAAGCTGAACCCAGTTAATTTCACATTTCTTACTTTTTATTTTAAAGACTTATTCATTTCAGATAGAGAGATGAGGGCAAGGTGTACAGGCAGGAGGGGCAGAGGACAGGGAGAGAGATAAAAATAGAATTTTTATCCTAAAAGAATATAAAACTCTAGGAGAGAATCTAGATTTCACACCACAGAATACCAGTTTGGGGATAATCAAATACAGTTTTACTGAAGAACATTCAGAGCAAATTTTAGATAGAGTGAACTCAAACTTGTTGGAGTATTACCTCCTAAAATGCTCTAGAAATTTATCAGCTATCAACATAAGAATTTTATGTGTTTGCTTTGCTTATTAAACATGATTTGGTGGGAATACAGCAAAGAAAATTGCTCACAACAGTACAGAAGCTGATACATAACTACATTAAAGGGAAAGCCTATGTCATTAGAGTAATAGTTATACATACTTAATTCATTACAATGAACATTCACCTGCTTCCAACTATATATTGAAGCCAGAAGGATCTAGATAAAAGCTTACAAATTGTAGTAATAAAAAAATTTCTGAGAGGGACCAAAAATGATATTATTTTTTTATTTTTATTTTTTTAATTTTATTTTTATATTTTTTTAAAGACTTTATTTATTTGACAGAGAGAGACACAGAGAGAGAGGGAACACAGCAGAGGGAGAAGCAGGCTTCCCGCCAAGCAGGGAGTCCGATGCAGGGCTCGATCCCAGGACCCTGGGACCATGACTTGAGCCAAAGGCAGACGCCTAACGACTGAGCCACCCAGGTGCCCTGATATTATTTTTTTAAATAGAGAGAGTGCCTGTCTACACAGAGGGGAAGGATTGGTGGGGGGGAGGTAATCTCAAGCAGACTCCCCACTAAGCACAAATCCAGATGTAGGGTTCAATTCTAGGACCCTGAGATCATGATCTGAGCCGAAATCAGCTCTTCTAGTTATCATTGATAACTAGTGTCAAGTAATCGAGTCAGATGCTTAACAGACTGAACCACCCAGGCACCCCGATTTTTTTTTTTATTTCATTCAGTGCAATGTAGTCATTTGTACAGGACAGTAGAAATTACATACAGCACAAAGGAAAGGGCTGAGCTTTAAAATATATGGAGATGGGTTCAAGCCTCGGCTGTTTTTCCTTACCAGTTATACAACTTTTGAGAGCAAACGGCCAAATTCCAAAACCCAAGTTTCATTTGCAAAATTTAGATAATTTCCCCAATCTTTTGGATCATTTTGGAGACTGAATTAAAATTACATCCAAAGTTATCTTTGGCCCAAAGAAAGTACTCAGTAAGTGGTGGTTAATATTTACTTCATTAATAAACAATAAAGCTAGTTTTGAAAAATCTGGCCTATATCTACTTACTTTCAATAAAAATAGTTCAAACTACTTACATTTCAAAGATTTCTAAAGGATTTAATACATCTCTAATGTTACTCCTAACAGAATTTTCAGAGTTTTCAATTCACAAGATTTTTTTATCGTTAAAAATAAATTGCAGAAAACTTCAGAAAAATAGATGTTAATTCTTTATACTGTGCTCAGTTTTATCAATGTTAGACCACAAGTGCATTTTTTAATATCACAAAGACATCTCATGATGGATATAAGGAGATACAGTTACTACTAGTGTATTAACCAAGTATATACCTGTAAGTACATGTACCTACATATGAATATATGGGGGTATCTAAAACACAAGTGGATATAAGTAGATTTACCTAAAATATGAAGTCTTAGAAACTCTTCTCCTAGACAAAAATGTAACTTTTTCATTAAAAGTTTTAATTTTAACCTTCATAATACAAGTATATATGTTTTCTATACAATATATCCCCCATAAAAACTGTTTCTGAGTTAATGTATAAAAAGTATGTTTAGATGATAAAATCCACTTCTCCATTTAGACTCTACTAACAGCCAATCACTATAATCCATGCGTACCCATGAATGACTGATTCCTCAAGCTCTGGGTCTGGCAAGCCATTTACCAAGGCCACAGCCCACAGAATAGGATGTCACACCCTAGTGAAAGGCAACCCATTAAAGGTTGAACAGAAGATAAACTACACATCTCACTGATAACTAATGTGAGAACCCTGCTTTCTGGTCATCCCAGATTGAATGGGGACTGACCAACTTGATCTACTATGGGAACTCTGAATGTGAAATAAGAGAGAACCTAACAAGTAAAGAAAAACAGAATCAGTAAAAACAAAAAAGGACAGTAAGAAAGAGACACAGAAAAGATGAGTCTCCAGTATTCCCTTCTTTACTCAACAAATATTTACTAATCCCAAGCAGTGGGTTACATGCCAGTGTTTTAGCAAGTGCTAAGAGAAGGCGCCATTTCTGAGTGAATAATATAAATGGGGCATCAGGACTGCTGTGAGGTCAATAGGCTTCCCAAATAAACAGCAACCTCAACACTTGTCAACTTCCAACTACAAATGGGAGAAAAAGAGTACAACGTATGAACAAAGAAGGTTCAAAGAGATTGCACACCCATATCTAGTCCCATTCACAATCCCTCAAAACTTCCCAGTTAAAAGTGGGACCAATGTGATCCTGATCCATATCAGCTTTTCACTGTAAGAGTAAGGGGGGACTACAGTCTTTGTACAACATTTATGTTTATCAAAATTTTCCACATTAACAAAACACCCTCAGGGTGAAAATATGAAATATGAAAATATGAATACCAGACAGGGCTGCAAATGAGAGGGTTAATAAAAAGACATACCAAGCAGTTTCAGGGACTTAATCACAGGGATTGCCCTGGCAAAATTTAAAAATAGGTTATGATAAGTTACTTATCTTTGGTACCGATAGTCCACCTTTGCTACAAGCCCCATCTTATCCTACTGTGTTCTCTTCTCTATCAAAGCCTCCTAAGAGTTTGGTATCAGTGATTTGAATTTTAATGTAGTAGTAAGTCAAACATGTTCTCTTTCCCAGGCTTATTTGCATTTATGACCTTCTAACAGGTGAATGAAAAGCACTGTTGACTATTAACTGATTTTAAGAATCAGTGAATGAGTGTTGACAGAGGTATCCAAGAGGGAAGAGTTAGCATTTCCTGAAATTACAACTGAATGGAATCTGTCAATTTATTACCTGAAAATTAAAGACAGTACTTTTTTTAAAATGACAGTTGTTTCAAAATCATGTTTACAATGGAAAATAAGTTAAATGATGTGGTTATTCTACCCAACCCCTTACATTTTAATAACTTACACAATGATTCAATGTTTGATTAGTAAAGTGTATGTAAAATTCAATAATACTAAAATGTGACAATTTAGTATACTGAATGATCCAAAAAACTATTACAAAAGGAATATACGAGTATCTGTTTAAATAAGCTATCAATAAATTGTAAAATATATCTAAAATAGCTATGCTTGGTTCTATACTGCCAGGGTTTTGGCAATTTAGGTTTTCACAGTACAGTTACACAAAATTTATAGCTGAATTCAACCACAAACCAATTCTTTATATTGTAAATTAGTTACTGATTTCATAAATTAATATTGGTCATTTGGTTATTGTTTTTAATTTAGTGTAGTTCAACAACAGCTCAGTATATTTTGGAAGCTAGATCTAGGAAGCATACATTTAATTCAATTCCACAAATGCTTCTGTGTACCTACAACATGTCTTAGACACATTCTACATTAAAATAAAGCTACACTGACAGCTAAATAGCCATGTTAATTATAAGCTTCCATTTACTGGCACTTAAAGCTCCTCAAAATAACTCCTCTTGGATCTGGAATATTTTTACTCTCTTCTCATCTGCAAGATTATAGTTAAGGTTAAGTTTGAGTAAATTATCTAATTTCATATATTCAGAGAACTATCAAACTTTTAAACATTATATGATCTTGCAGTGAGGACCTAACAGGGGCCACCATATCTTAAAATGAAAGAAAGTGCTATTCCTAAATTAAAAATATAATTAATTTTGGAGATCCAAACTAGTCATGACACTGTGCTAAGTAAGTTAGAAATCTTAAGCAACATGAGAAATTGAATATATATTATTTCTCATACATATAACAGGATTATGTGTTAATATATGAGGCATCTAAGTACACTTTAATGGATTTTTATTTGGAAAACTGCTTTCTGAAATGCAGTTATTCTTTCCCCAGAAGGCGAAAACTGCTCTATGTAGTTTGTAAACTTTTTCACTCACTTAGCTATTTTGTTACTTTAATTCCGAATGATAACATGACTAAAATTTGAATATTCCACAAAAAGTTTTATTAGCTCAATAGCTTTAGAAAACTTACTAAAAAGCTGGGTGTCAGACCTAGTGGAGTAGAAAATTCTGTGCACACACTTCATGCAACACAATTAAACTTTTTTGTTATGCCTATTTCTCAGCATATTTGAAAATTAGTCCTCAAAGTGTGGACATTAATGACTGTTATCCTTAATAGGGAATCTCAGGACAACAAGATAGTGTTTTGACTGAGGCCGAAATCTTTGCAGTTTTGGTCAAAACCAAAGAGCCCTGAATGACCTGCACATGATAGGCATTCATTAAACATTTGGTGAATAGATCTAATTAAACGCTAAGGCCCCAGTTAAAATTAACAGGCAGAATCAGAATTAATCACAACTCCTTAATTTAGGACTCTTTCATATGCATCATTTATTAACTTTTCATGATTATATTTTTTAAAAAGCAATGACGAGGGTAACCTGGGTGGCTCAGTCAGTTAAGCATCTGACTTTGGACTCTAGGTTTTGACTCAGATCTTGATCTCAGGGGTCCTAGGGATCACACTATGTGGGGCTCCATGCTCAGTAGGGAGTCTGCTTGAATTCTCTCCCTCTGTCCCCTGCCCCCCACTCATATAGGCGCTCGCTCGCACTCTCTCTCTCTCAAATAAATAAATAAGTCTTTTTAAAAAGGCAATAAGGAAAACAATTACTTTTGCAATGACTACTTTTTTAAAGAAATATGTTGATTCTAGGATGGTAGGCAGAGGTTTTGGACGGGCTGGATAATCTATGACGTTTACATGGTGAACACAATATATAGACACAAATGTTGACCTTTGAAGCCTGCAGGAATTCATAACTCCCTGAAACCTACACCATCAATTATTAAATGAAAATCTTATTATCAACAAGTCTAGCTTCTGGCAGTAGCCAATCTTTGAAAATATAAGTCAGCATGTATTTGAAAAGGATACTGTGTGAATACAATACTTTCACATGTCAATGTGAAATAATGAAGTTCTGATACATTTTTTAGTTTTGTATTTTATATAGCTTATTAAAAAACTAATTTTATTCCCCCTCCGTATTACTATTCTTCTAGTGCACAGCTGCCAACCATAGTTAAATCTGATTAGGCCCCATGCTGAGTTAATCAATCTGATAATGTCAGACATTATTAAGAAAGCATACATGATATGGTCACAATGTCTATTATCAAAAGCATGTACACTAAAGCCTTTGTTTTCCCAGAAACTGCAACCACTTAAATTAGCCCAGTTTTATTCTGTTTTGTTTTAAAGAATAAAAGAAAAAAAAACACTTTTTAATCTCCTCTTTAGGCAGGTACAAAAAATTATTCTGTTAAAATATTAATACTATGATGAATTATTTCTTTCACCTTATTAATCCTTGTTTATGTAATGAAATAATCCCCAAATCATAATCATGGCTAGAAATAAAAACAAACAAAAATATAATGTCCACAATGTAAAATCAGTATCTTGAGGTAACTTTTTGTTTTTTTCATAATGATTAAAGATCTCACAACACAACCCACTCTACTTGTGATTTTTATAGCTTTGCCGCACTCAAGCGTAATTCTGAGCAAAGGAAAAAGCAGCATGGTCATCCGAACACACAAGGCTGTGTCATGATTCCACAAGAAACAAGATTCACACAATACATTTCAGAAGGCAGAATGCATTATAAAGTATATTAATATTTTTACAGATTTTCCACCTTCTTTTTTTCTTCTGAGGTCACAAAAAGTTTCAAAGAAGATAATGGAAGGGAGGTTCTGTATTAAGGACAATTAGCCTCCTAGTTTACATATTAAATTTTTTTGGTTAAAAATTATTTTTAACAGGGCACCAGGGTGGCTCAGTTGGTTAACCATCTGCCCTTGGCCGGGGTTGATCTCAGGGTCCCGGGATGGAGTCTCACATCAGGCTCCCTGCTCAGTGGGGAGCCTGCTTCTCCCTCACCCTCTGCCTGCTACTCCCCCTGCTCGTGCTCTCTTGTTCTGTCAAATAAATATTTTTTAAAATTAATTTTAATTTTAACATACTCCAGAGCAGTAGAGTTTTCTAGCATTGTTTTAAAAGCTTTGTTTCTTGAAACTAAAACAAATTTAGGAGGAAAAATTAGAACTGAAGTGTACCTTTCATGGAGCTACAATTCCAAGAAATGGGTCGTGATATACAGTCTGAATCTGAGGGGGGAAAAGTAGGATGAAGGTAACTTACCAGAGAAGCGGTCTAGAGAGAGTAATTAAAAATCATAGAGCCTCTCCACCAACCTATGTACATATCGGATAGCAGTCTTACTTTCAGAGGCATCACAAGGCAGATAAAAAAAGACAGAAATTGTACGATAGAATAAAAATAAGTTTATCTCTACTTTTCTCCATTATACCATGTCTTATCAATCTATAAAGCTCTCAGAATCTTTTAGTAAGTACCTTAAGTGACATCCTCTCTGTTGTGGTCTGTGGAGGTCTGTGGAAACCAGATGGGATGAAGGAAAGCATTCTGAACAGAAAGCAGCTCAAATTCAGATTTTTCGTGAAACTAGATCTGCTGAGCAACATACCCTTCTCAAATACAAACTTAGTCTTCTGGACATGGTGACAAGAGACTAAGGCGTCTCTTCTAAGTCTTAAATCATCCCTTCCCAAGCCACCACTTCATCCCCCACCCCAAACTCTATGATTATGGAATCAAGTTGGCTTCTTTTTAAGAAATTTGAATGCCTCCACCTATCATGCTGACATTTAAAAGGCTGCTGAAAATTATCGGGCAATAGAAAATTTAACATATTACAAAATGTATATTCCATATGGCAGCCAGAGTGTTCTTTCTAAAAAGTAAATCCATTTGGGCCTCCTCCACTTAAAACATTTCAAAGGTTTCCCAGTGCTTTCAGGACAAAGAACAGAATCCTTAACATGACCAAAAAGTCCCTCTGTGATCTAGCCCAATGTCATCCTGAGCTACTCTACTTCAGACACCTCAGGGTTGCAGGCACACGTCATCTAATTGCAGTCCCTAGAATATGCCATTTTATCGACCTCAAGGCCTTCACACATGCTGCCTTCTCGGCTTAAGACACTTCCTTCCCCCACGTGGTCTGCTGAACTTAAGAGGCAAAGGTGTTCATCAAAGATAATTTCTTTCTTGCCACTCCTCCTTATAACCTGTGTGATAATACTTTCAAAGTAGCCTAAATATTTCTTTCACAGTCTTTCCATGATGATAAGCAAATAAACTGAGAGTAGCTGATGTCCTTTTCCTTTAGAATGTGGGCATCAACAATGGTTGCTTTATTCATTCCTATAGTTCCCCTGCCTGGCACTGTGCTTTGCACATTTTAGGCACTCAGCTGTTTCCTAAAGGGCGATATTAACACCTCCCTCACAAGGTTATTTTGAGGATCAGATGAAACAATCCATATAAAGCTCGGGTTGTACCCAGCACTCAATACAAGTTAGCTATTATTAATATTTTATATAAGAGTTTATAAAATAAGAGCAATTAGGCAATATTTATTAAAACTATTCAAAAAGTAGACAGTGACACAGCTTCACTCCATTTAACTCCACAGCACTTATTATTAAAAAGGGGGGAGGGGCCATGCAGAAAACTTATAAACAAAAATACTCAGTGCATCAATTTAAAAGAGTAAAGAATTCTAGTGATAAAGAAAGGAAAGAACATACAGATAAATATGTGAACAGTGAAAATCATTTTCTTTATAAATCTAGGCATTTTCTCAACAATGAATTTTTATAACTTAAAAGGATACCACAAAATACTAATTTTTTGCATTCACATACTGCCTTTGTTTTTAAACATAATCCAGAATGATCAGAAATCAGCACCAGATATAGAGAGGATAATACAGCAGCACAACAATTCACTACTACTATACTTTAAAAAAATAATTTTTAGGGGCACCTGGGTGGTTCAGTGGGTTAAAGCCTCTGCCTTCGGCTTAGGTCATGATCCCAGGGTCCTGGGATCGAGCCCCACATCAGGCTCTCTGCTCCTCGGGGAGCCTGCTTTCTCCTCTCTCTCTCTCTCTCTCTCGCTCGCTCTGCCTGCCTCTCTGCCTACTTGTGATCTCTGTCTCTCAAATAAATAAATAAAATCTTAAAAAAATATAATTTTTAAATCAACAGTCCTGTACCATGTATTTGACATTCCTTCTTTTTCCAACAGCATTTTTTTTTCCATTGCAGCAAAGAGTTTTTGCACAAGAATGATTTAATCACTAAGAAGAATCAAGTTTGTTAACATCTGAGTAATTTTTTAATAACATATACTACATCAAATTCAAATGAAAATGTCCTGGAAAGTGGGAGAATGATCCTTAATTCAACAATTTTAAAAGTTCAGTCACTTATTCCATGATGCTTTAAAATTATTATACTGATATTTATATTATAAAAGTATTGTATAATCTATCCATGATTATTAATTTTATGTGTCAGCTTGACTAGGCTGGTGGGGAGAGGTTACCTGACATTTGGTCAAACAGTATTCTGAGTGTGTCTCAGGGTGTTCCAGAATGAAATTAACATTTGCATCAACTACTGGTAAAGAAGACTGCCCTCCCTAAGGTGGGTGGCCCTCAACCAATCAGTTCAAGGTCTGAATAGAGTGAAAATGTTGACCTTCCCCGGAGTAAGAGGGAAGTCCTCAATTCTGAGTGCTTGGGCCAAGAAATCAGTTTTTTCCTGCCAACTTTGTGTCCAGTCAACTCAAACTGAAATACCAGCTCTTCTTGACTCTTAAGCTTGTCAGCTTTTTGGATGAACCACATGCCATCAGCTCTCATGATTCTTGGGCCTCTGGACTCAGACTAGAATCACACCATCAGCTCTCCTGGATCTCCAGCATGTATAGTGCAGATCTTGGGACTTCTCAGTCTTTATAATAAATCTCTTTCTCTCTCTGTATATACATACATCCTGTTGGTTCTGTTTCTCTCGAGAACCCTAATATATCACACCCATTTCAAAACCCTCCCACCTCACACACACTCTCCAATATACTCATATTCAGTATCCTGTTTTCCTTCATTATTGCTATGATCTCTACTTTTGCATGCCTACTACACAGTAAACACAAGGTACAGAGGAATAAATAAAATAAATCTGGTTCCCTCCAAATTGCTCACAGGTTTTCAGAAGATGCAAATATATCGAATTAGTGACAGCCTGTTAAATGGAATATAAATTCAGTTGTCAGGATGATTTCATAAATGTTAGATAATTGTCATTCTTAATCCAGGATCTGTACACCTAGGAGAAACTATTAATTGAGTTCCTTAAATGTTATTAAGGATTATAACTAGTAACAAATAGCCACAGAAATGACCTTTCTGACAGAGCTATAAGTATCAGAAGCCAGTAATGATGGGTTCATTCAAACCATTCATTCCCTCCTTATTTCTTTTGCCAAGGCATAGTGAGAAAAAGCTCAAAAGACAAAAATACTGGGTTGGTACTTGTAATCAAAGCGTATCCTCTCTGCATAATTGTATGTACTCTGCAGTTCCTGAGGGCCAGAATACCTGAACCACACAAAATCTTTTCTACGAGGAAAACAGATTCAGCCCTGCACAGACGTGGGTTAAGCCACCAGTGTGTTTGCAAACCAGACTGAGTGGTTCCCATGACTCCCACACCTTGGTTTCAGCCTCCTCCTATGGGTGCAGAGAAACCCAAGCCCATGGGGCTCTTGTTGGAAGAAGTGCAGGGACAGGACAGCAAGAGACAAGCGCAGCCAAGTCCTAGCTACACAAATCTGCCATTCCAGCACATGTCCTGCACCAAAGGCAATCCTACCACAGAAGACTGAGGGTGGCATCAGCAGAGGATTCCTGATCCGCACACCCTGGATGACCTTGTGGTCAGGGAACCCCACTAGCTAAAATAAACAAAATCACCCATTGAAATAAAAATGGCAAAAAGGAAAGGATTCTTGACCACAAATAGAGTCAAGGGTCCCAAAAGTAGGGACCTCTCCGGCCGATGGCTGCTGGGATAAGTAGCCAAAGAATAAAAGCATGAGCCACTCAAAGTCTGCACTTAGACCAGGCATTTCTGGAGTCCCCAGTTAAAGAGAGGAGCTCCAAACCAAGACTTTCAAGAAATTCCTATTTCCTAATGTTACTGTGACTCCTATTTCTTGATTCAGAACTGCTCGGGCCTTCGAAAACATGTTGATTACTTATAAATAGAATGAAATAATTTCTCCTCTTTTCTACCAGGCCGGTTACCACATTAAGGGCCGCACATTATTTTCCATCCTCCACGATTTCTCTCTACTGCTGCTTCCACTACCACGGGCTTTCTATTCTCTGCCAACAGAAAGCTCTAGCACAAGCTATTCAGCTGTTGCTGCTGCTGCAGTATCAAGTAAAAGCTGTTCTTTAGAGCCCAAAGTAGATGATACTTTCTTAACCAGCCCTTTACATGATAGAAAAGTATTTTCGTTTTTCTCCCCTGCCCTTGACTCAGCCCTCAAATCTGCTCCCTTTGGATGGTGAAAACTGATCTGAGTAGGCTGACTGTCATCTACTTTTCTTTATTTCAATGTATCCCAATAGCAAACACAGTTCTAAGGCCTTTGGTCTTTAGCCTTTAACTCTATATGCCAACTATAAGTGGGTTTCAAATGTCCACCTAAAACAAACTTCCTATATGAGAGGATCAAATCCAGCTTCCTTACTGTCCAGAACCCTGTTGCCTCCACCATACGTATTCCTGGGTTAGGAAGTCCCAGAGGTAGAAGGCGCCATTAGGTATAAAAGCAAAAGCATCTACTGGAAGAAGTGGCAAAATAGAATGCATTTTTATTTTTGCTGGGATTCTTGGTTTCTCAGGTCCCCTTATTTACAACTCCCATGACAGCTCTCATTTTCAAAGTTTAGGAGAAACTGCTGCTGGTCTCAGTCACCTCTTCAGTTGGGTCATACACTCTTGATTCATAACTTTTTTTTTTTTTGAAAGACGTACTTATTTACCTGAGAGAGAGAGAGGATATAAGAGAAAGGGGAAGCACTGATGGTGAAGCCCCACACAGGGCTTGATCCCAAGACCCTGAGATCATGACCTGTGCTGAAATGAAGAGATGGACACTTAATCAACTGAGTCACCCAGGAGCCCCTATCTTGATTCATATCCTGATTTCACCTACTGTCGACCATCTACCATATACCACATCTGTACTTCTCTGTATGACTTGGGGAAGGAGGGTACAGGGAAGTGGAATGAGTTAGGTGCTCTTACTTCTCAGTAGAGCTGAATTCCAACCCAAATCACATGCACCTTGCAATATCAATCATCATTCTGTTTTTTTTTTTAATGTATTTATTTATTTATTTATTTATTGAGTCAGGATGAGAGGGCACACAAGCAGGGGCAGAGGCAAAGAAGGAGACTCACCACTAAGCAGGGAGTCAGTGTGGGGCTCAATCCCAGGACCCTGGAATCATGACCTGAGCCAAAGACAGATACTTACGTACCCGACTGAAACACCCAGGCACCCACCATTCTGCTTTTTATCTTTTTATCTTCAATTTTTCTATCTCCCTTGGTAAGCCTCTTTAGGTCTTTAAACAAAACTCCTCCTTCAGTGCTGGGGCTCCATTCTTCTGGTTCTCTCCTGCTTCTCAATATACCTTCAACTACAAAGTAAGTCTACATAAAAGTTGCCCCTTCCTCATCTTGCACTCAATCCTGAACCCATTACAGTGGGATTTCTATTCTGTAACACTCCACTGAAGCTGTACCTGCTAAGATACCTAAGACCTGTCTCTGAAGTAATGGATACTTTTTAATCCTTATCTAACATGGGATCTCTCTGCTGTATTTTACAGGACTGAAAAATATCTTCTTGCTGGAAATTTACCTTCTTGGCTTCTATAACAGTCCTGTAGCCTGGGAAACTTACCTATTTAATTGTGAGCTCAGTTATCATGAACAACTGTCACTATATCCCTTGTCTATACTTCTCAATTTTCAGGACAAAGATGTTAACTCTACCATGTGTTCATTTGATTTCTGTAGTATATATACGAAGCTCAGGATTCACTGGCAAATGTACAGACCATCATTCCATCCCTCTTAGTACTTCAGATTTTGTATGTGGATCATACCAAACCATGCATGCTTGGTCCCCACATTCACAGTATTTCACACAATTCTTATCAGATCATGCTTTAACATTATAACCTTGACTTTTTTTTTTAAAGACTATTTATTTGAGAGAGAGAGAGAGAGAGCATGAGAAGTAAAGAGAGGCAGAGGGAGAGGGAGGAGACTCCCTGCTGAGCAGGGAGCCTGATGTGGGACTGAATCCCAGGACTCTGAGCCGAAGGCAGACACTTAACTGAATGAGCCACCCACCCTATGGCCTTGAGTTTCATTGTGAGATCAAAAAGAAGCAGTCCTATAAACCTGTCACTACAAATGTTACAGGAAATGTTACTGAAGAAACCATTCCCAACATTTTCCAAAGAGATTCTTCTTGAGGTTCCCACAGAGAGACTCAATTTAAGAATTAAGTCCTAAGAAAAGGGTTTCATGAGATATTCTTACATACACATTTCACTCTCTTCTACTTTTTTTTCTTTTGCTATAGTAAATTGAGTCAAATTCATATCCAGTCCTAATAGCTATGGGACCTAAAGACATGAACATCCGCTGTTCCTTCCATCCTAGTTTGGACATTTAATTCTGGTTTGCATTTCTCCCTATAGAGATTCAGAGGAAAAGTCAGATTTCCGAGATTTGCATTCTAGCTCCATCTCCCAGATTGTTAAATTTTGGCAAGTTATTTAACTCCTCTATGCAACATTTTCTCAACTGCAAAACACAGATAACAGTAGTACATACATCATATGATTGTTAGACAAGATCATGTGCTTAGCTCACAGTAAGCATGTACTTAATAAATGCTTATTAGTAGTAGCAGTAGTAGTCACCATAAATCCTCTGTGGAATGAGACAGAGTACAAACATACTATAGTCTGGATCATCCAATCTAGAAACTTTAAAAACAAAACAAAATAAAACAAATACCCAAGAAGGCTTCTAAGGCGCCACTAACCTATGCTGCTTCACCAAAATTTTACACTAATATAAAAGGGTTAAGAACACTATGACTTTTGTGGTATATATATTTTTATAAAATTTTTATAGTTTATATTTTATAAAATATTTTATTTATTTTATAAATTTTTTTTAAATTTTTAATTTTAATTCATTTTAATATTTTAATAAATATTTAACATTTATTAAATAAATTTTTAATAAATTTCAATAAATAAATAATTTTTAATAGAGAAATAAATATTTAATATTTTAATATTTAAAATATTTATTTAAACATTTTATTTATTTAAAATAATTTATATTTTATATTTTATTTTATAAAATAAAATTTTTATATTTTTATAAAATCTTACACTGAGTCTAAGAAATAAATTATATATGAACCAAGCTCTATAATAATAGTATACAGTCTTCTAATATTCTTTTTAAGTCTTTACCAAAAATACTATAAAAATCAAAATAACTGAAATAGTCCTTTTTTTTTTAAATAAAATTTTATTTATTTATTTGACAGAGATAGATCACAAGTAGGCAGAGAGGCATGCAGAGAGAAAGGAGGAAGCAGGCTCCCCGCTGAGCAGAGAGCCCGATGCGGGGCTCGATCCCAGGACACTGAGACCATGACCCAAGCCGAAGGCAGAGGCTTTAACCCACTGAGCCACCCAGACGCCCCTGAAATAGTCTTTCAGTAAAGCATTTATGTTCCTTGAAATTAAACAGTTATGATCTAACCACCCTAAGAAAAAAAAAAATGTATACCTCACAAATCATTATAGCTCTTAAATGAAAGACCCCTCCCCAACTATAGTAATAAAGGAAAAAAAGCATCCTCCACTATGTTGACATAACCCTACTACCTGTTCCCAAAAAGGCACTCAAGAAGCAGCTGAATCTGTTAGCTTATTGCTGTCACAATTAAATATCAATTTTGCCAAAGCTGAAACCATTGCTATTAGCAGATGTTCTTCACAAAATCTATTCAACAAGTTAACTCATTCAATGACTTAAGAAGTTCAACCAAACTGCACACAAGATCTTTATGTAAATGGTTAGACATAGTATTTTTCTCTATGGCTCTATATAAACATCAGACTTTACACCTGACAAAAAGATACAAATATATAAAAGATAAAAACCCATAGTTGCTTGCTCACCTAACTCAATTAGATGTCAAAAACTCCCAGCTGTCCCAGTGGCTAAGTATATTAAGTACAGAATTAATAAACTGCTATATCCCATGTTTTTCCTCAGCTAAAAACTATCTCCACCTATCTCTCACTAACTAAAAGTTAATACTTCCTTCCCTTATCCTCACTACAGAAGGTAAAGACAGGAGTCCAGAAGGTACATCTGAGTTTTGTATCACCAACATTATACTAGCTTTTCCTCATCAGAAAGTTATTTTCCTTTGTACATTTAGAAAGCAAGCTAGCACAATTCCAAAAGGGTTTTATGCCTTCTAAAGCTAAAGACTTTTATACCAAAATTTAAAACTGCAGTAAGATTTAAACATTATACAGTCTCTGTGGTTAGCCTTAACTTCTACACAGGTAAAATGTTTTTCAAATTTGAAAGCATTCAAAACAGTGTTGCCTCTCTAAAACTGGCTATCACACATTAAGATGGACTTTCACACATAATTTCTAAGGTTTTAAAGAATTCTACCACACCCTTACACTGCTTACTAAGATATTAACTATTCCATGGAATTATAGGGATTTATTACACAGATTATTGTCTTACTTTTTTTTTAAAGTTTTTTTTTTTTTTATTATTTATTTGACAGAGAGAGACAGCCAGAGAGGGAACACAAGCAGGGTAGGGGGAGTGAGAGAGGGAGTGAGAGAGGAAGGAGCAGGCTTCCCACAGAGCAGGGAGCCCAATGCGGGGCTTAATCCCAGGACCCTGGGATCATGACCTGAGCTGAAGGCAGATACTTAATGACTGAGCCACTCAGGTGCCCGATTATGTTTTCACCTTTTTTTTTTGGGGGGGGGGGTCATGCTTAGCAAAATAAGTCAATCGGAGAAAGACAACTATCATATGATCTCCCTGATATGAGGAAGTGGAGATGCAACATGGGGGGGGGGGGTTAAAGGGGTAGAAGAGTAAATGAAACAAGATGGGATTGGGAGGGAGACAAACCATATGTTTTAACTTTTAAAAAAATGTTTTAATACATAACTGGATTAAAGAACTCTTTCATTTTCACATTCTAAATTTTAGGTTTTCAGATTTTTTTTTTTAACTTAAACCCATCCTGAAATATTCTTGGAACTGAAATAATTCAAGTACAATTTGATATAGGCTTATAATTTACAAATGCTCGCCATTCTTTAAAAAAAAAAAAGTATTGTAAACATATATAATAAATGGTGTTTTCCAGTTGTATGATATATCCACCATGCTTACCATATGTACAATGACTCCAAAAAAGAACTAATGTATTAAAAAATCTCCTTTGTAAGTCAGGCACTTTTAAAGACATACAGATCAGTAATATTTTTAAAGAATTTTTATTTACTTGAGAGAGAGCACGGTCACAAATGGGAAAGGCAGATGGAGAGGGCGTGTGAGAGAGAAACTCAAGCAGTCTTTGCACTGAGCAAGAAGCCCAACATGGGGCTCAGCCCAAGCCAAAACCAAGAGCTGGATGCCCAAATGACTACACCACCCTCTAGGATCAGTAACTTTTAATCCTGCAATGTTACACACATATCTAGGACACCACTGTGACAAATTAAAAAGGGAAATTTAACACTAAGATACTACTTTCAGGACACAAAGGAAAGGACAGAATTTTAATTTTTTTCAAAAAGTTATATACTTTTGTGAGAAAGTAAATTGCTTTTGATAAAGACATTAAACAAAATCCCCTTCAACCTCAGGTCCTCTTAGGTTCTGTTCTCTCAGCCTTTTCACAATTTGCTTCTATAAAGAGAAATCTACACACAGAGTACTTCCATGAGAAAAGAGAATTCTAAGCCAAGTATTATATTTAGTGAATTTAAGTTGGATTTTGCAGTCTATTGATCTAATTTCATGTATTTTCTGCCTATAACTCTTAATAAGGAAAATGAATCAATTTATTTTATTTCTAAAATGGGAAGGGTCTCCAGCCCCCTTTTACCCTGCAGTCTTCCACAGAAATCTTTCATTTAAGGAAATGAAACAGCATAAAGCTCTTCAGATATGTTAAATCATGCAAACAATTTCCACAAGGTAGACATGATATAAAGTAATCTTTCTACATGTTAACATGTACACATGCAATGTAGGCTCTGGTCACTAAATTCAACTCTAACAAAAAAATGCTGATTTGATTTTTTTTTAAACACTGTTTTTTTAAAAATAAAATAAAATATAATATAATACTGTTTTTTTTAATGAGAAGAAATAATATAGTAAGAAAAATGCAACATTTTTCAGTAGATACTCAGATAAAATGAAAAAAGCCCTAGTATCTTATGGAACCATGTCTCCCCAAATACATATAACTTTACACACACACACACACACATTTCCAAGGGTCACTAGGAAGTAGTGAGGTAGGAGTGCCCAAGACACATGGAGAGGCTGCCTGGTTTATTTTAGGAGAGAGGGGACAGACCTTCTGCAGCCCTTCTGTAGTTACTCAAGATATCCCACAGAGATACTGGTTGGTAATTTCATGTCCCTGTTACATACATTTCCCATAACCTAAATTCACATTTAGTGACTTCTTATTCCACTGCAATTTAAAAAAGCAGATTTACCAAAAAAAGAAAAAAAGAAAAAAATTCAATTATCAAATCATTATGGTAGACCTGAAACTAATATAACATTGCATGTTAATTATACCTGCAAAAGAACTTAATTTATTAATTAATTTTAAAAAGAGAGGAGAGTTTTAAGTATGAGACAGGAAGGTAGCAAACTAGAAAGAAGAGCTGCCCAGCGCCTGAGCCCTGCAAGGAGGTAGAAGAGAGAAGTGCAGCCTCAGGTCATCTGTGGGGTCCAAGATACCTTGCAGAGAAGGCAGGGAAGAGGGCAACACCCTCAGTGGGAAGAAATCACACTGCAATGATTCATGGAATGGGTCATGAAGGCTTTCCTCCACCTACTCTATGCTGTCCTCAATAAAAATCCACTTGTTCCCTAAAAACAAACATTTGAACAAAAAACTTAGTATTTCAGATGACATGATCATCTTCAGAAAAATCTAAAAAAATCAACAAAAACTTTCTTGAAACTAATAAGCAATTATAACAAGGCTGTATGATACAAGGCCAATATACAAAAGTTAACTGCCTTCCTATATACCAGTAATGAACAAATGAAATTTGAAATGAAAAATACAATCCGATTTACATTAGGACCCCCTAAAATGAAATAGTTAGAAGTCTAATAAAATATGTACAAGCTCTAAATGAGGAAAACTGAAAAAACTCTGATAAAAGGAATCAAAGAATTAAAGACATGGACATATTTTCTATATCCATGAATGGGAAGATTCAGTATTGTCAAGATGTTAGTTCTTGATTCTAAAGTTTTTAAGGAGAGGCAAAAGACCCAGAAGAGCCAACAAAATACTGAAGGATAAGAAAAAAGTTTAAGCACTACCCAACTTCAAGACTTACTATAGGGGCACCTGGGTGGCTCAGAGGGTAAAGTCTTTTCGGCTCAGGTCATGATCCCAGGGTCCTGCGATCAAGCCCCGCATCAGGCTCTCTGTTCAGTGGGGAGCCTGCTTCCTCCTCTCTCTCTCTGCCTGCCTCTCTGCCTACTTGTGATCTCTGTCTGTCAAATAAATGAAAAAAATCTTAAAAAAAAAAAAAGACTTACTATAAAGCTACAATAATCAAGACAAGGCAATACCAGTGAAACAGACAAATCAATGTAAAAGAATAGAAAACCCAGAAATACCGTCACATAATCAACCTGATCTTTGATGAAGGAACGAAGGTAATATAATGGAACAAAGGTAGTTTTTCAACAAACAGTGCTTGAGTAACTAGATATCCACATGTAAAACAATAACAACAAATCTAGATACAAATCTTACAACCTTTACAAAAATTAACTCATAATGGAATACAGATCCAAATGTAAAAACACAAAACTATAAAATTCCCAGAAGATAACACAGGAGCAAATCTAGACGACGTTGTGATTAGCGATTATTTTAGATACAAACCAAAGGTATGATCTATGAAAACCAGAACTGATAAGCCAGACTTCCTTAAAATTCAAACTTTCTGCTCCACAAAAGACACTGTCAAGAGAATGAAAAGACAAGGCATAGACTGGGAGAAAATATTTGTAAAAGATACATGTGATGAAGGACTGCTATCTAAAATATAAAAGAATGCTTTAAACTCAACAATAGGAAAATAAACCACCGAATTAAGAAATGGGCCAGAAATGGACCCACAACTATACAGTCAACTAACCTTCAACAAGACAGGAAAGACTATCCAATGGAAAAAGACAGTCTCTTCACAAATGAAGCTGGGAAAACTGGAAAGCAACATGCAGAAGAATGAAACTGGACCACTTTCTTATACCATACCCAAAATAAATTCAAAATGGATGAAAGACCTAAATGTCAAAATCCTAGAGAACACAGGCAGCAACCTCTTTGACATTGGCCATAGCAACTTCTTACTAGACATGTCTCTAGAGGTAAGGGAAACGAAAGCAAAAACGAATGATGGGGGGCTTTATAATTATAAAAAGCAAAGGAAACAGTCAACCAAACTGTAAGACAGCCTATTGAATGGGAGAAGATAGTCACAAATGACATATCCTATAAAGGGTTAGTACCCAAAATCTATGAAGAACTTATCAAACTCAACACTCAAAAGAACAAATAATTAACTTAAGAATTAGGCAGAAGACATGAATAGACATTTTCCCAAAGAAGACATACAGATGCCCAAGAGACACATGAAAAGATACTCCACCTCATTGGGCATCACAGAAATACAAATCAAAACTACAATAAGATATCACCTCACGGGGCGCCTGGGTGGCTCAGTGGGTTAAGCCGCTGCCTTCGGCTTGGGTCATGATCTCAGGGTCCTGGGATCGAGTCCCGCATCGGGCTCTCTGCTCAGCAGGGAGCCTGCTTCCCTTCCCCTCTCTCTGCCTGCCTCTCCGTCTACTTGTGATTTCTCTCTGTCAAATAAATAAATAAAATCTTAAAAAAAAAAAAAAAAATATCACCTCACACCAGTCAGAATCACTAAAAGTAACAAGTCAGGAAGCAACAGATGTTGGTCAGGATGTGGAGAGAGGAGAACACTCTTACACTACTGGTGGGAATGCAAACTGAAGCAGCCATTCTGGAAAACGGTATGGAGGTTCCTTAAGGAGGGTGCAGATTGCATGGAGCACTGGGCATGGTGTATAAACAATGAATCTTAGAACACTGAAAAAATAAAATTAAATTTTAAAAAGTTAAAAATAGAGGAGCACCTGGGTGGCTCAGTCAGTTAAGCATCTGCCTTCAGCTCAGGTCATGCTTTCGGCTTCCTGGGATAGAGCCCCATGTAGGGCTCCCTGCTCAGTAATGAGACTCTTTTCCCTCTCCCTCTGCGATGCCCCCTGCTAGTACGTGCACACTCTCTCACTCTTTCTCTCTTAAATAAAATCTTTTTTTAAAAAAGTTAAAAACAGAACCACCTTATGACCCAGCAATTGTACTACTAGATATTTATTCAAAGGATATAAAAATTCTGTTTTGAAGGGGTACATGCACCCTGATGTTTACAGCAGTATTATCAACAATAGCAAAGTTATGGAAAGAGCCCAACTGTCTGTCAACTGATGAAGGGATAAAGATTTGGTATATGCACACTTACAAAGACATGCACATGCACACATGGAATATTAAAAAGCGATCAAAAAGAATAAATCTGGGGCGCCTGGGTGGCTCAGTGGGTTAAAGCCTCTGCCTTCGACTCAGGTCATGATCCCAGGGTCCTGGGATCAAGCCACGCATCGGGTTCTCTGCTCATTGGGGAGCCTGCTCCCTCTTCTCTTTCTGCCTGCATCTCTACTTGGGATCTCTGTCTCTCAAATAAATATATAAAATCTTAAAAAAAAAAAAAAAGAAGAAGAAATCTTGCCATTTGCAGCAAAACGGATGGAGCTAGATTATATTATGCTAATCAAAACAAATCAGTGAGAAAAAGTCAAATACCACATGATTTCACTCAAATGTGTAATTTAAGAAACAAAACAGATGAACACAGGGGAAGAAGGGAAAAAAAGAGAAGGAAGCAAACCACAAGACTCTTAAGGATAGTGAACAAACTAAGGGTTGATGGAGGGGAGGTGGGAAGGCAGATGGGCTAAATAGGGATTAAGGAGGGTACTAGTGATGAGTACTCGGTGTTATATGTAAGTGATGATTCACTAAATTCTACTCCTGAAACCAATATTACACTATATGTTAACTAACTAGAATAAAAACTTGAAACAACAAAAAGTTGCTCTTATAAAAAAATAACGCAAAGTGAAATGCTCAGTTTTATTAATGAGTGTCCATTCAAAAAATACTGAGTCATTAAAAAATATTTGATAAAATATTTTTTATTTTTTCAAATATTTGATAAAATATTTTATATATTTTTGCTATAATAAATTGTCCTATGAGTATTTTAAAAAATGGGCCAAAGGCCTTAAGAGATACATCACTGAAAAGATAAACATATGGCAAATAAGCATATGAAAAGATGATTGGGCACCTGGGTGGCTCAGTCACTTGAATGTCTGACTCTTCATTTCAGCTCAGGTTGTGATCTCAGGGCTGTAGGACTGAGCCCCACATCAGCCTCCAAGCTCTGCATGGAATCTGCTTAAGAGTCTCTCTCTTCATCTACCCCTCTCCACCGTGCAAGCATTCTCTCTCAAATAAATAAATCTTTAAAAAAAAAAAAAAAAAGGATGCCCCATATCATATGTAATCAGGGAAATGCAAATTAAAACAATGAGATACCACTGCACACCTATAAGAATAACCAAAATCAACAGACTGAATCCCAGTGAGAAGATAAAGCAATAGGAACTCTCATATATTGCTGGTAAGAGTACAAAACGGTACAGCCACTCTGGAAGACAGTTTGGCAGTTTCTTGCAAATTATAGTCTTACTATAGAATCCAGCAATCATACTACTTGGCATTTAGCCCAAAAAATTGAAGCCTTGTGTCCACACAAAAACCTGCACACAGATGTTTACAGCAGCTTTACCTCAAAACTTGGAAGTAACCAAGAGGTCTTTCAGTAGGTAGATGGATAAATAAATTGTAGCATACCCAGACAATGAAATATTACTCAGTGTTAAGGACAAATGAGCTATTAAGCCATAAAAAGACACAGAGGAACTTTAAGTGCCTATTACCAAAGAACCCCACCTGAAAAGGCTACACACTGTCATGATACCAACTATATGACATTCTGGAAAAGGCAAAACTATGGAGATAGTAAAAAGATAAGGGGTTGAGGGAAGGAAGACCTAAATGGAGCACAGATTATTTTTTAGGGCAGTGAAACTACTCCAGACACATTATGGTGGATACATGTCATTATAAATTTTCCAAATGCAGAGAAGTTATACCACTAAGAGTGAACCCTCATATAAACTACGAACTCTGAGTGATAATGATATGTCAATGCAGGTCCCTCAATTGTAACAAACACAACACTCTGGTGGGGGTTGTTTGATAATGGGTGAGAGTATGAATATGTAAGAGTAGGAGTTACATGGGAAATCCATACCTTCTGTTCAATTTTTCTGGGAACCTAAACTGCTCTAAAAAAAGGTGTATTTTTTTAAAATGTTACATACACAAAAAATTAAAAATAGATTTTACTTACATAAAAATGCAACTTAAAGAAACAACTGCCAAGGGCTTTCTATATTTTAGAAAAAAATCTTTTATTTCACACAAGTCAGAACATTATGACAAATATCTTTCCTTCCTTTTTTTTTTTTTTTAAGAGCATGAGAGATGGGGAGGGGGGAAAGGGAGAGAATCTAAGCAGGCTCCACACCCAACACAGAGCTCAACATGGGGTTCAATTTCACAACCCTGAGATCATGACCTGACCTGAAACCAAAAGTCAGAAACTTAACTGACTGAGCTAGGCTCTACTACCTTTTTCTTTCTTGAGGTTAAACTCATTTTTAGAAGATCACTACCAAAAGAAACATATTTATTATAATCAATGAAAGGATCTGATTTTTGGAAGCTCATCTTACTGTTGTTATTATTAAAATTAATATAGAAAGGCAAACTAGGGGTGCCTGGGTGGCTCAGTGGGTTGGGCGTCTTCCTTCGACTCAGGTCATGATCCCACGGTCCTGGGATCCAGCCCTGAATCGGGCTCTCTGCTCAACGGGGAGCCTGCTTCTCCCTCTCTCTCTCTGCCTGCCTCTCTGCCTACATGTGATCTCTGTCTGTCAAATAAATAAATAAAAATCTTTAAAAAAAAAAAAAAGGCAAACTACTTAAAAGCAGCCCATTCAAAAGCAGTACCTTAAGGTAACCGTTTAGTAGGCAATTAGTCAACTGCTAGAAAAGGTTTAAGCTATTTTTCTACTTTTACTATCACTACAAACCCACTTATATCAAAATCATTTCCAGTGCTATGGCTCACCCTCTCATATTCTACACTGAAATGGCAAATGCTGCTGGTGACATCTCTTCCTTTGTGCCATACCAAAAACATATACTAGTCACCATCTTTACTCCCCTTGTGAAGCATCTACCGCTTTGCCTCTTGCCTTCCTAATAAAATATAAGTTCTTGGTCTTATCTTCAGTATGTTCAATTACATGCTCTAATCTTGCACATGCAGCTACCATTCCATCCTGCTAGCATTCCAATCCCATCACTGTGCTAGGCTTAGCCTCCATTATCAATATAATTAATTCATACTTTACAGAGCAATCACATGGTTATATATGTACCATCATCTCTTCTAATTAACCTTTTCTTTTTAAATCCATTTCTAATATTCATTTCTCCCAGGAAGAGAAATCTTTTTAATGGCAGTGGCTAAAACAGATGAAAGATGCAGAACTAAATGAAGACAAGCAAAACTATGTAACATAAGGAATTATACCAAGTGTAGGAGATTCCTTTCTAGTTATTAATTTTATAAACCTGGAAGATGCAGAAAAGTAAACAAATGTCAGTCTGTATACTATAAATTTTTCCACAGAATACTTCTGCATTTGTTCAAATTTAAAAAGAGATGAAAGTGACGCTGACATGTCTAAGACTAGATACTGGATATTTTCTGGCTTCAAATGTACTATGTATCAAAAAAAGGTTTGAGCCAGAACAAAGTCCTAATATATTAAACTTCTCTTCCCTTAAGAAAGATAAAGCAGTGAAGCAAACACAGGAGAGTTATTTTGTTGCGGACCTTCACTCATGAGATTGGTCCTTAGACAGAAATATAAAAATAAAAACTCACCTCATGGTCTGATTTAACAGACTAGGACCAGTAAAGGGTTAGTCCAGCTCTGATGTAGATGAGCTTGGTAGGAGAAGATCATCAAGCAAGATCTTAGCCTGAGCCCTGTGCTATCATTGTCATTACATGTATCCCATTTAGATGACAACCTGAGACATTATAGCTCTGAGTTGGCCTTTCCTGAAAGATGTACACATTCACAGAGGAGCCATGGTTCAGGAGTTATTAAAAAAGTTTCTCCCATAAGCCGCATCCATCTAGAAGGAATACATGTTCCATAAATGCTCCCATCCCAAAACCTGAGGTAAGAAAATAGGGAAATGACTAAGTTGGTGTCACCTCCTTCTTGATTCTCGACACCCAAATAAATAGAGTTCTACTCTTTTTCAAGTGTCTGATGTCTTTCAAACAATACAGATGGGTAGGAGGAACTAAAATAGCCTACATATTACTCAAGCTAGACCAGATGCCAATCTAGCAACCTCTGGGAAAACACAGAAATGGACAGTAAGAAGAAGAAAGTGATTTTCTATGTGGGTGTGAGTGTATGTGTGCCTTAGAACATAGATAAAGCTCCTAGGTAAACAACTAAATATCAAAGCAGCATCTAATGCACTGTACTAAAACACAGAAAAAACTCAGACAAAAAAAAGCAGCAATGCTGATGACCTAATTCAGTATTATAATGAGAAATCTTATAATCCTAATAATTTCAAAGGGACTTTATTAATTGCTTTTAAAAAACCTAACATAACCTCAACAAATCACACTTTTCTCCCTTTTTAAATTTTAGAACTAAAGAATTAAAATGCTCTTGATAAAATAACATACCTTAGCAATATGGTTTGAGATTAAAACACAGAAATGTATTTAGTTTACATTACTAAAAAACACATAGATGCATGTGCACACACACATCTTGTGGTGGAATATCCTTTAAGATAAAATAATAAAAACAGGACACAGGGGTGCCTGGGTGGCTCGGTCTGCCTTCAGCTCAGGTCATGATCTCTGGGTCCTGGGATAGAGCCCTGCATTGGGCTCCCTGCTCAACCTGCAGTCTACTTCTTCCTCTACTTCTGCAACTCCACCCTGCTCATGTGCAGGCTCTCTCTCTCAAATAAATAATATTTTATAAAAATAATTTTAAAAAGTAATCTAAAAACCCAAACATTCAATATGACACAGCAGTATCAATAGTTTACCTAGATGAAACAGCTAAAATGAACAATTATTTTCATCAGAAATAACTTGATTGTATAAATACAATACTAATTTCAGTGAAGACTTTCCCATATACATAAAAGTACGTGTTTACTAAAAAGAACTTTGTGGGGCACCTGGGTGGCTCGGTGAGTTAAAGCCTCTGCCTTCTGCTCAGGTCAGATCCCAGGGTCCTGGGATTGAGCCCCGCATCAGGCTCTCTGCTCAGCAGGGAGCCTGCCTCCCCCCAACTCTCTCTCTCTGCCTGCCTCTCTACTTATGATCTCCACCCGTCATATAAATAAAATCTTAAAAAAAAAAAAAGAACTTTGTAATGAGAACGTTGTAAGAACAGAAGAAAAAATACAGGGCCCAAACTCACATGCCATCTTTATTTCTAAAGAATAGGCAAATGGAATGATCTCCATAGCTGCCACAGGGGGCTTATGAAGGGCAGCATCATTGGCATTTCTAAAAATACTGTCTCCTGAATTAACTTCAAAGGCTTGTGTGGGATAGCAAGTTTACTAATTCTCTCAGAAGCTGAGTACTGTATTTCATTCCCAGCTACTGGGAAATTTATCCAACAATAGAATAGCTTAAATTAGCTAAATATGCTAAAACTCAAGATGAAGACACAATTGTGATCAAAAGTAATATGTTCAGAAGTTCATTCTTTTTTAAAACAGAGATAAGCAAGTGCTTAAACCTATAACCAATTCCCACTAGACCAGTGTCAGTTATGTGGAAATGCCACAGCTCCCTATTTTAACTCTTTCTTGTACTTGTCTTTCTCAATTCCCTTTAGCTGTCACACTAAATCGTTGCATTTTTGCTTTCTGTTCATATAGTATATCCTTGATAAGTAGTAAACCTCTAGCTTTAACCTCTTTTAAATTACACTATTTTAAAGTTAAATAAAACGTACTCCTTAAAATGTCCTTCACTATTTCACAACAAATTGTTTTTAAATAAGATGTGTTGATGACGGCCAAGTTATATAAAAATCATAAAGCACTTAGGCAGTGCTGGCTTATGCTTTTCATTAACAAATTTCTTTTAAACATGGCTATTTAGGGGCACCTGAGTGCCTCGGTCATTTGGGTGGCTGACTCTTGATTTCAGCTTGGGTCGTGATCTTAGGGTCCTGATATCAGGCCCCTGCCTGGCTCCACTCTCAGGGGGAGTCTGCTTGAGGTTTCTCTCTCTTCCTCTCCCTCTGCTCCTCCCCCTGCTCATGTTCTCTCTCTAAAATAAATAAATCGGGGGGGGGGGCACGTGGTCATATATTTACTGACACATCATAAGGCCTAAGAAAAAAATGTCTGAAAGAAACTAACAGAGTCACTAACTCCCTTTTGTAAAACTACTTAGAGAATAATCTGGCTATACCCTGCCTTCCCAAACCACTCTTTTTCTTACTCTCTTCTAATTTCCACTTACCCTTCAAAACCCAGGTCACATATGGCCTCCTACAGCAAATTCTCCTTGGTCAATCTTTCCCAGCCAGGATCGAACACTCCTCCCCACCCTTATATAACAATCACATAACAGCCTATGATTTCCTTCAGAACAATATAATTCTTGAATCAAAGGAAGGGGAAAAGAATCCCAAGCAGTCAAGCAAGGTCCATGCCCAGGCCCAGTGCAGGGGCTGGATCTCACAACCCTAAGATCAAAACCTGAGCTGAAATCAAGAGTCAGATGCTTAACCAGTTAATGCTCCCAGGCACTCTGTGAACAGGAATTTTAAATGAGGTCAAATAAACCTTAACATATAAATTTATACCAATATACTAGATTTTAGTTAATCAGTACTCCCCGTACTGGACCACACGTTTCTTGAGACTAGAGGCTCATTTGATATATGGATACCTAGTCAGCTGCACTAACCAGCACAGACTAGCATCTCAAACACGGGCTACTGGGACTCCTATATCAGTACCCCACAAACATGGACTTACTTGTACCTCTAGAAACACAGGACGACCAGATATTCCCTAAATCCAAGAATTAATATCTCCACGACTCTAATCATACTATTACCTACTATATGGAATCTTGTTTCATCTTCCTATTATTTACTTCATGGGTCCTCTGTTGCCTTCAAAACCCCCCACTTAAAAAAAAAAACACAACTCATTTCATGACCTTTTATCATCCTTCAAGGCTCAGCAACCTGTCACAACCTCTGTAATGTCTGCCCAGCTTGCTTCTGTCAAAATTACCTCTGCAAACATCCACTGAAATGTTTAATAAAATGCAACTCATATGAGGGTCTAATCACAGGCAAAGATCAGTCTCCTCAGCTAAAGCAAAGCTCCCTTGCGCCACGTTATTTATCTTCATTCATTACCTGTCTCCCCACCTCCCCTGAAAAATTTTATAAGCACTCCATAAATGTATTTAAGATAAATGCCTAGCTAACCATTCCATAGCATAATACTATAAAATGTAAACTAATGCTAATGGTCTATAATCAAAATGTGAATAAACAGAAAAGCATCTTATTGACATTTTTAAATTCATAAACACTTTCAGTGCCTTTAAAAATCAGCTTATTTTATTAAGAAACAGTAACTTAAAAAAATAAGAAATAGTAATTTTTAAGGTTCACCTGACTTTATAAAAACACATTATGTAGTAAACTGAACTACAAGAGTCCTCCCAAAGCACTTGTTTATGTTTCTCTTCTCATGACAATTAAATACTACTTTTTATGTAGGCTGGCATTTTCTTGAGAACAAGATCTTCTGAAAAATATAAATTCTACATTTAAATTTTAAAATTAGTACGACACTATTTCACAGAGACCAGAAAAGAGGAAAGGAAATTATCTATAACTTCATTACTCCAAAGCAAGGATTACAAATTTTTCTTCCTTTCAAAATTTTTTAAGATTTTATTTATTTCTTTGAGAGAGAAAGGGAGAGAGAGACACACACATGGGGGAGAGGGGAGGGGAAGAGGGACAAGCAGAGTCCCTGCCAAGCACAGAGCCTAATACAGAACTCAATCCCAGGATCCTGAGAACATGACTGGAACTGAAGTCAGGTGCATTACTGTTAGAGCCACCCAACCCCCTAAAATTTTTAATATTTATATTTTATAAACTTATAATCATATATTACATATAATATAGCTTACTCTTTTTTTTTCAAACTTCTTATTTTTATTTTTTATTTTTTATTTATTTATTTTTTAATATAATTTTTTATTTTTTATAAACATATATTTTTATCCCCAGGGGTACAGGTCTGTGAATCACCAGGTTTACACACTTCACAGCACTCACCAAAACAGATACCCTCCCCAATGTCCATAATACCACCCCCTTCTCCCAAACCCCCTCCCCCCAGCAACCCTCAGTTTGTTTTGTGAGATTAAGAGTCACTTATGGTTTATCTCCCTCCCAATCCCATCTTCTTTCATTTATTCTTCTCGTACCCACTTAAGCCCCCATGTTGCATCACCACTTCCTCATATCAGGGAGATCATATGATAGTTGTCTTTCTCTGCTTGACTTATTTCGCTAAGCATGATACGCTCTAGTTCCATCCATGTTGTCGCAAATGGCAAGATTTCATTTCTTTTGATGGCTGCATAGTATTCCATTGTGTATATATACCACATCTTCTTGATCCATTCATCTGTTGATGGACATCTAGGTTCTTTCCATAGTTTGGCTATTGTGGACATTGCTGCTATAAACATTCGAGTACACGTGCCCCTTTGGATCACTACGTTTGTATCTTTAGGGTAAATACCCAATAGTGCAATTGCTGGGTCATAGGGCAGTTCTATTTTCAACATTTTGAGGAACCTCCATGCTGTTTTCCAGAGAGGTTGCACCAGCTTGCATTCCCACCAACAGTGTAGGAGGGTTCCCCTTTCTCCGCATCCTCGCCAGCATCTGTCATTTCCTGACTTGTTGATTTTAGCCATTCTGACTGGTGTGAGGTGATATCGCATTGTGGTTTTGATTTGTATTTCCCTGATGCCGAGTGATATGGAGCACTTTTTCATGTGTCTGTTGGCCATCTGGATGTCTTCTTTGCGGAAATGTCTGTTCATGTCCTCTGCCCATTTCTTGATTGGATTATTTGTTCTTTGGGTGTTGAGTTTGCTAAGTTCTTTATAGATTCTGGACACTAGTCCTTTATCTGATATGTCGTTTGCAAATATCTTCTCCCATTCTGTCAGTTGTCTTTTGATTTTGTGAACTGTTTCCTTTGCTGTGCAAAAGCTTTTGATCTTGATGAAATCCCAATAGTTCATTTTTGCCCTTGCTTCCCTTGCCTTTTGCGTTGTTCCTAGGAAGATGTTGCTGCGGCAGAGGTCGAAGAGGTTGCTGCCTGTGTTCTCCTCAAGGATTTTGATGGATTCCTTTCGCACATTGAGGTCCTTCATCCATTTTGAGTCTATTTTCGTGTGTGGTGTAAGGAAATGGTCCAATTTCATTTTTCTGCATGTGGCTGTCCAATTTTCCCAACACCATTTATTGAAGAGGCTGTCTCTTTTCCATTGGACATTCTTTCCTGCTTTGTCGAAGATTAGTTGGCCATAGAGTTGAGAGTCTATTTCTGGGCTCTCTATTCTGTTCCATTGATCTATGGGTCTGTTTTTGTGCCAGTACCATGCTGTCTTGATGATGACAGCTTTGTAATAGAGCTTGAAGTCCGGGATTGTGATGCCACCAACGTTGGCTTTCTTTTTCAATATCCCTTTAGCTATTCGAGGTCTTTTCTGGTTCCATATAAATTTTAGAATTATTTGTTCCATTTCTTTGAAAAAAATGGATGGTACTTTGATAGGAATTGCATTAAATGTGTAGATTGCTTTAGGTAGCATAGACATTTTCACAATATTTATTCTTCCAATCCAGGAACATGGAACATTTTTCCATTTCTTTGTGTCTTCCTCAATTTCTTTCATGAGTACTTTATAGTTTTCTGAGTATAGATTCTGTGTCTCTTTGGTTAGGTTTATTCCTAGGTATCTTATGGTTTTGGGTGCAATTATAAATGGGATTGACTCCTTAATTTCCCTTTCTTCTGTCTTGCTGTTGGTGTAGAGAAATGCAACTGATTTCTGTGCATTGATTTTATATCCTGACACTTTACTGAATTCCTGTATAACTTCTAGCAGTTTTGGAGTGGAGTCTTTTGGGTTTTCCACATATAGTATCATATCATCTGCGAAGAGTGATAATTTGACTTCTTCTTTGCCGATATGGATGCCTTTAATTTCCTTTTGTTGTCTGATTGCCAGATGGACATCACAGATATATTCAGAACATTTCATCCCAAAGCAACAGAATACACATTCTTCTCTAGTGCACATGGAACATTCTCCAGAATAGATCACATCCTCGGTCCTAAATCAGGACTCAACTGGTATCAAAAGATTGGGATCATTCCCTGCATATTTTCAGACCACAATGCTCTAAAGCTAGAACTCAACCACAAAAGGAAGTTTGAAAAGAACCAAAATACATGGAGACTAAACAGCATCCTTCTAAAGAATGAATGGGTCAACTGGGAAATTAAAGAAGAACTGAAAAAAATCATGGAAACAAATGATAATGAAAATACAACGGTTCAAAATCTGTGGGACATAACAAAGGCAGTCCTGAGAGGAAAATATATAGCGGTACAAGCCTTTCTCAAGAAACAAGAAAGGTCTCAGGTACACAATCTAACCCTACACCTAAAGGAGCTGGAGAAAGAACAAGAAAGAAACCCTAAGCCTAGCAGGAGAAGAGAAATCATAAAGATCAGAGCAGAAATCAATGAAATAGAAACCAAAAAAACAATAGAACAAATCAACAAAAGTAGGAGCTGGTTCTTTGAAAGAATTAATAAAATTGATAAACCCCTGGCCCGACTTATCAAAAAGAAAAGAGAAAGGACCCAAATAAATAAAATCATGAATGAAAGAGGAGAGATCACAACTAACACCAAAGAAATACAAACTATTATAAGAACATACTATGAGCAACTCTACGGCAATAAATTTGACAATCTGGAAGAAATGGATGCATTCCTAGGAACATATAAACTACCACAACTGAACGAGGAAGAAATAGAAAGCCTGAACAGACCCATAACCAGTAAGGAGATTGAAACAGTCATTGAAAATCTCCAAACAAACAAAAGCCCAGGGCCAGACGGCTTCCCAGGGGATTTCTACCAAACATTTAAAGAAGAACTAATTCCTATTCTCCTAAAACTGTTCCAAAAAATAGAAATGGAAGGAAAACTTCCAAACTCATTTTATGAGGCCAGCATCACCTTGATCCCAAAACCAGACAAGGATCCCACCAAAAAAGAGAGCTATAGACCGATATCCTTGATGAACACAGATGCGAAAATACTCAACAAAATACTAGCCAATAGGATTCAACAGTACATTAAAAAGATTATTCACCAGGACCAAGTGGGATTTATTCCAGGGCTGCAAGGTTGGTTCAACATCCGCAAATCAGTCAATGTGATACAACACATCAATAAAAGTAAGAACAAGAACCATATGATACTCTCAATAGATGCTGAAAAAGCATTTGACAAAGTACAGCATCCCTTCCTGATCAAAACTCTTCAAAGTGTAGGGATAGAGGGCACATACCTCAATATCATCAAAGCCATCTATGAAAAACCCACCGCAAATATCATTCTCAATGGAGAAAAACTGAAAGCTTTTCCGCTAAGGTCAGGAACACGGCAGGGATGTCCATTATCACCACTGCTATTCAACATAGTACTAGAGGTCCTAGCCTCAGCAATTAGCTTACTCTTTTTATATAGATCTCTTCACATTGCTATATACTTTGTCCACTTATTTTAACCATCCAATGAAAGGATTAACCATAATTTCACTATCTCTCTTCATATAATATTGTCTATGTTCACATTTTTACTGTTATGCATATTAGTCTTTACTTTTAATTATTTCCCATAAGCTAGAATGATTCGTGTTAAATTACTGAATTAAAGGTTATGGACATTTCTATTGCTACTGAAGTACAGTGCCAACAACATGCTTCAAGGGAAGCTGTATCTTTCATGGTCCCCCAGCAACATTGTTTCATCAGCACTGTGTATGACTCCTTCTTGTTTAAAATCACATTTCTTAGATTCCTAGCAAGTTTAAACATTTTCCATATGCCTATATTTCCTTTGTGAACCATGTTTTTGTATTATATATGCCCATCATGGTTTTCTTACTGCCTGTTTGTCATCTTCTGCCTGTCATCCTCTGCCTGTCTCATTTACTGTGAATACATTTTCTAGTTGTTATTTACCCCCATGGGAGTATTTTTTCCTCCCTCTCCACCAATACACACCTTTTTAAGCTCCGTAGTTTGGAATTTGGTCAAATTACTTCTTTTTTCTAATTTCTTCCATCACTTCTATAAGGAATCCCCAAAATCACTTTACTCCTAGTTTTATTTTTCTACTTAACCTTCTAAATCATGGGTAAGGAATATGTCATCTCTGCATGCCTTCAAAGAACCTTTCTCTTTAATATTCCTGATTGAGAGATAAATTGCAAAAAAAAAAAAAAATACTACCATTACCATAATTTTAATAGTGTCTATATAGACTATTCAGCCAATCAATATATACAAAAGAGTGAAATAATACTCTATAATGAAAGAAAAGACAATGGCACAGAATTGGTTTGCTTCTTTCTATTGTAAAAATATAAATCATAATGTTTAAGAAAATCTGGTTTTGCTGACAAACCCAATTTAATGTCCATAATGAAGTCATACAAATTCTTTTTTGCATACATAACCTACAGGGTAGCAATCTGGATAATACTGTGTTATTCATTTTTAGAAGTCATAGTCCATAGATCTGTTACTCACAGAGTTCTATACTGTGGAAAGAAGCATTACTGAATAATTTATTACAATTCACACCATAACACTGCTATATAATAATTCACAGACACAACACAACCACTTTTATTATAATGATGCCTTGGTATGTTTGTTTGGCAAGGTTTTTTGTCAGTCATCAACTCTTCAACAGAAAAATATATTATGTCTATACAATTTATAGATTTAACAACCAAAATATTGCCTAGTAAAAAGCAGACAAGTTTTATTCCTCTTTTCCAGCTTGAGTAATTGCAATTTTATTTTGTTGCAGAGAAACAGTCAATCAGGCCAAAAGACTTACTACAATCAAAAACATAATACGTGTGCCCCTTTGAATGATAGCACATTTATGCACAGTACCTGTCAATATAATTTGCATTTGAAAACCTATGAAGACACAGTTAAAATGACAGCTCTGGAAATTAATCTGAGTGGCGAGAATGGCAGCACAGGTTTTATTTCACTCTAATGGTTACAGCTTTTACCTATAAATGTATGACTATGGCAAATAATTACTGGTAACCCTATCCTGTGTATTTTGGGAAAGTTGTACCTCCTGAAACATAAATAGTCCAGAGAGATAATGGAAAACATGTAGGAATATTGTTTTCATATACAACTGACCCTTCGATGATACAGATTTGAACTGTGCAGGTCCACCTATAACATGGATTTTTTTTCCAGTAAATACAGTGCAGTACTGTAAATGTAATTTCTTTTCCTTATGATTTACTTAATAACATTTTTCTCTAGCTTCCTTTATTGCAAGAAAGCAGTATAGAACATACATAACACAAAAAACATTTATTACTTGACTATGTTATTGGTAAGGCTTCCAGTCAACAGCAGGGAGGTCAGCAGTTTGGGGGGAGTCAAAAATTACATAGATCTTTCAACTGCATGGGGGGGTGGTGCTCCTAACCTTCTGTGTTGTTCAATTTTCCACTATGTGGATTTTATGGTTTAATTATGTTAATTCTAATTTAAGTTAATAATTAATTGCTTTAAAATAATTTACTATTACCTATTTAAGAAAATAAATTTAAGAGGGATGCCTGGATGGCTCAGTTGGTTGGGCTCCCGACTCCTGGTTTCAGCTCGTGTCTTGAGTTTGGGGACTTGGGATCAAGCCCCATGTCGGGCTCCCCATCAGCAAAGTCCGTTAGAGAGTCTCTCCCCCTCCCTCTGCTCCCCAGCCCACTCCCTGTCCCCTCTCACACACACTCACTTTCTCAAATAAAATCTTTTTTAAAAAATTGAGATAAGCTTCTTTAACAACAAATGAATGTAGAAGGTACATGATTTGCATGAAGCCATCAACTTTTTCTTTTCATGAAGTATAATTAACATATATTATTTTATTAGTTTCAGGCTACAGCAATGATTCAACACCTATATACATTTCAAAATAAACATTCAGTATAGTCACCACCAGTCACCATACAAAATTATTACATTATTATTGACTATATTCTCTATGCTGCACTTTTCGAACCAGGAACTTGACTTTAGAACCACAAGTTTGTATCTCTTAATCCCTTTTTACCTATTTCACCCATTGCCCCACAGCTCTCCTCTCTGGCAACCACTAAAGTGTTTTGTATTTATGAGGCTGTTTCTGTTTTTGTTATTTTGTTTTTTAAATTTCACACACAAATGTGAAATCATATGGTATTTCTCTTTCTCTTACTCACTTCACTTAGCATAATACACTCTACATCCATCCATGTTACAAAAGGTAAGATTTCATCTTTTTTTTTAAGGCTGAGTCATATTCTATTGTATGTATACCACTTTTCCATTATCTATTCACCTATCAATAACCACTCAGGTTGTTCCCACATCTTGGTTATAGATATAATGTTGCAATAAACATAGGGGTTCATGTATCTTGAGGCCTGTTTTATTATAAACTTACAACAGTTTTTGCTGTATCCTAAAGGTTTTCTGAACTGTTGTGTTTCCATTTTCATTTGTCTCCAGGTGTTTTTTACTTCCTCTTTGATTTCTTTGATTTCTTTGTTGGCCTAATGGCTCTTTAGTAGCATGTTGTTTAGTCTCCATGTGTTTGTATTTTTTCCAGTTTTCTTCTTGCAACTGATTTCTAATTTCATACTGTCACTGCTGGAAAGATGCTTGAATAGAATTTCAGTCTTCTTAAATTTATCAAGACCTGTTCTGTGGCCTAACATTTGATCTATCCTAGAGAATGTTCCATGTGCACTTGAAAAGAATGCACATTCTGCTGTATCTGGATGGAATGTTCTATACATATCTATTAAATCCACCTGGTCTAATGTGTCTTTCAAAGTCATTGTTTCCTTATTGATTTTCTGTCTGGATGATCTATTCATGCATGTAAGTTGGGTCGTAAAGTCACGTATTATAATATTATTGCCAATTTCTCCCTTTATGTCTATTAATAATTTGTTTTATATAGTTAGGTGCTCCTAAGTTGGGTGCATATTTACATTATATGCTCTTATTGGATGGATCCCTTTATCATTATGTAACACCCTTGTCTCTTTTTACACTATTTGTTTTAAAGAGTTTTGGTGGATTTTTTTTTTTTTTTTTTTGCCTTATACAAGTTTTGCTACCTTGCCTTTTTTTCCCCCACTTTCTTTTACATGAAATATCTTTTTCCAGCTCTACAATCTGTCTGTATGTGTCTCTAGGTCTGAAGTGAGTCTCCTGCAGACTGCATATAGACCAAGATTTTTTTTTAATCGGCTCGATCACCCTATGTCTTTTGAATGAGCACTTACTTCATTTACATTTAAAGTAAATATTGATAGGTATGTCTATTGTCTTTATGTTAATTATTTTATGGTTGTTTGTCTAAGATGTTTCTCTGTTCCTTTCTTCTTCTTTTGCTCTCTTCTTCCCTTGTGATTTGATGAGTTTCCTTGATGTTGTGCCTGGACTCCCTTCTCTTTACTTTTTATTTATCTATAATAGGATCTTGGTTACCATGAGGTATATATATAACATCCCATATATACAGCAGTCTATATTAAGTTTTTGGTTGCTTACGTTCAAACACATTCTAAAAGCAATAGATTTTTACTACCGTGTCCACATCTTTTGTATATATTGTCATATTTTACATCTTTTATTTTGTGTATCCCTTAACAAGTTTTTGTTGATTTTACTACTTGTGTCCTTTAACCTTCACACTAGCTTTAAAAGTGATTGTAAAAGGGGCGCCTGGGTGGCTCAGTGGGTTAAGCCGCTGCCTTCAGTTCGGGTCGTGATCCCAGGGTCCTGGGTTCGAGTCCCGCATGGGGCTCTCTGCTCAGCGGAGAGCCTGCTTTCCTCTCTCTCTCTTTCTCTGCCTGCCTCTCTGCCTACTTGTGATTTCTCTCTGTCAAATAAATAGATAAAATATTTTTAAAAAAGTGATTGTAAAAGTGATTCCTTTATTATATGTTTACTATAATTACCAGTGAAATTTATCCTTTCATAATTTCCTTACTTCTAGTTATGGCCTTTTTTTTTCTGCTTAAAGAAGTCCCTTTTATATTTCTTGCAAGTTTAGGTTATACTCCTGTTGTTGTAGTTTAAGTTCAGTGGTGAGGAACTCTTTAATTTTTGTCTGGAAACACTCTCTCTCCTTTAATTCTGAATGATATCCTTTCTGGGTAGAGTATTCCTGGTTGTAGGTTTTTTCCTTTCATTTTAGAATATAACATATCACTCCATTCTGGCCTACAAAGTTTTTGCAAAAAAATAAATTGATAACCTTACTGGGTTTCCTTTATACCTAACTACTTGCTTTTCTCTTGCTGCTTTGAAGATTCTCATATCTTTAATTTTTGATGTTTTAGTGTTCCCATGTCTTGGTGCATGCCTTCTTGGGTTCATCTTATTTGGAGCTCTCTGCGCCTTCTGGACCTGCATGTCTACTTCCCTCTCCAGATTAGTTAAGTTTTTACCTACTATTTCTTCAAATAACTTTTCTGCCTCTTTCTCTGTCTCTTCTTCCTCTGAGGCCCCTATAATGTAAATGTTAGTATGCTGGTATTGTCCCAGAAGCCCCTTAACCTATCCTAAAATTTTCTTCTTTTCTTTTTTTCCCTTCTTTTTTGCTGTTTAGCTTGGGTGCTTCCCACTACCCTGTATTCCAGATATCTGTTCTTCTGCATGCTCTAATCTGCTGATGATTCCCTCTAGTGTATTTTTCATTTTAGTTACTGTATCCTTCAGCTCTAATTGGTTCTTTTTTATATTTTCTCTCTGAGTTTATCCACACTTCGCTCAAGTCCGGTGAACATCTTTATGACCATTACCTTGAACTCTTTTTCAGGTAGATTGCTTACCTCTCTTTCATTTTTGTCTTGTTTTTTCGTTTGGGACATATTCCTCTGTCTCACTTTGTCTGACTCTCTGTTTCTAAATATTAGGTACATCAGGTACATCTCCTGATCTTAAAAGCAGTGGCTCTATGTAGAAGGTGTTCTCCCCTGTCACCAGAACCAGGCACTCCAGAGTGTCCCCTGTGTGGACCGCATTGCACCCTCCTGTTCTGATTGTGCTGCTAATGCCACAGGCATTTGGTGGGTACGCTGGACCTCAGCCTGGCAGTCTGCAATGATCAGCCAAAACTGTTGGGGTGTAATGGTGAGCAGGCACGGCTGGCTGGGAGGCCCAGCTATAGCTGCTGCACACGTGACGGCCTGTGGGACTAGCCCACAGCGCAGGAGCTGAAAAGTGTCAGAGAGTGGTGCTGGCTCCCCCACCACCCTAGGAGGCAGGTGTTTTGGAGGGGTGCCAGTCCCAGCTGGGACCACCCACCAGGTGTGGCAGGGTGGTATTTGCTTTGAGGGGATACTTATCCCCATGAAGGCCACTGCCAGCTGAGGTACTTTGGTGGGGTGTCTGCTGTGACAGAAGGGTTGGGTGGAACACGTCTACAGGGGAACGAACACAAGGGAAGGGTGAGCAGTGCCAACAAGATAGATGGAGATTGTTAGGACTAACCCCCACCAGTGTCCAGCCACCTAGGATAAAGGAAGGCAAGAAAAATAGCACCTGCCAGCACTTACGATCCTAAGGAACGCTCCTACAGATCCTTGCACCTCTAGCACACATACTAAAATTAGTCAGTATATCTCCTTCACATACAACCCAGGCACTTTTCAAACTGCTACTTCTGAGCTGAGTGGACTACTTCTTCTAGTCCACTAAATGATATAGCACGCCATTTAAGTGTGCTTTAAGTCTTGGTTTCTTACAGCCCTCCAGCAACCCTGGGGTTATGTCACTGAATTTTAAAGCCAGACATTAGTGGGGCTCATCTTGCCAGTGCAGATCCCTAGGGCTAGGGTGTACTTGATCCCCTATCACCTCAGGGAGGACCTCCAAGAGTCCCCGTGATACCCCTCCCACCTGTGGGTTGCCACACTACGGGTCTGGTCCCCAACCACATCTCTACTTCTTCTACCATTCTCAATGTGGCTTCCACTTTATGTCTTCAGCTGTGGAAGATTTGTTCTGCTGTTACAGGTCTCTGTAGGATGAGCTACATTACATGTAACTATTGCCTCAGGTGTGTCTGTGGGAGGAGGTGAGCCCAGGATCCTCCTACTCCGCCATTCCCCTGCTCTCTAGTATCAACTATTCTTTAAGTTTCCAAGTCAGGTGCTTTTAAAATTACGGAGAGGATGCTTTTTAACTTTCTGACAAATTTAAGAAATAGGATCATTATTTAAATGTAAAGGTATAATTTATTTCCCAACTCTTGCCAAAAAGGCTAACGGTCTTATAAGAGACCTTACACAATTTGACCATTAAAATATAAAACTGGGACACCTAGGTGGCTCAGTTGGTTAAGCGGCTGCCTTTGGCTTGGGTCGTGATCCCAGCACCCTGGGACAGAGTCCCGCGTCGGCCTCCTTGCTCAGCGGGGAGCCTGCTTCTCCCTCTAACTCTGCCTGCCACTCTGTCTGCCTGTGCTCACTCTCTCTGACAGACAAATAAATAAATCTTTAAAAAAATAAAATAAAACAAAAAATAAATAAAATATAAAACTGAACAGCAAACCCAGAGAACAACGGTTAGGGGCAAAGGGTGGAGGTCATCAAAAACCCAAAGATCCTTCCCCAGATTGCCACATGCACATTTTACCTATAATTTCAGGAGGTGAAGCTGATACATAGAGAATGGATTAAAAACTCAGGCCCCAGAGAACTAGAAAAGAAATTATCCATTGAAAAGCCTAGGCTACTAAAGTTACTATAATTAAAATGAAATATAATTCCAAACTTCCTTGCAGCCAAAGTAAATAAAAAGCACAATGGGCTAAATAATTCTCAATAGCTAATAGAAGGAAGTGTGCCAGATCATAAGGGAAATCTGTCTGAAACTAAATCCTTAAAGAATTTGTCATATGAATTCCTATAAAGGAAATACTGAACATTATATAAGACAATGTATTCACAAATACTTTGGAGATGAAGAAATATTTTTCAATGATAAAACCTGAGGGAATGATATAGGTTCCCCCCATTATCCAAAAGTAGAGCATTCCTACGAAAACTTTTGCAAGCTGAAATGATGTAAAGAGCAATTACCATTAATTTATATAGAAAAACTGTTGAGTGCTCCTATTCCCTCCCCCCAAAAAACCTCTCCCAAGGTTTTCTGATACCTTATGACATACTCTGCTAACAGATGCACGAAATAAATTGAAATAAAATACAGATGCTCACAGACACAGTTCAAAGCTATGGCAACTTGATGCTGAGTATAGTTCCCAGAAAGAAATTTGGTGGAGCCTCTATCACTGCTGGGGTGCATCCTGCTTCTATAAGGGCTCAATGCAAAACAAACATTGAATGCTGTTTTTTATTTTTTACCCTTTTTCATTAAAGCAAAAATCCTCTTCAGATTTCTACTTGTAAAAACAGGTACTTTCTTTCATAAAAGTGAAATTGCATAATGCAAACTTTCAAATGGTGGGGAGGATGGATACCTATACTAAAATATAGGATTAACTAGCTTTCTGATGATCTGGTCTAATTTAAGCTTATGACCACTCTCCAGTTTCATGCGAATCACAGCCTCTAATAAAAATGAGAAAATTTTTGCTGACCTAGTCTCAGAATCCTCAAAGCAGCAACTTTCCATAAACTGGAGTAGACATTTGAAACCTTTATATGTGACACAAGAATGTAAGAGAGAACCAAAAATCAGAATGGAAGCACATTAAGAATATAAGAAATCGAGCCAGTCTGATTTTGAATCCTGACTCATCTACTTTAATAGCTGTGTGCTTTTCTAATTGTGACTAAACTGCAGGTTCTCATCTGCAAGGTTGTCATAACAACAGTCCTTACTCTCAATAGAACTGTTGAGAATCCAATGAGTTTATATAAAGCACCCAGAACAGTGTTTATTGACCTATCTACAACTGTGAAGGTTAAATAGCCATTAAACGTGGTCTGAAATGTAACTCATTAGCTACTAGGCAATCCCTCAAGAATATATCTTTTTTAAACTTTAAGTTAATATTAAAGCCTTTTTAACTATCAGATTCAATTAAAATGACCAGCTTTTTACTTAATGTAGATACTTACTGTCGAGATCACTAGAATACCTCATCTTGGCTAATTAACTACAACCATCCTGAATCAATTCCTTGCCTCCCACTTGTTCTCTGCGGCCAAAATTTTAGGAAGTTGTAAAATAAATTAAGCAAACTTTATAGAAAATGGATTAAAGAATTATTTCTCTGTATCTATCTTACTGAATGTCCAGTATTTTTTTTATATGTATATTTATTTGAGAGAGAGAGTGCAAGGAGAGGACCAAAGGGTAAGGGAGAACAACTCAAGCTGATTGCACACAGAGCACAGAGCCTGACTCCACAACCCTGAAATACTTAACCAACTGCGCCCCCCAGGCGCCCAGAGTGTTCAGTATTTTGCAAAGCCATTTGTTGTCAAATGTTTCCATTTGCTTCAGCTCTGTTGATCAAGTTCATCTTTAATTTATGTGAAAGTACAGCAATGTTATATCTTACTTTACCTTACTTCATTAGGTTCTAAAGTCATTATAAAAGGCAAAAATTGCAGAGTCAAAATTAAAATAACCTCTGAATACCTCTCAAGTCAGCCTATAAAGTATTATCGCTCAGGAAGGCCAAAAAAGCCAGTTTTTTCCTAGCACTGTTCAGATACCTATCCATTCAGCTGAATACTAGATGAAATAGCTTATCTGTTCAAGAAAGACCAGACAGAATCAAGAACTGAAAGAACATCTTCCAACTCTCACTGAGAAACTCACATTCACTGATTAGAAAGACAGGAATGGCTGAATGACTCCCCTATACTCTTTTATTTAAGGGACACTAAGTATACATAGTTGAATTACAGAAGTTAAAACAAGATGTAATGCATGTGAGAGAATATCTGCACTAAAAATTCTAAAAGTGGTTCTGATACCAGGCAACTTCAATGTTTATGTCTTACATATTAATTGTATAATGTGGCAGTCTTTTTTGAGGTTTCCATATGCAAGCTGATCAGAAGATGTTTTTGTGTTGAATGCTCTAAATTTTTTTTTTAAGATTTTATTTATTTATTTGACAGAGATCACAAGTAGGCAGAGGCAGGCAGAGAGAGAGGAGGAAGCAGGCCCCCCGCTGAGCAAAGAGCCCAATGTGGGGCTCGATCCCAGGACCCTGGGATCATGACCCGAGCTGAAGGCAGAGGCTTTAACCCACTGAGCCACCCAGGCGCCCCAAGTACTCTAAATTTTTAATTTTCCATTTGGCAGGCAGAACTCATATTCTGTGGAACAATTTGAAAGTTACCTGTTCCCCTTAATTACTTCCTTCCATCAGGGATTATACTGGGGAATTATTTTGCAGCCTTAGAGAAATTCCTTTCCCATCTATAAAACAAAGAGGAACACCAGTGAGGATATGGAGTAATTCAGACCATGTTGCCTCATGATGATTCCCATATTCAAAGAGATTCAGATGTCTGTCATTAAGGCAATCAGCTGATCAAAGCATCTACAGAATATGTGTGAAGCTGGGGTATATCAGGCCAATCAATAATTGCTTATTTGATTAAAAAAAGGGATTCAACTACAAAGAAAAGGGCAATACTTCTATACTTCTGCAATAGAGAGAAATGAGGATAAAAAGTATTAGAATTGGGAACTGGGGGCAAAAATATACTTGCTTGGCATTCTACTAAAGCTTTATGCTAATCAAAACTTTTACGTGGCAATACTATCCTTTTTTTTTTAAGATTATTTATTTGACAGACAGAGATCACAAGTAGATGGAGAAGCAGGCAGAGAGAGAGGAGAGCAGGCCCCGCGCCGAGCAGAGAGCCCGATGCGGGACTCGATCCCAGGACCCTGAGATCATAACCTGAGCCGAAGGCAGCGGCTTAACCCACTGAGCCACCCAGGCGCCGGCAATACTATCCTTTTAAAATACAACATTAAGGGGCACCTGGGTAGTTCAGTGGGTTAAAGCCTCTGCCTTCAGGTCATGATGCCAGGGTCCTGAGATTGAGCCCTGCATCAGGCTCTCTGCTCGGCGGGGAGCCTGCTTCCCCCACTCTCTCTCTGCCTACTTGTGATCTCTGTCAAATAAATAAATAAAATCTTTAAAAAAAAATAAAATAAAATACAACACTAAGATTTTTACAACTTAAGAGTTGCTATTTGGGTAAAAGACAAAAAACCAAAATGAACTTACAAGTGACTTTTTACAAGTTACTGTTTCTCTTTAGTAAAAGGGGAAGGGAAGAAAGGAGTAAATATCAGTAGAATTATTTTAGAAATTAATTTCTGGGGAAGAGGTGCAGCGAGAAGAGCCTTTGCAAATAAGCCTCTAAATTCAGCCTACTTTCAACAAAATTCTATTTCAATACTCTGTGAAAGAACTCTTCTTTAGGCCCAAATGTCTCTGCTTAAAAAATTATATATTCATTGATATAAGTAAAATGTAACCACACTATACTCTGATTTAAATATCAGATAGTAATTAGATATTACTATAACTGAACAATATTATAAAGCCAGTCAAGTTTTACAATATTTCAGCAAATAAATTATTTTACTTTTTATATTCTTTGGGACTGGCTTTTTTGAAAAAAGTAAAAAGAATAGAGTCTAGAAGTCTTCCTCTGTGGTTATTTTTCACTTAATAAATAGTGACCAGGGGCACCTGGGTGGCTCAGTAGGTTAAGCATCTGCCTTCAGCTCAGGTCATGATCCCCGGGTCCTGGGACTGAGCCACATCAGGCTCCCTTGCTCAGTGGGGAGTCGGCTTTTCCTTCTCCCTCTGCCTGATGCTCCCCCTGCTTGCACTCTCTCACTGTCTCTGTCAAATAAATGAGTAAAATCTTAAATAGATAGATAGATAGATAGATAGATAGTAGTAACTTAGGAGTGCCTGGGTGGCTCAGTTAGTAGAACGTCTACCTTTGGATCAGGTCATGATTCTCAAGTCCCGGAATCCAGCCCTACTTCAGGCTCCTTCTCCCTCTCCCTCTGCCCCCCACCCACTTGTTTTCTCTCTCTCTCTCAAATATATAAAATCCTTAAAAATAATAAATAGTGACTGAATGCCTAGTAAATGCCAGGCAATTATCCAGGTGGTTTGTTAGGCACTCTCATGTAATTCTTGGGGAAGACACACATTACCACTATGGCTTAAAAAGAAGAAAAGATTTAATAAAATGCTTCATTTTAATTGATTATAACCAGGTAGTCTATGCTCAAAATTCACTTTATGGCCTATTTTGAACAACTTGTGCGTAGACACTCGCCTGAAGTTTCTTGCTCTTCCTTTTGAAATCTGCCTTTTATTTATCCATCCATCCATTCATTTAACTATAATCACCCAACCATGCATATAACAGCTGGGGAGTAGAATGAAAGATGTTAGGGCACCTGGGTGGTTCAGTGGATTAAGCCTCTGCCTTCGGCTCGGGTCATGATCTCAGGGTCCTGGGATAGAGCCCACATCAGGCTCTCTGCTCAGCAGGGAGTCTGCTCTTCCCCCCCCACCCGCCCCGCCTGCCTCTGCCTACTTGTGATCTCTCTCTTCTGTCAAATAAATAAATAAATAATATCTTTAAAAAAAAAAAACAAAGAATGAAAGATATTCTTATGTAAATATGCAAAGACAGACCCTGAATTTAAAGAGGCAAGGTTTTTCCTCACTTTAGAAAGGTCAAAAAGGAGGGGCGCCTGGGTGGCTCAGTGGGTTAAGCCGCTGCCTTCGGCTCAGGTCATGATCTCAGGGTCCTGGGATCGAGTCCCGCATCGGGCTCTCTGCTCAGCAGGGAGCCTGCTTCCCTCTCTCTCTCTCTGCCTGCCTCTCCATCTACTTGTGATTTCTCTCTGTCAAATAAAAAAAAAAAAAAAAAAAAAGAAAGGTCAAAAAGGAAAAAACCAAGTATGTGGTAGATCTAATGAAAGGTATAAGGTGTTTAGATAACAGTAAAACTGTTTAAAACAGTAAAACTCTATTACTAAACAAAACTGCTTGATTACTATGATGACTTCAATAATTCATGTTATTATTATGGTATCAAGGGTCCTCTGCTAACCTGAATTGATACATTTGAGAATAACCTAAGGCCTGTAATACTTTTCTTTGATAAGTTTAGTTGTAGCATTTAAAGATATTCAATACTCTGTGCCAGTTCAGTCAAGTCACAAAAAATTATATCCTGTGAGGCTTTCTAGTCATTTGTTATGATTTAGTAAAAAGAAAATGGGATTTAAACAATTTAGGGAGGGGGGCTTTGGTGACTCAGTCGGTTAAGCATTTGCCTTTGGCTCAGGTCATGATCCTAAGGTGGTAGGATCGAGACATGCGTCGGGCTCCCTCTCAGCAAAGAGCCTGCTTCTCCCTCTCCCTCTGCCTGCTACTCCCCCTGCTCGTGCTCACACTCTCTCTGTCAAATAAATTTTTTAAATCTTGAAAAAAAGCCTTTTTAAAAAAATTAGGCATTCTAGTCTCTATTATCTGAAAAACGTTAAGAAGGCACTTAAAAATTCAGAAACCACCCATGGAAGGCATTACTACCACTGGCCAGCCTCACACATTACTATGTTATTTACTAATTTTCTCTGTATGTTTTCCTCTTGGAAGCATTGTTCTAGTACTCAGCTATAATAAACAAACCCAGTATAGTTAATTACGCTGCTACACAAATAATAAAAAGTTGGCCCTTTTCCACTTTGTAAAAATCTTCCTTAAGGAGGCTAATGAACACCGATACTGAAAAGTCCATTGCACAGATATAACTTATTATAAAGGAAATTATATTAGAAAATATACAGAAAGCTAGACAATAGTCAGTCTTTATATACAAATAATATATGCAAATATAAATTTGTTAACATATAGTGACAATTACTAAGTGTCATTGAATCTTGGTTAAAATTTCTGTACAAGGCATATTTATCTTCAAGTTTCTATGTTAAAAAAACTAACCATGTTTAAAATATCTCCCATGGGGCGCCTGGGTGGCTCAGTGGGTTAAAGCCTCTATCTTCGGCCCGGGGCCATGATCCCAGGACCCTGGGATCGAGCCTCGCATCGGGCTCTCTGCTCAGGGCAGAGCCTGCTTCTCTCTCTCTCTCTCTGCCTGCCTCTCTGCCTACTTGTGTTCTCTGTCAAATAAATAAAATCTTTAAAAAATAAATAAATAAAAATAAAATAAAATATCTCCCATGTAACAATTCATGTTTTGTTTTTTCCATTTAAAACTCAGGGTATATGTTTTTTCCACCTATTAAAGCCTCCCTTAATAGATTAATAAAATTAGCTTAAATGAGATTAAGTGCTGCTCAGGTTTAAGAAAAAACAAACAAACAAACAACACCCTTTGGTATCAGAAGGAAAAAATCATCAGGGATGTATCACTGATACACAGGGGCAGCTAAAATATCAAGTGAAAATGAATGAATATGCAGGCTAAAAAAGTCCTGAAGCATCATAATTTTCATATAAAAGGTAAAATACTGGGATGCCTGAGTTGCTCATTCAAGTTAGGTGTCTGATTCTTGACTCAGCTCAGGTCATGATCAGGGTCATGAGATGGAGATGAGTAGATGTTTAGGGCTACGTGCTCAGTGCTGAGTCGGCTTGAGATATTCTCTCTCAGGCTCCCTCTGCCCCTTCACCCACTTGGTCTCTCTAAATCAATCAGCTGATAAAATATTTTTTAATGTAAATATTCTCTAAATTGGCATCAGGTGGAACAAGATTTGCTTCATCCTTTTTAAGAATTTTAAAGAGGACTATTTGATTTTAAAAATTCATCATTAAAGCCCTAAGGCCAAGAAAAAGACATATCAGTTGTAGACAACTGATTTTAAATTTTCAAAATATCACAGAGCTATTCGGAAGTTCAATCTAACCAATGCTTGCAAATAGGTTATGAATTTGCCAAAATGATTATGCCAATACTAATGACAGAACAACTTTTTGCTGTGCCACAAAATGGTATTATTTTGAACATTAAATAAATTATTTTCCTAAAGCCATAACAACCAAATGAGTATATGATGCTTTTCAGAGAAAACTCAGAATATCATATATGAAACAAAAAGTCAGAGAAAAGATGCGGGAAGGGGGTCAACATCCAGGGTAAAGGACCCAATATTTGAAGTCTGATAGGAAATCTGAGGCTCAGAGATTGAATAAACATATTCAGAAATTTGACACTGTAATACTTGCCATTACAGAACCGCTGGGAGCCTAAAGAGATGAAGATGAGACCTGATACAAAAATAAGCACTCAACAAAGGATGATATTTTAAAACTGTCCATATTACTATCTCTAGAACAAAGAATTTTGCTCACCAAAAAACCAAACAACTAGAAGAGTGTCCTCTGAAGGTTTTCTTTGCAGTTCCCTTTGTTTAAACTTCAATAGTTATTTGAAATCAATAATTATTTGATCTTCTTTATATTTCTATTCAGTGATAACTATTTTCAAGCAAAGCAGTTATGGCAAGTTATAAGAAACTTGGAGGTTTTAATTGCTTTTATTGACCAATTTATTAGCCTAATAACACTTTAATGGCAATAATTCAATTTTTCTCAGAGACTTGCAAGTTAGTACAATGTACTGCTTCAATCCTCAATATGATAATTATCCTTGATATCCACCTGCAAAGTGCTCCATAGTGTCAAGAGAATGAAATGATCACCTTCTAAATCATAAAGAACCTAGTAAAATGGTGAAGGCTGTCATTCCATGACATTTGTATTCACAAGCAAAGAGTGTAGAAACAATTTCAAACACATTTCCATAAACTCAACAAATAGTCTTTCTGTTTCAGTATACAATCTGTCTTGGTGGGCTACTCAACACTGTACTTCAAAATACAAGGTAAAAGGATGTTGTTACTCTAACCTCATCTGAAGAATAAAGCTTGATGTAGACTAAGGCTCTACAACAGATCTTTATTTGTATAAGAATAATATCCAATCATGTTTTTTAAAAAACAATTTAAAAAGCCATCAGACTGGGGGAGAAGCATGAATGAAAGAGAAAATAAGGGAGGCTTAAAGAGTACTAATAATGTCCTGTTGTCAATAAAGTGCAATATATTAAACACTTAGATGATCAGTGCCTTTAGTATACCAACTATCTAATGGGAGAGAATAGACAATACTCAAAATCATAAGTAAATGTTAGGTGTTTAGTGCTGTGGGAAGAGAGTAAAAATGATTGGCGTGCTGAGATAACTCTACCAGAGTAGGCTCGTAGGCTCACTGAGGGGACATTTCAGGTCAGAGACTAAGTCATGCAGCTATTCAAAGGAAGAGCAATTCAAGCAGAGGAAATCACCACTATAGAGACCCTGAGGTGAAAGCATGTTTGGTATGTTAGAAGAATAGGAAAGAGACCAATGTAGCAGGAGCAGAGTAATCAAGAGAAATGTAAGCTGAGGTCAGGGAGATAAAGAGGGACCTGATCACTTCCTGTTCTTTGTAATGGGAATCCAAGGAATAATATGAACTGACTTTCATTTTAAAAGGATCATTCTGTCTTACTAAGAAAAGACTATAGAGAAGGAAGGACAGAAGCAGAAAGACCCACTGGGAAGCTGTAACAATTCATTCAGGCAACAAATGAAGATGGCTTGGACCAGAATAGTAACAATGGAGGAAGTGAGAAGTGGTTAGCCTCTATGCGTACTTTGAAAGTAGGTTTAAAGGCTTTGCTGAGGGCGCGTGGGTGGCTCAGTGGGTTAAGCCACTGCCTTCGGCTCAGGTCATGATCTCAGGGTCCTGGGATCGAGTCCCGCATCGGGCTCTCTGCTCGGCGGGGGGGCCTGCTTCCCTCTCTCTCTCTCTGCCTGCCTCTCCATCTACTTGTGATTTCTCTGTCAAATAAATAAATAAAATCTTTAAAAAATAAATAAATAAATAAAGGCTTTGCTGATATAATGGATGCAGAGTGAGAGAGAAAGAAAGGATGAATGAAAATCAAGGATGACCCCAAGATGTTGAGCCTAAACGAAACATGGATTTGCTATTAACTGAGCAACAAAGATTGTGGATGAAGCAGATTCGTTAGAGGGAAAAAGGAGTTAAGTTTTGGATTTGTTACTTGAGAGGTGTCAATTAAATATTCAAATAGAATGTTCAGCAGGGGGTACCTGGGTGCCTCAGCTGGTTAAGCAACTGCCTTCAGCTCAGGTCATGATCCCAGAGTCCTGGGACTGAGTCCTGCACTGGGCTCCGAGCTCCACGGGGAGTCTACTTCTCCCTCTGACCTTCTCCCCTCTCATGCTCTCTCATTGTCTCTCTCAACTAAATAAATAAAATCTTAAAAAAAAAAAAAGAATGTTCAGTAGCTGCTCAACGTATTTCAGTAATAGTGTTTATTTTATGGACAGGTAATCAAACAAAATTTAAACAATAAAATTAAATATTAATTGTTAATATCTATTTGACTAATCAATATAATAAACTTTCACTATTATTAATCTTCATTTAATACATCTATATAGGGGCACCTGGGTGGCTCAGCCAATTAAACTTCTGCCTTCAGCTCAAGTTATGATCCCAGGGTCCTGGGATGGAGCTCCGCATCAGGGTCCCTAGGCAGCGGGGAACCTGCTTCTCACTCTGCCCCTCCCACTCTCTCAAATAAAAATTTGTGCTTTCTCTCTCTCTTAAATAAAAATTTTAGGAAAAAAAAATTTTATATATATATATATATATATATATAGAATAATGCTTCACCATTTAAAGGCCATAAAACGCTACCAAAAAAACAAACAAACCTCAGCAAATACTAACATACTCCAACAGAATTATAATTTCATTCCATAGTCAGTTAAAAGTGAATATGGGCAAACAGAAAATACTTAGGCTACCCAGTAAGCTTAAATAATCACAGCTCAACAACACAGAGGGTTTAACTCACCCCTACAGCAGATGTATAATGCTTAGAGGTGAAAATGCCAAAAGATTTTGTCAAATTCCATCTGTAGTTTTCACTGCAGACATAGTAAATCCTGCAGATTCATAATGGCATTGTAAATATTGCTACTGTGCACCACAAAAACAAAACTATTTAATGACAGGTTTTCTCTCTTAACAAAATTATGGGATCATTACCATTTATAAAGGATAACATGGTAAAACTGGGACAGAGTATTTACAGTTAATGTTAGCACACTGCTATGCAGTTACATACTGTCATACACCAAGTATTACCTAAGTCAGCTGTTTACCTAGTAAGATTTAAAAAATTATTTTAATTGGCTACTGTATGCACCTAGCTTTAAAACAAATCAAAAATCAATTAAGCCCTAAAGAACTGCTAAGCTAAATAATTAAAACTTAAATAAACAGGAGAAATGTGGAGGTAAGACTATCAATGGAATAAATAAAAAATGGGTTCTCTTAAGCCACCCCATACCCCCATTCAATTTATTTGATTAGCATATCTTGTTATAAAAATGTTTTCATTTTGCTAAGTGAAAGAGCAAAAAGGCCACAACTTGTATGATTCCATTTATAAGAAATGTCCAGAATAGACACATCAATGGAGACACAAAGTCAATCAGTAGTTGTCAGGAGCTGGTGGTAAAAGAGATTGGGAAATGACTGTTACCAAGTATAGGGTTTCTTTTTGGAGTGATGAAAATGTCCTGGAAATAACAGTGGTGATGGTTGCACACCTCTGTAAATACACTAAAACCAATAATTTACACAATTTAATAGGATCTATTTTATACTATTTTAATCATAATCATATAAAAGCCTAAAGTCCTTTATAGTACATTAGGTAAAAGCACTTCCTACACACTTCAATAACTCAACAGTTCTATATTAATCACTATATCACAGTATCATAAATGAAGTTCAAGATGAGATCCTAAACTAGTAAGAAAATTTTAAACTCCATATACTCTGTTTCAGAAACACATTTTATAAGTGATAAAATACAAATTTTGTGAATATAAAGGGACACATTTCAGGTGTTCAATGAATTCACTCATGCAGAACACTTCATCTTCCAAAAAACATACAATTGGATAATTCTCCATCTTGCTGAAATGTTTTCTTTTTCCAAGTACTTCAATAAGCCTACGTACTAGCTTTTAAAAACAGTCTTTTCCCCTGATATGGTCTGCCCTTAACCATTTAAGATTATATAACTCTATATTTATGCTATGCTTTAGCATTTTGGGAGCTTTCATATATATATATATATATATATATATATATACACACACACACACACACACACACACACGTACATACTTGATCCTTTTATCATCTTATGAAGTTGGTGGAGTAAATTCAGTATAGATAAGAGACTTGTTCAGTTTCTTCTCAATAGCAGATCTCAGACTAAAATTCAGAGGTTCTGACGCCAATGAAAAGGTGCTCAGCAGGGGTGCACGAGTGGCTCCTTGAGTTAAAGTGGCTGATTCTTGATTTTGGTTCAGGTCATGATCTCAGGATCCTGGGATGGAGCCCTGAATAGGACTTTGCACTCAGCAAGGAATATGCTTCAGGATTTTCTCTAACTCCCTCTGCCCCCACATAACCCCCCCACCCACCCAGCTTGCACGTTCATGCATTCTGTCTTTCAAATAAATAAATAAATGTTTAAAAGAAGAGAAAAAGGTGCTCAGCAGGTTTTAGTGAATAAAGAAAACTGCTGTATGAATTATTTACTACTTACATCATACTTCCATTATATACCAACTGATATGTTTATCAATTTATCTAATTGAGTCAACCTTACTTCAACAATTAAGATTTTTAAGCTTCTAGTCAAGAGGCCATACCTTACATTTATTCTATGTCACTATAGCACTGAGCACCTGTAGATGAATTGGCTAAAATACCAAATTATCCATGGACACAAAATATATTCATGGCTGTTGACCTGTATCATCATCAGGAAAGACAAACTAAACTAGAAAACAATCCCTCAAAATTTTACTCTTAAAATTATCCTCCCCCAGGAACTTGTATGAGAGCTTATAACCAAACTTAAGCTCATGTTATAAAGAAAAAATTAATAAATACATTGTATAGAAAAATTTTTAGCTTAAGCAGGAGCTCATACTTTTCAAAACTGATTACTCTCTCCTAAACTATTGACGGTGGTAGGCCCTGTTGTAAGATATAAGACCTAAAACAGGGGGCGCCTGGGTGGTTCAGTCAGTTAAGCGGCTACCTTCGGCTCAGGTCATGATCCCACTGGGATCAAGCCCTGCATCAGGCTCCCTGCTCAGCGGGGAGTCTGCTTCTCCCTCTCCCTCTGCCTGCTGCTCTGCCTACTTGTACTCTCTATCTCTCTGTCAAATAAATAAATAAAATCTTAAAAAAAAAAAAAAAAAAGACCTAGAACAATGTACTGATCTGTGAGAATGAAGCAAAGTTACATTAGGAAAGAAAGATATTTTAGCTGACAATAAGCACAACCCCAATTAATGAGTTTTGCAAACATGAAAAGCTGAGTTAATTTAGTGATACAATAGTCAGTGAAACCTCCTAATGAATTTTCTAATTGTTTTCCTTTTATTGACATTAACCCATTAACTGATGAGACTTCTACATACTGGTGAAAATGGAAAACCTTCATCAAGAGATACTGACAACCAAGCAATCTAGGGTCACACACAAGATATAGACATGTATGCTTAGCTTTTTAAAGAAAAATAAAACATTCACCAGTTCTCTGCCCTAGTAACTGCATAAAAATATTTGAATGCTTATTATATGCAATATACCATATTGAGAAGATAATGAATTAGGTCTGCCATATACCTTCACCATCCTAAAAACAAGTGAAGGAAGTAAATGCATATAACCCTTATAAATATATTAACTACATCAACATCTAGCAATTATTGACCCCTTGTGCACCAGGCACGACTTTTGAGTATCTTATATATGTTAACTCATAATTCTCACACTAAGCTCTGCAATTTTACAGATGAAGAAAGGCAGAAAGAAGTTATATAACTAGACCAAAAAGTGTGTGCGTGTAGATACATCCTGAATACAACACATTAAGAAGTTTATACACCATGACCAAGTGGGACTTAACCCTGGGATGCAATGACAATTCAACATACTCAAATCAATAAATATGATACACGACAGAATGAAAGATAAAAATCCTATGTATACATATATGTATATACATATACATATATATATGTAACCTAGGCAGTCTCTCCAGAAGAAACCACTATGCAACACTGCCTCTTTGACTCAGAGCAGCAGCTGCTATGGGTACACTGAGAGTAGAGAAAGTAATAGAACAGAGGTGATATTTGCGCTAGGCCTTGAAGTCCAAATGAAATGAAGAGAAGGCTATGCTTAAGCACATATGTAGGGAAAGGTTTTCCAAGTCTGCTACTTATCTTTGGCCTTTTCACACAAAGAACACAGGGAGGATTGGTGACAGACAGGCAGTCCATATATTCACAGGAAATGTTTGAGAGCACACTTAAGTCAACCCTGGCTTTAAGAGTAGCCTTTGCTGTTCTCCAAGTATAATATGCCTGACAGCTCTTTCTCCCTGGCAAAAATGAAGAGTGTATTCTGATCACACTTCTGTGTTCAGAGATAGGAGCTAGAAACAATAAACTGCCATACTATCAGCAATGACTTCTCTAATGAGAATACACTAGATGAAGAGAAAGACAATAATGACACACACACAACTGGCTGTGTTCAGTCCACAGTCATAGTCCAGCCATGAGTTCTCTAATTAACCTGCCCCTGAGCCTGACTAGACAATATTCAGGTGGACAGAACCTTCCCCAGGGGAAAGCCTTCCCTCTTGAGCTCAATTAAAGAGTCTGGTTGAATAGGTAATATGAACAATCTTGGAAAATTACAAAAGAAATTACAGTTGGCCCTTGAACAATACGGGTTTGAAGTGCCAAGGTCCACTTACAAGATGAGCATTTTTTATAAAAACAGCATATTTTGTTTTTTATTTTCTTAATATTTTCTTTTTTCTATTTACTGTAAGAACACAGAATATAATACATATAACATAAAAATATGTGTCAAACAACTATTTATGCTATCAGTAAAGTTTCTGGTCAACAGTAGGCTATTAGTAGTTAAGTTCTGGGGGAGTCAAAAGTTGTATGCAGATTTTCAACAGTGGAGGGGCTCAGGGGGATTTGATGACCCTAAACCCCGCATTATTCCCAAGTCAACTGTGCTCTTGAAATTTCAATGCAACTTGATAATCTTTACTCATTTATTATTGTCCTGGTGAGAAGAGTAAGTAATTATAATCTTATTCCAGTTTTTATTCACTTGAAAATTTTACTCATGACCAATTTCAGACCTACTAAGAACTGAGTCCTCTCCCCCTGGTTTTCCTCCTAGTCCCTAAATGACAAACTCCTCTGTCTCCTTCCTCTTTATTTGTCTCTAAAGGCTATGGTTTCAAACAGCTTGGTCTTGTGTCCTCTTCTTTTACCATACCCTTTCTTTACATATATTCATCAATTTCTGTGGACTTAAGTACCTTTAAGATGACAACTTCAAATTGATAGTTTCAGCTCTCCAGTGCATGTTCAACTGCCTATCTGGCAACTTCATTTGGATGTCTCATATTTTACAATTAACATATCCAAAACAGAACACTTTTTCTTTTTTTTTTTCTAAGTAAAAATGACCATGGTATAATTCTCATATTGGTAGATACATATCTTTGCTATATTAAAGACAAAAAAATTACTTTAAATTTTCAGACTAAAATGAACTCTCCCATAAATCAGCAACTTATCTATTTCACTTTATTTTTTCTCCATGCCCAGGCAAACAATTCAAGAGAATATTATAAATACTAATTTGTGCTTTGATAAACCTTGACAGATGCTTTGCCTAATTAAAGTTAACTCTATGTCTTTTGTTCAGATTAAGTTTAGTACTTTTTTCATATTCCATGAAGCTTTTATTTCAATAGGGAGCTAATCAAATCTATACCAGTCTAAAACCAGTAAAAAGGTCCTCAGTCTATCTAAGGTAGGGACGAAGATGGGGTAGGGGAGCATCCAACATGCACCTAGAGAGAGGCACTGGGCATTGTCTTGGAAGTACTGAGAGTAGGACCAAGCAGAGTAGGAACCAAACAAGGGTAGGGTAGGAAAGGCACTGCCTGGCAGGCTGAGCCTGTCTGCCTATCCCTACAAACCAGGCAGGGACTCCAAAGACTACTCATGCGGCCATCTGCACCAAAGGAAGTCGATACCTAATCCGGACTCCCTATGAACAAGTCCAGATCTTCACAGTGCTATCCATAGTTCCTGAGAAGAGCCAGCTGCGGGCACAGTATTACAGTCACATTGCCCTGGTGACATAGCAGCATCTGCAGATCATGTTGCTCCTACTTCAGACTCTTGATCTTGTCTGCCAAACCACTCCCACCAAGAATCTTCCGCATTTCAGAATAGGCACCACCATTTCCCCAATGACTCGAACCTGATAAATTCTCCCTTTCCTCTAACATCCACCCCCCAACTCTGTCATCTATCTGTTTGTCAATTCTCTTTTAAAAAATATACCTCCAATCTCCCTCTTCACATCCTTACTGCTACCACCCTAAACCAGAATACTGGCCTCTCTTACCTGGATGACTATCACCTCCAATCTTACACCCTGCTCTTCCAGTCTAAAGCCAGAACAATCTTTATAACAGCCAAACTCTACTGGATTTGGCCCCAGCCTCATTTTTCAATATTGTGCTACAGCCTTCCTCTGCCCACTCCCCACTGTCCTTCAATTCAGCCACACCAGACTTCTTCCACTTCCCTGAACACCAGAGCACATACCTGCTTTAGTCTCCACACATGCAGATTGGTACACGAAGAGTTCTGCACACCTTATGCAGTTAGCACTTTTTCTTCATTTACTTCTCAGTTTAGATGTCACCTCCTTAGAAAAGCCTTCCAAACCCAAGGTACAAGTAGAATCCCTCTCTAAAACTCATCCTTTGTTTTCTCCATAGCAATTATTGTCTGTATGTCTCTATATCTGTTTTCCCTTTCTGTAAGGCAATTTTAGTTTTTTTTAAATAAAAGTTCCCACCTATCTTCACAGATGAAACATCAAGTCCACAAAGACTATAGATCCCTTTTGTCTTGTTTATAACTGCAACCCCAGTACCCAGCACAATGCTGATCACATAATAGGCCCTTAGAAAACATCTGTTTAATGGAAAATGAATATTAATCTCAAATTATACTCTATTCAGCTTATTTTATTATTCATTTAACCTAGTAATAGTCATTTTTTGAATACACCAGTACCTTACACAAGAATGTAATGTTATTGTTTCCCAAGCCCCAATACCATTTTAAGCCTATTCATAGGCTTCCCTGTTAATCTCTGACCAGCTGCTTTTTATCAAACATGGAGGTTACAACTATCCTTGTGACAAATTCTTACCCCTTAACAATGTGGCAAAATGCATTTGTGCTCTATCCTACCCTAATTCTAATAAGCACTTAGAGATGCTTAACCCAAGCCCACAGGGATCAGTACCGCAGTAGACGAACCCTCCTTCCCAAGTCTCCAGTAGACTATGGGGTGTCAATCCCAACAGTTTTTGACTATGTATAACTTATAAAATCCATGTTGTAAAAACATAAATAACAACTTAAACCTGCCTAATCGCTTACCTAAAAAGTGTGCTTATTCAAATAGTCTCTATTTTGTAGATCAGCCAGAATTCTCCAGGTGAATTCCCAGCTAATGGGCCTGTCCATGGAGCTGAGGTCACTGGGTACATTTACATGTATGGGTCCAAATGAATGTACATGTGTCCAACTGAACATCTATCTCTAATACCTTCTACATAGAAGACTGAAAGTCTGCTTAACCAAAATTTACCATCTCTGAAATCCACAGTAAGGAGTCCCCAACAGGCTGATAATAGAGCTATACTCAATTTGGCTATGTCCTAACTCCTAATCCCTAACTTTTTTTTCTTTCTTTTTTTTTTTTTCTTTTTAAAGATTTTATTTATTTATTTGACAGAGAGAAATCACAAGTAGATGGAGAGGCAGGCAGAGAGAGAGAGGGAAGCAGGCTCTCTGTTGAGCAGAGAGCCCGATGCGGGACTCGATCCCAGGACTCCGAGATCATGACCCAAGCCGAAGGCAGCGGCTTAACCCACTGAGCCACCCAGGCGCCCCTCTTTTTTTTTTTTTAAGTTGCCGGTATTAACTTGTTATTTTTATTATAACATTTCCTAAATGAATATAAACATAATGCCAACAATACATTTCTAGTATTTATAGCTCACAGATAAAAATACTAAAGTAAATACAAACACAATAATGCATCTAATAAATTTTAAATTAATAGTGCTAGCTTCATATTTTGGACAACACTGTTTTGCTGAAACTAAATAAATTTCTTCTATATACCAATATCATGATTAATTCATCTGAAAATGCACACCGAAATGTACACCATGAATATTCTGAAAACAGAATTTTTTAAAAGTTGTTTCCTGTTTTAATTGCAGTATAGTTAACATACAGTTTTATATTAGTCTCAGATGTACAAAATAGTGATTCAACAACTCCATACATCGTTACTCAGTGCTCATCTTAAGTATACTCTTAACACCCTTCATCGATTTCACCCTCCCACCCACCTCCCATTTGAGATGCTTAATTTTAAAGCAGTACCCTCAGTTAAAGTTAACTCTTTTTTCAACAAGAATATTTTTTACTTGAAGCATACTTCAGAATATATGGTTCTAGTATAAAAAACAGTCCATCAGTAAAAATATAAAAATATATTGTATATCTTCTTCAAGTACACACAGAATACCCTGGTTAAATCACATAAAAAGAACCATCTGGCTGGTTCAGTCAATAGAGCATGTAACGCTTGATCTCAGGGTTGTGAGTTCAAGCCCCTCATTCGGTATAGCATTCACCTAAAAAAAAAAATATATATATATATATATATACATATATATATATGTATATATATATATACACATACACATACACACACACACACTCTCAAACTCCTAATTTCTTAAAATGATGGCACCAGGGGAATGAAAGACTATCTCAAGTGCAGAAAACGATGACATTAGAAACCATGTGCAACTCCATTTCTATATAAAAAAATTATGTCACCAACCAATCCATTAACCCACACCTCTAGTGAGCTCAAAAACCAGATGGACTGTTTAACAGCTTTTTCCTGCTTGCAAGTTGGACACATCTAGCCTACACATAATTCAAAGACGTAAAATAAATCAATTTTAGCTAATGACCATATGATCATTTTGATAAATACTTACTGTTTCATAACAACTATATTTACATATTTGAGGAGGCTACCCTAAATTTAGTACTTAAAACATTTTGTCCATTATAATATATTCAGAATACTATGTGATTCACGTTCAATGGTTTTTAAATACTATGTATTTACACCTCATTCTACATATTTACTGACTTTCCATTAATACAGACTAAGAACAGAGTAAGTCTGCTACATAAATATTAGAAACTACTTCCAATGCTACATTTGGAGTCCATTTTACCTTTCAGGCAAAGCTAACTTATAATGAGGTTCCTCTGGTATCACAATAACTAAAGCCACCTGGAAATAGTCCAAGGCATTTGGATAGTGCCAAAAGTGACTCACACCCCCTCAGATTTAGAACAAAGTGCATAAGCATTTGTTTCAGTGTATTAAGAAATCATCCAAAGCAAAATATCTATTACGAGAACTCTAAAAATTTCTAAAGCATCTGATAACAACGCAACAGGATAGTAAAAGATAATTACTTTGTCCTCTCTTAAAACCTATCTGCCCTGATGCATGGATAAAGAAGATGTGGTATGTGTACACACACACACACACACACACACACACACAGTCATACACACAGCAGAATATTAGCCATCAAAAGGAATGAAATCTTGCCACATGCAACAACATGAATAGAACTAGAGAGTATTATGCTAAGAGAAATAAGTCAATCACAGAAAGACAATTATCATGTGACCTCACTGATACATGGCATTTAAGAAACAAAATACCTGAAGAAAGGAAAAAATAAAACAAGATGAAACCAGAGAGGGAGACAAACCATAAGAGACTCTTAATCATAGGAAACAAACTGAGGGTTGCTTCAGGGGAGGGTGGTGGAAGGTTGAGGTCACTGGGTGATGTACATTAAGGAAGGCACACGATGTAATGAGCACTGAATATTATATAAGACTGATGAATCACTGATCTCTACCTCTGAAACTAATAATATATTATATGTTAATTAAATTTAAATTTTAAAAATATATATTATTTAAAAATTAAGTAAAAATGAACCTTCTTTAGGTGTGCCTGGGTGGCTCAGTGGGTTGAGACTCTGCTTTCGGCTCAGGTCATGATCCCAGGGTCCTGGGATCAAGCCCTGCATCGGGCTCTCTGCTCGGCAGGGAGCCTGCTTCCCCCTCTCTCTCTGCCTACTTGTGATCTCTCACTCTCTGTCAAATAAATAAATAAAATCTTTTAAATAAATAAAATCTTTTTTTTTAAATTAATCCTCTTTAGTTATTAAACCAAGGGTGTATTGTTAGACTTAAGAATTACTATTACTGTATTTCTATAAGGTAATAAAATATTCCTTTGGGGGGAAAAAAACTTGTCTGTCCCTTCTCCTACCTCACATCCCAATTATTGGCAAAGGAAAATCATAACACTGTTTAACATCATTTATAAACCAGGCTGTTGCCAGATATTTACTGAGGTGATGCACAAGGGCTTTGCAAGGAAGGGCAAATCTTTCATCTTAGGATTGGAGAACATGTTAATTCAAAAAGAACTAACAGAGACTCCTCCTATTCCGTCCTGCCTTACCCTACCCAAGGTGGTTAACTCTCAGGCTTCTATAGTTCTACTTTCCCAGATTCTAGGCCATCTTCTGCTGCCCTGGTAGGCTCAGATTAGTACCAGTCCCGATCTGCAGAACCCCTTACTACTTTGCCACCTGAAATCTGAAGACTACTCCATTTGCCTGCTAACTTGAGCCTAATACCATAATGTCAATTGCTGAAAACAATAAGCAGTCTTGCCACTCTTCAGAAACAGTCCTAGCTTCAGGCAAGGATTATCCTCCAGCACTTGCAGCTGAATCTGTCACCTTCTTTCAGTTCACCACTCAGGTCTTAGATCATTCTGCTCTGATGCATTAGACCACAGAATTTTGCCCTAGCCCTACAGACATGAATGACAGTTATCTTTTCATAATATTGGACCAAAATGCTAAAATAAATGTCTCAATCAGTGGTCATAAGTGAGGCAGGCAGTCCACATGTATGTATAAAGAGCAATGGTGGTTTTTTTAGTGTATTCGCATTTGAAATCTTTAAAATTTTGAATTTTCTTTTAATCCTAAGATTTACTAGATCATGGAACGTTTATGTTAAAAAAAAATCCCAAAAAAACCCCACAAATTTTCTTCATTAACCCTTATTCAATTTCTAAGAATGAAAATAATACTTTTCCAGAATCAAAGGGAAGAGGGGGAAACCATGAGGATTCCAGTTTGTTACACAGTTTGATAGACTTGAAGGTATGTATATGACCAAATAATTACTCAAGAAATTTGCATTAGATGATTAACTTAATTTTTATTAGTTTATTAAAAGTAATATTTTTATTTCTTGACTATGTCTGAGAAGTGGTGTTTATGAAACTACATGTAATAATATCAAACTGATGGATATTAATTTATGTCCCTAAACCCCATGCCAGGTTCCTATTTCCTCATGTTCTTCATATGTTGTCCTTTTCTTATAAATTTAAAAGTTATGAGTAAAGAAGAAAATAAAAACCTCACTTACTAATTTAGGTATGGAACTGATAACAAATAAACAAGCTGTTTTACATATGCCAATAAACTGTGTAAATCACAAGCTACATACTCCAAAAGGACATAAATAAGAGGAAAAACAAGTCACAATCTATAGGTGAAGAGGACAAAGGTGATAAAAATATACTTCATTTGCCTAGGGTCCAGCAACTGAGAAACACCATTCTAGTACTACTTCACATCTGACACCTGAAAAATCCCTCTGAAATAAGCAAACAGATTCATTTATAATTCCTCTAGAGATTAAGCAGGTATTACCTCATGAAGTCATCTGCTATCTCTTTGGACAGCTCTAACTGAAAATGAAGACTTTCTCTCCAGAAGAAAATGGTTTCCTTCTAATTTAACCAAACAGTGCTAGTTTTACTCCCTATAATCACAAAGAGTAAGATTAATTTCTCCTCCATTTTATGGCTCTGAAAACAGTTAAAACACAGCTCTGGTGGCCCCTTAACTTCTCCAGACAAAATAACTCCAGTACCTGTCAAATGGACTTCATAATCATGGATAAGAATTCTCCATTTTCCTTGTTTGCATTAATTATAATTAAATTCTCTGAGTGCATATCCATTCTATCACTGAAATAAGCAATACACTGAACTCCCAGAACTGAATACTAGTCCTGGCTTTCTCATTAAACTGCACATGGGAAGTACCATTTTCTCTCTGGGCTTGAGAGTGCCAGACCATATGCTTTCCAGTTTCAATATATTACGAATCCATCTAAAAACAATGATTTGCAATATTGCTTTTAGTTTGTTAAAAAGTTAAAAATAAATATTTACCCAATACTTTATAATATTCATAAAGGTCTTTTACTTAACTATAGGCACTACAGTGATGATCTAAAAACAGCAGTATTTAAAAATTCCTGACAGAATATAATGGTCGCTGGTGGGAAGAGAGGAGAGAAGGGGGACAAATACTTATGCAGTATAATTACATAACTACAAGCACAATTTTAAAAAGTCAAATTTTACCTAAAATTGAAATTAAGCATAAATTTAAGCTTGAGAAGTTCTCTAGATCCATGCTGTGTAATACAATAGTCACTAATCACATCCGGCTATCTAAATTTAAATTAAGCAAAATTAGGAGTTCGTTTACTAACTGGGGTTAGCCATCTTTCAAGCACTAAACAGCCATATATGGCTAGTAGCCTCTGTACTAAACAACACACATACAAAACACTTATATCATAGCAAAAAAGTTCTACTGGAGCAATGCTATTCTAGAAAGATTCACCTGTATCTATTTTGCAAATGGAAGACCTACATAGCAAAGTCTAAAAACACTTGGCCTCTAATGTCAGAAACGCCAAAGCTGAAATCCTAGTTCTGCCACTTACTTGCTGTGTGACCTTGGACAAGTTACTTAATCGCTCTAAGCCTTTCTTCCATCTATAAAGTACTGTCTAAAACTAGTAGATACTCAAACTTAGTCATAAAGATGAAAAGAGATAATGCTGGCAAAGCATTCTGCACACAGCCCCAAACACTGGAAGCATTCAATTGTTGTCAGTTCCCTAATATAATTATTCACGTATAGGTACAATGAACATCAACTAAATACTAGGATTTGAAATATAGAAACTGAAGAGAGCATTCTTCCAAGTGGGTAAAATAGATAAATCAGTTGTAACATGAAGCATCAGGAGAACTGACAACAGTGTGGTGGGTTTAGGAGAAGGGGAAGTGCTAGATTCTAGTTGGAAGGAACAGCAGGTGCCACGGCAGGAACCTTGGCTCCTGGTGTGAGAGCTATGCCTCTCCTTTTGGTCATTTCACATTATTACTATGCTTCATCTTCCATACAGGTCAGAGGTGCAGAGACGCTTTACACTCTAAGGATTGGAATAGAAAATGAATCTGAGGGGTGTCTGGGTGGCTCAGCTATTAAACGTCTGCCTTCAGCTCAGGTCATGATCCTAGGGTCCTGGGATCAAGCCCTGCATGGGGTTCCCTGCTCAGTAGGAAGACTGCTTCTCCCTCTCTGACTCCCCAGCCTGTGTTCCCTCCTCTTTCGCTGTCTCTCTCTCTCTGTCAAATAAACAAACGAATAAATGATCTTTAAAAAAAAAATGAATTTGAGCTTACAGCTTTGCCTATTATACATCTGGGCAAATGTGCTGCTTCCACACAAATGGGGATTTAGCTACACCTTTAAAGCATCCCAGTAAGTCTCTAAAGTAAGCATTCTAAATAATAAGTTCTAAATGAACAAAAAACAGTAAAAAAAAAACACACCGTTGAAAACATAAATTTAAAAATCAAAATTTCCATTATTCTCAAAATAAAATATACCAACAAAACTATTTTACTTGTTAGTTGCAATAACAGTTGATAAAAGATATTTAAGTTGATGAATGTAATAATCACTGTAAAGAAATGCTTTGAGTGCACTAAAGAATACAGTTCTCAGGGCAACTTAAAAGATAAAATAGCAATGTGAATTAAAATATCACATGTAAGAAAGTAATATGACACTTTCTATCTAGGAGCTTAAGTAATAGAGCTGAAATAATAACCAGCTTAAAACTGGGCAAAATAAAATAAGTGATAAAATGTTCTGTTCCTTTTATAAAATATACTCTCAGTGTGATCACTTAACACATGTTTTTTCAGACATATTCTTGTATTGCTCTTAAAATAGCAAAGAATTTTCAAAAAAAGAAATAAAACTTCAAAGACAGCAAGTAATGGGCAGTAAACTCACTTTTATCACTCAATATTTTTCTTTATTAAGAAATAAACATTTTTAAATGTATAATTAAAGGCAGATATTTTAAAAATTAACATTTTGAAATAAAGTAAAAAAATTTTGGTGATTTTATGAAGATCGTTAGGTCTTCCCCAAGCTCCGTTCTAAAGTAAATGTACATGACAGCAAACAATTAACACCTGAAGTTCCCCAACTGAAGTAACAGCATCTTAAGGTTCTATGCTGACTATGCCCCAAGCGAAGTCAGCCTCAAGTAAAGGCAAAAAGAAAACATACGTATATTTTTGGCAGGAAGGAAGAACACCTTGAAAATCATAAGAAGTACAGAAATGAAAACATAAACAAGCTTGAAACTCTTTATGTCAATGGAATATAAGGTAAGACCATGTTTTCTCATTCTCTATCACACTATACACATACTGCAATTCCAAGGCTATCCAACCCACAGGTGCTATTCCAAACAATTCTTTAGCTGTTCTAACCGTTTAATGCATCTCAAATATTAAAGATTTTTGTCTTCGTAAATTCTATGCAAAACCACTCAACACTGCAGCAATGGAGTCAAGAACTCCTAGGAGTGAATAAAAATATTCCTCAATTATCTGTACTAAAGAAAGGAAAGATATGAATAATTTAGTATCCTATTTAAGACAGGTCCTCAATTATATTTAAATTTTGTCATTTTAATGACTCCTTAAAAGAGGCATTCCAGCCTTCTGCTAACCAATACACATTTATATCACCTTTCAGTTATTCATAGTGTTTATTTATTAATCATCAGCCTTAATCCAAAAAGACTGATGTGGCTTAAAAAATTTATGTAGTATAAAAATACAAAATGAAGATACAGGCTTCAAAAACAGTTGTGGGAAAGAGTAAGAAAATAAAATACAATCAGAGTTGAGATTTCTACAACTACTAAAGTCAAAAAGTAAAGAAGGCTATTAGCTTCTGGGCAACCAAAGTAAAGAGGAAAGCATTATCAGTCTTAGGATTTGCAGAAGTCACAGATATTGGCAGTTTCTGTCAAGAGTATCATCATTCCCCTAGTCTTGGTTCTCAAGCATCTATATGTCTTATCTCTCAATTAATTATAACCAGATTTTTAGGATTAGGAACTATAGTGGATATCTTATTGTAGCCTACAATTGCCCTACCTCAGACCTAATATTAAGCCTTCAATAAATACTAAAATAACTGTGGGGGAAGGTGACATAGAATCAGGCTTACTGGGAAAAACAAATTTCACATTAAAAGTGCAAACATTTGCATACATTGAGTTAAGAACTGTTAAATGTAAAGAAATTCTTTACTGAGAAAGTGCCAATAATAAGAATACTAACGCTAAGATATACATCCACAAACACACACACAAGGGAGAGTGGTAGAAATCAGTATACTCAAAAAATTCCTTTTCAAAATGCTTTAAAGGCAAACAACTGTCTCATGGAATTCAGAAATATAAATCAAACATAATACAAATGACATTTTGGATTACCTTGCATGTTGATTTTTTTTTTCTTTACTGAACCACAAATGACTATCCACAAATGTAATTTTAAATGCATTTTTCTATCTAGTCACACATGTAAAACAATAAAGGATGGAAGAGTAGAAAACCTGGGTTTAAATCCAAATCAACTAGTTGTACAACTCCGAGCAAGTTACTTAACCCCAGGATTCTCATGGAAGAATTGATAAAACTAAATGACAATCATCTATGAAAATCCCTGAATAGCTAAACACGTCATACAAGTATTACCACAATAACCAAAAAAGGAAAACAATTAGTGGCAATAATTACATTTTTGTACTGGAGATTCTTTACAGAGTTCACGCCTATATAACTGCTATCCCCAATTTCTATTTCAATGCCTTCCCCTTCGGTCATACAGTTTTAGAAAATAACCCATACAAATACTACTTCAGTTACTATGATCTGGAAAATACAATTTCCACTATTAAATGGCTCTCATCAACAGTAGGTGAGACAGTGGTTAGATTTATGTCCAGTCATGGCCTCTCCTTTACTGGGAACAACACCTTAACTAATGAGTGAAGACAATGAAAAATTAGAGAACTTAAAGTTTGATTCAAAACTTACTGCAAAGCTACAATAATCAAGATTCTCTGTCAATAAGAGGAAAAAAAAGACAATGCAGTACTGGCTGGCATAAGTATAGACATACAGATCAATGGAATAAAATTTAGAGTTCAGAAATAAACCTTCTCATTTATGATTCACTGATTTTCAACAAAGTTGTCAAGACAATTCAATGGTGTTTTCAGCAAATGGTGCTGACATAACTGGGTATCCACACACGCAAAAAATGAATGTGGACCTTTACCTCATATCATACACAAATGGATCAGGATCAAAATATAAAAGCTAAAACTAAAGAATCCTGAGAAGAAAAATATAAGTGTACATCTTTGTAGTACCGGATTAGTTAATGGTTTCTTAGAAAAAACACCACACACACAAACAACAAAAAGAAAAAACTAAATTAGACTACATCAAAAATTAAACTTTGTCCTTCGAAGATCGTTATTAACAAGGAAAAAAAAATCCTACCCACAGATTAGGAGAAAATATTTGCAAATCATATGCCTTATACAGGACTTGTATCCAAAATAAAGAAAGAAAGAATGCTTACAACTCAGCAATAAAAAGACAAATAACAATTTAAAAATGGGCAAAAGATTTGAATAGACCTTTCTCCAAAAAGATATAAAAATGGCCAAAAAGCATATGAAAAGATGGTCAACATCATCAGTATATTCATGAAGATAATACCAGTCAAAACTACAATTTTAGTATATGTGCTGCCGAAGTGAGCATGCCAGTCGAAACGACAATGACATATCACTTCACACCTACTAAGATGGTTATCGTCAAAAAGAGAGACAAAAAGAATAACTGCCAAAGTTGTGGAGAAACTGGAACTCCTAAACAATGCTGGTAGGAAGGTAAAATGGTACAGCCCTTTGTAATATAGTATGGCAGTTCCCCAAAAGGTTAAACATAGTTACTCTATGACTCAATAATTCTACTTGTAGGTATAAACCCCCCAAATGAAAACGTATGTCCACACAAAATCTTATACATTAATGTTCAAAGAAGCATTATTCATAATAGCCAAGAGTGGAAACAACCCAAATGTATATCAACTGATGAACAGATAAATAAAATGTAATATATCCACACAATGGAATATTATTCAGAGACAAAAAGATAAAAAGTACTGATCCACACTACGTGGATGAACCTTGAAAACATGCTTCATGAAAGAAGCTAGTCACAAAAGACTACACTTTATATGATTCCATTAATACAAACATCCAGAACAGGCAAATCTGTAAGAGACAGAACAGACTGATACCTAAGGCTTAGAGTTGGAGAGCTGGGAGGAAATGGGGAAGGAGTAACTGTTAAAGGGTTTGGTGTTATCTTTTTGGGGTGATTAAACTGTTGTAAAATTGACTGTAATGGTTCCACAACTCTATGAATATAGTAAAAGCCACTGAATTTTAAACTTTAATTTACATCTCAGTAAAGCCAATTCGTTTTCTTAAATAAAAGTAAAGCAGAGCCTGTGTTCAGTGAGTAGATCATTGAAACAGCAATAAAAAGTGAAAACTGCTAGGATAACTGAACTACATCCTCTTCTTTTAGTATTTCCTGATTATACTTCTCAATTATTAAATCATAAGTCCAAATCCAAATGAGTCATTTTATCATAGTCTCTACTTCAAAAAGTAGTAAGGATCTCTGTCATTTCCATTCTCATGCAGTTAATACAAACTTGGACAGTACCAGATCATGACAAAATTTGCATTTAGTTTCCCTATAATACAAAAGAACAAGTTTGGATGACAAAAAGTTTTAATTTTAATTTGGAGATTTTTCTAGCTAACTCCCAGTTTCCCACTACCATCAAGGAAACAGAAATGAACATATCAGCACATTTACAGATTCAAGATCTGTGCTTTTGACAATTTGTGAAGAATCCTGATAGTCATGACATAGAGTCCTTTACAACGGGCAGCAATTTTACCTATTAGGGATCTGTAGGGATATGACGTGAATTCTCTTGGCTCCATCCACCTAAGCTGGTGTGCAAGGAACTAAAGTAGTGAGCAATTCTAGTCCAGTAACTCCAACTCAGCTGGCAATATGAAAACATTTATGGATCTGAAGAGGACTCAGAAGAGAGCCTTTGCAAATGTCACGGGTCAATTATATTATCCACCATAAGAGTTGAAACTAAGCAAAATATACTCTACTACTTACAGGAAATATTCTAAATATACAACCAAATTTCACCCAAACTATATATAATTTTCTATGCCAATGGCCCTACAGACCCTATGATTTTATGAACAGAAACTTTTTTCTAGATATAAAGTTTTGTTTTTTAAAGATTTTTTTTTTTTTTTTTTTTTTTTTTTTTATTTGTTTATTTGACAGACAGAGATCACAAGTAGACAGAGAGGCAGGCAGAGAGAGAGAGGGGGAAGCAGGCTCCCTGCTGAGCAGAGAGCCCGATACGGGACTCGATCCCAGGACCCTGGGACCATGACCTGAGCCGAAGGCAGCGGCTTAACCCACTGAGCCACCCAGGCGCCCCTAAAGTTTTGTTTTTAAACATAAACTCAGATTGTAATGAAAAAAAAAAGGTAACTGAATCCAGTTTCTTAAAAACTGTATAATTTCATTTTTACCTTAAAGACAACAGAAAAAGTGAAAAGAAAATTCAAAGATATGTAGGCAAGTGTTTCCCATAAGAAGAAATAATTCAACCTATTATTTTGTGAATGCTCTAAAAATAGTATTTAGGTTCATTCAAAACCTGAAAGAAAAAAATTAAACAATACCACAGCAGTTCCCCTAAAAATGCCTTACATAACCATATCTATCTACTCTAAATTATACAATTCAGAAAGACTTCATATTCCCAACATGTCTAAATGACAGACTCACAGAATACTTACATACATACTAGTTCCTCCCATATAATTCCAAGAACTGTTTAACCAGGCATCACATAAGAGATGCTCCAAAATTCAGAGATGCTATTTCTAACCTGACAAATACACAAAACTGGGCTGTACTAGTCTGTTAAGCTTCCAGAAAATAAGTATAAACCACAATCTAAGTGGAATATGACACACAACCACCCCCACTGAGACAACAATAACAGATAAAATACCTGTTCCACTCTGTCTAAACAAGTAAACCCAGAGATGTTCCCTCATACATAATCTTATCTGTCATAATGAGCTAACAACTACCCAGGCAACCAAGAGAAAGGATTTTGACAGGCCTGTGTGCTGGTAAAGGTAATACACAAAGAGGGTACTAGGGGAATGTGATTTTGACTCCTTCTATTAGGCAGATAACTTTAATATAGTATATTTCTATAAATTAATGCATTACAGTCATTAGGACACACATAAAGGCAGCACAGAACTTTTAAAAACAACAAAAGTACTACTAACTTTGTGCCAAAATAAGTCAAACAAAAATTATGCTCTGATTTCTCTTATTGAAGATAGTAACCACATTCCCACTGAAATATAGATGGGCAGATTTACTATAAACCACAATCAAATATTTGACACCAAACAATCCAAAGGCCACACAGTAATCCACTTAACAATCACATTGACATCTATATTAAGTAGCAAGTACACAGGACTTGTAGAACTAATCACCACTTCTCAATCAGCCACAACACAGAGGATCCTTTGCTTGCCAAAGGGGAGCACCACATACATGAAGGTGGATATGAGCTTTATCTCTGTCTGGTACAGTTCAATCAACTATTTGGGGATCAAGAAAAAGAGTCAAAGCCACTGAATCACAGACCTGGCTTCTAAAGCAAACTTGTTAACTATCCAATCTTCATTACATTAAATGAATTTCCTTGCAAATTCCCACAAGCAAGCAAATTAACCAAAGTAGGTCATTTTTCTACAATGTTATATATCAATCATATCTCAATAAAACTGGGGGGAAAAAACCCTGCAACCAAGCAGGTATCTTTCCTGAAACTTTCTGAAGGGCTTATTATGTGTCACATCCACATTTTAAAACCCTTCATTTATAAAGAGTTTACATAACCAGTAATGATATAATGAACTATGGCTTAATGAAAAAGTAAATCTCCAAATTTCAGACATTAGAAACTTTTCTTTTTTTACTTTAAGATTTTAATATAATATTAATTATTAATTATTAATAATATTAATGGTTTTAGTTTATTTAAATAATTGCCATTATGTAATTTCTTTCCTCACACTTATTTTCATGCATGTTTATAATACACTGGTTTAATCAAGCTAAATTATTATCTGTAATAAGTCAAAACTAAATTAGACTAATGTATTAGAAAATAATATATAACAAAGTTGCAATCTAACCATCAAATAATATTTTATGTGGATTCCATTTATAAAAAATGAGCCTTAAACAAGCTCATTAAAACAGAGTAGTTTATTTTACCAGTACTTTATAAAATTTAAGCAAATAAGTATATAAACTAGGTTCATATATTTACCAATTAAGTTGTAAAAGTATTACAAAAATAATATATGTGATGAAACTATTTTTTTAAAAAAGATTCAAACCATTAAAATTAATACTGTCATAAGAAACAAGAGATTTTAGGTTTCAAACTGGAGTTTTTCCAAAATCAATCCATTTCCAAGAACTGGTGACCAAAGCCTAAATGATAATTTGCCATCTGAAAAAGTCTTTGATGCAACAGTCTTAAGCGTGACAAGAAGTCTTACTGTTAAACAGTTTTACTTAACATAGAAATATTTGTTCTATTTGAATAAAACATTCTTTGAATATTATTCCAAGGGCATATACTGTACATGACTTTTGTGTAAACAACCACATTAGATTCACCACAAACATAAAATACCTTATTAGAATTTTTCCTATACAAAACAGTTTTCAACTAGCCAAGTATCAAATACCCATCCACAAAATTCTCACTTTCATTAATACATAGAGTTGCTATCTTTGCTTTCACATAAAAATAAGATCAATGAAATCAGAAATCATACCAAACAATAAATTCTACCTGCATTCAATATTAGCAACATATTCCTGTAATCTGTCCTCTCGCCTTCAATCTACAAGACTATACCAATCTAAACTATGAAAACTCCATGTTGGCCTAGTTCCAACACTGACCTTGTATCAAAATAGAAAGAAATGTTTTATAATAGTCCAACAGCCAATCTTTCAACTATTGCATCAGACCCAAGATATAGTATAAGGTAGGAGGTTATTTTTCTCCTCTTCCTCTATGTACCCGTATATCATTAATCATTTCCAGGGAAACACTATTACTTCTTATAAGTAAACCCTGACCAGAAAATTGAAGAAAGGAGAGAGTTTTAAATTTAACATTGCTGCCTCAAATCACCCATTCTTAATTAGCTACAGCCGAGGACTGTAAGAAATAATGAAAACCATGAAAAAACACTATTTAATGTTCTGGTCCTTTTAAAAATCAATTTTCAACAACGTAACAAGTGAATTATCAAATAGCAAATATTTTAGCCACACTATTATTCTATATTAAAGAAATTAAGGCCCCCACACCTATTCCACTGAAAGATAATTAAATTTGTTACTCTATAATTTCATTATCTTATTGTTATTGCATTATTCTGTTTGCAACTCCACTATACCTCTACAAATATACTTGATAAGTATTCCATTTCTACACAGAAACAATAACTGTCTTCCACAGTCATTTAAGTTCAAACTATAATGATGTTTTACCAATCAAACTACAATAACAGTTATACATGAGACCAACACTCAATTATACCTTGCACAAAAGATACAAATAAATAAAAATCTGTAAGTACTTACCTACAGTTGGGAGGAGGGTCCAACGTAATCTCTGCAAGTTCCTTCTGAATTCTTTAAAATAAAGACAAAGTTATGTTAAAATGCCTTTATTGTCTTAATAGTTCACTAAAATGTTATACTTTAACACAAATATTTCCCATTTGTATGCTTTTTAAAAAATACTAATACTATAGGGACGCCTGGGTGCCTCAGTTGGTTAAGCAGCTGCCTTCGGCTCAGGTCATGATCCCAGGGTCCTGGGATCGAGTCCCACATCGGGCTCCTTGCTCGGCGGGGAGCCTGCTTCTCCCTCTGCCTCTGCCTGCCTCTTTGTCTGCCTGTGCTCACTCGCTCTCTCTCCCTCTGTCTCTGGCAAATAAATAAAATCTTTAAAAAAAATACTAATACTATATAAATCATCATATACAATAATAACCAAGCCATAACTTCTGTCATGATTTTGGCAATGCACCTACAAAAAAAAAGGATTGGTCGTTAAGAGTACACACACCCTGTAGAAGCAACACTAGAAACTTCATCTAACCAGGACACCTGGATGGCTCAGTCAGTTAAGCGTCAAACTCTTAACTTCTGTTCAAGTCATGATCTCCGGTTTATGAGCTCAAGCCCCATGGCAGGCTCTGCGCTCAGTAGGGGGTCTCCCTCTCTCTCTCTCCTTGTGCCCCTCTGAATGGCTCACCAGCTCGCTCTCTCTAATATAAATACATCTTTTTTAAAAAGCTTCATTGAACAACTGATAATAACCAAAATTTGTAGTTTAAATTAGATACCTTTGCCACATTATTTACAGATCATTCCAACTTCTTATTTAGAACATCCCCACTAAGATGGAAAGTGATTATTAAGATAAATCCAAGCACTGTAAATGATCCAATCAACTGGTGAAGAAAGAATTATCAGGATCTCATTCTAACACCTGAAACTGCTATCCAAATATAAATGGTATTCCTCCCTGAAGCCTCTAGGTTGGAGAAGACTGAGACTTTCCAATCTGACACTAAACCTTTTGCAAGAACTATCCTAATAATATGTGGATAATCATCTTAATGTCATTGCATTGCAAAAAGAACTTTTTAAAAACCTGCTTTTGTGCTCATGTTATTTTTTAACTTTTGATTTTTAACTGCACCTAACCTCTTATTTATATATACATACACACACACACACACACACACACACACACAAAGGCTTAACAGTGCTACATTGTTTAATAAGACCAAGCAATGTCTTAACTATCATTCAGCATTATTAAACATAGGCTTTGTCAAAGCAAATACAAAAAAATTCTCAAAACCCCACTTCTTCTCCTTTGCTTTTTAAATATGAGGATTTGCTAACTGGATACCTGCTATTTGGTTAATTACTGTGATAGTGAATGGATGATAGTTGACTAAAGTACCTTAAAAAATAAGAATCTGAACAAAAACATTTACTATCAAACAATTTCATTCCACATTTTTTTCAATACAACAAATGAAAATAAAGAAATAGACATGACTTGTCCAAGAGGATTAGCTTCAATTTCCTGAAAGAACTGCATGCTACGAACACAATTTTCACTTTTCTAAGCCATGTGATTCAAGGCTGGGGAAACATTATGAAGCTGAGCAAGACTAGTAAGTTCAAAACCAAGAAAACTTTCATTTTAATTCTGTTCTACCATTAATTGAGAGTTCTTGGATAAAAAGACTACTCAAACCTGCATCTTCTCCCTCAGCCTTAGTTTCCTATCTTATAAAATGAAGAGGTTTATTTTCCATACTATAAATAGGGCAACTAGGATTTGTTTTATCTTTAAAACATATTCCTTTAAATATGGATTCTGTGATGTGTTCAGATACACATAAATTATATACAGCCCAGGAGCGCCTGGGTAGCTCAGTCAGTTAAGCGTCAGATCTTGGATTTGGCTCAGGTCATCATCTCATGGTTCCTGGCATCAAGCCCATGTAGGACTCCATGCTCAGTGGGGAATCGACTTGAAGATTCCCTCCTGGTGCCCCTCCCCCCAACCATACATGGGCTCAGGTGCACAGGCTCATCCTCACTCTCAAATAAATAAATATTTTTTTAAGTATATACAGCCCATAATTAAATGAGAAATCTCAAAGACCTGATATTGGTGAACACCCTTTATGAATTTCATACAGAAGTAAAAAAATAGGTACTTCAAAACTAAATCAAGTAAGTCCAGATTAATGATAGCAAAATAAGCACACACACATTCACCTCCCACTCCTTCAAGACCCCACTTAGAGCAGGTAGAAAAGCACAGGGGGGCAAAATACTGAAAGTGCAAAAAGGAGTAAACAGCAAGAGAAGGAAATGAGAATTTCAGTGTATTTTTGGAAGATAAAGTAGACAGGCGTAAACTAAACAGGTTGAGACAGCCCAGAAGGGACTGCAGAGTGCTTAAGAATATAACAAAGACACATTATTTAAGGGAGGTGGGGAGAAAGACAACCAGAAATTCCAGAAGAAAAACACCTGTGTTGGGGGCACTTAGGGTCTTGGGATCAAGCCCCGCATGGGCGGGGCGGGGGGGGGGGGCAGGACCTCTGCTCGGGGAGCCTGCTTCCTTCTCTCTCTGCCTGCCTCTCTGCCTACTTGTGATAAATAAATAAATAAAATCTTTTTAAAAATAGAAAAGAAAAAAAGAAAACACCTGTGTTAGAAAACCATAGATCAAATATGAAGGCAACTAAAATGTAAAACTATTTTAATGAAGTAACAAATGTTAAGGGGGAAAAAAGAGAGATTGGACCTATCTAGCCTAATGTTATGACCCACTGGGTATTCTAGAGATCATGATATTGGATTTGTAGCAAATCTAATCGTAAAGTTCTATTTGGTCTTGCACTGAATATTTTGTTATAGTAAATGCACTGGCAATTTATATGTCTTTTGCTTATAAACAACACAAAGAAGATTCACTGTAGTCGTGCTATGCAATGTAAATATTACTAACCTTCAAGGTGTAAAATTAAGTGTACCTAACTGAAAACAGTTTGAGAAGATGGAGAAAGAATGAAGGTTATTAATATCTCCATTTTACAAAGTAGGGAACCAAGAAATACTGTTGAAAATTGAAAGAATAAGAAATAATGGCTTAAATATACGATTTAGTTATGAAAGACATCTAATACTTTTTTTTTTAATGTAACTACCATTAACTGGGAGGAGGAAAAGGGAATGAAGAGTAGGTAAACAAGCTACATCTTCAAATTTCATAGCAAAGAGTCAAAAGATACTAACAATTCAACAAACAGGTTTAAGTATTCTATATAATTTGTTATGCATAAACACCAACAGAAGGACTTAGTGATGGTGAAAAGAGTTTGCTTCAAGGGAATAAGCTGGGATAGAGAAGGTATTTGGACAGAAATTGTTGCTTTCCACTAAAATGTCTCTGTATTGCTTAATTAGTTATCAGAAACATGAATAACATCTATGAATTGTTTTTAAACCAAGAGGACCAAAAAAACAGCCATTCAAATGAGCAAGCTTAAATTGTCGAAGAAAGCTTTTTAATAGAATTTCTATGGGATTTTCAAATAACTCATCTTGTTCTATGCTTATACCATCCCTCTGGGTTTAAAAAATTGATAAATCAGGGGCACTTGGGAGGCTCAATAGGTTAAGCGTCTGACTCCTGATCTCAGCTGAGATATCAATCTCATAGTCATGAGGTTAGCCCTGCACTGGGCTCCAGGCTAAGCATGGAGCCTACTTTAAAAAAAAAAAAAAAATTGATAAATCATAATTTTCTATCAAATAATTCTATAATGGAACTCGAACCCCTCTAAATGTCTATAATTCCAGATCTAATTATTCAATATAAAAAGCAATTTACTGATAAACTTGACAACTCTAAGCAATGAGTCTATACATTAAAATGTATTTTGTGCCACACCTAAGAATGGCTGTATTTCTCTTGACAGAAAAGATAATACTAAGAACTGCTATTTAAACAGTTGCAAGATATCTTGCTGCTTTTAAGGACAGCAATTCAATTCTTTCTCAAAAGTTGTGATCATGGTATGTATTAAGATTCTCAGTCTTGATGTGGGGAAAGTAAGGAGGCAGCTATTTCAGAATCTGTCCCTTAGGTTGAAGAAAAATGAAAAAGTATTAGTAATTCATACTTACAGCCTACCTTTCACATGATGATCTTTGTCTACTAAAAGTGAACTAAATAAATCTCACAGAATTCTCTAAGTATTACTGTTTTATCATTTCCCATTTAAAAGATAAGGAAACTAAGGCTAGTTATTGTACCCTGGTAACATGAAAGACAGGCAATTATCTTGCTAAGTCAAACAAACAAAAGGCCTCTCTCTTATCAGAACTTTTAAGACAAAATTATTTCTTCAGACATAAATCAACTAGACAATTGCTTAAATTCCCAATTTCTATCTAGCAGTGCCACTTCTTTGGTTATTATGATACAGAAGTCAGGAACTGCACGTAAGTATTGAGACAAGTCAGAAGCAAAATACAAACTAAATTTCAGTTCGTAAGACAACCTAATACCTTAGCTATTCCAGAAAGAGGTAAGAGTCCTGCACGTGACCGTCATTTGCTAAAAAGAATGGAGTGGGAAGAGGGGAAGTGAAATAACAATCATGATTTATTTGGACTTACATAAAGAATATGGTATCAAAATTATACAAAATGGAGAAAATATGAAGTGCTCATTTTAACAACACCACATTGGATTAATGGTTCAGAAAAATGAAGCAGTAAGTACTGACATGTTTAAAACACACACACAGATTTCAGGCTAAAGAAAATTCAGTAACTCGTTCAGATCCAAGTAGAACAAGAATATTTGGACATGGCAATTCACAAAGGTATTTTCTCAGCAGTTACTTTAAAAAAAACAAAAAACAAAAAACTTCATTCCACCAAAATTACTTTCTATATTCCTCTATGGACTGTATTCCTTGATCACCTGAGAACTGTTATTCTGACTAACAGAATGAACTGGTCAAAACCCTTGAAAATGAAATTATTCTCAGGAAGAAAAACATCACACCATTAATTACTGAACTATTTTAAACTTCAAAGTAGCGAGCACCTGGGTGGATCAGTCGGTAAGAAGCTGCCTTCAGTTCAGGTCATGATCCAAAGGTCCTAGGATTGAGCCCCACACTGGGCTCCCTGCTCAGTGAGGAGCCTGCTTCTCCCGCTCCCCCTCCCCTTGCACATGTGTTCAAGCATGTGCTCTCTCTCTCTCAAATAAATAAAATCTTTAAAAACAAATAAATAAATAAATGTCAAAGTGGTATCTGAATTAACCCCGAAAACAGAGTCATTGCAAATAGTAAGCCTAAAGTTTAATGGTTGAATGATGATCTGTGATTTTTAAGATATCTTCAATTAAATGATTTTGCACATCAACTGTAAGATTCATCCTGATTTCAGAAACATTAAAAAGTTTGTATATGTACATTTAGAACCAAGAAGATTAAGTACAAAAAATTATCTATGAAGAGTACTACTTCATTCTAATGCAGAAAACTAAGAGCTTATATAATAAAAGTTGATGCTGGAAAGTACAAGAATCCACCTTCCAACCTAACAATAATTTAGTCTAAAACCAAACAGCATTCATTCCTAAAACACTCTATTATGTCCAATAAGATTACAATGTCTAAAGTTAATCTGGAATAAATGTGACTTAAAATTCACATTTACAGATGTATCAACACTTGAAAGTAGTGCAGTCAATTCAATGACAAGCTCAAAACAGTTATTTTATTCAACTGACTCATAAATTTAATAAAATCATCAAAACTTGTCAGTGCCAGACATAGTCCAACTACATACTTGCGAATATAACAGGAGTGATACAGACATTATCAGGAGAACAGACCATGATAACAGCATGCCAATGTTTTAAGAAACAAATTCTTGCCAAAGAGCAAAAATTGATCAAAGATGTAACTATAATCTTCCTCTTCACTCAAAATAGATGAAATTAATTCATACCATTGTTTAAATAAAATACCCACTTAACTGTTTCCTGTATCCTACCCTACATTACTTTTCCATAATACTTGAAAACCGAGATTTTTTTTTAAGAAAACATGTTTCTACACAAAATCATTTAGTTCTTCAATTATAGCACATTTCAGGCAATTGAACACCTATGTGCAAAGTGCTTTTCTTGAGTGACTATAAAATGCGTATAATCACAGCATCTGAGTATATCTAGTTTAACAACAGCACTACATCCTCAAAGGCTAACATATATCTCATTGTCCGAAAATTTATCAAATGAGCTTGAAAAATATCTACAAGACTTTAACTGGCACAAAGTCTGACAATGACAGCATTGGTGTATGAGACCTTATCAGATGCCAAATAAATGCTTTATCACATTTAGTTCTCACAACAGCCCTATGAAGACAGTACCATTATTATCTCCATTTTATAGAAAAGAAAACCTAGAATTAGAAATGTTAAATTATGGGGGCACCTGCGTGGCTCAGTGGGTTAAGCCTCTGCCTTTGGCTCAGGTCATGATCTCAGGGTCCTGGGTTCAAGCCCCACATTGGGCTCTCTGCTCGGCAGGAGCCTGCTTTCCCCTCTCTCTCTCTGCCTACTTGTGATCCCTTATTTATTTATTTATTTATATTTATTTATATTTATTTTTCCCTGCTTTCCCCTCTCTCTCTGCCTACTTGTGATCCCTCTCTGTCAAATAAATAAAATTAAAAAAAAAAAAAAAGAAGAAAGAAATGTTAAATTATGTATCTAAAATCACAAGGCTATTTGCCAGAACCTATAATTAAACCCATACCCCACCTCTAGAATCCAAGCTCTACACTGCTTCTAATAGATAAACTTTCTCCTATAAAATGACACCAAATGGAAAAGACTTCTCACCTGAATAAAAACCAATTAATGATAATAAATCGGAATTTCATTTTGAAACTACCTCTAACTTTGAATCTTGTAATTAGTACTGGGATCTTAATATGCATGGAAGATCCAATCCCTATAATAAACTCAAGGTTCTAAGGAAACCAGTAAATAAATATTATGACCTTCCTATGGTAGGCACTGTAGATATAATGATGAATTTAAAAGATGCCCTCATGATTCTCAAATTTTTTCTCAGTTGTTAGAACTTAAGCAAAGATGACAAACATAAAATAAATAAAATAACTTCACTATCAACTAAATCAGGGAAAAGGAAGAGTGAAGAATTAAGCTTTTTCTTTTAACTTAAAAAGCCAGCAGGGAAGCCGCATTTTTATACTTAAAACATATAGTAAATGATTTAATCACTTCAGATACTGAAACCCGTAAAACACCTGGAGATCTTCTAGAGGAAGGTCATAAATCACAATTTTAAAATCACAGATTACAGGGGTGCCGGGGTGGCTCAGTTTGTTAAGCATCTGCCTTCGGCTCAGATCATGATCTCAGGGTCCTGGCACTGAGCCCTGCATCAGGCTCCCTGCTCAGCAGAGGGCCTGCTTCTCCCTCTCCCCTCCCCCCAGCTTGTACTCTCCCTCTCTCTCTGTCAAATAAATGATTAAGTCACTTCAGATACTGTCACCCATAAACTACCTAAAGATATTCTAGAGGAAGTTTATAGGATTTAGTAGCCTTGTGATCTTAGATACATAATTTAACATTTCTAATGCTGGGTTTCCTTTTCTGTAAAATGGAGATAATGATACCATCTTCATAGGGCTGCTGTGAGAACTAAACATGATAAAGCATTTATTTGGCATCTAGTAAGATCTCATACACTGATATTGTCATTTATAGACTTTGTCCAGTTAAAGTCTTGTAGGTATTTTTCAAGTTCACTTGATAAACTTTGGGAAATGAAATATATGTTAGCCTTTGAGGATGCAGTATTGTTAAAAAAGAAATACTCAGATGCTGTGATTATATGCATTTTATAGTCACTCAAGGAAAGCACTTGGCACATAGGTGCTCATAGGTGCTCAACTGCATGAAATGTGCTATAATTGAAGAACTAAATGATTTTATGTAGAAACATGTTCTCTTTAAAAAACCTCAGTTAAACGTCTGCTTCAGTTCAGGTCACGATCTTGGGGTCCTGAGATGGGAGCCCAGCATCAGGATCCCTGCTCAGCGGGGAATCTGCTTCTCCCTCTGTTCTTCCCTCCCACTCATGCCCTCTTTCTCTCTCAAATAAATAAATAAAATCTTAAAAAAAAAAAAATCACAAATTCACAAGAAAGAATCTGTCAGTAGAGGGATTCCTTCAGCCAAAAAGCAATTCAGACAACACTTAATACTTTAACCAATGCAATAATACCAATTTCTATTATATGCCAGCCAGGTACTGTTTTGAATTCTTTACACACACCATCTCAAAACTACATCTTATCCCCTACTTAAAAAAGATGGGGAGGACTAGGTTTGAATATATAATCTATACCTGTTTTACACACTGCAGTAAAATAAAGTAAAAGACGATCCATGTATGTGAAAAAATTCATGCAATCCTCAGTTTCACACATGATACATTAATAATCTCTCCTAAGCAGAATTTGATCTTTTGATACATCACTCAAGAAACAGGATTTTGGGGGCGCCTGGTGGCTCCGTCATTAAGCATCTGCCTTTGGCTCAGTTCATGATCCCAGGGTCCCCGCATCAGGCTCTGTGCTCAGCAGGAAGCCTGCTTCTCCCTCTCCCGATCCACCTGCTTGTGTTCCCTCTTGTCACTGTCACTCTCTCTCTGTCAAATAAGTAAATAAATAAATAATCTTAAGAAAGAAAGAGGATTTTGAAGGATTTTACAGTGGTACTCCCAACAGGGGGAAAGGCAGGGCTTCAAGAAAGAGTCTTTGCTAACAAGCAATCATGGGAGAACTGAGCACGGAGCCAGGAGAAGCACTATCTAGACCCCACTCCCCACAGACCTAGCCAGCCCATCCTCTCCCTTTTCTGATAAGCTAAAGATGCCATGTGGAAATCCTTACTATCAGAAGCTGAGGGACTGAATTATAGTTTTCTTGTGCATATGCAGGCACAGTCTGTATCTGAGTATCTCTTACCCACCCACCCCAACCTCCTTTCTTTCATCTAAATGTCGTATTTTCTCCCTTCTTACCTTTCCTATCCATACTAACTCCACCTCCCCCTTTCCCAGCAGCAGGTCATTTTGTGTTTTGGCCAAGCAGCAGAGGGGTCATGTCAGCCAGCTAAAGGCCCTCTGGACTTGTGCTGTGACAGCAAAAACAAACAGAACCCTTTCCCCACACTGGCATATTCTACAAAGGCTTAAAATTTGAGGCTATCTGCCTTCCACACAACTCCTTCATCAGAAGTCAGGGATCAGCAATACACTTTTGGGAAAGGTATGACTACCACAGTCCCTTGGAAAGACCACTCATGATCACTCCAACATCTCTATCTAGAAGCTCATGTTCCACATGGAGGCTTGAGAAGGTTCTTCCTGATCCTGAGAATTTACTAGGCCAGAAGGAAATTGACTAGGCCAAAGGTCTGCTAGACTGTAATGGTTTTTGGTCTTCAGGAAAGGACCCCCTAACCCAGACAACCCAAAAAAATATAAAACTATCATTCAACACTCAGACATTCCTCTATGCCTAAAACTTACAAAATGCCTTCATTATGCTTCCTATTTGACATCTTTTAAAAGGTATTAGAACAAAACAAGAACATTAAATCACAAAATAGGGAAAAACTGTACTCAATCTAGTTTACTCTTAAATTATTTTCCAAGAGATATTCTATAATTAAACAATATTAAAGTTTATGTCTCTCATAAGCAACTGATGTGGCAATAGAGAATCATTCAAGTATCTACCTTCCAGATCTATTGTCTAGAGAAAAAAAAGCATATCAAGATGGACCCACTGCCTAATACAATAAAACCAAGATGTATTTGTCAAACTTCAGCATTTCTAACTTTACTAATAGGGAGTAGTAGAAAATACACATCGTTCAACAACTTTTTTAATAGAATTCTACTCACTGTCCTGTTACAGAAAAGAATAAAATATTTATAGTCAAGTAAATCAAACTATCATACATTTACACACATTTTCCTATATATGCTCAATTAATAATACATAAACACACACAATGGATATATATATTTATGGATGTGCCATTCTGGTTAACTGACTTTAAATATTAAAAAGTTCATATTGCCTACAATTAAAACACTGTAAAAGAATCTTGAATAAGAAAGAAAAATCCCTGAATCTCATGGACCACACCCCAGAAAAATGACTAAATACAACACAAAGATAGAATTTAAAACAATAAATTGAGACTAAAACTTTTCTAAAAGGCATATAATAATTGAGGTACCTTTTAGCACTAGTTGACAATTTAGCAGCTGTTTTGCTGGATATTTTTCCCTCCTTTTTCTTGGGCTGAACTTGCTCTCTTTCTGGTTCTTGCTGAACACTTTCACGTTGGTCTCCATCAGAACTTCCTCCACTAGTGCTTGGGCTGTCATCAACTCTTTGTGCCTCAGTGGACATTTTAGACCCTGGATTGAAAATAAAAAATCAATTATTTAGTTATGGGAGGACTACCTCTAAAATAGAGAAAAAGTAAACCTCAAAGTAGAAGCAAAGCTAATATACAATGAATACAGTTGCCACTTACAAATCAGCTTTGGGAGTTGCCAAAACTTTTCTCTCAAAATGTAACTAGGAAAAAAAATGAAAACCACAAAATATACACACAAAATGTTCACAGTAACATTATTCATAAAGCTTGGGCACCTGGGTGGCTCAGTTGCTTGAGCAACTGACTGCCTTCGGCTCAGGTCATGATCCTGGAGTCCCAGGATCAAGTCCCGCATCAGGCTCCCTGCTCAGCAGGGGGTCTGCTTCTCTCTCTGACCTTCCCCCTCTCATGCTCGCTCTCTCTCATTCTCTTCCTCTCTCAAATAAATAAATAAAATCTTTTTAAAAAATTACTCATAAAGCCAAAAGAGGAAACAACTCAAACATCCACTAATAAATGGATAAACCAAATAGTATACAGCCACACAATGGAATATTATTCAGTTGTAAAAAGTAATGAAGCACAATATATACACACTACAACATGGATGAACTTTAAAAACATTACACTAAGTGAAGGAAGCCGGTCACAAAAGACAACTATATGTTTCCATTTACATGAACTGTACAGAATAGGCAAATTCACAGAGACAGAGAAGTTGGTAAGTGTTTGCCAGGACTAGGAATGAGGGAAAAATGGGTAAAGGAGTGCTAATAGGTATGAAGTATTCTTTTGGGGTGATGAAAATGTTCTTAAATTAGATAATGGTGATGTTGTACAACTCTAAATATTCTGAAAACTACTAAATTCAAATCCTCCAAACTAGTCAACTGTTATCTCTGGTAACAGAAGAACACAAAAGAACACAGAGGCCCACATGATTCTAAATAAAAACTGAACCACATGATGGTGTCAGCATGTCGAGCAATATACCAAGCAACTGTGTTTCACAAGAAATGGACACTGTCTTGAGATGCTGAGGGACTCCCCTCCCCCCCTCCCCAGCCTTGGATAAAATATTCCTAAAGGCTTTCAAATTCCCTTTGCTCTGAGTTCATGCTCCCCACACAGCTCTGATTATCAACTCAACTTTCTTAATACCTTGACATATAGCTGCAGCTACAACCTGGATAGCAGACACAAAAAATTCTAAGTGAGAAGGGATATCCCTTCTCAACTGTCAACCCATCATAATCAATTTCTGAGTCTGATTTCTATGAACAGATCCCTTATGACCAAACTAGCTTAGAGTGTACTGACAAATTCAAAACGAAACTGACAAATCAATGTCCAGATTCTAAAGAGCCTTGTGCTCACTATGTTACTGTCACCTAATAACCACTTTGTAAAAGAAAGTACCTCAAATAAAGCACTGGTGTTTATTACTATAATTAGTCTAAATATATATATAGCTAGTTAACAATGATGAAAATTCATCATCACCCAAGATTTAACTTACAGCTTGCTCTAAATCAAAGTGATTTCATAATACAAATCTTTAATGGATTGAAGTTTTTATGGTAAGACAAACCAAAAAGCAATGGAAGAGAATGGAAGAGAGGTGAACAGTCAACAGAAAATACTGAATGCCTTCCATGAGACGTCACACAAGCACACCATCACCCCTCTCAACTCCAACATCCCATCCCCCATGCCAAATAAAACAGATCTGCACAAGCAGCTCTGAAACACACTGAGAGAAATCTGCCTGCTCTTCTACCTATTCTGTAAATGGAGAGCATCAGTCTCCACAGCTGTGACAACTTTTATGAGCACTAAAGTCACTTAATAGAATACTGAAATTTTATATCAGTATGTTTCATGTCTAGCTCTAACAGTCCTAACATATTTCTTGCTTTTTTTTTTTCATTTTTATTTCACTTTAATTCTTACCCTTGGATTTAACATTGATTTATTTTTCCAACTTACTTCTTTCAATTAAAATATATCACAAGTTTAAAATTTAGTAAGTATGTATATATAAGAGCAAGTTAGAGCAGATGTGCATGGAAGTCAGAAAGAGACCAATTCTCAGGGAAAGGTCCTTGGATATAGCAAAATGCTGTTGGCACTATTTTAAGAAATGTGGAATGAGTGAGAACTCCTTTTATACATCCTAAACCAGAAGCAATCCATTACATGACAAATATAGGGAAATCTAAATGAAATGAAATTCTTTTTTACTGAACCTGGAACCTCAGCTTAATAAACTATGCCCTCAGTTTCAATTATATATTACTTTAGTTATACACATTTATATATATACATTTATAGAGTTACAGGTATATATATAGTATATATATTCTTCTTAATATTCTTATTTATGTACATTTGTATGCTAATACTGCAATGAGCATATAATTACTTGAAGGATTACTCAATGATTCAATCTGAGCTATAATCTGAAGCCCAAATTTTGAAAATTGCTTCAGAATATAGAAAAACGAAAACTAGTCTCTCCAGAGGACTACTGAAAAGTACTATTATGGGGCACCTGGCTGACTCAGTTGGTAGAGCATGCAACTCTTGATCTCAGGGTTGCGAGTTTTAGCCTAATGCTGGGTGTAGAGATTACTAACTCAATAAATTTAAAAAGAAATGATTAAAAATATCCAAATAGGGAGTGAGTGCTAATAGGTATGGTGTTTCTATTTAAGGTGCTGAAAATGTTCTAAAAACAGATAGTTGTGATGGTTGCACATCCTTGTGACTATATACTGAGACCACTTAGTATACTATCTATTTTGAAAGGGTGAGTATTGCAGTACATGGATTATAACTCCACAAAGTGGTTATTAATAAATGGGCTTGGGTCTCAGTGTGTTTGGCTGATGGAGTTTAGAAAACTGACAGATCAAGAAATAAGTGGAGAAGTAGTGAAGATGTGGATACTAAAAGAATGCCAATAGAAGGTAAGTATTAGAGGAAATCCTTAAGGAAAATTCTTAAATTGTAATATACATATAGAACAGAACACAAATGGTGAGTGTTGGCCAATGAGTTGTCATGTACTGAACACACTTGTGTTACCAGTATCCAGGCCAAGAAACAGCATATTCGTCTCTCCTGTTACTACCCCAACCTCTAAGACCACATCTTGTCCATCTCTGAACTTCACATAAACTGTATGATGATATATACTCTTAAGTTTCACTACTTTCCATAAAGAGAAACCCAAATAGACGTATAATTTCTATAGTTTCACCATACAGAAAAAATTTTATTTCTACTTTTGACCTCACTTTATTTCATCCAAATGTTAATGTAATTCATCAGAGACCACTAATAAACACTACAGAAACTTTTAGAAACAAAGTTTTCATGTCTTTTTCAAATATCAAGAGTAAGGCAAATTTCCACTGATTTTGGTCTTAAATGCCCAATTACAGAAAAAAGTATTAGGAAAAAAATTATTGCACCACTCAGGTGGCAACTAATTTTTATGAAGAAAAAGCAGTCTACAAGCACTTTAATTAACTATAAATATAAAATTGGTGTTTTGTCTTATCAAAGTATAAATGAATAAAAAGTCATGAATCAAAACTCTTTAAAGCTATATTATAAATCAGCATTTTAAGATTATCTTTAAGATTAATTCCTAATTAGCTAATTTGATCAAATCATCTAATCTAGAAGGAAGATAAATTTAAATTCCAGGGTTATAAACATAGAGCTCTTCTTCAATGATAGTTTCAAAGCTAGTAAGATATTTAAATCTACATTTTTAAATATAGACTCAAACTAAAACTTGGCTTCTAAACATAAAATAGACTTTCCTCAAAAAATGTGTTATATTTAGAGTTTAGATATTGTTCCTTCTTCAACACACAAATTAAGCCTGTATTAGCTATGCACTCTATGTGGTAATTACAGTCCTGGAAATCAACAATATAGTAAATGAAATTCACTTGTTCCATAAAAACGAAATGATTCGGTTATAAACATAACTGATAAGTAAAAGCAACTATGGTAACTTCATAAATTTGATTACTATCCAGATAAGCCTTATAACTGTATTTTATGGTATAAAACTGCAATGTGCATTTGAGCTTTTACAACAAGAAAACGCCTAATTCTGTCATGTAATATCTTGTTATTTGTCTTCCTACTAAAATTTCTAAACTTTCTTAAAATGTAAAATAAAACACAATTTTTGAGGAAAAGGTGCTATGTTCTGGGGGAGATAAAATGGGGTATGACATTATATGAAAACACTACATCATCAGCATCAACCCACATACAAAACGCTAAAGAGCCAGAGCATCCAAATTGCTGAGACAATTATTTAAATCCCAAGGTCCAGACTGAATTATTACCACATATTCAGGAACACACTTTTTAAAGAACAGAGGATTTAAAAAAAAAAAAATCACTAAGAAGAGCTTGAAATCTTCCCAAAGCGCTAGGTAATCTCAAGGTAAGCCCTAGGACTTCCTTTTGTACTTTTAAATACAAATATCTGAGTAGACTCTCAAGAATACACAATATAAAACGATGAATCTTGAAAACATGCAAATAGGTCTAACAGCCACCGAGCACAGGATGATGTCTTTCTAAAACGGCCTTAATTTCCTTAAGGGAAGATGGATTGGACATTTCTGGTTGGTCGTGGGGGGAAAAAAGCCACAAGAAGCTACGCTTTATCTTCATTAGAAATGGTAAAGGGCAAAAGGATCAAAACATTATGAGAGAAGAGAGGGGGAGAAGTGGAGGGAGGAGGGCCGAGGGAATCCAGTTTCAAACCAGGCCAGGGGGGGCTGCAGAGAAGAGACCAGAAAAAAATGGGCTTCAGCTCCAAACTGTGACAAGCGCTAGGCTTCACAAAAGACCAATACAACACACACTTCACACCAGGGTATACACAAACACACCCCACAAGGTCTTCTCCAGGAGGGCCGCGGGGGTGCGGCGGCGGGGGAGCCAGACCCGGCACTCACCGGGAGAGACACCATGTGCAGCAATTATGCAATTAGGGAAAATAGCAAAAGATCAAGACGGGCACTTTCCACCGTGACATTTATCCAGTACTTTTGCAAAGACTTAGTTCCAGGATGCGGCTGGGAGAGGAAAGGGGCTGGGAGGGTGGCGAAGGATGGGGAACTGAGAACGGAAGGGGGTAGAAGATGGGCAGGGTGGGACGAGGCGGGGGGGGGGGGGATGAAAGGGGGGAGGGGTGGAAAAGGCGAGAAACCGGGGCAAGGAGGCTCGCGGGAGGGGGCGCAGGGAATGGGGCACGCCGGGGAACAGGGGAGAGAACTAGGGCGCAAGCGGTGTAAGCAGAGACCTGCGACGTGGAGGCGAGGTTGGGGGGGAAGCCCGCCAGAGGGAGGACGCCGGGGACGGGGACGGATGGTGGGGGGGGGGCACCGGCGAGGCCCGGGCGAATACCTGAGGGAGGGGCGTCCGCGCAGGTCGTGGGCTCCAGCCCAAGCGCGGGGAGAGAGGGCTTCGGGGGCGGGGGTGCTGGGAGGCCTCGAGGACGGGGTGTCCCCGCAGACGGTCTAGTCACCGAAAGCCGGACCCGCGCACCACGCACCCGGCCGCCCGGCCACGCCTGTACCCGCCGCGCTCGCGCCCGCCCGGACTCACCCTCAGCGCCTCCGCCGCCGCCCGCGGCCGTTCCAGCTCCGGCTCCCGAGGCTCTTGCCCGCGGCGGCTGCTGTGGCCGCCCCTGAGTCCTGGAAAGTGAAGCCACCACCTCCGTGAGACGCTGCCGCCGCCCGGCCGTCCGCGCGCGCGCCCGCGAGTGCGCGTCCCCGCGTGCCCGCCCGGGAGAGACCGCGAGAGCGCGAGCCCCACGTCGGCCGTGCCGCGCCGCGCGCCTCCCGGCACCCCAAGGCCGCTCGGCCCCGCCTCCTCCCCGCGCGCGGCCGCGAGGGGGCGGGGGCGGGCGCGCGCACAGCCGGGCTGCCCGGCCGGCCTGGCGAGGGGGCGGGGAGGCGGCGCGGAAAAGTAAAGTGACAGCCGAGTCCCGCAAGTGAGCAGTGGCGGGGGTGGGCGAGGGCAGTGCCATGGAGAAGCGAAGGCAGGGACACAGGAGAGGAGAGGGAAACAGAGGCTGACGAGACGACCTGAGGGGAAGGGACGCGGGGACCTTGACGGCACGCGCATTAAAGGGAAATGTTGGCTGGGGGTAGTGGGAGTTGCCCTAAGACGGAACTGGGTGCGGCATTCTACGCCCATCCACTGCAGCCCTGGACTTGCCTCAAAGAGTCCGCAAAGTACGCTACTGGGACTGACCCTGTTGACATACCAGCCAAAACTCGGATGCACGGTGCCCACATGCACCCAAGAAGAGAAAAGTTCGCACTATCCTGGAGAGTTCGCAAAGGCTAACCCAGACTACGCTACAGTGTAACAAGAATGTTCTGTCTTTTGGTTCGCCCTGGCCTAGAATGTACACGGGTACCCAGGAGCTCCATGCCATTTCTCATGCCCTGGGAAACTGGGGAGAGAGGTGAAAGGAGGAGGAGCTATCAGAACGAGTAGGCGCTGCATTAATGCCCAGTCAAAGGCAATGGGAACTGTGGCAGTGCTGTGGCTAGCCGGAGGGAACATTGGGTTCCCCTATAATCTTCACCCCAAATAACCATTTAAAAAAAAAACCCTATGTCTGCCATGCAAACTCAGCTTCTACAAAATTTCCCCCACCTCTACCCCTCTTAGCAACTGATAACTGTTGCTGCTCCTAGACCCATTCTATATAGGAGCTGTCGTTATATGTGTGACATATCCTTGAGCTGTCACTTTTTGTGGCAAAAGTGTCCAGCCTACAAAGGGCTGAAGGTAGCCCCACCAGAGTCCAGCACAATTCAAGCAGCCAAAAGAAATCAGTGCAGTAAGACCCCAGAGGACAGGATCAAGTCAAGATCCATACATATGTCTATAACTGAAAATCCCTTTATCCTTCTTGAGGAATATTAAATAATAACATCCTTGAAAATTGGCAATGGCGGGTATTGGTTTCCAGCCTCCAGAAATTACTATTGAGTAAAAAGTGGGTGTGTTCTTGGGTGTCCTTTCTATGCAGCACTCAAGGATATCAACAGGCCCTGTACCCTAAAACTCAAAAACATGTATTGGAAGATTACATATTTAGCATGTCCTGGGGTTATTATCAATTATATAGCCACCTATACCTCTCACATGGTACAATATTTTATGCATATAATGCATAAAATTTGCTTTCTAATATTAGAATATGACCAAAATAGAACATTTCATAGATTGCCTTAAATGTCTGCATAATTTATTTTACCTCATTAAATCTCCATATTTTAATATTTTCATTTCCTGATTGTGTTTTGTGATGATTTGGTGAGAATAGATGACAGAATTCCCGTTTTCTAGGTCTCTATACTTTTCTCCAACAGACTACTTGTGTATATATACTCAGGTATATATCCTGTTGGGTTTTGCTTGGTTTTTAACGAATATTTTATAACAAAGTTCCCTTCTGTTATAGAAAGTATCAAAGTTGTTTTTTAGTCCTGGTCATTGGCAGCTGGTGGCTAGGAATGCAGCAATGTCAACTTCTAACTCTGTGAAAGAATTGGAAAATTTTTCACTGTTTAACTGCTGAAACTATGATTGCTGTGGTACTTCATTTATCTGCAAATGTTATAACTGCTATGTACTATTTATTGAATTTAAGAAATTAAGGGTATAATACAAATCAGAATTGCCTTTTCTTTAATCCAAAGAATGTTGAGTACTAGGCACTGTCTAATTGATTGGGGTATGATATGGAATAAAAGAAAAAAATCTAGGGCACCTGGGTGGCTTAGTTAAGCATCTGTCTTTGGCTCCAGTCATGATCCTGGAGTCCTGGTATGGAGCCCGAGTGGAGCTCCCTGTTTAGCAGGGAGTCTGCTTCTCCTTCTCCTCCTCCACCCCACTCATGTCCTATCTCTCTCTCTATCTCAAAAAAATAAATAAAAATCTTAGAAAGAGAGAGAAATCCCTATCCTCACAGAGCTTCCCTATTTCTGAACTTTCTCTTTGTTTTATAAGTTACATCCAATTCATCAGCAAATTCTGTTGATGCTGCCTTCAAAAATACACCCTGAAAGTATCCACTGCTTCCCACCTCTCTCCCCACAGCTCAGACTGTAGTCTAAGCTACCATCATCTCTCAACTACAGCCTCCTATCTGATCTTGCTACTTCCCTTACCTACTATCCCTCCATTCCCCCCTCCCTCAGGACACACAACAGTCTATTTTGTCCTTTAAAATATAGGTCTCTCCTGCTCTCAAAACCATCAGTGGCAGGGTGCCTGGGTGATTCAGTAGGTTGGGCATCTAACTTCAGCTCAGGTCATGATCCCAGGGTCCTGGGATCAAGCCCTCCACTGGCTCCCTGATCAGCGGGTAGCCTGTTTCTCCTTCTCCCTCTGCCATTCCCCCTACTTGTGCTCTCTGGCTCTCTCTACCTCTCTGTAAAATAAATAAATAAAATCTTTAAAAGAAAAAGAAAAGAAAACTTTCAGTGGTTTCCCATCCTAGAGCAACATCCAGAATTCTTACAATGGCTTCATGGCCCATGATCTGCCCCCACCCTCCCTCAGGACCCCCTCTGATCACATAATAAAACTTCACCCCATTCTCATTTCCCGCCAACCACACTAGCCTCCTTGCTATTATGGAACACACCAAATATTTCTTTAAATACTTCTGACTTAACAATTTCCTATCTCTAGAACATTCTTCCCTTTACCTCTCCCCTCAGCTCTTCTTATAGCCCTTATTTTGCTTAATTTTTTTTCATGACCATCATAATAAATCTGAACTAATGTATAAGTACTTTGGGAACAAGAATTTTGTTGGTTGAGGTTCATTGACTGATATATATATATATATATATATATATATATATATATTCAATAAATACTGGTCCAATAAATGAAATTGAACTCTTGCTGTTAATGACATAGTAGACACTCTTTTTAATTTCTCCAATAATAATTAGCACTTAGTGTGTTCTTGATTTGTACCAGGCAAAGTTCAAGTACTTTACATATACTAGCTCATAAACACCCCCATAAGGTTGGTTTCATTCAATAGACCCCACTGTATAGATGAGAACACCAAAGTACAAAGAGATTAAGTCACTTGCCCACAGTCACACAGCTAGTGAGTAGCAGAACTGGGATTTGAAATCAGCAGTTTGGCTCTGGAGTTGATGAAATTCAGGACACATTAATTTGAGCCCAGTGTTACAAATAGATTTCACTTGATTTTCTCAAGTCCTCTCCCCTAAGACTCAAACTTGGTCTCCAAAACAAATAGCTTACCTGCCTTATATTTCTTGCTCTGATCCATCAATCTATCATCATGAACTCACTCCTTTCCTATATTTCTAATTTCTGGGCTTTAATATATAGCCTACATTTTTCCCCCTAGAATTGGCAAATAAGAATGGTTTTTATAGGTCCCTTCTTTTTTTCTTTTTTTTTCTTTAAAGATTTTATTTATTTATTTGACCAAAAGAGAGAGAGATCACAAGTAGGCGGGGGGGGGGGGTGCGGGGAGCAGGATCCCCGCTGAGCAGAGAGGCTGATGTGGGGCTCAATCCCAGGACCCTGAGATCATGACTTGAGCTGAAGGCAGAGGCTTAACCCACTGAGCTACCCAGGTGCCCCTTATAGGGCCCTTCTTATAATTTTTGTTATCACCAACTGAGTATGTAGTATGGTACATGAGTAGGTAGAGTCACAATTAGTTTTCTAGCATGACTGGAAGTATGCTAGAAAAGACTTGGGGGTAACTGCACTGGTTTCAGCAGATGGTTTTTGCATCATACTGGGAGAGCTGCTCCTTGTTTGGCTGCTCCCATTCTTGTTAGGCACCCAATGGTCAAGGATTGTTAAATATGTGGATTATACTCCCTGGAGGAAATATCATTATTAACTTAAGTTTACCAAAGATTAGGACCCTGTGAGAATGAGATGAAAAACAACAATCTTTTGCTTACAGTGTGGCTTGAAAGGGGTTATAGGACATTCTGTGTTCACTCTGCATGTCTTGGATACTTAAGAGGAAAAACACTGATGTGGGATAATTGCAGCTCCATTAAAGCTGAGACCCTGGGAGCCCATTACTTAGTACTGTACCAACACAGAGGCATGTACCAGGTGTTTAAAAAATGTTTGATGTAAAAGAGGGTTACCAGAGAGGCGGCAGGTGAAGGGAGTGTAAAAAAAGTGATGGGGATTAACAACACACGTATCGGGACACCTTAACTGGCTCAGTCAGTTAAGCAGCTGCCTTTGGCTTGGGTCATGATCCCGGGATCCTGGGATCGAGTCCTGCATCAGGCTCCTTGCTCAGTGGGGAGCCTGCTTCTCTCTCGGCTCTGCCTGCCAGTCTGCCTGCTTGTGCTCTGTGCTCTCTCTTTCAAATAAATTTTTTAAAAATCTCAAAAAAAAAAAAAAAAGCACACATATCATGATGAGCACTGAGTAATGTATAAAATTGTTGAATCACTATATTGTACACCTGAAACTGATATAACTATATGTTATGTATAGTATGCTAACTACACTGGAATTAACATTTAAAACTTAATAAACTTAATTTAAAAAAAAGTTTGTTGAATGCATGAATAAATGAATTCCTAACAGGTAATGGAAGAATGCCAAGGACAAACGCCCTTGGTGAGGGACTGCCACCTGGGCTGCCATGTGCAATTATACATACTGTACATTGCAAAAATGTGCAGAGCAGGCACCCCCTAAATGTTGGTCAAATGAATGAAGATACTTGCTCTTTCAACTGCCATTTCACCATTCACATAAATTAAGATGCAAACACAGAATTCTGGCTGTTCCACCCACCCCTGGTCCCTGCCCAAGTACGGTAGCCAGCTTCTAAGATGTCCCCAATGATCCCCACCCCTGGTATTCACACCCTTGTGCAGTTCCCTCCCACTTCATACTAGGGCTGGCTAACAAATGATAAGAAGTGATAGTATCTCACTTCTGAGATTAGTATATAAAATATATTAGGACTTCCATCTTGGTTGCTGGCTGGTTCTCTCATTCTCATCATTCACTGTGGGGGAAGGTAGCTGACATATTGGAAACAGCCCTATTGAGAGGCCCATTGATTCGAAACCAAGGTCTCCTACTGAGACCCATATGAGCAAACTCAGAAAGAGATTCTTCCACCTTAGTCAAGCCTTCAGATGTTGCAACCTTGCTCAACATAGGCCGTGCAAACTCATGAAAGACCCTGAGACAGAAACATCCAGCTAAACCATTCTTGAACCTTGAGATAATAATGTTGTTTTCAGCCACTAAGTTTTGAGAGTGATTTCTCAAGCAACAGTAGATAATTAATACACATGCTCTCTGATGAGGATGTTCCCTCCTCAAGTCCTCTATGTATCAAGGATGCTACCACTGTGGGAGTTTCTGAGGGGCAAGGAGTCCCACTCAGTGCTGAAATGGGCCATTACTTCGAACTTCTCAGAAATATAGTGGGTTCTAAGTAGGTGCTGAGATATTGGTAAAGGGTAACCAGAGAGAGCATAGGCTAGGAATGGGAAAAAGGAAAGGTGGTTCAGAGGAGCCATCCTTAGACCCCCACAGGAGAACGATAGAAAAAATCTGCTCTGATAAAGACTATCATCAGAACAAAGGAACAAATAATGATATCTAAGAGTCAGGGATTTATTGAGCAATGAGATTATAGATAAGGTTCTTTTTGTTAAAACTATTACACTGCTATTAGTACAATAAATTAAAAAAATGTTTGGAACTTGGCAAAAGTCTGAAGGAGACAAAGACAGAACAAAGGAAAGGCAGTGCCTGATTTTGCCTTTCTTACCCAGTATAGAGATGCTTTGGAAGTGGGCTGACTGGATTCATGGTCCTGGCTCTACTTCTTCCTTGCCATGATCATGGACAGGGTACTTACCATCTCATTGGCTCAGATTCCTTGTCTATGAATGGGGCTTATTTTAATAGCTGATACCCAGGGTAGGGGAGAAGATTAAATGAGTTACTACAAATAAGCAACCTAAATAGAGCTTTAAACAAAATACAAGTATGAGATACTAGGCTTCCTAGTACTTTGTTAAGTAGGAGGTTGTCACCCTCAAGTCTAGGTGCTATGATCTGTCTTGTGTTTGCCACTTTTTTCTTGCAAAGAGTCTCCCAGTTCATCATAGCAGCATGTTTCCCTGCATTCTACACTGTTTAAAAGCCTATGTCCCCTAGTTTGCTGTGAGCTGCTCAAGGGCAGAGACCATGCTTAGAATAAAGAGTAGGCACCTCCTACTCTTTATTGGCACCTCCTACTCTTTATTACTCCTGTTGGCCAAATGAATGAATATAACTGCTTTTTCAACTGCCATTTCTCCAAATTATGGAATTTGGGCAAGTAGATATAGTTGTTCCATGTCATTCATTTTAACAGCCGTTTCAAAGAATGCATAAGCTCTTTACTATTTCTTTTACATTCAGAAAGTATATTAATGAATATTTTCCAGAGCTTTATGAACCCTCTGGCCCTCTGCAGATTCCATGAAGAAAAACTGTGAAATCTCTTTATATAAGGCCAAAATGAAAAAAAAAAAAAAAAAGCTACGATTTGCTGTCTTTCACTTACTGCTTTTATTTTCCTCTGCAGTCATCTTGCTATTCCCTTGTCTACTTGGAAATGCACAGATTTTATTAAGATATAATTCACAGACCATACAATTCACCAATTTAAAATATGGCATAATGATGATTTTTTAGTATATTCACATAGTCATGGAAGGCCACAATTTTTGTGAATGGAAGAGAATAAAGATTCTTCCACTCCTTTCACTTTCTTTCTATTCTGTTATATTTTTCTATTGACCGGGCTTACTATAAGTAGTCTACAGAAGAACAATTTCCTTGGGCTCTCTGGGATTAATATTACAACCAAGATAATATCATGAAAGAAGTCAAGGGTCAGAGCCCTCAATCAGTCACTTACTAACATGGCCCTATTCATGCTGTCTTGGAACACCAGCACCCCCCCATATCAGCTGAGTTCTCCAGGAAGCAGACACCAAGATGTACTTAGGAATGCAAGAGACTTACCTATGCACCTATGAAAGAAATAAATAGGGGAAAGTAGCAGGAGTAGGCAGTGACATCCTTCAGGCTACTAGGCAAACTTGTCTGATCCCTGTGAAGGGAGGGAGGATAGAGAGAAGATTGGGTAGGAAGAGCCCCAGCTTCTGAGGCAGCTCTGAGTAAGGCCTGTCCAGCCCAAAAAAAGCTCCAGTGCAAACACTGCCCACAGAGCAGTTCCACGGGTGTGCCTGGGTGGCTCAGTCGTTAAGCATCTGCCTTTGGCTCGTGTCATGATCCCAGGGTCCTGGGATTAAGCTCACATTGGGACCCCTGCTCGGCAGGAAGCCCGCTTCTCCCTCTCCTGGTCCCCCTGCTTGTGTTCCTGTTCTGGCTGTCTCTCTCTGTCAAATGAATAAATAAACCAAACCAAAACAAAATAAAACAAAATCCAAAAAACAAAAAAACAAAACAGTTCCATGTTGGGCAGAAATGGCCAGATCCTGATGTTTCCACCATGCTTAGTCATTTGCTAAGACTTCCCAGGAAGATCATGTCCTTGGCTCCATAGGTAAGATGGGTCCCAAAAGCACATACAGCTGGAAGCTGTCAGCAAACTAAATGCTTCACATCTGATAAGACAGTGCTTTGTTGAAGAGTGATCCAAGTCATGTATCCTCAGAGCTGCACCCTTGCATTGCCTCTTTGTCAGCAGAACTCCATATTCATGAATACAGTTTGATACTAGACTTCTGTTTGTCCACTGTCTTGGGCTTGCTAACTTGAACGACCTTCTTCACCCATGCTACTATTGCGCACCATCTCCACTTTAACCCAGGTTGTAAGCCTTGGGCTTTGGGTGGTAGCTGATACACTGCCCCTGGTTCTTCCATTTGCATTTGCTTAACAGTTGATAAATACAGTCATACAGTCCCGTGCTGTGCTCAACATGCATTAGACTGGCCTCAGAAATCAAAACAAATGCCTGGCTTCTTTGGAGGTTTGCAAATAGAGAGAATAGAGTATTAGCTTTCTCACTAACTCTCATCACTCCTCTCTCTTTTAAAGGTAAGAGAAAAAGCCCCACCAAAGTTTGCTCTGAAGAACACGTAAGAATTCAGAGTTGGCTTTTTTTGCCCCTCCCCGACTCCCCCAACCCAGCCAAACTTGTTCCAAAACTGCATCCAAAATTACATCCCTATGGAGCTATGTACCACTGAGGAAGGTTCGGATGACAGAAGCTAAATAGAATTATCTTTCTGCTTGTTCAGAGTAAAGGGCAAACATACACTGTTTCCTCCATGTATCTTCAGCCTAACTTTGTCAAGGACACTCACAACAAGCTGCTTCTTAACTCACGAGTTGGAGAGTATCAATGGATATATGGTGTGTGTGTAAATATCTTTATATTGTGTATACATAATTTATTCTTAATTTGACTCTCAACATGTATAATTAGCATTGAATGAGTAATAAAAATCACTTTGCAAATACTTCCAGCAAGCTGCTGGATCTTTTTCCCTGATATATAGGATAGGTTTTTATCAGTGTGGTCTTGTGAAGGATGACCAATTATAATTGTTATCACTAAATTACACAAGTACTTCTTTCTGTCACACTATTTAGTAGTATAAACATCATATTAAATTTTTTTCAATGCACTTCAAATTTTTAATTAAGTCATCCATGACACATTGTTCTTTTCCCTTCCTCTTCAATGAAATCTTTTTTCATCTGTTATCTTTATTTTCCTCATTTTTTTGGTTCTCACTCCTCCAGTCATGGAATCATGTAGGGTGGAGGCAGATAGGGAAAGGGAAGAAGACAAGCCCACAGCTTGAGTCTAACCTGGGATTCACAATACCAGGTATGCCCTTAGGGATGGGATATTTAAATGAGGGGCCAAGAATCAAGCATCCTGAGAAGAACAAATGAAAAGGAAAAAAAAAAAAAAGAAAGAAAGAAAGATTGGAGTCCTAGATTATTTACTTATAGACAATGAGCACATCACTCTGAATAAAGCCAATTGTAGGCAAGACATAAAATCTGTTGCTCCCTGATTATTCCAGCTCAAGCCCCCAGAGACTGTTAGTTAAGTCCAAGGGGGAAAAATGTCCATGACTAAGAACTAAGAGCCATTTATTTGCCCATAAGATACATTTGACATTATAGGGTCCTGGATTGCCAACAACCGCGCAGTGTAACCCAAGAAAGAGAGAAAGTCAGCCATTGCCATGTTGAGGAAATTGACAGGATAGAGTCTATGGAAGGGTGTGGGAGCCAGCAGAAACCTGTTGCAGAGGTACAACTCTGGCCCAGGGAGGCACTGGCAGGGAAGAAGGGACTGTGTTATATGCACATGAGGGAGCTCACCTGGTGACTCTCAGAGAAGATGATACAGGGGACTCTGAAGGAGTTCAGACCTCTCGGCAATAGTGGAAAGGATTTGGCATGATGTCTAACCCAATCACTGTATGATTTAGAATTCTTTCAAAATAATGTTCTTGGAGATCTCCAGAGATAGGACCTCTCTCGTCCCCTGAAAGTTGACTCCATCTTTGAACAGTTTTGACCTTCTTCACCCCTACATTGCCTTCTGATCCTTTTCTCATTGTGATTTGTCTTATCCAATAATACTAACAGCTCTTCTGCAAGAAAACTTTTTACATGATTTTAAAAATGTCTAATATGCCCCGCGAGTTGTCCTCTCCCGAAAGTAAACATTCCCTTTTTCTTCATTTGTCCCTCATCGGACGCAGGTTTGTGTTCCCTCACCATTTAAATCAATCTCTTCTAAATGCACTTGAATTTGTCTGTGCTTCTCTTAAAATATAGTGTCAGGAACTGAACGCAGTCTTCCAGGAGTAGTCAGCTTAGCCCACAGCAGAAGGAAGCAGATTGTCACCTGCTCTCTCCAGTTCGGGAATCTGATTCTGAACTCCTAAATGTAACATAAATTCCCATGCTGCATGGGGATATTGCTTTTCAACTAAACATTAGATTAGGGTCAAAAGAATAAAAAAAAAATTTTTTTCAGGAGACCCAGCTTAGGAAATAATCTTGGTGTATCTATTTAGTACGTTCTAAATCTTTATCTCTCAAATTAGCATACACCCACTGCTCCTTGGGCCTTTAGAAAATAAGGTTGTCAGCATTAAAGAATAGTCACAAATTTTACCTCTTCCAGAAACTCTTGATTCTCTTAGAGATGTGTTTTTTTTGGGGGGGAAAAAATGAGGATATGGATGGCAGGTCAGAATCACGTACTTTTATCTCAAGAATAATGAAATTTATCCCTCACCAAAAAAGTCAGGTAGCCTTTCCAATGCTTTTGAAATTATGTTATGCTTTCATTTTGGTAGTAAAAACTATAAATTGATTTCTTTGGAAATTATCAACATGGGCTTCATCTACAGAGCACACACAACAGCAAATTATTAGTATTCCCTTTTCAATAAGGATTTAACTTTTTTCCCACAAGAAAATTTTGTTAAACAAATACATTTACATTCATATCTAGAATATTTTCTGATAGAGCCATACATAATAATTAATCCAAACATGGTCAACTACACAGTACAACTTCATCACATTTAACACTGTTAATGGTTTGTTTACTAAGCTTTTTTTCCTTTCATACCACAAATTCAACTTCCCCAACATTTCGAAAATTTTTGTTTTCATTTCTCATAGCTGAGTTATACATAAATGTGCTCTTATTGATATCATGTTTTAAAATATCACACCATTCCATGCCTCTTTACCTTTAGATACAATTCCTGGAATCTACTGTTACATAACAAGCCAAAAGTTGGTAATTTCAACAAGAGTAATCACATATTTCACTCATGAATCTGAAATTTGGTCAAGGCTTGGTGGGAATGGCTTATCTCTCCATGGCACATGATCACTTGGAGCTGTTTCACTGAGAGCTGGAAGACCTGCTTTCAGGATGGCTCATTCACATGGTGGGCAAGCTGGTGTTAGCTGTTGGCTAGGAGCTCCACAGGAGTCCTGGGTGGGGACCTCAGTTCCTCCCCACAGGGACTTTCCACGGATTTCTTGGCTTCCTCACAGTATGGTGGCAGGGTTCCAAAAGCGACCATCCCAAGAAACCCAGACAAAAACTACATACTCTTTCCTAATATAACCTCATAAATCACATATTATCATCCCTCCACATTGTACTCATGGAAGCCATCATACATCCACCCAGATTCAAGGAGAAGGGAATTAAACTTCACCTCTTGATAGGGGAGTGACAAGTTTCTAATAGTTTTTATGGGACTAGAGATATTGCTGCTGCCATTTTTGGAAAATACAGTCTGCTAACAGATCCATCTTTCCCTTTGCCTGGAATCCCCTTTCCCTCATTGTTCTCTATGAAGCCCAGCCCATCCTTCAATGCTCTGTCCAGACAACACTCACTTCTGCTGTGTCACATATGTGCCTCATATATTTTTCTATTATTCCTCTTTATATAGTGACTTGTACTTGTTGAAATCTAACTTACCATTACACTGTGAGCTCCTCAAGACTCCATGACTACTGGCTCACCATCAGTCATCCCCTAGGTGAGGAAGGTTTGATGACCCTGAAGGAACCTTTCACTCACTCCCACAGATGTTACTCCCATTCCACAGTTCAGTAAGACTCCTGATCTGGGCCACTGATTTACAGCTTTGCTACTCAAAGTGTGGTCCACGAACTAGCAGCAGAGCCTAGCCTGGAAACTTGTTAGAAATGCAGACCATCATACCTTACCTCAGACCTACTAAATCTACATTTTAATAAGATCCCAGGGACTTGTTTGCATATGAAAGTTCTGAGAAGCATTGTTTCAGAGAAAAGCTCTGGCCCCCTTACATAAGCTCCTGGGGCCAAGGGAATGTGTCCATCTGGAGCCCATGCCTCTGCTTTTAGACCATGCCTCTGGTAAACAGAACTGTGGAATTATCTGCCCACATGGCTTTTTTTCCTAGCAACTGCTTGGATCTCTGCCCTGGGTCTGTCCTGAAAGGGGACTATGTTTCTATCACGCACCACCCTAGGTTGGAAGGGTAGATACACACACACACACACACACACATACACACCACCATCCCATACAGCCTTTCATGGGGTAAGGCAGAACCAGGGGGTGAGAAAAGAAGAGGGCAGGGTATGGTTGGGACTTCCCATTTGTTCCCATTGGTACTTTTTGTCTTGGTCACCAACAATAGTCAGGAGCAAGCTAACAAGGATATTCATTTTTCCAGCCTCACTGGTGGGATTTTGATAGGGATTACATTGAATTTATAGATCAATATGAGGAGAGCGGCCATCTTGACAATATTTAGTCTTCCAGTCCAGGAACATGAAATGTCTTTCCATTTATTTAGGTCTTCTTTAATTTCTTTCAATGATGTTTTATAGTTTTCAGTATACAAGTCTTACATTTCTTCCATTAAATTTATTCCTAAGTATTTTATTCTCTTTGTTGTTATTGTGAAGGAATCATTTTTTAAACTCAAATTTCTGGTTTTTCATTGCTAACATATAAAGAGATATAATTAATTATCTTGCTTAAGTCCTTTATTAGTTCTGGAAATTTTTTTGTGGATTTCTTTGGATTTTCATATAGGATCATGTCATCTATGGTTAATGGCAGTTTTACTTCTTTTTCTCCATTCTCAATGCCCTTAATTTAGAAAGAATTGTTTTTTATTGCACTAGCTATAGAAACTCCTGTGCAAAGTTGCATAAAACTGGTGAAAGCAGACATCTTTGCCTTGTTCCTGATCTTAGAAGGAAAGCATTCAATATTTCAAGCATTAAGTATAATGTTAGCTGTGGGTTTTTTATAGATGCCCTTTATCAGGTTGAGGAAGTTCTCTTCTATTCTTAGTTTGAGAGTTTTTATTATGAATGAATGTTGGATTTTTTCAAATGTTTTTTCTGCGTCTATTGAAATAATCATGTGGTTTTTTTCTGTGTCTTTTGAGATGATCCTGTGTTTTTTCTCTTTTATTCTATCAATCAACTACATCTTAATTTTTTCTCTTTCATTTATTATGTGTTTTCAAGAATTTTTAGGGCTTCCTGAAGTTCAAAGCCAAAAGTTGTTAAGTTTCACTTCTTCCATTTGTCTTGGAGGCAACTGATTTTCTCCCCTGACATAAAACAATCTGATTATCAAATGTTACTCCTAACCTCCTGCTGGGATGAGTCTAGTTTTTCTTCCCTCTCTTGAGTTTTAAGTCATCTCAGGACTTGTTGAAGTAATTCTAAAAAGGATTAGGTTTCCAAGGAGCAAATAGGTATAAATTGATATAAAATTTAAACCCGCTCAGGTAAAACCTACCCTCTCTACCACTGCTTTTGCAAATCACCTGAGAGCCAGAGGAAAATAAATCTCCAGATACTGCTTATCTAGAGAAAGTTGTAGAAACAGAATTGAGGACTGGAGGAAAGAGATGATCTATATACAGACAAGGATTCTGGAAAGAAATCTTGTTGAGTGAACATTTAAATGAACAAAACACAGATTCTTCATCCTGATAACAGCAAACATTTACTGAGTGCTACTCCATATTTGAACTATTCAAAGTACTTTAAATATCACAGCAAACCTGTGAGCTAAGCATTGTCCCATTTTACAGCAGAGGAAACTGAAGCACAGATTGATTGGGCATCTTGCCTGATGTCATGCATTTAGTAAGTGATGAAGCCAGTGTGTGAGCCTAGGCTGACCAGCTGTAGTCTGTGTGCCTAACCACTTGGTGTTACACGAAAACAAAGCAGGGGCAATTTAAAACTGGTTTCCAGTAATATACGGTTTCTATGGAGTAAAATCCTATGTCTTCTATACAAAAGAGGACTCCACCCTTTACCACTATGACTGATGCATATCATCAGACTTGATCCTTTGAGTTCAGTATCAAAAGTACTTTGTGTGTATAAGACAAGTAACCCATTTTAAATGGGCAAAAGATTTTAACAGCTACCTTGGTAGGTGGGGACTATATGAATGGGAAAAAAACAAACAAACATGAAAAGATGCTCATCATCATTAGTCATCCGAGAAATAAAAACTAAAATCACAGTGAGGTACCAATACACACCTTTCCAGAGGGCTAAAAAGTGAAAAGTTTGACAATAATAAGCGTTCATGAGGATGTGGGAAAACTGGAACTCTTGTATACTGCATATATACAACCATTTATTTTTAATCTTATTTTAATTCCAGTAGAGTTAACATGCTGTTATATTAGTTTGAGGTGTACAGTACAGTAATTCAACAACTTACACCACCACTTTAGACAACTCTTTGGCAGTTTTTTTTTTTTAAATAAAGCCAAATATAAACTTACCATATGACACATATATTCTGCTCCAAAATATTTACTCAAGAGAAATGACAATCTATGTCCAAGAAAGAATTGTATACAATGGTGGTAACAGCTTTGCTCATAATAGTTCTAAGTGGAAATAGCCCAAATGTACCACCACACGAGAATGGATAAACAAACTTGTATATCCATCCATACAACAACATAAAGGACCGCAAAAGCATTATGTTGAGAGGAAAAAAGTCAGACACAAAAATTATCCATAGTATGATTCCATGTGTATGAACTCTAGAGTAGGCAAAATTCATCCGCAATGATGGCAAGCAGACCAGTAGTTGCCTAGGGCTGGGAGGTCAGGTGTGGGTTGAGATTAACTGCAAGGGGGCGGGAGAATTCCTTTTGGGATGATGAGTAACGTTATAGAGTTTGAGTGTGGAGACAGTTGCACAGGTATATATTGTTAAAACCCTTTGCACTGTACACTTAAGAGAGCTGACTTTTATTCTATGTAATTCCATTTCAAAAAAAGTTGATCTGAAAAGAAAATCCATATGCATGACGAAAAACACCAAAATAGAAAATTTTCTTGGAGATTGATTTGTTGTTTATTTTATTCACCTAGAAGCCAGAGCGGCTTTTATGGGTATAAGGGAAACACAAAAGATATGGTTCCTGAGATGCTCTGTTCCAGAAGGATGTTTGGGTGACTTGCTATTTTGGTAACATCCTTCAGGTGACTGGACAGCTGGAAGGAGAGGGACTGTGGGACAGGGTTGGGGGGAGGGGTTGTGAGGAGGTGGGGGTGGGTGGGAATGAAGGAGACTGGAACAGACTTCCTGCTGCACAACTGCCTAGATGCTATCTGGTACAAAGCCATTCACTCTATTGTTACATTTCTACTAGAATTATTTTGTCTTTAGTTTTTCAATTTGTTGAACATCACTATCCTAAAAGGAGGAGAAAATAGAAAGGTAGAGTGGGATAGGATGAGGGATTGGAAACATTCAGACAGTGACTGCTTAATTATGCCGTAAAAAATTTACTGCTGAGAAAGAAGAATGGCAAAGCCCTTAAAGAAGTAAGGAGGAAGGGGCTGAGGTGGTCCAGAGGCAGGGGGAGCTTGTATACTGCCTCAACTTAATCTTGCATTTTCTTTTTTATGGGTGTCAGATAGCCCTTGGAAGGGCTGGCTGTATATTCATTTATTTAATTTAGCATTTAAATCCGAACAATGCTTTCAGACTTAGGTGTGCACAAGATTCTTGTGAGGGAAATTCAGGTTCCTGAGCATCCAACCTGAGACCCTGGTTCAGTTCCTTCAGGATCTGTGTTTTGTCCTATATGGTTTGGATAAACTGTCTTCATGGACTACACTTTGAGAAAAACTGACCTGGAAGATTACAAGTGAGAATGAGAAAGCATAATTTGATGATCGTATATACTCCAGAGAAAAGAAAGATAGAAGTGGTCAAAAGAAATCTTATATTAAGAAAAGCATCGGGGCGCCTGGGTGGCTCAGTGGGTTAAGCCGCTGCCTTCAGCTCAGGTCATGATCCCAGAGTTCTGGGATCGAGTCCCACATCGGGTTCTCTGCTTAGCAGGGAGCCTGCTTCCTCCTCTCTCTCTCTCTGCCTGCCTCTCTGCCTACATGTAATCTCTCTCTGTCAAATAAATAAATAAAATCTTTAAAAAAAAAAAAAAAAAGAAAGAAAAGAAAAGCATCATGGGTACCCAGGTGGCTCAGTTGGTGAAGGCCTGCCTTCAGCTCTGGTCGTGATCTCAGAGGCCTGGGATTGAGCCCCACCCCACCTGCTCAGCATAGAGCCTGCTTCTCCCTCTCCCTCTGCCATTCCCCCTCCCATGCTCTCTCTCTCTCTCAATTAAACTAATAAAATCTTTAAATATATATATTTAAATATATATATACATATATATATCAGTATTTATTTCGGTGAGGGGTGTGTGTGTGTGTGTGGTACACTAGGGAGAGCTAAGTAAGATGTTAGGTAGAAGGTTGAGAGCCTTCTGATACAGGGAACATATGCTTTGCTACTTATCACCCTGACCCAGACCTGATTTTAAGGACTCTACTAGCCTATGCCTCAAATCCTTTTTCCCAAAGCCCATCAAATCGGTAGCAAATGTGAAACATTTGCAGGCCTGTCCACCTAATCCATCATAGTACAATACAAAAAGATACGAAGAGACCGAGGTGGATAAAGGAAATCAATACCCGTTTCCTGTTCTTTACCTTGAGATCCTTTGTCTGGTTTCACTATGTCTTCAACAGAATAAGAAACATAGCTCGAATTCCCAATCAAAATCAGATAAAATGCAGGCGATAAGACATTGTGTCTCTCCTTTCTGCAGATAAGAAATTTGAATTATAACAGGGCCAAATTGTCTAAGCTCACTGCAGTTTTTTAGTGATTAGAAGTTTTTTGTGTTTCATAGTAATTTATATACTTAACCATAAGGTATTTAGAAAACAAAGCAAATATTCCAACAATAAAATGTTGAGCAAATTGAACAAAAGTTTTAATTCTCTAAGAATTATAAATAATTCTGTATACCTTCCAATTTAGATTGTAATCTTTCTTTTAAAATCCCTGAATAGTATTAAATTGCATCCACTTGACCAAATATAAATATATTTATACTTGCCATGCTTTACCTATTGAGTAACAGAAATACAAATCTACTTCATTAGTAATATCTAGCCTGATGGCCCCACAGAGCAGTCTTTGCACGTGTTTTCTAAATTATCTACGATTTTTTAAATAAATCATGTTTTTAACAAATATAGATATATATCTCATCTGGACACTTAGCAAATTATGTGCTTATTACACACATACTACAGTGTTTTCAATTACCCTTGAAAGATTTTTCAAGTATGAGACCATGTTGCTACTGGATGGCATACCTAAGGCATTTCTTCAAAATGGCCATATAGTGAAAGAGAATAAACCTTATTCCTCAGCCTTTGCATAGAAGTGTGTTTAGTCTGAGGGTTGCTGGGGGGTTGAGCGTTAGGGAGAGGGTGACTTGGTGATGACATTGGGGAGGGTATGTGCTATGGTAAGTGTTGTGAATTGTGTAAGACTGTTGATTCACAGACCTGTACCCCTGAAACAAATAATACATTATATGTTAATTTTTAAAAAATTTTTTTTAAATTTTTTATTTTTTATAAACATATATTTTTATCCCCAAGGATACATGTCTGTGAATCGCCAGGTTTACACACTTCACAGCACTCACCAAAGCACATACCCTCCCCAATGTCCATAACCCCACCCCTCTTCTCCCAAACCCCCTCCCCCCAGCAACCCTCAGTTTGTTTTGTGAGATTAAGAGTCACTTATGGTTTGTCTCCCTCCCGATTATATGTTAATTTAAAAAATATGTTTAGTATTATATTTGTAGAGAACATCAATAAAGTTATAGGAGACTCTAAGAAAAAGGTGGAGAAAAAAGCCAATTTATGGCAGGTCTAGTAAAGCTTGTGTGCTTGCTTAATAGTCCCCTTTCCCACTTGCACCTGGGCACCAACATTCAGGTGTGGTTAATGTGGGTTTCCTTTTGTTTTGGTTATCATTATAAAGATAGGGTTATACCCTCAAATCCCCACTCCCCCATAAAAGATGCCTAATATCCAGGTCCTTACGGTGTTTCTCCTGCTGCGGGACTCTCTTGATTTTTAAGTTTTGGCCAACAGAGTATTACTTGGGAATGAGGAATTAGCCTGAAATGACCCTCCTTTATGTGAGTCTTAGCTGTTAATAGAAGTCAACTGATGAAACAGGTTACAAGTTTTAACAGGAGGCAAAGAAATTTAACACAGCTGTAATTATTACTATAGGGAATACGATCTCATAAATACTTGTATGTAGGGAATATCATTGCAAAAAAACTCTTTAAAATTATTTTTAAAACAATTCAAAAGTTATTGTTCAGAGGTTAAACTAGAAAGAAACTTTCCTAGTATTATGTAAATAAGCATATGCGATTTAGGATAAATTCTCCAATAGCATCATATATGGGTTTAAAAGCATTCTATTTCAAAAACCTACTTGGACGTGAAGATGACGTATTGTGAAAAACTGTGGGATGAATCCAAGATTAGTTCTCGTCAAGACAATGATGCTGTATTTTGTTAATTTCCATCAGGATTGCCCTGATCTAACAGTTACTGCTTGTCCTTGGGGTAAATGTAAATGTGTGTGTTCTTTTGTAAGCATTTGCTTATAGGAGAATGTGTTATTATGCTAAAAAAAAAAAAAAAAGGAGTGATTAACAAATTTGATTATCTCCTCTTCTACTTTGGAGCATAGACAGTGACAAAGAAATGGAACAAATGAGCTCAGCGGTTGCCCATGTAATACCACATGTGGAATTAAGAAAGATGTACTCAGGTTTTTGGCTGAGAATTGTCCATCCATTGCCTCTCCAACCCCTTTGCCATCTTAATGCACACAGGCTCCCTGCATGCTTTCATTCCCAGCATCTGTGGCTTTGTTGAAGGGTTGCCCCCAAGGGTCTGGAATCCAATTTGCCTATACTTGGGGGGTTGGGAGTACCTAGGAGTTCTCCCAGTCATGTCCTTAACCAAAGTTTAATAGGTGCAAGGGTATAATATGCTACTCTCTGGCCCTAACGGGGATAGCTCTGAAGAAGGACAAATACTATTGCCAGAGCTTCCCTGTTGAATCAAGCCACTGACCAGCTGTAGGATTTTGCTTGATAACCTTGCTGGCCTTCTTTCTTCTCTGGTTTCACCTCTCTGCTGGCTTGTTCTGGGAATGTTTCCTAATCAATCGCTTTAACATAAATCTTAATCTCAGGGTCTGTTTCTAGGGAACTCTTTCTAAAACAGGCGGTTCATTGTGGATGCTTGTGAATGCCTTGCCTGGGTCACAGAGGTCAGCCCACACACCTGAACAAAATGGGAAATGAGATGGGCTTCCTTCTTTATAGTTGATGCTGTCCAGATCTCTCCTTCAGGACCTAGGCACTCATTTCCCCAGCTCTTGGGAACATTGGCAGCTGACATCCTTCTCTGTGAATTGCCATTAGCCCAAGTGTAGCCCTCATAGCATGGCTGTTCAATGTGGAGTTCAAGTCCGGACTCCTTGTCTCCATCTGAGACAACTTTGAAGTGTTATCCCAACTCTAGAGCTTCCGTGGCATCAACTGAAGACTGTTGCTATTCATTGTAGCCCATTTTCTCCTTCTGCCCAGGCTTGCTTTTTTCAGCCACCCCCCTGCCCCAGCCCGGTATTCTGAAGAGCATTCTTCCGGAAAACTCTTGCCAATAAATCTCTCTCTGAGTCTGTTTCCTGGAGAAGCTGACCCAAGATATTCTTCAACCTAGAGTTGGGAGGGTGTAGGAACTCTGACCTGTAGAGGTGTCTGAAAACCAAAGGCTCAGAGAAGCAGCTTGCCTGAAGCCAAGGCCACATAGTTTGTAAAGATTGACAGAATCTGACTCAAACCACCTGGGTTTGCATGTGGATACCTTCCCATTTGCACATAAAACACCCAAAATATGCAGCTAAATTTTATTTTTGAAGATCAATAGTCACTTGTTTTTACTTTCATTATTTATTTTAATAGTATATTAAAAGACTTTATTTACTTGTTTTTATTTTCTTCTGATGAAAACAAGTACTAACTACATTTTTTTTTTTCTTCAGGACAACCAGCCATGTTATTTCTCTACCAAGTACATTTACTTATACTCTCACAAAGATTAAAACAGGAGCTTTCTGGCACTCAGTACTCAGAAAAACATCCAGAACAATACTTGTGCTCTAAGGATAAGTTTCTGTATGTTGGAAGAAAGTTTCCATCATGTACTAATGATAACATTTCATTTGGGAGCAGATGACCAAAAGAACAGCAGCTTAAAGGGCAAACGTTCATTAACTGCCCAGACAAGCTTCTGTCATCTATAATTAATAAAAAAAAAAAGATGTATATGGATTTGAACACCGTGGGCACACATACTGAATCCTCTTCTTCCTTCACCATCTTATGTCAGGCTCTGTCAACCTGTGGGCAAACAGGACTAAATAAAAAATGTTCATTAAGTTATCTATTGTGCCTAGTTATGCTATGGCTGCAGAAAATGAATAGAATTATGCCTGGTGTTTTGCCAGATATGACCTAGTATTAATAAAAAGAAAGACATAATCTCATCTGCTGTGAAGTTTTGGAAGAAAATAAATTCTGAAGAAAATATTCTTGATAACATTGGAAATTAAGTCTACAATATTTTATTGATATTTATTAAATACATTTCATTAGCACTGTGGAGATGGGAGAGCAAGAAATAGAAGGGAAAAATGAAACGTGGGAATACAGATCGGGCTGGCAAGAATGAGGGAGTGAAACTGATGAACAGGACGTATCTGCTATTGATCAGTATTCCCAGGGTAACTGGTTTTCTAACCTATCATGGATATTTCTCTCTCTTGAGTTTAGGTACTAGGAGATAGTAATAATGTTCTGCTGCTGTGCAGTAGAGTTTTCCTGTATCTTCCATGTTCAATATGATAGTCACTGGCCACATGGGGCTATCCAGTACTCAAAATGTGACAAAGGGCAACTGAGGAACTGAATATGAATTTTCTTTTTTTTAAAGGATTCTATTTATTTGTTTGACAGAGAGAGGCACAGTGAGAGAGGGAACACAAGCGGGGGGAGTGGGAGAGGGAGAAGCAGATTTCCTGCTGAGCAGGCAGCCCCATGCGGGGTTCGATCCCATGACCCTGGAATCATGACCTGGAAGGTAGACATGACTGAGCCACTCAGTTGCCCCCAAAATTTTAGATCTTACACTCATCATCAGGATTCCTTTTAGGAATCCCAATTAAAAAAAATATATATATTTTTAAGATTTTATTTATTTATTCAACAGAGAAAGAGAGAGATCACAAATAGGCAGAGAAGCAGGCAGAGAGAGAGAGGAGGAAGCAGGCTCTGCACTGATGCAGAAAGCCTGATGCAGGGCTCGTTCCCAGGACCCTGAGATCACGACCTGAGCCAAAGGCAGAGGCTTAACCCATTGAGTCACCCAGGAGCCCCTAATCTTTTATTTCTTTATTTGAGAAGGAGAATGAACGAGAGAGAGAGAAAGAGAGAGGGTAAAGAGAGAAGCAGACTCCCCATTGAGCTGGGATCACCCTGCAGGGCTCCATCCTAGGACCCTGAGAAAATGACCCAAGTGGAAGGCAGATGCTTAACTAAGCCACCCAGGTGCCCCTAAAAATGGCTTCCTTTGGGATGCTAACTAGGCCCATTTGGCATATATATTCCACTTTATATGTATTGGCTTATTCAATTCCCAGTTTAACTCAATGAGATGGTAACTATTATTATCCCCATTTTAGAGGCCATGAATCTCAGGTTCAAAGAGATTACTTGCTTGCCAAGAGTCACATACTAAGTAGTGATCCAAGGACATGACTATCAGTGGGTACAGCAGATGCTGCAGCATCGTGGCTGAAGGACCAATTGCTTGGCATGAATTAAGGGAGGTTCTGAGAAGATGGTGAGAAGAGTGAGAAAGATGGAGAGAGTCTGGGACTCTGTGGGATGAAAAGCTCATGAGTCTGCAAGGAAGGAACTAGAGCTGTGTTATAAATATGGTAGCCACTAGCCACATAGACCTATTTAAATTTAAAGACATTAAAATTAAATAAATCCAAAATTCAATTTCTCAACCATACTGGCCACATTTCAAATGTTCAAAAGCCACATAGTAATGAAGAGCATTTCCATCATCATAGAAAGTTCTATTGGACAGGACTGAGTCACAGGGTAGTTGAGGATGACTGTATCTATTCGCCAGGGAGGTGGTTTTCACTGATGTAAAGTAAACCTCTCTTTCATCTCCCCCTACCCCGGATTACCAGCAAAACCCGTTAATTTCATGAATGCTCTGTAGGAATAAATATGAATGGAAGAAAGGGCTATATTTCTTGCGTAGCTCAATATGACATGGTATATGGAATATGCTTCAAAGACAAGAGACTGGAATCTAAGGTGGTCACATGAAATTGTGAAATGTATTCTTGGGGTAGGATGGGGGCTGGAACTCCCATAAACTGTGGAATTAGGGGAGCGACGGTGGTTCAAACCAATTTTCACTAAGATTTGTGGATCCTGTGACCCTCTTCCTTCCAGCTGACAGTATTCATATGACCATTCTTATAATGTGAAAAGGGGAATTATGTTCTACTCTATTCTTGATCCCATAGACTTTAAAACATTTGTCAAGTTTTCTTGAAAGCTGCAATTTGTGGTAAGTTCATATTTATCCATCCTGTTATTGATTTTGAGTCACTACACAGGGGACATTCCTGGCTGTAATTAATAATAGTGGTTAGCAATCTAAGTGCATCTTAAACACTTTATGTGTATTAAACTCTCTTAGTCCTTAGAGTGACTCAGTGAGATAGTTAGTGTTCTCCCCATTCTGGCAATGAGTCCAAGGCGCTAGACACTAAGTAACTTGCCATGAGTCCCATAGGGTGAGAGGCAAGATTTGAATGAATTTTTGCCCAGAGGCCAACATAATGTCTTATCTTTTGATAGGCAGATAACTAGAGAGTCTTATGGTTTATTGGCTTGGCTCCTGAATCTTGGCCCTGTGTGTTGCCTTCATGGATACCTCATTGCAAGAAGCGTCAGCACTGTGAGTGAATTAAAGACATTAATTTATGTGCCTGTCATCTCTGGGAGTGTGGAAATGGAATACCAAAGAACATCAGGGACATCCTGAACACTCTGTAGCTCTTAAGGTGCCAATCTCTACCCTTTGGGTGGAAAATTAAAGTATCCCTGACCAACTGTGCAGCTATATGAAGGAACTAGCTGCCAAGCTATTGAAAATGTCTGAATGTTCACTGAATACCTGTTCACCAACCACGTTACAGGAGAACAAGGAGTAGAGATGTAAGCAATCTATAATTAATGTATATTATAATCCTGTAGCATGGAGTGCGGGGATGGACTTTAGGGGTCATAGGGGTCATTTGGTCCAGACATTCTCAATGGATGGGCTGTAGACAATGTTTCAGAATCATTCAGGAAGACTTAAGTATGCAGAAACCAGGTCTTACCCCCTGGAGACTCTGGTTCCACAGATCTGTGGTAGGATCTGGACATCTGTACTTTAAGGGGCTGCCCATTAAAAAAAAAAAAATTCATTGGTCATATTTGGAGGATGTTAGAGAAATAATTCATTATTTTAAAATCTGCCAAAATGGGGCACCTGGGTGGCACAGTGGGTTAAGCCTCTGCCTTCGGCTCAGGTCATGGTCTCAGGGTCCTGGGAGCGAGCCAAGCCCTGCATTGGGCTTTCTGCTCAGCGGGGAACTTGCTTCCCCCTCTAGCTCTCTGCCTGCCTCTCTGCCTACTTGTGATCTCTCTCTCTCTCTGTCAAATAAATAAATAAAATCTTTTTAAAAAATCTGCCAAATTAAGGGGGAAATCATGCACTTATCTTGTTTCTCATTTACCAGTGCTAATAAGAAAATTGAATAGCTATTTAGGAAAAATTTTTCTTTCTTTTTTTTTCTTTTCTTTCTTTCTTTCTTTTTAAAGACTTCATTTATTTATTTGACAGACAGAGATCACAAGCAGGAAGAGAGGCAGGCAGAGAGAGAGGAGGAAGCAGGCTCCCCACTGAGTAGAGAGCCCGATGTGGGGCTCGATCCCAGGACACTGGGATCATGACCTGAGCGGAAGGCAGAGGATTTAATCCACTGACCCACCCAGGCGCCTCAGGAAAAATTTTTCTTTACAGAAGATCGCAGCTAGTAGGTAAAGAAAGAATGGTTAAAATATCACCATTCTATAAATTCTAATGAATCAGTGGATCAAGGCCATGATCATCAGTTGTTGTGAATAACACAAAATGGGCCTCCTGGTGAAGATACACAACACCATGTATAAGTGTTCTCACCAAAAACTTAAACTGGAATCTTATCAAGTTTCTATTATTTGACTTTCAATTTTTTTTTTTTAAAGATTTTATTTATTTATTTGACAGAGAGAGACAGTGAAAAAGGCATCATAAGCAGAGGGAGTGGGAGAGAGAGAAGCAGGATTCCTGCCCAGCAAGGAGCTTGATGCAGGGCTGGATCCCAGGACCCTAGGATTATGACCTGAGATGAAGGCCGATGCTTAACAACTGAGCCACCAGCCACCCCATCTCACTTTCAATTTATAGGAATATAAAGGACAGAGGAGCATGCTAAATGACACTACTAGGATTCAATAATCAAAATCCAGATTGTGAGGGATACCTGTGTGTCTTAGTCAATTAAGCGTCTACCTTTAGCTCAAGTCACTACTGCAGGGTCGTGGGATGGAGTCCCACATTGGCTCCTTGCTCAGCAGGGAGCCTGCTTCTTCCTCTGCCACCCAGCCTCCACCCCCCCCCCGCCGCTTGCTGCTTGTACTCATACGCATGTGCGCTCTCCCTCTGACAAATAAATAAAGAAAATCTTTAAAAACAACAACAAAATTTTTTTTTAATCCAGACTGTGGGAACATCTATAGATCAAATAATCTAGTTTCTTCATCAAATACATTGAAAGGGGGAAGAAAAGGGGAAATCCCTAGAGTGAAAGAGACTTGAGAGATAAATCAATAAATTGAAAATGGATCTTGTGGGGCTCCTGGGTGGCTCAGTGGATTAAAGCCTCTGCCTTTGGCTCAGGTCATGATCCCAGAATCCTGAGTTTGAGCCCCACATCAGGCTCTCTGCTCAGTGGGGAGCCTGCTTCCCCCTCTCTCTCTGCCTGCCTCTCTGTCTACTTGTGATCTTTGTCCATCAAATAAATAAATAAAATTTTAAAAAAAGAAAAGAAAAGAAAATGGATTTTGTTAAGGCTCTTGATTTGATCCCACACTTAAATTTTGTTAGGGGTGATAATTATGTTGTAGATGTATTTTTAGAGTTACTGTAATACTTATGGATGAAATTAATACTTACAAATAAAATGAAAAATTTTATTTTAAAATATTTCAGAGAAGAGATGTCGATCAAGAGTTATATGAAACAAGAATAGTCCTAAGTTGACAACTGTTGAAGCTAGGTGATGGACACTGAGAAGTCATTATACTACTGTAAGCTTTGATTATGATAAACAATGAATCTTGGAACACTGCATCAAAAACTAATGATGTATTTTATGGTGACTAACATGACACAATAAAAATTAAAAAATAAAAGAAAGAAATTGCCAATCAGAAAAACTTGAAAATAAAAATTGTGTCCCAAAATGCAAAGGCTATGGCTTATCACAGGGGTCAGCAAATTATAGTTCTCAGGTTAAATACAGTCTGCCACCTGTTTTTGTTAATAAAATTTTATTAGAATACAATAAACTACACCTATTTATTTTCCTATTATCTATAGCTATTTTCATGCTATAGTGGCGGAGCTGAGTCATTGCTACAGAGACTGTGTAGCCCCATAAAGCCTAAATTATTTGCCATCTGCTCCTTTACAGAAAATGTTTGTCACCTCCTAACTTAGAAGAGGTTGTAAACTGGAAAAAGAATTGAGTACTAATTTTTTTGTTTGGTCGTTGTTATACACATAATTTCTCATGTGTGTGTTTCTATTTTTTTCACCTTTTTGAATCATGTTAGGAATATTAGAATTAGAATATCATCATTTTTTTTTTTTTTAGGATTTTATTTATTTATTTGAGAGAGAGACAGTGAGAGAGAGCATGAGCGAGGAGAAGGTCAGAGAGAGAAGCAGACTCCCCATGGAGCTGGGAGCCCGATGTGGGACTCGATCCCGGGACTCCAGGATCATGACCTGAGCCGAAGGCAGTCGTCCAACCAACTGAGCCACCCAGGCGTCCCAGAATATCATCATTTTGTAACTTCTGATGAGTTAATGGTTTTAGGCAATGGGTATCAATAGCGATAGATCTAAGCATTGGTCATCAAGGAATAATACATAAGAATATTGACATAATGGGCAAGACTATATGAATGATGAATGGTTTAAGCTACTGTCCTAAAACAAATATGCCTAGGTGATTCCAATGGACCAAGCTGAGAATATTAACCTCCCTCCCCTTCATTATTTATATGAGAAAACAGTTAAGTCATGGAACAGATACCAAAAGAAGGTACCCACTCAGAGACCCAGACAGGTTTCATCATGTGAGTTCTTTCTGCCCTCTCACAGTGTACTAGAGTGTTTAAAACAAAATGAAATGGTATATGAATCCTAGCAAGATGTGCTTTGCGTTAGTTTTCTCTATCTCAATTCTTGTAGTTCCTACAGACTGTATTGGTCAGTAAAATATTGTGTCTTGCAGCATCACTACCTGCCAAGTGGAGAGAGAAAGGAGGTAGTTAATGCAATCACTGTCCCCACAGTGATGGTCCATATATTATCTGTCTAATCTTCTAAAGAATTGGGTTGTGCAGAAGGTGGAGTATTGTTATATTCCCAACATTAGCTTCTCTGAAGGATGATTATATTGCTGATTTTGTAGGGGTTGGGGTTGAGAAGTGGGAGGGGAAATAGTTGGGAAAAACACCTTAAGGAATCTAGGGCTCTCACAAAGCTAAGGGAGGTAATGCTGGAGTAGCAGAAAGGCTTGGAGCTGAATGACTTTGTTGGAGCCCTGACTTTTCTGTTACAACAATGTGACTTAGGAAAAGCCACTTAACATGGCTTCTTTTTAACCTTTGTGAACTTTAGTTGCCTCTGATACTTCACAAGGTTGTTGTGAAGATTAAACGGAGTAATGGACCTGGAAGAATTTTATAAACTCTATAACACTAGGCGACTGCAAGGGGTCATTACTTAAGCTTATTCATTCTGCCAATGAACTAGAGGCATCTTTGACAGGTGCCAAGTTCAGGAATGTTAAAAGAAGCATTTGGCTTTCTTGCAGATGGATGATTTACACTGAATCGAAACTGTCACGCCTTCTTCATCCCTGGCTAGACAGTCCATGCTATGTTCTTAGACCCAGTAGCTTACTTCCCATTTACTCTCTTGTCCCTAGGATGGTAGCTGGATGTGTCATGCAGAAGAAGCACAGAATGAAAGGAGACGCAGGAGTTTGGGCAGCCACACACTTCTATAGCATCCCTCTATTTATAATTTGGCAGAGAGATGGTAAAATGAATACAAAATAATGTGTAATAGAAAACAGAACCAAGAAGGGAGCAGTACGGAACACAGAGAAGGTAGATGTACTTTTAGAGACATATGGTTTGGGGTCCCCCATAGCATGACTTTCCAAAGTCAAACGCAGTTTCTTGCTTTTGTGCTTACCTCTGGCATCTTCCCAGCCTATTTACTTCTCTTGGTTCTAAACAGTACCTGACAAAGTGTTATGCACATAGCAAGAGCTCAGTAAATATTTGTGGAATGAATAGTCCTTCCATTAAGGCTGAAAACTGAGAGTTGGCTACACATATTTCTTTCCTTCTCTAAAAGGACTTTGATAGCTCAGAGGAGGGTTGAGCCATTAAAGCAGCATTGAGAATTCAGTCCAGGTTTGAGGTGATTAATTATCATCCTGTTTTCTCTGGCTTGGCCAGATACCATAACTACTTTTAAATGTTCTGTACAGCTAGCATTTAGCTAGAAGCCTCTGACAGCCTTGGAAACTACTATTGTCTAAACATTTTGTGGAGATGTATTTTTTATCCTCTGTTAGCAACTGAATTCTTGCTCTTGTATGCAGTCTAACTGCCACTCAAAGCAGAATATTTTTATTTGGTGCATCCTTTCTACCTTTCCCACTCCTAAATGCATGAGTGAAAGTGTTTGCTGCTTATAAAAAAGAGTAAGAGGTTTCTAGAGCAGGTCATTGTTGCACTAAGATTCTTTGACGTCTTAGATATTGAATAATAGTATAGGTATTAAATAATATTTTAGCTATTAAATAAGTATGCATTATGGACATAGGGGTGGGTATGTGCTATGGTGAGTGCTGTAAGTATGTAAACATGGCGATTCACAGACCTGTACCCCTGGGGCTAATAATACATTATATGTTTATAAAAAAATAAAAAAATTATAAAAAAATAAATAAGTATGCATATATTTTATACAAAATACTGGCCGAATAATGAGGATGTCACATATAACATGGTAACTATAGTTAATAATACAGTACTGCATATTTTAAAGCTGCTAAGAAAGGAGATCTACAAATTCTCATCATAAGGAAAAAAAAACCTTTTAACTATAGTGATGGATGTTAACTAGACTTACTGTGGTCATGATTTCCCATAACTACGAATATTGAATCATTATGTTGTACACCTGCAACTATTATAATGTTGTATGCCAGTTATATCTCAATAAAAATGATTTGACAGAGTTGTAAATTGAATATGAAAAAAAAAAGTACTGAACAGTATAGCATTTGTTTCTGAAATTTAACACAATTGACCTAGACAGTAATGGCTCTTTTGGAGAAATTTATTACTTAGGACTTGCCTTAAGTCAGGTTGGTTAGAATCAGAGCCTGGGGTGGGGATTCTTGTTTGAATGATTTATTGGGGAAATGTTCCCGGAAGAACAGGAGCACCGAAGCTGGAGAGCGTAAGGAAAGGAGCTAAGCAGAGATGTGGACTCAGCTGGAGACTGGCTTCAGCCTGATCCCACGTACCTCCCCCCCACCCCACCCCCGCCCCAGCATACACTACTTGGCTTCTTTTAAATGGTAAAAGGAGTTTGAAAGCTCAGTGAGTTTTGTAGTCCTTTTACTTGACTAAATGAATAATCATATGAAGAAGCTCAGGTAACATAGCATTTCCTGTCTCTCAAAGAATTTCTGTTCTTCATGTATTTTATTTGGTTAAAATAATCCAGAAGTAATATTTTTAACCTCTCATTCTTTTGCTTTTCTTAAAAAAAGAAATTGATGAATGTGAAAGAATTGACTAAAGATTATTGCTTAAAATACTATTCTGGAAAGAAATTATAGAAACTAATAGCACTTGTGATGTGTACGTAGATAGATATGGCAACTTGAATTTGTTAGTTCAATTTTTTAGTTCATATTAAAAAACAAAGTTTTCAGATTTAAAAATAATCCTTGGTTTAGTTGTTAGATAGAGGATGACAATTAAGTAGCAGCTCACATGATGTATCTGGAGAAAATTTTTACCAACATCAATAGGACAAATATTAAGTGTCTAACTAGGAAATTCTGCCACCCTGAGTAGACTATGAAACTTCTTACTTGAATGCAGTTGGTGACAATTATTTCAGTATGCGTGTGAGGGGGAGGGATGTTGGTGAGAATGGGATAGGATTGTAAGAATGAAGGTGTGGATTTGATACATTTTTCTACAGCTAAATATAGCATATGTATTCTATATATATACTCTCATATTCTATATATATTCTCTATATATTTTACATATATAGTAAATGCATAGTTAAATAGAGAATATATATATTCTATAGGAATATATGTTTACCTATAGAACATTTCTCTTTTTTTTCCATTTTAAAATTTAAATTCAATTAATTAACATATAATGTATTATTGTTTTCTTAGGTAGAGGTCAGTGATTTATCAGTCTTATATAATACCCAGTGTAGAACGTCATTTCATCTTCATTTCACTGCTAGCACCAAAATGGAAATAGCATTTGTTACCTAAATTGGGTTAAGGGAGAAATAGATTAAAATTCATACAACATTTTGCATATGATAATGTAATGAAGTTTGTCAAAATTACTCATTGTCTCTTCCCTTCTTACTTCTTTCTAATTTCTAAAAATAAGTCAATAATTTATGCTATCTCTAAAGGTATTATTTATTGTTTTTTAAAAACTTTTTATTCTTTTGCTGATTACTCTTTATTCTACAATTCTTTTTTAAAATTCCATTTAATTTATTTAAGTAAACTCCACCCCCAAAGTGAAGGTCTAGTTCACAACCTGAGGGGCACCTGGGTGGCTCAGTTGGTTCAGTGGCTGCCTTTGGTTCCAGTCATGGTCCCAGGGTTCTGGGATGGAGCCCTGAATCCAGCTCCCTGCTCAGTGGGGAGCCTGCTTCTCCCTCCCCTCTGCCTACTGTTCCCCCTACTGTGCTCTCATTCTCTCTGTGTCAAAATAAAACAAAAACAAAAACAAAAACAAACCTCTCACATCCTGAGATCTACAGATTGAGCCAGCCAGGCATCCCCAACAATATTTTTTGACACATGTATACAGAAACGTATGAGCAAGCTTTATGACACAAACAAATGAAAGATCATTAAGTATGTATACTGTAATCCAAAATATCATATACCCGTCGAAAAAGACATACAAGCATATATGTGAACCCAGATGTTTCCCTGTGGGAACTACAAAAACAATCACAAGGATGGGGAAGAGGGAGATTGGGAGAATTTGAAGGTCAACCGAGGTGTGTAAAGTGTTTCCAAGTGTTCCAATATAAAGGTAACTTGAAAAAGGTCAGAAAGATGGTGGGTTTTTTAAGGGTAAACAGGACATACGAGAAAACCTCAGGTACTGGGGTCAAAAGTCAATAGGAAACCTGGAAGAGCCTAGGGTCCCAAGGAGACGCAGGAAGTGGGAAAGTGTTCAGAAACCTCCAAAGAGGACAGAGTTTAAACCAGGTTCAGGGGAAAGCCCGTGTTGCCACTGCGCCAAGTCCTGTAACATACAAACTAACAGAACCCTGTTGCTTTCTTCTTCTTTCTTTTCTTTCTTTCCTTTTTTTTTTTTTTTTTTTAAAGAGTGGTAGTGGGGAGGGGCAAAGGGAGAGAGGGACTCTTAAGCAGACTCCACACCCAGCATGGAGCCCAGTGCGGGGGCTTCATCTCACAACCCTAAGATCATGACCTGAGCCAAATCAAGAATCCAAAGCTTAACTGACCAAGCCACTCAGGCACTGCCTTGCTGCTTGAAAAATAACAATCCTTTCTAGGAACTAGAGCCTTGACTTGGCTCAGTGCCCTGGACCCTCACCAAGACCCGTCCTTCTAGACGGCTTCCTTTGCATGTCACATATGCCAGCTCAGAGGTTAGCTCTGCTCTCTTCATCGAGAGATCATTTGTACTCCTCTCCCATTCCTCATTGCTACTGCCGGAGAAAGGAATCCGGATTTTGTGGTATGAGGTTAAAAGGGGGAACCATCTTCCATGTGGGCTCCCTCAGGACATCCAGAGGTTTCTGAAGACCTAAGAAGCGGTGGCGGTGGGACGCTGAAGGCACAGAGTGAAGGGAAGGCAGTCCTGGTGGGCTGCCTGGTCCTGAGCTGACCGATGGTGGGTGGGTGGGTCTGCGCAGCAGAGGCTGGACCCAGCAGTGGTCTTCAGGTGCAGGCACATTCCCAGGAGTGCAATCGATGACTCCCTGTGCGGTGTGCAAAACATGTCAGAGCTCCTGGGTTTTTTTTTTCTCATCTGACATTAAGCTTCAGTACTAATGAACATACATATCGACACGGGTGCCTTGAGTGAATGGGAGGTGGTGTGTGCTACAGTCTTGGAGGTGTTTCGAGGTGATGGGGGGAGCTCCACTCCATGTGGTGAGCAGCAGGGAGGGTTGACCTTGGCACCTTCACGTATCTGAACGTTTCCAAGCTCTATGATTGATGTCTTCTAGGTTACTTGTGCCATATTAATTGCATTTGTAAATGATTATATCTACTTGAACTAACCCTTGAAAGATGAATGAGGAGATTAGGCAGTTCTACCAGGAAACTGAAGACTAAACTAAATGCAAGCGTAAGCAAACAACCAGAAAGGGGCAGAGCTGATGCCACTTTTACTCTTAGATAAACTCATCAGTCACTGAGGAGGTAAAAATGATGTTGATCTAACTAGGTCTGACAGTTAGCCAAAGTAAATTGTCATTAGCATGACGACTTTATGTCATAGATACACATCTATTTTCATTAACGATGGTCCTTACCTTTTGTGACTATGGAGCACTAAGATAATAGTGGATGTGTTTTTAAGAATAGGATGAACGCGGTGGAACAGGGGGAACAGGTCAATAGGAAAGTCAGGAGGAACAGGGCAATAAGGAGTTGGCTTTATTTTTCTCTAAACATCCTTCTTAACCATGACTGTCTTAGTCCATTCAGGTTGTTACAACAAAATACTGCTTCGGGTGGCTAATAAAAAAGCCAGAAATTTATTTTTCAGAGCTCTGGAGGCTGGGAAATCTGAGATCATTGCAGCCTTTGCTGATAAGGGCCATCATGCTGGTTCATAGCTGCTGCTTTCTCGTTGTATCCTCACAGGTGGAAGGGGCTAGGGGGCTCTCTCTCTCTCTCTTTCTTTCTCTCTTTCTCTTTTTAGATTTTATTCATTTTGGTGCACCTGGGTGGCTCAGTGTGTTAAAGCCTCGGCCTTTGGCTGGGGTCATGATCCCAGGGTCCTGGGATCAAGCCCCACATCAGGCTTCTGCTTGGTGGGGAGCCTGCTTCCCTCTCTCTCTGCTGCATCTCTGCCTACTTGTGATCTCCATCTGTCAAATAAATAAATAAATAAGATTTTATTTCTTTTTGAGAGAGATTGTGTGCACTCTCTTCCTCAGCCTTTCTCAGCCTTTCAGTTAAATGAAGAGAAGCAGGAGTCTTTTGTGACTGATGCCCCTATTGTTCTATCTTAACGCTTTTGTGCTGTTCTGAATGTACTCCAGTGAGGAGGGATGAGGGTGATACATTCTACTACTTACTCATGGGTCTAGCTCCTTCAGCTCTGACCTTTGGCATTCTGTCCCACGACCCTAACTCTTCGACTTCCTTGTTCCCAGGAGTTGCCTTCTTGGGTCGGTCCCATCATGGCGGCGTGAACATGCATCCATGTGTGCATGGGAAACACTTACATTCTTGCCACCCGAACGACTGCTTCAGTTGCTGGTTTCCCCTTGCCCCCAGAGACCTCTTGATGCCTTTGATGGCTAATGGCACTACCTAGCCTCCTGCTTTCTGCTGCCTCTAGCTGGAAAATGGACCCACATCTCCATGTTCCCCCTTCATCCAGTCAATCCCCAAGTTATTCTGGTTTTACCTTCCAAATCTTTCTCAAATGGAGTTTTCCATGTCTTCTCTGGCTGCCATTTTTCTAGTTCAATCTTTTCTGTATTTTTCTTTCTCACTTACCTTGTCCTCTTAAAAACCTACCTTCCACACAGCTGCCAGAATAATTAACAAAAAGGAAAATGGAATCCTATTACCACCCTGCACGATGACCCTCCTCCAGGGAATTTTCTCTGAGACTCACTTCCACCTGCACTCTCTCTGCCCCTGAGCTGGGTTAGGAGCCCCTCTTCTTCCCTCTCTAGGCTCTTCGGTCAGTTCTTCAATTACTGTACTTACCTTGCAGGTGCCAGTACATGTGTGCCTGTCTCCACCATCAGACTGAGCATCTGTGAGGAAGAACAGGGTCTTTTTTTTTTTTTTTTAAGATTTTATTTATTTATTTGACAGAGAGACAGTGAGAGAGGGAACACAAGCATGGGGAGTGGCAGAGGCAACACAAGCATGGGGAGTGGCAGAGGCAGAGTAGACTTCCTGCTGAGCAGAGAGCCCGATATGGGGCTTGATCGCAGGACCATGGGATTGTGACCTGAGCCGAAGGCAGACGCTAAACAGACCGAGCTACCCAGGTGCCCCTGAACAGTCTTTTTGACTTGACCTTCCTTGTGCTGGCACATGAGTGGCATTAAATGAATATCTGCTCAAGGAACAAATGAAGAAATGAAAGAATAAAATAAGGCTTTAGGATAACTGAGGGCAGGAGATCAGATGGAAAAGATGATTCCCTCCTACTTGCCCCTTCATTGTTTCTGCTGCGGTTCTGGGTCACCACCAAGTGGGCCTTCTCAGCAGTAGGGAAGTCATCTGTGCTCCAACCACCTGTCTGCGCGTCTTTTTTTCCTACTTACGAAAATACAAGGCTAGGGGTGCCTGGGTGGCTCAGTGGGTTAAGCCACTGCCTTCGGTTCAGGTCATGATCCCAGGGTCCTGGGATCGAGTCCCGCATCGGGCTCTCTGCTCAGCGGGGAGCCTGCTTCCCCCTCTCTCTCTGCCTGCCTCTCTGCCTAGTTGTGATCTCTCTCTGTCAAATAAATAAATAAATTCTTTAAAAAAAAAAATACAAGGCCAGAATAGATGATCATTCCTCTTGCTCGTAAGCACAAAGATTCCTTGCCTCAGGGGATCATGACGGTTTGCCTGGTTTGCCAGGGGCAAACAAGGGAACTGGTACTTGTGGGTTTTCTCCGTAGGATTCCAGACATGTGGTGGGTGGGGTCAGGGTGTGAGTAGTCAGAGAGAGGTATTTCTGCAATGCTACTAGATTTCCAACGGAGTCTGATGGACCCAGTCCTTACAAAGCATCTTCAGACTTTTCATGACTGCAGTTGCCAACACGAAGGCAGAAAAAGAATGGACAGGATGACAGGCAATCATGAGAACCTGTGACCAGAATGGGAAACCTAGAGACAGAGTATTCAAGAAGCTACCCTTTGATGCGGCCCCGAAATAGCAGCCTGGGAGAGGTAGGGAAAGACAGGAACATGGTGGCCCTGATGGCACATTTTGCCTCTGTCTGTATTTACCTAGTGTCTAGCACTGAATCTGGGAAATAGCAGACATCTGCTAAGGGGGAAGGTGACACAGGACTCAGCAATGTCTAGGATTATTTAAAAAAAACAAATAAACTTGTCCTAAACCATGGCAGTCACTGAAAATAACTTACTCATGCAAAAGTGTGGACTTTCTAAATTAAGAGAAATGGTTTTGGCCTTCAGTTCTTGCATATTCCTAAGATCATTGTTATATAAGCAGTTAAGATTCTTTCCTATAAAACTCTGAAGAAACACCAACATGCTTTTGTTTTTATTTTATTTTATTTTATATTTTATTTTGATTTTATTTATTTATTTGAGAGAGAGAGAGAGAAAATATGTTGGGGGGGGGCAGAGGTGGGGAGAGGGAGAGAGAGATAACCAGACTCCCCACTGAGCAGAAGCCTGACATGGAACTCTGTCTCAGGACCTGGAGATCATGACCTAAGCTGAAGGCAGGTACTTAATTGACTGAGCCACCAAGATGTCCCTTGAAGGGAGAGAGGGAATCTTAAGCAGACTCTGTGCTAAGAATGGAGCCTCTTCCAGGGTTTGATTTCACAACCCTGAGATCATGACTTGAACTGAAATCAAGGCCTTGAGCCTTCGCAAAGACATTTAACTGACTGAGCCCCCCAGAGACCTCTTTCTACGGGGGTGGCTAATTTGAGAAAATATAAGCCTAGAACTGCTGGAAGACATATTTGGGGAAAGCCTGCCTGGAAATGATGCCAAGTCAGAAGAAAGCAGAGCTTTCTGATGGAGGAAATCAGATTCCTGATAGCATTGTGTGTATGCCTAGATCAAGCCAGACCTGTAACAAACTTAACTCTGGATTTTTTAATGTTCCAAGTCAATAAATTTCTTTTACAAACTTGTTTAATTAAGACAGTCTTAGTTGGGTTTTTTATTACTGTTTACCCCAAATTCCTGACGTTCTAAGACCCTAGAATTCTACTTAGAGTAGATAGAGTCTTTTCTATTGCTATCTAGGAGCTACTTCTTATATACGCCCTTTGATTCACACAGGAATATTACAGAGGCCCAAACTATGGAAAATGACGGGAGTTGTTAGGACAGAAGCTTGTTCTATTTATTCTTCTTCTTAGATAGATATGTAAGGTAAAGAAATATTGATTTGAGACACGAGACATATTTTTAAGGCTTCTATGACCTTTTGAATACTTTCAAAGGGAAAATAATTTTCCATTTTTCCCCTCACCCTCTATTTCTTTTCTGAGTTCAGTGGTAAAAAAAAGCTCTTCAGCTTTGAATCTTGAGTTTTCTATTTGTCCTTCCTTCCAGCTTCTCCCTCTTCCCCTACCCCTCTTGCCAGTCTCACCACAGTCATGCTTAGACAGCCTCAGCACCAGGGTCCACACCAACACCAACAGCTCCAATTCAAAAATAGTTTTGACATCATTGTTCTAACTTTACATCTCTCCCCCACTTTCTTGTTTGTGCTGAACTCAGTTCTGGCCTCAGTTGAGACCAAAAATACTTACTGAGCAGCTACTATGTGACAAGCACAGTTTTAGACACTTCAGATATATCAGTGAACAAAACTTAAAGATTCCTGTTTTCACAGAGCTTGCATTTTAGTGTATGTGTGTGTTGAGGGGGTTGGGTAGAAAATGAATAATAAATATTACAAGCAGGTATATTATATGGTCGTAAAAGGGTCATGAAGAAAAAAGGGGGGAAAAAAAAAGCAGAAGAGAAGAGTAAGGGGATCAGGTTTCCTGGGAGTGAGAGGCCACACTGAGAAGGTAAAATGTGAATAAAGACATGGAGTGCAGGATTTAGCTGTTAGATTTGGGGGAGAAGTTTCCAAGAGTGGGAAGAACCAATACCAAGTTCCTCTGCAACAGTGCACCTGGGAGTGTACATGAGATGGTGTATGTCCCTGTCACTGGGCGGTTGGGGAGGGAGGAGACGGGGGAGGGGAGAGAAGTAGGAGGTGAGGCAAGGTGAGCAGTGGGAGGAGCGTCATGGGATCAGTGTCATGGGGGACTTGGGTTTTCACTTTGAGGAAAATGAGTACTGGATGGTTTCAATAGAAAGGGACATGACCTGACTCAGATTTTAAGTGATTACTCTGGCTTCAGAGTTGAAAATAAGTTTCAGAGGAGCCAGGGTAGAACACTGAGGATGTAGTCAATGCCAGAGATGACGGTGGATGCCGGAGAGGTGATGAGAAATGGCTGGGGTTTATTCTGAAGACCAAGCCATCAGGACTTGCTGAGAGATTGGAGGGGGAGCTTGTAAGAAGAGCCCAGGAAGATATTTGCCTTGAGCCTTTGCAAGGATAGAGTTATCATCAACTGGGAAGGAGAAAACAGAAGGGGACGCACTGTTGAGGGGATAGCAACAGTGCAATTTAGGACAGCTGAGGAGGAAGTTGGCGATGCTGGGTAGGCAGCTGCATACCAGATTTCAGGAGATAGGCCTAGCGTAGAGAGAGATACTTGGGAATTGTTACCGTCTAGATGGTACTTAAAACCTCATGTGAAACTTCAGGTCCTTCTTATCAAACAAGCCTCCTATTACCTTCCTGATCTGACTTGCAGTGAGAGCTGAGAGCGTGACACATTGGGAAAAAAAATACAGGTTTTGTAGTGGGACAGATCTAGATCAGGATACGACTGATGCTACCTTACTAGTGGTGTGACTTTGGGCAAGCTCCTTATCTCTCTTGGTTGCAATTTATGCATCTGAAAAATTGAATGAGAACAGCTACTTTTTAGGATAGTTAAAACTCATGAACTTAAATAATGCCTGTGAAACTGCTGGAACATAGTAGGTACTGAAGAATTAAGTTCCTACCCACCTTTTTTTTTTTAATCTGGTATGGATGCTTACCAATGATTGCAGCCCTGTTCTACTTTCCTGGAGCAGCTATATCCAAAGTGGGGTCACTGAAAAATAGCATCACCAGGGAGCTTGGTAGAAAAGCAAATTGTCAGGCCACATTATTCCAGGCTACTGAATCAAAATTCCATGGTGGGATCCAGCAATTTGCATTTGAATGAGTCCTCCAGGTGATCCTGTAAGATTCTAGAATTTAAGAACCAAAGCTTTAGTGTCCATTCACAAGCTTCCATGTGAGCCCTGAGTACACCAGTCTCTCTCTGCTCATGGCCCTGCATCGCTGTTGTCAGAAAAACTTTTATTGACAAAGTTAAATGGCTTTACTACACTTTCATTCTATTTGTTCTTTAGCCCTGACCTCTCAGTTGAGTCCAGACTTACACTCCCAATTTTCTCTACATTGAACATAGCTCTGGCGTGCCTGGGTGGTTCAGGTGATGAAGCGTCTGCCTTTGGCTCAGAGCATGATTCTGGAGTCCTGGGATCCAGCTCCGCATCAGGCTCCCTGCTCAGCGGGAAGCCTTCTCCCTCTCCCTCTGCCTCTTCCCTATGCTTGTTCTCTGTTTCAAATAAATAAATAAAATCTTAAAAATAATTAAATAAGTAAAGCAAGCAAGCTGTTCTGGAACACACTCCAACTAAAGGGACTACATACAGTGTCTCTTTAAAAGAAAAAATGACCCGGATGTGAGGGCGATCTGGCTGCGACATCTGTCACCCCATTGATCGCCAGGGTTGATTCGGCTGATCTGGCTGGCTAGGCGGGTGTCCCCTTCTTCCCTCACCGCTCCATGTACGTCCCTCCGGAAGCTGTGCGCTCCAAGAGGACAACCTTCCCGGATAGAGGAGAGCAACATTCTTCGGTCAAGGGTATAGAGTAGCTGCGCTCCCCTGCCAGAACCTCTAAACAAGCTCTCAAGGTCCATCTGTAGGAGAACGTAGGGTAGTCAAGCTTCCAAGACTCCAGACACATCCAAATGAGGCGCTGCACGTGGCACTCTGCCTTTAAAAAAAAAAAAGAAAAAAGAAAAGAAAAAAAATGATCCAAAACTAAAAACTGTAACACCAACAACTCCAACTTCCCTCTGTCCTCTTAGGTTCCTTATTTTAACAGTAGAGAAAGTTATTTGCTCACTACATGTGCCACGGTGCATGTATTATTTCACTGATTACTCCCTAAAACTCCATAAAGTAGGACTAACACGAGGTTTCACTTAGCAGACAAGGAAATTGAGGATGAAGGAAATTGAGACTGAAGGAAGTTAAATAGCTAATGCAGGGGTACACAGGTTGGGCCCATTAGGGGAACCAGAGGAAGACCATGAGGCTGGAGGGGAAGGAGGGACTTGTTCTGTCCTGCTCTGCTTAGAATCACATCCTACGGTTCGTGGGCAGCAACTGGGCTCTTCCTTCATGCAGAGAGTGCGTGCATGTGTGCCTGTGTGTGTGTGTATGTTTGTGTTTCCCCCAGGTTCAAGAAGACTGAATTAAGCAATCTCATGGCAGGGAATTGGGTACCAATCAAAGAACTTTCATTCCTCTCTTCAGGGTCTTAACATAGACCTCTTCTCTCACGCTCTGGAGGAAACGAAGTCACTTTTGTTTCCACGGAACAATCAATGGAGCTTCATAAATAGGTTGTCTGCCACTTTACGTTATTGTTAGTTTGTTTCTATACAGTTGACTTTGGGGATATGGAAATGAAGATCTGTTTTCCTCATTACTAGGGAAAATGAGAGTTTATTTTTTGATGCCAACTCTTTAAATATAAAAACAAAATTATTTAAGAAACAAGTAGGAGTTTTCGTAAGGAGGGTTATGTGGTAGAATATATTAAGCAATATGTAGGAGAGGCTAAGTGTAGCCCAAAAAAAAAAAAAAATGCTGTAGTGAATAATAAGAACATCTGGAGTGTAGACTTTGGTAATTTTTGGCATTATCATTTGCATTTTAAATGGATGAGCAATAAAACAGCAGCTATTCGTAAATGTCTCTATCCAGCTTGACTTAAAGTGCACAGTTTATGATTTCACCCTGAAAGCTGGTGAAGTTTTCTAAGTACCATATTGTCCACTTCCCTGTTCCTGAGAAACATCATGTTAAGAAAAAATAGAGGTTTTGTGAGGCCAAAAGCTACAAAAAAGCAGCCATATGAAGCTCTGGGAGTAGAGAACTCTGCTTGAGTCTATTTACCTCCACAAAGTTCAGATCTTTGTTGCCTGCTGTAGTCGTTCGGGTTCTGTAGACTGATGAAAACACGACAGACAGGGCATTTGGAAATGGATGTTTTTCCTTCTTAGTTGTCAGATTATATCTTTTTCCTTTCTTACTGATGCATTAAAAGCTTATTCTTTGGAAAGTAGGGGTCCCAAGAGAATATTATCTAACCCTAATTACTCATTTGGAGATGAAAATAAGAGAGCATTCCTTAAAGTAGGGGCTTTTTCCCTTTGAGGGCAAGAAAGTTTTCCCTTCTTATCCTTAGTCATGGAGGTTGTGCTGCCCCTGACACATCCTTCCTTCCCGTTCTGCTTCCTGACTCATTAAGAAAACACCAGGCAATACCCTCTGTTACTTAAAACATTTTATTTGTGCATTTGATTAAAGACTGGTATTTTCTGTTGATAAAAATATTTGGACTGTGGTAGTCCAGTGTAGGTGCTGCTTACGGAGTGTATTTAGGGAAAGATCCACGTGCACAAAGCGATGGTGAAAAGCCTGTTGGTTATTGCTTGTGGTGAAGGAACGACCTCAGCAGATAAACTTCACAGCTCACAGCCATGTGAGAGGGTATTTCCTGGGCAGAGTTCCACATACCATTCTGCCCCATGGGACTATTGTGGACTACTACCTAGTTACCTATGTTGCCAAGGTTTTGTTTATTCTCTTCCCCTTTCTTAAGTTATTTATCAAATGCCTTCAGTCTCCTTTCTGTTTGCTCCCACATCAGCTTCATGCCCCCAACTAGCTATGCAAGATTTAGAAGGTCTTTTCTTATCCTTGGATTTCATTTTCTGTTAAAATTGTAGGTACATTGGGGCGCCTGGGTGGCTCAGTGGTTTAAGCCGCTGCCTTCGGCTCGGGTCATGATCTCAGGGTGCTGGGATCGAGTCCCACATCGGGCTCTCTGCTCAGCGGGGAGCCTGCTTCCCTCTGTCTCTGTCTGCCTCTCCATCTACTTGTGATTTCTCTCTGTCAAATAAATAAATAAATAAAATCTTTAAAAAAAAATTGTAGGTACATTATTGTTAAGATCTTTGTCAGTTCAGAAATTCTGTGGTTTCTTATCTATGCTTCCATATTTTAGTGCGTTTGACTTAATTTTTAAGCTAATCTTGATATTTACCTCTCATTTGAGATAAATGTCACAAGCAGAGATGGGAAGAAATAGTATCGTGGTGTCTTAAGTACAAGAATTAGAAGCGCATGAATTACAATGAGCCTTAAGTTATTAGGTGGTAAACTTACCTTTATTTCATTTTGCCTCAGATGACTCCTATATAAAAGGCAGATAATATTATTTGGAAGTCCAAGAAAGAAGACTGCGGGATGTAATTATGAATGCTATACAAATAGATAATAGAAGGACAGTGGTGACATATATGATTGACTATTACATGAAAACCATTCTTGGAATTGTATTGCCTCTTGCTAAGGGTAAAACATAGCAGAGTGTTTTACCTGAAGTCTGACTGTACTTGTGTTGGGAATCCTGAGATAAACTCCATCATAAATTAAAAGCAAGAATACCATTTATTCTAGGAGCTCTTTTAAACCTAAATATAGTCATCACTTTATCTCATTAAAAATTTTTTTTTCCTCACTTAAAATTTTTTGTGTCCTAAGAACATTCATAGGCACTCTGTAGTGCTATCGCCATTCAACTCTTCAGTGTCTCTAAAACCAGAACAGAGGTGTCTACATGGCTTAGTAGTTACGTGTCTGCCTTCGGCTCAGGTCATGATCCCAGCATCCTGGGATGAGCCCCTGCATCGGGCTCCCTGCTCAGAGGGGAGCATGCTTCTCTCTTTCCTTCTGCCTGCTGATCTGTCTACTTGTGCTCTGTATCTCTCTGTCAAATAAATAAATACAATCTTTAAAAAAAATAATAAAAACAGAACAAATTTCCACCTAAAATATTATATGGGTTAATTATAAGATTTGAAAGAGAATAATAATATTTAGATGAGAGAGGAAAATGATCTCATTACTTGACTCTTTGCTCCATTATTGCCTTAAAGAAAAACCCCATTGATTTCATTGAATAATGGTAGAATATTAGAGAATAATTAATATAGTTTGTAAAATTTTATAAACATTAAGACAAGTTGAGACAGTTATTTTGACTAATGTCTGTATCTAATCATAAATTAAAATCCTGAAAGGAAATGATATAAACATTAAGACAAGTTGAGACAGTTATTTTGAATGATGTCTACACTTAATTGTAAATTAAAATACTGAAAAGAAATATAAACATAGATTCCTTCTTTCGTGTAAAACATTATAGTCTGCTTGATGGTTAGAAAACTGCTGGTTTGTCTGCAAAGGGCATTATCATGATTGCTACGGTCAGAGGTTCAATTTTAAACAATTTGAGTCTGTAGTATGTGTTTACCAGGCTAGTGTTAAAAACTCTTTCTAAATATGTATTCCCAGGATATAGCTATTAGAGAAAGTCTTGTCAACTTTCATGCACTTTTATGACAGATTGTTTTTCTTTTTCACACAAAGGATACGTGGCTGATTCAAAGCTCAGAACAGTTCAATAGCTGTTATGTGATACCATGACAAGTTCTATCTAAGCTGGTTTAAAAATATTCCTCAGGGAATGTTTCAAAGAATGGCACACAGTGACAACGGGAAGAAAACTGCTTTATTAACAGTCGGCAATTCCTACTGATTGCAGGCATAGCCCCCGCCCAGCCTGGTGACGGGTCAGTGTCAATGTCCACCTCTAACACAACTGCGTACATTCTGTGTGAGTATTTAGGAATGCTCTTGGACCAGCTAGCTTTTTTCCTGACAAAAAATAAATTTATATTAAGTAAATAGAAGCCAAGTGAAATAGGAGACATTGCTCTCTCTGATGAAGACTTAGCACTCCCTTCGACCAAAATGCGAGTCGGCAGCTCCAGCTCACCGTCTTTTCCACGACCCTCCAGGTGAGACAGGATTTTCATCTCCTGCTTTTCCTTTTGTGCCTTAGTCTCATTTTTACTTTCTTCCCTTTCCTTAACATCCCTTTTATTTGCTTTCCCACAGACATCCTACTTCTCCTTCCTCTGTTGTTTCCTCTTTTTTTTTTTTTTACCTTTTCATAGATTTTATTTATTTAACACAGAGAGAGAAAAAGCACAAGCAGGAGGAAAAGTAGGATCCCAGCTGAGCAGAGAGCCTGAGGTGGGGCTTGATCCCAGAGCCCTGGGATCATGACCTGCGCCTAAAGCAGACACTTAACAGACTGAACCACCCAGACACCCCCTTTCTTCTTCATTATTTTTCTACCTCCTTGCATTTACTTTCTTCTTTCCATACTTTCAATTCTCCCTCTGTCTCCCTTCCTGTGTTGAAGTCATTACAGGCTAAGAGAACCAAATAAATGGCACCTGCCAGTGGCCCCTCTGATGTCAGACACAGAAAACTGATATTTGTGAATTTTTTTGTTTGTTTGTACTGGCAATTACAAGAAATTCAATGTTAACATCTTAAAGTCATGCCTTAATCAGAGGAGTATTTCTAGGAAACCACTAATATGTGAAATGCAGAGTGGAACTAAAGAACTTTTTAAAATACCAAAATTAGGGGTGCCTGGGTGGCTCAGTGGGTTAAAGCCTCTGCCTTGGGCTCTGGTCGTGATCGCAAGGTCGTGACCTCAAGGTCGTGATCTCAGGGTCCTGGGATCGAGCCCGTCATTGGGCTCTCTGCTCGGCAGAGAGCCTGCTTCCTCCTCTCTCTCTGCCTACTTGTGATCTCTGTCTGTCAAATAAATAAATGGAATCTTAAAAAAAAAAAGCCAATATTATTTCATTTACTAAGGTTCACCAATGGCTATTTAGATTTAACCTATTAAGTAAACAAGCAAACAATGAACTCATTTCAGTATAAGTAGGAGAGAATTCATGAATAAGTAAAGTGCACTTTTTTTGCTTTGGTATATTAACAGGAAGCTTTCAAAGGAGTAACACCTCAGATCTATAGCAAAATTGTTTTCTTTAAAATGAAACAAATGCAGAAAAACAAGGCGGGAGGTCATACTACACAAACCACACCTGGGATCCACCCAGTGTAACTGCCTCAGCTCATTGAGAAAAGGGAAAATTGGCCTGTGAACATAAGCTGCCTGAAGACTGAGTAAGCAATAGGTTACTTTCTGTTTACATTAGTCCTTAGGAAGCAAATATTAAAATACAAATATTCTGCTATCAGCCTCTGTATCTCCATGTGAGCTAAAGGACACTAAGTCTTCACAGGTCATGAAATATTTAACTTGGTACTCTTTCCCCTTAGAATCGCAATATTGATACCTAAGTAAAGGTAAACACTAAAATGAACACAATATTACTGTTGAGTCTCAAGACATAATTTTGAAACAAGGAAAAGAACGCAGCATAATTTTAACAGTAAGGTAACCAAAACATTTATTTCAAACATAAAAAGGCTGCTGATAAGACATCCCCCAATTTTTCTAATCAGTAAGTAGGTCTTCCTTGTAAGCTCTCAGGAGGATACCCAGGGAATCCATGGTGCATTACTAAGTCATTGCTATTTATTAAATATACTCTATTGGTTGGACTATAGTTTGTGAGCTATTGTGTTAAAATTACTGCAGTAAATGACCTTACAAATATTAAATAATGAAGTTATTTAATCAAAATTAGCTTGTAGCATTTTTCAGATCTGCATTAGAATAAATCTGGATTAAAATAAATATCAAGCTTATTTTGATATTAACCTACGCTATTTTGTGCTAACCTAAACCATTTCCCCCCCCTGACTTTCTTACATCAAGTTGATAGCACACTTCTAAAAAACCACATTTTTAAATTTTGGGAAAATTTAAAGGGTATGGAAAAGTTTTAAGAGTAAGAATGGTACAAGGAAGATCTGTATATCTGTTATTAAAATTTTATCCAATTTGCAGTGCTCCTTAAGCATACTCTCTGTGTATGTGTTTATGTGTATATATAGATATAAGTACATATATTTTTCCTGACTCAGGGTCAGTTGCATATACCGTGGCCCCTTTACCCCTAAAACATGATGTGCATTTTCTAAGAACAGAGATAGTCTCTTACCTAACCACAGTATAGTCAAAACTTCAGTAAATGTGTTAATACGCTTTTTAAAAAAGATTTTATTTATTTATTTGACAGAGATCACAAGTAGGCAGAGAGACAGGCAGAGAGGCGGGGTCGAGGAGGGGGAGAAATGCAGGCTCCCTGCTGAGCAGAGAGTCCAATATGGGGCTCAATCCCAGGACCCCAGGACCACGACCTGAGCCGAAGGCAGAGGCTCTAACCCACTGAGCCACCCAGGCACCCCCCCCCACCCCCCGATACACTTTTATTCAATCTGTTTTCTCACTTTTGTCTGTAGACCTAATAATGTCCCTGCCTCACTGGCTCTCTGTTACAGAATCCTGTCTAGGATAGGATAGAGCATCTTGTGGTGATGTTTCTTTAATCTGGAACCTTTTTATAGCCATTCTTTTGTCTTTTATGACAAAATTTCCTCATTTTCGGTTTGCTTGATGTTTCCTAGGGCTTAGAGTCAGGTTATGCATTCCTGGCTGGAATATTTCGTAAGTGAAGCTGGATACCTTCTTAGGGTGTCTCATGGAAGCACACAGTGTTGGTCTGCTCCCTCTTAGGGATGTTAATTTTCATCACTCAGTCTAGTGTTGTTCTATGTCTCCACTGTGGAGTTACTATTTTTTTCTCTTGCAACTAGTAAGCAATCTGTGGGAAACATATTAAGATCCTGCAAGTATTCTGCCTTCATCAAACTTTTTCCTAGATTTAGCAACCATTGACAATTCTTGCTTGAACTGATTTTCTCTGTTGTGGTTATAAAACGTGCAAAACTCCTGTATGCCACATTTACCAGCTGGCACTTGACATTCTACCACAAATAACATTCCTCCTTTCTCCCTCTTTAAGTATTTATCAGTGGTGAGGACTTGTGGATTCCTTTTTTCTCTCAATGGTTTATAATTCATTACTGCCCTTAAGCATTTTGTGCTCAAATTGTCCCAGATTTGGCCAGAGGAGCCCCTTCAAAGTGACTCCCATGTCTTTACTACTTGGCTTATTTTTGTGAGGATTTCCTTGTCTTATGTTCCAAGCCCATCTTTTGTTTATCCTTCCAGCCCCAGAACTGGCCTTTTTTTCTTCTTTGTTCTTTTTTTCTGAGAAACCCTATTTCTGGTAGTTGGCAAAGGTATTTAAACTGGAAGATCTGGGTGTTAGGTGTGTTGTTCTTTGCTGCTGAGGTATCTTTGTTTCTGTGGCTTTCAGCAGACAGAGCTAATAAATACTGGCCTGTATGTACACATGTACAACCACACGTATTTATACATACACACATGGGTATACATGCAGAGACACATACATATTTTATTTTATTTTTATTTTAGAGAGAGAGAGAGAACGCAAGCAGATGGGGGGTATGGAGAGGGGCAGAGGGAGAGAGAGAATCTCAAGGAGACTCTGCAGTAAGTGCAGAACCCAGGGTAAGGCTTGATCTCATGACCCTGAGATCACAATCTGACCCAAAAGCAAGAGTCAGACACTTAACCAACTGGTCATGCAGAGGAACCGGCACATACATATTTTAAAAATCATAGCTTCACCCATTCCTCCAAGTCCAATCTACCACCAAAGGGGTTTTTCTCACCTTCCTCCATTCTCTATTTGTATGTTTCTGCTTTCGCAGTGAGAACCTGGTTCCCAACAATATCGACACATTTATTTCTTCATTGCTGCATTTTATCGAAGGTGGTTTTAGAAATATGTAGCCCATATCAATGCAATGAACCAAAAAAAAAAAGAACTTAGGTTGTGTATGCAGTTTTACCTCTGCTCCACAAGCTGCATAAGGCTAAAGATACAGAATTGAAGTCAAATATTGTGCTCATAGGTTTCTGAGACTATTTTTTTCTTTCCCTACTTACAAATACAATATTTACTTGAAATATATTTGGACTCATTATTTTGGTTTGCTTTCAGTTTCAGATTTAAAATTTTTCCCTTCCCATCTTTGTTGATTGAATTTTACTTAATTTCTTGAATGTCTAGAACAGTAACATGCTTCCAAAACTCAAAACTATATGAAAAGATAGATGCAGAACCATCACTTGCTCTTACATCCCTTTGACCTCACCCTGTCTTACCCTTATTTTGTGCTCTTGTTCTTCCTGTGTTTCTTTGATAATGATAACAGATACATGTATGCTGTCTTATCTTACTAGAATTTACTTAAAAAAATTTTTTTTTTACTTAATTATGTCTTGGAAATAAATTTATATCAGTTCATAGATACCAGTCTCTTTCTTTTTACAGTTTCATGGTACTCATTTGGGGATAATAAGCCAATCTTCTAGGCTAGGGCCTTTATGTAGTTCCTGATATTTTGCAATTACAAATAACGTTGCAATGATTAAACTTGTGCATGTGTATTTTCGCATTATTGGAGGTATAGCCTTCAAGATAAATTTCCTAAAATGGAATTGTGTATGTAGTTTTGTAAAATATTGCCAGTCACCTCCAAATGGGAACTCCTTCATCTTGCATTTCCACCAGCTGTGTAGGAACATGCCTGTTTCCCCACAGTCTCCCCAGCCAGTGAGGTATGTTGTCAAGCATTTTAATGTGTGCCAATCTAATAGATGAGAAATAGTATCTCACTATGGTTTTAATTTGCATTTTCCTTATTGTGAGTAATATTGCATGTCTTTCATTTATATAAAGGCCACTTTTATATCCTAAACATTTTTTTCCTATGTCTTTATCAATTTTTCTTTAGGATTTATGGTCTATTTCCTCTCAGTTTTAAAGCATTCTTCGTATAGTAGGTTTATTAGCTTCTTATCAACATAATATGTGGCAATTGTTTTCTCCCCGTTTATCATTTGTCTTTTGACTTTATTTATGGTTGTGTTTTTATTAGCCATGCAAACATTCTTTATTTTTATAAAGTCAAATTTATCAGGCTTCTATCACTGTATTTACTTATTGTTTTTAGTCCTAGAAGACTCTCCTTCCCCCCAGATGAAAGGGGAATTTGCTTATTTTCCTTTAGTATTTGTATCATATTATTTTTTATATTAAGTTCTCAGATACATTTGGAATGTATGCTTGCTTGTGTATATTTTGAGGAATTAATCTAATTTTATCTTTTTTTTTAAACGGTCCTCCAGTTATCTCAACACTATTTATTTATTTTTAAAGAATGTATTTATTTATTTATTTATTTGAGAAAGAGAGCAAGAGAGTGGGAGAACACGAGCAGGGGGAAGGGCAGAGGGAAGGAAGAAGCAGATTCCCTGCTGAGGGAGGCTGATGGGGGACTCGATCCCAGGATCCTGAGACCAGAACCTGAGCCAAAGGCAGACACTTAACTGACTGAGCCCACTCAGGTGCCCCAACACTATTTATTAAGAAGACTAACTTTGCCTCAGTGATCTGAGATGCCACTCTATCCTATACTAGACTTCTGAGTTTTGCTGGGTGTATTTCTGAACTCTGTTTTATTCTGCTGGTATGCCCATCTGTTCATGTACCAGTATTGCCCTGTTTTAATTATCAAGTCTTTGTAGAAAGCTTTAAAGGCTGAGAGAGCAGTCCTTCCTAAAATTCCCCCCTTTTAGTGTTTCCTATCTGTTCTTTATGTTTTTTCCCCTATGTGAACTTTAGGATCCATTTATCTAGCTCCATAAATAGCTTATTGGTATTTTAACTGGAATCCCGTTAAACTGATAAGTTCACTTAGAACTGATACGTTGATGTTGTTGAGATGTCCTAAGAACAAGAGATGTCTTTGCATTTGCTTATCGCCTTTGGACAACCCATTCTTTTCTTTCCATCTTAAAAAAAAAAAAAAGCTTTTATTGCAACAAAAGCAGTATGTATACACTGTAGAAAATTAAGAAATGCAGAGAAGCCAAAAATAAGATGATAAAAACTTACAATTCCTTTGTCCATTCATTATAACTATTAAATTCTTAGTGTGTATTCTTCCAAGTCTTTTATCTAGGAGATCACACTGTCCATGTTGGCTTGTTAGTTACTTTTTTACAGTTAACCATCTCTAACTTTTTGTGTCCAAAAACCTATGAACATTTTATCTAAATCACGTTTGTATTCTAAATTCCACAATTGGGCAACCTATGCCTAATCAAAGTGAATAATGATATTAGGTACTCTCTAATTTTTTTTCTGGTATGCTTCAATCTAAACTAGACGATAGAATAAATAAGAAACTTAAATGTCTGTGGGAAAGGGAAAGTAACACTTCGAATACCTTCTAGGTGTCACATACTTTACAAAATGTTATTTACTTCTCAAAACAATAGTGATGTTACTGATTTAGCTTGTCATAGATCGTATAAGGGAGTCCTCTTTCAAAGAGCTTATCTTCCTTCTCTAAGAATAGTTAATGAACAGCAGGAGCGGGACTCAGACCCTGTTCTGTGTGCCATCACTGTCCACTTTCTTAACGTTCACTACCTGTTAAAAAACGACACTGCATCACTCTTACTGCATCAGAGGTATGCATTGTATACATTGTCTTATTTGATTTTTAGAAGTACCTGTGACATCTAAAAGGCATGGGCTATTATTACACTAATTTTACAGATAAGGAATTGAGGCTCAAGAGTGGGCGAGTGTCCCAAGATTGTGGCTGGTTAAGTGTCAGACCTGTTTCTAGAACATGTGACCTCTAACCCTGTTCTTTTGAGGATATCACATCCAGCCTAAAAATTCAAAGGGAAACAACTGTACCTCTTCCTGTTGGTGTTACACAGGGATGATTTGAAAATGAATTCTTTATAGGAAAACAGCAACACAGTCCATGCTTGCCCTATGGTGGGTTGAAAACTTCCTTTGTTCACTGCGAATCAGAGGGTAGCAGTCAATTTCCCTACGACTGTAATTTTTGTTCCTATCACCACTAGCTGTCTTGTCAACAAAATATAAAAACTGAACTTGAATCAGTGGATCTTAATATTTTTTATACACTGGAATCACCATGATGCTTAAATAACTACAGACATTTGGATCATCCCCCAGAGATAACGTATCCACGGGGAGAAGGTGCAGAGAGAGACAGCCAGGTGGAGGGAGGCCTACTGCTGGGCAAGAGGCTGATGAGAAAGGAGGGAAAAACAAGGGATTAAGCATATGAAGGAAGAGAAGTACTTCAGAACATAGAGAAACCGTTTTTTCTGTAGCTCTCTCTTTTTCCTTTCCTTTACCACCCACAGAATCTCATTTCCATGCACTCTTGGCTAATGTTGGAAGAATGAGAGAAAAATATGGACTTTTAAAAGTTTGGGATAAGGTTGAAATCACCGATGTTGTGTGACCAACTCCCCTCCTCCCTCCCTCCCTCTTGCTTTCTTCCTTGTTTCCTTCCTTCCTTCCTTTCTTCCTTCCTCCCCTAACATTCATTAAGAGCCGGACTCTGTTCTCAGGAAATGCTTATTGAATTTTTACGTTAGACTTTGGGCCTACAGGGACTCAAAATATTAAAAGACAGGGTTTACATTCTTGAGAGGCTCATAATTTTCAAATTGTGGGAGGGCATCACTCACTGGGGTGACGTGATAATGGGCTCATCTTCTTCACTTCTCTATGTCTCTATGTTCTTGTTCTTCATTGTGCACCAAAATCACCGGGGTGCTTGTTAAAGCATAGATGACTGGGCTTACCTGCAATTTCTGGTTCAGTAGGGCTGATGTGGGGCCCAGTAATTTGCATTTCTAGGAAGTTCCCAGGTTCTCACTTTCCTCCTAATTGCCATCAGAAAATATGGCATAACACAAGCAGCTTTCTGAAGTAGTTTTGCCTGATGGTGATGGTCAAGGGTGTTGGGGGCATGGCTGGATGCATCTTGTGTCTGTGAAACTCCTGACCAAGTGAGGGGTAAGTGTGAGATGAATCAGATCTTTTCCCTTCTTCGGCGCTGCCATGCTCTGCTAGCTCAGGTGGTGCAATGAACTATGACTGTCTTTTGCATATCAGCTCACCACAGCCCCATTTCATGGAAATATCTCTAGATGGTGACACATAACCTTTCAATCTGGAGCAGTTGCTAATATATATTTTGAGTGGGTCTGTTTCCACAGGTACTTGGAAGAAGACATTCTGGGTATAGTAGGATAACAACTTACCACTTTTAGCCTCCTTTTTAAAAATAGCATGCTCTCAGAAGATGTTAATTTGGTAGTGGTGAAATAGGCAAGGCTTTAAGAACCAGTCTTTTTTTAAAAAAAAAATGTTAAATTAACATATAATGTATGAATAGCGCCAGGGGTACAGGTCTGTGAATCACCAGGTTTACACACTTCACAGCACTCACCATAGCACATACCCTCCCCAGTGTCCATAACCCCCCTCCCTTCTCCCAACCCCCCTCCCCCCAGCAACCCTCAGTTTGTTCTGTGAGATTAAGAGTCTCTTATGGTTTGTCTCCCTCCCAATCCCATCTTGTTTCGTTTCTTAAGAACCCAAACTGCCTACATGCAGGTGACTTTAAAGTTAGTATCTTATGTTCAGATTTCTCTGAGCTCTGGAGGTCTTCCTTGGAATCTTACATGCATACTTCAAGCTTGTAATAGTCAATGCAGAACCCATCATCTTTCTTCCCAAGCTCTCCTCTGTACCTCGATTTTCTATTTTGGTGACTAACACTACCATCTAGCCAGTTTCCCAAGCTGGAATCCTCCCGCATCCTTCACTTTCTAGGTCATGCAGAATCTTAACAGACTGGGTTGCTGTGCCCTTCTCTCTATTCCCTCAACTATGGTCTCTGTTAGGCCCTGACTCTTCCGAATCATCACGGTGGCCTCCCAGCTGGGCTTCCTGCCTCATTTGGTCTCACCGTGGGCCCATCTCCATAAAGCTGCTAATGTACTCTTTTAAAACTGCAAACTGGGTTTCATGGCTTTCAAAATAAATTAAAATTTCTCAGCCAAGAACTGGGCCCTTCAAGAGTTTGCCTTTGCTTGCCTCTCTGCCCTCAGAGCTCACCACTTTCCATTTTATATCATTCTCTCTAGTCATATAGAACCAACTGAAAGTCATTGAGGTGTTATTGTATTTTAAATATTAATACAAAGAACCCTTCCTATTAAAGTAGCTTCAAACAGAAAAATTGCAAGACTAGGACAAAAACCTCATATATTCTTTATCTAGATTCACCAGTTGTTAACATTTTAACAATCTCTTTTATCATTGTATCCTCTCTCTCTCTCTTTCTCTAATCTGCCCATTTACATAGTGTTGTTTTCTGAATCACTTGAGAGTAAATTGTAGACCTTAAGCTCCTTTTATCCAAGTGTGTATATGCTAAGTACAAAGGAATTCACTTGCACAAACACAGAACAGTTATCAAATTCAAGAAATTTAACATCAATAAAACAGTATTACCTAATAGACTTTATTCAAATTTCACCAATTGTTAAAAAAAAAAAATTGAAGTATAGTCAACAATGTCATGACTAGTTTCAAGTGTACAAGATAACATTTTACGAATTTTTATAGCACTTTTGTTTTGTTCTTCTCTGGGGCCACTCTTCACAGGTAACTACCCTGTCCCTGTAGTCCTTCAACATGGACAGTTTCTTAAGCATCCAGGGCTGCGTCCAGTCTTGTCAGTCTTTCTGGAATACACTTTCCCTCATTGCCCAACAGACTCTTAACTACATCAAACTAGCACTTACCAGCACTTGCCCAGACATGTTTTACATGGCCGCCCAATCTGATTTCCCCACATCTTGCACCATATGGAAACCTTCATTCCTGCACTAAGCACACTGCTGTTCTCATTTGATTTGTAAGCTGCTCAAGGATGAGGATAAGACTTTATTTAACTTTTTATCACTAGTGGCCAGAAAAGCACTCAACACAAAGTCTGTGCTCAGTACGCATATTTTTGATATTTTTATAGGTATGCTCCCATGAATCAGTATTTAACACTTAGTGGTCTAGTACCCCTCATATCCAAAGAGTGCCTTGTATTAATAGAAGTGTGAGGACATGGGCTGGTAGGAGTGTGAAGTGTTATCACCTCATGGGAAGGTAATTTGGCAGTACTGAACAAAATTAAAAATTCAAGTTTAAAAATCCTATTTTGGGGGCTGCATCTTGTGATAAACCAAGGACCAGTACGTAAAGTCACAAGTGCAAGGAAGCTTATTGTAACATCATTTATTGTAATTAAAAAAAAAATACCAGAAACAATTTAAGTGTTCATCAGTGGAAGAATAGTTGATTATGGAATATGCATACAATTAAAAAAGAATGAACATTTTGGTACATTCCATATAGTAAAATGTAATGAAGGCATAGCTACTATGCCGAACAAAAGAAACCAAACACAAAAAGGTGCAAACTTTTGGGTTTGATATAGGAAATTGTGAAACAGGCAAAATCATATCATGGTTTATTGGCACCGGCAGGGCAGGTTTGACTAGGAAGGGACAGAATGGAACTTTCTAGGATGATGTTCTATATCTTGAGAGAGTGTCAGTTCCATGTGTATATGCACTTGTAAAAATCAATTGAACCATACACTTAAGGTCTGTGTCTCAATTATTTGTTAATTTAAAAAGTGTGCATAGCCCTGGAGCTAATTGCTCTGTTTGGGGGCTATGTTTTATTACAAAAGAAGCACATATATGTAAAGACATGTTCACAGGGAAGTTTGTTATAATGGTGTTTATTATAGCAAAACAACAAAGACAACTAAAAACTTGGAAACATCCTAAATGTTTGTCTCTAAAGAAATAAATATATTTTGATATAGGTATAAATAATGTAACTACTTAATAATAAGTACAATCTAAATGTATTAATCTGGAGGGATGTGCATGATATGTTTTTAAGAAACTACAAGTTGTTGAATAGAGTGTATAGTATGTTATTGTTATAAAAGTAGGAAAAACTTTCATATAATTATGAATGTTTATAGAACATATGGAGAAAGGTAAAAGAATCCACACCAGATTTAACACAGAGAAACTAGTATGTTTCTGCAGTTTGTACATATTTTTATAACTAAAAAACAAAACAAAACAAAACCCACCAAAGTGAATTCAGTCACAAAAATACATGCAAGGAAACAGATGTAAATATATAAGAAATAAAACCAGTTGAGTCTGAAGACATAGTTCATGTTTGGCTCAATTCCAAGTGTCATTCCATTCCAGCTGTCATTTGCCTTTTTGCCCTTTGTCCCATTGTCTTTTGTTGAATAACACTGTTGAATGAATAATATAAATAAATGATATAAAGAGCTCCACTAAAAGAAATCAGAGAACATTACGTTGTGTTCGCATTGAGGTTAAGCATGTGAGTGAATCAGCGGACTGGTTGGACTGGTGAACCACCAAGTTAGCAAATTTGACAACTTTTGGCAAATAACGATTTATGTTGTGGGGATGAGGCAGAGATGTTTTCCTGTGTCTTGTATTTATTTGACCAAACCTTTTTTTGAGGGATGCACAATTATGATGCACACAGATTGGACAGAATGAAAACAAACGTTTGTGTGGTCAGGCTTGTCCTTCTGGCTAAACCAGGCCCCAGACCAACACATCCGAATCTCTCTCTGTTTCCATGGAGGCAGCGTGTTGTTGGAAGAAGAGAATTTTTAAAAAGGAAAAAAGCTGGGGCGCCTGAGTGGCTCAGTGGTTTAAGCCTCTGCCTTCAGCTCAGGTCATGATATCAGGGTCCTGGGACAGAGCCCCAAATTGGACTCTCTGCTCAGTAGGGAGCCTGCTTCCTCATCTCTCTCTGCCTGCCTCTCTGCCTACTTGTGATCTCTCTCTCTCTGTTGAATAAATAAGTAAAATCTTAAAAGAAAATAAAAAAGGAAGAAAGAAACAAAGAAGGAAAAGGGGAGAAAGAGCTCAGGCTTTACTGTAAGAGAGGTAAAGATTTGAATAATGGCTCCTCTTAAAAGCATGCCAGGGGACAAGAATTGAACTTCCTTTTGCATCTCTCTTTCTTCATCAGAGGTGACTGTGAGGTTTGGTGTATTTAAAAAAAAAAAAAAAAAAAAAAAAGAGCAATGCCTGGCACGTATTAGATACTTGAACAGATTAATGTACCCTCTCTTCTAGTTACACTCTCATATTTATACCTGCCCGGCAACATGCTGGTATTTTCCTTTTGGCAATTCTGATCTTAGGAGTGCAACTAGCTCAGAAACAAAGGAATTTACCTAGCCATGTAGGTAACTTGCCATATTTCACCTACATTTGACACGTCTACTTCTCCCAAGTCTGCAACTTCCTATCATGAAGCTGGCTTGTTTCTGCCCTTACTTCCACCACTTTTTGTCTTGAGCTGTACAGTTTTAGCAGAACAGGATCCTTAAGTCTGCCTTTGTGATAAAAGAGACAGCAGCTTATAGTAAAGTGGCTTTCTCTCTGTGGGTTGAGTCTGCCTGACTGATAACAGATCAGAAACAGCAAGTGGCCTTTGAAATTGAAACACTGACTGTAGTGGGGAAAATGAAAGGATCTTACATTTTTGATCAAAGGACCATATCTTCTAACTTGGAAAAGGGGGTTATTCTGTCTGCCAAGGCCTCTTGATACTGTGTTACCTACTTAACCTAAGGAAGAAGATTCAATTTCATAGCTATTACATTGCTACATAGTTTTAAAATATATTTATAGATACACATTTCCCCATTTTGTTTTCCTTTTCTAACTGCTGTCCTCTAGTCTGGCCTCCAGGCAAAAGGTCCTGTGATTCTTAATTCAAACAGCATTTAAAACAGTCCTCTGGATCCTTAATCTTCAATGAATATTTACTACTAAAGAGAAGGCAAACTTCATTTTTAAAAAAGACTTAGTTATTTATTTTAGATAGAGAGAGCACATGGGATGGGGCCTAGGGGAATGGGCAGAGGGTGAGAGAGACTCTCAAGCAGGTTCTACGCTTATCACAAAACCTAATGCGGAACTGTATCCCTCAAGCTTGGGGTCATGACCTGAGCTGAAATCAAGAGTTCGATGCTTAACTGACTATACCACCCAGGAGCCCCAAGAGAAGATGCACTTTAAATTAAGGGAGGGCATTAAATAAAACTGAGGACGCCATGATGAGTAGTAGGTATTTAGTGGGATAGTTTCTGGTGTCATTCCACAGGACGAGATCTGTGTTATTATTAAAACTAGCCAAGGGAGAGCTGGAGATATGGAAAAGGCAAAGGCCTAGACAAAGAGTCCAAGGTCAGTGTGTTTGCCCCAGGTGTCTGAAATGAAGAGAGATGCTCAAGGGAATGAGGAGAAAGGGGTCATCAACATTAGACTAGAGAGGAGCCTATCCAGAACTGGCCACTGGGAACAACGTGACTGGAAATTAGACAAGCGATGGACAGATGGGAGACAATCTAGAATTAATTCCCCAGACAGAGACTATATTCTGTTATTGGGATCCTAGGGTATTTTGTGGGGAAGATATTAAGTCTTTATTGACTTATGACTTTAGTGACTTACAAATTATGTCAGTTGCTGGCCTACCAATCATCAATGCTGAATCTGCTTGCTTCTAACATGCATGTATATATGTATGTGGATATACACACATGCAAAGATACACACTCATATAGATTTATGTTGTCTTATTTCAATGTAGAATTGGCTTCTGTGTGTCAGTCCAGTTACTTATTTCTCAACAACTCAAGCTAGATCTCAAACCACAAGTATTCTTGATTTGTCTCTCTACTTAAATACCTAATCTCCATTTATATTCTCAATTTCCTCTCACTCCTCCTACCGTTGGCTCTTCAGGCTTCACTGTCCAATATGGCAGCCACCAACCACGTGTAGTTATTGAGCACTTGAAATGTGGCTACTGTAAATCAGGATGTGCTGTAAATTAAAATACAGTACATTAAAAAGATTATTCACCACGACCAAGTGGGATTTATTCCAGGGCTGCAAGTTTGGTTCAACATCCGCAAATCAGTTAATGTGATACAACACATCAATAAAAGAAAGAACAAGAACCATATGATACTCTCAATAGATGCTGAAAAAGCATTTGACAAAGTACAGCATCCCTTCCTGATCAAAACTCTTCAAAGTGTAGGGATAGAGGGCACATACCTCAATATCATCAAAGCCATCTATGAAAAACCCACCGCAAATATCATTCTCAATGGAGAAAAACTGAAAGCTTTTCCGCTAAGGTCAGGAACACAGCAGGGATGTCCATTATCACCACTGCTATTCGACATAGTACTGGAGGTCCTGGCCTCAGCAATCAGACAACAAAAGGAAATTAAAGGCATCCAAATCGGCAAAGAAGAAGTCAAATTATCACTCTTCGCAGATGATATGATACTATATGTGGAAAACCCAAAAGATTCCACTCCAAAACTGCTAGAACTTATACAGGAATTCAGTAAAGTGTCAGGATATAAAATCAATGCACAGAAATCAGTTGCATTTCTCTACATCAACAGCAAGACAGAAGAAAGAGAAATTAAGGAGTCAATCCCATTTACAATTGCATCCAAAACCATAAGATACCTAGGAATAAACCTAACCAAAGAGACACAGAATCTATACTCAGAAAACTATAAAGTACTCATGAAAGAAATTGAGGAAGACACAAAGAAATGGAAAAATGTTCCATGCTCCTGGATTGGAAGAATAAATATTGTGAAAATGTCTATGCTACCTAAAGCAATCTACACATTTAATGCAATTCCTATCAAAGTACCATCCATCTTTTTCAAAGAAATGGAACAAATAATTCTAAAATTTATATGGAACCAGAAAAGACCTCGAATAGCCAAAGGGATATTGAAAAAGAAAGCCAACGTTGGTGGCATCACAATTCTGGACTTCAAGCTCTATTACAAAGCTGTCCTCATCAAGACAGCATGGTACTGGCACAAAAACAGACACATAGATCAATGGAACAGAATAGAGAGCCCAGAAATAGACCCACAACTCTATGGCCAACTAATCTTCGACAAAGCAGGAAAGAATGTCCAATGGAAAAAAGACAGCCTCTTCAATAAATGGTGCTGGGAAAATTGGACAGCCACTTGCAGAAAAATGAAATTGGACTATTTCCTTACACCACACACAAAAATAGACTCAAAATGGATGAAGGACCTCAATGTGTGAAAGGAATCCATCAAAATCCTTGAGGAGAACACAGGCAGCAACCTCTTCGACCTCTGCCGCAGCAACATCTTCCTAGGAACAACGCAAAAGGCAAGGGAAGCAAGGGCAAAAATGAACTATTGGGATTTCATCAAGATCAAAAGCTTTTGCACAGCAAAGGAAACAGTTAACAAAATCAAAAGACAACTGACAGAATGGGAGAAGATATTTGCAAACGACATATCAGATAAAGGACTAGTGTCCAGAATCTATAAAGAACTTAGCAAACTCAACACCCAAAGAACAAATAATCCAATCAAGAAATGGGCAGAGGACATGAACAGACATTTCTGCAAAGAAGACATCCAGATGGCCAACAGACACATGAAAAAGTGCTCCATATCACTCGGCATCAGGGAAATACAAATCAAAACCACAATGCGATATCACCTCACACCAGTCAGAATGGCTAAAATCAACAAGTCAGGAAATGACAGATGCTGGCGAGGATGCGGAGAAAGGGGAACCCTCCTACACTGTTGGTGGGAATGCAAGCTGGTGCAGCCACTCTGGAAAACAGCATGGAGGTTCCTCAAAATGTTGAAAATAGAACTGCCCTATGACCCAGCAATTGCACTATTGGGTATTTACCCTAAAGATACAAACGTAGTGATCCAAAGGGGCACGTGCACCCGAATGTTTATAGCAGCAATGTCCACAATAGCCAAACTATGGAAAGAACCTAGATGTCCATCAACAGATGAATGGATCAAGAAGATGTGGTATATGTACACGATGGAATACTATGCAGCCATCAAAAGAAATGAAATCTTGCCATTTGCGACAACATGGATGGAACTAGAGCATATCATGCTTAGCGAAATAAGTCAAGCAGAGAAAGACAACTATCATATGATCTCCCTGATATGAGGAAGTGGTGATGCAACATGGGGGCTTAAGTGGGTAGGAGAAGAATAAATGAAACAAGATGGGATTGGGAGGGAGACGAACCATAAGTGACTCTTAATCTCACAAAACAAACTGAGGGTTGCTGGGGGGAGGGGGTTTGGGAGAAGGGGGTGGTATTATGGACATTGGGGAGGGTATGTGCTTTGGAGAGTGCTGTGAGGTGTGTAAACCTGGTGATTCACAGACCTGTACCCCTGGGGATAAAAATATATGTTTATAAAAAATAAAAAATTAATAAAAAAATTAAAAAAAAAGAAAGATTACAACCAAATATTTCCTATGATCATCAGCACAAAGATCCTATACAAATATTAAACCCATGAATAAAAAAAAATACATAATGAATTTCAAAGTCCTAATATGAAAAAAGGACTGTAAACTATTTCAGCAATTGATGTAATATTATTATCATATTTAATATAATATTAATATAATATTAATATAATATAATTGATGTAATATTAAAAACAATATTATAATATTGACTATAGTATTAAAATCATAATATTTGGATAAATTAAGTTTAATTAAAATAATTTCATATGTTTCTTTTTCATTTTATATATGGCCACTAGAAAATTAAGGATTAGGTTATGTGGCTTGCATTTGTGGGTCATATTATATTTCTACTGGATAAATATTTCTACTATCCAGGCCTTATTACTTCTTTCTTTAAGGAAAAAAGGGGGAACTACCCAAAGCAGGTTCCCAGATAGCTTACCTGAGTCTGCATATCGATGTGCCATCAATTTCTCTCTATCCTTTCATAGACAGTATTGTGGAGTGAGCACAGTGCTAGCAGCAGACTTGCCTGGGTTCAAACTCTGAGTCTGTTGCTTGCTACCTGTCTGACTTTGGTCATTCTACTGTATCTCTCTACAACTGTTTTCTCATCTTTTAAGTAGGATATTAATATAAACTACTTTATAGAATTGGTATGAAGACCAATTGAGTCAACGTATGAAGCACTTTTAACTGTATGGCTCAGAGAAAGTACTCAATTAATGTTAGCTGCTTTAGTTTTCCTTAAAATCTCAGAGGAAGGCTGTCTTTTACTCTGAACCTCTTAGGGTATTTGGGTGTCATATTTATGCTTCCATTTAGCAACCTCTTTCTCTTTTTCTCTCTTCCCTTCTTTTCTGACTTTACATAAGCTCCACTAATATGAGCTTAAAAATTCTCAGGAGTATCCTTGATCTTGAGCTGACTTCTGTGTTTGTTCATGTTCTTCTATCTTTCCTCTCTTTCAAATCCCATGCAATCTATTTTTCTTCAAGGGTATATTACTCCCCCCCCCCCCACGCACACACATTCTGACCATGTGATTTAGGACCTGGGCTGGAAGGCAGAAAGGATCAGGCTAATTCTTATGGGGTAGGGAACAAGGAAACCAAACCCAAGTTCTGGAACAAAGGTGGTATCAAGAAAGAGGGGAACAACATCAGACTCAGTGGGGAGTAGACACAAGGGCAAAAATCCCTTATAGGGTCTGTTTTTTCTCCAGCTTTTTTAGGTTTAGGGTTAGGTTGTGTGCTCGAGACCTTTCTTGTTCTTGAGAAAGGCTTGTATCGCTATATACTTTCCTCTCAGGACTGCCTTTGTTGTGTCCCAAAGATTTTGAACATTTGTGTTTTCATTTTCATTTGTTTCCATGGATTTTTAACTAACTGAGCCACCCAGGGTGCCCTGTTTCCATGAATTTTTAAAAAATTGTTCTTTAGTTTCCGGGTTAACCCATTCGTTCTTTAGTAGGATGCTCTTTAGCCTCCGTGTATTTGAGGGTTTTTTTTCCAACTTTCCTCTTGTGGTTGAGTTCTAGCTTTAAAGAATTGTGGTCTGAAAATATGCAGGGAATGATTCCAATCTTTTGGTACCAGTTGAGAGCTGATATATGTGACCGAAGATGTGATCTATTCTGGAGAATGTTGCATGTGCCCTTGAGAAGAATGTGTATTCTCTTGCTTTGGGATGGAGTGTTCTGAATATATCTGTGATGTCCATTTTGTCCAGTGTGTCATTTAAAGCCTTTATTTCCTTGTTGACCTTTTGCTCAGATGATCTGTCCATTTCAGTTAAGGGGTGTGTTAAAGTCCCCTACTATTACTGCATTATTGTCGATGTGTTTCTTTGATTTTGTTATTAATTATTTAATATAATTGGCTGCTTCCATGTTATGGACATAGATATTTAAAATTGTTAGATCTTCTTGTTGGACAGTCCCTTTAAGTATGAGATAATGTACTTCCTCCTCTCTTATGGTTTAAATCTTTGGCTTAAAATCTAATTTATCTGATATAAGGATTGCCACCCCAGCTTTCTTTTGATGTCCATTAGCATGGCAAATTGTTTTCCACCCACTCACTTTAAATCTGGAAGTGTCTTTGCGTCTAGAATGAGTTTCTTGCATATTGATGGGTGTTGCTTTTTTTTTTTTTTTTTTTTAATCCATTCTGGTATTCTGTGTCTTTTGATTTGGGCATTTAGCCCATTTACATTCAGGGTAACTATTGAAAAATACAAATTTATTGCCATTGTACTGCCTGTAAGGTGACTGTTCCTGTATATTGACTCTGTTCTTTTCTGGTCTGTTACTTTTAGGCTCTCTCTCTGCTTAGAAGACCCCTTTCAATATTTCCTGTAGGGCTGGTTTGGTGTTTGCAAATTCTTCCAGTTTTTGTTTGTCCTGGAAGCTTTTTAATCTCTCCTATTTTCAATGACAGCCTAGTTGGATATAGTATTCTTGGCTGCATATTTTTCTCATTTAGTGCTCTGAATATATCATGTCAGTCCTTTTTGGTCTCTATGGATAGGTATGCTGCCAATCTAATATTTCTATTGTTGTATGTTACAGACTTCTTGTCTTGGGCTGCTTTCAGGATTTTCTCTTTGTTACTAAGACTTGTAAGTTTTACTATTAGGTGACGGGGTGCAGACCTATTTTTACTGATTTTGAAGGGGGGTTCTCTGTGCCTCTTGGATTTTGATGTTTGCTCTTGCTGCCAAAATAGGGAAATTCGCTGCTTTAATTTGCTCCAATATACCTTCTGCCCCTTCTGCCCCTTCTCTTTCTTCCTCTTCTGGGATCACGAGTATTCTAATATTGTTTCATCTTATGGTATCACCTATCTCTGGAATTCTCCCCTCGTGGTCCAGTAGTTGTTCATCTCTCTTTTTCTCAACTTCTTTATTCTCCATCATTTGGTCTTCTATATCACTAATTCTCTCTTCTGCCTCCTTTATCCTAGCTGTAAGATACTCCATTTTTTATTGTACCTCATTAATAGCTTTTTTAATTCCAATTTGGTTAGATTTTAACTCTTTTATTTCTCCAGAAAGGGATTTTATTTCTTCAGAAAGGGATTCTCTAGTATCTTCCATGCTTTTTTTGAGCCCAGTTAGCACTTTGATAATCATCATTCTGAACTCCAGTTCTGACATCTTACTAATGTCTGTATTGATTAGGTCCCCATCTGTCAGTACTGTCTCTTGTTCTTTTTTTTGAGGTGAGTTTTTTTGCCTTGTCATTTTATCAAGATAAGAATAGATGAATGAGAGAACAAAATACTAAAAGGGTAGCAATGATCACAGAAAAATATACACTAACCAAATCAGAAGAGACCCAAAACTGGGAGGAGAAGAAAGGAGGGGGAGATAGATAGATAGATTGATAGATACTAGATTGGTGAATAGAACAGAGCCACACACTTGATTTTGGGTGTATTTTTGTCTGTTAAAAGAGACTGCCTCCCAACATTTTAAAGAAATAAGATTATATATACACACACATATATGTATGCAAAATAAGGATAAACACAATGAAGGGATGGAATATGACTGATGAAAATTTTAAAAAGATTCTAAAAAAGGAATTGATAAGATAAGAAGTTGGTTGAAAAAAGAAAGGAAAAAAATAGGAAAGAATGTGATCAAGCTGAAGACTAGAACAAAGCCATGTGCTAGATTTAGGGTATATATTGATCTGTTAGAAGAAACTATATCCCCAAATTTTAAAGAAAGAAAAACCCATATGTATACCAAAAGTAAAGTTAAATACAATGAAGGCATAGAATATGGGTATGACAATGAAAATTTAAGAAGATTTTTTAAAAAGATATTGATAAGATAAAATAGTCAAAAACATTAAAACAAGAGGAAAAATAAAAAAATAAAATAAGAAAAAAATAAAATTAAAAAAATTTTAATTTTGAAAGACTGAAGAATCATGGGGAAAAAGCCATGAATTCTATGTGCTGTATTCCCGTGTATCTCTGAATTTCTGCAGTTCTCATTGATCAGTGAACTTGGTCAAGGCTGGGTATTCTTGCTGATCTTCTGTGGGAGGGGCCTGTTGTAGTGATTCTCAGTGTCTTTGCCCAGAGGCGACCAGGCTAAGTAATCTGCTTGGCTTTGCTCTTTGGAGTTTTTGTTCTGTGAACGCTTTCCGTAGAGCTCTGGAGGATGGGAATGAAAATGGTGGCCTCCCAATCTCCCCACCTCCCCGAAGGAGCCGAGAGCTCGGGGCCCCAACCCTTAGTGAGTCCACAGAGAAGAGCAGTTAATCCCTCCTGTCTTCTTAGTCTCAGGCCACAATTCAAGCTCACCTGGCCTGCGATCGAGCATTTCTATCTCTGGTGAACAGCCTCATTTGGAGTCTCCAAACCCAGCAGATTCCTGCAGTGCCCTCCTGCACCACTCTTCCCAGAGAAGGAAGGTGAGTCTCCCTGGATCTGCCACTTGTGGGGTCCCTGCCTGAAGAGCAGTGGTCAGACTGTGCCTCAGATCATGGTTAAGGTAACTCCATTCTGAAAACTCACTCCTCGCGTCTGTCTCTGTAGTTGGCTTTCCCTCTGAAACCCGGGAGCTCTGCCACACTCAGACACCCCTTGTCTTTTTGTGAGACCCCATGTGTCCTGAGACCATACTGTCCCTGCAAGGCCTCCACATGCCCCTGCCCCACAGCCTCTGGAGCCACATCCCTCAGTGGAGCAGACTTCTTCTTCTTCTTTTTTTTTTTAATTAATTTTATTTTATTTTTAAAATTTAATTTAATTTTATTTTTTCAGTGTTACAAGATTCATTGTTTATACACCACACCCAGTGCTCCATGCAATACATGTCCTCCTTAATAGCCACCACCAGGCTCACCAACCCCCTTCCCCCCTCCCCTTCAAAACTCTGTTTGTTTCTCATGGTTTGTCTCCATCTCCGATTTCCCCCAATTCACTTCTCCTCTCCATCTTCCAGGGTCCTCTGTGTTATTCCTTATTGACGTAGATGTCTTAGAGTTTCAATTTTGTGCTCTGCTGCTCTACCGCTTGCTGGGAACTAGCCCCTCCCCCCGAGGTCTCTCTTCCTGTATATCGCCTTGGATTCACTTCTCTGCACATCCAACCTTCCAGAATGTGTCGCCTTTCTGTTCCTAGAATTGCTGCTCTTCTTCTCTTTGATCTCCTGTTGATTTTGTAGGTGTTCAGAATGGTTTGAGAACTATCTAGCTGAAGTCCTGGAGCCCTATGATATTTAGGTGTCCTACTATTCTGCTATCTTGCTTCTGCCCCCCATCATTGAGTCTGTGTCTGCAGGTGAGGAAAGGAGATGGCTGGTTCTGGCAGAGTCTCATCCCAGGGGCACTGATATATAGAGGTACGAGTAGTGTTTGAGGGTGTCTTTGGCTCATTGTTAGGGATAGAAGAATTCACAAACATGCCTATTTGTCTGTATAATTACAGAATCAGTGAATCTGAATGGCATGAGCAGGACCAAGTGAGTCAGTGGGACACACGGGTAATTACCTCAAGATGATACCCCCAAAGGGTCAGAGAAGGAACAACTGAGCAACAGTCTGGCCTAACTATAGGACAGTGGTGCTCAAACTTCAGTGCACATCAAGATCACCTGAAGGTTTTGTTGACAATACATTCCTATGACTCCCCCCTTCCTAATTCTGTAGTTCTTTTTTTTTTTTTTTAAGATTTCATTTATTTATTTGACAGAGAGAGATCACAAGCAGGCAGAGAGGCAGGCAGAGAGAGAGAGGAGGAAGCAGGCTCCCTGCTGAGCAGAGAGCCCGACGAGGGGCTCGATCCCAGGACCCTGGGATCATGACCCGAGCCGAAGGCAGCGGCTTAACCCACTGAGCCACCCAGGCGCCCCCTAATTCTGTAGTTCTGTGCTAGGGTCAAGTATTTGGATTTCTAACAAGTCCCCAGTTGACGTTGGTGCCACGGACCTCAGGACAACACTCTGGGAAGCACTGCTCCATTATAAGTGGGTTCTCAAGGATAATGCTCTATGGAAGGCAGCAGAAACCTCCAGAAGAGTTTGTGCATTATCCCTCCCCTACTCAAGTTCACTGGCCCTCAAGGGGAAAGCTCCTGAAAGCAATTGCCAACCCTGACCTGTGGGAGCTGTGGCTCTAGCCCCTTGCCTGGCCAGATCTTTAGTGTCCTAGGAGAGACAGATAAAGTGTAAACAACTGCTTATTCATTGGGAGCAGCCAGGATGAGCTTGAGACTGGTTAGACAGTCTGGTTAATGGGAAGTTACAGCTTGGCAGTCATTTGGATAGCTTGTATTCACACGGGGCATGCTGCAGAGCAAAACTATATCCAAATGAGTAGCTCTAGGCGTCCTGACTGGATCTAAGGTTGTTAATACTCTTCCATGCTTAGCTGGGACTAGATCAGGTGACTGGCAGAAAAGAGAGTGAGCCAAGCCTCCGTTGCTGGAAAGGGTCAGATCTCATACCTCAACACTCCTGTCCTGCTAGCTTTCACCTACTCCTGCTCCTAACAATGACTCCCTTCACTCTTTTCCTGGTTTCTCTGCTCCGTTCAACCTCATATTTCTTTTCCCACTTCCACAGTTTCAAACATTTGCTCTCTTGACTTGTCTTCCTCACCCCTTCCTCTACCTAGGCACACATTCAGTCCTCCCACCCGAAACAATCAAATCCTTTGTGAACCTTTCAAGTTCTTGCTTTCACTTGTGTCTTCCTGTTTCCCTCAAAATTGTCCCCCTGGGGAAGGCGTACTTTTTTTTTTTTTTTTTCCACAACAGCAAAGAATCTGACTGTTTTAGTCTAAATCTATTTTGGGAGGTAAGTCCAACTCCTCCAGCAGGGAGGTGCCCAATGATGGCCTAGGATGGCTTTAGCCTCTTTGTAATTTTCATCCAAAGCCACCCACTTACAGATACAATCAAGTACATAGAGTGAGCTTGCTTTACAATTAGGTTTTAAGACAAATTCTTTTGCCCCAACTTACAACCAGATTTCATCCCTAAGTCCTTTTAGGGAGAAATTTAGGAGCTGCTACTGACCTTTCTGTGGCTTAGGGTTGTCCCCTCAGGCCTATACAAATGCTGAGACTTTTGAGTCTCTAGATATTGGGCGCTCACCACATGTCCCAGGGACCAGGGGTCAGCAACAAAACATTTAATGAGGCCACTGGAAGCATCGACTGATTCTTGCATCCCCTACAACAAAGGTTTCCCATGCTTTCCTGATGATAAGAATGACTCGACTGCTTCGTAAAAAACAAAATAAACAAGTCTGATGCCTCTCCTATAATTTGGTTTCAGTAAGTTTGAGGGTGTCGGAGCTCAGGCGTTTTACTTTTAACAAACAACTTAAGTGGGATTTTGAGAGTATCCTAGAGTATTTAGCATAGTGTAGTAAAACAGCTGTACTCATAATCGATAAATATTTGCTGAATGGAATTTAATTTGTTTATTTCCATTTTGTTATTTTGCTTTACAGTGACTTCTGCTTTTATATTTTCAGGGAGCTCTGTTTGCCTGTTTTTTTTTTTTTTAATTTTTAAAAGATTTTTTTAATTTGTTTGACACACAGAGATCACGAGTAGGCAGAGAGGTAGGCAGAGAGAGAGAGGGGGAGGAAAGCAGGCTCCCTGCTGAGCAGAGAGCCTGATGCGGGGCTTGATCCCAGGACCCTGGGATCATGACCTGAGCAGAGGGCAGAGACTTTAACCCACTGAGCCACCCAGGCGCCCCTATTTGTCTGTTTTGAAGGGTCATACCACTATGACTCTTTTAAGCATGTTAACCCTGTAAATTGTTATCACTTAGGCATTGAATTCTGGAATTCAGTACTTATTTTTAATGGCAGAATTCACCTGTAGGTTTCTATAGTGGCTATATTCAAAGTCTTTACCAATATTGTAAGATCTCTTATTCCCAAACCTTCCTGGGGAAACCATGTTTCATTGATGTAAATGGAATATTTCATCATTTGCTGATTATGAACTGTGTTTGCAATTTACCCTGGGAGCATATGCTTTATTAAAATTGTGATATTAGATTTAACTTCCTAAATCATTTTATGAAGCTAATGTAACATTAATACCAAAACCTAACAAAGTATTAAAACTCAAACACCATGGGCTAATTTCTCCTATAAACACAGATGTAGAATTTTTGAATAAAACTGTAGCAAATCAAATACAGCATTATATTAAAATAACAATATATAATTAGCCAATAAGTTACAGGAGTTCAGCGATGACTTGATATGAGAAAGTATATCAGTGGAATTCATCATATTATTTGGGAGGAGAAAAACAATCAGATGCTAGAAAGGACTTGGTGAAACTCAACAGCTATTTTATTCTTTAAAGACTTTTACCAAATTTGGGATAGAACACTGTTTCCTTATCAACATCTTGGAATGCTTATTTCAAACTACTGGTTTGTAGGATATTTAATGGCTATCACACAAGGCATTGATGTCAAAGTCAGAGTTGAAAAGAAGGATCCTCACCAGCATCTTTCATTTAACATAGCCAATGCTATTAGATTTGAAAAAGGAATAAGAAGCACAGGGTAGATTATTCTTTGATAATGATTCGATTACTGACCTGAAAGAATCAGCCAAAAGTCTTTTAAAAATCAAAAGAATCATAAAAAATCAATAGTTTTCTTATAAATTGACAATAACCAGAGAGAAAATGGAATGATTCTAGTTACAATAATAAAACCTATAAAATATTTAGTTAAAACATAATAAGAAATATGTAAAACTTGTGTAAAATTTGTTAAGGGAAAAAATTAAGTTGAAATATGGGAAGATATATTATGGATTTTGATCAAAAGACTCAATATTAGGATGTCAGTTAACTCCAATGGATTTACAGATTTGATATTTACTGAAATATTATTGGGCTTCAGTGGAGAATAGGACCAATGGATTCATTAAAAAGTTCATGTGAAAAAATAAATAGACTCAAATATCCCAGAAAAATTTGAGAAAGAATGAGAGTGGGCATGTGTATGAGTGTGTGTGTAGTCAAGTGTAGATATGAAAGTATATTTTGAGTTTTTTTTAAAAATATTTTATTTATTTATTTGACAGAGAGAGATCACAAGTAGGCAGAGAGGCAGGCAGAGAGAGAGGGGGAAGCAGGCTCCCCGCTGAGCAGAGAGCCCGATGCGGGACTCGATCCCAGGACCCTGGGATCATGACCTGAGCCGAAGGCAGCGGCTTAACCCACTGAGCCACCCAGGCGCCCTATATTTTGAGTTTTAAGAGTTAAAACAGCAGGGTGCTGTTGAAGCTTAGAGTAGACCAGAGTAGAACAGAAAGGTTAGGACAGTCCCAAGTCAGATCAATAGCCACAACATAATAGTGACATTTCAAATCTGTGGAAGAAAATGATTAGCAAAAAGGTGCTCTGTGTGGTCTGGCAGCTGATAAAGAAAATCCCTTCCTCAGTCTCCCCTCCTCCTGGCCTCTGGCTCAACTAACACAGCTCACAGGCAAAAAGCTTCCCACTATTTTATTATTAGTATTCTAGACTTCATTTATTTGTTTATTTGAGAGAGAGTGAGAGAGCGCACAAGCAGTTGGGAGCAGCAGAGGGAGAGGGAGAAACAGGGAGTCCAATGTAGGGCTCTATCCTGAAACCCTGAGATCATGACCGGAGCCAAAGACAGACACTTAACCAGCTGAGCCACCCAGGCGCCCTCCATTATTTTAAATTGGAATTCTAAAAATGCAGAAATAGAAGATATTTGATCAATTGGTCAGTTATATGGAAAGGAATGAAGTTAAGATTTTATAATGCTATCATAGATTCCAGACGGATTATGAACTAAATATAAAAAATGAACTCATTAAAGCACTTAAAGAAGAGAATGTAGGTAGGCATTTATACAATCTTGGAATGGAAAAAGCCTCTAAGTATATAAAGTAAAAAATTATAAAAGAAAATATTTAGAGGTTTAACTATTTAAAAAGGAAAAAAATATGTATATCAAAAAGCACCAGGAAGATAATTAAAAGTGATAAAGTGGTTAAATGCATTTGTAATGTATTATTTCAAAAGGCCTAGTAATCTAGGTGTTCTTATAATAAGAACATTGAATATCCCAGTAGAAAAATGGATATGCAATTTGCAGAACAAAAAATTCACAATGTACAGTAAATATAAAGAAATAGCATGATTAGTAGTTGGCAAAATGAAAATAAAATGGATACCATTTTTACTCTTTATCAATATGGCAATAATTAGAAATAATAAAGCCAGTGTTATCAGTGTCTAATTTTGAATATTAGGTTTTTGGGTGTTTCTTTTTTCTTCTTTTTGGTATTCTTCTATGTATTCCAAAATTTCTACCATAAACACTTACTATAGTTTTAATCCTAAAAAACAAGGAATTTTGCAGATTACTTAGATTTGTCAAATTTTAGCTTTTAATTAATCCCACAGTGATTTTGGATTGGCATCCAGTCTCCAGTCTTATTTCTCTATTTCAATTTGCCCTATTTTTCTATCTACATTTTCTCCAGAAAGACAAATATGGAGCAGATCATCTACATCCGTGTTTACATTTTGCATTGTTGTGTGCTTTGGCGGGGGAGGGTTTACATTGTTTTTATTAGCTCTTTAATTATTTTGTGTAGTATTCTGCCATGACAGCAAAATACTTGAAAATGTAATTAAGAAATTCTCAAGCACAGCAGGAGATTTTGCTGGAAAAGAGAACCTTGAATATGAAACTCAGCAATCAAGAGGGATGGGGACTTGTAAACTGTTTGCGAACCCTGACACAGGAGGAACGGGAATAAAGCATCACAACACTTCAAATCCATGGTGATTATAGCAAAAGATATTTTTATTATTACTTGATGTAGCTATTGCCTTGGTGATTTCCATGTGATTTTTCCCTTGGATAGTTGAGTTTCGCTCAGTTTATTTTGCAAGGTCTACCTGTTGCACTATCTCAGGGAATCTACGAGGCATGATGAAATAATCCTATGCAATTAGGCTAGGAGCAGGGCCTCAGCACTGGTTGTGTACAGTTGAGAAGTTGTGTGCCCCGCACCTCCCGGTGTGTCCAAGTTTCTCTACTTTACCCTTGTCTAGCCAATATAAAAGCACTTCTTTCCTGATTCCAGATGGACAATTATTGGAACTTAATCTTGCTCTGAATCCCAACCATTGACAAATGTATTTTTGTTCAGACGAGGACTCTGTTCTCCATGCTCCCTGCTATTACCTGGAATCTTCTCCCAAACCAGATGGGCCACAGAAATCCATGGTATTGCCACCCCTTGACTTCTCTGATCACTGATAATGAAATTGCCCGTAGTATGCTTGTGGATCCATGTCCACCACGTCAAAATCATTCTCTTCTTACGAGATGTAGCATGGACTGTTGGCCATCAATTTTAGTGCTCACCCCAGGCTGAGACAGTTTCTCTGCCCATTCTATCTGACTCAAGGAACATCACTTTCCCCACCAACCTGTGTCTAGAGCTGATTCTGCCTGAATTATGACCCTATTTTTTCCGAGGGTATGGAAACAGTGGTTTGAAAAAGGAGCAATTGATAAAGTTTAGAGAGAATTTTCTTTTTCTTTAAAATAAATTATGTAATGTTTTGCTATATGTAATAGAGGTTAAATAAATCTGAGATGCTTTTACTTATTTGGACCTGGGGTCAGATTGACTTCATCATCTGTGGAATAAGTTCAAGTGTCACTATTTTACCTCCTTTGGAGGATATTAGGGGAAATAGGTCATTTATAGACAATTCTATGTCATAAAATAGAAAAGTGTGATAGTTAGATAACTGTTTTAGATAAAGTCTGCACACATTTCAATGGACAAATAAATAGATAATGTCAGAGATGTATTTATTACACAAATCTATCCTCATATTTTATTTAGAGTCATTTATAACCCTAAGAAAAAAATTGCCAGCTTGAAACATTCATAAAAGAGCAAACAAATACCCTTGGGCAAAGAGTCTACCCACATAAATTGATTTCTAAATAAAGATTCAATTTAGATTTAAAAGTCTTGTATGCACCCAGAGGTATCTATTATATCTGTAATTTCCTTGTGGGGTTCTAGTGCCTGATTGTGCTGTCATCAACTTCTTATTAGTTGCTTTCTCATGGAAGAAGGAAAGCTTCCAATTAGCACAATTTTTTTTAATGAGCATGTGTTGGGAATCATTGCCAACATATATCACCTCTCTAATGTTGATCTAGAGTTCTCTCTACCAACCATTCTGCATTTAGTGTTTGGTTCACCTGGTTAGCTTTGGGTGATGATACTCCTGAGATAAAATTTAAAAATTGAAAAAATCTTTTTTTTTCTTATTTATTAGGAAATATCATGATAACTTCAGATACTGGTTATATTAAAATTGAAAAATACACAGACATTCTCAAACACTATTTTCAGTTTTACAGTTAACCTGCTGTACCACTGAGAGAGCATGCAATGCTGGGAACATGCTGGGAAGAACAGTGTTAGGCATGAGCGCTCCAAGTTTTAGCTTCTGGTCTCTTGGTTTGTCCTTTTGAGGAGGACCACTGAGATTGCTACCCACAGGACCAGCCTTTATATTAGAAGTGCTTTCATATGAGGCACTTTTCCCTCCCCACCCTTCTGAATTCATCAGGAATCACAATGATATCCTCATGGGCATCCATGCCATCCCCCCACCCCCCACTTTGATATCAACCTTGGAATAGGCAATATGTTTTTCTTACTTATAATCGTGCATTTCCAACTTATTAACATAACCCAGAAGTGCAGCTGTCCCTTGATCTGTCTGGCTGAGTCTAAGTTCTGCACACATTTTTGACTCAGTCTGGCCTCTTCGCTGACTTCCATGAGAAACTGAATCACGCCAAGCATGTCCGGGTTTTGTAATTTGTGAAAGATGGTAAGGGTTTCTGGCTGAAGTCTTAGTACAGGGAGTTTCATTTGGGAAATTCTCATCACACTTTCTTCTCCTCGCCTTTCTCTACCTGCCTCATTGCCCACCAGGGGTCCCTTTTTGCCTTTTACCCATCTCGGGGAGTCCTTTTGCCATACCTCATTCTATTCACATATTTGTCACTCAGACAGTGACAGTGAACTTAAAGGCTGGGATATTTCCTTTGGATTTGTTTGTCTTTGCCTGGAGGAGTCACTAGTACATTGTAGTTAGCTCTCAAAAAACATTTGAAGAATAAATAAATGAACAAAAGGAACTGTTAATTATGGAGATTTATTCTTTTTACTCTGCAAGGGAGTAGGGAGTTTATTCTCTGGTGTTCTTTCCTTGTTTATCCCTATTATTACCTGTGTTTATGCTAGTAAGGTGAAACGGAAAAGTGAAGCAATTAAGAAATTTAAATAACAAATCTATCATTTTAACTTTGAGGGTGAGAATTCATTCATTCATTCATTCATTCATTCATTTGACCAGTCAATACTTTTTGAGAATTACTAGGTCCAGACAAAAACTCTATCCTTGACTAAGGAGTAGGCCTCAAGCTTTGTACCCATGTCTATCTTTGGTCTGTGTAGGCCAGTCTTAGCAATGAATCCTTCTAAGTCAGCCCTTATTCCCTTGGTATTTGATGACCCTCGCCTGCCCACAACAAGGATCCTGTTAGGTCAGTTTACCAAGAATTCCCCCCACCTTTGATGTCTCCTCTTATTAGTAATTTATCTCCTGTCCTTCACCTTTAACATGCTCTTTGGCTGTAATTCTCCAGCTGTCTTTGCTACATTCAGAGTTAAGCTCCATCTATCTCCCTTATGGCAATACCCCTATTGTGATGCTCTTTTTAAAAATTTTTATTTATTAGAGGATCTCTAGACACCACATGGGGCTCAAACTCACGACCTTGAGATCAAAAGTCACGTGCTCTTCTGGCTGGATCAGCCAGGTGCCCCATAATGGTCTTGAATAAAAAGTCTTCCTTAACATTTTAACAAATGTCAAATTAATTTTTTCCTTACCAGTGTCAGGCATGAAACAGGTAAGTTATTAGCTTTCATGGAGCTTAACTTTTAGTTGGTATAGAGAGAAAATAAGCCATCCCCCCAGAACACAAACAAACATGAAAAAATAGCAAATAAGTTAAGGCTCCCCCTTAGGTATATAGAGGGCTTCTTTAGATTGGCTGACCAGAGAGGACCACCCCCAGGAAGAAGATGGAGAAGCTGGGAGCCGAAAGAAAGACCCAAGCATCATGCTGGGATGAGGGAAGGGAGCTACAGGTGGAGAGTGAAGCAGGATCTAGGGGGAGGGAGTTGTAGGAACATGCTGGGACAGAGTGGGGGAGGAGGAGATTGGCAAAGGGTGAGACCAAGAAATGAACCAAAGCCAGGTAGTGATGGACTTTGTAAGCGAGGGGAAGAGTTGGGGTTTATTTCACTGAAGATTGGGCTTAAAATGGATGTTGCCTGGGTTTTTCACATCGCACTGCTGTCATTGACAGGTTTAAGAAATTGTCAAACAACTTCCTCTTTTTAAACTCTTACTGAAGCTCCTTTCTCCCTGGATTTGTTATTTTGCATAAGATGACAGAAAAGTGGGGAATGACTGTTGCTTCGGGATATTACCATTTTCTGTGTTTCCTTTAGTATTCTAAGGTAAAGGAAAAATATTTTGCTAGTTAATAGTCGGTTAGCAGTTTGTGCTTGGTTGCTTTGAATTATTTCTTATACCATCAGCTCCTCTCTGGGACCCTTTCCCTCCTGGAGGGTTTTTTATCATATAAAAGATAGGTCTGCTTAATTGTTTTCATTTTGCTTGGGTAGTCTTTACTGATATGAGAAAATGTTGAATGTTTTAAGTCGTCCTAAGTTTATCAATCTGGTTGTATTAAAAATTTTAGTTTATAGGTCCATCTTCTCAAATTCTTAAGTCTTCCCAATTATTGTTCCAAAAGATTGTCTTCTCACTGTGTTCTTTCTCAAAGAATCTACATATTTAAGTTTGTGACACTATCATCATCTGATACTTAATACTACTTCCAAAAAACTTTCAGAACCTTTATGCTAGGCATTTTATTTGAAGAGCTATACTGTAATTTTCTATCATATTATATTCTTGCAAAACATTGTGATTCTGATAGTTATATTTTGTCTGGATCACAGGATGGGTGTTTTTCTTTTACTTTGTGAGAAAGTGCTGAACGTCTTTCCAAACTAGGACCATATATTCCTTCCATCAACAACACCTGAATGTTCTAGTAACTGCACACTTTATTTTAAGGACAAGCTATAGAGTTGGCTGGGCATCCTGCTTTAGATAGAGTTCTTTCTACAATGTGCCAGTGATTCTCTATGGTCCTAAATTCTTTTTTGAAAGAAAAAATCATTCTTTGTTTCTATTCTTTTAAATAATATAGTCAGAGAAGGTAAGAATGGACTTATTTCTAATCTTGCATTAAGTGCTAGAAGAGGGGCAGGGAAAATGTTCTTTCTCTGGGGCTCAGCAATATGCCAGTGACCTCTTTCACATAGAAGGGGAGAATCAAATTCATGTTTGGTTTACTGTGATTTTTTTTTCCCCCTCTGGCATTCTGTCATGCATAAGAATGAGGGTAGAAGAAGGTTAGAAGTAATTATATTGAGAACTACAATAGATGCCAAGCTTTAGTCATCATTGTATTTAGGGCTGGAAACACTCTGAAAGGTTGATTTAAATCACCCTTTTTACAGATGATGAAAATAAAACCCAGAGAAGAAAATAACTTGTCAAGGTCATTCTTCTGGTTAGTCAACCCAGCCAAGGTAAGAACTCAAAACCTAACCTGTCTTTTTAGTGCTGGTTTTGCCTTGCTTAAGAATCTCCATTATCACTTCTCTGAATAAGCCTGGATGTTTTCTGTTTATTTCTTTGTGAAAACGTGTTTTTGTTCAGAATTACAGGTGGTGAAATATACAAACTGGTCAAATATATTCTTTAGAATTGTTGTAAAACAGAAGACTCTATAAAACAGTTTCATAAAGTAATTGGGTCTGAAACATTTTGAATTTTTTCCCTCTTCAAACTAGATGATGTTATTATGCAGTTGCCATGGAAAAGCATATGTTAGCTGCCAAAAACCTAAAACAGAGCTTGGATGTTAAGCAGGTAAGGTTAAGGCACGGAGTATAATTTTTGTGGAAGAAAAGATAGTATCCATTTGAAAAACCACCTTTGTGTTAGGAAACATCTAGTTATATTCTTTCTGTGCAGCTTGGAGGCTTAAACACCTTTATCAGTCTATTCAGATGAAAGAATAGTTTTCCAATGTCCACATTTGTTGGAACCTTAAAAGTGATTCTTCCAGGAAAATTTCAAAAACAATTCTTCAGGCTAGAACTTTTCATACACTGTTTACTTTCATATCAAGAAAGCCTTGGTCTTCAAATAAACAGATGCCATTTGATTTTACCATACTGTTGATGGTGTGGCTCAAATGTGCTATAACTAACTACAGAATCAGGAACTGGATTTTGAGTGTGTGTGGTCCCCCCCGCCCCCACCAAGAGCTCATGGGCTTTGAAATAAAACCAATAAATCCCTGATGCTCTAAATAGTTTTCAAATCTTATTTAGAATATTTCTAGAAGTCAAACCATGAATGATTATCCTATGTAGATGAAGTCTTATATAAACTTGCTTATATTCAACTATCCATTCAACTTCAATTCCATTCAACTATCTCTCTGGATCTTTGGCCTTTCCAAATCTTTATTGAGAGAAACTAGTTTTTCCCTATAGGAAAATCCTAGAGTTCCCAGAGTGCCTTTGCTCTAGAGGGGGGATGTATTAGCCTTCCCAATGGTATATATATTCCTCTCCGATGCTAAAAAATAGGGATTTTCTACATGCTTCCTGAGTAAATAAGTTAAATTGAATTTTATCTTGCATGAATAAATATGAAAACATACATTAATAAGTAAGTCTGTTAAGACTCTCATAAATCTGGATCATGTTTTCTCCAACTCAGTCTGGATCAGGGGTCAATAAACCTTTTCTCTATAGGGCCAACTAGTAAATCTTTCTGGCTCTCTAGCTCTGGCAATCGCCCGTCTGTCATAGGCACTCATGTCTGTTGCTATAAGGCAATAGAAGCCATAGACAAGATGTAAACCAATGGAGGCAGCTGAGTTCCAAGGAAACTTTATTTACAGGCGGCATACCCATAGGCTATCGTTTGCTGACCCATGATCTAGCCACACAACATTGTGCTGTATGTGAAAGTAGATGAAGCATGAAGGATGTGAGCAGTAGAGTCCTTTTGACTTTTATTCTGGTGTTTTCCTGCCTTTGTTCATGGAGTTAGGGTATTTCTACTTCATCTTCTCACACAGAGATAGTGTCGTAGAAGGCTTTTCCATTTGTGAAGGAAAAGTGTGGACATTTTGAGGTAATCTGCTTTTGTCTGGGCAATCTTCTTTAGAACTTAGCATACCACCTAGGATTAATAAATGCTAAATAATAATCATTTTTCATTTCACCACCATACCCTTTATGGTGTCTCCTCTGGCACCCCCAGAGGTGTTAGCCTGTAGCTTTTACAATGTTCTGTTACACGTTGTCAGCAGCACATTGCTGATGAAATCACACTCGAGAGAGAGACTTAACTGCCAGGCTGTAAGTATTCCTGACAGGTTGCTCTTGCACAGGTTTGGCTTCTCTTGTCTAAAGATTAAAAATCTTGTCACAGCCAGTAAAAAATGAAGTACACGGAAAACCACCGAGCATCCACAACTCACAAAAGGCACTTCCCTAAAAGTCAGAATTCAGCTGAGGGGGCTAGATGATATGAAGTAAGATGCCTGGGAAGTGATGATCAGGTATTTCATAGCACTGGGTGGTGGGGGGTGCTGTTTGTGCCAGGGGCAGGGTCTTGAATAGCTGTGAAGCTCTCTTTCATGATTAATCAAAGAATTTTGTGTTTCTACTTCATTTAGACAGATCCAAACTAGTAGTCCTACTTTTGTGTGTGTGTGTGTGTTTGCTCTGAAGATGCGTTTTCTTGACCATGAGCCCAATTTTTCTTTTCCTTTGTTCTTAGTGCAATGGTTATAAAATTGTCATTTTGCTCTCCTTTCAGAGTCTTTGCTTAAGCTGGATGTGTGCCCAAAGCAGCAGGAGATGCTATCCCATAAAGCTAGAACATTTTATAAGTACTGGCAGTGAAGGTTTATTACTTCATTTCCAGAACAGCACAGAGAGCCTCTGCGGAGGTCTCGGGAGCCACGGAATCTGGAAGTGCTGACTGTCACGGTGCTGAGTCAGTGTTGCCTTTGTGGCTTTGGCTTTGGCTTCGTGCCTTGGGTGGCGATGAGCGGAGGAGGCAGTGGGGATTTTGGTGCTGCGAGTCATGTTGAAGTAACTAGTTAGGTGATAACAGCTGTCCAATCAGGCAAGACTGGGGCCAGTCAGGAAGACGAGGACTTGAATTCAGATAGGTAATTTTGACAGTCTTAAACAATTGGTGTGGCTGGTAAACTTTTTAAATTTTGAGGTATTAGAAGGCGTACCAATTCCAGAAAAAAACCACATGTGTTTGTGCTTTTGTCAACCAGAGAGGAGTTTTTTGTATTTGTTTCAAGTCCTTTTATAAATGAAACGAGATCATATTAAAGATCAGAGTTGAAGTATTCTCTTTCCCATCCCTTGTTCCTTTCCCCTTGGTTACCTGTAAGGCAGCTGCTATAATCTGTGGGTGCACTCGTCAGAGTCCTGGTAAGAAATGGATGTCACATTCAAGATGGATGGTTTGTGGTGTGTGGTGTATAATAGGCAGGTGTAGGCAGAATATAGGGAAGTCACAGTGGATATAGGGTGCCAAAACCTGTGGGTCTAAAGAAAGGGGAGGAAGGAGGGAACAGGTACTGGATTCTGGAGGAGGGAATTGTGTGGAGGTCTCGATAGGCATTGTGCCTTTTGGTTGAGGGACAATACTTGCCTAAGGCAGCACTGCAGGGATGTAGGGGGGCAAACAAGCACCCCAATCTCATTTCCCTTCTGCCCTCTGGGTGCTTGTCTGTTCCCCTACTGGCCACACCCAACCTGGAGCAAGAGGCCCCAGATCTGGTCATGCAGATCAGCTCCTCATGGGGAGGAAGGAGGTGGGATATGGAGTCAGAGGGCAAACAAAAGACATCTAGCACAGCGTGTATCCTGCGACTACTATTTCTAAGTGTCCCTGTACACGACAGTACATAATAAATAGTGTATAGCAGGGGCCCATAAACGTTTTCTGTAAAAGAGCAGATAGGAAACATTTTAGATTTTGTGGGCCTCCTACACCCTCTGTCATATATTCTTATTTCTTAATTTTTAGAAACCTTTAAAAATGTAAAAACCAGTCTCAGCTTATGGGTTATATAAAAAAAAAAGTCATGGGCTTGATTTAGCCTTTGGGCTGCAGTTTGCTGACCCCTCCTGTATCGTAACAATTTTGTGTGTTTTAAAACTTCTGGCATAATTTTTATTATACTCTTACTCTTTTCTAACACTGTGCAACAGATTGTTACAAGGACTTGCAAGAACACTCATTTATTATCACACAGTTCTGTAGGTCAAAATTCTGGGTGGGTTCACAGATAATCACTGAGATAGGAGCGATCAATATCTTGGTTGCTGTGTTACACAGCTTTGGCTTTAATGATGGAAATCTAGTAGAGGCATTTTTGTCCATGGGACCTCCCAGGGGTCTTCAGATTATATCCAGCAGGCAACAGTTTACTGAACCCAGCCATAAGGCTGAATTTAGCCATTGTCATGGATGAATGTGTTGCATGGATAGGAGGAACACTATCTCCTGTTCACATACTACCACTAACTGACTTGGAACCAGTGTGATATAATCCTTGTCCTGGGTAGCTTACAGCCAGTGATAGAAAAGGCATTTTGTTGTTCTTTGAATATGACTGAAACAGGTAATAACAGAGGAGCAGGAAATGGGATGTCTTCTCTTTGGTGAACATGACAGGGTGCCTATAAATCAGTGAGGATTTGATGCCTGAAAGTGGATTAAATAGAGAAGACATTTTAATCTCATACGGCAAGAAGGTCAGAGGTAGGGTAGCTTCAGGATAGGTTAATTAAGAGCTTGACCATGTTATGGAGGACCCAGGAACTTTGGATCTCTCCCTCCTGCCATCCTCCGCATTGATTTTTCCTCAGGTTTCAGTAAAATGCCCAGAATAATTCTAGGTCTCATGTTCAGACAGAAGAGCTTTAGATGTAAGGGACTGCCTCTATTAGGAGGGAAGAAACTTTCTCCAGAACACCCCTTCCCCAGGGGCATTCTTTTCATATCTTTCTGGTCAGAGCTGAGTTGTAGGCCAACTTCTGAACCGACACTTGCCAAAGGGAGTGATATCATCATTAGACCAATAAGGTTTATTTCTGGAGCTGGGGTCAGTTTCCTCGAGGCCCATGGCTGCTGGGTGTGTATCTGAACAAAATCAGAGCCTTGTTAGGAAAAAACAGGATGGGGGGAAGCAAGACTGGAGGCCAATAACAGTTCCCACTGTGTCCTCACAGTCCAGATCCTTTCAAATATATTGAAAAGTATTCATAGCCACATTAAGTGTAATTTCTCTACAACTATATAAAAATAGAAGTGCAGTCATATTGGTAATATAACTTTATGTTTTGAAGGCATTTTGTTAACCAGTTTTTCACTTCAATTTTATAAGTTTCTTTGCATACTTTAGAATCAATAAATCTTTTGTCAGGTCTCAAACATTTCAAAAATCCCTTGTGAAGCTTGTAGACCCTGGGCCACATGAGAGTGGGGCCACCTTCTAGCTGGAGGTAGGATAATGAAGACAGGACTTTTGTCATTTATAGGTGAAATACAGGGTTATTGATCCATGATTAATTTCAAGTATATGGAGAAGGGCTGTTTTCTTGTCCAGGGGACCAAAGCTTTTATTGCACAATTAATGATAAAGCTAAAAATACAAAATCCTTGAGGTAGTACTTCAAGCTTCACTGAAACCATATTGGCAGCTTTTAAAAGTGAAAAATGAGAATCAGAGCAATAAACACTCCAGAAGTAAGCAAGGAGAGCCTAGGTATGATCCCAAAACCCCAAATCTTTTGGGCATCTATTTTCTAGTCGTAGATCTTACATCAGATGTACTGTACTCCTTAATACCACATATATTTATCAAACACTGCTACGTAGCAGTACCTGGAGGGTAGAATGAAAGATTTAAAAAGTCTGAAATCCAAGATTCTTTTGTCTAAGGAGGCTGCCATCTTGGAAGAGGAGGATGAATGTTGAGGATGAATTTGTAGTCATAGATTTAAAATATAAGACTAGTTAATGTCCTCATTAAGTTTATTAAAACTTTTTGATAAAGGCCCATGTCCAACAAATAGTTCTTTTTTTCTGCTCTTAGGACCTTTTATGTTGTGTAGTGGTTACTTTTAAACACACCTCTCTTTTCCCGACTAACCCATAAACTCTCTGAGGGCAGGGATTATGCCTTTCTTACCCTTTACGTTCATGATTCCTAGAATGGTACCATGCACAGAGATGTCAGTAAACCTACGTTAAGTGCATGTAAACTAATGGGGCACCTGGTTCCAACAACAAACAAACACACCCAAACAATACAACAGAAAAGATACTGAATGCTTCTTACTGCTCTTCTGGCAGATTCCTTGGGAAACTGAACTGACGTTAAAGATCACTTGGCTTTATTTTTAACTCTCTGGCTGTTAAAGTTTGAACATGTTAGTTTTTCTTTCCCAGAGCAGAGCTTTTGAGATCCATAAGGGGAAATCTGTTGACGAGGATACAGGACAACAACATGTCACAAGGTGAGTTCAAGGGGAAGAACATCTCCTCACCCCAAGCTGTGAATGCTCCAGGTCTTCCTCCCTGTTCTTTTCTCCAGGCTTTGTATGTAAAAATTGTTACAGCAGTTTGCTTCCTGCCTAGCGAGAATCAATTTAAAGCTGATTTTATATATTTATTTAAAAATGGCCTGTAATGTATTTTAGAGTCAGTATTGATTCCACTTGTCTTTGTGATTACATCTCTGACTGGTGTTTTGTTATGTTGCAATTGCACAGTAAAGTAATAGGCTCTGAGATTCTATCAGTGCCTACTCTTTTCATGTTGCAATTGCTTGATAATAATTCGATTGTATCTCTGCCTGATGTTTTAATACTCCTGTCTTCCAGATTGCTCTTACTGGGGAGATATTTACCTCAGTGAGTTGCTACACACTAATAAAAATAAACAAAGCAGGAAAACATGTGGTTGCATATACTTCTTTGTGTGACACTTGTCTGGGCTGACAGTGTGGCTCAGGCTGATTTTCACAGATACCATATGTTCCAGTTATCTATTGCTGCATAACAAACCACCCCCAACTTTAATGGCCTAAAACAACCACCATTTCATTACGCTCAGGGATTCTATGGGTCAGGGATTTAAATAGGGAGGAAGGAAGATTGCTTGTCTCTACTCCATGAGGTCTGGAGCCTCTCTAGAAAGATTCAAACAACTGGAGGTCACATTATTAGCTGGGGACTGGAATGATCTGAATGTTTCTTCAATCATGTGTCTGATTAATGGGCTGGGGTAAACTGAAAACTGGGCTCTGCTGCGTCCACCTCCTGGAATGCCTGCCATGAGGCGTGGGCTTCCTCAGAGCATAGTGGTCTTATGGTAGATGCCCTTCTTGCATTCAAAGCTCCATGAGTGAGTGTTCCAGTCAGCGAGGCGGGAGCTGCGTGACTTTTTCTGACCCAGCCTCAAAAGTCATGCAGCGTTTATTTCTGCTACATTATCTTGGCTACAAGCGAGCCACTAAGATTGGTCCACATTCAGCCAGAGAGTAAATAGACTCTACTTCTTGATAGGAGGACTGTCCAAGAATTTGTTAACATCTTTAAAATCTTTACAATAAATGTTTTACTTTTTTTAAGTCTGGTTTCCATCTTTTAAAATTAAAAAAATTTTTTTTTTAAATTCTTAAAAAACATTTTATTTATTTATTTATTTGACAGAGAGAGTACACTTGGGTGCTCGAGAGAGAGCTTGATGGGGAAGGGGATGGGAAGGGCAGAGGGAGAAGCAGGCTCTCCTCTTAGCAGAGAGCCCGAGGTGGGGCTTGGTCCCAGGACCCTGGGATTAAGACCTCAGTCAAAGGCAGAGGCTTAACTGACAGAGCCACCCGGATGTCCCCCACACCCCCCCTTTTTTTAGACTTATCCAGTCATTTCAGAAAGAGCACACAGTGTGTGTGTTGGGGGGGGGGGTTGCAGTGAGAGGAAGATAGACTCTCCGCTGAGCAGAGAGCCTGTTGCTGGTGGGCTCCATCCCAGGGCCCCTAGACCGGGACCTGAGCAGAAGCCAAGATGTGGATGCTCAATGGACTGAACTACACAGGCCCCTCCCTCCCTGCCATCTTTTTTGAATTTTAAAAAAAGATTCATTTGGTAAGGGGCAAGTTTATTAAGTACTTATTAAAACATGCTGAGGCATGACAAGGAGTGAGGAAAAAGAAAGAAAAAACCTTTTCTGACCATGAAGCTTGCAATTTAATCAGAAAGGTGGCATCCAATTATATAAAAACCTGAGTAACATATTTACAAGGTAAAGTATCAAGGAGTACAAGTCAATATGCCCTAGAACTTTGCAGTAACATCTGTGGAATTTTTATAATATGCAAATATGTTGGATCGCCTCCAAAGTGTAACTACTCACAGTAACAAATATCACCCAAGCAACCCTTACAAGGCTCAGGAGTCTATGAAAAGAGGAGTCCAATGAACATAAAATGTTAGATTTGGAAGGAACTTTAGAGATGATTTATTCCAAGTCTTTCAATGTGTAGGTGAGGAACTGTAGGCTCCAAAATGTAAAGTCACTGGCAGTTCAGGAAGAGGGAAGAGTAGTGCTTATTCAGCAGGGTCACCTTAAGCATACAAAACATAACTTCTATAGGTTTCAGTTAAATATTAAATTATGTCAGTGTGATTGTATCAGTAAGCTCAGGCTGATATGTTTCAGTAGCAAATTATCCCCAAATCTTAGTGATTTTACAACTGAGGTTTGTTTCTTGCTTATCTACAGGTCCATGCTGGGTAAAGCATGGCTCTGGTTGATGAAGATCTTCACTAGGGTAAGCAGCCCATGTGGGACATTGCTGGTTGATATAGGGGTAAAGAGATCATGGCAAAGCAGATGCTGACTCCTAACACTTTGGCAGGGAGTCACAGGCTAGGCCTGACATCCAAGGAGCAGAAAATATGATCTTTTCTGAGAGAAGAATTGCCTGCAGTGAGGGTCAGCAAGTATTTTGAACAAGAATACAGTTCATCACAGTGATGTGGGTAAAAGTACTTGTGAACAATGGGACAGCAATGAATGCAAGTTGCTCTTGATCTGTCCAAATTCTGCCAGCCTCCAGTGATGGAACTGAGGTGGCAACGTATTCTCCTCTTTTCTGGAACTATTCACTGGACACCTTTCTTACCATGTTAGTGCTTAACAAAACATCCATTTTAGAACTGTCAATCAACATAGTCCCTTTGCCAGATATAAGGACAATATCCTAAGGATAAATCTTTATTATATATTTAAGTATATATATATACTTTTACCTATATAAAATACATGTGTATATATAATGTAATATATATTTTTAATATAGAATTTGTATATATATAATATAGTATATATATTTTGGTAAGAATTGTTCTTACCAAAGAATTGTTCTTACCAGCTGTGATTGCAGCTTTCAGTTTGATTGATAATTTTATACTACATGCTGGAAAGCCTCGTTGCATGTGTCTTAAATCAGCCATTTTCACCTTATGTGTTTTATTTGTGAAGAGGAGATTTCTATCACATTTTTTATGACAGAATTTGTCCTTAAAAATACATAAATTCCATTACAGCTATATAACTCCTCCATAATTGCCTTATTCATCTCTAAATTATGCGTAGAGGAGGCAAGATGGATGATACAAGCTTTTCAATGTTTTATGGAGGAGTCAGAGGCAGACTTCTTGGAAACTTTCTCTCAGCTCTTCTTTTTCAACTAATGCAGGCATCAAAACTCAAGGACACTCACTTGCTGTAGAAGCCTATTTGCATAATCAATCAGATTATTTGCCAGGCTCAAAGAGTTGTGATGTTTGGATCCCCAGGGCTTTTTGGGGGGGGGTGGTAACCTTTCATGTGGGGTCACCAGGGTCTTCCAGATTTGATGTACTTTCACCAGTGGGTTTTTGAAGCCAGCCTCCACTCTGCTCTTACTTTAGTTTATGTGGAACTGGAGGGGTGGAATTGACACGCTTTTTCAGAGGGAAGGTAAATTGAGTTCTATCTTTGAGCTATGGATTGTTGAACAGGTTGCAATATAGTTGTTACGCCACTAGCCTGGTGTTGACCTTCATATAGGAATTTTTGTATTTTTTACAAAGCAAACATAAATCCAATGAACCTTAGTCATGGCCAAAAGCCAAACTGAGGAAACCTCTGAAATCTAGATTAAAAAAACCCATGGCAGCATTCATTTCATATAAGTCAATGAATTATAAAAGTGAGGGGGATTAACTTCAAATAGCCCAGCTCTCTCCTTACCCCCGAAACACAAAAAAGGCAAGTTCTTGGTAAAATGCCATTTTTTAACAAGGTAAAAATATATTTTTATATTAAAAATAATAATAAGGTCTGCATTGACCCATTCCATCATTAGCTTCTCCATCAATTCACACCTCAAAATGTTTTCTCAAATGCTTATGTATTTGGCATGTGGGAGTAAAATTTGAAGTGATAGCCTAAGCTTCTAGAGTAAGTGAAATCCATTGCAGCAGCAAATTAACATAAAATAACACTTGTGAGAGAAGTTAACTGGCTAATTAGCTGTACACTGCCATAGTCTAGACCCAACTTTGCATACAGCCAGAGGTATAGTCTGTAGGAGGCTAGAAAACCATTACACTAACCATTTTCCCATATCCTTGCAGGAAAAGGAAGACCAAAATGTGCTCCAATTCTGAGCATATATTTATGCTGTGGTCCAGAGCATATATTTACTTAAAAAAAAAAAAAACAAACAAAACAACAAACAAACCCAGGGTGCCTGGGTGGCTCAGTGGGTTAAAGCCTCTGCCTTTGGCTCAGGTCATGATCTCAGGGTCTTGGGATCGAGTCCTACATTGGGCTCTCTGCTCAGTGGGAAGCCTGCTTCCTCCTCTCTCTCTGCCTGCTTCTCTGCCACTTGTGATCTCTGTCTGTCAAATAAATAAATAAAATCTTTTAAAAAATTTAAAAAACCATCTATCAAATATAAAATAATTGTTTGAATACGACAGCAACCGCTAATTTGATTGCAAATTAGTGGGCATCTTTAGAATACCAGTGGCACTGTGAGAATGAATTTTAGACTTGATCTAAGCTCTCTGGTGTTATTTATCTTCTGTTTTCTATTACCCAGGAGGAAAGGAACAAAAATAACTTTAATTCTTCCTTTTGTGCTTCTGAAAGGATGGTTTCCTGGCATGGACCTTCTGTTTCTTATATTTTTTCACTATCTTATCCTCAGTTTATAAGGCAGAGCTTATACTCAGATGATGGGAAAACTACCTGTAAATTCTGTGCTCCTGTATTATTTTATGTATCATTCATCTGAGAGCACTTTATTTATCCTACCTGTGTATAAAATTACACACACATATACATAATACACATATTTACATATATAATTTCTAACAAATGGTCATTTTGAGTGCCCAAAACATGAAAGTAAAAGTTTAGGGGCTTCTCCAGATTCTGAGATCGTGGAATGGGCTAGGGGCCATTTATGTAGCACTGTTTTTCTAAGGTGTTTATTTCTCTAGAATGCACCACAGCCTATAGGAGCAGGACTACCTGACCATGAAATGGGACAAAATCCTGAGAAGCAATTTAAAATAAAGGAAAGAGACAGGGAGGGGATGGGATCGTGTGGAGCAGTTAGATTTTGCTGTGTAACAAAGAGAAAACTTCAAGTGACACAGTGATAAGCCAGGGATGTTCTGCTGAGCTCAGATGGGGTGACCTGGGCATGGCCCTAGGCTGCAGGTCCTAGTCAGGTCTGACCCACATAGTGGTCAATTTTCTGGGGCCAGCTGGCTGCTCAGAACCTCATGGCAATGGCAGAAACTCAAGAGCATAGCCCAACTAACCACACTAGTCTCTGCAAATGTCATGTTTGGTAATACCTCATTAGCCAAATTAAGTCATGTGCAAAGTGAAGAGGAGTGGATATATAGTTCTCCCTTGTGTGGAGAGAAGAGAAGGAATATTTGCTGAACAATGATCCTGTCTGCACAAATGGTCTGCATAAAATCTTCAATGTATTGCTTTTTTAATTGTGTGGTAGAAGGCTGGCTTGATAACTTGATAGTTTAGTGGGGCTGGAGAGATGATGAGGGACATGTAGGCCATGTTACTATTAATAATACTAACATTATTAATAATAATACATAACATTTATAAAGGCAGGATGTTGCAGGCTATACTACTAATAATAACAACAGTAGAAGCCGCATACACACTTACTCTTTAGACATGGTTCTAAGCACTTTACACAAATTCATGTGTTTAATCCTCACAGCAACCCTATAAAGTAGATGCTATTATTATCTCAATTTTTAGGTGAGGAACAAGGGGCACATAGAATTAAGGTGATTTGCTTAAGGTTAAATAAGTCTAGTAAGTGGTGAGCAGAGATTTAATTAATTATTTATTTATTTGACAGAAAGAGAGAGAGAGAGAGACAATGAGACAGAGAACACAAGCAGGGAGAGTGGGAGAGGGAGAAGCAGGCTCCCCACTGAGCAGGAAGCCTCATGTGGGACTTCGAGCCCAGGACTCTGGGATCATGACCTGAGCTGAAGGTAGATGCTTAAGGACCGAGCCACCCAAGTGCCCTATGAGCAGAGATTTAAATCCAGGTGTTCTGGATCCAGAGTCCATGTTCTTAACATACCACACCCCCACTTCAGTTATTTTATGGGCTAATGGCTGACATGATCTGATTTACATTTTGAAGAGTTATTCTAGAGTTTTTGGTAGAAAGAATGGGTGAAAGTGTGGAAATGGTGATGTCTGTTAGAACAGTGTTTCTCAAAGTGTGATCTGTAGTCTACTACTACAACTTTGTTATGGCCCCAGACAAAATAAGCTCGGAGATTGAGAGGAAGCATTTATTATTATTATTATTATTTTTTTAAAGATTTTATTTATTTATTTGACAGAGATCACAAGTAGGCAGAGAGGGAGGCAGAGAGAGAGGAGGAAGCAGGCTCCCCGCCGAGCAGAGAGCCCGATGTGGGACTTGATCCCAGAACCCTGAGATCATGACCTGAGCTGAAGGCAGAGGCTTAACCCACTGAGCCACCCAGGCGCCCCGAGAGGAAGCATTTAGAAACTCTTATGGTGAATTTGACATTGGTCCCAGACCAAAGTGTGTGGTCGTTATCCTAGTAATTCACTTTTACTGCACGTTACAGAAGTGGTGCTTCCTAATGGATGGGAAATGGAGCACAAAACAAAAAGAAAACTGAAAACAACTGTCCGTTCATCACAAACAGCTTGAGAAACCCTGAGGAGATTAGTGCAATAATCCAAGTGTGTGCTTATTGATTATGCCTGAGTGAGGGTGGTACTTGTGGAGACAGAAAGTAGATGGATTTGCTAACAGTTTTAAGAATGGGTCAGTCCTACTTGTTAACATCTTACAGAGAGGAGAAAGAGTATGAGGCAGGTTTAAAGGAAAAGATGCTTCTCTCCCTCCATTTAGACACAGCCTGCATGCTGCATGTGGTAGCAGTTATAAAAAACATCACACAGAAATACAATTCTATTTAAAACCCAGCAAAGAGGAACTTAGAGAAAACTTTTGGTGATTTTTGGTGTAGGTGAAATGCTTGTTTACTCTGTTAGAGCCGTCAACTCGTCTTGGTTTGCCTGGGACTTTCCCAGTATTTACACTAAAGTCCTACATCCTGAAAGTCCCTTCAAGTCCCAGGCAAACCAGAGTGGTCAATAACCCTCTCTTTAATATTGTAAATAGTAGTTTATGTTATACTGGTGGTACTCGGGCTGTATGCATCTTTTTCTGCTTTCTTACCAGCACTTCTAGTGAGGTCCTTCATTCCCAGGATGTTGGAGCCTAATACAGATGCCCAGACATAAAAGGGGATTTGAATGAGCCCTTTTGGAAGAGATTTTGAAAATGATAAAGAAATAAGAAATGGGAATAAAATGAGATGCTAATTATTCAGACAGATCCTTGAATGATTTCCTGTAACCTAGAATTTCTCACAAATTCTTGGCTTTGCTGACTTTATTTGACCATGGAGAAGAGAAAGCAAGAAAGGAAACTACAATTCTCGTCCATAGGGAAGAGTTGGTGGGGATCATGGAGTGTCAGTAACTTGAAGAGGACATGGCTGTTTCATTTTAGAGTGCACACAGGGGCGGGATAGAACATGATGGCTGGGAGCCGTGATCTCCCCTCTCCACATGAATATCGATTTCAAGCTTTTAGAGTATCAAAGGATGAATCCACAACGAGGAGACATAAAAGAAGATCTAGATCAAGGGTGGAACAGCTTTAAAAAATCTTAATGCTTTGAAGGGGAAATGGGGAAAGTTCTTGTTGATGCAAATATGAGCTTTTCATGTAGGAAGCTCATTCTTGAGCCTTTCCTACTTATGCAGGAAGTGGATTTGGAGCTTCAATCCCACCAGCATGGCGGTGTGTAGTGTGGACTGTGTAATTGATGGCTAATTAGCTAGTGGGCTTCAGTCTAGGGTGTCATCCGAATCATTAATTCTGCCATACAGATCCAGTCCTCATGAAAGGGCTGCCATCTTGGCTTTTTAATGTAACATTTCTACTTTCTCTTGGACCATATCCTCACTCTTGCCTTAGTGACTGTCTTCTCTTAGACCAGATGACTCCTAAATCCTCTGCAATTCTGGGTACCTGCTTGAAAGGCTCATCCTTAACCAGGATCTCAGCATCCTTCTCTCAAGGATTAAGTGTGAATCTGTGTCTGAAAACTAAGACCACACCTCTCTTTCACCTGTATCATCATCATCTGGAAGTTTCACTCCCTGAGACTGAGATCTTGCCTCCTCTTAATGGTCTACCTGCATCAGTAAGCACAGCATTTGGCTTTGTGTTTTCAGCTACTAACCAAACACCCCAGGCTTAGAAATTCTTGAATACTGACACCAACAACAATGAATGACCCTTTGGATATTCAATTTTGGGTTACTGGTTACTCCCATTCAAGGGCTAGCTCTGCTGCTGGGCCTGGTCTCCTGTCACAGAACTGGTTTCCTCTTCTCTACTGTGTCTGAGTTCATAGGATACTTTTTGACCAAGTTCACTCCAGTGATGACAGCTGGGCCTTATCAAACACAAAGAAGGATGATCAACTATGTGACTACCACACAAAGGAGAAAGAGGACAGCCAAGGCATATGGTGCAATATTCACAGATGACAGAGAGAAAACAGGACAGTTCAATTCCATGTATACTTCTGGTTTCCTTATTAAGTAGAATAATTCTCAAATGTGGTGAAGAGAGAATTGATGTCTGGGATGGGTGATGAGTAATAAGAGGACACCTAAGTACTTAAATGAAAATTCTCAGATGTTCAGGTAAATTACTCCAGGATTCTGACAGACCTCTCATATGGGATTATTTAATCTTGATGGATAATCTTTGATGAACCTGAGAGATGCAGGAGATAGTCAATCATACCATTTTCCAGAAGGGGAAAATACAGATTTCAAAAATTAAAGACGTGCAAAATTAAACTCTTTTCACAGAAAAAAAATTGAGAATACATTTTTAATAAGATGGTTCTTAGTGCTTAGAAAGAAAGTGTTGATATAATCCAAGGGCAATAAATGGCAAGTAAGTTGTTAGAAACGAAGGCAGCTTTATTTCTCTTTCAACCTCGTGCTCTCTCTCTCTGTTGGCTCCTGTTATGTACATCTCTCTAAGCTCTGATTCATTCTTCTATCGTTCTTTTCCAAAGAACAGCTGCTGCTTCCTCTGCTCTTCCTGCATGACACATCATGGCTATCACCAAGTGGGGGTATCCTCAGATTCTGAGTCTGTATTCCTTCACATGTCAAGTACCTGTCCTAAGTACAAATTCTAGAAGAACAGATTTTATGGCCCATTGACAAAACACCCATATTTGACCCATAAGAAGGCTCAAAATATTGTATTTATATTCTTACTGATCAAGAATAATTTGAGCAGTGGGACTAAGACCACACTTCCTCTAAAGCATCTTTTCCCACCTTTCAGCATCAAGAAAAGACTCACTTACTGGGGCTAAGCCCTTGCCTTCCCAAACCTATCATCATCAAGGATAAAAAAGGAGCTCCTGAAATACCCCTCTTCCTACCACTGAACATTCACAGACTTGCCACCAGTCTTTTGAATCTATAAGGACCAATCTTATTTAGTATTTATCTGTGCTTATACAAGTCACTTCAAAAGCCTTTTGACATACAGGGCAACTCTCATCTCTCCCACTCTAATGCTCCAAAGACTTTGAACATCCTTTAATCTGTTTCATCTGCTATGCTTCCTCATATCTTGAAACCCTTCACAGTGTGCTCTGAATTCCATGGTCTACCATTAGTAAAATCCCATATATCTTTTAACTTTTAGTTCCATATATATATGTATATATATATATATATATATTTTTTTTTTTTTTTTTTTTTTTGTCATTTTATCTTAATGGATATTTGGTGTCCCTTGAGGATGCTGTGTCTACTGTAGCCTTCTCAAATAATGACTGTTTTTCTTCTACTACTTTCTCACTTCTAGGCCTGAGCTATTAGAGGGGGTGTCCTCTTTGCTCTTTATTGCTGGTTTTAGACCATTTTCTTCCTCCTCCCCTTTCTCTTCCACTCTGAATTCAAGATCATCAAACTATCAACCATTCTCTCATCCACTGAGTTTAGATCATGGGGAAATCCTCCAAATTTCTTTATGATTTTAGATTCTGATTTTTTTTTTTTTTAAAGTTTACAAGTAAGTTTTGTTGTGGTCACAGGTCAACAGCAAAAACATACGGAAGTTAAGGTTCAGATTCTCTCTATCTCCTGTTTTATCATATAAATTAAATATGGAGAGGTACACACAAACTTTTAGTAAGAACAAGCTGTTTTCAAATCCCCATTTCCTGGTAGAACACACATCACTACTGCTTAAGGGTGGGGCAAAGTAGAGGCATACTGTTAGAGCACAAAGTTTCCTGAGAAGAAACAAATCAAAATGTTCCAAGTCTTTCTAGTTGACTCCAATTACGGCAGCCACTCAACACTGCTCCAGGCAGGCTGCATTCAGACTAAAAACATAAAATAAGGAACTTAAAAACACCAAAACCTTCAAAAAACTTTACTGGGGAATAAGTCTAGCTCTGATGGAAGAAGCCCACCTATGAAAAAGAAGTTGTGGGTATTTATGTTGGTCTAACGTACATTTGTGACTCCTACATTCATGGCTCAAAATAAAGACCTCAAATACAAATGATTCTAAAGCTATTACAACCCACAGTTATGGGATTCACCTAGATGTGCCTGTATTAGCTTTTAGGATATAATCTCTATACAGAGGAGCTGCACCTTCCTAATGAATAGCCGAAGCACATGGCCATTAACAGGGGAATTGGGGGGGGGGGAATTTAAATGGAGTATAGGATTCTGCTTTCTACACTATTCAATGAACATATATCTAGAAGGAATATGAAATGTAATCAATGCCCAGGTGTCTCAAAGAGAGCAACTCCCTGTGACAAGTGTGATTTGGAACTTTCTAGAAGAATACAACTCAAACTACTGTGGGTCCACACAAAACCAGTACCTCCTCTCTAATATGATTCTTATGCTTTAGTGATGCAAGTATACATAATATACGACTGATTCTTTCAACTTTCTGATCTCTTAGTTCCTTGACATTATCTTTTCCAAAAATCTTGTCTTTTATTCTACCTCAGCCACCATTTCCCATTGTCATACTTTAGACTTTGTCTTTATTGATAACCATAACTCTTTTTTAAATTTTTTTTTTATTTTTTAAAGATTTTATTTATTTATTTGACAGAGAGAAATCACAAGTAGACAGAGAGGCAGGCAGAGAGAGAGAGAGGGAAGCAGGCTCCCTGCTGAGCAGAGAGCCCAATGCGGGACTCGATCCCACGACCCTGAGATCATGACCTGAGCCGAAGGCAGTGGCTTAACCCACTGAGCCACCCAGGCGCCCGATAACCATAACTCTTAACTTCATGCCTTTCACTGTCTTACCACTATCTCAAAAATTTTCCAGTTCATTCCCTCTAATAGCCCAGTCCCAAATGGTTTCCAACACCCTTTACCCGCATCACCAAACTCCAATTCATTGAGCATACTACTTTTCTTCCATTCCTCAATCCTTTGATGTCCTTTCTCTTCTCCTTATCAGGGTAAAATTACACATTCAATCTTTATAATCAGTCCCTTGCATATATCCTCATCTCCTTTGCCTATATCTTGGTAAAAAATATAACCTTGGTGAATTTCATCTTTTTGATTACTCCAAACTTACACCCATATCTAGCTGAACATGGCTAGAAAAAAAAAAATCACAACCACATTGGCTAGTCTCATTATAAATCCATAATTAGGGATCTCAAATAGGTCCTTAATGCTTTCAGGCAATCATAGATTCCTTATCCATTCATTCTCTTACTCTCCTAGATGATTATGTCATCTTCTCTGTCTCCTTAAAAGTCCAACACCTCCTCTTCCATTTAGTGGAGGAGTCTAGTCTATGGTGATGATCTTGCTTTTGGCTTCCCTAAAAAAGTGAAAGCAATCAGAAGAAAACTGCCACAGATTCCACCACTACATCTATCCAGTTACCAACATCTGAATTGATGTATTCTACTTTCCCTATGCCTATCTCAGCTCTTCTCTCTACCTGGATATTAGATTACATATCCTCTTGCTCCAGCATCACTTCAGCAACTCTTCCCTCTCTTGCCAATATCATCAATATTTCCTCTCTTTATGGGATTGCTCCCATTTGTTGTTTCTCAGTTATAAATACCCTCTTCTTGTGGGGGGGAGGGTGAGAAAAAATGGGTGAAGGAGAGTGGGAGATAGAAGCTTCCAGTTATGGAATGAGTAAGTGGGGGATGAAGGGCCTACAACAGGGTATATAGTCCATGGTATTGTCATAGTGTTGTGTGGTGAAAAATGGGAGCTATACTTGTGGTGAGCAGAGCATAATGTATATAGAAGTTGAATCACTATGTTGTACACCTGGAACTAATGTAACATTGTATGTCAACTATGCTAAAAACAAAACAAAATAAAACCCTCTTCTTGTTGACACATCTACAACATTTGATGCTCCAAAGTTCCTCTAATATTTTTTGAGCTTATTGTCTCCAATTCTTATATCCCCTTAGAGCACTCCGGTCAGGTTTTCGGTCTCATGACATCATTGAAACCACTCTTGTCAATATAAGCAATAAGACTTCTAAGTAGCTACACTGAGTAGTCAATTCTCAGTTTCCATTTTGCTCCAGTAGTATCATTTGACCCAGTTGAATGCTCTTTCTAGCACTTTGTGCATTTGGCTTCTAGACTTCTATGCTATCTTAGCTTTTTTTTCCCTAGCTTAGTGATTGCTTTATTTTAATCCCCTTCTCTGGTTCTTCCTCTGTCTCCCTAACTTTTTAATATTACAGGGCCCCAGGGCTGAGTCCCTTGATTTAGTTTCATCCTTTTTGAGCTCATTGAGTCTCGTGGCTTTAAAATCTATTCATATGCCAACAACTTGCAATATATCTCTAGCTTGGATCTCTCTCCGAAACTGCAGATTTGTATTTCCAATCTATCCAAAACAGACTTTCCCATCTTCCTCTCCCATTCCAAATCTCCTCTGTCTCTGGCCTTTCCTGTCACAGTTGATGGTAGTAACTCCAACTGTCCTGTGTCTCAGGCCAAGAACCTTGGCATGACTCTTTTCATAACCACATGCAATTTATCAGCAAATACTGTGGACTTCACCTTCAAAATAAATGTGAAATCCAACCCAGTTCTCACCACTACCATTTCTTACTACTGCTGCCTTGGTCTGAGTCACCATCTTTCACTATGATTACCATAATAACATACTAACAGATCTTACTAATTCCTTTTAGATATAGCAGCTAAGGTTATCCTCCTAAAATGTAAATCAGATCATGTCACTCTTTTGTTCAAAACTGTGCAATAGGGGCGCCTGGGTGGCTCAGTGGGTTAAGCTCATAATTACCACATTTTTGCACACTGCTTTTACTTTATGCATTTTTAAGGAAGCCATAGGAAGTGTGGAGGTGTGCATGAATGGCTTGTGTGGGTCAGATCTGAAGCGAGGTATATCACTCCCATCCACAGCAGACTGGTCAGAACTAAGTCTCATGGCCCACAATACTATCAAGGATGCCTAGAAATATGATCTAATTTTGTCCTAGAAGGAAAAAGAATGGTATTTCTCGTGAAATCACGACCCTCTTTTGAATCCCGAGTACTCTAAGTTGGCTTTGTTTGGTCATGATTCAGTGTATCTGCTATTAAAAATATCATTCTGATCTCTGGTCCCTTTTAGTCTCTAGATAGGCTTGTTTAACTACATCCCTTTATGCTCTGTAAAGGAGATGACAGAATCTCTCTGCTGGATTTGGATTCCTTAAAACTACATGACACTTTGGGGATTTTCCAAAGCTTGCAAAATATCATTTAATGGAGGATAACTGAAACATCTCAACTCAAAGACAAAGTTTTAAAGAATTTCTTTCATTGGTAGGTATAAGAGATCTTTCTTGTTTCCAAAATAGTTTGGCAGGTTAATAAATTAATAGGTCATTTTTACCAAATTAGTGATAATTGGGTATTCAGCTTATAATTCCTTGGAAAAAAATTTCTGTATGATATATTATATATAGGCATTTTTGTTCATTGTAATCCACACACCAGAGATAGTTGCTGGATTACACCCTCCAGAAGTGGTTAGCCAGCATTTAATCAAGAGGCCACGCTCCAGAAATGGTTATTCTAAGTGAGTATTTTACTTACATTGATTTCTGATCAAGACAACAGACCTTGTTAATTAGTACTTTATAGGTTAGAAATGGACCTTCATTGGTGAACTTTGGGATCAAGATGTAGGAATTGTCTGGAAGCTACTCTATACCTATGCATGAACAGTGCAAGACTAAAATTCATCTAGAACATACGGTTACACCTGTGCTAGTTGTTTTTAATCAACACTCATTCTGATTGGGTAATAGGTACTATTTTTTAAAGATTAAATAAATAAATATTTATTTATTTGAGAGAGAGAAAGAAAGAGAGAGAGTAGGGGAATGGGCAGAGAGAGGGGGGAGAGAATTCCCAAGCAGACTCCCTGCTGAGTATGGAGCCCAATGTGGGGATTGATTCCAGGACCCTGAGATCACAACCTGAGCTGAAATCTAGAGTTGGACACTCAACCGAGGCACCCTGTACTATTTCTTTTAAAGATTTTATTTATTTATTTAAAGTTTTTTAGGGGGTGGTGTGAGGAGCACAGGAGAAGGGAGAGGGAGGGGGAAAGAATCTCAAGCAGACTTGGTGGTGACTGTGGAGACTGCTGTGGGGCTTAGTCTCACAGCCTGAGATCATAACGTGAGCTGAAACCAAGAGTCAGATGCTTAACCAACTGAGCCACCCAGGTGTCCCACCTTTGTACTATTTTGATATTAAATAATTTACACATTGCTTCTTGGAACAAGGTATAAGAATGAGAGAGTCCAGGGGTGCTGGACATGGAACCTGCTTGGGGTGCTGGACATGGAGCCTGCTTAAGATTCTCTCTCTTTCCCGGGCGCCTGGGTGGCTCAGTGGGTTAAGCCGCTGCCTTCGGCTCAGGTCATGATCTCAGGGTCCTGGGATCCAGTCCCGCATCGGGCTCTCTGCTCGGCAGGGAGCCTGCTTCCTCCTCTCTCTCTGCCTGCCTCTCTGCCTACTTGTGATCTGTCAAATAAATTTAAAAAAAATCTTAAAAAAAAAAGAATTTTAAAAAAAGATTCTCTCTCTTTCCCTCTTCTTCTCCCTCACCACCACTAGTGTTCTCTCTTTCTCTCTCTTTAAAATAATAATAAAAAAAAATCATACATGTAAGCAGACCCAGCAGTCAGTACCTTAGAAAAGGGATGGTCACTGCATTTGTTTATAGGGTTACACAGTCTTCAACCAACACTAACTATGAAGCAGCTCTAAAAAGGACCTTAGGTATGATTCCTAGGCAGTCTTATATTTAGTCACTATTTAGAAAGATTCTTGGTTGTCTGACTTTACTTGAGGGTTAGTTGAGTGCTGATGTTTGAATTTTGCACATTTGGCTTGGGTAAGCCTCTCCTACAAGGTGCTGTCAGATTTTCTAAAAAGATAGAGAGCTGGGATTTCATCAAGTTTAAAGAACAGGATACATGATTGTCTTGGGATTGCCTGCTAACTAAATGACAGGACTCCATCAGACATTTATCTTCTTCGTTACTTCGCAGCAAGGTTGTAGAGAGATCTGGAACTATATTCTACCTCTAATGAGGAGCTTTCAACTTGCAGTATGGACACTTTGCATAGGTAGAATTCAAGGTATCCATGGTATTGGATATGAAAATGAATTACATTTTTATGCTCACTAACTATAACTGAAATGCAGAATTTCCTTCAATTATGAGTGTAGGCAACATACCTTGGTGTTACTAACATTTTTTGTTGCTAATAGAAATCAAATTTATTTTCAAGACATATTACTGCAGAAATCTCGACATGTCATTTCATCTCATCATTACCTTGCAATTATAGTGATCATAGACCCACTAGTAAGTCTATTTTTAATTTATTAATAGAGAATTCTACATATTTTTATGTCACAGGTATTTAAAAATAGTTCAACAACTGTATTTCAAGGTATTTTGCTTTCTCTTTAATACTTAAGCATTTTATTTTATATATTTAAAAATGATAGTCTGAGAAGACACAAAATGATAAATATCTGCTTTTTTGAGACAATTAATATTTACCAAAAAAAGCCTACTGGTTGTTTTTGACTGAATTAATTTAGGTTAGTTCCCAGCAGTGGACAGGTGGTGTAAGAATAAAGCTAATGGGAAAAATGTGGTCAGGAATTAGAACTGTTATCCTTCATGCAGTTTGGGTGATTGTAAGCTAGACTAGCATCCATGACAAGGCTTGAAAATCAGAGACAGTATCTCTGCATTTGACAGACAGAGATCACAATTAGGCAGAAGGCCTGGCAGAGAGAGAGAGAGGGGGAAGCAGGCTCCTTGCTGAGCAGAGAGCCCATTGTGAGGCTCGATCCCAGGACCCTGGGATCATGATCTGAGCTGAAGGCAGAGGCTTTAACCCACTGAGCCACCCAGGTGCCCCACGATGGTTTTCATGTTAGAGAATAGTCTTTCATTTTCTCAAAAAGCTAATTTATCTTGGTGTACATTTTTACAGTAGTTATATCACTATAAATACTAGGTAAGGAGTTAAGTTAGGTAGTTGGAGATAATAATAAAAACTAAAAGAAAATTTCTTTCCTTTATTTTAGAATTATATATAAGTCAGCAGTTTTTAAAAAATGTTTTGACCTACAGTCAGAAATGCATTTTATATCCTGAGCCAGTACGCGCGCACGCACACACACACACACACACCCAAATCTTCAGGAATCAATACTTACTCCTTACTACATTTCCATTCCATTCCTTTCCTTCTGTTTTATTCCATATTTTTCATTTAGAAAAAATACTAATATGTCTGAATCTGAAGTTTGAAAAAAAATACTGGCCTAGGTGAGGTTTGTATATTTAATTTCTAAACATAGTTCAGAAATGACACACTATTTTTCTCCTACCTTATTCGTAACACTTGTCATTGTGAAACAAAACTGAGTGAGAGGGTTAGCAGGAGGACCTAACATTAAGCACTTACTATGTGCTAATAATGTTACATTTTTTTTACAATTGGAATCACTCAAGAGTTAAATCTGTCCATTTGAAGTCTGGGCAAACAGTGCTCTTCTACAGGTTTTAACCCGATGGCACAGAGCCCCTGGGATAAGGTCACTGTTTGTTCTTTATGAAGGCAGAGACCTTCTCTAAATCTAGAGGAAACAGATTTCCAAATAAAATCATTCTAGCCAAGAGAGACACTGAGCCAAATTAACAGTACCCGTCCCCACCATCTCTCAAAAAACTTTGGCAATAGGCTTTCTCAAATGGAAGTGGTACAGCTGTTGTCTGAGGTAGAGCTATCGCCTCATGGCCTAACAATGGCTAGGTCACCACTCCAGCAACTGCGGAGCCAACAAGACTAAGACATTCAACAACTAATCATGGATCTCCAGGAAGGAGACAAAACTGCTTAGCAACTCCCCAAACAGAATTGCTTTTAACCATGTGAAAAGAATTTGATTAATGGATTCAGAGAGTTTGGTGGTAACCACTGACATCCAAGCATAGAGTATGTTTATAGGAATGTGAGGCTGGCAAGTTGTTTCAGGCTGAGTCTGGGGGTTGAGCCATGGAAGAGGACATTCAAAGCATAGTTATTTGTGTCTTATATCTTTAAATGTGGATTCCCAGTGACTTTTAATTCAGCTGTGATCAGACTCAATGAGTGGGTAGTAAACTGGAAGGCAAGTTGTAATGTACATTTTTGGATATCTAAGCCATTAAAACCAAAGTGTATTTGTTCACCAATGTATATCATTCCTAGTGTTAAGATCTTTGGGAAAATTAATGAAGTCTGCTGAATACAAAATGCATATAAAAGGACTTGAGTCTTCATAAAGACTTTCACTGAGTTGTGTTGGACTGTGGAGTCATCTTTTTCCATTGCAGGGTTATACATGTGTTAGAGATCGGAGACTTCTGGTATGCTTTGGCCAGTCTTTTCTGACCACAGTGAGGATTTATCTCTGGTTTTTGTCTGGCTTGGTAAAAAGAGTGCCCCAATAGATACTCAGCATTCACAGATGGAGCTTCTGAGCTATTCCATTTTTTCTGCATGTTCCAAGCACAGCTTCTGGACCTCCTACATCTTATTAATTTGATGCATTGGTTGACTCTCTCCAATATCTCCCTCTTCCTTACTCTTTTCTTGCATTAAAACCCCCAAAGCACAGGGTCACCTAAGTGGCTCAGTCAGTTGAACGTTGGACCTCCTCTGATTTCAGCTCAGGTTATGGTCTCAAGGTCCTGGGTTGAGCCCACTTCAGCCTCCATGCTCAGTGGGAAGTCTGTTTGTCTCTCTCATTCTGCCCCCGTCCTGTCATGCTCTCGCAAATAAATAAATAAATAAATAAATAAATAAATAAAGCACTTCATAACAACCTCCTGTTTGACTTCCTATAATTGGGCTTCTGTTTTCTTTTTCTTTTTCTTTTTTATTTTTTTGTTAAAGAGAGTGCATGTAGGCAAGCCAGATGAGGGAGTGTGGGAGGGGGAGGGCAGAGAGAGGGGGAGAGACTCTTAAGCAGGCTTTATGACCAGTGTGGCACCTGTCACAGGACTTGATCTAATGACACAGAGATCATGACCTGAGACGAGATCAAGAGTTGGTTGCTTAACCACCCCAGACGCCATTCCAGTAATTGGACTTTTTACCAATAGGGCCTATTTGGAGATGGTTTGAACTTGAAGGTAGGTCTCAGAAATCTTTGTTAGCATCTTCTTCCTTTAATGATGCTGAAGGCATGCTAATAAATAGAAGACAACTAACATTTGTCAAACATCTACCATGTGTCAGACTATAGTGGAGGTTATAGGGAAATTGACTGAAACAAAAAATAGGTCAAAAATAAATATTCCCAATCATAGAAGTTTGTCACATATTGGTAATTTCATGCATGATGGTGACAGTTTTGCAAATATTAAAGTGTCTTAAATATTTGTGTCTACTTATCAGAGATTTTCAGAGGTTTTAAGCTATTTTTATGAACCTTGGGATACTTACAGGAATGTGGTGTTTCTGTTCATTTCCTCACATATTTGGAGTTGGTTTACTTATTTTTAGCCAATTAGCCCTGCTTTGCTTGTTTGGCAGTTCTTCATGAATTTAAATTTTGTCTCTAGCTTTGAGTTTTCCAGAAGTAAACTCCTACCAAAAAAAGGGTGCTTCCATCCTTTAGTTCATATATTGATAAATTTTGTCTGTGCTAGTGCAGTTTTATGATTTAAAAATTAAAATTTTGGAGAGCTGTTGCTCCATTTTCTCTGTTATTTTGTTCTTTCACATGCAAAGCTCATTTTTGTCAAATGGTGCCAACTTATTTATATAAATTTTCACCATTTTCATTATTTATTTCTTTTCTGTATAACAGCTTTAAAAATAATGAAAGCTTTAATGTTCAAATAACCAAACTATTGGAGATCCCAGATGTCCATCGACAGATGAATGGATTAAAAAGGTGTGGTGTTTTTATACAATGGAATATTAAGCAGTCATGAAAAAAATTGAGATCTTGCCATTTGCAATGGCGTGGATGGAACTAGAGGTTGCTGAGGGGAGGGGGAAAAGGGATGCGGTAGCTGGGTGATGGATATTGGGGAGGGTATGTGTTGTGGTGAGCACTGTGTTGTGTAAGACTGATGAATCACAGACCTGTACCCCTGAAACAAATAATATATGTTAATAACAAAAAAGAAAGCTTTATAGAAAAAGCAGCTTTGAAGAAATAATAAACTTTTTTATTGGATATGATGAAAGTGACATAAGGTTTTTTGTTTTTGTGTGTGTGTTTTTTAATTAAAAAATTTTAAATTTAAATTCAACTAATTGAGATGTAATATATTTTTTAAAAAGATTTATTTATTTATTTATTTGACAGAGAGAGAGAGAGAGAGAGGGAACACAAGCAGGGGGAGTGGAAGAGGGCAGGCTTCCCACTGAGCAGTGAGCCCAGTGCTGGGCTTGATCCCAGGACCCTGGGATCATCACCTAAGGCAAAGGCAGACACTCAATGACTGAGCCACCCAGACTCCCCAAGACGTTATGTATTATTAGATTCAGAGGTAGACGTCAGTGATTCATCAGTTGTAAATAACATCCAGTTCTCATCCAGTGCCCATCACCCAGTTGCCCTGTCTCTCCACCCTCTCCCCTCCAGCAACCTTCAGTTTCATTCCTATAGTTAAGAGCCTCTTATGGTTTACCTCCCTCTCTGTTTTCATCTTGTTTTGTTTTTCCCTTTCTACCCTTATGATCCTCTGTTTTGTTTCTTAATTTCCACACATGAGTGAGATCATATGATAATTGTCTTTTTCTGGTTGACTTATTTTGCCTGGAATGATACCCTCTAGTTCTGTCCACATCATTGCAAATGGCAAGATTTCTTTCTTTCTTTTTTTTTTTTTTCTGATGACTGGGTAGTATTCCATTGTATATATATACACCACATCTTCTTTATCCATTCATCTGTTGATGGATATCTGGGCACTTTCCACAGTTTGGCTGTTGTGAATATTGCTGCTATAAACATTGGGATACAGGGTCATTACATTTGTATCTTTGGGGTAGATATTAGTAGTGAAATTGCTGGGTCCTGGGTAACTCTATTTACAGAGTGGCTAAACCAGCTTGCATTTCCACCAATCCCCAAAGAGGTTTCCCCTTTCTCTGCATCCTTGCCAACACCTGTCATTGCCTGACTTGTTAATTTAGCCACTCTGACAGGTGTGAGGTGGTATCTTATTCTGGTTTTAATTTGTATTTCCCTGAGGCCCAGTGATGTGGAACATTTTCTCCTGTGTCCCTTGGCCATTTGTAGGTCTTCTTTGGAGAAATGCCTGTTCCTGTCTTCTGCCCATTTCTTGACTGGATTATTTGTTCTTTGGGTGTTGAAACGATAAGTTCTTTATAGACTTTAGATACTAGCCCTTTATCTGATAAGCCATTTGCAAATATCTTCTCCCATTCTATGGTGGTCTTTTGGTTTTGTAGACTGTTTCCTTTGCTGTGAAAAAACATTTTATTTTGATGAAGTCCCAATAGCTCATTTTTTTTCTTTATTTCCCTTGCCTTTACAGACATGTCTAGCAAGAAGTTGCTGTGGCCAAAGTCCAGAGGTGGCTTCCCAGGCTCTCCTCTAGGATTTTGATGGAATCCTGTCTCACACTGAAGGCCTTCATCCATTTTGAATCTATTTTTGTGTGTGGTGTATGGAAATGGTCCAGTTTTATTCTTCTGCATGTGGCTGTCCTATTTCCCCAACACCACTTGTTGAAGAGACTGTCTTTTGTTCATTGGATCTTCTTTCCTGCTTTGTTGAAGATTAGATGACCACAGAGTTGGGGGTCCATTTCTGGGGTCTCTATTCTGTTCCATTGATTTGTGTGTTTGTTTTTTTGCCAGTACCATAATGTCTTGATGATGACAGCTTTGTAATAGATCTTGAAGTCTGGCATTGAGACGCTGCTAGTTTTGTTTTCTTTCACAACATTCCTTTGGCTATCTGGGGCCTTTTCTGTTTCCATACAAATTTTAGGATTATTTGTTCTAGCTCTGTGAAAAAAAGGGTGTTCTAGTAGGGATTGCGTGGAATGTATAGATTGCTCTAGGTAGCATAGATGTTTTAACATTTGTTCTTCCAGTCCATGAGCATGGAATGTTTTCCTTTCCTTTCCTTTTTAAAATTTTATTTTATTTATGACAGAGAGAGATAGCAAGAGAGGGAGCACATGCACAAGGGAGCTGGAGAGGGAGAAGCAGGCTCCCGGACGAACAGGGAGCCCAATGTGGGGTAGAATCCCAGGACCCTGGGATCATGATCTGAGCAGAAGGCAGAGGCTTAATGACTGAGCCACCCAGGCACCCCTGGAACGTTTCATTGTGTCATCCTCAATTAATTTCTTTCTTTCTTTCTTTTTTTTTTTTTTTAAGATTTTATCTATTTATGATAGAGAGAGATAATGAGAGAAGGAACACAAGCACAGGGAGGCTAGAGAAGATTTCAATATGAGATCCCTGAGCAGGGGTGCTAATATGGGGCTCGATCCCAGGAGCTAGGATCATGACCTCGGCTGAAGGCAGCAGTTTAATCACTGAGCCACCAAGGGGCCCCTTCCTCAATTTCTTTTATGAGTGTTATGTAGTTTTCTGAATACAGATACTTTGCTGCTTTGGTTAGGTTTATTCCTAGGTATCTTATGGTTTTTGGTGCAATTATAAATGGGATTGACTCCTTAATTTCTTTCTCTTCTGTCTCATTGTTAGTGTGTAGAAGTACAACTGATTTCTGTGCATTGATTTTATTCCTGCCACTTTAATGAATTCCTGTATGAGTTCTAGCAATTTTGGGGTGGAGTCTTTTGGGTCTTCCACAAAGAGTATCAACAACTTTAGGTTTTTAATATTATTTTAGCATTGGAATGTTAAAGTTGTAAGAAATACTTGTTTGTACAATGTCTCATAGATTAAGTATTTCGATACTGATAGGCATTGTTGAGCTTTTTATCCTAAGGACATTATGTTAGTTCATTGGGCTGCTATAACAGAATGCCATAGACCGTGTGGCTCATAAAGAATACAAATTTATTTCTCACAGTTCTAAATGCTTGGAAATCCAAGGGCAAGGCGCTAGCAGATTCGGTGTCTGTTGAGGACTTACTTCCTGGTTCATAAACAATTATCTTCTTACCATGTCCTCACATGGTGAAAGGGACAAGGAAGCCCTATGGGGTCTTTTTTTTTAATAAGGGCTCCATAATCCAGCCAACTCCCAGAGGCCCCACCTCCTAATACCAACATTGAGTTTAACATATGAGTTTGAGGGGGACAAATATTTTGTCTATAGCTTACACAAATATTGATTTTATGTGGTATTACTAATTTTGTTTAAGTAATCCTTTGGCACAGTTGCTATCACCAAATTATGGCATTTAGACCTTAAAATACCCACAAAGAATTATCTGTGTTTGGTACACTTTGTCTCATAACTACCAACTATAGTAGGAATTATTGTGTCCATTTTACAGGTGAGAGAACTAAGGTTCAGAGAAGCTAGTAAATTCTCAAAGGTCTCTGACTCAAATCAAAATTTAATGCAAGAGTGAGACTGAATTCATTTGAATTCAAACACTGTATTTCAAATCTCTTAAAAAGCCAAACAGCTATGTTTATTTCAACAGGTTTTCATGATAATAATTTCCAATGATTTCATTTAGATAGACTGTATGTAGTTGCTACCTACACAATTATAGGCTACTTCAGGGCGCCTAGATGTAGGAGATGCTCCCAGTATCTCAAAATTGAAAAGATACCAATTCTTTACAAAATAATATGTGAGGGGCATCTGGGTGGCTCAGTCAGTTAAGTGTCTGCCTTCAGCTCAGTCATGATCCGAGGGTCCTGGGATTGAGCACCACATAGGGCTCCCTGCTCAGCGGGGAGCCTGCTTCTCTCTCTCCCTCTGCTGCTCCCACTGCTTGTGTGCTCTCACTCTTTCTCTCTCTCTCTGTGTCAAATAAATAAAATCTTCAAAAATAATAATAGTAATATGTGAATATAATAGAATGCCATATAAAATCCTAGGACACATTCAGAACAGAAGGGCCTTAAAAAAAATTTCCTTGTTTTAAAGAATAAACATGAAGGGACGCCTGGGTGGCTCAGTTGGTTAAGCAGCTGCCTTCGGCTCAGGTCATGATCCCAGCGTTCTGGGATCGAGTCCCACATCGGGCTCCTTGCTCAGCGGGGAACCTGCTTCTCCCTCTGCCTCTGCCTGCCATTCTGTCTGCCTGTGCTTGCTCTCTCCCCCTCTCTCTCTCTGATAAATAAATAAAATCTTAAAAAAAAAAAAAGAATAAACATGAAGATCGAAAATCCAGAAATTTTCTGAAAAAGAATACAGAGATGAAACTTATTCTATCATATCTTAAAGTTTATTTAAAGTTTAAAAATGTGTAGTCTTGAGAAAGGAGCCAAAATAGACATATAAATCCCTGAAACAAAATAAATAAGTGGTTAATAATGACCGAGGAAAATCTTTGAATCAGTGGGGAAATGGTAAGCCCCTAGGCAATGATTATATCCACACACACAAGCTAACTTCCCATTACTAGCATATGTACGTCTTCACAGGCAAGAGGTGCCGGGAATTCATGCCCCTCCATCCCTCAACTGGTGGCAGACAGGATTTGATGGCGATATTCCCGGCTTGGGTAACTCTGAGATCTATGTTCCATTGTGTCTCCCAGAGTACCCCTGTGGCACTGAAGTTCAGTTGCCCACAGTAAGAACTTGCATGATAACATATTTATTATTGGTTACTCTATGCCAAACATTTATGTGTACCTTCCCTCCCACTCCCAAATGAATATGTTGAAACCTAATTCTTGAGGTGCCTGGGTAGCTCAGTCGGTTAAGCATCTGCCTTTGGCTCAGGTCATGATCCTGGAGTCCCACCATCAAATACAGTATTGGGGTCCCTGCTCAGTGGGGATTCTTCTATTTTTCCCTTTCCCTCTGCAGCTCCCCCGCCCCACTCGTATTCTCTCTCTCTCGCTTGCTCACTCTCACTCAAATAAATAAATACAATCTTAAAAGAAAAAATGCCCAGTGTAATGGTATTAGGAGGTGGGCCTTTGAAAAGTGCTTAGATCATGAGGATAGAGTCCTTGGAAATGGGATTACTGCACTTAATGAAAGACACCCCATAGAACTTACTAGCTCTTTCTGCCTTGTGAATAATGGCTAGAAGGTACCATCTAGAAACCCGAAAGGGGGCCCTCACCAGACCAAATTTGCCTGGGCCTTGATCTTAGTGCCTCCAGCACTATGAGGAATATATGTTTGTTGTTTATAAGCTACCCAGTATATGGTGTTTTGTTATAGCAGTCCGAACAGAATATGACATTGACTTTCTTCTCTTTCCTCCCTTACTTTTCTTCTCCACTAGTGAGGTTTTTTTTTTGCCTTTTTTTTTTTTTTTTATCACCTACAAATTAACTACTTTTACTTGAATCCTTGTCTCAAAGTTTCTGGGGTAACCCAAGCTAAGATACCACCTTACCTATTTGTTGTGGATATTGGAAGTAAACATTTTGGCCTAAAACATACACAAATCCAATCCCCGTCTGGGACCCCTTGTCTGGAATTTATATAAAGATGGCTTCTCACTTGCCTGGCCAGTAGTGTGTTCCTTATTTTTGCCTCCTTATGTCTATTTTATTTGACGGCACACTAGAATTCCCAATGTGCTGCTCTGACTCTTCCTTTTTTTTTTTTTTTTCCTGGCAATGCACTTGGGGCTGACTTTCTGGTTAGCCACTTTATCTACCTAATATCTTGACACTACATGTTATTATATGTAATATAATGTTACAAATAACATAACTATCAGTTATCTATTATTACATAACAAATTACTGCCAAATATTCTTTAGCTTATGACAATAAACATTTGTTATCTTACAGTTTATGTGGGTCAGAAATCTAGGTGTAGCATAGCTGTGTACCTCTGGCTCAATTGATACTCAAACAATCAGCTAGAAGTATGGTCTCATATGAACGTTTGACTAAAGGAGATTTGCTTCCAAATTCACTCATGTGGTTGTTGAAAAGCTTTGGTTCCCGGCTGTGTGGGTCTCTCCACAAGACTACTTCATGACATGGTGTATTAGTCTACCTAGCTACCATAACAAAATACCACAGACTGGGTGGCTTAAATGACAGACGTTTATTTTCTCGGTTATGGAGACTAGAATTCCATAATCAAGGTCCTGGCAATTTTAGTTTCATATGAGAGCTCTCCTGGTGTTTAGACAGTTGTCTTCTCACTGTATCTTTACATGGCCTTTATTCTGTGTATGTGTGAAGAAATAAAGAATTCTGATGTCTCCTTCTCTTCTTATAAGGACACCAACCCTTATGTCCTCACTTGAACCTAATTACCTCTCTAGAGGTCCCATCTCCAGATATCATCACATTGAGGGTTAGAGCTTTAACATGGATTTTGGGAGAGACACATTTCAGTCTATGACACATGGTATGGGAGAGAGTAAGAGAACTAGTGAGAAAAGCATCCCTAAGGGAAGCTTGAAGGTGACATCCCATCACTTCTACTGTGTTCTATGTCATAGAAGTTAATCCCTGAGTTTACCTCACACTCAAGAGGTGAAGATTAAACAAGGGTGTGAATTTAGTAGGCAAAGCTCATTAGGAGTATAGGGAAAAGCTCTCTGTGTCTTTCTTTTTATGATACTGAATATGTGGGTCTTTTTTTTCCCACACATCAGACAATTCTCTGTGACATCAGCTAGATGTTCTTCAGTTTAATTCGATTTAATTCTGACTTGCCAAAGTGCAGACCCCACAGGTTAAGGCCTCCTCCCACAAGACTGCCCTCAATTTCAAATGCCAATAGCAAAGTAGTAAGTTCCCAGGTTACTCACAACTTCTCTATAATTTGGTTACAAAAGAGGTTCCCACAGTACCCCCCTTGGAGTTGATCATTTGCCAGAACAACTCAGAACTCAGGGAAACACTTAACATTTACCAGTTTATTACATAATGAAGATACTATAAAGGAAACCCAGGAATAACCAGATGAAGGGATATACAAGGTGAGGTGTGGAAGGATTCTGAGTGCAGGAGTTTTGTCTCTGTGGAGTTGGGACGTGTCACTCTTTCCAGTGAGTAGATTTGTTGTTTCCCATCCAGGAAGTTCTTGGAACCCAGTACTTTAGGGATTTTTATGGAGCCATCATCATGTAAGCATGATCAATTAGACACTCTATTTCCAGTCTCTTCCCCTCTCCAGAGAATAGACAATGTGGGTGTAGTGGATATGTGGGGAACCTCCATGTTCTGCTACAAGGACCCATATCTCAGTAGGTTGCTGTGAGAATTAAATATGGTTATACACATATAGCATCCCAAATTTTATAATTTTCTGGAGTAAGCATTCATTGGGGATTTTACTAGTTATTAACAGGTTTGATTGTTAGAGGAAAGCATTCATTAGACAATGAGCTAGGGAGGAATATGGCCCTGAAGGGTTCCACTGGGTAGATTTAAGAAACGACATTAGAAGTTTGGCCATCATCTAAGAAAATATGTGGGTTCCTTGACCCAATTTATATCCAATCTGCTTTCCTACACTTCAGCAGACATTTAGCAATTCTGGTATCAAATTCAAGAAAAAAAATAAATAGTACTCTCAAAGGGGAGAATGAACCAGTTGTATTTGTATGCGTATGATGAGGAAAGAGAGGAGGCCGTATTCTAACTGAGGGTGTTATAAATCGAGAACTTGGGTGAGAAAGGTACACACAGATTAATTTATAGACTCCTGTCAGCAATGCTACTTTTAAAATAGCACTTCTATGCTCTCTGGCAAAGGAAAAGTGAAACAGCTGGAACTGCTCCAGGCTCAGGCTTGTAAAACCACCAGTAAGTGAATCCAATACACAGATGTACATTCCTACCTTGAACCACACCTCTTCCCCCACACTCTTCCACAAATCCAATACACCAACCCCCATGAAAATATTTAAAGCTGGTTTGCAAAATCCAGGCCTCAACCCACACTCATTACAGCCACAATCTCTTATCTCCTCTCCTTTGGCCATTTCCCAATACACAGACTCTCTTTCCCAGCTTTGCCTGCTTCACATGTCAGAGCAAAACTTGTCTTGGGCAGAGTTATTCATAAAAGATATTGAATAGGATGGAGCCTTCATCTGTATGTGGATCCATTCTTGAGCTTTCTATAGGAATGTGGTTCAACCAGCCAAGAATCCCTACAGCAGAGTCAGTTTTTCATTTGGTAAATGTTTTCAATTCTAATTTATTGCAAGTACTGTGCCAGGCACCAAGGACATAGCAGGGCACAAGCCTCAGACCTTTCCCTTAAGGGAAGTCTGGTACGGAGGCAAACAGATGGGCAGGAGTGCAGAGCATCATGGGAGCACACAGGAGGGGGAGGGGTGGGCTTGGCACACAAGGCTCCTTGAGGAGGGTGAATTGGAATTAGCAAAATGAAGGTGGCAAAGAGATGTGAAAGGAGTTGAGGGAAAACTATATGCAAAGTCATGGGAGTAAAATTCCAGAATAATTTGCCAACCAGGTGATTATAAGATACTAAAGAAGGCACTATATCCATCAGGTCCCAGATTCTTGGTCTACAAGCTGGCCATCAAGTTGTGGCAGCTGGAAAGAATTCTAGCAGTTTTGGCAAGACGCTGAGTCCAGGATGAGTTCTGTTGGGGCAGTAGGGTATGTTTGAAATTTGAATTTGAACGTCTTTGGGAATTATAAACTTTTTGTAGTTTGCCCCAAACCCTGCCCATTTTTAGTGTTGTAAACCAGTGGTTTATGTATTATATTCCATGTCTGACTTCTTTGTAATCCTGTTCCCCGGTCTGCGTTATTCCCTTAATTTTTAATATAAGGAGCTTGATTGCTAGGTAAATAGATCATTCATTTATTCTTTTATTCAACAAATATTTACTTTGGCTCAGGAAGGGGACTGGGTACACAGTGGTAATTTCAGCTTCGGTGGAGCTGATGGTCTGAAGAGGAGGACAAATAAGTAAATAAGCAAATGGGTATATAATATACAAATAATGACAAGTGCTTTGAGGGTAATGTGAGATGGTAATAAAAGCCTATTTTAGAATGGTTGGCTGGAGAGCCTCTCTGAGGGAGAACACTTAAGCAGAGACTAGAAGAAGCAAGTTTTTAGAAGAGTTTGGGGGAAACATGCTCCAGGTAGCAAAAGTGAAGCCAAATGCGAGTTGGGCTGCTGGTAACTTGCACAAGGGAGTTTTTGCTCACCAAACCATGAACCTTGGCACAGGGCAGTGTCTGTTCAGAAGAAGGGATATGCAAATTGCAGGATGGTGAGCAGAAACTCCATGAGAAGGCCCTAGCTGGGAAAGACCAAAGACCGATCTTTGAACACTGGAGAACAGATGTCCTTTTAAGGTAGAATGAATATTTGAGGGGTGTTGGGTGGGGAGGATGGAGTTGAGAGATAGCTCAAACTGCAAGTAGTATGGGAAATCCAGCAATGCTGGAGGAAGGCCGTTTGAGGAGATGAGAGTGACAGGGACACACTGGGGTGAGGGGGGACATCTCTGCCAGGAAGACCCAATATGACACGTCATCTGGTTTCCAGGCAGGTCCGTTCCCTGGGAAACAAAGATTTAGAAATACAAAGCAATGGAGGGAAGGAGGCAGGTAGAACAAGCCTAGCCTTAGGCCAGTGGAACCTGGTAACATTGGTTTCCAACACCATGGGAAAGAGGAGGAAAGTAGAGAGAAAAAGAGTTGGATTTAAGTAACAGTGCAGGGACTCAGTCACCAGAACTGGTGCCTAGGATCTGAGAAGAGTTAGGGCAACGCTTTTGGAACATAGGTTATTGGGATGCTGACCTTTAAATTCCTTTCTTACAAAACTTAACTTTGGGGAATACCCAGAGCAGAGCTTGGTTTGTAGGAAGTAATTGAACTACATCAGATTTGAAGACTAGATGGACCATGTGAAGATCCAGGCAAGTCATAACACGATCGACACATCTGGTGTCTTTAAGCAAAGCAGAGCCTAAATGCAGTTTGATGTGACTCAGTGCTCCAGTGGGGACCCTTAGTCATTTATTATTTTTTCATTTTTTCAGATGCATCAGGCATTTATTATCCACCACCTCACATCCTCATGACACTGCTGTCTCTAGGGTCATTGGCCACTTGTTTTCCCCAGCTGCTATGGCAACTAGCTTCATGTGGGCACAGCCCAACAGTGTCCTGCTTCCTGTCCCTGCTGTGCAGGACTTGCTTGCTGCTCTGGGCTTTCCCCAAAGCCTGGGAGGTGTGAGTTGCTGAACTGGCATCATGTTAAGCATGCAACCTGAGGTGTGGGGGAGTGAATGTCCTGTGAAGTGAACTTTGGTCAAAGTGAAATGGAAGCTAGTTGATAAATCCTTCCTTCTCCTGCTGAGACACCCAAGCTTACATGTCTCAGAAGATGATTGTGTGACATGGAATAATTGTTCTTGATTCCAAGTAGTGGCCAACTCTGTGGTCTTCCTTCTTGCCACGCTCCCGCCTTGCCTCTTTGCGCCTCATGGGTTGTACCTTTGATAAAGTAGCAGTACATACGCTTTTGCCTCAGGCTTTGCCAAGGTACAATCAGTTTCCAAACTGTTCTGGGGTCAGTGGCCTATAGGTCAGTAGCTGCACAGTCCAATGTTAGCTGAGAACCACACGTGGCTATAGAGCACTTGAAATGTGGCTGGTCCAAATTCAAATGCAATGTAAGTATAAAACACATATCAGATTTTAAAAATATACCAGAAAGATTTAAAAAATCTCATTAATAATTTTTAATATTTATTATATGAGGAAATGATATTTTTGATATATTGAGTTAATCAAAATGTACCATTAACATTAATTTCACTTAGTTCTTTTTAACATTTTGAAGTGTGGCTACAATATTTCCATCACATAGCACTTGTCTAGAGCTCATGGAATCCAACTCTCACCCATTTGAAAGTTTAGAACAATACCTGGCAGTTTTCCATCTTCTTTTGTACTTTTGGGACTTCTCTTGTTTTCTACAGTTTCTTTAAAACTTACAAATCAGGGATTCAGTCAATAAGTGATACTTCCAAACCAAGGGAGTATTTTTATAGGGGTCAAAAGAAGCAGTAGCCTGTATATTTTGTCTATGTGAATATTAAAATGGCCAACTGTATTTGTTAATGCATAATTCTGCAGGATGTTACATTTATAATTTAAACTATCAATGAACAAAGGCTTCTATTTGATGCCTTATCAGATATATTAGCATAAGTGCAATAGGTGTTGAAAAGGCTAGCAGTTTTATAAGCATTAATCTTTTGGTATATTTTATTATATGTATTTTCCAAACTATAATTGAGTATCATGAGTATAGTGCCTAAGGATTAACTTTTTTGCCTTTTTTTTTTTTTGTCCACTATTATCAATCACATGTTATGATTTGGCAGGTTAAATTAAATTTATTGCAGGATTTGGCCCTGCTCCTTTCTCTGGAATTTCCTTGTGGCTTTCTTGCCCAGGGAGGGTATTTTATCATCAAATTGTCTTATTAAGCTTTCATGCATATGACACCAGCTACGCACTAGTTACAGTGCCAGTCAAATAGCCTTGGATTCCACTCTGTTCTATACAAAGACAGGGTTCTGGCTTGAAGTCACATTCTTTCTCTTGAAATTTGGTTCTGGCTGGATTGAAACATTGTTAAAGAACAGTTTGGTGTGAAGTTGCTTGAGGGATAAGAGTTGAGTGAGTTCATACTTAAAAGGAATGTGACTTGAGTGGGAGGGAGAAAAGAGGGGTAAGGAGTCAGCTTCAAGCTGAGCAGGGAATGGAGGGAACAGGTTTTGAAGATTTAAAAGGAGCAGTGGTTTTAAAACAACACATCAATTTCACTTGCGGTTACACCCTACCTAAGTATAAGCTTTTTGGTTTTAGTTTTAAGTCAACATGATAGCAGACCATGTTCCTTTTATTTTTGGTGATCAATTTCTTGTTAAAAAAAGTCCAGGAACCCTACTATTCAAGATATTGAAATATCGAATTTGAATGTTGAATTTATTCCAACATGATTCTAAAGATGACCTACAGTATTCTCCTAGCAGACGTGGTATTTGAGTTGATCCTGACAGCCAGATTTGGAAATGAATTTCACATGCTGAAAATTTATTAATTTCATTTTCTAACCTCTAAATTGTTTTCATTGAAATTTTGTTTCTTTTCCTTCCAAATACAAGAAACTAAGTGTAGGGAACTGATTCTATCGAAAGCTTTATTTTGATAAGAGAGGAATTAACGAAAAGTTGATTAAAGATATGCTCATAACTGAATCGCTAAATTAGTATTAACTTCATTCAAAAGCACAAAGGAGCAGAGCCCTGGGACAATCCCAGTAAATCAGGAATCAGGAATTTCAAAGTAAAGTTCCTCACCTGTTTTGCAGTATTCCAGGGAGGTTAGAATTACAGGCAGTAGAGGAATAGAAAGGTAAAGATTATGTCGCATTCACAGCCCATAAGGATCTTGCCCTACCGTGGAGAAGTTCACCTGCAAAGCAGACTTAAGCCCATAACACAGTCTTCTCCAGTCTGGTTTTGTTATGTTAAATAAACATCTTGCAAACATTATCATTAACAGCTTTCACCGTTCACAAGATTAAGGTTACTCTGTTAACATTTTATGACCCAGAGAGGTAGGTTATCGTAGACAGAAAATATGAAAAAAAGTGAACTATACCTTAGATTTCTTTTTGGGTCAACCAACTTAAAGTATAATATAAATAGTAAACATCATCATGGTAGTTGCTTTTGAAATGAAAAAGACTGAAAAAGGTGGTATTTATAATGAAAAAGGTGATATTTATGCTGAAATTGGAAGAGAGGACTTGGCTGACCTGAGATTGGTAAACAGTGGGAAGGCTGTGGTTTTGGTGTGTGGCCAGCAGGGCTGTATTTTAACCATTGCTATCCTCCAATCCCAAATAGAGCTCTGATACATAGTAAGCCCTTGCAAATGTAGACCGAACAAAGGATGGGAAGCCAGGGGTCATCAGTGGCATTGCCAACTCAGCAGGCCAAGTGCTACATGTGAGCCAGGAATTGGACCAGGGGTAGGTAAGCCGAGGAGGTTTTGGGAGAGAGTAGTACAGGGAGATGTTGCTGAGGTTTTCTGGTGCGTTCTTACCTTCAGGATTGGATGTGAGCTTTTCTTTGAAATAAGATTTATTTATTTATTTGAGAGAGAGAGAGAGAGCTGTGGGGGGAGTGGCAGAGGAAGAGGGAGAGAATCTTGAAGCAGACTCTGCACTGAATGTGGAATCTGACATGGAACTCTCTCCCAGGACACTGAGGTCATGACCTGAGCTGAAACCAAGAGTCAGACACTTAACTGAATCACCCAGGTGGCACATGTGTACTTTTCTGAGAGGCATATTAGAGGTGCTCAGCAGGAGAGGTCCACCTGGATATAGTTCTGACAGAACCAAGCAGAGTAAGAAAAGTAAGTTGAATCATAGATGTGTTCATGTGAAGTGGAAACACATTTTTGAGGACTGTGAAAGGAACCTGAGAAGAATTAAGTATAAGGCTATTGAAAACACTGAAAAAAAAAAAAAAAAGCTGAGTTCATTTATAAAGAACACATTTAATACTGGTTTTTAAAAAGAAAGAAAGATGCCTGAGTGGCTGTTTGTTAAGTGTTTGTGTTCTTCTCAGGTCATGATCCCAGGGTCCACTGGACTCCCAGATCAGTGGGGGGGATTCTGTTTCTCTCTTTCCTTCAGCTCTCCATGCCCCCCTCCCAGCTTATGTGTTTTCTCTCTCTCCCTTGTGTGTGCACACTCTGAAATTTAAAAAAAAAAAAAAAAGAAAGAATAAGCTAATAATTGTATTTGAAGTATGTGTAGCATTTTCCTTTTAAACACAACATGATTTTTGGGCTATCACTTAGTATAAGTTGTTATTGATGAAGGTGTGGTGGGAGGGCCAAGAAGAGGGAACTAAGTGAGCATCTTGTGTGCCAGGTCTTATGATAAGGGATTTGCACATGTCAACCCCTGTGACCCTCACCATATATTAATAACACTTAAAAAGTTGATGGTGCCTCCTAGAGAACATGCAAAGCTCCATTCCCCCCTTGTAATGATTCTATATATAATACACAAGTACACATGTAAGTTTCAAACACCAAAGGAGGATTATATGATAAATTATTGTCACTCCTTATGCTTTCCATAATCTCACTTTCTTTTATGTATGTAATTGCCATTAACGATTTGATTAATGGCCCCAACAAATTTTTATTTATTCACACATATGTATCTGACTTTTTAAAATATGATGGTAATTGTAGAGGAGTACAATTCATTGGAACATAAATACGAAATGATTTAATTTTTAAAAAATGACTCCCCCCCCCAACTATGTATGTTTTAAACTTCTCTGTCTTGTTGGGTGGTATGTAGGTTCCTTAATGAAATTTCAGTCCCCTTCCATAACTTTCCTGTTACTTTCAGCTATTAGAATGATTTCCTTTAAATATTTATGATTCTCTATTTTTTAAGACTTCAGCCTTAAATGCAATTTAGAGGGAATTTCCTTCCCTGACACCAGTGAGGGCCAAATCTGTGTGGGCTCCAACTGCTCTATCTGTATGGGAGTCAGGGTAGGAAACTTGCCTGCAGCCTTTTCTTGATTGGCCCTATCTGCTATTCTACTACTTATGAGCTTGATGAAGGCAGTAGAAGTATCAGTATGCTCCTTGCAAAAGAGGCTTCCTTCCATCCAGCCTTCATGGGCATCAGTAGTCCTTTGTCATATTTAGATACCTATTCCAGCCAAGGATGGCGTCCTTTCTCATTCTTTAATAGGGCACACCTCTCTCCCCATGCAACACCCAGCTATTGTGGTTCTAAGAAGAGTTCTTCCAGTCTCAACTGCTTTGTTGAATCTCTCTCTAAGGCTGGTAGACACATGTGGGATCCCTTCTTCCATCTCGGTCAGAAATCAAGAACATGATGGGGATGGGGGCAGTTCTGACTTTCTTTCTACCTGGTACCTCCAGTCGCTGGCCACTTGCAATCTTTCTCCAGTTCTCTCTTATGCAGGGAGACCATTAGATCTGCTGGTCCTATGTGGGGAGCACAGAGCAGATCATTAGATCTGCTGGCCAACCAGACATGCAGATGAGGAACAAGGTACCAAACTCTTCTTGCAGTCTCTCCCAGTCTTTATGGGAAATTCTGTTGAAGCCTCACTAGAGATTGTCTACATTTTCCTAGGGGAGAGGAAGCAATATTCTCTCTCTCTCTCTCTCTCTCTCTCTCAAGGGAGTTGTGGGAATAGACTCTTTTTATGAATTGCTATTGAGGGCCTGGCAACTTCCTCCCCTCTCAGTTCTCTTTTTATGTGGACTGGAGGAAGGTCATGTGGTGGTGGGTGGTAGTAGGACTTGTACATTTTTGTTTCTTTAAGGTCTGTGGGAAGGAGGGTGACCCCAGTTTTGACTGCGTTGTGCACATAAAACATGAAATGCTTAGTACCTTCTATTTTCAGTCCTGACCCTTAGGTGAAACTTTGCACCGTGAGAAAAATCCAAGTTGACATCTTGTTTCATATCCTTATGCACTAAGAATTTGCTCCCTGTGCTGTTTGTTCTCTATTTGTCCCTCTGCCCGAGATCTGTTCTCCACCTTTATCTGCCCTGCAGTGGGCCCTGGAAAGCTGACTTCTATGAATTACATTACTTTGGCTCCCTTGTTCTCTTGCTTCTGGTTGGTTCTGACTAAAAGAGACACTGGAAGGAGATTGGAGAGTGGTATAGAAGGAAGTTGGGATATTTATAACCTTGACCCTCTCTCCTGACCCAAGTTCCTCTGTGGCTGAAGCACCTGCCTAGCCACCGTTCTTGCTTCTTTAGCTCAAGACTGGTAGAGCTTCCCACTGTTGCTAGTACCAAGCTGCATTACCATCCCGTGTTGCTTCCCTTAACTGTTTCTGTCCCTTTAACCCTGTCCACACCTCTGAAAAGAGCCCCTTCTTAAAATAATTTTTGTTAAATCCTTTGAGTGGGGCACCTGTTTCGTGTCATGACCATGACAATCCCCTTTTCCATTAGCAGAATATTCTGAAGGCTACTATGTCTTTAGAAATATATTTATTCAAATTTTAAAAAGTGGCCGTATAACCTAATCACAAGGAAACATCAGCCATATTCAAATTGAGGGACATTTTACGAAGTAATTGACTTGTTCTCTTTAAAAATGTCAAAGTTATAAAAGACAAAGGAAGATGAAGGGACTATTGCAGACTAAAGGAGACTAAAGGTACTTGGCAAGTAAATGCAATACCTGGTTGGGATAAAATGTTGACATTTGGGGAGTTCATTCTACTGTTTTTACTTTTCTGTGAGTCTGAAATTATTTCAAGATGAAATGAGCGTGCAGTGTACATGACCTCTACCTTGCTGTGGGTCGTTTATATAGGTTTTCCCCCATTTTTCTCCAGGACAAGCAGTCCTGCAGTGAGCACCCTTGTACACTTATCTCTCTGTACGTGTGCCAATATTTCCGTTAAACAGAGTTAAGAAATAGAGCTATTGAAGCAAAGGTCATACACATCATACGTTTTGGCAGATTTTGCCAAGTTGCGAAGACTATTTAGAAAATACCTACAATCTGTTTTATATTATAGCAAAATTATGAGAAAGCTTTTATTAAAAAGTTAGATTGTAACCTATACAAATCAGTCTTTCAAACTGATCAAATTTGAGTCACTAGAGTTAAGTTATTTGTACATGCATGAGCTCCTCTCGCCCCCACCCTTTGGCCTGTTACATTGTTTTTAAAAAAAGATTATTTATTTATTTATTTATTTGAGAGAAAGGGTGAGTGAGAGAGAGAATACATGAGCAGGGGCAGAGGGAGAAGCTGACTCCGTGCTGAGTTGGGGGCCTGATGTGGGTCTTGATCCCAGGACCATGGGATCATAACTTGAAGGGAAGGCAGACATTTAACTGATTGAATCACCCAGGCACACTTGGTCTGTCACATTTTTTAATGCTCTGTTGTTTGCATCCCTCCTTTGCCCTGGAGCTTGTGACTCATCTTTTAGTCTGCCTTTCTCAATTCCATTTACTTAGGAGGGTAAAGGAGTTAAAGTACTACTTTCAGAAATGAATCATACTTGATTTTTGTATTAAGAATGACATTGCTTCTTTCCATGAACGTATATAACCAAGTATTCACAGTTAAAATCCTTTGAAAGATCACCAAGTGACTTAATATCAAGGATGGATTCAGAAATGTTATAACATTGTATGTGCTATGGTGAGCGTTGTGAATTGTGTAAGACTGATGAATCACAGACCTGTTTCCCTAAAACAAATAATACATTATATGTTAATAAAAAAAGAAAGCAAGAATATTTCTATTAAAATTAAAAAAATAGACTTCAGAGAAAAGAAAATCACCAGGCAGAAAAGGGAAGTAATATAATGATAAAACAATAAATCCTTCAAGAAGACATAGAAATCCCAAGTATGTATACACTGAACAACAGACCTGCCTACTACGTGAAGCAAAAACTAATAAAATTTACAGAAATAGAAAAAAATTGCTATACAGTTTAAAGAATTCATTTACACAATTGTTCTTTGGATATGGTCACAACGTGTTAAAGCTGGAAAGAAAGTTATAGACCATTTGGTCCACGCTCTTCTTTTGGTGATGTGGAAACTGTGAAATACAGAATTTGTTATAGTGCCTGAATTCACAGTCCTGATAACTGGCAAAACAAGCTAAGCACTCCTGTTCTGACCTTTCTGCTTCCTACCTAAACTATCCTAAGTAAGGGTCTACAGGCTATGCTATGGAACAGATCATGCTATTAGCCAAGTTACAAGACTGGAGATGATTCAGGCAAGGATGCCTGGGAAAAAAAATTATTTCAAGTACATAATGAAGAAAAATTTGCATAATGTGATCAGTATAAATGATTTACTGGAATATTACTGGTAAGGTGGGTACTTCTGTTTTGACTGCTGGGAACTGCATCAAAAGGTACAGTAATTATTGTATTAAAATATATTAATACCTTAGGCTCAAAGAGTTTTGCACAAGTGATAATTCTAGCATGCTTCATACACAATGTAAAATATGACTTAACATGTATCCCCTGCTTTTTGAAAGTTTGTGTTACTCCACTTCGCTTTTACAGAAGCCTTACATTAAAATGGTGAGAGGTTTTGCTGTTTTGCTTTTGTTTTTTGGTAAAGCAAAAATCCTCTTTGGATTTTCTTTCCATTAGAGAAACAGCTACTAATGTAAGCCTTTCCTTTTTTTTTTTTAATTTAAATTCAATTAGTCAATGTATAGTACATCATTAGTTTTTGATATAATGTAAGTCTTTCCTAAGAGCAGAATGGACTAACATGAACTTTCAGAAAGCAGGGGATACTTTTCCTTTTATGCCATTTTTGTTTATGAAAGATTTTATAGGATGCTCTACTTTTGGGTAGTGGGAGAAACCCATATCTGAAAATGATTAGATTTCCTAGATAATCTGTGAAGCTGATATTGGATGATTTAATCCTAATTCTCTTTACAGGGGCATAATTCATACAAAGATCACATAATTTGGCTTTTGTAATTGAAATGAACAATTCTCTGAGTGTTTATCTATAACAAGGAAAGACAACATATAATACCAGTGTGAGCACTAACCCATCTCACCCCTGCTGAGTCATTTACTTTTGCTTTGGAAACGTATTTTTAAAATTTGGTTGTGTGCTTCATTCTGAAACTCAGGAAGTTTCATATAGAATCCTCAAGTTGCCACTAGATCATGTCTGTACCTTCTTCATAACTCTGGTGCGATCACTAACGGAACATACTGGGATCTGAAAAACTTAAATTGGTACATGAAAATTTCATAGCACGTGGGGCTAACTTTTAGTAGGTCTGATTATCAAGAGAAAGAAGATGGCTGGCTAGGGAAATGACAGTTTCTATTCCAAAGAACCCTAAGATTTAGGCTTGATTTGGATTGATGTAGCTATCCAAAGGGATCCATCTGGTCAGTGGGTGGAAGCAACAGGCATTTCAGTCAATGATGATTCCTAATTTGGGTGGCTCCAAGTCTTCAGCTAGTAGTTGTGGGTTAAAGAGAGTTGATAATGGCTGGGCAGATGGTCAGGTCCCAACCTAAGTGGCTCTCAGTCCTGACACATTCAATTTCCTCTATTTAAAAGAAATATTGGGGTACCTGGGTGGCCCAGTGGGTTGGCCTCTGCCTTTGGCTCAGGTCATGATCTCAGGGTCCTGGGATCGAACCCCATATTGGACTCTCTGCTCAGTGGGGAGCCTGCTTCCCCCTCTCTCTCTGCCTGCCTTTCTGCCTACTTGTGATCTATCTGTCAAATAAATAAATAAAATCTTAAAAAAATAAAACAAATATTTTGTTATACCCCTTACTTAACATAAAATAGTCTACAAATGTACTTTAAAAAAAAAGAATTGACAAATATTACCTTAGTTTCAGGTGTACAACATAGTGATTCAGTAGCTCAATATGTTATGCTGTCACCACAAATGTAGCTCCCATCTGTCACCACACAATGTTATTACAATACCATTGACTATATTCCCCATGCTGTACCTCTCATCCCTCTGATTTACTCATCCCATAATGGGAGACCTGTACCTCCCACTTCCCTTCACCCATTTTGTCCATACCCTGACCGTCTTCCTGTTGGCAACCACCTGTTTGTTCTCTGTATTTATGGGTGTATTTTAGTTTTCATACAAACATAATTTAAAAAATCTGTATGCACTAATTATAAAATAGAAAAGAAATTTAAAAGTAACTAATAACATTTATCTTAATGTATAATGCTTGTGCACAACCACGTTGGAACTGTGCTTCCCAAAATACACCAGAACAGCACTTCCCAAACTTGACTGTGCATACAAATCCCCTAGGATCTTGTTAAAAAGAAGATTCTTGTTCATTATATGTTGGGTGGGCTCTGAGATTCCTTATTTCTTACAAGCTTCCTGGTGATGTCCATGCTGTTGGTACATGGAACACATTTTGTTCCTAGAAAACATAATGAAGACTTTTGCACTGGGAAAGGGAAAGCTACAAATGTAATCTGACAGAGGTGCATTGAATTAGTTTTTGAATTGTGGGGCATAGTGTTGCCATTATTAATGTGATTCTTTGGGAAATTCATGATCAATTTTTGGCAAAATTCAGATCAAAACAAAGCCAGCTTTTCCCTTGATCTGCACAGTAGCTGCATTCTTGCAAAAATATTTTGTATATCTGTGTGAAACAAAGTTCAATCCTAGGCTCAGGTAATTGTAGACAAATTTTTCACCTACAGGAATGCCCGGTGGGATACCTGAAGTTTTTGTGGAATGTGGGACCACCCTTTGTATAGAGAACTATCCCATGGATTGCTGGACAGTTAGTATCCTTGACTCCTGACCACTAAATATCAATAGCACACCCAATCATTGTGACAACCGAAAATTGTTCCCCAAATACTCTGGAGCACAGAAGATCTACACAGTATGAATCAAGACAGAGTTCTAGCCAGGGTCTGCTCATTAGTAACTGTGGTAGAAACCCATTGCAGGGGTTCGGCAAACACATCAAAGATTAGGGAGTGCAGTGCTTGGAGACTGGGAAGACCAGACTCACTCTGATGTGCGTGATCCTTTTGCATGTGATAGAAATACTACAAACTCTTCTGGGGAAGGGATGGGCTGGAATAGAGCATGCCTCTCAAATGTTAATGCATCTACAAATCACTCTAGGATCTTGTTGAAATGCAGGGGGCGATGCAGCAGGTCTGGGGTGTGCCCTGAGGTTCTACATTTCCAGCAAGTTATTAGGTATGGCTCTGGCTCCACAAGCTCTGAGTAGCAAGAGACAGAATACCTAACTTGGTGGGCTGTAGGTTGAAAACATCAGGCCCTGGAGCTGAGACTTGGGCAGTCAGAAGTGAACAATGATCATCCCATCTTTCTTTCCACTCTGTAAGGATGATTTTTTCCCTCATTTTTAAATTCTCAGATTAATGAATATCAGCATACTAAGGCGGAGCTAGCTTGTCTGCAGGATTACTGATTCTTATCTTCTTTAAAATGGGGAAGCTCTGGATCACATTTTGTCTAAAGGTCATTTTAGGTCTTAAAGGTACAGAGTGAATGCTACAGAGATGTTATTTATGTCATCAAAGGATTTAATTAGGCATAATCTGACATACTGTTAATGGATAATTGAAAGCCAAATTTTCCAAAGATAACATCCAGTTCAAATAATTAGTTACTGATGATTGAGAACTTTCTCTAAAACTACTGTGGGAAATTTTGTCATTTGGTTCTAGACTCAAAAAGACAGACACACAATACACATGTTATAAATCTCTACTCTTGTGGCCAGAGTTTTGCAAGCAGGTACTTAAGGCATGAAATTTAAGGAGGCACCTGCTCTTTGGGGTTGCACAAGTACATGGTTGGCACACGAGAGTGATTGCCTCCTTAAATTTTGTACTCCCCCTCCGCTACCTTGCCCTAATTCTGACCCTGCCACTAACCATGACAGACATTGCTAGGGATAATGCCCATGTTAAAGATTGCATGATGGATGTACCATTTACCTGGATGAAGATTTCTTCCATGTATCTTTAGTTGATTACCTGTTCTCTGGACACTGTTCTTACTCATAAGATTTTTAGCTTGTCACAATAAACCCTATAGAAAGTCATACTAGATCTTTTCTTGAAGACATGTATAGAGAAAAATCTCAATAATTTTCTAAACAGATTTCCTTCTATCTAACATTTCTTCTTGGTCCTCTTATAAATATAATATTATTTTACCAAAGAATTACATGATTTGTGTATTTATTATTTTGAAAGCTTAATTATGGTTGAGAATATCTGCATTTAGTGAATAAAAATGGGCAAAACAAGCCAAAACAGAAAACAAAAGTAAAAACTACAAATATCCCTTTCCTCATATGACTTGTAGTTATGATTAAGTCATGAAAAATTTGTTATTTGTGTAAGAGAATCAGATCCCAAAGGCCAAAACCAACACTTGAAATGCTTCTGCTGGAAAAGCCAACCTAGAGCTAGGCTTTAATTGCTTTGTTTCAGACCTGCTATACCAATATCTCTGACTGAAGAGTAGACATTTGGAATATATAAAACTGCAAGGAAATGCTGGTACTCAGGCAGAATGAAGAACTAGAGCCCTAAAAAATATGTTTATTTTCAGGGTGTCAGAAAATGCTCACATTGTGAAAACACAGTTTATTTCACTATATGTTGACCTAAAGATGTGTTACCAATTTTTAAACATTTTTATTTAATGTATGAAAAAATGATATTACAACTGCAATAATGAAAATGAGGAAGTGGTGATGCAACATGGAGGCTTAAGTGGGTAGAAGAAGAATAAATGAAACAAGATGGGATTGGGAGGGAGACAAACCATAAGTGACTCTTAATCTCACAAAACAAACTGAGGGTTGCCGGGGGGAGGGGGTTTGGGAGAAGGGGGTGGGATTATGGACATTGGGGAGGGTATGTGATTTGGTGAGTGCTGTGAAGTGTGTAAACCTGGTGATTCACAGACCTGTACCCCTGGGGATAAAAATATATGTTTATAAAAAATAAAAAATTAAAAAAAAAAAGAAAATAAACAAATTCTACCATCCTTATAAATAACTCACTTGTTTTCATTTTTTCTTTCCCTAGCTTACTCTGACCTCAGGCTTCATGGGTATGTGGATTTTGCAGTGGTGGAAGGTCCCATACTCAAAAAGGCCCCACAAATTATGTAGTTGGTCATGTCTATTTATGTGTATATATCTGCATATAATTTTACATAGTTTGGAGTCCAGTGATGATTTGAAGTTGTGCTCCTTTTATTTTTTTTAACCAAATTACATCATAAGTATTTTTTTCATGGCACTTTGTGCTGTTTCACCATCTGCCTGGTGATTAGTTTTAAAGTATATAATATTCAATTAATCTTATCTATAATTAACTAACATTCTCATACCTTAGCTTAATTTCCCCCATATTAAACTCCTTCTTTTTTTTCACTAATATATATTCTATAGCAATGACAACTTTGTGCATTTAGCTTTAGCCTTCGAAAAAGTTTACTCAGGATACATTCCCAGGATGGGAATCACTGGGCTGTGCTGACCATACTTCTTGGTTTGCCTAGGACAAAGATAGTTTATGCCTGGTATATTTACTAATAGTGCCCCTTTTGATATCAGAAGTGCTCCCATTTGGGCTATAAGTTTTACAATTCTTGCCTATGACTGGTATTACAACTACTGAGTACTTTTAGAAGGGACAACGATAAAATCAAATGATCAACAATAAGATATTATAACACAAATAACATTGAGAATAACCACTTTAGAAAATAAAACACAGGAAAACCCCCCAGCTTCTTTAGAAAAGATGCTCAAACTAAATTGAAATTCTAAATCACATGCTAATTGAGAAGGATGGAATTAAATGACCAGTAATATTTTGGGTTATTTGTAATTGTTAGCATATATATGGTTGTTAATGCCCCATGGTGGTGGGAGGTACACTTACAAATCAAGATGCTAACTTTATTATTTTAATTTCTAAAATTTATTTTATGTTAACTTTATTTTTAAAGACCACAGATAATTCAGGTATTGCATTAAAATTTCTTTAATCCTGGCATGACCAGTTTAAAATTTGTGATAATTCAGAAAGGATTTTAACTGTAGTTTCTCTTTGTCAAGAAAAAAAGGGCATCGTTAAGTAAGGAATAATGTAGAGAGAGAGGTATTTATTCACTTTGTAGAATAAAGAACTTCAGTAATTGTACTTACCTAGACAAAGTGAAATGACTCTGTAAGCTGAGTCTCATTGCTGCTTGGACTGATGCCCTAATTTACCAATTCAAATAATTCTTAACTATTCATTAAAGTGAGCTCTTCTTCCAAATGTGGTTGGTATGTCTAGCTCCAGTTATTATATGAACATGGCCATGGCAAAGCCTCATTTCCTCTAAAGTAGTACATCATTACATTACTTCTCCCCATTTCAGACAGGCTTGCCCCTTGAGTTTGTTCTAAATTTATGGTATTTTGCTTTTTTCCTTTGAAGCTAGAGGCTATATTTTCAGGATAAATGCAAAAACTCAACTGCTTCTAAGACCGTGTTTGGATATGACCTTTATGAAACAAAGTGTAGTCCAGGATTTACAGGGCATGAAGATTCTGACAGAATGTTTCCTTTTTCAGGAAGGAAAGGACAACTGAAGGTCAGGGGCACAGTCCTGGATATGAAGGTAGGGCTGCTGGGGAGATCAGGGAGTCTGTTCATGGAAGATTAAGGAGTTTTGAAGGTTCTGTTGAGTCTGAAATAGCATCACTTTAATCTTGTCTTCAATACCTATCAACTCCATGACCAAGGATAAGTCAGTCATTCTCTGAGACTTAGTTTCCTTGTCTGTATATTACTGAACAGATTTCTCCCACAGTAACTGCGTGGTGAGTTTTGTTCCTAAAAGTGGAAGAATAGACAAGGATGCCTGAGAGGACAGGTAGGGAAAAATCATGAAAGTTGGGAGTTTTGGGAGATTCTTCTCAAGCAGAACAGATCCCCAAGCTTGAGGAAAGGAGGTAGGAGAACTTTGGGCAGGCTTAGCCATCTTGATTAGCTGGATCAGAGTGCATGATTACCCATTTATGCCCTTGCCAGGAGACAGGCATCTTTTAGGGCAATGCTGGCTTCGTAGGGTGTGGTCTGGAGATGACCAGAGTGGAGCAGTGGCCAGAGGCAGTATACCCATTGCAAGGGCAGAAACCTGGATGGTAGGGGCAATAGTGACTTTAAGGAGAAGATACAGTTGTGCAAGAAAGTAATTTTGCATCTGGATATCTGTCCTAAACTTTTAGTTTTGGATTCAGGGACCTCTAAAAAGCCCCTTGCATGTCTAGAATCATGCATTATTCTCTCCTTTATTTATTGAGAGCTGACCAAGTGCTCAGCACTGGGGATAAAGGGGAACGAGATATGATCTCTATTCCCAGGACTCTCATGGTTTAAGGTGGAGACATTCATTATAGTTTAATGAATATATCAAGGCTTATTTATGAACCTTCCTGGATAAGTTGACTTTGTGCTGGAAGTGAAAATCCTGCCTTTCCTTCCAGGAAGCAAGCCTTAGATGTTGTCTTTGTCTGGTGCCCCAATGTCTGGGTCTGGTGGTGATTCAGCTTTGTAAATCTAACTCTCACCCTAGGGGATCAATCTGCCAAACTGGTTCTGTACCATCTGTGTTGTCTGGTTTCTCTGCTGGGTTTTTTTTCTTGGGGAGGGGACTAAAGACACTCTTGCAATGTCTTGAACCCTCTTGGTCACTTTCCCATAGAACAGCTTTGGGTTCCTTTTCCTTGACGCCAGCCCCCTACATCAGTTGGTAGATTGAGGACCTAGTTCTTCATCCTGGTGCCTGTCACTAGTGCTATTTCCTAGGAGCACTAAGCCAGGACCTACTCCCATTAACTGTATTGTCTCATCAACCCCCACATCCCTCTCCCTTTTTCTATTTTGTTTATCGTGGATTGACTGCCTCTAGCCATTGACACCTACCTGAAGATAGGTGAAAATAGTTAAAATGAAGTCAGGCAGCTAGTAAATGGAAATACAAAGAATTCAAACCCAGGCAATCTGATGCCAGAGTCCATGCTCATAACCACCACATTGCTATCTCTCATCATTGTATAGGCACTCCTCCATTGTATCTACTATCCAGTACTGCTTCTCTTGAGAAAATTCAATTCAGAGTCCATAGTACTCTAGCTTTGTGTGCAATCTGGTTTTCTCCTTCCCTCCCTTCCTCCCTTCTTTTTTTCATCCTTCCTTTCTCTGGAAGGTTTTTGGATCTTAAATTTATAGCTAGTGTGCTCCTTTCATGTGTCTTGATGTAGGTCTTTTTCTCTTTTCCTTTATACTTTTGGTCAGCAAATACTTTCAATTTTTTAATTCTAGAGAAATTTCCTGATTCATTTATTTGACAGATTTTCCTGTTTATCCATTCTCTCTTTATGAAAAACAAAATCCTAGATATTTGACTGATCTGAGCCTCAATGGACTTCTGAACTGATCCTCTATGTTAACATTTTTCTTTCATATTTTTCATCTTTGAATTCTATTCTTTGGGGGAGTTTCCTCAATTCTACTTTCCGATTTTTCTACTGAGTTTTAAATTTTGGCAATCATATTTAAATTTCAAAGAATGTTATTTATATCATTCTGTATGTTTTTTCTTTTAAAGATTTTATTAATTTATTTGAGAGAAAAAGCAGAAACACGGGGGGAGAAGCAGAGGGAGAGAGAGAAGCAGATTCCCTGCTGAGTAAGGGGCCTGACTCAGGGCTCCATCCCAGTACCTCTGGGATCATGACCTGAACTGAAGGCAGGCACTCAACCTCCTGAGCCACCCACCCACCCCTATATCATTCTGTGTTTTAAAAAAATAGATTCAATATTTTGTTTATTTTCTCCAATCTCTCAAGTCTCCAGTTAGAGAATTTTGACATTCTCTTTTATTTCTAACACTGTTCTTTCCATTCTTGTTTTTGTTTTTGTTTTGGGGTTATTTTGTTTAAAGGAGAAAGCTGATCCCTGTGTGAAACATTCTTTTTTATTTATTTTTTTTTTTTGAGATTTTAAAATTTAAATTCAGTTAATTAACATATAATGTATTATTAATTTCAGAGGTGGAGGTCAGTGATTCATCAGTCTGATATAATACCCAGTGCTCATTATATCAGGTGCCCTCCTGAACATTTATCACCCAGTTATCCTGTCCCCCCTCCCTCTTCCCCTCTAGCAATCCTGTTTGTTTACTATGATTAAGAATCTCTTATGGCTTGTCTCCCTCTCCAGTGTTGTCTTATTTTATTTTTTCCTCTCTTTCCCTATGATTCTCCGTTTTGTTTCTTAAATTCCACATATGAGTGAGATCATATGATAATTGTCTTTCTCTGATTGACTTATTTTACTTAGCATAATACTCTCTGGTTTCAACCACATCATTGCAAATAGAAGATTTCATTTTTTTTTTATGACTGAGTAGTAATTCATTGTATATATATATACACCATACACCACATCTTCTTTATCCATTCATCTTTCGATAGCATCTGGGTTCTTTCCACAGTTTGGCTATTGTGGACATTGTTGCTATAAACATTGGGGGGCAAGTGCCCCTTTGGATCACTACATTTGTATCTTTGGAGTAAATACCTAGTAGTGCATGGGTCCTGGGGTAACTATTATCAACTTTTTGAGGAACCTCCATACAGTTTTCCAAAGTGGCTGCACCAGCTTGCAACCCACCAACAGTGTAAGAGGGTTCCCCTTTCTCCGCATCCTCATCAACATCTGTCATTGCCTGAATTGTTAATTTTAGCCGTTCTGACTGGTGTGAGGTGGTATTTCATTGTGGTTTTGATTTGCATTTCCCTGATGCTGAGTGATATGGAACATTTTTTCGTGTGTCTGTTGACCATTTGGATTCTTCTTTGCAGAAATGTCTGTTTCTGTCTTCTGCCCATTTCTTGACTGGATTATTTGTTCTTTGAGTGTTGAGTCTGGTAAGTTCTTTATAGACTTTGGATATTAGCCCTTTGTCTGATAAGACATTTGCAAATCTCTTCTCCCATTCTGTTGGTGGACTTTTGGTCTTTTGGTAGACTGTTTCCTTTGCTGTGAAAAAGCTTTTTATTTTGATGAAGTCCCAATAGTTCATTTTTGTCTTTATTTTGCTTGCCTTTGGAGATGTGTCTAGCAAGAAGTTGCTGTGGCCAAAGTCACAGAGGTTGTGTCCTGTGCTCTCCTCTAGGATTTTGATGGATTCCTGTCTCACATTGAGTTCTTTCATCCATTTTGAGTCTATTTTTGTGTGTGGTATATGGAAATGGTCCAGTTTTATTCTTCTGTATGTGGCTGTCCTATTTTCCCAACACCACTTGTTGAAGAGACTGTCTTTTGTTCAAGTTGTGTATTTGAGACCTTTCTTATTTCTTGAGAAAGGCTTGTATTGCTGTATACTTCCCTCTTAGGACCAAATTTGCTGCAGCCCAAAGGTTTTGAAGAGTGATGTTTTCATTTTCATTTGTTTCCATGAATTTTTAAAATTCTTTTTTAACTTCCTGGTTGACCATTCATACTTTAGTAGGATGCTCTTTAGCCTCCATGTATTTGACTTCTTTCCAAATTTCCTCTTGTGATTGAATTCCAACTTCGAAGCACTGTGGTCTGTAAATATATAGGGAATGATCCCAATTTTTGGTACTGTTTGGTACTGATTTGTGACCCAGGATGTGATCTATTCTGGAAAATGTTCCATGGGCACTTGAGAAGAATGTTTATTCTGTTGCTTCAGGATAGAAGGTTCTGTGTATATCTGTGAAATCCATCAGTCCAGTGTCTCATTAAAAGCCCTTGAAGATTCCTGGTTGCTTTTCTGCCTAGTTGGTCTATCCATTGCAGTAAGTGGGGTGCAAAAGTTCCCTACTATTACTGTATTATTATCAATGTGTTTCCTTAATTTTGTTATCAATTGGTTTATATAATTGCTTGCTCCCATGTTAGGGACATAAATACTTACAATCTTTACATCTTGTTGGATAGACCCTTTCATTATGATATAGAGTAATTCCTCATCTCTTATTGCAGCCTTTGGTTTAAAGTCTAATTTGTCTGATACAAGGATTGCTACTCGAGCTTACTTTTGATGTTCATTAGCATGATAAATGGTTTTCCACCCCCTCACTTTCAATCTGGAGGCGTCTTTGGGTCCAAAATGAGTCTCTTGCAGACAGTATATGGATTGGTCTTGTTTTTTTTTTTTTTTATCCAATCTGATAGCTTGTGTCTTTTTATTGGGGGCATTTAGCCATTTGCATTCAGAGTAATTATTAAAAGATATGAATTTAATGCCATTTTATTATCTGTAATATCCTTGTTCTGTGTATTGTCTCTGTGTTCATATTACTTTCTCTCTTTGCTTAGAGGATCCCTTCTAATATTTCTTGAAGGGCTGGTTTAGTGATCACAAATTCTTTAACTTCTGTTTGTTCTGGAAGCTTTTTATCTCTCCTTCTATATTGAATAAAGCCTAGCTGGATAAAGTATTCTTAGCTGCATATTTACCTCATTTAGTACCCTGAATATATCATGCCAGTAAATTCTGGGCTTTTTCTGTGGATAGGTCTGCTGCAGTCTAATGCTTCTACCTGAGAGGTTATGGACCTCTTGTCTCAGGCTACTTTCAGGATTTTCTCTTTGTCTCTGAAATTTGCAAGTTTTACTATTATATGTTGGGGTGTTGACCTATTTTTGTTGATTTTGAAGGGGTTCTCTATGCCTCCTGGACTTGGATGCCTGTTTCTTTCCCTAGATTACATAAGTTCTCCACCATTATTGGTTCCAATATTCCTTCTGCCTCTCTCTCTCTTTCTCTTTCCTCTTCTTCTGGGATCCCAATTACTCTAATATTTTTCTCTTTTATGGTTTCACTTATCTCTCAGATTCTCCTCTTGTGATCCAGTAGTTGTTTCTCTCTCTCTTTCAGCCTCTTTATTCTCCATCATTTTGTCTTCTATATCACTAATTCTCTCTTCTGCCTCATTCAGCAGTTAGAGACTCCATTGCATCTCATTAATAGCCTTTTTGATTTTGACTGGGTGCAATTTTAGTTCTTTTATTTCTCCAGAAAGGGATTCTCCAATGTCTTTTATATTTTTTTCAAAGGCCAGTTAGTATCTTTATAATTGTTATTCTGATCTCTAGTCCCAACATCTTACTTATATCCATACTGATTCGGTCCCTGGCATCATTACTGCCTCTTGTTCTCTTTTTTGAGGTTAGTTTTTCCATCTTCTCATTCTTGCAGAAAGTGGTTGCTTTTCTATTTGTAGAGTAGCAGCTATTCTTTTCTTAGATCTCCAGATGATTTTTCAGGTGTTCAGAATGCTTTGTTACTTATCTAGCTGAATTTCTGGGACCAGATGAAAGTAAGATCTCTTATTCCTCTGCCATCTTGGACTATATCTATGTGAAACATTCAGTGTGAAGTTGTGGTATTTGACTAATCCATATGTTGACTATCCCAGCTATTATGGCTATATAACAAATTTCTCCCAAATGTGGTGGCTTTAAAAAACAATAATCATTTCTTACCTTTGAAGCTTTCTGTGGGTAAGAAAGTTCCTAGTGGTTTTGATTGGTGATTTGGATTTGGGATTGCTCATAAATTGGGACTATAGTCATCTGAGGGCTTGACTGGAACTGGAAGATCCATTTCCAAGGTGATTCATTCAAGTGTCTGGAGAGTTAGTGCCAGTGCTGGGATCTCCACATGGGCCTCTCCAAAAACTGTTCTTCCATCATGGTAGCTGGATTCTTCAGAGTGAGCAGTTCAAAAGAACAATGTGGAAGCTGTGAAGCCTTTTAAGACGTATCCATCAAAATCTTTCCTTGTCACTTCTACTATATTCTGTTAGCCTTATAAAGTCATACATTATTTAATTTAATATGGAGGGGACTAAACAAATGCATATCAAGAGGTAAGGGTTGGGGCAACTGGCTGGCTCAGTCAGTTAAGGGTCTGCCTTTGGCTCAGGTCATGATCTCAGGGTCTTGGGATTGAGCCTCACATGGGGCTCCCTGCTCCGCAGGAAGTCTGCTTCTCCCTCTGCCCCCACCGCTTGTGCCCTCTCTCACACCTTCTTTCAAATAAATAAATAAAGTCTTTGAAAGAAAAAGAGGTGAGGGTTATTGGAGGTAATTTTGTGAAATAGCTATAGAGCTCACTTCCAATTCATCATCCCATCTTTAGTTTTATATCTTGTTCTTACTTTGGGGTGTGGATTAGTTTCCAGTTCTAAGCCCCTCTGAGGTTCTGTGGAAAAGTCAGGTAACTCTGTGACCTTATTTCTGTAACTGCCTCTATGCACACATTATGCTATGCCTTTTCCCCTAGTCCCTCTCCTTTTCATCTTTCAGCATTTTCTTGAAATCTGTCTTCCAGTGGACTCCCTCCTGTTCTCTTTTTTATGGTAGGTGTATATATTATTCCTTCACTCTCATTAGTGAATTCTTAAGAGGAACAGAGAGAAAAATATTTGATCAATCTGTCATTTTTAACTTGAAGCCAGACATTTTTTTTAACACAGCTCTCAGAATGGGACATAATTTTATTTCATAAGTGAATTTTCTGATTATGAATAAATTGCCTTTCCCTAAGACCTAAGAACCTCTAGTTAATCTAATTGAAATTGAGGGATTAAAAGAAAAACTTTGGTTTATCTATTAGACATAAATAATGCCATGTGCAACATGCTGCTTTACACTTAAATTTGGGTACCCTTATTTTGGTATTAATGTAAAATTAGGGCTGCAATTTATAATGGACTCCATGCTGTGATGTTGACACTGTATTTTAGAAGCTAAAGAAAAAGATGAGTTGATGATTGGTGATCTTGACACTTTTGTGGCTGAAATAACTCTATAATATACCTTTTTGTATCATTAAAAACATATCTTTCCCTCACCAAACACAATTCTCTCATAAATATTTATAGTTCTCCATTCCCTAAGCTTTTTATTACAGAGGCCTTCATTTACCCCGATGCACTGCTCTATCTTGTTTTTTTTTTTTTTTGTTAATAAAGGATGCACATTTTTCTTTTGAAACCAGTAAGAAACCAAATTGAAAATAGCCCAAAATATCTAATGTTAGAGTTAATTTTATATTCAGATTTCTTTTTTTCTTAAAACAAAAACCCAACTACTATATAATAATGTTAATTGTTTGAAAAATTGGGAAACACACATAACCAGAAATAAAAAGAATAAACAAAAATCACTCATGATTTTACCATTTTCCTCTTGGTATATACATACACACTTACTATTTTTTGTTTTAATTTTTGTCACTTAATTTTTTAATGATCATATTTCCTTATTAATGTATATAAGCCTAAAATATAAACCAGTTATTTGTCAGTATACTTTATATCTCAATAAAGCTGAAATAAAAAATTTAAAAAAGGAATTAAGACTAAAAAATTAATTTAATATATGCATATATTCTACTTTTTAAATATAATAACATATTTAATCAATTCCCTATTGATAGAATTAAAGTTGCTATAAAATCTTAATTATAATAAACAATGCTGTGATTACTATTCATATATGTGTATGTATACACTGTCTCTTTGATTCTTTCTGAAGGATAGATCCTTTGAAGTAGAGGATCTGGATTACAGGACATAAACCTTTCATATTGTCAACCTGACCTCCAGAAGGGTGGAAATACTTACACAACCACAAACATGTATTTGAACCCCAGTTCTCCATACTCCCTATAGCACCAATATTAATTATTTAAAAATATTTTCCAGTGGCAAGCTTTCCATTTCCACCTCCAGATTCACTCTCCTGCTTCTCCACCCAGCTCTTTGGAGCATTAGTGGGTTCCTTGCCCTCTGGCTCCCTAATGGGTCTAGTGAAGCTATTGGCAGGAGATCAGCAAATGGGAACATGGTGAGGTCAAGACATGTGTTCTTTTGTTCCCTCTCTGCCAGGAAGATTGGTGGATGGGCTGTATCCTTATAAAACCTCACAGCTCCTGTCTGGTGGTTTCCATTCATTCTGTGTGCCAGGAACTGTTCCTTCTTTGCTCTTTTCTACTGAGGCAGAACAATGTCTCCCTTCTGGGCTATTGCTAGTCCTGGGTGTTTCACCTTCCCTGATTGGTTTCCCTTAGCACTGTCTATACTTTTGCAAAAAGTTGCCTCATATTAAACTTCCTAATCATTCTGCTTGAGTGTGCCCTGTTCTCTAGCACCCCCCCCCCCAGGACACTGACTAATAGATGTGTAAAGTAATATCTCATGTTTATGGTAATTTTTCTGCCCTATATAGTACAATTTCCCTCCAGATTTGTCATCTAACCTTGTTTTCAGCATCTTTGCAGTTCAGTATTAAATAGCTTTACAAAATCAGAGTTATTGACTTTTTCCTTGCTATGTCATGTTTAGAAAATTCTTTCCAACACTGACTGTGCAAATGTACATCTGGATTTCCTTCTTGTTTTTGTGAATAATTGTATTTTAGTGTTTACATCTTTAATTTATCTGGATTTTATTCTGAATGAAGGTATGAAAGGGGGATAAAATTTTTTCTTCTTTAAGCACAGATTTCTCTCCCAGCTTTCCAACAACACTTACCATTTCCCCACTGATTCAGAGGTCTTCCTTGGTCATTATTAACCACTTATTTATTCTGTTTCAGGGATTTATATGTCTATTCTGGCTCCTTTGTCAAGCCTTCACATCTTTTTAACTTTAAATATGTTTAAAATATGGTGGAATAAGTTTCACCTCTGTATTCTTTTTCAGAGAATTTCTGGATATTCAGTCTTCATGAATTTTTTTTTCAAGGCCCCTCTGTTCCAAAATTGTTTGGGGATTTTATATGACTTTATATTATATTCACATATTCCTATTATTATTTTTGAAGATTTTATTTATTTGACAGAGAGAGAGGTAGAGAGAGTGAGAGCACACAAGCAGTGGGAGCAGCAGAGGGAGAGAGAGAAGCAGCTCCCTGCTGAGCAGGGAGCCCCATGTGGGGCTCAATCCCAGGACCTTGGGATCGTGACCTGAGCTGAAGGCAGACACTTAACTGACTGAGCCACCCAGGTGCCCCTTACATATTACATATTATTTTGTAAAGAATTGGTATCTTTTCAATTTTGAGTCTTCCAGTACTAGGTATATGGTCATTATATATTTACTTAAGTCTTTTACTGTCCCAAAGATTTTTGAACAGTTGTATTTTAATTTTCATTTGTTTCCATGAACAAATGTCTCAGTAAAATTTCCTCACACATCTTGTGTAATTTTTATATTAGAAATAAATTGTCATTGCTATCGTGGAATTTTTATTCTTGTTATGAAAAGATACAGTGAGGAAGAGACAGTTATTCCTATTTGAGTTTTGAAAAATCACTAAGACATTTAAACTCAAATTCATTATAAGTTACTTTTTTTCATTATAAGCTACTTTGAAAAGCATTTCAATTTTTTCTCTAATATTTCTACTCATGGTAACTGAACTAGCAATTTCACATTAATTTATAGTCAGATATTATATAGTGTTATTGTTAATTCATTGAAGAATAATGGGCTTCTACTTCTGAGACCACACAATACCTTAATATTTATACTCTAAATCTTACCAAACATTAGTGGCATCCACAATAACCTTATGAGGAAAGAAATCCATATGTATAAATTAATTATCTATAAAAATAAAAATAAAAACTCCACATACATATATTTTCAAAAATAAAAACTCCACATACATATATTTTCAACACAATGCTAAATAAAAACCATGTACAGATTGAATAGCCCTAGATTTTCTAGAGCTCTTGCTAAATGTGAACAATTTTTACTGCAATAAGATGAATACTAAACATTAACTCTAGAGAATTTAAGTACACTAAATATATAGCTTTAAAAAGGCACCTCGAATTTCAAAGTGAGTATAGCATTATTGTAGAAATTATTAATGTTCCAAGGTCTTTATAGATACCCCAAACGAAATTTCTGAGCAGTTTGTTTTCTATAATGTACCTAAATTTTGATGCATTGTTTTGAATTTCTGAATTTAGTTAATTTTTTTTTAAAGAATAGACTTTAGTTTTTAGAGCACTTTTACATTCACAGCAAAATTGAGCAGAAGGTACAGAGAGTTCCCATATGCCTTTCACCCCCACACATGCACAGTCTCCCCCATTATCAACAGCCCCCACCAGAGTGGCACATTTGTTACTATTCATGAGACTACACCGACACATCATAATCACCCAAAGTCCATATTTTACATAATGGTTCACTTTTGGTGTTGTGCATTCATTGGGTTTGGAAAAATTTATAATGACTGATTCCCCATTATAATATCATACACAGTATATAGTATCATTGTCCTAAAACTCTTCTGTACTTTGCCTATTCATCCTTCCTTCCCCTGAACCCCCAGCAACAACTGATCTTTTTCCTATCTCCATAGTTTGCCTTTTCCAGAGTGTCATATAATTGGAATCAAACAATATGTAGCCTTTTCAGATTGGCTTCTTTCAGTTAGGGACATACATTTAATGTTCTTTCGTGTCTTTTTATGGCTTGAGAGCCCGTTTCTTTTTAGTGCTGAATAATATTCCATTGCCTGAATGTACCACAGTTTCTTTATGCTCTCACCTACTGAAGGGCATCTTGGTTGCTTCCAAGTTTTGGCAACTATGAATGAGCTGCTGTAAATATCTGTGTGCAAGTTTTTGTGTGGATATGTTTTTAACTCCTTTGTTACCAGGATGTGGGATTGGTAGATCATATGGTAAGAATATATTCAGTTTTGTAAGAAACTGCCAAACTGTGTTCCAAAATGGCTGTACTATTTTGCCTTCCCACCAGCAATAAATGAGAGTCCCTGTTCCTCCACATCCTTGCCAGCATTTGGCGTTGCCAGGGTTCCAGATTCTAGCCATTCTAATAGACGTGTAAAGTGTCTCATTGCTTTGATTTGAATTTTCTTAATGTATGATGTGGGGCGGCTTCCTTTCATATACTTATATACCATGCGTATAGCTTCTTTGATGAGATATTTGTTTAATGGGCTTTACTTTTTAGTGTGAATGTTTCAATTGAGGATACAGCTGTAGGATGGAAGATGTTATTGATGAGCCAAAATATGAGATTAAGTGGTTTATATTATTATATGTTGGCTTACTGCCTTAATTCAGTTTCTTTAGACTTTTGTTTTCTTTCATTGCAAGAGCCTCCCTGACAATCTATCTTCTTTCCAAATTATTTACCTTTAGCCCTTTGTGCAGTGACCTCAGGACAAGTCAGGTATTCCTTTTGCTCAAAGGAATATTTCTTTTTTCTCAAAAAGAAATGAGAAGCTTTGAAATTTTTTATGCCTATTGAATGAGCTTACTGTGTTTAGGCACAGTCCCCCCAAGTTCGTTTCTTTTGTAAGCTGAGGCTTTAGCCAACCCGTCTTTTCCTTTCCTATTTTCATATTGTGCTCACGTTGTTCTGTTCTCCTCTCCACCTTTGAAGCCTTATCCTAACTCCCAGCAGAGGTTCAAACACTAACTCTTTTATTATGGTTTTGTTGATTTTCTTCACCTGCAAGAAACATTTCACTTTTTTCAAGGCATTTTCTTGGTGCCTCTCACATGCTTAATAATTTTTTGGTGAACATCCTTCAAGAATCATTCTGTTTAATATACACCTCAATGGCAGGTGGAATGTTTTATCTTTGTATGCCTAGCATAGTTCACTTCTCACACATGGCAGTTTGTAAGACTGAGTGGTAGTTTCTAATGCCAAGACTCATAGTACAATGTTGACATTAGCCATAGTTGACTTATGATATAATTAAATATGTTACAAATAAAGTTGTAGGTTTCCACTATTAATTTTATGCCAGAGAAGGGCAAAATGGATTTTTTACAACTATTTCATATATACCAATGTCTTTCTCCTTCCCATGATCCTCTATTTAACTAGATTAAGTGTTCTTTGACAAAATATACAATATAAAAGGAAAAATAATCCTGGGTTTTAGTTCAGTAGGATAGAAAATACTAGGTAATAGATTTTTATTATAGGTGTTATATTTAGTATGTCTGAGTATGGCTGTTACTTGATTTTTAAATAGCTTACCCTTCTAGAATAAGTTTATGTTTATTTAGGAATGTTTTAGCTGTACTAAGTTGAAAAGGGGATCTTGCAAACTTAAGTGTGGTGAAGATAATCATTGTGCATATTTCTATGAGTGGTTATAACGGAAAATTGTCGGTGGCTTAATTTAAATTATTTTTTTCTTTTGTATTATTTCATAAAAAACCTTTGTGTAGTCATTTTTGAATCAAATTATTGTGGCTACCATTTTGGAGGATTGGAAATGGCTCCAGCTCTTATTATCACTAAGAGGGATAATTTTATTGAAGAATTTCCAGTGGGTGGTATAATAATCTAACTGTTTAATAAATTTTTTCCTATTGTAAAAAAGAGACAATTCTATAGGGTAGGATTGGGTTTAGAACTTTTGACCTTAAATAACTCCAAATGAGGGAGTACCTCTGCAAGTACCACGGATGGGAATTCCCTTAACTCCCACATGGGCACGTAAGAGCGCAAGCATGCTAGAGAGTGTTTAACCCCTGGACATGGCCCAATTTCTTTTCATACAGTAGAAGAGAAACATGATTTTAAAAATCTACAATAGATGAACTAGAAAGAAAAATTCTGGCTGCCTTAGGGGTTAGTGGACATAAATGAAGTTTTTGCCATTTCCCCCCCCAATAAAATACGGTTTAAATTTGTTTGTCCTTAATTGTTTCAGACAGAAAAATGGCAAAGTTTAAAAGGCAGGTAGCAATGGACTATTGTCAGTATCCCTTGCACTTCAAAAGTAGAAGCACTTTTTAAAAGACATTTTCTATTTTTCTTACAAGTTTAGTTATGCTGCGTGTAATTCTTCTGAACTGGTTCAATGATTACAAGTGAATTAAACCTACTTTTCCATGTCAGTGGATGAATAAATGCTTTGCTGTATGCTTTCAAAAACATAAGGCAGAAGAGTGTGGGCCAGTGTGGATATGCTGGGAGTTGGAACTGAGTTCTGAGTCTACCTCTTCTCTTACTAGCTGGGAGATTTTGGCACAGTGACTCCACTTATGCCTTAATCTCCTCTTCTGTAGAATCAGTGCAATGCTGGCTTCATATATTTGTTCTGTGGACAAGAAATACTGTCTATAGAAAATGCTTACTATTGCCTGGTACAAACTAGGAGTTCAAAAAATGGTAGATATTTTGATAGCTGAAATACTCCCACATGGAATTACTATAAATATAAAAATCAATAAATTAGATATTTGGCAAGAAATTCAATGAGTGAGGATTGGCTGGAAAAAAAGAACAAAAAAGTAGGTGCATATCTTGGTTTCGTCAAGATAGGGAAATTACAGAAAGGATAGAGTTTCCTCTGAGCAACTCGAAGTAAGAATTTCTTCATAAACAGAGAGTTTTGTTAAGTGAACATTCCTTGCATCTCCTTTTGGATAGAGCTGCATTTACCATCTTTATGGTTCCATAGCAGGTGACTTTTGTATCAACCTTGGGTATGTAATATCACTCACTTTTTTCTAGCTCAAACAAGTCCTTTTCCAACAAGACAGTATTCACATTGCCGTATGGTCTCAAATGCATTTTATATTCCAATATCAGCCAGTTCTCTATCCTTGGGGATAATGACATTTCTTGGTATTCATAAATATCATCTATTTATCTACATCTCTTCACCTATTTAACCACTTGGAAAAGTTTGTAGCAGAATGTATTTATTTATTTATTCATTTATTTATTTATCTTGCTTTCTACTGATACCCTCTTTTCCTATAAAATACAGTCACAATAGTTTAGGCAATTTCCTGGGGGAATCTAATGTGGATAAGCCATGGCTCTTTTTTTGGTGCTGCAGTTTCTCTTGGGTTCTAATAGAATGTCTGTTTTTGCCCTTTGCATGTTTAAAGGTCACATATTGTAGCCCTAGTACTCTTTCTAAGTATAGAGGTAACATAAGAGAAGCTAAAAGTATGCATGAAGTAGAGAGCAGAGTCACAAAAAAGAATTGAGAGCAAAGAGACATCAAAATTTAATGAGGCATTTAAAAAACGTCATGAAACACTTACCTGTGACCTAGAGACATTGACTTAAATGACAATTGATCTATTGATAGAGCATGAAATAAAAAATGTGGACTACATTTGGAAAAATAATAATATGACTAAAACAATGAGAAGAGCAATTATAAATATTTAGAGTATACTTGTGAGGGGCCAGACAAGAGACAAGAATACTCTATGAAACTAAAACGTTGTTGAAATGAGAAAAAGGAAAATGAGAAGATTAATACAGAATGGAAAGGGGCATGTAGAATAACTATCAACAAAAATGTTGCTATTTCAGTAGAAAAAGTTTTGCACTTTGAGGAAAAGTGACCATTGTTTTTTTCCCCATGTTGAAATAATATGAGATATGATGTAACACAGGGAAAAGCTATGTTAAAATAGGATGCACAATTTTTTGAAAATACAAAGGAAAAGAAGACAAGAGTTCTTAGATGACGTAATATAAAAAAGAAAATTACTATAGTTAATGAATGAGTAGCCTTAAAGGAGAAAGACAATGTTTTTTTCACATTCAGAAAACAATGTATCTGCATTAGTTAGAAATCTGTCTGGATGTTCAAGTTTAAAGAACTAGTTAGCTTCCATACACTAGAAATCTCTCCTGCATTTGAATGAAGATGAAGATCAATAGGAACTGCCAAAGAAAGATGTTTATGAGACGTTTTAGTTGAACAAAGTAGATTAAAAAAACAATACACATGGTATAATTCTCTTTTTGTAAAGAAAAATATAAATGTGCACACATAGGAAAAACAGGGACTCACTGAAGAATTCTAGGTGACTATCTCTTAATGGCAAAACCATTAATTTGTTCATTTGTTACTTCATTCCATAAATTTTATTGAACAACTGGTATATCTCTGGCACTGTGTCTGGGTAGATATTGGTGAACAAAATAAATATGCTTCCAGCTCTCATGGTATTTAAATTCCAGAGGAAAAACATACTTAACAAGTAAATAAATGAAAAAAAAAAAAAAAAAAACCTAGACATTATTGATAAGTGCTCAGAAGGAAAATAAGCTTGATATCCAGAATGCTGTGGCACAGAATACTAGGGTAGACCTGGGGGTTACTTAGATGGGCTGGTAGCTTTCATAAATCCTCTCTCAGAAGGCGATATTTAATCTGGTGTTTAAAGTAAGGGAAGGTGCCAGCCCTTTGAACATCAGGAGAACAATAGGAGAAGAACATGGGAAGAACATGAGAACTGTAGGGATAAAATGAATATGAATAGACAACACTTTAAATATATTTTGAACTCAAGAAGCTCAGGGATGTAGATTCAGGGAATATCTTTGCAAAAATGGAATAAACGAGAGTAAGTTGTGAATTTTATTTTCTTTATACTTGCAACATAAAATATTTAAACACTTTGCTACTTACATTTTTTTATAATCAGGGAGAAAAAAGCAATAAAGGTTAGGAGAAAATGTCTAAGTTGCAGAGTGACCAAAGGTTGAGGATTTTGGAATTGACAAAGTCAAAGTTATTAAAGACATAAGAAAGGGGTATTTTCACAGACGAAAAAAATAAGATGGGAGTCTGAGAAAGTCAAAGGCAAAATAAACAAGCAGTGACTATAGCTATGTTATTAGCTGCTATATTTTGGTTAATGAGAAATACAAAGCAATGTATACAAATCATTTGGAAGTCACATATTAAAGAAAGAGGACCTATTTCTCACCCATCCTGTGATACTTGGCTTGAGTCCCATTCCCTTCATGGAGGCTTCTTGATGACTTCAGCATAGTACGGTGTTGCTTTGTGAATTTTTATAGCATTTATAAGCACTATAATTTATACCACTATCAATACTAGCACTTAATTGGGGCCAACTTTTGTTTTCTAACTGTATTATGATCAAGTCATCTTCTGAACAAAAGTTATACATTCTTTATTTCCATGGATTCAAAAGTCATGATTGTATAAAAAGATACTTTAAAAGTTGGTTAAAGAGAAGCATAATTTAAAAAAATTACATATATAACTTAAACATTTACTTTTATTTAGAGTGTAAGTGGATATTCGTCAATCTTCTATCAAAAAGCAAAATTATTGAAGTATGAGTTTGTTGATTGAAGTACCATTTGTCTTCCTTGTATAAAATTTACCCATTGGGAATTTATCTACAATTTTCAATTTTTTGAACAAGATATTAAAGACATTCTGTAAAGAAATTTGAGAACAGAATCCTTCCAGCATTCTTTCTTTTTCTCCAGGCCTTTAAAATTGTTACACCCAGACTTGATTCAGTTCTAGTATTTTTAAGGGACTTGCCTTTATTTTGAAACTTTCCAAAAGCATTCAGCTGAGATTTCATATAAACAACTCTTTTTTCACCCTCATAGTTATCAGTTTATAGAACATTCAACTGAACTACATAATTACAAAAACAAGTCCAACTAGCATTAATAATATAGAGACAAACTTAACTGAGTCTTGCTAAAATATAACTCAATTGGTTTAATTCCTGTCATTAAGTAGGGTATGTATGTGTGCGTGCGTGTGTGTGTGGGTGTGGTGTATGTGTACTGATCATGAGGGTCAATATACTGTTGGCATCAGTCAGTGCAGTGTATTTTTGCAGGGGCCTCAGGAAGCCTCCGTTAATCTGTGATAGGGTGTATGAGTTGAAGATAGTTGTGCTCCTTTCCTTAGGATCCTTTGGTTATTTAGGTACAAACATTACTTACATCTCTTTCTGAGATAAAGGGAGAATTGGGAATTGTCCAAAAAAGAGGGCCAATATGCTTGTACATATTGCTGATTCTTGTCCTAGCTGAACACTGGAGAGATGGGACAATTTTCTTTGCATCTCAGTGAAAGACACAAGGAGACTCCTATCCATTGCTATGGCTTAAAAGGCAACAGCTGTCATCAGGAAAGTATTCCTGGACCCAGAAAGCATTTAGTGCCATGCATTAGATATCTGATTTAGCTCCTGCATAACCTAGAGATGACATCAACTCACTGATGTCTCTGGTGGCTTGGGAGCCCAAGGGAGTGGTCGCCCTGAGATCCTTTCAGAGGGTCTATGAAATAAAAATTATTTTCATAATGATATTAAGATGTTATTTGCCTTTTTCCACTCTTATTTTTTTCTTAGGTATGCAGTGGAGTTTTTCTAAAGACTAAATGTTTTATGATATTGTAGCAGAGTGAATGCAGAAGCAGTTGGGATAACTCAGTTGTTAACCATTCAGCCGAATATTAAAGAGATTTGCAAAAATGTAAAACAAGATTATTCCCTCACTATTTTTTTGGGGGGGAAATATAGTTTCTTTTTTTAATAAAATATGCTGTTTTTCCATCGCTGCATCACAAATTACCACAATTACTGTGGGTCAGAAATCTAGACCAGGCTTGCCTGAGTCCTCTGCTTCAGCTTCTCTACAAAGCTGCAAAGTGCCCACCAGAGCTGGGGCCTTATTTAAGGCTCAAGTGAGGAAGGGCTGGTTTTTAAGCTTAGGTGGTTTTTGGCAAGATTTTGTTGTGTTCTGACCAATTGGGCACCTCAGCTCCCTTCTTGCTGCCAGCTGGAGAGCCCCATCATTTTCTTGACATGTGGTCTTATCTATTTGGCAGTTTACCTCACAGCAAAAACCAATAGAAAGTGTCTTCTAGCAAGATGGCAGCCACGATCTTAAGGAACATAAACGTGAAATAACATCCCATGATCTTTATCATATTCTACTGGTTAGCAACAGATCACAGAGCCCACTCAAGGAGAGGGGATCATGCAAAGGCAAGAACAACAGAAAGGGGAACTATTTTAGAGTCTGTCCACTCCAACAGTTTATGTGGTGGCATAATGCAAATCTGAATAATTTCATTTGTTCTAGGTAATGAAAATATGACACTAAGTCCTAACTACTGCAACATCTTAATAATAATAATAATAAATAATACTGTCTCATAAAAATATGCTGTTTTTAGTAACATTTATTATTTCTTTTTTTAACTCTTTTTATTATTGTTATTTCTAAATGAGTGAATTAATGTTTTTTAAAAAAAGATTTCATCCATTTATTTACTTAAGAGAGGGAGAGAGAGAGAGCATGAGCTGGGAGAAGGGCAGAGGGAGAGGGACAACAAGACTCCTTACTCAGCGGGAGTCTGGCCCTGGGCTCAATTCCAGGACCCTGAGATCATGACCCAAGGTGAAGTCAAATGCCTAACCAATTAAGCCATCCAGGAGCCCCTGAGTGAATCAGTATTTCAAAATTTTCTCTTTTAATTTCAAATATGGTAAACACTGAAAAATATCACCCATGTGAACAAAAAGCTTTTTGGGGTCCTGGATAATTTTTAAAGTATAAAGAGTCCTAAGATAAAAAAGTTTAAGAAGTTAAGATGTAGAAGAGACTGGACCAAACCCTAGGAAATGGTACAGCCAAGAGATGTAGAATTTCTAATTGTCAGTTAGCATTTAACAGATCATATCATTATGGATACTTGATTCTGAGTACTTTTGAAGGAGAATAAATTCTTAGAGCACTTAAAAGTTTTGCCCAAACCTTTTAAGCAAAACGAGACACAATATGGAATAATTAACAAACAGAAAAAAAAAAAAAACCCAGACAAATGTTTCTAAAGAATTTTAGCAGGAGAGGAATTGACGTGAGGTGAATAAATTTTCATGTCTGTGTAATGGCACAGTCTTTCACAATGTAGAAGGAGTTTAAATTTAGGGAACTTTAAAAGCTTCTAAAATTTTTCTATTTTTATTTTAAAAATTGCAGTCTAGCTAAATTAATTAATATGTAGTTAATTTTCTTTATTAATATTTTTCTCTATTATATGTGCCAGCAGTTAAACATGTTGTTTTAACTGCTGTGAGAAGCAGTAGCTGCTCAGATACTGAGCCAATGTAGTAATCATTTAAAAAAGATACTTGGATTCTCAAAATAGTGGGGATAATTTTGTATGGAGATTGATAGTATGTTTGACTACAATCTTTTAGTGACATGAGTTATATGCCAGTTTCATCTTTGTGAGTTATGGTTAACAACATGACCTATTTGTACATGTTGAGTTTTTGAGGATTCAGTAACAATAGGTGATATACTCCAGTGGTATCATTAAGATTCAAGAGCTCTTACAAAGGTGAGTCTTTGGAATAACATTTAATTAATTGCCCATGTAGTTTTCAATCAGCAACTAACCTCTAATTATTCTGTAAGTTCATCCTTGAGCATGCTTTTCTTAAAATAACATTCATCTTTTTTTTTTCACATTGCAAGAGGAATATGTATTTTCATTGTAGAAGTTCTAGTAAATATGGAGACACTAATTCAAATAAGTATCGTAGACACATCCTTCTCTTGAAGATCACTCTATTAACATTTGGGTACATCTCCTTCTAGTCCAATCTGAAATATACATGCATGTTTTCCTTTTGCAAATATGGAACCATACTGTACATACTGTTTTATAAATAGTTTCCCCCCAACAGTATTTCATTAACATCTTTCTTTCAAGTATACATTTTGTTAGTATTCACACTAAATTTTCTCAGATATTTTTGTTGCTATTATCTATGATTATGAGAATGTATCATGCTGTCTTGAAGGTTCTATCACTCAGGGTTCTTGTTTGCACACAAAAGAAACCCATTCTGGCTAAATTTCACAGAAAAAGAGTTTACTGGAAACATTGGCAGCTCCCAGGGTGGAGGGCAAGATGGACCAACAAGGCTCAGAACATGGAAAACCTATGCCCACTACAGTGAAACACTAGAGATTTCTGTCTAAATATGTGTACCTACCTGCTTGACTCTATAGAATCTATTCCATTTGCCTAGATTAGAACTGAGAGAGAAAGATATGGGCTGGTTGTCAAAATGGTAAAGGGGGAACAACAGATGCTGACTTAAATGGGAAGGACTCCTACAGCTCTGGACCCGAGGGGTTTGATATAAGACCAGGAGACTCAGGATCCCTCAGCTTGATGTCTTGTGAGTCAGGTGTAAGACAGGCAGGTCTTCATTTGTCACTTACTGCCATTGATGGCACGCAGACCTTATTGTTATTTATTTGAGTGATGGGAATAGCCATAGTGGGCTACCCCCAAGGGGGCTTGTGAAAGTCAGCTGGAAACAGGGCTGGACAACCTGAAAGTGAGGTGCTCTAAGTCTGTGGCAATGTGGAAAAGCAGAGGAGGCGAACCCAGGATGTGAAGAATCTTAATATTTAAGGCTGTGCTATATCAGAGTAGCAAATTAAGTCCTTTCACCCCCCCCATTTCCCTTCCCTAAATTGCTAAGTCTGAGACCATGCGTTAGTCTGACTGATAGAACAGCTTGAAACTAGGCCATTTGAAATACAGATGAATTCTTGTGGATAGGTGAGAAAATATGCCATTTTGAAAAGCTGTCTTCTACTGAAATCATTGCATAATGGCATTCAGCAGCATTAGAAACGACATGGAGAAGAAATAGTGCTTCGAGAATAGAATTTCTCTTAGCTTTCTTTAGAGTGCTGAGGAGTTCTTCCAGAGAAATACACTCTTGGTCGACTGATTAAAACTGATTAAAACTGGATCTCCAACGACTGTTCTGACTGGGAGAAGCTGTCCTCCATACAGCACTGGACTGACTCTTAGTGGTGACAAAACACATTAGTCTCCATTCTCCTTCATTCCCTTCCGTCATCCCATTCCCGCCAAAGAAGGAGTCTTTTAGTGATGTTTAATTTAAAAAAAAAAATAATATTTATTTACTTATTTTGATAGAGAGAGAGAATGAGTGAGAGGAGCAGAGGGAGAATCCCAAGCAAACTCCCCAATGAGTGAGAAGCCCAACGAAGGTCACCGTCTCAGGACTCTGGAATCACGACCTGAAACGAAACCAGGAGTAGACGAGTAACCAACTGCCACCCAGGTGACTGTAGTGGTGTTTAATTCTTAAAATGGGAGCTTCCCGAGAAAATTTGTTCCCTAGTCTCTGCAAGTTTCTTTTTCTAATCTGTTTTCTCAGCAAATAAGGACTTCAAAGAGTTGGCAGTGAGGAGTTAAGAAATGGTCAGTAAATGGGGAAAGAGAAAGGGAGGTATTCACACTGACCAAGAACCTACTAGTTCCATTTACTTTGCATGTAACTTCTTGTTATTCTCCCCACCACTTTGTGAGTGGTTATTAGTATTTCCATGTCATAAAGGAGTTAACTGCAACTCAGCGAGCATGAGATTTGCTCATGACCACAGATGCTAAATAGAAGAAACTGGATGCAAATTGTGGTCTCTTCCCCTTTAAACTCTTTTTACCGTAACAGTTGAGGGCAAGGAAAGGAAGCAGGTAAAAGACGTTGCGTTTGGTGGGGAGAGAAGAGAAGATGAAACAGGACTATTTTATGACATTTGTAATAAACATTTGGCCATGTTCACATCTGCATTTATAGTTGATCACAGTGTAACAGCTAATATAAAATCACATAACTGCAAAGAACTGATTGTTGATTGAATTTATCTAACAGCCTGGTTACTAACCACTAACAATATGAAAGCTGTATCTGTGACTCACATATCCGTGCTCTTTATGTTATCAGAAGCATTTTTATGGTAATTCATTCCAATATCTGATAATTTTTGTAATGGCCACATCTGTTTATCTTTCTATATATTCATTCAGCTTTCCTCATTAGTAGGATATTAGCATGTAGAGAAATATATACGTACTTACATACATGCACACTCAAACAAGTTTTTTCTTTTTTTGTGTTTTTATTTAAATTCCAGTTAGTTAACATACAGTGTAATATTAATTTCGGGTGTACAATGTAGTGATTCGTCACTTCCATACATCACCCAGTGCTCATCACAAGTGTCCTCCTTGATCTCCACCACCTATTGCACACATCGCCCCACCGCCCTCCCCTCGAGTAACTATCAGTTGTCCTATATAGTTGAGTCTGCTTCTTGTTTTGCTGCTCTCTCTTTTTCTCTCACTTCCTTTGCTCATTTGTTTTGTTTCTTAAATTCCACATAGGAGTGAAATCATATATTATTTTTCTTTCTCTGACTGACTTATTTCATTTAGTATAATACTCTGTAGCTCTATCCATGTTGTTGTAAATGGCAAGATTTCATTCTTATTTTTGGATTAATAATATTCCATTTTATACTTATACCTAATAATATTCCATTGTATATATATACTGCTGCTTCTTTATCCATTCATTAGTTGACGGATCCTTGGGCTGTTTCCATAGTTAGGTTATTGTAGATAATACTGCTATAATCATCAGGGTGCATGTAACTCTTTGAATTGCTATTTTGTATTCTTTGGGTAAATATCTAGTAGTGCAATTGCTGGATAGTAGGGTGATTCTATTTTTAACTTCTTGACAAAACTCTACTCTGTTTTCCAGAGTGGCTGCACCAGTTTGCATTCCCACCAACAATGTAAGGCTTTCCCCTTTCTCTGCATCCTTGCTAACACCTGTTGTTTTCTGTTATTGATTTTAGTCATTCCGATGGGTGTGAGGTGATACATTATTGAAGTTTTGATTTGTATTTCTCTGATGACGAATGATGTTGAACATTTTTTCATGAGTATGTTGGCCATCTGCATGTCTTCTTTGGAAAAATATCTATTCATGTCTTCTGCCCACTTTTTAATTGGATTATTTGTTTTTCTGGCATTGAGTTTTACAAGTTCTTTATATTATTTTGGATACTAACACTTTATCAGTTGTGTCATTTGCATATGTCTCCCATAGGTTGCCTTTTAATTTTGTTAATTGTTTGCTTCACTGTGCAGAAGATTTTTATTTTGATGTAGTCCCAATAGTTTTATTTTTGCTTTTGTTTCCCTTGCCTCAGGAGATATATCTAGTAAAAAGTCGCTATGGCCGATGTCAAAGAGGTTACCGCCTATGTTTTTCTCTAGGATTTTGATTGTTTCATGTCTCACATTTAGGTCTTTCTTCCATTTTGAATTTATTTTTGTGTAATATTATAAGAAAGTGGTCCAGTTTCATTCTTTTGCATGTTGCTGCCCAGTTTTCCCAGCATCATTTTTTGAAGAGATTGACTTTTTCCTGTTGCACATTCTGTCCTGCTTTGTCAAAGATTTACTGACCATATAGGTGTAGGTTCATTTCTGGCTTTTCTATTCTGTTCTACTAATCTATGTGTCTATTTTTTGTGTTATAGTACAAGACTCTTTTGATGATTATAGCTTTGTAATGCAACTTAAAGTTTGGAATTGTGATGACTCCAGCTTTGTTTTTCTTTTTTCAATGTTATTTTAGCTATTTGGCGTCTTTTGTGGTTCCACACAAATTTTAGAATTGTTTGTTCTAACTCTGTGAAAAATACTGTTGGTATTCAAAAAAAAGGTTTTGATTCTTGGGACATCTCTAAGTTTTTACATTGTTTAAAACAATATACAATAATATCATTTTCTGATTATAAAAATAATCTTTGCTAATTAAAGTTTAAAAGTGTGATGAAAATAAATGTCACCCAAATCTTACAAACCAATGGATATCTACAGAAAAAAATACCCTTCTATTTTGAGATAATTATAGATTCATAAGAAGTTACAAAAATAGTGCAGAGCCATCCTGTATAACTTACCCAGTTACATTCAGTGGTTACATCTTACAGAATTATAGTACAATATCAAAACTCAAGGGGGCACCTGGGTGGCTCAGTCAGTTAAGCATCTGAATCTTGGTTTCAGCTCAGGTATTGATCTCAGGGTTGTGAGTTCAAGCCCCACATTGGGCTCTACACTGGGTATGGAGCCTACTTAAAAACAAACAAACAGTATCCAAATTCAGGGAATTGACATTGGTAAATGTGTGTATATAGTTCTATCATTTTTAGCACATATTCATATACTTTCCACCACAGTAAAAATTATGTATGTACATTTAAAAAATTAAGATCATTGTGTATAATATGCTTCATAACTTTTTTCTCCATTTAACAATGTACTACACTGAAGATTTTTTTTTTTTTAAAGATTTTATTTATTTGTCAGAGAGAGAGAGAGAGAGAGCACAAGCATGGGGAATGGGCGAGGGAGAAAGCTCCCCACTGAGTAAGGAGCCTGATGTGGCACACAATCCCAGACCCTGGTATCACGACCAGAACCGAAGGCAGATGTTTAACCGACTGAGCCACCCAGGTGTCCCTGAAGATATATTTGAATACAATTAATACCTGTCCTATAATGATAACATTTTTGTCGGCCTAGTTTTCCATTTTATAGACACACATTCATGTGCATCTTGGATAATTTTTTTATAGTGAGTAGAATTGTGTGGCCAATGTCTATGAACATTTTAAAAGCATTTGCTGAGGGCTCCTGGGTGGCTCAGTGGGTTAAAGCCTCTGCCTTCAGCTCAGGTCATGATCACAGGGTCCTGGGATCAAGCCCCGCATTGGGGGTCTTTGCTTCCCTTCCTCTCTCTCTGCCTACTTGTGATCTCTGTCAGTTAAATAAATAAATTAAATCTTAAAAAAAAAAAACAAAAACATTTGCTGCATACTACTGAATTACCTTTTGAAATATTGTATCAGTTTATACTCATGTGAGTCAAAATGAATGATGAAGCCCATTAACCAGTGACTTGGTCACCATAGGTTTTAGCATTAAAAGAAATCCATACCAGGAGTGGGGGGACCAAGCTCCCTGCTGAGCAGAGTTCCCGAGCAGGACTCAGTCTCAGGACCCTGAGACCATAACCTGAGCCAAAGGTGGAGGTTTAACCCACTGAGCCACCCAGAAACCCCTGAATTGTATATGTTAAATGAATGAATTATATGGTATAAGCTGTATCTCAATAAAGCTGTTTAAAGAAAAAAAAAAAAAAAGAAATCAGTATCTGGGGCCCCTGGGTGGCTCAGTCGGTTGAGTGTCTGACTTGATTTTGGCTCAAGTCATGATCTCAGGGTCATGGAATCAAGCTCGTGATATACTTTACACTCAGCAGAGAAGTCTGCTTGTCCCTCTCCCTCTGCTCCTCCCCCTGCTTGTGCACATCCTCTCTCTCAAAATAAATAAATAAACCTTAAAAAAAAAAGAAAGCAATACTTATTTGATAGGTGAAGGTGTTATTTTATCGTACATTAGTTTGCACATATGTGATTTCTAGTGAAGTTGAATATTTTTCATATTTATTAAACATTTCTATATCTTTCTTATAAATACTTTATTCCTATATTTTAGACAAATTTTTCTTATGGCGGATCCTTTCTTTTATATATTTCTAAGTGTCATTTCTGTTTGAAGGATATTATCCCACCATCCTATATGTAGTAGTGTTTTGTATGTTTGTTTCAGTTTGTTGTTGGGTTTCATATTTTGTTTACAATGATATTGCTGTACAGAAGTTAAGGACTTTCATGTTATCAAACCTATCAAACTTTAATTAGTTTTCACTTTTGGAGAGTACTTTTCTACCTTGAAATAATTAAGTTATGTTTTTTTTGTTGTTGTTCTTTAAGGGTTTCTTTTTTTATATTAAACTCTTCTAAACATCTGCCATCTATTTTAGTGTATAGTATAAACTAAGTATCTAATTAATTTTTATTCTAAATTGTTAGCTATCTCAGCAATAGCTTTTAAAGTCCTTTTCATTAACCTGAAATGTCTCATTTATATATTAGGTTCCTATGTCTAGTACATAAAGTTTAGAAAATGGATTTTTAAAATTAAGGTATAGTTGACATACAATGCTACATAGTTTCAGGTGTACAACACAGTGATTCAAGGAGTCTGCATGTTTTGCTATGTTCACAAAGGTAGTTATCGTCTGCCATCATACAACACTATTACAGTATCACTGACTATGTTTCCTATGCTGTGCCTTTTATCTCTATGACTTAGTCATTCAACAGCTGGAAGCCTGCATGTCTTGCTCCCCTTCACCCATTTTGCCCACCCCTGTCTGGCACCCACCAGTTTGTTCTTTGTCTTTATGAGTCTGCTTCTGTCTTTTTTGTTTGCTTGTTCATTTTCTTTTTCAGATTCCACACTTAAGTGAAATCATGTAGTAATTGCCTATGGTACAAAGTGGATTTAAACTCAATATGAATTCATTTCATTTACCCGCTTACTCATTCTGCCGTTCGCTCATTCCACAGACATTCACTTAGTGCCCACGGTATGCTTTAGTTGTGGTTAAAATGGTGGACAGGGTGCTTGTCACTATAGGATTTTCTTTTATGACTGGGTTTGTAAAGGGAAGAGATTATAACAAATAAGTAAAAAATACTAAAAAGTTTAGATAGAAGTTATGTGAGAAAAAGAAAATATGACTGTGTCTCCTGATTTCACACTCTAGTACACACTCATACCATCATCACTTGTTTCCGGTACATGATGTCTGGTAAATTCCGTTAGCTTATGGGTCACCTTGCTTATATGTCACTTCTCAGTAGCATTAGACAGCTCCTTTCCGCTTTTACCTTTGAGCCGCCTGTCTCCTTTGTTCTGTGTTTCTTCCACAGTACATGTTGCTTCTCACATGCCATGTGTGCTGTGGGTTATTATTTATCATCTGTCTCACCCTACTAGAAGTAAACTCCTCCAGGACAGGGATTTGTTTTCTTCATGGCATATGTCCAGCACTCTAAATGGTGCCTGGCATAAAGCAAGCATTTAATAAATGTGTATTGAGTAAACAAGGCTGGGAAATACTTAGTGACATTGCAGCTGAGTTCTGAATAAAAGGCCTTCTCTGAAAATATCCAGGGAACGATTATTTTATACAGATACATACAAAGAAGAATTTTTATATAAAACTCTTCTAATCACTTTTCAAAAATTTTTTCATTTAATCCTCTAATGATCCTATAGTGTACATGTAGTTGTTAATCCCATTATGCAGATGCAGTAACGAGGCACAGGGAAAGTGAATAACTCAGTCAAAATCACTCACCTGTCTAAACACAGGCAGCAAGCCAGGCAATACGGGACCAGTTTGTACGCTTATCCACTATGCCTTGCTGTCTTTGCAGGCATAGCCAGTGCCATGAACCTGAAGCGGGAGCAAACCTGAAGTTTTTGAAAGGACAGCAAGAAAATCAGTGTGCCTCGTGTTTATTTACGGATAAGGAACTAGTATGAATTAAGTTCAGAGAAGGAGGTGAAGGGGAGAACATAGAAAGCGTTAGAGGCTGAGTAAAGAACGAGGCAAAGATTGTTCTTACTTTAATGATGTGATCTGAGTCACAGTTTAAAAAATTTGCTCTGGATCCTGAATGGAGAAGGAAGTTCATGAACAAGAAAAAATCCCCATGAACAGTTTGTTAATTCTGTTTCCTCTGGAAATAAATATTTTAAAGTTATAGTTAGTTTATAAATTACCTTCTTGAATCTCTTTGAATCTTTGTTATATTAGCTAACAGAATATATTTTGTTTCATTTTGTCATTTTTGGCACAGTGAGCTTTAATTCATGAAAATGAAGATGATGCAACATGAGAATTTTTGAGAAGATGAACAGAAAGACATAATAACATGCACCGATGTCAAACTGCAACCAATTCATAGTATCCTGGCTCATTTCCTAAAATTCAATCATTTTTTAAAACATCTTTGTTGAGGCACAATTTACATAGCAATTATGTTACGCAGTGACATAATTCAGTCATTTTTAGTGTATTTACGGTGAATAATTCAGTCATTTTTAGTGTATTTACAGGCTTGTACATTCATCACATTCTCATTTTAGAACATTCCTATCACCCCAGTAAGAAATTTTGTGCCCATTATCAGTCACAGCGCTAGGCATCCATGAATCTACTTTCTGTCTATAAACTTTCCTTTTCCGGATATTTTATATACATGAAATCATACAGTATATGATCTCTCATGTCTGGCTTCTTTCACTTAGCATAATGTTTTTGAGGTTCATCCATGTTTTAATATGTATCAGTACCTCATTGCTTTTTCTTGGTGGATAATATTCTATGATATGAATATGAATATACTACATTTTATTATTCATCAGTGGGTAGATGGGTTATTTCCACTTTTGACTATTATAAGTAAAAACTGCTTTAGATATTCCCGTACAAAGTCTTTGTGCAGAGATGTGTTTTCATTTGTCATGGGTGAAGACTTCTTTTGGAAAGGGTGGAATTGCTGGATTTTTGGTAAATCTATGTTTAACATTAATTTTCTAAAAAAAAACCCCAAAATAACCTGCATCATGGTTTTGTTCTGATAAATTGTCATCCCCAAATAATTTAGATTATTTTGCTATTAAACACAAATTTGTAAAACTAGCTTTTGGTATATATTGATATTTTAAGTTATTGAATATGGAATGTCTTTGCATTTCAATAATGTTTCAAATATTGAGAAATAATTTCTCTATGCTCAGATTTTTTTCTTGGTGCTAAGTTTGTGACTTGATTAAAAAGGTCTTTAAAAGGAAGATGCTCTCTAAGTTATCATTTCAGAACATATATAGAGAGTTATTTCTCTCTTTAAAATAATCTTCATGGAACAAGAGGTTTGCAAATCAGAGTGAATATCTTTCTTTGTTATTTTAGCTGCTGACATTTTAAATTCAATTTAGAAGTGGCCTTATATTTTTAAAGTTAATGAAGTGGATTTCAGGTTCAGTTAACAGTAATTTAAGATGACAATTAAATCATTAGTGAAGCTAATTATTAAATCGAAAACTCACTGTAATACTTAACCTTACAAAGAAATAAAATCCTACATCCAAGGGCCATGCAGACTGTGAGCTGGTTGATAGGTGGTTCTTTTAACAAAGTAGCACAGTAGCAAGGTTGACACATGACAGTCCTATACATGGTATTATTTCCAGCAAGCTGAACTTTAATATTTAGGTTCAACCTAGCCATGATTTTTTTTTAGCTAAGTGACATAGGGTATGAAACACTGTTTCACAGCATCTCAGGCAGTGTTTCTGAGTACTATAAATATATCCACTATGTTTGCCCTGTTCATCTCCAACTCATATAACAAGCATAGTAGTTGCTGTGTTTATTATAACAAAAATAAAATCAGAATGATGTTGCTAGGAATGCTTTAATACTTTTGTTTTGGTAGCAAGGGCATGCATGTCTATTGGGTATATACCTGGGGCAAAATTGTTGGTGAATGAGGAGTGCTATGGTTTGACTGTGATAGATGGGGCCATTCCATTTCCCTAAGTGGTTAAACCTCTTAATACTCTTTGATTATATCTGTTGCTCTATCTTAATTTAGTAGGTAGAACTGAAGACAACACAGATTCACTGACAGTGAAATAAACGAATGACTAAGTGATGATATGTACACAGTGGGATATTATACTGCAAGAAAAACAAGACTATAAAGTTCAAGTAACAACCTGCTTAAATCTCAAGGACATAATGTTAAATGATTAAAGCAAGACACAAGGTGAAACAAACTTGAAATAAAATCTCTATTTTTACAAAGTTGAAGGCAAAATTAAGCTGTGGTGTTAGAAGTGAGAGTAGTGGTTAATTTGGGGAGTAAAGAGGCTAGTGATGGAAAGGGGGCAGAAGGGCATTTTCTGGTACTGTTTATTTTGTGTCTTGACCTAGATTTATTCACTTTGTGATATTTCTTTGCACTGTACATTTAAGATCGACACATCCTTCTTGTATGTGTATTAAACTTCAATAGTAAGTAAAAGACAAGTAGGTGTTAGACTTAGAAAAATATTAATTTAAGTTCTTTTGATTTTAATTGTAACATTGATTTGACTTAAGCAGAATCATTGAAGCAAAATTTATTCAAAAAGCTTTCACACTGAGATTCCTTAATATATGCTATCCCATAGAGTATATTTTGCCCTTTATTTTTGTGATTTTTTAAAAAAAGATTGTCTTTGTAGTTTTGTTCCTTCTTAACAGCTTAAAAATTTTCCCAGTATTAAAATACATTTTTAAGAAAGTTTTTAAAGTTAAAGTTAACACAGTATAATATTAGTTTCAGGTGAACAATCTTGTGATGCAACACTTCCATAAATCACCTGGTGTTTATCACAAGTGTGCTCCTGAATCCCCATCACCTACTTCACCCGTTCCTCTACCCCCTACCTTCTGGTAGTAAGAGGGGCAGTACATTTTAATTACTGACAATAATGTTACTCTTGTGATTCTTTTATTTCAAGGCCATTTTGATTGTTTCATCATATACTTATTTTGTAAATTCCCCCAATACAACAAGGCTTTTTTTTTTTTAAAATTTTGCTTTATAAATGAGCGTTGGAGGACATTTTTACAGATTTTTTTCATCCCTGTTTATCTATGGTGTCTCTCCATTTATTTAAGTCTTCTCTTATGCCATTTAGTAACATTTTCCTTTTAAAACTCAATTATAATCACATGGTTAAAATATGAGTACATTCTTGTTGCTAAACAATTAAAACAAATAAATTAAAATCTCAAATTCAGATATATCAGTTTTTCCTCATAAGGCTATTCATAGTTACCAAACTTTTGTATGCATCTACATATGTGTAATTGTACCCCAAGAAGAAAATATGGTTATCATGCTACAGTATTTTTGTTCTATATGAATTGTATCATATAATCCACATTTGTGTGTGTGTATTTTGATTTTCATTTTTCTCTACCAACAATATGGCTTATAAAGAGCTTTTTCCATACTAGAACATTAGAATTCCTTCATTCTTTTAAATTGCTGAATTGTATTCAATATAATAGGTATATAATAGATTATTTATACATTCTCTCTCTCTCTCTTTTTAGATTCATTTATTTGAGAGAGAATGTGAGTGGGGGGAGGGGTGGAAGGAGAGGGAGAGAGAATCCTCAAACAGACCCCTTGCTGAAGGCAGAGCCTGTTGTGGGGCTCAGTCCTGGAATCCCAATATCATGACCTGAGCTGAAATCTACAGCTGGTTTCTCAACCGACTGAGCCACCCTGGCACTCTTATTTATACATTCTCTTCAAGATGTCTTTAGTGAATTTTTTGCAGCCAAAAAGGTAAGCTCAGAAACTCAATTTGTTGGCCTACTAAAGGGACACCTTTCAGGAATAGATTCACAATAACCAAACTCACAGAACCTGAAGTAATAAACCAATTTATTAATGCACAGGTAGGTAAGTGCCAAAGGTTCAGATATCTCTAGAACTCTCACCTACTGTCCAAAGATACTCCATACAGAGAACCAAATTATCATTTGAATGTCGGCTAACCCAATTTTTAAGAAAATATATGCACATGGCAGTCCATTTGATATGGGCTGAAGCCTTTCAACTTGGAAAATCAGTTTATAATCTTGCTTATTGAGCATGGAAGGAGAAAGAGGAGAGAGAGTAAAGTTAGGTACAGGAATCACCATCTCTGCAATGTCGGATATACCTGCCCTTGGTCAGAGAGATGTTTCCTAGGCAAAGGCATCCTCACCCATCCTCACTGCTGGGATGGCCCAGCTGATATTTGCCTCTGGTGTTCTCTCTTCTCTGAGCTTGCAGGGATGGCCCTGTATCTGATGGGTGTATTATATTCCATTACAATCAAGCATTATTCTCTGAGAGCAATCCATGTTATTTAATCCTAATAATAAAATCAATAATTACAGTAGTAGTGTTTATTTAGGGTTTATGATGTGCTAGGCACAGTTCCAAGTGCTTTAAATACATTGACTCATTTAATCTCTTTAAAGTGTCTTTCTCTATCTACATCTTTGTCCATCAAGTATTGATTTGACAGCTCATCTATCTGAGGGAGCAAACATTTATTTTAGTTACACACATTCTTGGAGTGGCTCTAAGTATAAGCCCAATATGTGGAAACACAACTAAAATACATTAGAAACTCTAAGTAGAGGTGATTCATTTTGATTAGGTCAATAAGGAAAACTTCTCATGGAGGAGGAGAAGGGGCTTTAAGGCATGAGTAGAATTTTTATGGACAGAAATAGAAAATTCCTCACTCTTAAAAAAAATGACAATTATCCTGCTTAAAAGGTTAAGTTTCACTTAACTGTAAAGTTTGCTTCCATGAAATACCTAATTCCTCAATAATGTCTGACACATAAAATGTATTTTATAAAAAATTTGCTATTGGGGGTAGGGTAGGGAGGAAATATGAATATTTTCCTGTAAAATTCTTATTGTCTGATTAAAGTAAATGGAAATAAAACAATACTGTCATTGGTCTTTTCTTTCTAATTGTGTTTCTCATGCACTTGCACAATTTATATCTTAATGAAAATGAGGCTCACGAGAAGCTTTTAAAGTCCAGGAGGAGAAATTAGAATGCATTCCCCTTGATTGCAGCATTTGCTATTTTAGAGGGAAAAAGCATCAGTGGTCACTTATAAATTGTGATTCTGACCTACATTGCAGAGCTAGCACATTTTCCTGGGAAATTGATCAATAACACACTGTTAAAAGAGAACCTTGCTAATAGCCTTTCCTTAGAAAAAGGTAAGGTTGACAGTCCAGGAAACAATTTGTTCAATTTCATCTACTCTCCTGGAATTCCCAGCAGGTAAAATTGCTCCCTATTTCATAGTTACAAAAGCATTTCACTTAAAATAATAATGTTGATGTTGATTGCATTTTTAATATAAAATTTATAAACAAGGGACTTCTGGATAATTAATGTAGCAGTCTCGCTGTGTCTGACACCCTTTCTCCCAGCTTCTAGTACAGTACACTAAAAAGATGTTAGAGAAGACTGAAACAGGCATCAGAGGAGGAAACTAAAGGAAAAGCTGCAAGTCAAACTTTGCATGAAATTTCTGCTCTCACCGATGAAGAAAAATTGAGATTCTTATTTTGGGACTATGTTCCACCCCTCCACCTTTTGGATCAGAACAGAATAAAGAACCTCAGGGTTGATAGGAAGAGATAGTAAGTCAACCCCTTTTTGAAGGCAGCCATCCCATCAGTCAGGATTTCCCAAACTTGGCCCTTTGACATCTGGAACCAGAGAATTCTCTGTTGTGGGAGGACTGTTCTATGTAGTGTGGGTTGTTCAGTAGCATTCTGGTTTCTAGCCACTGGATGCTAATAGCTCTTCCTTATCCCTGGTTGTGAACCAAAAATGTCTCTAGACATTGCCAAATTCCTTGAGAGACAAAACAGTTCGGGTTGAGAATCACGACATAGATGACTAGCTTAGCTCATGCCTCGAGCTTCTCTGTCCCACCTCCCTTTAGTCTCTTTTCACTCTCAATGACAGGAAGCCAAGGGGAAGTAGATGGCCATGCCCTGAAACCTGAGGTGTCCTGACCCTAAAAAAATTTTAAGAAACTCATTTAGATCAAAATTTATCTATGGTGCTAGAAATTAAAGTAATGGTTACTCTAATGGTATCAGTGGGGATGCAAAACAGGCTTCTTCAGTGATAGAAGGGTTCTGTATCTTGATCTAGGTGGTGGTTGTACATTTGACGAAATTAACTGAGCCCAATTGTTAAGCTGAGTACAATATTTAAGTATTTAAATTTAAGTTATTTAAATAAAATTTAAGTTAAAAATCTAAGTTAAAAATTTAAGTTAAAAATTAAATTTAAGTTAAGTTATTTAAATTTAAATTTACTTAAATTTAAGGTATTTAAGTTATACCTCAATTAACAATAAAAAACAAGGCTCAGGAGAAAGAAACCCCAATATAAGGCATATTAAAAGGAAAAGGACAAGGACCATTTCTTTGAAGATTGATAATGAGAGTGAAACTCTGAAAATTAAAAGATGTGAAGATCTTAGAATGCATGTGCTTGCATCATGCATGTATGGGAAGGCTAAAAGATTTCCATTTCATCTGTGCTGGTGGCCTTTTAACATTTCTATGAAGCAAAGGGAAAATTAGAATTAAAACCTACGGCTGTAATTCAACCTGTTGCCAGAATCTTGAAGACATTTCAGCAAACTACAAAGATAATAGATTAGTCTAAAAAATGCAATGGATTAGTCCATCCGAGCTGTGCCAACAGAAACAGAGTGCACATGCCCAGAAAGTCAAGAAGGAGAAGCTCCCTATGTGCCACTTATCTGTCTCCTTGAATGTAGCATTGTACTAACCAGTGTTCTATGTAGGTCTTCTGTGTTGTCCCTTTCCTGGTGACACCAATGCTTTTACATCTAAATATAAAAAGCAATGTCCTAGAAAATGCGAGGCTAGAATAGAGTGCAGGGGTCAACAATGGCTTATTTGTTTGGGGAGTAGAGTTCATGCAAGTAAAGCCCTCTGTCCAGAGTAGTAACAGTGAGAAGGAAGTGTACATTAAGTAAATCTCAACATGAATGTAGAGCATCAGAATTCTGGAATGGTCAGTGTAATAGTGGTAGATCTGGCACCTCAAATCACGTTTTTCTGTAACAATGGTGTGCCCACTACATTTCATGACAGTTCCCCTAGTCCTCGTTCCTAACCAGGGTTCCACCTCTCATAGGGATTTGGAGGTTGCTGCTGTTGTCCAAAGCCAGTAAGTGGGAAGTGGTCAGTGCGTCTGCCATTTCCCACATCTCAGCAGGTTCATATTTTAAACATGATCATTCCGTCTAGAGTGACAGGTTTGTCCAAAACATTTAGTATGCTATGCATAATTAATCTGCTAGATCTACAATATGTCCACAATGGCCAATTTGTCCAGCCAGTGAGGTCTGTGCTCTTTGTTTGTTTTGCTTTTCCCTGGCATGTCTTCTAGGCCCAGATGAACTCTAGTATGTTTAAGGCGCAGAGAGGTCTGAGAACAAACACAGCTGGGCTTTGGTATATGCATAGCGCTTCTGCATGCACTGGCCCAGGACTGTTCCTCTGGCTTGTCTGTTCAATCTCTTTAACAGCTATCTCCTCTTCTAAAGGCGTGGTGGGAGTCATTCCTGCCTTGCTCTGTCCTAGTGCTTAGCAGCTCTCTATTAGGGATATTCTACAGAGATGAGACAGACTGGTTGTATCTTGCCCAAACCCCAGCCTGGGATCTGGGAGACCTGGGCAGGAGGAGACCTTTTCCTTTGGTCCTTTCCCAGTGTTGCTCTCACTTAGCACTGTCATGGATCAAGGAATTCCCCTTCAGTGACCTCAATGTACTTCTCTCCCACCTCCCTGCTTTGTATAGGAAGAGCCATTATTCATTGACTCACTTATTTATTAGTTCATGCATTCATTTAACAAGCATGTGTTATTTATTATTTAGCATCTACTGTGTTCCAGACATTACTTTGTGGGTGAGGGCTATAGCAGTATATGAGAAAGATAGGATCGTTATTCTCTTGGAGCTTATTGCTTAGCGGACAAAAGAGACTAAGCGAATAGACAATCAAGCAAGCATATATTAGGAGGTGGGAAGTGCTAGGGCGTAAATAAGACCAGGACATATGATCCTGACTGGGGTGAGGTGTGGGGATACTTAGAAGATGTAGTTTTTTCCCTACACAAATAAGAATGTCAAAGACTTTGGAAAATCTTAAAATAGCCCCAAGGTTATTAACTGCAGTCTGATACTCGATAGCCTATTGACATCCATTTTCTCCAGTTCCTCCTAAACAAACCACTTCTCAATTGTTCATGCATATCAGGGAAGGCTGAGTGAACCAGCTTCACTCAGCTGTTTAATATCACCCATTCCTAGTAGCATCATCCCTTTGCCAGTGACTAGTTTAAGACTCTGGGCCTAAGCCAATCAGCACATGATATGATCTTGTCACTAGAGATCTGTTCAGGGATGGGCTCATGATCCAGTTTGAGCCAGTGAGAAGTACAGGGGAGTTCTCTGTAAATGTCTGGGAAGTTTCCTGGAAAACTGGAAGTTTTCTGGAATAGGAAAAGGTGGTTTATGTCTCTTACTAGATGTGAATGAAAAGGTAAGCAGACAGTTGTTCTTGGCAGGTGGCGTATGGCCGTGAAGTAAATAATCCTGAGAGGAAATCTGACACTCAGGAAGTTATCTGGTTCTTGAGGACATCAGTGAACCTCTAAGCCAGCCCGTCTTGAAAGCCTGCTCTTTTGCACTCATCATTTCTGTGTGGGTCACAGCTTCTGTTTATGGACAGAGCAGGTTACAAGAGCCCTTAGGAGCAGCCCTCAGCTGGTGGTGGATGGGGGATGATGGAGAACTACCCCAGTGTTGTTGTTCCATGTTTGAGACAACTCTGAGCATCCTATGTGACAGAGAAGCCCTCTCCAAGGAGAAAATATGTGCGCCGAGCTGCGAAAGACAAGAAGCCGTCAGTGAGAAGAGTACGCACAGCTGAGACACTGGGTTGGCAAGGTCTCCAGTGTGGGATTTGTTCTGGCATATTCTAGATTCGGAAGAAAGGAAGGCAAGTACGGCTGGGCTGGTTGACAGACAGCTGGGGTTCTAGAATCAGTCTGGCTAAGTCCTCCTCCTCATCTTGTGTATAGTTTGGCCTTGAGCAAATTGCTCAACCCTTTTGAGTTTCAGTTTCCTCATCTTTAAATGGGCTTAACAACAGCACCCGTATGGACAGCCTTGTAATGAGAATCAAATGAGCTCATGAATGTGAAATGTTTATCACAGTACCTGGGCCAGAGTAATTATACTCTCATCTAGATTAGGTTTGCTTGCCTAATGTTCAATTTGTCACAGGTTTTACATCTTTCTGGGGTCTTTGTCAGAATAAAATCACACCCAGCTGCACCTTGGGACAACAGAGTGTAAACCACTGCGCTGGTAAACCCTGAGGAACCATAACTAAGCGTTTTAGATAGGGATTATCTGGATCAGTTTAGAGCTCTACTTGCCCCAGAGTTTTCCTCCCTGCCAGGAAGTCTGGAAGCATGCCTTAAAAGCTTGCAAATGTGAGATCAGTGTCTCATCGGAGCAAGAACACATCGCCTCTCCTGGAGCAGTGTCTGCTACAAGCTATCAAAAGATAATCTGTCAAAATCCATAAAGCCTGTGGCTCATGATGAACACATTGGCCAATTTGTCCATCAAATAAAATTAAAAACCTACTACAGATATGCTATTGAGAAAAACTGGAAGTGCTAATACAGCTCCCTTGGAACACACATAATGTATTACCTGACGGACCTTGACATGTGTATTGTGGGCTGCTTTGAAAGCCTGTCTCTGGACCATGGAATCTAATGGATAGCATTACTTCAGGAAAGATTCTGAAGTAACCTTTATGTCAAGGGCCATCAAAAATACCACTGCCTCTTTAGGCCATATTCAGCTTCCAAGGAGTCTACTGCAGAATCACATATGTTAGTTGCATGGATGGCTATGTGCAGTAATTCCCAAGAATTCCTGCCAGAGAGAGGAATTCTACTCAGACTCTTAGCAGTGTGTTACCCTAAGTCCATGGGGAAAGCCATTGGATTTAATAACATTTATTTGCTTTCAATAAGAACAGAGAAAATATGTTTCAACTCACTTGCCAGTAGTGATATTTTCTTTAGAGCTCCCTGTCAGAGATGTCTAGTAAAATAATAGGAACTGCTAAGTAATATTTATCTAGGGCAAGTAATATTCTTTTGACCTCTAGTAAGCTCTTAAAGTAATCAAACCTCTCCACATTTAGTCAAAAGCAATTAAGTGACCATTTCTATCTACCATCATGTACTAATTTTCTATAATTATGTGTTATTAAAAGTGAAATGAAGAGATAGAGAAAGATACAATTCCTAGCTGTGCCATTACTCATTCTTTAACCTTATTAATAATAATAGTAATGATGACAGTTCATATTTATGACAGCTTACCAAGGCCCAGGCAATAGGCTTAGCATTTAACTTACACCCATCTCATTTGATATTTGCAAAAGTCTTTGGGAGGAAGATGTATTATCATTATATCTTTTTAGTAGTTGAGAAATAGAGACTTGAAAAGGTTAAGACATTTGTCCGGGGCACACTCTTAGTAGATGACTTGGTTGTGTTTCTAAGTTGGGCTGCCTGGCCTGGCAGATCATGTATTCATTGTATATTCTGCCTCCTCTGGGGCCTAATTTACACATCTATATTTGTCTTCCTCTTCTAAGCGACTGGGGAGTCCAGCGCTCAGCCTAGACTGAGTTTCCAGACTCAGTGTAGGAATGGGTGGGCTGACTCACAGCTGAGAGCGTGGAGCAAAGTGGGACTGGAACCAGGACTGCAAGCTACAGGAGGGCAGGGCGGGGAGCAAGGAGATGTCTGAAATGCCCACTCCTAGTCCAGTGAACCAAAGTGAAGGATCAGCAACAGAGAACCTGAAAGCCAGAGCAAGCAAATTTGGAAGTCAGCCTGGAGAGATTGCCAGAGTCTGGGGAGACAGAAGTAATGGGGACATATGAGAGATGTCCAGGACAAAGGTGGTGGCAGGGCAGAGCTGTAACGGTAGCTGAGCACATTCCTGTGATCCAGGAGATGGAGCTATTTGTGTTTTCTCTCTTTTACAGAACTCATGGAGAGTAGGGGAAATAGCTTAGGTGCAAACACTTTGCAAACTCTGAGAATGTTACTGCGAAGTGTTGTCTGTGTTTGTGAGCGCAAAGTTAAATAGTGTGCGTCTGTGTGTCTCCTATAGCACCCTGGGCTATGGACTGCTGACCTAAGACACCTCAGTTAGGTTTAGGACTAGGAGAATAGTAGGAAGACAGTTTTGGCAAAGAAGGAGAGAAGATCACTTTCCAGCCTACTCATGTGTTCCAAGGGGAGAATATTGAAATGTACCAAGAGAAGAACAAACACTATTGAAAAATAATGCTGCAGTGCCATGGTTTCTAGGTGATAGTATGTGGTGTATTGGTAAACTGGATACAGGATTTAAAATGCATGTGGTGGATTTGTTTTGTAGCTCAGTTCAGCATGGGTTCATGGCAAAGGCAATCTCTGGGGTTTGTGAGTGCAGTCATTATTCTGGGCAGGGGGCAGCTCAGCAGGGGATGCCGTGCTCAGATGCAGTCAGGGAGAGAGCTTGGTTGACTTCCCCCTCCCCATTCCCTGCAGTACAGGGAGGAAATGTGCAGAAATCTGGTCCTGGGGTCCTAGAGAGCCCATGTTGGGGTTTCTCTTCTACTCCAGCAGCCCGGAGAACTAGAACTAACAGCAGTGGGAGGCAGCTGGGTTCAGACCGCAGCCTTGGGGAATGCACCCAGCAGGGAGGCTAGTGCCTGATTTGGCTGGCAGCGGGACCAAGACGGGGAGCGGGCAGGGGCACAGCTGTTAGCTGGCACGGACGCCTGGCAAACAGCAAGCCCTAAGCTAAACGCTGGAGGTTCTGCAGCTTCACCAACAATGGGAAGAAGCTGTGTGGAGATATTTCTCTGCTGGGAATGCCCTTCACTCCCACTGCATACCATTTACTCGAGGCTGCATAGGAAATAGACATTGACATCAACCGGCCCTCTGCATCATAATCTGACAGAAGAATTCCAAGGACAGTCTGAAGAAATCAGTAAGCCCATCCTTCCAGTTGGTGGGGGAAACACTAGGCCAGAGTAAGCCTTACTTTCCTCTGGGCTGAATAAGTAGGGAAAACCCAGAAAAGCCAATAGAGGAGAGAAAAATGGAGAGCCCACTTTGAGGACAGAGAGAAAAAGGACAAAAAGTTTAATGACAAATGAATATCTTAGGATCAGAAGGTAGTGATTAAACAGAGATAATTGAGGTTTCTGAAAAGGAGATCAGAGCAAAGGGGTGAGAGTGACATTCAGATACATGATAGAAGAAAACTTGCCTGATCTCTGGGAGCCCTGATTATGGATATAGAAATCACTCATGCAGCATCTGTCTGTACTAATGAAAATGTATCTAGACACATCCTGGTTATTTTAAAAAATGTTCAATTCTTCCAAAGTATCCGGGGAGAATATCAGGTGGCCTATGAAGGAGGCAAATCCTAGTTCTCTCTGATAGTCTCTCTATAGTATTAAAATTTTTTAAAGATATTTTATTTATTTCTTTGAAGAGAGAGAGAGAGAGTGGGTGAGAGAGAGCATGAGTGGGGGAGTGACATGCAGAGAGAGAAGGAGAAGCAGACTCCCCACTGAGCTGGGAGCCCTATGTGGGGCTAATCCCAGGACCTTGGGATGAGCCACTCAAGATGGCCAACTGAATGAGCCACCCAAGCACCTCTATAGTATTAAAGTTTAGAAGAGCATAGATTACAGGGATATCTGGGCAAAGATTTGGTATAAGAATGGAACAAGAATTTTATTCTTGCATATATATGTAATTTTTATATATAAATTTATAATTTAAATTAATTATATATTATGTATAATTAAATTTAAAATAATTTATATTATAATAAATATATAAATATATGGAAATATATTATAGAATATATATAGAAAACAAGAAGTTTATTCTTGTGTGTGTGTGTGTATATATATATATATATATATATATATATATGAAACAATAATGACTCAAAGGTGAACTTTAGCTGACCCAAATATAGGAAACTTAGGAATGGGAAGATTATTGTACAAAATGGTTTGCTCTAAATGCAAGATATCCAGAAGTTAAATTTAAAGAAGTGTTGCAAATATACTTTTAAGCCAAAGAAAAATGTCAGAAACAATTGGAAAAAAATACATTTAATAATAATTTGGCAGACTAGGTTATGTATGTTTGTCCAAAGTATTTGACACATAGTACATGCTCTATAAGTATTTGCTGAATGAGTATAGGATTTTTACCATGTATGTAGAAGTAAGTTGAAGAAATGGAGATGGCCAGAACTTGGAGGAAGCTGAGTCATCTCCTCCTTCTCTTGTGTAAAGTAGAAAACGCAGGAGAGTGAGTAGTGGAACTTTCTGTTCTTTTAATGCCTTATTTCAAAGTGAAAGTCAAGTACATTATTTCCAAATGATGATTATTATTATAAGGTCAAAGGGACTTGCTCACATTCTCTGAGTGAATAACTTAGGTCATGCATCTAGGAAGTGTTGAGCACTGTCAGAGCAGACAGTTACCTCTCACCATTTAAAAACAATGCTCCTGGGGCATCTGGGCGGCTCAGTGGGTTAAGCCTCTGCCTTCAGCTCAGGTCACGGTCCCAGGGTCCTGGGATGGAGCCCCGCATTGGACTCTCTACTCAGCGGGGAGCCTGCTTCCCCTTCTCTCTCTGCCTGCCTCTCTGCCTACTTGTGATCTCTCTCTGTCAGATAAATAAATAAAATCTTTAAAAACAAAACAAAACAAAAACAAAATGCTCCTTCTCTTTTTTGTGGTTCCTGGGAGGTGGTAGGTTGCTTCAGAATGGAGCTGAACATCTTTTTCCCAGAGACTTGCTGAAATGGATGATGAATGCAAACTTTTTACCTTTTATGAGAAGCATAAGGCCACAGAAGCTGCTTCTGCTGCTGTGGGTGAAGAAGGCAAGGGTGACGTGGTCCGAATCCGTGGTGGCGATGACAAAAAAGGCTTCACTATGAAGCAGGCTGGTCTGACCCATGGCCATGTCCCCTGCTGCTGAGTGAGGGGCATTTGTGCTACAGACCAAGGAGGACTGACTGGAGAGAAAAAGTGCAAACCTGCTCGAGGTCGCACTGTGGATGCAATCTCAGTGTTCCCAGCTTGGTCATTGTAAAATAAAAGGAGGAGAAGGACATTCCTGGGCTTACTGCTGTGTCTCGTCACTTGGCATGCAAAGGAGCTAGCAGGATCCACAAGCTTTTCAGTCTCTCCCAAGAAGACGAGGTCCACCTGCATATTGTGAGAAAGTGCCTGAATAAAGAAGCTAAGAAACCTAGAATCAAAGCACCTAAGACTCAGCACCTTGTTACTCCGTGGGCCCTCCAACAGAAACGTCAGTGTATTGCTCTGAAGAAACAGCTCACGAAGTAAGACAAGGAAGAGGCTGCAGGACGGGCTAAACTTCTGCCAAGAGAAGGAAGGAGACCGAGGGAAAACGCCAGCAACAGAATGCCGAGGGACAGAGCTGTCTTCCCTGAGAGCTTCTACCTCTAAGTCTGAGGGGCCAGTCAAAAATGAGATTTTTCTAGAGTTACAAATAAATAAGAGCAGACTTAAAAAAAGAAAAACAAGCCAGTGTTCCCCTGTCAATAATGGGAGCATAATGTGTCCTTCCTTGGTTTCTCACGAAAAATTCAGCCATGGAATTTGACTCAATCATACCACATTCTCCTCTCACCTCTGTTCTCTATTAGGGTGATTCACTCTTTCTTAATTTTTCACATTGTTCCTCTGAATTTCTATGATTCATTGAACTAGGTTAGTCAGGGCTTTCATTTTTAGAGAATTGGTTGCAAATTGGTTCATAACATGGTTCTTTTAAGATGACCACTTAACAATGAGTCATTGTTGGCTTTTACAGGTGTCTGTGTCAGTAGCTCACTCCTTGCTGAGCACTGCTCTTTCCTCAGGGAGAAACAGTCCATTTTGAGACTGCAGGGACCTCATCCACCAATTCACAGTCGTTTGTGTTAGAAGCAATACCAAAGCTGTCTGATTCTAGCCACTCTAGAGTGAGGGGAAAACTAGTTAAGACTATTTGCATTGTCTGTCTCAGGGAAGACAGGGAAGCTTATTCTGGAGATGACTGATACCCGAATCAATTGCTCGCAAACCCCTTGGCTTTATCATTATTCATACATATTGGATCATCTTTTAGATAATCTGAAGTTGTTCCCTGATTTGGGGGTGAAGTCTAGGGCAAGTCTTTATCTTTGTTCTAGGAGCAAAGCTTCAAGAGATATTAAGGGTGCACAACTCACCTTCCTCCTGATTTGACCCTAGCTCACAATAAATGTGGCAGTGGGTTGGGGATTTCCTGGGAATTTCTTTGCTCTGCTTGAAATGTGCCAGAGATGCACAGCCCTCTTCTTTGTCCTCTGTTGTTTATTATATCCAGAGAACATTTAATTCTCTGTTTGAAGAAGGCTAAAGCTGGATTATTTTTGCCTAAGGATTATCACTTTGTGAGTTATCAGGGGTAAATTTTAGACTACTTTTCCTGAATATAAACATTGTACACACACACACACACACATACGTATATATATGTATGTGTATATATATATATATTGCATGTATGTTTGTATATATGCATATATGTATATATTTACATAAAATGTAGTGTTTCAAAGTCAAATAAAATATTTTTATATTGCCTATTTCTTTTTGTGAAAGTCAGTAACTTTTTATGAAGTCAATAACTTTGACTTTATTACTATTACTTAATAGATAATATAAGCATAAAGGCATGAAATAAATCGTCTTTACAAAATATTTTAAATGACAAATTCATATCTCCTAACATCTGTATAATTTTCTCAATAATCTTGATTTCTTCTACTTTTAATGTTATGATCCAATAGTTTTCAAAATATTTCCATCCACTATGTGTTCATACTATAGATATAATATATATATAATATGTATATTTCATATATAGATCTCTATATATGTATATGTATATACATCTATATATATGTATATAGAGATCTATATCTTTGAAATATCACTTGGTTTGATTTTATCACGTGAATATCCAAAGGACTTAATTTGTCATGTGTTCCCAGTCCTATTGTCAGGAAAGAGGTCCTGCAATTGCAGGGCTGCCAAAAGGAAGAATGATAGTTTAGATCACTGGTTTTCCAATTCACTCATTCACTTGCTTTGTTCGTTTCTTTGTTCATTCATTCAGTAGGAGGGAGAAAATAAAATATATTTAATATCTATTAATAGTATGTAATAGATTACAGTTACATGCACACGTATGTATACACTCACGCATATATAAAATCTAAGGGAGCGTGAATCTGCCAGCTCACTGTGGTCTTCTGGTGTGTGCTAGGGGCTTGGTGGAGGTTGGAGTGTTAGGGAATAAGGAGATGTACGTCGAAACGTGAGGGAGAGAAGGATCCATGAACGAAGGTGAAGTGCGTGTGGGGAAGAGCGGCGAGGGAGTAATTTGCGGGGATGCATTGTGAGCTGAGGAAGGGAGGCCAAAGCCTTGGGGCGGCTTTGGAATTTGGACAAAGGACTTTAGGAAATGTAGCCAGGGGTCTGTGTTGGCTACCCTTTGGCATTCTTGCAGAGATATCATTAGGTATCTCTTTTGGCTACTGGGAAGTGTTTCTTGGAATGGCAGCCGGCACTGAGAGTGAACATGTGCTAGGTGCTGATGTTACAATGGTGGGCATAAAACACATGCTGTCTGTTCTCATGAACGTACATACTAGTAGAGGACTGGCATGAATCAAATAACCATCAAAGTATTCTTCATCCATTCACCCACTGCTTTTTAAGCACCTATAATGTTCCAGGCAGTGTTTTAAGTCCTTGGGATTCTGGTTCATCAGTAAAACAAACAGACAATATTATTCCTGCCTGTGGTGGCTTTATAATGTGCCAACTTATCTAAGCTGGAACTGTGTTTCCCAGAATTTCCTCTCTGTAAGGCTCTGAGTCAGGCATGGCTACAGGAGAAATCTGCATAAGATATGAAAGGCAGGAGCAAAGCCGCAGCCATGAGCCTCTGAAGGTCAGTGCAGGGCGCCAGGCACCGCTGGAACTCGCGCATATTGGAGCTGATCTGTGGGATGGCCTTTCTAGAGGGCTATTGGGTAATCTTCGGGTCCTGCTGGGAAGCTTCTGCTTCTTTGTGGCTTGAGCCCAGCGTGATGCTGCTTATGGAGAATGGACCCAACTCTCCTGCAGATTCCCCCAGCACTGAGTTTGAGTCAGTGAGTGACAGTCGTAGGTTCCAGTTTGTCTGTATTTGTCCTTGTGAATTCCACGCTGTTCCTGTGCTCGTGCGCGTCCAGGATTCCTTCCTGAATTGTTGACTCGTGGTGACTTCAGGCTCCAGGCAGAAGTAGAGGCAGTAGCCCGCTCAGCTTGCCCCACCTGCTCTCATAACCGCCTACCAACTAATCCCTACAGTAGATCCCATTTTTTATAGTGGTTCTGCTGCTCTGATTGAACCCTGACAGATACTCCACACTTGGACAGTTTACATTCTGGATAGACAGTAAATGGTTTAATAAATAAATTGTAAACTATACTTAAGAGTGAGAGGTGCTATGGAAAGAAAATCAGAGAAGGAAATTAGAGGGGGAAAGAGTAAAGGTTAGGTAGGGTGCCATGGGGGTGAAGGTGGGGAGGAAGGTGCTCAATTAAATAGGGTGTCCCAGTGGGCTTGATTGAGAAGGTAGGATCTGTACAAAGGCTTGAACAAGGGGATAGGTGGCCGAAGGAAAAGCTTCGAGGACAGAGGGGACATAGAACCCACTCGCTAAGGCAGCAGAGTGTCTGGAGCATTCCAGCATCTTCAGGGAGCTGGTGTGACTGGAAAACAGAGAGTGAGGAGGAGGACACGAAGATAATCAGGCCAAAACTGCATCAGGGGTCTGATTTGTACAGCAGGGGTTGGCCCGTAGCAGCCTGGAGACCAAATCCAGCCCCTCTGCTTGTTTTTGTACATTGTCTTCTTGGCACAAGGCCATGCTTGTTCATTTACACATCATCTAGGGCTGCTTTCTGGCTACCACGGCAGAGTTGAGTGGTTGTGACAGAGACCATATGGCCTACACAGCCTGAAATATTTACTAAAAAATGTACTGACCACTGGTGTAGCGCTCAGAGGTTTTGGCCTTTACTCTGAGCAAAATGGGAGCCACCTCAGGGTTTTGGGCAGAGGAGGGCCACGCTCTGGTTTGTGTGATTACAAGCATCACTCGCATTGCTGTGTTGAGAGCAGATCGTGAGGGGCAAAGGTAGAAGCAGGAAGACCCATTAGGAAGCTGTCATGGCGTCCAAAGAGGAGAGGATGTTGGTATGGGCCAGAGCTGTGGCGGGGGAGATAGTCAGATTCTGATTATCTCTTGAAGCTTGAGCCAAACTGACAGAGTGGATCTGGGTGTAGGATAATAGGGAATCAACAAATGTACAATTACAACCCATCTTAAGTGCTAGTATAGAAGGTTTCCTCAGAGGTGCCTCAGGGACCAGTGGGACGGGAACAGTGCCAATCTCCCGCCCAACTGGGGCACGGCTGCACTGTCTGTTTTGTGCATTGGGCTTTCTACTAATAGGGTTGTTCTCAACCTTGGCTGCACATTAGAATCATCTGGGGAGCTTTACAAGGTACTGATGCTTGGGTACCACCCCCCAAACTCTTATTTAATTGGTTTGGGTTTTGACCTGAGCATTAGGATTCGTAAAAGCTCCCCAGATGATTCTTCCATCAGCCAAAGTTGAGAACCACTGCTCTCAGATTTCCTTTGAATAAACTTCCCATGCCTTCAGGTGATGGAAAAGGGCTGGTTTGGGATCTAGGAATGTGTGCTGGAATTTGCCTGCTTAATTTTCATCTTCCCCGCATTTAGCACATGCATAATACCACCTTAATTTCCTTGGAAAGAATTCCTTCTTGGGGCGCCTGGGTGGCTCAGTGGTTGAGCCTCTGCCTTCGGCTCGGGTCGTGATCCCAGAGTCCTGGGGTCGAGTCCCGCATCGGGCTCTCTGCTCAGCGGGGAAGCCTGCTCCCCCCTCTCTCTCTGCCTGCCTCTCTGCCTACTTGTGATCTCTGTCTGTCAAATAAATAAATAAATAAAATCTTAAAAAAAAAAAAAAAAAAAGAATTCCTTCTCCCCTTTGTTCATAGCCCTGGTAGAAAGTGCCTGTGTCACTCCCTTCCCCACACCCTCACAGGAAGGTGAACTTCCTGGACCTCTTCTTTCACTTTCCCTGGTGTAGCTACATGGCAGCTGTTTGACGTGAGCCTAACCTGTTGGACACATGGGTATCAGAGGTGGTTGAAGATGACTTGTTGCATCAAGGGCCAAAATGCTAGTACAGTACGGTCCAGGATTTTCCACCATGAAATGATTGCTGAGTATTGTTCCCAGCATCTTGACCCTCAGCGCTCCCTTGGTTTTTTTCAATCCATTCCCAAGCCTGTGCCATGGTCTCTGGTACCCTGACAGTCTCCTTCCCACTACCCTATATCATGTTGAAAAATTGCCTATTGCTTAAGTTAATTTTTGCTTGTAGCCAACAACCCTATGGGTACAGAATGCCTGGGTGGCATTCTTTGCTCTGTTTGTATCATGACATTATTCTGGTCTATTCATTTGGCAACTGAACACTGTGATTTCTTTGTTGGAAAAGAGCAAACAAGAATAACAATCTATTGAACTATGCTTACTCAATAGGGAACAGACAGATATGAGTTGATGCCAGATCCTTTGGAGGTTATAATAATCATTTATAAAATGAACATAGCTATCAATAATAACAATAATTTATTAATCATCTACCTCTTGAAAGTACAAAAATTTGATTTAATATTTCTATAGATGCCAAGACTTTGGCTAAAATGCAGCTTATGAAAAATCATCAAAATGCTGAGATAGACACAATCTTAATCTTGGGACGTATGTTGGATATCTACAGGAAGAGGAATAGGTGTCAGTTTGGGTCCTGCAGGAAGCATACACCAAGACAGAATGAGAAATGCAAGAGTTTTGGTGCTGGAAATACCTGAGGAAGAGAAAGAGCAGAGGTCACAGGACAAATTAAACTCTTCAGACCATGCTGCACGTGTGACACCTACAGAAGGAGAGGGTGTGGAAAGAAGGATCTGGAGGAAGAACCTGAGATTGCAATGCAGCACTGAGAAAGTCTAGATCAGGTTGGTGGGGAACTTGAGAGTGAAGATTGCCAATGAGAGGAGTCCTGTGCTGGCCGGGAAGCCTTGGCTCTACTCGCCCTGATATGCTCATTGGTTGGGAGCACCTGGGAAGAGCCTGGCCTCCGTGTGAATCCTGGGGTGGATCTCAAAGATGCAGCACCTGAAGGTAGTCAACTAACCACATTCCTTACCGCAAGTTCTCTCTTGAAAGATTTGAGCAGCTTATTTCCACAGAGGTCACAGAAGTCCACAGGAGGCAAGGGAGGAGGAGTTTTCCTTTTAAAAATCAAGTTTCTTCCTCTACCAACCCTGACCATTATTCAAGACCATGCACAGCATGAGAACCAAGTAAATACAAGGAGGTTTATTATGGTTTTTATGTGAGCTTTAGCAGGAAATCTTTCAATCTGTTGTTTGAGGAGGGGTGAGTCATGGTGAAAAATGAATGCATTTCCTTTCCCTGGGAAAGGGTCAGAGGTGGGTTGCTGGGCAGGACAACAAGCATTGGGGTTTTAAGAACTGGGGCCTTTGGGGAAGCATAAGTACATTTTGGGAGATCTCTATCCCATCCCTCCTCGCCCATTCACATTGTTCTTTCTGTTTTCTCTTTCTCTCATACACTATCTATTGCTCTTTCTCTACTGAATCCTTCCTATCACTATTTAAACATGTTCTTACAAAGATTCCCCTTGTCCCAAATTCCTTTCAAGCCACTCTCCTTTTATTCCGCGTCTGTTCATGGCCAAACATGACAGCTTTCTCCTCTTCCTTTGTGCTACTCATTCCTTAGTCACCTCCTACCCTCAGAACCCCCGTTAACATTAAACACTTGTCAGGGGCACCCATGACTTCAGTGGAGCAAATTCAGTGGCCAGTTCTCCATTCTTGCCTTGTGTGACTTCGGTAGCACCCAACTCTGCTGACACCCCCTTATTTTTGGAACGCTTAGCTTTCTCGGTTTCCCCATTTCTCCTGGTGTATACAAAGGGTTCATTAAGAAAGAGCTCCCAGGAGAATTGGAAAGCGTGTGGGGAAGGTGGGTAGGGAAGGAAAGACACCAATCCAGTAGTATTTCAGACCAAGTCCCAGCCTCAGACTGATCCCCAGGGAAGCTATAAGCATAAATTATACCTCAAGATTGTCCTGGCTTGGTGACAAGGGAGCTAGGCATTCAAACACCTACTTCCATCAGTCATTGGGTAAAGACTGCTCTGTGTGTGTATGTGTGAGCGCACGTGTGTGTTGGGGGCAAGCGTTTGGTACGAGAAGACCAGATGTGAACTCCCGAACATTTTCAGCTGCCTGTGTTGGCAGCCGGAACAGTCCAGTAGCTCGAAAGAAATCACTGAAGAAAGGTGCAGGCACCAGCTTTTGGAAAAGCACCCAGAGGCTGGGGGATGGATGCTGAGAGCAGTCAGGAGGATTCCATGTCTTGGTGGAGCGCATACAGTATCTGTTACAATCGTCTGTGATGGGAACGTGGATGGAATGGTGTGGGCGGAGGCTGAGAGTAAGAAACAGAAGAAGCGAGGGTGGGTCTGACCTAAATCCCTGGACTGGAAGCAGGCCTCTGTACCAGCACCGCTCATATGAACCCACATTGCAACTCATGGATTGCCTTCTCTGAGCCACTCACCTAAGGATTTTCCACAAAACAGATCTGCAAGGGGCCTCTCTTAGGAATCCCTGTCTGGAGTCACCTATCCACCTGGCTTGTACTGAGGCCTGGACTCCATTGCCCATACCTTGTCTTGTCCCAGCACCTCGCCTGAACATAACAAGATCCCTTGTGGAAGGGGATGTAGTCATTCTCCCCACTATCAGCAATGAACAGGAATGTCTATTTTGTTGTGTCTTTCAGATTGAGATTTTTTGATGAAAAAAATCACTAATTTGATAATTTTGGAAGGAGTGAAGACATTCTCCTGTTAAAAGTTAGGAGGGACACCTGGGTAGCTCAGTCAGTTAAAGCATCTGCCTTTGGCTCAGGTCATGACCCCAGGGTTCTGGGGGAGCCTGATGTGGGCTCCCTGCTCAGTGGCTCAATAAGGAGTCTGCTTCTCCTTCTCCCTCTACCACTCCCCCTGCTTGTGCTCTCTCTCTTTCCCTCTCTCTCTCTCCCCCTCTCTCTGTCAAATGAATAAATAAAATCTTTTTTTAAAAGTTAGGAAATTGTTTAATAAACATACTAGTAAGTTTTAAAAGAGCATTGCAAGGGCTCCCAGGTGGCTCAGCCATTAAGCCTCTGCCTTCAGCTCAGGTCATGATCCCAGGGTCCTGGGATGGAGCCCAGCATCGCACACCTGCTGGGCAGGACACCTGCTTCTCCCTCTCCCCTTCCCCCTGCTTGTGTTCCCTCTCTTGCTGTGTCTCTCTCTGTCAAATAAATAAATAAAAATCTTTAAAAAAATGAGCATTGTATACACATTACATGCAAGTACACTGTAAGCTGGGAATAGAGGAACCTGGATGTTTTTTATGTGAAAATCCTGAAAATTGGAGAGAGGAGAATACTAACATCAGACTCTAATACCCAAAGACAACTGGTTTTAACATTTTGATTTATTTCTTCTAAATATTTTTTATAATATATTTTATGTTTTCCGCATAATGCTTTTCCCATTTAATGTTATAATTTAAGAAGCCTTTGCACATGCTATTAAATACTCTTGGAAAACATTATTTGAAGCTGCTATGTAACATGTAGATGTCTTGTTTTACTCAGCATTTTTTGGACCATTGGATATGGCAGGTTTTTACAATTCTGTTTTGTAAATACCACTGCAATGAACAATAGCATAAAAGTGTGTGTGTGCGTGTGTGTGTGTGTGTGTGTATGATGGATAACTTTCCAAAATACTTTAGAGCTTGCTGTGGTTTAAAAATATATCTAAAATTTCTTTGATTACTCATTTCTTCAAGAGATGACTCTTACTTCCCCTCCTCTTGAGAATGAGATGAACTTAGTGACTCACTTTTTTTTCTTTTTAACATTTTAAAAATTTAAATTCAATTAATTAACATATAAAGTATTTTGGGTTTCAGAGTGACTCACTTCTAATGCATAGACTAGGGCAGAAATGATAGGTGTGACTTTGGAGACTATGTCGGAACCAGCCAGTGACTTCTTGCTTGCTTTCTCTTGGCATACTTGTCCCTGGGGAAGCCAACTGATGTGTTGTGATGATGGTTGTCAAGCACCTCCGTGGAGAGGTCCATATGTGGGGACATCTGCTAACAGGCTGCTCCAGACACTCCATTCCACAGCAGGCAAGGAAGTCCTTTTGGAAACATACACTGTAGCCCTAGACAAGCCTGTAGGTGAATGCGGCCCTAGCCAACATATTGACTTCAACGTCATGAAAGACCCAGCTGGAGCTACCAAGATAAGCTACTCCTGAATTCCTAACCCACAGAATCTGTAAGATGAAAATGTCTGCTGTTGTGGGTTTTTTTTTGGTAATTTTTAATGTAACAATAGATAACTAATATAAGGCTCTTGATGTATTCAAATTGCCTTTTCAAAAGGTTATACAAATTTATTCACTCATCAAAAAAAGATAAGAATGGCTGCTTTACTATGCCCCTTTCAATTGAATTTTTATGACTAAAGAAAAAAAAAACGTTGCTAATGGAGAAATAAATCATTATAAGTCTTAGATTCTTTCATTCTGCTTGGTTTAAAATTAGAGTTGCAATAATTTCAGTGTCACTTAATAAAAGTTTTAAGTAAAGAAACCATTAATACAAGGACTTCAGAAAATTCAAAACAGTGATTTAAGTCATTGCCCTTTATTGAGAAGGATAAGAAAGGGTAGAAAATACTTATATGTCATTTATCATAATATTTAGGTTAATTTTATGATATTCTTTATCTTGTCATAATAAAGCTGAGCTTCTGTCCAACATAGGTTTACTAAGAATGGAAAAATGTTTCCTATAATCTTGAAAGTTTTTCTTTTCTTTTTTTTTTTTTTTTGAAGATTTTATTTATTTATTTGACAGAGATCACAAGTAGGCAGAGAGGCAGGCAGAGAGAGTGGGGGAAGCAGATTCCCTGAGGAGCAGAGAGCCTGATGTGGGGTTCTCATGATCCCAGGACTCAGGGACCATGACCAGGCGCCCAGATAGTTTTTCTTTAATAGATACAAAGATTAGTAAATTGAATCTTTAACACTATTAATGTTTCTTAAATTTACTAGACATTATGTGCTAGAGAACAGATCTTTTATTTAAAGTCCTTTAATTTGGGGCACCTGGGTGGCTCAGTGGGTTAAAGCCTCTGCCTTAGGCTTGGGTCATGATCCCAGGGTTCTGGGATTGAGCCCCACATCAGGTTCTCTGCTCTGCGGGGAGCCTGCTTCCTCCTCTCTTTCTCTGCCTGCCTCTCTGCCTACTTGTGATCTCTGTCTGTCAAATAAATAATAAAATCTTAAAAAAAGTCCTTTTTTAAAACTTTTTAAATTTTTTATTTTTTATAAACATATATTTTTATCCCCAGGGGTACAGGTCTGTGAATCGCCAGGTTTACACACTTCACAGCACTCACCAAAGCACATACCCTCCCCAATGTCCATAACCCCACCACACTTCTCCCAACCCCCCTCCTCCCAGCAACCCTCAGTTTGTTTTGTGAGATTAAGAGTCACTTATGGTTTGTCTCCCTCCCAATCGCATCTTGTTTCATTGATTCTTCTCCTACCCACTTAAGCCCCCATGTTGCATCACCACTTCCTCATATCAGGGAGATCATATGGTAGTTGTCTTTCTCCGCTTGACTTATTTCGCTGAGCATGATACGCTCTAGTTCCATCCACGTCGTCGCAAATGGCAAGATTTCATTTCTTTTGATGGCTGCATAGTATTCCATTGGGTATATATACCACATCTTCTTGATCCATTCATCTGTTGATGGACATCTAGGTTCTTTCCATAGTTTGGCTATTGTGGACATTGCTGCTATAAACATTCGGGTGCACGTGCCCCTTCGGATCGCTACGTTTGTATCTTTAGGGTAAATACCCAGTAGTGCAATTGCTGAAAAAAAAGTCCTTTAATTTAAAGAACATGCCTCTGCTCCTCAACCTTGTGATAATTAACTGACATGATCTCACTAATCTGGTTATAGTGATCTCAAGTAGCTTTTAAGTCTTGGTGTAGGAACACGTGGGTGGCTCAGTCAGTTAAGCGTCTGCCTTCAGGTCATGATCCCAGGGTCTAGGGTGGAGTCTTGCATCAGGCTTCTTGCTCACCTGGGAGTCTGCTTCTCCCTCTGCCTGCCTCTACCTCTGCTTGTGCTCTTCTCTCTCTCTCTCTCTGACAAGTAACTAAATAAAATCTTTAAAAAAAAAAAAGTCTTAGTGTAAGGAAAGTCTTTGTAACCATTTCCTTCTTATGTAAGCCATACAGGTAAAAATAATCATTATAATAGTATAATAACATCAGCACTTAAAAATGAAATCTCAATTTCCATACTCTTTTGATGAGCTGGAAATAGAGAGATGTTTTTATACTAATACACCAATACAGGAGTGCCTGAGTGGCTCAGTGGGTTAAGCCTCTGCCTTTGGCTCAGGTCATGATCCCATGGTTCTGGGATCGAGCCCCCGCATTGGACTCTTTGCTCAGCAGGGACCCTGTTTCCCGCTCCCCGCCCCCCCCCGCCTACTTGTGATCTCTGTCTATCAAATAAATAAATAAAAATCTTTAAAAAAAAAACCACCAATACAATCTTGAATAAAATGTAATGCTTGTAGGTTTTCAAATAGCCTCATCTATGAGAATATGTACAGTACTTATACACAGTACATATTATTTCCGTGTTTTCAAAAGCTCATCTATTTATTTTCATCGTTATTTTGAATCTGTGGAGTGCTTTAAGCCCCTCTGTGAGTGACACTGGAGAGAGCAGTCAGTCACAGGAGCCTACACTGGCTGTAATTCTGTCATGCACCCTGCACATGCTCAGTTGCTAATTGAGTGTGTGGTGACATATCCATGAAATAGTAGGAAATATAGCATAGAAGGAACAACATGGAACTGAAATGAAAAATAATGATATGATACTTATTAGAAGTATATTTTTCATTTACAACTTCTGGAAAACAGTGATGTAATTTATATTTCCCGAGTTTACTCTTAAGTAAAGTAGTCATCAGGGAACTTATACACAGGTCTTTAGTTTCATTGATTTTTCTGGCTTTTAAGTTTATGTAGTTATTTTTTTTTAATTTAATTTATTTATTTGACAGAGAGAGACAGAGAGAGAGAGGGAATACAAGCAGGGGGAGTGGGAGAAGGAGAAGCAGGCTCCCCACTGAGCCAGGAGCCCGATGTGGGGCTCAATCCCAGGACCCTGGGATCATGACCTGAGCTGAAGGCAGATGCTTAATAACTGAGTCACCCAGGCAACCCCTATGTGGTGTTCTTTTTTTTTTTTTAACAAGTTAATTACTATTGCATTTATTTATGAAATCCTCCAACTTCAACCTTCTACACTATACAATTTTCATTCTGACTGTGTAAGTGGAAAGTACTTCATGAAGTTACATGTAGCATCCATGAAAGCATTAAGTTAGGGGGCTGCCTTCTTATTATTTTAAATTATATTTTATATAAGTCTATTTTTAACTATACATATTTTTATTTAAATGTATTTTAAATGTGGCAATGTTACTTCTTAACTCTGCAGTTTAGGAACTAAATTGTGTCAACAGTTTATATTTGCTCCCCTGGACAAGTCATCTTCTGGTTCTTCTGGTAAGGAGACAAACATAAACATGTAAAGAAGTAGATGCTAGCTTAAACAAAAATGGGCAATGTGAACATGTTCTGACAGCATAACAAAATCGACATTATTTTACTCAATTTATGTTTATATGGATCAGTGACTCATGGAAAATTACAAGAAAGTTGGCACGCTTGAGTGGTGCAGTTGGTTAAGCGTCGACTCTTGGTCGTGATCTCAGGGTCATGACCTTGAGCCCATATTGGGTTTTGGGCTGTGCGATCAGCATAGAGTCTGCTTAAGATTCTCTCTCCCTCTCCTTCTGCCCTTATATTAGGAAACATGTGGTTTTTCCTTGCCCAAAGGTCCTCTCAAACTTTGACTTAAGAAAGAAATTTACTATGTTCTGCTTATTTATGATATCATGTAAGAATTTATAAAGCAATATTCAGTACCTGCATTTGGTAGAACCACTAATCCTTTTTAATCAAGAGGGAAGAAAATAATTTCAATCACTTCCCTTTCTGGATATGTCTTTAATCACTGCATCCCATAATTACCACTGAAAGGTGGTCAAAAGGTACAAAAGACCAGTTTTGAGGTGAGTAGTTTCTAGGGATGCAATATATAGCATGATGACTATAGTTAACACTGTATATACATATAAAAGTATATATGACACACACACATATATCTTTATATATACAGAAATATACATACAGGTGTCCTTTTTTAATATCTATATAAAGTTGTTAAGAGAATAAATACTAAGAGTTCTCAACACAATGAATTTTTTTCCCATTTTTTTTCTCTTTGTATTGCAACTACATGAAATGGAGACTAACTAACCTCATAATGGTAATCATTTTACAATATGTGTTAATGAAATCATTGTGCTGTATACCTTACGTTTATACAGTGATATATATGAACTATAGCTCAAAAAAACTGGGAGAAAGAGTCACTGCCACTGTTCACTGGTTGATGAACACCAGAACTTTCCTCACAGTGCTGGCTTTGAACCATCCTACCTGCCTCCATCTTATTGTCTACACACCTGGACACTTCTCTTCTGGCGTGTTGTTTGGACTTGAGAGCCATCCCAGTTCTATACACAGCCCTCGCTGACATCTCCGTTGCTCATCATTGATACCTGGTGCTAGTCCCGGGCACCTGGCATCCCCCATCCCAGCTGGCTGGGTCCTTGGCACTCTAAATCCTCACTCATCCAGAAAAGGGAATTGGACACCTAGAGACTGGTCCCCCTATGCACGATAATTTAGGAAACAGCAAAAAGTTGCCAGGAATTGCCACTTTTAGTCAGTGTCCTTTCACACAATCATACATTTTAAGATTATATAAAAAGAGACAAATAATGTGTTTGAAAAGTTACCCAAAGGTGATAGAGCTTTCCTACTAAAACAATCCTATCGTTTTGTTGGACGGATTTGGAAAGAGAAGGAAAAGAGTATAGGTCATCATGAAAACTTTATTTCGTGCAGCAAGTGTTCACATTAGCTTTAATTCCATTTCTGTAAGAAAACAAAACAAGACTAGTCTAATAGTCTTGTGTGTGGGGGTTAGTTTCTAAATACTCCCCAACAAATCCAGTGTTGGAGATACTAAGCAAGCTTACTAGACTTTGCGTCTACTATTGCCACCTATTCCAGACCTCGCTCGATTTCTGCCAGAGTTGTCTAGAAAGTGAAATTTTGGTGGTTATACTTTCTCTTTAAAAATAAAGCAAATCTGCAATAGCAAAAATGTCCTCTTTAAACTCATGGGAGCCGTTACAATCAAGTGAGTCCAAACTGCTGTGTATATTCTCTCTTCCTAGATCCTCCATTGGTCTGTCTCTTTATCTCCAATTCTCCGTCACGATTCACCTCAAATGTCTCCCTGTGAAATCTCTCACTTTCCTCTCTTGACTTGCTCCTATATGATGCCATGTAACACTATTTCTCACACTGATTTATCATTATCCTTCTGTTTCAGTCTTTGACTTCCCTTACAGAGCCCTTATTCCTTTTGTGACTTCCGAACCTGGGGGTTCACAAAACGTGTGGAGGGAATGCGCGACACTGAGGAGCATAGAAAAGCCAGACCAAGCAGATGATTTTAAATACTAAGACATGATATGGCCCAACCAGAACCCATGACAAAAATTGTTCAGTCTTCTATTAAAAACATTAACATTAGTCTGTGGACATTTGGACCACACACAGCCCTGGTGTGGGAAAGCGAATTTGACAGGGTTTCAATAATATTCTTTTGCTCCAGCTGGCTGAAGGAATGCTAAGTCAATGCCTGTGTCTACAAAACCAATATGTTATTATTTGGTGTGTCTTTTATCAACTTCTGAGTAACTTGCTATAGGTAGAGTGATAGAGTTGAGACAGGGATTTCTTTGAGAGAGACTGGCTGGCTACCCAGGCAAGCTGTCTCTTGAGAGCTTGGGGTTGCTCTGTGCTAGATCTGGCTCTTTGCCTTGCATGACCTTGATATTTTATTCAGAACAGAAAGGATCATATACCCGAACCCACAAGACTGATACATATTCATCAAGATCCTGATCTTTAACTTACAATAAAAAACATAACTGGCAAGCAGAGGTATTCTGAACACAGAACACAGAGATAGTGTGTTCTTATCACTTTAGGAAAACATGTTTGGGAAACTAATGTTTAAATCACAAGTTGTACAGTGGATCCAAATGAAGAGAAAGGGGGTAGGGGTCATTGAGCTGTGATCCTGATGCTCCATGCATTTCTCTCTAGTCCCTAAGCTGCCGGGCAGACTGGATATTTGTGTTTAGGGGCCCTGGATAGGGGACCCACTAAAAAGTCCTTGTATTTTGACTCCTTACTTATAAAACCAATGTAGTCTGTTCCTACTATCGACAGGATTTCCTCAGACAGGCAAAATAAAACTGTGTGGTCTCAAATTTTCCTATTAGTAGTATAATTCAGTAAGATTTCTGTCACCCCGCACTTCCTGGACACCTTGATTGAGCTTTCAAATCCCCGCAGCCCTACATTTTCTTGAATTAATTTCTACATTTAGCCAATCTCATCCATTATGTATTAACTCTTATTAATGCCATTCTTAGAAAATGGTCATATTATTTAGAGGTTTTGGGGGGGCTCCGGGCTTTGGTTCTAATGTCAATAACACAGTTTTGGGGTCCTTGGTCCATTGCCACACTCTGTCAATACAGTGCTTTTACAGACTACCCATCTCCATGCATTAGTGTGTCATCAAATCAAATTAGTTCTGGCCGGTGGCTTAAGAAACAAACAGAACAGAAAGTATTAGAATGCATGGCACAGAATTAGGTAACTCTTGTTTTATATGTGTTCTGTGGACTAGGTTATATGTGTTCTGTGTGCTTTCTTGGCTCTGTGCTGGGGTTAAAAAATTTTATAAACAACCCCCCTCCCTAGAACTCAGAGCTTCATTCTCTGCCTGAGAGAGCAAGGTGCTCTTTGTGCATGAAGGTGGTTGCAAAGTTATTCAAATAAAGCCTTTGCCACAAAGAGCCCTGTTATTGAGGGGGACAGTGGAAACTGTGTCCAAAGCTTGCAGAAACATCCATTTGAGGACTGTGTGACAGGACTAGTAGTTGAAATAGATGCAGATCACGTAAAAACAAAGGAATGATGAGAAGTCACCTGGGAGAAACGGCAGTAGAACTTTTGGATCCTGGGCAGTGTGTCTTTGTGGTTCCAGGTTCTCTTTTGCTCTGGAGTCAGGGGTCCCTGACTGTCAGAGAAGAGCTGAACAGGATTTCCTTGCTTTCATGTTTCACAGGGTCACCATGACACCTGCTCAGACTAAGCCAGTCTGAACTAATGAAGAGATTTTCATACGAAACCTGAATTTTCTTAGGAAATTGCTTTCCTCAATAGAATAAGGCAGCACACATCTGGATCCTTGAGGACGTTTTGCAAGCTCTTTGAGGCACAAAGACATTTTGATTCCTTTTCTTTGAGTCCAGTTGAGTTCCTACAGTGTGTGTGTGTGTGTGCAGGTGGTGCTGAGTATTTGAAAATGTCAGACTGTATTAGTCATCTATCCATCCGTCCATTTCCATTCAGCCATTTGTTCATTCATATGTGTGTCTATCTGTTCATCCATCAACCCCTTTTTGAGCACTTATATACTCTCTGCAAGCTCTTTGCCCTTTTGTGTATTTTTGGTGTTGGGAAATCTTAAGTTGCAAGGAGATTTAAAAGTTCTTTGACATAGTTCTCATCAGATAAATGCATCTTCTCTGTTGATCTGCTGGCAGGTTTCTGCCAGCATTGGAATGCACCTCTCTGACTGAGAAAGTTTTCTTGTGTTGAACTAAAACCTATTCTTATGTAGCTCCCTTCAGAAACCTCCCGTCTGAGCCCCACACAGTACCCGGAAGTACCGGAATGAGCTGCTCTCTGCCTACTTGCACATCTCAGTTCTGAGCTAATTCCTCAGTTGGCTGGTTTCTGAGCTAATCTTAATCTAGCCTGATGACACATTAAGATTTGCACTCCTATCAGAGAATGGGATCAAGAGCCAGGTCTCGTGTCTGATAGGTCAAAGGGGTGTCCCCATTCCAAGCTATACTGTTTAGGCTCCCACTTTGGTGCCTAGCTCTTGTGGCTTTGTTTTACTCTGGTTTGGGGTGGTCACTCTAACGGTACCTCTAGGATTGACATCCCACTCTGAATTTTAACTGGGATCTTGACAACCTTTCAGTCTTCTCTGTTTATCCCCAGCCATTGGATGAATGAGATTCAATCCAAATGGTCCTCCACCTGAAACTATGATGCCTATCTCTGCCACTGCACATAGAACCCTTGGGAGCTGACACCATCTGAAATTGAGCCTAAGCTAATCATGCACCTTGGAACGTTCTAATTTGATTATTTCCTCAAGGAAACAACACCAGATGAATCCCACAGCTCTGGCACTCTGTTCTTTATTTCTCTATCTAGTCTTATCTTTGAAGTTCCAGTCTGCCTCTCAATGAGTGTCTCCAAGTTATGCATATTGGTTCTAATTCTAGCCCATGTGGCCAAGCATAGGATAGCTCTACATATATTTGAGGATGTTACTGATTCAATTTTTCTCTTGCCATATAACAAACTATCCCAGCACTCAGTGACTCAACAGAATGATAAGTTTTTTGCTAGTGGTTTTGCAATTTGGCAAAACTCAGTGGGGGAAAGATCATTTTGCCCCATGAAGCATCAGCTGGGTTAGCTTCGTGAGGTGAAGATCTACTTCTAAGTGGCTCACTTACATGCACTGGCAGGGAGGGAACTTGGTTGGGGCTCTTGGCTTGGTGTCTCAATTAAGCTACATGAAGCTGCTTGAGATTTCTTACTACATGGTGACTGGGTTCTAAGAGAGAGGAAATGGAAGCTGCCAGTCTTCTTTAAGACTGGGCCTGGAAGTGGCATGTTATCACTTTCCCTTGATTCTCTTTGTCAACATGGTCACAGAGCAGCCCAGATTCAAATGTTGGGAAAGATAACTCTACTTCTTGATGGAAAGAATTGACAAAGATTTTGCAGCCATCACCTTGCTCTACCCCCTGCTGCTACCCCTTCATCCTGTCTTCTCTAGGTTAAAAAGCCCTTATTGCTTTCTCACTACTGCAGTGTTTTAGTGTAAGTCTACTGTGGAGAATAAAACAAGATTTTCACCTCCCTTCTATTAAAGTTTCTATCTTTCTTAATGCAACCCAAAGTCATGTTAACTTCCATAAGAGTTACATTTCATCGTTGACTGACACTCAACTTGCTATTGATTAGCCCCCTAAGGCTTCTTCTTCTAATCTCCTATTGGTATGGCATGGTACTTCTGTCTTGTACTTGGAAAGCTAGATTTTAGACTCAATTCAGTTATTTAATAGCTCTTCTTATGAAGTTTCACCTTGTCAGATATAAACTATTGCTCTTGCCTATTAAGATAATCTAGATGCTTATCTTTTGTTTAACATGGTAATGTTCAGTCAACATGAAGTTGATGGCTGTGCCCTTATTGTTCAGGCAAATAATTGATAAAAATATTTTACAGACCAAATATTGACCACGTGATCTGACCACTGGAAATTTTCTAGGATAACACAGGAATCATCACTCAATTCTTTAATTGTCCTAGCACCTGTCCCATGAAATTTTACTTGATCTCATGGTATATCATGAAAAAAATCTCTTCAACTCTCCTGCTGAAGAACAAGCACTTTGCATCTACTCCATCTCTCAGATACTGCAACCTAGTAGCCCTGCCAAAGAAGCAAAATCTGCCAGACAAATATGACATTTTCTTAATGAAAATATACTATATCCTGATCAGCCCTACACCTCTTCCAGTGTCTCTTTGACTTAAAGAAACCTTTTTACTTTTTGGTTATTCACTTCAAATATTAGTTTGATGGAGGTATAGTTCATGTAAAATAGATTACACCTGCTTGAAGTGTACAATTTGATGAATTTTAACAGAATTATGTATAATCCCTTGAAACCATCACCAGAACTAACTGAGACACAGAACATTTCCACCACCGTCCAGGGTCTCCTCATGCCCCTTTGCAGTCCCACCTCCCCCCATCCCCAGGCCTCAGACAGCCTGATCTTTCTGTCACGATAGGTTACTTACACTTTCTAGAATTTCATATAAATAGAAGTATATAGTATGTACTTTTTGGTGTTTGACTTCTTTTACTCAATGTAAAGCTTTTATGATTCATCCACACTGTTGTTTTCTCAGTAGCATGTTCCTTTTTAGTGCTGAATGATACTCTGTTGTAGGTATATAACACATTTTGTTTATCCACTTCCCTGTTGGTGGACATTTGTTTCTAGTTTTGGCTATTGTGAATGAAGCTGTTTTGAATATTCATGTATGAATCTTGGTGTAGACATGTGTTTTCATTTCTGTTTGGTACCTGGATTACTTCTCCCCACCGCATTTTGTTCTTCTGTTTTGTTTTGTTTTCCTTTTCACCAGACTCTCCCTGGCTAGAATTAAGGTCACCATTCTCCAGTTTTTGAAACCTAACTTATGCCTTATTTTGGAAATCACAGCAAAAGTCATCTTCCCCCAACATTCTGGTGTAAGTTGTTGGTCCTCAAAGCTCTCCATTTATGAGTTCTTTCAATTTTTTGAACATAATTTATCTGCTTAGAGAACTTATTCTTCTTTAGCCAGCAACTTTTGGGGTAAATATTACTGAATTGTTAAAATGTGTGCCAGACTAAGCACTGACTATACATTATCTAATTTCCTGTTCACAATAGTTATATTAAAAAGGTACTATATTAATTTTATCTTTTTAATAGGTGGATAAGCAGAAGCATAGAGAGGTGAAGTAACCTGCGTAAATTCTGATTGATGGGGAGCTAAGTTTGTAAGCTGTGTATTTCTCTTGTGCTGGAGTCCAAACCATTCCACAACATAAGAGAGATAGTGATGATTATGATAGAAGAACTGGGCATACGATGTGATGAGTGTTTATAAGAAAGAAAGGTTACTCTGGGTGAGCTAAAGTGGGCCTTGAAAACTAGGATAAATATGGGTGGTGAGGTGGAGACCAAATGATATAAAATTCAGATGGACAGGTGGCATAAGCAAAGGCCCTGTGTCAGAAGTGGGAGCATCATTAATTTTCCTTAGTGCAGAGATCTGTGGACTGATGGGAGGCCAGAAAAAAAGCGGCTATGAGATTAGGTACAATGACAGCCAGACTGTGGTCAGACCTCTGGTTTTTGAATGGTGGGCTAGGAAGGTGACCATGGCCATAAATTGTGATGTATGGTGAGAGATGCTTTTGTAGACTGTGCTGAAGTATTAATATGATGGCTTTAAATGGATCAAAGGAGATGACAGCAAAATTAGGAAAGCCACCTAGGAATCTACTGCACTTAAAAACACAAAACAAAACAAAAATGAAGGCTTGAATCAGAATGGTGGCAGGGGCAAGGCTTGTATTGGAAGGGTCAAGTAAACTCTGCTTAGTATTAGAAATTCAAATAATTTTTACATAATTTACTCTACTGGCCTCATCTTGGAGTTACTCCACAGTAATATAAACTAGTTTTAAGCACTTAATTGCATTTATATCAATTGATATTTTTCTGATTTTTCAAATTTACAAGCAGATTTGCAGATTTCTCAAGTTATGTCATTTGCATTAGAAGGAATTAAGATGTGAATAAGTCGAAATTATCTACTTTGTTAAATATGCTGTTTCTTATCTTTTTTTTTCTTTTTTAAGATTTTGTTCATTCATTTGATGGAGAGAGAGAGAAAGAAAGAGAGCATGGAGCATGCGTGGGGTGGGAAGAGGAGAGGGAGAGGGAGAAGAAGGATCCACACAGAGCAGGGATATCCACATGGGGCTCGATTCCAGGACCCCAGGATTATGACCTGAGCCTAAGGCAGATGCCTAACCAACCAACTGAATCACCCAGGCACCCCACTGTTTCTTATCCTTAATTGGGTAATATGAGCTTCATAACTCTTTTGGGCGACATCTCTTTTTGATTATATTTAAATGACCTCATCACATTTTACAGCTACATAAATATTTAATAAAGGTGCTTGATTTAATAAAATTTAAATATAAAATTAAAAGCTTACAGAATACCACATATATTTTATTTATTGAGGTATATTTCGTACATGTCTTTTAAAAAAATTCGTTAATTTCAGGGATAGAATTTAGTGATTCATCAGTTGCATATAACACTCAGTGCTCATTATATCAAGTGCCCTCTTTAATGCCCATCACCCACTTACTCCATTCCCTCACCCACCTCCCCATCAGCAACACTCAGCTTATTCCTTATAGTTGAGTCTCTTATGGTTTGCCTCCCTCTCTGTTTTTATCTTTTTAAACTTTCCTTCCCTTCCTCATGTTTATCTGTTTTTTCCTTAAATTCCACATACAAGTGAAATCATATAATAATTGACTTTCTCTGACTTATTTTGCTTAGCATAATACCCTCCAGTTCCATCCATGTCATTGCAAATGACAAAATTACATTTTTTTTTTGATGGCTGAGTAGTATTTCATTGCCAAGGAGGAAACAGTTTCCCTTTTGAGCAAGAAATCTGATGCAGGACTCTATCGCTGGGTCCTGGAATCATGATTTGAGCTGAAGGCAGATGCTTAACTGATTGAGCCATGCAGGCGACCCTAACATACAGATCTTCAATGACAGCTTGATGAATTTGTCAAATGTATGGGTGCGCAACGCCTCACCCCACTGAAATATGGAACTCATTACTCACAAGGTATTCTTGTGCTTCGTCCAGACAGTCCTGCACCATTCCCTATCCCACAAACAATATTCTGATTTATCACCATATATTGGTTTGACTGTCCTAGAATTGCACATAAGTGGAATCATGCATTATGTTCTGTTTTGTATTTAGCCACTTTCACTTAACATAGGGTTTTAGGGATTCATCCATGATTGCTGCAGAGATCTGTGGTTCCTTCCTTTTTATTGTTGAGCAGTGTTCCAGTGTACAAATATACCACCATTTCTTTAGCCATCTGTCTGTTGGTTTGGGTTCTTTCCAGTTTGGGGCCATTATGAATAGAGCTTCTATAAATATTTTTGTGCAGGTCTTTTGTGGACATGTGGTTCCATTTCTTAGACAAATATCTCAGGATGCAATGGCTGTATCATATGGTAGGTGTATGTCTAAACTTTGAAGAAACTGCTAAAATGGTTTCCAAAGTATTTATATATATATATTTTTAAAGATTTTATTTATTTATTTATTTGACAGATGGAGATCACAAGTAGGCAGAGAAACAGGCAGAGAGAGAGGAGGAAGCAGGCTCCCTCCTGAGCAGAGAGCCCGATGCGGGACTCGATCCCAGGACCTTAGGATCATGACCTGAGCCGAAGGCAGAGGCTTTAACCCACTGAGCCACCCAGACGCTCCAAAGTATTTATATTTTTAAAATGTATTTTAGGATTTTATGGCTCTGGACTTCTTGTTTGTATAAAGCTGACCACAAGACTTGATTAAGAATGCAGTATTCACTTTAGGCTTACAATGACATTTCTGTGACAATGACGGCTTTGTGATTATAGATGGCTAGCTTAGCCATCAACACCATTTTTCCCATAATTATGCTATAAATTAGGGGTGACCCTTGAGCCTTTTCTAGTAAGTGCTTCAGTATCTGGAAGGTTAACATGAAATTCTCTAAGGTGTTCTTAAGTGGTACCTGAAGGAAAAACATGCTGTAATGTCACATAAGTTAATAATTTTAAGGAGCCTATAGGCCTGGCAGTGAAATTAAATACTTCACAATAATTCAAAAATGGCTTACAGAAACTTAAAAATGTGAATCATTTAGTGGGGCTGAAATTATGCTCCTGACATATATGTGTGTGACACCTGAGAGCACTTACCTGGGAATTCATTACCAGCTTCTGAGCAAACAAAGCCTGACCTACATTTGACTAAAGTCAGCTGTCTTTGGTTAATCCTATGGGCTTCTTTTTATTAATGTCACAATTGCTAATGTGGTATAACATTGTCATTACTGAATAGCACCACGGGATGAGCTGCAGCTGTTATTTCTCTTTCCGAACCTACTGAGTCATTAAATCTGAGTTTGGGGGAATACAAGTGGTAAGGATTATTCAAATTCTGATTGAGAAATAGGACTACTGGGAAATTGTAGGTACATAAAGTAAAACTTTGAATCAATCAAGGTTCTTTTTTTTTTTTAAATAAGCTTGAACATTCATATTTTTTCCTTAGGTTTAATTCTAAATCGAATGTAAAAAAAAAAGTGGGTAAATGTAAGAAAGTAAAAGGGCAATAATATTTATATGCAAAGTCTTTTTTTGCTGATGGGAAAGTGGTTTGATGTTATTGAGAAAATATTAGGAAGATCATTTTCTTCAAAAAACCAAAATATTTTGTCTTAAGAATCCTGATGTTAATTTAAGAATATGCTTTTGTTCTAATGAGACAGAATAATTGATTTCTCTTTAATAGCTAAGGGAATTTTTGTTGTATTGCTCTTGGTACTCCTTGCAAAAATTTCTATCTTCTTTAAGAACTCTTACTTTGCTTTTGGTCATGATTAGTACTTTGTAAAGGTTATGATCCTGCAGTTCCTAAACTGAACCTAGGAAATTTTTCAGTTTTTAAGGAGAGTATAGCAATATTCAGTATTTCTTGGATACCCCATAAACTACTAGCTCAATAGTTTTCAGTTTCTTCAATAAGATTGTACTAAATTCCTCTCAGTGGTGTCATATGTTTGCTAAGCTGGGTTTTCGACAGTTGCTGTGATAAATAACAATTACTACATGAAAAGCAAAGTGGAATGGGGGATGAGGGTGGTAGGGTCCAATCGGATTTCAAAGTTTGAGAAGTTTTGCAATGCCCAATAGATGCGCATATCCAATTAGTAAGTACTTGTGGTTATTTAAAAATGAAATAAAAACATACTTTCAGTTTATGAGTATCATTTTTTCCCAAATAGCTACTAAGTTGTTAAGACCAAAACCAAACAACAAACAAACAGAAAAACAAAATACCTTACCAAGTAGGGACCTAACTACTTACTAAATAAAACAGTTGGTTATCTCATGTGGTCTGGGGACACAGAAAAAAAAAAAATCATAGAGTCACTAAGGATTCCTCCAAAGTGGGAAATTTTGGGAACCCCTGGTATAATCTGATGATCATTTAAAGAATTTATGACTTTTTGTGTTTATTCAAGACCTGTTTATATTTATTTTGGCCTGTCATGTGTTTTTGATGTTATTTAAAACTGTTGGGGGCAATGGAGGTTCAGAGATTGACGTTTCTGAAGCTCATTTCTTCTGGATGGTATTTTGGAAGTTGGACATCTGCAATGACTTCACTGACTCCAGGAAAAACTTTAAGTTGAAAAAGTTTGTGTTTTGCATCCCACCCACAGGCACAGAAGTCCTGGATAGCTGGACGGCCGGTTCCCATGGCATTACAGAGAGTGTGGTTCCCGGGCCAGAGCTCATTAGAAAAGCAGAATCTCAGGCCCCACCCCAGACTTGCTGAATCTGAACCTGCATTATAGTGAGATCTCTGGGTGATTCATAGGCACAGTGAAGTTTGAGAAGCATAGCTCTACCATTTCTATCCCATGCTACCGCAGCCTTCTCAGACGGAATCCCCCATTCCCTTTGAATATGTCTTTAAAACCTAGTTTCTCTGTGCATGATTTGTTTGGGGCTTTACTATCCACTAGTTAAAGCTTTCTACTGAATTAATCCTTGATAATAGTTGAAATGTGCTATCATTTCCCAGAGAAGACTGACAAATTGTCACACTGGATTGTTATTTTTATCTTAAAAATGTCTTCAACGTTTCTCAGTGCTGCCAAATGCCCTTACTTTCTCATCGTCTTAGCTATAGGTTTGAGGGCTAGGCTCTCTCTATGCCCCAAAATGGGTTTCCCTGGTGTAGAGCACACAGAAGGCGTAGATTTAGGGCAGTGAGATGGAAAAATGCAATGTTAAAAGTGAGAAAGGGCCTTTCCACCCTACCCAGAGAGAGATCCAATGGCATTGTTCTGGGTTCCCATCATAACTTTCACCTTGTGCAGAGCCCTTGATGTCCTTCAAATGAAGATGTTCTCACATTCCTTGCAGCAGGAACCTACCTTGACTTCCAAATTTGACGGTACATCTACAAAAGCAACGGTGATGGCCTCCGCATCTCACATCTGCATAGAACCTGGGAGACGCTTATGATAATGATAGCTCAGACTCCTGAAAACCCTGCTGATGTCAGCGTCTTATTCTCCAAGAATACTGGCTGCTTCCTCCCTGGCACCTTCACCAACCGGGTCCAGGCAGTTTTGGGAGAGCCACGACTTCTGGGGGTTACTAATCCCAGGGCGTACCACCAGCTGCCCCCGCAGGCATCTTATATTAACCTGCTTGCCACTGTGTATTAACCTGTGTAACACAGATGCTCCTCTGTACCACGCAGACATTTCCAGCCCAGGCAGCAAGAAGGGAGGTCCGTGATGAGGTCGGCGGTGGTGGGCGCTTGCCCCAAAGTTCTGCGCATGTGCAGCCCCAGCCCCCAGACCACTCGGTCTACTCCTAAGAGGCTGCGCATGATCTCCTGTTCCAGAGATCGTGAAGACGTGGGAAGGGAAGAGCAGGCTGCTATTGGAAAGGTCATAACGAAGGAGGAATTTCAGGGTGAGTGGACTGCTCCAGCTCCCAAATGTACGGACTCTCCCCCTGGGGTCCTAGGCGGCTGTGAACTCGCCGGTGCCCTGGGTGCCTCTCCCTGGGTACCCCCCTGAGGACTGGTCCGCAGCTCCTTGCTTCTCAGGTCCCTGCGTGGGTGAGGACAACCACCCAGTGTTCTTAAGGTGTCCTTTCACAGACTTAAACAGAAAAGGGAAATAAAGTTGACGGAAAATAAACAGTTTCTTTAAAAAAAAAAAAAAAAAAAAGAAAGAAAGGTGGGAAAAGGCCACTTTACAGCGGTAGAAACTAAGACCCCGTGAGGAGTGATTGTTGTGCCCTGCAGCCAGTAAGAGCAGGGCTGGGAACGGACCTGGGCTTGCCCGAGTCCAAGTCTGCTTTCCAGTCAAAGTGATGATAGCAAACATCAATTGAAATCTTATTATATTCCGAGCATTGATCTATGATCAGCACATATGCTGTCATTGTTCCAAGTATGCATGTTATCTTTTTTACTTATGCCACGTATGAGGTAGATACTATTACTTTTCTCCTTTTGCAGCTGAGGAGACTGAGAGCTAGAGGACATTATAACTTGGGCTAAGCGTCTTTTATTTATTGAGAATCAGATCCACCTTACCAGTTTGTTTGTTTGTTTGTTTGTTTTTTTAAGATTATTTATTTATTCATTATTTGACAGACAGAGATCACAAATAGGCAGAGTCAGGCGGGGCGGGGGGTGGGGGGAGCAGGGTCCCTGCTGAGCAGAGAGCCTAGTGGATGTGGGGTTCGATCCCAGGACCCTGAGATCATGACCTGAGCCGAAGGCAGAGGCTTAACCCTCTGAGCCACCCAGGCGCTCTCCACCTTACCAGTTTCTTGTCTCTCTCGGCTCCAGATTGTTTTTTCAGCATTTGCTGTGTGATAATGCGCTGGACTTTTTTGAGCGTTTCTTCTTCTCAGTGGGGTGATGTTGAGCTTTGTCAGTAGAGGGAGCTGGAGGGGCAGGAGGAAGGGGCTGTCTTTCTCCTGGCTGTTGTGTTTGCTTTCCCCTGCTCCAGCTGCCCACAGACAGTGAGATCAGGTGTTGTTCTGCCCCAGCTGTTCCAACACCTGAGTGGGCAGTCCCTTAGCAACTTAGCAGCCTGAGCCCGCTCACCCCCTTGTTCTGGCCCTCCTGATAGGAGCACTGCAGGCTCCAGCCCTTGTGCCTCCAGTGGCATCCCAGCTCCTGTGTGCACCCCAACTAACCCCTGCTAGCTTGTGCCTTGGAGGTTTGCTTCCTGTGGCTCTCCTGGTGTGGACACTGTGTGCTCCAGGCCTTGCACCTGCAGTGGTGCCAGACTCCCTCTGCACGCCTACTCACCAGCCACAGCTCGCCTGTACCTGGGGCAGGGGGGTTGTTGCAGCTTGCCTGGCAGCTCAGGCCCAGCCCTGATGCAGGCAACCCAGTGAACTTCTTTACCCATCCCGTGGGCAGCAACCATGTCTTTGATGGGGCTGCACCTCAGCCTTGGGGAGGGAGCCAAATTTGTCTTTTATTTTTTGTTTGTCGTTCTCTGGATTCACCCTTCATCCAAGATATCCTTTAGAGTTCTCTTTATACCTTTATAGTTATTCTCCTATCTGAGTTTAATAATCCTTTATATTAAACTTTTTTTTAATTATTATGTGGTTTGTTTCTGGATCTCTTATTTGATACAATCTGGTACAGACGGTACAGTCTGATATAATCATCTCCCCTCTCCTACCCAGAATAATCTCTTCAGTTGTCTGCTTTGCTTTGTTTATGTTTGATTTTTTACAAAGGTATTTTTCTATGATACCAGTAAGTCACTTATTCTATCTCTTTGAGCTCAGGGAGTGGACAAGGCAATCTCTCATAACTGATTGACTCCATAACCCATTCATTCATAAAACTTTTACTGAATGCATATTTTATGCAAAGTGTTTGAGTTCACAAGGTGGGTTAAGGCCCTTTCTTCACCTAGATGAACTCACAGTCCTGTAGAGGAGGTATAAATTTAAACAGGGTGGGTTAGAATACAATGTGGTAACTATTACAGTTGAACTGTGAATACCACTTTCTGGGAACACAATGACAGAATGACTCATTCAGTCTGGGGGAGTTAGTGCAGTCCCATCAGAACTGGATCTGGAGGAGTTTTCCCAGCTCCAAAGGATATGAAGTTGTATTTATATAGATCACTATATGGTTATATCTGGGATCATATACTTAATTAGAGACTAAGTTTCTAGACTTTCTTTATTAGAGAGAGAGAATGTTAATATGCTGGTAAAAGTGACACAGAAAGAGAGATGGTAAAGTATTGCTGTGTTGGACCAGACATACTCCTATCTTTGTCATCAACTTACTGGGGGACCCTGGACACATAGGAAACTGTGGAACTATGCTTCTACCACTATAATTTGAGACATTTAGATTATATATCCTGGGTGTCTCTTCTAACTCTAAATGGTATATAATGCATTTAAATAGCAGGTGCTGGTATTATGAAACCAAAACAAAACCTTAATGAGAAGCAGTCTGAATTGGATTTTTAAAAAACAAGTAAAGTAACATTTGCTTAAATAATAGAAGACATCGTGGAGGAGATATCAGAAAGAGTTGTTTTTATTGTGGACGAGTTAGTGTTATCTATTATTAAATAATTTGCCTCTAAGAAATATTTATAATCATGAAGTGCTTGCTCTGTAATGGATAGTTTATATTTTCTGAGCAAATAATAAAGTCAACCTTGCTGACAGACCTCACATTTTGACACATCTTTAATTACACTTGTGGCTATAGATAGATGTTCCTAGGGATCAAATGGTAAAGGAACAAATCATCAGATCTCCCATTGTGGAAATTTTTCAGAGGCTAGGGAGAGAAGCTGAGAAATAGATTCTTCAATGAATATCATGAGTTAGGAAGAAAATATCCACAGTGTTTATACATTAATTTATCAGTATGGTGTTGTTAAAAGTCTCAGAGAGTATTAGTATTTGAAATTATTTTAAGATACTTAACACTGGAGGTGGCAAATGGGATTTTTAACACATTCTACTTGTACTGTCTGTAATAGCTTAATATTATGACTGGGGAAATGGGCTTTGAAGTGAGTTTACCTTGGTTTAAATTCTAGTTCTAGCACTTAGCATCGTGATAGCTTTTTTTTTTTTTAATAAAAGATTTTATTTATTTATTTGACAGAGAGACAAATCATAAGTAGGCAGAGAGGCAGGCAGAGAAAAAGGGGGAAGCAGGCTCCCTGCTGAGCAGAGAGCCCAATGCGGGCCTTGATCCCCAGACCCTGAGATCATGACCTGAGCGGAAGGCAGAGACTTAACCCACTGAGCCACCCAGGTGCCCCATTTTTAAAAAAGATTTTATTTAATACCATGATAGCTTTGAAAGATTAAACTCTCATAGCCTGAAGTTTTCAGGTCTGCCAAATAAGGACTGCAGTAATGGTACTTACATTATTGGATGAAAATAGGTGAGGTATGTCACATTACCACGGTGTCTGGCAAACAGAAAGAACTCAATAAAGTGTAAGATTTATTATGATCACTAGGGCAAATATCTCAAGAAAACAATATGGAGAAATGATGTCACAAGGATGGGTACATGTCTTAGATTTGTAACTTACTAATTGTTAGTATTAATTACTTACCAATTTAATTCTTTGTTTAGTCTGTTATTACCTTCAATTTGAGAGTTTTTTAATTTGTAAAATTGTGGGGTTTTTTTTTTTTTAAATGTCTGCTTCCTTCCCTTATAGAATTGTTCTATTAATAAAGTGATACGTGTATGTGAGAGTACTTTCTGCCTGTTGTGGGCTGATGGAAGTAATTACTACAAGGCAAGGTCATCTTTCCCCCTGAGTTTCTTTATTCTTTCCTCCACTATCCTAGTGTATACAAGGAGTCTTGAAAGGCCCAGTAAGAAGACAGAAACTTGTTTAGCATAATGGTACATCTTTTTTCTTTTTTGGGGTCAAAATTAAAGCTTTATTCTGTGAAAGACCTTGTTAAGAGGATGCAAGGAAAAACTACAATTTGAGAGAACATATTTACAAAGCATATCTGGCAAAAGACTTATTGCTAGACTATACAGAGAACCCTTGACAATCAGTAGTAAAAGAATTAATAAAAATCTAACTTGACATAAGTAAAACACATAAATAGACATTTTAGTGAGGAGGCTGTGCCTAAGACAAGTATATCAAAAGATATTCAGTAACATTAGCCTTTGGGAATTGGAAATTAAGAGCAGGTTGAGATATCACTACACATATATTCAACAGAATTAGAAACAGTGATAGTAGCAGTGCTGGCAAGGATGCAGAGAACCTGGGTCTCTCATACATTGTCAGTGGGTATGCACAATGGCACAATCTGGACTACAGTCTGGTAAGTTCATATAAAATGAACAACCCAGCAATTATACTCCTAGGTATTTATTCCAGAGAATTGAAGACTTATAGTCACATAAAAACCTGTATCCAAATTATCAAAGAAGGTTTATTTGTAATAAACAAAAACTGCAAACAACCCCAATGTTCTTACTGGTGAATGGTTAAATAAACTGTGGTATATTCATATCATGAACTACTATTCAGCATCAAAAAGGCACAAACTATTGACACACACAAGAATTCGGGTGGATGTGAAGGGAATCACATTGAGTGAAAAATAAATATCAAAAGGTTACATGTCACTTTTTTGAAATGACAAAATTATGTGGACAGAGAATAGATTCGTGGTTGCCTGAAGCTGGAGATGGGGTTGAGGGGTTGTGTGGTTATAACTCTGTTGATTCAGAGGTGGCGCCGGAGTGTGTTACCTTTAATGACACTCTGTTGCCTTGTGTAGTGGCACATCTTTTCTATGGCGTATTCTGTTGATTCTCTCCAAAACATATTGAACTCTGTCCATGTTGTTGCCTCCTTTGCTGCCGCCTTAGTGCCATCATCTGTTTTTGAGGAAGCTGGTGCTTTTTTGGTATTCTGCTTCTACTCCTGACTCCTTTTCAGCCGCTTTCCGCTTAATTTTAGGGCAGTGCTACTCTTCTGCTTAACGCCCTCTAATGGTTTCCCATTGTACTTAGAATAAAATCTTAACTCTTTACCACAAAGTCATGTATGATCCAATTCCTGCTCACTTCCTTGATCTAATCTTCTGCTGCTTTCATGTTGCCTCCTGTATGCTGGCCTTGTGAGCCTGCCTTCTCTTCTTTAAGAAGGCCAGATTCATTCTTGACTTAAGAGCATTGATCTAGTTGTGTCAGTCTAGAATGTGTTTCCTCCAGATGTCTTCCCTCGGATTCTCTTGCTATGACTATTTCTTGTCATTTTGTGGTTCCCTCAGTAAGGCTTTTTCTGGCTATTTCATTGCACTGTCCTATTTTAATTTTCACGTAGCTTTTATCACCATTTGATATCTTCTTTGAAAGTTAGCTTCAGAAGAACAGTGTCCTTATCTGTCTTATTTGATGCTTCATTCCCAGGACCCGACAAATATCTGGCATACAATAGGTGCTAAAAATACCCAGTAGTTGGACATATAAGTTAAACTTTGAAAGAGGTCAACATCAGCAAGAAAATAATACTAAAGCTTCCTCTTTGTCTTCTTTTGGTTGTTTCACTTAGAAGACTCTAAGGGCTTAAAATCCCTTCCAGAATAGGATCTCAAAGGCTTGAATATATATCTCCTTCATCTACCCACCTCACAGAGCCTGAAATTGCTCTTGGTTTCTAGAAGGACCTGACTCTCTTTTGATGATAGAGCTGACATCTGGGGAGGATAACAAATAGAGAAAAAAGCCTGAGGGCACCGTCAGCAGTATACTGATCTTTAGCAGTAGAATGTTTCCAGATAAACTATTGCATGTATATTCATACAGTGGAATATAAGGAAACAGAAATGCAGCTACATTCAAAAACACAGAGGACTCTTATAGCCATAATGGTGAATGAAAGAAGCAACAGTATACAAACTGTATTGTATAATTCCATTTATATGAAGTTCAAGGATAGGCAATCCTAATCTATGGTGACTAAGGTCAGAATAGTGGTTACCTTTCGGGGGAAGGTATTGACTAGGAGAGGGCATGGGGGAATTTTTTAGAATGTTGGGAATATTCTGTAATGCATTTGTGAAAATGCGTTCCCTTTTACATCTAATACAATGGAAAAATCCATGACTGTATTCAGGAGGGATCATGGGGGAAAAGAGGAGTGGAGATCAGAGACTGTGCAGATTCATTTTTAAAAATATTTTTATTTGTGTGTGTGAGAGAGAGCCAGCACGTGTGAGTGCATGGACATGTAAGCATGGGGAGAGGGAGAGAGGGAGAGAGAATCTCAAGCCACCTCCCTGCTGGGTGCAGGGCCCAACATGGAGTTTGATCTCATGACCCTGAGATCCTGACCTGAGCTAAAATCAAGAGTAAGATGCTTCACTGACTGAGCCACCCAGGTGTCCATGTGCAGATTCATTTAAGGTAGACCTAGCATAGACTTAATGAACCTTGAGCTCTGTGGGTAGGTGAGATAAGCCAGCATGAAACTTCCATTAAAATTTCACCTACAGGGATGCCTGGGTGGCTCAGTTGGTTAAGCAGCTGCCTTAACCATGCTCGGGTCATGATCCCAGCGTCCTGGGATTGAGTCCCACATCGGGCTCCTTGCTCAGCAGGGAGCCTGCTTCTCCCTCTGCCTCTGCCTGCCATTCTGTCTGCCTGTGCTCGCTCTCTCCCCCTCTCTCTCTCTGATAAATTAATAAAATCCTTAAAAAAAAAAAAACTTCACCTACATATCCTCCAAGACTTAATTAGCCTAATCATGGGATCACAACTCCAGTGCCTGAAGAATAGCCAGAAGGTCCAACATCACTCAAGAATCAAGATTTTAGTAGCAAAAGCAAACATAGGAAATGCTGAGTTCTGGAATTTTTAAAAAACAGCATAAACCGTGACACGTTTCATGCAAAATTTAGCTACACGATAATGAAAAAGTGAGAAGGCTGACTGCCATCCGAATAAGAAAACAAAAAACAAGACAATGCAAGTCTCTCCTGCATAGTAGTCACAAAGGCTTTGGTGGCACAATCTAGTCAAAGGAAAAGTCTTCATTACCTAACCTCCTTTCATGAGCAAATTCATATTTCCCTCTAGTTTAAAATGAAATCTTTTTTTTTTTTTTTTAAGTATCATGTTTCCCTGAACTCTATGGAGGGAAGGTCGTGGGAATAGGGTCAACTGGCAGGAGACATGGCATTCTGAGGCTTGTATAGCCATTTAATTAAATGAAATAACAGTCAATGCCAATAGACTGCTGCTTGGATGATTTGCATTCTCCATAAATTATGGGGCAGATATTTATCCTTTGTCGAGAAGGGTTACTTTCCTCCCTTTTGGCTCAAATTCCCTGTGATTTTTCAGAATGATCAAGTGCATGGAAATAAGGTTTGTGTAGTTTTTTATTATTAAAGATGTGAGGGCAGGGTGTTTGTGTGTGTGTGTGTGTGTGTGTGTGTGTGTGTGGCTGAAAAGCCAATTTCGAACATAAAGCCCTTTCCTCACTTGTGCACATGAAACTTGCATTTCCATGAGCAACCGTGGCTGGCATTTTGAAGAGCATCGTGCTTGCAATTCTTTATAGAAGACTCAAGGTTGGCTTAAAGAATTGGCTTGAAAAGCACAGCTTGTTTCCTTACTTCAACAGAACGAAATAGCTCATCTAGTTTGCAGTCCGCAGCCATCCTGAATTGGGTAGCATTGCAGTAAGTGGTGCATTAGTTCCTGTCTTTAAGAGTCCCTGTAGGTTTCCTCTTTAGTTGCCCTGTTTTCTCTGACCATTCTTAAGTATACAACGTATTCCTCCTACCCTTTGCTGAGATTTCTCCAGCTTGTGCTTACAAGTGGAACTACATTATTAAGAATAAGCTGGCTTCTCTGGCTTTTGCTTTTCCTATTCACACAGGAACTTAGGCTCCTGTGACATATTCCTCAAGTACTTCTAGATGTTCCTAATGGGTATCTTGTGTGTGATTACAAACCAGCCAGTCTCATGCTGGGTGCCACTGTGTCAACAAACAATTGTGTGTCTGTCCCAAGTGAGGCGCAGCCGCCCTTGAGATGGCAAAGCCAAAATTGGGAAGCATGTGTGATGATTAAAAAATATGACTCCAAGTTCTTTGATGTTCCTTTGTCGAGAAGTTGAGTCTGTGCCCCTTCCCTTGGAAGAGAGGCAGTCCAGTCATTGCTGTGACTAACAGTCTGGCAGAAATGATGTTACGTGGCTTCTGAGGTTGGGTCATAAAAGACCATGCACTTCCACTTGGCTCTCTTAGAACATTCTCTCTCCAGGTGTTCCCTCTTGAGATGCTCTCTCTCAGAACTCAGTCGCCACGCTACAGGAAGATCAAGCCTCAGGGAGAGGCCGAGTGTAGGTACTTTGTTCAACAGTCCTGGCTAAGTGCAGACTTTGAATCATCTGAGCTACACATGTGAATGAAATAGCCTCCAGATAATTCCATTGCCAAAAAAGTCTGAATCACCCCATCCCTCTCACTCTTCCCAGCCAAGGCCCAGACACTGTGGCACAAAGATGAGCATTTCCTCTGCAACCCTGTCTGCACTGCTGATCTTAGAGTCACGAGATCTATAAAAATTGTTATTTTTTTTTATACCCCTCAGTTTGGAATAGTTTGTTATGCAGCAGCGGATCACTGCAGTAAAATGACTTACTTTCCTTTTGGATTTTGTGCTCTGTTTTGTCACAGGGGTCCCACGTAGTGCTGTTTATGCCTCTGAGCTCACTCAGATTCAGACTTTCCCCTTCCATCCTACAGCTCCAGCTTCTGAAATAGGTGAAGACTTCAGTGCTTGGTTTCCTCTTTTGTTCGTATAAAGGCTGAGAACCCTTTTTACCTACAGAGGTCCACTGGGTCTGTCCTACATCTTCTCCAGACTTCATTCTCCAAACATTCCTCAGCATCTCTGTGTCATCAGGCCTCTGGTGGACACAGTTACAAATTTCCAAATGTACTCAGATGATCCTTAGTCCCAGTTGTCCTCAACCTACTGACACCTGCTGACTTCCATTTAAATTTAAAAAGGGTTTGGTGTTTACTGACTGGGGATGACATGAGAAAGTACAACAGGGGGAAGACTAAATATTTCTCTTTGATCTACACATGTAACCCAAATGCCTGACCCCATCTATACCCTCCCCACAAAAGTCCTCACCAGCATGTAGTGAGGACTTGGGAGAAACAGCTCTTTTTTTTTTTTAATAGGATTTTTATTTTATTTATTTGACAGACAGAGATCACAAGTAGGCAGAGAGGCAGGCAGGAGGGAGGGAGTAGGCTCCCCGCTGAGCAGAGAGCCCGATGCAGGGCTCTAGCCTAGGACCCTGAAATCATGACCTGAGCTGAAGGCAGAGGCTTTAACCCACTGAACCACCCAGGCGCTCCGGGAGAAACAACACTTTGCCCTTGCTTCTTATGCTCAGTTTTAAAGTAGGTTAAAACAATGGAAATCTAACTTATCTAGGGGATGTCACTTGAAAGTAATATCAATTGCCTAACCCCATAAAAGGAGAAATAAAGCATTTCAAAAATTTCTCATAAATACAAAGAAGAACTGATAATGTAGATCTCCTTTTTCATATCATGTCACAGTCTACCACAATTCTGTGGATGATAAAGTAGCACAGTTGGAGGGCTGATATCTGAGTTTTAAATTAAATTTACATTGGCCTAAGAATTGAATCACTAGTACTGGTGGTGGATTGGGCACTGAGAATTATTTGTCCACTTTCTTTAATCACAGAAAAGTAAACTGAAGTTCTATAGGTGTTTTTTATTCTCACACTAGAAAGTCCTGTGAGACTGAAGTCATGAGTTGTGCAAAATCTCACTATGATGGTGAAATTTGGGCTTCTGTGTGGTAAATCAATGAATTTTTGGTAAATGAATAAATTTAGAAGTACCTAAAAGATGTAGATAGCGTGTTCTGGTTGCAGTTCCTCTGCCTGGTTCTCTCATTTTGGAATCTTATCCTGTATCTTCCACATACCAGCCTTGTCTTTGGATAATTCATTCAACTTCTTTGTGTCTCAGTTTTTTCATCTGTAGAGTAGGGATAATGATACCTACCTCAAAGAATTGTGGACGAAGAATTAAGTGGGATAATGAGGCAAAGAGATCGGTGCTCGCTTGAAGTTTCTATTTAACACTTGCAGTTAGATGGGTCATGTGTCTTTTCCTGGCTGATCAAAAGTGAAAGCACTGTGTCACTTCTGGGATGAGGCGTTAACAAGTTCATGACTAATTCACTAATCTTTTTCTTTCCTTGCTGTGGCAGCTGAGAAGGTAGCATTTACATATTAAAGCTACAAGATGGGGGACACCTGGGTGGCTCAGTGGGTTAAGCCTCTGCCTTTGGCTTGGGTCATGATCCTAGGGTCCTGGATCGAGTCCCGCATCGGGCTCTCTGCTCAGGTGGGGAGCCTGCTTCCCCCTCTTTCTCTGTGCCTGCTTGTGATCTCTGCCTGTCAAATAAATAATTAAAATCTTAAAAAAAAAAAAAAAGCTACAAGATGGTAGATCTTTAGTCAGCCTGGGTCCTTAGTGACAACGTGGACTAGAGTCCTGACTACGATGGTCAGATAGGTTGCGAAAATGAGAAATAAACTTTTCCAATGTCAGGCCACTGAGAATTGGGATGACTTGTTACTGAAGCATAAACTTAGGTTACTGTAAATAATATGGATCTTATAGAAGGTAGGGTGCTGTTATAATAAAAACATGAAATATTTATGTTTTAAATATTGGCTTACTGCTTGGGCAAAAGGCAGTAAGGATAGTGATCTCAGAGGTCAGAGGAATAGAAATCTTATTATGTTGTGGGAAAATATTTGGCAGTACTGTCATTGGATATAACTTGAGAAGGAGATCAAATTCTAATGAACTTTGAGTTCTAGGGGAAAAGCTGGAAAATGGAATATTTTCTGAAAACATGATTCACAAAGAACTATGGATGCTGGTGTTGGCCCATGAAATATCTGGCAATCAAGGAGAAAATCTACTAAATATTTGAGAGGACTAAGAAAGAAACCGCAGTATAGTAGAGCCTTGGCCAATCTGGATACCTCAGTAATGTGTGGATTAAAACACACTGCTCATTCCTCTAGATGTGAAATGTGTGCAAGAAATGAACTTTTCTGTGTTGAGTCATTTGAGATTGGGAATTGTTACAGCAGTGGAAACCTGGTCTAAACTGACTAACATAGTATATAACAGCATTAGTACAGTGCACAGAATGAACAGTCATTAAGTATTACCCCATATTTGTTACTATGTTTGTTACTGTTGTTTTTGCAATAATTGCTGGAAGTGTATGATTGTGGTTGATGGAATCCAGGTCAGTCTAATAGAAAAAGAGGATAAAGCTGTGGTAGTCAGAGTAAAGAATAGTGTTAATTTTGGTTTACACAGGGATTGCAAAATGAAATATAAATCAGAGAAAGAGAGGCAGTGTAAATAAGTGGGGTGAGCTAGAAATGGGGAGAGCAGGAACCTTATGCTAAGGGTGTAATCAGTCTTGGCTCCAGCTAATGCACATCTAGGTTTTTCAAGGAAGGCTATAAAGTCAAAACTTTATATGAATTTTTTAAGAGTTTGAACTGTTGGTGATTATTTAAATATTCAACAAATAGTACATGGGCCAGGTAAGACTCATGGGTTACCAGTTGTTCTCCACCAGAAGATTTCCCCTAAGAACCAAGATATCTAAGAGCCAACAAGGTCTCTGAGGATAAATCTTAAAATATCATCATTTGCAGAATCATAATTTTTAAGGTTACTGTTTTTTGGATTCACTTTCAACCCATCTGAAACTTATATTCCCCTTGCAACATCTCTGCCAAATTGTCTTCCAGCTGAGAATTGAATACCTCTGGAAGTAGGTGGCTTACTACTTGATGAAGTGTAACCTTTTGCATCGTTGGTATCCTCAGATTTTTAGGAAGTTCTTTGTGTGTTTGAAGTGAACTCTGCCTTCCTATTGCCTCTCTTACACTTTGCCTCCCGCTCTTCCCCCCTGCCTTTGGCTTATACCTTATAATCAATTTTCTAAAGCTGGTGATCCAGTGTCATTTACCTAATGAAACTGCAGTTGGGGGGTGCTTGGGTGGCTCAATGGGTTAAACCTCTGCCTTTGGCTCAGGTCATGATCTCAGTGTCCTGGGACGAAGACCTGCATCAGGCTCTCTGCTCAGCAGGGAGCCTACTCCCTGCTCCCTGGCCCAACCCTGCCTGTCTCTCTGCCTACTTATGATCTCTGTCAAATAAAATAAATAAATAAATAAAAGAGAAAAAGAAACCGCAGTGGATATTTTTTCTACTAAGCTGCTCCTCTTCTTCCCTTCTGTGCTCACTTCTGGCAATAGCACCTTCCTTTGAGTATTCTGTGTATAGAAGAGCTCCAAGTCATAATATCCTGTTGCCTGCCTCCTGCCCCTCCCTTACCCCAAAACAAGCTACAGAAGATCCAGGACAGGCCAACTGTAATAGTTTATCACCCAGTGTTTGGGGATTGGTGCAGGGGTGGGTATGTGCCCTGAACTGGGCAGCTTGGGGTCTTTTCTACAGATTATTATAAGGCACTGTGAGAAAAAAACTCTGTCCGTGGGTGGTTGCTCCCAAGACAAAGAATATTTGTATTCCTTCTGTGCCCAAACTGTGCTGCATAGAGTAAGACGTCTGCAGCAGGAGAAACTGATGACAAAATTAAGAAGGTAGCAGAGCAGAAAAAAGAGAGAAGTGAAAAAGAGCAAGAGAACAACTTCTGTTTTTCTGTGATCCTCTTCATCCTTATATCCTTCTATTTCTTAGGTACAAAAAAAAAAATAGTTGCACTGGTTTCTGTTCATTTTCTACCATTTGCACCAAAAGGGTCCTGATTTAAACTATGTTGGAGATCATGTTTATAATAGCCCATATGTAATATTATAGTTGTACCTCTTCCTTGAATTAGTGTGTCCTTTTACATATTGTTTTTCAGAGAGTTTACTATATATTTTCTAGGCAGGTTATCTGTAGTTACTTGTGTCTTAATTTTATATTTCCAATAAGTTTAAGTTACCTTGCATTTTAGAGACAGCACATTCATTTTAACTCTTAAGCATTTTTGTGTTCAGTGATTTTATTTTTGTTGCAAATGTTTCTGCACCTTATGAATTTATTATGTCAACTAACTCTACACAAAATTGATTCCTTTTTTTTTTTTTTTTTTTTTTTTTTAGTGAGCTTTGTCTCTGTGACACTAATGACAAAAGGATATGATGGCCTATAACTGAAATGTTCTACATTTCATACATCATAAAGCAACAATGCATCATGAAATGCTTATCTGCATTTCCAATAATTATAGTTCTCACTTGCAAGAAACTGCAGGAACTTATATTTTTTCTTTAGGTTGATCCCACCCTTATGAGTTGTGACTCCAGAACAGAATTCTGGAACAGTTTGCTTTATAGCTATTTCAAAGCAGGTCTTTGTGGTTAAGTACAATTTTCTACAGGAATCACACTCAGGGTAGTTCTGTGGGCTGTGTCAGCTGCATGTAAGGAGTGTGGCATTAGTGGAAGTTTAATGTGTTTCCCACCTTGAATAGTCACTGACTGTCATTCATGCTTTGAGCACATTTTTAGATTTCAAACATGATCTATCACAATATTTCTGCCTGTCCAAGGGATGGTGCCATTACTATGGTTACCTTCTGGCTGACTGGCCCCATACAGTTCCCAGTGTTCTTCATTATACACCAGCCCAGGTGCCCCTACTTGGAAATTCTAAACACACTGGAAGTACATTGAGAATAATAAGTAGAGCTAAGAAGAGACACAGAGTATTAAGGCAGTAAAGATTTAACTTCATCCTCAGGTAAAACATCCAGCTCTCCAGGACTGAGCAGGTTTTCCTCCCTCTGGCTTACATCTGCATGGGATGCCTCATGGCATGAAAGCTTTCTACACATCAGAATGGGTTGAAAATGAGATTTTTTGGAACGGATGTGCCTTCTGAGAGCAATTTTCCAAAGCTGTAATTCTTATTAAGTATGGGATCCAACAGTTAGGAAGTCCCTAATGCCCAACTGGTTGGGGTTCTCTTTAATTCAAGTTGTCAGTCACCAACTATATATGGTGATGAATGAAGAGAATGGTTATTTTTATTCACATCTTCCATAGCAGATAAATATGTCCCACTTCAATTTTTACTCTGAGAATGGAGCGTTAAGATTTATTCCTTTTGTTCTGTTGCTGTGGATTTGTTTGGTGGAATTATTTTTAGGGGAAGGAAAATACCTAATATCTTACTTTAATTTGTACCAGATGTTGGCAAGAATGTTACAGAAAACAACAGGTTTCAATGAGAGTGTAACCATACTATACACTACACCATGTAGTACATATCATACAAGTACTGATTGCGACAGCTGATAATAAGCTTATTTTTTAAAATACACTAATTAAATTTCAGATCCATGTTTTAGATTTTGTACTTCTTATTAACAAAGGTAGGTTAAAAAAAAAAAGATTGCCAGTCACTGTATAAAAACTAGTATTATTAAGGCGCTTTCAACCATATAGCCACAAGGAGGAGCTCAAGCATCAAATTAAAAATTAACACGTCCAATTAAGTGTGGTGCATGTTGCTTTTGGCAATGATTAAAGCAATATTTATACTTACATGGAGGTGTGGTGGTCTGTAGGCCTTTTGCCCAGTTTAATGTCACTCTGGGACATTTATGTTGGTATGCTGGTATTTTTCAGAATATTTAAATAAGTATGATAATATAGACATAATACACTCTTCACCCAGCAACCAGATGGATCTTTAAAAGAATGCAAGTGAGATTATGCCACTCCCTGGTTTAAAACTTTTTAGTGGCTTTCTTCTGTTTCCAGAATAAACTGTGCATTCTCTTCTGTGGCCCGCACGGCCCTGCGTCACCTGATTAAGATGTCCCCTTCTGGCTGCGTCTCATGCTTGTCTCCCCACAAACCTGCAGCTGTGGCCACATTTGCCTTCTGACAGGTTCTAGAGGAGCTCCATTTCTGCTTCAGGTACTTCACATTTCTGGTTTCCTCTGTACTTCCAGGTCTTTGCATGCCTGCCTCCTTCTCATCCTTTGGGATTTGGCTTTCATGTCACCTTCTAGACTTGTTCCTGACCACTACTGAATGTAGGTTGCCCTGCCCTCTTGCTTCTCATTATTCTCTGTCCTCATTCTCTGTTCATTCTTTCTTAACATTAAAAAAAAAATAGATTTTTCTATTCATTTGAGAGAGAGAGAGAGAGCGAGCGAGCGAGTGAGTGCAGGGAGACGGGCAGAGGGAGAGAAACTTCAAGCAGACTTCCCACTGAGCGCAGAGCCTGATGCAGGGCTTGATGTTACAATTCTGAGATCATGACCTGAGCTGAAACTAAGAGTCAGACACTTGACCCACTGAGCCCCCTGGGTGCTCCCATTCTTTCTTAACATTTATCACAAGCTGTAATTCCTTTGGTCATTTATGTGTCTCCCATTTGTTACCTAGATTCTGTGTTTGAATGTATATTAGTGTAGGAACTTTGTCTATTTTACACAGTGGTATCCACGGTGCCTAGCACAATTCCTGGCATGAAGTATGTGCACAGTAAACATTTGTTGAATGAAATTTTTATAATTGGAACTTAATAGAACATGACTGGGTCTAGTGTGGTCCTCAAATCATAGTTGTAGAAACAGTTTCTAAAAATTAGTCTCCTACCTCTGTGACCTTTACTCATAGTTTCAAGGACCCCATCTGTCAGATGCAGGAGGATATTTGGCTTGTTGGAAGCAGCTGGTCTTCCATACAGAGGTCTTTGAGAAGGCCCTCATGTCTTCACCCTTCCAAGAGTCCACTTTCTTTGAGTATGGACAAGTAGGTCCCTTTAAGAACATAACCCCTGTTCACGTGAATGCTCACAGGAAATTTATTGGCTCCTCTAAAATCATGTCTCAGAACACATTAAGCTTGAGTTTTTGCCCAGTTTATTATTTTACTAAGTATAATATATTTCACTTTACGTGGGTTTTATAAATAGTTTCTGATTCTTTCAGTAATGACCAGTAGTTATTCAACCTTGCTCATTTTCTCCCTCTTCCCGGGAAACTTAGTCAAAATAGTACATTTGTTTATCAAGAAAATAAACACATGTTTTCTGGGAAATGTACTAAAGGACAATTCCCTAAAGAAACATATTTGATCCTTTCACAGGAAGAAAAGTTGACACATTATCTGTTAGGATGACCATTCCCAAAACCACCGCTTACGTATTTTAAAATTTGCAGAGCGACAAAAGAAGTTAATATATGTTTTATATTACTCTAAGGAATCACTTTGTCAAGATGTGGTATTAAAAAATGTTCTTGTGGGCACCTGGGTGGCTCAGTGGGTTAAGCTGCTGCCTTCGGCTCAGGTCATGATCTCAGGGTCCTGGGATCGAGCCCCGCATCGGGCTCTCTGCTCAGCGGGGAGCCTGCATCCCTCTCTCTCTCTCTTCCTGCCTCTCTGTCTACTTGTGATCTCTCTCTGTCAAATAAATAAAAATAAAAAAATAAAAAATAAAAAAAATCTTTAAAAAATGTTCTGTACTTCCGGGAAATTTGGAAAAAATAAGTATAATTGAAGTAAACTATCAATTTCTTCTCACAGGTTACAACTTGATGGGGAACATAGATATCTGATACTACATGACTTGTATTGCAGCACCCAGTGAGAGAGGAGTCTGTGACTTAGATGTCTTAGGAGGTAGTCGGTGAAGGTGCTCAGTTAAGATGTGTATTGTTTCTGGGTGATAGTAAGCATGTGATGGTGACATGCTTGTGATGTTAAATATTTGTGACTAAGAGACAGTGGCACTTGATGGGTCTTGTGGCTTTTAACTGTTCGTGTCACTTTCAGTTCCAAGTATATGTGGTACTCTGTTTGAGTATCTTCAACAGACTGATGACAAAAACGGCCTTAATTCTCCATGCATCTATGTTCACATATCCTTTGTAATGGAACTTTGCAGCAACTGCCATTAAGAGGTAGAGTGTGTTCAGTCCTCTTTTTGAATCTGGGTTCACCTTATCACTTGCTTTGCTGAGCAGAATGTGGCTGAAATGACATTGTATTGCTCAAGAGGCCCCATGTATTTCTGTTCATGCTGGTATCCCCATTCCTTCAACATGAACAAGCCTGTGTTAGCCTGCAAGAAGGTGACAGATTATTTGTAGGGCTGAGTCATCCTTGACCAGCCAGGTCCTAGTGCCAGGTCCTAGTTAACCTACCAGCTGATTGCAGCCAACGAGCAAGTCTAGTTGAGATCCACGGCACCTGATCTACACCAGAAGGCCTACCTCGGCCACCTGTGGAATCATGAACAAAATAAATTGTTGCCATTTAAAATCACTTCATTTTTTTTTTCTTTTTCTTTAAAGTCATTTTGTTTTGAGTTCATTTGTTAAATAACATTATTGAGAAAATAGCTGACATATACTACTGGACACATGTTTCTGGTGATAGAGATTATGTTGTTTTAGATATTGGTAATTTTGTGGCTCTGGATCATATTAACTATAGTTTTAAATAATAGCGGTTTTGTGGTTCAAGGTAAGGTGCTTGGAATTTGGAGGTAATTATGGCAATATGGCCAACATTTATGACTTGATGATGTTGGTATTTGTATTTTTGATAAATATTATATTTATGATTTTATAGAAGTTGGTAGCACTGGGTGTTGCTACCCATATGATATGTTGGAGAACTCAGATTTTCTGCCACATTTTGCCACAATTTGATAACTCTCAGTGCCACTAAATTTCCAAGGAAGCTCAATAAACATTGTTCTTACTTTCTAGCTAAACTGGGAAAGTCGAGGTATTGTTGGGCCTCTTTTCACTGCTTGTATATGTGTGCATGCACACACACAGACACACAGACATACAGACACCCACTAGAGGAGGACTAAGGGGGATCCTTGGCTAGTGCACCATATATGTGGAAGTCAACCTTGACTTTCTCATTCTGGGTCCCATTGGCAAGGACGCTAGAAAGGGACACCTTCTTACACCCTTTCTCATCATTTTTCAGAAAACAAACAAACAAAACAACCAAACAAAAGACACCTTCTCTGGACCTCAGCTTTTATAAGAAGGGCTGATAAACTGGTATAAAAATATCCAGGTCTTTGTTTTCTCTGGTTCAGCATGTCAAGTGATGACAGACAAAGCTGTATTTGTGCTTCAGCAGGTGGTGCCGTCCATGCCCGGCTCCCCGCCCTGAAGAGCCCTGCTCCCGTCACCGAAATTATCCTGTTCTTCCAGGTGGAAACCGGTTACGTTTGAATTTGTTTTCTACTTAATTTCTTCGCCAGTGTATCCATCTGAACTCTGGGGCCCCAGAATCTCTGTAAGGATTCCTGTATGTTTTCTGAGGATGTGTCCCATCTTTGTTAACATTGTGGATAAATGGTTAACAAAACTCTTTCCCTTTCAGAATGAGAATTTGACCTTTAACTTGCTCACTCAGTTCCCCTGGTAACTTGACAATGACAGAATGTCAACTATGTTTCTAGGCGGGATTGCTTGTGCTAAAAATGATCTTTGGCAAATTGCATCTGGACTAGAAGGGCTATGAATGAAAGACATAAATACCTGATCAGGGAGTTAGCTTTGGGCGTCCTTAAGAGTTGGGACTTTTATCTGGGCACACGTCTCTCAGGGAACTTGGAAGCTGGGGATTCTATGGTTAGCAGGTTTTAGGCTGGGGTAGGTCCTGTACCTGTCTAATGTCGGTTTCACCTTCTTGTATCTGAGCTGTTAGACTGCTTCAAGGACTATCATGGAAACAAAACCCTTGAAGTTGCCCTTAGGCAAGCTCTGGTTTTCATCCTTAACCTAACAGATAGATGTCAAGTGTGGCCTACCTTAGTCTTGTGAATCTAAATGGTTAATGGAGTATAAAAAGATCTCTGGTGACTCAGCATGGGTCCATAGGTCCAGCTGCCGATCCACTTGAGGCATCCTCTGGCCCAAAAAGGCTCCATGGCAGATGCTGTGGCCGTGGAAGTGTGTTTGGGTGCAATTCATCATGCATGAGGTCCATACCAGGTGACTGAGTGTGGGGATGCCTGTTCACTTGGGGTTTGCAGAGTGTGGTACTAACAAACTGACAAAAGTGCTGTCTAAGCAATGTGCCAGGCTGCAACGTCTCTAATCAGACTAAGAATATATGGAGAAGGGTTTTCTGGGAGGAGACTGAGGATCTTAAGGGGTGGTTATGTTGCTGGCAGCACTGACCATGGGTTGTTTTTTTCCTATTAAAACCAAAAAGCACTCACAGCAGGGGGCTTTCAGGACAACTCCCCTAACCAGTCGGAGGAAAAGCAGCCTTAACATTCATCTCAAGCATCCTCCAATTACAGGAGGGCCTTGTTCTGGAAGAACCTGGAGAAGTCCTGGCCTCCCTGCCATGAAGGTAGGCCCCTTGCTTAAAGCAGGTGTGCGGAACTATGCAGGCAGAGTCAAGCCTTCAAGCAATGGCCTCTGAAATCTTCTCAGTCAGACATCCCTTCGGAAGGGGAAGCAATGGCCACAGGCAGCTCCAGGCTTCCATAGGACCAGCTGAGTAGTCATAGAGGGAAGAGCTTGCCTTCTTCACTTCATTCCATCAGGTATGCCGGGGCTGGCACTCCTGCCCTGGCTTGGAATGCATGGGCTGCTTGAATGAAAGGGCCGCGATGGTGAAAGCTCTCAGGCGGTTGCTGTGGAGCAGGCTGTTCAGGATATGGGAGACATAGGGCCTGAGAATGGAAAGATCGGTTTCCTAAAGGAAAATTGGAGAGCAAGGATGCAAAGAAGTGGGACAGGATGAGAAGGCTGAAGGAGAGCTGTCCACAAGAGTATCTCTGAGCATCTAGAAAGAAAGTGTTAAAGCAATTGTTTGCATTTGTTTACTATCATCTTAATCCCCTATAAGCCTCTGAATGGTGCAAAGTCGAAGACAAGGACAAATTCAAGGTCTTAAACAAAGAAGTACTGTACTATATGATGGAGTGCAGATGAGACAGATATATGAACATTTTTAGTTAGAGATAAAAAATGGTAAATGCCACGATGTAGGCATAAACCCGGAGTTTATTTAAAAAAAACAAAAAAACAACAAAAAAAAACAGTGTTAAGTGACAACTCAGAAAACATTGGAGAAGAATTCTGGCATTTTTGGCTTCCAGCCAGTAGAGCTCAACTCAAACTTCAGTGTGCATACGCATCATCTAGAGATCTGGTTAAAATGCAGATTCTGATTTAGTAGGTCTGGGGAGGAGCCCAAGAGCCTGCATGTCTAACTAGGGCCCAGATGTCTCTGATGCTATTCAGGGACCTTGCCCTGAGTAGCAAAGCAGGAGAGGGTTAGGTCACCGCACTTCTGTTCCTACAGAAGAAGTATTAGCAGCTACCTCCCAGAGACATTTGGGTGGCATTAGGTTAGCGTCCCCAGTGCAGCACAAGGTGTGAGAAAGCTTGTTGAAGGGGTCTCTTCTAAATGACAGTTCCTGGTGGGACAGGTTGCATGACCCTGGAATGCTAACGTTGGCAGTTTCTCTTTGTGCTGTGGCAGCACTTGCAGAAGCACATTATGCTGCTAAATGAATTATACACAGTGAGATAATCATGGACCTCCACTGCCAATGGGCAGCTCCCATTGGAATGAATGTGGAGAGGAAGAGTATTAAAAAAATAGCCAAACTGCAGGATAATGTGTAACCAGAAATATTTTCAAAAGGAGCCATAAAAGGATGTTTGGAGAAAGTTAAATTTTAAATGTCTGCTCTCACTCTGTTGTATGGACTTCCTGGAAAGCTGAGAATATCATTCCTTCTGTTTCAATAGCTCTCCCCCAGGCTGTATTCAGAAAATATTGATCTGTCTCTTGATTCGTTGAGCAGAAAATCCAATAAGTTTTAACTTGCTGACTTGAATTTTCATATCATGGTCTTAATCAGATGCAGCTTATAGCAGGGAACCCAGTTGTATTCTAGATTGGATTCTTTTATGTTAGCAGAATAAATGGTGGTGCTCCTCAAAATATTCATGGGCCAAGTGTTTGTACCTAGAACTAAAATGATGGGGGTGCATGGGTGGCTCAGTCAGTTAAATGTCGGATTTTTGCTTTCAGCGCAGGTCATGTTCTCAAGGTCATGGCACGGAGCCCTGTGTGGGGCTCTGTGCTCAACTGAATCTGCTTGGGATTTTCTCTCTTTCCCTCTGCTTCTCCCTACCCCCCACTCATACTCTCTCTCTTTCCCTCTTTCTTTCTAAAATAAATAAATACTTTATTTTATTTTTTCAGTGTTCCAAGATTCATTGTTAATAAATAACTCTTTAAAAGAAGACGAACTGAAAAGGATGAATGCAACAAAAAGAATTATGGAGGAATCTAGCTCTGGGAAATCAGGACATACTGCAATTTAGGAGCTAGCCATCTTTCAGGAAGTCACTGGTTATTTCAACCTTGAATTCATTGGTTAAAGGCAGAAATTAGAGTTTTTGGTTTGGCCAATATGTTTAAAAAGGAATTGTTTAGTAGTATTTTAGGTTAAGTTTTCTCTAGTATCTAATAGTTTTTTAAAAGAATTGAAGGTATGTACAACCACTAGATCAACGTTTTTTTCCTGTATCCCTTCACGCAAATTAGATGACGAATATAATACGATTGGCGCAATGCATAATAGATTGTACCAACAAATAATACACTCCACTGTGACTCACCTGACCTGTCCTTGGATCTGTTTTCTTTTTTGTCTTCTTGTTTTGTTTTGTTTGTTTCTTTGTTTATTTGAGTTGGGGGTGGCTGATTCCATAGCCAGGAGCTTCGTTATGCATACTGCCTGTTTGTTTTTGACTGTGAAGCATAGTGAGAAGACAGAGTGAACTCAAGGAAAGAAAAGCCATTTGTAACTCAAAGGCTTAAGTTTCAAGCCCTGAGATTTTGTTTATGATGGGCTGATACTGAGGGGTTAATTTCTTTTCCATTTGATTTTTTTTTTCATTCAATAAACATGCAAAGCTATTTCAGTTATGTCTCACAAATATAATTTGCAAATACTTAGCAAACAAAGTTAAGAAAATGATATGACAGCTGGTCTTCATAACTGAGACTAGTTATACTTCTTAAGGAGGCCTGCCTTGACTACCCCATGTAATACCTTCACTGAGACTCCCTGCTCCCCCCAGCCCATTGCCCTCCCTTTCCCATTGCAGCCCTGATCTCCCTGACTCTGAACTCTTTTTTCCATAGTATTTTTCACCTTCTCACATGATTTGTCACTTTTAAATTCGTTCTCCTCATGACCATTTCCCTTTTCCATAATGTTACCACTTATAAGAGCAGGAAACTTTTATTGTTCACTAATGTACCCTGCATGCCTGGAATAAGCCTGCCTGGTCCTTGCTACCTTACTAGGTTTTTAATGAAGGAATGACTACACACACACATACACACACACCCACACACACACTTAGGATTTAGAATAAGTCGATTCCCATTTTCTTAGACCAGGTTAAAATTAGGATGTAAACCATCAACTTATACCATGTCTCAAAAATGATAAAGATATCGTAAAACACTATCTCTTAAACTTTTTTTTCCCAACTAAAGGGACATTTTTTTTTTTTTTTTTTTTTTTCTGTCATGGAGCAGAAGAGACCACTTGGTTATAGCATCAATGAGAGTTCATTTGGTCATAATAGAAATTCCCACATGGATCAATTAAACACCAAAGTGTCCAGTTAAACCAGGGTTTCACAACCTTGACACCATTGATGTTTTGGGCTGGAAAAGTCTTTATTGTGGGGTGCTGTCCTATGCATTGCTTAGTAGCAGCCCTGGCCTCAACCAGCTAGGGACCCATGTAAATGCTACCTCACGCCCATCAGTTGTGATGACCAAAAATGTTTCTAGACCTTGACAAATGTTTCCTGGTTGCAACCACTTAGCTGAACCAATCAACCTTATTTTGAATTGGCTTATTAGCTTCCAAAGTTCTATCTTCAACCATTAAAGAGATAATAGCTCTCTTTCATTAAGCACTTAATGTGGTAGACAGAATAAGAGTCCCCAAAGATGTCCACACCCTAATCCTGGGAACCTGTGACTATGGCATAAGGACTTGCAGATGTGATTAAGGTTAAAGACCTTGAGATGAGATTATCTTGGTTATCCAGGAGGGCCCAATCTAATGAAAGGTGCCCTTAAAAGTTAGGGGCCTTTGAAAAGTGAGAAATGTGATCACAGAAGGGTTAGTGAGATGCAGTGTGATTAGGACTCAATCCTTGTTGCTTGCTTTGAAGGTGAAGGAAGGGGGTCATCTACCAAGGAATATAAAGGTCTCTGGAAGCTGGGCCTTCAGTTGACAGCCAATAAGAAAACTGGGACCTTGGTCCTACAGCTATGAGGAATCTGAATGAGGAAGGAACACATTTTGCCTTCAAGCCTAGGAAAAGGGATGCAGCTTTGTTGACATCTTGATTTTAGCCTGGTAAGACCAGTGTGGAACTTAGAACCTGCTGAATTATAAGATATAAATTTGTATTAAGTCACTAAGTTTGTTATAATTTATTACAGCAATAATGGAAAACTAATACAACTTATCATGCTGAAAACTTTCCATCCTCCCATTTTATAAATATTATTAGCTAAACTGTGTTCCCACCAATTTGTATGTTAAAGTCTTGTCTCCCAGTACTTAGAATGTGACTATATTTGGAGATCAGCTCTTTAAAGAGGTTAATTAAGGTTAAATGAGGTCATTAGGATGGGCCCTAATGCAATGACCAGTGTCCTTATAAGAAAAAATTAGGACATAGATACATACTGAGGGAAGACCATGTCAAAGACATATGGAGAAGATCACCATCTACAAGCCAAGGAGAAAAGCCCTTGGAAGAAACCAACCCTACAACAACTTGATCTTAGATTTATAGGCTCCTGAGGAAAAAATATCTTGTTTAAGCCACCCAGTCTGTGATATGGCTATGGTGGTGCTAGCAAACTAATGCAATTGATGAGGAAACAAACTCAGATTACACAAATAAATTTCCCTAGGACATACAGCTAGTAGAGCAGGGATTATAGTCTCCAAAATCCATGATATTAATCCATGCATCAAGTGATCTCCTTAGCTGGTCAAGATTATGGATGCTCTGGAACATTCTCACTACTGCCAATTTACAGGGGAAAAGTCTCAGACATACATTCAAGTTTTGACTGTGACTTACTGTTGTATCTTGAATGAACTATTGATCTCAGAAACTCGGTTTGCTCATACATTAAAGTGTTATTCCAAGATTACTTTGAGAATTAAAGTAGACAATGAATGCAACATTACTTTGTTATGTGCAGACACTATCGAAATGTGAGGTGGTATTATTAAAATGTTACTACTGCTGGAAGAAGAAATTGAGGGTTGTTTTGAAAGCACCTTCCAGACCTTTTTTTAGGTATTTTTAGTAAATGTCCATTTTGAAATTCAAGAAGTAAAGATGAAGTATTCTTTGACTGAGGGGAGTAAGAATGTACAAAAATCAGTATTTTCTTTCTGTGTTTCCTTCTAAAAGATAATTCACATGTATTTTGTTTGAAATTCCCAGTGGAGACATTATCAAGTATAGTGTTCATAAAGCCTGTGGGAAGAACAGTAGTTGTTTAAAAAGAAGGGGAACTGTCTACTCTGATTTGAACTGTCTATATTGTCTGCTTTATCATGGGATAAGAATAAAAAACAAACTGAGAAAGTTGGGCTAAAGTTAATAAGACAGCTATCCCTCAGAAGAACAATGTGCTTCGTAAGTCCGTGTTTCCATGCAATATTCTAGGGAGGAATATATTTTGGTTTGAAACTCTGTAAGTTTCTTTTCCCATATCTACTCTTCCAAATGATAGTCCTCGTATGTAAGATAACAGAAGCTTCAAGGGGCTGAAAAGGATCCCCCAACCCCATTAGGCTTGCTTCAACTCTTCCATTTAGGAGGGGATTGTACAAGTGCCTCCATCCTGCCATCACATTCTTGATGGGGATAAATTTAGTGTCACCATGGGGAGATAAGAAACAAGTTTCTTATAGATGTTACTGGTTCTGGTACCAGCAAGTTATACAGAGGCCATTCATGTTACAGAATGTCCTTTCCCCTTCACCCGTCTTGAGTACTTCTTCCTATTCAGCCTTCAAGTCCTAGCTCAAATTTCATCTTTTTTTTTTTTTTTTTTGGTGACTCTTTTCTCACCTTTCCCAGACACTGTCAGTTCTTCTTATCTGCATGCCTGCAGTACTTTATTCACCCCTTACATATACTATTTACTCTCTCATGTAATAAGGATTTGGTTATCATTTTGTGTAATGGTGATTCGTGTAGTTTTCAATGACAGGTGTGTTTTACTGTTCCATCACTGTGCCTGGGACATAGCAGGCATACAATATATCAGTTAATTTCCGATCAAAGGAAGGGTCTTGGATAGTGCGTAACAATAGTTATTTTAAGTAAGTAGTTTATTAGCAACTTCTGTAAGCCAGCAACTTGAAGTTATCTCACCTATATACAGCAGTCATATATGGTGGGTCTTCATGTTCCCCATTTTATGGGTGAGGAAACTGAGGCTTGAGGTTAGGTGATTTGATCAAGGAAATTGGACTAATAAGTGCTAAAGAGAAATTTCAAATTTAGGAGAATGATGTACATTTATATGGAGAGTGGGTTGTGGGTATTATAGGCTCAAGGCAAAATGAAACAGAGTACTATTTTTTTAAAAGATTTATTTATTTGAGAGAGAGGAAGCATGTGCAAAGTGTGTGAGTGTAAGGAGGAGCAGAAGGAGAAGGAGAGAATCTCAGGCAGATTCCTCACTGAGCGTCGAGCCCATCGTGGGGCTTGATTTCATGACCCTGAGATCATGACCCGAACAAAAATCCAGAGTCAGACACTAAAACAACTGAGCTACTGAGGCACTCCATGTTTTTTTTTTGTCCTTGACATCATTTTACCTCTCTTCTTTTTCTTTTCTGCCTCTGCAGTGGGCCTTTTATACACCACCGAGGTCTGGTGAGGTAGGTGGAATTATTGCTCGTCTAATTCACTCCATGCCTTTTGTCATGTGACTTTGAAGTATCTCCCACGGAGTGGGCAGAGTATTCTTCCCTACCCCACTGATGTTCAACTTGGCCATGTTACTTGCCGTTAATGGATTGTGAGTGGGAGTGGCAATGGACCAGTTCTGAGCTGACCTCTTAAGAGGTTTTGTGTGTTGTACTTCTGCTCACATCTCTTACAGTTCATCATGAGAAGAATGGTCCAGCAAAGATGAAAGGTTTATGTGGGATAGCCACAGGTCCAACAAAGATGAAAGGTGTTTGGGAGATAAACTTTATCTGAAGTTTGAAGCTGAGATGTGTCAGCTTATTGATAGAATAGACCTAGCACTGAAAAAAAATAAATGTTATCTTTATTGCAACCCAGTGGGCATTTGTGATTGTTTGCTACACAGAAAGAGCTAATACACTTGGCCTTTTAAAGCATTCTAACCAAGACTTAAGTTAAGATGGTGAGGAAGCAGGGGGACCCTGGGCTTTCCTAGTCCATCAAACATAGCTATATTGAGATCAAATCACTTGGAACATCCAGGAAACTGATCTGAGAACTTGGAGAAGGAGCTCCATGGTTGGAGGCAGGCATTGTGGTAGGTGTGAGACACATGGAAGTGAATTGGGGGGGGGGGGAGAAAAACTGTTGCCATGGAGGGGAGAGAAAAACTTTGCATCTCTTTCCACAGAGAGAGAAAAGAGAAAGGAAGAGAGAGGGATTGAGAGAGTACTGCCTCAGGTTTGCTCAAGATGGAAGCCTCTCCTGGGCATTGACAAGGGAGTAAGGAGTACTGAGTGTCACTGCTTTCTTGCAAATGGTACGTGAAGCTCAAACTCTGAGGTTCTGGGAGAGCAGGACATTTGCCACAGCAGAACAATGGCTGTGCTCCTGGGGAGAAGGAGGATGATGTCCTGGGAGTGCACAAAGAGGTGTAGGGATCTCCTGGGTCACACTGGGAGACAGTGTTCCCCTTCTCGGGAGTACATTTGGAAGAAGGTATAGTTCCTCTCCAAGGACAAGGGACCCTGCAGGTACCAGAAAAAGGACTTGCATAGGCAGGTGACAGAGGCATGGGCACAGGGTGGATAACCGGGTCACTGCTTTTCTTGCAGTGTCACATCATAGATTTTATGCAATGTGGGACTGTTTATCTGGGACAGAGGACATAGATACAATGCAGCAAGGCTGTTCTCTGAAGGAGAGGAGTGGGTCCACATGGTGTCAGCTCCTTTAAGTTTTGTCATTTTGAATCCCAGACATGCTCCAAAGATAAAACGCAGGTGCTCACGACCCTCCTACTTTGTGAGGGTTTCTTGAACAGCAGCATGTGTGAGAAACGGGGACAAGAGAGTGTGTGTGTCTGGGGACAAGAGAGGGGGGCAGTGACATTTCCCTCCTCACCACCCACATAGTGGGACTTAAGAAAGCAACACAGGGGCTCCCAGTGGAGGCAGGTGCCACTTACACCAAAGTCTGACCCCCTGTGCCTGGGAAGTGCACATTTACTGGGACAGGTCGACTCTGAGCCAGCGTGGCAGGCCTCTCCCTGGGAAGACCAGCACAGGCATCACCCCACATGCACCGAGTCTAATGATCATAGAGTGCTTCAAAGCATCACTTGTAGTTCTGGTGAAAATAAGACGAGGCTTTACTTTTTTTTTTTTTTTTTTTCTTTGCAATCAGGCTTATAATTTTTTCTTTGTTTGTTAGTTTATTTTTTTCATTTCCTTTTCTCTCTTTTCGATCCGGCTTCTTTTCTATTTTTATTTTTTCCTTTCTTTTTCTTTGGAATCAGGCTCGTAGGTTTTTTGTTTTTTGTTTATTTTGTTTTTTTTTTATTTAATTTTGTTTTGGAGAGAGACTAGGGGGAGGGGTAGAGGGAAAGAGAGATTCTTAAGCAGGCTTCATGCCCACCATGGAACTTGATGCAGGGCTCCATCTCACAATCCTGAGATCATGACCCAAATGGAAATCAAGAGTCAGACACTTAACCAAAGGAGAGCTACCCAGGGTCCCCCCAGGCTTATAGTTTTCTGATGGTTTATTTGTTTTTCTCTTTGTTCCTTTTCCTTCTCTCTCTCATTTTTTTTTTTTTAAATCAGGCTTTTTTCTCTTCATCCAGGCTTATTTTAACAAACAAATAAAAGCACACTTAGTTAAAGTTCCAGACACTCCCCACTGCAAGCAAGGAGGAATTCTGCAGAGGACTGACCAGTGGGAAAGAGCAGCAGAAACACAACAGTAGGGTACACACATTGTACACCAGAAACACTTCCTGAGGCCGGGCCGTGGACAGTGTAGGACCCCTTTTTAATACAGTATTGCTCTCAGAAGCAGGAAACATAACAAGCTTTCAAAACACACAAAATATAGAAACTTACCTAAAATGACAAGATGGAGGAATTCTTCCCAAAAGAAAGGTCAGGAAGAAATAGCTAGGGACTTGCTCAAAATAGACATAAACAATATCTCTGAACAAGAATTTAGAACAACAGTCATACTACTGGCTGGGAAAAACAAAACTGGAGGCATCATGATCCCAGATTTCAAGCTGTATTACAGGTGGTAGTCATTAAGAGAGTAGGGTACTGGTACAAAAATAGACACATACATCATTGGAACAGAATAGAGAAACCAGAAATGGACCCTCAACTGTATGGTAAAACTAATCTTCAACAAAGTGAGAAGGAATATCCAATGGAAAAAAGGCAGTTCCTTCAACAAATTGTGTTGGGAAAACTGGACAGTTGTATGCAGAAGAATGAAACTGGGCCAGGTTCTACACCATCCACAAAAATAAATCCAAAATGGATGAAAAACCTAAATGTGAGACAGGGATCCATCAAAATCCTAGAAGAGAACACAGGCAGCAACCTCTTCAACCTCAGAGATAGAACAGCAACTTCTTATTAGACATGTTGCTGGAGGCAAGGGAAACAGCAAAAATGAACTACTGGGACTTTATTAGGATGAAACTCTTCTGCACAACAAAACTTGAAAGACAACCTACAAAATGGGGGAAGATATTCACAAATGGCATGTCAGATAAAGGGCTAGTATCCAAAATCTATAAAGAACTGATCAAACTCAACATCCCCATAACAAATAATCCAGGTAAGAAATGGGCAGAGGACATGAACAGACACTTTTCCAAAGAAGACATGTAAGTGGCTAACAGACACATGAAAAGATGCTCAACATCACTCAGCATGAGAGTAATACAAGTCAAAACTACAATGAGATACTACCTCACACAGGTCAGAATAGCTAAAATTAACAATTGAGGAGGCAACAGATCTTAGCAAGGATGAGGAGAAAGGGGAACCCTCTTACACTGTTGGTGAATGCAAACTGGTGCAGCCATCTGGAGAACAGTTTGGAGGTCCTCAAAAAGTTAAAATAGAACTACCTTATGATCTAGCAATAGTGGTTCAAATAGTGATTCGATGTTTATAGCACCCTGATGTTTATAGCAGCAATATCAACAATAGCCAAACTGTGGAGGAGTCCAAATGTCCATCGACTGGTGAGTAGATAAAGAAGAAGTGGTGTGTGTGTGTGTGTGTGTGTGTGTGTGTATACATACACAATGGAATATTATTCAGCCATCAAAAAGAATGAAATCTTGCCTTAGCAATGACATGGAGGGAACTAAAGGGTATTATCCTAAGTGAAATAAGTCAGAGAAAGACAAATACCATATGGTTTCACTTATAAATGGAATCTAAAAAAAAAAAAAAAGAGTGAACAAGCCAAAAGCATAATCAGAACTATAAACATAAAGAAAAACTGATGGTTGCCAGAGGTTGAGGGGGGTGGGTCTTGGGCAAAATGGTGAAGGGCAATAGGAGATACAGGCTTCCAGTTATGGAATGAATAAGTCATGGGGATGAAGGTACAGCATAGGGAACATAGTGAATACTATTACAACAGTGTTGTATTGTGACAGATGTTAGCTACACTTCTGGTGAGCATAGCATACTGTATAAAACTTGTCAAACCACTATGCTGTATACCTGAAACTAATATAACCTTGCATGTTAACTATCCTCAAATTAAAAAAAAAAAAAAAAAGTGAAAGGATTCTATAATGTATTGTGATCTCTTCGCCACTTAATTAGTCAAAGCAGAAGGAAAATTCCATTTAGGTAGCAGATATGAGTGTAAGCTTTCAAAGGGCATACTAGAGCCTGGCACATAATATGAGGTGAATAGTAAATGTGAAATGCTGCAAATTTCTCTGAATGTTTTCTTCATTCTCTCCTTGTCCTACATTGCTGCTTTACTGACAGTTCCTTCTTTAATAATGCCTGCCTTTTCATTCCAGTAGCTAGGATGCCTCTCAAAAGACTTGTCCAGACAATGCTGGCTTCTTCATTTTTCTTTTCAGAGAGAAACAATAGGCTTGAAATAGCTTCTCAGAAACCTCGGTGACTCTGGCCACCTCCTACTCCTTGGCCCCACATTATGCAAAGTGTATATTTGTATAAACCTCACCTTTAAATGTGTTTGCATTCCTTTCCTTCCTGGAGTTCAGACACCAATCTGGAGTGAGATGAGGGGATGCCCAGTGCATCACCCCCTCAGACAGAGCTCTCTTTCTGTCTCACTTTCCCTAATGTTGCCGTATCCATCCCTACATTCTCTCTTAGTAACCCATATCCTCCTCCCATTCCGTCCTGTCCCCTAAATTTTGGTTATAATCAGGTGTTTGAAACAAGTCTTATGTTTCACTTGAAATAGTTTGCTAACGCGTGCAACTTTGCTGAGTCCTCGTAATGACATGAAGATGAGAATTACTTTCCCTCATCTTACAGATAAAACAGCTCAGCTCATTAATGTTGAAAGTACAGTTGAAATCTCAAGTCTCTCTGACCCTATCTAATGGATCTGTGATTTTCAAAGTTCCTAAGAGTTGAGCTCTTTTTTTTTTTTTTTTTCTAAATTAAATCTTACTTGGAGTCTTTTATTCACAGAGTACCTTGGACCACAATAATGAAACCCTGAGTCAAGCTGGCTTGTGTGTTGAGAAGAATTAAAAATCTCCCCTAACAAGAAGTCTAGAGGTGGCATGGGTATGGTGTTTTGGATGCCAGCTCCACTTCTACATGGTTCTCTTGGCTCTGCCTTCCCCTTGTGTGATGTTTTCATCCTCAGACTGGGAGCAAGATGGCTTCAGTCGGAAAACCCTCAGAGCTGGCATTGTGATGATTTCAGCTTATGAGGGAGGAACATTTCTCAGAACTTCCCTAGAAGAATCACTTTGTGTCTTATTGCCTACACCTGGGTCACATGTTAGTTTTAAACAAATTCCTGGAAAGGGGCCATCATGAATGGCAGATGCAAAATAAGATTCACTCTGAAACTGAGAAGAGGGTTCCCCTTTCCACCCTTGGTGATGAGATTCTAGGAAGGTGTCTAAGATTCCCACCTCTTAGTGTATGTGCCTCGTATAATCTCCTGTCCCTGGGTGTGGATGGAAACTGTGACTATTATAGGATAGTCATTTCTTTGTTTCGATTGTTATGTGACAAATGGTGATGGAGTAAACCAAACCCTTTGGTGATGATACTGTATAAGACTGTGTCATAGCAGATGGGAGAGAGACTGGAACTGAGAGAGAGATTCAGTACCATGAGGAATGTAAGTCACTAACTTTGAACAAGGAGGGGCCATATGGCAAGGATCTGAGGGTGCCTTGTTGGAGCTGAGAACAGTCCCTGATTTTCACCAGCATCCACCAGGAACTGACTTCTTCCAACAGTCTGAATGAGCACAGAAGCAGATTCTTCCCCAGAACTTCCAGAAAAGCATGTAATGTTCCTGACACTCAGATTTCACCCTGTGAAACCCTGAAGAAGGAAGCCGCACACCATTCCCAGACTTCGGACAAATGCAACTGTGCGATAATAGATGGGTGTTGTTTTAACCCACTCATATGTAATTTATTTTGCAGCAGTAGGAAACTGCAAGAAGCCATAAAGAACCAAATTGTGCTAGGGGCCTGAATGGACTTGGAAGAGACCAGTGTCCCTTGGATGGCCTCTCAGTCCCAGCTGACACCTTAATTCAGCCAGGGGGACCCTGAGAAGAGCACCCAGTTGCTTTGTGTCCACACTTCTACATACAGAAACTGGAAAATAATAATGGGTGTTGTTTTGAGTTGCTAGGTTTGTGGAGCAACATATGTGAAGCAGTATATTATCAACACAGTCCCCGTGCCCCACCCTCAGGTCACAATGGCAGTAGACAGCTGAGAGCATGGGGTTTTGTCAAAACAAAGTGGAGGTTAGATGTGGAGTATGAAATAGATAACAGTAACATTTTATTACCATAATTTTATTTTCCAAATTCATAAATATAATAAAGTTAATAAAGGAAAATCATAGTACTGTTCTAAAGAATTATGAAATTGAGGGTTATGAACAATTACTACATCCCAGTTGTTTCTCTATTTTCTGTTCATTGCACACATCAAGACAATCCCGACTCACACATTTAGTAATATGCAGTCAATTTAATAATTTTAGACATGCATAGGCTTGAATAAAGAAATAGACCTCTGTAGAGCTATAACCTCTGTAATCACAGAGGCAGTTACAAGAAGTCTAATTAAACACAAAGAAATGAGAGAATTTTTATACAAGGATTTGTATAAAATCAAAATTTTTGTCATTGCATGATTAATAGTGTCTCTAGAGTGTTTAAAGTTGGTATGTCATTTAAGTATTCATGTTAGTTTTATAATAGTATTTTTAATAGATGAATATATGGAATATTTAAAACAGATGAATATATTATGCACATGTATAAGTGTGTGTATATATATGTGTGTATATATATGTACACACACTATATATATATATATATATACACTATATATATATATACACTATATATATATACACACACAGTGTATATATATATAGTGTATATATATATATATAGTGTGTGTGTGTGTGTGTGAAGTTTTAATCCAGGCTTTGTGGAGCAGTAAAACACCTTTTTAGTCCTCTAGGATTCCATAGAAAATAATTTGAAAGCTCTTGCTCAGACCCATGGTTCTGCGGTGACAACTGCTGGTCCTTCAGATGACTAACCTTATCTAGGAGAAAGCTAAATTAACAAATATCTTATGTTACGCTGCTGTGAGGCTAAAATTCTGGCGGGAGGAGGAAAAACCTCAGGTTTTGGGTGGCAACAGTTCTTACTCCTTCTGAGCTCATCTCCTCAGACTGATGCTCCCTCCTGGCAGGGAGGCCGAGCAGGGATTTCTTGTACCTGGGATTCGACATCTTTGTGGGCCATGCAGTATTAGAACTTGTCTGCAATGGAGCAAACAGCTGTGATCTTGGGCTGCGGAACTGGTCTGGCCTCACCACATGACAACTTAGGGTGACTTGCTCCTCTAGACCCCATTGACTGAAATGTGGCTTAAATTTCCAGTTAGTCTAGAAAACTATATGTCAAGAGTCTATGCAAGTTTTATTCCAGTACCTAGGACCTACCTATTTAAAACTCAAGAAAATGGCTCAATATCCTTAACTTAAAACTCTGGGGCCAGGTGTTTTTTGGAATTTAGAAATTTTTGGATTTCAGAAAGAAAATTTGCCACAAATATATATTGTAATTCCCCTGGAAAAGTCTAGGACAGCAGCCCTTAATCAAGCATGGTAATGTATCATTTTTTAGATCCATGTACATGTGAATATTCATACCAAATGGGCTAAATAAAACCCATAATAGCCCCCTGAATCAGAGACATTTTATAATAATAAAAGAGTTATAAGAAATTGTTCAGGAAAATGTAACAATTTAAACACGCATGCATTGAACATGGGAGTCCCAAATACCTGAAGCAAAAACTGACTGAAGAGAGAAATAGATCTATCAACAGTAGTGGTTGAACACTTGATATCCCACTCAAAATAACTGATCAAACAGTTAGACAAAAAAGTCAATCATATGTAGAGGCTACAGATGATAACTAAAGATTCACAAACTTCTAGCCCAAATTTCTTTCTTTCTTTTTTTTTTAATTTATTTGTTTATTTTTGTTTATTTATTTTTTTAAAGGTGTTTTAATTTATTTGACAGAGATCACAAGTAGGCAGAGGCAGGCAGAGAGAGAAGAAGGGAAGCAGGTTCCCTGCTGAGAAGAGAGCCCGATGCGGGGGCTCAATCCCAGGTGCCACCCAGGTGCCCCTATTTATTTTAAAAAGAGAGTGCGCATGTGCACACAAGCAGGGGGCGGGGCAGAGAGAGAGATGGAGAGACAAGTAGACTCCCTGCTGAGCAGGGAGCCTGACATAGAACTCCATTTCAGGATCCCAGAACCCTAAGATCATGACCTGAGCCCAAACCAAGAGTCAGATGCTCAACAGACTGAGCCACCCAGGTGCTCCTAGGCCAAGTTTCATTTGAGGTAACCTGACTTCCTGATCTACCATACAATATGGATTTCTGTGCTTATTAACTTAAGGCTCAAGGATCCCCAGGCAGCCTATTGATTGCTTTTAAGGGCTTCAAAAGCTTGTAAAATAATATGCAGATTTTTGGTGAGGGAATGTATTTGGAGAACTTGTGTTCAGAGTTTTCATCAATTAACATATATTTTTTTGAGGTTGCACTATGTACCAGGTCCTGGAATAAGTGTTGGGGAAACAGCTGTGAATAAGACATTCATTTGGTTGTGAGGTGTATAGGACATTCAGGCCAAAATCATAAGTAAACGAGATTATTTAAAATACTGATACATACTCCGAGTACAACAGAATACAGTGGTGTGATTGGTATTGGCTTTGAGGGCCAATAATTTGGCTGGGGAAAGAAGGCTTCTCTTAGGAGGTGATATTTGAAGGGTGAAAAGGAAGAAGGGAAGCACTTAATATCTTGAGATCAGGACAAGTGTGTTATGTTCAAGAGGCTGAACAAAGCCAGAGTGGCTGGAGTACAGTAACCAAATGGGAGAGTGGAGAGGAGAGAGCGGATATTGCAGGAGGCAGGGTTCATGTTTGAGATTTCCCTATACCCACTCATCTCTTGAAAAGATACAGTCCTATTTTCTTTTCTGGGATCAGCTTTTTAAGGTCAAAGTATTTTACAAGATAGAGGATTTAGTTGCTGGATTGAGGGCCTATTAGCAACAATCGACACTTATACTCTGAGTTTGGACATTTAGGTCCTGTAGAAAGTCTAGAGCCATGGGTTCTATCCTACATATTTGTGTAACTTCTGACTGGGCTACTCTGCCTAGAGTCTTTATTGTCCCATCTTTAATTACAAAAGTAATAGCTGATATTTAGTGAGTGCTTTCCATGTGCTAGGCTTTCTTCTAACTCTTTTCCACAGATTATTGCAATCTTCCCAAGTAACTTATGAGGTAGGTATTATTATTTTTGTTACAGATAGGGAAATTGAGGCAAAGAGATTAAATAGTGTTACAATATTCATGGATTTCAGGGCTATCAAATAAGTTATCTTTCAGGAAATTTGGAGGATCTCTCTGGTATGATTTTTGCTTCTGAATTTTTGGAGCAAGATTTTTATCTTACTTTTCTATATTAAAGAGTTAATAACAAGTTAGACTTGCCTTACCTTGTTTCCAAGTTATTTTCACAGGAAGAATAATGTTAATGCTTTCTGGTTACATGGCATGTATCTTTACAAGTATTATAGATGCTTCCTGTTAGCTAGTGATGCTCATAATATTGAAAATATTGTTTTCAAGGAGGTGATGGGCTGAATAAACATTATTCTTCACTATAGATCCATTGTACTCTTGGCACGTTGTTTCTGAATACTTGTATGAAGTCATTTCTTCACAAGAGCATCTTGCTTTTGTTACCAAAATTATACACTGCTGAGGAAACAGCTCATGACTCATGTGTGAAAGGATCATTTGTAACTCTTCTGGGAAGAGTGCTCATTTTCAACTTGCATTTATTGGCACTGTTCAATTTAGGTGAGAATGTTGTGTGAAGTAGCTCTCCTAAAAAAATCATCTTGGGTTTATTTAGTCAGTAACACAATCCAGCACTTGTCAAATCCATTTACTACTGTTTACATATGAGTCATCTTAAAGAGGACTGGAGAATTATTAACAGGCTATTCATTTTTCACATGGTTCAAAAATGAGGTGCTAAGACAGAAATAGGTTCTTTTGCATTTTTATATTTCCTCTTAAATCTTGATGTCCCCTGTTCTTGTATACTGCGGGAAACTTTGCTGTGGTGGTAATGACCTTCTGTTGGGAATCACATCTAGGCAGCCCAATCCACAGGCCCTGTCAGACCCAGAATTCATGCAGCATTAAACACATTTTCAATCTGAAGACCTTTAGTTGAGGCATTCCTGCCCCCAATTTATCCTTGTTCCCATTACTCTGTTTTGTATGACCCAGTCGGTCATACCTTTATATGACGGATTCAGCCTCTGAAGGGTGATCTTCAGTCTGTAGAAGATGGCTCCCTAATTTTCTCTTTTTCAGAGTATGAGTGCATTTTGGCCAGCTCATCAACTGGGTGGTACATTTTGGGATTTCTCACAACTTGAACAAGTCTGTCAAAGACTCAGTCTTATTTTCTTTCTGGGGTCCAACTTTTTATAACAAAGCGTTCCACAGGATTGAGGCATTAGATATTGGAGTCAGAGTCTGTTAACCGCAATCAAGATTTGGTCTCCATATGTGGGCTAATGATTGGAGCCAGTGATACTCTTGGCTCTGAATACTCCTCTAAATATATATGTAACTTCTGACCTGGTGCATGAATTTTTAGTCACTGTGTGCCTGAGGGAAGAGTTTGGGCTTAAGAGACTGCCCAGTTATTTACTCTTTAATACATAGCACACTTCCTTATCACTAATTTTCATAAAATCCCCATGTCCTGAAAAAAAAAGTCTCGAAAGGATTCTGTACTTGCGCTGTCCAATATAGTAGCCACTAGTATGTAGCTAATGAGCACTTGAAACATGGCTGGTCCAAATTAGTACGAAGATGCAGTGTAAATGTAAAATACAGATTTCCAAGACATAATATGAAAAATAGTGTATAAAATATCAAGTAATTTTTTATATTGATTACATGTTGAAATGATAATATTTTGGATATTGAATATGGATTGAATAAAATATATTATTAAAATTAATCTACCCGTTTGTTTTTCCCTTTTTTAAAATGTGACTTAGAAAAATTAAAATTACATGTGTGGCTTGCATTTGTGACTATATTTATATAGGACAACATTGTTCTAAACAGCTAACAAAGACCATTATAACCCTTATACATATTAATGTTTAGCATAGATCATAACTGGGAAATATTAACACTCATTGGTCTTAGTGTAGGACTAAATGTATTTGTCATAGGGCTGTCATAATTTAAATGCCAATAAATCCTCATTGAGTCAGGACACTTATTTCTTGCTTGAGTTCACCCATTCATCTTCCAATATTTCCACTTATAAAAATATTCCCAAAACACAGTTGGATGTGCATGTTCTGGTATCTGAAATAGTTTCATTGCTTTTAGTGGATTATAGTTGAGAAGTAGGAGGCACGTGGTTTGTTTCAACAGCTAGGAATGCAGGAGACTTTCTAGTTTAGACTTCACATTCCATCTGCTGTATTTTGCAAGCAGAAGAACTGAAGCTCAGTGAAGAGGGACCTGATGGTATGGGGTGGTGGCGGCTCTGTTTTATCCCATATCTTCCTTTTACTCCCCCCCCCCCAAACTTATGAGTGGAAGAAGAGACATAACAAACAATATCACTGTGCATTAGCAACTTTGCCAAATGTAACAGATGAACATACTCTATTGCATATCACTCAGATTGCTCACTGCTCTGCCTCCACTACTCGGGAAAGCCACCTCTTTAAAGCTATAGATTCCAGTTCTGGTTTAAAAGCTTGCTTCCTCTGGATTGCTTGAATGAGTCAAAAGCAGAAGCCTGCTCCTTAGAGCAAATTGAATGCATTTCTGATTGTCAGGTCTCTGTGGAATTCATGTGGATGGGATCCAGGTGTAGGAACTCAAAGGATTTATTTATCTTGCTAACACTTAGGCCAGACTTGTATCTTCTAAATTCAGATATCTGGTAACAGGGGTCTGAGTGAATGGCTGGGGACTATAGTAACCACTTTTGTAGCCTGACTATGGTAAAATGCCTTACATGAACTAACTACAGTTTCAGAGAATATTATCTACCCAACAAGATTTGTTCTTCCTTTCAGAGTAATAGAATGTGGCTGGTCAGCTAGACATTAAAATTTCCAAACTTCTTTGAACTTATGCATATAGCTATATGGTTAATTTCTCTGTAATGGAATGCAAGGGAAAGTGAGGTGTACCAATTTTGGGCCAAGCCCTTAAGTTGGTGAACGTGCTTTCTCCACACATTCTGAAAAGGCAATGACTTGAAACTTGGGGATGTGGAGTCTTTATCATCCTATGTCCCTTAATGACTATGCAAAACAGAGAAACCTGCTATGGGCTGTTCCGTGAGTGACAAATACATTTTTATGTGTTTGAGCTATTTAATTTTGGGGTGTGTTATAGTTGCTTGGTCTACCTTAACTAATGTTAACCTATTAGGTGTTATATTGGTATAATTAACTGATTTGAGAATAAGGAAATGTAACAAATCACAACAAAGATAATTTTCTTTACTCTTGGGATACATTTTTATCTACAATAGTCATGATTTATTTTTCTTGTATTCCACTTAAGCTGGCTACGGACATTATTCATAGAGGTAGAGGATATTTGAACTGGGAAGGGGTCATTTAGTCAAATTCATTTTGCAGATGAGGAAAACCTATAACTTGCCAGCCTGATGTGATATGGATAGAGAGTTGTAAGAATTTAGCTAGAACTCAAGTTTCCTATTTCTCATGCCAATATCTTTACAATATATCTAAGTGGTATAATAATTTTCATCCAACATGGCAAATGTGACTGGTCCATAGTGCCTGTCCAGACTAGTATTTTTGGGAGTCTGAAGCTACTTTCTGGCTCATTGGAGAGGAAAGGGAGTGGACACAATTTTGCGTTGTATTCACCAATTGTGCATTATCCAATGCAACTTCACACCACGATAAATTCTGTGATGTATCTCAGCAGTATTGAGAAAATTTTAATTTTATTTATCTTTTGAATAGTGACAGTCTAAATGGAAAATTCTGATAGTTTTATCACTAGCAGAAATAACATTCCAGTGGAGTGGGAAGAACATAGGATTGGGTAACTGAAAATTTAGGTTTTAAGCCTTATTTTTTTTTTTTTAATAACTTGACCTTGGGCAGGTCACTTTTATATTTAAACTTCAATTTGCTCCTTTGTAAGATACTGTTGTAAACAAAGATTCTATCCTAGGTTCAGATTTTTGCTTTTCTTTAAGTGTATTTCATTGATGGTATTCACAAAACATAGTTCATTGCTCTCATAAATATATCTGTATTTCTCTTATCTGTCAACATAGCTGTCAAAGGCACATTCAGTTGAATTCACTAAAAAATCCCAGTGTCTGTAATATTGCAATTAATTAATTATCATAAGAATATGGCCTTGTATGGAGCCTTTATGTTTTTACATTTGATCTGCATAAGAACTCTACGATTTTGGCAGATCTTTTTTATAATGTGGAATTGTGTGAAAAAAGGGATTCATTAATAGGTAATAAAACTATGGCTTGGGAAGAGTAAGTGACAAAACCCTAAATCACATAACAAGCAAGTAAAGAAATAGGCTGATTTTAGAGTGGATGCACATTTTCTCTAGATCACACTTCCTTCACAATCTTTTAGAATTACAAACAGTTGTAGTTTGCTTTGAGAAATGTTTATAAAGACTACTGTGTGTGTCTAGGGTGATTCAGATTCCAGACATTTTGAGTTTTACTTAAAGTAGTGAATTTTTTTATTGTTGTTGACATATGTGATATAGATCCCCAGTGTTCTCTTTCACCTGTTTTTTTTGCTGGTAGAATCACACATGCTACCACACCTCATCAGAGGTTTCTTTTGGCTCTATTCTCTATGTGTTCATTGTTGGCTCAAATTAACCCATCTGCTGAGTGGTGGTGGGTCTTTGCCACAGCTTTTCAGCCTAGTTTCAGTGTGACCCTTGGGTTGGAAACAACTCAAAGTAGCCCATCATGAGTCCAGATGCTTCAGAGAAGAACATGGGAGGTTGTCACATCTGTACTGAATCAAAGTAATTGGTTGCCAAAATGCACTCCAGATGCTTCCCTCTTTTCTTTCTGAGTTACGCTTTCATCAGGCAGCATTTAACAGCTGAGATGTTGGGCCATATGGTGGACTCGAATGACTGGTATCCGCCCTTATTGGAAAATCTTCAGAGTGCTTTACAAAGGAAAGATTCATGAGTAGGCAGTCATGGCAAATGGTTTAAAAAATCACTTTGAGGGTTTTGTTATCTTCCATGCAAAGGGAAGTACCTGGCTTGATAACTCTCATGGTATTCTTTTGGGTTAGATGGAAAAGTATGGACCTGATGTCAAGGTAGTTAGGTCAAGGTAGTTAGGCAGATTCTTACCTACTTAAAACAAATGTTAACTAATTGGATCAACCAGATCACTAGTGCTAGTCTAGTTTGGACCCTATTCCGTTAAACGTATTTTGCTTTTTTTTTTTTTTTAAAGATTTTATTTATTTATTTGACAGACAGAGATCACAGGTAGGCAGAGAGAGAGAGGGGGAGGAAGCAGGCTCCCTGCCAAGCAGAGAGCCTGATGCGGGGCTTGATCCCAGGACCCTGAGACCATGACCTGAGCCGAAGGCAAAAGCTTTAACCCACTGAGCTACCCAGGTGCCCCCTGTTAAACTTTTTTATTACAATTTGGATGAAAGACACAAATTCCCTTAACAAACTTAGGAAGTCACAAAAAACTAGAAGAACAGATAGTATATCAGATGTCAAGCTGTATACCAAAAACTACGTTAATAGTCTATAATGATGACCTAATACTAACAGGATATAATTCCTCAATTTGGGTCTGAAAAACAGAATTCTTTGTGAATGTTCACAAAAAGGAAGTCTGAGTTTAGTAGCACTTTATGTGCAAAAGATTTTAGTTGATTACAAGCTGAATATGAGCCAACAGTATGGGTGCAGCTGCTGGGGGAGGCTAATGTAATCTGAGAGCAGTGTCAGGAGAATAAGTTTGGATTTATGGAGATGATGGCTTCATTGTAATGAGCATTGGTCAGAACTCATCAGGAATATTTTATTGTTTTTGGTGCCATATTTTAAGTGGATAATATTGTCAGATGAAGGTAATTGGATGGTGAAGAATCAGAAGCATTCAAAGAATTGGGGATATTTAACCTGATTAGGAGAAGCAGTGGTGAGATATGGTAACTAGGTGACCATATGTTTGGGTTCTCCTGGGTCATTTCCTGTTCATGTCTGTTTCTCAATATCCAACCTCATTTACCATCTGTCCCCTATTTTATTTTTACATTTCTTAGAAAGAGATTTATTCTTGAAAATGCTTTTGGATTATAACTTTTTAACAGATGTCCTATGTTAAAAATTAATATTCAATTACTAAACACACATTTCAACTATTATAATATTTTAATTATTTTAGTACCAAATAATGGTACTTTTAAAATTTTTTGCTTTTAAAATTTTGCTTTTAAATATTTCCCCATTTTGGATAATAAATTTTATTGTCACCTAATAACCATTTTACTATTGGAGGATTTTCTTGTTGAGAGGTTTATTTTTTATCCTGCTTTTATGTAGTTCACAAGGGAGGACTTAGCTCAATTGACAGCCATTATAGAAAATCTTGTTTCAGCTCAGTATAAACTTTATAAAGTGTTAGGATGTCACCTCTGGGAAAGTTCAAGTGAGGTTTGAAGACTTTTTGCATGCCAGGGATTTAAACATACTTTATTATGTTTATTATGTAAAACATTCAATATGCATAAAAGTAGAGAAAACAGTACAATGTCAGTAATGTGATAGAGAGATTATATAAGACAAAATTCCCTCAAATGATGAGACAGTATTTGAGATGTAGTTTTAGTGTTCTACAAGCTGTTTATTAAATCATAATTGACAAAAACTGAGCTGTACATATTTAAGTACATATTTAAGGTATAAAATTTAAGTTTTAAATTTATGTATTTATATACATACATAAACTCACTGTAATCAGGATAATGAAGATATTCATCATGGCCTTGGGAATCTTGCTTTCTGCCTCTCTCTCTACTCACCCCTGACCCTAGGCAACAACTGACTTCATTCTGTCACTATATACTAGTTCTTTATTCTTAGGATTTTATATAATGGAATATAAATGGAATCATGCAGTGTATATTCTTTTTTGACTGGTTTCCTTCACTCAGCATATTTATGTGGGATTTATTCATTGTAGTAGTTCATTTATTTTTGTTACTGAGGAGTATTTCATTGTTTGGATACACTAGTTTGCTTATCCATTCACTTTTTGAACAGTTGGTTTGTTTCTACCTTTGGCTATTATAAAGTTATTTTATCAACATTTGTATATAAATGTTTGCCTGCATATTTTCCTTTTTTCTCTGAAAAACACTTAGTGGTGGAATAGCTGGACCATATGGTAGTTTTTAAGAAACTCTCTAGTTATTTTTAGGAGTGATTACTCCATTTTATACTCACAAGCAGTAATGGGTCTTCTAGTTTCTTCACATCCTTGGCAACACTTGGTATGCTAGTCTTTTAAAGTTAGCCACTCTAACAGGTTTGTAATGGTATTTCACTGTGGTTTTAATTTGAATTTCAGTGATGGCTAATGATGTTGAACATCTTTTTTTGTGCTTATATTCTACCCGTATATTCCCTGTGGTTAAGTGTTCAAATCTAATGCCTATTTCAATTTGTTTATTTTTCAAAAGACTTTATTTGAGAGAGAGAGAGAGAAAGAGAGCAGGGGGAGGGACACAGGGATGGAAAGAATTTCAAGCAGACTGCACATGGAGCACAGAGCCTAACGCAGGGCTCAGTCTAACCACCCTGAGATCATGACCTGAACTGAAACCAAGAGTTGGTCACTCAAGGTCACTCAACCGACTGAACCACTCAGGTGCCCCTAATGACTGTTTTTAAATTGGGTTGCTTTCTTATTTTGGGAATTCTTTTTTTAAAACAAATATTTTATTTTTATTTATTTGAGAGAGAGAGAGAGAGAGAGAGAGCAAGCACAAGCAGTGGGAAGGGGCAGAGGGAGATGAGAGGAGAAGCAGACTTCCCGCTGAACGAGGAGCCCCACGCAGGGGCTTGGTCCCAGGATCCTGAGATCATGACCTGAGCCGAAGGTAGACGTTTAACCAAAAGCCACCCAAGTGCCTTGAGTTTTGGGAATTCTTTAAATTTTGGATGCAAGCCCCTTATAAGATGCACAATTTGTAATTTTTTCTATTCTTTGACTTGTATTTTTATTCTGTTTAGCAGTGTTTTTAGAAGAGCCATAGTTTTGGGGCTGCCGGGGTGGCTCAGTGGGTTAGGCCTTTCCCTTCGGCTCGGTGATCTCGGTGTCCTGGGATCGAGTCCTGGGTTGGACTCTCTGCTGGGCAGGGAGCCTGCCTCCTCCTCTCACCCTCTCTCTCTGCCTGCCTCTCTGCCTACTTGTGATCTCTCTCTGTCAAATAAATAAAATCTTAAAAAAAAAAGAAGAGTCATAGTTTTTTCTTTGTTTGTTTTTTGAGAGAGAGCAAGAGTGAGAGAGGTCTCAGAGGGAGAGAGAGAAGCATGCTCCCTGGGGAGCAGAGAGCCTGATGTGGGGATCAATCCCAGGACACTATGATCATGACCTGAGCTGAAGACAGGCACTTAACTGACTGAGCCACCCTGTCACCCTGAAGAGCAATAGTTTTTAATTTTGAGGAAGTTCAGTTTATTAATCTGTTCTTTTATGGATTATATTTTGATGTAATGTCTGAAAAATCCTTGCCTAAACTAAGGTTACAAAGGTTTTTTCCTTTAATTTCTTCTATAAGTTTTATAGTTTTAGGTTTACAAATCTAATTGAATCATTTTTTGTATATTTATATACAGTGTAAGTATGGACTGAAGTTCTTGTGTGTTTGTGAATGGATATCCAATTTTCTCAGAATCATTTGCCCCATAATTAAAATTAAAAAAAATTTTTTTTAGCTATTTTTCTATCATAGAGTGAGTGTTTGCACAAGCACAAGTAAGGGGAGGGGCAAAAGGGAGAGGGAGAGTAAGAAGGTCCCAAGCAGACTCCCAGCTGAGCCTGGATCCTAACATGAGGCCTAGTTCTATGACCCCAAAATCCTGACCAGAACCAAAGCCAAAACCAAGAGTCAGATGCTTAACCTGCTGAGCCACCCAGGAAACCCCCATGTCAATTTTAGAACAACTTTGCCAATTTCTACATTTCTGGGATCTTATTGAGATCATATTAAATCTACATATCAATTTGGGAGAACTGATATCAAGTCTTTCAACAAATAAATCCAGTATATTTTTCTATTTATTTAGAACTTTTTAAATTTCTCTCAGTAATCTTTGTACTTCAATGTACTGGTCTTTCACAAATTTTGTAAGATCTACTCTTGATTCCTTTGTAAATATCATGATATTTTAAAAGACTTTATTTATTTATTTGACAGAGAGAGAGAGAGAGAGAGAGCACAACAGGGGGAGTGATAGAGCGGGAGGGAGAAGCAGGCTCCCCCCTGAGCAGAGAGCCCAATGTGGGGCTTGATCCCAGGACCCTAGTATGATCTGAGTTAAATGCAGATACTTAACTGACGGAATCACCCAAGTGCCCCAATGATCATGATTTTTAATTTTAATATTGGATTCTTCATTGCTAGCATATCAAAAAGCATGGAGTTTTATATATTGACTTTTTATCCTACCACTTCTCTTACTAATCCTATAGATTTTTTGGTAGATTCCACCAGATTTCCTATAGAGACAATCATGTCATCTGCAGGTGAGGACTGTTTTAATTTTCGCTTTTTTCCCTGGGTGACTTTTTTTTTTCTTGACTTATTATACTAGCTAGAACCTCTAGTACTGTGTACTCTAGACTGTTAGATTGAAAATCTTTGTCTTGTTGCTGATCTTATGGTTACCCTAAGATAATTCAATTTTCTGCCATTAAATATGATATTGAGGGGCACCTGGGTGGCTCAGTGGGTTAAGCCTCTGCCTTCTGCTTAGGTCATGATCTCAGGCTCCTGGGATCGAGCCCCGCATCAGGCTCTCTGCTCAGCAGGGAGTCTGCTTCCTCCTCTCCTCTGCCTGCCTCTCTGCCTACTTGTGCCTCTCTCTCTGTCAAATAAATAAAATCTTTAAAAACAATATGATATTGACTGTGTCTTTCATCATGTATAGTTGTATTTATAACTGCTAATTATTCTAGGAGTAAAAACTATTCCTAGTTTGCTGAAAGTTCTTCTCATGAATGGATGTTAAATATTATAAAATACTTTTGTTGTCTATTGAGATAAATACATGGTTTTCTCTTCTTTCTTTTTTTTTCTTCCAGTTTGTTTATATGCTTTATATTGATTGATTTTCAAATGTTAAACCAATTTAGCATCCTTGGGATTAAATCACACATGATGTGTTATCCTTTTGGTATTTTCTTTAATATGCTAAAATTTTGCTTGGAATAGTCACATCATGTTCATAACAGATATTGGGTTGTTTTTATTTCCTTATAATGCCTTTATTTGATATTAAGATATTGCTAGCCTTGGAGTGCCTGGGTGGCTCAGTGGGTTAAAACCTCTGCCTTCAGCTCAGGTCATCATCCCAGGGTCCTGGGATCAAGCTCTGCATCGGGCTCTCTGCTCCACAGGAAGTCTGCTTTTCTCTCTATCTGCTTGTCTCTCTGCCTACTTGTGATTTCTCTCTGTCAAATAAATAAATAAATAAAATCTTTAAAAAAATATATTAAAAATATATATATACTCATAGAGTAAGTCAGGAAGCATTCCGGCCTCTTTTCTGGAAAGCATTTGTAGAATTGATATTATTTCTTTTTTAAATTTTTGGTAGAATTTCCCATTGAGGCCATGTGGGATTGGAGTTTTCTTTGTGGGAAGATTTTAACCTGTAAACTGTTTTGTCAATAGATATTTCTCAGATTATTTGTTTTTCAGATTATCTGTTTCTTCTTCAGTGTAGTTTGGTAGTTTGTCTTCTGTGGGATTTGTCTATTTCATCTTTGTGGCTAAATTCATTTGCATAAAGTTCATACTATTTCCTCACTATATTTTGATTATATATAGAATCTATGGTGATGTCATCCCTCTCATTCCTGGTATTAATAATATATATTTTCTTTCTTTTTTCATGGTCCATCTGTCTAAAATTTTATCAACTTAATTGATCTCAAATAATTGTTGGTTTTTATCTCTCTACCGTTTTTCCCTTTTCTGTCATTGATTTTCACTCTGATTATTACTTTTTCCTTTCTTCTACATCCTATGGATTTAATTTGCTCTTCTGTTCCTAGATTTTCTTTTCTTTTTTTTTTTTTAAGATTTTTATTTATTTATTTGACAGAGAGAGATCACAAGTAGGCAGAGAGAGAGGCAGAGAGAGAGAGAGGAAAGCAGGTTCCCCACTGAGCAGAGAGCCTGATGCTGGGCTGGATCCCAGGACCCTGAGATCATGACCTGAGCCAAAGGCAGAGGCTTAACCCACTGAGCCAGCCAACCACCCGTGTTGCGAGCTTCTTAAGGTAAGAGCATAGATTATTGTTTTTTTTTTTTTTGATGTAAGTGAAATATGCATAAATTTCTACTTATTACTTTAGCAGCATTCAACTAATTTGATATGCTGTGTTTTCATTTTAATTTAGTTTAAAATTCTAATTTTCATGTTGATTTTCTTCTTTGACTCATGGATATTTTAGAATTGGTTCCAAATTTAGGTTGGAAATTTTAGGTTATAAATATTTAGGGATTTTCCATATATCTTTCTGTCAATGATTTATAATTTAGCTCATTTATGATGAGATTATACTTTTTATAACTTGAATCCTTTTTTTATTGAGACTTGTTTTATGGTCCAGAATATGGTCTATCTTGATAAATATTTTATGTTATGTTAGAAGAATAGACTCTGTATTTTTTAGGTGGAAAGTTCTATAAATGTCAATCAGGACAACTTGGCTGATAGTGTTGATCACATTTCTGATTCTTACTGACATCTGTCTACTTATTGTATCAATTGTTTATTTATTTAAAAAATTTCCAAGATTTTATTTACTTACTTGAAAGAGAGCAAGAGCAAGAGCCAGTGAATGAGAGAGAGAGAGAGGGTGAGAGAGCACACAGACAGAGAGGGAGAAGACTCCCCACTGAACAGAGGACCTGATGTTGGGCTCTATCCCTGGACCCTGAGATCATGACCTGAGCTGAATGCAGTTGCTTAACTGAATGAGACACCCAGGAGCCCCAGTTCTATTAATTATTGAAAGAGGAATATTGAGATATCAGACTATAATTGTGGATTTGTGTGTTTTTCACAATATTATATCAATTCTTGCTTTTTGTATTTTAAGCAATATTCTTTTGATGAATCAACCATTTATTATGAAATAGACATCTTTATTACTGCTTATGAAATTTACATGGTCTTATATAAATGTAGCCATTCTCATTTTTTATAAACAGTTTCAGCATGATATATATTGTACCCTACTTTTAGCCCATTAGTATTTTTGTATTTGAAGAGTGTTTCTTGTAGACAGCATGTAGCTGAGTTTTTTTTTTTTTTAATATATATCAATCTCTGCTTTTTTAGGGCCATTTATACCATTTATTTTCAAGTTAACTGTTGACATGTTTGGGTTTAAATATATCATGATGTTATTTGCTTTTTATTTATCTTATTTATTCTTTATTCCTCTTAATATACCTTTTGCCTTCTTTTGAATTAATAGAATGTGTTTTTATGCTTCATTTTATCTTTTTTATTGGCTTATTAGCTGTAAATTGTATTTTATTATTTGGTAGTTTTTAAAAGAGTTTATAGTGTGCGTCTGAAACTCATCATAATCTACCTTCAAGCAGTATTATATCACTTGACATTTGATGTGAGATCCTTTAAACAGTATACCTCTATTTCTCCTCTCCTGGCATTTATGCCATTATTGTCATACATTTAGCTTTTACATATGTTATAAACACATGATACATTATTACTGTTTTAATTTAAGCAGTCCATAGTCTTTTAACGGTATTTAAATAATGAGAAAGATTTTAAAAATATTTACTCACATAGTTACCATTTCTGGTGCTTTTCCTTTATTTGTGTAAATGCGTATATCTAGTGTCATCTTCATTTTGCCTGAAGGACATCCTCTAACTTTTTCTGGTAGTGCACATCTGCTGGAGAGGAATTATTTCAGCATTTTTTTTTAAAGATTTTATTTATTTATTTGACAGAGAGAGATCACAAGCAGGCAGAGAGGCAGGCAGAGAGAGAGGAAGGGAAGCAGGCCCCCTGCTGAGCAGAGAGCCCCATGCGGGACTTGATCCCAGGACCCCGAGATCATGACCTGAGCCAAAGGCAGTGGCCCAACCCACTGAGCCACCCAGGCGCCCCTTATTTCAGCCTTTTAATGTCATTTGTGAAAATTATTTTCATCGGAAATTGAATTCTAGGTTGACTTTTTTTTTTAAACTTTTATGACTTTAATGATTTTTTCCCATTTTTTACTTCTGTTGAGTAATCCTCTGTCATCCATTTCTTTGTTCTCTTATGTGTATTGCTTCTTTTTAAATGAGTGCTTTTCAGATTTTCTTTTTATTACTAGTTTTGAGCTATTAGACTATGATTTATCTTTGAGTAGTTTTCTTTTTGTTTCTTCTGTTTGGGGTTTGATGTACTTAGATGTGTGGGCTTATGGTTTTCATCAAATCTGGAAATTTTTTTGCTATTATATCTTCAAATATTATTTTCTGTCCTCTCTCCTCTTTTTAGGACACTAATTTTTTATTTATCAGTCCATTTAAGTTATCCCTCAACTCATCAAAGCTCTGTTAATCGTTGTGGATTGTCTTTTTTTCTCTGTATCTCATTTTAAACAGTTTCTGTTGCTATGTCCTTAAGTTCACTAATCTCTGCAACATCGTTTTGTGCTGCAGCTTATTTCTCATTATTACCTCTACCCTTATCACTGAATCCATATTTCTCCAGCCATGAGGCATACTTCACTTGCTTCCATTCTCCCAAACAGCAGTAATATGTTGCAATACACTAGTGTTCGAACTATTTGGAGGCCAACTGCAGACTGTATCTCATGATTTAGGGAAAAAAAATGTTTATAAAAAATTAAAAAAAAGAAAAAGAAAAAGAACACCCCTGCCCCCCAAAATGAAGTTGACTATTAGCAATATTGTTTTTCAAGTTCCTTTATTACTGCAGCAGTAGGTACAATCTTTTCCCCAGCCCTCATTCCTTACACCAAAGGATTATGTTATTCAGTGCTCCTTTATTTCTGAGACCTTTGCTCCTTTCTCTTTGTCTTCCTCCCATATCCTTGTTAAATATTTATTCAGAGATACTTCACTTTATCTCAAACTAAATTCTGTGTTTTCCTTTCATATCTGAAGAGCCTGCTATTAAAATTCTCTGAATAAATCTGTTGATTCTGGGACCCTACTTAAGGATGATATTAATAATATTTAACATCCACCCTGGAAGCTATGCCAGAGATTTCATACTTAGCCAAGTTTGACTCTGGTAGTTGGAGGTGAGGGAGATGGTTCTAGGGGAGGGTCTTGGATAATTATGCTGTGGGAATATATGGTGGGGATGGCTAGGATAGTACTTATTTATAAGCTGGTAGGAAAAATCCTTCAATATTTTAACAACTGAGATGTAATGATTGCATTGCTTGTCCATGAATAGCAGGTCTGTTAGTACACAGAACACTGGTAGTACTTTGAAATTATAGAATTTACTTTCTGTGTTCAAATACTTAGACAAGGCTGTATCACCTAGCCCTCTTTGTTAGCCAAAGGCAGGCTATGTAAATTTATTTTTGCCATGTCCAAAGCCAACCTACCTAAGGAGAATTTTTTTTTCATGTTCTAATTACACAGATCTGTTGATCACATGAGTAATTTGATATAGTTCTTCTTTTAAATGGTGACAACAATTTTAAAAAAAGCTATACAGTGCATGGTGGCTATCATTTCATATCTTATCCCTCACCAAGTAGTCCTTCAGTTCTTAGAATACCACCTTGTATTTTAATCTGAATTATAATTCGCACATGTATGTTTCTTCATTAGGATGAAATGACAATAAGAAAAACTATCAAAGTAAAGATATTTTTGCCATTTTCATTTCCTTATTTCCATTTTTGATTATTTAAAAGTAAATTAGATTTATCTGAGGTAACCTGTTATGTACAAAGAAGTGTATTTACCTAGTTGCTGGGATTGTTGGAAATCCTTTCAACTCTAATTTTTCAGAATCTGGCATTCTCTAGGACTGCAAAATGAAGGAACATTTTTATAATTGAGGAAATTTTTTCCCAGGAGTTGGTGTGAAACATTTCTAAAATATTCTTGTCTCCAAATACTGTCTTAATATCAGAGATGATTCAAATGACAGCTGTAGATTATCTGAATATTTATTTATTTATTTATTATTTATTTTTTAATTAACATCTTTTTCTTTTATTTAAATTCAATTAGTCAACATATATTACATCATTAGTTTCAGATGTAGAGTTCAGTAATTCTTCTGTTGCATATAACACCCAGTGCTCATCACATCACATGCCCTCCTTAATGCCCATCACTCAGTTACCCCACCACCCTCTCCTACATCCCCTTGAGCAAAGCTCAGTTTGTTTCTTTTTTTTTTTTTTAAGATTTTATTTATTTATTTGACAGAGAGAGAGAGATCACAAATAGGCAGAGACAGGCAGAGAGAGAAGGGGAAGCAGGCTCCCTGCTGAGCAGAGAGCTCCATGTGGGGCTCGAGCCCAGGACCCTGAGATCACGCATGACCTGAGGTGAAGGCAGAGGCTTAACCCACTGAGCCACCCAGGCACCCCAAGTTTGCTTCTGTCATTAAGTCTCTTATGGTTTTTCCCTCTCTGATGACTTCCCATTCAATTTTCCCTCCCTTCCCCTATGACCCTCTATGCCATTTCTTAAATTCCACATATGGGTGAAACCATACAATAATTGTCTTTCTCTGATTGACTTATTTCCCTCAGCAGAATGCCTTCCAGTTCCATCCACGTTGATATAAATGGTAAGTATTCATCCTTTCTGATGGCTAAGTAATATTCCATTGTGTGTATACCACATCTTCTTTGTCCGTTCATTTGTTGATAAACATCTGGGCTCTTTCCATAGTTTGGCTATTGTGGACATTGTTGCTATAAACATTGGGGGTGCGGGTGCAGGTGTCTCTTTGGATTGCTACATTTGTATCTTTAGGTAAATACTGAGTGGTACAATTCCTGGGTCATAGGGTAGTTCTATTTTTAACTTATTGAGGAACTTCCATACTGTTTTCCAGAGTGACTGTACCAGCTTGCATTGTAATAGAGAAAGGGTTCCCCTTTCTCTGCGTCCTTGCCAATACCTGTTGTTTCTTGTGTTGTTGATTTTAGTAATTCTGACCAGTGTGAGGTGATATCTCATTGTGGTTTTGATTTGTATTTCCCTGATGCTGAGTGATGTGGAGCATATTTTCATGTGTCTATTGGCCATTTGTATATCTTCTTTGGAGAAATGTCTGTTACCTCCTCTGTTCATTTCTCAACTGGATTATTTATTTTGAGGGTGTTGAGTTTGATAAGTTGTTTATAGGTCTTGGATACTAGCCCTTTATCTGATAAGACATTTGCAGATATCTTCTCCCATTCCATTGGTTGCCTTTGGGTTTTGCTGACTTTTTCCTTTGCTGTGCAGAAACCTTTAATCTTGATGAAGTCTCACTAGTTCATTTTCATTTTTCAATCCCTTGCCTTTGGAGACGTGTCTAGCAAGAAGTTGCTGCATCCAAGATCACAGAGATTGCTGCCTGTGTTCTCTAGGATTTTGATGGATTCATGTCTCACATTGAGGTCTTTCGTCTATTTTGAGTTTATCTTTGTGTATGCTCTAAGAAATGGTTCAGTTTCGTTCTTTTACAAGTGGTTGTCCAATTTTCCCAACATCATTTTTTGAAGAGATTGTCCTTTTTTTTCACTGGATATTCTTCCCTGCTTTGTTGAAGATTAGTTGAAGATCCATTTCTGGGTTCTCTATTCTGTTCCATTGATCTATATGTCTGTTTTTGTGCCAGTACCATACTGTCTTGATGATTACAGCTTTGTAATAGAGCTTGAAGTCTGGCATTGTAATGCTACCAGCTTGTTTTCTTTTTCAACATTCCTCTGGTTATTTGGGGTCTTTTGGGATCTTTTCTGTGTCCATTCAAATTTTAGGATAGTTTTTCTAGCTCTGTGAAAAATGTCGATGTTATTTTGATAGGAATTGCACTGAATGTATAGATTGCTCTGAGAAGCATAGACATTTTAACAATATTTATTCTTCCAATCCATGAGTATGGAATGTTTTTCTATTTCTTTGTGTCTTTCTCAATTTCTTTCATAAGCATTCTGCAGTTTTTAGAGTATAGATCCTTTACCTCTTCGGTTAGGTTTATTCCTGGATATCTTATGGTTTTGGGTGCAATTGTAAATGAGATTGATTTCTTAATTTCTCTTTCTTCTGTCTTATTGTTAGTGTATAGAATTACAAATGAGTTCTGTGCATTGATTTGATATCCTGCCACATTGTTGAGTTTCTGTGTGAGTTCTAGTAATTTTGGGGTTGAGTCTTTTGTGTTTTTTCACATAAAGTATTATGTCACCTGCAAAGAGTAAGAGTTTGACTTCTTCTTTGCCTCCTTGGATGCCTTTTATTTCTTTTTGTTGCCTGATTGCTGAGGCTAGGACTTCTAGTACTATGTTGAAAAACAGTGGTGAGAGTGGGCATCTTTGTCATGTTCCTGACCTTAGGAGAAAAGCTCTCAGGTTTTCCCCACTGAGAATGATATTCACTGTGAAATTTTTGTATATGGCTTTTATGGTATTGAAGTATGTTACCTTTATCCCTATACTGTGGAGATATCTAATCAAAAAAGGATGCTGTATTTTGTCAAATGCTTTTTCTGCATCAATTGAGAGGATCATATGGTTCTTGTCATTTCTTTTATAATGTGATGCATCATGTTGATTGATTTGTGAATGTTGAACTACCTTTGCAGCCCAGGAATAAACCCACTTTGTTGTGGTGAATAATCCTTTTAATGTGCTGTTGGATCCTATTGGCTAATATGTTGGTGAGCATTTTTGCATTCATGTTCATCAGGGTGATGGTCTGTAGTTCTCCTTTGTCGTGGGGTCTTTATCTGGTTTTGGGATCAAAATGCTGGCCTCATAGAACAAGTTTGGAAGTTTTCCTTCCATTTCTACTTTTTGAAACAGCTTCAGAAGAATAGGTATTAGTTCTTTAAATGTTGGGTAGAATTCCCCCGGGAAGCCTTCCAGCCCTGTACTCTTGTTTGTTGGGAGATTTTTGATTATAGCTTCAATTTCCTTACTGGATATGAGTCTATTCAGGTTTTTTATTTCTTCTTAGTTTATAAGTTTCTAGGAATTCATCCATTTCTTCCAGATTGCCTAGTTTATTGGTATATAGTTGCTCATAGCATGTTCTTATAATTGTTTGTATTTCCTTGGTGTTGGTTGTGATCTCTCCCCTTTCATTCATGATTTTATTTATTTGGGTTCTTTCTCTTTTCTCTTGGATAAGTCTGGCTAGGGTTTATCAATTTTATTAATTCTTTCAAAGAACCAGCTTCTAATTTAATTGATTTCTGCTCTAATCTTTATTATTTCTCTTCTCCTGCTTGGTTTAGGTTTTAGTTGATGTTCTTTCTCCTTCTCCTTTAGGTATAAGGTTAAGTTGTGTATTTGAGACTTTTCTAATTTTTTGAGAAAGGCTTGTACTGCTATGTACTTTCCTCTAAGTACCGCCTTTGCTGCATCTTAAAGGTTTTGAATGGTTGTGTTTTCATTTTCATTTGCTTCCATGAAATTTTTAATTCTCTTTATTTTCCTGGTTGACCCATTCGTTCTTTTAGTAAGATGCTTTTAGCCTCCAAGTATTTGAGTTCCTTGCAGATTTCCTCTTATGATTCAGTACCAGTTTCTAATAAAAATATGCAGGGAATGATCCCAGTCTTTGGTACCAGTTGAGACGTGATTTGTGACCAGTATGTGATCTATTCTGGAGAATGTTCCATGTGCACTTGAGAAGAATATGTATTCATTTTCTTTATGATGGAATGCTCTGAATATAACTATGAAGTCTGTCTGGTCCAGTGTCATTCAAAGCCCTTGTTTCCTGTTCATCGGCTTAGATGATCTGTCAATTGCTGTGAATGAGGTGTTAAAGTCCCCTACCATTATTGTATTTTTATCAATATGTTTCTTTAATTTTGTTATTAACTGGTTTATATAATTGGCTGATCCCATGTTAGAAGAATAAACATTTTTAATTGTTAGATCTTATTGGATAGACCCTGTAAGTGTAATATATTGTCCCTCTTCATCACTTACTATAGTCTTTGGTGTAAAATCTAATTTCTCTGATATAAGCATTGCTTTCTTCTGATTTCCATTGCCATGATAAATGGTTCTTTATCCCCTAACTTTCAATCTGGAGGTGACTTTGGGTCTAAAATGAGTCTCTTATAGACAGCTTTTGGATGGGTTTTGCTTTTTTATCCAATCTTATACCCTGTCTTTTGATTAGAGGATCTATCCCATTTACATTCAGAGTAACTATTGAAAGATATGCCTTTAGTTCCATTGTATTACCTACAAAGTCCCTGTTTCTGTAGACTGTCTCTCTTTATTTCTGGTCTCTGTTACTTTTGGGCTCTCTGCTTACAAGATTCCCTTTAATATTTCTTGCAGGGCTGGTTTAGTGATCACAAATTCTTTTTCTGTTTTTGTTTGTGCTGGAAGCTCTTAATATATCATTCCATTCTGAATGATATTCTAGCTGGATAAAGTATTCTTGGCTGCATGTTTTTCTCATTTAGTGCCCTAAATATATCATGCCAGCCCTTTCTTTCCTGCCAGATCTCTGGATAGACCTGGTGCCTATCTAATGTTCCTACCCTTGTATGTTAAGGACCTCTTGTCTTGAGCTGCTTTCAGGAATTTTTCTTTATCTCTGAAATTTGCAAGCTTCAGCTTGATATGTTAGGGTGTTGATCTATTTTTATTTATTTTGAGGGGGTTCTCTGTACCTTCTGAATTTGAATGCCTGTTCTCTTCCCCATATTAGGGACGTTCTCAACTATGATTTTCTCAAATATACCTTCTGTCTCCCTCTTTCTTCTTCCCTGGGACCCCAATAATTCTAATATTATTTTGCTTTATGGTATTGCTGATTTCTCAAAGCCTCCCCATATGGCCCAGTAGTTGTTTTTATCTCTTTTCCTCAGCTTCCTTTCCATAATTTTGTCTTTCATGTCACTGACTCTCTCTTCTCCTTCATTTAACCTAGCTGTTAGAGCATCCATTTTAGACTGCATCTCGGTTAACACATTTTTTAATTTTGGCCTTACTTGCTTTTTATTTCTATACTATGAGATTATCTAGCATCTTTTATGCTTTTTTCAAGCCCAGCTAGTAACTTTGTGATTATTATTCTGAATTCAGTTTCTGACATTTTACTTATATCCATGTTGATTAACTCTATGACAGAGTATTACATCTGGTTCTCTCTTTTGCAGTGAATTTCTCCTTCCAAGCATTTTGTCCAAAGAAGAATAGATGAATGAGAGAACAAAATAAAAAAATATCAACCACTTGGGACACTTGGGTACCTCAGTCAGTTAAGTGTCTGCCTTTGGCTCAGGTCATTATCCAGAGTCCAGGGATGGAGTCTCATTCTGGGCTCCTTGCTCAGTGGGGAGCCTGCTTTTCCCCTCTGCCTGGTGCTCCCTCTGCTTTTTGCTCTTTCTCTTTCTCTGACAAATAAGTAAATGAAAATGTTTAAAAAATATATCAACCTTGACCCCAGCAAAATACATACTAGAGAAATCTGAAGAGGCCAGAAACCAAAAAAGAAAAGAAAAAAGAAAAAGGAGATAAGAGAGAATATACTTTCACAGGTGGACATAACAGGGTGATCCACTGGTCTGTTAGAAGATGCTAAATCCCAAAATTGTAACGAAAGAAAAATATATATATATATATGTAAAAACAAAATTGAATACAGAGAAAAGATGCTAATGAAGAATGTATCTATAAAATGTAGATGTTAAAATGAAAATTTAAAAAAAGATTTAAAAATAAAGAATTGATAAAATAAGAAAACTAGTTGAAAAGGAGAAAAAAGGAAAAAGATATATAAGATTTTAAACTGAAAGACTAAAGACTCAGGAGGAAACAAACAAACAAACCTCGAAATCTATGTATTATTTTACCCTAGTGCAGGAGTTTTTCAGTTCTGAGTGATCCATAAACTTGGTATTCAACTGATGTTCTTACTACTCTTTTGGCAGAGGGACTTGCTGCACTGATTCTCAGGTGTCTTTGATTGAGTTGCATTGCCTCTTGCCCACTGTAAGCTACCTGGGGGTGCTTTATGTGGCTCTTGTTCCCTGAAGGCTTTCTGTGTCACTTCAGAGGACTAAAAAAAAAAAAAAAAAAAAAAAAGTGAAAATGGTGAAGCCCCATTATCAGCCCTGAATCTGAACCATCCTGGCCCCTACTTTTCAGTGCACCTTCAGGGAAAAGTGGTCACTCCCTTTTGTGTGTGTCAAACTCCACAGACTCCTGTGGTGCACACTGCGCCAGTCCTGAGGGTGGGGGATCTAACCATGGCCCCTGATAGTGGTTGCCTCATCATGGACACACCCATGCTGCTTCTGCTTCTCCCAGGGAAAGGAACACATCTCCCAGTTGTTATTGCTTGCTTGGCCCCTGCTTGGGAGTGGTGGTCTGATTATGCCCTAATTTGCAGTTTATGGCAATACCTAGCTGAGAGATCACCTTGGGGCTCTCTAAGTGTAGCCAGCTTTCTTTCTGCAATGCTTGGGAACTCTGCCACACTCTAGCACTCCTGTTCTTTCTGTGACCCTGGAGACCCTGAGACACACTCTCTCACTTAGGATTCTGTTCTACTTTGCCGCCTGAGCATTTTTCAGGCAGGGAAGTCCCTCCCAGAAAAAAGTTTCAATTTTGCACCCCACTGCTATATCACTTTCCAGTAACTGACTTACACATCCTTCCTCCCTCTCCTTGGTTTATCTTTTGATATATCCCCTCAGATTCATGTCTCCACACCTGCTACCTTGCAAAAAGTGGTCACTTTTCTATTTATAGAATTGTAGCAATTCTTTTTTTAGATCTCAGGTTTGAATTCACAGGTGTTCAGGATGATTTGATAGCTAACTAGCTGAATTCCAGGGACCAGATGAAACATGGGTCCCCATTCTTCTGCCATCTTCCACAAAAACTCCTTATCTGAAGATTTTGAATGATTATTTGGTTACCAAGAATATAATTTATTTGAGCCTTGGAATATAAATACCTCTAGCTTGAATAATTCTTCAACTCTGTTTTGCCTATTTCAGTTCTTGATGCATTTTGAAAACACATAGAGTTGGACAAGTCATAATTTTTTAATATCTCTTTCATCTCTAAAAATGGGATAACATATATATCTTAGGAAATCACTGGAAATACAATTGGGTGTGCACCCACTTGGCAAACTACAAAATGTAAATCACTATCATCTTAAAAGTCTGTAAAAGTATCTGATTTTATTGCTGCTCTTATCATAATATTTTCCCCCTTACTTTAAAAAGATGTATGTAATCATTCTGGAATGGTTATACTGCATTTCAGTAATTTTCAAGGAGTATTTATTGTATTTTTTAAAAAGATTTTATTTATTTATTTGAGAGAGAGAGACCGAGATAATGACAGCATTAGCAGGGAAGACAGGGAGAAGTGGGCTCCCTGCTGAGCAAGGAGCCCAATATGGGGCTTAATCCCAGGAGCCTGGGATCATGGCCTAAGCTAAAGGCAGACACTTAACCAGCTGAGCCACCCAGGTGCCCTGGATTACTTGTTTTGATGAAATTGTTCTGAAACTGGATATTAGGACTTTTTTTTTTTTTTTTTTTTTTTTTCAAATTCTTCCACCTGAAGTGAAGAGAACCATTACATCATTGACACCATAGTAATGGCAGTGCTATCCAATAGGCAATTAACTTTTAAGCTTTAAAAACCAAGAGATTTGGCCAGCAACTCAAGTGTTTAGTCTGGGTGAGAGATTCTGCTGATGTACATAATCCTCTGAAGATCTAGATCTTGAGATACTTGTTCTGGCTGTGGCCAGGCTACTCTTGGTTGGTAGTCATGTTAAACTGTGTAGCAGTCTCAGGAAGAAAAGGGACTTGTAAGACTGTTCTTTGTAGGCAGTGGCAGAAACCATGTCAACTGAAAATAAAGGGACTCAATAAAAGGACAGCAAGTGTTTGCTTGGGATCAAAGAATTGTAATTCTGTGTAATTCTCACGAAGCACAGATTCAGGTAGATACTCAAATAGTGTTCCTGTATGTAGGGTGAAAACAAGGGGTTTTATGAGGAAAAGGAAGGTGGGGAAATTATGTGAGTTAAGAAAAGAAAAAAGGTTTCTCTGGGTATTTTAACAAGCTAAGCTATTCTCAGTTTTACATTGATTGACTACTGATTTTATCTTCATAAAGTCAACAAATATTAGTGCTATGATCAGGATGACTATTCTGCTGATTTCTTAAAGAACTGGTTAAAACAATTGCCATTTTGCCTAGGGCAAATGTTTTGGCCCCCATCAAGCAAAAGTAAATAAGGTGGTTTCTCTCCAACGGCCACTCCAACTTCATTTTAACATGGCTCCAGTCTTGTCAATTTTTCACCCATGTAGTAGTCCCTGGAGTAATTACCTTCAGAATAACCCACCTTGCCTGCCAACACTCGCATTGTTGTCCACTAGCATCATGCTCCAGCTTAGGTCCCTCACTCACTACTGAAAACGAACTTGTAGAAAGTTACATCTCAACTAAATTTGGACTTTACTTCTTTCATGTCCCTTTTACCTGGAACAATAGTACAATTCATCCGTAATTGGTTTGGAGTATTTTGCTTCTTTATTGGCTTATTAAGAGATATTGTCTTGTATGCTATTGGCTTGTGAAATATTATTATTATAAATTATAATTCTTGTAGTGAACCTGTATTAAAATAAATTATTTGCAAAATAATTTCAGGTTCTGAGAAAAATTGCCCTGAATCAAACACATATAAAACTTATACATTCCCAGAATTTTTCTGATTTCAGAAGAGAGAATTTTGCAGTCTTCTGCAACAATTCTAGAAAGTGTCAATTTTGTAAAAATAAAGTTTTTATTTACTGAAAAGTGATGATTTTTGTTCTTAAGAATTTGAGAGGATATAGTCATAAACTTAAAGTTAATTTTTGATCAGATCAGTTTTTGGTCATTATTGGGTTATGGCTTATATCTACTTGGGCTTTAAGATCATAAATAAGTGTTGTATACTTCAAAATAATTGCTAAATCAAAAAAATTATTATGTTAAAATCTTCCTTCTATTGTATTTGAAAGGGAAGCCTAACAACAGATTATGTATTTTATAATTTTCACCAAATTGTATGTACTTTTACTCCCTTTAGGGGTATGTATACACAAGTCAATACATAACATGCATTTAAAAAATATTCTGTAATTAAAAATCTGCAAAGCAGTACAACTATAATAAGTGAGCACAGCTTGTGGTTTGTCTTCAAGGTAAATAAAATTTTAAGGAAATCTGGTTTTGTTAATAGCTTAATATATCAATTCAGTTAATAAAGGATATATTCATGAAGTCAAAAGCACTTTAGTGTGTCATTCATAACGATTGTTTCCTTGTTGATTTTCTGCATGGATGATCTGTCCATTGCTGTAAATGGGCTGTTAAAGTCCCCTATTATTATATTATTATCAGTGAGTTTCTTTATGTTTATTATTAATTGATTTATATATTTGGGTGCTCCCAAGTTGGGGGTATAATTATCTATAATTGCTAGGTCTTCTTGATGGATAGACCCCTTAATTATGATATAATGCCCTTCATCTCTTGTTATAATGTTTTAAAATCTAGTTTGTCTGATATAACTATGACTATTCTGGCTTTCTCTTGACACCCATTAATATGATAGATGGTTCTCCATCCTCTCCCTTTCAATCTTCAGGTGTTTTTAAGTTTAAATTGAGTCTCTTGTAGGCAGCATATTGACAGATCTTGTTTTTCATCTGTTCTGACACACTATGTCTTTTGAATGGAACATTTAGTCCATTTACCTTCAGAGTGCTTATTGAAAGATGAATTTAGTGCATTGTGTTACCTGTAGAGTCAGCATTTCTGGTATTATTGTCTGTTTCTTTCTAGTCTTTGTTGCTTTTGGTCATTTTCTCTCCATTTAAAGAGTTCCCCTTAAAATTTCTTGCAAGGCTGGTTAATGGTCTTGAGCTCCTTCAGTTTTGTTTGTATGAGAAACTCTTTATCTCTCCTTTTATTCTGAATGACAGCCTTGCTTGATACAGAATTCATATCTGCATATTTTTCCTCATTCAGCATGTTGAATATTTCTTGCCACTTTCTTCTGGCCTCTTAAGTTTCTGTGGACAGATCGGCTATGAATCTGATCTATCTTTCCTCATAGGTTAAGGACTTTTTTTTTCCCCCTTGATGCTTTCAGGATTCTTTTCTTATCTGTCTGTTTTGTGAACTTGACTATGATATGCCTTGGCAGTGGTTGGCTTTTGTTGAATCTGATAGTTCCCTGTGCTTCTTGGATTTTGATGTTAGTGTCTTTCCTCAGATTAAGGAAGTTTTCAGCTATAATTTGTTTGTCTAAACCTTCTGCCCCTTTTCTTCTTTTTTTCTCTCTTCATCTTTTTGGACTCCTATGATATGCACGTTATTTCATCTTAATAAGTTTCTCAGTTTCCTAAGTCTATTTTTGTGATTCATTATCTTTCCCCCTTTTCAGCTTCATTATTTTCTATAATTTTATCCCCCATATCACTGATTCACTTCTCTGATTTCTCCATCCTCATTTTTATCACATCCATTTTTGTTTGCTTCTTGGTTGTAGCATTTTTTAATTTTGGCCTGACTAGATTTTAATTCTTTTATTTCTGTAGTAAAGAATTCTTTAGTGTCTTTTATGCTTTTTTCAAGCTCAGCTAGTATCCTTATAATTAATCATTGTTTTAAATTCTAGTTCTGACATCTTACTTATATTGGTGTTGATTAAATCCCTGGCCATGAGTTCTACTTGCTGTTGGGGTGAATTTCTCTGTAATGTCATTTAGTCCAGAAAAGAAAATTATAAAGAAAAAGCAAACAAATGAATAAGAGACAAATAATAAAGGGAAAAATAAAATAAAAAACTAGATCCTGGGTGTATTTTGATTTGCTTGTTAAAAGAATCTAGATCCCAAAAGAAAAAAAAAAAAAAGAAAAAAAGGCACAAAAGACATAAAATAAACAGAAAAATAAAAAAGTATATACAATATACACATAAATAAAAATTAAAAATTATTAATGAAATGATTTAAAAAAATAAGAAAATAAATGAAAAAATAATAAAATAAAGAACAAAAGTAAAAAGGAAGCTGGATCTTGCTTCTGCTAGAGTGGGAGCTTTGCAGCCCTCTATGATCAGTAGACTTGGTGCACCTGAGTAGTTTGTGCTGGTCTTCTACATGAGGGGTCTCCTGCGCTGTCTCACAGGGACTGGTTTCAGTGGGAATGTGCTTTCAGGGTGTAAGGGGACAGGGCTTGGTGTCAGCATCTCTGGCCTCACTAGGTGGCACTGTTTTGCTTCCTGAGGGCTTTCAGCATTGATGGGTGGAATGAATATGGCTGCACCCTGCTCTCTAGCCCTGGAGTTGAATGTTTGCACAACCCACTCTTCAGTGAACCCTCACAGAAGAGCAATCAATCATCCTTCTTATGTCCCCAGTTTCTGTCTGCACCCCACATTCACCTGTGTCCAAGGTTTTGTAACTCAGGTTTATGAGCACATTTCAAAACTCAAAATTTACAGACACCCGAGGCCTGCACCCATGTTGTTCCTATGGGGGAGGGCCTAACTGTGCTTTTGCCAGCCTGTCCAGGAAAGCAGTTGCATGACCTGGCAGCAGTTTGCAGTTTATGGCAACACAAGCAAAAAGCTGGCACCAAGATGTTCTGTTCTTAGCCAGCTTCCCTGCTCCTATACCTGAGAGCAATGTAGCACATTGCCACCACCTGTTATTGTGACCTAGGGGATTCTCAAACCACCCTGTCACTCCTGGGATTTTGCTACCTGAGCACCTTAAGCTAGGCATGTCCCCCATAGCAGGAGAGTTCTAAAAGTTCAGATTTTGCACTCTGTTGCTTATAATGCTTTATGGTAGCCTCTGTAAGTAGGCTCCCTCCCTGTTGCCTTACCCACAGCTCTATGTCCCCCTAAGAAAACTCTCCGTAACTCCTACCTTTCAAAACATCATCCCTTTTCTACTTGTAGACTTGCAGATTTTGTTCTCTCAGAACTCCAATTGATTTCTTGAGTGTTCAGAATGATTTGATAACTATCTAGGCTGTGTTCCAGGGACGAGACAAGTTCAGGGACCCTCTACTCCTCCTCCATCTTCTCAACTAACCTGAACTCAAAAGCACTTAAAAAATTTTTTAAAAAATATTTATCTATTTATTTAAGAGAGAGACAGAGAGCAAAAGCCAGGGAGAAGGAGCAAAGGGAGAGGGATAAGTAGAGTCCCCACTGAGCAAGGAGCCTGATGCGGGCCTCAATCCCCAGACCCTGAGATCATGACCTGAGCTGAAGGCAGACACTTAACTGACTGAACCACCCCTCAAAAGCATTTAAAAGTCACTGTAATAAACTCAAAGTAGTGATCACTGAACAATAGGACTTTTACAAACATAACAGAACTTTTAGTGTCTTAAAGTATTTGCCTCAGGAAGACCTACAGTAATTGTGATACTAGTTTCATTCCTTAGCATTATTTGTGATTGATCTCTGAGGAACTGTCTTCTGAGTATTGGCTCTCATTAGCAAGTCCTCCCCCGCCACCCCACATTTTAAAAGTTATCTTCGGTTGGTAAAGATTTATCCTTTGCAGATGGATTTATCTTTTGGTGAGAGCCTGGTACTAATCAGGACCAATTTCATAGCCTTGAGGGCCTGTATCTTATATTCTGGTGATTTATTTTTTGCATTTTCTTTCCTTGAAGTGGTGACTGGAAAACTGTGAGCCCTGCATACAAGAACTGTTAGCAATGTGCAAAGTTATGAATTTGATTGACTTCATGGTGTGATCTGTGTGACTATACAGTAAAGTATTTGATAGGAGAAAGGCAGTTGCAAATATTAGCTTCTTTACTTGTCATCTCTATGACTTGGGACCACTTTAACTGTTGTGAACTTTTTGAGCTTCAGTTTTCCCCACCTGGAACATGGAGCTGATAATTCCCATCTCATGCCACTGTTTTGAAGAACTGTATTAGGCAACATGTATAAATTGTTTGTATAATGTGTGGCACATTGTAAGAACTCAGTAATTACTAGTTACTGTTACTTGTTCTGAAGATAGTTCACAAAAAGGATTTATAAAATGTTCTGGGCCAAAGTTATATATGTCAGTCATAATTTTCCTAGAGGAGATTACAAAAAGGATACTCATTTTAAAAATTTAATATGTAATTGACATATAACATTGTATTAGTTTCAAGTATACAGTATAATAACTTGATATATGTACACATTGAGAAGTGATTATCACAGCAAGTTTAGTTAACATCCATCACCAAATATAGTTACAGGTTTTTGTCTTGTGATAAAAACTTTTAAGATCTCTCTTAGCAACTTTCAAATATACAATACCATATACTATGCTGTAGTTGTACTACAGCATGGTATACTATATGTGGTGTACTTTATGTAATACACCATGCTGTACATTACATCCTCAGGATTTATTTATCTTACAACTGGGAGTTTGTACCTTTTGACCACCTTCTTCCATATCACTCACCCCACCCCCTGCCTCTGGCAACTACCAGTCTGTTTTCTATACCTATGAGTTCATCTTTTGTTTTTGTTTCATTTTAGATTCCACATATAAATGAGATCACATACTATTTATCGTTTTCTGTCTGAGATTTTACTTAGCATAATTCCTCTAAGGGCCATCTGTATTGTTACAAATGACAGGATCTCCTTCCTTTTTTTTTTTTTTTTGCTTGAATAATATTCATATATATGTATATATAAGAATAATATCCTATATATTATATATTTTACATATATTACATTTTACTTATCCATTCAATCATAGGAGAGGCTCATATTTTAAAGATTTATTTATTTTTTATTTTAGAGAGATAGAGGGGGGAGTGGCAAGGGAGGAGAGAGAGAAAATCTCAAGCAGACTCTGCTGAGTACAGGGCTAGACGTGGAACTCCATCTCACATACCTGAAATCGTGACCTGAGCCAAAAATCAAGTGTTGGATGTTTAATTGACTAAGCCACCTAGGCACCCTTGGGGAGGCTCATTTTTATGTGTAGCTTTTGAAATAAGTTTCACTAAGTTAGAGTTATTCATTATATAGCTTCCTGGGTGATTCCTATTGAAAGGAGTACTGATTCATTTGACTATATTTTGGAATCAGCTTATTTGAGAATCAGCTTCATGCTTTTGTATCAACAACGCATGTTTCCTATATGATTTATTTTCAGTCTTATGTAGGAAGTGTGCATCTCCGGCTGAGCGAAGGATGTTTAGAAAGATTTCTGAGACCTTCTCTTTACCCTAATAGAAACAAAAGTGCTATAGTTTATTGCAACTGATTGGAGTTTATTGGCCAGACATTGATTTTCCCATGTTATCTTACTGTTCTTTAAAAACCCTATTGTGTGCAAGATATGACCAATGTATTTTTAGAAATGTTGTGATGCCCTTGTTCAATGATTGCTTTGACTCATGGTCATCTTTCATGTAGCCGAAATGCAGGTCTTTGATATGTGGGTACAATTCTGCAGTTCTTAATAAATGCATACTCTCATTGCTGTTCTGATTTTAGTCTTTTAAACTTTGTAAACTTTTTCCTGATAAAATGTTGTCATGCCACAGAATTAGGTGCAAAAGATGAAAAGCAATGAAGCATGAGGTAGAGAAAAGGGGAAATGACACTGGGCTTTACTGACTTTGGTTAGTAGAAATCTCTAAGTGGCTAATTAGAACTTTTAGGAATAATAATATGTGATTAACTGTATCATAAAAAGAGCTCTAGAGGTGAAGCCCAAATTCAGGAGGTGTCTCTAGAGGCCAGTGTAGAGGAGGAGATGTGATCATACATCTTAGAGGCAGGGTGGTACAGCACAGCATGGCACAGATATTCACTGATTAATGAGATTTGTCAAGCTTGAAAATAAAACATCTAGCTCGCACCGGCAAAACGAGTTTATTTGGGAATAGCAGAGAAATTGCAATTCAGGGCAAGCAAACTGTGGTGAGCCATATGCAAGTCCAAAGAGACAAAGGGACTATCAGCTTTGATTGGGTTTTAGAAGGAAATAGGAAAGGGTTGTTTTAAGGAAAAGCAATAGAGGAGAATAAGCAGTTTCTCACTGGCTGCAAGTGGTGGTTAGTGTGTTGAGAAAGGGATCTTCCTTCTTCAAAGCAGGAGATAAAATTTCTATGTGAAAAATGTCCTACTTCGACAAAGTAATTCTTAGTTTTCTTCTTTTTGCTGGTTGTGCAGCCTGTGATGAGTGGAATGTGCGTGAGAGTTCCCTTCAGGGTTTCCCAACTTCATCTTAAATGAGGTTTCCTGTATTTATTTTTGCACATTCATGTGACAGACATGTTCCCATAAGCTTTTTAAAGCCCTAAACATTCTTCTTCCTGGTCTAGTCATTTTCTTCTTACTGAAGAAAGCATTTCTGAGCACAAATGAGCAAGAGATAATTCTTTTTCCCCCCAAACAACCACTCCTTATATGTAAAAGTAAATAATTTGCAGGCTTTACATGTTATTTCTGGTAGCAATGATTTGTGACAGTCTCAGTCTATGCAATACCATGGTTGACATCTGCTGGTGTGATATTAGACATGTTTGTGTACTTACAATAACGAGATGAAGGAATTACTCTTTTTGCTAGCTGTGATATTGAAAAAGATCGCCTAAACTGTTTGGGTCATGGTTGGTACCTTTTAAAGTAAAGATAGTTATAATCTTCAGCTACTTTACAGAATCATTGATAAAATGACAAAGTAATGTATGTGAAAGCACTTTATAAACTCTAAAGCAAAGATATCAAAACTAGAGTGTTAGTCCAAAGGGATAAATACATTCACACAGGATCCTGAATTACCCTGTTTGTCTAAATTTGCCAGATACTTGCTGAGTCTTCAGAATGTTTTATATTATAAAATATTGCCTTAGATGCATTTCTAAGTGTAATAGAAAGAAGTTTCCTGCAGTGACCCTGGACATACTTCCCCTTTCTTCCTCATTATTTTCTAAATATAACTCTTTCCATTTATCATTCTTCTTTAGATATGACCATTAGAGCAAAGGAAGAGATATGAACACACGTTTAATTAGTTTTGAGGATTACAAACTACTGGGGTGAGGGGAAAGCACGATACATGTTTTAGACTTGTATGGGAATAATATATGAGACATAGGAGCTTCAAATTTTTCTTTACCTTATAGAATTACAGTATGTTCAACAAATAAAACTCAACCAAACTCTGGTGCTTAATGGAAAGAACATTGGATGTATCAGTATTTAGATCTAATTTTGGATAGTGGGCTGCAACTGTCCAAGATCTCCACTTCAGAACTGAGGGATTTATTCCCTCCGTTGTTGGGAAGGTTGTCTTCTGAGATGTTTCCTCACCCCTCTTTGAAAATTACTTCCATTGAATAACATCACTTTGCCTGCTTCCCAGAGCAGCCCACATTGAGTGACTAAGAAGATTAGGACTATAAGGGTCTGGTTCCCTCCTGGCATGAACAGGGACATCCCAGCCCAGACCTTCCTAGGCAATCAGGCCTTAGTCCTGACTGCACTGCAGCCTGACTTCTTCCACAGCCCAGTCCTCCTTCCTTCCCTACCCCTATAGGTATTATCCCTGAGTACACTTCCAATAAATATCCTGCACAAAAGTCTTTAACCTAACCTGGGCAAGAGTCACTGATCTTTCAGATTTTTCTGGGTATTCTTCAGGCATTTGAAGATAGCTTTTGATTAAAACTGTTAAAAAATTTTCTTGGAAGAACTTGGTGTCATACATATTTTTCAGAGACTCATGCTTAGGTCCAAAACAAGAAGTTAGTGTGAATTAACTAGCATTTTATAGTCTTGTCAACTTTCTGGTCAACTTGATTTGCTAAAAAATGGTGCTTTAAAATTTGATTTTGGAGGGAGAAGACTATTAAAAGATCAATCCCAGGTCCTAGTAATGGAATCCATAAAAGCAGCAAAGAACACTGAGATTATAGCTTCTTTGCATTTTATTCATTCAGCAAGTAATTATTGAAGTTCCATTAGGCTGTGGGACAGATAGCAATATATAAGGTATAGTTGCTGTAACTTTTCGTCTTGCCAGGAAGATAATATGTGGCCTATTATAAAATTAATAAAGCACCATAATACAAAGAAAAAAATATATGGGAATTTAGAAAAAGAAATGACTTTGAGTAGTGGTGATTAGGGAATGTTTCAAGAATTGTGTGGCATTTGAGTAGAACCTAGAATAGTAAGCAGAGATGGTTGGTAAAGAATGAGTCAAATAAAAGAATAGGAATAAGATATTTAAATGAAGAAATATAAGTAATGTTGGAGTGTTTTGGTTTAGTTGAAGTATTTGGTTCATCTAGGATGGAATTTGTCATGTGGACTTCTATATCATAGGAGAGGTAGTTTGGAGTTAGATCGCAAACATCTTGAAAGGCAGGATGAGAAGTTTGAATTCTTTTTGGAACCAGTGAGTAGCTACTGAAGGTTTCTGAGAGTGATGTTATTAAGTGGTGCTCAAAGAAAATGGTGCAGGAATTAGGGGAAAACATCTAGGACATGAGACATAGTCTAGTCATGCCACACAAATTTCCTGGAACCATGAAGCCTGATTTCAATATTGCTCTTCATTTACCCATAAATTTTGATGTTGGGGGAACTCTCCAGGGCTGCGAGTAAGGATGTTTTTCTTCCTTTCTAAATGAACAACAACAAAAATAGAATTTCATCTTCTTTCAATTTTATTTTGGGCAGTTTCTTTAAGTCATATTCCCAGCTGAAACAACTAGCTAATAATGAAAATAATTTTTAAGAAAAATATGATTGAGGTGCACCTGGGTAGCTTAGCTCATGTCACAATCCCAAGGTCTGGGATGGAGCCTTATATCAGGCTCCCTGCTCAGCGGGAAGCCTGCTTCTCCCTCTCTGACTCCCCCTGCTTGTGTTTCCTCTCTCGCTATCTCTCTATAAATAAATAAATAAAATCTTTAATAAAAAAGAAAAAGAAAAATATAATTGAAGTTCAGTCTTAACTTTTCCCGTTGTTTTGTGCCAAAATATAGCTGTCCCAGTATTTAGGTGCTGAGGTAGAATATCTTAAACAAATATATACATAAAAGGGTCTTGACCAATAAGTGAGTGAGTGTAAGGAAAGCACCCACCCTCCCACTCTTGGGCACTGCTTCAGTGTTTTTATTTTTAAGATGACAGTACTTTTTGTGCTACATAAATTTACAAGTTATTCTTTAAAAGTGAATTTCTCAGAAAAGGCTGACTCTGCAGCTGTGTCTGGCACCTTATTTCTATCTGGGCTGATTCTTTTTGCAAAGACTATTTCATGTTTCCCAGATCTTGTCTAATCTGGCCTAGAAAAGTGGTTACTGTGTTAATTAATGTATTTTTGATTTTTGAATGGCATCTTAATTTTTTAAAAATACTCTCTAATATTCTATGAAGTATCAAAGTATCAATTATGTTTTTCAAAAGTTCTGTAAATTGCCACACCACAGTCATTTGTTGGTATATATATAACTATTAGTGTTTAAACATATCTTAATTTATTTTGTTATGATTAAAATTCAACAGCAAGCTTGTTGCGTGGGCTCTCATCTAGTCAAGAGAACGAAATAAACACTTAAAAATAAATGAAATCACAAAGATACAAGAGTAATAATCCAGGTTATAAATGTCTGATGAGTTTAAAGAAAGAGAAAGTCCTTTTTAGGAAATAGGACTAGAAGAACTTGAAGGAGAGGTAGGATTTTGATAGGTTTAGAGAATTGGCAGACATTTCTGATAGGATGTAACAATAGGAGCAATGGAAGGAAGAATGAAGGTTTTAAAAAGAGATTAGTGTTAAAGTATGCTTTTCAAAAACTTAAAAATATAGGTCTTTTATAAATTTTAAATGAATACACACCAAAGACTTTATTCATCTCATTTATTAATGAGGAAACTAGTATAATAGTGTGGCTATTCCAAGAGCATTTGAGGGGCTAGATAATCCTTAGAAATTTAATGAAGGAAAGTTAAGATATAATTGATGGGTTAGATATAAAACTGGGTAATATTCTGTAAGGTAATAAACTGTAACCTTGAGGTTGTCTTTTCTAGTGGACAAAAATCTACATGTCAAAATGTAACTTCATTATATCTAGGTCTCTAATAGTAAACAGTGAGTTGAACAAAGTTTATTAAAAAATTTTGGAGTGAACCTTTGCTTTAAAATTTATTTTTATTTTCAATATAATGTATTGTTTGTTTCAGAGGTACATGTCTGTGATTCATCAGTTTTACATAACACCTGGTGCTCATTACAACACATACCCTCCCCAATGTTCATCACTCTGTTACCCGTTCCTCCGAACCCCCTCCCCTCTAACAACCCTCAGTTTGTTTCCTAAGATTAAAAGTCTCTTATGGTTTGTCTCCCTCTCTGGTTTTGTCTTCTTTCATTTTTTCCTTTCTTTCCCTATGATCTTCTGCATTGTTTCTTTAATTCCACATATCAGTGAGATCCTATGATAATTCTCTTTCTCCAGTTGATCAGTCGTGCTTAGCGTAATATCCTTGAGTTCCATCTGTGTCATTGCAAATGGCAAGCTCTCATTTTTTGATTGTTCTGTAATATTCCATTGTATATATGTACCACATCTTCTTTATCCATTTATCTGTTGATGGACATCTGGGCTTTTTCCATAGTTTGGCTCTTGTGGACATTGCTGCTATAAATATTGGAGTACAGGTGCCCCTTCAGATCACTACATTTGTATCTTTGGGGTAAATACCCAGTTGTGCAATTGCTGGCTCATAAGGTAGTTCTATTTTCAAGGTTTTGAGGAAACTCCATACTGTTTTCCAGAGTGACTGCACCAGCTTGCATTCCCATTTGGGTGAACCTGTTAAGCAACGCCTCCAAATGTTGTTGGAAGGACATGGTATTAGTCCTTTTGCTTTCTTTCCAAGTTTTGGATAGCTTTATTACCTACTGACTTCCAGTAGGAATGTCAGCATACTTAGTGGATGAAGTGAATAACAGAAAGAAAGCTGAGGAGAGTTAGGGACCTTTGAGTGGTAGACTAATGAATTGGACCTACTTACAGGTGATGGGGAGGAATCCAAAGTTTGGATATGGATTTGGTTAAGGAGTATTTTAGAAAAACGAATTAATCTAAGTGTTATAAAAATTTTGAGACATTCTAGGACACTCTTTCAACAATTTAGGGTTGAGGGTAACTATCCAGGACAGGAAGGAGTACATGCGAAGGGCCAAGGTTTTATGTAGGTTTTAACTTTACTTAAAGTTATTTTCTAGAAGCTTCTAGAAAATATACTGTAAGGGTGATATTAATAGAAGTGAGTCATTTTTCAGCTATTGAAGTCAAGGATTAATCTATTGGTCCTGAGCTAGAGATTGATAATTATGAAAGCTGTATGCATGATAGGAGATGGAATTGATTTAAAGTAAGAAATGATGAGCCCAGAGAATAATTGGGACGGCATAAGCCTTCCTAAGTCATTCAGTCTCCTTGCTTCGTACCTACCTAGGAACCCAATATTCCATTGCTCAAGTAATGAGTGGATAAACAAGATTTAGATCCAGATTTTGTATTTCCTAACCTGGTTATTTTTCCTGTTTGTCTTGGTGGCTGTGGTAGATTGGGTTACTTGTGCTACTTTTTCATTTCCCTGTAGTAGTCTTATATATCCACATTATTACATTCACTTCATGATGGGAAGAGTTTATTTCCCTAACTCTTGACTTTGGGGTTGACCACATAACTTGCACGGTCAGTGGATTTCCTTGCATGGTTGGCTTTGCCTTTTTGAGCTTCTTCCATTTCCACGAAAAGATTATACCTTGGGGAACCCTATAGACTAGACTCCAGAACGAGACAGGTAGTCATACTACCAGGTTATTCACTCTGAAATGTCTTATGTCTAGTTAAACTTTTTGGAGCTATGGTTTTTCTGAAATGTGTGATTATAGATTTATCAGAGTGAATGCGATCATCACAGGAGATCGTATATTCATTATAAGAAATTTCACAATGAAATATATATGTAGGTTTTAACTTTACTTAAATTACTATGTGGTCATTGCATTGACAAATGAAAATACTAGGTTCAGATTGATGGAGAATCAGAGACAGCTCATGGATGAGTGAAACCAGATTTATTTATCTACAGGATAGTTGAAGAAGTCCATATAGTCAGGACACTCAGCAGAGAGATTAGCTATATTCTCCAAAATTTATAACCTTCTGGACATCCAGAACCTTATCAGAAGAGCACAGTTGCAAATGAAAATGCCTGAGTGGGCAAGAGTTACACCAGAACTTTTGGGAGCTCAGGTGCTGCCTATAGGTCACCTAAAATGGAAATAAGAAAATTTGGGGCATGTTGTTAAATACCCCTGGACACAATCAGTTTACAAAAATATCCCTAGGTTTTGTTATAATTATTTGCTCTATCTATTGAAACTACATCATAATTCTTCATGCAAGGTGCTCTGGATCTGTGCTGGATACCACAGATACTGGTACAATGCATTTAGGAAATATCAGTTATTCTTTTATTTCAGCTAATTATTTCACACAGACCCTCAAAAACTTGGTGGATTTTCTCCCAAGAGATGTTAGGGTCTGTGGGTCTCCAGTGGTGTTTGATACAGCAATTTCCATACTCTCATACACCGAGATGTGCACACTTGCTTACATTTAGTATCTGCCTGTGTTCTTCTGTGTGCTATAGTTTATGTCTGTCAGTAACCATGGTAGAAGGAATGACAGGTGACCTACTTACTGTTTTCTTAATGGAACTGCTCTGTGGGACTTACAGCATTGTTATTCAGAGACAAAATCAGGTTCCCCTAGGAGGGTAGATACAAGTGCACATACTTTCACATTTGTATTCAACTTATAGGAGTTCTTTCTTTTAAGGTGTGCCACAGGTTTGATTTTATTTCAACTTGGGATATAGTCATCTTAATCTGAAATTAACATCTAATTGCTGGAGTTTCTTGAGGACTATGATTCACCATTTTATTGATATATCTGACTGACATTTAATGCCCAGGATCTTTTTAGACCTCATATTTTTCAGACACAACAGCAGATCTTTGGATTCCCATGAAACAGATGGGTAAGTGAGAGAATCACTCCATAATATTGTCCCTGCAGATAGTAATAGTGCTATCTAGCTATTTTAAATGCTCCAGTAATTAAATTCTGAAAATATCAGAAAGCATCATATTTTAGCTGTCATTTAGCACTGTGGGGAAGTGGGGCATAACCCACATTATTATTTTCCTAAGGAGTTATTAATATATACCCTGTAGATTCAAGTACCTCCTTCCTTCCACCCACAGTTTGAGTCAATATTTTCTGGATCAAAACTAGGATACGTGATCTACTATAAGATCCAACCCCTGTTGTGGGAACAGGGGAGATTATTTAAAATGGAAATAAGAAAATTTGGGGCACGTTGTTGTTAAATACCCCTAGACACAATCAATTTGCAAGAATATCCCTAGGTTTTGTTATAATTATTTGCTCTATCTATTGAAACTACATCATAATTACGGCTATGAAAATACAAAAGCACTGTTCTTTAAATTATGTGTTTGGCTTCAGACTTCCCAATATTTCAAACTGACCTGTTTATTGATGTGAAGTAATATTGTTTCTTTATTTTTTCTTATTTTGTGTAACAATTACTTTAGAATTAAACTTCATGTGTTCTAGAATACTTCCTGTTATTCTCTACGCTAATAAAAGAATGTTAATTGTATCTTATGTGATATCCAAAATCTAACTCTGTACCATGTACTTCTAAACTCTGGCCACTAACTCATACTTTCTACATTTCAACAACAGCTTTCATACATATGGGTCCATTACTTTCAAGATTATTCAATAAAAAAAGATAAAAAGGGAAATGATAGCATTTAATCTGAATGACTCTGGAACTCATGGTCTATGAAGGAGAATGATTTTAGGATGTGCCACAAGTATTTGTTGATTTTGTCTCAGACTGGGAGAACTGGGTTTCTTTCAGGAATTGTTTGCTGATAAAGCTCATGTACTATTCAGCCTCCTGGTGATTCTCAAATTCAAATAGATTCTACAATACCAGTACTATCGAGAACATCCATTGGAGGACACTAGAACACAACAAATAGATGAGAATGTAGGAATACATAAGTAACTTAAAGTAAGCTCTCTGCACAAAATCAGACAATTTACTCTCCAAAATTAAATCTAATTGCTCAACTGTAAAAAATATGATTATGAATATTTCTACTGAAAAACATATTTTTTCACTGGTGCTCTTAGTCTTCCAAAGTTGTAATTTTAGAAATGTGATGGATGGTTTACCCAGGAGGTAAGTGGATAAAATATTTTAATAACCTGAACCTTACATAGGAGTTGCTTGCAGTTTCTGCTTAATATCCTAACCTTAATCAAATTTTCATTGGTAAGCAAATGGAGTCCTTTGCAGGTCATTGTTAAATGGAGTTTGTCTGACAATCCCTCTGATAATAGAAAAGGTTATAAGACTCATGGAAAAACAAAACAACAACAACAAAAATAAACAACCAGACTTGGGGTTCTCTTTGCTGCAGAAGGAAGTGACCTCAGACAAGTTAATTTAAGTAAAACTCTGATGAGAGGAAATCTTTGACATCCGTGGTGAGGGTTTATGAACGTTATCATAATATGTTTTCAAGTATGTGAACATTCTGTTAACAATTTTAAATCTTGAATTATAATTACTTATAAGATGTGAATATCATTTAGATATCTGGCCCTTTAACTTTTGTTTAGAATAAATGAGGTCTGTGTTTTGGACTTGTCCCCATTTCTGAGATTCCCCCAAACCAACTATAAATAACATATAGTTTTGAATTGTAAATAGTGATGGCAACAGTATGACAATTTATTAAATAATATTTGTGCTTAAAAACTGTCACCCAAAATAAGTACTTTGTTAGAAAAAGTCAGCACTCTTACATAAATTTACCTTGCTAATAAGGGCAACTGTGGAGATTTATTTCTACTTTATACACAGGGGGGCACTCTGGATTCTGTTTGTAAAGGAAGAAGACAGAAAAATTCTGGGACTAACTTCCTTCTGGCAGTCTCTGCTATCCCAGAATAATTAATTCCGGGTAGGAATGGCAAGGCAGCGAACTTTTCCATTGGAGGGTATTACTAATTTCAATTCAGCTCCCCTCTAACATTATAGGTTGTCAGGCAATGAAAGGCATCATTCATGCCTGTGAGCTAACAATGATTTTGTTAAGGCAGGTATTTAAAAACTTGTAGGAGGTAGTCTGGTGAGTTAGCAATGTCAGAAAGCACTTAGAATCCTTGCAGTGAGTTTCAATCCCCCAAATGGGGGTTCTGGCCTCTTGTGAAACATTTATGTTGCAAATCATTTATTTGTTTTGTGCCAGGGCTCAATTTCTTCATCTTCAGAATAATTCATATAAGTCCTAAGCTGCTTACATGTTTTGGGTGGGGGAATAAATAACTAAATGATTTAAAAGGTAGTCAAAAGAATTCTATAAAATATAAACCTGTTTCTGCAGTGTGGAAAAATTAAAGTTAGGGGGCTCATAATACAGGCATGCCTTAGAGATATTGCAGATTCAGTTTGAGACCACTTAATAAAGTGAATATCCTCATTGAGCAAGTCAAATGAATTTTTTAGTTTTCCAGTGTATAAAAAGTTGTGTTTATACTACACTGTAGTCTATTAAGTGTGGAATAGCATTATATATAAAAATGTGCATACCTTAATTTAAAAATACATTATTGTTAAAAAATGCTAACTGTCTCCTGAGCATTCAGCGAGTGGCAATCCTTTTGCTCGTGAGAACTCTTGTCTCCATGTTGATGGCTGCTGACTGATCAGGGTTGTGATTGCCAAAGGTTGGCGTGGCTGTGGCAATTTTGAAAATGAGACAACAATGGATTTGCCACATCGACTGACTCTTCCTTTCACGAACACTTTCTGTAGCACGCAATACTGTTTGATAGCATTTTACCCACAGTACAACGTCCTTCAAAATTGGAGTCAATTCTCTCAAACACTGCCTGCCACTGCTTTACCAACTAAGTTTATGTGTTATTCTAAATCCTTTGCTGTCATTTCAACAGTCTTCACAGCATCTTCACCAGGACTGGATTCCATCTCAAGAAACTACTTTGTTTACTCATCTGTAAGAAGCAAGTCCTCATCTGTTAGTTTGGTCATGAGATGGCAGCAATTCAGCCCCATCTTCAGGCTCCACTTCTAAGTCTAGTTCTCTTGCTATTTCCACCACATCTGCAGTGACTTTCCTTACTAAAGTTTCGAAACTTCGATTTGTGAAACAAAAAAAGTGCAATAAGATGAGATGTGTTTTGAAATTTAGTTATTTTAATTGCATAGGATTTACTTAATTCTTTTTTCACAAAAATAGAAACATAACCAGTGGTGGGCTGGAGGGCTGTGTGGCTGAGTCATCTATAGGCACTTAACATTTATGCATGTGCCTCCTCCTCATTTTGATATTGTACTTTTCTCCTTCTCTTCCTCTCTGTCCTAGCAGGACGTCAATGGGACCTTCAAACTGGGTGATTTGAGAAGATCCTAATAAAAGCTTGGACAGGATTTTGGGAAACAATGTAGCACCCCGAGGTAAGCAATTATGAAGAGCTCATGTCTACCTTTGGACAGGGTAGGGGCAGGGAACTCTGTAGACAGTGCTCCCCAAGGAGCCTCAACCTCAGATAAAGTTAGGGTTTCCACTGCAAACTGGGGGGTGGGGTGGGAAACCAAAGACAGATATATCTGACCTCAATGTGCCCTGTTTCCAGTCTCCTGCCCTTGTCCTCCACGTATGTGTGTGTGTATAACACTTTTTCTTTATTCATTCATCTTGAGCTGCTTCTGTGGTTTGCCTATTGTAAATAATGGTGCAATAAACATATGGGGGCTTTTATCTTTTCAAATTAGTGTTTTGGTATTATTTGGGTAAGTACACAGTAGTGGAATTACTGGATTGTATGGTGGTTCTATTTTTCACTTTTTGAGGAACCTCAATACTGTTTTCAGTAGTGGCTGCATTAGTTTGCATTCCCATCAAGAATGAACAATGGTCTCTTTTCTCCACATCCCCACCAACACTTGTTGTTTCTTGTGTTTCTTCTTTTAGTCATTCTGACAGGTGTGAGATGATAGCTCATTTTTTTTTTTTTTTAAGATTTACTTATTTATTTGAGAGAGAGGGAGCATGTGTGCACACACATTTAATGGGGGGAGGGGCAGAAGGAGAGGGAGAAAATCTCAAGCAGACTCCCTGGTGAGCATGGGGCCCAAATGCAGGGCTTGATCTCATGACCCTGAGATTATGACCTGAGCCGAAATCAAGAATCAGACACTTAACCAACTGAGCCACCCAGGTGTCCCTCATTGGCATTTTAATTTGCATTCCCTTAATGATGATTGATATTGAGTGTCTTTTCATATGTCTATTGCCATTTGTACGTCTTTTTTGGAGAAATGTCTGTTCATGTCCTCTTCCTATTTTTTAAGTTGATTACTTGTTTTTGAGGGTATTGAGTTGTATCAGTTCTTTATATATTTTGGATACCAAGCCTTTATCAGATATGCCATTTACACATATCTTCTCTCATTCAGTAGGTTATCTTTCAGTTTTGTTGATTCTTTCCTTTACTGTACAGAAGCTTTTTATTTTGATGTAGTCCCAAGAGTTTATTTTTGTTTTTATTTCCCTTGCCTCAGAAGACATATGTAGATAAAATCTGTTATGGCTGATGTCAGAGGAATTACTGCCTGTGCTCTCTTCTGGGATTTTTATGGTTTCAGGTCACATTTAGGTCCTTAATCCATTTTTAATTTATTTTTGTGTATGGTGTAAGAAAGTGGTCCAGTTTCATTCTTTTTGCATGAAACTGTCCAGTTTTCCCAACACCATTTGTGGAAGAGACTTTTTTCCATTGCACATTCTTTCCTTCTCTGCTGAAGAGTAATTGAACACATAATTGTGTGTTTATTTCTAGGCTCTCCATTCTGTTCTCTTGATCTATGTGTCTATTTTTGTGCCAGTACCGTACTGTTTTGATTACTACAGATTTGTAGTATAACTTGAAATCTGGTATTGTGATACATCTGGTTTGCTTTTCTTTTTCAAGATTGCTTTAGCTATTCAGGGTTTTTTGTGTTTCCATACAAATTTTAGGATTGTTTGTTCTAGTTCTAGTTCTAGTTCTGTTCTAGTTCTATGAAAAATGCATTTTGATAAAGATTGCATCAAATCTGTAGATTGCTTTGTGTAGTATTGACATTTTAACAATATTTATTCTTCGAGTCCATGAGCATGGCATTATCTTTCCATTTCTTTGTGTCATCTTCAATTTCTTTCATCAGTGTTTTATAGTTTTTAGAGTACAGGTCTTTTACCACCTTTGTCAGGTTTATTCTCAGGTATTTTAATATTTTTGGTAAAACTGTAAATAAGATTGTTTTATTTGTCTTCTGCTGCTTCACTATTAGTGTAAAGAAATGCAATGGAATTCTTTTTTTTTTTTTTTAATTTGACAGACAGAGATCACAAGTAGGCAGAGAGGCAGAGAGAGAGAGGGGGAAGCAGGCTCCCTGCTGAGCAGAGAGCCTGATGCGGGCCTCGATCTCAGGACCCTGAGATCATGACCTGAGCCGAAGGCAGCGGCTTAACCCACTGAGCCACCCAGGCGCCCTGCAATGGAATTCTTATACTCATTTTGTATCATCTAACCTTTCTGAATTGGTTTACCAGTTCTGGTAGTTTTTTGGTGGAGTCTTTTGGGTTTTCTGTATATAGTTTCATGTAATCAGCAAATAGCAAAAGTTTTACTTCTTTACCACTTTGGATACTCTTCCCCCCTTTTCTTATCTGATTGCTCTGTGTAGGACTTCCAGAACTATGTTGAGTGAAACTAGTGAGAGTAGATATCCCTCTTTTGTTCCTGACTCTAGAGGAAAAGCTTTGGTTTTCCCCACTGAGGATGATATTAGCTGTGGGTTTTTCATAGATGGCTTTTACTATACTGAGGTATTTTCCCTCTAAATCTACTTTGTTGAAGGCCTTTGTCATAAATGGATTTATACTTTGTCAAATACTTTTTCTGCATTTTTGAAATGATCATAGGATTTTTATCCTTTCTTTCATTCATGTGATATATCACATTGACTGATTTGTGAATATTGAACCACCCTAGCATCCTGGAAATAAATCCCACTTGATTGTGGTGAATGACTTTTTAAAATTTATTGTTGGATTCAGTTTGCTACTATTTTATTGAGTATTTTTCAATTTATTCACATTACTATTTTAACTATTTTTTAAAATGTTAAATAGTTCAAGCTTTCAGAAAATATGACAAATACCCATGTATCTGTCACATAGCTTTGTCAAGTCTTAATGTTTTAACATATTTGGTTTTGATTTTTTTCTTTTAGTAAAATAAAAGACATTAGATACAGTTGAAACCCTTATTTCTCCTTGTTATTCTCTAGAAGTAAATGCTCTTGAATTCAGTGCTTATGAGTCACACATGTTTTAGTTTTGACCAGGGCCAGTTTTATGACTATGTAACCTGCGAAGTTGCATAGGGTCTTTAGAAGTTTCCTGTGCTTGACTTAATTCTGTGCTGTTGCTGTTTTCCAATCTCAACCAAGACAAGTGGCCCCTGTTTTGCTAAGATTGAAAAATTCCCTTGGTGGTAGGAGGGCACCTGGGTGGCTCAGTGGGTTAAGCCTCTGCCTTTGGTTTAGGTTATGATCTCAGGGTCCTGGGATTGAGCTCCATATCAGGCTCTTTGCTCAACAGGGAGTCTGCTTCCCCCTCTCTGCCTACTTGTGATTTCTGTCAAATAAATAAATAAAATATATTTTTTTAAAAAAGTAGGGGCACCTGGGTGGCTCAGTGGGTTAAGCCTCTGCCTTTGGTTTAGGTTATGATCTCAGGGTCCTGGGATTGAACCCCGCATCGGGCTCTCTGCTCGGCAGGGAGCCTGCTACTCCCTCTCTCTCTGCCTGCCTCTCTGCCTACTTGTGATCTCTCTCTGTCAAATAAATAAACAAAATCTTAAAAAAAAAAAAAAGTAAAAAAAATTCCCTTGGTGGTGGGATACAACACACTGACACATAGGTGGATTTTCTGACTGAAAAAAAGAGATTCCTGCCATGCAAGGCCACAAAGAGGGTTGCTCCTGGGACAGCGTAATAGCAAGGTGGAGCAGTTTAATGTAATAGTTTATGTAACAAGCTATGGGGTTGGTTACATTTCCTGGGGTCCCTGTGAATTGGCTAATTTGAATAATTTCATATGCTCTGGGAAAAGAGGCTATCCCTAGTTGTCTGATACCTGGCCATAAAGTATTGGGTTCTTGATAAGAGAGGCATTTGGGTATGTGCACAGTGGCCCCAGAGAGTGAGAGTCTGACAAGGGAAGTGGTTGGAGTTGGGGTTTAGCCAACAACTGGTGAAGGGAAATTGAGGTTTTCAGCCATGACTTGAAAATGGGGTCAAAACAGCACTTGTGAAATACTACATTACAGCCCTACATTTTCATTTTTCACTAAGCCCTGCAAATTATGTAGCTACCTCCTTATTTTAACTACATATTTATCCACAAGCATTATATTGTACTGTTCTGCCTGCATTTAAATTTTCATGGACATTTAGGTTTTAATTTTTCTTTTTTTGGGCTATTATAAATAATGCTGTAATAAAATTCTTGAAGATATCCTTTTAGATATGTGTGAAATACAACTATGAAGGTAATTGCTTGGCACAGAGTATGTACATATTTAATATTTGAAGTTTGATGTCTCCATAATCCTGACATTTATTTTAATCTTAGTTCTACAGTTAAATACATTTAATATACACTATCAGTCATTTTACTGTGGTTTCCCCAGTCATCTCTCAGTTGGCTGGAATTTGTTGCCTAGATGTTTCCTTAAGAAGGGTACATTAGGAAAATATTCCCTGAGTTAAATGTGCAGCACTGTTTTTTTGTAGCCTTTATTCAGAAAGATAGCTTGGCTAGCTATACAATACTTTGCTCACACCTTTCTCCTTGAGGGTCTAACTTGAGATTCTTCTACTATCTTTGGCTTTGAAGGATGCTGTGGAAAATCTTACCTGAGGCCAGTTCTTTCCCTCGTAAGTGTCTTAATCATTTTGCCTGACAAATGGAATAATTTATTTTAACCTCTAAATTCCAATAATTTTACTAGAGTTTGTTCTGACTTTCCTGGGTCAGTTTTCTCAGGCACATGGTATGCCATTTAAATATGTAAATTCTTATTTCAAGAAAATTTTCTTGAATTATAACTTCAAAAATTTGTTCTTGGTGTGCCTGGGTGGCTCAGTGGGTTAAGCTTCTGCCTTCAGCTCAGGTCATGATCTCAGGGTCCTGGGACTGAGCCCTGCATTGGGGTCTCTGCTCAGTGGGGAGCCTGCTTCTCCCTCTCTCTCTGCCTGCCTCTTTCTCTGTCAAATAAATAGAACCTTTAAAAAAAAATTTGTTCTTACTTACTGTTCAGCAGTTAGATCTAATTTAAAACTCATTTACCTGTTTTTTTTTCATCTTCCCATTTCTCCTTCTTCTTTCTTAGCTTTTGCCTTATTTGTCTTATTTTGACTTTTTCCATCATCTACAATTGGTAGTAATCACTGCTTCTTCCTCCACAATATTTATCCTCTCTTCTTTCCATTTTAATTTGGCCCTCATTAATAGAACGCTTTTTTCCTTTTAACTGTTTTCACAAGTTCTTACAATAGTTAATTCACCTAATTCCTTTTTTTACCATTTCTTACCATTTCCTCTTCTTCTCTCATAATCTTCGTCTTCTCTCATAATCTTTTCCCTGCATTTTTGCGTCTTGGGCTTACTTTTTAGAGAAAAATAACTTGAAAAAAATTCATGGCGAAATACATGGTCACTATTTTTTATCTTTTCTGTGGCAGATTTTCCCTGGGAGATGTTTTTGTCTGGTCAGTTTTGCTATTTGTTTATACTATTTTTCTTGTAGTATTGTAGTTATGCCAATTTTTTACTATTCTTTAGAGAATGAGTTGCATTTTCCTGGCCTACTTATTTACAAGAACTCCCTTCAGGCAGATTGTTTGTTCTGTTGGGTTTTGAGATTTTTTGGCCCCAGAGTATTTCATTTTTTTGTCTTAAGTCTCCTTTGCACGTAACTCCCATGGAGCCCATCTCTGTCTCCTACCTGGTTTCCCCACATGGCTCAGCTCTCAGAGATGATCTAAGTTTCACTTTAAGGCAAACTCTTCCTCTAGCAAGGCTTTATATATATATATATATATATATATATATACACACACACACACACAGGAACATTTTCTGAGATCTCCTGCCATTTAGGCTGACTCTATTTACTGCTTCTGAGCATGGCAATTGTTATACTTCCTGACATGTCTCTAGAATTTTTCTTACCTTTTTTGCCTGTGTTGTCTTTGATCATTTTTTAAAAGAGAATAGAAAGATGCAATAATTTTTTCTTCTGTAATGAATTATCAATGTTTCCTTTTAATTTATTTATTGCTTTTTATTAATTTAATTAAAAAATTTTATTCATCTTTTGAAAAGTTTCTTTCAACTTCACCTTGTTATGGATAATACTATTTACTTAGTGTTGTCAAATTTGGCAAAGCTTCTGTCAAGTTTCTTTCCTATGTGAGAGATAAGATTCGGAAGAATTTTCTACAGACTGGCTTCTGGCTTCTTACATTTTAATACCTGCTTTTCATCCATAACCCACATCCTTCCGGTGCTGGGTACTGTAGAAAGTATTTATATGACACAACCCTGGCCCTGCAACTTTAGGTCATGATATTGGGTGAGTTGGTACAGTGGGTATTAGCATTCCCAGAAGCCATTCTTCCGCTGAAGGATTAATTTTACTGTCTCAGAATTGACTGTGAATCCCACAAATAAATCCCACTTGTCCAAACCAAAGGTGTCCCCAGTTTAACTCCTCCTTGCCTTGCAGGATTGCCTGAGGCCACTCCCACACCACCCTACAATGAAGGGAAGTCAAAAGTCAAAATAAAAATATATGTTAAAATATTTTACTTTCGTAAGTTTTAAAAACATGTGGCTGACTGAGCACACTCTGAGGACCTTGAAGGGGAGGCACTGAAGCTTTCATATTTGCCTGTGAGGGTAAAGGGAGGGAGAGGTGTTTTCTTCTTGGTGTGGTTGCTAACAACAAGGAGAAGATTTTGAAGCGTAAGCTGGATGGGTCCTACTGGAGCAGTGTGTGAGGGGAGTGTTAAAACTTTTTGGCACATGAATAACTGCTAGCCCTTAGTTTTAATGCCAGTGTAAGTTTTAGCTCTACTTGAACTAGTTGTTTCATTGAGAATAATTTGGTGGTGGTAGTTGGTGGAAGTGATTTTGGGAGATGATGAAAATGGGGATTCATGGAAGCAACTACTCTAGAGGTCCTATATCTTTTAAGTTCCACTAAATTTTAAGCAGGTCTAGATGGCAGATATTATTAATCAGTATAAATAAATATCTGCATATATCTAAGTAGGTATAGTAAGTACTGAATAATTATTTGTTGCTTTAATATTGAATTATTTATTTTTAAATTTTTGTCAAAAGAGCAATATAGATAACTAATAAACTCACATTCTCAAAAGTACAATATATCTTTTGATGACATCTTATTTCACCAGTGGGAAATATTTGTCATTTGTTATCTAATATTTATTGGCATAATTCCCTTTAAAATGTAACAATGTGGTATGAAATATTAATATGATATGAAATATTAAAGCAGATTCTTTTCTCTCCCATATATATATATATATATATATATATATAACTATCTTTTTATTAGGGAAACTTGACTTACATATATAATTTTTTTTTTTTGGATGATAAGCAACATTTGGAATTTCAGTGCCCTTGGAGGGAGCTAAGGCCATTCAAAGTAGAACCATCTGTGTCAAAGAAACGTTTAACATATTTTTATAATAATATGATTTTATCTAAGAAAATTCATCAGTCATTGGTACATACCTGCCTGGTAGTTATTTTTAAATTCCCACAGACATTAAATATTTTGGCATAGATTTATTAACAAAGCCCAAAGCAATGGCATAAAAAGGAATCAAATATATTTCTAACAGTCAATCACCAGGGGCTTATTTGATTCATAGAGGTTCAGTGTTGGTTAGGTTGTAAGAAAAGGAGAGATATGTCCTCTCAAGAAGTTTGTAGTCCAGCCTAATGTTTCTCAAGTGGGGTCACTACCCACTGGGTAGTGTGAATTCAACTTAGTAGGTCAGCATCAGAATAAAAATTACATAACAGAAAATACCAGGACACCTTTTAGGTAATAATAGCCAATGTCATTTTGTATGATATACGTGACTATGTAAAATACTTTGCATATTGAGCTTGCTGTGAAAAAAGTTTGGAAAATATTCATTTCTAGGTGGAAAAACAATACAAATGCACCAGAAACAATTGACCACTCAGAATTGTCTTAGACTCCAGAAGACCAAAATCAAGGTATGGCACCGGTTCCTTCTGAGGACTGTCAGGGAGAAATTGTTCCATGCCTCTTGCCTAGATTTTGGTGGTGGCTGATAATCTGTGGTGTTCTTTGGTTTGTAGCTGTATCACTTCAGTCTCTGCCTTTACCTTCACACAACATTCTCCATGTGCTCATGTCTGTCTCTGTGCCTGAATTTCCTCTTTTTATAAAGATACCAGTCATATTGGATTAGGGCCCACCCTAATGACCTCATTTTAACTTGATTACCTCTGCGAAGGTAAGGTAAGGTCACATTCTGAGGTATTTAGGGTTAGGGGTTCAATGTATCTTTTTTCTGAGACACAATTCAACCCATTATCATCATAATGGCCACCATTTAAAATATGTATTTGCTAGTCCTTGTACTAAGTGCCTAAGTACTAATCTTTGTAACCACTCTGACAAGTATATTTATTATGTCAACTTTATAGAATAATAGAGGTTCAGAGAGATTCACTGTTACAATTTGGGTCTGTTTTGCTTCAGTGTTCTTTAGTGTTCTTTCCACTCTGCTTGTTGATTCCTGGGAGGTTAGAGCTGGCAGGGATGTTAGAGACCATCTGGTACAATCCCCTCTTTTCACGTGTTGTGGGCCAAAAGATAAAAATGGTACTATTTGTAAAAATCTGGTGTGTTTTCTACATCGCAGAGAAGCAATGAAATTCATCTATGGAGAATGACCATCTTTTTACTTCAGGGAACTCTGGAATGGTTCACAAATATTCTTTTTTATCCAACATCCCCCCCAAAGTGAGGAAATTTGGGAGCACATGGGTTATATACAGAGGGCAAAGCTAAAGTACACAGATGCTAAATCTCTTGCCCCCGGTTCCCGGCTTATATAATGTAGTATTTATGTGATATGAAATGAAATCCAAGAGCAATATTATTGTGTGTGTGAGAGAGAGAAAATGAGAAGGAGGAAGAGGAGGAGGAGGAAAGGAGAAAGAGAATGATTCCAGGCTGCCTGGAATCAAGCTTCTGTCAAAAAGACACGTTAGCTCAACAAGCTAAGCATTTTTTTGACTCTTTTCCAAAAATAAGTATGAAATATATTTTTATTGTTAAACTTTTATTACTATACAAATATTTTTTCTCCTTGATTAATATGAAGAACAGAGAATTGGTAGTTTTTTGCATAAAATATAATTTTGCATCTGAGAAATTTTGCTACTGTATGATACATTATTTTGATCATGAATACCTATTTTCCATTGCCAATTAAAAAGGGAAATGAAGAAGAGTGATGATCTGATAGTGAACCATTGTGATTGTAGGCAGAGGCTGGTCCTACAAACAAATGTAGCTTTGCATTTATTAGCATTTATTAGCAGTTTGACTTGGGCACATTACTTAACTCCCTTGAATTTTTCTTTTATTGACTGAGACCTTTGAGATTATCAATACAATCTGCTGAGAGAGATATGGATTAGATTAAGTAAGATAATACATATGATAGTGGCTAGCCGTAGTGCCCAGAGCAAGGCTAACTTACTTAATGTGTACATTTCTTTATCAGTTTGGTTTGGCTTTAAACTTCTCTACTTTTCAGTGACTGCTGCTTGTCCATTCATTTAGTGAATTTCTGCTGAGCTCCTCTTTCAGGCAGGGTACTAGTTTTGGCACTGAGTATTCAGTGGAGACAAGAGACAGTCAAGTTCTTAGTTCTCTTAAAATGTACATTCCAGTAGGGAAAACAGACAATAATCGACTGGATAAATAAACAAAAAACTCATGGTGCTAAACAATCTGTAGAAGATTAAATGAAGGGAATGTGATAAAAGTTTTTGGGTATTCTCTTCATTTTAGGTTTGTCAGGGTATCTTTAAGGAGAGATCTTTAAGCAAAGATTCGAGTGACAAGAAGGAGCTACTGATGTACAGAGTTGAGGTATGAGCAGAGGAAGGAGTTGACAAAGGCTCGAGGATGGGAATGATCTGTGATGATCAGAGTGAAGAGCAGAGAACTGGTAGTTGAGGAGCAGAAGGAAGGCCAGTGGGGCTGGAGCATCATGGGAGAGGAGAGTGATGGGTGGTGGTAAAGATGTGGATTCAGGATATGTTTGTAGATTAACTGGGTGTGGAGAAAACAGAAACCAAGGATAACTCCTAGATTTTTGATTTGAGCAAACACATAGAAGTTGGTATTATTCACTGAGATATGGGCAATCCAGGGGAGAAGAGGTTCTATGGAAATGTCAAACATTGTGCAATATTTGGGATCCTTATTTGACATCCAAGTAGAACTCTTAGAAGGAGACCTATATTCCACAGGGGAGGACATGGATGTAGATTTGGGACTTATTAACATTTTGATGGTATTAAAGTCCATGGTGCTCTGCTAAGAGACAATAAACTATCCCAGGACAACCTCTTCTCTCAGAGCTGAGGCCAGGTAGCCTCCTTGGATACCCCTTCTTTCCCCACTTCCTACTCCATTGCTAAATAGGGACTCTCAGTCGATGATGGCATAAACTTAGAGGGAGGGAAGATTGTGTGTGGTCCTGGTCCTGACTCTCTTCCCTAATAGAATTTCCATTTCTGTTTTTTGCCTTGGGTTCATGTGAAACTTACATTGAAATACTCAATTAATTACTTTCTAGGTGTACACAAATGTATAATATGTTATTTATCTTTCACAATGGAATAATAAAAAGAAAATTTATCCCTTCATCAAGAATTATGGCTAGTGCTCAGTTATCAATATTGACCTCACTGCAGAACTAAATTTAATTATCTGGGCACATATTTACCTTTGATTTGCATACAGCACTCCAAGTGATGCCAAAAGCAATGTTATATGTCAATTTAAGACAAATTAGAGCCATAAAATCTAACCTGCTGTTACAATTTTTGTATTTATGATTTAGGCTCTATTTCACATGTTTTATATCTAGTTTTATAGCAACACACTCATCACCGGCACCTCTGGGCACAAGTACAAAGCACCACTTACAAAAACAACAGATTGGTAAAAATCAGGCTCCAAGGCTAACCCCCACCACCCTTTCTCAGGCACAAACTCTAGTCAATAGATGAATCTCCTTCTGTGAGCCCTGAAGGCTTACATACTTGGACTTTTAATGAACCAAGTCAGAAAGGAAATGTTTGATTCAGGGACCTTGTACTCCTGAACTTTTTTCTGTTCAGTTAGGGTCCCTTGGAAATTTATCTAATCTTAATAAACAATTTAAGTTGTATAAAAAGAAATTAGTCAATTTGCTACCATGTGGTAAATATATGAGTAGCTGAGTTAAAAATCCCTTGCCATATGCCAATGCTGTTCCATTCCAAGCACTTTATATACATTAATTCATTTAATTTTCATGATATTACTGTGAAATAGGTCATATTATGAACATTATTTTACAGATGATGAAACTGAGGCACAGATATCTCACAGCAAATGAGTTGTAGGTTGGGTGCCACAGAAGCCGACTCTGGCATGGAGATTTGTATGAAGGAGGTTTATCCAGGCATGCTCACAGAATCAACACCCAGGAGGCAGAGAAGCAAGCATGATTAGGAAGAAGGAAAAGTTGAGGTTTGATGCAATCTCAACAAAGGCTCCAGTCAATTTCATGAGGAGTTCTGGAGCAAGGAGAGCCCTACATCTTTTTCCGGAATTGGGAGAGGGCAGTGCCCTTTATATTATGCAAGTTGTGCCTGGAAAGAGATTATGACTTTGGATGAGGCACCTGTTCTCAATAGAGGACTATTCCTGGAGACTGGTCTGCTAGCGCCTCTCCCAGCAGCTGGGGGAATTGAATAAATTTCTTAGTTCTGAAGAGGGATCTGGGTGGCATGTCACAGAATCCACAGAATGTAAGTGGAGTTGGGATTCAGTGATGCAATGTCTGGCTTTAGTTCTTAACTGCTGCTATACTGCACTGTAGTATGTAAATGATAATAAGCAGTGCCAATATGCTAGGTTGGGTGGTTGGAAATACTCCATGGAGGACATTGAAAATAGGATCAAACTAAATGTTTTTATGTAGTCTATTTTTCACTTAGAAAACTTCTAAGACAGGGGTGCATGGGTGGCTCAGTGGGTTAAAGCCTCTGTCTTCAGCTCAGGTCATGGTCCCAGGGTTCTGGGATTGAGCCCTACATCGGGCTCTCTGCTCAGTGGGGAGCCTGCTTCCCTCTCTCTCTGCCTGCCTCTTTGCCTACTTGTGATCTCTGTCTGTCAAATAAATAAAATCTTAAAAAAATAAAAAAGAAAACTCCTAAGACAGTAAGCTCAAATATTAAGCATTAGTTTAGTTTCTTTGGGATGTATGCAACAGAAATTGACTCAGGCTAGCTTAAACAACAACAACAACAACAACAACAACAACAACAACAAAGGAAAGATAAAGGGGTGTCTCCTGGAGTCAAAGGATCTAAAACACAGGTCTTGGAAAGAGCAGGCATGTAGCTGGACCTCAGGCATCTGGAACAAGGGATTTGAAGGCTTTTCTAACCTTGCCTCTGTATTTCACCCCATGTAGTTTCATCTTATATAATGGAAACCATGAAATAGCTAAACACCAAAGAGATACTGTATCAATTGTTTTATTCTCCCAAGTCCTGGAGAAGGGACCCATTGGCTCAGTTTGCTCAGTAGGTAGCTGCTCCTGAAGTCAGTTGTTGTGGTGACTTTATAAGATAGCAGTTCTGGATTCTATTGTGCTGTTGGGGGAGACAGTTTCTAAGAGAGGGCCACTGAGTAGATGACCTCAATACCGTAAGGGCGTTCAGCATCATGTGTATGAAACATTCATTGATCATGAAGAAGGCAAAAGATCAATGTGATTTGCACTGTGATGATTTGCTGGGTGGCTGTCCCAACGACTGGTTCTCTCTATATATTAGAGAACTATTATGCAGAAGATTGTGTTCTCCACCTTCTCCTATGATAGACAAGAAGAAATAAATGTCTACTGAAGCCTTTGAGGTTTAATGTGGTCAGAAGCTAGCACTACAGATGAGGGTTGTTAAAGTATCAGGTGGAGTCATGAAGAGTCTTTGAAATCTCCACATGATGGACTGGTATTCTTGCTTATTTTTAAGAAGTGTTTAGTGAGGCAGAAGGTTAAGAGTTTGTTCTCTAGGACAATTGGTCATTTAACTGATGCACAGTGTGACAGGGGAAATAGAACATTTTTTGACTTCTTAGTATCTGCTAGAAGCTTTATATACATATGAAATAATTTTCTTCACATCTGACTAGTTTGATACAACTCAGAATAAAATTCGTTAAGCACTAACCCAATGTTCAGCAGCCATTTCTGAATTTCTGTCATCTTTCTCAGCTTCTCCATTTATTTGTGGGATTTGGCCCAATTTTCATGAATGCCTGTGTATTTGGAGATATCCCCGATGTGTTCAAACTGAAGTTCTCTAGGTCCCATTTAGTGTTTTGGTTTTCCTGATTGTTGAATTTAACTCCTTCTGGTGAAATGTGAACATTTAAGTGACTGATGCTTTCAAGCGCTTTGAAACCATTTCCCATTTCCCATTGTCTGCCTTGTCCTGATGCACAAACTCTGTGCCAGGGGCTGAGAAGCCTGGCCTTTAGCATAAACCAGAGTTAATGTGTTGGGCTGTTATGTGGTTCATTGTTCTTGTTCATTTATTTGGTATCTAGTTTCAGCCTTCCCAAAACAGAGTGCATTTCAGTCTGTCCCATTAGGTGCCTCTGTCCATCCACACTTCTGGTTTCCCCATCACTGTGCTCCTCCTCTGTCCGTCAGTCACCACTCTTCTACAGACATCTGTGGGCGCATTTGACTCACTAGAGAACTTTCCCTTTTCCTGGTTTTTACGACAGAGGAAACAGGTTCAGAAGAAGTAAGGAAATTGCTAGATAGCTAGGAAGTGATAGAACAAGCATATGATCCTAAATATGTCAGTCCAAAGACTTATTTGTCACTGTAAGAACAATATATTCTCAAAATTTTTGAGAAATACCAGTGTTCCTGAAAACATGCATTTGAAAAACATCTGCATACTTTATAAAAAGAATGGAAAAATCATCTATTTGTCCTGTCAACAGAAACAAGGATAGTAGCCACCTTGATTTATCTTCTTCCTCTCCCTTTTAGTGTCATGGATTTTTATTTGTTTCACAGAGTTACATCCTAGCTTTTCCTGTTTTCCCAGATAAGAGAGGGATTAGCTGTGGACTGTTATCCCTGACAGTTTTGTCTGGTCAGTCGGGTCTCCTGATGTTCTCTGAAATTTAAGGCAATTGCAGAAAACTGACAGCCAGGAGGACTACATGAGTACGTTTTCTACAGGTTTATTACAAATGTGTATTGCAGCTGTTCTTAAATGTTCTGTACATCATAATTGCCTGTGAAGCTTTAAAAAACATATATGCCCTAGCTTAACCTAGAACCTATGGAATCAGAGTCTCAGGGATCATACTAGAACATAGATATTTTACAAAAGCTTTCTTGATGATTTTTTTAAAATTCATATATGATGTATTATTTGCTTCAGGAGTACAGGTCTATGAATCATCAGTCTTACACAATTCATAGTTTCTTGATGATTCTTAAAAGTATTTGTTATCCTTTAGAACCATTTGTATATTTTCTTTAACAGCTGCTTTTTTCCCCAGGAGGTACTTGGCGAGACATTGGCAAATTGAAGCTGGTTAAATGTGATGTTAGGACTGTTGTCAGGCATGGATAAGTTGTCATAGACAGGGGTACTGCTTCTCTCATCTTCTCTCTATTCCTTGTTCCTGGCACTTTCATATTTTACAAAGTTGTCAGATATTTCCTTTAGCTACAGTCCCCTTCTGTGGAAGGGTCTGTTTTATAGAACTTGGGCATCAAGAGAAGTGTCAAAAGAGAAAACAGAAATAGCTGCTGTATTTCTAGAAATCAGTAATTATTTTTCTGGTCCTTTAGCGTGTGTGCACAAATTAACAACTCAATCCTGGTGAGACGGCAGAATTAGTACAAAGTGAAGGCACAGCAGCAAATGAAAATAAGCCAGGTTACAGCACATAACTGAACTTTGGGTTATATGCATCTGTGTGCATTTGTGTATACCTTTGAAAGCTTCCTGTGGACACGGATGCAAAAAAAGCTACACTTGAGAATGCCTGAGGTAAACACTGTGCCTGTTGGAGAGGAAGAAGAAGCAAGACAACACAGAACCTTGACACTTATATTAGAATTTGAGCATATTTTTAAGAGCACTGGGGAAAATAGAAGGGATTTAGCCATGAAATAGCAAGAAAGATCTTTTTGCTTCTCTGAAGAAAATGTGTTGGACAATGACCTAAGTTGAAGGAAGGGGCCAGTAAGGAAGCTAATGCAATGGCTTTGGGCTAGGGTGGAGACAGTTGAGATGGAAATACAAGGACAGAGCAGAGAAACATTTAACAAATAAGATCTGTAAGAATCATTGATTCACTGAATGTAGGGGTTGAAGAAGAGAAGGGAGGGTGGAGTTTAGGATAATACCTAGGTTTCTGGCTTGAGAGACTGGAAGGTTATTCTCTAATTTAGGGAAGCCAGGAGGAAGAGTAGATTTGAGGTGGAGAGAAGAACTCCATCAGTTCAGGACATGCTGAGTTTCAGGAATCTGTGGGATAAGTAGGCAGACATCAAGTCGACACTGGGAGACATGGGAGACATGCTCTGGAGAAAGGTTAGGATGAAGATGGCAATTTGGGAGTTAGTGCCAGGAGGAGTTGCATTTTCCTAGAGTGTGTAGACAGAAAGAGAAGAGGATTTGTGACAGAGCCTTGGCAGTTAACATTTAAGTTGAAGGTAAAAGGGGTGCCTGGGTGGCTCAGTCATTAAGTGTCTGCCTTTGGCTCAGGTCATGATCCCAGGGTCTTAGGATTGAGCCCCACATTGAACCCCTCATCCAGCCCTGCACTGAGCTCTGCATTGGGCTACCTGCTCAGTGGGAGGTCTGCTTCTCCCTCTCCCACTCCCCCTGCTTATGCTCCCTCTCCAGCTGTGTCTCTCTCTGTCAAATAAATAAATAAATCTTTTTTTTTTTTTTTAAAGTTGAAGGTAGAAGAAGAGGATATTCTAAGGCAAAATTATCAGTGGTATCAAGAAAATCAGGGATCTGATATGTTGAGCGAAGGGAAGAGAATTTTCAAGACAGAGAATAGGAATTCATGTCAGTGGAGAGAAGACTTCCTGTGGTAGGCAGAACTCAGACTGGATTGTGAGGAGTAATTGGGAGGAAGAGGAGGAGAAGAAGAAAGAAGGGAGAAAGAGGGGAAGAAGGGAAGGGAGGGGAGGGGGAGAAAGCTAGTCAAAGATTGTGACGGGCCTCTCTGGATCTCAGTTTCTTCCTGTCATCAAGGGTGGAAGAAATGATTAGGATTTCTAATTATTATAACACTCTGTGATTAGTTGGGATTTAAGCCCCACTTAAGCAGGTATAAAATGATAGCGTAATTTTCAGGTCAGTGTGTATATCTTGCCAGAAGAAAAATTGTATCATCCTCAATCCAAGATTCATATCCTTATGTAAAGTAGATACTGGAATTTTTATGGTAAAGCTGAAGGTCTTGTGATTTACACGCTGAGTTTCACATATTGTTTCTCTGCATGCATCATATTAAACTTTACTATAACTGTCTTACATTTCTTTCATGAAATCACAAAAATTTCGTTAGTGGAAAAATCAAATCAGATATGCTTTGAGTCATCTTTGACTTTTCTGGAAGTGAATCTAGATTGGAGCTATAAAATCACTTTTGAATACAGTCCTAGTAGAAACCATTTGTGTTAACTTCTTAGAGATAATTATATCCCAGATTTAGTCTGGAGTTATTTAACTAGGGAGCTCATACTTCCAAAATGACATTTTTCCTCCTAACTGAATCATTTACTACTTTTTCTTCTTTTGGATAGTCAGACGTCATCTTATTTAAAAATTGTTTTGGTAACATCCCATTTTAACATTGATCTTTTTTGTTTGTATGAAATTGGAACAAACATCTCTAGGCCCTTCTGTGTGGTCTATGTTCTCTAATTTTCTAGTTAATCTCAGAAGTGACTGGCAAAAATTTGTGATTTATGTGATGTGGTTTGGGAGGAGCAATGAAGTGTTAAAGTATCATTTTCTTTGTGATTGACCTTGTCTGGTCAGAATGGAGAAAACCATTGTACATATCAGAGGTTCCCTGGTGGCTAAATCAATTTAATTAATCAATCTTAATTAAAAAAATACAATGTCCTCATCCAGACTATTGGGTTAGAAGACATTGACATTGACATCTAGTTGTTATTTTAATTGAGGAAATTTCCAAAGCTTTTTAACACTGAGATCTGATATGCTCACCTTCACCAAATACCTAAGTTCTATAGTTTTCCAATATTTTTTCACTGAGAAGACTAAAGAACAGAGTAATAAAAGGGGAGTTTGGTGATAACTATTTATACCAAGAGGCTCCTTTCAAGTTCCTTCTTGAACTTGAAGGGAAGTAGCAGGGGTGATGGGAAGAGTCACTTAGCTGGTGAACCTGAAGGCACTGATAGCATCAGAGTCAAGGACTACTCTAGGAGTCTCCATTCATTAGCAGCCTCGGCAATGTTTTAATAAACACCCAGGTAGAACTGTTTTCTGGTTGATCATCTGCAAATGGGGTCCAATAAAATGGGGGAAATTTCAAACTCACTAAATTACCAGGGAAAACAGACTTCCAGTTTGGAAGAACACTTTCCGTATTTTGGCCCGATGTGTGGAATCCACTATTCCAGGAGCCCATTACACATCGGTTTGTAATGGGCTCCTGGAATAGTGGATTCAGAGTTGGGATGTATGTAACAAACTGAAATAGGAATTGCCTTTAGAGAAGTCTTGAAGTAGGTTCTGAGCTATGATATATATATATATATATATATATATATATATATATATATATTTTTTTTTTTTTTTTAAACAAACAAACCAAAACAGAAATGTTGTTAGTTTGTGCTCCCAAAATAAGTGTGGCCAGAATTTACTGAAGGGTTTTTGCATTTTGTAACCTAGAATGCACTGTTCCTTTGCAGGTAACTTTTGTAGGAAAAAATTTCAGGGGGTACCCTAGCCTACCGGGGGATCAAAAGATTCAGTCAGCTTTTGCAGGCCAGCTTGGAATGGGGGTCACCAGCATGCTTTACTGACAGGGGAGGGTGGCCTGAAGCTGGTCCAGGAGGGTAGACAGGTGAAGCCCTTGGTTCGACTACGAGGGCTGTGGTCACAGCTAACAGGACCTGAGGCTTTCTGGAATAAATCAGCTGTGATTCCCCCATGACCTCTGTCTACTCTCGGGTTTCCAGAGTTCCTTGGAATGCAGTTACACAAATAAAGCACTTTGAGTTAAAGACAAAAAAATACTTCCCTGCCCTTCCATCTTTCCACATTATCGTCCTTCCCCCTCTTACCATGTGTGGCTTCCCCTACCTCTCTGCTACTCTAGGGGAGAGATGAAGCCCAGATGACTTTTCCTTTGGAAATCTTACCCCAGAACCTTTCATTTTTGTTTCCTCTCCCTGCCAGCCCCATCCCATAATCTGGATTAGCTAATTTGAATTTTTAAATAGTTATCACACAGTATGATAATTGCTGGTTTATGTGGCTGCCCCCACTATCATTTGACTCCCTGAGAAAAAGTATGATCTGCCTGTGAATTTCCAGCACCTGCCCCAGTGCCCGCATCCAGGGGAGGGTCAGTCTTGGGAGGAGCAGAAGGAATGAAGGGAGAGTTGCGCAAGCTGTGTTTCATCCACATTTAATATGAGCGTGGTTTGTCCTTTTTCTGCTTCAAAAGAGACAATGGAGGTGGCCTCTGATCACCGCTCTATAAATACAGTGCCTTCATTTATGTCAGCTCCTATCCCTCTCAGTTTATGGTGGCTTGAAAAGCACCATGGTCCTTGAGTCAACCCATTTTTGTGATTCCCAATAAGGCTTCAGTATCCCAATACTACAGATACATTTTACTTTTACTAAAACACATCCATGACCTGTGTGGGATGAGGATGGAGGCCGGGCTATAGATTAAAATTGAGAAAAGAACCACAAGGTTGAAGGTGAAATAGACTGGCATGGGGTAGGTGGGGTGGTACTGGAGCTGGAATGAAGTCACCTCCTGTGAACACAGGCACTGAAACAGGAAGTGCTGCTTTCCTCTCCTACAACTTTCCCTACTTCTGACCCTGACCAATTCATCCAGAGGGTAAAAGGCAAACAGTCTTAAGGGAGCAATTTAAAGTCTCTGCCAGATAAGCAGTTTGCTAAGTGGGTTTGCCAGAGCAAATGCTGCTCTCTGATATTTGCACTGGATTAGTAATCACTACATGGCGTTGTGAAGATCTGGTTAAGTAGATTCAGGGAATTCAGACGGAGGAAATGTGTTTCATTTTGTCCCGGAGAGGCGATTAGATTCTCTCTGCCTGACCATGCCACGTGCATGCCATTAGTAACAGCGATATTACAGTGATGTTATAATTACCGTACTATTCAGTAAATATTTTATGACTGTGGTCAAGAAGCAATATACATTATAAGCTCATGAATCTAAAAAATGTAATAGCCCATCGATAGTGTGTATTTATGACTCATGTGTATTATTGCTAAAGATGAAAAATTCCTATTTCACAAACAAGTTGACATTTAACAAAGAAGTAGTTGTAAGTAATGCCAGGGAGGATTTTTTTTTTTTTTTTTTAATTAACTTTCAGATCAACTGGGAAAAACTGAATCTCAACGGGAAAGGTTTGCGGTGGTTTAGATGTGTGGCCACTGGGGGGAGCTGTTGGAGGGTGGTTCACCTTCTACAGCCAAGTTCCTGGAGATAATTGGTCTGAAATGAACAATACAAAGTTAAATTAGTTGTGGCTAGAAGAATTGACAGTGAACATAAAAATATGGAAGATTTTACTTACAAAAAATACTACAAATTTATCTCTGAAATCTTAAGATACCACTAATTTTTTATAGTCTACCTATTCTAAGCAGATATTTATTACCCATTTTATTCCTAATTTCAATCCTTTACTTTTTTCTTCTTTCCCTGACTCACTTCCTTTTCCATTTATTTCTTCTTTCCTTATTTATGTATCTGGATCCTGTGCTGGGAATTTAGAGTAAATAGGTATTTAAGGTCAGGAATCTAATCTAATAAGACAAGTTATTTGTTAAAGATAAGCATTGTAAGCAGAACAAAATTAAGTTTATATTTAGCAGTAGGCTAAGAAATTGGAGAGTAATGGACAGGAATTTGTTTGAGCAGTTTATTTCATGTGAAATAAATGGCAAACTTAAAAATACAAAGCAATTTGTTTCATAAATTCTATGTACATATTTGTTTGCAGATTTGCTATAGTGGAAAAGAATAGCATCTTTGGCATCAGCCAGATCTGAGCTTGATTCCTGGCTTTGCTACTTACTAGTTGAGTGACCTGGGTTAAATTAATTAACCTGTCTGAGCATCCAACTCCTATCTCCAACACTGTTTACTCTGCTGGTGGTTATGAGGATTCAGTAAGCTAACCCATATAAGGAACTCTGGGTATAGTAGGGATGTATATAAGGAACTCTGTGTCAGTGGTAATACAAACGAGATTTCGTCTTGTTTTTATGCTTATTCTAGGCAGATGGACTTTCATTAAAAAATGCATTAAAGAAGTTTAGGCCCTAAATGAATTTTGGGCGACACTGTACTACTGCAGTTAAGAGCAGTAGCTTTGGAGCAAGACCCAGCTGGGTTTGAGTCCCAGCTTTGTCACTTGCTAGCAGGGTGTCCTTGTGCACAGTTACACTCTCTCTGTACCTCAGATGTCTTAGGACACCTGAAGTTAGGGTTTTAACACTCTTTGCTAGAGTGTGGTATATGTGAAGGGATTGGGGAGTGGGGTTTCAGGTTGGTTCTTGTCTGTCCTATCTTGTTTGTTTGAATTGTGTTGAGCAAAGTCTTAGGGTTTCATTTTCAAAGGATCATCAACAAGGGACCTGAGGGCCACCGTTGAAGGAAGGTTCATATTGAGTTTTTCTTAGCATAAAGAGCTCTCAAGGGTTCACTTACAGGGTGGTGCACAGCCTGCTACTGGGCTGGGCTGGAAATTCATCATTGTTGAAAAGGAAGTGTCTATGCAGGTAGGTGCTAGCACTCTTAAAGTAGATTCCTCTCTTTTTCCCAAGACCCCTCCTGGCCTCACCACTGTCCTCCTTGGTAGTCTGTGCCCCCATTTCTCTTCTCCCTTACAACTCAAGCAACTGTCATCTACTTTAATTTGTTTCTTTTCCTCTTTACATTCCAGTCACTTGTTTATGGCATAAACTCTGGGCCCTGCTAACTTCAGGTCTTATCACTTTAGATTCCCAGATTGTTCTTTTTTCAGGAAAGTGGACTCTTAAAAATAAAATGCTTTGGTTTTAAGATTGCAGTCTCTTTTATGGATTTTAAAATTGATTTATAAACTAAAGACCGGAGTATCATTTCTTTCTCTTTGCACTCCTCCCAAGTGACCCTAATCCTCCTCAGGACTTGGGAGACCTCTGAGGGCAATATGGGACTGGGATGGAAGATCATCCAATCCAATAAGGAAAATCTCACATTTTATTTTGCAACATCTGTTTTAATCTAGAACACATTTTACTTTGATGTGATTAGTTCCACAGAGAAGGCCCCAAAATATTCTTGACTTAGTTTTTGTGTTTCAAGAGCACCTGAGTAAGAAATACTGATTCCTAACTTCAAAACTCCCTTGTGAGGACAAGCATGTGTTTTATCTTGATCTAGGTTTTGATTATATGTTGTTGTGACTATAGAATGAATGAAGTCATAGAATTAAGACAAGCACATCCCACTGTTTTCCTTGGCATAACTGCAAACATGATGCCCTTCAGGATAGGTGACCACTTGCCATTATTTTGCTTCCAACATTGTCAGTTCATTGGTAAACTTCTAAGGAAGAGAGGTCATCACATGGCTGACATAAAGTCTTTGTTATTTGCCTTCTACCAAATGGTGCAGGATAGCCTTTCAATTCTTTTAATTGAAATGAGATATTATAAATGAATTAAAAGGAAATACACCGTAGTCTAGTACAGGGGTTGGCAAACTGCAGCCTGTGATCCAAATCTGGCCCCTGGCCTGTTTTTAAGCCTGAGAACGAAGAATGTTTTTCATTTTTAAAGAGTTGCAAACAGAGCAAAACAAAACAAAGAAGATGTGACACATGCTCTGTAAAGCCTAAAATATTTATCAACTGGCCTTTTACTGAAGAGCTTACTGACCCATAGTATAGAACAAAACAAAATGACAAAATTTTCTGACATCTTCCTTATCCTTATAAACAAGTTGTTTAAACAATGACATATATTTTAAGCCACAAATCAAGTTGCTAAAGCTCTTTTCTCATTGACAGATTGAAGATGATAAATATCACCTAAAGAAACAATAGGCATCACAGTGTTTATTGCACAGTAGATACTGGAAAGACAAATGCTCTTTATTTCATTTTTGACTTTGTACCTCTGCAAGTTTGGAGAGGGCCTGGCACCTCGTAGTTATGAGAGAGGAAAAAAAAATCACAAAATGATTTTCCTGGGATGACAACAGAAGAAGGTTGTCAATAAGAAAGTAAGTCTTAATCTACTATTATGTTAAAAAGGCTTGAAATCTGAATTTTTTTTGTAGCAAACCAAAGGGAAGAGAGCATGTGTTGGACTTCAACAGCTTCTTTTCAAAGTTGAGGGGAAAAGATCTATAGCTCAGCAGGCGCATGATTATTCTTTTTCTTAAAATTTTTACTTTTTATTTATTTATTTGACACAGAGAGAGAGATCACAAGTAGGCAGAGAGGCAGACAGAGAGAAGGGGGGGAAGCAGGCTCCCTGCTGAGCAGACCGATGCGGGGCTCGATCCCAGGACGCTGAGATCATGACCTGAGCTGAAGGCAGAGGCTTAACCCACTGAGCCACCCAGGTGCCCCACGCATGATTATTCTTTAACAGAACAAAGCTCTTAGGGATGTATTAGGAGAGCCATACTTTAATCACTTATTTTTTAAAAACTTTATATTACATTTACATATATATATATATTTTTTAATGTAAGCTCTACACCCAGTGTGGAGCCCAACATGGGGCTTGAACTCATGACCCTGAAATCAAGACTTGAGCTGAGATCCAGAATCAGAGGCTTAATTGACTGAGCTACCCATGTGCCCTAAACTTATATTGTATTCATATTACATTTATATTGTTAACCTACATTTTATGGAAATTTTGAACATATATAAAAATAGAATCGTGTGGCCGGATTAGTTTCAACAGTTACTGACATATGCACAATGTCGTTTGGTGAAACTGCTTGCATTCCTCACCACTACCTCACACAGATTGTTTCAGATCAGTTCCTAGAGATTATATGATAAGTACTTTTTCCAGCATATATGGCCAATTATTTCTCTAAAGGACCCTTTTCAAAAAACATTATCACAGTGCAATTATCATACAAAAGACATTGACAGTAAGTCCTTAATATCAACAAATGTTGAGTAAATGCAAATTTTTAAAATTTTTTAAAATCGGGATCCATACATGAGCTACACAAAAGTCTTAGTTGCTAGGTACTGTAAATCTCTTTTAATATATAAACTTACTCCTCTTTTATTTTTATCTGTTGAGATTTAAGTACTGCTGGATCAATCTGCTATTTTGGTGAGAGACATTTGTGTCATGAGAGATGTTGGTCTGGAGTTTCCTTTTTCTGTAATATTTTTGCCTGGTGTTTGTATTGGCTTAACATGGCCTCATAACCTGAGTAGGTAGGGTATTCCCTCCTACTCTATTTTCCAGAGTTTTTGTGTAGAATTGATGTTATTTGTTTCTTATATATTTGATAGAAGTGAAAACATTGAGCCTGGTGTTTTCTTAGTGGAAGTTTCTAAATCACAAATCCAGTTTCTATAATAGATATAGGATTTTTGATGTTATTTTATTTTAAATGAGCTTTCACAGCTGATTTCTTTCAAGAAATTTGTCTGCTTTATTTAAGGTGTTGAGTTCACTGGCATAAAATATCCCTGTACTATCCTTTTAATTCCTCTAGGGTCTATTGTGGTATCTTCTCTTTCATTTCTGTATTAGTAATATGTGTCTTTTGTCTTTTTTTTCTTGGTCTGTCTTTCTAGAGGCTTATCATTCTTATTGATCTTTTCAAATAAGTTGATTATGGCATCATTGATTTTATTTATTATGTTTTTGTTTTTTATTTTATTGACTTACACTTTAGATTATTTTCTTTTGCTTGCTTTGAGTTCAATTTGCTCTTCTTATAAGAAGATGTAAGGTGGAAATTTAAATCATTGAGTTGGGGCTTTTTTCCCCCTAATATAAGCATTCAATGCTATACATTCATCTTGAAGTGTTGTCTTAACTGTATCCCCCAAATTTTCAAATGTTGTGCTTTTATTTTTGTTCAGTTCAAAATATGTTCCAATTCTCTTGTGATTTTTGTCTCTGACCCATGGGTTATTTAGAAGTGTGTTGTTAATTTCCAAATATTTAAGGATGTTCTGATATTTTTGTTACTGATTTCTGCATGAGTTTCTCATAGTCAGACAATATACTCTGCATGATTTCAATTCTTAGATTTTTTGGTTTGTTTTATGGCCTAGAATGTGGTCAAACCTGGCAAATGTTTATATGCATTTGAAAAAAATGTATATTTTGCCTTTGTACATTGAAGTGTTCTAGAAATGTCAGTTAAGTTAAGCTGTTTAATGTTGTTGTTCAGATCATTTATATCCATAATAATTTTCTATATATTAATTCTATCAATTACTGAGGGAGTGATGTTGGATTTTTAACTATAATTGCAGATTTGTCTGTTTCTCCTTTTAGGTATATCATTTGCTGCTTCACTTTTGGAACTCTGCTGTTGGGTGTGTCTGTATTTAGGATTGCTATGTCTTCTTGGTTAATTGACCCCGTTATCACACTGACAACATTTTTTGGTCTGACATGTACTTTGTCTCATAGAAACATAGCCACTCCAGTTTTCCTTTTATTAGTGTTCACATGGTATGTCATTTTCTATCATTTTGTCTTTAATTGATTATATTTGGATGCCTTATAGTTGGATTTTGCTTTTGTATTCAATCTGAAAAAAAAAAAAAATCTCTGCCTTTACTTGGATATTTGCATGGTTATATTTTTATGTAATTGTCAGGATGGTTGGGTTTAAATCTACCAAATTGTTAGTTGTTTCCTATTTATTTAATCTTTTTGTTGTTGTTGTTGTTGTTCCCTTTTCTTTGTTTTTTTTGGGTTAATTGAAAATTTTATATTATTCCATTTTATCTCCATTTTATAGTTAATTGTACCTCATTTTCTAATGCATTTAGGGATTTGTCATGCTCTGTTTTTGAGCAATATTATGTCATTTCGTTCATAGTTCAAAATCTTACAAAAGTATACTTTCTGTTCCTCCCTGCTATCCTTTGTACTACTTTATGACTTATTTGTTGAAGAAACTAGACATTTGTGCTGTGGAGTTTTCTATATCCTGAGTTTGCTTATTGCATGCCTAAGAAGTTAAAATTTCCTCTGTCTTCTGTATTTTTAAAATTAATTGGTTGTTCGAACTAGGGGCTTGGGTAGATCCAACCACAATTTTTATTACATATATTTCCATCAGGAGGCATATAAAATCTAATTATTCCTATTTTATTAGGTTAACAGCCATGAATTATTATTGCCTATTCATTATTTCATTAAAAGTATTTAAAATGGTGATGTCCTAATTCTATAATTTCTTTCTTTATTGGCTACAATATTTCTATAAAGACAAACGTTCCCTCATTACTTATTTGATTACCCTGCGGTACAGTGTATCCAAGAAGGCAGCTTACAGGTTTTATTCTTCCTGTCTTTTACCAGTATTCAGTATGAGTTTGTTCCTTAACTTTCTTGAAAGGTAAGTAATTAGTTTTTGTTTTTTTGAAAATCATTATGACTTAACATATTTTTAAAAACATCTCTGTTTGATCTGTATTTCTAGGTATGCTCAAATATTCAGGTTTTTTTTTTTCTGATATTATCTGGTTCAGATATTCAAATACCCAGATTTTTCAGATGTGATCCCAGTAATCTTTAAGATTTCTCACCTCATGAGCTTCCAGCCTCATCTTATTATTTTCTGTCACAGACTTGCAATCAATCATTTCTCCAAGAAATCTTGGTTTATTTTGGTGAATATTGAATGAGAGAACCAATGTGGCTTCCCAGAACATTTGAAGTAAAAATACCCAAAATTATGATTGCCAGTATGATTATTAAGATGAGTTTGATGGGGGGGTGCGGAGTCAAGATGTTGAAGTAGCAGGCTGAGACGACATCAGGTAGCAGGAGACTAGCTAGATAGCTTATCAAACCATTGCGAACTCCTACAAATCCAATAGGAGATTGAAGAGAAGAAGAGCAACCATTCTAGAAACAGAAAATTGACCACTTTCTGAAAGGTAGGACTGGCGGAGAAGTGAATCCAAAGTGATGGGAAGATAGACCGTGGGCTAAGGCCCAGCTCCTGGCAAGCAGCGGAACAATGGAGCACAAAAGTCTGCTTTAAAAGTCTGCTCCACTGAGGGACATCACTCCAGAGGATAAACTGGGGTGAAGCCCACACGGAGTCAGCGTGGCCCCAGGTCCTGCAGGGTCACAGAAGGATCAGGGGTGTCTGTGTCACAAAGCTCACAGGTATTAGAGTGGGGAAGCTGGCTACAGAGAGAGGGCCAAGGAGTGAGCTCTCAACTCGGGGTTACCTTGAACTGTAATCTGTGGTGTAGGCCACTGCTCTGTGAGTGGTGTCCCCACAAGATACAGGGAGACACCCCCTGGAAGAGCTCAGGGATCTGTGAGGTTCGGAGGCTCCAGGCGGAGCTGTGTGCCAGAGATAGAGACACTTGTTCACAGGCTGGGTGAGCTCTGAGCGTGGCTGGAGGCCAGGGAGATAGGAGTGATTGGGTGCTTTTCTCTAAGTGGGCCAGAGGCCAGGGAGATGAGAGTGATTGAGCGCTTTTCTCTGAGGGTGCACTGAGGAGTGGGGCTCCGAGCCCTCAGCTCCTCCAGCTGGAGATTGGGAGGCAGTCATTTTCATTCCCATCCTCCGGAACTCTATGGAGAGCATTCAGGGAAGAAAAGCTCCCGAAAGCAAACCCAAGCAGATCAACTGGCCTGGCCATTGGTAAGGGCGGTGTAATTCCACCCCAGGCAAAGACACTTGAGAATCACTACAACAGGCCCCTCCCACAGAAGATCAACAAGAAATCCAGCCAAGACCAAGTTCACTCACCAAGAACAATGGAATTCCAGAGGAGGAGAAAGCAAAGCATGGAATTCATGGCTTTCTCCCCATGATTCTTTAGTCTTATAGTTATTTAATTTAAAAAAAAATTTTTTCTGCTAAATTTTTTTTAACTTTTAACCTTTCTTCTTTTAACGTTTTTTAACTAGTTTATCTTAACAATACCTTGCATTTAAAAAAAAATCTTTTTTTTAAAAGATTTTATTTTTTCATTTGACAAACAGAGATCACAAGTAGGCAGAGAGGCAGGCAGAGAGAGGGAGGAGGAAGCAGGCATTCTGCAGAGCAGAGAACTGGATGCAGGGTTTGATCCCAGGACCCTGGGATCACGACCCGAGCCGAAAGCAGAGGCTTTAACCCACTGAGCCACCCAGGTACCCCAATAATAATCTTTTTTTAAAAATAATAATCTTTTTTGAAACTTCATTCTTATAGTCATATTTTATCCTTCATTGTATCTAACTTTAATTTTTGTATACACATAGGTATTTTCTTCTAAAAAACTTGGGATAAAAGAAGTTGTACCCCAAGTTTTTTAGAAGAAGATATTAGAGAAACCCTCTCTGGAGAGATAAAAGCCCTTTCTGGAGAAATAAAAGAACTAAAATCTAACCAAGTTGAAAAAAAAAAAAGCTATTAATGAGGTGCAATAAAAAATGGAGGCTCTTACTGCTAGAATAAGTGAGGCAGAAGAAAGAATTAGTGATATAGAAGACCAAATAACAGAGAACAAAGAAGCTGAACAAAAAAGAGATAAGCAAATACTGGACCATGAGGGGAGAATTCAAGAGATATGTGACACCATAAGATGAAACGACATTAGAATAATTGGGATTCCATAAGAAGAAGAAAAAGAGAGGGGAGCAGAAGGTATATTGGAGAGAATTATTGTAGAGAATTTCCCTAATATGGCAAAGGGAACAAGCATCAAAATCCAGAAGGTGCAGAGAATCCCCCTCAAAATCAGTAAGAATCAGTCCACACCCTGTCACCTAATAATAAAATTTACAAGTCTTAGCGACAAAGACAAAATCCTGAAAGCAGTCCGGGAAAAGAATTTTATAACAAAAACTGATAAAAATGTTAGATTGGCAGCGGACTTATCCACAGAGACCTGGCAGGCCAGAAAGAACTTGCATGATATATTCAGAACACTAAACGAGAAAAACATGAAGCCAAGCTTACTATATCCAGCTAGGCTATCACTCAAAATAGAAGGAGAGATAAAAAACTTCCAGGACAAACAAAAGCTGAAAGAATTTGCAAACACTAAACCAGCTTTACAGAAAATATTGAAAGGGGTCCTCTAAGCAAAGAGAGAGCCTAAAAGTAGTAGATCAGAAAGGAACAGAGACAATATACAGTAACAGTCACCTTAAATTCACTACAATGGCACTAAATTCAATCTCTCAATAGTTAGCCCGAATCTAAATGGGCTAAATGCCCCAATCAAAAGACACAGGGTATCAGAATAGATAAAAAAACACCCCAAACCCATCAATATGCTGCATACAAGAAACTCATTTTAGACACCTCCAGACTTAAAGTGAGGGAATGGAAAACAATTTACTATGCTAATGGACATCAGAAGAAAGTTGTGGTGGTAATCCTTATATCAGATCAATTAGGTTTTAAGCCAAAGACTATAATAAGAGATGAGGAAGGACACTATATCATACTCAAAGGGTCTGTCCAACAAGAAGCTCTAACAATTTTAAATATCTATGCCTCTAACATGGGAGCAGCCAATTATATAAACCAATTAATAACAAAATCAAAGAAACACATCGGCAATAATACAATAATAGTAGGGGACTTTAACACTCCCCTCACTGAAATGGACAGATTATCCAAGCAAAAGATCAGCAAGGAAATAAAGGCCTTAAATGACACACTGGACCAGATGGACATAACAGATATATTCAGAACATTCCATCCCAAAGCAACAGAATACACATTCTTCTCTAGTGCACACGGAACATTCTCCTGAATAGATCACATCCTGGGTCATAAATCTGGTCTCAATTGGTATCAAAAGATTGGGATCATTCCCTGCATATTTTCAGACCATAATGCTCTGAAGACAGAACTCAATCACAAGAGGAAATTGGAAAGAACCCAAATACATTGAGACTAAACAGCATCCTTCTAGAGAATGAATGGGTCAACCAGGAAATTAAAGAAGAATTGAAAAAATTCATGGAAACAAATGATAATGAAAACACAACAGTTCAAAATCTGTGGGACATAGCAAAGGCAGTTGTGAGAGGAAAATATATAGCAATACAAACCTTTCTCAAGAAACAAGAAAGGTCGCAGGTACACAACCTAACCCTACACCTAAAGGAGCTGGAGAAAGAACAAGAAAGAAAGCCTAAACCCAGCAGGAGAAGAGAAATCATAAAGATCAGAGCAGAAATCAATGAAATAGAAACCAAAAAAACAATAGAACAAATCAATGAAACTAGGAGCTGGTTCTTTGAAAGAATTAATGAGGTTGATAAGCCCCTGGCCAGACTTATCAAAAGGAAAAGAGAAAGGACCCAAATAAATAAAATCATGAATGAAAAAGGAGAGATCACAACCAACACCAAAGAAATACAAACAATTATAAGAACATACTATGAGCAACTCTACGCCAACGAATTTGACAATCTGGAAGAAATGGATACATTCCTAGAGACATATAAACTAATCACAACTGAACCAGGAAGAAATAGAAAACCTGAACAGACCCACAACCAGTAAGGCGATTGAAACAGTCATCAAAAATCTCCAAACAAACAAAAGTCCAGGGCCAGATGGCTTCCCGGGGGAATTCTACCAAATATTTAAAGAAGAACTAATTCCTATTCTCCTGAAACTGTTCTAAAAAATAGAAATGGAAGGAAAACTTCCAAACTCATTTTATGAGGCCAGCATCACCTTGATCCCCAAACTAGACAAGGGTCCCATCAAAAAAGAGAATTACAGACCAATATCCTTGATGAACACAGATGTGAAAATTCTCGCCAAAGTACTAACCAATAGGATCCAACAGTACATTAAAAGGATTATTCACCACGAGCAAGTGGGATTTATTCCAGGGCTGCAAAGTTGGTTCAACATCCATAAATCAATCAGTGTGATACAATACATTAATAAAAGAAAGAATAAGAACCATATGATACTCTCAATAGATGCTGAAAAATCACTTGACAAAGTACAGCATCCCTTTCTGATCAAAACTCTTCAAAGTGTATGGATAGAGGGCACATACCTCAATATCATCAAAGCCATCTATGAAAAACCCACCGTAAATATCGTTCTCAATGGAGAAAAACTGAGAGCTTTTCTGCTAAGGTCAGGAACACTGCAGGGATGTCCATTATCATCACTGCTATTCAACATAGTACTAGAAGTCCTAGCCTCAGCAATCAGACAACAAAAAGAAATGAAAGGCATCCAAATCGACAAAGAAGGAGTCAAACTATCACTCGTTGCAGATGATATGATACTATATGTGGAAAACCCAAAAGACTCCACTCCAAAACTGCTAGAACTTTACAGGAATTCAGTAAAGTGTCAGGATATAAAATCAATGCACAGAAATCAGTTGCATTTCTCTACACCAACAAGAAGGCAGAAGAGAAATTAAGGAGTCAATCCCATTTATAATTGTACCCCAAACTGTAAGATACCTAGGAATAAACCTAACCAGAGAGGCAAAGAATCTATACTCAGAAAACAATAAAGTACTCATGAAAGAAGTTGAGGAAGACACAAAGAAATGGAAAAATGTTCCATACTCCTGAATTGAAAGAACAAATATTCTGAAAATGTCTATGCTACCTAAAGCAATCTACACATTTAATGCAATTCCTATAGAAATCCCATCCATTTATTTCTAAGAAATGGAACAAATAATCCTAAAATTTATATGGAACCAGAAAGGACCTTGAATAGCCAAAGGAATATTGAAAAAGAAAGCCAAAGTTGGTGGCATCACAATTCCGGACTTCAAGCTCTATTACAAAGCTGTTATCATCAAGACAGTATGGTACTGGAACAAAAACAGACACATAGATCAATGGAACAGAATAGAGATCCCAGAAATAGACCCTCAAATCTATGGTCAACTAATATTAGACAAAGCAGGAAAGAATGTCCAATGGAAAAAAGACAGCCTCTTCAACAAGTGGTGTTGGGAAAATTGGACAGCCACATGCAGAAAAATGAAATTGGACCATTTCCTTACCCACACACAAAAATACTCAAAATGGATGAAGGACCTTAGTGTGAGAAAGGAATCCATCAAAATCCTTGAGGAGAGCACAGGCAGCATCCTCTTTGACTTCAGCCGCAGCAACTTCTTCCTAGGAACATCGCCAAATACAAGGGAAACAAAGGCAAAAATGAACTATTGGGATTTCATCAAGATCAAAAGCTTTTGCACAGCAAAGGAAACAGTTAACAAAACCAAAAGACACAGAATGGGAGAAGATGTTTGCAAACTACATATCAGATAAAGAGCTAGTATTTAAAATCTATAAAGAGCTTAGGAAACTCAACACCCAAAGAACAAGTAATCTAATCAAGAAATGGGCAGAGGACATGAACAGACATTTCTGTAAAGAAGACATCCAGATGGCCAACTGACACATGAAAAAATACTTGGTATCAGGGAAATACAAATCAAAACCACAATGAGATACCACCTCACACCAGTCAGAATGGCTAAAATTAACAAGTCAGGAAATGACAGATTCTGGTGAGGATGTGGAGAAAGGGGAACCCTCCTACACTGTTGGTGGGAATGCAAGTTGGTGCAATCACTCTGAAAAACAGCATGAAGATTCCTCAAATAGTTGAAAATAGAGATACCCTATGACCCAGCAATCACACTACTGGGTATTTACCCTAAAGATACAAATGTAGTGATCCGAAGGGGCACGTGCACCCAAATGTTTATAGCAGCAATGTCCACAATAGCCAAACTGTGGAAAGAACCTAGATGTCCATCAACAGATGAATGGATAAAGAAGATGTGGTATGTGTGTGTGTATATATATGTATATGTATGTATATATATATATAATGGAATACTATGCAGCCATCAAAAGAAATGAAATCCTGCCATTTGCGATGACATGGATGGAACTAGAGTGTATTATGCTTAGCGAAATAAGCCAATTGGAGAAAGACGACTATCATATGATCTCCCTGATATGAGGAAGTGGATATGCAATGTGGGGGGTTTGAGGGTAGGAAAAGAATAAATGAAACAAGATGGGATTGGGAGGGAGACAAAACACAAGAGACTCTTAATCTCACAAAACAAACTGAGGGTTGCTGGGGGGAGGGGGGTCGGGAGAGGGTGGTGGGGTTATGGACATTGGGGAAGGTGTGTGCTATGGTGAGTCCTGTGAAGTGTGTAAACCTGGCAATTCACAGACCTGTACCCCTGGGGCTAATAGTACATTATATGTTTATAAAAAAACAAAAGTTTTTTTAAAAAAAGGAACAAAAAAAAGATGAGTTTGATGTTAGCTGTGTATTTTTCACAGATGTCTGTAACAGGTTGAAGAAGTTACCTTCCATTCCTAGTTTATTGAATGTTTTTGTTTCTTGAAACAGTGTTGGATTTTGTCAAATGCTTTTTCTGCATCTATTGAGATGATCACAAGTTTTTGTCCTTTTTAAAAAAATTAATGTGTTTTTCTTTGATTAATTTTTGTACATTAAACTGACTTGGCAATGCAGGGTTAAACCCCACTTGTTTATCATGTATAATCTTATGTGTTGCTGGGTTCAGTTTACTACTACTTTGTTGAGATTTTTGCATTTATCTTTCTAAGATGTATTGATCTATTTTCTTTTTTGGAGGCCTTTTCTGCATTTTGGTATCAGGGCAATTCTGACTTCACAGAGTGAGTTAGGATGTGTTCCTCCTCTACCACAGTTTAGAAGAGTTTATGAATGTTCAGTGGTATTAACTCTTGAAAAGTTTGGTGAATTCAGTGCAAGTTATCTGGGCTTGGGCTTTTCTCTGTGAAAAACATTTGATTATTAAGTAGGTTTGTTTACTTGTCACAGTTCTATTTAGATATCTTGTATCTTCTTGATTCAGTTCTGATAATTTATGTCTTTCTAGAAATTCGTTCATTTCATCTAAGTTATCTAATTTGTGTAGAGTTGTTCAGAGTATTCTTTCAGAATTCTTTTATTTCTGTGTTGTGGGTAGGGACATCCCCTTCCTCATTCCTGATTTTAACAATTTAAATCTTCTTTTTTTTTTTTTTTTAAAGATTTTATTTATTTATTTGACAGACAGAGATCACAAGTAGGCAGAGAGGCAGAGAGAGAGAGAAGAGGAAGCAGGCTCCCTGTTGAGCAGAGAGCCCGATGCGGGACTCGATCCCGGGACCCCGAGATCATGACCTGAGCCGAAGGTAGCGGCCCAACCCACTGAGCCACCCAGGCGCCCCGACAATTTAAATCTTCTTATATATATTCTTGGCTAGTCTAGTTAAAAGTCTGTGAAGGTGCTGGCTGATTTGATTTCCGGTGAGTTTTCTTTTTCTGGCTTGCAGCATATTCACATGGCTGAGAGAGAGTCAGATGTTTCTTCCTAGTCTTCTGAGGTTACCAGGTCTATGAGACTAGGGTCCTACCCTTTTGACTTCACTTAAACTTTATCACCTCCTCTCAGGATCTATCTCTGGATACCATCCTGTTGGGGTTTCGGGCTTCAAAATATGAATTTTTGGAAGACATTCAGTTCATAACAAATCATGTATATGCATTTTACTTCTACTTCCTTCTTAGATAAAAGCTAGCACACTATACTCAGTTTTTTCCTACTGTTCATATAAGAGTGAGTTATTAATGAAGTGCTCACAAATGAAATCACTGATGATGTTGGGAAATCAGGGCAGGGCAGGGGCCAAAGCCAAAGTAAAGTATATCTTATAGGGGATAGCTTCAGCCTGATCCCACAGGAAAACTCTGGAAAATAAGTTATATATCACAGTGCCCCCATGTGAGATTAGAGAGCCTGAACTTTCATAATTTTCTTCTCTTCAGTTATTGGTAAATTCTTCTTTCTCCCCCTCACTGACCAAGGGATGTGTAAATTCGCAAGTATCTCCAACCCTGGATTGTGACCAAAGTGATTTCCAGTGGCTTGAGGGCAGTGTCCTGAAATATTGCCACTGGTGTTAGCTTTTGGAAGCAAAAGAATACCAAAGCAAGGTTTGGGGTTTAAGATTGAGAGGAGTGTTACACAAAGAGCCAGTATGGAGTATGGTATCTGGATGGTATCTTCAATATATGAGAGGAGCACTAGCATTGTCATTATAATGGCAAAATTAAGGCCATAGGTCATTTTAATCAGTAAATGTAATCAACTGCACAATAGATTCATCCCTCACCTTAGGTGCCAGGACAAGTGATTTGAATAGAAGTCGTGGTCCATGAGGCTGTTAATGAGATAAGGATCTATGAAATAGAATATAGCAGGCATCCATATAAATAAAGCAGGGCTTTCTGGGGCACCTGGCTGGCTCAGTTGATAGAGAATGTGACTCTTGATCTCAGGGCTGTGAGCTGAAGCTCCGCTCTGGGTGTGGAACCTACTTAAAAAACAAAACAACAAGAAAAAAAAGCAAAGCTTTCTGCCCAATAAGCCCATTTATTAACTTTTCCCCTAAATACATGATTTGCATAGTAAGAGACATTAAAAACAAGATTTAGAAGAAAATCTGCAACTTGGATCTACTGATAATGAAGAAAGAATGTTTTAATTTCCATCTTGTTTCTCTTTTTTTTTTTTTTTTTTTTAAATAAGGTTAGAATTTACCAGGTGATTGTTGGGACCTTGGAAAAGTTAGATTAGATTCTTCAGTGACTGAACTCACCCTGTAATTGGACTTAGACAAGGAAATGGTGAGCTCACTAGAGCTAAGTATAGATTTCCAGCTCTAAAATGATAGGCAAAAGTAATAAAAAATCTATCTCAACCTTTGTTTAGAAGGAAGGGAGTCAGTAGGCTAATTCTTTAGGAAATTCTTCTGGAGATATACTCCACAGACACTGTTCCTTATTTGAGAGAGTGCCATCAGCTGAGTTATCAAAAATTGGGCCAAAATAGAAAGAAAACATAGAAAAAAAATAGGAAGAGATAGGGTTTATAGCCTGAGGATTTTTCTAATATCTTAGTGATCTATGAAGGATAAAGTAGATACAGTCCCTGGTAATCATATTTATACTTGTTTTCCTTAAGAGAATCACTTAATAAAACATGAGTGAAATACTGTGATTAAAATTAAGATGGCCACAGGGATGGCTTCCAGTGGTGTGCCTGAAGGAGTGATTTGTATTGTTGCTTTGATGGACTGTAAGAAGAGTCAAGAAATCTCTATTCTTACACTTGTTTAGAAAGGGAATTATTGAGGGAGATCAATCACCTTTTTCTGAAATTGAATAGACAACTAATTGTGAAAAATGAAGATCCATGATAGGCATCAGAATTAGTTAAGCAAGCCCATATTATGGGTACATTTTAATGAAATAAACCCTTACAGTCTTATTCTGTCTTCTCTAATTAGTCAACTATTCACTCATATATTATACCTTCATTCAGTATTTTCTAAGCAACTTCCATCAGAGGGGAGATACTGATAAATGAGACCATCCAGCTACTCATCAATTCCTTCCCTTGTCTATTAGCAGTTTGGTTTTAAGAAATTTAGTTGTTCAGTTTTGCTATCTTCATTTGCTCTCAGGTGTTTGTATGTATGTTTTTCAGTGTTTACATTCAACCTTCATCCTTCTATCCATTAATTCCACTAAAATATATCAAACATAGGTGATACATTTGTACATAACAGTTAGAGGATGGAAATCACAACCGTTCCTGTGAAGCTACTGTCCTTACTATAAGTAAGGTAGCCATTAGTTATTGTTCTGTGATATGAGTGTCTTGAAGGGGACTCTGCATGCTGTGTGTGTGTATGTGCAGAGGGAGTGAGCTTACTTAGATCTGAGTGGGGCAGGAGTCATACTAGTCTACTGAGAACAGGTGACTTCTAAGGTGAAAATGGAGGATTTTGCCTTTATATTTAGGTACAAGATAAGTTGCTGTTATTACCTCCTGCTTTACATGAAAGTACCCCTAATAGCAAGTTTTGGGCAACATTTTTTATTGTGCTCTTACTTCCATTTCAATCTTTAGTTGTATACATGAAGGACTAGGAGTCATTCTGGGTTGGTAGCTTCTATCAGTGCAAATAAGACTATCCTCCTATGTCTCCTCTACCTCCTCCCTCAACCCCACAAATCAGTGCATTTAATGATGTACTTTTACTTTATTGGATGTCTTACAAGCCATTCTTCCTTATTGTGTACGAGAGTGATAAGAATACCTAAAATTATAATGCAGAAAATACACAAAATTATCATTATTTTCTATTTCATTACTGGAATCTTAGACCAAACTTTCCATGAAGTATTTCCAGAAAGATTTCCATAAAATGGGCACTGTGCAGGGTTTTTTTTGTCTGTTTGTCTCTGCTTTCTTCTTATCAGCCTCCTTCTGGGCACTCATAAATGTGTGAAAACCTGGGTGACCAGATCTGCTACTAATGCACCGGTGTACCTTTCTTCATATGAGCAAGTGGACTCCAGTTAGGATCAACATTTATTTAGGCCCAGTTAAAACCAATGACAGTGTCAATGGCCTTTGGATGCAGATATATCTTAATATAAAATGTCAAGATGGCTCTGATTTGAAGGAAACAGGAAAACAAACCACAGTGACTTTGCTTTAATGAAAATCAACCCATATGGCTTGTAGTGTCTGATGGTCACTCGAAGTGATTTATTAACTGGCTGTTCTCTGAATTGGCAAGGCTTTAGACAGAAAGACAATTTTTTTTTTAAAAAAGGCTTTATTTATTTATTTGACAGACAGAGATCACAATCAGGCAGAGAGGCAGGCAGAGAGAGAGGAAGGGAAGTAGGCTTCCTGCTAAGCAGAGTGCCTGATACGGGGCTCGATCCCAGGACCCTGAGATCATGACCTGAGCCAAAGGCAGAGGCTTAACCACTGAGCCACCCAGGCACCAAAAAGACAATTTTAAATTGTACTTTTTGGTCGTTTTATTTAATACTATATTTGAATGCTTGGGACAGTGTCTGCCTGTAGGAGCAGCTCAGTAAATATTTATTCTATGTGAATAAATATCCTATAGCTTTGCAGAGAAATTGGTTCAATATTAAGTCAGAAGTTTCTAGTTTGTTTTGCCTATAATCATTTATTATGCATCATATAGATGAATTTGTAATAATCCCGACTTCCTGAAATCCTCTGGGGGTAAATACTAAGACTTCTAATATCTAATAACTCACCATAGTCTTTGGCCTATCATATACCATTAAAAACAACCACCACCACAACAAAGACAGAACAGGCTCCAAATGGAGTCATTTTTGCTAAGCCTCACCGAGACTTAATACCTAATCTAACTGCAGTTTTAGCTTTGCCCAAGAATGAAATTTTACCCCAGCCTGGCATTTCCTAGTCAGCTCTAGTGAGTAGTCTGCAGAAGACACCCTGTGCCCTTCCTGAAACAATCTTTTTTCTTTTTCTAATAAGCTCCTTGTCCTACCTTTTTGATTTTGTACAGTTCCTCAGAGCTCCCTTCTGTTTGATGGATGGGATGCTGCCCAATTCAGGAATCACTGAGTAAAGCCTATTAGATCTTCAAATTTATTTAGTTGGATTTTGTTTTTAAATAATACCAATATGGAAAAAATACCAAAGACATGTGTTATTGATGGGGAACAGCAACAAATTGCATTTTTATATTGTAACACAACATCTCTCCTGTGCTTATTTTGATCCTGGCATCCATTCTAGACTGAGACAGAGACAGTGGTATTGTTCTCAGTGTGAGAAAACTGAGGTCAGAGGTTGAATGGGCTTACCGTAGGTTTCATGGCCTGCGGATGGGAGGATGGGGAGCAAGACCCAGGTCCTCTGGCTCTATCTCCAGTTCTGCCATCATAACCAAATGAGCGTGAGTTTCCTCCTTGGTGAGTTACAGATGGAGACTATACCAGATGGATTTGTCACACAAAGGATACTTTTTTTGTAGCTAATGAGATCATGGGGAATAACTCCATGGGGAATAGCCATGACTCCCCAAGCAGGAGTAAGCAGCTTCTTTTTATTTAGGATTTAGGATGAATATTTAGGAATGAGAACATTGCCATTGCATGTAAAGGTAGGCATAAGATTGTGGAGGTGTACTTAGAAAATTTGCCTGTAGAGCGCCTGGGTGGCTCAGTTAGTTAAGCATCTGCCTTCGGCTTAGGTCCTGATCCCAGAGTCCCACATCAGGCTCCCAGCTCCAGGGGAATCTGCTTTTCCACCTCTCCTCTCATGTTCTCTCTCAAATAAGTAAATAAATAAAATCTTAAAAAAAAAAAAAAGAGCCTATACCTGCATCCTATGTTATGTTAATGAAGCTTGTGATCCTCTCCCCACAGAGACTTTAACATTATAATGAAGCAGAGGTGAAAGCTAGGTAAGGGGAAGGGGCTATAGGCATACTCTGAGAATCCGTGTAAACTGGATGGGGTTTAGGGCTCATTATCTTGGGTAAGGCTTTTGGGGTTTTCCCTACCTTTGAAATAGCACTGAGAGTTTTACCATTGATTTATTGTTTTTGTTATGGTTAGGCTATTTCCTGGCCTAGAGCCCGATAGTTTTTGTATTCCCTTTGTTCCTTTAAAATCCTTAACTACTGAGGTTTTTGCATTTCTCTGTAATTTTGACACCTCTTAGGAAGTTCTGCAAGAAGCGTACTTTGATAAGTAGAGCCTGTAGGGTGTAGATGGAGGAAAACAGTTGGGAGCTTAAAATTAATGACTTTTCTTGTGTCAGAAAGCTAGATCTCCTCCTTCTTTTTGTAGGGATCCCTAACTCTCTGTGCTTATGCTGAGGCACTGTATTTTTTTCAATCCGAAAAGTAGGTTATTAAGGTTAGTAAAACACACACCTGAATTTATATGTTTTGTGGGAGTAATGTTGGGGGAAGATACTTATGTGATCACAAATTTAGTTAATACATTTTAAGTGCTAAGTTCTAATTTTGGCTGGAGGAGCCATTCCATAACCTCGAGCACTTGCCTTTTCAGAGTTCTATTTTCTCCACTTGTAAAATGGGAAGGGAGGAATCTCTGAGCCTTGATATACAGTGTGACTATATCACACCATCATTCTATTTTCCTTCTGTTTACCTTTCTTCCTAGTGGTGAAGGTCCAAAAACCATTTGTGTTTCAGGGATCAATGGAAATACTGAATTGGATTCACTTTTTCTTAATCCAGATAGAAATGGATGAATATTATAAGGTTAAATGAGAAAGACAGGAGGGAACCAGTTTGAAAGATGTGGAACTAAGACATTGAAAGAGATGGAGAGGATTTTTCATGAGGGGAAACTAAGTTATTATATCATGACCTATAATTATGACTCTGCTGTTATACATGTTAACTATCATTATTATTATTATTATTATTAACATGGGCTACAAGACCCTCCTTGAACCTCCAGCCTCATTTGATCTACTAAGGTGTTGAGCCTACCATACATAAACAGCAATACAGCAAAGATTTTATGCAGATCATTATTGGTCAATTAGACCATTGCTCAGCAAATAATTCACTCTCTTCTCTCCAGCTCCATGTGAGATGGATATACTCCCGTGCCTCTTGACTTTGACTGTGGCCATGTGACTTGCTTTCTCCAAAGGGATGTTAGCAGAGGCTGGTGCAGTTGGACCATATCCTGGAGCTTCTGCCATCACCATGAGAAGAACAAGTCCTGGGTATCCCACTGGACCCCCCAAAATTGAGAGCCACATGAATCAAACCCGGATAGAACCTGAGACCTGGAGCCAAGCCCAGGCAAGGCCAGGTGAGCTCAGAAGGGGATTTCCATTGAGTAAGAAGGAGACTAGGAGGGCATAGGTCTTTAAAAGAGTATCTCTTTCAAAGTCTTATTGACGTGAGAATAAAAGTCATTACCATGGTAATAGTTTAGTTATGATACATTTTATGAGTGGAGTTTATTTAACTCTCTGGGCTGTTTTATGACCAGAACTAGAATTCAGAGTGTTGCCTTGGACAACTTTTTTATTTTAAAAAGGAAAGGATTGTACGGAGGTGGCTGTCAGGGCACATAGCACTGGCTCTTAATCTAGTGACTTGATAAGAGTCATTGCATTACACATGGTACTCAGTGTTCCACAGCAAAGTGTGTCTGTTTCAAGAGCATCTTAGCATCTCGAGACAATCTTTGAGTTTAGTCTAGTTTTACATTCAGAGGCAATTCTGAATTGTGGAAAATACTTATCCTTATACAAAAATGAAGTTAGTAGGTTATAATTATGGGTAATTGGTGTGTTTAAGTGTTGCAAAACCTGTGGGTATAGATAGATAGGAATGGACCAGAATAACAATATTGATTTTGTGTTTTACTGTACCGGTATAATTCACTTTTATTAGGATTGTGTTTGGCACATGAGAGGACTAGGGTTTAGTTCTTTCCCAGTAGCTGTATAGGTTATTAGTGGTTGTAGGAAAGAATATTGCCTCTATATTCAAAAGGGCTTGTGCCTTGTGATTTTTCAAGCTTAAAGGTGAGCTGAAGATGCTTTTAATGATGTGAACACCTTTACTCATTTCCATATTGGTGGAAAATAAACCGATACATATATATGTATATGTACACATATACATATATGTGTGTGTGTGTGTATATATATATTTTTTTTTTGGAGAGAGAGAAAGCTTTGAACCATTCATTATGATTCAGGAAGAAATTTTTCTCACAGCTTGTTCCACAATTTTTTTTTTTTTTTTTTTTTTTTTAGACAGAGCCCAAGAGACCACAGGCACACACACTACTAGGGGGGAGGGGCAGAGGGGGAAAATCTTAAAGTAGACTCTGCTGAGCATGGAGCCCAACTTGGGGCTCAATCCCATGACCCATGAGATCATGACCTGAGGCGAAACCAAGAGTTGGACGCCTAACTGACTGAGCCACCCAGGTGCCCCTATTCAACAATTTTTTATAGATAATCTACCATGTGCCAATCACAGAGGATTACAGGAATAAGATGGTTATTATTTTAAATATCTGATGATATAAATGCAGAATAAAGCTAGAAGACAATTAGAGGACGGAATGATAACTCCTACAATAAGGATTCACTGGATACTCCTTTAGCACCCAGAATCATCCAGCCTGGTTTGGAGATAGGCAAGAAAACGTTCCTAAAGGAATTACTTTCTAGAGATGAAGGAGTAGGAGTTATGTTCGATGGAGGAAAGGGATTTGGGGAGAATTTTTTCAGGCAGAAAATCTTTGAAGAGGCCTTGGGTGAGCATGAGTCGCCGTCAGCTGGTATGAGCGTCATCGGCTGAATGGGTTGCTCTAAACCAGATAGGTAACCCAAACCCATGGTGAAAGCACTGTACGAAAATGAGAAATTCTTCTGCCTCGCATACAGAACTGCAGTTGTTGCTCTCCTGAAATGTCAGGATCTTCTGGTTAATTGAAACTAGAAGACTGTAAAGACAAGATACCACAGGCCTTGTTTCAAAGACAGCTACCTGAGACACTTAAGACATCTGAGTGAATGCAATGCTTTTGGATGAGTGAAAACCAAAGAAATCAGGATTTCCAGTTGGGAAAAATGAAAGCTGAGAGGACAGATGTGATCACAATTAGCCAAATAAAAAGAGAGGAAGTCAAAAGCCCTGCTGGTTCTTCTTGTACCTCCCAGTCACCATGTGACAAATTACTTCATCTCTGGAGCCTTCAGTTCTACATCTGTACAAAAAAGGTACCAGAGTAGTCAATGTTTGTGGCAGTGTTCAGCCTGGGGGCTTTTACTACTAATAACCGGCACCTCTTTATTGAAGGGCTGCCCTCAGGCTTCCAGAATCTACTTGCTTTGAATGCACAGAGTCAGAAATCGGTGGGAATTTAGTCGTCTCTCCCCCCAAAGGCAACACTTAGCACCAAATTGATAGCTGGGGATAAAAATACTTCAGATCTCTTGGCCCTGACTAGTGCCCCTCCCCACTTCCACCCTGGGTTGAGCCAACATCACCCTTTGTGGAATTTTACTTGATATTGGATCCTGTACCTCTTTCTCTGTGCAGTGCCACCTCCCACTCCACTCCTTGTTCTACCAGCCTGGTCCGATTTAGAAAGTAGCTTCGGGATTCTTTAGTATCTTTAATATATTGTTTATTTATATATAGTATGTAGATATTTGTGGCAGACTGGAAGAAAAATGTATCTTATGTCGAATATTGTTTAGAATCACTGAGTATTACATATAAACACACCCACTAATTACTTCATTAAGTATTCAGTAATTCAGTAACTGGTATTTTAAATGTTTGCATTCTGTAGATATCCTTGGTATAGTGTTATATAGCTGTCTAACAGTTTTAGTAATATTTAGGGAAATATGTTCAGGATTTTGGGTGAGCTGGGAACACATCCTTTATTTTTTCCACTCAAAATAGTGGAATAGGGTCTCCTACTATGTGGATATTCACTGTATCATACATTTCCAGGAATGAATAAGATTTAAATAAACCATCTTGCAAAAATACCCCGGTTGCAATGAGTTTGAACTAATTAACCCCTGGTAATCTGAAATTCTGTGAGGATGTTAGTAGTCACCAAATAAAATCACATTATTCAGAGTGTCTGGTTTTTCTTTGAAATAGATTCAATTGCAGTACAATTTATTTGTAAGCAGTGTATCAAATTGGGGTGACTGGTGGCTCAGTGGGTTAAGCCTCTGCCTTAGGCTCAGGTAATGATCTCGGCGTCCTGGGATCAAGCCGTGCATTGGGCTCTCTGCTCAGCAGGGATCCTCCCCAGGCCCCCCACCCCCCCACCCCTCAGCCTGTCTTTTTGGCTACCTGTGATCTCTGTCTGTCAAATAAATAAATAAACTCTTAAAAAAAAAAAGGAGTATATCAAGGTCCAAACAAGAGTTGCTAGTATGGTTATTATTAGGATTGGATTTTAAATAGACACCAAAATATATTATTTACTGATAAGCCTAAGTTTTTGTTAGGAACAACTCTAAGACTTCACTTTTTTGAAGTCAGAATTAATGATCATGGAGCATTGGTGGATGTGATTCTTATATTAGAGATGCTTGGGAGATAAGGCCTGAATTATTTTGAGGGATCTTCATACTTCTTTTGACTAGAACATAGAAGCCTCGGAGAATTTCTCCTTTTAGTAGCTGGGCATTTGTTTTGGGCACTTAGAGCTCTGACCTTGTAGTATTCTCTCCATTTCCCATTTCTCCAGATGCTGAATGGGAAGACCTCAAAATTCTACAGCCCCCTGGAAGGTATTGATGGTATCTGACAACCTAACTTGGTCTGGATTAACTGTCTTGTGTCACCTCAAGGGGATGGCTCCACATCTTCTCCATCTCTAAGTCTCTTTGCTTGATTCTGAACTCTGTCGGGGTTTGCTTCCAGATCTGTTGCTATATTGGTACAATCTACATTTCTAGATTCATTTTTTGGTCTATCAGTTTCCTGTAGAGCTTAGAAATTCATATTAATTTGCTGCATCAGCAAAGTTTTCAAAATGAATTTTTTTCTGCAGTTCTACCTAATTGCAGTTCTAAGATCTCTAGGCAGGATTCAGTGTGTTAAACCTCAAGAGGGATGGTTGCTAGTCATTCATTTACTCATTCATTTATTCAGTCAGCTACTTAACCCCCAACATTTATTTAACAATTATTTTGTGTTTGGTACTGGGGATAGACTCTGACTTCAAAGAACTGATAAGACTCAGGTAAGGTAATAATACTTATACCAGTTCATGTGTATTTTCAATTTTCCTAATACTATTTTGGACATTTATCTCCTAGGAGAGTACTTATTATGGGGTTAATTACAAGATACTCCAATTGTCTCTTGATTTTCAATTTTAAGCCTTTGCCTAATGAGTTTTAGAATGTTGAGGGACCTTAGTGCTTTTGTGACTCCAGAATTTATATTCTAGAGTGCTTTTGTGACTCCAGAATTTATATTCTAGAGTGCTTTTGTGACTCCAGAATTTATATTCTAGAGTCAAATCAACTTGTCATTGTATTTAAAATTAAGGCATTAATTGAAGACATCAGAGGGGAGCATCTCATATTTAGACTGCTTGTGAATGGCTCTATCTCAGGAATAGACTATCTCTTTAAATGGCTTTAAAAAAGAAAAACAGGTTAGAAAAAAGTTTATACTGCCTAGAGTTTATTTTTTCAGCTTAGGTTCCAATACAGTTATTTGTTTTAGGCTCCCTTGTTTTGGTAACTAAGATGAGAATTAAAAGAAGAATTAACACATTATCTAGAATCAATTTTAAATTGCAGGGCAGAAAAGGCCATTTTTTTCATTATCTCCTATAGTCAGAGTTAATTCCTTGATGTTTTAAAGGGAAGTCCAGAGTGAGGCAGGAAGCTCTTCTCTGAGACCTTATGCAGGGTCTGGCCTGTCAAAGAGGGGAGATAAAACTGAGCTCACTGGTGTCGACAAGATGTCAATAAGGTTCTAGTCCACCAATATTAACATAACATAGTTATTTGCTTCAGGAAACCTTTGTCTGGGAAAGATAACATCAATAAATAACCTGACTGTTTGCTTCAGGAAATTCCCACTGATCAGTTTATCAGAGCCAGCAGTCTGCTCACCTAGGCAAACAGTTTGCTTTCTCAAACAATAATTAACAATAATTCACTTTCAGACCCTCACCTCTGCATTCACTGATCCTAAACTATTGTGTCACAGACTTTGCTCAATCCCAGTCAGTCGCCTCCCAGCCCCACCAAAAGACAGGTCTCAAACCTCTTGAGCCCAGACCCTAAAGCCCCGTAAACACCCTGCCTTTGAGTTCCTCCTCCTAAGACACTGGTAAGCCTCTGTCAGGTTGGCATTTTCTCTTATGGCTCTGAACTTGAATCAACTTTGCTCTGGTGTGTTACCAGACTGTCTGTTGATGTTATGGGGAGTTCAGTAGAGGCCTTTGCCTATCCTTGCTGTGGAGTAGGCCGGAGGACCAGGGTCCCCTCAGATAAAGCTGGGAGCAGTGGCAGTAAGTGGCAGAGGATGGCCATGTCATTTACTTATTGATATCTGGTGGGTCATGGGCAGTAGAAGTCCAATGACAAAGATAGCAGAAGGGGAGAGTCAGAATAGGGGCCTTGACCCTGAGTGCACAGCTAGCAGGCAGCATCCTGAAGGTTGTTTAGAGGAAGGGTAAGGGTGGTAGCCAATTTTTGGTAATTAAGAAAGGACTTAGGTTTAAAGTTTGGGTGTACGAAAACAAGTGTGATCTCATTTTGTAGTCAATTGTAGGCCAATGAGGCCAGAGACATATTGGTTATATAAAATCATTGGGTTATGATTGGAGCATTTTCTTCCCTATATAAATTATGACTTACATTTCTTTCATTTAATGGGTTCTGTATGTATTTTGGAAATGCATAATGAAAATCTTCCAGCATGCAGTCATTCAGATGGCACAAGAAATCAAAGTACATATACAATATTTGAAAAAAAGACGATCTGTAAATTGCACTTAGGCATTTTTATTTGCTTAGTGGAAAATTAAATCCAATATGCACAAATTGACTATACCCTGCTTGCAATAAGCAGATTTTTTAAACACAGAAGCAGTAATAGGGAATATGGTAATAAAAAGTCCCAAAGTATCTCTTTCTGCATACTTATCAGTAAGTATTAAAAGCCAGAATCAAAACAAAACTTGAAATATTCACAGTTAAACTGTATTTTAAATTAAGCACGTCACAATTTTCACATCAGCATGAAGATTATTGGACCATTTGTTGCCAAACTCCATGCTCTGTGGTCTTTGAAGGTTAAAGCTCAAGTTTGCAGAAGGCTAGGGATTTATTTGAAGCCTTCAAGTCACCTTGTTTCCAAGGCATGCCCTTTTATTATTGATCATAGACATAGGTTGGATAAAGGACAAATTTTCATGATTTGGTAACAAGTGTTTAATTCAAAATGATAGATGGTTTTCTCGTCCCTGTTTTCTCTGTGGGTTAGTTCTGGGCTTGAGCAAGTTGATAGATAAATAAATCACATGCTCTGGGTTTCCAGTCATTTGTTGTAATAAATGAGTTAGGGGGAAAACTACAGTCAAAGGTAAGATGACTTATCTCATGTCACGGTGCTATAAATTACTAAGTACATGGGATCCAAAGTTCTCCTCCCAGCTGGGGACTTCCTCCGGTCTTACCCAGCCTCCCCAGATCTCTACCCTTCCTCTCTCCCAGCGGTCCTCCCCATCAGGCCTCCGTTTAACCACACACTATCTTCTTGCTTACACTTCAACGACAACAGACTGCAGGCTTTACTATTGTTTCTTTCTTTCTGGAGACCCTTTTTGATTTTGATTTCTTTCAGTCAACTATGTTTAACAATAATATCTTGGCTAAAGGAAGAAAAGAGAAATGTATTTCAGGACATAATTCTGGTCCTCTCTTTCATCTCAGCAGTTTAGAAGCCTGCTGCAAAAGTTCTCAGCAGGCCTGGTAGGGGAAACACTTCCTCTTGATTTCCCCTCCTCTCTGTTTCTCAGCTGTGGCAGCATTCCCGTTGGTTTTCTTGATATTATTGGTGCATTTCTTTCTTAGCCACAGAAAACCTTGGTAGAGTTAAATCCGTTTTTTAATTCCATGGGAGGACTTTTTTGGGAGATGAGAATCCTGGAGGGACAGGGATATTTCGGGGAGAAGGAGCTCACCATTGCAAACTTAGTAATGGTCTTGCTTTCTTCCTAATTTGCAGTCCCACTGGGGCAAAAGTAGTCTTCAGTCATACCTTCTGACAACATGTCACAGACTGCAGATGTCAGCAGGAAGTCAGGTAGCAGTTATCCTGCCATGGATACCGACAATACTGACATTGACTGATATCAATATAGATATTGATATTGAAGAATATTTGGATTAGAGGTATTTATTTGGGTATGCAAATAAAAACAATACTCTTGAAGCATAACTCAGGGCAATTCTTCTGGAAGTTGGGATATTTTTACTGAGTATTAGGAAACTCATGTTCCAAACTCCAAGAAACAATTATGAGTATTTACTGAAATAAGGAGATAGTGAAATGTGTGCTAAGAAAGTGAATATTATAAGAGATGATTGAAATCTGTTGGACAATACACTTATATGTTGAGGTTTATGGAATAAGTTTATGGAATTGAGTTTGGGTTCCTCCAAAAAATCTAGGGCAGGAGAAACGTAGAAGTTGTTATTTTGGGAAGTGATCCCAAGGAATCGGAGCATGGGACTCAGAAGAGCAGAACACAGAAGTAAGTAAAGCCAAACCAAGGGTGTGTGATTAAACTGGTTACTGTTGGGCACAACCTGAACTCTATTGGGAAGATTCTGTAGGAATCTCAAAAAAGGTGCCTCAGGATTATCTACTGAGACATGGAAGATGCAATCATTTACCTACCTGCTTCTGTTCCACATTGGGTGAGGGTTTCCCTGGATCAGTTATTCTCAAAGTATGGTCCTGGGAACAGCAGCATCAGTATCTCTTGGAAACCTGTTAGAAATGCAGGTTCTTTGGATCCACTCCAGACCTACTGCATCAGAATCTGGGCAGGGGTGGCGGGGACAAGATCAGTCCTTGGTTTTTCACATACCCTTCAGGTGACTCTAATGCATCTACTCCCTCTCCACCTTTAATATCCATCGGAATCACCTGGAAAGATTGTGCAACCACACATTGTTGATTCTACCCTGGAGTTTCTGATTCAGTAGGTCTGGGATAGGGCTGAAAAATTTGGGTTTCTAGGAAGTTCTCAAGTGATGCCGGGGCTATTGTCCAGGGACCACACTTTGAGAACCACTTCCCTAGAGGTGTTAACTCTCCTGTATTTTCAAATTGCACTTAGTGGCTCCCAGCAGGCATCCAACATAGCTATACCCTGGGCACAAGGAGTACTATCAGGTATTACCTGCCTATAGCTGCAGAAATGAACTTAGCAAAGTGAGGGCATAAAAGATACTCTTAATCTCACAAAACAAACTGAGGGTTGCTGGGGGGAGGGGGGTTGGGAGAAGGGGGTGGGATTATGGACATTGGGGAGGGTATGTGCTTTGGTGAGTGCTGTGAAGTGTGTAAACCTGGTGATTCACAGACCTGTACCCCTGGGGATAAAAATATATGTTTATAAAAAATAAAAAATGAAAAAAAAATGAAAAAAAAAAAAGATGTCTGGCTTTTGTTGTTGTTTGCTTAACTGAAAATTATTTGTGGTATATGAAGGAAGAAAATGGTATTTGCCCTAGCTATCCACTCTGGGGAGACTGACCTACTTTTTACGGTTTGCAAGAGTGACTTAATTTTTGTACCAGAGATACTGTTTCTTCCTTGGCATGTTATATTGTGTTCTAAATGGCCCTTCTGTACTGTGTAAGATTTGTACATCTGCATCTGTGCTAGAGAAGTGGTTTGTATAACCTGTTATATAATGGCAGGAGCTGCCATGGTATTCACAGGGCCATTTGCCATTCCTGCCCCACACTACGGACACTACAAAAATCCCTAAGGTGAGTGAGTCTAGGGCAAGACAATATCACAGACCTGGCTGCAGCTGAAACCTAACCCAACATTAGCAGTGTCAACGTGCTGAGAGTATTATTTGCTGCAAGTGATTCTCAAACTTTGCTGTGCAAAAACTATCATCTGGAGAACTTGCCAAAGAAGCAAATTCTCAGCTTGCCCCATTCCCTGAAAATTTCACTCAGTAGGTTTGTGTTCATGCTAAGAATCTCCTTTATTTTTTTTTTTTTATTTTTTTTTTTAATTTAAGAGAGCAAGTGAACAGAGGTGGGGAGGGGAGGGGCAGACAGAGAGTAGCTTAGTCTACTAAGTCACCCAGGAGTTCTCAAGAATCTACATCTTTAAGCAAAATTCCTAGGAATTATTGATGTGGGTGTTCTAAGAATCTTGGATAAATGCTATCTTAGAACTCCTGGCACTTGCTTTCGGAATAGTGTGGGACCTCTTAATGGAAGGCTCTGAATTTAGAACTAATTTGGGACATAACAATATAGTTTCTGGTGTTTACCTCAGGATTTAGAAGAGACCCTGATTTATATTTACGTAAAGGAACTCAGAAAACCAAAACAAAATGAACTTGTTATACTTAATATATAAAAAGTTTTATAAATCAATAAGGAAAAGATGAGTACCTTATGAGAAAAATGAGCAACGGATATGAACAAGTAATTTATATGAACAAAATAATTCATAAACTAAGAAATTTAAAGAGCCAACAAAAATATGAAACTCATTTAACTTTTCTAGAAACAAAGACTGAGAGTACTGAAATGCCATATTCTGTTTTTCCAAATTCACCAATATAAATGCTTGTCTACCCACTTAGAACAAAGAGGATGGGGAAAAAAAACATTGTTATGAGTATGAATGAATTGTCTTTCTTGAGAGCAATTTGGCATTGTGTAGCAAAAACCATGCAAAGGTATACCCTGTTCAACCAAGCAATTCTGCTTGTGGGAGTATATTATAAGGAAATATCAGAGATTCATAAACAGACCCATTTACATAAGTAAAATTGCATTGTTAAATATAATAGTGAAAAATTGGAAATACTCTAAAGGTCTAACAGTGTGAGGAAATGGTTAATAAATAATGACATATTCATAGGTTACTTTGGGAAATGTTTGTGATTTTTTTTAAAGATTTTATTTATTTATTTGACAGACAAATCACAAGTAGGCAGAGAGAGAAGGGGAAGCAGGCTCCCTGCTGAGCAGAGAGCCTGATGTGGGGCTCGATCCCAGGACCCTGGGATCATGACCTGAAACGAAGGCAGAGGTTCTAACCCACTGAGCCACCCAGGTGCCCATGTTCATGACCTTTTAAGTGGAAAAACAAACAAACAAACAAAAAACAGGTTACAATATAGTTTGTAGTATTATCCTAATTATAAAAATAGATCAAATATTGATAGTATTTGTCTCTGGGTGATATAAATTATTTGTGATTCGAATTTCTTTATTGGGCTCTTATGTATATTATTTTTTAAAAAATTATTTCTAATCTTTAAATCATTAAAAAAGATTTACAGTGGAAAAATTATATATTTTCAATTGTACACTCTTTCTAGCAACATTTCAGTAACATTTCTATTTGAATTGTTTTTCTTTTCTCTGTGAATACTCTCACTTGGTGAGATACATATTTTAATATATATATCCAGAATGTAACCATTTCCACAAGCTCCACTGTTGCCATCTTGGAAAACATTTTGTCTTCCTTCAACTGAATCACCTTGCTAGCCACCTTTGTGGTCCCTCTGATTTCACCTTTGCCTTCATTAGTTGGCTTTCAATGCAGCCACCAAAGTGATCCTGTTAAAACATGAGACAGGTAATGTTATTCTTCTGCTTGAATCCCTGCTCTATTTATTTTACTTGGAGTAAAAGACAATGTCCTTAGGATAGACTACAAGGCCCTACATGAATTGACCACTCTGCCCCACTCCCTTTGGACCCCACCTCCTGCTGCTCTTGTGTTCATTCTGATCAAGTCACCATAGCTCCTTTACTGGTTCTTCCACTGGCCTGGTATGTGGCCCCCTGCTGCCACAGCCTTTGTATTTGCTTTGTATCTGCCAGGAAAGCACTTGCTCTATGTACCTGTTAGGCTTACCAAGGAGCCTCAGCTGTCTACTGGTTTTAAAGTGGTAAGTCCTCTCCTTTGTGCTTTCTTTTCCTTTTACATGATTTATCTTTCTTATATTTTAGGGATTTTCTTCTCTCTCCCCACTCTGCTCCCTGAATGTAAAGTTCATGAGGCCCTGGATTTTATTACCTAGTAGAATGCCTGGCTCATTTCTTCTGACTTGACACCTAGGTAATAATAATAGTGATAATAATTTAAAATATGTATATATATAATCAGTAATATATAAACATATTTCATAATATAGTATAATATTATAATTGTTATAAAAATAAAAATTAAAAAATTATTATTACTTACCTCTTTTCCCCCCAAATACCCATCACTTCTTTTTGAGCAAAATATAATTTATACCAGAAATGTGCTAATCTATATTAAGATTTTATTTATTTATTTGTCAGAGAGAGAGAGAGAGAGAGTAAGCATAAGCAGGGGAGTGGCAGGCAGAGGGAGAAACAGGCTCCCCAATTAGCAAGGAGCGTGATGTGGGATTTGATCCTGGGACCCCGGGATCATGACCTGAGCCAAAGGCAGACACTTAACCTAATGAGCCACCCAGGTATCCCTGTGCTAATTTTTATTATTTTAAAAATACCACACGTATGACTTACTTATATTATAGCTGGTAAAGTTTTTAGTGACATATGGTGATTTCTGACATGCAGAGAAATAACCACTAACTTGTTTTGATTTTTTAGCAAGACCACAGACCTTGAGCATGAGGAGTCGTGATCTCTTTGACTTAATGGGTCTGAAGCAGAGGGTATCAGGGATAACTATAGTGGAACAGCTAATATTTAGAAAGATAAAATCTTATTGATTATAAATAATGAAAATATTGGTCATTAACTATGTTTGGATGTATCTGTTTATGTGTATTTAGGAATTCAAATTAAATTTTGTTTAGGTCATTGATTCTGAAATTGGTTTATCTACAAAGCATAAACATCAGTGTCATATCGTAAGAAAAGAATGAGTGTAACTTCAGACTCCTTCTCACTGTGGTCCATCCAGATATTCTTGAAATGAACACACATGAGTAGATCTGTGACAGTCCCCTGACTCAAAAGACCAGTTGCAGTGAATATGTGACTGATGGAAACAAAATACAGTTGTTGTCATAATGTGTTTCATCAGTGGGGACTAGTTTTAACATTCTCTTCTATAATTGGTTCTCTTGGTTTAATTTTTGTCTGTTGTGAAAGGATGAAACAATTTAAATATTTTGAGTTTCAATTGGAAAAACATTGGTTGCTCTAATCCTTAAATGGTTGTGGTGGTTAATTTTATGTGTTAACTTGACTGGGCTATGGGATACTAGATATTTGCTCAAACAGTATTGTGGGTTTCTGTGAAGGTGGTTTTGGATGAGATCAACATTTAAATGTGTAGACTGAGTAAAGCAGATTGTGCTCTGCAGTGTGGATGAGCCTCATCCAATTGGCTGAAGACCCGAATAGACAAAATGGCTGACCCTGCTCCAAGTAAGAGAGAATTCTTCTTGTCTGATGGCTTTTGAACTGGGACACTGGCTTTCCCCCCCACCTTCAGACTTGAACTGAGACGTCATCTTTTCCTGGGTCTTGAGCCTGCCAACTTTTGGACTGGAACTATACTGTTGGCCCTCCTGCGTCTCTTGTTTGTGGACTCACCATATAGATCTCGGGACTTGCTGATTTCCATAAGTAATCATGTGAGACAATTTCTTATAGTAATCCTACATCTTTGTCTGTATCTCTATCTCTACCTTCATAGGTATACACATGTCCTGTTGCTTCTGTTTCTCTTCAGAAACCTGAGGAATACAATGAAAAATCAGAGTAGACACAAAAGTTTTTCCTCTTGGATGAAGTAGCAGTGGTGATAACCATACTTGGTTTTATCTTTAAGGGTTGATGCACCATCTCCTTGGATATTTTAGCAGGTATGATTAGTGATTCACCCATACTTCTTCAGCACTACCAGGGTTTTCTCTTACTACCTCAGGTGTCACCCTTAAGCTGGGGCAAAAGTAGTTGATGGGTAAATTCTCCAGTTTCCTCACCCTTACCATGGACAACAGTGGAAAACCCTGAAGCATCTTCTATGTTATTCTCCAGAGGTTCCCAGAAACACTGACGTGAGTTGCCTGCATGTTGGGGACCGCCTCCGGCCGGGAAAGTCCCTGCCATTACAAGATGGCACTTGGCTCACTGCCAGCAAAATACGCTGCAAGTAAACAACGAACTTTCTGGTGAAGCTTGCCTAAAGGAGGACATAGTCATTGGCTGTTTCAAATTTAATCAGCATAGTAACAAGACTCTTACTGGCTCTCTCCATTGCTTGGCCCCTTATTGGTCACCCTGCCGTGTATAAGCTAAGGAAGTTGATGAAATAAACGGGAATGAAGCATTAACACCATACCAGGCTTCTTGTCGTCCTTGTGGGTCGAGGGCGGCAAATGGTGCCGAAACCCGGGAAATATTAAGAAAAATAGAAAAACCTTGCAAGAGAGAAGTCCGCAGGTAAGTGGGGTAAAACCACGACAAAGGTGGTGGGAAACTTGTACAAGTCCGCAATAAGAAGCGGGGCGGCCTTAGCGCCGGGATTTTACAAGTCCACAATAAGAAGCAGGGCGGCCTTAGAGCCGGGATTTAGCGGCGAGTATATGCGGAACAGCCATTAGGTTGGGATTCTAATTATGGGATCTGGACTGTCAAAGTCGAGGTTAGAGGGTTCCCTAAAGGACCTTCTAAAGGCCAATGGCACGCCATTAAAAACGAAAACTGCTAGGAGATAACTCGAGTAAATAGTACGTGTGTGCAACCAGCTTCCCTCCCAGAGCTATTTCAAACATTCAGCAATATGTTCCAGTTCACCAAACAATGGCCTGGCACAATTGGTCTTCTTGTCCTCCTTCTTATTGGCATTCTGCTTCTATTCAGAAAAGTTCGCCAATGGAGAACACAGCGAGAGCAGAGCCGAGCTATAGTACAAGTCCTTATGTCAATAGAGGCTGGGACACCTCCCCAGATATGGCTAAGCCTGCTATATTGGTAGTCAAAGACGGGTAAGATCAGTAGAGAAACATTCCAACCTAAGACAGGACAGAGATCATTGATATCTTGTGTCTGATGACGGGTAAGGATGTTTTCTGCTACTGACGACCTAAGACAGGCACGATCTCTGCCATAAAACAATAAAGGGGGAGATGTCGGGGACTGCCTCCAGCCAGGAAAGTCCCCGCCATTACAAGATGGCGCTTGGCTCACTGCCAGCAAAATACGCTGCAAGTAAACAATGAACTTTCTGGTGAAGCCTGCCTAAAGGAGGACATAGTCATTGGCTGTTTCAAATTTAATCAGCATAGTAACAAGACTCTTATTGGCTCTCCCCATTGCTTGGCCCCTTATTGGTCACCCTGCTGCATATAAGCTAAGGAAGTTGACGAAATAAACGGGAATGAAGCATTAACACCATACCAGGCTTCTTGTCATCCTTGTGGGTCGAGGGCGACACCTGCAGAAGTAGTCTACTCATTGGAACCTGGTGAATCTGCTTCTTCCCTTTCCTTATCTTATGTCCTGGCTTCCTTCTGGCTCTTCTTTGGCAGCCCTGAAAATATACCATGCACATATAGATTCTTGACTTGGGCCTGCTTCTGAAAGAACATGACTTAAGATGGGTATCATTTCAATTTCGTAGGCAGATGACAGAAATCTTCAAGAAAAGTTACTCATAAACTACAGGACTACTTCCACCCTTAATTTATTAAACAACAACAAATCTTCACTGAATGCATTCTGTGTACCTCCACAATACATAACTTTTTAATAAGTTGATCACTGATTTTGTCTTGGAGCAAAAAGCCTCAGATTAAGGTCACAGAATAGTTTTGTTTTATATGCATTGCCTTTTACTTCCTGTCTACTAAACAATGACTCATGTAACTAATATAGGTGTCTCATAATGGAAAATGACTCTACCTATCCAGGAACCACTAAGTTCCAAGTATTTAAAAGTAAAGTAAAGTATGTTTGGAAAACCACAAAAGTGTATGAACAATGGACTGGATCTAGTTTAATGGCTCTAAACTCTTGCTTTTGAATTGAATTCCGATTCCTTTTAATTGAAGAGATTTTGAACATCTTCACTGTTTAATTTGAAATGCAAGAGCAAATTGTAACCACATATTTTAATATTAGTAAATTGTGTGTAATTGGTAACCCATTTTAGGAAACAAGTGACTTCATTTTTGTTCAAAAGGGGTCTTAAATGGGCATGATAATGATAATAGTAATAATAGTAGTTAAAATTTGTTGAGAATTTATTCTCTGCCAGGGAATGGGTCAGCTGTTTTCTGAATATTATTAATTCTTACAGCAGTTTGCAAGAAGTTTTTTTTTTTCTTTACATCTATTTTACAGATGATGAAACTGAGGACAGAGACACTAAGTGATTTTCCCAAAGTGATACAGCTGTTGTTAGAATAAAAATAAAACCCACATCATTCTGATTTGAAGGGCTGTGTTTGTGTTACAACATGGTGAAGAGAATCTCATGCCCTGAACTGCCCATTCTCCATAGGGTGCTTGTGCTTCCTTTGGTATCATTTCTGTTCTTCTCTACTGAAGCAAGTTTATCTTTAAATCTATACTGTGCTGTTGACATTTCCCATATAACATCCTACAAAGAATCTACTGTTATTGTAAATTCTTACAACTCCTGATTTTTCTCTATAGCCTGTGCCCTCTGGAGAGTGAAAATCACTATGCTAATTGCCTTGTGGAGGAGTTTAATTGACGAACTGGTAGTTTTTAAAAATTGGTCTGGGCCATTTGCCAGGTGCATTTAAGTCTGTGTTAGTGCCTTACTGACTTGAGAATACATGAGTTCTGCTTCCTGCAGGTGGCTGCTTATTACAACTTCAGGAAGGAGATGCTCTTAAACAATTTTGTCACATCAGTTCTCTCTTCAGAATCCTTTTGTGGTTCCTCATTGCCTTTTGAAGAAAATCTAAACACCTTAACAGGGTGTACAGAGACTGTTAGCTCTTCACCAAAACCTGTTTCCTTTTCTTCCTAAGACACACAGCTGAACAACATTTCCAACGGCCTTTGGAATTAGAAGTGGCCATGTGACTGAGGTTCTAGCCAATAGAAGTAAAGCAAAAGTGATGTATGTCATTTTGGGGCAAGGCTGTTAAAAAAGGGGCTGAGGCTCCTCCACATACTTTTTCTCATTGTGATTGTTACCTACAGAAGACACTGAGACCTCAAGGTAGGAGTTGCCAAGCTTTTTCTGGAACAGGCCAAATAGTAAATATTTTAGAGTTTGTGGGATGGTCTCTGTCAATATATATCTTTTTTATTTTTATTTTTGCTTTTTTTATGACCCTTTAAAAATGTAAAAGCCATTCTTAGCTCACTGAAATGCAAAGTCAGATTGTGCCTGTTTTTTCTCTCTTGCCCTTAGGATGATGGAACCACATAGTGCAAGGAGCCTAGGTCCTTTATGTACAATATGGAGAAGAGGAAATCACCAACCTAGAAACTTCTGCTAGAAAGTTCTGTGGATATGTTATATGGATGGAAAACAAATATTTGCTGTGTTTGAACCATGAAGCACCTGGGGCTTATAAGCACATTGTATTTTATTATAACCAACTTCTTAAGATTGAGCCCAAGTCCTTATCTCCACACCCATCTCCCTACTTTTTAAAAATGCTTCCGGCATGTTGGCTCAACTGAAATACTGTTTATGTCTTCATTACATGCTCTAATTTATCATTTTCATGCATTTACTTATATGATTTCCTTCTGTGTGTAAATTTGCTGCACCCTATCCTTATTCTTTGAAATCCTTCTTCTCCTGGAAGACATATCTCAAATGCCACCTTCTCTAAGACATCTTTTTAAATGGCAGAAATGTTGCTTTATTTTTTGGGTTTTCATACTTCATTTTAATTAACAGTTATTATGGATTTTTGCCTAGTTTTATAGTTGTTTGTGTACAGACTTTTATCCTCACCACCTGTGTCAGCTTTCAGAGGTTATCTTGGATAAACCTGCCGTATGAGATTTGGCACATACACGTTCACTTCACTCAGGGGGTAGGATGTACAATCACATCAAGTCTTAAGGCAAAAATAGTGCAGAGTCAAAATATCCTTGATAAATCCCTTAACCAAGCTGTAAAATGCACAACTGAGTTTAGGGGCTATATGCACAAAAATATTTTTATTAAAAGATTATACACCTGAAACTAATGTAATACTGTGTGTCAACTATACTTTAATGGTAATAAAGATTAGATGATGTTCCCAGCAAAGAGATTGCTGAAATGTGGAGGGAAACGGTACCAGTTGTCCTCTCTGAGGCACATATGCTCACTGAGTGCAATTAGAAGGCAGGATAGCTGGCACTCTTTATATAGGGTTTTCTGTTTCTTGCTGAATGTATATATTAAAATTCACCAAATTTAGATATCCACAGTGGCAGGGCTCCAATAAATTTGTGACTTCATTAAAAGTTTTAACTGTATATTTTCTTCTTGTGATAATCACTGTGGGAAGGAGTTACTATTTCAGCAACTTCATTTAAGGAGGGGGAAGAAAGAGACTGCTGGATTTGCCCTTGAACTTCTGACTGAGAGCCGTGTGCTTCAAGATAACTCTTGGATGATCTCCAGGGGAGAACGTCTCCTGGGCTCTGTGCCTGGCCCTTCTGGGGAAAACACTGATAAACAGAAAGGGGAAAAAAAAGCTAAATTCAAACCAAGTGTTTCTGTGTCTCTCTTAAAGTACAGTGTAAATAACACTGAAGCCCAGAATACTTGTGTGCATGTTCCTTTTGAAATAAACCCTTTCTCTTAAGGTCAATTAATATTGTTCACACAGATGCTGTAGGGTTGTATGAGAGTTGCGTGGGACCTGACTTGGGGATCATCAGTTTCAAAACCCTTTATTTATTTGATGTATGGGTTGTAGATAGGAGAGTTTGAGTTTCTCTAAATTGATGGAATCATTAGCCCCAGAGATGGGGCATTTTAGGAAGAGCTAAGGATACCTGAGGGTTGGTGACTGCTTGTCCTCAGACCAACCTTCTCAAGCCAGGTGCAGTTATTTCCCCATTTTCTAAGTTTCTAATACCCTAAATCAATGATGTCCAGTAGAACTTTCTAAGGTGTTATAAATGTTCTGCCTAATAAATGTGCTGTTCATTACAAAGCCAATAGTCATATACACTATTGCGCCTTTAAATTGTGGCTAGTGCAAACTGAGATGTCTACTGGATTTCAATGACTTAATATAAAAAATGTCAAACACCTCGTTAATAATTATTTTATATTGGTTATATGTTGAAATAATGTTTTAGATATGTGGGATTAAACAGCATATTAAGACTAATTTTACTTGTTTCTTTTCATTTTTTTAAAATGTGGCTACTAGGGAACTTAAAATAACCTATGTGACTTGTGTATATCTCTATCGGACAGCATTGCTCTAGAAGATGCTGCTATTGATTGTACCAGCGTGAAAGTTTTATACTTTGCCGCCTTCTATTCTAAATCTCTTAGAACCAAATGTCAACAGAACAAATCAGAAGCCTTTTGAACCTCAAAATAGAAATAATGCTCTGGGAAATATGGGCCTTATGTTTGTCCTCACTCAGGTGCTTCCAACAAATGGAGTGCTACATCATTGTCCTTTAATACCACGCTATGCCTGAGATACAAGGAGGTTATGAAATTCTCCTAGGGCCATTCAACATGCTGTGTCCACAGCTGGGGCTCTATATTTCCTTTACTTTCCCCTTGTTATCTCTACTGCTTCTGAGTTATGAATGTGCTAAGTCTCCAACTGATATTTGTGCTTACATTTAATTCAGGAAATATTAATGGAGCTATTTTTTTCTTCACATTTCATTAAAGTACATAACTTAATATTTTGGTGAGTCATTTAGATGTATTGACAGAGCTGAGTACAGATGTCTGAATATTACTTTTCTCTGATAGGAGCACTTCTGAAGTATGGATTCTTTGAGGCCATTGATTTTTCTGCTTCTTAAAAATCTCAGTATTTAGGGGTGCCTGGGTAGTGTAGTTGTTAAGCGTCTGCCTTCAGCTCAGGTCATGGTCCCAAGGTCCTGGGAGTAAGCCCTGCATTGGGCTCCTTTGCTCAGTGGGGAGCCTGCTTCTCCCTCTGCTTGTGCTTTCTCTCTGTGTGTCAAATAAATAAATAAAATATTAAAAAAAAACCTCGGTATTTAGTTTGGGATATTTGCCTAATGAAGTGAAAAAATAGAAACTAAAATAATTCAGAAAAGGAAGTTACTGAAAATGTATGTGTATTTTAAAAAGTGGGAAGCATGCATTTTGGGATCATCTGAGTTAAACAAGAAATATCTTTTTTTTTTTTTTTTTGGATCAGTTACTCTGAAAAATTTCTCTACTTTCCATTCCCATTGAGAGTTTGAATGGAAAGTCATTCTAATCAACAAGGAATGGAATGCTTCTCCAATTTTCTTTTCAGTGTTCTCCAAGGTATTTAGGTAGGTTTTCTCTTCTTTTGAAAGATCTCTTTTCCTGCCGACATTGCCGCCAGAAGCAGTCTCCCGGGACTACAAGAGATTGCCTGAATGTTGCAAATAAAAATCCAAATTCTTGGATCATGTCTGTGGATATAGAAGGTGCCTTAGGGAAGAGCAGAGCTGGCTGTTTTACCCATTATTCCCAGTGGGAAATAGCAGAACCAGGACTTGTTTTGAGAACTGGTTGTGTGCAGAGTGAGCACAGTGTGTATTGTTAGTGGGTATTTGTAAAGCACTTTTCACGGACATTTCTTTTCTCTTTATAATCTGAAAAAGATAGTGGAGTTAATAGTGCTGGGCTAGAATAAACTGTAAATGCACAGGATTTCCCAAGATTTGGGTCTGGCACATAGTAAACAATGTTAAATGCTAGTTTTAGTTTCTCTTCTCTCCCCGCTTGTTGGGAGTAGAAGTATTTAACCCACTTCTTGTGACCTTGAAATCTGTGTCTCCTCTGCTCCACCACTCATCTTTCACCACAGAATGTGGTTTTTATTATTTTTAAGTTATTTTTGCCTTGATGTGTTACTGTGCTCTTGCAAGCTTCAGGAAACCCTGTTGGAATGACAAAAGTATAGCTTAGTACCAGTAAATTGCAGTGTAACAAACAGCAAAGTGTCACCATTTTCTTTCTGGGAAAGGATACCTGTTTAGGGTTATCCAAGCCTAGTGTATGTGATATCAGTACATAGGACAAAGAGATTCTTTTGGCCAAGATCTATTCACTGTGATATGTTAGTTGGTCCCACTGTGGGCAAGCCAGTATTTCCGTATCTTGTGAATGAGTCAGAACCTGATAGTATGAAAGAGTCAATCTTTAGCTATATCCTTTAAATGGGATGTCCTCAAACTTGATATGTCAGAATCATATAAAGAGCTTTAAAAGACACAGAGTTTTTGTCAGCTACTGGAGGATTCTGAAGTAGGTTACTCTGCAGTCTGGGAATGCACACACACCATGTAATTCTGATTAACTAAGGGCATTTCCTAAAATCAAGACATATGGCATTATAGATATAAAGCTCTCTTACTATATCATAGACTTCAGAACCATGCCTTTCTACACTGTTTGAATGCATAGCACATTTTTATTTTGATTATTTATAGAATTCTTATTGCTTATTCAGAAAACTAAATTCTTTTAAAAAAATTAATAGGCTTATGTGAATTTTTTTTTTCCGTTTTTTAGATGGGTGTGGAGGAGATTCCCCTCCCCCATCCCAGGGTTTCTTCCTGTTTATGTAAAGTTCCTCATGTTAATCATCTTTGATCTTGCCCTCCTAATTGCTTAGCTGGACATGGGGCCTCTGAACTTTTTCTCTGGGCTAATAGGAGTGTTACTATAGCCATGAATACATGATATACATATTTCATCAAGAGAAACAGGCCACCAATTAATTAGGTATTTCTTTTTACCTGCTGTGAAACCCAAAGACCAGATTTCTTGCATTTTGAAGTGTTCAGGTTCTCCTGCTTTGGGGAAGGGGAGATAAATGACGGTTAAGTATCACTTAACATAGGTTTACTCTGAAGTGGCTTTTCATGAAATGGCTCTTACTCTACAACTGTATATCACAGTGCAGCAGCTTCACATTTTAAATCAATTTTACTGGAAACATTTTCCATGTTCTCCTATTTCTCAATCAAGAATGATTATTTGTCAAGCATAGAAGTGAAGCTGCCCGGGTCCCAAATCATTTTAGAAAGAACAACATGAAATGACATTTTTCAAGTGTTAGACATGCAGCTCAAAGGAGAAAGGCAACGTCACTTGGGAGAAGATACGGGGAGAAGAACAAATAAAATATTTTCCTGGAGGAAAAACTGACTCTGTAATTGAGGAACTCTCCCAATCGAGCTATGGCTTCAAGCAAGATGAAACAAAACAAAAAGCTATACTGTGGCTCTTTTGAAATTTGGTTCAGAAATGTGCAAATATTGTCTACTTAAAAAGATAAAATGAATACATTAAAATAATCTACATTTGATTGCAGAATTTTGTCATCTAAAAATGGTTTGAAGGTTTTCCTGATCTAGAATGATTAAAAGTAAAACACTGAAACTAAGAAGTATGTTTTTGAGAGTTTGAAAATGTTAGAAAATATACCCTTATTATTATCCATTGGTAAGTTAATACCCTAATATCTTAGATTTAGTTGAAGGGGAGTTCAGTATGAAAGCTTAACAACATTACCTTGACTTTGAAAGTTGACTTTCTAAGGTGGAAATGAAATCCCTCGGGTCTTAGTTCGCTCGCCGAGTCAGCTAGTAGGAAGCAGTTGGTGACTACACTTCTTAGGTTGATAATGCATTTAGAGAGGGATCAATAAACCTGACTTTGAGAAATACAACTCTTTTCGCCCTGCCTCTCTTCACCAGATAAATAAGTAAAATAAAAATTGGCCCTTTGGCAACCCAGATGCAAGGAAATCTTCTTGTTATCTCATTAATTTGTTTTGGAACGTAGGTTGCTGACATAAGATGACCATATAATTCTCCTCTAGGATTTTTACATATTCATTGGAAAAAATGAGACTTGCTTTTGAGTATGTTAGTGCAATTTTTAAAAATGAGATTGAGCATGGATATTTCGTCCCAATGTTCACCGCTTTTGCTCCTTTGGAAACTTTGGAGGGTTCTTGTTTTCCTCTGCCAAGCTGTGGGACTTTCCTTACCTGCTGTGGTGTCACTGATTCTCTCTGTTGGTTAGAATGTTGATGATCCCGATAAAAAATGGTAGCAGCTAAATTTTCTTAAGTACTTCCTGTGAGTCAACACTATACTAAATGATTTTCATAGATTATCTCTTTAAACCTGGTAACTCGACTAGTTAGGCACTGACTGCCATTCTCCATATTGACAAGGGAGGAAACCCAGGCTCAGGGAAGTGAAATAAGCTGACTGAAGTTGTGTAGGACAAGATGGACTCAAGCTGGACTTGAATTCATGTAGGTGGGCTCCCGGGGCAGTGGTTGTAACTATCACATTATTCCAGAGTTTTGCTTTAGTGCAGGATATGCCTTTTGCTCCATTTCGTTTGAGTGCAGTAGCTAGTATGAGGGTGAGTAGGCTTTTGCCAGCTCCAGGACCAGCATTAATGAGCGAATGATGGCAAGTGGTAATGAGTACAAAGCCAAGCTCAGCAATGCTGGCTTCTGCTTACTTTGCAATTACAATGCTTGTTTGAAAATTATAGGCGGAAGTGCTTAGAAATAACTGTTCTCTGATGCAAGCAAAATTCCCCTCCCATCTTGTTTATAGCATTAATTAGCTTCGGAGGCCCTTTGTGGCTATAGAACAGGGGATAAAATTCAGCTCAATCTCATCCCAAAGACTGAGTTGGTCAAATCTCAATTATAAGATTGCCTGACTTTTAAGAGTATTTGAGGTGAAACTTCGAAGAGCAAATCACTGTGGTTATTCAGGGACAGATCGTAATTTCCTAGCTGTGCTGTTTTCTTCACTGTTGTCACCATTACCAGCCCTTCATAATCATTATCACCATCATCATCTCTGTGTGATGTTCTACTAGAAAGTTAAATTCATAAATGCAGGAATAATGCTTAACATTATAGTAGGCCCTCAATAAATGTTTATTAAATAATGTGAAATAAAGGAGGTCAAGCTGCTCTAATGTGCTGTGGAGTATGCAAAATGCTGCACCTCTAAGATTACATTTTTAATCATCCTCCCTACCCTATGAATGGGTCTTGTTATTATCTCCATTGTACAAATAAGGAAACTGAGGCAGAGGAATTAAGCAACTTGCTCAAGTTCACTTAGCTAGTGAATGGGAGAATTGGGACTTGGCCCCCAGACGCTAGAGCCCAGGATGCTATATTACCCAGTGTCATCACTATACAGACCATTTTCCCTCCTCTTAGAGCTCTCTGAGTTGAACTTGCTCTCGTGAAGAAAAATGAAGTTCCAGCAGTCCTGGTTTGAAGAACCAGACTAAAGCAGCATTACGTCTTCTAAAAGCTTTTAAAAATTTCTACTCTGAGAGTGATCTGCCTTGATAAATACTAGCAGCAACTTAAAATTTCCCTCTTAGGCATAATTCCAGTGGCATCTCTGAGAAATTTTCCTGTGAAAGGAAATCAGTAATGGTAAACTCCTTTGGGAGGATTTTTCACATGCAGAACATTTTCAGAGTAGGAAGTCTCAAGAGATGTCGACAGTGAACTGTGTCTACTAAGATGTGCAACCTGGAGAAGATGTTGTGCTGCTTGAGGACACAAGAACCCAATCCCACTGCAGCTCCCTCTGCTTAGCCCTTTCACCAAAGCCATAGTCACATCGATCTGTACTTCTCTTTCTCCTGTGAAATGAAACTCTTGGGCATATATCTAAGAGACATCTGATTTTGGAAGGGCAGCCAAGCTGCTTCCTCTCACCTCATTACAAAGGTTGGGTAGGCACTAGGGAAATGCTTTCATGTAATCACAGTGGCTACTAACCCAGTTAGCCAGGAACTCTGACTTTCTCAGGACCTTAGGACATTGCATCCTTTGCATTTTGGTTTTACAGAGATGCTCTTAATTCCTGAAACTCTCCTTGAGTGTGGAAGTTTATGAGAATTGTTGAAACTGGAGAAGTTACTGAGAACAAGTGGTTTTAGTATTACCTGTTTTCCTGGGGTGCAGACACATGCTGTCTTTTCCTACGTATTTATTTACTCTATTCTCACATGCATAAAATATATCGGGCAGAAATTTTCTGAGCCTCCCATCTAAATTATATTTGGATTAACAGAAAAGGGGATAGAAAACATAAAAGGGAAAAGTCTATATGAAGGAAAAGACAGGACCCCCTGAGTTGGAGGTAGGAGCCTAGGGTTGTGTGCAGTGAGTAGTACATAAAGAACAAAATGTGCTGCTTTGTTCCTTAGTCATCAGTATCTAGCTTCTGTAATGGTGACTCTATGACATTACTCTGGAATCTTGTAGCTCACTGAATTTTGTAGTGTTCCAGATGCTACCTTTCAGTGATGGTGTCATTTTTCTTGATTGAAATAGTAAGAATGAAAATTAATTTCTTTTTACTGTTAAGTTTTGGTTTAATTGTCCCTTTCCCATCTCCAACCAAATCTAGAACTTCCAAGGGGAAGAGCTGAGCCTCTGCTGGTCACCATTTGTTCACAGTGTCACTTAGTAGATGTCTTAGGTTAGATCACCTAGAAGCGCAACCTGAAGTGGGGTTTCCTGAGTAGGTGAGTTTTGAAGGGGTATTCTCTGCAGAAGGAGATTGAGGGAAGGAGGTAAGGAAAGCCTCAGCTGGAGATGAGCTTCATCCTAATCCCAGGGGCTCATCACACCATAGAACTAGTATTACCTTAAACCCTTTGTATCCCCGTGTTATTCTTGGGCCTGGGGCTTCCCCTAAGGACGAGATTTGCACACTCTTTTGAACAAGGCCACTCCTTTTCTGCTGAGAACAATTCTTCAACACTTTGACAGGGGCTTTGCGGACGAAAGGGCAACTCTGCTGGACATCTCTGTCTCATCTTTTTCCTGTGCTATTGGCTACATTCTGCTCGTTCAAGACTTTTGCTGCTGGCTTTTTTTTTTTTTTCTTATGACTACTTCCTAGATTCCATTTTTGTTTTTGTCTACACTGTCGACCAATATGGCTTAATTTCATTGCTTTTCCTTAAACCATGACTTTCACTTTCTTCTTGTCTGACTTTCCTTGCAGCACTTTTGAATTTTTCAAGAGAGAGAAAAAAACTAGTTGGCTGACCAGTTGCCATCCAAGGGAAATGGTCACTCTTAATTCATTTACTCATTTTTTAAAAATTCATTCACTGGCTTGACACAGGTTTATAGAAGAACTACTGTGAGTCAGACAGTACGGCAAGTGCTAAGGGTACAGAAGTGAACAAAAACCAAATGCCGTCCTTGCCTTCATAGAATATAGAGTTTAGTGGGTAATGTCAGGACCTGTGCCTATGGCACTGTTCAGAAGACACCTGTGGAACTGGCTCACAAACTGTGGTTCTCAGACATACCCTCAGTGCCCAACAGGTGGCTCGCATGATTTTTCTAGAATAGTGTGTTCCTAAATATTTTGTTTTCATTTTGATATCTGCCTCACTCTGTCCCCTTCCCTCAAGCTCTGTATGATTCCAATTTGCTCACTCCTTCCACATCTACATTCACAGAAGGATTGATGCTATGATTGTTGCATTTGCTTCACTTTTGATGCAGGGCTTATGATGTTACAAACGCAGATAATGCTTCTGGAAGAGTTGAAAACAAGACCACCAATAATTATTTTAAACACACTTTAAGTCACTAAAGGGATAAAATGAATGTGCATAGCTTAGGGCCTCTGTAACGGAGTTTTAAATATAACATAGAGCTGAAACCAACAAAGAATTTTCTGTTATAAAATCATTATATACTGACAGCTTGATGTGAAATGTGAATTATGTCAGTAATTGATTCCAGAACAGTTGTGTGGTTTTATGCTTTTTTTAAATAGTGGAGAATGCCTTGCCATTATATAACTTTTGGCTATCTTATCACTAATAAAATAGATGTATGCACGTGTACACACACACACACATGCGCGCACACACACACACACACACACATATACACCACACGGGGAAATCAACTCTTATATCTAGAGACTGACTTTATAGCCCAGTGAATGGATAGCTTAGTTCCTAGACACTGTGTGTTTGTGTGTGTGTGTGTGTGTGTGTGTATGTGTGTGTGTATTTAAAGATTTTATTTATTTATTTGAGAGAGAAATAGTAACAGAGATAGTGAGAGCACTAGCAGAGAGGAGAGGGTGATGCAGGCTCCCCGCTGAGCAGGGAGCCAATGCTGCCTGGACTCTGGGATCGTGACCTGAGCAGAAGGCAGGTGTTTAACTGACTGAGTCACCCAGATGTCCTTAGCCACTTTATATAAATGTCTTCAGTTATTTGGGCTTTAACTTATGTTTCTACTCTTTTCTCTCAATACTAACATTGCTTACCTTCTTCTAGGATCCTTTTGAGAAGGTAGTAGAAAAGAATATATTCCAAATTTCTCTAACTAGAGACATATTAGTACAAGAAGGCTTTGCATTCCCCACATTTAAGAAGAGTCTTCATTTAAGAAAAAAAAAAAGAAGATTCTTTATTAAAAGTGTGTTGCTGATCATTTATTTAATACATGCCAAAGGGATAATTCTTTTGAGTGAGCTTAATTTGGAATGGATAAGACAATGAAAGTCATTAATTTAATCTACATTTCAGGAAAAGTGGTTGAATAAATAATTATAAAATTATATTCAAATAGTATCCTAAACCAATCAATAAGATTTAATAACTGGCATAGCAGAGCTTTTTTTTTTTATAACAGAAAGGTTGGTGATGCTACATGGAAATCTTAAATAAATTGTTTTTATGTAATATAGGGCACTATGCGCATTCATGTTTCTAGAGTTTGAGACAGTTTCCAAGCCAACTAACTCTTCTTCAGTTTAGGTTTTAACTGTCATTAACTTGGGGTCATATTTCACAGAGAAAATTTGATTTAGATTGTTCTTATTAAGTCCAAATGACTAAGTGGTTATGGAATAACCTTTAATAATTCTCTATAGAACTTGCTTTTACTTTACAGATTCATTTTGTGTAAGGGCTGGATGCTAGTCCTGATTATGCTACAAATGATTTGTTTGACCTTGGGCAATTATTTTGGTTTCTTCAGGCCTCAGTTTCCCCATATGTCAAATGCATGTTTTGTACAGAGCGGTGGTTTTCAAACCCTTTTGAGAATAAGGTTTATCTAGGGAGCTTGTTGGAATTCAGTTTGCTGGATCCTATTCCCACAGATCATAATCTACTAGACTTGACCATACACTTCTAGTTTCTGAGTTTCTGTGTCCATAATGGATGATCCCCTCTCCTGAGAGTAGGGATAGACTGCTAGTGCAGGACCAATACCCACCTTGTATACAACGTTCTTACTGTATGAGAAATAAGAACATATTTGTGTGGTGGGTGTATAAATCTGTGGAAAGGGAGGGGAAAGTGATGCTACATGTTCTTGTTTCTTGTATCTTAAACTGTTCCTCTGGGGGCCTGGGTAGCTCAGTTGGTTAAGTGTCTGCCCTTAGCTCTGGTCATGATCTCAGAGTCCTGGGATTGAACCCCACATCACACTGGGCTCCCTGCTCAGTGGGAAGTGTGTTTCTTGCTCTCCCTCTGCCTCTTCCCCCCTGCTCATGCTCTGTCTCTGTCTCTCTCTCTCAAATAAATAAATAAAATCTTAAGGGGAAAAATAAAAAACCAAAAACCAGACAAAAACTGTTCATCTGGATTTCATTACCAAATCATTTCTCTCCTATCCTTTACAACTAGAATACAGTAGTTACAGATATTTCATCTCAGACTATTTTTATTTTCTTTTTCTACCTTGAGGAGAATTGCACTGAGAGTAATACTTTTTATTTACATCTACCAATGGCAAGAATAGCTAACATTGATTAAGTGCTTGCTATAGCCCAGAGACTTTCTGACTGTCTGCCTCTGACATTCCTTTAATGCACACAGCACTCTTATGAAGTTAGTAATTTCCTTTGGCCTTTGACTTTTTAGTTAAGTCCTCAGGTTAATGCGCTTTAGTCTTCAAGAACAGTTTAAAATCCTTTTCCTGACTTTCAAAATAAAGTCTCATTGGAGTTTAGATTGACTTTGCGCTAAACTGATGAATTTGTGTTGAGAGCAATGGCATCTTTATGATAGCAAGACTTAGCACTCAAGAACCTCTATTAACCTAAATCTTTTCTCTCTTTTTTAATACTAGACTATTTTTTAAGAGAGGTTTTAAGTTTACAGCAAAATTGAGTAACAGGTACAGCCTCCCACACTATCCACATCAGAGTATTACATTTGCAGCAAATGATACGTTCCCCTAATTTGCCTAATTTGACATATCCTTCCTTTGCAATTCTTTAATGCATATTACATGGAGCATCTCTTCCTATGCTTACTGGTCTTCTCCTTCTCTGTTTCATTACTTTTGTTAAGGCTATCTAGTTTTTGGGATGCCCGGATGGCTCAGTCGGTTAAGCATCTGCCTTTGGCTTAAGGTCCTGGAATGGAGTTCCTCATTGGGCTCCCTGCTCAGAGGGGAACCTGTTTCTCCACAGTTTGCTGCTCCCCTGCTTGTGCATGTGCACTCTCTCTCTCTGACAAATTAATAAATAAAATGTTTTAAAAAATACTTTAGGGGACGCCTGGGTGACTCAGTTGGTTAAGCAACTGCCTTCGGCTCAGGTCATGATCCCAGCGTTCTGGGATCGAGTCCCACATCGGGCTCTTTTACTCAGCAGGGATCCTGCTTCTCCCCTGCATCTGCCTGCCATTCTGTCTGCCTGTGCTTGCTCTCTCTCCCTCTCACTCTCTGATAAATAAATAAAAAATCTTAAAAAAAATACTTTAAAAAATGTTTAAAAAGGCTCTAGTTTTTTTCCATGTGGGTTCTGCATAGGTCCTATTATATTTTGTGGCTGATGGTTTTGCCAAAGATGGTCACAGTATTATGTATCATACAATATGCTGTTGCAGAGTCTTGCCATTTCCCCATCAAGAGGTGAAATCCAATCTGGATGGGTTTCTGGCTCACTGGTAACTGATAGAATGCAGTGGAAATGATGCAGTGTGACTTCTAAGGATAAGCTATAAAAGGCTTTTCCTTTCCATGAAAGACTAGGCCATGATGCACTATTACTAATATTATTATTATTATTTTAATTGGAACACTCACTGGTCAGGCCTTCAGCTGCCTTGAGGTTACCATTTTATGAGACTCCAAAGTAGTGTATGGAGAGACTGCCTGTAGAAGCCTCCAGACTCGGATAAAGAAAAGGAAAGAGATACCAGGTCTCAGTGGTTTCCATGCACTGTTGTTTCAGCTCTAGTCATTATCTGACTAGTCTCGAGAGATTCTGAGCTAAAACCTTCCAGTTAGGGTATTTTGAATGCCTGACCCTAAGACATCATGAGAGATAATAAATGATTGTTGTTCTTTTTATAGGCCACCAAATTTTAGGGTGATTTATTATATAGCAATAGATAATTAGAACAAATTTATTTCTAAATTTTTAAAAAGATTTTATTCATTGATATGAGAGACAGAGAGAGAGCATAAACTGAGAGAAGGACAGAGGGAGCAAGAGAAGCAGACTGCCCACTAAGCAGGGAGCCTGAGGTGGGGCTCAATCCCAGGACCCTGGGATCATGACTTGAGCTGGAAGCAGATGTTTAACTGACTGAGCCACCAAGGCGTACCTATCCCTGAATTCTTAACTTTTAAATTATTACCATAAAAATTTCTTTAATTAAGCTTTCTACTTATTTTTGTCTCTATAATCATTCTTATCTTTTACAATCTTCTGTCTCATGCAACATGTACATTTTTACATTATAAGAAGTAATGATACATCCAAACTGCTTTTCATTTGCCGAATTTGGGCTTTCATTTCTTAACTAATAAACACAGAATTTAAGCTATTTTTTATGATGACCTGCCTGCTTATAGTCACCAGTTGAGTTTTGGTAGTTTAGATATTTTGGAGTCTGTACTTGAATATTATTTTTTTTACCATTTTGTAAAAAAATTAATATTCAAATATAGTAATGAGTGGAAACAATGAAAAAAAATGCTAATACTAGTGATAAGAAGCACAAGTCTCCTAAAATTAGTTATAACTGAGGCAAAAGTGAAACTATTCAGACATGCCCAAAAGCTCAACTGAGTATTCATTGTCCTCAACTGAGTATTCATTGTCCATATACAACTGAGTTTAGTTGTGAAGGAAGCGTCCAAAATTAAAGCTCATGAATCAAATGTTGGAAAAATGTCATTAAAGATTGTGTTTAAAGGGTTATAACTGGAAATTTTATAATTATCTTATGATTCTGGTCTCAGTAAAACCATTATTCTATTCATTTCTAACTAGTACTAGGTAAAGTTTTGGTGAAGCTTTTACCAAATAAGTAAACTTCCGAATCCCTATGGAAAGAGAAACCTTACCTCAGTTAATGACACAATAATGAGTGCTTCCTCCTCTCTCTCTGCCTGCCTCTCTGCCTGCTTATGATCTCTCTCTCTGTGTGTCCAATTAAAAAAAAAAACTTAAAAGAAATGGAAAATTCATTTCTTTGCTTTAATATTTATATATATATTTTAAAATTTCATTTATTTGAGAGAGAGGAAGCAAGCATGGGGTGTGGAGAGGAGCAGAAGAAGAGGTAGATGCTTAGCAGGGAACCTGATGCAGCCAGTCCCAGGATGCTGGGATCATGACCTGAGCTGAAGGCAGATGGTTAACCAACTGAGCCATCCAGGAGTGCCTATATTCTTATTTTTAATTTCTTATCTAGTTGTGTTGGCTAACATTACAAAATAATGCTTAATGCCAGTGGAGATAATGAGCATCTTTATCTTGTTCCCGATTTGAATTTTCAGGCATTCATCATTAATAAGAACATTATTTTTTTAAATTCAAGAGTTGTATTTTACACATTTTACAGAAGTAAACATGTATTTATTTTTAAAAATTCAGCACATTGAAAAGTGGAAGCTGAGTTTTATCAAATATCTTTTTGTATGATGTTAAAATAACTACATTTACTTTCTTTGAACTATTATGTATTAAGGTTTATATATTAAAGTAAAATAGAGGTATAGATGATTTGCTTATTATTTCTTCACAATTTTCATACTTAGAATTTAGCAACATTTAGACGTGTGAAATGAAGATTAGATAGTTTTTATTGCTTCATTTGACTGGTGAAGTTCTCCGGGTAGGTTAACACTTGATGGAAGACCATTAGTGGCTACCCTTGCCTAGAATGGCTCTATAGATTAGGACTGAAAAGAGAAGGCATGCAGTTAGGTCAGTACAGAAGAAGAAGTGTGATTTGCTACTGGTCATTTCATTTTAGCTAATGCCAAGGATTTTACTGATAATTTAGACCTATGCCCATCATAAAATAGACAAAATATGAATTCCTTTAAAATACCTTGAATTTTGTCAAAAGTGGTTATCATGAAAACCCTGAAAAAAGGGCAATAAATAAAATTATATGAATTATTCTTGATTTTCTCTCTATGATATGTTTGTGGAAGCAGAGTATCAAGGGCTGGGAAAAAAAGAATAAATACAATATTGGGATAGAGCAGTTTATCTAAGCTCTTAATGATGTGGGTGCAAGTCTGAGATCCAAAGACTCTGCAGTATTCAACTAAGTATTCTACATAAACTTCCAGGGATAATTTTGCATCCTTTGATTATGAGGCTAAAATTGTATCAAGACTAATAAAGAACCATTATTGAATAGACTTAACGCTTAACAACATAAATCCCAGAGAGGCTATGTTTTTTCTAAAACTGCCTCTAATAAGGATATGTTTGAAAATCTGAGAATAAGTATGCAAATAGATGTGTTTGCATTGTCAAGTGTGCATAATACTAATGCTGAGGTATTATCTCTAGCTGTAAAATTAATTGTTTGCGAATGTTAAGCCTATTAAATGAGGCTTATTTACCTCAAATAATAGTGATTTTAAAAAACGATGCAAGATTGGCTGACAAACCAAATATATAAAAGGCCATTTCTTTCATGAATGAAAATGAGTTGCCTTAGAAGGTGGAAAGTTAAAACTTGAGAAAATAATTTCATATAATTTCTGGAAAAGTAGACTTCTACAAGCAAATTGACTTTTACAAAAGTCAATTTTTACTTTTTGTAGACTTTTACAAGAAAAAGGAGATTAGAATAAAGTACTGAGAAATTGATTTTAAAACTCGAGTAGAAAAGGAATGGAAAGTTCTTAGAAGACTAAAAATGACGTCAGAGGATACATTTCAAGACTCCTAGTGGATGTCTGCAATCACAGAAGTACAAAACCTCTAGACAGACCATGATTTTTCTATTACATTTATACTTATGATAAAGTTTAATTTATAAATAAGGAACAGTAAGAGATTAATGACAGTAACCAATAAAATGAACAATTACAACAGTATACTGTACAAAAAAGTATGTGAAAGGGGTTTTTCTCTCAAAATAGCTCATGGTGCCATATTCACTCTTCTTCTTGTGATGATGTGAGATGATAAAATGTCTACAGGATGAGATGAAGTAAATGATTTAGGCATTGTGACTTAGTGTTAGGCTACTAATGACCTTCGGACTATTGTTTTGAAGAGGGAAATTACTCAGAGCAGCCCCAGGCCCGTGGGCCTCAGTAAATAGAAGTTACTAGAAAGAGCAAGAGAAAACCAGAGGGCCCCCTGGGAACAGGAGATAACCAGCCATTTCTGCTTCTGCAAACAGGCTTTCAGCCACAGGCTCCCCTGCACTAGCCTAACCGCTGTTCCCACCTAAAGAAACCCCTTGCTTCCCCAGTTTAAACCCACCTGCCAGCAGTCAGCAAAGCCCTTGTAACCTGACTCCCTACACTCCCCTATAAACTCTGTAACCCCACTGCCAGGGACCCAGAATTTCAAGTGCAAGCTTGTCAGGGTCCTCTGGTGTAAAATAAATCCGAGTTTTCCTGCTTCTGTGAGGGTTGCTGTCACCGGTTTGATTATTTTCTGCAAGATTTCGAGGAAGATCACGTGCTTCCAGACCACTGTTGATGGCAGGTAACCGAAATCATGGCAACTGGAACTGCAGTTAAAGGGAAGCTATTGAATTTCTATCAATAAAAACTTACAGGTGATGCTGATGCTCATGGTGTGAGGCTAGCACATTGAAAACTATTGGCATGAACAATAAAGATGTTTATTTTAAATAGTGAGAAATCCTGGGACAGGGCAGCTTCAGGACTGCAGAACTAAGCAACTCAAAGATTCTCAAGAAATCCTGGGACAGGGCAGCTTCAGGACTGTAGAACTAAGCAACTCAAAGATTCTCAAGAAATCCTGGGACAGGGCAGCTTCAGGACTGCAGAACTAAGCAACTCAAAGATTCTCAAAGATTCTTAGCAGAGCTAAGCAACTCAAAGATTCTCAACTTCACTGAACAGTGTCCCATCTTAGTTACAAGGTAGCTGTTGTGGTGCAAAGTACCTCAAGAAGGACTGACCAGGGGCACCTGGGTGGCTCAATCAGTTAAGCATTTGCCTTTGGCTAGGGTCATGATCCCAGGAGCCTAGGATTGAGCGCCACACCAGGCTTCTCCCTCTCCCTCTGCCTGCTGCTCCCCTCTGCTTGTGCTCTGTCTCTGTTGAATAAATAAATAAAATCTTAAAAAAAAAAATAAGCATTATAAACAAAGGGAAGTAAGAACACCCAGTGAAAGCAGAATGACTATCTTATCTGGTGTGCTTTTTTGTTTCTAATTCACGGGGAAATGTCCTCAGTGTTCTTAGCAGACCACTGGTGACCACAAATGCATCATTTTTCTCAGGCTTTTAACCAATCACTAGCAAGGGGAATGGGATTACCATACTAGATTTGGATAAATGAAGATTTCCTTCTGAGTGGAAGATAGGGGGCACATTGCCCAGTGCAAGAAGGCAAATACCCTAACCATAATCATGACTTGGTCAGCAAGGAGGGGTTTGGATAGCATCTGTTCACCACTCATTTAAGACCTCCTACAGTTTAGCTTGATAATAATGTAAATGCAGTAAGAAGAAGTATAAGCGTAAGTGCTTCTATCTGCTACCCAGCGGAGATTCCAGTTAGTGGAGTATTCCAGGGTAAGCAGACTACTCTTAGAGGGCTCCCAAGAAGTAGGTTGACTTTCCTCAGGTGGAAATGGATTGCAATAGAAATATTTAAAATGACGTCTAACCTAATTTATTAAGAATAAGGCTTCTAAATTTTTATTTTTTTGCCAAATGAAAATTAGAAGGGGTGCTGCTTCCTTAACAAATAGGGTGATAATGAAGCTTTTAAGAAGGGCTGGAAGAGCATGAAATGAACAGGACTGGTCACCAGTAGAGACAAGATTTTCTGTTTTACACCCTTCCCTCACCCCCTTGGTTCTTTGCCTTGCTCTCTTTGTCTTTCAAAATATAGCAAGAAGACTATAAATTTGGATACTAGGATCAGAGGAAAGTTCCAACAGTACTTTGAAGGAGAAAATTACAGACGAATTCAGTATGTCTGTTGCAGATCCATTTGTCCATGAATTGCTAAGACCGTCTTTGAAAAATGTGGGAATTGGTTTCTGTCTCCGTGTCGGGTGATGTGAAGCCCATAGTGGACCGAGCAAATAAATTCTGGGCCTTTCGAGATGCTATCTTAACACTGGTGAATTAGTAAGCTATAATAAAATCATTAGGAAGTGCTGAGTTTTGAGTATTTATTACCTTTGTTTTTAATAGAATTTATTTAATTGAAAACTGATACAAATTTATTTTAATATAAGGTATTTAACTGGCTCACAAATTTCCTGAAAATTTATGAGCTGTTGTGAGCCAGCTCCAGTGTATATCACTGGATATATTATATAGAGGGAGCTAGATTAGACCCGGTGAAGCCAAGGCCAGTGATATTGCTTCTGTGGAACCTCCACTTCAATTTCTGGTGCTGAAATGAGGGAGTGCTCTGAATGTATGTTAATTCTTCTAGCTCAAGCCCATGTCAGAAGGTCTATTTCCTTCAGACACAGGCTGACCCTGTGCTTCAATGGCTTTGAGTATCCTAGGAAAAAAATCAACTGTAACTCAAGTCAGAAAATTGCATGACAGGTGACAATATCAAACCCCACTTAACCTTCCTCCCCGGGGTGTATAAATTCCTCTGAGCCAAGGCTACACCACCCAGTACTGTGGTCCCATTTATCGGGCGTTGCTCATTGTATGACACAAGCCCAAGTTTCCCTCTTAATGTATGAGTGAAAACAGGAAGAGAAGAGGGATGGAGTTTTTGGTTGGGTTGAAGGGCATCAGAGATTTAGATATGGAACTACATTTTTTTCCCATCCTGGTCTCAAAAGAAATTATGAATACTGATAAAGTAAATTCATTATTGGCAACCAGCTTTAAAAAAAGACTTCAGATTGTATCCCCTGCATCAATTATCATAGTTCTGTGTCTTGAGACCCAGAGATTCAGAAGACATTTTGAGATTTGGCTTCTTATTATGTGACCTCTAAAGAAAGTCAGTGACTCTTGTCTGCTTGAGTTTCTAAAATGTATGACTTGTACAGGTAATTGGACTCCATGAATGGGCTGGAGCACAGTGTGAGGTTTACTAAGAATTCTATATTCTTCTTAATATTATAAATATTCTATGTTTACACATGCACATATATATATATATATATATATATTAGCATATTCTTTTATTTTCTGGGTTTTCTAGGGTCTGGAAGCTTTATGAGAAAGAACTTGAAGTGTACCTTCCTTTATAGTTCAAAGATTTTCCTAACAGATGTTTGAAGAGAGGTAGAAATCCTATTGCAGGGAGGGACAACACCTTAGCAAAGCATACCCATTGGGTAAGGAGGAAATTTGGCATGGGAGCTTACACTGAACTTCAGTATCTATAGATGAAGAAGGAGCAGAGTTTCTCAGTAGATCTGCTCTATGATCTACACGACTGCCTACTTTGTGAGTGTGAGGAAGAGAGATGCATATACTAAGACAAAAGGGTATCAAGACAAGCCTAAGCTCCTATGGGAAACCCTCTCACACCACCAGAGGTTCATAGTGGTTGAGTGATGGTCCTCCCTTCCTTCCCACTCCTACTCCATATATGTCCATCACGTCCTAGAAACTGAATTTGACTCCATTTGGCAATAAGGTCTTTGCAGATGAGATCATTCTGGATTATCCTGATGGATAATAAGTGTTTTCATAAGTGATACACAGAGGAGAGACCCAGAGAAGATGAAAATGGGGACTGGAATGAGGCAGCCACAAAAGCCAAGATCCCTTGCAGCCTGAAGCAGCTCGAAGGGGCAGGAAGGTTTCTTCCCTGGGGCTTGGGAGGGAGCATGACCCTGCTGTTTCCTTGATCCTGGATTTCTGACCTCTGGAACTCTGAGGGAAAAATTTTCTACTCCTGTAAGCCACAGAGTATTTGTGGTAACTTGTTATTACAGTCCTGGGAAACTAATACAGGTTGCATGAAAAAACAGAGGGCTCTGCATTGCTGGAGAACCACCCAGGTCTGTCTGCATGTCCTCACATGACAAGTGTTCTCCACAATTCCTCTTAGCACATCAGACTTACTCTTTGGTGTCTTCTAAAATGTGAGCATATATTGCTATACTCCAGTCATGCTAAAATACTGTAGTTTCTCAACCGTCCATGGTTTTTCTGACCTCCCTACTTAAGTGCATGGAATTCTTTCTGCCTAGAGTATACGTTCCTACCCTATCTCCTTTTTTACTTTGTTATCCTTTATTCAGATGTCAAACCTTAGTTCAGATGATTTCCCTTAATTCCGAGAAGTGACTTGGGGTGCTAACACATACTTTGTTTTGAATTCTTTTTGTAGCCAGTGTTTACTGAGTGCCTTTTGTGTATAAGGTCCTATACTTGGGGCTGTAGAGGGATAACAAAATTATAAACCCAAACCTGAATCAACCCCTGTTTCTTTGCTTCGAGTATAAAATGGACTATAAAATAAAACAAATAACTGCAAGGTTGTTCTATAACCTCAGAGGAAGAATTGAAGGAGAAATTTCCTGCCAGGGGACAGGAGTAGGGAATGAGAGGACTATCAGGCAGATAGTCCACTGAGCTGGAGCCACAAGTCTGGGAAGGGTTTTAACAGGGCGAGTTGCAGGGAGAAGGCATGGCATGACAAACACATAGCGGCTGCAAGGCTCAGGCTGAGAGTTTATTAGTATGATACTAAACCCCTCAGCAGCTGGAACTTGCCCTGGTTTCCCAGGGAACACAAATAATCAAGGGGCTGATCTGTGTTTCTGATTTTTGAGAATTTATGGGACCTGCCATCACCATGGCAACAATGACGCTCTGCAAACATCAGCTAAGGTTTTGATGAATGAGCACCTCATATTCTTTGCATTAGACTTCAGGCTAAAATTATACACCAAAACTCATATTTCATAATATGGGTAATCAAAAGTGGCATCATGAAAGATAGAGAAAACCTGCTGTTGTCACCTTGGTCACAGTCTGGAAATGTTTGCCCTTTGAGCCCTCATTAGTGACTTTATCGTCCCCTGGTGGGTGCTTGGCATTTTCTGATGTACAGTACCTTTCCATGAGTATGGAAAAATTCCCCGAGGTGGATTTAGCTGCTCCTCTCACTGTGGGACAAGGGCTCTCACTCAGATCTCTGTGTGTTCTTTCTGTTTCCTATAATGCCAAGACCACGTCAATTCTAAGCATCCCAGGTCAAACCACCTATTAGTATCCTGATCTTTAAGAGACACTGCACAGTTCTCTAAGACAAAAAAAAAGAAGGCAGACTGTAGAGAAAGATGGAATTTTTTTCTGGAGGGAGAATTAGTGGTAAATCACTGCCAAATTTAAACATCTGCACCTTGGGCTGGGCACCCAGAATAGCTTACCCCCATTGTGTTCTGTTCCACCCTTTTATGTATGTGCCCTCCCCCAATATGGTAGAGCAGTGAGTAGGCCAGAATGACTGAAATGTAGGGTTATATCCATGAATCTGGGGAGATTAGACAGAAAAAACTATTTGTACAAAGTTATGGAGCTTTAATATCAAATTCAGAAGTTTCAGTTTTATTTGGTATGTATCTGGGAGTTGCCACTGTTTTGGATTGGGGGAAAGTATATTGTTAATGGGACATATTACTAGATAGATTGATCTGGAAGCTAATCAAGCAGTTAAGTTGGAGTTAGGAGGGTAGGGATAAGGAGAAGTTTCAGGAAGGCATTTTCATGATCATAAGAGAGATAGTAGTGTCCAGAAGGCTGACAGCAGTGAGAGAAGAGGAGAAAGATCAAATGAAAATAACTTTCAAAGAAATTATAATCTTTTTGTCATTATATTCTCTTTAATTTTCTAGGTTACCAAGGTATTTTAACATATCAGTGTGATTTCTTTTTAGAATTTGAATAACTCCCTTTATTTTAGTACTTTCAACTTATTGTTTAAAATTCTATTCTTTTTTAAAATTATTTAAATAATCTCTACACCCCACCCCAAACTCGAGATTCCAAGATCAAGAGTTGTATGCTTTTCTGTCTGAGACAGCCAGGCACCCCCTTATTTTAGTATTTCCTATGTGTATAATGATTTATATATATCTTATAATCTTATGTGTATGATGATTTATATATATTTTATAATCATCGTAAACAACCCATGGAAGTAAGTCATTGTTATTTCCATATTACAGATAAGAAAACCGAGACTCAGTCAAGTAATACACCAAATATTTCATGGTAAGTAAATGATAGAGCCAGAATTTGAACCCTAGTCTATCTAACATCAAAATCTACATGTTTTTCCTATTCTAGAAAGTTGACTTTCTGTGAACAAAGTATGTTGCAGCTTTTCTTAAAAATATTTTGTGGAAGGACTTGAAAATATTCTTTGCTTGAAGAATATGGAGTAAAAACATTGACTAAATCTAAGCAGGTGTTTCATTTTTCCAAAAGTCTGGCACAATTTCTAATTATGAATTACATTAGCCAGATTTAAGACTAGACAATATTGTCATAAATGGAATGTAAGAACTGTACCTTCTTTCAGGCATGCTTAAATTCTGGGGTAAATCTTTATACAGTTGGTTAAAATCAACTGAATATTTAAATAGTTTTATGCCTAGTGTTTCCTTTACAAATAAGATTTCTAATAGAGCATGTCTGCTTAAATCAAGATGTTGTACTAAAATAGAGTCAGTTCCATTGGGACAGTGTATCTTTAATTGAATATGTGTAGGATTGCTTATTGCCAGCACTGAAATTTATTTTACAGTATTGTTTAGACATTAAAGGCAACCTTTTGATCATAAGCATTATTTTAGTAAGAAAACTGATTTAAGATGATCATGTCTTTCTGTCAGCCAAATGATCATTTTTCTTACTGAGCTTTAAGGAAAAAAAAAATCAATATAGGGAACACATTGGAAAATTCTGTTTAAATGTTTTCAGGAGACAGGAGTTGGAGAGAGTGTAAATGTGGTCCTCCATATTAATTAGAATGCAATGTCCTGATTCCTTTATAGTAATACAATCCTATTATTTCCTTCTTTTCTCTTCCTAGTTTTGTTTGGGGGCCATTATAATAATGGGAGTCCATTGTCAGTCTTGAGTGGGAATGGATCTAATTGGCCCACATTCCCTAATGCTTTATTATAGTTCCCAGGGGCCATCCTTCCATAGATGTGACCCTGGTGTCCCTTGTTAACACAGGATATGACAGAGACCATCTGACCAGAAAAATCTCTGTCTATTTTTCTGGGCACATATGAGCAATGTGTTTTGGGCATCAGGCAATTAATTCCCTGTCTCTTCCTGGTCCTTACATTTCATTTCATGGAATCCCCAAATCTCTTCCCAATTTACATTTCATTCAGTCCTTCTAACATTACTGTATAGGACAGATAGAGACTCTTTCTGATGCTTTCTGGCCTAGGGGTCATGACTAAGTTCAGTATCATATTTCACACAGTGAAGATCCATTGTCTAGATTTTGCAGACCTTTTTAGGGAATGTTTTTTTTTTTCCCCCACTTTACTTTGTTGTTTCTTGACTCACTAAGTGTTGTAACTAATCCCAAGCAAAGAGGTTCTCAGATTATAACAATGTTGTTCTAACTAACCCAGTTAGCCAAGACAACAAAACAAAGAAACAACAACAACTAAGAAAAAAAACGCAGTTGATCACCTCACATATATGTGACCATTTATTTATTTAGCAGATTTTTACTGTGAACACTGTGCGTTTCAGGAACTGTTTTAGTCACTTGGGATGCATCAGTGATAGAAATCCCTGCCTTCATTAACTTCCATTCTAATAGGGAGTCAAGGGTAGGATATTTGAGAGTAGATAAGTACTGTGTTATGGTTAAAAAATAAAAAGCTTGGGATGCCTTGGTGGCTCGGTTGGTTAAGCATCTACTTTTGGCTCAGGTCATGATCAGGCTCCCTGCTCAGTGGGGAGCCTGTTTCTCCCTCTGCCTCCTGCTCTCCCTACTTGTGTGCTCTCTCTTTTTCCTTTTCTCTCTGACAAATAAATAAATTAAATCTTAAAAAAAAAAAAAGGCAAAGGGATTCAGGACAAGGGGTATCTGGAGTCTTAGGAGAATTGCAATTTTAAATCGATGGTCAGGGTAAGTCTCATCAAGAAGTGAAAACTGATCTGATTTAAAGGGGCGAGGGAGGAAGCCATGGAGATATCAGAGATAAGACTGTTCCAGCAGAGGGTAAAGCCCCCAGTTCAAAAGGGTCCAAAGCAGCAACAGGTCTTTTGTATTTGAAGAATAGTATATAGACTAGGTTAGCTCTAGCAAGGTGAGAAGAAAAAATAGAAGGTGAAGTACAAGGAATACAGAGGACTAGAATAAGCAGAGCCTTGGGGCGCCTGGGTGGCTCAGTGCGTTGGGCCTCTGTCTTCACTTCAGGTCATGGTCTCGGGGTCCTGGGATTGAGCCCCGTGTGGGGCTCTCTGCTCAGCAGGGAGCCTGCTTCCCCCTCTCTCTCTGCCTGCCTCTCTGCCTGCTTGTGATCTCTCTCTCTCTTTTTGTCAAATAAATAAATAAATAAGAATAAGCGGGGCCTTGAAGGGCATGCTAAGGGTGTCATTCAGATTTTATCTGAAGTGAAATGGGATCCATCCTAGGGTTCTGGGTAGAAGAGTAACAAGATCTGGTTCATGTAAACTTTTAAGCCTCTGCTTTTCTTGATGATAATGATATTTCACATTACCTGTGACATTTTGGACAAGCCACGATGGACTCTATCTCATAGATAAAGGGAACCAGGAAGACTGTACCTACCTAAGGCAGGAATTTGGTGTATTCCCAGTGGATTTACTGATACTGTGTCTTAAAGATTTTCTTCAGAATTTACTGCGATGACCAATAATATCTTTTCTTATGAAACAGCATAACAAATTGATGAGTCTGGACATAATAATAGAAATATCTCATCTGCTGTTATGTGCCATTTTTACTTTGTATTGCATCATCAACAGCATGCTATAATAGTATCATCAATCAGGAAGAATCAGTCTTGAGATTTTTTCCTTCTTTCCCTTTGCCCTCAAGAATGCATTTTATTTCTGCATCCTTTACTTGCTCTTCTCTGGCTTATCAGGTTTAAGCATAAGTATTTTATCAACTCTGATTTGAGTCTCTAACTCACCGATACTGTAGCCTGTTTGGTTTATATTTTAAGGGCCATTGTCACTAAATACTCCTTCTTTTTTAACAATTGACTTGATACTTTAGCCTCAAATCTATGTAAATTATTCAGAAGAATAATAATATACTATTTTATTCAAAAAGCAACCTTTAGTCACTTGTTAAACTTTCTCTAACAAGTCATTTTTCTGAGTTGTTCAAATTTTGAGGCAATGGAATGTGATACTACATATTTTATTATCAGTAGTTTTACAAAAACTTTGGTCCAGAGTGATGCATTTTTTAAATTTTATAGTGAGAATTGTGGGCATGGTTTCAAAGCTCTTGATATAATTACCACTTGAATATAAGTCTCAGTTATTCTTTGAAAAGTTATTTTAAAATAGCTTCTTTGAATTAATTTGTAGATACAAGTTCAATATAAAAATCAAAAAATAAGGGAAACGTATTTTTTACTAATCACTCTAAGGCAAAAATGACAATCAATGTCCTTTGAGAATCTACATTTTACTGGGAGAAGCACTAATAAATAGATCTAATAGATTCAGCCCCACATTGGCAACCAGAATCATGACCAAACCAATTCACTTAACTGCTGTGGACTTCATTATCACCAAAAGTCTTTCTAGCTGGAAGTCTAATCTTTTATTCATTGCTTTTTTTCAGCTCAGTTTAATGTTACTGTGATCTTCACTCAACATTTTTTCTTCTGAGCCCTTCTTTAAATTATACTTCCCACTGGCTTTTATCATAATGACTGTTCTGGTTGTCTGTTACACATTATTATTTTGACTAAGTAATTAAATCTTTAACCAACTTTAATTGTTCTATTCTTATTTACTTTCAAGAATACTAAATGGAGAATGCAATTCTGCATTCATGGTAACTCCTAGAATTCTTTATAAAATGAACCCTTCCTATTGACTCCAATACTGGTGATTATTGTATAAGTTGGTTGCCTCACTGTGCAGTGCCTCACAGTCACTCTAAGATCATCCTATTATCTGCTGCCTCCTGTGAGTTAGCCCTTCCTCTAGAACATCACACACAGTCAGTAAGCTACTGAAGGAACTATCCTCTGAGAAGATTCTAAAACTTGTAGTTCAAGGTTTAGAACTATAACTACAACTAGTTACCCTCTGGTTCTAAATGACTACTGTGACACATCCCTTCTGCTTTACATCCTTCTTTGTCTCAGTTGTCATGAGCGAAAGTATTCTTGGTTAATCCACATCATGCAGACCTGTATCCGCATCCTGCTCTGTTCATTGCCTAGTCCAGTATTTCCCAACCATTTTCTATTATCACTTCCCTAAGGAGCCATTTTAGTTACTGTTTTCCTTAACTGCCCTCTCCATCTTATAACCTCACCAACACGGAATTTTAATGCCCACATATATACTATATATCTGTTAATATGTGAATATATTATATATATGCTTTAGACAGAAAGAGAGCAGGGTTTTTTTTTTTTTTTTTTTAACCCGTCAAGAATCAATTCTTACTCCTGTTGAGAATGTACCATGTAGTCTGACTTGATTTTCCTCTCTTTTGGCTTCCCAATCTTTTCTCTGTATGAATATTTTACTCTTCTAGATTCATTCTGTGGATGCTGGGAAATTGGATTGTTTCAACTTTTGGTTAGTAAAAAATAATGTTTCTATGTGCATTTATATAATATATGTATCCTGGCATGTATGTATGAGTTTCTTTATTATCTATTTATATATTAAGATGAGTGGAATTGCAGAGTCATAGGATATTTGTATTCTCAATTTTTCTAGATAATGTCTAAGTGTTTTCTAAAATGCTTGTACCAATTTATAATCTCATTATCAACTGATGAATTTCTTTTTTCTGCATCCTTACCAGTATTTTGGTTATCTTTATTTTAAATATATATGAGTAATGATAAGTTTTTGTTCTTAAATTTGCATTTTCTTGATTGCTAATCAGGTGAAGCACCTTTTAAATAAGTTTTTGGCTATTTGTGTTTCCTTTCTTTCAGGCTGCGTGTGTGTGTGTGTGTGTGTGTGTGTGTAAAATGCCTATTCAAGTGTTTTGCTCATTTTAAAATCTTGTTGTTTATTTTTTCCTATTGATTTTTAAGAATTCTTCGTGTATTCTAAGTGCAACTCCTTTGCTATATGTGCTACCAACATTCTCTTGCTGTATCCCTTGACTTTTTATTCTTTTTATGATGTCTTCAGGTAGTTCTTAATTTTAATATAAGTAAATTTATCTTTATGTTTATGGTCAGTGCTCTTTATGTCTTGCTTAGCCTATCAAAATGACAGGAAGTTATTTTCCTATAATGTCTTCTAATAGTTTAGTTCAGTTTTTCACATTTATTGAAAAGGTGATCTTCTTTTCTAACAATCTTCAGAGCCATCCCTACCATATTACAAGAGTCCAAATAAGTATAGGTCTATTTTTTCAGCAATCTATTGTGTTCTACTGGTATTGACTATCACTGTACAGTGTGCACTGGCTTAATTACTGTAGCTTTTTATAACAAACCTTGATATCTTGAAGAACAAGACTTCTTTTTAACTTTTCAAGAAGTATATTGGCTAGATTTGGCCCTTTTTACCTCCATGCATTTTTTATACTCAGATTATTTAGTTCCACAAAATACATGGGTAATTTGATGGAAATTCTCTTGAATTTCTAAATCGATTTGGAGACTAAATCTTTAAATCTCTCAAACCAGGAACACTAGTTTTTTTCTTTAATATTTCTCAGTAAAGTTTTACAGTTTTATTTGAAAAATTCTTCTATATCTTGTTAGGATTGTTCTTGGATGTTTACTATTTTCTGTTATTATAAATAGAATATTAAAACATACTTAAACTTAAGTTCTAATTTGATATGTAGAAATACAACTGAGGGATGCCTGGGTGGCTCAGTTGGTTAAGCCTCTGACTCTTGGTTTCTGCTCAGGTCACAATCTCAGGTTTGTGAAATGGAGTTCTATGTTGGGCTCTGTGCTGGGCATGGAGTCTGCTTAAGATTCTCTCTCTCCCTCTACTCCTTTCTGCCCCCTACTTGAATTCTCTCTCTCTCTCTCTTACTCTTACTTTAAAAAACAAACAAACAAAAAGAAATAGAATTGATTTTTGTTTATAGATTTTTATTCCCCCACCTTGGTAAATTCTCTTATTAATTTAGCACTGAATATTATATACAACCGAATCATTGAACACTTCATCTAAAACTAATGATGTACTATATGTTGGCTAATTGAATTTAAATAAAAAAATTATCTTTAGAACTTTGAAATGTTCTAAGGACATAATTATATCATATATAGGTAACAGCATTTGTACTTCCTCCTTTATCATTTTTATATATTTTAATTTGTTTTCTTGCCTCATTATGCTAATGAGGATTTCCAGAACAATGTGGAATATTGTTCCTTATAAGGAAATATTCAGAATTACACAATTTTATATGATGTTTGATGTGTACTTTTTGCAGTTACCCTTTTTTCCTTTCAAATAACAAATTGAGCTCTTTGTGTTTTGTTGGTGCCCTCACTGCTTTCAGTCCAACACTGGCTATGTGGGTTCATGGCAACCTCCATTCTTTGAGATATTCAAGAGAAGTTAAGGTTTTATAATTTATTCAGATTTTTCTCATTGTTTGGATAGGGGTAACACTCCTAGTGTATGTGTATTTGTGTGTGTTTGTGTGTCTTTGTACAAGGCATACTGCTTGCTGGACTGGAATGCAAGTCCTGACTCCCTACTCTCCTTCTTTGATACCACCCTGGAGAAGAGATAGACATGGTCATCATAGTTGGGCAAGAGTAGAAATCTGGACTTCCATCTGGGCCTCTGCTGATAGTGTGGGTATAGGGTCAAATCCCCCGACCCTATAGTATTTAGATCTAATAGAGAGATTATTGTTTAAATGTTTTCAGTTTTGGTCACCTGGTTGGTACATTCTGTTAAGCATCCAACTCTTGGTGTTGGCTCAGGTAGTGATCACAGCATTGTGAGATTGAGCCCCATGTCAGGCTCCATGTTCACCGTGGAGTCTGCTTAAAATTCTCTCTCCTTCTCCCTCATCTCGTTTTTAAATTCTCCCCAATTTTAATTGTTATTACAAGCCCTGTTTATACTCAATACTTATTTTAACTTATTAATATGTTTACCAATTTCTTTATTCAACATTATTTCTTGCTTCCCATCCCTTTCTTCCTGCTTCAATTATATTCTTGCTAAAATATGTGCTTTCATAGCTTTTTTATTGAAAGTAGTGGTGAATCATTTTTGTTTTTCCCTTTACTCTGATGAAGTTAGCCTTAATGTTTCTCTCAGCTTGATAAACTTTAGACAGGCTTCTTTCAGATGGTAGGACCCTCCACTTTTTTTTTAAAGAGCTGTCATTTCAAATTCCTTCTTTACTCCTTTGACATATTCTTCTTCTTCCAGTCTCTCCAGTTTTACAACCCAGAATGGGAGCCATCCCGCTTGAAATGTAATCATCAAGATAGTGACACCTACACTTGAGGTGAGCCTAGCATAATGTATAGAGTTATCAAAATCACTATATTGTACACCTAAGACTAGTCTAACAAGGTGTCAAATATATTTCAATAAAAAAAAAGTAAGTGGCCCAGTCTCCCAGTTTTTGTCGAAGGGTAGGAGCCTAACTTCCACAAGCATTTAGCAAAGACAGATGACCTCATCACAATAACCAGCCTCTTGACTAACTGTCTCCTAGTACTTTCCTACAGGTTCACTGCAGCAATTGAAATTCCACATGCTTTTTGTTCCAGTGGAGTTGAAAATTCAATCTTTCTCCCCTATTTCAGTAGTCTTGAATGAAGTCTTCTTTGCCTGTTTAACTCCATCCATCTGGTGCAATTTTTCTTTGGCAACTCTCAATGTGTTTATTTTATCTCTCCTGAATGATAGTTTAACTTAGAAGAAAACCAGCAGATATTTTTCTTTCTGTATAATAAAAATGGCATTATTATAGAAAACAATACATTCTAATGATTTTAATTGCTTTTGAAGCAAATGCTCTCAAGGACACATATCTTTAAAACATTTCTAGTATTCTCACAAATACACATAACAAAAATTTGCAATTTTAGCCTTCTTAACTGTGCAGTTCTGTGGCATTAAGTACATTTATACTGTACAACCACAACCACTAATCTCTAGAATTTTTTATCTTCTCAAATGGAACTTCTGTATTTATTAAACAATAACTCCCATTCCTGCTGTCTCCCAGCCCCTAGAAACCACCATTCTATTTTATGTTCCTATGAATTTCACTACTCTAGGTACATCATATAAGTGAAATCATTTAATATTTGTTCTTTTTGTGTTTGGCATATTTCACTTACCACAATGTCTTTGAGTTCATTCATGTGTGACATCTACCAGAATTCCATTTCTTTTTTAAGGCAAAATAATTACCGTATTTTGTATGCATACACCATGTTTAGTTTATGCTTCTATCCATCAGTGGATAATTGGGCTGTTTCCCACTTTGGATTACCATAAATAATACTGCTATGTACAAATATCTTTTTGAGACAGTACTTTCTATTCTTTTGAGGTATATATACAGAATTGGAATTGTTGGATTATATATAATTCTATTTTTAATTTTTAGGGAAATTGCTGTAATGTTTCCACAGAAGCTGTAGGATTTTACATTGTCACCAGCAATACACAAGAGTTCCAATTTTGCAATATACTTGCCAATACTTACTTTTTATTCTCATTTTTAAATTTTTATTCTTGTTTTTTAAATAACAGCCATCCTAATAAGAATGGGGTGGTATCTCATTTTACTTTTGATTTGCATTTCTTAATGATTAGTGATATTGAGCATTTTTAAATGTGCTTATTAACTATTTTTATATCTTTTTTGGAGAAATATCTATTCAGGTCCTTTGCACATTTTTAAATCAGGTTGTTAGATTATTTTTATTGTTGAGTGGTAAGAGTTTTTTATGTATTCTGAATATTTACTCTTACCCTTATATATGATTTGCAAATATATTCTCATGATTTTTAATTTTTATAGGCCTATGATAGAAACCTCTTGGGAAGAGCTATGTTTATATATATATATATATATATATATATATATATATATACTCAAAATAAATTTCAACCTGTAAATGTTATTTTGGAGCATGCTATACATGTATTATAAGTCTTAGGGCAGGAACCATTTATTGATTAATTCATTTACTCATTTAATGTTTCCTAAATACCTATCATATCCCTGATGTTAAATGTCTGGTGATACAGAGATGGGGGGGAGAGTCTCTACTTCTAAAAATCTCATAATGAAGAGACAATAGAATGATAATCCTGGAAAGGAGGTTAAGTATTGCATATTTGTATAATGTTGGCATCTACATATTTCTCAAGTTCTGCTCTTCCTCTCAATCAGCTTCCAGCCATGCTCTTCTTGTTTTCTGGCCTCTGTATATCTCTTATCCTGGAAAATTTCCTTATTCTTCTCTCTTAACCTGTATTCTCATTTCATCCCCACTCCAACAGCTAATTTCAAATCATTTTTTGAGTTCTAGTTTAAAAGTAATTTTTTGGGATGCCTGGGTGTCTCATCAGTTAAGCATATGCCTTTGAGTCAGGTCATGATCCCAGGATCCTGGGATTGAGTCTGTATTGGGCTCCTTGCTCAGAAGGGAGTCTGCTTCTCCTCCTGCTTGTGCATGTATGCTCTCTCTCTCTCTGACAAATATATAAATAAATAAATAAATAAAATCTTTTTTTTTTTTTTAAGTAATTTATTCACCAGTTCCTCTGCTGACCTTGTTGTTCTCCCAGTTACAAGTGTTCCCAGCAGATCTCATAACCCTTACTTAGACATTCATCACATACTGCTTCTTCAGAGACTGTCTTCCACGCTTGATTCTAGCTTAAGGTCAGGAAATCTGTTTACCATTGTTTTTGCTCAGCCCCATCTCAGTCTTCCCTTTCAGAGCATATGCGACTGCTTTATGTGGTACAAGGATTCCCTTTCTAGTTTGTTTCTCATTAAAGGGAGATGTAAAAGAAGCCCTCTTTCCAGAGTTGGGAGACTGCAAAGGAGAGTGCCACCATTTTGCAGCATATACATGTTGTTGCTGTTGATCTACTGACTTGCCTCCTTGATGTAAAGCAGCAGCTGGGCCAGGTGCATGTGACACAGACAGCAAGAATCCTGCTTTTACAGGATTCTCTTGTCATCAAAATCAGAGGCAACAGAATGGACATGGCTTCACTCTGTCCTTGTGGGATTCCAGCATGATCTTCCTCTTCCCTTCCTGCCTGACTGCTGTGTGACCCTCAAGCTCCAGCCTCAGACATACTGATAGACTCTATATCTCCTACTGGTTCTGCTTTCTGGTCAAACCCTTATGAGACGGAGACGATTGTTCTTTACCTTCATAAGTCATGGAAATTGTGTTATTTGTTTGTGAACTTATTTATCGGCTGCTTTCTCCACTAGATGAAATGTAACATAGTAGTTAAAAACACAAATTCAGAAAAAAGATGGTTATGTTTGATTTCTGTCTCTATCTCTTATTAGCTGTGATTTAGTTCCTTCATTTTCAAAATGGAAATTTTTATAATGTCTACCTGATCCGTTGTGAAGATTAAAGGAAGCATTATTTTTATAGATTAGTGTATGGCACATATACACAGCATATATAGATTCGATAAATGAAAATATAATAAAAACAAAGGGCTATATAAAGTTCTTCAGGAAAGCAGGAATCTTTTCTCTTTTGCTTAGCACCTATATCCTATCACCCTGAAGTATGCCTAACACATAGAAGGTGTTCAAGACTTGAATTGAGTTACTATGTAAAACAATCTCAAGGACTGACAATTTTTTAGTCTATTTCATTTTTTTATTTAAGGCCTGACAATTTTTAATGTATTGATTTTTTCTGTGTTTCTCAACTTTTTTTCATCCAATATGTTAGAGAAATATACCATACATCTCTCAGTAAAAATGCACCACTAAGACCATGATTCTCAGGAATCATGACGGAATCATGATTCTCAGGAATCACAAGGAAGTAATGATTCAGAATTCTGGCATCTAGCGGTAGGAAAATATAGGGTGAAAAATCTCCACAGGTGATACTATGTCCATCTTGTGTGATTGTATCCTCCTCAAGGTTGATTTCTCTGTGCCAGGGTCAGTGGGTATTAAACCTTTGACAAAGATGTAAGCATTGAAAAATAATGACCTACTTATTAAGTACAAATACACTCTCTTAATACTCACTGGAATGTTGTCGAAGTAAAGATTATAAAATAAAGACACAGAGACTTACTTTATTTATTTATTTATTTTTTAAACGATTTTATTTATTTATTTGTCAGAGAGAGAGAGCGAGAGTGAGCACAGGCAGACAGAGTGGCAGGCAGAGTCAGAAGGAGGAGCAGGCTCCCCGCGGAGCAAGGAGCCCGATATGGGACTCGATCCCAGGACGCTGGGATCACGACCTGAGCCGAAGGCAGCTGCTTAACCAACTGAGCCACCCAGGCGTCCCAGAGACTTACTTTATTTAATATTATTGTAAATACAAAATGATTTATTTATTCAATAATTCTTCTCCCTGAAAATTTATTCTTGCCTTTTTTCTGAAAGTTTTTAGCTCTTCAAAGTTTGTTTTGAGTTTGCTTCCTGATTACAAAACAAAGCAATATGTTGACATCTGAATTTCTCAAAATTAACAAGACTCAGCCACCTCTATCCTGCTGGTAGCCTACTTTGATCCAAAGATTCTCTTATTACTAATTAAGCATGCTAAATCAATTATTTTCTGAAACAGTTTTTCAGTCTTGTAATTGAGTTTAAAAATGACAGTCTTTAACTTAACGATATCCACTGTGGAGAATCTAATTTCAATTTCAGTGTTTCATCATAAGCCAAAATGTCAACTAAACAAATAAAATAACTTGACCATAGTAAGTCATACAAAATATTTTCTCATTAACCTTTTAAAAATTACTACCAATTTTTTACCCAGGAAATATATGTCAGGTATCTCATTTATAGTCTAGTACTATCTTTTAAATTTTTTCTGATGAAATAACTATGAAGCTGCTCTCTGGAAATTTCCATCCCTGTTCTTAGCAGTTCCTGATTGGACAGGGGTGTATTGGATATCTTTTCTCTGCTCCTGGAATTACGAAATAGTCCTAACCCAATTCTAATATAATGAAAAATATTTTTATTTCTAGTGCTTAAATTAATTGAATTCAACTCTTGCTAGTCCACATGAAGCAAACCTGCTTCATCCATTCGGTATAGCAAATGATATTCTCAGACCTTTACTGAGTAGTGTGTTCCTAGCTGTGTTCTTAGCCCCAACTGATGTGTATTCAGGGAAGGAATCTCACCTGGGTATTTGCCTAAAGCAAAGACAAGAGGGAAAATGAACTTGCTTAACTAAAACAAATATAAATTATTTTTGGATAATCTTTTGGTTTGGCTTATAAAAGGCTTCCTTTCCCTCTATTAACCTAGCTAATTAAATGTATTTGCTTAAGGCCTTATTGGATCTTATATTTATCTTGTGCAGCTTCTCAGTTCTATTCATTAGAAACTAAAGGAGACACATTTATCTTGGTTTTGTCTTCAATTGAAAGATTTCTTATTTACTGGATACTTTGAGAGAGAAAGGATAGAGGAAACTAGGCCAAGAGAGTATCTTTTCTTGGTACAGAACAAATTCTAAGTATTTTTCAATATGTTTCTGTGGGATAATATAGAGTTTGGCACTGATGACTCCTCAAAGCTGCCATGAATCTCTAAGGCTTCTGCTGAATCTACATATATGAGCTTTTTCCCTTGAAGTTCCCCCCTTTTAAATCCCAACATTTTAGGTCAGCTTTCCTAGCAGAAGAAGAACATAAGATAAGGCTTGTGTGCAAATGATTTACTGTAGAAATGTCTAAGGGGAGCTCAAAAAAGATGGGGCTTGGGTCAGAAAAAAGCAAGAAACTAGGGAAGGGTGAGTTCTCGGGACAAATTTCTGAGAGGATATCTGTGCCTCCATCCTTATGTGGGGTGTTGAGGTATAAGATATACCTCAGAGTTGTCACAAACCAAGGCAAGGTAGTTGGGCAAGAGAATAACTCCCATACATGTTGGTCAAGAGCTAAAGTCTAATCTAGGTAAATAAGAACTCCTGAACAATCATCTTTGTGTCTGCAGACCAAGTGGCTTTAGTAGCTTGAGGGCAGTCCTCTTTCTTTACAGAGCTTCAGAGCTTCGGGTCCTGCCTGTTTAAAACTCTCTAAATCTGAAGGTGGGGGGTGCATGAAAATGTCATAGTAGAGATAAGAGGGCCTCTAAGTAGAGCACTGATAATCTGTTATTCCAGGATAGCATGACCCCTGACATAGTCTTCCGTCAATTTTTGTTATTTCAGAGAAAGCACTTTATGGAGGGAACAAAAAGGCACAAAAATTTCACTGGGATGTTCATATAATTTGCATGGACTTGTTCCCTATGGTCTTGATATCCATAACTGCTAAACAAAAACAACAACAACAAAAAAGTGGGCCTATGAGAGAGTCCACTTTTCTTTATTCCAGGTATGAAGCAAGTCAGTTCTGACCCCAATCATAAATATCTGCTACATAGAATATGCTTCCTTTTCTTCCCTATCAAGATGCTGAGCTCCACAGAGGTCCTTGATGACTAGGTACATAATCTCTGATTAAGAAGCTCCAAATACCATGACATTTCCATTCAAACTTCAGGAACTGGTGGCTTGTAGAGCCTTTTGGCTTAGAAGATCTGCATAATGATTACAGTTGCACCTGGCTGATGTGATTTGTTCTTTACCTTAGATCAGAATCCCATCCTCAGATTCCAAATGTATTCCTATAGCCTGAGCCCACAGGGGTGTAGGGAATTTCTACACTCTTTCCCTTACATGAACAGAGAGCAGGGTTCATATCAGCTGCTGTGAATTGGTTCAGAATTGTGATTCTTTGTAATTCATAGGCATCTCTGTGTTGCTCTGGGCCCATGTTGAATCAATTGTTAAATATTTTGATTATTTCCTCTGGTCCAGACTTTTGACTGTTTTTGAAATTGAGTTCTTTTTTTGAATTATTAGAAAAACATCATTGCACTATGTCAGAATATTGTGGCCCTAATTAAAATAAAATAACACAGTGGTGGGACTTTCCACTTCATACCCTGGCAAGGCTTTGCTACGTATACAACTCCTTTGCAGGGAAAAGTCAGTATGATGAAACACGCCCAAGGGGGCTGGGAATTGGCTATTCTTATCAGGGTTTTATGATGTATTTCAGAAAACAAAGCTTTTCCTTATCATATTCCCTTTTATTTTGGACTTGTAAGCAAGAAATTAACAACTGTTGTATTTGCCTCATTTAATTTTTTTGGTGTTATAACAGCTAGCATTGTCCTAATAAATAGGCAATGACTTTCTTCTGTTCCTTTTTATGAGTCTTAAGAAAACTGACTCATGTCACCATCTGCTTAAGTATCCCTAAGTATGCCATCCAAGTTATGGGATATTGTCTATGCAGAACACACAGATGACAGGCAATACTTTTTGATTGGCTTCCTGTTCTTTTTTTCTTTTAGCTACCAGAAAGTTATTCAACAAGTCAATGGTATATTTCAGCCAAAATTAAAAAGTTTCTTTGCAGAAGTTGCCACAATGTACTGCAGTATTTAGAATTTTATGCTTCTACAGGAAGCTTGATAGCTCTTTTTGTGCCCTCTGTTCCAGTGTAATGACTATCTTCCCACATTACATTCCCAGGCTTGGTCTTCAGAACTCACCTCATACTTTGGTGATCAGGTCACAGTGTATTATGTTCTCTTCTTTTTGTTTAGTGGGTCAGTCTTTTTGCACTTCAGCATCTCATGTTGGGAGTTAGTTGAATACGGAGACTTTCTGAGAATAATATATATGGGATTATTAATATTCTGCTGTGGTTGGAAAGTTTAAAATGTTACAGTTCATTTGTATATTTCTCAAAAGAAATGTTCTCTGATAGACTATTTACACCAATGAGTGGGGAGAACAAGATTTTTCCTAGGGTCATTGGCAAAATGTCAAAAAGTTCTACTTAGTCCACAAAGTATACAGCTGCTACACAAGTTTTTAATTTTCCTGGATGAGTGTTACACTTGGCAGACCTTGAAGATGACTGTGCAGTTCCATGTGCTGCCATACCCTTATTGCTTTCTGGTCCTAATCTACCTACTCTTCCTTTCAAGTTGCTATTGCTCATACCACGTGAGTTGAAAATTCAATACAGCTATCCTGGCCAGTATTGATTAGAAAAGGGATTAGGCACCAAACCAAAGGTGGATCATGTCGTTGGAATGAGTTCTTCTGAGATGACTATTCAAACTGTCTGGTAATGTCTTCTATGTTGCCATACGCAGGTGAACTGACTCATTCCACATCTTCAGTTGGGATGTGTAAATGAGAGGTTGGAAGAGAGCAGCAGGTTTTTAGGTGTCTATATTCCAGCTTACTCTGAGCTACTGTTTCAGTTCTCCATGAAACCTCTGTACCTCCCTGCCTTGAACCTAGAGTGACTGTATGAATGAAGAGAGGGTATCTTCTATGAAACCATGACAGACTTCATTTCTGAGAGCCATAGGATTTTCTTTTCACTGCTTAATTTAAAGATCTTGATTAAAACAGCCTCCACAAATACAACTTATGTTTCTTGATGACCCACCAGCCAAAGAACAAAACTGAGCCATGGGAATCGAGGAGGATGGCACCCTAACAAGATACAAATGTTTATACCTATCGCTTCTTTCCCATACTCAGAATTGTATCCCAATGTGTGCTTATGACAATTCTTTTGACTACAATAATTAACACATCTATTTTTCAATCCTGCTTGGCTCCCTGAAAAAAGGTTTTTTAAAAAATGCTCTGATGGCTTTAAGACACAGAGGTTGTGTGTGAAGCGGCAGTTCTAACTGTACAGAACCATAATCTGTATGGTTGCTCTATCCGTTGGTGCTCTCAACGATCATCAGTACAATATCCTCCTCTCTTCTTTTTCTGGTCCATGTGGAGCATGTTCTGACCTGCCTTTAAATCTGCTCTAGTTGTTTTATTCTCCAGAGAAACCTCCAAGTGAGAAAGAGTGTCTCATTTTCCAGTAGTGCTGACCTTTGTCACATAGACCACAAAGCTGTGTGACTTTTTGTCCTCAGTATCTTAAATAGAATTTGTGAAAAAACACTTTTACTATTCCTGAAAGCTTCTCTTCTAGGACTTCTGCATGAAAGCAAAGGCTAGGTTGGGGGATCTTCTGAGTGACTTGCCTTTTGTACTTTGTCTTTGTTCATAAATTTCCATCCCTGGGAACACTGAGGGGTTTCTTTTGTGATGTTTTGCTACTCTGGATTCTCTTTTATTTCCTGAGGCTCTAGTCTTTCCTAGAATAGGATAGTCAGGCAAATTGTCACCTATTGAGCTTTCCTTACTGCCATCCATAGATGCCCAACAAAACAGAATTTCCAAGTTGCGACTACAATGAGTCAGGATTCTAAGAGACAACAGAATCTATTCTAGCTAGTTCCACCTCAAAGAGATTTTTAAAGGGATATCCCGTAGCTAGAAGTCTCTATCTCCAGCTTTCTTCTTCTTTTTTTTTTAAAGATTTATTTATTTATTTAACAGACAGAAATCACAAGGAGGCAGAGAGGCAGACAGAGAGAGGAGAAAGCAGGCTCCCCACCGAGCAGAGAGCCCGATGCGGGACTCGATCCCAGGACCCTGGGATCATGACGTGACCCGAAGGCAGAGGCTTTAACCCACTGAGCACCCAGGCATCCCTATCTCCAGCTTTCTAATACTCCTTGAGGAAAACTTCCAGGAATAGCTTCCAGAACAACACTACTGCCACAAGGGAGCTTGCTACCTCTGGCCTACCTAGAGACGCACTGTGTCTGTCAGGAGTTGGGAACTATGTCTCTGTAGTTATCAATGCCAGAATCTTTGTCTCTTTCTGCTGATTTCAAAATCAGGTTCTGCATCATCAAAATGTGTACCTCGCACTCAGCTTGTTTCCTATTATAGTTCAAGTTCAATTGTGAATCTTGGGCTCTCATAGGTATATCTGATTGTTAGGCTGCATGTCTACACCGTAACTGCAAGAAGTTTTGGGAAATATTATATTTCGGATACCAAAGTAAAGGAGGCAGTATTTGCAATGTGGGTACAGTAAAAGTTTGGAGAGGGAGTTCAAATGATACTGGATGACCACAAATAAAAGATGTTTACCACAGATCACAAACAATCATATTATTTTGGGGAGTTTGGGTAGAAATAGTATTACTACAATAAGACTTAATAGTACCAGTTAGCATTTATTCAGTAGTTGTTATTGCTAAACATTGTGATAAATGCTTTACACACTTTATCTGATTTTACACTGATAACAACACTGAATGTTTTAAAATTCATTTTAAAGAGTAGAGAACCAAAGCCCAGATTAAGAAATTTATCAAGATCAAACAATTAAGAACTGGTGGAAGCAGGCTTCAAAGTCAGATCTTTTAGATTCTAACTTTTATGCTGTGCTGCTTCCTTAACTCATATCTTTCTTTCAAGGCAACATTTCTATGTACAAAACCATTGTTTAGAAGTTTCTTTAAAAAACAACAAGAACGCCAGTAAAACATATGGTTTATTTAGACCACATCGTTTGGCTCATTAAGACTATGCAGAAAGACATAACTAATAGTTCTTATGCCGTCTACACTGTATTTATCTCAAAGTTTTTAATAAGATGAATTTGCTGTTTTGGAAAAACCAACACTTAACATTTTTTCTTTTAGAAGGGTATGGTAGGTTTTCTTTTCCAAATACAACTTCCCAAATAGCTTTTTCTCTGACTTGTCTTTTATCATCTTCTAGGCTGTTGATACATTCTATTTGTTTCCAGGAGACGGTTAAAATTCTTCTGCTGTCATTCTTTGAACATTTTCGAACAGGGGTATAACACATTTTAATTCATTTTGCTTTGCCTTATTACTCTCCTATACATGTTTTATGTTGCTTGAAAAACACATTATTTTGTCATTGTCACCTTCAGCCTGTATGCAACCTTGGTAGCCATTTCATTAATCTTTTTCAAAATTAATTTTTCCAAGTGTATCCAAGGGTAAAAAAGATTTTTTAAAAACCATCAAAATTCCCTCCCAAATATTAGTTTTTGGAAACATAACATTATGAAACTTGTCAATATTTTAAAAAAATTTTAAATTATAGAAACAAGTATTAGTGCCAATAAAATGTATCATTTCTTTCAACACCTTATCTAATATGTGGGAAGAATTTCACAAAAATTATATTCCTTTGTAGCATTTTAAAATTTCAAATTATCCCTTGCTCAAACAAGTAGAGGAAACATATAGCATGTTTTTGAGCTTTTAGTGATGACATTTTAGGAAAGGCAATTCCAATTAATGCCAGGAGACACACACACATGTGCACACACACACACACACACACACCCTTTCCACACAACTGCTAACTGCTGTCTGTTGGCTCATTTGTTGTACCATTAGAGATGAGGAATGTGGGAGAGGGAACAAGGATGAATAACTCCTAGATTTTAGGTTGGTTGACTGGAATAGTGGTGCCAAAGTATGAGGTAGAATTAGTCTTATTAGATGTCTTATTAAGTGGGAAAATTATTAATTCAGTTTTATTTATGTTGGTTTGAGATGTGTGTAGGACATTTGGCTAGAGCTGTTCACTTGTATGAAGCTCAGAGTCTGTAAGGCAAACACCGATTTGCTAGTTTGCACCATAGAGGGATATATCAGTTATCCATTGTCATTATAATGGTATATAACAAACAACAATGAAACTTTAGTAGCATGCAATTATGAGTGTTTATTTATTGACATCTTTGAAATTTGTCAGGCCCAGCCTCCTTCTCTGTTTGTGTTTTTCTGTCAGACAGCTGATTTAGAATGCTTTTGGCTGAGAAACAAGGGAATCTTAACTCTGTACTACGTGCTCTCCTTTAATAGCTACCATGTGCTTATTCTCAGGGAGATGGGATAAGAGCAACAGCTGGCAAGCCCATTCATACAGATGCTTTCTAGTGTCTGTGCTCATCACGTTTTCTAACATTCCATTGGCAAGTTGTATAGCCAAGCCCAGCATCAGAGCAGTAGGATAGTATAAAGTTACATGACAAAAGGTGTAAATGTAGGGATGGGTGGTGAATCAGGATTACTAATGTAATCAGTGTACTACCTGGTACATTGGTACATGGTATCACATGGTTGTTGGAAACAAGAATGCATGGAGTTATTTGAGAAGACCGTTTATAATTAGTATGAAATTAACCAAGGGAAAAAAAAAATTAACCAAGGGTAGGACTTTAGCAGAAACTAACAATTAAACTTCAGTACTGAAGAGCATAAAGAAAAATGAATGATCAGATAGGGTTAAAAGGGATCAAAATATGATATCTAGAATCTAGGAGTTAGAAAAATTCAATCAGGCAATGATAAACAAGATCAAGTGCATGAGAGAAGTCCAATAAGTTTAGGATGAACAAATATGCATTGAATTAGAAAGTACAAGATGATCAGCAAATTTTGTGAGAGAAAGTTTACTTGAGTACTTGTATTTAGAGGAAAGAAAGCAGATTTCAGTAAGTTGAAAAAGGAATGGGAGATAGAAGAATGTAGGCAGCAAGAAGAATAAAGGAAAGAGATTAAGGATACATTCAAGAAAAATAAATTTTGTTTACCCAGCTTAAATTGTTGGAGAAATGAGCTTGATATAAGTTAATGCAAAGGGTACCAACAGATAGAAGTAGAAGCTATAGGAGAATCGGAGAAAGAACCGTAGTGGGGAATCTCAAACAGAGTGGGAAGAGATATGTCATGGGTACAGGTGGGATGTTATCATAAACCAAGAGGTATAACACACCATCTATGTGTGGAGGAAAGAAAGTAAGAATTGAATGAATATGAATATATTCTGTATGTGGGATGATGAGTCAGTGCTCAGGCATATCATACATTGTTTGCATTCTTATTCTTTAAGAGTTTATTGAAGTATAATTTATATACCATAAAATTCATCCATTTTTAAGTGTACAACTTAGTAATTCTCAGTTACTTTATGAGGTTGTGCAGCTTTACTGAGAATACAGCTTTAGAATATTTCTATTACCCCCCAAATATCTGTCATGGCCTATTTGCTTTCAACTCCCATTGTACCCCTGACTCCAAGTAACCAGTGAGTTTACCTTTATGTAATGTAACATGAGGAGTCTTCTGTATCTGACTTCTTTCACTTAAGGTAATATATATTTTTAAAGTTACCCATGTTGTAGCATATATCAATATATTTTTATTGCTGAATAGTATTCCATTGCTCGAATGTATCACCTTGTATTTAGGTATTTTCTAGATCATGGATATTTAGAACGTTTACAATTGTAGACTATTTTGAATAATATGACTAGAACATTGAATACAGTCTTTTTTGTAGATATATATTTATTTCTTCTGGGTAGATATCTGGGTGGAATTACTGGGTCGTATGTTAAATTTAGGTTTAACCTTCTATTTTCTTTTGCCTTATTTTATTAGCTAGGACATCCAGTATGATTTTGAAAAGTAGTTGTTGAAAGGGGACATCTTTTCTTTATTCCTGATGTTAGGAGGGAAGCATTTTCTTACCATTATGTATGATGTTAGGGCATAAGTTTTTTGTAGATATTCTTTATCAAGTTGAGGAAGTTCCCTATTATTAGTTTATTGAGAATTGTTATGAATTGGTGTCAGATTTTGTAAAATGTTTTTCTGTATTTAATGATATGATCATGTAATTTTTCTTTGGCTTGTTGGCATGATGAAATACACTAATTGATTTTCTGATGTTGAGCCAGTCTTATCAGGAAAAGGAATTAAATTAATTCCTTTTATACATTGTTGGAATTGATCTGCTAATACTTTGTTGAGGTTTTTTATATCTATATTTATGAGAAATATTGGTCTGTAGTATTTCATTCTTGTAATGTCTTTATTTGATTTTGCTATAATATAAAGATATTGGAAGATACTATAGAGAATTAGTGTAATTTCTTATGTGTTTGATACAACTGGTCAATGAAACCATGTTGGCCTGGGGTTTTCTGTTTTGGAAAGTTTTTATTTGTCAATTCAGTTTATTTAGTAAATATAGGTCCTTCAGATTATCTATATCAATTTGTGTACATTTCAGTGAATTTGTATCTTTTAAAGAATTGGTCCCCTTTATCTTTTTTATTGCACTTGCAAGCATAGAATTATTCAAATATATTCTTTTGTTACCCTTTTAATGTCCATGGGGTGAGAAATAATGGTCTATCTTTCATTTCTGATATTAGTAACTTGGGTCTTTTGTCTTTATTTCTTGGTTTGCTTAAAATTACTAACTTTTTCATCTTTTCAAATAGTAAGTTTTTTATTTTATTGGTTTTCTCTATTATTTTCTTTTCTTTAAAAATTTTATTTTTTTTCAGTGTTCCAAAATTCATTGTTTATGCACCACACCCAGTGCTCCCTGCTCACCTTTCCATCCGCATCCTCTAAAACCCTCAGTTTGTTTCTCAGAGTCAACAGTCTCTCATGGTTTGTCTCCCCCTCTGATTTCCCCCAACTCACCTCCTCTCCATCTCCCAATGTCTTCCATGTTATTCCTTATGCTCTACCAGTAAGTGAAACCATATGATAATTGGCTCTCTCTGCTTGACTTATTTCACTCAGCATAATCTCTTCCAGTCCCATCCATGTTGATACAAAAGTTGGGTTTTCATCCTTTCTGATGGAGGCACAATACTCCATTGTATATATGGACCATATGTTCTTTATCCATTCATCCGTTGAAGGACATCTTGGTTCTTTCCACAGTTTGGCGACTGTGGTCATTGCTGCTATGAACATTGGGGTACAGATGGCCCTTCTTTTCACTACATCTGTCTCTATTATTTTCTGATTTTAAATTTTATTGATTTCTGTGCTCATTTTTATTATTTTAATTTCTTTTTTAAAAAATTATTTATATGTTTGAGAGAGAGAGATAGTGAGTGAGAACATGAGCAGGGGCGGGATGTGCAAGGGGAGAGGGAAGAGCAGGCTTCCTGCTCCACATGGTGCTCAATCCCAGGACCCCAGGATCACAACCTGAGCTGAAGGCAGAGGCTTAACTAACTGAACCACCCAGATGTACCTTAACTGTTTGCTTTAAGTTTATATTGATCTTATTTTTCTAGCTGGTGGAAGCTTAGATTACTAATTTTATATATTTCTTCTTTTCCACTCTATGCATTCAGTGCCATATTTCCTTCTAAGACTGGTTTCATAGCGTTTTACAAATTTGGTTAAGTTGTATTTTCATTTTCATTCAGTTCAAACTATTATAAAAAGTATTTTTTGAGACTTCTTCTTTGACCCATATGTTAGAATGTTTTTTAGTCTCTATTTTGTAATTTTTCCAGTTATCTTTCTGTTATTTATTTCTAGTTCAATTCCATTATGGTTAAGAGCATAATTTTTATGATTCTCTTAAAAAAGTTTTAAGGGTGTTTTATGATGTGAAATATCATCCATCTTGGTGAACGTTCCATTTGAACTTCAGATGAATATGCATTCTGCTGTTTTTGGGAGAAGTAGTCTATGAATGTCAATTAAGTAAGTTGATTGATGGTGTTATTCAGGTAAATGTTTAATGAAGGAAGTAAAAGACCTGTACTCTGAAAAGTGTAAGGTATTTATGAAAGAAATTGAAGGTGACATAAATAGATGGAAAGATATACTGTGCTTATAAATTGGAAGAACTAATATTGTTAAAATGTTCATAATATCCAAAGCAATGTACAGATTCAATGCAACCTCTATCAAAATACCAATAACTCTTCTCACAGAATTGGAACAAATAATCCTAAAATTTGTATGAAACCACGAAAGACTCAAAGAGCCAAAGCAATCTTAAGGAAGAAGAAGAGAGGTGGAGATATCACAATTCATATGTAAGATACACTACAAAGCTATAGTAATCAAAACAATATGGTACTGGAACAAAATAGACACATAGATCAATGAAACAGGATAGAGAGCCCAGAAATAAGACCATGCTTATATAGTCAATTACTCTATAACAAAAGAGGCAAGAAAATATCACAGAGGAAAAACAGTCTTTTCCATAAATGGTGTTGGGAAAATTGGACAGGTATATGCAAAAGAATGAAACCAGGCTACTTTCTTACACCATTCACAAGAATAAACTTAAAATAGATTAATGGCCCAAATGTGAGACCTGAAGCCATAAAACTCCTAAAGAAAACATAGACAGTTATCTTTTGGACATTGGCCTTAGCAACTTATTTATACATCTGTCTCTTTGGCAAGAAAAGCAAAAGCAAAAATAAACTACTGGGACTATATAAAAATAAAAAGCTTTTGCCAGTGAAGGAAACCATCAATAATAATAATAAAAAAAGACAGCCTAGTGAATGGGAGAAGACATTTGTAAATAATATATCCAATAAGGGATTAATATCCAAAATGTATAAAGACTTACACAACTCGATACCAAAAACCAAATAATCTAATTAAAAATGGACAGACACCTGAATACACATTTTTCCAAAGAACACATGCAGATGGCTAACAGACACATGAAAAGATGCTCAGTGTCACTCATCATCAAGGAACGATGCAAATCAGAACCACAAGGTATAACCTCACATCTGTCAGAATGGATAGTATCAAAAAGATAAGAAATAACAAGTGTTGGCAAGGATGTGGAGAAACAAGAAACCATGTGTGCATTGGTGCAACCATAGTGGAAAACAGTATGGAAGTTCCTCAAAAAATGAGAAATAGAATTATCAGTAATTCCATTACTGTGTGTGGAAGAAAATAAAAACACTGACTTGAAAAGATATATGTACCCTTATGTTTATTGCAGCATTATTCATAGTAGCCATAAAGTGGAAGCAACCTAAGTGTCCAATGATAGATGAATGAGTAGAGAAAATGTGGTTATATATACAATGGAATATTACCCACCTATGAAAAGAATGAGATCTTATGATTTGTAACATGTACCTAGAGAATATTGTACTAAATGAAATAAATTAAACAAAGAAAGACAAATACTATATGATTTCTCTTACATGTGGGATCTAAAAGCAAAATGAACAAACAAATAAAACCCCAGACTCTTAAATCAAGACAAGAAACTAATGGTTGCCAGAAGGGAGATTGGGGGTGGGTGGCAAAATAGGTGAAAGAGATTAAGAGGTACAAAAGTCCACTTATAAAACAAATAAGTCATGGAAATGGAAAATATAGCATAGAGAATATAGTCAATTAAAGAAATTAGGTGTTTTATGGTCTGAATGTGATCTGTCTTGGTGAATGTTCCATGTAAACTTGAGACGAATATGTATTCTACTATTGTTGGATGAAGTAGTCTATAAATGTCAGTTAAATCATGTTGATTGATGTTGCTGTTCAGTTCAACTGTATTTTTACTAACTTTCTGTCTGCTGGTTTTATCTATTATTGATTGAGATATGTTGAAGTCTCAACAGTAATTGTGAACTTAATCTCTTTCTCCTTGCGTTTCTGATTTTACTTCACATATTTTGATGTTCTGTTGTTAAGCATATACATGTTTATGATTGTTATGGAATGGACCTCTTTATCATTACGTAATACCCTCTTTAAAATACACAATTTCCTTTTTTGAAGTCTGCTTTTTCTGAAACAGTATAGTACTCTGGCATTCTTTTGATCAGTGTTAGTATAGTATATCTTTTTCTGTCTCTTTACTCTTAAACTATCTTATCTTTGAAGTAGATTTCTCATATAGTTGAGTCTTTTTTTAAAAAAAGTCCACTCTGTCAGTCTCTGACTTTTAATTGGTATATTTATTTGTAACTGTTTTACATTTATGTTACTTGTTCTTTGTTATCTTGCTTACTTTTTCTGCCTTTTCTGGTTTTAATCAAGCAGTTTTTATATTATTCTTTTATCTCTCCTCTTTTAGTGTACCAATTATGCTTCTTTGAAAGGCTTTTTTGGTAGTTCAGTACATTTGTAACTAATCTAAGTCCACTTTCAAAAAGCCTTATACTATTCTATAAGTAATGCAGATATCTTATAACAGTGTATTCCAATTTCTTTTTTCCTATTCATTATAATACTGCTGCCATTCATTTCACTAATCCATAAGCTCTAACCATCCAGTTAACTGTAGCTATTATTTTGAACCATTGACTATTAGATCAATTAAGAGTAAGTAAAATGTGTAATTCATTTATTCTTTCTCTAATGCTCCCCTTTCTTTATGTAAATCTGAGTTTCTGATCTATGTTATTTTCCTTTTCTTTCATAAAGTTTTTTAAATGATTCTGATGACACAGAACTACTGAAGACAGATTCCCCATTTTTGTTTTCATAAAGTCTTTATTTCTCCTTCACTTTTGAAAGGTAATTTGGCTGGATATAGAATTGTAAAATACTGATTTTTTTCTTTCAATATATTAAATTTTTCATTTTTGCTAGTGTGATTTCTGAAGAAATGTCACTTCTCCTTTTCAGAAAAGGAGATATCCTTTTTCTTCTTTTGATAAAAGCCTTTTTCTCTCTTAGCCTTCTTGAAAGATTTTCTCTTTGTCTTTTGTTTTCTACATTTTGAAAATGATATATCTTGGTGCAGTTTTGTTTCTATCTTCCCCTGTCCCTCATATTTATCTTTCTGGGTGTTCTTTGATCTTCCTGGATTTGTGGTTTTATGTTTGCCCTAATTTGGGGTATTTTTCTGCCATTATTCAATTTTTTTTTCTGATCTTTATTGTATTTCTTTTACTTCTGGCATTCTTACTACATATCTAATTCTTATTACATTTTTTCCTAATTGTTGCACAGTTCTTGGATATATACATATATATATATAGAGAGAGAGGCAGACACAGAGACAGAGAGACAGAGGGAGAGAGCACGTGTGTGTACAAGAGGGATAGATATATATCAGTATAGATATATAGATATAGATCTCTCTCTCTCTCTCTGTATATATATATATATATATATACACACACACACACACATATATATAAAACATCCCTTTTTTTTTTTTTTTAATTTTGCATCTCAGTTTGGGTAACCCCTAATGACCTATTTTCAAATTCACTGATTTTTTTCCTCAGGCATGTTTAGCCCATTAAAAATATTGTTCATCCCTCTGTGTTTTAAATTTCTAGCCTTTCTTTTGGATTCTTTCTTAGAGTTTTCATTGCTCTGCTTACATCTGTTTTTGCATGTCGTCCACTTTTCCCATTGGAGCTCTTACCATAGTAATCATAGTTATTTTTAGTTCTTGGTCTGATAACTTAAAAATATCTGACTTACCTGAGTTAGTTTCTGATATTTCCTTTGTGTCTTCACACTGTTCTCCCCTGGCTTTTTAGTGCCTCGTAATTTTTTGTTTAAATCCAGACATGATGTATCAGGAACTGTGGTCTTTAGTGTGATGTCTTATGTTTATCTGGCAGGAGTTAGGCTGAATTTAATGTTTGCTATAGCTAGAGGTGTCAGATGCTTCAATTTACTCTAGTGTCCTCATTTTTATCTTCCCTGTTGCCTTTCAGTTTCCCTAGAAACTTCCTCTTAAATAGAGTTCATGTCTTACATCTCTTTTAATTGTATTTCACTATTACTATACTGGAGCCTTATTGGTATTGTACTGGGTAGGGGAAGAATTCTATACTCTTCTGAATAAAACCCCATTTATTTAAAAAATTGGGCTAGAGTCTCTAGACTGGAACCTTCAGAAGAGTTTCTGATTCTTCCTCCCTCTGCCCTTTTTTTTTTTTTTTTTTTTTTTTAACTGCCCATTTGTGAGGCAGGAAGGCTACAGGGGGCTAGAATTGGTTCATTCTTCTTCTCTAGGTCAGGAAATGTTTAGCGAAGTAGTTTTCCTTGAGGGAAGTACTTTGTTTTGGAGAACACAATGCTTTGTGTCTATTTCAGGATGTTCACTTTTCCTTTTCTCCTTTCCAAAGTACATGGACATTTTTCTCCAGTCTTTGTAAGTGGGAATCTGGTGGGGTACTTAGAGGTAAAATTTATGAATATACAGAGGCCTCCTGAAGACTGGTCAGGAGCATTAACTCTAAAGCTAGTCCACACTTATCTCCAGGTTTTGTCAGTTACAGTTTTTAGTGTTCCTACCAGTTTATGGTTCCAGTGGTGTCTGCCCCTGGTAAGCCATGATTCTCTTTCTCTCCAGGTTTCAGGGCAGTATTTGGTCTGTGACCTCAATTCTCTGATAATTTAAGAAGAGTTGTTGGGTTTTTGTTTTTTAGCATTCTTCTTGTTATGAGGGTGGGAGTTATAACTTATAAATATTTTATGTGTTGGAGTGGAAAATGGAAATGCTAATTATTATTATAATTTTCAGTTCAGTTCAGTTCCTTTTTTCCCTTTTTACAATTTTTATCTTTCTTGATATTCTTTATTTGATGAATCACTATTATCATATTTCCCTTTATTTATAAGTATGAGTTTCTTTTGTTTCTTGACCCTACTTGTAATAGATCCTTTGAGGTCTTTGTATGTTAAGTGCAACATCTAGATCTCCTAGTACATACACTGTTTCGCTTGACTGCTTTTTTTTAGCTTGTATATGGGCAACATTTTTGTTATTTCTTTAAATGTTTTATAAGTTTTTGCTGAAAACTGGACTTTTTAGATAACATATCACAGCAGATGTGAATTTAAGTCTTCTTTGGGTGTTGTTTGTGTTTGCTTGCTTATTGGTTAATAATTTGTTTGGACGAAATCTGTGGAATCGGTCTTCCCCACAGAGTATGTGACCTCTGATGTCTATGATAAAGTTTTTTCTTTTTCATTATTACATTTATTTTAAGCCTGACTTCATAGGGTTTGCTCTTATGTCAGAATTGCTTAGTGTTCTCTTAATAATTACAGGTTGTGCTCATCTACCTTAAGCTGTTAAAACTTTTGCCCCTGTTTATGGATGTGTGCATGAGTTGGGGACATATCTGAATTTGACAGTTTACTAGTTGTTCCTGACTTTCACTTTCTGCTAGCAGAGCCATCACATTCAGCCAGGGATAAGTAGGTATCTGTCTTCTCCAGTCTCCCCTGAGAATGTGTGTAGCCTTGCACATGCAAACTGTCTTTCACACTCTCAAGAGATACGTAGAAGCCCATCCAAGTCTACTCTTGTTATCTATTCCTGTTAAATTTATATCTATTCTGGTGCTTGTGTTTTGTTTTGTTTTTCCCCACTCAACTAGGATCACAACAGGCTAACTAACATTGGCCTTTCTTTCTTTTTTTTAAGATTTTATTTATTTATTTGACCGAGAGAGAGAAAGATCACAAGTAGGTAGAGAGGAAGGCAGAGATAGAGGGGAAGTAGGCTCCCTGCCTAGCAGAAAGCCTGATGCAGGACTCAATCCCAGGATCCTGGGATTATGACCTGAGCCGAAGGCAGAGGCTTAATCCACTGAGTCACCCCAGGTGCCCCAACACTGGCCTTTCTTATTCGTCACTAGAATTGCTACTGTCTCTCAATGCCCAGGAATATGGGGACTTTTCCCTTTCTGGTGAATACTGGCCCTTACCTCTCCTGCTTGAGAAGCTGCTGGTTTTTATGGCTTGCATCATTTTAGCACACAGAGAACATCTAGTACATAGGTGGGTGGCAGGGGAGGAATGGTAGCAACCCCATGCTAAAATGCCATAGACAATTGCTTGTCTGAACTACTTTAGTAGTTTCTCTTATGTAGATACTTCTTTTTTTTTTTTAATTTTTTATTTTTTATAAACATATATTTTTATCCCCAGGGGTACAGGTCTGTGAATCACCAGGTTTACACACTTCACAGCACTCACCAAATCACATACCCTCCCCAATGTCCATAATCCCACCCCCTTCTCCCAAACCCCCTCCCCCCGGCAACCCTCAGTTTGTTTTGTGAGATTAAGAGTCACTTATGGTTTGTCTCCCTCCCAATCCCATCTTCTTTCATTTATTCTTCTCCTACCCACTTAAGCCTCCATGTTGCATCACCACTTCCTCATATCAGGGAGATCATATGATAGTTGTCTTTCTCTGCTTGACTTATTTCGCTAAGCATGATACGCTCTAGTTCCATCCATGTTGTTGCAAATGGCAAGATTTCATTTCTTTTGATGGCTGCATAGTATTCCATTGTGTATATATACCACATCTTCTTGATCCATTCATCTGTTGATGGACATCTAGGTTCTTTCCATAGTTTGGCTATTGTGGACATTGCTGCTATAAACATTCGGGTGCATGTACCCCTTTGGATCACTACATTTGTATCTTTAGGGTAAATACCCAATAGTGCAATTGCTGGGTCATAGGGCAGTTCTATTTTCAACATTTTGAGGAACCTCCATGCTGTTTTCCAGAGTGGCTGCACCAGCGTGCATTCCCACCAACAGTGTAGGAGGGTTCCCCTTTCTCCGCATCCTCGCCAGCATCTGTCATTTCCTGACTTGTTGATTTTAGCCATTCTGACTGGTGTGAGGTGATATCTCATTGTGGTTTTGATTTGTATTTCCCTGATGCCGAGTGATATGGAGCACTTTTTCATGTGTCTGTTGGCCATCTGGATGTCTTCTTTGCAGAAATGTCTGTTCATGTCCTCTGCCCATTTCTTGATTGGATTATTTGTTCTTTGGGTGTTGAGTTTGCTAAGTTCTTTATAGATTCTGGACACTAGTCCTTTATCTGATATGTCGTTTGCAAATATCTTCTCCCATTCTGTCAGTTGTCTTTTGATTTTGTTAACTGTTTCCTTTGCTGTGCAAAAGCTTTTGATCTTGATGAAATCCCAGTAGTTCATTTTTTCCCTTGCTTCCCTTGCCTTTTGCGTTGTTCCTAGGAAGATGTTGCTGCGGCAGAGGTCGAAGAGGTTGCTGCCCGTGTTCTCCTCAAGGATTTTGATGGATTCCTTTCGTACATTGAGGTCCTTCATCCATTTTGAGTCTATTTTTGTGTGTGGTGTAAGGAAATGGTCCAATTTCATTTTTCTGCAAACCCCTGGCCCGACTTATCAAAAAGAAAAGAGAAAGGACCCAAATAAATAAAATCATGAATGAAAGAGGAGAGATCACAACTAACACCAAAGAAATACAAACTATTATAAGAACATACTATGAGCAACTCTACGGCAATAAATTTGACAATCTGGAAGAAATGGATGCATTCCTAGAAACATATAAACTACCACAACTGAACCAGGAAGAAATAGAAAGCCTGAACAGACCCATAACCAGTAAGGAGATTGAAACAGTCATTAAAAATCTCCAAACAAACAAAAGCCCAGGGCCAGACGGCTTCCCGGGGGAATTCTACCAAACATTTAAAGAAGAACTAATTCCTATTCTCCTGAAACTGTTCCAAAAAATAGAAATGGAAGGAAAACTTCCAAACTCATTTTATGAGGCCAGCATCACCTTGATCCCCAAACCAGACAAGGATCCCACCAAAAAAGAGAGCTATAGACCGATATCCTTGATGAACACAGATGCGAAAATACTCAACAAAATACTAGCCAATAGGATTCAACAGTACTTAAATTGTTCTATTTCTGGAATCCTAAAATTTTTGTTTTTGACAATTTTATCCAATTTTCTCATTGCTGAGCTCCTCACTCCACCATTCCAGAAATGTTGCCCAACCATAGATAATTGCTTTGGTTTCCTTAAATCAGATTGTTTGCTGAGGCTGAGCAGGGAACAACTTGAGAAAATGAACAGGGGTACAGTGGTAATTGGGAGGGTTGAGAATGGAAATTCACCAAGGATGGGTAGTGGAATTGGTTGATGGTTCTTACATCCCAGATGAAGTTGTAGATTGGGAATTTAACAAGGTGGATTTCAAAATATTATTGCATCTAGTACACCATTACCAAAACTAAAGTTGGAGGAATTCAGCTGGTGTTGGACTTCACCGAGCCAGTTTCTCAGAAGATAGTGGGCAGAAGAGAATGTAGGATGCTGGGGAGAGATTAGTTCATTTGGGTTAATCTTGAGGTCAACAGAGACAATGGAAGGGAGAGAAAAAATGATAGTGCTGATGGCTTAGAAGAACTTGATGGAGTCATGACACTGGAGGCTTTTGTCAGTTTGTAGTAAAAAAGGTATTTATCTTGAAGTCATGAGTGAGTTGAAGGTCATGAGGAATCTTAAGTCGGAAGCTGAGATGGAGTAGTTGTGGACCAAACATTTCAAAGGGGCGAGTTATTTGCTACCACCCCTTCTTAGCACCTTCGGATGTGGGATAGTGAAGAACATTCAGTTTTGTGGACTATAGGGGAAATTAAAATATCCATCTGATTAAAATGAGTCCTAAAAGAGAGTGGAATCAAGTCCTAGAATTTGATTACTTAAGTCTTTGCTTCAGGTTTTCCTTCTGCAAATTGGTAAAAATGACAAAAACAAATAGCCAACAGTTTACTCTCACGCCTCATAGACTTAACAGTCTAGTCTTCCTCTTTGACCTGTTAGGCATGATACTGTGGCCTGTCTCACCCCTTGAGATCTATTTCTTTGACCCCAGTGGCTCTTATTGTAGTGGGCACCCTGGGTATGAAAGACTATGAAGCTAAGATTTGGACCATGAAAAAATGATTGACAAGATAGTCATTTAAAAAATATAATGGTTTAGAATAGCTTGACTTGAAGAGATTATTTTAGTATTCTACACCTTTTTTATTATTTAGAGAAAGAGTGAGCACATGTGTGTGCATGTAGGGGGGGCAGAAGGAGAGAGAGAGAGAATGTCTCACATAGACTCCATGTTGAGTGCTGGTGGGGCTTGATTTCATGACCCTGAGATCACGACCTGAGCTGAAACCAAGAGTTGGATGCATAACTGACTGCACCATCCAGGTGCCTCCAAAGTGTTTTTTTGTTTGTTTGTTTGTTTTTTAAGAGGCTGGATCATTAGCATCCACATAAGGATTTGATTTAGTAAATTTGACTTAATTATTTATCACCAAGACATCTACCATACTCTATTTGTTTATTATTATTATTATTTTTTAGCAAGCTGTCATGGCATGAATAGGTATAGCTGGGGGCCAGATAGGTCTCCTGTACTATACCCTTGGTGTTTAATTAATTTCCTGTATTTGTTGTTGACTTTTTAGTCAAGGGACTCTGCAAGAAAGTATATGAAGCAAAGTTGTAGAACTAATGTGTGGTTTTTTTCCTTAGAAAAAATACTTGGTTTGTCATTCATGAACTTGATCAATGGCTCCATAATGAATTCAGGCTTTATGGATTATAATTCCATGTTGTTTGAGCTTTTAGAAGAAAATTAAAACTTTTAAAATCTGTTTTATGATTTATTTCTATGACAACCAGTTTCATTATGGATCACTAATTACATCATTTCAATTCTAGTTTCATCAAAGTTTCTTTATTTTTTAATTGGGAAATTTTCTAATGGAACAAATGTCTCTTGAAAGATTCTCACTCTGTGGTGGGGCTGAAGCCTAACCAGAAAAGCTGACTATGGAGCGTCAGGTATTTATTTATTTATTTATTTAACAACTAGTGAAATAGTTTAATTTAAAAAGTACATTTTCTAAGACATCCATTTCAAAATAATTAAATCTCTTATTACCTATCTTAAACACACACACACACACACACACACACACCAAATAAAAGGCATGGACATTTTGTAAGAGAATAATTAAAGTTTTCATCTCATGTTAGTTCGAAGCATGTACTTGCAAACACCACAGTGAAAATGGAGATTCAAATGTGTGTGTATATGTGTACATTTAGTTGACATGCTTAGAATTATATGAACCATATCCTCCCACCTTAAGTAGAAAATTTCTTAATCATCCTCATTTCAGAAATATTTTTTAGTTCATAATCATATGGAATTTTGATGCCATATTCTTACCTCCATGATTATTAAATTCAATGATAATGTTTCTTCCTAGTATTAGAAATTTAAATACACATGTACTAGCAGTTCAAACTCCTATGTTTGTGATAAATAAATAATTTTCTATTTTATAAGTTCCCTGGCTTGGTCCAGTTAGCCCTAGGACCATCCTTGGTGATCCTCACCCCAGGAGTCCTTTAGTAATAGACCTGCCAATCTGCCTTACACTTGCTACCCTGAGGATTATGGAGGGCAACGTCAATATCTAGCCCTTGCAGTCTTTTTCCTGCAGCTCTCCCTAAATCTTTCCAATTAATGTTTAAACCTCTTATTTTATACTGTATCCTATCAATCTCAGAATGATTTACCGCTTTCCCGTGTAATTTTCATTACAGTACTTTCCAGCAGTGAAATTCCTGTCTCTCCTTAAAGTAGCAACTTCTCCACTCCTTATTTTGACCATGAGAAAAGTTACTGACTTCCTATACACTTTTGCTATGCTTGAGGAGAGTTGCCTCATAGTTTTCATACTTTCTTTACCCGATTCAATCCATTTTCAGTTCTATTTTATTCTCTAAGAGTGATTTGTGGGGGGGGGGGCACTAAGAGGACGCATGGAGAGAATCTTTCTCAATTACCTATCTCACTGTAAACAATGAATCTTTTAAATGTACATAAATAAATTATTTTATTTAGAAGATTTGTCTTTCAGTGTGTTCACAGTGATTTTGGTAGATATTTTCTTCAGGACAATGTGTTTTTGTATGTCTGTAGAGCTTCTAGGTGGGACAAAGGCAGGTTATTCCTATCATTAACAAGGAAAGGCCTCTTCCATAGAATGCTAAGTAAGAAAACCGGGGTTCAATTTGAGAGAAACGTATACAATCTAGCTCAAATTGCAAAAAGAAAATACATATAATGCATAAGATTTTCCTTCTGTCAAGATCTCTTTCTTCTACAAAATAACAGGACTGGATTTGATCAATGATCTAAAAAAAAATTTTTTTTAAACTTTGGAACCATTTCTTTAATGTAAATATTCCCCTTGAACTTGATGGATATGTGGAAGTTTAAAATATTGCCTCAAATTCTCTGAAAATATTTTCATTGAGGTTAGGGTCTATGTCCTTTCCCCTTGGCTCTGGGTAGTTTTGTGACTGTTTCAACCAACAGAGTATTGTGGAAAAGACATTGTTTATCATTTTTTTTTAAAGATTTTTATTTATTCATTTGATAGACAGAGATCACAAGTAGGCAGAGAGGCAGGCAGAGAGAGACAGGGAAGCAGTCTCCCTGCTGAGCAGAGAGCCCAATGCGGGGCTCGATCCCAGGACCCCGAGATCATGACCTGAGCTGAAGGTAGAGGCTTAAACCTCTGAGCCACCCAGGCGCCCCAACACTGTTTATCTTTTAAGACTAAGTTGTAAAAGGCCATACAGCTTCTTCTTTTTTTTTTTTAAAAAATTTTTATTTATTTATTTGACAGAGAGAGATCACAAGTAGGCAGAGAGGCAGGCAGAGAGAGAGAAAGGGAAGCAGGCTCCCTGCTGAGCAGAGAACCTGATGCAGGACTCGATCCCAGGACCCTGAGATCATGACTTGAGCCAAAGGCAGCAGCTTAACCCACTGAGCCACCCAGGTGCCCCAGCCATACAGCTTATGCCTTGCTTTCTGGAACACTTGCTCTGGAGGCTGTGAGCCTACCAAGGTAAGCAGTCTGGCTGCCCTGAAGCCACCAGACTGTGTTAAAGTCCATGGAGAGGCCCTGTATTGAAATTCTGGTCAACAGTTTCAGTCACCATCCCAGTCTGAACTCTGGGATCTCATCCCTCATCCCTCATCCACTTGAGTTGCCTTTAGCTGTGTTAAACTTCTCAGTAGAGGCTTCAAACATCATAGCTATGCCTGCTATGCCTTATCAGAATTTCTGACACTTACCAAGTCTGTGAGAATAATAAAATTAATGCTTAAAAAAAAATCCATTGGAGTTTGGAGTAGGTAGTTAAGCAGCAATATATGACCAGAACAAAATTATTGAATGTTTTCTGCCAAATTATGCTTTATTTGCACTTTTAACTTTTTTTAAGATTTTATTTATTTATTTGACAAATAGAGAGTACAAGTAGGCAGAGCGAGAGGGAGAACCAGACTCCCAGCTGAGCAGGGAGGCCAATGCGGGGCTCGATCCCAGGACACTGGGATTATGACCTAAGCAGAAAGCAGCCGCTTAACACACTGAGCCACCCAGGCACCCCTGACCAGAACAAAATTATAAAAATAATATTAGAGTTACTTAGGCTGAAGTAAAGGACCTATGGAATTCTGGAAATTGCCATTCTGAAAAAAAGCTTATGATATCTGGCAACCATAAGAAATACTGGGCCAAAATGGTCTTTTGTGAATTAATAATAACTGATGTGACCTGAGAGATATAATCCAAATATTTCAAAACGTTGATTCTTAATACTAAACAGTCCTTGGAAATATAGTGTGGTTGTAAAAGACCTTTGATGAGAAGGCACCATTTAAAATGACTTCCTGTGATCTGAGGTTATAGAGAATCCACTTCTGAAAATGACATTTCTTCTGAAAATGTAGGTGTTGTTATAGATCAGGTGGATACTGATTATTTTATTTTATATAAAATTGAAGGCAATAGCTCTACACAGACACACTCTGGAAATTTGTGTGACTCTTCTTTTTCAGTTGTGTATCTCAGAATCAAGAATATCCTTCCCAGGTAATTAAAAAAATTAGTTATACTTTTTCCTAATTATATTTTGGAAGTGAAGTTATTGTCTTAAATTTCAGTACAGACATAGTTCTAAATTTTTATTTTCAAAGTTAATTTGAGGTGGCAGATATAATCCTTGGATGGATTATCAAAGAAAAATTCACCCAATAAAATCTTCTAATATAGTAAAATTATTAGCATACATAAAAGTCTATAGATCATAGAAATAGAGTTCTTAAACAGTATAATTTTTTCTTCCTGAAAGAAGATGAGCTATGGTTTGACAACTTTGATTGATAGAATATGAATGAGTAGCATTTGAAATATAGTTATATTTCCTAGAAGCTTTTTTTTTTTTTTTCCTGAAATACAATGATTAAAGGGATGTGAAATAGGATTTTGGTAATCTGATTTTCAGAGAAGTTCACATGCATGATAGCAAAACAGTGTTTTTGTCTATTCTTTTTCATGAATCTATGCATATATGCACTGTATATAATCTTTCTAATAGGAGATGGAAAGAGAATGATTAAAAAAATTAAATGTCTGGGGTGTTGAACAACAAATGAATCCCACAGCTAACCTGCTTTCTGAAATAATCTCATGTAGTTAAGCAAGGCTCTAATTAATAGTTACAGATGTTTTTGATGTCTTTGAATTCTCTTTCAGAGACACAGTTACAGCCCATTAATAATGTACCTGTGGATAAAAATATTGTAGATAGTTATCTGTGTAGTGTGACAAGTTGGGGAAAGGGACAAATTGGTTTAAGAACTGATGCTGCGTTACATCTCCAGCTGTGACTCTAACACTAATCTCACACTTTATTACTGAAAAGAGAAGGGAAGTAATAGGGTTCACAAAAGCCTGCCACGCAGGATACCGATGGCCACAGAATCACCACCAATAGGCGTCTGCCCTAACACTGCTCCTGCAGCAAGTAGCAGGGGGATTAATGGGATAATGTATGTAGAGGGCTTTGAGTCTTTGGGGGAGATGGCTGTACAAACTCAAAGCTTTATATTATTGTTATGACTTTTCCTTTAACCTGTGATTTTTCCACATTATGCAGGCTTGTCAATTACCCACCTGTGCCCTGTTCATGCCACCATGATTTTATTTCTCATTTTTAAGGTTTATGATTCTAATTGAGAGACATTGATGTTTCCATATTCATCCTGACAGATTAATACCCACAAGAAAGGCCTGCTGTCAATGGGCATTTTGAATTATGTGTTTAAAATTGTCTTTGATGGCAAGGATGTCAAATTATGCTCTTCACTAAAATGGTTTTGTGCTTCTCTGCTAGGTATGCGATTGAAAATCACAGATATTTGATACCGCCTTTTACTGCATTTGTTTGCTAAGTGAAATCTTAAATATATTATATTTCTTTGAAATCCATCTTCCGATGCCATTTAGAGAACATTAAGAGAAAATTAAAAAATAAAAGACTTAGTATCTGTGACATTTAGCTTCTAGAAAAGTCAACCTTTTAGTCACATTTTGTTTTTGAGTACTTGGTTAAGATGCAGAACATTCTAATGTAGCAGGAGCAGATGACAGAGTGGAGCTGTACTGGGCATTCATGGGGAGTGTTTTGCCCCCTCGGGCACTCATTTTAGTGAGAAAGTCTGCCAGAAGATGAATCTGATTGGATGCTCCCAATGGAACATAGTGTTTTCCTTTCTTGGGTTTTTAATGACTACAAAAATGAAAGTCTGCCAGTTTCTTGAGTTGCTTCTTAGAAATGGTTAGAATGGTTTCGTGGGTAATGGTCTTTGAAGAAGCATGTTCTAGTAATAATTTCTTAGTTTAAAAATAAAGTACAAATTATTCACACTTTCAGGTGCAGATGTAACAGACATACCTTTCACAATTCTCTCTGCTTGTGGAAAAGCAAGCAATAGGGATAGAGAAGCAAGAACAAATAAATATCTGGAATTGTCAGATTTGGATTCAGGAACATTCTTGAAATGTGAAATGCCCTGTGTCATATCCTTCTATATGAATTCTCCTCTTGAAAGTCTTGATGTCTCTGAGGCAGGGTTATTATTCAAGCACAAAATGGGGGCAGAAGTACTAATAGTAAGTGACTTACATCCACATAGTAATAAATGATGGAGCTTCAATTCAAATTCTCAGATCTTCTGACTTAGAAATCTAGATCACTAAACAATGTTAACATGCCCATTAGAAAAACTCACTTTTAATACTGTATTCTGGCTCTTTATTGCTGTATAACCCTTCTAAAACTCAAGGGGCTTAAAACAACAGGAACAGCTTTGTTCACAATTCTATAATTTGGGCTTAGTTAACTTGGTAGGAACCACCTGTTTCTGCTTCATTCAGCATCAATTTGACTGCAGTCATCTAGGGGACTCATTCACTTACATGTTAGGTGGTGGATGCTGGCTGCTGCCTGACACTTCAGTTGGGACATTTACCTGAAACACATATGGTGTTTCATATGGCCTCTCTGACTCTATGACCCAAGGGTCAGTAGGCACGTGTGCACACGCGCACACACACACACACACAGCAGAGGATAGAGAATCTCCAGCTGGAAGCAAGTTATATCAACTTTTCTTCTAAAGTAGCCCTGGAAGCCCACAGAGTCAATTGTATGACATTGTTTTTTATTAGAACTGAGTCACTATGATTAGACCATATTCAAGAGGAGAGGAATTAGACATCACCTTTTGATGGAAGGTGCTATGGATTGAATGTTTGTGATCTCCTAAAATTCATATGTTGAGATTCTAACCCTCAATGCAATGTTTTTTGGAGATGGGGCCTTCAGGAGGTGACCCAGTCATAAGGGTAGGGGACTCATGAACAGATTAGTGCTCTCATCAAAGAGATACCAGGGAGTTCTCTCACTCTTCTGCCATGTGAGAACACAGTGAAAAAAATAGCGCTTAATAACCAAGAAGCAGGCTCTCACTAGACACCGAAAATGCCAGCGCCTTGATTTTGGAATTTCGAGTCTTCAGAACTGTGAGAAATGAATTTCTATTGTTTATAAGCCACCCAGTGAATAGTATTCTCCTAGAGCAGCTCAAAAAAACCAAGACAGGAGAAATATCAAAGAATTTGCTGACATATGTAAACCCGCCAACAGCGAATTTCCTTAAATTTGGTAAGTGAATGTAAGTGGTAGGCAAATATCTACCTTGCCCTGACCAGTAGATCTGTGTTGCTTTTCACATTCACATATAGTAGGGCTGAATCAAGGGATTAATACAACTCTGTTAGCTCCTGGTCCCTCTGGAGACTTCTCATAAACAGCTATAGGGCCCCTGTGGGAATACAGGCCAGTCTGTGGGTGTAGCATAAGTTATAATTTTTAGATATTTAGGCACATGGTACGCAGCCTTCCATTTGGACTCCACAAATGCTAACTCTGAGCCTGTTGTAAAACCATGCCTCACCCAAGAGAAATCTGATGGGACTATTCTAGACATAGAAGTTAGGGTTGATCACTAACTCTGTATTAATGAGAAACTGAAGATTTGAGTCTTGCTACTTATTCTTTAGAATTTGTTATAAATACTTGGTACATTAAATTCTGTTGTCCTCAATATAAAATTAAAAATTCTCAATTAATTCTTTTTAAATGCAAATTCCCAAGGTAAATAACCCCTCTAGGTATTATTATACTTTAGTACTTAGGATCATACCTGACTATTAAAGTTAATATCTTAAATCTTGAAGTAGGAGAAACCAGACAAGTAAATTCATTGCAAAAAAAAAGTGCCTCAAAAAGGCACAATGATATTTCCATGTCTGAATATCCTATGCCTTACATTAATTTCTAACAGGTGTTTACTCATGCAATGATAGAGAGACCTGTCTAAAATACAGCACTTTACTGATTATGCAGAAACATTTTCATATTACAATTTCTTATAATGTTCTTCAATGAAAAGCGTACTTCATGATAACAAAACAAAACAAAATTAAAACATGTTTTCAGGAAATGCTTTGATAAGAACCATGATTTTCAAAGAGTCTGAATGAATAATTTCAAGCAGATATTTCTCTGAAATCTTGTGTATTATCTTTAAAAGTTTTGAATATTTTTGATCTATTCAATAATATAACGTGGTTGATAGATATATGTAATTATGCTGATATATATGTGTACATATGTAGTTACATATAATTATATTAAAATATATTTAAATTTATATAAATATATTTTGTATTTAAGTGTACATCTATTTTATTATGAATTATATATAATATACATCTATAAATTAATATTGAATATGTGATGTATAATTACAATAAATATGCATTTATTATAATATATATGTATATATATATATAACAAAATAATAAAATAGTAAAATAAAAGCATTAACTCAGGAGTTATACTCTTGGGGTTAAATCTCATTTTGCCATCTACTCTTCTGATGAGAAAGTTACAAAATCACTCTTTGCTCCTGTTTCCTATCTTGAAATAGAATAAATATACTTACCTCACAGGGTTTTGAAAATATTAAATGAATTAATACATGAAATTTTCTTTAATATTACCTGGCATATAAATATTATATGCTTGATAAATTAAATAAAATAGTATGTGCTCAATATTATTATACCTCAATAAATACTAGTTTTTAGTGGGGTACCTGGGTGGCTCAGTTGATTAAACTTTGGACTCTTGGTTTTGGGCTTAGATCATGATCTCAAGGTTGTGAGATCAAGCCCCACATCAAGCTTCACACTCAACAGAGATTCTACTTGTTCTTTCCCTCTGCTCCTCTCCAGAACTCCTCTAGAATAAATAAAATCTTAAAAAAAATTATATTAGCTTTTAATTATTGCTGTGTAACAAAGCACTGAAAAACATAGTGACTTAGAACAAAAACCAGCAATTTCCTTTCTTTCATAGTTTCTGTGGACCATGAATTTGGGAAGGATTCAGTTGATTGTTTCTGGTTTGAAGGGTTAAAGCTGAAACAATGAGGGGCTGGAGTAAGCTGGGAGTTGACTGGACCTCTCTTTTCAAGAAGTCCTGAGTTTATTCTTTTGTTCTCACACGTGGGCTATTTTGGGCTTCCTCACAGCATGGCTGCTTCAGGGCACTTAGTTTACAAGCATAGTGACTCAGGGCTCCAAGTGTGATTATTCAGTAGCAAGGTGGAAACTAAATTGTCCTTTATTATCTAGTCTCAGAAGTCAGGAAGCATCACTTCCACTGTACTCTATTTGTTGAACCTGTCACAAAAACCCAGCTGGTTTCAAGGGAAAAGGTTATAATTTCACCTTTCAATGGAAAGAGTTGTATTGTAAAAGAATATGTGGGTTAGGAGATATTATATAGGCCATCTTTAGAAGACACAATCTGCCACAGCTATTATTATTATCTAGTGCTTTCTTGATGCTATCACAGACCTCAAGAGGATATATACCAACAGGTGAAGAAAACATAGTAAAAACATACTTCTCTCTTGAAATGAAATGAAAACTGTCTCAATCAGCTATTGCCTGATGCTAAGTAGTATTCTATTTTACAGAATTTTTTCACAATTGGAGATATTCTATGTTGTTGGTTGAAAGAAGATACATAGTCTCTTGATACCAGATGCAAAGGTGTCCTACTTCATATTTTGTTAGTAATGGAGTCTAATGTGAATTATTGCTTAAAAAGAAAGTCATTTTTCCTTCTTAAGATGGTGTGCTCTGAAAATGCCTTTAGGCTTTGTATTCATCTACAAAGAAAGAAATGTGCTGTCTTCTAAGATTAAAGAACCAAAACTATCAATTTCTATGGATGCCAGACATTCAAGAAATAAGGCAATTTTAATGCATGAAATCCTTTCATAGAATTATGAGTTTTCCAAAAGTCAACTCAAGAACCTGAGAATATTTATTATTCAAGAATACTGAGCACAAAGAAATTTCTAAGGAAAAGATATTCTATACATTGTCATGACTTTCTACCTAATTCTCTTTTTTCCAAGCTTGGGATAAGTGATACAACTTTGAGACAGTAAAGGTATATTAATGATCTCACATTTTTTTGTTACCAATAAGCTGTTGATGATAGTGGACATCAGAGCTTTACCCTTCTACCATTATTTCTTCTTAATTGGAGGCTATTGTTGACTTGATACAACATAGGTTTGAATTATGCAGGTCCCAATTAGATGCAGAGTTTTTTCCATAAATACATATAGTACTGTAAATGTATTTTTTCTTACTTATGATTTTCTTAATAACATTTTCTCCTCTAGTTTACCTTATAAGAATACAGTATATATGAGAACATATGATAATTGTATTTCTCTTATTGGCTTATTACACTTAATGTAATACCCTCTACCATCCATGTCATTGCAAATGGCAAGATTTCATTCTTTTTGATGGCGAGTAGTATTTCATTGTGTGTGTGTGTGTGTGTGTGTGTGTGTGTGTATACACCACATATTTATCCATTCATTTGTCTATGGACATCTGGGCTCTTTTCATAGTTTGGCTATTGTGAACATTGCTGCTATGAACATTGGAATGCATGTGGTCCTTCTTTTCATTATATCTGTATTTTGGGGGTAAATACTCAGTAGAGCAATTGCTGGGTCATACAGTAGCTATATTTTCAAATTTTTGAGGAACCTTCCTACTGTTTCCCAGAGTGGCTGTACCAGCTCGCATTCCCATCAATAGTGTTAGAAGGTTCCCCTTTCCCCCTAACCTTGCCAACATCTGCCATTCCTGACTTGTTAATTTTAGCCATTCTGACTGGTATAAGGTGGTATCTCATGGTGGTTTTGATTTGTATTTCCCCGATGCCCAGTGCTGTTGAGGGTTTTTTCATGGGTCTGTCAGCCATTTGTATGTCTTCTTTGGAGATCTGCTGGTTCATATTTTCTTCCCATTTCTTTATTGGATTATTTGCTTTGGATGTTGAGTTTAAAAGGTTCTTTATAGATTTTCGATACTAGTGCTTTATCTGGTAGGACATTTGTAAATATCTTCTGCCATTCTGTAGGTTGCCTTTAAGTTTTGTAGACTGTTTCCTTTGCCATGCAAAAGCTTTTTATCTTGATAAAGTACCAATAGTTCATTTTCTTTTTTGTTTTCCTTGCCTTTGGAGACATGTCTAGCAAGAGTTTTCTGTGGCCAAGGTCATAGAAGTTGCTGCCTGTGTTCTCCTCTAAGATTTTGATGGATTCCTATCTCACATGTAGGACTTTCATCCATTTTGAGTTTATTTTTGTGTATGGTGTAAAAAAAGTGGTCCAGTTTCATTCTTCTGCATGTGGCTATCCAATTTTCCCAACACCATTTGTTGAAGTGACTGTCTTTTTTCTATTGGATATTCTTTCCTACTTTGTTGAAGATTAACTGACCATAGAGTTCAGAGTCCATTTCTGGGTTCCTTATTCTGTTCCATTGATCTGTGTGTCTGTTTTTGTACCAGTATCATACTGTATTAATGGTTCAGCTTTGTAATTACCATTTATTTCACTCACATGTACAATGTGATTCACAAAACAGAAGATGATAGGGGAAGAGAGGGAAAAATAAAACAAAATCAGGGAGGGAGAGAAATCATGAGAGACTCTTGATCATAGGAAATGAGGGTTGCTGGAGGGGAAGGGAGTGAGGGCATGTGGTAACTGGGTGATGGACATTAAGGAGGGCAGGTAATGTAATAATCACTAGATATTATATAAGACTGATGAATAACTGACCTCTACCTCTGAAACTAATAATATACTATGTGTTAATTAATTTAATTTAAATTTAAAAATTAAGAAAAAAAATCCTATGTATATAGGATACATATAACATACAAAGTGTGTGGTAATCTACTGTTCATGGTATCATAAAGGCTTCCAGTCAACACTAGGCTATTAGTAGTTAAGTTTTGGGGGAGTCAAAAGTTATATGCTTAATTCTGACTGCATAGGGGGTTCATCTCCTAGCCCCCATGTTGTTCAAGGATCAACTGAAGTTGAAACAGAAACATGAAAAATAAGTATTCATTTAATGAAAATGTTTCAAAATCAAAGAGATAAGAAACTGTTCTATGGGAAAGACAGTCTGAATTTTAGAAACTCTTGATATAAAAGTATGCTTAAAGGAGGGAAATTGTTGGTGACACATTCTTGTTGCTAGAAAAGAAATCTTCTAAATGTGAACTTAACAAAAGAAAATGCATATGTAAAAGATAACTCCCTCAAGAATCAGTTATCTTATATTTGTTCCCTCAAAAATGAATCCTGTGGATTACAACATAACATATATAGTCTGACTCCATTCATATTCAAATAAAGAAAATGTCACACATGCATAAACACACATTGCATAGAAAAGACCTGGAGGTTTTTCTAAAACATACTAAACTGAAATGTTGTCAGTAGTTGCCTGTGGGAGAGGCAGTAGAATTGGAGTCATGAAAGAAGCATGAAAGGGAAGGTTTCACTTTTCACTCTCCTTCTGTATAAATTGACCTCTTTTGGGGTGGTGTAAATATATTATTTATGTTTTTATCTTTAAAATAATAAGAATATTGTATGTATTACAATTTTTGCATCAAAATCAGGGTATATTTGTTACTAGGTAAAGATGTCTTTCTGGCATTTAGTTCACAGAATACAATACTATTTTAAAAATGTAAAAGGATATAATTATTTATATTTTGGAATTTCAAAACTGAAAGCACAATAGTGAAAGTACCACTTCTCAAGGTATTTCCTACTCTAAACACTTTCTTTCTTTCTTTTAGAAGTCCAATGTATCATTTTTCTTGTGTAGGAACAACTCTCTCCATTTCCCCATCCTCAAATACCTGTGGCTGATAACGATAAGTTATTATTTGTCATGCTTCTGTGAGTTGATTGGACAGTTATTTTGCTCCATATGGTATCGGGTAGGTCAGCCAAATGGCTGCATTTTGATTGTACCTGGGCTGGACTGTGAGAAAGTGACTGTCTAATCAAGGCCTAGAGACTGCTACCTTGAGTCTTTTCCCATGTCCTCTTTGATTCATCTTTCAGGGCATCTCCAAGTGGACTCTGTCTGCAGCAGGATAGCCTGCACTTCATAACAGTGTGGCCACTGAGTTGGTTTTTTTTTTTTTTTTGAAGATTTTATTTATTTGTTAGAGATAGAGAACACAAAAGCAAGAAGAGTGGGAGAGGTAAAAGCAGGCACCAGACCCTTTATCTGATAGGACATTTGCAAATATCTTCTCTGATTCTGTAGGTTGCTTTTTAATTTTGTTGACTGTTTCCTTTGCCCTGCAGAAGCTTTTAATCTTCATGAAGTCCCAATAGTTCATTTTTCTTTTTGTTTCCCTTACCTTTAGAGACGTGTCTTATAGGAAGTTGCTGCGCCCGAGGTTGAAGAGGTTACTACTGCCTATGTTCTCTTCTAGGATTTTGATGGTTTCCTGTCTCACTTTAAGTCTTTCATCCATTTTGAGTTTATTTTTGTGTTTGGTGTAAGAAAGTGGTCCAGTTTCACTCTTCTGCATGTGGCTGTCCAATTCTCCCAGCACCATTTATTAAAGATGCAATTTTAAGAGTTTCAGCAAGGCTGACAGGGAACCCTCCAGCCAAAGTCCTTCCATCAGTGAACTTACACAAATGGGTTCAGTCACTGGCTAAAGTATGGCCACATCACAGACCCAGGGAAGGATTTCAGAATTCAGAAGCCTGGGCTGTTGCTAACTACACTTCTAAACAGGAGTTCTGAGAGGTATATGCTCATGGTTGTCTTAGAATGTTAGAGTGTCATCAAAAGAGCAATTTAGCAGTCATTAGAAAAGACACTTATGTTCACTTACTTCTTATCCATTTCCTGACTGGACCAGAGCAGCGGTTTGAAAAAATTCTAGTTGGATGTCATTAAATTAATTTTTGTTTTTAGCCTATGTATATGTTTCTATGCTGTTGGTGCCATATGAGAATGTCTGATGTTTTGCCTCACTTCAAAAGTAGTAAGAGAAAAAACACACTCTAGATTTGCATCTCTGGAAGGGTCAGCTGTCCCTTTCCATTCTTCACTTAACTGCTTTCAACACCAGTATCCTGTTTGATATGAAAAGCCTCATTTCTCAGACTAAGCGTCAACTTTACCTCTTTTTCCCTTTTTTGTATTTTTGTTTTGTTTTTCATCACAACAGGATGTTGGTAGTAGCAAACATTCTCAAATATAAATGCTAGTTTCTTATCAGAAATAATTAGTAGGACATGGAGGATTAAGCTAAATTTGAGCAATGACTTTTTACCAATAGCACATGAGAAAATTCTCTGTGATTTGAGCTAATATGCTGTTTTCTTTTGAATTGTTTTTGAACAGAGAGTTTATTGAGAAGGGAAAATTCAGAATGCTGTGGTATTCAGTTACAGTCTTAATTTTATTTTAATTCATGCAATCAAAAGAATTTAAAACGAAAAAGAAGTATAGGAAAGGTTTTATGTCTATTTTAAAATGGGTCTTTCTTTTTTTTCTGCCTAAACTGTTGGATGGCTAGAGGCAATGGTCATAATCCAGTCAGATTAGGAGACAACTCTCTGCAATGATTTGGATCTTAAACAAATATGTAATTGATTATAGAGTAGACTTATGGGAAAGTTGTATTCTAGAATCAATTGGCTAGACCTGTGTAACTGAGCTGCATTTCCAATGTAATATACTGGTCTGTCACCCTATAACCTTTTATGCAGAAGGAAAGCACAGTGCATTTGGTAATTTTAGGGAATTTGAGGTAGTCAGTTTGTCGACTATTATTATTTATCTTCCCAGTCATCTTTGTGCTTATGATAGACATGATAAATGGATTTAGTAGGAACAGATTGGCAATAGGGGGAAAATGGCTTACTTAAAATTTCAAATATAAGAGCTTTCTCTGTATGTGAAGGCTAGTGTTCTGGTAGTCTGGGAAGAAAAGAAACAAATCATTGTTTCCCAATAAAGAATGCAAGATTTCATTAAGTAGATGGGAAAGAAACTAATGTAAAATGCAGTAATGCTAAAACATATTCATTTGATCATTCATTCATTTGGCATTTGCTAATCCAGGTGCTGGACAGATACCAGAGAACATAAAGAAAGATAAAGGTTTCAGGAGAAAAAAAAAAGCTTTTTCTTTATATCCAGGTATATATATATATATATTACATCATGATGTACACTTTAAGAATGGAATTCCTGAAAAGTCAAGATGGTAATGACAGCACTAAGTCTAGTTATAACTATTTTGAAGTCTCTATGATAACCACTTTATGTAGTTGATTTAATCTCACAATGACTTTATCCAGTAAGGAATTGCAGTTCATCTCATTTCACTAGTTGTAGAGATTGGGGGTAGAGAGATCGGAGGACATTTTCAGTTCCATTTGCTTTTAGTGAACAGCATGGCTATTACTACTACTCTTCGTTAAGAGTTAGAAAGAACATGCTTTTCATAAACTTTCACTCAGGTTTATTTGAAGAGCTAATTCAAGTGTCTTTGGCACCTTGATCTGGCCAACCCTCTATATCAGGATCCCTTTATCCAGATCATCAGAGATTCCTCAGCTATGAATGCTCCTTCATCGAGATTTATGAAGCTCTGCCGTCTTCCAAATGGATCTCAGTAAATGTGGTGAGTTCGAGTATCTGCAATAGTTCTCGTTTTGTCTAACTGCCTCTGGGGTGTGCAAAACTATAAGCCCTGAGGCTCTTTTGGAAGTCTTTTCTGGTTTCTCATCAAGATACCATTTGTAAAGAAAGGACAGAAAAATGGGATGGTGTGAGTACAGGGGTTATATGTAGTAGGAGCATGGCTGGAAGTTTCAAAGTAAAATATGTAAACATTAGAATTGTTTGAAGAAGACTACCAAGTGACACTGAACAAGTTGCACATGGGATTTGGTTTTCTTTAGCTACAAAAACCAAGTCCAATCTTTGAGAATCCCTGGAAGGAATGTTCACAGGGCCAACAAAAAAATCCCTTTCACTTGCATAATGTAAGTCCCTTACATGCAGCCTAAGGCCAAGGTTACAGGGATGTAGGTTACTAAGGAGCAAGTTAGCCTTTTATTCATACTTAATTTAAAAACAACAACAGTAACAGCAATAACCAGTATCACTTCTGAGTTATATAATAAAGAGAAGAATATATGGAGATTTAGGGAAAAATTATATATACATCTTGCAATTTTAATGATCACATATAGATTTAATGTTTAAAAAAGTAAAATATGAGTAGGTGTGTATATGTGAGCTGTATGCATATTGTAGAACAATACACATTAAACCTATAAAAATTTCCTTTATATAGGGAATTAGAATTCAATGTTGCTGTTGATAGGATGACAAAAAAAGTTTTTACACATACATATACATTAATTGTGATTTTTTTTAAAATAATGAATTCTTGTACTAACTATATAATAAAAGCAAAAACATACATAAAACAATTTCACAAGTAAGATAGTAGCTCAAGATGTATTTATTTTGGGTGGTTAAGTTAATTGTAAATTGTGCATTTTGGCATCCTCCCCAGTGGTGTGTTTTTCTTGTAAGCAGTTTTATCTTATGTGGTAATTGTCAGGGGTTTTCAGTGTCATGATTATTAGCTTGGGGTAAAGAGAAAAGCTGTGTTTCTGAATGACAGACAGTAACATCAAATATGATGAAAATTTCTCTGAATATTAGTACATAGTCTACCAATGAAATGACATTTTGGAAAATATTTCTATTTCAAGTCCATTAAGGATGATGCTAATTTACATAAAATAAGTGAATCACATTTTGAAAATAAAAATTATTGCTCAGTATATCATATAACATATCTTCCCACATTTTATTTGAAATAAAATGCATCCAAGATCTAGGCTGGTAATTTCCACCATCTAATTAGTTTGACCACCTGTTTGGCTGTATAATGGTTGATTATTAGAGCATCTTCTAATGGCTCATTTAGCTGAACACATTAATAGATATTCTAATTCCATTTCAGGCAAAAGTGCCTGGTGATGAGGAAATGGTTTAACACAGATTCTGTACTAGGTGTTCATTTTTTTGAAAATATATAATCATGGAAGATTTCCAAGGCTTTATAATTGGCATAATCAACTGGAGATCACCTTCTACTTAGTGGGTATTGATTTGTCTGGATGAGTAGAATTAGAGATTCACTTTCTTCCTTCTATTAATAAAATATTAATAAATGTTTTTCCCCTAATTGTAATGTTTGAACAGTATAAGATGTTTTGGTATTCCTAATAAAGTTATATGTGCCTTAGGAAAAGTCATTTCATGTTTGTTCAAAATTCTTACAAAGCAGTTTATGAAAATGTGCGAGAAAGCAATTAATGCTTATTTATTTTCCTCTCCTAAAAGTGCTTAATGACTCGAGAGAGCCTCAGACATTTTGAATTTGAACTCAGGAATTTTCTTGATACAACTATTTGTACTTAGTGTTTTATGAGCATCCAAAATAAAGAGATGTGGTATCAATATTAATAGTCTCTTGGAAATTATTAATTGGGGTGTCTTTTATGTTTTGTCTTTAACTGGGTGTGCTTAAAATAATCAATTTATAATGTGGGAATTTAATTAGTGAAATTGGAAACAAATTTTTTATTAATACCATTCTAGTTTTTTTCATTTTTTCTTAATTGAACATACTAGTTTTGTTGATGATTCTAATGTGAATGGGAAATAATAAGAAAACTATTAAGTGTGTGATTAAAAATGTTTAGAGCTTTTTTTTTTTTTTAAAGATTTTCTTTATTTATTTGACAGAGATTACAAGTAGGCAGAGAGGCAGGCAGAGAGAGAGGAGGAAGCAGGCTCCCCGCGGAGCAGAGCAGAGAGCCCAATGCGGGGCTCAATTCCAGGACCCTGAGATCATGACCTGAGCTGAAGGCAGAGGCTTTAACCCACTGAGCCACCCAGGTGCCCCCAAAATATTTAGAACTTTTATCTTAGATCTTGTAGTGGCTGCAGATAGCAACCATCATACATTGTAAAATGGTACTGCAAACTGATTAATTGTATATAGTTTTAGGTAGGTTTGATATATGACAATAGAAATTGCTAAGGCATGTGAAAACATTGCTATTCTGTAATTTTGTGCCTCATTCTTTTAAGGATATTTTATTATTTTTCAAGGTTAAGGTTTTAAGGGGTATCTGAATATAACATAAATGAGAATTATAAGTGGGTGATCTAACCAGAGAGGTAAGGATTGAATTGGGATCAGAACGGAAAAAGCACAACTATAGAATTTTGTTCAGTTTTATGTCTCCTTTTCTCTCTTTCTAAGATCAGATCCTTGGGGCCTTCAGTGATATTCTGAGAAAACATGATTTGCAAAAATTGGCCACCATCAGTTATGGATGTGGACAGAAAACCAATGATAAATGTTAAAAGGCTCCAAAAGGGTAATTGTAAGGAGAAAAGATATAAAGGTATGAAGCAGGATGTATAGACATTAATTTCCTGGAATCTGGAGCCATATGTACTCAATTCTTGGTTTAACCTTTTATAAACATGACCTTGACTAACTTATTTAATCTATTTGAACTTGGTTTTATTCCTTATAATTTGTGGCTAATAATAGTGACCACCTTATTATGAGGATTAAATGAAATAATCCAGGGAGTATTACATAGTAATCACCAGATATATGTAAAATGTTATTACTGTTTATGATTATGTACATAAGGATGGAATTAGGATAAGGAACATTGGGAAAACCAGGAGGAATGTAAATTGAAAACAGAGGTAGCACTAAATTCTTAGGACCCATTTTTGGAAGTGTGGTCACATTGGAAAGTTATTATTGACTCCTTGCTGTTCTATAGGAATTGTTCTGTAAGCAATACTTAGAGTGTTTGTCCTGTGGGGCTTTATATTATTAATGGATTTCACTGCCTGTCGCTTGTTCTTTTGTTCCAAAGAGCTCCTGAGGCATAAATGGTTTCTCTGTCTCTGTACCCTGGATATAGGTCCTTGTCTAATTCATTGATAATGGGAATTAGGATCCCCAGAGGAGTAGATATTTTTGACATAAGAAAAAATGAGGGGAAATATTTGGGGACAATTCACTGCAGCTTTAAATTAAGATATTTGGAAAATAACTCCTATAATGCTATAAAATAGATTAAAGGAGAAGGGAAAGAGAAACCAGATCAGAGGCACTACCTGATTAAGGGAAGAATCATGGCCCTAGACAAGTACAAGATGAAACAAGAGGAAACAAAATACTGGAACTCAGACAGAAGAAGTTGCTAAGTTGATTATATATTATATTTCAAGGTCAGAGAAGATTTTTCTTTAGTGTATCTATCCTAAGACCAGTGCCTTATTTGTAAAATTTAAATAAACCTTTAATTTTAGATTTATAGATAAGATTTAAAGGTGAAACAAGGGGTTCCCAGATACTCATCCAGTTTTCCCTTTTGTTTACACTTGACATTACAGTACAACTTTTGTCACAACTAGGAAACCAATATTAGTACATGACTTTTATACCTTTTAGGCAAAGAAACAATAAATTTGTGAGGAATTGACAAGACAACAAAGGGGTTTGGACTAGGGGTGGTAGGATGGTGAAGAAGTAGCAAAATATATTTATAAAGTGTTCTTTGTCCTTAATTACCTATCTGTAGAGATAAGGATGCCTTCTACCTTGCTGCTACAGGAAGGTAACTTTCACATGGGAGATTTATCTCCTGCTTTCAGGGTGACAAAGGGAGGCTAAGCATCCTTGCACTGGCTATTTCTCAAATACATTTATTTTAGAATAAAATTTTAATTTAAATTCAATCAATTAATTAATCAATTAATTATTTTCAGAGTTTCGTGATTCATCAGTTGTCTATAATACCCAGTGACCATTATATCATGTGCCTTCCTTAATGTCCGTCACCTCATTAGTCAATCTCCCACTCCCTTTTCCCTCCAAAATCCCTGTTTGTTTCCTATGAATAAGAGTCTATTATGGTTTGTCTCCCTATCTGATTTTGTCTTGTTTCATTTTTTACTCTCTTCCCCTATGATCCTGTCCTGTTTCTAAATTTTTTTCACCCAAGTTTGCCTCCCATTATGCTTTCATCTTCTCTAGTCAGCTTATCTGAAATTGAGCAAAATGTCTATCAATGAACGGTTTTCCTCCTTAATACAACACTTGTAGGCTGTTTGAAAAAAAAAGAAGAGTAGGATGGGTCCCATGGTGGCTCCTGGTATTTCACCTGTAGCTTTTAGTCATGTCCCCATTCTTTGATTTCAAGTGGCAACAACTTAGTTTGTTGTTCCCATTGTGTGATCTACATCATGGGGACATTTTTCATCCCCTAATACCTTTCCTATGTTACAAAAGCCAATTTCCTTTGAAAATGATGACTCTGTTTTCTCAGGATTGTCTCTGTAGTGCTGAATTAATAACACAAGTTTTCCACTTGATTGCCTTTCTGGAATAGTCCAGCATACTTATATCGCTTTAGAAATACCACCTGGGGCTCCAAAAACATTTCTTTGACTGGTGTTTCTTTTCTTTCCTTTTTTAAAAGAAAATTTTAAAAATTAACATATAATATATTATTTGTTTCAAGAGTACAGGTCTGTGATTCATCAGTCTTACACAATTCACAACACTCACCATAGCACATACCCTCCCCAATGTCCATCCCCCAGCCACCCCATTCCTCCCACCTCCTCCCCTCCAACAACCCTCTGTTTGTTTCCTGAGATTAAGAGTCTCTTATGGTTTGTCTCCCTCTCATTTCATCTTGTTTCATTTTTCCCTCCCTTCCCCTATGATCCTCTGTCTTGTTTCTCAAATTCCTCATATCAGTGTGATACTTGTCTTTCTCTGATTAACTTGTTTTGCTTAGCAAAATACCCTCTAGTTCTATCCATGTTGTGGCAAATGGCTAGATTTCATGTTTTTTGATAGCTGCATAATATTCCATTATATATATGTGTGTATACACACACACACAAACACATATGTATGTATGAATATACATACATACATATATGGCATCTTCTTTATCCATTCATCTGTTAATGGATATCTAGGCGCTTTCCATAGTTTGGCTATTGTGGACATTGCTGCTATAAACATTGTGGTGCAGGTGCCCCCTTGGATCACTACATTTGTATTTATAGGGTAAATACCCAGTAGTGCAATTGCTGGGTCATGGGATAGCTCTATTTCCAACTTTTGAGGAACCTCCATACTATTTTCCTGAGTGGCTGCATCAGCTTACATTCCCACCAACAGTGTAGGAGTGTTCCCCTTTCTCTGCATCTTTGCCAACACCTATCCTTTCCTGACTTCTTAATTTTAGCCATTCTGACTGGTGTGAGGTAGTATCTCACTGTGATTTTGATTTGTATTTCCCTGATACAGAGTAATGTTGAGCACTCTTTCATGTTTCTGTTGGCCATTTGGAAGTCTTCTATGCAGAAATATCAGTTCTTGTCTTCTACGCATTTCTTGATTGGATTATTTGTTCTTTGGGTATTGAGTTTGATAAGTTCTTTATAGATTTTGGATACTAACCCTTTATCTGATATGTCATTTGAGAATATCTTCTCCCACTCTGTCAGTTGTATTTTGGTTTTGTTGACTGTTTCCTTTGCTGTGCAAAAGATTTTGATCCTGATGAAGTCCCAGTAGTTCATTTTTGTCCTTGCTTCCCTTGCCTTTAGCAATGTATCTAGGAAGAAGTTGCATGGCTGGGGTCCAAGAGGTTGCTGTCTGTGTTCTCCTCAAGGATTTTGATGGATTTCTATCTCACATTGAGGTCTTTCATCCATTTTGAGTCTATTTTTATTTGTGGTATAAGGAAATAGTCTAGTTTCATTCTTCTGCATGTGTAATACCATTTGTTGAAGAGACTGTCTTTTTTTCTGTTGGACATTCTATCCTGCTTTGTTAAAGATTAGTTGACCTTATAGTTGAGGGTCCATTTCTGGGCTGACTGGTGTTTCCTTTGAACTAAAGAATATTGTTGTTGTTTGTTTTTTCACCCTCAAAAGTATCTTCTAGGAAAAGTAATGGCAATATATCTGAAATTCTAATCATTTTCCACAATCCCCATGTCTCATCATTACATGTACAATTTTAGGAATATTTTTTAAATATTGCATTTATTTTGAGGTATCATTTATAAAGGGAAAATAAGTAATAATATTGATATATTATATATTACATGTTGTGGGTCCTTCTCATATAAGCAAAGAAGACATATATTGTCACATTATTTTAATGCCAATGGAGTGGGATGTGGCAAAACTAACAAAATTTATTTTAATACAGTATATCTGTTCTTACAGTGTATGTGTTTTTAATGTACAATATTTCACATAAATACTTAATTCTTTAATTTAGAATGTACAAATCAGTTACTTTTAAAAAATGGTTATATGTAGTTTGGGTAAATCTTTTATTGTTATCCAATTGAAATTGACTTTTTTTTTCTGTAGTTGATTAAATATAGTTCAGAGTTTGGCTATAGAAAGAACTAAATCAATGAGTCCAAATCCCAAATCACATGAGCTCAAGTACCAAATACTCCATGCTACAGTGCAGTATTTTTAAACCTGCATATAGATTATCAATAAAATTTTACTTTGCTCCCATTTTGAAATCACTAGTTTTACCTAATGTACTTAGTTTGCTCCATTTCAAGATCATTTTAGTAATTAAAAATTAAGTTTAGTTCTACTGTGGATGATGTAGGTGTTTGGTGCCCTGGAGGATATTTTTTAAATTAGTACTTCTCTTTTAGTAGATCCAAAATAAAACAATTAAAGTCTTTTCCTCGATATTCAGAATGAGCTGGCCTGAGACTAAAACAAAAGAACGTTGGCCCACATGATTGCTGCCTTTGAAAGCCTCATTTGAACATGCTTTTATGGGCTCTTGGCTACTCTGTATTATTGGCTTAGAACTACTCTGGCAATTATCAATGTTGTGAATTAGAAACTATGCAAAGTTCTCTCAGACAATCTAGGACACCAATGTACTCTATTTTTAACAAATGACATATAAGTGTAAAATATTTATGATAATCCTTCATATTACGCTAGTAGGTATCTCATGTATTTTTTTGTTAGAACATCTCAGGACTGTGAACTTTCCCTTCAGTTGGTTATATTTAAGTCTACTGACAACTGGCTTGAGAATGTTTTTTTTTTTATTATAATTACTAGACTTTAGATTAACTCCCTAGAAGGGGTTTAGACAAGTAAAACAGTACATGTCTTAAATTGCTCAGGGAGTTGTTAGGTTACTTATAAAATGTTTTCTTAATGTAAGTTTTGGAATTGAAAATAATTGCAGAATATTTTTTTAAAAAGTATTATAAAATAGCAAAGTTCCTCTTGAAAAGTATACTAATTGATAGAGAATAATATATTCTTTTACAATAAATTATCTGTCATCTATGATGTGACTATTTTTATAATGACTGCCACTGTTGAATCTGGCATTTTGGTCAGTTCCTATTTTGGCACCAAGAAATAATTAGGAAGGAGAAAGAAAATCTTATTTAACCATCATTGTATTCTAGAATCTTGCCTGTTGAAATCTGAATGTTTCAATTTCTATTTACAATATAATAATGGTACAAATTTCATTTCAGAATTGCTGTCACATTGGTCTTTCCTTTAAAGCTCTGAGCATTTCTTTTTCTTGCTCAAAGACCTGCTTTCAATGTCCCTCATTGCATGTTGAATAAAGTTCAAACCCTTACCCTGATCCTTTAATGTTTCAGATCCTAGTTTAGCCCTGTTTTCTGCTCACACTTTCTCTCTGCTTGGAATGCTTTTTCCCATCTCTGTGTTCAAATTTTATCTATCCCATTAGGGCTCCATTTAAATGTCAACCTTCCATCATGGTATATTTCAATTTCAGCACTGAACCTAAGACCCCCATTTGCTATGAGCTGTGTACAATTTTAGGCGCTTTACGTTCATGACACAGATATTTTAAACACATTAGACTTGGAAAATTTTCATTCCCTTTTCAGTCATGTTGTTTTGTAGTCTTCTCTTTCAAGATTGAGCCATGAGGCCCATGGTACCAGCGGTGAAGATCAGAAGTACTGGCCTGCTTTAAGTCTTAGAGTTGACTGCTTATATGAAGACAATGATTTTTAAATCTATTACTTGTAGAAATTTCTTAATTTTAAATGTCCTCTTTTACCTAATCAGGAATCATGTCTGGGCCTCCAAATCATGGAACACTTTTTTTAAAAAAGCTTTTGCATATTTATTTATTTGAGGGAGTGAGAGAGCAAGCAGGAGCCAGGAGAGGGGCAGAAGGAAAGGGAGAAGCAGACTCCCTTCTGCCCAACTTGGCTTGATCCCAGGACTCAGGAATCATAACCTGATTCAAAGGCAGATGGCAGTCAGGCTTAACTAACTGATCCACCAGGGTCCCTCATGGAGCATTTTTATATGTTAGGGTCTGAGGGAACTCTTGATATGATATAGAAGGAGAGAAAAGCCCATCTCCTTTGGCTGGGGGCATAAAGGTAAAAGGTGGAAGGAGAGAGGGAGAGTAGAAGTAAGAAATCAGCATTTATATATTTTCTCCCTTTCCGGGTAGAACCCAGATGGCATTTCAGATGGTAGAAATATCAGATAACTATAAAGGAGCATGAAAGCATTAGGAGAAGAGTCTAGTGGTCTGTTTCCTAGGAAAGTCTCCAGACTTAGCATGTTCGGCATGGCACAGTCTAAATTAAATGGCAGGGGTGCCTGGGTGGCTCAGATGGTTAAGCATCTGCTGTTGGCTGACGTCATGATCTGCAGGTCCTAGGATCCCTGCATCAGGCTGCCATCTTGGCAGGGAGTCTGCTTTTCCCTCTCCCTCTGCCTCTCCACCTGCTTGTGCTCTCTCTCTCTCTCTCTCTCAAATAAATGAATTAAATCTTAAATAAATAAACAAATGAGAAGAGAAAAAAGTCTTCATACATGAGACAGAAGAAACCCTCAGCCTTCTTGTGGTCTGTGTAGTACACAGAGATTTATGGTTTTGGGGAAGAGATCAAGGTATGGAGAGGCTACCAAGGGCAGGAAGCTCTGATGAGGAGAATATGGCTGAGACAAGCATTTCAGCCAAAGGTAGCATCATGGTATCACAAAATCTCAGATGGGGCCATTGAATCCCATTGTCATTAATTTAGGAAGCAGACCTATTCAGCCATATTACCAAAGTGACCATTCAAGCTTTAGAGTCTTCCTTTTATACATCTACTTAAGGGACATACTTAGCACATCCCACCCAATCTACACTGATGCCATCTTGGTAAATAGAAAGGGAATTAAAAACAGGGAGAATGGACTATATTTTGAATCTGGAAGGTCTTTTTCTTTTATCAACTAATAAAAACTGATTATTAAGGGTGTATTTGTTTTTGGAGGCTTCTAGATTCTCATTCCACTATTGTCTAGCATTAGAGGTTTATGAGAAGATTAGAATGGTTATAGAGAATAAAGCAGCTATGCTTGGCTTCATTTTGTTTGGTCAATCTGCATTAAGTGAGAGGGAAATTTTGACCTTGTTAATGGTAACAGTAATTCTGCATCTGTCAGATGGAGATCACCAGATAAGAATTTTAGTGCAAGTCATTTACTTGGGAGGTGGTTCCAGGTGGTTCCAGGAAACGCCAGGGAGAAAGTGAGACAGGGAAGTACAGGAAACCAACGAAGTATAATTAAGCAAGTTAACATTATGGGTAGCTCTTAAAGCACACTCACATACACATTATAAGTAGCTCTTAGGTTGGTGGGCTCAAGACTGTCAAACAGCCAGTGAGTGATCCTAGTTGGTAGCTGACATTTGCAACTAAGTCAGTAATTCTCACCTAATATGGTCTTTTATTTTTGGCTTGGGTCATATAGCCTAATATCAGGTAAGTGGCCTATTGTTTACTCTCAAGGCTTTTCCCTTGTGAGTGTGGAAATGTATTTTAATAATCATTAGGGACTAAGTAGGAAATATAGGATTTAAGGATTAAGTAGGATTAGAGAATATAGGATTAAGTAGGAAATACATAGCTAGAGAGGAGCTATTCTAGATATTCTAAACTATTCTTAAACCAGTAAGACCACCAGAAGCTTTTTTATTTGGAATATTTTATCCATATATCCAAATATATTTTTATTTTTATAAAATATTTTATATTTTATTTTTATTTGGAATATTTTTTAGACCACCTTCACTAAACTGTGTTTCATTATTCTTTAAGGTTTTTAAAAAATAGCTATTTAATTATTGTAAGGGTCTACTTAGCCAGAGCAGCCCCTCCTTGGTAGAACAGCCATTTTGTTGTTTATGCAGTAAACTTAGATTGACCCTGCCCCCCAGAGGAACTCACTTAGAAACGGGTCTGGGAAACTGGGAAAATATGGCCGACCAGCCCCTGATAAAAGAGCCCATATACCAGAATGTGTCAGGTCAGGGAGAGATAACAGAGTCCAGAATGCAAGGACAAGTCAGGCCAGGTGGAGACATCCAATCAGTAAAGCGCACATACTATCTCCCTGACTACCACAGAATGTGGGCCCCGCCTTTTGGGCGCCATTTGGGCACCAATTCTGACCAAGGTGATTGGCTAGTTCAAATAGCTACTAGAGGGTGAATTGTAATTCAATTGGCCACCCGTGTGTGACCTAGCATGACTGTGCAGATTTCTCTGTGTGTTACAATCTCATTGGCCACCTGTGTGTGGCCAGGCTCAACCACATGGCCTTTGCTCTATAAAAGTTAGTCTGTAAGGCAGGGAGGCATTGCCTTCTCTGTAAGAGGCGGCCCCGGCTGGTTGGTTTGATTCTCCATGCCTGGCACGAAATAAAGCTTTGCTTAATCTTCACTTTGTATCAGTCTCGTCCTTTTGTCCACGGACCCTTCAATTACAATAATTGTGAGCATTTATAGAGGTCTTATATTTTGGACACTGTGTTAGGTGTCTTAAATTGAGTTCTAGCAAAGCTATCTGCATAAATTATGGTCAATAATACTTAAATTCATTGAATTGTTATAAAGATTAAAGAAGCTCATGCATCTAAATTGCTTGGCACTAAGTAGGAACTCAATATATAGTATAGTGGTGGTCATTGTCATTGTGCTTATTATTATATCTTATAATAATACATCTCTGTAGGTATGACTAATTTAAAAATATAGTTGGAAGCCCCAGAACTTCAAAATGCAATATTATGAATTTTTCTTAATAAACAGAGCCAAATATTGCATATGACCTTTTTTTTCTAAAAAGGCAGTTTGGGGAAATAAAGATAGAGCTATACCAATTAAATGTATATGAAATTAGATTTGTCTAATCAGAACAGGCTTATTGGAGAACAAAAAAAGCAAGTATAAAAAATACCTTATTTTTTGTGACTTTCCCTAGAGATTCTTTTTGTTGCTGGGGCTCTTTAACCGTGATAATAAGTTTAAACACTTTATTGTACTAAACTTCTTTGTTTATGATGGTGGCTATAATGAGAAGGAGGAAATGGCCAGAACCATTACTTTTATGGCAATTCACAGTGTTTAATCTTGGTGTCTTCTATGGAAGTAAAGGGAGTAAAAGAAACTAATTGGGTGTTTCCAATCAAAGAATGTCCCCTCCTTTAAATGATCACATGAGGCTTTCTTCTAGGAACAAGTGGAGTTAGCAAGCTTGCTTCTGAATGTGAAGTAATGAGGTAAAAAAAAGTCTTATAAAAATGGCAATTAGTGGAGTAAGCGTTTTCTTTTATTTAAGAATGATAGAGACTTTGATAAACTTGGAACTCAGGAAGTTAGAAGTTATCCAAGCTTTTCCTCATAAATGGAGATAATGAAAGATTTGTATATTCTTAAGTAGCTATTTTCATTCATTTATAAGTAAAAATGAACATATACATATATGCCTGGATTGATATAGGTTCAGAGCTGAGAGGAATCAGATTTTTCTTAAAAGGCTGGCTTTGATTTTTTTCTTCCTTGAAAACCACCTTTACAATATAAAAAATAATCAATAAGCCTAACTCATCCCTTCATACTTATTTCTTCTCCAATCCTCCCTTTTACTTAAAGGTATCACAGAAGTATTTGGGTTAGTACATTATAAATGACCTTTGTTATGATTTAAGATAAAATCTAAGTTGTCTGATCAGGGTCTGGGAAAGTGATACCTACTGCCATGTGTGAGGATGATGACTGTGTGGCTTCCCCAAGGAAAGGATTCTTCCGGGGGAATAGAAATGGAGCTTCTGAGCACATGCCTGTAGCAGTTTGGCTTAATGTTTGGTACTCTTGAGCATAAATGGTAGTGGAGGGGGGAGAGCTCATCTCAAGATTCACCTTTCAGATTTCTCCTCTCAACTATCTATTCATGCACTTCAACAAATATTTGAGAACCTACTATGTGCTTGGCTTTGTGTTAGGTGCTAAGTTTATGGTGGTGGACAAGATCAAATAAAAGGCTGATGTTATCATGGAGCTTACATTCTATTGGATATTTCTAGGAAGACTTCACTGATCATTTTAACTTTTATTCTTATTCCTCTTAATAATTTGCTCATTCATCTTTAATTAAAAACACTGAGTAAGTACTTACTAAGTACCAGAATGTCAAATATTGCAAATTCTCAGTGAGATGAAGGTAAATTAGTCACCAATTCTATCTCATGGAGAAGTTGAAGAATTTAACCAGTTTGGGCACATTGAGAAAAGTGTAGTGACAGAGAAATTCAAGGTGCTAAGGCACTGAAGACTAGGAAAATTAATTCTGCTTGAGTAGATCCAAAGATTTTTAGAGGAGGAGTATTGCTTCACTATCATCACAGTGCTTCATAAGAAATTACTCTAAAACTCAATGGCTTACACAGCCACCATTTATCATTGTTCATGAATATAAATGTTGGCTGGATGTTCTGCTGATATTGGCTTAACTCGCTCATGTGTCTACCACCTGTGAGGGGCAGGTAGGAAGTTTGGCTGATTTTGACTGAGCGTTACCACATATTTGGGGGTCAGTTGGCTGTCAGCTGCCCTAGGATGATCTTGGCTCTTTGCCTTATTTTTTTCCACATCTCTTTACCAGGCTGCCTGGACATGATCTTACAGTGGAGGCAGAGGTACAAGAGAAAGTGAGAGAACAGGCCTTGGTCTTAGGTGCTTTTTAAGCCTTTGCTTGCATCATATTTACTAACATTCCCCTGGTCTAATAAAACCCCCTGCATGAGCCCAGAATCAAACTGAGCTCGAGTTGAACACACTATCCGTGATGGAGAGAGTGAAGAATCAGAGCTTTCCACATCATCAGTTTACAACAGGAGGTAACAATTTGGCTGAGCTTTGAAAGGTGAATGAGAATCAGATGAACATTCCAAGGAGAGGTACTAGCCCATGTGAGGACCTTGAACCCTGAAAGAATTCTAATTTAGGGACTCCCAAGGAAATTGATATGGTTGGAAGAAGTAATGCCTGTGTGAAATGGTATTCTAGTAATGCCAAGTTCTTTCCCCTCTTAAACCTTTTTTCATGGTATTCTCCTTCGCATGTTCTTACTAACTCCTGGTCATCCTTTAGGTCTGTGCCCATATGTCACTTCTGAAGACTGATAAACCCTGATCATGCCATGGTTTGTATTATGCTTCCCCCAATCAGATTATTTTAGCTTATGGCAGCCCATTTTTACCACTTAATGCTTTTATCAGTTTGTAATTATACCAATGTAGGCATCTATTTGTCTCATATCAGTCTTCTCCACAGAAGAATGTCTATCAGAAGCTCCCTTGGAGCACGTATTCTTCATTTACTGTTATATTTTCAGTATTTGTTCGTGAATACCTGGATATTCAGTAATGAATGAAAGAGTGACCGGAAGAATGTAACTGGAGTGTTAAGCAAGAGCCAATCATAGACAGCCTTTGGTGCTGAGTAGAGGAATTTGAATTTTGTCCTGGAAGTCAAAGGGAGTCTTTGAAGGATTTTAAATAAGAGGCTGACATGGTAATTCTGAACTTTAAAAAGACTATCTTGGGCACCTGGGTGGCTCAGTGGGTTAAAGCCTCTGCCTTCGGCTCAGGTCATGATCCCAGGGTCCTGGGATAGAAACCCGCATCGGGCTCTCTGTTCAGCAGGGAGCCCGTTTTCTCCTCTCTCTACCTGCCTCTCTGCCTACCTGTGATCTCTCTGTCAAATAAATAAATAAATAATCTTTAAAAAAAAAAAAAAGACTATCTCATTGGAAGAACGATTGGTACAAAATCTAATGGTAGGCAGAGAGAACAGTTAGGAGGCCACAAACTCCAGGTAAGAAGTAACAAAAGTCTAGGTGAAGGATATGGGAGTATAAAGAAGATTACACAAACAGAAGAGGGAATCTATAGGGCATGTTTTCTCATTTTTTCTGGTGTTCTGGATTTCTTACCTTCAGGAATCATCATAAAGCAACAAAGAGAAGCAGCAAAAACATTCCAATACATGTTTGATGAAACTGAAGTTTTGTTAACTCCAAACCAAAATATATGAACAAGAGCTTTCAAATGATATGAAATTAAAGAAGAAAGGTATCAGAATTTGCTAGAGAGTCCTCTCTAATAAATTGGTAAATCTGTTCTCCTTAGTAGTGGCATATCTGAGGTTCGAAACCAACAGTCCTCTCTTTTTCAAGTGGGAAGGTTAATGCAAGACTCTCTGGATTTAGTTTTACTTGAAGTCATAATAGGTGAAGAAGGCAGGGTTCAGAGGGAATACAAACAGCAAGTCATGTCTGTAGCAAACTGTTGGTAGGACTGAGAGGAGGGAAGAGAGCCTACTTTGAGATCATGTCTGCAGTGTTAATCTCAGTTGGCTGTAAGAAATAAATATAAAGGAATTCACACCCAAAACTTTTTCATAAAAAAAATTACTGTTAAGAAAGGATATCCACTTTAGCTCCCCACTGACAAGACAACATTCTCCATCCAATGGCATAAGAAGAATTCCTCTCATGGAAGATGAATAATAATGAAATGTTGGTACAGAATGTATGCAGTGGTGTTAGAAGATGAAAGGAAGAAAAAGTAAATGGAAGAATAAGAACACTTACCAGGTAATTAATTATTTCTCCAGAGTAGGTGAAATTTGTGACTAAACATATCATTGTGAATTAAAAATGATAATGAAGCAATCACCTTTATAACTCCAAGGGCCAAAGTAGAGGTGTAAGAGGTCAGACACAAATATAGGAGAAGAGGCCTTCACTTGCTTTGATCTCTCCTTTCCCTGTCATTTCTAAGTCATAATTATTTGTTTAGCTTCATTTTAAATCACATCTGCACCTGAAACCTTATCTGATTCCTCCAGACCAGGAGTTCTCCATTGACTATGGAATTAGTTTCTCACTCAGGAGATCTTTAGTGTGAACCAGGAATTTGTATTTCCAAAATTCTTCCAACGAATGGATACTGAGGCTCCTGCTCCTGGTCCTCGGACTACACTTTGAGAATAGCTGGACCAGTTTTTTTTTTTTTTGATACTTTATTTTTTTTTAAGTTTTTTAAATTTATTTATTTATTTTAAGCATAACAGTATTCATTATTTTTTCACCATACACAGTGCTCCATGCAATCCGTGCCCTCTATAATACCCACCACCTGGTACCCCAACTTCCCACCCCCCCGCCACTTCAAAACCCTCAGTTGTTTTTCAGAGTCCATAGTCTCTCATGATTCACCTCCCCTTCCAATTTACCCCAACTCCCATCTCCTCTCTAACACCCCTTGTCCTTCATGATATCTGTTATGCTCCACAAATAAGTGAAACCATATGATAAGTGACTCTCTCTGCTTGACTTATTTCACTCAGCATAATCTCTTCCAATCCGGTCCATGTTGCTACAAAAGTTGGGTATTCATCCTTTCTGATGGAGGCATAATACTCCATAGTGTATATGGACCACATTTTCCTTATCCGTTGTTCGTTGAAGGGCATCTTGGTTCTTTCCATAGTTTGGCGACCGTGGCCATTGCTGCTATAAACACTGGGGTACATATGGCCCTTCTTTTCACGACATCTGTATCTTTGGGGTAAATACCCAGGAATGCAATGTCAGGGTCATAGGGAAGTTCTACTTTTAATTTCTTGAGGAACCTCCACACTGCTCTCCAAAGAGGCTGCACCAACTTGCATTCCCACCAACAGTGGAAGAGGGTTCCCCTTTCTCCACATCCCCTCCAACACATGTTGTTTCCTGTCTTGCTAATTTTGGCCATTCTAACTGGTGTAAGGTGATATCTCAATGTGGTTTTAATTTGAATCTCCCTGCGGGCTAGTGATGATGAACATTTTTTCATGTGTCTGATAGCCATTTGTATGTCTTGATTGGTGAAGTGTCTGTTCATATCTTCTGCCCATTTTTTGATGTTATTGCCTGTTTTGTGTGTGTTGAGTTTGAGGAGTTCATTATAGATCCTGGATATCAACTTTTTGTCTGTACTGTCATTTGCAAATATCTTCTCCCATTCTGTGGGTTGCTTCTTTATTTTTTTGACTATTCCTTTGCTGTGCAGAAGCTTTTGATTTTGATGAAGTCCAAAAGTTTATTTTTGTTTTTGTTTCCTTTGCCTTTGGAGACATATCTTGAAAGAAGTTGCTGTGGTTGATATCGAAGAGATTACTGTCTTTGTTCTCCTCTAGGATTCTGATGGATTCCTGTCTCATGTTGAAGGTCTTTTATACATTTTGAGTTTATCTTTGTGCTGGACCAGTTTTTATTTCTGTTTGCTTCCTCCTTTACTATTTAAGATAAATATTTCTTTTTTTTTTTTTAAGATTTTATTTATTTATTTGACAGAGAGAGATCACAAGTAGACAGAGAGGCAGGAAGAGAGAGAGAGAGGAGGAAGCAGGCTCCCTGCTGAGCAAAGAGCCCGATGTGGGGCTCGATCCCAGGACCCTGAGATCATGACCTGAGCCGAAGGCAGCGGCTTAACCCACTAAGCCACCCAGGCGTCCCTAAGATAAATATTTCTTTACCACAGTTTGGTCTCCAATCTTTGGAGACGAAAGATCAGCCCTGCTTTGGTTGGCACCAGCCCTGCTTTGGCTGGTAGCCCACCAGGTCTTTGAGATACTCATATAGGTGGGATGGAGGACCAGGAATCAACATGGAACCATTATGCAGGTCCTGGTATAATTCTCTGGTTTCTGAGCCACTTACAAGAGGATTTAGCCATTGAGATAGATCAGGGCTACCTTCACTTTAATTCCTGAAAAAAAGGAAGAGGAATTACTGTGGCTAGATGGTATTTGAAACATAGTCTTGCTTTAAGAAATTTCCCTCTCAGAAATATGCAATTCCAGTTCTGGAAATACTTAGGTATAATTCTTAGGAAGATAGTCTTCAAATTTAGGTTACAAAGGTGTTTTTATTATGCTGATTTTAAGTGAGAAGTACTCAAGTCATCTATTTTCAGACCCCTAGAAAGAAAGATACTTTGAAGAAAAAAAAAGTTATAGTTGTATACTATTCGCTGTTGTTAGACTTATCTTTTCCTCTACCTTTTTGTTTCTGTGTTTACCACATAGCATTTGAAGTGAAATGGGTGTCAGAGTGAAAGGGACTAAAGGACAGTAGTGGAAGTGGGAGGAAATAGAAGATTAGCAGAAGAGGAACGATGAAAGATAGCTAATAGGAAACTTGTGGGCAAGGAAGTAGAAAAGAGAACAGCTGGTGGGAGAAGCAGGGAGAAGAAAAGGCCGAGAGGCAATGGACCGAAAAGGAAGCAGTAAGCTTCTTTATGATAGCCAGAGCTTGCTGAGTCAATGTGCTTCTCTTTTTCAGCACCATCATTTCTGGTTGAGGTCACAGTCAGTTTATTGGCAAATTCCATGAGCATGGAGGACGAGGCTAATGTGGCAGAGGAGGGAAACTGATGGTGCCAGAATGGACCAAAAGGCAAGGGGCAAATGACCACATAGGTCAAGGGGACTCAGTGATAGTAGAAGCCAGTGTCCAGTCACCTGACAGAATTTTACTATTCACTGAGCTCTAGGCTGCCGTTGACTCCTCATTGCTTCCTCTTGCCATCTTCCCAGGGAGTATGTCAATGAGTGCTGTAGGTATACCAGGAGTCTTGCCAGGAACTGTTAGTTCCATCAGGCAGATCTACCCTGACTTTAGTAACTTCAGAGGATATTTCTGGCAAAGTTTGATCTTCATATAGACAGAAAGAGGGGTATGTCCATTGCGCTGTGATTCAAGGATGAAAAAGTCTACCTGACTAGATATTAAGCCAGTTACCTGCAAGGAAGCCTCAATTTTGTTCAGTGAATAAAAATCTCATATTTACAAAAAGAGATATGTTAACCAAAATATATCATTATAATGGGAGTAATACATAATAAGTTTACATATTGTGGAGGAGTGAATGAATTAATGATATTTATTGAATCACTACTATTTGCTAGACAAAACTAAATAGCTGTGTTGTACCAGACACTACACTTGGCCTGTTTAAATATACAGTAAGCCCCATAGCAACTCTGTAGAGTTTAAAGGTAAATGAACAGAATCTCCCTTAGGTATTTCATTCACTCAACATATATTGACTGCTTATACTGGTAGAGTGCCAGGCCCTGGGGAACATACGTGTGAATAAGATTCATCTCTTCTGCCTCCTTGGAGTTGAGAGCTGGTGAGAGAAAGTGAATTTTAAAGAAGGCAATTACCATGTGTGATAAGTGCACTTATGAGGGATGTGGAGAATGTGAAGGGATCACTTACAAGGGAAACAAATGCAGACTTAGGGACTAAGTCAAGAACTCCTTGGAGAGGGATCATCAAAGTAAGAGTAAGGCAGGGAAAGGGTGTGGTTTGAACAGTGATCCTAGCAGATGGAACAACCTGGGAAAAGCCCTGAAGATGGAGAGCCACTGCAGGACAACTGAAAATGATTCTTTATAATAAAATATAGGGAATGAGGAAAGAGTGATATAGATAGTGTCATAGGGGCTTTAGGTAGCAGATTTGGAGCATGAGCTCAGTATTCCAGATTCAGTAACCTGCTTTTTCCATTCTCCGCATTCTTTTTACCTCACCAACTTATTTTAAGAAATTGATATTAGGGACCTGAAGGATGGGATCAAGAAAGACCTTTGGAATGAAGACTGATGAAGAAATAATAGAGTCAATTTCAGAGATACCTAGATAAGACAGATGTAGGTGAGGTAAATCTTGCTTCTTTTGGACTTTGATGGCAGTGGTTTTCAGTAGGATGAAAACAAAGGCAAGAAGAGGAGGTGGGTAGGGAGACCCAAAGTAAAAATTTCATATTTTTAAGTTCTACATAGATAACGTTGCATCTGACATGATACCCCGGTAGTGTTATTTTCATGTTTAGAGCTGGATGGTAGCTAAAGCCTTAGATTTCTGGCTTCACATTTTAACCCACTCATATACACAGCACTGGGTAAGTGGTAAGCAATTAACTGGTCTAATCTCCAACCTAACAGTGTGAAGTTCCTCCCCTGAGAAGAAGCATGACTTGTATAGGGAACTGAGGGAAGGCCAGTGTGTTTGGAAAGCAGTGAAAGAAAGACAGAACTGCATTATGTAACAAAGCTGAGAAAGAGGGGCGGGTTCATAATGAGCTTCTTAGACAAATTAAGGATTACATTTTCCAAAGAGAACAATAGGGAGGCACAGAAAGGTAGTAAGCAAGGTAGTACTAAGATTAGGTCTTTACTTAAGAACTGTGGGTGGGATGCCTGGGTAGCCAGTCGGTTAGGCTGCTGCCTTTGGCTCAGGTCATGATCCCATGAACCTGGGATCAAGTCTCGCAACCCAGCTCTTTGCTCAGTGGGGCACCTGCTTCTCTGCCTCTGCCTGTCACTCTGCTGACTTGTGCTCTCTCTCTCTCTGACAAATAAAATCTTTAGGGGAAAAAAAAAGTGGCAATTCTTGAAATGCCATATTAAAAAAAAAAGAAGAAGAAAAGAAAAGAAACTGTGGGTATTGTGTGGAATATAGATTGGAGGGGAGTAAGAGAGGATGGGGGTAGACAATATAGAGTGCCCCGTCTGGGCAAGGAATGATGATAGTTTGAAGTAGAGGGGTGATAGCATGGATGGAGCCTTAAGAATGGACTGGGGAGATATCCAAGAGGTAGAATTAGTTGGTTTTGGTGATGGATTGGATGTGTGGGTGGGATGGTGAGGAGGAAGAGAAAAATGTTAAGAATAACTCCCAGTTATTCTGACTTTTATAGTTGAATACATCATGCCATTACCAACAGTGAAAACATTGCTTTGGCTTTGGGTTTGTGGCAATGAGAGAAGCATTCCTGACAGAATCAGGCCTATTGTCAGCAAATTTTAAGTGTTAAAAATTTCTTCTTCTTATCTGGGAATCTTATTTCTTACCTTTTTTTCTGTTTTTAATTCTAGTTTTGCCCTCTGAATCAGGACCAGTACTGCCATGAGATTTTGTTTGTTCCAGAATCTCAGTTTTGGTGTCTCATCTCACTGCAAATGTCTGCTTTTGTGGGAGAACTTGCTGGATCCTGAGCTGTTTTGCCTATGCTATACAACATTGTTTATTGGGTTTCTAGCCCACAGCACTGAGTTTGGCACTATGGCTTTTTAAAGAAACTAGTGTATGGTCCTGCTTTCAGAAGAATTTTTTATATTATTGTGGATCCAAGAGATGGCTGTAAAAAAATATCAGGAACAATTCATGACCTTTCTGTCCATGATTTAAGAAAAGTGCACATGGAGACGCATGTGGAAATCCTATCTCTTTCTGTACATAGAGGGCACAGTAATCTTTCATGAATAAAATTGGAGACTGGAAGGGAACATATTTAGAGCAGGAACTCTACGGCCTATGCTAGAAAATCAGTAGGAGATTTAAAAAATACATCATGAAGAAATTCAGGTTTCTCAACCAAAAAAAGTCAGCTCTGGATGTGAACTTTTTAAATTGTGTGATTAATCCCAGGGATCAGGGAAAGCATGGGCTCTATATTAACATGTAATTTTGTTTTAGTCCTAGCACCTAAGAATGTTAAAATACATGTTAAAAGAAAATGTATAATGGAGGTCTGGGTCACTGGATGATTAAATGGTGCCTGGATGGGTAGATGGATGAGTAAATGAATGAACGAATTGTAGTTCACTGCAGGCAAGACTTACATATGAGACCAATCAAGTAGGAGACGTAGAAGGATGAATTCCTGAGGATGACAAGATTACCCATGGGGAGTGTTGAGAGGTTGTCAGGGAAGAAAACTGTGAACATTAAAATGTCATGAAGGCTACCTTCCTTAATTGAATACTCAATTTCAGAGGAAATCAAGGGAATGTAATTGTAATAAAGATTCCATAGACAAGGACCTAGAAGATTTTGGCACTCCTGACAGCCTATCCTTATTCCAAATGACCATATAATTTAGACATCTGCTCTTAACCAAGGTGAATAACCACACCTGACCATGCAGTTTGTAGTAAATGCTCTGTCTTTTAATGGGACAATAAATGGGCTCCTTTTTGATTCAGATGATTATTTCTGTGCTACTTTCAATCCTTGCAATTTTTTTTTTCCCCTATGGGAATGAAGTTTCCGAGCTGTTAATAAAGGCCAAGACCTAGATTCTGGCCTTTTCTTCACTTCCTCAATTTGAAAGGCTTTCATCTTTTATTTATCCCTCTTCCCTCTGTGATAAGAACAAGAGTATGAGTAAAGTCAGCCAAAGAATTAACATTGATGTATGACTTGCAGTATGGCATTTTAATTCTAGAGTCAGGATTTATTCAAAATCTATTTTCTCAAAAGTAGAAAGAGCAAAATTTTAAGAAGACATCTTCTTTTTTTTTTTTTAATTTTTTAAATCTTTTTTTTTGAAAGATTTTATTTATTCATTTGACAGAGAGAGATCACAAGCAGGCAGAGAGAGAGGAGGAAGCAGGCTCGCGGCCGAGCAGAGAGCCCGATGCGGGGCTCGATCCCAGGACCCTGGGATCATGACCCGAGCCGAAGGCAGCAGCTTAACCCACTGAGCCACCCAGGCACCCCAAGAAGACATTTTCTTGACTTGTGGTATTTCTCTGGTCTCCCTGAGAACCCTACTTGCAGCAGTAAATGGGTCAGATGCCACTTTGGAACAGTTTTCCAAACCATTCATGGGCTCTCTAAATCTGCTAGAAAAATAAATACAAAATGTCAAAGTGAATTTGCCGTCTTAACAAATGCAAAATACTCCTGACTTACGATTAATGACTACCTTTGTTTCTGGAAAATCTTCTGAACTCTTGAGAAGAGGGGAGAGGGTTTTTGTACATTCTTGGTTCCAGAAACATGCTGGTTTAATCCAGCTTGTGCTCATTCCTGTCGAGGAGCAGGTTAAGTGCTTGTATTAACCTGAAGGTTTCCCATGAGAAATAGGAAAACCATGCATTAGAATAATTCTTTTTCATTTTTCTACAAATCTCTCACCTATACTATCCACTTTATACCAATAGTCCATGTGAGATAGGTGTGAAAATAATCAGCCTCATTATAGAGATAAAGCAAGTAAAAATATTTTGTTATTTGAAAAATTTATACAGTTCTGTCATATGTCAACCTTATGTAATAATCCTTGCAACAAAGCTGAGAGAAGTGGATGTAATATAAAAACCAAGGCACAGGCTAAAGAAATGGTTTTCTCACAGTTTCAGATGACCATTTCTGCCTCCACTGGCTTCCCACATGTAGGCAGTGCTAGCAGACCTTTGTGAAGAGCCCCCTATGTACCAGGTGCTATGATGAGCCCTTTACACATACCACCTGATTTCTATCCTCCCCACAACTGATTACACTCCCTTTTTATTAGCACAAAAACTAGAGTTGTGTGAGACTAAATAACTTGTCTATGTCACAAGAAGTCTTGGAACTCAGAGTTGGTGACCTTGGTCCTTGAAGTTCAAATTGTTGTTAGTACTTTTTTGATGCCTCCTTGCCCCAGATTCCATTGCTAATACACTTGGTGAATTAATACAGTTTTGCTTTCTAGCCATCCTGTCACTGAATATGCTCTCAGAGAAGTGGTAGACCAGCAAGGACAACATGGTGAAGTTCTCTATTTGAGAGGGCAGTGAAAATCATTAGATCTTAAGAAATATTTATGGACATTCATCTTTATCATCATCATCACCAAAGCTGCCGGAACCTAGAGAGCTCACTGCTTAGTTTTAGTCACTTGCAGTACTGAGCCGATGTCTTAGAGATATAGCTTTACATATGCATTCCAGAGGCACTTTGAACTTTTGGTAGACTAGCTGCTATCACTTGAGGGAAGTGTTGTGCAACAGAACTCTCTATAATAGAAACTTTGTCTACACTGTCCCTTAGGTAGTCTTTTGTTACATGTAGCTCTTCAGCACTTGAAATGTGGCTAGTACAACTGAGAAGCTAATTTTTATATTTAGTTGGTGAAAATATGCATTGACATGGCCATATATGTCTGGCTACTGTCATAGGGCATGGTGACCTTTAGAAGAAATGACCATGAGACAGGTGTCAAATCTGGCCTTACACCTAATAATCATAGTAGTCTGGTAAGAAAAATGTATATTTTCTCCTTATTTCTTGAAACATGGTGTAATAGTATAAGACATCCTGTGCTTGTCTCTGGATAAAGAACTAGAATTCTTTTTTTTTTTTTTAAAGATTTTATTTATTTATTTGACAGAGAGAGACCACAAGTAGGCAGAGAGGCAGGCAGAGAGAGAGGAGGAAGCAGGCTTCCTGCTGAGCAGAGAGCCCGATGCGGGACTCGATCCCAGGACCCTGAGATCATGACCTGAGCCGAAGGCAGCGGCGTAACCCACTGAGCCACCCAGGCGCCCCAAGAACTAGAATTCTTGACAAACATAGAATTTCCCTGGACTTGAGAAGGCATGAGTGAGGGAGATTCTATTCTTTATAGAGGCAGTAATGTTCAGGGGGATAATGCAACTTCTTTAGAGTTAGACGCAATGTTTTATTTTCCATTGTATCACCTATAAATAATCACATAAATACTAGTAATGAAATAACTACTTACAGGGTGCTTATTAGATGCCAAGCATTTTTCTAGGTGTTTACATGTAATAACTCATTTAATCTCCATAACCACTCTAAAAGTAGTTACACTTACTGTCTTTATTTTACATAGTCGATTCAGACTATCAAATGAAATTCTTTTTTAAAGATTTTATTATTTATTTGACAGAGATCACAAGTAGGCAGAGAGGCAGGCAGAGAGAGAGAAGGAAGCAGGCTCCCCACTGAGCAGAGAGCCCGATGCAGGGCTCAATCCCAGGACCCTGGGATCATGACCCAAGCTGAAAGCAGAGGCTTTAACCCACCGATCCACCCAGGCGTCCCTTAAATGACATTTTTAAAAAGCTTCTCTTTTCTTCTTCCACATCAACATCAGCAGTCAATGTTTGTGAAGCACCCAACAAATTCTAATTTCTGGAATAAGTCAGAGTTAGCACATTGTGCAACTCCCTGGTGTACTATTCACATGGCATGAGTGATGATGCCCCCTGTAGTTGGGCAGTGGACAGGCTGGGCTTTCCGAAACACTTTAGCTAAACTCTCTTTCTGAGTTTCAATACACTATGGTCATATTAAAGCACACATCACATGGAGCCTGTCACACTCTAAATGTTCATTGTAAGAAACTACTTTCTAAGAAATAACATTTCCCATAATCATATGGACTGTTTGACAGACGATCCCCCCATTATCAGAGATGTTCATGATAACACGTAGGTCACATTTTAACTCCATAATTCTCTGACATTACAGTGGTGAAGCAACATGGGAATGTCATGGATTTGGGGCTTGAGAAAACAAAGTTAAATCTTAGCTCTACTACATTACCAAGTGCTGACTATGAGGGTATGTTTCCTACTTATAAATAGCAATAATTTTTTTCATAGTGTTTTTATGTATATTAAATGAGATTGATTAAATACTTAATAACTGGTGGAGATTTAATAAATAGTAGCTATTTTTATTACTGATGGTATTTTTCAACAGGTATTAGGGGGTACAGATCCTGTCCCCAACAATATTAATGGTGAAAAATGCTATAAACACAAATGACTGCATCACAATAGGGCAGTTACATGTGATAGATATTCAATAGCAAGAAAGAGATTACCTCCAGAGAATTATCAGGAAGAATTCATCAGAAAGGAGTGATGGGTTGTATGGAAAAAAACTTTTAAATAGTAACTTTGGGGACTCCTGGGTGGCTCAGTTGGTTAAGCAGCTGCCTTCGGCTCAGGTCATGATCCCGGCGTCCTGGGATCGAGTCCCACATCAGGCTCCTTGCTCAGCGGGGAGCCTGCTTCTCCCTCTGCCTCTGCCTGCCATTCTGTCTGCCTGTGCTCGCTCTCTCCCCCTCTCTCTCTGATAAATAAATAAAATCTTAAAAAAAAAATAGTAACTTTTGTCAAATAAATAGAGTAGATGCAAACAGTGTTCTGGATCTCTGTTGTTGGAAATTAGCATTATTACTGCCCTTCTAGGCTTTCTGCTTAAAATCCTGTGGTGTGGAGGAATTCCTATACTCTGCTCTTCTAGCCCTTCCAGCATTTTGTAAGCATCCTTATTGAATTCCTTTCTACTGGAGTCATTTTTTTGTTTCTCTGACTGAAGTAGTGTGTGTTTGGAGAGTAAAGTTGGGGATTCCAACATCAGTTTTCCTTGGGCAGACCACGATGTTGAGGCTCTCTCTCTGACTTCCAGAAATGTTTGTACAGGACTTTGGAGTGCTGTGGGCCACAGCTTCTGAGGAGTGTCATGATGTGCTAGCAAGAAATTTTTATCACTTTTTTAAAAAACCCACATGGCATCCTTGAATCAGTTTCCTACATTCAAACTCAAACCATATACAAGCTCTGTACCTAAGTACCAACCCTTACTTGAGGCTAAGATGTTGGCCATCCCATAAATGGTAAATGTATATTTATTGAGGATCACTAATGTATTCAATAGAAAAATAGTAACTATTTATAGATGTCCCCCCAAAAACTCAGTGGTGTTTCCATCCAGGAAGCACAAGAACACCTCTTCATTTTTCCTGCCTAGACACAACATAAAATATGGTCATAATGAATATGATGAATCCACTGGGTAACAGTAGAGCTGGTATTGACATCAGATTATGCAGGCTTCCATGCTTGAAGCAATGACAATGAATTTAATGGTCTCTTTTGAAAAATGCAGTTCAAACCAATAACTGCTAAAATGCCTGCTACCTGTTTATTATAGTTTCTTTTGTCCCCTGGGAACTTCACCAGCATATTTAAAAAGCCAAAGTCTCGAGATCATTGTGCAGTACTCACTACTAACAATATGTGTTCTTTTTCAGACAATGATTAATAAATATAAGGAATTGTTAGCCAGGGAAAAAGTTGAACATTCTTTATGGATTTTCAAAAAGTACTTTCCCAAGCCTGGCAGATCAAATCTAAATGGAATTTGTGGAAAAAAAATCAAAGCTGGATATGAATCACTCTATCAATCCATCAAACATTTCATAAAGTAGCAGTAGGCATTGAGAAAAAAAAATAACAAAGGCAAGTAGTAGGCCTCTCTTGCCTTTTAAAATGAATACAGTAAAAGTTATTTATTTTCAGAGTTGACATAAAGATCCAGATCTTTCAGTCTACAAATCTTTCTCCATCACTTAGATCCACAGGATATAGCTTTCAGCAGTCAGTACAGACTTACTATATTATAAGATGGTAGTTTAAAAGTTAACAGCAATTTTAAACAATTAAGACTAAAGTTCTTTTACACTTCATCCCACAAAACACATACATCATCTTTATGGTTCTTAAAGCCTTTAAAAAAATCTATGTTCTCCAGGATGTCACTGACCTTAGTAATCTTCCAATGAGCATACACTTTGAAACGCCAGATAAATGTGACTGCTAAATATAGGGGAGTTTCTGACTCTAAGAGCCTTGTTGTCAGTTAGGTCTTTAGACACAACACTAGGGTGTCCAGACCTAGATTTGGAGTTTCTCAGTCCACGAATGGATAACTCTTGAATACTGTACTTGTCTGAGCCTCATTCAATCATCGGATATTCATTAATGCCCTTCTATGAATCTATTGTAATTTTCCTATGTGTAATGCCCAGAATATTCTGTTCTCTGTAGTCCATGTTCCTGCAAGAAAAATGAGTCTTGAACAAGGCGACACAAGTGTTTAAATAAATACTAAAATCTTGTCTTTCTCTGTTGTTGTACAAAGTCACATTCTAGGATGCAGTCATGGAAAACATATGTTTCTGACTATAGAGGAACCCACTAGTGAGTATTCCTTATGTCAAGTCCAGATACTCCCTTTTCTTTTTGTTTTCTTCTTTTAGTGATATCAGGTACTTAGTCCTTCCATCAATTATCATTTAAAAGGATTTTGCTTCCCTAAAGTTTGAATTTAGAATGAGACACAGTAAGATTGTATGGATTCCCCATTTCCTTGCTATTCCCAAAAGCATGTACTGTTTTCAGCAAATTACTTTTGAGAGGCGTCCACAATGTGACTGCCAGATTATAGCGTGATAAGCAAAGACTTACCCAAGAATATCATACTCAGACAAGCTGATATGGTTATGTAGGGGAAATAAGCAGACATTTTCAAATATGAATGCATTCAGATAATAAGCTCCTGTCAGCCCTTCTTAAAATACACACATGCACATGCGCACACACCCCTACAATAATAGAATAACTCCAAAGCAGTTATAAGTGGGGAAGGTTAAATAAATGTTCTGGTAATAAGAATTCTGGTAAGGACTGAATCCATAAGAGAAGAGAAGAGATCTAATTCTGTTACATCTTTCTTTTTTTACTTAGCATGATTCTTACTCCACAAATTCAGTTGTGCGACAATATTTCTCAATTTTTCTAAGTAATTAAACCTGACTGCAAGAAGTTTTGTTGCCTGGATGGTGGGAAATTCAGTGCCTTATTTTATTCTATTCTTTAAATTTTACTTTTGTTGCTTCGCTTAACTGTATAATATGAGTATGCTACGTACAATATGTTATGCACTTTCCTTTATTCTTTTTTTTTAATTAGGAATATCTTAGAACTGTTTCAGGTTCATGTCAAAATCAAGAGAAGGGTACAGAGATTTCTCATATACTCCCTGCTCCACACATGCAAACAGCCCCCACCATTATCAACAGCACCCACCAGAGTGGCACATTTTGTGGAACTGAGGAATCTACACAGACACATTATAATCACTCAAAGTTCAAGGTTGACATTACGGTTCACTCTTGTTCTACATTCTATAGGTTTGGACACACATATATATATAATGATGTGTATCCATCGTTATGTATTATATCACACAGAATATTTTTATTGCCCTAAAAATCCTCAGTGCTCTACCTATTCATCTTGCCCTGCAGCCTACCCCCATGCTGCATTCCGGGAAACCACTGATCTTTTACTGTTTCCATAGTTTTGCTTTTTCTAGAATGTCATATAGTTGGACTCACATATATATAGCCCTTTCAGATTGGCTTCTTTTACTTAGTAATGTGCACTTCAGTTTCCTTCATGTCTTTTCATGGATTGATGACTCCTCTTCCTCCTCCTTCTCCTCCTTTCCCTCTCCCTCTCCTTCTCCTCCTTTTCTTTCTCCTTCTCTTTCTATTTCTTCTTCTTCTTTTTCTCCTTCTCCTTCTTCTTCATGCTGAATAATATTTCATTGTCTAGATACACAACCATTTATCCATACACCTACCGAAGGATGTTGTAGTTGCTTCCAAGTTTGGGCAGTTATGAGTAAAGCAGCTGTAAACATCCATATGCAGGTTTTAGTGTGGGAGTAATTTTATTTTAATTTTGTCTACTAGGCACAGGCATAGTGGAAGATTAGGAAGTGATTATAGAATCATTCATTTAAACTTACCTGATCCCCTTATTGTCCAAACCTACCTAGTTTTTCGGAAGTCAGAACTCCTGCTAAGCTCACAAAATAAGTCAATCAGAGAAAGACAATTGTCATATGATCTCCCTGATATGAGGAATTTGAGAGGGAACGTGGGGGGCTTGGGGGGTAGGAAAGGAATAAATGAAACAAGATGGGATCAGGAGGGAGACAAACCATAAGAGACTCTTAATCTCCCAAAACAAACTGAGGGTTGCGGGGGGTGGGCCGGGGTAGGGAGAAGGGGGTGGGATTATGGACATTGGGGAGGGTATGTGCTATGGTGAGTGCTGTGAAGTGTGTAAACCTGGCAATTCACAGACCTGTACCCCTGCGGATAATAATACATTATACGTTAATAAAAGAAAGAAAAAAAAAAAAGAACTCCTGCTAAGCTCAAGGATGAGAAACTTTGTAGGGGCTGTGAGTTCATAAAAGCACTCTGTGTAGCTTCTAAGCTCTTACCAGCTACCTTCAATGTATGCTCTATAAGGATATACATTATTATCTGTTTGTTTTTTTAACTGACTTCTCCCCAGCACCTAGACTAGTACCTGACACATAGTATGTGCTAATAAATTAACATATGACTTCATATGTGAGTGAGTGCTGTCAGGGAGGAAGACATGATGACATTTCTGCTACTCAGTTCCCAAGAGCCTTGAGGAGTCTCCCCCTGTCAGACACTCTTTTCCTGCTCCCTTTCTACCTTTTCTCTTCTAGTCCTCCTCTTGACTTTCACCCTTCTGTATTTTGAGTTTTTTTTTCAGTGAACACATATTACTTTTGTAATTGGAAATAACTAGGTAAATGTGAGGAATACACACACACACACACACACACACACACACCTTAGAGGGAGAGGATGGAATCTGAGATAATTCATAAATACTCCAAACTTTCATTTACAGAGTGAACCATGATAGAGTTGGGCAGAAAGGTTGTAACCTCCCCTAAGTTATAGATTGTGTAAATGGAAATATTCATGCTAGTTGTGTTCAAACAAACAAACAATAAAACCAAACAAACTCATGTCAGAGTCTTAACAAAGTAAATCTTTGTTCTCACTCAAATTATAGTTCACTTAGATTGATGGTGAACTCTACCATCCAACCATTGAGGCTCCTTTGACCTCAAGGGCCAAGATGAAGTTGGATGACTTATAAGAGAGGGAGGTGTCAAGGACCACTGCTAGATCATTGGCTTGTGCGTGTCAGTGAATGCCATTTGTTGACATGGGTACCTATGGACATCTAAGTGGAACTGTCAAGGAGATAGCTAGTAGAATTTCCCACTACAGCTCAGATCACAGGAAACCCAGGTCTGGCACCAGTATTCCCAGCTTACTCCAATCCAAAACTGAGGGTGTTCCCATGAGCTATGTTCCAAGCTGGGTAATTTCTCAGCTGCTTTCTCATGCTTTAGTTATAGAAAAGAAGAATATATCTATATCTATATCTATATCCGTATCTATATCTTTATCATCTATATCTATCTATCTATCTATCTAGGCATTTGGGAATCAGACTTGTGATATTAAACTGCTCTAGAGTAGTGGTTCACATTGTGTGGTTGCTGGAACAGCAGCAAGAGCAGCTACTGGGACCTTGTTAGAAATGCAGTCTCTTGGGTTCCACCCAGCCTGCTGAATCAGACTCAGGAGAGGGGGCCGAGGAATCTTAGTTCTAAGATAGTTAATGTTTTAAAAAATGCTGTTCTAGATGATCTGTGAGGAAGCTATTGTGTACTCCCTTGTGATTTCTTGCATCCATTCATTCCTTTAAACACAATTCTGAGTGCCAACTGTGTACCAGCCACTGCTGGGTTATTCATGGACAGGATTGTCACTATTTGCTCCCAGTCTCCACTCCTCAGTACCCTCCAGGCACAATTTCCATAATCATCCAAGGGAGTCATGCTTGTGGAATGTAAATCAGGTTTAATACTTACTGAAATTTAACAGGTTTAGGAAAATAAATCTTCTATAGAGCATGCATGAAATGCATTCTAAATAAAATACAATGAATTCTGCATTACTCACTATTTGTTTTTATTATCTTTATTAATGTTCTTCCACATTTGCATTAGTAATTAAATGTTGCCTGAAAATCAAATGTTTAGATTTCAAGTTCTGTGAAAGCAGATGTCTCTAAATTTTGCAAACTTATAAAAGTTATGTAAGTTAAGTTGATATTATTTGTGAAAAGAAAATGAACTGAGCAAAACTGACTATTCTTATAAGCTTTTCCATTCCCACCCTCTAATTATAGTTAATAAAATGACAATGATTATTTAACAGAGAAGCTCTCGAGATAAGCACCTTGTCTTGTAATGAACAAATACTTTTTCTTCCTCACAGAAAAGTCAGCCAGGATATAGACTTCTTGATTTTTGGACTTACTTGGTACAAGTGTCGTTAGCAGTTTTTAGTGTTTCCAGAGAAAAAAGAAGTTGCCATACTTTGGAGACAACCCAAACAGCATTTTTATAAACTTCTTGTAAAGTATGTTCTATGGAACCTCTGCTTCTCAAACACTTGAAGAATCTGTGTGTTAATACAACTCTTGAGGTTTGAGAACATCTGGTCTCAATCAACAGAGATTGCATCATTTGAGAAATTTGGAGGTAGGGTTGGTGATTGAGGGAAATGGGGGCTGGTCTGACTGGAGAGCTAGAGAGAGTCTAGTAGACTGAGAGGATGTAGGGTTCCAAGAGTGGTAGAGAGGTATGACCTGTTAGTATAAAGAACCCTTGATCTTTACATAAGGGTGATTTCGTGAATGGAAATGGTCTAACAACTTTGCTTAGGATTTGGGACTTTTAGTAATGGTGTCTGTGGCATAACTTGGCACAGAAGGAATAGATTATTCTAGGCAGGGGCCTTCAAATGGACCAACATTGCTTGGACAAACGCTAGTTTTCTATAACATAAAATGAGAATATTATTAGGTATCTCCCACATTTTTGTTACATTGTATGAACCCTGAGGTTTTGGTAAAACAATGAGAGAGTAAGCCATGAAAAGTCACTAAATTTGAACTTCATTCTGACTTTTTGAGTAGAGCCCCAAACTTAGCTTTGATTTGATTTAGAGGGGAAAAAAGTATTTCTTGTATTTTATTTTAGAACAATTCATGAATTTGCTCAAAGTATTTACTTTTATTCTGACTCCTGGCATTCTTTAGCTTAGGGTTCTATTTTATTTTACAAACTCTTTTCATCCTGTTTTCTGGTTTCTACTACATCCTTTTACACCTTAAGTTTGCATGATGTTTTCCTAGGTGAAATATTAAGTTCATCTCTTTCTTTACCCAGCAGTATAGCACTATATACACAGGGAACCAAGCAATGGAGATGGCCAGGCTATTTTTAGAGTCCAAATTATTTTGATTGGCCTTATATATTTAGTGAACTCTTGAAGCCTCACTGTTGTCCCTTATCTACATTTAGACCGAATTTCCAAAGACCAGCACTTGCTTTTTTAAAAAAAAAATGTTTTTCTTTTAGGGCCTACAGCTTTCTCTACCATGGGATCCTGCTTCCTCCATGCCTAAGGCAAGATGGAAGTATGTGAAATCAACACCTCTTCCTGTAGCTCTCACTCAAGACCAGTGGGAATGGTGTGTAAATACTCCAGCTCCCTCGCTCTGGAGGTAGGGTAACTATTGCACATGTTGCGCATTGGCTCTTAGAGTTGCCCAGTGGGGTTAAGTTCCAGTTAACCACACTGATAACTTGTTCAATAATGGGCACTCTGTTGGCTCCTCTCCTTTCCTACTTCCCTACTGGTGTTTGGTGGTCTCACAAGGTCTCACCTCCCAAATGAATTCTTTGTTGTTGTTGTTTTTTTGTTTTGTTTTGTTTTTTAAAGATTTTTTTTATTTATTTGACAGGCAGAGATCACAAGCAGGCAGAGAGGCAGGCAGAGAGAGAGAGGAGGAAGCAGGCTCCCTGCTGAGCAGAGAGCCCGATGTGGGGCTCCATCCCAGGACTCTGGGATCATGACCTGAACTGAAGGCAGAGGCTTTAACCCACTGAGCCACCCAGGCGCCCCTCAAATGAATTCTTTGTACTCAAATTCTTGTCTTAGGTTCTTTCCCTGGGAGCACCTAAACTATTAAACTATGTGCCCTAAATTTGAGGCTATTTAACTATGAAGGTCTTTGACTTGTGTCTAAAATATCAAAAATGAAGAAAGGGTTCAGTCCTTGTCACTTTTGTCACATGTATAACATGCATAAACATGAAGTCATATAGGTAGAATAATTTTTAAGAAATTTGATCTTAAATTTTATTTTTTAAAATTTACTAACATAACTAAACAGGGAGAATAAACATTTCATCCCCTTAAGTGCAAACATTGAGTGTCTACTGAATACACAAATTTGCCTTAGGCAACATAGAAGATATGGAAACTGAGTTAGAAGCCCACATCACCCATCAGGAAAAGGGATGGATGCTTCAGACAACATACACGTAAATCCCCAGGACTGTGGATTACTGTGTAGGCAGAGTGTAATAATCTCTGAAGTCTGGCTTTAGTCATGGAAAGGTCTCAGAATGGATTAGTAGTTTAGGAGAGAAGATGAAAAAATGGTCAGGTTGGAGAAAGGTAAATATCATGAACAAATTTTGTCTTAACAAATGTCAGTTTTGGGGCACCTGGGTGGCTCAGTGGGTTAAAGCCTCTGCCTTCAGCTCAGGTCATGATCCCAGGATCCTGGGATCGAGCCTCACATTGGGCTCTCTGCTCAGTGGGAAGCCTGCCTCCCCTTCTCTCTCTGACTGCCTCTCTGCCTACTTGTGATCCCTGCCTGTCAAATAAATAAATAAAACCTTTAAAAACAAACAAACAAACAAAAAAATGTCAGTTTAAGGGACTAAAATTGAGGGGCACCTTGGTGGCTCATTTGATTGAGCTTTCAACTCTTGATTTCAGCTCAGGTCATGATCTTGAGGTCCTGGGGTTGTGCCTGTTCAGACTCCAAAGTCAGTGGGGAGTCTGCTCGAGATTCTCTATCTCCCTCTCTGCCCCTCCCCCTCACCTCCTCCCTCTCTCAAATAAATAAGTAAATCTTTAAAAAAAAGGGAGGAGGGCTAAAATTGATATAAAAACAGTTTTCTTTAAAACGTTGTTTTTACATTTAGCCAGATCAGAAAGCAAGTGTCGTTTATACCTTTAAAATCTGGCAGCAAGAAAACTAGCAGTGTTTAATTTCTTTGTACCATATTAAACAATGCCAGTATATTCAAATGGGATTAATGTGTTTAACAATGGGTAAGAGAACAGAGCTCTATTTGGCGACTGATTCAGAACTCTAAGCATTCATCATTTTTTCTCTAGAGGAGAACAATTGAGATGCCATATTGTGGAGCAAGCAGAACAAATATCTCCCACTTCTTTGTTTTACTAAATTAATCCTCTTTGTGAGGAATAAGGTGGCTCCCTGAGTTGTTAATGGGATGCAGCGCATTTCTTCTCTGTGTCTGTGGCTGAAATGAAGTCTGCTCAACAGTGACCAAAAGTCATCCTGTTGATTGGTTTTATTAATTGAAGAACTTACCTGCTTCTCTAGATGCTTTGGGCCAAAGGATAAAGTATTAAATTGTTTTCTAATCACAAAAATGGTTTCCACTTAAAGTAGAATGGCACCCTTTCATTTTTTTCTTTTCCTTTTTCAATTCTTGCCATTCTTCTAGAAAACACTGAATAGATCCAAGCACGAGACCCTTATGCAAATACAAACAACAAATTAATTGAGACCTTATAGTATTGAGACCTAGGGACTTTGAAATTAGCACTGACATTTTGGCTCTGTGGCTTGAAAGTGAGACAATCTAGTCTCTTATTTTGGGATTGACACAGGGTTATTGTGAAAAGTCTTGAGTCATTTATCCTTCTCCATGCTCCTATGCCTAATTCCTGAATTTGTATGTTACTGAATTCATATGTTTGAAATTATTAAAAATCTAAATTTGTCTAGGACATAAACTTCTCATGTGTAATTGAATATAACTTCTTAGCACTAGACTGCCATTTATAAATATGTGTTTAGTATGCCACCTCCTAGATAAGAATAGATCTTACTTTAAAAGCCTCCCAGAGAATTAAATTCACCCCAGGAAAAGTAAGTCTTTGTTTAACTACCACTACATCTAGTAAATTGTCTCATCATATTTCCCAGCCTGCAGAGAGTTAGAGAAGAAAGCAAGAGGCAGGATAAACCGTGACTCCAGAGGGCAGCTGGGTTAATCCTACAGGTGGTGGTTGAGTGGTGGTAGAGGTTTGTTGGGTGTGACCAAAAGTAACATCAGTTACTCAAACTGTTATTAAAGCCTGCCAAAATTCAAATTCAAAATTTCCACAAGTCGAGTTCTAAATTTTGACTGCCACCAAGTCCCAAGATGAGCAGATGGCAATGTGACAATTCTAGGGTAGGTCTCGGAGAGGAAGAAGCGAAGGTGATAATGGAGGAACCTGAGTGGCTCAGTCAATTAAGTGTCAGACTCTTGATTTTGGCAGAGGTCAAGGAGCCTTAGGGTCAAGTGATCAAGAGATCAAGCCCCATGTAGGGGTCTTCCCTGAGCATGGAGCCTGCTTAAACATCTTTTGATGTTTGTTTTTTGACTTGTGGTATTATTTAAGTCTCACCTCTTCTTCAAAAGGGACAAGGGAGTTTTCTGGGGTCTTTTGTGTAAGGTACAAATTCCATTCTTCATGGCTCTACCCTTATGACAAAATCACTTCCCAAAGACTAGCTTTTTTTCAAAGACATTTTATAATTTTTGGTATATGAATCATAAATCTCACATTAAATCTATTCCTACATGTTTTATATTTTGATGTTATTATAAATAGAACTACTTTTTAAAATTTCATTTTTGGATTGTTCATGGCTGGTGCATAGAAACAATCAATTTTTTTTTATTTTTTTATTTTTTTAAGGTTTTATTTATTTATTAGAGAGAGAGATCACCAGTAAGCAGAGAGGCAGGCAGAGAGAGAGAGAGAAGCAGGCTCCCGCTGAGCATAGAGCCGGATGCAGGGCTCGATCCCAGAACCCTGGGATCAGGGCCTGAGCCAAAGGCAGAGGCTTTAACCCACTGAGCCACCTAGGCACCCCACAATTTTTGTTTGTTGATGTTATGTTCTGCAACTTTGTTTTTTAGTGCGTTCTTTAGGAATTTCTATGTATAATATCATATTATCTGAGAATAAGAATCGTTTTTACTTCTTTTTAAAATGCAAGTGGCTTTCTGTCTTTTTCTGGAAGTTATTGATTTTTTAAATTTAGTTTCTTTGATACACCCTATTCAGATAAATTATTTCCCCATGTGTTTTGGTAGTGTGCATCTTTCATTTAATTTATTAAATTTGTGGGCATAGAATTATTTATAGTATTACTTCATTATCATTTAATGTTCATTGGATCAACAGTGATGAACATTTTTTAATTTCTTATGTATAAATTTCTATTCTTGGTGCCTTCACTTTTTATTTCTTGGTTAGGCTGCCTGGAAACCACTTTCTCTATTGTTTTTGACTTCATTTTTTTTTCCACTTAGTTTTAGTTCTTACCTTTTGCTTTAGGTTTTAATTGAGCATTTTATGGGATTTTGTTTTGTCTTTTTTTTTTAGTATATCAATTATACTTCCTTAAAAATTGTTTTAGTTTTTGCTCTCTGCTTTCCAATGTACACTACAGAGTGAAAACTTTCTCCCTAGCTGGTAAACTGGGGCCATTTTAGGCCAAATATTTTTGACTTCTCATCTCTAGATACCAGTATCCTTTGTTGCTTGATGTCCAGTCTCTGGAAACTGTTGTGTATTTATTTTTTCTGGTATGTTTTTAAAAATTCTTTTTTAGAAAAGAATTTCAGTAGGAAAGAATTTTAGTAGGAAAGTAAATCCAATACTCATTACTTCATCTTGGGTAGAAGTGGAAGTTTGTTAAGAATGTAGATTGGCTTCAGAATAACACATTTTTACTACTTACAACTTAGTACTTTTTATCTTCTATATGGAAATGAATTTTAGAGACTTGTAGTTACACATATTTTTCTGACACAGACTCAACTCTGTGTGTTTATTTAAGGAGTAAGGTCACAGTGATTTGAAATCATTCAAGCTTGCTTTAGATACAGCTGAAACTCCAAATTCTGTGATAGTACATATTCCTGTATTTAAACAACAGATTGAAAATAAACAATGATAACACTGAGATCCTATGGATGATGAAGCAGAACGTGAGTTATTTCAATTATATCATTTTATATGGTAAATGGGAATTTTTATTTGTGTTTAGACTTTAAAAGATTCAAACAGAGTAGGAACAGTAAGGAATTATATTTGTGCTTGGCAAGTGCAAATTTTAGTTCATAAATGAAATATTTTATTCATCTGACCAGTAAAATTTAAATTTAAATTTATTATATTTAAATTATTCTTTTCAAACTGATTAGTAAATACAAGTATTATTGCTTATTGTTTCATGATTACTAGTAAAAAGAACTGTCATTTAGGAGAGGCAAATGTTTGAAAATCAATACAATGTGGTTGTCAAAAATACTAGGCATGCCATGGTACAAAGGACACATTCAATCTATCTCATTACTTCACTCAAGGATGTCCAGAGCCATGGCTTCTCATTAAGTATTTACAGTTTTTAAAATATCTTATAAGTAATTAAATATTATATCAATAGGAAGCCATTTCTACCCACTAACTGTTGGCAAATATTAATTGGTGACAAATCTGACATTGTGGCTTTATTAGGATTCTAGGGAACCCACGTGGAAAGTTAGTTCAAGATCAACTATATCCATAAAACAAAAGAAAATTTACACTTACCTTTACTTAGATATGTATATGTAAATAATATATTTATAATTTTATGAAAATATTTGTAAACTATGAAATTACTATGGGACCCTGGAAAGTGTTGATTAATTTCAACTGGAACAATGGGAAAAAGTCTCCTGGGGTTATGAATTTTAGTTAAGCCTTGAGAAATGATCAGGAATATTTCCAAGGGTACAGGAATGTGTGTTTCAGGTTGAGGAGGGCCCTTGCTTGGTTACTACTAATAAATGAGTTTCTTTTGAAAGCTTTATTGACTTTTAAAGTGTACTTGGGTTTTCCAATGGGAATGAAATAGAACAAAGGTTATTAGATAATCTTTTAAGGCTTCTAGTCAATGAACTATTAATCTACTTCCAGGCTTATTCTTTTAAGTTAAGAATCTAGTACTATATTCCACAAGATGTAAGGAGTCATCCAAAAATAGACTATTCCTTTTTCTGAAAATTTTTCAACTTGAACTTTTACTAAGGAAGAAAGTATGAGGCCTTCCTTCAGTAGAATTAGATGCATTTCTATTTTGTATGGTTTCTACATTTTTAGGCAGCATAAAATCACCACAAACATCTTTCCTAGTAAATATTCAATGAAATGGCAACATGAATTCTTTTTTGTTTTTGTTCTAAAACTTTCACAGATTTTTTTCTTCCCTTCTTAATGGAAGTCTTCAGTTACACAAGAGAATATGATGGCTTTTAGAAATCTAAAACCATGAAATTAAATGTAATTACTTTGTTCCTTTTTATTTTTAAAGCCATTTGTGTTCAAATGTTAGAAATTAAATTAAATTACTCTAAATTAAAAGGCACACTTTTGGCATTTTGAAAGATGAACAAAAATGCTTATAAGAAATAAATGCTAGTTGCGTGGACAGTATGGAATGAGAAGGCTCTTGGTACTCACTGTCAGTGTCTGCTTTCACTGTGATTTTCTGTGCATTTTAAGTCACTACCTCAAAGTTTTGGACAGCTGTACAATGCATGGCTGATACTAAATGGGCCACCTACTGATGTTTAGTGACTGGAACACAATTATTTAGACATAACTGCAGACTAGCACACTTGTCTACTTGGAAATGGACTTAGTGAAGATAAAATTGAGCAGATTTCCTGCATTAAAAAATCAAGAAATTTACACATATTTTTAGAAATAGCAAATGTCTCTACCTGATACTTCCAAACATTAGCAATACAAGAATGAGAAGCTAGAGGGAAAAACTGTGAAAGCAGTATTTTTTTTTAAAGATTTTATTTATTTATTTGACAAACAGAGATCACAAGTAGGCAGAGAGGCAGGCAGAGAGAGAGAGGAGGAAGCAGTCTCCCTGCTGAGCAGAGAGCCGGATGCAGGGCTTGATGCCAGGACCCTGGGATCATGACCCGAGCTGAAGGCAGAGGCTTTAACCCACTGAACCACACAGGTGCCCCTGAAAGTGGTATGTTTTTTAATTGAATCTAGTTCTTAGGTCTTGGAAGAAAAACAAACCTGCATTGGGCTGCCCTAATAAAAGCTTTAATTATGTTACTTGATCAACAATCTGTTTCTCATTATTAAAGACAAAGGAGAAATTCCCCTGTGGAAGTTCTTTCTCCATTAGAGCCATGGTGAATGCAAATAATTGCAGTATTACAGAAGAGAGATGTGTGTGTGGTATTTGAATGGATATTAAGGGAAGAAGGCCTAGTTTAATTAATTGGTGTGTGACACCCACAGAAATATCAGAAATTTTAAAAAACAAATTGCAAATGATTTCATTAAGGTGAAAGCTTATGTGCTTGAAGGTTACATACAAGTTTCTTTAATATTTTATGATAATTAAAAATTATGTTGGATTTTATCATGATCTTATCTTCATTAGAAAATGTTTTTGTTTTGTAAAGAGTTGATTCTTCTCTTTATTATTGTTAGAAATCTTTAAGAGCTTAGGTAATAATCTAAACTATCTATTGGCTACAGGTCTCTTAAGAACAGGTGCTTAAATGAAAAGTCAAAAAAAAAAAAAAAAGAACAGGAGCTTATATCCCATTAATGGAACATACTTTATGTTATTCTAGAAGTGTACACAGCAGTTGGGGCATATTGGAGTAGTACCTCCCAGATACATGTGCTCAAAGGAAAATACATATTCTATTGAAGAGTCTATTATATCTGAGTAAATATAAGAAATAGCAACATATTATAATATTTAAGTAGAGATCTCCCAAATTGTAATGGGTATCTTCTAAATTATTATATGACTTTGTTTAAATTAATTAATAAATTAATGCAATTACTTCATCATCAAGTGTCTGTGAGACACAGGAAGATATACTTCATGAACCTAATAGTCCAAGTATTTCTAACAAACTATACAAACAAAAAAAAATGCAAATGACAAAACGAAATCCACAGTTAGGGCTCTGTGCTTTGAAGAAGTATCCATGATAACGTGAGAGTATGTAAAGGGAAGCCTTATTTATTTATTTATTTATTTATTTATTTATTTTTGAAGAGTCAAGAACAAATGTTTCTGAGGAAGTAATTCAGATGGTAACTGAAGAATGAGAGATATTTACTATTTACTAGTTTTGAAGGACTATGGGTGGGGACTTTCTATACAGAGGGAAAAACATGCAAAGACACTGTGGTAGAAGGCAGTATGATACAAAATACAACTTGTGTGGTAAGATAAAAAAGAGAGGGGAAGACAATATGAGATGCACTTTGAGAGCCATTTGGGGGCCAGAGCACAGAAGGCCTTACTGACAAGGTATCCAGTTGGTCTGGGACAATCCTGTTTATATTTGCTGTAGAATAATTTTTAATACCACCTTTCCCCAAACGTGTGTGCATGTGCACATGTGTGCACACACACACACAAGCACCTCCAGATATATGCATGCTTGAGCACACTTACTTCTTAAAAGTATCCTGGTTTTGGCCATATATGTAAAGAACATTTTATTTACAATTCACCTTGAGGATTTTAGTCTTTAAATGTTCTTTCTCTCTGTTTTGAAGCAAGGGGGTGTTGTGTTTATATTTGTGTTTTATAAAGGAAATGATCAACAATTTGAAGAGGAATCAGTTGACTGTTAATTGGCAAAGTGGATTATACATTCCAAAGGAGAGATAGAGGAAATCTTGGTAGAGAGAAGATACTGTTGGTGGAGACGACAAGACCTGAATGAACTAAATGTATATTCACAAGTTCAAATCATTAGGTTGTGGTTATGGACTGCATAGGTTGAAGGAAAGAGAGAGTTAGGGATGGTTCCTGAGTTTCTAGATGAGTAACATTTGGTGAGATAAAATACCAGGTGAGAGAACTAAGTCTGGAGGAAAAAATCACAAGTCTGTATTAGGATAATCTGAGTTTGAAGTACTCAAGTAGGAAAAGTCAAATTTGGTATATGTGTCATATGTGTCAGAAACTCACATAAGGACTAGAGATGCAAATCTGGTGTCTATGGCATGGAGCTTAGAAGTCAGAGGTGATTGCATAAAGCAGGGTAATGCCATCTTCGAACTACCAACATTTTGGCCTGGATAAGCCTTTGTTATGGGACATTGTCCTGTGCATTAGGATAATTTAATGGAGGAAATAATTCAACCTTTCACATTTAGTGGCAGAGAGGTCAAGGGAAGAGTACGTTTTGAACAGAAGGGAGTGGTCATCATTGTTGAGCAAAACTAAGAAGGCCAATAAGATGACTACAGATGCCTGTGGGATTTAGCAACAAGAGGGTAACTAATGAATTTAAGAAGGACTTTTGTTGTTGTTGTTGTGGAATCCTGGGGGAGGAACTCTTAGCGAACACCAGGATTCAATTGTCAAATGAGAGTCATACATATCAGATATAATACTAATATCCATCTTTTTAAATCTTTCAAGAATATAGGCAACCAAGAGGCAAACAAATAAGAGAGCAGTCTGTGATATCCTCCATGGTTACACTGGCACTTTCTTCCATGTGTTTTTTGGTTCAGAGTAATGGATAAAGGCGCCAAGTGAGTTTTTGAGAGTTATTACATCACACAGCAGAGAAGCAAGTATGGTATAATGTTGATTATTTTATGAGGCTGATATTTATACAAATTATTTGATATTTTCAAGACAAGTGTGTTTCACTTCATAGGTACATTGATTTTAGATTTATTTATTGTAATTAATCTTTAATAATCCTCCTGAGTCTACTGTATCTGTAAGGACTCATTCTAACAAAATAAAATTAGTCTATTTACCCAGAAGTCCGGTTAAAAGGAATTCAGACCAGCTCACTTGCCTTCTTTTACCAGTTCACTTACCAAGAACACTTGTCCTGTAAACATATATGTGGTGGAGAGTAAGACTATAACAGATGTCAAAATCCTCTCTGAATGAGGCACAATGAGCCAAAAGTGTGTAATGATTGCAGCTAGAAGGGTAGGTAGGTGATCAAGTCACATGATGGTCTTCATATCCTCAGAGCTTAAACATATCTTGGTATAAAACAGGAGCTCTGTAGGTATTTACTGACTGAGTTGAGGCAAGAGTGAATGAATGAATGAGTCTCAGAGGGTCAGAATTTTCAAGAAGAGTGCGAGTAATGGTGTAGAGCAGCAATTGGGAAGGAAGAGGATTTTGATGCACCTTCTGGACTCTGAAGTGTATATAGTACACAGAATGAGAACTCACTGTTCATGAGAGCTATGGAAGAAGTCATATGGTCAGGAGAGAGGCAAGTTTCGGTTGAGGATCAGAGAAGAGGTTGAGCACATGGATGATGTTGAAAGGGGCAGAGTGGAGAGTTTGGCAGGTGGGAGGAAGCAGGACACCGAGTCAGGTGCAAGAATGTGCAGCACACATGTGGGTGAAAGGCTCAAAAATCAACTTTCTGTGGGAAAGATAGAGTCATGACTTTCATCTTCAGGTGTATTAATGAAAATAGGAATGCTGCCTGGATAAATTCATTTTCATTTTGTAGGGAGGTTTATGTTATCTCTTCCTCCCTTCCTAATACTAGACCTTTACTTACCTAAAATAGAGAAAATATGGTCATGCTTCAACAGAATAGAATGATTAAGTATTTTTGATTTTCTTTTTTGCTTAAGGCAAATTATGTCTGTCAAATTAGAGCAAATACACCTTCTCTGGTCCATAATGATATAAAATTCCATAGTGCTATGATTAACAACTAAAAAAAATCCTTTCCTACACCCATGGATGTAGCCACATAAGCTTCCTCACTTACATGTTAAAAATCCCACCCTTCTGTCTTAGTAGCTGTATGTTACTGGGTTATCACTGAACTCCTCTGATTTTCAGCCTCCTAGTTTTCAGAATAGGGTTTTAGAATAGGGTCTATAATTTAACTGATAAAATTTGGGACGGAGTATAAAGAAATTACAAACACTAAGTAACCAATGACACATCTGTTATACAATTAGCACTTTCCTGCCTTTAGAAAGGTTTGATATTTAGCAAATATATCTGAAGTCTGCTCAAAGCCATTTCCTTCAATAAGTCTTTCTGGGACAGGGCAATAGAGGGGTGGGTTTTAAATATCCCTAGGATCAAAGACTTTATGTTCAAGTTCAGTTTTATGGAGCGATCAGGAGAAAGAGAGAAAGGTGCTCATGATAGAAATGATCAATTTTTATAATACTTTCTCTTCTTAGGGATTTAATGGGTGACTTTCTCCACTAAGCTAGACTCTTTGAAGGGACTTAGACTCTCAGAGAGTACACAAGAAGCCCACTGTTCTTTTCTGTTAGCCACAAAGAATATGGTTATTTAATAGGAAACAGTAATGACTTCTTCCGTGTTCTTAATGAAAGAACACATTTATATCTGCAGGTATCCCTATTTTACTCTCTATGGCACTTTAAGAGTTGATAAGTGAATTTCGACATTTGGAGACTTAACGAGAAAAAGAGCTGTATGTCAGTGTATCATTGCTTCACATACTATACTAAGTCTATATACTTTATGAGGATAATAAGCTTTCATTGGCTTCAAGTTACCGAGGTGAACATCATGTAGTAATTTTCTCCTACTGTTACCTAAGATACATTTGGATTATAGAGCAATTTCCTGTTACTTTTAGCAAAAAATCAGGTTATAGTTAATTTCATTAAAGTAAGTGGTAGTTATGGACTGCCCTCTCTCCTGCTGCTAATGCAGTCGCAGGAGGTACTAGATTTAATTCAAGTCCTTAAAAGATACACAATATTCATGGTATTAATGGCCATAGTTATTCTAAAGCTCTGTGTTCACCAAGTTAAATTCCATAAAAGGAAGGATGGGAGGGGTGTGTGTGTGTGTGTGTGTGTGTGTATGTCTATAATCTCCATGGTTAATATGATGCCAAAAACACTATTTCTCAGACAGTGCTTTTAGAACACTTAGTGAACACAGAAAAATTTCAAGGTGGCTGTGTGGTAACAAAACTGTAATTATGAAAAAGTGGAAATCAGTTCTTAAAGTACTGCCTAAATTTTCTATTCTCTTGAATATGAGGTTTTAGTCTCCAACTCCTTTCCCAAACAGCTCTTAATCAAAATCTCTAATGACTGCAATATTGAGAAATCCAGGGGCCCATTCCTGGTCTTTATCTTATTTGACTTCTTAACACCATTTGATCTAGTTGATTACTTCCTTGCAACATTTTCTCTATTTGGTTCTGGTGATCAGTTCTCTCATAGTTTTCCTTTTATCTTGCTGCTTGCTTATTCTCACAGTCTTTTGTTACTCTTCCTCTTCATTCCCCCTTCCATTTTCTCCTCTTCTTAATGTTCGGTTAACAAAGGGCTCATTCTTCAAACTGTTTTTCTTTTCAATCATCAGGTAATCTCATCTAATTTTTTTTGTTTTTAATATGATTGATATGATGATAGCATCCAATTTATATATTCAGCCTGAATCTCTCTGATATGCAGATTCAAAACCCAATTGCTCATGAACATTTCCATCTGTCTTATAGTTAGACTCAAATTTAACATATTCAAACTAAATGCTTTTCTTCCATTCAAACCCACTTTTCCTCCAGACTTCTCAAATACTTAAATGGCAACTTTAGCCTGCCAATTACATAAGCCAACATTTGGAGTCATCTTGACTTTTCTCTTCTTCTCATATCCTACATTAAATCCATTGGCAAATCTAGTTGACCCTGCCTTGAAAATATACTCAGAGTTCTACCAATTTCACCACCACCACTGCTGCCGCTCTGGCTCAAGTCACCTTCATCTCTCCACTGGATTTTTGCCATATCCTTCTAATTAGTCTCTCTACTTCTGTCTTCACTCACATTTAGTCTTATACCCAATGCTTCTGCCAGAGTAGCCCTGCTCAAATATGTCAGATTATGTCTCCTTCTGGCTAAAAACCTTCTAATCATTCCCTATCCCACTCAGAATAAAATCCTAAATCCTTTCAGTTGCTCATGGGGTTCTGTATGGTCTGGCCTCTTCTGCCCCCCCGACCCTACCTCTATCTAGTTTCTCTTTTGCTCACTCCACTTTGGTCACATTGGTCTCCCTGTTGTTCCTTAGTCACCAAATTCATGGTTTCTTCAAGACCTCTGTACTTCCTCTTTCCTCTGCTTGGAAACTTTCTGACAATGTCTACATGGTTTGTTCCATCATGTCCCTCGAGGGCTTAGGCACATGTCCTCTCACCACTGAGTCTTCTCTGATATCCTTTGTGAAATTCAACTCTTCTCATGTTCCCACTCTTTCTCTTATACCCTCTTTTCTTCATAGCACCATCAAACTAAATGTTTGCTCATTTAATTGTTTATTTTTTAAAAATACTTTATTTATTTATTTGGGAGAGAGAAACCACATATAGCCCCACATGAGTGGGAGGAGGGACAGAGAGAGAGGAAGAGGTAAAGAATCTCAAGCAGACTCTGTGCTGAGCATGGAGCCTGATGCAGGACTCAGGGTCATGACCCTTCGATCATGATCTGAGCTGAAACCAAGAGTTTCAGTCTTAACCTACTGAGCCACCTAGGCACCCTTCATTTAATTATTATCTGCTTACTCATTAGAATACAAAGTTCTTGAGGACAGGGAACTTTGTCTCTTTTGATCGTTGCTCTATCCTTATGTCTAGTGTAGCATCTCATTTATAAAAATTATTAAATCCATATCTGTAGAATGAATGAGATTGAGTGAGAGTGAATTTTGTAATGTGTGTAATGGTTAAGCATAACCTTATGACTTTTATTTTCCAGAGTCTTTCTCTGATTATTAATTCTCCTGGTCCCTAGGATGGGCTGCATTCCTGGGCTCTAGAGCTTATAAGGGTTGGATGGGATTATTTTGTTTGTTTGTTTTGTTTTTGTTTTTGTTTTATCACTGTTATCATTATTAAAGGGTTATGCCAGGGACAATTGGTCCCAGAGATTGGGTGGACCCAATGAACAGAGCATGGTTTGGAATAGGACCTATAAGTAGTTGGTAGGAAGAAGCTCACAAAGATAGTTCATCTCAGAAATCTATAAACAGGCAATCAGAAATGTCTTTGATTACAGGGAGATCACAGCATGAACACGGGAAATGGGCAGATAATTTGGGTCAGAATGTTCCTGATGCAGGTGAGGCCTGAGCCGTATTGCTGAGGGTCAGAAGCAAGGCTCTAGTTCACAGCAGTAAAAATGTGTAACATAGTCTATGTGTAACATAGACTAATGGATGAGAGTTTTTCTTAATTGAGGAAAAAACAGTCCTCATATAGAAGGAGCATATAGAGCTCTCAGTGACATAAATAAGTAAGTCTAAGGACTAGAAATTAAAGGAGTGGACATTTATGTTTGTCAAATTGTCAAAGACCTATTTTTGTTTTCAGAATCGTACAAGCTGTTTATTAAAAATGTAGAATCCTATGCTCACCACAGTTTATCAAATTAGAATGAATGCAGAGACGCTCTGAGGTGCTATGGTTGCTCCATGATGGATCACCTGATAGTCATTTGATAAGGAGAAGGATAAAAGGGAAAAGCACAATAGACATAACTGGTGTTAAAAGATTGAACACTTATGAAAGAAATTGAAGGAAACACAAAGAAATGGAAAAACATTCCATGCTCATGGATTAGGCAAACATATATTGTTAAAATGTCTATACTATGCAATGCAATCTACATGTTCAAAGCAATCCCTATCAAGATACCATCATTGTTTTTCATAGAGCTGGAATAAACAATTATAAAATTTGTATGGAACCACGAAAGACCCTGAATAGCCAAAGAAACATGGAAAAAGATAACCAAAGCTGGAGGCATCACAATTCCAGACTTCGAGCTGTATTATAAAGCTACAATCATCTAGACAATATGGCACTGGCACAAAAAAAAGACAGATAGATCAGTGCAACAGAATAGAGAACCCAGAAACACACCTTCAACTCTGTGGTCAATTAATTTTCAACAAAACGGGAAAGAATATCCACAGGAATAAAGGTAGTCTTCAATAAATGATGTTGGGAAAATTGGGCAGCCTCATGCAGAAGAATGACGCTGGACCACTTTCTTATGCCATACACAAAAATAAACTCAAAATGGATGAAAGACCTAAATGTGGAACAGGAATCCATCACATTCCTAGAAGAGCATATAGACAGCAACCTCTGTGTCCTTGGCCAAAGTAACTTCTTGCTAAACACACTTCTAAGGCAAAAGAAACAAAAGCAAAAATGAACCACTGGCACTTCATCAAGATAAAAGCTTTTGCACAGCAAAGAAAACAGTCCATAATACTAAAAGGCAACCTATGAGATGGGAAAAGGTATTTGCAAATGGCATATCAGATAAAAGGCTAGTATCCCAAATCTGTAAAGAACTTATGAAACACAACACCTAAAAAACAAAAAATCCACTTAAGGAATGGGCAGACATGAACAGACATTTCTCCAGAGAAGACAAATGGTCAATAGACAGAAGAAAAAATGCTTGACATCACTTGGCATCAGGGAAATACATATCAAATCATAGAATGGCTAAAATGAACAACTCAGGAAACAACAGATGTTGGCGAGGATATGGAGAAAGGGGAACCTTATACTGCTGGTAGGAATGCAAACTGGTGTATCCACTCTGGAAAACAGAATGGAGGTTTCTCAAAAAGTTAAAAGGAGGGGCATCTGGGGACACCTGGGTGGTTCAGTTGGTTAAGTGGCTGCCTTTATCTCAGGTCATGATCCCAGGGTCCTGGGATTGAGTCCCACATCGGGCTCCTTGCTCAGCAGGGAGCCTGCTTCTCTCTCTACCTCTGCCTGCTTGTTCTCTCTCTCTTTCTGACAAGTAAGTAAACAAAATCTTAAAAAAAAAAAAAAAAAAAAGGAGGACCTGGATAGTTCTGTCTATTAAGCATCTGCCTTCAATTGAGTTCATGATCCTGGAGTCCAGGGATCAAGCCCCACTTTGGACTTCCTGATAAGTAGGGAATCTGTTCTCCTCTGACCCTCCCCCTTCTCATACTCTCTCTCTCTCTCTCTCAAATAAATAAATAAAGTTAAAAATAGAGCTACCTTATGACCCAGCAATTGCACTACTAGATATTTATTCAAAGAACATAAACTGTTTATAGCAGCAATATCCACAATAGCCAAACTATGGAGAGTTCAGATACCCATCAATAGATGAATGTATAAAGAAGATGTGGTATATTTATACAATGGAATATTACTCAGCCATCAAAAAGAATGAAATCTTGCCAGTTACAATGATGTGGATGGAACTAGAGTGTATTATGCTAAGCAAAATAAGTCAATCAAGGAAAGACAAATACCATATGATTTCACTCATATGTGGAATTTCAGAAACAAAACAGATGAACATAGTAGAAGGGAAGGAAAAATAAAGTTAAGATGAAAATTGATCAGGAAGCAAACAATAAGAGATGCTGAACTCTAGGAAACAAACTGAGGGTTGCTGGAGGGGAAGTAAGTGGGGAGAAGGGATATTTGAGTAATGGGCATTAAGGAGGGCACTTGATGTAATGAGCACTAGGTGTTATATGTTAAACTTTAAAAAAAAAGGAGAAATTGTGATCAGAAATTTTGGGAGAGTGATACACCCTATGAACTCTCTTAAACATGAAGAGGTTTTGTAAGGTTAATTGATGATGTGGTAAGAACCAAATTTAGTTTTATTGGGAGCACATTCTCAATTCTGGCAAAGGATTGTGTACCTCTATTCATGTACATACATAGATGCATGTATGTAACTATAATTATTCTTCATATGAAATACATTATTTATGATGACTTATTTTGTGTGTGTCTGTGGAGGTAGATATTCAAAGTATGTCTTCACATTATGGATTGGCAAAGACACTTATAGTTATTCCTTTTATTATATCCATATGATTCTGAAAAGGAGGTAAAAAAACAGGTGGTCTGAAAGGCATAGCTTACCTATAAGTCATTTATTTAGTGAACAGTGTCATGGTTTTAGAAATTGTAAATGCATTGGCAACTTTTGAAAGTTTGGAGATTTTTTTTCTTGAAAATCAGATTTCCAGCCTGTGATAAATCTAAATTTATGGCAAAGTTAGTCTCCCATTTCACAGAAGGTCTACAATGGTGGCTGTCTCCTTTGTATGAAACCTTCCTTCTTTAATTTGCTAGTTTCTCCTTCCTGTACACTTGCTTCATTAATTTGAGTGAGTCACTTCACTCATTTGAGTTTCTTGCCTGGTGTATTCATGTGCTAAAATAATTTAATTCAGTAAATTGATTAATTCTTCAACCAACTAACTGGTCTACTCAATCAAAACAGATGATTAAGTAGACCAATATAGAAATATTGTCTGACTCATGTTCTTGACAACTTTTTCAATTGAACCTTCTATTGATTATTCTGCCCTTGGGCCTTTAAATAAATTAAGTCTAACTTCTAGGGAAAAGATGTTGGCTTTAAGAGGGACTGTATCAACTTCCTCCTATAAAAGAAGAGAATGTTCAGAGAGAAGAAAATATAGTGAATGGTAATATTTGTGGAATTTTTTCTGACATTACATAGATGTATCAATTTGAAGGATGACAAAAGAAACTAACTTACAATTCAACTTTTTTAAGAGAATAGGAATTCAGTGCATTTTTAAAACCATTTTGCATTCTGTAAATTTTTTCATGATGATCAGTTACTAAATTTTTAAAAATCCTACAAACCGTGAAGGGGGAGGAAGGAATTGGACGTAGATGGGTTATCAGTGTAGAGGAAGGGGTTTGCACTGACATAATTCGAATGGACTAACATATACAGGAAAGGTGTCCAAAAGCTGTAGCAAGTAGTAGTTACCTTACTAAGTGAAATGCTGCCATTACATCCAACTTAGACTTAATATGTAAAAGAACCCCTTTAAATAGTGTAGCAAAGCTGTGAATGTAGATGAGCCAAAACTCTAATAAAAGAATTTACCTGATCTTCTTTCCTTAGTAAGATGGGCTCACAGGCTGACCTGGTTGTAATGCCTCCCCCTATGGGGAGAGCTTCCCTGTGAAGCTCTGGGGACAGAGACCGATTTTACAATTGTTAAGAGAGAATGTTAAGAGAGAATCTCTGACTCTGATCTTCAGAGTCAGAGAACCTGCGGTTAGTTTAGGAAGACCCAAGTCGAGGGTTAGGAACCAAAAACAAGGATTAAGGAAATATAGAAAAATTCTAGGTTGATAAGAGTGGATTTAGCCAAGTACCAGATGGAAAAAGAAGAGTTGCTGAGGATGAATTTATTTATTTCCCAAAATATGAGCTATAAATAGAAAAGTGAGAATGCACATGTATACAGTACATTTCATTGGACTGGTAACAATTTTCTTTTTGTATGAGCATTTGTCAGACAGTGACACAAAGCCATGTATTTGAGTATTTAACATGGCTTGTAAATGAAGCCCTTGTGTTTAAATGTCTTTGTGAAAACAATTGATATTTTCCCCTTGAACTAGGCCAAAAATGATTCTTTTTAGGATAAAATTAACACACTTAGTCATTTGCTGTGGATAATATGTGAAACTATAATGACATAATCAAAGTGGCCCTCCTCATAACATCAGGTAAAAAGTACATCAATTTTGGAGATGATAATAAAACCAGACTGGAGGTAAATGATTAAATATCATGTTCGAAGTAAAACTAGAAGAGGGATTGTAAAAATTCCTTTTTCAAATGACACAGTGAGCTGTTACGTAGTATAAGATGCAGTCAGCATGAAGGGGCCATTACTCTTGTATATACATTAATTTATGGGGAGCTGAAGCCACAGCTGTGGATAGTATGGATGTAAAGCACACTGATGCCTTTTTGTTCCGTTTTTCAGAGAAACCCTGTGCTCCCAGAAGTTACTGTGATTTTCGTTTTTAAGTTATTTTGTAAATAAGGACTTCGTTTTCTTTTAGTAGATAAGGAGTGCTAGCTGAGTACAGAGAAGGGTGGGCGTTACTACGTAACTAAAGGCAGATATCGTGATGTCATCCACAGACCAGGTTTGCTTACCCAGAAAGGCTGGCAACGAAAATACTTATTTTAATCTTGAGTCAACCTTGAAGAAAATAGACATTTTTTCATAAGTTCATTTTGCATCCATTGTGAGTATATAGTTATTCCAGCTTGGAGCACATACGAGGTTTTACAATAAAGGATGATTTTCCAAAAAATTCATAATAATGGTAATGCCAGTAAAACCACGTTAGTGTTCTTTAATGTCACTGTATAGAAGACCTGATAAAATGCCAGAATTTAAAATGAATACCATATTGTGATTCCACAACCAAATATGGCTTGATTGTTCAGAGTTGATGTTCTTTTATATTTCATGATTTTTACTTTTTTTATTTTTATTTTTTATTGGAGAAGCAAAACAATGACATATTGGACATTTTTATAAACCATATCTAAAGCTTGCTATAGATTATAACTCTAAAAAAACCCTTTTAAAGCTGAATGCAATCAAAACATGAACTAGGAAAGAAGTCTCCATTATTTCGCAAGTAGAAATAGACATTTTTTTTCCTGTTTGGTTATTGTATACTTATTATCTTAGCATCTGATGGTGCTCTTAAAGTAGTATCTCAAGAAGATATGTCTCCTTAATTTTTAGGCTCCTGTTTGAGCTATTGCTTCCACTGATGATGACATACGTAAATTTGAAGTTTTATATTTAACAGAAATAAAGAAAAAGAAAATAAGTTAGAACTGTCTGAATTAAAAAGTCACATCTGTGCTCCAAGCTATTCAGCATTGCATCACATATAATTGTTATGGAAAATTTGCTGAAAGAAAACTTTACTCTTCATCACTACTAAACTACTACTACTAGTAGTAGTATACTGGTTTACAATATTGCTGTATTGTTTTGGAAAGGATTTAAAAATAATCTAAAATTGGTGGTTTCTGTGTGTACCAAATGCCAAGTGAATGGTCTGCAGATGCTGAAATGCTCAAAAACACTGAGCTAGAGGACAAGTCAGGTTTAAGGGCTGTTGTAGGGCCAGAAGGGAGATGAAGCTAGAAAGCTGGAAATAATCAGTGCAAAGGGGTGTGGGAGGAACAGCAATGTGAAAAAGAGTTTAGAGAATCCAGGCTGTTTCCCAGGAGTAAACAGGGTGCTCAGGGCTAGCTAGCCCCTACTGTACTCTGGGTGTGTTGCTTTCTGCTAAAGGTATTAGGTTGGGGCTGACAAGTTGAAATTATCTCTGAAACTTTTACTTTCATCATAGATAATATCTTCATTATCTTGGGGCACCTGGGTGGCTCAGTGGGTTAAGCCTCTGCCTTCGGCTCAAGTCATGATCTCAGAGTCCTGGGATGGAGTCCCGCATGGGGCTCTCTGCTGAGCAGAGAGCCTGCTTCCCTCTCTCTCTCTCTGCCTGCCTCTCCATCTACTTGTGATTTCTCTCTGTCAAATAAATAAATAAAATCTTTAAAAAAAAAAATCTTCATTATCTTTAAACCTTTCTTTCTCACTGCCCTTCACTTAATCATTTGATCCTGAGTGACCCTCCCAGTTCCCCAACCAGGAAATGCCCATATGTCCCAAGTTAAGGCATAAACCTCTTTTATTTTTATTTTCTTTCCATGGATGATTTTATATACTTCTAGTTTTAGGTTGTAATCTAAAGCAAATGCCTTTTAAATCACTATTTCTACCTCATCAATCCCTTTGCTCATGGCCCATTTTTCAGCTGCCAGGGGCTATTTTTTTCTCAGAGGGAAACTCCTCCCCCCGCAAAGGTGGGTTTCCTTAAGCCCACAGAGTGAACTTCCTTCTGCTTTGAACTCTGATAGTGCACTCTTCCTCTGAAATTAGTACTATCCCATACTTGTAATTAATTAATCATTCATCATGTATGTGTTGAATCCTTCATATTGGATCATATGTCCCTTGAGGGTTAAGTGTTTTTTGTATTTTATTTATTAACCCCGCTCATCTACATTGCTCCCTACAGAGCAATAATAGTGTCTATCACAGTGAATATTGCACAGTAGTTGTAAAATACTGGTTAAATGAATATAAGAGTGAGTGAACCTCCTTGGATACTTATACCCCTATTTCTGACATTTCATTGGTCAAATAGAAATAAAATTATAATATAAAGCCAAACTTATTTCTGTTCATTTGTCTCCCTTAAGAGATACTATTCTTGGAACATAACATTTAACAGAGTCCTTAATGTTCTTTTTAAAAATCAGACATTCTCATTAAAATATACTGAAACTAGGCTGATATGCAAAGTAAGGTTAAAGGCCATAGGAAAACAAATTTAGCAAACTTCAGTAAGAAAGTGAGAAAGAGGCATAAGTTTATTTTAGTCATGGTTAACTCTTGTAAATAACCAAATACTTAACATCAAAAGAAAGGAGTATTAGGGAAGTTGTGGGCTTCTGTAGATACACATGTCAAGAGCTGGTATTTTAGCAGTTTTATTATGTTAGTGACTTGATGAAGTTCCTCTATTTAAAATTCTAATAAACTTATAATCATTTAATGGAGTCCATGCAATAGATAGAGAATAGCATAGCATCATCATTTTGGCAGGGGAAATAGATCCCAGTTATCTGTGAGAAATTGGATTGTTCTTCCATCCCATGGTGGGGGCAAAGAAGACAGTATCTGGGATCCAGGGAATTTGGTGGAGGAACTTTTGATACTTTCTTTCCCAGTAGTCCTGGCTAATAGAAAAATATGATAACCTAAAAAAGACAAGACTGCTGACTCACTTCCCATAGGAATGAAGTTTGTGGAGTAGAAGGAAGTCTAATTAACAAATGTAGGTCTTAGGAACCAGGAACAGGAAGAACATAAACAACTGTAATTGATGTTACTTAGTTGTTTGTTTTTTCACTTTTTCCTTTTACTTTCTATGAAGAACCCCATTTTGGCTAGCATGTAAGGTTTGGGATGGGAGTGTGACTTGAGTTGACATCACCCTATTTTACAGGGAAGTCCAGTAAGACTTCAGATATTCATGTGTCGGGGACACATTTCACCTGGACAAAGGGCAAAGAAGGATGCCGATAGGGAAAAGGAGTTGACTTTGATATGTATTTCACGCTCATCTCAAGACCCACTTTCTAACCATTTTCTGAGCCAGGCAACCAAGTTCTAGGGCTTAAGGGCATGGTCTTTTTTGTCCTCCACCTTGTGGTTGGGTGTGGCTCATAGGGTGCCATGGTTGTAGATCAACAGGAGGGAGAAGAATGAGATCTAAGCATTTATTTACTTTTCTGGCTCAAGTTGCCTGTGACTGGCTTCTTTGACTAAAGTTCAATATTTCACTCAAAATAACCTCCTTTCGGGGCACCTGGGTGGCTCAGTGGGTTAAGCCTCTGCCTTCGGCTCAGGTCATGACCTCAGGGTTCTGGGATCAAGCCCTGCATTAGGCTCTCTGCTGAGCAGAGAGTCTGCTCCTCGCCCTCCGAGCCCCCCCCCCCCACCGCCTGCCTCTCTACCTACTTGTGATCTCTCTCTGGGTCAAATAATAAAAAAAAAAAAGTAGCCTCCTTTCTGTGATCCCTCCTAAACCTGTGGGTCATTGCCTTTATTCTGAATTAGTTCTTTAGCAACTTCTGGTTTTCGTAGAGCCTATATACACGTTTGTAAGCCCTTCTCAGATTTTCCTAACTTGCCTGGTAATCTGCTTTTAGTTAGGAACTGCGCTGAAATAATCCCCTTTGTAACCCCAATTAGTAAAAAAGAACCTAGGCCATGAATAAGAGTTTGAAGTGGAGAAGAGGTTATGAACTGTGGTTTGGGGCTTTTAGAAGAAGGAGAGGAAGAGTTAGGGATTAAGAATATAGGGAATCATTGTAAATCTCTTTTTTTTTCTTCCAAATATATTTTCCCATTTGGTAGGTTGCTTTTTCTTTTTTTTTTTTATTATAGACTTTTTTAAAAAATTGGGATATAATTGACATGTGATATTAATTTCAGTTATACTTCATAATGATTCAGTTTTTGTATATGCTGTGAAATAATCACCTCAGTAAGTCTAGTTAACATCCATCGACACATTTAGTTGTAATTTTCATTTCTTGTGATGGGACTTTCAAGATCTACTCTCTTAGCAACTTCCAAATACACAAAAAATACTGTTAACTATAGTCACCATGCTACACATTACACCTCCAGGACTTATTTATCTGACAGCTGGAATCTCTTCTTGTGTAGCAGGCCCGCTGTATAGCTCTCTTGTCAAATTAGTGTCAATTCATTCTTCAAATTTTTATAGTTCCAGATTTAGCCTGAAATCAGGATCAGCTACATGATTTATGAGGTTCAGTGAAAAATGAAAAATGCAGAGATACCTGTTAACAATTCTTAATCCTTGCAAGAGGGCAATAGCAGAGCCAGAAACCAAATACAGGGCCCCTCTGAGGGCCAAGCTTCTGTGCACTTCCAGTTTGCATGCCTGTGGAATTGGCTCTGCCTGAAATCCCAGCATATAGGAAAGAGAGGCCACCCATTTTAAACAATATAAGCAAATCCAAGTTACCAAGATGAAAAGTCTTAAGTTACAAATGTATTTTGCCGTAATTCCTGAAGGCAGAGAGAGCTGCTGTTGTTCAAACTTTTATCCTTTCTGGGGCTCTTTATAAGAAGGTAGAGTCATTAGGAAGGGATGAAATATACTCAGAGGTTGGGGCCTCAAGTCACTAAGGCAGTGATTCTCAGTGCTGGCTGCTACTTAGAAGGTCCTGGGAAGCTTTAAACAAAACCCAATGACATCAGAAGGGGTTAGGTTACAGCCCCCCCTTCTGACTTAATTGATCTCTCCTGGGACCAATGTAGCTTTAACAGCTTTCAAGGTGATGCTAATCTTGTAGACTGGTCTGTGTACTATTCCTATAACTTTTTTTGTCCCTTCACAGTTGGAAATTGTTGGAATTTCAGTCACTTTTAAAGAGAAGTTGACACCTCTCTTTTGCATTCCAGAGAAAAAGATAAGGAACAAAGTTAATGCAGGGTTTTAATAAAGCAAGAAGTTCTCCAGAGGATTAGGGAAATAGAATCAAAGTTGGAAGCCTGGTCTTGACTTCTCTTTAAGTTTAGCTTCAAGTGGTGTTTTCATGTCAAATTACTATTTGGATATAAGTAAGTGCTTCATTAATAGACATAATGATATTTTGCTTATATATATATATATTTCCTAGATAAAACGTTTCTTTAGGATTTGTTTGTCCCAGTGATTTTTCAAAATGTGTTGCAGAGATTCTTTCAAGGGTTCTGAGTTAAAACTATTTTCACGGGATTTCTAAGATGTTGTCTTTTCCACTCTCATTCCTTCATGTATGTGCAATAGAGTTGATATAAGAGGTTGAGTACAGAAGCAGATAGAGAATCTAGTTGTTTTCTATTAAGTCAGATGTTATAGGAATTTGCAAAAATTTAAAACAATGACTATATATTTTTAAATAAAAATTATTTTTAAGTAAAATGTTATTTATGTAAACACATGGTTTTACAACTATTTAATAAAATCAGCTATAATTTCTAATTGCACTAAATAATTATAGGTATAAGATACATAAAAGTTGTTTGAGTTCTTCAATAATTTTTTTCATAACCGTTTACTTTTGTCTTTTCTTTTAACTTTTTTTTCATCAAGATAAGAGCACTCCTTAATGCCTTCATTTTGTCACCCATCATCCCTTCACCCCACTCCCCTCTGGTAACCATCAGTGAGTTCTCTACAGTTAAGAGTCTGTTTCTTCGTTTGCCTCTCTCCTTTTCCCCCCTTTACTCTTTTTTTTTTTTCCTTAAATTCCACATGTGAGTAAAATCATATGGTATTTGTCTTTCTCTGATTTATTTTGCTTAGCATTATACCCTCTAGCTCCAACTATGTCATTGCAAATGGCAAGATTTCAGTCTTTTTGATGGCTAAATAATATTCCATTGCATAAATATACAACATCTTTATCCATTCATCTATCTGGTTCTGTAATTTTTAAGGGTGTAAGGAGACTCTGAGACCAAGAAGTTCGAGAATGGCTGGTGTTACACCATGTCAGTTTTTGAGATTAGACATCTATATTTCACTTGAAAAGAACATTTTAACTTGTTTTTGGCCCCATGTATGAAACCCTCTACCATCTGTGAACATAGGCTTATGAGCCTATAAGATAATAAATACTGGCTAAATATTTCACTTATTCATTCATTTAACACTTTTTTTTTTTTTAATTGAGTTTCTACTATAGCCAGATACTGTGCTAGTTCCTGGGAATACAGCAGAGATGAAAAAGAGGCTTTGCTCAGGTTTGCAGCTAATCTCTCCTCATAGCTTGCCTTTTTGTTCTTTTAACAGTGTTTCTCACAGATCAAAGCTTTTAATTCTGAGGAATTCTAATTTATAAATTTTCTCTTTATGTATTATGCTTTTAGTTTATATTTAAGAACACTTTGCCAACCCAATGTCTTAAAGAAATTTTTTGTTCTTTGTGTTTTTTATTTTTTCCTAAAGCTTTACAGTTTTACGTTTTGCATTTAGATTTAGGATTCATTAGGATTCATAAAGACATGTAGATGTCCAATTATTCCAGAATTGTTTGTTGAAAAGATCATTCTTTCTTTGCTGAATTTATTTTCCACAGTTGAGAATAATTAATTGACTGTATTGGTGTGGGTTTATTTCTGGGTTCTCTAGGTAGTTCCATTTATTTATCTGAGCATCTATCCTTTCACCAATACAGTACTGTTTTGAGATCTGTAGCCTTCTAGTAAACCATGGAATCAAGTCGTATAATTCTTTTTTCCTTCATTTTCAAAGTTGTTTTTGCTTTGAACTCTTGTTTGCTTTTATATGTTAATTGCAAAATCTGATTTCAGTACCTACAAAAAGTCCTGCTGAGGTTTTGACTAGAAATCATTAAGTCTATAGAAGAATTTGGGGATAATTGGCATCTTAACAATATTGAATCTTCCAACGTATGAATATCAAACATTCTCCTTCAAAATAGGTCTTTGATTTTTTTTATCAGTGTTTTATAGTTTTTAGCATATAGATCTCACACATGTTTAAACTTGTAACTATGTATCTCATTTTTATAGCTGTTGTAAATTGTTCTTTAAAATATTTCTTTTTCAAATTGCCCATTGACAGCATATAGACACATGACTGATTTTTGTAAACTGATTTTTTATACTGTGAAAATTCAGTTATAACTTTTTTTGCAGCTTTCTTGGGATTTTTCTCTGAACACAAGCATGCCATCTGTAAATAGAGCCACTTTTATTTCTTTCTTTTCAATCTGTATTGCTTTTCTTTCTTCCTTTCTTTCTTTCTCTCTTTCTTTCTTTCTCTTTTTTTTTTTTTAATTTCTGAATGCTATTTTTTGGTGGATATAAATTCTGGGTTAATAGTTCTTTCCTCCCAGAGCCTTAAAACTGTTGTTACATTTACACCTGGGTAGCCCAGTCAAGTTAAGCATCGGGTTCTTTATTTTGGCTCAGGTCGGGACTTCAGGGTTGTGAGACAGGCTCCTCTCTCAGTGAAGGGTCTGCTTTGAGATTCTCTTGCTCCCTCTCCCTCAGCCCCTCCCTCCCTCTTTCTCTCTCTCTAAAAATGAATAATTAAAATCTTAAAAAAATATATACTGGTGTTCCAACTTGTGGGAGACAGAAAAACAGACCTGCAAAGATGTTAATGTTCTAATGCCTGGAACCTGGGGCTAGTTTACCTTACTTAGAACTTTGCACCATAATTGTAATTAAATTAAGGACTTTCAGGTGGAGAGAAAATCCGGGATTAGTGAGGGGGCGGAGCTCCACTTAATCCTTTAAAAGCAGAGAACCTGTTCAGCTGTTGTCAGAGACCTGCAGTGTTGGTGGGTTTGAGAATGGTGGGAAAGTGTCATGAAAATGAAGAACATATGCAGTCTCTAGAAACTGGAAGTGGTAAGGAAACGTTCTGTCCTTCAGACGCCAGAAAGGAAAGCAGCCTTACAGCTGCTTTGATTTTAGTCTCGTGAGAACCACATTAGACTTCTAATTACAAAGCTCTTAAAGGTAAGACATTTATGTTCTTTAAATCTACTGAATTTGTGGTAATTTGTTACAGCAGCAGTAGAAAAGGAACACAAAGGAGCACAACTGTTGCCTGGTTTCTGTTTATGGGTTTTGTTGAGAAATCTTCAGTTATCTGAATTGTTCCTTTTTATGTAATGTGTTATTTTCTCCGTTTTCTGGTAGTTTTTATTTTTAGTAGTTTTATTATGAGGTGTTTGGGTAGGGTTTTCTTTGAGTTTTGTTGTTTTGCTGAACAAGTTAAACCTATAAAATTATGTTTGTTGCTCCGAATTGAAGTATTTTAAGCTGAAAAATGCAGTGGGGGTAAAATGGGTTGAAAACTTTTTTCCCCCTAAATTCACACTGTGCTGTGTCCCATACACTTCCATATAAATTTTGGAATTAGTTTAGCAATATATGTAGTCAAATCAGCTGGAATATCAATAAGGATTGTGTTGAATTTGTAGACCAACTGACCAACAATATTAAGTCTTCTGATGTCTTCCCCTTTGTTGAGGTCTTTTCTAATTTCTTCCAAAAGTTTTATAGTTTTCAGAGGATGAGCTTTGTGTTTCTGTTGTTTATTCTCTTGTATTGAGACTATTTAAATGAAATTTTTAAAAATTGCTATTTGTTTATTTATTGTTACTGTATAGAAAAACAGTGGATTTTAATATGTTGAACTTACATCCTGAAAACTTGCTTGAACTCCCTTATTCTAAAGGTGTTTGTTTTAGCAGATTCCTTAGAATTTTCTATTAACATGGTGTATTACATGAGTTGACTTTTGGATGTTGAACCAATTTTGCATTCCTAGGCTAAATCCTATGTGTGGTCATGATGTATAATAATTATCTTGACATGTTGCTAGATTTGATTTATGATATTTTGTTAAGGATTTTTGCATCTATATTCATAAAAGACTTGTAGTTTCTCTTTTAATAATGTGTGAAACCTGAAAGCAACCCCCGCTGAGCTATAAGGTAACAGAAAATCTCTGTCCCTTGGGCTGAAAGGAGGAAAGCTAGAGATTCAGCCTAAATTAAGAAAACCTGAGTTCCAAGTGTTGCAGGTAGATCAGGAGACCTCCTCAAAGAGTGGTTGGAAGACCTACTGGTATTATATGAAGTACTCCAAGATTATTTCCAAACTTTGCCATCTTGCCAGGAGAGGGCTGAATTCTTCTTGGTTCCAGGAGATAGGTAGGGAAGTCTGGAGACTTCCCTAAGAAAGGACGAAATGGTTAGAGATATTCAGGCCCACTTAATTGCTATCTGTCTCCCACCATGGGAACAGACACAGGCCTACTTAAACACATCAAATGCTCCATGATCTGCATTAGAGTTATTGACTATCCAGATTTGTTCTGGACTGAAGAGGTTCCCAGGACATGGGACATTTGGTGTTAAAAGGTGAGAGAGGACAAATTGGGACAAGTTGGTCAGCCTGCTTCAAAGCCACCTACTTTTTGCAGTAAAAATATTCTCTCTTGAGTTGCCTAGCTAGGTGAGAAGACAAAAGCAGTGTTCTGGAATGACCTACAGAAAGGAATGCATGATCAATATGGAAATCCAGGGTTTCTCATATTGAGGTCAGGAAGTTAGCATAACATGTTTTCACAATTCTCTGTGGAAATAGTACTTTTATTTCAAATATAATGAAGTTAAATGTAAAAAATTTTTTTTCCTTTAAGAATCTGAGAATGTCTGCCTTAGAATAGGATTTTGCCTAATAATTTCAATGTTTGAAATTTTGGCTGTTGAAAACCAAGCAACCTTGCTTCAGTTTTCAGGTTCTAACAATTAAAAGGCAAAATCAGTCTAAACAGTAAATACCAAGTAGAGTCCAAATGTGTTTCTTGCAGGTTGTTCCAACAAGGCTTTTCCAGCCCTTCTATTTGATAAAAGAGTGGTGAAAATTGAATTACAGCAAAGCACAAAGTAGTGAAGAATATAGAACTCAAAATTTTGCATTTGCCATAGCTATTGGTAGCATAGTTGGGTTGTAACTCCTGGATTTGTTTCAGCAAAAAACATCATCAGTTATGTTAAATTACTGTTAACTATTTTTATTTATCTAGTAACTTCTTGAGTTTTAACTAGGTTTTACTGTTGAATAAGAGCAATAGTTGTGATTATCTTTATACTAATGTTTTTCTGTATATACAAGTAACATAATAAAGTCAACAGAGAGTGAGAGTGTGTGTGTACACACATACTGGTTTTCTTTTTTAACTGGCTATATAAGATAATAGGTATAGTCTCTTAAAGGCATCCTGATTTAATGAAGATGCATTATTATTAGTAAAGCTTTTGGCTCTGTAGAGGGAAATAGGATAAATGGGAAGAGGGAATGAATGGACGAAATTAAAGAGCCAATATATCCTATGGTTAATTGCATATCTGATTTCCTGATATTTTTTATTGTATTATTTAGAATCCACAAACCTTTAAAAATCTCTAAAAATGTCTAAGTCATGACTCCCATGATTTTAGTGGTGTGAGTTCTAAGGAAATATAAGACTATGGTGTAAGTCTTTTTGGGGAGTAATATGGAAATTAGGCATGGGTAATATGAGAACTTCCTGAAAGTTCTCATGAGAAAGTTCATGAGAACTGTAATAAGTAATACTTAAATTGATCTTCTATATGTTACACATGGTTCTAAATATTTTAATAGATTATTTTCCAACCAATAATCTACTAATACATTTAAAACCATTATTTTCCAAAAATCTGTGAGTAAGCTGCTATGCCCATTTCCTAGAAGAGAAGGCAGAGGCACGGAAAAGTAAAATAGTAATTTGCATGAGGTGGATCCTGAATTTGAACTGATTATCTTGCTTCAGAGTGTACATTCTTAAACATTATGCAAAGAAATGTGATTAACAATAAAATCATCAATTATCTGTAATAAAGGAGAAATTTGAGATTTTAGGCAAAGACTTGGAAATAAGTGGGGAAAACATCAACTATCCAATATTTATGATTAAATCATCTTTGGTGCTAATATGCTGAAGATAAAATAGTCTGTCACTTAAAAAGGGAGTGAAAGAAAAAAAAATCATAACTAAAGACTCCTTCACTTGGGTACAGAGATTATTTACACAGAGAAACCATCATGGGGCCATTTGGTTTCAGTTTTATATTAGTTGTATGTTGTATAGTGGATGGTAAAGTAGAACTCACTGGTGTCCTCAAGCATAAATTGGGGATAAAATAAAATACTTCCTTATTGACTTGGGCCTCAAAAAGTTAGATCGTAGTATTGTAAAATGTTTTGAATGTTGTGTATAACATAGGCTCATATGTAGACATTAAGTCTAAGAAAATGTTGGTATTTGGGAATACATTAAGTTCTACTGGGGTTGATTTTTCTAGAAGAAAATATTTTGTAAGTTTATAAGCCTAGGTTACACAAGAACTAGAATTTTTGAGCAAGGTCAAGTCATTGCTGCCCTTAGAAAGGATCCTATTACCAGGAATAATTGAGGAAAAGTGACCTACAAAAACCTGTTCCTAAGAACTTGGAATATTTTACTCTTAAGTCCGTAAACTCTACAGGAACGATCAATAGGTCTCAAATTAGTTTCTAAGGAGTGTATTTTGATTGGGATTTATGTAGATCAAAGAAATATTTTAGTGAACAGCATAAAGGGAGCCTTCTGTTTTTGTGTTTAAGGCAAAGCATGAGAATTGTAAATGGGCCATTTAAATGAGACCATCATAAGTGGAACTCACTTTAGATGCAACTGGATGTAAAGACTTCATAGTCATCAAGATTGTGTTTTTTTATTTTGTAAATTCTTCATCCTGATTGATGGTTTTATTGGTTTATTCTCAGACAGGCTTTTTCACTGTAAGTAAAAAATAAGTGCCATCAGTTCAAGATTGGTATTATCTTTATACCTGGTGATTACAGAGAAAGAACAAACCTTCTTAGATAGCATCAGGAAAGTCCTACATATATTTTTTGACTGTTCTGGCTTGATTCCTGTCATCATCTCAGACTGAATTACTGTGCTTTGTAATGGAAAGATGAAAATAAAGCCATGTGATTAAAAATATCATATGAGGGGATGGCCACCTGACAGATCTGGTGAGACACTTGACAAATCATGGGTTATCTTATGAAGCTTCTGTTTTGGGGCAGACTCACCAGAAAATAGTATCTTTTTCTGATATGCTAAATTGGTAGGGTGTAAGCATGGATAGCCAGGGGCCATTTAATTGTATGTAGATCCAGCCTATCTATAAAACAATGGTCATCTTTAATGCTCTTTAGTGAATATTATTAACCACACAGTAGGTTTGTATTTCCAGGCTTCTTTGTGATGGATGGCATCATGTGACTTTATCTGCACAATAAATCATGAGAGGAAATGATGGATCACTTCTGGTTGGTTACTGATGTGAATTCTATATGTTACACATACAGTGTGCTTACCCTTTACCACATATGAGTGCTTACCCTCCACCACAGCACTTGATGATATTTGAAGTGGAGCTTGCTTCCATAAGTCTGAATTATTCCCGAGTTATTACTGTGATCAGAGTCTCCTTGTTGGATCACAATGGGCAAAGAAACAAATAATCTTGAGTTATAAGTCAGATTTTAGGATTATTTTATTTTTAGGATTATTAGATTGAGTTATAAGTCAGATTTTAGGATTATTTGTCACTGCACCATCATCTAATCCATCTGATGAACCTGAAAGTATGTAAATTCTACATAAGTTAAACATTTGTTCATTCTTACACATTTGTAGGGTCAAGTCTGAGGCAAATGTTGGTAATGTTTATTTCTGTTTGTTCTTATCAAGTCTTTAATTTTTATATTAAGTATACATAGAAGGTTTGGTGATCAGCTGTTCTATGTATTCTTAAAACAGTTGTCAGTGACTCCATTGAGCCCTTTATAAAACTAAGTATAGGGGCCCCTGGGTGGCTCAGTGGGTTAAAGCTTCTGCCTTCAGCTCAGGTCATGATCCCAGGGTCCTGGTATTGAGCCTTGCATCTGGCTCTCTGCTCAGTGGGGACCCTGCCTCCCCCTCTCTCTCTGCCTGGCTCTCTGCCTACTTGTGATCTCTGTCCGTCAAATAAACAAATAAAATCTTTAAAAGAAAAACAAAAACAAAAAACTAAGTACAATTTATTGGAAGATGGTAATTTTTACCCACTGCATACAGCCTTATTATCTAAACATGGGAAGGAAGTAAACTTGTGTTTGGCTTAAAGTCTGAATGAAAAGGTTATGTGCTTTAGTGTTAACATTCTAAATGAGCAGTACCTCAGAGACCAAGATGTACAATCTTCCAAGCTCTTCTCTTAGGTTGAAGTTATATTGTTATAAGTTATATTGATTTATAAGTTGTATATATCTCCTTTCTTCAGGAATTCTTTCCTCTTGCAGCAACAGAATGTCAAGGAAACAGTTTCTGTTGCACATTAACCAAAGACATAAGAAAACAAATTGCCCTAATGAAATATTTAAGAACAATACTAGGGTAATATATAACTTTATGTTCAGTTTTCCACAGCTGGAAGTTTCAGCAGAGAAATGAAGGTATAACAGATAAAATTTCTCATGTGAATTAGAAAATCAAGATGCAAATTTTCAAAGGAAAGAAATGAAGTAGCTTCCTAGCTGTAAGGTAGGTTCACCCAAAGGGGTGATAGAAGGATTGTTGGAGATCTTATTGGGATTTGGTAAAAAGGATTTCTTAGGTGTAAGGTGTGCAGTGATTCTTGGCCTTGACCTTAGCATGGGGTTGAGAGCATGGTAGTAGAAGATACTTCATCAGGACTATGGCGACTGACAGGATATTCCTGACGTACAGGCATAGAGAACCAGGGATGATAACTAGCTGCTTTGCCAGTGGAGTTGCTGTGCCTGGGTTTGGATTGATTTGTGCTTTTAGAATTTCTCTGGGCAAAGGATGAATGAATTTTACCTGTGGTTCAGAGTATGGCCGCATGGGAGAATCAGCCTGGAGGGGTTTGAAATCCAGCCAAAAAGGTGTCTTAGAAGTTCTGTGGTCTCCTTAAACAGAGTGTGTGTGGTGCATGGCTGAAAATCAATGGGCTAAGTGGGAACAGTGGGGAAAATTGATCTTTTGGATCTTAGGAAAGAAAAACAGAATGTTCTGATTTGGGAAATCTCTGAAGAAGGCACATCACTTAAGAGCAAAGGAATTAACTTTGAACATCTGCCAGGCTCAGAATGTGAAGCTAGTTTAAAATGTGGCCAGTTGAGCAAGAACTATACTATTTCTCTTTCCTTTCCTACTGCTTGTATCCTCATGGTTTCAGTAACAGTGACCGGGATATTTTTCTGCAGGACATCCATCTCTAGAAGGGCTAGCTCAGGAAGACATTACAACCTGCAGGTAGATAATGATAAGTGGTTGGACGTTTTTGGCCAGAGAAGTAAGATAATGCTTGGGACTCAAATTGACCTATGCTCATACCTTCTCTAGGAGCAAGCAGTGGTGAATTACACCATCAGCAGGTTTAAAGAGATGGTAGAGTAGCTCCATGGGACATGTTTGTTCAGCCTACATGTTTGTTCAGCCTACTGGTTATATTCATAAAGGCTTACATTTGAATACAGAACACAGCCTCTCTAGTCTCCAAATGATACTTTTCATTGTATCTTTGATTCTAAGTTGCACTAGTTTCTTACATTTTAAAATTAATATGTGCATTTAAAGAATTTTTTTTCAAAAAAATGTTTACTTAATATTAATAATGCATCTTACAATTGCTTCTGTTCTAGCACTCAGGAAACACATGATTTGAAGAAAGACTAATTTTGCACGTAGTTTACATATTTTTTATTAAATATTGGAGCAAGTCACTGGGGGCTAAAATGATTATTCAAACATATGCAGTTCCAACCTAAGGAAAATGTTTTTTAAAAAAAAAACTAGGATTTTGATCTTGGATTTTCCACATGCTATTTCCTATAGCATTTTTTTTGGAAAGGCAGAATCATTAAGAATCTGATTTCAAGAAAAATGGCTGAGGAGATAACGTAAGACAGTAAGTTATGTGTGAATTGCAATATTACAATCTGAAGTATTACTTAGCTTTTAAATACCTCAAGGCTCATTTTATTTTCTGTTTAAATAGGAGATAAAGGATGTTTTGGGTTATTTTACATGAGAAAAAATATATTGATATCTAAGTTATTTGTTTTAAACCATATAAGTAGTTTAGGAGAGAGTCTTGAGTTCAAATGCTAATCTCTCAAATTCCAGTCCTGTGTGTGTGTGTGTGTGTGTGTGTGTGTGTGTTGAAATGAGTATAAACAAGATGCATTCGAAAAACATAACAATTATTATTAGGAAAAAAACCCTTAAATCTACACTGACTGCCCATATCAATTGTAAGATAAATTTCATTTTTAGCTATATAAAAGTATTATTCAGAATCTTGAGCATAGAATTACTGTAGGCTATAAGATATAAATAACTCAACAAATGAATTACCACATTTGTTGAATCCTGCTATTGTCAAGGAAATCTTTTGGATAGGGAAGAATACACAAAGTTTAAGACCCAATTTCTACCCTTGGGAAATGAAAGTTTTATCTCAAGAGCCTTGTTTGTGAAAAACTAATGCACATGAGACATGTTAAGAGCCCAAGGAGAGGCACAGATGGTAAATGCTGAGGATTCTACCCCTTCTCACAGATTCAAACACGATCTAGAATGAGAGGATTCCTAAATTACCGTTTTTAGCCTTGAGTTCATTTTCATGTTTTGCATATTTTCAACTACCTTATAGACCTTTCACCTGACTTCTTCATTTATCTTTGTGATGTCATTGTAATTCTCATAGTTGCCAAAACTATGAATCTCAAAGTTGTCTTAGAATGCTTGTTTGACTTTACCTAATTACCCCACCAGGACTATCACAAAGACCTGAAGGTTCTTGATCCAATATACCTTTAAAACCTGTGCTTTATTTTAGTTTGTGTTTCAGTGTGGGTTCAGACTCCCATCAAATTGTGTCTTGGTTACAGAAATAACCTTTTCTGTTTTTATTTTATAAATTTATATGTTTACTATAACTTGGCTTTCTTTCTCTTTTTCTTTTTATGAGATTTTATTTATTTATTTATTTATTTGACACAGAGAGAGAGAGAGAGAGAGATCGATCAGAAGTAGGCAGAAAGGCAGGCAGAGTGAGGGGGAAGCAGGGTCCCCGAAGACTTGATTCCAGGACTCTGAGATCATGACCTGAGCCAAAGGCAGAGGCTTAACCCACTGATCCACCCAGGTGCCCCTATGACTAATCTTCTGTTCTCTTACAGTATCTGTGAAGAGCAGAGTTTTAATGATAAATTGATAAATTGGGCTTCACTTTCTTTTATGTTTCTTGTTTTGGGTGTTCTAAGAAATACTTGCTTTACTTTCTGTCATGAAGACTTTCTCCTGTTTGGCTGCTGTTTTCTTTTTTCCATATGTTTTAGTTTTACTTTATACACTTAGGTGTGCAATCTATTTCTTAACTCTTGCATATATCTGACGGTAAGTCAAAGTTCATTTTTTTTTTTAAAGATTTTATTTATTCATTTTACAGACAGAGATCACAAGTAGGCAGAGAAGCAGGCAGAGAGAGAGGAGGAAGCAGGCTCCCCGCAGCCTCCCCAATGCAGGGCTTGATCCCAGGACTCTGAGATCATGACCTGAGCCGAAGACAGAGGCTTTCACCCACTGAGCCACCCAGGTGCCCCCAAAGTTCATTTTTAAATATTATAATTAACATGTGACATTAGACTGGTATACAACATACTGATTTGGTATTTGAATACACTGTGAAATCATTACTATAGTAAGTCTAAGTAACATCCATCACCATACATAGTTACCAATTTCTTATGAGAACTTTTAAGATTTCTCTTTTAACCACTTTCAAATATGTGACACAGTTTTATTAACTGTAGTCACCGTGCTGTACGTTATATCCCCATTGTTTATTTTATAACTGGAAGTTTGTATCTTTTGACCATCTTTACTCATTCACCCATCCCTCAGCCCCTTATTGGTGGCTACCACTAATCTGTTCTCTGAATCTGTGGATTTGGTCTTTTTATGTTTTGTTTTTGTTCTTGTTCCTGAATTCCACATATAAGTCAGTTCATATGATAATTCTCTTTCTCTGTCTCAGTTATTTTACTTAGTATAATGACTTTAAGATCCATCATGTTGACCAAAAGCAGTATTTGTTTTTTCTGGCTGAATAATACTCTATTGTGTGTATATACTACATCTTCTTTATCCATTCATCCATTGATGGACATTTAGGTTATTAACATATCCTCACAATTGTAAATAAGGCTTCAATGAACATGGGGGTGCAGATACCTTATTGAATTACTGTTTTTGTTTGTTTGGCCCTTCAGATAAATGCTCAGACGTAGCATTGCTGGGTCAAATGGTAGTTCTATTTTTAATTTTTTGAGGTGTCTTCCTAATGTTTTCCATAGTGACTGCATCAGTTTACATTCCCACCAACAATGCATGTGGGTTCCTTTATCTGAACATCCTTACCAACACTTATTTTTTGACTTTTGGAAAATAGCCATTCTGACAGTGAAGTGCTACCTCCTTGTGGTTTTGATTTGCATTTCCCTGATTTAGTCATGTTGAATATATTTTCATGTGCCTATTGACCATATGCTATCATTTTAGGAAAAATGTGCATTCAAGGCCTTTGCCAATTTTTAAATTAGATTGTTGTGTTTTTTTGCTGTTGAGTTATAGGAGTTCTTTATGTATTTGAGATATTAACCTCTTATCAGATATATGATTTACAAATACTGTTTTCCATAGGTTGCATATTTCATTTTGCTGGTGGTTTCCTTTGCTATGCAGATATTAACCTCTTAATTGGTTCTTCACCCGTGTTTCATTCCTGCCCATTCCTTTTTACTTTGCTGTCAGAATTATCCTTTTGTAACACAGAATTTCTCAATTGTGTCTTTATGTAAAATGGTTCTTAATGATTTTCAAAGTTTGACCATTGCAAGCTGTTGAGGGATAACATTTGGGCAGTCACTATATTCTCAATAGAGAATTTAGGTTTTAAGGACAAAGCAAGGCACAACACAAAGTCCCTCATCTCAAAAGCTTATGTTCTGACAGGGAGAACCAGATAAATTTTAAGTAATTCTGTATCAGAAGGTACACACATATGTGCTTGTTTTTATATCTGTATATATAAACTCAGATAACAAATGTTACAGAGAAAAATAGAGGTTGGGGTCTATGCCTCAATGTTGAAATGACATTTGAGACAAGAACTGAAGAGAGTGAATGAGTCAGATGATACAGTGGAGAGGAATATTCTGGACATAAGAGCAAATATAGAAGTACCAAGTTCACGGTTTACTTTTTCTATTGTGTCTAGCCTGTGAATAAGCCCATGGAATTATTTGTGCTGATATATTTCCTCATTTCCATTTCCTGCTTTTTATAATTCTGTTGAAATTCTACATGTATTCATGCACATTGATCATCTTTTCCACTATATCCTTCAACAAATTTATCTTGGACTAATTTGGGGTCTACTATTATTGATAGTGTTGTCCACAGCCAAGACAGGAAACCATCTTCTTTACCTGTCTCATAATTTTTTTGTATTCTGTCTTGTGTAAAGTACAGTGGAGAATAAAATAAATATTACCACCATGAAAGGACATACCTCTTCTTTGTCAGGTATCTGACATGCTGAGTTAATCTAATATATAGATGATTTGAGTTTGAACTTTGAAGTTTTGGTTTGATTCCACTCAGCATTACTCTCAGTTCTGAGGCTAGAATCAGAAATATCTCTCCACCAGAAACCTAAAAATTCCCTTGTGCTTTATGCCCAGACTGGTAGTTTTCTTGGGAAGTGGTTCAATCCTTTTGCTCTTCAGTCCTTCCTCTAACTTTGGTATCTTGGACAATATTGCCTGTGCTTTGATGCTCTGCCCCATGCCTTCAGAAGGATGCACAGTGCTTTGGGTAAATGTCTCTTAGCTTTCTTGCCTTAACCCCAGCATTTTGCTGCTGTTGCCTGACTCGTGTAAAATCCTCTTGTGCTCAGAGATTTGTCTTAGCTCTTCTGCCATGCTCAGACATCAGCAGGCTTTCTTTTGCTTTGCACTCGGAGGCAATGTTATACACCTCAGGAATATCTTGGAAATTCTGCTCCAGACTTTGGTGTACCACACCTGTGTACTTGGGGAAGAGGCCAGACAAGGAGCTGAAGAGATCTGCTCTGATGCAAGACTTTGAGCATGCTAATCTGTCATGTTTGTCCATGGATAGCCACTAAAAGCCCCATTGGTTTCTTCTTAGCCCTATGGTGAAGTCCTTCTCCTACTGCTCCTCCAGGGATAAAAGCAAATGTGACCGTCTTCTCTTTTCCTAAGGGATCTTTGTTTCCTTAAATTGAGTTCCTTTTTGATTCTTTGCATCCACAGTTCTTCAAAACTGATTTTGTGGCTTTTCAGATTTGTTCTTATTGTCAGGTAAGGGATGGTTTCTTGTGGTTCTTTATAAGGTAATCGGAAGTGGAAATATTACTGTAAAGTTTTGCCGGTGAGGTAAACACAACACCACGCAGTGTAGGTGCAAGGCAGGATTTAGTAAAGGCACTCTCCGGCAAAGTTTCAGGGCTCAGGAGAAGGGGAGCCAGGAAAGTCACGCCTGGAGGAGGTGGGCACCCTTGGGCGAGGTTCTGCAACTCTGGAAAGCTGAGTCAGGGAAGTCGCACTGGGAGGGAGTCAGTGGGGGTCTTTTATCGGGTCAAGGCAGCGCATGGGCTCACATCCATATATGGTAGGGTATTTGGTGATCGGAGGGTATGGGGTGGGGGGTTCTGATATTTCTGTTTCCTGCATAGGTTTCGGGTTACCTATGGAGATGTGACCTGGGCATACATCCTTTTGATGGGAGAGTCAAGGGTTGAGGAAGGTGGGGGAGGGGGCTGGAAGAGAGTGGCCGATGGTCATTTCTGTTCTGCATTCCCCCAGCTGCCAACACTTACAAGATAAATTTTCTGCCCCATGAAACCTCCATATTTTAGAGGAGGTGAACCAAAGGAAATATGTTCAAACATGTAGTTTTAGATAATAGCAAATATGTTGAAAGAAATAAATCAGGTTTAGACAGATATATTAAACCCAATTTATTCACTATCTTGGATTTATCTGGCCTTTTATACCTATATATTCACTCTGGGTGTTGGCTTTGGATGGATTGGGCCTAGCAATTTGTTATATCATTTCTGCAGTCATAAAGCTACCCCAGCCACCACGGTGTAAGGAGGACCCATCCATGGTCCCAGCCAGAAAGGAGAGGCCCTATCCATTCCCTACCTGGAATGGATGTTGGAATGGATGTTTATGGCTTGCTCAGTGGCTTCCTAGAAGAGCCACTTTATACAATCTGGAAATAAATTAAAATGTTGAAGGCCTTACATGCATTAGAATGGTTATTTTGAAAAAAATAACAGAAGATAAGTGTTGACAAGGATGTTGAGAAAACTGGAATCCTTGTGGATGATTGGTGAGAATATGAAATGGTATAGTCATTGTGGAACAGAGGCTGACAGTTTGTTAAATAAAAATAAAATTATGAGTCAACTGTTCAACTTTGTATGCATATCCAGAAGAACTGAAAGAGTCTTGAAGAGGAATTTGTACACCCATGTGCATAGAAGCATTATTCACAATAGCCAAAAGGCAGAAGCAATGCAAAAGTTCATGGACAGATGAATGGATAAACAAAATGTGCTATATACATACAATGGAATATTACTCTACTTTAACAAGAAAGGAAAGCCCGTCACATGCTAAAACATGGTTGAACCTTGAGGACATTATTTAACTTATGCTAAGTTAAATCAGCTAGTCACAGAAAGATAAGTATTGTATATATATTTATCTGCGGTACCTGCTATTGTCAAATTCACAGAAAGTAGAGTGGTGGTCGCCAGGAGATGGAGGAGGGAGGAATGAGGATTTGTTGCTTATATAAGGGTATAGAGTTTTAGTTTTGCAAGAAGATCAGTGTTCTGAAGATTGGTTACACAGTAATGTGAATGTACTTAACATAAAACCATATATTTAAAAATGGCTAAGATAGTAAATTTTATGTGTATTCTACCACAATTAAAAAACTCCACAACCTTAGGAGGTAGACTTCAAATAATCACAGACAGAAGATTGAAAGGAGCTAGAAGATAAATTGCACACTCTTTTTGTGCCTTCCAATGATAGATTGGAAACCCTGTAACGTCACATAGCCCTTCTGGAGAATATGAGAACAAGTAACAGGCTGTTTTTGTTTTGTTTTGTTTCTTTTGGTTTGGTTTTGTTTGAGAAACTGTGACCAGTGGAATAATACAGTTCCCTGACATAGGCTATTTTTTGCTCATGATATCACTTTTCTTTTATGCTCATACTCTTACTTCTTTAGAATTTCAATCTTCCCCATCCCCAGCTTGACAAAATTTTGTATTTGACTCTTAAATATTATTTCCTAGGGAACCCCATGCTCAGGCATGTGGGTTTATACTACTGTAGATATTTGTTTAGGGAAAAATTTTAGGAGAGATCCTGTGTGAGCTAAAGCTTGGATAAGGAAATTGAATAGAAAGATTTTAGAGAAGTGCATTCCAGATCAACAGCAAGTGCAAAACGTTAAGGTGGGAGCAAGGTTGGCACTTTTGAGGATTGTTAAGAAGGATAATGTAGCTGACATGACATATGAAATAATGTAAGTGCTGGGAGATTAGGTGAGAGAGGGAAACTTATCCCCAGTCAGTTGGGGCCTTAGATACGTGGTAAAGATTCTAAATGTTATTCTAAACGATGGGGAGTTTGTGAAGGGCATTCTATCACCTGAGCTACAGTTATAAAAAGATCTTTCTGGCTAAAATTTTTAAAAAAATGAATAGTATAGAACATATTGGTAAGGACATGGTGAAATTTTACATTTCTTTTTAGATCATAGAGTTTTAGACTTCTTGTTAGGTTGTTGGTGAGAAGGTAAAATGATGCAGTGGCCACAGAGAAGAGTTGGGTAGTTTCTCAAAGTTTAAATCCTAAGGCCTAGCAATTCTACTCCTACTTGTAAACCTGACCCTCACCCAAAATGGAAAACACAAAATCAAACTCTTGTGCACATGTTTGGAGCAGAATTATCCATAATTGACAACAGCAGAAACAACCCAAATGTCCATCAACTGAAGAATGGATAAACAAAATGAATCTATACATAATGAAGTATTATTTAGCCATATGAAGCTCTACTACAAATGAGGTGCATGAATCTTAAACTTCTAAGTGAAAGAAACCAGTAAAAGAAGATAACCTGTTTTATGATGAATTTAAAATAAACAGAATAGTAAATTGGGTAGAGACTGAAAGATTAGTGTTGGTCTGGTATTTGTGGGAGGGAGAATACAGAATGACCATCAGTGAGTCTTCTTTTGGGTTAAGAAAAATGCTTTGTTGGAGTTGATGGTTGCACAACATGTGAATATACTAGATATCATTAAATAGTATACTTTAAAGTGGTTAACACTAAGTTGGGTGAATTTCACCTCAATTAAAAGAAATGCCTCTTTCTGACTTGTCTGTGGAGAGAAGACTGAAGCAAGGCCCAGCTAGTTGATTGCACTAGTCTGGGTAAGAGGGTAATGGTTGCTTGAGCTAAGGTGGTAGATATGGGAAATCTTATTTCTTAGAGAGGAAATGAATGTGAAAGGGGGGGTTTGAAGAACCAGATGGAAGCCAGTGAAATGGATCATTATAAAATGGGAGTCTGCATATCCACTCAGCAACCTCCGTTTCTGTGGGCCCTGGTATATCTCATGGGACTATAATGGCCACGTGGTTGGTCAGAACCTTAGTGGAAGAGGAAACAGAGTGTATCTTAGTAGTGTTGTTTCACCTGCTCTTTTTGGATACAAGGAGATGGTGGCTTAATCATTAGAGGTTTTGTTGCTGCCTGCAATGGGTCAAACCTTACATATACTCTTTTGTTTGGAAATTGACTTGAGGGCTGTGTGGATGTTTTGCAATTTCAAGATGATTTTGATGTACTATGGTTTTGCCGAGGGTTTCCTCTTCACCTATTACCATTCCTTATGATTTTCCTACTGACCTTTCCTACTGAACTGGGACACGTTATCAACCATTTGAGCCTCCGAAAAGCAAAGTATGGTTTAAACCTCAAGGACAGCTTGGATGTTTCAATCCTAGCCTTTTCAAGAAGTCAAATAATTTTGTGTAAAGGAACTAACAGCAGAAAATCTGATTTCAATAGTTTTCCATTTTGATCGGCTAATTTTCTGTTACATTAGGTCAGTTTTACTCTTGCCTCAATCAAGATTGTGAGCCTTTTAGGAGAGGCTGGATAAATGAGTGAGGTGGTATGGTAACCAGGACAGTTAAAACCCTACTACTCTTTATTTTTTGGAATTTCAGTGTCTGAAGGGTATTCTTTTTTTTTTTTTTTTGATTTGTTTATTTGACAGACAAATCACAAGTAGGCAGAGAGGCAGCCAGAGAGAGAGAGAGAGAGAAGAGGAAGCAGGCTCCCCGCTGAGCAGAGCCCTATGTGGGGCTCGATCCCAGGACCCTAGGACCATGACCCAAGCCGAAGGCAGAGGCTTTAACCCACTGATCCAGGTGCCCCTGAAGGGTATTCTTGTAGTGGAGGTGCAAGTGGAGTGAACGGTTATATGGAAGGGTTCTAAGGAAAAATTTCCTATGGCAAACAACTGACGTGGTTGAGCTCACTTTTTCCTAGGCACTAATATTAGGAGCTCTGTTGAGAGTTCTTTGTTTTTATCACCAACATCATACCATTCCCTCAAAAGGGGGGAGTATCTAAGATCAGAGAATATGCATGCACTGTGAATCTAAGTGATTTCCAAGCTTCTGACAGAAGCTAAGGATCACCTCTGGGCGACAATGCATTAAAGACATTTTCTCTCTCTCTCAAGTTGCTGCAGATCAGTCGGTACCTCTGTACAATGGAAACTATCCTGTAAAAAGGAAACTAGGATGGAAAGATCCTTAAATATATTTTATTGGAAAATAACATGCCCAGACTCTGTAAGTTAGCAGTTTAGCTTTTCAGTGCTGGATTATAAAAATAGGTCAAGAAACCTATTAAAATAGATCATGGTGAGGCTGTTTCCAGTGACTGTCACAGATAAGCCAGCAGCAGCATGTCATAGATAATACGGGTCTTCTTCAGAGGAAGTTTCAGCTCTAACTAGATAGGTTCAAAGTGTCAGTCATTCATAAACCTGTAGGTGGTGACTGATTTCTTGTAAGTCAATTTCTCTTCCCACTCAGTCTAGTTTGCCACCCTCTTTATAGCCCATTTCATCTTAATAATCAACACCTGGGAGGAAGACAGGTGGTAGTGCCTCTTAAGTACCTGTATCAGTTGCTCTCTAGCCAGAGTGCTGGTTACAAATCTGCTTCTCTATAGCATTTCCTTGGCTATGTTGAAGATTCTGGTATAAAACTAAGGATGTAGGGCAAAATAGAATAAATCCTAAAATTTATTTATTATTATTATTTTTAAAGATTTTATTTATTTGTCAGAGAGAGACAGTGAGCACAGGCAGACAGAGTGGCAGGCAGAGTCAGAGGGAGAAGCAGGATCCCCTCAGAGCAAGGAGCTCAATGTGGGACTCGATTCCAGGACGCTGGGATCTTGACCTGAGCCGAAGGCAGCCGCTTAACGAACTGAGCCACCCAGGCATCCCAAACCCTAAAATTTAAATTGGAAACAATATGCTCTCTACTTAGTGCAGTATTTTTCAAAATGGAATCAATTTTAAATATTTTAAATTGGAAGATGGCACACAAAAAACCCAGATTCTCAACTTTCCTTTGAGAATTTGTCATTCTGGAGCCGGATGTGTACATGACAATAGCCAGCTGTTACTAACAGGCTCTGCCCTTTTAGAATGGTTAAGTCTCTCTCTCTCTCTTTTTTTTTTTTTATTCAAGATTTTATTTATTTGCTAGACAGAGATCACAAGTAGGCAGAGAGGCAGGCAAAGAGAGAGGAGGAAGCAGGCTCCCTGTAGAGCAGAGAGCCCAATGCGGGACTCAATCCCAGGACCCTGGGATCATGACCTGAGCTGAAGGCAGAGGCTTTAACCCACTGAGCCACCCAGGCACCCCTAGAAGAGTTAAGTCTTGACAAAGGCAAAGTCTTTCCAAAGGGATCAAAGACCTTACTCTTAAAGGTGTGTTTTCGGTCTTCTTTTTTCGTTACCCCTAGCATGCCTCTAACATTGCTGGTCTGCTTTATTTGCTTGGATCCTTTAAAAATTTTAGTTGAGAATTCCAAATTAACGAATGCAAATATTTTCATAAAGTGTAGATGACTAATCAGAATCAATTCTTTTTCTAAACCATAAGTCCTAAATTTGCAGAACTGAGGCTTAACGTGTGTTTCTGCTCTACCTCCTGCTATGTTCTGTTTTTGCAGTTTGCTACCATAGAATGATCAATAGTTTGACTCACTCTACAGAGGGGATGTTGAAAAAAGGTTTCTGTAGAGGTATATTTCCTAGAGCTATCTGTCTTGGGATGTTTCTTAGATTGGCTGTGACCCCATCTAAAGAAGGTTGTGGCAGGAGAAAATAATTATCTTCTCTAAATTGCTATAGTTTTTCTGGAAGGTGGTTTATTAAGAGGCCTTAAAAATGTGTATATCTTTTAACCCAGGAATTTCATTCTTAGAAAAAATATTTTGAAGAAATAAGCAGAGATGGGATCAACCATTTATTGTGATGGTATTGATAATTGCAAAAACTAAAAGATAGATACAATGTAAATATTTAACTGTCCAATAAACCATGGTATAGTCTTATAAATTGAAGCTGTTCAGTCTCTGGAAATGTTTAAAAGAATGTTCAGTGATGGTGTCAATGTCCCAGATAATTATAAATGGTCAAAGATAGTGTGATCCCACCTCTCTAAAACTCCTATTTGTTTACAGGTACATAGGAAAAAGAATGATTACATAACCAAATGTTGATAGCAATTATCTAGAATAATGACTTGTGGGTTTTTTTTTTCTATAATTGGAAATTTCAGCCATGAATAAATGATCATTTACAACTAAAAGATGATGCTTATTTAACATCCTATCCTCCTCTTCCCCTTGGAGTTTTCCCGTCCGGACACTACCCTCTCAAACTTTATTTAACAACTGGAGTCAGAATAATAAATACAAAGAATAGTAACCACGTGATATTAGAGGATCTTAATCAAGAGCCAGGCTACTCGAGTTCAAGTTCTTGTTCAGATGCTTCCTTGCGATAAGCTTGAGCAAGTACTTAGCCTTCCTTGGCTTCAATGTCCTCATCTGTGAAATGAATGTATAAGAATTCTTATACCACAGGTTGCTATAAGGATTAAGTTAATATTTTTAAGCACATAAAACAGAGTCGAGTTTATTTTAAATGCTCTGTTTATGGAATACATCAAATATAGCGCCAGAGAGTTAGAGATGGTAATGACAAAGAATTTAAAAATTATGTAGTACTGTTTCGAAGGTATTGCTTTCTTTCTTCTGGAGTTTCCAAAGGGATCAAAGACCATTTGTAGTCCATTGTGCTTTTTGCAAGGGCAGGTCAGAACTTTTGAAAACCCTTGACCGTGTGGTGCTGGTATATCAAAAGATTCTAGAATCTTTTCTTCTAGAGCTCCCCAAGGATGGGATAGGGCTTAAGAGCATTGCTAGAAGGGCATCTGGGTGACTCAGTCGGTTAAGTGTCTGCCTGTGGCTCGGGTCATGATCCCAGGGTCCTGGATTGAGCCCTGCATTGGGCTCCTGCTTGGCAGGGAGCCTGCTTTTCCCTCTCCCTTTGCCTGCTGCTGGTGCTCTCACTCTGTGTGTGTCATATAAATAAATACGATCTTTAAAAAAAAGACCACTGTGACATTTTTTTGTAGTGTACTTTTGCTTGGAAGTGGTATAATTTAATGGATCATTAAAATAAAGGAGGCAATAAACGCCTATCCCACTGGCCGGATGCATATTTTGCCTATCTCAGAAGAATCTGGAAACATTAATATACTAGTCAAGTTGCAATGTTCTGGAGCCAACTGCAGAATAAATACAATTGTAACTAATTTATATGCCCCAGTTTTTAGGGATGATATGAAAAAGGATATTTTTATTTTAATGGAAAATGTTCGTTTCCTCACTTGGAGATATTCATGGGTCTATGGCTTCCTGCCTTTCAAGGAGCTTAAAACAACCTTCTCCTGACTTTCCCACTGGAAATTTCTTGATATATTGTATGCACTCAATAAATTATCTTTTTTAAAAAAAAAAAAGAGTGATAAAATAGCTAGGGCTGATATTTCAGGTAAATAAGCAATTTGCATTTTAGAAATTCCAGGCAAAAGAAATTTCACTATATTGCGTATTGCCATCTTCCAAGCTTATAATCATTTGACCAATATCTCCTCATCCTCTCTCCCAAATTGAGGCACAATTCTAACTTTAGTCAAGTAGAGAAAGATCTCAAAGCTCAGGTCTACCACAAACATTTAAAAATACAGAGCTGTTTCTTGAACTTATCAAACAAGTTGACCTCATGTTATTTGCATGTGCTGGTCCCTCTGCTGAGAACACATCATCTCTAAATATTTGCATGCTGACTTGGGGTCTCTGATCAAGTACCTCTTATCAGTGAGATCTCTTCCACCTACCTTAGATAAAAGAATAACCCCTTCCATGCTCATAGTCACACTGGCACAGATGTACATCCTAGATCTATAACCTGGTTTCTTTTTCCTCTGGAGCACTTAAAATTTTCCAAAATACCAAATGTTCACTTGTTTCTGTATTTATTTTGGTTTCTTCTCATCAGAAAGAAACCTTTGAGAAAAAGGACTGAGTATAATTTGTATTCCCAGCACTCAGTCCCGTGCCTGGGCACAAAGTGCATGCTCAAGAACTATTTGAGTAAATAGACAAGTTAGTGAATGACCATTTATTGAGAGCCTAATGTTTTAACTTATTTTGATTATATAGGAAGCATTATCTCATGTTATTTTCAAAACAGCCCTAGAAGAGAAGTAGTATTTCAGTTTTTTACAGAGTTGTAGCCATGAAGCTGTGGTTCTGCTCTAAGTGATTGCAAAGGCTGTGCTACTGCTGCCTACTGGGCCCAGTTCTCATGTTATATCTGCCTTTCTCCTGTCATCTGGAATTTCTGCCCTGGGAATTGTTGCATCTGGATCGCTATATGATTGGAGTTCTATTTGGCCAGCACCAGGGTTAGAGTCCCATTCCTGGGCCCTGCCTACTGGGAAGAGCTCTCCCCATATTGTTACCTGCCTTGACTTCCAGCATTCCTACCCCAAGGGGAATCCTATTCAGGTTTCTAACGCCTCAGGGAAGACCCCAAGCCACAATTGGAAGGGTCGACTGATTTGAGTGTCCCATGATGCAAGCTCTGGACTTAGAACTGGTTTCTCAGTGGGAAGAAGACACACTATCCTGGCTCATGAGGAGTTCTCAGTTCATGATTTAGCAGGAAATTATGCCGCTGAATAAATGGTTGAGTGAGGTGAGGGTTCTTCTGGGATGTTTTTTGCTTGTCAACAGAGTTATTTTTCACGGGCCAGAGAGTAAATATTTTTGGCTTTTTTGGGCTTAAGGTTTCATTTCAGATATTCAGCTCTATCACCGTAGATCACAAGAACCCAAGAACATCATGCAAATGAAGGAGCATAACTGTGGTCCAGTAAACATTACTTACCAAAACAGGAGGTGGGCTGGATTTTGCTGATAGACCATATTTTGCTGACCTCTTTTCTTATGTCTGTTTGGCTTTCTCACAAACCTATCCCAGAGATGGTATTAGGCTAGAGGTGGCATGAGATTTTGGGAGGCAGAATTAAAGCCGCATCTATCAATTTCTGAAGGGCTTTGGGGTCGGAGATAGAGAGAGGTGCAGGTGGGCTCCAACTCATCTTGCTGGGTGTCCAACTCTTCATGACCAGCTCTTTGTCACTCCCTGACCCACTATGAGTCACTGGACTGTGAACTCACAGAAAACTAACACTTTATTTTCTTTTTTTGGATTTTATAGAACTTTTTTTTTTTAATTTCTTTTCAGTGTAACAGTATTGTTTATGCACCACACCCAGGGCTCCATGCAATACGTGCCCTTTATAATACCCACCACCTGGCTCCCCTGACCTCCCACCCCCTGCCCCTTCAAAACCCTCAGATTGGTTTTCATAGTCCATAGTCTCTCATGGTTCATCTCCCCTTCCAATTTCCCTCAACTCCCTTCTCTTCTCCATCTCCTTATGTCCTCCATGTTATTTCCTATGCTCCACAAATAAGTGAAACCATATGATAATTGACTCTCTGCTTGACTTATTTCACTCAGCATAATCTCTTCTAGTCCCGTCCATGTTGATACAGAAGTTGGGTATTCATCCTTTCTGATGGAGGCATAATACTCCATAGTGTATATGGACCACATCTTCTTTATCCATTCATCTGTTGAAGGGCATCTTGGCTCTTTCCACAGTTTGGCGACCGTGGCCATTGCTGCTATAAACATTGGGATACAGATGGCCCTTCTTTTCACTATATCTGTATCTTTGGGGTAAATACCAAGTAGTGCAATTGCAGGGTCATAGGAAAGTTCTATTTTAATTTCTTGAGGAATCTCCACACTGTTTTCCAAAGTGGTTGCTCCAACTTGCATTCCCACGAACAGTGTAAGAGGGTTCCCCTTTCTCCACAACCTCTCCAATACATGTTGTTTCCTGTCTTGCTAATTTTGGCCATTCTAACTGGTGTAAGGGGGTATCTCAATGTGGTTTTAAGTTGAATTTCCCTGATGGCTAGTGATGATGAACATTTTTTCATGTGTCTGATAGCCATTTGTATGTCTTCATTGGAGAAGTGTCTGTTCATGTTTTCTGCCCATTTTTTGACATGGTTATCTGTTTTGTGCGTGTTGAGCTTAAGAAGTTCTTTGTAGATCCTGGATATCAACCTTTTGTCAATACTGTCATTTGTGAATATCATCTCCCATTCTGTGGGTTGCCTCTTTGTTTTGTTGACTAAAACTAACACTTTGAATAAAAGCAGCCTCACTCATTCCAGAATTCCAGGTTTCTTTGAAAACAGAAACTTGTTCTGCACAAGGGCTGCTGAGGGATTTTCTACCTTCTTTGGAATTTTCCTTCTCCAGAGCTTGCAGTACTTGTCTAAGGTCCAAAACCTGTAGTCAACTTCTTATTCCATTGCACTCACAGTGCTTTCCCAACTGGGTTGTTCTTAAAGGATGAAGTCTGAAAAGGTACAAGGTTTTCTTAGGTTAGCCCTTGGCCCTTTCTACTAAACATTTCTTACACAGAAGATATCTGCATTTATTCTTATCTCCTCTAGGTCTTTATTGTTTATTTTATCTTTGAACTTAATTTTAATTTTCATTATTCTATATCTGACCTAAAGATGGAATGGGTAGGAAATTGATAAAAGAGTTATGCCAAGTCATTTATCAAGTAAGATGGACACACTTTTTTTTTTTTTTTTAACATAAAATGTAACATTTGCTTCAGGGTACAGGTCTGTGAATCGTCAGGCTTACATATTTCACAGCACTCACCATAGCACATGCCTTCCCCAGTGTCCTTCACCCAGCCACCCTATCCCTACCCCTTCACCCCCAGCAACCCTCAGTTTGTTTCCTGAGATTAAGATTCTCTTATGGTTTGTCTCTTTCTCTGGTCCCATCTTTTGTTTTTTTCCCTCCCTACCTCCCACAACCTCCACGCTACCTCTCCAATTCCTCATATCAGAGAGATCATATGATAATTGTCTTATTTTGTTTAGCATGATACCCTCTAGCAAGATGGACACACTCTTGACAACAGCCAGCATGTGTTTGCTTTTTCCCTTCTAAGACCTGATAGAGGCTTGATGTGGGTGAAGTACTAGCCTTGGTTGTTGGTGTCACACTGATCTTGATTCAAATCATTTCACACTCTGTGTGAGCCTCATGGTTACTTACTGTATAGGAATCTGCATTTTTCCCACTGTCATGAGGAAAACACCTGCTGATGGGTGATGGGGCAATTAAGGATCTTACTATGTGTTTGGCACTGCTACTGGCCACTTGGTAGGTGAGAGGTCTCCTGTCACTGTCTTTGGCCTGCCTCGCTACTGTGGCATCCTCAGCCTTACTCATCTCCTTGCTGTGGCCCAATGTGCATATCACTGTGATAGCAAGGTGTTCCTTTTCTTGGGCCTGGCACCCCTGAACATTGCTACCACAGCAGTGACTCACAGTGAGATGCCATTCCCATGTAGGGATGTTGGCAGGGGAGAATAGAAGATGGGAAGCCATGAGCCCTCAATTTCTAAGGGCACATGAAATGTATAGATGGTTCTGATATATTTCTAAGGAGGAAATGATAGGAAATTCTTTACCAGCAGATAAAATAGGTAGGTAGAGTTACTTTCTCTGGAATGATCTCCTAGATCCCTTTCATCAAGGAATCAAATCTTACCTGGCTAACTGCTATTCCTCCATGAAATCTTTCCTGACCCTCCCAGCTCCAAAATTCTTTTACATCTAAATTCACGTAATGGTTTCTGACCATACAAATAATTTATGCTAATGCATTGTAGCAGAGCAGTTAAATTGGGGTTAAAGGTTAAATCTGATATGCTGGGTTTTTACTAGATGTACAAATTTAAGAAAAACTACTTTCTCTTAGTATCCATTTTCTCATCTTTACAATGGGGAGAATAACTACCCTACTTGCCTGACATAAACACTTATTATTCTAAGTATGTGGTTTTCTAAGCGTTCTCCTTTCTTTGTATGTGAATTCTCTAAGAAAAGATCTGGGTTTGATTTATCCTGCCTCTGACTTTGATCTGTGTTGCAAATTCCCTAATCATGGCTGCTGAACATGAACATACTTAGCTGATCAGATAAAAATGGCTCATCTGGAAAAGAAAAACAGGATGAGTGTGCTTGGATATACTTGCTTCCTGGAGACATGTATTCAGTGTTGAAAACACCTTGTAGTGTTTTCAATCCATATACCTTTAAATATTTAAGGTCCCAAATTGACCTCTTGCTGTGCTTTCTGCCTCTTGCTCTCAGAACTTACTTCTTACCCATTTTGAACTAAACCCTGCTGACATTAGTCCCATAAAAGAAAATGAATGTGCTTATTCCTAAATAAATAATGACACTGTTTCTGTTTTGTTTTGTTTGTTTTTTTCCACAAGGGATTCTTCCCATGTCTTATGGGAGCAGTGAGACACACAGAGAAAGGACTTTCACATTGTTTTTTTGAAATGGGAAGAGACATCACAAAAACAGATTTCATATTTGTTTTGGGTACTACTGACACATGTCTTAATTTACAGTCATGGGGAAGCTCTAGGTTACAAAGCTGACATCTGAAGAAAAGACTTGAAATGGGGAATTTTGACATTTCTGCCTTTTTCCATTACCCCACAGATGATGGATAATTTCATAGTGAGGACAACTTGAAATACAGTTCTGGAAGTCCTTTTCTTGTCAAATATAGATTAAATATATGTTTTATGCAGGTGTATTTTTAGTATAGATTTTTTTTCCCCTTTTCTCCAAGAGTTAAATAGTATAGCTTTCTCAGGGCCCTGGGTGGCTCAGTGAGTTAAGCATCTGACTCTTGGTTTAGGCTCAAGTCCCCATCTCACAGGGTGTGGGATCAAGCCCCATGTGGGACCCTGTACCCAGCGGGGGGTCTATTTGAAGAGTCTATCCCTTCACCCCTCTCTCTACCATATGCTCATTCTCTCTCTCAAATAAATAATACATTTTTAAAAAATAGTATAGCTCTCTCAGTTGGTATGTTGACATGTGTAAAAAGGTGGGACAGCAATGGACAGCTTTATCTTAGATCTAGGAGTTATCTGCCTGCAAGAACACCTGAAGCTGGAGGAAGCTGTAAATGGGAATTTTATATTCACGACCCAAAGTTTCTTCTCTCCACTCCTGCCCCTCCTCCTCCCCTCTCCAGACTGTTCCCTCTTTTCTTTCCTTCCTCTCCTCTTCCCCCCACCTTTTTCCCTTTTTACTTGATTTATCCTCCTCATCCCCCTCTTTCTTTTTTCCTTTTCCCCTCCTTCCTCCTGCAGTTTATCACTTCTCTCATCCTTTTTCTTTAAATGTTGTCAGTAGTTCTTAGTGAAAAATAAATAATAGAGCTCCTTTCAATGAATGAGCATAGTCTCTAAAGATTTTTAGTTATTATTAAAATTGATCTGGTTGTGATTTTTCAGTCTCTCACTGAGATTTTCAGTAATTCTGCCTAGAAGTCTTTGCTCTTTGATCATAGTGTATCCCTGTAGGACAACAAAATGGCATCTGGTTTTAGTAGTTTGAATACCATGTTGGACTTCACTATGAGTGTTATATTCTTATATTTTTAGATTATAGCTTTCTGGCTCATAAATAAAGCATGGCAAGGATAGTGAAAAGCTAGGAAGTATATGTATAATACATCATATATAACGTTCTGTATCCTAAGAAAGAAAGCTTTTTGTTTTTCATATTTTTCCTTGTTAATGGTAAAAATTGTGTTTAACATCATGATTCATCAATGTAGACTTATCACGTTGATCCTTGATGACCTGGAATCATAGTGTGTGGCAGGCAGAAGAAGGGAGCTTTGGAGGTTATGTAGCAATTTTTGCTATTTTACACAGGGCCATATCCAGGCTCAGAAGCTGGGTTTCAGCCTAGAGCTAATTACCAGTAGAAACAGAAGAAAAATTTAAGTTGGCTATTACTGCCAAACACAAGTCTTAGTGCTTATATTTAGTGAAGGGTGTCAGAGCATCAAGAAGTTGTGGACTGATAAATTGTGACAAGTACTAAGTGATCGAACATGAATATGAGCATGGGCTCCACTGTCAAACTCCTTTAGGTTGAAATTCCATACTTTCTTTCTGGGTACCTTGGGTAAGTTCTTTAATGTTTTGGGACTTCTACTTCCCCAACCATAAGAAAAGGGAATAAGAAAGCATTAAATAAGTATTTTCCTAAGTAAAGGAGTTAAGAAAGTGACTTACATATTAAGTTTGCAGTAAGTTTTAGTTGCACATTGTAGTAGTCGTGGTGGTGGTGGTGGTGGTGGTGGTGGTGGTAGTGGTGGTAGTAGTAGTAGTAGTAGTAGTGATATCCTTATTAGTATCATACATCTCTTCCCTGGACTGTTTGTTCCTATAGTGTTCAGAGTATATGATATTATGTAATTGAGTTTGTTTTCACTGAAGATAAGATTAGGTGGGTTCTTCATATGTGGAATTTAAGAAAAAAAAAACAGATGAACATAGGAGAAGGGAAGGAAAAATAAAATAAAAAACAGAGAGGGAGACAAACAACAAGAGACTCTTAACTCTAGGAAATAAACTGAAGGTTGCTGGAAGGAAGGTGGATGGGGGATGGGGTATCTGGGTGATGGACACTGAGGAGGGCACTTGATAGAAAGAGCAGTGGGTGTTGTATGCAACTGATGAATCACTAAATTCTACCCCTGAAACTAATAATACACTGTGTGTTAACTAAATTGAAGTTAAATAAAAAATTGAAAAAGAAAGTTTGGGTGGGTCCTTAAGACCCCAGTGAAAATAAGGGGCAATCCTGAAATAGACCTTTGCTATCTCAAATGATATTAAACACTTCTAGGTCATCAATTTATCCATCAATTCATCCATCTATCTTTCCATTCACCCACTGAATTGTTACTTGTGAGTTCTATGTGCCAGACCTCAAATTCATGGTAGAGAAAGAACTCTTAAGGGTTAGAGGAATATTCTTACTGTCAGCAGCATTTTCCACTGCTTCTTGGTCTTTAACAGGTGTGAGGGAAGAGAGTTCTTGTTGGCTGTGGAAGAATGTCTATAAGAGGATTTCTGTTTCAGTTGTAGGAGATGGGTTGTGACACCAGGCCTAGCTCAGTAGAGAATATTCCATGTCATGACTGGCTCAAAAGGAAGATGTGCCTGGATAACTCTTGATGTCATATAATTATACATCAATTAATTTTGGCAGAAACAAATTGTCTATACAGAAAATAGACATGTTATTTTTTATATATCCCAAAGGCATGTACCCTCTTTATCTATTGAAGTGATCCTGAGTGGCATTACAAAGAATGTTGGGTAAAATGTGCAGCACTATAGAACTGCAAATTTTCATAAACCCTCCAGCCTCATTTTCATTAAAATTCTCCCTCCCTTCAAAGATCTATACATACATGTTTTATTCCAGGGAGACACTGGGATCCCAGCCTTCTACTATATAAATTCACCATTGATTGAACACCTACTGTATGTCAGACACTGCATTGAGCTCTCCGTATGCTTAATCAATCAGCAGGTAGACAACAATTATAAGAAACTATAGTTGAGGGAATTGAAATTGAAACAGGAAAATTTGGATCCTCTTGAGCCAAGTCTGTGACTGTATCCATTACTTAAAAAGGAATGGAACAGGAATAAAGTCCAAGAAGATGATGGATGATTGGTTGCATTAGAGAACTCCCTGAAAAAAAGAGTGAAGCTTATGCACTCTGGGTCTGTTGTAAGACTGTCTGAGGTTGCAATTCATCTTCAGGTTTCTTTTCCAATGAGACAGTAAGTGTTATAAGTGAGAGTGCTATTTGGTGAAGGCAGCGACTTGTAGTATTCTGCTCATAAACCTGAAAGATGTTGTGTTTTCTGCAGGACTGTGGTAAAGGAGGTTTCCTATGAGAAGAAAGGGGAGGACATTTAGGAATATAAATAGCTAAGAGGCATTCTCTTTTAAGCTGTTGCCAGCATGCAAGTTACAATCTTGGGCATGCAATGTCAATTCTCCAGGGTGATAACTCTGAGCTGGAGTTCAGGGAAAAAGGACGGTAAAAGAAACTTGCAAGTTCGCCAAGAGTTATTACACCATTCAAGTCACCAGTGAAGGGTATATCTCAAAAAGAAAGGGACGTCTAGTATAGTTCCCATATTTGTTCAAACATTAGAGCATAGCAAAAGTGGCTGAGGTTTTGTTGTGTAGAGGAAGCCGTTTCTGCTAATTACTTTGTAGAATGCATACCTGAGTTACTTTTATGTTCATATTTTAACATGTATAACCTAACTGAAAAATGAAGAGAAAACCAACACGTTTTTATGTACATTGTGTTGATTGAAGATTGATTAGTTGGTGTGTGGAATTTGGGAAAGGATCTACATCTTCCTTTAACATCTCGAGGAAAGAATCTTTATCAGTACCTGTCTACTCTCCCCCACCCACAGTGGCCATGTGTCTGTATATGTACTGCCAGCTTTGCTGGTTACACAGTGCCAAGGAAAATTACCTGTGACCAACTAGTGCAGTCCTGCCAGAAGAGCATATCATGATGCTAATGAACCCACAGTCCCAAATTCTGTGAGCTGTTCTATTCATCACTTACCCATACCTCAGATTTTTCTCCCTTTGGGAATTGTGTTCTCAAAAAATGCAAGGATAAAACGGCTGGTTGTACACCTTGGAACTTGAGTATATTTATGTTGGAATGTAAGTATGCACACCTAAGAAGAACCAAACTTTTCATCTTTTTGCTACTTTTCTTCTTTCTTTTTTTTTTTTTTTTTAAGGAGAAATAGCATTGTGCCTGTAATTTCTGGGTTTAAACCTCTACCTCATAATGTTTTTGTAAGGATAAAACAAGATAAAATGGGAAAATAGTGTGTGTGGTGGGGGTGTTCTTGGAAGATGACTGTTCTTTTTTTTTTTTTATAATCCTATTTCCAATCTGTCTTTCTCAGGTGAGCTCAGTGACCACAGGAGTTACAAGTGACACTTTAATCCTGTGGGAATTATGGTAGGTCAGAGGAATAGGGAGTTTCTTTGCCTTCATGGGTGGATGAGATGCTAAAGACCAGCATCAGAAGGAACTGTAATAAGGATCAGATGTGTGAAATCTTGGGAGAAACATGGACCTCCCATGTACATCCCTGATAGGAGCTTAGCATTAGCAGTGTGCATGTGGCTGGTCTTTGGTGCTCAGGAGGCCAGAAAAGAACTGACTGGGTAGATGGAGGTCTCTGTGCCCCTGAAGCTAAGAGAGTGAATGCAGGCCAGGTACCAGGGAAAGGGTTCCTTTTGATGCCCTTCTACTCCATGAGTCTCTGAGAACACTTAGCTGTCTACTGTTTACAGAGCTTACAGAACTCCATGAATCAAAGCTTAGACTCCATGGAAAAATAAAATTAAAGGTGCCCAGAAGTTAGAAAGATGAAGGTCATTCAGACCAAAACAAATACACATCCAGTGATAAAGAGACTAGAGACAAATGCCAACCTGAAAAACTTAAGCATTCAAGGCACTATAAATTTTGTGGAGTTAAAAACACTTTGTGTCTATGTTCTTGGTTTAATTGAAGGGGAGGAAGGTCAGAGTTGAGACTGAATTTGTGATCTAAGATATCAATTGGGATAAATATCTAAAGTACAGAACAAAAATATAAAGAGAAATTTGGATGAAAAAGATCAGAGACATGGATGACGGAAACTGGACCTCTAAATGCACATATAATTTATGAAGATTTCTCTGAAAGGCCTGACTCACACAGTAAAAGGGTGTATTGAGGTCAAGGGAATATTGATGAGAAAAACACACACCAATAAATCTGGAAAATTCCTGACCTTGAAGGATAAAGAATTCCAATGAATTTCCTATTGGAAAGACCAAATTACACATGGAGTAACATTCTAAATTATTTTCCCTATTACTAATCTACAATACTGAAATCTAGAAAACAGTGGTATGGTTCCTAGGTACGGAAGGTATAAAATTTCAACCTGAGAATGTCTTACCTCTCAAATTATAATTCACCTGGAAGGCCAACAGTTCAATTAAGATTTTGAAAAAAATTCAAGACTATATCCCTTAGAAAAACCAAATGATCTAAATGAGATTCTAAGTGAAGAAGTGAAGGAGAAGTGAGTACCTAAGTCAAGGAAATGTGAAATGAAGAGAAAATTGTGAACAATGAATCTGAGAATATTGTGCTTGTTTGTACATTTATTTAACTGGATGATAGATGATAATACATGATATTTAGCATATTTAGCATTGTATGACAAAAATACTATATAAAGGTGACATACTAGAATGAAAACATTATTCATTGGGTGGCTCAGTGGGTTGATCCTCTGCCTTCGGCTCAGGTCATGATCTCAGGGTCCTGGGATCAAGCCCCACATCGGGCTCTCTGCTCGGCAAGGGGCCTGTTTCCTCCTCTCTGCCTGTGTCTCTGCCTACTTGTGATCTCTGTCTGTCAAATAAATAAATAAAATCTTTAAGAAAAAAAAATACTAGGATTTGAAATAGGAGGAAAATATAAGTAAAGCAAAATCATTCAAGTTTTCCTCATTTTGTTGGGAGTAGTCAGAGAGAGAAATGCATCTATGTTAAATGGATAGCTTTTTAGAAAAGTAGAAAATGATAGAGCATGTTATTGGGGGGGAAATAGTTACTTTTATTTAAAATAACTGTAAGGAATGGGTTTCTGGTAATAAAAGATAAGGTAATTAAGGAATTGGAAAAAATGTATTAAATTTTCAAAGGAACATAGGAAAAGAGCAAATAACAAAAACAGAAAATTAATAAACAGAATTTTATTCCTCTTCATTTTCACTTTGTCAGTGACTTCACCAAATATGAAAGGTGAATTGTCTGGGTAAGTCAAACTGATTTAAAATACAGTTAACTGCTATTTATAAGAAGAACACAAATGACTTAAAAATGGCAATATGATGAAAATAGGGGAGAAAAGGAAAAGCATAAAAGGCAAAAAGTATATTAGGCAAAGTAGAACTTAAGAGTAAAAGCACTAAAAAATCATGAAGGGCAATAATTAAAGTCAAAGCTTGTGAAAGAGTTATACCAGCCAGGAAGTGGCATTTGAACAAATGAATAGCTTTTAATACAGATAAAGCAAAACTTGATATGAGAAAAAATTGATAAAAATATAAATATAGTGGGTTACTTCAACATATCTCTTCCTGAATTGTGCCCATCTTACGCACAAAGAAGATAATACATAGAAAAATGTAACAGATCTCCCTTTATTAATTGTATTTTTAAAAAGAATGTATTATGTTTTACATAGTCATAAAATATTTGCAAAAACTGATCATGTACTTGGCCCAAAGAAATTTTTCTATGAAGTATATATTTTATAGGCTAACTTTTCTGATCATAACACAGCAAATAGTAGAAAGCAAAACAATTATTAAAAACTAGGAATAAATGATGTGAAGGTAATCCCTAAATATTAAATGTGTAGCAATGAAAAATGCTTTTCTGTACAATAAATGAATGAAACTTTAATCAAACCTGCATAATGTATAGAAAGCAATGATATTGGAAACACATGACACAACCAAAGTTGTATTCTGAGCAAAAGAGTGTGGTCTTGAGTGCCTTTAATTTTAAAGAAGAAAATGAAAATAAAGAAAAGTTAACTTACTTTAAAAGGTAAGAAAAATCAGAAGGAAAAGGTAATAAAGGTAAAAATGAAACTATGGGGAGAACCTCAATACAGGGAAAAATAAGTAAACCTCATTGCTAATTTTTGAAGTGACAAAAAGTTAACCCAATCATTAGTTTGTAGGAAAAATTAAGAAAGCAAAAATAGAAAAACATGAAACAGCAAGAACAAAGCATGAGAGAGTAATTGGAATGATCTTAAGATCCGACAACAAAGTTTTCAGAGGCAGTTTTGATAAAGTAGACAATAATGTCCCTTCCTAGAAAATTGTAAGTTACCAAATGATCCAAAGAAAAATTAAAGAACTAAATAGTTGATGAAAGGTGAGAGAAGGTGTGAGATGAAGCATTGAAAAAACCCACTGATCTTGATAGATTTCAAAGATAAGTTGCATCTAATCTTTAAAAATATCTTGTTTTAATTTTACATTAATCCCCTAGTATGACAGAAATTATCCCATTTTATTTATGAAGATAGCATCTTAATTAGTAGGAAACCTGAGAAGGAAACTAGTCTAAAGAAAATTATACTCACATACATAAAGATAAATCTCCTGAATAAAATATCTGTGCCTCGAAAGTGATAGATATGAGTTTCAGGTATCATTGCTAAGTAGTGTTAATATAGGAAATAGTGGTTTCCAACTTTAGGAAAGTTGTCATCATAATCCCATTAAATATGTAATTATATAAAAACTTCTAAACAAATATTTGATATCCAGCAGCCATTTCTATTAAAATTAATTGTAAGAGTATTAGAAGGAAACCAAATGTAATGAAAATCTATTTACTAAAAATCAATAGCAAATATTACCCTAAATGTTAAAACAATTAAACAGAACATTAAAATAATTAAAGTCAAGCTTAGATAGTGAGCCTTGTTTTTTTAACTCATTATTAGAGGTTCAAGAAAATGAAGCAAGACTAGAAATTATTTGATAAAAACACTGAAGAAGATGATATGCCAAGATTTGATTGATAATAACACTATATCTTTTGCTAAGATTTTATTGCATTTTTAGAAAACTAAAGAGGATAAAATAACTAGAACAAATATATGAAATTGGTAAGGTAGCAGTAAGTCCATTTTTTCCTAGCAATTAGCATCTAGAAATGGTCTTGGGATACTCTTTTTATGATGACAAATCTACCATATTAGGAACAAATTTAAGAGAAAATAGGAAGGATTTCCATGAAGAAAATCATAAAAATTAATGTGAAGATTTAAGTCAAGAGCTAAGTAGCAAAATATTTTCTTGGATCTTAAAAATAGAATATTATGAATTGTAATTCACTCAAATGCATTAATAAAGTCAATGCATTTGCAATTAGAATTAGGACAAAGGTATTTTGAGGAAATGCTCAAGTATAGTCATAAACATATATTTAGTTTGTATGCAATATATATATACACATATTTATGCAGAGTATACACACATACATGAACACACAAATGCACATACATAATTATATAAACAAATATGTATACATAAATGTACATATGTTATACACATATACTTCATGTATATGGTTATACCTATGTGTATATATTTATATGGGTATACATATGTTTACATATATATAACCTTTATACACATATTTTATATACATGAAAAAATACACAGAAAAGTGAGATGAACCTTGACTTCTAAGATTTTAAAGTACATCATAAAGTCTTTTCATTATGATATTGGCATAGGAATGGAAAGGAAATGAATGGAACAAAAGAGACAAGAAATCTTAGTTATATGGAAGAATGTAATGTATGATAAAGGTAATTTAGTGGGAAAGGATAAATCGTTAAACTGAGCTGACTCTATGCCCTATGCATATGTAAGAAATAATACTAGAGATCTTTTTTATTTATTTTTTATTTTTTATAAACATATATTTTTTTCCCCAGGGGTACAGGTCTGTGAATCGCCAGGTTTACACACTTCACAGCACTCACCAAAGCACATACCCTCCCCAATGTCCATAATCCCACCCCCTTCTCCCAAAACCCCTCCCCCCAGCAACCCTCAGTTTGTTTTGTGAGATTAAGAGTCACTTATGGTTTGTCTCCCTCCCAATCCCATCTTGTTTCATTGATTCTTCTCCTACCCACTTAAGCCCCCATGTTGCATCACCACTTCCTCATATCAGGGAGATCACATGATAGTTGTCTTTCTCTGCTTGACTTATTTCACTAAGCATGATACGCTCTAGTTCCATCCATGTTGTCGCAAATGGCAAGATTTCATTTCTTTTGATGGCTACATAGTATTCCATTGTGTATATATACCACATCTTCTTGATCCATTTATCTGTTGATGGACATCTAGGTTCTTTCCATAGTTTGACTATTGTGGACATTGCTGCTATAAACTTTCGGGTGCACGTGCCCCTTTGGATCACTACGTTTGTAGTGCAATTGCTGGGTCATAGGCAGTTCTATTTTCAACATTTTGAGGAACCTCCATGCTGTTTTCCAGAGTGGTTACACCAGTTTGCACTCCCACCAACAGTATAGGAGGGTTCCCTTTTCTCCGCATCCTCGCCAGCATCTGCATTTCCTGACTTGTTGATTTTAGCCATTCTGACTGGTGTGAGGTGATATCTCATTGTGGTTTTGATTTGTATTTCCCTGATGCCGAGTGATATCGAGCACTTTTTCATGTGTCTGTTGGCCATCTGGATGTCTTCTTTGCAGAAATGTCTGTTCATGTCCTCTGCCCATTTCTTGATTGGATTATTTGTTCTTTGGGTGTTGAGTTTGCTAAGTTCTTTATAGATTTTGGACTCTAGTCCTTTATCTGATACGTCTTTTGCAAATACCTTCTCGCATTCTGTCAGTTGTCTTTTGATTTTGTTAACTGTTTCCTTTGCTGTGCAAAAGCTTTTGATCTTGATAAAATCCCAATAGTTCATTTTTGCCCTTGCTTCCCTTGCCTTTGGCGTTGTTCCTAGGAAGATGTTGCTGCGGCTGAGGTCGAAGAGGTTGCTGCCTGTGTTCTCCTCAAGGATTTTGATGGATTCCTTTCTCACATTGAGGTCCTTCATCCATTTTGAGTCTATTTTCGTGTGTGGTGTAAGGAAATGGTCCAATTTCATTTTTCTGCATGTGGCTGTCCAATTTTCCCAGCACCATTTATTGAAGAGGCTGTCTTTTTTCCATTGGACATTCTTTCCTGCTTTGTTGAAGATTAGTTGACTGTAGAGTTGAGGGTCTCTTTCTGGGCTCTCTATTCTGTTCCATTGATCCATGTGTCTGTTTTTGTGCCAGTATCATGCTGTCTTGATGATGACAGCTTTGTAATAGAGCTTGAAGTCCGGAATTGTGATGCCACCAATTTTGGCTTTCTTTCTCAATATCCCTTTGGCTATTCGAGGTCTTTTCTGGTTCCATATAAATTTTAGAATTATTTGTTCCATTTCTTTGAAAAAGATGGATGGTACTTTGATAGGAATTGCATTAAATGTGTAGATTGCTTTAGGTAGCATAGACATTTTCACAATATTTATTCTTCCAATTCATGAACATGGAAGATTTTTCCATTTCTTTGTGTCTTCCTCAATTTCTTTCATGAGTACTTTATAGTTTTCTGAGTATAGATTCTGTGCCTCTTTGGTTAGGTTTATTCCTAGGTATCTTATGGTTTTGGGTGCAATTGTAAATGGGATGGACTCTTTAATTTCTCTTTCTTTTGTCTTGTTGTTGGTGTAGAGAAATGCAACAGATTTCTGTGCATTGATTTTATATCCTGACACTTTACTGAATTCCTGTATAAGTTCTAGCAGTTTTGGAGTGGAGTCTTTTGGGTTTTCCACATATAGTATCATATCATCTGCGAAGAGTGATAATTTGACGACTTCTTGGCCATTTTGGATGCCTTTAATTTCCTTTTGTTGTCTGATTGCTGAGGCTAGGACTTCTAGTACTATGTTGAATAGCAGTGGTGATAATGGACATCCCTGCCATGTTCCTGACCTTAGCGGAAAAGCTTTTAGTTTTTCTCCATTGAGAATGATATTTGCAGTGGGTTTTTCATAGATGGCTTTGATGATATTGAGGTATGTGCCCTCTATCCCTACACTTTGAAGAGTTTTGATCAGGAAGGCATGATGTACTTTTGTCAAATGCTTTTTCAGCATCTATTGAGAGTATGATATGGTTCTTGTTCTTTCTTTTATTGATGTGTTGTATCACATTGACTGATTTGCGGATGTTGAACCAACCTTGCAGCCCTGGAATAAATCCCACTTGGTCGTGGTGAATAATCCTTTTAATGTACTGTTGAATCCTATTGGTTAGTATTTTGGTGAGAATTTTTGCATCTGAGTTCATCAAGGATATTGGTCGATAGCTCTCTTTTTTGATGGGATCCTTGTCTGGTTTTGGGATCAAGGTAATGCTGGCCTCATAAAATGAGTTTGGAAGTTTTTCTTCCATATCTTTTTTTTGGAACAGTTTCAGGAGAAAAGGAATTAGTTCTTCTTTAAATGTTTGGTAGAATTCCCCCGGGAAGCCATCTGGCCCTGGGCTTTTGTTGTTCGGAGATTTTTAATGACTGTTTCAATCTCCTTACTGGTTATGGGTCTGTTCAGGCTTTGTATTTCTTCCTGGTTCAGTTGTGGTAGTTTATATCTTTCTAGGAATGCATCCATTTATTCCAGATTGTCAAATTTGTTTGCATAGAGTTGCTCATAGTATGTTCTTATAATAGTTTGTATTTCTTTGGTGTTAGTTGTGATCTCTCCTCTTTCATTCATGATTTTATTTATTTGGGTCCTTTCTCTTTTCTTTTTGATAAGTCTGGCCAGGGGTTTATCAATTTTATTAATTCTTTCAAAGAACCAGCTCCTAGTTTCGTTGATTTGTTCTATTGTTTTTTGGTTTCTCATTGATTTCTGCTCTGATCTTTATGATTTCTCTTCTCCTGCTGGGCTTAGGGTTTCTTTCTTGTTCTTTCTCCAGCTCCTTTAGGTGTAGGGTTAGGTTGTGTACCTGAGACCTTTCTTGTTTCTTGAGAAAGGCTTGTACCGCTATATATTTTCCTCTCAGGACTGCCTTTGCTGTGTCCCACACATTTTGAACCATTGTATTTTCATTATCATTTGTTTCCATGATTTTTTTCAATTCTTCTTTAATTTCCCGGGCTGCTTTCAGGATTTTCTCTTTGTCATTGACTCTTGTTAATTTTACTATTAGGTGACAGGGTGTGGGCCTATTCTTATTGATTTTGAGGGGTGTTCTCTGAACCTCCTGAATTTTGATGCTTGTTCCCTTTGCCATATTGGGGAAATTCTCCCCAATAATTCTCTCCAGTATACCTTCTGCTCCCCTCTGTCTTTCTTCTTCTTCTAGAATCCCAATTATTCTAATGTTTCGTCTTATGGTGTCACTTATCTCCCGAATTCTCCCCTCGTGGTCCAGTAGTTGTTTGTCCGTCTTTTGCTCAGCTTCTTTATTCTCTGTCATTTGGTCTTCTATATCGCTAATACTTTCTTCTGCCTCATTTATCCTAGCAGTAAGAGCCTCCATTTTTGATTGCACCTCATTAATAGCTTTTTTGATTTCAACTTGGTTAGATTTTAGTTCTTTTATTTCTCCAGAAAGGGCTTTTATATCTCTCGAGAGGGTTTCTCTAATATCTTCCATGCCTTTTTCGAGCCCGGCTAGAACCTTGAGAATTGTGATTCTGAACTCTAGATCTGACATATTACCAATGTCTGCATTGATTATGTCCCTAGCCTTTGGTACTGCCTCTTGTTCATTTTTTTGTGGTGAATTTTTCCGCCTTGTCATTTTGTCCAGATAAGATTATATAACGGAGCAAGTAAAATACTAAAAGGGTGGCAACAACCCCAGGAAAATATGCTTTAACCAAATCAGAAGAGATCCCAAATCGTGAGTGGGGAGAAAGGGGATAAAAAGAGGTTCAAAAAGAAAGAAAGAAAAAAGAAAGAAAAGAAAAGAATTAAAAAAAGAAAATGAATAAAGAAAAGTATAAAAAATAAAAAATATATATATAAGATAAACTAGTTAAAAAACGTTAAAAAAGAAAAGGGTAAAAGTTAAAAAAAATTTAACAGAAGAGAAAAAAAATGAAAAAGAAAAAAATTAAATTAACTGCAAGACTAAAAGATCACAGGGAGAAAGCCATGAGTTCCGTGCTTTGCTTTCTCCTCCTCTGGAATTCTGCTGCTCTCCTGGTATTGAAACTGCATTGAAACTGCACTCCTTGGTAGATGAACTTGGTCTTGGCTGGATTTCTTGTTGATCTTCTGGAGGAGTGGCCTGGTATAGTGATTCTCAAGTGTCTTTGCCCTAGGTGGAATTGCACCGCCCTTACTGGGGTCTGGGCTGAGTAATTGCTCAGGTTTGCTTTCAGGAGCTTTTGTTCCCTGAGTGCTTTCTGTAGAGTTCCGGAGGATGGTAATACAAATGTGCGGCCTCCTGGTCTCCGGCCCAGAGGAGCCGAGAGCCCAGGGCCTCACACTTCAGTGCGCCCTCAGAGAACAGCGCCCAGTAACTCTCGTCTGCCTGACCTCTGGCCGCATTCTGAACTCACCGAGCCTGTGGCTGGTTCAAGGTAACACCGAGCTGTGAGCTTACTGTCGGCTCTGTCTCTGTAGCCAGTTTTCCCGTTCCAATACCCGCAAGCTCTGCGACACTCAGACATCCCCGATCCTTCTGTGACCCTGCGGGACCTGAGGCCACGCTGACCCTGCATCGGCTTCGCCCCGGTTTAGCCTCTGGAGCGATGTCCCTCAGTGGAACAGACTTTTAAAAGTCCTGATTTTGTGCTCCGTTGCTCCTCTGCTTGCCAAGAGCCGGCCCCTCCCCCCGGGGTCTATCTTCCCATCGCTTTGGATTCACTTCTCCGCCAGTCTTACCTTTCAGAAAGTGGTTGTTTTTCTGTTTCCAGAATTGCTGTTCTTCTCTTCGATCTGCGGTTGGATTTGCAGGTGTTTGCAATCTTTAGATAAGCTATCTAGCTGATCTCCTGCTAGCTGAAGTAGTCTCAGCCTGCTACTTCTCCACCATCTTGACTCCTCCTAATACTAGAAATCTTAAATACAAAAATAATCTTCTATACAAAATATAATCTTATATACAAAAATAAGTTCCAGATGGATTAAATAAAGGTCTGTTTTTCCTGAGCCATTTGAGTTAAAGTAGCAGACAAGATGTCGTCTTACCCTTAAATACTTCAGTATGTATCTCCTAGAAATAATCACAGTACAATGAAAATCACAATCAAAATCAGGAAATTACAATTAATGTAATATCATCTACAATAACAGAAAATTCAAATTTTACCAATTGTCCCACTAATGTTAAATGAAAAGGGAATAGTAATTTGCTTTTCCTAGTCCAGGATCCATTTCAAGATATCCTATTGTTCTGTCTCTTTAGTTAAGGTTAATCTGGGAGAATTCCTTTATCTTTAACTTTTTGGGCACTTCTGATTGAAAAGTCTTTGGCTTTTATGACCCTGATGTTTTTGAGGAGTATAGAATTTATTCTGTAGAGTGTCCCTCAGTTTGATTTGACAGAACTAAAGACATTCTTAACCGTACTTTTGATTGATGTATTCTATCATGACTTTCAAACAGTGGGCTATTCTACTGGTTTGAGCTGTTCTGTGGCAACAGTGGGATGGACCTCTGGTTCAAGGGCTTACCATTCAAAGCCACTTGCTAATGACCTCCTGATAACAGCCACAGGCAATAGAAGAAAAACCTATCATTTCCATATTACTTGGAAATTTTAGATTCCTTGTACTCTTCTTAGATTCACATTGTTTATAAATGACTAGAATGACTTTTGCCTACTTTTTGGTCATAAAGGTGATTATATGGGGAATACCCTTATGAAAACCTTAGTCAACTTGGTAATTAAATTTTATATCCCGTTTCATCAGGCTCTGATGACAAGTCTGAGAAGTAGACAAGTAGAAAGGAAAAGTAGATGGTTTTGTACTTAATTCTGATTTTTTTTTTAATTGGCAGGTAGTGGTTGTCTTTGTAGTAAACACTGTTATTTGGTCAGCTGGCATCAGTGTTTTATTTTGTGTAAATTCTTTTGACTTTCTGCCACTCTTGCAAAATCTCAAAGATTGCCAGCCAGATTTTCAGCTGGTCCAAACCTCTTTAATACATGTAATTTAATTTCCTGCCTTTTTCTTTGCAAAATACTAACATTGTAAAGTTTATCAAAACACTTATAAACTGATTACCTGTTTGCAGTGGACAGGCTAAGTGAAATAAGCACTGCTCCAGGAAACCAGAGCCCTGGGTTTTCCCCCAACTTTTCAATTAGTGTGGTTAGAAATCAGGACCTGTGATATTCCCTAGATAAGACCTTGGTTCTACTACTTTAATATCCATTTGACCTCAGACTTTGGTCATTTAAAAAAAAATAAAAATTTTATTTGAGAGACAGAGAGAGAGCAAGAGAACAAGAGAATGAGGCAGGTAAGGGCAGAGGGAGAGGAAGAGGGAAAGATCCCATGCAGATTCCACGCTGAGCATGGAGCCCAAGGTGGGGCTCTATCTCATAACCTTGAGATCATGAGCTGAATCTAAATCAAAAGTCCAATGGTTAACTAACTGAGCCACCCAGAAGCCCTGTGAATTTGGGCAATTTAATTAATACCACCATATCTAAATTTCTCACTTACCAAACAGCAATAACAATGTTTGATTTTTCATAATACTCATCTTAATGTGTGGAAGAAATTAAATAATGATGCATGGTACATAGCATCCATATAATAACATTTAGTAAATATTATTATAACCAGTTATGTCACTTTGGTAAATTATGTAAATGAAAGTTCTGGTTATTTATCAATGTGTAACTATACCAAACCTAGAGGTTTAAAACAAAAAGAGCCTGGGGGTGGGTATTATGGAGGACATGTATTGCATGTAGTACTGGGTGCAGTACATAAACAATGAATTTTGGAACACTGAAAAAAATTAAACTAAGAAAATCATTTTATATTCATGATTTGGTGCAAGACTTTGGGAAGGGGTTGGCTGGTTATGGCATCACCTACTGATATTCAGTCATTTAAAACTGAAGCTAGGAGTCTTGCATAGTCCAAAAAAGCCTTATTTGTTCAGGGTCATGATTGTCTGATGGCTTGAGAGGGACAGCTGCAAGACTGGTATACTGGTATCAACTTGGTCTCCTTCCCTTTGTATTTCTCGGTCTTCTCCATCTGGTCTCTCCAGCAAAATAGACTACTTACATAGCAGCTCAAGACTCTAAGACTCTAAGACTCTAAGCTCAAGACTCTAAGAGTGTTCCATTATCTTGGAACACTCTTAGAGTCTTGAGCTGCTGTGTAAGAAGAGAGGCAAATCTTCTAAATCACAGCTTGAGAAGTTAGTATCACATGTGCTACATTCTGGCTGGCTCATATTCAATGTGGAAAGGGATAATTAAGTACATGAACACCATTAGGCATGATCCATTGTGATATTATTTTGGAGACAAGCTACCACATTGAATCACTGTGGTTCCTCAGGGGTATTCCTTCGCATTTGCGTGTAGAGCATGCACTAGTTGGGTATGTGTCCAAGATGTGTTACTGCAAAAATGCTTGAAAAAATAATTACAGATTCATTACATGGAGTGGCTTGAGATTTTCTGTATTTCATTTTTGGAATGGTATGGCCTGGGATATTCCAAGAAAGTATAAGAACATATTCCTCTTTAGACTTTGTATTTCCTAATTTTTAATTTCTTCTAATTGACATTATTTGAGGATTTAGAATATATTACTTGGCTGTTGCTCAGATTGCATTAGATAAAGAGCATTTCAGTGGTTTATAATAATACTTATTTCCTTTTCTCAGGTCTGTGGTTCCAGCTGTGTCTCATCTGAACTTGGCTGAGATTAGTTGGAGTCAGCTGAACTATGCTTTTGGCTGTGGGTGGGTCTGGGTATGTTCCACTTGTGTTCTCATTCTGGAACCACGGTATAGTTCCATTCTGAACTTCAGATAAAATGTAGGAGTTCTAGAGGCCAAAAAAACCCAGAACATTCAGGAACATCTAAGACCTCTGTTCATGCCATGTCTGCTTAAATTCCATTAGACAAGTCACACCACATGGATAAGCCCAAAGTCAACAGAGCTGGAGAGTAAATTCTACCTACAGGGAGGCCATGGCAGAAAGGAGTAATTGTGAACAAGTAATACTCTCTACCACTGAGTCTAGGCAGAGTAGAATAAGGACTGTTTTCCTGGGCTTTCATAAAATGCTGAAAGGATTGACAAATTTCCATTTATAAATCTATCTCCCACATAGTAGATGAGAGGATCTACCTTATAAGAGGTGTGTGGGTGTGTGTGGGTGTGTGGGGGTATGCTCAAAGTTCAATCCAAAGCATCAGATTTTTATTGTATAATATGTAGAAATTGCTACCCTATTTTTGGACTTTTTGTTATTTATATTCATACTGTGTTTATGAAGCACCAGTGCTGTATTCAGCTATTGACAATGCATAAGAAATTGGTCTCTGCCCTGAGGAATTTATTTCAGAGCAATTCAAGCTGTTTAAATCAGTGTCAGGCTCTCAACTTTGAACAGACAGCTGTAGAGAGGAGATAAGCTTTTGAAGATGCAGCAGAAATGGTGTTTATACAGGGATGAAAGTGGGAAAGATGATAGGCAACCAAGAAAGGAAGAGTTTATCCAAACTTGCAAAAGGAGTGATGGGGAGGCAAAAACCAACAGTTCAGGTGATGAAACAGACAAAGGTGGGGCTCCAGCTCTACTTTATACTTTACATTTTCAGAAATCCTGAGGAATTTAGATGTCAACTGGATTTATTATTTGACAGACTTACTTCTTGAAGACTTGAGGTTTATTATCTCTTCATCACATACTTGTTTTGTGCTGATAACATGGAGTAGTTCTCCTTGAATGTGGTGAATTTTTCTCCGTCCCTGTGGGTATGCTATAAATGGAGACTGATAGACCTTGATGATGCTCCAACTCAAGTTAGCACGTGACTTTAGACTGAAACAGAAACTTCCAATATATTGTCATTTCAGGGTTTCCACAGGCATTTATACCTTCAAAACAATTTTTGCAGCCAAACTCACCATGTACCTGATAATACAAAATTACATACCACATGATAATTGCTCTGTATTTTACAGAAATTTAAAATGACAAGACTATGAATAGTCTCATAGATACTGTAGCTCATGGGATGGCCACATGACGGAAGGAGATTTGACAGGAAGATCCAGGCTGGCAGAAGAATCCCCCACCCCCACCTTGCCACCAGGAGCTGTCTATTCACTCTCTGCAAACTTCTCTGCAGGCTCTGTAATGGATGTTTGTTTTTGGCTGTATAAAACTGTGACTCTTGTTTTGTTTTGTTTTGTTTCGTTTAAGATTTATTTATTTTAGAGTGTGCACAAATAAGCATGGGGTGGAGGAAGGGCAGAGGCAAGTAGAGGGAGAGAGAATCTCCAGTAGACTCTGCTGCATGCAGACCTCTACGTGGGCTTTAATCTCCCAGCCAACCCTGAGATTCACAACCAGAGTGGAAATCAAGGGTCAGACGCTCAACCAACTGAGCCACCCATGTGCCCCTTACCCTTCTTGATATCCCTCATTATTGTCTTCAGGTGAATTATTTCTAGCACATGGTGGGTAATATTTGCTGGTCTAAACAGAGACACTCTGTTTTGCTACTCTGGTGTGTTGGTCTTCTGATGTGTCAACCTGTCTACCCTACTGTCCCTAGCTATTGAATGAAGCACTAACCTAGGTGATACTGTGAATATATTTTACACATGTTATTGAAATCCATAATCCGTTGACTTTAAGGAGATGACCTTCAATAATCTGGGTGGGCTCAGTTCAATCCATTGAGAGACCTTAACTGCAGAGTTGAGGCTTCCCTTGGGAAGAAGTACTTCTGCTTATGAGCAGCAACTTTCAGCCTGTGCCTGAGAATTTCAACCTTCCCCTTCCTGATGGCCTGAGGAGCCTGGACTTACCTAGCCAGCCCCCATAACCTTGTAAACCAATTCTTAGCTATAAGTCTTTTCCTACAGATCTCCTATTGGTTCTGCTTCTCTGGATTAACCCAGACACATACACCTTTCCATTTTTGCTTTCTTACAAATGGCCATTAAGGGATGCCTTGTAGTGCTTAGTTTCCTCCTCATCAGATCCCTGCTTTCATTGCCTCCATAGACCTGAGGGTGGACATGAAGCTAAGCTTGGCCAGCTGGTGATTTTGACTGTCTCTCTTTTATTTCTTGCATCATTCTATTCCAGGGAAAGTCTAATACCCTGATATTTTGAAGTTTTTTTTTTCTTTCTAATAAAACTGTCTTAACAAGATCCTTTAATAGTTTCTTTTCCCTTTGTTTTTGCTTTATTTCCAGTTTCCAAAGAAATTTTCCTTTTGCTTGGCCACAGCAGAACAAAACAAAAAACTACCACACCCAATTCTGTCATTTGGAACAAGAACAAAAACACCTTAACTGATACAGTCCCTGAGCACTTTGAAAAATTTAAATAAAACTTGAGCCCCATGCAAACCTGAGCTCCCAGATTATGTCCAGAGAACCCCTGATAGGGTCTATAATCAAGTTGACTGGGCTTATTATTTTGCATTAAGTTACAGGGTGGGGAAACTATTAAAAAGTCAGTGTTTTCTTGTGGGAGAAATACATTTAAGCTATTATCCATTACATAAATTTTAGTTCAACTTTGCCTATTCATTGAGACAAGCATACGTGGAAATCCAAGTGAATGAGGGAAAACATCGTGTGGATTATGTTGCAAGGGATGTTAGGAAGGGGCTAGAACATGAGACAAAACATGAAATGTGTCAAAAGGCAGAACCTTATAATAGAAGATGGTGGTGTAGAAACAGGTGTTAGGTAGGGAATGGAGAAGTAGGATGCAATAGGGGAATGGCATTGCCACACCATTATAATGAAAGCCATGCTTACTCTCTAGGTAGGCAAGATAATAGCCCCCAAGAGGTCTACATCCTAATCCCAGAAACCTTTGAATATGTTATTTTACACGGTTAGGAGGAATTAGGTTGCATCTGGAATTAAGGTTGCTAATTGGTCTTAAAGTTAGCCTGCATTATCCATTTGGTTCAGTGTAATCAAATGAATCTTTAAAAGTAGAAGAAGGAGGCAGAAAACCCAGTGTCAGGGCTGAAATGTGGGAAAGACTTGACCAGCTATTGTGGGTTTGTAAATGAAAGAGCCCTGTAAGCCAAGGAATACAATGTAGCCTCCAGAAGCTGAGAAAGCAGGAAGCAACTGATTCTGTAGAACGTCCACAAGGAATGCAGTCCTATGCACACCTTGATTCAGCCCAGTGAGACCTGCAGCACATTTCTGACTTACAGGACTGCAGGACAATAAATTCCTGCTGTTAATATGGATAATTTGTTCTGTTCAACAGAAAACTATTAGATCCTAGAACCCCAGAAACACAGAAAGAATAAGAAGTTTAGCCACAAGTCCTGAGGTGGTCTGTATAGTAGAAAGGTACAGATAGTTTTACTGCTCTGCCATTTAGTGATGCTTTGCAATTACTTAATTTCTCTAAACTTCAATATTATCTCAAAAATGGGCAGAAATTACATATTTTTCAAGGTCTCTCTTTTCTTTCCAATCTTTTCCTTTGCCTTTTTTCCATAACGCAGTGCCTAGTTCTTGCTGAGAGAACGCTTCCTAGCTCTGACTGAGGCTGGGATTCAGGCGTGGGACTGGGTATATTCCGGCAGTCTGGGAAACAGAAAATAAGGGGAAAACTGATGTTTGTAGAATGTCAGGTCAGCATAGGTTCAGGAAGAGAAGAGAATAGGTGACATGAAACCCGAAGTGATAGAGCCCAGAGTCAACAGCTGGCTTTGAGCAGAGGGTTAGCACTCTGGCTTGGTGAGATTGAAGGGATGAGTTCAGGAGTGCAGATGCTGGAGGGAGTCAAAGAGGCAAGGGTTAGCAGCAGGCTTAAAATAATTGTGTGTGTGTGTGTGTGGGGGGGGTGTTTTCTAAGGAACCCCAGATAGTTTAAACATCTACTGGTAGCCTACTAAATACAGATTAGTGGGTTTTTTAAAATCATATTTTGGAAGATTCCAGCCATTAGTAGTTGCAATAATTTTTTCCCCTTCTCTCTTATCCATTATATACATGGCTTATATGCATGATGTCCCATATTTCTTTTTTTTTTTTTTAAGATTTTATTTATTTGACAGAGACACAGTGAGAGGGGGAGCACAAGCAGGGGAATTGGGAGAGGGAGAAGCAGTTTTCCCATGGAGCAGGAAGCCCAATGTGGGGCTCGATTCCAGGACCCTGGGATCATGACCTGAGCCAAAGGCAGATGCTTAATGACTGAGCCACCCAGGTGCCCCATATCCCATATTTCTTTGAGATGTTTTTTTTCTTTATACTCATCTTCTCTTTGTTCCTCAGATCATATAATCTATAGTGATTTACAAGTTTGCTGATTCTTTCTTCTGCCAACTTATATGCACTGTGGAGCCCCTTCAGTGGATTTTTAATTTTGGTTTTGTACTTTTCCATTTCTTCCATTTGGTTCTTTTAAATAACTTTTTATTGATCTCTATTTGAAAGGACCTTGCTGTGATAACTTTTTTTTAAAGCGTAGCTTCATTTAGTTTGTTAAACATCTTTTTTATGTCTGCTTTGTAGTCTTTAGCTTCTCGACCCACCATCTAGACCTCTTCAAAGGCAGTTCTTATTGTCTGTTCTTTCCTCCTCCTCCCCACTGCAGCCCCCCTCCAGCTATGGGTCACACTTTTCTGTTACTTTATGTCTCAGAATTTTTGGTTGAAAACGGTAAAATGTTTGGTTGAAAACATTTTAAATACTGTAGCAATTCTTGATACTGATTACCTCAGGAGTTACTATTTTGTTTGCCTGGTCATAGGTTTGCTTGGTCATTCATTTGTGTGATTTGGCTGAACAAATTCACCATCCTCTTGGTTGTTCTTGCTTGGCTTAGAATGCTGTCAGAGGAGCGCCTGGGTGGCTCAGTGGGTTAAAGCCTCTGCCTTTGGCTCAGGTCATGAACCCAGGGTCTGGGATCAAACCCCCGCATTGGGCTCTCTACTCTGCGGGGAGCCTGCTCCTCCGCCCCCCCCCCCCCGCCTCTCTGCCTGCTTGTGATCTCTGTCTATCAAATAAATAAATAAAATCTTAAAAAAAAAAAAAAAAGAATGCTGACAGAGAGGGAAATTTAGAGCACAGAGCTGTATTGTGATGATATATAAGCAAGTGAGTCTTGGCAGAAATGCACCAGGCTTTGATTATTCTTCCAGATTGTCATAAATCAACATTTCTCCGTTAGTTGTATTTTTTTTTTTAAGATTTATTTTAGAGAGTGTATGCATGTGTGGGGAGGAGGGACAGAGGGAGAATCTTCAAGCAGACTCTCTTCTGAGCATGGACCTGACCCAGGGTTTGATCTCATGACCCGTAAGATCATGGCCTGAGACAAAACCAAGAGTTGGAAGCCCAACTGACTGAGCCACCTAGGCACCCCTCCATTTGATATGTTCTTAGGAAAATTTCTAGAGACTTCAAATGATTTTTTTTTTAAAAAGATTATTTATTTATTTATTTGACAGAGATCACAAGTAGGCAGAGAGGTAGGCAGAGAGAGAGGGGGAAGGAGGTTCCCCTGCTGAGCAGGGAGCCTGATGCGGGGCTCGATCCCAGGATCCCGGCATCATGACCTGAACTGAATGAAGGCAGAGGCTTTAACCCACTGAGCCGCCCAGGTGCCCCTCAAATGATTTTTAAAAATAAATTTTACTGGTTAAATTTTTGTTTTACTGGGGAGGGTCTGAGCTCCTTGTTATGCCATTTTGGGAGTCCTACCTCTCTTGTTCGTTGTTTTTATTTCATTAACTTGAATATATGCTAATACCCTTTTAATAAGTGAATGCACATTACTCCTCAGTGTTAACTTTGATAAATGAGAAGTTCTGAAATGTGCCCAACTTGATTGGGATCACTGACACTAATCGTCTATTTTCCGGTAAGAATCCATAGTCTCAGAAGCAGCAGTTGGAAAGCTAAGCTTCTATCTGAAGCAGTGGTTTTAATACAGTGATTGGTTGTGGCATCCATTTAGCTATCCTTGGTACAGTCTGACAGTGGAGTTGAAGATATATAGGGTTGACCCTCCCAGCATATTATGGGCACTTAGTAGAACTGCTTTTCATCTAGTAAGAAGGAAAGATGATAAATGAGCTAACAAATTGAAACTTCAGGTTTAAAACAAAAGGCTTTAATGACAACTGAAGAAACACAGTTAACGATCAGAGTACCATTGTGGCTAATAGTGTATCTTAGTGTGCTGATAAAACAACAGGGTCCTACTGACAACTTGATTTCTAGATTTTTCATATCCAGAACTGTGTGAGAATAAATTGCTTTTATCAGCTAGTTTGTAGTAATTTGTTATGGCAGCCTTCGGAAGCAAATGTCTACTTATGTCTCATGCTCCACTTCAGTGTAATTAATGTATATCTTTGCAATTGATTGTTCATGTATTTTGTGTGGATATATGGACATCCTTGATAAATGTCTAGGCTTATTAGCAATGAAAGAAATTCAAGTTTCTAATGGCTGTAAATCAGCTAAGTCTACCAACAAAAGGCCTTGAATTTGCCTAACAAATTCTGAGGGCAAGAAATCTATCTGGTAGTCCCAGAAGTCCACTTAGAAATTCTACTGCCAAACTTGGTAATCATCACCACAGTGCATCTTTTAAATTACTATAATGATAAAAATCAATCCATCGCCAATACAACAAACAGGTAAACCTGTGTATTACTGGAGGTATTATAAAGGGATGCAGTAGTTGTAAATAGCAACTTGGCAATGTGAAGTAAGAATCATAAAGATGACACCACTTGCCTTGTTGACACTATTTTTACAATTATACCCCAAAGAAGAACTACAAAAGGAAAAAAAAAAAAAAACTAAAGCATTTCTGTACCAAAACAAAACAAAAACAAAACCACTGGAATGACCCAAAGGCCAAACTGTGGGCTAGTAGCTAAACAGACTTTGTTTCACTCATTCATACAGTAATTTTTTTACTTATTGAACATTCTAGGTGCTGAAAATAAAGATAAATAAAGCAAAATGACATCTTGAAGAAGACTAAAACTTAATTTGTTATCTCTTCTGTGACAGAAAACACTCTGAACAATGATAGTGTCTCAATCTAATAATGATTCATAAGGGAGTAAGGAGGTATGTATGTGTGTGTAATTGTGAGAGTTGATGGTGGGGTAAAGGGTAGCCATGTTCCCAATGGTGCTTCTCAGAATTCCTGAGGAATAGGTTTTTAGCTTCAGATTAATTTTAATTTGAGAAAGCCCTTCTGGGGAGAGAGAAATTGAAACCACTCCCAAATAATGTTAAGAATTAACATCAGCTGAGCACTTACTTTGTGCCAGGTACTGTTCTACATATATTAACTTGCATTACTCTTTGAGGTGGGGAACCCTGGCAGCCTACCTCCAGAGCCAGTGTTCATAAACCCTACACTGCTTCTCCCCTGACCCAGTGAAGATGAGTGTGTTATTAAGCTGAACTTAGAAATCATGTTGAGTAGGAGAGACAGTCTGGAAGAAAAAAATAGATCTTGCAATGTAAGAGGCCTATTGGAGAGCAATGTCATCATTATATAAGTATAAATAGGATAAAAAATGGTTACAGCAAAAGTTATGTTTTGTTGGAGCTGAGCACAGCCCTATTGAAAGCTACATGACACCTTCATCTTGGTGGACCCCAAATTACCAATCAGGGGTTGAATCTCTGTGTATTTCCTCATTTATTGATTACTTGATGCTAGGTCCTTGTTATTCTGGGTAATTATTTTTTGGTTATTGGTTCACTATATGGCTGAATATAATTGAAAATCATCAAAGGGAAAAAGCTCAATTAATATTCAGGTTATATCAGTGTTACCTTGTTTTACTCTGTGCACATACCTGCTTTACTAACATGCCTTGCAGGGTGTTGGCCTGTTTAAAATCAAAGGGAAGGAGTGCCATATTATCTTAATATACTCTGTGTGGTCAAGTATAATGCCACTTTCTATAGCTTCACATATTTCTTGTATTCTGAAGGCCTATCTTTTTTTTTTCTGAAGATTTATATATTTTTAGAAAGAGAATGAGAACACAAATTGGGGAAATGCAGAGGGAGAGAATCTTTGAACAGAGTCCCCAGTAAGTGTGGAGCTAGAGCCCAGCTGGAGCTGAGGCTGATGTGGGACTCAATCCCACAGCCCATGAGGTCATGACCTAAGCAGAAACCGAGTTAAACCTTACTGATTGAGCCACCCAGCCACCCCAAAGCCTATCTTTTTAAGTTCCGATTTTTAATTAGGAGGGGGGTTACATTATTTTCTCCAGTCTTTGGCCTTAAAATTTCTTAGAAAATGAATGTGAGTTTTCCACTTCACCTTGCTTATTATAAGAGGGCAGACTATTTAGTAATTATCACCCCCCATATAATTGGTTGTTTAGATAGTCATAGTAGATGTAATAAGACAATTTTAGTGCCCATCCAAGGGAGAAGTAATAAAAGCATCAAGTGAGATAATTGGTATATATATTACTTATCTCTAGCAAGAAACACTAACAGCTGGTGTACATATATGGTGAGGTGCCATCACCTCATTTTATAATAAATACAGCTGAGACAAAAAGATGTCAAGTGATTTGCCCACAGTCCCCAAACATTAATTAGCTGACATTTAGGGACTAGTTCCTATAGTTCACTAGATGTGTATATGATAACACTTTCTATTGAAAACAATCTAGGTATTTACTATCTATCAAAATTTAAACCCTCTGATCATGTATTATTAAATAGGTTAAACCAGTTCTCAAACTGGAGAAGAGGTCAGAATCATTTAGAGGGCCTGTTATATAATAGATACCTGGGCTGCTTCCCTCCTAGGCTGTGATTCTGGAAGTTGGAAGTAGTGCCTACAGTTTCAAATTTTTAAAAGCTTCCAGGTGATGCTGATGTTTATAATGTGGGGATAACACATTAAGAACTGTCCTGAACAATAAAGAGGTTTATTTTGAATAGAAAGAAATCCTGGCAGGGTGGCTCAGTGGGTTAAGCCTCTACCTTTGGCTCAGGTCATGATCTCAGGGTCCTGGAATCGAGCCTTGCATTGGGCTCTCTGCTCAGCAGGGAGACTGCTTCCCCCTCTCTCTCTGTCTGCCTCTCTAGCTACTTGTGATCTCTCTCTCTCTCTCTCTCAATATATATTTAACAAATATATATATATTTGTTAAATATATATATAAATATATATATATATATATATTTGTTAAATAAATAAATAAAATCTTAAAAAAAAAAAAAGAAATCCTAGGATAGGGCAGCTTCAGGGCTGCAGAATTAAGCAATTCAGATAATCAATTTAACAACCTCACACTCCTGCCTCCTATTACTCTTACACAATAGCTACTTCAGTACAACTTACCTCAAGCAGTAAGAGAGTCCAGTGAAAAGAAAGAGATCATCTTTTCTGGTGTACTTTGTGTGTGTGTGTGTGTATGTACTTTTTTTTTTTTTTTTTTTTTTTTAAAGCATGGGGAAAACTTTGCTCAGTGTCCCTAGCAGACCACTATTTACCACACATACATGAATTTATACATAGCTCTTAACCAATCACTAGCAAGAGGAATGGCATTACCATCCTAGATTTGGATGAATAAGGATTTACCTCTGAGTGGAAGATAGGGACACATTGCCAAGTATCATAGTCATGACTTGGTCAACAAGGGAGATCTGGGTGAGGGGTTTGGACTGGCACCAATGGCATCATTTCTACTAGAAATTTAAGATCTCCTACAGTTTAGCTTGATAACAACCTAAGTACATAAGTACTTAGGCCAACATAAGTGTAATAAGAAATATGACCCTAAGTGCTTCTGTCTGCTACCTAGTAAGGATCCCAGGTAGTGGACTGTTCTATCTTGCAATGGTGGAATGTAAGTAGACTACTCTTAAAAGGGTTCCAGAGATCTAGGTTGACTTTCCTCAGGTGGACATGTATCGCATTAGAAATATTTAAAATGACATCTAACCTAATTTATTAGGAATAAGGCTTCTAAGTTTTTTTCTTGCCAAGTGAAAATTAGAAGAGGTGCTGCCTGCTTAACAAATTGGGTGAAGCTTTTAAGAAGGGCTGAAGAAGCATAAAGTGAGCAGTACAGGCAAGGTTTTCTGTTCCACGCCCTTCCCCCACCCCACTGGTTCTTTGCTTTGCCTTCTTTGTGTTTCCAAAAGACTATCAGTTGGGATATTAGGACAGAGAAAATTCCAGCAGTACTTTGAAGGAGAAAATTACAGACGAGATCTATATGTGTGTTGCAGATCCATTTGTCCATGAATTTCTAAGACTGTCTTTGAAAAATGTGGGAATTGGTTTCTGTGTCTCTGTGTCAGATGGTGTGAAACCCATAGTGGACAGAGCAAATAAATTCTGGGCCTTTAGAGATGCTGTCTTAACACTGGTGAATTCGTCAGCTGTAATGAAATCTTTAGGAAGTAATGAGTTTTGAGTGTTTATTAACTTTGTTTTTAATATAATTTAATTGCAAACTGATATAAATTTATTTTAATATAGCATATTTAACTGGCTCACAAATTTCCTGAAAATTTATGAGCTGTTGTGAGCCAGCTCTAGTGAATCACTGGATAAATTGTATATAGGGAGATAGGTTAGAGCTGGTTAAGCGAAGGCCAGTGGTATTGCTTCTGCAGAACCTCTACTTCAATTGTTGGTGCTGAAATGAGGGTGTGCTCTAAATGTATATTAATTCTACTAGCTGAAGCCCATGTCAGAAGGTCTATTTCCTTCAGACCCAGGCTGACCCTGTGCTTCCATGGCTCTGAGTATCCTAAGTAAAAAATCAACTGTAGCTCAAGTTGGAAAATTGCACGACAGGTGACAATATCAACCCCTACTTAACTGTCCTCCCCAATATGTATAAACTCCTCTGAGCCAAGGGTATACCACTCAGTACTGTGGTTCCATTTACTGGTCCTTGATCATCATGTGCAAACCCAAACTTCCTTTTTAATGTATGAGTGAAAACAGGAAGAGAAGAGAGATGCAGTTGATGGTTGGGTTGAAGGGCATCAGAGATTAGGTATGGAACTACGTTTTTTCCCATCCTGGTCTCAAAAGAAATTATAAAAACTGATAACATAAAATCATTACCAGCAACCAGCTTCAACAAAAGACTTGAGATGGTGTCCCCTACATCAATTATCACAGTTCTATATCTTGAGAGCCAGAGGTTCAGAAGATATTTTGAGATTTGTCTTATTATTTGACCTCTAAAGAAAGTCAGCATGACTCTTGTCCGCTTCCTATTGAGTTTCTAAAATGTGTGAATTGTACAGGTAACAGGACAGACATCATGAATGGGCTGGAGCACAGACTTGGACAAGCCAGTATGAGCTCTGGTAGGAATGTTTTATAAATTAGACTATATACACACACACACACACACACAGATATTATATATATTTATATAAACATATAAATACATTTAAAATATTTATTACAATAAATTTTTATAAGTTTATAATTTTATAATTATAATTTATAATTTTATAATTATATAAGTATATAATTATAATTTAATAAGTTTATAATTTATAGTAAATAAATATATTTACTACAATAAAATATAAACTATTAATATACTTTAACATATTTTATATATAATATATAATAAAATATTAATATTAAAATATATACACATAAATATATATTTATAAAACATTTACATATATATTAGCATATACTTACATTTTCTGGCTTTCTAGTGTCTGGAAGTTTATGAGAAAGAATTTGAAATGTACCTTCCTTTAGAGTTCAGTCAAATAAAGACTTTCTTAACAGATCTTTGAAGAGAGGTAGAAATCCTATTGCAGGGACAGACAACACCTTAGCAAAGCATACCCATTGGTAAGAAGGAAATTTGGCGTGGAGGCTTACACTGAGCTTCAGGATCTATAGATGAAGAAGGAGCAGAGGTTCTAAGTAGACCTGCTCTATGGTCTACATGACTGCCTGCTCTACAAGGAAGAGAGATGGGAAACCCTCTCACACCACTAGATATTTATAGTGGTTGAATGATCGTCTTCCCACCTCCCACTCCTTATATGTCCCTCGTGTCCTAGAAACGGAATTTGACCTTATTTGGAAAAAGGGTTTTTGCAGGTGTAATTAAGGTGATTGAGATGAGATCATGCTGGATTATTCCAGTGGATAGTAAGTGTTTTCATAAGTAATACACAGAGGAGAGACCAGAAGAAGGTGAAGGTGGAGATTGGAGTGAGGTAGCCATAAGCCAAGGATCCCTTGCAGCCTCCAGCAGCTAAAAGCGGCAGGAAGGATTCTTCCCTGAGGCTTGGGAGGAAGCATGACCCTGCTGTTTCCTTGATCCTGGATTTCTGACCTCTAGAACTATGAGGGAAAAATTTTCTACTCCTGTAAGCCAGAGTATTTGTGGTAACTTGTTATTGCAGTCCTGGAAAACTAATACAGACTGCGTGAAAAAAACCTATAGATCTGAGCCATCCAGGTCGGCTGTGGTATACCTTCTAAGAGCAGGCCAGAAGAAGGGCATTAACCTTTCCCCTGTAGAAGGGGGCAGTGGAAATTCAGAGTCAATGATGCTGTCTATCAGCAAGCTGCAGAAAATACAAACACTGTAAGAGGTATCACAAACTCAGTGCTGCCACTCTCCTCAGTGGGGTGGAGCTACAGGATTGCAGTGGTCCGTGATGGCACCAACTACATCGTAGTGAGCACACCACTGGAGACACTGCAAGTGATGGATGACAAGAGCACTGGTGAGCCAGTTCATGGCTGGGCTTATCTGCCAGATGTGCTCCTCCCTATGAAAACCTAAACTACACAGCAAGGAGAAGGGCTGGGGTCCAACAAGTTAACAAGACAGGGGATTTGATCCCAAGTACTGAAGAAGAAAATATTAAAGATATTTAATAATCTTTAATAATAAGTATATTAAAAATATTTAATATTAAAATATTAAATATTACATTGCCTAGGGCCTATAAATTGAAGGGTTCATAAGAACATTCTGGTCACATATTTTATTTAGCCATGAATAGACATAATCCTAGTACTAACATTTTCTACATTACTTTGGGAATAAATTATTACTACTGTGAGAGTTAATTATTGTTGCCCCTATGGACAGAACCTGTATTTCAGTGTAGGTACCATGAATACATTTTCCAAGGCAGCTTAAAAGACCTGATGGTAATGTTGTGCCACCTTGAGTAGTAAATGAGATTCAAGGAGATACCATTTAGGTGATAAAATGCTGGAAATTTCAAATCATGGTGGGAATGGGCAGTTCAACATAAGACATAAAATTGGCTTTGTTCCAGAAAACCCAGATGGTGGAAACAAGGAATTAGCAGCTCTTATTTGTTTTTGGTTTTTGATAACTGAGATTGGAAAAAATCAACAAGGCATTTGTTTTTACCAAAATATAATTCTACTCAAAAATGATGGTATTAATTAAATCTCTAATGACAACTCAGGGTACCATAAACTTCAAAGTGAGACTGTACCTGGGGTGAAAGATGGTACGCGTACTAGTCAGGTTCTACGGTTTCTGAGTGTGATGAACCTTGAGGCCTCAAGGACTGTGTGGTTCAGTTTCCTCATTTTGCAGGTATAGAAACTGAGGCAGAAGCTGTACAGTCTCCAATGAGTCACCCAAAGTGTGGGTGCAAGAGGCTGGAAGAGAACCTGGACTACTGGGTTCTGGTCTATTAAACTTTTCACCTCGCTGAACCCTTCAGTGGTGCCTATGTAAATGCTGAACTCTCCCCGCTGACAGTATTGTTTTTGGCCAATTTTTGTAGTTCCTGGATGCTTATCATTGCCTTCAGCCTTTTCTCAGCTGCTTATCAGAAGTAAAGCTCTAATTGCCTCCTTAACACCCAGTCAGTTCTACTTGAAAGTCTGAGCTGGGCAGGCTACTCAATTCTTCAATGTTCCCAGACATTCCGAGCTCTCTTCCTCAGAGCAGCTCCAATTCGAAATCAGTCCCTTTAATTACAAACTTTTATTTCCCTAGAATTACTTACCTCAGACTTAAACACTTTTTTTTTTTTTTTTTGGCCAAAACCTATGAAGGCTTTAAAAGTGCACACATTTTTTTCATACATGATTAATATGGTCGGTGCTAATGTGGGTCTTTGTGAACTTTCACATATGTTGTGGGAGGAGTCATGGAATACATGTGGAATATAAAAATCTAAGAATGAACAGGCTGTTAAATCAAATCCGAAATCAAGTAGATCAAGCCCAGTAGACTTTTCTCCCCCTCATCGTGGGATAACCCAATGGAGTTACTGTTATTTTTCAGTGGGTTTCTTGAGATACAATGAGAGAGGAGGGATGTAGGAAAGTTGAGCAGGAAAAACCTCACTCCCAACTATAGTCCCCCCTCCCTTTTTTTTTAATCTCTCTCGGAATTCCTTTGGCCAATAAGAGCAGTAGAAGGCCTCTAAGGAAGTCATTTCTAGTTGCTTGAAATTTCATAAAGCTATCCTTCACCATCCAGTGACTGACACAGGAAATTTACTTGCCAGCTTGGGGACCTAGAGGTAGCTCTGCCTCTCTTTCAGTTATATACATGGTAGCAGCCAGTGCTGAAAGCAGGAAGATATCTTCAAAGTGAGAGTAGTCCTAATCCAGCGGCTTTTGGAATCCCCTTCCTTCTCTGGGGATTCATCATTCTCTCTACTGCTCTAGCTGTGCTAGCAGAGACAGACAGAGACTCTGTCGGAGTGACTGCTCCAGGAATGCAGAGTTGGAATCGGTGGTAAAAACTGTACTCTAAAACGGCTGACCAAACCAGCAAGGGAATTCCAGCCCCTGTCTCAAAGCCCTTCCGGGTTCTTCGTTCCCGCCCCATCTCCTGTGCGCGCCAAAAGTACCAAGTGTGCGGAAGTTGAAGGATATAAATCCCCCTCCCTGATTGTGCTCTGGGCTCAGACCTTTGGAGAATTACCTCATCTGAGCCTACCTGTGTTAAATAAACCTCCGATCCTTCAAAGTCTCTGCGTGCTGCTTGGTTCTTCCACCAGAATCCAGTCCATGTTCCGCAACAGAACCTGAATGCATTACTAGGAGGTACTTGAGTCCTGGTCCAGATTCAGCACTAAACTAATAAGGAAAAATACAACCCCAAAAGGAGTGCTTGTGGGAACCTATCTTGCATTAGTAGTGCTCTCTCTCACACTTTTACCAAGCTGGCTCCCCTGTGGAAAAGTGGATGTGGGTGAGAGAGGGTGGCTCCAATGGCTAATCATGTCTATTATCTCCCTCTCAAGTTTTTCATGAACTTACATTTAGTCTATAAAAAAAAAAAGTTTATGTTCCACAATTCAGGTAGCAATTCCCCACTAGACTTCCTATTAGTGATTTATTTAAGATATATTTAACGGATACCTACTCTAGGGCAGGACATCCACAGTATTCCCATAGCTGATAATGGTGTTTCAAGTTACTGTTAATATATTGCCTTGTATGCCTGTATCATCTAACCCACCTATTTAGCTTTTTGTGTAAATCAACTTCTTTTTCTCCCTCAGACTTTTATTTGTTTCTGTTTTGTTTTGTTTTATTTTTTGGTTCTCAAATCTGAGTCCCATGTCCTTGTTCAGCTTTACCTAGAGGTCTCAGTCTCATCTGGAGCCTGAGATCCCCCCTAAAATAGTGATTTTTTTATTGTAACTCTGTGTATAGACTTGAGCCAAATATATTAGAAATTTTTGACTGTGGTGGATTTGCAGTTTATTCCTAGCAACTTGAGAATCACTCCCTCCTTCATAATAAAACAGATCTCTGTGTTTAAATACTCTGTATCTATTTTTTTTTTCTGGAATCCCCAACCCTGCTTGTAAGCAAGAAATAAAGCAGCAAAAACCACCAAAGCAAAAACAATGATACATTTTCAGCTTTTTTATTAGAGGTGAATTATTGTTTTTCAATTTATAATAATATCTTTTGGGTAAACTGCTTCTCCTAGCTTAGGAGTTTCCATTTGGTAAACTCCATTTTTTTCTCTTTTTGAGTAACATCGCAGTCTTGTAAGACTTTTTCCTCTTTCTTTCCTTTTTCCTAGAGAAATTTTACCCAACCTTACATAATTGATTGTAGGGGCTGTGAGTCCCTGTGTGGATACTATAAATGGCCTTCGTTGAGATATAGCTTGTTTAAGCGGAGTTATTTATTGGGTGTTGCTGTCTGTGCTTGCTGTGTCTTCAGGTGAGAAGTTTATGGCTGAATTAAAGCATGGCTTAAAATTCCCCAGCAGCAATCATGGAGAACCTAAGTATCTCTCCCTGCTGCTTGGCTCCTTGCCTCAGCCTAATCAGGTGCTACTGCCCTCTGTGACTCAGATGTTTCATCTCACTTCTGATTTTGAACTGTCCGGTACTCGGCCTGGATTGTAGGAGGTCCTTGGTCTGTATTACTGTGATCATTCAGTAGGTACATTGATTTTTAAATCTTCACTTGCTTCTTCTGTCTTTCCTATAATCATGTGTGGCCTTCTGAATCTTTAGCATGCATTTTGAGCAAGCATAGGGAAGCTGTATTTCTAGGCCATAATCTAGGATACCTGCCCCCTTACTCATGAACAGCATTATATAGTGTTTGCACAAATTGTTAGACATGATGAAGTGGAAGAAGAACACCAACATAGCTGTGCTTAGATTCTTCTTGAAGCTATGTGGGATTTTTGCTGTTGAGCTTCTATTACCCTGAAGTTTTTACCATGAAGGATCTGTTGCCCCTTGGGCCTTTGTTCAGGGCATTAGAACATTGAGTTCCAGAGGAGAAACAATCTTACCCTGGTTATATCTCATCAAAATTTATTTCTGAAGTTGTATTTTTCTTTCTAAGGCCAGAGAACTTTGTAATTTTCCTTCTGTGACTAGAGCTGTGTCTCCATCAAGTTCTTTCTCTTCTGTAAGATAAAATTCTCTGCTCAGATTTCCAAGCTTTCCTCTTGATAAGTGAGTCAGGCTTGGGAATTTATAAGGTATTTTGTCTCTAAATAGAGCCTGGACATTCAGGACTCTTATCCTGCTATAGACTCAAGAAAATTTATATATTTTTAGGTTTAAAGCTAAGCAATGATTTCTTTACTCTAGGCAGCCTCTGACTTCCCTCAGAAATGAAAGGCCATTAAATGAGAAGCCAGAGGCAACATGACTTATGGAGATAGAAGAATCATTGTTTTAAACATCTCAAAATAGAAGGCTTTTTACAAGAGCAAAGACCATATTTCATTTCTGAGTGCCTCGTGCATAGCTCAGTAACTGCCATAACTGCCACACAGTAGATACTCAATAAATGTGTGGTAGATGAAAGGATAGTCTCATTTGCTTTTATTCAGATTACACTGAATAGGATACCCTAGTCTAAGGGAAATGAACTGGAGGATGAACAGGAATGAATGAAACACGTTTATACTGGACCTGTTTCTTGTGTCCCCCACATTCACTCAGTCCTGCCTAATTCATGGATCTAGGCTGTTGTCACCTCACTCCTCACACAATGATTCTCTATGTGTGGTGTCTGGATAAGCAGCATCAGCATCTCCTGAGAGCTTGCAACATCCCCCATGCCAGAACTATGGAATCAAAAACTCTGAAGTGGGGCCCATAATTTGTTTTGACAAGCCTTGTAAGTGAGATTGAGGGATAAAATTTGAGACCCACTTTTCCAATACCTCTATCTAGTTCAGCTTTCCCAGGAATGAGAATAAGAATTTATTCTCCTCTGTAGCCCACCTGGAAGGAGCCTTAGCTTCTCCCATACCCAGACTCTACTGGGCCAGATACTCAGTTTCTTAGAAAGTCCAGATAACACCCCCCCCCCCCAGTGCCCAGGGTGTTAATGCCTTGTACAGATATGTTGCAGTCATGGTGAGAGTCTATGCATGAACTCAAGTCAATGAGCTTTGTTTTCTTGTGTTTGTAGTTGAGATGAATTTAAGGCAGTATGAGACTCACATCAAAATTGAACCTCTCAAGGGGGTGGGATTATGGACATTGGGGAGGGTGTGTGCTTTGGTGAGTGCTGTGAAGTGTGTAAACCTGGTGATTCACAGACCTGTACCCCTGGGGATAAAAATATATGTTTATAAAAAATAAAAAAATTTAAAAAAAATTGAACTTCTCTAAAACAGCACTCTGTAATGTGGACTATTTATCTGGCTTCCTAATCCTGATGACCAGAGTCTTACTGCTTTTAAGTCAATAAAATTATGAAATGCACTGTTAATATCTTGAGTCAAGACTTTCTAGAGAGACATTAAGAGGACTTTGAGTAACTAAAATTTAGGGGGAAATGTATAGGATGTAGAGTTCATCTAGCAGTTCAAGTAAGCATGATTATAAATTATATACGACATACTTCCCCAACATATAGTATTGTTCTGAAGTTAAATCTCCAGTACATTTTCAAGAAAGAATTGGTGGAAACCTTAGGGAACTATCTCTGGTCTGCTCCTATTTTTCTCCTTCTGGCTGTTAGTCATTCAGTGAGTCTCTAAGTCCCATCTGTTCCAAGTCCCAGGATGTCTGTGTTTGAATGGTTGCCTTCATCTTGACTGCAGAGACCTTTCAGTTCTTTGTCCGTCATGTTCAAAGTTTTTGGGTGTGTGTGTGTGTGTGTGTGTGTTTTTAACATACAATGTATTATTTCAAAGTTTATGTTGATAACATAGCAGCCTCATTAAGTGTGTGCATTGCTTTCTCCTCTGATTAATATCTACTGTAAATTTCAATTTAGTTCTGGAACTTGGGAACATTTGCTTTTGTAATGGCTGTTCCATTCCTCTGAGGTCTTCTATCTCTTGAGGGTTTTATCACAGTTTGCTCTCTTTGTTCTGAATGCTTGCATCCCTGAAATCTGTCCCTCTCCATTGAATAACAGTGGTTTTTCTTGGATGGAAAAAACTCTTTCCAATCAGATACACCTACAAAAAGTCTTGTCTTTGACCTTCCTTCCAACATAGATAACATTTTCTGATAATTGTTATATATTACTGTGAAATATTTTCCATGCCTTAGCCATATAAACTATTTTTAACTTGAATGTTTGCTTATGTAAAATTATTAGAGGAATAATATCATTAGTAACAGAGGAAGGTATCTACTGAAAACATACCTGGTTGCGGGCCTTCAAAAGGGGATAAAAATGAAGTTAGTAAAAAAAATAATAATAATTAAATGAAGATACACACACACACACACACATGAAGTTAGTAGGTTTGGGTAGCAAACCAGAGTCAAGGTGTGCCTGCCAAAAAGATCAAGGTCCAGGTTAAGACTGAATGGCACAGATGTAATGGACTTTGGGAGCATGTTTTATCAACCCATTTGGTAAAACTGTGATTCATAGGAATTGAGACCAAGATAGTGGAAGGTCAGTTGATTTGGTGGAAGATGTAGGCATTTAATCAAGGTTACTGAGACTGAGTTGGTGCTTGCAGAGCCCAGGAGGGTAAGAAGTTAAGGACAGCCAAGAAGATAGCAGTTGGGTAGAGGAGGTGACATTGCAGAGTCCAAAGTGAGATATAAGAATTATTTCATGTTGCCATAAAACATGTTAAAACCCTTTGTTACCAAATAAAGCACTCCCAAGCTTCAGAAAATCACTTGTTAAAAATTCGTAGTGTGCAACACAAAGATTCTCATAATGTATTTGTATAATCAGGCTTAGAAGTCTCATCTTTATCTAGTAGCCCACATCATTTTCCCACACTTTCAGAAACATCTTCTGACTGACGTTCAAATTCCTGACCATAAAAAAATGAGTGTCCTCCAAGATTTTTCAAAGCTCTTCAAGCATTTGTTGTTGTTTGAAGTAATTCTTAATGACATTGAGATTGAAACTTTTCTTTTTTAGAATGCTGCATTTGATATCATTACTGTAGAGCATTTGAACATAAAAAACAGCTACTTGTTTACATTTCTGTCCTCTTCTACAAGACAATGAGCAATGTCACTTGCCTCTGATTTCCCAATCCTTGGCACAGTGCTTAGTATAGAACAAGCCCTCAAAAATTAGTTCTATTTTGGGGCACCTGGGTGGCTCAGTGGGTTAAGCCTCTGCCTTCAGTCCAGGTCATGATCTCAGGGTCCTGGGATTGAGCCCTACATTGTGCTCTCTGCTTAGGAGGGAGTCTGCTACACGTCTCCTCTCTCTCTGCCTGCCTCTCTGCCTACTTGTGATCTCTGTCTGTCAAATAAATAAATAAAATCTTAAAAAAAATTAAATGGTTTGGTTCTATTTTATCTATAAATGTAACCAAGTGAAAGTTACTCCCATCTCTTTAGGAGAACAGATATTGCTAACTAATGTTAAAAGATCAGTTATCAGGGCGCCTGGGTGGCTCAGTGGTTAAGCCGCTGCCTTCGGCTCAGGTCATGATCTCAGGGTCCTGGGATCGAGTCCCACATCGGGCTCTCTGCTCAGCGGGGAGCCTGCTTCCCTCTCTCTCTCTCTGCCTGCCTCTCGGTCTGCTTGTGATCTCTCTCTGTCAAATAAATAAATAAAATCTTTAAAAAAAAAAAAAAAAGATCAGTTATCGTTATCCTCCCCCACAGAATCAGCAAATGATACTGTATTGTTACCATTGCTCTCCTTTCTTGTGAAGTCTGGCTTTGATATCAAGGTCATCTTAGCTTAATAATTTGGGGAAGTGTTCACACTTCTATTCAAAATTTTGCTTTGAATTGGAATATGTGTTCGTGTATGTATGTTTATACATACACATATACATATTTAAATGTTTGATAAAATTCACTAGTAAAGTCATCTGAGCTTTGATTTTTGTTTGTGGGAAGATTTTTCATTACCAATTTCTTTAATATATAGGCGAATTCAGATATTCTATTTCTTCTTGGGTCAGCTCTAGTCATTTGCGTTTTTCTAGAAATTTCTCTTTTTCATCTAAACTGTCCAGTGTATTGATATAAAGCTTTTCACAGTGTTCCCTTATGATCCTTTTAATTCTGTGTTCTGTAGTGATAGACCCTTTTGTTTTTTTATTCCTAATTTTGGTAATTTGTGTCTTCTCTTTCTTGGTCAGTTAAGGTAAAATGTTATTTTGCTTTTCAAAGAACTTAATTTGGGTTTCAGTGATTTGTTTTGTTTTCTGTTTTCTACATTAGTGATTTCTGTTCTGATCTTTAGTTTGTTCTGCTCATCTTGACTTTGATATTTTTTCTCTTTCTTTAGTTTCTTAGGTCTAAGTTATTGACTACAGAGCTTCCTTTCTAATATAAATGTTTAAATTTACAAAGTTTCATCTAAATACACAACTATATCACATAAATACTAATGTTTCTCTCCAGATTTTTTAATATTTAGTTTGATGTTTTAAAAATTTCCTTGTGATTTCTTCTTTGATCGGTTAGTAATTTACAAATGTAGATTTTAAGCATTTCCCAAATTTCTTTTGTTGTTTGCCATTTTATTCCACCATAGTCAGAATATTCTTTGTGTAATTTAAATCCTCTTAAAAATGTGATTTGTTTTATGGCCTAGCCTATGGTCTACCCTGGAGAATATTCAATGTATGTTTTAAAATAATTTGCAATATGTATTCTGCTGGTGGTGTAAGGTTATATGCAAAGCAATTAGGTCAGGTTGATTGGGGTGTTATTTAAATCTTCTATAACCTTAGGGTTTGTCTGTCTAGTTGATCCAGCAGGTGTTTTCATTGAATAGTAACTCACAGAAATAGAAATTGGACTTCTTCTAAGATTCTGTGATTATGCAGGATATAAACTGATAGAAAAGGAAAGATATTTTTATTACTAATTTGTTGAAAGTTATCTGTATCTCGCATAGAATTGTAAGTGGGATAAGAATTGTTTTTAGGGGCGCCTGGGTGTCTCAATGCATTAAAGCCTCTGCCTTTGGCTCAGGTCATGATCCCAGGGTCCTGAGATCGAGCCCAGCATCAGGCTCTCTGCTCGGTGGGGAGCCTGCTTCCCCCTCACTCTTTGTCTGTCTCACTGCTTTCTTGTGATCTCGCTCTGTCAAATAAATAAATAAAATATTTTTTAAAAAATGGTTTTTAAATGAGTAATTTAAAACTGGCTTTTGTTAGTAGGGGTAATGCTTTTAGCATTAGTAGCAAAATTATGCTTTTTGGCTTTCTAAGAAATAGAAATATCAGTATGTATATATTGCAGGCACATGGTATGAGCTACATTAGCTTGGCTGGACTATTCTAATCAAATACTAATCCAGGTATTGCTGGGAAGGTATTTTGTCAATGTGGTTATCATCTATAATAAGTTCACTTTAAAGAAGATTCCCTTTGATATTGTGGGTGGGCCTCATGCAATCCAGTTGAAGGCTTTCAGGGCAAAAACAGATTTCCCACAGAAGAAGCAGTGTTACTTCAAGATGGCAGCACAAATTCTTGCCTGTGTTTCCAGACTGTCAGCCTGCCTTATAGATTTCAAGCTTACTAGCCTGTATAATTGTGATCCAATTTCTTTTAAATAAAAGTCTCTATGTGTATAATCAATGTAAGTATATAATATTTATGTAATACCAGTACATAAATACAGACACACATGTATTTTTATATACTCTCCTATTCCATTTCTCTGGAGAAGCATGACTGACTCCTTCCTAGTTTCCTGGTACCATTGTGTTCCACTCTACTTCTTTGAAAAATACAAATTTATTGAGGGTATAATTTAATGGTATCAAATGCACACATCTTAAGTGTACAGTTTGATAAATTTTGACAAATTATACAGTCATGTAATTATACATCAATCAAATACAGGCACTTTAATCTTAAATGTGTCAGACAATGAAAATAAAACCTGTCATATGAAAATTTCTGGGATGCTATAAGACAACATTACAGTGTAGTATAATAGCACAAAGGTGTGTGGACACAGTATTGCTACTTCCCCCATTAACTGATAATAGTTTCTTGGTCCAATTCCTTGAATCTGGGCCATTCTTGGGTCATACTTTGACTAACAGAAGTGAGGAAAATGATATTATGAGTTTTGAAGTTTCTTGTAATTTTTGTTCTCATACTATCGAACTCCTCAGACTACCCTGTTCTGAAGAAGCCTCATCTAGCCTACCAAGTGATAAGAGGCCACAAAGAAAAAAGGGAAGCAACCTACCTGATAGGCAGAGGAACTACCAGATATGTGGATGACACCATGTTGGTGGACCTTTAGCCTAGCCAGTCCTCCAGCTTAGGGGTTAGCAAGCTTTTCCTACAAATGACCTGATAGTAAATATTTTAGGCTTAGTAAGAACTGTACAGAACACTACCGTGCATATTAAATGTCCTTCCTAGATGCTCCTATAGACCCTGCTCATGTCTTCCTCCTATGTAATAGATGATGGATAACTTTGTGTATTTCCTAGTAGACCATGGGCTCCATAGGGCCAGTGATCACATTTCCTGAGTTTATAATTGCCTTTGAGTGTCTAACATACTTGTTGTCATATAAGAGACAAATAATAAATGTGAATGAATGAAAAAGCGAAGGATACAGTAGGGGGAATCTATTCACATTCTTGTTTCATGAGATATTTAGACAGAATTTTTAAAAAAACATGGATACTTAACTTGGGCTCTTGTTAGGTTATAAGTTTACAAACCATAACATTTTCTGCCTTTAAGAATGTTAAAGAAGATAAGCCTAGAAATAGATATTACTACTAGTAATGGAACAACAGGCAACTGTTGAAATTGGTGTATTGAAAAGACTTTGAATTTGAAATGACACAAATAGAAAATGGCTTTATTTTCCTCCAAAAAAAGGTGGGGGGAGGTCTTCAAGCACCCTATGTAGGATTATACTTCCTCATCCCTGGGTGATTTTTTTTTTTAAAGGTAGATTCTGTAGGTATTAAAAAGCTGAAGCCATTCAGAATGGAGTGCAATATAGATTTTAAGTGCTAAATGAGGGATTCTGATTACATTTTGTACTAAATGTTAAGATTTCTAAAGTTCGATTCAATATAAATTTACTGGGCAATCAACTAGACTGTGACTCTACAAAGGTTTATAAGAAAAACTGTAATCTGTGGTTAGAGAGAAAGTGAAGAGTGCTACAGTATGTGTCTGTACACGTTGCCATGACAGCAGAGAGGAGAGGTCACCTATCTGGACTGGTGTGTGTTTGGAAAAGATGCCTGATCTGAGTCTTGAAAGTTATTAAGCAGAGAAGGTATGAGGAGGCATTCCTAGTATAAAAACACAGCCCAAATGATTAAAAATGAAAAAGCAGCTTCATGTACTGCTGCATTAGTTTTTGGTTATTTGGGAAAGTGTTTTGCAATTTGGTGGTTGGTAGAGATCCTGGAGTTAATGTAATTTTCCAATGCAGTTCACGCATTCTAACTCTAAAATCCCTAGCACATTACTCCATTCAATGTTGTCTGTTATTTCTCTACATGTAGCTAATGTTACTGACATTCCAAAAAGGAAAGAGAACCAAAAAAAAAAAAAAAAAAAAAAAAAAAAGAGAGAGAGAACCTCTAGTCCCAGAACATACTGCTAAGGACTGAGCCTTCTGTTTTTGGTTTCCCCATGATGCACAGAACTTTCCTTGGGAGCAAATTAAGTATTTAATACATAAAAGCTTATTGTAAGATGCATCCTAAAAGCAGTTCAAAATGAAAAACCATCATTTCAGTGACTACAGGGAAATCCAGCCTTGCTCTCCCCCACCCCTCCAGAGTTACTGATTCTAGAGGATATCTGAATACATAAGCAACATAAGGTAGTCAGGAACCCTTATAGCTTGTATACCATGAAGGAAAGCCATGGGCATTTTGTAAGGGTGGCTATATAATGATTGGCTTTTAGTGGAAATTGCTCATCAATCCAATCCTTAATCGGGGTAACAGATGAAGGCAGGTAAATGCTGATGGTATAAGACACAACTAGCCAATTATAAAAAGAATCTCATTTTACATACACTGGAATTCTGGGAAGTACCTTAGAATTATGGAGATTTTAGAGCTAAAATGGTCTTTACTTTAAAGTACTTCAATTCCTTTTTTATTGCTGTTGAGAAAACTGTAGCTCAGAACATTTTCTTCTTTCCTAAAGTTGTCCCAGGAGTGGTTCACTTCATTAATCTTACTGGTCAGCAGGCAGTCTGTCCAACTTGATCAAGCAGATAGACCTAGCCCATCACACAGATTTATTTCTAAGCCAGTGCTTTCATACAGGTAGAAAAGTCGATTGTGCTCTGTTAAGATAGCAGAGAAGGGAAAGAATAAATTTTGAAGATCTCACATTACCTGTTCCTGGAATATTTGCCTATAAAATACATATGTTCTATGCAATAGTTTTAATTGGTTTAACTCATACTATGCTTCCTAGTAAGAGGATCTAAGTATTTTGAGAATGATACTAGCATTTTAAAAGATTAAGAAATAATCATTATTGATAGTAACATAAGCAGATCTTAATCAGTATATTGATAGAAACATGAACAGGTCTCAGTATAAATCTATTTTCCTTTTTGTTCTCTCATAAACTCATATCTCAAACTCAAGAAAAATATGATACTACTCTGTATTCTTGAATATGATACCCTGAGCATAAGGAAATTTATTTTTTTGCCAGTGAGAGATTAAAGGAGAGTTTTAAGACAACTATATATATTCAATGAATACTTGAATGCCCAGCATATGTCAAACACTGTCTGATGTGCATGATATCCAACAGTAAACAAAACATGCATGCATCTCAGGTCTCATTAAAATACGAACTTTAAGTGATAGAGATGGAATCATAACATTAGTGTACTGTTTAAGTCATTTGGTCACTGTGCATATTTAATAGTATATACCTTATAACAAGAATTTTGAATAGTCTCTTTTTCCAATCTCATATTTCAAAAACAATTTTGTTCAGACTTATATGCAATTTTTAATGTAATTCTTTTAAAAAATCATGATTCACTTAGCATTTTTCAGAATAAGAATACAGTTTTCACTTTTATCGAAATTGAAATAAAGATGCGATGTTTCAAGAATCCATATGTGGGCACCTGGGTGGCTCAGTGGGTTAAAGCCTCTGTTTTCAGCTCGGGTCGTGATCCCAGGGTTCTGGGATTGAGCCCTATATCAGGCTCTCTGCTCAGCAGGGAGCCTGCTTCCTCCTCTATCTCTGCCTGCCTCTCTGCCTACTTGTGATCTCTGTCTGTCAAATAAATAATTAAATCTTAAAAAAAAAAAAAGAATCTGTATGTATAACAGTAACATTGTTTTCTCTTTTTTTTCCTGTGGGTAGATATAAATGGTTTCCACAAAGTAAACACTTATTATATTGCCATTTAAAGTAATTGGTGAAGGGCATCTTCACAATTACATTCAATGATGCAATAGTGATGTCATATCCCTACAAATATTTACTAAATTCATGTTAAATTTTTAGATCATGTTTTACTGATTGTGTCAGATGACCCCTACTAACATTAAAATTATTGTTGATTGGTGTTACTTTATGGTAAAATATCTTCCCCGAATAGTTTTATTCTTTAAAAATAAATGAGAGAGGTTCCTGGGTGGCTTAGTCATTAAAGCATCTACCTTTGGCTCAGGTCGTGCTCTTGGTATCCCAGGATCAAGCCTTGAATCAGGCTCCCCTGCTCAGCAGGGAGTCTGCTTCTCCCTCTGACCCTCCCCCATCTTGTGTTCTCTCTTGTTCACTCTCTCTAAATAAAATCTTTGAAATAAATAAATGAGAAAGCTTGCCCAAGTACTACTACTAATCATAAAGACTTAAAGATAATTCCTTGGCCAAGTGGTATTCTTTTTTTAAGACTATGTTTATTTATAGAGAGAGAGAAAGACACTTTGAGTGGGGGGGGTGGGGAGAGGGGTAAGGAGAAGGGGCTCCCCACTGAGCAGGAAGCCTGATACAGAGCTCAATCCTGGGACTCCAGGATCATGACTTACACAGAAGGCAGAAACACCCATAGTTAGGATTGTACCTTCCCTGTGAGTGATCTATTTCTCCCACACTCTTCCTTTGGAACTCTTTTTACAAAGATTTAAAAAGGTAATGCCTTGGCTTCCGTGTCTTTATGTAATTCCTTTTCTTCCCCCATAGAGTACTCTAGGGCTATTTTCATTAGTTAATGGTGGATGATACTGTTAGAGGCCAATCATTGCTCACAGTCAGAAAGCAAGAGGGGTTTATACCTCACTAGGTTTCCTTGTGCATTTGGCAGAGAAATGATCTGAGTCAACAATCCCTATGCAACAAAATGAGAATCTGGCTTATGTACAGTTGCTGGAGGGATTGTTTTCAGTATCAGGTCTGTATGGGGTTGTTCCATCAACACATGTTTCTGGGGCATCTACTGGAAAAGATTGAAAGAATTTCTGAGCACTTAATCACTGTGCTTTGAGCCTGGGTTTGCTCCCTTTCATCCTCCTCAAAGCTGACAGGAGCTCTTTCCATCATTTTTAAAAGGATGTTAAAGCCATGTAAAGTAAGTGTCCATCACAGTGATGGGTTGTCCCAGGAATCTGCTCCAAAGCCAAAGTATACATGGCATTCTATTTTTTTCTTTTTTACAAACCGTCAATATGCTATTTTATCTATCATAGTATGAATGTGATAGAATTAGTCTTCAAACTGTTCTTTTTGACAGGTGACTTTGCCTGCTTAGCACGTGGCTGTTGGAAAAACCCCATGATTAACACTGTTAAAAATCAAACATCATTATATGCTTATGATTTGGATCACTCTAAAGATTGATTTGGGAAAGGAATAGGGACATTGTTTTGAAAAATGTATGCTTCTGTTTTATCCTTATATATAGATGAGCCATAAACAACCATTACCCAAAAATATAGTTATGTTGCTGAGATATTATGACATCTTGCCCTGCTGCATAAACATTCTGCATGTATTTCCTTCCATAAATATATGTATCTTCATGTGCAAAAATACAGTTTTACACATCATAGAACTATTAATGATCCATTTTTAGAATTATGCAGATTTAGGTGTATAATATAGAATAAAATCACTTTTATTTCTTCAAGCCATAGAACTGGTAAATTGTTTTATAATTTGTTCTTGTTAGAACAGCTTCTTTTGAACTGATAGCTTATTTTCAAGGCTTCTTGTGAAAGTGAGATTATAAGTCCAAATGGTTCACACAAATTAGATTTGTTTATCTTGCATATTTTGAATTTTGGTAGAAATAAAAACATACTATCTCCTAGTCTTTTGTTCCAGAGTTACAAATAATGCCACAGTTTAATAGACTAGTGCGAAGTAACCGCAGTCCTCACACATTACATGACAGTATGTCTCATGTCAATCGGCTAAAAAGAGGACTAACTTTTAAAAGATTTTTGGATTACGTGGTACATATTAAAAATTACACTTTTAAAGATTTTTTTTAAAAGATTTTATTTATTTGACAGAGATCACAAGTAGGCAGAGAGGCAGACAGAGAGAGAGGAAGGGAAGCAGACTCCCTGCTGAGCAGGAGCCTGATGTAGGGTCCCATCCCAGGACCCTGAGATCATGACCTGAGCCACAGGCAGAGGCTTTAACCCACTGAGCCACCCAGGCACCCTTAAAAATTACACTTTTAGAGGGATGATGTCAACAGATAAAGATTACCCAGAGGAGAAATGTATGTTAAGTAAACACACTGAAATTATATTCATACAACAGCAATTCCCTCAGAGCTCCTAAAAGACTCTCTAATTAGCCTTAAGGAGAAACTTGGGGCTTATTTTCTAAAATCCAAATGGGGCTGTGACTACCAGGCTTACACATAACCTTTGCCAGCACCCTGACTGCTTGGGGATAAGGTTTGGTTCCTGTGGCTTTGACGGTTGGGCCCCAGTACATTCTCTCATGTAGTAAAGATGTATCTGATAGACCTGGGTTCAAATCTTGTATCCTTCCCTGACACTACAATCAGAAATAATTTCTCTTTCTTCTTAATTCCCACAATAAAAGCACTGGAGGTTCTGTTGCAATGATAAAGCATCTTATCTTGAATTAAGGTATTCTGGTTTATATCTTATTTCTGCTACTCGACTGCATATGCTTTGAAGGGCCAAGGGCGTACCCTTTATATTGTTGTGACTCCCAATACCATCCAATTAGAGAATTTCACAGGGTAAAAATAAAGATGCCTTTGACAATTCAACAACAACAAAAAAAACCCCAACAAAACCCAGGGTCTCCTGGGTGGCTAAGTTGGTTAAGCGTCTGATTGTTGATTTCAGCTTGGGTCATGATCTCAGGGTATGAGATTGTATCCTGAGTTGGGCTCTGCACTAGGTATGGAGCCTGCTTGAAGATTCTCTTTCTCTCCCTCTCCCTCTGCCTTTCCAACCCATTCCCTCTCTAAACAAACAAACAAAAAAACAAAAACAAAACCAAAAAACAAAACCCAAACTGCAAAACCCAAAAATTATAAAGCTATTTAGACTATAGAAGTTAAGTTACTAGAATCTTATCAGGTTGAGAAATGCTAATCAGGTCTTACTCAATTCTTCCATGATGGCCGAGATGTATGGATCAGTAACACAATAGTTCAAGACTGTCCTTCCTCCCGTTTGTTTTTGTTTTTGTTTTAATATCAGTGCTTATACTTTGACTCCAGAGTGTTTAAGCAAGCTTAAACTTGATGCTTTGGGTATAAACAATTAGACCATGACTTCCCAGTTATGCTCCTGGTAACAATCTGCTAGGGCCTTGCTGCTCAAAGTGTGGTCCTTTTATTAGTAGCTTCAGTGTCCCCTGGGAGTTTGCTAGACACACAGACTTTCAGATGCAACTCAGATCTACGGAGTCAGAATCTGCATTTTAACAAGTTCCCCAAGTGATTAGTTTTATATTAAAGTTTGAGAAATGCTGAGCTAGGACATTTGTTCAAAATACTGATTCACAGGCCCTCTGCCATAGATCCCTCTAATGCACAAGAGGTTTGTGCAAATCCTTATTTTTTAGCACCAGTGACTTTTTTAAAATCATATATCAGATTTTTAAAAGTAGCAAAGTAGCCCAGTCAGGGACAGAATGTTTAAAAATGATAACAAGTTTACTTTTCCTTACACAGTTCCAGATGTTCTGTAGGTGGAAGGGAAGAAAAATGGAACAAATATCTATTATGAAACTCTTGGGCCCCCACTGATAATCTACAGTAGGTGTGTTCCTTATTTTTGTGGAGTAAACCTGGGCTTTTTCTTTTTCTTCTTCTTTTTTTTAACCTTTAGTTCTTTTGGATGGAAATATTGTAACACTGAATTTTTATCCTTCCTTACTCTGGCAACATAATCATTTTTTGAGGATGATGTTTTCAGTTTGATGTGTATATTTGCATAAAGGTGTTATAAAACAGCATCCCGGGACATCTCGGGTAGGTACTGATGGCTGCACATGTGGGGGCTGATCCACACAGATGGCTAGAAAGTGTATATGTATAGGGGTGTGTGGGTTTGTGTGTATAATTTTATATTCACAAATATTAAATATATGCATGTATATTCACAAAAATTCACATGTACACTTTAACATTTGTGTGTATAAATTTGTGTCAACACCAAACATTTTATTAAAGTGTTTTATCCAAAGTATTTGGATACTTTATCCAAAGTATTTATTCCTTGAAGGAAGGAATGAATTTAAAGCTACCTTTTTTCTTTCAGATTTTGAAGTTAATTTAAAGCTCTAATGAGACATTTACTGAGTCAGACCTATTGTAAAAATAACGAAGGACAGATCTGAATCAAATCTGTGATGAGTTTTCTTCTAGCACTTGCCACAGAGAGAACAATATGTTTCAAAGCAATTCAGCAGCATCAAGGTGAATAGGGAGTTGTGGTGAATCAAGGCCCTTCGTGGGAAGGATATTCAGAACTGAAGAGCAGTTAGCACAGAGAATATACTAGAAGGTTTGTTCGTGTAAAAATAATGACCTGACAGACTATATGCTGAGAATCAATCTCTTTAAGCTCCACAACAAAGGCTTTTTGGAAATCATGCCAAATGGTGACTACAAACAAAACTTTCTCCCTCACCACCTCCGTGAAAATTTTGTGTCCTCCACTCCCATGGTTGTCATGTTGCCAGGGGTGGCGTCTGTGTGCGGTTAGGAGTGTTCTATTTGGATTTATGGTTCTGAATACTGATGACGGAGGGCTTTGGGGGAAGAATGCCTCAAACATTCCTATTTCCTATAAAATGTTTCCTTTTCTATCCACATGCAGCATTACTTGTCTGTGTCATGCATCCTCGACTTATTCATAAACATGCTTTCAGTATTAGGTAACTGTCTTTTATGTATAAATCTCAATACTCTTTTGAGTGAGGATCGTATGGTTTAAATCCCGAACACTACTTATGAAGTATTCAGTGCTCAGTACACTTTGTCTAGATAATTTGAGTACAGATACACCATTTGGAAGGTTAAAATTCATTCCACAACTATTTTTTCAGTATCACCATATAATGTAAGCTGACTTTTATTAAGGTAATAAAAGTCAGGGATGGGATATAAGGTAAATGTGATCCCTTCTCTTAAACGGCTTAATTTTAATGTTGGGATGGGCACAGAAGTAAAGCAGAGATAATTATTCTGATAGAAGGAGAGGACGTAAGGCCAACTAAGCTAGAACTGGGACTGAGGGAAGGTTTTCAAAGGAAGTGTTCCTTGCAGTAGTCTCAGGACAATAGGGCTTAGAATAGAAGGTGGTGGGGATGGAGTCCTAGGCCCCGGGAGGACCACCATGTACAGGTCTCCTGCATTAGAGAGAACATGGTAAGTTTAAAGGCCCCCAGATTGGATGTGCTGGAGTGTGTTCTTGAGTAAGAACGTCTAGCATTTGTAGTGCTCTTCAACTGTTGCTAAGCACTTTCTCATGCATTATCCCGCTTATTACTCACAACAACCACAGCTGACATAAATAAGATCAATAAAGATGAAGTAAGTTCCTGGCTCAGAATTACAACTGAACCTCAACCTTCTCATGCTGAGTTCACATTCCATAATGTTAATGTATGCCTTCTAATATATTGTCATTCACTGTCTATAAACTTTGAGATCATCCTCAGAGTTTGGGGAAATCTAGTTGTCTATCAGCCTATTTTATATGTGAAAACAGCTCTTTCTCAGCAAAAAATATATACATATATGTATATATTTATATTATAAAAATATATATTTTAAATTATAAAATATATAATGCCCTCTATATTATAAAATATATAATTCCTTTATATTATAAAAATATATACTTTATAATATAAAAATGCAGATCATAAAAATGTAATACATTTTATATTATAAAACAGGAATTTATATTATAAGATATAATATTTATGTTCTAAAAATATATAAAATATGTTTTGTATTATAAAAATATATATATAAGAAAGATTCTAGGGCCTTTAAGACATTCAAACCTCAGGGGAAACTCCTGGATAGGTTAATTAACTCAAAATTGACAGTAATTAAAATATGATAAAAAAGGATGCTTTATTGGGCCATAAATTTCACAAAGTACAGATTTAATGGATGTCAAGAAAGAGCAGTGTTAGCAATTATTTAAGGAGGGACTCTACCCTAATTATAATTTTAAAGAACTCTCAGTTATAGAGTTTTATTCAGCAAATGATATTGAACTATCTCTTCAGTATTTTTAAATCAGATTGGCATTTAATCTATAAACAAGATAAACCTAAATTTTTAAAATAATTTTTTTGTTTGTGAGTATGCTTTTTTTTTAATTTATTTTTTTCAGTGTTCCAAGATTCATTGTTTATGCACCACACCCAGTGCTCCATGCAATATGTGCCCTCCTTAATACCCACCACCAGGCTCACCCAACCTCACACACCCCACCCTCCAAAAACCTCAGTTTGTTTCTCAGAGTCCACATCTCTTATATCTTCCCTCCGATTTCCCCCAACTCACTTCTCCTCTCCATCTTCCAGTGTCCTCTGTGTTATTCCTTGTGCTCCACAAGTAAGTGAAACCATATGATAATTGACTCTCTCTGCTTGACTTATTTCACTCAGCATAATCTCTTCCAGTCCCATCCATGTTGATACAGAAGTTGGGTATTCATCCTTTCTGATGGATGCATAATACTCCATTGTTTATATGGACCATAACTTCTTTATTCATTTGTCTGTTGAAGGACATCTTGGTTCTATACACAGTTTTTTGACTGTGGTCATTAATGCTATGAACATTGGGGTACAGATGGTCCTTTTCTCTATGTCTGTATCTTTGGGGTAAATACCCAGTAGTGCAATTGCAGGGTCATAGGAAAGCTCTATTTTTAATTTCTTAAGAAATCTCCACACTATTTTCCAAAATGACTGCACCAACTTGCATTCCCACCAACAGTATAAGAGGGTTCCTCTTTCTCCACATCCTCTCCAACACTTGTTGTTTACTGTCTTGTTAATTTTGGCCATTCTAACTTGTGTAAGGTGGTATCTCAATGTGGTTTTGATTTGGATTTCCCTGATGGCTAATGATGAGGAACATTTTTTTCATGTGTCTGTTAGCCATTTGTATGCCTTCTTTGAAGAAGTGTCTGTTCGTGTCTGCTGCCCATTTTTTGATGTGACTATCTTAAACCTAAATTTCAAATGGAAAAGTTAAATCCTCATGCTTAGAAAAATAATAGCATAAGGCAATGAACCTTATTGGAAAATAAACAGTTTTCAAAATCTTTCTACTTACTTGTAACAAAGAAATTATGTCCTTTGAGGCTTGGTTTCTATGTCTGTAACAAAGTCTTTTTTGTAAGGCTGTTGCAAAGATTAAGTAAAAAATAACCATTTTATATATTCATTTTATATTTATAGAAAATCTGGTTACTGAATAATAATTTTTGAAATCAATTCTTCCTGATCTTCCCTGTTTCTCCTTAAATACTAAAGAAAAATAAGGCTATTACCATGAAGGAATTCTGGGAAATGTAAATTTATTTCAACATATATAGAACATGGCCTTGGAAATGGAATATAGTGAGAAATGATTAGGTGAATGAATTCATCATTAATAGAAGGGCAGACTAAATATGTAGAACTTCAAGTACTCATTTGGAAAGAATGATGTGGATACAAGGAGATTTGCCACCTATTTTGATAAAAATCACTAAAAACTTGGAAATAAAACAAAAGGAGGATGGCATATGTTCTCATGTCATACCTGAGCATTGTTCAACAAATCTGTCCAAAGACTATTTAATTTTCTAGGATAATGTAACTTTGTTTTACCATTGATTATGGCTGGCCAACACTGTGAAGTTACATGTTACCTGGTAGATTTTTGTCTCCCAGAAAAGCAAAAGACTTCTTCTGGCGCAGATGCAAATGAATGGGTAACTGTAGTAGTTACAGTTTTATTATCCTGGAGAGCACTAACCTGTTCTTTCTTGAGCTGAGCCAAACTGTTTTAGCAGATTTTCTCTGAGAGGTTGTATAACTCTGTTTCTCAAATGCTGTTTGAACCAGCTTTACCATCCTGCTGGGTCCCTCCCTTGTGAAATAAGTAAATCTTTGACATATATATGTTCTATTTTTGTAAAATGGCTCTTACTTTTTTGAAAATTAAGCTTGAAAGTTTTAAAGAAAATAAATTTGTTGGTTTCCAAAGAGAATGTAGGAAAGAGAAAAGAACCTATTTAAATGCTCCATTATTAAACACTCTTTCCTTTGTGAACAGGGTGAGTAAAGACATGAAGCATTATTTTATTTGCAAAATTTCTTTGGCCTCATATACTTAAAGCAGCAGGATGAAATAACATTTTCTATAGAAAGAGAACTAACAAATTACGTAGCTACTTTGATATAGTAGTACAGATCAGGTAAGTGGAGCTATATGAATCATTTGAAATAGCATAGATCTTCTAGTTATTATATGTGAAGGGATGCACTCTGGAGATTTAGATTTTGCTTTTATTTGTCCATTTGTTTTTCTTGGCTCTCTGGAAAGGGGCCAGAAAGTTACTATCTGAAAGGAGAAGGGGATTCTGGATGGTAGAAAATCTTGGAAGTATTTAGAATGCCTACTCTTAGAAAGAGTTCAAGCTGGGAAGTCGAATTTTGGGAAGGGACAGTTACCTGGTATGTGGATATATAAAATTTGAAGGGAGAGAAGCTCAGGAGGAGATTGGGAGATGGAAGGTATATGTTGTCTCAGTGTCTGGGTTTATGACTTTGTGATTTCTTAACGCACTCTGACCAAGAATTCTGAGGCTGGGACTGGGATGGTACTTGGAAGACCCTTCAGCGTGATGTTGAATGGACCTGTGTGAACAGTGTTGTGTCAGAGCCCGTGGGTCTAACAGGAATTTAGGAATCAAAGCTCCACTGGTTCCTACCTCTTTTTCAGACCAAACACTACTGTGGATGGTGCGCCCCCTTGTGGTTGCCCTGGGAAATGCATACTAATACCTCTAATGCCCTTGATGGAGCATCTGGGTTCAAGAACTCATTCTCTGGTCAGGCTTAGTACAGTAAGAACCCAAGAGATGATATTGGTAATAATGAGAAGGTTAGAAAAATGTCCTTGTTGAATTCATTCTGTAAGAGATCAGAACACTGGGAGTGAATGGAAACTTTTAAGATAACATAAGAATTGGTTCAAAAGATAAATGAATGGTAAAGAAACAAATCAAAAGTATGCCTGTGTGTCTGGATTTAGATTTCCAGGTAAAATGATACCTGGAAAAGGCTAGCCCCCTGATTTAGAGATATGTTTCATATGTATGAAAGTAGTTTATTAGCATTAATTAGCATTAAAGGAGAGACAGGGTCTTTACATCTAACTTTAAAATCACATGAAAATGATAAAGCCTGTATTAGTTTCCTGTTACTACAAATTACCACCAGTTTGATGGCTTAAAAAATGCAAATTTATTTAATACCTTACAATGCTTGAGATTGGAAATCCAAAGTAGGTCTCACTAAGCTAGAATCAAGATTTTGGCAGAGCTGAATTCCTTTTAGAGGCTCTAGGGAAAAATATGTTTCCTTGTGGCCCACTTGAATAATCCGGGATTATCTCACTATATTAAGTTCAGCTCATGTACACTCTTAGTTCATCTGCACCCTCAATTCTCCTTGACCAGGTAGCAGAATATTTAAGAGCATATTTATAGATTCTCAGGATTAAAATATGAGCATCTTGGAATGGGGAGTATTATTCTTCCTGCCATAGGTCACAAAGACAGAAAAGCAAGATGAAGTAAGAGAAATATGAAGTAAGTCCCATGGATCATAGGATATAAAAACTTTTAATTTTCTTGCTCCATTGAATGTCTTATTAGTGTATCATAAATATTTATAAAACATAAATGTAAAACATTTACACTGATGGGAATTTTCAAGCCAGGTTCATTATGATTTGATGTCATTTATAAGTTAATTTTGGACCAATACTTAAGTAGCTTTTTTCAAGATAACAATTGTTTAGTTATCCTTTTAGTGATTATAGAATAATACCTTCTCATCATAAAAAAGACAAAAAGATGAGAGAAATATGTAAAGAAGCAAATGTTTAAAAAAAAAAAGTGTAACGTATTCATGGTTTTGTCATACGGAGAAAACTCCAAGTGCATTTTGAAATATCCTTCAGGTATTTTGCTAAGTCTAAAAGCATATAGCAGTATGTTGGTTTAGATAATTGGGGTTATCTTTTGTCAGTGATGATAGAGATCTACATCATGGTGTTTAATTGCTTTTCAGAATCCTTTTTATGATGTATCATTATTTAAATGATCTCTTATTGTTGGACATTTCACATAACTCTCATTTTCCTTTTTTTAAAAAAATACTGCAATTAAATATAAAAAATACTGTTGACATTTTTGTACCTACTTATTTCATACAGTTTCTGTTGATTTCCTTAGGGCAAATTCTAGAAGTAGATTGAATGGTAACAGATATCCATTTAAATTAGTTCTTGAGGGGCACTTGGGTGGCTCAGTGGGTTAAAACCTCTGCCTTTGGCTCAGGTGATGAACCCAGAGTCCTGGGATGGAGCTCTCTGCTCAGCGGGGAGCCTGCTTCCCTCTTCTCCTTCTCTGCCTGCCTCTTTGCCTACCTGTGATTTCTGTTTGTCAAATAAATAAATAAATAATCTTTAAAAATAAAATGAAATAGTTCTTGATTCTCAAGGACATGAAGAAAACAACTAATAGTCTTGGAGAATAGAGATCTTACAACTGGATAATTTTAAGTAAACTATATTGAAGAATAGTAAGAATGACTTCTATATAAAAAGTTAGAATGCTTATTATTTGTATGATTGCATTACATTCTAGTACAAATTGATTTTATTAATTGTTTAAAGCTCCCTTTCATTATTTCTTTGGGATTTTATGGATCCTAACACTAACAGTGAGATCCTTAGATAGGAAGTAAAAATGAACCACAAAAGGTCATTCCATCTATTCTGAATAGGAGGAGATGGGCATGTAGCTAGGGACCAGGTACATGCCTCAGGTCATTTAGGTTACCTCTGTGGCCCTTGCTTATCTAAGGGTAGGGCTGAAAAATGATTGAGTTCCATATGGCTCTGACATTCTATCAATATTTAGTGCTCAGCACTGTATAAAATGACATTTTGATGTTGAATTTACTGGTTTACTTTATTTATGTATCTTCTTTACTTCCAAAAAGGTTTGTAGCAACTTATAATGAAAACTTGAATATAAGAAGGCCAAGAATAGCTATATAATAAAAGTCATGTTACTCAAACTCTGTGCATCAATTTTATTGGTAGAAGCAGAATCTGGACAACTGTACTACATAGCTGTCAAGCAGATGGTATAAAATAGTGTATATAAAATTTCCTGCACTGCTTGTGGTCTATAGTTCCCATCCCTATTTTCTCAAATAAAAGAGAAAAAACAGGGAAATATTATAATAAAACTCTGGTTGAAGAACATTGCACCCTAACAGGCCCCAGCTTCTTAGCATCTAGAGAAAAGCGGTGAAATGTGGGGGTAGATGAAGCTGATGCTGGCTGGAAGCAAAATTGAAAAAGGGACAGATTTCTCTCTGTCCATGAATTCTGAGTAGATCTCATCTCAAGAGTCTTTATAAATGGCCTTAACCTATTGCATATCTATAATAAGAATCACATAAAAATGTTCTTCTAAGTAAAAGGTTAATTGTAGATTTTAAAAGTCAAAATTAGGGATGCCTAGGGTGGCTCCATCAGTTAAACATCTGCCTTTGGCTCAGGTCATGATCCCGAAGTCCTGGGATCAAGCAGGTCCCTGATTAGTGGGGAGCCTGCTTCTCCCTCTAGCTGCTGCTCCCCCTCTTTATGCTCCGTTTCTCTAACAAATAAAATCTTCAAAAAAATAAAATTCAAAATTAGATTGGAAAATTATTAGAAGTATATTTATCTAATATTTTGAAACAACCTATAACCAGTAAGTCCTGGCAAATTTCTTAGACATCTGACATTAATTTAAAACATTTAAAGGTAAATTATTACAAGTAAAGAACTTTAAGTACACCAATCTCTGACCTACTAATTGAGCTTTTAAAGATCTAAAGTTAAACCAAATATAAAACCCAAAGAGCTTAAGACATCAAATTTTTACTGCAGCATCAATTTTAGTAGGTAAATAGTCGAAATGGTGTAAGCAAACCAAAAGTTTAATAAAAGGTAATGGATATTGAGGGTGCTGGGTGGTTCGGTTGATTAAGTGTCTGCCTTCAGCTCAGGTTGTGTGATTCCATGGTCCTGGGATCAAGTCTGCATCAGGCTCCTTGCTCAGCAGTGAGCCTGCTTCCCCTTCTGCCTGTTCCCCCTGCTTGTGTACTAACTCTTTCTCTGAAAAATAAAATAAATAAAATCTTTAAAAAAAAAAAACAAAGGCAATGGATAAGTGCTGATATACATGCTAGGCAAAAAAATTTTTTTAAATATTAATTATGGTAAAATATAGTAACAAAATTGGCCACCTTAACCATTTTTTTTAAAGATTCTATTTATTTATTTGACAGAGAGAGATCATAAGTAGGCAGAGAGAGAGAGTGGGAAACAGGCACCTTGCTGGGCAGAGAGCCCCAATGTGGGGCTCAATCCCAGGACCCTGAGATCATGATCTGAGCCGAAGACAGAAGCTTCACCCACTGAGCCACCCAGGTGCCCCACCTTAACCATTTTTAAGTGTACTGTTAAATAATGTTAGCGACACTCACATTTTTGCTCACCCAATCCCCAGAAGTCTTGTCTTTTGGCAAAACTGAACCTGTACCTATTAAACAATTCCCCATCTCTTCTTCACCCCCCATTTCTGGCTAACCACCATGCTACTCTCTAGCTTCATGAATTTGACTAGTCTAGGTACCTTACATAGATGGAATCATAGCATATTTGTTTTAATTTTTGTTTTTTGTTTTTTCAGGGTTTGGGTTTTGTTCATTTGTTTGTTTTGTTTTGTTTGGTGTCTGGCATATTTCACTTAACGTAATGTCCTCAAGGTTTATCTACCTTGTAGCATATGTCAGCTTTTTTTTCTTTGTATTATTTATTTATTTATTTTAAGATTTTATTTATTTGCCAGAGAGAGGGAGCAATCACAAGCAGGGAGAATGGCAGGCAGAGGCAGAGGGAGAAACAGTTTCCTCACTGAGCAAAAAGCCCCATGTGGGACTTGATCCCAGGACGCTGAAATCATGACGTGAGCTGAAGGCAGACGCTTAACCACTGAGCCACCCAGGGGTCCCAGATTTTTTTTTTTCCTTTTTAAGTCTAAATATTATTCTATTGCATGTATACACTACATTTTATTGATCCAGTCATCCACTGATGGGTACTTGGGTTACTTCTACTTTTTGGCTTTAGAGAATAATGTTGATAAAAACATGGGTACACAAATATCTCTTCAAGACTCTGCTTTCAATTATTTTGGGCATGTACTCAGAAATGGAGTTCCAGAAATACACGGTAATTCCTTTTTAATTTTTTTTAAAATATTTGATTTATTTATTTGACAGAGAGAGATCATAAGTAGGTAGAGAGGCAGGCAGAGAGGGGGAAGCAGGCTCCCCGCCAAGCACAGAGCCTGGTATGGGACTCGATCCCAGGACCCCGAGATCATGACCTGAGCCTAATATCGTGGCCTAACCCACTGAGCCACTCAGGTGCCCTCCTTTTTAATTTTTAAAGAAACTGTAACATTATTTGCCATAGTAGCTCCATTTTACATTCCCACCCACAGTGCACGAGGGTACTAGTTTCTCCACATTCTCACCAACAATAATTATTCACCCCCCCCTTTTTTTTTAAATAGCCATCCTACTTTGGGTGACAAGCTACCTCATTGTGATTACAGTTTGCATTTCCCTCATAATTAGTGATGTTGAGCATCTTTTCATGTTCTTAATGACTACTTGTATTATCTTCTTTGGATTATTCTCTGTTTAAGTCCTTTGCCCATTTTTTTTTTATTTTATTTTTTTTTAATGTAATTTTTTATTTTTTATAAACATGTATTTTTATCCCTTTGCCCATTTTTTTAATTGGGTGTTTTTGTTGTGGGTGTTCTTACTTAGTGATTTACAGATATATGATTTGCACATATTTTTTGCAAATACTTTTTTTCTCCCATTTTGTAGGTTGCTTTTCACTCTTATGTCTTTTAATGCATAGAAGTTTTAAACTTTGATGTAGTCTAGTTTATCTACTTTTATGTGTGTTGTCACCTGACATAATTTATATATACATTACAGTGATGGTTATGAAAAATATATAACACATGATTATAATCATATTACCTAAAAAAACAAGACAAAAATTGTATGGAAGAAATCTCTAACAAAACATAAGTGCCACTTAATAGTTTCAGTGACACAGTTATATACTCAATCCTTATTTCTGATAGACACAGTGTAACATACACCCTATTTAAGTTCTACAAGCCCATTTCATACCATATAAATGTTAATTGATCATAAAATGACAAAAATATTTTAAAGAATGTATTAACAATATGCTACCAAGTATTTAAATTATAAGGCACATTACTTTTATAATTCTAGTACTTCTGTTTGCCCAAGTCATTTGTAGTTCCTAAAATACTAGAATGTTTTTATTAGAGATGACTCTTTTCCTGCTTTCTTTGTAGTAGACAAGCATTGTTTGTTATGTTGAAAAACTACTGCATTCAAATTTCACTGCATAAACTTAGTCTGCACCAATTTATTTGCTTAGTGCTTATGGTGGTTATAAAGGTGATTAAGTTATAGCATATCTTGATGGAGCTTCTTTTGGGGAAAAATATTATGCAGGGGAGGTACATAAACAAATGAGGTAATGCCAGAGAATAAAAGTTTCTATGAATGAAATAAAACAGAAATTGTGACCAAGGCAAAGGAAGAGCTATGCTCTTGAACAGTAACATTGTTTATTTTACATGCATTTATAATTAGGAAAACCCTAGAATGTTTTACCTTAGATATAGTTTTTAAACCTAGTTCTTTTATATCCCCACCAATTCTGGGCTTTTACATTTCAGTAACAACTTCAATGCTAAGCTTTTTTAATCCAGTGATCCAATCTTTGAAAGAAACTTTGAATTCTAGGATACATGGGGTGTTTGTCATGATTGCACTGATAATTGCTAATATGATATGCAAAGTCCTTAAAATCCTGACCAAGTTCAGGGTAGTTTCTTCCAAATTCCTTTATGATGGACCTCTGAGCTGTCATGCTGGGCCCACCAATTCTCCTGTTCAGGAAACACACGAAAACTTGGGAGTGTCAGGATCCCCAACCTGTTTGAATTGTCTGTTTAGAGGTATATTAATTCACATCATCAGATTTTAGAAATCCAGAGTCAAGCTGTCTAATTCTATGAATCATCACAATAGCTGTCTTATTAGTGCTTGTCTTGACCTGGCACTCTTCGCTCCTTCAAGTTTTTTTCCTTGGAGGAGGTGCTCACTGTGGAATGGAACAATTTAATCTCACTGGGAGGTGGGTTTCTTTTTCCTTGATTCATGTTAATTTAAATCACCAGGGATTAATTTTACAGACAAAAGATTTTGCTGACTTGTTTTAAATTTGAAATTTTAAGGATCATGCATTGTGTTAGTCACTGGAAACATAGTTAAGTACAAAAGAAATTTAAAAATGGAAGAAAATCCACAAAAGTAAAAGTGGAATTATGAAAAAGTGTCTTCACTGTATATACATGACTGTAAATGAGCTTTCTGTGTCCCAGTATGAAATATGTACTTCAATGGCAATCTTTCAGCAATGGTAAATGTGAGATATGGTTACTAACTGAAATTTAAGTTAAAAAAAATTATAAATGTTCAAAAATCAAGCTGTCCTAACATAGATCCTTGGCTTAAAAAAAATTGCACATGTAACAGAACATAATCTCAGATTCCCAAGAGAAAGAGTGATATTTTTGGGCACCTGGGTGGCTCAGATGGTTAGGTGTGTCTGCCTTTGGCTCAGGTCATGATCTCCAGGTTGTGGGATCAAGTCTCATGTTGGGCTCCCAGCTCCGTTCAGAGTCTGCTTCTCCCTCTCCTTCTGCCTCTCCCCTAGCTTGTGCTCTGCCTCTCTGTCTCTCTCTCAAATGAATAAATAAAATGTTTTTTAAATCTCTGTACCATAACACAATATTTATTAAAGAAAGTGATATCTCTTAGTTCTTTGCCCTGCATTCCCCCTATAATATGCCTTCTTAAAGAAAATACAAACTCACTAAAAAGTAAATGCAGTATAGTAGCAAGTATACATGGTGCATAATTCGGATGAAATACCCTGAACTATATGGAAGTAGATTGAAAACATATTAGTAGGAAAACTAGGAACAGGGAGGGGCATGATTCTCTTAGGTCTTTTTCAATTTTAATGTAAATAATTTATGTCTTACTCCCATTGAAAGGAGAAAATAAAATATCAAGTCTTTGTTGTAAAACAAAGCTAAATTTAAAAAAAAAACCTAAACTATTAGAATTTTAGAATTGATAGAAACCATAGAACTCATGTCCCATTTTTTCATGTCCTAGATGGGAACTTAGAGGTTCAGCCATGAAGTGATTTACCCACACTCACACACAGCCAGCTTGACTTCTAACCTGGAGTTCTTCCACTGCCTATCTGTGGGTGGGTAGGGGACTAGGGACTGTGGGCTCATTTTCCAGCTGTAGGAGAAAGTTCAGCTTGGGCAGGAAGGGCTCCCCTCTTCCATGTTTCAACCCTTTATGGGGGAGAGCAGAGTGGGGGATGGCTGTATCTGTGAAATGACTGTTGTCTTTTTACTGCCTCTGTAGAAGCAAGCTATTTCCATTTGTGCCTGATGTCCTTCATTTTAACATTAAATGAATGATACTTGGAACTCTTGTGTATCTTGGTTTTATATTCTGCTTCCATTAGTATATGCAAGTTATAATCATTCCCAAAGCATCTGAAGCTCTCCTTTCTATCACAAGCACAAAGCCTAAGAGGTACATTAAATCTGTTTTGTTTTGTTTTGTTTCTTCCTTCTTGTTCCTTTATGAGCAACTCATTGCACTCCAGGTCACTTGTCAGTAATGTTTATTTAGCTGAGTTTGTCTTTCTGAGCTGAGACCAAAAAAATCGTTGATTGAAAAGTCAATGCTCATGAGTTCAACACTCTGCAATCAGCAGGATGATAAAAGGTGCTGAAGCATTTTCCCCAGGTTTAGATTGCCCTGTATCATGCCTGGATGCATGATTCTTAGCATTTGTACTTTAAATATTGTTGGGCCTAAAAGGCCACATAAACATTACCTGAACCCTGATTGCCACTGAATTGGAGGCAAAACAGCATGTCTAAAGATTTTAGAGTCAGCCTTGACATTTTTGTGGTTTGGGAGATTTGTGGAAGGTTTATGAGTATCAATAAAATGTGAAGTCTCACTGAGAATCTCCCTGAATGAATGAATGCACATATGTGTAGTCAGGCATGTGTGCAGCCTTGCACATTCCACGGTAGCAAAATGACTGACCACAACAGTCTTTGAGAAGATAGAAGGTGAAACATAGGTATCTTGTAAGTCATAATGAAAACCTGGGTGAGGATGTAACTTATTTTCTCACTTTTTCTGACCTTTTAGTTGCAAGTTGTTTGGTTGAGATTGTTGGCCTGGGCACAGACTTGTTTCCTTAGGCTGTGGTGCAGTAAAACTCATTTAGTCATCACCAGCACCACCAGGATCACCACTGACACCCTGACAACAAATCACTGTGCAATCTGCAAAATTGCAATAGTCCAGTGACCTGTTCCCACTAAACCATACATATATATATATATATATATATATATATATATATATATACACACACACACACACACACAGTTATCTAACAAGCAGTAGTTTTGAACACCTACTTACAGGTCTTCTGCATATACATTGCTTATTATGACAATTATGGTCCCAGCTTTCCTGGACCTCAGGATCTAAATTAATAAAATTTTAAGTATTAAGAACTCTGAATTAGTGTCATCCAGAAAATGGCACCAAGGAGAAGGCATTTGAGTCTGCCCATCTTAAGCAGTCATCATGTCAAAATCTGGAGAAGGTCTTTCCAGACAGATGAAAGAACAAGGGAAAAGCCTCTAAAATAGGAATAATCTTGAAGTGTTTGAGAAACATAATGGCAGCCAGCGTAGCAGAACTTTTGGAAGCAAGGGAGTGGGTGGAATAATATGAAGTTGGAGAGGGCTGGGGTGGTGTGGGGCTATGGAGAGTGTTGCAGGGGATTCCTGTTGGGACACCATTGGGCAGGGAGGTTAAGTAGGGGGAATGAGATTGGATTTGTGTGTTAGAACTGCAAGGAATAGATTATTATTTTTCTTGGGCATGGATTGACTATAAAAGGGATGAGAATGAGTGTTCCATGAGGGCGGGATTTGTATGAGTTTTATTCACTACTATATCCCCACCCCAGAATGATACTGAGAATATAATAGGTGCTCTAAAATATGTTGAAAATACAGATAGGGTCTGTGTGTGTGCGTACCCTCTACAATTATAGGAAAAATTATATTCCTGTAATTGTTAATCATTTTTGCTCTAGAGTTCCTCCATTTACATATTTTCCCTTTAGAAAAATAGCTTTATTAGAAGTTCAACTTGTCTTCACAAGAAAATTGATAATGTGTTTGTTCATCTGTGCATTTTACAACTACAAACTGGACATCCCTGAAATTTCATATAAGAGCCCATGCATTTTATATTCTTCAATCTGCTATATATTATATTTTATACCTTTCTTTTTGTAGCACAAAACTGTGCACCAAGTGATTTTTCCTTTACAAGAGCTCGATTTTCTTTTCTTCTTCCGGTTAATTTAATTCCTTTGCTACTAAAAGCATCCTTATCTGTTCCTTACACATTCACCTCTATCTTATTAGCTCATTTTCTCTTTTATTGTTTTACTGGATTTTGTATCAAGGTATTTAAATTGTGCATCTTCACTTTGTCTCACCTCTGAAGGTATATTTTAGATTTCTGGAGAGAGCTATTTCCTCCTTTATATGACTAACAAAGATGCTTACTACTTGTATAGCAAGTTGTTAGCTTGCCTGGGGATATGACTACACATCTAATGATGAAACTTAAACATTTATAGGTATGTTACTTCTAAACACATGCCTTACTGTCTTTCCTGCAAGTATTTCAGCAGTTTGAATCATGCATTCTTTTCTAGTACTTAATAAACCTATATGCTTGTATTTACTGTTAGGCCATTAATGAGTCTCAACAAATTTCAAAAAGTAGTCTTATGTAAATGATATTCTCTGATTGACATTAATATAGTAAATATTCATAGCTATAATTGACATAAACAGAAACTCTTCGAGGTCCTCTATAGTTTATAAACACATAAAAAGGTCATGAGATTAAAATGTTAGAGAACCAGTGATGTATTTAAACTTTTCCTCCCTTTCCTCCCTTACTCATTCCCACATAAAAAATTCATCATGGTTCGATAAGTTTCACAGTTTCATTTTACAAGACTAAACAAAGTGTATGTAAAATATATTCTATATTTTTATGTTGGTAAAACTATCTTAATATCAAATTCTGATAAAGATTGTAAAGGAAGACAACTCACAACTCACGAATATAGGTACCAACTGTTTCAATGAAACATAATAATTAAAATCTAACATTGTATAAAATAAACATCAAGTATAGTTGATTCCATAATTACAAGGATGATACACATGAAAAATTAATGTAATCTATTGATTAATGTATTAGGGAAATATATATCACTTAAGTAAAAAAGCATTTGGTATAATCCAAAAATATGCTTGTTTAAAACCTCTTACCAAAATAGCATTAGAAGGGAGTTTCTTTAATCTTGTACACAGTACATATATATCATCATCACAGTAGTTAAGTTTAGAAACAACCAATTGTATCAGAAATAATACAAGTGTGACTGATGTCACCTCCACTGTTCTTCAGTCTTGGTAATTATAGCCTATGTAATAAGAAAAAATATTTAAAGGAAAAGATAAAGTCATTATTTATAAATAAAAAGATCCACGAAATTTACTAGCTAAATTTATAAATTAATCTAAATTCTAAGTGCCTTTTTCATGACCCTTGACAAAATTATACCTTTAAAATTTAATGGAAAGTGGGTGGAAGTTCCAATAATAGTTGAGATAATTTTTATGGAGACAACCAGAAAACTCCTTCCATAATGAACACATTTTTGCTGTTGTTGTTATGGTTAAGATAAGTGATTAAAGTAGTGCAATATTGATGCCAAGATTGACAAGATCAACAGAACATATATAGAAACTCAAAACAATGACTTAGTAAAATGGCATTGGAAAGTGGCTGGCTGACATTTGAAAATAAAATTAGGGGGTGCCTGGGTGGCTCAGTTGTTGGGTGTCTGCCTTTAGCTTGGGTCATGATCCCGGGGTCCTCAGATTGAGGGTTCCCTGCAGTGGGTTCCCTGCTCAGTGGGAAACCTGCTTCTCCCTCTCCCTCTCCCCCAGTTTGTGTTCCCTCTCTTGTTGTCTCTCTCTGTCAAGTAAATAAATAAATACTTTTAAAAAATTGAAACATTAGGTGACTATAGCATCATACAAAAATATTATTGTGATAATTTTAAAGAAGACTCTCAAATTTTCAAAGACAACATAAGAAAACATTATTATGATTTGAAGGTAGAAAGGATTTGTTAAAGAAAACACAGGCATGATAATCCAATCAAGAAATGGGCAGAGGACATGGACAGACATTCCAGCAAAGAATGAGATACAACAATGAGATACTACCTCACACCAGTCAGAATGGCTAAAATTAACAAGTTAGGAAATGACAGATGCTGGCGAGGATGCGGAGAAAGGAGAACCTTCCTACACTGTTGGTGGGGATGCAGGATGGTACAGCCACTCTAGAAAACAGTATGGAGGTTCCTTAAAAAGTTGAAAATAGAGATACCCTATGACCCCATAATCATACTACTGGGTATTTACCCTAAAGATACAAATGTAGTGATCCGAAGGGGCACATGTACCTGAATGTTTATAGCAGCAATGTCCACAATAACCAAACTATGGAAAGAACCTAAATGTCTCTCAACAGATGAATGGATAATGAATGTACATATACACAATGGAATACTATGCAGCCATCAAAAGAAATGAAATCTTGCCATTATCAAAGACGTGGACAGAACTAGAGGGTATTATGCTGAGCAAAATAAGTCAATCAGGGAAAGTCAATTATCATATGATCTCCCATATGATCTCTCATATATCATATGAGGAATTTGAGAGGCAGGTTGGGGGGTTTGGGAGGTACGGAAGGAAAAAATGAAACAAGGTGGTATCAGGAGGAAGACAAACCATAAGAGCCTCTTAATCTCATGAAACAAACTGAGGGTTGCTGTGGGGAAGAGGGAATGGAGATGGTGGCTGGGTTTGGACATTGGGGAGGGTATGTGCTATGGTGATTGCTGTGAAATGTATAAACCTGGCGATTCACAGACCTGTACCCCTGGGGAAAATAATACATTATATGTTAATAAAAATAATAAAAAATAATTTAAAAAATAATAAAATAATTTAAAAATTTAAAAAAGAAAACACAAGCAGTACTTGGAAGAAAAGGTTGATAAATTTGACCAATTTAGTATTGAAAATACCATAAAGTTATATATTAATTTATAGACTAAATGGATTTGTGCAACATATTTATCAGAGGAGCTCAATATTAAGAATATATAAAGAATGTATATAATCCAATAACTAAATGATTAACAACTCAAAAGAAAAGTGGGCAAAAGTTAAAGCAGAGGAAAGGAACCCAAATGGTGTTTAGACATAAGAGAAATTCACCCTCAGTAGTCATCAGAAATGTCAACTAATGAAAACAGTGAGATAGTTTCCTGTTAAATTAATACTAAACCATTAAAATTCATCATTTTCTATAGTAGCAAGTAGCAAGTTTGGAGAGTTTTGTCTACTACTAGTTTTTTTTCCTCCTAAACTCATGTGGGGTTTAAATGAATAAGAACAAATGTAAAATGGCCTATGCATGGCTGATGGCTATGGGAGGCTGAACAATGGCAAGTGTCAGATGTCCATGGATATCCCTGGAGCTTGTGACTTGACTGACCACCTTATATGGTAACCAAATTAAAGATTAAAGATGGGGAAATTATTCTGGACTTTCCAAGTGGGTCCCATACAATGGCAAGCCTCCTTACAAAAGGGAGGCAGGAGGATGCAGGACAAAGAGAAAAGCTGCTGTGAGGATGGTAGCAGAGGCAGAAAAGGCAACGTGATGCAGAACCTTGAGGTAAGAAACGAGGGGCAACCTCTAGAAGCTGGTAAATGCAGGAACAGTTTTTTTTTTCTAGAGCCTCCAGAGGACTGCAGCTGAGCTGGTACTGATTTAAGTCCACTGAGACTGATTTTCAGAACTATATGATTATATATATTACTTGAAATCACTAATTTATGGTAACTGGTTACAGCAGCAGTGTGAAACTCATACCTGTATGGAGTATGGAATTTTGCTTCCACTATTTAGTGAAATGACATCAGAAAATCCTTGATCCATCAGAAGGTTCTGTCAGGTTCCTCTGACCCCAGCCTATCTATTTGCCTCTACCCAGGCAAATAGCTCCCCAGGGGAAGGGTCAGTTTACTGTATTACTTTGTTACTCCCCAGTGACTCCTTCCGTGAAGCCTGCTTACATGACACACATTCTTGGGCTGTCATGAGAATTGATAAAGATGTAAACTAGTCCTTGAGAGGTAAGAGACAAGCTCTCCTCATCTGTGGGCAGGAAATAACTGTCATTGAGAGTACAAATAGCACCAATGGTAGATAGGAAAGAAGACTTACCTAATTTATGCAACTTGATGTTATTTTTGTTAGGTCACTTCCAGGCTAACATTTGGAAAGTACCCTGAGATTCACAGCCACCTTAACCTGAGTTCCTCCAGCCTGGGCTTTTTAAGTCTAGCCAGTGCATCTCTTTGGGGGAAGGGAGAAGGCAGGTTTGGGTTCCAGCTCAGTCAGTGACAGGTTTCAGTCTGTCCTTGTGTAGCCGTTGATTTGTGAGGTGACCGAAAGTGCCAGACAGACTGAGAATGAATGGCCGCAATTTTCAGTGTTCTTGCTAGCAGACACTATGTTCCCGTAAGTCGCAGGAGCCAGACCAACTCGTTACAGCTGATGTACTTCTAATGTCTTATTTTTTTCTCTCTGTGTGTGTGGCTGCCTATATCTGTGGAAAGTGGTCCATTTGTGTTCAGATAGGGATATTCTCATGTAATCGAATTTGTTGGTCACCTAACAGGGACCAAAGAGATCACTGAAAAGAGAACGAACCCCCACAATGGACCACAGGTGGGACATGTGTTGAACAATAACTGCCAAAGAGAAAGAAAAAGGCACCATTAGAGTAAAAATACTGTGTTATTAACCAGGGTGTACCTTGTGTCTTTTCTAAGCATACTGGGCATGCTAGATTATTCTAGAATTTGTGAAAAAATCGACTTTAGTTGGATTTTGGGAGCCTGAGGTATGCCCGGTAAGACTATAGTCAGCTGTAAATAATGTCCATTTAAAATGTGGTACAAGAAACTGTGATTAAAATTCCAAGTGAAAATTTACAGTGTGAAAGACAGATTTATAATTTATTTTAATCCCCTGGTTTATTTTTAAGCGTAAGTGGTCAGTTGTTTTTCTCTTTTCATAAAGTTATCAGTGTCTGGGTGTTCAAAGGTAGAGTGTCTCTGGTAGGTGAAGGCTGTTATGGTCAGAAAAAGAAATGTTGTTTTGCTCTTCTCCATATTAGGTGCAAAAGTGCCCCAGCCCACCCACCAGGTAGGTGGTCTCAGTACTTTGTGCTCCAAATGACATCTTGAGCTCATGGTGAAACAAAGCGTTCTTGGCAGCCCATAGCTGTTGCATTCCTTTGTATTTTTCTTGGCCTGTATTTTCTTTCTTTCTTCCTTACAATCATCTTTGCTAGGTACGTAAGAAAACTGAGTCTTAAGTAAGCCGAGAGATTTTCCCAAGTTCACAAAGCAGGTAAATAGCAGAAGTAACTTCTTGAGCTATTTTTTGGAGCAGCTCATACTTTTTTTTAAAGATAAGTCCACAATTTAGTTACACAGTATTTCCAAGAAATGATTAGAAATTATTCATTTACTGATTTGCCTGAACTTGTCTGTCTGATGAGAATATTTAATAATTTTCCTTTAGATGTATTTGTCACATATTCACAATCTTAACTCACAAGAATTACAGTGACCTAAATATAATGATTGTTCAGTTCTTTGCATATGGCTTTTGATATTCTTTTGTGTATTTGTTATTGCCATTGTACTTTCTAAGCCACAAGAAGTTGTTAGCACTCAGTTTAGGCTCCTTATTACCATTGGGTTTTGCTAAACATCAGATAATAACCCAAAGATTAAAAACCTTACTTTAAAAATTCGAGCCTTTATTATGCATTTTCCAACACATACTTTAAAGTAGCAGTGGTACGTTCAAATGACAGGGCCTGCTTCGTGTGTTTTGCTTTCATTATTTTTCTCTGTGCTTATAATTACACCAAGCTCCAATATATTTTTAATAACTTTTAAAAACGTCATTGCAAAGGCACAAAAAATAGAATGGCAAAGATTTGTAGCATAATAGAATTAATTTCAGTGTCCTTTTCATATGGCTGATAACAGTTGCCAGGTTTAATCACAGCTATCCATCCCCAAGGAACTATTTGGTTTGCAACAATTTTAGATATGAAAGTTCTTTGACCTGAATTCTGGGCATCCTGGAGTGGGGAGAAATGAGGGTTATAAGTAAAAATGATATCATCATTTAAAATATTTAAAATAAAAAAAATGTGTATACTTTGAAGTCACTAAAAAGCATATTCATAAAAATTTTAAGGTGTGTGTGTGTGTGTGTGTTTGTGTGTGTGTGTGTTGGGAGGAAGAAACTTGTTTTGTTGCTCATTTTTCTCTGAACAGGTGTGAAGAACATGCTTTGCCAGCGGGAGCCTGGGTGATTCATTAATTTCTTCTCACTTCATGCAAGGGAGCTTTCTCTCACACCTGAGGTGCTTACACTCTGGCCCACTCTGACCTTATCTAAGGCCAGGGAATCCACCTTCAAAATAACAACAGAGGGCATGTGTGTAGTCTGCACCCCTTTTCTCCCCCCTGGGTTATGTGGTCTCCAACACTTTACCCATTTTAAGGGGCAAGACACGTTAAAAATAAAGAATTTGTATCCAGACAAAACTGCATTTGAGTCCCAGGTCTACCACTGGTAGTTTTGTTAAATTGTGGAAGTTGCTTTACTGCTGCGAGCATTAGTTGTTTCATCTGAAAAACGTAATTAGTGGTCTCTATCTTGCGGGACAGTTTGGGAATGTGAAATCATGACATACACAGTGTATGGGATGCAGAAATCTTTTGATATATGGAAGCTATTTGTATAGATATTACTGTCTTTGACTTTTCCACTAAATTCCAGTCAGTGGGGATTGTGGATGTCCCTTTACGCAATGTGGAACTAATAGGGTCCAACTTGCTTGGGAATATTGCTTCAAAAAGAAAAAAGTGATATGTCCAGAGTAGGGTCCACACAGGAAAACAAATTTGGCCTCTTCTTACCATATTGAGAGAATCAAAGATTTATCATTTAAATTGGAGTTTAATTTATGTAGAATAAATTGCACAAATCTTAGGTATATACCTTAGTAAATATTTACATATAAATGTATCTGTTTCATCAGTACGCAGATCAAAATAGAGAAAACATTTTCAGCACCCTGGAAAGATCCCCCTGGCCTTTTTGCAGTCCGTGACCTCCACTGTGCTCAGAGATAATCAGTAATCTGACTTTTATAACTACAGCTTAATTATGTCTGTTCTTAAACATCATATAAAGAGAATCATATAGTATGTCTTTTAGGTCTGGCTTCTTTTGCTCAGTATAATGTTTTTGAGATTAGTAGTTCATTACTTTCTCCTCTGAATAGATATTTGGGTTGTTTCCAGCTCTTGACTATTATGAAAAATATCTATCAATCTTTTATAAGTATTTTTGAGGACATAACCTCTCATTTCTTTTGACTGTATACATAGAATTGGAATTGGTAAGTCATAATGGAAACATATGCTTAAAATAGTTAGAAAATACCAAGTGTTTTCCAAAGCAATGTTCCAACTTTTACTCTCTATGGAAGTATATGCAAGTTCTAGGGCCCCACATTCTTACCAAAACTTGCATTGTCCGTCTACCTGATTTTACCCTTTTAAAAAATTTTGTGGTAGCTTTTTATTGAGTGTTTAATATGTATCTCTGTGAATACCCATCAAGTTGAATGTATTTTCATATGCTAGTCATTCAGATATCTTCTTTTCTCAATTGTCTATTGATAGAACCAAAGATACGGACCAGTTGCATTTTTGGGGAGTCCTTGTGTGTAGACGATAGATAAGTATTTTTCTTGGAAGTAATCAGTTTTTAAAAAATATTAAAACAATACAAATATACTTTAATTTTCTAGACCAAAGCTAATTGGTTGTAAAGACCTATGTCCTCCTTTAAGAAAAATACACAGTGGTCTCCTTCAGTTGGTTCCCAAAAGATACTGTAATAAGATGTTCCTACTGTTCACAGCCTGTTGGAACATAGACATCACTGGGGAATGCTTTATTGCTAGCCTCTGTTTTGTGCCTGGGGCTGGATGGCTGCTCGCACATAGAAGATATGATTAGGCATTTTCACAGAAGACAGCTCTGAAGGGAGCTGTCTGACAGCTTCCCTTGCGTCTGTTGCTCCACTGAGGTGTTCAGAGGCCCTCGGGGTGACATCCGGTGAAAAGGGTGGTTTAAGCAGAAAGTGTCTGGATGACTATTACTTGGTGGCTGTTATTGAAAATGCACTTCAGCAAGCAGAATGTCATAAGCAAAAATGAACACACGGCACATAGAATTATAGGATTTTAAAGTTAGAAGGGGCCCTAGAGATGATCTAGCCTAAACATCTCATTTTATGAATGAGGAAATCAAGACTTAGTATGATACTGGACTGTTTGGAGCTTGCAATGCTAGTCAATGTAGGAACTAGATTTTTTTTTTTTTTTTTTAGAGATTATATTTATTTATTTGAGAGAGAGAGCACAGCAGGGGGAGCAGCAGGCAGAGGGAGAAGGAGAGGGAGAAGCAGGCTACCCAGCAGGGGGCCCAATACAGGGCTTGATCCCAGGTATCCCTGGGATCATGACCTGAGCTGAAGGCTCAGGTGTCACCCAGGTGCCCCAGGAGCTCGATTTTTTATAGTCTTCATAAGAATTAGATTATCTGGAGTAAAATTAGATTGAATGTAAGGACTTGGGGGTAAACTTTTCTTTATTTAAGCGGTCTTACTAACTCTTACCACTGCTCTTTATTATACTCCTCTGAGCTCATTCTAGTGGGAATCTGCTGTGTTATTCTTCTGTTCCCCAGCACATGCATAAAGCCTTGCCTGGGGTCTGAGCCCCTTTTCCTAAGAAGGAAACTATGAAAAGCAGGCGGCAAGTAAGCAGCAACTTGAGTAAGTGGAATTGAAGAGTAAGTCACAGAATTATGCCTGAAGAAAAAGTTCAGGATCAAGCTGAAGAAGTTCCTCTCAAATTCTGTAAAAGTCAAGAGCCTTGATGTAAATTTCAATGTATTGGGCAAGTAATGGGAAATTCAACAAAATATTGCCCTTTATGATCTCAAATAACAGTAAGCCTGGAGGCAGGGACTTTCCAGGTTTGGTTAACTTAGTAGATCAATGGCACCAACAAGGACCCAGACATCTGCCATCACTCCATATGAAATCCTCAGCTGACTGGCTTGCCCTGTGGTAGACTGGGGAGATGTGCTACCCAGGTCTTTCTTCAAGAAAGCGCTTGCTGTGAGGTGACCTTCAGAACCTGTCTGCCATCATCTGTCCACTCCTTCAGTAACCTAGGCCTCAGCTAAAGAGAGCTGCCTCATTCTTTGGATATCTGAGTAAAGTGAGGGTGTAAGGAAGCAGCAATTTCAGCCTAAAGAAGGAAAACTTCTAGGGTATTATCGGTCTAGAGCTCTTCGTGTTGTTGGCTGGAGCTTTGCTGGGACTGCATCACAGTTCACTTCTGCCTTGCCCTAATCCTACTCCTTCCCACTTTCTCCCACAGGTGTTGACCCCTATCAAACACATTGTACTTTATTTATTTTTTTTGAAAGATTTTATTTATTTATTTGACAGAGGGAGATCACAAGTAGGCAGAGAGGCAGGCTGAGCAGAGAGCCCGATGTGGGACTCTATCCCAGGACCCTGAGATCATGACCTGAGCCGAAGGCAGCGGCTTAACCCACTGAGCCACCCAGGCGCCCCAAACACATTGTACTTTAATCTCTCTGCGTGTATGTGTGTGTGTGCATAAAGATTTTATATATTCTAAATTATTTTCTCAGGTTATATTCTCAGATGTAGAATTACTGGATTAAAGAGTATGCCATTTTAGAGGCTTTTTGATTTTACAGCTTACAATTGAGATACAATTGATATGCAAATGATGTAACTGAAATACAATTGATACACAAAAATTATAGATATTTATACATTTTGGTGAGTTTGGACAAATGCATATACTCGTGATATCATCATCACGATATATTCATCACTGTCAATAGATTCCTTGTGTCCCTTTGTAACATGAGATGTACTGTCTTAAATTTTTAAATGCATACCACCATTAACTACAGGCACTATGTTGTACAAGTCTCTAGAATTTATTCATCTCCTGTAACTGTAGCCTTAATACCATTGAACAGTAAGTCGCCATTTTCTCCTCTCCCTTTCCTCTAGAAACCAATATTTCATTATCTGCTTCTGCAGGTCTGACTGTTTTAGGTATCTCATAAAGGTGGACTCGTGCAGCATTTATCTATCTGTTACTGACTTATTTCACTTAACATCAGGTCTTCCAGGATCACTCATATTGTCACAAATAGTAGGATTTTCCCCTTTTTCAAGGTTAAGTAATATCCCAACCCCTCTCTTAATGTCTGCTTCTGCCATATCCAGTTCATGATAGCTTCTAATGCTGGGGCTCCTTCCTAGGATTGCTGTCCCAGCTCCAGGTGGCAGAAGTAGGTAGAAAGGTAGAAAAGAACATACCTCTCTTGAATCCCATTTAAAAAGTCTGGAAATCCATCCTGAAACACTCAGATTTTGTCTCGTTTTTATTGGCTGTCATTGTGTCACACGCCAATGCCAAGAGCAATCACTGAGGAAGGTGAATGAGACCATCATTATTGGTTTAGACCAGTCAAAACTTACCCCTTGGGACTTGGGTTGTGGCCCAGCTTCTCATTAAAACCAAGACTGTACTGAGGACAGCAAATAAAATTTCAGCTCTGAAGAAAAAAGACAGGGAGTAGGTGGGAGGGAGGAGGATAGGCAGTAAGACTTGCCTTGGTATCCAGTCAGAAGTGGCCAGGAATCTTATGGCCGAGAGGTATGTGTGAGGCTTATGAAAGGCAAAGGGAGAAGCAGTTTTATTGTATTGGAACATGTACATGGCATGGCTTAAAAGAAGGACACAAAATAATTTGGTCAAAGAATACTTGCTGAATCAGTGAGAACAGGTGTTTTTCTTTTTTTATTTATTGGTCCCTTTTGGGTAGTGGTCTTAAATCTGCCTTTCTAAATTGTGATTCCATCGCAAAACTACACATATGATACTTTAATGGACATGTGCATATTTTAATAAAATCACACCAAATTTGTAAGAAATAAGGTCTATCCCTGTAGACATTTTCCCCTTTCAGCCTGGCACTTATAAAATAAATTCTAAAAGTACATGAATCACAAAGTTATTTATTTCCAGGTTTCAGAATAGAAATTTACATGAGAAAATAAATATAGCTATAATAATTAAAAATGAATTACTGAGTTTTAATTTCTCTTGATAAAAATGTGATGTTTTTCATAGATAACATTAATAAAGACATGTATATCTATAAAACAGTAAGAAAAATTAACTTTCATAGTTAAAATATAATATATTGAATTTACAGATAATTTGAATTTACATTTTAACAAATTAACATGAATAATATTAATAATATTATTAATATTATTATTATTAATATCATCATTATTAATATCATATTATATCATCATAATATCATATCATAATAATATTATTATTAATATCATTAATTTTCCTGCTTTTGACTTGATATATAAAATCATTTCGTCTTTATAAAGATACCCTAACATTCTTCTTCCTGAAAAGCAATGTGAATATACACACACTAATCACCCTGCTTTCATCTGTTTCTGCCCTTCTTCCTTACAAGCTTTTTAACCCATGGATAAAATGAAAATCAGAAATATAAAGTCACAGCTAAGATGTGCAGTGATAATTTGCAAGCTACTGTGAGGTGTGCCCATGGAGTTCTGTCCCTAGAATGGATGAATGAGACAAACTGTGCAATTGTAGCTGGCAGCTGCTACAACTCTACCCTTTCTATACCAGTTCAAAAAGCATACTAAGATGCAAATGTGTGAGAGAGGTAATATTCCAAGACAAATCTTGAATCAGGACTGATGTGTATAAATACCAGCCTTCACAAAAGTTTTACGTTGACCACTGATTACAAAATATTAGTGACCTACCTCTCAATATTTAGTTAGGAGTTGAGAACTGAAGTCATACTTAGAACACAGAGTAGTTTATTTAACTCTAGGGTACCTCTTCTTTTAGTGTTTATTTTTTTCTTTTTTAAATTGAGATGAAATTCTCATAAGATAAAACGAATGATTTTCAAGTGCACAATTTAGTGGCATTAGTGCATTCAAGATGTGAAACTGCTGTCCCTAAGAGGTTCTGAATCATTTTCACCATCCTAGAGTTTTAGTATGATTCTGATCCCTTGTGCTGCTAAATTTTACATAAATCTTGTATTGGATAATGGAGGGACAGTATGTAGAGACCATTTAGGAATGATACTCTAGTAGAAAGTGGGTATATCCACCTTCTAGGAAAGTGGTGGATTTGGAAAAAGGCCACTCTATTATTTCATTTGTTTGGCAAATTGATAAACACTGATAAACACAGCCATTCAGTCATCGACTTTGGGTATTTAGACAACTAAAATGAAGGTTGCAGTGCACACATGCACACTCGCACATGCCATCAGACATGTCTACTGCTAAAATGTAGAAGTATTTGTTCTAATCATAAGACTAGCAAGTAGCAGGATAGACGGAAATTTTTGTAGTCCTAAAATAAAGATTATTTCATCTTGTTGTGCTATAGCACTTCAAAGATGGCTTTTCCATAGGTTAAGTTGTCAGTCATTGATCCAGAATGACTGCTCAGATATCTCCATGGCATCCACCATCTGTCAGTGGATCTGGCTTTTGAGATGTTAGGTTGATGGTTGTTGAAAGACAAGAAGAATCTGTTGTGACTAACTGTTAATCTCCTTTTCTTCTGGGACAGATTTTTCCCAGAAATGGGTGAGAGCTCTTATAAGTAAATTGCAGAAGCTCAGTGGAGGAAAACCTCTGTGCTCTGTGTTTTTCCACTTAGGTCGCATTCTTATTTATTTACAGTATGAATTTATTTGCAGCCCTGATCTCTTATAAGTTCCACTGCTATCCTTCTTGTGTTACAGTTGCTTGAAAATCTTTGTAGTAAACCAGAGAAATATTTGTGAAAAACTATTTGTGTATACTCTTTTGGAGAATGAAAGGAAAGTGTTAACTGGATGGGAATCTTTACATTTAACCCGAATGTTAGAACTGTCAGTGTATGAAAAATACTAAAGAAGAGGATGCTTTCAAAGATTTAAAACATACCAACAACAAAGGAAAAACTTTAAAAATTGAGGAAATAAAACTTTTAAAAATAAAACCCCAAACTTCTATAAAAGAAACAGAATAAGCAAAATGAAAAAAAAAATAGGATAAAAATCAAGGGTACATATAAAGGAAATTACACATGAATGTAGAAAACAAGCTATTCAATAGGTGACTGTCCTAAGAGGAATCTTAGTACTCAAATAAACCCAAGAAACTCAAGATCACTAGTAAAGGAATGTATGCAAGTCAAATCCCAAATCAAATAATTAACACCATTTCAAACTGACAAAGTTGAAAAAGACTCAAATACCAAATGTTGGAGGAGTAGGGAAATACTATGATACTCATATTATGATGTTATGGGTTGTAATATCAGTTGGTTATATTTAACCACCTCAGAGATTAATTTGACAATATCAAATATGATTGAATGTTTATATCCTCAGTTATTCTCCTGGCTATAATTCAGGGAAACCTAATATAGATCACCAGGAAACACAAAAGGATGTATATTCCAGAATTATGAGCAGCATCAATATTTTAGAGAGAATTTAAATGTCAACCATATGAGTGATAATAGCATTTTGCTTTTTAAAGTAGGAGAGATTAAATATTATGAAGAGCTTTGTGCTGAGATAAAGAAGATATTGAATACAACTAAAACTTATGTATAAGGAGAGCGATTATCAGGAAGGAATGAAAAGAAAGGGAAAAGGTGGTCCAAATTGTGAAATCAGGGCCATAAATATTAATTGCTTAAACTTTTCAATTAAAACACAGTGACCTCTGGCCACCTGGGTGACTCAGTCAGTTAGTGTGAAGTGTCTTAGTGAAGGCTCAGTGTCTGCCATCAGCTCAGATCATGATCCCAGGGTCCTGGGATCCCATCCGCAGCAGGTTCCCTGCTCAGCCAGAAGTTGGCTTCTTCCTCTCCTTTACCCCTCCCCGCTGCTTGTGTGCTCATGTATGGGCTTCTCTCTCTCTCTCTCTCTCTCTCAAATAAATAAAAGCTTTAAAAACAAATAGGGGTGCCTGGATGCTCAGTGGGTTAAAGCCTCTGCCTTTAGCTCAGGTCATGATCTCAGAGTCCTGGGATCAAGCCCCACATCGGGCTCTCTGCTCAGCAGGGAGCCTGTTTCTCCCCTCTCTGTCTCTGTCTGCCTCTCTGCCTACTTGCGATCTCTGTCTGTCAAATAAATAAAATCTTTAAAACGAACAAACAAAAAAACCCCGCGGTGACTACCAAACTGGATTTTAAAAAGTAGAGAAACAAAAATAGAACATTAAAAAGCCTTTTTTTTTTTTTTTTTTTTTTTGCTATTTGTATGAACCATGCTTTAAACATAAGACTATAGGACAGTAGAAAATTAATTTGAAGACCAGAGTGTTTCTGGAGGGTTAGTGTTGGCTGAATACCTTTCTGTATGCTTTTCCTGCTTTTCAGCAACTTAAATTTAAGGTATAAGTCTTAGAAACAGCATGTATTTGTGTTTGGGTGGTCACCAAGAGTAGACAGACATTCCAGACACAAAAGCATTTCATAACATCTCCATCATTGGAAAGTTTTTATGTATAGATGTAATAATGTATATAGCTTCAATATGCAAAGGAACATAATAAAATAGATTTAATGCATATCTCTCAGTAGCCAATAAAATAAGCACATATGGATAACAAGAATATATACCATTTGAGCAATACAATCAGCAATTAATATACAGGACATCATACCCAACAGCTGCAGAACACACATTCTTTTCAAGCACATATTTGAACATTTATAAGCATTGGCTGTGGGCTTAGCCCGAGAGCAAGTTGCAATGAGTTTCTTAAAATATTACAGCATAGGGATTCCCTGGGTGGTTCAGTGGGTTAGGCCTCTGCCTTCAGCTCAGGTCATGATCTCAGGGTCCTGGGATCGAGCCCCACATCGGGTTCTCTGCTCAGCGGGGAGCCTGCTTCCCCCTCCTCTCTCTGCCTGCCTCTCTGCCTACTTGTGATCTCTCTCTCTCTGTCAAATAAGTAAAGTCTTAAAAAATTATATCATACAAAACTATATTCTTTGATAATTGTGAATATGAAAATCAAAACCAAAATGACACTGGAAAATTTCCAAATAATCATTTCTAAATAACCCATAGGTCAAAGAAGACAAAGTGGATACTAGAACACATTTGAAATAAATAATAATGATATCCGGTATGAAATTATGTGAGATATAAACCATAAGTGTATATATTAGAAAAACCTGGTGAATACTAATGTTCTAAGATCCAGTTTAAAAATTTAGCAAAAGAATAACAATTGAAATCCAAAAAAGAAAGAAAAAAGCATTAACCAGAAATCAATGAAATGAAGAACACAATACAATTCACAAAACCCAAATTTACTTTTTTGCAAAAGACAAATAACTTGGAAAAACTTGGCAAGACTGATCAAGAAAGAAAGCATAAATATATGGTATTGTATAAATACATTAATATATTTTGGACAAATTCTTAGAAAAACACAACTCAATAAAACTGACACAAGAAGATATATGGGAAATCTGAATTGTTCTATAGCAATTAAAAATTATTAAAGACCATCCTACAAAGAAAAATCTAGACTTAGATCACTTCATTTGTGAATTTTTCCAAACATTTAAGGAATAATTACCACAACTCTTCCAGAGAATGAAAGATGATGAAACCACTTCCTAATTCATTTTTTTGAGGCCCCCAGAAGATGGTCATGAAATACTATTGAGAAAATTTCATGAAAGAAAAATTATAGTCTGTCTTTCTCATCTACATGGATGGAAAAATCCTAAACAAAAATATTAAGACTATAAATCTAGTGTGATATAAAAAGGCCAGTATATTATATATTTTGTTTATACCAGGAATATAGCAGTAGTTTATTTGAAAATGAATTGATATAATTCACATTTACAGTAAAAGACAAATTATATAATTTCAATAAATGTAGGAAAAGCATTTGATAAAATTCAACAGCCATTGATTGTTCAATAAAAATCTTAGGACCAGAAGGATACATTTTTTTTTTTTTTTTTTTTTTTTTTTTCTCTTCTTTTTTTTTTTTTTTTTTTTATTATTTTAATTTTTTATTTTTTATAAACATATATTTTTATCCCCAGGGATACAGGTCTGTGAATCACCAGGTTTACACACTTCACAGCACTCACCAAATCACATACCCTCCCCAATGTCCATAATCCCACCCCCTTCTCCCAAACCCCCTCCCCCCGGCAACCCTCAGTTTGTTTTGTGAGATTAAGAGTCACTTATGGTTTGTCTCCCTCCCAATCCCATCTTGTTTCATTTATTCTTCTTCTACCCACTTAAGCCTCCATGTTGCATCACCACTTCCTCATATCAGGGAGATCATATGATAGTTGTAGGATACATTTTTTTTTTAAGATTTTATTTATTTGACAGAGAGCTCACAAGTAGCCAGAGAGGCAGGCAGACAGAGAGGGGGAAGCAGGCTCCCTGCTGGCAGAGAGCCTGATGTATGCCTCGATCCCAGGACCCCAAGATCATGACCTGAGCTGAAGTCAGAGGCTTTAACCAGGTGCCCCTGAAGGATACATTCTTAATCTGATAAATGACATCTTTAAAATTTTAGAGCAGTTGCCATACTTAATAGTACAATTTTAAAGCTTTCTCCCCTGATATTTGGAGGAAGACAATGTTTGATATAATTCTTTTTATTGAATGCTGTACTTAGTATCCTATTAAGCATAATTTTCCATTAAAAATAAATAAAACTTGTGAGAACTAGAGAGGACAAAGTGATAATGTTATTTGTAGAAACATAATTGTGTATTTAGAGAGTCCAAAAGAATCTACAGCTTAAACATTATAATTATTAAGTAAATTAAGTAAGATTTCTGGATACAGTAGGAAAACTTTGAAAAATCAATATTACTATTATGTAGTATCAACAAGCAACTGGAAAATTAAATTTTAAAATTATAATTTCAGGTTGTATTAAAACATCAAATATCTAAAAATCTAACGAAGCATGTTTAAGAACTCCACACAGAAACTATAATAATTGAGAAAAAAATAAAGCAGGCAAGTAAATTGAGGAATATAGCTTGTTCATGATTTGAAACACTCAATGTATGTTAAACTACCCATTCTTCTCCCAAAGTGTCTAAAGATAAAATGCATTGTTAATCAAAATTCAGTAGTTTTTTGTAAAAAATAACAAATTTGATCCTAATCTTGTGTTGGGAAATTCAAGGGGCCAAGATAATCTTCAAAAGACAAAGTTGGCTGATTTTTTTTTCTACTGATCATCAAGTCTTACTACTAAATCATAGTAATTATGAATATTATATTGGCACAAGTATAGATAAAAAGAACAATAGGAGGGATTAGAAAGCATGGAAACAGATTTTCACAATCATGAATAATTTATTTGTGGGAAAATGGCACTTTTGGACAGCATTTACCGTAAGGTTGATGTAACTTCCAAATGAAGAAAAAGATATTGACTTCAAACATCATAAACAAATACCTGTCCCCACATATATACAATTTTGAAGAAAATAAATACAGGTCCAAAAATGTGTGATTCTATTCATAGAAAATTTAAAAATTACTTAGAAACCTTCTGTGACATCAGAGGGGTCAGGGTAGTCGTTGCTATGGTGAAGGAATGAGGAGATACACCCAAGAAGTGCTTCTGGGTACTGATGGGGTTTAATTTCTGGAGGTTGTTGGTGGTTACATGGGTTTGTTCATTTTATGGAATGTCATTTAGCTATGTTTTTGGTTAGCATCCTTTTCTTTTGGTTTGCTATATTTCAATAAAAAAATTACTTAAAAATACGGTTAATTGATAGTAACATTTGTCAACTGTGTGTCTGATAAGCAGGTGTATGATTTATTTCTTGCACTTTTCTCCATTTCTAAAATAATTCTTAATTTATAAATAAAAAAATAAAGCAAAACAAAACCATTGGTAAGCAATCTTTCTCTTGAAGGGATTGAGCCTTAGTATACAGATAGACTTTTCCTAGTGTCAGTAATCAATTTATGAATTCAGTGAGTTAATTTAAGAGTTTAATCTTCCATTTTCTGGTTCTGCCCACTGTCTCTCTCACCCTCTTAAAAATAACCATCAAACTATTTTTTGAGTGTATATATATATATATATATATATATATATATATATGTCAGTATCTATATCTTTTTTTCCCATAAAATGATAGCCTTTGTGGAATATTCATGCTTAGCACTTTCTGGGAAATAGAGTATTCTCTGAGCTAATGAAGAATCCAAGCATCTTAACTCCTGTGTCTTCTCCCAGAAAGCTGTTCATCAATGAGCTAAATTGAAGGGCCACAGGATAGTAACACTTAATGTTTTTTCTTAATATCATAAAGGAGCTACATATTTATTACATTAAAAGATAATTATCCATATTCCCAGATAGTCTACCCATCTCTTCTTATATGCTGATTTTGTAGAGAAAAGCTAATTATAAAATTATAGTACTATATGTAAATAGTTTTATAATCTGCCTTTTCCCCTTACATAGCATGAACATTTACATGTAATTCGATATGATGGTATTCTTTAATCAGATGTTCTAGGATCTTTAAAAATACAATGGATGCATAGAATGTAAGGACCATCATCCTTATAGTGCAATTATTTACCCAATACTCGTGAGTATTGCTTTCTTGGGTGCTAGTGTAGAGTGTTCACTGTTAAACTGTGTATTTTCATTTTCCTTGTAAAACAGGCCCAACTCTATACCCAAGCTTGGATCCCGTTCCATTTTAAAGAAATGCCCTTAAACCTGAGGAGGTTGCATGATGAGGGACTCTTGAGAAATCTTTAGTCCAGGGTTGCTGCCCCATTTCTATTTCTGAAGTTACCTTTTCTCCTCCTGTCTACTGAACTCAGAGTGGGTATTTATTTCCCTTTTTCCCCTTGGCACATAAAATCATGATCAGAGTTACTCTAAGACTTACTTATATGGACTTGGGAAAACTAAGCTCACTTCTTTCCAAACCTAATTATAGGAACAAACAATATTCCAAAGTCATTTTTTGGCTGTCTTTCACTTAGTTTCTCTATTTCCATTTTCAGTGTAGCTTTAGAAGTCTTTAGAAATACTGATTACATTCTTTGTGCTTAGCTTGACAGAAGAGTGGTAAACTGTTTATTAATACCTCATAATTTTGTAGTTATATATGTTTAAATTGTCATTTTAAGCTAACTTGTGCATCAACCCAAAGATCTTTATTTTTAAGATTTTATTTATTTATTTGAGAGAGAGACAGAGATAGAGCACAAGGAAGGAGAGGGAGAGAGGGAGAAGCAGACTCCCTGCTGTGCAAAGAGCTTGACCCAGGGCTTGATCCCAGAACCTGGGGATCCCAACTTGAGCCAAATGCAGCCATTTAACTGACTGAGCCACCTAGGTGCCCCAACCCAAAGATCTTGATGTGCTGCTTCAAAGTATATCATCTGCCTAAAATTAAAGCATAATTTGGAAGTCCCCTCTGGTAAATGTACAAAAACCTATTTAGAGGACTGTAACCAGAAAAAAGTTTTTGTAATTGAGCTACAAAGAGAGTTATCTATGGACTTACACTCTCAACTTACTTTTTTCTTCTTGCTAGATTGAGTCTGTAGGTACTTTAAATGAAATAATCAGAAATTAAATACATATAAAGAAACTTCTGACCCAATGTATACAATTCATAATAAACCACTAGAACATAATGGAATTTACTGATTAAATATTAAAGACAATGTTTTAGTTTATAACATTCTTTGGAGGAAATAATACTTTTTTAAAGAAGTTCAAAATGATCTGAAATGCTGCTGTTCCTTTCTGGCAAAGATGGGATGTCTAAGTGAATTCTGGCAATTGGCTTTAGGGACTTCAAAGCTTCATTTTATCTATGAAGTGCTTCATTATTAATGCCCTGATGTAGCTGGTAATGTTTAGTCTAATTGGATTTAAATAGCTTATTGTAGGAAGCCTTCATTTGAAGTTATTTTTACAGCCTCAGTGATAATATCTTGAGTTACTGACTGTTTTCCTAAGAATCTTTGCCGGGAGACAAACATTGTCAGCTGAATAGCTGTATCTGATCATCAGTTAATGATGGGATAGATCAATCTAGTAACTTTGCTCGTAATAATGATCCTAATTTTTCCTGAGTATATAAACATCAGAGAGATCTAGTTCATTTTAGTTGTTTAATCATAAGATGATAGACTAGCCCTGTGAGGTTCGGATGGAAAGAAAGGGCTACTAGTAAAAATATCTACCTCTATCTCTACAAGAAATCTCAATATCCTTGATCCTGCCCCACTGGAGCAAGACTAAACAGGGACTTCTGGGAAACCAAATGATTGGGACAGGATCACTATATTCCACAGCTTACAGTCATTCACAAGGAAAACTGAGTGACATGTATGTATGTATGTATCTACCTACCTACCTACCTACATACCTATCTATCCATTCATCAATCTATCCATCCATTTATCTTACATGGAGTCTCACTGTGAGCTAATCATTGTTCTAAGTGCTTTGAAATATTAACTCACTGATAAGGAAGCAACATTCATAATGAGGTAAACTCTGTTTTGTATTTATGGCTTAAAAAGAAAGACCAATGGTAACATCATAAAACAAAACCAAGCTATAGCCACAACATCATGAATTATGAAAGGCAAGCAGACATGGGAGGGTAAACCTAATAGAGATTCCCTTCAACCAATCTTGACTGGGAGATGGGCTTTCTGCTATGGGCATGGTGGATTGTGTCTGTCAAAGGACTAGACAGCCTCGGGGAATAAGTCTTGAGGAGCAGCTAGGAAAGTCAGAAGGATGGATGAACCCAAATTTTGCTACTTTGCTCTATTGATTAAAGAATTTTACAGGTTTGAGAGAATTCACTGGTTATTTTGGAAAGTCCATGTTGTATTTAATAGAAATCAACAGATTGTCTGTTGTTCACTTTTTAAAAGAACACAACATGGGCCTCAGTTCCACAGATGCCCTAAAGTTACAGTTGGAATCAGTGATGATTTCACTGTTACCAGCTTTTTTATCTTCAATCTCTAATGTGTTTTCATTTTCCTTACTAATGATCTACCTTGATTTTTACTTCCCAAGCCATTGGAAGGGATAAATTCCCTTAAGCATTTTGAAATAGAGTGGAAATTACTTCACTGCAATGGCCAGCAACTATCTCAGAGACTAGAAGGCTGTCAGGGTCACTAGACAACACCTGGAGTTATTATAAGCACATCAATTCTGAAAAATCAGGTTTAGAAGAAACAATCTCTTTAACAGATGATTATAATAGTCATCACCAGCAATATTATTTTTCTGCATTCAGATGAGATTTTTAGAATTAGTAGTATAAATCTAAATAATAGCTAAAATACTTTAAAAAGGAAATGAGTCCAAAAGCAGAATTATCTTATGTACTCTAAGACTGAAAATCAATTTCTATAACAGTGCTGTCCAGTGGAACTTTCTGTGATGATGGAAATGTTCTGTTATCTCTACTATCTAATATAGCCACTGGCCACATGTCGCTGTTGAGCAACTGATAGGTGGCTAATGGGATTGAGAAAATGAATTTTTAAATTACATTTAAATGTAAGTTTGATTTAAGTATAATTTAAGTGTAAATATGTGCCACATGAGCCAAGTAGTTACTGTATTAGGGCAGTTCTAATTCCTTTTCTAAAATTCTAAATAAAAATTGTGTTTGATAAGAAAATTACACACTGAAGAAAAATTGTATTTATTTTACATTATACACTATATATCATCATGTAATTTATATGAACTATAAAAAGGAAATATTTGGTTAAATATATGAATTTCCAAAATTACATTTGGCACTATGTTTTAGTATTTCAAATATTTTTCCTATTGACACTATGCATTTTTGGTTTTTTTCAAGAAATGTGATTTTTGCTAAAAACATAAAATATAATTCTGGCAGTATTGAAACATTTTTGATTTGAGGTTTTATTCATTTGCTGAGAAGACCATATATTTTTAAAGTTTCAATGGGATACAGTTTATCTACCATAAAACTCATCTATTTAGTGTACAATGCAGTGTTTTTTTAGAGTACTTGAGTTGTGCAACAACCATCATAATCTAAATTCAGAACATTTTCAGCACCTACAAAAGAAATGTTATTCCTATTAGCAGTCATTCCCCATTTCGTCTCCAGCCCCTTGCAACATCTTTCTCTATTGATCTGCTTATTCTAGATAATTGATAGGAATTGGAATTATATACTATGTAGTAATTTGTGACTTCCACTGGGAGTTGTATTTCTTCACCCCAAGAACCTCTTTCTTTGTCTGAAACAAAATAAGTAATTATAGTTTAAAAATGATAAATTTTATTTATAGGAATGTTATAAGATCCTAGAAAAGGGAAGAAAAAAGTCCAACCAATCTTAATAGGGAAGTAGCATAATTAATAAAACATCTACAAAACCAGTACCCCAGAAACCTAGTCCATAAAGTACTTAGTCTTTCTTCTGTCTACATTCATTATACTTGAAGGTGCCCAGTGCAGACACAATGACCCAAGGAGTTGTCCTGGGAAACTGTAATCTTCTTGAGCATGTTATTGTTGTCGCTCAGGTTCTCTGTGCAGTCTACCCTCCTACACAGGTGCTGCCTGTTCCATCATGGGAGTTCAGAAAGACTGCATGGAGTATACTGAATGTTGTGGTTAGTGAGGGAAGCTATCCTTTTCTGATTTTCTAGTAGTTTACTCCTTAAAGGAAATACCAAGACAGATCTGTTTCTGTTCCAGTGTTTTATGGAGCTTTAAGTGAGTAGCTTCTTATAACTTTTGCCTACTTCTTCCTTTTCCCCTCTTGCTTTTCTCTCATATGCATTCAGATAGGTGTACATTAAGGGGGACTAAAGGGTAAATGCCTCCTCCAGAATTGATGACCTGATCAGAATTTCTCCTTTTTGCTGAGGAATAAAGCTGTACTACTGGGTCAGTGCAACATACTGTGTCCTGCTCATTTTTCCTTATAACAAGTTTTTGTCTAGAAATTGCCTTAGTTCCTCATAAAAGTTGGTTTCCAGTAGGTCAAACTCCCCAGTTTGTCAGACATGCCCAGCTATTTTGGAACACCAGATCTTTGTGTAGTGAAACTAAAGTTGGGAAATTTACTAAATTTTTCTTTGTTGTGTGGTAGGATCTTTCAGTAGAGAACAAGGGTGGAAATCTGTGTGGAGTCATCTGCTGATAGGACCAACACACAAACCTTCCACCACGCCAGATTTTTGCCACTGTGGAATTCTCATGTTATATAGGTAGAGCTTTTCCCTTACATCTGGGATGGTAGTTTCCAATTCTCTAGTAATGCCAAAAACCATCATGTTTCTCATATCCAATAAGTTGACTTCTTAAAAGTCTATTTTACAGTTAGAACTAAATAGAGTAAATGCTTGTCTAGAAAGTTTATCTTGAAAAGGGCGTATGGGGGTGCCTGGTGGCTCAGTGGTTTAAACCCCTGTCTTTGGCTTACATCATGATCTCAGGTTCCTAGGACTGAGCCCCACATCGGGTTCTCTGCTCAGCGGGGAGACAGTTTCCTTTCCTCTCTCTCTGCCTGCTGCTCTGCCTACTTGTGATCTCTATCAAATAAATAAATAAATCTTTAAAAAGAAAAGAAAAGAAAAGGGCTGTCTCTCAGTGACAGCAAGACAACTAGTAGGAAAACTAAGCATTGTGTGAAACATTACAAGTAAAATGTTCACGACATTCAGAGTTATTTGGTGCTCTGTGATCCAGAAACTGGTTAACTGGTTTTTGCTTATAGTAATTATCAAATTCTGTCAAATGAATGGTTTGTGTGCTCAAAGGTACTTACTATGCTAAAAACATGATATAAACGGAGTGAAAAATTGCTCATTCTTGTCACTGACACCATGAAAAAAGAGAAAGATGAAGAGTTTGGACTTTCTTTTTTTTAAATCTTTTTTTTTTTTTTAATTCATTTGACAGAGAGAGAGAGATCACGAGCACACAGAGAGGCAGGCAGAGAGAGAGAGAGGAGGAAGCAGGCTCCCTGCTGAGCAGAAAGCCCAATGAGGGGCTTGATCCCAGGCCTCTGAGATCATGACCTGAGCCGAAGGCAGAGGCTTTAACCCACTGAGCCACCCAGATGCCCCGAGTTTGGACTTTCTTGAAAAGCTATGTAAGTCAGTATTAAAAATTTTTTTTTTTAAAGATTTTATTTATTATTTATTTGACAGAGAGAGAAATCACAAGTAGGCGGAGAGTCAGGCAGAGAGAGAGAGAGAAGCAGGCTCCCGCTGAGCAAAGAGCCCGATGCGGGGCTCGATCCCAGGACACTGAGATCATGACCTGAGCCGAAGGCAGCGGCTTAATCCACTGAGCCACCCAGGCACCCCAAAAATTTTTTATTTTATTTTTTTAAGCTTTATTTGACAGAGGAAGAGAGAGAGGGAGTGAGTGCACAATCAGGGGGAGGCAGAGGGAGAAGCATATTCCTGGCAGAGGATGGAACCTGATGCAAGACTCTATCCCAGGACCCTGGGATCATGCCCTGAGCCCAAGGCAGATGCCTAACCAACTAAGCCACCCAAGCGCTACTCCCCCCACCCTCCAAAATATTTGAAACGATCCTGTATCTATACAGACCTCAGAAGGAGAAAGGAAATAGCTTCCTTCAAGAGCCTTGGAATGTAGCAGCCACCATTTCCGACTTGAGGGCTTTTTTTTTTTTTTTTTTAAGGATTTTGGGAATATTAGAGTTTAGATTTTATCCACAATACTTTAATTATTTTGTTCTCTAACCTTATTGTATGGACAGATGTGACCAGCATACAAAAGATGACTCTATTCTGGGGTTAGAGCAAGGCAAAGGACAGTAGCTGTTCTGGGCTGTGTCTTCATGGGGGAATAAGAATGCTGATTTCAGGACAGAAATAAATTTCTCCTGTTTGAGAAACTTGATGTTTTCTAGAGTAGTGTGTTAGAAGAACTCTTCCCATTTTCCTTTCACCTCCTTTGTCCTCTAACTGTAAAGAATCTATCAGGAGTAGAATTCAGACATAGTCTTCTAACTATATATAGTTAGTATGGGGTGAGCCTTAAGCCTTCCTAAGTTCTTTCGGTTATTTTTTTTTTTTTTTATTCTACAAACAAGTATTGAGTTTAGAAATTATTGGAAATAGGAGGGTTAGTAAAACAGATCAGTGATAATGGATAGTTTGACACGGGGGAAAACAGAGGCAAAGTTTTCCTGTGCCTTGGAACCATACACTCTTGGTTGAAGAAGAGGGACTTGAGATATTTTTTAAGAGAAACTGGTGCTTTTATAGGAAGAGTGGGCTAGTATGCTGCTGAACGCTCTATTATGGTCTGTGAATTCTGATATCAAAGCCAATTTTCTTTTTTTAACCTAATGAATATTCTCCCCTCCCTGTGGCCCTGGGTGAATTCCAGCTTGAAAGCAAGAACAGTGTCTCTTGACCCATGATTTAGATTTGGGAGGCCACATTCGTATCCTGACAGACACTGACAATAAAACAAGATATTCTTAGCGTTCTGAAGGAAAAGATGATCTGATAGTAGGCACTTCCAGGTAAACAATCACAACCTGGCATTATATGTAGTGATAGAGACTCTTTGGATTCTAAAGGGAGCCTAGTAAAGAATACAACTATTTCAGTTTGAGGAGAGTGACATTTGACCTAGGTATTGAGGGATGGGTGGGAAATTTGCAGGTAGTAAGGAACAGAAAGAGAAGAGAGTTGTTGAAATAACGCCTTGGGAGAAAGGTGTGCAGATAGGCCAGAACAAGCAATGCTCTCCACTCCATCCCCCAACAAAAATGAAACAAACAACAACAACAAAAAAAAACTTCCCATTTTTATAATCCTTGGGCTGATAAGACCTTTGAAATGTGAGTGGGAGCTGGGTTCTTGCTTTCTTTTATGCTATTCTGTAAGTTGATGTATGTGTGATGCCAAATGGAGTTTGTGCTTGAAATTTCCTAATCCATTAATCTTCAGGTGTTTTTCGCATTTTCCATTTGATTGACTGCAGTAGATCCACTGACCCCTCAAAAGGTTGGTAAGGCAGAGAGGAAACAGCAGACTCTGAATGATAAGTATTTATAGAAAAAGCAGTTCACTTAGAGTAATTACTCAGGGAAGTTAGGGGGGAACATTTATTAGTTTAGAATTAAACCAAGTATAATCGATGGACAATGGATAGAGATGAGTTTTTAAAGTAAAACCTTTCACCCTTGTAATGCAAACCTCTGACACAAGGGCTGCTTCTGTGCTGAATCACTCAAACTGTAGCTCAATGCCCAAAACTCAATTTCTTTTGTTTGGTGCCCTCTAAAGCATGTTCTCTCTGAGACTTCGCTTATCCTGGCAGAACTTTGCTTCATTGAATTTTGCTTGATTTGCTCTTCCTTTTTGAGTCTGATTAAAGTTTCCTACCCTTTCCAGCACCCATTTGTTTCTGCTTCAAGTAAGGAGCTTGCTTAGTTAGCTCGATTTGATTTCCCTTGTGGGTTTTCCCCCTGTATGTTTCTTTATTGCGGAAGCCCTTACAGATAGAAATGTGGCCTCTTGAGCTCTTGTTAACTAACAGTACTAACCCCTCCTTGGCTCTTATTACTCGCTGGGTACGGTTCTAAATGCTTTTCATAAATTAATTCCATCTTCACTAAAACTGGCAAGTATCATTATTCTTCACATGTTGTAGATAAGAAAGGGAGGCCCAGAGAGAAGAAAGAGCTTGCCAAAAGCTCGCAGAATGGTAGCAGAGTTCTGCTTCCGTCCCAGGTGTCTGTGCTTCCAATAAATAGTATACTCTGTAACCTGTCACTGAGAGCCAGGGACTTTGCATAAATTTGCCTTCTTACTGCTCACACCCTCCTTGGAAGAAATGTGGGTAGTTTAATCTTAATTTACCTATGAGAAAGCGAAAGTTCAAAAAGCTTATGTAACTAGTTCAAGTTACCCACTGGCTGAGATGTGTTTCAATTGCTGGGGTCTCTAACAAAATTCGTTGCTCTTAACCACTGTATTCAGCACTTTTTTTATTCCTCCCCAAAGCTGTGATCCTGGACCTCAGACCCAGATCTCCCCTTTTCCTTGCATGATCCTCACTTATGGCTTTAAATAATTATCTGCAGTCTGATAATTCCCAGGTCTGACATCTTCCCTGAGTTTCACTTCATGTACTGGGGGGTTGTGTCAGAAAATGCTTTCTGTAAGACCCAGCTAGTAAATACTTTAAGGTTTGTGGGTCATAGTGATGAGGGAGCAGGAGGCTGGCTGAGGACAAAGCAAAAGCTGGCGCTTTGCACCCCCTCTTCACCCGCTCCCTTCCTTATGTGTAGCATTCCTCAGGCACCCCTGACTGCCATAAAATGATAAATAGTTAACTTGCAGGGATCGCAATCCTGCAGAACAGGAATCTCCCTTGCTCTACAGATGTCCTAGAGACCTAAACAGGGAGGTTACCTTATCAATAGCACAAATTTCCAGAGGCAAATAACTCTCGGTTCCTGAAGCCCTAATGTCTCCCTCCCACCATAAACTGGAGGAGACTGAGGTAGAAGGGAATGTAAATGACAGCAGGATCATAATACCCCACCAAGAATCTCCCAATTATCTTGATGTTAATGTCTGACCTAAAGATGACATTGATCAAGCCATAAGGGCAAGGACTCCCCCCGCCACCTTGTAGGCCCTCCCTAACATGCGAAAACTCTGTTGAAACCTCCCATCCCTTCACCACCTCCCCGCAACCGTGGGGTATATAACATGCCTACCCTCACAACCCAGGGCAGCCGCATCTCCTCCTGCCCACGGGCCCTGTCCTCGTGCTCTAATAAATCACCTTTTGCACCAACGACATCTTAAGAATTCTTTCTTTAGTCGTCGGCTCCGAACCTCCTCACCCCACCGAACCTGACTTAGGTTCTGGGACCTCATCAATAGGTTATGTCTCCAATGGCGTGAGCAACTTGAGTGTAAGAATTGGATCTTGTTCATCCTATTGTCCCTGGTGCCTAGATCAAAATCTGGCAAACTATGTTCTCAGAATTTGCTTGTTAGCTGAACAAATAAATGGATATACAATATTATCCTTGAAGAGATGTTGCTGAAAACCTTGCTTACAGATACTGTTTGCTGACATACTCCTAATACACATTAGCTACTCAGTGCAAGGGAAGTATTTCTCAAAACCCTGGTACCTCTGAAAGAAATAGGTTCTCTCTCCCTACTCTTAAATATAGTACTTTTGAAAAAAATATAGAAATACCAGGGGCCATCATCACTGTTGGTATTAATTTTGATGTGCATGGTCGTTTAGAATAGTATTTAGAGCCAGACAAAGCTGGTATCAAATGGTAATGCTTCCCATTAGTACTTTTATGACAATATGCAAATAATTTAAGCTCTTAGCCTCAGTTATAAAAGATGATGTGAAAGTTTTACAGCCTCTGTAAAAGGTGCATTATGTCATGTAAAAGATCATAAGGTTATTATGAAGATTAAAGAATATATGTTCTAAGTAATATAGTGTCGTAAACTACTAGTTGCTCAATTAATGGAAGTTGGTGCTGTTGCTGTTCTCTTTATGGTTAGAGCCATTGATTCTTACTAGGTCAAAGTTTCTTTCAAAAACAACAATACATCTCAGTACCGGAAATCATAAACACTACCAACACATTGACGCTAGCCATGAAGAAGTTACTGTTCAAGGGGTTACTAGGAATGGAATGTCTAATATCAGTGTGGTTGATATTGATTCATGACAAAGGCAGGGTTCTGACACTCTCTTTAAGAGAAACCAGCTGAGATCATCAATTATAGGTACTTGCTGGGTCAGATGCTATGCTAACAATTAGGGCAAATGAAGAGGAACCCTCCACCTTGAGGAGCATGTCATCTAGTTAAGAGATGGTATACCAAAGGGAAGGAAAACAGTGTAGATTCTATTGTAGTTGCTTGGTTAAAAAAAAAAAAAAAGTGTGGCCTAACATTTTAGAAGACAAAGATAACCCATCTAGTAGTAGGACTTTCAGAGGCTCCCTTCCTTTTCATCCTAATTTTCTTAAATTATATTTAAGAATATATATATATATATATCCTAATTTTCTTAAATTATATTTAAGAATATATATATATATATATATATATATATATATATTCATTCCTCCTCAGTGTTCCCAGTGCCAAGCCCAGTGACTGATATATACTCCATGTTCGATAAAATCAGTTGAATAAATAAATGAATGAATAAAAAAGTGCTCAGCACAGAACATGGAAGGGATATAGGATTATAATAATATTGACAGATTCTTTGCCCTTCATATTACATATTTAATTTCATTATCCATAACTAATTCATGAAAAGGTAACTTCCTCAGCATCACCTTTATGATAGCATAAAAGCCTGAGGGATATTAGTGAAAGTTTAAGTAAATTATCTTACCAAATCTTACCAAGAGCATGATGGTAGCTAAAATAAATATCTGGTTAGAGCCATTGATTCTTACTAGGTCCAAAGTTTCTTTCAAAAACAACAGGATTTCTTATTTCTAAAAATTTTCATTTAACCTTTTTAGTTAATACATACCATAATAATAATCTCAAATACACAATTTAGTGACTCAACACTTCCATACAACACCCAGTGCTCATCACAAGTGCACTCCTTAATCCTCATCTCCTATTTAACCCATCCCTCACCCACCTACCCTTTGGTAACTATCCGTTTTTTCTCTATAGTTAAGAGTCTGTTTCTTGGTTTGCCTCTCTTCCCTCCACCCCTCCCCCATCCCCACTGCTGTGTTGGTTTTGTTTCTTAAATTCCACATACAAGTGAGATCAAATAGTATTTGTCTTTTTCTGACTTACTTCACTTAACGTAATACACTCTTGTTACATCCATGTCATTGCAAATGGCAAGGTTTCATTCTTTGATGGCTGAGTACCATTCTAGCGTGTGTGTGTGTATGTGTGTACCATTTCTTCTTTTTCCATTTATCAGTCGAGGGACATTTGAGCTGTTATAATTTGCCTATTGTAGATAATGCTGCTATAAACATCAGAGTACATGTATCCCTTTAAATTAACATTTTTGTATTCTTTGAGTAAATATCCAGTAGTGCAATTGCTGGATCCTAGGGCAGTTCTATTTTTAAATTTTTGAGGAATGTTCATGCTTTTTTACCACAGTGACTGTACCAGTTTGCATTCTCACCAACAGTGTAAGAGGGTTCCCCTTTCTCTGCATACTCAACAACATTTGCTGTTTCTTAAATTAATTTTGACCATTCTGAGAGATGTGAGGTGATATATCATTGTAGCTTTCATTTATATTTCCCTAATGATGAGTGTTTTGGGGCATCTTTTCATGTGTCTGTTGACCATCTGTGTGTCTTCTTTGGAAAAATGTCTCTTCATGTCTTCTGCCCATTTTTAAACAGGATTGTTTTTGTGTTGTTGTTTTTTTTTTATCCGACATGTCATTGCAAATATCTTCTCTCATTCTGTAGGTTGCCTTTTAGTTCTGTTGATTGTTTCCTTTGCTTTGCAAAGCTTTTTATCTTGATGAAGTCCTAATAGTTCATTTTGCTTTTGTTTTCCTTGTCTCAAGTGGCTTACCCAAAAAGAAGTTGCTATGGCTGATGTCAAAGAGGTTACTAACTGTGTTCTCCTCTAGAATTTCTATGGATTTCTGTCTCATTTACATATTCCATTTGAATTTATTTTGGTGTATAGTGTAAGAAAGTGATCTAGTTTCATTCTTCTGCATGTGGCTGTCCAGTTTTCCCAACATCATTTATTGAAGAGACGGTCTTTTTTCCATTGGATATTCTGTAGTGCTTTGTTGAAGATTAATTGACCATATAGTTGTGAGTTCCTTTATCAGTTTTCTGTTCTGTTCCATTGATTTATTTGTCTGTTTTTATGTCAGTACCATACTGTCTTGATGATCACAGCTTTGTAATAGAGCTTGAAATCTGGAGTTGTGATGCCTCCAGCTTTATTTTTCTTTTCCAAGGTTGCTTTGGATATTTGGGGTCTTTTGTGGCTCCATACAAATTTTTGTATTGTTTGTTCTAGTGCTGTGAAAAATACTCGTGTTATTTTGATGGGAATTGCATGAAATATTTAGACTGCTTTGGGTAGTGTAGACATTTTAACAATATTTGTTCTTCCAGTCCATGAACATAGAATATCTTTCCATTTCTCTGTGTCATCTTCAACTTCTTTCATTAGTGTTTTTCAGTTTTCAGAGTGTAGATCTTTTACCTTTTTTGTTAGATTTATTCCTAGGTATTTTATGGGTTTTGGTAAAGTTGTAAAATGGGATTTATCTTCTAATTTCTCTTTCTGTTAGTTCATTATTGGTGTGCAGAAATGCAACAGATTTCTGTTGATTTTGTGACATGATTTTGCTGAATTCGTATAACAGATCTAGCAGTTTATTGATGGAGTCTTTGGGGTTTTCTACATAGAATATCTTGCCATCTACAAATAGTGAAGGTTTGACTTCTTGCCTACTTGGATGCCTTTTATTCCTTTTTCATGTCTGATTATTGTGGCTAGGACTTCCAGTACTACAATAAATAACAGTGGTGAGAGTGGACATCCCTGTCTTATTCTTGGCTGTAGAGGAAAAGCTCTTAGGTTTTCTCATTGAGGATGATGTTATCTGTGGGTTTTTCAGATATGGGCTTTATTATGTTAAAATATATTGCCTCTAAACCTACTTTGTTGAGGGTTTTTATCATAATGGATGTTAAACTTTGTGAAACACTTTTTCTGCATCTACTGAAAAGATCATATGGTTCTTACGGGTTTTTTTTAATTAATGTAGAGTATCACATTGATTGGTTTGTGAATATTGAACCACCCTTGTGGCCCACGAATAAATCCTACTTGATCATAGTGAAAGATTCTTTGAATGTACTGTTAGATTTGGTTTGCTAATATATATTTTTTTAAGATTTTATCTATTTATTTGTCAGAGAGAGAGAGAGCACAGGGAGACAGAGTGGCAGAAGGAGAAGCAGGCTCCCTATGGAACAAGGAGCCCGATGTGGGACTTGATCCCAGGATGCTGGGATCATGACCTGAGCTGAAGGCAGCCGCTTACCGAACTGAGCCACCCAGGCGAACCTGCTAATATTTTTTTTTAATTGTGTTATGTTAATCCCCATAAAATGTATCATTAGGTTTTGATGCAGTGTTCCAAGACATTTATGTACAACACCCAGTGCTACATGCAATATGTGCCCTCCTTAATACCCTCCACCCCAAATCCTGTTTGTTTCTCTGAGTCCACGGTCTCTCATGGTTTGTCTCCCCCTCCGATTTCCCGAAATTCACTAGAATTTTACTGAGAATTTTTGCTTCCATGTTCATTAGGGATATTGGCCTGTAGTTCTCTTTTTCAGTGGAGTCTTTATCTGGTTTTGGTTTCAGGGTAACACTGGCCTCAACATGATTTCTTTTAGGTCTTAATTCTAATGGTTTATTTTGTACAACTGAATGCTGCTCAAATTTTAATGTGTCAAAGAATCACCTGGGGATCTTAATAAAAGACAGAGTCTGATTCCAGAGGTCTGGGTGGGATCCAAGATTTTTCATTTCTCAGAAGCTCCCAGGTGATGTCGATCCTGCAGTTCAGGGACCAAGTCTTGAACATCAAGCACATGGTCATGATTCGCCATATTTCAGGTGGTTCTTTTCTTCATGGAATTAACTGCTGCCTATTTTGGTGATCCTGTCATTATTGCGACTAATCTCAGAACCATCTCAAGCTGAAGTTTATGTATATATTTCAACATACTTATTATTCATAGCATGTCTAATTCTATGGAGCTCTGTCTTTTTATCTGGAAAGCTCTACCAAATAAATGCAACCCCCAGGGGCATCTGCATTTGAGAACAACTTTTGTGCTGTCCAAGATGATAGTATATGTATACAGGGTTTGACTACATAAATAACATAATCACTCATTACAGATTATAATCCTTAAGGGAAAAATGAAGGATTGCTTGGACAATAGGGAACTTCAGAATTCTTATCAGACCTTACACAGCCAACTTTGCCACAAAGAGGTCAAATACAATCCTGTGATATTTTTATATTACATCAAGAATAAGTGTTACATAAAAAATGAATGAATGTTATATTATAAATGAATATTGTTAAATTAGCTCTGAGTCTGTGTGCATATATAATGCAATGTTTTCAGTTTCTTTTTATAAGTAATTATCTAGCTATAAGCCAGGCAATTTTACCTCCTAAATTTTCAGTGAGTCTTATGATATGATTTAAAATACACATATTTTAGAACACTAGCAATTTATTTAAAAACACTGACATTTTTCATCAAAATAAATTCTGTGTTGGAATTTCCCAGTTTTTTTTTAATTTTTTTTAAAGATTTTATTTATTTATTTGACAGAGAGAAATCACAAGTAGATGGAGAGGCAGGTAGAGAGAGAGAGAGAGGGAAGCAGGCTCCCTGTCGAGCAGAGAGCCCGATGCAGGACTCTATCACAGGACCCTGAGCCGAAGGCAGTGGCTTAACCCACTGAGCCACCCAGGTGCCCCCGGAATTTCCCAGTTTTATCACAACATTTTACTTGGGATTTCCCTTACCACTGCAGATATATTGCATCATTATTTTGAATATTTTGTCACTTGATAATATGTTGATATTTTTTAGAAATAATTCTAATAGACAGGGCCAAGCATTTTTTAGTGCTCTAAAATAGCCAGCCATATAAAATACTGAAACAGAAAGCTATTTAACCATTACCTAGAGAGAAATAGAAAGTTTTCAGGGAAGAACATGGTCAAATGCTTTGAAGAAGATAAATATGCATTTGTGTGTGTTTGTCCCATAGGTTATTTTGTTGTTTAGCAATAACGTGTTCTTCCCACATAAGAATTTTAGTAAAGAGTTTGTTGCCAGATTTAACTAGCAAGACAATTAGCCCCAGAAGAGGATCCAAACCATTGGCTTCTTTTAAGCCCAAAAGATCTCAGGTCACTAACTGCCCAAGGGAAAGGCAAAATCTGTTATAAAATTGCCAGGCCAAACTTTGAACTTTAGATTGAAGAAACTGGAAAAGAAAAGAAAGCATGAAAATAAGCTTTTCTCTCTTTCTTAGGCATTTGTAGGTCCAATCCTGGAAATGTTTAAAGACTGCCTTACATCAAAATGAGAGATGTATGAAGAAAAATTGGGAAACTCATACTATGTGATATTAAAACATCCAGTGTTTATAAAGGCTTGTGTTATCTAGAGCATTGCAGAAACAAAGGAAAATATGCACTCAGTTTTCTGAGAAATAACCAGACAATGACTGACTAAGGAAGAAAATCATGGTAGAAGGGGTGGTGTTTATACTTCAGGTCATACTTTGAGTATAGTTGACACACAGGATTATGTTCGGAAAACAATCAAAGTAAAGTGGTTTTATTTCCAGCACATTATTTAGTATGGCTATTTTATTTATGTTATTAGTATGGCTATTTTATTTATTGAGTTGATAACTTCCCTTAAGGATTTAAAATTTTTGCTTTAAAATTAAGTATTTTAGGGGCACCTGGGTGGCTCAGTGGGTTAAAGCCTCTGCCTTTGGCTCAGGTCATGATCCCAGGGTCCTGGGATCAAGCCTCACATCAGGCTCTCTGCTCAGCAGGGAGCCTGCTTCCTCCTCTCTCTCTCTGCCTGCTTCTCTGCCTACTTGTGATCTCTGTCTGTCAAGTAAATAAATAAAATCTTTTAAAAAAATTTAGTATTTTATAATAATGTTAATCCTTTGCAACATTTTTATGTTAATCCTATATTTTTGTATTACACTTAAATCTATGTGTAATAAAAGAGCAAGAAGTAAAATAATTTTTTTAAAAATATTTGCATGATAAAGCTAAGCCAGGTTATGCTGCAGAAGTCATCTCTTGCCCCTCCTGCTATCTTCCCCAGAAAGTGGTTTGGCATAACACACAGTGTTCATTGGGAGTCTGAGTTGCTCTCCAGGCAGTTCTGCTGGATGATCAGTCTTTCAGGCTGTTTTGCTTCTATGGCTCCTGCAAATAAATGCCTCCAGGTTGTTGAGGGCTGAGATGACATGGAAGAGCTCCCACAAGCTCTGAATGTTTGTATCCTGCAAGTTACAAAATCATTTTTACCCATACTTCTTTAGTTGAAGTAAGTCCTACTCTTACATGTATTTATCTTCAAAGGGCAGTTAAGTATAACCATCCTATGTGCTGGAAAGTAACATTTCCTACAGAGCTCTCTATTCGTATATCTCTGGTTAATTCTTTTCTTTCCTTACGTCACTTTGCCGGTGAGGCCTTTTTAACCTCTCACGTAGACCATTGTTCTAGCCTTATCTGTAGACATCCTCATTATCCTCTCCTAACCCTTATTTATCTTATCCATAGTCACAAAATATGTTTCCCTAAACCAAAGAGGTTTCTATGCAACCTTTGCCCAATATCAACCCATTCTTTCCCTACTGGCCCTTCTCCTAATGTGGCATGACACTGAAGGGTTAAATGTGGTTGGGATCTAGGATAGAGGTGAGGGAAAGGCCAGAGAACAAGCTTAACCTATATGTGATCCAAGAGAGAGTAATGATAGACAGAATGTGGCATTCATCCAGACAGCAGTTGGCATTGAAAAGCCTCAACCAAGAGAGATAAGGGTCTCTTTTCAGTTAGGCAGATCACAGACCGAAGAATTTAAGAGCACTGACTAAGAATAGGAGCAGGAAACAGAGTGCCAAATAGAAAACTGGGGTCTCAGGATGCCTGGGTGGCTCAGTTGGTAAAGCCACTGCCTTCGGCTCAGGTCATGATCCTAGGGTCCTGGGATCAAGTCCCACATCGGGCTCCCTGCTCAGCAGGGAGTCTGCTTCTCTCTCTCTGCTTCTGCCTGCTTCTCTGCCTGCTTATGCTCTCTCTCTCTGACAAATAAATAAATAAAAATCTTTAAAAAAAAAAAAAGAAAGAAAGAAAGAAAGAAAACTGGGGTCTGGGACTAGATTCCAGTCACTGAGCAATGTGGAAGGAAAGGAATCTGTTTTGAAGCACTGAACAGGTTAAGAAAGTAGGAATTCATGTTTTAGAAGACAGCTAGAACTTAGAGACACATAGTCATCTACAAGGCACTATCATTTAAATCTTATACTATTGTTTCAAAGGAAATATTCAGAGCCTTAATATATTTAGATGACAGCGGAAATCCTCTGGTTGAAGTAACCATGGTCTTCACCCCTCCTTGCTGTACAGTAGCAACCCTGACAGTAATTTTTTCAGCTAAGCAAAAATATAGTCTTAGTTTAAAGGAACGTGGCAGATGTAGAGGTTTCAAAGCTGGGCAAGCAGAGAGGAGGGCAGGAGACAGAAGGTCAAAAGAGTGTTAGTAATAAGAACAACTGACGAGTGTTGCACTGTGACCCCGGTGTGATGAAACAGACCAGACTTTTAAACCCCATTGGATGGCTATAAATTGGACCTAAATCTGGGAGCAGAGGGAGCCTACAGAGAGGTGCTTAGGGACCCTGAATGTGGGCAGCAAGGGCAACAGATGAGATGACACCTACCGCTCCTTCTTTGTTCTTTTTCCATGGAAAAATGTCCCTGCTACAATCAAAAGTATTTGTTCTTTAGATCCCAGGCCCTCACACCTTTTCAAAAACTTTACTCCTCAAGTTCTTTCTGTCTTTAATCACTGATGTCTTTCTCTATATAGGTCCGTTTGCTGTAGCACGAACACATATTCTAAGGTGTGGTTCTCAAAGTGTGCTTTCTGGATCATCAGCAGCAGCATCACTTGGGAATTTGTTAGAAATGGGATTTCTTATGTTCCAACAAAACCTCCTGAATTAGAAACTCTGGCCCCACAATTTTTTTTTTTTAATAAGACTGCCAGATAATTCTTACGTAAGTTAGAAATTCTGAGAACTTCCCTAGCATAACACACTTAAAGAAACTTGGCTCCTAACTTTTCTGTAACCACGGCCCATTTTTCTGTTCCCATCTATGATAAAACTCCTCCAACATGCTGTGCACACTGTCTTCACCTCCCACATAACTTTTAATTCGACTTCAGTCCCTACCACTTCACAGAAGCCGTCCTTTTCAATGTCACCCAAGATCTCAATGCCAAAATTAATGAGCACTGAAATTCACAAATGTTAACTCAGTCTTTTATCAGGATGGTTCTGTTAATCTCATCTTTTTGAAAGAAATTTACCCTCTTGATTTTCATGACATGATGGTGTTCTTTTTTTTCTTCCCTGTCTCCTTCACTGGCCTTACCTTCTCTACTTCATCTCTAAATATTGGTATTGTATGGGTTTTGGAACTTTGCCTGTTCCTTTCCCTCTTTTCACTCTCAGCCAAGTTGATTTCATCTAGGTCTAAGGTTTAAATGACATCTGTATCAGACAACCCCCACATTTAGAGTTCTAGTCTGGATTTTTCTGAGCTATAGATCTGCAAATTCAGTATATCTCCACCATATCTTAAATATAACATAATATAATCATATATTATATATTATTATGTATAGTAATATGTATTATATATATATATATATATCACAGTATAATCAGACATACTAAATCCTTCCCCACAGCTCTATTCCTCCACTCCAGCTCTCCTTACATGATTCACTAAGACCACCATTCTTTAGTACCACCATTTACCTCTGTCCAAGCAAAACATTTAAGCATTGTCTTAGAATTCACCATTTCTTTTTTTTTTTTTAAGATTTTATTTATTTATTTGACAGAGAGAGATCACAAGTAGGTAGAGAGGCAGGCAGAGAGAGAGAGGAAGGGACGCAGGCTCCCTGCCAAGCAGAGAGCCCAATGCAGGGCTTGATCTCAGGACCCTGAGATCATGACCTGAGCCGAAAACAGAGGCTTTAACCCACTGAGCCATACAAGTGCCCCAGAATTTACCATTTCTACTTACCTTTCCACACCCCTCTGATTCATTTTTTTTTTTTTAAGATTTTATTTATTTGAGAGAGAGAGTGAGAGGGGAGAGTGAGAGAACCCCCACAGAGCTGGGAGCCTGATGTGGGACTCGATCCCAGGACTTTAAAATCATGACCTGGGCTAAAGGCAGTTGCTTAACCAGCTAAGCTACCCAGGCACCCCCATATTACTGATTCTATCACTAATATATATTTCAAATCTGTCCATTTCTGTGTGTCCACTGCCATCATCTTGGTTGGGATCATGGTGGTTTCTCATTAGCACAAAGTCTACCACCTGGCCTCCTAAATATCACTCCTTCTCTATGTAAACCTATTCCCTGCATAGTACTGAGAGATCTTAAAATAGAAATAAAATCTCTTTTATTCTTTCCTTAGAAACCCAGATTTCTCTAAGTGGGCAAAGGACCAGATTGGCCTCCTTCCTGCTTCTGCAGGGTCATTGGTGATCCCTCTCTTTTTGACTCCCTGTACTTAGGCCACATTCATCTTGAGTTAGTGTTTAAACTACTCATGGTTCTCTCCCTGTTCCAGACCTTTACAGTTCTGTTCTCTCACTCAGAGGACTTTTACCTTGGTTCTTCCCATGGCCAACTCCTTCCCATGTTTCAGATTTCAGCTCATATGACCCTGTCATTTGGACCTGGATAATCATATCATCTAAAATCCTGCCAGCCCAGTTATTCCCTATTACTGAATCCAATTTATTTCCTGCGCAGCAGTTAGTACCTTCTGTAGTAAGTTGATGTGTCTATTTGTCTCCCCACTAGAATAAACTTTCCATGAGTCTCTCATTTTTCATTGTATCCTCAAGACCTAGATAAATCCAGATAATAAATATGTTTCAAATGAATAAAGGAAGAATAAAGAACAAATGCAACTCAGGTCTTGATATGCATTTTTTTCCAGATAAAATTCCTAAGCCTGTCATTAAATGGACCCTCACAGAGACCTGTTTCCTTTCCAGCCCTTCCTTAGGTCTGTACCCATGTTCCATCTTCTTCGTGATAGTGTTCTTTATCATCTAGCCCTCCAGCGGTAGTTAGTTATCTCCACACATCTCACCCTGATGCTGTAGTATTGTTATTCATTTTGTGTGTTTATGTCTTATCCAGCTAACCCATTTATTGAGAAAATGCCCTGTATCCTCTGGTGTATTTGGAGCTCCTACTATTTGTTGTAGTGGTCTTGAGGGCAATGATATACTTTAAAACTTACAGTGTTAGGCAGGGGGTTGCTTATAAAATGCATTCAACAAATAATTGATGATTAATTGAATCCATCCTTGATGGATGTTGTCTATCAGCATGGCTGTTAACCAGTAGTTGTAACCTTTAGGGTAAGTGTTGTAAGAATTTTAAGTTTTGTTTTTGTTTTCATAATGGAAAAGATTCAGCCATCACTGAGGTATTCTGGAATCCCAAGGGCATCAGAATGAATTATCAGTTGTCAGCTTTTTCTTTTTTTAACAGGAATAGGTCTCATACTTTTTGCCTCAACATCTAGAAAAGGAGTCCTTTCCTTATTTCAAACCAATTAAGTATTCTGGGAGAAACAAGTCACTCATTTGCCTATGACCTTTTGGAAAAGTTGTCATTTTGTTAATATATTGTACATATTGCTAATGTGAATTTGCAGTGACTTTGTTTTATTGTACTTAAAAATGGTGAACTCAGTTTTTGAAATTAAGCTTCTTTTCCACAATTAATATTTTTTTAAATCTAAAATTTTCATGGCAAGTTTTTTGTGTGTGTGAAATTCACTCAGTCATCCTATACTTGTTGGGATTTTGAGATCTATCTCAGATTTCCTGTTTATCAAATATTTACTTACTTTCTGGGTCTGTATCCTGACTCTGTCACTTAAAGTTATATAACCTTAGGCAAATTTCATAACCTCACTTTGCTTCAATTTTGTCATCTATGAAATGTCTACAGGCATTACTAAGGAACAAGACTTTTTTTTAAAAGATTTTATTTGGGGCGCCTGGGTGGCTCAGTGGGTTAAGCCGCTGCCTTGGGCTCAGGTCATGATCTCAGGGTCCTGGGATCGAGTCCCGCATCGGGCTCTCTGCTTAGCGGGGAGCCTGCTTCCTCCTCTCTCTCTCTCTCTCTGCCTGCCTCTCTGCCTACTTGTGATCTCTGTCTGTCAAATAAAATAAATAAAATCTTTAAAAAAAATAATAAATAAAAGATTTTATTTATTTATTTATTTAACAGAGAGAGAAAGATCCCAAGTAGGCGGTTGGGGGGGTGGGGGTGGAGCAGGTTCCCTTTTGTGCAGAGAGCCCGATGTGGGGCTCAATCCCAGGACCCCAAGATCATGACCTGAGCCGAAGGCAGAGGCTTAACCCACTGAGCCACCCAGGCACCCAGGAAAAAGACTTTTGACTAATAATTTTCATTGTATATTGTATATTGTATATTGAGGCTGATAGTAATTATACATGTGATTCTGCCTGTGGACCACCTCTGTTGTGAAGACATTTACTCTTGTCTACCATGTGGTATTTGGAGATGGTTAACCTGCCCAACACTGTCACTAGCTCTTAATAAATATTTCTTTTGTCTTGAGGAGTCTGTGACCTCAATGTTTCACCTTCCCTGCATACACATTCTTTGTCATATAACTATGTATTACCCTCCCACTCTGACACTGGGCTTGACAGTGTGATTGGATTTGGTCATTTTTACTTTGAGGGTGCATGGTTTCTCACCTCTGCCATGGCAAGAAAGTGCTTTTAGGTGTAACAGGTAGAATAGCCCTCAAAGATGCTGCACCCTAATCTTCAGAACCTTGTTGTGTTAGGATACATGGAAAAGATTTTGAAGATATAATCAGGTTTAAGATAGAAAGATTAGGGGTTCCTGGGTGGCTCAGTGGGTTAAAGCTTTTGCCTTCAACTCAGGTCATGATCCCAGGGTCCTGGGATCAAGCCCCACATTGGGCTCTCTGCTCATCAGGGAGCCTGGTTCCCATCTCCCCCACCCCACCTACTTGTGATCTCTGCCTGTCAAATAAATAAATAAAATCTTTAAAAAAAAAGATAGATTATCCTAGATTTTTAGGGGTAAGATCAATGTAATCACAGTATAAAAACAAATGTGCAGAAGAGGCAAAAGATTGATGCAACGGAAGGGGAAATAAAAGAGAGTCTAAGGGTGAGAAGGGCTCAGCACCCTGCTATTGGCTGTAATATGCTCACATGTGAGGACCAGAGGAAAACCTCTAGGAGCTACAGTCAGCAAGGAAAAGGGACCTCAATTCTATAATTATAAAGAAATAAATTCAACCAACAACCTGAATGAGCTTTGAAGTGCATCCTTCCCAGAATCTCACAATAAGAGCCTAGGTAGCCGACAGCTTCATTTCAGTGTTGTAAAATGTGGAGCAGAAAACCCAACTAAGACGCACAGTCTTAGTTGTGGCTAAGTTGTGCACAGTGGCTCAGTCAGTTAAGCATCTGACTCTTAATTTCAGCTCATGATTTTGGGGTTGTGAGATTGAGTCCTATGTTGGGCTCCATGCTGAGCTTGGAGCCTCCTTAAGATGCTCTCTCTCCCTCTGCCCCTTCCTTCCACCCATTCTTGCTCTCTGTTTGTATACAAACAAACAATAAAAATGAAAACAACAACAAAACTGCTGAGATAACCCAGACTTCTGAACTGTGGAATCACAGGATAGTAAATTGAATTGGTTGAAGATGTTAGGTTTGTGGTTATTTGCTAAGACAGCTATAGAAAGCTAATATACAGGGCTATGATAGAACGGGGATGAAATACCCTCTCTTTGCAACTGAGGGCAGCATAGATGAGTTGACAGCTATGGGATCCCAAGTTATATGAGTGTGCCCAGCCACAGTCAGCAGCCCCACACCCCAGCCAACCACCCCACATGCATGAGCAATACAGGATTGTCTATTCCTCTGATGTTTTGTTAGTGGTTATGCAACATGGCAATGGGTATTGGATGTGGAGGCCCAGGGACAGCTGGGTGGATGTCATGTTTTTTTTCACAGAGTGTTCTCTTGGAATAGGTGGGTGAGAATAATCTGATTAGTTATGAGATTCAACCATGGAGTAAGACTCTAAGGTAGGTTCTGACAGAAATACTCTACTAAGGAAGAGAGAGAGAAGACTTGGATTATTTATCTGTATCATTGATTTTATATTTATGAGAATACATTTAAGGGGAAGTGGAATTTATTAGAACTTCACTTCTATTACAAGCTTTTTATGTATGGCCTAGTCAGTCCAAATGATGTTCACATTTTGAAAGGTTTGGAATTCATTAAAAGAAAACAAAGTATCAGTGACACTGCTTCTTTGCCAAACTAGTAAGTAAACAAAAATCCAAATGAAGCAGTTTAATACTTAGACTTAAATGAGATAAAAACTCCACAGAGTTAAATAAAGCATAAAATGGATATTTCCACTAAGGCTATCGTAACTGAAGAAGCTATTTTTTTAAGACAAAATTAATGTAATTCTGGCTTAATTTAGTTTTGTTTTATCAAGTCAGCAGAGTTAATTCTATGTCAATAAAAAAAGAAACTCAAGCTGTGCAAATCATTTTACACTCTATGTGAATTTCTGGAGGAAATACTGAAAACATATTTAAATTGCACCACAGGAACTGCGAGTACATTTAATTTTACATTAAAAAAAAAGTGTCGTTTGTGTTTCTTGGAGAATAAAACAGATCCAAACAAAACAAACCATTCCATAATTCAGTGTTTGGGACACAGTGGGTTACCAATTGAAGAAATTCTCTCCCAGGCCAAAAACAAACACTGCCTAACATATTGTTCCTCTAAGGGATACCAGACTCGGCAAGGCTGAGGGTTTGTGGCTGCCTGTTTTCTCTCTAGCACTTTAAGGTAAGTATCCATACTGTTTTATGAATGAAGGAGATGTGCTTCTGGTGGAGTGACAGTGTGGGAGTTATTGCACACAATTCACAGTGTTCTTTTTTGACCCCCTGAGAGATCTTGTCTGGTCTGAGCTTGTACCTGTAGGTAAATAAGTGGTTAAAGAGAACCAAATAAACCAGTTGTGTGATGTGTGTACAGCCCAACTTCATCTCCAAATAGCCTCTAAATAGCCTCAAAAAAGAATAAAAAGCAATTAAAATTCACATGCTATGTGCTTTAAAAAGATGAAATGAAAGACAGTCATTTGCTTTACAGGCTGTTTTAATTGATTACAATTTGCCTTGGAGTACCTATGTGTGAGAAATTTGTGTACCGTGAGTTTTGTAGTCTATTTGATCTATCCATGGCAGTCTAATTTTCCTGTATTTTAAGAAAGGGAAAAATTGATCCAGGTCTTTCCAGGAAAGATAACTTTATTGTTTTCTCCAAGATGGAAAATAGAATTGGTATTAAAACATCAATTCTGCCAGCAGGATGAGACTGGAACCTTGGTAAGGAGACATGCAGGACAATTCATAAACATAGCTGATACTTCAAAACACAGATTCCCTAACCATGGGGAAGAAAAAAAAAAATCATTCAGATGTTACTTCCCTAGGTGTTTCTGTGTGTGGCATCTCTTCCTACAGCTCTGAAGATCCTGTCATCTGATAGAATCTCTGAATATTTTAAAGTAATTTCCTCCAAAAGTACATGATTTATTTATTTCAAATGAGGATGAGATGATATGTTTTTGACATTGTTACTTGCATTTTGAGTTTGTTATTCATTCATTCATTGCCTTCATTAGACATTTATTAAGGCCTTGCTGTATCTAACATATTCAATATCTGGAGCAGACCATTTCAACATCCCGCTCTCCACCATGTATTTCAGCATCGTGTTCAGTAATAATGATGAAGTGAAACAAATACACACATGTAACTGAAACTTACACTTAGCAAACAAAAACAGTACAGAATGCAGCTGACATTCTACTTCACTCTTCTGAAATTTAAACATAAGTAAAATCTGAGTGGTCATACAGAAGGAGAGAATCGGACTAACCCAAGTTCCATTTCTTTATCCTTACAATCACTATGTTACTGTTAATTTCAAATCTAATGTTTACATGCAGGAATCTTAGTACCACAGGGGTTGGAAGCACACTGAGTCTGAAGTGTGTCCAGATATTCCTAACTGCTATGAACTTACTCTTAAAATGAGCACAGGGTAGCTGAGTCCACATATGCTGGGGCAGACTACATAACTGAGATTTCTCCAGATTAATTCCATGTAGAATATAAGGCTTATTAGAAGACAGTAAAATTTTACTAACTTTAAGCACACACACATAAATATACACATGTGTAGTATTATATATGAAATATCACATAAGCATATGTAAATGCTTGTATATTATCTATCTTGCTCGTTAAATCTCAATGTTGCCTGTAGCAGTGTTTTAGAATTTAAAGGGAAGATATTTTGTGGGGGGGGGGAGGAGTATTTTGCTGACATTATTTAAAACTGCTATAGTACAGTGATAATAAAAAACAGCAATTTTTTTTCCTTCTTTCATTGGGACAAAATATATATAACATAAAATTTACTGTCTTAATTGTCTGAAGGTATAGTTCAGTGGGATTAAATACACTCACACTGCTATGAAGTATCATTATTATTCATCATTAGAACATTTCCATTCTCTCAAACCGAAGCTCTCTATCCATGAAGCAATAAACTTTCCATTCCTCCTTTCTGCCATTTCCTTGCAGTCACCATTCTGTTCTCTGTCCCTGTGATTTTGAATACTTTGGGTACCTCATATAAGTGTAATCATTCAGTATTTATGCTTTTGTGTCTGGTTTATTTCACTTAAATCACCTGGTTTATTTTACTTTGTTGTCTTTCACCTTGAAGACAAGAGCATATTGTCTTCAAGGTTTATCCTTGTTGTAACTTGTATCAGAATTTTATTCCTTTTTATGGCTGAATAATAGTCCATTGTATGTGTATGCCACCTTTTGTTTATCATTTAACCATTGGTGGACATTGGGGTTGTTTCCACCTTTTGGCTATTGTGTCCCATCAGTAATAACCAGGCCTGACCCTGCTTAGCTTCCGAGATCAGACGAGATAGGACGAGATCGGGCGCATTCAGGGTGGTACGGTCACAGACTCACCTTTTGGCTATTGTGAAAAATGCTGCTATGAATTGTTTACACATGTGTTCAAGGCCATAAAGCAGATTGATTTCAGTTGGGTTTATCATCTTTAAATCTCCACAATGCTCCCTCTTACGTCTTCCTTACGGCCCGTGTGCACTTGGCATCTCGATATACTGAGCCACTGTGGTGGCAGGGAAAAGGTACAGTGCTAGGTACGAGATTCAGATTTTTGTATCAACTCAGTGGCTGTGTGAATGCAGATGTCACATCCAAGCCTCTGTTTCTTCACTGCTAGAATGAGATTGTTTGATGAGATCCTATGTACTATTCACTCCGTCTTACGACTTTATGAGTGTGGACAATAATGACACAACTCTGTTTGGAAAGTACTTCTGCCTTCAAGCATCTCATTCTTCACAGTAGTGCTATGATGTTAGTTTTATGGTCATTCCCATCCTATGAGGATAGTGATCCTTTTTTGTTTTGTTTATACTGTCTCCCAAGACTCTAGTGTACTGTCTGGTTATAAAAAGCTCACAGTAAATATTTGTTAAGGGAATGCATTTTCAAATGATATTAATAGAGTTCAGAGAAGTTGAATTACTTATCTTGAATCCTTTACCCAGTAAATACTGTCGGTTCTGGAACTTAGTCTTCTAAGTCCAATTTCTTTGCGATTTTCACCTTTCGTTTTTGACTTACTATATTTCCAGCTGTAGGAGCAAATATTAGTTTTGTGCCTTGCTGAAGACTTCATTTTTATTATTTCATTAATTTTACAATGTACTCTGAGTATATAAAACTGTTCTGGGTTTTATAGATGAGGAATATGAACTTAGGGAATTGATGAAATGATTGATCCAAATAGGTAAGGGGTAAAGCTAGAATTTAGACCCCAGTCTTCCAAGTTTGGAGGGAAGTCCTATAAGTAACTAAAATGAGCAGATTCTGCTACTTGATAAAAAGGTATTTGAACTTAGCCCCAAAAGAATTGCAGAATAACTCAGGCAAAGTTGTGGGAACAGTAGAATAAGTAAGATTAGGGAAGGAGATGAATGGGTCTGTTCAGAGGGGGCTTTTTGGGACATAGAGAAGGTAACTGGAGCTGCTGGAAAAGTTCAGGGCTGACGAGGTGGGTATTGAGAGATGGAGGGAAGTTTCTTGGTATTTCAGGGCACACTTATAGTGGTTGGTAGGTTCAGCTGTCTGTTACTTAGCTTTACACAATAAGCCATTCAATTCCATGAATACACCAAGACATCATCAGCCTCTGGCAAGTTGATTCATATGGACAATATCATAAGAGAATGACTCAAGTCAGAATAATTTTACAGTAGGAAATTTGCTTCACCTGAGAACTAGTGAGGCCTGGTGGGTGAGGGAAATAGAGTGGAGATTTGGTAAGAGGACAGCAAGCATCAGTGCAAGAAGTTACTTTGGCTCAGGAGATAAAGCAAATGATTTTTTCTTGCATATTAAATCTCCTCCAAAGGAATTGATATCCTTTCTTTCCAAAGTAAGTTGATGAAATGTAATTCTAAACTCTAGAACTATCTGTGTAGGGGCCTGAAACTCATCATGTAAAAATCTCATCTCCTCCAGCAGGTACAGGATAAACACTTCTTCCTTCTTGCCTTTTGCTGCTCATTTCTTAGACCAGGATCACATTCTCGTTTGATCATTGTTTCTCTGACAATCCTGAAGTTAATAGTTGTAAAGCCATTTCAGAGCATTGGGTTGGGAATTGAGGCCCATATTCAAATCTTGGTTTTGTCAGTAATTAGACAGGGGACTTGAGCAAGGTACTGCCACAGATAGGTCTAAAAATTCCATAAATAAGCCTACATTTCCTCATCTTTATCAGAAGTGTTACAGTAGAGAATAATAAAGATTCTGTTCTACTCTAATGGATTGTAATATATTTAAAACCGCTAAAGGCACGTATTTACTTTTTAAGGGAGTTTTCTATAATGGATCTCTGCTGTTTTTTGACTTCTCAGCATCTATTCATTTTGTTAGTTGGCTTAGTTGGAAGAGGAGAAGTGACTTAGGGGAGTTCCTTGTGTGGGTTTTTAATAAGTCATTGTTAGAAACTGAATTCTAGTGCTCTGCCTCACACAGATTTGTTCCTTGAAATTCTAACACCCAATGTGGTGGTATTAGGAGGTGAGGCCTTTGGGAGATGGTTAGGTCATGATAATGGAGCCTGCATGAATGGGATTAGTGCGTTTACAAAAGAACCCCAGAGACTTTTCTTGCCCTTTCCATCATGTGAGGACAGGGGTAGAAAATGGCCTCGTGTGAACTAGGAAGTAGGCTCTCCCCACACACTGTCGATACCTTGATTTGCCTTGCAGCCTCCAGAACCATGAGAAATAAATACTGTTTAAACCACCAAGTCTGTGGTATTTTTGTTACGGGTATCCAACAGACTAAGAGAGTCCTCTTAATTCAACCCAATCAATCACCCATTTCTGCTTTTTCCTCTTCTTGGTGGTTAAGGAGACTCTGAGGATCTGGCTGGTATCCACCTCCCACAACCCTGGGTGCTTACATTCAGTGCTCTGTGAAGTCAGATGTCACTCCTCCCTCTGCTGTCCAGTGTCCCCACGCTGGTGGACATCTCTGCTCCTTTTCTCCTATTTTCATTGTCCTTGCTAGTTACATTTTTTTTTTTTTTTTGAAATGTCTACTGTCGTTTTAATGGGGTTTCAGGAAATAATGGAGATAAACACATGCATTCAATTTGCTGAGTTTAGCCAGAGAAATCACCTCTGTAATATTTGATTGAAGGGATGCAATGGAAAATGTTGGGGGAAATTATTTTGGCAGCCATGTGTGAATAATGGACTGGAATAGGTCAGGAACCAGAGCCAAGGAATCAAAGAAGGCTGTTTCCATAAGTATAGTGTAAAACGATGAAATAGGGGTTTCCTGATGAGAACAGCTTGAGTCAGAAAGTTATATTTGGAGAAAGAATAAAGTAGGGTTTAATAAATTTTAAGGTGCTGAATAATCATGGTCAAACGGGAGAGAAATTGAAGTAAACTCCGGGATTCAAAGCTGTTTGAGTGCTGTTGATTGGAGTCAGGAAGACCATGTCAGTGTTAAAATGAAGCCAGACTTATATGAATTGTTGAAAAGTTTAACACTGAAGTGAAAAAGCACCAGGGAAGGAATTAAAGGCACAAGAATTCAGACAAGGATTTCAGTTTTATTTTGAAAGGGTTGAGACCTGACCTGAGCATTAAACCAGCAAAAGAATAAAAGATTTTGGTCTATGGGAGGAAGTGGGTGCTCCCATTTAGGTAAACCAGAGCTCTTCCCAAAGTGTGTATTCTGGTGGTGCCATGAAGGCTGGCTTGACTACAGGATACTTTGTGAATTTGATGGGTGCCTGCCAGCAATGGTTGCATGCAAAACTTGGAATCATCCTGCTTCTTTCTGGATGGTCAGCTTTGGGTTTGCCCACTAGTTGCTACTGTTAAAATACTCAGAGCTACCTAATCAGATGGTTACAGCTAGTTCTATATGATCTAACCTATATTTCTGGCACATTTCTGTTTCTCTGTATAGATTTTTAAGGGGACACTTACTGATTTTCCCTTAATTCCTGATGAATCCAGTTTCAGGGTCTGTGCCACATGTAGCATCCACTAACTCATCCCTGAACACATTGGTTCTAAGACTGTACACTCCAACCCAGTGCCAGAACCCCCTCTCTGCCTTCTGAGTAGTTGACTGATAGCTCTTACAACCCCCACCAGGCATTTATGACTTAGGATCTGTATATATTTGATACTTCATTTTGTGTTGAGATATTTTATTCATACCTCAAATCTTGCTTTATCATTTTAAAAACCACTTGAAAACTATCATAAAATTATAACATTTTTGGTGTTGTTACAGTTACAGTCTGGCTCCTTCCAGCTTCTGGGATTAGTCTTTTGCCCTTTTCCTGATCCCTCTGAAAGAACAGATTCCTCTTGACATCGACATATTCTAACTTTAGAGGTGGATTTCTTTCTTTCTTTTTCCCCATGGCTGTGTCTCAGATGTTTCAGTGGGAGCGAGGTGTTTTAGGTAGTGTCATTCTTTTAATTTTAGGATTCTTCACACTTTGCAGAATCCTGCTTTGTCAGCTGCTGCTGTGTGTGTGTTCACAAGGGCAATGTATAGGCCCAGTCAGAAAATAGCCGTAAGAATCCAGAAGTTAAAACTTCTGAGGGTAAATTTGGGAAAACTTGGGGCATACACATAGGAAGTTATTTATTGTGTAATTTCATTTCAGAATGAAGAAATACTATCAGTCTTGGGAAAAAAAAACTGAATACCAAGTATAGATTAGCCAAAGGTGTTTGTGACACAGATGGACAAAATATCTAGTTTTATGATGAAGTAATTGGGAGGAATGACAGAAATGAAAATATATTTCTGCCAAGGAACTGACTAGGGACAATAAATAAAATACAAGGGAGTATGTGCTGTGGTTTGAACTGAATAGATTATTAATACAGATAGGAAACAAAGAAGTAATTGAGTCAGTACAATAGAATATGGTGAAGAAGCAGTATATATATTAATTCATATACTATAACTGCTTTTTTTTCTTGGAATTTTAAAAAAGTGAACAGGTAGTTACTGTTGGAGAATATTGAACTCTAGAGTGTTTACATAAGGGATAGAGAATGGAGGTATTAATACATTATCTTAGGAGTTTGACGGAGGTCTCTAGATGATGTGTCTGGGGAGCAAATCAATAGACTTCTAGGACATATTTTAAATGTGTATAGTTAAAAGGAATTTCAAAGGATAGAAAAATGACCAGAATCTCAGGGATTCATAATTTTCCAAATTTTCTACCAATAGAGAAGTACTGAATTATGTATATATGAGTGGACATGATATGTTGAGAAATGGTGCTTATGAAGCAAAAAAGGTTATAAGGTAATAATTCATTTTTCTCCTCTTTATGTTGAATCTGTGGACACAAAATAGCAGCGAGAGTTTCTAATGACCACAAGGGGAAGTGAATAATGATCTTAGGTTGAAGAACTATAGCTGGTGACAGTCTGTCTGTCTATCCTGAGTTTGGAAAAAAATAGCAATATTTATTAAGTCTCTGAAATAATAAAAATAAATCCTCATACACCCACGTTTTGCTTTAAAGCCACCTAGATATTTGAGCATCCAGATTTCGATTCAGAGGTGTCCCATGTTGCACTGGATGGGAAAGGTGCTTTGGAAGTGATACATAATTCAAAGACAAAAATGAAGAATCCCTCTTCCTTCTACATTTCTGGTCATGAGGAGTTAGAGTTTTTAAATGAAATTTTCCAACAGAATCTTGGAAGAAATTCAAGTTGTTAGTTGTATTGTTACCAAGACCCAGTAGGTTTCATTGTTTCCCTCTTAATCTCATTTCAAGAGCCTATGTACTCTGACAAGATTTTTGGATTCCCTCATTCTTCATGTAAGTTTCATTTCAATAAAGTATCCTGTCAGTTAAGCTAGAAGTACCAAGGAAAAAGGTGGAGAAATATTACTTTTGCTTGATTATAAAATGCTCTTGTTGGATATATTGAGTTGAAAAAATTACAGGAAAGCCAGTGAGTGGATCAGAAATGAGATACTCATAGAAGAAACAAGGGAAAGAAGCCATCACATGTAATTTAAAAGGAAATCAGGTTGTCAGAGGAAAGCAAGTGTTCAGAGAAGATGTGATTAGAAAAATTTCTTGCTATAAGTAGATTGTTAGAATATTTTATTTAGTTCGGCTGTGATACAGTGAGTATATAGGTATGAGGTCTGTGTGTATACTTAAAGTTATTAAATAAATGGACAAAAGAGAGTTGATTGTACCTAAGAAAGCAAATTAATAATATGTGATTCTTTCAAGTAAAAAATGATTTAAACTAGCCAATGAATAAAAGAAATGTGCAAAAGTCAGGCTTACTCTAAATACCTCAGAAGGAATAAACTTATAACCCTTGTAAATGATGACCCGTCAGAATTAAAGAATGTCATGGTACTCCTTTGTTAAATTTTAGTAGTGTGAGCCGTCAGCACAATTGGTAATAACTTCCTACTTTTGAGACATGGGCTGTAGATTTCATTTCCCACATGGGCTAGATAACTACAACATCTGGACTACTCGATAAAGAGTTTGGTAGTATGGCTTCTTATGACAGCCACCTATGAGCTCCAGGTAATCAAGATGTGCCATCCTAGTGCATACAACCCAGAATGTCTGCCTTTTTGATACATCTTGGAACAACTGAAGCTGTGGATATAGACATGACCTTGACATAAATTTAAGTGTATAAAATCCTGTCTTTGGATAGTGGGGCAGGTAAAATCCCATTGCAATCTGCATACTGTTTTGTCAAGAAACAATTTTCCACATAGTATATGTAACTTGTAGCAGAAGTTAATGGTGCTAACCTGTGATAAGACTCCATTCTGTAAGTGGTGTTGCTTGCTTATCCGATCAGTTTGTCATCTCCCCCTGTCAACTAGGTTTTATCTACCTATTTCTTTATCTCATCTACTTTGGGCTTTATAATAGTCACTAAACCTCAGTAAGAATTGAAGGCTATAGAAACTTTCTGTACACTCCCTGTAGCAAGCATGTATCAAGAGGCTTTTTGTCAGTTCCAGAGAATTTTCAGTCTCTGAAAAGTCTAGTGTTAAACACAGGGTTTTCAACAACTGCCTTTTTACTGTTCCAGCTATTGTGTAGATATATGCTTATAGGATTTAAGATGACTTCATCTTTAACATAATTTTCAAAATGCCTGCTCCAGTGGCTGATGTCTCTAGGAAGAGTTGTGCTGTTTGTGTGGCTTTAGTCCTTTAACCCTCTCTAATCTTTAGAATATCTATCTGTACTGTTCCTCTCTGATTAGGGGTGGGGAATAGCTTTGTTGAGCTTGCACACTTGTAACAAGTATTAAATAAAGCATAGAGAACTAATATACAGTATGATGAATATAGACAATATTATTTTAAACATCACTATGTACTATGATAAATATCACTACAATGGCAATCATATTATAATATACAAACATATCAAGGCAACACCTGTACACCCTAAACTTATGCTATGGTACACATCAAATTTATTCAGTAAAAGATGGAGCAACAAATAAAAACACACAAAAAAAGGACCTGATTTGAACAACATGAAAAACCCTTAACTCCTGTCTATTTCTCCTGCCTTTTGTCTTTCCTGAGTGGAATCATCTACCCCTTCTCTCCAGGAGGAGCATCTGCTCTCAGCCAAGAGCACTTAGTGTCTTATTTAATAATCCCAACCAAGCATTCATTCAGTTACCCTTGGCTTTTCAGCCGAGTCTTGTGACAATGCCTCAGTATTCCTTAAAAAAAAAAAAAAAAAAAAAAAAAAAAAAAAAAAGGGCAGAAGGTAGGAATATAACCATCTCTTATACTTGTAGTATATTTTATGGCTTTATTGTTTGATTTCCTGTAACTCTCTCCATAGTCCTATGAAATAGACCATTGTTGCTGGTGATATTTTACTTGATAAAGGAACTAAAACTCAGACATGTGTAAATTTGTAGGAAACAAAAGCAAGAATTTTGGGGTGCCTGGGTGGCTCAGTGGGTTAAAGCATCTGCCTTCGGCTCAGGTCATGGTCCCAGGGTCATGAGATTGAGCCCCGTGTTGGGCTCTGCTCAACAGAGAACCTGCTTCCCCCTCTCTCTCTGCCTGCCTCTCTGCCTACTTGTGATCTCTGTCTGTCAAATAAATAAATAAAATCTTAAAAAAAAAAAGCAAGAATTTTAGCATCCTTTTCTCCTTCCATGCTATCCTTATAAACCATCTTATAAAAAGTTGATTTCCCAGCAAGACAGTTGTATGACTTTAAAAAGGATATCTGCCTGCAACATTGACAGGAAAGGGTAATCACCTTAAGAGGGGAGAAGAGAATGGGTCCAGAAGCCACTACCCATAATCTCTTATTAGGGATCAGGCATGGCTTGAAAAGGTGAGGGCTGCAATTATAACTCTGCAGGAATTATAACATTTTCAAGTGTTAATTACCACAGTTCCTGAAGCCCTGAATTATTGCTTGGCACAACTGAAACTGTTGGGTGTACAAAATAATACTGTCATAAATTTAAGAGTATAAGATCCTGTCTTTGAATGGTAATACAGATAAAACCCCATTGCAGTTTGTACATTGTATAGGTTATGAAATACTTCCTGCATAAGTGTAATTGTCTATTAATAGTAACAGAAAAATATCTACAATAAATTTCCAAGACTCCCAACAGGGATGTGTGGCAGGGGGGGCGGGTAGAAGGGATGTGGAAGGAACGTGTGTGTATATATGCATCTCTAGTAAATAAATGCTTAGCAAAAAAGCAAGGCCTAGAGTGTCTCAGACTTATGATATGTATTTGGATATGTTCCAGCATTTTAAATTGCAAATATCGCTGACTCTGTATTTTGTTCTCCCTTGTGTAACGTCAGTTGGGACATAAAAGCAGAACTTTTAAATGAGACTCAGCTCAATATAAAACAGCTTCACTTGGTGCAGACACAGTTCAAATAGAATTATTTTAGGGAGTGGCCCTTTCAAAGACATGGTGCTCATTCATCTCCGGAATCTTAAAAAGAAATCTCAGGAACCAGACAACTTTTAACTTTTGTTGTACTATTTGATTCTTTAATTTTGCAGGTTTCTGTTGACTGAATGTGTCCCCTTCAACTTCAAAAGTTAAATCTTAATATTCCATGTGATGGTTCTGGGAGGTGGTAGGCCATGAGGGTAGAGTACTCATGAATGGCGTTAGTGACCTTGTGAAAGAGACCCTTCACCATGTGAGAACACAGCAAAAGATAGCCATCTATGAACCAGGAGCCAGCCCTAACCAGATAGTGGATGTGCTGGCACCTTGATCTTGAACTTCCCAGTCTCTGTGAGGAACTGTGAGAAATAAATTTCTGTGATTGATAAGCTACCCAGTCTATGGGAGTTTGTTATAACAGCCCAAACAGAGGAAGATATGAGTTAAAGGTTTGTGTCAACAGCATGAGCTTAATATCCAAATAAGAAGTGGTCTCTGGTTATGACAAGTGCACATTCATGTTTGGACACAAAAATGATACATCGGCCACATGTAGACATTAGTCATAATTAATAATTATCGTCCATTCTTTGTGTTATGTTACAGTTCTCACCTCCCTCCTTGTCTCTTATCTGGCATCTTCAGCTCTTGTCACCTAAATGAATAGATTGTTCAAAGAATGCAAAATAGGCTCCAACCAGCTATCCCAAGCACCCATCCACATATCGTCAGCGGTGTTATCAGCCTTAGCAAGGGAGTGCGGCATTTAAATGAAATTGATTTTTTGAAATCATGAGTTATTCATTGGAAAATGGGGAATGAAGATAGCCAGAATTTTTTTTTTTATCTTTTATTAAGGTAGATAGCATAATTCTTCTCTAGAAATGGTGTGTTTGAAGATAACCCAGCAGTGGTTTGGAAACTATCTTTTGGTTAGACAAACAGATGGTATAATCTTTTTTGTTATCTTAGTAAAAGTCATTATTTGCTAAAAAGACATGAGTACTTTCTCTCCTTTGCTACTAGTCTTTTGCCTTACTCTTATATAACTTAATGCTTTTCAAAATACTTTCACTATTTGATCCAAAGGGATGTTTTCCAGCTCTCAAAAGAACAGCAGTAACAATAAAGTCTGTCACGGTGAAAAGATAAATACAAAAGGCCTGGAAATGAAAACACATCTAGATGTAGCTGAAACTATTGAGAAATAAGGACTATGAATCCTCCATCCCATGTGATAGGATGGCTCTTTAAATCATGGCTATACTAATTTACAAATAGCTCTGTTTTAGGCATGTTTACATACTTTACATGAGTTTTAAGTCATTTCATTATCAAAACAGCCCTATGAGTTTCAAGTCATTTCATAACGAACACAACCCTGGACAGTGTCATAATCTTTATTTTAACAGATGAAGAAGCTGAGGCACAGAGATATTAAGTAAATTATTTAAGTTATGTGGCTAGTAAAGCAAGAATTCAAACCCAAGGAATCTGTCATTCAAGTCTGCCTTTTCACGCATAGCTTATCAACAGAATTTGTTTTGGTGTAAAGGAAGAATTTATCTTTGAAAAACTCAACTGAAATACTGAAAATGTACTTGTTCTCATCTAACTTTAATTTTTCTTTCCCCTCCTTTCTTTTCTAAGCAACACTGTTGAATGTTAATGAGTATATATTTTATTCAGTCTCAGCCAGTCATTTGGAGGTAATTAATCTGAGTTTTACACATTCAGCCTCTGTTTTAATGAGTAAACTTTGAGTAAAGCATGCTTCCACCCTGAGTATTTGCTTCTGCTTGTAGAGGTAAATGAGCAGCATATTATTTGGTTCCTATTTTGCTGTTCTTGTTACTGAATTCAGTAGTAAAGAAAAGTGGTAAAACCATTAATCAGAGTATAACGATTCATTTTAGCAACAGATTGTGGGAACCTTGACATGTACAGATACCTAAATGAATCAACAAAAGACAAACACAGCCTGTGATTTGCACAGCTGACACGTAGGCACCAGTCATTCTACAGCACAGACAGTGGTATTTAAATAGAAAACTGTCAGCAAGCCATTTGTTCTTTAGGAATGACCAGCATTAAGTATCAAGTTTAATAACAGAATCAGGATGGTTTCTCCCTCTCTGTTAATTTTGCTTACATCTTTCTGCCTTTTAACCTTGTTTGAGGTTTTGGGGCATCTCTGAGTTTTGCAAGTTCCTAGGAAATTCTTAAAGTGCTTGTACACGTTTAGAAGAGATGAGGGAACAATGCTCAGCTTCAGAGTATAATACTTGAGGAACTTGGGGTACAGGACTGCCCAAGGGGGTGTGGCTTGGGCTCAGGAAGAGATGACTAAGACTTTAGGAAAATTTACATTGGAGGGCTCAGCCCCCCTCACCCCCTTTTGTGAAGTGCAGTGTTTGACTCATGGTGGATATATCACAATCCCTTAGGGATTGAGTGTATACATGACAGACCCACGTGTGTGCACATACATGCAGTCAGCCTTACCTCCATTTGTTTCAGCTCCACTGGCTGTTGGGGAGGACTGGGAAATGGCTCTGAGGGCGGCACTGGTTTGGGGAAAGAGGCAGATGTGTCATGGTATGTGACTTTTATGCTCTAGTTGTAATCCTTGCACGTGACATATCAGGAATGCAGCATGCCAGATAAAAAAAAAAATCACAAGAGCTTTGGCGCCAGATAGTCAAGGGCTTCAACCACAGCTCCGTGATTCGCTTTTTGCCTGTCACTAGGCAAAGCTTCTCTTTCTAAGTCTTACTTTACTCTTGTGAAATGGGAATGGCACCACCTACCTTGTAATGCTGCTGTGGGGATTTTCATAAATATAAACAGCGCTAAACCAGAACTAGATAAGTGGCAGTCATAAAATTAAGGAAAACAAATAGTAGGATTTTTAAATTACACTTATTAGAGCATATCTATTAAGCACTTTACCCAGTTGACTATTAACTCTGTCAATTGGGTAAATTATTGACTATTTTGATAGAATTAACTGAATAAGTGAAAAGATTGAACCTGACTGCTTTTTAAAAATTTAACTATTTTTCCTACTACAGATATAAATCATTTGAACAGTGATGATTTTTTTTTTTGGTTTTTTATTGTTTTTGACTTAGCACATGTACACATGTTCTGATGGTTGCCACAGGAATATAGAAACATGCATGGTTTTAAAAATATTGGCTGAAAGGGTTTATTTCTTCATATATTTTTATAAATAATATGTGGTAAGGAAAATTTTAAATTAGAAAGGAGAACATGCCTTGGGCAGTATATGAGTCATTGTCAAGAACTAAGATAGGACAAGAAACAATGAGTATTGGCAAGAATACAGAGAAAAAAAGGAAGCCTTGTGTACTATTGGTGAATAGCAAACTGGTACAGCCAATCTGGAAAACAGTATGGAGGTTCCTCAGAAAGTTAAAAACAGATCCACCCTATGATTCAGTAATTGCATTACTGGGCGTTTGTCCCCAAAATATAAAAATATTAATTCAAAGTGACCCATGTACCCCTATGTTTATTGCAGCATTATTTACAATAGCCTAATTATGGAAACAACCCCAGTATCCACCAACAGATGAATGGATAAACAAGATGTGATGTACACATACAATGGAATATTATTCAGCCGTTAGAAAGAACGAGATCTCGCATTTGCAATGATATTGATGGAGCCAAAGAGTATAATGCTAAGAAAATTAAGTCAGAGAAAGACAAATACCGTATTTCACTCAAATGGAGAATTTAAGAAACCAGTAGAGAGGAGGGGGAAAAAGAGACAAACCAAGAAACAGACTCTCAACTGTAAAGGACAAATTTATGGTTATTGGAGAGAAGTGTGGGGGGATGGGTGAAACCGGTGAAGGGGATTAAGAGTATACTTATCACAATGAACACTGAGTGATGTGTAGAATTGTTGAATCACTGTACTGTACACATGAAATTAATATAACACTGTATGTTAACTACACTGGAATTAAGACAAAAAACTTAATAAATTTAAAAATTAAAAAAAGAACTAAGCATAGGATAGATTCTCAGCCTCACCACCTTTTATTCTTCCCAAAGCACACCAAGATAGCATAATTGGAAGACATTATAGAATGAAATGATTAGAAATAGAGTGGTCCCCCCTCACACCCACCCAGGATTATGTGGAAATATGAAATGTGCTTCTCATTTGTAGCATGCATGTGTTTTTTAATTTCAAAAATAAAGATAGACGCATATGGAACACTCAAAAGAGCTAGTTTATGAGTAATTCAGAAGGATCAGGCAGAGATAGTATGTGTATTATATGTAATTCACTGCACATGTAATGATTGCGCTTAGTGTCAGCCCATTAAGAAACATCTGCCTTCACAACTGCCACTAGACTAAATTATGTTTGTGCCTCAGAGGACATCTTCAGTGTAGATAAATAATATATGTTTAGAGATTTTATGGATTAACTTAAATGTGTCTTATTTTTCAATTCTATGGGAAACACACTCCTCAGGAACATTTGACTTAATTTCAGTTCGTTATGATTACCCTGTTTCAGACTTGAAAATCTCATCCACAGAAGCATTTCAGATCATTTTTATCAGCATGTCCTCAAAATAATTGTTTAAAACACTGATATTCAGCCTCTTCTAAATTCATTTTCTTGGTACCTTCTAATAGTTTCTACTAAGCGTTTTTGAGAACCATTTTAAGATGTAGTTTAGAGTATTACTTGTCAGAACTTGTAAAATGCTTAGAAAAAAGAAAGCATTTACAAAACCTGCTATCATGTTGATTGTTACATTTAATGTAAACGTGTGTCCACATTTACATTAAAAGAACGTTTTGTGAACAAGGCAAAATATTTTCCTCTAATCTTTGTTCCAAGACTATACTAACCAGTAAATGAAGGAGATTATTTTAACCTCACCACATTTGTAATATTGTTACAATCAGTAGAAATTATATAGAAAGCAAATGGATTTATTAAAAGCAGCTGCATGTGTGTGTTATGGTATCATATGTTATTTAATATAGCTAAAGTTATTTCAGATATGAAAGGCAAAAGGTATATCTTGGAGAATTTCTCAGATGGAAATTTTATGAAGAGATGTTAGTGAAAAGAAGACCTGCCTGATCAGGCAGAGAACATGAAATGATGGATAAAGGAAGGAGTTTTCTTGGATTGGCCAAGGGTCTGAGAGAAAGGGTCTGTGCCTGGGGTCAAGGTGAATTGAAAAGAGCTGGTTTTGAGAAGGGGCTTTCTATCACTAGTTGTATGGTCATGAGAAAGTAATTTAGTTTTACTGGCCTTCAGTTCATTTATTAATGAAGAGAGAAGATTTGGGCTGGTGATTTCCAGGGTCCTGTCCTGTGCTGTAGTTTATCATTATATTGTTCCAACATCCAAGGCTAGGCCATACTCTGCATCATTGCTTCTATGGTTCTGTTAGGATAAAACCTGGGATTGTTCTTTCCAACAACTTTACTCCCCAAGTGCAGTGTGCCTGCTGTCACTTGAATTATTTGATTCATACTATCACTACTTTTCATACTTTATAAAGTGTTGTTTTCAAGGACAATTTAATATTTAAATGACTTTGTTTCTCAGAGAATGCATTATTCAGATATTGCCATCATCAAAATTATAGAATCATGAAATATTAGAGTATAAAGGGCCCTTAGAGGAGCTGCTGTTTAAGGGAATTTGCTTTTTTAAAATTTGGATCAACACTTATCCAGGGTGATAAAAGCTCCAAAATAGAAATAGCCACACAATCACTGAGTTGAAAATGGAAGTGTCAATTTAGATACAATCCACTAATTAAGCTGATTGTTACTGAAGAATAGCCAGTCATAATTGTCAGCAGTTCTACTTTTAACATGGAACTTGTCCTACACTATTAGAAAATATAATTTTAGGAAATAGTTTCTGTGCATGTTTAAGATCAAATTTTATCAAAAGAAAGTAATCAGCTTCATGTTTCCATAACCCCTTCTTTCAAATATATATGTGTATATATGTATATACATATATATATTATTTTATTTTTTCAGTGTTCCAAGATTCATTGTTTATGCACCACACCCAGTGCTCCATGCAATACGTGTTCTCCTTGATACCCACCACAATGCTTACCCATCCCCTCCCCTCCCTTCCCTCCAAAACCCTCAGTTTCTCAGAGTCCACAGTCTCTCATGGTTTGTCTATACCCCTTTCTGCTTCACAGTCATAGGCCTCATCAAAGCTAAAGTTGACGAAGCCTTTTCTGGATAATAGTGTCTTAGGTCAGGTTTCCCTTGAAGTAGACTTTTTAAGATGGAGATGGTTGTACATGAAGTTCGTTAGGAAATGGTATTGTGATCATCACCTGTAAGAGAATGAGGGATGTCCAGAAAGAGAAGCTGGATTTTAGTACAGTCTTCTCTGCCACTCCATGGGTAGCTCAGGATCTGGCCTTTCAGAGTTGTCCTGAAATGATACAGTAGATGTCACTGACCAAGCATTGGAAATAGGATACCCCCAGGAAGAGACAGCTCTTTGAGAGCAATTTCCATTGAGTGACTCAGCTGAGAGCCGTGAACTGCCAAGAACAGTGGAAGAAGATCTGTGTGCCTGTCTGGAGATAGAACCCCATAATCGGGCACTGGCCAATGTGCCTTACATGACCTCTCTTGTATAATCATAACAGTAATTCTGGAGTTAGTAATTATGGTTTTTCCATTTTTACCATGAGGAGATAAAGTCTTAGAGAATTAACTTGGTCGACATCATACAGCAGTAAGTGGGTATAGCCAGATTCTTAGCTGTCTGACCAAAGTCTGAGCTCTTCCTTCTCTCTGTTCTAAGGATATGACCACCTGGATAATGTCCATCTGAAATTATGATGCTGTCTTGAATTATGTAATAGCTTTATAGTTTAGTTCTAGATTCATGACTATACCATAGCAGAGTGATGCCAATACTAAACCCGATCATCTTGAACTGTTTCTTTGAATCTATATTACAGATCTGAGATAATGTGGCACATTATATAGACTAAGTAGTGGCCTGAACCCACAAGGTAAGAGTTTCCCATCTAAAATGCAGTGTGTATACATATTTTGCTAAAGCATGGCTCTTCTATTAAATCTGTGAATCACAGTGTCTATTGTTCTGGAATTTGGGAAGTGATCCTTGGCTGGAATGGGGGTTACTGATTACTGATGTGGATTATATATTATATATAGAACCAGGGTTACTGATGTGGAATATATATAATACCCATCTCTTATTTTTTTTAAATAAGTCTCAAATAGGACACCTGGGTAGCTCAGTCAGTTAAGTGTCTGACTCTTGATTTTGGCTCAAGTCATGATGTCAGGGCTGTGAGACTAAGCCCCACTCCAGGCTCCATGCTAGGCATGGAGCTTGCCTGGGATTCCCTCTCTCCCTCTCCCTTTGCCCCCCCTATCTCCCATTCTCCCTCCCTCTCTTGAAAAAAAAAATAATAATAATAAATAAAATAAAAATAAGCCTCAAACAATATAAAACATATTGATAAAAAACTCACTATCTGATATAATATATTATTGCAGAGTGAAAAAAGAATAATTGTGAGAGAGCTAGTGTTCAAAAAGTTGACACTAGCCCAACTCTTCTTTTGATTATGGGTAAAATCTTTAAGTAAAATGACATCATTTAGTTTTAATTTCCCTCCTAATAAATATGCTTATATAGTCTGTGTTGATGTGACTTCTGCATACTCTGCTTTTGTAACTAATGTGTATATGTCTAAATGATACCAAAACAATTAAATAATTGAAAAGACCTTTGGCTCATGGAGTTAAAATTGTGAAAAGGAAAAATATTCACATTTAATTACATTATTTTCCCACATTCTCTACATACTGGTAATGGAGGGTTTTGCCTAGGAAGGATTTTATTTCTTGTGTATTCTCAATCTCTTCATTCCAGCCACACTGAACAAACAGCATTAATTAGTATTCCTCTTGACTGTATGTGGCTGAAAACCCAACTTAAGCTGGCTTAAGCAAAAATGGGATTTATTGATCCAGGTAATTAAAGAATCAGCCATAGGGCTTGCTTCAGGCCAGGAGCTCAGGCAACTCTCAAGCTTCCTCTCTACCTCTCACTTACACTTTTTTTTTACTTTGGTCAATATCTCTGATTTGCCCTTCCTGCCTGATGGCAAGAGGGCTGGAGTAGTTCTAGCTTATATTCTCTCATGTTCAAGATCAGGAAAAAGCACTTGCCTCTCTCTTTGGAGCCCAGTAGAAGTCTCTATTCTCATTGGTTCTGGATCAGTCACCGTGGCCAAGTCAAGCCTAATGGAAATGCAGCTAGAGTGGAGTCAGTAGCAGCTAAGCCCCACAAGATATCTCTATGAATGGGTTCAGAGACAGCCTTTTCTCTGAGTGTAACTGGAAATGTTTTTCTTCCAAAACTAGATGTTTTTCTTCCAAACTAAATGTTTTTCTTTCAAAAACTAAAACCCTGTGCACATCCATCATTACTATTTAAATCTGTAGTTTCCTTTTCAGAGAGCTATTGCCAACAAACTTAAAGCCTAAATCATGTGATATATTATATGCCCTAGGGTCTGAAATGAAAATAAAGCAAAAAACATGTAAGAAATAAACTGTAACAGTAAAAAGGAGCTTCAAGAGAGAGGAAATATATGCACAGAAGTAAGTCTCAAGAGCAGGTGTGAGTTATATGCAAAGCACTTTAAACTATTCATGAATGTTGAGTTTCCTTGAACCTTAAGAGATACTGTTTTATTAGGATGAGAAACTTCCTTTCAAGCTCACTGTGAGTTGATAATTTTGCAAACTGTCTTTTATTGTTGCAGGAAAGATGTGGAATACCCCTATCAGTTTAGAGAGTGTTGATGGGTGGCAGCTTGTCAAGGTTACTCCTGTCAATTGGAAGAGTCATGTTTAAACATGAGTGCATTATTCTCAATGTTTGATTTTTGTCATGGTTTTTAATGGCTTTTGTGATTGTTCTGGGGGGAATGGAAAATATGTATATATAGTAGATGACACTTTCCATTAACCTTGCCAGAATATAATCTTATAATCTAACTACAAGTAACAGAGCTAATGGGTTTCTTTCCCTAGCAAGTTTTCAGAATTTATACATACAGCTCTTCTGAAAGTTAGAAGGGTGATTATAATGGGTGGATTAGAAAAGATAATTCTAAGCCTTGTTCTAGAGTTCTGCGTAAACTAGTTTATGTAACTTTCATGCTCGCACATTGAAGACTGCTTTCAAATAAAGCATCTGCTTATGAATACACACATTACTAATGGCATACCTTTGATGGGTTTAAGCTTCTTTCTCCTCTTCCAATATTGAAATGGTTTCTCTTGCCACAAATGGGTGTGAAAGCTTTGGCTGCCAGAAAATGGTGGTGATGGTGACTTACTTCTGTGCATATATCTCCTCTCTCTTGAAGCTCCTTTTTACTGTTACAGTTTATTTCTTACACGTTTTTTGCTTTATTTTCATTTCAGACCCTAGGGCATATAATATATCACATGATTTGGGCTTTAAGTTTGTTGGCAATAGCTCTCTGAAAAGTAAACTACAGATTTCCTTTACAGGAAAGGATCTAGAGTGAAACTACCCACTGGGCTTGAGAAATACTGAGGGGACAAATCCACATGTGGGCAATTGGAAGATTTTCCTTTGGACACATCCATACTGTGCCAAGACTACCTGTGGTGCTCCAGGGAAGCATTTGGTACCCACTTTAGTGTAAGGAAGAGAGGTACATGTAGGGATAATGAAGCAATCGAGGCAACATAGCAACAGTGGATTTACAAGCATGAATTCTTCAGGGATTCACAAAGGAAATCAGAGTCTAGGGCCTTGTTGAGAGTAACTTCTATTCCTAAATTCAGAAACAAGTTTGCAGACTCTGAGAGGAATTATTAGCATGTATCTAGGACCTCAGTCTTGGAGGGATTAGAATTACCTAACCAAGGACACAGAACAGGAGAATAAAACAGAAATCCAGTAATTGGAAGAGGGCACAACTGGAAACTTTGTTTCAAAAATAAAGAAAAAACAAGGGTCTTCTTCAGGAATTATGATCCATGGTCCAGGAGCTACAGCATGACGTAGCTACTTACTAGAAATGCAGTATCTTGGGCTTTCCAAGATTAAGTGAATTATAATCTGTACTTCCTTATTTTAACAAGGTCTTCAGGTGTTTCATGGGTTCATTAAGATTTGAGACATTCTAGGGCCCAAGGCCAGTGCTAGAAGACCCAAATTTTGGTTAATCTTTAATTGGTCAACTTGAAGGGGACTCATGCCTGTAGAGCTCCTTCCTCATATGGACACTATCCCTAGTCCTTTTCTTCTATGTTTTCTCTTAATCTTTACATCAACTTTGTGATGTAGACATTACCCTTATTTATTAAATCATAGAACTGGGATTCAGAAGAGTTAAATTACTCACATAGAATTAAACTATTTATAAGTAATGGAAGGGAGGTTTCCAAAATCTTTTTTATTATGGAAAATTTCAAGGATGCACAAAATTAGACTAATATTAAGAACCCTGTGTTCCCTCACTCAGAGATTCAGTAAGTGTCAATATTTTGCTACTTTTGTTTCATCTTCCCATATCCCTGCTCATATACTTTTTTTTCTTCTTCCAGTTGCCACCACTCTTGTAGAACCTGGATTGAATGTGGGCCTGGTTGACCCCAGAGAGATTATGTTATGTCTAAGATGCATTTGTTATGGAATATTTGACCATGATGGTCACCTACTTCAATTGCTATGATTGTTACGAGAATTGCCACAGAGGCTGATAGGGAACAGAGTCCAGAGACAATATAAATGGAGCAAAAGTGGGAGGGAAACGGGGAGGGAAGGTTTGGAGCCTGAAAATCAGACCCCTAGACAGTTACTTGATAGAAGTTCTGTAGCCAAGTCATCCTTGTGTGAGTAACACACTTCTTGCTTCTAGAAGTAGTTCATTTCTCAGTCTATAAACATTTGTGAACATCTACACTGGCACTCACTTCTTTGAAGGTCATTTGAAACTTATGGTCCTACATGGTGTTTCCTCTGTCTGGAATGGTTTGTACCCTGCCCTCCAATTAAGTCTCTCTCAAATCCCAACATAAATATTACTCAGAAGAGCTTTCCTTGACCAGTGCACCATACTTTACCACCATCACAGACAAACATAAACTAAGTTATATTTCATCCTGTGGACACATCATACTTAGTAATTAGCACAGTCTAGAATCTGAGCTCTGAGGGATGGTGACTGGGTTTATATTGTTTGTCACAGTCTGCATTGTTATAGAAGACTGGTCCTCAGAGATAAGACAGATAGAATGTCTGAGAACTTGGGTATTCTTTCTCTTTGCTTCATCCGTCTAAGAAAGAACATTCTGGCATTGCTCACTTACTTTCTTCTTCTCCCTTGCTCTCCACTGAGGGCTCTACCATTGCCAGACCAGCTCTTTGGGATGTTTGTTATACAGATTTCTTGGAAAAATCATAGGCTCCTCAAGGAAATAGAAGAAACTGCTATAGGAGGTTTTGGAGAAGCTGTAGAGTGTGAGGAAAACTAATAGTTACTATAACTTATTGCTTATGAAATGTCTAGCTCAATATTAGATGCTCATGTGCCAATTATTTAATCCTCACATCAATTCTGTAAGGTAAGTATAATCACTGTATAATAAATTGACCATATCATTACTGATAAAATGGCAATATATTTTTGCTTCTTCCTGCCTCTTAACAAATCCTTATTGGCTAAAGCCTGATCTTAAAGTGAAGGAGACATGTGAAGAAAAAAGAGGATCTACGAATAGAAATAATAAGAAAAGTTGATTTCTATTCAGATATCACAGTAATGCTACATGGTCTCTACTTAGCCCTGTGCAGAGATCACAATATTGAATATAGAATGGGATATCAGCCATTTACTGAGCTCCTGTATTAGGATAGAGGTTTGTATATAATTTAAGAAGCAATAGGATATAGCAGAGTGAATTATTTATTTTCAACTCAATTCTGAGCAGGAGCTACTGTGGTTCTGTAATTCTTAAAATACCTTGGATACTTTTAAGCAGTTCTGATACTAGGATGAACTTGACACTATGTGCATATTTACTGTGGCAGTGGCCATTCCCCAAACAAAAACAAAACCACTATTGACTAAACTGGTGGTGAGTCTTAGAATTGATAGCATCTTAGAGAGGGGAAAAAAGTACTTTTTAGGAACATTTTCTAACCTGATTTACTATACCCTTGCTATAGAATAAGAAGAATGCTCAGGTTAGAGGAGAATACAGAGCCACGTCATAGTTATTACTGGCCTTACCTGATCAACCAGTTAACCAGTTAACAAACACTTAAACATTTTCTTGGGACTCAGTAAATTGTCAACTGTTAAGATCTTCATTACAGAGTACAGAAATATCCTTGATTAACCAAATTTATTCTTTTAGGAATATAGTAAAGGGGGTGCACAAGTTCTATAGTAAAGAACTGGAAATTGATTTCAAATCTATTTTTTTTAAAGATTTTATTTATTTATTTGTCAGAGAGAGCAAGAGCGAGCACAGGCAGACAGAGTGGCAGGCAGAGTCAGAGGGAGAAGCAGGCTCCCTGCAGAGCAAGGAGCCCGATGCGGAACTCGATTCCAGGACGCCGGGATCATGACCTGAGCCGAAGCAGCCGCTTAACCAACTGAGCCACCCAGGCCTCCCTCAAACCTGTTTTTAAGGTCATTTTATATAATCAAATGCATGATAAACTGCCTCACAGTTCTTGTTCCAAAGAGTAGATTGGTCATTTTCTACATATCTATTGCCATCTTCAAATTTTTCCATTAAGTTTCCAAAACTTTCAAATATATATAACATACACACACACACACACACACACACACACACACACACACACACAATATGATGCCTGAATTTACTGGCTGCTTCTTTGCAATTAGTGAAGATGATGATGCCTAGAGTTAGAAAACCATGTGAATTGTCTTTGCTTTTTTCTTGTATTTTGTTTTCAGAATAAATTGTCACCATCTTTTTAAAAATATTTTTAAAATCCCCTTCATACGAAGTACACCCTTTGGAATTATTGATCACCATACATATAGTGATCAATATATATATATTCTAAATATATATATTATATATGTAATTCCATATATACATATATATATACATATATGTATACATAATTATAGTTTCAAGCATTTGAAACTTAAGGTGAATGCTACAAACATGTACCCAGTGCCTCACCAACCTCCCAGATCAACTGCAAACATAGAGAACTGGTTTAGTACCATCAACTTGTCTCTTTTATGCTTATCTTTTGCATACTTGTATGGATACAAATTTTTCTGGATATATATGTTCCTGCTGGTTTGGTTAGTTCTGAGACTTCTGGGAGTTCTGAAGGAATGACTCTGTATGCAGAGTAAAGTGACCAAACTTCAGTGTGACTCAAGAGAGGCTCCATTCCATTAGACTAAGGTCTTATTTTAGAGACGATGGAGGGTAGAGAATTACCAAATGCATCCTTTTGATTTTGGAGCCTCTTACACCCAAATTGGCGGCACTCTCTACTCAGCCTTGACAATCTCTCAGGAACAGATTGGCATAAGCCACCTGGTAGTACAGGCATCTGGTAATTCTCATCCTAGGATATTCTTAGCAACCCAACATGACCTTATCTTCTGATGTAAAATACTTGCCATTCTGTTTTAAATTTTAAACAGAAAATGCTGTAGGTTGTAAATCCTTGCTTATTTTTTGCACACAGACTAAAATTCCCCAATAAATCAGTTTCAGGGTACCATCTTCTCTAGTGTATTTCCCAAATATGGATCATTTTTATTATTTGTTTCTAAACCATCTCCAAGTTTCCTTTTTATTCAAGTGCTGGTTCTCAGAATGGAATACGGTCTTCTTTATGAGAATGAGTATCCCCAGCAGGAGATATTATTACTCACTGGTGTTGGTTTGTCTATGTGAGAGAGGCCTGGATTTGAAGTTACATAACATGGTTTCCCAGACCAGTCTCCCACTGATTTCCTTGGCCTTGAGTAAGTCTCTTAATAATTTCTTTTGGAAGTAGGTTTCTTGATGACAAATGGGAATGGTTATCCCCCCCCCACCCATGACCACTTGACAGAGATGTCAAGGTAAGGATATAATTAAGTGGAAGTTAGGAAAGTGCATCATAAAAAGTTAAAATCTCTACACAGGTGTAAACTATTATTACTGAAAAAAAAGTTTGAAAAGCTCAGATCACTCACCTAACCTTCATTTCTCCAGGGCTAAGAATGCATTTTTAGATGATATGTGTACTTTCTTTCATAGGGTCTTTTTAATCACATTAAAGGATTTCATTAGGACTGTCACTATTAATTTTATAACAGTATGCTGTGCCAAATCAGCCTTTAAAATTATGATTGTCCCCCTTTGACTAAAGACTGCTGAGAAAAGGTAATATGTTCATTTGTTTGTTTTGAGCTGGTATTATTATAATTGGATTATTTTTTTTAAAAGATTTTATTTATTCAATGGACAGAGATCACAAGCAGGCAGAGAGACAGGCAGAGAGAGAGAAGAGGAAGCAGGCTCCCTGCTGAGCAGAGAGCCCAATGTGGGGCTCGATCCCAGGACCCTGAAATCATGACCTGAGCTGAAGGCAGAGGCTTTAACCCACTGAGCCACCCAGGTGCCCCTATAATCTAATTATTCTTTCGAAATTCTTTTGTCTTTATCCAAGCCCTTTTATTTGCTTTCCTGCCTTTTCTTAGCTATACACTTGATGCATAATCAACATACAGATTCACCCTAGTGTCCACCTCAACAAGTTGTCTTTCTTCCTTTCATTGTACGCGTCACTGCCAGCCATGGCTCCACCTGATGATCCTGGAACCTAACACACGCCCACTGTTTTTGTCTCTTTCCAACTTGTAGCTCCAACAAAGGGCCTTGGCTAATTAGTTCTGGTTAGTTCTTGCCCTTCACCAAAGATTTTAAACTAAATTTAACAGAATTGGTGTGGTCAAGACATGTGTCTTTAACTAAGTAAGCCATTATCAGAGGATGGGGCCGAGGGATGCTTTTTATCCTTCACTGTTTATGGAAATGTGTTCTCTGTGTCATCCCATGTTCTGCTTCAGACTGATTCAGAGTTGAGCACTCTGGAGATATGCTTTGATCTTTGCTATCCTAATCTTTTACTGAAGACTTTCAACTTTAAAACACTTGATACCCAGACCATCATCAAGTTCACATTAAATGCTTTAAAATTAATCATTTAAAATTAATGATTAAGCCTCTATATCAGTCAGGATTTATTACCTTGTGCTGCTATCACAACCCCAAAATCTTACTTCTCAAGCTTGTTATATATCTACTGATAGTGTTCTATTCATTGTTAACAGTCAGGAACCAAGGATGACAGAATTTCCAACTCACACATGTCTTTGTGATTACCATAAAGGGGCAAAGGGAAAATGACAATCCTGTGCTTGCTTCTACAACTTCTCAGAAGTGACATATTTACTTTCACTTACATTTGATTGACCAAACAAGTCCTATGGCCATGAAAGATCAAGAAAACACAATCTCTCCATCTGTCTGGAGAGAAAATGTATGAAAAGCCCTCTTAGGAAGCATGATAAAAACAAAGAATTAAACAAAGATATACAGTTGGGTCGTCAGCTTAAAATATTAGCCACACATAATGATACATGCTAATTGAAGAACTCTGATATTCTTAAAAAATAGAGTCAAGAGAACAGGCTCACTCTAGAAAAAAAAATACAACTTTTAAGTTAAGTAGAGGACACTATATGTATCCTATAGTAATTTTTTCCCATATTTTTTTTTCTTGTTAGATGTATGTTTCTGGCCCTGTCCATGTTTTCCTTTCACTTACATGATGACAAAGTTACTTGTACTCTAAGTTTTAGTCCATTATTGAGTATGTTACACAGCTGTTACTCGACTGGGATGGTGACAGACTATTATTAGCTTCCATAACATATCTTTATTTTCTGATAGACTTGCCAGCAGCAGTGAGCCAGTAATAGCAGTTGCAGTGGTAAGAACTGTGGAAGTCCATCTGGAAGGAGCTCACAGACACACACAGTCACGAGGCGGCATCTGGGGTACAGAGAAAAAAGAAACTCTCGGTTAGTTTACCAGAGAGAGTGGGAGAGAGGTTGCTACAGGAAGCACTATTATCCATGAAATTCCATTTTATTTTAAAATATTATATGAGCAAATTATAAAATATTATATGAACACTTTTCTCTCCCAAAATTTCACAGGGCAGGTGACCACCCCACTGCATCCTGGAACCTAACCTTGGGTTTAGGGAAAAGGAACTTTGGCAAGGGCATTCATCCTACTCTTTTTTCTTTTACTGAAAGTTACAGGGCAACTTTATATCCACACACTGTAGCAAAGGAGCCACTTTCAAAGTCTTATTTTAGAGACTTCTTTAAAGAATCACTGTCAATCCCAGAGAAGATGAGAAGACTATCAATGTCTAATCCTCGATTCTCTACAGTGAACAAACTTCAGCTGTTTATCAGGAAAATACTCTCCAGTGAAATCCATTATAGTCTTTGAGTCTTTACTGACTCAATTCAGGAAACATTTCTTGAGCATTTATCTTGCATAACAGAGTTTTAATACCTTAATTTGTTTTATGAATTTGTGAGATATTATTAGAAAGTTCTCATTTTACTGATTAAGAAATCTGAAACCCAGATTTTGGGCTATAATGTGTGTCTTCTTTTAGGAATTCAGGGTTTCTACTACTAGGTGCTGTTGCAGTGAATACAGACCTGTTCTTAGGCGCTCTCTGGATCTATATGAGAGGAGGAAATGACTGGTGGACAAATGATTAAAAATGCAGAATACTTTGTATGCATAAGGCAATACTATATACCATCTATTTAGTTCTTAATATATCTAGGAATTACTTCAAGGTCCAATTTAAAAAATTTCCTTTACTCCTCCCCAAACCCACAACTGATTGATAGAAGCTAAGCTTTACAGATGCCAAATAGCTTGCCAAATTTATTAGCTCACAGCTAATAAATAGTGGGCCAGGGACTGGATCTTAGGTTTGACTCCAAATTCAGGTGCTTAGCTACTTGGCTAAGCTACCTTAATAAAGATTTTTTTTTTAAGATTTTATTTATTTATTTTACGGAGAGAGAGAGAGAGACCACAAGTAGGCAGAGAGAGGGAAGCACGCTCCCCATTGAGCAGAGAGCCCGATGCAGGGCTCGATCCCAGAACCCTGAGATCACGACCTGAGCTGAAGGCAGAGGCCTAACCCACTGAGCCGCCCAGGTGCCCCAATAAAGATTTTAATAGGGAAAAAAAGATGTTCTACTTACCAATAGAAATAAAAGCTGCAAGGTGCTGTGGGTTCAGAGGAAAGATGAGTTCCTACAATCTACAACATTGTCTTTAAGCCTTTTTGTACTCTTCTTACATGGACTCTGGCCTGGACTGTATTCTATCCTGCCTTATTTATTAATTTATTATTTCTACTGATTAGAGTTTTCCTGCTGCTCTCCCTTCTTCCATTCTTCCTCCCTCTGACTTGAGTGTAAGCTCCGTGCAGACAGAGATCATTGTTTTATCCATGGTGAATACCAAATGTGTAGAGTAACACCTGGCACATAGTAAGAGCTCCACAGATATTTTCAAGTTAATATCTTAATAATATTCTTACTTACTTCTTAATATTCTTACTTAGGAGAATACCACTTGGAAGGCATAGCAGAATTTCCAGGTGGTCATGAGATTTTTAGTTTCAAAAATGGAGACTAAAGTATAACAAGTATGAGGATTCTCCCTAGAGTAAATAATCTTCAAAATCTTGGGTGACCAGGAATGTATTAGAAATGTATGTTACCTACTGCTAGTCCTTGAGACAGCTGACAGTGTATCCTTATGTGATGCGAAAGAACAGCTATGCCGTTTAGGTGTTCTTTTATATCACTTGGATTTTGAAAAGCATTATCTTTTTTTAGAGAAAGCTGAAAAGCAATTTAAGGAGTTTTCCCTTTGCTCTTGTCATTCCAAATCTGTCTTTTGAGTCATTCAGATTTGTTGGCATAATATTTCCTCTGCCTTTACTTCCGTTAATGGCAGAATCCCCTTCTTGGCTTTCATTGCTGGTATCTAGATTCTGTTGGTGAACGTTCTTTGCGGAGTGAGTTCAGACAAGGTGTTGTGACTTCACATGGGGGTTTCTGTGCAGATCTGCAGGTCTGCAAAGAAACCAGAGATTGGCCATAATTCTTGGTTAAGTTTCAGAACCAAAGATGGCAATGGGACTGTGAAAGACACCATCTGTTTGAGCATAGAAATTACCTAGCTCTACTAGTAACAATTGAAATCTGAAATGCTTCCCATTTATGTTGGAAATGATAGTGGTGGAAGCCTTCAGAGATTCGAGGAGGTGATGCTGACCTCCTGGACTAGTCAAAAGCCTCTAGGGCCTCCCATTCTTTATTTCTCATCTTTTTGGTTAAGGGATTAGAAATGATGTCTGGGTGGTTAAATTTTTTTGCTTATGTTTTGAAACATTGGTAATTTGATCTATTGAGAATATTAGAAATAATTTTCTGGAGGATGACAGTTGAAGACAATACACAGTTCAAAGTCAGATTCCAGTTTTTAAGCAGCTAGACATGAAGCAGCAACCTAAGAACAGGGCCAAAGTTGGGTGAAGGTTTAGGAACCAACTGTCAACAAGACTGAGTTGGGAAGACAACTTGGACCAGAGGCAGAACAGCTGACTGTGGAATTCTGAGGCAAAGGCAAAATGCAGTTTTGTGTGTTTCTGTACAACCTTGTATGTGCGTATCAGGTGTACATAGATTGACTTAAACAGAATAAAAAGTATCTTGACAAGCAGAAAGAAGAATTAACATCTTCCTCACTGAAATGACAGCCAACACAGACATTTTTCTTGCCACCTCCCCTGGAAAAGTTCTAGGATGTATTATTTTAATAGAACCTAAACTTTTATTATTCACCCTCCCCCTACTTCGTTCCACTATGAAACCTAAAGATTCCATTAATGGGATTCCGAGTTCTGACATTTAGGAAGAGGGAGCTCTATTCTTTTATATCAAAGTTATGTATCTTGGTATTATAAATTTTTATACTAAATTTCAAGAAATCTGCTAATGGGATTTTCCCAAGACTATTTAGGCAATAAACATATTAACCTAAAGAGTCTTTGCAAAAATTAAGTGTTTGTACAAAATGCTCTACTTTTATTTTTATATATTTTTTATTAAATTTTTAAATTTTTAAATAGACATATAATGTATTTTTATCCCCAGGGGTACAGGTCTGTGAATCTCCAGGTTTACACACTTCACAGCATTCACCATAGCACATACCCTCCCCAATGTCCATAACTCCACCACCCTCTCTCTCTCCCCCTCCTCCTGGCAACCCTCAGTTTGTTTTGTGAGATAAAGAGTCTCTTTGTCTCCCTGCCAATCCCATCTTATTTCATTTATTCTTCTCCTACCCCCACACCACCCATGTTGTATCTCCACTTCCTCATATCAGGGAGATCACATGATAGTTGTCTTTCTCTGATTGACTTATTTTTCTCAGCATAATACCCTCTAGTTCCATCCATGTCATCTCAAATGGCAAGATTTCATTTCTTTTGATGGCTGCATAGTATTCCATTGTATATATATATATATATATATATATATATATATATATTGTGTATATATATACACACACACACACACACCACATCTTCTTTATCCATTCATCTGTTGTTGGACATCTAGGTTCTTTCCATAGTTTGACTATTGTGGACATTGCTGCTATAAACTTTCAGGTGCATGTGCCCCTTCAGATCACTGAGTTTGTATCTTTAGGGTAAATACCCAGTAGTGCAATTGCTAGGTCATAGGGTAGCTCCAAAATGCTGTACTTTTAGAATAGGTCCTATTTACTTCCTCTCAGTGGATATTAGGTAATACAAGCTAGAAGTAGCATACAGTGACACCTGGACATTACTGGACCCCAGAGAGCATAAAGCAGGTTTTCCTGAAGAAGCTGGGTCCTTCTTGCCTGATTATTGTCTGTGGTGTTAAGGTAGGTTCTTCCTATATCTCATCTTAAGTCAGTGACACAGAGGATAGGAGAATTGATACAGGAGTCAAATGCACATCCTTAATGCCCACTGTATTGTCTTTGCTTTTAATACTAAGCTCCTTGCTCTGTGAAGTGTGTCTACAGCTAAGGACAGCCCTAGGCTTCCTCTCCATTGCCAGATCAGTTGATTTGCAGTCTGAGAGCACTTAGGCTCAAGGGATTGTGCTATGATGGATTAACCATATTTGCTCAGGGTGTGGGTGGGAAAGTGAGTTTCAGTAGCCCCTAAGACTGATATGTAAAGTTAAAGGACAGAGCTTACGATGCCACTACTGGATCACAGATTCTGTGCTCCACTCCACTCGGCCCCCAAAGTTAACAGCTGTAGACTCTTCAAGAACGAGTTCTTCACGTTATGAATACAGAACTGGTTGTCTTCACAAAGAACCAGAGGGATCCTCATGTCCTTGACAACATGATGAATAAACTGGACCTTAACTCTGGGGAGCAGATGGATTTCCAAGAATTTCTTAATCTTACTGGTGGCATGGCCATAGCTTACCATGATTCCTTCATGATATCGTCTATTTCCAGAAGTAAAATTGAAGGGCTCTTGGGCCTGGCCTCCAGACCACCCACCCCCTTTCCTTCCAGCCTCCTAATTTTCTGTTCCTCACAGTGCACACTTACCCGGAATCCAGCACCCCACCAACCCATGCAAGACACCCCTGCTGGTAGTAATAATGCAGTAGCATTGGTAGAAGTCCATGCACACACAAATAAAATAACTTAAAAAATTGTAAAGGACAGTTGCAAAGTATTCCCCCTGAACCTTGAACATAACCTGTTTAGGACCTCTCTCTAATTACGTTTCCTAGAAAAAAGAAATGCAAAATTATAAATTTCTTAGCTATGGTACTGAACAAATTTTCATTCAACTGATCTTTGACACTTGTATTCTATTCAGTATTTAAAGTGGTTTTTTAGGGAGCCTGGGTGGCATAGTTTGTTATGCAATTGCCTTCAGCTCAGATCATGATCCTGGAGTCCTGGGATTGAGTCCCAGAGTCAGGATCCCTACTAGCAGGAAGTCTGCTTCTTCTGCAGACATTTTTCTTGCTTTCCTCTCATGTTCTCTCTCTCCCATTCTCTCTCTCAAATAAATAATAAAAATTAAAAAAATTTAAATCCTTTTCACTCTGTGTTTCAGAGTCCAGTAAGTTTGCTCTCTGTTTTAGAGGAGGCATTTTCTTTTGTTTAGTGAAACTTACTTCAAGTATCAAAGGGGTGCATATTCATTTCTAATGTAATAAGACATATAACTAAACCTGTCTTGTCCTTATCCTTTCTCTTCACAATCACAAATATGTCACATTGCCTCTTGGCCTCCCCACACCAGAGCCTTGGTAGGGGTTAGGGCCGCAGTGACAACTAGACTTGCTCTATCTACAGAAGAAGAATGGGAGTGGTTTCTGGGTCCTGTTCCAGAATGGTATCTCTTAGCTCTCAGATCCTCAGTCTCTACATTTTAGATTGCTGACCCAAATAATGGATCAGCAAACTATAGACTATGAGCCAAATTCTGACCACTGACTTTTTCTGTATGGCCAAGACCTAAGAATGACTTCTAAACTTTGATGGAGAGAATATTAAATTTGGATACAAATGAAGTCATATTTCTTGTTGGTCCATAAAGCCTAAAATATTTATCATCTTGCCCTTGATCAGAAAAAAAAATTGTAGACTCCTCATTTAAATGCACACATAATTAAATAATAATACATTTAACTAACTTTGAAGCATACCTAATTACTGTTTTTTTTCCCAGATATGCTGCCTCATGAGATATTCAGAATGTGAAAGTTTTGTTTTTATAAATGAAATCAAAGAATTTCAAAATCAAAATCAGGCTGGATAATTAATTGGCAGAGATGTAAGAATTGCACACATAAGAAAGTCATTTTGTATTGGATTATCATGAGAGATTAACCCTTCAATACAAGTGACACAGTTAAAACAATTTCAGATTCAGGTTGGGAGGGGCTGTTCTTGAAATCCACCTGAAGGGCTTTGAACTGCTGGAATATATTGCACACTAGGGGGCAATCTTTCTAGCCAACTTTTCATACATTAAAATACATTGTGAATCCCTAGAAATTGCTTAAGTGTTGATTCTGGATGGGGCAGGTCACTGGCTCAGCCCGAGATTCTGCATATCTAGCAGGGGTTCCTGAGGCTGCTGCTCTGGAGTTCCTGAGTTGAGAAGACTCTGGCACTTTCCACTGGACCTCACCACTTTTCCCTTAAGCTATGATGAAGCCTGACTACAGAGGTAGTGCTTTGACCTTGAAAGTCAAAATCATAAAAATCACAAACACCTGGAACCAAGTTTCTGTTTTACTGAAACATTTTATAGCTCTGGCATTCCATCAATCAGAGAGGTTGGTATGGAAATGATAAAGAACAATTGCCTCAAAGCATGCATGTTTACCTCTTGGCAGAAGTGACAGTCTGATGGCTGTGCCTGTGAAATACAAATGCCTTGTATTAATTGGTCCATGTAAACAGCAGACAAATGCTGATAAGGAAAAAAAGACAATCCATAATAACCATAGATAACTCACATATCATAAGCTAAGTTAATTGTTATTGGGGTTATACTCAAGTTCAGCCCATCTGTGTCTTGTAAGTACTGCAGTCACCAATGTCCCATCATGGCATAGGATGCAAAATCATGAAGCTTTGAGCTTTAACATTATTCTGGTTTCTGAATCTTGCATCATCAGTAATAAAAGTGCTTGTAAATAAGCTAGCAGATCGAATTAACAACTTCCATTTCTTGAGAATTGAGCCTTTTGGTATGCTTGCTTCTGATATCATTTTGCATATTTAAATTTATTCGTACGGAGCACCTTCTTCCTTTTCTCCTCCTCCTCTTTCTTTCCTCCTCCTTTTCTTGCTGTTTGCTTGATTCCTTCTACTTTTTCTCTTTTGCTTTCTTGGAAGGAGATTTTTTTGGAAGAGATTTCCTGGTATTTAAAGCAGAAAGACTTTGCTGTATCTTATATTTATGTAATTCACAGTAACAGAGTAAAAAAAAAAAAAATCATTCTTCTTCAGTCTTTTTTTTTTTTTTTTTAGATCCACAGTCACATAAGGAAATGATTTGTGGAACTGAGAAGGCTATGTCTATAAAGCAAACCAAGAAAAAAAGAATTTGATGTTATTATTAATGAAGCAGGTGGCACATCTTTTCAAAATCCCATTTTAGCTGGGCAATGATTTGCAATGAGAGCTGACATGTTCATTTTTGCCCGGCTAACACACCCAAGGCCTACTGAAAGTCAGGGTAGGAAAAATAAAATAAAGAAAAGGAAAATCTTCTTTAATAAACCTGAAGTTTTGTTGCAGAATTTTTGTTGCATTCCCTTTAGAAAGTTAATTCTTTGCTCTATTTGTTACTACAGACTTGCTAGCATGGTAAGATCAACCAAACAGGAGCTTTGCAGTTACTTGTAAGAATCACCCTACAAACTAATAGTAAATGGTTATTGATGCAGGAATGGAAAAGTTTGAGGCACTCTTCTTTCTGCGACTATTCTGTAAGACTTTTATTAGATGAAAAATGTAATAGGTTACAGTAATCTCTGCTCAAGATTTCTGGGTTAAGCTGTAAATTATTTAGCTGTGATGAAATGATGAACATGTTTGGTCTATTAATTAGAAGTGTTCCATCACATGGTCCCTCTACTTTGATTAAATCATGTGACTAATCGAGGCAAAACAGGAGATAACTGACCTTTAGAAGCAGTCTCACATTAAATCTATCTGGGCCATAATTCTTTCTCATTTTAACAGAACAGATTTCAGTACTTATGAATATTTTAGAGTTCTACTTAGACTTTTCTCCCTTCAGTGAAAGAAAGAGCTATCCTAAAATTAATTTTTTTTTTTTTTGTAAAAGCAAGGTCCATGCACCTAGCTAGAAGCAATTCACACAGTAACTAATCCTAAAGGCCTAATGCACCTGTATTGTAGGTAGGAATGGTTTAGAGCATTAGGTGCATCAAAAATGACTGAGTAATAAGGATCATATCTGATTTAGGGCTGAGTTGCTAAGATCCTTGTCTAATAGGACAGTTGCTTCAAATGGCACTTGAGTGCAAGGCTGAGGGTGAAGTACTAATCTGATTTCTAGAAGAAATATGTAGTTCTGTGGGGCAACCTTGCTTCATATCATGGTTTAGAATAATCAAACAACACTCTAGACCCTTATTATGTTTTTAAATACTGTATTTTTTTTTTAAATAAAATGCTATAAAGTAACATAGGAGTGTTAGCTTCAGTTTACCTTGTAGAATATCACTGGAGCACTGGTGTTCTACAGAACAGTGAATCATGGACCACTACACATAAACTAATGATGTACTATATGGTGACTAATGTAACATAAAAAAAAAAAAAGACTGAATCAAATAAATGTATGCTACCAAAATGAGTCCGGTAAAGCAGTTCCAAGAGTATTCTTCTTGGGGGACAGTTATCATGGAGTTGTTCAGGTAGTTGAGTGTGTTTCCTATCAATTATTTATTTTATTTATCTTTGTGGCTCCCAAGAAGATGGAACAGAAAACTCAGATGGACAAATGGATCTTTTCCCATGATAAGTTCTAATTGGGTCTGGAGTGTAGGACAGAAGACTTGCCAAAACATTGCCAAGGTTTTCCATACTTTGCATTTTGGGAGTTTTGAAGATATCGTCAAGTCCCAAATGGTAAAATGAGAAGATTAGGGTGAGGAAGAGGTTTACTCTAGTTAAGCCAGGTAAAACCAGCATTGAGTTAGATTAGAATGGAGAAGCAAGCTACTCAGGAGTGTCTAGGTATACATAAGTTGTCTGTTTTCCACTATCTATTTAAATAGATAGCAAATGACATTTATTGATGGAGTCCTACTTCGAAAGGAAAAGTGTAATTAAGAATTCATATATTAGAATATTTGAGGCCTATTATCTGGGTAGTGTCTATTTTGTTGGATCACCCTGATAGTCATTGGCATGAATTGAAAGGCACCTCATTTCAGAGCCTTTCAGAGCCCAACCTATAGAGTGAAAGCAAATTTATGAGTTGTAGGGTTTCATCCTATGAAACCTGTTATTTGAATTGACATTTCAAATTAAAGAACTCCTATATCTTTGAATTTTATTTGATAATAACTTTTTTATTTAATGACTTTTCTAGAAATTAATGTTTCTGTTCTGTATGGCTTGTCAGAAAGGAAGAGCCTTTGAGAGCACAATTACGTTGCAGATAGAGAATGTGTCCATAAGACTCATTTAGGATAGTTTGATAGTTCTAAAATGTGTTTATGGAAACCTTTGGGTCATGGAATCACGTACTCAGGAGCACATGAACACAGACCCGAGCTTGCATGCAGAGCTACAGTTTCGTATGGAAGCTGTAGTGCAAAGTGAAAATAAGCAGCTCTGAGTATAGCGAAGATCCTTGCCTTCCCTTTCATTTTATCATGGCACGTTCTCTCTGAAGAGTCACCACCTGATACTTTGTTAATGGGTGATAATAGTAGCATTTTGCAAAGATTGTTTCTTATGCTCTATAGCTGTTTCTAGAAGTTAGCCCTATCTTTAACATAATCCCATATTCTTCGAAGATGACTCACCTTATGTTCCTCTTTTTGCCTCATGTTATCCCAACCTATTTGTTTGATGATGTTGAATTATATTTTTGTGCATCCTATATCACTCTCACATCTGAATATAATTGCTCCTAACCAAGTTCACAAACAAAAGAAATTCTTTTTTTTTTTTAATTTTATTTATTTATTTGATAGAGATCACAACTAGGCAGAGAGTCAGGCAGAGAGAGAGAGAGAGGAGAGGAAGCAGACTCCCCTCCTGAGCGGAGAGCCCGATGTTGAGGCTTGATCCCAGGACCCTGAGATCGTGATGTAAGCCAAAGGCAGAGGCTTTAAACCACTGAGCTACCCAGGCACCTCACAAAAGAAATTCTTTATAGCAGTCATAATTGGCTCAAGCTGATTTTTACCATTAGTTGTCATTTATCCCCATCTGTACAATGAGTTTTCTCACTTTTTATCTCTGTCTTGATGATTTGTTAAAGATTTTACCTTCTGAATATGAATCCTTATAGATTTCTGGAATTTTGGCAGGTGAGTTTAATAGGTAGCTATTATGAACTGAATTCAAAGCTTTGGGAAATGACCTGATGCTGGCATTACAGAGTAGGTAAAGTGGTATCATATTGGGTCCTCAGTGGCTTGTTGGTGATCACAGCAAAGTTTTCACTGGAATCTATTCTTTTTTTTTATTATTATTATTTTTTAAAGATTTTATTTATTTGTGAGAGAGAGAGAGAGAGCACACAGGCAGACAGAGTGGCAGAGGGAGAAGCAGGCTCCCTGCGGAGCAAGGAGCCCTATGTGGGACTCGATCCCAGGACGCTGGGATCATGACCTGAGCCGAAGGCAGCTGCTTAACCAACTGAGCCACCCAGGCGTCCCTGGAATCTATTCTTTATTAAGATACTAACACTGGTATCATAGAATTATAATGCCTAAAGAAAATTAATTCACCTGTAGGATACAGATTCTGACCCTTCAGTTCTTTCAGTTATTTAAACTGGGATGATTGTCAAAGAAATGAAGTAGACAAAAACATCATCTTCAGTGAAGAAGAGTATTTTACCTTGTATTATGTAGCATATTAGAATTTCTAATAGTGTTAAGTGTTTTTTATCTAATTATGTTTTTGAGTTGGCATACCATTCATTGTTTAATATCTACACAAATATTGAAAAGAACAGGTGGCTTAACACCCAGATTTTCACTTTTTTGGCATTTCATGTGAAATATGGTGCTCATTATTAGCTATTCATACTGTGACATGTCACATTATTTTCTTTGAAAGCCAGTGTTTTCTTTTCCTTCCACTTTTATGCACAGTGTTGCTAGCTGATGAAACAATGTTTAAAGGAATCCATTTTTAAATCCATTACTTCCATAGCTTTGTCCTTACAGAGCTCACAAATTAAGTTTACCACTAGTTTGCATTCTTCTTTAGGTCAACCTCCACACACTTGAAGGAGAATCCCTCAGTCCTGTGGCTCTGTGAACAAGATTTTTCCTTACTCTCCTGATGCACAGAATTATAACAACAATTCCATTAGAATAACATCACCACTATTAAAGATGCTATTAAATTGCAGACACTTTGTCAATTGGATCTAAAGATAACTTCTAACTACCAAACTAACAGTGATGTGTATAAACAGTATTAAACAACCAAACCCTGCCATGTCAGAGAAGAAATAGTTGTTTGAAAAACAGTTCATGTGCAAAAAAATGTCCAATATAATGTGAGCTCTTTTAAAAATAGGATCTAAACTAATTGAAAATATAAACTATAATACAAATGCATATGAAATGTTTCTCTAGACCATTCTCAAGGAAGAAAAATGAAAGGATAATTGTAAACAGGTAATGAAGTGGATAGGTTGTGATCAATGAATTTGCTTATCCTGATGAGAAATTATAACTTCAGTCTTTATGTTTGGGTAGGAAAACTCCCTGTCTGCTCAGTGAAGGATCTAATGTCTTATATTTGCATTAGGATTTATGGCAAATTTATTTTTCTACCAGTTATTCTGAGAATAATGGGTCTTTTTTTAATGGGCCTGTTTTTAATATCTCCAGTTCTACACCATATCAAGAATCATTGCAATGGTGCTCACAAACCATGTTTTTCTTTTAACCTAGTGTTCCTTGTTAGATGAGCAATTGTTCTGCATGCAATGCCCGACATGGCTGTCAGATGAATTCTCGTAAAACTCAGTATTGCATTGACTTTTATTTTTTCACCAATTTCTGAAGACTTTTCTTGGGTTTGGCAAAACTGAAGTTGCATAAATTATGGTAGGAAGCAGAATTCTACCTGTCATTCCTACCAGAGAAACAAAAGGCTAGATGCCTGCTTTTCTTGACCTCTGGCTTCTAAAGCCCAGCCAAATGGGTGCTCTTGCCTGGAATTTAATTGAGGAATGAGAACATAAAAAATAGAGATAGTCTAGAGGAGCAGTTCTTAGAGGATTGTTCAGGAATCTCCATAGGTCCCTAGAACCCTACCAGGAGGATTCACAATATCAAAACTAATTTCATAAAAACACTAGCACATTATTTGCCTATTTCCCACTGATTTTATCATGGGCTTACAGTGGAATTTTCTAGAGGTCACATGACATGTGCTATTACAACAGACTGCTGCAGAAGCTAGGAGAATCCAGCTATCAGACATGGAAAAGATTTTTTAAAAATGCAAAAAAGTATCATTTTCACTAAATTTGTTTCCTTTAGAAAATATAGTTATTAAAAATATTTGTGCTAGGGGCCCTGGGTGGTTCAGTTGGTTGAGTGTCTGACTCTTGATTTTGGCTCGGGTCGTGATCTCAGGGTTGTGGGATCAAGCTCTGTGTTGGGTCCTGTATTCAGTGTGGAGTCTGTTTGTCCTTCCTCTGCTCCTATCTCTCTATCTCAAAAAAAAAAAAAAAAAAGAATAAAAATCTTTAAAAATTTTTGTGCTAACATGTAATATGTTTATTTTAAAAGAAAGAATACATAAATATTTAAAATTATTTTAATTTCTAATTCATTAAATATTAATAGAGATAGATCATATAAACAGAATCTCTTTGGCATCCTCAGAAAAATGTAAGAATATAACAGGGTTCTGTGACAACAGTAGAGTACCACTGTTGTATAATTCCCAGATCTATCATAACAGCATCATCTGGGCATTTGTTAGAAATGCAAAGTCTCTCTGAGATGTATGAATGAGACGTGGAGCCTACCAATCTGTTTTAATAAGCCTCGCATGTAGTTTTGATCAATGCTTGTATTTGAGAACCAGTGGTCTAGAGCAATAATTTTCATGTTATACTTGCCTCAGAATTGCCTGGAGGGTTTGTGAAATGGCAAGTTCAGCTGAGGGCTCCCACCCCCCATCCCAGATTGTGATGAAGTAGTCTGGGATGGCAAGTTCAAGAATTTGCATATCTGACAAGGTTTAAGGTGTGATGTTAATACTATTAGTTCACAACATCGAAACTAATTTAATAAAAACACTAGCACATTATTTGCCTATTTCCCACTGATTTTAAAAAGACTGTCCTAAATCTTTTGGGTGGTGGTAGTGGTGATACTGCCCATTGTCCCAGCTATCCAGTGTCTAGTAGATCTTCTAATCTCTTCCACTGCATGACTTTGCCCATAGTTTTGTCAGCATAAAGTCTCTTGGCTTGTATTTTAATTTTTTTAATGTAGTTCTCTAGTCTCAGCCATTATATATACACACATTTTTTAAAAAGACGTAGTCAACAAAACTTAAGGAAAGCAGTGGACTCTTGTTCTTCCCCTGCTCACATTTCCTCCTTATTTCCAGAAATAAGCACTTGCAATTCTTTTTTAGCTTTTTGGTATTTATCTTCACATCTTTCTGAAAAAATACTTATTTTGCCAGTTCTTCATTTAAGAGTTTTAGGCATATCAGCTTCCCATTGTGGCAGATGAAAACATCATTCTTTTTCACTGCCCTGGCCCAGACCACAGATGAGTACACTTTTACCCCCATTTTCCAAATACAGTTATATCATAATTTTGTTTAGATTAATAGTCCTTATGTTTTTATGACTATGTAAATGGATGACTATGTAATGATTATGTAAATGTTATTCAGCTGACCTATGCTGTTTGCAATGATTACTTTTCCTTTCTGGCCCAACTTTTCCCCTTTGTTAGTAATAACTGCCTAATTCTGTTTGCTTACTTTTGTGAGTACTTAGTCTTTGTCTCTTTCTCCTTCGGGTAAAATTCATTTCAGTATTTGAGGTGCTTAAATTATTTCATTTTCTTAGTCCACTTTTTTTTTTTTTAGACATTTATTTCTTTGGCAGACAGAGATCACAAGTAGGCAGAGAGGCGGGTGGGGTGGGGGGCTCCCAGTTGAATGGAGAGCCCAATGCTCTCCATCCCAGCTCGATCCCAGGACCCTGAGATCATGACTTGAGCAGAAGGCAGAGGCTTTATACCTCACTGAGCCTTAATCATCTTTGATTAGAATAAATTTTATTAGAGTATTGGAGTCTTTGACCCAGAATGGTTGCCTTCTGTATGGATGCACTTCCTCTTTTATGAGTTATTGCTGGAATACCTCCAGTTATTTCCTTATAAGCCATGTATGGGATGGCAATTTTTGAGAAGTTTTGATTTTCTGAAAATTTCTGTAGATTACCTACCCATATGTAGTAGCTTGGTTTCGTTGGAAATAATTCTTAAGAATTTTGAAGTTCTTTATCCATTATTTTTCCAGGTTTTAGTGTTGAGACAATTCTTATTCCCATTTTTTCTATGTAACCATTTTGTTTTTAAAGTTTTCCTCATGTATTTCGTTGATGCTGTTTCTTTCTTAAATTTTCTTTCAACTTTCTTTCTAGAACTGCTATTAATTGAATGTTGGACCTCCTGTAGATTTCTCTAATTTTATCTTTTCTCTATCATTCATCCTTTTTCCTTTGTTCTGGGTATTCCAAATCTTCAGTTGAATGTTCAAATCTAAATTAATAGATCATATTTTTGTTTGAAGATTATTTCTCTCTGTAAGGCCTTTATTTTAGTGATGTAGCTTGCCTGCTTGCTTGCTTGCTTGCTTTCTTCTTAGTGTTTGCCTTCTATTATCAAGTTTTTTCTCAAATGTGTAATCCATTTGCCTGTTTCTTTGTATTTAAAAGTGACTAATATGTTATCCATGATGAAAGATCTTGGGCTTCTTCCTTTTTTTATTTTTATATTTTTTAATATTTTATTTATTTATTTATTTATTTGACAGAAATCACAAGTAGGCAGAGAGGCAGGCAGAGAGAGCGAGGTAAGGAGGGTGTGAGAGCCGACTCCCTGCTGAGCAGAGAGCCCAATGCCAGGCTCGTTCCCAGGACCCTAGAATCATGACCTGAGCCAAAGACAGAGCTCCAACTCACTGAGCCACCCAGGCACCCCTGGGGTTCTTTTAAAAATTTTTTTTAATATAAATTCAATTAGTTAATACATAGTGTATTGTTAGTTTCAGTGGTAGCATTTAGTGATTCATCAGTTGCATGTAACACCCACTGTTCATTCCATCAAGTGCTCTCCTTATTTTTTTTTTAATTTTTTATTTTTTATAAACATATATTTTTATCCCCAGGAGTATAGGTCTGTGAATCACCAGGTTTACACGCTTCACAGCACTCACCAAAGCACATACCCTCCCCAATGTCCATAATCCCACCCCCTTCTCCCAAACCCCCTCCCCCCAGCAACCCTCAGTTTGTTTTGTGAGATTAAGAGTCACTTATGGTTTGTCTCCCTCCCAATCCCATCTTGTTTCATTGATTCTTCTCCTACACACTTAAGCCCCCATGTTGCATCACCACTTCCTCATATCAGGGAGATCATATGATAGTTGTCTTTCTCTGCTTGACTTATTTCGCTAAGCATGATAAGCTCTAGTTCCATCCATGTTGTCGCAAATGGCAAGATTTCATTTCTTTTGATGGCTGCATAGTATTCCATTGTGTATATATACCACATCTTCTTGATCCATTCATCTGTTGATGGACATCTAGGTTCTTTCCATAGTTTGGCTATTGTGGACATTGCTGCTATAAACATTCGGGTGCACGTGCCCCTTTGGATCACTACGTTTGTATCTTTAGGGTAAATACCCAATAGTGCAATTGCTGGGTCATAGGGCAGTTCTATTTTCAACATTTTGAGGAACCTCCATGCTGTTTTCCAGAGTGGCTGCACCAGCTTGCATTCCCACCAACAGTGTAGGAGGGTTCCCCTTTCTCCGCATCCTCGCCAGCATCTGTCATTTCCTGAATTGTTGATTTTAACCATTCTGACTGGTGTGAGGTGATAACTCATTGTGGTTTTGATTTGTATTTCCCTGATGCCGAGTGATATGGAGCAATTTCTCATGTGTCTGTTGGCCATCTGGATGTCTTCTTTGCAGAAATGTCTGTTCATGTCCTCTGACCATTTCTTGATTGGATTATTTGTTCTTTGGGTGTTGAGTTTGCTAAGTTCTTTATACATTCTGGACACTAGTCCTTTATCTGATATGTCGTTTGCAAATATCTTCTCCCATTCTGTCAGTTGTCTTTTGATTTTGTTAACTGTTTCCTTTGCTGTGCAAAAGCTTTTGATCTTGATGAAATCCCAATAGTTCATTTTCGCCCTTACTTCCCTTGCCTTTGGCGTTGTTCCTAGGAAGATGTTGCTGCGGCTGAGGTCGAAGAGGTTGCTGCCTGTGTTCTCCTCAAGGATTTTGATGGATTCCTTTCGCACATTGAGGTCCTTCATCCATTTTGAGTCTATTTTTGTGTGTGGTGTAAGGAAATGGTCCAATTTCATTTTTCTGCATGTGGCTGTCCAATTTTCCCAGCACCATTTATTGAAGAGGCTGTCTTTTTTCCATTGGATATTGTTTCCTGCTTTGTCGAAGATTAGTTGACCATAGAGTTGAGGGTCTATTTCTGGGCTCTCTATTCTGTTCCATTGATCTATGTGTCTGTTTTTGTGCCAGTACCATGCTGTCTTGATGATGACAGCTTTGTAATAGAGCTTGAAGTCCGGAATTGTGATGCCACCAACTTTGGCTTTCTTTCTCAATATCCCTTTGGCTATTCGAGGTCTTTTCTGATTCCATATAAATTTTAGAATTATTTGTTCCATTTCTTTGAAAAAGATGGATGGTACTTTGATAGGAATTGCATTAAATGTGTAGATTGCTTTAGGTAGCATAGACATTTTCACTATATTTATTCTTCCAATCCATGAACATGGAACATTTTTCCATTTCTTTGTGTCTTTCTCAATTTCTTTCATGAGTACTTTATAGTTTTCTGAGTATAGATTCTGTGCCTCTTTGGTTAGGTTTATTCCTAGGTATCTTATGGTTTTGGGTGCAATTGTAAATGGGATGGACTCCTTAATTTCTCTTTCTTCTGTCTTGCTGTTGGTGTAGAGAAATGCAACTGATTTCTGTGCATTGATTTTATATCCTGACACTTTACTGAATTCCTGTATAAGTTCTAGCAGTTTTGGAGTGGAGTCTTTTGGGTTTTCCACCTATAGTATCATATCATCTGCGAAGAGTGATAATTTGACTTCTTTGCCAATTTGGATGCCTTTAATTTCCTTTTGTTTTCTGATTGCTGAGGCTAGGACCTCTAGTACTATGTTGAATAGCAGTGGTGATAATGGACATCCCTGCCGTGTTCCTGACCTTAGCGGAAAAGCTTTCAGTTTTTCTCCATTGAGAATGATATTTGCGGTGGGTTTTTCATAGATGGCTTTGATGATATTGAGGTATGTGCCCTCTATCCCTACACTTTGAAGAGTTTTGATCAGGAAGGGATGCTGTACTTTGTCAAATGCTTTTTCAGCATCTATTGAGAGTATCATATGGTTCTTGTTTTTTTTTTATTGATGTGTTTTATGTATCACATTAACTGATTTGTGGATGTTGAACCAACCTTGCAGCCCTGGAATAAATCCCACTTGGTCGTGGTGAATAATCCTTTTAATGTACTGTTGAATCCTATTGGCTAGTATTTTGTTGAGTATTTTCGCATCTGTGTTCATCAAGGATATTGGTCTATAGCTCTCTTTTTTGGTGGGATCCTTGTCTGGTTTTGGGATCAAGGTGATGCTGGACTCATAAAATGAGTTTGGAAGTTGTCCTTCCATTTCTATTTTTTGGAACAGTTTCAGGAGAATAGGAATTAGTTCTTCTTTAAATGTTTGGTAGAATTCCCCCGGGAAGCCGTCTGGCCCTGGGCTGTTGTTTTGGAGATTTTTAATGACTGTTTCAATATCCTTACTGGTTATGGGTCTGTTCAGGCTTTCTATTTCTTCCTGGTTCAGTTGTGGTAGTTTATATGTTTCTAGGAATGCATCCATTTCTTCCAGATTGTCAAATTTATTGGTGTAGAGTTGCTCATAGTATGTTCTTATAATAGTTTGTATTTCTTTGGTGTTAGTTGTGATCTCTCCTCTTTCATTCATGATTTTATTTATTTGGGTCCTTTCTCTTTTCTTTTTGATAAGTCAGGCCAGGGGTTTATCAATTTTATTAATTCTTTCAAAGAACCAGCTCCTAGTTTCGTTGATTTGTTCTATTGTTTTTTTGGTTTCGATTTCATTGATTTCTGCTCTGATCTTTATGATTTCTCTTCTCCTGCTGGGCTTAGGGTTTCTTTCTTGTTCTTTCTCCAACTCCTTTAGGTGTAGGGTTAGATTGTGTACCTGAGACCTTTCTTGTTTCTTGAGAAAGGCTTGTACCGCTATATATTTTCCTCTCAGGACTGCCTTTGTTGTGTCCCACAGATTTTGAACCATTGTATTTTCATTATCATTTGTTTCCATGATTTTTTTCAATTCTTCTTTAATTTCCCGGTTGACCCATTCATTCTTTAGAAGGATACTGTTTAGTCTCCATGTATTTGGGTTCTTTCCAAACTTCCTTTTGTGGTTGAGTTCTAGCTTTAGAGCATTGTGGTCTGAAAATATGCAGGGAATGATCCCAATCTTTTGATACAGGTTGAGTCCTGATTTAGGACCGAGGATGTGATCTATTCTGAAGAATGTTCCATGTGCACTAGAGAAGAATGTGTATTCTGTTGCTTTGGGATGAAATGTTCTGAATATATCTGTGATGTGCATCTGGTCCAGTGTGTCGTTTAAGGCCTTTATTTCCTTGCTGATCTTTTGCTTGGATGATCTGTCCATTTCAGTGAGGGGAGTGTTAAAGTCCCCTACTATTATTGTATTATTGTTGATGTGTTTCTTTGATTTTGTTATTAATTGGTTTATATAGTTGGCTGCTCCCACGTTGGGGGCATAGATATTTAAAATTGTTAAATCTTCTTGTTGGACAGACCCTTTGAGTATGATATAGTGTGCTTCCTCATCTCTTATTATAATCTTTGGCTTAAAATCTAATTGATCTGATATAAGAATTGCCACTCCTGCTTTCTTCTGATGTCCATTAGCATGGTAAATTCTTTTCCACCCCCTCACTTTAAATCTGTAGGTGTCTTCGGGCTTAAAATGAGTTTCTTGGAGGCAACATATAGATGGGTTTTGTTTTTTTTATCCATTCTGATACCCTGTGTCTTTTGACAGGGGCATTTAGCCCATTAACATTCAGGGTAACTATTGAGAGAAATGAATTTAGTGCCATTGTATTGCCTGTAAGGTGACTGTTACTGTATATGGTCTCTGTTCCTTTCTGATCTACCACTTGTAGGCTCTCTCTTTGCTTAGAGGACCCCTTTCAATATTTCCTGTAGAGCTGGTTTGGTGTTTGCAAATTCTTTCAGTTTTTGTTTGTCCTGGAAGCTTTTAATCTCTCCTTCTATTTTTCAATGATAGCCTAGCTGGATATAGTATTCTTGGCTGCATGTTTTTCTCGTTTAGTGCTCTGAAAATATCATGCCAGCTCTTTCTGGCCTGCCAGGTCTCTGTGGATAAGTCAGCTGCCAATCTAATATTTTTACCATTGTATGTTACAGACTTCTTTTCCCGGGCTGCTTTCAGGATTTTCTCTTTGTCACTGAGACTTGTAAATTTTACTATTAGGTGACGCGGTGTGGGCCTATTCTTATTGATTTTGAGGGGCGTTCTCTGAACCTCCTGAATTTTGATGCTCGTTCCCTTTGCTATATTGGGGAAATTCTCCCCAATAATTCTCTCCAGTATACCTTCTGCTCCCCTCTGTCTTTCTTCTTCTTCTGGAATCCCAATTATTCTAATGTTGTTTCGTCTTATGGTGTCACTTATCTCTCGAATTCTCCCCTCATGATCCAGTACCTATTTGTCCCTCTTTTGCTCAGCTTCTTTATTCTCTGTCATTTGGTCTTCTATATCACTTATTCTTTCTTCTGCCTCATTTATCCTAGCAGTGAGAGCCTCCATTTTTGATTGCACCTCATTAATAGCTTTCTTGATTTCAACTTGGTTAGATTTTAGTTCTTTTATTTCTCCAGAAAGGGCTTTTATATCTCTCGAGAGGGTTTCTCTAATATCTTCCATGCCTTTTTCGAGCCCGGCTAGAACCTTGAGAATTGTCATTCTGAACTCTAGATCTGACATATTACCAATGTCTGTATTGATTATGTCCCTAGCCTTCGGTACTGCCTCTTGTTCTTTTTTTTGCGTTGAATTTTTCCGTCTTGTCATTTTGTCCAGATAAGAGTATATGAAGGAGCAAGTAAAATACTAAAAGGGTGGCAACAACCCCAGGAAAATATGCTTTAACCAAATTAGAAGAGATCCCAAATCATGAGGGGGGAGAAAGGGGATAAAAAGAGGTTCAAAAAGGAAGAAAGAAAAGAAAAAGAAAAAAGAAAAAAAAAGGAAAGAATTTTTTAAAAAAGAAAACAAATAAGAAAAATATAAAAAAGAAAAAATATATATATTAGACAAACTAGTTAAAAAACGTTAAAAAAGAAAAAGGGAAAAGTTAAAAAAAAATTTAACCAGAAGGTGAGAAAAAAAAACAAAAATTGAAAAAGAAAAAAGTTAAATTAACTGCAAGACTAAAAAAAAAAATCACAGGGAAAAAGACATGAGTTCCGTGCTTTGCTTTCTCCTCCTCTGGAATTCTGCTGCTCTCCTTGGTATTGAAACCGCACTCTTTGGTAGGTGAACTTGGTCTCAGCTGGATTTCTTGTTGATCTTCTGGGGGAGGGGCCTGCTGTAGTGATTCACAAGTGTCTTTTCCCCAGGCAGAATTGCACCGCCCTTACCTGGGGCTGGGGTGAGTAATCTGCTCAGGTTTGCTTTCAGGAGCTTTTGTTCCCTGAGCGCTTTCCCTAGAGTTCTGGAGGACGGGGAATACAAATGGCGGCCTCCTGGTCTCCGGCCCGGAGGAGCCGAGAGCCCGGAGCCCCACTCCTCAGTGCGCCCTCAGAGAACAGCGCCCAGTAACTCCCGTCTGCCTGACCTCCGGCCGAGCTCCGAGCTCACCGAGCCTGCGACTGGTTCAAGGTAACACCGAGCTGTAAGCTTACTGTTGGCTCTGTCTCTGTAGCCGGCTTTCCCGTTCCAATACCCGCAAGCTCTGTGACACTCAGACACCCCCGATCCTTCTGTGACCCTGCGGGACCTGAGGCCACGCTGACCCTGCGTGGGCTTCGCCCCGGTTTAGCCTCTGGAGCGATGTCCCTCAGCGGAACAGACTTTTAAAAGTCCTGATTTTGTGCTCCGTTGCTCCGCCGCTTGCCGGGAGCTGGCCCCTCCCCCTGGGTTCTATCTTCCCGTGCTTTGGATTCACTTCTCCGCCGGTCCTACCTTTCAGAAAGTGGTTGTTTTTCTGTTTCCAGAATTGCTGTTCTTCTTCTCTTCAATCTGCAGATGGATTTTCAGGAATTTGCAATCTTTAGATAAGCTATCTAGCTGATCTCTGGCTAGCTGAAGTAGTCTCAGCCTGCTACTTCTCCGCCATCTTAAGTGCTCTCCTTATTAATGCCGATCACACAGTTATCCCATCCACCCCTCCCCTCTAGCCACCCTCAGTTTGTTTCTTAGAGTTAAGAGTCTCTTATGGTTTGTCTTCTCTCTATTTTTATCTTATTTTTTTCCCCTTCCCCTATGTTTCATTTCTAAATTTCCACATATGAGTGAAATCACATGGTATTTGTCTTTCTCTGACTAACTTATTTCACTTAGTGTAATACACTCTAATTCCACTTGGCAAGATTTCATTCATCTAGATGGCTGAGTAATACTCTATCTCAACACACACACGCCATATTTTTTATCTATTTATCTGTTGATTTATATCTGACTCTTTTCATATTTTCACTATTGTGGAAATTGCTGCTATAAACATTGGGGTGCACATGCACCTTCAAATTACTGTTCTTGTATCCTTTGGGTAAATGTCTAATAGTACAATTGTGTCATAGGGTAGTTCTATTTTTAACGTTCTGAGGAACTTCTACAGTTTTCCAGAGTGGCTGCACCAGTTTGCATTCCCACGAACAGTGGAAGAAGATTCCCCTTTCTCTGCATCCTCACCAACATCTGTCATTGCCTGACTTGTTAATTTAGCCATTCTGACTTGTGTGAGGTGATATCTCATTGGGGTTTTGATTTGTATTTCCCTGATGCCAAGTGATGTTAAGCATTTATTCTTGTGTCTGTTGGCCATTTGTAAGTCTTCTTTGGAGAATGTCTGTTCATGTCTTCTGCCAATTTCTTGACTGGATTCTTTGTTTTTTGAGTGTTGAGTTTGATAAGTTCTTTATAATTTTGGATACTACCCTTTATCTCATATGTCATTTGCAGATATCTTCTCCCATTCTATAGGTTGCATTTTAGTTTCATTGATTGTTTCCTTTCCTGTGCAAAAGCTTTTATCCTGCTGAAGTCCTAATAGTTCATTTTTGTTTTTGTTTCCCTTGCCTTCATAGACATGTCTAGCAAGAAGCTTCTGGGGACAAGGTTAAAGAGGTTGCTGCCTGTGTTCTCCTCTAGGATTTTGATGGATTCCTGTCTCACATTTAGGTCTTTTATCCATTTTGAGTTTATTTTTGTATATGGCATAAGAACATAGTTCAGTTTTATTCTTCTGCATGTGGTATCCAATTTTCCCAACAGCATTTGTTGAAGAAACTGTCCTTTTTCCATTGGATATTCTTTCTTGCTTTGTTGAAGATTAGTTGACCACAGAGTTGAGGGTCAATACCCAGGTTCTGTATTCTGTTCCTTTGTTCTATGTGTCTGTTTTTGTGCCAGTACCATATTGTCTTGATGATTGTAGCTTTGTAATACAGCTTAAAGTCTGGGATTGTGATGCCTTGAGCTTTGGTTTTCTTTTCAACATTCCTGTGGCTATTTGGGCTCCTTTGTGCTTTCACACAAATTTTAGAATTGTTTGTTCTAGCTCTGTGAAAAATATTGATGGTGTTTTAATAGGAATTTCATTGAATGTATAGATTTCTTTGGGTAGCATAGATACTTTAACAATATTTATTCTTCTAATCCATGAGCATGGAATGTTTTTCCATTTCTTTGTGTCTTTCTCAATTTCTTTCATGATTGTTCTATACTTATCAGAGTACAGGTCTTTTACCTCTTTGGCTAGGTTTATTCCTAGGTATGTTACGGGTTGTTTTGGTGCAATTGTAAATGACATCAAATCCTTTATTTCTCTTTCTACTGTTTTATTGTTAGTCTACAGAAACACAACTGATTTCCTTGTATTGATTTTATACTTGTGACTTTGCTAAATTCCTGAATCAGTTCTAACAACTTTTTTTTTGTGGATTCTTTTAGGTTTTCTTCATAGAGTATAATGTTGTTTATGAAAATGAAAGTTTGACTTCTTTTTTGCCAATTTGGATGCTTTTTATTTCTTTTTGTTGTCTGATTGCTGAGGCTAGGACTTCCAGTATGATGTTGAACAACAGGGATGAGAGTAGATGTACTTGTATTCCTGACCTTAGGGGAAATGCTCTCGGTTTTTCTTCATTGAGGATGATATTTGCTGTAGTTGTTCATATAGAGCTTTTATGATGTGGAGGTACTTTCCCTCTGTTCCTACATGGTGGAGAGTTTTTATCAGGAAAGGATGCTATATTTTGCCAAAAGCTTCTTCTGCATCATTGAGAGGATCATATGGTTCTTATACTTTCTTTTATTAATGTGGTGTATCACACTGATTTGTGGATGTTGAACCTTCCCTGTAGCCCAGGAATAAATCCTTCTTAGTCGTGGTCCAGCTAGCCACCCCCACTGCTCAAACTGCCCCAACTCAAGTATTTCTGACAGTCATGGGGGTAGAGGATTAGGGTTTAATGACATGTTCATATGCTCATCTGCCAGTGATAGTCACTGTGTATTGCTCACCCACATTGTTATGTATCTACAGCCCCAGTTACCTTCTGAAGTTGTCCTCTTCACAAAGTCATTTGTGGAAACTGTGTATGTTGATGATTACTATGTTTAAACTACTAATGATTAGGCTAAAAACATTCTTAAAATGCTAGATCCAGGGGCACCTGGGTGGCACAGTGGGTTAAAGGCTCTGTCTTCGGCTCAGGTCATGATTCCAGGGTCCTGGGATCAAGCCCCGCATTGGGCTCTCTGCTCAGCTGGGAGCCTGCTTCCTCCTCTCTCTCTGCCTGCCTCTCTGCCTACTTGTGATCTGTCTGTCAAATAAATAAAATAAAATCTTTTTTTTAAAAAGTGCTAGACCCATGTCAGGATCCATTGACACTTCAAGCTGGATAATTCTTTATTTTGAGGGGATGTCCAATGCCTTGTAGGATATTGAGCAGTGTTTTTGGGCTCTGTGTACAAATACCAGTACCACTCCTCCCTGGGTCTCAACCACCAAAAATGTCTCCAGACATATTCAAATGTTCTTGGTGAGGGTGAGGATGGGGACAAAATCATCCCAAGTTGAAAACCAATATTTTAAAGTCTTTCTGTATGATATATATCAATTTGCAAAGATTATTTAAGCATCTGGGCCCACTTATGCTGTGGACAGCCATCCTCTTTCCCATTGGGTGGTCATGGGGGTTAGTAACTTTTCATTCTCCTATTCCTTGTTGGTCTTCAGTTTTCTTCTTCATTTTCTGTAATCATTTCAGGTACTAAAGCTAAATTCTCAGTCCCTCTCTTTACTTCTAGACTCAGAATCTTTTGAAAGTGACAAAGAAAAGGAAAAGAAAAAATCTAACATCTGCTAGTTCCTTCACCCCATCTTAGTGTTAGTTTCCCTGTTTCTGTTTCCTCTCACAGGCAAATCCCCCACCTGAGTGTTCTCTGATTTATCTTCTCAGTGTACAAACTCGTTAGCATCTGTGAGTGCTTACATTCACTTTTATCATTCTTTGTAGCACCTTGAATAGAGAGGCAAAGGGCTAGGTCTTTCACCATACCTGCCACCTGTTCTTCTTTTTATTTCTTTGCTAGCAATAAAAATATTAAAGGAAGTTAGTGTATGCATGGCAAAGAGCCTTTACAGCCCTGGACTGGAATCCTAGCCAAACTGACCAGCAGTGTAACCTTGAGCTAGTTACTTTACTTTTCTGTTCTTCCTCATCTATAAAGTGGAAATGATAAACCCTCCTCACAGGGTCATTTTGAGTATCCAACTGTTTATTAAATCTATTATTTATAATTTATGTGTCTATTATAATCTATATCTCTGTCTACTTGTAACAATACCTCTTCATCTCTAATCCATATTCTTCTTTCTATATCTCTCTAGATGATAAATGCTCAATTAATGGTTTTCTTAAACAATAATAGTAATAGTGGATAACCAGTATTTTATATAATTGTACAAGCAATATTCTTTTTCTCATACTTCGCTTTTTTAGAAAATGTCATTGACTTATCTTTTAAAAAAGGAAGGTAGAAATCTGGGTTTAAACTCAAAATTTAAACATTAAGGATGTTCTCCTAATTCTACTGCATTAGTAAAAGTACACCGTAAATTGAGATGGGAACACTGGGTTAAAACCATATGTTTCATTCTAGCAAAGTGTTTGAATCAATGATTCTAGAAACTTCAAAACTTAAAATTGGGTAGATATAATTATTGATAGATATGTATTTATTGCCATTTTATTCCTTGTTTGGTCATTGTTTCTGGAGATTTTCTCTGATCCTTTCTTGTCTCTGTCACTTTTGGTCTCTCCTATGAACTCAGAGTTCCCTTTAATATTGTGTGAGATATCTATCTATCTATCTATCTATCTATCCTTCTATAGATATCTCTCTCTCTCTCTCTCTCTCTCTCACACACACACACAATGGGATATTCCTCAACTATAAAAAAGATGGAAATCTTATCATTTACAATGACACAGATGGAGCTAGAGAGTATTATGCTAAGCAAAATAAGTTAGAGAAAGACAAATATGATATGATTTCACTCATATGTGAAATTTAAGAAACAAAACAAAAGAGCAAAGGGAGAGAGAGGGTGAGGGACAAACCAAGAAACAAACTGGTAACTATACAAACTGATGGTTAGCAGAAGGGAGGTGGGTGAGAGGACTGGGTTAAATGGGTGAAGAGAATTAAGGAGGGCACTTACTGTGATGAGCACTGGGTATTGTATGGCAGTGTTGAATCCCTATATTGTACACCCAAAACTAATATTACACTGTATGGTAACTGGAATTTTAAATAAAAGCTTAAAAAATAGATAAATTGAGTAGGTATAAAATCATGTTTCCCTTAATGGGAATATAAGATTTCTTCTCTTGCTATATAAAGTTTGCCACGAATTGCTTTGGAGTCTTTCAGTGGTGTTCTCTGAATGCCTACAAACTGCTTGTTTTGGCTATTCATTAAGTATAATGTATGGGTTATGAGGACCAGTACTGGAGTCTAACTGCCTGGGTTTGAATCCTTGTTCTCTAGTCACTTGACAGGACCTTGAACATTTCTCTCAACTTCCTGTTAATCAGTTTCCTCATCTGTAAAGCAGAGTAAGTAATCATTCCTATTTCATAAGGTGTTTGTGAAGCTTAAACAAGCTAGTATACTATGACAACCCTTAGAATATAGAAAATATTCATTATACTATTCTATTAGAGAAATTTTACGATAACAGAAATCAAACATTATGCATATAGTACATGTAGTTTGCAAATGTTTTGGATTATATCTGCCTTATTTGTAATAAGTAATTTATAGTTCACAAAAATAAAATTTGGAACTTGTTTTCTACTTTTCTGAGTTGGCTATAGTAGCCCCATGAATAAGAAATAAAAAGACGGGGTGCCTGGGTGGCTCAGTGGGTTAAAGCCTCTGCCTTGGGCTTAGGTCATGATCCCAGTGTCATGAGATCAAGTCCCGCATTGGGCTCTCTGCTCCGCTGGGAGCCTGCTTCCTCCTCTCTCTCTCTCTCTGTCTGCCTCTCTGCCTACTTGTGATCTCTGTCAAGTAAATAAATAAAGAAAGAAACAAAACGACATTTTCTCATATATTTTTGTCGGATAATAATTGAACCTATTCTGGGGTTGAATTAGCAGTGTCTAAGAAAAATTTGTGTGATGTTTTTGATTAACTTTTAATTATTCTAACAGTAAGACGAATATATTTCTCTGCTCTATGATTCAACATGCATTTGATTAATCAACAAAAGCCTCCAGTATAAAATGTCTGTAAACATCAGCAAGTGCTAGATAAACATTCAATGTGACAGACATCTCATATTATTGCTAAATATAATAAAAATTAGTGGGACTTAATGTCAAAAGAGAAGACAAAATATGACACAATTAGGGTTTATTATCATCAATGTTGTGTAAAATTTATTTGTGCAGCATGCAAGATAAAACAGCTTTTCCTTCCTTCGTCTTAGCTTAAACAAAAGTAACTGCTACTCATTTTATGTTTAGGCCATACATTTTTGTATCTCAAAAAATCTATTACAACACTATGGTTGATTTTTTTTTTCATTTTTTACTATTTAATTAATTACTTAAATAGATTTTTTTCCAGTGTTCCAAAATTCCTTGTTTTTGTACCATACCCAGTGCTCCATGCAATACGTCTCTTCATAATACCCACCACCAGGCTGCTCCCCACCCGCCTCCCCTCCAAAACCCTCAGTTTGTTTCTCAGGTCCACATGGTTCATTTTTTAAGAGTAGTACTATTGACCTGAGGTGAGAATTTGGATCAGGAATGTTTTTGTTATGTTGGATAAATCGTATTTTTTTTTCCATTTTGATAATCTTACATGTTCTGCTGTCTTGCTCTCTTAGCATCTGTGAATACATGTCAGTGAATAGCTACGGGACATAGGGACACTATGCTGTATCTTGTAGGAAGGTTGTGTCCCAGTGCCTAGAACTGACAGAAGTTACCCATCTCTCTATTGAGAGTGATCATTTCAATAACACTCTTTTCAAATATTAACTACTGATTGTCAAGAAAGGAGCAAAAGGGAAAATTTTATTTTAAACCTTATGGAAAGAAGATAATAATTGATATACTTAGTGGATGGAATCACATAGGAAGTAGTATCTTCTCTATATATTTAAAAAAATTAATAGATGTTATTTTGCAGAGATGTAAGAAGTTCACAGAAATAGAGGTGGAGAGTAGAATTCCCATGTACCTTGTCACCCCCTTCCATTTTCCCTTATTAGCATTTTGCATTAGTGTGGTGGATGCATTTGCTGCAATTGATGAACCAAAATTGATACATCATTATCAACTAAAGCCCATACTCTATATTTGGTCTCACTTTTTTTGTGGTACATTGTATAAGTTTTTTTTTTTTTTAAGATTTTATTTATTTGAGAGAGATTGTGAGCACAAGTGAGGGGGAGAAACAGGTTCCCCACTGAGCAGGGAGCCTGATACAGGGCTTGATCACAGGACCCTGAGTTCATGACCTGAGCCTAAGGGGACACTTAAACTACTGAGCCACCTAGGCACTGCTCTATGAGTTTTAGCAAATATGTACAGGCGTGTGTCCATCACTATATCATATAGAATGTTTTCACTCCCACAAAAATCCCCTATGGTCTACCTGATGACCCCTCCTTCCCCTTATCCCCCTCCTCCTCCTAAACTGAAATCACATTTTTGCCATCCATAGATTTTTTTCTTTTCTAGAATGTCATATCTTACAGTACATAGCCTTTTCAGATTGATTTCTTTTACTTAGCAATATATATTTAAGTTTTTTCAATGTCTTCTTATGGCTTGATATCTTATTTCTTTTTAGTACTGATTAACATTCCAATACATGAATTCCACAATTTGTTTGTACATTCATCTGTTGAAGGACAGATGCTTGCTTTCCAAGTTTGGAAACTTATGAATAAAGCTGCAATAGACATTCATGGGTAGGTTTTTGTGGAGACGTAAGCTTTCAACTTTTTAGGGTAGATATCAAGGAGTGTAATTACTGGATCATATGGTAAAGTATGTTTAGTTTTGTAAGAAACCATCAAACTGTCTTCCGAAGTGGCTGTACGGTTTTAAATTTTCAACAGTAATGAAAGATTTCTGTTGCTCCATGTCCTCACCAGTGTTGGTAATGTCAGTGTTCTAGATGTCAGCGTTCTAGATTTGACCATCCTAATAGGTATGTAGTGGTATTTTGTATTTTGTTGTGTTAATTTTCCTTTGTATTTTTAATTTTATTATTTTTTTTTACAAGTTATCTTTATGGAAGGCAGTGTTTTCATTTAATGCCAATGTAGGGGTTACTTAAAAGCTATGCATAGAGCTACGAGAGTCACACATACAGATATTTCTTTGTAGGCCAGTGTTAAGTGGGAAAAATTCATAAAGACAAACATCCTCCTAAATCTTGATTCAATAGGTTTAAAAAGCTAGGGAAAAAGATAATTTGACTTCAAAGAGGCTTAGTCCAATTGTTATTTTCTTTGAGAGTCATTTACGTTTAATATCAAAGTTGGAATAGCTTGTGTGACATTAACACCTGATTCATTTTAAATTTCTTATGGTCTTAAAGTCATTATCTTTTAATCAAAGCGTGTCACTGGAATTCAGATTAAATTTGAACATACAAATAGGAGAGAATAGCCAAATCATTAGACTGAGTAAACAAACCAAAGTGTCCCGTAAGACTGTTTAGAATTTTAATACCCAAAAAATAGAATATTGAATGACAGGGACCTTCAGAACCTGCCTTGACCTGTGCGCTCTCAGGCTCTGGACAGTTAAAAACAAAGCAAGCTGACTAGTTAACATGGTGGGATTTGACGGACTTCTCTCAGGCAGGACTAGGAATTCAGACTCATCTTGACCTGTGGCTCACTAAGGGGTAAAGAAACTGAAGTTAAGCTCCACTCATGGAATTTCTTCAGGGTAAAAGTTGAGAAATGTAATATAAATAGCCTAAATTTGACTACCCTAATAGTATTTCCCATGCCCTTTTCAGAGTAATCTTTTAAAATTTGTTCTTCTTAGCTCATTGTGAAGATACTGGCTGGGTAGTTACCACCTACCAGGGCTTCAAGAATCAGGCACCCCATAATTGTTGATGGTCCTCTCTGCTGAACTCCCAGACACAAATGTCTTTCTTTGATTTCTTGATGCATTGATTGACCAGTAGAGAAACTCATTGATGCACATATTCATTAATGGTCAGGTAGATCAATGTATCAACTAAGAGGTTTTGCACAATTTATTAAAGTCTCTGAACCTATTTTCTTACCAACTTTGCAGGTATAATAATACATGCCACTCGAGCCATAAAGTTATTGTTTTATTTATTTATTGTTAAAACAGTGTTTGTAATCTTTGTGTCTGGTTTCCTACTACCACTTCCTTAGCAAAGAGTATCTTCATTTCTTTCCTGGACTATTATAATAGACTTCTGATTAGTTTATTTACCTTTTGTATACTTACCTATTTATATAAATTCTCTGCCTGGTGATACACAGTCTCCACACTTCCACCAATGGTAGTTAGAGTTAGGGAAGCAGAGGCCAAGGGACAAAAGCAAAGTTCACCTGTGGAGGGAAACAGAAGATATTCAAAAGACCTGCATAAAATGTGCAGACCTAAAATCTTACTCATGCTCCAGAAATAGGAAATAAGCCCTCCCCACCCCAAACCTATGTCTCTACTTACAGGTGTCATTAAGGAAGGCAAAATGGAGTAGGGCAAATTTGAAAACTAACAGCATTTTCCTGCAAGGAATTTTTTTAAGCTAAGAAGACACTGTTTCACTAAAATGAGGTAGAGATATCATTCACTGAGAACTTTATATTTCCCTGATAGTTAATAAAGAGTTCAGAGGAAAATAAATTAGTTCAGGAAATAATGAAGAAATATATTTTATCTTCACTTTGAATATGATATTTGTAAATTTGCATCCCTTCAAAAGAGACATAGAGTGGTGTCTCAAGGAATCATGGTCCTGCTATTTTCTAGGCAGTGGAACTTCACCAAACTCTTCTGACTGAGGATTATTTCTTAGAAACCTTCATTTTTTCACATACTGTTTTATTAAAAATATATTATCTATAAATTTAGTCTGCTAGCATCATATTACCCCCAATATTCAGTAGAAATTTTGATAAGACAACCACTCATATCAGACCACACAAATCTGACCTTCAGCTTTTCCGCACAAGAACATAGTGATAAAATGCCTTCAAAATCTTTAAGGAAATGAAACATGACATATTCTAGAGTTTATAATTAGCCAAATGGACATTCAGGTATAAAGACAACAAATAGTTTCGATCATGCAAACCTTCTCAAAGAAACCAGATGTTAAACATTACCCAGCCAAAGATAAAGAGACTGTTGGAAAGAACTTGGGATGGCTCACAAAGTCATTCAACTCTAAGTCAAAAATTAATAGTAATATGGGGATTATGGTAGGAGAAAAGAATAATAGAATCTAAAAACTTAGTCCCTGCTTTAGTTCTTTTCTTTGCTACTTCTTCATTGTTCTCAAGGCCCTTTCTGTGCTAAAATTCCCCTGTTTTTTCCTAATGAGAGAGAGAATCTTAAGTAGCCTCCATACCCAGCATGTGAGCCCAATACTGGACTCAATCTCACAACCCTGAAATCATGTCCTGAGCTGAAATCAAGAATCAGAGGCTTAAATGACTGAGCCACGAAGGCACCCCCACACTAAAATTCTTGAAATCAATGATGGTTTACCCGAGAGCCTCTACACAAACTCTTCACTCTACTGAGACAAGCTCACCCAGGTCCCATCACGTATTCAGCCCTACCCAGACACTCTTTTCCTCTTCCCCACCTCTTCATCCTGACACAGCTTCATCATCCCAGGAATTTCCCACACCTTCCTCTATGGTGCTTCTGCACTGCATCCCTCACCACACTTATCAAACTGGAGGAGAAATTTCTTCTTTCTAACCATTCTCCCCTTTCACCGCATTGTCTAAAAAACTTAGTATTGTACCTGTGGAGATAGGTTCTGCTATCTTCATTTGATTTCAAATCCCTAGCATATCTCAAAGTGCCTGATCTACATAAGCACTCAAACAAATCAATACACATCAGGGTGGGAATATGGTTTTAAGTTTTTTTGTTTTTTTGTTTTTTTTGCTTTCCCTTGTCTTGTAATTATATATGCGTGCGTGCGGGCACACACACACATACACACATTGATGTGAAAAATATTTTAATCAAGCCCAGATATGTATTTTTTAATGTTAAGTAACACATTTCACAATCTGTTTTGACTTGCCCAGCTCAAGATTTTAGGTAAGACCAATGAATACTTTTTTGATCATTAAGCTATGTCATTTCACATGATGATTTTATACCATTGAAAGATTAACTTTAACACTTATATTTGCATAGCATGCCATTAACTTGATTTATTATGAAACTGCAAACTTACTTAATTTGACCAGACACCATGCTGTCAGTAATTTGACAGTAATGATACTGTTTTCCCCCCAGTGACTGAGATTAACAATATCAATTTGCTAAGTTAGTGCTTGTGTGGATATTGTCAATAAATAATTGAATGAATAACTTGGATAAATTAAAAGGCAGATTTTGATATCAGGACTACTGAATTGAAGAGTTCAAGTTTAGCCAAATAAGCTACATTTCTAAACTATATATGTGAAATATAATTATTTATTATTTTAAAAAATATATTTTATTGCATATTGAAAAACCATTGCATATAAAAGATCAAAATATCAGAGTAAAAGATGAAATCAAATTAGAAAATATTATTATCTAAATGGCTCTTTTAGAAAGCAATAATCATCTTTCCATAATTGTTACTATAAAGGTTTTCACCTGAAGAGCTCCTGGTATTATTATAATATCTTGATTTGCTAAAATTCACTTTAATGAATTATTTTTGAAACAATGTAATGATGCTGTTAAATATATTTTATCTTTTGAAGTTTATACACATCATATAAATATAGGGAGAATAATAAGTCAGGGGCATTTAATTATCATTTCACTTCCTTTGAAATTAGAGTAAATTTAGAATTAAGACTTTTTTCTGCTTCTAATTTTTTATTTCTCTATTAAAAAAAACTAGCTTAATGACTCTATGTTAAAACCAAATAAGGAACAGTTTCCTTCAGACTGGAAACATGATTTTCCAGCTGATGTTTGTAAATATGCCAACTGCATCAAATTTTGGACAAAAGCTCATCCTTTTTCTTGGGATTATTTCTTTGTTGCATTTGGAAAAGGATATGAGACAGTCTGGTATCTTAGTCACGTAATGACTACTTAAATGAAAACAATATGTACTTAATTTATTTCATTCTGAGAAAAAATAAGAAACTGAAGAAATATTTTATTTTATTTTTTAAGATTTTATTTATTTACTTGACAGATAGTGAGCACAAGTAGGCAGAGGGGCAGGCTGAGGGAGAGGGAGAAGCAGGTTCTCCGCAGTGCAGAGCCTGATATAGGACTCAATTCCAGGACTCTGGGATCATGACCTCAGCTGAAGGCATCCACTTAATCAACTGAGGCACCCAGGCGCCCTTGAAGAAATATTTTAAAAATTGAAATGTATAAGTTTTTGAAATTAGAGATGACCAAACTCCTCTCTTCTTTTGTAACTGGAACTGAGAATCAGGGATTTCATCCATATTGTGAGTTATTCTAATCAAGGTCCAAGAAACATATAGCTCTGGAGCACAGCTCTCCCATTGGATGTATGTGCTCTGTGGAGAAATAAATGGATAATCTTGTAATGCCTGGGATGTGAGGCAAAGGGACTAAAAATGAAAAGTAGGATATTTCTACGGATTTAATGGTCACGATTCCACCAATAAACAAAGTTCTTCCAAAGTATGCATAGATACACTTTGATTTAGGCTTTCTGAGTGAATCTAACAGAATCAACACCTACCCCTTCTCCAATGTATAGCAGGGTGACTCTTTAGCTGTGAATAACTATAAACATTGATGGCTGCATGGTCATTTACATAAATAAAACACAGGATTATTATTTACATTGCATATAATGACATAGTAATGACAGAGGAGATTTTTTTTTCTTCCCTTAACCAGAATGCTTTGAAGGAGAGACTTGCTTATGGTTAGAATAAATACTTTATCTTATTTGGGGTAGGAAGTGAAACTGCCAAAGAGCATACTCACTGACCAATAGGCTATCTTTACGGAACAGGAGGTACTCCATTAATTAGAGAGCTTTTGTTTTTGCTAGAAAACAATATGAACGCGGTATGTAAGTGTGGGACCAAGTTGAAACATAGGACACTAGAGTGCCTGAGAATGATTACCTCAGGTGGCAGGGTATGTGACGAAGAAACTTTGGGTACCTGCTTTAATCTGATGATGACTACAGAGGTGGATTTTGTATGGGATTTGTTCTGTTTTGATAAGCTGTCTTCTGTGTTGCCCTGTGAAATCTTTGATATCTTTTTCATTCCTCCATAATGATTTTTGTAAGTAGAATACATGGAAGATTCATGAAGAACTGCTTCAAGGTTGATGATAAGTGATAATAGAATACATGCAGAGGACACCTGAGTGGCTCAGCCGGTTCAGCGTCTGCCTTTGGCTCAGGTCATGATCCTGGGATCCTGGGATCAAGTCCCATGTAGGACTCCTTGCTCAGCTGGGAGCCTGCTTCTCCCTCTCCCTCTGCCCCTCCCCCTGCTTATACTCTCTCTCAAATAAATAAAATTCGTTAAAAAAAAAGAATACAAGCAGAAATCGTTGAGGATCTGGGTCATATGTGCATAGATTCTTACTCAATAACAAGACTGTTATCCATATAACCTATCTTATAAGTGATGTTATTGAGAAGTATTTTTTCACCAGGAAGTTTATTCTGGGGGCATATTCTGTTTCTACCTATTCTTGCTACATGTGTGTATACTTTTCTGTAAAACACACATGTATTGCCTCTTGATTCACTTACTAAGACAAACCCATGCTCTGTGCAAGAACAAAAAAAAAATTCTTTAAGTCCTTCAAATTTGTTCTTTTGAGTAAACAGAACCAGAAACAACTTCTGTCTCTGTCTGAATAATATTTACTACATGGAACCAGAATTTAAACCTTAGAGATTCCTGAGTTCCCACACATCCCTTTAGGTTTTATATTTGAAAGGTCATCTTATATTTTGATTGGGATTGCATTGAATCTATAGATCAATTCAAGGAGAACATATATCTTAACAATATTTGTCTTCTAACCCATAAACAAGACGTAACTCTTATTTAGATCTTCCTTACATTCTTTCAATAATGTCTTAGTTGTCAGGACATAGACCTTTCACTTATACTATTTATCCTTAATATTTTTGAGGCCAGTATACATAATTTCTGATTTGAATTTAATATTATTTGTTGTAGTATGTAAAAATATAGTTGATATTTGGTTGATTCCATTACATTTTCTATGTAGATGATCATGGTGTCTGTAAAGAAACCCTGTTTTATATGTCCCCCACCCCCTTGTCTGGATGACTGTTCTTCCTTTTTTTTCTCTTTCAATTTACTTTCCTTGTTTTATTTTATTCTATTTTTTATGTGACTGCTCTAATGTAATGCTGGATGGAAATAGAGCAGAAATTTTTTCCTTGTGGCTACAATTAGGGGAAACCATAGAATTTTGTAGAACCATTTTTCAGATTGAGATAGTTCCCTTCTATTCCTAGTTTGCTGAAATTTTTTTTAAAAATAAAGAATGGATTTGAAATGTGTCAAATTTTGTGAATTTGTAGAAATGGTTTTATGTTTTGTTTGAATTTCTTTCTTTTTTTACAGCTTGTTAATATGCTAAATTACATAAATTACATTCATTGATTTTTATATGTTAAAGTTCATTCTCAAGATAAATAGCTAGCTCTTGGTTATAATATATTTTTATATAGTGTTACATCCCAATTGCCAAAATCTTGTTTAGGATTTTTATATCAATATTCAGACAGATTGGTCTGTCATTATATTTGTAATGTCTTTGATTTTGTTATCAGGGCAATGCTGATCTTACAAAATGTATTAGGAATAATCTTCTTTAATTTTTTGGAAAATTTTGTATAGACTTGGTAATATTTCCTTCTTAAATAAATAAAGACGTATTAGTCTGGAATTCTCTGAGAAGATTTTTGAACTATAATTTTGGGGCACCTAGGTGATTCAGTCAGTTGAGCATAGGACTCTTGATTTTGGCTCAGGTCATAATCTTGGGGTCCTGGGATCAAGCCCAGATTGATATTGTTCTCAGCATGGAGTCTGCTTGTCCCTCTCCCCTCCCCCTCTGTCCCTCTGCTCTCTGTCTCTCTCAAATAAATAAATCTTATAAATGGACCATAATTTCAATTTCTTTAGTAGAGACAGGACTATTTATTTCTCCTTGAGAGAGCAGTGATAATTTGTGTCTTTAAAAGACTTTATCCATTTCATCTAAATTGTCAAATTTATAAGCATGGAGTTGGTACAGATACTTACTTATTATCCTTCTAATAATGTCTTTAGAATCTGAAAGTGGTCATCTTTCTCGTTTCTGGTATTGGTCATTTGTGTCTTACATTCCCCTTTACCCTCTAATTAGTCTTCCTGGAGGTTTTTCAATGATACTGATCTTGAAGAACCAGCTTTTAATTTCATTGACTTTTCTGTTTTTTGTTTGTTTGTTCTTAATTTCATTGATTTCCACGTTTATCTTTATTATTTTCATTCTTCTGCTCATTTTGGGCATCATTTGCTCTTTTTTTTTTATAGTATCTTAAGGTATAAAATGAGGTCTCTCGCCTGAAATCTTTCTTCTTTCTGGATAGAGGGGTTTATTGCTTTAAAGTTTCCTCTAAGGACAGCTTCACAGGCATTCCACAAGTTGTGACATACTGTTTTTTATTTTTGTTCACTTCAAAGAATTTTCTAATTTGCCTTTTGAATACCTTTAAATTAAATAAATTAAAATGTGCTATTTAATTTTCAAATATTTGGATATTTTTCTACCATCTGTATATTATTGATATCTAATTTGTTCCACTTCAGTCAAAGAACATGCTTTGTTTGACTTGAATCTTTTAAGACTTACTAAGATTTGCATTATGAATCAGAATGTGCCGGTAAATGTTCCTTATTTATCGGGAAAAAAAGTATATTTTACTGTTGTTGGGTAGAAAGTTTATTTAAAGTCAATTACGTTAAGTTGGTTGATAATGTTGCTCAAGTATAGCTTTGCTGATTTTTTTCCTACTTTTTCTATCAGTTATTGAGTGATGGTATTGAAATGTTTGACTATAGCTGTAGATTTGTCTGTTTTTGCAGTTCATTTTTGTTTCATGTATTTCAAAGCTCTGTAATTAATACATAAATATGCAGGATTGCTATGACCTTTTGATGAATTGACCTTCTAATAGTCCTAATAACATTCTTTGCTACAAAATCTACTTTGATCTTATTAACTGCCACTGCAGCCTTTTTTTGAGTAGTGTTCACATGATGTTATGGGTTCTTTTCTTTCTTAGTACTTAGTACTTCAAAGTTGCTTCGCTGCTGTTGTCTTGCTTATTTCGTTTCTGATGATGAATGTGCAGCCATCTTTGTCTCTCTTCTGTACGTGGCATTATTTTATTCTGGCTGATGGTAAGTTTTTCTCTTTCTCTGGTTTTGAGTAATATGATTATTAAGTGCTTTTATGTTTCTTTTTCTTGGGATTTGTCAAGTTCCTTAGAACGTCACATTTAGGGACACCTGGGTGGCTTCCTTGTTGGGCATCTGTCTTCGGCTCAGGCTGTGATCCTGGGGTCCTGGGGTCGAGCCCTGCAACGGGTTCCCTGTTTGGCAAGAAGGCTGCTTCTCCCTCTCCCACTCCCCCTGCTTGTGTTCCCTCTCTCTCTGTGTCTCTCTCTGTCAAATAAATAAATAAAATCTTTTTTTTTTAAAAAGTCACATTTATATTTTTTACAAATTTTGGACATTTTTCAGCCATATTTCCTCAAATATTTTTTGTTCTTTTCTCCTTTGAGGATTCCTAATTACATACAAATTAACCTGCTTAAAGTTTCAAAGTTTGCTGAAGTTGTGTGTGTGTTTTTTTTCCTTTAATTTTCTTTTTTCTGTTTCCATTTAGATAGCTTTACTACTATGTTTCCAAGTTCCCTATTGTTCTCTTCAGAAATGTTTAAACTTCTGTTAACTCCACCTAATATTTGTTTTACATCAAATATTGCAGTTTTTACCTCTAAGAAGTTTTATTTGATTCTTAAAAAAAATCTCCCATTTCGTTACTTAATGCTTTGAACATAGAGACTACAATTATAGTATTTAAATCTCCTTGTCTGTCATTTATAACACCTGTGACAATACTGAGTCATTTTTGTTTATTTCCCTCAGAATGGGTCATGTTTCCTAGCTTCTTTGCATGCCTAATAGTCTTTGATTAGATGGCAGATAGGAATCTTAACTCGTTGAGTAATGGATATTTTTATATCTTTATTAATATTCTTGTGCTTTTTTTCTGGCATAAGTTAAATTACTTGGAACAGTCTTATCCTTTCTGGTTTGCTTTATGATTTGTTAAATGTATCTGAATTAATGCTCATCTGGAATGAAGCATTTCCCATTGTTGACGCAAGACTTTCCTGAGCATGCTACCTATGCATGATCAACTTCTCCAGTCTGTCTTCTGGAAGCAGGAACAGGCACTGTTTCTATCCCCATGTGAGTAGCAGGCACTGTTGCATTTGTTCTTTTCAGATGATTCTTTTTCAGGTTTTGAGTAATTTCTTCATGTTCTTTTGTTGATTAGTATTCAGCTAAATAGGCAAGACCCTTTGCAGTTCTCCAAAGTTCTTTTTTCTGTGTAGTTCTCTTCTCTCTGGAGCTCTAAGTTGTCTTGGGTTTTCCCAGACTCTCATTTGCATCTCCTTCATTTGTTGAGATCCCCAAGTTTTGCCTGGTTCCCTCTCTCCTTGCTATAGCCTTGGAACTCTCTCAAGCTGGGGAATCATAGGGCTCATCTTGTTTCTCATTTCCCAAGGATCACCATTCTTCATTACCTGACCTCTGTTGTCTTGCAAATCGTCATTTCAAATCTTTTACCTTTTGGTGGGGAGGGTCAGTTTTAGATGAGAGCCTAAATCTACTTCTGATTTATTTTTGTTGGAAGCAGAAGCCCACGTTTGAATTTTATATTTCGGTCTTTTCATAGGAGTGGAGGTAGTCTACACAATAGGCCTTACAGGATTGATCAGGAAACATGGGGGCTTCTCATGTTATGTGAGTCCATATTATGATGGGCTAATTTATTAGCCTTGAAAATATACACTCTCCCTCTGAAAACATTAGATTGGCTTATATCCAAACCCACCTGAAATTACAAATGGCATGGGTTACTGGTATCACTAAGTTGTTACAATGGGAAGGAATTATCTTTCGTAATTTGCCATCTTGGGAAGGTAGTTCAACCCGCTTTGTCCCTCCTGCATTAATCATCAGATACATTGCATTTGAATAGCCCTTCAGAATATATAATGAAGAATGTTGAGTAGGTCAAGTAAGGCTGGCTGGCTTCTCCTGTCAGTTCTATTCATTTTATCTTTCAAGTAGCTTTACTTTTTCTGTAAGCCTTCTGCCTCTGGGGAAACAAGTAATAGATTTTTAATCTCTCCTCTTAGGATAACTAAGTTGGTCCCATTTTAAGTGTCCAACCTTCGGCCATTAATGACCTGATGAACAAGACTTTACAATGCTCTGACCTGCTTTCTTCTGGTTTTGTTCTTTTCAATGAGCAAGCTAATAACAACAACAAAAAAACTGTGGACTTTTATGAAAAACTTTTATGCTATATTCCATTGCAGAAAATTTCCACCCATGTTATTCTTATTTTAACAATTTGTCCACTCCCACTGCATGTACATTCTTAGGGAGCAAGACCATGTCCCATACCTTCTGCCACCTGGCTGTCTGTCATCCCATTGAACAATTTTTAGAGAATTTTCTGCTTCCAAAATATAAAAGCTTCCAATTATGTTATAACCTAAGTGTTTTTCACCTAATTTTCATATTTTAAGTTTCATTGCTTCCTATTTGTAATTTTAGATCACAGAATATTTTTTCCCTGTGTTTAAACTTTTGAGTTCATACCTTATCTAGGCAAAGAAAGTTGTTTGCACAGGTTTAAAATTACATTTTCTATTCTATGTATCTAATATAGAAAACCTCAAAATATTATGCCACATTCAACACAACACATGTTAGCTGTACTCTTAAAATATATTTTCATTGATTTTTAATGGATATACTATTTGCCTATCAAGAATTGTGATTAAGGGAAATATATGGACAATATCTTTTCTGCAGATGTTATTAAATTTAAAAATGGGTTTATCTTTGAGATATTTAAATATACATTACAAATATTATATCAATAGTCAATACCTAAAAACATCTCTTTTATTTCATCAAAATGGCGAAGGCTTTAGAGGTTTTTATTTTATTCCACAAGCTCAAGATCCGAGGAAGACTACCAAAGACTTTTTAATGAGAGGCAAGATTCAGATATTCTCAAGGGGGAGATGTAAAACAGTTTTAGTTATTAAAAGATAATATCAAAGAGAGCACAAGTGTATAACCTGAAAAATAGATCAATTAGGAATCTATTGTATCCTTGGGAGCAGGAGCACTTCAATTAAAAAATTGAGACCATGGCTATTAATATTTTTAAATGTAGACAACAAAGGTTATGATACATTTTCATTTACTACTGTAATACCCCAGGGCTAGCTGCAGCTAGCATAGAGGCCACTTCCTCATGACCACATGAACTCTGTACAAGTAGCTTTGATTACAAAAAAACTTCATCCCTTTGAAGAGTTTTCTTGATTTGTTTAAAGCTTCAACCTCCCTTCTGCAGGATCTACAGTATTTATTGACGATTTGCTGGAGAAGAAGAGAGAAGTCCCTTCTCAATATTATAACCAGGATGTGATATCAGTATATCTATCATACATAAATACAAACGTGTATTTATTTTTTCCAGGAGTTTATTAGCGAGACACTGTTGATACTAGACATCAGAAAATTCTGTTAACTCTATCTTCTAAGCCAGTGGATAATCTGATCACTTTTCATCTCATCTAGTATTAGCACACCAGGCTCAGACATCATCATCTCTGCCTGGATGATGTCAGTAGCATACTAGCTGGGCTCCCTGCTTTGTCCCCTTCCCCTTTCTTTCTACCAAGAAGTCAGGATGATTCTTTTAAGGTCATGTCCAGTAATATTCCTCTCTACTTAAATCTTCAGTAGCTTTCCATTTCAGTGTAAGTAAAAGCAGAAGTTACTTAGGAGGAACTATACGGCTTTATGTGATCCTTCATGTTTTTGCCATTCTGGCTGCTTCCAAAATCTCTTTCCCACATTCATTTGGCACCAGCAGCACTGGTTTCATTGTTCTTCTTTAACACATGAGGCAAGCAACCATTATGAAGTGGGTGCACTCGCTTTTCCTTCTTCCCTGGGCTACTCTCTCCCTGAAATATTCTCATTGCTACCACATTCCCCTATGATATCTGAATCTTTGTTGAAATGTCTGCCTTCCAAAGGAGATTTTCCTTTGCCACCTATTTAAAATTGCCAATCTCATCTACCCCCAGCACTTGTCTCTTGAATAGTCTTTTTTTTTTCCCCATAGGAAATAATAGGTACTTAATTCATATTTTTAAAATGAAGCAGTTGCATTAATTTATCTCAGTGACACTGCAATCAATTCTTTGTATATGGGAGAAGGCAAGCCAGGACAAAAGATTTACTTTACATTTATAGGACACATAGTCCTTTATTTAAATCTAATTTCAACATAGAGAGATTCCTTTATTTTGCTTCATTAGCATCATTTTGACCAAGTGCATTATGAATAATGAATGCTTTGTTGTACATCTTAGATTAGATCATGCATACACAGGATTTGTATTGTTTAAGCAAATTTATTGAATTCACTGGAGAGTGTATGGAGGAACTGATAAAAAGTAGAGTTCCACACTTTGAATCCAGTTTTAATTATTTATCTGTCCTTGGGTTAGAGTGTGAACTCCATTTCTGTATACCTAAGTAAGATGTCCTTCTTCTAGTCTGGGTGAGCCATAGAAATTCTTACTACCATAAAGCTTCAGTAGCCACTGCTTTTGTATAGAAGTTTTGGATGGGTTTATTCCAAAGGAAAGAAAAATGGATCGTATATGTGTCTCTTTTAGCTTACATATCCATGTTTTCATTAGACTGGACATCAGTATTAGAAACATATCTAAAGCTCTGGCAGCGTATTATTTATTTGATTTTATTTCTATTACTTGAAAGGAATTTTTTCTAGACTACCCTTTGGTATGTAATGAAGCCAATGGCTAAACGTCCATAAAACCATTTTAAGGTTTAACAATATTTTCCTGTGTAAAGTGGCTTTTAAAACAAAACATTGTTTACTAACCTGGAACACTTGACTGTATTTATCTAGTCTGAATGTTAGAAATATTTCACACCTGTAAAAATAGTTACTGACATTGTAGCTAAATGAATTCTTAGTTTGTCTTACCAGCATTATTAATACATGTTTTTCACTCACCGTATTTAGGAAGAAGGGTCAGAAGAACTGAAAGCTTTTGCCAAGATGCTCTTAAAGTCTGTCTTGCAATTTTTTTTTTTCCATTCCAAAATATAATGGTGATTGCAGTATATAGTCATACACAATAAAAATGTTATATATGCAAACAATTTCTTAAAAACACCCAAGCATAATGGCATCTCATTCTAGCTATGAAATTACAACTGTGTGTGATCAAATACAGTTTTACTCTGTCTTCATCATTATTACTAGAGCATCTGGGTATTTTTACAGATCTAGTTGGAATACTCTGGGTTTGTACTTTGAGATCACCTTCTCAGTAATATTTCAATGACTCATACTTTCTATTCCCCTTTGTTAGAATAGTACGCATTTTGGTATTTTAATGCTTTTTTTCTTTCCTTTATTCAACAATTATTTAGCATACAGTCAAATCTGGGTATCACTTAAAATTCTTATACATTTAACTCAAGTCCCCTCTAGGTAGTAGTTTCTTGGTCATAAGTAAGGTCACTTCCAGATCAGTGCTTATCAAGAGAGTTTTTTTGTGATGATGGGACTGTTCTATATCTTTACTATTCCATGTAATAGCTACTAGCCACATGGGATTTTTGAGCACTTGATATGTGGTTAGTGTGACTGTGGAATTGAATTAAATAGCTGTATGTGGCTATTGGAACTCTCAGGCAAAGATATTATTTCTACAGGGTTCATAGAACCTACAAGGAATTTAGACAAACATGGCTGTGTTCTCTCTCATTCAGCTCTTGGTCCCTGCTAGATTTGGGCCATTGCAGCTCCCTTTGAAGCTTTAATGTACTGCTGATTATTAGGTTAACTATGGATCACTTACCCCACTGCCAGTTGGCTCCTTAATCTCTAGTTCTCTACCCACACTGTTGCTGGTGTCCCTTTGAACCCTGGGGTGACCTTGGAGAATTTGGAGTCTGAACTGCCCCTTGTTACTACTTAATATTTATTGCTACCTCTTGCCTTCCTAAAGCTATTGGTCACCTCTGGTGACCAACACTTGAAGAGCTCAGTCTCTTAGCATGAGGCAGATTCTGTGGAACTTTTTAAAAAGTATCTGCTGTTTAAAGGTATCATGATGTTCCACCATGTTCATAAAACCAAGCAGGAAACCAGTTTCATAATGGGTGTCATTTTAAAATTTTATTATAAAATTTATTGAAAAGATTCAAAGGGTGGTTCCTGAAGCCTGTTGACTTCCACACTACCACTACACCTCCACACTTGAATGCTGGACCTTGTCCTCTTCTTTACATTTAACTTGTTACACCAGTATGTAGGTGTATTTTCCAAGATGATATTCAGTAGGGGTGGAGGACTGTCTTGACACCAAATTTAGAAATTTCTCCTTTACTTCTCCTTTTCTTATCAGGTTGGTGGGATGACAGATGCTTCTAGGAATAGGGCATAAATATGTGGGTTTTGTGAGGGCACTCACTGGATTTTTATGCTCTTGCGGGCCTTTTCTGAGCTGTCTATATAAACTTGAGCTGTCATGTCAGAACTTCTCAGGAGAGAATCTGTCCATGAAATATAGGTGCTCATCCCTTTTTCTAGCCAGTAAAATAATAATAATAATAATAATAGTAAAAAATCTTTTCTTTTCTTGTGTCAATTTCTATGAGAGTCTGGTCCTCCAGCACTGTGGTTTGTGCTCCTGGGGATACAGTTTTCATTTCTACTGTGGTTTCTACTCTTCTAGGGTGCATAGGCATTTGGTTGGAGAAGCTGGTCTAAGGCCTGGTTGCATGTACCCTTGAAATGTGCTTAGAATTAGTCCCCTCAGAAACCCAAGTCACGAGCACCTGGGTGGTTCAGTTGGTTGAGCGACTGCCTTCAGCTCAGGTCATGATCCAGAACTTCCGGGATCGAGTCCCGCATTAGGCTCCCAGCTCCTTGGGAAGTCTACTTCTCCCTCTGACCTTCTCTTCTCTCATACTCTCTCTCACTCATTTTCTCTTAAATAAATAAATAAATAAAATCATTTTAAAAATTGATTAATTGATTAATTAATTAATTAAAAAAGAAAGAAAGAAAGGAACCCAACTCACTCTAAGCCATTCTGTCAGATTTCTTCTTCACCCACATGTATTTTCCTTTTTAAAGCTTCTTTGCTCCGTTCATTGGCTGCTTTTGATAATTAAAACTCCCAAAGCCCCAATCAATCTGTTTGTATAGGTCTGAATCTAAATTGTGGACAAAGTTCAAGATCTTTCCCACAGGAATTGTGGGCCCCACATAAATCATTGCGTATTGATGAAGGTTTAAATATTCCTGAATTGGTTGCAAAACCCTATCTGCCTAATGTACCCACAGACCTCTGATGGCTGTTGTCCTAAACTCGACATGGTGGTGTAACAGGCCCATCTGACCCTCGCATTTGACTGACCCAGGGTGTTCTACCTTTAAAAAACTGTTCATAAAAATGCAAGTGACACCAAAAACCTTAAGCTAGAAAAGCCACAGATGTCATCATCACAACATAAATATTCTATTAGGGAAGAATATGATGGGCATCGATCATATGACTGTATACCAAGCACATTTTCACTCTTGTCTTGAAGAGGTAAGACAAGCACATTTAGAAAGTGCTTTCACATACCTTGATTTACTTCATTCTGATGGAAATTTACTGAGTGCCCAGGAATGAATAAACTGGGATCCAAAGAGGTCAAGTGACTCATTCAGTCAAATTATGATAAAAATAAGTTTTCCTAGTGGAAACTGTTCAAAAATCACTCAGAAGAATGCAACTTTATATTTTGGGACCTTTATTAACCTTTTATCAAAAACATAAACCTCCTGATTGGGTTTCTTTGCCTTTAATGAGTTCCTTCATTTGTTTCTAGGACAGGAAAGTTCTAATGAATTCACTGGAGGTTTTGGGGGTTTTTTTAAGTATATTGAAGTATTTTTCCTTCATTTTTGTTGTTGTTGTTGTTGTTGTTGGGAATTTAAAATACAAAAGGAATCCTATCCAATGATGTCACAACTCCAATTGTTAGGCAAAGCAGGTGCTTGACAGTCCTCCATACTCCTGTGGCCTCAGAATGTAGTTGTCACATTTGTTCTGATATTTATTTTTCTTTTTATTGGGAGGTATTGGTCTGACAGGATTGCAAAATGCAAGTTCAAAAGAAAGTCTGCAAGATTGTCTTTGTTCCTTTCCCTTTATGGTCATTGTGAGCACAAAGAGAATATGAGCCTCTGATAGAGACAGAGCTTTGCTTCACTGTCCTCGTCTGCCTAACTTTTCACCCTGACAGTTCTGGAGGACAATGATTCTTTCCCCCTTTTGCTCATTTACAAACATGCTGGCTGATGGTGAGCTGTGCAGATTGGTTTTCTCAAGCCCTAAGGTGTACGTAATGGAGTGGAGACAAGAGGTAATGGAGAGTGTCCTTAAAACTGGCAGAAGAGTTCCTCGCTCTCCATCACCCTGTTCAGTTGGGTATCATTAAATGCATATTTACCTTGGGAAAGTTGCTGCTGCAGTAGAAGAAATATGTGCAGTAGAGGCTGGTGGTTTTTCTTGCCATAAGAGGAGAGTTTTAAAGTAATGGTCTTTCATTATCCTATAACTAAACTAGGTATGGATGTATATGCTCATGTGGAGTATATAAAATAAAAAATACATATATATTGATGGAAAAAGAGCAGAGTGGGATACTGAAAAGAGCTTAGAAAGAGGTGCCAGTGTTGCCTCTGATTAGTGATGTGACCTTAGAAAAATCCCTCCAAGTCACTGTATTTTACACTTTCAGATCAAGTAGAAAATGCTAAATCTGGCTGGCTTACAGAAGTTGTGTGTAGAACAAATGTGAAAGTATTTTAAAAACTATAAAACACTGTGGAAAATGATTAAACTAATTACAATCACATTTAAGGTATCTCATTTGGAGAACAAAGAGATAGTGAGTATGCAACATCCTTTATTTTAAAATAATCTTTTAATTTGGAGGAACATAAATTTAATAAAATAGATTATTCCAGGGAATAAATTACATCTTAAGAATTAACTGGGTACTTTGGAAGCTACATAAATTTGAACAGTAATTTTCTAGATGAGGTTCTGATACTCTTAACTTTATGCGGCTTATGAATTGGTCAACTCACAATCAAATAATTTATGGATGAGAAAATCTGATACAGTAGTTTCAAACTCTTACAGTCAATTAGCAAAATGAATGCAGTGCTCTATAAATGTTGAGGACTGTATTAGACAGTAATGGGGCACAAAAGAGATAGATACTACATATAATGAAGAAGACATTCTCTCAAGGAAAAGGCTTGAGTCATTTAAACAGAAACAGATGGCATAAAGTCAGCTAACTACGGTGAAGATATAGAGAAAGAAAGTAAAAATGAAGGTGAGCTGAAACTTGTCAAGGAAAGCTTTTGAGGGGTGACATTTTAAAAAAAGATTGCATTCTTTAATCTGCACTATTACCACAAATCAAGTTTACTTGCCTTGAGAACTTTGTATGATTAATGTGATTTTTGAATACCTATCCATTTTCTAAATAACAAAATGATCAATAAACATAAATCCAAACTGTATTAACTATGAATTCCTTAGTGAAAAATTTAGTCTAATTTTCCTTTTCTTCCATTAAAGGAGCATATGTATGGGTTTAGTTACACAAAATCCTTCCATAATTAAGTCTGAGGATAACATACATATCTCAAGGAGTGAGGAAGAAAAACAACATTTTTAGATAAGGTTGTTTCATGAAAGTCACTTATTCACTTTTAGTCCTTGTATACTTTCTAAGCCTAAGTATGCAATCTGCCAGGTAGTTTTTGCTTAAACTGAAATGTTACTTTATAGGAACTACCAAGGGCAGTGAGGTAGTCTCTCCATCTTACTGTCCCTGGGGTGTGTCCACTGTCCAGAGGATAAAACAGTGACCATTAGGGAAGTAGCCAGGGTAGCATGTTCCATGGTCCATAATTCTCTTAGTATCCTCTGTCTAATGTTAGCTGAGACCAAGTGCAAAGCCTCACTTTTCCTTATGCTCCTCCACTTTGTAAAAGGACATTTGTAAAACTTGAGTTTTGCCATAGCCTATGTGTATATTTCAAAGATTTTTTAAAAATTTTATTCATTTGAGAGAGAGAGCACAAGCAAGAGGAGCTACAGAGGGAGAGGGAGAAGCAAGCCCATTGAGTAGGGAGCCCGATGCAGGGCTCCATTCCAGGACCCTGAGATTTTGACCTGAGATGAAGGCAGGTGTTTAGCCTACTGAGCCACCCAGGGGCTGTATTTTAAATAGTATTTTAGAGATATAAAATAACTGTACAGGATTTCTGATCCACAGAAGCTGAAATAGCAAATATTGTTGTTTTAAGCCACTAGGTTTGGGGTTATTTGTTATGTAGCAGTAGTTAGCTAATACAGATATTAAGGAACATCTCAGGATATCTCATTGTTTGCTTTCAAGACTCATAAGACTTAGAATGGATTTTTTACTACTATTTTAGCTGACTTTCATCAATTATGCCAACTATACACCTGTGTGCTACATCTTGCTATTCTTTCAGTGTCCAAATTGAGTATAACTTGAGAATAATTTTATTTTAACAATTTCTGGATACGCTCCGCAGAGTATGGCTAAGGCAATATGATAAATGTTCCCTTGAAAACATGCAATTTTTTCTATCATTTTTGTACAGATAACTTATATTGGTTTTATAAATAGCCTTAATTCTTCTGGTACTCTGCTATTTGCCTCTGCATAGTATCTTTTATTTCCCCTGACCATGCTACAAGCCCCATTATCATGCTTCCTTAGACATAGAAAATGAGGTCCAGAGACTTGTCTCTTATCAAACACATACAGCTAGTATCAAACACATACAGAGTGAGGATATGAGCCCAGATATGACTAGTTCTAAAGCCTTTTAAACTATTTGTGCTTGTCAAGGACATTATGCTTTTGTGGCCTTTATAAAGCCCATCTTACAAAGCATTTAAAGATACTGCATTCAAGGCAGAGATATTTCTTGGGTCACGTGTTAGTGAATTTCCATGTGCAACTGATTCAAGGGTGCCTTCTTGGATTGGAGGCTCTGAGAAGTCCCCAGTTCTATTCCTTCAAGCATCACATATGCCAGTAGAGTTCAAGTAATTAGTGCAAAGGCTGGGTCAGATGGAATTGTGCTGGGTTCCTTTTCTAGCTGAAATTGTCAATTCTTCTGAGAGTAATTTAAGAAATCCATTGACAGTTTCCTTCAGTTGAGTTGTTTTAATGGTAAAATGCTTTGTACTCTGATATTTTTTCTTGACATGAACTTTTTTTTTCTATCCATTTGTACTCCCCCTTGCTGTGATAAGTGAAACTTTCCCTGTGAAAAAGTTCTGCCTCATATTCACTTGAAAACACTCAGCTATAGCTTCATTTTGATCATAGACACATTCGAGAAGGCAGTGTGTTCAGTCACCTTGGTAAAGGCCCTCTTTGAGAAAATATGAAGTTGTGTTAAACACAGCATGGACCAATATTTCCCTTCCATATTTGGTCCTAAGTATTCTAGAATCTTATACTTTCAGCATTCATAAAATTCCTTTATTTGACATGTAATCATACAATGTGATATAAAACTGCTGTTTTCTAAGAATTTTGCATGAAATTTGAAAGGTTTACTATCTGAAATTTTCCTCTCTGTGCATATATATATATATATATATATATATATATATATGCATCTTTTAGAGACCATAAAGAGGTCTCTTTCCTTTTAGAGACCGTAAAGAAGGCATGGGGCTGGTGTGTCTAGTAGATACTACAGAGGGCACATTTCCAGGATTCCGATCCTCCCTTTCCTTCCTTCAAATATAAGGCACATTTTAGATCTGTTTGCAAGTTCACTTATTGCACGAGTGTAGTATAAGCTACTTCTAAAATTTGCCTGGCATATAAAGACATAGCCTTACTGCCTTGTGCTTTTTATGGAACATTATAAATGTTGTGTATATTTCAGTCAGGATGCATCCCTGAACTGCTGCATTGTAAATCCCAAATGCAAGGGAAGACTGCAGTTTATCGTTTATGGACCACTTAAATTTCAGGGTTTGTACACATGGGGTGATTAAATATTAGCAAGTTAAGATGAGAATTATGGGTACAGAGCCCTAATATTAATCATAAGGAGATCTTTATATTCAAACACAAGTGGAAAACTGCAATGAACTCAGAGAGCCGGAAAGCTTGCATACATCTTCTCCCTCATTCTTTAATATTTTCTAAAGCTAAAAAGCCCTTTCCTACAAAAGGAACTTTCTAGTTTTACTTTTGACTGCAGATAATTACTTTAGAGTATGTTGTTAGACTGACTATACACTGATGTCTCGTAAGACAGATAGGGTTCTAAAAGATAAGAGGACTCCATGTACAATTTGGGTGAGAAGTTTAAAAAAAATCCCAAGTAAGTGTGTTGTAAATATTTTTATTCTGGTATAAAGTTTCTTAAAGAATTTAACTTTTTCTGGATTATAATAGAAGTATCAATATGAATTTATCACCTTTAAAAATAATTTCTAGCTATAGTATTAAATGGGCCAAAAGAGGTGTCATCTTTTTAAAAACTGTCATTAATCATGTGGAACAACCTATTTGCAGTTGGATTTTAGTTTTTCATACTTTTTTACCCAAAAAAAACCCAGAGTTCATTGTGAAAGCGAATTTAGGATGATCCAGGACCTTCTTGTTGTTACCAGAGAGAAACAATATTAAAAGAATAATAAGAATTAAAAAATAAAGGTAGTAGTGGTGGTAGTGGGATGTTTTTAAAAATGTTGGAGCGGTTACAATGGTTTCCACAAGGAAGTTGTTAAATTTTAAATGTTATACAGAAAACAATAATTCCCCAAAGCTAGGAATCCCTAATCATACTCAAAATTAGGCAAATAATAAGAGGTTTTTAAAAAAGAAGACAGCTGAGGGCGCCTGGGTTGCTCAGTAGGTTGGGGCCTCTGCCTTTGGCTCCAGTTGTGGTCCTGGGATCCTGGGGTCCTGGGATGGAGCCCTTCAGCGGGCTCTCCACTCGGCGGGGAGCCTGACTCCCCCCATTTCTCTGCCTGCCTCTCTGCCTACTTGTGATCTCTGTCAAATAAATAAATGATTTAAAAAATCTTAAAAATAAAAGGAAGACAGCTGTTAATTTCCAATAAGTTATCATATAAGGATATATATTAAACAGCTTCATCTGTGCACATACTACATTCTAATTTTTGTTAAACATCTAAAGTTAAAACCTGCAAAATTTTCAAATTTTCCATTGCACCTAGTGAGTTAAAAAAAAAATACCTTACATAGAAGACCATGGTAGGTTATGCTCTAGTACCCATGGTGCCGAGGACCCTTGTACTTTCCATGTCATTTAGTCATGAAGTGTTGGCTTCCCTGTGAAGGTGGTTGTCTTGTGAGTCTACGTGATGGTAAGATGGCTCCCAGCAATTAAGTAGGAAGAGAGAACCGCTCTGCCAATCCCTCTCCTCAGTCTGCTCTGGACAGCTTTATCCCAATGCTTGCTTCTAGGTGGCCAACAAGAGCCTCCTCTGCTTTCGCTCTGATTGACTTAGATTCATTAGGAAGCACACTTGAATTAAGGGTGGGGACAGATTCCTCTGATTATTTAGAATGAATTCCTGAACAAGATCAGATTCTGTTAGGAAAAAATATGGTGTAAAGGATAGCTGATAGGCAGCTAAGCATGGCCACTACCCACTGTAAAGTGTTTGTGTGTGTGTTTTTTTTAAAGATTTTATTTATTTATTTGACAGACAGAGGTCACAAGAAGGCAGAGAGGCAGGCAGAGTGGGGTGGGGAAGCAGGCTCCCCGCTGAGCAGAAAGTCAGACAGGGGCTGGATCCTAGGACCCTGTGATCATGACCTTAGAGGACGGCAGAGGCCTTAACCTATTGAGCCACCCAGGCACCCCTGTAGAGTGTTTTTTGTTTTTTGTTTTTTTTTTAAAGATTTTATTTATTTATCAGAGAGAGGGGGGGAGAGAGCGAGCACAGGCAGACAGAATGGCAGGCAGAGGGAGAAGCAGGCTCCCTGCCGAGCAAGGAGCCTGATGTGGGACTCGATCCCAGGACGCCGGGATCATGACCTGAGCTGAAGGCAGCTGCTTAACCAACTGAGCCACCCAGGCGTCCCTGTAGAGTGTTTTTTAACCAAGATTTGGAGTTTAAAAAAAAAAAAAAAAAAAAAAAAAAGCCTTGGGTAGTCAAAGTAAGTAACATTAAGTTGTGACAGAGGTTAAAAGATAAAGTTTTTAAAATTATCATGAAAGGCACAGTAATAGTTATGTAGGATGAAAACCTAAGAACATCCAGGGGATCAATGATGTGCAGTTTGGAGGGAAAAATAGGGACTTGGGAAAACCAATTGTAAGGGTACAGCCCTTACATACCAGTTCTACTCAACTTATCTTGAGAAGTGCCCAGGTTTCTGTGTCCCAGTTACAGCTCTCCGATTGATAGCCCAAATTTATAATTGTATCCTACTCTTAAATTTTCTACTGTTAAGAGATGGTTGAAATTGATATAGTGACTTCTACTCTCGATAAGTACTAGATGACTATACAGTCCCTGTATGTAAATAGGGATAGAGATGATGAATAAATGAGCCAAAGTAATTCAATTTAATTATAATTATATTAACAATTTCTGTAAACATTTTATAATTTATGTAGATTTCTTTTCTGCTTCCTAAGGTGTTTTCAATCTCCTGGAAAATTAAGATTTAACTTGTAGGTATTTTAATTGCTTAGAAAATTATGATTAATATTTAAATTATTTAAAGTAATTTAATCAATTAAATATGATAATGTTTAGAGAACATAAAACTGTCAGATTCATAAGCTAATCAAGAAAAAAACGTGAAAGTGTGTATTTTTCATTTTAATTCCCAAGTCACTAGATTTTATAAATAAAATAGCAAGTTTTGTAAATTGAGCTTAAGGGATTTAAGATAAAAAATTGTATTTAGACTTTTAATTGAAATTACATATAATGACTATAAAGGTTACATTCCATACATACAGTTTCCCTTCAGATAGTATCTAGGATCAGGTTTGGCATGCTATGAGCAAGGATACAATTTGGGGAAGATGAAGAATGTATGCCTCCCCAAGCAGGTATATAAAATAGCATCTGTGTAACTTAGGACTTTGGATTTATTGACTAAGGTGATAAGGATTCTGGCTATGACTCTTTTGTGGTGTAAATTATGAAAATCAAAGGACAAGAAAAGGCCCCTGAGTAAGATAAATATCCCAAACATCACTGCTTCCCTCTTTATTATGTATGTGGTGATAAGGTCAGAAAGAAGGAATTGAGAGGGGCTGAAGACTACTTTGCAAAAGTGGAGCTGGTAAAATCCTTACTGGCTTCTTTTTTTCAGCCTTGGACCAGAGTTGTATTTGAGTTCGTAGTGTTGATATTGCGTTATTGAGAAATCAATCAAGTGTCTGTAAGTCATCTGGCTTCTCCTTCTTAAATTGTCCTTAAATCCCAAAGGGCTCCCTGTTTGATTGATGAAGATGGTGGGGGAAGGGTGAGGGAGAACAATGATGAGTCCCAATACCAGTTCCTGATAGTTTGGTTCTTTGCTGTAAAGATTATCTTTATTACTACAAGCTTATCAACTATCCTGTTTCTAAGTGAACGACGAATAGCAAATATATTATGATGCTAGTATGATGGACATTTGAAGGTTCTGCTCTAATAAAAGACAACCTTCTAAGCAACTCATGTACACTTAGGTTGGCTCAAATGCCTTGAAACACTACTTAAAGTGGCTCTATTATAGAGCTCAAGAAGGCTTCATACCAACCCCACTTCCCTTAATTTTAGGAGAATCCTTTCTCATTTGCTAAAGATATGGATCATACTGCTAACCAGATTAACACAGGTTGTCCATGCTTTCATCAAAAGAGTATATTGCTTTGACTATAACAAAGTCATAGAAGTCATTCCTTCCCCTATCCCCCACCTCCACTAACCATGACAACAGACAATTTTCCTTTATAAAATAAAAACAGAATTAAAAAAAAAAAAAGGACAAGATCTGCTGTGGACTGGTCTACCATATTATGGCAACAGGAATAAATTCAGGACATATTTAGTAAAAAGGGTCAACTGGACTTGGATAAGTGGGATAAGATAGTGTATTAGTCCAAATACTCCAAGAAGCAACATCAAGAATGAGATTAAACATGAAAAAGTTTTATTAGAGGAAGGAACTTTGTAAGAGAAAATAGTGAGCTAAATGAAGTTGGGAGAGCCAGCAGATTATGAGGCATGTCTAACCCTAAGTGAAGGAGAGAGGGAGAAAGTTAGGTGCAAGTGTTCTAGATTACCATATAGTCTAACAGAATTCCTACAAAGTTGTTGGTGAGTACTCAAGCTAAATTTGGTCATCTGAAGAGTCTCTTTTCTCCAAGAATGGTTCTACCATGGCATTCCTAATATCCTCTGTCAATGGCTCTTGGGAATCATAGGGTCAGTGTAAATGTGGGAATTGAATTTCAAAGTGCATCACTTATAGCCCTAATTGGTGATCTGTGAGTGTTTTCTCCTGGTCACCATGGATGACATCAGGGATAACCCTCAGGTTCCTCACTTGAGCATCTGGAATATTTATTAAAATAGGAAGATACTTGAGGACATACAGAGTTCAAGCTTGTACTTGACTGAGGCACATTCAAGTAGACAAATTGGAACGATGAACATATAATTTAAAAATAAGGCTATGGAACATACATAGTACAAAAATGAGCAATTTTGGCTAGAGATAAAGATTTGGGCTAATTATCAGACAGGTCATCGATGTAGATGAGATGAGTCTCATGATACAGAAAAGTACAAAACTAGCGTAATGGAAGGAATCCTCAGGGCAATGGTTCCTGACCTTGAAAGATGTGAAGGAGTTAGTAGAAAGAGTGGAGCAAAGGTGCTCAGGACAGAAGGGACGTCCTGTGCGAGGGTGTACGGGCAGCAAGGGCATCGTGCTTTCAAAGCACTGCATTTCTTTTGCTGGAGGTGCATATGGAAAAGTGTAACAGAAGTTACACTAGAGAAGTCCACAGTACCAGGCCATGACAGGCTTGCTAGAGTTTGGATTTTGAGTGATTTCAGAAAGAAAGAAAGAAAGAAAGAAGAAAAAGAGAGAGGGAGAGAGGGAGGGAGGAAGAGAGAAGGGATAGAGAGAGACGGAGAAAGAAAGAGATGCAGACATTCCAGAGAGACAAAAAATGTTCATTTTAGAAGATCGCACTGGAACTGGGTTGATGTAGAAACAGGGCGTCCTCTAGTAAACTGAAGAGGCCTACTCTGTCAGAAGGGCGTAGGGTTGCCAGATTTAAATAAAGAAAAAAACTCTGATTTTTATGGGAGATTCCTAATTATTAAATTTTAAAGTAGTTCATGTAAAAATCACACACTTCTGCCTTTTGTGGGGAGCTATTTTCTGTGCCTTTCCCAATATGACTTCTGGAGGGATAGAACTCATACCTGCCACACTTCAGGCTCTGGAACCAGAAATCTGAGCACTGCTATTGTTCTTGTTGCTAAGGAGCTTCTCGCCTACCTACCAGGATTTTAATTCTTTTTATGAATGGAGCTCTCTGCTCTCTGGCTCTCCTCTTCCTGCCTCCCAGCAATTTACATAGTCCCTCCCAACCCTGCCCCTCCGTGGGTTACTTCACTGAAGAAATAGTTGTCTTTTTCTGAATTTTCATTCACAGTTGTTTTTTTTTTTAATTTTTAATTTTTTATAAACATATATTTTTATCCCCAGGGGTACAGGTCTGTGAATCACCAGGCTTACACACTTCACAGCACTCACCAAAGCACATACCCTCCCCAATGTCCATAATCCCACCCCCTTCTCCCAAACCCCCTCCCCCCAGCAACCCTCAGTTTGTTTTGTGAGATTAAGAGTCACTTATGGTTTGTCTCCCTCCCAATCCCATCTTGTTTCATTGATTCTTCTCCTACACACTTAAGCCCCCATGTTGCATCACCACTTCCTCATATCAGGGAGATCATATGATAGTTGTCTTTCTCTGCTTGACTTATTTCGCTAAGCATGATACGCACTAGTTCCATCCATGTTGTCGCAAATGGCAAGATTTCATTTCTTTTGATGGCTGCATAGTATTCCATTGTGTATATATACCACATCTTCTTGATCCATTCATCTGTTGATGGACATCTAGGTTCTTTCCATAGTTTGGCTATTGTGGACATTGCTGCTATAAACATTCGGGTGCACGTGCCCCTTTAGATCACTATGTTTGTATCTTTAGGGTAAATACCCAATAGTGCAATTGCTGAGTCATAGGGCAGTTCTATTTTCAACATTTTGAGGAACCTCCATGCTGTTTTCCAGAGTGGCTGCACCAGCTTGCATTCCCACCAACAGTGTAGGAGGGTTCCCCTTTCTCCGCATCCTCGCCAGCATCTGTCATTTCCTGAATTGTTGATTTTAGCCATTCTGACTGGTGTGAGGTGATATCTCATTGTGGTTTTGATTTGTATTTCCCTGATGCCGAGTGATATCGAGCACTTTTTCATGTGTCTGTTGGCCATCTGGATGTCTTCTTTGCAGAAATGTCTGTTCATGTCCTCTGACCATTTCTTGATTGGATTATTTGTTCTTTGGGTGTTGAGTTTGCTAAGTTCTTTATACATTCTGGACACTAGTCCTTTATCTGATATGTCGTTTGCAAATATCTTCTCCCATTCTGTCAGTTGTCTTTTGATTTTGTTAACTGTTTCCTTTGCTGTGCAAAAGCTTTTGATCTTGATGAAATCCCAAAAGTTCATTTTTGCCCTTGCTTCCCTTGCCTTTGGCGTTGTTCCTAGGAAGATGTTGCTGCAGCTGAGGTCCAAGAAGTTGCTGCCTGTGTTCTCCTCAAGGATTTTGATGGATTCCTTTTGCACATTGAGGTCCTTCATCCATTTTGAGTCTATTTTTGTGTGTGGTGTAAGGAAATGGTCCAATTTCATTTTTCTGCATGTGGCTGTCCAATTTTCCAAGCACCATTTATTGAAGAGGCTGTCTTTTTTCCATTGGACATTCTTTCCTGCTTTGTCGAAGATTAGTTGACCATAGAGTTGAGGGTCTATTTCTGGGCTCTCTATTCTGTTCCATTGATCTATGTGTCTGTTTTTGTGCCAGTACCATGCTGTCTTGATGACAGCTTTGTAATAGAGCTTGAAGTCCGGAATTGTGATGCCACCAACTTTGGCTTTCTTTTTCAATATCCCTTTGGCTATTTGCGGTCTTTTCTGGTTCCATATAAATTTTAGAATTATTTGTTCCATTTCTTTGAAAAAGATGGATGGTACTTTGATAGGAATTGCATTAAATGTGTAGATTGCTTTAGGTAGCATAGACATTTTCACAATATTTATTCTTCCAATCCAGGAGAATGGAACATTTTTCCATTTCTTTGTGTCTTCCTCAATTTCTTTCATGAGTACTTTATAGTTTTTTGAGTATAGATTCTGTGTCTCCTTGGTTAGGTTTATTCCTAGGTATCTTATGGTTTTGGGTGCAATTGTAAATGGGATAGACTCCTTAATTTCTCTTTCTTCTGTCTTGCTGTTGGTGTAGAGAAATGCAACTGATTTCTGTGCATTGATTTTATATCCTGACACTTTACTGAATTCCTGTATAAGTTCTAGCAGTTTTGGAGTGGAGTCTTTTGGGTTTTCCACATATAGTATCATATCATCTGCGAAGAGTGATAATTTGACTTCTTCTTTGCCGATTTGGATGCCTTTAATTTCCTTTTGTTGTCTGATTGCTGAGGCTAGGACCTCTAGTACTATGTTGAATAGCAGTGGTGATAATGGACATCCCTGCCGTGTTCCTGACCTTAGCGGAAAAGCTTTCAGTTTTTCTCCATTGAGAATGATATTTGCGGTGGATTTTTCATAGATGGCTTTGATGATATTAAGGTATGTGCCCTCTATCCCTACACTTTGAAGAGTTTTGATCAGGAAGGGATGCTATACTTTGTCAAATGCTTTTTCTGCATCTATTGAGAGTATCATATGGTTCTTGTTCTTTCTTTTATTGATGTGTTGTATCACATTGACTGATTTGCGGATGTTGAACCAACCGTGCAGCCCTGGAATAAATCCCACTTGGTCATGGTGAATAATCTTTTTAATGTACTGTTGAATCCTATTGGCTAGTATTTTGTTGAGTATTTTCGCATCTGTGTTCATCAAGGATATTGATCTATAGCTCTCTTTTTTGGTGGGATCCTTGTCTGGTTTTGGGATCAAGGTGATGCTGGCCTCATAACATGAGTTTGGAAGTTTTCCTTCCATTTCTATTTTTTGGAACAGTTTCAGGAGAATAGGAATTAGTTCTTCTTTAAATGTTTGGTAGAATTCCCCCGGGAAGTATTTATTTATTTGACAGGCAGAGATCACAAGTAGGCAGAGAGGCAGGCAGAGAGAGATTGTGGGGGAAAGCAGGCTTCCCGAGGAGCAGAGAGCCCTATTAGGGACTCCATGCCAGGACCCTGGGAATGTGACCTGAGCCAAAGGCAAAGGCTTTAACCCACTGAGCCACCCAGGTGCCCCAAATCTATGTTTTTTATTCAGGGATACTCATATGCCAGGACTTTAGGGTTCTGTGACTACAAGTGTTTAAAGAAATCTGTAGTATTAACATGGACATAACTTCTGGAGCACAGTATTATTTAAAGGTTTGGGAAAAGAGATATTATCTGAAAAATAATAGATAAATATATTATCACATTTTAAGGTAAAATATGTGACTTCAAAGAAATTGGAATTAATACCTTGGCTCCTTTGGATTAGTTCCTCAGATATGCTGGAGTACATGTCACACCTTCAGATATATTTTGGAAGAAATTTGAGAAGTCTCAGACCTTTAGGGCTAAAATGTATTAATTTTACAGTGTCTGCTTTTATTAGTATATATACCCTCAATAATGTCTTTTACTTAAGATCCTTGGTTATCAACAAAATTAGTATATTTGTTCTCTTTATAATATATACCCTATTAAAATAGCTTAATATAAATTACATTTTCAAAGTTTTGAAAAAAAATATATTTGGGGGGTGCCTGGCTGGTTCAGTCAGAAGACCATGCTACTCTCGATCTTGGGATTATGAGTTCGAGCCCCACACTGGGTGTAGGGATTACTTAAATAAACAAAACTAAAAATTTAAAAAAAAAGTATTTAGGATATATTGTTTACATGTTTTTTGCATTACAGGACATTAAGCATATATTAAATTAGGTGTTGTGTCATTTCTTAAAACCCATCCTTTTTTGTTAAATTTTAAAAGATGAAACTAAACAAAATTTATCCATAAAAATATTATAATCTTGACTATAACATTGCTCATTTTAATGATGACCTAGTATTAATTTCTCAGTATTAGTTTAGGGAAATATTAGTGTCATTATTTTTTTATGATAATTGCTGCTTGAATTTTAAGTTTTGCTTGAAGCTATTAATAAGCCAAGATAGGTAAACAATTATAATTTCTTTTTTCAAAGAGTATTTGAGTATTTGTAGTCAATTCTCATGAAAACTCATGCGGATAGAATTCTGGACTCTGACCTTATCATCTACATTATTTTAATTACTTTTGGGATCAAATGAAAGTTCCAACAGACTCCCATATAATGAGTAACACTTAATGTTATTTGTAAATTGTCATACTGACTTGAATCTGTAGGCACACTGACAAGAGATTAAATTTCTACAGCAATATTCACCATGAAAATTTGCTTTCTTTTCAAGCAGAAAATATCAGGATAATGATGCTAGCATTAAAAAAAAAAAAAGTCTGCATAAAGTTTTATAGGCAACAAAAAGGTCACTTTTTATTTTCAAAAAGATGCCTTTTAGCCTGGCTTAATTTTTTTTTTTTTAAATAAAAAGAGAGCAAAACCTTAAGTCCTTTCCCAGTGGCTATTTATATAACAATAGTTACTGTTAATTTGGGAAAGATTATTTCCTGACCCTAAAACTTATTTGACAAAATTTTTTAAACAGTCACACAATTCTTGGGTAGTAATTTTCTTCAAATATTATACTATCATTTTGTATTCCTTCTGAATATGCCACATGATGGTTGGGTCTTCAAATGCAAAGTAAAAGTAGGGATAAGTTCAGGCATTCAGTTCTTAAAAAATGCCTTCTGAAATATATAATTACTGCAAATTTTTAAAAAGATTTTATTTATTTATTTTAGAGAGAAAGCAGGTGGCAGAGGGAGAGGGAAAGAGAGAATATCAAGCAGAGTCTGTACTGAGCAGAGAGCCCAACTTGGGACTCCATCACACAGTCCTGAGATCATGACCTGAGCTGAAATCAAGGGTCACATACTTAACTGATTGAGCCACGTAGGCACCCCATTACTGCAAATTTTTAAATATATATCCATTATATAAACAACTATCTACCAGAAACTATGTAATATCTACCACTTAACATGTGAAGATGAAATGATAAAACATGTGTTAAAGGATCTGTAACCTACTGAATAAGCATATAGTTACCATTGTTTTAAGTCTTCCCAAGGTCTGTGTGTGTCTATGGGCATGCAGTTATAAAGTCCAAGTTCTTAGAAATGTTGCCTATGAAGCACATCAATTTCATCTTCATAAAATATCTGCTTAACTGCTAAGGAAATATTGTAAATCACAAAGAATTTCCATTATGGAGTGCCTTTCTTTTAATAGTTAAATATTTTAGAATAACATAATGAGGTTTTTTTTTTTCCTGGTGGTAAATTTTTCTTTGACATGCACCATTGAAAATATCAAATACATTGATATTTGAATGATCTGCCTCTTTGTCTGATAAATATACCAGAGCATTTTAGGGTGGACACACCAGTTTTGCAAATACACTTAGTGCTTTATATCTCCAACTGGGGTTTTTTGATTATTAAAAATCCTAGAAGTTTATTTTCTATACAGGAATTCATGGAAGAATATGCATGTGTGTTAAGGTTCTAATAATTGTGATGATTAGTGATAGGCTCTTTAATCAACTGTTCCAATCTAAAAAATATTGGAAGGTAAGAAGATTAATTTTACAAATAAGATAGTATGCAGGCAGGCAGAATTTGATTGGAGATAAAGGTCAGTAGCCATCTGTTCCTCAGTCTTATTTAGAAGAGCAGAAGGTGTGGTATGTCATGCCCAAGCTGTTTTCAAATGCGTAATAACAAAAGATGTGAAACCATTTGGAAGGTGAATTTTCTGAAATTTCACCTTGAGACAAATTGCTTCCTAAGATAAACACAATAATATGTTTAGTGTCTGCTAAGAATTTTTCCTGTGAATTTTGAAAAGCTGTGCAGCTTCCTAACCTAAATGAATGTACCCTGGAATTAGTCTTTTGAAACAAATTACCCCAAACAGAAATGTGATAGAATAGAGGTATGAACTCTGTACAGTAAATTCTGCAGATCTGCCAATAATTGGTTAGTTTCTCACATAAACATTTTGTCTACCTGTTCTTTAGATAGATTAATAATTTATTATTATTATCACTGTTATCATTATTTACTTTGGGTATACATGCGTCTTTGTAGAATTTTTGTGAGAACGTAAGTGGGCAATACTTTTGAGCTGTGATGTCAGCAGTCAGGCAACTTACTAAGGATTCCAGGTGGGCATGAGTCTTAAAGCAATAAAATATGTAAACATGACAATTCTTTTTAGCTGCATCAACTCTTTTTGGTATTCCTACAGCTGATCTCAATTTTCTCTTTTTATACAACTCAGTAAGGGGTTTTACCAGAGCAGACAAGCATGAAATTAATTTTCCATAGAAGTTTACTGATGCTGGGAAACTTGCTGGTCAGTAATATTGATATAAGTCCTATACTGCCCTCGCTATTTCATTTTCTTCTTTTTAATTGCAGTGAATTTTACCAGCATCAGTTCTATAAAGCATATAATATGCAAAAGCTTTAAGTGAAGGAATATGGGTTCTTTTCATATTTAATCTAAATTTTTGCAAGATTTTTAGTAGTGCAACACTGGATTTTTTTGCTAATAACAAGATAACTTGATTTGTTTTGGCACTTGCTGCATTTGACCTACTGAATGATGGAAGAAAGAAGCTGCCCCAATACTCCGCATACTAACTAAAGAGCTGAAACTCCTCTTAGGCTTTTTTAGAACTAGCAAAACTTGAATACATTAACTCTAATTTGGATAATTTCTTTCCCTATGTTGTTAAGTCTAAAACGCCTCTGGTGTCTTGCCAATCTAATAGATAGATCTCTGTTAGATGTAACTGTCACTTCAAATTCTTTAGGAATTATACACTACCTGTTTCAAGGGTGTAAATGATTGATAGGAAAGGTCATTCTGAATTTTATGGATCTAAGAATTTTTGGTTGTTAGATACCCTCAATTGAAAGAGGGACTTGTAAAGTATTTAAACAATCTGGGTTATTATGCTGAGACGTTTGTTATTCAGATCTGGTTCTGGGTAGTGGCTTTAGAGACTGGTCATCTGGACTGCCCTTAAGGTACCTTGCTCTTGAGGTGAACTTTCTTAGCAACCTCTGTCAGATGCATCACTTTCTTGTCTTAAAAGCCTCAGCGTGGTTCTCCCTTTTGTGCTGGGTGCATCACCAGGGAATCTGAGCTCCTGCCGACTTTCTCTTTCCCTGTTGATAACATTTAAAAGGAAAAATTCATCCCTTAGTTTCTGAGACTAACATGTATTTTGTAAATGGTGTCCTGTGTGTCCTCAGGAGAGTGAAGCATTCACAGATGGAGCAAATCTCCAGCTTGTACACTACCCCTGGAAGGTAAATGGGTTATATTGTTTGATTTTTTGCCATTTAAATGTATTTGAGAGGTAAGACATTGGATGTGTAAGAATAGAAATATAAACTCTTTGAAAGGATTGTGACAAGTGGAAAGTGAGGGGAGAGGAGAATGCCGTCTAGCCTCCCTGCCCTCCTCTGCCCAAGGATTGGAACAGACTTAGACTGTTTAACAAATACTCATACAACACTCATTCGGCGCAAGGCAAAGTGCTAAGTCAAAGGGCTACTAAACAAAAGAGCAAGAACAACAAAAGCCCATGGTCCCTATCCTCAAGGAGCTTGTGGGTACACTAAAAAGTGTGCAGGAGCATTTAAACCAAAAATCTGAGACTGTGCACAAATAGGCTGTTTATGGAATGCTTAAATGTATTAACTCATTAAATGCTGACAACTATTCATGAGATAGGTACTGTTATTTTCCACATTTTCTAAAGATGAAGCTGAAGTTCAGGAAGGTTGAGTAATTTGCCTGAGGCTGTATACAGCTAGCCTTTGAACCAGGGAAAACCCGGATCAGGAGCCCTCAAGCTTACCTGTTAAGCTGTAACCCGCCCTCCTCCCTGTATAGCTCAGAACAGCAGCACTAAGTGTTCTTACAGAAGAAGGATTGATTAATTCTTTTTGATTGAAGTGTAGAGATGGAGTTACAATGGAGTGAGCAGAGTTTTGAAGAGTAAACAGTTTTTGTAAGAAAAGGGGGGGGGCTGACGGGTTTATGGTGGTGGAGGCATCTTCTAGACAGAGAAGCCAAGGAATTATTTTTTAAAAAAGGAAAAAAAAAAGTTTGGCTTTTCTATATCACAAACTTTCTTTTTTTGAAATTCGATTTAATTGTTTCATATAGCAAGATAACAGGCAGAGAGGGCAAAGGGAAAGGGAGAGAAAACCTTAAGCAGTCTCCATGACCGGCATGGAACTGACTTGCGGCTTCATCTCATGACCCTGACTGAGATCATTACCTGAACCAAAATCAGGAGCTGGATGCTTAATCAACTGAGCCACCCAGGTAACCCTATATCACATACTTTAAAGGCAGAAGAGGCAGGGGATAAAGTTGGAGAGGGAAACAGGGCTGAATTCTGAAGGGTCTTATAAACAAAGTGAGATGATTAGAATATGAATTATGGGGAAAGCATCACTTGGTGTCTAAACCTGGAAAACTATACATTTCAAGTATTTCCATCAGGAGGAACCAAGCTCCAGTGGAAATGGAGGATAGAAAGCCCCACAAGGGGGGGCGCCTGGGTGGCTCAGTGGGTTAAGCCACTGCCTTCGGCTCAGGTCATGATCTCAGAGTCCTGGGATCGAGTCCCGCATCGGGCTCTCTACTCAGCAGGGAGCCTGCTTCCTCCTCTCTCTCTCTGCCCGCCTCTCTGCCTACTTGTGATCTCTGTCTGTCAAATAAATAAATAAAATCTTTAAAAAAAAAAGAAAGCCCAACAAGGGATAGTGAGGTAATCCAGATGCTTATCAAAGCAGGAAACCATAAATTCCCTAGGTTGGAGGAACAACAGAAGGCAACAGTGCTGCACCTCAGGACCAGAGTTACTGGTAGAAGCTAGGTCCATTTGAGCCTGACTTGTCAGATAGGGAATGCAGCCAATGCCAGAGTTGCTAAGTCATTAGGGAGTTAGTGGGGAAAAAGAGTCCTCCACTCTCTAGCCAGTGTTTCCCAGTGGACAAACAGCAGAAGCCTGGGGAATGCTGCTAAGGATTCAGCTCTCACCCTCTAGCATACAGATCAAGAAGGGAAGGGAAGGCATGAATCTGAGGGGACAAAAGACCTAGGACCACCACTGTAGGTGTTCCTACCTAATGTGAGACATGCAGTTGGCTATAATTGGTATAGAGATTTAGTAACAGAGATTACTCCACAGAGGCTGTTTGGAATGCTATAGCATTTGGCAGGGCTTAATAAGGAGTAGAATTAAATTAGGGTCTAAAGGAATGGATCACTTTTCTCATGGCTTCATTGTAGGGAAACATTTCATAAATAAGACACAAAAATCACTAACCATAAGTGAAAAAATGGTAATGTCATTATATTAAAATTGAATGTTCTATTTATCAAAAGACAATGTAGAAAACTGTAAATGCAAATTATAATCTGGGAGAAGATATTTACAGCACATATAATCAGTGAGTCATTAATTTTGAGAATAACACTGCTACAAATCAATAAAAAAATGAAAAACAACCAAACAGAAAAATGGGCAAAGGGCATGAACTTGCATTTCACAGAAGACAAAACCTGAAAGGCTGATAAGCGTATAAAAAGATGCTCAATATCAGTAAACTGGGAAATGCAAATTAAAACCATACCATGATACAATTTACACTAACCAGATAGGCAAAATTTAAAAACTCAGATGCTACAAAGAACCAAAGGACACTGAGAAATAGGAATGCTTTTTCCACTGATTCTGGGAGTATATGGGTATACCCATTTAGGAAGACATCATGGTGTTACCGTCACATCCCCAAAAGATGGTCCTATATGTGTGCAACATTTTATCTGTAAAATAAAGACCATTGTTTATAAAATTAAAAGTAAAATAAGTAAAACAATGAAATAATCAGAGGCTACTTAAAGGCTTATTCTAAGATGAACAAATACCTTGTATCGTATTCATACGCCATAATTATATACAATAGGGAAATGAATGAGTTATAGTTTACCTGCAAAAATGGTTGCATCTTGAAAATATAAAGTTGAATAAATATACTGATCATAGAAATATATAAATAAAATGTTAACATTTATAAAGTTTGAAATATATAAAACTTAACCATATACTATGTACATGTATGTATGTATAACTATGACAAAAAGTTATGTTCAAAACTTCTGGGAAGGTACACAGGAAGAACTTCATAAGAAACTTCTGTTTCTTGGGGCACCTGGGTGGCTCAGTGGGTTAAAGCCGCTGCCTTCGGCTCAGGTCATGGTCCCAGGGTCCTGGGATCGAGCCCCACATCGGGCTTCCTGCTCAGTGGGGAGCCTGCTTCCTCCTCTCTCTCTATCTGCCTGCCTCTCTGCCTACTTGTAATCTGTCTGTCAAACAAATAAATAAAAATTAAAAAAAATTTAAAAAAAAAAAAAAAAGAAACTTCTGTTTCTCAAGATGTGTGGTAGAAACATATTTCTTTCTTTTTTTAAAAAGATTTTATTTATTTATTTGACAGAGAGAGATCACAAGTAGGCAGAGAGGCAGGCAGAGAGAGAGAGAGGAGGAACAGGCTCCCTGCTGAGCAGAGAGCCCGATGTGGGACTTGATTCCAGGACCGTGAGATCATGACCTGAGCCAAAGGCAGCGGCTTAACCCACTGAGCCACCCAGGCGCCCCTAGAAACATATTTCTTATAAAATTAATTATTCCTTATTCCTTTGTATTATAATATTTTATATCAAAAGCATGTTTAAAATTTAAGGAGGGTTTGAGCAGCAGATACAGTAGAATCAATGTCCTAGAAAGCTAGGAGTGAGTGGAGACTTGAGATCTTAGGGTGTTAAAGGTTGTTAAAGACTATGGCATTCTAATGTGTAAGAAATCAATAGTTTACCTCCATGGAATCATAGCTTAAAATATAAGTTTCCTGAGGAGAGGTATTCTACCTTTTGCCCTTTTATGTTCCTCTTTGTGCTAGTAAGCTCTAGTGCATGTTTATGATTTAGAATGAGGGGGCTGCTGGAGAGAAATTAATTAGCCTTTCTCCTACCTGCCTCCCATTCCCATTCTGTGATTGGGGACAAAAAAATCTCCCTCATGTGTAGGAGAAACATAGGAAAACTGGACTGTGTCTCATTCTAGCTTTGTCATCAGTTAGATGGTTAACCTTAAATTCACTTGGCTTCTATGGCTAACTAGTTTCTTTAATTTCTGAAAGCTGAGGGTGAATCAGAAGTTCTCTTCCACTTTAAAATTCTAAGGTCAAGGATGTCACTGTAGAGATGGATTCATCATCTGCAGACCTTTCCACTTTTATGCACATAAATAGTTGTTTCTGTGCTTGAAATCCCTAGTTACATCCTGTCTTTTTTTGCATAACTGATAGCAGATAGTTTTTATTCTATGTGAAATACTGTGTTTCTGATTGCTGTACATCAAAATGATGGGTTTGCCATAATTTCTCAGCTGTCAACCTGAATGTTTTTAGGATTTTGAGTGTCCTTGAAGTGCTTCATCAACTTTGTTGGTATTATACACAGAAAATAGAGGAACGCATGATCCTGGCTTCAGAGTCTAGGGGCACTTGATTTTGGTTGCTTTTTAAGCATTGACTTTTAAACCATAGCAGTTGGAAAATTTTGTTTTTAAATGCATTTTCTTGTGATCTTAAACCTACAAATTCAGTTCATTTTCTGTTTCTGTCTGATGCCAGAAAGTAGAATGATCCAACAACTGTATTTTTATGAATTCACATTGGTATTCATTTCTAAATAACACTATCCATAATTTTTACTGTACCTATTTTCAGGACATGAGTTTGACATCTATAATTGTTGCTGTAAGTCATGAGGATAAGCTTCCTCTTGCAAGAATATATTTCTCTTCCAGCGCATTTATTTTCAGAAATATTCAAATTTAATAGTGAAATACATGGGCCTTTTGGGGATGCCAGCAGTGTCAGTGTTCAGGAACACCATTAGTATCAAATACTGTTGAATTGAGAGATGTGACTGGGTTGCTGTTGCTATCATGTTATGGGGCACTTGGTTGAATTCTTTTATGTTTTGGGACTGCCAGTCTTCTCTTCTTGCTGATCTCTTGTTAAACTTAGGGAATCTGTTTGCCAGTCCATCATTTTAACCTCTATTCTTTATTTAAAAATTATAAAATTATGTTTCGTTCTTAGTTTTTGAACATGCCATTCCCCTCATGTTCATGCATGCAATTCTGGAAGATTGGGTCCAGCATTCAGGTTGGAATCAGTTTTCAGGTATGCCTCTTTATGTTATCTGTTTTGCCTACATGATCCCAAATATTGGTAGTTCTTGGTGTAGAATTATTCTCTAGTGATTCTCTACAATTAGACCTTTTGTAAGAAAACAAATGGTTTTACTTCTACCAAATATGTGTAGAATAGTTTATTATTTCTAGGCTAGTGCACAGTCAAGAAAAAATGATTAGAAGATTGATACATGTGAGCCTGTATATGGGCTCAAAAAGCTGCTGTGATTAATACCTATGAATTCATTCCTTCATTTAACAACTTTTAAGTCAATATTTACCTTGTTTCAGCATTGTGGGCATTTGAAAACTGAGAGAGAGAATAGACAAGTTGTCAAACCTATTCCCAGGTTAGTCAAGGAGCTGGAAATAAAGATGCATTCTTCTCTGAAAATATTTCCAGCATTCAGGATTTTTACTCCAGTGTTAGTACATAGGAAGAGTGAGGGACAGTCACTCCTGTGAGATGATTTTCCAAGAGAAAAGAGCCAAGGAAAAGTCAAGTCAACCTACCTGACAGATCCTTTAATTGTTAAAGCTGGGTTCTAGAAGAACAGTGATCTTAGTGGAGCCATGAAAATGAAGATGGGAAAGGTCCAGATGGAGTATTCAAAGACTTGGCTTTATTACTGTAGGTAGCTAGAAGTCAGTGAGGTACAAATCTGCACTGATAGCTAACAAAGGAATTTGTATTTTACTGCTTAAATGTTGAAAATTGTGGGATTTCTTTAAATCCAGGATATTGTTGTTAAAATAGATTATGATTTCTGAAATCCTACTACTTGGGCTCACATCTGAGATTTGTCACCTTGAGCAAAGTCTATTATTCATTTGTATCTTAGTTTCTTTTAGTGGGAGTAATGATACTGCTTATTTCATAGGGTTTTTGTAGTAGAAAATGAGATAATGCATGTAAAGCACTTAATACAATGTCAAAGATAGAGTAAACATACATCAAGTAATTATTATTATCCGTAACATACTTTAATTGTAGTCAATTAGTACATACAATCTTAAACTTGGAAGAGATCCATTGCAGGAATTTTCTCCAATATATTTTTGAGATATGGTTGTGGAGTAATAGGGTGATTACTACTTTATAAGCATTCCATTTCCTCTTGAATAGTTCTAATCATTAGAAAATTCTTGCTTGTTGAGCCAACATCTGTAGTGTCTAACTTCCACCTATTGTTTCTGCTTCATGGAGCTTCATATAACATTTGAGCTTTTTTCCACTTGGCAGCCTTTCAGATTTAAAGACAGATATCTCGTTTTCCATATATTTTCTCATTTCTATAATAAATCTTCTAAATGGTTGGGTTTCTGTTATAATATTCCATTTATTGGAATATTACAGTGATGGGCTGGCTAATTAAATAGCCAATCTGAACTCTGTTTTCCCTTGCCTATCTTTAAAGTGAGGTTTGAAAAGCAGCTAAGGGAGCTATGAGATTCCATTTTCATTTATTGATAATTAATAAATTAATTATTAATTAATTTAATTAATAATTTAATTTGTATCTCATATCTCCTTATATGAGATATAAGGAGGACTCAGTGGAGACTTTTTGGGAACGCCTTTAGTTTTCTAACAAAAGTGATCTTCCCAACTGGCATTGTCTCTTCTCTTTTATCACCTTTATCTTCTTTCTTCCTGTCTGGAGTGAGAAATGATTACTGGAGCTTCAGCAGCCATATTGCAGACTTGAGATTATTTAGTTTGAAGGAAAATGTCAGCAAGCTAATTCCATGGGAATGGAATAATCAAAAAGAGCCTAAGACTTGTTGACCACGTCTAGCAGTGAATCTAAAGAAAGCCAGAACTAAAACTAGCAAAATCAGGTATAGGAATTTTTATTTCTAACTCAACAATGCACAAAATATCAAGCAAATGCCCAAAACATATACTATGTCCATCTCATCTTTTTTCAGGACAATATGAAAATAAAATTAGCTTTACTGTTTTATAATACTTTGCAGTCATAAATTGCCTCTTAAGCAGCCTGACAACTGGATATTTGAAAATTGTCTCTGGGAACCTCTCTTTATAAGTAATTTTTCAACTGATAAGAGATGTTTAGTACTGCTATGCACCATCACAAATTTGCGTGAAGGTGCCAGTCTAGGTGACAAACCGAGACTACAAATCCCAGCCAGGCACCCTGGCATGAGACTACCTCCATCTAGAAAAGGGACATTTTCCCTCAACTTCAGAGCATAAGGAGCCAGAACCCACTAGTTACTCATCTCCCACAGTATCATAAAAATATCATGACATTCCCCTGGATCCAGACACCATTTCCAAAGGAATATGGAGCAAGAAGACATTTGGAGAGCAGAAGTGACCTTAAAGGAAATTCAAACTTTGAGTTGATGGAGTGTTTACTCAAACAATATGATCTGAAACCAGAAAAGACTGAATTAACTTTGATTTTAGATATTTTTTCTTTTTTTAAAGATTTCATTTATTTATTTGACAAAGAGGGAGATCACAAGTAGGCAGAGAGGCAGGCAGAGACAGAGGGGGAAGCAGTCTCCCTGCCAAGCAGAGAGTAGAGAGCCCGACTTGGGGCTCGATCCCAGGACCCCAAGACCACAACCCGAGCCAAAGGTAGAGGCTCAACCCACTGAGCCACCCAGGTGCCCCTTAACTTTGATTTTAAAATTGTCTTCCATCCTCTTCTCTTCTGCCTCCCCCTACATTCCATCAACAGGGAAGAGGTCTCTCCAGGAAGTTGTTCAAGCTCAGAGACTTAGAGGAGCTACTTGTTTGTGTTTGTTTTTGTACCTTGTGAAGGCCAAGGGCAAGTCACTCCAGGATGTGTTGCTTTGGCATGCAGATTATTTCAAGCAGAAAATAATCAAGACCCAAAAGACTCAGGAAGATTCCTTGATCCTCCCCATTAAATTCCTAAAAGTCTGTAGAGGACCTGCTCCAGGAAGAAAAGGATCATCATAGATCACTACAGCATAATGTGAACTAGGCTTGGTAGACAGGGAGGAACTTAGCAAAGTCTCTTTTTAAAAATTCTTCTCTCTGTCCCATTGTTTCTGGATGGCCCAGCAGCCATATTTTGGGCAAATATTGAGGTTTTTTTTTTTTTTTCATCTTCCTGAATTGTTTTCCTTCCTTTTGAAGTACCAAATGCCTACCTCCTCTTGAGTTCAGGATGACATACACACTGCATTTTGCTGGTCTTTGAAATCTCATGTTTATGTGGGGTCCTGATATGTACATAATTAAATTTGATTTTCTCCTATTAATTGATCCTGTCAATTTAATTCTTCTAGCTAGTCTCAGGGTAGAGTGATTATTTTTCTCTCCACCAATATCTTAATTGTGGTGTTTGAATTTCAACCTCACCACGTATGTAAAATTTACCACCTATTTCAAAGGGTAAGAATTAACCATAATAGGAACTTAGATGTGATAGCACACAACATATATAAAGTTTAAGTTCTTGCCCTGGAATTGCTTACAATCTAAACTGGAGAAAATTGACATTGATATAAACATTTCTGAATATAAGTAAAGCAATTCTAAGTTCATTATGCAGTTAGTGAATATTGTTCATTTGCACAATTAAATCGTATGCAATCTTCCCTTAATTATCTTTCTCTATTTTAGATGTTTTAAAATTCATGAGATATAACAATAAATACAATAAAAACTTCCCAGTTTTAAAGAATTTTAGTTAGTATACTATAAATAAGTGTGTATTGAAAACCATGTGGAGAAAGAGATGTAAATAGAACAACTGCCATTTCTTGGATGTTATTTTAGGAAATTTATCAAAATGTGAACTTAATTTCTGTTCAGGGCTGGGATTCTAATTGAAGTAGGCTATTTCCTATATGGTGTAATTTGCATAGTAATATTTTTTCTTTTTCTGATTATTGAAATTCAACCATTAGTGATTCATTCTCTAGGTGCAAGCATTGTGGTCTTTCTGTAGGCCTTTTAAAATGCAAATGCACATGGAAAAGTGCAACCAAATTAAGTTCTTTACAATTTAGAGTGGTTGCAAATATCAGATGCATTCTTTTCTCAGCATAGCAACATAAATGTTTTTAGGTGTTCCAAGCGAAACACACAGAGTAAGACATTAAAAGTAGGAGGGAAGGCAATTTTTCAGAAAAGTGAGTGGAAAGGTGCTAAAATCCAATAGCTTGTACCTCACAATTGTAGCTATTGCCACTCCTTTCTTTTTTTTTTTTTTTTTTTTTTCATTCTGTATGTGTGTAGGTGCTAACTGCTGTAATGACCACAGCATCTCATGAACTGAACAATAAAAGAGAATGTTCTGACAGGATGTTTGGCACATGGTGACACTGTCAGACCCTTGGACCTTGGAGTCTTCCATTGTTTCTCTGCTTCAATTCTACAGATGACAGGGGAGAGAGAAGGAGTGAACAGGTGTTTACACAAAAAATCCCAAAAGATTTTGGGGGCCAAGACTTGAGGTCAGTGTTTTCTGTTGATATTTCTCTGGTCAGAAGTAATCATAAGCCTTTTTTTCTGGATGCCAGGGGTTGGGAAAAGTATTTTTTTCTTGTTCCCAGGAGAAAAACGAAATCATTTGGTAAACATACTGTACTTTCCTGTCACTGTTAACTTTCAGAATTATTAATAGGAATAATCATCTTAAAGGCAAAAAGTCTTGAACATCTGATGTAGAACAGAAATTTGTTCAGCACTAGATATGATTTTCTAAGTCAGAGCAAGCCACTTTGTAGTCCTCCATAACATTTCCCATCTATAGTAAATCAATAAGTACTGAGTTCCTGTTGTAGCAAATTTATAAAATCATCACTTTTGTTAATACCTATTTTCTATATAGGTGGACTCTGTGTTGTCTACACTAAAAAATTTAAGTAAGTAATTAGATAGAAAGTTTTATCTGCTATGTTCAGATCAGTAGGTCAGTTAAAACAGGACATATATAATTCAAGTATTTTTATTTTTAATTTAGTACATATAAGTGCATATTCACCTTTTTTTTTAAGATTTTATTTATTTATTTGACAGACAGAGATCACAAGTAGGCAGAGAGGCAGTAAGAGAGAGAGAGGAGGAAGCAGGCTCCCCGCTGAGCAGAGAGCCCGATGTGGGGCTCGATCCCAGGACCGTGGGATCATGACCTGAGCTGAAAAGCCACCCAGGCGCCCCTCACCTTTTTTTTTTTAATGTACGGCAGATATTCCTTTCAGTATGAGTGTTCATTGTCATCTGTCTTTTGTAACTCATGATGCATATTCTACCTGGTGCACATATTGTGGGTTTCCTGTCCAAAAGCTATTCCCCCCCCATTTTTTTTAATCTCACCTCGCCCCTTCCGCCCCCCCCGCCCCATGTCCTCTCCTTTCCCAACTGAATTGGGCGATTTTCCACCTCATCAGCAAATGATATTAGGTATTTAACTGGCTCCTGGCCAATGAGACATATACACACAAAAAACCCTAAGGAGTTTCTTTGAAAGACATCTTTGCTCTTAAGGGGCAATGCATAAGGGATCCCAGGGTCCCTTTCCAGCCTTTGGCTATTGATTTATGAGGGTGGGATGCCTTGAGCTGCAGCAACCATTTTGACTCAATGAAGGAAGTCTGCCAATAAACTATAAATGGTTGGATAAAAAGGTGGAAAAAAGTTGATTTGATTAAATGGTTATATTAAACAACCCTGGAGGTTTTCTACCTCAGTACTTCTGGCTAGCTGGAATAATAATCCCATTATTATTTTGCCTTTCAAGTAGAATTTGTGTTATTTCCAGCTGAAACATCTTAATTAAAATACCACAAGTTGTTTCTTCAACTTGCAGTTAGATATTAAACACATTCATTAAGATACGCCATGTGAACAATCTTTCCAGATTGTTATGATTTTCCTAATCTTTTTCAGCTGTCTCCCACCTAAATTCAAGAGCAGATTGGTTAGTTCGTTGGTTGTTTTTGAGCAACTTTTTTTTTTAATTTTCCACTTTTACTGAGAAATAATTGACATACATCACTGTATACATTTGAAGGGTATAACATGATGGTTTCATTTACATTACTGTGAAATGATTATTACAATAGGTTCAGCTAACATCTACCTTCTCATATAAATAAAAAGAATAAAGAAAAAAAAATCCTCTGATAAGAACTCGTAGGATTTACTCTCAAAACAACTTTGCTATGTATCACACACAGCAATGTTACTTATAGTCATCATGTTGTACATTATATCCTACTACTTACTTATTACTGGAAGTTTGTAACTTTTGACTACCTTCCTCCAATTCCTCCTCCCCCACCCCCATCCCTACTTCTGGTAACCACAGGTCTGATCTCTTTTTCTATAAGTTTGGGTTTTAAAAAACATTTAAGATTCTACATACAAGTGAAATCATATAGTATTTCTCTTTACTCTTATTTCCCTTAGCATAGTAACTTCAAGGTCCATCTATGTTGTCACAAATGGATTTCCTTGTTTTTATGAATGAATAATATTCCAATATGGATATTAAAATTCCATTTCTTTCTACCTATCACAACTTCTTTATCCATTTACCCATCTACGGACACTTATGTTGTTTCCATGTCTTGGCTATTATAAATTATGATGATATGAAGAGGGGAGTGCAGATATCTTTTTCAGTTAGGGTTTTCATTTCCTTTGGATATATTCCCAGAAGTGGAACTGCTGGACTGTAGTTTAAATTTTTTTGAGGATCCTCCCTACTATTCTTCATAGCCACTATTCTGGCTGTACCAGCTGACAGTCCCACCAAAGTGTATAAGGGTACCTATTTCTCCACATCCATACCAGCATTTGTTATATCTTGTCTTTCTGATGAGGACCATTCTAACCGATGTGAGATGATATCTCATTGTCATTTTAATTTTCATTTCCTTAATGACAAATGATGTTGAACATATTTTCACATACTCCTTGTGCTTTTATAAATCTTCTGTGGGGAAATATCTGTTAAGGTCCTTTGCCCATTAAAAAGATTTCCTATTAAGTAGTGTGAGTTCCTTATGTATTTTGGATATTAACCCCTTGCCAGATATATGGATTACATTCCCTCCCCGCCCCCCCACGGCTATCTCAATAGATACAAAGAAGCATTTGACAAAATGCAGAATCCACTCATGATTTAAAACTCTTAAATTAGGCATAGAAGAAATATATCTCAACATAACAAAGGCCATATATGGCAAGTACACACCGATATCATACTCAGTTGTAAAAGATTGAAAGCTTCTCCTCTAAGCCTAGGAACAAGACAGGATGCCCACCCTCACCACTCCTAGTCAACATAGAAATCCTAATACTAGTCCTAGTCCTAGTACTAGAAATCCTAGCTAGAGCAGACAGGCAAGGAAACAAAGGTGATAGAATTAGAAAGAAATAACTGAAAGTATCTCTATTTGCAAACAACGTGATTTTTTATACAGACAATCCTAAAAACTCAACCAAAAAATCAAGCTGGGGATACAAAATTAACATACGAAAGTCAGTGACATTCTTATACACTAACAATGAAGTTTTTGAAAAAGAAATCAATCAATCCTATTTAAAATAGCATAAAAACAAGGAGTTAATTTAACTGTAGAGGAAGAAGATCTCTACTCTGAAAACTATAAGATATTAATGAAAGAAATTGAAGACCTCTATGGAAAGGTACTTATGTTCATGGATTGGAAGCATTATTACAATAAAAATAACAATTCTACCAAAAATCATTTAAAGATTTAATGCAATCCCTATCAAGTTTCCAGTGGCTTTTTTTTTTTTTAACAGAAGTAGAAAACACATTCCTAAAATTTATACAGAAGCACCTAATATTCTGAGTAGTCAAAGAAATCCTAAGAAAGAAAAACAAAGCTGGAGACATCAAACTTAATGATTTCAAGTTATACTATAAAGCTATAGTCCTCAAAACAATATGCTACTGACATTTGGGGGAATATACAAAGCATTAAATTTAATTTTCTTAGAGGCAACATGTTTTTTCACTTTCATATTCCATTATTTTATGTAATATTTAAATAAAATGCACAACAATAATAATTAAGTACAACAGAATTGGTTGAAGCCCAGTAAATACTTATTATCAGTTTTAGGAACAGTAATTGGAGGCACATGAAAAAGTAGCCTTCACCAAGCTGAGAGCTTTCAGAAATAGGGTGTTTCTGATAGGCTGATAGGCTGGGTACAAGACAGAAACTGATTAACAGTGGTTTTGAGATTCCAAGCCTCACAAGAATGAGGTATCACTATAAGCAAAATAGAAGTCAGTGGGAGGAGATGTTGCTGAAGAAGATAGAGTTTGAGGTGAGGGGAATTTGAGTTGCCAAGTTTATTCTTTTAAACATCCAGGATAGCAGTGCTTTCAAAAATCCGAAAGTACAAATTTCCATATATCTCCCTGGGAAGATAGCTAGATGAGCAAGATGAAATATATATAATTTATGCTTATATATTTAAGAGAAACTTCAGTCTCTGCTAATTTATATAGCTCCATAGCAATCAAAACATTAGTTATAGAATAGATTTGTATTTGGGTGGCAAAATAAAAATGTTCTGAAGCATGAATGTATTACATAGCCCATAGTGCTATGTCCTGAGTTTATTACAGACTTGCCACCCCATGAAGTTGCTGTATGTATATAATTCAAGGCATCCCTCCCGTTCAGTTGGTTTCAACAACATACCACTCTCTCAAGGCTGCATCCTTGAAAAAGGTTCCCACTGTGACAACGGTGTGTGGAACATACATTCCAAGGACAAGGACAGGGTAAGGAGTCTCTGATTGCCTGAGTCTAGTTCCTAGATTAACCAGTGGTCACATCCTCTCGATGACTTCCTCTACGTCTTTCACTCATTATCAGTTTATTCTTTTTCTTTTAACTTCCCAACTATTGATTGAAAAAGATCCAGGATCTCCAGACAAATACAACTATGTTCTGTATTGGGCCATTACATTGATCTTTCTTAGTTAACATGTACTCAGAACTATTTTCTGTTGACCACAGTCCTCTCCTCAATTAGAGCTTGGATAAGCTCTAATTATTTTGAGCCAAGATTTTGTTATAGTTTTATATGTATTTTTCATTGGCAATTGCAGAATTTCACTAGTGATGGGAAAGGATTCTTAAAACAAAATTTTAAAGGAAAAATATATTAATCAGTGGTCCTTTTCTCATATCCTGTGAGGTTTTTAATGCATATTTTTGTTTGTTTGTCACTTCTAGTAGAATAGGTAGACACACTGGTGCCGAGGAATTCCACATGTAAAACAAATGGAAGGAAATTTGTATTAAGATTTTTCTGAAAAAAAGCGAAAACAAAAACAATCTAATCCATGTATCAACATAGCATAGTTCAGTGCTCATGGGGTTCAGGGAAGGCCACCCCAAAATACAGCACTTTGGCATATTGACGATTCTGAATTTAAGTTACTTAAATAGCCAGTGCAAGAGGAACACTCTGACTTTCCTCTGTCTGCCTGAAATTAGGAAATAATTCCCCCATGTGAAGGGTGTTCTCCCTGCACCTGGAGAGTAGAAGGCATCGTTACTACCAAAGATAGGGAAGTCAGGGCCCAGAAGCTCTATTAGGAAATCTTGTTGCTTCATTAATTTGCTACATCAAGCTCAAGCTTCTCTGTCTTGGGAACACTTCACAAATGTTTCTTTGTCTAAAAGGTATAAAAGCTGCCTGCTTGGGTCAGTTCTTTTGAGTTTTATGCTTCTATGAGCACGTACAACAGTAAAATTTGTTTGTTTGTTTGTTTTTTTCTCTTGTTAACCTGTTTTGTGTCAATTTAATTATTAGACTAGCCAAAGAACCTAAAAGGGAAGAAAGGAAAAGTTTTCCTCCCCTGTGGTGCTGAGTCATTTGGTCAGAGACAGTCTGAAAAGATATTAGTAGACAGCAATCACACTCTTGAGAGTTAGAGAAGAGAATTGCTTCAGGATATTCCCGAAGGATATTTGCTCTGGGAAAACACTGAGTTAGAGAAACACTACAGCAGTGGTTCTCAAATTTGAGTGTGTATCAGAATCTATACTTGGAGGGCTTATTAAAACAAAGACTGCTGGGACCTACAGAGTTTCTGGTTCAGTAGGTCAGGGGTGAATCCCAAGAATCTGCATTTCTACTAAGTTCCCAGGTGATAGTGATGTTGCTGGGCTAGTAGGAACACTTTGAGAAGTACTGCTTTAGAACAGTCTTTAGAAAGATAGGTTAGTAGTAGGCAGGGACAGGAGAAAATCTTGCTTCCAATTTCTTTCGATTGGGCACAGGTTATTTTTCATAAAGCAGTTTTTTATTTACATTTCTAATTTGCTCAACAGTTTCACTCTTTATTTTCTTCTAAATTAAGTCTTAATAATTAACTAGACAACAAAAATCATTAGCAGTGTCCTTAGCATTTCAGCTATGTTCTTGACCTACTCGTCTACCTGTTGGCCCTCAGAAACTGAACCCACTGATGTCTCTAGTTAACAAAGCTACACACTTCATAGCCAAAGAGGAGATGATACATAATCTACAATAAGGAGCTCAGTGTCCCTAGTGCTGTGCCTAGTCCCTACTTCTGTGCCTTCATGCTTTGCACACTGGTTCATTTTATTTTTCTTCCTTGTATGTCTTCCTATCTTCACCACTATTTTTGCATTTCAAAGTCCAACCCCTTCTTGAAGACTGAACTAAATTCATTTTTCTTCATTAAATTTTCTCAGATAAAATAATAGTCTCTTGATTTGGACTTACTGCATAATGTTTGTACTTTGTCATTTGTATCTTGCAAAACCTTCCATTCCCATTTATTGTAGTTGGAAAAAAATACTTTTATAGCATTTATTTTGTGGAGCGTTTTAAATTCTCAGATCCACCCTAAGACACAGATATTAATAAATCTATTTTGTAGGTAATTTACTTCTCTATAGTCCTTTGTACTTTAAGTTACATATCAGACATGTGACTTAAATAAATTTGTGTTCCCCCACAATACCTATCGTAGTACCTTGCAAAAAATAATGTTTATTAAAGTAATAATTGTTGCATTCAAGATAGGTTTCTTTGGGTTGCTATTAAGCAGTAATGATGAAATATTCAGATACTTGGGTGGGTTAGTTCTACAGGCTTCTTTGTGAAGTAAATTCTGATCATGAGGAATGACAGATCAATATGACAGTACAAAGAAGTATCTCTCTGTCCTCAATTCAGGATAACTCTGAAGGGTCTATTCAGCCCAGAATTCCTTTGCAATTGGTGGAGGATTTGGCTGAGACTGAACTGGAGTTCAAATTTCCCTTTTACTGAGTTCTGGTTCCTTTTCTCCCTCATAGGTGTTGACCCTAAGAGTCGTTCCATTGAACTCCCTGCACACAGATTTCCATGTTTCCAAATTTGTTTCCTGAAGAACCCAACTTAAGTCAAAATGAATGTGGACAGACAGGATTTATTAACCCTATTTTGTTACTTTATTTATTTTTTTTGAAAGATTTTGTTTATTTATTTGAGAAAGAGAGAGAGAGAGCATGAGAGGGGAGAAGGTCAGAGGGAGAAACAGACTCTCTGTGGAGGTAGGAGCCTCACGTGGGACTTAATCCCAGGACTCCGGGATAGTGACCTGATCCAAAGGCGGTCGCCCAACCAACTGAGCCACCCAGGTGGCCTTTAGAGACATTTTAGAGTGGATATAAAATATGCTTTCTAATCAGAGAGAGTGGAATTTATTAGGTACCATCTCAGGGAAGGTACTTTATCTCTCTGAGCATGTTTTCTCATCTTGGAAGCGTGATTTTACTAGGTTGAAGACTGTCCTACAACAGCATTTGACAGAATCCAGGTGTTCAGTATAGGGAGGCCTATACGTGGGTAAAGCTGAGTCATTAGAAGGTTAAATGCCTCGATTACGTTTTCTGAACCCCTCCCAGATGTGCTTTTAATTAATTGTGTTGTAATACTATGTCTTGATTTGTAGTAAAGCTTCCTCTTTAAGAAGCCACATGAGTTCCGAGTTTCTCAACGTTCCAGGGGTGAGCTTGTCCCTCAGTTTTGGGAGTAGGGGCAATTTTTACACTACGAGAGACTGGGATTTACAGATCTTCTTCTCAGACAATGACAATTATGTAACATCACTGACTCCTGATTCTCAGGGTCTTCCAAGGCTGAGAGTCTGGCCCTGTCTTCTCTCACAGTACTGATGTTAACCCACTCTATTGACAGCTTTGCTGTTCTTTCTTGATCCAGTTTTCTTCTCCCATTATCTGATTTCATTGTTATGGCCTTGGTGTTTTATTATAAAACATCATTTTGGAAAACATTGGGTTAAGCATAAATTGATGTCCAAGATTTTGATCTTGAATCTTTCCCATACTAAATACAATCTGTGTTTTTATGAACTTGATCAGTCTTTCCCTATAATCCCTGTCCATTATTCATCTTTTGTTTCATTTGTAGCCTTTTCATCTTGGACGCTACATTTGGCTTTTATACCTGAAGTGAGCACGAACCCTAAACACTAACCACTGTGTATTTATTACTTACTATGTACCAAGTGTTTTATTAAATGCTTTATGACAAGGTTTACAAAGGGTGGTTTCTAGGCCAGAAACACCAGTTGTGCTGGTAAACTTCTTAGAAACTCTGATTTCTGAGACTCATCTAAGATCTAGTAAACACTAACTTTAGGGGTGAGGCTCAGCAGTCTGTTTTCACAAGCCCCAAAGTGATTCTGCTGAATGCTCCAGTTTAAGAACCACTGCTTTGCTATTACTGTCTCATTTTATTTTATTTTTAAAGATTTTATTTATTTGACAGAGAGAGACACAGCGAGAGAGGGAACATGGGCAGGGGGATTGGGAGAGGGAGAAGCAGGCTTCCTGCTGAGCAGGAACCCCAGTGTGGGGCTCGATCCCAGGACTCTGGGATCATGACCTGAGCCGAAGGCAGAGACCTTAACTGACTGAGCTACCCTGGTACCCCATTGTCTCATTTTATTATAAAGGTCTAAACTGAAAGGAAAATAGTCTTATCCTTATCCCTGTTTACAGTTGAGGAAACTAACTAAGACTCAGAAAGATTGGGTAAATTGTGCAAGGTCTCACACACTCCTTGGCAAACCAACCCCAGGTCCGAAAGACGTTGAGAGTCCCTCCTTTCAAGTTCCACTCCATGAAACCCCTTGCTGGATCTCCTACAGTTTCTAATATGTTGATTATTAAACTTGGGTAAGCCATACTGCACACTTTGTTTTTGTGCTTTTGTGTTTTACCCCTGAGGTAGGTTCTCACCTCTCAGGATCACTTGGTGATCTTGATTCTCATCTATTGTGGATTCACTGAGATATCCCTGTCAAAACTTGTTCCAAATATTCTCTACTTTTTTCTAGCTCATAATGCTATTTCTTCAGTGGAAGTCCTCATCTCTGTTTTCCTAGACATTCAGGGACAAGATAATGTAAGCCTTTCTTACATCCTGTCATTTCACTTTAGAATCTCAGTACATCTTTTTGTTTCTATTCCTGTGTTCTTCTAAGGAAGAGGTGACCCTTTTCTCTGTTAAGATTGATTACCTGTACTCTTGGTTCACTAGTTCACTAGTTCAGATATTGCTCAATCAATTCTCCCCTTCTCTTACCTGGAACTTCTTTCCCATGCAGTTGACCCCTTAACCTCATCAATAAAGTGTGTTTGGACTTTTCCTTTTTCTACAGAGGAACACCCTTCCTCAACCCTGCTATCAGGGTTGCCCCCAGTCTCTCTCTTTCATCTTCAGTTGATTGTCAAATTTCTTTTTTTTTTTTTAAGATTTTATTTATTTATTTGACAGAGAGATTACAAGTAGGCAGAGAGGCAGGCAGAGAGAGAGAGGAAGAAGCAGGCTCCCCGCTGAGCAGAGAGCCCGATGCGGGACTCGATCCTAGGACCCTGAGATCATGACCTGAGCCGAAGGCAGTGGCTTAACCCACTGAGCCACCCAGGTGCCCAATTGTCAAATTTCTTTAAAGAAAAATCAAAGATTCTTCTTTAATTCCTTTGCCACACATAATAGTGATACCTTTTTGGTGCAATAGTAATGTTGAAAATAACCAATTAACTTTGTGAAACTGGAGTCTCCTCCAAAATGAACCTAAAAAGTTCCTCAGTGGTTTCAATGTTTCTCCTTTAATACCTCTGTCCCATTTGTTATCTGTTGTCAGTTCTGTCTCTGTAACAAAACTTTTCCCTTAGTTGGTTTTCATGACATTGAAATAACAGATCCCACTTAGCCATCTCTTCCCATCTTTTCAGTTGTGATTTGGTGTCTCTTACTCTACCAAATTAATTCATTCAGTGAACATTTTTGGAGGTTACTATTCATCAGGTTAGTGCATAAAATACATAAGTGAGAAAACAGTACACTATCTCAATCCTCAAGATGACTTTATGTAGAGGATTCTGTTATCTGTGGTTCATGGATGCTGGTGGAACTGAGGAACCGGAAGCAACACAGTTCTAAGCTTCTCTCCTAAGTAAGTACTTGTTTTCTTTCTCTGTTCAACCCCATTAACTTCATTCTCCAACAATTTATATACATGCCCAGGGCTCTAAAAAATGAAAGCAAACACAAGCTCTAACTCAGAATCTATTTCCTCAATACAAGGCTTCTTTTCCTTATTGTGTAATCATCTGCACCTGAACATCTCTCCCACATTTCTGACTAAAAATGTCCGAAGAGAATTGATTATCTGATAGCCTTTCACCAATAAGCTCAAACATACTACCAACTGTATGTTTCCTTCTTGACTTCTCCGTTCTTAATGGTGTCCCCCATTTCTAGTACTCCAGGCACAAAACCTTAGAGATCTCTTGAATAAATCTCTCTTCTCCACACAGTTACATTATGTTACTGTTAATTATGTCTCCTTTTAAATATCTTTATATTTCATTTCCCACAACTGGTATCATTGTTTGTATCTTCATGTCTCTTATGTGTGGCTTTCACTTCCTAAGTGCTTTCTACACCTCTATTTTCTAGTTCAGCCCTTTAACTATTTTTATCAAGCCTTCTTGCTGTATTTCTGATGATGGTGGGTCCCTGCTCAGTACTTTTCAAGTGTGGTACAAACTGCTCAGGGTAGCCGTCTTAGCACCTGCCAGTCTTTTAAGCCGTTTCTTCCAGCGTCTTCCAAGCATGTATGTTTGGTTCAAGGGTCCACTACCTGCCATACATTTCTGGTCTTACTCTTTTACTGTTAAGTGTCCTTCCTTTTTACTTCTGCCTGATGGAATCATATCACATTTAAAGGTTTGTCTAGAATGACTTTCCTTCTATGAAGTCTCTCCAGACCTCTCTGCCTTTTGAACTCTCTGTGCTAATGTGTTTGGTGTTCTCCTGTTCCCTATTCTCCTGTTAGGCGCCACGGACTGCCTAACATCATGTTTATTGGTATAAGTAAAATTGTTCTTTCAAAGCAAGGACTGTGTCAGATTCTGTTCACCCCAGGAAAGGCCTTTAATATGTTAAAGACTAACTAACACTTGCTGAACTAAAATGATAGGATGAGTATTTAAATGAAGATGAAACATGTGGAGAAAGGATCAACCCAAACTAACATAGTCATGATAAGTTGAAACAATATATCTTTTAGTACATTTACTATATTTCTTTTTATTTATTTCTTCTTGGCATTTACTCTTTCTGTTTTTTTTTTTTAATCTATTAGCTTGAAAAGTGATTTAACTACTTGATAATACATACTTGAACAGTACTACATATCTGCCAAAGTCAACAACTGGTTGAGAGGATGAATAGACTATACTTCAGAGTATGTTACTTCATGTTTTCTTTTTAAATGACCCTGTGTTTGGGGGGGGGGTCTGATTATTTTTTAGAGCTCTTTAGAGAACATACAGCAAATTACTATTATCTTTATATACTTTCATCAACATAAGTATTCCTAATAATTTTATCAACAGCAACATATATAAATAATATATATATATATATATATATATATATATAAAATGACAATACTGACAGCATTGTATATATGGGGCATTTTATACCTTTGCACGCCATTCACATTTTTTAAGTTATTTGGCCTCCATAGCATGCTGAAACTCCATGCAAGACAGTGTCTCAGTGACTTGTTTCAGATTATCTTGCAAATAGTTGGTGGCTCAGCTGGTACTAGAAAGCGAATTTATGTTGTTTGTGTTTTGCAACTCAAAATGTGGTCCTTGGATCAGCAGCGTCTGCCACACTATTAGACTTGGGGAGAATCTCAGGGTCTACTCCAGACCTATTGGAACAGAATCTGAACTTTAACCAGATTCCCTAGATGCTAAGTATGGGATACAAAGTTTGAGAAACACCCCTCTACCTCCTAATAAAGGACAATAGAGGGTGTGTTTTCACCCCAGGGTATTTGTAGTTGGGGGTAAGGGAGAAAGGGAGAGGGCAGGGGAGAGGGAGGTAGGGAGAAACAGAAAGGCGACTGGCAGAGGTATCTGGTGAAGGAAATAAATCCCTTCAGTAGGACCCAGTAGGACTTGGGTCCCTCAAAAGAGGTTGAAAACTGTGGTTTTGTGTAGGTGGAACTTTCATGTGATTTTGTAGCATCTTCACTTGGTCACTTTGTATCTGTACTCGGGTTGGAGATTCAATGTTTAAAAAAGAGGGGGTGGTGAATGAGGGGTGGGGGTGAGGTTGTTTTCAGGTAGAACTGTAGGCAACCCAGGAGGATAAAGGATCTAAGCACAAAAGGAAAACCCCTTTCCTGAGTCTCCCAAAGCAGCTCAGGGAGCTCATTTCTAATACCTCTAGTTTCTGGATGCATTTCTCTCCCTCGCGTTTCCCTTTAACACCCGGGATCCACTCACTCCGTTAAAGCTAGTTCCTCGCCTCTTGGTTTCTTTCTCTCTGCTCAGTCTTCTTTCCATTCCCGGGCGCCCCCGGGCCGGCCCCTCCCTCCGCGCCAGCTTGCACCTCTCCCCAGCTGGGTGCACCTGAGGCTGGCTCGGGTTCCGGACGCGTGCGGAGCGCCGCCGGGTGCGGTGGAGGCAGAGGCGCGCTGACAGCCACCTCCAGCCCTCGCCTGAGGGACAACACGCGTGGCGCTTGCTTCGGGGACTATTCTCTGCGGCGGCCGCTCACGCCTCGCCTCGTGGTGACTATCAACCACCGAAGCTGCAGGCGGGCAGTTGTGCGCCCCCGGGGCCAGTCAGCCCGGGCGGCCGCTCCTGCTCCCCAGATGCCAGGGCCAGGGCGCCGAGCGGCCGCCAGCAGGAGGATGAAGGGCTCGGCGGGAGGAAGGAGAGAAAAGCTGCTGGGGGCGACGAAGGCTCAGCCCAGCCGCGGTAAGTTGAGTGCAAAAGAGGTGTTTAGGTTCGGGTGGCGGAGTTGGCCGAGGTGCTGGGCGCGTGCTAGGCTTGTGTCCCCGCGAGAGGTGAGGCGCACGGAATGGGCATTTGCGGAGTCCACACCCGGGACGTCCCCCTTCTCGTGTACCCCATAACACCAGTCTGCTCCCCTGCCTCTTCAGCTCAGCGGCCAGCAGAGATGTGAGGTTGATGTGGGTGGGGGCTGGAGTGTCCAGCGCAGAGCTTGAGGGGCTCCCGCTGAGACCAGGGGCAGAGAAAGCAACGGCGGGGGGCGACTGGGTCAGCCAGGCTCTGGCTGGAGTCGAGGGCTGGGCCACCGAGGATGGGCCTGTCTCCTATTGGGTATGTGTGTGGAGGGGGGCGCTCTGTTTCCTTGGGAAACCTGGCGAAGTTGTTGGGATAGGAAAGCACAGCGAGCCAGCTTCGTGATTGTATTTTATTTTTATTTTTTTCCTTCGTCTATTTTTTTTTCCTTCTTCTTTCCTTTTTTTTTTTTTTGGTGGTGGGGGGGGGCTTCTTTTCAAGATCTTTAGGATGCACGAGATTTGCGGGCAGTGTGGGAGGCTGTTGTGTTATAGGAAGCCTTCTTCCAGAGGAATAATTTTAAGATTCAGGTTGGACTTGGGAGGTTAGGGTAAATCAGTGTCCCGGGATCTGATTGCATTCCTGCTCCAGGAATGAGGGAGCGCAGGGTAAGGATACCTTGTGACTTCCAGCATTTGGGGAGAGGTTTTATTGTGGGCACAAATTGGGGTCAGAGGAAACCTGCCTGACCCAATACCGTCTTGCCCCTTGTGAAATGCTCAATTCCCTATGTGTCTCCCCACCCTCCCCCCTTAGAGTTCAGACTTGCCTGCATCACATATTTCTGGAGATAACGTTTGTCTGCTCCAGGGTGAGCTGCAGCGAAAGTAACAAGGGATGTGATGTTCCTGAGTATTTGAACATTCCCAAATTCTGAAACCTTGAACTGACTTGGAAGACTACTTTATGTTTTGTGGGTGTAACTAAGGACCCTGGAGCTAGGGCCTTTTTTTTTTTTTTTTTTTTTTTTTTAATGACATTCCAGTGTTGTTTTCTTGGAATGTCATGAGGGAAATTTCTCTCTTCTCTTGAGGTTGGTTGTTAGCTGTCTGTTAAAAGTGATTTTCATGTCTAGTCAATATTGGTTCACCATGTTTCCTGGAACCAACTGGAAAGGCTTATCTCCCTCTGGGTTTTCATGTCACCCTTGCCCTATACTGGGTAATTTAGTCACTATACTCTGGTTTGTAAGCATGAAAGGCAAATATGGGTCATTCCAAATTATGTAGATTGATGCAGCACAGTGTGTCTGGGTTTTGCTGCAATTTCTTCACATTTCCTTCCAGATGTTCCTCGGAAATTAACTTGAACACTAACCATGGAGCTAAAATATAGACTGGGGAATGGGCAAACATCTTGAGTTAATGTATTATCTTGGATTTCAGTAAATGAAGTGCTGGAAGCTCGCTGTGTTAAGAAAAAAGATCCTAGGACAAAATATAGGGTATTTTGACTGTTTTTGCTCTGTGACAATGTGGCTGAAGAACGTTTGGGGTTATTTGACAACACCAAGAACATTAGTAATGGCATCTAACATTTTTTTTTTTCCATTCACTGCACACTAAGCAACGTATTAAGGGCATTACAGCTTCTGTAAATACGTAACAACCCCAAGAAGTCAACATCCTTATATCTCCATTTTGTGGATAGGGAAAAAGGAGTCTTAGACATGTAAAATTTGGAAAAATTCCAGAGTTAGTATTTTAGAACCCAAGATTGCCGGACTCCAAAATTTGTTCCTTTAGGCACTATACAATCTGGTACTATACAAAATGGGAGTACCATCTCAGTTCTCAACCCTATGAAAAATAAGTAAGGCGATGACCACATCATAGATTTATTGATTCACAACTATTTAAAATTTTTAATTTAATAGAAGTGTCAAATTTAGACTTCAAATCAAATGAAAATTGAGTGGCATTTATGTAGTTGGGGCTGCCATCTCTAGAGAGAGCTAAATGCCGAGGTCTTGGTGTTCCCCTTGACAGTGTTCCTTCTTTGAGTCCCTTTATTGTAAATCAATAGTAGTATAGTCTAGCCTTTCTCTTAACAATGTGTGATTTATAACATCAAACATACCTGGTGCTAACATCACATTTGTATGACTCTCTAGAGTTATTCTGAGGTCTACCTGGACACTCTTACATTTCAGCCAGCTTATAATTAATGCTCAAATCCTAACAAAATGTTGAATTTCTATTAAGAGATACTAGCAGCTTCTTTGAAAATTTCCTGTCTATTTTCAACAATATTTTCAAAACAATTACACCCCCTGCTGTGATTTGCTATTTACTAGGTGCATCAAAAGTTCAGTAATGAAAAATGTTTGCAATTCAACAAAACATATTGTCTCATCTATGATAACAACTTTGGCTAAAAGATTCACATCCAACTGAAGGCTTATTTTATCTGAAATTTAATTAAGATGTTGCATTTCTTCCTGCAAAGTTTATGCAGGTAGCTAGGTACATGTCTTCCACTATTTTCTTATAATCTCCAACTTTATAAATTCATTAGTGATGCGTTCTTCAGATAATTTATGTTCGTGCTTGTCTAAAGATTTCGAGGTTTTAAAACTGAGAGCAAGAACAACAAATAAGATGTATGTATTGTATTTTTTCACAAGATGTAATTATGCTTATCTGGGGAATAGTGGTATATGTTAAGTCATAGTTCTAATTTGCCTGCACATGAATAGAATTACCAAATAAAAGTATATAAATCCATTGGGAAACTAATATTCACATCCCAGATGTGGGAACAGCTTTGGAAAATAGAGAGTCTTTGAGAAGTTAGGCTGTTTTACTATGTTTCATTGCACTTACATAGTATCTTATTGTTTTCAATAAGATACTGCATTTCTCTATTCTAGTAAACTAGTGGTTATTCCCACGATTTCTTTTGTTTTAGGGTTAAATTGTGTTTTCTAGTAGTAACTTGGCATTGCATGAAATATATATTTGTGTCTTTTGATGTACTCGAAGTCTTAAAATCATATTTTGCCTACTATAAACAATACATTTCTGAATATATATATGGGTTTTAGAAGGAATATAAAAATAGTGTAGTAATAACTTGCCTAGAGGTTTTATTTTTTGGAAGTAGGTAATGAGGTTGTTAGAGTGATTAACATGTTTAACCTTAGTTATGAAGTATTGAGACTAATTTTGAATATAAATTCATATGAATTCATGCAATGAATATGCAAATCAACAATTGCAAAATACTTTAGGAGGAGTATCTTTTAAGTGGGTTAACCTTATAATCACATGAACATATGTTCTGTGTTTTACAAATTTTTTTCAAATTTCATATTTGCACAATAGTTATATTAGTTTATTTTATATTATTTGATGATTTGAACAACTGGGTTTCTGGTAAATGATTTAAACTCAATAAGCATCTGAGTCCCATTAATATCACAAACTGAAGAAACTAATATGGGGAACAGTTTTTAATTTTGAATGTTTCAAGAGCTTAGAACTCAAGGTAAGTGAGACTCCTTAGTATTTTGACAAGTGTTCTAAAGAGAGAGTCTGAATAAGATAAAGCCTGTGGGTTGAACATCGAGCAACCACTTTAGTAACCTCTTAGGAAACCTGGATCAGCTCAAATGGAGTTATGTGCCTGAAATTCATCAGGGCAATTAATCTTTTGAACAAGTGAATAACATGTTTGAGATCATTTTAAAAATTCCAGTACCTTAATAATGTGTTAATCTTTATGTTCTAGGGCCTGCTAAAATTAGCAGTAACACCTCTTTCTGGATTGACCCAGGCTTTTCTTTTAAAATAAATAAATAAATAAATAAAGTTCAATGACAGAGAACTTTAAGGATATTGAGAGGCAGAGATGAATCAAATTTCTTCATGACCTCTTTATCCCATTTTAAATATGATTGCAGTCATACCCAGATACTTCTGTATCACTTCTGTACCCAGATTGAGGATGGGATTCAAAGAGTATCTTATTCCTTAACCTACTGACAAACTGGTAGAGAATACTAGAACAGCAGTCTAGAGTGACAATAGGGAACTTTAGACCATTTAATGATTTTATTACTTTGTCTATAGTGTCATCCAACCATATGTTTGTTTCATCTTTTGACTTATTTGAAACACAAAGGGGAAGTTCTCCCTGATAAAGGAATTGCATGTAACCAAAGCAGGCAGACATGCAACATTACTAATCTGGTCTTTTAAGTGAGAGGTTTACAGTAACAGAGTTCTTTCTTTACTTCCATGCAGTTACGAAGCCCATATTCTGTCAAACAGTACTAATCTTGGCATATCTTCATTACCCATTAGACCTGCCTGTCACCATGAGAAGAACAAATACTAATACAGTGCAGTATTAGGGAGGTCCATTTGAGGATTTAACTAAGGGTTTCTCATAACATGGGGTCATACGTTTCCTGCTTAGTTGTTTTTTTGTGTGTGTGTGTGTGTGTGATCTTGTAATGTGTCCTTTTATATCTAAAGAGTTAATCACTGTTGTTTTTATAATTTATTATTAAAAATATTAGAAATTTCTCTCTCCTTTAACAATCTCTCATCTACTCTGGACTGAAATGAAAGAAAAATCAATAAAATGTTTCTATCTTATTTTTATCTTACCTAGACAGAGGAATACACTTGAAACTCCAGAAGGCATCCTGAATAATCCAGATTTTAAAACTATTTTGTTTGAGAACAACTTTTATGAGTTGGTCTTAGTGTACCAAATCTATCCAGAACACCTAGAATTTAAAAAAAAAAAAAAGATTTCAGGTACTGGGTTGAGTTTTTAGGTAGTCACAAATTTTATATTCATAGTACAATTTGGCATTAAAGTTAGAGAGATGAAACAGTCATTTAACATGATGCAGAATTTAGGAATGTGAACTCAAGAACTAGAATACCTGTATTTAAATCCTCACTCTGGATCCCAGGGTCCTGGGATTGAGCCCCTCATTGGGCTCTCTGTTTGGTGAGGAGCCTGCTTCCTCTTCTCTCTCTCCCTGCCTCTCTGCCTACTTATGAAATAAATAATCTTTTTTTTTTAAAGGTGCTTCAAATAGTGTCTAGTGCAAAGTGAATATGCCATAGTTATTAGCTCTCATTGTCATACATGAGTTTTCTGTAGTGACTGCACCAGATTGCCATAAACCTGGCAGCTTAAGACACAGAGATATATTCTCTCACAGTTCTGGAGGTCAGAAATCTGGTATCAGTATCACCAGGCTGAAATCAAGGTATCAGCAAAGGTGTGCACATTCTGAGGCTCTAGGGTAGCGCCTGTACCTTGCCTCTTGCAGCTTCTGGTGGCTGTTGGCGTTCCTTGGTTTGTGTCACATCACACTGATCTCTGTCTTTGTATTACCATTGCCTTCTCCCCTGTGAGACTAATTTCCCTTTGCTTTTCTCTTATAAGGACATTTGTGATTGCATTTGGGCCTATCCTGGTAATTCAGTATAATTTCTTATATTAAGGTCCTTAGCTTAATCACATCTGCAATGATTATTTTCCCAAATAATGTGACGTAGGTTCTAGGGGTTAGGATCTGAGCAGCTAGAGTGGGGAGTGGGAGGGTTGGGTGTACATTATTTTGCCAACTATAATCTCATCCTCATATTCTTATGCTGTGTTAGATGTATGAAGAGATGGCAGAACCAACATAACTAAATTATGGAAAATGTATAAAGGATCATGTATTTTTGAAGGATATTACCTTAATTTATGTTCAAATTTTTGACCAGATTTTTAGATCAAAGACTTCAGGGCCATTAATTATTTTCTGTTCACTTTAACATAATGCAGTCAGTAAATATTTGATGAGCGGTTACTATGTGCTAGAATACTGGTGCTAAGGATATCAGTGCTGACCAGAAAAGCAAGGCCCTGGACTCATGGAGCATTCAGTGTATTAAAAAAAAAAAAAATAGCTAGACAACTACTACCTTTTAACTAGTACTTTTAGGAATTACAATTGGCTCTTTATGTTTAATCTCAAAATTTTAGGAACAAAGAATTGCTATTAAACTTACACTAGAGATAAGGAACTAGACTAAGAAATACACACATGCATAGCTAGGATAGGACAACTTTTGAACTCAGTTCCTTCTGGTTGTAGTACTATATATGCCATTAAATAAAATGAAAAAATCAGGAATAAATTTAACAAAAGAAATTAAAATACACTTTTAGCAATAAAAACAGAATTTTGTCAACCACATAATTAACTAGAAATATCAACTAATAAGATATTATGGTTAATTGGACTTGGGTTTAGCTGAAAAGTTAAGAGCTTTTCTTTTGGAATTATTATATTTTACATTTTTTTCCTAAAAGGTATTCATTGATTTTCTGGCTTTAGTGAATTGACACTATTTAATTACTTATTCTTTATCTTTATTTTTTTTAAGATTTTATTTGACAGAGAGAGAGCTCAGGAGCAGGAAGAGAGATAGGCAGAGGGAGAAGCAGACTCCATGCTGAGCAGGGTGCCGCACTAGGGGCTTGATCCCAAAGGATCAAAGGCAGATGCTTAACAACTGAGCTGCCCAGGTGCCCCAAACTCTATCCCTTTTAAGCAATAATTCCACATGCCTCTTCCTCTCATTCCCTGGCAACCATCATTCTACTTTCTGTCTGTAATATTTTGACTACTGTGAGTACCTCATACAAATGGAATCATTTAGTATTTGTCTTTTTGTGACTGGCTTATTCCACTTAGCATAATGACCTCAACATTCATCCAGGTAGTAGCATATTTTAGAATATTCCCTTCCTATCATCAAATGTATATATTACACTTTGTTTATCCATCATCTATCAATGGGCACTTGGGTTGTTTCACATTATACCTGTTTTGGGGAATGCTGCTATGAACATGGATATATAAACATCTCTTCCAGTTTGCCTTCTATCATTAAAAAGATACCCAGAAGTAGAATTCCTGGATCATATAGTAATTCTATTTTTAATTTTTTTGAGGAACTGCCATAATGTTTTCCCTAATGGCTATACCATTTTTCATTCCCAGTGCACAAAGATTCCAGTTTCGCTGATCCTTGCCAAAACTCATTTTCTGTATTCCTTCCTTTTTTCTTTCCTTCCTTCCTTTCTTTCTTTCTGTCTGTCTGTCTGTTGTTTTAATGGTAATGATTGTAGTGGACATGAGGTGCTATGTTTTCCTAATGATTAATGTATTGAATATCTTTTTGTGTTGTTTGTATGTTGACCATTTGTATGTCTTCTTTGGAAAAATGTCGAAGTCCTTTGCCTATTTTTGAAGTAGATTGCTTGTTTTGTGGTTCTTGTTGGGTTTGAAAAGTTCTCTATGTAGAGATGCATGGGTGACACAGATGGTTAAGTACACAGTTCTTGGTTTTGGCTCAGGCATAATCTCAGGGTTGTGAGGTTGAGCCCCACCTCAGGCTCCACGCTTGAGAAGTGTTGTGTCTGCTTAAGGTTCTCTCTCTTCCTCTCTCTGCCCCTCCTGCTTGTGTTCTTGCTCTCAAATAAATCTTAAAAAAGAAGTTCTCTCTATATATTGTTTGGAATATGATTTGCAAGTTTTTCCCATTCTGTGGGTTGCCTTTTTACTCCGTTGGTAGTGTTTTTTGTTGTGCAAATTAAAAATTTTTCAAAGTCCAATTTGTTCATTTATTCCTTTGTTTCCTGGGCTTCTGGTATCATATCTAAGAAAACAATGTCCCTTCTTTACCTCCTGGTAATGAGTTTGAGATGTTTTAAAAACAATGTAAAATATTGTTAAATTAAATTTACAAAGTAAGGGACTAGAATGAGAAGGAATTGACTATAGTTGCAGATTAACATACGAATTAGCTCACAAATGTAATGTTGACCGATGAAACCCAGAAAATTTAAAAAGCCTGATTCTATTCACACAAAGTTCAAAATTTAAGCTAACTTATGAATACATCAGAGTTATCAGGGTGGAAGGTGCTGAAAATGTTCTGTGTCCTGATTTGAGGATTGATTAGTGAACTAATTCACTTGTAAAATTCATCAAATTGTACATATAATTTTTGTACTTCCCTGTATTTGAATTATACTTAAGAAGGTTAAAAATCAATTTGTTGGGGTGCCTGAGTGACTCAGTTGTTAAGCAGCTGCCTTTGGCTCGGGTCATGATCCCAGGGTCCTGGGATTGAGCCGCACATCACGCTGCCTCTTGGAGGGAAACCTGCTTCTCCCTCTGCCACTCCCCCTGCTTGTGTGCTCTGTCTCTCTCTCGCTGTCTCTCTCTTTGTCAATAAATAAATAAATCTTAAAAAAAAGTCAATTTATCATTCAGAAGTACATGATGAAGAAAAATTTCCTTAGGAGTCGGGGGAAATGTTCCAAGTTATTTATATTCTAAGGGTTTATCCATTTGGAGGACTTGGTCTATAAATTTGGCCTTCAGTTTTTAAACAATAATCAGATCCATTGACACAGATACCATCAGAACTCTGTTGTCTAGGAGAAAAACACCATTCCTAGGACTGAGACTGGAGGGAATTTTCTTCATGAAAGGGGAATTGAATGGTGCGATGAGCAGCATCTGTGTTGTTAATGTGGCAGAGACTTTCATAGGATCTTTCTGACAAAGTACAGAGGAGTTTAGTACTGCTTAACTTTGGCTTACCTCTGATTTGGCTTAACTTTAAGCATTTCAGAGTTTCTACAGGAATGAGAAAGCCATGTAGCCCTTAGACAATGCTCAATGCTTTATAAATTTTATTCCCTTTGTGATACTTTAAGCCATTGTTCCATGGCAGTGAGCTTGAGCCCACTTTCTTCGATAAATTCCTAGTGCTGGTACTATTTTTTGATGAGTTATAAATTGGAGTCAGCTTGACTCTTTGGGGAGCCCGAGAAAATGGATACCTTTGGGAATGAGACTGTATGAGTTCCTGGCAAGTCCATGTTTGCCTAGATTAATAAGTAGGATACAGTGAACTATACAGTGAACTGATTTGGATTTACCTTGACAATTCATCACAGTTCTTCACAGGCCTCACTAAGCATCAATAATCTAACTAATGATAGCTACAGTCCCATAGAGAATAATTCCATTATGACAGGGACCATGTCGTATTAATCTTTTTACCTCTTGTAATGCTTGACAGTGCCTTGAACAAAGTAGGTATCCCTAAACATTGTTGAATGAGCAATTAAATTCCACTCTGTGGTTGACTTAGACTCTGTACAAAATTGAGCTAAATAATTACCAAAGTCCAACAGTACTCCAAAAATTGCCTCAAAAACAGCATAATAATCAATCAGATTTTGATATAGTGTGTCATTTGCTCTCTCCAGAGTTAAGTAGATACAGCTCAGTTACTGGCTAATTAATGGCTTTAGTAGGTTGAATAATGTTTTTTAGCACCTCATAAAGAAGAGTTGGACTTTAGGAAATTGCTTACAAAATACATTTTTCAGTTCTTGTGGATTTTGTTGAGCACTCTATAAAAAATTCTTACTAATCAGTGGTATAACTCTTAATTATTTATTAATCCTAAATTATGTCTGATGCCAATGCATACTTCTTTGACTCTTTATAAATAAAAAACCATAACAAGTTAACCTGAAGAGATGACACCAGAACTTTAAAAAATGTTTTCTCTTCTTGGATCATAAATTAGAGCATGATTTCTTAATTTAAATTTTCAAAAGTTGAAGAAGAACCATTCAGAACTCTGAAGAAGTTAGAAGAAATAATCTCTTCCTTTTTTTTTTTTTTAAGATTTTATTTATTTATTTGACAGCGATCACAAGTAGGCAGAGAGGCAGGCAAAGAAAGAGGAGAAAGCAGACTCCCCACAGAGAAGAGAGCCTGATGCGGGCCTCGATCCCAGGACCCCGGGATCAGGACCTGAGCTGAAGGCAAATGCTTTAACCCACTGAGCCACCCAAGCACCCCAAAAGAATCTCTTCATTAAGAGATTGCCTTTAACAAAGTAAAAGTTTACCTAATTAAGATGTTTTAGCATGCATAAGAAAGTTTGAGAAAACTAAATACTATTCAAGGTAGAAGAGGTTGCCATTATGTGAATGTGAATAACGGGTTTTACATTTCTATATTCATTTAGAGCAAGACTTCTTTTCCTCTTAATGCACATACTAAAATCTAATATTGAAATAGTTTCACTGAATATAGAAATGACATCTGTATTTTCTCATTTGTTTCTTCCCACAAATTAGGGGAGGTAGGTGTTACCATTAGCCACATTTACTTTTTTTTAAGATAGGGAAACAAAAGGTCAAGTGATTTTGCAAGGCCACGTAACTTGGAGGTAGCAAAGCTGGATCATGAACTCACCATGTCTGACTCAAAGCCTTATGTTCTCTCTGCTACCCTGAATAGTTTCCTTTTCTTTTCACATACGCAGTGAAATAGCTTCTGTTAAGTCTATCATATGCTGGAATGAATTACGGGGGACAGTGATAGTGTATGACTGGCATGGAGATGAGAACAATCAATAAATGACAGTATTAAGGGAGTACTAATGAAACTTTAATTTGAAAATTGCTCTGAAATGTATTCCAAGATAGGTTTTATAACCATACTCAGATTTGATGTGAATATAAACTAATTTTATGCAAATGTTAAAGTGACTTTAACAGTTATGTTATATACCTTGATGTGGTCCTTAAGGAAAATTGTCAGGACCATTAATAAGTTTCTAAATTGATTAGGCTAATTTGGTACTCCAAAAGGCATCTTCCTATAAATTAATGCTGCCTATTACAATCTGATTACAGCAAATTGCTTGCTTTCCATGCCCAGGTTTGAAAGTTTCCAGTCTCTGCATTTTTGTGCTTTCCCAGTTGCTGGCTTTCCGTTTTGTCTTGCCACATCAGAACAATGAATCATCTTGTCCATTAACTGAGTTTGGAAATTCTGTGTTACTCAATGAAATTGTTTTTACTCCATCCCTTTGATAATTTGAAACCTGGCAACTTAACTACTTTCTCAAATGTGTTTGTGATGCAATGTCAATGAGCTTTGTTTTGAACAGCAAAAGACTGCAGTGTTTTTTTTTTTAAACCTTTATAAATAAAATGCAATATTTTAATAACTGACATTGTGTGTTTCAGAATAATAAAAGGTTTAAGGTAATAATAGCTAGTGATCTCTAGAGGGGCAGCATAATCAAATAATATTAGAAGGCTCTCAATTTTTATAACCTGATGGAAACAGAAATGTGCCAACTGAGTGATCACCCTGATTATCAGAGTCTCATAGGAATACACAGTTATTCATTTCCATTTCATGAATTCTGACTAAAGGAGTGTCAAAACATTAAAGTCAAAGTGTTATTTCTTTGTTTCTAACACTGAACGTATGAGGTGAACAGAGGGACACACAGTGAGACAACGTATGCCAACACAATATACCTCTCATGCTCCCTCCAGTGAACAGGGCATGCAAGGGCATTGGTATTTGTTCATTTTGAAAGAATTTTTAAGATTTCATATCATTGTTTTCTCATGAAAATAAGCAACATTGGATCTTGGAAGTCAGCTTTTACTGAAGCATGAGTATAGTCTAGTAAAAATTATGGTAATAAATTATTGAAATTTGGTTGTCATAATGTGTATAGAGAATACAGTAAAGTGTGTCCTTTAAGATAGTCCCGAAAACTGCACAGTACTTATTGTGTCTGGAACTAGAATCATGGTGCTGACTTCGTGAATATGGCTATGTGTGCATGGGACTATAGCGTGTGTCCACATACTAAAATAGTTTGGACGTCACTGGGAGGTTAGTTGGAGGATGATTTGGCATATTTTGTGGAAAATCATAAAAGTAGTTTGCTCTAAAAGAAAATTACCAGACATATGTTTCAAAGAAATAAATCATGCTCTTCCAATAGTCTAGTAAAGGTTTATTTAGGTCTTACTTTATTAGTTCCTGAAATTTTTCAGAAAATGAAACAAGTTGTCAGAGTTGAACTGTGAACACTTTCCAAGATAACATTGGAAATGTCCCCAGAGAGGTTGATTGTTAAAGCTAGTCAAGTGGCTGTGATTTTAACAGGATAATCCCAACCTCATGTGTCATGCTGTTTGTAGCTCTTCTTTTGCCTTCCATTCAAATAGTAAGAAAGTGATCCCATAAACAATTTTGAGAACTGAACTCTCTGTTAAAAATGCCTTTTCATTGAACATTATGCTGCCTTTACTATATATATATCTCATTCTCTTTTACAATGTACATAAAAAAATCATATGGCCAAGGAATAGAAATGATATCATACATTCATTTGTTTACATATGATTTATAACTAATTTTCATACCAGTGAGAGATTTACTATCTCTATAGGGCATCATTTCCTGTCATTTCTACTGGTATTCCCATTGTCTTCTCAAGATGAGTTAGTTCATCACTTTGGCCCTGAATTCATCTCCATTTCTTCTTGACTTAACTTTTTCTTTCAATACCAACATTGTTTTCTCAGAGTTTAACTATTTTTGTACATTAAATATCAGGTACCAATATTGACTTACAATGACAGGAATTACCTTGTTACCATTTTATGTTAATAATCATGAAGAACATAAAAAAGTTCCTATAGTTAGTATCATTATATGAATATTTTCAGTTCTCACTGTTACTGTGACCTGTACTAAATTTCATCAATGTGCCCAAAGTCGGAGAGCATCTACATATATTCAAAGAAGTTTTTGCTTTATTTCTGAGCACAATGCAAAAGCTATCTATTTTTTTTCTTGTAAAAAAGCTAATACCAGCTCATTTTTAAGGAAGGATTGGATTTTGCAAGACAGAAAAATCTCTTGGAAGTTGCATAATATTTTAAGTTCGTTGAATCAATTCCAGCCTCCTCCAATTCCAGCATTACCCAATGATGGTAGATTTAAAAGGGTCATACTAAGAGAAACATTCTGCAATTATATTTTTATTTCATTCTTAGAAATTAAGTCAAAATTGGCAAGCATGTTATCAGGTTCATTTGTTCGTTCCTTCCTTCCTTTTTGTACAGGGAGTGAAAGCATCACACTTTTTTGTTAGATGTCAGAAAGAGGTCATCTGTTTCCATTTCCTGGGTTCTGAGCCTAGGTGTGTAACGGGATGGTTTGGAGGATTATGATACTGGGTCACTAAATCACATAGATGGTTTTTGTAACTTTGGAGATGAGTATTTGCTTTGGCCATTTAAAATTTCAGTTCCAAGTGGACATCCATTAAAATGCCATCCATTCAAAAAAAAAAACAAAATGCCATCCATTCTTCTAATGCTCAGGGTGTGCCTTCTTTTTTTTTTTTTTTTTAAGATTTTATTTTTTTTTTTTTATTTGACAGACAGAGATCACAAGTGGGCAGAGAGGCAGGCAGAAAGAGAGAGGAGGAAGCAGGCTCTTCTTGGAGCAGAGAGCCTGATGTGGGGCTTGATCCCAGGACCCTGGGATCATGACCTGAGCGGAAGGCAGAGGCTTTAACCCACTGAACCACCCAGGTGCCCCAGGGTGTGCCTTCTTATAACTGCCATTCTACCTTTTGTACTGCATTTCAAATCCTTGGTCCAATGCCTCCTCTTAAATTCAGAATCTTATCTGGTTTCTGTTTCTCAGATGAAGGAAAGATCATTAGACAGGGACGCCTTCAAATTTTCCTTTGGTCATTACCAGGCACAACTTTATAACCATCCTGATTCACATACACCTCTATCTCTAAAGGATTGCTCTCCCAATGCCTGCTTACCTATTTTATGATCCCACTCCTTCCTGGTACCTCTTGGGCATTTTATCAATTACTCATCTTCTCTCTTAAAACTTCACTCTCCTTTTCACCTGCTCTCCCTCCAGATCTGTTGTACTCTCCTTTCTATATAGAAAAACTTCCTTCAAGTTGCTGCCCTAATTCTCTCCTTGTAATCATCGTCACACTTTTGGAAAGGGCAATCTCCAATCTTTTCTTCCATTTCTTCACTTCAATTTGCCTTACTTCTGAGACACTTTTCAAGGGTTACACATGAACTTTATGTCAAATCCAAAGGTCTCTTCTCAGTATTACTTAGTCCTGAACATGCTGAAATGCTTGACTCTGCTGACAGTCCTTGTTATTCATTCAACAAATACTTACTGAGGGCCCAATACAGCACAAGATTCAAAACCTGGAAATATGGATAAGATTCAACATTTTATCCCCAGGAACTTAAAGTTAACTGGGAAAGGAGGAAATAATCAATTTAAAATGGAACATATAAAATGTCTGTAGTGATTAGATCTGTTTACAAATCAGTCACTTGGAAGGCTTGCAGTACTCTACTTCCTTGAAGTAAAGTTATGACATATCATTTGCTTTGGCCAAGAAAATGTGACTGGAAGTGATTTGTCACTTTTTGGCCAAAGTCTTTAAAAAGCTGGTGTGTGGTTTGTTAAGCTCCTTTTTTCAGTCACAGAGATCGGCAGTGTTTCAGATGGTAGAGACTTTGAAAGCTTGTGACCCCGGCTGAGGATAATTTGCATTGAAGACCCTGCCGATCTCAGATGAACACGTTGCATGAGTCAGAAGCAAGTCTTTGTTTCCTTAAGTCACTAAGATTTTAGGACTTTGTTACCGCAGTGTAACCTAGCATATCCTGACTGATGCAGTGCTACGCAAAAATGTAAAGTACTATGAAGATAGAACCCTGTACTTCCAGGCTTCTACTAGACTTTTCAAACAGTATGTCCCAGTTTCTCCTTGAACCCAGCATATTAAAAATAAAATTTCTTTAAAAAAATAAAAGTAATTGCTAAGCTGGTCATGATTGAATTTGATTATCTCGCCTCTAACTGAAAAGTGGTGGACGGTCTGTGAGAAAATGAATTCACAATCAACTATATACATTTCTTAATGTACTCGTTATTGTATTTCAGGGCTACTCTCAAGTTTTTATTTCCTTCTCCAGAAACTTCTTGAAACTTAAAAACGTTTCAAGTTCACTTAGAGATTTGGGGATAATGATATGCTTTGGTCTATTTTTCTTCCTATCTGAAAGCTTCATTGTGTTAAGGCTGGAAAAGTACTATGTAATTATGTGTGTGAACTTCTTGATAATCTCAATGATGGAATTTTCTTTTTATGTGCAAATGCTTATTCCTGCACTTTTCATATAATTAATGTGCTCACAATAATATAGGACCTATTATAACTTACTATCTCATTTCCTATACATACTGAAGAGAGTGCATTGTCTGGATGGTAAATGTTTTGCTCACTTAATGGTAGACTCTGATTTTGTTACCACCCTTACCTCTTGTTCTTGATACTTTATATCATCTTTTACTTTCTTTTAAATGTCTCACCAAAGATTTTATTTTGTAATACGTCCAATAATATATATATAACTGAGGATGACATTGAATGGACCAAACCTTTAGAATGGTCTTATCTTTGATTTGTGCTTTTATTTGTTACTTTATTGCTGTGTCTTTATCTCTTAAAGAATTAAGCCATAACAGTCCCTGTTCTATTAATCTATGTAATCTTGATACTTGTAATATTGATACTTGAAAACTATCTTTATGTTTCCTTGAAAACTGGCATACAGAAAATCATTTGGGACACAGAATTCCAGCATTGACAGCCTGCTGACTTTTGATTGAGATGGGAATTTCTGTGGCCATGAGGAAGGATACCATGATGTTTGCCCTCTTTTTGTCTCTTTCCTCTTCCCTTCTCGTAGGCCTACCCTCCCTCTCTGCTGCCTCTTCTCCAAATACCCCATGAAAAAACACTTTCCTTAAGAAATAAAGGTGATATTGAAAGAAAAATCCCATAAAGGTAACACTCAAAACAGCAGATTGTGTAAAATTTAACACTCTATATGCATCAAAATATACCTCCTGTGGGATTTGCTGTTTCATGTGTGTACCATTTTTACAAATGCTCAATAATAATGCAAAACTGGATATCTGTGATGTATAAATACAGATGCTTTGGTTAAATACTATTGTTTGGTCTCTTGGTTTCCATCTCAAGCTAGTTATTGGAACCCAAAGTAATTAAATCTCAAGCTGCTTAAAACATGCCCATGTGCTCACACAGGCATATATCCATATATGAAATAAGAGTTTTTATGATTCCACATGTTTTTTACGTATTTGTTCTTTAGAAAGGAATTGGAAATATTTGTAACCTATATTCAGAAAAGAGAAATAATACTAAAAGAATAACACAAGGAATTTACTAAGTTAAGTTCTATTTATTATATAGCTTTTCATGTTTCATAGCTTCTGTACATCATGATTTGGAAATAAATCTTTCCTAGTCTACAGGCTCTACTATTAAATTTGTGATACAGTTGTATACTGTATATGTTAAAAATCCTTTATTTGTTCTTTGAGTTAAGGACAAATAAATATTATTTTCTTACATTCTATAGATGATTCAAAGTCATAATACATTTTAGCTTGCTTATTATTTGATTATGATATTCTTGTGACTTTACAAAACATTTTTTTTTCCTGGAAACAAACTTACTTACTTTCTTTCTTTCTAATGATGGTTCTAAATAACTTTCTTCTTTCTTTCTTTTCTAATGGTGGATCTTTTTCTTCATCATCTTGCTAATGTTGTTCAACTTCTTTTAATTTCTTGGAATCCATATAAGGATCCTTCTTTTAAGTTTTCATGAATTCACTGGTTTCTTCGTTTCCATTGCTCTCCAGACCTAGACAGCTGCCACTATGGGATTTTATTTCATTTTTATAAGTGCTTATTTTCTTCTATTTTATATTTCCCATGTCATCATTTTACTGGATCTTAATATCATTTTACTGGAATATGTATTAGGTAACTTCTGTTAGAAAGGATGTGTGTGGTGTAAAAGATACCTGAGTCTTTACAAAAGAGTTATAACATATGTCCAATGCTTTAAAATGTATTTATCATTTGATACAACAAATGTGTGGGGAGTTCTTCTAAAATAAATTTAATGAAAATATTATATATAAAAACTTAATGATCAGTTCATAGCTGCAAATTCTTTGCAAGACAATGGAGACTATATGAAGGACGTCAAAATGGATCCTAGCAACATGATGGGAGTAGCCTAAACACATCCGTTGACACTGAATTACATTTACTATAATGTGAATGAATAAAAAGAAAGACAATCATATGTTGATTTTAATTTTTATTAATTTTTATTGTTATGTGTGTGTAATAAAGTTTATAGACAGTGTTGTGCAGTAGAATTTTCTGTGATGAGGATAATGTTCTATATCTGTTTTGTCCAATATATTGTAGCCACTAGTTAATATATTGTAGCATTTGACATATTGTTAGTGTGACTGAGGAACTTAATTTTTAGTTTTGTTTAACTTAAATAACCACAACACCATATTGGACAGCATAGGTATAGAAAACTATTATATTACAAGGTGTTAATGGTGATTGTTTCTAGTAGGGGGTCATTGATTATAGGTTTTCTTACTTTTAAAATTTTCGTCTATATTTTTAAAGTGAAATTTATGTTAAAAGCAGTACAGGAAGCTTTATTTTGAAGAAAATATACCTGATAGATATTGTTAAGCTATGAAAACCATGGCATCTAAATCATGATTTAAGATTTTAATAATATATAAACAAATTGTTCATTCATTTCATAGCAAAATTTCTGCCATATTTCAGAAATAATTTAATTTTATTTTTTTTTAAATATTTTATTTATTTGACAGAGATCACTAGTAGGCAGAGAGGCAGGCAGGGGGACATGGGGGAAGCAGGTTCCCTGCCGAGCAGAGAGCCCGTTGCGGGGCTCGATCCCAGGACCCCAGGATCATGACCTGAGCTGAAGGCAGAGGGTTTAACCCACTGAGCCACCCAGGCACCCCAATAATTTAATTTTCATAAGGGATGTGCCTATGTCTTTGGGATCAAGTTTGTGTTTTAAAGGAAATAAATCTATTTTTAATAAAAGCAACAACAGCCAGCATTTATCAAGACTTACTAAGTGCCAGGCACTGATTAACATGTACTAACTCATTTAATTCTTATGGTATATATTTGAAATATGTGTAGATAATTTCTCCATCTTACATGAAGAATCCGAGGCATGGAGAATTTAAATAACTTGTCCTGATTACTCAGCTAGGATATAGGGGTATGGAAAGGAGAATCTGACTTTCAAACCCAGGCAGTACAAAAGCCCTATAATCAGCTCAACTCCATTCGCATTCACAGGGGGCTTGCTGGTGAGAAGCAGGTAGCATATTAGATTTAAGAAAGAAGATAAAGCAAGGAATAGGTAAAGGAATTGAGAGTTCATGTGTGTTTGTCATTAGAATGATTTTCCATGGAATTTAAGTGAATAAGATGGAAAATGAGAGCAGAGCAGGAGAAAGAGGAGCACTGAAATGTGATAAGAAGGGGTAAAAAGTCATGTCAGTTCTGGCAGAAGAACATGTAAGCAGGAAAGATAGGAGGTGGTGGTCAGAGAGCAGGATGTCTGAAATCCAGGAGGGGTTTCACTTACTTGAGGTTAAGACTGTAGATACAAGAGTATGTAGCTGGGGTAGGGTAGAAGGTATGATCACTGCGGGTTAAAAAATTGAAAGAACAAGGATTTGGAAGGACATCTACATGCAGGAGATCACCATGACATATGGCAGGAGTAGTTTTGGAGAGAGCAGTTGTGAGCCAGGAACTAAAATCTTTTTATTATTTTTTTTAATATTTTATTTATTTATTTGAGAGATGATGATCACAAGTAGGCAAAGAAGCAGACAGAGAGAGGGGAGGAAGTAGGGTCCCTGCTGAGCAGAGAGCCCTATGTAGGGCTCGATCCCAGGACCCTGGGATCATGATTTGAGCCAAAGGCCAAGGCTTTAACCCACTGAGCCACCCAGGTGCCCCAAGCCAGGAACTAAAATCTTGCAGTGGTTTGTGGATGACTGCATCCAGGAAGGGGCCTGGTACTACAGTGTGCCCCGTGGAATTCACTGCCATGTTCTATTGCTCCATGTAACACCAGGTTCTGGCAGTTGTACTAGGATATCATGAATTTCAACTGGGCCTCGTTCCTGCACCTGGTGGGTGGGCTAGTATAGAGACTACAACAATAAATCAGGGAGGAGTAAATATATCTTGCAGGAACATTGCTGAGGGGCTGACTTTGATGAACGTGATGCTGCTGGGTCATAGATATGGTCCGGAGCTCATAGGAGGAATGCTGAGGGCACAGTCTGTGTTTCCAACTTTGGCATGACACAGATAAATGAATTTCCATGCATAGAGGGCCATCCACTGAGTGAGGAGATTCCAGCAGCAAGAGGCTTTGGCAGCGTCGATGGGTTCAGCTATGACCAGATCACCCACACCAGGAAATTACTTGAGGTCACGGGAGTGAGGTCGGTGACAAGTGTCGTCCTCTTGAAATCTGCCCACACAGAGGAAATAAGCAGGAAGGAGTGCCTAAGATCATTCTTGGCTTGTGGGATTGTTCAAGTAAGGAAGCAACAATCCTAAGAAGAAGACAGACGAATCTCCACGGGCTAGCACAGAATAAAAACATCTTTTCATCCTCTTCTTCCTTCATACGTCTTCTGCAGTAGAACTGGAAACTTCCTGGAAAAAAAGAAGTAGTGACATCAGCTGAGTCCTCATGTCCCTGCAGACAGAACTCCGGAGCCTGGAGGAAGGAGGATTGGGGAGCATTTGACCCAACATTAGACTAAAGTTTCAAAATGGCTAGGAGTGACTTTAAGTAACTGAAACAAACTCTTAGATTATAGAATTAGACTGAAATCTTGTCTTGTTACAAGTCTCCCCTTGTTAGGGGCGACTGTTCCCTAAAGGAAAAGACTAACAGAAAGTATTTGGTAGCAGTTTTTTAGAAAGGTATATTTGCCCCCAATTTTTACTGACTGAATATTTGTGGAGTGAATGAATAACTCAGACTCTATGACAACTCAATATTATGTACTAAAGAACTAAGATATTTGTACATAAATCTTTAGTGACAGGAAATTACATAGACCCAGTGGTTAGGTCCTCATCAGGTCAAGATGAAGCTACTGCTCTAAAAATGTGTTAGGAAATAATTATGTTGTAGGAATAAAAGTTCCAAAGAAAAATTTTAATTTAGAATCCAAGAATCTTAAGACAACTCTCCATCTGGGCTGTGAATTACACTTCTCACCTCAGAAAATGCAAACCTCAGTCACACCATGTCCTGCATAGGAACAGGGTCACGTGTGTAATTGTGAAAATGGGGCTCTGCTAACAGTGAGGGATAGAAACTATCACAAACACTTCACAATACTTTGGTGAACTTTGACCCATTGCCTAATTGAACATTGTTATCATCTCATTAGATGAGGAATGAAAGGAGCTCTTATCATAGTTTTTTTTTTTTAAATATTTTCTTTATTTATTTGACAGAAAGAGATCACAAGTAGGCAGAGAGGCAGGCAGAGCGAGAGGGCGAAGCAGGCTCCCTGCTGAGCAGAGAGCCCAATGCGGGAGTCGATCCCAGGACCCTGAGATCATGACCTGAGCCGAAAGCAGAGGCTTTAACCCACTGAGCCACCCAGGTGACCCTCTTATTGTAGATTTTTAAAGCAGGAAACTGATAACTTCTGTCTTACCTTTTTTCTCCTTCAGATTTCTTTTATATGCTAAGAAAAGGAAAGGATGTAAACTCCCTTTAATTTCAGGTAATTATAGACTTCTCAGCCTTGCAGGAGAAGAAAGACTTTCTGTGATATCCATTGTGCTATCCAGTCACACCTTTCTTGCCTCTGTGGCAATGTCTGTGGCTGCCTCAGATAAGGAAACATTGACATATTCCTTTTATATTGGTTCCATGAATAGTATGAGGTAATGCTAATAATATGAGGTAATAATATCTATGTATCTATATATCTATATAAATAAAAGAAAGCCCTGCTTAAAGGTCAGTGAGAAGAAACAAGCAATCCTTTTCTTTCTATTCAAATTGACACCATTTTCATGCCATATTTGGAAGAAAAAGTAGTTTAAATCTCCCACTCATACTTAACTTGATTTGAATTACCCCCTCACCCCCCAGCCTTTTTTGGTAGGGAGGGAAGCAGTTTAGATCTTGGGACTATGAATTCTGTGAATCTCATAATTGTACCATTACTTGAAATCAATGTTGAAGATATGAGTTAATCTCAAATGTGCTTCGTGCTGATGGCTATTTATTTAGTCTTAAACTACTACATTTTTCACTCTTGGTGTGTTTGCATTGGATTTTCAGCCTATTCTGAGTATATAGAGTTCTTGGATATATTTGTATTTGAAGCAAGTTAGTTATTGCAAGCATAGTACTTATATTGCAGCTTGGTGGGTAAAAATCTGGTTCAGATATTTGAAATGAGCTATCTCGGAAATGACAAAGTATTTTTTAGTCTGATTGTCTAGGTTTTTTAGCAGTTATGCTTGTATATCCCTTGTCTCTGAATATCTCTTTGAGCAGCCTACTCATTTCTGGAATATAGATTGTTCTAGAAAGTTCTGAGAGGTGCTCTAGGAACACACCATAGTGAACATTATATTGCTGTGCTTTTCAGGGCACGATTTTGATAGAATCTCATAGACTTTGGAATGCAGTGTATTTGTTTAGCTAAATTAAAATTGCTATTTTTGTTGTCAAACATAAACAATTCTGACTACTTTGCATTTCTATTTTATAACCTGGTTAGCTGTTTTATCAGTCTAATTACTTTTTTAAATTAAACTTTTTATTTTGAGATAATTGTAGATACACATGAAGTTGTAAGAAATACTACTAATTACTTTTTGCTGAAGTCAGTATAGCATTGTGGTTAAGAAAATGTGCTGAGTCAGAGAGAAGCAGGCCTATTCAACCAGGTCTGACATGTCCTAGTTATGTGATCTTGTGCAGCCTCACTGAAGAGTTTCTTCATCAATTAAATGTGAAAAATAATTTAGATCTCTCAGGATGATTTTAGATGCACTCAGGGTGTAGGGTGCACCTGCCACTCCTTAGGCAGTGGTTATTATTAACAGTATTTTTAAAGTGTTGTGATGAATTACAGCTTTTTTAAAACCACAGAACACATCTCCCACATAGTAAAACACAGTGGAATGTATGCTTAGATTTATAGATCTGAACATTTAAATACTTATACATTTAATATGGGTACTCTTTTAAGACTGGATCCATTCCATAAAGGAAGCTATAATTACTCCCAATGTGTATCTTACTTATAAGAGATATTGCTTCTTGGAGTATTGTTACTTGAGTATATGGTTATCTTTTCCACCGAGTTTTAAATTCCGTGACTATAATGGCTAAATAGAGAAATAGTGTTTTGCACACAGTGTGTCTTCCAGAAATATTAATTAAGGTTTGCCAAGGTTTATTAAGCCCTAAGTCAACAGCTTCCAGAAATAGATTTGTTTTGGGCTACTGTTCTAAATGCTCATAGTGTTCTAAATGCTCATTAATAGACTGTTTAATTATGGAGAATAATTTTCATATTCAACATTCTATTAAGATTTCATACACATTTGGGTTCAAGGGTGAATATGTAAACAGATGGACAATGCCATTCTAAAGAGTTAGGCCCAGAGAAATTTTTACTGAGATATTTAACAACTACACATCTCTTTGTTTTTCTTTTTAAAAAATAATACTGAATTTCAAGTGATCGGATACTTTAAATAATGCAAAGTGGAGACACAATCATAAGTAATAATTGACTTAAGATGTTAAAACAATTGTACATGTTTTATTTTTTCCTAGTCTAAACCTTAAGTAAAGAAGATTAATTTGCATAAGATCAGCTTGGCCTAGAGTCATGGGTAAGTGGTATGGATGCATTGTACATCCAGAGCTGAAGTATTATGAATTCATTCATAGGACAGAAGAACATTTTAATAAGTTCTACTGAACATTCTGTAGTTATATCCTAAGCAAATGAACTCACTTAAGTGAGTTCACTTTTACTTATATTCAAATTTTATTTCACATTTTACACGGTTGCATCATTATATTTCCTCACTCTTATTTAGTAATCTTATGCTTGTATCTTGTTTTCCATCTTACATTATTAATTGCTTAATGTCCTATTCTACAGTTCTATACTAAAAATAAAAATAATAGCAATGCCTAGAAGGTTATGGAAGTTAGTAGTTTTTAATACACTTTGGAACATCTTTTCATTTTGTTCTCACAGTAAGAGTGGTGAGACTCAGACTATAAATATTATATTGGAACTACATAACTCAGCTGCCCTTTTGATTTATGGTCTGTGCATTTATTATCTTTTACCAATCCTTGAACACAAGTGGCTTCCATTTTTTTTTTTTTTGTAGGACTTCTTTTTTTTTTTTTAATTTTTTTTTTTTTTATAAACATATATTTTTATCCCCAGGGGTACAGGTCTGTGAATCACCAGGTTTACACACTTCACAGCACTCACCAAATCACATGCCCTCCCCAATGTCCATAATCCCACCCCCTTCTCCCAAACCCCCTCCCCCCGGCAACCCTCAGTTTGTTTTGTGAGATTAAGAGTCACTTATGGTTTGTCTCCCTCCCAATCCCATCTTGTTTCATTTATTCTTCTTCTACCCACTTAAGCCTCCATGTTGCATCACCACTTCCTCATATCAGGGAGATCATATGATAGTTGTCTTTCTCTGCTTGACTTATTTCGCTAAGCATGATACGCTCTAGTTCCATCCATGTTGTTGCAAATGGCAAGATTTCATTTCTTTTGATGGCTGCATAGTATTCCATTGTGTATATATACCACATCTTCTTGATCCGTTCATCTGTTGATGGACATCTAGGTTCTTTCCATAGTTTGGCTATTGTGGACATTGCTGCTATAAACATTCGGGTGCATGTGCCCCTTTGGATCACTACATTTGTATCTTTAGGGTAAATACCCAATAGTGCAATTGCTGGGTCATAGGGCAGTTCTATTTTCAACATTTTGAGGAACCTCCATGCTCTTTTCCAGAGTGGCTGCACCAGCTTGCATTCCCACCAACAGTGTAGGAGGGTTCCCCTTTCTCCGCATCCTCGCCAGCATCTGTCATTTCCTGACTTGTTGATTTTAGCCATTCTGACTGGTGTGAGGTGGTATCTCATTGTGGTTTTGATTTGTATTTCCCTGATGCCGAGTGATATGGAGCACTTTTTCATGTGTCTGTTCGCCATCTGGATGTCTTCTTTGCAGAAATGTCTGTTCATGTCCTCTGCCCATTTCTTGATTGGATTATTTGTTCTTTGGGTGTTGAGTTTGCTAAGTTCTTTATACATTCTGGACACTAGTCCTTTATCTGATATGTCGTTTGCAAATATCTTCTCCCATTCTGTCAGTTGTCTTTTGATTTTGTTAACTGTTTCCTTTGCTGTGCAAAAGCTTTTGATCTTGATGAAATCCCAGTAGTTCATTTTTTCCCTTGCTTCCCTTGCCTTTTGCATTGTTCCTAGGAAGATGTTGCTGCGGCAGAGGTCGAAGAGGTTGCTGCCCGTGTTCTCCTCAAGGATTTTGATGGATTCCTTTCGTACATTGAGGTCCTTCATCCATTTTGAGTCTATTTTTGTGTGTGGTGTAAGGAAATGTTCCAATTTCATTTTTTTATAATGAGGGATACCAGACGCAGTAAAGCATTGGGTTTGATCCCAGAAATGTTAAACCTCATAAAAGATGTTTTTAAAAATATATGCATTTGCACTATTTTGTTTATATCTCAGCCTTAGTTTTAGCATGTGTGTTAAGAAAGGAAGATAGCACCCATGTACCATTTGAAGAATAGATAGGGAGCTAAACGATTTATTCAGAGTTTGGCACTGCTCTCGGACCTCATAACTTGTAGCTCCACATCGAGCAGTCTTTCTGCTAAACCACCTTGTTTCCATTCAGGGAACAGTGCCACCCTTTGTTCACATTGTAACGGTGAATACGGTGAACCTGGCACCCTGATTACCTCAGGCTAACTTGACCGTCTGCTGCTGCTGCCTTATTCCGCCAAATGAGCATCTGTTCATTCACTACAGATCTTTCTCGACTCACGGGATTACAGCCCGATAAACCCATCGTAAGCTGAAAATACCTTAAATCAAAAATGCATTTAATAAAACTAATCTACCAAAACTCATAGCTTAGCCTGCCTACCTTCAATGAGCTCAAAACCCTTCTGTTAGCCTACAGCTGGACAAAATCATCTTATACAAAACCTATATATGAAATAGGTTTTATATAAGTAGGTATTGAATACCTACTGAATACTGTGCAGAGAGGGAAGAAAGGCGGTTGTTTGTAAGTGTAGCAGTCGTTTGCCCTCCTGATAGTGCATCTGCCTGGGAGGGGCCGCAGGGCAACAGAGGACTGTCCCCACATCACTAGCCTGGGGGAGGATCTGAATTCAAAGTTCAGAGCACAGTTTCTATTGAATGTGTATTGCTCTTGCACCAGGATAAGGTCAAAAGAAGGTAAGTGGACCCACTGTAAATTGGAAACCATTTGTACTTCATGGGCTCATTCCATTCTTTGAAGCATTTAATGTGTGTTAAGCACTCGGCCTGCTAAGAAGACTAAATACTGTGTGTATGTATGTGTGTGTGTTTTCTCATGAGAAATCATCTGTAATCTGGTGGAGTCACAGGCTTCTGAATTTTAAGCAAATATTAACCTAAAAAGGAGACTAATTCCATAAATAAGAAAGAAAGATTAATTACTTGATTCATGAAGGTAACAATTAGCATTTGTGCTGGTTGGAAATCATTTGCTCTCAGATAACTACAAGAGTAAACAACTATGTATTTATACTATTTGATAACTAGCTTTGTTTACATGCCTGTATTAGTTTTTCTAGGACGGTCATAACAAAGTACTATACATAAACTGGGTGGTTTAAACAACAGAAATTTATTTTTTCATCGTTCTGCTGGCCAAAAGTCCGAGATTAAGCTGTTGGTAGGGTTGGTTTCTTTGAGGCTTCTTTACCTGGTTTGCAGTTGTCTGCCTTTTTGATGAAGTTCCTGAACCTAGGTGGGGTTCGGTGGGGTGAGGTTCGGAGCCAACGGCTAAAGAAAGAATTCTTAAGACGTCTCTGGTGCAAAAAGGTGGTTTATTAGAGCACGGGGACAGGACCCGTGGGCAGGCAGAGATGCGGCTGCCCAGGGCCTGTGAGGAGTGGCTGGTTATATACACAGGAGTTGGGTAGGTGAGGACAAAGGGGTGTTCAGAAGGGCTATTGGGGTAAAGAAGACTGTCAGGATATTGAAGGCCTGGTTACTATCAAGCCAAGGCCACTTTCCCTCTAATGAGGCACTAACATAAAGACAATTGGGAGTCTCCTGGTGGAATGTTACATTCCTGCTATCAAACGTCCTTGTTAGTGAGATTTAGGTCTTTAAAAGAAATTTAACTTTATTTACTTTTCCTTCTACCTTCGTTTCCTTCGGTTTTTTTATGGAGGGGAGGGTGATGTTAGGGCTTGAGGAACTGAGTTATGTGTCCTTGGAAATTGGGCTATTGATAAGACAACTTCTTTGTTGTAAATCTCAAGGACATTTGTAAACCAAGAGAGACTCCTGCCTTGCAGGACTGTGATCTATGCAAGATAGCCATTTGCTCTTCTTTTAGGGCAGTCAGGGGTGCCTGAGGAATGTCACACATATTACCAAGGGGAGTGGGTGGAGAGGGGGTGAAAGGCGCCAGCCCCTGCTCCATTCTCAGCCAGCCTCCTGCTCCCTCATCATTTTCATGCATCTCCACGTAGTCTTCAACTTCTGTGTCCTAATTTCCTCTTCATAGAAGGACACCAGGAATAATGGATTAGGTCCCGTCCTAATGATCTCATTTTAACTTAATTACCTCTTTAAAAAAATCTTAAAATTTTTTTGTTTGTTTCTAAGATTTCCTAATAGTTTCTGCTGCCCTGTTGTGAAATCTGTGGTATTATGGCACCTAAAATTAACTAGTTTTTCGTTTTTTAAGATTGTATTTATTTATTTGTCAGAGAGAGAGAGTGCACATGAGCATGGGAGAGGGGCAGGAGGAGAGGGGAAAGCAGGCTCCCCACTGAGCAGGGAGCCCAATGTGCGACTTGATCCCAGAACCCTGGGATCATGACCTGAGCTGAAAGCAGACGCTCAACCAACTGAGCCACCCAGGCATCCCAAAATTAGCTCATCTAAAAATAATTTTATAGACTTAGCAACAATTTAGTTTAAACTTTGTAGTGTTACTACCAAATAGAAACTAGAGAATGGACTCTTCTCACTCAGATTTTGATGTTGTTGAGCTGTGAATGGCCCCAACTTCTGCTATGTCTGATTATTTGAAACTGCATTTTTCTCATGATATGCATCCTTACCTCAAATTGACTTAGCATCAACTTTCCTCTTCTTTGGGGGCGATGGATCAAGTACAGTTTACTATTATGGTTCAAGGAGAGACTTTTTGACTTCAATTCAGAGCCATAAAGATCAAAACTCAAGGAGATAAATCTTTCTTCCCTGCAGTGGTTTGACCTAAAATAACTGTTCCAATGCTACTGACAATATATTTTCCTGTAAACTGTAGTTTTTAAAAACCTATTTGTAAAAAGGATAGCCATGATAAATTTAATTAAATGCATTACTCAAATATATAAATGATTAAAATATGATTAATAATGTTGTGGACCAAACTACATGATTTTGGTCAGTAACTCAAAATGGAATAGATTATGGGAAGGATAATAAAATACACTACATATTATATAATATACTATGCCTCTCCGTTTTGTGTCACTTTCCTTTTTGTGATGTCTTATTTTAATACTGGAAATTTTTTTTTTAAAGATTTATTTATTTATATGACAGATCACAAGCAGGTAGAGAGGCAGGCAGAGAGAGAGGAGGAAGCAGGCTCCCCAATGAGCAGAGAGCCCGATGCAGGGCTCGATCCCCGGACCCTGGGATCATGACCCGAGCCGAAGGCAGGGACTTTAACCCACTGAGCCACCCAGGCGCCCCTTAATACTAGTAATTTTACTAATTGTTTCAGCATACTTATATTAGGTGGGATTTAGTCACAAACTGTCAATGCATCATGTCGTCATTGGTTTTTTAATTGTTTATTAGCATGTTAACAACATTTAACTGATTAAGAAGTAGAACAAAATAAAAGAGAGCATTTTGGTAGTGGAGTGTGTAGCACTCTAGAGGGAAAAAAAAGTATTTTTCTTTTTAAAGTAGGAGAAAGTGTCAGGTTGTATTTGAAATTTATACTTTTTAAAAAGTACATGGTTGTCTTTATTTTCCTAATTAGTGTAAAATATACTGAACTTCTTTTGGAATCTCAGAAGAGAATGGGAGTTTTAAAATAAATATAAAACTTGGCACTTAACCCTTAGAATCATTCTCAAATGGTATAAAAGGCAACTCCAAATGGTGGCCAAGGGTCAAGTGTCCACTGCCTGTGTTTAAGTCAAAATTTTATGAGCTATTGGATTTGGTTTATTGGACACATTTACTTATACCTGGTAAACTTCAGATATCTTCTTACTATAAAGGGATAATAGTAATTTGTAAATCATAAAGTTTTTCTAAGGATAAAATAAGATAATGAATACGGAGGCACTTAACTTACTTGAATCATTGCAAATGCTCTGTAAATGTAACTTGCTATGATTGCTACTAAAACATTTCAGAATAGAGTGAAGGGAGATTTCCAAGTATTGTGTTTTAAATAATCCAGATTCTCTTTTCTTCTAACAGATAAGTCATTATTTATATTTTATACAAGTATTTTTGGAGAAAGTAATTCTTTATTTTTTCTTTTTTCTTTTTATTTTCTTTTTTCTTTCTTTCTTTCTTTCTTTTTTTTTTTTTTTTAGCTGAAGAAAGTGATAGACATGAGTTTATAGAGAGCCTGGCTTATAAATTGTGTCATTCTATAAGCATAAAGGCTACTGGGAGCAAGAAATAAATTCTGGTATGCAAGGGGATGCCAAGGGAGTCAAGCAGACATTCAGTTTCTGTTTCTAGCACATTGCAGTTGGGTTACACAAGAAGCAGACTCTGGAAGGAGATTAGTGTGCAAGGAGTTTATTGGAATCAATATGTGTGAGGGAAGGGAAGAAAGCAGGACTGAGATAAAGGAGAAGCTGGACTATGATGCAGTCACAAAAAGGATTTCGCCAAACTGTAAGCTCTAGAACTGGGATGGATCCTTAGAGATGTCCCAAGTTGGTGCAAGTGTCCAGGCTTTATATCCCCTTATTGACTATCCACTGGGTACAGGTTGTCCTGAAAAGGGGGCATGACCTTGGGCCAGGGGACTCTCTTCACCTCAGTGAATACCAGGATAGGTATGACAGCTGGGTGTCAGCCAGTAGCATTTCTGGAAGCTGAAGTCTTATGGGGATACCTGGGTGGTACAATATGGAGCCCACAACACAGTTGTTCTCTTGTACAGAACTGTTTTATTTCTTCTGTATACAAGTTATATTAAGTATCCATTAAGTTATTTGGTTACTGTCTGTCTTTCCACCAGAATGAAAATCCCATGACATCAGGGTGCCTGTCCTGTGTATTTTCATTGCTTAAAATAGTACTTGGGACATTGTAGCCAATCATTGTCATAAAAAGTAATCCAAGATACACATTTAACAAAAGAATTTGAAGGTTTGGTGTTATAAAATAAGGAATTTACTTCATGTGTGATGAGGTCAGTAACTGCATAGCTTTTAATTATTAGAAAGTAGGTACAGGGGCGCCTGGGTGGCTCAGTGGGTTTAAGCCTCTGCCTTCGGTTCAGGTCATGATCCCAGGGTCCTGGGATTGAGCCCCGCATTGGCTCTCTGCTCAGCAGGGAGCCTGCTCTCTCTCTGCCTACCTCTCTGCCTACTTGTGATCTCTCTCTCTCTGTCAAATAAATAAATAAATAGTAAATAAATAAATAAATAAATAAAACCTTAAAAAAAAAAGAAAGTAGGTACATATATTTTTGAAATCCACACAAAGAAGTTTATTACTGTAAGGCAAACTGAGGAGTTCGGAACTTTCTGTTCTGAATCTAGGATGATCTTGTCATGGAATTTACAGCTATGCAGTGAAGTCCCTGCAAACAAGAATCTGTCTTTGCGAAGGCATCATGAGGAAGGAGGGTTGAGTTGGATCTTAAAATTAAGTGGGAAGTGGATAAGAAGAAAAAAGCAGGAAGAATCTTCTTGGTTGTTCAGGTTTAAGGGAAAAAAAATGTTGTAAAATGTTACCTAAAAGGTTACATAGAGGTTACATGTGCTCTGAAGTGTTGCTACTCAAAGTGTGGTCCCCAGACCAGCCATATCCGCATCACCTGTGAGCTTGTTAAAAGTGAAGAATCTGAGGCCCCACTCTGGATGTGCTGGATTTCAGCAGGATCTTTAGGTGAGTTGTGCACAGTAAAGCTTAGGAAGCACAGCTCTGAAAGTAGTGGGCTGGTGTTGCTAGAACCAAGAGTGAAAATGGACTAAGTTAGCAAATATATCTGAGCCAGATTGTGAAGCACTTGTGCTTCAAGACTAAGGTATTAAGATTTTAATTGTCCAATACCCTATCAAAATTCTAAAACATCTAAGATGAAAAAAGTTAAAATATAGGAAACTAAATGCTATTTATTGAGAAGACCATTTAAAAGAAGCAGCAGGAATAAGAATTACTTGAATTGTGGTTCTCTAAGTGTGGTCCCAGGATCAGCAACAGCAGCAGCTGTGCCACCACCACTGCCAAGAATTTGTGGAGATGCAGATACTCAGACCCCATGCAGAATCAGAATCATTCTGAATCAGAAACTATAGAGGTAAGATCCAGCAGTCTGTGTTTTAAAGAAGTCTGTCAGATCTCAGGTTGCATTCAAGTGTGAGAACCACTGGTATTAACAACACTGAATGTGACATGGGTTTCCAATGAAAAGAAAAATAGTAAAATATTCTAGATATATTTTTAAGCATTCTTAGACACATGCATAACTTAAGCTGGATGGGAATTTATTAAAAGAATACTGAGTAGCTCATAGCATCCATTGGATTACTAGCGAGTGAGGTGAAAGAAATAGAAACCAAGGGTATCAGAGCACCAGAGAACATGGCCATTGTCAAGGTCAAGTCATGGGTATAATCAATAGGGTACCCCACTGGTACTGACACAGATACAGTTGCCACTGGACATGTTTTGCTATTCCTAGCAGGATAGTCAATTGTAATTAGGCACCTAGTTGTTCTCTCTGTCCCTTTAGTTCCAAAGCCCTAGGGTAGAAGTTTTTGACTGGGTGAGCTGAAGCCAGATGTTTTACTCCAGATCCAGAATATAAAGGGAGGGTATATCTGGACACTTTTGACTCTTATAGAGGAAAAAGTCCCTAAGATGAGATTGTATATATGTCATAATAATTTCTGCATTTTGGGGGTTATGAATAGTTTATTTATTTTTTTATTTTTTAAAGATGCTTATTTATTTATTTGAAAGAGAGAGAGAGAGTGAGAAAGGGATCATGTGCAGGAAGGAGGAGTAGAGGGAGAAGCAGGCTCCCCACTGAGCAGGGAGCCCATGTTGGGCTCAGTCCCAGGACCCTGGGATCATGACTGGAGCCAAAGGCAGACGCTCAACCGACTGAGCCACCCAGGCACCCTCAGTGAATAGTTTTAAAGATACTGTTTTTTTGGAAAAACCTAAAGATTCATAAAAAACAAAACAAAACAAAAACTATAGCAACAATAAACAAATACAGTAAAGTTGTAGGATACAAAATCAACAAAAAATCTGTCGTGTTTATATACACAAGCAATACACTATCTGAAAAGGAAATTAAGAAAATAATTCCATTTACAGTAGCAACAAAAGGAACAAAGGACTTAGGAATGAATTTAACCAAAGAGATGAAAGGCTTAAACTGATGTTTTTAGTGATGGGTCTTTGAATCAGCTTTTAAAACCAGTTCTATCAGCTGGCCGGTTAGCTCAGTTGGTTAGAGCGTGGTGCTGATAAAACCAGTTCTATCCAACAGAAATTCAACACAAACTGTATGTATTTTAAGCTTTATGGTAGCCATACTTTTTAAAAAGGAAAAAGAGGTGTGAAAATGTTAACAACTTATTTAACTACATATGTCCAAAAATTTAGTCAGTTTGGAATAGTCATATTTCAAGCTCCCAAAATCTACTCAGATCTAATTACTACTATTAGACACAGAAACTTTAGATTATTTGGTACCTTCAATTGTGTTTTGAAATACTCAGGAGACTCCTCAGAGCTCTCTTGAACAAGTCTTTTTACAAAAACGTTTAGAGTATATGACTAACATAACACAGTGAAGATATTTTTGCAAGGCTAAGGTACTCTGTATTCTTTGTTGGTGAACTAACTTCATTCATGGAAAATCACCTTGGAAAATACTGGACCATCAGTGTTCAGCACTGCTTCTCCTTTTCCTTTCTTGCTTAAAAATCTCCAGCAGATTTTTCCTTTCTTGCAGCAGCTGTCTGTTACGTATAGTTTAAAATCTACCCTCCTACAGAGATCCATTCTTTAGGTAGTTGCCATTGAATTCTGTCAAAACATATTTCAGAAATGATGGGATAGATGTACTTTTCTAAAGGACTTACTCAAGTAGAAGGAAAGGGAGACAATTCTAGATGCAGGGAGAAGAGTGTGGAGACTCAGATTCATAAAATTTACCAGTAACTAAGCAGCAGAATTTGATTTGGGTTTATAAGACACATTAAAGCCAATGGTAGGCCTGAGGTTTTAACATGAGTAACTGGTAAAATTAAATTATCATTGGTATTAATTCATAGACTCTTTTAACTCATTCATGAATTCAGCAAAGGTTTATGAAGTGTTTACTACGTACTTGGCACTATTCTAGAAACTGGAGATACTATGATAATTAATAGTAATAACTCGAATTTATGGAGCACTTACTATGTGTTTGAAATTGATATATGTGCTTTACATAAAACAGTATTGTTTCAAGGCTTATAGTATATACCATACTTTAGGAGATAGTGAATGATAGAAGAACTCAGAGTATACCTTGGTTTGATTCCACTGGCAGTTATGAATTTGATATTTACAACCACCACACTTTATAGCCTCTAAAAGTTGTGATTGTGACTCTGTATAATATCGATTTCCATGGGACTGCCTCCTAAAATGAACAGAGAAAGAATGGAGGAGAAAGAACATAATGCCGCTTTGCTATTCAGATAAGGAATACGTATTTGGGACTCGGCGGAGCATCCAAGTCTTAGCACAATAATTAGTTGAACATATGGGATAGACTTCTGGGGAGATCAGAGGAGGATTTGTAGATTTGTTGATCAGTAACCTTTTATCTGTAAAAGGCCAGATAGCAAATATTTTGTGGTTTCTGGGCTATATGGTCCCTATTGCAACTACTCAACTCTGTCCCTGCAGCACGCCATACATGGGTTTTGACTGTGTTCCAAAACATGTGTATTTACAAAAGCAGGTGGCAGGCCACATTTGGCTTATAGACTCTAATTTGTGGTTTCCGATGTAGGTAAAAGTATTATTATATCATGTTGAAGTTTGAAGAGAAATCAGTAATCATGAGATTTAATGTCCTCAATTTTGTAGATGATGAGAAAACAGAAGGGTAAAGAGAGCCAGGGATTTTCAAAATCATTGATACTGCTATAACTAGAATAAAAAGACACATATTCTTGATTTTTATTCTAGGTCCCTAACCCTCATATGTCGATACTCTCTTTTGAAAGGCATCAATTGCCACCTTAGTGCTGCTGGAGTTATTCTGCATGAAAGGTCATGACTGGTACCTGCCATTGACCTAGTAATGTGGGAAGAAAATAGATTATGAAAGAGAAATACCTCATGATTATACAGCAATGAATTCCCTTATGTAATAGTAGGTAGATATTAAGGCTGATAATGGCACCTTCCCTATCTCAGAGGTATAAAGACTATGGCTCTGACTCCTTTATCCTGATGAGTTCCTCACTCCATGTGGGTGTAATTAATCTATAATTTGGTAGCATATTTTTATGGATCTAGAGAGACACTAAGGAAGATGTGTCCCATTATGCCCCTGTATCTGTATCTTTTATCCTATTCACATTTTACTTTTTTGGGGCGGGGGAGTAGAAAACAGAAGAAAATTTCGATGGGTGTCAATTGACATTCATTCCAATTTTAGAAGCATTCGTTTTCAAAATAACAATTTAACATACAAATTTATAATTTATATTTAATTTAAAGTCCATCTTTCATAAGAATTATTTTGAGATAAGCAAAATTCTGAATATTTCCCCAAAGAGGTAGTCTTCTATCTCCATTCATAAATATTCAATATAGTTTATTTATTTATTTTTTTTAATTTTCTTGAGATTTTATTTATTTATTTGACAGAGAGAGAAATCATAAGTAGGCAGAGAGGCAGGTAGAGGAAGAGGGAGAAGCAGGCTCCCTACCAAGCAGAGAGCCCGATGCGGGCCTCAATCCCAAGACCCTGAGATCATGACCTGAGCCGAAGGCAGAGGCTTAACCCACTGAGCCACCCAGGCACCCCTTAAATGAAATTTTTAATTGAGTTCTTGAAGATGGCTGAGTTTTATGAGGCAGAGTGGGGAATGAGTATTAGTACATAGCCGGTGACTCAACTTTGAAAAATGTTCACAAAAAGTAGGAGATAGGAGAGAGAACAACACACAGTATAGAGAAGAGCTCAGAGAGCTGGGTAGAGAAACTGAATAACTCAGAGAACCAGAGATTCAGAGGAAGGAATGGGAGAATGAATGAATGTTGAACAGTATCAAAAACTGCAAAAACTGTAAAAACTATTTCAAGGTGATTAGTGACATTTTTAGTGTCAGTATGCTGAGGCCAGAAACCAGGGCACAAGTGGCAGATGTCTAAGTGGCAAGCAAATAGAGCACACAAACATTGATTTCAGAACCTTAGGCAACTAAAATGGATTATGGATCATCAGGTTGGTTGGGTGTTTTGAGAAGGAAGCTTTTGTTTATATCTGAACACTAAATGGAAGGGGCTAGTGGAAAAGTGATATATTAATACCTAGAAATTATTGGATATGTTGAGGGCTTTCAGCTCAAATATCAATACTGAATACATACTTTAGTCCATGTCTTTCATCTCTAACCGCTTCTTTGGGGTAGAGATATGGTTTATGAATTTTTAGGTATTCAGCACCTAGCATGGTACATGGCACATAGTATGTATTTAATAATATTAGTTGAAATAAAAAGACACCCCACTGTTTACAAAGAAAGTGAGAGAATGATATGATTGACAAAAATGAGCTATATCAAGATATCTGTGAGTAATTTCCAAATTTCTTAGCTACATACTTGGGTAACTTCTGTTTCCTTACTTGTGCTGTCATATTTGTGCATTTATAGTATTCAGTTATTGGGCTTCAGCAAAAACTACTAAACTTTATACATGGTGGAAAACAAAACTAAAAAGGGAAAGGCAGTTTTTAAGCAAGGCAGTGTGCAGGAGAACACACTTTTTTAATTTAAAAATTTTTTTAATAGTTTATTTGTCAGAGACGGACAGAGAGAGACAGAGAGAAAGAGAGATCGGCAAGGCAGAGGGAGAAGCAGGGTCCCTGCTAAGCGGGGAGCCTGATGCAGAACTTGATCCCAGGACCTCGGGATCTGACTGGAACTGAAAGCAGATGCTTGACTGACTAGCCCCCCAGGCATCCCTTTATTTTTATTTTAAAAAATATTTATTTACTTATTTTAGAGAAAATATAATCAGGGGGAAGGGCAGAGGGAGAAGGATAGAGAGAGAGAGAGAGAAGCAGACTCCATGCTGAGCCTGATTAAGGGCTTGATCTCATGATCCCCAGATCATGACCTGCGCTGAAACCAAGAGCCAATGCTTAACCAGCTGACCTACCCAGGTGCCCCAGGAGCACATACTTTAAAACACATATAGAAATATAATGTGCATGCATGTGTGCGTCTACATATTTATAAGGTATCTAGATACACCTAGATCTACACGCTTATCTAAACAATGACAATGTTTTCCTTTTTAAAAAAGCCCAATAAACTTTGTTTTGTTGTACATTATCTTTGTCTTTACTTTCTTCTTAGTGAATTTCAGGTCTAAAACTCCTATTATATTCCATGCTCTGAAAGCAGCTCTCAAAGTAGAGAGAGAGGACAAACAATTACAGCCATTTATATTAAACTTCTTCCCGAGTCAGCACCAATATAGGGTTTTCCATTCACCCTATATTGATATTTCTGTAATTTCTGCTTATCCATTGTGAATATCACACCTTTCACATTTTCTTCATACACTGTTCTCTGCACATATACAGATTGTAGATTATTAAACTCTTCATGGAATTCTATGTTATCAAAACTAAGACATTTTCTCTCATGTCTTTATGTCTCTTTTTAAATTACTAAATCAGAAGTTCATAGAGAAATCATATATTCACCAAAGTTTTTTTCAGAAAATAGAATTTCCCCAATAAATCACTTTCATCATGTGTTATGCTTATGAAGACTTAAGTGTATACTAAGTGGGAATTTCTTAAACTAATTAACAGACACCTGCTGCAGTTCTCTTAGATATTAACAGTCAGCTTCCTTCTACCTACTTTTCATGTTTCTCAACTTATTAGAAAAATATTTCAGGGTGCCTGGGTGGCTCAGTGGGTTAAATCCTCTGCCTTCAGCTCAGGTCATGATCCCAGGGTCTCGGGATCGAGCCCCGCATCGGGCTCTCTGCCCCGCATTGGGCTCTCTGCTCAGCAAGGAGCCTGATTCCGCCTCTCTGTCTGCTTGCTTCTCCACCTACTTGGGATCTCTGTCTGTCAAATAAATAAATAAAATCTTTAAAGAAAAAAAAAGAAAAAAGAAAAATATTTCAACTAAATGAGAAGTTTCTATGCTTTCAACATTTTATTAGAGGCTCTTAAGACAAATGACATGTATTTGAGACAGAATTCTCACCCTGGGGGTATTTCAGCCCTCGTTGGGAAATAGGCTGTGACTTTTCTTTGTTCAGTCAGGTTTCTGTATAAAAAGTTGTTGGAAAACCAAAGGACCCACTCTCTTTACTATCTGTGAGATCTCGCCATCTTCCAGTCAATGAATAACTAGAGGTAAAACCAGACACAGTGAGGGGCACCTGGGTGGCTCAGTGGGTTAAAGCCTCTGCCTTCGGCTCAGGTCATGATCCCAGGGTCCTGGGATCGGGCCCCACGTCGGGCTCTCTGCTCAGTGGGGAGCCTGCTTCCCTTCCTCTCTCTTCCTGCCTCTCTGCCTACTTGTAATCTCTGCCTGTCAAATAAATAAAAATAAAATCTTAAAAAAAAACAAAACAGACACAGTGATAATTCTGCTCATTTGTAGGTCTTCTCTCACACCCTGTAGATGTAAAACTAATGTGGTACCATTCTTTTCATGCCCTTTTGAAATGTTATGAATTCATATAAATAGAAAAAGAAAAGGAAAAAAGATAGTAGAGAAAATATAAGTTTTTAATTATTTCTGCTACTTAATTTCCGTTAGTGTTGGTCTCAACCTAAAATCAACAAGCATTTCTTTCTTTCTTTTTCTTTTTTCTTCTTTTCCTGGGCTCTAATCTTGATCTATTTTTCTTTTTTTAAAATTTTATTTAAAATCAATTACTTAGCATATAATGTATTATTAGTTTCAGAGGTAGAGTTTAGTGATTCATCAGTTGCATAAAGCACTCAACGCTCATTACATCATGTGCCTCCTTAATACCTCTCTTCAGTTACCCCTTCCTTCACCCCTTCCCCTCCAGCAACCCTATTTCTTATAGTTAAGTCTCTTATGGTAGTTCATCTTATTTTGTTTTTCTCTCCCTTCCTCTATGATCTTCGGTTTTGTTTCTTAAATTCTACATATGAGTGAAATCATAATTGTCTTTCTCTGATTGATTTAATTTCACATAGCATAATATCATCTACTTCCATCCGTGTCATTGCAAATGGTGAGATATCATTTTTTGATGGCTCAGTAGTATTCGATTGTATGTATAGGTATCTTCTTTATCCATTCATCTGTTGATGGATATCTAGACTCTTTGTCTAGTTTGGCTATTGTGGACATTGTTGCTATAAACATTGCGGTGCAGGTACCCCTTGGGATCACTATGTTTGTATTTTTTGAGTAAATACCTAGTAGTGCAATTTCTGGGTCTTCGGATAGCTTTATTTTTAACTTTTTGAGGAACCTCTATACTGTTTTCCAAAGTGGCTGTACCAGCTTGCATTCCCAATAGCTGTGCAAAAGGGTTCCCTTTTCCTGTATCCTTGCCAACATTTCAACAAGCATTTCGAAAGTCATGTGAGTTAATTGGTCCTTTTGGGTAGGTTGTAATACCAAGTGAGCATCTTAACTATATTTGTTTTGATAAAATATGAAACTATTCATTCTTGTAATGAGTGTACAGATTTGGGAAAAATGTCATAGAAAAAGTTAAGCTTTATTTCCAAATGTTGAATGATTCATAAAACATAATTAGAATGATTTACAAAGTGTTACTAAATGTATAATTCTTAATGACTTTCCACCCTTCAGCAGCAAATAAATGAATGGGCTTTTAAGACTCTTGAATTATTGTACATAAAAAAAAGCTGCAAGAGGTATGCATTAATGGTGGATAATATATACCTTCCCCACTGACACTGTAGTTTTTTCCTCAGGAAAAAATAAAGCCCTTTGCACAGTGGTTGTGAGGATGTCACTCATTACCATTATGTCTGTAATAAATTATTTTAGGCACAGGTGACATTTCCCTTAAGCACTCTGGTCCTAACATATTAAAACTTAGTGTTTCAAGATTACTAAACCATATCATGTTCAAGTGTGGTTTAAAGTGTGGCTGTTTTTAGGAATGCTATAATAAAATATTTTCTTTTTTATAATGGAGAAACAATTTTGGTCTAGTTTGGTATTTAATTTTACTAGTTGTAAATATGAACATTTGATGTGTAGTATAATACTTGACAATATGCTCTGGAAAATAGCCATCATATGTGACAAAATAAAAATACATAATTTCCTCCATAGGTCACTAGCTTAACTTTTGAAAATAACAACTTGGATTTCTTCAAAAAGTCATATGAAGTATATAAATAACCAGTGTTTAATTAAGACAAAAAAAATCAGAAGGCCCACACTAATTTAGAGTTAGTGCTGAATAAGTCAGTTTCATAAATCTGTTTCTGATACAGTTGAATGGTTTTTGAGTTCCAACAAATAAAAACAAAATTAGGTTTAGTTATTATGCAACTTTAGTTATTTCCCTAGGAGGACAACTCTAAATATTTCACTTGATTTTCCATAATACATTACAGTGAACTATATCTTTGTTTATATCTTGAAAATTTGTGGATTTTACTTTATTCCTTACTGTATCTGCCTACTTCAAGTCAGTGCTTTTACCTGGTAAGGCTTACCCAATGAGGAGACAAACATATTATCTGGGTTTCTTTGTAGGTAGGGTTTAGTTATAAGCATTCATAGTTCTTAATTTAACTTATATCAATAATTTAATATATTTAATCTATAACAGCAGTGCTGGATGGTTTTTAAAATATAATTGATTTTTTTAGTGGACTTGGAATTCTGAGCACATAGACATTTTAGAAAATTTAGCAAAACCCAAAGTAAAAATACAAATCATCCAAAAACTCACCACCCAGATATACTTAGTATTTTCATTTTTGAGACAATACAAATATTACTACATTTTAAACAAAAATACTTGGAAAGAGATATTATATATATTTATGTAATTCTTTTTTTTTTTAAAGATTTTATTTACTTATTTGACAGACAGAGATCACAAGTAGGCAGAGAGGCAGGCAGAGAGAGAGGAGGAAGCAGGCTCCCTGCGGAGCAGAGATCCGATGTGGGGCTCTATCCCAGGAGCCTGGGATCATCACCTAAGCCGAAGGCAAAGGTTTTAACCCACTGAGCCACTTACGTGCCCCTATATAATTCTATTTAACAGGGGCACCTGGGTGGCTCAGTGGGTTAAAGCCTCTGTATTCCCCTCAGGTCATGATCCTGGGGTCCTAGGATGGAGCCCCACATCGGGCTCTCTGCTCAGCAGGGAGCCTGCTTCCCCCTCTCTCTGCTGCCTCTGCCTACTTGTGATCTCTGTCAAATAAATAAAATTAAAAAAATAATAATTCTATTTAACAAAGGTTCACAAATTAACAATTTTTAAAAAAGATTTTATTTCTTTATTTGACAGAGAGAATGACACAGAGAGAGGGAACACAAGCAGGGGGAGCAGGAGAGGGAGAAGCAGGCTTTCCCCTGAGAAGGGAGCCCCATGCGGGCCTTAATCCCAGGACTCAGGATCATGACCAGAGCGGAAGGCATCTGCTTAAAGATTGAGCCACCCAGGCACCCACAAATTAACATTTTTAAGTCTTATTTTAATTTGCAAAGACATACATGTTTAATAGAAATCTGGAAAATAAAAGTAGAAGAAAAATCTCCAGAAACAATTGTGATGAAACTTTGGTTAATTTCCCTTTGTTTTACTTCTACACATATGCTTCTATTTGTCAATGCTCTCCAGGTAATGACCAACAAGAACACACCTTGTGTTTGAACAGCTTGAGTTTATTACCCATTTTGGTGAGGAAGAATATGTTACATGGGGACTGTTGAGTAAAATAGTATTAGGAATATAACAGTGTATTAGAAAAGATTAAAGGATTTAGGTTTGGGTTAAGTGATTTGGAGGAAGGTTTATGGAATTGAGGCCTTGCTTTGGATTAGCTGCTGTTAGGAAGCAGGGCGAACGGTGGTATTATGTTAATAAACCTATCCAGGAAAAGGGAAGACTAGATTGAGACTAATATTCTTAGTGAAGAAGCAATAATCACTCATATAGTGGAATGTCATTTTTGTTGTTTGGCAATGTTCATGATTTGTCTGTGTTCAGGCATTGCAAAATAATCTTATTTTTGTCTGGAATCGTCATGATCACAATGTAACCTTGTCTGATGTTGATGTTCCTTGAAATTCCTTTATCCTCAGCAAGAGAACAAGACTTTTCTGTGAAGACTGGGCAAATTCATGACAAAACCAAGGCTTTTTCTGGCCCTGGATCACAGGGGCTGCTTTTCTCTTTCTCATATATTATGGTCATATTTTATATTCAGTATAAAAATATGGTACTCTAGGAAAACAATAGACTCATTCTATTCATGGTTTATTTGCGTTCTAGCAGTTTTATTATTATATGCACCCATGGAGCTTTTCTTTGTAATTCTTGGTGTTCTTCGTATGACCTGAATCTATGGCTTAATGTAGTGTATAAATTTGAGAACATTCTTAGTCAGTATTTCTTCAAATACTGCTTCTGCTCTATCACAACTTTCTTTTTTTCTTTTTAAAGATTGATTTATTTATTTTAGAGAGCCAGCATGAGAGTGGAGGGAGGGGCAGAGGGAAAGGATGTCTAAAACAGACTCCTTACTGAGCACAGAGCCCAACACAGAGCTCCAGCCTAGGACCTGAGATCATGCATGACCTGAGCTGAAATCAGGGGTCGGATGCTCAACTGACTGAGCAACGCAGGCTCCCTTCTATCACAACTTTCTTATTGAGATTCCAACTGTACTTTTATTAGACCTACTTACTGTATTTTTCATTCTCTCTCTCTCTCTCTTTTTTAAGATTTTATTTATTTATTTGACAGAGACATCACAAGTAGGCAGAGAGGCAGGAGAGAGAGAGGGGGAAGCAGGTTCTCTACAGAGGAGAGAACCCAATGCGAGGCTCGATCCCAAGACCCTGGGACCATGACCTGAACCGAAGGCAGAGGCTTTAACCCACTGAGCCACCCAGCCACTCTCTTTAAAAACAGAATGGTATAAGTTTTAAATCTGATCATTACGGATTTAATTGGATCACTAATGATATTTCTTCCTTAGAATTTTGGAAAAATTAGGTGGATCAGTAGTGCATCTCAAGTAATTCCTAGCAAATAGAGAAGGCAACATAATTAGGTTTCCTATAGCTGATATGAATTTTATTCTCTATTAATTTAACAAATACACATGTCCATACTATGTTTTGGGCAGTATTCTACTGTGGAGTATGCATTTATGGCAGACACAAGTTCCCACTTGCAGGGAGTGCATGTCATAGTGAAAAGAAGCTCATGGACTACCTTAGAGAGCCAGATTGAAAAGGAAAGTGAGAAGAGAAGTGACTGATGAGACACTGAAACATTTTATCACTTGACCTGGTAAATTACCAGGTAGCAGAGGATGAGATCTGAAAAACCATGGTAGGACATGAATTTCAACTAAGAATCCCAGGGATGGTGGGGTGCCTGAGTGGCTCAGTCGTTAAGCGTCTTCTTTTGGCTCTGGTCAGGATCCCAGGGTCCTGGGATAGAGCCCCGCATTACGCTCTCTGCTTGGCAGGAGGCCAGCTTCTTCCTCTCCCCTAGATTGTGTTCCCAGTCTCACTGTCTCTGTCAAACAAATAAATATAATCTTTAAACAAAACAAAACAAAACAAAAAGAATCCCAGGGATGGAGATAAACTCAGAAACTGTTATAAAGGGAGGGAATAAGAATAAAGGCATTAATAAAAATAAACTCCTACCTAAATGATCCTCAGATCTAAATTCTAAAATAGTTGAATAATTTTAACTTTAAGAAAGACAGTAAAGATAAAGACAAAAAAAAGAGAAAAAAGAGCAAAAGAAATCTCAACAATTAGTATCTAAAGTCACTCTCGATAAAAGTGATGTTATGGGACATTCTGACAAAGATTTTAAGTAAATATTTGGAATGCTCAAATGGATAAGTGCAGGCTTAATTTCCCTTGAAAATTAAAGGTGAAAATATAAAATAAAAGACAGAAATGATAAGAGAATAGTTCTTATAAGAATGAATCAATTAGAAATTTTGGAAGTAAAACATAACAGTCACTGACATAAAAGCTCAAAAGATTGGATAAATATAAGATTAAGCTCAGTTTAAGGGTGAATCAGTCAGTTTGGCACCCAGATAGGGAAATAAAGATATAAAAGAGTAGTTTAAAAATACGGAGAATAGTTGGGAGGTTATAACATATGCTGATCTATATAGTAGCTATTGGGTATAAGGGCCAAAGAAACAATTAAAAGGTGGCTAGTCCAAATTGCTATGTGCTGTAAGTATAAAATACACAGCAGATTATAGGGACCTGATTCAAAAGAAAAGTGTGAGATATCTCGAATAATTTTTATATTGTTCTTTAGTAACTTCATATTGACTTATATTGATATACAGTAATATTTTCGATATACTGAGTTAAATAACAAACGTTAAAATTAATGTCTTTTTTGTAAATTTTTAAAGTGGCTACATAAAATTTTGTTATGTATGTGGCTTGCATTACATTTTTGGTGGGCTAGTGGTGGTCTATATAGAATTTACTCTTATGCAGGAGTTCCTGGAAATAATTTAGAGGAAATAGTGGGAAAAAAATATTTGAACAGATATTATGAAATTATTACATTTGAAAAAAAATGTAGTCACATGGTATAAGAGTCAACGTTGAGGATAAATAAAGACATATTCAGAAAGCTTGCTATGAAGTTGAAGAAACTCAAGTATAAAAAGAACAATTTTAAAATTTATAGATTGCACTAATGGGTTATATATGAAAAACAGTTGGATCAGTAGTAGACTCCTCTGAGACCACAGAAAATGGAGTAACATATTTAGATTGATGAGCAAAAGTAATTGACAATCTAAAAACATTGTTCCAAAATAGATATTCAAGTAGAAGGAAAAAAGAAAAGGAAAAAATGTATTTTCAAATAAAGAACATGTGGTTAGTTTACCATACGTAGGTCCTCACTTAAAAGATTTCTGGAGGAATATATATCAGCAAGGATAGTGGACCAGGGGTAGCCATGGGATACAAACAAGCCTCGAAAGTGGGAAAATATTAATAACTTTAACTCTTTTTCAGTAACTTCTTTTTGTTTGTTTCATAACAGGTAAAGTAGTAAAATGGGTTAGGGAAATGTTCACTGTTATGTTAGAGTATAGAAATATTCACAGTCAAGAATATGAACTTAATGGTAATCCTAAAAAATAGAAGTGTAATGCATACTTTCCAAAATCGAGTAAAAGAAAAAAGGATTCCATAGAAATGTAATCCTCTTGAATTGACAATACGAGTGTGAAGTAAAGGAGGAAAAAAGTCAGGGGGGTGAGTAAAGGTAGGGGATATGGATAGTAAGCAAGAAACAAAAGAATATATTTTTAAAATATTTTCTTTCTTTATTTGAGGGATCGAGTGAGTGAGAGAGAGAGCGCAGGAGCAGGGGCAGAGGGTGAGGAAGAAGCAGGTTCCCTGCTGAGCAGGGAGCCTGATGCAGGGCTCCATCCCAGGACCCAGGGATAATGACCTGAGCCGACTATTTAACCCGCTGAGCCACCCAGGCACCCTAAGAACATCTTTTTTAAGTCCAAATGAATCAATAAACACATTGTGTATTAGTTGATTAAACACTGATTAAAGGTCCAAAATCACCAGATGAAAAGAAACCTAACTTAAATAGAAGGCATTTGTAAAATATGAGTGAAAGAAAAAGGAAGAGAAAAATGTTCAGAAGAGTGATTACTGCCTACTAGGAATTCAATAAGTGTTACTTATCATTTCACAGTTTTCTTTCAGATGATATGTTTTCATGTTAAAATTATCAGATTCTTTATTGTAGACCTCGAAGTGTTGAACAGAGACAAATGAAGAGGAATGCTTTAAGAAATAGCAATCTTCTTCTCTGCCTAGGGTCAACATTTACAAAGCATAGGGACAAAGGTGACAAATCACTGAACTATAGTCCTTTTCCAGGGCCTGGATATCTGTTTAAATACACATCAGGGTCTTCTCATCATCTGCCAAACAGTATGCAGTCCGCCACCAGGCAGAGCAAAATAAGAAAACCCGGTGCTGTCAGCTCTGTGGAGATCTTAGTTGGTGAAGAAATTCTTAACTGAGTCGGTGGATCCAGTTGGTTCATGTGAACTTTCAGGAAATCTTTGGACCCTCAGAAATGATAGACAAAATGTGGCTTTATGCATTTTGTCGGTGTGATAGGTCAGTGACTTCCATCACATTCAGGAAGAGTGAGCGTCTCCACAGAACTTAATACCACCACTTTAGCATCCATTAGCTAATGTGTGCCAATGGAAGTTAAGAAACAGAAACTCTTTCACATTTTTAAATTATTGTTTTTACTTATAATTTAACTTAGGAAATTAGATTTCTCATTTTACAGTATTGTCATCTGAAAGTCACTTATTTTTCCCCCTCCTGCTCTCTTTGGGCTTAAAGTAGTTCTCACATTATTCAACTTGTAAGGTTTAATGCTCCTGACAACCAGGTTTCAAATTGACTTTTGTGGCCCATTCTCAATTATACTTGCAAATTAGTAAGGGTGGTCGAGTGATAAAAAGAAAACCTTGGATAATCTCCAAACCTCATTTTAGCCAGTAATTTCAGCATTTTTCTCATTCCTTTTTTTTTTTTAACAAGAACTTCTTAAAATAGATTTCAAAAATAAGTCATTTGGATTTTGCTTCCATCTACTGTCCCTATCCCCTCTAGCAAGGATATTAATGACCCATAGCAAAAGACCTGGAACCTTGTAAGTGACCCAGGGAATTTAAACATGAGTTAATTTCCTATTTTCTGGCATCTCAGCTGCTTTTATCACCTCACTTTTAATGTTATGATATATGTAGACATGGATGGGAACAAATAATATATTTCATGTGTTGTGTTCTCATAAGCTTGCTTATTTTCTTAGGCAAAATCAGGACAAAAGTTCACATAATAAAAAATATATGTTACATATAATAAAATATATGTACATCATTAGAATTTTACCATTTTTATGTAATATGTAAAAATAGATAATTCATTGGATTATCTATTTTAAGGATTTTGTTTATTTATTTGACAGAGATCACAAGTAGGCAGAGAGGCAGGCAGGAAGTAGGGTGGGGGAGGAAGCAGGCTTCCTGCTGAGCAGAGAGCCCTATGCGGGACTCGATCCCAGGACCCTGGGATCATGACCTGAGCTGAAGGCAAAGGCTTAACCCACTGAGCCACCCAGGCAGCTCCTATGTGATTCATTTTTTATGGAATGTGTGGTTGCTTTTATAATAAGTGAAAACCTTGATTCAAGGAGGTTCTGTGGTATTTAGTAACCAAGCCACCCTACATACATCTCTGGGATCAGCTCATCCTATTGAGTTTAACTTTGGTAACAATTGTATATTGTGTTTTAGACTATAATACAGTTTGTTACAAGCAGAGTATCTTTTAGTGAGGACTCTACCTAAATTTACGCTACTTAAATTTAAATTGCAGCTTTACTGCTACTCATAATTAGATTGACCTTGGACAGTTGACTTGACTTTTCTAAGCCTTAGTTTTCCAGTCTCCAGAGCCGGTATTGGTGTCATCACCATTATCATCTTCATTAGCAACAGCAGCAACGGCATCTTGACTTACAGGGTCATGGCAAGGACAGAATAAGATAATTCAAGTAACATGGTTAATACAGGCCCATTTTCGAGGAAGGAATATTTAATAAAAGAGTGCTTTTTCTCTTATATAGTCAAGTAACATCAGTCCTTTTTTCTACTTTAGCATAGCAAATATAATACTTTATCACTTTCTTCTTCTCAAATATTTATGAGTATTACTAAAGAATGTTTTCTTGATGCTAAAAACTATTACATACAAATCAAGAAAAAAAAAATCCCACCAGCACAATACTGAGTGAACAGAGCCAAATACAGAGAATTATAATCTGATTCCATTTACCTTTTACATAGGGCAGGTAGTAATTGTAAGGCAGAAGAATGGAATCTTCTGAGGTACTAGGAATGTTCCTTTTCTTGAACTGGCTGCTCTTAAGGCAAAGGTATTTAGTTTGTGAAAATTTATTAAGCTGAAGACCTTTTTTTTTTTTTTTTAAGAGAGAGGGAGAGCTAAGTGGGTGAGGGGGCAGAGGGAGAGGGAAAGAGAATTTCTTTCTAAAGATTTATTTATTTGAGAGAGGACAAGAGCTTGCATGAGCAGGGGGAGGGGCAGACGGAGAGGGAGAGACAGTCCTCAAGCAGACTCCCCACTGAGCACAGAGTCCAACACAGAACTCTATCCAAGGACCTTTAGATCCTGACCTGAGCCAAAATCAAGAGTCAGGCATTCAACCCACTGAGCCACCCGGGCATACCTACCTGCAAACTTTTGAGCCATATGCTTCCAAAGGTATATTTGTTCACTAAAAAAAATTTTTTTAAAGGTTTTATTTATTTATTTGACAGAGATCACACGTAGGCAGAGAGGCAGGCAGAGAGAGAGTGGAGGAAGCAGGCCTCCCGCAGAGCAGAAAGCCCGACACGAGGCTCAATCCCAGGACTCTGGGATCATGACCCAAGCCTTAACCCACTTGAGCCATCCAGGTGCCCCTTCACTAAATAAATTTAAATGCTTTTTTTTTTTTTTTTAAACATTAGTCCATCTAGGTATTAATTGTTTTAACTTCTGGCCATCCACCTGATGTTGATACTCCATTGTTGACTGATTTCTTCTTGCCTTGTTATCTTGCCTCTACTTTTGCTGTTCTAGCTTGTCCTGTGTGTGGGTTCAGATCTCCTCCTTTAGTCCTAAAGCAGAGAATAGAACAGACTGATAGAATTTTCCACAATCTGTGTGTGGGGAATAACAGAAAAGAGTTGAACCAATGCGGCAAATGCCTCAGAGATAAGCAGGAGCAGAAATGCATGGCCAGAACCCTTTGCACGAGTTCTTGGCTGACTTTTAATAAGGCCATTGCAGTGACATTGTGCTGTGACCTAGACACCCCTTCACATCCCCCGACTGCAAGAGTCTGATGCTACTCCTTCTTCTCTAGCTGGCGTTCTGGATCCCCGTATTTCTCATGGTTCGGGGAAGGCGGTTCCCCTTTGTCTGAGACTCAAGTCTTTTCCAAAGTCAGGAATTTTGATCACAGCGGACACACCTTATTACATAAAGCAGGGCACAATGAAGTGTAAGTATGCATGACCTTGTCCCTTGTCATATAATGAATGGAGATAAGACTCAAGTCCATATTCAGAGAAGCACAATTGAACCACATACTTTAATATATATATTTTTTACGATTTTATTTATTTATTTGACAGAGCGAGAGAGAGAGAAGCAAGAGAGAACAGTGGCGGAAGTGGGAGAACACAAAGCAGGCTCCCCACCAAGTAGGGATGTGGGGCTGGATCCCAGGTCCTGGGATCATGACCTGAGCTGAAGATAGCCCCTTAATGACTAAGCCACCAGGTACCCCTGAACCACACACTTTAGGAACTAACTGGAGGGAAAAACAGAAGGGAGGGCGAGAAGGAGAAAGGACCTATCTTTTCAGCTGGAACCAGAGACCACTTAAGGGAAAGGGAGCCAGTGTGTCCAGATTCTCCATGAAAAGGGAGAGTTATTGAACTTCTATGAGATATGGTGTTTTGGGGAAGGAGATGCATAATGACTATTAGGAAATTTTCCCTTGTGTGCCCTCCGTGCCACCTCTCTAGAACATTCTCAGTTAAGAACTTCTGGGCCTTTAGAGAATATTGTTATTTATTTGGTTCCCTCATGATACTAGATAAGTATTGAGAGTGCAAAATGGTTCAGAGTAATCAGATTTCATGAAATGTATTAATACACAAAGATTAATTGTATGGTTTTTCAGAACTTATTATTTAAGGATAGGGTTTTTTTTTTTTTTTTTGTAATTTTATTGTTGTATAACTGAATGATCAATTCAAGAACTTGTCTTCCTCCCCACTAAAATAAGAACAAAGGTACATTCAACACCATCAGCACCTCTAGGCATATTTAAAAGTGCTGACACTAGAGTTTCAAATTAGTTTATTTTTCATCCTAAATTTTAAAAAATCCTGGAACAGTTTTCTAACAAAACTCAAGGCCAAACACCTGGACTTCCTTTCCGTCAGAATTTATTAGAGTAATAATCTTAATTTACATTCATATAGCACTCTGCAGCATGCATTGTACTAAGTAAGAACTTTACATTTTCACTTAATCTCTACAACAAAGCTATGAAGTGGCTACTATTATAATTCTGATTTCCATTTTACTGAGGAAGAAACATTCACAGAGAAGTTCAGAGCTGCTTAAGGTCACACAGTTGGTAGTAGCAGAGCTGAGATTCAAGCTGAGATAGTTTGCTTGCTTCATGAACTCATTGTTTTTTTTTTTTTTGTCTCTAAGGAGACCACTTTGTCAGTCTCATAGGTACCTACATAGTGATAGTAAGTCAAAGAGGGGGCAGGATTAAAGGTCACACTTGAGAGCGGAGATCAAAATGTGAAGGGGGCAGTGCAGAGATCAAGATGTGAAGGGGGCAGTAAAAGATCTCTTTCTGAATTGTTCTTGCTTCATTTTATATTTTCTTTTCCAGTTGCACTTTGGAATTAATTTGTCAAACTGCATTAAAAATGTTCTCGAAATTTTGATTGGGGTTGCACTGAATATTATAGATAACTAGGGGAGAATTGAAAGTTTTGGGTACTGAGACTACTATAGAATCATGAAATACTTTTCCATTTTATTTCTTTTAGTTAGCAAATGTGTATATTTTTTCATCTCTGTTGTACACATTTTTGTAATTTATTTCTGTTTTTATTTGCATTACTACTATGAATGGACTTCCATCATATTATAAATCCTGTTTTTGGTATATGGAAGAGTCGTTAAATTGCGTATTTATTTCAAAAATGGACACCTTTCTGAAATACCTTAATAGTTCTAGACTGTTGGGGGGATGATTCATATTCATCACGTAACACATTACCTGACTCATTGTAAGTACCTAATAAAGGTTACCTGCTATTTTTTGTTAGCAAAGGGATTCAATTTATTACTTTACAAATGATTTTGTGTCTGTATCTATAAATAAGATTGTTTTGTAGAATTTTTGTGTTAACTTTGTTTTTTAAAAATTGGTTTTTAACCATCTTTAAGAACAAACCATTATTAAATACTCCCTTGCTTAGAAATTTAGCCATCTTTAGGTAAATTCCACAGTCTCCCCCTTTTGCCTCCCAATTTTGTACTCTTGAGATTTCAAGTCTGGATGGTTGGCATAACTAAATATGTAAGCATTATAAGTCATCAGCTGGTTCAGAAGATGGGGAATCTTGTGACTCAGCATTTCCCCCACTTTGCACTCCATTCCCCAGGCTCATCTTATTATCAGGAACCCCAGGGGACCTTATGACCATCAGAGATCATGAAATGTCTTCTCAGATATGAGCCAGGCATATCCTCCTAATTTAACCAGGACAAGGCCCAGGAAGGGATATATCCCTTGACCCAGGGAACGCTGTGGGCTCTGAGCATGGCAACGATTGGTAGTAACCTCAAACACTTGTGCCAGATGTCCCTGCAAGCCACAAGGAGGTTGGGCATCCTTCCTGCCCTGAGAGTACAGGAAGAACAAGAACCAAGAAGATTCTTCTGCAGAGCCCTTTTACACACATTCTGGCTGTGAGGGTAGAGATTGCTTCCTTTTCACCATTGCTGGGACTAAGTCACCTACAGTGTTATGGGTCCCACTGAAAGAAAACAGAACGATAGAAGTCCATTTAGGTGCCCTAGCAATAAGAAAGAAGAGCAGAGCAAACAGAACACCTACCCAGCACTGCTGGCAGAGATAGATGGTAACCTGATTAAAAATAGTAAAAGTACTTACACGAAGAATGTCTGTCTTGAACTTAAAACAATTTATTTCTGAGCTTAATAGTTCAGAGAGTTGAAGGAGAAAAAAAATCATTGAATGGTTGGGCAAATGGAAAGGCAAAGCATAAAGATGGATACTATGTGAGAAAATATAAACGAAGTGAAGAATATGTCTGATAGATACTGTATGTAAATAGTTCTATTCCATTGGGAGAGAGAAAAAAGAGAAAACAGATGAAGGAAGGACAAAAATTAAGTAATAGATCAAAATATCCCTGAACTGGAACAGTGGCAGATTTAGCAGACTAAAAGAGCAGGAGTGGTGAGAAAAGAGTGGGATAGACTGGTAAAACTCTTAATGTCCAAGATTAAAGGGAAACCTTATAAAAATCTATTTAATCCAGTCAAGATTCCTAAAAAAGTCACATTGTGCTTCTCTTTTATATTACAGGGGGATAGAGTGCAGTGTAGTAGTGTCTAGACTTCAGAGAGAAAAATACTACAATGTAGTATTACTATACTAAGTCAAGATAGCCTTCCTCTGTTGAGATGAAAGAAAAATAATTCAGGATATAAGTAATTCAAAGAGGAGGTCCTATGCCCCTGTCTGAGCAAAGTATATTTTAGAAAAGACCACAAACAGCAAGCAGGTAGGACAAATTAGGGAAAGATGAAGAAGGGAGTAAAATAGTGCTGAGAAACAGTATATATGGTATTTAGTAAAGATAGATTGCCTGGGAATAAATAATAATATATAAGTGTGAATGAAGGACTTTAGAAAATATATATGCTAACCAAATTTAGTAGCAGCTTGGACCTAAAGGCTCTAAAGTATCTGGGAAACAGCTGTGAGATAGAGCAGGAAGAAAGTTTTCTGAAGATCTCAGTTTATAGGGGATGTGAGGGCAGTGAGAGGGGAGGCAGGGAGACACATTAACAGTGAGATAAACAACTTTTGTAGGTAGGGGATATAATAGTCTTAAAAATTAATTGTAGGATTGTAAAGACATTTTGTAAGAGTGTAGCTGGTAACAGAATGGAGATCATTAAAAGAGTAGAAAAGCACAGCAGATCTTTCTGTTTCCCAAAGGAAATGAAGAATAGTGTCATTAACACGAGCACAGCAAAGACAAAGGGAAAAAAATGACCAAACAACACATCAAAATGAAGAAACAACACTTGAAAAATGAAGAAACAATACCCTAAAGCAAGTAGAAAGGAATAAAATAGAATTATCAGTCATTATATTAAATACAAATATACTGAATTTCTGTATTAAAGTGTAGGGACTTGTAGGAAGGGTTAAAAGAAGAGTATATGTTATTTATATGAAACACACTTAAAATGAAATAATGAAAGATTGTAATAGAGCGGTAGTAAAAAATATACTAGAAAGTCAGAGGGGGAAAAAAAAGGAAGATCAGCAATGTTAGCATCAGATAAGGTGAAATTAGAGTTAAGAAATGCAAACAGGATGAAATGTGTAATGAGATATTATAATGAGAAAAAGTACAATTTGTGAAACAGTTATGAAAATCAGGAGCTTAGGTACCAAAAACAAAATAGCCAAATTTATTATGGTTTTCTACAAATTGGCTTTAATTTCAACAAAATGGTTAATTTTATTATTATAATCAATTTTTGTTATAGTAAGAGACAAATATAAGCAATTAAAGAGTTATATTCAAAGCATACAAAATTTAAATGTATTTTCATCACAAATAGAAAAAAGTGAAAATATTAAAAACTCAAGAATTAATTTATATAACATCATTAAAGTTACTTTCCTTTGAAAGTATTTAAACTTATCTATTAAAATCAAAGGACAAAATGATATTTTTTAAAGGAAGTCAACATCTTAAAATCAGATTTTTAAATTTAATTGCATTCTATTAAATATTTTCATAAAAGAAAATTTCCCATTTTAGTGTGCTCTAGAACTCTAAGAATACCAGGGAAATGAATCTTGAGGCAAGAATTTATTGTATTCATAACAACTGAAAGGAAGGATTTGGGACATGTTAATTTGTTTCTCCCTTTCCTGGAGTATTAATCCCACTCAAATCCTCATTGAGCTTTAAAGCAGTATTCATCTCTGATATTAGCTGCAGAACAACCCATAAACTTCATGACATTCAGAAAGAGTCATCTTTATTTTTGAACACACTGGTTAGGAAATGTGCAAAAGTGTTTTCCCTAGGGATGTATCAGTGTAAGTTACAAGAATGGATGCTGATGTTGCACAGACCATCAGATCTCACACAAGGCACACATGTAGTCTCTCAAAAAAAGTTTGCTTATGTGAGTTCTTGTGATTTGAAGACTCTTCCGAAGCAATGCCCAGGCAGGGATCCTTTTTGCTTGCATCCAAGGTAGTTCTGATTATAAAATATCTCAAAATAATAAAGGGAAAGATCAATTTTCAGGTTAAAATCTATGAGATAGTAACAGGAAAGGAAAATGGAAAAAGTATAAAATCCTCTCAAAGGAAAAAGTATAACTGAAATGCTATCACTTAAAAATATCTGTCAGAAATTGGAAAAACTTCAAGACCTACTTGGGCAAATGGAAAGCAAAGCATGTGCAAGTTAAGCACAGTTGTCTGTGATAACAGTTTTCTGCTTCTTCTGGCATTTTGATCCTCAGTCTGTGCTTATCTTTTTGTATTAGATAATTCTGTTGATATTTTGATAAATCATCTAATTGCTTTTTGGATGCATAGCTTTTCATAGGAGGACATTATGAAGCAGTGTTCAGCCATTTATAAACTAGACCCAAAAACTATAGGGAAAAATGAGGATTCCCTAACATTGTAAGCAAAAATTTGTATTTATTCTAAATTACATTTTTCTTCTACTTGGAGTAGAAGATTTATGGCTTTTATCATATTCTTTTTTAAAAAAATTTAATTCCAGTATAATTAATATACAGTGCTGTATTAGTTTTAGGCATACAGTATAGTGATTCAACAATTCTATACATTACTCAGGGCTCCATCCTGATAAGTGTACTTAAAAAAAAAATTTATTTATTTGAGAGTGAAAAAGAGAGAGAATGAGCATGAGCCAGGGGAGGGCCAGAGGGAGAGAGAGAAGCAGGCTCACCACTGAGCAGGGGCCGCCCCCCCACATGTGGAACTCGATCCCAGCACCCTGAGATAATGACACTTAACCAACTGAGCCACACAGGCATCCCACTCATATGTGGAATTTAAAAAACAAAGGAAACAAAAGGAACAAAAAGAGAAAGAGGTAAAAAACTAAGAAACAAACTGTTAACTAAAGAAAACTGATGGTTACCAAAGGAGAGAGGGGTGGGGGAATGGGTGAAGGAGGTTAAGGGAAAAGGGCGCCTGGGTGGCTCAGTGGGTTAAGCCTCTGCCTTCAACCCAGGTCTTGATCACCAGTCCTGGGATCAAGCCCCACATTGGGCTCTCTGCTCAGCAGGAAGCCTGTTTCCCCCAGAGAGAGACTCTGCCTGCCTCTCTGCCTGCTTGTGATTTCTCTCTTTCTGACAAACAAATAAATAAAATCTTTAAAAATAAATAAAATAAAATAGGGCAGAAAACACGAAAAGACATTTCCCCAGTGAATACATACAGATGGCCAACAGACACATGAAAAGATGTCAACATCCTTATCTCCTTCTTGATCTTGGGGGAAGAGGTTCAGTTTTCCACCATTGAGTATAATGTTAGCTATGGGTTTTTCATATATGGCCTTCATTATGTTGAGCTATATTCCATCTTAACCTTCTTTGTGAAGGTTTTGTTAATCATGAGTGGATATTGTAGTTTGTCAAATGCTTTTTCTGCATCTGTTGAAATGCTCATATAATTTTTATCCTTTATGTTGTTGATACGATGTATCATACTGATTGATTTGTGACTATTGAAAAACTTGCATCCCAAGAATAAATCCCACTTGATCATGGTGAATGATTTTTTTTAACGCATTGTTGGATTTGGTTTGCACTTTAAATATTTCGTGCCATTCTCTCTGGCCTGCAGAGTTTCTGCTGTTAAATCAGTTGCTAGCCTTATGGGGTTTTCCTTGTGTGTAACGATTTTATTTTCTCTTGCTGTTTTAAAATTCTTTCTTTATTCGGTCACCTAGGGGGCCCAGTCGGTTAAGTGTTGGACTCTGGTCATGATCTCAGCATCATAAGATTGAGCCCTGTGTTGGACTGTATGCTCAGTGTGGAGTTTACTTGAGATTCTTTCTTCCTCTGCCCTTCCCCCTGCTTGAACGTTCTCTCCCTGAAATAAATAAATAAAATATTTTTAAAAATTCTCTGTTTATCACCTCTCCCCCCCATCTTAATTAGTGTATGTCTTTGTTTGGACTTTGTTGGGCTGATTTTACTTGGGGAGGTGGGACAGTTCTCTGTGTATTCTGGATGTGGATTTCTGTTTCCTTCTCTGCATTTGGGAAGCTTTTAGTTATTATTTCTTCAAATAAATTTTCTGTCCCCTTCCCTCTCCCTTTCCTTTCTGGGATCCTTATAATGTGAATATTATTATTCTTGATAGTATCACTGAGTTCCCTTATTCTATTTTCATTTTTTATTATTTTTTCCCTCTGTCATTTGGTTTGATTGTTTTCCATGATTCTATCTTCCAGGTCACCAATCTATTCTGCTTCTTCTAGTCTATTATTCATTCCCCCTAGTATATTTTTAGTTTCAGTTATTGAATTCTTTTTATCTTATGGCTCTTTTTAAATGTGTTCTCTTTTTTTGAAGGTCTCACTGAAGTCTTCTACTCTTTTCTCAAGTCTAGTGAATATCTTTATAATCATTACTTTATTATTATTTTTTTAATAATCATTACTTTAAATTCTCCATTAAGTATATTACTTGGGGTGCCAGGGTGGCTCAGTCAGTTAAGTCACAGCCTGTGGCTCAGGTCATGATCCCAGGGTCCTGGGATTGAGCCCCACATCGAGCTCCCTGCTCAGCTTCTCCCTCTGTCCCTCCCCTTGCTGGTGCTTTTTCTCTTTCAAATAAATAAAATCTTTAAAAAAAAAAAGCATATTATTTCTGTTTTGTTTAATTCTTGTGTTGTGATTTTATCCTGTTCTTTCATTTAGGACATTTCTTTGTCTTTTCATTTCGTCTAACTCTCTTTATTTCTATGTGTGGGAAATATATCAACATTTCCTGCTCTTGAAGAAGATGTTCTATAGTGCCCTGCAGTGCAGTGTCCCCTGTTCACCAGAACCTGGTGCTTCAGGGGTGTCTTCAGTATGTATTCCTTTCCCCTACTGTTGTAGCTGAGCCATGTTTGTCTTCAGTCTAGTCATCTGCAATGTCTCTCTTTGCCTGTTGTTGGAAAGTTTTCGTCCCTGTATTGTTAGTGGGCAAATATGGGACTGCCTTGGGCTTGAGTTTGGTCAAACCAGGTAATTACCAGAACTGTGGTTGTACCGATCTGCAGGGCACTCTTCTTATGTTGTCCCCTGGAAGGTTTTTGTTGGTGGTTGGACCCTATAGTCAAACCGGCTGTCTGCCCCCAGTCCACTTCTGGGAACAGCCAGACCAGTGTGTGTGGTTATAGTTTTCTCTCCCTGGGACACAAGCCACTTTTGACTGGTAGTGGTCCCCATTGGGTCTGCTTACACACTGCCAGTCTTGTGGTGTTACTTTGGATGGACACCAGCCAAGGGTGTGTATGCGAGGGGGCGAGTCCCCAGGAAAGCGATGCTAAGCAAGATTGATGCAAGTCCACCACAGTAGGTTACCTGCAGTCACCCTGGAAAACTGTGTGGCCAGGATGGAAGGGGCAGGTTGATAGAGTGCAGGGATGGAGTCACAAGCTAGCTGGAAAGCCTTTGGGCTGTAATGGTTTCTGCAGGTGTCAGTGTATCTAGGCTGGGGGACAGGAGAAGGAAATGGAATCCTCCAGTTCTTTTGTTCCTGGAGAAGTCCCCCATCATCTCTACCCCTCCTGCACATGCTCTGAGATTAGTAAACATATCTTCAATCTGTATGTCCCAGGCATTTTTCAAACTGCTGCATCTATGGTGTATCACAGCAGGACTGTTTGTTGTTCTGTCTCTTTAAAAGGATGGGGACTCCATTTCCTATCACCCTTTTGCTCTCCCAGAGCCTCACAGCTGATTTTCAAAGTTCCAGGTGTTTTGCTTTACTGATTATAAGAACTCTTGAAGTTAGGCTCCTCTGGTTTTCAAAGCCAGGTATTAGAGGGATTCTTCCTCTTTTTGCGGGTCCCCTGCACCTGTGATGCTTTGTGTGGGGTCTACTCCTCTCCCTCCCTTATCCCCATCATTTCCCTCCCTCCTGTGAATAGTCCTGCAGTTCAGTTCTGTGGGTCAGTTTTGGCTCCTGACTGCATCTTCACCCCCTCCTGCTCTCTTTAATGAGGACTTTGTCTATATTTGGCTGTGGAGAGTTTGTAGTTTTCAGGTTGTTCTTTGTGTTATTTACACTGATGTGGATGTTATCTTCGTGTATCCATGGGGATGAGGTGAACCTAGGGTCCTACACTGCCATTGTCCCCGAAAGTCTTTTATTATATTCTTAAAGAGATCCGTGAGGGGAAATGCTTCTGTGAGTCTCTGTGTGCATTTTATTGATATATCTTTTGATCCTAGCATTTGAAGAAAAACATCATTCCTAATGTCCAGTATAGTCATTTGACAACTTTCTCCAAAGATTTTCAGTATTACTTTTGTTTTTAAAGTAATTTGTAAATGTACCTGAAAAATTTTTTTATTAATTTTGATGAAATTTTAGAATTTCTATGGAGTCTCTTTCATAAAAATATTCCTTTATGCATAATATGCAATATGTATAATAATATTGCATATTATTCTATGTGTTATTTATTGTGACTTTAATAGACCTGAATATCTATTTAAAAGAGCTCTTTGAATTAAATATTTATGTAACTAAAGATAATTTAATGAATGTTCTAGATGATATTTTATAAAGCTTTGTAAAGATCTTTACATACAGTAGAGATTAGGTAAAAATATAGTTTTGGTCCTTTTCCCTCCATATGCCTTTAAAAAACTATTTGCCATTTAGTGTTCTCTGTGGTGTTTAAATTAGGCAGCTGCATGAAGTTATAAATTTAGCTTTTGCTTTGTGCTAATTTTTGGCATATTTTTTGAAATGGAACAATTTCTAAAAGCCTGCACTGCAGGCATTTAAGGTGAATTCTTTGGTCAATTTTATGGATAATATTCATGGTTTTAAAAAACATAGTATTCTCCCTTTAAAAAAATGCATTGCAGGGAACTTAATCTCTGAATATTTCTTCTCAGCTTCCATTTTCCTTATTTCTAATGATATTTATCTTCTCATCATTGACCTCTATCTCCTTAGTCATTTTTTTCGATGGTGTATTTTCATTTCATCTATTGTACTTGATTATTTCAGCAATGTTCAGTCCAGTAGGCTAGGATTCCTTTCTATCAAAAATTAGAGACTTCCTGGGATCTTTTCCTTTTAGTCTTGTGTTGCTGATTCTCAATCTTGGATAATTGTTGCTACTTCATGTCTGTTTCTCTGCTTGCTGCTTCCAAAATATTGCTGAAGAATGTCAGGCAGTGGGCCAATTGATTCGACCACCAATTCACTTAGTGCTAATTCATCTTGGCTCCGCTCTCCATCAGAAACACTTATACTCAACTTTAATTTCTCTCCCACTTTATTCTCTGCATCTCTAGCTCTATAATTTCCCATTTACCTCAAGCCTCTGACCTGAGTCTCTTCACTCAGGAGATGCACTTGTCTCATTCTCTGTTGATTTATCAAGGTTATCTAATATTTGCACTCTTCATGATTTTCCTTTCCATGTCAAATTTTCCCTGCATCATCATCCACTTTCTCAGTCTTGCCTCTTATATTTGATAAAAAATGTTATTTCATCCTACTTAAGGCTTCCTTCCCATTGGGGCATTTAGTGGATCTCTCTTCCATCTTCACTGTGTTGTCTTCCTTCACATGTTCAGTGTAGTAATATTTCAGAATTCTTCCTTGCTGTTAAATATTAGCAGAACATTTTGAGTAGTCCTAATGTATTGACATTCTATGGCATATTTCACATAATTATATAATTTTATTATTAAGATAATCTCATATGGCAAGTACTGTTATTAGTCCCATTTATAGATGAGCAAGATGAATCATAGAGAATCTAGATTAAGGTCAAAAGTGGGTTGCAAATCTAGACCCATATGACCCCAAAATAAATGTTCTTAAGCATCTAGTTCCTATATAAGAATGAAACATTTAAGAAACCAGAAGTAGATTTTTTTCTCTCCATTGAGTTGGATAAAGGAAGGAGAATGATAACACAGGAACTAGATGCTTAAGAATTTATTGCTCTCTTTCCTTTATCCAACTTACTGGAGAAAAAAGAATCTATTTTTGGTTTCTCAAATGTTTCATTCTTCGTTTCCTGCTTAATCACAGTGTGTCTCACACATACACATCTGCCCACTTCATTTTAAACCCTGTCCCTTGGGCACCTGGGTGGCTCAGTGGGTTAAAGCCGATGCCTTCAGCTCAGGTCATGATCTCAGAGTCCTGGGATCAAGCCCCACATCGGGCTTTTTGCTCAGCAGGGAGCCTGCTTCCTCCTCCTCTATCTGCCTGCCTCTCTGCCTACTTGTGATCTCTGTCTGTCAAATAAATAAATAAATCTTTAAAAAAAATAAAAAAATAAAACCTGTCCTACTGCAGACTTCTGTGTTGTTTGATGTTGTTGTCAGTGAGACAACTTTTTCTACTTCAAATTTCTTTTCTCATTCCCCTTCTGTGATATTGTGGTCTACTGACACCACTGCCATTATTTGTCTTTCCTTAGTATTTTTCTTTTTTTCTGCCCAGATAGTATTTCTTAAAGTTCTGTTACATAATCTCTTGTCCAAGTATTTCATCCTCTTCCAAGGTTTCAAATGTCATCTATAAGTCAGTGTGTACCTACTATAAACATCAACTTTGAAGTTTCTCTCAGTTGCCAGCTCTGAATTTCCAGGTGCCTTATGATCATCTCTAAGGGCAATCACAATATCCATAAACAAGTCATTATTTCCCTGAAACCTTCATTTACTCAGCTTGACTTCCCTTCATCAAAGGCATTACCACCCACTCACTTTGCTAAGCTGGTTTGGCTTCTATTTTCCTTTTGTCCTCTGTAATCAGATGGTCATGAAATTCTACTGATTCTGTATTAGAGAGGTTCAGCTTCCTTCATCTTTTTCTTTAGTTCATTCTTTCTCTTTCTTCCTTTTTTCTTTCCTAACAACTACCTAACTTCCTTCCTTCCTCCCTCCCTCCCTCCTTCTCTCCATCCCCCCCCTTTCCTTTCTCTCACTCTTTCTTTCTTTTATTCTACAGCCTGTCGCCCTGATTTCATTATCTGTGTGAATATTACCTGTAACAATAACCTTGATTGTTTGCCTTGAGTCATTCCCTCATTCAATTCAATCTTGCCTTGATAGTTTTGCATAAATAGCCATTTCCTCAAAGCCTAAATGTGTTGAGCCTTTATCATTTTTTAACCCATCCTCTATATCAGTTCACCTTCCTCTTTATCATAGTACTGTCAAATTCCCTTTGTAGCATAATCCTTCTGCCACTTGTTTATGTGGAGCAGACTCCATCCTCACTTGTAGGAGAGCACATAATTCAGGCCTGGCCAAGAGCAAAAGGCCTTAGCGGTTGATTTAGAGATAGAATACAGAGCCACTCAGACTCCAGAAGGAGCCTTATTCTCAATGGGGAATGGGCCTAAGGAGGTGAGAATTGGTTCTTGTGGCAGAGATGAAAAAATCTTAAATTTTACAGTGGTTTGTGGAGCTGAACTGTACTGTTCAACCTTAACTGATATAAAATCTTACTACTTAATTTCCTGGGGCAGGGGTGGGGGTGAGGTCTGGCAATTAGGGAAACATGTGTTCAAAGTCTCTATAGGGAAAGATAATTTAAAAATCTTGAGAATCACTAAGCTAGAGTGATTGAAAGAGTGGTAATCATCTCCTATGGGACTGGCATCTGAAGGAAATAAAGGTTTGATCTTCTGTAACCTTTTAATGCTGCAAAATAATAGGCTGTCTGAGACCAGAGCCAAAATGAGGAAGCAAACTCAGGGATGAATAAGAAAGGTTGGATCCTGATGGAACCCTTTTTCCCACTGAATCCAGTGATTTATGAAATGAGAACTAATGTTGGATTTTTTAGTTAAGTAGGCAAATTCCCATTTCTGCTTAAGCCATTTTGGGTTGTGTTTATTTATCTTGTTTAAAATCACTTTCCAAGGTAATAGTCCTTAAGAATATTCTGACTCTGCCCCATGTTTATATATACTAAGCTGCTACTCATTTTCTTTTTCAATTTTGCCATAAATTATACATTTATGTATCTTTTAAATTGTTATTTTTAATTCCACTGTAGTGAAAGAACAGTGTTTTATTAGTTTCAGTTGTACGATACAGTGATTCAGCACTTCCATACATCACCCATGCTCATCACAGCAAGTGCTCTCCTTAATCTCCACCACATACTTCACCCATCTCCCCCACCCAGTTCACCTCTGGTAACCATCAGATTGTTCTTTATAGTTAAGAGTCTGTTTCTTGGTTTGCCTCTCCCTCTCTCTCTTTTCTCTTTGCTCATTTGTTTTGTTTCTTAAATTCCACATTCAAGTGTAATCATAGTATTGTATTCCATTGGGGTGTGTGTGTGTGTGCATTTCTTCTTGATCTATCCATGAACACTTTCACTGTTATTTGGCTATTATGTAAATAATGCTGCTATGAGCATAGGGTTACATGTATCTCTTTGAATTAGTGTTTTTATATATTTGGGTAAATTCCAAGTAGTGCATTCACTGGATTAGACGGTAGTTGTATTTTTAGCTTTTGGAGTTACTTCTGTATCTCCACTTGTTTTCTAAACCACTTTGCATTCTCACCAACAGTGCAGAAGTATTCCTTACTGCACATGCTTGCCAACACTTGTTTCTTGCATTGTTGATTTTAGCCTTTCTGACAGGTGTGAGGTGATACTGCATTGCAGTTTTCGTTTGCATTTTCCTGATGATGAGTGATTTTGGGTGTCTTTTCTTGTGTCTGTTGACCATCTGTAGGTCCTTCAAGAAATATCTATTCATGTCTTCTGCTACTTTTATATATCTTTACATTAGCTTGAGTTTTTTTTTTTCCTTTAACTGTAATGTTGTTTGCTTTATGAACTCCTCTTTTTAAGACATCATTGAAAATAACACCAGCACCATAGTCCTCAGTTTTCCCCAAACCATAGGAATTTATTCATGAGTTAATTTTAGTATTTTTTGTATCGTATATTTTTAAATTGGTATGGCTTATTCTAGTGAGAATCTATGATTTTAGGGTTTTTATGAAGATTGTTTTATTAATCTTTTTTTATCTCCAGGTTCTAGTAGGGTGCTTTCAAAATAAGAACTACCTAAGAAAATTGATTTAATTGCATTTTTACTTGTAGATTACTGTGCATATTTAATTTTTCCTCAATGGTTCTGAAGAGAAGAGGGAGTTGATTATCAGAACAGTATGTGCACATGTCAAAGATGTAAAACCTAACCCAAAGGGAGGAGACCCAGAATCTCATAAATGATGAATTAACTGAGTCCCTACATACTTTGGCATTTTTGCCACATGGAGTCCGTGGAGTCTAAATGCATAGTGTGAGGACTTCCAGCACTGTGGTCCAAAATGGTGGTTGGTATTGGAGAAGGGATAATTGTAGGGCTCCAGTGCCCCAAATGATGTCTTATTGCATAATGCATAAATCAGGGCTAATTTATGTCAGAACTAGCATCCTTCATCAGTCTAAAGGCAAGTATGCCACTTGACAAAATTGTAGGTATGTGGCAGTGCTGCTGGGAATACTAATTTCATAGCTTGACAGGGATGATAATTGTAAAAATTGACATTTTATTGTAGAATCATCTGACTTTCTGAGGCTTTAAAAAATACCAGATTGCATCATTTTATGAACTAGCAAAGCACCAATATTGTCATCTTTTCCTCTCTTCTTTTACATCACATCTTCCACCAGGAATTTTTTCTAGTTTTATTGAAATTTAACTGACATATGACATTGTATAAGTTTAAGGTGAATGGCACAGTAATTTTTTTAGCACAGTAATTTTATATATGTATATATTGCAAAATGATTACCATAATAAAGTTAGCTAACATATCTGTCATCTCACAAAGTTATAATTTTCTGTGTGCAGTGAGAACTTTAAAAATCCACTCTTTTTCAACTAGAATTTATATTACAAGTTTTATATATGCCCAGTTGTATAAAATTCTATAGAGTTTACTTCTATATATTTAGAATTGTTTCTTGATTTTTTTTATCTGTTTTTCTCTGTCTTTGCCTAGGTTTGGCTTTAAAACAAAATTTAACTGCAAGAATAAGCAGATAAATATATTTGATACTACTTATAAAAGTAAGAAAGGGGAATGTACCCTACTGTAAATGAAAACACATTGTGAAGATACATTCATTATTAAAGTGATAGAATATTAGAAATAGTAAAACTTAAAGCAATCTAATATAGTTTTTAAACATTCTTTGTAAGAAGAAAAAAATCATGTTCACATAAAATCAAATTATTTTTATTTTTCACTATATATAATTTCACTTACAATGTATTAATGTTTTTAATATGGAAGTGAAAGTATTAATATTATGTAATCTTTTATACCTGGACATAGAAATCTAAAGATAAAATCATTTTTATTTTATATATTATATATTTATATATTTTATGAAATTTTGACTTCATAAAATATAATAACTCTTAAACATGAAAAGCTTCATATATAAAATTAAAAGTTGGAGCAATTGTATTTAAATACAATTAAAAAGAAACAAGACAAACTTCTTTCTATATAAATTATCCTATAAATCAATGAAAAGAAAATGTCATTTAAAAGTGGATGTACCACATTACACATTAATACAAAAATGGGAAGGAAGCCTATGAGTGGACTGTTGGACCTCAATAATACTAAAAGTGCTAAACATGGAAACAACATACTGATTTTCAGTTGCATAATTTATGAGCATTAAATCAAATATTCTGTATGGTGAGATGAGAAAGATAAATGACTCAAGTTTTATTTATTTTTATTTTTTTTAAGATTTTATTTATTTATTTGACAGACAGAGATCACAAGTAAGCAGAGAGGCAGGCAGAGAGAGAGAGAGAGAGGTGGAAGCAGGCTCCCTGTGGAGCAGAGAGCCTGATACGGGGCTCGATACCAGGACCCTGAGATCATGACCTGTGCCAAAAGCAGAGGCTTTAACCCACTGAGCCACCCAGGCGCCCCATGACTCAGTTTTAAATTCATTTTTATTTTCAAGTAAGCCATTTGACAATAAATATTAAAATATTTGAAGGTGTTTATTTTTATTTTATTTGGGTCAGTAATTCTTCTTCTAGGAATTTTCCATAAACAACTAATCAGTGGTACTGATTGTAGTAATATGCGTATACTAATTGTAGTAATATGTGTAACAGTGAAAACCTGGAAATCACAAAAATTTTCAAAGTTTAATAATGAATCAAACACATTATATTATACTACAAAATGCAAGCTTTCAAGATTTTACTTACATAGTGATGGTGTTAATTATATAATGTCATAAAAGTCATACATTTTGTACTAGGCTCTATGGTAAGAACTTCCATGTAATAACTCATTTCTCACAGCCATCCAGGAAATATAATTTTTCTGTTTTAAGTATAGTAGGATGAAGCTCAGAGAAGTTAAAGTACTTGCCTTTGTTCACACAGCAAGTAATTTGTGAAGACTAGATTTAATCCAGGAAATTAATTTTTTCTGGAGCCCACTTTTAACTTATGTGCTATAGTGTCACCAGAATGGTCAATGATCACAATCCAGTATTGTGAAAACAAATACGATACTATGCTTAAGATAGTGTAAACTCCGAATCAGCAGATGTGTTTATTGGTTGGGGTCTTAGCTCTGCTTGGATCAACCCCTGTCCCAGTGCAAAGAAACTCTGACCTCCAAGGGAGGAACTGCTTGTTCAGTCTAATAGGGCATAAGCACTCTTGAATTCATTGGGGACTAGCAGGTTTTCTGCCACTTATTTTGGGTCCTGTAATGTCTGCTCCTACTGGGGATATGAAATTCCACCCTGTTGGTCATTGGTACATTTTTCTCTGGGATATCAAAACTAGTTCAGAATGATAAGGTACAAAGGCAGACAGTAGGAAGAATAGAAAGATGAAGTATGGAAAGAGTGAATTTTGAAATGCTAGAGTAGTTGAGTTGATTATAGAGAAAGAGGGAATAAAACTCTTTCCACAGAGTGACTAACTTTTGCAACTTACAGAAAACAGGACATAATTCAGAAGTGAATTTGGTCAACATAATTGTCAACTATCACCACTGACTTTTGAATAATTTTAAAATATAAGTGAATTTTGGAACACTGAAAAAAAAATAAAATAAAAAAAAAAGAGAGAGAGAGAGAGAAAGAAAGCTAGCTAGGTGCATTTTAGTTTATTTTCATCCTGGCCATGACTTATCCAGAAGCTTGTCTTTTACATTTAAACTTTACTTAAATATTTCAACTCTTAAATAGAATATGTTTTTGACCTTATATTAATGCTCTTTTTATATATAGCCCAGACAAAAATAGTTCAATGTCCTTATTTTCACCTTTAAAAGTGAAAAACTGGGACAAGGTCGTGCCCTCTTAAATCCAAGAAGTGTTTTATTTATACTTGTTTCTCCCCTTCCTTTGAATGCTTTATTATAGGAAGGATTACCATATGAATAATTAAAGTTTTAAATGTAGAGGGCAGAGATAAGTAAATAGTTACAGGCAAAAACTCATTTTTATTTAAAGTAAAAGCAGCTACAGAGGAGAATTTCAAATGGTACTACTTTTTTAAGAAAGGACAAATACCTTCTTCCTTTCTACATTTTAGTGCACTTACTCAAAATGGTGAATAGCCTGGAGATTAACACAAGGACTGCTTTTCCTTTTTTGTTTCAGATCCATTAGTGGAATATCTTGGCAGCCTTAGAGCTGCACAGTGTGGTTTTCTGGGTTATTATTTCCTTTCTGGCAGTATTTTAATGCAAGTACAGAAAATGGAAAAATTATCTGTAGAGCCTCCCATTTTATTGCAGAAGCGACGCAGGGATTAATCAATTTGCAGTTAGAAAAAAATTTCCTAAATTATTAAGCAAACTTTTGAAATTTATTAATTTGCAATTCACAGAAGGATCTTGGCTATATTTGTTTTCTCTGTTGCTGAGAGAAAATTGGAACCTTACGTGAAAAATGGATTGGCCCCAAAGTTCATATTCTGCATGGAAATATTTTTGTAAGTCCTTGTTAAAATCTCCACGTTTTGATTCCCCAACATGCCCTTTTTTGCCACTACTTTGTTTTTTTCAGAGTAGTCTAAGTCTGGCATGAGATCCTCTGTTAATAAATTCTAATATTCAAAAACTCCAATCTCAGTGCTTTTTCTCCATGCTGCCTCTGTCAGGAAGCCTCACCCATCTCTCTGCCCCTCTGAAAGTGTCAGTGAGTGATCCATTGTCAGGGAACTTCTACCTTTTCCATCTCTAAGTTTCCTTTTTGGTTCCTTGGGAATCATTTAATAGAATTCAAGGTAATGATGCCACCTTTCTTTAAAAAAAAAAAAAAAAAAAAGGCAGCCAGTTGTAGTGTTCCTACAGTTTTTTGTTTTAAGAATGTGCTTGTCTTTAAATAATATGCTTAGTAAGGATGGTAAGCTATGGTATTAATACTTTGGAATTTATATAAATAAATTATGGAATTCACGTATAGGAATAACAAAAATTTTTTGAATTGTAAAATTCTATTCGGAGATGAGTAATAATGTGAAATAAAGACTAAAATTCAATTTGCAATAAATCCATTCTAAAATAATTATCTATTTTTCTTTTTTAAGGTCATATTTAAATTCCACTTAATCTATAATATTAGTTTCAGGTGTAGGACACTGACTCAACACTTCTTTTTTTTTTTTTTTAAAGATTTTATTTATTTATTTGACAGATAGAGATCACAAGTAGGCAGAGAGGCAGGCAGAGAAAGAGAGAGGAGGAAGCAGTCTCTATGCAGAGCAGAGAGCCCAATGCAGGGCTCGATCCCAGGACCCTGGGATCATGACCTGAGCCAAAGGTAGAGGCTTTAACCCACTGAGCCACCCAGCCATCCTGTGACTCAACACTTCTGTACTATACCCCCGTGCTCATCCCAGCAAGTGTAGTCCTTAATCCCCACCAGCTAGTTCACCCATCCCCTACCAACCTCCCCTCTGGTAACAATCAGTTTGTTCTCTATAGTTAACCATCTGTTTCCTGGTTTACCTCTTTTTTTTTTTTTTTTTTTTCTTAAGATCATTTGTTTTGTTTCTTAAATTCCATATGAGTGAAATCATATGGTGTTTGTCTTTCTCTGACTGCCTTATTTTGCTTAATGTAATACTCTCTAGTTCCACCCATGTTGTTGCAAATGGCAAGATTTTATTCTTTTTCTTTAAACATTTTTTTAAAAATTTATTTGACAGAGATCACAAGTAGGCAGAGAGGCAGGCAAAGAGAGGAGGAAGCAGATTCCCTGCTGAGTAGAGAGCCTGATGCAGGAATCATGTCTGGAGCCGAAGGCAGAGGCTTTAATCCATTGAACCACCCAGGCACCCCATCATTCCCTTTCTATGGTTGAGTAATATTCCAGTTTGTGTGTGTGTGTGTGTGTGTATGTGTGTGTATCACTTCTTTATCCATTCATCAGTTGATGGACATCTGGGCTGTTTCTATAATCTGGCTATTATAGATAATGCTGCTATAAACATTGGGGTGCATATATTCCTTCAAATTAATATTTTTGTAATTTTTGGGTACGTACCCAGTAGTACAATCACTGGATCATAGGGTAGTTCTATTTTTAACTTTTTGAGGAAACTCCATACTGTTTTCCATATCAGTTGTAGCACTTTTTCATTGCTACCAGCAGTGCAGGAGGGTTTTTCTTTCTCCACATCCTCCTCACCAACACCTGTTGTTCCTCATGTTGTTGATTTTAGCTCTTCTGACAGGTCTAAGTTGATATCCCATTGTCATTTTGATTTGTATTTCCCTGATGATGAGCATTGTTGAGCATCTTTTCATGTTTGTTGGCCATCTGTATGTCTTCTTTGGAAAATGTCTGTTCATGTCTTCTGACCATTTTTTAATTTGGTTCTTCATTCTTTCCATGTTGAGTTTTATAAATTCTTTATATGGTTTGGATACTAACTCTTCAACAGGTTCTTCCTTTGCAAATATCTTCTCCCATTAATAGGGAGTTTGATTATAGGGAGTGTTGATTATTTTCTTCACTGTGCAGAAGTTTTTTATTTTGATGAAGACCAAATAATTTAATTTTACTTCTGTTTCCCTTACCTCAGATGACATTTCTAATAAGAAGTTGCTATGGCTTATGTCAAAGAGGTTAATGGCTGTGTTCTCCTCTAGGATTTGTTATAGTTTCATGTCTCACATTTATGTCTTTAATCCAGTTTGAATTTACTTTTGTGTATGGTGTAAGAAAGAGGTAAAATAATAATAATTTTAGTACTCTTGCCATCTAAAAGTAGATTTTCTTTGTACTTTAAATAATTTGCAATCTTTTGGAAGTTTCAGTAATTTAAGATCACCAGAGCTCTTTAATTACTATTTCAGTGCTTTAAACCATGCTACTTAATGCTCTATTACCCTGACCTAAAAGTATGGGAAGCTTTTAAAATAATAGTATAGAATTTAATTATACATTGAAAAAAGTCTGATTCAACTAGTTAAAAAATTAAGGATAATTTTAATTTTATTTGGCTTTAAAGGACTTCATTTTTCTCTTATAATTTTCCCCTTAACAACATAATCTGTTTGATCCTATTAACCTTCCCTCCAAATAAGTAGCATTGTTTCTTTGCATATATGTCTTAAGTACTTGCCTTGAAGCTTGTCTAGTTTAAATTATCATAAGAAAACAACTTTATTTTTAAGCAGAGAGAATAAATTCTGGACATATCGATATTACAACCTTTAAACAAACAAATACCTTCTTACTTTTAAGTCAACATACACATACACACACTTATACCTTATTCCATAAGAAGCTAGTCTACCCCAGTGCATTTGTGTTATGGTTTCCCCCCAAATACCACATGTGTTACAGCTTTGTGGTTGGATAAATGGCATATCCACACAGATACAGACAATATACATATACATAATACTTGAGACTTTTCCAAATAATCACATCAATTCCCATGCCTTTCAACCATTGTGGTCTTGAAGGTTTCCAAAATCTTTATCTGTAGTCCAGTTGTGCTCCTAAATGTCAATTCTTTGATAGAAAACTCTTTATTCCCTACTTTATTAAGTTTAATGTCTTCATTGTAGCATTGAAGGCTTTTTGCATTTTGACCTCAGTCTGTCATTAACAGACATATCTTCACTCTTTTCTTTCTTCTGCCCATTTGAATTAAACTAGTCCCACCCAGAACAACTTTTCTTAGACAGTTCCTTTTTTTCTGTTCCACCCTTTTGGGATCAGTTCTCATGCTCAGAAGCCTTGGGTTTATCCCAAAGTTTAAGCTCTAGAAGAATAAAATGAGTTCATCTCCTTTATGACTATCAAAGTCCTTTCCATGGAGCCATCAATGAGATATCATCCTTACCTCCCTGGAGCTCTAATGCTCTATAAACACTTCAAAGAACCTTGTAGTCATTTCTGGAGATGTTTTTTCCCTTATCAAAGTGGAGATGCCTTGATGATGGCCAGTCCCTCTGAAATATAATATCTGTCATTTAGCTCACTAGCTTTATGTGTAAGTACACCTAGGCTATAATAACAAAGTCCATTCTTCCCTCACCCCTACAACCAGTTATTAGCAAATCCCATCTCTCTGTCTGAAATATCCCATTTGACTTACACTGCAGCTATATAAAAGAAACATACATGCAAAGGATTTCTTTCCAGTTAAGCTGCTGATCCCTCACCTTGCTGGAGTAAAAGCTTTTTGATCAGCCCCAGTAGCAGTGTCCTCCTTCTCCATCCATATAGATAGGCTGCTTCTTACTTGTTTCTGAGGGTGGTTACTTAATGGAACCATAGTTTCTTCTGCACTTTCTTAGAAATATTAATGAGCAGGCAAAAGAAAAGGTATGAAGATAGACCAAGCTTGGTAGGTTAAATAAGAGTATCAACTTAATATGATATTCTCCTGGAGGAACTTTTACAAACAGAATGTGCTCCATGTGCTACACCAGACAACAGGTGTGGAAGAAAAAGTGGACATTTTTTTAACCACAAGGAGAAAAGTTTACCCCACTTGATATCCATAGATAAGAGATTTAGAAGTGTCACTTACCAGAAAACTGAAAAGGACTTATCTGTGCCATCCTTCTCAAATTTGTATACATGAGAATTGCTTATGGTTTTTGAATGTAGCAACAAAGTACATTCTATGAAAGAAATAATTGATAAACTTTACTTCATTAAAATTGAAAAACTTCTGCTCTGCAAAAGAGTGTCAAGAGAATGAGAAGGGGCACCTGGGTGACTCAGTGGGTTAAAGCCTCTACCTTGGGCTTGGGTCATGATCCCAGGGTCCTGGGATCAAGCCCCTCATTGGGCTCTCTGCTCAGCAGGGAGCCTGCTTCCTCCTCTCTCTCTGCCTGCCTCTCTGCCTACTTGTGATCTCTGTCAAATACATAAATAAAAATCTTAAAAAAAAAAAAGAATAAGAAGACAAGGCACAGACTGGGAGACTATATTTGCAAAAGACATATCTGAACAAGGACTGTTACCCAAAACTTATAAAGAACTCTTATAACTCAACAATAAAAACACAAATAATCCAATTAAAAGTGGACCAAAGACCTTAACAGACACCTTACCAAAGAAGATACATAGATGACAGATAAGCAGATGAAAAGAAGCTCCATGTAATATGTCACCAGGGAAGTGCAAATTATTATTATTTTTTAATAGTCAATCACCCAACTTAAAAAAAAATTATTTTACTTTTTTTCCAGTGTTCCAAAATTCATTGTTTATGCACCACTCCCAGTGCTCCATGCAATACATGCCTTCCATAATACCCACAACCAGTATCACCCAACCCCCTACCCCCCCTCCAAAACAAATTAAAACAATAATGAGATATTACGATACACTTATTAGGATAGACAGAATCCTGAACACTAACATCAAAAGTTAACAAGGTTGTGGAATAAGAAGGACACTGATTCACCATTGGTGGAAATACAAAATGGTATAGTCACTTTGTGAGACACTTGGGCAGCATCTTATAGAACTACATATTTTCCTATTATTTGATTCAGCAGCTGTGCTCCTCAGTATCTACCCAAAGGATCTGAACACACATTTCCACACAACAGTTTGCACAAGGATGTTTATAGCAGATTTATTCACAATTGCCAAACCTTGGAAGTAACCAAAATATGCTTTAGTAAGTAAATGGGTAAAAAAATAAGCTGTGGTACATGCAGACAATGGAATTATACAACACTAAAAAGAAATGAGCTATTAAGCCATGAAAAGACATGGAGAAACCTTTAACACATATTAATAAGTGAACAAACCAGGTCTCAAAAGGCTACATAATCTATGATTCCTACTATATGACAAAACTACATGACAGTCTGGGTAAAGATAAGACTTAAAAAGATCAGAGGGATGAATAGGCCTAACACATAGGACTTTTAGGTCAGTGAAAAAAAATCTGTATGATATTATAATATTAGATGTTCATCGTCATGCATTTGTCTAACCCCTAGGATGTACAACACCAGGAGTGAACCCTAAGGTAAACTGTGGACTTGAGTAATTATGGTGTGTCAGTGTAGGTTCATGGGTTGTAGAACACACCACTTGGTGGAGAATGTTGATAATGAGGGAGGCCGTGATTGTGTGGGTGCAGACGGTGTGTGGGAAATCTCTGTACCTTCTGCTCAGTTTTGCTGTGAATCTAAAATTGCTTTTAAAACATTTTTTAAATGTCCTTAATGAAGTAGCTCAGGGTAATTTATGCACACCTCCATTTTTCCATCCTCATCCTCATCATTAAGTAAGAATAACTTGAATTCAGAAGGAAATAGGAATGGATAGTGGGGAACTCTGACTATCATAATTTCCTTTCCTTTTTTTTTTTTTTTTTTTTTTTTGCTCATAACAAGCTTTTAATAAAATAAAAAGTTCAAGTGCTTCCAAACCCCCAACATACCCCATTCAGGTGTGGGGGAGGTGAGGGACTTTTCCACACCCTCCTTGCCCTACTTTTGCAAGGAAACAGCTGTAGACTTAAAAAAAAAAAATATTGGGGGGAGAGGGGAGGGATTTTCTGTCACCTAGGAAAAGAAGTAGCCAACAGCTAAAAATCTTTATTTTAATCATAAAAAATTATTTATTTCAATCTTTGTGACGGGAATGTATTGTGAAGCCTTTTTGAAATTAGATGTGTCCATGTGACTTGTTTTGGCCAGTGATGTATAAGTGGGTGTCAGGATCACTTCGGGGTCTGAGTTTTTAAGAGCTAGTGTGTCTGTTCACTCTCATCTCTTTCCTGTGCTCTGACAACTGGGGACAATGCACAAAATGGAGGTTTCCTCACCCTGAGGTTCTACATAATGATGACATGAAGAAAAGCCCAGTGCTGACTGGAATTTGAATATGTCATATGAGCAAGAGATCAACTGCTGTTGTTTTAAGCCACTAAGATTTTGATATTTTTTGTTACTACATTATACCCTCATATCGTTGGTAAACCGAGAAATGTTGGGTACTATATTCGTGCAATAACAAATGAATTTAAAGAAAAAAGAAAAAAAAAATCTCTAGAACCTATGAGAAATTATCTGAAACAAACAAACAAAAAGAGTAACATAGCATCTGGGAATAGATAAAGAATAACACAGTTTGGGAAAAAAAAAGAATTATATATACATTTAGAAAGCTTCTTCACTGTGTTTTCAATAAACTCTAATAAACCATAATTCATGAATAAAGAAATTATAAAGAATAAAGTGATAAAAAGTGATTAAAAAAACCTGCATAAGATGAAAGTTGAGATTAAAATAAGAGCTGGATGAGATAAGGAAAATACTTGGAAATTAAAATGCAAAAGTGAAACAGAAGTCATTATTGAATATAGTAACAAAATTAACACTGTAGAAAAAGAAAAAGAGTACTATACTAAGTACTCAATGCTCTCATTATAAAAAGAAATAAGTAAATGAGCTAATGATTTTACTAAAACAGAGAGGACTTAAGTTGGATGGATGTCTACTGAAGAAGATATTAATTGAAATACAGGGAAACAGTAGTAATGATAAAATACCCAACTGCTTAAAAATCAAAAATACTTTTTACATGCTTACCCATGTAAAGAGAGAGAAAAGGAGATATTCAAAATAGCAATAAGAAAAATATTTTAGCCATAAATATGAAGAATTTATGAGAAGAGAATATTAGGTATAGTTGGAAATCTCATTATGGTAATCATTATTCAAGGAAAAATAAATGATCCAAATTGATTCTAGAAGAAATGGTAAGTGTGATTATATCACTAACTATGAAAGATACTAAAAATTTATCAAAGAATTATCTCCAGGAGGGTCCTAACCTCAGATGGATTTAAAGGTTATTTATTTCAAAATTTCTGGCACATAAAGAGAAATGTCTCCAATGCATTTTACAATGTCCACATAGCATTGAAATTAATAGCAGAAAACAAGAAAGATGCACATCAATGTCAGCTAAAATATATGTATTCAAGAAACTTAAATAAAATGCATATAATTTGAATTCAACAGTATATAAATCACGAACAAAAAGGAATTTGACTTTTTAAATATTATATCTTAAATCACAAAGTATAATGTTGTTTGTAACATTCAAAACACATTTCTGATGAAAAGTCATACTTAATAGGAAGATTTATTGAGAGGGACTTTAATTTGAGAAGAAGACAAGAAAAGCCTCCTCGGCATTTTTATTGAAGATCTATGTCACAAGAAAATAGAAATAGGTGTCAAAAAAAAACTGGAAAAGAGGAAACCAAATTATTAATTGAGGTTTTATGATTTTTTTCCAATAACTTATATACAACATAAAAAATTAATGGTTTGACTTTAATAATAGAAATATAATTTAATAGGTAAATTGTAAACTGTCCTGAGACAGAAAATCTAGAAATACTGCATAGACTAAGCTTTAAAAAATCACTTTAAATGCATAGATTAGCTGAAAAACGAAAGAAAATCCTCTTAAGTAGAAAAGGAATGAGTCAAGATAAGTGAAAGCCCTGGAGAGCTAACAGCTGTTCTGGTCATACAAGGTGATCCCTGGCAGTTAGAACTTTTGCTTTTCATCACTTATATATGTAAAGGAGGGAACTGGTCTGGGGACAAAGCCCAGAACATGTGCAAGTTGAAAACTCCCATTGATAGTTCATTAAACTAGTCTACTGACAGACTGCGCTGGTAGCTGCAAAGAAAGCTGGGGAAAGTAATCTTCACCCTCAGCAACAAGATGTACCGCCAACAAACTTACTACTACTTAGAAGAGAATGGATATTGGGGCAGGGGGCACATACAGGAAACTATCAAAGAATTGGTATGCATTAATCATTTTCTCATATCAGAGTATAATTAAGTTTAGCAATGTTAACAAAAACGATGAACTGTCACCTTTCAAATTTGGGAATTCTAAAACTAAGAAGAAAATTTGCTGTCAGAGCTACTATTGGACATTTTACTCATTTCCTTACTTAAAGAAATAAGATAAAAATATATACTGTTCCATTTAAAATAAAAACAAAAGTAACAGGTAACTAAGAGATTTAATTTAATTTAAAAACTCGAGCTTATGGGGTGGGACACCTACGTGGCTCAGTCATTAAGTGTCTGCCTTTGGCTCAGGTTATTGATCTTGGGGTTCTGGAATATAGCCCCCTGTCGGGCTCCCTGTTCAGTGGGGAGCCTGCTTCTCCCTGTCCCTCTCAGGCTTTTCTCTCCCCTCTTGTGCTCTTGCTCACTCTCTCTCAAATGAATAAAATCTTGAAAAAGAAAAAAAAATGCAAGACATTTTTGGAAAAAAAATAGACATTTTGGAAAGATATTAGAAAATAAATAAGTAGTGAGCCATGTATAAGAATACAGGGTCTAAAATTTTAACGATCTTATCTCCAAATTAATGTATGAATTTATCATATGCCAATTAAAAACCCAACAAACATGGCTGTCTGAATTGAAAATTTTGTTCTGAATATATATACAGAAATATAGCATCACTATATATATATATATATATGTAATTTACAGTTGATTGGTAGAAATACAAATTAAAATCATAGCAAAAAGTCAGCTTACAGAAATCAGAATCAAAAATCTTGAAACTGTGTAATGTTAAGTGTTGGTAAGGACATGGAACAACAGAGTCTCTCGCAGAGAGCTGGTGTTAGAATTGGTATAGCAGTTTTGGGGATAAATTTGTCAAAAGATAGTAAAATTGAATATCTACATTTGTATACTCTGGAAGTGTGAATCCAATTGCGCAGTTGAGAAAAACTCTGTTAAGTGCATAAGGAGACACGAGTAAAAAGTTCATAACAGTGTTGTTTGCCATGTGTAAACCTGGAAGCAACATAAGTGTAGTGAATAGGAGAATGAGTAAATAATAAAGTGTAAACTCTCCACAAATAATGTTAGATACAGTAGCAAAACCAAATGAAGACAGACATACATCAGCACAGAAAACAATCTCAAAAACCCAATGAAGAGCAAAGAAAAGCAAATTGTAGAGAAAACATGCTGTATAATATCCATTATATAAGTTTTGAAATATGTGGAACAGTGGTGTATATTGCAAAATAATATGTATTTGTATATAATGCCAAGTTCATATACAGTAACTTGAAATAATAAGCCCTAATTCGTAACAATGGTATCCTCCAAGAGCAAGAATGAAAAATGAGATTGGATAGAGGATTTAGTTATTTTTTCTGTGTTTCTCTTCTTAAGTTTGTTGTTAATGGAAAGACTTTTCTTTTTTGTATGTCTGAAGTTGTTTACTACAGAAAAAGTTCTTATTTTAATTGGTATTCTTATAGAATGTTTTACTTTTGCTGTTTTCCAAATTAGCGTTTTTTCTTGTTACTCATATATATTCCTCTGTTCTCTGTATGAAGCAGCATAATCCTTTTTGTTTTTTTGATAACTTTTTTTTTTTTTAAGATTTATTTATTTATTTGACAGAGATCACAAGTAGGCAGAAAGGCAGGCAGAGAGAGAGGGGGAAGCAGGCTCCCCGCTGAGCAGAGTCCAGCTTGGCTAGATCCCAGGACCCTGAGATCATGACCTGAGCTGAAGGCAGAGGCTTTAACCCACTGAGCCACCCAGGTGCCCCAGGCATAATCCTTTTAAAGTACTTAAGTAGGAAATACTCTGAGCATTTGAGTTACTCAGGGCCTACATTAAAGTAGTGACCTAAAGAGGTATTTTGAGAGTGGACTTCTTTAATTTTGCCTTTTTTCTTTCTTTTTTTTTGATCAGCTACTAGAGCTATATTCTGAACTGTAATCGTCATATAAATAATAATCTTAAAAGAACTGATAGTAATTTCCACCACAAACTTGTATAGATGTTAGTCATTTTATTGGTTATTAAAGTCACCATCGGTCTCTTTAATTTCCACAGACCCAGTGAACCCTAAAAGCAATTTGAGAAGAGCTGCTAGTTCATTATTGATAGAAGCATATTCTCCTCCTGACACAAGCTCATAAAATTTGAATTACGGTAGAAACTGCTCTATAATATGTTTTAATCATAAAAGGGCCTTGGCTCTGACAGTGCCCCTCTGCCAAACCATGTTTTCCTAAAATTAAGTAGAATCAAAAGAATGTTGCAATTCTTTTTTTTAGAACTAATTGTCTAACACAATATGTTATAATTGCATGGGTTTTGTGGGAAAATAAAATGAAAGATCCTGTCTATTCCCACATACGCTCAGGAAACTTTTAAATAAAGTTGAGCAATTTATTTACTGTTTCTCAAAGACGTTTAGTGTTTTGATGCAATGAAAACTGAATCCTGGAAATGGAAATCTGATCATTCAGGATCTTTTGTTTTATATTTATTTTAGAGTTTTAGCCCTGCCTATTAACATTATTTACAGAATTGAGCTTGAGATGCACTGATGTAGCATTCTACAAGAAAAGAGGGCTATGGGTGGTCACAAAATGCTGCTTTTTCATCCCTCTCCACTTTCCTTTTGTAAGCCTCTGTCAACTTTGCATCTCCACTAAATGGTCCACTGTACCATGACCTTTAAGTCACCAAATGTGATGACCTTTCCTATGTTTTTGTTCTCTTTGACTACTGTATGTCTTTTGAAATTCTTAACAACCTTTTAAGAAGTTCTACCTTTAATAGCTTCCATTTCCTTTCAGTTTAAATTATTTGACTTAATTTTTTAAAACATAGAGAAGTATCTGCCTGTTTTAAGAAATCAAATGATAAAGACACATGTGAGAAAAAGCTCAGAAACTCCCTTTTCAATCCTATTTTGTACCCTCTACTCATCCCAAAAGTTATCTGTGTTAATATGTGCTCTATGACAAAGCTTTGTCACCACTCATCTGAAAGCTATGGGAACATATTTGTAGATGTGCAGGTTATTTTTTGGTTTCACTGTTTCTAAATATTGGATTAAAATACACATTGTATGTTAAACATGCTTTTGAAATATAACCTTGTATTGTGTCCTTCTAGATCATGGCCATTCATTTCAATACTTAGATTTTTATAAATTTCATATGTATTTAGCGATACTTTTATAAATTTTTTTCTATATTAGGTAAGAATGTGCTCAATGATATATTTTTCCACATGTGTTTACTAGTTATTCTGTGTTAGAGAGTGCTATGAAAAGGAGACAGGAATGAGTCTACCCAGAGTTACACTGTTCTTGACACTTCCAATTCATCACTCAGTATTGCACAGATAAAGAGGATTTCTGCCTTTTGCAGAGCTCTGTTCTGGCCCTGGCCCTTGTGAGGTAAGAAGTCTGTGGACCAAGGAGCTTGTTCTTTTATAGTCCACATCTGTCACTTTAGCCTTTGCTCCAAGTAGGCAGAATCATGGATTCCTCCAGAGTCTGTGTGAACCTCTACCCTGAGCCATTTCCCAGAGCAGACTGTGCCAGAGAATTATGGGATCTCACGGAGCAGAGAACTAGGAACCGGTCGATCTTACTGTGCTGCCACATTCTAGTGTGAAGACCTGAGAGTTCTCAACTTGAGCCTGGTCTTTCAGGTCCTTAGGAAATTGCATTTGCCAAGATAGGGGAATGCCATAATCCTAATAGCTTACTAATTTGATACATAACAGAAATACAATTAGTGACATACATAATTAGAAGGTAAGAGGCTCCAATTAATACTAGTGCTTTAGGACCTGCAAATGTGAGGAGGGGCCTGTCCATGCTTTCAGTGTATATGGTTACTTTGGAGACTCTCACTGAACTATGCACTCTGGTATTTACATTCTTGTGTCATCTCCTTGCCTTAAATCTGGGCTCTCTCGCTTTGGCTAGCTTTCACCAATACAATATAGCAGAAGTGGCCCTCAGGAGAAACCATACACCATGCCTGAGACCACTGTCTTGGGAGGGAGCTCGAGCTATCCTTGTGGAGAATCACATGGAGGATTTTTTGGTATCCATGCAGGTGCACATCCTTTGAGAAGGAACCTTCTAGTCATCATGGAGTTCAGTTAACCGAGAACTGCCAGATGATGCTCCTTCACACTCCACCTTCATGTTCAAGGTGGAGCCAGGCTTTATCAGTCAGCTCCCAGCCCATGACTGGGCAGAGTGGGAATACCAGGGTCTGGCCACTACTCAACAGGACTGTGCTGGGGAGCCCCATGGTAAATTGACTGACACCTTGTCCTCTGTACCAAAGTCCAAGGCTCTCCTTGCCAGATTGTTTCCTGCCTTCTTACATTTTATAGGTTCCAAATTTGTATCATGACTGAAGGCATTCGCTGCCCAGTTAGGCCTCTTTTAACTTTTATAGGCATTGCCTCACTTATCCCCCTAGATAACTGCTGGCAATCCCAACTTGATCTCAGTATCTTCTTCCTGGAGGACCCAACTGACACAGCCATTGAGGCACGAGGCAGCAGCAAGAACCTAGGACTCAAGCAGGTGATGCTAGTGGAGTCACTTCCACTGTCTGCCCCAAGTGCTGCCCAAATTGCAGAATCCTAAACAAATAGGAAACACCATAGTTTGAGACTCCTTTCAGTTTTAGGAGTGGTTTGTAGCAGTAGATAATGAAACAGAAATTACCTGAAGCTAGTGATCTCATAGCAAAAATCCTAACACATACAGCATTGGCTTGCTTTGTAACCTTTAAATGTTTAGATATTTAAATATATGGTATGTGGACCTCCATTTGTACTCTTACTCCAGGACTGCTCATGCTACAGCTGGGCCTGACGTTGGCTACCTTGAAACTTTGCTATCTCTTTTCTTCTCCTCTGCCTTGAATATTCTTATGAATATTCTTTTTCCATCTTCTAAATGTCAGTCTCCTTCAAAGATTAGTCTTTTTTTTTTTTTTAAGATTTTATTTATTTATTTATTTGACAGAGAGAGAGAGATCACAAGTAGGCAGAGAGGCAGGCAGAGAGACAAGGAAGCAGGCTCCCTGCTGAGCAGAGAGCCCAATGCGGAACTCCATCCCAGGACCCTGAGATCATGACCCAAGCCGAAGGCAGCAGCTTAACCCACTGAGCCACCCAGGCGCCCCCAAAGATTAGTCTTTTTGCCACTTAATCAAAAACCCATTTGGGAGGGACCACAAACCAGGGGTGGTATTTTCTCTGATCACACCTTCTAAAGATACGGCTTTTAGTGGTTGCTGAGAAAGTGGTGGAAATTGTTAGATGAAAAATTGTTAAATAAGGGCCTGAGTCATCTGAGGTCAGATTGTGTGATGCATAGACAAAGTAATTAGGAAAAAAAAAAGAAAGTGGCACATTGTCTTGTATGTTCATCTTTTTCTACCCACCTAAGGTTCAGGTCCATTCCCTTCACCTAGTTCAAAGTGGGTCATCCCACTCATGACGGAAACTTCTTTCATGAAGGTTGAAGTGCTCTCTTTGAGTGTTCTTTTTGCGCCAGATCACAGTCTTTGAACACATGTAAGTTAAAGTCATCAGTTTCTCTTCCTAGTATGTGTAGGATGTGTAGCTTACTTTATGTCCCATGTATTTATCTCAAAATTCAAACTTTTTTCCTAGAAGATCACCTAGATTTTGGGCTAACATTACACACAAATACATTGGGGATATTTTTAGTAATACTCTGATATAATTTATCTAGCCCTTTAAAGACTGCCAGGTTTAGTTTAGGAAATTTTTTTTAAATTTTTTATTTTTTATAAACATATATTTTTATCCCCAGGGGTAGTTTAGGAATTTTTATAGTTTATTATTCAAGTGTAGAGAAAGAATTAGTTGTTACCTATGATATGTAATTCCAAACACATGTTACAGTTAATACCACCATGAAGACTTTTCCATTAATAGGAACACTGGAGATTTCCTACTAATAATAGAAATTAATGGGCCATAAGCAAACATTTTGAAACCAATTATTGTTCTATAGTGAAAGGTGTATGTGAGTGTGCATATAAATAGATAGACAAAGATAGATGGTTATTCCTCTAGTCCTATAATTGAAACCAGGTATATAATTTTCCCACTCCTTTGGATTAATTTGCTGAATGCTTTTTGTAAGCCAAAAGATATCTAATGGTGGCAAAGATTAAAGATTTACTGCTTAGTAACTTTGTAATAAGAACCGAAAGCATTAAATTCCTACTCATTCTTGATGTCTTATTTATTTTGCATTCTTACAACGATCTAGAATCTTGCATCTGTTTTTTTTTTCAATTGAGAAAGTAGAGTCTAAGAGATGTTAAGTAACTCATCCATCAACACAAAGTTGGTGACTTTTAACAACAGTATCTGCATCCTGCTCTGACCCTGAATTTCATGCTGTCTTTTATTTTATTTATTTTAGCCTTGAAGTCTTAAATTAAATCAGTGTATCCATTAGCTAGTCAGTTGAGATCAGGAGGAAATAGAAATAATTGAAAGTGAGAAATGAAATATAATATATACACACATATATACTTTTCCACATGTATGTTTTTGTATATATGCTTTTATATACATTATTAGGGAATATATATACATATTTCCTAATAATAGAATAAGGAGTAGATTCAGATTTTCCTCTCAGGAGAGATCCTTTTAAAAAATAGGATAAAAACATTACTTAATACTGGCAGCTCATGAAGGAGAGAAATTGTATGAAGGGACACTAATCAGAGTGTAATGTTGTGGGGAAGCTAAAATTATCTGGCTCCTTTTAGAGCTTACCATGATTTTGTTTCTCAAACCTACTCAGTACAAGTACATAATGCAGCATCAAGGTTATCTTTAGAATGACCTCAAGGAATCTTGAATGTGTGTATCCAGCATTTCTCTACCAAATACCCAAGAGAATATAAAAATTAGGGGGAAAAGTATCAGTAAGTATTATAGTCTAGGGAAGAATAGAAATACCAATGTCTGGAGAAACAAAATTATTAACCCCAAATTTAACATAGATGAACAAATATGTCAGGATTTTACAGGTGAGCTCTTAGACCAGGGGTGTGTGTGTGTGTGTGTGTGTATTTAAAAGATTTTATTTATTCATTTGAGACAGAGAGAGAAAGCATGAGCAGGGGGAAATGCAGAGAGAGAGGGAGAAGCAGACTCCAAGCTAAGCTAGGATCCCCACTCGGGACCTGATCCCAGAACCCTGAGATCACGACCTGAGCTGAAGGCAGACACTTAACCATTAGAGCCACCCATCTAAGTGCCCTAGGCCAGGGTTTTTAAGTTTTAGCATTCATTAGAATCACTGGGATGAGATTACTGATTCAGTACTCTGGGAGTGGGACCCTTGAATTTTTATTTGCAGAAAGGTGCCAGGTGATGATTCTGATGCTGAAGTTGATTCTTCTGGTCTGGGGACCACACTTTGGGAATTACATCTAACATGAGGAAATGAGGCTGTGAAACTTCAGAGGAAAATCTCCAGATGGAATTCATTTGGAAAAAAAGAGGTGTGACCTCAAATATATGAATATTACTATGGAACTAATTTCTAGTTTCCCTTGTGTTAAACTAGGTATAACCATAGATGCTGCCATAATTAGCTTATAAGGATAATTATTGAGAGGATATTATTGACCAAGGAGAGAGACATTGTACTGGCTCAACAAAAAGGAAAAACTTTCTGTATTCCCTTCCTGAAAAAACAACAACAATAACTTTCAAAAGGATATTGTAACTCAACAAATGATGAAATTAGGAAATTGTCAAGGTGATCAAAACTATATTAGATGCTACAGAATTAGGTAATTAGAAACTGTTAATCATTTGGGTTGGTTCTAACACATATACCATAGACTAGGTTGCTTAATAAAAACTTATTTGTCACCATTCTGGAGGCTGGGAAGTCCAAGATCAAGACACTGTCAGATTTGATGTCTGGTGAAGCCTACCTCCTGGTTCATAGATGGACGTCTTCTTTCTGAAGGGATATAGGGGCTTTCTGAGTTTCTTAATATGAGCACACTAATCCCATTTAGGAAGTCTCTGTCCTTAAGACCTAATTACCTCCTCCAAATTCTACTTCCTAATACCATCACATTGGGGGTTGGGATTTCAGCATGTGAATTTTGGATGGACACACAGTCCATAAAACAACATTAAGAATTCATTCAGCTCTCAAGAAAAAAGGTGGAGATGAAAATTAAGGGGATAAACTTCTCTTTTCTCAGGGAAATAAATAATAGAGCACAAAGTATGATTCTCTTGTATGAAGATTAATTTTCAATTGATTTTATGAATCCAATGTGATTATAATACCAAATCTGAGAAAGATAATGGAGGAAAAGGAAATTCTTGACTAATTTCTTAGATGAAAATTTAAATTGTAAATAAAATATTAAAATTGAGTTTTTTTTTTTTATGTTTCAGTATTCTTTTTTTTTTTAAATTTTTTATTTTTTATAAACATATATTTTTATCCCCAGGGGTACAGGTCTGTGAATCACCAGGTTTACACACTTCACAGCACTCACCAAATCACATACCCTCCCCAATGTCCATAATCCCACCCCCTTCTCCCAAACCCCCTCCCCCCGGCAACCCTCAGTTTGTTTTGTGAGATTAAGAGTCACTTATGGTTTGTCTCCCTCCCAATCCCATCTTGTTTCATTTATTCTTCTTCTACCCACTTAATCCTCCATGTTGCATCACCACTTCCTCATATCAGGGAGATCATGTGATAGTTGTCTTTCTCTGCTTGACTTATTTCGCTAAGCATGATACGCTCTAGTTCCATCCATGTTGTTGCAAATGGCAAGATTTCATTTCTTTTGATGGCTGCATAGTATTCCATTGTGTATATATACCACATCTTCTTGATCCATTCATCTGTTGATGGACATCTAGGTTCTTTCCATAGTTTGGCTATTGTGGACATTGCTGCTATAAACATTCGGGTGCACGTGCCCCTTTGGATCACTACGTTTGTATCTTTAGGGTAAATACCCAATAGTGCAATTGCTGGGTCATAGGGCAGTTCTATTTTCAACATTTTGAGGAACCTCCATGCTCTTTTCCAGAGTGGCTGCACCAGCTTGCATTCCCACCAACAGTGTAGGAGGGTTCCCCTTTCTCCGCATCCTCGCCAGCATCTGTCATTTCCTGACTTGTTGATTTTAGCCATTCTGACTGGTGTGAGGTGATATCTCATTGTGGTTTTGATTTGTATTTCCCTGATGCCGAGTGATATGGAGCACTTTTTCATGTGTCTGTTGGCCATCTGGATGTCTTCTTTGCAGAAATGTCTGTTCATGTCTTCTGCCCATTTCTTGATTGGATTATTTGTTCTTTGGGTGTTGAGTTTGCTAAGTTCTTTATAGATTCTGGACACTAGTCCTTTATCTGATATGTCGTTTGCAAATATCTTCTCCCATTCTGTCAGTTGTCTTTTGATTTTGTTAACTGTTTCCTTTGCTGTGCAAAAGCTTTTGATCTTGATGAAATCCCAGTAGTTCATTTTTTCCCTTGCTTCCCTTGCCTTTTGCATTGTTCCTAGGAAGATGTTGCTGCGGCAGAGGTCGAAGAGGTTGCTGCCCGTGTTCTCCTCAAGGATTTTGATGGATTCCTTTCGTACATTGAGGTCCTTCATCCATTTTGAGTCTATTTTTGTGTGTGGTGTAAGGAAATGGTCCAATTTCATTTTTCTGCATGTGGCTGTCCAATTTTCCCAGCACCATTTATTGAAAAGGCTGTCTTTTTTCCATTGGACATTCTTTCCTGCTTTGTCGAAGATTAGTTGACCATAGATTTGAGGGTCTATTTCTGGGCTCTCTATTCTGTTCCATTGATCTATGTGTCTGTTTTTGTGCCAGTACCATGCTGTCTTGATGATGACAGCTTTGTAATAGAGCTTGAAGTCCATAATTGTGATGCCACCAACGTTGGCTTTCTTTCTCAATATCCCTTTGGCTATTCGAGGTCTTTTCTGGTTCCATATAAATTTTAGAATTATTTGTTCCATTTCTTTGAAAAAGATGGATGGTACTTTGATAGGAATTGCATTAAATGTGTAGATTGCTTTAGGTAGCATAGACATTTTCACAATATTTATTCTTCCAATCCAGGAGCATGGAACATTTTTCCATTTCTTTGTGTCTTCCTCAATTTCTTTCATGAGTACTTTATAGTTTTCTGAGTATAGATTCTGTGTCTCTTTGGTTAGGTTTATTCCTAGGTATCTTATGGTTTTGGATGCAATTGTAAATGGGATTGACTCCTTAATTTCTCTTTCTTCTGTCTTGCTGTTGGTGTAGAGAAATGCAACTGATTTCTGTGCATTGATTTTATATCCTGACACTTTACTGAATTCCTGTATAAGTTCTAGCAGTTTTGGAGTGGAGTCTTTTGGGTTTTCCACATATAGTATCATATCATCTGCGAAGAGTGATAATTTGACTTCTTCTTTGCCGATTTGGATGCCTTTAATTTCCTTTTGTTGTCTGATTGCTGAGGCTAGGACCTCTAGTACGATGTTGAATAGCAGTGGTGATAATGGACATCCCTGCCGTGTTCCTGACCTTAGCGGAAAAGCTTTCAGTTTTTCTCCATTGAGAATGATATTTGCGGTGGGTTTTTCATAGATGGCTTTGATGATATTGAGGTATGTGCCCTCTATCCCTACACTTTGAAGAGTTTTGATCAGGAAGGGATGTTGTACTTTGTCAAATGCTTTTTCAGCATCTATTGAGAGTATCATATGGTTCTTGTTCTTTCTTTTATTGATGTGTTGTATCACATTGACTGATTTGCGGATGTTGAACCAACCTTGCAGCCCTGGAATAAATCCCACTTGGTCGTGGTGAATAATCTTTTTAATGTACTGTTGAATCCTATTGGCTAGTATTTTGTTGAGTATTTTCGCATCTGTGTTCATCAAGGATATCGGTCTATAGCTCTCTTTTTTGGTGGGATCCTTGTCTGGTTTTGGGATCAAGGTGATGCTGGCCTCATAAAATGAGTTTGGAAGTTTTCCTTCCATTTCTATTTTTTGGAACAGTTTCAGGAGAATAGGAATTAGTTCTTCTTTAAATGTTTGGTAGAATTCCCCCGGGAAGCCGTCTGGCCCTGGGCTTTTGTTTGTTTGGAGATTTTTAATGACTGTTTCAATCTCCTTACTGGTTATGGGTCTGTTCAGGCTTTCTATTTCTTCCTGGTTCAGTTGGTAGTTTATATGTTTCTAGGAATGCATCCATTTCTTCCAGATTGTCAAATTTATTGCCGTAGAGTTGCTCATAGTATGTTCTTATAATAGTTTGTATTTCTTTGGTGTTAGTTGTGATCTCTCCTCTTTCATTCATGATTTTATTTATTTGGGTCCTTTCTCTTTTCTTTTTGATAAGTCGGGCCAGGGGTTTATCAATTTTATTAATTCTTTCAAAGAACCAGCTCCTAGTTTCGTTGATTTGTTCTATTGTTTTTTTTGGTTTCTATTTCATTGATTTCTGCTCTGATCTTTATGATTTCTCTTCTCCTGCTGGGCTTAGGGTTTCTTTCTTGTTCTTTCTCCAGCTCCTTTAGGTGTAGGGTTAGGTTGTGTACCTGAGACCTTTCTTGTTTCTTGAGAAAGGCTTGTACCACTATATATTTTCCTCTCAGGACTGCCTTTGTTGTGTCCCACAGATTTTGAACCGTTGTATTTTCATTATCATTTGTTTCCATGATTTTTTTCAATTCTTCTTTAATTTCCCGGTTGACCCATTCATTCTTTAGAAGGATACTGTTTAGTCTCCATGTATTTGGGTTCTTTCCAAACTTCCTTTTGTGGTTGAGTTCTAGCTTTAGAGCATTGTGGTCTGAAAATATGCAGGGAATGATCCCAATCTTTTGATACCGGTTGAGTTCTGATTTAGGACCGAGGATGTGATCTATTCTGGAGAATGTTCCATGTGCACTAGAGAAGAATGTGTATTCTGTTGCTTTGGGATTAAATATTCTGAATATATCTGTGATGTCTATCTGGTCCAGTGTGTCGTTTAAGGCCTTTATTTCCTTGCTGATCTTTTGCTTGGATGATCTGTCCATTTCAGTGAGGGGAGTGTTAAAGTCCCCTACTATCATTGTATTATTGTTGATGTGTTTCTTTGATTTTGTTATTAATTGGTTTATATAGTTGGCTGCTCCCACATTGGGGGCATAGATATTTAAAATTGTTAAATCTTCTTGTTGGACAGACCCTTTGAGTATGATATAGTGTCCTTCCTCATCTCTTATTATAGTCTTTGGCTTAAAATCTAATTGATCTGATATAAGGATTGCCACTCCTGCTTTCTTCTGATGTCCATTAGCATGGTAAATTCTTTTCCACCCCCTCACTTTAAATCTGGAGGTGTCTTCGGGCTTAAAATGTGTTTCTTGGAGGCAACATATAGATGGGTTTTGTTTTTTTATCCATTCTGATACCCTGTGTCTTTTGACAGGGGCATTTAGCCCATTCACATTCAGGGTAACTATTGAGAGATATGAATTTAGTGCCATTGTATTGCCTGTAAGGTGACTGTTACTGTATATGGTCTCTGTTCCTTTCTGATCTACCATTTGTAGGCTCTCTCTTTGCTTAGAGGACCCCTTTCAATATTTCCTGTAGAGCTGGTTTGGTATTTGCAAATTCTTTCAGTTCTTGTTTGTCCTGGAAGCTTTTAATCTCTCCTTCTATTTTCAATGATAGCCTAGCTGGATATAGTATTCTTGGCTGCATGTTTTTCTCGTTTAGTGCTCTGAAAATATCATGCCAGCTCTTTCTGGCCTGCCAGGTCTCTGTGGATAAGTCAGCTGCCAATCTAATATTTTTACCATTGTATGTTACAGACTTCTTTTCCCGGGCTGCTTTCAGGATTTTCTCTTTGTCATTGAGACTTGTAAATTTTACTATTAGGTGACGGGGTGTGGGCCTATTCTTATTGATTTTCAGGGGCATTCTCTGAACCTCCTGAATTTTGATGCTCGTTCCCTTTGCCATATTGGGGAAATTCTCCCCAATAATTCTCTCCAGTATACCTTCTGCTCCCCTCTCACTTTCTTCTTCTTCTGGAATCCCAATTATTCTAATGTTGTTTCGTCTTATGGTGTCACTTATCTCTCGAATTCTCCCCTCGTGGTCCAGTAGCTGTTTGTCCCTCTTTTGCTCAGCTTCTTTATTCTCTGTCATTTGGTCTTCTATATCACTAATTCTTTCTTCTGCCTCATTTATCCTAGCAGTTAGAGCCTCCATTTTTGATTGCACCTCATTAATAGCTTTTTTGATTTCACCTTGGTTAGATTTTAGTTCTTTTATTTCTCCAGAAAGGGCTTTTATATCTCTCGAGAGGGTTTCTCTAATATCTTCCATGCCTTTTTCGAGCCCGGCTAGAACCTTGAGAATTGTCATTCTGAACTCTAGATCTTGATTAGTGGACAAATCATGGCAAATCTCTGCTATGGAATATCCTGTAACCATTAAAAAAATTCCTTAAAGTTTCTAAATATCTAATGGCCAGGACCTATCATATAGGAAGTGGAAGTGGATTTCAAAATAGCACACATACTATATTCAGCATTTTAACTTAGTGTTCTGCATGTTGCTATTTTCATTTAAGACTATATCTTACAATGTTCTTCATTAAGAAGTTGTAATTAACTTTGATTCTTTTTAGCTTAATATATCTTTGAAATCTCTTTTCAAAGCCAATGTAGGCATTTGCCACATTAGGGATGTTGTAATGGGAATATCAGGCTGACCTGAGGCTGTTGGGAAGCCTGGTATCTGCCTGAGGTGAATAGAGGGATGTGGAAAGTATGTGTAGGTCATGTAATAATATTGTATGTTATGGTCATACCTTTAAAACATTGTTAAATGAAAGTAGCTCTAAGGTTACTCCTGACTCTAAAATTCTGTGATTTTCTTATATCCTGTTTTTGTCTCTTCATTCCTTACCAGTCCTTCTTACATTGACTGTAGTTCTGGGAACAAGAAGGATCTAGAATAACAGTGGTGTCATATTTACCCTTATACCTGGTAGCAACTTTATTTCTTAGCTGAAGAGACCCTCTTTCTTTTCTGAGCATTTGATCAGCTGTTTTGATTCTGGTCTTTCACGACTATCTGGTTGTGATTCCTGTTTTATTTGTTTTGCTAAAAATCTGTAGGTTCCTAAAATTGCTTTCATAAGTCCTAGGAAATGATTCCAAAACTAGGAAGCCATTGTACATGGGGTAGTTGGGAGTTTGTGGAATGTAATCTCATGGCCAAAGAGATGTATGATATTCTGTTTGAATATTTAAAACTAGTGTTTTTGATATCCTTTATTGAACTTTATTCAAAGTTCCATACATGGAAGCAACAAATATTCAAGTTGTTTTTTCAATTAATGAGAGACAGTATTACCATTTCTTATAATGTAATCCAAATCATGGATTGAGTGAGAATCATAAATGTGTTTCAATAATCTTTTCTGTGGATCATTGAATAGATTGTGCTGTCAGAAAAAGAATGAAAATCCATACTTACAATGAGCCCTCATGTTTACTTTTATGATACTGAGGGAGTTCAAATACAATCAGCCTAACAATAATACCAACCACAAAACCTCATTTATAGTCAACGTATTCTTTTCGGGCTTAAGAATCTACCATTATATTTTTAAATGGTGTTGACTGAGATGATTGAAACAAAGTGATCTTTTCCAGAAAATTGAAGAATTCAGAGCTCTTCTTTCTATGAGTACTTTTATTTTTTTATTTTTTTTTATTTTTTATTTTTTTTTAGATTTTATTTATTTACTTGAGAGAGAGACAGTGAGAGAGAGCATGAATGAGAAGAAGGTCAGAGAGAGAAGCAGACTCCCCATGGAGCTGGGAGTCCGATGCGGGACTCGATCCCGGGACTCCAGGAACATGACCTGAGCCGAAGGCAGTCGTCCAACCAACTGAGCCACCCAGGCGTCCCTATGAGTACTTTTAAAACATGGTTTTGTTTTTGTTCATTATGCTGTGTATTATTTTACAGGTATTAATGCATTACACATTGTAGAAGAATTAAAAACATGTCAATTAGCTGATCTTAAAATTAAACCCAAAATACGTTTGCTGGATTTTATTTATGTTGATAAGTGATAATGCTGAAAGTGTCCCATATCTTATAAAAAATCAATACATTGAGTCAAGAGAGATGAGAGTTAAGTGTTACCTTTACCCCACTGTAGTTTATTTCAAGCCTTTGAGTGAGTGTGGCCTTACCTCCTCTATTTACAAAGGAAATGAATTTTTTTTTAATTTTAAAAAGATTTTATTTATTTATTTGACAGAGACAGAGATCATAAGCAGGAGAGAGGCAGGCAGAGAGAGTGGGGAGCAGACTCCCTGCTGAGCAGAGAGCCCAATGCAGGACTCGATCCCGGGACCCCGAGATCATGACCTGAGCCGAAGGCAGCGGCTTAACCCACTGAGCCACCCAGTGCCCTACAAAGGAAATGAATTCCTAGGTGACCAACCCACCTGAATTTAGGTGCAGCTTCTTTCTATGTGCTCAGAATATGGTTTGGTATAAAATTTATTTCATCCACAATTCCTCACTTGGAAAAAAATGGAATAAATAAAAACACACTTAAGTTACCATTGGGTCCAATATTTTTCAACCAACTAAATGTAAAATAAGCATTTGCTTATTTGTGACAGTCAGGTATCTCTATCTACAGCTGGACGTGTACAGTTGAAGATAGGAGCATTGTGGATGCTGAGGGAAGGATGAGCCTCTTATCACCAAAAACATTGCGGCTTAATCAGAAGCACTTACAAGATAGTCTGTGTTTGAAGATACCTTCTCTAAGGATACTACTCTTTCTTTATAACCAAATTGATAATTCAACTGGTTTGTCACAGAAACACTGCTTATAATCACTACTGAAAAAATTCCTTTTTCTATCTTTTGAGTTTGTGCAAGGCCATTTCTAATGGATTATTCGGCAGCATTTAACTCATTGTTCAGCAAACCTAACATTTACTCCGTAACTGTTCTTCCTCTTTGCTTATTTTCCTTTTCTTCTTGTTCCTTCTATATTCACTTTGCTGTGTGATTTTTTCCTTGTCTGCCCTTTTAGTGTGTAAAATATTCTCTTATCTAAAAATGATTTGGGTCTGTCAAAATAGACTCTCTCAGAAAAGATTTTCTTTTTTAAGCATTCCAGATTCAGATTCTTTTCTTTTCCCCTGACATTCTTACATGATGACTGAATTCTCTCTTATTCCTTTCCATAAGAATGAATGAGTCATAGAACAAGCACACTCAAGTGGGAAGTAGCTGTGTTTTGATACACTCTGTGGTTGGTTCACACTTGCTTTTCTTTTATTTCACATGGGATGAAGAGATTTTTCAATTTTAGCTGTGTTTTTGAAATTGAAATCAGTTCTCGTGTCTAATGGTTCTGGAAGGATCACTCTTCTTTGTGGTCTGCCACAGAATTTAGAATTGATATATGATATGCAAAAGATTTGGGGTGTTTGAAAGATAGCTGTGTTTACTGATTATTTTTACATTTTTAAAGAAGAAGCTTGTTGGATGTAGAATGGCACTCTGTAGTATCCTACTTCATGTTAGTATAAAAGGATGCTAGATGTTCATTTTTCTCTTCTCTTGGAATTATAGCCAAGTATCCACACTGAATAAAGAGAGCCACCAGATACATCATGAATGGCCTCGTTAAGGAGTATCAGACCCAGTTACAGAAACACAAACATCCCACCCGGTAGGGTTCTTTTCTTAAAGAACCAGATGAATCTGAGGGACAGAAGCAAATGCATTACTCCTGTTAAGGGATTTTCTCTATTCCATCTTTTGGAAAAAAGATGGAAGATTAGACCTTCTCACTGAATTCAGGTACCCAAGAGAAATATAATAGTAAATAGCATTCATTGAGTATTTAGTCTGTGCCAGGGAGTAATCTGAGCACATCACACTTACAGTGAACTTGTCTGCTTCTCATAGCTACCTTCTGATGATGTGGGAGCTGCTATTATCTCAAATTTACAGATGAGGAAATACAAATTTAAAGAGTTATGTTAACATATTAATCTTTAAAATTGCAACATATCTAATTACTACTTCATGAAAATGGACATTAAGTGGCCTACTAAAAAAAAAATTATTAAACCTGCAGTTACTAAATTTTGGACTGATTTTTTTTTCTTTTAAAGTAGAAGTCACACACTCTCTGAAGCTTAAAAGATGAATGATTTAAACTTTAAAATTTTTGTGGTCTGAGAATTTCTTTCATCCAGATTCTACTATTAATAAGTCTGTACAGATTTTGGTACTCTCTGGTGAAAGCTGTAGCTATTCAGTTAGTTATATAGGCCTGACTGGATAGTGGAAAAATTTTACTGAACAATGATTTTGTGATGATATCAGTGACATCTGAGTAATTTTTGAAAAGGTATTGTTTTACTGCCCTACCCTTTAAAATGAATCAAAAGTGGTAAAATAATACCATGATTTTCTCTTAAAAATTAATTATTCATATTCTGTAAAGCCTTATTTTTCAGCACATTAAAAATCAATATTTGGGGACACCTCAATGGCTCAGTGGGTTAAGCCTCTGCCTTCTGCTTGGGTCATGATCTCAGGGTCCTGGGATCGAGCCCTGCATCAGGCTCTCTGCTTGGCGGTGAGCCTGTTTCCCCCTCTCTCTGCCTGCGTCTTTGCCTACTTGTGATCTCTCTCTTTTTCTCTGTGCCAAATGAATAAATAAAATCTTTAAAAAAATCAATATTTGATATTATAAAATATAAGAATATAGAGAAATTATTGGAGTTAATTTAAATTTGGCCTTCTGCAATTCTGTATAATTTATCATTTTTTCTTAAAACTTTACACACAAAAATAGTGTGGAATAGCTTTAAAAAAAAAAGCTATGCTTTCTTCCAAGTGTTATTTTGTTTAAAGGTTAACTAGGCTGTGTTTTAAATTTGTGAAATATTTTGATACATTTTATTACTGAAAGTCATTACCTGACTTCACTTGCAAATAAAAATTCTCATTTAATTTTTAGTTCAATTTTAAACACTAGAACTTCGGAGTATAACTATAAGTAAGCCATGCTGAAGAATTTAAAATACTTTTCAGGGCAATTCAAGTGACCTCATTTTTGTTCTTTTTTATTCCAGACAGTATTTCTGTCATTGGATCTCTAATTTGTAGCACTAACAAATAATCTTTCAGTGTGAACCAAATTTATAAAATTAATTTTCTATATTTTAGTGGTAAAAAGCAGTGTAATAGCTTTTTGTCAACTAGGACTTTTTTGTTTTTGTTTTTGTTTTTTAATATTCAGGGGCTGACAAGGAATGACAAGACTAATAGCAATAAGGAATGTATGAAATTAGAAAATACAGGAAACTGGGGCGCCTGGGTGGCTCAGTGGGTTAAAGCCTCTGCCTTCGGCTCAGGTCATGATCCCAGGGTCCTGGGATCGAGCCCCACATCGGGCTCTCTGCTCAGCAGGGAGCCTGCTTCCCCCACTCTCTCTGCCTGCCTCTCTGCCTACTTGTGATCTCTCTCTGTTAAATAAATAATATCTTAAAAAAAATACAGGAAACTTAAGTTGCAAAATACCAAGTGTTTGAAACTAGAAGTTCAGGAATTATAAAATTATTCTTTTAAAATATCCATTAGCGAGAAAATAAAATCTTCAGGTTGTGGAAAAAAGATTGAAATAAAACTCCTTTACTTTTAAATTTCACAATATTAAACATACTCTTTTCTTACTTCTTATTTACATTAATAAAGTCAGTTCAACTTAAAAAGAAAAAGATGTGTAAACATCTTGCTCCAAGTTACAACACCTACCACCCCTCAGAATCTGGCTTCAACTCCATCCATATTTTCTGTATCCAGATGCTTTACTCATTAAGAGTTATATTATATTGCCTCTCATTGACAAGGATTGACTCATGGCAAAAAAAAGACTAGGACACTATTCCTTAGTTGGGCATCTCCTTACACATCAGACTTCCAGATTTGTGCTCTGTTTCTGTTTAAGAAGAAAAGAAGGCATTAGAAACTCAGAGTGGTTAACGATAGCACCATACTTCTACTGTTTCTTATGGCAGAATGCACAGCTTTCCTGTGCATCAGGTGGACACCATAAGGAGTAGAAAGTCTAGGTGTATATTTCCAAAATCCTGCCCAACAGAGGTGCCTATTGACAAATGGACCAAAAGTAGAGCCACAGAGAATGCCAGTGCAGGAGGGAACTGGAGAGAGGATTTGGAAACAGTCATATCAATCTTACTTCCTGTGCAAAGCCTATCAACCTAGACCCCATTAGAGAGTCAGCATTTCAATTCCTGCCTGAAGGAGAGAATTGTTGAAAAAGAAAAGACTATATTTTTATCTTTTTAAAAATTCAGGCACATTAAAAAAAATCAGGCATAATTAACACAAAACTTGGTATTAATTTCAAGGGTAGAATGCAATGATTCAGTATTTGTATAAACTCTGAAATGTCTACCACAATTATCTAGTTTTCCCATCATGACATAAAGTTACATGATAGGCAGTACAATGTTGTTGACTATCACCACCATGTTATACACTATACATCCCTATGACTGACTTACAATGGGAAGTTTGTATTCCTTTACCCAACCACCACTCCCATCTGGCAACTACCAATGTGTTTCTTACATCTAAGTTTTGTTTTCTTCATGTTTTGTTTCACCCATGTTGTCACAAATGGCACAATTTCATTTTTTTTAAAAGATTTTATTTATTTATTTGACAGAGAGAGGCACAGTGAGAGAGGGAACACAAGCAGGGTGAGTGGGAGGAGAAGCAGGCTTCCTGCTGAGCAGAGAACCCGATATGGAGCTTGATCCTAGGACCCTGGGATCATGACCTGAGTCGAAGACAGACATCCAACAACAGAGCCACCCAGGCGCCCCATTTCATTCTTTTTTAGGCTGGATAGTATTCCATTGCATATATATCTACCACAGTTTCTTTGTCCATTCATCCATCATTAGACACTTAAGTTACTTCCATTTCTTGCCAAATGCATATAATGTTGCAATAAACACAAGGATGCACTTATCTTTTTTAATCAGTTTTTGTTTTCTTTGGAAAAATACTGAGTAGTGAAATTGATGGATCATACAGTAGTTCTATTTTTAGTTTAGTTTTTGTTTTGTTTTTGAGGAGACTTATACAGTTTTGCATGTGGCTGCACCAGTCTACATTTCCACCACTAGTGTACAAGGGTTCCCTTTCCTCCACATCCTCCACATCCTCACCAACAATTGTTATTTCTTTTCTTTCTGATATAAGCTGTTCTGTTAAGAATGAGGTAATATCTCATTGTAGTTTTGATTCGTATTTCTCTGACAATTAGTGATGTTAAACATACTTTTATGTGCCTGCTGGTCATCTGTATGTCTTCTTTGGAAAAATGCCTATTCAGATCCTCTGCCCATTTTAAAATAGGATTGTATTTTGGTATCAAGTTGTATGGGTTCTTTATGTATTGTGACTATTAACCCCTTACCAGCTGTACGGTTCACAAATATCTTCTCCAATTCAGTAGGTTGCCTTTTTTTGTTTTTTTTTGATGGTTACCTTCACAGTGCAGAAGCTTTGTAATTTGATGTAGTCCCATTTATTTTTGCTTTTTGTTATCATTGTCTTTGGAGTCAAATCCTAAAAAAACGATTGCCAAGAATAATACCAAGAATCTTTCTCCCTGTGCTTTCTTCTAGGAGTTTTATGGTTTCTGGCCTTAAATCCAATTATTTAATTCATTTTTAGTCAAGTTTTATGTATGGTATAAGATAGCTGTCCATTTTCATTGTTATACATGTCACTGTCCAGTTTTCCCAGCACCATTTATTGAAAAAGAATGTCCTTTCTTACAATTAAACCTTTTAAGTGGAAAAAAAATTGTCATTTTTTTTCTGATTCTTATCTAAACCTCATCGCTCATCGCTGAAAGTTCTGGAAGAGAAGTAGAGGTGGCAGGAAGGAAAATGAAGAGCACAGATTTCCCTTCCTTAGCCTTTGATTTCAGGGAAAGGGTTGAGGCAGGGCTGAAGGGAAAAATTAGATAAATAAATTAGATGAAAATTTAAACTGGATTAAATGAACTGGATTGTTCAGTACTTGAATTATTAGAAAGTTTTTGGATCTGCCCAAGTTAATTTTAAGGCACAGAAAAAGAGTAAACAGAAACAAGATTATTGGGGGAAAAGAACTGGAGAAAAATAAATCAAACCCTTTGATGAGGTTTATCTATGGATTCAGATTGTTCAGTAAATTAGACACCTATGACTCTGATTTCTTATTGTAGATGAGACACTGCTGACTTCAGATTATAAATATCTTCACATGATCAAAATAATGATACACTTCGGTCAGTACAAAATGAGTTTTATTTTCTGTGACTGTGTGGTTTTTGAATTCAACGTTGTGTACTTAATGACTACATTTATGACAGCATTGTTTTTCTATCCAATAGTATATAGTGAGTGTGTATCTTCTTGACACTGTTGTAGGCCATGTGGTATTTAAACACAAATGAGACATGTTCTGTACTTTCTAAGTAAAGTGGTGCTGCAGTACAGAAAATGTAATGTCAGGTAGGTAGTGATTACAAAATCTAGTAAGTAGTGGTGGAGATGTGTTAGGAAGCACAAAGAAGGGCAACCGGCCACGCTGGGAAAAGTCAGGAAGTCTGTGGAAGAGAACTAGATCAAAATATGAAACATATTTTAGAGGCACTACTCCTTATTTTCTGTACTTTATCTACACCATTCTTTGAAAATATTAAACCTTTATCCACATCAGGAAACTCCTTCATGCTTTGAACATTCTCACTCTGAAAATCTAATGTTTAGCCATTCTTAAGATTCTGGTGAAAAGCCATTTCTTTAGAAGGAAGGTAACCTGAGCTGTAAGTCTTTGCCTCCCTGTTATTTTGTCAGAGCTCGCTGATTCCTTCACATCTCCTCACAAATAATGCCTATGTCAACTTCATTAATATGTTTATAACCCCAGGAAATTATAAGCTTCGTGAGACTGAGGATTCTGTTTTCTTTACTATCATACTTCTGGCATCTTGCAGGTACACAATAAATATCTGCTGCGTTACTTTCATTGCCATTATGTAGTGAATCATTAGTGTGTGATTATTTTGGCCTTTGGCACTCCTTTCTTCCTGCTGCTTCCTTGAACTTAGTGATTTTATTGTTCATGAGCTACCTAGAGCCAATCTAAATGGGCCTGTTGCCTTTAACTACAGTTGTTCCAGGCTGCAGCTCAAGTCCTGGCATTCCATAAAAAGATTCCTTCGTTTGTAGGAATTATATCAAGGAATTCTTCTAGGCTCAGCCTCTTCAAGCTACTTACATCCTCTTCTCTCAGTACTTCTCTTTATATTCATTTATTTTTCTCCTTTGGTTCCTTGAATCCAAAGTCTTCTTTCTAACCCTTACCAATGCTAATCTCGTGGCCTTCACGTGCCCTCCTTCTCCCAGCTCTGAGTGTGTATCTTCTCGATACTGTTGTAAGCCATGTGATATATGAACGTGAATGAGACATGTTTTGTACTTTTTACTTCTTTTGGGGAAGTGCAGAGACAGTTTTGGTGTGGAAATAATTAAATCTGTTGTTTAGAATTAGAATTTTGAGCTGTCTCCTGCTTTAGAGGAAAAATAAGCATAAATAAATGCAATACAATGAAATATGATGTTATATTTAAATAGTGCTTAGATTTTCTATTTTTTCATTAACAGCCTTTCAACGGAAAATATTAAGTGAACTTATGTGGTTAAAATAACTGATCTTCTTGGTAATTTTACTCCTATAATCAATTTCCAGGTATAATAACTTGAACAGAAAAGGAGGCTAAAATTTCACATTTTGTTATTTGGTTCAGTCCTGTATTTCTTTCCTTTGACATTCTCATACTGATAATTTTTGGTTTCCATGAGAATGCCATCCAGAAGCAACAAAAGCCAGTACAAAACAAAAAATGATGATGCAAATATTCTATGGCCATTTGTATCACCAACAATGATATATATAGTAATGATTAGGAAAATCACCTATCTTTGCTGTGATTTTTCCTTCCACATTTCCCAAGTTCTTTTTTTCAGATTTAATTCCTAAGGTAGCATTGTGATTTAACCTAGGAATGCCTTCCATGAGCTTACATGGCTAAAAAGTTGGTAGAACTCGGTCTCAAATATAGGTTTAGGTCCAGACCTGTGTCTGTTAGACTTTGTACTTTTTTGAGAGATTACTATGTCAATAAAAGCACCATTGAAGCATTTATTAAGTGTATAAATAATAGTACTGGCTATCATGAATTAATATCTAGTAGCAATTAAAGTACACACTTATTGGAGGATGAATCTTCCTAATTAAAATTCTGAATTTCCATGCAAATGATTGAATTCTAGTGCTTCCCCTACTGACATCCCAGAAGTATTGAAATGCACACAACAAAAAAAAAAATTTGAATTCATTTCTAATAAAGAAGCAATTTTCTTTTTGTGCTGGTGCCTCATGACTGTCACCATTTCATTTCTCATAATTCTTTAAAGAAAATGAATATGCAAAATATTTGAAAGTTGCTCACTTTGGAATTTTGCCACAGAGATCTTCTGACATCTCCAGATATAAGGCTGTGGATTTTCTGTCATTTTTAAAGTTGATAAAAATACCTTTATTGCCTTTTCCCAACTTCAAACACTTAGGTTATCAAAGGTGAAATAATTGTTGCCTTATATAAGAACATTAATCTAATTTATTAGCTTTTGGAAATGGAAAGCAAAGCCTAAAACCTCAAGATTGGTAGAGACATACTGTTGTATTTTTTGACCTCTGCATAAGTGAACTGTGTCTTAAAAACACCTCAATCTTAGCTTGATAAATACAGTATAAGCCTTGACGAACCATTGTACTTTGTAATTACCTTGATTAAAGAAGAATAAAAAGGTTTCGCAGCAATCAAAGGGCTCTCCAACTCTTACATGTTAACAGTCATTATCTCCCTGCTTCCAGCACACAGGTGTAAGTTTAAGTAAGGGACTAGTTATACCCTACTGACAGCCTTTGATTAATCTCTTTTGATTAGCTCTTTGCAGAATAAAAAAGAAATTTTTAAATTTGCTAATTAATCAGGTTTCCTTCTGATTAATGCCACAGTAATCATTTAAGGAAATAGAATACAATGTAAAATGCCCCTCACTGAAAGTATGCTCTCACTAGTAGAGCAGAAGCATTTATCTTTACTATGTGTTACCATTAGGTATTTGTAAGACATGATACTCTTGAGTAATTGAGTAATAATAGAACCTAGCTGACAAAGGTGGCATATTTGATTCTAATTTTTAAATTAGTGATGATGATGGGTTCGTGGGATTCAGGTTTAGTAGAAGAACTGTTCAGTATGCATGACAGCTATCCATTGGGTTTAGCTTATCTTCTAACTGATTGATACACAGTATACACATTCGTCCTGTTTCTCTACCCAAATTGAGTTGTAATTTATTAGGTTGATCTTGGTTTTTATAACTTAAATGTTTTCAGCTTTTATTTTAATAGTAGCTCTGTCATTCTGAAGTCTAGTTTAAAAATAGTCTTAATCATTTCAACATTTAAACTAAAGAGAGTAAGAAGCAAGACTTTCAAAAAATGATTAACTTTCTTTGAATCCTAGGCACACATATCATTTCTACTAGAAGATTACATAGAGAAGATTATATTAAGTGCAGAGTGTTTCATTTATACATATTTGACTTCCTTTTTTTTTCTAATTTAGTAAAATGAACATATTTGGTATCATTGGCTGTTATTTTCACATTCACTCATCCAAACTGTTAGAAAGCCAAAGGAATTTAACATCTTGATTGCAATGCATTCATGATCAACCTTGGTGAAACAGTTCACACATAATGAAGTTAAGATGGTGAGCCATTAAAAATCACAAGTGATTTATATGAAGTTGAATTATCCATGCTTCCTTAGGGGCCTTTACTGGACATTCTAAATAGTCTCTATTAAACTTATTGTCTCAATCATTTTTTCCAGGCCTATGGTTTTCTATGAATCATTAATTTGTCCTCCATATAGATTATTATGAGATATTATACTGTCCTCATGGTTATGCTATAATTAAAAATGATATCTTCTTTCATAAAGTACATTTAAAAAGACAAAACATTTGATTCTAGTTTTAGTATTTAGTCAGACAAAGGCAATGCAGTAACATTTTTTTTTCTTTCTCCTATGTTCTCTATTCTGATAGAGCTTAAGGTTTGTTGAGGTGGAGGGTAGAGAAAATAAATTTAAGAAATTGATTTTAGATGTGCATCTTCTAGGAGAAGTGGGTCAGTTTGAGGAGATACTTCAATTAGAATCAGTTTGAAATATTAAGTAAATAGAAATATTCTTCACAGTCTGACCAAACCCTTTCTCTTAGTGAATATCACTACAAGACTGCCAGAGAGTACTTGGCCAATGTCAGCATTTGATAGTGATCAATTTTTCTATCTCTCTTTTCTGTAGGGAAAGAAAAAAAAAAGTATGAACTTCCATAGAAAACTATCCATTGTCCATAGCACACCCTTCTGTCTTACCTGATTCTGATTCAGTGGGGGATTTTTCTACAGTTATGCATATTGAAGATAATCTCTATGGGTCCAATAGAAATTCAATTGAATTCCCTCCCTATCATGGAAAAGATAGTTTTGCCTCCAATTGCTCATTAATTTTACTTTCCTGATCTAGAAATATGCTTTTTGGAATCTCTTTTAAATATATTTTTTTAAATTTTTATTTATTTATTTGACACAGAGAGAGAGATCACAAGTAAACAGAGAGGCAGGCAGAGAGAGAAAGGGGGAAGCAGGCTCCCTGCCCAGCAGAGAGCCCGATACGGGGCTCGATCCCAGGACCCTGAAACCATGACCTGAGCCGAAGTAGAGGCTCAACCCACTGAGCCACCCAGGTGCCCCTTGGAATCTCTTTTAAATCATTTATGATATCTGTTTGGTTCTCTCCTAGTTGAAATAAATTCTTTAAGACATACATATTTTGTATCTGTATGGGAATCATGATTTTATTCTATTTTGAAAATTATTATTTATCAGTTCCCCCTCTAGGGCGCATGTTCTCAGTCAGTATTTTTGGCATTTGGGACCAGAAAATTTTTAGTTGTGAGGTGCTGTCCTGGGCATTACAGCACCTTCTCCAGCTTTTACATACTAGATGCTAAGAATACCACCTCAGCTGTGGCAACCAGAAATGTCTCCAGGCATTGCCACATGTCCCAGTTGAGAATACTTAAAATCACCCTTGGTTGATAACCACTGCCATAGGGTAAAATGATAGGCTGTAATTGCCTACAAAATTAATGACTTCTGTTCATTTATTCATTTAACTAATATTTATTGAGTAACACACACACAGTTGTTGGTGGTAAGACCAATCACAAATTTGCCTATAGGACACTTGTAGTGAATTCCATTTTACTGTCAAATCATTTCTATGGAGATTCTTGTTTACCTTTTAGACCTTAAAAACATTCTTTATTATGTCAGGGAAATTTTCTTGTTTTATCTGCTTTCTCTTTTTATCCTATCTCTTTCCCTGACATTTTTCATTTGTGAGTTAAATAATGGCCCTAGTCATAACATAACTACATGCCATGTATTAGTAAGTCAGCAATAGTTGTGTAAGTGAAAATAGTAGTCATAAATTTGGTCCTCTGTTTTCCCTCAGATTCCTGGGAGTTGGCTATGGAGGGGACCCACAAGTAAAAGACTGAGTGAGAAGCTACATGAATATTTAGAATATATTTTGGCACATAGTATGTAATGTATGTTAGAAAAGATACAGATATTTAAGACTTATCTAAGATACTATAGTTGAGTTTACTGGTGACAAAGCCAGTTAAGAAATGCAATTATTCTTTAAAGATATTTTATTTATTTATTTATTTATTTGTTTGTTTGTTTGTTTATGAGAGGGAGCGAGAGAAAGAGTACAAGCAGGGGGAGCAGCAGAGGGACATGAAGAAGCAGACTGGCTGCTAAACAAAAGAGCCCAACATGGGGCTCAGCCCCAGGACCTTGGGATCATGACTTGAGATGAAGGCAGAGGCTTAACCAACTGAGCAACCCACATGCCTCCTGCAATTATTTACATATGGTCCTTCACAAGAAATATATCAGATCCTCAATATAAATAATTTTTTGACAATTATCTCAGAAGGAAATAGAAAAAACAATTTTGTGAGTAGAGGGTCACGCTGATGACACAATGATAGATTACACATTCAGAATATCCCTACCTAAACCCAACCACAGGTTTTTACAAGGCTGCTTCATCTGTAAGAAATTATAGGTCACTGCTCCCTCTGCACCCAGAGAACATGTTTCTGCAGACAGAGTAGAGGAGATGTAATTATTAAGTTGTGGTCAGTCAGTACATATTTGCTGGAGTGTATTCTGGGTACAGTCTTAGATGTCAAGGATGTAGAATAAAACTCTAAGACAGACATCCAGCTCTCAAGGAGTTTATATTCCCAGGGGAAAAGAAAGTTGGTAAATTCGAAGTTGAAAAATAAGATAATTCTAGCTATTGGAAAGTGCGAAGGACATTGAAAGTAGGGTAAAATGATTGAACCTGACTAGTGGTTTGATACATGGGGTTAGGGAAGTTAGGGAAGCCTCTTTGAAACAAATTAGTTAAGAACAGTTTAAAGATGAGAAGGAGGCAGACAGGAAGCTCTGGAGAAAAAGTCCTTGAAGCTGAAAGGATATGTACACAATTTGAGGTCAGAAAGAAGTTGATAGGTTTCAGGAAACACAAACCTGGGATATGGCTGGGGTTGGTCAACTCAAGGCGATGGGGGGAAAGTTGGGGTGAATTTGGAAATGTAGGCTGGGGTCAGATGAAGTGCAGGTTTGTAAGCCATGGTAAGACATCTATTTTTTTTATTCCAAGGGTAATTTCTTTTTCTCTATATAATCAGGTTCAGTATTCTTGTGTTTATCTTCAAATTATTTGAGCAAACCCTTGAAAGTTTGAAGGAAAATATTTACAAGAGAAAAAATGTTTTAGAATTAAAAAAGTCTGTATAGAAAGATTGTGTGGTACATGAACCCAAATTCATCTTCTCCAGTGTCTTTATTTCTTTCTTCTATCTCTTTTCTTTTTCTCTCTCCTCCTCTTCCTCCTTTCCCTCCACTGCTGAATCCTGACTGTCTTTAGCCAAAGGACAGAGTCCAATGTATTACCAGGTGCATTTTGAACATTTGATAACAGTGGATATGAAGAAATGAATGAACAGACAATTGAATAGATAGATAGATGGCAGGATCTCTGGTTCAAGGAAGAGAATGTCCCAGAAAGAGTTTGCAGGGATGGGGCATCTAGGGGCGGTCTTTGGGTAAAGACGTCAGAGTCACATAGAGGTAGCAACAAGAATGGGAACTGTCACAAGGCAGAACCAATAAGGGTCACACTTGGAAATTAATGAGAAATAGTCCAAGGTTAACACGATAAGATATGTGTGTGTGTGTGTGTGTGTGTGTGTGTGTGTAAGAGAGAGAGAGAGAGAGAGAGAGAGAGAAGGATAAGGGTTCTTCAGAATTTTACAGAGCATTTCAGGCTAGAGAGAGAAAGCAAAAAAAAAAAATCATATAAGTGAATTCAACATACTTAATTAAAGGTGCATCTATTTAAAATAATTCCATTTTGGGTAAGATTCAAACCTATTCAAGAGATCCTACTCATGATCATACTACTTCATAGAGAAAAAATACCACAAACACTATAGGTTATTACCACAAATAATGTTGTAATAACCAAGGGTTTCATGTTGTATAGATTTACATTTTCTATACGCTTTCTTACTATAATAACAGAACATCTAAATTTTATTATACCTGGACAGATATATTATGCTATCACTTTTTCTAAATAATAATATAATCTAAAATTTGAACTAGGCATTACTTTTTTTAATTTAATTATTATAAGTGTGCCCAACAGAGAATACATTTACAGAAAGATTTTCAGGTGTGTTAAAAGAAAGTAAAATCAAGAAAAAATGTGCTGTAGATTTTAGCTGAAGAGGAATGAAACAGATAGGCTTCTGTTTGAGACTCAAAAGCTGTATTTGAAAGCCTTGTTGGATATCTTCAGCTTTTTAAAACTCTAAGATACTGTCCTAAAATCCCTAACTGTAAAAATCATTTAGGCATCTGCAGGACATTGAGGTTATGTTCACAAAGTGAAGGTAGAAAGAGTAAGTGACACTAATGTTTCTGTCTGAGCTGTGAGCAAAAGAGGACCCTTTTCCAGGGAAGAGAACAGAAGTTGAGGCACAAAATAAGAATGAAATGTTCTCTGTAACTTTGTTTCTCTTAAGTTGGAAAGCTCACCCACCAGCTGCTTTTTAGAGACAGATTCTCAGACTCCACCCTGGATCTGGTAGCCAGAATCTGCCCTTGACCAGGTACCTAGATGCACTCCACACCTGTTCCAGTCTGAGAAGTGCCCCTGCAGACTGTGAAAGAACACTGATGAAACTTTGGGCTCTCTAGTCAGCACAGGATAAAAAGAAAGTGATGCAAGGGAGAGCAAGCTACGATTTGCTGCTTTAGGTTCATTAGTGTTTGGGGTTAGCCTTGATATTTAGACCAGAAACAGGATTAAAGAATATGAAAAGATGATCTTGTGGCATTGTGTTTAGAGGTCATATTGACAGTTCTGCACCTACAAAAAAAAAAAAATTTTTTTTTTCAATTGAATTTTCTCTTTGGAGACCTTGAAGTAGCTGGAAAAATCCTTTTCCCCATGTTGTCATTTAATTCGAGTTCACCTTGCAATCTATGTCTTTTCTTGAAATACGTTTTATGTCTCTGATGGCCAGCGCTCCCTCCCCGTTGCTCAGAATTATTCTTGACTTTCCATGCCCTCCAGAAAGGCATTGTGAAGTCATCAGATGAAGTCTGAACTTCCTTGGCTGTATCCGAGCCCCAACATTAAATTCCTTAGAAGATGCAGATTTGACCTTGTTCTCGAGACACCCCTAAGTGCTCGAATTTCTAAGAAATGTCTGATGTTAGCACCTCCCTGTATAATCATGCCTCCTGCCTTTAGTTAACTCTCGAGGGCTTCTGTAATCCTTCATCACCAAGGATGTCTGTTAGTTCTTCTGTTCATAGATTCATTCAGGCACTTCATCCCTCATTCACTTCCCATTTCCCAACTCTGTGTTAGACAGTAGCTTAGTGCTGCCTGGATACAGGATAAATAAGCCTCAGGCATAGCCCTTGGGGACTTAGAATGATTTAATGCATATAGGCTTCTCATATAGTGGCACTGCATGCATGCTTGTTTATTATTTTCCGATTGCAAGGAAATGCCAGAAAATATGAACGCACCCTTCTTTTCTTGACAGGCTATGGTGTATGGCAATGAACTTTTATTATAGTAGATATTCTTACTCAGTTCTTAGGATTTACCAGGCATGCTTCTGAGTGGATTATCTACCCTGACTCACTTAACCCTCACAACAACCACATTCTTCTCCTCCACCCCACCTTTTCCAGATAAGGAAGGAGAAAAGACAGAATTAAATAACTGGCATAGCTCAGAAAGCTGGGGAGCAGAAGAGCTTGGAACCGATCTGGCTCCAGAGTCCTAACCTCATAAGTTTTTTTGTTTTTGTTTTTGTTTTTTTTAAGATCTTACTTATTTATTTGACACAGAGAGAGATCACAAGTAGGCAGAGAGGCAGGCTGAGGGAGAGGGGGAAACAGGCTTCCTGCTGAGAAGAGAGCCCCGATGCAAGGCTCAATCCCAGGACCCTGAGAACATGACTTGAGCTGAAAGCAGAGACTTAACCCACTGAGCCACCCAGGTGTCCATAAGATTCATTTGGAAGCACATTGTAACCTATAACATAAAATGCCTCTCAGTACCTTTTTGACAGATGAAAATAATATTTCCCTCATTTTATGTTCCCATTCTCTCCTATACCAGAGGTCTACAACTTATGGGCCATGACAAATTTATTTTTGAAAATAAAATTTTATTGGAATGTAGCTATGCCCATTTATTTACACTTTGCCTATGACTGCTTTTGTGCTAAAATGATGTGGGGTGAGTTGTTGTGGCAGCGACCTTCTGCCTGAAAGCCTAAAATATTTATTATCTGGCCCTTCAGTAAAAAATTTGCCAGCCCCCTCTAATATAAGTATAAAGCCATTTCGTACCTTACATATTACATAAAAACAATTTGAGCTGTAATGCTTTCTATGCTGAATGTAACACTTAGAATGAAACTCAATGGAAGAAAATAAAGAAAGTGCATTTATTTAAGGCATCTGATTTTGAAATAGTCTTAGTAAGAATTAGAGAATAAGTAATTCTTTATTTCAAAGAGATGGCAGCTTTATGCCCTTGCTCAGTGCCTCTGTGGATGGCATCAGTGACTGGGGTTTTGGGAAAATAGGTGGCATACAGTTACCATTTCCTTTTATTATTGTTTCATGTCTCCAAGGTCAATCAAGCTTTTTAGTTAGCAATTATTTTTCCCCACCTGAAACTTCAGAATAACATTACGTATTATTTTCTCATGTAGGGGGTCCTAGGTGGCTCAGTCGGTTAAGCAGTGGGCTCTTGATTTCTGCTCAGGTCAGGGTCTCAGGATGTCATGGGTTTGAGCCTCAAGTCAGGCTCCACGTTCAGAAGGGAGTCTGCTTGAGATTCTCTCTCTCTCTTTGCCTCTCCCCTTCCCAAGATAAATAAAATCTTAATAAAAAAGAAAATAATTTCTCATGTAGTGCATATTTATACTGTTGTTGGAAAAGAGGAGAAAGAATATTTGTTTTATTTCAGTTATTAGAATGCCAAGACTTGAAAAAAATATTAAATCAGATTTATTTTTTCTTTTTTCACTGTAAGTGGAAATGTGGTCCATAGTTATCTTGTTTCATCAATGCTTTTGATTGCCTTTTGTTTCACATAAAATATGAAAAGTATGCTTTGAGTATTTTTTTTGCTACTTTAATTACTTAGAGCCTAATTTGTTTTTAATAATTTAATAGATAAAATCAAAATAGAGCATTTGATTGTATATGCATCGTTCTAATTTGGGAGTGCACTTAAGGAAGGCAATCATTTGCACAAAATCATTTTACATGACAAAGTAAAGGAAATTGTAATTAAAATAAAAATTATGTTGTTTTAATAAAGTTGAAAGGATTTTTTTAGTCTTTCCTTTATTGTTCATCTGGGGTTGTGAATTTGCATTTCTTACTGAGAAATATTGATCTCGCTCTTCATCTTATTTTCACTGAAACTACAATTTTTGAAAGTAGAAAATTCAAATCATTTCAAAACCAGAAAGAATTCTAATTTTTCACATGCAAATTATTCTTTATGTTTTGTTTCTTAACAATGGTAATGTAAATATGCAGTTTAAAGAATCATGTTCTTTGGTAAAATATAATGAAAAACAGTTTGGTTAGAATTAGAAATTAAGAGATTGATTCTTTAGATTGTGATATGGAAGTGTATGGGTTTCCATACATGTAAATTCTACTTGGAGCGGTTTAGACTCTGCTATTTATCCTTTGAAGCTTAATTATTTAGTTAATTTAGACATGTAATAGCTACTTCTCAAATACTTTTTCCCATGGACATTTGATACGTTTAAATGTCTTTTTTTTTCTTTTTAAAGATTTTATTTATTTAATCGAGAGAGAGAGTAAGAAAAGAGAAATAGAGAGCACCAGCAGAGAGGAAAGCAAAGGGAGAGGGAGAAGCAGGCTCCCTATAGGGAGCCTGACAAGGGACTGGATCCCAGAGTCCTGGGATCATGACCTGAGCTGAAGGTGGACAATTAACCATCTAAGCCACCTAGGTGCCCCCAAGTTCAACTGTCTTTTTGGGATTTTTTTCTGAGGGCAGCTATGACTTAGAATGGCTCATTTACTTACTTGAATAAGTAAATGGACTTTTTTATGGTCTACTAATTAAAATTCAGAACAGAGTATCCTAGATTATTTGTGTTTTGCTTTAAATCATGCATGTAAGCTGTGGATATTTAGAATACTGTGTCAAAGCGTTGAGCACTATATTTATTGTCATTTCATATCCTTGGTAAGAAAGTTTGTTTGTTTTGCTTAGTTACGTGAATGGGATGATAATGATGGATGACACTGCTTTTCCCAGAAAAGAGAACCGGACTCCACTAGGGTATGCGTGCATTGTCACATACTCAGGAACAGACTCTCTGATAATATTTGAGCAGCCTTATCAAATAATGATAAAGTTGAAAGTAGCGGCCAAGGAGAGTGCTGCTTGGGGACATGAAATATAAATATATATCAAATTGGAGAAATAATACTTTTGCAGCTAGAATAAAAAAATTTCCATTGCCTATTGCTTACCTGTCCTAACTGTCCCTTCTCAAAAAAGGCTGAAGGATGTTGATATTCAAGCCAGTCCTTTTGACTGCTCCTTCCTTTCATGTCCATAATGCTATCACTCAGTAAGTTTAGACTGCTGACTCACAGGCCTGTGTCATAATCCTTCCGTGACAAAAATTGATTTGATAGCGTGTGTTAGGTTGATGGCGACAAGGTCAATTGAGTTCGATTTGCTTTCGTCTCTAAGTAATCAACTTTGTTGCTCTGGTATGTGGAGACCTTAAAAGGCCTGGAGAGGTTTAAATGTTTCTACTCTACAAATATTTATTATTTAGGTACAAAAGAGTTTGACCTCCTTTGCCTACAATGTTTCACAAAAAGTTTTTATAATTTCATGATGAAAGCTGAAGGCATTTTGTTCATTTAAAAATAATTTCACCACTTTTTTTTTTCTTTTTAAATCATAGAATGGTCTTAACTAAACACACCTCCTCAGAGAGGTCTTTGCTAATTATATTATCTGAGTACATCACTCTGTAATTCTCTCTTTGGCTGTAGTTTTTATTTATCTTTTTTTGATGCCTATCATGATTTGAAATTACATTTGTTAATGCTTGCTTCTTTCACTAGTTTGTCGACTCTACAAGAATTGAGGCTGGGTCTGTTTTGCTCATAATTTTATCCTAAGCACCTAGTCACAATCATGGCACATACAGATGTTTAACAAAATACACATTGAAAGAAAAACATTGTTTATTATCAGAGGAGTTTGGAGCAGATGACAAGGAAGTCCCGAGGCTACTACAGAACCTGGTTTGGAATATCCTTGGATTGAAGGGGTTCAGTGCAATCATTTGAATCCTTTCTTCTGATACAGGGATAGAGAATGGAATTTTAGATACCCCAGCATTCATTTTAGATATGAAATTTTTTTTATTATATTGCAGTTCATTGCTGTGTATACCTTTATTCATTGTTATTCAGCAGATGTTTATTAAGCAGATCCTGTGTGCCAAACACTACACAGATAGAGCTCTTTCTCCAGCAGATTTTAGAATGTGGTGGGGAGACCCACATTAATCAAGCAAACATTTTTGGAACATGTTACACATATGGTGATAAGAAGAAATCAAGTTGAAAACCCAATTTAAACTGTGGGAAGAAGAACATCTCAGAAGCTCTTTCTAAGAAGCATAAAGGGTCTGTGCCCCCATGTCATCTCTCATTAGCCATTCCGCTCTGACCCTGGTTGTCTCAGAATTCTTAATGGATTTATGCCTTACTGGGTTCAGATGATCCCTAGTCCTTACCATATAGACACACTTCTGTCACTGACCCATTGATTGTCTTGTGTCCAGTAAGCACTTACCTTTCCCAGTGGGATTGGTGTCCTGCCCTGCAATCCATCTCTTTTGCCTGGGACCCTGCCAACCCCTTCTTAGCCACTCCTTTTCCAAGGGGAAGCCCACTGTTTCCTCTATAGCTGTGTTGGTTCATCCTGTTCTGGATTAACTGATGAACACTTTTGGTCTGCTGCTAGCTTCATGTTGTCTATACTTTCTGCTACTGGCTTCATGTTTATACTTCTTGCATTTCTGTCAGGATGTAGCCCAGAGTTACCTTAAATGTAACTTGGATTTTGATCAGTCAGATTCCTCCAGTCTTCTCTTCCTTCAAATCTCTCTTTTGTTTTTTCTACCCTCTTTACTCTATGTCATGCCCTTCTCAGTTCTATATTTTTATATTCGCTTTGCTGATGACTATGAAATATGCTACACATATTTACATTTTTAGCCTTCTGATCAGAGTTTCTCATTTTCAACACTATTGACTTTTTATTTCAGATAATTTTTTGTTGTGGAGACAACTCTATGCACTGTAGGAGGTTTAGAATCTCTCTCCCAGTTGCAACAACAAAAATGTGTCTAAACATTGCTAAATATCATCTTTGGTCAAGTTTCCCCAATTGATAATGAAATATGCTTTCAAGTAACCAAAGTATGTTTTACTCACCCATTTATTTATTCTTCCACTCATTTAATAAGTATTTATTGAGTAACCTACTTGGTGTCAGAGCTATTCAAGGCACTGGGAGTATCACTGTAATAAATGCAGATAAAGCCTTTGCCCATATGGAGCTCACATTTTTCTAAAAGGAAAATATAAAAAAATAAACAATATAATGCCAATTTATGAAACACATAATGATTTTAAGGAAAGAAAAGGAGGTAGAACACCATTTAGAGAGAGTAGTCAAAGTCTTTCTGAGAAGATGGGTTTTGAGAAGAGACAGAAAGGAAGGGAAGTTTAGAGTTTTGTGAAGATCTTGGACAGAATCATTGCAGAAAGAAAGAACCAGAAAGTTCCTGAGTGGGAACAAGCTTGTGATAGAGAAATAGCAAGATAACCTACATGGTTAGAACTGAGGGAAGAACAACTGGGTCAGAGGGATGGTCTTGGGTATGATGAGAAGTCATTAGAAAGCATTGATCTGTGCTGTAATGAAATTGGATTTTTAATCAGGAAGGGACATTCTGACTGTTCTGGACAGAATCGACAGTAGTAAGGGAGCCAAGAATGGGATCGAGGAGATCCATTAGCGCTTGCTGCAGGAGGATAAGTGAGAGAAGATGGAGCCTAGAACTGTGATGATGCCACTGGAGGTGTTGAGATGTCATTGCAGTAAGAGATGTCTATTGACAGAAGGCCTGGCTGTGCCTGTTCATGTATTGGATATTGGATGTAGGTCTGGGGTGGGGCTAACACTGATTTGTAGACATGTGAACCTAGGTGACTATTTCTGCCATTTTCTGAGATGGACAAGACTGGAGGAACATGCTGGGGGTGGTTAAGAGCTTCAGTTTGCGTATTTTAAATATGAAATGGCAGTTTGTGGGAATGTTGAGTGTAAGTAATTACTTGTACTTCAATTATCTTCTTTTTCCCCTCTGTCACCTCAAGACAAAAGTGTATATAGGTAATTGGTGCAACCTTTTTCCCACCTTTTAAATGAGGAAATGAAAGCTCAGAAATTTTGGGCAAATCAGGATTTGCACACAAAAATTCAGACTCTAAATTGAGACTCTGAAGGAGTACCCTTAATTAAAGCTGCCAGTGATTGGCTTTTCTTTCTTTCTTTCTTTCTTTTTTTTTAAAGATTTTATTTATTTATATGATAGAGATCACAAGTAGGCAGAGAAGCAAGCAGAGAAAGAGGAGGAAGCAGGTTCCCCGCTGAGCAGAGAGCCCAATGCAGGGCTCTGATCCCAGGACCCTGGGGTCATGACCTGAGCCGAAGGCAGAGGCTTTAACTCACTGAGCCACCCAGGTGCCCCTGCCAGTGATTTTCTGTTGTTCTTATGTTAAAATGCAAAACAGAAATCATCTTCTGTTATACTTTGCAACAACTAAAAAGTAAATACAAGTCCAAACTGAAAATTCATGTTTCTAAGGTACTTACATATTTATTTATCTCTATTATTATTAAAATGAAGGATGAAATTATGGAAAAAATTATCTGAATGTTTGGATTTATCATAGCATAATCTGGCAAACTTCCTCCAAAGACTGTTTTTGGGTCCTAGTCTTTTTTCTTACACATTGAGCACTCCATGCATCTCTTGGAAGATTTTTATAGATGTCTCTCTCATAGTGTCTGCAGTATTAGTAGTATTAATAAGTGGTTTCCATTTGCATGGAGTATCTTTTTCCATCTTTTTACTTTTAGTTGTGTGCGTCCTTGCATTTAAATTGAATCCCTTGTAGGCAGCACACAGGTGAGTCTTATTTTATGTTCGTTCAGCCACCTTATGTGTTTTGATTGGAGCATTTGATTTAAAGTAATTATTGATAGGTATGTGCTCTTTGCCATTTTGTTAATTGCTTGCTGTTTTTGAAGTTCCTCTCTGTTCCTTTCTTCTCATGCTTTTTTCTTTTGTGGTGATTACTTTCTCTAGTGATGCACTTACTTTCCTTTCTCTGTCTTTTGTGTATTTGCTATAGGTTATTGCTTTGCAATTACATGAGGCTTACATATAAGATTTCTCTAACAGTCTATTTTAAGTTGGTAACATCTTAAGTTTGATCCCATCATAAAACTCAACACTATTTCTTCATTGCCATGTTTTGTTTTCAATATCACATTTACATCTTTTTTCTTGTGCATCCCTTCAGTGATTATTGTAATCATATTTTTTACATCATATTTTTTACTACTTTTGTCTTTTAACCTTTATGTTAGCTTTATAAGTGGTTAACCTACTACTTTTACTACAAATTTAGCTTTGCAGTCAGATATATCATTTCATATATATTCTTATAACTAATTAGCACACTTTGTGTAAGGCCAATTTAGTTGTGAAGAACTCCTTTAGCTTTAGCTTGTCTGGAAAATTTTTCTTCACTTCTGAATGATAATTTTGCTGGGTAGCATATTCTTGGTTTGAAATGTTTTATATTCAGCACTTTGACTATATCTTATTCCTGTCTGGCCTGAATATTTATGCTAAAACATCTGCTGTTAGTCTTATGGTGGTTTCTCTGTATGTAACAAGTTGCTTTTCTCTTGATGCTTTTCAGATTCTCCCCTTGTCTTTAAATTTGACATTTTAATTATATTGTGTGTTGGTGTGGGTTTCTTTGGGTTCCACTTATTTGGAAGCCTCTTTGCTTCTTGGATCTGAATGTCTGTTTACTTCTCCAGGTTAGAGAAGTTTTCAGTTATTATTTCCTCAAATAAAATTTCTACCCCTTTCTTTCTCTCTTCTTCTGATACAAAGGTCTGTGATGCAAATGTTAGTCTCTCTGATGTTGTCCATAGTTTCTTAAACTATCCTTTTTTCACCTTTTTTCTTTTTGCTGCTTTGATTTGGTGAATTCTACTGCCTTGTCTTTGAGTTGACTGATCTTATATTGTGCTTCACCTAGTCTGTTTTATAATCCCTCCAGTGCATTTTTCAGTTCAGTTATTTTATTCTTTAGCTCCGTGACTTATATTTGGTGCTTTCCTACATGTTTCATCTCATTGTTGGAGTTCTCATTTTGTTCCTCCATTTTTTTCCCCAGTTTAACAAGCACCTTTATGACCATTACTTTGAACTTTTATAAGGTAAATCACTTACCTCCATTTTATTAGTTTTTTCTGAAATTTTATTTTGTTCTTTCATTGGGAACATACCCCTTGTTTCCTTATTTTACCTTAGCTCTGTGCTAGTTTCTATACAGTAGATGAAACCACCTCTCTCAAGTTTTGAAGTAGTAGCCTTGTGTAGGAGTTGAAACTTGTTGTTCAAACCTTCCTATACTCTCGGTTGTCTCTCAAAGCTTGTGCTTTGTTCGAGCATCCTATTCTGTTTTTAAGAGTTCCAAGTAGTTGAGGATGGCCAAGACTTGTCAGTATCCCAGCAGGGAGGATCTCAGCTCCTAGATTTATCTTTAGGCAATAGCTTTTAAAAGTATACAAATACTTTTAAAAAAGTGTATGCAAATATATATAGTCCTGTAGGTTACAAGATTAAGCCTGCTGGCCACCAGATAGAGGTGATACAGTAATATGTGCCAGGTGGTAGCTATAAAAATTGGGGCACCAGACTCATGCAAAAGCTCTCTTCAAGGTGACACTGGTACTCTGGAGTACAGCTAGTGAAGCATAAAAAGATGGCACCCACCAGTATGTCCTTGGAGAGTGTTCTAGCAAACTCTTCAGTATGTGTGTTAAATTACATTCCTCTCCTTCAGACTGGTTCCTTATTCACTTTAAATCTGGTTTTGATCCCCTCTCTCTGGGATGGACCCTGGAATAAGTGGGGGGGGGGAGGGGAGTTGAAACACTTTTTAAGTTTTTATTTTAATTCCAATTAGTTAATATACAGGGTTATATTAGTTACAGGTGTACATTATGGTGATTCCATACTTCCATATAACACCATATAACACATGCTAAATGCGTGAGCACTTTAAGAACATTTTCTCAGATCTGTAGAGTCTTGTGGGTCTTGGGAAGTGAGTATCGTTGGTTTTCAAAATTAGATGTTTTGGGTGCTCATCTTTCAAGTGTGTGTCTTAAAAGTTGGGATGCCTCATGTTGGGTTTCAACTTCTCATTTCCCAGGGGGAAGCTCCAGTTTTTGAGTTCCCTCTAGCTCCTGGGTCATTGCATTTGATGTGGGGTATATGGTGAGAATATATCCAAGCTTTACCTGCTTTGATGATGTTTTCTGTTTATCCAATATGTGGTTGTCTCGAGACCAGATTTTAGGTTATTTTGAGAAAATTGTTCCATTTGTAACTATAGACTCCTCTGTGGGAGGAGATGAGTTCAGGATCTTTCTACATTGCCAACTTGAACGAGCTCAGAATACTATTTTTAAATATTATATATGACAATTTACTGGAATTTTTTAAAGTAAAAAAATGGATCCATTTATTCTTCAGAGTTTGTATATGTGACACTCTCAAATAGGGTAATTACAGAAAGTTTAATGAAAAGAGCAAGGTTGAGATAAATCATCAGGGGATCAGATGCATCACAAGGCTTGAAGGATATTGCCACCCTTAGACTTGATAGGGGACTGGAGGGTTAGTTTCAGAAACTTAAAGAGAACCCTGTGAGAAGATGACCACAGACATATACTATATCTTTTGATTGATGAACACAGCAAACTTGAAGCAACATGGTGGAGGCAATTGAATATTTCAGCCTCACTTTCTCTACCCTCAAGTTTCCTTGACAACCTTCCCTCCACACACTTTTGATCAGCCCAGTCAGAAAGCAAGAGGCCCGTTGGAGCGTATCATACAATTCTGGCTCCCAGGCTCCCTCATCCCAGAGTGAGGAATGGTGAAAGTTTTTGGAGGGACAAATCTAACACATTCATTTACTCAATTATTAGTATTATTTTTAACAATATTAACTCCTGGAGTGCTTATACATCCTCGTCTGTTCCTCTGAAAATATTTTGCATGCTGATTGCATGGGCCTTACTGAGCTAATTTAACCACATCTTATTAAACCAAATATCACCCAGTGTGTTTGCATACCACTTTGCATTGTAAATCCATGTCCTAAATATGATCACCTCTCTTTGGGATGGGCCAGTTGTTTTCCTAATGTTTTACTGTGCCATTTTCTACCTCATCTTAAACTATGTTGTGGCAGCCTCTCTAGCCAGTTCTCTCTCTCATCTCCAACTACTTAAACATGTCCAAGTTCTTACCCTTTTGCTTTTAGAGGATTGTGGAAGTGCAGAAAGTAATAGTATACAGGTAGAGAGGTAGATATAGAAATAGATAAATAGATATTTCTGAGAAACATTGTTGTTTAAAGTAAGTGCAATTTACTTCTTATACATATTAATCAAATAATTACCATCATTGAAATCACATTAAAATGCCACTTTAATTTCTTGAATTTCTGAAGGATTCCATAATAAATGATTTAATGTAATTTTGAAATAATAGCATAATAATTAGATTTATTAAACACATTGCTTCACTAAAAATTATTTCCACAGAAAAATTAGTAAAAACATGTTTCTTTAGAATTAAAAATCTGGCTATAATTTTGAATTTGATAAGCAATAGATTTATCACATTTTATGTTTAAAATTAAAGCCATAACAAAAATTTATAGTTGGATTAGCATTTTTATATAGAATGAGAAGATATTTATTATGTTAAGTAGAATTGCTTCCTTTTGACAACAAGCAGATTTATAACCATTTTGCTAATGAAACCTTGTTCAGAATTAAATAGAAATCCTAAAATATCTAGCTTTCAAATTTATACTCATTTTATTCTTCCTACAAGAGATTACAAAATGATTTATAACCTATCAAAATCAATTCTACTGTAATATTCATTTATTAGATACAATAATCACAACTTTTAATTAGAATATAATTTAATTTTCCATTAAAGTCTATATTAACAAAGAAAGCCTGAATGAAATGTATTTGAATAACTTACTACTTAGAGTGGAGCACATTGAAAATAACCTGACTAATTATGTCTTTGTATGGTTAATTGTACATACTAGGTGCTTATCTCTTTTACACATTGAATTTCTCTGTTTCCTTTACTATCCTTTTATGTCAGAACAACCTTTCTCTCTTTTATATGGGTTCTGAGGTTCTCAAAAGTAGGTAAGTAGAAGGTTGATAATTCTCATTCAGAGAGCATGAGAAGGAAAAACAGTTTTCATAATAAAATCATGATTCTTATTTGGCTTTTCTCACTGTGTTGATGCTTCCACTGGTAGTGAACAAAGCAACAGTGGTAAAAATGCTGGCACTTTGTACAAATCAAGGCAGTAGCACCAACTGTATTAGTGGGCATTGGGTTCTTCATGTTATGTGCAAACATTTAAAAAAATAATATATTAAGACTTTAGTTTTTAGAGCAGTTTTGGGTTCATAGTAAAATTGAGGGGAAGGTTCAGAGATTTTCCATATACCTCCTGCCCTCACACATGCATAGACTTCTCCCATTACCAATATCCCCCAACATAGTGGTACAATTGTTATAATTGGTGAACCTACACTGGTGCATCAGAATTACACAAAGTCCATAGTTTATATTGTTGTTCACTCTTGATGTTATATATGTTCTTGGTTTGGAAAAATGTGTAATGAAGGACATGTATCCATCATTATGGTGTTATACAGAATATGTTTAATGCCCTAAAAATCCTCTAGTTTAAGAAATTCTTCTATGAGCAATAAAACATTTCTTTTATTAAATCTCAAAAAATAACTATACTCATCTTTTTAATATTCTAGTTATAAACACCTCTAGAAGTACATATAAAATATTTCTACATATTGGAATATGACAGTTATCTCCAGAACAAGTCCGGTGTGACTGTTTGAATTGCAGGCTAATCTAGCAGCTTTTATCATGGAGTACCAATTGTACTTGAAAGAACAACGGACAAACTATGATTATTCATTCATTGGTAATTATAAGAATGAAGTGAACTTATCATTTCAAGGAAACTAACTCTCAGTATTTTCTGCCAATGATAAAATTCAAACTTTCAAGGAAAAATTAGAATTTTGGAAAACTTGAATCTGCTACCATGAATTAGTTTCCTTATTCTTAATGGTTTTGCTGATGAATTCAGTTGTAATTTTAAAAATGATATTTAAACACACACACACTCACACACACACACACACATACACTACATTGAAATGCGCCCAAATTTGGAAGCACAATATAATTCAGTAATCCAATATTTTCTAAATGAGCTATGTATGTTATAAAATCATGCATGAGGGATTTACTGAAGTGTAAGATGGATGATTTATAATACTTTATTGATAATATTTCAGAAACCATATAGCAACTAAGCTTTACAAACTATCCATGTTGAGCTTTATCGTAGTATCAAAGAATAATCTCCACAATTCTTTAGAAAGACTTTAAAGACTCCTTTCTTGTCCAACCATATGTCTTTAGGAGACAGGTTTTTCTTTGAATATTTAAAGCAGAGCAATACATTATAACAGATTGAGTACCCCCCCAAAAGACTGACATAATTCTAAAACAGTGCTACCTTTCTTCCTGATTTTACTTTTGTTTTGGTAAATACAGATTTTTTCATATTTTCAATAGTTCTTTTAAAGAATTTATTTTTAGGGGTGCCTGGGTGGCTCAGCAGGTTAAGCCCCTGCCTTCAGCTCAAGTTATGATCTCAGGGTCCTGGGATGGATCCCCACATCAGGCTCTCTGCTCAGCAGGGAGCCTGCTTCCCCCCCTACCCCACCCCCCAGCCTGGCTCTCTGCCTACTTGTGATCTCTCTCTCTGTCAGATAAATAAATAAAATCTTGAATTTTTAAAAAAAATTTTTAAGTAATCTCCACATCCAATGTGGGGCTCAAACTCACAACCCCAAGAACAAGAGTTGCATGCTCCACTGAGAGGCAGCCAGACATCTCAAGAAATTTTCAATAATTTTTAGAAGTATAAAGGAGTCTTGAGACCAAAAAAGTTGAGAACTTCTACAGTCAGTCAAAGTACTTTACATCTGTTCTTCGATGCCTTTTTGGTGGGGAAATATTTTGAGTTCTGTCCAGTTGTAAAAGCAAAATATTTTTCATGATACTATACAGAGTATTTTGTGAATCTCTTCCAAAATAGCAAGAAAATTATTTGTTTCCCAACTTACTTTTGAACCAAGCTCCATTTAAATATTCACAAATCCTGACTTGAGAAAATTGAGCAGTATTCTTTTTTCTCTTACCCTTCCTAATTGAATGTTATACAAATGTGGCTGCATTAGCAATTCTTTTGTATGCCCCCTCCCTTTTAGAGCAAATGTTACCTCCAACATTTATAGCTTGTTTGCAGTAGTAGACCCCGAGGCTTGAAAAACAAATTATTCTAATTAACTTTCTTTGGCAAAGTTTTTCCTAGACAGACTAAAAATAATCTGCTTTAGTTAGAAAGAGTAAACCTTTACCTGAGCCACAAACTCATTAGTTTATTTGACATCCTGTTGTACTTCTGCAGGAAACATTTAGCACTGAGTCTCTTTAATACCTTTCCTTCAAGAAGATAACTATTTTACTCTTAAATTAGCCTCAACTAATTAAAAAAGATTAAATATAATGTAAAATATTTTGTAGTATTTGCTTACCTGATTTTTCTTTTGCAAACATCAAAAGAAAGTGAGTTGGTACCAAAGTATGTGTTCTTGAAATGATCACCAGGAAATTCATATTTTTTTAGCTTTTCAAATCAGTTCTCTGATTCAAACCTGGTAAGAATTAGAGTCAGTATTACAACAGTTCTATTCTCCGCTCAGTTACTCTATTAGGAGATTTATGTTTCAGTCTTTATAAGATTCACTGTCTGGAAAAGAAGATCAATTTACATAGATATGTGATTATGAATAGGCATGTACACAGTGATTAATACAATATATAAATTGCGAGCAAAATTCAGGACAAGTAATTTATTCTTTTGGGGATTGGAGGGATATTTGGATGCCTTCCCTGAAGATGCTATACCTTAACATCATCTAGAAATTTGGGAGGAAAAAACGTATAGTGTGGATATTTTGTTCAGAGAAATAACATTTGTAGAGATCTTAGAAATATGAACAAATATCTTTACATGTTGATTCACAGGTTCCTCCGTATTAATGAAGCATCAGTTAGTGATGAGAAACAGGGCTGAGAAGCAGAGTAAGACCAGATCAGGGAAGAGTTTGACTTTATACTGCGCGTACATGTAAGTCATAGAAGAGTTTAAAGAGAGGAGTGACTGACTGAGAAATTTGAAGTTAGCACTACAGAAAAGAAGACTGGAAGAGGAAATGGCTGCAGTAGTCCAGAGTGCAGAGGGAGACAGTATGAACTGAGAAGATAGCAGTGTGAGTGTAAAGGGTGAAATAGGTTTAAAGGGGTTTGGGAGGAGAGATTGATAGGACTCCATCTTCACACCTTTTGCTCAGATGCTGGGCAGGGTGGAAGTGTTCTTTATCTTCCTTCATCTCCAACATATATGAGTCTCTTAGAATATGTAGACTGCACATAGACGAGAACTGCATCTGAAATCCTAGAAAAAACCTACACTGAAAACGAGAGCATAATAGAAGGTCATAAGAGTAGAGGAGACAGGGGAGAAGTCACCAGGGAGATAGAAGGGGAAATGACAATACAATTCCAGTTAAGGGAGAAGAAAATTTAAGGCATATTGGGCAATTGGACAAAATACGGAGAGGTGTGTTGTGATAACTGAAAGATGTTAGTGGCTTTGTACCATTTCTGAGAGTGGTAGTGTCTGGTGGTGTTTTAATTTGAAAAATGTAAAGGAATGGAATATGTTCATATTCAGAGTGTAGAACTGAAAAATTCTATTAAGGGACAGAAGACATGAGCACAGTAGAAGCTGAATCAAGGAGTTTGTCAAAAGAGATTGAAAATACAGACACAAGTTTTCCCCTGGTGGTGCTAAGAAGCCTATTGACTATCATATGGAAATTGCCTTTAGAAACTGGGAGGAAGCCTATTGAGGTCATGGCATTTCAATCTCCTGAGTCTTCTGTGTGTTCTTGAAATACATCACTGTTTCTTCTACCCCAGGAATTTTATTCTTCCTTCTGACTGGAGAACACCTGAGATCTCAGGTCTTGGATAACTTTTTCTCAAAGAAATCTTTTTTGATCTGAATAATATTCTTTGTCCATATGAACCCATTCTTTAACTCTTCCAGATCACAAAAAGTGTCATTGGTATTTACTTGTGTTAAGTCTGTCTTCACTAAGGAAATGTAAACCCCATGAAGATGGCACTGTTTTTGACTGGTCAAAAAATAAGTCCAAGATAAGTGGCAGGAATTGATGTTACAAAAGATAGTTATTAAATATTAGTGGAATGAATATGTATTTTATATATGGCAACTGAAAATATTGGTTATAGAAATATGGTCTTAAAAGACAATAGGCTAATCATTTATCAAGACAACTACCATACTACAAACAATAATAACAGTAAAGGTTATATGACATTTCATTTGTAGAAAGAAGGAAATATTATAAATTATATATTGTATATATTATATTGCTACCTCATGACTTATACCCACATATATTCTAAATCAAAGAAAATATAGAAATATACAGTTCAGCTGGGGAATAATTATCTGAAATCTGACCCTGTGAACGGAAACTCAAAGCAAAGATTGATAAATTCCTATTTTGTGATTACTAATCATTACATGTGGCAATAATCAAAAGCTTCCCTATTAGCAGAGTTCATATGTAACTGATAAAGCATAAAAACTAGTTGCAATAAACTGGGAAGATATTTATTAATAATGGAAGCCTTCCTGCTGATCAATAAGGTAAACCTGAGCCCCAATTAGGAAACAAAAAATAAAAAACAAAACTGAGTTAAGGATGTAAAATTGAAACTCTCAGGAAAATAAATAGAAACTAGTAGTAAACGTGCATATAGAATCTTATGACTTCTTGGGATGCCTGAGGGACTCAGTGGATTAAGTGGCTGTCCTCAGCTCAGGTCATGATTCCAGGGTCCTGGGGTCGAGTCCTGTATCAGGCTCCATGCTCAGTGGGGATCTTACTTCTCCCTCTGCCTGCTGCTCCCTCTGCTTGTGCTCTCTCTCTCCCTGTCAAATAAATAAGTAAACACCTTTATAAAGAAAAATCTTAGGACTTCTCAAGGAAATGAACATGAAATGGATAAGGAAATATCAATTTTTTTTAACTTATTGGTTGCAAATAAGTGTGATGTTATAATATTTTTAAAGACTGAAGATAGGCATGTAGGAGTCTAAAGGAGATCACCATTTTGGCAACTAATTGGCAATATGCGCCCAAAACCCTTTGACAAGACAATTTTGATAAGAAATATTTTTAAATAAATAAATAAAAGTTTACAAAAATTATAATTACAAAGAATAAGAAAAAAATGTTACAAATACTATGAAAAATGAGGTATATAGATAAATTATTTCATATCTACAAGATGAAATATAAATAAAACAACATTATGCATGTCTATTTATTGATGCTCACATTATATAAAGGAAAGAGAAAATAGAGGTTTTAAAAACAGTCTGATAATTTCCATTTTGTGGGAGAAAATCTTCCATGTTATAGAGTCAGAGTCAGCATTGATTTGCCTCAGGGCATTGGTGATTACAGAATTTGTTTTTGCTCATTGTATGCTTCTAATTAATTAATAAATTAATTGATTTTTAATAGACATATAATGTATTTTTATCCCCAGGGGTACAGCTCTGTGAATTGCCAGGTTTACACACTTCACAGCACTCACCATAGCATATACCCTCCCCAGTGTCCATAACCCCACCCCTCTCCCCCAACCCTCCTACCTCCAGCAATCCTCAGTTTGTTTTGTGAGATTAAGAGTCACTTATGGTTTGTCCCCCTCCCAATCCCATCTTGTTCCATTCATTCTTCTCCTACCCCCTTAACCTCCCATGTTGCATCTCCACTTCCTCATATCAGGGAGATCATATGATAGTTGTCTTTCTCCGATTGGCTTATTTCACTAAGCATGATACCCTCTAGTTCCATCCATGTCGTCACAAATGGCAAGATTTCATTTCTTTTGATGGCTGCATAGTATTCCATCGTGTATATATACCACATCTTCTTTATCCATTCATCTGTTAATGGACATCTAGGTTCTTTCCATAATTTGGCTATTGTGGACGTTGCTCCTATAAACATTCGGGTGCACGTGCCCCTTTGGATCACTACCTTTGTATTTTTAGGGTAAATACCCAGTAGTGCAATTGCTGGTTCATAGGGCAGTTCTATTTTCAACATTTTGAGGAACCTCCATGCTATTTTCCAGAGTGGTTGCATCAGCTTGCATTCCCACCAACAGTGTAGGAGGGTTCCCCTTTCTCCACATCCTTGCCCGCATCTGTCATTTCCTGACTTGTTGATTTTAGCTATTCTGACTGTTGTGAGATGATATCTCATTGTGGTTTTGATTTGTATTTCCCTGATGCCGAGTGATATGGAACACTTTTTCATGTGTCTGTTGGCCATCTGGATGTCTTCTTTGCAGAAATGTCTATTCATGTCTTCTGCCCATTTCTTGATTGGATTATTTGTTCTTTGGGTTTTGAGTTTGCTAAGTTCTTTATAGATTTTGGACACTAGCCCTTTATCTGATATGTCATTTGCAAATACATATCCCATTCTGTCAGTTGTCTTTTGGTTTTGTTAACTGTTTCCTTTGCTGTGCAAAAGCTTTTGATCTTGATGAAATCCCAAGAGCTCATTTTTTCCCTTGCTTCCCTTGGTGATGTTCCTAAGAAGACATTGCTGCGGCTGAGGTCGAAGAGGTTGCTGCCTGTGTTCTCCTCAAGGATTTTGATGAATTCCTTTCTCACATTGAGGTCCTTCATCCATTTTGAGTCTATTTTTGTGTGTGGTATAAGGAAATGGTCCAATTTCATTTTTCTGCATGTGGCTGTGCAATTTTCCCAACACGATTTATTGAGGAGGCTGTCTGTTTTCCATTGGACATTCTTTCCTGCTTTGTCGAAGATTAGTTGACCATAGAGTTGAGGGTCTATTTCTGGGCTCTCTATTCTGTTCCATTGATCTATGTGTCTGTTTTTGTGCCAGTACCATGCTGTCTTGATGATGACAGCTTTGTAATAGAGCTTGAAGTCCGGAATTGTGATGCCACCAACTTTGGCTTTCTTTTTCAATATTCCTTTGGCTATTCGAGGTCTTTGGTTCCATATAAATTTTAGGATTATTTGTTCCATTTCTTTGAAAAAAATGGATGGTATTTTGATAGAAATTGCCTTAAATGTGTAGATGGCTTTAGGTAGCATAGACATTTTCACAATATTTGTTCTGCCAATCCAGGAGCATGGAACATTTTCCCATTTTTTTGTGTCATCCTCAATTTCTTTCATGACAACTTTATAGTTTTCTGAGTATAGATTCTTAGCCTCTTTGGTTAGGTTTATTCTTAGATATTTTATAGTTATGGGTGCAATTGTAAATGGAATTGACTCCTTAATTTCTCTTTCTTCTGTCTTGTTGTTGGTGTAGAGAAATTCAACTGATTTCTGTGCATTGTTTTTATATCCTGACACTTTACTGAATTCCTGTACAAGTTCTAGCAGTTTTGGAGTGGAGTCTTTTGGGTTTTCCACATATAGTATCATATCATTTGCAAAGAGTGATAGTTTGACTTCTTCTTTGATGGTTTGGATGCCTTTAATTTCCTTTTGTTATTTGATTGCTGCGGCTAGGACTTCTAGTACTATGTTGAATAGCAGTAGTGATAATGGACATCCCTGCTGTGTTCCTGAGCTTAGTGGAAAAGCTATCAGTTTTTCTCCATTGAGAACGATATTTGCGGTGGGTTTTTCATAGATGGCTTTGATGATATTGAGGTTTGTGCCCTCTATCCCTACACTTTGAAGAGTTTTGATCAGGAAGGGATGCTGTACTTCGTCAAATGCTTTTTGAGCATCTATTCAGAGCATCATATGTTTCTTGTTCTTTCTTTCATTAATGTGTTGTATCACATTTATTGATTTGCAGAGGTTGAACCAACCTTGCAGCCCTGGAATACATCCCACTTGGTCGTGGTGAATAATCCTTTTAATGTACTGTTGAATCCTATTGGCTAGTATTTTAGTGAGAATTTTCGCATCTGTGTTCATCAAGGATATTGGTCTGTAGTTCTCTTTTGTGATGGGATCCTTGTTTGGTTTGGGGATCAAGGTGATGCTGGCCTCATAAAATGAGTTTGGAAGTTTTCCTTCCATTTCTATTTTTTGGAACAGTTTCAGGAGAATAGGAATTAGCTCTTCTTTAAATGTTTGGTAGAATTCCCCCGGGAAGCCGTCTGGCCCTGGGCTTTTGTTTGTTTGGATATTTTCGATGACTGTTTCAGTCTCCTTACTTGTTATGGGTCTGGTCTGTTCAAGTTTTCTATTTCTGCCTGGTTCAGTCGTGGTAGTTTATATGTCTCTAGGAATGCATCCATTTCTTCCAGATTGTTAAATTTGTTGGTGTAGAGTTGCTCGTAGTATGTTCTTATAATTGTTTGTATTTCTTTAGTGTTAGTTGTGATCTCTCCTCTTTCATTCATGATTTTATTTATTTGGGTCCTTTCTCTTTTCTTTTTGATAAGTCTGGCCAGGAGTTTATCAATCTTATTAATTCTTTCAAAGAACCAGCTCCTAGTTTTGTTGATTTGTTCTATTGTTCTTTTGGTTTCTATTTCATTGACTTCTGCTCTGATCTTTATGATTTCTCTTCTCCTGCTGGTTTTAGGGTTTCTTTCTTGTTCTTTCTCCAGCTCCTTTAGGTGTAGTGTTAGGTTTTGTATTTGAGACCTTTCTTGTTTCTTGAGAAAGGCTTGTACCGCTTTATATTTTCTTCTCAGGACTGCCTTTGTTGTGTCCCACAGATTTTGAACCATTGTGTTTTCATTATCATTTGTTTTCATGAATTTTTTCAATTCTTCTGTAATTTCCCCGTTGACCCATTCATTCTTTAGAAGGATGCTGTGTAGTCTCCATGTATTTGGGTTCTTTCCAAACTTCCTTTTGTGGTTGATTTCTAGCTTCAGAGCCTTGTGGTCTGAAAATATGCAGGGAATGATTCCAATCTTTTGATACCAGTTGAGACCTGATTTAGGACTCAGGGTGTGATCTATTCTGGAGAATGTTCCATGTGCACTGAGAAGAATGTGTATTCTGTTGCTTTGGGATGAAATGTTCTGAATATATCTGTGATGTCCATCTGGTCCAGTGTGTCATTTAAGGGCTTTATTTCCTTGTTGATCTTTTGCTTGGATGATCTGTCCATTTCAGTGAGGGGAGTGTTAAAGTCCCCTACTATTATTGTATTATTGTTAATTTCTTTCTTTGATTTTGTTATTAATTGGTTTATATAGTTGGCTGCTCCCATATTAGGGCATAGATATTTAAAATTGTTAGATCTTCTTGTTGGACAAACCCTTTGAGTATGATAAAATGTCCTTCCTTATCTCTTATTATAGTCTTTGGCTTAAAATCTAATTGATCTGATATAAGGATTGCAACCCCTGCTTTCTTCTGATGTCCATTAGCGTGGTAAATTGTTTTCCACCCCCTCACTCAAATCTGGAGGTGTCTTCGGGTCTAAAATGAGTTTCTTGGAGGCAACATATAGATGGGTTTTGTTTTTTTTATCCATTCTGATACCCTGCATCTTTTGATTGGGGTATTTAGCCCATTAACATTTAGGGTAACTATTGAGATATATGAATTTAGTGCCATTGTATTGCCTGTAAGGTGACTGTTACTGTATATTGTCTCTGTTCCTTTCTGATCTACTACTTTTAGGCTCTCTCTTTGCTTAGAGGACCCCTTTCAATATTTCCTGTAGAGCTGGTTTGGTGTTTGCAAATTCTTTTAGTTTTTGTTTGTCCTGGGAGGTTTTTATCTCCCCTTCTATTTTCAATGATAGCCTAACTGGATATGGTATTCTTGGCTGCATGTTTTTCTTATTAAATGTTCTGAATATATCATGCCAGTTCTTTCTGGCCTGCCAGGTCTCTGTGGATAAGTCTCCTGCCAATCTAATATTTTTTACCATTGTATGTTACAGACTTCTTTTCCCGGGCTGCATTCAGGATTTTCTCTTTGTCACTAAGACTTGTAAATTTTAATATTATGTGACGGGGTGTGGACCTATACTTGTTGATTTTGGGGGGGGGGTTCTCGGTACCTCTTGGATTTTGTGCTTGTTCGCTTTGCCATATTAGGGAAATTCTCTCCAATTCACTTTCTGCTCTCCTCTCTCTTTCTTCTTCTTCTGGAATCCCAATTATTCTAATGTTGTTTCATCTTATGGTGTCACTTCTCTCTCGAATTCTTCCCTTGTGGTCCAGTAACTATTTGTCCCTCTTTTGCTCAGCTTCTTTATTCTCTGTCATTTGGTCATTTGTATCACTCTTCGTGGGTGGGAGAGGGAGGTCTCTCCATGGTTCTGCTGCTTGTGGACCTCTGCTTGGGAGTGGTCAGCTGACTCCGTAGCATTTCACAGTTTGTGGCCCCATCAAGCTGTATGCCCACCCCTGGGCTCACTGATTGCAACTGGCTTCCCTGCTCTGATGCCTGGGAGCTCTGTCACACTCAGGTAGCTGTTTTCTTCCTGTAACCCCAGGGATCCTGAGATCATATTATCCCACCTCAGATTTGGCCCTGCTTCACCTGAGCACCTTTCGGGCAGGGATGTCCCGCACTAGAGCGGACCTCTGAAAGTTCTGATTTTGTGCTCTGCTACTACATTACTTTCCAGTAGCTGGCTTTTGGAGGATCCTTGCCCCTGTGGTTTATCTTCCAGTATATCACCTCGGATTCACTTCATCATAGTTCCTACTTTGCAGAAAGTTGTGGCTTTCTATTTGTGGAATTGCAGCAATTCTTTTCTTAGATCTCAAGTTGAGTTCACAGGTGTTCAGAATGACTTGATAGCTATCTAGCTGAATTCCTGGGACCAGACAAAACTAAGGTCTCCTACTCCTCTGCCATCTTGGAAAGTCAATTTCATTCTTTCTTATGGGTCAATAATATTTCATTGTGTGTGTATATCATAGCGTCTTTACCCATTCATCTATTGATGAATACTTGGATTGCTTCCTTAGTTTGGTTATTGTAAATGATGCTGCAATAAACACAGGGGTGCATATATCTTTTTAAATTAGTGTTCATACACTTTAGGTAAATATCCAGTAGTGGAATTATTGGATCATATGGTAATTTTATTTTTAATTTTTTGAGAAGTCTACACTGGAGAGCTCTCTAATCTTTATATCTCAAGATTTGGCTGGCTAATGAGAAAATGTTTTTATAACTTATAATTGCTAAGAATTTGAAATCAAAGTTGAAATTGAAAACCTATGAACCAGTCAATTGCTCTCTTGATTATAACTAACTTTATGGTTTTAATTACAATAAATTCTATAAGTTTTTACATCACTGTCTTGGTCCTAACTCTTTCCCAGCCTACCACCAAGATTCAACAATTATTCCCAACAACCTACTGGACAGCATAGGTATTCCCCCAACACCAAAACTTAACATTTTTTTGCCCTCTAATATGACTTTTTTACATGAGTATTCTTTATACCAGTTAGTGTTACCATAGTCTATCCATTTCCCTAGGGTAGAAGATGGATATTTGTCCAGAACATTTCCTTTTTTGACTTCTAACATCTCATCGCTTATCAATTCCCTTGCTCTTCAATTTAGGTTCACACTATGACAACAGTCATCTTCTTGAGAATAGATTTTACTCTGTCATGCTGGGACTTAATCATTTGTATTCCTGATGTCTTTAGAATAAAAAATAAACTCTTAAGCCTGGAGTAAGAGACATTTTTATGGTCTTGGCAAGGTGCCTTTTGGTTTTCATTTCTATGTTATCAACTCAAAAAAATACCTGTGCCTGAATCACATTAAACTCATTAAACTTAAGTCTCTATGTGTAAAAGTGATTTATTTTTCCTGTAATGCTCTTCTCCATTTTTATTTATTTGACAGAGAGAGAGAGATCACAAGTAGGCAGAGATGCAGGCAGAAAGAGAGAGAGGGAAGCAGGCTCCCCGCTGAACAGAGAGGACGATGTGGGACTCAATCCCAGAACCCTGGGATCATGATCTGAGCTGAAGGCAGAGACTTTAACCCACTGAGCCACCCAGGAGCCCCTGCTCTTCTCCATTTTTAAAACACCTCTCAGATGCCCATGAATAGCCCTTAAATATCCAGGGCAAACTTTCGCTGCCTTCTTCAGCTACCCACATAGTGAAATGAGATAATATGTTAAATACTCAGCAGAAACCTCAGCACCTAAAAATATTTGAATAAATCATCATTTTTAATAACAATAGTTTTTTTTTTAATCTTTGTGGATAAAAATGGATTCTCTTTACACCTTTATCATATCACTTACTTTGTGATATAATGATATACCTAAACACATCCAACGACCTGGACTAGGATTTATAAAGACATGAGTTGCATCTTAGGCTTCTTTCTGTTGGGTTCATTTCCCCACAGCACAGTGACCTCTTGTACTTTTCTGATTAAATAACTGGATATTAGATAAATTTCCAAAGGAGCAAAATCCAGCATAATGTTATAAAATCTTCCCTTCAATTTACCTTTACAAGGATGGACCGAAACATCTGTTAAGAAAGCATACAGTTGTTTAAACCTTCCTAAGTCAGTGTTTTGGAATTCTGAAGCATTCAATAATAGAATATCACAGTCTAAATTTCACATCCAAATGGAGGAAAACAAAAGTCCTTAGTTTGGGAAATGTATCACTCTCTCTCCTTTTCCCTGAATTCTTTATTCTCATTTTATCGATTTGAATTAAGTTGCATTTCAATTGCAGTTTTTAAATAACATTTATTGAATTGTTAACATGTGCCAGGTACTAAGCTAAGTACTTTACAAGCGTTATCCATTCAATATTGACTGCAGTCCTATGACGTAAATCTCATAAGCTCCATTTTACAAAGGAGGAAATTAAACTTTAAAGAGGCTGTGTGAATTTCCGCAGTCCATGCAATTTCTGAGTGACAAGGAACTAAAAATAGTATCTATAGGATGCTGGGCGTAAACTCTGAAGTGTTGTTCTATTCATTTCATTGTTTTAGAGTTAGGTCTATGATAGTAATTCTCAATCGACATTGGGCAGTCATTTTGCCCTGCAGAGTGTATTTGACAATGTCTGGACATATATTTGGTTCAGCTGAGAATAGGGATACTGATTTATGCATTAAGGGTCTTTAGATGTATAAATGGGCATGAAAGCCCATTTTACTGAAGTGGTTGGTTGATTTTCAAGATGGAATTAGTTCTTTGGGTTTTTTGATTCATGAATTAAGGTTTTCTTGGCAAGAGGGATTCAACTATAAAATGACTAGGTACCCACAAATTAATACTGGAACTCTCCACTGACAGAACATTTTGCCTTTTGTTCACTTGGTCACTCCTTTGTTTTTGCAATAGTCTTGAAATACTTTGTAGCCAGGGCTGTCTTCCTCTTTGGATAAGTAGTGGCAAAGGGCCATGTGCTCTGAAAGCCCCACCCCATGATTTGTTTAATGCTCTTCTCTCAACATCTTGAAATAGTTAACATTTTTTAAAAGATTTTGTATATTTGTTTGAGAGAGAGAGAACATGAACAGTGGGAGGGGGAAAAGTGGAGAAGGAGAAGCAGAGAGAGAAAGAGAGAGACAGATAGATCATGAGCAGGGAGAGGGAGAAGCAGACTCCCCACTGAGTGGGGAGCCAGATGTGGGACTTGATTCTGGGACTCCGGATCATGTCCCGAGCTGAAGGCAGATGCTTAACTGACTGAGCCACCCAGGCGCCCCTTGAAATTCTTAACTGCTGAGCCAAGGGCATACATTTTCATTTTGGTTCCCATATTTTATAGCTGGTTCTGTAAAATAAGTACATTTTGATTACATATTATTAAGTTGAACATGCAGAGTATTGGGGGCAGTATTCCCATGCACTCCTAAAGGATCAATTAAAAGAAAAGTCATTCGAATCTGAACAAGTGACATTCCCCAGGGAGGAAAAAAAAAGAGAAAGGTAGACTAGAGAGTGCAATAATTAGGAATATACCTGCCTGCAAAAAGTCATCAGTAGACTCCATGTATGTTAAAATCGAAACTGATAAATCTGGTTTAGTACCCTTATTAGAATAAGAATTTAAAAAAGTAAAAGCCTTTTGCAATTAAAAAAGAATATGATACAATCCACTTAAGGAATATAAGAAATCATTTTATAAAGATATCTTCTTCTTTTTTAATTATATCACATGATTGTATAGCTCTGTGTTTTGCTATATATAAATGCAATTTGGGGAAAATAAGTTTATTACATCCTTGGCTTGTTCTTCCCAAAATTACAAATTTGGGAGTGAATATTTGTAAACACATAGAAATTTAACTGTGCAGTATGAACATTGAGATTTGTTTTTTGGCAGAAGTTAGTTTCCATCCTATGTACTTGCTCTGGGTAATTTAGATAATTTCCCCCAGAGAGAAAATTTGATGCCCAGTTGGCTTAGAAGGGGTGATCAATATCCTTATAGACTATGTGATAGAGAAGCTTCTTTCCAGAAGGGAAAAGCTGACATGGTGTATACACCCCTCCCTTGTTTCTGGTGGACACTATTGGACCTAGGTATAAATAGAGGTAACACTATTTTAGCTTCTGTCATTTAGAAATTGAGCATCAGCGTAATTTCAAATAATGCACATTTGCACATTTCTCAGAGTTTTCAAAGAGTTTGTCAAAAATTATTGCTGATGCTCTTCATTTCTATATGGATTTATCTCTAGTGTACCAATCTCCATCCTTAGTAATTCCCAGCATAACGAATCAGCCTGCTGACCTCACCCCTTGCCATTTGTGAAAACATGGGTGAACACAGTGGACATGATGGTAAATGAAATAAATCAGACTCAGAAAGACAAATGTTTTATTAGTTTACTCATGTGAAATCTAGAAAGCAAAACAATGAGTGAACAACAAAAAGCTGAATCAGACTTACAGATACAGAGAACAAAATGATTGTTGTGGGAAGAGAAGGGAGGGAGATGGGCAAAATGGGTGAAAGGGAATGGGAGACAGAGGCTTCTGGTTATGAAATGAATAAGTCATTGGGATAGAAGACAAAGTGCTGGGAATATGATCTTGGTATTATAATAACGTGTGGTATCGGATGGGAGCTACACCTGTGAGCGTAGCATAACCTATAGAGTTATTGAATCACTATGTTCTATACCTGTCACTGATGTAACATTGTGTGGCAACTGTGCTCAGAAAAAAAAAAAAAGGTAAAAGAATTCACAATGGGGAAATGAGAGTTTTTTCAATAAATGTTGCTTAGAAGACTGCATATCTACATGTCAAAGAATGAAATTGCATCCTTACCTTATACTGTAAGCAAAAACTAACTTGAAATGGGTTAGAGGGTTAAATATGAGACCTGAAACTATGAAACTCCTAGTGATGATTTTTTGGCAGGATATGAAACTAAAAACGAAGGCAACGAAAACAAAAATAAACAAGCAGGATTATATCAAACTAAAAGGTTTCTGAGTATCTACTTCTAAACGACTTCTGTACTCTGTGAATGCTGACTAGTGTCTACCAGAGAATTTACAGATGACCTCTCCTAGTGGCTTTGGCTTCTCTCAGCCCAGCAGATGCCTTCCAAGAGCAAGCATCTGAGACAGACAGGTATAGCCACATAACCTCCCTGACCTCTCTTGAAGAGTAGAGGATCACTTCTACTTCTGCCTGCTGTCACTGCTGAACTTCAAGTGAACTTCAAGGTCACAGCAGTCACTGCTGAACTTCAAGTGAGGATCCATAAATGCTCCTAATTGTATTGTTTTCATTCCCTCTCCCTGCTCAGATACTATTTTAAATTGTAAGATCTACACTGAAGTTGTCTCCAGCACACTCTCCTTGGAGTTCAGTGGTATCCTAAGTGGTATCCAGGTAACCATTACTTAGGCCAGCACTGTAAAGCTTTGGGTGTCTGAGACCCCAGCCATAACTAAGGAGGGAGTCCCTGTAAAGAGTGTTGTGATGCCACCAGCTCCACTCTTCACTTTTCATGGGAGGCACGGAAAAGACTTTGCAGTCCCCCTTTAAAATGTCTGCAAGTAGGAATTAATTCCGGCTGTAGAGTTTACAAAGAGGAGACTAAAGGTTGAAAATTTTGCCCAAGTTCACAGAGCAAGGAAATGACACTACCAGAATCCATATCCAAAAGCCTGTGCCTCCTAAACAGTAATGCCATTTGAAAAAAACTCAGTTTCTATTACTTTTCATAACTATATCTTAATTGTGCATATATAATTGTGTGATTTTTAAAAAAAAAATTCCGTCTCCTCTTTAACACTTCATGAAATGATGAGGAATCTGTTTATCTTCTTCCGTATATTCCCAAAGCACATATTAATTCCTCAGTACATGTTGTTTGGATGAATGAAGGGATGGAAGTTCAATTTCATCAGGCTTGGATGAATCTTAGCTTGTCTTTCCATACAGCTGTATGGTCCTATATGGGACATGTGGTCATTGTGTCCCTTGCAGGTAACTGGCAATTGTTGGATTTCTCTCCCATTACACAGTGAATGCTTTGACTGGAATAACCTTGATTACTTTGGGATGCTAGTTAAGATTTGTTAAGACTTTGTGTTAAGATTTGCCTGATTCCGGTGCGTGGGTGGCTCAGTGGGTTAAGCCGCTGCCTTTGGCTCGGGTCATCATCTCGGGGTCCTGGGGTCGAGTCCCGAGTCGGGCTCTCTGCTCGGCAGGAAGCCTGCTTCCTCCTCTCTCTCTCTGCCTGCCTCTCTGCCTACTTGTGATCTCTCTCTGTCAAATAAATAAATAAAATCTTTAAAAAAAAGAAAAAAAGATTTGCCTGCTTCCAGGAAACAGAATCTTCAGAGAGCAAGTTTGTATAGTTAATGAACTATTGCATCAGCTTGACAGAGGACTGGGAAATGATTCTGTCACTTTTTGGTAGACTTGAAACTCACGCTTTTTGTGAGCTTATTTTTATAGGACATATAGTAAAATTCTTGTTTTCTTTATACATACACTCTAGAATCACAGAAAGTCTGCCTTGCAAACTGCATATCAGAAGCTTCTGAAAATTTTGGCATATAAATAGCAATCTGTTAAGTATTGGAAAATATATCAAGTAAGCTTAACCTGTGTGATTTTTAAGGATAATGCTGGCTCCCAAAACAGCTCTGACAAATCTTCATCAACATATGCATTTTTTAAGATCTCTTATTTTTCATTGACATAATTGTTGGTATAGGTTAAATGGAGCATAAATTAGTCTTCATCAACAATTTTTCATGTGATTTAAAACTATGGTTTTAAAGCTTATTATACTTACATGCTAAATATGCACACTTTCTCCTGACTTTCAGTTAAATTTTTAGACTTAATTGAAGGAAAAAAATGCTCCTAGTTTAAATAGTTAAATAGTTAAAAATTATTTTTAAATAGTTAAAATAGTTAAAAATTATTTTTTCTACTAATCAGTAACTTAATAAGTAATCAGCACTCTGAAGGACAACAAAAATGGGAAGTAAAGCTGCATTTTTGTGACCCAAGATAATTGTTTAAAAAAAACAATATAGTTCTACTTACGGATACCCAGCAATTCAAAATCTAAGAGAACAGAAAGGACAAATGAAACTGTAATATAAATAAAACTGTGAGTGTATAAATGAAATTGTGTGTATATGTCTGTGAATAAACTGAACTGGCTGAGTATTAATTGGCTGTCAGTTCTGGAGAAAAATAAGTTAACCTTAATAGAATCATAGGCTGCTGTAGGAAGAGCAGTCATGGTTTATCAGAAAAAGTGTAAAAAAGTCAAACTTGAGAATAGGAATGTTTAAAGTAGAATGAGAGAATTCGTAGAGTCTCTCACAAAGTCATTTCCAAAAGGATTTTCTTTTTTCCTATCTTCATCATAGGATTAAAAAATGCAATAATCTTTTCCCCCTTTGATCATATATTATGAAAATTGAAAGCTACTGAAAGCTTTCTTTTTGTTTGAATGATTTAGTGTGCATGTCAGGGAATTGAGATGCTAACCTCAAATTTTATACCCTAAAGTTAACTACCCTCTAGTGCACTTCAGTTAGTTTTATAACAATGTCAGTTCTAGGTTTGGAGTGAGAAAAAATGTATCTTTGGAGTTCATCAGTGTGGATCAGATTGTGGTTTCTAACTTGTCAGTTGAGTTTCCTTTGGCAAATGTGTCTACATGTTTTTTTATTTTTTATTTTATTATTTATTTTATTTTTTATTTTTTATTTTTTCATATTTATTTATTTATTTTTATTTATATATTTATATATTTATTTATTTGTATTATTTATTTTTATTTATTATTTATTTTATTATTTATTATTTAATCTTTTTCAAAAGATTTTAATTATTTATTTGACAGAGAGACACTGAGAGAGCACAAGCAGGTGGAGCAGGAGAGGGAGAAGCAGGCTTCCCGCTGAGAGGGGAACCTGATGCAGGGATAGATCCCACGACCCTGGGATCGTGAGCTGAGCAGAAGGCAGGTGCTTAACAGCTGACCCACCCAGGTGTCCCTCTGTGTGGTTTTTTAATTATTTAATGTTTTCTGGTAGCAAGGATGGTGTTTATAACACACAAGGCAAGCCATTTCAGCTATGGCAGGTAAAATGCTTAAGAATGGACAGAGGTCAACAAAAGGTGCATTTAGTCCTATGTGAAAAATCAAGGCCTGAAAAGGAATTTTGCCAATAGCCATGGAGAGGCATATATCTGACTGAGGGATATTCAAGAGAAAGATGGAGAGTTAGAAATATACTTTTCGGGGCAGCCGGGTGGCTCAGTCTAAGCATCTGCCTTTGACTCTGGTCATGATCCCAGGGTCCTGGGATCGAGCCCCACATAGGGCTCTCTGCTTAGCAGGGAGCCTGCTTCCCCCTCCCTCACTCTGCCTCTCTGCTACTTATGATCTCTGTCTCTCTCTGTCAAATAAATAAATAAAATCTTAAAAAAGAAAAAAGAAAAGAAAAGAAATGTACTTCTTCTTGTGTGGGTCATTAGAATAATTGTAATCAAATGCTTGAATGGAACTTTACATTTAAAACATTCTCTCAGTGTCCATGATATCAAAATCCCCTGGACAAATGTGTATCAGAAAATAAAAGTAGTGGCAGGCTGGCTTCATGTCACTGTCCCTATCCTGAGCTTGGCTGGAACTGAGACTTCTCCCTTCATAAGGAGCTCAGATTGAGGCAGAACACGTCAATCCAAACCACTTTGCAGATTTTCCTGGTAATGATTCAGAGTGATTACTTGATTAGAGTGGTTCTTCATGTCACTTTCAATCACAATTCCTTCCAATTTGTGACAAACTCAGAAAGTTTGTCATCCTCCTGATAAGCCAGGTAGGACTAAATATTTTTCACACTGACTAAAAATGATTTTTAAAGAAAAAAGAGAAAATGGAAAACTTGCTAAAGTATTTTCTTTTCTATAGTTTTCACTAAACCTTTGGTAGCTGCTGTGTAGCATACATCTATCTGTTTTCTCTTGTTGCAAGCTATTAAAGCTAAAACAAATTTGCTGTTTTAAAATTGAAATGTTTTTACCAGATGGGTTTAAAATGCTGATAAATGAAAATAGAAGAAGTGTACTCTTGAATTTTTTGTTGCTGTTTTGGCAAAATCAGATAGCTGAGTAGTATTTCACTGTTTCTGAATATTTGGTAACACACTGGTTTGTATAGAATTTGCTCCAGCAAAGCCAACAGTATGCTTCCCTAGGAATGCAGAAACCACAACTCTACGAATCTGAGGACACATGTCATATAGTAAGAATGTTGAGGCCGAAAGAGTGGTGAAAAAAATCAAGATAGAAATCCCATCTCTATTTACTGTGACACGTCTTTAATAAAAAAATTTGCATGAAGAGTAACCTGAAAGAGTAAAAAATTAACAAAGTTACTGAAATTAATCAATTCATTATTTAGACTTTCTCCTCAAACTCTGGAACCATAGTTTCCTTAAATATAATATACAGTAAGTACTAGCTCAGATGCCACAATGGAATACCACAGACTGAGTGGTTTAAACAACATATATTTATTTCTCCATGTTCTGGAGGCTGGGAAGTCCAAGATTAAGGTGTGGTCAATCCAATGTCTGCTACAGCCTGCTTCATGGCTTGCCCGTGGTCAGCCATTCCTTGTATCATCCAGGTGGAGAGCAGAGTGAGAGCAAACCCTTTTGTCTCTTGGAATCCATTAATGGGAGCTCCACTCTCACGACCTAATTACTTTCCAAAGTCCTCACCTCCTAAGACCATCACACTGGGTGTTGGGATTTCCACATAGCAATCTTAGGAAGGGTCACAAACCTTTAGTCTGTAACACAGTATTTCTAGCTTGCCGTTGAGTAGGATTGAAAAATATAAAACTTCTTCTATTCACTTGCAAGTGATTTCCTCAGGAAATTTTAATGCAAGTGGACACAACTTAAGAAGAGTTAAGGTAGACCATTTTGGACCTGGGATATGCCAAGGTCACAGTTCCTCAAGCATAAATTTTGGAAAGCACAGCTGGTATTGAGACTTTGGAAGACTTGACACCCTGATATTTATTTAGCTGGGCACATGCTAGACCAAGTTGTACAGCAGATGTGCTAAAAATTTTATCCCCCCTAAAATTACCTAAAAAATAATAGCCATACCTGAATGTTTTTAGTCTTAGCTATTACTTTTAAATATGCCTGCAGAGCATGAAATACCTGTATTTGGAGGATCCCATGAAGTAGTAAATTCTGCATAGAGTTATAGACTGTGAAGTCATTTGCATTTAAGGGGTATTAAACACACTTTGAAACCTATCCTATTTCAAACTTATCAGTTGTACCTTGGGAGCTGCTGTGCCTGAAAGGGACATTAAATATTAATCATTCTGAGCCTCTCATTTTAGATTTTATGATCCTGATTCAAAGTAGCTAAGGTTGTACTGTGATTGGAGTATTTGTTAAGAGCAAAAGATAAAGAAAAGAAATCCACTTGTTGGATTGAAAGGAATACACCTAGTATTTACTATACTTTTCTGCTCTGCTATTTTCAACTATTTTCATTTCCAGTTGTCTGGTTTCACTTTGCTTCAAAGCTAGTAAGGAATATCTCTTGAAACTCTCCAAAGACTAACACAATTTCAAGTTAAATCACTTCACAAATCTTAAGCAGTTATAACAAAGCAACACATCGTGGCAAACCGCAGGTGTTGTAAACCCTAGAACAAAAGTTTAATGATGGTTAATTTATTTCCTCCCTTATGGAGATTCTTGCTCAGAGTATTAACACATTTTACAACTGCAGATTTTATAGAAATTTGTTGGTTTCGTGGAAAAATTAAAAAAAAAAAAACCAAAAACCTCAAGAGAATTTTCAATAACTTTCTTTGTTCTGGCGAAGAGTGTTAAGTCAATGAAGAGATTTACTCAATGAAAGATTGACTGTTGTCATGAACTATAAATTTCTTGTCATTATTATCAGAAATATTTAACAGCTATATTTTAGAGATTCTCTTGTTTATCTTCTGAGCTTGTTTCATACTTTCAGTTGTTGATTGAATGCCTCATTTGATGGAGTGCTGAGCTCCGAAATCAAAGTTCTGAACATTTTTCCTAACCCAAACCCAGTTCTTAGCCCCACTTGTGGACTCCTGGTAACAGTGTCATTGTTTTGGTAGGTTTAAAATTTGCCTGCTGCTTTGTCCTTTTCTGTTTCAAATGATCCCAGTTCGCAGATTGGTTAGCCTGTTTTTGCCTTTCAAATACTCTGAAACCTTTTGATTTTCATTTCCATTGCCCCAAACTGACTGGGGCAATGATATGTGTATTTTTCCTGTCATAGTAGCAGACTAATTTCTCTCCCTGTTCCCTAACTCAATCTGCCTTTCAATACACACTTTTTAACATCTTATTCTCTTGCTCAGAAGTCTTCAATGGTTCCATACTGCTCTATGATGTAAGTATATATTTTTAGCTTGTAAGTCAGGGATAGATTACTTTTTTTATCCTGATATCAAACCCTCAAATCTAAACCTTGACAACTTCATTTTCCTCTTTTCAAAATATTTGACTTCAATAATTCAGATCATGCCAATTTGCTAATCTATAGCATGGCCACAAGGTCTATATATAGGCAGTGTTTGACATATCTGACCACATTAAGTAATCACTTAATGCCTGTCTTTGATGGTCTAGGGAAGGGAAGGCTGCATTGAGTGATTTTGAAAGGTTGACAGACCACCTAGGATTTCCAGTAATGAGGGACTCTTTTGGATGATAATTTCCAGAGCTGGATTGGATGATATGGTCATATGGAATGGGATGCTGGCTTATCTGATTTGAAGGAAGTGTCTTCATTTCTTCCATACAGTAATGTAATAGGGCCACATTCATTTAGTGAAGAGATACAAATTGCAGATGCAAATGCAAGAACTGATGGAAATACACTACCTCACTGCAGTTTTCTGTGGCACAGCAAGAAACTATGCACATTGCTAATGAGGGACAATGTACTGAACATGGTATGTAATGTCAATGAATTTATTATGTACTGTCATGTAATAAAGATAAGTGATTTTAATGTATATTATCCTGATTTTAATGTATATTATCATTCTACCCTGTAGAATGTTCTTTCTTTCTCTTAAACAATTATAACATTTCTTTAATAATTTTTTTTTCTATCTCCAAGTTGGTTTCTTTCATAACTTCTTTCCAGGTAACTCAGTCTGGAATAATTTGCTCAATTTCCACAGAAATTATTGTTTTGTCTGTGATGGGATATTTGCAAGTATTACTTAGCAAAAGTGGTGTTTTTTCTATGAGTTTTTAATTCTTCTCTTGACTTTTACCCCAAACATCCCCTTCTCCCACACCTTGCTTAGAGAATTAGACATGAGTGTCCAAGTATTTTTCCAGATGATAGTCATTGTAGAGCCACAGAATTTAAATCATGTAAATCTATTCTTAACATGTAAGTGTGAATACTGATAGCTTGGGTGTAAAAAAGAAATGTGTCTACATCTGAAACATGAGTTCTCCTTTTCTCAGACTGGTTAATATTCTTTAGGCTGCAGAAGGGGAGGAGAGAGATGATGTGGACAAGAGAGCAGTTAGAACCTTCCCTGAAGTTCTACCTCACTATCATCCTAAGTGAGCTCTCCTTTTTAAGCAGCTGGTCTGTTACCTAGTGACCGCTGGGAGGCATGAGGTCAATTTGTACTTTGAGATTTTTCTTAGCAGCTTGTTTTATAAGCAAAATCTTTGTTCTAGTGACCAAGAATCTTTAGTATAATGCCTCTCAAATCATCTGTAGTGAAACCCAGTTGTGTGTGTATATTTAAAGTTTTCATTTCCAATCAATTGCAAACTTATATTTTGTAAAATATAATAAAAATGAATTTCTAGAAAAATGGGATTAAAAAAAGATATTCAAAAAAATCAAATCCAGTATCTCGTAAGAATCAACAGCTGTAACATTATTCAAATTATTATAGAAGTTTTTTTAAAGTATTAGAACGTCTAGGTTTATTTCATTCACATTAGTAACAAATAGTGTCCAGACCACCACTCATCTGTGGACGATACTTGGAGTAACTGTGTTCTAGTTAGTCTCTGCTGTCAAGTGTGGAGCTGGAGCAACTAGAGGTCATAGGGAACTGAGAAAGTCACCACTCAGCACACTTCAATAACTATGCATCTGGGAGAGGCTGGGCACGCTGGCCAATTGAAACAACCTGGTATCTCTCTCTGCCCTGAAACAGGCGTCTAGCAAATACTTTCCACCCCCATCCACTTCTCTCCTCCACAGGCTGTTTCTTTAATCCTTAATTATGAAATAATCTCTTCGTGGAAGGTCCATCATATTGTAGTCTTAAAAATTGTTTTAAAAAATGGGGCACCTGGGTGGCTCAGTCAGTTGCACATCTGACTTCAGTTTTAGCTCAGGTCATGATCTTAGGGTGGTGAGATAGAGCCCTGCATTGGGCTCTGCACTGGATGTGGAGCCCACTTATGATTCTCTTTCCCTCTTCCTTTGCCCTTCCCCCCTGCTACTCATGTACACACTCTCTCTCCAAAATAAACAAACAAATAAATATTGTTTTAAAAATGTATTAATATTTATTCTTCTAAGTTTGCACTTTATTTTCCCCTGAAAGATCTTAAGATTCTTGGAGTTAGGCAGTAAATTTTATTTTTCTTTGCATTTCCCACATTTTCTAGTTCAATGCCTTACATAATTGCCTGTAACAATTTATTTGTTCTGATTAAGCAAAAATGCCACTCAATTCCAAAAACATAGCAAAATTGTCATTATTTAAATAAGCTATAAAAGCCCTTAAAAGTTATTTTTGGTATTCTGGATTGTCTCATGCATACTCGGGTGGAGTTACTTATTTAGGTTGATAGAAAACTAAGAGGTCAAAAGGGACCTTGACATTTCTAAACTTTAGTTTGTTTCCTCATCTGTAAAGGAGATGTAAGAGCAGCTTTACTTCTAGTTTACTTTGAAGGTTACGAAGCACCTAAAATATGTTTTGTACATAGCAGTTACCCAAAAGGATTGGTGGTCCTCCTCCTCCTCTTACTGTTAGCAGTGAGAAATCTTAATTGCTTTGCTCTTGTTGCAACCAGCTTATAATACATGATTGTTGATAAAATGGCTTTTCTTCCCTTTATTTATTGATAGCATGCACACAAATATAGCTACTTAAAGGAAGAAAATAGTTTTTAAAATCTCAATTCTAGCTTTAAGGAGAGACACAACTAGTTAATGAAAATGATAATACACATTTCTTCCCTTTATTTTTAGTGCCAAGTTTGCAATACTTTACCTACATTTATATTCCCCAAAGAATCTTGTATCCCTGAGGAAACCATCTGAAAGAGACAAAAATACTGATTTTTGCCTCAGGGGACTCTAAGAATTTGGACCAACATCTTCCCTGGAGGATCACCAACAAATTGCTAATGTCGACTTGCATCATTAACTTAGCCAAGATCTCAACATCTTAAATATATTTCTCATTACTTACTTGTTCTTAGTAAACAATTGAACTTGAATTTTCTCTTTAACCATCTCGTAAATTCACAATTCTAATTCAAGGCTACAGTAGTGAGAGGGGAAAGGAATGTTTGTGTTCCTTTCTTAGCTTTGAATTTGCTGTTAGGAGCAATTAGACAAAACACCAGTCTAGAAAGTAACCTTCTGTTGTGTTATTTCCCTTTGCTTTTAAACTTATTTGTGTTTTGGGGTGCCTGGGTGGCTCAGTCAGCTGAACAGCTACCTTCGGCTTGTGTCATGATCCCAGGATCCTGGGATAGAGCCCCACATCGGGCTCCCTACTCAGCAGAGAGGCTTCTCCTTCTCCTGCTGCCTGCTGCTCTGCCTGCTTGTACTCTGGATACCTGTGTCAAACAAACAAACAAATAAACAAACAACAAAAAAACCCTTTAAAGTTCTTTGTGTTTCACTAGTACTCTTGAGTTTGCTAATAGGTGTTGTTTTAAAGCCTATTGTGTACTTGTGAATAGAGATTTTTTTTTTAATTTTTTATTTTTTATAAACCTATATTTTTATCCCCAGGGGTACAGGTCTGTGAATCACCAGGTTTACACACTTAACAGCACTCACCAAAGCACATACCCTCCCCAATGTCCATAATCCCACCCCCTTCTCCCAATCCCCCTCCCCCCAGCAACCCTCAGTTTGTTTTGTGAGATTAAGAGTCACTTATGGTTTGTCTCACGAATAGAGATTTTTAAACAACATATAATCACATACACATGTGGGGATAGTCTGGCGTATTTTTCATTCATTTGCTTAGTTCCAGTGTAAATTTTCTCTTTTTCATATTCTGATTTGACTCTATGTTCTAAATACCAATAGTCCTTTTTTCCCCCAAAAACCTGTAGTTGGTTTCAATACCACAAATTGATTTCTTTAGATTTTATGACTCTGTCACTTCTCTTATGTTTTTGGACATAATCCAGAACCTTTGTCTTCCAAGGATTTTCTTTTGCTGCTGGTTGTCTCTTCTTTTGGTAATTAACCATTATTTATTCTTTTGGATGAAGAAGCAACTCATTTTTATTTTTTATTTTAAAAGATTTTTATTTATTTATTTGACACAGAGAGAGAGAGTACAAGTAAGCAGAGGGGCAGGCAGAGCGGCAGGCAGAGGGAGAGAGAGAAGCAGTCTCTCCGTGAGCAGGGAGCCCAATGTGGGACTCGATACCAGGACCTTGGGATCTTGACCCTCATGAGCTAAAGGCAGCCGCTTAACTGACTGAGCCATCCAGGTGCCCCTCGTTTTTATTTTCTAAACTAAGGATAGGCATTCTCCCTCAGTGGAGGAACTAGACCATTGCTTAGGCCACTTGACTACTCACCATTACTGGGTTACTTACCTGGTCTACATGGTCAGTCACCGTCTGGACTGTATTTTAAAAAGGAGTTATACATTGTACAACTAAACTTTAAATCAACATGAAATGATTTCCTGACACTGTTGTTAGCAGATGTTACTTCTGGTATAAACCCTGGATTCATTTCTTTAAAAAAAAAAATATTTGAAATCATTTTAGGTTTTGAGGAGACTTGTATAGTTAGAACAGAAAGTTCTATGTACCTTCACCCAACTTTCTGTATGTGAACATCTTACACAACCATGATACATTTTCAAAACTAAGATATTAAAATTGATTTAGTACTATTAACTAAATTATAGACTGTATTTAGATTTTATTAATTTTTATTAATTTTTTCCAGTAATATTGTACTGATGTTCCAGGATCTAGTACTGTATACTACGTTATATTTTGTTGTGATGTCTCTGTAATCTCTTCCAATCTTCAAATCTGTAGTAGTCCTATTTTCTTTGTCTTCATGACCTTGGTATTTTCCAGTTGCAGACTGTTCCTTGGTTTGAGCTTGATATTTTCTCATAATTACACTGAAGTTATTAATTTGAAGGAAGAATACCATAGAAGCCAAGTTGTATTTTCAGTACTCTCTATCAGCGTTGACATGATATCAACATGCCTTATTCCTGGTGTTGTCAACTTCCTGATTTGGGTAGGATGCTTGCCAGATTCTCTACTGTAGTTACTCTTCCTACCTCCCCTACAACACTTCCCTGCATACATCCTGCCCCTGCCATTGCCCAGAAGTGAATCACTAAGTCCAGCTCACATCTAGGACAGGAGAATTAGCCTCTACCTTTAGGAAGGAAACCTATCAAAGAATTTATGAACATATGTTAAAGACATGACAGTGATTAGTAAATATTTTGGGGATAAAATATTTTTAAAGATTTGTTTATTTATTTTACAGAGAGAGAACACTTATAAGAGAGAATGTGAGCAGGGGGAGGGGCAGAGGCAAAGGGAAAGAGAGAATCCCAAGCAGACTCCCTGGTGAGGGCAGAGCCCTGAGTGGGGCTTGATTTTACAACCTGAGATTATGACCTGCATTGAAAACAAGAGTCTGCTGTTTGACTGAGGCATCCAGTCATCCCTTGAGGAGATAATTTAAAGAATAAGGAAATATCATTTCTCTTTAGAGTTTTGCCCATTATTTTTATAATTTATTGGTAGATTTTGCCTGTAGCAATTATTTTTTTGTTATCCCAATGGTGATTTTCAATTTTTCTCATTCCTTTTACATTTATTACTTTGAATTCTAACTTAAGGAAAATCTATTCCTTCTGCATTTACTCATTAATTCAATAATTTACTAAGATAAGGATGGACAGATGTATATTTACTCTATTCCTTGGGTTATAAACAATGCTATCATTATTAGTTTGTTGTTTAAATTATTCCAGTTTTGGCCATTGAAAGATTTTTCAGGTTGTTCTCTGTCCCCTTTTGGTTTACCCCTATCCTTTTTTGTTCCTTTAAGCTCTCCTTCATTTTCTTTTCTTTTTTTTTTTTTTTTTAAGATTTTATTTATTTATTTGACAGACAGAGATCACAAGTAGGCAGAGAGGCAGGCAGAGAGAGAGAGAGAGAGAGAGAGAGGGAAGCAGGCTTCCTGCAGAGCAGAGAGCCCGATGCGGGGCTCGATCCCAGGACCCTGAGATCATGACCGGAGCCGAAGGCAGCAGCCCAAACCACTGAGCCACCCAGGCGCCTCTCTCCTTCATTTTCTGACACTAAAAAATGTCCCATGCTATCCTGTCTTTCTTTGTCCTCTATCAGCCATAGAATCAGTGATTTCTCTAAAGGGTCTGTTATGGGTTGAAATGTTTGTGTCTCTCCAAAATTCAAATGCTGAAATCTAATCTGCAATGTAATAATGGTATTCAGAGGTGGAACTTTGGGGAGATAATTAGGTCACAAGAGTGGAGTCCTCATGAGTGAAATTAATGCCCTCATAAAAAAAGGCCAGGGAGCTGGCTTGCTGTCTTTCTGCCTTCTGAGGATAATGAAAAGTTGTCAGCCTACAACCAAAAAGTGGCTCTCAGCAGAATCTGACCATGTTGGCACCCTGATTTCAGATTTCTAGCCTCCAGAACTGTAAGAAAAAAACCAAACAAACCAAAACAAAAAACAAAAAGCAGAAAACAAATAAACAAAAAAAACCCCACAAAAAACCAAAACCAAAACCAAAACAAACCAACAACAACAACAACAAAAAAACCTTTTCTATTGATTATAAGCCACCCAGTGTATGTTGTAGGTTATATGCTATAGAGGTATTGTGTTATAGCAACCTAATCTCACCAAGCAAGAGCCCCAGAACCTTTCCTTGGAGAATACTTGGAAATCAAGATTTGGGTGCTGGGTGTGCTTATAGTGCCTTTGCTTTTCATCCTGCTCCATGGACTGAGCTCAGTCTCCTGACCAAAATATTTTTATGTAGACTAAAGCCCACATATATGTCTATCATCCCTATTCATCCATTAAACTAACATGATTTTGTACTTACAGATCTGAGTCTAATTTCGTACCACAGGGTTCATTCTAGCCTTCTCCCTTACTTATAACATCTTACTTGTAACTAACTTATAACTTCTTTCTCCATTAGTGTAAAACATGGCTCCCATTAGCTACAATTCATTTATGCTTGTTTGTTGAACCCTGAACTACATTAAAAGTAGTGACAGAATTACTAACCCATACAGTGTTTATATATAATTCATTTTATGATTAACTTTAAAGTTTTTGGTGAAAACGTCATTTCCCAGAATTACTTAGAGCTACTCCTTTTCCTCTACCTTCTTTAGTGAACTTAGATTAAGCATTTGCAATACAGTTAGATTCATTTGTAACTATATGCATCTTATCCTGGCGTCCCCTGCCATCTACTGATCAGAAATAAACTTGTAAATATAGAAAATAAATTGGTAGTTACCAGAAGGGAAGGAGGGGTTCAGGAGAAATAGGTGAAAAGGCTTACGAGGTATAAACTTTGCAGTTATAAAACAGGTAGTTCATGGGGATGAAAAGTACGGCATAGAGAATATGGTCAATAATATTTGTAATAACTTTGTATGATGACAGATGGTAACTGCATTTATTGTGGTGAGCATTGGGTAATGTATAACATTGTTAAGTCACTATGTTGTATACCTGAAATGAATATAACACTGACAGTGAACTATACTTTAGTAAAAAGACACGCATATTCTTATTCTGTGTAGGGTATAATTCTGTGGGGTTTGGCAAATATGTAATCATGGGGACACCTGGGTGGCTCAGTGGGTTAAAGCCTCTGGTTTTGGCTTGGGTCATGGTCCCGGGGTCCTGGGATCTAGCCCCATGTTGGGCTCTCTGTTTGGCAGGGAGCCTGCTTCCCCTGCTCTCTCTGCCTGCCTCTCTGCCTACTTGTGATCTCTCTCTGTCAAATAAATAAATAAAATCTTTTAAAAAATGTAATCTACCACCCAAACAACATATAAGAGCCTTTTCATCATCCTGACAATTTCTTTGTATGACCATTTTGTTGTCAACAACACTCTCCCAACTGTAGGGCAACTACTGATGTGTTTTCACTATAATTTTGCCTTTTTAAAAATGCCATATAGGGGCACCTGGGTGGCTCAGTGGGTTAAGCCTCTGCCTTCGGCTCCGGTCATGGTTTCAGGGTCCTGGGATCCAGCCCCACGTCGGGCTCTGTGCTCAGCAGGGAACCTCTCTCTGCCTGCCTCTCTGCCTGCTTGTGATCTCTCTCTGTCAAATAAACAAATAAAATCTTTTAAAAAAATTGCCATATAAATGATAGCATGTAGCATCCTTTAGATCGGGCTTCTTTCAGTTGCTAAAATTCATTTAAGATTCATTCATGTTGTTACATGAATAAATAGGAGTAGGATTGCTAGGTCATATGGTAAATGTACATCTGTCTATGTTTTTGAAAGTGGTTGTACATTTTGTATTCTTATCAGTAATGAATGAGAGTACCATTGTTCTGGCATGTTACCATTATTTCATAATGTCAGGTTTTGCTTGTTTTTTTTTAACCATTCTAAGAGGTGTGCAGTTGTATCTCATTGTGGTTTAATTTGCACTTCCCTAATAACTGATGATAATGAGCAACTTTTCATATGCTTATTTGTCATTAATTTATTATCTTTGGTGAAGTGTTCTGTTCAGATCATTTGCATATTTTCTTTAATTGGAGTTGTCTGTTTTCTTATTGTTGAGTTTTAAGTGTTCATTATATATTCTGGATACAAGTCCTTTACCTAGATATAATTTGCAAATATTTTCTTGTAGTTTATAGCTTGCTTTTCCCTTCCTAATAGTGTCTTTCATAGAGCTGTTAAAAAAAGTGCTTGATATTGACAAAGTCCAGTTCATCAGTTTTTCTTCTCATGGAACATGAATTTGATGTCTTCTTGAAACACTTGTGGTCACAATGATGTTCTCTTTCCTTCTCACAGTTTTATATTTTTACATATCACACTTTAGTCTATGATTAATTTTTAGTAAGTATATAAAATAGAAAGAATGGAATGTTTTAGTGCTCATTTTCTTACCTGTGGATGTCCGGTTGTTTCATGAGCATTGCTGTAAAGATTATTTTTCCTCCATTGAATTCCTAGCAGTGTTTGATAACTGAGAAAATCTCTTAACTACAGAGTAAATTGTTAGGGTTTCCATCCTAAATTTAAACTTCTCCTTTAGTGTAATCTGCACATAATATTCTACTTCTTAGGATGTGAATATTTATAACATTTGCCCCTCTTGTTTAAATAATTTTTATTTTGTATAACTATCACTATGATATAACAAACAAAAAAGTAGTATATTCAGGGGCACCTGGGTGTCTCAGTAGGTTAAGCTTCTACCTTCGGATCAGGTCATGATCTCAGGGTTTTGGGAATGAGCCCCACATCAGGCTCTCTGCTCAGTGGAGAGCCTGCCCCCCCACCCCGACTGCCTACTTGTGATCTCTCTCTCTCTGTTAAATAAATAAATAAAATCTTTTTTTAAAAAGTACTTTATTCAGAATATGTAAGAGTTATTAATGCAGGAGTACATTGTGCTTGGGATTGCTTGTAGAATATGTACTAATTACTGTGTAGCTATTTTTCTAGAAAAAAAAAGTGTTCTTAAGTGTTTTTCATTTCAACCTCAACTAAATTTAAACAATATGAAAGTTTTCTTCCCTTCCTTTCTAGGAAAAAAAAAATGGATATATGAGGTAGCACCATTTCCCAAGCCAAGAATCTAGGTGAATTCATTAAAGGCTAAAAAACTATAGACGTAGAAATAATAAACTTAAAACATGTAGCAGGCATAACTCAAATGTCTGTAAGTGTCTAACTAGAGTGCAAAAAATAAATCTTTTCCATGACTGGGAAGCAGTCCAGGATGGACCAGTACCTAATCATTCAGACAATAGAGAATTCCAGTTAAAGGTGAATAGAAAGCCTGCAAACATAGAACAGGCCAAGATCAAAGCCAAGAGAGTTGACAAAGAGGATATGTATGAGAAATAAGGTGAGGAATTAGGGAGTGTGTGGGACCAGTGCCCTCTAAAAGTCAATTTCATTTATGAAGACCAAAGCCTTGCCCAAGCCCCCTAGGACACTCAAACTTTCTTGCACTTTCAGTGTTGTGGGTGATTTCCTACTAACATTATTTGGCACTTATTTTGGGGAAAGGGGGGAAACATCTCAGAGCTTTTAGGAGAGTTGAGTTTCTTGAAATGCAACGTATATTGAATATCTGCTTATAAGTACCTCACTGGGTATTCAGGACTCAATGCATAACTGAGCAGACAGTCACAGATGGCCTAAAGTATGTATGGGCTTGTGGAAGATATTTATATTGTCTAATAGAAACAAAAGGTGTTGATACAAATTAATTATATTTCACTTTGGTATGCAACAATAGAAGCATGCACTTTATATGGAGGTACTGCAGACAAATGATTAGATCTGTGGACGTAAAGTTAGGGGAAGATTAGTGAAGGAAGGCTTCTGGGAGGAGATAGCATGTGTGCTGGTTCTTGATAGAATCCTTCACTTTCAGGTTCATAGTCTGGAGACCAATAACCTAGTATTTATTGCTTAAGTGTGGTGCAGTAAGAATCCTCAGAAACTAAATAGAAATTCAGAAGGATAAGAGAAGGAAGGTAAAAGGAAGAAAAGGAGGGAGAGATGGCTGAAGAGAGGAAGGAAAACAAGGGAGTGACTGAAAGGAAATATATCACAATTTCAAAATTATTACTCTGGGTTACTGGATTATAAAATATTTTAAATATATACGCGTTGCCATTTTTCTGCTAATATGTATATCAGTTTTTGAATTGGGAAAATATTAAGAGTAATTTTTTCAAAGTTTTGGCAGAACTTTTGCCTTTAAGATAGCAGAGTAAAAAAGAACTCTTATTTTTAGGATGGGGATCATGGAGAATTTCTGGATGCTAACAGCAGAAAAGCAACTGTCATTGTAATATTGTCTTTAAATTTTTCTTTAAAAAATCATAGACCCACATGCATGAACTCCACTGTTATGCCAACTCTCAAACTCATTTTCATGATGAGGGAGATCACAGAAAAAATTTTTATCTATTGAAATGCTTGCTAGGTTAGAGAGTATAATTTTAGAGAATTAAAGAAATGGTGAAATCTGATTTAAATGGCTATTTAAAATTCTTCTCTAAAGTACTAGTGTTAACTGAGGAAATTAAAAGTCAGTAAATGTTTCCGCTTGGGAAGCCTGAAAATGGACAAGTTAGGTGGCATTATGAAAATTACTGGTACATTCTGAAAATCGGAAGTGTGCCAAACCCTGAACACTGTGTACTTTCCATCAGACGTCATTGTTTATGCTCAGTGTTTTTGTTTTTTTCTTGAATCTGTTTTCCTTGCCTCTGTTTATACATACACACATACATATATTGTCTACAATTTTTATGAGAATAAAATTAGCAAAAAATACTGAATTATTCTTAAAATATTCTAGCCATGTGTGAATATGGAAGGAAAAAATACGGGGTGAGGGAATTGATTTTTACTGTTTTGATTATTTTATCTTTTTGATGAGTTATTCTTTTTTGTCTTTCTATAAATGTTATTTATAGTATTATAAATTTTATATATGTAACAAATATTAATGATTTGTTGCTTTATTATATTTTTTACTCCAGTGTATGGAAAGAAATGCTAGTAGCTTTTTTAAACTTAGACAAAAGGAAAAGCTTATGAAATGTATGTAAAATTGAATATAGTAAACCATGAAGCCTTGGTCAGAAAAGATAATTACAATTGGAAAGTAAAATTGTTCAAATAGTATAATTAAATATACTTCTTTTTTCATGTCATTTATTTATTTGTTTCTAAATTGAAGTATAATTAACATATCATACCCTGTTGGTTTCAGGTGTACATCATAGTGGTTCAGTATTTTTATAACTTATAAGATGATCTGGATGATACATCTAGTCACCACACAGTTATCACAGTATTATTGACTATATTCCCCATGTGTGCTATATACTACATCCCTGTGACTTACATATTTTAAAACTAGAAGTTCATACCACTTGATCCCCTTGCCATATTTCACCCACTCCCTACATCTTCTTCCATCTGGTAGTCAGTGTTTGTTTCCTTTATGTATGAGTCTGTTGCATTTTTTTGTTTGTTTGTTTCATTTGTTCATTTTCTTTTCAACACAGTGAATTTTTTTCCATTTTTTTAAAATTGAAGTACACTTTTTTCCAGAGTGGGCTGTGCAAGCTTGCATTCCCATGAACAGTGTAAGAGTGTTCCCTTTTCTCCACATCTTGCCATTATTGGCCCCTGTCTTGTTAATTGTAGCCATTCTAACAGGTGTAAGGTGGTGTCTCAATGTGGTTTTGATTTGTATTTCTCTGACAGCTAGTGACGTGAAGCATTTTTTCATGTGTCTGTTAGACATTTGTATGTCTTCTTTGGAGAAGTGTCTGTTCATGTCTTCTGCCCATTTCTTTCTTGGATTATTTGTTCTTTGGGTGTTCAGTTTGATAAGTTATTTTCAGATCTTGGATACCAGCCCTTTATCTGATAGGTCATTTGCAGGTATCTTCTCCCATTCCATTGGTTGACTTTTAGGGTTGTTGACTGTTTCCTTTTCCATGCAGAAACTTTATATATTTTTTTGAATTAATTAATTTATTTTCAGTAACAGTATTCATTATTTTTTCACTACACCCAGTGCTCCATGCAATCCGTGCCCTCTATAATACCCACCACCTGGTACCCCAACCTCCCACCCCCCCGCCACTTCAAACCCCTCAGGTTGTTTTTCAGAGCCCATAGTTTCTTCATGGTTCATCTCCCCCTCCAATTTCCCTCAACTCCCTTCTCCTCTTCATGTCCTCCGTGTTATTTGTAATGCTCCGTAAATAAGTGAAACCATATGATAATTGACTCTCTCTGCTTGACTTATTTCACTCAGCATAATCTCTTCGAGTCCCGTCCATATTGCTACAAAAGTTAGGTATTCATCCTTTCTGATGGAGACATAATACTCCATAGTGTATATGGACCACATCTTCCTTATCCATTCGTCTGTTGAAGGGCATTTTGGTTCTTTCCATAGTTTGGCGACCGTGGCCATTGCTGCTATAAACATTGGGGTACAGATGGCCCTTCTTTTCACGACATCTGTATCTTTGGGGGTAAATACCCAGGATTGCAATTGCAGGGTCATAGGGAAGTTCTATTTTTAATTTCTTGAGGAATCTCCACACTGTTCTCCAAAGAGGCTGCACCAACTTGCATTCCCACCAACAGTGTAAGAGGGTTCCCCTTTCTCCATATCCCCTCCAACATATCTTGTTTCCTGTCTTGTTAATTTTGGGCATTCTAACTGGTGTAAGGTGATATCTCAATGTGGTTTTAATTTGAATCTCCCTGAGGGCTTGTGATGATGAACATGTTTTCATGTGTCTGATAGCCATTTGTATGTCTTGATTGGAGAAGTGTCTGTTCATATCTTCTGCCCATTTTTTGATGTGATTGCCTGTTTTGTGTGTGTTGAGTTTGAGGTGTTCATTATAGATCCTGGATATCAACCTTTTGTCTGTACTGTCATTTGCAAATATCTTCTCCCATTCCGTGGGTTGCCTCTTTGTTTTTTTTTTTTTTTTTTGGTTTTGTTTTGACTGTCCTTTGCTGTTCAAAAGCTTTTGATTTTGATGAAGTCCCAAAAGTTTATTTTCGCTTTTGTTTCCTTTGCCTTTGGAGACATATCTTGAAAGAAGTTGCTGTGGCTGATATCGAAGAGATTACTGCCTATGTTCTCCTCTAGGATTCTGATGGATTCCTGTCTCACGTTGAGGCCTTTTATCCATTTTGAGTTTATCTTTGTGTACGGTGCAAGAGAATGGTCGAGTTTCTTTCTTCTACATATAGCTGTCCAGTTTTCCCAGCATCATTTATTGAAGAGACTGTCTTTTATCCACTGTATATTTTTTCCTGTTTTGTCGAAGATTAATTGACCATAGAGTTGAGTGTCCATATCTGGGCTCTCTACTCTGTTCTGCTGGTCTATGTGTCTGTTTTTATGCCAGTACCATGCTGTCCTGGTGAACACAGCTTTGCAATAATGCTTGAAATCAGGTCACGTGATGCCCCAGTTTTATTTTTGTTTTTCAACATTTCCTTCATGATTTGGGGTCTCTTCTGATTCCATACAAATTTTTTGATTATTTGCTCCAGCTCTTTGAAGAATACTGGTGGAATTTTGATCGGAATGGTATTAAAAGCATAGATTGCTCTAGGCAGTATAGACTTTTTAACAATGTTTATTCTTGTTATCCAAGAGCGTGGAATGGTCTTCCATCTTTTTGTGTCTTCTTCACTTTCTTTCATGAGTGTTCTGTAGTTCCTCAAGTACAGATCTTTTACCTCTTTGGTTAGGTTTATTCCCAGGTATCTTATGGTCCTTGGTGCTATAGTAAATGGAATCGATTCTCTAATTTCCCTTTCTGTATTTTCATTGTTAGTGTATAAGAAAGCCACTGATTTCTGCACATTGACTTTGTATCCTGCCACGTTGCTGAATTGCTGTATGAGTTCTAGTAGTTTGGGGGTGGAGTCTTTTGGGTTTTCCATATAAAGAATCATGTCATCTGGGAATAGGGAGAGTTTGACTTCTTCATTGCCAATTTGGATACTTTTTATTTCTCTTTGTTGTCTGATTGCTGTTGCTAGGAACTTTATATCTTCTAGAAACTTTATATCTTGATGAAGTCACAATAATTCATTTCTTCCTTTGTTTCCTTGTCTTTAGACACGTGTCTTGCAAGAAGTTGGTGTGGCCATTGTTGAAGAGATTACTGCCTATGTTTTCCTCTAGGATTTTAATGGATTCCTGTCTCACATTTAGGTCTTTCATTCATTTTGAGTTTATCTTTGTTTATAAGAGAATAGTCCAGTTTCATTCTTCTGCATGTGGCTTTCTAATTTTCCCAGCACCAATTTATTGAAGAGACTATCTTTTTTCCATTGAATCTTCTTTTCTGCTTTGTCAAAGTTTAGTTGACCATAGAGTTGAGGGTCCATTTCTGGACTCTCTATTCTATTCCACTGATCTATATGTTTGTTTTTGTGCCAATACTATGCTGTCTTGATGATATCTCTTTGTAATATACCTTGAAGTTAGGCATTGTGATGCTCCCAGCTTTAGTTTTCTTTTTCAAAATCCCCCTGGTGATTTTTTTTTTTTTCTGGTTCCATACAAATTTTAGGATTATTTGTTTCAACTCTGTGAAAAACGTTGATGGTATTTTGACAGGGATTGCAGTGAATGTGTGAATTGCTCTGGGCAGCATCGACATCTTAACAACTGTGAAGGTTCCTCAAGATGTTAAAAATAGAGTTACCCTGTGACCCTGCAATTGCACTACTAGGTATTTACACCAAAAATACAGATGTGACGAAGAGAAGGAGCACATGCATCCCAAAGTTCATAGCAGCAATGTCCACAACAGCCAAAGTGTGGAAGGAGCGAGATGTCCTTCAACAGGTGAATGGATAAAGAAGATGTGGTTCATATATATAATGAAATATTAGTCAGCCATCAGAAAGTATGAATACCTACCATTTGCATTGATTTGGGGGGAACTGGAGAGTATTAAGCTAATTGAAATAAGTCAAGGAGAGAAAGACTATTACCATATGGTTTCATTCATATGTGGAATAGAGCGAGGAATAGAGCAGAGGACCTTAGGGGAAGGTTTAGTAAACGGAATGGGATGAAGTCAGAGAGGGAGACAAACCATTAGAGACTCTGGACTCCAGGAAACAAACTGAGGGTTACAGAAGGGAAGGGATGGGGAGAAGGGATAACTAGATAATGGGAATTAAAAAGGGTATGTGATATGATAAACACTGGATGTTATATGCAACTAATGAATCATTGAAAACTACATCAAAAACTAATGACATACTATATGTTTGCTAATTGAACATAACAAAAGAAGATCAACCATTATAAAAATAAAAATAAATAAAAATTAAATAAATTGAAGTATATTTGAAAAACAGTGTTATATTAGGCATACAGCATAGCAACAAATCTACATGTTATGCTATGTTCACTACAAAGGTAGTTACCCTCTGTCATCATACAACACTATTATAATACCATTGACTGCATTGCCTGTGCTGTACCTTCATCATTATGACTTACTTATCCTATTACTGGAAGCCTGTACCTCCAGCTTTCTTTCACCCATTTTGCCATCCCCTCCCCCTACCCCACAACCACAAATTCTATGTATTTATGAGTCTGTTTCTGTTCTGTTTTGTTTTTTAGATCCACTTATAAGTGAAATCATATGGTATTTGTCTTTATCTGATTTATTTCACTTAACATAATGGCCTCTAGGTTCATCAATGCTGTTGAAAATGTCATATATACCTCTTAAGTGTCTTAAAGTTGCTGGAAGTAACCAGTTATGAGTTGTTGCCATCTTTAAGGGTCCAAGTGGTTTATGATTTGAAGTTAAATGCCCTCAATAATATAGATTTGTAATGTTGTAAAAACCTAGGTAATAGGGGCACCTGGGTGGCTCAGTCATTAAGTGTTTGCCTTTGGCTTGGGTCATGATCCCAGAGTCCTGGGATTGATCCCCACATCAGGCTCTGCTCAGCGGGGAGCCTGTTTCCCCCGCCACCCCACCTACCTCTCTGCCTACTTGTGATCTAGGTCTGTCAAATAAATAAATAAAAATCTTGAAAAAAAATTTTAAAAAGGAATAAAACCCTAGGTAATATTAATTATGTATCATTTAAAAAATTGACAAATATATAAATGTATTGAGAAGAATGTAAAAGTTTGCTGTCATTCTAATACCATTTCTAATTGTACCAACCCTGAGGTTCTAAGAGTTAGTATTTGTACCTTTTCTCTAGTTTTCCAAACAAAGTTATAATGATTTATATGTTAATCCATTCAGCAACTGTTTAAAGAAATTTTTAAAATACTAAGGTAGACAAATAATACAAAAAGTTATAAACATGATTAATCTTAAATGGAACTATATACCTAGATAAACACAGAAGGAACAATGAATCCTTCTGGAAAGGCAGATGTTCAGTTTACTATGTTGTGTAACAAAATATACTTAATAGTCTATTGCAATATCATTCGTTTTCCTCACAAGTTTTAGGTCACATATTGGAGAATAGCTTGGCTGGGCAGTTCTTTGACAGTCTTGTATGATGTTGTAGTCAAAAGTTTGTTGGGGATATAGTCACTTGTATCAAGTTGAATTGCATAATTTGTGGAGCCTAGTGTAAAATGAAATAGTGAGGTATCTTATACAAAAAGTAGAAAAAAGTGTTTTGTTAAAGGTGATAAAAATGAAACTTCCCTTTCTTACAGTCGCTCTCAAATTGTCATGATATGTTATTTTCCATTGACTGTTTTTCTAAGTAAAGAAAAATTAAAACTTTTGGTTATTAGCATGAATTATACTATTCTTTATATTATACAAGTTATAAATGCAAATATAAGAATATTTAACTCACATGAGGAATCACTGAAATTAAACAATTCCTATTCCATGGTTTATATGTGTGTGATTATTGAGGTTAACACTTAAAGTACTATGTCAAACAGTAATGGTGATAGTGGACATATTTTTCTTATTCTTGCTCATAGAAGAAAGGCTCTCAGTTTTTCCCCACTGAGGATAATTTTGAGTTGTGGGCCTTTTGTATATGCCCTTTATGATGTTGAGCTATGTTCCATCTATCCCTACTTTGGTAAGGGTTTTTATCAGAAAAAGATGCTGTATTTTTTCAAATGTTTTTTCTGCATCTACTGACAAGATCATATGGTTCTTTACTTTTCTTTTATTAATGTGGTATATCACATTGATTGATTTGCTAATATTGAACCACCCCTGCAGCCCAGGAATTAATCCCACTTGATCATGGTGAATAAATCTTTTCATGTTCTGTTGTATTCGATTTGCTGTTATTTTGAGAATTTTTACATCCATGTTCATCAGGGATATTGGCCTATAATGCTCCTTTTTACTGGGGTCTTTTCCTGATTTTGGAATCAAGGTAATACTGGCTTTGTAGAATAAGTTTGGAAGTTTTCTTTCCCTTTCTCTCTCTCTCTCTCTCTGATCAGTTTGGGAAGATAGAATGCCCCTGGGAAATCATCTGGTCCAGGACTCTTATTTGTTGGTAGATTTTTGGTTACTGATTCAAGTTCTTTGCTGATTAGGGTATGTTCAAATTTACTATTTCTTCTTGTTTCAGTTTTGGTAGTTTGTAAATTGTTAGGAATTTATCCATTTTTTCCAAGTTGCCCAGTTTAATGGCATATATAGTCTTTCAGATATATATAAATATATATATATAAATATATATATACAATACAAACAAATATATATGATATATATTTGTTTTTCATATATATAATTGTTTGTATTTCTGTGGTGTTGGTGATCTCTCTTCTGTTATTTGTGATTGACTCTATTTGGGTCCTTCCTCTTTCTGGTAAGTTTATCTAAGGGTTATAAGTTTTATTAATTCTTTCAAAGAATGAGCTCTTAGTTTCATTAATCTGTTATTTTTTTCTGCTCTAATCTTTACTTTACTTCTTCTGCTGAGTTTAGGCTTTATTTTCTGTTTCTTTTCCAGATCCTTTGGGTATAAGGTTAGATTGTGTTTTTGAGACTTTTTTTGCTTCTTGAGGTAGGCTTGTACTACCTCAAGCAGGTTAGGCCTGCTTTTGCTGCAACAAACAATCCTAAACTTGTATGGAACCACAGAAGACCCCGAATAGCCAAAGCAATTCTGAAAAAGAAAAACAAAACTGAAAGCATCACAATTCCAGATTTCAAACTATATTGCAAAGCTGTAGTCTTCAAGACGGTACAGTCCTGACACAAAAACAGACACATTGGGGCACGTGGGTGGCTCAGTTGTTAAGCATCTGCCTTCGGCTTGGGCAGGGGTCCTGGGATTGAGCTCCACATTGGGCTCCCTACTCTGTGGGAAGCCTTCTCCTTCTCTGTCTACCTTTGCTTGTGTTCCCCCTCTTGCTTTCTCTCTCTCTGTCAAATAAATAAATAAAATCTAATAAAAGAGGGATGCCTGGGTGGCTCAGTTGGTTGAGCAGCTGTCTTCAGCTCAGGTCATGATCCCAGCGTCCTGGGATCCAGTCCCACGTTGGGCTTCTTGCTCAGCAGGGAGCCTGCTTTTCCCTCTGCCTCTGCCTGCCATTCTGTCTGCCTGTGCTCGCTCTCTCTCCCTCTCTCTCTCTGATAAATAAATAAAAAAAATCTTAAAAAAATAAAAAATAAAAAAAAAATCTTAAAAAAAAAGAATCTTTATAAAAATGATATGAGGAAGTGGTGATGCAACATGGGGGCTTAAGTGGGTAGAAGAAGAATCAATGAAACAAGATGGAATTGGGAGGCAGACAAATCTTAAGTGACTCTTAATCTCACAAAACAAACTGAGGGTTGCTGGGGGGAGGGGGTTTGGGAGAAGGGGGTGGGATTATGGACATTGGGGAGGGTATGTGCTTTGGTGAGTGCTGTGAAGTGTGTAAACCTGGTGATTCACAGACCTGTACCTCTGGGGATAAAAATATATGTTTATAAAAAATAAAAAAATATTAAAAAAAAAGAAGTTGGAGCAGTAAAAATAAACTTATGATTCATTAAAAAAAAATAACAACAACAACAACAAAAACCAGATGCATTGATCAAAAGAACAGAATAGAGATCCCAGAAATGGACCCAAAACTATATGGTTAACTAATCTTTGACAAAACAGGAACGAATATCCAATTGAAAGAAGTCAGAGAAAGACAAGTACCATATGATCTCACTCATATGTGGAATTTAAGGAAAAACAACAACAACAACAGATGAACTTAAGGCAAAGGGGAAAAGAAAAAAAAAGGAGAGATGGAAACATACCCTTAGAGAGTCTTAATGATAGAGAACAAACTGAGGGTTGATGAAGGAAAGTGGGTATAGGTATTCAGAAAGGCACTTGTACTGATGAGCACTGAATGTTGTAAGAAAGTGACAAATCACTGAATTCTACTCCAGAAACCAGTTTTGCACTGTATGTTAACAATCTAAGATTTAAGTGGGGGGAAAAAAAAAGTATGGCATCTTGGTCATGTTAGTCCCCATGCTTATTCATTTGCAGATGTAACTCACTTATCTTGTACTTAGCTTAAGTTGTGGAATTCCAACGTTTTGTGGGTCCAACAGAATTCTGTGCTGCTGGAGTATGGTGAACGCTGTATATGAGTATAATGGCAAGGAACTGCAGATGTTCATAACTGTGCATCCTTTGCTCATTCACAGGCTCCATTGTCCTAGTGGAATGCATGCACAAACACAAGTTCATAGGTACAACCATTACATTTTAAGATGGTGACGGAAATGCACTACACCATAGGTAGAGCTCTTTTGGCAGGGGGCCTCTTGGTGATGGCACAAATCAAATGCCAATAAAGTTGGCCCTGAGCTGAAGGCTTGGCCCAGTAGGATGTCTAAGAATGGCTCAGTCACACAGCTGGCAGTTAACTAACTTTTAGCTAGAATATTTACATGCAGCCTTTCAAGCATGGTGGTCTCAGGATAAACTTAGTAAAGGTCTGGCTTTCCCTAGAGCAAGCATTTTCAATGAACTAAAAGTAAGTTGCATGGCCTTTTATGGTCTAGCCACACTTTACCAATGAAAGCAGTCCTAATACCTTCCAGATTCAAAACAAACAAACAAACAAAAAAACAAAAAAGGACCCCTACCCCTTAACAGAAAGAAATGTCAAAGAACTTGCATCTATTCATCTATTATTTTTTCAAGGTTTTATTTAAATTTCAGTTAGCTAACATACAGTATAATATTAGTTTCCAGTGTACAATACCATGATTCAACACTATTTTTAAAAAGCAGATGACCTGGTGAAGTTTAGAATGTAATAGTAGACATGATAATAGTAATAAAGCCTCAGGTAAGTACCATTAAAATTGAAAATCTCCTTTCTCCACTGGTCAACTTTCTAGTGTAATGGGTATCAATATTTTGAGATACTATTATATATAAGCAAAATATATGTGTATGCATATATAAATAGGCACATATATAACAAATATGCACATTTATATATAAATGCATATCATAAAATGTTGGTTTCCAAATGATATCATTGCTTAAATGATATCTTATGACTTGCTTTATTTGCACTTAAAAATTTTAATTACTCTTTGTGCTGGTTGTAGATTATTCTAGATATACCATGTCCTCCTTTAAGTCTTTCCATATTCTTTGCTATTACAATCAGTGTTGCAGTGATTTTTGATGTCAATATTGTCAATTTTGTAAACATCTGTCCATAGAAAATTTATGGAAGTAAATTATTGGGTCAAAAAGCTTATGCAGTCTTGAATTTTAATTCACCAGTTGCATATTTCCCACTTCTTGTTTTCCAGGCATTAAATTAGGCACTTACTTTAGTGGATATTTTCATATTAACTTTCAATGACATTGTACCAATTTGTACTCCTACAAGATAATGTGTGAAATTCTGTTTCCTCTTGCCCTTGTTAGCACAGAGTGTTTTTAAACATATTAATCTTTGATAAATGTATAACTGTAAAATATTTTGATTTCCAATTTTTGATGCTGAGTGTGATTGAACATAACTTTGTTTATTTGTTATTTCCCTTTTTTTAAAAGAAATTGTCTGCACCTATCATTTGGCCATTTTTCTTTTGACTTATCTTTAACCATTAAGAAAATTTTCTGTTTAGCACAACAGTTGCATATTTCATTTCTAGTTGTCACTTTTGCATTGTGTGGGGTATTTTGGCCATGCTGAAGAGTCTAAGATTTTTGGCTATATCCATCTTTTTTTTTTATACAGTTTCTGAATGTTTTGCCGTATTAAAATGAATATTATTTTTCCTCCTTTCCTAGTAATTAGCCTTAATTTCCTTTCCTTCAAGATTACAAACAAATTCACAATTAGTTTCTTCCAGGTTTATTTTTCACATTTAAAATTTTATTGCATTTAAAAATGGACAAACACCTTAAAAATCAAAATATTCCTTTTGAGAAGATAATACATGGATATCAAAATATGTGAAAGACAAAGATTTGGATTGGGCAGAAGGTAAAATTCTCATTTCATATAAAAACAATTTATTTTTATTTTTTGGTTAGATGCATAAAGATCCCCACATGCACACATACACAATTTTATGTATACATAGATACTGTCCTTAATCAACCTACTGGGAGTTCTTTCATTAAAAGTTAAATCATAGGTGCCAACCTATCTGACACCATTTAAAATCTTCTTATTATGTGGTTGAGATTTGGCATACATAATGAAATGAAGAAAACTTATATTTACTTGATTGATGATGCACATATGTTTGTTTGAAGATATTTGGCCTATCTAGGTATCAAGATAGCCTTAAGTACATTATTTGATAATTGACAAGATTATAATATAGGATGATTGGGGATATATTGAGTTGCTGTTTTTATTGAGGACCCACAGGAGCACTAGTACAGAGATGTTTGATAGCATTTCCCTTCAGACAGAATATGGTCTGAAAAAAATGAATCACATATTCATTCAAATCACTACAATACAAAGGAGTGTATAACTTGTAAATATTTGGAATAAACTAAATAATTTAGAAACATGTAGAGGGTGTATCCCTTAAGCAATCATAAATAAAATCATTCTGAAGGAGATGACACCTGCTATGTCATCCAGGCATTGGTAATCATTACAAGACATGTCGAGGATAAGATTATGGTGGGATACTTCTATGTTAAGAGAAGAATAAAACAGAAGTTCAGGAGTGAAAATTTAGGGAGTTCTCAGGGGAACAGTGCTTCTTTTCAGACTAGTGAAATGTGTGATTTGGATTTGAGGATAGAATTAATAAGCCTACAGAGGAAGAGATTTCCAATGGCTCAAGATTTGAGACTCTCTTTAAAAGGCATTGGTTAAAATATATGACCTTTATGGTTTATTGAGCTGCTAGGTGGAACCACCACCACAATGCATTTCAGGCAATAAATCTAATGGCAGTAAATAGAATGCTTTGAAGAGATGAAGTTTAAAATGAGAGTTCTGAAGGGAAAGAGACCAATTGTATTGATAAGGCTACAGATAAAGGCCTGAGTTCAGATAGATATAATGGGAATGGAGAGTAAAATCTGAATTTGAAACTCCATACAAATAATGTATTTATATACTTGATGGATGTTTGGTGCAAATAGACATAGATAAAAATATTTTGAAATTTTTAATTTGAATATCTGCAAAATTATTAGAGAAGTGAGGAGGAGTGCCTAGCTTTAGATTGTAGAATGGATTTGTTTTTAAATATGTGAATTTGGAGATGAAAGTATTGGGTACATGTTAGTAGAGTGTAGAGTTTGATCTTATCACAAAGGAGACATTAATTGAAGCTTTAGGAATTCATGGTAATTCATGAGCAAGGCAATGGGGCTTTTTGTGTTTTTTTGTTTGTTTTTTTGTTTGTTTGTACTGTTTATTTTTTTATTTTTAAAGTATAGTTGACATATATTAATTTCATGTGTACAACATAGTGATTTGACAATTGCATACCTTACTACATGCTCACCATATTAAGTATAGTTACCATCTGCCACCAAAGTTATTACAATATTGTTGACTATATTCCATATGCTGTACTTTTCATTCCTGTGACTTATTTGTTATATAACTGGCAGTTTGTACTACTTAACCCTCTTCACCCATTTCACCTTCTCCCAGGGAACCTCCCCTGGTTTGTGTCTCCATTTATGAATCTCTTTGTTTTGTTTTGTTTTTTGGATTCCACATACAAGTGAAATGATATAGTATTTGTCTTTTTCCAACTTATTTCACTTATCCTAATGCTCTGTGGGTCCATTTATGTTAAGGCAAATGGCAGAATTTCAACTTTTTTTTATGACTGAATAATATATCATTGCATATATGTACCACATCTTCTTTATCTTTTCATCTATTGATGGAAATTTGGGCTGCTTCCATATTGTGGCTTTTGTAAATAATGCAGTAAACATAGAGGTGCATGTGTCTTTTCAAATTAGTGTTATCATTTTATTTTGGGGGGTAAATATCCAGGAGTGCAATTGCTGCGTCATATGGTAGTTCTGTTTTTAAATCTTTTTAAAAATCTACCTACTGTTGTTTATAGTGGCTGCATCAGTTTACATTCTTACCAACAGTGCATAACCATTACCTTTTCTCTACATCCTTAACAACATTTGTTATTTCTTGTCCTTTTGATTCTAGCCATTCTGACTGGTGTGAAGTGATACCTTACTGTGGTTTTGATTTGCATTTCTCTGATGCTTAGCGATATTGAGGGTGTTTTCATGTAAACAAATGTAAACACACTGGTCATCTGTATGTCTTCTTTGGATAAATTTTAAATCAGATTATTGGGATTTTTTGTTTGTTTGTTTGTTTGTTTTGGTGCTGCATGATTTCTTTATATATTTGGATATTAACTCCTTATTGGTTACATAATTTAGAAGTATCTTTTCCCTATAAAGACCTTAGCAAACTCAACACCCAAAGAACAAATAATCCAATTGAGAAATGGGCAGAGGACATGAACAGACATTTCTGCAAAGAAGATATCCAGATGTCCAACAGACACATGAAAAAATGCTCCACATCACTCGGCATCAGGGAAATACAAATCAAAACCACAATGAGATACCACCTCACACCAGTCAGAATGGCTAAAATTAACAAGTCAAGAAATGACAGATGCTGGCAAGGATGCGGAGAGAGGGGAACCCTCCTTCACTGTTGGTGGGAATGCATGCTGGTGCAACCACTTTGGAAAACCGTGTGGAGGTTCCTCCAAAAACTGAAAATAGATCTACCCTATGATCCAGCGATTGCATTACTGGGTATATATCCTAAAGATACAAAATGTGGTGCTCTGAAGGGGCATGTGCACCCAAATGTTTATAGCAGCAATGTCCACAATAGCCAAACTATGGAAAGAACCTAGATGTCCAACAACAGATGAATGGATAAAGAAGATGTGGTATATATACACAATGGAATACTATGCAGCCATCAAAACCCCTGAAATCTTGCCATTTGTGACGACATGGATGGAACTAGAGGGTATTATGCTTAGTGAAATAAGTCAATCGGAGAAAGACAACTATCATGTGATCTCCCTGATATGAGGAAGTAGAGATGCAATATGGGGGGGTTGGGGGGTAGGAAAAGAAAAAATGGAAGAAGGTGGGATTGGGAGGGAGACAAACCATAAAAGACTCAATCTCAATAAACAGACTGAGGGTTGCTGGGGGGTGGGGGGATGGGAGAGGGTGGTGGGAATATGGACATCGGGGAAGGTATGTGCTATGATGAGTGCTGTGAAATGTGTGAACCTGGCGATTCACAGACGTGTACCCTGGGGATAAAAATACATTATATCCTTATTAAAAAATAAATAAATAAATTCAAATAAATAAAAGCAAAAAAAAAAAAAAAGAAGTATCTTCTCCCATTCAGTAGATTATCTTTTCACTTTGTTGATGGCTTCATTCACTGTGCAAGAGCTTTTAAGTTTGATGTAGTCCCCATTGTTTATTTTTGCTTTTGTTTCTCTTGTGTGAAGAGAAAAAAATCAGAAAAAAGTTGCTAAGGCTGATGACCAAGATATTACTGCCTATGTTCTATTTTATGAGTTTTATGCTTTCTTGTTTTACATTTAGGTCTTTAATTCATTTTGAGTTCACTTTTGTGCGTGGTAAAAGAATATGGTCCAATTTCATTTTTTAGCATTTAGCTGTCCAATTTTCCCAACACCATTTATTGAAGAGACTGTCTTTTTTCCCATTGTATTCTTGCCTCCTTTGTTGTAGGTTATTTGACCCTATATGCATGGTTTTCTCAGCTCTCTATTCTGTTCTGCTGATTTATGAGTCTGTTTTCATGCCAGTAACATACTGTTTTATGACTATAGCTTTGTAGTATAGTTTGAAATCTGGGATTGTGGTACCTCTAGCTTTACTCTTCTTTCTCAGAATTCCTTTTGCTATTCATGGTATGTTGCAGTTCCATAAAATTTTTAAGATTATTTTTTTCAGGTTCTGTGAAAAATACTATTGGTATTTTGTTGGGATTGCATTGAATCTATAGATTGCATTGGGTTGTATGGACACTTTAACATTATTAATTCTTCCAATCCATGAAGATGGTATGTCTTTCCATTTGTTTGTGCCATATTCAATTTCTTTCAAATTGTGTCTTAGAATTTTCAGAGAATAGGTCTTTAACCTACTTGGTTAAGTTTATTCCTAGGTATTTTATTATTTTTTATGCAGTTATAGATGGAATTATTTTCTTAATTTATCTTTCTGCTAGCTCTAGGATCAGCTTTGACTCCTTTTCTTAGAAGTTGTGGTCTTATATAGTAGAAGTTCTGTGGAGCTATAGCACAGCCCCCTTTGGTCATCAAAACCAGATGTTCCAAGGATGTCGCCTATGTGGGCTGCATACGCCCTCCTGTTGGACTAGGTTGCTACTGCCACTGATGTCTTGATGGGTGTGTCTGGCCCTCAGCCTGGCTGTCAACAGTAACTGGCCATGACCATTGCAGGAGCAGTGGTGGGCAAGGCTTGTCCACGTGCAGCTGAATGAGTGGACTGGCTGTAGCATCTGCATGTGCATTAGTGGGTGGGGCTAGATCCTAGTACAGCTAAGAGGCCTTCTAAGGCTAGTGGTGGGGCTAGCTCCGCCTTCCTCAGGACAGGAGTTACTCTGAACGGCCACCAGTCCTGACTGGGGCTGGCTATCAGGTGTGGCAGTGCAGCAGTAGCTCTGGGGGATGCTAGTCCCAACTAAGGCTGCCCACTAGTTGAGGAGGGGTAGGAGCCACTTTGGAGGGGTGCCTGCCATGGCTGAAGTTTGTGTGGGGTCTTTCTGTAAGGAAATGCTGGGGCAAAACAAGCAATACCAGCAAGGTAGAGGAAGCCATTATAACTGCCTCATGAATGTGTCTGGCCAGCTAGCTTGATGGAAGGCAAGAAGAAGGTGCCTGTCAGTGCTTCTGTTCCTGGATAAAGCCACTTTCCTTTCTAGTATATGTCCTAAATTGTTAATAAATCTCCTTCAGGCACTTTTTAAGCTGTTATTTCTGTGTTGGGTCTTAGCCTGCTGGTCTTTTAAAACAGAGACTCAGTTTTCTATAGTCCCCTGACTCTCCCAGAGTTAAGCCTGGAATTTTAAAAGATATTATAGGGGCTTTTTTACCTGGTTGGTTGTAGGTCCTCTGGGCCAAGGGTTCCATGTATAGGGCTTGATTCCCTTGTCCCTCCATGCCTATTTCTCTTGTGGGTATATTCGTCCAACCTTGTGGATTAGAGATTTGGTTCCCAACATCATCTCTCTTCTTCCTACTCTTCATTTATCTCTGTGTGTGTGTGTGTGTGTGTGTGTGTGTATACACACACACATATATATATTATATATTAAATTTTTTAAAAAGATTTTATTTATTATTTGACAGAGAGACACAGAGAGAGAGGAAACATGCACAGGGGGAGAGAGAGATGAAGAAGCTGGCCTCCCAGTGAGCAGGGAGCCTGATGTGTGGCTTGATCCCAAAACTCTGGGACCATGACCTGAGCCAAAAGCAGACACTTAACTGACTGAGCCACCCAGGTGTCCCCTTCCTACTCTTCTTAGTGTGGTCTTCTCTTTATCTCTTTAGCTGTGGAAGATCTGTTGGGCCAATGTTCGGGCCACATTCAGAGTGAGTTTCATTACAGGTAGTTGCCTCAGTGTGTCTGTGGGAGAAGATGAGCTCAGGATCCTCCTATTCCACCACCTTCCCCTATTCTTAGACTGGTTTGGCAATGGGCTTTTAATACAACCATTAATTGCTTCCAAATGTCAAAACGAAAGTAGAGGAGTACGAATTAGGGAAAAGGTGTTGGAAGGATGTTTAAATAAGTAGGAGGATAATTAACTCTCCCTCCCTGGAAATTGAAAAAAGGAGAAAGTTGTAAGAAGGTAGAGACTTGGATTATATTTGTGACACTGGAGTAGTTTCATTGAAGTCACGTGAGCAAAGCCAGATGTCTTTGGGGTTAATAATCTACTTTTAAGGTCATATACACAATAAGTAGGGAGTATTTTAAAATAAGTTTTATTGAAGTATAAATGATATGCAGTAATATGCACCAGTTTTATGTATGTATTTCAATGGGTTTTGATGAATTTATATACACCAACATAATAAAAATATAGTCTATTTTCATTATTATACAAATTCCTTTTATGAGCCTTCTCAGTTCACTCCCTAACTTATTGCCCCAGGCAATCACTGATCTGCTTTCCTTCACTACAGATTAGGTTTGTTCTTTCTAGGATTTCTCTTAAGTGCAGTCATATAGTGCATAATCTTTTGTGTCTGGCCTTTTGCACTTAGCATGATTTTGAGATTCTTTCATGTTGTTGTATTTGTCAGCAATTTGTTCTATTTTATTGGTGTGTATGTAAAATATGTTTTTGAGCAGTTTTATTAGTGACATAAGGTATAGACCATAAGAGAAAAATATAAATAAATGTCATACTTTTTTTTTTTCAGATAGCAAAAATCTGAGAGTGTTTGTAAATAGAATAGATAAAAGGACTCAATACAGAAACCAAATAGAGAATACTAAATAGGAAATAATTTATTTAAAATATTCCTAGAGGACTCTGGGTTATAAAAGGAAAAATGCCATGAAATGAGAGTACATTAAAATAGATAAACAAAACAAAAAAGCAGGAAGAAAATGTTTCTTTAACCACAGTGAAAGAGATAAGGTAAATTAAAAAGGAAGTCTAGTTAAAATGAAATTTTCAAGATATAAAGAATATCTCAGGGATTATAGCGGAAAAAAGATAGAGGTGAAAATATACATCAAATAAACTAGATTTTCCTTGTAAGAAAGTGAAACCATCCTCTCAGAATTAGAAATATGGAGTTAGAGTTGAAAATGTGAGGAAAAAAGGTTCTATTTTATTAACATGGCACATGGAATCAGCTGATGACTTCTTGTACACTCAGCATATATATATATATATATTTAACTTATTCTAGCAACATTTGAAAAGAAAGAAGAGAGCATTGGGTTTTGCACAATAAGTAGGGTATGGGGTCAAGAAAAGGAAGGATTTCATTCTGCAAGGAAGTATCATTTAAAACACTAACTCTGGTTATTGTAAATAATGCTGCGATAAACATAAAGGTGTGTATCAGTGGGTTTTTTGGGGGGTGGGTATTTGCTAAATACCCAATAGTAGAATTGCCATGTGATATGGTATTCCTAATTTTAATATTTTGAGGAGCCAATGATGTTTGCACCAATTTGCGTTTCCGCCTACAGTTCATGAGGGTTTCCTTAGAAGCAACCCAAATTCTACCGATAGATGAATGTAGAAAGAAGATGTGGTATACATACAATGGGATATTAGTCAGCTGTAAAAAAAGAATGAGGACTTGTAATTTGTAACAACATGAATGGATCTAGAGGGTATTATACCAAGTTAAATAAGGCAAACAGAGAAAGATGAATACCATATGATATCACGTATGTGTATAATCTAAGAAAAAAACAAAACAAATGAACAAACCAACAAAAAAAGATACAGACTCTTCAATAAAGAGAACAATTGGTGGTTGTTGGAGGGGTAATGGGGTTTAAGAGGTACATCCTTGCAGTTATAAATAAGTTATGGAGATGAAAAATACAGCATAAGGAATATAGTCAATAATATTGTAATTATATTGTATGCTGGCAAAAGATGATTACATTTATTGTGGTGAGCATTGAGTGGTATATAGAATTATTGAATCAATATGTTGTACACTTGGCATTAATATAACAGTATATGTGAGTTATACTTAATAAAATAAATTTTTTAAAACCCACTAACACTGGGATCTAGATTAAGGGGAAAGAGAAGTCCAGAAAGTTGATGGATGAAGAGAATAAAAGAGGAAATAGAGTGAGGGAACAATGGTGGAGAATGTGGAAAAATCCAATCTATTCAGTCATGAATGAATCTCATGATCCCGAAGTCAGGCACCATTGTGTTCTCTCTTTAATATAGGGTCCTTTGGCTATTGATGCTTTTCCTGAGTTGGGCTAGAATTCTCTAAAGGCCCTTTGAACTAAGTAATTAGAATCACATGCACTTCCTCAGAAAAATTCTCTGTTGCCTTGCATTCTACTCTCATCTTTGTCTTTAATTTGGAGCTTCCAGAATTCCCTATGGTATGTGCTCTTTTTTTTTTTCTTCCTTTCTTTTGTAGTTTCTGCCCTAGCACTTGACCCTGATCCAGTAATGAAATCCCCTAGCATAAAAATTTAGAACAGCCATAAATTCCACTTATTATCATCTATATTGCCTATATCAAGACTTGTCGAGATTTAAGGTACATATGAATAATGTGAAGTGTTATTAAATGCAGGTTCTGATTCAGTAGGTCTGAGCTGGACCTGAGAACATGCATTTATAGCAAGCTACCACAATATGCTGATGTGCTTGAATAACATTATCAGTAGCCTAGATCTGGCATATACCTCTCCATCTTGGCCTTTGCAAGTAAAAATATATCAAGGAAGGATGAGCTGAAAGGTATGACTAAACATGTGGGAAATTGAATGGAGAAAATATTGAGGTCTTTGGAGTTGTCAGCATTGCACTGTTAGGAGAAAACACAGATGCTAACTAATACCATCATAATAAGATGACAGACAAAGTAGAGAGAAAAATAAATGAAGTGGGTAAAAAATGTGATAAAAATAAACTGACTGACAAGGTTGTAGATAAGATGCTGTAAATGGATGACCTAGACTTTGAAAGAGGCAACTGTTGAAAGCTTGTCTAGGGTAATAAAGTCATAACAAAGCACATCATAAACAAATGAAATTCATGTTCTGCTTGGTAACTTTAATCACAAATTCCTAAATAAGCAAAAAGTAATCATTACACATGTGTTGCCAAGGTTACTGTTTTCACAATGTAAAAGTGTTTTCTCACCTATAGATGGGAGAAAAAATAGTTGGCTTTGGAAGATAACTTCTGATGGCTCTATAAAACAATAATCTTGGTATCCAGGAATCTTCACCTAATTTCTGCTGAGCTCTTTTCCCTTGTGCTTTATACCTTCCTCAAATGACAGTCCTTCTCATTGTTTGTTTATGATTCCGAGATTTAACTGTCCTGTCATGCTGGGCCTCTGTGCTTCTAAGCACCTTTATCACTGCTGAGATCTTGCTTATAATTTTTGTGTCCAGCTGTGGTAAAAGTAAATTCTGTTAAAAAAGGAATTGATGGAGTTTTTTCTTTATATAGAATGAAACTTGGAAAAGGGAACATCAATATAAAATGAGCAATACAAATAACTTTTTTTTTTTTTTTTTAACTTCCATTTACTTTCGGAGAGACAAGTTAAGATTCTATTCCACTTAGAATTTCTTTTCATGTTGGACCCTGCAGTATAGGTACAATAACTGGGCATGTGAAAGTAGCCAGTAGGGTTTAATTTCAGTAGGAATTAGAGATGGGTTAAAATAGAGGGAGTGGTTTAAAGAACCCTTCTCATGTTCTTTCAGATACAATAGAAACTACTGAAAAGTGGTATTTGTGGAGAAGTCATTTTAGCTAAACTGAACACACTGAATGTGTTAGTATTACAGGCAAAGATCGTTTGGTAAATATTAACAAGATCACATTGGTTTAAGTCTGGCAAATTCTACATTTTAGATGACTGTGAAAATTTGCTATTATTGTCTTAGTTTGGGTTCCCTCAGAGTTAGACCTGTGACAAGGATTTGAGTTTAAGTAGTTTTGGGGAGTGTTGAATCCATATACTCTAGAAAGAAATGCACATGCTGGTAGTTGGACATCAGGCTAGTGTGCAGTGAAGTAGTAAGTATGAAAAATTCTGGATTGAGCACTGCTGGTGTTTACTATAGCCTGTAGTATTGAATTCCAGTTTTTATGTGTCCTCTTTCTAACAGGTATATGTTATTCAATTAGAACTATTTTGAATTTAAAAAATAATGGGAGGAAATGCTTACTATATGAAATCAGAAATTTAGAATTGTGAAAATGTGGCAAAAGACTTTTAGAACATAATTTTATCTGTGATTATAAATATATGCTATTATTAATGGGACCAGAAATCTATCAGACCTTTGTCTTAACAATGAGATCTACTAGAAACCGTGTTTTCGGGGATCAAATTTCCTTCTTTTGTCTTTGTTTTTTAAAGATTTTGTTTGGTATTTGACAGACAGAGATCACAAGTAGGCAGAGAGGCAAGTAGGTGGGGGGAAGCAGGCTCCCCACTGAGCAGAGAGCCCGATGTGGGACTCGATTCCAGGACCCTGAGATCATGACCTGAGTCGAAGACAGAGTCTTAACCCACTGAGCCACCCAGGTGCCCTACGATCAGATTTTCTGATGACTGTAAGTAGCAAACTGTAGTGAACAGAGGCGTACTGGTATCTCTGAGAGTGGATTTGCCTACCATGCCCTACAGCAGGAGCAGTGCCCAATAGCTGAGTTGAGAGTGTCCCAGCATTCACCTATCTGTGGGTAGTGAGATCACTTTGATAGGAATAGCTCAGTTTTGACTGGATTTTGCTATGACTTCCTGACAGTGCTCTTCCACATCTTTTTCCCTTCTGTATAGTGCTTTTTTGGATTTCTAGCTTGTTCACCACTGTGTCTCAACTATTTTCAGTGAGCCTATTATCATTAATTATCGTTTGCTAGACACTGTAAAACTTTAATAGGTGCTCTGGGTTGTCTATCATGCCTTCAAGGTCAGAATGGCAGTAGAACCTTTTGAAGTTAAACCATATGAGTTATGAGAGTATAGAGAGGTAGAGTTTGAGGTAACATGGAGAATACATGCATCAAGTGAAGATACTTAAAGTCAGATATTTTAAACATTCACCACAATACAATACAAACCTGAAATATACCAAGCTGGTGAATAAGTGGCAAGTTTGTGACTATTACTCCAGTGAAGATTAAAAATATAAATTAAAAGAAAAAATCTTTTGTTTTATTTTCCTTTTGATGGTTGAAATAACAGTTCCTTCCTCTGAAATCTACCTGTATTGGAATTATTCATATCTTATTGTCTTATTATGAATATCCCTTCTCCTCAATCTTTTTTTGAGAGGCAAATCCAACACAAGTTTATCTTTAATTGCCTCAAAATACTTCAGCAAATGCCCTGGGTCTTGTTGGAATAGGCAGGGTTTTAGGAATTTTTTAAGTGCATTCATTCTTTTTACAACTATTTGTGTGGTCATTTTATGAACCAGGTATCAGGGGGGATAGGCTGTGAATAATGGTGACTATAATAGGCAATGCCACTGAGTTCACATGGTTTCATTCTAGTGAAGTTGGCATGCAGTAAAGAATCATTCAGTCAGTAAAATTTTTACGATAATTTAGGATACATGAAAATACATAATATATCTTATAATTTTACAAATAGTAGTCAAAAATTATTAAGCTACAGACTGTTTAACTTTCAGTTTTTTATCCACCTTATTTTTTGTTAACACACTCTTTACATCTTTGATTTTTTATCTCATGTATTTTATTTATTTATTTATTTTTTATTAAATTGATTTATTTATTTTCAGAAAAACAGTATTCATTATTTTTTCACTACACCCAGTGCTCCATGCAATCCGTGCCCTCTATAATACCCACCACCTGGTACTCCAACCTCCCACCCCCCTGCCACTTCAAACCCCTCAGATTGTTTTTCAGAATCCATAGTCTCTCATGATTCACCTCCCCTTACAATTTATCCCAACTCCCTTCTCCTCTCTAACTCTCCATGTCCTCCATGCTATTTGTTATGCTCCACAAATAAGTGAAACCATATGATAATTGACTCTCTCTGCTTGACTTATTTTACTCAGCATAATCTCTTCGAGCTCCATCAATATTGCTACAAAAGTTAGGTATTCATCCTTTCTGATGGAGGCATAATACTCCATAGTGTATATGGACCACATCTTCCTTATCCATTTGTCCGTTGAAGGGCATCTTGGTTCTTTCCATAGTTTGGCAACCGTGGCCATTGCTGCTATAAACATTGGGGTACAGATGGCCCTTCTTTTCACGACATCTGTATCTTTGGGGTAAATACCCAGGAGTGCAATTGCAGGGTCATAGGGAAGTTCTGTTTTTAATTTCTTGAGGAACCTCCACACTGTTCTCCAAAGAGGTTGCACCAACTTGCATTCCCACCAACAGTGTAAGAGGGTTCCCCTTTCTCCACATCCCCTCCAACACATGTTGTTTCCTGTCTTGTTAATTTTGGGCATTCTAACTGGTGTAAGGTGAGATATCTCCATGTGGTTTTAATTTGAATCTCCCTGATGGCTAGTGATGATGAACATTTTTTCATATGTCTGATAGCCATTTGTATGTCTTGATTGGAGAAGTGTCTGTTCATATCTTCTGCCCATTTTTTGATGTGATTGCCTGTTTTGTGTGTGTTGAGTTTGAGGAGTTCATTAAAGATCCTGGATATCAACCTTTTTGTCTGTACTATCATTTGCAAATATCTTCTCCCATTCCGTGGGTTGCCTCTTTGTTTTTTTGACTGTTTCCTTTGGTGTGCAGAAGCTTTTGATTTTGATGAAGTCCCAAAAGTTTATTTTCGCTTTTGTTTCCTTTGCCTTTGGAGACATATCTTGAAAGAAGTTGCTGTGGCTGATATCGAAGAGATTACTGCTTATGTTCTCCTCTAGGATTCTGATGGATTCCTGTCTCATGTTGAGGCCTTTTATCCATTTTGAGTTTATCTTTGTGTACAGTATAAAAGAATGGTCGAGTTTCATTCTTCTACATATAGCTGTCCAGTTTTCCCAGCACCATTTATTGAAGACTGTCTTTTTTCCACTGTATATTTTTTCCTGTTTTGTCGAAGATTAATTGACCATAGAGTTGAGTGTCCATATCTGGGCTCTCTACTCTGTTCCACTGGTCTATGTGTCTGTTTTTATGCCAGTACTATGGTGTCTTGGTGATCACTGCTTTGTAATAAAACTTGAAATCAGGTCACGTGATGCCCCAGTTTTATTTTTGTTTTTCAACATTTCCTTCATGATTTGGGGTCTCTTCTGATTCCATTAAATTTTTTTGATTATTTGCTCCAGCTCTTTGAAGAATACTGGTGGAATTTTGATCAGAATGGCATTAAAAGTATAGATTGCTCTAGGCAGTATAGACATTTTAACAATGTTTATTCTTCCGATTCAAGAGCGTGGAATGGTCTTCCATCTTTTTGTGTCTTCTTCACTTTCTTTCATGAGTGTTCTGTAGTTCCTCAAGTACAGATCTTTTACCTCTTTGGTTAGGTTTATTCCCAGGTATCTTATGGTTCTTGGTGCTATAGTAAATGGAATCGATTCTCTAATTTCCCTTTCTGTATTTTCACTGTTAGTGTATAAGAAAGCCACTGATTTCTGCACATTGACTTTGTATCCTGCCACGTTGCTGAATTGCTGTATGAGTTCTAGTAGTTTGGGGGTGGAGTCTTTTGGGTTTTCCATATAAAGAATCATGTCATCTGTGAATAGAGAGAGTTTGACTTCTTCATTGCCAATTTGGATACCTTTTATTTCTCTTTTTTGTCTGATTGCTGTTGCTAGGACTTCTAATACTATGTTGAACAAGAGTGGTGGTATTTGATTTTTTAAAAAATTATTAGAGTATATTTAGGACTAAGCACAATGGCTCGTACATAGTATACTTTCCATAAAACTATTTATTAATGTTAAATGCATTATGTTCTGCTAATGATCAGGAACCCTGCCATTCACCTCTGTTTCATTTCACAACAACCCTATGATAAAATCACTAGTTTTTTAAATATTTATTCTTTCTTTTCATTGTATTTTATTTCTTTTCAGTGTTCCAGAATTCTTTGTTTATACATAATACCCAGTGCTCCATGCAATACGTTCCCTCCAAAATACCCACCACTAAGCTCACCCAACCCCCCATCCAAACCCTCAGTTTGTCTCTCAAATCACTAGTATTATCCACAATTTACAGAGAAGGTTATTTGTGGCCCAGGAAAATTAAATAATAGGTCAATGTTGTACAATTCAGCAAGTAAGTGTATGTGTAGAAATAAAGATTTGTTTTATTTCAAAGCCTACTTTTTTAAATACTATACACAGTAGCTCATAGTAGCTCATCTTGCCGGAAACTGTAACTACACCTGTGAAAAATATCAACCGTTTCTATAAAAAATAATCCAGATCTAGAAAACATGAAGAAAAAAATAAGCATAACAAATTAAAATTCTCATTAGTTGTCATATCTGATTTTCATTGGCCCACCTTGATTTAAATGAACTGAGAACATTTATAATTAAAGCCTAAATATTTGCTTGTGGAAAATTGGAGGAGGAGTAATAAGAAACCAGAGAATTGAAATTGATTTCATAGTTTTTATTTTCAAAACATTAAATGATATTATACTAGAAATTATGAGGTGGTAAAAGTAAATTCTTAATATCTTTTAAAATGGAAATAATAACATATCTAACTAAACTGAATTTTTAAATGGCTGATTACATTAAGGAAGACTTTTGGGATAATAACTAAATGATTAATACAAACAATGCAAAAAGGACAAAAAGGTGTTAACTGGTGTGTATAAAATCAACGTTGAATATTTAGATGCACAATATCAGCAAAAAAGGTTTTAACAGTCTCAAGATGTTCATTATCATTAAAAAAAAGTCTTCTGTGGTTCTTATTTTGGTAGCAAGACAAAGCATCCATCTAAATTGCTGAGTAATTTGACTAATAATAAAAATAAAACTCAACATTTTACTTAGCACTTTGTAATTTGCAAAAGTATTTTTAGATCCATTCTTTCATTGGCTCTTATAGTGAGTGTGAAAAGTCGGTTGTTATTTCTCTTTTATAGATGAAGACGTTGAGGCTCAGAGCAGTATAACTGGCTTACCCAAGTTCTTATTGCTAATCCATTCTTCTGCCCCTTATGCAAGCCCAGTACAACTCCAGCTTTACTAAAGCAAGTTCAAACTGAAGTTGTCTGTCCCACTCCTTGCTGTCATTGTCCTTATAGAGATATATGAAGAAATGACCTTTACCCTTGAGAACCCTTAATTTTTTAATATTTTATTTATTTATCTTAGAGAGAGAGAGAGATCACGAGCAGGGGGGAGGGGTAGAAGTAGAAGCAGACTCTCCCCTGAGCAGGGACCCTGATGTGGGACTCAATCCCAGGACTCTGGGATCATGACCTAAGCTGAAGGCAGACACTTAACTGACTGAGCCACCCAGGAACCCGAGAACCTTCAACTTTGAATATATTTGATCTTAGAACTTTCTGGTTTTTTTATGATGACTTTAATAAGTGGATATAAATTTTGTTCATTGACTAGGCTGTCATCCCAGATTTTTTTTCTTTTTTTAATTTGGGGCTGGCTGCAAAGACTATGTGTTGAAGGACTATGGTTAACAGTGTTGAGGGTGGTTAACAAAATCATCTGCATAAAGAATTTTGGAAAAGGTTCTAGAAAACCAGTGGTTTCTCTGTATTTATTGAGGGCACTTACTTTGGGTATTGGGTCATGGAGATGTGTCTTTAATGGATGTCTTAAAAGCTTTAATGAGTAAAGAAGACAAAGATTAAATTTCATCAATCACACAAAAGTGATTAATTTATATTTAAATTAAATTCAGATTTTTAAAAATCTTTGCACCAGTTTTATGTATCTATACTCTGTAATTTAGGTACTGTCAGCCATGCACACTATACGCCATTAAGATGTCTGTATTAACAAGTTAAAAGGAACAAATGAGTTATCTTTTTTATTAAAAAGATCAAAAACACATAGCTACAAAGAAATCTAGTTTCTCAGAAGCTCTGAAGTGATTATAAATGTCTATAAAATAAAGGAAAATGAAATTAAATAATCATTTTCCAAAATTGCCTCTGTGACTTTGAAAATTAGTGAAGATTTTCAGTCATAACATTCTAAGCAATGCTTCACACAAATGGCCATATTTATCAATGAAACGTGATGATATCTTGGATTTGCTTCAAAATAAATGAGGTCGGGGAGTGCCTGGGTGGCTCCATTTGTTAAGCATCTGCCTTCAGCTCAGGTCATGATCCCGGGTCCTGGGATTGAACCCCCCTTCAGGCTCCCTGCTCTGTGGGAAATCTGTTTCTCCCTTTCCTTCTGCCTGCTGCTCTCCCTGCATATGCTCTCTATGCTCTCTCTTTCTCCGCCATATAAATAAATAAAGTCTTTAGGAAACCAGCCAAACAAAAACAAAATAAATGAGGTTGAGGATGAGGAACTGTATAGGGATATAGATGTAATGTGTTTGACCATGAATTGATAAATGGGTTGGGCAATGGGTAATGAAGTTCATCATCATAATTTTTCTGCTTCTATAAAAAAAAGTAAAAAAAAAGAAAAAAGTTTACCATTCTAATATTCTACATATTCATTAAGTGCATTTACATAAATGTATGTACATACATAAATATCTATGGCTATAGTGCATGTATGAATGGTTATGTATGCATGTGTTTGTGTATGTATGTATATATACTTACACATATGCACATGACACTTCTAACTAGAAAACATTGTAAATAAATATTTGGATTCTGGTTACATGCTATTGCTACAGTGTTTTGGAAGAAATTAAGTACCACATTTAGAGATAAAGGATTTTTATTTTTCTTCTCTTTAGAGATTATTTTGTATATATGAGAATCAGTGCTTTCCTAAGGAAAATTAAAAACTAATGCATTTTTCTGACAATATCCATATGAAATGTAAATAATCTATATTTACAATGATGGAATAATATTAAAAATTAAGTTCTATAAAAAAATTTAAACCCCAAAATAACTATTGTAGTATAGTAGAAAATAATGAAGTGATGTTGGTTGGGGTGGTGTGTGGGGAAAAGTGATAGTAAGGGCTTTAGGAATTTAATATTAAATGAATCTGTGAGTTTATGTGATTGAGAGGTAAAATGAAATTTCACACAGAGACAACTGCATAAGTATACACCCAGAAGTATGAAAAAAAAGGTATATATGGAATGTTTTAAGATTATTATGACTTAGAAATAGTATGTGTATTAAAAAAAATTTTTTTTAATATGTAAGAGAGACTCAGATGACCAAGAACTTTTATTTATGGAAGATTGGTTCCAGTCAATAGCTTTAAATTTAAAGTCATACTTCTAGTTCAGTTTTACATGGTCACTTTTCTAATTGTTGCTATGAAATTCTGATTGAAATTGGGGAGATTAGAGGCAGAGATAACGATTAAGAAATCATAACTGTCCAGTTGAGAGGAACAAAAATCTATATTAAGGTAGTAGGAGTACAAAAGAAAATTTAAAATAATAACTGGGAAATGGAGCTAAACCATCATGTTGAATTTGGTAGAAAAAGAGGAAGAAAAAGATGACTCTCAGATCTCTAACTTGGGAAAAGGACTATAGAGTACAGTTCACAGTCATTTATTTACAGTTCCAAAATCTGTGTGTTCCTAATATGAAAATTTTTTTACCAAAACGCATTTAATAGCATACCATTTTTTGAATTGATATAAGATTATAAAAAAAATCTTTGTTCTACATAATATGAATATTCATACATCTGCTACAGAATTATTTATAGCAGCATTATCTACAATAGCCAAATTATGGAAACAGCCAAAATGTCCATTGACCGATGAATGGATAAAGAAGATATAGTATATGTAAACAATGAAATATTACTCAGACATGAAAAAGAATGAAATCTTGCCTTTGGCATGTACATGAATGGAGCTAGAGAGTATGAATGCTAAGCAAAAAACATCAGTCAAAGAAAGACAAATACCGTATGATTTCACTTCTATGCAGAATTTAAGAAACAAAACAAATGAGCAAAGGGAAAAAGAGAGAGAAGCAAACCACAAAACAGACTCATAACTATAAAGAACAAACTAATGGTTATCAGAGGGGTGGTGGATAGGGAAATGGGTTAAGTAAGTAATGGTGATTAAGAAGTACAGTTGTGATGAATAACAGGTGTTGTATGGAAGTATTGAATCACTATATGATACACCTGAATCCAATATTACACTATATGTTAACTAACTGAAATTTAAATAAAAATTTGAAGAAGTATTTAATTACGAAACATTTTTCTAGAAAGAACTGAGACTATTATATAATACATGTATATGTACCTCAGTATCTTTATAAAATCCAAAATATTCTCAATACCAAATCACATTTAGTCGTAAGGGTTTCTGATAGAGATTATGGATTTGTAGTGCTATTTAATAAGATATCATTTATTAAAAAGATGCTACCTAGTCTCTTAAAATGTAAAATAACTCTATAAAATTCAATCATGACCTTTTTGGGCATTATCTGGAGAATAGGTTGTTAAATGAATGTTATCAGGGCAATATGATCAATGATTGACTCACATGTGTATGGGGCAGAATATAATTGAATTTTCCTATTTCTAGATTTCTGTTACTTAACTTCTTTATATTTCCCTAACTATAGTACACATGAAAATAGAGAAAGGGGGGGAACTCTGTAAATAGAAATAAAAACAAAGACTAAAAATATCTGAGCTGTTAGGAGAACATTGAAAGAGGAGTTCAGTTTCTGATACACCTTTATAGAAAATTTCTACAAAATTTATTGGACATTCTTTAAGAATAACATTTTTTTATAGTTAGTTTCAGGTTATATGAAACAGACAAAATAATCTGTCTCAGCCAAAAAGAGAGCTGCAGTAAGTACAGCACATCACCATATACTTCGACTGAGTTAGATCTATTGATTTGCCTTCCTTGTAGCTTAAGCCTTGAGGATGTTCATTTGAAATGTCCATCAAAAGGGGAATTACTATTTATAAGACAAGTATATCACATAATTCTCTGTAGTGAGTTAAAGAGAGGTAGTTTTTTTGTACTTGTGTGTAGGAAAGAATAATTATACCAGTCAGAGTTAAATAAGCAAGGAAGATTTTATTCAGTACTGTTGTAATGGAGATCAAGATTATTACAGCAGGAGGAGATTGGCCCCAACTCCATTGAAACAAAGTGGAGAGAGTTTTGAAGCACGTGGGTGAGCTTGTGCAAATGAGATTAAGCCATCTGTGTTCTCTAATGGGCACTTATCTAAGTTAGATTCCTACTATACCATGGCAACTTAGAGATAGAAGCACTGTTTTTTTTTTTTTTTTTTAATGATTATATTTCAAAGAGATGGCTCCAAAGACCTTGGGAAAACTGTCTGGGTTGTAAAACTGGCAAGAAGCTGGGAGAAGATTGACATCTCAAAGGGGAAATGCCCTAAGAAAAGTGAGTTCAGGAGCCAGTAGGAAGAAAGTTGTCTGAAGTTCAGTCAAGCTGAGAGGAATAGTAGCCTTCTTGGTTAAAGCGAACAACCTCCAAGATGTATTTTTTAAAGGGAAAAAAAAAAAAAAGTTCTTGGTAATGGCTGACTAGATTATTCAGATGAAATTTGCACAAAGCACAGGCAGAAATTCTGGATAAAAATTACACTTAAAAAATCTTCTCGAGGGGGGCGCCTGGGTGGCTCTGTGGGTTGAGCTGCTGCCTTCAGCTCGGGTCATGATCTCAGGCTCCTGGGATCCAGTCCGGCATCGGGCTCTTTGCTGGGCAGGGAGCCTGCTTCCTTCTCTCTCTCTTTCCGCCTGCCTCTCCGTCTACTTGTGATTTCTCTCTGTCAAATAAATAAATAAAATCTTTAAAAAAAAAAAAATCTTCTCGAGGGGCATCTGGGTGGCTCAGTCGCTAAGTGTCTGCCTTCAGCTCAGGTCTTAAAAAAAACTTCTTGCAGGCCATTAACTATTAAGTTAGTAAAAACTTAAGATGCTATATCAGCAACTAATATAGAAATATAAATTTCTGATTATTTGAAGAGCTAGAAGTGAAAAAAATGGAATAAAAAACTGGGAGAACATATGGGCAAATATTAAATTTCGAGATGGAGATGAATTTTTAACATGAAAGTAATAAAATTAATTAATAATTTAATGACATAAGCTTTGACTAAATAAACACTCTCCATTCTATAAAAATATAAGAAGAGGTAAAGAGCAATTCTGGAGAAATATTTAAACATAAAAATTAGGCTATAATATTGCTGTCATCTGAAAAGCTTTTGGAAATATAAATAAAATATTCCAATCAAAAAATGGGCAAATAATATGAACAGAGACACAAATAGAGACATAAATAATATGAAAGAGACGCAAATGACAGTGGAACAAGAAAATAAATCAGCTTCCCTTGAAATCGAATCACTGCATATTATAGATAGATACACTTATCAAATTGGATCTCAGTATCAATATTAAACAGATATTGGTAATAGCTCTACATTTATACTCTACCTCAGTATTGAAAATTGGTACATAATATTGGAAAATGGTTTGGCAAAAATGTTTCAATCTTTCAGCTTATATTTCTCTTAATACTGAATTTTTGGGAAATAACATTAGTGTATGTATGTACATTTGAAATAACCTACATGCCCAATAGTCCAGGAGTTTTAAAATCAATTAAGGAACATTTATAGAAAATTAAATACTCAAAATATGGAATTTAGTTGAAACTAATGTAATATTGAATCCATGCATGAGTAATGAACATAAGCCAAACTATGTATAGTAGATTTTCTTCCTTATACAATTTTTTATTTTCTTATTCCAAAATAGGCATGCTAATTTTAAAGAAAAAAAATATTTTAAAATGTCAACCTTTTCCTCCTCTTCATGGAGAGTTTTACAGTCCTTTATTCCTGCTCCATTTTATTCTTTCTTCCAAACTTCTACAAATAATTATATATGAATATAATATTAAATGAATACACAGACACACACACACACACACACACACACACACATATATATATACACTCATCATGTACACAGAGAGAGAGGCTGATAGACACATCTTTCGTTATATCTACATTGATGGGATTAAATTACTTCTTGAATTAAGTCATGATTTTATGGTGTAAATATAACCAGACATTAACTTCCACATAACTGACTTTTTTTTTTTTAACATTTGGATTTAGAATAAAGGCTCTATAAATATTTGTTAGTTGGTTAGTAGAAATCTTGGACTAGTAATTGTGTTTCAAACATTTATTCTCATATGATAAAACTTGAGTTCATCCAGAAAAGGCAAGCTAATTATCCCTTTTTTATGTTTATCTTATGCTTGTTTTCTTCACAGGTTAAAAGAATTATAGGATGTCTGGTTTCATAGCACCAAAGCAGCACTAATATGACTATATTTCTGTTACCTTCCTGTACTTTAATGTAATGTTAACATTGTGTTTCTCTGAAGCCAATGATAATCACTCATGGCTTGTAGTGGAAAATTGTTAAACTTTCCACAGCAAAAAAGAATGCACAAAAAGGAAGGAATAAGTAGGTCTCTGGGTAATACAAAGCATTTTCAAATACCTTGGCTAATGGTTATATGGTAATCTATAGCATCTTCAGTGTTTTTAGGACAGTGACCATGTCCATTTTGATACCTTACCTCAGTACCCAGTACAGTGGTTAGCAAGAAGTAATAAATTAATAAATACTGTTTTTCAATGAAATTTTATGTCTGTATAAAATGGGAAAAAATAACTTTTATAAGTTTATCTGAAATTCCTTGTGACCTGAATGCTACTTCCATCTTTTTTTAGACTCCAGAGGTAGAGCTTCCCCCAGCTGCTTCTTAACTAATGCAGTTATCAGCTGCATTGGGTCACTGCTAATTTCCTTAACTGCTATGTAAACAGTAATCCAAAGAAGGGTCACTTTTCTGTTAAAGTTTCTGGGAATGACAGTTGCACCCACAGTGAGCCTGCAGTGAAAGCCAGTCCTTCACTTTGTCCATGCACATGTGTATGAGAAGGGTTTTGTGTTGCTCTAAGAATTTCATTTTTGTAGCCCTGAGGGTCCTAGTTAAGCCATTTAATTTATCCAGCATGGTTAACATACAAAGAAAAAACCCTGCCTACCGTAGTTATTAAAATTTGTGAATGTCACTTTTTTTGAGTAAGGATTTTTACTATTTGAAGATTTCCATACTTGGTTGAGAATTTGCTGAGAATCAGGCTCAGTACTAGGCACTGTTAGACGCCATTACCTCATTGCAACATCACAGCATTTCTTGGCCCTGGATTTAACTACATAGAGTATCATCTGAGCTTTTTCAAAGCCACATGGATAAAATATGGCCAGGTCAAGACCAGGGACCTTCTGATTTCATACCCTACTATGCTGTACACGAGGGTTCACCTGCAGGCAGCACGTGAATGGATAACATCACAAATTTCACCATAGGTAGGAGTTCCTTTGTTACATTTTTTTAGGGTTTATAACTGTCAGCTCTAGTAATCACAGAAGCAGGAGAAGAGATCAATCATTCAAGTCTAATTACAATTATTCAGTAATTAAATAACACATATGACCGTCCCATTCAGCAGTCCCATTAAGCACTCTTAAGTAGTAAATGTCTCAAAGTGTTTCTAACACATATATATATAATTTAAAATTATATGGTTGATGCTACTGGGTATTTACCCAGAGAATATGAGAACACTTAATTAAAAGGGATACATGCATGCCTATATTTATAGCATCATTATTTATAATAACCAAGAAATGGAAGCAGTCCAAGTACCAATCGACTGATGGATGAATAAAGATGTAGTATATGTACACAATGAAATATTATTCAGCCACAAAACAGGATGAAATCTTGTCATTTGCAACAACATGGATTGAGGTTTAGAGTATTATGCAAAACAAAATAAGTCAGAGAAAGATAAATGTCATATGATTTCACTCCTATTTGGAATTTAAGAAGCAAAACAAATAAGCAAAAGGAGAAAAATAGAGAAGGCGACAAACCAAGAAATGACTCTTTTTTAAAAAAGCTTATTTGTTTATTTATTTTAGAGAGAGATCACAAGTAGGCAGAGAGACAGAGAGAGAGGGGAAAGCAGGCTCCCTGCTGAGCAGAGAGCCTGACACGGGGCTTGATCCCAGGACCCTGAGATCATGACCTGAGCTGAAGGCAGAGGCCAACTCACTGAGCCACCCAGGCACCCCAGGACATGACCAATCTTAAAAGAATTCTTTTCAGTTTTTGAATTTTTAGTGAAAGTTCCTCAAAACAAAGATTTGGGCCTGTATCCTTCCTCTCCCCTTTGAGATGATAAATTCTATGAAGGCAGGGACTCTATGACCCAATTATTTCTCCTATAACACCTTACACAGTGCCTCCTTTAGAGGGGGTAGGAGTAAAAGAAATGTTTGCTGAATGACAATATAGTGTGAAGACATTGAGGGTTGTATATATTGGTTAGGACTGGAGTAACAAAGTATCGCAACATGGGTGGTCCCAAACAGAAATTTATTATTTCATCTTTCTAGAGGCTGGAAGTCTGAGATCCAGGTGTCAGCAGGGTTCCTTCTGAGGACGCGTAGGGAGAATCTTTTCCATGCCTGTTACTTAGCTTCTGGTGTTTTGTTGGCAACTTTTGGTATTCCTTGTCTTGTAGAAGCATTGGCCAAATCTCTGCCTTCATCTTCAGACTTTGTTTCCCTGTGTGTGTGTGTGTCTTTGTCCAAAATTTCTCTCTTTATAAGGACAACAGTCATATTAAATTGGTCTTAATCATGGTTTCTTTTTTCTGTATTTTGTGATGGCTTGACATCTTGGGGCATTGCTAGTCCTGGAGACTTCCGCTCAAAGGGCTAGCTAATTTCTAGAGAGACTAAATGACTTGCATTCAGGCACACCTTTGATATGTAGACCAGCCAATCCAGAGCCAACACTCTGAGCCACTTTCTCTATCTGGTTTTTATATTCCAGGAGGCAATATTCCTCTGCTCTAATCATCCCAGGGGCAGGTATCAGACAACTGGGGGCAACCCTGTACACCCCAGAGCTTACTGAAATATTCAAACTAGCTAATTCCAAACCTTTTCATCCCGTTCCCCTGTTTTACACATTCCTTCCCATGAAAACCGCAAGGAAGAATTTATCCATACTTTTCACTCTTTCTGTCTCTTGCCTTACCCAGTGCTTCTCTGTGTGGTTCTACATGTTATGTTGTATCTCTTGTTTCTAGGGAACTATGAGAAAACACCTCTCCTTTTGTAACAATAATCTCCTGATCTGTTAGCCTCGATATGCCTGATTGAAACAGATCCTAGCTGCATAAATACAGGGGACAGCTCTGTTCCAGGATGGCATCATCTTGACTAATCACCTCTGCAATCACCTGATTCTCTATAAGGTCACATTATGTGGTACTGGGGGTTAGAACTTCAACTAATGGGCTTTTATGGGACATAATTCAACTCATAACAGAGGTTTATTTATTTGTGTACTTTTTGTGTTAAAAACATTCAAAAACTTCAGAACACGTAAGATTGTATAGTGTATAATGTAATGGCAAATATATATAGTATATTTCGGGGAGAATGGTAGGATTGGAAAGAAGGAGCAGAGAGTTACCTAAACACAGCAGATAACTGAAGAGGTTATTGAAGCTAGTTTTCATGTGTATAATGAAGGATTTCTAATGCTATTACCTGTGTAGTATTTGACAAATTTTCTCTGCCTCTCTGATTTCATAATCACTACTCTAATTAGCGCCCAGCTTGGACTCTAAAGTGGGGCTTAATCTCAGGACCTTGACATCATAACCTGAGCCAAAATCAAGAGTGGGACCCTCAACAGACGGTGCTATCCAGCTACCCCTCCAACAGCTTTCTAACTGGTTTCTCTTGCTCTTTCAAATCTGTTGTCTTTAGCTGTTTTCCTTTTATTACTTTTAGGTTATTAAGGTAATACTAGCTTTTTCAACAGATAAGTGTTTTAACACAATAGAGGTTTTGTTTTTATTTATGAAAATCTAAGACAGATGCTTCTACTTGGTAGGTACTTTTCTTCCCAGCAGTGATTTTGTAGCTCACCCATCTTCAACATATGACTTCCAAATGGCCACAGAAAGGAAAAGAGCATCAAAGAATCAGGCATAGGAGGCTTTTATGGGCCGGACCTAGAGTTTACTAAATCTTAGTTACAAGGCCACATCTAACTGCAAAGGTGACTGGGCAGTGTCATCCACCTGTTCCTTTAAAGGAAGAAGAAGGGTTGGTAAACTACGAGTAGTGTTTACTGCTGACAGTCAGTTTTTTCTCTGATACTTCCCAATCTGCTTTCCCAACTCATACTGCCCATTCATCCCTTTTATGAACTTGTTGTAAACCAAAACGAGAAATTGTTTAATCTCCACGTATTTACTTTCTGTTTTCACATGTGGGTGAATGCTTCAGTTTTCCTTGATTTAAAAGCCCTACTTCTTCACTTCTAGGTCTCAAAACAGTGTTGCTTATCTTTAAAGGCCTAGATCCAGTACCATTGCCATCAAGAAATGTCTTGTATCTTTTCCATGACTTAAAATGAAAGGGGACTTCCCTCTCCTGGATTTCCATAGCCAGTTATTCTGAAGGCAGTTTTGTGAACAAGATAGCCATAAAAATCTCCAATGTACATTATATGTGGAATATTTATATTTATTAAACTATCGAATTTTTTATTAAAATTTTTATCAAATCATGAAATTTGGTAAATAAAAATATGTTCTTTAATATAAGAAAAACTATTTTGACAACAAGAATGAGTGACTCTTTAAAGTCAGATTCTGCTTAAATATGTAATCTGTTTTAGAGGAAATTATCTAAACTTTAAGGACTGGAAGAGGTAACTGAGTCAGAGAGGATAAAGGGAGAAAAAGGCATCATTTAGAAGGAATAATTTTGCTTGGAATACAGAACATCCCAACATCATAGGAGCAGAACTGGCAACAATCCTTAGCTCTGTCCAGAAGTAAGTTACTCTGACTCACAAAACTGTCTAGTTTTTACTTGTTTGATGGATTTGTTCTTAATAATTGAAAAATCTGACTCAACAAACTAGTTCCTCTAATTCCATTATAAACAAGCAAACTTTTCTTCTTAAATTGGCTTATTATATAAACTGCCTGAGAATAGGAGAACACACAGGCCACACAGATAGAAACATTTAACATTTGGGACTTTAATCAGTCTCTTGTGATTTTACTTAATGTTAATCTCATCTCTGGCGTGCCTGTGAGACTGCATTTCTTGATAAGTACCAGGATCTGCTCCAAGGAAAATTTGTCCTCTGAAACTTTTTGGAGTTTTAGTGACCTAATGAACAATATGTGTCCAGCATCAATCACCTGAGGGTTCCTTATGACATCCATCACTATTTTCTGTTATAGTCCAGTGGGTATAGTAAAATAAATTTGTCATACTAATTTTACATACTGTATCTAAGACTGAATTATCATGATATCTATAGTGCCTCTCCAGAGCTTTGTTGGTGATCAACCATAAACTAACATTTTTAAAATTAGGAGCCAATGTGAATGTGAGATACACATAGGAAGTATTCTACTTCCTGAGGAAAATCGTATCTGGTTACGTGACAACTAAATCCCCATTTGTTTTATAGTAACAAAACCCCCTCGGGTAAATTCATTCTGCGGCTTGTTTTTTGTCTTAGTTTTTGTTTTTGTTTTACTGCTAATGAGCTAAGCATGGTTTTTGACATTTTTTAAAGCTTATAAATACAATAAATAAATAGAAACAAGGGAGAGAAGAATATAAAACAGAAAATGTATGTGGCCTACAAAGCCTAAAATACTTACTATTTAGCCTTTTATGGAAAATATTTTTCTTTTCTTTTTATTTTGTAGAGAGAGAGTCAGGAGGTGGGGCAGGGAGGCTCTGGCAGAGGGAGAGGGACAGAGAATCTGAGGCAGGCTCCATGCCCAGCACAATCTCATGACCCTGAGATCCTGACCTGAGCCAAAACCGAGTCAGACTCTTAATTGACTGAGGCATAAAGGCACCCCTGGAAAATATTTTTCAACTCCTGTCTCACATTACCAAGCTAAACTGTGATATTATTCTAATCTACCAATTATTATGTTACCTGACTAGTTTTCTGTAATTATGTCTATTCCTTCAGAAATGTCCTTTCCATGTGAAGAGAACTTTCTGAAAAGAATGTGATTTATTAACTTCCACAAATTAACCTGTTTATCAGAAGCTAAAAAAGATTTTAGTTAGCATCTTACTACCTCCAAAAAAGTGCACTCTAATCATTACGTTTAAATAGTCTTTCATTGGTTCCAAATTAACACATTTTGTTATTTTCACTTTAGTTAATGCAATTAATTTGGATGTGCATCTTAGCCCAGTATCTTACAATTAAGTATTGCTTAGTGATTTCTTCTCAGAAAGGCTATAAATAAGAGAACAAGTGAATGCTTTTAGTTTAGATAATTCTATACTAACTATAGCTATACTTTTAGCTTTGCCCTAATTTTATTTTTCTAATTATAAAAAGAAAACAAGCATTATACAGTACTTAACCCTAAGATGTGCTTTCATTTGCCTTCGCATTCTCTCACCAAAATCATCTTTATATTGACATTAGAAATGGCCTTTTCGACTTATTTAAAATAGTCACTTGAAAGAGAAGCATATTAAGGCTGATTTGCTTAATGATGTGGGAATAAAGCCTGACATTTTAGAGACTTACTGGTTCCAAGAAAAGAGACTCTCTTAAGTGAAACATCACTAATGTGTTTCCAAAGGTCAATAGTTTATTACCTTATAACAGGTGGATCAGAGCCACTTGATCTAGACTAATCAATTTCCTTTTTTTTTCCTTCAATCTTCCTGATTTAAAAATCATTACAGGAAGACAGATGAATATAGAAATGTAGCAAGATGGCGTGAAAAGATAGAAGCATAGTTTTGTTGTTTTTGTCCTTTTGTGGAGCAGGAATTGATAGATGGTTAGAGTGAAGACTGAGCTGTGGTGAGCAGGCAGCATGATGCTGTATTTGATGGTTCATTGTCTTCTACCCATCTTGTCATCTTCTTCCTTTGTGTTTTGCAGTCCACTGGGAATAACTGAACAAGAGATTGTCAGGTCTTTTTTGTATTCACAATTGAAAATACAATTTTTTGTAGGGGAAGCTACCTATTGTACTGCTGCTAAAATACTTCTATTGCCATAGTATCTTTGAGAATTGCCACTTATGCACCTTATATCTAAAAGATTATTTTCAGGGCAGAGAAAATTGGAGAATTATGAATGGAACACTGCTTGGGTGTGCGATACCAAAGCCAGGACTTGTTTGGTTGAATTAAAAACAGTCCAACTAGATTCAGAAAGGAAACAGGAGATGAAGGAATTTGTTGGAAATATATAGTGTGATCTTATAAACTCTAGTACAAGAAATTCAGTCATGTCCCTATAAAAGTGGGCCCAAGAAATACATGACACTCAGGAACCACTGGAACACTTTTTGCTGACACTCCCTCTCTCTACACCACTGTCTTCCATTCCTGTTTGTTTTCCTGCCCTTTCTTGTGATCTTTCCTGCCGCTGCGTTCTGCCTCGAAGCAGCATTCTCCTTTCTCTATAGATTTGATTTCTTGGTATCATATACAGGAAAAATATACACAGTTGCTCCTTCTAGTTCAACCACCAAATGAAACGCTAAGTCTGCTCTCTGAATCTAGATTCCAAATGCTAACATGAGAGAATCAGATTGTCCTTGTTTGAGCCAGCTGCCCATTTGTGACATGATGAGCTGCCATCTCTGGGGTGAAGTTACGTGATCCACTGACTGCCAGAAAGCCTAGGGAACCAGATTATCTAAAGGGTTGGGACACTAGGGTGAGATGAGTGGCTACGACATTACACACTGAAGACATTTATTTGGGGCACCTGGGTGTCTCAGTCAGTTAAGCATTTACCTTCAGCTCAGGTCATGATCTCAGGGTCCTGGGATCGAGTCCCACATTGGGCTCCTGCTCAGTGGGGAGTCTGCTTCTCCCTCTCCCTCTGCCCCCCACCCCCTGCTTGTGCTCTCTCTTTCTCAAATAAATAAACAAAATATTTAAAAAAATATTTTCATTTGGTTTTCCAATCATTGTGAACATTGAAGAATATTGATTCATTCACCAAATGCTTAATGAACATCTGGTATGTGCTCAAGTTATAACAATGAGTAAGATACAGTCATTTCTTTTAAGGAATGTATAATCTTCTGGGGTTGACAACTCTGGAAACACTTTTTATGAAATCATTTCTTTACTGGCGTGTACACAGTGTACCCATGTGAGGAGTTTTGGAAGACTCAAATGATTTCCTGGGAAAAGAGTGAGACACAAGCTACCCATTAAATGATATATAGAAATTAGTCAGGTGGAGAAAGTTGGGGAAACCCATACAGAGAGGATCTAAGTCCTTATCAAAGGACTTATCAAAAAGTCAATTCACCAAAGAATCAATTTGGCAAACTTGTCTATTATCAAAACTCATTTTAAGGAATATCATTCTTTTAATACTAATACATTCAATAGGTATCAAAATGAGTATATTATGTTTATGAGCTTTATAATTGAGTGAGCTTTATAATTTTACTGAATTGTTCATTTGATGAAATTGATATTTAGTAAATTTATAATTCAGTGCATTGCCTTTGTGTTGCTAGGGAGAAAAACCTTCCTCTGCCCTTCAAAGTCCTTCTAGCTGGACTTAGAATGAAATCCACATGAGACAGATTAACAGGAGAAAGTCAAACTTAATAACATATGTACAGGGAATTCACACACACACACATCAGATTCCAAAGACAGTGAGCTTATATTAAGCTTATATGAGCTAAGGAGTGGGGTAGGTCTGAGGATAGGAAGGGGAGGATAGTCATTAGCAGGAAGGTGAAAGGAGATGTTTTAAAAAATAAAGGTTGTTCTATTTTCCAGTTAAGTTTCATAGGTAAAGGGAAGTCTCTATTAATTATTCTTTTCCTGGCAAAAGCTCTCCTTTCCAATGTAAATGTAGTCTCTTGAGGACCAGGAGGAGAGCTGTTAGTGTATCTGCTGGGTTTTGATTACTTTTAATTCAAAATAATATTCATGCCAAATTGGCCCATCTTGGGGCAGCTTCCCCTTGGCCCTGGGCACATTGGTATGCTTTCAAGGCCATAGTTCCAGAGTATGAGGGAAAAAGTTTTTGTTCTTTATGGGTAGAGCATGAAGTATGACTTGGGCCAAGGAAGATGGTTTGGGAGGGGGAAAGGAAGAGAGGGGAAAATTAAACTACCTCTTAATAGGCTTTTCTGTATTGACAAAAGTTAATGTCTAAAAAAATATGCATAATAAAAATATGTCAGACACATTATTTATATTGATTTTATGTTTACCCATATCTGTTTCATTCTAATGGGTTGTAGGCTTTTTGAGATCAAGAAGAATATTTTTTCTTAAACTAAATTATCTCTGATTTGTTATGGTATTTTAGCATATACACATTTTCTTTTTTTCAGCTTTATGAGTTCTTTGAGTGATCAGTATATATATCTTAACTGACTAACCGCTTATGCTCATTAACATTAAGTATAATTAGACTTTATTAATTTCCAGTTGACTTGCAGATGCCTCTGTTTCTTCAGAGATAAAAGTAGAGGACTGTTACACAGATTTTATTATATTTTTATGCTTTCTGAAGTAGAAAAGATTTGTCCCTTTTACAACATTAGCGACTGAAGATATTAATCAATGTAAAAGAATGACATGTATTTAACATTTGGAGCTACATCATATTGATTATTAATGCAGGTCTCAGTTAGTGTTAAGCACAGCAAGCAATGACGACTCTGGGACTCGTTCCTTCACTTCCACAAGATCTTTTCCCAAGTTTTAGCTGATACAAATAATTTGAAACTACCTCTTTAGTTTTCTATAGATTTCTCTCTCTCAAAACATCTTGGTACTTAGAGAAATATGATCCAGAAAGAATATGATACTTTAAATTAAATAAAAATTAGTATAATTTTGGATAGAGAAGTGCTTAAGGTATCTAGAAATTAAGATCAGAAATTATGTATGTCCCATTGCTATGGTAAACGGTTGGTTTTCCAAAGTGAGTATTTATGCCTGTACCCTCTCAGTGGTAAGGCTGAATATATAATTGCCTCATTATGTCCATATTGACCCTTAGTTGACTTTTATGTGTGGGTCTGTACTGTTGCTTGGTTAAGTGAAAGACAAAAAAGAGGAAGAAATGATTGTTCTATTAAAGATTAAATCACAAGTAAAGGCCACACAAATCATGGTGGTAGTCTGTCTCTCTCACTCAAAAAAAAAAAAAAGGTATTGGGGTGCAAGTGGCACCCCAGTCAGGTATCTGACTCAGTCAGGTATCGGGTCAGGTCATGATCTCAGGGTTGTGAGATCAAGCGCCACATTGGGCTCCACACTGAGCATAGAGCCTGCCTGAGATTCTCTCTCCTTCTTCCTCTACACTTTGCTCCACTTGCACTCTCTCTCTAAAAACTTTAATGAATAATAACAAACAAATAAATCATTGTGGCAGGGTACCAGTAACTTGATATCTTGGTGGAGTTTCCAAAAATAAATGTAAAGGAATAAAATTATTGCAAGAATACTTCTGATGGGGCACCTGGGTGGCTCAGTGGGTTAAGCCTCTGCCTTCAGCTCAGGTCATGATCTCAGGGTCCTGGGATCGAGCCCTGCGTCAGACTCCCTGCCCAGCGGGGAGCCTGCTTTCCCCCGCTCTCTGCCTGCCTCTCTGCCTACTTGTGATCCCTCTCTCTGTCAAATAAATAAATATATTTTTTAAAAAAAAAAGGATACTTCTGATGAATAATCTTGGGGGAAAAAAGAGTTGTTAGTGCACAGAAAGAAAACATGGTTTCCTTATAGCTCATGTTTATATTTTTCCTCCTCAAACAAACTTTATTATAAAAATATACTAATATGAATAACATAAACCAGATGTGGGATAGAGGAATTTAAAAGCATTAATAATGAAATACACACAATAATTTTACTAAATATGAATGCCTTTGAAGTGCTGGTGTACTACTCTACAGTTGAGTCAGTTCTTGCTGTGCTTGTCATTCTTTTAACCAGGCTCCACCAGTAAGTTTATTTTAACAGTTTATTCCATTTGTATTTATAAGACTAAACAGGAATGGGAGTATTTGTGACATGTCTATGGGAAGTTTCTGTTTTGTAACTCTAAACTTTTCAAGGGAATATGTCATATCTGCTCTTCTTGTAACTATCCCAAGATATAGATAAGAGTGTTTTGTTCATATCGTGCCTTACCTAAATATTATGTGCTGACTGAATGGATCTGAGAAGCAGGATGCTTTAATGGCCTCTGCTTCTCCATTATAAGACCATTGTCAATGACTCCAGGTGGCCATATCAAAGACTGAGACACTTAACATTTATAGTCTCATAAAGTGGGGAATCACCTTGGAATCTATAAGTGGAACTATAAACTGGCAACAAACATTACAAAACTGGCAACAAAGATTCCCCAGGATCTCATTTCGAGGCCATCACATGATTCTCTAGGAGGCCTTTTCAGCTTTAAGAACTGTGATTCAACTCTGCTATCTCCTTGGTTTTGCCAGATTGTAAATTTTGGAAACTGCTGACCATTACTCATCTGGTGACTGGTAACACCTATCAGAAAGCTGTCATGCACAATAAGCAGTTTCAAGGAACTAAAGCCTTTGTTATTTCTTACCTAACCCAGACACACCTTCCTGGGTGGCATCAGGAGGTTATGCTACCATTTCTTTGAAAAGTCCTTCCACTTGCTTCTGAGATGAAGGAGACATGGCTGAATCTGAACTCTTCCCCAGAAGAGATGCTACCAACTTTTTCCAAAGATCTTTATCAGATCACTAGCAGAATCCAGGAAAAATGCTTTCAGTCAGGTTTAGGTAGGCTCTGCCATCAGCTTTCTTATGGGCTGCATTTTAATTGAGTTAATCCTTCCATCACACCAGTAAAGTATCTGTAGTTCACTCTTATTGTGTAGATTTAAAAAAACAAAAAAGAAAAAAAAACTTAGAAAGTAAATAATCTGACTGAAGTTTGCTAGATCAGTCCCCAGCTTCCTGGTCTCAAATCGGGAAGAAAGACTTTTGGTATAAAAATGCCCAAGAGAATATTAAAATAAATTTTGTGAAGATTTATTTTACTTTATTATTCTAAGAGGCCAATCATAAGGAGGTAGGTAAGGGACAGAAGGAGAGGGAGAGTGAGAACCTCAAGCTGACTGCATGGTGCTTGCTGAGCCTGACCTGCAGGTGTGGGGTATCTAATGAGGGCTTGAACTAGTGACCCTGAGACTAGGACCTGAGCTGAAACCAAGAGTCTAATGCTTAATGGACTGAGCCATCCAGGCGCCCCTTTGAAGACTCATCTTATATCTCAATTCATCTAACCCACTTTTTGTTTTTTTCTATGTAGTAACTGAGTAACTGATTTTCTTTATACTTAAGTTCAAAGGAAAACTGTAAAAATAATTCTGTTGTCAAAATTATAGAATTAAAATGATTTTATATTTCATTTTTTTAAAGATTTATTTCTTTATATGAGAGAGAGAGAGAGAGTACAAGCAGAGGAAGCAGCAGAGAGAGTAGAAACTGGCTGCCTCCTGAGCAGGGAGCCAGAAGAAAGGCTGGATTCCAGGATTCTAGGACCTGAATTGAAGGTAGACACAAACAACTGTGCCACCCAGGTGCCCCTCATTTTCTATTTCTTTTATCAGGATGACCACTCATACATATTCCTTTTTTATATATGAGTGAAAACCTTTTATGGCTAGAAGAGTATAAAATGGTATTTGGATATTAGCTAAATTTCAAGAGTTGGAATGAGAATGAAGCAAAATGTTTATATAAACATCTTAGTTGACTCTATCATATTGTCAAGATTAAAGCTGAATAAAAAATGACCTTTTCCCCTTAATTTCCTAATCAAACTTATCAATGTAAATTCTCTTAGGGCTGTGTGGTATAATGATCAGGGCATGGATTCAGGAGTTCCCCGTTCTCTCTCTTTTTTTTTAAAGATTTTATTTATTTGAGAGAGAGGGAGAGAACATGAGCAGGGGCTGGGGTAGAGGGAGAAGCAGACTCCCCACTAATCAGGGAGCCCAGTAGTGGACTTGATCCCAGCACCCTGGGATCATGACCTGAGCTGAAGGCAGATGCTTAACAGACTGAGCCACTCAGGCGTCCCCTCATTGTAACATATTCTAATTATGTGATCCGGTTGGAACTTTCTGTGACCTCTTTCTATACAGTCTTTACATATAAAATCAGAAAAATACTAGTACGTACTCTATGGGGTTTCTTTGATGATTAAATGCATCGGGGCAGGTAGAGTCTTTTAAAAGAATTTCTAGCATATGATAAATATCCATAGTGTTAAGTATTATTAGCTTTTGTTCTTATTTCAGTTTCCATAAAACTCCACATTTTATCCTTTTTCCTATTTAAAGTATAATCTATAAATTCTGCCTGTATATCACATATATGCATATCTTTGGTTAACTATATATTAATTCTCTTCAATTTTTGGCCTTACAATTAGCCAAATCTCATTTAAGTCAAAACTCTGACTTTAAAAAGCTTTTTTTTTTTTTTTTAATTTTTTACTTTAGGAAATTTACTTACAGTTTTTGGCTTAGTGTTCCCATCTGAACAATGAGAATAACAATAAGACATGTCTTCTTGGATGAGTATAGCTTCTCTCCAGCAGTCAGAATGTGCATCTGCTTTGTTCCCTTCTTTTTTCTCTTCTTCAGTGTACATTATGCACTTTTATAATAATGCCAAATCTGAAGTCAGCAAGTCTAATTCCTTGACTAACAGAACCTGCCAAGTGAAACTTTAAACTTTGAATATTTCCATGGCCTAGCATCTTATTATTTTTCAGGGACAAACACTCCCTTTTTGGATAACTCTTGCATTCAGCCTATTGTCAATCATTGTTGTTAATGATGCTGCCTATTTAAGGCATTGAATAAAACATCCAAATTGTGTTATTTATAACTTGTGCATTTCTTTCCACACATTTCCCTGATCTGAGATGTAAAATGCGATCTACACTGGGCAGACAATTACAGCTTGGTGAAACAAAGGGATAGAAAAGCAAAGGAAAAGCACGTTCGACCATAAAATGACAAAAAGAATGTGGAGATGGGATTGTGAGACTGTGATTTTTTATGTGTTTAGTTAGTTTTGGTTTTTTGCTTTTTTGTTTTTTTTTTTTTCAAGTCTCAGAATGAAGAAATTCTAGGATTTTCAGAAATTGGAGAGAAGCAAAGACATGTGAGATCTAGTCAATGAGGAGTGGTACGTGTGATGATCAATAATCACGAGATGTGTTGAAGAGCAGTAGATGGTGTAAATTTATATTTTTACAGATGTTAAAGAAGATAGATTTATTGAAATGTATACTGACAAGGAAATTTCTATTCTTCCTTCAATTAATAAGAAGCATAAGACAATGCAGGGAATTTAGGAACCACCATTTTCTATTTAAAATAGAAAAATCTAACTTGAGAAAAGGAAGTTAATGACGGATTACATTCTCATAAATGGAGACTGAGGAAAGGTTATTTGTTGAATTGTTTGCTTTTATATTAAATGTGTACTTTATTACCAGGCTTGTCTGACATGTATATATTTTAACAATAGTAATATAAGTATGTGGTTATTTGTTTTACTTTTGTGTTAGCATGAAATATAAGGAGAAAAGCAATATAAAAAGTCTAAAAGGAGACTTTAAGCTTGCCAAGACAAAGCAATGCTTTTGTTGAAACTTTTTAAAAAAATTCTCTTGCTTTAAAAGCACTTGCAATTCAATAAAACAACAAAACTAACTCCTTTCTCATTTTCCATATCTCTTCTCTGAAGGCTTATTTACAAAACAAGGACTCATCAATTATCTCCTATGTATAAAAGACTTAGAAATCTGTCTCACAATATGCTTAGTACCAGATCATTAATTATCCTAAAACTATCTCTCACTGAATGTCCTTTCACAAATCAAGCTTGATATGTCCTCACTGCAAATACCAGTGGTTGCCTTGGCATTGTAAATTGGAAGTACTGTTGTCCTCTTGCTTCTAAACGTGAAATCAGTAAAATTCTCTTTCTTATCTTTAAACTTAATCTTACTTTTTAAATTTACTAGGTGCGCTTGTCAAATCCAGAGATTAGGAGATCTTCATTCATTGTGGTTCTCTTTTGTGTCTTTGCTTAAAAATTTTCTTTGGGATTCTGTGCACAATTTCTGTGTCTCTTCCCTAGCATTTTAATCTGGATTATTAAAACATTTTACTTTCCTTTACAAATGATATATAAGTACTTCACGAGTACATACTTGTTGGATAGCACCACGTAAATATATAGGGTAAAATATAGAAGTAGATATCATTTCTTGACTATGACAGAGTAGTTTGTATCAAGCCAATCTTCCCTTTAAGCACAACTGTGAAGGCAACATAAAATTACAACAGAAGTCTATTTGAAATTTGAATACAGTAAAGAAATACAGATCTCTGGAGGCAAGGTTGTGAAGAAAAAATTAAAAAAACAGGAGAGAGAGGTATTTTAAGCAGCTTTTATTCATCAAGACCTGTTTCTAATCCTGAACTGTGGGGAGTCATGAGTTCCAGAAACAGAACAGAATGAAGGTATAGAGGCTGAAATTCTAAGGAGTGCTTCTGGCCAGAGAGCTGGGACACGAACATGGGAATTCATGGTCTGGAGGGAAGCTTGGGGTAAACACCCTCCTTTCGTCTGAGGCTCCTGGAGGGATCAAATATAACTGAAGTCAATATATTGACAAAAATAAATGATACATTGTGGAATTTTGCCAAAGGACTGGGATCTATAAAACCAAGTCAAACTCAAATTCTCTAACTGAAATACATAATATTTAAGAGCTCAATAGATGGAGTCACCAGACATTTGGTCAAAGCTGAAGAGAGGTTTTGTTTTTGTTTTTTTTAATTGCCATACAACTCAGTAGAAACATCTGTAATAAAGCACTGGTACAAAACAAAATTGCAAAAATGCAGAGAAAACAAGATGGAGATATATAGTTCACTAAGAAAAGTTCTAATGGTGGAAGTCTAGTCCCAGAAAGAGAGGGGAGAGACTCTTGAGAATAAATAATATAGATTAGGGGCAACTGGTGGCTCAGGTGGATGAACATCTAACTCTTGGTTTTGGCTGAGGTCATGATCTCAGGGTTCTGAGATCAAGACCCCAGGTAGCACTCCATGCTCAGTGTAACATCTGCTTATCCCTCTCCCACAGCCCCCCACCCTGCTCTCTCTCACTCTTTCAAATAAATGAATAAAATATTTTAAAAAATGAAATAATATAGATTAAAAGCATTAAATTTTTAATAATATTTGGATCATAGATCTCTAAATGCAAAATGTAAAACTCTAAAATGTTTAGTAGAAATTATGCAACATCTCTATGAACTGGGTCAAGATAAGTGTTTTAAAACATGTCATCAGAAACAGAGTCCATTAAAGAATAAACTGGTAAATTCCATTTTGTCAAAACTTCAAGTCTTTGCCCTGCAAAAGACCGTGTTAAGAGAATGAAAAGGCGTACTACAGATTGGCAGAAAATATTTGCAAAATGCATATCAACAAACAGTTCTGGCTGCATATGATATCTGGGGTCAGCGCAAAATGAAAAAAACAGGTCTCCTGTTCAAATAGCAGGAGAAAAGTGACATTAAGTGAATTAAAATAAAACTTGTCCTTATCTTTCATGGTTTCTTACTCAGTCTTCATAGTATTTTTAAAAAAGACTTTATTTTTTAGATCAAGTGTAAGTTTAAAACAAAATTGAGGTGAAGGTATGGAGATTTTCCATGTACTTCCTGCCCCCACACATGCATTCTCCCCCATATTATCAACATCCCCTAACAAAGTGGTACATTGGCTATCATCAGTGAACTTACAGTGATACATCATGATCACCAAAGTCCTTATTTTACTTTATGGTTCACTCTTAGTTGTGTACATTCTGTGGGTTTGGACAAATGTATAATGACATGTATTCATCATTATGGTATTATACAGAGTATTTTCAGTGCCCCCCCAAATCCTCTGCGCTCGGTCTAGTTGTCCCTTCACTCCCCATTCAACTCCTGGTAACCACTGATATTTTTCCTTTTTCCATAGTAGCGACTCTTTCTAGGATGTCGTATAGTTGGAATCATATAGTATGTGGCTTCCTCAGGTTGGATTCTTTCACTTAGTGATATGCATTGAAGGTTCCTCTATGTGTTTTCATGGCTTCATAGCTCATTTCTTTTTAGCACTAACTAATACTCTATTTTCTGGATATATCATAGTCCACTTATTTATCTGCTAAAAGATATCTTGGTTGTGTCAAGTTGGGGCAGTTTTGAATAGAGCTGCCATAAATATCGATTTATAGATCTTTTTCATTGACATAAGTTTTCAAATCCTTTGGGTAGCTGATTGCTGGATCAAATGGCAAAGGTATATCTAGTTTTGTAAAAAAAAAATCAAACTATCTTCCAAAGTGGCTGTATCAGTTTGTATTCCCACCAGCAATGTATGAGAATCCCTGTTGTTCTACATCCTCACCAGCATTTGGAATTGTCAGTGTTCTGGATTCTGGCCATTCTAATAGGTACATAGAGAGGCTCCATTGTTGCTTTAATTTGCATTTTCCTGATGATGTATGACATACAGCTTCTTTTCATATGTTTGTCATCTCTGTATCTTCTTTGCTGAGATGTCTTTTAAGGCCTTTCGCCCATTTTTAAAAATCAGGTTGTTTGAGTTCTTATTGTTGAGGTTTAAGAGTTCTTTGTACATGCACAGACACACATATACATAAACATAATTTATGTATATCCATATCCACATGTATGTATGTGGGTGGATATACATAAATTTATACATACTTGCTCTTTTATTACTTTAATTTATTTAAGCAATAATTGGAAGATTACATGTAAACAGTACTTATACTTATCAGAATAAGTACTCAGACTTATTTAGAAAAGGATTTTATGTTTTTGTATAGTTTAGATAACAGTTATTTCTCATAATTATCTCTTGCAAATGTTTTCTTCTAGTCTGTGGCTTGTCTTTTCAATTTCCTGACATGGACTTTCACAAAGCAGGAGTTTTTAATTTTAATGAAGTCCTGTTTATCAATTATTTCTTTCATAGATTGTGCCTTTGGTGTCATATCTGAAAATCATAAAGCAATTTTCATGTATATAAATTTGATGGGGATGGCAGAGAGGAGTCTTCCAGTTTTCTAGCAAGTGACACTTCTAATTCTCTTGTCTATGGATGTTAAGTGGGATAAACTTTTCTCCTTGTGATTTAAAAAAATGTCCTCTTTCTTAAGCACCTGTTGTCTGGTGCAGCACATGCAGCCATACTCTGTAAAAGTTCCTCCAGGACAATAGCCTATTATTAAGTTGATACTCTTATTTACCAAAGCTGGTCTGTATTTACATATATTTTTTTTGACTGTTCATTAACATTTCTAAGATGAGGGAGAGGAAACTATGCTTCCATTAAATAACTACCCCCAGAAGGAATAAGAAGAAGCTGCCTGTATGTGGTGAGGGAAAAGGAGGTGGGCACTGATGTTGGGGCTCATCAGGCTCTGCTCCAGCAAGGTGAGGGGTCAGTAGCCTAACTGGAGGGAAATCCTTTTCATGTCTATAAGCTTTATAGGGCTGCATTGTAAGATGAGTGAGCATTAAAATAGCAGGGGAATCCTCTGTGCTCCCCCTATTTATCCCTGCCCTACTGTCATAGTGTTTTTATTTGTTAAAATCTCTTATTCCCTCACAACCTACATACTATAACCTACCTCAGGGTGGGGAAGGCTGTCTCTACTTTTCATAAGGTCATGGCACCTACAATGTGGGGTCAGAGAGGGGAAGACAGGGCCTGGGCACCACAGAGTGGAGTGCAGACAGCCAAAGACTCATCCTGGGCTGCACAATGGTGGCATGTAAGTCAAAGCCCTGAGCACCCATCTCCCTATCATACACTTCATTTTTCTAATAGAGTTTACTTGCCAAACACAAATTCAAGGACATAATTAAGAAAGTCAAGATGATGACCACAAGAACATTAAATTCCAGAAACAAGGTCCTCCTGTGTGCAAGGCCTCATGCAGCCACAAAGATTAAATGCCCTTGAAGATGGACCTGCAATAAAAGTCGTGTTTCCAGAATATGTAAATATGTAGTGTCTGTATTTTCACATTTTAAGCTCCAAATTTCTTTTATATAACCCTTTTGTGGATATGATAAAAAGAATACAGGTTATGAAACTACTGTTGAAAAGATTTGAAAGAGATGAAAATATTGTGAGTGTTGGTAATTACAACTGAACAGTTGTCAAAAGTTAGCACAGCTTGTCTTTGGTGCTGCCCAACCCCCCATCCTCTGGTAGAGTGCGCTTATTTTATTTTCATATTAGAAACAAAATATATTGATTTATGTCTAAGGTGGCTGTTATTTGACATCCTTCTTACATAATTCACCATTCCACCTATCTAGTCTTCTACATAGAGTTGACCTCAAATCTATAAGATTTTGACTAATGGATTATGTCTAGTTATATTGAGTTTAATATTTTTTATTAGTTTGTAAACAGAGATGGCATCTTTTTTTTTTAAGATTTTATTTATTTATTTGACACACACACACAGAGAACACAAGCAGAGGGAGCAGCAGAGGGGGAAGGAGGGAAAGGCTTCCCCCTGAGCAGGGTGCCTGTACCCGATATGGGACTCCATCCCAGGACCCCGGGATCATGACCTGAGCCAAAGGAAGATACTAAACAATGGAGCCACCAGGCACCCTGAAAGTTTTGTTTCTAAAGTCCCAGCTCTTTTTTTTTTTTTTAAATTTTATTTTTTATAAACATATATTTTTATCCCCAGGGGTACAGGTCTGTGAATCACCAGGTTTACACACTTCACAGCACTCACCAAAGCACATTCCCTCCCCAATGTCCATAATCCCACCCCCTTCTCCCAAACCCCCTCCCCCCAGCAACCCTCAGTTTGTTTTGTGACATTAAGAGTCACTTATGGTTTGTTTCCCTCCCAATCCCATCTTGTTTCATTTATTCTTCTCCTACCCACTTAAGCCCCCATGTTGCATCACCACTTCCTCATATCAGGGAGATCATATGATAGTTGTCTTTCTCTGCTTGACTTATTTCGCTAAGCATAATACGCTCTAGTTCTATCCATGTTGTCACAAATGGCAAGATTTCATTTCTTTTGATGGCTGCATAGTATTCCATTGTGTATATATACCACGTCTTCTTGATCCATTCATCTGTTGTTGGACATCTAGGTTCTTTCCATAGTTTGGCTATTGTGGACATTGCTGCTATAAACATTCAGGTGCACATGCCCCTTTGGATCACTACCTTTGTATCTTTAGGGTAAATGCCCAATAGTGCAATTGCTGGGTCATAGGGCAGTTCTATTTTCAACATTTTTAGGAACCTCCATGCTGTTTTCCAGAGTGGCTGCACCAGCTTGCAATGCCACCAACTGTGTAGGAGGGTGCCCCTTTCTCCGCATCCTCGCCAGCATCTGTCATTTCCTGACTTGTTGATTTTAGCCATTCTGACTGGTGTGAGGTGATATCTCATTGTGGTTTTGATTTGTATTTCCATGATGCCGAGTGTTATGGAGCACTTTTTCATGTGTCTGTTGGCCATCTGGATGTCTTCTTTGCAGAAATGTCTGTTCATGTCCTCTGCCCATTTCTTGATTGGATTATTTGTTCTTTGGGTGTTGAGTTTGCTAAGTTCTTTATAGATTCTGGACACTAGTCCTTTATCTGATATGTCGTTTGCAAATATCTTCTCCAATTCTGTCAGTTGTCTTTTGATTTTGTTAACTGTTTCCTTTGCTGTGCAAAAGCTTTTGATCTTGATGAAATCCCAATAGTTCATTTTTGCCCTTGCTTCCCTTGCCTTTCGCGTTGTTCTTAGGAAGATGTTGCTGCGGCTGAGGTCGAAGAGGTTGCTGCCTGTGTTCTCCTCAAGGATTTTGATGGGTTCCTTTCGCACATTGAGGTCCTTCATCCATTTTGAGTCTATTTTTGTGTGTGGTGTAAGGAAATGGTCCAAATTCATTTTTCTGCATGTGGCTGTCCAATTTTCCAAGCACCATTTATTGAAGAGGCTGTCTTTTTTCCATTGGACATTCTTTCCTGCTTTGTCGAAGATTAGTGGACTGTAGAGTTGAGGGTCTATTTCTGGGCTCTCTATTCTGTTCCATTGATCTATGTGTCTGTTTTTGTGCCAGTACCATGCTGTCTTGATGATGACAGCTTTGTAATAGAGCTTGAAGTCCAGAATTGTGATGCCACCAACTTTGGCTTTCTTTTTCAATATCCCTTTGGCTATTCGAGGTCTTTTCTGATTCCATATAAATTTTAGAATTATTTGTTCCATTTCTTTGAAAAAGATGGATGGTACTTTGATAGGAATTGCATTAAATGTTTAGATTGCTTTAGGTAGCATAGACATTTTCACAATATTTATTCTTCCAATCCAGGAGAATGGAACATTTTTCCATTTCTTTGTGTCTTCATCAATTTCTTTCATGAGTACTTTATACTTTTCTGAGTATAGATTCTGTGCCTCTTTGGTTAGGTTTATTCCTAGGTATCTTATGGTTTTGGGTGCAGTTGTAAATGGGATAGACTCCTTAATTTCTCTTTCTTCTGTCTTGCTGTTGGTGTAGAGAAATGCAACTGATTTCTGTGCATTGATTTTATATCCTGAGACTTTACTGAATTCCTGTATAAGTTCTAGCAGTTTTGGACTGGAGTCTTTTGGGTTTTCCACATAGAGTATCATATCATCTGCGAAGAGTGATAATTTGACTTCTTCTTTGCCAATTTGGATGCCTTTAATTTCCTTTTGTTGTCTGATTGCTGAGGCTAGGACCTCTAGTACTATGTTGAATAGCAGTGGTGATAATGGACATCCCTGCCGTGTTCCTGACCTTAGCGGAAAAGCTTTCAGTTTTTCTCCATTGCGAATGATATTTGCAGTGGGTTTTTCATCGATGGCTTTGATGATATTGAGGTATGTGCCCTCTATCCCTACACTTTGAAGAGTTTTGATCAGGAAGGGATGCTGTACTTTGTCAAATGCTTTTTCAGCATCTATTGAGAGTATCATATGGTTCTTGTTCTTTCTTTTATTGATGTGTTGTATCACATTGACTGATTTGTGGATGTTGAACCAACCTTGCAGCCCTGGAATAAATCCCCCTTGGTCGTGGTGAATAATCCTTTTAATGTACTGTTGAATCCTATTGGCTAGTATTTTGTTGAGTATTTTCGCATCTGTGTTCATCAAGGATATTGGTCTATAGCTCTCTTTTTTGATGGGATCCTTGTCTGGTTTTGGGATCAAGGTGATGCTGGCCTCATAAAATGAGTTTGGAAGTTTTCCTTCCATTTCTATTTTTTGGAACAGTTTCAGGAGAATATGAATTAGTTCTTCTTTAAATGTTTGGTAGAATTCCCCCGGGAAGCCATCTGGCCCTGGGCTTTTGTTTGTTTGGAGATTTTTAATGACTGTTTCAATCTCCTTACTGGTTATGGGTCTGTTCAGGCTTTCTATTTCTTCCTGGTTCAGTTGTGGTAGTTTATATGTTTCTAGGAATGCATCCATTTCTTCCAGATTGTCAAATTTATTGGCGTAGAGTTGCTCATAGTATGTTCTTATAATAGTTTGTATTTCTTTGGTGTTAGTTGTGATCTCTCCTCTTTCATTCATGATTTTATTTATTTGGGTCCTTTCTCTTTTCTTTTTGATAAGTCGGGCCAGGGGTTTATCAATTTTATTAATTCTTTCAAAGGACCAGCTCCTAGTTTCGTTGATTTGTTCTATTGTTTTTTTGGTTTCGATTTCATTGATTTCTGCTCTGATCTTTATGATTTCTCTTCTCCTGCTGGGCTTAGGGTTTCTTTCTTGTTCTTTCTCCAACTCCTTTAGGTGTAGGGTTAGGTTGTGTACCTGAGACCTTTCTTGTTTCTTGAGAAAGGCTTTTACCGCTCTATATTTTCCTCTCAGGACTGCCTTTGTTGTGTCCCACAGATTTTGAACCATTGTATTTTCATTATCATTTGTTTCCATGATTTTTTTTCAATTCTCTTTAATTTCCTGGTTGACCCATTCATTCTTTAGAAGGATGCTGTTTAGTCTCCATGTATTTGGGTTCTTTCCAAACTTCCTTTTGTGGTTGAGTTCTAGCTTTAGAGCATTGTGGTCTGAAAATATGCAGGGAATGATCCCCATCTTTTGATACCGGTTGAGTCCTGATTTAGGACAGAGGATGTGATCCATTCTGGAGAATGTTCCATGTGCACTAGAGAAGAATGTGTATTCTGTTGCTTTGGGATGAAATGTTCTGAATATATCTGTGATGTGCATCTGGTCCAGCGTGTCGTTTACGGCCTTTATTTCCTTGTTGATCTTTTGCTTGGATGATCTGTCCATTTCAGTGAGGGGAGTGTTAAAGTCCCCTACTATTATTGTATTATTGTTGATGTGTTTCTTTGATTTTGTTATTAATTGGTTTATATAGTTGGCTGCTCCCACGTTGGGGGCATAGATATTTAAAATTGTTAAATCTTCTTGTTGGACAGACCCTTTGAGTATGATATAGTGTCCTTCCTCATCTCTTATTATAGTCTTTGGCTTAAAATCTAATTGATCTGATATAAGGATTGCCACTCCTGCTTTCTTCTGATGTCCATTAGCATGGTAAATTCTTTTCCACCCCCTCACTTTAAATCTGGAGGTGTCTTCGGGCTTAAAATGAGTTTCTTGGAGGCAACATATAGATGGGTTTTGGTTTTTTATCCATTCTGATACCCTGTGTCTTTTTTTTTTTAATTTTTTATTTATTTATCAGAGAGAGAGAGTGGGAGAGAGCGAGCATAGGCAGACAGAATGGCAGGCAGAGGCAGAGGGAGAAGCAGGCTCCCCGCTGAGCTAGGAGCCCGATGTGGTTTCTCGATCCCAGGACACTGGGATCATGACCTGAGCCGAAGGCAGCTGCTTAACCAACTGAGCCACCCAGGCGTACCATACCCTGTGTCTTTTGACAGGGGCATTTAGCCCATTAACATTCAGGGTAACTATTGAGAGATATGAATTTAGTGCCATTGTATTGCCTGTAAGGTGACTATTACTGTATATGGTCTCTGTTCCTTTCTGATCTACCACTTGTAGGCTCTCTCTTTGCTTAGAGGACCCCTTTCAATATTTCCTGTAGAGCTGGTTTGGTGTTTGCAAGTTCTTTATGTTTTTGTTTTTTCTGGAAGCTTTTAATCTCTCCTATTTTCAATGATAGCCTAGCTGGATATAGTATTCTTGGCTGCATGTTTTTCTCGTTTAGTGCTCTGAAAATATCATGCCAGCTCTTTCTGGCCTGCCAGGTCTCTGTGGATACAGAGATGGCATCTTTTATTTTATAGGTACATATATTCAGGAAATTCCAGCCAACAAACTTGAATAAACACGTCATCAAAGAAATATATATATATTTATTCCTTTAATATTACATTCTTGAAAAGAATGACAAAGAATAGATCAGTAGTTGCACCGGGGTAACAAGAGTGTGACTACAAAGAGGGTAACTCAAGGGAATTTTGGGGGTGCCAGAGTGTTTTATATGCTGATTATAGCAGTGGTTACACAAAGTTTCATAGGTGTTAAAATTAATGAAATTTTACATAAATGGATTTTCACAAAGAGGAAATTCTAATAAAAACATATAGATTTGTCCAACCTTCTAATAAAATAAAAATAAAAATATTCCTAGCTACGTGTTATCACTTTTCACTTATCTCATTCACAAAACTAAGCAAAAATAGAATACCTAATGCTAACAAGAGTTCAATGAAGCTGACATTCTCCCATCTTCTTTGCTGTAGTGTAAAAATGGTTATAATCACTTTAGAAGCTATCTAACAATATAGATACAATATAGATCTAAGTTATTCTTAGTCTTTGAAGCAGTACTTAACATCTTTATGACTATAATTTAAGGAAATTATCCAGAATATATGCAAAACCATGTAAACATCCAAGGATTTTTTATTATAGACTTATTTATAAAAGTGAAAAAATTACAAAGACTCTAAATCTGTAATGGAATATTGCATGCATTCACAAAATTCCTTAGAACACTGGTCCAAAAGCTTTGTGATAAAAGAATTTGGTGGCTCAGTAAATTAAGAAAGTCCCAAATGCTATGTTCTTCATTTGTAAAATTACAATAACAATCTATACATTAAAGTTTCTAAGATGTCTGTCAAGCAGGAAATAAATGTCCTTCATTTTGTTTAATGCAGATTTTGTAAGCCAGTGTTTCCTTAGATCTATTTTCCATGTAATATCTGTTAACACATATATGAATTTTGGGAAATTTTAGGAAAAGCAGTGTTAGAATAATCGCATTAAGATTTTAATGCTTTTCTCAGGGCACCTGGGTGGCTGATCTCAGGGTCCTGGAATTGAGCCCCGCATTGGACTCTCTGCTCAGTGGGGAGACTTCTTCCCTTCTCTCTCTCTGCCTGCCTCTCTGCCTGCTTGTGATCTCTATCTATCAAATAAATAAATAAATAAACCTTTAAAAAAAGATTTTAATGTTTTTTTTCTTTTTCAAACTTGTATGATTGTAGTATTTTATAATAGAAAAATACATAAAAAAGGCTCAGGTCAAATTACTGTCTTAAATAAGTTTATAATCTGTTGGAGGGAGAAAGCCATTTCTAATTAATAAAGGCTCCTTGTTAAAGGGTTATGTTAGTCTTATGAATCAACTTTTAAGTGACCAAAGTGTTGGGAAAATTAATTCTGCCTGGAGGGGAAATGTTGGAAGAAGACATTAAGTATATAAAAGACTTCCTTAAAGTAGTTGAAATTGAAATATCCATAAAAAAGTATTATTAACTTTCTAAGAATTAAATTTATATTAACTAATAATTTCTTATGAATGTATGATATTAAACTCTTTTCAGATAGATGGAAATATGAACCATAGAGTCATGGTTGAAAAACTTGGGCTTTAGTTTTAAATAGACCTGTGTCTAAAACCTGTTTTGTTTTGTTTCTTGGCCAGTGTACTTAACTGTACTCAGTTATGATTTGATCATAAAAATAACAAAAGTGGAGTTGTTAAAGGACTGGAGAGAATAGTTAAGTTTTTGATCTAGTGCCTGGTTCATAAGAGGTATCCCTAAATGGATATTATCTTATCATCAACAACCCTAATCATACTCTTTAAGCTACAAGGGACCTAAAACCAAATCAAGTACCTGAGCATAAAAAATAATCTATTGACACTTATAAATGGGAAGGATGTTGGGTAGCTTAAAGTTTGAAAAAAAAAAAAAGTCAAGTAAAGTAGGCCTTAAGTTTGAATACTTATGCTACAATTCTTTTTCCTTTTTATTTTATCATGACTCTACTGACTTCAGTATTAGTTACAAATCTCTGTGTAATACATTGCTCTAAAACTTAGCAGCTTAAAATGATATTTATTTCCTCACATATTTTCTGTAGGCTTGGAATTAGCTGGTTTGCTAGCTGGTTCTGACTCAGGGTTTCTCATGAGGTTGCAGCCAAGTTGTTGGCATGACATCAATAATCTCTTGTTGGGGGTTGGAGGATCCACCTACAAGGTGTTTCACACACATGGTTGGGGAGCTTGCTCTTGGTGGGAGGCCTCAGTTCCTTGCCATAAGTACCTTTTCTAAGGGTTGCTTGAGTGTCTTTGCAATGTGCCGACTGGTTTCCCTACAAGCTGATGATCTAAGAGTATGCAGGGCAGATGCCTCATGATGCTAGATCAGGACTCACACACCATCGTTTTTGCACAAGAGCATGATTACAGAGAGGTGAAGAACATTGGGAACAACCCTGGAAACTGGCCAGCATGGCTTCATTCTCTCAGGCAGCAACAGGATTTCTTCACTCGGGGAAGCAACGGCTGTTAATAGCTAACACCGGACTCACAGCTTGCAGTGTAGAGAAAATAATCCTCTCAGCATCTGAACATAAAATCTCACAGAGGGTCTCTGACTGACCCAGTTTTGGGTCATATGTTGTCTTTTGGAATAAGACACCATGAGTTGCTAGTCCTGGGTCATTCTCCTAACCCTGAGGTGAAGAGCAAGTAACTACGGTTGGTGGGGTGGAAAAGCAGAGAGATGAGGGCAGGCTTTTGAGGTGGCTGGGTAGAAGAAAATTACTTCATTATCATCATATCGAATTCTATATAGGAGAAAGTTCTATAAGGGAAGAATCTTGCTTTATAAATGGATTAGAAATCATGTTTTAAAGAGATTTTCACTTCAGAATGATTCTATGAGAATCGATATTAAGATATTCATTACATTTTTCATGTGTTTCTCATAAAGTATAATTTTTAGAAAGTTTGTTTTACTAATGTCTGGGTCATTTTATTCCCCCACTGAAATATTTTAAACTATAGTCTTATTTTAAAGATTTTATTTATTTGAGAGCAAGAGAAAGAAAGAGAAAACACAGAGGGAGAGTGAGAGGGAAAAGAGGGCTCCCCAGCGAGCAGAGAGCCCAATGTGGGGCTCAATCCCAGGACCCCGAGATCATGACCTGAGCCAAAGGAACACACTTAACTGACTGAGCCTCTAAATTATAGTCTTTATTTTAATTCTGTTTCCTTAGACTGTGCATCAAAAGTATTTATTCATTTGTGGCTTTTTGCAAGTACTATACATTTTTCTAGTGTCTCTTGATTTTTTGAAAAAATAACTATCAGCATAAAGAATTAAAAACTATAGAGAGCAATGTAATACAAAATCTCATACTGTATCATAATATCTTCCAGCTAGAATTAATTCTAGAAGAAAAGTATGCTCTGGAAACACCTGTAAGTGATCACAGTAAGCAAATAGTCCTAAGAAGTCAGTATAATACACTATTTAAAAATATACTTTACCCAACCAATAATAATTACCTAATCCAATTAACAATATAGAAAATGATTTCTATTCTATACTACCTGTATTTATAAAGAAAATTGAATGCTATGCTTAACTTAATTCACTGTGTTAAATCAATAATTAAAATACTTCCAATTTTACTAAAATTGGGCATATTTCTTTTTTTAAGGTTTATTTATTTTTGGAGAGAGTCACGGGGAGGGGCAGTAGGAGAGGGAGAGAGAGTGAATCTCAAGCAGACTTCCTATTGAGCCCAGAGTGCTAGGCAGAGCTGGATCCAAGGATCCTGAAGTCATGACCTGAGTCAAAATCAAGAGTCAGATGCTTAACTAACTGAGCCATCCAGGTGCCCCCAATTTGAACATGTTTCTTATAGATGAATAAAGAGTCATGTAATCTGAAAGAAAAACTTGTTTGAATATGAATTTTTGTTATTTTTAAACATTTTTTATAGATTTCAGAATTTCATAAAGTATCTTTTGTAAATAGTCACTATGAAATAATAGGTCATGTTCTTGTTATTTTAACATAGCTGAATCCACCCAAAATTACAAGAGTGGAAAGCTATCTATATAGAAAAAAAAAAAACGCCTTATCTATGTTCTATTACTTATTATTTCTAATGAATGGGTGGGTTTAAAGGATTGCAATTTTATGAAGGAACGGTAGAGAAGCATGAAATAATTTCTGTGAATTATCTCTAGTGATCTTTCTAGATCAGTTTTATACATATCAATATTTAATTTTACCTCAGTATCAAGTCACTTCAGATAGTTCTTGCAAACTTGTTCTGTATTTTTGGGTTGCTATTTATATAACCTTGATCATTTAAAACCCACGAACAATTGCTTTACGAACTTGTAGCTGCTAGACATTATGCTTAGTGACCACAGCAAAATCCAGAACACATGTATTTGAAGAAATTACTTCTAGTCATTTCAAAAAAGAACTTCTCAGTAATTTGAAATGAAAGCAAGGTTACAAATACAAGAATTTAAAAAATAAATTTGTGAAGAACTATCATCAAAAAAATCTATTTGCTATAATTCTTAAATGCAACCATAATCACAGAGGGTAGAAGCCAGAATAAAATTAATACACGCTGTGGAATGTGAGCCGAGGGAATATGCCAAAACATAGACAGAATGTCAGTCTGAACTTCAAATTTCCCGTCTTGTAGATTTGCTTCTCAACTTTGACTGTATTTGAATATTATTAATATATTTGTCCACAAGTAATTGTTTTAGAAACTACTCCTCAACGACAATATAAAATCTCAAACTGTGATGGCAACACTTGCCAAGAATACTGGTTTTATTATTTCATTACACCCACTGGGCCATTTTTATTGTTGAATATAATGGGTAAGTGTTCGTTTTCCAAATAGTGCAAGCACATCAGGGCAAAAGTGTGTTCGATTTAGTAAAGAATAACAGATGGCATATGATAGTTAGCATATACATAGCTCTGTAAGTAGAGCTCACTTTCTAAGATATTCTATTATCATTTGGAAGGTAGCGTTTGCTTAATGAACAACGGGACACTTTTACCCGGATACTAGGCGTTATAGAATCTTCTTAGGTCCCGTGTCTATCTGTTAACAGCTGCTTTTGTAGATGCCAAGCAAAACAATTTTAAATTACTAAAATTTGACTTATTGTCCTCCCCTGAAGAGAAACATGCAAAACAAATTTAAAAATGTAAGGTTTCTGGTTGTGAGAAGGATAAAATTTTGTGTTACTGCAACATCTTTTTTTAAATAATATGAGCCAAATTATTTAGGTCTACAAACTCATCCAAGTTTACCCAGTATCAGCACAACTCCCTCCCTTCCCCTGCCCCTTCTTTTTTGGGTTTTCTTGCTTCTGATTCAAATCTCTCCTTCATTATTAGTTTTCCCTTTAAACTGAAGTTTGAAGACTATGAATTGGCACAGGTCTGTGAAATAAAATGTTACTTAGAATGTGCAAATATCTAAATATTCTTCTGAGAGGTAATACATTTCCGTCTGATTTCAGTACTTACTCCACTCATCCTACAAGATGAATAAAACATATATGTCATATTCAAAAAGTATACTTATGCATGTATGTATAGAGTAAGAGAAAGAAATGAGTCACTCTTTTCAAAGTTGATTTTGTATTTTAAGACTTGATTTTTGTAAATTAATTATGGTCTTAAACACTTTTAACCCACTCAGAGTGCCCCATTAGTTGGCATGAACATGAGAAATAAATATGTATTACCAGTTAATTGAAAAACATATGCTGTTTAGTGCTTAGCCATCTTATTTTAACAGATCTCAATTAAATAAATGACTGCAGTGGATTTAGACTCCAAGATGCCAGTTAAAAGTTGCTGCTAGGAAAAATAGTACTGAACCAAGAAATGAATAGATTTCAACAAAAAATAGCCAGATACTCTGTTAACAATTTGTACAAAGAATTTGCCTTTTCATATGTCAGGAGATTTCTGATTGTACAGTCTCCTTATTTGTTACAATCTAGATTGAAGAACTCATTAGGCACTGGCTCCAGAACCAGAGCCTGAGCTTAAAATCTAGCTCTGCTACTTAGTGGCTATATATCCTTTTTCTCATCTGTAAATATGGGTTAATTATAGGATACAGTATAACCCTCATTGGAAGTGTTTTGAAAATTAATATTTAGAAAGTGTTTTATCAATGTACAGCATCTAGAAGAAAACTACTTCTAAATTAGTAGTCATTTTTTTAAACAAACGTTTAAAAATCTCTGACATTTTCATTAGTGTTGTAAAATATGAATTACTTGTGAATGCATTTCAAATATGGTATTGGTGCCAATTACTCTGAACACATGTTTTAAGTGAGGCTAATTTTTGAACACTGAGGTGTAGTCCATCCAGCAGGAGCATGAAATGAAATAAGACACCAGCGTTTCGGAAGGAATGGACCTCATGGGATCAAAAACATATCAGGTTCCTATGATCAGCTCATTCTCCCCTTATACACATTTCCCCTGGATACATAAAAGGAAAGACAGATCAAAGTCAAAGGGTTGTTGTTGGTCACATAATCAGGACAGGTAGAATTAAAGGAACTAAGTGTTTTATGGTATCAGGACATTGAAGCCGGCAACAACTCTCACAACAGATATGGTCATACCTAAAGTTAGTTCCTTTCCTCAGGCATGGTCTCTTCTGGACAGTGTGTTACTAGATGCATGTGACCCTTGCCTCTCTGACTCTTTCATATGCTTTTCTGGTTGACAATCCCTGGAAGTGAATATTTCTTCATAAATCTGGATGCCTTAGTTCACCTTATTTTAAATTTCCTTTGAATTGGTGCTGGTATGGGAGTATTCTTTTTTTCCCATGGTAACTTTGCAAATCTCTTTTCCAACCCATAATATACCTATTTCAAAGGTTAATTCTTCAAATACTTTTCTTACTTTCAAGTTCTTGAAAAAGTCTCAATTTTTAACTGCAATGTATATTGAGTAATCTTACTTAATTAAGCAATTGGAGTGTGAAACTAAGTTGAATTTTGTAATAGTTAAAAGTGTGATTCTTTTGTACAGGGATGTCTCAATTTAGGCCCATTTCCAGTTTAGCAAAGTATTATTATTAAGAGTTGCATTAAAATAAGCTAGCAGGAGTTCAGTACAAATACTTTCTGTCATGCCAGCTTTCCACCATTGTCCTATCTTTGATTAGAGTTAACTTAAGAGGGTTCTTAGGTTAACACATCATTAGATTGATAAAACAATCAGTGATAAATTCTTTTTCTTTTCTGGGCAGATTTCAGATACAACATAATTAACATCTCCCTTACCAGGGTATTTTTCCAGTTGGGAAAGAAAGAAAGAAAGAAAGAGAGAGAGAGAGAGAGAGAGAAAGAGGGAAGGAAGGAAGGAAGGAAGGAAGGAAGGAAGGAAGGAGCTCATGAGTGCTGAATGGTTTCCAACATATTTAAATATTTGTGAATTGTTTTGAGGAAAAAAGTGGCACTTATGTATGCTTTTTGCACACAGAATTGTAGTCAGCTTGCACTAAGGCTGCAATAAAAGTTGTTTTACTGATAAGCATCACTGAGTTAGAAATGAATATGAGACTGAGAATGCTATGTCTAAACATTTATCTATTATGTTGTTTCATTTGGCTAAAATGTTCTCTTAGTGTTCTATTTCTTTCCTGGTCCATTATTGGTTTATACCTTTATTCCCACAAATTTACAATTTTAAAGTTTCCATGGCCTTTTCCATTTTCATCACTGGCACTTTGGATCAGATAAAGTAGATCATTCTCTTGTTTGGTAAATTATATTTATTTTTTAAAAAGATTTTATTTGGTGAGTGCTGTGAAGTGTGTAAACCTGGTGATTCACAGACCTGTACCCCTGGGGATAAAAATATATGTTTATAAAAAATAAAAAATTAAAAAGATTTTATTTATTTATTTGACAGAGATCACAAGTAGGCAGAGAGGCAGGCAGAGAGAGAGGAGGAAGCAGGCTCCCTGCCAAGCAGAGAGCCCGATGCGGGACTCGATCCCAGGACTGTGGGATCATGACCTGAGCAGAAGGCAGACACTTTAACCCTCTGAGCCACCCAGGTGCCCCAGTAAATTATATTTATAATGAAATGAAGTTGATAATAAATAATGTTCAATGTACAGCAACATATATGCTGCCTTCAGCATTTCTGAAAGGAAAGTCATCTTTATTTAACACATTTTAATTTAAATATAACACAAAAGATAGGATTTAAAAATTTGCTTTTTTCTATTTAATAGCCACATAGCACTACCATAAATCTAAAAATCAGAGGTATACGGTGTGACAAATCTATAAAACCTTGAGTATTAAGGGACTTCTTGGCAATCTGATGCACTTGCCCATTCTTGACTCTCGGGCTATCAAGATTTTGCTTGAGTAGTATAATTCTTAGAGGTATCAGTAAAAAGCAATAGTCTTTTTTTTTTAATTAAAAATTTGAGTATAATTGACACACAGTGTTACATCAGCTTCTGATATACAGCATAGTGACTTGATAGATTTATACATTATGCTGTGCTCACCCCACGTGTAGTGATCGTCTGTCACCATACAATGTTATTAAAATATCACTGACTATATTCCCTACGCTGTACCTTTTATTTCCATGATTATTCATACCGTAAGTGGAAGCCTGTATTTCCAACTTCCCTTCACCCATTTTGTCCATCCCTCCCTCCCTTGCTTCTACCCCTCTGGCAACCACCACTTTGTTCCTTATATCATTAGTTCTGATTCTGCTTTTTGTTTGTGTATTCATTTATTTTTTTGGCTTTACATACAAGTGAAATCATATGGTATTAGGTTCTGTTAATCTGACTCATGTCACTTAGCATACTATCTTTACGTCTGTCCAGGTTGTCCCAAATGGCACAATCTTATCTTTTATGGCTGTGTAATATTCCATTGTGTATATATATTACATTTTCCTTATCCATTCATTTATTGCAAATGCTTAGGGTGCTTCCATGTTTTGGCTATCTTTTTTAGTTAGTATTTTCTTTTTTTCCAGCAAGTACCCAATAGTGGAATTATTGGATCATATGGTATTTCCTTTTTTTCAATTTTTTGATGAAACTCCAAACTGTTTTCTGGAGTGGATGTACCAATACATTCCCACCAACAAACTGTGCATGAGGGTTCCTTTTCTGCCACATCCTCACCAACACATATTTCTTTTCTTTATGATTTTAGCTATTTTAGCAGGTGTGAGGTGATATCTTATTGAAGTTTTGATTTGCATTTTCCTGATGATGAGTGATGTTGAACATATTTTCATGTATTTCTTGGCCATCTGTATGTTTTTGGAGAAAATGTCTATTCTGGTCTTGTGCCCAAATTTTAATCAGAGTGTTTGTTTTTTATTGCTAAATTGAATGAGATCCTTATTCTATTTGGATATTTATTCCTTATTGGATATGTGATTTGCACATCTTCCCCCGTTTAGTAGGTTGTCTTTTTGTTTTGTTGATGGTTTCCTATGCTGTGCAAAAGCAAAAGCAGTAGTCCTAACAGTTAATTAATTAAAAGCAGTAGTATATTAATTAATATATAACACACATTGCTCAAGATTTGAGATCTGGCACAATTAGAGGAAAATTAATTGAGAACATATATGTGAACATCATTTATCAACTCTTGAAGTACAAACAAATACCAGATTAAAAAATTTATTCTAAAGACAAAGCACAATGTTGCAGTGTGGTCAATAATGGAAACATGAGTATGGGTGTAAAATACCACTTTCCCAAACTGGGCTACGTTTTGTAACCTTAGAAGGCAACAGATCATTCATTGGTCCACCTCTTTCATTTTACAAATGTGGAAACAGAGCCAGAGGGGTGAAGGATTTTCTAGAGACCACACACCTGAAAAATGTTAGGATAAGTACACTTCAATAAGCCTTGATCTTTATACTATGAATTCATGTTCAGAACTTGTTAAAGTAATCTTTGGGTTCACCAGAGAATTAGAATTGATATGTAAGTAAAATCCAGGTATTAAAATACTGAAACTCGTGGTTTTGTATCCCCTGTCTCTTAATAAATCTTAACTTAAATAAATATTAGAACTTTCTTTTTTAATTAATTTTTTTCTGGATTATAAGAGTAAAATAACAAAAACATGAAGTATGTATATTGTTGAAAATTGAATTAAGGAAAAATACTCAAGGGGCAAAATGAAAAAAATCACTAATTGTTCTGAGACCCAATATTCTGCTTAATTCCATTTCAATTAAAAAGCAACATTCAAAGGGGTTATTATAATTTATTTTCCTACTAATATTTTTTTCAGATTTTATTTATTTAGTATATTAGGAGAGAGAGAGAGAGAGCACGAGTTTGGGGAGGGTTAGAGGGAGAGGGGGAAAAAGACTCCCTTATGAGTGGGGAGCCAGTCCAAGGATTTGATTCCAGGACGTCAGGATCAGGACCTGAGTTAAAGGCAAATGCTTAACTGATTGAGCCATCCAGGTGCCCTGCTTATTAAGAATTTTTTTAATGAAGAAATATGTATTAATGGTGGGATATATATATACTTTTATAAGAAACTTCATTTCTTGAAGAACCTTTGTTAGTGAAATTTTTCATTCCCTGGAGATCAGAGCATTTGAAAAGAGCAGAATCCATTTTTTATCTTTAAAAGGATTTAATTTTAACTACCCTAGATGGATAAAAGTCTATTAGAAAACAAAAAGAAAAGAAAAACACCCAGCCAAAGAAGTATGTTAATGATAGTACTGTATGTAGCCTAAATTATTCATGTTGTAGTTTAAAGTCATGTAGTATTATTCTTTCATTAAGAGAAATGAAAACCACCTTCAATTTAATACTATTCCTTTATATATTTTAATACCATTATTAAGGTTCTCCTTAATCTTTTTTTAAGTGTAAGAAACCTAATTTGTTATAATTTAAATTTATGAATTCACTGTCTAACATTTAATGGTCTTTTACATCTCTTCTTAGACCCATATTCTCATCTATCATGTCTCTATTTGGAGCTTAAATCTGAATATAATTCATTTGAGAAACATGAGTATAATGAAATCTTTATTAAAAACTTCTTCACAGAAAAACCTACTGTTTACATATATAGTTATTTTCTATCTTAAATTTACCATACTGCATACTTTTTAATTATAATAACTTCTATAATTTAACAAAGTCATTTAAAACTTGGATTATTTTTACTGGGTTAGAATTATTGAGGTCTACAAATTTAATTAATGATCTTCAAGCCTATCATCCTGATAATAGAAAAAAAATATGTTAAATATGAAAAATGACTACTACATAGTTTTATCTTATTAGAATTTAAAAAATTTGTCTTATTTTTTTAATCAATTTATTAGTCAAACTTGACAGTGATATCTTAGTCAATGTAGTTCATATAGCAAATACAATTTCATCTTACTTGGCAAATCCAAACAATTTGTGAATCCCTACATTGATGTGTTAAGTGTGTGAAACAAAATCCAGGCTCAGAAGGGAAGAATGTCATAGTTAATTAGTGATGTCTGCCATGGTGATATATATATATAGAGAGATAGATATCTATCTCTATATATATCAGGTGATTTAGGTCTTCATGGGGGAAATTATTTTTCTATTTGTTTTACTTGAATATGCTTTATGTGTGTGGAGCTCAGAGACAGCAGATATGTGTTAAATGGAAGTATTTAAGGCAGAAATGACTTAAACCTTTTTGAAAAAGCTCTGGTAAGTTGTTGACTTTTTCTAAACAAATATATTTCTTGGAAATTTGGGTTCATTCCTAAATTTACTGATAAGATATAGAAGAATTAGTTGATATTAGTTAATATTAGTTATCTATTGTTGTTACACAATATCGTAGTGAACTGAGGGGCTTAAAAATAGCACAGATTTATAATCTCATAGCTTCTGAGCATCAAGAATTCAGACATTGTTAAGCTGGGTTCTCTGGGTCCTCTGTCAGCTTGCAGCTGATCATCAAAAAGAGAAAGGCAAAGCATAAAAGTTCTCTGATTGGCTAGTTAAAATACTCTTACTCAGAATCAAATTACTTAGTGACATACCAATTACATTGTGTGGGCTTAAGAGTTTTGGAGCAAAACAGCTCTAAAGAAAACATATCATCCGAGAGCACAGGGCTAATGGCTGCATGAATACTGAATAAGAAAGCTGATTAAAAGAAGTAGGGGCAGACCTTTTAATTCCTTTAGGTTTCGAGAACTTGTTTACCAAGATTTAAGCTGGGGCTTTGCTCTAATCTAAAGTCTGATCCTCACTCATTTTGTTGGTACCATTCAGCTGGTTATGATGGCCTCAGTTTCTTCCTGATTGTTGGTCAGAGACTACCCTACACTCCTTGCCAAGTGGACCCATCCATAGAGAAGCTTGTAACTTGGAGCTTGCTTTTTCAAAGTTAGCAAGGGAAAGAAAGTCTCTCTTCACCTGCTGGGTATATCACAGTCTCATCTCGTGTAACATAATCATATTTGCATAATTACATACATCCCACCATCTCTACCATATTCTATTGGTGGAAGCAAGTTATGGGTTCTGCCTACACTCTGGGGGAATGGACTATGCAGATGTCTGTCTTCTATGATGTAGACTATCTTAGAGCATGTCTGCTTGATATGAGAAAATATTTTTATGTAGTCTGAAGATATTCTGAATTATAAGTAGTATCTTTTCTCATCCTTTGATACCAGGACTGAGTGTGTGAATGGAAATATTGAACTAAAAGTAGTTATGTCATTCATAAGAATGGTTATGATAAAACTGCATGCATAATATCATGAGAAAGTCCATATTATTTAAAAAAAACAAAACAGACATAGACAACAACTGAAATCACACAAATATCAAAATATGTCTTAAGAAGATAAAGTCCAAGAAAAAAGAAAAGAAAAAACCCTGGGACTTTAAATATTATGAATAAGATAAAGGCATAGCTGTTTCTTGAAATAAATGAATAACTCAAGCACCCAACTGCTGAATTTGCAAAACTAAATCTTAATTGCAATAAATACCAGTTTTAGTCTTTCTTGACTTGTAAGCAATCATCAAGTCATCCTCAAGTTAATATAACCTACATTTTCACTCTATTGTCAAACTCCACAGAAGACTAGGGTATTTGTTTTTTGGATGTGCTAATATCTTCAAATGCCTAAAAGGGTGCTGCACATAGAGGGGGTGCTTTAAATATGTTTGTCAGATCACTTCTCACTGATCTTCTGGGTTCCTGGTTCCTTCCCTCACAGAACTTTTCAGCAGATATAAGCCAAAGCAATCTATCTCTAATTTAGATCTTCACAAGTTTTTCTGGGGCAAACCATTCTTGAGTTTTATATAAGCTGTTTTAGATGCAAAATAGGATACAGATGAAAGTACAAAGATATTTGGTGCATTTTCAAGGGAACAGGGCTAATATTTAAAATAGCATCAAAAAATTATATAGCTTGAAAACTCAGGAACATGGCTTATAATCAGGCCTTCAACAACTTGGTAGCGTGGTGGGGATACTGGCTTAAATCCAGGGGGTCAGATTTTGCCAGGGAGCTGCAGTCATGACTGATTTCAAAAGAGAGTCCTAAAATTAAATACATAAATAGATAGATAGATAGATAGATAAATGAATGAATAAATAAATAATTTTAAAAGGCCAGAATATGGGGAAATATCTGTGCCTTATTTATAAAAGGCCAGAATATGGGGAAATATCTGTGCCTTATTTATAAAAAATATATTAAGTCATTAGGAAGTTTTTTCCATAGGATTTTGAAACTTTAAGAGATGACATTAATAACATTGAAATTGAAGATTTGTCTGAATAATTGGTTTTAATAGAATGTCTTTTATTAAAAAGTTAAGACTTGCCTTTGTTTTTATTTTTGAGATTAGACTATGAGCTCTTGCTTGGTCTCAAAGACATTTTAGCCATGATTTCATGAGGAGTTACTTGAAGAGTAAGGTAGGATTTTCTTTATCTGAGGCCTCACACTGGAAATTCTGAGTTTACAATTCTGAAAGCCCACTGCCTAAGAAAGGAAAAAGAATATATTTAAAAGTTGCATTCCCAGTTGAATTTTGTATGTGAATCCTTGAATATTTAGTAAGCTCTCCCTCCTCACCTTGTGAAAGCCATAATCTTATTGAGACTGACAAATTTGGTTTAATGCCATGATGTAATAGACTGTTATTGAAATAATAATCTATTAACCTTGACTTGTCTTATGTAATTTTCTATAATATCATTTTCCTATCATAAAAGTAAGAATAATACTAATTAAAATGTCCTAATTTTTAAAGTTCCACAGTGATATTTAAATCAGAAAAGTATATAAAACAGTGGCTGCTCATTAATAGATAACTACAGTAACATGATGATTAGATTGATTTAGAGTGTCTGCTTTTCTATGACATTTCTCCATTTTATTTTTAAGGTCTCAATTTTTTGGCGAAATTTTGGTGAATTTACATGGAATTAATTAGATGTACTATATATATACATGCCACAAAAGCTTAATATTGTGTATATGAATATGACTGTATGTGTTATATATTTACAGAATTAGAGTAATGCTATTTTTATGCCCAGTGTTATAGGAATCTCCAGATACTGTAGTTTTAATTTTAAATTCATACTGCACTCTAGTGGGGAAGGAGATCAATGCAAAATTGTTCTTATGTTGGTACTTTAAAGTAATTATATAATTACAGACTATTTACAGTTTTAAAATTGAAATGTACAAGAATATTGTGATCTATAATTTTCTCATAGGTGAAATGCTATAAATGTAATTAATGTATTATGCATAAAATTGATATATTTAGTATTTGACCATTATAGTAAAATATGATTTCTTTCTACATTAGTTTTGTAAACAGAGGAAAATTGACTGCTGAAATAGTTCACATTATTTCTTGCAGCATATCTGGAATATCTATATTTATCTACATAGATGTAGATATAATTTATGCGATGTAAATCCTAATTTAGGGAAGTGTTGAATAAAACTCAACCCCTCATATTTTCTACCAAGAAGAGAAAAGAATGGTTAAATTTCTTCCATAAACTTCAAGAATGACGACTAGATTTTAAAATATTTGCTTATTGGGCCACCTGGGTGGCTCAGTCAATTATGCGTCCAACTCTTTGGTTTCAGCTCAGGTCATGATCTCCATAGGTTGTGGGATGAAGCCCAGTTTTAGCTCTGGCTCTTCACTCAGCAGAGGCACTGCTCGAAAGATTGTCTACTTCTGCCCCTTCCTCTGCTCTTGCTCTTTCTCTCTCTCCCCCCAAAATGAATAAATCTTAAATAAAATATTTGCTTATTTTATTTCATTTATGATTCTAATTTCAAGAAGCAACTTCATTGAAACATTGACCAATATTTGTCATCACTAGACTCACCTTTCATATGGTTGTTTTATTTTTTAAGTTATTTCAAATTAAATGAGTCCTTTTAAAATCTGTTTATAATATTGTCTCTGGAAATTTTATTCCAAGTAACCAGGATCCAATCATGTAAAAGTAGTATAGTGTTATTTTTTCAAGTATTATTTTGCTCTATCAATACCTATTCAAGATGTTCACAATTTTTCTCTGATTTTTAACATTAACATTGAAAGGTTTCTTCAGAATGACATCTTACAGTTGTAGTTATGAGATTATATTCTCACAAATAATGATTAAATCTTTGTTATATTTATTTTTACTTTATTTTTTATTGATCCAGTCAAGTAAAGTCATACAAGAATGAATTACAAGCTCTATAAGTATTTGTACAGATTGTACAAAGTACAATTTCTCTTTAAGTGAAATGGTCTAGAATTCCATGTCCTCCCCAAAAATACTTTTTTTTTCTTAATAAAATAATTGAGAAAGTTCTTTATAATAGACTCTGTAAGGAACTTAATATCAGTAGATTCCTCTTTTCAGAAAGATAATTTTTTAGAACAAACTTTGTCTTACATTTGAACAGTTTTTAGATGTTTGCTTTTATTTTTTCAAAGAAATTGACTTTGAAAGAAATAGATGAAATGTATCATCTTTTGTCCTTGTGTAAGTACTATCAAAACTCAAGGAATTAAAGCTGCTTATCAATTGAACTTACGAGTTCTGTTTTCTTGGTAGCTGTTATCCATTTGAACTATTCATTTCTCATATCCATAGATCAAATATTTATTTTATTTTCATCTAATGACAAAGAACTGCTACATACATGGTTATACCAAGGTTTCTAAATGTATTTTTAGTGTTTGCTATTTAGTTATGCCACTCTTTATGGAAATCAGTCTATGATAAATATGTTCTATATGTATAAGGCCCTATTTCATTAAAAAAAATTCTATGGAAGGAGAAACCATTGAAAAAACAATAATCATTGGGAGGCTTATGCCATTTATTGCTATATGAATTTATGGGCCATTTGTAAAACCCCCCCTTTTTTTAAGAATTTATTTATTTGTCAGAAAGAGAGAGAGAAAGAGCACACCAGCAGGTAGACGCAGAGAAAGAAGCAGGCTCCCTGCCGAGCAAAGAGCCCGATGCAGGACTCGATCCCAGGACCATGGGATCATGACCTGAGCCAAAGGCAGAGGCTTAACCCACTGAGCCACCCAGGCATCCCTATAAAACCCCTTTTAATGTATGGTTTATTATGCTCTAAACTACCTTTTGGCAGATGTTATCTACTGTCACTTCAAAATATTGTAGAACCTTAAGATTCTTGAAGATTTTAAAGGATTATCTTTTGATAAGGTAGCAGATCCAAAACAAAGGGCAACCATGGGCAAAACGACCGAACTTGGCTTGTTAACTTTGAAATAAAACACTAAAATTATCGTAGAAAAAGTTTTCACTCAATTAAATTAGGTTTGTCAAATAATATACACTCCTATAAATGCTTCTAATATTATATTAATGGTTGTTGATTGTGTTGGTAGGGTTGAAATACCAAAACTGGAGTTTGTGAATTCTTTAATATATGGAGATTGGTTGGATAAGGTGTGTGTGTGTGTGAATAGCTGTCTTCATCCTGATTGGAATTTATCATAAATAGACAAAAGGCCTCAGTTGAGGTGTGTTAAATTTTTCATTAATGGGTTTGTTGGTCGGTTATTTAATAGGCAAATTAAATTTGAGAAAATATCTTGGAACCATGGGCCATATTGGATTTCCAACCTTTTCCTATCTGAATTTCATTTGCAATTCATATGCAGGGGAGCTGGAAAATTCTGGGCTTTCTTTCAAGGATGTGCATCTTTACACTTGAAGTTCACATAAAGGAACTGAGAAGAGAAGAAAATGTAATTTTTTCTAAAGTCTTATTTTTGTTTAAGTAATCTCTACAGCCAACATGGGGCTCGGACTCACGAGCCAGAGATCAAGAGTCACATGCTCTTCTGGCTGAGCCAGTCAGGCTCTCCAGAAAATGTCATTTTAAGTGAGTTTGAAATATAGAGCCAAGATGATGGGCCACACATGAGGTGGTGATCCTTTCCCTCACCCTCCCAATCACACAATTTATTTTTTCTGATTGGAGATAAATGAGCAAGGGATGAAAAAAGAAGAGAAGCTTCTTTCTTGGTTCTTTCCCAGTATACAGAAGTTCCAAAGATATTCTGGCTGAATGCCTCAAGGAGAGAGAGAACGGTCCCTGACCTTTTCCCAATCTAAAATAAATAAACATTTTATTTTAAAATAGTTTTAGATGTGTAGAAAAGTTGCCAAGTTAGTAGGGTTCCCATATATCCCACCCACTCAGTTTCTTCTATTGTTGACAGTTTAGTATGGTCCATGGACTAATAATAATGCATTAATATTAATGAAATTGCATACTTTATTTAGATTTTATTTATTTATTTATTTATTAACCTAGTGTTCTGACTCTTTCAGGACTCCAAGATGCCACTTTTGATTTACTTTTTTTTAAATTAACATATAATGTATTATTTCTTTCTTGGGTACAGTTCTGTGATTTATTAGTCTTACACAATTCATAACACTCACTATAGCATATACCTTCCCCAGTGTCCATCACCCAACCACCCCATCCTTTCCATTCCCCTCTTCTCCAGTAACCCTCAGTTTGTTTCCTGAGATTGAGTCTCTCATGGTTTGTCTCCCTCTCTGGTTTCATCTTGTTACATTTTTCCTTCCCTTCCCCTTTTATTCTCTGTTGTTTCTCAAATCCTCATATCAGTGAGATCATAAGCTAATTGTCCTCTGATTGACTTATTTTGCTAAGCATAATGCCCTCTAGTTCCATTCACATCATTGCAAATGGCAAGATTTCAGGGGTTTTGATGGCTGCATAGTATTCCACTGTATATGTATACCACATCTTCTTTATCCATTCATCTGTTGTCGGACATCTAGGTTCTTTCCATAGCTATTGTGGACATTACTGCTATAAACATTTGGTTACACTTGCCCCTTCGGGTCACTACTTTTGCATTTTTAGGGTAAATACCCCGTAGTGCAATTGCTGGGTTGTAGGGTAGCTCTTTTTTTCAACTTCAGTAACTTTTAATACTTCCTTTGGCTCCTCTGGGCTTTGATAATTTCTCAAACTTTGTTTCGTATGACCTTGAGAGTTTTCAGGAGTAACAGGTATTTTGTAGCATGTCCTATTTTGTAGCATGTCCTTCATTTTTTTGTCTGATGTTTTTGTCATGCTGTGACTTGGATTATGTGTTTTTGTAAGAAAGGCATGTAGAGGTGAAAAACCATTCTCAATATGTCATATCAAGGATATATGCTGTCAACCTGACTTATCACTGCTGTTAGCCTTGATTACATAGATGAGGTAGTGTTTGTCAAGTTTCTCCACTCTAGAGTTACTTTTTCTCTTTCCATTCTTTGTTATTTAGAAATAGGTCACTAAGTATAGTTTGCTCTTAAGGGATGGGGGAGTTATGTTCCATCCTTCTTGAGGAAGGGTTATCTATTTAAACTATTTGGATCACTTCTTTATGGGTGGTTTGCATCCTCTTCCCCATTAAAAAAATATCAGTATGTATTCGTTGATATTTTATATTTAAAGTAAAAAGTATTCTATACTTTGGACTATAATCCAATAATATGGCATTTAGTTGGTTGTTCCAGCTTTGGTCATTAGGAGCTCTTTTAATTGACTTTTCTGTCTATTCCCCAACTTTTTATTATTAATAAGTGGGATTGCACCAAACTTAAGGTTCACCAGTGTTATGGCCTGTTACCCTGGGGGTGGTATGGGGAGGAAACAATCAGCAATTTCCAGGGCAGCCTTAACACCAAAAGCTGGTGCTTTGGTTCAAGTAACATTTCAACTTCTACTTCAGAAGGTTTCCAAGTGGGTCAGAGCAATGTACTGTAAATCAACTTCAAGAACCCTGTTGCTTCCCAGGAAAAACATTATTTTCACTTTTATTTTTCTCCAATTATGTTCAGAAACATGGTTTAATATAGCTTACTAAAGATGAGTTCTCTTATGTACCCCCCTTTTATTTCTATGATCATAGGATTAATTTAAACTTTTGTCTACAAAATTTAAACACACACACACACGCGCGCACACACACACACACACACACAAATACCTGATTCTTACAGTAATCATCCCTAGAACAATGCTCATTCTTAAACCTATTACATGATACAGTCTAGATCCACATTATTTTGTAAAGCCATAGACTTTCTTAGTGTCTTCAGTGGTTCTGAGGGATAGAGGTTAGATGGGAAAAAAATTAATAGATAAGATAGTTTGGGTTCCATGCTGGTTACCTAAAACCTATGTAGGACCACTGAATTTTTTTCTCAGTGAAACTCAGATGAACAAAATTTCCCTTCTAGAAGCTAAATGATTGTTTTACGATATTAGGAGTATAAAATTAGTTTTTTTCTCCTACTTTGGAGAGTGCCATTTGAAACATGGCTGTTTTCTTGCAAATTCTATAAATGTTTTGCAATGTCACACCCCAGTCAAGAATTTATTCAATATTTCCTTTTTTTCCTAATGTTCATGGCCACATGGTTAATGTACCTTACTTTTTAGTTCCTTTAAGAGTTGTTATACTTGCCTCTCCCTGCTCCCAGTGCAAAATTAATTGTTGACTTTGGGGACCTAGTCTTCACTTTCTTTAGTGATCAGGGAAGCCCTCAAGCATAAGCAAATAAATTTCATAGACTTGGTAGAAAATTTCTTTTCCAGTATTTTCTCCTACTAAATTGTTGGCAGACATTCTTATTTTATAGGTCAAAGTAGATATGTGAATCAAGGAAGAAAATGTTTCCTTCCAAACATCGGCATGTATTTATTAAAAATGATGTGTCACTTCTTTTGATGGCTGCATAGTATTCCATTGTGTATATATACCACATCTTCTTGATCCATTCATCTGTTGATGGACATCTAGGTTCTTTCCATAGTTTGGCTATTGTGGACATTGCTGCTATAAACATTCGGGTGCACGTGCCCCTTTGGATCACTACGTTTGTATCTTTAGGGTAAATACCCAATAGTGCGATTGCTGGGTCATAGGGCAGTTCTATTTTCAACATTTTGAGGAAGTGGTGATGCAACATGGGGGCTTAAGTGGGTAGGAGAAGAATAAATGAAACAAGATGGGATTGGGAGGGAGACAAACCATAAGTGACTCTTAATCCCACAAAACAAACTGAGGGTTGCTGGGGGGAGGGGGTTTGGGAGAAGGGGGTGGGATTATGGACATTGGGGAGGGTATGTGCTTTGGTGAGTGCAGTGAAGTGTGTAAACCTGGTGATTCACAGACCTGTACCCCTGGGGATAAAAATATATGTTTATAAAAAATAAAATTAAAAAAAAAATGATGTGTCACAAGAGCTCATGTACTGGGACTATCTGTGTAGTTTGGCTTAATTTGGCTTAGTTCTGACAAACCTACCATTCATTCAGTAGGATATAGGTTCTCTTTTTTTACTTATTTCTTTCAAATATACTTATTTTTTAAAAATATTTATTTATTTGACAGACAGAGATCACAAGTAGGCAGAGAGAGAGAGAGTGGAGGAAGCAGGCTCCTGCTGAGCAGAAAGCCAGATGTGGGGCTCGATCCCAGGGTCCTGGAATCATGACCTGTGCCAAAGGCAGAGGATTTAACCCACTGAGCCACCCAGGTGTCCCACAAATATATTGATTTTTAAAATAATAAATGTAGTAAGTGTTCATCATGTAAAGTTTTGAAAAATGAGGAAAAGATGTAGAAAAAAAGCCAACTGTAATCTCACCATTCAAGATCATTTCTAAGTTTTATTTGTATTTTATATAGTTGTAAACATTTGTAAATTTACATTTGTTTTTGTTTAATTATATAGAAAGAATTTCTTATGTTATAATTTTTTCTAATCTGTTTTATTGGCTATACAATATCACAGTGATTAAATGCACCATCCTTTACTTAATCTTTTCCACTAAATGATATTTGAGATGAAAGAGTTTAGAAATATAAATCAGCTCTAGAAAAGGAAAGTTTTAAAACATTCTGAATACAACCTGGAACAGATATTTAAATTGCTTTTTTTAGATAAAATAAGAAAAACAAATCTGTTTAATATATATTTTACTTTAACAAAAATTTTGTGATTATTTCACAAAATCTATACTCTTTTCAATATGGTCACTTAAATTATATGTTTAATATTTTGTAATAGGGGCTACCTGAGTAAGAAAAATGAAGTTTCCTTCTTAAAAAGAGGTTAACATATTTTAAATAACTTGGTCCCCCCCAAAGCATGGATTATATACTTACTCTGTTTGGAAATTAGATTCTTCAGTATTCTTCTTTTTTAATTTTTAAAATTTTTTTATAAACATGTAATGTATTATTAGCCCCAGGGGTAGTTGTCTGTGAATCGCCAGGTTTATACACTTCACAGCACTCACCATAGCATACCCTCCCCAATGTCCATAACCCCACCAGCCTCTCCCTCCCCTCCTCCCCCTGGAAACCCTCAGTTTGTTTTGTGAGATCAAGAGTCCCTTATGGTTTGTCTCCCTCCCTTTCTGCCCCCAAAACCCCCCACATTGCATCTCCACTTCCTCATATCAGGGAGATCATATGATAGTTGTCTTTCTCTGATTGACTTATTTCACTAAGCATAATACCCTCTAATTCCATCCATGTTGTTACAAATGGCAAGATTTTATTTCTTTTGATGGCTGCATAGTATTCCATTGTATATATACACCACTGCTTCTTTATCCATTCATCTCTTGATGGACATCTAGGTTCTTCCCATAGTTTGCCTATTGTGGACATTGCTGCTATAAACATTTGGGTGCACGTGCCCCTTCAGATCACTACGTTTGTAACTTAAGGATAAATACCAAGTGCATTTGCTGGGTCATAAGGAAGCTCTATTTTCAACTTTTTGAGGAGCCTCCATACTGTTTTCCAGAGTGGTTACCCCAGCTTGCATTCCCACCAACAGTGTAGGAGGGTGCCCCTTTCTCCACATCCTTGCCAGCATCTGTCATTTCCTGACTTGTTAATTTTAGCCATTCTGACTGGTGTGAGGTGATATCTCATAGATACTTCAGTATCTTTTAACAGATTTAAGTACTAGGTGTTTGCCTTGATTTTGTAGGTAAATTTTGATTGTTAAAATTATTTTGGTATTTGTTATCTCGTTCGTATGATGCCAAAGCCCATCTTCTAATGAACTTCTTATCATTATTAGTAAGCTGAATAATGTTAGGAACCATTCTCATTTTGCTTATCAGTTTATCTCCAGCACCTATGATATTGCCTGCCACACAGTAGGCAATTAATAAATGCATGTTAAAATGATTGTTGCTTTCCTCTGCCAATATTTTCAATGACAATAAAATAAATCCTTGAAAAATCTGGAAATTGGAATGGAGAAACCAAATTTGGACCATAAGAGTTGTACAGAGTCCCATGCAGTGAAAACACAGTAAAATTCTAGAAAGGAGACATTGTTTTAAGTAATTTCTAAATGAATAATAAAATGTATATTGCAGTAGTTAGTTATTACTATGTCAAAGCCAGAGGTACTGGAATTGTCAATGGCCCTTTTCTCTTGGATTTGAGTATACAAAGCATTTATTTATCCCAAAATAATATATTCTATTGTGATCCATAGTTAAGTTATACTTTTTATACCCTAATTATGAAGGTATCTTAGGTATTCAGAATTTCTTTTGTGTTCCAGGTATAAAATACAAAATTTTAGGTATTGAAAATTTTCATCATTTTTATATTTATAGGATATATCCAACCAGATGTAAGTGCCTTTACTTAATGGGCAAGGAATAGAAAAATAAAAGGAAGTTACTTAGTTGAATCAAAAGGGAAATATCTAGTACATTAATACATGCTAGAAAACAAGATGATGAAGAATTTGGGATTTGGAGATTAATAAAACTGCTTATTCCACCATTTATTTATTTGCTGTGTGACCCTAGCCAAGTTACTTAACTACCCTAAACCTCAGTTTCTTCACCTATGAGACAGGAAAATCTATAGTGCCTCTTTTGTTGTCAAATGATTGAGAGAAATGATGCATGCTAGACCTTGTCAGGACTTTAACCCACTATTTGATGTAGAAAAACCGAAGTGAATATTTCTCATTTGTATGCCATTAAAGAAGCTATCTACTTTTAGATGGTATGAAAGCGATGTACTAAAAAGGGAGGAAGTGGAAATTTTTGAATTCTTATCATCTAGAGCAGTGCTTATTTGCTACCCACTTCAATACTAGGAAAGAATCTAGGAGTCTCGATCAACCTGTTCATAAATTCCTTTGCACCCCTAGATTTCACATGTGCACATGATGGAGAAAGTGAGGCTGAATTTTTACCTGATGACTTTGAAGAAAAACCAGAAAGAGAAAAGAAACATACCAATTTCACTTTGTGCAATGTTTGCAACATTCAGCTGAATTCGGCAGCTCAAGCGCAAATCCACTACAATGGCAAATCACATCAAAAAAGATTAAAACAACTGAGCAATGGGATGCTGAAAAATGACAATGGTAAGTTTTTAAAAAAACATAGTCAATTTTACATTATCAACTTAAACTGTTTGTGTACCTGCAAATATAAATATAAAAGAATAGACTAATCTATTTTTAAAATCAGGACAGCACATCAAGTAAAAGCTTTATCAGCCCAGTAGATTAAATTAAATACTCTCCCACAGCATTTTGGATGAAAAGGGGAAATTCTGTTTGTTGTATATATTTAATTGTATTACGACTGTGATCACAACCCTCCAAGATATTTGCTATAATTTGAAAAAGTTGATGTTAGAGTTCTTTGATATTCATCTTTAATATAGTTTTTTGGAAATGGACATCCTTTTAAAATTTATATAAAACAATATTTAGAGTTGTTTTTGCATGTGAAGGGCTTTAGTAGGTTAGTGAGATTGCAGTTAAATTGAGAAAAATACATATCTTACAAACTAGATGTTTTAACATAAAGTATGATCTGTAAGTACAGATTGATTAAATTGTTAGTGAAAATTCATGGTTTGTTTAATCATTTTGGAATATTTTTGAAAGTGTGGATTGAGTTTTGGAGTAAACAGATTTAAAAAATAACACAAAGATGCACACTGGGAAGAAAGCCAACTTTATTAGAAAAAGCCTGGAGAGGTGAGGGAGACGAGGAATGGATTCCTTTGAAAAGCTAAATCAATAGCAAACAAAATGTTACAATAGTGTATTCTGGTTGGGTGCTTCACATTTGATAAATAAAATATATTTTGTCAGAATTTTGATGGTATTTAAAAATGAAACTGAATTTTGATCTGTTCTCATGGCTTGCCATCAGCGAGATTTTTAAATGTAAATTTTGTAGTTTGCTTCAAGGCTACCAAATAATGAGAAGAAAAACAGTACATTTTTTAAGATGGAAATTATTTCTACCTTGCTTTGTGGTTTTTAGTAGGACTAAACTAAAATATTCTAATAAAAAGGACTCCATATTTCTCTTTCTGTGGTATGGCAAATAGTTAATCTTGGATATTATTTGTCAAAGGCATGTAAAAAAAACAAAAACAGTCATCGGAAAATAATTGATAATTACTAAATTCTATGGGCATAAGATGAACTAGTAAGACAAAATGTGTTCGCTTAGGTCATGTTTAAAAATATATATTGCACAGCCTCTATTCTGAATTTCTTAATCTTATATTTGACATTTAGGTAAAAACTTCTTAAGCACAGTATGATTCAATTTCAAGTTGTTTTTCTTTAAGTCTGTATTGTTGGAGGTAATGGTGCCAGCTTTTGCATTTTCCTTCACCTGTGTTTATACTGACAAACCTCTTTTGGAGGAATCATAATTGATATCATAGAAAGAAACCAGGACAAAAGTCATGCCTGGCTTAGAAACTCAAATCAGAGCCAGTCCCAGACAAAATTTAGAATGGTCAAAGGTTTTCAAATGCTAATAATAGGAATGAGTTCCCTCAAATGGATTTTTTTTAAAAATCATTTCATCAGCTCATTTATAATGGGCTAGCATTGTGGTAAAGTCTTTATATGCATTTTCTTATTTAATTTTCCCTTACAACCACAGAGATGTTGCCATTATCTTCTTCTTATAAATGTGGAAATTGAGGATAACATCGATTAAATAGTGTGATGAAGGTCACACCACTATTAAATGGTAAAACTAGCAATCAAACTCAGATCTTATTCATTTACATACCTGCTCTTCTGAAGTCTACTGCCTCCTCAGAATGAATATTCTGCAAAAAGTGTGCCTTTCTTTACTCAAAGAGAGAAATCATTTTCATAGAACCTAAAAAAATACTATCATATTTCCAACAATGCCTTGATCAATATGGTGCTTAACAAAATTTATTGCTACATTTTCTATTCATATTTTTTCCCCAAGGCTCTTTCTAGTAAAAGTCATTAAAAACAGCCACAAATTAATAACACCTGGTTTGGGTCATAATTAGTTTGACTTGGGATGATACTTCATAGGAGTGATCACCTGTATCTCGAAGGGGATCTAGCTATGGGCAATCAACCTCACAACTGAGTTAGTACCTTACATTTATATAGAAACATATTATTTCTTATACATATTCCTTCATCTCCCCACTCTAAAAGTGTGCTTTTTTAGACCTGTTCAGAGTAACAAAGGAGCCTAATTCCAAACCGTATATATCTATTAATGGTAATTCCTTTATCACAGAGAAACCAAGCTAAAAATGGAATTCCTAAGAATAAAGGATCCTATAAATTCTTTGTTGAGAACATTATCATTTTTATTTAGAGAAAGATATGGAAATTATTTTAGTCTTCTTCTTGAATGTGTATACTTGCAAAATGGACTGCTATAATCTGCTTCCATTTAAGAAAATCTTCACTTCAATCTAGATTTCAAATGGTGAATAATTAAATGTAGTAGTGTCAAGAAAGCAATATGCCAATAGATATGTTTACCTGAATTCATCCAACCTTGTACCTAATTGATTTATTTTTAAGGATGCAAATAAAATAAATAATAGACATGGAACTAATTATTATTATTATTATTATTATTAATTTGGAATTATCTAAATGGAGCAAAACATACTATCATTTCTGTCTTTAATGAAGAGTATTGTATAATTACATGCCTTAAAGCATATCCTAACACACACTGCAAAGAACAGGAGTGAACCAGATACTCAATCACCACATCTAAAATTTAGTTTCTGTATTTCTGAGCAAAATAAGGCATTTCTCATGTCATCTCATTTATTAGAGAAAATGATCATCTGAAGATCACAGGGAAAAAATGTACTATGTGTACTAATTAATTAATAGACCCCATCCAGCACTTTTTATAGAAGTCATTATATGGAATGTGTGTGCTCCAATCTTGGGTTAATGCTGTCCTGAGTTTCCAGTGTCCCTCCTGCTGAGTTGAAGCATGCCCTCAGCCAAAGGAAGCTACATTTCCTGAACTTGTTCCCTTGTTGGGGGCAGGCTGCAAAAATCCCAGCTCTTTGCTTCAAAAGTGGGTAGACAACGCTAAGAGGCCATTCCAGCTTCAGATTTGCAGATGCTACTGTCGCAGTGCTATCAGAGCCTCACCTCATCCCTGGCCCAGTCCTGCTTTCCTCATGCCTCACAGGTATAGATCCCTCATTCACCACGCACCCACACTTATCTGCATCTACTTCCTGGAAATCTATCTAAGATACCACCAATGCTTGCTGTATCTTAAAAAGTAACATGCATAGTATGCTTCATTGTGTAAAAGCAACAAAATTTAATACTTTCCCCATGTGCATTGTCTATTTGATGCCTGAATATAACCGTTGTCATAAAAAAATGCAAAGAGAGCAAAAAGTGAGCTAGTATTTATTGTTCCAGGTGTGTTCTAGATATCATCTATTAAATCCCAGTCAACAACTCTGAAGAGCATATATTGTTCTATTTTATATGAGATAGTTAAGAATCAAAGGGACTAAGACATTTGCCAAATAACTCTATCCATAAAGTTGCCTATGTCTTTATTATCAACAACATACCAAGTTCCCTAGTACACTTAAATTCTAGTGTCACAAGTTTATGTCATGTATTTGGACGTATTCTTATGTTGTTGAGTTATGATCTTTTTAAAACTACTTACTTTACATTATTACAACAAATCTGATGTTTCCTTAAATTCTCTTTACCAAATCTAACTTCTGAAAATGTTTTATAGAGAATAGTCATGTAAATAGGTCTTTGAGAATTTATCACTGTTATTTCAGAAATACAGTTCTTTTTGTTGCACATTTTTTAAAGTGAGAAGATACAGAAGTGGCAAAAGGGTATTCTGTAGTTAAAAGTTGCTTAAGTGTGTGGACTTTATCATACTCTGGAGTTTCCATGCCTCACCCTCTCATAAAAACTATAAACTAAAGAAATTCCAGTACAAACTCTTTGGAAAAAATCTTTAATTTTGTATTTACTTAGAAATTAATTCTGTAAATAATAATTATTTTTCTGATGATAAAAATAATATTGTCCCATCTGGACTATTCATAAATGTACAAAAGTAATATAAAAATCGCTAAGAGTCCTGCAAAGGTAACTTCATCTAAATTGTCACAGTTCTTTCACATATGCAAATAAATGTGAGTAAGCAATATTGGATGTACAGTATTACAAGAATGATTATATAATAGTGTTTGCATATCACTATCTTTTTATGAATGCGTATTTTTAAATTACCCTAAAGAAATTAATAATGGAGTTATGATTTCTGGCTAAATATTGATATTTTGCTCACATTTGTCATTTTATATTCTAATTATGTAATATATTTTATATTATATATATTATATGTTTTATAATATATATATTTTATATTATTGTATATACAGCGATTTTATAAGATTTTGAAGAAGTATAAAATCGAGTATTAAAATGAAGTATACCAGATATATACTAGTGTATATATATATATATATATATATAGTATATATAGTATACTAGTATACTAGAGTATATAGATATATTTTTATCTAAAAATTGAACTTTGAAAATTAGCATAAACATGCTCCTTTGAGTCATAAGAGCATTTTGGAATACATGTAACAAAGGGTAAAACTTTCAGATGATTTAAAGTTTCTGTGACCAACTAATTTAGTTCAATTTCATGAGCTCCCTCACCATGGTTAAGCTGTTGTGAAAGCTTGTTAAAGGACTGAGTAACAAGTTGACCTATTGTGACAATTTTATTTTATTCATAATACCTTTGTCATATTTGAGTTATTTTATTAAGCCTGGTGTTCCATTTTTATTGGGTTGAAACTGCTATCAAATAATTCAGTTTTATCTTACAGTATTCTAGAGTTTCAGTGCCCATTGTTTTGTAGCACATAAATCTAGAATATTGCCGCCCTTATCTATCCTCTTAGCATTAAATTTTCTTTTATTTAACAGAAAATCTAAATAAAATTTTCCTTTTGAGCTCTCACTGATATATTTTCTTTTCTCTTTTCCATTGATTGTCCCAAATGAGGTTTAAGGTGTCAGTGGATTTTCAATTTATAAGAGGTGCCTTCTCTTGCAACATTGGTAGTTAATAAAAATTCAAAATAGCTTCATAGAACTTTTTATTACTTTAGGCCCTGATTTTATAATATATTCTTCATTTATATAAAAATTAGTTTTACCTTTTGATTTCCAAAGACTATTTGTGCTTTTGTAGAATGTCAGTAGACTAGTTGGAACTTACTAGTTTAGTTATAGATCAATAGTGATGCCTTTTGGAGTCATTTTATTAAGTAATGATAACTGCTTTCTTAATAATATCTTTTCTATATGAGTATGTGACATAATGTGACATGACAATAAGGAATTTTGCCTTTTCTCAAGCTTCTCTCTTCTTGACTATATCGTTTAGAAGTTTCAGCCTAGGGGAGACAAGGAAAAAATGCTGATATTAAATTGTCCAACATTATGTAATAAGAAATTTTGTTCTTGTTTGAATGATCCAAGTTTCTTTTTTACCACTGAAGGATAAAAATATGGGATAAAATGACAAATGCTAGTTTTGTCATGTTCAAATTTTGAGTAGGTTTTCGGCTTTGGTTATCAAATTTGTTTCTTCTCCATAAAAGGAAAACACATTGATCATTTCAAACAGGTGAAATTCTAGCCACTAGCTACTTGCTGCACTTGGACTTAACATTAATTTCATTGAAGAGTGGCATCTTTGTCAACACAGAGATTTCTTTTCCAGTGTATATCTCTCTCTCTTTTTTTTTTTATAATCTGACATTTTATAATCTGAAGCTGATAATCCAGCATGACCCCTGTCTGGAGATCACCTCAGTAGGCAGCTGTGCCCGAAAAGAAGTGTACTCTGGTTCTTCATGATTGTTGTTATTGATGAGAAATGAGGTGAAAAAAAAAAATGAGGTGAACCGGCCACTAAGAGAAGCCTTAAAAAAAAAAAAAATAGAATGAGTTAAATGCATGTTATTTAGTTTGAGAATAGAAGGTATTTGGGATGTAAGAATTTTCTTTGGTAATTTTCTATCTGTATGTGTGTGTGTCTATTTGGGGAAGGTTTGAAGAATTGGAAACTTCCAGCAGCAGTATCATAAACTGAGGGTGCAAAATAATTCATTTGTGCATTGGAACTTCAAATCTGTTTAGCTCAGGTCAAACTCTCGTTTCCTCACCTTTTGCCCCTTTCGGTCACTAACTACTTCCACAATAATATCTTCCAGTTCTAGTGTTTCTATTCTCTAGGCTTAGGAATATAATCACTTTCACTTTTCTATTTTTGAAAGTACACCTATTTTTCATTATTTTTCTATTTCCTTTATGTTTCCCCTAAAAGTAATTTGCCCATGGTAACGATGCTAGTAGGTAATGGAAATGGGATGCTTTTATGTATGAATTCCCCTTTCCTAAACAGATTAGTTTGCATGTAGAGGCCAACCCTACTTACACTGGCATTGGGAAGTTTCTACAGCTTCGCCCCAGGCATGGCATGCTTCATCATTTTGTGCTTGTTTCTCAGAAACACAAAACAGTAGTATGAGCATATGTGTATGTGTGTGTGTTTTTAAGTTGGTACTTTAGATTAATTCATTAAATAGACCTCCAAATTATTGATTTTAAGTCTTTGAATAAGATGTAAGAAACTAAATTTTCAAAAATAGCAACCTAGATACATCTATTTGCTCTTATTATTTCCAAATTCGCAATGATGTGACATAAGAAAGTTGAGAACAAAAGTAAATAAATCCATAACCGCATGCGCAGTGAAGAGTAAAATAGGATTTTCTGGAAGATATAACAAAATGTGATGAGAATGAGGTAAAACCCTGAATCTAAACACAAATATGGAAACCCATAGTGGTAGGGTGGGGGGGAACAAAAAAACAAAACTCTACAGTTTGAATTTCCAACAAAACTTGAGAATACCTCAAAGATTAATCTGAAATAGCCTTAAAGATGCAGCTCAGTGTTTGATGAACATTGTGATGAATTTAGTTATGTTGGTTTGCAGTTAGAGATGGGATATAACCTACCTGCAACCTAATTATAGGCAAGTGAAGAGCAAATGAGTCTGGGGACTATGAGCCAAACAGGTTGGAAAGTGAAGGTCTTCTTGGGATGAGGGACAAGGGAAAGGAGGAGCCAGACTTATCTAGTCTGAAATTTTAATTTGTTAACTTTATAATGTGTGCTGTAATTCTTTCTTAGATGTCACTTATGGAATCTTCAGTAAAGATTTTAAAGTAAAATGTTTAATATAAACATATAAATGGAAATGTAAGGTAAACGTGTAAAAATGTGAAAATACATTTTTAAAGTAAAATGTTTACTGACATTTTTTTTTTAAAGATTTTATTTACTTGACAGAGAGAGAGAAATCACAAGTAGGCAGAGAGGCAGGCAGAGAGAGAGGGGAGGAAGCAGGCTCCCCGCAGAGCAGAGAGCCCGATGCAGGGCTCGATCCCAGAACCCTGGGATCATGACCTGAGCCGAAGGCAGAGGCTTTAACCCACTGAGCCACCCAGGCGCCCCTGTTTACTGACATTTTATATGCAGTTAGATTCTTCTTGGAGAACTTAAATGGGTGTCAAGACTATCCAAGTTGAGGCTGATACTCTGCACACAGGTAGAAAGGCAAAAGACATTATATATTTCCAACCACTTGTATCAGGTACAATGTTGAAATCAAAGATAGGAGCGAGACATATTTACTATTCACTTAAGGTTTGCCAGTCTTTAGAGGAGAGAAGAAATGAATGTAAATTTCAGTTTAAGATTTTACTTTGGAGAGAATATGTGATGAAAAACACATATAATTTTCCTTTAAGATTTTATTTCAATGGCTAAATAGAAGTACACAAGTATAGAGGGTTGTATGAATTAATCAATGACTTAAAGGTATGAGTATGGTTTCAAAAGGAGAGAAATAAAAAGAGAATTAATTTAAGAGTATTTAACTTCTTTAAGATCTATTAAACATGTATATGCAGTAGTAATTCTGACAATAATTCATTTCTCAATTCAAATCTTCTAACAAAGAAAATTCATGCAATATATATGTAACTACCAGGAGAAATAAAACAGTGAATACAGCTTGAATGAAGAATTAACAAGGTTCTAGATTAGAGCCCTATTTGTATGCTGTGTGACTATTATTACATTAGTTTAGAACAGTGTGGTTGAATGTTAAGACTGAACAGAGGAGAATCTGATTGGAGGGTAAGTAACAAAGGTGATAATTTGACTAATTGCTCATTCAGTTTGTGCTACTGAATGGAGTTTTAGCTCATTGATAGAAGAACTATTGCTGAGGGAGTTATGAAATAGTCAAAATAAAGAAGAGGAAAAGCATCCTTAAAATTTAATTCTTGTTGTAGAGGAGGAAGTGAAAGGGTATCTTAAGAAGTTAATGGTGTCAGAAATGTAAAAAATGAGTAATATTCATTGTGAATTTGCTTTGTGCTATGTATGTTATCAAATGTATATTATTAAATCATATTTCTGCAAGTTACTCTAGTTTATTTGTGTCCATTATGTAGACCAGTAAAATGAGACAAAGAAGGTAATTTGCCCAAGGTCTTTTAGCTAGAGAGAGGTGGAGTCAGACCCTGATTCCTGGTGAGCTGGCTCCAGAATCTATACTGATATCCACGATGGTATATCACCTCTCAAGCCTGGAGAACAGCTATGCTTGCTCCAGGGTTTGGAAAGCAAAGGAGGAGAGAATTTTAGAAAAAGAATGTGGTTAACCACTGGGTCCTGAAGGCTTTATTCAGAGAGGTTGAGAAAGGCAACCCCTATTGGAGATCTGAAAATTATAAAATGGCAGGCTTCTTTGAGAAATTATTTCAGTGAAGTGGAAGAAGCCAAACCAGATTTTGAAAGGTTAAGACAGTGTTTCTCTGTTGGTCTGTTGGTGATTCTGATTCAGAATCACCCTGAGTGTTTCCTTAAAAATTCACATTCCCTCCTACACTGTTGGTGGGAATGCAAGCTGGTGCAGCCACTCTGGAAAACAGCATGGAGGTTCCTCAAAATGTTGAAAATAGAACTGCCCTATGACCCAGCAATTGCACTATTGGGTATTTACCCTAAAGATACAAATGTAGTGATCCAAAGGGACACATGCACCCGAATGTTTATAGCAGCAATGTCCACAATAGCCAAACTATGGAAAGAACCTAGATGTCCATCAACAGATGAATGGATCAAGAAGATGTGGTATATATACACAATGGAATACTATGCAGCCATCAAAAGAAATGAAATCTTGCCATTTGCAACAACATGGATGGAACTAGAGCGTATCATGCTTAGCGAAATAAGTCAAGCAGAGAAAGACAACTATCATATGATCTCCCTGATATGAGGAAGTGGTGATGCAACATGGAGGCTTAAGTGGGTAGAAGAATAAATGAAACAAGATGGGATTGGGAGGGAGACAAACCATAAGTGACTCTTAATCTCACAACAAACTGAGGGTTGCCGGGGGGAGGGGGTTTGGGAGAAGGGGGGGGGATTATGGACATTGGGGAGGGTATGTGATTTGGTGAGTGCTGTGAAGTGTGTAAACCTGGTGATTCACAGACCTGTACCCCTGGGGATAAAAATATATGTTTATAAAAAATAAAAAATTAAAAAAAAAAAAAAAAAAATTCACATTCCCTGGATATACATTCCAAGGTCCTTTAATTGGGATTCTCCAGCACCATTTAGTTAGAAGAAATAGAAAATCAATAAGAGGGAATGGAAGAGAAAAAGCAATAAGATGGTCATGGCCTAATTTGCATACTTCATTCAGCAGCAAAAGTTCTCCTATAGAGGCATTTTAGTGACCATCTGTTTTTATTTTAACATGTGCTGGGGAAAGATGAATTGCAAACCCAAGAGACTAATCAAAGTGTTTTCTTGTTATGTTTTCAGCCACGTTTCAGGGACTCTCATAGATCTACAAGTCTTCAAACCAAATGGCTCTCTCCCTCTATATATCTAGCTCTGGTGGTTGTGAGTGGGCCCTGAACACTGTAGGTAATTTGAGGAACATATAATCCATCTGTGCGGGAGCAGCAGGGTTATGTACACCACAGTTTGCATCTGGTCTTGCTCTTTTGTTTGGCATACTGACCATGAAATTTTACAACTTAATCATAAAAAAGCATCCAAGTGTATATACTTTATTGCAAATTACCTCTTTTGGCAATATTTTATATGTTTTTATTTTTTCTTTTTATATCTTCACTTGTTGAGAATGTCATCTTCATATGGTGGTCATTTTTTCTCCTAGAAATACATTTACATTTTTACCTAAAAAATACTTACTGTATAATTATCAATATTTGTTGAAGACAAGTGTTCTGTCATGTCTCTTTTACTTTTTACCTTAACCAGCCACATATGTGCTAGAGTCCCTAGATCCAGTACGTTCTTGTGTGTGAGAGATTTACTGAGATAAGAGGTCTTAGTTTTTTTTCTTTTCATTTCATCTCCCATCTAAAATCCAAGGCTTATACTTTATAAATTGATTTTTACCCTGGGCTAAGTGAATGCTTTTTTGAATACTGGTAACTTTCTTTATGTTTAATTCATCCATTATTAAATGTAAAAGAAATCCAAATTAAAGCATCTTAATAACAAACTATATTACTTTTATTTTATTTCAACAAACATGGAGGAACCTCTGCTAACATCATTTTTTATCAAGACAAAAAGAGGTTTAGAATTATACTCAGTTACTAACCTCAAAATGCATTTTTTGAATGCTGAAAAATCACAATTTTACATGTAGTGGAAATGTTTTCATTATTTAAATCTTTTCATCAAGAAGTCATATTTTGAGATAATAAATTACAATGGTGTCAGAACAACCTAACACATCTTATAGGTACTCAATAAATATTAAATTATTATAATCCTGTCAGACACATTTTATTTACTCAAGTATTCAAGGACCCTGTTTGCTAACATGACTAATGAAAGTGTTAATGATGTTTGTAATTCATGCTATCAGGATTTTATTCCTACTTTCATAAAATATTTTTCCTTCTTAAATAAAATTTCCTTAAGAAATTTCTTTAGTTCATGGAACATCTTAATAATGTACAATATTCTCACTATTATAAGCATCAGGATCCTTTTTTTTTTTTTAAGATTTTATTTATTTATTTGACAGAGAGAGATCACAAGTAGGCAGAGAGGCAGGCAGAGAGAGAGAGAGGAGGAAGCAGGCTCCCTGCTGAGCAGAGAGCCCGATGCGGGACTCGATCCCAGGACCCTGAGATCATGACCTGAGCCGAAGGCAGCGGCTTAACCCACTGAGCCACCCAGGCGCCCATGGGATCCTTTTTAATTATACTTCTGAGGTCGAAATTTTAAAAATCAAAGTGAAGATCCCTACATTCAATGTGTATGATCCTGAAATAATTTCTTTAACCAAACTATCAAAGATACTGTCTTTGCCATCACATACTGACTTATTAATTTTATGATGCTTACAAATGTCTTTTCCTTGATAAACTATTTAATGACTGCCTTTATTAACTTATATAAAATCCCACCACCAAATATCATATGCTATAACATAATTTCTCTGAGATTCAATTACAATAAAATTGTATAAACCAAACAGCACACTCAAAAAACAAACAAATAACATATTTCTTTTAACATCACCGGAAGAGGAGTGCTCTTTGTTTCCTTTGGAGTTGTAGCCTTAGTCATCCAGCAGTTGAAGGAGCTTAAAATTTAATAAATAAAATGAGAGAATAGAGTTATCTAAAATATTTCTGAGTTATTTGTTATTATGAACAGTACCAGATATTTGTTTACCATATGTGATTCAGGGAAGTATTAAAATTAAAGAAGGGGGGTTGTAGTATAGGGGAAAACTGGAAGTGAAACAAAAAGTCCCAGAGAGGTAGGATATATTAGGGATCTTAAAGAAACATCAAGGCTTAAAGAAGTATTAGAACTCACTCCAGAATAGTTCTACTTTGGTGAGTTTGTGCCAAATAAAGAGACAAGAAAAGGAGGGCTTAGGTTGCACAGTAGAGCTTTGCTTAGTTTTCTGATGGAAGGAGAAACTCTGGTATTTCCTTATGTCTCCACATGGTGAAATCATACATAACTGAGTTGCTATGGGGTCTGTCATGGAAAGAGGCAAGGAATGGCCCACATCCTAGACTTGGTCTTCGTTTGATGATGTAGCAGAGACTCAAAGTGGTTTGTAGCATTAACATGAATCAATATAAGGTTAGGTTAGCCAGGCAGATATTCTTATTCCTCATCTAGATAGAAATGAAATGAGTTTTGGTTATAATAGCCATGTAAATGGTAGAACACCCTAAGATGGGTGCCCAACTTGCTGCACCCCATTGACATCCACCAGCAGATTTCAAAAAACCATCATTATGGTGCCAGAGATCACCCTTACTCCAAATTTGTTCACGTAAGACTTGCTCCAATACCAAAATCTTCTTGGACAGGAACAGAGGAAATAGAGATTAAACTGAAAGGCAATTTTAAAACTGAAAGTGACTGAATTATCCAAAGAGGAACATTTGAATCAATACACAGAGAGAGCTACTATACTTAGCATATTTAGCTATTCATTTGTAACTCTGCTACATTTCCCATATGGTATGTTTTTTTCTATCTCTAGTTGTGCCGTTTTGCTCTCTCAGTTCTCAGATTGATTTCTTGGGTGTCCAGATGATTTGGTGTTTATATAGTTGTGTTCAAGGGATGAGGCAACCTAGAGTATCCCTGCTCCTCTGCCATCTTAATTCTGTCTCCGGAGATTTGTGGTGTAGTCACCCCTTCACCAACATGGTTTGATCCATGAAGGTCTACTTATATGTGGATTTTTTTATACTACAGTGCTATAAATATATTTTCTCTTCCTTATGATTTTCCTAATAACATTTCCCTTTCTCTAGCTTACTTTATTGTAAGAATACTGTATATAATAAATATAACATATAAAGCATATGTTAACCAACAGTTTATGTTATAGTAAGGCAACACTAGGCTATTAGTTGTTAAGTTTTGGGAAAGTCAAAAGCTACATATAGATTTTTGATTGCACAGGGGACTAGTGCCGCTAAACCTTATGTTGTTTAAGGGTCAACTGTATTTGTATGTCTGACTTACTTAATTTAACATAGTCGCCTCGAGGTTCATCCATGTTGTCTGAAATAGCAGAACTTCCTTGTTTTTTAAGGCTGAATAATATTCCATTCTATATTTATATCGACATGTATAACATTCCATTGTATATGTAATCCAAACACATACACAGACACCACATTTTCCTTATTAATTCCTCTGTCTATAGATACTAAGGTTGTTTTCATATCTTGGCTATCTTGAATGATGCTTCAATGAACATAGGAGTGTACATATCTCTTTGGATACTGATTTCTTTTCTTTCGGTTATATACTCAGAAGTGGAACTCCTAGATTATAGGGTGGATGGATCCAAAGAAACCCACATGGAGACACATTATAATCAAATTGACAAAAGTTAAAGAGAGAATTTTGAAAGCAGCAAGAGAAAAGTCACTTGTTGTGTACAAGGAAGCTTCCATATGATCATAATGGATATTTCAGCAGAATCCTTAAAGTCCAGAGAGGGAGATGTATAGTCCAAGTACTGAGAGGAAAAAAACCTGCCAACCAAGCGGCTATACCAGGCAAGCATGTCCTTCAAAAGTGAAGGAAAGATAAAGACAAATAAAAGCTGGGGGAGTTCATCACCACTAGACCTGCCTTACAAGAAATGCTAAAGAGAATTCTTCATAGCTTACCATAATAGTGGTGGGTCATCATTTTTAAATTTAGTAAAAGTTAGGGCGCCTGGGTGGCTCAGTGGGTTAAGCCGCTGCCTTCGGCTCCGGTCATGATCTCAGGGTCCTGGGATCGAGTCCCACATCGGGCTCTCTGCTCAGCAGGGAGCCTGCTTCCTCCTCTCTCCCTGCCTGCCTCTCTGCCTACTTGTGATCTCTCTCTGTCAAATAAATAAATAAAATCTTTAAAAAAATAAAAAAAATAAAAAAATAAATTTAGTAAAAGTTAAAAGATAAAAGTGCTAAAAATAACTATAACTGAATTATTTAGTAATATCTAAATAGACATAAATTGGGAATCACTCTTTGTCTTCAATGCTCCCCAGATGGTTGATTTTTAGTTCCCTGTGAGATAAGCCTTCCCAGGAGGCTCAATGTTCAGACACATCATCTCCTGAGGGATCCACCCCACACATGCTTTATAGATGATTGGATAGGTCTATATTTTTAGATGAGTGTAGCTCAGATTTAGTTAAAACCTCCAGTAGCTATACTTAAATTTTGTTGTAAGTTCTCCTTTCTTAATATAAATATATTGTAAAAACTAATATATGGGTTCACAGCAGGCTTGTTAGGTCATGTTTTAACCACTGCCTTTATTCTTCTTTAGTTTAAAGTGTTAGCAGACTATTGGGTTAGTTGCCTGAAGGAAGAAATTAAAAATATTTATCTCCCACTTAATACTCAAAGCAATGGGTATGACTTCTATGTAAAGAATTCCTTTCAGAACCTAGGGGAGAAGAAACATAAGCACGAATTTCATTACTAATTGTTTTTTTTTTAAAGATTTTATTTATTTATTTGTCATAGAGAGAGAAGCGAGAGCAAGCACAGGCAGACAGAGTGGCAGGTAGAGGCAGAGGGAGAAGCAGGCTCCCTGCCAAGCAAGGAGCCGGATGCGGAACTTGATCCCAGGACGCTGGGATCATGACCTGAGCCAAAGGCAGCCACCCAACCCACTGAGCCACGCAGGCGTCCCTCATTACTAATTATTGATCTAAACCCCCCCAAAAAACTTTTTGCCTACTTTTATGTTTCTGGGGATGTTATTCCAAGTATGTAACACTTGATTTCTTTAGGTAAAATCTAATGTGAACATAACTCTTTCCAACTGAGAAATGTTTATGTGAATAAAACAATAAAACTAAGGTGTATGTAATATACACACATATAACAATTACTGCATAATTTTGAAACTATGGCCCTGTTTGAACATGTAGAAAAAGATGGAAGTATGGTTATTCTGAAAGGAGGATCTCCCGAAACTGAGACTTATTATTCAGCTGCTAATTTGCTTTCAGTTCCTCCTAATTTTTTGTAGCATTATTTTATTTACCTTAACAATTTAATGAGATTCTTGACAGAAGCAAATGAAGGAATGTAGGTGGAAGTATTTCAACAATCTCTTTTTCTTACAAAGATGCAAATTTTAATTAGTCATTTCTTTGAAGTACATCTGAGTTATTTGAACATAAAGACCCCAAGAATTTAATAGGAAGTTAATTCCACATTAACACCTGAAGTAAAAGTCAAAGGAATAAACTCTGAGGATTTGTGAGATTTCTGGAATGCTTTTTACACAGAAAAATTATCCATTACTCTGTAGTAATTAGCACTGATAACATCAAAGCCAAAAACATTTCAGACTTGGGCCAGTCAGGAGGAAGAGATGTGGGGAAAGTGCATTGTCTTTTGCAGGTGGCTTGAAAAAAGAGGCAAAATGAACTGTGGCAACTGTGAGAAGGAGGGGGCCCAGAGAGAATCCCTAGGACTACACAATTTTTTTTTGACAATGAGTCTGCATTGGAGATGTAGACCCAGGTAGTCGAATTGAGAGATACTTATATTTGGGACTTTTGTATTAGTGGTCTTAATCAGCATTACCTGAGTACTTTCCAGTTAGTTCTTGAAGGCCTACCCCAAATTTATTGCTTCAAAAACTCTGGTGGCCAGCTAAGCACACTGTTTCTTAAAAAGCCCTTCACATGCTTCTCGATGTAGGCTCAAGTATGAGAATCACAGCCTTATGTCATAAATGATCTCAGAAGGAATAATTTTAGCGTGAAATAAAGTAATTTATGTAATGTACTTAGTGCAAGCATGCAATAAAATAAGTGTTAGATATAATTATAGTTAGTCCTTATGAAACCTATAATCAGTTGGCAGAAGAGTCAAGATTGGAAAGTATATAGGCAAAGACTTTTAGGACTTACAGTGTCCTTATAAAAATACTTCAGAGACCCCTTCCTACTGTGACCTGCATACAAATCTACTGGGGATTGCAGATGCAGATTCGTACTCAGACTGTCTGGGGCAGGGTTTGAGATGCAACATTTCTAACCAGCTCCCAGGCAATGCTATTGCTGCTAGTCCTGGGGCCACATTTGAGTAAAAGAATCTGGTGTGTGACTCCTTTTCCTTCTAATTCACAATTCTTTGCAGCCTCCAAAGCAATATGAAGCAGAAGTTTGTGTATTCATGAGACCCAAAAAATAGAAAGCTAGTTCCAAGTTGGGATTCTCTGGAGTTCATGTCATCTACTCTCTTGAATTGTAACTTTTGTTTCTTTTTCCTTAGGAAGCAATTTAATGGTTCTTAGAAAAGAGAGTTTGGAAAGTAGCCATAAATTTGTAAAGTTTTATGATCACTTCCCATTGATTTCATAATTTCAAAGAGCGATAAATCGTATTGCTGGACTAAAGAAAGTTCAGACAGATGCATTAGATAAACTATGTATAACTACCACCATGTAGATTTTACTTTGCAAAACCATCTGGAAGAGTCCATGCTTCAGCTTAGCTTAGTAAACCTTATGCACTTAATTTTCAAAAGCAGCTCCTTTTTTTGTTTGTTTCTGAAGCTAAATTTAGTTTTAATTGTTGACTCAAATATATAAATTCTTGGTATGTAGTCACATATATTTTACCAAAGGGATTTTTTTTTTTTAAGTTATGTTTAGGGATGCCTGGGTACCTCAGTGAGTTAAGCATCTATCTTCAGCTCATGAACCTAGGGTACTGGGATCAAGTCCCACATGGGGCTCCTGGCTCAGTGGGAAGCCGCCTTCTCTTTCTGCTTCTCTACCTGCTTGTTCTCACTCTTTCTCTCTCTCTCTTTCTTACAAACAAATAAATAAATAATCTTAAATAAAAAAAATATGGTTAATCATGGTCATCCCCTGCTTCTGCAGTTTTGAGGGGTTTCCAAGAAATAATAGAAGATACGGTCTACATTTTAAAAGAGGGAGCTGGGGAGGGTTGAGTAAATGGTTATGTTCTTTAACCAAAACAGTTAAGTGTTTAAAAGCATGGTATGACAGACCAGAAATAATACCTTTTATTTAAATAGAATCCATTTAAATGAAAGATTTTCACTGTTTCTGGACTCTGCTCTTTTAGGTCTGGTAAATTTGTACTAATTGGATTTGATAGCTCCATCATGCATGACTGAAGACAAATTTATAAAGCACAAATTCTAACTCAGTTGAGTTTCCTTAAATTATATGGCTTTATATTAAGATTGTTACCTACATTTTATACAATTGGAATTCTACTCATGAAGCTTTAGTCTAAAGTGGAATTGAATAATAAGAATAAGATATATTCAAACTACATCTTTATATTAAATAGTCATAAGACAATTATCACAGAAATGCAATATTTACTCAGTGTCAGCTTCAGAACACTGTTTTTTAATCCCCATCTGTCCGGTGACCCTTCCCCTTTGCTGAAGCCCCCATTGTCAGCAGCTCCAGGCTTCCATTTTCTCAACTCTGAGCCCAGTGAGAGACAGTTCCTTTTTCCTAGTTATTACAGGAAAAAGCCTCCTTTATCACTGAATTCTATGGCAGATAGAGGGCTAGGGATTTGGTGAGTAGGATCTCAAGAGTCTACCCTGACTCTCTCACTCTGGAGAAAATATTTCCTGAAAGGAGGTACCTGAAAAATTACAGGTTTAAAGCCCTTATGAGGAATTATAGCGATTTAAAGGATAATAAACACTAGTTAATCTCTTGCATGGACTGAGAATAAAATCTTTTCCAGAACTTTTGTGGGGAAAATCACATATAATTTCTACATACTCGAAAAAGGTACTTTGGCCTATAATAGAATTTTTTAAAAAATTAATTGCAATATAGTTAACATAGAGTGTTATAATTAGTTTCAGGTGTAAAATATAATTATTCGAAGAGTCTGTACATTACTCACTGCTCATCAATATCAATGTCTCTTCATCCGTTTCACTTCTTTCACCCGTCTCGCACACAGTTCCCTTTTGGTAACCATCACGTTGTTCTCTGCAGTTAAGGTCTATTCTTTGATTTCTCTTTTTTCCCCTTGTTTTGTTTCTTATATCTCACATGTGAGTGAAATCACATGGTATGTCTTTCTCTAACTGACTTAACTGACTTAGCGTTACACCTTCTGGCTCTATCCATGTTGTTGCCAATGGCAAGATTTCATTCTTGGCCTGTAATGGATTTTAAATGCACCTCTTTAAACATCAGATAATAGTACTTGCTTTGGCAGAAGGCAGCACATATACTAAAATTGGACACATAGAGAAGATTAGTATGGACCCTGCACAAATGACACGCAAATTCATGAAGTGTTCTGTATTTATTTATTTATTTTTATTTTTATGTTTTTTAATTTATTTGAGAGAGAGAGAGAGATCACAGGTAGGTAGAGAGGCAGGCGGGGGAGGAGGAGCAGGCTCCCTGCCGAGCAGAGAGCCCGATGCGCCGCAGAGTGTTCTGTATTTTAAAAACAACAATAATGGGGCGCCTGGGTAGCTCAGTGGGTTAAAGCCTCTGCCTTCAGCTCAGGTCATGATCCCAGGATCCTGGGATGGAGCCCCACATCGGGCTCTCTGCTTGGCGGGGAGCCTGCTTCTCCACCCCTCTCTCTGCCTGCCTCTCTGCCTACTTGTGATCTCTGTCTGTTTAATAAATAAATAAAATCTTAAAATAAAATAAACAATAAAATAAAATAGTACTTGACTAACTAGTTTGTTCTAGTGTAAATATTAGTTTGCTAATATTACACACATATAGCCTATCTTATGTTAATTTTTTGTTGGGTGGGCCAAATTATCTAGTTAACTTTTATGTTAGCTCAGCATACTTGTTACTGTTTGCATTCATTACAGTGCTGTTATTATTCAGAACTTTTCACTGTCAATGTCAGAAAAAAACTGACTTAAAAGGGGAGTATATTAACTCCAATATACTCTATGAGTATATTAACTCATTTAATGAGAAGTAGAAGGTGGAAAGAACAAGGTGTGTGTGGTTTCAAGAGCATAGTCTCTGTTGTTCGCATGTCCAGGTTCCACTATTTACTAGCTATGATTCTGCACATATTACCTAAGGTCTTTCAGCTCCAATCTTCTTGGCTCTGTAACATGTATAGTAATGACATCTTTTTTTTGAGTATTATATTAATAGACATGATGCTTTTAGAATGAGACCTGACAGATAAAAGCATGCAGTATTACCATAAACAGTCCCTTTACCAATCTCCATATCTCAGGTGAGTTTTCCTCTGTGTTGATAACACCATTCTTACCAGCAACTCAAGGTTTCCATTTTCCCAACACTAAGTTCAGTGAACATACCCCTTTCCTAGTTATTATATGAAAAGCTTCAGGATAATTTTCACTAAACTGACTGAGTTATGGTCAGTCCCCTTTGCCAGAAAGAATATGTCCTGCTCTGATAAGCCAGTTTTGGGTCACATGCCCACTCTTGGAAGTGAAATCAGTCTAGCATGGTGATGGAGTAGGGGCTGGTGGTTTTGCAAGGAAAACAGGTTCTCTTACCAGAGGGAAGGAAGTAGATTTGGGTGGGCAAAAATAACAACTGCTTATTTTTAAAGTTCTTTGAACATTGATTCTAACACTTAAACTACATTGTTATATTTGTTCTAAGTTGTTTGGTCCCTTTCTAATTACAAGCATTTACAAAATACCGGTAAGAATATTTACTACCCAATTTTAATTCACTAAGCATAATTGAAATACAGAATCACTAATAGTTAGGATGAGTCTTTTGGTTACCCAAAATGTCTTCTTCAAAAAGCTCTCTCTATTGTTTTCCTGTTTTATCCCCTTTTAATAGTGAAAAATGAAGTAGTCTCCTGGAAATAAACAAAAAGCTTCGGAGAAGTAAATCTTCACATAATGTGATTACTTCACAATGTATAAGAAATTCTAGATAAACTGACTTACAGATCCTCTTATTTTATTTTATGATATTATCATTGAGATGTATTATTTTGGTCTGTTTTGTAGTCTCGTGTTTTATTCATCTAAATTATTTTATGAAGATTTTTTCAATGTTGTGCAAATTTTTAGGCTTCAAGTGTCAGGAAAACCAGAATGTCAGAATCAACATGATCTAAATGTAGTCATAAAATATTTTATGTCATCTGGTTATTCATTCATTCAACAAATTATAGAAAAACTTTTATTTGCCAGGTAAAGATCTTTGCCTTTATGGAGTTTATAATTTGACAAGTAGAGAGAGACAATAAAATCTACATCATAAAAAAGCAAATTATGTTATAACACACTGTCAGTAGAGTATAATGTAGTATGGGGACAATGTAGATTTTATTTTAGGTACTCAGTGTGATTTATTTCAATCTCAAGCTTGAAGACAGCAGGGAAAGGCATACAAAAAAATTTATTTTGTCTAACCTATTGTTACAGCCTTTTGGTTTATAACAGTTCATCATATTAATAGAGAACTCCTGTGGACTGCTTAGTACTTTCAGCATTCTTAAGTAATAGTAAATAAAATAACTCTAACTGGAGCTATTTCTCAGATATTACTGTTTGTTCTATTTAAATGAAACATTTTAGAAAGGCTAGGTCAAATCCTATAAATAAAAATGAATCTTTCCTCCTCCTTTTAGTAAACCAGATGATTCTTCCTCAGGCTAATTAGTGCTTTCCTTGAATGCTCACAGGGCTCCATAAGCACCTTTTTTCACTGTGCTCATTGCAGTCCACAGTTGGCTTTGTTTCAGGCATGGGTGCATGTCACGGCCATCTGTCTTGCAGTCACTGTTCCATTCTCCCTTTGCTGAATAGCCGAACTCTTCAGGAACATGTTTCTAGCACTGGATTTCTTTTGCTCCAACATTCATAGCAAATCTCTAGTGTTTACCCCGGCTAGGATGATTTTATTGATTTATTGGAGAAAAATGTGCTCTTCTCTGTGATCTCCAACTATCTGGAGGTTTATCTCCTTCCAGCTTTCCTATTGACTTGGACCTAGTGGCCAGTATGGTCAGTGACTAACACACAATACTCCTTACTGGGGAAACAATAGCCTCTAAACCCCACTTTTAGGCTAACACTCTAGATCATTATAAGTACCTGGTCTAAATGCAGAGGGACTGAATCTTTATTCTTTTAAATGTGCTCTTTATATCTGGATTTTTCACTCCTGATGCCTTATCCTCACCTGATCAAGGCTAGTTTTTGAAACTCAAAACCTATAAATTGCATTTATTTGTTCTTTTTGTCCTATCCCTTGCTTTAGACATAAATCTGGGGATTCTACATGGAGTAAGAGGACATATCCAGAAAAGAAGCCTAAAATTGCATTTCAGAAAAAGTATTCTTCCTGAGCAACTTCCCTACTAGACACTGAGTTTCCTTCATAAATAAAGAATCTTGCCTACCAACGAGAGGGAGCATGGTGTGTTTCAAAGTGCAGGGGTTTAAAAACAGGGGGCCTTGCATTGAAATAAAGTTCTGTTTGCAAGATTAGGGCTTTTTAATTTCTTAGCCTCTGTAGTTTCAACATTAGGTCACAAATGATAGCTGTATTCCATGGTGGTTGTGAGGAATAGGGAAAATATATATATAAAGAATAAAATGTAATATTACTCTTTTAAAGAAGGTATGTCATAGTTGCTAATATTCAAAGAAAATTCTCTAATAGATTAGATTTCATATATATACACATGTGTATAATCATGACTTTAAGTGAAATTGTTTAATGAAGAAAAGCATGATGCTGAATAAGATTTTTTTAAGAAAGTAACTTATTAATCATATATATGGATATCCATCATATCATTGTGGGTAACAATATAAAAGTTTAATAAATCTGAATATCTATCATTAGGGAAATATTTAAAGATAAGTCACAGAAGAATATGCATCGTATGATCTAAACAGAGCAAAAAGAACAAATTCTCTGCCAGTATGTGTATGTAAATGGATAGAAATAGATCTGGTCTGTACGTAGGGAATAGGTATAGTTGCTCATTCTGGAAACCATAGAGATTTGGTATATGAAAATGTGTTTCACTCTACTTTGTATTTATCTTTATTTTAACCTGAATACATAAAACACATGCTACATTAAATGAATTTCTCCATATCCATATAAATATCATTATCACTGTCATCATTCAAAACCCCAGAGAAAGCAGGTGACATATTCAAACTGGCAGACAGTGAGAAGGGCAATCTGATAATAGTGAGCAAACATTTAATAGTGAGTGATTACCAGCACCCGTCGTGACAGAGTTGAGGGCAGAGAGCTTTTAGGAACCCAGGGCAGGGAAAATCCTGTGTAGAAGGCTGTTCTGAGACTTGTGCCTTTTGGCACAGTTAGACCCAGGTGATCCCCAGGGAGAGAACTGGGAAATAAAACACTAAATGTTCCTGAGCCCACTGACCTCATTCATCATCTTTCCTGCTCCCATCTCCTGCTGGGGCTCCCTTTTGGCTGAAGGCTGCCAGGAAGTAAGGACACCCACTGAGATGGCCTGCCTGATAAGTTCCTCAGGTTGAAGAACAGAGTAGAGAAGGATGGAAAGAATAGCTACAGAATCAAACAAATGTCCTAAATGAGAATTTAAACAAATAAGTGTTTGTATGTCCAGCTGACTCCTGAACAACATGTGGGTTAGGAACATGGACCCCCTACACAGTTAAAAATCCCGTATAAATTTTGATACTCCCAAAACTTAACTACTAATAGCCTACTGTTGACATGAAGCCTTCGTAATAACATAGTTAACATATATTTTGTATGGTATATGTATTATATACTGTATTATAATAAAGTAAGGTAGAAAAAAGAATTGAAGAAAATTGTAGAGAAAATACATTTACAGTATTATACTGTATATATTTAAAATCTGCATATGAATGGGCATACAACTAAATTAATTTATAGATGCATTTTGTTGACAATTTCATCATAACTACTGAATTTTTTCGTTTCATTTGGTTTTCCAACACCAATTTAAATTTGGTCAGTTTTAGACTCTAAGAAAAATGGCTATGGAGAGAAAAACAAAGAGGAAAAAAACAGTAAAATTTAAAATGAAACCCAAAGAATAAAAAGTACAAAACATATAAACTCATAATAAAAAACTAGTAAAAACAAACCAAAATGAATTAAAAAAGAAAACATAATTTTGCTTAGTTAAAAAAATACTTAAAAAACTAGTAAAAACCATGTTGAAAAATCATAATATGAAACCCGAACATAAAAATGACCCCCCCCCAAAACAACAACAACAACAACAAAACCCCATATTACTGTGGGCTAAACATATTACCAAAAATAGAGCCATCTCCTAGGGTAGGCTTGGGTGTTTTCCAAGTTTCCTTCACGACCTAAGTCTTTTTTTGTCTGGGAATTATAGTATTCTCATGTTTCAGTTACTCTAAATAAGCTGTCAACCTGATGATGCTTTTTAGCTATCTGTAAAATTGACTGTCATTTAACCATGAGTTTGTGGATAAATGTTGAAATGCAGGCACTCAGTGTCTTTGATCTATATATGTTTAAGAGGCAATAATATACCACAAGGCAGGGAGGACCAGCTCTGGGGATAAAGAGATCTGAAATTGGGTTGGCTAATTGTATGTCCTTTGTGAAGTTATTTACCTTTTCTTTTTAAAGATTTATTTATTTATTTATTTGATAGGGACAGAGAGTTGGTGGAGAGGAAGAGAGAATCCTAAGGAGATTTTGCTGAGGGCAGGGCTGGTCATAGGGCTCAATTTCACGACCCTGAGATTAAAACCTGAGCCAAAACCAAGAACTGGGGGCTTAACTGCCAGTGCCACCCACATTCTAAGGCATTTACTATTTCTATGCCTTAGTTTCAACTGTAAAACTGGGAAGTGAATAACAACTTGGGCCCCTATATTTCTCTGAGATAGTACATAGTAATTGTTGGGACAAAATGCATGTTCAACACAGGTGGTTTTTCTTTCCTTGATATGCTGCCCTCCTCTTGTTCCCCTGGGTCAGTGCTTTTAGTTCTGTGTGTGTGTGTGTGTGTGTGTGCGCGCGTGTGTGTGTGCGTGGACGCGCGCGCTTTTAGTTCTTAATCTGATTCTTGTCTCCAGAAAGTGAATAGCCCACCAGTAAATTATTGCTATTCTTATCAGAGAGGCTCTGGAATTCTCAGATTCATCAGGCTGAGTTACAAGTATTTTGTACTTTATATGACAGTGCTTTCCTCCATTGGTACAAAGGGAATTAATCTTAATCTCAGAAAGTTTAGCAAATTGAAAAAGTACCTAGGATTCCTGCTTTGTTTCTACCCAAGATGTAAAAAATCAGGATTAGAAAAAAGTAGGTGAGGAACTAATTCATATTTAAAAATGTATATTTTTAAGTACTAAGTTACTCTTTTGGGGGGTCTTTTGTTCTATTAGGTGATTTTAAAAGAAAGAAAATATATTCTTTGAAAACTAGTCTTGCCAGTCGGTTTTTAAAGTAAGGGAATATTGCTTCGGGTACGTTAATTATACCTGTCACAAAGAAAAGGTGACTCTTTATATTTCTATATAAAGCATGCAAAGAAGTTTTAAATTTTCTTCTGAAGTATTTTTAAATTTCTTTAGAAATCCAATAAACCTTACTTATATTTTTAAATAATAAATTATGTTTCTCTTTAACTATTTGGCTTGCATGTGCATTAGAGCACGTCTTTTAATCGCTGAGTATTTATTATATTGTAAATTGCTCAGGACTTGAATCCTAGTGGCCTTGTTGTACAATTTGTGTTTTTACATTCAGCAGTTACGTAAGATTTGGTATACCTTATTTTATATAGACCAAACTAGTGTACCTTATATACTGTAAACCTCAAAATATAAATGGTTAAGGAAACAGGACATTTTCCCATTTGTCCTCTGACAAAAATGTAGCTAACAAAACATAGCACACCCCTCTCCTTCTCTTGGCCTTCAAGAAAGTCATTTTAGAAAGAGCAACATCCTAAGGTTGCATATTAGCTGAGAGTTTCTACAAATCTATCAAACTGATTTTATTTTCCCATATGATTTTAGTTTTCTTTGTTTTTAAGTAATTTAAGACTTACAAGATCTTGCAAAAATAATACAGACAATTTTTGAGCACATTTTACCCAACTTTCCCCAGTGATAACATCTACAGAGTACTTTATTAAACCAGGAAATTGGCATTGCTATAATATGGTTAAATTAGATTTATTTGGATTGAATCCATTTTTACATGCATTCCTTTTTTTTTTTTTTTTTCATTTTGCTTTGTATGGTTCTGTGAAAATTTATTGCCTGGATAGAGTTATATAACCACCACTACGAGCAGGGTACAGAATTATTTTATCACTACAAAGAAGTTCCCAAACTACCTGTAACACTAATCCCTAATTCTCTTTCTCTAACCATTGATCTGTTCTCCATTACTATAATTTTGTCATTTTGAGAATGTTCTATAAATATCATAATAGAGTATATATAACATTTTCAAATGTCTTTTTTTCCATACAACATGAGAATGAAATCCATGCAAGTTGTGTGTTTCAGTAACTCATTTCTTTTTATTGTTGAGTAGATTTCCATTGTATGGCTGTATATCAGTTTATTCATTTAGCAGTTGAAAGATATTCAGCTATTACAAAGGAAGTTGCTGTGAAAATCTATGTACAAGTTGTTGTATGGACATAGTTTTTGTGTCTGAGGAATAAATAAACCAGGAGTGCAGTTGCTGAGTATGTTTAACTGCCACATTGCTTTCCAGAGTGGCTTTACCATTATACATTCTAGCTAGCAACACAGGAGAAATATGGTAACTTCACATCCTCATCAACACTTGATTTAAGCTGTTAGTACTTTTTTAATTTTTATTTTTTGTTTTGTCCATTCTAATAGTATTTCATTGTGCTTTCATTTGCATTTCCCAAATAACAAATGATATCCAACATCTTTTTGTCTGCTCAGTCTCCATATATTCTCGTTGGTCAAATGTCTGTTTACTCATTTATTAATTGGCTATTTTCCTTTATTATTGATTTTAGAGAGTTCTTTAGACAGTGTCTGAAAACAGATTCTTTATAGGATATCATTTGGAAATACTTTCTCACAATCTGTGATTTACCTTTACATTCTCTTAACAATGTGTTTCACTGAGGAAAAGTTTTTAATTCTGACGATGTGCAGGTTATTGTTTATTTCTTTTTTTAATGAATTGTGCTTTTGGTGACATGTCTAAGAACTCTTCACTACCTTAGGTCACAAGGAATTTCTCCTATTTTTTTCTTCTATTAGTTTTGTCATGCTATATTTTATATTAATAATTTTGATCCATTTTTAGTTCATTTTTGTATAAAGTATTGGGTTTAAGTTGAGGTTATTGTTATTGCTATTATTCTTTTGCCCATGGATATCCAACTACCCAATACTATTTGTTGAAAAGCTGACCTTTCTTATTTAATTGTTTTTCACCTTTATCAAATATCCATTGATGTGCTTGTATGGGTCTACTTCTGGACTCTCTGTTTTGTTCTATTGATCTATGTGTATACTCTTGTCAATTCCAATATCCAAATTACTGTAGCTCTATAGTAAGACTTAGTATTGTGTAATGTGGTGACTGAAATTTTCTTTTTATTTTAAAATTATTTTAGTGAATAAACTTCTTAGCTCCTATTCTTTTAAGTGGTAGACTCAGCTTATCTGTATCTGCAAAAATCTTGCTGGGATTTTAATAGGAACGTATTAAACCTATAGATAAATTTGTAAAGATTTGATACCTTTACTATGCTGTGTCTTCCATTATACGAACATGGTGCATTTCTTCATTTATTTAGGTATTTGTAGTTTTAGCACACAAATTCTGGATATGTTTTATTAGATTTACACTTAAGTATGATAATTTTTAGAGCTGTTGTAAATGCATGTAAAATTTCTGTTTTCAATTGTTCATTGTATTTAGAAATAAGATTGATGGGTGCATGTGTGTGATGAATTTGTTGAAGTCTTTTATTAGTTATAGCAGTTTTGTTTCATATAACTTAAAAATTTCTATATAGCTAATTAGATCATCTGCAAATAGGCAAGTTTTATTTCTACTTGTTGAATCTATATTTCTTTTGTTTGTTTTTCTTGCTTTATTGTGCTGGCTAAGATTTGCAGTATGATGTTGGTTGGGAGTTAGAAGAGTGACCACCCAAATGTTTCGAGATTTTCTTGTTTTCATTCTGTTTAAGATTTTTAATACAATTCCCTTATGAGCAGGGAATATAGTTTATATGATTTTTCATTATTCTTAATTTGTTGATGTTGGTTTCATGAATTAATATGTGTGGTTTCTTGATGAATGTTGCTTGTGCACTTGAAGAGAATGTGTATTCTGCTGTTGTTCAGTGGAATGTTCTTTAGTTATTGGTCAGATTTTGTGGGTTAATGATGGTATTGAGATCTTTTCCATACTTGCTCATTTTCTGTCTCATAGTTTTAATGATTACCAAAGGAAAGGTTTTGGAGTCCTAACAACATTTATCCTTTCACTTCCGTCATTTTTTTAAATTAACATATAATGTATTATTAGTCCCAGGAGTATGGGTCTGTGAATCGTCAGATTCAGCACTCACCATGGCTGTCATTTTTGCTTCATATATTTTGAAGCTCTATTGTTGGATGCATATACTTTAGCAATGTTATATTTCCCTGGTGATTTGACCCTTTGTGATTTTATTTGTTCTGAATTCTTTGTCTAATAGTAATATAGCCCTCCAGCTTTCTTTGATCAGTGCTTACATGTAAATTCTATTCCTTTGCTTTTGTTTTTTTTCCAGCTTTATTGAGATATGATTAACATATAATATTATGTAACTTTGAGGGGTACATGATGATTTAATGTATATATTGCAAAATGACTGCCACAAGATTGATTAACACCTCAAACACCTCTTATAATTACCCTTCTTTTATATGTGTAGTGAGATTTCACATTTAAGTAAGTTCATACAATACTTGTCCTTCCCCATCTGAGTGATTTCATTTATAGGATGACCTCAGGGTGCATTTCTGTTGTTATATATGACAGGATTTCCTTCTTTTTATATGGCTGAATAATATTCCATTGTGTATGTATGTGTATATGCATATATCACATTTTCTTTATCCATTGATCTTTTTAACCTATCTATCTTACTATATTTGAAGGATATTTCTTTTAGATTGTATCTAGTTGCATTGTTTTTTAATCCGTTCATAAATCTGTCTTAATTGGCTTGTTTAAACCATTTATATTTAATAACATTATTGATATCATTACATCTGTCATTTGATTATGTGTTTTCTGTTTTTTCTTTTTGTCTTTCCCCTTCTTGCCTTCCCGTAGCTTCCTGAACATTTTCATTTTCTTATGTGAGCCATTTATGGATCTGCTCAGAAGTTTATACATAGCTTAAAAAATTCCTTTCATCAACAGTGTTGTCTTGCACAATTATCCCTTCACTCTATAGACAGGAAGGGGAGACCTGCTACTCTTTGCTGTCATTTACTTAGTTTATGTTGAGGGTGAACTACCAGACTTTTTCCTTCCTGTGTAACTGTGGTGTCCATTGAGAAGGGAAGTGTGCTGTTTCTACTGTGTTAGTGTAGGGCAGGGAGGGTTAAGAGAAGGATCATTTCTTGAGTTCTGAAGTCTCTTTCCAGTCATCCTTCTTTTCTCTATCTTTTGATCACCTGGTGGTTGCTTTATATATTTTGCCCAGGGTTTATAGTTGTACTTAGCAGGAGGTATATGTTCAATATGGGTTTTTATTCTGTTTTGTTTTTGTTTCTTAACTTGCCTCAAATCAGAAATGTGATTTGTATAAAATTCTTAGTCATTTTTATTAATTCATGTGGCCATTGTACTGTGCTCTAGTATCCTATAAAATAAAAGTACATTTTTTTTATTGTTTCTCTATATAGCCTTTTTTTGTCTCCTCCCCTTTCCCTCTCCATCCCCCTCTCTTCATATACACCCCACATAAAGAGTTCATGTTCAGTATTCTGTTCCATAGTCTGGCTGAATTGCTTTTTAAACCTTAGAGTCTTCATGCTATTGAGGAGGTTATTAAGCAAACTTTATTTTGGGGATGAAGAAGAAAAGATCTTGAAGATATGAAGCATTTCCCAAAGTTAAAAAATATTCTATTTAAGAATCCAAATATTTTGTTATCTCTGCCAGGAAAGGATAAAAAGGGAATTTTGGGGGTATTTAAAGACAATAATATAAAAATGCTGTTTTATTAAAAGAGATAAATTAACTGTACTTCCAGCTAATAAAACATTTAAGAGATTTCATAAAGAGCTAAAATTTTGGTTTTGGGAAGGGCTATAGAGATTTCTAATCCAATACTTTCATTTTAAAAAGGAACACTTTAAGGCAACTTCTGAATATTTATATAGTCTGATTCTATTGTATTATATTTTCTTAAGTTAACAGAGTTTTCAGTGAATAACCTGGATTAGTTAATCTCTTCCTTAAATGTTGAAATATCTTTAAAATTTTACACAGGTTCATTTTCTGGAATTTCAGAAGAGGAAGAAATTATTACTAGTTTAGGGGTGCCTGGGTGGCTCAGTGGGTTAAAGCCTCTGCCTTTGGCCCAGGTCATGATCTCAGGGTCCTGGGATTGAGCCCCGCATCAGGCTCTCTGCTCAGTGGGGAGTCTGCTTCCTCCTCTCTCTCTGCTTGCCTCTGCCTACTTGTGATCTGTCTGTCAAATAAATAAATAAAATCTTTAAAAAAAAGAGAGAGAAAGAAATTATTACTAATTTATCATAAATATACTTTCAGTGTCTTTTTTTAAGATTTTATTTATTTATTTGACACTCAGAGATCACAAGTAGACAGAGAGGCAGGCAGAGAGAGAGGAGGAAGCAGACTCCCCGCTGAGCAGAGAGCGAAATGCAGGGCTTGATCCCAGGACCCTGGGATCATGACCTGAGCTTAAAGCAGAGGCACTCGGGCGCCCCACTTTCAGTGTCTTTTTGATAAGTTACTGTTAAAGACATGGGTAAATTATTAAGTATCTAAAGTATTCATATTTCCTAGGCATCAAATCATTAGGCAATAAATTCCTGCAATAGTAATAAATTAAAGACCATTAATTTAATTACTATACAGTAACATTTCTATTATAGTTCCTCTCTAGGAATGTTTTTACAAAATGTATATAATGGAACACTAGTTATACAATATACTGAGGGACATGTTGAAATAAGTATGTTTTATTTTTTTTATTTTGTATTTTTTTAAAAGATCTTATTTATTTATTTTACAGACAGAAATCACAAGTAGGCAGAGAGAGGGGAAGGGAAGCAGGCTCCCTGCTGAGCAGAGAGCCCAATGCGGGGCTCGATCCCAGGACCCTGGGATCATGACCTGAGTTGAGACAGGGGCTTTAACCCACTGAGCCACCCAGGCAGCCCTGAAATAAGTGTGCTTTAAACAATCCATTGTATTGGTCTCGCCATCTATTCACTGTTATCTTTATCTTCTTAGTTCTCTCCTTACTTAGTTTGTTACACATTTTACCTTACATGTACCCTAAACTTCTTAACTCCTTTCTTATTTGTTGAAAAAATAACAATTCTGGTTAAATCACGCAACTCTCTTTCTATTTCAGTTCTGCACCCATGCAGGTGAACACACACATACACAGGAACCCACACACATATTCATGCTCACTTGTTTCCATGATCACTGACTTCCAGTGGGCTCTCAAGGCTGCTGGGTAATTGCACTTTACTTCCCCGATTATTTTCTCCTAATCCACTAGATGCCTAATTTCGTCCTTTCCCTTACTCCTCAAACCTTCATAGACTTCTCTCCATCTTTATTCTTGCCTGATGAATTTGCTTTCTATTTAACTATGGAAATAAAAGTGTTTCGCAAAGAGCTTCCAGGAGCTCCCCCTGTGGCATCTTCTTACCTCCCTCCATCTATGCTTCTGTACAGTGTGCCTTCATGCCTCACTCTGGATGATCACCCATTCTCCTGGCAGTGGCCAAGATCCTGTCCTCTTTTCTAGTCAAGTTGCTTCCCTATACTCTCCTGACACATCAGTTTTTCATTGTCTGCTGGGTGTTTCTCATCACTCATCAAACATCCTACTAATTCTTGCATCTGAAAATTACTCTCCTTTATTTTCCCTCAACCTCTTTTATCTCTTTCCCTTCCTAGAATACTCCTTGAGAGAGTCATTTATTATAGTTGCCTCCAATTTCTTCCTGAATCTATTCCAAACAGGTCCTTCACCTGTTTACTCAAACTGTTCTATTCCAGGTCGCCAATGAATTCATACTGATGAATCCCAAGATCAACTCTCAGTCATTATCTTCAGTGACTTAGTAGAAAGAGCTCAATGTTGTGTTATTGAAAGACAGTCTTTACTGAGCCTCTAACCTACTGGTTTTTCTCCTGCTTCCTTACTATACCTTCTCTGTTTGCTGATTCTTCACCTCCTTGACCTCTAAATGTTGAGGTGTCCCAGGGCTTAGTCTTTGAAAGTATTCTTTATTTTATTTTATTTCCTTGGTGATTTCATCCAATATCATAGTTTAAGTGCTGTCTAAATATTGCTGATTGCCAATGGAAATAGGAATTGCCAATGGAATTGGTACTTCTGGCCTAGATCTCTTCCCTGATCTCATATAGCCTTATGAGACCCAGGTAACCAATTGCTACTTAAGGCTTGTGTAAATACGTAATAAATAAATTTCTTAAATGTGGCCAGTATAAAACTGAGCTTCTGATCCTTCCCTTTAAGTTTTCCTCTTCTCACTGTTTTGACAAGTCAGTATTCTGTTTTGTTCTATTATATGCTGCCCTATATCCAATGCTGTCTCATTCTACCCCGTCCCATCCCGTCTGACCCCATCTTTTTCTAATAACTCAAACAATCTATCCTTAATACTTCAGCCAAAGTGTTCCTGTCAAAACAGAAGTCAGATTATGTTTCTCCCCTGCTTTAAATGTTCCAGTGTCATTCCACTGTATTTGGAATAAAAGCAGGATCCTTATAATGGCTTTCAAAGTTCTATATAACCCCCTATTACCTTACCTACCTCATTTCTTGCTCCTTTTCCCTTTGCTTATTGCATGCCAGCCATACCAGCCTACTAGCTCTTTCTCTGATGCAAACTAAGCTTGAATTTACCCCAGGGCATTACATTTGCTGCTGCTTTTATTTAAAGCATTTTTATTTAGAGAATTGCTTGACTCATTTTCTTACCAGTTTAGCTCTGTACTGAAATGTCATCATCTCAGTAGACCTTTCTTGGGACTTTCTACATCCAAGTCATGACTCCTTCATATTTTTATGGGTAGATAAATTTGCTTTTTTCTTCTCTTTATAGAAATTGTCATCATTCAACCAGCCATATATTGTGTTTTAAAATTTTATTTATTTTATTTATTTTCTTCCCCACTTGAAACTAAACTCTATGAAGGCAGAGTTTTGTCAGTTTTGTTTAGCTATAACTTCAATAAATAGAAAGGAACTTGGCATATATTGTATGCTTAACAATATTTATGGTGTGATTAGTGTGATTTGTAATGAATGGAAAATTTTTTCTTTTTTTTTTTTTTTAAAGATTTTATTTATTTATCTGACAGAGAGAGATCACAAGTAGGCAGAGAGGCAGGCAGAGAGAGAGAGAGGAGGAAGCAGGCTACCTGCCAAGCAGAGAGCCCGATGCGGGACTCGATCCCGGGACAAGAGATCATGACCTGAGCCGAAGGCAGCGGCTTAACCCACTGAGCCACCCAGGTGCCCCGGAAAATTTTTTCATACAGAAGAGAATCCACTTGATAAAATTGTTGTGAATTTATTTGAGAGAATACTATTGGGAAATGACTTGTACAACCAAGTTACTCTAAAATCCAGAATCCATTATAGTAAAAAACAAAAAAACAAACAAACAAACAAACAAACAAAAAAACTAAATAAATAATTTCCTCTTGGTTGCAAGAGAAACCAAAACCAAATCATTTTTGGGTCTTTAGGGATTATATTTCTGCAGGTTTTTCTATCTCACTTTTCATCATAAATAAAGACCACATCATTCCACAAACTTCCTCTCAGTTTTTTTTTTTTTGTTTATGAACATGACAACGAGTAGGTATTTTTACCGCTTGTTTTGTATCGGTGCATTGGAAATCCTTAGTGCATTGTTCACACTGTTCATCCTGTCACACAAGCTCACCAATTCAGAGCATTTTCCTTTTTCCTTTGAACAGGTTACCATTTTAAGATTCTTTAATCAATACCTTTTTCCATTTGCATCATATTAGGAGGCAATTTAAAAGTTTAATCAAAGACTTCAGCAATTGTTGCTGATTATGCATGCTGAATTAAATCTGGGGGCTGCAGACTGTGAATTGATTCAAGTATGAGGTCCTCTGTGGTAGGAAATGAAGGGAAGCAGGATTTCTTTCCATGCTGTAAGCGCTTGCAGGAGTATTGATCTATTTGCCTTTGTGCTTCAGTGCTTGCCTGGTCAATTATTTACAGATCACTGAGACAGTGAGTGTTCAGGAGCAGGTAAAAGAAGGAGGTTGAATTTCCCGTGCTCAGAGTTTGAGGTTAATGAAGAAGTTGATAAAATGAAAACATGCTGTCTTAAAGAAACAGACACGTCCCAGTGACAACAACCAGGGGCTTAATCAGGGTCTCTTTAAGTGAAAAGGATTTTGATATAAAGCAATCTTGCATTTCTATGTGTTATTTTTGGTGGGCTTCCAGATATTGAATATGGCCCAGTCAGAAAGAAAAGCATAAGCTCGGTGACTCATTTTAGTTTACAGATAGAAAAATGGCTAATCTCAAAACTCCTTTCTACCTTTCAAAGTCACTGCTTCTAATATTGTATGCATTTTGTAACAAAATTTTTAAGAACCTGTTTGTTTCAAGTCAAACATAATGTCCTAGGGATATAGCAAGTGAATAAGAAAAAATAATTTTGAATTTCCTTTTTAAGGAGCTACCTCATAGGGTTGTTATGCATTTTAAGTGAGGTAAGCAGTAGTATATTACCTGGATTGTGTTATTATTTTAAAAATATAGATGAAGAATTTGAGACAGCTTAGTTTTCTCTTAAATGATTTATGCAATATCGCATAGCTAGTAGAAAATAGAGATGTAATTCAAACTGGGGTGCCCTTAATTTCAAGCTGGAACATTTATGTGCGATGCTGTGCCCCCACCAAATTCATATGTTGAAGTCCTAACCCCCTGTGTGACTGTATTTGAGATAGGGACTTCAAAGAGGTGATTAAGGTTAAATAAGGTCATTAGGGGTAGGGCACTAATCTAACATGACTGATGCCTTTGTAGAAAGAAGAGATACCAGAGATGTGGCAAACACAGAAAAGGCCATGTGAGGACATGGCAAGAAGGGGGCCATCTGTAAGCCAAAGGGAGCTGTTGCAAGAGAAACCAAACCTCTAATACTTTGATCTTGGACTTCCAGGCTCCAGAACTGTGAGAACTACATTTCTGTTGTTAAGCCACACAGTCTGTGGTAATTTGCTACCACACCCCTAACAGACTCAAGCACTATGCCTTTCCCAAGTAACAAAACCTTTTACTTTTTTTTTTTTCCCAGTTGGCACCAGTGCCTAGTGTGTAGTAGATGCTGAATAAATATTCAGTAATAAAGACTCATCAGACACTGCCCAAAACAATATATCAAAAGAGATCCTAACTGATTCTGTGACAGCAAATCCACTGGATTCATGATAGAGCCTATTTTTCAATCCACAATCCCTAAGAGGTCCCAGAGGTGACTGGTGTTTGGTGGCTGAAGGGACTATCAGAAGGGGCTATCAGAAGTGCATAGAAAGCAGGGCAAATCATCAGAAGCTACTAGAGAGACAGTGGCTCAAAGGTGAGCAACAACTCTAAAAATGTACTAGTTGAGGGGAGTACTAAGGAAGCTAAAACACTTAAAGAAACAAAGAACAATAAAAGGGATAAGAATTATTAATAAAAATAACTTGAGCATGCACATATATAAGAATACTCCCCCCTCAGAATAATTTCCTTAATGAGCGGCACCTGGGTGGCTCAGTGGCTTAGCATGACTCTTGGCTGAGGTTGTTAGTTTGAGTCCCATGTTGGTTTCTGCCTCACGCATGGAGCCCATTTAATAATAATAATAATAATAATAATAATAATAACAATTTCTAAATGAAACATGTTTTCAGATTAAAATGGAACTAAACTACTCTAGAATGAGTTCCAGTTCATATGCCAAGGAAATAAGATTTTAGAGGAGTAAATTTGTTAAAATTTGACATAGATCAATGCCTTCTTTTTATGTTTGTTTAATATTTCTTTTGACTTAATTTTACAACAATGAAGATGTTGACTTATATCCTTAATCCATGTTGAGTCGCTGACTAGGTATTTATCATATATTAAGTTCCAAGTAAATCCTTTATGAAGGCAGAGCCAGTAGCAAAGTTCATCTGACAGGTGGCATTCTTGGCAGCCCCACACTGGTATCTCATTGGTGGGCTCTGTATCTTCCCTAGAACAGTTAATCTGGACCTGATTCTTTGGTATACAAGATAAATGAAGTTCTGTCTTTTCAGAATTAGATAATCACTAAAGAAACAGTGTAAAATAGGTGACAGTTTCCTGTGTCTTGGATCATATTACATAATAAACAACTAAAAGCATTTTCAGTTTGGTTGATAATGTTGTAAGAATTGTAACTGTTTCTAAGAACTTTTAAGCAAAAAAAAACTAGAAAGCTCAAGTGGAGTGCTCATATCTCTGTGTTTGGAATGAGCCAAGAATTAGTGTTAAAATAGTGTTTCTGTCATGTTCCTAAGGCCTATGAAACTCTAAACCTGGAATTGCTACTGTTAGCTGAGGATGTGCTAAATCAAGTCAAAGATACTATGTTTTAAAGATACTACACCTATCTGTTTTCTGCTTGTCTTTACAGTGTATATGCTGCACTTCCACACCAGTTCCAACGATATATATATTTTTTTAATCTCCCAGTTATTTCATTGGAAAAACAAGTTTAGTTTCTTAATTAAAGGTACTAGAATTCCCACTGGCATAATTTAAATGTGTGCTACCATTAAAAAAGAAAACTTATGGGGCACCTGGGTGGCTCAGTGGATTAAGCCTCTGCCTTTAGCTCAGGTCATGATCTCGGGGTCTCAGGATCGAGCCCTATATTGGGCTCTCTGCTTAGCAGGGAGCCTGCTTCCCCTCTCTCTCTGCCTGCCTCTTTGTCTGCTTGTGATCTCCTTCTCTCTGTCAAATAAATGAAATCTTAAAAACAACAACAACAACAAAAAACTTATGTAAGCAACACTCTTTGGTGATGTATACTCTACAACCTATACAACTGTATACAACAATCTTCTGTTCATTCTCTCCATCCACCCTCATAACCACAATCTCTTACTCTGAGCACCATGCTTGTATTTTTACTTCTCTGGCAATTTCCTAAGATTTCTTAGCTCTTGCTTCATAAAGGACTTTATCAATTATGGCAAAACGCTTAATCGTTGGGAAGGATTAACAACTTGAAGTCACTTGCTCTCTGCCAGTTATCTGTGATTACCAAACTCAGGAAAATATAACATACTTTAGAATCATAGGATTTTAGAAGTAAAAGGGGCATTACTAATACCAAAGTTCATAATACCATAAATAAAGTGTACTGCATTTAGTTTACTTAACAGTTGTAGAACATGTCTGTGTCTAATAGTCTTTGTGAAGAAAACAATGTTTTCTTTAAATTTTATTGTAGTACTGTTACTACAGGCTTTATATAAACAAATTTCATTTTGTTGGTGCTTCTTCAGGTTCTTCATGCTACATATATAATATCCATCAGAGGGCAGTAGAGTACTTGGTTCAGATGCTACGAAATTGTGCCTCATGAAATTCTTTAAAAAAAAAAACAAACAAAAAACCCTCAACCTCAGAGTGACTATTATCATCGTATTAGATTAAAGAGAATACTACCTTTGCCCCATAACTGCTGCAATTTAGCAAAGTGAATATTTTTTCCTAATTTCTTCTTGTACTGGCAATAACAGAAATTCGTTCTCTCACATAAATACTTCTATTCATTATTAACAGCCAGTGGTAATATTAGCAGTGATGTTGATCAATTAAAGGTATATGACCATTAGGGTTATATAAATATATTTATATATTTATTTATATATAAATATAAAATATTCGATTTGAGCCTATTTTTTAACTGAGAAAATATCAAATATTTTTTTAAAAAAATCTAATGGGATAAATTCATCTGAACTCAGATGCCTTTCCTATTTAACATAGGAAAGGCATCTGAGTTCAGATGAATTTATCCCATTAGATTTTTTAAAAAATAACTTTTTATATTAACTTTAATTAACTTTTTAAAATTTTTAATTAGTTAACCTGTTAATTAACTGTGTAATACCACTTTTCGCTGGACAAGATGCCTGTGCCTAATCTATTCCTTCTGAAGCCAGGGAGACAAGAATTTTTTTTAATTTCAAGATCAGCATTTGTATAACCATCCCCTGTAATGAAGTTGGCTCATAGCTAACATTCCCACATAGCACATTAACTCAGTTACAAGGAACCCATTCTTCATCCTGCTTTTAAGCGTCTGCCTTCTGCTCAGAGCATCATCCCAGGACCCTGGAATTGAGCTCCCTGCTTGGCGGGAAGCCTGCTTCTCCCTCTCCCCCTGCTTGTGTTCCCTCTCTTGGTGTGTCTCTCTCTGTCAAATAAATAAATAAAACCTTAAAAAAGAGAGAGAGAGAGAGAGAAGTTGTATGGCTCAAAGGATGGCTTATGAGCGGTTTACTAGGTTCCTATTTAATCTTTAAAGTGCACATCTCATGATATCAAAAGCATACTTCTGCTTGTAATGATTTAAGATAATTCCATAAGCTCTATATTGCTTGACTTTTCTGTTTCTAAATGCTGAGATATCATGACAGTGGGCCTAACCAGTGGGAATTCATAAAGCCTAGATTCTTAGAGCCTGATTTTGGAGTCATAAGTGCGGAATCCTGTTTATGCCACTGACAGATAATTGATCTTGGACAATGTATGTAATTTTCCTAAGCCACTTCCCTGATCTGTTGAAAGAGGGTAATAATTTTGCCTATTACATAGGGTGGTTAAGATGGGTAAATGACCTAACAGTTATGGGTAAATGACCTAACAGTTATGATACATAGTAACAACTCAATGTTATTATTATTAGCTTTAGCATTTTGAATGGTTTCTATGAAGAGGTTACTAGAAATAGCCTTATAAAACCTATTGTTCTCTTTATAGAAAATATATATTTTAAGGGCACTGTCACTATATTGCAGGCCCCATGGAAGAAATGTGTTTCTAATTTTAGCACTGCCATGCTTTAGATTATGTCGGCAATTTATTTGACTTTATCTGATGATCGCTTTGAATCACCTGTCTGTTATAGCTCTGTTTTTGCCCTTGTTGTTAGAAGGCTACATTCTAGCAAATTTTGTGTAATTTAACTGTCCACATTCTGTAATATCTTCTCTCTTAGATACATTTTTCTTTTTTCTATGTTCTTCATCCACATCTGTTAAATGTAATTGTGTGTGTGTTTCAAAAAGCCTTAAATTTCTTATTGGACCAGTTATGACGTACATTCATACGTGTAGACAAATGAGCAAAGTAAATCTGAGTGGTTCCTGAGGAGCAGATTTTCTCATTTATTGAAAAGGGAGGTGGTATGTGTTAACTGCTGAAGACATCACTCTGTGAGTTGTAGTAATTGTGACCTCAGCAGAAAGTATTATTTGATATGAAATCCTAAATATAGATATTTAAGAAAGCTGTATGTAATAGATTTAGGAGAAAACCCAAAGAAAGCTTTGAGATTTGAGAGATGGGTTCTCTCAGCTGTCTCGCTCTGGTTATCTGTTCATTATAAAAATTCACTGATTCATTAAGATTATAATTTTACCCTGGCATGGCTGAAATCATACTCATGTGTAAATTCTGACAGTGCCCAATGCTTGCATTCTTTATATGGACACAGAGGCCCCAAAGAGACCATGGCTAACCTTCCAGTTTTCATCTGGAAGTGGAAGTGGTCAGAAATAGGTATCAGCTCCCTTTACAGTATTATCAAGATCATATGTTGCAAAGGTCACTTTGTTTTGAAAAAGCTAAAACCTCTTGCCTTATGAGATTGTAACCCTACCTCTAGAGGTCTTTTCTGGTAATTATTCAAAGCACCCTAGTGTTTCAGAGGTCATATGACTAAGGCTGTGCCTATTTTTCCTTACATTAGAAAACCTACCATTAATTACATTGCATTTTGGGCTTTGCAACAAAGTTAGTTAAGTACCTAAAATTCTCCATATGGTTCACTAGAAGCTTATGGGATTCAGTCCTGACAAGATCTCTTTAACTTTCTTTGATATAATTGGCAACATGTAATCAATTTTCCTTGTCATTGTTACTGATGGCTGCCATGTAGCATTATTATCTCATCATTTGGAATATGTTGGGAATGACTATTCTCTTTCTATTTGCAACACAAAGATGAGAGGCAACAACCAATAATATGGGTTCAGGTAACAGAATTATTTTTTACGAGATCTGAGAACACCTGTGCTTCTTTTCTCTTTTGTGCATGAACCTTTTTTTTTTTTTTTTTTTTTTTGCTAATTTTCTTATTGTACTAAAATCATTGATTTTCAAGGTTTACTAGTTTTACTAGAAACTCCATACAGGCAGAATCCATGCTTCCTTTTTATCTCTGCAATGTCTAGCATTCTCCCTGGCTGTTGTAAAAATTGTCAACACCCTAAACAGGTCCACTAGGTTTTCACCGTTTGCCAATGAATTCTTGCTGTCAGTCCCTACAATGGTTTGCTTGATGGATTTCTTTGGCCAAGGGAGAATACACCCTAGACAGTCTAGAAATACCAGAGAGTTTACACTCCTAGGATAAGCCCTCTCCATCAATAATTAGTGGGACTTGGTTGGAAAATACCTCAATTTTCTTAGGCTTTGGCTGGGAGAACTCTCAGGTATGTTGTATATGCTATCTTCCAGCTGCTGCTGGTGAGATTGAGCCCAATTTTCTTACAATGGTGATATGTTCATCAGTGTACCTTCTGTTGTCTTCCTCCCATTTGCTGTTTCTCTTCCCCAGTCTCCTAAGGTTTCCTGGAATCATCTCCCAAATAAACTAGTTGCACTCCAGTCTTTATGTCAGGATGTACTTCTGGGGAAACACAGAGTGAAATACAGTGTGTACTAGGGTCACAATACATATTTGTTGAATGATGGCTGGATAAGCAGATGGATGAGTGGGTAGATGGGTAGACATGGATAAGTTATACCTTTATTTATGTTACCAAGGATTCCTTTTCAAAGGAAAACTTTAGCTGGATAGTATCCAATTAGCTAAGCACCAATCTAAACACCTTATCTCTAGTTCCTCAAAGTTATCTCCTTGCTTTATATAATGTCAACATAAGAAAATTTAATAGCTAGATAAAACGTTCTTTGTCACAGTAACTAAGGGGAGAAATATGAGTTGTCCTTCATGTGTAGAAAGACCTCTATAGCTATTTTGCCCAGATATTTATGGAGAACTGATATTGCACTTTGAATTTAATTCAGTGGGAAAGGACAATCTGTCAAGATATTGTCACTTTAAACTATAAGCATAATAAATCTATTGTAATTGCTACGAGGAGAAGAGAAATCAGATATACCTGAAGGAAAAAAAAGGTGCCTCTGTTATTTCCATTTATGCTGTATTTTATTAAGGCAAAATTTGAATGGTGTTATTTCTGAAAGTTTTCTCATTAAAAGGCACATACTATGATATTTTGGTTTATAGTCAGAAGCTTCATGATCTCTAGATCATGGAAAACAGTGCCATGATTCAGTTAATACCTTTAGACATTCCCATAACAATAGTTTGTTGTTGTTGTTGTTGTTTTTATTTAAATTACAGTTAGCATTTAGTGTTATATTAGTTTCTGGTGTATAATGTAGTGATTCAACACTTCCATACACCACCCAGTGTTCTTCACAGCAAGTGCCCTCCTTAATCCCCATCACCTATTTCACACATTCCCTCCCCGCACCTCCCTTCTGGTAACCTTGTTCTTTATAGTTAAGATTCTGCTTATTGGTTTGCCTCTCTCTCTCTTTTTTTTTTCTCATTTGTTTTGTTTCCTAAATTCCGCATATGAACACAACCATATGGTATTTGTCTTTCTCTGATCCATTTCACTTAGCATAATGCTTTCTAGCTCCAACCATGTCATTGCAAATGGCAAGATTTCATTCTTTTTTATGGTGGAATAACATTCCATTGTGCATATATGCCATCTCTTTTTTATCCATTCATCACCTGATGGACAGTTGGGCTCTTTCCATAATTGGATTGTTGTAAATAATGCTGCAGTAACATCAGGGTGCATGTATCCCTTTGAATTAGTATTTTTATATTCTTTAGATAAGTACCTAGTAGCGCAATTGCTGGATCATAGGGTAGCCAATAAAGGGTTAGTATCCAAAATATATAAAGAACTTATGAAACTCAACACCCCAAAAATGAATAGTAGACATTTCTTCAAAGAAGACATACAGATGTCCAACAGAACCTGAAAAGATGCTCAACATCACTCATCATTGATTTGCACAAATGCAAATCAAAATTACAATGAGCTATCACCTCACATCTGTCAGAATGACTAAAATCAACAACACAGAAAACAACAGTTGTTGCCAGGATATAGTGAAAGGAAAGTTCTCTTGCACCATCAGTGGGAATTCAAACTGGTGCAGCCACTGTGGAAACCAGTATGGAGGGTCCTTTAAAAGCCAAAAATACCACAATAGTTTTATATGAAGAAATTCTAATTGTTACACGTTCACTGTGAGTAAAAATGAAAATTAAGATTTTAATGTAAAATAAACAACACCTACCCTGATATATTTTAAAATAACCTTTAATAGTATATTCTTGATCACCCGATCACCATAGCTGCTGAATGGTCTTGAAGTTCAAAAACAACATAAAATGGAAAAATTTAAGTTCTACCATTCCTAGTATTATAAAAATAAGATATTCTATTTCTAGGAAAGCTCATTATATAACAATTTACAGATTTTGGGGTGGGAGGTCAGGGGACCAGGTGGTGGGCATTATAGAGGGCACGGATTGCATGGAGCATTTGGGTGTGGTGCAAAAATAATGAATATTGTTATGCTGAAAATAAAAAATAAATTTAAAAAATTTACAGATTTTATTTCTTAATCTCTCAAGTACTGTATCATAATCACCATAGTCTAGCTGTAGAACCTGATTTCTAGAAATATACAGCTTTTGTAATTTTTTTGTATTACTGAACAATCTTATGTAACTGTTCTTTTTTTTTTTTTGTAACTGTTCTAATGGTTATTATTGAATTTTGTATTTCTTTAGATACTGTGGAGGGGTTTTGTTTTGTTTTGTTTTACTCCCTCATAATTTTGTCACTTTCTCAATTGATCATTTTCACTTTTCCTGGGTCTGATCATTAAAATATAATTTAAAATATTAAAAATGTTTTCTTCAGTTACAGTTATTCCCAATATTAGTACACAGAATAAGAATATCACATACATGAAATGAGTATCAACAAGGTACAGCTATGTCTGTGACAGACATCAGTAATCAATCATAACACTCCTTTCTACTAAGAGCACATTTTTCAAAACCTTCTCAGATTATCTCTTCAGAAAGCTTTTACAGAAAGTTTGAAATTGACAAAGTGACTGTTCAGTTTGTCACTTTAAATAGAGAAGTAACTAAATGTAATTTCTTAAGACTGCATACCTATATGCATATATATGTAAGATGTGTATCTACCAACATGCAGATACATAAATAGCTTGTTTATCACTTATCTGCACTCATATTTTTATCTGCAAATGTATATATGAATTACTATTTATATTTCTGCAAATTTAAATATTTATCATATGAATCTTTACCTCTAGATAATTTTTTATAAAGAGAAATAAATACACAACAGGCAGAAATAATTTCACTTAGCGTCTAGCAGTGATTTGAAATTTAGATAGTTTTGTATTTTCAATTAATTACTATAAACATGTATTTTTAAATGTTCTTAAAGAATATGACTTGTGTTTTATTTCCCTTGTTAAATATTTATTAATCCATTTGTAATTCTGTTAATAATTATAACACATATAATCTGATTTATTTTTATTCTCAACTTGACTATTTTTTTTTAAGATTTTATTTATTTATTTGACAGACAGAGATCACAAGTAGATGGGGGGGGGTGGAAAGGGATGAAAGCAGGCTCCCTGCTGAGCAGAAAGCCTGATGGGGGACTCCATCCCAGATCCCTGAGATCATGATCTGAGCCAAAGGCAGAGGCTTAATGAACTGAGACACTCAAGCACCCCACAATTTGACTAATTTAAAAGTAAATGAAAACCATTAATGATTGCCATAGCTGGGGTTGGTAATTCTAGATCTAATAAATGGACTCTAGTATTTCCATTTAGTTTTTTTATTTAGATTAGCAAAGGAGAACGATGTAATTCAACCTGGGTAATGGAAATGATCTCTATTGATATAATCATTCTCAAAGAAGACCCAAATTGTTTTTGTTGTTGTTACTGCTGTTTACTTCCTAGGCTAGAGTAGTCCCCAAGTAACACCATAGCCATTGAGCTTTCTTTTGTATCTAAGTATTATATGGTCAATTTCTCATCACCTATAGCCTTCACTTCTGGACATATTCCATTCTTGGCAATAAGGCACGTCTCATGATCTCCTGGTTCCTGGATTTTTGCATATTTTATTTATATAATATTTATATATATTTATGCATATTTCAGTCTAACACTAATCTTAACGACAACTTTGTCACATACATAAGACCTTTGTCCTTTTTACTTATACTGACATATTTATTATAGACCCCATTTTTTCCAAGGTCTACTTCTTCATAGGTTAGCTATATTGATCAGTTAATTTGAACTAAGGTGTTAATGATTAGTTATAGTTTAAACTGATAATAGCTGCCTTTATTGCCTTAACCAAAAAGATGAACAAATATAGAAATTCAAACACTCGCTATGAGGCAATGTGGTTGAAGGTGATATTTTTAAGTATTGGGACCTTTCCTAATGCTTGTCAAATGAGTGCCTGCTTCCCCTGCATGTTTCAGCATTACCTATTATCTTGATGTTAAATTATAGAGTCACAGAGATTTAGAACTACAAATTACCCAGGGATAAACCAATTCATAAGTAGCAAGTAAGCAGCACTTGGCACGCCAAGTCCTTACCACTCGTTGCATTCTTACCTGCTGAGCTGCGACACAAGCTCACAACCAATTTCAACATACCACCGAGCTGCTTTTTCCAACCCACCATTATTGACATTTGATGTGAAAATGACTTGTCATTCTGAGTTTAATCTACTTCCTTATTTTCATACCTGAAACAAAGAGAGATTAATACAGGTGACCAAGGCCACACAGCTAGCTGAAGAACAGGATAAAAGTCCGTATTTCCTGGGCACATTCACTTCCACTACACATGTATGTAGTACATCACGCTTTCATTTGTTCATATCTGGATTCACTAAAATAACATCATTGTAGATAATTGCTTCTATATTATCTCCCCATTGGGAAAAGTGACAACTCATCTTCTGAGTGAAACAGAGGCTTAGCCAAGAATGGAACCTGTATTTCTTAATAGTCCCTTTTTTTTTTTTTAAGATTTTATTTATTTATTTGACAGACGGAGGTCATGAGTAGGCAGAGAGGCAGGCAGAGAGAGAGAGGGGAAGCAGTCTCCCCGTGGAACAGAGAGCCCGATGTAGGGCTCGATTCCAGGACTCTGGATTGTGACCTGAGCTGAAGGCAGAGGCTTTAACCCACTGGGCCACCCAGGCACCCCTTAACAATTCATTTCTTAACACTTCAAAGCTTTCACCCTTTCCTGAGAATGGAACTCATGTCTCTCAATCTTCTGTGCATAGTTTTCTCCCTATGTCAGCTAGGTTTGTTGTTTCACATTACATCTGTATATATCCAGCCCTCATTTATAAAAACAAAGCTGGATCTCAAAGTGATCATGCTAAGTCCTAATACTTATATAATATGTATATAATTATAAAGCATATTAATAAATGATTTATAAAAATTAATAACTAATATAATATAGAATTATATAGAATTTTGATTATCAATGAGAAATAATCACTAGTGTTAGTAAACTTATTGCCCACTATTATCCTTCTTTTTTATGTTCTATAAAAATTATATGCCCTCTCATACTTTTGTGCATAATTTCTTCATTTTCCTGATGGCTGGAGGTAAATTATTGGTCTAAAATGGTTAATTACTGGAAGATTTCTTATGGTTACCCATTAGTTATTTTAATTTCCCAGAGTATAAACTTCAGAAATTATTCTATTTATAATTTATTCAAAAAAGAGAAACTTAATTTTGCAGCTAATGCTAATCAGATACAAGAGTAGTGAATAATATGCCCTTAAACAGTGGAATTTACCATTTCTGATTTCAGGAAACTGCCACTTTGGTTGCATCTCCATGTTAATTTGCAGTATAAGTATTAGCTCTTAGCTACAGCATCTTGTCTATTCTTTATTAGTATTTAAGACATGTGAATTTGGTTGCAAGCCTTTGAGATTAGGGTAAAGGCTAACTTAGCTGTATTCCTGCAGCCAACTTTCTACTTCTTAATGGCTAAGGTGTGTTTGACAGAATTAGACCAAGGAGCAGTAGGATTGAATGTGGCATCTCTTGTTCTTTTCACTAGTCAGTCATGTATTTTCTGTCCTAGAAACCTAACCCGTATCTCTAAAACCAACAGAACAGTAAGTTAACTCCGCATTTCACTGTTCAGATTGTCATGAAAGTCTTTTTTTTTTTTTTTGAAGATTTTATTCATTTATTTGACAGAGATCACAAGTAGGCAGAGAAGCAGGCAGAGAGAGAGGAGGAGGCAGGCTCCCTGCGGAGCAGAGAGCCTGATGTGGGCGGGGCTCGATCCCAGGACCCCGGGACCATGACCTGAGCCGAAAGCAGAGGCTTTAACCGGCTGAGCCACCCAGGCGCCCCTGTCATGAAAGTCTTAAGCAAAAACATTTGGAAAACTGTCAGGAGAAATGAAAGAGAAATAAATGGAAGCTTGATCTGATTCCTTCTGCTTATGGATAGAAGCTTGCCATCTACCAACACAATGTAAGTCTAACAACAAAACCACGTGTTCAATTCCCTGAGTCCCTGCAAGGAAATTTATAGGGATTTAGCAGTGGTTGAACAACATGCCAACATGGCAAATAAAGAAAAGCATCAAGTAGTGTCTGACCCAAGAGTTTTAAGTCACTTCGATGTGGCTTTTTCACAGTCCTAAACATAATGACTGTTGGTGATTGCATCATCGCATGCATTCCCTGGAAGTTTGACTCCAGACTCCAGGCAGTGGAGAGCTCTTCTGCAGGTCCAAGCCACATGCCCTTACCCTGATTACTGCTCTGCTTGCATCTGTTTGAGCTTACTAAATTGAAGCTCTCATATATATCTAGTAAATGTACATGTACCAAGTTCACAGTGAGGACAGATTTCTACCATCTAGATATTCCTCATCTTTTCTTAAATTATTCTTGAGTAAATAGAGCTGTTTTCAGACTCCTTTTCACATTCAGAGTGTATAAACCAGTCTCCTGAGATCACAAAAAGGCCTTGTGGAGCCCCAATATGTTGTTGCCTTAGTTTGAATATTCATCCATTTCAGGCTGAATTCTTATAAAGTGTTAGGCCTACTCTGAATTTATACCGTTTTAATCTGCCTTTAAACATGATAACCAGAGTAGCTTTCCCAAACAACCGCAAAGTCTTCATCCTGCTTTTCAAAATCACCAGTAGAATCCATTTCAGGTTTCTTGCCGCCCCGTACAAGACTCTGAGGGAAATCTAGCCTTCTTGACAGCCACATCTTCTGCGGTAATCTCATCAGTACCTCAAGCCCCTTTTGGCACTTGTATTTACTTTGATGTTATCTCATATTGCCTTCACCTTCACTGCTTTCACTGGGAAAAACACTATTAATTTTGCCTCTAGCCCCATCTATCTGGAAAATAGCTATTTGTTTCCAAAATTTGTTCAGAAATCACTTTCTTTAAAACACTTTGTCTCTACCATCCAGGAATAGGCTGTAATGCATTCCTCAAAAAGTTCAAGCTTTACTGTATACATACGTCTGTAATTATAGCTGTGACACGTTAGGCACTTACATTACATATTGTATACAGGACAGCATCTTATATGTATTCTTGTATGTTTATATTTTTTTTAATACGTGGCACATACTAGTAGACTAGTAAATCATTATGGGATGAATGGGTGTAAGAGAATAAATGAATGACTTTGTGAATGAATGAATGAATGTGTGGGCTTGGGCCTCCTTCCAAAATGGCCTGTCATCTGAAAAAGTTGATTTTGGTTATCTGTAGCTGCAAGCAGCAGAAATCAAATATAGTTTCCTTCCCTGACAGGTGTGTGCCAGTGAAGCAGTTGTATTAAGGATGCAGACAAGTAATAGCTCTCATGTGTGCAAGGCTACCCAGTGCAAGCATCATCACTTACTGCTTTTCAGATTAATCTTATTTAGACTTTATAACAACTCTGTGAAGTGATTATAAATTGTATCCATTTCACAGATGAGAGAATTAAGCTCAGGAGGGTAACTTTCCTAAGGCTACTCCGATAATGAATCGAAAAGCTTGAATTTGAACTCCAGTCTGCTCCAGTACAGAGCTTTAGCTCATACAGAATGCACTAATTTGGCAATAATTTCATGGTGAGGGGGATCAAAAATGTATCCAGTCATTTGAATTTTCCTATCTCTGTCCCTGTCAAGCTATAGCTTCATTTCACACCCATGCTCCTTCTCTCTTCAGGAATTTTATGCCTAGACAGACCATGCAAAAGAAACCTCCATATACTTATAGCTACTGCTGAAAATCACCTCTTGGGAGAAAACCACACATTGGATAGCTTTTCTGACCACAGATATGGATTAAAATGAAAGGGAAATTGCTACTGAATATAGAGCAAGGTACAAAGAAGGAATCCTCTATTCTATCAAGTTTGTGTATGTAAGCAAACACAAATATTATTTATTTTGTATAAAAATATCTACATGAGCACCATTATTAACATTGAGCTACATATGTATATAAAATAACACACATTCACTTACTTGGCACCATAGAACACATGCACAAAAGAGACTGTAAGGAATTGTATTAATTATTTGCAATTAGCTATTGGTAGACTTAATTTTTTTTAATATTTATTTATTTATTTATTTGACAGAGAGAGATCACAAGTAGGCAGAGAGCCAGGCAGAGAGAGAGAGAGGAGGAAACAGGCTCCCTGCCAAGCAGAGAGCCCATAGACTTAATATTTTTAATGTTTATTTTTTGTAATAGGTATATGTTGTTTTTATAATTTAAATTTATGGAATTTATAGTCCTTAAAGTAGTCCCTTCATGTTAGGTTCCAATTTAGGTTCCAGCTTATTTTTTTGACAGAGAGAGACACAGTGAGAGAGGGAACACAGCAGGGGGAGTGGGAGAGGAGAAGCAGGCTTCCCCGCCAAGCAGGGAGCCCAATGTGGGTCTTGATCCCAGGACCCTGGGATCGTGACCTGAGCTGAAGGAAGACGTTTAATGACTGAGCCACCCGGGTGCCCCTAAAATCTTCTATACTTACCTAACCTCATTTTATTTTAAAAAATTACAGATTTTTTAAAAATTGGCAGTTTCTAAAATTCATTTGTATGTAAAACCTCTGCTTTCTTCTCATGTTTTTTCTACTTACTAGTTCATTTACATCTCTACGTTCAGAATCTGGAGACTTTAACATAATTTTCTGTCAAAAGGGGAACTTCCTTTTAAAAATGGTAATTGCACATTTTTTTTCTATAATTAGAGAAGATGGCTGTTATCTTTGAGGTCTGCTGGGAGCTCCTTTCAGGGAGACTTTGGAGAGAGAGCAACAACCAGCCCGAGCCGGGGGAAGTGGAAGATGAGTTAGATGACCTGTTCCGTGAAGAACGAACATCCAAATCACCCATATAAGGGATCATCGTGACATAGAGTCTGAAAGATCTCCATCCAAACTGGTCAGGCTTTTCAGCATTGGGTAGGTGAGTGAGTTATAGATCCAGGTGGGTCATGCAAGGTAATCCGAGGGGACTGGAAGATAGTTCCAGTTGCAAGGGTTAGGTCCAACCTAGTGCTGGACCAGATGGCAGGCCTCCAGGAAACTGGGCTCCGGTTCAGAGATGGGCTTACGGGAACTGGTACTGAACCAAGTAGGAGGGACTAGTGAGAGACTCCAGCTGACTAACAGGGCCTCAGAGCAGACACTTAGGAACTAAAGTGACATCGGGAGAAAGGTTAGCAAACACGTTCTGAACACCCATGGATATTTAAAGTAGAGGGTCCCAATATGTTGTGCATTCAGTTTCTGAAAAACAGTTTTTTGGAGTGCCTAGGTGGTTTAATCAATTAACTGTCTGACTCTTGGTTTCACCTTAGGTCATGATCTCATGGATCCTGGGATTAAGCTCCACACTCAGTGGAGAGTACTGGATGATTCTCTCCCTCTGCCCTCTCTCCGCGTATACACACACACACTCTCTCTCTCTCTCTCACTTTCTTTCAAATATATAAATAGAAATCTTAAAAAAAAAAAAAATACAGGTTTTTAGTGCTTATACCTGGACCGGGTAAGAAGGTCACTAATAGGATGATCATATCTCGGTTTCTTCATCTGTCAAATGGGAGCAATAAGTTTCCTGACCTCATACAAGTTTTGTGTGGAATAACTAATGTGTTAAGTGCTTAGGTTTATTATTTGGAAAACTTGATTATTTTTGATGACCACTTCCTTATAACCTGGTGTTTATATCAGTGGCTCTCGTTGAGGTAGCTGGTGAAAACTGCCCTGGGAGCTTTTCGTAGCTGCAAAGAGCTGGGCTCCACTTAGTCCTATTGAATTAGAATTTCTCAGGCTGACATCTGAAGGTCTCTAATCTCTAGAGAATTCCAGGGGTGGTGTATTCTGTAAGGAATGACTAAGCATGTGATAGTGACCCTTATTTTTTTTTTTATAAAAATTATTTATGATTAAAGTAACAAAAAAAATCACTTATGATTACTTAAAGTAAAACAATTATAGCAGATGGATACTATTCAGTTAGATAAGTTCACAGTTTTAGAACCGAAATAACTACTACACTAGTCTCTGAAGAAAAAAAAAAGATCATGTAATAATCACTGAGTTTAATTATCTTAAGTGTGTTAAAATGCACTTTTGGGCAGTTGTATAAACATAGAGAAAAGCTTGATTCTAATGATACCATTTCATGATTCTGATATACAGAAGGCCCTAATTCTTTCTGCCTTTCTCCCACAGCCCTTCCATGTGTAAATGAAGGAAGGAAGGAAGCAGTGTCTAAGAACAGACTGTGAAAGTGAATACGTATTCTAGTTTCTAAATCTCCTTGTGAAAGGATTTCTTTTTATTGTTGAAACAGAGTTCAATTTCAAATATGTCAGCACTTTAATCTTCTGAACCCCTTTGATTTTCTCATAATACTGGGTCAGTGTAAAGATACCAGGCGAGTAGCAACAGACTTGAGTAAAACAGTGGCCGTTCTTCAGTACACCTTTCAGTTACACCAGCAACCAGTGGGTGCCCTAGAGAAAATCTCCTTTAGTTAATTCACTCAAGTTCATGGACTGTTTTCTTCTTCTTTTTTCCCCCCCAGACAATATACTTTCAGACAGTATGCCTTGTGGCACAGAATATGATTTATACTTGCTAGATGGTGCAATTTATCTCTCATAACAATGCTTTATTTTCTACTGCTTTTGGTTGGAACAATTTTTCTTCCTAGTGTGGGTGGGAAGAGACTAACAGCTTTGGGTTGTTTTTATGCCATGTCTTATGTTGTAGTTTTTAAGTAGAATGCAATAGAACTTCATAATTCTAAACAATGAAGAAACAGAAACATCACCAAAAGGTACGTGTCTCATCAGGAACTGCCTGCCAAACCCAAGGAGCTGTAAAGTATTGAATGAAACATTTACAGTCAGTGAAAAAGGAGAGATCACTGTTAAAAAAAAAAATTGAGTCCAAGCATCATAATGCTACCTGCAGAAGAACGTCATTATTCATCCTCTAAAACAGGGCAATGACAAGAATCAACAAAGTAGATTATCGTGAACAAGTAATAAAATATCATCTTTTTTCCAACAGTCTTTGATAGCAAGAGGCACACTCAGTGAATTTTAGTGCACAGAAATCTGGGAGTGATGGCACTCTACAGAGGATGCCATATGTAGGAAAAGAGAAGGTTTCCTCAGATGTGTCTCCTGGAATCCATCATAGAAGTGAAGGCAATTGCGCTGGCAGAAATGCATTTTCACTAAGAGCTAGACCAGTTTGTTTCCAATGTGGACAATTGGACATTGAAAATATGTGGACACCTTCTAAAGGGAAGAATGGAAAGGCTCTCACAGATCTCTTTACCTCCCTGAGGTAGGCACATTATTTTTCTAATATAATTTTTATATATTCTATATAATGCATATGTATATATGTCAGGAATACATTCCTGATTCTGCTGGCTTTTATGCAATAAGTCAAAACTGATTTACCTATTGATTTCAAAGAAAACTTTAAAGCCCAACAATTCAAGTTAATCATGTTAATTTCATAGGGATGAATGTTAGTGTTTTCTTAAGATGGGATCATCCCTTTCAGTGTGAAATTTCCCCACATGACTATGAGGAGGCTTGGTTTGCCATTCTAATGTGTACCATATGAGGACTTAATTTTTATTTTCTAGTTTGGTGGTTAAAATTGTTAGGAATTTTATTTCACTGGCAATGTTGCTTGACCTTCACATGGTACCAATATGACCCCAAGCACCAACCCAAATGTGGGCACTGAAGTTCAGTTTAAATGTAGGTCAACAAAATGCAAACAAGCCATTTAAGAATAAATTACAGAAGAGATGTCTTGATGCCCTGAGATCAGGCTGTTAGACTCCATTTGAGAAACAAGGAGACTGAGAAGACAAGTTTATCGAAATCACCAGATCATCAGTATTGCCTGTAGGGCAACCCTGAGTAGACTGGGAGTATTAGGTAGAATGTGGGGCAAATACTTGCTTTGTATCCATATGATTTCATTCTTACTTTTTTCCAAACATTTACTGAACATTTACTATCCCAGGTACAATCATAGGCACCGGTGAGATAATGATAATTTAGATGTGCCCCTTGTCTTCAAGAAACTCAGAGTTTATCAGGAGAGACAAATTCGTATTTTGACAGATGGTTCCAGTGCAAGTGTTCAGTCCCAACACAAAACCACAGAAATATAGCAGAGTGCTGTGAGGAAACATAGAAAGGAACGTGATTTTTCTTAATCTCTTGGCTAGTGAGGACTTGGAGATCAATCAAAAAACCTTTACAGTTTAAAGATGAGTTAAGTTCTTTCTTCTTTTCCTTTTCTTTCTATCCCTGTTTTCCTGCTGTCAGTGTATAATTTTTCTCTTCTCTGCTTGCACCTTGTTTGGCCAGTGACTCCAAAGATGTTGCTAACTTTCTTAGGGAGTTCTCGGTATTCAAAGGCCAGGCTCCTGAGGTTTTAAACTATGTTTTGAGTAAAAATATTGGACCTTGATGTTTAGTAATGTGGGAGATAGGGAATTGGTTTAGCATAAATTGGTTTAGGTAAAGTACAGGGACTCCTGGCTCAAACTGCAGGATTCAGATTCCAACTTTGACTATCTGATCAACCTTGGACTCATTGCTTCTATTTTCTCATCTGTCAAATAAAAATAAAAATAAGAATACAATGTATGGGGGTGCCTGGGTGGCTCAGTGGGTTAAAGCCTCTGCCTTCGGCTCAGGTCATGATCCCGGGGTCCTGAGATCGAGCCCCACATCGGGCTGTCTGCTCCGCGAAGAGCCTTCTTCCTCCTCTCTCTCTCTCTGCCTACTTGTGATCTCTGTCTGTCAAATAAATAAATAAAATCTTCAAAAAAAAAAAAAGAATACAATGTATGGTAACTAGAAGAGTGAAATGGAATCATGGATGTGAAGTGCTCAGCACAGTGTCTGGCAGTTATCAAGTGCTTCCATAAATAGTGGATAGTGTGAGAAGTACCTCCAGCCCTTGAGGACACATGAATAAAAGGTATTCCCCTGGGGAGAAACACAGGGACAATTAAACTCCTTTGACTATCATCAGTCCTGGGGCATTTGAGTTCTAACGGAGAATTACTGTGGTCGGTGCTTTTCTTTCATATGAGGACTATACCTTTCCATTGATGTACTTTTTAACTTTTCTTCTATGAGGAAAAACAATAACAACAACAACTGTGGTACAATGGAAAGGTAGCAGGATACTAGATCCTGTAGAACTTGATCTTTTTAGAAACCCAATTTGTCTGCTACCTCATTCGGATAGTTTGAGTGAATCATTTTGCTTCTCTGAGCTTTATAAAGCTTACTCATTTGTAAAATGAAGTCTGTAGTCACCAGATGATTTAAAATGTGTCCTTGGATTCATTCGAACATTTCCAAGAAGTATACATTTTTTTGATAATTGATTTCATCTTCTTTTGGGTCCACAATTTATGGGGCCAAGAACACTGCTGACTTGGTATAATTTTTGCCAGAGATTCTGGCAAAAACAATGTGGTTTGTAGCTGAACTGATACTTTGCAAAACTTACATTTCCCTATTTTTTTTTTTTTAAGAAGCTATAGTTGGCAAAATCAAATATGTCTGTTTCTATTCTGGTGTTGCCAGTCTTAGCACGGTATAAATAGAACTTATAAGGAAATGGTTCAGCGTGGGAGTAATAATATGCTATTTTTCAGGAATTTGGATTAATGCTTAAACTCAGTATCTGCTGTTTATTACTCAGTATCTGCTGTTTATTAATACTCCTGTATTTGTATGACAATATAGGTGGTATTTCACCTCTTTGGGGATAGTTGGCACATAGACTGGCATAGGTACCTGCTCAGAGAACTGACATCCTTTTGTTTTGCTTTTGTACAAGCATCTTACATTCACACTCAAAGGAAGTCTAGATAGATAGACAATTATCTTTATATATCTCATTGTTCTGAACTTTGCTGTAAGTTAACCATTTTTATTTATTACTTAATGGTGAATTTTTTGTACTTTTTAACTCTGAAATACATTTTGAATACTACTAGAAAAGACTATTGGTTTTTGTAAAAAATTTTGTCCAAATAGAGCCTTATTATTCATGAGCATTAGGATTCCACACTATCTCATTTTCCCTAATATCTATTACTTCAGCAGGGAGGGGCAGAAGGAGGAGAGAAAGGCTCTTAAGCAAGGTCCACACTGGGCATGGAGAACTTGGGGCTTGATCTCACAACCCTAGATCATGACCTAAGCCAAAGCCAAGCATTGGGTGCTTAAAGAACAAAGCCAACCAGTCGCCCTAAGAAATTCTTTACATTATTCATACTCATTTATTTATTTTATTCACTCATCATTCATACCGGTTTGCTTCCTTTCTCTTGGGCCACTTGTCGATTCCAAACCTTCAACACTTTCCTCAAGTTGTCTACTCCACTTGCAAAGAGGATGTTCACATAGATGTGCTTTGTGTGCACGATGTCATGATAACAATAGTATAATACTGTGCATACTCATTTATTGTTTGCTTTTTCACTTAAAAATTATCACAGACATTTTTCCATGTCACCCTCTAACAGTAGTATGAACTTTTTTGTCTGTTTTGCATTCTACTGTTTAGGAAGACCGTATTTTATTTAGTCATTTCCCCGACTTTAAACAAGCAGATATTTTTCTCTTTCCTTTCTATCGTTTCCTATTTCAAATAGTGCCGAGATCAACATCCATGGATAACTTGGGCACAGTTCTAATTACGCCTTTAATGTGAAGTATTCAAATGGAGATTGTTGGCTTAAATTGTATGCAAGTGTTGAAACTTTTGATAAATAATGCCAAGTTTTCTTCCAGGAGTTTTTGCCTAACTGAATTATCAGTATCTCCTATTGTTCCACTCTGTCATTAACAGTCTTTGTGATCCTTTTATTTTTATCTCCCTTATGTAGTACTCAAAAAATATAGTATTTATTTAGTGCGCATTTCTTTGATGACTAAAGAAACTGGACAATTTTTTGTGTGCTTACTCAACATTTGACATTTTCCCTCTTGTGAATAGACTCTTTGTGTCATTTGCACGCATGACTACATGGCAAGTTCAAATGAGGACTATCTGATTAAATCCAGAAGGCTTGAAATCCTGTATTTGGTGTTGGCAAGATGACCAATCTTAGAGGGACTTCTGGAAGGTGGTTAAACACCCAACACTTAAATTAATGTCCAATTACCCTCATACATTTAGCTTGATTTCCTTTCAGATGATTTCTCCTCTTGAACCCTTAGTTGGTCAAGTATTTGGAAAGCCACTCTCTGTACCTTATATGACAATCCATGTATTTACAGCTCGTGCACTTCCTTGGGGTATTTGACTTGGTCTTTCTCCTCCCAGAACAACTGAGTCAAATTAAATGGTCACTTTCTCTCATACCTGTGTTTTCTGGAAGTGGTTGTAGATAAACATTTTTGCTTTTGATGCAAGGCTGCAAATAATATCATATTTTGTTGGTTATAATATTCCATGGTTCAATATGGAATATTGGTTCAATATTCCATGAACTCTGCCCTCTGCCTAGCTAGGAGGAATTCTATTTCAGTTGTGTTTGGTGGATCTCTCCCCTCCCAAGGTCACTATTACCCACACATATATACTCTGGATCTCACCTAGCCTCAGTGTAGCTAGAAGTTTAGGATATTCTGGGAAAAGTTTTCAATGGCCATTGGTCAACACTCACATGCTCCTTGTCCGAGCTTACATGATCTTCTTAAGAAGGGCAGCTCCACTGTCTCTATGTTATTGGGGGCAAAGGCTATTACTGTTCCCTGTCAAGGCCATAATAACTGAGGTACTCTATCAAAGCTCTGACTTGGTAGGGGTATCTGGATGAAATTGAAGTCCCTTGTACACAGAGTTCTTTCTCTTTCACAAGGGATACTGTACAAATTAATTCAAGTCTACCTGCTTCCTATTTTACTTCTTCAAGCATACATCCCCTTCTACTCAGGGATAACATGGAATAATTTCCCATATATGGACATCACAATATTGTCCTTTCTTTACTGGGGGATAAGAGTGGAGACATAAGAAAATCCTAATTCTCTTGTTTCACATTTTATCACAGTAAAAAGAAGCTCAGTAGAATATCTTTCAGTATTCTGGCTAGAAAACTGCTTAACTAGATTTGAGTTCATTAGGAGTATTTACTACTTTCTACAATACTGTGGGTGGTAGTTTTGTCAAAATTTTCTGTCAATTTCTCCCTGGTTCTAATAATATTTTGCTTGTCTTTCTTTATGTACGAACCAATTTTTTTTTTATGTCCATGACTCCTCATGTATCTTAGGCTCCCATCAGCACTCTCTTCATGGCCCTTTTTCTTGGAGAATCATCTAATATATGTTTATATTTCTATTAAGCAAGATTTAAAGAAAAAAGACAATAATAGTGCAATGCCTACACATTTCTAAGTTAGGGAAAAAAACAAATTTAAGAACAAAATACCTCTTCTACCCCCCAAGTTACCAGTTAAATATAAAGGCCAGATGCGTATATTCTCAAATATTCAAGAACTCAAACAGAGATTTTTTAGAAAACAATACTACTTGGCATTGAAATACAACCAAAAGATGAATGTGATAGTTCACCTTAAAAGGAAAATAATCAAAAGAATACTTAATCCCAGAGGACATTATAGCAATGAATTCATCTGTCAAGGAAACAGGTGAAATAGATACATTTTAAAATGTGAAAGGACTTAGGGAATTCAGTAGCAATAAATCTTTTATTTTAAAAAAAATTGAAAATAAAATCCAGTATTCCTTTATTAAAAATCAAAAGCATTTAGTTGATAATCAGTTTAGGAATTGAGGTACTGGTTCCCCTGGGATAGGTGTGGATAGTAAACGGAAGGAAGCAAATGGGTGCGGTGCTGTCTGTAGGGATAGTAATGCTCTACTTCTTAGTCTGCGTATGATTGTATGAATTTTCCTAGTTTATAAAATGTCTAAAGTATATGTGTATTTTCTGTGTATGCATTATATTTTAATACAAAATTTACTTAGAAGCCATATTAACATAGAACTAAGCCTAAACAGCTATGGGAATTATAGATATAATCTGAATGTTGTCAGTCTTGAAGAACTAAAAATAAGGTGAATAACATGAGTAATAAAAATGGGAGTTAGCGAACAAGGTAAATAGGAGGATAGAGTTGAGTGCTCAGTAACTTTCTCATTGTTTGTTCATAATGGGTTCTCAATTGATATGGTGAATGAGAATTTATTATTAAAATCACTAAGCTTCTCAACCGGTTAGTATTTTTCTGAATGTTTTTACTCACAAATGAACTTCTCAATAATATCCTTTGTGGAAAAAATATTTATATGAAGTTTAGAAATTGTATTTACTTCACTTTGATTTTCTTTACTTTTGCTAAAATCAAGTGAAATAAATTTGACATATTCTATTCAAATTACATTCTTATTAAATGGTAACTATTTAGGCACCTAACAATTGCATACCCCTTAATTTATATCTATATGTAGATTGATGTCTAGGTTGATTTATGTGTATTAAAAGACTATACTTTCTGAGTTTTAGGTGGTAGGTGGTTTGCTCTTTTTTAAAAGAAGACTGTTTCATCTTTACAAAGAATAGTACAGTCAGTCTTAAAACTAAGTAAAATGTTTAGCCACAATTGAATGACTTTGTTTCCTGGGGAGTTTTTCTACTTCTTTATTATGTGTGATGTATTGTATAGCATGTGTCTCCAATGAGTCACCTCTCCCAGTGTCCATACTTCACTTTGACTTCCTACTTTAAGGGCAGGGAACTATGACCTCTCTGCCCCTAGACACTGGACTCAACTACATGTGATGCTTTGGGCAATATAATGTTAACAGGCGTGACCCCAACAGACACATGATATGAGCTTATATATTAACATTGCCATAACTAGCAAAGCTGCCCAACCCTGAGTGAACCCTAAAACAAGTGAACAAAAAATGATTGTTTTATGCCCCCAAAATGTTTGTTTACCTCTTATGTAGCATTTGTTGTGGCAGTAATAGTAGATATGTTATTGTAATGTGTTGTGCACTTACAAATTATAGAGTACATTTAATTCATATCTGGTAGTGAGAAATCATTAAAATGATCCTTCATATATCAGATTAGTGGCTAAAGTCCAAAATCCTTGGCAAATTATACATGCCCTTTATGCCATGTCCTTCCTATTTTTCCAGTTTCATTTCCTACTTGACTCTACATATGCTCTTGTTGTATTCCAATATGGCACATCCAGGACCTCAAACATTTCTTCTACTATTTCTTCATTATCTACTGGAATCTGACTTGTTCTCTGAGATTTAGTTCAAGGGATGCCTAGGTGGCTCAGTCAGTTAAACCACTGCCTTCAGCTTAGATCATGGCCTCAGGGTCCTGGGATGGAGCCCCATGTCTGACACCTTGCTCAGTGGGGATCCTGCTTCTCCCTCTGCCTGCTGCTCCCCCTGCTTGTGTTCTGCTCTCTCTCTGACAAATAAATAAATAAATAAAATCTTTTAAAAAGGAAAATAAGACTTATCTCAAAAATAACCTCATTCATTGGTGTCTGTCCTCTCACCTCCCCTTCCTACCAGAGTCCGGCTCTTTCTCTACCTTTGAATTTCCAAGCATATTAGACGTTTCATTTGGAACACTCTTTTGTTTCTTTTTATTTTAATGTGAAGAATTTTCTCCCTAAAATGTAAGCACTTTGAATTCTTAGATTCTAAGATCATCTTCTTAACCCCTGACCCTTAAATGAAAATGGGCCTTTGAAAAATCATAGATGAATGTATACATGAGTGAATGAATGGATGAATGAATGAATCAAATAACACTAATTATATTCAGTTGTATTAACATATTCTTAATTACAGAAACAAGGGAAGACAAACCTTAAGATTAAATATATAAAAATAAGTTATAAATTACTAAAATTAAAGGCATTTGCTATTTCTTTCCTGGTTTCTCCTTCTGTTTTAAATCTTTGAAAAAAAAAAAAAAACCTGTACTCAGTATTGGATATAAGGATATTTAGAGGAAATAATCAAATAATGGAGTGCTTTGATTTCATGCTTTTCTATCCAGACTACAATCAAAGACCAAAGAGTGGTATTATGTACTTTAATTCACACTTTTGTGTGCCTGTATATTTTCTCTGTAAACTTCTAATGTCTGGATTCTACAGAGCAATGCCTGTAACACATTTCTTTAAAAATCTATGATCAGGTTTTTTTCTCTTCTTTGGGGGAGGTTGCCTAAGAATAAAGATGGTCATAACTAACAGAATTTTGCAATGCTCCTTATATTCTTAGAATTTACTGCGTAGTAACTACTAATAAATAAAGATGAGTTGCCTTAGAGAATAGTTTTTGTACTTTTAATCTTTTTTTCTCCCTGAAGAACACATTTTATTTAATTGTTAGTGAGCTTCAATATAATTGAGAAAGAAAGAAAAACAAAACATGAGAAAAAACAAAACAAAACATGGAGACTTAAATCTCTTTATTAAAAAAAAAAACATTTTCTTTATTCTCTCTCATTCATGATCAAGCATGGTCTTGGTATAAATAATTTATGTTGAGCATTATAGTTGCTTATGTGAAATTAAAATACATTGCTCATCTCTTCTAAATGTTCATTTATACAGGAAAATAGAATAGAAGCATGTAAAAGTCAAAATGGTTTTGAATTTAGAAGTAGAAATTATACAAAGGAATTATTAAGATATAATTTGATGAAACATTATCTAAGCCCTAAGTTTTAAGTTCAGTTTTAGCATGATTGCTTGGGAAGGCTTTGAGAGCTTGCTAAGTTTGGCAGTTGATAAAACAACAAATGTGTCAAAAGTGAAAGTGATTTTTCAGAAGAAAAAATAAGTAAGAAATAATTGAGAAATCCTTTCTAACTTTCTCTCCCATTATGAAAACATCGTTTGATATGAAACTTGAAATAACTTGCATTTTTTCAAATCAACTCATGGTATCAGAACCATAAATTTTATTAAATAAAATAGTGAATACATATGTAATAACTGTATGTGTGTGTTCATGTGTATATATGATATTAAATTTGACATTTCAATCAATGCACCAAGATGCAACAGAAGATGCATTTACAAAAATGAGTTGTGAGACCAAAATATGAAGTTATCACACTATATATAGTTCATTACTCTTGCACCTCTTATGTGATAATTAAAGCAGGCAAAAGAAATAAGAATGTAATAAGAATGACCAAAAACAGAAAAAGCAGATGAAGATTTTGTGAGAATGGTTTTTGGAAGAGTCAGTGGAGTAATAATGTGACTGTCGAATCTTTTTGTTAAATGGAATGAAGGGCCCTGTTTCCCTTCACATAAGGTGTTGTGAGTAAAGCTTTAATTCTTGGAGAATTCTCAGTCGATACTGTGTTTATAATTAATGAGTGATTTTTTTTTTCATTTTAAAAGACATCAGCCTACTAGCCAAGGGATATACTGGATTCTATAATTTCATTCTGTATTGAGAAAATGTGCTCCCTTGAAATTAAAAGAATATTGGTAGACAAAGCTAAAGTTGTATTTTAATTATATCCCATTTGATATGTTTGTTTAATCTTTCCATTAGAGTTGCATATATAAAACCTTTGCTCTTAATTTCAACAGACTTACTCTAAGATTTTGTCTTCATTAAACTGCATATATTCAGTATTACCATGAATAAATAGGACAAAATTGAATCTTGCATATTCTTTTTACATAGGCTTTTCTCGTAATGCTGAGTTTTGATAGATTTACTGATTTTTACTTTATTTAAGTAACATTGAAAATAATTATTTTATTACATCTAATTCACTTTAGATAATTTTAGGAAATGCATGAGTTGTAAATGAGTTTTAAAAACAACAACAACAACAACTAGAAATGAATGATTCCTGGGAGATTATGATTAAATCAGACCTTAGTTTAATACTTTTTTTTTCTTCAGCTAAAATATACTTTTTTTTTCCTTCAGCTAAAATATTTAACTTTTAAGAGGTCTGTCAGTCAGGATTCAGAAGATGAACACACACAGAAATCTGGGCATCAAGCATTATTAACTATAATTGGGGACTGGCTGGCAGTGAATAAACAGATGTGTAAATAATATAGTGATCACAAATACAGGAATAGGGCCACTAACTTTAGGGCTTAAATAGTGCCATGAACAGGACATGATCTGGGGGAAGCCCTACAGACATACTAAGATCTAAACTTCATTGGAGAGATTGTAGCCATAACTGGACCACAGAGTTTCTTGAAGCTATAGAGCTGCTCATGGGGGTGCCAGTGGAAGCCATCCACAAGGTGAGGTCATGCCAGTGGGACTCTGCCATGTGCCAACTGAGAGGACTCCCTAGTAAACTCTACCTGAATGCCTGGAGCAGCTCTTGGAAAGGCTATGGGTGTGGTTAGAGCCAGACTGCAGAAATTAGATGTCCTTCAGGAAACTGCCTCAAGGAACATGCCAGAACCCAGAAGAGAAACCCGTTCCTTTTCCATCTTCCTTCAGTACACTCTACTACCAAGCTCAAGTTGTGCCAACTACCAAGAGAAATGTTCACAGGGTCCAGATCAATTATCGTAGAGAAGAGAGAGAATTCTATCATAGAGAAGAATTCATGAATTGTGGATTTGCAACTGTTGCTGTCATTCAGCAATTTGTACAATTAAATATTGTGCTTGATTTTTGGCAATATCAGCCTTGTTGCTACAATAAATAAAATACTCTTTCTTCATTCTCCTGGTAGCTCTCTGGTCCTGAGGCTATGACTTAGGCAGACAGCTTGTCATTTTTTTTCTCAGTAAGTGTTTAAGTGCACTCAGAAAAATCTGTCCTATGCCATAGTCCTTGTATTCATCATTACTGTCATAATAATCAAGTGCAGCAGCCACGTGAGCTCTCAAGATGCTTGCTTTAGTTGGCTCTTGACCACAATCCATCATAGGTGATAGTTTGATTAATTATGATCTTATCGCATGCCATAGATTCCTAGAATCCCATTTGCCATTAGCAAAAATCTCCACACTGTACTCGAGCCTAAGGTTATCATAAAACTACTTCCTGAATCCCATCTTTGCTGTTCTATTGCTTGGGAACCCTCCCAGGGCAGAAACCCCACAGTACCTTGAGCAGGAAAAGTTTAATATGAGGAATTATTGGTTACAACAGGGATTGAGGTAATGGAAGTCATGTTAGTTGTGATTGCCCCTCTGACTGAGATAGTATTACCAAGGAATCATTAGGAACTGAAAGATCCCCTTTCCCAGGGCTGAGATCCCCTTTCCCAGTCCAAATTCTAGTTCTCTTGCTATTTCCATCACGTCTGCAGTTATTTCCTGCTCAGAAATCTTGAACCTTCAATTTGTAAAAAGTGCAACAAATGCAATAAAGCAAAATACAATAAAATGAGGTATGCCTATATATTTGCAGATAATTTTACCTTGTAAGTCTGAATAAAAGTTGTAATATATTGTGGAGAGTACAGGAGAGGGAGCCATTTTTCTGATGATACATGGGTGAAGAAATCTGTACTGGAGCCATGTAGGACCCATAAAGCAACAATAATATCAATAACAGTCATAGAAACTGAAGAGAGACTGTTAGAGGAAAACTGAGTCTATTCAATGCACTGCTGAATCACCCAACATAACATTTTAACAGATGTTGATAAAAAGAAAAGAAAGCAATGAATAAACTTGGAATAAACTGATAGATTTTTCTCTGAAGTTACCTGAAAGAGGTTTCTAATAATTAATTTAGTCTCATTCCAGTGCTTCATGTTGTTATAGCTGTTTTATTCTTTTACGTGACTCAGAAATAATAATAGATAGGGGTGCATGGGTGTCTCAGTAGGTTAAGCCTCTGCCTTCGGCTCACGCCATGATGCCAGGGTCCTGGGATCGAGTCCCGCATCAGGCTCCCTGCTCGGTGGAAGCCTGTTTCTCCCTCTCCCTCTGCCTGCCGCTACCTCTGTTTGTGCTCTCTTTCTGTGTCAAATAAATAAAATCTTAAAAAAAAAAGAATAACAGATACATCAATTATTTTACTCTTTTAAGAAAATATTCTCTTCTGAAGCTCTTTGGTACTATGAAGAAAAGGAGTGGGTCATATGTCTTCTCTTCGAACATTGGAAATACAGTGATCTAGCTGATTAACTCACACAACACTTAAATGTATAAAGAAAATAAACATCATTATTGGTTCTTTTAGCTATTCTAATCCTCATGATCCCTACTCATTAGTTAAGGGAAAAAAATAATACAATGTGAATTTTACCATTTATAATCTTTAATTTGATAATTTTAGAAAGTTCTTTAAAATAAACTCAGTCCTTTTAAATATAATGCCATTCTCTCTGATCTCCTCTCTTCTCTTGGTGGTATCGGGGTCCGGGCAAGGTGACTGAGCTGCAGTAGGGAAGCATGAATCTCATTTCTCACTGGTCACTGTTTTTTGATCTTGCTGCAATGTTGTCTGTTTTTCTTTTTCTATTGCTAATATTTCAACTTGGTTTTTGTTGTAGTTGTTGTTTTGTTTGTTTCTTTGTGGGTTTTTTGTTTGTTTCTTTTAGTTTTTTTTTTCTTGTTTCTTTGTGGGTTTTTTTGGTTGGTTGGTTTTTGTTTTTTTTTTCTTGTGTTTGTTTTTGGTTTTTATCTTGAGCATTAGTATTCATTAGTGATGCCCATGGCCCCAGAGAAACCCTCTGCCTAAGACTCTACCACATCCTGGTCACTGCTCTGCCTCTGTCCTTGCCCTCTACTAGAGCTCTCATCATTGATCCATACTCAGACCTAACAGCATTTTTAAGTCTCTCACCCAACAGTCCCAGAGCAGAAGGAACTGGCTTCAGATTCATCCATGTACACCTTTGCTCTCATACCACATTGGGGGAGTGCAGTGCTGAAGCTGGACCTGCGAGCCCAAAGCGGAAACAAAGGAAGGGAGTCACCAAATGTGGTGTTGCCAGCTCATTCACATTTAGTGAAATGCTCCCAATCATGTCACCTATGAAGAGCAAGGAGGTGCTTCGGAGCCCCTCGTGTGTTATTCTATATTTATCTTCTCACAGATCTAGGGCCGGGAGAGGAAGACTATGGGTTTTGTTTTTTTACAGCGTATATATTTTGTGCCAACGCTTACATTCCTTGTGGCCTAGCGTCATGAGAAGAAGGGTTATTTCTAATTTCATGGGAGGAAATCTATGATCTCTGCCCTCCCTTCTGTGCATGGTTCTGATATATTAAGTTAAATTGGTAAAAATCCTCTTGTTCTAGACAAAGCTCTGTTTTAATTCTACCTACAGGATCTTATCTTTGGGTACCAGAAGCTGACTATTAACGTTCTTTCTCTTTGCATTCCTGATGTAACAACTGTAACCAAATAGGCATTATTGGCAGACTAGCAAGATATTGATAAAAGGAAATAGAGAAAAGAGTCATTAATATAGTTCAAAAATATCCCTCTCACAGTCTTTTGGATAATCTCCCATATATGCTGCCATTGGTTTTTGTTGTTTTTAAAATTTCAGACTGTTCTGTTTCCTTTTTCTGATTATGAATAAATCACTAATTTTAAACTTGCTTATCTATTCTACCAAATAGGATTACAACTGTCCTCAAGTGACAAGACTCAAAATTAAAAAAAAAAATCATTTTAAAAGTTTATTTCTGTCTTATGTAAAAATAGGCAGTCTTGGGATAGTGCAATGGCTCAGAAATCATCAGGGATTTAGGCTCTTTCTTTTTGAAGCTCATCTCAATAACGAATTTCTGCCTCAAGGTCCAAGAAAAACTCCTCTGCTTCAACCACCATTATACATTTCAGCAGAGAGGACAGAAGCGGAGAAAACCACATCTTCCTTTTATTCCTGGAATTTGTATACCTCATTTTCACTTACTTCCCTTGGCCTGAACTTAGTCACATAACATAGCTAAGGAAGATTGGTTAATCTTTTATTTTTTTTCCCTTATGAGCATCCATGTTTTTAGCCAAAAAATAAAGCTCAGAGGATATAGTTATGGCAGACAATTAGTAGTCTTTGTGGACATCGTAAGTGAGAAAATAGTATATTGTTTAATTTTACTCTTTTACTTGAAAGACAAGATGTGACTTTTAGGAATAATTTGCCATGTTCACATAATCAGTGTTCAAAAAATCTCACAATTACCACTTTGCTGATTAACCTCTTCCAACCAGAAAATTTCTAACACTGTATATAGTCCCAACCGTTCATTTTGGTTGTTAGAATAAAAATATGAAAGGAAACCAAAAAGCAATCATAAAACAACTACCTTTGACACTATTTAGGGGGAAAAGCAGACAGTAATTTTAGGAGAATTTAGTACCTTGTGTTAGCTATAGTAATACTAGATCATATAATGAGCAAATAGAACAATTTCAGGGGTTTTACAGAGCAATAGTTTATTTTTTGCTAAAGTAGGGAAGAATACTTTTTTTTTAAATAAAGTGTCAGATAGTAATTATGTTAGGGTTTTTTGTTCAATAGAGTCTCTGTCACAACTACTCAGCTCTGCTGTTTTAACTCGAAGGCAGGCATAGCTAATACATGCATGAAGGAATATATTTATGTCCCAATAAATTTTTGGTTGTGGAAGCAGTTAGGTGTCAGTATTTGGCCCTGGCTTCCTGTGGGTATTTCTGGCCAAGACATGACAGAAATACTCAATCTTCTAGAACACCAATCTCCTAGAAGAGCCAAGGCTCACTGTGTGTTCAGGAGAAAGAGAAAACTACCTTAGTGAATGGCTAGCTCATCCCTGCCTCAGCCGTTTCTGTAACAATTCCTTAACTTTCACGTTATTTCCAAATTTTAAAAACATGTTTGTGCATATAAATGTATGAATTAGAAAATTTGGATATTAATAACAATATTTAGTAGGAGATGGGGGTTAAGTATCTTGCTCAAAGAAACAGCTGTAAAATGTGTAGACAAGGGTTTAAACTCATGTTCCCAAACATGAGTTGTATAGCATACTGCTCCCAGTATTTTAAATTAGGGCCCACAGGTGGATGGAATATAGGAGGAGGTTAGGAAGAATTTTGTGGAAATACATTAATAAGCTAAGTTAATACCAGGCATTTAACAAAAATCCTTGAGCGTCTACTACATTTTATTCAGTAATATATTAGAAAGAGATAAAAGATATGTTTGTTGAGTATTGGGAACTTCTAATTTAGTTGGAGAAACGTTGTATGTGTAATGTTTTATATTCACACATATATAGATTACCTTCACATAGAATATATGTAAAATATACTTATTGATATAGTTGTATATATAACTTACAGCTACTGTTGGTATTTTCAACTGTGATAAATATCCTGAGTGGCAAATAACTGTTATAGCTTTGAATTATATAAGGTATTTGAGTTTTCTTTAAAGTCTGTGAGTTTCTGTCAAGATAGAGGGTGAAAGTAGATTCTTTGTTATTTATTTATTGTCTCGGACACTGGCTTCCAGAAAGACAAAAGTAGAATGAGTGTTCTCAACATGTAAGTTTAAAGCAAATGTGTCAACTGCATAGATAACTATGTCAATTGTCTATGTATTAAAGTCTCCCAAGTTCATTGACATGAAATCATCACAGCTTTGGAGTTTTTAGGGCCTACTGTGTCAGTAACACTCGGATTTGTGTGATAAAACAGAATGAGTTTTCAGGATGCATTAATGTAAAGAGGTAGACAAGAAACATTATATAACTTCCTAAGTAATTGCATGATAAAGTGTAATGGCAAAAACATGTTATGAAATGATCCCTGAACATTTTGTGTCTTCATTAACATAGCTATGGGTAGGCTGTCTGCCAGGTTAGCCTCTCATCTTAGATATTCTTCCTTGAGCAGATATTTAAAACAATTGCTCTGATACTTTTAGATGTAATATGTATACATACATTTTTAGGGATCTATTTTTAAACATATACAAAAAATCAGAATTAGCCTTATGCATTTCACACACGTGTCTTTATAAAACCCATCATTCCTGTGTCTTTATTTTCTCAACAGAAGCACTCTTTCCTATAATTTTGAAACTCAGAGGCAGAAAACATTTCAAAGGAGATAATGATACAAATAAAGACATACAGTTATCTAATTTTGGATATCCTATGCTATCAATGAAACTGGAATTACCTTCCTTAGGGCAACATCTCCTTATTATAATAGGATGGAAGTACTTCCAAGTAATGAAAATCCTCTTACCTGCCTTGAAGAACTGTGAGGCAACACTTGTTATATTGTGCTTGAGTCTACTAATTGGTAATTACCACTAATTCACTTCAGAAACCTCCCCCCATTCTAGTTTCCAAGCTCTTGAACTCTCACATTCAAAAATAAAGGAAAGACTTTCAAAATAATGTTTCTTCATTTAAATATCATTGTTAGTCCAATTTGTACTTGGTAGTTTCATATTGAAATGTATTAATCATATAATTCATTTATTAGATTGCGACATGATTTTTTTCAGTAACACTGAGAAAACTCTGAAGGCTTATTTAAAAAATAAAACCCATAGGCTGTTCAAGTTTTTGGTCTGTTGTCAATATTTTTCTTTTTTTCAGCTCATTTCCTTTTAATAGTAAATATTGCAGCTGTGTGTGTAGTATGCCACCCAAGTTCAAGATTGGCTACATTAAGTAACAAATAACTCCCAAGAACTACGTGCATTCTGTTTATTCCTCGTTATCCAGGTGTTTGATCACATGTCTTGACTAAATTTGATTCCATCCTATCTCCCACATCTTCTACTTAAGTTCTGGTTATTCTAAAGATTAGAATTTTAGCTATTAAAATTAAGGTAAGCATCAATACTTTTACAGGATATAGTTGAAATAAAGGAATATAGTGTAGTTACACAGATATTTGGACAAAGTACACATTTTTAGGAATAAGATTACTTTCAATTTTTAAGATATGTGACTATATTCAGCTCTATGGTATTCATCTTGCCTATCTGTCCATATTATTTTTAAATAAAACTATCTATATTCTCTATAGAAATGTTATTTCCTAAATCCTTCTTTAAATTTATGACATTTACTTCTACAACCTGCCACTATTTATGATACAGATTCCTGACAGCCATGGCTGAGAAGTAGCTTGAAAAGACACTGATTACCGTCTCCTGTCACTGGTAGAGATTTCTGTTTTGAAGATAATGTCAACAAGGTGACCAGGCCTTATTGCTTTTGTTGCTGAATTCTTGCCTTGTTAAACACTGCGACTTCTCTGATTTTCCTTATAAAATACTGACAAATTCTCTCATCTGTGAACTTGGAGACAAAATATCTCAATACCATATTCTTACCCATCCATCTTTTAACATCTTGTAACAGGAATAAAAATCAATCAATGAATAAAAAGGGCACTTATGCATTTGATGATAGCACTACAGTTGGATCATTTTCTCTGTTTTTGAGTGGACTGACATCATATATTAGACTGAATTGCTCCACTTAATCTTTTATGGAAGACATTGAAAGTTATAGGCTAAATTTTGACCTTCATTGAAGATATCAAAAATTGTTTTCCTTGTTACCTTTCCATTGTAATTAGGTCTTCATTAATACTGTGGTCAGGCCAGTGTTATTAGAAACTTCATGGCTTTAGCCAAATGGCTAAATGATGATCATTCATGGTACATTTTCTGTGAAAAAGGATGTCCCACTGGGACAATAAATAGGAACCTATCACGAAGGCATTTAATTGAGATACCCATCCTCTTTCTTTTGTTGTTAGAAATAGCTCTTAAAGGCAGGAATTATGTTATAATATATATTGTATGTTGTATATATGTGGCTAGGTCTGTATTTTGAAACATCTGTTGAAAAGAATTACTATATGATGAGATTATTCAGTACTAACCAAAACAAAAGCAAATGTGTGCCAGAAAACACAAAATGTTCATATGATTCTTTGCATTGAGGAAAGTGTTAAATAGGAAATCTGCTTTGTGTTTAAGTGCGGGATCATACTCTCAATAGGCCTTGCTAAGGTAAAAGACATCCAACTTCTGTAATAGTCCACTGGCAACAAACCTTGCCTATTTCAGACATGGCTGAACTGGACAAAATCATATTCTGCATAGATGGTGTAGTCACTTGATTACTAATATTATACAGTTTCAATTTTTTTTCCTCTATTGAATCTAGGAATGTTTTTAAAATTATTCAGCTTCTAATACCAAAGATGCTTTTTTGAGGGTAGTGGAAATAGGCAAGAAAAAAGCAGAACAGAAGCAAAATTCTTGATGGGGATGGAATCTAATACAAGGGAATTTATAATTTATCAGTGCAGCATACAATGATGAAGCGAAGAAGGAGAAAAAAAACCACTCATACAATCTTGACAAAAAGCAGATACAAATACTGAACTATAGTACGGGAAGAGGGTGATGTCTGTTGAAATTTGCAAGAGAAAATGGGCAATAGATGTTTGAGTCTAAAGCTCTGATAAATATATAAGATAGATCTGAGTGTTTTACTTAAATGATACCCCAGGGAATGAATCAAAACTCATTTGGGAAGAGCATGCAAGAAAGAAAAGATAATGCACGATTAAGTCCCAAGAACCTCCAAGCTTTTCAGTGACAGAGAAGGACACGCTCATGAAAGAGTGGCCATTTTGGAGAAAGAAATCCAAGGGCAGGGAGGGTTATGAAATCCAAGAAAGATTTGTTAGGGAAAGCGAGAGGGGGATAAGAGCAGAGGAGGAGCATTTGGATTTGGCAACATGGAGTTCACGGGCAGCTTTTATAAGGGCATTTTCAATGGAGTGTTTAGAATTTACATTGTAGTGTATTTTTTTTAAAGATTTTACTTATTTATTTGATGCAGACAGAGAGAGAGAGAGCACAAGTAGGCAGAGAGGCAGGTAGAGAGAGGGGGAAGCAGGCTCCCTGCCGAGCAGAGAGCCAGATGCGGGGCTCCATCCCAGGACCCTGAGATCATGACCTGAGCTGAAGGCAGAGGCTTAACCCGCTGAGCCAACCAGGTGCCCCTACATTGTAGTGTATTGAGTGGGGAATGAGGAAGAGAGGTGATGGCATATGGTTTCAAATGCATGGTATCTGGAGGGGAATCCTGAGAGAATCTCAAAGGGAAATTTTTTAAGTTAAGTGGTCAGGGTGGGCATATATGTTGATGGGAGTAATTCAGTGGTAGAAATGAAATTGATAGTATAGAAGCAGAAAAGGCTACTAGCATCAATGGTTTCACCTCTGGTGTCCTGTTAGAATCACTGGGGAAGGGGCGCCTGGGTGGCTCAGGTGGGTTAAGCCCCTGCCTTTGGCTCAGGTCATGATCTCAGGGTCCTAAGATCAAGTCCCGTATCGGGCTCTCTGCTCAGCAGGGAGCCTGCTTCCTTCTCTCTCTCTCTCTTTCTTTTATTGTCTCTCTCTGCCTGCCTCTCTACCTCCTTGTGATCTCTCTGTCAAATAAATAAATAAAATCTTTAAAAAAAAAAAAAAAAAGAATCACTGGGGAAGATTTATCAGCAATTAGGCCAATCCCAAAACAGCTAATCGGAATCTCTGGGAGTGGAGCCTGAGAATTCATATTTTTAAAACATTTCTCATATGATTCAGATACATAGCTAGTGTTGAGGGCCACTGCACTAACTCAATGGTTTCTCAGACTTTAGAGGATATTGGTTTCACCCTCCAGATTTTCCAATTCAGGTTCTAAGTGATGCTGATGTTGCTGCTCTGAGGGCCACATTTTGAGAACCACTGAATTAACAGAGGGGTCGTACCCCCAAGTGTGAAAGAAAAGGGGCCCATAGTATCAGTGGACTGGTACCCTGGATGCACTCTGGACATACAGAAGCTTATTTCCCTTATTATCATAGAAGGGAAAGTGACCATGGGAAATGCAAGATTGATCTGTGATAGGAAGACAAGGGCATATCCATCTCAAGAAAGTATATGTCAGGTAATTAGATAAGATCTAGGTGGGGAATGGGAGCAAAAAAGTTTGAAGAAAGGGAAGTTATTTTCTTTTATTGTGGATATTAAGCAAACTGTGGAAATATAGTAGGAATGCGAGACATTCCTCATTTTAAGTCTGAATCAGAAATTTTAAAAGAAGGAGGGCCGCCGGGTAGCTCAGTGGGTTAAGCCTCTGCCTTTGGCTCAAGTCATTGATCTCAGGGTCCTGGGATGGAGCCCTGCATCAGGTTCTCTGATCAGCGGGGAGCTTGCTTCCCCCTCTCTCTGCCTGCCTCTCCCCCTACTTGTGATCTCTCTCTCTGTCAAATAAATAAATAAAATCTTTAAAAAAAAATTTTAAAAGAAGAAACAGCCTACTTATATAATTTTCTCATATGGCAACCAGAAGTGATCAATATATAAGGTTCTTGTTCAATTGCCATTTATTTGTAATCTTCTAGGATTTGACAGTGGGCTAGAACCATTTTGCTTAGATCCATCCATAACAACAACAACAAAAACAAAAAAAACAAAAAAAAAACCAAAAAACAAAAAACAGAGTTGGCTTCTCTGCCAAGAGCTAGATGATAGCAATGAATGGAATTATAGCTATTGAAACACTTCAAAGGCTGTTTATGGTAACTACGTATCTAATTATTCTTGCATTGACATAATCAATGCCTTCACTCCAGCTGATCATTGTGGGATCAGCTAGTCTTTGCCTTTTCTTTTCAGAGCAAACGAGCTGGCACAGGCAAGCAAATCAAGCAGCTGTTGACACTTGTTTCTGTAAAACCCTTTGGGAACTTCACTCTAGATGTCTTCATCTTCCAGGTACACAGCAGCAGAAAAAATTAGTCTCGTGTCTACCAAGAATTACTTAGGGTACCAGAATACTTAGGAATAAAAATTGAACATCCCTGGAAATGTGCAAGGAACATTGAATCAATCAATTTAATACAAACAGAAAAAAATGAAAGTAGCAGATTTTTAATAATGTTGTTCCTTTCAATACACGAGGATAAACAGCCCTTTTAAAGGATGCAAAACCATTCATGAATTGTATAAAACAATCTTGTTGGTAAAAGGTTGCTTTTTAAAAGAGAAATGTTTCTCTTGCCACAAATGTGCACATTGCCTTGAAGAAGTGTCTAGTTTTTGCATTTTTTTTATGATACTAAAAATAGTGGGTTTTTACCTATTCAGAGAGCTTCCAAATGTATTCTATTTGGCAAGAGTTCTTAATCCTTTCTGTCCTGCCTACCCAATTTTTTAATTCCCACGACAAACTTGTAAGACAGGGAAGCCAATATTACGTTCCTTTTACAGGTGAAGAAGAAGGAAGAGCCTGAATTATTTGCGTAGTCTTATAACTGATGCCAGAAATGGGACTAAGACCCAGGTTTTAAGATATCTTGCCAATGTTTTTCCTAGGAAATGTTGTTGTGTATGGCTTTATATACTTTTTAAAAATAAAACAATCATTGAATTTTAGGAAAGGTAATTTAACTAGAAATTTAGAAATTTAAGGTAATTTAGCCAGAAATCTAGAAATTCGAACTACTTTGATCCTAAGGAATAAAGCATTAACAGTGGAGCCGTCGTGCTTGGTGCTGTTCTCACCCCGTCCTCCGTCAGCAGAAATCATGCTCTTCCCCTTCTCTCACTGCCGGTCTCTTCTTGTCATAAAACTAATTTTAACATAAAGTAATTTAGAAAATGAAAAACAGGGACCGGAAAGGGAAATATTATTAGACTTATCTCCCAATTATGATTTTAATTAACAATTTGGGACTTAAAAGACCACTGAAGGTTTGGCTTTTGACCAGAGCCTCGCTCTGTTTCCAGCAGGTGTATTCCAAGGATGTTTTGAGCCCGACAAGAGTATTTGTCTCTGGCTTGAGGGAAGCTGCTTTTTTAGGACTACGGAGCTTTCTAGTTCAAGGGTGACTGGAGGTGCTTGGAGCTAGAATCTGAACTATTGAAAAGAAAGGAAGTGTCTGTCCAGGGGCGCCTGGTTAGCTCAGTGGGTTAAAGCCTCTGCCTTTGACTCAGGTCATGGTCCCAGGGTCCTGGGTGGAGCCCCACACCGGGCTCTCTGCTTGGCAGGGAGCCTGCTTCCTCCTCTCTCTCTGCCTGCCTCTCTGCCTACCTATGATCTCTGTCTGTCAAATAAATAAACAAAATCTTAAAAAAAAAAAAGACACTTATTAAAAAAGAAAGAAAGAAAGTGTCTGGAAACCATCTTAGAGGCAGGCTAGTCATGGCTTCTTTCTGAGATCAGGGGCTTTTAACTTGGCTCATGTCTCCCAGGGAACCTCACTTGAGGATCAAACAGCTCAGCCTCGGGGATGAGTATGTATTCCATGGCACTAGGAATCAAATGCAGACCTTTTCTTTCATTCCTCATTTTCTTAGTTCCTCACCTCCATTCTGCTTTTTCTCATCTCTAGTATTTCCTCTTTATTTTCTCCTTGTGTGAGTGTTGCTGTGACCCTTCCTCCTCCTTCTCTTCCCTCATCATCCACTCTTTCCTTGTTCTCCAACCTTCCCCTGCTCCCTCCCTTCCATCGGATCTAACTTCCATTCCTTTACCTTTTTTGTTTAATTTTGCTTACTTTCTATAACAATATATCATAGATTGGAAAATCCTTAGCTTCACGATTTTTAACTCTGTAACTAAATCCATAGGAGAAAATTTAATGAGTGTAATACTCCTTTAGGAACCAGCACTTCAGCAAATAGCTGGTGCTCTTGAGTTCTAGTGATCTTCAATGGTATTCCTGAAAGAATGCTTGATTCTGCTAGAAGAAACAGAAATAACCCTCCAGGGAGTATGTAATGCCCGAGTATAGCCACAGTAGTCTGTTGCACATGGCTTTTGTCCATGTCAGTTATGGAATTTCCATGTCCAATTAAGATGTTCTACCTTTTCTCGGACCTTCTTAACATAGATAGGGGAGCTTCAGTTACTATCTATAATACCAATTTGGAATAAAAGTCTCATTTATAATCCCATGAGTATAAGATTATAAGTATAAGATTATTATAAGATTAATCCCATGATTATAAGATTATAAATCTCATGATTATCAGTTTCCTCAATGCTCAAATCCATCATTGTCCCTAAGATGAGGAAATGTAAATAATAATATTACAATTTACTTACTATGGGTGTTACAGGGATAGATTATTATCCTTCTCAAGAAAATAATTTTACACCATATTTTTTCTGAATTTGATAGCTTCCTACATGTACCTTGATAAACAGTTTCGGTTACTAAAGACACTGCAGTGTCATTGTATTAACAGTCTTTGACTTACTTCCAAGTGGTCTGTGATGAGGCCATTATTGGATATTTATAAATGGCAGAGTGAAAATAGCATGAGCATGTGTGTTAGGCATTTAACTGTACATCCAGAAAGAGAAAATTTTAGAGCTTTTATGGACCTTCTTCGTGTCTTTGAATAAAAGATATATTCTGTACCTCACCTTCCTCATCTGCCAACCCAAGAGAATGTGAGTTAACTCATAAATAATCAGGGATATTGTCTAAGTACATTGAAATATTTAGCTAATGTTTATTCTCTGGAAAAATGAGAGAAATATATGAGGATGAGTAAAATCAACTTCAAAGGTGGCTCCAAAAGAGGAGGGAAGACCAGTGATGGCGGATTTGTAATGGGTTTAAAAGGTACTGTTAGGAAGCAATGCCAGCAATTTCTCTTCAGTTACCCAGTGACCTCTATCGTGAAGGTGAATAAAATCTTTTTCAGGTTTGTGCCTAAACTACTGTTGTATACTTTGAGAGGAATATGAGGCTGCCCATTGTTCAATAGGTTGCTATCTGTCATGAATATGATGGAGATTCTCACTTTGAGTATAAGTGTGGTTAAGATGACCAAGAGATACTGAAAAATATGATCAAAACTTTGTAATATTATGGATCCATCAGATACTATAAATTTAGGTTTTGTAGTTAGTGAGAGGGAAGGTAATTTGCAGCGTAAACATGTGTTCTTTAACCTTAAGTAAAACCAGCACAGGACCATTCCATTCAGTAGCCACAAGGGAGCTACTTCATGAATATCATGTTACCTTTCTGTTTCAAAGAGTTCAGTCCACAGACATTTTAGGTTCAATATATTCATGGATTTGGTAAAAGAACAAGTGGAAAGTTTTAAATTTTGTCAGACTTTGGAAAATGTTGGACTTTTTTTTCTTAATATAAGTTAACATGCTTATAATTAAAAAAATGTTTCAATATAGTAAGTGTTTTCTGAAGACACATGAGAAGAGAGCTTAATAAAAGTGGTTGGATTGAATCTTGTTGAAATTATAAGTTGTTGCAAATTATATCACTGAAGCTGATCCTGTTCATTGATTTTTTTTGTTTTGTACTTTCCGTAATTTCATAAATGACTGGTAAACCCGGAAATGCAGAAGGCTTGTTTTGGCTCTACTGTTTATCTAGATTCTTCTGCCCCTTAACAAAATTTCAACATTGTAAATACTCTGATTTTATTTGGAGGTTTTGTTTATTTCTCCAACATCTTTATTCAGTATTTTCCCGTGCCCTTTACCCTTGAGTGACGGTAGGACTTTTTGTAACTAGAATAGCTGTGTGTCTGTTTGAAAATAGGTTCAAAAAAGACAAAAAAAAAAAAAAAAGACAAAACTTTATGTTTTCTCATCATAATATGTCCTAGGATGGGAAAAGTCTTGGAGAAACCATTTCATTTTTCTAGGTGTAAATATGAAATAATGAGCAAAGTACACAATTCTTTCTTACAAGTCATAACAGAAACAGCAATGTGTGTGCCATCCAATGACCTATTAAATATAATGTCTTAACATTTAGGAATAATGTAACTGGAAAGCAGTTACTTCACAGACATCTATTTCTTCGCAGTACAGTTGACCCTTGAGCAATGTGGAGGTTAGAGGCACCGACCGTCACCCTGCATAGTTGAAAATCCGCATATAACTCTTGACTCCTCAGAAACTTTACTGTTGATCAGACGCCTTACAGATAAAACAGTTGAATAACAAACATTTTGCATGTTTATGTATTATATACTGTATTCTTACAATAAAATAAGCTAGAAATAGCAAATGTTAATAAGAAAATCATAGGGAAAATATATTTATAGTACTCTTTGTATTTATTAAAAAAATCTACATTTAAGCCAACCTAAACTGTTCAAACTGTGTCATTTGAGGGTTCACTATATAGATTACTTATCTTTATTTATTTACAAAAATAATAATTTACAAAAATAATAATTTCAGGTAGTTCCACTTATAAACTAGTGGACCGGTTTCTTTATCCAGGATCTAAATTGTGCTTTAAATGGATGAAACCTGTGATTTTTTCAAAGTTGTGGGATTAGATAATAATTATTAAAAAAAATAAGCTTGCTTATATCTAAAGTTCAAAGTGAGACATTTGTGGAAAATTATTAAATGACAAAGGAAGTTAATGGATTTCCAATTCTAGAAAAGCACCGTTACCAATATGAGGATGTTTTACAGAGCTCAGCCAGTTTGTGAGTGGAAACAAAACAATAAGAGTGGTAGAGCAGCAAAAGTCTTGTTTGGCCTACCTTGTTCTTTTCTCTAAGTGTAGCAGAGAGCTTCAACACCCTAAAGCCCATCCTACACCAGAGAGCAGCAACAGAGTAGCAGGTGACAAGGGAGGATTAAGGAAGGTGCTGGTCTTCATTTGGGGTTCCGTGGGCTGCTGGCTTGGTTCTGGCTATTTCACAAACAATGGAGGGAAAGACAGCCATGGAAAGGAGGCCCAGTTTATTTCCCACTGAGATATATCTATTATCTCCACACCTAGAGAAGGAGTCCAAAATCCTGGAGTTTCTTCTTTTGTCCTCCTCGGGGAAAATTATAGGAAGAGAGAAACATTGTGCGGTTATTTTATTTCTCTTTAAAGAACAAAACACTGTACCATATACCATCCCAAGGCACTGAGAAACCACTGCAATTCTTTCATTTCAAACTCTTCTTATAGTTTCAGTTCTCTAAAGAGTCAAATCCAAAATCTCCAGCAAGCCATTTTTATTGTTTATTTTACCTTTACATCACTTAGGGTACAATACCTTCCAGCCCCTTTGGGATGTTGCCGTATCCTGAATATATCTTTTCTCACTTTTCCCAAGTCCCAAACTCAAACTGTTAATCTCTTACTCAAAAAGCATTCATTGTTTCCCCCTCAAACATTACTTTCTTGCTGTTAGAACCTTGATTTGTTGGCTAATGGAGAGGGATCCTTTCCTGTGAGAAGACCCATCTGCTAGTTCCAAGAAATTATCCATAATCGCCTAAGCTAGTCCTTGCGATCTTATTTTTCTTGGGATCTTACTTGACTCAGTACTGACCAGTGAGACATAAGGAGAGGTCAGATGGTAGAGAGAGGATTTGTTAAAATATTGCATTTGCTGACACAAGGGCCATTTGTAGCTAATCCTGTCCTTTATACCTTCTTACTGGTTGAACACAGGTGTAATTTCTGGAGACACGGCAGTCATCTTGGGGCAATGAAACAGTGAGCATAAAAATGAAAGATAAGAGCTGAGTGAGGGTAATGGAGTGTAAAGATATAGCCTGGGTAGGTAATGACATCTTGAAGCATCTTATCCAATTCCAAAATACCTTCTTCCATATTTATTGTGAACTTTAAATGCCCAGTGATCTAAGCTACTATTATTAGATTCTCTGTTACTTATAGGAAGAAGCATTTCTTCCAGGTTGTGCATTTTGCCAATACTTTTGTAGCATTCTTCCTCACATAGCAGCTGCAAAAATCCAGTTATCCTTTGTATAAAATTTGATCAGGGTTCAAGTAGAAGTATGCAAAATGAAGAATTTATTATAGGAATTAGACACGGTACGAGTGTGGGAGGCAGTGGGGAAAAGAATCCAAAAAGGACCAAATTAAAATCACTAACCAGATTAGGGTATGTGTGAATAGTGTTAAACTTGTAGGAAGTCAGCCGCTTCCTACTGCTAGGGCCTATCTTCCATAGGATAATATAAAAAGGAATAGAGCTCAAGGGGTATGGGGAAGAGGGAGGGAGAGAAAGAGGGTCTGAGAGAGAGAAAGGGGAAAAAGAAAAAAGGGAGACGGGAGAGGGGGAAATATTCAGCTGTGTTACTCCATGTGGATGTAGACCTTAAGGACGGTATCTTGAACTTTAATGTCCAGGAGGAGACAGGAAATGTAGTATTGCTAAAAGTGTTGATCTGAAACTAAAATAGCACCTAGGGTACCCTTCATAGTATTCCTATGAAAAGGAAGTGTTACTAGGTATAACAAAGAGTAGAATTATCATCACAATGTCTAGAATTAATACAACTATCTGTAAGTCTTTAAAGCAAATACTTTTAAACTGAAAAAAATAGCCATAAGGGAGATAATGCATAATAAAGTAATGTGATCTTGTTAATATTACTGAATTTAACAACTTATTTAAATTCAATTAATTTCAATTTCGATAGCCAAGGGTAGCCAGTGGGGACTGTTTTGGACAGAGATGTCTTAGATATTTTTGTATTCTAAATACTTGCTTCTTTCATTTGTGTAATTCGAAAGCTATCCTTTCCCATTAAAAAAGTACTTTTGTTTGCATAATAACAGACATCAAGTTTTGAAAATCGAAGTGCATCATCTACGAGGGTAACTTTAGTGTTATGAATCATTAGAAAGAGAAAATGGGAAATGCACTTCTGTTTTGTTATAGCTCAAAAGAAGATTTCCGAGGCTTTCTGAAGCTGTTGCCAACTCAGAAACTATATTACACAAATCTATAGTGACTTCATTATCTGTTACCTGTTATTGCCCTGTTGAACTAAAATAAACTGTTGTATTATGTAACCTGTAAAACGGTATTAGGCATTTTATTACTCGCTTGCTGTCAACTTGAACATAAGACAGTTATTAAAGATTATACGGAGAAGATTCAGAGTACTACAAATGTTATTTTACAGAGCTGACAGGTTGCCCTTAATGTCTCTAGTCATAAAAGAAAAGAAACTGGATAAATCTGAAACCAGTGATATTAACTCAACAGGCAGTGTGATGAATAAAACACAGACATGAACAATCTTCCTTTCCATATTCCCTTTATTTTTCTAATGCCTATGCCATTACTTTAACAGCTTCTAACTGATGTAAATTGGAAAGCAAGAACATTAAAAGAGTAATTCCACGGAGGAAAAGAATGTTTCTTTATAGTCACATTAGGTGTCTGAGTGTGATCTAGACTTTCATAATCCAGCGCTGAATTTATGGATGTTAGAAAGTAGAGAAACTAAATAGGAATGGGGCACTTCTGATTATTGGCATCATTGATTCTGATGAAGCATCCAGCAGAGGTGAAACTTACTTAGCATCCTAGATTATATTTCCAAAGAAATATATTTTCAAAAAAAAATTTTTTTTTAATGTGGCCTATTCCCTTTCTAGAAAAGATTTCTCCCGGGTCGGAACAACCAAATAGGGAACATCAAGCAAATGTAAATAGCTAAGTGCACAATACTTACCTTCTTAGCTGTTCCTCCCAAACTGAACTCCCTTTTGCTCTAGTGGCCTACTTAGGGCTTAGAAGAGCTGCTCTGGTCTCATGGCGCCCCCTCGTGTACATGCAGGGAACAGTCTCATCCGGCATCTTTTCACTACCCCCTTCCTTGCTCCCACAGCAACAAGGAAGCTACACACTGTTTTTCCTTTCCTTCATCTTTGATATTTCAACGCTATATGTATTGTTTCATAAGAAATCCCTTTTTTTCCGTGCCTAGAAATAGCTTTGAATTCTAAACCAGTTTATTGAATGGGTTGAACATAATATGCCACAGGAAATGACTTTATTTTTTTCTTCTATGGGTCCTTTCAACATTGCTCGATTGGCTTTCCTCTTCTTGCTCCCTGAAGACATCACTGGAAGATACACCAGCTCTCTTGTCAATTTCAATGACCACAACACCATTTTTAAAAAAGTTCTCACTTTTGTGAATAAACAATCCTTAGGTGATCCAATTTCAAACTTGAGCCTCAGATATTGTGCAAAGATTCCCCCACTCCATCTACCTTGGAGAACTTTAGATGCAGCTCTGTTATGGTTTCATTCTCTTTTCCTTTCTGATTTTTCCAAAATTGACATGGGGTGAGTAGAGATTAGAAGAGAAAGGACAAATCACTTTTATGACTGGTACAAGGTATGGGTATTGGTGACCTTCAGTAATGACAGACATTTATTCTGGTTCTTTTTAAAAAATATATATTTTATTTATTTACTATGATAGAGATCACAAGTAGGCAGAGAGGCAGGCATAGAGAGAGGGGGAAGCAGGCTCCCCACTGAGCAGAGAGCCCGATGTGGGGATCAATCCCAGGACCCTGAGATCATCACCTGAGCCGAAGGCAGAGGCTTTAACCCACTGAGCCACCCAGGCGCCCCTAGTCTGGTTCTTTTACGCAGTGTATTTTATGTCCTTTGGGAACATCTCTGTTCCCATCCACCTCTCAATCCAGGAGATTTTTGGTCCTCATGTATTTACTTAATTGGAGCAATGCTTGTGCCAACTTCCCACTTCCTTACATTCACACCCATTCCTTCCTTCATGAATAGATTTTATTTTATTTTACTTTATTTTATTTTATTTTTGCCATGCCCAAACAAACAGCCCTCTTGGGTTGAAGTCTCTCCAAGTTGGCTCAAGTCTGGATTACATTGTACACCCACCAGGCATGGGGAAAACTGGAAAACTCACTTATCCATGTCATACCTACATGGTATAACAGGCCATAAACTCTTGCCGAGCTACTGTATCTCCCCTTCAGAATTTTCTGGAGAGGAAGGCACCAGACCTTATAGTCAAGTAGAGAGACAGTTTCTCCCAAACACTTTCTGTGGACATCCGAGTTTTGGTATAAATTTGATTGCTTTCGCCCTTTGTAGGCATCTATCTAGCTTGGGGATGGGATGTTTATCTCACCCTTTTAAAGGTCCTCATTCTCTTTTAGTACTTCTCCCAGCACATCTCTCTGTATTAGGAGGACAAGAGAATAGCCAAACAGTTTCCTCTTTGTGTCTAAGACTTACTAACTCCAGAACTCTAAACGAGTTCCCCTTCTGCATATATTTAAGTTAATATTTATATTTCTATTTGTTTAACATTTCAGTTGATAAATAAATGACGACTTATTTTTTTACTTTATGCTCACTGCAGAAATGCTTTCAGAGTTTGTTTATTCCCTTGAAGAAATTTCAGCAAAGTTAGTTTAGGAAAATAGTTTTTACAACCACCAAATGATTAAATTCTTGTTTTCCTCATTACCCAAGTATAGCTACATTAATACTGTCCTCAGAGAATGAAGAAATAAATAAGGCTTATAAATATCCATGATTATCAATTCATTATCTATTTATATAGAAGTTGTTTCGTAAAAATATCATCAGTTTGATATGAAATTAACTTTATTATCAATTTGCAGTTTCTTTTGATAACATAGTTTATTCTTTATGAACCAAAGTATTCTTCATCTTGTGACTGAGTAATGAACGAGCTCAAACTCTCTTCTTTAAATAATAGTCACTGTTTTTCTTTTTTTAAGATTTTATTTATTTATCAGAGAGAGAGAGACGGGGAGAGAGCAAGCACAGGCAGACAGAATGGCAAGCAGAGGCAGAGGGAGAAGCAGGCTCCCCGCCGAGCAAGGAGCCCAATGTGGGACTCGATTCCAGGACGCTGGGATCATGACCTGAGCCGAAGGCAGCTGCTTAACCAACTGAGCCACCCAGGCGTCCCAATAGTCACTGTTTTTGTAAAAACTCATGTATGGCTTTTCTTACTAGATTTTTTTCTTATTTTCTAACTGAGAAGTGCTAACCTAATAATAATCTAACATATTGTATTATAGATCTGCATTTAATTTGAATAATCCAGACTTAATTTCTTCATGCTTAAAGATTGATATTTCCCATACATGTTAATGTGTTTTAAATGAGAATTAGGATGAATTGATTCTTTAAGAAAGTTTTGGAAATATTAACAAAATTCAAAAAGAAAATTCCTCAGAATTTTTTAGAGCAGAGTATTATTATGTATTTTCTCTTTTCAAAGAGGAAATATGATTTACAAAATTAAAGCTTATGACTAAGTAATGGCTTAATTTCCCCTTTAGAAAAAAACTTAGTTACCCTATTCCTTTCATTAATATTACTCTCCTTAGTTATTTATGGAAAATAGAGTATATATTGACAGTTGGATGAAATTCAATGTGAATGTAGTCGCTGTCATTAATATCTCAATGAGTATTTGTCGAGCACCTGTTATTGGCACTGAGGCCCAAGGATATGTCAGTGAACAAAACTGACATAATCCCTGCACTTTGGAACTGACATATTCATCGAAATGGAGTCCACGTACACATCAGAGGACCCAAAGACAGTGCAAGAAGCTGGTTAAGAGTTTAAGGGAGGGGGCGCCTGGGTGGCTCAGTGGGTTAAGCCGCTGCCTTCGGCTCAGGTCATGATCTCGGGGTCCTGGGATCGAGTCCCGCGTCGGGCTCTCTGCTCAGCAGGGAGTCTGCTTCTCTCTCTCTCTCTCTCTCTCTCTCTGCCTGCCTCTCTGTCTACTTGTGATCTCTCTGTCAAACAAACAAACAAATAAATAAATAAATCTTTAAAAAAAAAAAAAAGAGTTTAAGGGAGTATAGGGAATACAGTTCCAGATTTTCAACTCTAAATGAATGTACCTGAGGAAGCCGCTGGCAAATGCTTCCTGTCCTACACCCCCACCCATTCTATGACAGAGAGCATTTTAAAGTTTTGCAAAAGAAAAGTAGCCCAGTCACCCATATCTTAATCTCACTTCTGGGCATTATTTCACAGAAGAAAATCTTCCCAGAGCCAACTGTAAGGTTGGTGTTGATATCAAGAAAGTAATTAACCCAAATCCACTGGTTCTCACATCCCAACCCCACATTTATATACAGTCTCTGTTGTTCTGTCTCCCTCTTCCCCTCTCTCTCTTCCTCCGCATTTCCCCCTTTTCTCTTACACACACAGTCACGCACACACTTGTCATTTAAGTGAGAAGTCTTGTTGTTGTTTAATGCTCTGTGTTAACCACAAGGAAGGTCACCTCCAATAATTACATGTTACCATTATGAAGACATAACCTCTGATAGGTTAGTTCCTGTGCCAGGTCAGCAAGTTATTCCCCAGCTGCTTAGTTGTCCCCAGGGCAATGTGCCACACCAGTGTCCTTTCTTTCTCTTCAAACCAGAGCTGGTAGGAGGTTTCAGAGTGATTAGAGTAAACCTCCTATGAATTATATTAAGAGGAAAAGGCTTGAGTTACAGGGAGATACCAAAGTTCTTGCTATGAAGGTGAGCAGTGGTCCACCTAAACATCGGTCATTTCTTTCACAAGCAGCCAAATATACAAAGGAAATTATAAACTAAGGTTAAAATTTTAGGCTGGATTTCAAAAACTCATTTAATATATCATAAACTTGAAATAGTGTAGATTTGTAATAAAAATGGTTTAAAATAATTTAAAATATTTAAAAATACAAAGAAAACACACAGTAAGGTCATATTTTTTGTTTTAGCATCACTAAATTATGTAAATACCAAAACTCTCAATACATAGTTCTGAAATATTTTTTGCCACTGCCAACAACTTTCCACATCCCAGAACCCCTGGCCACTTAGAGGCTGGAGTGGTAGCACTTGCAGTTCCTAATTCTATGAAGAGTCCTGAGTTCATGGGAGAAGTGGGGAGAGTTGGAATGGGCAAGCCCATTTTGTCATACCATCTTTTAAATAGAGGAGTTCAAGAGAGCAGCTCTCCTGGCTTGAATCCTAGCGGCCTGCGTCCCAGGCAGCTGTTGATAATGGGAGGCAGCTTGTTGGAGTGAGTTCATATCAAGTTCTGTTCCCCATTTTTTATTCTTCAATTGAACTACTTTGAGTTGTGTTTCTTTCATTTGTGGAGAAAAGTGTTCTGATTAATATACTTTGTTTTGCCCAATAAGGCATTGAATTATATGGTGCTATAAAGACCTGAAACCCATTATATAGTGGATTAATAGGATTTTAGATTTTATATGGATGCATAATGTAATATTTAATGGATTAATAGACTTTTAGAATTAGATAAAATGTGAGAAATTAACTCATTAAAAATTGCTTTGTTTACATGGAAAGATTATGAGCCTTAAATCTATTTAAAGATTTAGTAAAAAGTCAGAACCGTCACTATTGGCAGAGAGAAATCAAGTGAACTGTTAATTTACAATCCAGTTACCAGGACAGTTTATCCTCCAAATTCTTCAGTGTTAGTTAGCTGAAGGTTAATGTAAATCTTAGTAATCATTCTCTGTTTAGATGTTGATCTAATATGGACATGTATTTCCCAGTTACCTTGATTGATCTTATGGAGTATAATCTATTTTAAAGTTTTTCTAGTTTCCATTTTTCCTTTCCTTTACTGGAAAAGGCTTAAAATTATTCCATAAAATAAATCACCTCTCCCAATACAATTCAATATAAGAAAGTGCCTGTCTTTGACTCTTCTGCAATATTCGCCAAGTAAAGTATGGAGCTGAGGATAAGATGTAACTCAATTCTGCCCACTGCAGCTGGAGTATAATTTTCCTTGAATGAATTAATGAACAGCCAGTGAGTTTCGTATTAAAAGTAACTCACAGAATCAATTTCAAGGCATTTACAATCACTTACGTGAATGAAAATGACAGAAGAAAACAAAAGCAGGAAACATCAATGGAAGAAAAGAAGGAGACTGCTTTCCTTTAGTGGTAGTTCTCTAGACATTGCAGATAACAAACCTGGGGGAAAATGGCTGTGTATTGTCCATTTTGGTTAAATGACAATGAGCTAACTTAGAGGAATTTTAGTCAATTTACCATGTCCTTTCTATAGGAACATAGGCTGTAATTGGCTGTCAAGGCATTGTCTCTCTTAGGGAACATTTCTATTGAGTATTCTGGAATAGTGAGGGAGATAGGAAATAATAGGCTTGAAAACATGGTTAATGAAATTGCAGCAGAAGTGAACAGTTTTAGAAAAGTTTATCTGGTTTGCAAAAAATGTGTATTGGTGCTTTGAATTGAAACATTAAGTGAATATTTTCCTTTGACTTTTTCCTCTTAGTGGCCATTTGTTTATTCCACTTAGCAGATCCCCTGCTGCCCAGTCCGCGGTCATTTTAGTTGGAACAGTTGTGCTGAGCCACTATCATCAATTTTCCTCCCAGTTGAATCTGCCAAGGCTGACAATTATTATACTAACAAGTGCTTGTTCAGTAATGTTCAGTCATTCAGATTGCTTCCCTCATTATTTTTCTTCCCTGGAGGCATTTGATGTGAACAGTCCCTAGCTCTTCACCTGGGGCTTAGAGATAGGGAAATTTGTTCAGATCTCAGTCATAATTCTACCCTGATTAATGGCAAAGAGGTTTGAGTCTCATTTCTTGGGAGCAGCTGTTGTCCTAAGTAGCCACGTATAGAGAACTCGGTCATGTCCCCGGGTCTCCAAATTTTATTGGTTTGAAAGAAAGTTCTGGAAACCAAACTGGAGAGGGAAAAAATATAAAAACAAGATATTCTGAATAATCTCCAAAAGTGATTATGGTATTTTATACATAAAAAAATTTTTTTTTAGTATCACCTTTCTTCAGCATTAGAAATGGTAATGAAACTTGTAGAGAAGTTCCCATACTTGGTGATGGTAGAATTAAAAGTTGTACATGAATAACTCTATCTCTGAATCCCTAAATAAGCTGGCAGCAATTAGAAATGGTGTAGAAATTGAAAGAGGGGTAGGAGCCGGCAGCATTCCCTTTCCAGCTGGCAATGAGTTGGCAAGAGTTCCAAATGCTATGGGAGACTAAATTCTGTTTTGGTTCTGGATTATACTTTCCTTCTCACTTCTCAGGAACCTTTCTTCTTTAATTATCTTTTTCTACTGAGAGCATTCTATGTGTGTTTCCACGTGTGTTCTATATTAAATCATACTTAAGCAAAAAAAATCCTTACTCCCCATTCTGAACCATACTTCCAATCCCATTTACAGTAAACCTTTACAAGGGACTTTCTATATTCAGCATGTCTTTCTATCATCCAAAAGACTAGACAATTTCCTCTTTTACTGTTATTCCTCACATTCAGCTGAAGTCCTTTTTAAAATTTTTTTTTAATTCAGCTCAAATCCTATTTTTTAATTTTTAAATACTATTTTTAGAGCAATTTTGGTTCACAGCAAAATTAAGAAGTTACAGAGTTTTCCCATATACTTCTTCCTCCTATATATAATTTGGATATTTAGCCCAAAAGGCTTTTTGCTTTGTTTCTTTTAAACTGAGTGACTGTGGCTTCTATTCGCTGAGTGGCAAAGATGTCAAGAAGATCTTGTATGACAAACTATAGCCTTGTGAATAGAGTCCAAAAATTAGAGAACTACGACTCATCTCAGTTGTAAGAATTAGAATTTTAAGCTGGAGCCTTGATTCAGTGACTGCACAGTCCACACCTCTAACATAATATGGAATTAAAAAAAAATAGTTGAATGGTTTCTTTTTGACACAAATCTGTGATTTTCCAAAGATAATCAAACAGGTCAGGCCTCAGACATGGGTGTTTGTTTTTATTGGGAAGCTGTATGTTCTTATGCTCTCTTATGTTTATTATGAGGGTATATGAAGAATCTGGATCTTCTTACTTAATTTGGGTCTCCACAATAACTTCTGAGGATATATTTATTGACTTCTGGTCAATTGTTTTTTTATTGAGATTTAGACTTTTGATTCTTTAAAAGAGTGAAATGTTGGAGAACAAACTATGGCTCATAAATAGGCTTTCCCAGCAAAGAAATACATTACTAGGGCTTCATAGCCAAAGAAATGGACCTCAACGACTATGAGCTCAAGGAAATAGTTTTTTGCAAAAGGATTAGATGAACACTATATAGTCTCTTATGCTCTAGAACAATAATTTAAGACCCTCAACTAATCACATGTTTAGTAACACAAAGAAATTCTTTTTTTATTTTTTAAAGATTTTATTTATTTATTTAACAGCGAGAGAGATCACAAGTAGGCAGAGAGGCAAGCAGAGAGAGAAGGGGAAGCAGGCTCCCCGCAGAGCAGAGAGCTCGATGCGGGGCTCTATCCCAGGACCCTAAGATCATGACCTGAGCTGAAGGCGGAGCCATAACCCACTGAGCCAACCAGTCACCCCAAGAAATTGTTCTTTAAAAAAAAGCTTGGGGTGCCTGGGTGGCTCAGTCAGTGAAGCATCCTGACTTTTGATTTTGGCTTAGGTCATGATCTCAAGATCATTAGAATGAGCCCTATGTCAAGCTCCATACTTAGCACGGAGTCGGCTTGAAGATTTGCTCTTTCCCTCTCCATGCTCCTCCCCTCTATGCTCCTCTCTCTCAAATAAATAGATAAGTCTTTACTGAGTGTTATACACAAACAATGAATCATGGAACACTACACCAAAAACTAATGATGTACTGTGTGGTGACTAACATAACATATGAAAAACAAAACATAACAATAACAAAAAAAAAAACCCCTCTGTCACAACTATGTAAGCAACTCAGCTCTATAGTGAAGAAGGTTAAGTACCCATGATCCCCTATGTAGTAATAAGGGCTAATATTGAACACACGTTTGTATACTAATCTAAATGTTCTGTGGTATTAATAATTTAACACAGCAGCTCTAAAAGTGATAGACTATTTTCCTTGTTTTAAATTTGAAGGAATGAGATGTGTAGAAGATAAGTAAATTTCTCCAAGTCCTATAAATCTTAAACATTGAGATGAATTTGGGTCCTACCAGTGTGATTCCTTACAGAATGCCCAAGTTAGAACTACCTTAGACCAATCCTAGTCCAATGTATTAACCCATTAGGTAATTCCTTTGGTAGAACATATGAGAGGTGGTTATTAAACTTCTGCTTACCACCAACAAAGGTGGAGGGAGAAAGGGGTTATTGACTTACCTGTTTCTCTTACTTAAACATGCTTCTAATTTTTATAAAGCAATTGAAATACAGATGAAAGTTAGTATTTTTTGGTCTTAATTCTGTCTCCAAGATTTACTTTGTATGAATCTACTTTGTATTCCACATAAAAGTTCTTTAATATTGGAAGACAGATACTATAACCTCACTGAAATGTTCATCATCTCATTTGAACATCCTTGTTTCTTCAACATCAGCGATTGTGGTTTGTAGATCCATTCTTAAGTCTCAGTTCTTCAGTACCTCTCATAAAATCTGGTGTTTATCACCTAAAATGATATTCCAAGTGTAATCTGAGAAGTGTAGCTGCATATAAATATTGCCTTTATTGCTGTGAACAATGTACATGGATCAATTTAGTCTGTGCCTATTTTTTAGTATCCACATTACCCTGTTGGTTTATACTGAGTTTCATATCGTCTAAACATCTAAAGGTAAATTACATCAAACTAAAAAGCTTCTACACAGTGAAGGAAGCCACCAATAAAACAAAAGCAACCTACTGAATGGGAGAAGATATTTGTGAATCATATATCCAATAAGGGGTTAATATCCAAAATATATGAAGAACTAACACAACTTTTATCAAACAAACAGCCTGATTGAAAAATGGGCAGAGGACTTGAATAGACATTGTTACAAAGTAGATATAAAGATGACTAACAGGAAAAGATGCTCAACATCCCTAATCATCAGGGAAAATCAAATCAAAACCACAATGAGATATCACCTCATGCTGGTTAGTTTGGCTATTACTAAAAGATAAGTAATATGGGACAGCTGGCTGGCTCACTTGATGAAGCGAGTGACTTTTTTTTTTTTTTTTTGACAGAGAGAGAGAGAGATGATCACAAGCAGGCAGAGAAGCAGGCAGAGGGGGAGGGTAAAGCAGACCCCCCACCAAGCAGAGAGCCCGATGCAGGGCTGGATCCCAGGTCCCCGAGACCACAACCGGAGCCAGAGGCAGAGGCCCAACCCAATGACCCCCAAAGCGAGTGACTCTTAATCTTGGAGTCATGAGTTTATGTGCCACATTTGGGTATATAGTTTATTTAACAAAACTAAAAGAAAGACAAAAATAGCAAGTGTTGGCAAGGATATAGAGGAAAGGGAAAATTTGCTTTTAGTGGGAGTATAAATTGGTCAGCCACTGTGGAAAATAGTATGGAATTTCCTCAAAAAATAAAAAAAAAAAAATAGGACTACCATATGATCCAGTAATTCTACTTCTGGGTATTTATACAAAGAAAACACTAATTTGAAGAGATATATACACCTCTATATTCATCTCAGCATTATTTAAAATAGCCAAGCTGAGCTATGGAAGCAAACTAAGTGTCCATTAATAGATGAATGGATAAGGAAGATGAAATATTGCCATTTGTCACAATATGGGGGGACCTAGACCTTACCATGCCAAGTGAAATAAGTCAGACAGAGAAAGACACTACTCTTATATGTGGAATCTAAACTAACAAAACAAAACAGAAACACACTCATAGATACAGAGAGGGCAGGTCTTGCAGGGGAAGAGTGAAATAGGTGAAGAAGATTAAGAGATACATACTTAGAGTTATACAATAAATAAATCATGGAGACATACATGTACAGTATAGGAATACAGTAAAAAGTGTAATAACTTTGTACGGTGACAGATGGTAACTAGACTTATCATGGAGATCATTTCATATTGTATAAAAGTATTGAGTCAGTATGATGTGTATCTGAAGCTAATAAGATATTGCATGTCAACTATACTTCAACAAAATACAGTAAAAAACCCCAAGACCTTTCTAATATTAATAATATTGTGGTTAAGCAATCCTTATTTTTTATTTTTTTAATTGTTCCTAATTTTTTAAAAGATTCATTTATTTATTAGAGAGAAAGAGCACTGGGGAGAAGGTAGGGGAAGAGAGAGAGAGAGAATCTCAGGCAGATTCCCCACTGAGCATGGAGCCTGGTAAGGGGCTTGATCTGATGACCCTGAAGTCATGACGTGAGCCAAAATCAAGAGTTAGACCCTGAACAGACTGAGCTACTCAGGTGCCCAAATTGTTTCTAATTTTGTCATCAGTTTACATTGTTTTTGACTAATACAACCCTCACTGACTCTTCTTGCAAGATCTTTCTGATTTTTTTTTTTTTTTCTGGATGCTACACTTTTTCAACTTGGATTCATGTCATTGTGTGGAGCCATTTCTCTCTCTTGGATGGTCATGTGATGCATGCCTGGCCAATCAGAGCACTGCAGTCTTCTGGTGACACTCCAGTCATAAGTCATTTGTCTATTTCATGGCCAGTGATATATAATTCTGGGTCATTTGTAGAGATAGTCCAAGAAGAGGTTTTGTCTTTTACTCGATCTAAACCCAAGAGACAAAATATTGACCCTCATAGTGACAACTTTCTCAAGAATGAACATAGAAGAAAGCAGAAAATAAATTTATAGAAGGGGAGAATTCATCTGTTGACATCTTTTGAACACCTTCATTAATTTTTTTTTAAGATTTTATTTATTTATTTGACAGAGAGAGAAATCACAAGTAGATAGAAAGCAGGCAGAGAGACAGGGGGAAACAGGCTCCCTGCTGAGCAGAGAGCCTGATGTGGGACTCAATCCCAGGACCCTGAGATCATGACCTGAGCCAAAGGCAGAGAATTTAACCCACTGAGCCACCCAGGCACCCCCTTTCATTAATTTTTATTTAATACCCATTTCTAAAATCTTTTAGTTAGCTGAGTTGATAAGTACTCTTCTCTGCTTAAGCCTATGAGTTGGATTTCTGTTTCTAATAACCAAGACAGTTGACCAATATAAACATCGCACACTGCAATATTTATTGCCATGCAATCTTAATTCATTTGCCTTCTCTAGTTTTTCCAGCTCATTAACATTTTTGAAATTCTGTTAGTCTTCTGTTCCAGCTTATCATCATCTCCAAATTTAGTAAGTCTGTCTTCTTTGTGTTTCCTTAAGTTCTTGACAAAAATCTAGGAACTCAAATGGTAAATCTCCTAAAGTCTAATTAAGACCTAATTTCCATAATTCTTGCTATTCTTGTAAAAACATACCATAAGAGACAATCTACACATGTATTAATCCACTCTAAAAATTTGTGATCAGCATTATTTCTTCATAGTAGTGTGTGATCTGGAATTTATTTTTCCCCATTTTATTAAATCAGGATAGCAATTTCCTATACCCTATCAAAACCAGAGTCTCTGGATTGCTGAAACTCCAACACTAGATCCACAAAGCAGTAACTTGGTCAAGTTAATCAGCCTCTGTGAGCTTCAGTTACCTTATCTATAAACTAGAGATAATGACCTTCCTCAAAGTGTTGTATTAGATGTGAATAATGCTTATAAGGAATTTAACTCTGTATCAGTTAGAATTCCAGATGACAGATGAAACATTCAAATTAGGATGATTTACACATGGCTTAATAAAGAGACCATTTACAAAGCCGTGGGCAGCATGTAGGGGAATCATGAGGATAATGGTGGAGTTGATCCTACCGCAAGCCTAAGCAGGGAGAGGAGAGGTCTCTTAGAAGAGCTCAGAAGTAGAGAGTCAGGTAGACATTAAACCTTGAGAATAGCAATGACCATCAGTGGAGATGCACAGCCAGGTTCATGCAACCCCGTAAGAGGCGGCAGGAGACGAAGTACCCAACCTCCTACTCCTCCCAATGTCTGATCTCTTGGAAGGGATCCCCCTCTGTTTAAATAAAAGGGCGCCTGGGTGGCTCAGTGGGTTAAGCCGCTGCCTTCGGCTCAGGTCATGATCTCAGGGTCCTGGGATTGAGTCCCGCATTGGGCACTCTGTTCAGCAGGGAGCCTGCTTCCTCCTTTCCCTCTCTGCCTACTTGTAATCTCTCTCTGTCAAATAAATAAATAAAATCTTTAAAAAAAATAAATAAATCCAATTAAAAGCTGGAGGGAAGCCAGTTTGATGTAATAGCAAATATAGATTACATTACAGAAAGGGTGAAAAATGATGGACAGTGGTATTGAAGGGACACCTGCCATACATCCATCAAAAGCTCAACTCCTAAAATAATATGCTCTATTAAAAGTAATTTTTAAAAAATCATTGAGTTACCTATTCAGGTTCCCTAACAATCCGAGGATGTAATGTTTCTGTATTTTCAGAAAATCTAACATGAAGTTGTGGGTTGTCTTTTTCTAGGTTGTCTATTAAGTTGAGCCACATGAAATTTTTATTCTGTAGGTCAAAAATATCTTACTGCCTTTATTTTCATAGGGGGGCTTGAATCCCCTCTAGTCTGATGGGACTAGGCTTTAGAGTATGCTTTGGATTAAAGGAGAATGATAGAAAATTTGACTGGAGTGGTAGACTGGACACAGGTAGATAAGGTATATTGGATGCTTTATTAAGACATTCTGAACTTAGCATATACTCACTTAAGAAGCCACTGGAGATTTTGTTGTTGTTGTTGTTGTTGTTGTGGTTTTATAGATTTTTTTTTTTACTTTTCAATTTCTTATTTTTTTAAGTTTTTATTTACATTCCAATTAGCATACATTTGTAATATTAGTTTCAAGTACAATTTAGTGATACAACATTTCCATACAATACCCAGTGCTCATTATAAATGTGCCCCTTAATCCCCATACCATCACTTGTTTCACCCGTTCCCTCCCCCCACAGCCTCTCCCCTCTGGAAACCATCAGTTGGTTCTCTGTAGTTCAAAGCCTGTTGCTTGGTTTGCCTCCCTCTTTTTTTCCCCTTTGCTAATTTGTTTTGTTTCTTAAATTCCACATATGAGTGAAATCATATGGTATTTGTCTTTCTCTGACTGACTTATTTCATTTAGCGTAATACCCTCTAGCTCCAACCATATCAGTGCAAATGGCGAAATTTCATTCTTTTGATGGCTGAGTAATATTCCACTGTTTCTATATCCACATTTATTTATCCATTCCTTAGTGGATGATACTTGGGCTGTTTCCATCATTCAGCTATCATAGATAATGCTGCTATAAACATTGGGATGCATGTTTCCCTTTGAATTCTATTTTTGTTTTCTTTGGGTAAATCCCTAGTGGTGCAACTGAGGAATCATAAGGTAGTTTTATTTTTAAGGAACCTCCATATTTTTTTCCGGAGTGGCTTCACTAGTTTGTGTACCCACCAACAGTGCCAGTGGGTTCCCTTTTCTCGACATCCTCATCAATACTGGTTGTTTCTTGTGTTGCTGATTTTAGCCATTCTGACAGATGTGAGGTGATCTCATTGATCACTGGAGATGTTAAAGCTGGGATGTGATGCTATCAGTCCTGAGAAAGGAGGCTAATATTTTCTAGAAATAGCATGTGCTTTGCTCCTAACAATGAGTCTGCTTATACTTATTCTTTCTTTTGCTTGGATGGATCTTAGCCAAATAGAACATTTCTATAATTATTAATATTTTTATAAACCTCTATTTATTATTTATATCAGTTATATTTGTATCCTTTGTGGGTTTCACTTACTTTTTGCAATAGCTTTGCTATATTCTCCTAGTCTCCTACTTCTGGCTCATTTGCATATTTTCCATAGGTATCCTTTACAATTATTTTCCCCTTACTTCATTTTTCATTTGCTCTTATTTCATTGTTAGAGAGCATAACTTCTCTAGAACACCACATACATGTTAAGGCATTGTTGAATTGAAAGATAAAATTTTACAATTATAATTTAGAGTCTTTAATCCATAGGCTCATACCTTGTTGTATATAAGTATCTTTGATATGATGGTTCCAATAATGACCATATCCATCACTGTAGTGGACATTTTTTTAAAAGTACTTAAATATGGAGACATGAGTGTTTATTTCTTTTTTTACCATGTATGGAATCTTTGATGATTATCATTCATTTTATAAAGTTCTCGATACCAGTATATTGATTTTTTTCTCTTTTGGTTACATCCCAAAGAGTTAGAATTGAAGCTTCAAATAATGCTAATTTGCCTCAAATTTTGATTGATTAAGCTGTAAAGAAGGTAATTGAAGAATGTTTGAGCTCCACTTGTGTAGAATAAAATTTACTTCCATCTGTAGATTACAATAATGATAACAACAACAATATTACCAACATTTGTCAGTGTTAATTCTGCTCTAGGCTCTATTCTAACTGTTCCACCTGTCTTATCTCATTTAATTGTCTTCAATGAAACTGTGAAACAGGTACTACTACTATCTCTGTTTTACTGATGAAAAAAACTGAGGCCAAGAAAAATTAGGTCAGAAGTGCAAGGACGTGCAGATAGTATGAGAGACAGTCACTATTCTAAGCGAAGCCATTTGATTACAGGGATCATGAATTTAGCCAGTATTTTATAAAATCCCCACAGGTAATTTGAGGGAGCCCATCACTAAAAAATTTTTGACTTTCTTGAATGTTTTGTCATTTTAATCAAGAAAACTTCTTCCTTCACATGCATTATTCATCTTGTCATTGCTTACACATTCTAGTTTAGCACTTTGCTTCTGGTTAGTGCCCAGTAAATCAAGATAACATCCAGCTTCATATGACATGTGATGTTCATATCACTACTGCTTTTTCCTTCTTTCTTTCCCATTCAGGTAGTCCATTCTCCCTTTGGTTTGTGAACTTCTTTATGGGTCAATATTCTTGTCAGTTAATGTTATTCTTGCTTTTCCTTCTGAATCATTTCATGTGAAGAAGATGTATTCCAATTGTTACTCTCAGACTGAAACTTGGTGATGTCTGTGCTACCACAGTTACCAGCATGCTCTAAAATGTAGCTCTTTGGTTAAATAACTGTGCTCAGTTGTGGGGGAAAGTGATTATTATCTATCTCCTCCCCTGTTGTTTTCTTCTGAGAACAATTGAGTATGTTCTCCCCCATAGATCTGCTCTTTTTTACCTGTGGTCCTCAATTGATTTTAGTTCCTGTTGTTTATCTGAATCCTTCTCTCTAACTCCTGAACACGACTGAATTTATGCATGTTGTTTTAAATGCTCAAGACGGAGCATTAAGTACATGCTTAAGACTCTTGCCAGAATGTCCTTGTCTTCATATTAAGCACCCAGCAATATGTCATTTTAACCCTAGGTATCAAGGTCTAGAAAAACAAGTACATTTTTATTTTACTCTTCATTTCCCATTTCCACTTTTCTCTTTTACTCATGCCTTTATACTTGGACTGTTCACTTTCATTGGGTCCTTAATCATTCATCAGCAAGCCATCTGCAAACTGAATGTCTCTACTTTCTGGAACTTGTAGTAGGATCCGTACCATTTCTGGATGCCAGAATTATCACTACTTTTCTGCAGGGTGGTCATTCTTTTGTCATCTACATTCTGCATCTTAAGATGAAACACAACCACTTGTTCCTTCCAGGAATCCCCCTTGGAAATAGCCATGGTTCATTGCTTGTTTTATAGGCATCTCCTTGAAAAGGTGGGAGTCCATCAGTTTTAGCTGATCTGGCCACTTCTCTTTTCTCTCCTCTGTTTCTGCAACATTTTACTGTTAGAGAAACATATAAAAGATAGTTGTTGTGGTATATACTCATGGCTAGGTCCCAGTATGTTAAAACAAACAAAAAAAAAAGTTTTAAAACCAATTTTAAAATGTTGGTTTCAAGAAACCACTTATTCTTGGGTATGCTCTGTAATGCACTGGGTTAAATGTTGAGTAAAGTGTTTTTCTTTTTAGCTAAAAGTGTAGCATGCTTGGTACATGTAGCATTTTACTTAACATTCAAAACATTCTTTAGAAAAGGGGGTTGTAAGGTGAACACTGAGAACAAGGTTGTCCAGCTTTGAATCTCATATAAATAGCATTATGCGGACCTGTGAGGACAGGGTTGGGAAGTTCTGTCTATTCTTCTAGTATTTCTTCTTACTCCACTAGTTATCTTGAACCTGATTGCTTATTGTGGAGATCAAACTGAGTGATATAAGTGATTTAACACACTTCATTCAGAATATTTTATATGCACTATAGAGTTCATTGATACCCAGATGTAGGCTAACATTAGACTGCTCAATGTTCAGTGATTTTCTTGCACAGATGGTAGTATATAAGTCTACATCTCAAAACAATGTAAAATGATTAAGTGGTACCATTTTATATATTTTCCTATTGAAAGTATATTTTAAAATATTTGACATCTAGGGGTACCTGGGTAACTCTGTCATTTAAGCATCTGCCTTTGGCTCAGTTTATGATCCTTTAGGATCATGCCCAGATCAGGGTCCCTGCCCAGCCGAAAGCCTGCTTTTCCCTCTCCCTACTCCTCATGCTCACTCTCTCTCTCTCCAATGAATAAATAAAATCTTTAAAAATGTATTTGACATCTAAATCTTAACATACTAGTATCCTAAAGGATAAATTCAACATATCTCTGGGCTGTTATTTGATATTTTTATTCCATTACCCTATAAATTTATTTTGCCTTGAGTATTAAAGACAGCTTTTAAATGTACAATATTTTATTTTCCTGAGTATTCTTCTAACCACATTTAATGATACTTATATTTTTAATATTTATTGAGTAATTCTTGCATTAAATTATTTGTAATAATCACAACATTCTTGAATATAACATGTCAGTAGGAAAACTGGTGTGAATTAATATCCCTTGGTACCACTTATATCATTGGATAGTTCTAACATCCATTTGTTTTGTTACACAGTTTAAATTTATGATACATATTTTTAAAGTCCCTGTAGTCAAGTTGACTTCTTCCTCTTTTGACATGACTTTATGTCAGTCATTTTTAAGCATGTAAATTCCCCTTTTGAGATCTAATTCATGAAGATTTTGATGGGACTTTAACATACTGTATTATCCTTCTAGGATAACCAAACATCTGGTTTGCCAGGACTGACAGGGTTTTATGGGAAAAGGATATTCAGTTTTAAAACTGGCACTGTCCTGAGAAAAAGCATGCCAGGTGGCCTGGAGAGAGGGGTTTCCTGGGATGCATGATTTTTTCTCAGTGGTAAGGAGAGTTCTAGATGAATTAGGATGCTTGATGACCTTATATCCTGATGATGACTGTACATTTTAACTTAGAGCCATTTTTATCAGGTGCTTGGTACTGAAGTGAAAATGATAGTCTATTGTAACTTATACAGTCAGACTATTCAAATAAATTTTTCCTAGAAAATTGCTTTGTATGTTTGTAATTACTTCTCGATCCCAAGTTGTTTAGGAAGTATTTTTCCCCCCCTGGTAGTATCGCCTTGATTTCTATGATGATAGCCCAGAGAGTGATTAAATTTGCCCTTTCCTTTCAGGGTGCATTCCTTTGGTGGAGTCCCATCCTGTACAAGAGATAACATCTCCGTCTGCTGTTTACTCCTGAATTCAGTGAAACCCAGTATCTTTTAAAAATATGCCATTCCTTTTTCTTCCCAGATTTTCCTGGTTCTGTCAACTTCTGTCTTCAAACTACCACACCGTTCATCCTCTACTCTTGGAACCTTTCACTATGCAGTTTTGAATGTTTTGGACAAGAACTCAGTCTCTGACTGTTTTTCTTCTTGTGCGTAGTATAATGTGGTAACTAAGAGCAAGAACTTCAGAATTAGATGGTGTAGCTCAAACTTTAGCTCTGCTGTTTGCCAGCTGTGGGATCTTTGGCAAGTTTCTTCACCTCTCTGTGTAGTATTCTCAGCTTCTTAACTGGGGCAGTAATAGGATCTCTAGCTCTTAGAAGATAGGGTAAAGATTCAAATTAATGCGTCTAAAGCACTTAAATTTGTATATAGCATATAGTAAGTATTTCATAAGTACTGATATTATTAATCTTGATTCTTCTTTTTTCCTGATCACTGTAGTGTCACCCTCATACTCTGATTTTACTTCATTTTTTAACACCTGTCAGTAAGTTAAATGGGCACTTCTCTGTTAAATCTAAACATCTAGAATGAAGAAATTCACCTCTGTTATCAATTCTAAACAGTGCTTGAACCTTACATATACTGAGTCCCTTAATGAACACATCACTGTCCTCATTCTTTTTTTTTTTCATTGTTAGTCACTGCACAGCACATCATTAGTTTTTGATGTAGTGTTCCATGATTCATTGTTTGCGTATAACACCCAGTGCTCCATGCAATACGTGCCCTTCTTAATACCTATCACCAGGTTAACATATCTCCCCTAAAACCTCTCTCCCTTAGCTCTAAAACCCTCAGTTTGTTTCCTGGAGTCTATAGTTTCTCATGGTTTGTATCCCCCTCTGATTTCCCCCCTTCATTTTTCCCTTCCTTCTCCTAATGTCCTCCATGCTATTCCTTATGTTCCGCATACAAGTGAAACCATATGATGATTGATTTTTTCTGCTTGACATATTTCACTTAGCGTAATCTCCTTCAGTTCCATTCATGTCGATGCAGTGGGTATTCATCCTTTCTGATGGCTATGTAATATTTCTTTGTGTATAGGACCACATCTTTATCCATTTGTCTGTTGAAAGGCATCTCGGCCCTTTTCACAGTATGACTGTTGTGGACATTGCTGCTATGAACATTGGAATGCATGTGGCCCCTCTTTTCACTACATCTGTATCTTTGGGATAAATACCCAGTAATGCAATTGCTGGTTCATAGGGTTCCTCTATTTTTAACTTTTTGAGGAACTTCCACACTGTTTTCCAAAGTGGCTGTACCAACTTGCATTCCCACGAGCAGTGTAAGAGGGTTCCCCTTTCTCCACATCCTCTCCAACAGTTGCTTACTGTCTTGTTGATTTTGAACATTTTAACTGGTGTAAGGTGCTATCTCAATGTGGTTTTGATTTGAATTTCCCTGATGGCTAATGATGTTGAACATCTTTTCATGTGTCTTTTAGCCATTCATACATCTTCTTTGGAGAAGTGTCTCTTCATGTATTCTGCTCATTTTCTTTTGGACTTGATTATTTGTTTTTTGGGTGTTGAGTTTGAGAAATTCTTTGTAGATCTTGGATACCAGCCCTATATCTGTAGTGTCATTTGCAAATATCTTCTCCCATTCTGTGGGTTGCCTCTTCATTTTGTTGACTGTTTCCTTTGCTCTCAAGAAGCTTTTTACCTTGATGAAGTCCCAAAAATTCATTTTTGCTTTTGTTTCCCTTGCCTTTGGAGATTTGTCCTGAAAGAATTTGCTGTGGCCAGTGTCAAAGAGGTTACTCCTCATGTTCTTTTCTAGGATTTTGATGGATTTCTGTTGCACATTGAGGTCTTTCATCCATTTAGAGTTATCTTATGTGTGATGTAAGAGAATGGCCCAATTTCATTCTTCTGTATATAGCTGTCCAATCTTCCCAGCACCATTTATTGAAGAGACTGCCTTTTTTTCATTGGATATTTTTTCCTGCTTTGTCAAACATTAATTGACCGTAGAATTGAAGGTCAATATCTCGTCTCTCTATTCTGTTCTATTGATCTATGTGTCTGTTTTTGTGCCAGTACCAGCTGCCTTGGTGATCATGGCTTTGAAATATAGCTTGAAATCATGCAACATGATGCCCCCCAGCTATGTTTTTCTTTTTCAACATTTCCTTGGCGATTCAGGGTCTTTTCTGGTTCCATACAAATTTTAGGATTGTTTGTTCCAGCACTTTGAAAAAATGCCAGTGGAATTTCGATCGGGATGGCATTGAAAGTATAGATTGCTCTGGGCAGCATAGACATTTTTGAGATGTTTATTCTTCTGGTCCATGAGCATGGAATGTTTTTCGATCTTTTTGTGACTTCTTCAATTTCTTTCATAAGTGTTCTGTAGTTTCTAGAATATAGATCCTTTACCTCTTTGTTTAAGTTTATTCTAATGTATGTTATGGTTTTTGGTGCTATTGTAAATGGAATCAATTCCCTAATTTCCTTTTTATAGTTACATTGTTGGTGTATAGGAAAGCAACTGATTTCTGTGCACTGACTTTGTATCCTGCCACATTACTGAATTGCTGTATGAGTTCTAGTGATTTTGGGGTGAAGTCTTAGGATTTCCACACAAAGTATCTTGACATCTGTGGAGAAAGAGAGTTTGACTTCTTCTTTGCCAATTTGGATACGTTTTATTTCTTTTTGTTGTCTGATTGCTGAGGCTAGGACTTCTAGTACTGTGTTGAATAATAGCGGCAAGACCACTCTTTGGAGTGGAACATGACCATCTTTGTCATGTTCCTGGTCTTAAGGGAAAGGCTCTCAGCTTTTCCCTACTGAGAATTATATTTGCTGTGGGCTTTTCATAGATGGTTTTTATTAAAATTGAGGAATATTCCCTCTATCCCTACACTCTGAAGAGTTTTAATCAGGAAAGGATACTATATTTTGCTAAATGCTTTTTCTGCATCAATTCAGAAGAACATATGGTTCTTGTCTCTTCTCTTATTAATGTGTTCTATCACATTTATTGATTTGTGAATGTTGAACCACACTTGCATCCCAGGAATAAATCCTACCTGGTTGTGATGAATAATCCTTTTAATGTACTGTTGGATCCTATTAGCTAGGATCTTGTTGAGAATTTTGGCCTCCATGTTCAACAGGGATATTGGTCTGTAATTCTACTTTTTGATGGGGTCTTACCTGATTGGGGGATCAAGGTAATGCTGGCCTCACAGAATGAGTTTGGAAGGTTTCCTTTTATTTCTTTTTTTTTTTTGAAACAGCTTCAGGAAAATAAGTATTATTTCTTCTTTGAATGTTTGATAGAATTCCCCAGGGAATCCATCAGGCCCTGGACTCTTGTTTTTTGGGTGGCTTTTGATCACTGCTTCAGTTTTGTTACTGTTTAATTGGTCTATTCAGATTGTCAGTTTCTTCTTGTTTCAGTCTTGGTAGGTTATAGGCTTCCAGGAAAGCATACATTTCTTCCAGGTTGCTAAACTTATTGGCTTATAGTTGTTGATAGTAATTCCTAATAATTGCTTCTATTTCCTTGGTGTTAGTTGTGATCTCTCCCCTTTCATTCATAATCTTATTAATTTGGGTCCTTTCTCTTTTCTTTTAGATAAGCCTGGCCAGTAATTTATCTATCTTATTAATTCTTTCAAAGAACCAGCTTCTAGTTTCGTTGATTTGCTTTACTATATTTTTGGTTTCTAATTCATTTGATCTCTGGTCTAACCTTAAGTATTTCTCTTCTCTTATGTGGCTTAGGCTTTATTTCTTGTTCTTTCTCCAGGTCTTTAAGGTGTAAAGTTAGATTGTGCATTCAGGATTTTTCTATTTTTTTGAGTGACACTTAGGTGGGCTATATATTTCTCCCTTAGGATTGCCTTTGCAGTATCCCAAAGGTTTTAGACTAATGTGTTTTCATTCTCATTGGTTCTTCTTTGATTTCCTGGTTGACAAACATTTTTGAGCAGGATGGTCTTTAGCTTCCAAGTGTTTGAATTTCTTCCAAATGCTTTCTTACGATTGAGTTCCAGTTTCAAACATTGTGGTCTGAGAATATGCAGGGAGTAAGCTGATTCTTTTGGTATCCCTTGAGATCTGATTGGTGACCTAGGATATGGTCTATTCTGGAGAAAGTTCCATGTGAATTAAGAAGAATGAGTATTCTGTTGTTGTAGGGTGGAATGTTCTGTATATATCTATGAGGGTCCAGTGTGTCATTCAAAGCTCATTTCTTTGTTGATTTCCTGCTTAGTTGATCTGTCTATTGCTGAGATTGGAGGCTTGAGGTCTCCTACTATTAACATATTATTGTCAATAATCTCTTTATTTTAGTTAATATGTCAATGTCTCTTCATTTTAGTTAACAGTTGGCTTGTATATTTGGCTGTTCCCATGTTGGGGCATAGATATTTACAACTGTTAGATTCTCATGCTGGATAGACCCTTTAAAAATGGTGTAGTGTCCTTCTGTATCTCTTACTACAGTCTAGCTTAAAATATAATTTTCCTGATATGAGAATTCCTACCCTAGTTTTCTTTTGTGGTCTGTTGGCATGAAAAATGGTTTTCCATCTCCTCACATTCTGTCTGGATGTATCTTTAGGTTCAAAGTGAGTCTCTTGTAGACAGCATATGGATGGGTCATGTCTTTTTGTCCATTCTGTACCCCTGTGCCATTTCATGGGAACATTTAGGACATTCATGCTGAGAGTGACTATTGAACGTTATGATTTTATTGTCTTCATGTTGTCTATGAAGTCCTTGTTCTAGATTGGCCTCATTCTATAGCACTATGCCAGCTATAGGGTACACTTTGAAGTTCTTACTTTGGGCATTTGTCTATAATAAAATGTACTTTTTAACAGTGTGAGATTCACATGACTCAACCTACAGTATGTTTGAATCCATGATATACTATTTTCTGCTGAAATTCACTGAATCATCTATTTGAAATAAAATGCATTTCTTTGCTTTCAAATCATATTTAGAATGTCTTTTTGTTTGATCAACTTCTCTGCATTTGCCCTCAGCCTGAATCAGCTTAGTCATTTATCTTAAAGGCAAAGGGAAGAAACATTGTCAAAATAACTCCATTTTATTCTCAGTGAAGATGGGTTTTAATGTAAAACTTTAATTTGAAAGGAGAAATCAGATTTAGTTTCTCAGTGTGATCCTTTTTAGTGTTCTATGCTGCTGGTTTTTCAAATATTAATATAAAAGTGGTGTGTGCATGGTTATAATATTATGACCATGTTCCCTCAGTCCTGGTCTTTTAGTCTAAAGCTTATGGTCTCTACACAGTTTGATTGATGGCACAAAATATACATGAGTTGGGTTAATTCCTGACCAGTCTCATTTGCTACACTGCTGGCTCCTTTTCTTTCACTTTTGACTGATCCTTTAGTCTCTTTCTGCTTCTCCTTCACCATCAGTATTTCAATTGAACCATATTAATTGAAAGGTTCATGATAACATGCTTAGACAAGGCATGGGCAGGGAAGATAAAAATAAGAAAAGGCCTCAGTAAGGGGGGAAACACTTAGAAAGAACAGAGAAAAATCCAGGGTTTTTTTTGTTTTTTGTTTTTTGTTTTTTTTTTTTAGGTACAGAGAACTGTGTACTTCTATTTTATCTGTATTTGCCTCTTCCAGAGCCCTCACATTTATCTTCATTACTTAGACTCTTTTCTAATCCTCACAGAATGGGTACTCATGGACTTCCTGGTTAAATAAACAAATAAGCAAGCCCCACTGGCCTGTCTTTTAAAAAATATTCTCTTTTCTGATAATTATTTTACATGTTATTTGAAAGAGTAGTTGCTATTTCTGAACAGTAAGTTTTAAAAATTTTTAAAATGTTCTTGAAATTTTCCTTCTCCAATTTTTTAATATAATTTTTTAAAAAAGATTTTATTTATTTATTTGACAGATAGAGATCACAAGTAGGCAAAGAGGCAGGAAGAGAGAGAGGAGGAAGCAGGCTCCCTGCTGAGCAGAGAGCCCAATGCAGGGCTCGATCCCAGGACCCTGGGATCATGACCTGAGCCGAAGGCAGAGGCTTTAGCCCAGTGAACCACCCAGGCACCCCTCCTTCTTCAATTTTTTTTTTCTATTCTTTTTTATTCTTAAAAAAGATGATATACTACATGATGGAGAATCTCTTGAGTTTGGTTAGGACAAATACTGCTTTCTTTCTAGAGCTGTAGATTTCTGATAAGATCCCGGGTATGCTATCAGAGTGTCCATGTTTTTGTGCTAATCTTAAGAATTTTCTGATATGTAATTTTTTTTTAATTCATTTCCTTTAGGGTGTATAATTGTTTTAGGTACAAATAGCTGAATTACAACAAATAGCTGTACTTGTTTTAGGTACAAATAGCTGAATTAGGATCACTGAGTGGTGTGTTATTTCTTTTTGCTATTAGTTTTCTCTGGAGTTTTGAGGAGGTAAGAATAAAAAGTTTATAGAGCAACCTCAAATTGAGAAGGTCAGAGTTCCAGAATGGCCTTTTTTGTGAAATAAACTATCTTCATTCCATAGCCATTTTAAAAATTATATTAGGCACCTACCTAAATATAATTTTCAAAAGGATCATTCTGCTTCAACTCATATTGAGCACTTGTAATGGACTTGGCACCGAACGGAGAAGTTCACCTGTGTTCTCTCCTTCTCCCTCAACCCTTCCATAAAGTATGTAAGGAAACTGAGGCTGAGAGAATCAAAGCAACTTACTCAAAGTCATAGACCTAGTCAGTGTAGAGGCCAGGAATCAAAACTCAAGTTGGCTTGGCTTGACTCAGAACCCAAGAAGAGAGATTCTGGGAATAATATTGTTTGTTTCTATTTTGAGGTTACTTTTCTTTGTCTCTAATGTTATAGTACCTGGGGGAAATTTGTGTTTTGAGCTTTTGACAGTGATTTTAACTGACCCTGACTCCTCATGAAGCTTTGAGGTTTAGAGCATCCACATTTAGCATAACTCTGGTTGCTTCCCATGTTGAGAGTTTAATCATACTAACTGCTGTGTTTAGAGCCTTATCTATATTTAGGTTCCAGCTGTTGTTGCTGATGAAACTGCTGGAGCACAGAGACTATCTCCGTCCTTGGTTCCCCATGTGGTTCAACTTTAGAAAAAAAAAAAAAGAAAAAGAAAAAGAGCTTCCACTAACATCCTTGAAAACTATGCAGCCAGCATTGCCCCTACCACCTGGGTCTCCTTTTAGCAGACATTATGTCAGCAGTCACTTTTGTATGTTCTTAACATGCAGTCACAGCTCTGTAACTCTACATTACTTAAAGAATTTCCTATCATGCATTGCATGACAAATCATATATTCGTTACATAGAATCCAGAATTTCCTAAGCATCCCATAATGAGAGATTCTTCTCAGAGAATGCAAATTAAATATTTGTGTTGCATTTTTAAAATTCTGTGATTTTTTATTTTAAAATTAACAGAGTTGCTTATTTTAGTAAAAGTTCAGGCTCGGTGGGTTAGGCCTCTGCCTTCGGCTCAGGTCATGATCTCAGGGTCCTGGGATCGAGTCCCACATGGGGCTCTCTGCTCAGTGGGGAGCCTGCTTCCCTTCCTCTCTCTCTGCCTGCCTCTCTGCCTACTTGTGATCTCTGTCTGTCAAATAAATAAATAAAATCTTTAAAAATATATATCTTTTAATTTAATTACCAAATGTTATCTTTTGTTCATTTCCTGTTACAGCATTTGGAACATAGAAAATTAATAAAAACATATTAAGAAATGAATTAAGTTTACTGAATCTTAGAGGTACTATATAGAGAAGCAAAGCCTCCTTTGTGGGTCTTTTACTTGTGCAGTCACAAATGGCTTTATGCTCTGAGAGACCCTATACTCAGCTTAATGCTCTGCTGTTATTAACTTAAAATATTTAATAATTTGTGAAAAAGAGCCCCACATATTTATTCTTCACAAGTTCCCACAAATTTTGCATTAGAGAATAGGGTTATGTAGTTTGTCCTGCATAGAGGACATATATTTAAGCATAGACTTAAAGTATCCAGAAATGGTTAAGCAGAACTTTGGCAGGGGGAATTTAGACTCCTAGCACCAAAAATGTTTATCACAGACATCTAAAAAACCTCTTGGTTATTATAATGGAGATAGAGATAAATATTTAAATAAAATGATTTCCTTTAGAATTAGGCAGAATAGTCATGTTCTGTATATACATATTCACATTATCCATTTAGTATCTTTACTGAATTTATATGTGCTAGAATTTTAGCTATTAGTATGTGAAAAGGTTTAGACGTATTTTTTTTACCTTAAAGGTGTCCTTAACTGATGAACCTATCTGAATGAATTAAAATGAGCTTTCCCATCTGTCCTCATAAAAATAAAAAATATGAAGATGTAACAATAATTTAAAAGAATAGATATTTGAGCTATAAGAAATTCTCATGTTCCAGAAACAAGGTGGGAATACCATGTCCCAAAGGATTGCCCTAGGGTCTTGGTTTATTTCCCATCTATGCATAGGAGAGAAAAGAAATTCCTATATGAAGTCAGGATCCTCTAAAGACAGTCCCTTTAAAAAAGGAGATTTAAATAACACTCTTCATGAAACTGAGACATGGCAAAGAAGCTATATTATCTACCAAGGCTGTAAGTGTGCCTAGGTGGAGAAGGGAAGGGAGGTGGAAATCGCACTTCTAAACCCATGTTCTACAGGTATAGAGTCCAAATTTATATACCCTGTGCATTTTGAATTTAGTTTCAAAAAATAACTTAAACTCCATCAAATTCTGTGAGACAGCTGAGTACACTGCACAAGCAAATGTCAAATGCCTTTGTAGGGACACTTCCACAACACAGGGCACACGATCAAAAATATCAATAGACCACAATGAAGGAGAGAAAGCAAACACAAGTAGCGGGAGAATTGACACTTGAAAGCTGGACAAAAGTGAACACTCTAAAAGAAACTCTAAATAATTTTGAAAATTAATAGAGAAGAACTCGAGCATATAATGGAAGATGAAATGAAAACAATTAGAAAATTAGAAACCAATCAACTGACTACAAGTAAAGAATATAATAGGGATAATTAAAATTCAATAAGGAAATTAATAGACAAGTATCACAATTTTGAAGAAAGAGTGGTTAGTGTGTTGGAAGGTACACAGAAAAATACCAAAAAAAAAAAAATTACAAAGTTGTAAAGACAAGACATTTATAAAAGGAAAGTTAGCAGAAATGGAGTTTAGAATAAGGCATAATCTGTATATTGATAGAATATGCAGAGTGAAATAGAATGAATTAGAGATAGTAAAGAAAAAGAAAACAATGATTTTCTGAAATTGCTTAAAGAAAGCATGCATTCTTTACAGATAATAATTACACATAGCTTTGAGTACTCGATATTGCAAATCACCATAAAAATTAAAATGAAGAGAACATTTTAAGGGATACCAGAAAAAAAGACCATTTACCTACAAATAAAAATAAACTTAGCTGACCTTTGAATTACTATCAACTAGAAGTTAATGAAATACGGTCTTCAGAATACTGAGATATAAATATTGTAAAATTCTATACCCACTTAACTATCATCCGATACTATGTGAAATGAAGACAAGATAAAGTCTGAATTTCCCACTCAGAGAACTGTACTGAAATAAATGCTACAGCTGTAATTCAGTAAGAGATTAATTGAATTTTTAAGAAACAAGTTAGATGCAAGGAGAAACCCAGTTCACATACATAGGCAAACATTAACATCAAGATAAGTAAAGATGGTTAAATAATAAGAAGAACATACTAATTTTGGCAGGGTGTTAAGAACAAGGCATGCCAAAATAATAGGAAATATAATGAAAATATGAAGAGAAATATGTTAATTTTAGACTTTGTCCCAAGTTTACAACTTAGCAATTAAATATAATTCCTAAAAGCATTAAAAAATGTATAATTCATTTATTGCAAATGAATGGGGTGCAAATGAATAAATTAAAATATATAAATCTAATTATTGGAAAATGGGGAATCAGAAAAGAAGCAATGATAAAACAAAAATATATGTAGAAGTAAATCTAAATCAGAGTAAATACAAGCATATTGACTTTCTAGGGATAAGAAAGAAATTATCAACAGAATTAGAAACAACATAATAGGATTTTTTTTTTTTAACAAGAGATGCAGCTAAAAGATAACACAATAACAGTTGAAAGCAGAGCTGGGAAGAGATATGCCAGAGTTTTACTAACTAAAGGAACACTTGTGTAGAAATACCAATCTAAGACAAAATGGACTTAATAAGAACAATTACCCAAAATGAAAAGAGTTATTTCATTCTGGAAAAAAAGAGTAATTCAGTATGTCTTCATGTAATCCCAAACAGATGTGCATTTAACAGCACAGCCTAAAAATATTTGAAGCAAAAATTGACAGAAGAAAAATGAGCTTGTTTTATCTAGTCATGTCTTAATAATACCCACAATATTTATAACAGGTTATAAAAGGTTAATGTCTATTAAATGTGAATGGCAGGTACACTGATACCTTTCATGTTACTCTTTGTACTTTATAATGTTTGAAATATTTTCTAACAACCTTTAAATGTAGCTTTTGCAACTTACAAATTGGGTATTTATTGTTCTAATTAAGTCCTTTCAACTAAGCAAGAGTTTTGTATATTTCTGTGTATGTGTGTATACATATAAATGCCTGTATACATATAAATTCATGAATTCAATGAACATTTATGAAATGCCTTGAGTTTTCCAACCATTAAGACAAACTAGGAGCCTGGAATGTGAAGATTAAAGTCAAGGGGATGGGCTAGGTTGTGTTGCAGAAAACCCACAAACTTCAGGGGCTTAACACAAAGTACTATTTTGAATTTTTTAAAATCCATTGCAAGTTCAGGTGACTCTCCAGAGCTACTCCACTCAGCCTGATTTGGGCAGATAAAGCCTCTTAAATGTTGAAGGTAAACTTTTGGTCTATATGGAAGGAAAAATGAAAAGATGAAGAGTCACATGCCAGTTCTTAAATGGTCTCACTCTCCCTTATGTTTCATGGACTAAAGAAGTTCAGATGCCCACGCCTAACCTCATACAGGCGGTGAAATGACAGTAAAGAAAAAAGAATTCAAAATTTTTCTTTAGCATTGTGAGAAAGAACACAATTTTCCTGCCATCTTGGAACTAGCTAGAGTCTAGATCAAGATTTTTTAGCCTAGCACTATTGACATTTTGGACTGGGCAATTCTTTGCTATGGAGGGCAGTTCCATGTGTTCCAGAATGGTTAGTGGCATTCCTAACCTCTACCCACTAAATGCTGGTGGCATCTCTCAGGTGTGAAAGCCCAAATATTTCCAAGCATTGCCATGTCCCCTCCAGGAAAAATTACTCCTAGTTGAGAAACACTGGTCTAAAAAGAAATGAACTATCTTATAGAATATGCCTTTGAGATTCCATAACAGAAAGTAGCAAATGATAAAAATATAAATAACTTTATCTTAAAGTTTATGTTGATTCACCCATGACTTTCAGAAAGTCCCTTTAACAATATGAGAAACCGGGATGCCTGGGTGGCTCAGTTGGTTAAGCAGCTGCCTTCGGCTCAGGTCATGATCCCAGCGTCCTGGGATCGAGTCCCACATCGGGCTCCTTGCCCCGCAGGGAGCCTGCTTCTCCCTCTGACTCTGCCTTCCACTGTGTCTGCCTGTGCCCGTTCTCACTCGCTCTCTCTCGGACAAATAAATAAATAAAATCTTTAAAAAAAAAAAAAAAACAATATGAGAAACCTCTACCTTTTTCATTTGCTCCCAAAGGCTGACAAGCATATGCTCCTACAGTGTCCATTGTTCCCTGTGCCAGTGAAAAACATGCCTTTTTGCCAGGAATGTGGGCACATTATTCAAGTGTCATCCAGAAAATAGAGCCTTGGAATGTTTCTCTAGAACCCTGGTGGCATGGTGGTTCAAATATCAAAGCGCTGAGTGCATTTAAGCCTGTCACGATAGGGAAGGCGGGAGATTACCAGAGGTAATGCTGAAAGAACATACTGGGGCAACAAAAACAAGAGGAAGACCAAGAACCAGGAGCCAGATGGTTTCTGTAATAAAGCACTTACTGCTGGAAATAAGCAAGAAGTGTCATGTTTGTGTTCATTCATAGAGGAGTATTTACAACTCAAATTTCCAGGCAGAGAGATGTTAGCACAAGGGTGCCTGACTGGATCAGTGGACAGGAATGGAACTGAGAGTCACCAAGTACAAAGCTGATAAACCAAAGGACTGGATATGAATTCCAATGAGCAGCTAGGCTTCCAAAGAGTGTGGAGATAGCATTGTTGCTAGGTAGAGGGAAAAGAGATAATCAGTTCAAAAGTTGTGACAAGGACCACCTGGGTGGCTCAGTCCTTAAGCATCTGTTTTCATCTCAGGTCATGATCCCAGGGTCCTGGGATCAAGCCCCGCATCCTGCTCCCTGCTCGGCAGGCAGGAAGCCTAATTCTTCCTCTCCCACTCCCCCTGCTTGTGTTTCCTCTCTCGCTCTCTGTCAAATAAATAAATAAAATCTTAAAAAGGATTTTTAAAAAGACTGTTTAAAAAAAAAAAAAAGTTGTGATAAGCCCAGCTGCCTAGGGCCTGGGTGGCTCATTCAGTTAAGCGTTGCTCTCTTGATTTCTCCTCAGGTCATATCCCAGGGTTCTAGGATTGAGAACTACCTTGAGTTCCCGGCTTACTGGGGAGTCTTCTTGAGGATTTCTTTCCTTTTCCCTTTGCCTTTTCCCCCATTCATGCGTGCTCTCTCTCTCTCTTTCTCTCTCAAATAAATAAACAAAAATCTCTAAAAAAAAATAAAGTTGTGATAAGCCTAGATATTTTCTTTCAAGTTGCTTTAGCCGTTAATGACATGGAAGGGTTTGTATCATTTTATGTTGCATTATGGAGCATTGGGAAGTAAAAGTTATAAGGCAACAAATGTGTTTGTAATCTTTTAGCTATTACCAATGTTTATACGCTAATTCATGATATAATAAATTGATAAAGTGGTGCTATAAAATGGACCCACAGACATCTTGTTTAATGCTTGACACGAAACCTATTTGCTTTAAATTGAATCCTGTAATTGGCAAGGAAGTAATTCTTTAGTATCTTATTCTATAAATTATTTGGTTAGCTGAATAGCAGATAGACCCATCTTGTGGCCACCTATATTTAAATTTTTAAAAAACAAATGATACATGCTCATTATAAACAAGTGAAATAATAGAGACATCTATAGGTGCACCTGGGTGGCTCACTTGGTTAAGTGGCTGCCTTCGGCTCAGGTGATGATCCCAGGTCCTGGGACTAAGTCTCGCATCAGGCTCCCTGCCGATCAGGGAGCCTGCTTCTCCCTCTGCGTGCTCCTCCCCCTGCTTGTGCTTGCTCTCTCCCTCACTCTCTCTCCCTCTCTGTCAAATAAATAAATAAATAATCTTAAAAAAAATAAAGACATCTATAAAGAGTGAGCATTTTCTTATTCTGCCTCTAAACCACTCCTTGAACCTTTGTAAGAGTTACTTTAAACAGTTTTCGGATTAATTTGTCGACTTTACTTTTAGGTTGAAAGAAAATTTTTTTGTGAACTCTGTTCCCAAAGATTTCCTTTTGTCAACATTTATTAAATCTCTATTTTTATTGCATTATGTAATTCTGTTTTGAGAATATTTACATAGAATTATAATTATTAAAAATTATATAAATTACTGTTCCTGGCAATTTTATTTGTTCACTCTAATTTTTTGTATGTCATGTCTTCATTTTCCCTTTAAGTCATTTTTCAGTTTGCATACACCTATCATCATATTTTTTAAAGTTCTCTGTTTTGAATATTATGGAGGGTGAGTGTGTATTTCAGGTTCAAAACTTCCTTAGCAGCTTTTACATAATGATACATTTTGTATTTTTGTTTGTTTTGTTACCATTCCTTATTTCTTGATATAAATGAGTTTGGTTCATATTTCTTCATAGATACCATCTTTCTTCTTCTCAGGAGTTTATGGGAGTGTTGTTTTTATCTTTGGAGATTTCACTGTCTAGGATGGTGGAGTTTGAGGATGTATTAATACTTCTGTATTCTATGTTCTGGAAGAATCTCTTTCCTTGCTTTTACACGGATTTAATCTTTTGTGTTTGTAGAATTCTCTATTTCTGTTGGCTTTTCTTTTCTTTTTGTTTTCTTTCTTTTTTCCCCCACCTTTAAAAATTTCAGCAGCTATACTTTTAATTTCAAAGAATCCTGGGTTCTTGGTTTTGTTTTTAAATAACAAGGCTTTCTATTTTTAGTTATGTGATAGTATCTTAAAACTCTTTGAAAATGCAAATTACACATTTTTTTTTCATTGATTTCTTTTCTTTCCTGATTCAGCTCTGCTTCTCGGGTTCACTCCTTGCTTTTACAGACTTAACTGCCAATGATATTCCTCAAATATTTAGTGAATTGGACAGTTTGTGTGTGTATATATATACACAAATACACACATATATGTATTTCTATATATACATATATATGCTTACAAATACATTTGTATGTAAATGAGGGTCTTGACTTACCGAAACTATTAGTAGAGGGTCTTAACTCAGTACTCTTGAAGATCTGTATGACTCATCAGATGTTGCTGCTGGAAACCTGCAGTCCAGTTGGCTTATTTTCCCCTATGAAGCTAAGACATCACCGAGCTTTATCCTCCAACTTTCTCAACCACTTTGTGTCTCCTCAGGGATTGCTTTTAGCAAGATGTACTTAAAGCCTTAGTCTGGCTGGACCTTCAAAGCTAACCAGCTACTTAATTAAGTTTTCTTTCTATTACTCCATGGACTGATTTTGCTTCCAACATTGCTACCTGAGTTGGCGCTATCTCAAAGCTCTACTAAGAAAATGTATTTCTTCAATTATTTTGGGGAGGCAATAACGCAAATATCAAACATATTGAAGTATTCCTATGTCGACAGCAAATGGCAATATTTTGAGGGACACATGGGTGGTGTAGTCGGTTGAGCATCCCCTTCTTGGTTTTGGCTCTGGTCATGATCTCCTGGGTCCTAGGATTTAGCCCCACACAGGGCTGTGCACTCAGCTGGGAATCTGCCTGAAGATTCTCTCCCTTTGCCCCTCCCCCAACTTATGACTTCTCTCTCTCACTCAAATAAGTAAATAAATCTTTACAAAGGAAAATTTTATAAGACAAAAATATACTAATTAAAGAAATTTTTGACCTAAAATAATTAACAATACAGTTGACTCTGATTTCTCAGCAATCATCACCATCCTTTTGGATTCTTGCAAAGTGAGAATATCTAACTTGATTAATGAATGTAATAAAATGTTTGTATATTCTATATTTAACAAGTAAGACAGTTTTTAGAATTTTAAGTTCTGTGGACATTTAAGAAAGTGTGTTTTTTTCATTTGAGGTTTTTACTTTTTGTATTTTGTGTTGGGTCCATTATCAAAGGAACGAGACTGAGACAAAATGAAAGTTATGCAAAACCTTATTCTATGCCAAGAATTAGAAGTTAGACTGACAGGCCAGGGGAACGAGGCTGAGACAAAGTGAAAGTTATGTAAAGCTTTATTCTATGCCAAGCATTAGAAGTCAGACTGACCAGCCAGGGCCACCTCTGAAGAAAGCAACCCCACCTTGGTCTTACAGATTAGTTTTATAGGGTGCAATCAAAGACCTCTATGTATGTGACTTTGGCTGATTGGATGTCTCCTACCTGTGTATTTTAGTAACGGTTACCCAGAACCAATACTAGTAACTACTGAGACATTTATTAAACAACAAAATGGCCTTGTTTTAGGTATGTGTTTTAGCAACGGTTACCTGGAACCGGTATCAGTAACTGCTGAGGCATTTATTAAACAACAAAATGGCTACCTAAGCAACATAGGGTCACTATGGCTAAGTAGGCCCAGGCAGGCCCTAGGGGTTTAACAGGTTTTAACATGGATTCGGCCCCAACATTTTGAAGCCATTTTTCAAAATTTAAACAGTTCTATAGATCTTAGGCAATGACTCTCCTTTTAACTTGTGTGGTTTGCTTATTTGTTAGCTTTTTGGGGTTTTTCCTTCTTTTCGCACTCATCTACTTTAAATCTTCCATCTATTCCTCAAATTTTGTCCTATTAATAGTCTTTTTCTACTTTACAGTACTAATATGAATTCATTTTCAATTTTACATTTCTTCTATCATTCTAGTGGGTTTGGGGCAGTATAAAAGTGAAACACTGCTATTGTGTCAGCTATCTTTGACCAGAGCCTATAATCACTCTTGATTGAGAAACTCTCACTTTGACCATATACATTTTTCATAAATATAATCTATTGTCATTACTTAAATTTAGACAGAAGCTAATTCCCTGCTCCTAGCAATTCTGTGTTTAGCAGCTCATGGAGAATGTTCTTAACCCTGTACTGTAACACGGTGGGGTGGTGACTCTTGGAGGACTCTGAATGTATCTAAATACCGGAATATGTCATTGTCCTTTCTTGAAAGTGAGAGAGCAATTGAAACCAGCACTGTAATGTACACCATGGTGCTGTCACAACAATATTCTTATACTAATTATTTTGAGTATTTGTTTAGAGATGATTTGATCTCTTACTAATTAGACTACAATTTAGGGATCAGAATTTGTTCCTCTTTGTAATTCCTAATTATGGGGCACTTTCTGGAGCAAATGTGTTTTCTGGAGGAGAGGGAGAGGAAGAGGGAATATTGGAACAAGGGAAGGAATGAGGAGGATAGAAAGAGAGAGCATGAGGAAAATTTTATGAGCAGTGTTTCACAACTAATGTTAATAAAGTATTTAGTTTTTAGTATTAAAACACATTTATGGAATATGTTTATGTGTTATTCCTTTAGGATTGACCAAACATTTGATGATTGTTAAATGAAACTGATATTTTGGTAAAGTTCAGAAAGTGCTATGCATTTTAAGCTTACAAATGGGAATATTTTAGGACAATAATTCGTAAACTGTCAAGGAGGAGCTATGTCATGCATCCTTTCAAAGTCTAGTATTGAAAACAAGGCTCTTCTCCCCAGAAGAGTAAAAACCAAACTGTGTTAATGATTCTAGAAGAGTGGTGAACTCTCTGGAGTCCTTCTTGTGGAAATTGAATATAACTTAATGCTTGACACTATACACAGGCACTAATTATTTTATGTGTATCTTGATCCACAATATTTGGAAGAAATGAAAGAAGAAAGGAGAGGAGAGAGGTGTCGCTCTCGCCAGCAAGAACGACCAGGAGACCTCAGCGAAGCAAGCTTTATTTCTGCATAGCTGTTGCGATTCCTCTCTCCCCTGCCCGTGCATGTCTATATATACCAAGGTTGCACAACCAATCACTCGCAGCCACATAGATACAAAATCCTAAGTTCAACCTACTGGCTCGCATCCAGCCGCCATCTTAATGGCGTGTTTACTTTCAGGCACTGAAAAAGTCGTGCGGCGCCCAGCCCCCCCCCCCGCCTCCCCGTGGGCCCAGCCAGAGCAGCTCCGCACCGTCGCCACCCAGCAGCGGCGACGGCTTGAGGCAGCGGCGGCCGAGGCAACGAGTGGGCACGGCGGAGCCCAGAAGCATTACCGCGCATGCGCTACAAGCCGCTCGGGCACCGACATCTCCCCCTTTTCTTTTATATTAGGCATACAAGGCAGGAGATCATGCCTGTCTTAGGTTGTCAGCTGCCATGAACATGCTTACCCGTCATTGGATAATTCCCCCTGGTTGGAGAACTCCTGGCTTAGGTTGCTATGTGCATGCAGCCAATCTTACCCATCATTGACTACCGATCTAGCTCTGCCAGCCAGATTTGGGGAAATGTACCAGCTTCCAGTGCCATGCAAGCTTGTACTAGCGCCAACTGTTGCCTACATTATTGTTTACGTAATGATGCAAAACGGCGGAACATAAGGATTTACAACAGATACCCAATCCGGTAATGGAGCTATGTCAATCTTATCTGCTTAACTCTTTCGAAAGATTAGCAGCTATAGAAAGGTCATTATAGGCCACGGAGGTTATGCGAAGTCCAGAAAGTGATTGGATGCATCCGGTCATCAATAGTTTCTGGAGAATGTCCATTTGTTACAGATGTGGTGAGAGCTACAGCCGCTGCAGTTGCTGCAGCTGCAGAGGCTGCTACAGCCGCAATAATGGCTGCAGTGATCCCAAAGTCTCTTTTATGTCTTGAGAGCAATACAGGCGAATTGTTAGGATTTACAGAAACGGGCATGGGAATGAAAGTAGGTATACAGGAGGGAGGATGGCAGACTCATTCATCAGTGGCATGGGAAATGGCCAGGCTTTCACTATTGCCCATTAGTGCATCTGTTGAAGGGATGCTGGTGTCTCCAGGATCGCTATCAGGCCGAGCATCAGGACGGGGTGGGCCATGTTGATCGATTCTTCTAATCAGTCGCTCCGGGATCCAGATAGGCACTTGGGCATCCTGTGGAAAAAGACAAACAGAACCTCGGTGCCATCTTAGGACCCGGTCAGGGCCTCTCCATTGGCCCGTGAGTATATCCTTCCACTTTGCCGGGGCTAGAGTGCGTTTGGTAACCGCCGCATGCCTGTCTGCTGCAGATGTACCATTATGGTCCAAGGACAAAAAATTTAAAATGTAAAGGGTGAGAGATGTAAGATCACGGGGTGACTTGTAGTCATCCCCTATTTCCCCTTTTCTTATTTTTTGTAAGCATCGTTTGAAGGTGCCATTGGCGCGTTCAATTATTCCTTGACCTTGTAGATTGTAAGGTATACCTGTAGTATGGACTATACCAAATTGACTTAGGAATTGATGGATAGATTTTGATGTATATGCAGGTCCATTATCTGTCTTTATTTGTTTTGGGATACCCCAATCTGCGAAGCATCGTAGGCAGTGTGTGATGACTTGTTTTGAGTTCTACCCCGTGAGGGGAATAGCCATTATGATATCCGAATAAGTGTCCACTGATATATGTATGTACTTTTGTTGCCTGAATTCAGGTACATGTGTGACATCCATTTGCCATAGGTGATTAGCTTGAAGGCCTTTGGGATTTACCCCTAAGGAAGGCTGAGGGAGTAATGTGGCACAATTCCCACAGGTCCTTATTATATCTCTTGCCTGTTCTTTGGTGATATGGAATCTATATCTTAAGGTATTAGAATTCACATGCCATTTGCTATGGAACAGCTTCGCCTGTTCTAAGGTAGGGCAAATAAGTTGGAAACGACTATTGTGGTCTGCTAGAGCATTGCCCTCGGATAATGGTCCTGGTAGGCTCATATGGGCTCTGATGTGATCTATAAAAAATGGTGCAGTGCGCAGTTGCACAACCTCTTGTAGTTGCCTTAAGATCCATGGGATAGGTGAATCACTTAAGGAGAGGATGGCTGTTTCAATATTTTTTGTTGCATTTACCACATATTGACTATCAGAAATAATATTTAGGGGAGTGTCTGAAAATCTTTGGAGCACTAGGAACACTACTAGTAGCTCTACTTGTTGAGCCGACCTGGCAGGAACTATGACTGGGTTCATGATTCCATTTATGATATAAGCTCCTGTGCCCTCTTTACTTCCATCTGTAAAGACAGTAGAGGCTTCTTTAAGTGGTGTCGATCTACTAATTTTTGGTAGTATGAATTCAATACCCTTTGTGAATTCTATAAGTGGGTGTGAAGGATAATGATTATCAAATTCTATTGAGTAAGAGGTGGTCAGTATTGCCCAATCATCTAGGGTAGCACATAGTAGGCAAATCTGTTCCTTAGTATACGGCACGATGCAATTGTCAGGTATGATTCCAAGAGTAGAAATACAAACAGTGATCAATTTGTTAGCTAGCATGGCTACTGCAACTGGATATGTTGTGATTATCCGAGGAAGAGTGTTTGGGAGGTACAGCCATTGTAAGGGCCCACCTTGCCATAGCACTCCAGTAGGTGAAGAAGGGGATGGAATCACTATGGCTTGGACTATCTGGTTAGGATCACATCTATCTGCTGAAGTCAAGGCAAGCCTGTCCTCCACAATTTTCAAAGCCTATTTAGCCTTCAGAGTAAGGCTCCTAGGAGAGTCTAGACGGGACTTAGACTTAATCACCCTTCAGAATATCAAACAATGGTTGTAATTCTCCTGTAGTTATTTTCAGGTAGGGTCGGATCCAATTTATGTCCCCCAATAACTTTTGGAAATCATTGAGTGTTTGTAATTTGTCAGTTCTAATGAAGGCTTTTGAAGGTTTTACCATGGTATTGTATAGTTTCATGCCTAAATAGTCTTTGATGTTGGAAGCCTGTATCTTTTCGGGGGCTATAATTAACCCACATGAATTTAGCTCCTTTTGTAACATTACTAAGGCTTCCGAAACTGTAGTAGAGTCAGATCCACACAACAATATGTCATCCATGTAATGGTAACACATTAAATCAGGGTAAGTCTCTCTAATAGGCTGTATGGCTTTAGAAACATATAATTGACACATAGTGGGGCTATTAGCCATGCCCTGAGGGAGGACAGTCCACTCATATCTTTGGTTAGGCTCTGCATGATTAATAGAAGGTAGGGTAAAGGCAAATTTAATTGTATCCTCAGGATGCAGAGGGATAGAGAAAAAGCAATCTTTTATGTCAACCACTATTGATGGCCAGTTTCTCGGTAGGGCGGTTATCATGGGTAATCCCAGCTGTATTGGTCCCATGTTCTGCATTTGCCTATTAATTTCTCTAAGATCATGTAAAAGTCTCCAATTACCAGATTTCTTTTTAATAACAAAGATAGGTATATTCCAAGGTGAGGTAGAAGGTTTCATATGGCCCGCCTCTAACTGTTCCTGTACCAGGGGTTTAGCAGCTGATAGTTTTTCGTTAGTAAGGGGCCACTGAGGCACCCAGCAGGGCGTATCTGTCTTCCACGTTATTTTCATTGCCTCAGTGGCCCTTACCGAAAACCCAGGCCTTGCCCCTTATATTCTGAGGTGAAAGGGATGGTGTCTATTTTACCTTGCTCCTGTTTCCCTAACCCTTTTCCTGGTATGTATCCCATTTTTTGCATCATAGCTATTGATCGGGGGCTGTATATAGTTTCAGTTGTCAGGCGGACGCTCATCTGTTCCAAAACATCTTGTCCCCAGTGGGAAATAGGAATATTGCAGACATAGGGCTGAAAAGTTCCCCTATGGCCTTCATCATCCTCCCACTCAAGGGTAGCTGCGCTTTGATCAGGACTTTGAGCGATTCCTAAACCCCTGAGTGTTTGTTTTGCTTGTGTTAGGGGCCATCTCGGAGGCCACTCTTGTTGGCTGATGATGCTCTTATCGGCGCCCGTATCCAGTAACCCTAAAAATTTTCTTCCTTGCACCTTGAGGGTAATTATGGGCCTATCAGTCATATCCAGGGTCAGGCATGTTAGGTCAACTCCCATAGACCCCAAACCTCTCGTACCTTTTTCTTTTCCTTTACTGGGAAAGGCTTCATGATGGCTAGGGAGTATGAGAAGTTGAGCTATCTGATCTCCTGGGCTAATTGCAGTAACTCCCCTTGGTGAAGACACCAGTATCTTGATCTCTCCCTCATAATCTGAATCTATTACCCCAGGGTGAACTATCAGACCTTTGAAATAAGTGGAGCTTCGGCCAAGTAATAAACCTACAGTACCATGAGGGGGGCCCCCTCTTAGATCTGAGGCCAATGCTTGAATGCCCATCTCCGGAGTTAGGACCATTCGGGCGGCTGCTCTGATATCGAGCCTTGCTGATCTAGAGGTTGCGCGCCTGTCTCCGAGGGAGGATACCATGTCCTGGGCATTTGCGTTAGTGCCCCATAAATTTGTGTTGGGCCCCGGGGCGCGGGGCCCTGCTTCCCGTTTTTTGAGTAATTGGATTGAATCCAGTTATTCGGCGGCAGGGGATTTCCTTGAATATCTTTCTGGGACCTACATTCATTAGCCCAATGATTCCCTTTACGGCAACGAGGGCACAACCCAGGTGCAGGCTTGACTGGTCTAGGAGGTTCTTTACCCTTTGGACAATCCCTCTTAAGATGACCGTCCCTTCCCCAAAGGAAACAAGCCTTGGAAGAACTCCTGGTTCCTCCATTGAAACTTCTTATCCCTTGGGCTACTGCTGCTGCCACAACTTGGCCCTGAACAACTGTATCAGTGATGTCTCAATACACTTTGATATATGTAATCAGGTCCTTAGACTTCAAAGGGCGGATAGCCTCTTTACACCATTTATTTGCTTGTTCATAGGCTAATTGTTTAACAAGGGGCATTGCGTGGTCCACATCCCCAAATATGCACCTTGCTACTTGGAGCAGATGATCTACAAAGTCAGCATAGGGTTCATTAGGCCCCTGCAACACCTTGTAAAGTTGTCCCTGCAAATCGCCAGAACCCTGTATGGTCTTCTAAGCCCTAGTGGCTGCAGCTGCTATCTGTACATACACCCCTGGGGGGTACCCAATCTGATTGTTTTGTCCCACAAATTGACCTCCTCCCATGAGCATGTCAATATTCCAGTGGGGATTCCCTGACGCGGCGTTATGCCGGGCAGTTTCTGAGCTACACTCTTGCCAAGCAGTTTTCCATATCAAGTATTGTCCACCAGACAGAGTTGCTTTTGCCATGTTACCCCAATCGTCTGGGGTAAGGTTCATGCTACCGACTGCTTCCAAAAGTGAAAGTGTATAAGCAGCCTGTGTCCCATAAGTAGTGACTGCTTCCTTAAACTGTTTAATAAGTTTGAAGTCTAGTGGTTGATGAAACCTCTGTTGATTTTGATCTTCTAACACTGGGTATGCAAGAGGGGAGGGTTTAGTAAAGTCCGTAATGTCCCTCCATCCTGCATTTCTACATTCTGGACAACCACATGCCCCTCGGGAGCATGAAGTGTTATATGGTGGCGGCCATTTTGCAGGTGGCGCTATAGGCCTACATTCAGGGGTAGGAATTCTTGACCTTCTGACAGAAGGCGCTAGGGAGTCATATTTTTTCTCGGCTTCTTTGTATGTCTTTCCCTTTAAAGGTTCGTTAGGGACTTCCTCTTTTAATTTTAAGTGTGTCATGGCTTCCCCAAGTTCATCTTCAGAGGAGCTCTCCTCTGAATTTTCTCCCCCTCTGCTAGATCCTGCCTTAGAGGCTTCTCTGACCTGCTCCTCGATAACATTTTTAACTGTTTTATGGTTAGAGTCCAGCGGAGTGCCGTTAGCCTTAAGCACCTCCGTCAGTAATCCTCCCATCTTAGTAAACTTTGATCCCATTATTTCTTGTCCTATGCCTAGGAACCCTTTTACTTCTCGTCCTATACTTAGGAACTTTCTCACTTCTCGTCCTATACTTAGGAACTTTCTTATCTGAAATTTTGTGCACACTTACCGGATCGTTGCGTTCACTGAGAACTCCTCGGTGTAGGTTTCGGGTTTCCTGGGTTTCGGCACCACTTGTCGCTCTCGCCAGCAAGAATGACCAGGAGACCTCAGCGAAGCAAGCTTTATTTCTGCATAGCTGTTGGGATTCCTCTCTCCCCCGCCCGTGCATGTCTATATATACCAAGGTTGCACAACCAATCACTTGCAGCCACATAGATACAAAATCCTAAGTTCCGCCTACTGGCTCGCATCCAGCCGCCATCTTAATGGCGTGTTTACTTTCGGGCACCGAAAAAGTCGTGCGGCGCCTGGGACACCCCCCCCCCCCCGCGGGCCCAGCCGGAGCAGCTCCGCACCATCGCCACCCGGCAGCGGTGACCGCTTGAGGCAGCGGTGGCCGAGGCAACGAGCGGGCATGGCAGAGCCCAGAAGCATTACCGCGCATGCGCTACAAGCTGCTCGGGCACGGACAGAGAGGGAGGAAGACGAAAGTTGCTCTCTACTCAGGTCTTTTTTAAAAGATGTTTAATTTGTTCTGCTAAATACAAGGTGTATTGTAGCAGCATAACTATTGTCTTGAGACTTAGAGTTTTGGCTTAACAACTTTACCAAAAGTGTAGTCTTAGATAAATTACCATGTAACTATGTTTTTGGTAATTCTCTTCTTAAAAATGGGATAATAATAATTTTCTATCTTCTTCAAGGGATTGTTGTAAATAGTAAATGTTGTATAAATTACAGATTGCATTATTAAATCATTAGATTATTTACACCATACTTATTAGTGCAAAACATTTCCTAACTTACTATTACTTGAATTCCAGAATGTTCCTCTGATCATCCATAAGATTATTTTATGCACTAAAATTTAAAAGTTCCTTAGGAATATCAAATTTTATTATTATGTGTATATCTCTTTTCTATGTTTCCATTAGATCCCATGAAGGTAAGACTTGATCCTTTTTGTTGTAAGCTGAATCTGCTAAGCTTATCACTGTGAAGAAATGAAGTCAAGTAGACAGTAACCCCCTACTGAGTTCATTCTTGGGCAGTTTGCCTCTACTTTAATGATAGATGTATTTGGAAGGAGAGGATTATGCTCTAATGAAATATAGACAGGAGTTTTTTTCTAAGCATAAGTATACAATATTTCAGTATTTTTAGATGCTTTAAAATAACTATCTACTCGGTGCTGCCTGGGTGGCTCAGTTGGTTGAGCCTCTGACTCTTGGTTTTGGCTCAGGTCATGATCTCAGGGATGTGAGATTGAGCTCTGTGTCTGGCTCGGTGCTTTACCCTGAGTCAGTTTGGGATTTTTCTCTTTTCCTCTCCCTCTGCCCCTCCCCCACTCAAATAAAATAAGTAAATAAAATATTTTTAAAAAGTTACCATCTAGCCATGATTTGAATTTTTTTCCATAAAAGCTTTCTTATTGGGGACTTTTTGTTTACATATATTTATTTTAGAAACCATAACCACAGTGGAATTTATCCATAATTTAGGAAAGTTATGTGCAAAAATACATCAAGCTCTAAGTAATTATTTATTATGCTTCTGGGAACAATTTAGGGATGATTCATTAACAAAACTTGTAGGAATTCACATATCATGTCTTCAATGAGTTATTTTAATAATGAAACATTTTCAATTATGATCAGTTGATATATTCTTTCCAGGATTATACCATGTATATTTAGCTCTGAATAAATGGTATTTTCACTGGAGTTTGGGGAATGGGTAGAAGAAAGGCTGAAAAGAAAAAAGGAATTCAGATAACATTTATTGAAATAGATCACCTTATATCATTTCCCAGTTCAAAATAAAAACCCAAACAAAATCTATTAAAATAATTATTGACACAATACAGCAGAAATTGTTTAATTTTTATGAAGATATAGTGATACACATGGAAAGAAATACAGCTGGTTTTCTTCTGCCTTTGGGGTGACATTTGGCCCCGAAATGTTTTTGCAGTGTTGGGCCCATGGGTGTCTAGTGTGCAACTAGTTAGAGAGTCTTAGATTCTGGATTTCTAGGCTTAAAATGTAGTTATCCAACTGCATCACACTGGGCTCCCAGTCTGCACACTGGACAGGACGCGGATTTGAGCCTACACAGAGCAAACTCAATGTGTGTTTGTCCCCTCAACAAATTCAAGGGCTGGCTTAAAGGTGAACTGGGATTGGGAGTAAATTGCTTTTGGAGAGTGTTTCTTTCTTTGCCAAGGCAGAAAGGATGTTGTTGATGAATTCTGTTTCTAGAACTCTTGTGAATTTTCTCTGCCACAAAGTTAATTTCCTAAATATTTTGATCTTGGGACATAGACTATTAAGGTATTTATGGCAACAACTGCTAAAATGGTTCCTGATCTTTCCACCTTTTATTATTGTGTCTTCAGTGTACACCTGCTTTTTCACATAAGCTGCTTTTTAAAGAAAGTAACATATTTCCTCCATATTTTATTAATTATAATCTTCTGGTCTTGAAATACCTCATAGGCTTTTTGTTTGTTTGTTTTGTTATTGTTGTATTTTCCCTACAATAAATTACTAAGGGCAAAGATAGTAAGGTGGATGATGAGCCTAATTGTAGGACTTCCCTTTAAAAGGGACTATGTTAATTTGATTTCTTCCTTTTCCTTTATGCCTTTTTATCCTCTAGTCTATTGCTTGTATTTCTATTCTTATTTCTACTTCTGTTCCTTTATCTTTTTTTTTTTTTTTGCTTTGTAGTACTTTAGTAATACATTATTTATAAAACTATGGATTCAATATGATAAAAAACTGTCTGCTCATAACCAGATTTAGGAAGTAAAACATGTCAGTGCAGTTGATGACCCCTGAATACCACTTTAAAATGGATCTGTCTCTCCTTTAACTTTAATTTAATTAACTACCACCTACATTTTGAAATTTAAAAATTCTGTATTTTAGGGACACCTTTCTGACTTAGTCAATGGAACATGTGACTTGATTTTGAGGTTGTAAGTTAGATCCCCACATTGGGCATAGAAAGTAATTCAAAACTTAATTATTTTTTTTAATTCTGTATTTTAGTATTTGCATATCTTAAACATACAAAAATTTGTATATTTGACATAACCTTCTGCAACTTAATTTCTCGTTGAATTTATTTTTTCAAGATTAATTTATATTGTATAATGCTCTGTAGTAGGAATATACCACCATTTATTTATTCTATTATTGAGGGATATGGATATTATTTATAGTTTTCCCTATTCTAAATATTACTTGAATCAACATTTTTGCATACACTTTAGTGGACTGCTCACTCGCGGATAGTATTACTGGGGATTGCTTGTTTTAGGATATATTGTGGTTTAAATGAACTAGATAAATTGTTCTCCAAAGTAGTTTGCTACTTTAGTCTCCTGTTATCAGTACATGAGAATTCCATTCCTCCACATCTTTCCTAATAGTAGGATCTGTACAACTCTGTAACATTTCTATTTATTTCTGTTATTTGTCTCTTTAAATTTCTTTTTTCCCTGTCTCTTTTGCTTTATTACATGTTTTAATTCTGTCTTCCTGTTAGGCATGACTCAGTCATTTTCAGGCATTCTTATTTTCGAATATTAGTTTAAATGTACAGTTTTATTATACACAATGATTTAACTAATTACTACTTGCCTTGTTTCACAGTAGTTTTGTAATTGTTTAAGCATTTTCTGATTGTAATTCTTATTACTCAAGTGTGTGTAAAAATTTTCTCACGCCTTTTCCTTGTGTTTTGTTTTTACTTTTCAACTTGATTGCATTGTAGAAAGAAAAACCAAGCCTGTATGAAAGTGATTATGGCTGTTGAGCTTTGCCTTATATTCTAGAAAGTATTTTTCTCAAATGCAGGCTGATAAAAGTAATCTCCCTATGCTTCTAAGTGCTATTTTTCTAGTCTATCTTGTTTTGAAAGTATAGCAGTTTAAAGGTCTAAATTTTATGAGGGGACTCAGTTTCAAGGTTCATCTAATAAATGTTTTTTAAAGATAAATAGTAACAGGTCAACTATATAAAAGTTAAAAAATATAATTGGACCTTACCTCTCACCAAACACCAGAATAAAGTCTAAATGCATGAAAAATCCAAATGTAGAGAGACAAACTAAACAAGGACTAAAAGAAGATTAAAGGACTATATTTACAGGATTATAAAGTTCCTTTATAATTGGCATGTGGGAAAACCTAAACAAAACTCAAAATTCTTATATAATAAGGAAAAAAACTAATAAATTTGACCATATAAAATTATAAAGAGTCCATAAACAAAAAATAAAATAAATGAGAAGCTAGTAAAAAATATTACATACTATGTATATAATATATATAAGATAGATATATCACACTGCTATATATATAAAATTACTGTAAAGTCAGTAAATAAGTCAAGAAAATACATGGACAGTTAAAATTAAGTATATCTAAATGGCCTTTATACAAATGATGGATATTAAGTTTTACTCATAAATTTAAAAATATAAACTATCTGGGCACCTGGATGGCTCAGTGGGTTAAAGCCTCTACCTTTGGCTCAGGTCATGATCCCAGGGTCCTGGGATCAAGCCCCGCTTCAGGCTCTCTGCTCAGCGGGGAGCCTCCTTCCCCCTCTCTCTGACTGCCTCTCTGCCTACTTGTGATCTCTGTCAAATAAGTAAATAAATAAAATCTAAAAATATATATATATATATATATAACTAAAAGAACACTAAACTATTATTTCTCTTATATTGGCAAGAATTCAAAAGCCAGGAAGTACACTCCATTGATGAAATTGTGAAGAAGTATTCTCATACATTGCTGATAGGTATACACAACATCTTTGGGGAAGAATTTGTAAAGTTTATGAAAAATAGATGTATTTCCCATTGAGCCTGCAGTGAATTCTATTTATAGCTATATACACTAAGGATAAAACTCCATACATACCAAACAACTTATACACAGATGATTCATGCAGTGTTATTTGTGATAGCAAGATTTTGGAAACAACCTAAATAAATGCCCATAAAAGCCTGATTTGACTAAACTATGGTAGACCATTAAAAGACCATTATTCAGATGTTAAAAAGAATGAGGATGACCTCCAGGAAATTTTTTGGAATGATTTCCAGAATATATTGTTGGATGAAAAAAAATCAGGATGTGGTAGAGCATTTCTTATTTTGCATAAAGAAACATGGAAAGATGAACAGAAAAACCGAGGATAATGGTTCTGTTCCTTAATAGGAGTGGGTGAAGCCAGCATAGAAATGTGTGGATGAGACTGAAAACTCCTCTGTGTGTCTTTTCAAATAATTTTTCTTAAACCACATAAACAATTTACCTTTTCAAGAATATTAATAAATGAGGATTTTATAAGAAACAAAAAACGAAGTTGAGTCTAACTCTTTGTCAAGCTGACACCATGAGCATCTTCCCATTAGACAAGACCCATGGTTCATCGTCTTTCGGGCAGACCTGTGGAAACCCAGGCCCCTGTCTATACCATCTGTATGCCAGCTTCTCATGTTTTTTACTTACCACACTTTTCTTCCTCTTTCTTTTCATCTTTGGTTTTGGTATTACTACCTTACAAGCTCATTTTTTTTTTAATTTCAAAGGATTTTTTAAAAATATTTATTCATTTCTTTGTTTTTACAAAAGTTTTTCACAAATCTAACTTGTACTTAGAAAAATAAAAGGTTTTTTTTTTTTTAAAGATTTTATTTATTTATTTGACAGAGAGAGAGAGATAGCACAAGTAGACAGAGAAGCAGGCAGAGAGAGGAGGAAGCAAGCTCTCTGCTGAGCGGAGAGCCCGATGCGGGTCTCGATGCCAGGATCCTGAGACCGTGACCTGAGCTGAAGGAAGAGGCTTAACCCACTGAGCCACCCAGGCGCCCAAAGGTGTTCTTTCTTGATGTCTCCTCTATTCCCATTTCTTTCCTTTCTTCCCACTTTTCTCTCCATTCTACAATTGACTTTTTAATCTTAGAGCTACTTTGTTTCATGTTTTTTTTTTTTTTTTTTTTTAAGATTTTATTTATTAATTTGACAGAGAGAAATCACAAGTAGACAGAGAGGCAGCCAGAGAGAGAGAGAGAGGGAAGCAGGCTCTCTGCCGAGCAGAGAGCCCGATGCGGGACTCGATCCCAGGACTCTGAGATCATGACCCGAGCCGAAGGCAGCGGCTTAACCCACTGAGCCACCCAGGCGCCCCTGTTTCATGTTTTTTACCTATGGTCCAGCTTCGTGACTCAGGGCTAGCCCTGTTCTCCATTTGTTACTATGGTCAAAAGAGATAATTATCCAAAGTCATTGTTATGTAATCATTAAAGATGACCTAAAAAGTTGCCTCTGAAAACACCTGTGTTTTCCTAAGCTTATAAATTTGAAATATTATGTTGCAAACATTTCTAATTGCATAAGCATTTCGTTAAGTAAAACACATAAATACAACCCAGATTATCTTGAGACTGAAAACCCTAAAATGATTTGCAGTTGACTTTTTTGTAATGAATATCCACAAGGATGATATTTTGTCTTCTAAAGATGTACCAGTTCATTTTCTTTCTCTTCTTTTCTGAAGAATTAAGACTGGTGTGAATTTATCTAAATGTTTTCATTTTGCTTCTTCTTAAAAAAAAAAAAAAAAAAGTGCATCTGATGAGTAAAGAATGATCCAAACCCAAATTATCATGTGGCCTTAAAGCCAGAAGGTGTTTCTCTTAGGCTGTATTAAATACATAAAATTGCTATTCTTTCCCTTTACTTTATAGTCAAAGCCCAAAAAGACACATTCAAGAATGGAAAAAAGCTTTTAAAACTTAAAACACCTGTGAATAGTCAGTCATTAGAGATAGAGATAAATCTCAATATGATGGTTATATATTTCTGTTTCTGCTTTTAACTACTCTAACACTTATTCCTATTCCTACTAGTGTCTGTTCAAACAAAGGAAAGGGCATTTTTAATAAAACAGTGGCATTTTGAAAATTCACATTTAGTATTCTAAAAATTGTCTAATGGGCTCTCCTTCTTTATATTAAATTTTCAGAAGGGGGCTCATAGAGGACCATTCCCTAGGTGGGGGGGGATGTGGAATATTTAATTGCAATTGCTTATACTTACATTATATGACAATAATCTATCATTTTCAAAGATTAAGCAATTAGTTTAATGAGTGGGCATTCACTGACACATATATTTCTCAAGAAAGTTTTAAACTTTTATTAGCATAGCTTTGTATCTCTTTTAAGCTATGATTATTGTTAATTCAAAGATTTTATTTAAATGTGACTATTCCTGCAAAAAAAATAGTCTAAAAAGTAGTGGGTGGGGAGAGAGAAACATGTGACTCTGGCAGTCAAAAGAATAAAAAAAGGAAAAGAATATGATGTTCTTGGCAACATGTTGTAAAATTTAAGACAATAAAATATTACTAACATCTTTGGACTTCTTATAGTCACTCAGATCAATGATATATGACTGTTTTAGATAACTATTTCATTTCCATACTTGTCCATTTAGTTTCCTGGTGTACAAGCTTGCCTATAAATTCATACTTATTTCTCTTTGTTTTATTGAAATATATTCAACATGAGCATTCTGTATGTTTAAGTTGTAGAGTAAAATGACTTGAATTACATCTATTATTAAATGATTAGCACATAGGGTTTAGTTAATATCCATGAACTTATATAGATACAAAAGAATTGAAAAATTTTTTTCTCTGTGATAATGAATTTTTATTTCATCATTAATTTCTTTCTCAGCTTTTCTCTCAGGTGATCAGAATTTTGTTTAAGTTTTCAAGGAAATGGCAAATTGTATTGTAAGATAGAAACACATTAATATAGAAGTTCTTAATTTTTTTTAAATATTAAATTCTTCATGAATTTGTGTGTCATCCTTGTGTAGGGGCCATACTAATCTTCTCTGTATCTTTCCAGTCTTACTATATGTGCTGCTGAAGTAAGCATTAATGTATTTCTGAATTTGGAGTCTGCGTATAGACTCCAGTAATTTTTTTGTTTGTTCGTTTATGTTGTTGCTCTTGTTTGGTGTGGGGGTGTTGTGCACCTGTGTGATTAGAAATTTTAAAAAATCATGTCCTTATTTTTAGTTATATTTATTTATATTTCCTCTAGAGGAAATATAACATTTCTTTCCATTACAAATATAGATGACAAACCTTATTACTATTGGCAACTCCTGTGATTTTGTCACCAAGAGACATAATAGAAATCTGTTGTTGTTGCAGTTAACCTGACTTATTTATACTTATGACCACCTTGAAATAACAATCGTCTTTAAACCTGCCAAGAAATCTGTTATTTAATGTGTTAATAAGAAAGAACATATATTGGGACTCCTAGGTGGCTCAGTGGGTTCAACGTCTGCCTTTGGGTCAGGTCATTATTTTGGGGTCCTGGGATCAAAACCCAAGTCCAGCTCCCTGCTCAGCAGGGAGTCTGCTTCCCCCTCTGCCTACCCCATCTCTTGCTTGTGCTCTTTCTCTCTGTGTCATATAAATAAAATTGTTAAAAAAAAAGAAAAACCACATAGGAGCATATCACATTTTTTAAAATAATTTGATAACAGCATTTTAATATAATTGGTTTGTTTTATAGTTATTTGTACTTTAATATTTTATTTTAGGTGTTTAAAACCATAATTACACATGCATAGACTTGAACAGACTGCCAAAGGACTCCATTGCATGCCCTCTTACTTGTACATTCTGAAGAGTTCTTGCACTAATTTATACAATTATATAACAGCAGAAAGTTTATTTTGCAATGTATGCTCCTTAAAAAAGGATTTCTTTTGCAGTATGTACCCCTTGACAAAAAATTTATTTTGTGATATAGAACCCTTGAAAAAGAATGACGTAGACTCAGTTGCCTGGGTTCCCCAAGTTTAGTTTTTAAAAGGCCTTGCCATACCTCTAAGTCCTATCTGCTATTTACAAACATACTCATTCTGGGTTTCATTTTAGCAATATAGATGTCCAGCCATACACATTAGTCAGGCTCAATGAGTTATAGGATTTCCCCTGTAGTATTGTTGCTGTTTTTAATCAATACAAAGCCAAAGGCATTACATTGCATTAAAATGGTACAGAGCAAAGATATTTTCTGAAAGTTTCACTGACAATTTCTATGAAGTTCACTTGATATCTTAACTATTGTTGCATCCATCTAAAAAGACACTTAAAACAAGGCAAAGTTGTTTTTTCTTCTTCCTACAATATCTAAACTTCACAAAAACAGGTTGTACTACAGTCTAAGCACATGAAATGAGAATATTTAACATTGCTAGTTTGGGGGCACCTGAATGGCTCAGTTGGTTAAGCAGCTGCTTTCAGCTCAGGTCATGATCCCAGGATCCTGGGATAGAGCCTCTCATTGGACTCCCTGCTCAGCAGAGAGCTGCTTCTCCCTCTCCTTCTGCCTCTGCTTTGTCTACTTGTGCTCCCTCTGTATCTCTCTGTCAAATAAATAAATAAAAATCTTAAAAAAAAAAAAAAAGCACCACACACACACATTGCTAGTTTGATTTCAATACTTTGTGAGTATGGATCTTCAAAACGAGGAGAAGTAATTGGATATCACCAACATCCTTGGACTGCCTTTTTTCTATCAGTACATTAATTAAATTCCTTTTTTTAAAAGATACATTTATTTGTTTGTATTACTATTTTATTTTTTATTATATTATATTAGTCACCAAACTTCATTAGCTTTTGATGTAGCTCTTGATTGTTTGCATATAACACCCAGTGCTCCATGCAATATGCACCGTCCTTAGTACCTATCACCACCCTAACCCATCCCCCACCCCTCCCCTCTGAAACTCTTAGTTTGTTTCTCAGAGTTCATAGTCTCTCATGGTTTGACTTCCCCTCTGATGTTCCTACCTTCATTTTTCCCTTTCTTCTCCTAATGTCCTCCATGCTATTCCTTATGTTCCACATACAAGTGAAACCATATGATAATTGTCTTTCTGTGCTTGACTTATTTCACTTAGTATAATCTCTTGGAGTTCAGTCCATGTTGATGCCAAAGTTGGGTATTCATCCTTTCTGATGGTTGAATAACATTCCATTATATATATGAACCACCTCTTTATACATTCATCTGTTGAAGGGCATCTCAGCTCCTTCCACATGAGAAAGAGAGCACAAGCAGGGGGAGAGGTAGAAGGATAGAGAGAAGCAGACTCCCCACTGAGCTGGGAGCCTGACATGGGGCTCGATCCAAGGACCTGGAGATCATGGCCTGAGCCAAAGGCAGATGCTTAACCATCTGAGCCACCCAGATGTCCCCACATTAAATTCTTTAACTTCATTATATTATTGGAAAACAGAAACACAATCTATGGAGTCACTATGACCAATATTCAAATATGGCTCTGCCATTAAAGAAATTATTAACTAGTATATCTCACAGTGTTCTTGTTTATTAAATGAAAATCATAGCAGGTAACACACATGACTGTTTAAAAATTAAATGAAATTATATGTTTATGTACTGTTTATCTGTAAATGTGTATATACAAACACACACACATAGTGTTCTGCAGAGTCTGGCATATAGTAAGTGTACATAAGAAGTGCAGGATGGAGAGCAGAAATTGCTATGATTTCTAGGTCATTAACTCCAATGAATCAGCAAGGTTGACCGACCTTTTCACAGGACAAGTTCTTTTAGAACAGGTAATTTCACTACATGTTTTTATTGAGTTTTCATACTGTCCCATAGCATTTAATCAAATACATTATTGATTGATGAGTAAATGCATAATTCAAGGAAATAATGAACATTTAATTGAAACTCAGAATCATTGTGCTTTTGTGACAAGTGCTAATTAAATTTGCTGAAGAAATTTTTACTCTCTGTTAGGTCCTGGAAATCTAATAAGTCATAAGATCATGTGTTCTTCAGCAGCTCATAATCTGGAAGAGGCAAGAGAGAATTAAATCATAATTTCACTATAAGGAATAAATGATAGCATAAAGCATGTGCATAGGTCAGAGAATGGAACAAACTTTGTTTATAAAGATAATGCGAAAATTTCCCAGTGCTCCATGCAATACGCACCGTCATTAATACCTATCACCACCCTAACCCATCCCCCACCCCTCCCCTCTGAAACCCTTAGTTTGTTTCTCAGAGTTCATAGTCTCTCATGGTTTGTCTTCCCCTCTGATGTTCCTGCCTTCATTTTCCCCTTTCTTCTCCTAAAGTCCTCCATGCTATTCCTTATGTTCCACATACAAGTGAAACAATATGATAATTGTCTTTCTGTGCTTGACTTATTTCACTTTGTATAACCTCCTGGAGTATGACAATACCTTGGGACTTGGAGTTTTAGGAAATTCTGTGAAAGGAAAAACAAAGATAAATGCAAGGAGAAGAATGAAGGGTAAAGATAGATAGGAGTGAATGCTGAAGTATTGTTCACGTGTCTTGTTTCAATAAATGGTACTTTTCTCTCCAAGGACCCAATGGAAATAAAAATACAAATTAAGGGGCGCCTGGGTGGCTCAGTGGATTAAAGCCTCTGCCTTCGGCTCAAGTCATGATCCCAGGGTCCTGGGATCGAGCCCCGCATTGGGCTCTCTGTTTGGCGGGGAGCCTGCTTCCTCCTCTCTCGATCTGCCTGCCTCTCTACCTGCTTGTGATCTCTGTCTGTAAAATAAATAAATAAAATCTTTAAAAAAATACAAATTAAATCAATAGGAGACTTAAAAATCTAACTCATTGATAAGAAACTTTTAGAAAAAGATGTATTTCTAACATTCAGGATTGGCAAGGATACAGTGAAATGAGCAAGCTCTAAAATTATGGAAGGGAGAATAAATTGCTATCACATTGTTGGTGGAACAATTTGACAATTTATATTTAGGGTTTTATAAATGTTCACATTCTTTAGCCTTGTGACTCCACTTCTTAGAATCTATATTAAGAAACTAATCAAATATGTATACAAAACTTACACAGGCAGATTTGTATTACAATTAATATATAATACCTAAAAGACTAGAAACAACCTAAATATTTGACAGGACAGAAAGGGGTAAATAAATAATGGTATAGGCATACACTAGGACACCTTGCAGCCATCCAGGAAACATGTTTATACAGAACATTTAATAATATGGCAATATGCTCATAATATGATAAGGATTGCAATAGAGTATAATAACACACACGTTAGACTCAGAGAGACCTGAATTCTCATCATATCTTCATCCCTGTCTGTATAGCCTGGGAAAACTTGAAGTTAACTGAGCTTCAGCCTCTTCACTTATAAGATGGGTTAAAAAAAAAATAGTACTGGGCACCTGGGTGGCTCAGTGGGTTATGCCTTCACTCAGGTCTTGATCCCAAGGTTGTGGGATCGAGCCCCACTTCGGGCTTTCTGTTCCGTGAGGAGGTTGCTTCTTCCTCCTCTGTCTCTGCCTGCCTCTCTGCCTACTTGCGATCTCTCTCTGTCAAATAAATAAATAAAATCTTTAAAAAAATAATGCTTATTCTTCAAGGTTGCTTTCAGGGTTCACTGGGAAAACATTTAAAGAGTTTATTTAGAGCTTGACATCTAGAAGGAGTAAGGACTGAATAATGATACTATGATGGATGATGATGATATAATTTTAAATGACTGTTTTTCTTTTTTTCATAGAAATCGTTCTTCTACATCCTTCTTTCTGCTCTCAGATGTTATTTGTATGCCTTCTATCGTATTTAACATGAGCTTGTTTGGGTAATGGCCCTACTGTATCCTTATATTTTGCACACACACAAATAGTGAAGGCATCAGATGCCCACACCTATGCTTTCTAGAGACTTTCTGATCTTTGACTATTACTGGACATCTACCTTCTGTAAAATTAGCTATTATGTTATCAAGTAGGCAATATGTATAGCACTGCTGAGTTGGAGTGGAGGTAAGATAATAGCAAATTACAGATAACATACTGACTGTCCGGAATTATGCATTTATATGTAGGCTAACTCATTTAATTTTCATAGCAACCACATGAGGTAGGATTGTCATAATTCTTATTCCACAGATGAGCATACTGGATAGATTGGTTAATTTGTCTGCATTCACACAGATAATTAGTGGATAAGTGGGTTTTAAGCCCATATAATCTGGCCCCAGAATCCATAACTCACTAACATGCTAAACTGCCCTTTTAAAGGGTTGCACTGTATATCCATGTGGACAGACACCATACTAGACTTCTTAGTACTGAAACTGCCTTTACTACCACTGTGATTGGTACAAAGTAACAATTCAATAAATCTTGTCCAGAGCAGGACTGGCCAAAGTGAAGAAGATAGATACTTCAAATTCCAAATGCAGTGTGGTACTCCTGATAATCATTCTGTAGCTGCTTTATACATCCGGGGCTTTCAGGTAAAGTATCTGCTCTTGAGACTATACCATAACACAGTTATGGTATAGTCTTTATACTGGAGCATTCCTCTTTGTGGTAGAAACATTGTTTGCCAGCCATTTGGCTAATCATTTTTAAATGATAGAAATAATCAACCTTTATACTGGAGCATTCCTCTTTGTGGTAGAAACATTGTTTGCCAGCCATTTGGCTAATCATTTTTAAATGATGGAAATAATCAACCTAAAAACAATTGCATGACTTCCAAATTATTTTTTTTTCTTGTTTTAACTGTATGAATACTACAGCCTTTTATCTCCCCCTTCTCCCAATGTTTTCTAACAAAACAAATGTGGTTTTTGTCCCATTTTATATTTAGAAAATTCATGGCATTGTGGTGGCATGTTGTTACAGATCTCAAAGCTAAGAGCATGATTTTGGCTCTTGTTTTCAGTTTGCTTGACTGAATAGTTTATAACTACAATTTCAAAATTCCTTAGAAACATGAAACAGTCTTTGCCAGGAGTACAACTGCTTTCCATCTAAAATGCCAGCATTTCAGTGTGTCTTGCAACATTTTAATTAGCTTGCTTATGGAACCAAATACACTCATAAAACACTGAAGGCAAAAGAAAGTCTCCCTCGCCATAATTACTTTTTGTAAAGGATTTACTTACATTTTCATAATTATTCAAGTGTTTTTGTACAGAGAAGTTTACATTTTAAATGGAAAATTATACCTCCACAAAATCCTCTGCAAATTAGCAGCTTTAATATAAGCATTCTAATTCTCAGTACAGTGCACTGTTGATACTATTGTGGGACCACACACTGGTTGTTTAGAAAGATAAATTTGCTGCAGCAACCTGTTAAATTTGAGTTATTGCCAGAAGATTTGTGTTGTCTTTAATGTAGCATTCTGTTGTCAAAGGAAGTCCAAGCTGTACACATTATTTGCTAATGGTTTAAGAAGCTCAGAATTTCCCCATGTTGTTAGCAATAAGTATTTCAGCTCATAATCTTTCTCTGTTAGAGGATGTAGAGATAGGCTGAGCTCTATAAAAATAAAATTAGAAAAGGAGTCAATAAGATTTCTATACCTACATGTAAGTCAATTTGTAACTTGATATATTATTTCTAGTATCAGTGTGCCATATAGAGTTACTGTGTTTACACTAGGATATCATTTATAGTACATAAATTATAAATTAAGTATAAATATGATCATTAGTAATTGCTTATTTATATAATAGAATAGAGTAGAAATATGCATTAATTCTTAAAATTAATGCTAAGGAATATAAATAAACATAAATGAAAATAGAAATAAATTCTAATTTTATTATCCAGAAAAAGGCACAGTTAACATTACCAGCCCTTAGTAGGAAGTTAGGTAGGTTCATGCTCCAGTAATATATCAAATGGAACATGATTTTTAATTTTAAATTTGTGAAGATTTCCTTGTTGCTTCTGGTTAATCATTGGTATTGACCAAAAGTTTATTAGATAGAATCATGAGAAGAACCATAATTGTTCTTCTGTCAATAGATCCCAAAGATGACAGAGGAATTTTATTAGCAATCACAGAATTTTAGCTCAGGGATTCCTTTTTTTATTTTCAAAGAAAATATACACCCCATGATAGTTATTCTTATATGACACATCCCTACAAACTCTTAGGAAAGGTCATTGAAAAAAACTTTTTAAAATAATAGCAGAATTTTGCATCTGGAGTCAGGGCAAAATATACCAATTTTTATAACTCCCCATTTAAGACTTGTCTTCAGTTAAAGCTGAAAATGAAAAAGATAAGTGAGAAGTGCTAGAAAGGTTACATATAAAGCTTTGCATTAAATGAAGCACACATGTGAAAGCTCTAGAGAGACTAGAAGTAGAAATAAATTCTCAACAGCTCGATATATTCTGTCAGTAGAAACAAGTAAAAGGCAAGGGTTGTGTCAAAAAAAGATAATAAGTTATAGAAAGGCTAATTTTGTGTTACCTGGTTCAGCTGAGGCATCTTAATGGGATTAAAGTGAGGAGAGCACTCCAAGGTAATTACATACTTATAGACTGTGGTTGTGTGTTTGTGTGTTTTAATGGAAAGAGAATGTGTTGTCCTAAGAACAACCAGAGACTCTAAAGTTCAGAAGAAAATGACTTTTGGTACTTATGATTGTGTAAGGTATTTGAAGCATATTTTATCATTTACTCAAATAGTTGTTCCAGGTTTAAAACCCAAATTACCTTTTGCAAGAGAGAATGATCATCATTTGCTAATAATTATCTTTTACATGTCTAAACTGAGAGGTAATCCACAAACAATTAATTTCCAACTTTTGCATCAGAACATTATGCCAGAAAGTTCTGACTATTTTGCCATGTGATTATAATTTAGAAAATGACAAACACATTGAACAATGTGTCCTGAGAGACTGAAGCCCTGTCCAAATCAGAAATGAATCAAGTTGGTAGAAGTCCTGTCCAGTAGGTTGAACCATATGGAATGGCTGATCTACAGCCTACAGAAACAATGATTTCATATGACTCACTCCAATAATGGTGTTTTATGAGTTCTGTGACAGTACTTTTCACTTCAACATGAAAACTTTAGTAGTTATCTATTGCATTGTAACAGCTTACTCCCAAATTTAATGGTTTAAAACAATAAAGATTTATTATGTTGAAGTCTCTGTGAGTCAGGAGTACAGCTCAGTTGCCTGGTTTTAGTTCAAGATCTCTTATGAGATTACAGTCAAAATATTGGCAAGGGCTGAAGTTACCTGAAAGCTTGACTAGGGCTGGTGGATCCATTTCCAAGGTGACTTACATGCTGGCAAGTTAGTATCAGTTGCTGGCAGAAGGCTTACTTTCTTGCCACAGTGGCCTCTCTGTAAGGCTGATTCACTGTCCCCACAGTATCACAGCTAGCTGAACCTAGTGAGAGATCCAGGAGAATGAAAGGGAGTCACAATGCCTTTTGTGACTTGTTTTGGAAGTCAGGCCCCATCATTTCTAACATTTTATTCAGTTAAAGTGAATCCCTAAGTTTAGTCCAAAATCAAGAAGAGAGGAATTACATTCTACCTTTTGAAGAGAGGGCTATCAAAGAATTTATGAACATATTTTTGAACCACCATAACAATAGTAGTTACTCTGCATGTAAATATATGATTGATTCTCATCCAGTATTTTTATTATAACTTTTAAAGATTTTATTTATTTATTCAACAGACAGAAATCACAAGCAGGCAGAGAGACAGGCAGAGAGAGAGTGGGGGAAGCAGGCTGCCTGCTGAGCAGAGAGCCGGATACAGGCCTTGATCCCAGGACCCTGAGACCATGACCTGAGCCAAAGGCAGAGGCTTAACCCACTGAGCCACCCAGGTGCCCCACATCCAGTATTTAATACAAGTTCCTTTGTTCCAGAATTCGATATATATTTTTCAACCCTGGTGCTCTATTTCTCTATTTGTCTCCTCTTCATCTTGAATCTTCCTGCAGGTTTTGCTTTTCTTCCTTCTCTTGCTCAACATATCTGCTAAGGTGGAACATCTAAAAATCGTAGTCGTTTTCAGAGGCCTAAGAAACAATAATTGTTGAACTTTCCCTGAAGAAAGTAAAGGTTTTACTGGACTGGGGAAAGACATTTATTATTTCCCTGTTTATTTTAAACCTCAAAATCACACATTTTGGAAAGAGCTACCCCAAAAGTTTATTATAGGAAAACCTCTTTATTGTTGGCCAGAGTAGTTAAATTGTGGTTATGCTTAGTTACTAGTTAACTGTTAAGTGTTGGGTAAGAAGCTCAATGTCTAGACCTTATTGTTCCTTATCTCAAGATTGTCTCTAAGGTTTTATTTAATAGTTAAGATATTATATGACTATGATTAATAGCGATGTATGGAATTAACTATACATAATAGGATAGTATGGAATTTATTTTTTTCCTCTCTTCTGTTTGGTGCAGTTGTATGGAACAGTGACAAAATATTTCTGGTATTTCTGATTCTTGTATACCTTTGTATACATTTTTTGTGTATCTTTTTTGTAATGTTTGGTCCTAGCCCAGAAAATTTTTCAAGCGAATGAATCATCAATCAAATATCATTTGGTCAAAGTGGAAATTGAAAAAGAAGATGGGCTTCCACTAGAGACAGTCCCAAGTATTTTCCGCTGTTCTCCATCTCATCATGTCCATTGGCAAATTCCTGGAGCTGGGGAAGCTGGGTTGTTGGAAGCTATATCCAACGCAAATAACCTTTTCAAACCTAAAGTTATGATTTTGATATTAACATAAAGCAAATATGTTTTGTTTTGTTTTTTCATACATTTTACATTCTTCTAGGTTTTTTTTTTTTTTTTTTTTTTTTTTTGGTTTGCTTGTTATGTTTTTGTTTTTTTACAGAATTGAACTCAGTTGTGTAGGAAACATTTGTGGTAACACTGAACTTGTTAAGGTAGCTTTTGCATGCCATCTTGCCTCACTCCCCAGGAAGACTTTTTAAAGTGTTAATTTGCCAATTTGTGATTTTCTTCCTGATTACATTTGCGGGGAGCCATCTAGAGACATAATTAGTAGGAATGCCTTGTACTCTCAAAACAGTAATTGGATAAAAAAGGTGTATGGAAATTTTTACTAACATCCAGTCTAGTCTGGAGACAAATGCAAAGTCTGATCATAAACATATGTGCCAGATCACAGCAAAACCTCTAATCTCAGAGAAAATTTAGCAACATTTTAAATCACAACAGGACAAATATATCCTAATATATGCTTGCTAATGATGGTGTAGTTCCTGGGTTATTTTCTCCCTCTCTCTAGGACAAAAAAATGCAAGATATGTACCATATCTAAAATACTACCATATTAGTCTTAATTTAAATCCTGGGTTTATTTTTTAATTTTTTAAAGATTTTATTTGTCAGAGACAGACAGAGGCAGAGAGCACAAGCAGGGGGAGCAGCAGGCAGAGGGAGAAGCATACTCCCCACTGAGCAGGGAGCCAGATGTGGGACTCCATTCCAGGACCTTGCGATCATGCCCTGAGCCTAAGGCAGATGCTTAACTGCCTGAGCCACCCAGGTGTCCCCAAATCCTGTGTTTGGATTATGCTAGTGAGAAATACCATACATACGTTTAGTACTTTCTCTTTGATTGGTGCTTGATTAGGAAATATAGGTACATAACTGAGTAAGAAATAGCAGTCAAGGAACTCAGCATCTGGGATCCAGCAATTCTAATCAAAAGAAATAAAGCAGTGAAATAGTCTCCAAATAAATCTGGGACATTTTATGTCTAGAAATGGTGAAAAACAAATAAACAAACAAATAAAACAAAAAATAGAGAAAAATTAATTTGTTATCTGGAAATAAGATTGGAACTAGTTTTTTTTTTTTTTTTAATTTAATTCCAGTGTGGTTAATATATAGTGTTGTATTAGTTTCAGGTATATAATATCATGATTCAATAATTCCATGTTTTACTCAGTGCTTATCAAGATGAGTGTACTATTAACATTTTGATTTATTATTTGTGTATAAATTCTATACTACTGTTATTGTTAATGTCTAGTATTTCTGATTCTTGCCTTTGGCTACATGAACTATCCGTAGTTCTGCTGGATTGCTAAAGGAGAAGGACTTGGTGAAACAGTTTACCTGGTCTCCAGCAGGCTCCCTTCTGCTTATTTCTTTAAGGACATACAGAGCTACTGAGTAGTCTTACGGGTACACACACATCCTCCACCCCACCTCCCATTACTTTATTTTTTTCATTTTTGATGTTATTTCTCCTGATTAATTCTTCACATTCTTTGAAAGCCAAAGACAATCAATGTCCAAATAAACTTTTTTTTTTAAAGATTTTATTTATTTATTTGACAGACAGAGATCACAAGTAGGGCAGAGAAGCACGCATAGAGAGAGCGGGAAGCAAGCTCCCTGCCGAGCAGAGAGCCAGATGTGGGGCTCGATCCCAGGACTCTGGGATCATGACTTGAGCCGAAAGCAGAGGCTGAGCCACCCAGGTGCCCCCCAAATAAACTTTCTTAGGAGTGGGAGAATGAAAGTGATTTAGTTTATCCCTCAGAATTTTCATTTTAATATACTTAGGTTTTAATTGTTTAGAATATTTTTTAATTGAAGCCTGGCATACATACACAAAATCATACAAATCGTAAGTGTATAGTTCAATGGGTTTTCACAAAGCAAATACATTTCCATAACCAGTATGGAGTCAAAAATTAGAATATTGGGACAAACCATAAGTGACTCTTAATCTCACAAAACAAACTGAGGGTTGCTGGGGGGAGGGGGATTGGGAGTAGGGGGGTGGGGTTATGGACATTGGGGAGGGTATGTGCTATGGTGAGTGCTGTAAAGTGTGTAAACCTGGCGATTTACAGACTTGTACCCCTGGGGATAAAAATATATTCTATGTTTATAGAAAAATTTAAAAATATTAGAATATTGCCATCCCTAGCAGCCCTAGTAATTAACCCCTCTCTGATAATAATACTAATAGATTGATTTTACCCATTTTAAAATTCTATATAAATGGCATCATATAGCATGTACTCTTGTATATGGCTTCTTTGTATAGTATTATGTTTGAATGATGCATTGTTTTTATTTGTAACAGTGGTTCATTTATCAACACTAAATAGTTTTCTATTACATGAACATACCAACATGTAGTTATTCATTCTACTGTTGATGGAAAGTTTGGAATTGTAAGTAATACAGATATGAAAAATATAATACATGTTTTTGGGCTCATCTGTTATATAGTATGTTTCATGTCCTCTTCTCTGTACTTTCCATCTATTTTTCTCTCTGTATTATAGTCTAGATGTTGTGTATTGATCCATTTTCCAGTTTATTGATGTTTCTTCAGTTGTGTCCCATCTATCATGCTATGATGTCAGTTATAGTATTTTTCAATTAAAAAACTTTCCATTTGATTCTTTTTTTATTTTCTGTGAGAATTCTCTACCTAGTCATCTAGTTTCTTAAAGATATTAATCACAGTTATTTTAAAATTTCAATGACTGTCATGACTGTATTATTTGTGTCACTTAGCATTGCCTGTCTTTTTTTTTTTTTCTTTTCATCTTATTTCTTAATGTCCCAAGAAATTTTAGTTTCACTGTTAATCTTGTGTGTGAAGAGTTTTAGTGATGATTTACCCTATCCTTTGGCAGGCCAAAAAGAGTCATATCACCTAAGTCCAGTTAGACCTTGAACTAATTTGATACTAGTTTGCAGTCTTATCTACCTCTGGTTTACCCTCATGGTTTATCCCTCCAGGGATCCCAGTTAGAGCCTAGAGGGTTTACTGGTGCCACTCCCTTTTGAAGGGCTTTAATTTTGATCTCCTGAGCAATAGGGGAATGCTGAAATACCATACTACTCTTTGATTGTATTTGGTTGCTTTACACATACTTTCTGCTTGGCTCCATTACATCTTTTCCTATGTAGCTTAGTCAGATAATGACTCAATGAGACAACAAGTCTTGAGTGCCAGTCTCACTTACATGAACTTTACTTATCAATGGAATTTTGGTCAATCAAGTCCTAGATGCCTTGTTGTACCAGAACTCCAATTCTTGTTTCCTCAAACATCTGAGATTGCCAAAAGCTCTTTTGTATGTTATGTTGCTTAGAAGCTTCTCTATGCAGCTTAGTCGCATCTTGGTATATGTCAAGAATCAATAAACGTCCCAAAGAGAAAGCCATTGTACAGAAAACCTAGCTTACCTCAATGAAATTTTCTTTCTCTCCAGGATCTAGCCCTTCAAAACTGGCTACTTCAGCAGTTCTCTCCTGCTTTCAAATCCACTGCTTAAAATTTCATTATGTTGGGGCGCCTGGGTGGGTCAGTGGGTTAAAGCCTTTGCCTTCGACTCAGGTCATGATCCCAGGGTCCTGAGATCGAGCCCCACGTCCGGCTCTCTGCTCAGCAGGGAGCCTGCTTCCTCCTCTCTCTGTCTGCTTCTCTGCCTACTTGTGATCTCCATCTGTCAAATAAATAAATAAAAACTTTAAAAAAAATTCATTATGTTACTTTTTGCTCTTAGAAGGATTATTGGTTTGCTGTAAGAAATCTCAACATAATTGGAAATGGATGTTCTAGGCTTGAAATATTTTTATCCTTTTTTTTTTTTAGAATAAATACTTAAATGGTAATAAGATGAAGCATTTAAGACAGTAAATTTAGGAGAAGTGAATTATGTTCATATTATGTAATCTTAAGGAATTTGGGTAAAATAGAGATATTATTTTCTTACCCATGACTGAAATAGGTCAAAAGAAGCTAATGATGCCAAAGTTAAAAACTTAAAATAACGATCATTACAGTACTCCTAGATTTTATATTTTCACAGGTGTCTGCTTTTTACAAGTCAAATATACAAATTTTCTTTGTAAAACTTACATATGGCACTTTTCAAAATTATTTGACCTTATTTTGTCAAGTACTGTAAACATCATCTGTGTACACATGTTCTTTTGGATTTATATACATGGTTTTCTGCTCTACAGCAAACATACAAACTCAAATATCCACATGCATGTGCATGCACACTTATTTTAAAAAATCAGAAGTAAACTTTCAAGTTGACGCTAATAGGCTTTATGTGTGAGACTATAATTAATCAGGAAATGAATATAATAAAGCCTTTGCTGTACATTGTAGATTTGACCCAGTCCAAGCACTGCTAGAGTAATTTAATTGAAAGCGACAGATGTGTCTTTACTACCTAAAGTTTTTCATTTCTTTCACTTATTAGGAGAAATGAAAGTGAGGTCAATTCCTTAGCTTTGAAATGTCAATATGCTATTTATGTTTGCTACACATTGAGTTTGTTTTCCAAATAGTCACTTATGGTTTGTCTTCCTCCCAATCCCATCTTATAAAACACCAGCTTTAGAAATTGTGCCAGGTGTTCAGGGTTGTTTTTCAACTCGTTCAAGTCAGTAATACAATTCTGCCTAAAGTCCTGTACTACAAAATTATTGAATTCATCAAATCCATTGAGGTAGAACTATACTACTTGATATGGAGGACCTACAGAGTGTAACTCTTAATTTCTACTGCTGAATTCTGATTAAGATTAGCAAAATTCACTCTAGAAAGGCAGGTTCCAAAACAAGGAAAAAAGGGAATGATACTTGTTGAATTACTTTTTACCTTTATAAAAGTGCTTATATATATATTTTTATATAATTTCAAACTGATAGAAAACTTTCAAGAATAGTACAATGAGCTCTCACATAGACTTTATCCAGACTCACTCTTACTTGAATTTGGCCCAACTGCTTTATTGTTATCTCTCCCCTTTGCACCTTCCCTCCCCTTCTCCTTTCATATTTTTGATTCTTTCAAGGATTGGGGAAACATTTTGTTCCATTAAACCAGTATACTCTAGTGTGATTTTCCTAGGAGCAAGGATATCTTCTTACCATAGAACAGTTATCAAAATCAGGAAATTTAATACTGATATGAAATTGCCAAATCTACAGTTCATATTTGGATCTGTCAATTATTCCAATAATGTCCTCTGTACCCATTTCTCCTCTGTGTTCTGTCCAATGTAGGATTATACGCTGCATGTAGTTTTCTTGTTCTTTAGAGTTCTATTGTGAAACAGTTCTTTGACCTTTCTTTATCTTTATTTGTGAAGAGTACAAGCCAATTATTCTGAAGAATGTTTTTCGATCTGTATTTCTGACATTGTATATTTGAAATGTATTTGTTTTCTTGGTTGCTTTCTGTATGCCCTGATAGACTATATCTAGGAAATGTTTCTGTCTTGCTCAGTTGTGTTTCCTCATCCTTAGGTTTGGTACACATTAGGTATTCAGTAATTGATTTTTGAGTAAATGAGTGCTTATATGTGGCATGCATTTTATGCATATTATTTTATTTCCTGGCTACAACTTTGAAATTGCATTATCCTTAAACCTATTTTGCAGATAGGGAAACGTAGGATCCAAGTCTACTAACCACTGAAGTTATCCCCTTTAATCACTTAATATCCCTTTTAATCACTATGAAGTGATTAAAAGTATCCCTTTTAATCACTCTTAAGTGATTAAAAGTGATTAAAAGCCAGGTCTCCCTTGGTCAAAAATGTTTTCACTTCAAACTCTGCTCACTCTCAGAGTACAGTTTTTTTGTTTTGTTTTGTTTTGTTTTTTTCCATTTTCTGGGCATAGTACTTCGCAATTCTAGTGTCAAAATAGGAATTCACTATGCTGGAAAACCATTAAGAGATAAGTGTAACTGGATAGAATGAAATAAACCTAAGCACTAACATCATTTTTATCTGCTTAGTATGTGAACACATGCATTTTCCTCAGTTCAGTATCTTCTAAAGATGTCTCATGGTCTTGTATTGCTGGTATCCAAATACAGTCTATAAGAATAGAAATTACCTCCAGACATAAAACAGAATATTCTGTTACTTCAAAATCTTTGAAATTGGAGACTCTTCTCCTTTTTTGAAGGACCAACTGTGGAGCAAGTACTTAAGAATTCTCTGAAGCAAGTGTTTATAAAGAGCCCTAGAGATATATATTTTTTCATTTGTGAATATGTTTTCACTTTGTTGGACATACAATGATGCCAACTGCAGGTTTTAGTAGATGAAGGAGATGCTGAAAGAGATAAGAAATGACATTTCATATTTAAAACCCTTTAAATGTAACCAGTTTTAATTTTTTTTCCTGGCTAATGATATTTTGTTCATTCTTTACTCAAGATAATAAATTGATTTGTAAGTCGAATGGATTTACACGTTTTAGATTATTGTATAAAATTGAATTCGAAGAATTAAACGGGCATGGTATGATGCCTAGCATTTATATACCCTTTATTATATCCCTAGCACTGCACAGGACACTTAGCCTGCAATTCGTTGAGTATGGATTATTCATTGAGATTCAACATCATTGTTGGAACCATCATTTTTATTTATACCTTGTGGCTTTTATTTTTTTTTTTTATTTTTCAAGGTTTTATTTATTTATTTGACAGAGAGAAATCACAGGTAGGCAGAGAAAGATGGGGAGAGAGAGATGGGGAAGGAGGCTCCTTGCTGAACAGAGAGCCCTATGCAAGGCTCGATCCCAGGACCCTGAGATCATGACCTGAGCCGAAGGCAGAGGCTTAACCCACTGAGCCACTCAGGCGCCCCTATACTTTGTTGCTTTTAATGTTATTTCTCGAATTTTGAGTATGCATTTATCTTTAATTACCAAGAGAAGAAATACCTAAAGCTGTCATAAAGACATCTCTTACATATTCACTGTATTATATCTTAAAGGCTGTTGTATACAGAAGTGATCTGACCATCAGGGGCAGCAAATTATAAAATAAAGTGTTTTTAGAAGAGGAGTGCATTGTTTTGACTGCTTTAGATTTTCAGAATGTAAATTCAGGCCAGGAAGTTTCATTTAGGTGATATCTGTGTTCACAATCTTAGGTAATAAGGATAATTTGGGTAAGGAGAGGAAGAAACGAGTAGAAGAAGCAATAGGAACTTCTTCTCTTCCTTATCCTTAGCTATTTTTCCACATCCTACCAATTACTAGATCATTGATTGTAATCTGAAAAATTAGATCGGTACTGCTCACCGTCCTCCTGAACACTGCCTTCACCCTATGTCCAAACACACCACACCATACACAGAGCCAATGCCACCCCAAAGATAGAAGATAACATGCCAAACAGATGATAAACTTCTCCCGAAAGGGTGCTACAACAGAGTTGTAAGTGGCACACCCCAATTTGTGCAAGATTTAACATTTTGTAAAGCCTATGAACATTTTAAAGTATTTCTACACAAATTCTGTGTAATCTCTTCAGAAAGGATCATGTGGCCATTTTGATTTTTTTAAGCCAGGTTAGAACTGTTGAATAACAGATACTGCTCGGGGGGCATCTGGGTGGCTCAGTTGTTTAAGCATCTGCCTTCAGCTCAGGTTATGATCTCAGGGGCCTGAGATTTAGCTCCTTGTCTGGTTTCCTGCTCAGCAGGGATTCTGCTTCTCCCTCTGCCCCTCACTCCACTCTCATGCTCTCTCTCACTCTCCCTCAAATAAATAAAACCTTAAAAAATAATACATTTTCACAGAGGTCTCAGCACCTTGCTAGCTAACAAAAGTAGCCAGCAGCCAGCATGAATATTATGTCAGATTTCCCTTCTGGAAACTGAATTTCTGGATTCTCTCTGAAAAAAATCAGTACTTCCAAGTTTTAGATTTTTTTTTTTTTAAGATTTTATTTATTTGACAGACAGAGATCACAAGTTGACAGAGATGCAGGCAGAGAGAGGGGGGAAGCAGGCTCCCTACTGAGCAGAGAGCTCGATGTGGGGCTCGATCCTAGGACCCTGGGATCATGACCTGAGCTAAAGGCAGAGGCTTTAACCCACTGAGCCACCCAGGTGCCCCACCAAGTTTTAGATTCTTATAAAAAAAAAAAAATAAAGAACCCAAATTTCTTTAAGTATTTAAAATCCAGACCAAAATTCTTTCTGATCTACATTCTGATCTTCTTAACTTCAGAAATCCCTATTTATTATTTACTTCTCTTTATGTCTACCACTAGGATTCTCATCAAATCTGTAGTCATTTCTTTGCAGCAATGATGTCTAAAACTTTTCTATTTTTACATTGTCCATGATTTGTTCTCCACATTAATTGAAAAGGATCTTTCAAAGACACTCATATGATCATATCTTTTTTTTTTAATTTAATTTAAATTCAGGGGCGCCTGGGTGGCTCAGTGGGTTAAAGCCTCTGCCTTCGGCTCGGGTCATGATCCCAGGGTCCTGGGATCGAGCCCCGCATCGGGCTCTCTGCTCCCGGGAGGGCCTGCTTCCTCCTCTCTCTCTGCCTGCCTCCCTCCCTACTTGTGATCTCTCTCTCTGTCAAATGAATAAATAAAAATAAAATAAAATTTAAATTCAATTAGCCAACATATAGTACATCATTTGTTTCAGACGTAGTATTCAGTAATTCATCAGTTGCTTGTAACACCCAGTGCTCATCATATCACATGCCGTTCTTAATGCCCATCACCACGCCATCCAATATCCCATTCCCCCAGCCACATCTCTTACCCCGCTTTACATTCTTCAGTGCCTTCCTATTGCTTTTAGGATTAAGGCCCAGCTCTCTAGGCTGGCCCAACAATATGAACTCCCAGCAACCAAACTCATCTTCCTTTTGGGTGACCTGTCTTCCTTTTATTCTCTTCCTTTTAGTGACATTATTCTTTCAATTTCTCATAGGTTCTATGGTCCTTTTCAGAATCGTACAAATGTCTCTCCTTTGAAAATTGCTCCTCATCAAGTCCACTATGCTCTCCCACTAAATAATGGATTTGTTAGTATCTTTTAGTACTAATGTCTCCAAGGAAGCCTTTCCTGAGCCCCCAAAGAGGTCAGAAACCCCTGATGTCACAGCTCTTGACATCTCTACACTATGGTGTTTACCACAATTTTAATCTAATACTTAACTGGTCAATTAGTTGCTGAATGTTTGTCTATCATTCTAAAATTAAAAAAAGATGGAGATCACTAAATCCACCAAATTTAGCACTTAGCTAAATGAATAAAAGCTTGGATGAATTGTTAACTCAATCAGGGGATGGATGGATGGATGGATGGACGGACAGACAAATGGTTGGTTGGGTAAAGGAACAAATTAAAATATATGTATATAATGTAAGCCCATGTATATGTATATATGTATATAATCGTAAGCCCATGTTCTACGGATATATGAATATGTTTGCATGCTAAAAGATAACCTCAATTTTTATTGCTTTTGTTATTCAGTAATAATTTTGAAAGTGGGTTCTCTTTACCTCTCCTTGTTCAAGTCAATTTACCACAGAAATATAATCTTTCTAGACTTTGAAACTGTAACGTGAATCACTCCTTTTGTTCGCTATTTTCATTTGTATTTAGCTTGTATTGTAGTGTTAGAAGTTACTATCTTTGCTACACATGCTTTGACATTCCATACCACACTGAGTGGGAGGTAGGATATTTTTTGAGGAGGAGGAACAATGTGCATGGGTTTTTTTTTTTTTTTAATTTTCTAATTTTTTCTAATTATTTCTAATTTTTTTTCTTTTTTTAAAAAAATATTTTATTTATTTATTTGAGAGAGAGAGTGAGAGAGAACACAAGAAGGGAAAAGATCAGAGGGAGAAGCAGACTCCCCATGGAGCTGGGAGCCTGATGTGGGACTCGATCCCAAGACTCCAGGATCATGACCTGAGCCAAAGACAGTCCCCCAACCAACTGAGCCACCCAGGCCCTCATTTTTTTTTTTTTCTAATTATTATCCATTGTCTGGAAGCTACTGGAAGCTATCCATTGTCTGGAAGGCTCACTTCCAAAATGAATCAGTTATTCATTATTGAAATATAACAATGGTAAGGTTTATCTTCCATGTTTTTTCCCTTGGATTATTTGTAATAAAAAAACACTGGTGTATAATTTAATAAGAGAAAAAATAATATTATAAACAGACATGGTTTATATTTAGCAGATTTTCTGATTGCTAAGCCCCAAGCCATTCTGGCTTAATATTTATTTGGATTTCTTTTTCAATTGTGAAGTTTTCTGCAATGATTTGGAAAAACAGGTTTTCTGGTTATTTTATAATTTGGCAACATAATTTACTTCTACCCTGGGATTGTATTACAGGTGAAAATGTACTGAGAGGAATTGTTTTATTTTTTATTAAGTATACAGCTTCTTGTCAGCAACAATAATGATAATAACAATAAAATAAGAGCTCCCATTTATTAATTATATATAATTATATAACATGTACTCAGCAAGGTGGCACTATATATTTTGTCTCATTTGGTCCCACAGCAAGCCTATGGAGAAACATTTTCCCATTTTAGAGATGAAAATATTGGGGCTTTGAGATATGAAATGCATACAAAGTCCAGCAATTGGAAAGCAGTACAGTTTTAGCTTTTATCTAATAATAGATCTCTGGGTGCCTGGGTGGCTCAGTGGGTTAAGCCTCAGTCTTCGGCTCAGGTCATGATCCCAGGGTCCCGGGATCAAGCCCCACATTGGGCTCTCTGCTTGGTGGGGGAGGGGAGAGCCTTCTTTCTCCTCTCTCTCTACCTGCCTCTCTGCCTACTTATGATCTCTCTCTATACATCAAATAAATAAATAAATAAATAAAAATCTTCTTTTTTTTTTTTTAAAGATTTTATTTATTTGACAGAGATCACAAGTTGGCAGAGAGGCAGGCAGAGAGTGGAGGAAGCAGGCTCCCCACTGAGCAGAGAGCCGGATGCGGGACTCGATCCCAGGACTCTGGGATCATGACCTGAGCCGAAGACTGAGGCTTAACCCACTGAGCCACCCAGGCACCCCTAAATAAAAATCTTTAAAAGCAGATCTCATATTCCTTATATATGTTGCTGTAATTCAGGGTCCCCATCTACAAAATATAGGTGGTCTTATTATGATCAGCTAACAAAATGATTTTGCACAAGCCAGTAGTCTTAGGTAGAGATAGAATATGATCTACAAGGCTTAGTTACACCAATTTTAAAAATCACTAAGGAAACAAGGATTTTCAGGGAGGAGAGCGATAAGCCTGCACATGTCCATTCCAATGAATTGTAACATTTTTATTAAAAGAGAGTATCTCCATAACTACTGTGCTCCCATGACCTCCTTCTCTTTCTCTCTGTGTGTGTGTGTGTGTGTGCGCGCGTGCACGCACAGGCATGTGTGCCAGTATGTGGAGTAGCACTCAGGTAAAGTTAGCACTTGGGCATATCAGGGGTGGTCTTGAGAATTAGGATGCTTATTTAAATAGAACTGTTTCATCCAGTACTGTATGCTACCCATACCCCCAAATTTGTGGTCAATTAATACACTGAATGAAGCTGGTGTATCCGTTCATGTCTAATAAAATTTACATTTTATTTTCCAATACAGTAGCAGTACAGGTGGTTTTGTGGGGTCCAGAATGGGAATTGAAGGGGAAAAAAGTCAAGCAATATGTTGGAAAGACAGAGGAAAATGTGTTATCAGCTTTTCAGCTGTGAGAGGAAATCTAGGTTGGGGGGAAATGACATGAAAAACAGGGATGGCCAGATGGTTGTTTTCGGAGGCAAAGGGCTGGGAACAAAGTCTGCCATAACCCACCAAGCCAAGCTGCACAGCATTACAGCACTGGGCAGAGTTGTGTCATAGGAGTATATAGAGACAGAAAGAGCATAATTTTTACCTTTAAGACCATTGAGTAGGATTGCAGCAGGAAGTTTTTCCTCCCAGAAGAATGTTCTTCTTTTGCAGACAAGAATGAGTGTTATTTTAACCCACAAGGACACTATTATTCTTAAGGTAGGCAGGTTCATGAAGCTTAGTAATGGGACAGAAGTTGTGGTTTTGACACCAGGAAGCAATATTTATCCCAGAGTCACTACCAGAACAAAGTTGCAAAACAGAAGTAGAATTTTAAGGAAAGAGTATAGTTGGCAACAATGATTGCATTTGATCACCTGCCAGGTTAAGACAACCTTAACGCAAGAAGCCATTAGTACTGAGGCGTACTGAATATTCAGAGATTAATACACCTTAAATAAAGGTTAAATTGGATCACTTGTTGAGGAAAGACTATAGACCACAAGATAAAATATTATAGATTTCTTTCTGCTTAAGTCTGGAATTGGCCCCTGCAGCTGTGCATTTCTGTTTCTGAAAGCGGCTCATTTCATGATTATTTTGAGAGACCATGCTTAGCATAACACTTCCTCAAATTACTGGAATCATGAATCAGTTCTTATCACTGCACAGGCATACCAGAAAGCAGAAGGTTTCATCACTGTGAACATATTTCTCTGACATATTGATTGCTTTAAATATGATGCTTTGTTGGCCAGGAACTCCCTCCCAATTATTGAGAAGTTAGTGGAAAAATTTAGTTTTCCGAGGGTAACTTCTTAGTTGTCTCCTTTTTATTTATTTATTTTAAAGATTTTATTTATTTATTTGGTAGAGAGAGAGATCACAAGTAGGCAGAGAGGCAGGTAGAGAGAGAGGGGGAAGCAGGCTCCCTGCTGAGCAAAGAGCCCGATGCAATGCCAAATGATAACATTGGACAGAACCAATACTACTTTTTTTTTTTTAAAGATTTTATTTATTTATTTGAGAGAGAGCATGAGAGGGGAGAGGTCAGAGGGAGAAGTAGACTCCCCGCCGAGTTGGGAGCCCGATGTGGGAATCAGTTCCGGGACTCCAGGATCGTGACCTGAGCCCAAGGCAGTTGCTTAACCAACTGAGCCACCCAGATGCCCCAAATACTACTTCTTAGAGTAAAATTTGAAACAACTTTATAAACAAACAAACAAAAAAACAACAACCCTTCATAAAAAAAGGTAAGGTACCCCCCACCTCAATTAATATTATGAAATTAAATAAATTTAATCAGCATTTATCTTGTATCTGTAGCTATTTATATGTACTCTGAAAGCAATGGTTTTATAAAATCTAGTTTTATGGGAATGTTTCACCATTTTATGACATATTTAAGGTAGAGGATAGTATGTCAAATCCGTTTCCTTTCGGATCAGGGAGGAAAAATTCAGCGTTAGTAAGCAAGTCAAGCTCCATCATCACCATATTGTCTCAGTGTGTTGATCAATTTACTTTAGAAATAGTATTCTACCATGGTTTATATCCTTCTTATCTACAGTTTGAAAGAAGGTTGAACAACATGTTTATTGACGATAGCTAAACTGAAGGATGTCTGAAGCCAGTATGTTCTTTGAAACAGTGGGGGAGAAATAGAAAAAAATGGTCAAAGAAAAATATTCTAAATGTTTCTGTATATGAGCAGCATTGACTGTTAGAAGACCCAAATTTTTCAAATCCATTGATCATCTAAGAGCTGCTTTAATATTTTTCTTATGCCCTAGCAGTCTGCTATTTAACTATAACTATAAGCTCTTCTCACCACTCTAATCTGTCTATGATAAATAGGCACTAATAAAGGACTCTGTCATTTAAATAAATGGCATACTTCATCACCTCCTTTTAACAGTTTCTGCCACCCTTCATATTATCAGTACAGCTGACAAGTTGCAAAATTAAATGAATTGAGTCTCATCTCTGCCTTGTAGTCTGCCTACCATCTGGAAGGTTATCAATGCCTTGACGTCTGTGTTTCGGCCTCTGTTATTTGCTTTAATTTCAAGAGATTAAGGTAAAATATTAAACTTAAATTGTTTAATACTTCTTGCTACTACAAACATTAGTGCTAATTGCTTTTGTTTTTAATTCTTTTCAACAAGTGCATTCAAATAAGTATCAGTGGTTCAAGTTTGACTTTTTGGTTATAACTAGTCCGTATTAGACCATAAATTCAAATATTTGTGGTTAGAAAAATAAGCAGTAATAAATACATACAGAAGTGTTGAGAAATGTCACTTGTCTTAAATTATTATTGTTACTATTGTTATTGTCTTAATGAAAATGACAAAGCACTATTAAAATAATTTATTTCCTGTTGAATTGCATTTTTTTTATGTCATGGAATGTACTTTTGAGAAATAATAACCTGTTTTAGAGGGAGGCATGCTGACAAAAATTGTGTATATGGCAGTAAATGAAAGGGATATGTTGAATATATCAATATATATTACACAATTTTTAAATTGGAAAATATAACCAACAATATATTTAGTAGTACAATACTAGATGGGTTTTCATTAACGTCAGAAACTGTCTAAATTTGCTCGCTATCAGTGGTATCTTTTAAAGTTATTCTGAAAGTTCTAGTCACTTCGGTTAGAAAAGAGAGAAAATAAGAGGTATAAATATTACATAACAAAAACACAAATTAGACAATAATATGATATCCAAAGCACTAGTGAAGAATATTACAAATTCAATAAAATGATTGGGTATAAAATGAATATTAAAAAGTCAATATTTTCTAAAGCCACTTCAAACAGGTTCAAATATATTTTAGAGTAGGAGGGTATGTTTCCTACTTCTGTTGAGGACCTGTCTTCCAGCATGACTGGAAAGTTCCATCAGGCATTCTGAGTTCTCCAGAGTCTGACCCTGATCCAAGGCAGTAGTTTGGATTCCTCATATTTGGTGCCGTAATGGAGATGGGGACAAGGATATAGCTTATGATTAAGAATCTGGGTAAATAAACTCAGGTTCTTAGTACTTGTGAGAAACTCATAAAGATGTTCACTTCCCTAATTTATGGAAAATTAATTATCTGTATAACTCTTGTGTTGTTGGTACAGAACTGACTTGCCTTGGATACCTAATATATGATATAGTTAAGCTTACTGGCACAGTAATTTGATGAGTGGATCCAAAATATTAAATTACATAAAATGAGAGTTAACAGAATGGCCAGAATGATGCAAAATTTAGACCTGTCCAAGTTCTTTCTTGGCACCAACTGATGGTGTTCGCTTGCCCTGGCTTAAGGAATGTGAGAGATGGTTCTGGATCCAGTGGCTACCTGGGGGCTTCCTGGACAACATCAGAGCCTTAAGGAATCACCTACTTAGGTGATATTTGTTGGCCAGATTTTGGAAGTTAAGCGTGGGAGAATATTGGAGATGAGAGGATCTGTCCTCCCTCTCCCCATTTCTTAGGGTGGAGTGACATGGATTTTTCCTCCAGCCTTGTTATCCCTTTCATTTTCTATCCCATACCCCTCAAGAAAATAGGAACTTACTCCTACACTCCACCTGTGTCCCCTCTACCCTCAGCCAGTTTGAGAAAACAGCCAGGAAGAAGGTTAAGCCAGTCCCTGAGAGTGTTGCACTAAGTTTGTGTTACTATGCTAACAATACTGTGCTATCAGGAGATGGAAGGATTTCATCCTGCTGTTTTCCTTTGTTTGAGGAAAGAACTTGTCTTAGCTTTCCATGAAACTCTACTTGTCACAACACAAAAGCCTCTGTTGAAAAAATAAAAACAAAACCTTGAATTTTCATGATAAGAAATAGTTATTTAAGGTCATGGTTCCATACTGTGTGCAAATGTGGTCCAAAGCTCTTCAGTAAACTCCCAGTAAATCACCACATATTTTAAATTTCTCAAGGACAACACAGCCAATCAGACACAGCACAAATCACTTTATTGAGGCTATTTATTTACAGTTTCAGGCTTAGATCATATATATTACTTTTTGCAACATCATATTTTTGTACAGCTTAGTTTGTGGTAGTGGTTGTGATAAAAAGCAAGTACAACACAAAATCAGTGAGGAACAAGAAATGACAGTGAAAGTGTTCACTCTTATTCTAAAGTTTGAGAAATTATGTCAGGCTTAAGGTATGAGCGTTTCATTATTAAGAAATTGTGGAAAAGAATGAAATAAAAATAGTGTTTTATTTTCATTAATATTTATTATTTAGTCATTTGGCAACTAATTTTTCTAGGACATAAATATTTATTATTTGGACTTAACTGCTTAAGAAACAGGACTTACATATTTCTTTTATCCCAAAAGTACCACGTAAAAATCACTAAGATATTGTGAGTACCACAAAATGAGAAATTCTAGAAATCTCTGGGTTGCAGAGTTATTCTTACTGCTCTTTAGGTCCCTGGAATTGCATGAAATAATAGAGTATCCCCATTATGAGAAATTGCCAAAAACTACAATTTTGAGCAAATCGAACTCTATGTGGTTACTTGAAGCAATATATATATATATATATATATATATATATAGAGAGAGAGAGAGAGAGAGAGAGAGAGAAAGAGAAATGGATTACTTTCTTGAGGTAAATTCCATCTGTAACAGTTCAAACATCACCCAATAAAAACTTGTTTCCTTGTGTCTTTCTGTCCTTGTTTCATGTTTTCAGTCAGCTCTTGTTTGTTGATGATATTTTAAGTGTGGCTTAGCAAAACAGATTAGAAAGGGTCTCATTTTAAAACAAGACTCAGGCAGTGTTTTGTTGTAGATGACCTGTAAATTTGTGTGTGTGTGTTCATGTGTGGGTACTACTCTAACTGGAAACCACCTTTTCTAATTTACTCTAATATCCAAATACTGCAGTGATATTTTTGTGTAAGCCTAAATTAATTGTCCTCTCTTCCTCCGTATTCATTTTAGTTACATGAACATTTAAAAAAATGAATGGCTGGTCTTATTATTTACTGAAATCAAATGAAAGTGAAAAAAATGCTCTGTAATCCTTGAATGTTAAGAAAGTACAGGGCTTATGTCAAACCAAACTGTTAGTTAATGTCATTTTCCCAAAAGCTATATTATTTGAAAATATTCCCTATTAACTGAAGCTATTTCATATATTGTATTTTAACCACTTGGTGATATTTTGATAAAAGTTTTACTTGGAAATAACTACTTAATCTTACTGAAGTTGTATTTATTCAGGAGATTTCAAGTATACCATAATGGAGATGGTCTTGAAAGATGAGTCAGAGGATAATGACAGGAAAAATCACAATGGAATTTGAAAAGCCGGTTAATTCCACTTTTTCCAGATGTTTTACTGCCACTTGCAGACTAAATGTTATCCATTGAGCTTGATGTGACATTTGAGAGGGAAAAAAACAGTATATTGCAAGCCCTAGTTTGTAAGTAGTACTGCTTGAAATGTTTGTTTCCCACATGACCTCTACAGTGTTTTATTACAGTTCATTAGACAGAGACAGGGGTATAAGGAGACACTTGAGGAAAATCCAGAAAGGAGAGGAGATAATATTATAGAGTATTCAGATTTGATAATTGTTGTAGTTTGTAACCCAACAAAGAACATAAAGTTAAAAATAAAGGAATTGGCCACCTGTAATCTTGATTTTGATCTTGCTGAATGTGTTCACCAGAGAGCATAGGAAGAGAATGTGTTTAAGGCAGCATGGGACACCTTTTGGGAAGTCCTGTGTAGCTCATAGATTCTCAACATTTTTCATTTATTTAGCCATTCTTCCTTAGTTAGCTAAACTTCTTTTCTTTGAGGTTAGTTTATCTGTGGAAATGCAAAGTAAGTAGATGGGCCTCCTTTTGGAACTTCTTTGAAATCATCACACAAATTAATCTGAATCAGGTACATTTTATTATAGTATCATATAACAAAACTTTTATACTACTCTTCAAAAATTACTTTATACTTACAGTAACCAACATTTATTGATTGTTTTGTGCCAGACTCTGAATTAGAAGCTTAATTTGACCATTTTGTTTAATCATCACAATCATTCTCTGAGTTATGTTCCTTTGTTATCCAGTATTATCTATTATTATATCTATGTATCTATTCTTATCTATTTTAAGGATGAGGAAACTGAAATTCAGGGAAATTCCAAGATCAATGGACAATAATGGAAACGGAACTCGACCCCAATTCATTTGATCACAGTTTTTATTTAAATTCCAGTTAGTTAATATACAGTATAATATTAGTTTCAGGTGTAGAATTCCGTGATTCATCACCTACAGACAACACCTGGGGCTCGTCACAAGTGCCCTCCTAATACCTATCACCTGTTTAATCATCCCTCCATCACCTTCCCTCCAATAACCCTCAGCTTTTTCTATAGTTAAAAATCTGGGGGCGCCTGGGTGGCTCAGTGGATTAAGCCGCTGCCTTCGGCTCAGGTCATGATCTCAGGGTTCTGGGATCGAGTCCCGCATCGGGCTCTCTGCTCAGCAGGGAGCCTGCTTCCCCCCCCCCCCTCTCTCTGGCTGCCTCTCTGTCTACTTGTGATTTCTCTCTGTCAAATAAATAAATCTTAAAAAAAAAAATCTGGGGTTTTTTGTTTGTTTGTTTTGCCTCTCTCTTTTTTTTTCCCCTGATGTTCATCTGTTCATATATTTTTTAATTAAAAGTTTGTACCTCCTAACCTCCTTCATCTATTTCACACCCCTCCAATTCCTCCCTGCTCTGGTAACCAAATATTTGTGTTTCTATTTTATTTTTGTTTTGATGTTAGTTTGAAAATATAAGTTAGCTGCTATAGTATTTGTCTTTTTCTGACTTATTTCATTTAGCATAATATGATTATGCCCATCTATGATGTCACAAATGGCAATATTTCTCTTTTTAGTGACTAATATTCTGTTGTGTCCATATAAAGAACTTCTACTTTATCTGTTCACCTATCATTCAACACTTAGTTTGCTTCCATATCTTGCCTTTTAAAAATAAGGCTGCATTAAACATAGGGGTACATAGTTCTCTTCGATTTGTTTTCATTTTCTTTGGGACAATATTCAGAAATGGAATTATAGGATCATATGGTAATTCTGTTTTTAATTTTTTTGAGGAATCTCCATACTGTTTTCCATACTGGTTGCATCAGTTGGCATTTCCACCAACAGTGTATGACTACTCCTTCATCTCCAACTCCTCCTTGCCAATACTAATTTTTTTTGCTTTTCTGACTCCAGCCATTTTAACAGATATGAAATATTACCTCATTGTGGTTTTAATTTACATATTCCTGATAATTAGTGATTTTGAGTATCTTGTTATGTACGTGTTGGCCATCTGTGTATCTTCTTCGGTAGCATGTCTATTGAAGTTCTCTGCCCATTTTTTTTTTTTTAAAGATTTTATTTATTTATTTTACAGAGAGAGATCACAAGTAGGCAGAGAGGCAGGCAGAGAGAGAGAGAGGAGGAAGCAGGCTCCTGCTGAGCAGAGAGCCCGATGCGGAACTCGATCCCAGGACCCTGAGATCATGACCTGAGCCGAAGGCAGCGGCTTAACCCACTGAGCCACCCAGGTGCCCCTCTCTGCCCATTTTTTAAATTGGGTTGTGTTTTTGTATAAAAGTTGTATAAGTTCTTCATATATTTTAAATATTAACCCCTTATCAGTATGTAATTTGCAAATATCTTCTCCCATTTAGTAGGTTGCCATTTTGTTTAATTGATGGTTTCCTTCACTGTGCAAAATATTTTTAGTCTGATGTAATCCCATTTCTTTCTTTCTTTTCTTTGTTGTTGTTGTTGTTGTTGTTACCTTTGGCTGAGGATGTTAGCCCAAAGAATACTACTAAGACCAATGTCAAAGTGATTACTGCCTATGTTTTCTTCTTGGAGTTTTATGGCTTCATGCCTTATGTTCAGATACTTAATCTATTTTAATTTATTTTTGCATATGATATATGATAGTGATCTGGCTTCATTCTTTTGCATGTACCTGTCTAGTTTTCCCAATGCTATTTTTTGAAGAGGCTTATCCCTTATTGTCTATTCTTGCCTCCTTTGTCTAATCTTGCCTCATAGATTAACTGACCATCTAGCATATATTTTTACTGAGGCTCTCTATTGTATTCCATTGATCAATGAATCTATTTTCATGCTAGTACCATATTGTTTTGATTACTATAGATCTGAAGTATAGTTTGAAATCAGGAAACATAATACCTCCAGCTTTGTTCTTCTTTCTCAAGATGGCTTTGGCTATTCAGGGTCTTTGTAGTTTCATACAAATTTTAGGATTCTTTGTTTTAGTTCAGTGAACAATGATATCAGTATTTTAATGGAAATTTCAATGAATCTTTTGATTGTTTTGGATGTTATGAGCACTTCAGCAGTAATAACTTTTCCAGTACATGTTCCTGATATCTTTACATTTACTTTTGTCATATTTAATTTTTTAAATCAGTCTCTTACATTTTTCAGTGTATAGGTCTTTTATTGCCCTGGTTAAAAAAAAATTATTCTTAGATATTTCATTCTTTTTGATACAACTATAAATGGGATTGTCTTCTTCATTTCTCTTCTGAGAGCTCGTTAGTGGTGCGTAGAAATGCAACCACTTTCTGTATGTTAATTTTATATCCAGGAACCTTACTGAATTCATTTATTAGTTCTAATAGTGTTTTTACTTGAGTCTTTAGGGTTTCTCTGTATAGTTATCATGCCATCAGCAAATAGTAACAGTTTTACTTTCAAATTTGGATACATTTTATTTCTTTTTCTTGATCCAGCCAGGACTGCTTTGAATGAGCATAGTGAGAATGGAAATCCTTGTCTTGCTTCTGATCTTAAGGGATAAGATTTTGCCTTTCACTACTGATTCTGGTGTTAGCTGTTGGTTTGTTTTTTATGGCCTTTATTATATTGAGGTACATTTCCTCTGTACTCACTTTGCTACAAGTTTTTTCTTAAGTGGTTGTTGAATTTTTCAACTGCTTCTTCTCCATCTGTTGAGATAATCATATCATTTTTATCTTTCCTCTTGTTATATGATGCATCACCTTGAGTGATTTGAAAATGTTTAGCCATTCTTGCATGCCTGAAATAAATGCCACTTGATTGTAGTATATGATCCTTCTATTGTATTAATGAATCCAGCTTGCGAATTTGTTGAGGATTTTTCATCTATGTTCACTGGTGATATTTGCCCATAATTTTCTTTTTTGTGGTACCTTTGTCTGGTTTTTGTATAAAGGTAATGTTGACCTCATGTAATGAGTTTGGAAAAAATTTTTGGAAAAATTTGAGGATAGGTACTAACTCTTCTTTAAATATTTAATAGAATTCACTTGTGAAACCATCTTGTCCTAGACTTTTGTTTGTTTGGAGTTTAACTATTGATTCAAATTCATTGCTTGTAATCAGTCTATTCAGATTTTCTATTTCTTTATGATTTAGTCTTGGAAGGTTGTATGTTTCAAGGAATTTATTTATTTCTTCTAAGTTTTCTAGTCTGTTGGCATAAATTATTTGTAGTAGTCTCTAATAGTCATTTGTATTTCTGTGGTATCAGTTATAATTTCTCTTTCATTTCTGATTTATCTCCTTCATTTCTGATTTTATTCATTGGGCATTCTCTTTTTCTTGATGAGTCTGGCTAGAGATTTGTTATATTTCTTTGTCTTTTCAAAGAACCAGAATTTGGCTTCATCAGTGTTTTCTATTTTTTTAGTCTCTATTTCATTTATTTGCACTCTGATCCTTATTATTTCCTTCCTTCTACTAACTTTGAGTTTTGTTCTTTTGCCTTTTTTTTTTTTTAAGTTCCTTTAGCTGTATAGATTATTAGGATTTTTCTTATTTCTTGAGATAGGCCAGTATCATTAAGTTCTTCCATCTTAAAACTGCTTTTGCTGAATCCTATAGATTTTTAAAAGTTGTGTTTCTATTTTAATTTTGTCAAGGTATTTATTGATTTCATTTTTTTTCCTTTGTTGACCTATTTGTTGTTTAATAACATGTTTATTCTCCAAGTGTTTGTGTTTTTTCCAGTTATTTTCTTATAATTGATTTCTAATTTCATACCATTGTGGTTAGAAAAGATGTTCTATATGATTTCAGTCGTCTTGAATTTATTGAGACCTGTTTGATACCCTAACATGTGATTGGTTTATCCTGAAGAATGTTCTATGTGCATTTGAAAAGAATGCATATTCTGCAGTTTGGGGATGATTTCTGCAACTTCACTTTTGTTAAGTCCATCCAATGTGTCATTTAAGTTCAATGTTTCCTTATTGAACATTTAGGAATAAGGAATTATTCCTAAATTATTTAGGAATAAGGAATTATAAAGGAATAAGGAATTTCCTTATTCCTTTAAGTTCAATGTTCCTTATTTTCTGTCTATATGACATATTCATTGATGTTAAGTGAGTATTAAAGTCCCCCTACTATTCTTGCTTATAACTGTCAGTTTATCTCTTTATGTCTGTTAATATTTGCTTTATGTATTTAGCTGCTCCTTTGTAGGGTACACAAATATTTACAAATGTTGTATTTTCTTGTTAGATTGACCCCTTTGTCACTATATAGTGTCCTTTCTTGTCCTTTCTTATGTCTTTGTTTGTAAACCTATTTTGTTTCCTGACTTGTTAGTCAGGAGTTGGTGTTGGTGAGAATGTGGAGAAAGGAGAATGCTTTTACACTGTTGGAGGACATGCAGACTGGTACAGCCACTCTGGAAAACAAGTATGGAAGTGCCTCAAAAAGTTAAAAATAGAACTACCCTATGACTCAGCAATTACTCTACTAAGTATTTATCCAAAGGATACAAAAACAGTGATTTGAAGGCTCACTTCCATCCCAGTGTCCATAGCAGCAATGCCCACAATAGTGAGGTATAGATATATAGATGGATAGATAGAGATAGAGGCATATATATATATATATATATATATATATATATATATATATATCTCCAAGCCATCAAAAAGAATGAAAGCTCATTTGCAATGACATGGATACGACTAGAATATATCATGCTAAGCAAAATAAGTCATCCAGAAAAACACAAATACCATAAGATTTCACTTCTATGTGGGATTTAAAAAACAAAGCAGATGAACATAAGGGAAGGGAAGGAAAAATAAAGTAGGAGAAAAACAGGGAGATAAACCATGAGACATTTCATTTGAAAGAAAACTGAGGGTTGTTGGAGGGGAGGTTGAAAGGATTGGGTAATTGGGTGATGGACATTAAGGTAATGAGCACTGGGTGTTATGTGCAACTGATGAATCACTAGGTTCTACTCCAAAATTAATAATACACTATATATTAACCAACTTGAATTTAAATAAAAACAAACCAAAAAACCCCCACAGAGCCTATTTTGTGTGACAGAGTATTGCTAGTCCAGCTTTCTTTCTGTTTTCATTTTTCATGGAATATCTTTTCCATCTCTTACCTTTAACCTGTGTGTCTTTGGATTTGAAGTGAGTCTCTTAAGGACAACCTGTAGAGATGAATCATGTTTTTTAATCCTTATACCTACTCTATGCCTTTTGATTGGAACATTTAGTCCATTTACATTTAAAGTAATTATTGATAGGTTTGTACTTATTGTCATTTTGTTAAATTTTTTTCTGGTTATTTTTGTATTTGGTCTCTGTTCCTTTCTTCCTCTCTTAGTCTCTTTTCTCATGGCTTGATGATTTTATTTAGTGTTATGTTTGGGCTCCTTTTTCTTTATTTTTTATGTATCTATTATAGGTTTATGGCTTATAGTTACCATGAGGTTCATCTATATGTATATACACACATATATGTATGTATATATATACATACACACATATGTACATGTATACATATATACACATGTGTAATTATGTGTGTGATGTGACATATGTATATATACATATGTGATGTGACATGCTGTTATATATCAGTTTCTTTTAATTTTATAGTTACATAAGTTGAAAAGTATTTTAAAAGCACTACATATGTACTCCCTTTCCTTATAATTTTGTTTCTGACATGATATTTTATCATTTTATTTTGTGTATCCTTACACTGCTTATTATAGTTATAGTTGATTTTACTATTTGTGTCTTTTAACATTTATACTGGCTTTTTCAGTGGCTGATCTATTGCCTTTAATATAATTGCCTTTACCAGTGAGATTTTTAAAATATGTTTCCTTATGTCTAGTTATGGTGTTTTTAAGCTTTTCTGCTTAAAAAAGATGCTTAAACATTTCATGTAAGGCCCATTTACTGGTGATCAATTCTTTTATGTTTTACTTGTCTGAAAAACTGTTCTGCTCTCCTACAATTCCGAAATGGTAACCTTGCCATCTAGAGTATTCATGGTTGTAAATTTTCCATTTCAGCATTTTAAATACATCCTGCTTTTCCTTTCTGGCCTCCAAATGTCCTGCTGAAAAATTAGGTGAAAATCCAATGTGGTTTCCCTTTTATATGGCTATTTTTTTTTCTCTTGCTTCCTTTAAGATTCTTTACATTTTACCATTTTAGTTATAATATGTGTTGTGTGCATGTCTTTGGATTCATCTTAATTGGACTTTTTTTGTTTCATGGAATTGGATATTTGTTTTCTTCCCCAGATAAGAGAAGTTCTCAGCCATATTTCTTCAAATGAGTTTTCTATCCCTTTCTTTCTTTATTCTCCTCCTAAAGTTCTATAATGTGAATATTAGTATATTTGATGTTGTTCCAGAAGACCCTTAAGCTATCCTTTTAATTAATTTGTTTAATTTTGCTGTTTTTAAAAAAAAATTTAAAGATTTTATTTCATTTGTCAGAGTGAGAGCGAGAGAGAGAGAGAGAGAGAGAGAGAACACACAAGCAAAGCAAGTGGCAGGCTGTGGGAGAAGCAGGCTCTCCACTGAGCAAGGAGCCTGACATGGGACTCAATCCTAAGACCCTGGGATCATGAGCCAAAGGCAGATGCTTAACCAACTGAGCCACCCAGGTGTCCCTATTTTTACTGTTCTTATTGGGTGTTTTTTTTCATTACCTTGCTGATATATTCTTGCTATATCATTTAATCTGATTTTGATTCCCTGTTTTATATTTTTATTTTTCATTTTTTTAATTTTTTTTCTTCAGCTCTGATTGGTTCCGCCTTATATTTTCTTTTTTTTTTTAAGGTTTTATTTATTTATTTGACAGAGAGAGAGAGAGAGAGAGAGAGAGCACAAACAGAGGGTGTGGCAGGCAAAAGGAGGGGGAGAAGCAGGTTTCCACCCCGAAGGGAGACTGATGTACTAATCCCAGGACCCTGGGATCACAACCTGAGCCAAAGACAGAGGCTCATCTAGCTGAGCTACTCAGGTGCCTCTCTTCTTTATATTTTCTATATTTATTGAAGTTCTTATTATGTTCTTTCATTCTTCTCCAGATTTCACTGGGCATCTTTATGACCATTACTTTGAACTCTTTACCAAGTAAATTACTTATCTCTATTTCATTAGTTTTCTTTCTGGGGTCATATTTTGTAATTTTCCTTGGAACATATTTCTCTATGTTCTCATTTTGTTTGACTTTCTTTATTTTTTAAGTTTTTTTAAAAATTATTTTTATTAACATATAATGTATTATTTGCCCCAGGGGTACAGGTCTGTGAATCATCAGGCTTACACATTTCACAGCAATCACCATATCATATCCCCTCCCCAATGTCCATAACCCAACCACCCTCTCTTCACCCTCCCCCAAGAAACCTTCAGTTTGTTTGTGAGATTAAGAGTCTCTTACAATTTGTCTCCCTCCCGATCCCCTCTTGTTTCATTTTTTCCTTCTCTACCTCCCAAACCCCCCATCCTGCCTCTCAAATTCTTCATATCAGGGAGATCATTTAATTATCTTTCTCTGATTGCTTATTTTGCTCAGCATAATACCCTCTAGTTCCATCCATGTTATTGCAAACAGCAAGATTTCATTTCTTTTGATGGCTGCATAGTATTCCATTGTATATAGGTACCATTTATTCTTTATCCATTCATCTGTTGATGGGCATCTAGGTTCTTTCCATAATTTGGCTATTGTGGACGTTGCTCCTATAAACATTCGGGTGCACGTGCCCCTTTGGATCACTGCATTTGTATCTTTAGGGTAAATATTCAGTAGTGCTATTGCTGGGTCATAGGGTAGCTCTATTTTAAACTTTTTGAGGAACCTCCATGCTGTTTTCCAGAGTGGCTGCACCAGCTTGCCTTCTCACCAACAGTGTAGGAGGGTTCCCCTTTCTCCATATCCTTGCCAACATCTGTTGTTTCCTGACTTGATTTTAGCCATTCTGACTGGTGTGAGGTGCTGTCTCATTGTGGTTTTGATTTGTATTTCCCTGATGCAGAGTGATCTTGAGCACTTTCTCATGTGTTTGTTTGCCCTCTGGATGTCTTTGCAGAAATGTCTGTTCATGTCCTCTACCCATTTCTTGATTGGATTATTTGTTCTTTGGATGCTGAGTTTGATAAGTTCTTCACAGATTTCAGATACTAACCCTTTATCTAATATGTCGTTTGCAAATGTCTTCTCCCATTCTGTCATTTGTCTATTGGTTTTGTTGACTGTTTCCTTTGCTGTGCAAAAGATTTTGATCTTGATGAAGTCCCAATAGTTCATTTTTGCCCTTGTTTCCCTTGCCATTTGTGATGTTTCTAGTAAGAAATTGCTGCAGCTGAGGTTGAAGAGCTTGTTGCCTTTTGCCATCAATGATTTTGATGGATTCCTGTCTCACATTGAGCTCTTTCATCCATTTTGAGTCTATTTTTGTGTGTGGTGTAAGGAAATGGTGCAGTTTCACTTTTCTGCATGTGGCTGTCCAATTTTCACACCATTTGTTGAAGAGACTGTCTTTTTTCCATTGGACATTATTTCCTGATTTATCAAAGATTAGTTGACCATGGAGTTGAGGGTCTTTTTCTGGGCTCTTTATTCTGTTCCATTGATCTATATGTCCGTTCTTGTGCCAGTACCATACTGTCTTGATGATGACAGCTTGTAATAGAGCTTGAAGTCTGAAATTGTGAAGCCACCAACTTTGGCTTTCTTTTTCAACATTTCTCTGGCTATTTGGGGTCTTTTCTGGTTCCATATGAATTTTAGGATTATTTGTTCCATTACTTTGAAAAAAAAATGGATGGTATTTTAATAGAGATTTCATTAAACATGTAGATTGCTTTAGGTAGCATAGACATTTTCATAATATTTCTTCTTCCAATCCATGAACATGGAATGTTTTTCCATTTCTTTGTGTCTTCCTCAATTTCTTTCATGAGTACTTTATAGTATTCTGAATACAGATTCTTTGCCTCTTTGGTTAGGTTTATTACTAGGTATCTTATGGTTTTTTTGGTGCAGTTGTAAATGGGATTCACCCTTAATTTCTCTTTCTTCTGTCTTTCTGTTTTTATATAGAAGTGCATTGATTTTATGTCCTGACACTTTACTGGATTTCTGTATGAGTTCTAGCAGTTTTGTAGTGGATTCTTTTTGGGTTTTCTACGTAAAGTATCATATCATCTCTAAAGAATGAGAGTTTGGCTTCTTTGCTGATTCAGATTGTTTGACTTCCTATATTTGTTTCTATGAATTAGGTAGAAGAGCTACCTCAGTCAGTCTTGAAAAAGTGAACTTGTATCCTCCATGTAGAATGCATGTTTCTGGCTTTGGCAGGCTGGCTGGAGCTGAAGTGGGGTTGGGTTTGGAAATCCTTGGGACTGTGATTTAGTGACTTCCTGGTGGGATGGCTGGAGTTGCAATGGGCTCAGGCCAGAGCCATGACCCACCACTGCAGGGCTGTCTCAGTAGGATGGTTGGGTCAGATGCAGGCCAGGGGGTCCTGGAGTGTACCATACTGTGACTACTTTGGTGGGATGTCTGAAACTAAGATAAGCACAGGTGATGTCCCAGAGCATACCATGCCAGGGCCACCTTAGGGGGATAGTGGATCTGCTTTAGGCCAGGATCCAAGGCACACTGAGGTGGCTGTAGTAGGCTTCCTATAACAAATGTACCCTGCAACTGGACACACTATCAAGGAGGGAATATAAAATTGACACTTACCAGGGTCTCCAACTTCCAAGTAAGCTCCAGTGGTTACCCACATGTTTGGTATTTGCTGTAGGACTAGTAAATGGATTTCCTTAATTTATAGTCTAAGTACACCTTGAACTGCTGCTGTTTTCTCACTGTGCTCTGGGGCAGATGAATCTGTGTATAGGCCCTGAGTGATATCCCTCCCTTCTGTAGATTATTCTGTCAGGTTTGGGCTCTCATCATGTCTCTCTCATGTCCCACCATGTCTCTATCTCTTCTGACTTTCTCTACATAGTCCCTCAGTCACTTGTTGTGCAGAAGCTCCTCAATCAGCCATTGGTTCTTCAGGAGGAATTGCTCTCTATATAAGCATAGATTTGTGTGTTCTCAGAAGGAGTTGTGTTCAAGGTGTTTCAACACTGCTAGCTCAGCCAACTATTCCCTCTAATTCCTTCATTTTAAAGGAAGGATGGAAATGGTTAAGTTAAAACAGAAAATCCAGAAAATCAAGGAACCAGTGCATCTACAAAAGAAGAGATCCTAATTTTGTGGTTCACCAGTGTATGACTTTGGAGAAATACATGAATACATTTGGTGAACTGATCCATGAACTGAGCAGGGGTCAGCTAAATCAGCTAATTTGCCATATGAATATACACACTTCATTAAGTAAAATTAAGAGATGATTACTGGATTCAGCTTAAATTCATATTACTGTGAACTGATTTCTTAATTTTTAGAGAGCTCTTAAAATTGAGCAGCATAATGCAAAATATGATATTTATTCTTATTAATGTGAATTCCTTAAAGAGGAAATGAAGCATAGTCACTTATGTTTCTGGAATAAACACACAGTCCCAGGTCATAAACTTGATATCTCAGTGCACATATTTAAATATCTTACTTTTAAGGTATGTTCACAAAGTTTAGCAATTTGGTGATATAGGTTTAATATAAGGAGTCTGGTTAAGGATATGATTAAGATGATACATCAATTAGGCATGAGATCATTGAGCAAATACACATTTTAATATAAACATAAAACATGTTTTTGAAGGTAAATGTTTGCTATCATGTAAAATTCTGAGTCCAGAAAAACCAACATTTGTTCTACCTACTTCATGTCACATTCCTTGCTATTAACAGAATAATTTAATATTGACAATTTTCTTTTTTTTTATTTTATTTTTTCAGTGTTCCAGGATTCATTTTTTATGCACCATACCCAGTGCTCCTTGCAATACGTGCCCTCCTTCATACCCACCACCAGGCTAACCCATCTCCCCACCACCGTCCCTTCCAAAACTCTGTTTCTCAGAGTCCACAGTCTCTCGTGCTTTGTAATATTGACAGTCTTCTAAATAGTTATTATTTTTTCTGTTTTATAGATGTTGAAATTCAGTTTTTAAATGAGTTAACAATGTTCACACACTAAAGGGGAGAATAGGCTTAAAAAGTTTTGGCTCTTTTTGGGCGGCTGGGTGGCTCAGTGGGTTAAGCCTCTTCCTTTGGCTCAGGTCATGATATCAGGATACTGGGATCAAGTCCCGCATCAGGCTCTCTGCTTGGCAGAGAGCCTGCTTCCTCCTCTCTCTGCCTGCCTCTCTGCCTACTTGTGATCTCTGTCTGTCAAATAAATAAATAGAATCTTAAAAAAAAAAAGTTTTGGCTTTTCTTTGCAGAAAACATAGAACTAGCATGAATCACACCATAAATATGCATTGTGTATGCATTAACATCAGTATAGGTTATAAAGATTTTTTGAAGTCTGGTTAATATTAGAGGATAGAAATATAGTTGTAAACTCTATTAAGTCAGATACCATTTTCTTGTCCCAGCCAGTGCCTTTGTGACATAGAAACAATCCCTTGCCTCTCTTTCTCTCTTTCCTTCTTTCTGTATGTGTACACACATATATATATATTTATATATATATACACACACACATTTGTATAGTCAGAGAATTTGTGTCCAGTTTTTGAGAATTCTTAACATTATAATGTATATTTTCTAAAATCTACCTATGTGTAAATAGAAAATAAACAAGATTTTCAAATTTCATATTGATAGTACATTTGTAAAATTTGCTCTATAACTGAAAGTTCTGTTACTCACATGAAATACTTATCTATACTCATCTGTGAAATGAAAGTGAAAGTCCTGACCTTACAAGTACCTTGCATATATATATCTATATTTTAAGTAATCTGAATTTGACTTACAAATAATTTCTGAGAGAGAACTTGGAAGACCTCCCTCCCAACCATACCTCATAAAACATAATGAACATTTTCTTGTTAAAGATGATAGTTAAAAATTTTCACATTTCTTAATTATTCTGTAAACCCAGTTGTTCTCTCGCCCTACAGCTGAACAGCTTTGAAAATACAACATGCAAAGCTGCAGATTATCAGTACTTAGATGTCCGGGGTTGATGTAATTTTAGGCTGCTCGAATTAACTCTCTCTGACAAGCCCTCCCTTGCAAACCACCAGCAGCAAAGTGCCTCTTTGTCTACAGTTAAAAGCCAGGCTCCAGTCTCTGGGAGTATTCACATTGTTTCTAATATATTGGTGCTTGGACAACGTGGAATCATCCCCTATGAAAGCCTGACTGCCCAAAGGGTATAAACCCAATTGCCAGTGGTTTATTCAGCTTTGACAGTTCTCAGTGTGATCCAAACAGCCTTTGGTAAAACAAAAAGGCAAGAGAAAATCTCCAGAAACTTCCTTCTATTCATTTCTGTAATAGTTTTCTTGCCACAGGAGACTTAAGAAGATTTGTACAGCCCGCTCTCTTTTCATTAGCAGCAAGTGCAATGCTGTTGGGTAAGTTAATGTGAAAGACTATAAAAAAGCAGAATGCTATATATATGAATTTTTATAGCATTTAAAAAAATGTCCTTTTACTTAAGTACAATATAACTGAAACCATAAAGAAATAGTAAATATACTTCGTGTTTTCTAAATCATAGACTTGGTGTTTGGCTTCATTCTGTTTGCTGAATGCAATACCATGGTTCATTGGTTTTTTGGTATGAACACGTTAAAATTATCATTATTGGACTGACAAAGAAACCTGATTGAATTTTCAGCACAATCATAGTTCTTGTCATACAGTGTAACAATATTTAATGATTTCTTTGTATTTCCATATGCAACAAAATGCATCAGTATTTTCAGGCTTAGTTTGGCCATTCCATTAAGCCTCCAGAACTAAATTATTGTTCCTGTAGCATTCTTCTTTCCTTCTTTGCCCAAAACTATAACTAGTTAGTAAAATCTCCAACTGTGGTAGAGAAAAATATACATATTCATAATTGGTATAGTACATTATACTAATCTGTGAGTGCATTTATATATTATATGCATGTAAGAGCAAGATATTTCCCCTTTAAAGTGATCTTACCAGCTATATCCTTTATAATTTATTGGTTATGTGTTGTTCATAATTTTTCTTTTATAATTTACTCTATTTTATTATGCGGGCCAATTCCTGAATTCGAGGATGATGAAATATACTGAATATATTATAAATCATCAGTAGATGTATTGTTTACTTGAAGTTATTACTGCATAAGTCACTAATACTTTAAAGTTCAATATTTGATAAATTAGGAGCACAGAGAAAGAAACTAGAAAAACAGAATGAGTTAAATAAGGAGGAGCCCGTTATTTCTTTAAGGTACTTTTTGACCTAATAGGATATATAGAAGCAGAAATGAAATGGGTGTGCTAAATTAATCATGCCCTTACTTTTAGGTCTTCACATATAAAATAGTTAAATTCAGCATAATGTTAAGACTTTCACTTGTTTCTCTGATACGATTTTTTATTAGAAATATAAGTGCTTATTGGAGTGATATTATAGTTATAAATTCTCATGTATTGTCAAGAAGATTCCTTCATGGACCTAGCAGGGTTAAATTGTAACATCTCATGAGGCAAAATAAATGATGATTTTAAAATAAGACTGATGAACTTGACATTTAGCTTTTAGTGAAATCCTCATTTTTCAGAAAAGTAGCAGAACAGCATGTATTATGTGCCTGTGATTAGGGACATCTCAAACAATGACTTGATTAAGAAACTGCAGATAGAAGTGTGCTTTCCTCTCCCCACATCTTTACATTTTTTTCCCCTGACAGTTTGTGATGGCGCGTTGACATTTTGAAATATCAAAGCAGAGAATAACCATTGATACAGCTGTCTGACTTACCATGGTTCCTTATTATAGCAATCATGTTACCAAGGGCCATACTTCTGTCAACAGCACTTCATCACGGATGCCCCAATTGCCCATATATGCATGGAAGCTTGGAGCATTGCCTGCCAAAGATGTAATAAATCAAGGAACAAATTATGTGGTTGCTTCTGCAGTGCTCAGGTTTTCTTGTGTCCTCATGGCCATGTGTCTTATCCAAAGTTAGTAAGTCTCTAAACAATGCGTTAGCTAGAGGATAAGTCCCTGCATTCTGTTTGTATCATATTTTATAGGACAGAAGGATGACTCACTGGAAATCAGAATGTGGAGCATAATCTTAAAGAGCCCTTTACTCGGGTTCAGTTTTAGAAAAGGAACTTGAAACAATTATATGTGTATATCGTATGTAGGTTCTTTATTTAAAAAAGACAAATTTTGTAATGGAGAATTATCCAAAATAAAAAAGGATAATTATATGTTACCTGATTGTATCTAGTTATGTCTCTTTGTAAAAGAACCTAAGTCTGTGAAAGAGAAAGAATAAACACAATATTTTTTAATCTTATTTTTCTTTCCAGATGTAGATTTAATGTTTTAATTGCTTCAAATTATTTGTGAAACAAGGTGGGCCATGTTATAAAGAGGAAACTAAATAGTCGTGGAATTAATATTAGAAAAAAACATATAAAACATCCAGCCTAGTTACTACATTTTATAGATCATTATTTTCTTCACTTTTTTTAGCTAAGCAGAAAATTGCATTACACCTGACATAGGATTCAGCTTAGTATATACATATAGTCTACTTTATTTTCAAAGAGATTGCATAATTTACCAGAGAGGGTATTGGTCTTTCCATAAAAATGAATTTTCTGCAAAACTGGCATCATCAAAAAAGTAACATGCAGGCTATAAAAGCTAGATCACATAGCTAAGAAAAATCAGAGCTTAGGAACCCAGATATTTATTTTCTAAAGTTTCTCTTTTAACCACCATATAAAGACAGTATTTGAGACACATGGGTGGCTCAGTTGGTTAAGCCTCTGACTTCATTTTGGCTCAGGTCCTAATCAGAATTGTGAGACTGAGTCCCAGGTTAGGCTCTGTGCTCAGTGGGAGTCTGCTTGAGATTCTCTCTCTCCTCTTTCTGCCCCTTCCCACTGCTGTCTGTCTCTCAAATAAATAAAATCTTAGGAAAAAAAAAAAAGGACAGTATTCAACTCATTGCATTTATTAGTTTGTTCTTGAAAAAGATAAAGTAGATACTTGAAAGTTATCACTGGCTGAAATCACAATTTCAAAGACACTTTGTTTTTGTTTCTCATTGATCATTATTAGTCATGGATTTCAAATACTTTAGATTTAATATTCTTTATCTTTTAGCCACTGATAAAATACCAATTACCCAAAAGTGCTTGGATGAATCCTCTGTGATGTATCTTTTTGAAATAAATTCTTATAAAGTTAATAATATTTTATACTATTCAAAACTATTTCCAAATTGTTACTTTATTGACAAATAATTTGTATAGCATGTTTCTTCATATGATATCTTCTTTGTTAAGAACAAATCTATATATTGGGATTCCCTGGACAGCTTATCTGATCTGTCTGCACCCATAGCTCCACTTATATCTTCTGAGCTTATATTATTTTTCTTTGTAGAATTTAACTATAGCTAAAATTTATTATATGCTTATTTTCTGAATTTTTTTTTATCCCCCCAACTAGCATGTAGGATTCTCAACAGCAGGTAGACTGTTTTGTTTATTGCTATGCTACATTATGAAAGAGTTTCTGGCATAAAATAAAATTTTTACATAAATGATAAAGAATTGATAATACCCAGAGCTAGTATTATATTTATTATAGTGTAAAAGTAGTGTTTTGCATATGTAATTTCTAATTTTCACATCAATCTTGTCAAGTAGTTACCATTTTTACCACTTTATAGATTAAGATGTGGGACACATTGTGTAGATGACTTGCCACTAAATGGCTGAGCTTGAATCAGATCTAGCTCTGTCTGCTTCAAAACCTGTGAATACATTTTTGCTACATCACATTTTTTGATGATATATTGTACTTGCAAAAAAAAAATATTTCACATGTTGAAAAGTTTTTTTTTTTTCTTTTGAGGAAGTTCCCTTATACGGAAGGGGGCGAAGGATAGAGAAATGGAGTAAATGTGATGGTAAATGATGTCACAGTTCATGATTGGCTAGGAACTTATAAAAGAACATAACAAAACTCATCTCCAAATACATTCAAAATAAAGAGCCCAGAGAAGAAAAGTAAAGAAGCCAAAAGAAGTGAAACATGCACAGTGAAAATTCTTTTAGTTCCAACTTTTCCTACCACACTAGTCCAGAAGGCTTTAATTTCTTTTTCCTCGAGACAACTTTCTTTTTCTATGTTTTCCCCCCTTTGGGACAACTTTCCAGCCTTCCACCCATCATGTCTTATGTGGACTCTCTCCTTTGGTCAAGTGTGTTTTTTCAGTGTCATCTGAAACAAGAACTGTACTTAACTCCCACCCCCAACTCTGAGGTCATCACTTCTTAGGACAGAAATCCTTCCCATTCATTTCTCAAGTTCTTTCTCCTAGCCCACCTAGTTATTTAAGTCTTCAGCCTGCAATGAATATTACCCCCCATATGAATATTTAAAACCTAATATCCAAAAATGAATAGTCCAATAAAAATGGGCAAAAATCATGAAGAGATATTTTTCCCAAAGACATACAGTTGACCAACAGACACATTGAACAATGCTAACATCACCTATCATCAGGAAATGCAAATCAAAACTATAATGAGGTATCACCTCATACCCATGAAAGTTAAAATCAACAACCAAAAAATTAACAGGTGTTGACAAGGATATGGAGAAAGGGGAACACTCTTGCACTGTTGGTGTGAATGCAAACTGGTGTAGCCACTGTAGAAAACAGTATGGAGTTTCCTCAAAAAGTTAAAAATAGAACTACCCTATGGGGGTGCCTGGGTGGCTCAGTCAGGTAAGCATCTGCATTCAGTTCAGGTCATGATCCCAGGTTCCTGGGATCAAGCCCCACTTCAGGCTCCCTGCTCCATGGTGCGTTTGCTTCTCCCTCTGCTTGTGCTCTCTCTCTCTTTTCTCTCTCAAATAAATAAAATCTTAAGCAAACAAACAAAAAAACTGCCCTACAATCCAGCTATTGCACTACTCGGGTTTTCCCCAAAGAATACAGAATACTAATTCAAAGGGATACATGCTCCTCAGTGTTTATAGCAGCACTATCTACAAATAGCCAAATTATGGAAATAGTCCATGACCACTGACTGATGAATGACTAAGGAACATGTGGTACACACACACACACACACACACGAATACTACTCAACCATAAAAAAGAATGAAATCTCTCCATTTGCAATGACATGAATTGGAGTACTATGCAAAATGAAATATGTCTATCAATGAAAGATAAATACCATTTGATTTCACTCATATGTGGAATTTAAGAAACAAAACAAATGAGCAAAAGGATAAAAAGAGTGAGAGAGGGGCAAACCAAGAAACGCACTCAATTATAGAGAAGAAACTAATGGTTACCAGAGGGCAGGTGGGTGGGTGATGGATTAAATATATGATTGGGATAAGGAGTACACTTGTGTTGAGCACTGGGTTTTAGAAGGAAGTGTTGAATAAATATATTGCACCTCTAAAACTATGTTCCCTGTGCTAACTAACTGGAATTTAAATAAAAACTTAAAATTATCCCCATAAAACTTAATGGCATCAGTTATTAGACGTACCACATAGTGCTTTAGAATATTTTTTATTTTGTTATATTTTTATGTAATTTTTGACTTCTCATTATTCCTAATTATATAGATTAGGTATTTTAATTCCTTGTATACTTTACAGTATCTAGATACTCGACAGGTCTTGACTGAATATTGCTTTTTAATAATGTATAACTAATGAATTATAGGTAATTTTGGTGAGCAATTCACATTTTAATGAACAAATATATAGTTTTTAGAAGCCCTAAGCTCTTTTTACAATTCTGTGGTTAAAAAGCTTTAAGGTCAAATGAAAATAAGTTTTTATTTAAGTTCTTATTCTTTTTTTTTTAAAAAAAGACTTTACTTATTTATTTGAGAGAGAGAGAGAGATCGCAAGTAGGCAGAGCAGCAGGTGGGGTGGGGGAAGCAGGCTTCCTGGTGAGCAGAGAGCCCTATTCAGGGCTTGATCCCATGACCCTGAGATCATGACCTGAGCCGAAGGCAGAGGCTTAACCCACTGAGCCACCCAGGCTCTGTGAATAAGTTCTGAATAAGTTCTTATTCTTATACCTGCAGGATAAGAAGTCTTCAGCAAGCTCCTTACTCTAAGACTCCTTTTGCTCATCTGTAAAATGGAGATAGGGATACCTGATTAATATTGCTGTTATTCTGACTAAATGAAATGATATATCTATTAAACCCCTGGTTTAGAGCGTGACACAAAGTAGGAGTCCAGCAAACACTAATCTTTGTTGTAACTGCGGTTGTTGTAATTATTATTTTGTAGATATTTCAAGTAGTCACACATGGGAATTTCAACACTCTTCTTATCCTGGCAATGATGGCACAAGTTACTGTTCACATGTCCTTGTCCCTACTGAATGGCTTTCTACCTTTTGTTCAGCTGCCAGCATGAAAAACCAGTTCAGTGACAAGCTTACCCATTCAATATGACATCCAGCACTGCTAGTGACCAAATTGCAGGAGGCAAAAAATATGGGTCATGACCAGGGGACCTTACAGTTCAGTTAGATGATGAACTAGTGGGCTTGAAGCAATTAAAAAAATAGGCGCTAAATTTCAAGTAAGGAAAAATTAGAGTAAGGATAATTTGTATTGACTGAACTTGGATAAGAAATAGGAGAAGTGAACTTGCTCTTGGCTTTGAGGGATGATGAACTTTATACTGAGTAAAGGTAGAAAGACAGATATGTCAGACTGGGGTGTTGGTATTAGTTTTGGGGCAATGTGCACTTTAAACAGAGAGAGGAATGAATGAATTTAGTGTGGGTCAGTATTGGATGATGAGCAATAAGTGTGACTGACATGGCAGGTGTCTCACACAGTTGGAGATAAAGAACATGGCCAAATTGTAGAGGTAAAATGTAAATAATAATTTATTGTGAAGTAATAGAGAGGGATAAAAATGTCTTATATTTATCATCTGGGGCAATATATGATGGATCATTGCATAACAAAGGGTGATTCATGTTTGGAAAGGGGGCAAGTAATAATTGAGGAGACACATTCAGCCTACTGTCATTCTCCATGCATACCTTCACGGGAGTTGTATTCAGGCTTGAACTGATAGACTGTGATACTAGACAGACTGCCCATAGGCCTTCTCATCTGCCAGGCTCACCAGTGTCAGGAAACAAAAACTTTCTTGGCGTTTTTTTCAGATTTTAGCCTGATTGGGTGAAAGTTCTTGCCAGGTTATAAAAGGTTAAAGCTACTGAGGTGATAGGGTGAATTTTTCTACTTAATGTGTACACTTAAAATTTTTAGTTCAGTGTATAAACACAGTTAAATTTAAAAAATGAAACTGTCCACAGTACTCCATGCACTGAGATTTTGTTGTGTTGAGTCTGACTTGAAGCAAATAAGAAAACTTGGACCTTCTTTTTTACATAGATATTTGACATCCTGTTAATATTTCTGGCAATTGTATGTGTGGCATATGGAAGAGTTTGGACATTTGCTGCATGGAAGAGACAGGTCTTTTTGAAGAACATTATTTTCTACTTTTGGTCTTTTGGTTTGAAAATAAGAATATTGAAAAATATTCTTATTTTATAAAGACTATAAAATAAACTATGATAAAATATATAAAACTATATATAAACTATAAAATATGTTATAAATTATATATAGTATACATGGAATATATATTCAGAGAATTTTGAGATGCTAAGGAATTGGAGACTGTATAATACAATTAAAATTAAAATTACATATTTTATTCATCCTCAGAAGGAAAACAGTAATTGTTTTCTCATTAATATTAAACTGTAGGACCACTAACTTCTATAGGGAGAGTTTTCCCCTTAATTTCAAGACAAAAGAGCATAATGAAGTATGAATGTCCTTTGTCTTTTTATTTTTAAACATAAATGTTTAGTTAAATAATTTTTATTATTCAAATAGTGAAAAATTCAATATAGTTGAAGATACCTCATCATCAATAACACAAAATATCTTTTAAGTTTCTTGATTATATTTTGCAATCCCTTGTTATACTGTGACTAAAATACCTCTAGCATAAACAATTATTAATACAATGTCGAATAGGTCCTTAGGTGAACTCAATTACAGTGGCACAATGGGGCAAATAACTGTAAAAGCCATTGGCATTATTGTTCTCCGAAGGTCAAAGGCACTGGAGTGGAGAATGGTGAAATTAGATGACAGAGCAGAATAAGAGGCTGTGATTGAAGATGTTCTGGATCACAGACCTTTATTGTACTTTGATTTTTTTAAAGCTTACTTTATTTGGGTCTTTCATCTGTGAAAAAAATTAGTGTATGGTGTACTCTACTTTGATTGAAGTATTTGAACTTTCATGAACACATTTATTTTTTTCCATCTCAAGAAGTACTTTTTCTTTCTGGTAGCACTCCAGCTGTGAGGTTAACTTCTGTTAGTTTCAACATAAATCTCCCTAATCTAGACTAGTGCTTTTCTCTCTGCTTCTTACAATGTTATACTACAGCCTTTTGTATTCTTAAATATTTCACATCCAAGAACCTGAACAGTTGAAGTGTTAATGGACTTTAACCACTTGGAAAAGGGATGTTTAAATTTGGCAAATTCACTGCTTACTTAGTTGCTACTATTCCTAATCTTTGATTTCTAAAAAGAAATCCAGAAAGTTTATGGACTTTTATTTCATATTTTAACACAGTAATATGAATAGCAACTCCCAACTACTACCTCAGTTTTTTAATCTTTTAAGATTAAAAAGATCTTAGTTTTTAGTAAGGAGAAGAAATCTAGATCATTTATTCATTTTGTGCCATAAACTATGCTAATAAGTGGATATACATTGCTGTAAAATGAAATAAATTACATGGCTTCATAAAGAACTATTTAGTGAAGGAAACAAACACTTCACTAGTGAACATATAAATGAGTATATGATTATAAATTATGATAAATACTATAAAGGGAAAAATGGACTCCATGAGAAATTAACATGATGTACCAATTTAGACTGATTATCTCACAGAGTAGGTCTAGTTATAGTGAAGAAATTTAGTATTGACAAAAAGTTTCTCTACAGATCAGTGCTGACATAACAACAACAAAAATCTCAACTGAGTTCTACTTTTACAAAACTTGAGCATTTTTAGCCTCGGGAAGCTAAATGATGATCAAAATATGCAATCCCTATCAAAATACCAACAGTGTTTTTCACATAACTTGAACAAAGTGTCCTCAAATTTGTATGGAAGCATATAAGACCCTAAATAGCCAAAGCAATCTTGAGGAAGAACAGATCTTGAGGAGGTATCATAATCCTGGATATACTATGAAGTTACAGTAATCAAAATACTATGGTACTGACACACAAAAAATAGACACATAGATCAGTGGAATGGGATAGAGAGCCCGGAAATAAACTTATATAGTGAATTAATCTATGACAAAGGAAACTAGAATTTATGAGGTGGGAAAGATGGGCTCTTCAGTAATTGGTGCTGGGACAATAGGACAGCAACACTGAAAACAATGAGACTGGACCACTTTCTAATACCATACACAAAAATAAATTTAAAATAGATTAAGTATCTAAATATGAGACCTGAAACCACAAAAACACTTAGAGGAAAACAAGCAGTAATTTCTTTGACATTGAAGAAATGTTTTTTAAGATAAGTCTTTACAAGCAAGGGAAACAAAACAAAACAAAACAAAAAACTATTGAGATGATATCAAAATAAAAAGCTTTTACAGTGAAGGAAACTATTAACAAAACAATAAGGTAACCTACTGAATGAAAGAATATTTGAAAATGGTTTATCCAATAAGGAGTTAGTATCCAAAGTATATAAAGAACTTACACAACTCAACATGGGAAAAAAATATGATTAGACAATGAACAGAGAACCTGAATAGACATTTTTCCAAAGAAGACATACAACTGCCAACAGACACATAAAAAGATATTCAACATCACTAACTATGAGGGAAATGCAGATCAGAAGAACCACAATGATGTATCACCTTACACCCGTCAGAGTGGCTAGAGTAAAAAAGACAAGTAACAAGTGTTAGTAGGGATGTTGAGAAAAAGAAATCCTAGTGCACTATTGGTGGAAATGCAATGTGATGCAACCACTCTGGAAAAAAAAATATGGAGGTTCTTCAAAAAAGTTGAAAATAGAATTATTAGGTGATTCTCTAATTCCACTACTGGGTGGAATTAACTCAAGAATATGAAACACTGCCGCTGCCTTCGGCTCGGGTCGTGATCTCAGGGTCCTGGGATCGAGTCCCGCGTCGGGCTCTCTGCTCGGGGGGGAGCCTGCTTCCTTCTCTCTCTCTCTGCCTGCCTCTCAGTGTACTTGTGATTTCTCTCTGTCGAGTAAATAAATAAAATCTTTAAAAAAAAAAAAAGAATATGAAACACTGAATCGAAAACGATACATATATTCTTCTACATTTATTGCAGCATTATTTACAATAACCAAGATGTGGAAGCAACCCAAGAGTCCACCAAGAGATGAATGGATAAAGTAGAAGTGATGTGTGTGTATTTCTGAGTCAGAGAAAGATGAACACCATGTGGTTTCATTTATATGTGGAATTTAGGAAACAAAACAAATGAACAAAGAAAAAAAGGGACAAATGAACAACAAAAACAAAAACAAAAAAACAAAACAACAACAACAAGAAAACCAGACCCTTAAATACAGAGAACAAATTGATAACTGCTAGAGAATAGATGGAATAGGGTGGGTGAAATAAAGGGGATTAAGAATACACTTACTGTTGTAAGACTGAGTTAAAAAAGCATATGAGCCTTTTGTAAGTTGTTCAAAAGTCACATTCATCTTCTGTCTTCTAACTCTATGCCACCTTTCCTGCTTCTCTTCTTTCAGGAAAGATTTTTCTCATCTGGTGATATGAGTGAAACAACATTTTAGTTACCCATGCTTGAAGCTCTGGCATTACCTTAGACCTCCTTCTCTACTTTGTCTCCCTTTCTCATCTCCTTATTTAAGTTATTTATAAAATTTTCTCTTTCAGTGAATTACTTCACTTCATGTCCATGTCTTAGTTTCCTTATCATATGGAGATAACACTTAATCTGTAGTTATTTTGAGGAATATATTAGTTAATGAGACACTTAGAATAATTAGTGTTGCTTGGTAAGTGCTATGTAAGTGTCTGTTATATAAAATAAGTGATAGGTGTTTTTTCAACATGGTGTTCTTATGAAGACTTTTAAGGCATGCATAGGGCTAAAAATTAACTTGTTAATTACTAATGCCAACAGTGTCTACTTTTTCATGATCAGAGTACACATACTCCTCCACTGTCTTCTCCTGTATAATTTGTTACTGTTTGATAATTGTATTTTTAACTGACTAAATCGTCTGTAAAGGGGACTTAGTAGAAATATCAGGTAGGGACACCTGGGTGGTTCAGTGGGTTAAACCTCTGCCTTCAACTCGGGTCCTAGTCTCAGGGTTCTGGGATCCAGCCCCACGTCAGTCTCTCTGCTCGGCAGGGAACCTGCTTCCTCCTCTCTCTCTCAGCCTTCCTCTCTGCCTACTTGTGATCTCTCTCTCTGTCAAATAAATTTAAAAAAAAATTAAAAAAAAGAAATATCAGGTAAAATAATTGTGGTGTTATTTTAAAAAGCAAACTTAATAGTGACAATACAACTAAGAGCAAACAGAGTCCAAAAGCGCAGGACAATGAGGTAAAAACAATTTTTGCTCAACTCTCATTCCACATAATTAAAGCCATAGCTAATATATGTGCAGTCAATCCTCTAGATTTAGGTGGATGTCAGAATAATTCAGTAAATAAGAAAATGGTCGATCAATGTGTGTGAAAAACCAAATTAACTATATTTAACAGATTTGTTTACTCATTTGCTTGCAAAACAAGTTCATCTGTTAGTAGTCAAGCTGCCAGCCAAAGCAGTCTTCCTGGAGGCTAAAATTGTTTAATTATCCCTTAACTGGAGCAATTTAATCCCAAAATCTGAACTCTTTTATTATATCATTGGGATTCCCTCATGCTGTGTTCTCAATCTGTCTCTAATTTTTGATCATTAATATATTTTAATGTCTTTATGATGTATTCGATAAAGAGTTTGTCTTAGAAGATAAAGCTACATGTACTTTTTCTATATTTAATTGTAAGAAGGGGTCTTCTGGTAAAAAGCCAAGATCTTTACATGCTGCTGGATATTTAAAAAGATAATTTATTAAAAATCTCAGTATAAAGAATTGATGATAAATTGTAGTAGTTTAAAAAGCAACAACATAAATTCCTTTGGAACTCAGATAATCCATTAACTGTAATTTCTTTTTTTATTTGGAGGAAATACACAGAGCATAGAGCACATTTCAACAAATAGAACCCCTAGTATTCTAGGTTTTATAGACTTTCCCTCTAAATATATTCCCTCCAAGAAGATCAATATGATCAACAATAGATGTTTTCAGATGATTTCCAAAATAGAATTCAACAAAATCAGTAGTATTTGCTTCTTAGAGCTAAGGGGAATAATATAGGATATGTTGAATATCCTATATTTTCTTATCTGAAAGACATACTCCGATTTCTTCCATATGAAGACCAACTTGAAAAATTTTCATTTTCCAACACTCTTTCTGTCCAAATAAGTTTCATTAGCAATGAATTACTATGTAAATAATACTAATTAGCTGAAAGCCAACTATGCACTAGCCAACTTTGTTAAGTACCTTATATACATTATCTTATTCAAAATTCCTGGCAATCCTATGATCTAAGTAGAATTAAGATTAACTTGGTTTAGATTTGGGGAAACAGAGGCTAAAAGTTCTAATGTTCTATTTAAGAGACCAGGAGATGTGAAAGTTGTTCAGATTTTGCTGTTTGTAGGACTCTTCAAATCGATTTGCACATATTTTGATTTTTCAAGATTTAATCTATATGAAGAATCAATGGTAGAGTCATATTAAGATAGTACCCATTCATCAGTATTTGTCATGTTGTACAGAGGTTAATAAAGGTTTCCCCCTTATCCCAAATAAAAAAGTAAATGTTATATATATATATATATATATATAGTATATATATATATATATATATATATATATATATATATATTGTTTTCTGTCTCAGTGCTAAAAACCAGTAGGTTAGGACCGTAGATACAAAATAGATAATTGCAGTTGTGATCCTGAGATACTAAAAAAGTTATAGCTATGAAGCATTGGCTTTTTGCAAATGAGTAAAAATTCCATGTATTAATAGTATCTTCTTTAATTACTAACACTAATCTCATTATATAGTTATAAACCATCTCACAGTTACATGAATTCAAATGTATTATGCATTAAGCCACACTTGTTAAATAGTAAAATCTAGGGAAAGTCACATAAATTCCTTTAGGGAATAGAGAAAAAAAAAGAAGCTGTGATGATCCTTTTCAGTACTTCAGGTCACAGATCTAGAGATGATTAAGATATAATGGGAAGGAGGGAAAACAACATAAAATATTCTTTGGAAATTAGGAATTGTTCCAACCATATTTTATTGGGCTTTAAATATGGAAGTCCCCAAGTCAAGACAAGTATCACTATTGCAAAGCCCATGTCAGTAGCACATGGGGAAATGGTACATGAGAATCAGTTCACCACTGCCAAATCCAACAAGTTTCCTTCCATTTCCCTTGGGTTCAGTATGTCAATGTCTCCTTAAGGAAAGCCTGGTTTGGAGAAAGCCATGTATGTGCTCTAGCCCTGTGACCTTCTGTCTCTATTGACAGTCTCAATAAATACTTCAAGAAAGGTCCAGGTAGCAATGCATAAGTAATTATTATTGTCATAGTTAATATAAAATTTGCGTCCTTAGCATGGCAATGAAAAGGAACAGGAATGGTTGTAGAATTGCTTTATATGCTGCTGTTATTCTGTGGCATTTTCTGGTGCAGATAGGACTTAGATGTGGCTACTGTTTTAGAAATTGTTCCCCAACTTGAGAAAGCAAAAAGTCAAGAAATAAGGTGGAGTGGCTTTCTGTTCCAGCATGTGTATTTTCAAGCTACTTAACTTTCTCAAGAAGAGAGTAATCCTGACTCCAGCTCAATTGACTGTTAAAGCTTATGGCTCCCCACCTAATCAGCCACACAAAATAACTGCTCTCTAGATACTTGTCAAGGATTATAACATCAAACTCACTGCTATTCAATATTTAATCAAGAGATGGGTAGAAAAATATAATACCTATGGCAGATAGCCTGAAGGAGATGCTGCCCATTGCTTAAATGTAAAAACATCTATCCCTGTTTCTAGCCATAAAGTGCTACATCATGTACCAAACACTTGATCTCACTAATTTCATTTTCACATTTTTTTCATAGGCGTAGATATAGGAAGATTAACAAAGGCAGCTAAGTATGGTATTTACTGTATTTTATTTGCCTCGATCAAGTCACATGTTTTAGCAGCTTTGTGAAGTGTAATTTACATACCATAAAATTCACCCATTTAAGTATAAAATTCAGTGATGTTTAGCATACTTACAGAAGTGTTCAAACATCACGACAAAATAATTTGAAATTTCCCATTATCCTAAAAATATTTCCTGTGTCTGTTGCTGTCAAGGCCAGTTTTCATTCCCAACCTAGGTAATCACTAATCTGTGTTCTTGTGTCTATAGATTTTTCACAGAAATGTAATCATACAATGTATGTGCCCATTCAGCTGACATCTTTCAATAGCATAGTATTTTGTGGGTTCACCCATGTTGTAACATGTCCCTGTTATTGCTAAATCACATTCCATTGTATGGATAAAATAAAAAATATTATATTTACCTTTCACCAATTGATGGAAATGTAAGATTAAATCAACTTTTGGTTATTATAAACAATACTACAATGTATATTTGCATGTACATGTTTGTGTAGATATATGTTTTTCATTTCTACTAGCTAGATACCTAGGAATGGAATTTCTAGGTCACCTGATAAGTTTATCTTTGACTTTTTAAGTGCCAAATTATTTTCTAAAATGACTGTATCATTTTACATTCCCACTAGCTGTACATGAGAGTTCTAGTGTCTCTACAATCTTCCCAACACTTGTTACTGTCTGTCATTTTGATTATAGCTGTTCTATTGACTGAAAAATCATATCTCATTGTAGTTTTAATTTGCATTTTCCTAACTACTAATGGTGTTGAGTATTCTTCATGTACTCATTAATTAGCAGTTTGTGTATCTTTTGATATTCAGATCCTTTGCCCATTTCTAAAAATTTAGGCTAATTGAGTTGTGAAAGTTCCTTATATATTCTGGGCACATGTCCTTTATCAAATATGATTTGTGTGTATTTACTCATTCTCTGTGGCTTGGCTTTTCATTGTTGTAATGTGGTTTGGTAAAGCACAAAATTTTTAAATTTTGACAAAATCAAAATTATAATTTTGTATTAGAATGTGCTTCTAGTGTCATATCTGAAAAGCCTTTTCCTAACCCAAAGCTCTAAAGATTTTCTCATACATTTTTTTTCCATGTAACTTAAGGTTTACCTCTAACATTTAGGCCTATGATAAATTTTGAGTTCTTTTGGTGTGCATGTAATGGTATGAATCATGGGTTGAAATTTATGTTTTGAATATAGATATCTAATTTTCCTAATACAATTTGTTGAAAAGGTTATTCTTTATCAGTCTGAATGGCCTTGGCATCACCACCACAAATCAATTGACTCTAAATATAAGGTTTAATTTCTGGTCTCAGTTCTGTCCCTTGCCTCTCCTTATCATACAGTCTGTATCAACAAAGCTAATCTCAAGTATTCCTGCAGCATTTACCAGACTCTAATATTCATGTGTATTGTGCCTTCTCCAAGATAAAAGAAGGGTATGGAAAAGAAGTTCCCAAACTTCATGGAACTAGAGGGTATTATGCTTAGTGAAATTGGTCAATCAGATAAAGACAACTATCATATGATCTCCTTGATATGAGGAAGTGGAGATGCAACATGGTGGGTTTGGGGGGTGGGAAAAGAATAAATGAAACAAGATGGGATCAGGAGGGAGACAAACCGTAAGAGACTCTTTTTTTTTTTTAAATTTATTTATTTGACAGACGGAGATCACAAGTAGGCAGAGAGGCAGGCAGAGAGAGAGGAGAGGAAGCAGGCTCCCCACTGAGCAGAGAGCCCTATGTGGGGCTTGATCCCAGGATTCTGGGATCATGACCTGAGCCGAAGGCAGAGGCCTTAACCCACTGAGCCACCCAGGTGCCCCCCATAAGGGACTCTTAATGTCACAAAACAAACTGAGAGTTGCTGGGGGGAGTGGGGTCGGGAGAGGGTGGTGGGGTTATGTACATTGGGGAGGGTATGTGATGTGGTGAGTGCTATGAAGTGTGTAATCCTGGTGATTCACAGACCTGTACCTGTGGGGCTAATAATACATTATATGTTTATAAAAAATAAAAAAAAATTAGAAGTTCCCAAACTTCTTTGACCAAGCCCCCCATTCCGCACCATACCACTTTATTTTATTCTTGACAACTTTTCTTTGAGATGTAATTTACATATGATCAATTAAATGGGTCTAAAATGTACAGTTCCATAGGTATTGGCAAATGCCTACATTCATGTAGCCAATGGTGGTAGCAAGATATATAATATTCAGGTTAGGAGAGCGAGCAGGTTCTTAGACTCATTTTATTTGCCATATGGTAAGCTTAGTGTCCTTAGAATCTGGTAATATTCTGGTCTAAATCTGGCTCTGCAGAGTGTCTCATAATCTTGAAGAGAATAATTCCTTTCAACAACAGTTGTATGATCACTTCCAGCACTGTATGAGGTAAGGCGATGTAGATTTTCCTGTTTTGTTTGTTTTTAAGGTAACCAATATTTCAGAAGTAGGAACCATAGGACCTAAGGACTTTGAGCTGACCCCATGACATTTAAAAAGAAATGAGGGATCATTATAGCATCCTCAGTGAATTCCACTTCTGTGTTTTTGTATAGTCTAGTCAAGAACTTCAAGTGCTCTTTACTAAAAGAATGCCATGCCACTAAAAACATTTAAGGCATCTGGAATCACAGAATACCCATAATCTTAGGATTGAATAATAAACAATGAAATCTGACTGACTTTTGATAATAGTCTGTTCTTTCTGGTAGGCCAAAATGCAGACTAAGGACTGTCTGTCAGAACCTGATTTCTTTTACTTTTTTACCGTGGAAAATTTATCCATAGGAACATAGAGATATTTTATATTTGTGTGTGCTACATAGGGTGCTAACAATGTTTTCCTAGATGAATTCTTGAATAGGTTTTTTTTTTTTTTTCTGTTAGCACTCATCAACGTAAGTGTATTTCTGGGTTCTCCATTCTATTCTACAACTATTAAGCTATTTTATGTTAATACCAATACTACATACTCTAAATTACTGTAACTTTATAAATAACTCTTGTTATCTGATAGGGCAAGTCTTTTCATTTTGTTCATCTTCAAAATTGCCTTGGCTGCTCATTGTCCTTTTTCTTCCATACAATTTAACCATCATCTTCTTGAATACTATGAAATACGTTTTGAGATTTAGATCAAAATTGCACTACATGTATATTTTAATTTTGAAGGAATTGTTAATTAAGGCATAGACTACCCTTCATTTATTTAGGTCTTTCTGTATGCCTTTCAGTATTTTTTTCTCTAAAAAGATCCTGTGTAGCTTTTACTGCAGCTTTATTTATAGTACCTTATATTTAAGTTGCCACTGCGGTGCTATATTTCTTTTCTAATTTTATTTTCTGTTGTTATATAGGAATAGAATTTTATTTTTATATTAATCATGAATCTAGTTACACTGGTGAATATTTCCTTTATTTTTAATCATGTATAGATTCTCATGGTTTCCTGGAGTACACTGGCAAGCAATGATACTTGTGTTTTTTTCTTTGCAAACCTTTGGGATTTTAAAGTTATTGTCACTATTGTTATTGTACCTGCTGGGACGTTCATGGTGACTACAAGTAGTGGTGTTGGGGATATTTGTCTCATTCTTGATTTAAAAAGAATGTTTCCCCCTTAAATCCAGTGACTATATATTTTTTAATTAAAAAAATTAAATATATATATATTTATTTTCAGTGACTATATTCATGTCTAGCTTAAAGTTAAATTTTAATAAATATTTGTGAATGAATGAGCCTGAAGTTGGCTATGTTTCTCAGGAAGTATAATATTTCATTTTTAAAGATTTTTTTTCTGAGAAGTTTCTTTGTTTGTTTTGGGCATTTTATAATAGGATAACCAAAATGACCTACTCTCAGATTTTATGCTTACCGAAAAACCTGTTCCTGCTCCCTCATATTTTCTCTTATTCTCACACTTACCAGCATCCACTCCATCTCTCACGGCAATAATGTCTTTCTTTCTCAGAAGAACTATGCATGTACATAAAGTGAGAGTAGAAAGGAAAGGAAACTCTAAAAATTAACAGATTTCATATATATTAAATAGTTTCCAAACTCACCTTTGGCCAGTCATTTTTTTATATTATGCAGATTAAGATCATAAAAACAAAGTAAGAGAAATAAAATTTTTACGGATACAGTTTGTATTTTGATTTTGAATTTTTGAATTTTTTCTTGAATGAATATATACTGAAAATACACTGGGCCACCTATCAACTATCAACTTTGAGTAGTTCAATATGTAAAAACTGAGTTTTTTAATTTTCCAATTAATTCATGCTCAGCCTAGAAAATGTGAAAAGAAAAAAAATGAAAACCACTGTAATGTAATATAATCTATAACATTGATAATAAGCTACTGTTGACTTTTTGGTGCATTTTCCCTCAGATTTTTCTCTATACTTAGTATTATTAAGCAGGGACACTGTAGTATACTATTATATGTTCTTCTAAATCAACACAATGTTTTTAATTGCTATATAGTATTATATAGAATAGAGATAGACAAACTATGGTCTGGAATCTAAATTTGTTTGTTTGTTTGTTTGTTTTGCACAGGCCACAAACAAAAAATGGATCTTGTGCTTTTGAATAGTTAAAATAGCAAAATAATAGTAATATAATATTTTATGACCTGTAAATTATTGGAAATTTAAATTTGAGTTCCCATAGAGAAAGTTTTTTTTTTTTTTGTTAAGATTTTATTTATTTATTTGACAGATGCAGATCACAAGTAGGCAGAGAGGAAGGCAGAGAGAAGGAAGCAGGCTCCCCGGCAAGCAAAGAGCCCGATGTGGGGCTCGATCCCAGGACCCTGGAATCACAACCCGAGCCAAAGGCAGAGGCCCTAACCCACTGAGCCACCCAGGCGCCCCAAGAAAGTTTTATTAGAACACAGCCACACTCATTTGTTTATGTATTGTCTGTAGCTGCTTTTCTACTACTGTGACAGAGTTGAGAAATTCCTGAGATAATGAAAATATTCATTAAAATATTAATGAATTTTTTTGAATAAAATTCAAAATTGAATAAAAATATTCAAAAAAAACCAAGATGGGGATGGTTGTACAAATTACTGTGAACCTATAACAAGGGATAGCAAGTTTCTCTGTAAGTGGTGAGATAATGAAAATATTCATTATTTTGTTTGTACAACCATCCCCATCTAGTTTTTTTTTTAATTTTTTATTTTTTTTATAAACATATATTTTTATCCCCAGGGGTACAGGTCTGTGAATCACCAGGTTTACACACTTCACAGCACTCACCCAAGCACATACCCTCCCCAATGTCCATAATCCCACCCCCTTCTCCCAAACCCCCTCCCCCCAGCAACCCTCAGTTTGTTTTGTGACATTAAGAGTCACTTATGGTTTGTTTCCCTCCCAATCCCATCTTGTTTCATTTATTCTTCTCCTACCCACTTAAGCCCCCATGTTGCATCACCACTTCCTCATATCAGGGAGATCATATGATAGTTGTCTTTCTCTGCTTGACTTATTTCGCTAAGCATGATACACTCTAGTTCCATCCATGTTGTCACAAATGGCAAGATTTCATTTCTTTTGATGGCTGCATAGTATTCCATTGTGTATATATACCACATCTTCTTGATCCATTCATCTGTTGATGGACATCTAGGTTCTTTCCATAGTTTGGCTATTGTGGACATTGCTGCTATAAACATTCGGGTGCATGTGCCCCTTTGGATCACTACGTTTGTATCTTTAGGGTAAATACCCAATAGTGCAGTTGCTGTGTCATAGGGCAGTTCTATTTTCAACATTTTGAGGAACCTCCATGCTGTTTTCCAGAGTGGCTGCACCAACTTGCATTCCCACCAACAGTGTAGGAAGGTTCCCCTTTCTCCGCATCCTCGCCAGCATCTGTCATTTCCTGACTTGTTTATTTTAGCCATTCTGACTGGTGTGAGGTGGTATCTCATTGTGGTTTTGATTTGTATTTCCCTGATGCCGAGTGATATGGAGCACTTTTTCATGTGTCTGTTGGCCATCTGGATGTCTTCTTTGCAGAAATGTCTGTTCATGTCCTCGGCCCATTTCTTGATATTTGCAAACAACATATCAGATAAAGGACTAGTGTCCAGAATCTATAAAGAACTTAGCAAACTCAACACCCAAAGAACAAATAATCCATCCCCATCTTGTTTTTTTCTTTATTTAAGATTTTATTTATTTATTTGACAGAGAGAGATCACAGTAGACAGAGAGGCAGGCAGAGAGAGAGAGGGGAAGCAGGCTCCCTGCTGAGCAGAGAGCCCGATGTGGGACTTGATCCCAGGACCCTGAGATCATGACCTGAGCCGAAGGCAGTGGCTTAACCCACTGAGCCACCCAGGCGCCCCCATCCCTCATCCCCATCCCCATCTTGTTAAGTAACAACTTGGTTCCTGTTTTTAATTGTTCACAGATGACCATGTTATGAACTTTCTGATTATATAAGACCCTTAAGGTCCAGTATTCCACAACGCTGTAGATTTAATTCTCTCAGAAATGATGGCAATGTTAGTAATGAATATATTTTACACTTGCTAAGTGTTTACTCTCTGCCAGAGTTTACGCTAAGTTTTTTATGCTATTTAACTCATCAAATCCATAGGTGATGTACAGTCATAATTTCCATATTTTACATGTTGACAACTGGTAGGTGAATTAATTTGTCCCACATTCCATGGCTAGTAAATAGAAGAGAAGCTGCTGGAGCTTACCTCCAGCCACTAGGTTTGCACCTTTCGAAGTGCATTATAGTTGTAATTGTCTGTGTGTGCAGCTGTAAGGCCAACCTCTTTGATGCCAGGCAATATGTATACTATGTCTTCGAACTCCTAGTGCCAACCTTGGTTCCTGATAAATATTTAGACCGTAATAATGCTGAGTAATGAATGAATGGAGACTGAATGCTGACATTATTCACCAATATCCTCTAAATCCCTTGGCAATTTTACAATAAAACTATCAAAGACAAGATAGGAGGGACAACTATTCAAACAAGTGTTGCTAGAGAAGACCATGTTCCTGATACAATTTAATGCATTATGAAACCATTTGATAGCAAGTGAAGAAATTTTTAAATTAAGGCTGTCTTTATTTAATAGGAAGGATTTGGATATTTCCTCTTAGATGTTTGGATCTAGAGCAAGCATTTGAAATAACCTTTGAGCTAATAAATAGCAAAGGCTAGGCCTGAAGATAAAGACATTGATTAATATCACAAGATCTCCCTGTCAAGACATCATTTCAAGCTGGTAATTTAACTTTAAAAATTATAAGATGATATTGGAACAGAGAAAGAGAGGGAAAATGTCAAGAGAAATGAATAGTTGTTTTTAAATCATAGACCATGTAATCCCCTATGTTATTATTTCACTTCTCTTATCAGATATGCTGATGACTATAACTACTGACATTAGTGTCAAAAGGACAATTTTGAATGTTTCACATACATTCTCCAGTATGAAGCATAAAAATACTTACATCACTCAGGCAAACTACCTACGATTTTCTGAAATATCAAGGAAGGGGATTTCAGAATTACAAACCCCACTGGAAAAGTCACCGCGCTTGCTGCATTCTTGAATAAAAGAACTGAAATAGTAACAACAGCAATAATAATAATGGCTTCTTCCAACACTCAAGTACCAAGCAATAAGGGGCTAGGTCGATAAGTTGTAGGAGAACTTTACAGCCATTTAGTAAGAATTAGTTGAAATTGCTTTTGTGGAGAATGTTTAACTACACTTGAAAAGATTAACAGTAGAGTATTCAAATTAAAAATAAAGTTACAAAATAGTATAAATACTATGAAAAATTTGTGCCAAAGACTATATGCATGACCATACAAAGCGTATTATCTGTGGTTAAAATAGTTACTTTGCGTAGAGGAATTTATGTCCTTTTTGTTCTTTATGGTTATTTTATTCTCTAAAATTCTGTAACAGGTATTATTCATGTAAAGTAATATTTTAAACAGATATACATAATTAAAAATATGCATCACCAGTGCCTGGGTGGCTCAATTCCGTAAGCATTTGACTCTTAGTTTCAGCTCCATTCAAGATCTCAGGGTCCTGGCATCAGCTTAGAGTTTGTACCTTTCCCTCCTCCTCTGTTCCTCCCCCTGCTCAGGCATGCCGGCTTTCTCTCTCTCTGTCTCTCTCAGGTAGATAAATGAAACCTTTAAAAAAACGTATGCATCAGAAGCAGCCAAGTATAGAATTAACCCAACAGAAAAATAATGTGGAAGATCTACTTGAGGAACTAACAAGAAAATAAAATAAAAAATAGATTCAACTACAAGAAATGTGTACACAGTAGTAGTTACTTAAGTTGATAACATCTCTCCAGGAAAACTTTATTACTTTCCAAATACTCTAACTTTCTATCTTTTCTTGTTATAAATATCCAGTTCTGTTTCCTTCAGGAAGTAGAACATAGCCTACAGTTTTTACCTTTTGATTCATTGAGCCTTGATGTAACATACCTTTAATATTTATGGCCAATTAGAAAGGGAGAATCAGGGGCGCCTGGGTGGCTCAGGGGGTTGAGCCTCCGCCTTCGACTCGGGTCATGATCCCAGGGTCCTGGGATCGAAGCGGTGGGCTTCGGGCTCTCTGCTCAGCAGGGAGCCTGCTTCTCCCACCCCCCACCCCCTCGCCTGTCTCTCTGCCTACTCGTGATCCCTGTCTGTCAAATAAATAAATAAATAGAAAGGGAGAATCATTTCTGATATTAACATATGAAGTTTGAAATCTATCTATTTATTCATTCATTGGACAGACAGAGATCACAAGTAAGTAGAGAGGCAGGCAGAGAGAGAGGAGAAAGCAGGCTTCCTGCCGAGCAGAGAGCAGGGAGCCTGCTGCGGGGCTGGATCCTAGGACCCCAGGACCATGACCTGAGGGGAGGCAGAGGCTTTAACCCACTGAGCCATCCAGGCGCCCCTGAAATCTATCTATTTAAACAAGATCTAGTATGTACCTGGTTTTTATCAGTCATCTTTCTTAGTTTTAAGCTAGAATTTAATGGGACCAATTTAGCTTTTAAGTTGCCATTGGCCAGAATAATGAATGCCATAGCATTCATTATTTCATTATCTTCATTATCGTAGCATTCATTATCTCAACAAGAAGACTTCATTTCTGAGTAGCCTCTTCATGTGCATGTTGAAACTCAGACACTAGGGACAAAATCTATCCAACTAGACCTCATTTTGCTCTGAGTCCCATTAAAAGTATGAGGTGTGGACAGTATCTTTGCTTTCTGCTCACTTTCTAAATAAGTCCTTGACTTCCAACTTAATACTTGATATTCTACCTTCTTAAAGCTCTATTTAACTAATCCCCTTGTTGTTTGTTTATAGAGATATAAGCCACTTTTGTTTTTCTTGTTTTCACTTTTCCTTTTATGGTTGGGAGTAGGAGAGTATTTTCAGGTTTCTTGAATGAACCAGTTGCTTTATTGTAACCACTAATATAAATCATCACTACAGACAGTATTGAGAGAGAAACTCTTATTCATTTTACCTGATAACAGAAAAACATTAATTAAAACAAGAACATTAAAAGATGAAAATGAAAGAGAGATACCTACATTAAAAAGAAGCATGATAGGGGTGCCTGGGTGGCTCAGTGGGTTAAGCCTCTGCCTTTGGCTCAGGTCATGATCTCAGGGTCCTGGGATCCAGCCCTGCATTGGGCTCTCTGCTCAGCAGGCAACCTGCTTCATCCCCTCTCTCTGCCTGCCTCTCTGCCTACTTGTGATCTCTCTCTCTATCAAAAACAAATAAAAATAAAAATAAATAAAATAAAATATTAAAAAATAATAAAAAAGAAGCATGATAGCATTCCTAAAGTTACACAGTGCTGTTAGATGTTTATGCTTACAATTCTATTTGCATTGTCTTGAACTAACACATACCTGCAGTAGTAACACCAATCTTTTAAAGGGAAAACTAACATCCACCCAAGGTGCCTTTTGGGAAATGGAAAGCAGAGTCAGCAGTTTTATAGTGTGTTGAATTTTAATGAGCTAAAAACCCTTTTTCTGAGATTCTGAAAATATTTATCTTATTCCCAGATAACCACAGCACTGTCAAGGCATAGCACCCACAGTCCCTGGGTAGTAGGAAAAATATGCCATATTGACATACGTCAACATGACAGAGAGGTATGCAGGTATTAAGGAACATGCAACTCTCTTTTTTTGTTGTGCTTTTACTAATTTTTAAAGTCATGTTCACACTCTGGCTTTCTATTGAATATGGTTGTGGTGACTCACATTAACCAAGTCTCTTAACTTCTCCCCATTTTGGTGGTCTGTGTTCACATACTATTTCTTATTGGAGTGGTTCTTTTTTGCCATTAGGTATATATGTTTTTTAATGTCCAAATCTGTCTGTGCTAAACATTGGGGTAATTTTTCACATTATTGTTAGATTTGATCTGAACTCCTTATCAGAGTAAGACTTAATCTTTTAGATAATGATGCTATTTTTCAATACAAATGAACCAAAGGACATTTCAGATATTTTAAATAAAACCATTTTTGTTTTAAAAATGCTTTATATTCATAATTTTATATTCTACTTTTTAGCAGCAATACACAGTATTTGTTTTTATTGTAACTTCCAACACAATGAAATGATACAACATAATTAGATGCCTTTCATCATAATCTGTTTCTAGAAATATTCATAATTTAAATAATTGTGTATCTTGACTTTATGCCAATTAAGTTTGTTCATCTGGGGACTGAATTTTAATGAGGTTTTTGAATGAGTTTTCGTTGATACGATCACTTGGCAGGGACACAATCAAATGAGAAAAGGTTTAGTCTCATATATTTTCATTTCTTCAATATTTGAAAAAGACAGATAAGACACTCCCCACTAAAACCAAAAAAAGTCAAATAGAAGCACTGAACAGAAGATGAGTTAAAGACTGAATAGTTTAAGTGCATTCAAAGATCATTTACTTACTAATACTTGAAGTCAATTTGATTGATCTCAGAAATACAGTAGGAAGTATTAACTCACCTCTTCAAGGATATTAAAATAAGAAACACAGTGGAGCAGTTTTGTCATACTTGAACTAGTGGGCTAGTTTTAGAGAACTTACATACTAAAATTTTAGAGATGACTTCATTAAAAAAATTAGAAGAAAGGAGGGAGGGAAGAAGGAAGGAAGGAAGGAAGGAAGGAAGGAAGGAAGAGTGATTTAAAATGCTTCCCATGTTAATTGTAGACTACATGTGTAGGCGACATGTGTCTCCCTGTGCATGGACAAAGCACAGCTCCCCGGAGGAAGAGGATTTTATTAACTAAATGTCTGACAGCTGCCTCCCAAGCATGAGCCTAGATAAACCAAACAAGCTGCAAATCTGTGCACCCTGCATGAAAGGCCACATAATACAAGCTGATTACTTTAGGGCTTGCATTAATGTGGCTGTGAATAAAAATAACCAATGAACAAATCCTTGCCTAATTTTAACAACTACTGATGAGGAAATCTAAACAGATGGGTCATTATGAGGTATGGATTTATGATGAATTAGCATTGTGACCAAAGCCTGGGGGGTTGGCCTTTGGAGAGGAGTGAGTCGTAAAGGAGGTGGAATTACTAATCCTCACCAAGCAAGAGTTCTAATCTCTCTTTAAAAAGCCAGGCATTTGCTACTTTTATCCCAAGTTGACGGAAATACAATAACCTTTGTAAGAACAAAAGGGAGAGCATAGGACCTTTGATTTAATAAAGTTTAGTTTAATAAAGACAAGGTTTTAGGTGGAGAAGCTTCCCAAAGACAAACTAAATAAACAAATTGATATGAGTACCTCTTTGTAGAAATCCATCATTTCTATCGGAATATTAAAAACCATCATCTTGATGAAATCCCAATAGTTCATTTTTGCCCTTGCTTCCCTTGCCTTTGGCGTTGTTCCTAGGAAGATGTTGCTGCAGCTGAGGTCGAAGAGGTTGCTGCCTGTGTTCTCCTCAAGGATTTTGATGGATTCCTTTCTCACATTGAGGTCCTTCATCCATTTTGAGTCTATTTTTGTGTGTGGTGTAAGGAAATGGTCCAATTTCATTTTTCTGCATGTGGCTGTCCAATTTTCCCAGCACCATTTATTGAAGAGGCTGTCTTTTTTCCATTGGTTGCTGGGGGGAGGGGGTTTGGGAGAAGGGGGTGGGATTATGGACATTGGGGAGGGTATGTGCTTTGGTGAGTGCTGTGAAGTGTGTAAACCTGGTGATTCACAGACCCGTACCCCTGGGGATAAAAATATATGTTTATAAAAAATAAAAAATTATAATTAAAAAAAAACCACCATTTCAAGGGCAGTAATAATTCCTGGAATAGAATAGTCATTTGCCAAATGCTTTTCCATGAATTAGCAATAGAAAACTCAGAAATTCATGTAGGTAGTCTTCTAACATCAGGTTTGGGAAATGGAATTTTTCTGTTAATCATTATTTCCTACAAAAAAAGATGCATAACCTGAGGAAATCGTTTTTGGGAGGAAGAAGACTTCCTTCCTACAAGACTTATTCTGTAGGTTTAGGTAAAACAGTTATAACTAGGACACACTGCGGCACTGCAAGCTCCCTCTCCTCTCTTCGATAGTCCTTTCCCTGTGCACCTACCCCCAGTGGTCATCAGGATTCATTCTCCTGGTGAAAAGGTAACACATTACTCACCTTTGAAGGAACATTGCCTCTCTCTCCAGAAGATTCATTTTGATTCAATCACTATTTCAAGTACATTCCCAGAACCCTCATCCAGAGTCATTATCCACTGATCCACAAAAGTGAGAACCCCATCCAGAACGTGAACGATTTACCCTTTTCTTATCATCCTTGTGATTCTATTTCAATCGTCTCAAACCTCAGTAAGATTGTCAGTACTATTTCAAATTCTTAGATGTGGAATCCAAGAAAGTTTAAGACTTTTCTTTGTATTTTTGGTAGGGAGCCAAATGCTATTTCAGAGAAGTGTTCAAGAGTAAAATGGCAAATAATAGAATAGGAATGCCAGTCAATCTTATTAACAGCTTTTCTGTAGAGGCCTAAGTGTAGCAAATGTATTGTCTGAATGTTGTAGAATATAATAGAATTACTTGGATTTTCTCCTTGTTTAAGTTCCAGAAGGATGGTAGAAGTTCTAATGATAGCCATTTCTTCCTGATGCACATTTAGGTATCTGTGTCTAACTTGCATGGACTAGAGAACAATCCACTGGATTGCTTTGGATGGCACAGAATTCCTAGATCAAAGCATGACACTTTGTTTAATTTTCTCAGCAGCTGTTCAGTTTTATCTGTACACCAGTGAGAAGAACACTTTACCATTTATCGTCAAGAAGGTAAAAGATATTCATATCTTATCTCTAGATACTATAGGAGATGTCTTAAAAATTGTTGTCAGTAGGGGCACCTGGGTGGCTCAGTGGGTTAAAGCCTCTGCCTTCAGCTCAGGTCATGATCCCAGGGCCCTGGGATCAAGCCCCACATCACGCTCTCTGCTCAGCGGGAAGCTGGCTTCCCTTCCTCTCTCTCTGCCTGTCTCTCTGTCTACTTGTAATCTCTGTATGTTAGATAAATAAATAAAATCTCTAAAAAAAAAAATTGTTGTCAGTAAAAAATTCCTTAGACATCCAGTAGAAAAATCTGTTTATGAAATCAAACTATGTTTATTAAACCTACAGCAGGAAGGGAGTACACCACTTAAAGTTAATAATGTCTCAGAATAGGAAATTAGGGCAGGGCATTTAACCAGTGTTAGGGACTAGGCTGGATAATTTTAAGGCAGGTCTTGCATGGTAGATGAATGGTTGAGATGCAACAGACTTCATGACATAATCGTTTTGAATTGTTGTGAGTAGCAAACGGTCTCGAACTGAGCCATAAGAAAAGCATTAGTCTTGATAAATAAGTTTTTTAGTTGGTTCACAGTCTTAGAATCCAAGAGCAATTATTTCATGGAGTAAGAAACTAGGTTAATTTTGTTTAGTCTGAGTATTGTTAAACGATGAGATAGGACCTTATTTTAGTTTCAGTTCTCACTAATTTCATTTCCAATGTTCTAAATCAATCTCAAGTTTATTTTTAATTTGACATATTAATTGATAAATGTCCATTTTACTATCTTTTATGACTACTGAGAAGCTTAACTAAAGTAACCATGATGTAAGCTTTTAGAAATCCATCTTATAAAATAATAATTCTTTCTAAACCTTGGAATGATTTCCTGGTATGATAAATAACTACCTATAAAGATGTAAATCCTTCATATCTCTTCAATTGTAATAAAATAACTTGTTGGCAAATAGTTAAATAGGGAAATTACTTAATGGCCTTTAATGGTAACACACATTATGCAATACTGAGAATAGATCAAAAATGTTCTTACCATACACACAAAGTTATTATATGAGGTGATGTTGTATAAACTCACAGTTTTATCATTATCATTTCATAATATGTGCTTATATCAAATCATCACTTCATACACCTTAAACTTACACAATGCTATATGTCATTTATATCTCAATAAAGCTGAAAAAATAAAACTCAGTTAAAATGTTAAAAAAATTATACGACTTCTACATTGTAGCTCTAATTTTTTTTACTATTTTTAAATTAAATTAAATTAAATTTATTTCAGTGTTCTAAAATTAATTGTTTATGCACTACAGCCAGCACTCCATGCAATACCTGCCCTCCATAATACTCACCACTGGGCTCACCCAATCCCCCACCCCACTCCCCTCCAAAACCCTCAGTTTGTTTCTCAGAGTCCAGTTTCTCATGGTTTGTCTCCCCCTATGATTTCTTCCACTTTCTTCTCTTCTCCACCTCCCAATGTGTAGCTTCAATCTTTTTTTTTTTTTTTTTTTTTTTAATTTGAGAGAGACAGAGTGAGAGAGCATGAGAGGGGAGGTCAGAGGGAGAAGCAGACTCCCCATGGAGCTAGGAGCCTGATGTGGGACTCGATCCCAGGAATCTGGGATCATGACCTGAGCTGAAGGCAGTCGCTTAACCAACTGAGCCACCCAGGTGCCCCATGTAGCTCTAATCTTAAATAAGAATGTTCTAATATGTTGAGTGTTTCCAATTTGTCTTGTTGAAAGAGCTTTGCATATCATCTTAGATCTTGAGATTCTCAAATAACTTTATGAATTGAATATTAGAAATATGGCCATATTACAAATACAAAACCCGAAGAACTTATGTAACTTGCTGAGAGTCATGTAGCTCATAGCTGGTAAAGGAGGAACATGAACTCAGGTCTTCAGCCTCCTTAGAGCATGGCCTTGTCACAGTGGGCATATTTATCACTATGAAACCAGTAATCTACAAAACACCTTTTATTTTCTTTGTGTTTATTGAGTATCTTAACAGTAAGCTTTACTAATGTTTCTTACAATGTGACTTAAATATAAAAACGAGTGCTAATGAGATGTCATAAACTCATTTTAATTTGTTTAAAAGTAGCAGTTACTTCTATATTTTAGAGCTACCCCAAATATTTGCAGTTTTTGGAATCATTAATATTTACAAACTTATTTTGGGTCTTAGAAGCTCTGATACTATATGCAAGAGATTGTTATCATTTCAAAAACACGCAGATCTCCATTATCTCCTCATCCGCATCCTCTTCCAGCACATAGCACTCATGCAAACAAATACACATTCCATTCCCAGGAATCTAGAAAATACCATGTAGTTTTTCAAATATGAATGAAAGAGCACTATGTTTCTTTTTTACTTCAGACAAATGTGAATAAACATTTAGTCATCAAATATAATAAAACTCTACAACTAAGTTTAATTTTAAAGCCAGTTGACACTGTATTTTGAAATTATGAGTCCATTATTTTGTTACTCAAATGCCATCAGTTTATTTTCAGGGAATTTATGCAGTGTTCTTTACGTTCTCTCTTGCTTCATCCAAAAAAGACTTTCTCTGTTTCCTCTTCCCTGACCCACATCACTTCCCATATTTCCACATTCATTCGACCTATCAATTATAACTGTACATTGACACATGAATAGTGTACATGAGATGTGATGACTACGAGTCTGTGTTTCTGGATCCTGGTTAGAATTTCAAAGACTTTTTAACTCATTGCACTGGAGCAGCTGTATCATTTTTAGATGAAAAGTTTAATAATTTTCCAAAAGTAGTAAATTCCATTTTTTATTATTTGTATTTTTAGAAGCAAGCACAAGAGACAATATTTAAAAGAGTTTAAATTAAGTGCAAAAGCTCTCTGCATTTTGGCATTTTTAAGAGGTTGTTGAGCTGAGAAATTTTAAGATTATCATGTTAGCTGCTTTTAAATAAGCCACGGTCTCTTCCCTATTTTAGAGATCTGGAAACTACACAGAACATATGGAACCTAGATAATAAACACATGGAAGAGATATAACTCCTGGCGAATGTTACCATTTCCAACAACAATGAGCTAAATGGCTGAATGAAGCCCTAGAGTCACATAGCTATTGGGCAGCAGAGTTATCGCATCAGTGGAATGAAGTAGGACAATAATAGTTTAGGTAAAAGAAAGATAAGTGGTCATTTGTGTGTGTATCTGTTTGGGCATGTATATTAAATGTGTTTAACCCACAACTAGTTAGATCTATACACAATTTTTATTTTTTTTATTTTTTTTAAGAGAGAGAATGAGGAAGGTGGGGGGGGGGGAGCAGACGGAGAGGGAGAAGCAGGCTCCCTGCTGAGCAGGGAGGTGGACATGGGGCTCATTCCCAGGACCCCCAGGATCATGACCTGGGCTGAAGGCAGACACTTAGTCTGAGCCATCCAGGTGCCCCTATACACATGCTGAAATGCAGCGGTTAGCTAAATAGTTACTGAAAAGCAGTTTATATTTTTTCTTCAGCCACCATTAGTTGCCTGTTAATTGTCAAAGTCATACAAACTATTTGTTATAAATTTTTATCTGGTGTATTAGCAAAGACACATTGTTCATAAAGTTAGGCTTGCAATACTTTTTAAGAGTTGTGTCGTGTATATTCCTATTTTTCTTTTGCATGCTATAGTCTCATTAGTAGTCCCATTTTTCATTCATGAAAACTGAAACCCATTAAATACCAGTGATTTTTTGAAAGCTTTCTCAGAATGAGATGTCTGGAGTTTGTCTTGCTACTCCATATCCTGTGTTCTTTCTCCCTACTACACCTGTGCTATTCCTGCTGCGTTTATCCATGAGAAATGGGGTAATGACTTTGGAACATTTCATTCAGAGCCTTGAACTGGAGATTCTAAGGATGGAGTAGAATTTGTATGCCTATCTATTAACCGTGTCTCTTTTAAATTTGACTGTGGAGCTCAATGTTTGCTATATTTAGAGACAAAAAGACTGTTACAAAGATTTTGTTACCATTAATGATTCCCATCTGTACATAAGCCAGAGGACAAGCTTTTCTAATGTTATTATAAGTAATGTTTGGTCCCTTTTCGTTTCCACCTGACATAATGGAAAATACAATGTTGCCAAATTCTCAGACTATCAGAGTTATTTTGTGTTGTTAAACCGAATACATGCTGCATAAATAAAATAAAATTAAAAAATGGGGAGGTGGTTGTATTTTATGCAGTGACAGAGTTTTGTCAAGTGGTTCCAAAATAGAATGTGATTGCTTCCATATGCATTCCATATTATATTCCGAGGAACTTACTTCTCACAGTACATGGCCATTCCGTAGGAAGAGAAGTTATTTAAAGAAATGGAACATCTGTGTTTTCAACACTTGAGCTATCAATGAGCAATTAACTCTTTGTTCAGAAGCTGAGACCTTTAGAGAAAAAGCAATTTAAATATTAGAAACTGTATTTTGCTTTGTTTTACCATATTTAAAAAAATACTAATCTGAAGTTTCCGTGACCTTTTAATAAAAGCTAAAAACAAACAAACAAACAAAAAAACCTTGTGATTTTTTTACTGTGCTAAATAGAGCTGGCCCATGTCTATAAATAACTCTCCCATTCTGTAGTCACATAACCTTTTTAACTGCTGCATTGTCATAACATTGACACGTGGGTGTGCATGTTCATAATTTGCATATTTCTCAGGCAAAGGGTTTTTTAAGGAGCTCACACTGTTAATAACCAGTATACTAAGGGTTACTGAATCTAGATGAACATGGATTTGAGAACTTCACCCATGTTTTTTCTTTTTCCTGGAATTGCTCCTTATTCTGGCCAAATCTGCTAAATCCTGCAAGCCCTGATTTACAGGTTATATCCTCTGTGAAGACCTTCTTCACACTGTGGATGGTTAATCCTTTCCTCATTCTGCTCCTGCAGCACTGTGCCCAGCCTCAGTTTGAGAACTCTGCTTATATGATCTTTCCAATTGTTCTCCTGCTCTGCCAGGGAATTCTTTAAAAACTGGGCTCCTCAGCGTTTATTTTCAAAGGTTGCTCTGCACAGAGGGTGCCCAGAATTATTCCTTAGAATGAATGAATGATAAATAGCATAACACCCTTCTCAATAGAGAAGGGATCTGTTTCTCAGGTAGTATCATTCATGTTGTTTCTTACATATTTTACATATGTTTCTACATATTTTCTTTTCCTTGCAATTTTTCTTAATTCACCCTTCTAATTTTTCAACTCATCTCCTCGCATCTTGGTTTCCTCCTTCTTTCCCTGTGTCTGACAGTCCTTGTTTTTATGAAATATATTAAGAAAGTAAACAAATATCTTGCCCCTTACTTTCTATCAGTGATGTTTTAAACATATTTTTTTTTCCTCTTCATCTCGAGAATCATGGTCTCTGTTCTTTAAATGTTTCACTCTTTTACAGACCCCTCGTGGTTTGTATTTCCATGGTTTGCTTATCCTTGCCTGAGAAAAGGTCAGAAAGCGGACCCTGTTGCTTCTATCAGGCAGGTTCATTGACCACACCCCCCAACCCACCCAGTCTCCCCACCTCTGCTTGGGTCCTCTTTGTATTCCCATCACAGAGCTTAAGCTCCAGGCCACAGTGATGTGTACAATCTGCAACATTTTCTGTTATTGAGGATAATGGCCCTTTCTTATATCTTATTGTCAAACATTATAAAACGTTAATAGTACTGCATGGTGGTGAGAATGTGCTTCTGGAAGAGTAACTGGAGAAACTTTGTGAAGCGTTCTGTGTATCAAAGGGTCCCAGAGTGTGAGTCCCTCTGAAATGATTCGGGTAGGAATTCTCTTACCCTGACTAATATACATTTCGGGTAGGAATTCTCTTACCCTGACTAATATACATTCATGATCAAAATGTCCACGACAGTACTGTTTATAGTAGTGAAAAAATGGAAGCCTTCTGAATTCCAACCATTGGAATTATTCATATAAACATTGGTCATCTATACAATGAGACATAATTTAGCTATTTAAAAAGTATACATATTGACATGGAAATGGATTTTCTTATAGAAAAAAAAAGATTTCAAGGCGTACGAAAATGCTATTTTCATAATAAGAACATATATTTATGTATTGTAGAGGTAAAAGCATTAAGTTATATACCACAATGTTGTCATTACTTACTCCTAAATGGCAGAAATCAGCTATGCTATTTTTATCTTATTGCAAATATAAATATATATATCATTAAATATATAAATATCTGCTATGCAATATATATTTATATATTTGTGTTACATAAATGTTTAAATTTTAAATCTTTGTATGTATATTTATATATTTGAATTTGTATATTGTTACATATACTTAATATATATTTATGTACTATGTTCTAGAAATTTGAATTTAAACATTTAACTATTTACTATTTAAATACATACATTTCATATATGTATTTAAATGCCACTAAAGTGAACTTTATTATATACCTAATTTTAAAAACCTAAGATTAAGAGGTCATTTGGTTGCCTGTGGAGGAAGTTTGTGTTCTGATAAACAATCTTGATGAGCAAGTGGAAAATGTATTTTCCAATGGTCTGGTTTAAGGGGCCACATTAGCAGCACTAGAGATTGAAATCAACATGGATCCTGGGCAGTATGTGTGGCTGTACTCTGAAGAGAATGACTACATCGTTAGCTCTCAGGCAGTGGGGAATGGGGCAGGGAAGAACGCTAGAATTAGTACAGACTCAATGTAACCTGCCAATGGGCTCTGAAGGGCACAGAGGCTGAAGACTGGATATGCAAGAACCTGGGGTGTGTCCTCTTTGATCACACTCATTCTCTCAGCTGTTCATACCAGGGACAACTGGAAGACAAAGCAGTGTGGCAGACAGACAAGGACCCAGGATGTGAGAACAATAATAGCATCCAGAAGCCAAATACCTAGGAATAACTTTTGAATAACGTGAATCCCTGGCCGAGCCTGTGGTTTGGAAGCCATGGCTAGGCACAAGAATAGAGTGGCACTGGTTTGTGGGTGTTGGGGCAGGAGCCCAGAAAAACCAAAGAGAGCATACTGGGTGAAGACAAGTTCAGATACGAAATCATAAGTAAGGGAAGGAAGTGGAGAAAGAGAACTGGATCCACAGTGAAAATTCTAGTCTGTGTTCTTCAGGTCACAGGTGGGCAGTAAAGCCCAGAGGGTCCCTGAGGTGATCATTTACTTAGGACATGAAGTGGACGTGAAGCTGAGGAGGAGTTAATAACGACGTTTAAATAGATCAATTATACTACAAGGTAATAGCTGCTTTTCAAAAAGGATGATTCAAATGATTGAAGGAAATAATGAAGGATCCAATGAAGGAAATAACTGTTCTCAGGGAAATACAGACAACCTTGCAAAAGAAATAATTCAGCGGAATTGTAAGAGAGGAGTAGGAGCTAAGCATGTGGTGATGAAGTTCTTGCCAAGTAGAAGGAACTGAATGCAGAGAGAGCACTGCCTCCTTTGTGTAGGGCTTGCATCACTGTTAAGACATATCTTTGTGGGGTTTGCTCCCAAGTATCCATAATTCATAAAACTTCTAGTTACACGGCTCAGCCCTTTTATGTGAACCTTTAAAAAAAAAAAGAGAGAGAGAAAGAAAGAAGAAAACAGCAATTAACACTTTATATTTAGCATCTTGATCTCTTGTTTAAAATACAGTTTTTAAAAAGCAAAATCATGATTGGCAGGCAAATATGAAGTGAATATGTGGGAATCTTTTATTCCATTTAACTTGTTAATCAGACAAAAAGAAAGTTATTACCAATTCAGAGAGCATTTGAAAAATTAAGTATCTATGAATCGTTGAACAAATAAATCTTAGGATAAGATGACAGAGTTTTATTTTAAAAAAACACTGATAAGTATTTAAAAGGCCATGAAGTTGGATTTATTTGTTTCAGAAAAAAAATATTTACATCTCTATCAGACAAAAATCATTAAGTTAAGAAGTAAAGAGGTAAACTAAGTATGAAACTGGTAATCAACAGTTAACATTGGTTCAGGCTTAAACTGAATATATTCTTGTATATAATCCTTAACTAGCCATTGCTCCCTAATGGCACTGAAATAATGGGCCACTGCCTTTGCACATTATGTCCAAGTTTTAGAAAATTTTTCTGATGCTCTAGACTTCTATTATCTGTTTTCTTTGCTTTATTCTGGTTTAGTTTTCCTTGGGCAAATCCATTATACTATCAGCACTTCTTAGGTCGAAAATTGTGCCCTGGTTTGAAATGGAGAAAGATTGCCTGATGTTAACAAGTTAAAGTTTATGAATAAATGCAACCTTGAATGAAATTTAGCCTTTATGTGATAAGAGAAAGCCCCTGCTGCTATCTCTGAACATTTATCTCTAAAATATTAATCACAACTTGGCTTAAACATGCAAAGTGACAGCTGTGTGAAGTTGGTTTTGTGCCCTTTCCTGTACAAAAGTAAAATAATCAGGGCAGGTTTAGCTATTTTTGTATTTTATGTTAAAATAATGGCTACCATTGGACCTCAAGTAGAGAAACTGCTATTGGTGACCATTTTTGTTTCCTTATATATCCAAGATTCTATAATGCCATAATTTCTAAAATATATGGTTATTTCCACAAAAGTCAAAAATTCATTCAACTACTTCCAATGAAAAATAGTTTAATCTATTATAGATCTTTTGTTAAATATTAGTGAGATGAATCATTGTTTCATTTCTTTTTTATTTTTCCCTTGCCAATAATATTCTTTTCCTTTCTAATATTTTCCTGATAACCTTAACTTCTAGAACATTCCTCTTAGCAAATCCAGTCTGCAGCAAAGAAATTAGTATATTTAGAGGATCTGAGTGAGATAACTAAAAAAATTTCCTCATTTCCTCATCAGCATTGTCCTTCTCCAAATCTAGTATAACAAAAGAAAAGAATTAGGTGATAAAAAGAGAGAATTTCCAGTTAGTAAAATTAGAGCCTCTAATCCATGAGATAAGTGTGATGTGTGCTGTTCCATGTTATAGAGCCTTGTCTGGTCTAGCCCGTTCATTCTGCAGTAGCAAAAGTAGACATAGATCCAGAAAGCCAAAATCATACAACAAAAAGTGGTTTCTAGAACATGTGTTGCCTCTCAATAGGTACAATACTATGTATTTAGGAAATTAGCCTTCATGATCATATTTCTTATATATATATATATATATATATATATAATATCATATTTCTTATATATATATATATAAAATATGATCATGAAGGCTAAAATATATATTAGATTATAATATGTAATATAATATAATCTAATATATTGAATATATATGTATATATATTCTATAATCCCAGAGAAGAATGTTACATTTAATTTTCTTGAAACAATAATAAGATGAGTTCTTCACAGTGAATATGCATACCAAGGTTGAGCTTTACCAGTTCTAATGGTGAGTTATGTGCATGTATAAAGGTAAAATCCTTTAGAAATCTACTAAGCATTCTGATACATTCTATGATTAGGTTGATAAAGGAAAAAAACATATTCAAGTGTCTCATAGTAAGTGACTAGTTCTGTCTTAGTAAGATAAAGTTCCCGATAGATCTTTAATTGTCGTCTCCAGTTTTTCACAAGGAAGTCCTTCTGCTCATGACTGCAAAGGCTTAAATGCTATATTTAATCTTTATTAGTGTGCAACCAGAACTGACTTCACTGTTTCTATTGCTTTTGCCAAAGGGGCATGTGTTCATGGTCAACATGGACAGCTGTCATTTTTTAAAATAACTTTATTGAGGTACAATTTCCATACAATGAAAGGCACCCATATTAAATGTATGGGTCAATGAATTTTGACAAATGTTTACACCAGTGTAACTACCATCACAATCAAAATGCAGAACAATTCCATCAACCTATAAAGTTCTGTGACAGCCATCAATTTTGATTTTCATAGAATGCTTGCTTAGACACTTGGCCTTTTGCCTGTCTCAGATGGTGCTGTTAATCCAGCCTTGCAGACTCTGAGGATCCTTTTAAAACAGAGCACAGGTGTGAATGTAACACAATAGAGCTCGGGTCCTATTTTAAATGACTGAATCATTGCATCAAATACTGTATTTTGCCCTTGGCAGTAGTTCTTATTTGAAGTGAGCCTCCTCACATACACATCTAATTCTGTGATACTGCTTGAAATAAGAGGAAATGCCTTCCCAAATCCTTCTAATGATCAGTTTCTGCCCTGAGGCTAAAAAGCTTATGCATATTACTAGTTATTAAAGCAGGGCATCCCTTTTTAGAAAGATGACTTGGTGGTTTGGTTTATCTTATGGTCTCAAGACCTCATGTCGCGGGTGACAGGTGCATTCATTTTATAGGTGTGGGGTTGCAGAGCCGGCACTGCAAATGTTGTTTACTTAAAATCACGATGACAGAATCTTTGTTATCCTTCCTTTGGGCCTCTGGTGAAGTTTGAGTGGTGATCCAAAAGATTGAAGAAACAGCCTTATATTGATGGGCCTATTTAAAGGATAAAGACCATTAAAATTATCAGAAAATAAAGCAGCGGGTTATTCCTATGAAGTAACTACGTTATACATCTCTTAAAAAGTTCCATTTTTTTGGGCACCTGGGTGGCTCAGTCAGTTAAGTGTCTGCCTTCGGCTCAGGTCATGATCCCTGGCTCCTGGGACTGAGCCCTACAACAGGCTCCCTACTCTGCTTCTCCCTCTCCTTCTGCCTGCTGCTCTGTCTACTTCTCTCTAATAAATAAATAAAATCTTTTTAAAAAAATTTTTCATTTTCTTTCAGACACCTTTGACTTACTTCCTAGAAAGTAAAATCAAAATGTTAAAATAAATACAAATAATAAATCAAGAAAAATAACTTTCACTTATGTCATTCCATTGGTTATTGGATAAGCTTCGTTAAGTGCTATTCTCAAACTCCATTCATTCCTGCTTCCTTTCTTTATATTTTTTAAAAAAATTTTCATGAAGACAATCTTGTTACACAAAAAGAGGAAGGAAAAGAACATAAAGTCAGATAACTTGATCTATTCCCATCAAATATTAAGCTGTTTCATGTTGACTGATCAATAGTTTGAGACCTCTATGAGTCATTGAGGCCTCTACAAAAAATGTGCATTCATGAATGTTTTGCACTAATCTTAAAGCTAACCTGGAATGAATAAAGTTTTTAAATGCAAACAGATAATATGTGTTCTACAAATATTTTGACACAGAGAAAAGCAACTTCTGATTATGTAGGTCCAACATTGGATTTCACTTGAGTACTCTACATTTCTAAACTCTACTTGAAGTTGAGCGTTGTGTTTCAGATGACACAAAGCAAAGAATAACAGCCTATCACCCTGTAGAGGGGAAAACTGAACATCCCTGACATTTTGTAAGCTGACCCTGGCAAGCAAACAAACTATACATACATTTTTTATAGACTCTTCTTCATCCTCTTTTTTTTTTTTTTTTTTTTTCTTCTGAGATCCTTCGCCCATTATCTGAATCTTCCTACCTTCCTTTTTACCCTTAAAATAGCCTGTCAATCTGGGTCTTCCGGTACTAACTTGTGTTCTGGTCCTTCTAACTCTCGCAGCTCTTTGCAAAGTGGACTGTTTTGCTGTTTAGCTCCCTAGGTGAGCGCGCATGGTTTGGAGGTAAATAGTTAGGGAACAAAAGCCCTTTCTACCAGTCAGTAGCTCACTTAACCATTCTAAGCCTTTCTGTCACTTAACCATCATTTCCTTTATCTGTGAACTGGAGAAAATAATGTATCTTAGAGGATTGTTGCAAGGCTTAACAATATTTTAAGGTATATATGCATGTAATGCATGCCAACTATTGGTATCTTTCCAGAACTGTTAATGTTACAGAATTTGTGTCCCTTTAGTGCCTGGGGTTCTTGGTCATGCTGCTTCAAAGAATGAAGAGATAGACCAGATGAACAATGGTGAGCACCAAAGCAAAATTTCTCGTGCAAAGGTACAAACCTCCCAGAGGAGGAAGGGGCCCAAGAGGGTTACCCTCAAAGTTTCTAAGTTGATGGGTTTTTATGAGCTCTTTTGAGGAACTTTTTAAAATAATCAGAGTGTGCTGAGTCATGCCAATCAGGGCTTTGGTCATGTATCTGTGTACCTTTTAGGTTAATGTCCATGTGCAGATGGTCCTTTTCTGCTGACATCTGAGGGCTTAGGTCTTAACTGCCCCCGGCCCATGATATTGACCAATGCTTTTGTGGCTAATTGTCTTATTTTAAAACATTTTGCAGAAGTCATTTCTGCAAAGTCTACAACACAGAATGTCAGTGTGGTCCTGTCAAAACTATAAAACAAAATGTTGGTGCTGTTTTATCTTAGCTGTCCTGACTCCATTTTGTCTTGTTGGGGACCCTGGCCCTGACTACTTAACTGTTCAACTAACATTATTACAAAATTACCCAATGCATATGCTGCTAACTATTCAGTGTACTTTTGAAGAGAAACAGGCAGTTCCTAAACCCATTTTAATTCCCTTTCTACATTCTTCCAAACTTTGTTGACTAAATCCAATAGTAAATTTGATGATGGAAAATTCCATTTGAAACCAGAATTTAGAATTGGGAGGTGAGAGTAGAAATTAAGAACTAAATCAAGACAAATGGGGCCTTTCCATCTTTCTAAATCCCTAATAAAACAACGAATGCCTCTTTTCAAACAGGCTAGGTGACTGTCAGTGGAAAATTTGTATCTCCTTTTGGACGTCCCCCACTCCTTTCTTTCCTCTTATTAAAAAAAAAAAAGAAAGAAAGAAAGAAAGAAAGAAAAACAAAAGTTACCTTAAAGAAGAAAATACAAGAAAGGTGTTTATGTGTAGGCCTTAAAATCATGCAGACCTGCTTTAAGAATTGTATGACCTTGAACATACCCTCTTAATTTTATCATCTACAAATGGGAATAGATAACAGGATTATATTGGGAATTAAATGGGATAACAATTTGCTTAGCACAGCACTTGTGACTCAATAAACGTTAGTCATTAACGCTATGATGTTTATCATCACCATCCAAGGGCAACACTAGAACTACAGTAGAAAGAGCATAAACTTTGGTGCAGGACTAGTGTGGTCCCTTCATCTCTTTGAACTTCATTGTCTTCATCTGTGAAATGGTTTCCTGAGAAGTCTATTATGTGCACTAAATTCAACAATGTCCATAAAAAGCACCAGGAATGGACAGTTTGCTAATCACTAGCCTTTATCCTAGTCCAAGGGCAAGGTCAGTCAGACTTTTTACGAGGCCTACCTAGTGAACAAGTAATTCATGAATTATTTTTCTCCTTGTGTGTGTATGTGTGTACATAAACAGGTCAACGACAGTGTTACTATCCTCATACCACTATTTTTATTTTTTCAATTTACCTTCTTGGCTTAATTCCATATTATAGATGATCTTGTACGACTCGTCAGTTCTTACCGTTTTCCCATCAGTTGTCTTATTTTTCCTTCATACTATGTAAGCACTTATAAAGTATAAGTTCCATGTTATAAAGTTATAAAGTTATAACCCAGACTTCCATGATATACTTAAATGAATGTTTTTCCTAAAATCTCTTCCTTTTTCTGTATGTTAATAAGTAAAGGTATATTGTCCTCTTCATCACCAACATCATTGTGATGAAATAACCATAATGCTGTTCTCTTGTTTCAGAGCTGGTTATTATTTTTGCACAGATCTAGTAAAATCCCACTTTACTCTCTGTTCGATTTTTCCCATAATTTGATATCTCTTTCTTATTTGATTCTGTCATCCTTCTAGAGCAAAATTTGCTAAATGGTGTCCACTGTGGCTCTGGTTGTTTTTCCCTGATCACCCACATTCAGTGTTTCCCTTAATCACCCACATTCAATGTTTTCTTTTATCTTTGTCAAGACATAGGAATCATGTCATGGTTATTTTAATTGGCATGTTTTTGCTGGTTAAGTTGCATATGTTATCATTTTCTCATTAACAATTTATATTTCTTTTTTTGTAAATAGCTTCTTCAGGATCTTATTGCAGTTTTTCAAATGCTGTTCCTCACAAAAGAGAGGATGTCTTACTGGCTGTCCAACCATTTACCTTAAACTGTATCACCTAATCTAGAAGCTAACTGTTTTTGGTCTTCTGCTTAGAAGAAATTGAACTGATCTGTTTGGTTTTAAACATGGTTCAAATTTTACTACATCTTAAGCAACTTTTCTAGTTTTCTGTTAATATGATACGAATACCATGAGGGGCAGGGAGTGTAATTTCAATGGGACACTTTCTCACAGAGGAGTCAAAGCTCACCTAATATAAGGCGGTATACCTTTGATATATTGTTGATTTTACCAGTGAGAAAGTAGAAGCCCACAGAGGTCACATTAATTGTCTAAGGTCACACAGTCTGATCAATGCTTATTCATAATTTCCTGGGGTATGGTTGACTATACCGGTTCTCAAACATGTGGTGTTTGCGTAAGTATCTCCTGAAAACTTGTTGGGAATGCACGTTTTTGAGCCCTCATTCCAGAAAAAAAGAATCACAACATCTGGGAATGGGGTCCAGCAATCTTTAATTAACCCTCCAGGCTTACCTCCAGGGAAGGCCTATGATGTTTTTTTTCTTTCTTTCTTTCTTTCTTTCTTTCTTTCTTTCTTTTCTTTTCTTTTCTTTTCTTTATTATTCCCCCTCTGATATTTTCTCAAGTTTGAGAACCATTGATCTTATAGAGTCCTTTCCCCTTTGGGTTCTTTCTAACAGAAACTTGATTTTGTTCACTTATCAAAAGGCATTCTATGGCATCTGGATGGCTCAGTGGGTTAAGCCTCTGCCTTCAGCTTCGGTCATGATCTCAGGGTTTTGGGATCGAGTCCCACATCAGGCTCTCTGCTTGTCAGGGAGCCTGCTTCCTCCTCTCTCTCTGCCTGCTTTTCTGCCTACTTGTGATCTCTCTCTCTCAAATAAATAAATAAAATCTTAAAAAAAAAAAAAAAGACATTCTAACCACAGGAGATGTGTGAAATCCTAGGATAAGCTTTCTCAACCTTGGCACTATTGACATTTTGAGCCAGATAATGTTTTGTTGAGGGGTAGGGGTGTCATTCATTTTTTCTGTCCTCTATTTTAGGATGCATCACAGTAGTGCTGCCCTCTACTTATTAGATTCTAGTAACATCCCCCTTCCCTAAGTTTTGACAATCAGAAATGTCCCCAGGCAGTGCCTAGTGTCCTCTGAGAGCAAAATCCCCCTTCTCCTAATGGGAACGACTACCCTGGGGGATGAATCATATTTGTTCTTATCTGAGCATCATCACCAATTCCTAATTGTCTGTGATGAAATTCACGCCATGTGACCTAGTTTTTGTTAATGAGATATAAGGAGAAGTCTTCCTCATGAACATTTTTCTGCACAAATTGGAGATGAGCAGGAGGAAAGCTTCTTCTTTCTTCCTTCTCTTTGAACCTTATCTTTCGTGTGTGCGATGCTTGGAGATGTGGCAGCACTTGCATCATTAGGGATTACCTATAAGATCAGAGAAAACATCATAATTGACCTACTACATCAATCAGTTCAGTAAACAACCACCATCAGGCTTCCTATTAATTGAGAAAATAATCTGTTTTTGTAATCTTTAGTTGATTTGTGTTACTTAAAGTTAAAACATCCTACCTTATATGTGCACTATGACTGAAGATACTGCATTTATAAACTGATAAGTGGGGAGTTAATATATATCTTAGTCTTTCAAATAACTAAACTGCAGCAAACTGCAAATATAAATAATATTAAACAATACTGAAGTATATAGAAAAGATAATCTGAAAGTAGTTTATGCATTAAAAACATTTTCTTATGTGTTTATGTATGAAGTTTGTCTTCCAATAGCAATGAAAATGAAACCTTCCCGAAATCACATTCAGATGTCTATATTAAGAAAATTCCATTACAATGAGCTATTTTAGTGTAGAGTACTGCCTTTATACTAGATCTCAAGGGGGTTTTGTTAGTGAATATATGCCCAGGTGTCTTTGCTGTTCAGCGATAATGAAAGTTTTTTGTGATATTGAACATCACTGAAATGCAATTTTATCTCTTTAGTGTGCATTGTTCCTTTTTTTTGTTTGTTTTAAAATAATTGGCCTCAAAAGTAATACTTAAATGCTAGAAGAATGGAAAGTTGTACATTTTGATTTATGTACTTCGTAGTCTAATATTTGAATGAACAAAAATACAACCTCAGTGCTTATGATTTATTTAGTCATCTCTGTTTACAAAGGAACCTTTTGGAGAGTAAAAAAATGAGGAATAAGTTTTGGTTGCTGTTAAGATAGAAGCTAACAGTAACAATAAAAACAACAAATAAATCAGTATTGGGTATGGATTAGGATGTATCTTGCTCCTTTCCTGTATATCAGTGGTAAGATTCAACTCTCAGACCTAGTTAAATTAACACGACGGTCACAAGAATGCATCTCAATGAAGTTGTGCTCACATAACTCCATATTCATTTCTTCTCTTGCTTAGCCACAACCCCACCTTAATATTCTGAAATCTAGGAATTAAGTTACAAAGTTAGTCATAGCCAGTGCACCCTACAGAAAAGAGTAAGGGGAAGGGAGGTAGGAGAAAGGGGAATTAGCTAGCATCCTCAAATAAATATGTGACACAGTCCGGAAGGAAGAAAATAGCTGTTCCAGTCCTGATTTCTGCAACTAATCATGAGGCTACAAGTACACAAAAGGATCACGTTGGATCTCCTGGGTTTAATATATATTCTTTCTTTCTAAATGTCGTAAAGCACTCTATTTTCACTTGCTAGTCAAGATCAATCACCCAGGCAATGAATGTATTCCCTTTTGCCTATTTTCAATGGCACGGGCGCTGTGAAATAGCCACATGGCAGTCTCAAGGGAGCCGCTGCTGTAGTCACTGATCTACGCATTCTTATTTAGGTGTTTAAAGACCTCTAAAGCAGGAAAGCCCAAAGTGGCGAGTCTACTGAAGCCTGTACCTAATCAGCTGAAGTCTTGCCTTCCATAGGCTCTGCATTTCATGTGTCCTTGGATGATAATTGCAATAACTGTATTATTCCTACTTTTTGTGGATTTACCAGTGTTCCATCCTCACCGTCTATAACCATAGTCATCAGAAAACTAATCCCAGAGTCTTATTTCCTTAAGGAGCTGCTGCCTTCAATGACTTCTACCAGTCGTTTGTGTACTGGCCAGAATTCTTAATTGCGGATAACAGTCTCACTTCTATCTAGTTTAAGCATAAGTTTTTAAAAAACACATTGGAGAGAAAGAAAAATAGACTCTAACATGTCAAGAACATTTTCCTATAACATATCACTAAAATGCCAACCGTCATTACTCTCAAACTGGAGCTTCTGCCTATACCATAATCATACATTATTTTATCAGGAAACGCCTACACAATTGCTAGCTTTAAAACCACATGATAATGGGGGTGCCTGGGTCACTCTGTCAGTTTAGCATCTGACTCAAACTTAGGTCATGATCTCTGGGTCCTGGGATAGAACCCTGTGTTCTGCTTTCCCTTCAGTAGAGAGTCTGAGGGCTTCTCCCTCTTCTTCTGCCCCTCCCTCCACTTGTGTGTGTGTGTGTGTGTGTGTGTGTGTGTGTGCGCGCGCGCGCGCGCGCGCACACACGCTCTCTCTCTCTTTCTCTAATAAATAAAATCTTCAAAAATTAAAAAAAACAATTTACCACAATCAGGGAGCTCCTAGACAGTAAGTTGCTTTCATAGTCATTTCAGGAAAATGATGCCTGTCATAAAACACAACAGGGGAGAAAAAAAGGGGGATAACCTATGCCTTTCCTCATTCCCTTCAAAATCAAAGTTTCCCATGGTTGTATCTATAGAACCCAACTCACTTGTGTGTCTTAGCATCAGAGGAGACTGGGAAAATAAACGTTTTTTATTCTACTTTGGGAATTGGTATCTACACTGTTGGAAACTATTAAATAATGAACTTCGGGGACAAATATGAATGACATAAATCCAAAGCATCATTCCTAAAGATCAGCTATTCCCCACTCAAACCTAACATGTTAGTGGAGTAAACTGTTCAGGTTCTGAAATTTCAGATTTCCCAACGCTTCTCTTTTTCTAGTTTCCATGAATATTCTTTCCTATAGACACATAGTGTCACAAAATGTCTTTTATTGACATAGGAGCAGAGATATTTCAGTAATGTCACTGATTCCCAATATTAAAGAGAAGAATCCCTCACCCATGCACCAAATTAACTTTTAATATTGTTCATACAACTATTCCACTCATTAAATATAATTGTCATTGATGACATTTAATAAATTTCCATTGACATAATTTTAAATTAAAACAATTTATAAATTAGATACTAGTTTGAATTTAATGTAAACCTGACTTCTAATATCGTCATAGACACATTTTACCTTCTCTGCCCTGCATCTAACATCTTAACATCTCTTGACTCTATTTACTTATTTCCATTTTTCATTCTCTGGCATTTGCTTTCTTCTGATCCCTTATTTTTTTTTCCCTAAGAATTACCCAACTGAATCCCCGGAGCTTGGTTTCAATTCTTGCTCCAATCTGCACTGTACACCACCACAATTTTTCCACATGGAAATCTATCCATGTAACTACCTTAAAAAAAATATTTTAGTGGCTCATCCATATCAAGAAAGCATCTTCCAGATAGGAAGGTAGGAATCACGCATCCTCCATATTTTGACTCTTATCTTCCGGAACACCCTTAGCACTTTCTAGTTACACAGGTGAACTCTAATCAGTCAAACAGAAACACTTCTTTTTTTGTATATGCTGAACGTTTTATGACTTTGAGCCTTTGAGCATGCTGTCCTCTTTGGTTGGAATGTCCCTTCTTTCAAACTACATATGATCCCTTGAAAGTCTTCCCTAAACTACCTGGCTAGGGTTACTCACTTGCTCTGTGGGGTCTCTACTCTACTTTGGGCATGCCAACATTACTGTGCTCACTTCCCTATGTTTTTGATGGGTGATGATTGTCATTGTTTAGATGCATGTATGTCCTCTCTTCAAACTGAGTTTCTGGAAAGAAGTTGCCTCATATTTTGAATCTGCAGAGGCTGGCATGGTGCCCGACACATATTTTAAGCTCCACCATTTATTGTTAAATGAATAAACGGATGAACGGTTATGGATACCTGCTCACCTGATAGTTATTTTTCCTTGTAAGCTTTAAACTCAGAGATTTTTAAACCATGGCTGATCGTTGCTCAAATAAACTTAGTAGTATAAAGTAGCCATTTTAAGAGATTTGTGGATGTTAAATTAGCCACTGGAGGGAGCCCATATACCATGAATTTAAAGAATCATTACCACTTACAAACTATGTTAATTAAAGATAATTATAAAGTAGATCTTTAAATTTAAAATAAGGAGAGTTTTGCAGTTCTAAAGTAGTAAGTAAACCACTCCGTGAGCTGGAAGGAAATCAGATAAAAGTCCAAGTTTGTTTTGATCTGAAAGACAAGTTATGTTATCGACGGTGAGGAAGAGAACAAATGGGAAAGAAATAGGAAATCCAAAAGTCAGGAGTGTTTTTAGCTTGAAACATTGGTTCAACAATTTTTCTTTGCATTTATGACAATATAATCTTTAAACTTGTTTTTTAAGAAGCATGTTTTTCAACTAGTAATATTTGATGAACAGACCAATTGTAACTTACCTGTCTTTAGACGGTATTATTGGATATATGGAATGGTTTGTTATTAACTCAATGGCCTGAATCACTTTCATTTTAATTAGTTATTAGATAGATACAGACGTTGGATTTCTTGTTAAATTGTTGTAAGTGATATAAGTCAGAAATTTTCTAGACTGAGGTAATTTTAAAATACCATTGATATACATGATTATGCAAGTACAAAAATTGGAGAGGTTTTAAGAGATGTGAAGCACATTTCTGTGCCTAGAGACACACATACAAAGATTCTATCGTTGGCTCTTTCAGAATTTGCTAAGGCTGGTTGAAAGTTTTGAATGTATTAAAAAGTTGCTTTGGGGAAGCATCTAAGGCAGTGATTGTCTTTAGATTGATCTAAAGCCCATACAATTAAAATAGTTTTCCTTTGGGATGATAAAATGAAAAAAACAAATTCCATCTCAAGTGATGCTGTTATTGAAAGTCTGCACAGAATAGAAACTGATGATTGCCTAATTCAGGTACTCGAATGCATTAACAGTGGCTTTGATAAAGTGTGGAATGTTTCTTTAGCAATTCTCTAAGCTCTGAGACCGCTAAACAAGGGAATTCTAACAATAAGAAAATTCTAATTGGCTCTCAATTTCAAATTTCTCTACGAAGCAACTTTCAAAGTTTGGACTGATGCTCTCTCTTGTCACAGTTAACATTTCAGACTTCTAGAGATAACCAATTTGAGTGAGTTCAGGAGAAAAGCATTCGATGAGCTAAATTATTTGAGGGCACATTAAAACATTTAATGAGTTTTATATTTCATAGAAATGCTAAGTTATTTATGGTCAAGCCTTTTAAAATGTGATTCATGGAGCTCATGACTCATTTTTGCATATCTCTTGTGCTAGCTCCCAGACCACAGTGCAGCAGAATAAAACAGGTTGATGACGTGGGCATTGATTAAGAGTCATTTGGCTGTTTGCAATTTGCAAGACACTTTTTCTGTTTGTTGGTATTTTTTACCCGTATTTTAAATTTTGGGCCAGGTCTTCCTCACTTCTGTAAGTATGTCACTTACATTTGGAATCTGGCATCTTTGTGACAAAAGCAGCTGTGGATGAGATCTGATGTCGGTCCAGTTTGTTCTATCTCATGTTCAAAGTGGTTCTAACTTACTGATACTCTTCCAGTTCTCCACCTGGAACAATCATTACCATTTTAGATGAGAAAAAGGAGATTGTGAGAGGTTACCGACTCTGTGTCACACAGGGAATGTTATAGCCAGCATTTGGGCTAGGCCTGTTTGCCTCTAAACTCTGTTCTTTTCTCTACTCCTGTGTTTTTCAAGCTTTTCTGATTGGAATCCATTCTAAATGTTTTACCTGTGACCAAATGCAGATACACACAATCAAAAATTTTTCAAAAAATACTTATCTTTGGGTGCCTGGGTAGCTCAGTCAGTTAAGCATCATCTGCCTTCAGCTCAGGTCATGATCCCAGGGTCCTGGGATTGAGCCCCACACATGGCTCTGCTCAGTGGGGAATCTGCTTCTCCTTCTCACTCTTCCTCCGAGTTTTCTCTCTCTCTTTCTCTCAAATAAATAAAATCTTTTTAAAAAAGTTTATCTTTACAACCTGTCATTTATGTTGATATTTTGCTTTCTATTCTATTTCATTTTTTAAGACATAAAATAATAAACTGATTTTATAATTCATTAATTGGTCACAACCTATGGTTAGAAAAACAGTAATCTTCTTAGGCTTTATCTTGCTGTGGGAATAAATAGTTTCTGGAAATTAGAGTGTGTTTGACTAGTTGAGGTAAAAAGAGTAGAAAAGTTGATGGAATCAGTGTCTTTTAAATTAAATTAAATTAAAAATCCATTAGAGGCCAATGTTTAGGTACTTTGAATATAAATATGATTTGTTATGGAAGGAAACCAATAAATCTTAATCTTGATATTTTTTTCAAGTGTATTCTGAGAGAAGTCATGTTTACATTAATAAGAGTTTTAGCATAAGAAAATTAAATCAGGGGCACCTGGGTGGCTCAGTGGGTTAAGCCGCTGCCTTCGGCTCAGGTCATGATCTCAGGGTCCTGGGATCGAGTCCCGCATCGGGCTCTCTGCTCAGCAGGGAGCCTGCTTCCTTCTCTCTCTCTCTCTCTCTGCCTGCCTCTCAGTGTACTTGTAATTTCTTTCTGTCAAATAAATAAATAAAATCTTAAAAAAAAAAAAAAGAAAAAGAAAATTAAATCAGTAAGAAAAATAACTTTTAAATCAATGAGAGCAAAACATTAACAAGTCTATTTAGAGACGTACTGTTAAGGATTAAGAGTGCATTTTGAGAATGATTTTTCCAGATTGTGACATCCTTAGAGATTTTTTGTGGAATTTATTTGAGCAAACCTAAGGCAGTCATTTACTTTTGTTTTCCCCTTGAGGATTCTGTGCTGAACCAGCATATATGTGACATTGTAGGTGTTCAAGGCTGTAAACTACAGGGTCTGAAAAATTTAGGCATTTCTCACTCTCTGTAAGTTTAAATTTATCCATTTTATTTATTAAAATAAACTTTTATTTGAGGCATTTTAAGTTCTCTGCTTAAAGTAACATTCTCATTTAGAATGCCTCCTCCTATCCCATGATGCAGGTATTGGAACTTAATTTTCCAAAGTAAATTTCAGTTGCCTTTGAAATGAATAGGTATCATATAAGCTACAGTGGAATTAAAATGGTTATTTTACATATACACACAGAGACCAATATCTTTGTTGCTGTTGGTAATATTCTTTTGATTTAATATTTTGTGATCAGCTTGGATCTCTATTTCAAAGACTATTAAGCAAACAGAGTAGAACTTTCTAAATCACATCAATGATAGATAATCCTTCCATGGATTACTGAATTTGGTGAAGTAGTATGGATTTAAAAGCAAGAGAAACCTACTATGTCTTCAGAGTTTTAGTTATATACCATATAGTAATAACGATAATACGTTGCAAACTCTCTAATTTGTGTCTCAGATAATTAAGAAATTTCAAGTCCTCTCAACCTGATTTCAAACTGATTCAACCACTTGGGTAGAACATTAGCTGGATATTTTCTGCTGCTATGAAGTCGTACCATTCATTTCATCAATGAGCAGTTACTGTTTTCTGTGTGCTAGTCTCTCTTTGTGTTTTGTTTTGTTTTGTTTTGTTTTGTTTTGTTTTGTTTTAAGAGAGGAAGAAAGAGCATTGCGGGGGCGGGGGGAAGGAGAGGGAGAGAGAATCTTTTTTTTTTTTTTTTAATTTTATTTATTCATTTGACAGACAGAGATCACAAGTAGTCAGAGAGGCAGGCAGAGAGAGGAGGAAGCAGGCTCCCTGCTGAGCAGAGAGTCCGTCCAATGCGGGGCTCTATCCCAGGACCCTGGGATCATGACCAGAGCTGAAGGCAGAGGCATCAACCCACTGAGCCACCCAGGTGCCCCAGGGAGAGAGAATCTTAAATAGGTTCCACATTCAGTGCAGAGCCTGATGTGGGGCTCAGCCTCACCACATGACCTGAGCCGAAATCAAGACTCAGTAAGAAAAATAAAAAGTCATATACTGACGCTTAACAGACTCAGCCACCCAGGCGCCCTTAGACACTCTTTGAAACACTAGGTACGCACATGTGAAACTGACAAAACCTATGCTTACACTATTTATCTTCTAGCTAGGAAGAAAGATCATAAACAATCACATAATAACAGTGTCTGATTGTCATGATGAAGACTTTCAAAAAACAGAGTAAGTAGTTGGAAAGTGGAAAGTCGGAAGTTGTTTTACTTGGGATGGTTGGGGGGACCCCTATGAGCAAGAGAGATTTGGACAAGTCCTACCTTTTCTCAGAAGCTGCACTTCAAGATACCAAAATAAATTTCTTTTCCTCCCCCCCTATATTTCCAATTCACTGTCCTTTTTCTGTGCAGGAAAGTTAGAATACCGTGCATTTTAATGCTGATAAATGGCTTGCCTTTAGACATTCCTAATCACAGAAATTTCTATTTAATATTCATTGTTGCCATGAACAATGTTGAAGAACTTTCTCTAGAAACTGCCCAAGATGATAGGATTAAATAAGAGAACACTAATGTTTGGTTGGCTTTTCATTTTATCTGCCTATTGGCCACATTGATGCCTAATTTTTATTCTTTTAAAATAATTAAATTTTGTTACGGAAAGAACTTTTATGTTTGACTTATAAGCATACCTTGATGGACTATTTTATACATCACTATTTTTCGTTGTATATTTAATAGGAGGTTGCAATTAATTTCATCTAAATCATGCGGGGTTTATTTGTTTTTGTTTTTGTTTTGTTTTGTTTTGTTTTTAGCCACCTTGTAGAATAGAGCCAACATGGCAAATAGTCAAAGTAAGTAGAGATACTTATTAATAATTGTAGGAGAATGAGAGAATCCACAAGTCATTCTGTTCTGTGAACTGGTTACTCATGGAGGACTTCTTAATACAGCTATGGCAGACAGACCCTAAGGTGACCCCCAACAATTCTCACCTGTTGGTGTTCTCATCTTTGCTTAAACCCTTCCACTGCTGTGTAAGTAGGATCTGTGACTTGCTCCTAACCATATCATGTGACCAGGGGGATGAGATGGCATTCCTGTGAATATGTTATATTAAAAACGACTCTATCTTAGGAAATAGAGCTAGAGATTCTCCTTATGGACTTGATGAAGTAAGTGACCATGCTGGAGAAGCCCATGTGCCAAGGAACCTTGACTGGTCTCTATAAATTCAGGGTGGTCTCTAGGAACTGTGGGTGGTCTCCAGAAACTCAGGATAGTCTGTAGGAACTCTGCCTGGTTTCTGGAAACTCTAGTTGGTCTCCGGGAGCTCTGGATCATCTCTAGAAACTTTAGGTAGTCTCTAGGAATTGTGCGATGCCAGTTAGATCTGACTTAACCTACAACTGAGAGTAATAAGCCAGGACCCCAAGTCATACAGATGTGAGAAAATGAATTCTGTCAGCAACCTGATTGAGCTTAGAAGTGCATTCTTCCCTGTTTGAGCCTCCAATGAGAATGCAGCCTATCCAACATCTTCACTGCAGCCTTATGTGAACTTGATTGCAAGACCCAACTAAGCATGACTGATTTATTAAATGATGGAAACTTTGAGATAATAAACGTGCTCTTTTAAGCAGCTAAGATTTGATAAGTTTTTACACAGCGCCAAAGCAACTAATAGAAACATACTTAACTCCTCCATGTCCTTTTATCTCAAGCAACCACCGAACTACAGAGTTTAAAAATGATGATGGAGATGATGATAATCTTAACAGTGAAAACAGGAAAATAACCATAATAAAAATTGAATATTGAGTACCTACTGTTTACAAGCAATATATATTAGATACTTTCCTCTATCATTTTGTTTATTTCTCATAAAAACCCTAAAAAAGAAAGTATTATTTTAACCATTTTACAAATAATGGAAGCAAAACTTTCTAGAAAGTGTATCAACTTGCTGCAAAATGAATGTGAGAGACAAAATTCAAACCTATATCTGTCCAATTCCAAGTAGTTCTTTTGCTCTGCCGTTCTGCTTCAAAAATGTACTTTGTCTTCTTACTCTCAAACATTTTAGTCCTTCTGGGGACAAAACAAAAACAAAAACCAAACAAACCCAGAAACAAAACGCACAGCCAATGTGGTTTGAAGCCACAGAAAGTTCATGGTTTCTCTTCTCTTTTGGCCTCTCAATATTGAGTCAATCTTTATTTCGCTGTGACCTTTCTTATGACTCCTTCCATCAGAAACTGCCATGCTGCTCCCCTTGAATGCTTCGGCCAAACCACTTCACTGTCTCTCTAATTCTCTAACCATATAGAAAGCTCTGTTTTCTTATACCCATCTGTACCCCTACAACTTTTCATAAGACTCGTGTGAACCTACCGTCATTCATTTTTTCCTACTACTTTCTAGTCTAAAGAAGGTTTTTCTTTTATCTCTCAGTTTTGAGGCTGATCTATTAACTTTACTTTTTATCTACTTTTTAAAAATTTTCATTCCAATATGTTAACATACAGTGTTATATTAGTTTCAGGTGTACAAAATAGTGATTCAGCACTTCCATACATAACCCCATGCTAGTTATGTACTCTTTACATACAGAGTATGTGTACTCTGTTAATACAGAGTTAGTGTACTCTTTAATCCCCATCACATGTTTAACCCATCTTCCCTCTGATAAGCATCATTTTGTTCTCTATAATTAAGCGTCTCTTTCTTGGTTTGTCTACTTTTCTTTTTTCCCTGTGTTCATTTCTTTTGTTTCTTAAATGTCACATACACATGAAATCATATGGTATTTGTCTTTCTCTGGCTTATTTCACTTAGCATAATACTCTTTAGTTCCATCCAAGTTGTTGCAAGTGTCAAAATGTCTTTTCAATGACTGAATTGTATATATATATATATATACCACTTCTTTAATCATTATTTGAAAGAAGAATATATATATTTATATATATATATATAAATATACCACTTCTTTATTCTTCTTTCAAATATATATATATATATATATATATATACACCCCATTTCTTCTTTATTCATTCTTCTATCAATGAATACTTTGTCTGCTTCCATAATTTAGCTATTGTAGATAATGCTTCAATAACATAGGGGTACATGTATCCTTTTGAATAGGTGTTTTTGTATTCTGGGGGCAAATACTCAGTAGAGCAATTACTGGAGCATAGGGTATTTCTATTTTTAACTTTGTGAGGAAACTCCACACTCTTATCTACAATGGCTACATCAGTTTGCACTCCTACCAATAGTGCAAGAGATTTTGTCTTTCTCCACGTCCTTGCCAACACTTGTGGTTTCTTGCATTTTTATTTCAGTCGTTCTGACAGGTGTGCTTTGACATCTCATTGTAGTTTTGGTTTGGATTTCCCTGATGATTTTGAATATCTTTTCATGTGTCTGTTGGCCATCTGTACATCTTCTTTGGAGAAATGTCTGTTCATATCTTCTGCCAATTTTTAAATTTGGTTATTTAGTTTTGGGACGTTGACTTGTATAAATTCTTTATATATTCTGGATACTAGCCCTTTATCACATATGTCATTTGCAAATATCTTTTCCCACTCAGTAGGTTGCCTTTTAGTTTTGTTGGTTGTTTCCTTTGCTGTGCAGAAGCATTTTATTTTGATGAAATGCCAATGGTTTATTTTTGTTTTTGTTTTCCTTGCCTCCAGAGACATATCTAGAAAGATATTACTTTGGCCAATGTCAAAGTTCTATGCTCTGTGTTCTTCTTTAGGATTTTTATGGTTTCAGATCTCACATTTAGGTTTTCAATTACTTTTGAGTTTATTATTGTGTATGATGTAAGAAACTGGTCCAGTTTCATTCTTTTGCATGTAGCTGTCCAGTTTTTACAGCACCATTTGTTGAAGAGACTTCTTTACATTGGATATTCTTTCCTGCTTTGTTGAAGATTAGTTGCCCATATAGTAATGGATTCATTTCTGGGTTTTCTATTCTGTTCCATTGATCTTTGTGTCTGTTTTTGTGCCAGTACCATATGATTTGATATCTACAACTTTGTAATATAACTTAAAATCTGGAACTATGACACCTCCAGTTTTTTCTTTTTTCAAGGTTGCTTTGGCTATTTGGGGTATTTATTGTTCCATTGTTTAGGAATCATTTCTTCTAGTTCAGATTTTAGGATCATTTCTTCTAGTTCTGTGAAAAATGCTGTTAAGTATTTTGATAGGAATTGCATTAAATGTATAGATGGCTTTGGGTAGTATAGACATGTTAACAATATTTGTTCTTCCATTCCATGAGCATGGAATGTCTTTACATTTCATGTGTTGTTTGACGTCTTTCAATATTTAATAGTTTTCAGAGTACAAATGTTTCAGTTCTTTGATTAGGTTTATTTCTAGCCATTTTATTATTTTTAGTGCAATTGTCAGTGGGATTTTTTCTTAATTTCTCTTTCTGATACTTCATTTTTAGTATATGGAAATGAAACAGATTTCTGTACATTGATTTTATATCCTGTGGCTTCTAAATTCATTGATCTACAGTTTTTTAGTGGAGTTTTTCTGACTTTTTATATAAAGAATCATGTCATCTGTGAATAGTGAAATTTTTACTTCTTCCTTACCAGTTTGATGCCTTTTATTTCTTTTTGTTGTCTAATTGCTGTGGCTAGGACTTCTAGTACTATGTTGAATTAAAATTGTGAGAGGGGACATCCTTGTCTTATTCCTGTCCTTAGAGAAGAAAGTGCTGTTAGTTTTGTTCCACTGAGTATGCTGTCAGCTGTGGGTTTTTCATTGATGGCCTTTATTATGTTGAGCTAAGTTCCCTCTAAACCCAATTTGCTGAAGATTTTTATCATGAATGGGTATTGTACTTTGTCACATGTTTTTTCTGCAGCTGCTGAAATGATCATATGGCTTTTATCCTTTCTGTGGATTGATGTCATATATCACATTGATTGACTCATGAAAATTGAACCACTATGGCAATCCAGGAATAAACCCCACTTGATTATGGTCAAGGACTTTTAAAAAATATGTATTTTATTTATTTATTTATTTGACAGAAAGAGGGAGGAAGACCAACTAGGGGAAGCAGCAGAGGGAGAAGGAGAAGCAGGCTCTCCACTGAGCAGGGAGCTTGATGCAGGGCTCAGTCCCAGGACGTTGGGATCATGACTTGAGCTGAAGGCAGACACTTAACCAACAGAGCAACCCAGGTGGAACAGTTTGAGGAGTATAGGTATTATCTCTCTAAATGTTTGGTAGAATTCACCTCTGAAGCTGTCTGGTCCTGGACCTTTGTTTGTTGGGAATTTTTTTGGTGGTTGATTCAGTTTTGTTGCTGATAATTGGTCTGTTCAAATTTTCTATTTCTTCCTGCTTCTTGCTTCAATTTGGTAGGCTATATGTTTCTAGGAATTTATCCATTTCTTCTAGGTTTTTAATTACATGTTGGCATATAATTTTTCAAAATACTCTTTTTTAATTGTTTGTATTTCTATGGTGGTGGTTAGTATTTCTCCTCTTTCATTTGTGATTTTATTTGAGTCCTCTCTGGCTCCCTGATGATGTGTCTGGCTAGAGATTTATGTTGTTTAACCTCCATATATTTGTAGTCTTTCCAGATTTCTTCTTGTGGTTGATTTCTAGTTTCGTAGCGTTATGGCCAGAAAAGATGCATGGTATGACTTTGATCTTTTTTACTTGTTTTGTGGCCTAATATGAGATCTGTTCTAGAGAGTGTTCCCTGTGTACTTGAAAAGAATGTGTATTTTGCTGTTTTAGGATGGGACCTTCTGAATATATCTGTTAAATCTATCTAGCCCACTGTGTCATTCAAAGCCACTGTTTCCTTGTTGATTATCTGTTCAGATGATCTGTCCATTGATATAAGTGGGGTGTTAAAGTCCCCTGCTATTATTGTATTACTATTGATTGTTTCCTTTGTTTTTAACTGTTTTATGGTATTTGGGTGCTCCCACATGTTGGGTGCATACGTATTTACAGTTGTTAATGTTCTCTTGTTGGCTTGTCCCCTTTATTATTACATAGTGTATCTCTGTCTCATTACATTCTTTGCTTTAAAGTCTCTTTCGTTCAATATGAGCTTTGCTATCCCAGCTTTCTTTTGACATCCATTTGTGTGTAAATATTCTTCCACCCCCTCACTTCCAATCTGCAGGTGTCTTTAGGTCTAAAATGAGTATCTTGTAGGTATCATATAGATGGGTCTTGTTTTTTATCCATTCTTACACCCTGTGTCTTTTGATTCGAGCATTTACTTCATTGCCATTCAAAGTAATTATTGATAGATATGTATTTATTGTCATTTTGTTACTTTTTTATGGTTTTTGTAGTTTTTCCTTGATCTTTCTTGCTTGCTCTCTTTCATGGTTTGCTGATTTTCTCTAGTGATATGCTTGGATTGCTTTCTCCTTATTCTTTGTATATCTATAAATGGTTTTTAATTTGTGGTTATCATTAGGTTTGTATATAACCTCTTTTGCATATAGCAGTGTATATGAAGTCTGTGGTTGCTTATGTTTGAATCCATTCTCTACTCCTTTCCCCCTCCCTGTTTTAGGTATATGGTGTCATATTTTTTGCCCTGAGATGAATGTTATCTAGTTGTATCTGTGGGATGAACTCAGATTAGGGTCCTCCTACTCTACTATCTTCCCAAGAAGTCCTAATCTATTAATTTTAAATCCTCTCCCTTCTGCTGTGCATTAATTATTCTCTTGTGTAATCTACATATTCAAAAATTAGGACTTGTCAGGTATTATGGGTTGAATATATCCCCCACCTCTTTCCCCTAAAATACATTGGAGTTCTAATCCCCACTATGTTAGAATATGACTTTATTTGGGAATGAGGTTTTTAAAGAGGTAATCAAGTTCAAATGAGGTCATTGGGGTGAGCCTAATCGAATACGATTGATGTCTTTTAAAAAGGGGGAAGTTTGGATACAGATACAGAAACATATATACAGAGTTGCCATGTGATGAGTTATTCTGCCAGGAGCCAAAGCACTACCAAAAAAGCCGAAAGAGGGGCCTGTAACTGATCCTTCCCTACGGGCTACAGAGGGAGCACAGCTCTCTGACACCTTGATCTCAGGCTTCCAGCCTCTGGAACTGGAGGTGATAAACTTCTCTTGTTTAAGTCACCCAGTATGTTGTACTTTGTTATAATAGTTCTGGGAAACAAATACACAGGGTGGCTTGAAGAAAAAAGCACTTTGTTCTCTTCCCCCATACCCACTTACTCTTCTCTGTGTGTTTCTACCTGGAGGCTCTTTCTTTCTCCCCCAGGGATTTCTCTTCTCTGTAGTTACTGAGAAAAAGGAAGAGGCCACCAAATCTTGTTTGATGGTTGCCGATGTAAAATGTAGTTTCTTGTGGCCTGGCAGACATTAAAAGCCATCTCCTCTTCTTGAGAGGGCACAAGGGAGGGATCTGTTCTATTTAGTGTCTGTAATCTGATTGGTTAGTGTTCTGTTCCTGGCCAGGTCACCTGGTACCTCACCTTCATCATCTTGTGCCTTCAGTCTCCTTGCCTCTCTCTATGGACCTTTTAACATCTATGGCCACGTAAAGCCTGCTCTGTTTCTCATGTGTGTCCTAGCCGATCCATGAGAAACACACACCTTTCATCTGATACGAGAAGGTCTGTCAGATGGTACCCGGGTGGCTAAGTCAGCTAAGCTCTTGATTTTGGCTGAGGTCCTGATCTCAGGGTCATGGGATTGAGCCCTACATTGGACTCCACGCTGGGCATGGAGCCTGTTGAAGATTCTCTCTCTCTCTCCCTCTGCCCCACAGTGCTTTCCTTCTTTCTCACTCTCTCTCTCTTTAAAAAAAAAAAAAAAAAAAAAGGCTGTCAGTATTTCACATATTCTGTGCTGGTGCCACAGCAGCCTCAGCGATTTGCTTCTCTGTTGGCTACTTTCATTGCCAGATGCTTGTGCACTCTGTCCCCTAAAGTGCTCTTATCACGGTCTCTGAGAAGTTTCCGTATTGTGCCTCTTACCCGACGTCTGAAGGACTCATACTATTTACTGTCTTCAAAGAAATCATCTGTAGTTTCCTGAGGAACTCAGATCTCCAGCCTCTTTTATTGACTTGGAGGGAAAAAGCAAGGTAATTTTTTTGTGTGTCATCCTGCAAATCCTGCTTATTGAACAAGTAATTGGCTGGACATGGGTGGTCCGAGAAGAGCCACAGATCAGGCCTTTGCTCTCTCCTTGGTACCCCGAACTTAGGTGAACTGGCATCTCACTTTGGAAAAACTCACCACCTGTTTTTTTGCTATCAATCTGAGGTCTCAGATGAAATGAAAAACTGGTCTACTTTTAACATCCTATTATCACTTCTATTCAGCCTCTGTCTACCTGCCCCTACACCTTATTTCTTTTCCTTTTCCAGCCAACCTTTCTGAAAAATGTAGCTAGACTTGTTTCCATTTTTCTCCCATATCCTACTCAATTCACAGTTCTATCTGCTTTTTCCACAACAACACTAAAAACTCTCCTGAAAGAAATTCATTAATAAACTGTTAATTATTCCAACAATGTTTATTTCTCCGTTCTGAACACTCTGGAAATTTTGAACCTTTCTGAACCTCTCTGAACCTCTCCTTCCTTCTTAAAACTATCCTCCATTGGGTGTGGTGCATAAACAATGAATCATGGAAGACTGAAAAAATAAAATTAAAATAATAAAATTAAAAAACCCTCCTCCCAATATACTGTTCTCTCTCATTTTCTCCATAACCTCCCAAAAGCTCCTCTTGCTTTTTCCTCCATTAAGTGCTAGTGGTCTCCAGGTTTCCTTTTTGGCATCTTTTTTTCTCTTTGCAGTTTAATCCAGTATAAAAGTTTTTTTCTCTAATCACTTCTAAATCTAAAGGGCCACACTAGCTCACTTTCCTTAATTCCAGGTAGTTAACTACCCAATGAACATTTTTCAAACTATACAATTTTGAACTCTTCTTGATACAAAAATGTTGTAATCTAACAATGGAGGAAGAATTGTCTGGAATTAAAAACTTTCAGTAGATTATGTCTCAAAGAGGGGGAGCAATTATTGAGTCTGAATAAAAGCAAAAAATGAAAGGGAAATAAATTCTTAATCATTTAATCACTTTACTTTAAAAGTAATTTTATTCATTGTGGTATGCTTCATGAAATGTTCAAACTTTTTTATAATATACTAATGTGATTTCAGTTGAAATATATCACCCATTTGGAAAAATTCTGTTACAGTTTCTTAAAAACAACATTTAAAATCATTTTTACCAGTTTATTAATCATGCTTTTTTTTTCTCTTTGTTTGCTTATATTCTTCCTAGCATTATAGGAAATGGTGTTAGACATCTTAGAAATATATCTTTTTCTATACATTATTTAGGAATCATCAGAGCCTAGGCCAAGTCTTAGCCAGTTTGTTAGATTATTTTAAATATGATTTCCCTGTTCGCTATGCTGAATTATTATTCTTCATGTTACATATTTTATTTTTTATTTAATTTTTGTTTTTTAAGGATTTATTTATTTATTTATGAGAGAAAGAGAAAGAGAGGACAAGCAGGGGAAGCAGCAGGCAGAACAGGCAGAGGGAGAAGCTCCCCGCTGAGCAGGAAGTCCAATGCAGGGCTGAATCCCAGGACCCTGGGATCATGACCTGAACCAAAAGCAGATGCTTAACCAACTGAGACACCCAGGCATCCCTACTTACTGAATTTTGCTTTCATCACATTGTTTTGTTCCTAAGCAGCTTGCAAGAGATCAAATTCCATTAATATTGCTAAGTTTTGCCTGCTGAACATGCAGCAGCTGATGTATATAAAATTGTTATAAATATGTTCCTTTAAAATTAAAACAATCTTCTTTTTTTATGCTTATTTTCATAGCGTTTGCTAGACTTATACAAATTTAAGGTTTTAGTGTTGCTGTTGTTTTTCACTCTTCTAAATTCTCCATCCAAAGTATTGTCTCTTCATTTCATAAATTCATTTTTTTAATAAACTATGCCATTAAACTGCATAGGTGTGTTTCCTTAAATGATTGCCAAAACGTTAGAATCTATTATTGGTAGTAAGTAACTAAGGGTCACTCTCAGAAATAAACAGTTATTTAATACTAAATCTACACAAAAAAATCATCTTTCATGGCATTTCAAGTTACTCCAAAATTGAGAATCTACAAACTGCAAAAAGCCCAAGTTCCAATTTCATCCTCATAAAAGTTTCCCAAAGGTAAATTTTTGTGTAAATACTCCCAGAGGTCAGGGATTATTTCTTCCCACCAATAGAAGCACTGTGGAGAAACTTAAACACTCCTAAGAAAAAAACAAAAAAATGTTGCTTCCAGAGGGATATCTTTGAAGAGAAGAGGAAGGGAAGGAACATTTGCCAAGACTCTTTAAAAAGTCTGGCATCTTATGGGGTTCCAGATGTTCTAACAGGTGACGACACATATAATGAAAGAACATGTTGCAAGGGGACCTGCAGGGACATTGTGGACCTAATCATTACCAAAGCTGAAGATGAAGTTAATGCCATTAGGTAAGAACAACTATTAAAAAAAAAAAAAAAAAAAAAAAAACACAGCACATTGTCAGGTCTGTTTATGCAAGGCCAATGTTAATTATGCATTTGAACTCAAATCTCATCAATTTATCATGGTCTTTGCTAAATGTAATACAGAGAACATTCCATAAATAATCATCAGCTGTCCATGCCTCTATTTCTTTGTATAGATGCACTCCAATTGGATATGGACAAGAAAGCATTCTAAGATTTAACAAGACTAGGCCTACACAGATTTATAATTGTAGAATTTGGTATGTTTGTTGTTGTTGTTGTTGTTGTTTGTTTGTTTTGAGCCCTCTATCCCACATCTGCCTGAGGCCCAGACCTAGCTAGTATGTCCACACTCATTGTGCAGTAACTTGAGTGTGACCTAATCTATGCCGTGATTCACAGGTGAGAGGAGTTTCATCCATCCTCCAGCTATAACTTTAAAGTACAAAGCTGAACAGCCTTTATTAAATAGGCAGGACACTACAGGATTTTCAGAGTTGGGGTTGAGCCAGGGTTAGTGCGTCCTGGTCAATGTTTAAATGGCACTTAAAGAAAAAAAAATATCTATAAATATATATATAATGGTTAATTTTTTAATTCAAGTATAGTTGATGTATAATGTTACAATGGTTTACAATGGTTACAGCAGTGTATAATATGGTAATTCCACAAGATTATACATTATGCTATGCTCACCACAAGTGTACCGTCAGGATACAACACTATTACAGTATCATTTCATTGACTGTATTCCCTACACTATGCCTTTTATTCCCATGATTTATTCGTTCCGTAACTGGAAGCCTGAGTCTCCTACGATCCTTCACTCATTTTGCCCACCCCCCATCCATTCTTCTCTATTAACTATGTTCTTTGTATTTATGGCTCTGTTTCTGTTTTTGTTTGTTCATTCATTGTCATTAAGGGCTTTTTGTTTTGTGTTTCTGTTTCATTTTTTTTTTTTTAAGATTCCACATACAAGTGAAATCATAGTATTTGCCTTTCTTATTTCATTTAGCATAGTACTCTCAGCTCATCCATGTTTTCAGAAATGGCAAGAGCTCCTTTTTATGGCTGAGTAATATTCCAGTGTGTGTGTGTGTGTGTGTGTGTTCTATCACTTCTTTTCTAACTACTCATATATCAATGGACATTTGGGTTACTTTCATATCTTGGCTATTATAAATAATGACACGATGAATGTACAGGCACATATATCATTTTGATTTAGCATTTTCATTCTGGGTGGGAGGGATGGTAGATACCCAGTATAGAATTACTAGATCATATGGTATTTCTATTTTTAATTTTTTTTGAGGACTCCTTATATTGTTTTCCACAGTGGCTGCACCAATTTATATTCCTACCAACAGTGCTCGAGGGTTCATTTTCTCCACATCCTCTTCAACACTTGTTATTTATTGTCTTTTTGACTCTAGCCATTCTGACAGGTTTGAGGTGGTATCTCAGTTGTGGTTTTGATTTGCATTCTCAGATAGTTACTGATATTGAGCATTTTTTCATGTGTCTGTTTGCCTGTGACGATCAATTGTATATGTCCAGTTATTTGGGCCATGGCACACAGATATTTGACCATTATTCTGGATATTTTTATGAAGGCAATTTTTGGATGAGAATAACATTTAAATCAGTGGACCATGACTAAAATATATATTACCTCCATAATGGGGAGAAGTGGGCCTCTTCCAATTATTTGGAAACATTAATGAATCAAAGACTCATCTCCCCTCAGCAAGGAAGAATTGTGCCAGCTGACTCCCTTTGGACTCTGCCCTGGGTCTTCACATTGCTGACCTACTCTGTAGATTTTGATTTACCAAACTTCCATAATCATTTGAACCAATTCCTCAAATCTCTCTCTCATTTTTTGTCTGTCTTTATCCTCATATCTATATCTATGATCTATATATCTATCATCTATCTATCCTTTTGGTTTTCTTCCTTAAGAACTCTAATATAATATATATATTTATTATAAATGTTACTGATATAAAAGTTGTGTAGACACAATTAAAAAATAATAAAATATGTAAAACTATTGTAATTTTTTTTCTTTTAAAGCAAACAAAAGCTATGCCTTCTGACTCATTTTAGCAAGAGATTTGACCATCATCACTCATGCTTGGTAGAGACTCAGAGGCAGAGAGGGGTTTGGGAATGTCATATGGTAAAAAAAGGGGAAGGTGTCAATGTATGTTCTGGCAGAAGGTTGTTGGCATGGGGAAGTTTCTAGTGGATTCACTAGAAACAGGGCATTCTATGTGATCTATTTCAGGAGCATACTTGGCTTTCTCATACTGGTCCTGAGTTGGAAGCATGGACAGAAAGATAAGGAAGTTGGCAGTCATGCCCATGTCCTGACTGTTTGGGACCCATTGTTGAGAGACTGACATTTGGCTTTCTGGGTTGGTTACTGAAGAGATTGTGGGTTAGAGTTCTGTTGCCATATATGTTCTGGCCATTGTCCATTTGTATATTCGTCTCTTAGATGACATTCTGAAGAGAAGAGACTGGAAGTCCTCAGCCTGCTAAACACACAGGGAAAGAATATTCTAGGCCTAAGGTATAGCTTTGCAAAAACAGAGAATCCTGTTTTATGTTTGAAGGAATGATTGCAAGTTCTACAAACCCTGTAAGCTGTGAAGTGGTGATATTACATAGCATACATATTACAAAAATACAACAAATTCTGTATTTTATTAGTAAAAAACCCTCATTTTTCTACACTTCCTTTGTATTTCCCTTATTTTGAGATTGAGCTTGCTGCCAAAGACTTCTACAGTCTATTTTTAATCACCTCCACTCACGGATGATACTCTTATATTTTAATGATACTGCCAATCATTTGACTAAAACTATTGTAAATTTTTATAGTAATTGATTATCATATGCTTTCTTGGTTTTTGACAACCTATTTTACTGGTAGATAGCATGTAGTTGTAATTTAACTGAGGTTTGACAATGGAGTTATTTCCCAATCTGCTGATTCTTTTCTCAATAAACATATTATTATAAAATCTGATACGTGAATGTGTGAAATCCACTATCAGTTTTATAAAATTCTATTACTAATACTAATGTCACCAAATCGGACTACAAATGTTTAATTATTATTCAGTTCAACAAAGAATCAGTCACATCATTATGAACATAAATAGTTTGAAATGAAATGTTAGTTGCTATTTTAGTTTATACTAACAAGTAAAACAAAAGGGGAAGAATAGAGATGTACTTTGTACCTTTATGTGACTTCTTTCCTGAATTGAATAATAGTTTTACAATACTGGAAAAAATGTCCTCAATTTCTGGGCTATTCTTAACATAACAGGGACAAACCTGACATACTTTCAAGTTAAATTAAATTAACATTTTTTCCACTTTTCTTAAATCCAGAGCAGGAGTTTTTGATTAAAGTTTTTGATTAAATGGTCAGATAATAACTGTTTTAGGCTTTGTGGGCCATGTAATCTCTGAATCTCAAGTATTCAAGCAGCCAGAAGATACTTAAATGAACATGGCTATATATCATTAAACTGTATTAACAAAAATGGGTAGCAGGTTAAAAGGTAATACTTTCTGATCCCCCTAGTCTAGAAATCAAAAATCAAAGTAATCAAGCCTTGATGTGTTGTGTTTGCTGATGTCCTTGGTGTATGCACTCCATCATGGTTGATTTCAAGCTATCAGCATGATGTCACTGAATCTAACGTTGGACCGAGATGTACAGTATCACAACATTGTATAGTATTTCCACCAGACAGATACAATACCCATAAATAACCTCAAGAGAAAAGATAATAATAAAATGCATAAAATAATTAGAACTGATGAGTTCTATTTATTACTTTTGTTTTTAATATAATTTAATTGTAAGTATATATAATCTAATATGCAATATTGACTCTGTTGAACAACTGACTTGCAATATTTTTAAATACTTAAGAATTAGCTCTTGTGAACCAATACAAGTTGGCTTCAACACACCACTAGCCAGGGTCAAGAACCAGCTTAAAGTCTGGGTCAAGGCCATGAAACTATCCCAGGGCGTAACCATTGGGTAGAAACATAGATACAAAATGGAGCTATTAGGAGGAACACTCAAGTAGCAGCAACAATTAAGGGATGTGTTACTTAGGCAAAACTACTTTAAGAGTTATCTACTGATTTTCAAGACACACTCTGTACCCAGTGCAACTGATAATTTCTGTTTAGCAACATTACGGAATTAAAGGAATTTTCTGATTTGACTAGAGAAAATTATTATTATTTCAAATGCTACTTTTGTGGGAAAATAAATCTCAGGTTCCAAACAGCCAACTTGACAGGGACCTTTTTAGAACACTGTGTTTATAATTTGTAGACTGCCTGTGTATAATAAAGTAAAAGGGTCATTTTTGTGTGGGTTAATTATATTTTGCCAAAACGGTATTGAATAGAAGTCATGGAATGGTTAAACATTACATCTGAAACTAATGATGGACTGTGTTGGCTAGGTGGATTTAAATTAAAAAAATAGAATTCATAGAAATCGTTTTACCAAGTGTTGAATTTAGTAATTCTAATTTTTTTCTTGCCAAATGGGAACAAGCAATCATGTAACAAACCCTCAGTCTTGCTTTCCCCTCTGCAGACCACCTGCATCATGATTCTGTGTCTTGTGCTCCTCATTGATACTTAAAGTCTTAGCATTCTTTATTAACATGCAGTTAAGATTCCACAAAATGTGCACAAATTGATTCTCTTTGAAAGACCAGAAATTTGACTTAGTGTCTATGATTTCCTGCGGAGGATAGAGAAATAGATGAGATGGTGTATCATGTCTCAATCTGAGACCGATTGTTCTTACCTGTGGTTTTGCCTACATTAGCCACTGAAAGAACCTCTAAGACAGTGATAGAAATGCATTTCTTTAATGAACAATCATGCTTCCCACACTTATAAATTCTATCCTTATATGTACAACAATTTGATGAAATATAATAAAAATGGAATGATCATTTCTTTAATCAATATGCTTTATTTTGCTGTATAGAAAGCATTGTGCATCACCAAAACCCATTTCTCATCATTCATAGTTAATTTATTTAAACTTGTGCCATTCCAAGCTTTAGGAATCTTGAAAGTCTACCAAACTGTATGTGTCTATTCATATCATAAAATAGTGTGATTAATAATAAATGGTAGATTCATATAATCATACATTTTTCTATAGGACTATTTATCATAAAACTTCATAATCAGGTAAAATCTTTTCATTTTATAAATGGGAAAACAAAGACCTAGAATAAATAAGTAACAGTCAATTTAGCTAGACACTTGTCTGGTTGGAAGAACAGTTTTATTTATTTTTCTTTTTGTGGGAGGAAAAAGGAGTTTGTTAGTTTTTATTTTTTTTTTAAGATAAATTATTTTAAATGATACATGCTTCTAACTTGAAAATCAATTTGACTTTTCCCCCATGAACTAATTCTTGTAGAACAAATGATTACAAAATAAGAAATAGGGTTCTTGATGAGAAGACAAACTACAAAGGCATCGTCATAAATCTAGGCAAAATGGTGAGATAATAATCTTATCGCCATACAAACTAACCCGTGGATGATTTATGGTGTTTTCTTATGACATGTCTTTAATGTGGTGGGAGACAGAGCATAAATCTGTCACCTTCAAATAACCATAAATAATATTTATTTTCAGAATACTATTTTAATGAGGGTTTTGTTAAATAGTGAAAAGTATTAAGTTGTACTCCATCTTCCAGAGTAAATACTCTAAATGTAAACACTATAAGCTAATGTTCCTAATCAGTTTTACCTTTATCTAAAGGGTCTTGAACACTTTTTTGAAGGCAAAGTGGAGGAAGTTTCCAACTAGTTGTTCTCTTAATTAAAAAAAAAAAAAAAAAAAAAAGTCCACAGAATTAGCAAAGCAAAACACTGTGTTGCAACTGCTGATTGCAGTTGTTCTAATGAAAATTAAAAACAAAATTACTACTGACTGTCATATAGGGCAATCCTCAAACTTTAATGGTTGAGAATCAGGGGATCTTGTTACAGTGCAAATTTTGATTTATAAGGTCTGGAATAGGGGTGGGGACGAGAGTGCCTGTAAGTCTAAGGATCTCACAGGTGAGGCTGATGCTGCTGATCCAGACCATATTTTGAGTAGCAAAATCATCTGGTGTGGTCATTTTTGTACTTCTGGAGTCTTCAGAGAAGGCTAGATAAGAAGCCATAATGCCATTTGAATCACTTTTGGCTTTATTTGCATGCTATTTGCATATCCATAGACGTTCTACATGTTAAAAGATTACTTAATTTATTAGCTTTATTACTGCCCTGCAGAGCCATCTCCAAGAACTCATTTGGTGGACTGACTTTAACAGCTTGAGGGAACATGGGAGAAGGGTTGGCTCTCCTTGCATTTTCTTCCTTGTAAGGTGAAAACGTTAAGAAGGAAGGAATAATGTCAACTCTCCATTGTAAGACTAAAGGGATAACATCATGAACTGAAGTAAAGTCCTATGTATTTATGCATCCTCTGATACTGAAGTTTGTAAGCAACTTTGCAAATGAGGACTCGTTGGTGTCTTTTTAAATGTAGCACACAGTGGCTCAGAGACAGCTATTTTTATTGTGTTTAGTTATTCCTAAACCATGTGAATATTTATTTTTTAATTGAAGTGCTTCTGTGTGTTATAGCAGCTGTGAGAAAAGTGTTGTGTTTAGACTGTGTGAAGGACCTGATACTTAAGTTAATAAATTCATCTTGAAAAGCTTCTTGCCTTTGAAAAAAGGTTGGTTTACAGCAGATCAGCTAATACACAAAAGCCTACACTGTTTTAAGATTACAGTCCGGCTATTCATATTAGAAGTTATGATGACATAATTATTTTAATATAAAACAACTATATTGAGAACACAGACAAGAAACATTTGTAAAGGTAGCTGAGAACAGGTATTCTCGTCTCAAAGATGGTGATAAACGGATCCCAGGTGTACTCTCCTTAGCAGACTTTCTGTCATTTAGACATTCCTGCAGTTTGGAAGAAATAATGTATGAAAACAAACACTTTGGAGTCAAGAGGACTAAACCCATTATGCTGATGGAAGGAATATGACAAACACAGGACTTTTTTCTCCTCTTCATGATTTTTTTGATCCAATAAGAGGTAAATTTTTATCAGGTCATTTGATGCCACATCAGCACCATTTGTGACAGGCAAAGTGTCACAGCCTTGATGTGTTTTACAAATTTGAGAGGTATTTGGGTGATGAAAAATAACAAGGGCAATTTTTTTTTTTTGGAAGTATATCACAGAACTGCTCTTGGCAGCAAGTCTTGTCCTATTGCTATGCTCTTCAAATGTACAAAGTTCTTTATATAAAATATCTTTAGAGTATGTGACGAACCTAAATCAAAATGGTATAAAGGATTCTCTGCATGATGCAGAAAAGCACTTCAAATTAGTTTGAGAAATAACTGTTCTAATGTATAGTTATAAATAACTTGCTGATCTTAAGAATAAAGTCCTATATATAACAGGCTTGGTGTATTATAGCTAAAATATTTAAATCTTCTAAAAAAGCAAATATAAACATATACATGACCCAAAAATTCCAGTTCCTAATATCTACTTAGAAAATAATTTGTTTAGGGGTACCTGGGTGGCCCAGTGGATTGAGCCTCTGCCTTCGGCTTAGGTCATGGTCTTGGGGTCCTGGGATCGAGCCCTGCATCGGGCTCTCTGCTCAGCACGGAGCCTGCTTTCCCCCTCCCTGCCTGCCTCTCTGCCTACTTGTGATCTCTCTCTCTGTCAAATAAATTAAAAAAAAAATCTTTAAAAGAAAAGAAAACAGTTTGTTTAAATTGAGAACATTAAAACATTTTTGTTATAGGGTTGTTTATAATAATGTAAACATGAAAATCACTTACATATCTATTCCTATTATAGAATATTAGGTAGCATCTGAAAAGGAAGTTAAAAAGGACTTCATGCAAAAATTATTGAATGATGAAAACAAAATATAAAGATTTGCACAATATGATACACTCTTCTGTAAATATCCACAGAATACTGTATATTTTCTATTTTCTGTGTATCAATGTCTTCTACTGATGGGACAAAAATGAAACTGATAATTGTTCCTTTTGAGAAGGTCTTGTTCAAATGGCTCTTCAGTCATATCTAAATGGATCCTTGAGACAACATTACACAGGAATTAAGGATTTGAATCTGGAACTAGGTTGTTTACACTTAAATCGCTGCTCCATTATTTACTAGATATGTCACCTTGAATAAGTTACTTAAGATCTCTCAGTGCTTCAGTTTCCTCTTCTGGAAGATGGGGAGTAAAAGCAATAAGTCCTTTAGAAAGTTGCTTACATTTCCTTAGTTGCCATATTTTACTGAACCAAATATGCCATTGATTCTAAGATTCACTATTATGATACATAATAAGCTTTAAAGATGTCAAAATAGAAAAATACATTTAAAACATTTATAAGGAGCACTTTGTATATGTTGTTTATCTTTATATTCAGAAATCTTCATTTACTGCTCTTATAATTAATAAAACATCAATGCATAAAATAGAGATCGGCTTTATTGAGCCCTCTGTGACTTCAAAAGTAGATTTATTTTGGGAAACCATGAAAAAGGTTAATGACCTTCATTAGGTATCCTCCACACGCAAGTGCACTAATGCCTCAGCCCTAAAAATCAGGCAGTAACTGCAGAGTTAATTTTCTTGGGTTCATCCATTGCAAATCCCAGTTCCAACAGCATCTGACACGGCAGTTCATGTATTCCACTACAGGCCCCTTAAGAAAATCAGCTTTATTAACTAAGTACTAAAAATAGTTTATAATCCAGAGCAAACAAGAACCGTTACACAGCACAGCTGTGTTTTCCTTGAACCATTTCCGAGCCTCTCCAGAATCAATTATCACTAGTAGTCTTTTGTGCCTTATAGTTTTAGGGAAAGGTCAGATTAAATTAATTAACTTTAAATAACTACCGAAGTCTGTATGACACCACTGTCATGCCTCTAATCTAACACGTTTCTGGGAATTTGCGTGCTACCTAGACTCATAGGCTCTGAGAACAGGTCATATATTGGGGGGCATCTGCTCTTGAATTGATTTCCTTAGTGGATCGAAATTCTGGGCCACTGTGCTTTTGAGACTCCACTTTAGGCTCCAGTAGATATTTGGGTATAGGGCTTGCTAGGTTGATTCTCAGCTTTATAGAGTGTAAAAACAGGGTAGTTATTATAATGCTTATTCCTGTGCAAACAGAGCATCCAAAATGACCTTGTTTACCAAAGCTGAGTGTTTTTGTGTTCCTCAGGATAAACCTTGCCTTCTTGCTGTACAAGTCACTTAGGGCAGAAGAAAAAACTTGATCCCATGGCACTCAAAACTCTCCAGGAATCCACAGTCACGGTGTTTTACTGCACATGCAAATGGATCATAGAAATTAAACTGAGCTTTAATTATTGTGTTAACAGTTGCTCTTAATCCTCCCTTGGAGTGGGGATGGGGTGGAAAGGAATGTTTCCCTGGTTAATGGGCAAAGGAATAATGTAAACACTGATTCTTTGGGAGATTAGTGATCCTAAAGAAAGTAATTAGAGAAAGAAAGAACATTTAGACAGAAGCTAATGCTTAGTAGCTTGCAGCAGGATGAACCTGTGCAGAATTTTATTTCCACATCAGATGGAATTCTTTCGAAGCTTTTGTGTTATAAAACAGGAAATTGAGTTTCCAATGATTCCAAATGATACGACAAATTACATAAAATATAAGAAAACTGATCCAACCCCTCATGTTATTTTTTACTTATGAGTAATTGTAGAAAATCTATTTTGTTCTTCATGTATGCACAATCCTGAGCACAGTGCCTGGGATATAGTAGGTGTTCACTAAATGTAGAAAATTTTAGCTGATTGAAAACCTAAATGAACAAATGAAGGAGTAAGTCAGCTTTAATAGTAATTAATAAATATATATTTTACTTTTACATTTTCTTGAAGACAAATGTTTGATTAATTTGTACTGACAGATTAAACTTGGGGTGCCTGAGTGACCCAGTCAGTTAAGCATCCAACTCATTCTCAGCTCAGGTCTTAATTTGGGGGTCATGAGTTCAAGCCCCATGGTGGGTGTGGAGCCTATTTAAAAAAAAAATTCTTTTCAAACAGCCTGAAGCTCTTTAGTGATCCCAAACAAATTATTTTGTCTATTCCATTTTGGCCAGGCAGAAGGGGAACAATAACTATTTGGTTCCCCTGAGTATGTAAGTAGAAGGACAGAGAGGAACATCAGAAGATTTGGAATACAAAGTTTTACCACTAACTGGGCATGTGTTTTTGCAAATCACAGACATTTCCTAGCCCTGTTTTTTTGCCTTTTTTTTTTTTTAACAAAATGAATACAGTATCTGTTCTCACTCTCTTAGCATAAATTAAATGCTTTATTACATGTGAAAATGTTTCAAAAGACTGGGACTAGTGGGTGGCTCATTCGGGTAATCATCTACCTCTGTCTCAGGTCATGATTCCAGGGTCCTGGGATCGAGCCCCAAGTCAGGCTCCCAGCTCAGTGGGAAGCCTGCTTCTCCCTCCCCCTGCTTGTTCTCTCTCTCTCATTCTCTGTCAAATAAATAAATAAATAAATAAATAAATAAAGCCTTTAAAAAATAAAAGAAAATGTTACAAAAGACTATAAAACAATTATTTGTCAAACCAACTATGATAAAGGGCCAACTTTTTTTCTTGGTTTTTAATTTCAAATTAGTTGAGAATTGATACTTTGCCAATGTTCACATTTCAGTGTTACAGAACTGGTACATTGGTATCAAAGTTTTTGAAAGCTTTCTTTCTGTTTCAGTCCTTATTTTACTGTGGATTGGTAAGAACTAGTCTGCTAACAAGTTGTGTCTCCCAAGCTTTTGTCTTTGAGGACCAACGCTCTTAGTGTCTACAAAAATAAAACAAGGATGATGATGATGATGATGATGATGATGATAGTGATAACGATGATGACAGTGACATAACAATAACACCACTGCCGCTGCTCAGCAGGGGTATCAAAGTTGGGTATCAAAGGCTGGGCTGGATTTTAGTTGGTTCAGGAGAGAACGAAAATACACTGAGTATATAAGGAAGCATGAGAGAAGCATGAGATGAGAATCACATATCAGCATCAAAGCTGTCTTATCGGGGTGCCTGGGTGGCTCAGTGGGTTAAAGCCTCTGCCTTCGGCTCAGGTCATGATCCCAGGGTCCTGGGTTCGAGCCCCGCATCAGGCTCTCTGCTTGGCAGGGAGCCTGCTTGCTCCTCTCTCTCTGCCTACTTGTGATCTGTCTCTGCCACAGAAATAAATAAAATCCTTAAAAAAAAAAAAAGCTGTCTTATCATGAAGCAGATCAGATATCTTCAGAAAATAAGAGGTGAGAATGAGATCTTGAAGGACAGAGGGGTTTAGCAGGTGAGTGATGGCTTACAGAGGTCTTTATAGATGCTACATTTGCCAATCTAAAGAGCAATACATGGAAGCAGGAATACAACTTACTATTCAACATATGAGGTGACAAATGTTCAAACTAGTGACTAAGGTGGGGTCCAAAAGATATGGATGTGAGAAATATAATGAAGAATTATTAAGTCATCTATCAGGAAGATGAGGAAGAGAAAAGAACGAAAGTTTATGCAACCATGAAAATATAGTAATAAGTAGAAACAGAAGGAGCCATCTAGTGTATTATATGTGAGAACAAATATCAAATTCAGACTATATCATGGCTATGCCACTTGCCAGCTGTGTGTCTTTGGAGAATTCATTTCAACCTCAGGAAATTACTAAATTTTAAAAAGCTGTAAACTAACTTTAAAAACATACCTCATGGGGTGCCTGGGTGGCTCAGTGGTTTAAAGCCTCTGCCTTTGGCTCAGGTCATGGTCCCAGGGTTCTGGGATCAAGCCCCTCGTCGGGCTCTCTGTTCCACAGGGAGCCTGCTTCCTCCTCTCTTTCTCTGCCTGCCTCTCTGCCTACTTGTGATCTCTCTCTCTGTCAAATAAACAAATAAAATCTTTAAAAAAAAAAACCTCATGGGCTCACTGTGATATTGAGTGCTGTTATATATGTAATATATACATATAATACACACATACACATGTATCTATATGTCTATATATCTGAACTATAGCATCATCTTCATATCATATAGATGTCTACCTATATAACATATCCTTTTTCATTCCAAAATATATTTAAAGTTATCAAAGCCTATTTGATACAAATGTAGGTAAACTTTAAAAGAAGAAATTAGATAGACTATGTGAAGCAGTGACCTTGATTTGACGTGGGTATGTGCTCTCCTTTCATACAACCCTTCTGATAGAAAATAGTGGTAACAATTGTGTCATTCTATCTAGGACGCACACACACACAGTAGCTGTTCAACTGTAAAGAAAAGTTAACACTGTTTTGTGGGCACTCTTTGTTACTGAGACCGACATTATCAGCTGTATACTCTCAATACTCCAAATCGTATGGATCCAATTACAGTTTTAGAGAAAATATGTTATCAAGACAGTATGGTGTTGGCTTGAAACTTGCTGAAAATAGACAGTTATATTTTGTGATGGTCCTTTCCCTTCACAGCTTGATTTGCAAGCTCAGCAACTCTATTTCTCTGAGGCCATTACCACCAGTGAAGAGCAACCACTTCATATGGTCTCAGAGTCTGAATATTAAGGCTTCACTGAGGTATGCCAGCCATTTCAAGCATTAAAGGGTGCTATGTAAAACCATATAATATGAAGACATCTGGATTAAGTACTATAACTTTTAAACTCCTGCCCTAAGAATGTGTGTATATTGTAATAGACTAGTATATTTTTATTTGCTCATCTAGAGTGCCTTCAGTATTTTCAATTCAATAGAGTTTCATCTTTTTAAAAAATCTGCATATCAAGTTTCAGTTACATTTGGTATTAGAAATATACATATAATGAAAGATGGTTCTTACCTTCAAAGAATTTACAACCTAGTGTAACATGTCGTATGGGAAAATGCAACTTCAGATGCACTCAAATAAAAATGTTAAGGCTGGATTATGAAAGACAGTTGTCCTCAAGCATATTTAAACATGTATCATCTCAGAAAATTTCTATATTGTTTTTTTATGTGTCTATTGATGCATTTATAATTTATAAATGATCTACTCTAATAATAACAATATGCATAAATAACTTCAAATATAAGTATTAAATAGGATGCTTAAAAACCCATATTTTAATATATGTGTTAAATTAATAGTATACAAAAAATACTATATAAAAATTACCAACAATCAAAATGATGGAATAATTTCAAAGTCTGTTTCTAAATTCCATTTAAAACAAAGAATTTGGTTGACATTTTAACCAAATTTAATCTCTTACAAAGATACATAAATCCAATAGGAGATATAACCACTTACTAGATTGCTGATTTTGATACTCATTTCTTCATACATTGATTAGTTAAATATGTATTTACTGAGTTCTTAGTACAAGCCAAGTACTGCTTCAAACTACAGGGATAGAACAACAAATAAAGCAAAGTTGTTGCCCTCCAGGATGAGAAAGAAAAACAGACATAAGGACTACTGTAAGCAATAGTGTGCTGGCAGATACTAAATCCAGCTTATGGAGGGGAAACAGTATGTATATTCATGGTATATAGATATGTTTATGGCATATGTGCATATATATATATATATACATATATATATTTAAATAAAATAAAAGATTTTTTCATTAGACATTGGCAGGCTTTTAAATTTTAGGTTGACTTAATAGAAACTTTAAAAATTAATAGGCTTTACTTTCTAGAAGTTTTGGATTTACAGAACAATTGAACAGATAGTACAGGGAATTCCTTTATATTCCTCCCTCTACATGTATGTAAACATAGTTTCCTCTATTATTAACATATTGTTTCAGCATAATACTTTGTTATTATTAATGAACCAAAATTTATACCTGGTTATTAACTGAAGTCCATAACTTATATTAAGAATCAGTCTGTGTTCTACAGTTTTGTGGGTATTGACAAATGCATATCATGTATCCAGTTTCATACAAAATAGTCTCATCACCTTAAATATTTCATGTTTACTTTTTTATCCTTTATGTTCTTATTTTGTAAGTTTTTATTTAACTTCCACTTAGTTAACATACAGTGTAATATTTGCTTCAGGTATACAATATACTAATTCAACACTTCATACATCACCTGGTACTCATCACAACAAGTGCACACCTTATTCCCTTCATCCATTTTATCCATCTCCCCCCATTCATCTCCCCTCTGATAACCATTAGTTTGTTCTCTATGGCTAAGACTGTGTTTTTGTTTTGTCTCTCTCTTTATTTTTTTCCCTTTGGTCATTTATTTTATTTCTTAAATTCCCAAATGAGTTAAATCATGGTATTTGTCTTTCTCTGACATATCACTTAGCACAATACTCTCTAGCTTCATCCATATCATTGCAAATGACAAGATTTTGTTCTTTTTTATGGCTGAGTAATATTCAATTGTAGAAATGCACCACATCCTCCTTATCCATTCACTAGTCAGTGAACACTTGGACTGTTTCTATAATTTGTCTATTGTAGACAATGCATCTATAAACATCAAGGTACATGTATCTCTTTGAATTAGTATTTTTGTATTCTTTGAGTAAATACTACTAGTGCAATTGCTGGATCATATGGTAGTTCTATTTTTAACTTTGAGGAGCCTCCATACTGCTTTCCACAGTGGCTGTATCAGTTTGCATTCCCACCAACAATGCAAGAGGGTTCTCCTTTTTTCACATCCTTGTGAGCACCTGTTGTCTCTTGTGTTGTTGATTTTAGCCATTCTGACAGGTGTGAGATGATATCTCATTGTAGTTTCAGCTTGTCTTTTCCTGATGATGAGTGATGTTGAACATATTTTCATGTGCCCATTGGCCCTCTGTGTGTCTTCTTTGGAGAAATGTCTATTTACATATTCTGCCCATTTTTAATTGGATTATTCATTTTGGGGATATTGAGTTTTATAAGTTCTTTAGGTAGTTTGGATACTAACCTATCATCACATATGGCATTTGCAAATATTTTCTCCCATTCTGTAGGTTGCCTTTTAGTTTTGTTGATTATTTCCTTTAATGTGCAGAAACATTTTATTTTGGTGAGGTCCCAATGGTTTATTTTTGCTTTAGTTTCCTTGCCTCCAGAGACATATCTATAAAGAAGTTCTACGGCCAATTTCAAAGAGATTACTTGGATTTTTATAGCTTCAGATCTCACATCTAGGTATTTAAGGCCTTTGGAATTCATTACTGTGGAAGGTATCAGAAAATGGTCCAGTCTTATTCTTCTGCTGTCCAGTTTTCCCAACACCATTTGTTGAAGAGACTGTCTTTTTTTATATTGAATATTCTTTCTTGCTTTGTTGAAGATTAATTGACCATGTAGTTGTGTGTTCATTTCTGGGTTTTTTACTCTATTCTACTGATCTCTGTGTCTATTGTTGTCCCAGAACTGTACTGTTTTGATACAGTCTTATAATATAATTTGAAATCTGGAATTGTGATGCTGCCAGCTTTGTTTTTTTTTCCCCCTCCAGGTTTGCTTTAACAATTCAGGGTCTTCTGTGATTCCATAAAAATTTTAGGATTGTTCTCGTTCTGTGAAAAATGCTGTTGATATTTTGTTAGGGATTGCATTAAATGTGTAGATTGCTTTGGGTAGTATAGACATATTAACAATATTTGTTGTTCCAGTTCATGAGCATGCAGTGTCTTTCCATTTCTTTCCAGCATCTTCAATTTCTTTAATCAGTGTTTTATAGTTTTCAGAGGAGAGATCTTTCACCTCCTTGGTTAGGTTTATTCTTAGGTATCTTATCATTTTTGCTGCAGTTATAAATGGGATTGATTCATTAGTTTTTCGTTCTGCTCCTTCATTATCAGTGTATCAAATTGGAACAGATTTTTGTACATTGATTTTGTATCCTGAGATTTTACCAAATTCACTTATCAGTTCTAGTAGATTTTTGGTGGAGTTTTATTTTTTTATTTCTTTTAAGATTTTATTTATTTTGCCAGAGAGAGAGTACACACAAGTAGGCAGAGAGGCAGGCAGAGGCAGGGGGAGAAGCAGGCTCCCTGCGGAGCAAGGAGCCTGATCTGGAACTCCATCCCAGGACCGGGATCATGACCTGACCCAAAGGCAGCGGCTTAACCAACTGAGCTACCCAGGCATCCCTTGGTGGAGTTTTAAATAGTGACAGTTTTACTTCTTCCTTGATGGTTTGTATGCCTTTTATTTCTTTTTGTTTTCTAACTGTCATGACAAGAACTTCCATCAGTATGTTAAATTACAGTGGTGAGACTGGACATCCCTGTCTTGTTCCTGAAAAGCTCTCAGTTTTTCTTCATTTGAGGATGATATTAGCTATGGGTTTTTCTAATATGGCCTTACTTATGTTGAGGTATGTTTCCTCTAAACCTACTTGGTTGAGGGTTTTTATCATGAGTAGATGTTTTACTTTGTCAAATGCTTTTTCTGAATCTAGTGAAATGATCATATGGTTTTTATCCTTTCTTTTATTAATGTGGTGTATCATGTTGATTGATTGATGCAACCCAGTGACAAATCCCACTTGATCATAGTAAACAACTTTTTAATGTATTGTTGGATTTGGTTTACTAGTATTTTATTAAGAATTTTTGCATCAGTGTTCATCAGTGATATTGGTCTGTAGTTCTCTTTTTTAGTGGAGTCTTTATCTGTTATCTATCAGGATAATGCTGGCCTCATAGAATGAATTTGAAATTCATCCATCCTCACTTTCCCCTGAATCCCTCAAAACCACTTTTTATTTTATTGTCCCCGTGGTTTTGCCTCTTTAAGAGAATACAGAGTAAGAATCGTACAATAGTCTTTTCAGACTAGCTTCCATCGCTTATTTGAGTTCCCTCCATCTCTTTTCATGGCTTAATGGCCTAATATTCCATTTTATGGATGTACTGCACTTTATAAATTCAACTATTGAGGAGCATCTAGGTTACTTACAGACTTTTTCAGTTACTAGTATATTTGCTTTAAAGATTTCTGGGCAGGTCTTTTCAACTCAACTGGGTAAATACATAAGGATGTGATTGCTAAATCATATGGTAAAGACTATATTACCTTTGTAAGTAACAACTAAAGTGTCTTCCAAAGTGACTGTACTATTTTATATTTCTACCAGCAATGAATGAGAGTTCTTGTTGCTCCATACATCCATCAGCATTTGGTATTATCAGATTTTTGGATTTTAACCATGGTAAATCATTGTGTTTTTAATTTGCAAAACCTAATTTCACATGATTTTCAGGACTCTTCATATGCTTATTTAATACTGGTATATTTTATTTGTTGAGGTGTCTGTCTAAATCTTTTGTCCACTTCAGTTGGGTTCTTTGTTATCTTATTGTTTAATTTTAAAAGTTCTTTGTATATTTTGGGTATAAATCCTTTAACAAATAAGTGTTTTGCAAATATCTTCACCCAGTTTGTGGTTTGTCTTTTCTCCTAACAGTGTCTTTCTAACAATAGACATTTTTAATTTTAATATACAACATTACTTCTTTTCTCATAAGTCATGATTTTAGTAAAATTTCATCTCCAAATCTAGAGTCTTCTACATTTTCAGCTTATGTTATCTGCTGGTTTTATAGTTTTGAATTTTACCATTAGGCCTATGATCTGTTTTGACAAAACTTTTGTGAGAGGTTTATACTCTTCACAGTCAGTGCCTGGATTCTTTTTTTTTTTTTTTTTTCTTTGCATGTCAGATTTCCAGTTGTTCCAGCATTATTTGTTGAAAAGACTACCCACTCTCCATTGAGTTGTTTCTGCTCTTCTTCAAAGATCAGTTAACTACTTTTGTGTTTGTCTATTTCTGGACTCTTTCTTGTTTTTCATTTATCTATGTGTGTATTCTTTCACCAATACCTTGCTGCTCTGATGATGTAAGTTTTATAATTAATCTTGGATTCACTAGTGGCAGTCCTTCAGCTTTGTTCTTCAGTGTCCTCTTTGTAATTCTGTGTCTTTCTCCTTTCATATAACTTTTTAAATGAGTTTGATGGCATCTACAAAATATATTGTTGAGATTTTAACTGAGATTGTGTTATGTCTCTGGATCAAACGGGAAGAACTGACATTTAACAGTACTAAGCCTTCCTGTCCATGGACATGGGAGATATTCCCCTTTATGCAGATGTTCTTTGATTTCTTTTATGAAAAATTGTAGTCATCCTCTTATACATCCCATACATACATAGTTAGTTCTATGCTTATATATTCCTTTGTTGTTGTTATTATTGGTAATATAAATGGCATTATGTTTTTAATTTAAAATTCCAATTAAATTTTTAATTTAAAATTCTAATTTCATATATAGGAAAGCAAATTACTTTTGTATATAAACTTGTATCTTATAACCTTATGATAATTGCTAATTAGTTCTAGTTTTGTTGTTGTTGTTGTTCTGTTTGGTTTGATTTGGTTTCATCAATGCCTTAGGAGTTTGTATGTATACAATCATGCCATCTGCAAATAAAGACAATTTTGCTTCTTCCCTTCTGATATTTATACATTTTACTTTTTCTCCTTGCTTTAGCTAGGCCTCCCAGCATTCATCAATTAAATAGGAGTAATGAAAGGAGATATATTTGTCTTATTCCTGAGCTTATTGGAAAAGGTCCCCATTAAGCTCACTGTCCTTTCTCACCACTAGTCTCATCTTAACTGCAAAGTTTTTGTAGATGTCCTTTATCAAGTTACAGAAGTTCCTTTCTATTTCCAATTTGCTAAGCTTTTATGAATAGGTTTTGGATTTTTTCGAATGCTTTTCAGCATCTTGATCATAGGATTATTTTTTTCTATAGCCTACTAATGCAACAGATTACATTCATTGATTTTGAATATTAAACCAGGTTTCATATCTGGAATAAATCTTGTTTGGTCATGGTGTATAATTCTTTATACATTGTTGGGTCCAATTTGCTAATATTTTAAGAAGTTTTACATCTAAGTTTATAATATAGATTAATCTGTAGTTTTTTTTTTTTTTCTTATAATGTCCTTGTCTAGTTTGGCATTAGAGTAATGCAGATCTCATAGAATAAGTTAAGCTGTGTTCCCTCTGTTTCTCTTTTCCACAAGAAATATAGAGAATTGGCACCATTTCTTCTTTAAATGTTTGGTCAATATCACCAGTGGATAAAAGGGTGGTACTTTCTTTTTTGGAAGGTTTATTATTTATTCAATTTTGTTAATTGATATAGGCCTGTGTAACTGATCTATATTTCTATGTGGGATTTTTGGTCATTTGTGTTTTTCAGTAGATTGGCCCATTTCATCTAAATTATCATATTTGTGTTCACAGAGTTTTTCATCATATTATTTTAATATCATTTTAATGTCTAGGGAATCAGTAGTTACAAAACTCTTTTATTTGATAATGATAAATTGTGTCTTCTTTCTTTTTTATTTAGTAGTCTAGCTAGAGGTTAATCAATTCTATTGATGTTTTAAAGAACCAAATTTTGGTTTTATTGATTTTCTATATTAATTTCATTTTTCAATTTCACTGGTTTCTTTTTTTCAAAGATTTTATTTATTTATTTGAGGAAGAAAGAGAGAGCATGAGCTGGAGGAAGGCAGATGGAGAGAAAGAGGCAGACTCCCCACTGAGCAGAGAGCCCAAAGTGGGGCTAGATCCCAGAACCCTGGGATCAGAATCTGAGTCAAAGGCAGCTACTTGATTGACTGAGCCCCCAGCCTTCAAATTTTATTGATTTCTAATTGTTATTATTTCTTTTTTCCTGCCTGTTTTAGGGCATTGTATTGCTCTTTCTTCCCTGTTTTTCAAGGTAGAAGCTTAGATTATTAAATTTAGGGTTTGTTTGGGTTTTTTGGTCATTTTAATATGTGCATTCAATGCTATAAATTTCCCTCAGAACATTGCTTGTGTTTCAGTTCACAAATTGCAATCACTTTATTTCTTATTTATTTTTATTTTTTCTCTTAAAATTCCTTATTCTTTGACCTATATGTTATTTAGAAGTATAAGATTTAATCTTCAAATATTTTGGTATTTGCCAGCTATCTTTCTGTTATTGATTTCTATTTTAATTGTATTGTGGCCTGAAAGCAAACACTGCATGATCTCTATTACTTTAAGTTTAGTAAGTTCTGTTTTATGGCCCAAAATATGGTCTCTCTTGGTGAATATTCCATATAAGCTTCGGAATAATGTGTATTCTGCTGCTTTAGGAAGGATTACCATCGAAATGTCAGTCAAACCCTGTTGATTGATGGTGTTGTTCTTTATGTTGACTGATTTGCACCTGTTGGATCTGTCAATTACTGATAGAGAATTGTTAAAATCTCCAACTATTATAGTGGATTTTTCTATTTCTCCTTGAAATTCTATAATTTTTTGCCTATGTATTTTGATGTTCTATTTTTAGTTACAAAAACATTAAGAATGGCTGTTTCTTCTTGAAGGATTGACCTCTTGATCATTATGTAGTGCCCTTCTTTTATCCCTGATAATTTTCCTTGTGCTATAGTCTGCTTTGTCTGAAAGCTTCTTTAGCTTTCCTTTGACTAGTGTTAGCATGATATATCTTTCTCCTTCTCTTTACTTTTAATCTATATGTTATAGTTATATGTTATACTTATAATCTATACTTTTATATTTAAAGTGCCCTCATTGTAGACTATATAGTTGGGTGTTTTGTTTTATTTTTTAATCCACTCACAGTCTTTATCTTTTATTTTGTGTACCTAGATCATTGCATTCAAAGTGACTATTGATATAATTTATTCATGTAGTTGGATTAATATCTACCATTTTGTGTTTTTTATTCATTATTCTTTTCCAATTATATGTCTCCCATCATTTTTCTGTCTTCTCCGATTTTAGCTGAATATTCAATGTTAATGGATAGAGTAATTAAGAATAAGGAGAACAATTTATTTTATTTTATTTTCTCTAAACTCTTCTTTATGCAGATAAGAGTTTCTGACCTACCATTCTCCTTCCTTCTGAAGTGGTTGTAATATTTCTTACATGGAATATCTACTGGCAAAATGTCCCTTAGTTTTTGTTTGTTTCTCTATACTTTTTGAAGGGTAATTTTCCCGTTACAGAATCCTATGTTGGTGGGTTTTTTCAACACTTAGATATTTTGTTTTACCCTCTTCTTTCTTGTGCAGGTTATGATAACAAGTCCAGTGTAATTCTTCTCTCTTCCTCCACAGACAGGGTCTTTTTATTTCAGCTGGCTTTTAAAACATCTTCTTTTTGTCTTTGGTTGTCTGCTGTTTGAATATGTTGTGCCTAGGAGTGAACATTTTCTTTTTATCTAAGTATCCTATTTACTGGTTTCTGAGCTTCCTGGATCTATATTTTGGTGTCTTTCATTAATTTGGGAAGATGCCTAGCTATTAATTTTGTTTTCTTCTTTCTATTTTTCTTCTCCTATTATTTAAATTATATAAATATGTATTTAGATATTACATATAAATATATATGTATATATAATATTACATATTTTACAATTGTTTCATAGTTCTTGGATATTCTTTTTTCATCTTTTTTCTTTTTATATTGTACCCAGGAAGTTTCTACTGAGACATCTTTAAATTCATGTACAGTCTACAATCTCCATAAAAGTGTTCTTCTTTTCTGTTATTATACTTTATAGCATATTTTTATTGTCTTAGAATTTTCACTTCTATGCTTACATTATGCCTTTGTTCTTGCATGCTCTTTACTTTTTCATTTATGCCTCTTAACATATTAGTCATAACTACTTAAATTCCCTATCTGATAATTCTGAAATATATGTCATGTATGAATCTTGTTCTGACACTTTGTCTCCTCATACTGTTTCTCTTCCTGTATTGTGATATGCTAAGTGATTTTTTTGTTGTTGAAAGCTAGACATAATGCTTCCTGTTGTAGAACTGAGGTAATTAGGCATTTAGTGTGAGGAGCTGTGCTGTGATTAATATTGATCATAGCTGTAGGCTTCAGACTTCAGTTCCTGTGGTCTCCTTTTTTCCTTCCTTGTGTGTATTTGTGCTTCCCTAAGAAGTCCTTCTTGAATAGAATGTGCATCTCTCTCAGTTATAGTCTTGCTATCCTTGAGTCCCTATTGATATAGTGTTATGATGTGGGAAAGGAGAAACATTCTTTAATCTTATGATTAAGTCTTTTCTTTTATTGGCCTGAGTTCCTGGGTTGTGACCTTCAGAAAAATTCATTAGCCTTTTTGTTTTTATTTCCATTAGCCAGAAAGCTGGAGTGGCCTGGAGTTGCTTTATGTATTTTTGTCTTTAATTAAGTTTTTTTGTATTAATTCCAGTATTGTTAACATACAGTGTTATATCAGTTTCAGGTATACAATAATTCAAATACAAGAATTCAAGAATTCTATACATTACTCATGCTCATTCTGAGCATGTGAGGTGATATCTCATTGTAGTTTTTTTGTTTGTTTTTGTTTTTTTTTAATTTATTTTTTATTTATTTTCAGCATAACAGTATTCATTATTTTTGCACCACACCCAGTGCTCCATGCAATCCGTACCCTCTATAATACCCACCACCTGGTACCCCGACCTCCCACCCCTTCAAAACCCTCAGATTGTTTTTCAGAGTCCATAGTCTCTCATGGTTTACCTCCCCTTCCAATTTCTCCCAACTCCCTTCTCCTCTCTAACTCCCCCATGTCCTCCATGCTATTTGTTATGCTCCACAAATAAGTGAAACCATATGAAAATTGACTCTCTCTGCTTGACTTATTTCACTCAGCATAATCTCTTCCAGTCCCGTCCATGTTGCTACAAAGTTGGGTATTCTTCCTTTCTGATGGAGTTTTGATTTGAATTTCCCTGATGATGAGTGATGCTGAGTATTTTTTCATGTGTCTCTTGGCCATTTGTATGTCTTCTTTGGAGAAATGTCTGTTCATGAGTTCTTTCCATTTTTTAATTGGATTATTCATTTTCTGGGTGTTGAGTTGCATATATTTTGACCTGGACTTATTTCAAGCCAGATAAGGCTCAGATATAGTAATTTGAATGACAGGACTTTCTTATGGAGAATACCTCAGGAGTAACTCAAAATTTTTACTTTCCACCTCCATCTGCCCAACACAGGTGTAGGTTTTTCTCCAATCTTCATACTTGGGAACTTGATGGGATTCTTGGAGGTAAAACCTATGAGAGTGTCGGGACTCCCTTTTAAAACTCAGCCCCTAAGATTCTAATTCTCTAACTGGTCTAACTCAACCTCCAGTAATTCATCAAATTTCCGTTTAAATGTTCCTATCAGTTACTGGCTTCAGGAGCTTCTCCTTCAGGTAAGCTGGCCTCAGGTACTCTCTGTCTCTCTAGATTTGGCAGTGGTAATTTACCCTGTAGCTTCAATTTGAAGAGGATCTAAGAAAGATCATTGAATTTCAGTTTGCTCAAGTGTTTTTCTTGTTGTGAGTTTGGGGATGATAATTTCAAAGCTTTTTAAATGTTGGAGCTGACACAAGAAGTCCATCTTTAAAATTCTATATTTCTACATAGAGCTGAATTACAATTCTTGATGTACAGTTTTTGAGTGTATTTACCCATATGACAGTAATGGTTAAGCAACCATATTTCTTTTTTTTTATTATTTAATAACTTTTTAAAGATTTTTTTAAATTTCTTTGATAAAGAGAGAGACAGCGAGAGAGGGAACACAAGCAAGGAGAGTGGGAGGAGGAGAGAAACAGGCTTCCCACTGAACAGGGAACCCAATGCAGGGCTTGATCCCAGGACACTGGGATCATGACCTGAGTTGAAGGCAGACGCTTAACCACTGAGCCACCCAGGCACCCTGCAACCATTTTTCTTTAAAAAATTTCTCACTACTGTATATTGATCAAGTAATTAAAGACATTATAGAAAAGAATTTTTAGTTTACTAATGTTGTCTATTGTTTTGTTATCACATCTTAGGACTATAGTAAGAATTTTATCAGATTGGAAAATTATTTGAAATAGCCTAAAATTAAATACAGACTCTATTACATAAATGGAATTTATTTTGGGAGCCCATGACGGTCCTTCAAGTGAATATACTCTATATCTTTAAGGAAATAGACAGTTGTCCTCCAGATAGACATCCTCTAGTTCGGTTGCTCAGAGTAGAAGAACAGAAGCAGCAGCATCTGTGAACTTGTTAGAAATGTAGACTCTGGGTTATATGTCAGATGTATTGAATCAGAGCCTCTAGGGGGATATGGTCCAGGGGTCTGTTTTTGCAGCATGTCAAGGGGTTCTGTTGTACACTGAGTTGAAGTTTGGGACCAGTAATAGTATATTTGAACAAGAGTTTCATGTGACAGATGATACCCTACAAAATAAAATATTACTAAAAAAGATATTACTGATTATAAATATGAACCCCAAACTGCAAGTTATAAAGTCAAAAATAAGATTTATAATAGTGCTACTTTTTACATGAGTCACAGACATGAACATCCCATAGGTTTATTTAGTCATGCTAGCAGTAGGATTCATTTATTTATTTAATGGCAAATTTATTTGTGTACTAGATATAGGCATCCATATCTTGAATCCAGTCTTACTGTTACCATGATGAAACCAGAGCTAGGGCTTACCTTTTGCTTCAAGCTAACATCTAAATAAAAAGACATATCAGGGAGGAATTTCTCAATCTCTGTATATCATCTGTAGATCTGTTGATCATGCACGGACATTTTAATTTATAACTGATAGAAAGGGGTCAAAATGTCCAGCCATGTTTGTTGAAAACTGTGATTTGAGTCAGAAAGAATGTTTTCTTCCTGGGAAGATAATTTCCGAAATATTTAGCTATCTATACCACTGAAACGTTCTTTTAGTTTGCAGCTGTAACTTATTTAATGAATATTTTTGGATTGACTTCCAATTTAAAACTAGGTATATATATTCTATATATTGAGATTTTTAAAAAAATTCCACAATAGCATATAAAACACATCTCTTTTGTTTTATCATCTTTAGTAAGCTTCTCTTACCAATTTTGAGCTTATCAGAAATATTTGCCCTAAAGCTGAGTTGCAACTTTCCTTTTAAGAGATTCACAACTACTTTATTGAACTAGTTTTAATACTGCTCTAGCAAGATTTCTTAAATTTATTTATTTTTTTTAAAGATCTCATTTATTTATTTGAGTTGGAGCAAGACCAAGGGAGCTAGAGAACAAAAGCAGAGGGGGAGGGCAGAAAGAGAGGAAGAAGCAGACTCCCTGCTGAGCAGGAAGCCCTCTGCTAGCTCCATCCCTGGACCCTGAGGTCATGACCTGAGCAGAAGGCAGAGGCTTAATGGACTCACCCACCCAGGTCCCCAAGAAATTTATTTAAATAATATCTTTGATTGACTCCAGGCTTAATTTTCTGTTTTATGGTAGAAGAATGTAATCTGTGTTCAAAATGGGTGGCATTAACAAATTAGTATACTGCATAACATGTTTATTTTTCTTCTTATATAGCATTAAAAGCTAAGAATAATATAAAATTTTTTCACTGAGTACATCTAAACTGCATCATTTAAAACATTTACTATTTTGTAAGCCTGTATTTAGCTTGTCAATTATTCATTACTGATCCCTCACAATATAGATTAATGTTGCTTATTCAATGTATTTAATTCACTTGGTGGATTTTGCCAACCTTCAAACCTGTCAGTATTAGGGTTGCTCTCTGAATAGAATACATATCCCTTCCTTAGAAAAGATGCCTTTATGGGAAGTGAGGGTGTCACATGTTGAAGAAATTTTTTATTGCAATGTTTGTGATAGTTTCTATGGGCATTATAGTTAGTAACCATAACTATAATAATAATAATAGAAGCATGTCTTAATGAGTGTGTGTTAGGGAAGCTAGTTATAGAATGTGTACATTCTCCCTCTGAAAAGGGTCTTATTTGAATATCATACTATTTGACATTGCACCTCTGCCCTGTGAAAATATACCGATCCATTAGCACTAGAATGATAGTCTTTAAATGAAACGATAAAGTAATTTCTTTCTGTTGGCTTAATCTGTGTGCTAATGAGTTTGTATAATGTTTTTTTCTGGGTCCCTCAAAGCATTATTATGCACTGTGCAACTTTGACAGGAGGGAAAACAGGCACTTTAAATTAAAAAAAAATAAATAAACTCCAACTGAAATAGAGACAAAATGAATCTTTTCCCCCATAATTCTTGCCACCTGATGTTGTGGCATTTTAATGTTTCGAGTTTTAGGCAATCTATAGAATATGAGAGAGCCTAAAATTTCACCTCTGAAAATAGGGTCTTATTCAGGAAGGCACAATTTGCCTCAGGCATCCATGTAACAGATGGATAACATGTTTACAATGAAAAAAGAATGCAGTTAAAGAAAGTATTACTATAATTGAGAATACTATATTCAGGTAAAAACACACTACCTTTTACTGACCTATTTAGATGCTAGGAAAATGGTTCTTACTTTCCATTTGATTTACATGTGTGAAATATTGTGCTTTTTCTCACCATGATACTTTAAATATGCGTTTTGGATTAATGGTAGTATATTTAGAATTAACTTAAATGACAAAAAATGTCTAATATAGTAGTGAACCATTCTCTCAAAATGGCAACATGGTGCATTTAAAAAGAATGTTATGAAGGAGAAAAATAAAGGAAGGAGGAGAAGCAAGGAGTACATACATTGTTAATATACTGAAATAGTAAAAATATACTGAAGACCTTTTTTTTAAATGCAAATGAAAAATTATTGTTTGTATCAAGGGATTCTAATTTTTGTTACTATTCCATTCCCATTAAAGGTTTGTTTCTGCTGTATTGGAGACTATGAACTTTAGAGCATATATATACCAAACTGGCTTTTGTCCCAGTGCCAGTTACTTTCTGAAGATTTAATCATCCCTCATCTCTTCACAGTTACCGCAGATGTCTTCACCCTATACATCAAACACTTTTATCATAAGAGTTCTAGATCTGTATGTTGACTGTACACATTATGGCAGCAGTTTTGTTTTAGATCATAAAATGTTAAAACTTGAAGGTCTTTGACCCTATTGATAGCTGGGTAATAGTTATGCCACGTTATTCTAAAATTGTGTTGGTTTTTTGGTCAAGTAGAATACTACATGGTAATACACTTTTGCAATGTTTCTTATGTAAACACAAACTTCAGCCCTATGCTTTGGTCCTTCCATATGTTGTAAGTCTTCAGAGCCTAATTAGATTTTATAGTGGTCTTCTTTACTCTTGATTTTCATGACTAGTTATGTTACATGGCTTATAGAATACTTTTGAGATTAGCCACTTGGAATTTCTTTTAGTTTGAAGAAAGTATTCATGCTTTTCTAATAATACCTTAAACTCATGAAATGGGAAACCTAACATGTTTCTTTGTATTCTAAGCAAAATTTTAGGCAAAATAGACATTTAATAGATGAATGTTAATTGAATTGATTTGAATTCCAGTGAAAAGTGATCTCTAACTTCTCTAAATTGCTAAATATTTAGCCTCTACCTCTCTTAAGTCAATATGTATTACAGTGATTTATATTCATTGCATTTCCTTACTTGGACTCTAAGTTCCCTGGAAAGAATCATGCTGTATTTTCTTGTCTTCCACAATAGGACCCAGCATTGTTCCTTGAAGATAATAGTCATTTAATTACTTTTGGGCAAAATAATAAACATATATAACAGATCAGCTTCTTATAGCTTTATTTAATAATATACATAAAGTCATTAAAGTGTTCAATTGCTGTGTAATAGCTCTGCTTTCTGTCCAATAGTTGGAACCAAGACTTGCACCATGAAGTCTCAGCTTACAAGCCCGTTATAATAGTGATCCTAATAAGAGTAAAAAGACATTTGTCTTTGAAGAGATGACCCAGAAAAAAAAAAGCAGAGGAAGGAGTTCCTTATTATGGATAACTCGTGTCAAGAAGTGATCTCCTCTGGCTGCAATGCAATAACACTCAGAAGTAGGGAGATGCATGTTGAGACATTTGTTCATAGTGAAAACGAGGCACTTGCTCTGCATTCACTTTCTGCTATGCTTTCCTCCTCTATAAATGTATAGGGCTATCCTGAACAGGGTCTACAAATTATGTTCCATAGGACAAATCGTTCCTGCTACCCATTTGATAAATAAAGTTGGTTCACAGCCATCCCCATTTATATATGCATTGTCCATGTGTGCTTTCACTGCAGCAGCAGAGTCGAGAATGTGGGTTAGAGATCAGATGGCCTAAAACCTTACAATACTTACGCTCTGGTTCTACAGAAAACTTTAAACAGCTACCTGTCAAAAGAATCAAAGGTAATAATGTATGTTATTCTTTAGCACAGAGTCTACAACTTAGTAAATCTTTAAAAATCCAACATACATAATATGTATATATGAGTATTATTAGAAATTTAAAAAATAATTACAACTACTTGTTAACATATTCTAGAACAGTGACTACAGTATAGTTGCCAGGACTAGCATCAGCATCTGCTGTGGTACTTACTGGAAATGCAAAGCTCTTAGTTTCTACTCAGACTTACTGAATCAGAGACTGTTAACAAGGTCTCCCTCCATTTGAGTCTGAGGCAAACCCAAGTTTGAGAACAGCTGCCTTGGGTGCATAGCCGTGCACTCATGAAACCCGGGCAGAGGTGGTTTTTTGTTGTTGTTTTTTTTAAATATTAGATTTATAAAATCAAGATAAAACCATTTTTAATATTTTGCTACTATTTTTAAATTATCATTGTGGGGGGCGCTTGGGTGCTTCAGTCAGTTAAGCATCTGCCCTCTGCTCAAGTTGTACTCCAGGAGTCCTGGGATCAAGCCTGCCCAGCGGGGAGCCTGTTTCTCCTTCTCCTCCTCCCCTCTTCTTGTGCACTCTCTCTCAAAAAAAAAAAAAAATCTTTAAAAAATTATCATTGTGTATAAAAATGTATATATGTATACAAATGCTATAAACAGATCCAGATTGAAGTATAACAGTATATTATATTTACAATTCTAAAGATTTTTTTTTTTTTTTTTGACAGAGAGAGAGAGAGAGACAGGGAGAGAGGGAACACAAACTGGGGGAATGGGAGAAGGAGAAGCAGGCTTCCCGCCAAGCAGGGAGTCTGATGCGGGGCTCCATCCCTGGACCCTGAGACCATGACCTGAGCTGAAGGCAGACACTTAACAACTGAGCCACCCAGGCACCCCTACTTATAATTCTAAATGGTGATATAATCTAAATCTAGCATTATTTTCTAATCTAGTGTTTAGTCACTTGAAATCTAGATGTAGTTCTTGTGAGTGTCCTTTGCACTGTTACAGCAACTGGTTACCCAGATTGCATAAATTATAGCTCTAAGCTGCAAATGAAATATTTGTATTTGCACTTAAAAATCTCTCAGTTGCATTGAAGTAGTAATGTGCACACATTTGAAAAAAGTGACTAGTTCAATAATGCAGTACTCGAATTTCAGAGACCTTGGTATTAAGCAAGGCAATTTTTTTTTAAAGATCTTTTTATTTTATTTATTGGACAGAGAGAGAGAGAGAGATCACAAGTCGGCAGAGAGGCAGGCAGAGAGAGGGGGTGAAGCAGGCTCCCTGCTGAGCAGACAGCCCAATGAGGGGCTCTATCCAAGGACCCTGATATCATGACCTGAGCCGAAGGCAGAGGCTTAGGCCACTGAGCCACCCAGGCACCCCTAAGCAAGGCAATTTTAATGGGAAGGTAATTCAGTCTATGTCAGTGAAAGCTTTTTCCACAAAGTAAGTTACTCAAGTTATACAACCTAATTTAATAGTTTACCCAGCAATGTTCAGTTACCCATCCTACCTTAGCAACTTCTCAATGAAGACCTTCTGTGTGGTTTCTGTACAATTTATTTCATAATGTTCACGAACATACATTAAAAATATTGTCAAAAAAGATCTGAGAAGTCTGCTTTCATGAACTGAAAGCAATGTTGGTGTGTAAAGCACTGTATCCCCTTAGACCCACTTAAAATACCTTAATGATAGGTTATCTGGGTTGCTCTCTCCATTAAACATCTGTCTTTGGCTCAGGTCATGATCTCAGGGTCCTGGGATTGAGTCCCACATTGGGGCTCTCTGCTCAACGGGGAGTCTGCTTCTCTCTCTCACTCTCCCTTTGTGCTCTCTCTGTCTCAAATAAATAAATAAAATCTTTAAAAAAAGAAAATACCTTAATGATAATACATTCCTTTAAAAAGGTAAATGACCTTGCTATACTGCTAAACATTTTTCCTTCCATAAATAACAACAAAAAATTCAGTCAGACCTATGTCCGATAAATCACAAATTCTAAACTTGTATGGAATAACTTTTTGAGGTTTCACTGTGTATTGATTCCATCTATTTATAAGTTTGTAAAGAAGATTCATGATGTTTCTTGCAGGGTCTGGAAGCCCACAATGTGCAGCCAACACTCTAATTACTTGTAGTGTTCTATAACAGGCTAATCTTCGAAACAATAACTGGAAGAAACACAACTGTATTACCCCAAATGAAAGTAAATATGGCAAGAGGTGGCTTTTCTGAAAGTAAAAATTCCTGTCCCCTAACTCCCAGAGTATTTGTTGCAAAAGAGAAGAAAGCATTGTTCTGAAGGTAGGCTGGTCTTCCAGACTGTTATAATCACACTAACAATGTTTGACTATTTGGTCAGTAGCACTATTAACTCTGAAGGCTTCATTTCACACACCACTTGTATTTACTTGACCTACATTTCTGAGTTATTGGCATAATAAAGAATGATATTTTACAAGGACATTTTTAGGCTTGAATACTAAGCTTCTTAGTAAGAAGATACAATGAATAGAATTAAACAAGGTGACAGAAGGGAATACATAATGGAATGGGAAGCTTTATAGTTATCCGCAGACACACCCACAGCCAAAAGGCTAATTTTAGAGCCATAGCAGTAACAGTAAACTTTAAAATTCCTTTAGAAAATGGATAATATATTGGATTATTTTATGAGTTTTTATAACACTGTCATTTAATGAGCATTCATGATGTACCAAAGACTGTACCAAGAACTTTAAATATAGTCACCTTTTTGATCTTTACAGGTCATATTTTATCCATAATTTAAAAATAGTGAAACCGAGGTTCATAAGGGTTAATCAACTCTTCCAGTGGTGAATTAGAGGAGCAAGCAGTGAGAAAAATAAGGTAAATGGCTCAAATTATACATGATGCAACTGATGCTTGGAGAATTTGTAGCTTTCCTAAGACTGTCTATCCAATACATTTCCTTTTCATTGTAAATAGAGTTGGCATAAAAAGGATGCTTAGCTGACCAACCTATCAGACCTCATGATAAGGATCAAATATCACTTATATATTTTTTTAAACTATCTTGGTTGTTGAGCTCAGGGTTTCAAAATAGCAACAAAAGGACTAGCTGAGACTAAACAATGGAATTAATGTTGTGTGTACGCACACATAAGCAAGTTATAGACACAGCATATACATTGGTGAGGCATAGTCATTATCTCGATCTTCTTTATTCTTTGTGAGGATCCTGAGGGGTTTTTTGCTAAGAAATGTACATCCACGAACCAGGTGTATGGGCGTCATCTGAAAGCCAGCTGGAGATGTAGAATCACTCCCAGATGTAGTGAATCAGAATTACCATTTTGAACAAGATCCCCAGGTTATTCCTATGGACATCAACATTTGAGAAACACCGAACATACTGTGTTCATGTTCTATAGATGTCTGGATCTGACTGGCACTTTCTTATGTCTGCCCAGGCACACTAATAGCTCCTAATTTCTTTCTCTGTTGGCAACATGTGTCCAGTCTTTGAAATTCTGACCTTTCTGCATCAATCATCCTGACATATATTGACCATTTGTCTTTGCAAGTCCTTGTCCTTTTCTGAGTTAAACCGTTGGCGAATAACTCTTCCAGTATTCAATAGACCCTCCATAGTTTCTTATTTTGTCTCCACTATTGAATTTGCCCAACTCTTGAGTTAAATACCATTTAGTTAAATACTGGTTTACCCTAAGGAACATAGATTTAAAAAACCTATGATTTGATGACCATTTTATGTGTGTTAAATGTGCGTACTATTTTTATTTCTCATAGCCAAGAAGGTTGCTAAAAGAGTGAAGACCAGTGTTTAATATGAGCATTTGACATTTATTAATTTATTCATCCATCTGTGCATTCAACAAGTAATCAGTACCTCCAAAGGCCTAGAGAAGAGAAGATAGAGACTACCGAGTGGCTCAGTTGGTTAAGTGTCTGCCTTCAGTGCAGGTCATGATCCCAGGGTCTGGGATCCAGCCCCATACTGGGCTCCCTGCTCAGTGGGGAGCCTGCTTCTCCCTCTCCGTCTCTCCCCTGGTTGTTCCTCTTGCATGCACTCTCTCTCTCTCAAATAAATAATTTTTAAAAAAGGAAATGGGGAGATTCAAATTAAAACTACATTGAGATATCACCTTACAACAGTTAGAATGGCCAAAATTAGCAAGACAGGAAACAACATGTGTTGGAGAGGATGTGGAGAAAGGGGATCCCTCTTACACTGTTGGTGGGAATGCAAGTTGGTGCAGCCTCCTTGGAGAACAGTATGGAGATTCCTCAAGAAATTAAAAATAGAACTTCCCTATGACCCTGCCATTGCACTCCCGGGTATTTATCCCAAAGATACAGATGTAGTTGAAAGAAGGGCCATCTGTACCCCAATGTTTATAGCAGCAATGACCACGATCGCCAAACTGTGGAAAGAACCAAGATGCCCTTCAACGGACAAATGGATAAGGAAGATGATGCCTCCATCAGAAAGGACGAATACCCAACTTTTGTAGCAACATGGACGGGACTGGAAGAGATTATGCTGAGTGAAATAAGTCAAGCAGAGAGAGTCAATTATCATATGGTTTCACTTATTTGTGGAGCATAACAAATAGCATGGAGGACATGGGAAATTAGAGAGGAGAAGGGAGTTGGGGTAAATTGGAAGAGGAGGTGAATCATGAGAGACTATGGACTCTGAAAAACAATCTGAGGGTTTTGAAGGGTCGGGGGGTGGGAGGTTGGGGTACCAGGTGGTGGGTATTAAGGAGGGCACGGATTGCATGGAGCACTGGGTGGCGCAAAAATAATGAATACTGTTATGCTGAAAATAAAAAATAAATTTTAAAAAAAGGAAATGAAAATATATATTACAAAATATAATCAAACACTGGCATTTATTTTAAAAAGAATGTCAACACTTGAACATTTAGTTTGACAACATTGAAGTAAATGGGGCAAATGACGAAACAGAGAATGAAATAATTCTACCGGCATATAATTTTACATTCTAAATGGTACTTTGAATTCAATACCAATAAGTTATTTTGCTTAGAGATGAGCTCTAATATGGTTTCCCTACATGATTTTTTTGCTACTGGCCTCTGGGATTTTGAGGACAGTAGACATGAATATTTACATGTGTATTTTCAAATATGTATACACTTTTGCAAGAAGATTATTTGCATATATTTCCACATATTTGTACACAAATTGAGGGAAAGTGGATTTTTCAAATGAAACTAAGTGAGGTGGAATGTAGGACAGCATTAGTCGACCTTCATTAGGGCTCCAGAAATCCTGGAAACAATGGAAATCAGATATAATTGAGCTAATAGTCCAGTTTGACTTGAAGTTAGGTGTGTCTTAGGTCATTAGAGCTGTTGGCACAGCACTTGCAGGTCTGTAGTGGCAGATGTAATGGGATCATGCAAAGAGAAAATGGACCATTATAAGAAGGCCCAGCTGCCTGCCTGGACAGCTTCATCTGGGCTGCCGGATGATGGCTTCCAAGGTCTTTTGGTGTCTTCCAATTTAATTACCTCTCTTTAGTATAAGCCTTCATGCTGGAATCCCATATACACAGTACAATGAGGACATGAAGAGAACTCATTCAAATGTGCCACATGATGTGGTGATGCAGGCCACCTGGGACATTTTTATCAAAGTATTGGCATATCTTTAGTCAGGAATGATAAAGGGAAATATTTTGTTCTGTTTCTGTTGTACATTTTTTATTCCTGTGATCCTAGTATGATATAAGACTCTCAAATTGGTTCACATTCCATGCTGATTCATATCACTTTGATCATGTTCCATAGCAAACCTGTTGTACTTACCACATTTGTCTTAGGCTTTTAACCTGAACTTGCTAGAAAGACATATCTTGCCTTTTGCATACAGAATTGATTTATCAATAATGTTTCCATGGTAGTGCTATTTCTAAGCACTTAAATACAGAAATGTGGAAGACATTTTACAACATTTTAAACAGTTTAAAAAAAAGATTTGGTATAAATATAGAAAAGTGTTGATATTTTTAATATAAATGAGATACTGGGGTATATCCATCTCAGTATTTAATTTCCTATACATTTAAAGTACTTTATAATTTACAAGCATACATTATACTTATTAAGGGTTTATTTAGATCATATAACCAGATGGTCTAGCTTTATGATTGATTTAACTGTTTAATGATGTCTTCAAGGCATGGCATGGCTTTCTTGACGTGTGAGTAACCTTTTTCATATAGCTGCTAGAACTTTTCTTCCTGTCTCACTGGCCAAGATAATGCGTGCAAAGTATCTGGGGACCACTGTGTGCTGATTGGCATAGAATGGATTATCTCAACCAGCTGTCTAGCAAAGAGATGGAATTACCTTGATTTAGTGATACAGAACAGAAATTATCCAAAAATTTACACATTTCATTAAATAAGAGAAGGAAAGTCTCTTGGGGAGACAACCACAGCATTCACCACATTCTCCTATTCTGCAGAAACCTATCCATGTATGGCTAGTGGAAGAATTCTTTCACCATATGCCATTTGGCTTTTCCAGCTACGGTTTGCAAAATAATGCCGGCTGATCAGTGATTTTAGTGTTAATCTGTTTCAAATCAAGTATATATAATGGTCAAATTCTCCCCATACTCATTTTAAATAATTGCATTTATTTAAATTTCCATGTGGCACACGAGAATTGTCCTGTTTTCAAGATCGTATTAGAGATGTCATCAAAGTACAGCACATTAAGTGATATGAGTGAAGGCAATTAGATAAATGCATTTTCATGAGCATCAACTGATGCTCCTAAATGAAAATTCCCCTTACTTCTGAACATAGAAAAATTGTAGTTATTCAGAATTTTTAGTTTATGATGACAGACTATATTGATATCGTTGAAACACCTGTACTGTGGCATGACAAAAAAATAGAGCTTGTTTTGAAAGCAGTCTATTTCCCTTGGATTTCTTAGATGCACTGAAGCTGAAGCAGGAGGCTGGCTGTGAGTTGAGCAACCTCACTGGCTTGGCTGGGTGGACCGAGATATCCTACTTTGACCTTGAACTGGCAGAGTTTAAACTCTGCCCTCTGCCCCGGGCTCTATATTGTAAGCATTGCAAAATACGGAAGTATCTTAATCAAACCTTTACCATAGATCAGCCATAAAAATAAGCCCTGGCAGATGTGCCCAGAGACTGAAAGAAATCAGAACAACTAAATGAGAATTAGGCAGTGAATCTAAATGGATGTTGTTACATTCTGCCCCTATTCATTTGATTTAACGGAGATCTCCAAATGGAACTCCGTGTGAAGTTGCTACAGACAGATGTTCAAATTCCCTTCGCCTGGCCTTCCCTGGAGCAGCAGAAAGCCACTGCAGTGGAGACGCCTTGGGTATCAATGGCTGAAATTAATATATGATTTTGAGGCAGAAGTTAGAGAATATGTATGTAAGCCCGGTTTTGGAAACTGTTTAGATTTTATGAAACCTGATGATGGAAATGTTAAACGTAATACATACAGGACGCTTGATCTGTTCCCAGGAGCACTTTGATATTGGCAATGTAAGTCTCTCCCTCCTTACTTGATTCTGAGGTGGGGAAATCTGTACTTGCCCAGCTGACAGAAGCAGCCCAGGAATGTATAAGGGGAGTAATCAACTTACCAAAGGAAGCAGTAGTGCTTTCAAACATTTAACTTACCTCATAAAAATATTAATCTGTAAAAGTATATTCAACATCAGGAGTTGTCGAAGTGCAGCCAGCTGGTGAAATCCTTTTGACCTCCCGCGCTTGTAAATACAGGTTAATTGGAACACAGTTCCGCCCATTTATTTACATACCGCTGTTTGTGCACTGCAAGGACCAAATTGGGTTTTAAAATAGGGATCATGTCACCACACAGCCTTACATATTTATATCTAGCCCTTTACAGAAGAAGTGTGCTGAAAATTGGTCAATAATAATCTCTTTCAGAAATACTTCTTTTTTTTTTTTTTTAACACAGAAGAGTGTACTTCTGTGGTCGTTAATGTGCTATTTCAACATCATCTTAATTTCATATATTTTTTTACCCCCAAAACCCCCTCTGTATTAGTAAAGTTCCTGAATCTGAAAAAAGTGAGTTCCAAGGGTTTTTTTCTTTTCTTTTCTTTTTTAAGTTTTGATACTTTTTCAAGTCAAACTCTGTCTGAAATTATTTCCCCATTTCAGCGGGATGCGGAGCGTGACATCCTCCGTGTCCCAGGGAAGTACGGCATACATAATGCATGAATCTTAGGAAGATCTGAGCCTTTGAATACACAATTACACTTTGGGCTTAAAATGGAAAGTGCCACGTTTGGAAGCAACTTGAAGTTTCCCAAAATATTTGTTTGCCGTTCTAATTTCAATAATTAACATATGGATTAAAACATTTTTCTTATCTTCCAATTCCAGCAGTGAGGTCAGCACCTCATAGCTGCAGGGGAAAAACGCCTTTAGAGTTTCCTGAGTCAAAGCCAGCAATAATGTTGTTTCAGTGGCAGGCTCTTTGCAGGAATGAGAGTTCTGTGGGCTGCTGAGTTGATGGGCCTCCACCTTGACATGGCATGAAACATGCTGTTTTGTCTCTCTGTCTCTTCTTTTTTTTTTTTTTTCCTGAATGCCCTATTTCATGGGCATTTCATGAGAGCAAAGGGAGGAACAGTAGAATGTTCTTTTCATCTGCATGACCATAAAAATGGGTAACTATATTTCTCCCTTTATTGTTTTCCAACTTTTTCTATCTCTTTCTTTCCAAACCCATCTACTTAAGAGGTAAGATAGCCACACATGCATAACCCTGACTCTCCAACTCCTGGGCTCTCCACATGCTGGTTTTGCTCCTGGCTTTCTTCCCAATGCAGAAGTAAATCTGCAGACAGAGTATAAAGTATAGCTCTGCCAAGGGAAGTTCTTTGAGCTTCTGGGATTTCAGAGCAGAAAAGCTCAGTAGCTGCTTTGAGGTTTTCATCTCTTACCTGTGTTTCCTTACTATTTACAGAAATAATAAATTCTAGTTCCAGGTGATTTTGCTACTTAAAAGAATCCCTTCCCCGAATCTCAGATACGAAAGTTGAGTTTTACCTTTTCTCCTCGTATGCAGGGGGTGATGGCTGTGGTGTCTACTATTCTGGCTTCCTGGTATCAACTACATTCCTAGATCTCTTGACATAAAGCAGAGCTCACAAAAAATGGAGTATACAACCAGGAAAAACAGAACTGCATGGCATTTACAGATTGGCCCTGTTATCTAATGGGTAAGCCCTTATGTCTTACCTGCATGCTAGGTGAGCAATTTAGAACTGCACAATGGCAGGAAGTTGAATTAATGATGTGATCATTGAAAACCACCTAGTTAAATGGAGGAGTAACAGTCAGTTACAGAATTTACACAGAACTATGAAATTCTGGGCATGTATAAATACCCATCTGTGTGAACATTTAATTTAACCAAAGGGTCTATTGTGTAAATAACCTCCTTACCTTACCTTCTCAGAATTACCTTTTGAGTTTTATTGTGTTTTTATACTCTTAGCATTCTTAAAAGTTTCTGAGATAAACAGTCATTTGGATTCAATTTCCTTTGAAACCATACCTTAAGCCTTCCATTTTTTCATGACTATTAAATGCATATTGGTTGTTCTCTGATTGTCCCTCAGATCCTTCTCCATCCTTCTCTGCTTGGCTCTTTGCCTTGAAAGGCTGGGCCCCTGGCCTGAATTCCTGGGTTCCTTTGATCTCAAACTTTCGTTGGGCTTGGCCAATGGACAGCGTCAGCAGGAGATTCAAAGGCAAGAGACCACGGAGTTCAGGGCATTTATCCTCTTCTCCCTTGATGCTTCCAGCTGTGGAACTGAAACCATTCCCTTTCCATACAGGCATACCACTTCTGGCAGGCAACTCCCACCATGGCCTTAGCTTTTACTGAGCTCTAGTACCTCTTTAGCCTCCCTACTTCTTAGTCCTTATAAGGACTTTCTATGGTTGCCCCATAGAAATTTGTGCCCTAAATCCCTTATTGATTGTTTTTACACGTTTCCCTATGTAATTTCTACCTTAAAAATATATATATATATCCTATTTAAGTAGATTTCTGTTTTCTTCTGGGACCTGAACAATACAAGTTCTAAATGTGAGACACTATTCTAGACCTAGGGATGCAATGTGAACAAAATGTTAAAACAAAACAAAAACCAAAACCCTACCATCATGTCATTATAGTCTAATAGGGGAAAACCACAGTACAAAATATAAAATGTAAACACTAAATGTATGTTGATGGTACTATGAAGTGACATAAAAGAAGATCAAGGCAATAAGGAAAGCTAGTGAGGGCTTAGATCAAGTTAATAGAGTTTTAAATGCAGTGGTTAGAGAAGGTCCCAATGAACAGAGTCAAGAAAATTGCTTTTTTGCTATCAATATAATACACGTCTTGGGTGGAATCATAGTAGAACCTGTGAAGGCTATTTACCTTAGCTCCACTTAGAATGGTTCCCTTGAGTTTTATTTTTTATCTTATGTCTATATATTCTTTTTTTTTTTCAGATTTCTGAAATAGTTACTTGGAATCAAGTCTAAGTTTCCTTTGAAATCATATTTTACTTGGTATATAATAAATTCTTTATAAGTGATAAAAAAAAGGAACCATATTTTAAGGACGTTGCATTGTATTTGTTCAAAAGAGCTCTTTACAGAACCTATGAGCTGGTTGTTCCTTGTGTGCTTTCTTAGAAGTATGGGAGCAAGAATAGAAATGGGCTACCTAGTCAGGAAAACCCAGCTAATCCGGGCAAAACGTTATGGTGGCTTGGACTGGGTGGCAAGGAAGGAAGGGATGAGTAGTGTTTAGAGTCTCAATTTATTTAAAGTGAAGAGCCAACAGATTAACTGGTAGATTCTATGTGGTTTATGAGAAAGGGAAATTAGAAAAACAAAACAGAACTCCAAGATTCCTGGCCCGAGCAACTGAAAGGATGAGATCGACGACAATTAGAGCAGACTTTGAAGGGAAGCTCAGGAGTTTCACGTTGTACGTGTTATTTCTGAAGTGTTCGTTGATATCCAGATGAAGATGCCCCAATGGTAATTAAGTTTGGAGTTCACAGAAGGGGTTCAGGAAGAAGAGAGAAATGGGAAATTTTACTTAAACCCAAGGAACTAGAAGAGAGTACAGGGTGAGTGAATGTGTGTAGGGAAGTAGGCGGGTGGGTCTATGGAAATAATCCTGGAGAGTCCAATGTCTGAACTTCAGTCATTGAAACACATTCACATAAGGGCTATGAAGAAATGATCAGTGAATGCAGATGAAAGTTTGATGTCAACCAGAGCTATAAAATACACCATGTGAATAATTTTTCTTGGAAATTATAGCAAGAAAAAAGTATACACACACACACACACACACACTGTTCTCTCATAATGTATTCTATGTATATGTGTGTGAATATAAGTAGATGTTAGATAAATTTTATCCAGTCTTGTGTTTGGTGGGTATAGTGTAACTAGTTACCTCCTCTCAACACCTTCAGCAGGATGTAAATAAACTGAATTAACATCACAATATACTAGAATTATTGGCACAAATCATTGTTATAAAACTTTAAATGTGATTTCAATGTGCTCATAACCCTTACAGCAACATTTACATTCAATAGAAATTTCTTAAGTATTACTTTAAATTCACTTCAAAAAAAAGCTTTCCTTCTGTATCTTTCAGTACAAACGTTTAAGAAAGAGTCTTTGGGACAAACTAAGTAAAAACTCTGCAAGCAGAAGGGCTCGAGGTCTATATTAGCTTACATCTCATTTGGACAACTTTTTCTGATATATATGAGAAGGAAGACTAAAAACTGTGCTTTCAAAGGTCTGTGATTAATGCAGTGATTCTAATTTCCTGTGAATATAGGAAAGAAATGAAATTCAGGCTCACAGGATTAAAACACTAGAAATGACAGGGAAAGCCTTAGCTCCACAGAGGGCAAATGATATGGAGCTTATAGTACCTTATCTTCATAAGGAAATGCAACTCCTCTGCAATCTGTGGAGAGTGTGCATCTTGTCACACACTGCACTGTGATGAATTCCCTAGGTGGTGCAGACACAGTCTTTGCTTGAACAGGGCAGTTTGGGATGCCAAAAAGTACAATTTTTCATCAGCTAAAAAAAAATTCTTAAGGGAAGGGAAACAAATTGTTTTGAGACAATATGTTAGGACTAGCTTGCAAGCAAATTCTTAGAGAAAATAACAATATGCTAAGTTACTTTCTGGGTTGGGTATGGGAATGGGTTTGGGAAGTGGTGATATAGCTATTGATAACAACATGGCCCATTTATTAAGAGACCTTGAAGCCACTGAGAAAAACTCAGTGAGAGCTGAGCTTTGAACATAGTGGTCTTTGCGGGCTTTGAACATAGTAAAAATCATGGTGTCCCCAACAGTTGCCTTTTAGAGGGTGTGCTTCCAAAACAAAATGGATATTGCAATGTATCCAATATGACTTCCCTAGTCATTTCCTCTTGTCCTCCATTTCTCACTTCATTGACAAGGAACAAATTGCCAAGTGAGTTGCCAAGGAATGATTTTATAAGGATATAAAATGAGTTAAAGTTTAAAAGAAAATTAGAAAGTAGGCTGGAAAACAATATGGCAGCATGCCTAAAACTCACTTATTCTGCCCAGCTTTACTTTCAGTTCCTACCATGGTCTTTAGAGACCAGTGTACTGCAAAGAGGTAGTGGTTTTTGTTTCTTTGCCCCAGGCATAGGGTAAGGAGGACAGTCAAATCAGTCCATCAAGGATAGGAAATGATGGATGTGATTGCCAGCCAATCAAATCTTCTGGCACACTATAGGTACTTAATTAAATATTTGTTGAATGAATTTGCATATCTGATTAATGAGTAAATACAGTTTTCAGTTTACTACTCAACTCCTTTATCATTTCTTAACTTGCCATATCAATCTCTTACTCAATAACATTGATTAATTCACTCTGTTATTAATTAATTCACCCAGTTAATGGGTCAATTAGTTATTCTCTCAATCAATAAATATTCATGCACTGCCTATTAAATGCTAAGAGTTGTTTTGGATTTTTTTAAAGATTTTATTTATTTATTTGACAGATCACGAGTAGGCAGAGAGGCAGGCAGAGAGGCAGGCAGAGAGAGAGGGGAGGAAGCAGGCTCCCTGCTGAGCAGAGAGCCCAATGAGGGGCTCAGTCCCAGGACCCTGGGATCATGACCTGAGCTGAAGGCAGAGGCTTTAACCCACTGAGCCATCTAGGTGCCCCTGGATTCTTAAAATAGAAATGGAAAGCCATAGTCATGATTAAAGGGATTCTTGGTAAGTTAAAGAGTCAGGGAAGTAAATAATAAATCCCAATGAAAAGATACTGGTCAGAAAAAGGTCAGAAGGTCGGAACCTAGTTCATAATTTCAGTACCTAAAGCAACATGAAAATACACACTCCCTTGTTGAAAAATTAAGAATTTCAAGATGGCTATAGCATAACATTAGCCAAGTGTAAAGCCTTTCTAATCACAGGGCCCTGTACTGTCTCTATGGTTGTATGCCCATGAAGCTAGCCCTGCAATGGGCAATTATCTGATTATCTGTGTAGAATACTTCTTTTTGGAAAGAGTGACGTATAGGATCTGTTATGAGGGAGGACTTGGAGTTGGTTCAGTAAGGTTGGAATGGAGTGTAAATAAGCAAAGAGGTGGGCCTTTTACAATTTCTTTTTAACTGTTAAAGGCAAACATTGTGGCCAGGAAATAATGATTGGTTCAAAACAATTTTTGAAGAAGGAGAATGGAATGGTCAGACTTGAGTATAAAACAGAAAAGTAGATAAGGAACCAGTCATAACTGTCCTCATGGCAATGCTAAGAAGCATGGATAATAATTACAGTAATACCTTCCTTTTGTTTATTTTATTGAGATTCAATTTACAACAAAATACATGAATCTTAAGTACACATCTTTATGACTTTTTATATTGTATATAAACTTTAAACCACCTAGATAAAAGTATAGCACATTTCATCATCCTTGAATACTCCCTTGGGTTACTTTCCATTCAATAACCCAATCCCCCATAATCATTTTCTGATTTCTATCACTGTACATTTGTTTTGCTTTTCTTGAACTTCATATAAATGGAACCCTACAGTATATATGCTACCTTTTGACATGTACAGGATATTTTAATGAATGACTTTACAGCCATATTTTCAATTGTTACATCAACACTTTCAGGAAATTATTCTTTTTTTTTTCTTTTTTTTTTTCATTTATTTATTTTCAGCGTAACAGTATCATTTTTTCACCACACCCAGTGCTCCATGCAATCCGTGCCCTCTATAATACCCACCACCTGGTACCCCGACCTCCCACCCCCCCCCGCCACTTCAAACCCTTCAGATTGTTTTTCAGTCTATAGTCTCTCATGATTCACCTCCCCTTCTAATTTACCCCAACCCCCTTCTCTCCATCTCCCCATGTCCTCCATGCTTTTTGTTATGCTCCACAAATAAGTGAAACCGTATGATAATTGACTCTCTCTGCTTGACTTATTTCACTCAGCATAATCTCTTCCAGTCCCGTCCATGTTGCTACAAAAGTTGGGTATTCATCCTTTCTGATGGAGGCATAATACTCCATAGTGTATATGGACCACATCTTCCTTATCCATTTGTCCATTGAAGGGCATCTTGGTTCTTTCCACAGTTTGGTGACCGTGGCCATTGCTGCTATATTGCAACTAACTAGAGAGGTAGATTTTAATAAGGTCGTTTTGTTTTTGTTTTTGTTTTTACTACGGTTCTGATGTATATGTAATGTCTAAAAAAGTTATTTGTAAATAAGTTTTTACAATACTGCAGATCTCACTGGGTCTACTATCTATAAAAAATATACATATAAATATATATACTGTTTATTTAAAATAGAGTATTTTTATTTCATTTCTTAACTCATCATCACAGCAGTGGTATATTGCACTTCAGATGACATCTAATGACTAATTTGTACTGTATGACCTATGGCAACTTGCTCCATTTTATTCAGATTTTTCTAGTTTTCTGTTTTTACTTTGTACATTGAGCATTGCTTATTTCCTTTTAAGAAATGTACAGAACTCTGAAATGTAGAAATGAAGTGATGTTGACATACCACTTTTAAAGAAAAGAAAACAAATAAAAGATCATTATCTGAAAAAAAAAAAAAAAAAAACGGATAGCCCTTGTTTTCACTACATCTGTATCTTTGGGGTAAATACCCAGGAGTGCAATGGCAGGGTCATAGGGAAGTTCTATTTTTAATTTCTTGAGGAATCTCCACACTGTTCTCCAAAGAGGCTGCACCAAATTGCATTCCCACCAACAGTGGAAGAGGGGTCCCCTTTCTCCACATCCTCTCCAACACATGTTGTTTCCTGTCTTGCTAATTTTGGCCATACTAATTGGTGTAAGGTGATATCTCAATGTAGTTTTAATTTGAATATCCCTGATGGCTAGTGATTATGTGTCTCATGGCCATTTGTATGTCTTTCTGGAGAAGTGTCTGTCCATATCTTCTGCCCATTTTTTGATATGCTTGTCTGTTTTGTGTGTGTTGAGTTTGAGGAGTTCATTATAGATCCTGGATATCAACCTTTTGTCTGTACTGTCATTTGCAAATATCTTCTCCCATTCCGTGGGTTGCCTCTTTTTTTTTTTTTTTTGACTGTTTCCTTTGCTGTGCAGAAGCTTTTGATTTTGATGAAGTCCCCAAAATTCATCATCGCTTTTGTTTCCTTTGCCTTTGGAGACATATCTTGAAAGAAGTTGCTGTGGCTGATATCGAAGAGATTATTGCCTATGTTCTCCTCTAGGATTCTGATAGATTCCTGTCTCACCTTGAGTTCTTTTATCCATTTTGAGTTTATCTTTGTGTACGGTGTAAGAGAATAGTCGAGTTTCATTCTTATACATATAGCTGCCCAGTTTTCCCAGCACCATTCATTGAAGAGACTGTCTTTTTTCCACTGTATATTTTTTTCCGTTTTGTCGAAGATTATTTGACCATAGAGTTGAGGGTCCATATCTGGGCTCTCTACTCTGTTCCACTGGTCTATGTGTCTGTTTTTATGCCAGTACCATGCTGTCCTGGTGATCACAGCTTTGTAGTAAAGCTTGAAATCAGGTAACGTGATGCCCCCAGTTTTATTTTTGTTTTTCAACATTTCCTTAGCGATTCAGGGTCACTTCTGATTCCATACAAATTTTAGGATTATTTTCTCCAGCTCTTTGAAGAATACCGGTGGAATTTTGATCGGAATAGCATTAAAAGTATAGATTGCTCTAGGCAGTATAGACATTTTAACAATGTATATTCTTCCTATTCAAGAACATGGAATGGTCTTCTATCTTTTTGTGTCTTCTTCAATTTCTTTCATGCGTGTTCTGTAGTTCCTTGAGTACAGATCCTTTACCTCTTTGGTTAGGTTTATTCCTAGGTATCTTATGGTTCTTGGTGCTATAGTAAATGGAATCGATTCTCGAATTTCCCTTTCTGTATTTTCATTGTTAGTGTATAAGAAAGCCACTGATTTCTGTACATTGACTTTCTATCCTGCCACGTTGCTGAATTGCTGTATGAGTTCTAGTAGTTTGGGGGTGGAGCCTTTTGGGTATTCCATATAAAGAATCATGTCATCTGCAAAGAGAGAGAGTTTAACTTCTTCATTACCAATTTGGATACCCTTTATTTCCCTTTGTTGTCTGATTGCTGTTGCTAGGACTTCTAATACTATGTTGAACAAGAGTGGTGAGAGTAGGCATCCTTGTAGTGTTCCTGATCTCAACGGGTAGGACACAAGCTTTTTCCCATTGAGGATGATATTTGCTGTGGGTCTTTCATAGGTAGATTTGATGAAGTTCAGGAATTTTCCCTCTATCCCTATACTTTGAAGTGTTTTAATCAGGAACGGATATTGGATTTTGTCAAATGCTTTTTCTGAATCAATTGAGAGGACCATGTGGTTCTTCTCTCTTCTCTTATTAATTTGTTCTATCACATTGATTGATTTGCGAATGTTGAACCATCCTTATAGCCCAGGGATGAATCCCACCTGGTCATGGTGGATAATCTTTTTAATGTGCTGTTGGATCCTGTTTGCTAGGATCTTGTTGAGAATCTTAGCATCCATATTCATCAGTGATATTGGTCTGAAATTCTCCTTTTTGGTAGGGTCTTTGCCTGGTTTGGGAATCAGGGTAATGCTGGCTTCATAGAAAGAGTTAGGAAGTTTTCCTTCTGCTTCAATTTTTTGAAACAGCTTCAGGAGAATAGGTGTTATTTCTTCTTTGAAAGTTTGGTAGAATTCTCCAGGGAATCCATCAGGTCCTGGGCTCTTGTTGAGGAAATTATTCTTGGTCCTCCTTTTTACAAATGAGAAAATTAATACTTATAAAATAAGTATCACACCACATGATTAACAAAAAATAAAATCAAGGCTCAAAATCTATTCTTCCAAGTATAAGCTAAGTTTCCCCACTATTTTTTCTCTACTTCCTACTTGGACATTCATAATCTGATAAAGTGACATTTCAGAACTCAAAAAGAATAGGTATGTAAATTTTGAAAAATTAAATTCTAAACCTTGAAAATTTTAGCATTTTCATTACTAATTGTAATGACCTTGATCATGATGCTATAAATATGCAACTGGATTGACTAACCAAACACAGTATTTCTGAGCTAATAAAGACAACCACATTTTTTCCTCAAAACATTTTTTTTTAAACCACAAAACAGGAAAATTGTTTACTTAAAGAAAAAGTCGGGTTTTTTTACACTATTTTTACTAAGAAAGACCTGTTGGGATTTCATACCAATAATAAAAAAACCATTCCTTTATGTAGGTAAAATTATTAACACCTAATTATAACATATATTTGCTGTTTAAAAAAATTACTCTGAATGTATCTTTTCATTGTTTAGTTTTATTTTCAAACCACTTTCAAGTTTCCTTGGAAGTCTGATTTTTGAAATGTATGTAGAACTTTAATTGCCTTTTACCACTGGGAAAGGAAAATCTTAGCAATAGATATAAATGGTTTTTGTATTAATATGTGAAGGGAACAATCAGAAGAAATTAAAATGGAACTTAGGTCTCCCACAATATTTCTGAACATGGATATATATATATATATATATATATATATATGACTTATTTTCTTTGTGGGATTATTCCATTTTATTTCATGATGACTTTATCAGGAGTTTAAGGGGGAACATTTTCTCTTTGGACACATTTTTTTTTCAGATCTTCATATCTTTCAATATCCTAACCCCTGTTCTATTCCCTTTTCCATTAAAGTTCAATTACTAATAATTACCCTTATCTTTTAAAATACTTTCTCAGGGGTACCTGAGTGGCTCATTGGTTAAGCCCTGCTCGGCGGGAGTCTGCTTTCCCTCTGACCTCTCCCCTCTCATGCTCTCTCTCTCTCTAATAAATAAAATAAAATAAAATAAAATAATTTCTCAATTTATAACTTCCTATCTTGTCCACTGTTTTGTTCATAGTCAATTTTTACTAATTGCAGCAGCATCATGTCCTGAATACTACTATAGACATAATAGAACTTAATGCTCAGCTCAGGACAATAATTACTGCCTACTCTTATCCTGTTCAAAATCACAGCAATTTTTTGGAGAAAATAATTCCCTTTACAGTCAACCATTTAGCATGATCTTCATTTTGGTTTTGACTTTGATACCACAAAAGTAAAAACAGTGTAGAAATCAATAAAGCCATAGGTCTAGAGGTGACAGTTTTCAAAGGAATGCTGTCTATTGTCACTTAAGAAAGCTCTTTTATGAACAAGACCTAGGAACAGTGTCAGAAATGTCCTCAGGGAAACTACTCTGCAATTAATTGAACTTGTAGAAATTTCTACGTTCTCTAAATTGTGTTGCAGTCAAAGATTCCTTAGAGATCTATAGCCAAATGTGAGACATACCATGTTCATCCTTTAGCTTTAGGAAACAGTAAATTTACATTGGAAAATAGAATAATATTTTATTGTTATTGCTCAAAAACACCAAAATGTCTTTTTTAAAAAATAGTCTATAAAAACAGTCTTTATAAAAACTACTTGGCATTCATTCCTCTATTGGAAAAACGTTTTGAGGACCTACCAGGTGCAGTTCAAGGTAATGGAGAGGGGGGAAAAAAAAAGATAAAGGTTTTGATTTTGCTGTCATGAAGCACATTAGAGAGAGAGAAGAGCAGTAGTAACAGTGTAAAAGTTTGGAAGGTGAAACATTAATAAAATAAGGGATGTCTACAGGGACTGCTTTAGGTTGAGTAACCAGGGGACCAAGGCCAAGGTAGGTGTGAACTTCTTATGTCTGAGGAATAGAAGGATGTATATATATCCAGAACACAGATATGGAGGAGAGAAGTGCAAAATGAGAGAAGAATCTGGCCTCTGAGTTGAGGAATTTGTATTTTATTCTAACTGCTGTAGACATATATCGGAGAGTTTTGAATGAATAGCAGTGAGAGAGAATTTTTTAAAATATAATTTTTATTGCTGAAAATATTGGTCACTTGGTTTGCTGCTGTAAAGAGAATGGACACCAGGAAGCAAGAGGTAAGAATGGAAAGCTGTTGAGTGGAGATCTTCAGACCTGGAGATGCCACCCCTAATAGTAATCATTATAAAGGGTACTCTGTGGCATGAATTGTTTTAAGGGAATTATTTTACACCTCCTCAACTTCTGTATGTATTCTTTTCTTTTCTTTTTTTTTTAATTTTTTATTTTTTATAAACATATATTTTTATCCCCAGGGGTACAGGTCTGCGAATCGCCAGGTTTACACACTTCACAGCACTCACCAAAGCACATACCCTCCCCAATGTCCATAACCCCACCCCCTTCTCCCAAACCTCCTCCCCCCAGCAACCCTCAGTTTGTTTTGTGAGATTAAGAGTCACTTATGGTTTGTCTCTCTTCCAATCCCATCTAGTTTCATTGATTCTTCTCCTACCCACTTAAGCCCCCATGCTGCATCACCACTTCTTCATATCATGGAGATCATATGATAGCTGTCTTTCTCCAATTGACTTATTTCGCTAAGCATGATACACTCTAGTTCCATCCACATTGTCGCAAATGGCAAGATTTCATTTCTTTTGATGCATAATGATCTGAGCAAAAATCAAGAGTTGGATGTTTAACTGACTTGGAACCAGTTAGTCCCCCCGCCCCACATTCTTTTCTAAAACTAGTCTTCCTGAAAACACTTTTTGTTCATTCTATTTTTTTTTATATTTACGTTATTTTTCATAATTTACAAAACAAAGTTTCAGCTTTTATCCATTTAAAATCTATTATGGTATACTGCCCTGGTAAAATGCTCTAGGATACCAAACAAAGGGCAATTAGAACCATTGGTTTTGGTACTGAAAAAGTGAACGAGTAGTTACAAAATAACAAATTCCTTAACAAATCAGGTGATTCACTATTTGTCATATTACTAAGATTGTTGAAAATGTTTTTTTGGTAGATCACAATGTGGTGATTAGCACAGAGATCCAAAAATTTGGTAATATTACCATAACAATACTTGCATTATCCATCTTCTTACTCAAATTAATATAATGCCCAATCTTTATATCTATAAATACACAAAAAAGGAAAGATAATCCTGAAGACTCTATCATTGTTACTATTTTATAAAATTTATTTTATGTTCTTTTAGTCTGCTTTTATTAACATTAATCACAAAAAGTTTACAACAAGGAACCTTAATATTACAAGAGATTTTCTTTTTTGCTCTTTCTGTTGTTTAGTATTCCTTTAAGAGTCTGTGCTACAATTTGTTTAGTCATTAGTTATTTAAGGACACTTGAAAGGTATCTAATTTTTAAGATTTTAAGTAAAGGTCTATGAACATTTATGTGAAATATGCTTTCATTTCTCTTGTGTAGACACTTAAGAGTGGAATTACTGAATCATATGGTAAAGGTATATTTACCTTTACAAGAAGTTGCCAAACTGAAATGGTTGTACACATTATATTCTCACCAGCAGGGTGTTATCCTTCTGGTTGCTCCACATTCTCACTAATATTTGGTATTTTTGGAAGTTTTAATTTTAGCCAATCTGACAGAGGTGTGCTGATGTCTTACTGCCATTTTAATTTGCATTCTGTGATGACGTATGTTACTGATAATTTCTTCATGTCATCACTTATATACCTTTTCTGAAAAATTTGTTAAAATCTTTTGCCATTTTTAAAAAAAGAGAGTTTTCTTTTTGCTACTGAACTATAAAGTTTTTTTAAAAACAAGCTTTAGATAAAAGTTCCTTGTAGATATATGTATTAGAAATATTTTCTTCCACTCTGGCTTGTTTTTCATTTTCTGAAGGAGAAATTTTTAAAATGCAAAAACTTTTAACTTAAATAAATTCCAGTTTATCTTTTTTTTTTCTTTTATGATTAATGCTTTTTCTGACCTAAGAATCTTTGCCTATCCCAAGGAAATAAGATTTCTCCCACATTTTCTTCAAGAAATTTTGTGATTTTTCTTTGGTACAGTTGAGTTTAATTTTGTCTATGATGCAGCATAGGCTTACAACTCATTTTTTTAATATCTTTTCCCATTAAATAACATTTTCATTTTGAAATTTAATTAACCATTTATGTATAGGTCCAATTTTGGGCTCTCTACTCAGTCGTGTTGACTTACATGTCTATAGATTTCATCCAAATACTAAATTTTCTGTACTAATGCAGTTTTATAATATGTATAGATCTTTGATTTTGTTCTGATTTTTCAAAATTATTCTTGTTAGTCTATATGTTATTTGAATTTCTACAAAATTTTTAGAATTAGATTGTTAATTTCTGTAAGGAAGTATGCATATATTTTGAATCTGATGGTATTGATTGTCCAGATTACTTTGAGGAAAATTTCCATTTTAATAATATTGCATACAAATCCATAAACATGGTATATCTTCCTATTTATTTTGGTTTCTTTAGTTTTTCTCAGAAGGATTTTGTTCTCTTCAACATATAGGTCTTGCATATCCATGTCTTTGTTGAAGTTATCCCTGTGTGACTTAAGCTTTTTAATGTATCAAAATATTTTTAAAATATAGTATGATTACTGATCATATTCAGAAATATAATTGCTTTTTTTATCTTGTACTCTATAATGTGGTAAAACTGCCTATTTCTAGTAGCTTTATATAGATTCATTCAGTTTTTTTGCTACCTGATCATGTCATCTACAAAAAAATATAGTTTTACTTCTTCCTTTCCAATTTGTATCCTTTTATTATCTATTTATTAGTCCCTTATTTATTTATTATTTAATTATTTTAAATTAATTTAATATTTATTGTATTGATTTTTTTTTTTTGCACTGTATGGTACTTCGATATAACGTGGAACAGAAGTAGTGTTTTAACCACTGATTTAAAATTTCAAGCCTTGTTTTATGACCTAGAATATTGTCAGTGTTAGTAAATGTTTCCTAAGTACTTGAAATGAGCATATATTCTACGTTTGTTGATAGTATTTTATTAAGTAATATAAGTTGTTCTAGTCTTATAGATGATGTTTATCATAATACCTACCTACCTTTATCTCTGGTAATATTCCTTGTTGGAAATAATATGTCTGATAATATAGTCACTCCAATGTTCTTAGGTTTACTATTTGCATGATCTTTCTTTTAACATAATATTCAGAGAACAAAGATAGGTTTCTTGAATTTTTGAAGAAATGTATAAATAAGAATTTAGAAGTCACCTATATTAAGTTATATGAGAGTAGTTTAGGCAAAAAAATGATGGTATTTAGGGTGGTGCTAGGAGTAAAATTGGAAAAATGAGTGGGTTTGACATATGCTTTGGAAAATAACAACTTTATTTGGGGATAAATGGAAGAAAATATTAGGAAAGTTATTTTTTAAATTATTTTAATGACCCATTTTAGGATCTATGCTGTATATTATATACCGTTAGTAAGAAGAAAAAAAAAAAAGCCAATGTTGAAGAAAGGGCATGTTGAATATTCAGATTTTCTTATTCTCTTCTGTTAAAAAATGAAATAGAAAAATGTGTTACATAATAAGTACTTAAAGGAATAATTCATGAAAATATGAGATAATGCTTAAGTATTAGCTCATGCTTTGGTATTACATTAGACTTCACTTTCTTACTGCATAGGATGTGGCATTATTATACTGAATATGTAAGATGTATCAGGTAGATTAAGATTTTTTTTTAATTTAAATTCTATTAGCCAAGGTGTAGTGGAAACACTTTGACATTTGTATTTTATCACTCATAATATGTAAAAATAGTAAAATGCCTTGAATATAAAGTATAAATGTTAACAGATATGTGCAGATATATACTTTCCAAGTACAAATAATATAGGTAACCAATGATATGTAGAGTTTAAATATGTTATAAAATGCAGACAACCTGAGAATAATCATAGACAAGTATTTTTATATATTAATAAAACCTTATGACAGGAGTGTAAAATGAGTTTAAGTAATGAAATTTTTGCAGGAGATAATGTTCATATCTCTGCAATGTGGGTATGTTCAAAAATAAAAGAATGTCTGTTGTACTTTTAGAGTCTATGTTGGGCTGGAGAAGATGATCAGAAGCTAAGTAAATGTAGTATTATTAGTTATGTACTATTTTCTGATGGAAAAAGAGAAGCTATATCATGATAAAGAGATTTTTCAAATTTCTAAGCTAATCAACTAGTCAGTTGTCAAGGTTTCAGTCATTTAGGACTCATTTAATGATTGAGTGTATGTGAGTTTGGAACATTTTTTATTTTAACCACTCTGTTACTTGATTAAAATACAGTATTTGCAGAGAAAGACAACTATCATATGATCTCCCTGATATGAGGAAGTGGTGATGCAACATGGAGGATTAAGTGGGTAGAAGAATAAGTGAAACAAGATGGGATTGGGAGGGAGACAAACCATAAGTGACTCTTAATCTCACAAAACAAACTGAGGGTTGCCGGGGGGAGGGGGTTTGGGAGAAGGGGGTGGGATTATGGACATTGGGGAGGGTATGTGATTTGGTGAGTGCTGTGAAGTGTGTAAACCTGGTGATTCACAGACCTGTACCCCTGGGGATAAAAATATATGTTTATAAAAAATAAAAAAAATTAAAAGTAAAAAAAAAAAAATACAGTATTTGGGGTATCTGGTGTGGGGACAGATATTTAAAATAAAATAGCAGCATCCTGTTGATACTTTAAAGCTAATCCTTATTGATAAGTCTAAAAGAAATCTACTTTATGCTAACTTCAATGCTAGAAAAATGTTTTTTCTCTCTTTAAATTCCATTGGCAATATCTAGAACTCATAAAAGAATAGAAAATATTTTAAATGATACTTGGAAAACTATTTGAAAAGGCTTTTCATCTTTTAAGCATTATTTTCAAATTTATTGTCATTTGAGATCAGATCATAGAGAAAAGTAGCCAAAAAGAAAACAGAGCTATTGTCAATTTATTTTTGTCTGTTGTCTAAAACTATTGTTCTGGATCATAACTAATCATGATTGTAAATATTCCGTCCAAATCTCTAATGTTCACATGGGAGACTGAGATCATGGAAGTCCTTGGAAGGTGCAGTCGAACTGACTTCTAGCCCAAAACTCCTACTTCACATGTGGCAGGGACTTTCCCCCTAGAATCTAAACACAATGCCTGAGCATTCATCGTGCTTTACTGCAGGGTTCTAGCAGATTTGCACAAGTTTATGGGGAAAAGTAGAAGGGAGAGATGAGGTAAATTTGGGCATTCCATGAGACTAGAAGGTAAATCAAACTGTCTTGCAATTTGAAAAATAACGTTTCGCCTTAATTAGGATTTCACCACATTTCTCCTTCACTTTCCTCTTTGCTATTTATATGTTCCAATGTTTTCAAAAAGTTATTGTGTTTTTTTTTAATTTTTTAACAGTTGTTTTTGAAGGGACAAACTTTTAACTTCAATTAAGTTGAGTGTATGAAATTTTCTACAGTTTATGCTCTTTATACAGTGTTTTAAAAGTTTTTGCCTGACCTAAGTTCATGAATATTTTCATATATATATATTCCAGAATGTTTATAATGTTATTTCTTATGTTTAAGTCTATAATTTATTGTGAGTTAGTATTTGTGTATTGTGTACTGTAAGGTTGAGTTTCATTCTTCTCTTTTTATTGTTTTGCATATTGATAGATAGTTACTTCAGAACGATTAGATGAAATGATTATGCTTTGCCTGTAGAATTGCCTAGGCACCTGTGACAAAAGTCAACTGACCATTTATATGTGGGTTTATTTTTGGACTTTCTGTAATATTCCAGTCAAACATATGTCTGTTATCTAGTACCACAGCATCTATTACTATAGCTTTATAATAATCCTTAAAATAATGAAGTATGAGTCCTAGAATATTGCCCTTTTCCCCAAATATTTTGACTACTCTAGGATATATATACATATATATATACATATATATATATATATATAATGCAGAGGGATATATATATACACACACACACACACACACATACATGAATTAGCTTGTCATATATATATATATATATATATATATATGTAACTGAAAGAAGTCAGACATAAAGAAGTACACCCTCTATTATTCCATTTATAATGAAATTCTGGAAGAGACAAATGACGAAATGAGAGTGATAGGAAATAAATCACTTGTTTTTTGCTTTTGTTTCTAGTGCTGTTTGTAACCATGAAATAATTCACCAAGATTAGTGTCGTATAGGTTTTCCCCCATGTGTCCTTGTAGGAGATTTACAGTTTCAGACCTTGTTTTAGTCTTTAATCTACTTTGAGTTGATTTGTGTGTATGGTACTGAAATAACGGTCCAATTTCATTTTGAATGTAGATATCCAGTTTTCCCAGCAACACTTGCTGAAGGATATTCTTTCCCCATTGTGTATTCTTGACACTGTTGTCTAACCAGTTGACTATGCATGCGTGGATTTATTTCTGTGCTCTCTATTTTGTCCCACTGGTCTTCATGTATGTCTTAATGCCAATACCATAATGTTTAGATTACTGTAGCTTTTTAATATGTTTTGAAGTCAGGGAATATAAGACCTCCAGCTTTTCTTTTTTTAACTATTCAGGGTCCTTTGTGATTCCATGAGAATTTTAGGATTTTTTTCTCCTATTCCTGTACAAAATGCCATTGAAGTTTTGATAGAGTCCATTGAATCTTTAGATAGCTTTGGGTAGCATGGACATTTCAACAACATTACATATATTAAGTCTTCCAGTACAAGAACACAACATGTCTTTCCATTTGTTTTTGTCTTCTTTAATTTCTTTTGTTAATGTTTTGTGTAGTATTCAATGTATAGATCTTTCACTTTTTGAAGTTTATTTCTAAATATTTTCTTTTTATGCCTTTGTCAATGTGATTGTTTTCCTAATTGGCTTTTCAGATTGTTTGTTGTTAGTATATGGAATACAAATGATACCTGTGTGCTGATTTGATATCCTGCCACTTTACTGAATGCACTTATCATTTCTAATGGTGTGTGTGTGTGTGTGTGTGTAATCTTTTGGATATTCTATATATAAGAATATGTCATTTGCAAACAACAATTTTATTTATTTATTTCTGATTTGGTTGTCTTTTATTTCTTTTTCTCGACTAATTGTTCTGGCTGAGGCATGCAATACTATTATGAGTAGAGGTGGCAGCAGTGGGCATCCTTGCATTATTCCTGATCTTAGAGGAAAAGCTTTCAGTTTTTCACTGCTGTATATGAGATTAGCTGTGGACTTTTCACATATGGCCTTTTTTGTATGGAAGCAATTTCTATTCCTAGTTTGTTGAGAGTCTTTATCATGAAAAGATGTTGAATTTTATCAAATGCTTCTTTTGCATTATTGAGATGCTCATTTGATTTTTCTATTCTGTTTCTTTTATTTCCATTTTTTATTTTCTGCTGTCTCCTCTGTAAACTCCATTTCTGTGTATTTATCCAAATTAATGGGAATTGAGATCACAGAAAGATATCTCCAGTCCCATGTTAACATGTTTATTGCAGTACTATTCACAATAGCTAAGATGTAGAAGCAATCTGAATGCCCATTGACAGATGAATGAATAATGAAAAATATGGTACATACATGCAATAGAATATTAGTTAGCCTTACAAAAGAGGGAAATCCTGAAATATGTAATAGAATAGGTGAACCTTGAAGACATTGCATTAGGTGAAACATGGAGTCAGAGAATACAGTAGTGCTTGCCAGGGGCAAGGGTTAGAGCAATCAGGAGTTGCTAACCAATGGCTATGAGGTTTCAGGTATGCTAGATAAATAAGAGATCTGCTGTACAACATTGCACATGTATTTTACAGTAAGGCATTGGACACTTAATATATGTTAATAGGATATATTCCATATTAAGTATTCTAGTCAAAATCAATTAAAATGAAAATAAAGAAAAGAAAACTAATCTGTTGCTACCAAAGATCAGTAGTAAGGGAGAAAACTAATTACAAAAGAACAAAAGGAGACTTTCTGTGAGTGATATAAATGTTCTATATCATGACTGTAGCACCACTTGTAAGCCTTCACACACTTACCAAAAGTCTAACATTATGCACTTAAAAAATTAGTGAATTTTATTTTATGTGAATCATATCTCATTAAAATCGACACACACATATCCAAATGATGGGGAAAACTGCAAAAGCATTATTCAATAAACTATATCCACTATGTAATTATTTAATTCTTTTTTCTAGTAATCTAAAATGTTAGGAGCTTAAGAAAGATCCTCATCAAGATGGAACAATTGTATTATTAAAATGTTTTGTTATTAGTCCTGTCAATAGGATAGAAATGTAATCTTTTACTTAACTGATGCAGCTTTATCAATGTATACATTTATTATTTTATTTTGTTTTTAATTTTGATAATAAGCCATAGACCCTTTCTTTTCTTATTCTCAATGCCCCTGCTTCATTACCCAGCAGCAACTGTTTTGAATATAGATAATTGGATGCTTCCAAACAACTAACAAAGCCCTTTGCATATGCAGCTCTTTTTATTCATACATGGTCTCTGGGAAGTGAGTCATAAAAATATAAATTGTTCCATGTTTCTACTGGTGAAAAATAGTTTTAGCAGCTGGATTTCCAGAGGTGAAATCTTTGGCAGCTGATTTGGGATAAGAGTTTAGAATTAGTTTCAATTGAAAAGTTGAGGTTGGAGTCCTGTAACAGAAGGAATCTGGATGGCTGGAGAAATTCTGGGTTTTTCTTTTGCTTTACCTTTGACTGGTCATATAATCTTTGTTAAGTCATAAACCCACAGGCTGTATAAATCAAGTATAGCAATAACAAGCCGTCAGTACTCTCCTTTGTTTTTTACCAAGACAGGTTCTGTCTCAAGCCTATAAGGTCCTTTTGGATCCCAAATGTCTCTGGCTTTGGAAATGGATGTGTGCCTGATGTGGGCTTCTTAGGTGTACCAATAGGCCACTACTTTCAGCAATTCCCATTCTCACTCTCCAAATTTGAGGTGTAGGTTGGCAAAGAGTAATGCCTCAGAGAGAGACCCAAGGACACAGAGAAATCTCAGTTACTCTCCATTCTCTTAGATTTCCTCTGCATCATAAGTGTACTCAGCAGCTTTCTGCCCTTCCAGCAATGTGTCATAGTTTTCTAAAAAAAATACCTGTTTTTTCATTTGCCTAGAGGAAAGCTCGCTTTACCTTTCAGCCATGGCAAAAGCCCTAAAGCAATGCATTACAAACTCTGGCTACCTGCTGGAAGTCAAAGGCAAGAGAGAAAAAATCAAGAGAACATAGACAAGTCAATGAGTCAGTAATTTTCCCACCATACTAGTTTATGAGAAAGTGAATTTTATATCTGTAAAACCCTAATGCAACTTTAAGAGTCTTTTGCATGATTTGTATAGTACTTGTTCCAGGGCTGGGCAGAGGTAATGAAACGTGAATTGCTACAGGACATATTAATAAGTGTGAGCATCTATAGCACTCCAGAATTGAGAATCACTTCTCAAATACTTTTTTCCAAACCTTCTTGGCCTGTTTCCCCAGCTGCACAAACATAAGTAGGAAGCTGTTCCCCAGCAAAGGCTAACATGCAGTTGTATCCCTGACTCCCATGGACCGAGTTAATACAGCCTGCATGTTCATTCTCAATTTGGAGTTTTCCCTGTTTGTAACTAGCAAGCTTACCAGCAATCAGAAATGCAGTGCAATGTCAGCTCTGACATGTTTGGAGTACTTTCTGCATTGTGCAAAGCTACTTAATGGTCTTTATCAGTAAGATTAATTTATTTTTGCTATAATCACCTCTTTTTGTGTGAATTGCCAAATATTTCCTTATCATCCAGTGTATTTTCTTAACCTGAAATTGCAGTCAAGCTTTCTCCTTTAAAAGTCAAAGACCTTGATTTGTAGGAACTCTCACTAACCACAAAAATCTCATGTCTAATAATCAAGTCTTTTAAGCCCTTTCACTGAACATCCTGATGTTATAATACGGCAAATGTGGCTGAGGTTATTCAGGGTTTTTTTGTTTGTTTATTTTGTTTTGTTTTGTTTTGTTTTGTTTTGTTTTGTTTTTAGGGGGTATCTTTATACATCAGAAAGCTCTTACAAGACTATTTAAAAAGAAAAAAGAAAAAGAAAGAAAGAAAGAAAAAGAGAAAGTCCTTCCTGGAAGAGATTGTAATGTTGAAAGTTTTTCTTGATCAATGGAAACTGGCATGGTTTGTTCAGTCCATCTTTCTAAAATTTAACACTGAAAAATTTATTTTTGCCTAGAAAGCTCTCCATATCAATTCAGAGAGTAGATTTCCTAACTGAAAAGAGATTTAAGAAGAGAGGTTGGAGAAAAAGAAGACCATAGCACTAGTTGCAGGAGCTACAGTGTACTTGGTTACTTTTATGACTGATTTATGTCACAATCAAAATGATCATCCCTGATATGTTACATTATACCAGAAGTTATTTTGTGTCACTAGGCACATTTAAATCTCCAGACTCTTTTTCTTCTTTATTTTTAATCTCAGGAAGCTGCATTCTATTACAGACAGCAAATCTGCAGCACGGATATGCAACCTGTAATCTGGCATTTTCTTTGAACTAGACGGAAGAGTAAATGACTAATACTAGTTCCCACCACTTTAACTCTTAAGTGATCCTTTGGAAGATAGAAGTTGCAAAATAACTTTAAGACCTGTGTATCAGAGATGAGCAAATTCTGTGTCTTTTTATTGTTATTTGTCTCTGTTTGTCCTTTGACACTATATCAACACATATTTTAAAGTGTCAGAAGTATAAGAGTACTGTAAGTGAAAGCAACATCTATAAAACCAATCCTAAAGTCCATCGGGATATCTTAATTATCTAAGCATAGTCGCAGTGCACTATACAACGAAGATTATCTGTTTGGGAAGTTGAATAAGGCAGCTCCGTAAAATTACAGTAAAACTGATATTTTTCAGGAAGGGATGCTGTACTTTGTCAAATGCTTTTTCAGCATCTACTGAGAGTATCATATGGTTCTTGTTCTTACTTTTATTGATGTGTTGTATCACATTGACTGAGTAGTGATCCAAAGGGGCACGTGTACTCGAATGTTTATAGCAGCAATGTCCACAATAGCCAAACTATGGAAAGAACCTAGATGTCCATCAACAGATGAATGGATCAAGAAGATGTGGTATATATACACAATGGAATACTATGCATCCATCAAAAGAAATGAAATCTTGCCATTTGCGACAACATGGATGGAACTAGAGTGTATCATGCTTAGTGAAATAAGTCAAGCAGAGAAAGACAACTATCATATGATCTCCCTGATATGAGGAAGTGGTGATGCAACATGGGGGCTTAAGTGGGTATGAGAAGAATAAATGAAAGAAGATGGGATTGGGAGGGAGACAAACTATAAGTGACTCTTAATCTCACAAAACAAACTGAGGGTTGCTGGGGGGAGGGGGTTTGGGAGAAGGGGGTGGTATTATGGACATTGGGGAGGGTATGTGTTTTGGTGAGTGCTGTGAAGTGTGTAAACCTGGTGATTCACAGACCTGTACCCCTGGGGATAAAAATATATGTTTATAAAAAATAAAAAATTATATTAAAAAAAAACCTGATCTTTTTCGCTTTTCAAGCTAAATGAAAATACTAGCTTCCAATAGAATGTGGACAATTTGGTGATAGTCAATTTTGTTGATTGGGACAAACTCCTCATAGGCCTAAATATTTCAGATTTTAAGCATCTTTCACTGAAATAAATTTTAAAGATGATGTCATAGCACTGAATTTGGACTGAATGTTCACACAAAACTTAATACCTTACCTTGTGTATCATTTTTAAATGGCCTTCCTGTTTGATTTTATGAGTAGGCTTTATGACTGCCCTCTTGACTTATGGGGAAACTGAGCTTCATACAACTTCAGCATATAGCTTGTCAATCATGAATGCCAAGAGACCATCCATAATGTCCAATCTGCTGATGGGCTGGAATAAAGCAACTGATTCTTTGGCCCACTTCAGGGTGAATTCCCTTTAGCAAGAACAACCTTATGAAACTACTGTTGAGCAATGAAACACAACTGCAACAAAAAGTAATAGAAAAAGCCCTCTTTTCTTACTGAGTTTCATCACCTGTAAAACAGAGAGAGTAATAAATTTTGGCCTGTTTTGTCTACTGCTCATGGTTCTTTTGAGATTAGAAGTAGACCATAGTGAAATGCTAGAAGATGTGTGTGCTTTCAAGTCCCTTGGCTCTGGCCTCCTGTCATGCTGAGTATCTCTCTAAATTCCAACAAAATTCCCAGAACAAGGATCTATATATATTTCTAGTGTAATGTATTATTTCTATCTTGTATCACCTTTATTTGAGAATATGTCTTATCTCCCTACTGAAACTCCTTCCTGCATGATTCATGTCTGTTTCAACTTTGTTCCCACTATAGGAAGCATGATGCTTTTAATGGAGTTGATACTTCTAGAAAGTGAGAATAAGTTTTCTCCTTTGACCTTGGAGGTGCCAGTCCTCCTATTTCCACCCAGGACCCTTGGAATTGTTCCTATTCAAAGTCCATATTACATAACTCTCTCATTAAGAATATATCGACTTCTGGGATTTACTTCCTGAGTGTCTTATATATTTTAAGGACTTGATCAATTTTAATTGAATTAACAAATTAATGTTTTCAGTTGTTATCACCGAATCTAACTTTAACTTGTTTGGATTATAGAATATGAGAAATATAAGAGGCTCCGTATCCCTGGAGCTCACTTTTCTAAAATAGACAACAGGCTTCACTTTTCCTGGGCTGAAATAAAACCTCAGAGATAACCCAAATGGCCAGGGTAACTCCTGGGGTACTAATGCCACTCTGGTGATCTTTTAGACTAGGCCCATTTTAAGACCCAAGCAAAAATCAAAGTGATAAAAGAATTAATATTATTTCTTGGGTGTTTACACCTTGTTCTGAGACCCTTTTCCACACACCAAAGAGTTAGTCCTGATACTATCTTCTAACTGGTCAGAGTACCCCACAAAAGATGTTTCTGTTCAGCTTGTTGTGATCATTCTCTAGCATTTATCTAGAAAACTATTCTCTAGGATAAAACAGATTCCAATAAAAGCCAAACCAGCTTCTAAAAAAAAGTTCTCTTGAAAACTTTTACTCTAAACAATTTCCAAAAGGACCAAACATTCTTCAGAAAATATAATGCAGTTCAATTTGAAAGAGAATGGATTTTCAGAAGTGCCCCCAATGTCTGGCAGAATATTATTTATTTGACATTAATGGAGGAGACTATTATGTTTTTGTTTTGAATTCTGTCTTTAGAAATGGTCTTATCAAAATAATGCTGGTACATCAGCTTAACTGTTGTTTGACAGCAGATCAAACGTAGAAATAACCAAAGCTAAAAAGTACTGTATTTTGGCATTCGAGAGGTGATGGATTGACTATGGGGCTGAATTTAGCAAGAAGGGACTTTCATTTCACTTTCAAAAGTCTTACAATTATTATACAACCCTTTAGATTTAAATTCACGTTCTTGGGCCAATAAGTAAGCAACCATTCCAAAGATCTAATTATAGCATTAGTATAAAAAAGCATTACCATGAGCATCCACCATGGCTCCCAAGAACCTCTGGTGAGCCAAGTCAGTAAGATTTTAAGTCATCTTACATGATTACCAATGGCTGCCTGACCTTTCAAAAAGTGCATCAAATTCAATTCAGAATTGCTGGAAATAATGTAGAGGAAGATTCACATAAACAATAGAAACCAGATCTGAGAGGAATCTCATTTTGGAACAACATTCATTTGCTTTCCTTCCTTACCTTCCTTTTTCCAACTCCCTATTAGCACATCTATCCAAAATAAAAGATATCCTAAAGACTTTTTTTTTTTTTTTTTTTTTTTGACAGAGCGAGCACAGGCAGACAGAGTGGCAGCAGAGGCAGAGGGAGAAGCAGGCTCCCCATTAAGCAAGGAGCCCGATGTGGGACTCGATCCCAGGAGGCTGGGATCATGACCCGAGCTGAAGGCAGCTACTTAACCAACTGAGCCACCCAGCCGTCCCCAAAATAAAAGATATTCTAAATGACATTCCTACTGTTCGATAGTGGCTGTTCTCTCATATCCCAGCTGACTTATCCTAGTGAGAAAAGATTTTATATTTAATTATTACTTATATCGGGGCACCTGTGTGGCTCAGTGGGTTAAAGCCTCTTTCGGCTCAGGTCATGATCCCAGGATCCTGGGATCGAGCCCCGCACCAGGCTCTCTGCTCAGCAGGGAGCCTGCTTCCACCTCTCTCTGTCTGCCTGACTCTCTGCCTATTTGTAATCTCTGCCCATCAAATAAATAAATAAATATGTTTTTAAAAATTATTACTTATATCAAAACCAGTTATCTATCTTTTTTTTTTCCTGAAAGATAAAGCAACCCTAAAATCATAGTTCTAGGGTGAACAAGAAATCTAAATTTTAGAAATGACAGAAATATTAGAGTAAATTCAAGATAGGGGAGACTTTCTAGAGAAAGTTCAGAAACTTAAAAATTTACAAGAACAAAGAATGCATATGCATTTATTAAATTAAAAATAATGTCATAACTAAATGTATTATAAGTGATGTTAAAGTCAAAGTCTTCATAAAAAATTCAAAAGACAAATAATGGGAAAATATGTATAATTCAAAATAAAAATAGTTAATATCCTAAGTATTCAAAAGAAGCCCAAAAATGATGGGAAAAAAAAGACAATAGGGAAATGCTCAATGGATAGAAACAGACTAATCACAGAAAACATTTTCAACATCATCAATGGTTCAGATAGTACAAATTACAGTGAAGATCTCTTATTGAGCTCATTAAATCAGCAAAATTTTATAAGATTTGTACTTGCACTGCTAGATGAGAGGATAAATCAATATAGTAGTATGACTTTTTTTTTTTTTTTGGATGAAATACCCTTTTACTCAATAATGTCAAATTGCAGATATGATCTTAGGAGAAATCAAAACAGGTAAGCATACAGTTATACATAAATGAATGTTTATGACATTGTTTGTAGTAGTGAAATCCTGAAAATAATCTAAAAGTCCAAGAGTAAAGGAATAGTTGAATAATCTACCTCTTGTTCTGGGACTACTATGTAGCTATTAGAAAAAGTGAAGTAGTTCTTATCACCAATCTGTAGGGATGCTCATGATACACTGTTTAGTGAAAAATGTAAGCTGCAGGGTAATGCGAATAATTGGTGTCATTCTTGCTCTTGAATGCCCTTGCCTTCTCGCTTTTGGCATGCTTTCCTTCTCTTACTTGTGCCATCTAGCTCACCTCATTTTTATGTATTCTTAAATTTCTCATTTTTTTTTAAGATTTTATTTATTTATTTGACAGAGAGACACAGCGAGAGAGGGAACACAAGCAGGGGAGCTGGGAGAGGGAGAAGCAGGCTTCCCGCAGAGCAGGGAGCCCAATGTGGGCCTTGATCCCAGGACCCTAAGATCATGCCCTGAATGAAAGGCAGATGCTTAACGATTGAGCCACGCAGGCGCCCCTTAAATGTCTCATTCTTACATATATCTAAATGCAGCAGGAGCTTCAGCTTATCAGGAAAACTAAATTGACCAGCCCAGGTGGGATATATGTTCATTACCTGTACTGCCGAATTATTCTGACCTCAGTCATGGCCATATATGCAAATCTTGGTTCCTTGTAGACCACAAACTCTTTGAAGTTGGGGACTATATATTTTATCTCAGCATCCCTAGCATAATATTTAAATATAGTACCAGACATAAGGAATTATTTATCAAGCTACATTTAATGGATGAAAAAGTAACGGTTCAACCACACTCTAAAAGTTAATGCTTAAGTAAGTAGTGGTAAGATATTAGAATTAGATGGAACATCACCGTATGCTGAAGAGTGTCATCTGCTACGTGCTTTCATGTGGAAGCAGTGGTATTCCACTTAGGAGTTATAAAATCCTGAATTCATTTATGTGGCGACATTGGATAAAGACAAAACGTTTCTTGAAAGTTCTCAAAGTTGCCCATAAAGTACAGAATTTTTAAGATTATATATTTGTGGTAATTCCTATGTTTGCTAAAGCTTGAGCACTACTGGGTTATCAAAGAAGAAGAAATGAAATGAATAGAAAGCACTCTGCCTTTTACCTAATGAGCACATTCTTTACACTGCTCTCTGATTGGTGGAAAAGTGAATATGATCTCACTTGCTTGCAGCTTTTCTCCATTCTGTTTTAACTTCAGATCTTTGAAGCCTTAATTTGTCTTAACTTGTTTGTTTTTGTGACGGTTATTTGAACAATATCTTGTCCATGCCTATGAATAATTTGTATGAAAAACCATAGTGGTAAGTGATTAAAAGTTCAGGTTTTGGGGTTAGACCAAGGATAGAATCTTAGCTTTGCATTTACTAGCTAAATGGCCTTGAATAGGTGACTTCATCTCTTTAGCTTCAGTTGCCTTGTTCATGTAATAGGAATTACAATAATAGAAAGTCCTTCATGGACTCTTATAAGCATTGATGGAAAAATATGTAAAATGCTTAACATGTTTCTATGCTTATTGCTTAGTTCATGCTATTTTTGTTATTATTACTAGCCAGTTCTGTTACCTCTAATAAGCATGTTTTCTTATAATTTGTCTTTGGAATTGATCAGGATTCATGTTTTGTTGTTGTTGCCTGTTTTTAGAGAGGGAGAGAGTGGAGGGAGGGGCAGAGGGAGAGAGAGAGACATAATCCAACCAGGCTCCACACCCAGTGTGGAACTCCATGTGGGACTTTATCTCAAAACCCTGAGATCATGGCCTGAGCCAAAATCAAGAGCTGGATGCTTAACCCACTGAGCCATCCACATGCCCCAATCAGGATGCATCCTAACAATTCATGGCACCTTATAATTATAGTTACTGATAGTATATAAATCAGAATGCAGCTTAAAATAGATGGCATCTTAGAGTTGAAGAAACAGGTTATTGCTAATGGCATTATCAGGTTTCTGGGTGGAGTTAACTTGAGCATTATGTCATAGGGGGATGTGTCAGGATTGTCCTGCAGCAGTATCATAACCTGGCTGCACCTCTCCTTCCCATTACTTGATTACCACTCAGAACCCCAGTTTTTTCCTAGCAACATTTGAAATCGTATCTTGCAGTACTATAAAGATCTAGCATGATATTCTAGATAAAGACTGAAGTAAATCTGAACTAAAACACTCTGACATGGAAGGCTGGTCACTTAATTTTTGACTCAAGTCTATTGTTGACTATGACAGCTTCTGGGAGCTCTTCCTGATCCACGGTTCTGACTGTGACCATGACCAAAGCATTCCCATACCTTTGTTTCTACGGTCTTTACCATGCATTACTTTCTTTCTTCCAAATTTTCCAACTGCTTGTCCTGAGCCTGTCCCTCACATATTTGAGGATCTCACCAGCATTTTCATCCTCTGTACTGTGTTCATCCTCGCACTGTCTCCACAGACAATCTTCTTGAATTTTCCATATTATCACAATGACAAGAGCCAACACAAACCAATTTGATGACACCTAGTGTGTTATGGTAGGTTATTTGGTGTCCATAAATTCTCTATTGAATCTAGGCTAGAATTTGGTCTTGCTTGGAACAATAGAATGTGGAGAAAATGATGCAGTGTAAATTCTTGAGCCTGGGCTTCAAGAGGTTTTTCAGCCTCTACCCATGCCACTTAGAATATTGCCCTGAGCTCATACTATGTAGAAGGCTAGGGTGAAGAGAGAAAGGCCTAGATATGCCAGCTGTCCCAGATGAGTCCAGACCCCTGTCTACCCAACCAGTTGAAAATTACGTGAGTGAGCCCAGGCAAGACCAGAACTCCACAGATAAGCCACCATATCGCTAGACACAGTAAATTATTGTGGTTTGAAGACATTAGATTTGGAGTGTGTTTTACACATCAGTAGGTAACTGAGAAAAGCCAAATAAAAGCTTTCAGTAGCTAGAAGTCATTTCTCTAAATTAGAGGTTGAAAAAAGCTTGTAGGAAGATATGTGACAATGAAATATGAAAAAAAAAATCTTCACTTAACTTTTTTTTTAAGCTTTTGTTTCTGTCATTCCAACTTTTGTGACATGTGAAGGGTTTTATACTTTATGTGAAATCATCACAAAGTGAAATTCTAACAAGTTACATGTCCCTACTTAAATATTTCTCATTCTGCAACATACAAAAGTGACATGATTAGTTCAAGGAATGGGGAGAAGAAGAAGCCTAGCATAAGCTGGATGATATCTTCTGGTTTAGAATAATATCATTCTAAGATATCAAAAATGGGGTGGATCTAGAGCAGAGTCAGCCAACTGAGTGACCCAGGAGCCAAATTTGCCACCCTACATGTTTGTATGCCTATGAGCTAAAATGATTTTTGTTTTTTGTTTTTGTTTTGTTTTTTGTTTTTTACATTTTTTAAATAGTTGGAGAGAAAAATAAAAAGAATGGTAATATTTCAGGATATGTGGAAATTATATGAAATTCAATTTCAGTGTCCATAAATGAAGTTTAATGGGGACATAGAAATGCTCCTTCATTTACATATTGCTATTTATGTTGTAGTCTATGGCTACTTTTTCACTGCAATAGCAGAGTTGAATGGCTGTGATAGAGGCTCTATGCAACCGCTGAAAGGTTTACTACCTGCATCTTTATAGAAAAAGTTTGTCAACTCTAGGTCAAGAATGCAGTTTTGAACATTTTCTTTTTAGGCTGCTGTAATGTGTTATATCCCATGGTTGTATTTGTCATCCTGTAAATAAACACACCCAGCTGACTTCCTCCAGCTCCCCTCACAGTCCTCACAGCCCACTGGTCTAATATGGAAAAGTGTAAAGGCGTTTAAGTCCTAAATTTCCTTAGGGGAGTAATAAGGGAAGGAGAGAGAGTGAGAAAGCAGTAGATCACGGATTAAGAGTTGGGTGATAACAAATGAAAAGGTGACTCTTAAAAACTCCATATTCATTTTACCCTTTTGGTACCTCTTTTAAATAACTTTTTTGTTTATAAATCAAAGCTGTTTTTGAAGAGCTGGAATAGCAAGTGACTAACAGCATTTGTCACAAAAGATAATTTCTTCCTCTCTACGGGCTTCCATCATGAGCAAATTTCTCCAAATATTTACTTTGACAGTGTCATTGACAATAGATAAATAAATATATAAGTAAAAATGCTAGGTACACTTTTTCCTTACCTGGTTGCCTTTCACAAGTTCCCAGGCATCCATCCCCCTTCCTACTCTCCCTCAAAAAGTTGTTCCTAACACACCCTATGATTTCTTTTATAAATCGTAGTCTAAATCCAATACAAGGTATTTTATTTATTTATTTTATTTATTATATAATAAAATATCAGAAAACCAAATTGAAAGAAACATTTGGTTAGAGAAACAATAATTGTTAGGTCTAGAGGAATTTTCATAATTTTTCTGGAATGACATACCATTACTTCTAAACAGAAGAAAAAAACAAGTCCTCTTTCTTGTAACAATAGTTTCAAGTATAATATCTGGTTTACCAAGAGCCTTTCCAAATAACATATAACACCTTTTCTACTTTAGGCTACGTGACTCTTTCCCCAAGATTTTTTAGCTTTTCCTATTAGACCATATGCTAATATTTATTACTTTTACCTTTCACCTTAATGAACATATGCATTTGGTTTAGATATTTTTAAAAATAATCTGACTTTGATTCAACCTCCAAATTGAATTGTGTTTACCACATTCCTGGGAGGGCTAAGAGTAGTTCAGCAGGAAACATTACCCAGCTGGAAAATTTTGGAGGCAACATATGCTATTTTAACAACTTTCTGGAGAGAAAGCCTATTCTAAGCAAATTTTACAATGGAAGGATCATAAGCCACTTGCTATACAGTCTCACAGAATCTATTTAGTACTAAGAACTACTTCTTCTTCTTTTTTTGTTTTTTTTGCTTCTTTGCCCCAAACTTAAAAAAAGAAAAAATGCAAAGTATAATTATCTTCACTACTTTTCATCTTTCCTTCTTAGCTATTGAGCATCTCCTGCTTTCTGGTTAATTCTCACATATGACACTGATTTTATTTAATTTGAATCTAAATAATAAATAAATTGGAATTAAGTGTTCATTTAGGGCCAGTGAACAGGTAGATGTATTTAGGGCTATAGCCATTTGTTAGGCAGCCTATCACTTAGGATATGTGCAAATGACAAAGTATAATTCAAAATTGCCTTTCAAAAAATAGGACTTTTTATTACCTTGCTTAACTGGGAAGGTTAAGGTAGGGTGAATTTCAATATTGACTGATTCAAAAGATCAGTAGTAGAATCATTAACCACTCTTCATTCTGCAATCCAAAGTGCCAACTTTCTCCTAAAATGTCATTGGATGACAAAAGTTGCATTCATTCTTATTGGGTAGAAGACAGAGAACTCTCCTAAACTCTCTCCCTGATTAAAAAAAAATAATAATAACTTTCTATGCAACTCTCAATAGTGAGTCCCTTGTGTCTCATTTGTCATATTTGGCAAATGTTCATTCCTGAGCCAATCTTTTCTTTATAAAGATGGTAGAGTTTCATACTTGGACTTGGAGCTCAAGATGAGAAGTTGAGGTCAGCTCTGAGTTTCATGGGCTGTGTGGCTATTTCAACATAACTAGGGTAATTTGGAAAAGAAGGAGAAAGAAATGGCTTTCAGATAACCAAACATCAATATCTACTTCAGCCAGCTATATGTGTGTGAAATGCAGTAAAACGTTGATGTTATAAAGCAAACCCATGCCCCTTTTCTTTATTGCCTTCTTTTTTATTTTATTACAAGTATTAAAGATCACATATAGGTAAAAAATTTTGTGCACATTTTATTATCATCACAAAAGTAATTCCAAAATACTTACTCATCTTTTCAATTGAAGAACTCCTTTAAAATAACTTAATCTTTTATATAATTTTTAAATGACTGTTGGCTATCATATCCAAGTGCATTCCTTGGCTGGTGGCCAAGTCACTCTGTTCAATCTTTATATATCTTTATATTATCTTCTCAAGTATGTGTAGTGTTGAACCTCCCCCTCTTCTCTATTTTAAGGATAGATAAGATTGAATATACAGCCCACCTGGATAATAAGATAAACTCCTCCTCTCAAGATCCTTAGTTTTCTAGTATTTTTTTTAAAGATTTTATTTATTTATTTAAGAGAGAGAGAGAGAGGGCATGAGAAGTGGGAGGATCAGAGAGAGAAGCAGACTCCCCGCTGAGCAGAAGCCCGATGCAGGACTCGATTCTGGGACTCCAGGATCATGACCTGAGCTGAAGGCAGTCGCCTAACCAACTGAGCCACCCAGGTGTCCCTCAAGATCCTTAGTTTAATCACATATTTTGTCATGTAAGATAATAATCAGAGATTTCAGAGACTAGGATATGGACATATCTGTGGGGCCACCTTTCATCCCACTAAACATACCATGCTAAAAATCTGATTAAAAGAAAACTCAGTGATAACAGGATTCCTGCCTACCTTGATATCTGCTGTGTTCCTAGTATCCAACACAACACAGTGTCTGGTATAGAATGTACTCAATAAACATTTGCCGAATGGTTGAATAATAAATGTATCCAGATACAAGGGTGGAAAATGTCCCAGTTCTGGTGAATGTGTCCTACCTTTGAAAAGAGGCTGTAGGTAAAGAACATGGGTGAGGAAGTGAGACTGGTTTTTTATAAGATATTCAGATTACTTATGAATAAGTCTTTGACCACAAGGATGTCCTTAAGTGAAGTCAGAAGCATAAATGAATATCTGTTGCATTAATCTTTTCCCTGTTATGGATGGGAAATGACACAAAAGGGAATAAGCAAAGGAATTCATAAATCAGATAATCAAGTTGGAAAGGACCTGAAATGTTGCCTAGTCCAATTACATACCCAGTGACAAATAATCACACTTGTGAAACACTGACAGTTTCCATTCAAATGCCGCAATGCTGAGAATTACACCACCTGACTCTTCAGCCCATTTTATCATTGAACTGATCCAGAAGGGTGAAGGTGAATTATACGAAGCTTCAAATGTGTGTGACCAATTACCAGAGTGTTGTCTCCGCAGCTATAATTCGAAGTTTGGAGAGAGTCTCTTACTAAAGGGAGAGCAGCTGGGGCACCTGGGTGGCTCAGTGGGTTAAGCCTCTGCCTTCGGCTCAGGTCATGATCTCAGGGTCCTGGGATCAAGCCCCACATTGAGCTCTCTGCTCAGCAGGGAGCCTGCTTCCCCTCTCTCTGCCTAGCTCTCTGCCACTTGTGATCTCTCTCTCTGTCAAATTAAAAAAAAAAAAAATCTTAAAGGGAGAGCAACTTCCCATATTGCAAATTCCTAAAATCATGAAAAGTTACTTGCTTTCCTAATCCATGAGAATATATGACACTCTATTAAGTGTAAGGTTATTTCTTCTCAGAAGTAGGGACTGAGCACCAATGGTTTTTAACTTATTTCTTGAAAGCAATGTTTATTATTTATCATAAAGTCCTGACAGAATGTGAATGAGTCTAACAAAATGCTAAAATGCAGACGACATTATAGAAATGACTTGATTTGCTGTAAGGCTGGTTACATTAGGGATGCCTGGGTGGCTCAATGGGTTAAACCTCTGCCTTTGGCTCAGGTCATGGTCCCAGGGATTGAGGGTCCCTGGGATTGAGCCCCAAATCAGGCTTTCTGCTCAGCAGGGAGCCTGCTTCTGCCCCTCTCTCTGCTTGCCTCTCTTTGCTTACTTGTGATCTCTCTCTGTCAAATAAACAAATAAAATCTTTAAAAAAATTTTTAAATTTTAAAAATTTAAAAAAATTTTTAAGATTTTATTTGTTTATTTGACAGAGATCACAAGTCAGCAGGCAAAGAGGCAGGCAGGAGGAAGCAGGCTCCCTGCTGAGCAGAGAGTCCCATGCAGTGCTCAATCCCAGGACCCTGGGATCATGACCTGAACCAAAGGCAGAGGCTTTAACCCACTGAGCCACCCAGGCGCCCTGACAAATAAAATCTAAAAAAAAAAAAAAAAAAAAAAAAGACTTGTTATATTAAAGAAAAATGTTGTAATTATTTTTCATATTTGCATTGGATCATTTTTAAATGAATATAAATATGAAAAAAAGAATCAAATAAGACATGTGATCTATTAACATATTCAATATTATAAGATTTAATAAAAAGAAAAAAATTAAATATATGCGCTTGAAATAGAAGAAAAGATAAGCAAAAGATAATTTAACAACACTGTCTAGAAAAATAGATTGAGTTGATTTTTAATGTTTTTATAACTCAGTCTGGAAAAATGATATCCATGCTAGTTAAAAGGATAATGTGTTTTAATGTCAAAATGTTTATATTTTAAAAGCACATTTCTAACCCCATTTCTCATAAGATGTTTAAGTATGAATGTGTACATGTAAGCTTTTTTAATATTTTTTAACTGTAGGTTATTTTGGTATGAGCACAGGGTTATGCAATATCAAATATGTTACTGAGATAACATAGTTGAAACCGTATGTGTGGAAACCCACCATAAAAATCCAGAACTGATCAGATTGTTTCTGACCTCAGTGTTGGAACTGTGGCCTCTAAAGGAATCCCATGCACATTTACCCTTCAAAGAGGGGAAAGCAATGTCCCTCCCCAGTGGTTGCAAAGCTTCCAACTGTCAGCGTTCCCAGAGGTTGCGTTCCGGGGTAGAACAGAGTTGATTTGAACCAGATTGAAGCTCAGTGAACAAATGAGTAGGGAAGAGGAATAGGTGACCTCTGACCCGAGTATAGAACCGTCGGGGTTTAAGTTCAAATACCACCACTAGCCCGGAATAAAGCTGAGGCTTTCTTATCCCTAGTCCAGGGTTGATGCATGAAGAGCAATTTGCCAGTGAATCAATTAACTGTAAAAGGGCTGAAGGAATATGAAAATAAAATAAAATACATAGAATTTTTGTGTACCTACCATGTCCACCACATGACTTTGCATATATATGCTTTATCATAGGATCCTGTGAGGTAAGTATGATTCCGTTCCTCCTCACCACAAGGGAGGTTAATCAGGGGAGTCCTGGAACAGTTACATTTTGAAGGAAATAATAAAACATAAGAGAAAGGGCATTCCAGGTAGCAAAGGAGAGGACATTTTTAAGCAAAATGTTTTTACACAGTTATTGAATTGTGCCTCTAAAAACAACCTCGAGTGTTGATTTGTTTTGAAAAGAAATGTCAAGAAAACATTTCCTTTCATGCTTAGATTCCATCTCCAGTCTCACTATTGTACATAAATTCTGAAGTCTTGGAATCTGACACGTTTAGTTTTATAAAACTTCACTCTTGAAACTGAGTTTTTTTTAACATCAGTTTTTAAGCCAATATTTGACATGGCATCCACCATGTGAGTTTGATGATAAATTAGATCAGTTGCATGAATATTTTCCTCCAAATAATTCCAGGATTTCTGTCTCTCCCAAGGCAATGACAAATATGGACCTGCTTATTTTTTTTTTCCGCCCAAAATACAAGGTTTCTTTGTACACTGCAAGCAAAATTTCCAGACACAAATATTTGCTAAGGAAAAGAAATCACAAACATGGAACACCTACTTAAAATTTGACAGGCACAACCCACAACTCTGCTAATAAAGATACTGTGAGCGAGATGTTGGCCAGAATTCACCTCATCCTAGACAGACAGGGCAGAGAAGTGAAGAAAGAAAACAAAGCAACACTGGGTAAGAATGGCCAAGCAAATACAGTTTGGGCTACAGAATTAATTTGACATCAAACAATCATCAGTACAAATTATATGTAAAGGCATAGTATCCAAGAGGTTATTAACTATGATTATTACTAGCAGTTTTATATAAAGGAATTTAAGTGTAGAGCTCAGAATATAGCTGCATCAACACTGCTAAAATAACAGATCAATCCAATCAATTCAGCCAAACAGCTGATCAACTCATTAAAACACGTATCAGTCAAATCAACTGCCAGACCAGATGAACTAGCAAACAATCCCCAAATACTCAGTTCTGTTATGTATGTGCAGAGTAGATGCTGTCGGTTTGGTGGATATAAAGATTACATTTTTGCTAGAGTAACTAGAGTCTTAAATGAAAATATATTTGGAGCTATTCTAAAATATGTTCCAATAATTTTGCAACATCTCTCCCATGAAAACTCTGATCCAAAGCACCACTGCACCCTACAGGGCTACTGCAGCTCCTCCCCCCACCTGTCTCTCTGTCACCAGCTAGACCCTTTATGGTCCACATTTTTTTCAAGATTTATCTATGTATTCTAGAAAGGAAGAGAGCAGGAGGAAGGGCCAAGGAAGAGAAGCAAACTTCCCACTGAGCAGGTAGTTCTATGTGGGGCTCCAACTCACAGCCCTGAGACATGACCTGAGCCCAAATCAAGAGTTGGACACTTAACTGACTGAACCACCCAGATGTCCCTCTGTGGTCTATTCTTTAAGCAGCAGCCAAAGCTTTCTTCTCAAAGGATAAACTACATGATGTCTTTCCACTGATTATAATTCTTCTCTGCTTTGCCTTCTATTTTAGCTCAAATTCAAGGTTTTTTGTTTGTTTGTTTGTTTTGTTTTATTTTTTACTATGACCTACAGAGACCTACTTGGTCAGGGCAGCCTTGCTCTCTGAGTCTCCTGCCACTGGGACCATCTGAGCCACTACAATAGCCTTTTTCTTGCCCTAACACCCAAACTTGTTACTCATGCTGCGTCTTTGCATTTCCTGTCCCTTCCACTTGGAAAGTTCTTTCTTTCTCTCTCATGACTTAGATCTGAATTTTCATATCTCAGAGGCTTTCTCTGACCACTTCACATGAAATAGCCACTCCCTCCATAACTAATTACTCATTCCTCTGTTGCCCATTTAATTATGGATTCATTCCTGAAATTATTCATTTTATTAATTTGGTTACATATTTGTTGTCCTCCCCCTAGAAGACAAACTTTACGAGAGCAGATACCTGGTATGACAGGTAGAATAACATCCAAGCTCCACAGGTGACAAGATCCTTATCCTCAGAAACTGTAAATAGGTTTTCTTACATGGAAAAAATGCCTTTGAAGATGTGATTTAGAGACCATGAGATGGGAAGATTTTTCTGGATATACAAGATTTTTCTGGATATCTGGATATTTTTCTGGACAATTAACACAGTATAATTACAAGGGCCTTCATAAGAGGGAGGTAAGAAGGTCAAAGTCAGTAAAAGGAGATGTTTGGAGAGAACCAAGGGTTAGAGTGATGTGGTTTGAAGATGGAGAAAGGGGCAATGAGTTTAAAAATGCAGGTGGCCTCTAGAAGCTGGGAAAGGCAAGGAAATCACATTCTCCTAGCATCACCAAAAAGAACCTGCCTTGACACCACCTTGAATTTAGTCTAGTAAAACTAGTATCAGCCTTCTGACTTCCTTAACTTTAAGAAAATAAATTTGTATTTCTGAATGTCACTAAACTTGTGGTAATTTGTTAGGGCAACAACAGGATACTGATTCATAGGTTCCTTTGTTCAATGCTGAATTCATCCTGTCCACACCTGCCTGACACATAGTGAAGAGTCAATAAAAATTTGTAAAACGAACAATGGTAAACCACATGCCAGAATTACCTTATGAGAAGACATGAGTGCTGAAGCGATTCAGACTGTATATTAGCAAGACTATAGTTAGAAACCCCATTTGTTTTAAAAAACAGTAAGATTTCCCGAGTCTCTTTTGCTTACTTCTGTAGGAGGCAACAAAACATAGTAATATATATGTTGATTTTATCATTCAGTTGATGTCTAAAATATGAACCTTTGCTAACTTCATGGTTTAGTAAAAGCTTCCTCTAAACATACCTATATGACTGTTTCTTTGGAACTAACCTTCAGAGGTAGCATGTGCAGGATGAATATAGGTGACAGTACGGTCACAAACACAGACGAACATATGAGCTTAAAGGGTATATTCTGTGTAGGGAATACGGTTCTGGTTTTTAAAAATTATAACCAACTCTGGGAGGCATAGATTTGTTTTTTTGTATAACACATTTATGGTTTATATTTCAGATTAGTTTATTGACATGATACTCCCATAGGCTTAGTTATAAGTACAGGGTAGGAATGAGAAAAAATGGTAATCAGAAGAAAAAGCATAAACTGTAAGTCAAGTTTTCTTAATACCCAATACAGCTGACTCATAATGGCATTTATCCAGGTAAATAAGCTGAAGATTAATTGCCCTCAATATGTCGAGCCTTTTACCAATACTCTTTGAATAGAGAAACATAGGCTACAAATTTAACATGTTTCTTCTTGCACTATATATTTAACTAATGAAAGGCAAACTTCAAAAGAATCAGAAATTGCATTTGAATGAAGAGCTGAATGTCACACATATTTTAAAGACTTCTTTTTAGAATAGTAGCTCCTGGGAGAATTGTTCTTTTTGTAATTTGTCATCCTTCAGCATTCCAAGAGTACTTGTAACTCTTCAAAACAGAGGCCCTCCAGTATATTAATATGAGGAGGCTGTTGGTATGACTACTGATCTCCTTCCCATTTAAAATGTGGATGAAATATAAACTATTTAGCATGTGAATTTAGTTCAACAAGTGATTTTACTGATCTAGTGTGGCATGTGTCATCTTGAGACACAAGTGAACTTAAACCAGGCTAAGGGGAACTGTTTGCACACGATTGCTAGCTGATCTCTTAAAAATATTTGAAGTAGTCCAGGAGTCCTTCTAAATCAGGACTCTTAAGCCCATAAAAGGCTTAGAATGGTCCAATTGTACACACACACACACACACACACACACGTATATGAGTGCATGTATGAGTTTATATATAGTTGGCACAACAGCTGACTTAAAGATGCATGAATATAAAACAAACAATAATCAGGGAGGTTGTGGTATTGCTTTCAAATTTCTTCATGAAGGACTGCCAATTCCTGACTCAAGTGTTGCTTAAAAGCACACTGATGGTAACAGAAGCTAACGACAATTAAATATTTATAGTGTGTCGATGTTCAAAGCATGTCACATGTATTACCTAATTTTATTCTCACAATAACTATACGAAGGGAGTATTAATAGAATCCTGACTTTGAGATACAGAAGGAGAGGCACAGAGAAGTTGAGTTGATAAAAGCTGTATAGTTGAGCAGGCAGCTGGGCCAAGCTCTGTGCTCAGGCACTTTGACCTTGAAGCCAGTACTCATCACTGTTATCAGTCAGGTATGTCCAGGAGTGAACCTCAGCTGAGACCACCTATATCCTTGTCCTGCGGGAGGGTTTTCTGTCAATTTCCTGATTCTTTAGCAATCCTCTCATTTCTTCTCTATTTATAGTAATTGCGTAGAATTCTCTAGCTTGCTTTCTGGAGTTGTTTGATGATCAACAGGGTCTTCATTACCACATGTATCTTTTTGTAAAATTCTGGAACTTAAGGAGTGTATCCTCACCCCTGTTACAATTCAGGTTCTTCGGGGCGCCTGGGTGGCTCAGTGGGTTAAGCCGCTGCCTTCGGCTCAGGTCATGATCTTAGGGTCCTGGGATCGAGTCCCGCATCGGGCTCTCTGCCTGGCAGGGAGCCTGCTTCCCTCTCTCTCTCTCTCTGCCTGCCTCTCCATCTATTTGTGATTTCTCTCTGTCAAATAAATAAATAAAATCTTTAAAAACAAAAAACAAACAATTCAGGTTCTTCAAAGTAGCTGTTGTGTATGACCCCAACCCTGTTTATTTCTCTGTCTGTCTGCACAGTGGAACATGTTACCTGGATCACATATACTTTTCTGAAGAAAGGGAAAAACTCCCAAGTGAACTGCCTCCCAAACCTCTCTTTCACCCTCCCCATCCATCTAAACACCAATAACATATGGCTGCCTGTGTGCCCGATCAAATATTTCTTCTGACTAGTGGCATGTAGGTGAATTTTATTGGTGGTGTTAAGCTACCAGCACTGAACGGACTGCTCTGCTGGAAACACAAGTAATACACCACCGGGACCAAGTCTGGATAACCCACAGTCAGCTTGGGGCATTGTAGTAGCCTTTGTGGTTTCCCATCCACAAGGCATTCTCCTCTCTCATCTTCATATTAGTAGACTGAGCCTTACATGACAGAGATGACAAAAGCCAGGTATCTATTTTCCCAACTTAATTTGCTCCTGGAAATTAACATGTGACCTACTTCTGATCAAATAAACGTAAGGAAATTCCTCTCCAGACTTTATGGGGAAAAACTAGGCTCCATGATTTGAGAGAGAGAAATGGGCAAGATGATCTCATTCTCCTTTTCCCACTCTCTTTCCTTCTGTCTTGCTCTTAAATGCTGCACTGTGAAAACTTGGTGTTTGAAATACTGCAGCCATTTTGTGACCATGAGGCAAGATAGTGGTGATGACTTGAGGAATGCAGAGTGCAAACAAAGAGCCTAGGTATTTCAGGAGGTTTACAAGCCCCTGAAACAAACTGGAACAACCTAATCATACCCTTTTTGTTATTTGCAAACAATATAAAATGTTTCATCAATTTTACTTTCAAATTTTGTTTCTTGAAACTAAAAGCAATTTGATGTGGGGAGATAAACTGCAAATAATGGAAGTGATTTGAGTAGAATACAAAATAGTGTTCATTCAAGCAGCAAAATAGTTCTGGCAATAAATGCTATAGGTGAGAAAAAAGAAATGGTACATGAGTTTGGTGCACATTTCATGGAGGTTATAGAATTTCACTTGGATCCTAACTTCCTTCTGACATTCCAGTTAGGAATGCTTGTCCTTTTAGAACATTCATTAGGGGGAAAATTGTGTTCTTTTCCTTGTTTGCATTAGTGTGTGCATTTATTAAATATTGGTGGGTAATGTAGATAAGTATTAGGAGAAAGGTTTTCTTTATAAATGACTGTGTGGTACCAACGCTTATGAACCTTGAAAAATTTCAAATAGACAATTTGGAGCAGTATTTAAATGATATGGGGATCTCTATAGTATCGTAAAATCTGCATATATTAATTGCCTAAAAAGCATTTATAGATAACATTTTGAATGGAACTAATTTTGTTTGAAATGCTGCATTGTCATATTATAGTTACAATCAGCACTGTGGCGCAAAGGAGAAAAGCGACATCTCTTCACCATTTCCTTATAGTGTAAAAAAAAAGTCATTCAGTCTTAGCTGGAAATTTTAGGACAATTTCTGGGTTTTGCCTTAAATTCTCTATTATTTGTTAAGATATTCAACTTTTCCATTTTAATCCATAGCTAATGTTTTGCACATACTGGAACTTGTATACTGATGACACCGTTGAGGGCAATCATTTATCTCATTTCAATTTCTACTTAGTTTTGCCACTAATCTGTATCAACCTCTTGAAGGAAAAACTAGGCTTTGCATATAACTCCACAACTATCCATACATATAGTGATACAGATGCAGTATATGACTATATATATTTATATGTGTGTGTGTGTGTGATCAGGATACCTCAGAATATGGGATATGGTGAAACAAAGATACAGACATATATGTATATGAAGGTGTGTGTGTATACATGTGTAAGTACATTTATGTGCATATGTGTGCCTTTAGGCTTAAAGGAGAAAATACTATTTATCAGTCTTGTATATGGTTTTCATAGGTATGCATATTCTTACATTAGTGGACTTATGTACGTGGACAAAGGCGTCATTCAGACAAATGGACTTTTTTTCACTTGCCCCAACAGTTGTCTTTATAAAAGCACCATTGCTATGTAGCCTTTTTAATAAAAATTCCTGAAGATATAGATATTTTGTTTTGAATATAATGTTAATTTCAACAGCACGAGGGGCGAGTCTTCCCCTTTTGCTCAGAAGTCTTACGGCCTCGGGTGGTGCACTGTACTGTGATAAAATGAATTTTGAAAGAAGTCGTGTTTTCATTAGTCACCTTTTGTCATCTCCTTTCAGTTTTAGGTTTGCACAGATGGCCATGCTGTGTTCAAGGAACTGACAGAAATGCACCATTTTGCATTACTAAAACGCACAGTCTATACCCAAAATGCTTTTCTTCACAATTGCATTTTGCTTTCATGCATCATTAAATAGTGTAATAATTTAATGATTTCTCAATAAAGTGACAACTTCACCTCAGGTTTGATATACAGCTCTGTGCAATCCATTAACATAAATTGACTTTCAGTAAACCTAAGCGTTAGAGGCCCCTCGGGACTTATGGAGGCTGATTTTTTTTTTTTTTTCCTGTAGCAACTTTATCTGACGATGTGGCACAATCATCTTGGACCATATGTAGGTATTATGTGCTCCATTTGCATTTACTGGCGTGTTCTTTAGAAAACATACCCTCTGTGGTTAAGGAGTTTTCTGCTCTGATATTACTATTGAATTTTGTTTTGCTGGTTGAGTTTTCTGGCTCACTTCTGGGATATTGCTATTGACTGTGTGCAAAATTATCTCCTTGGGCCAGAAAATTCATCTGAACATAGCAACGCTTGACTTCATCCCCGGAGAGAGCCTGTAATGTCTGATGAAAAGAGAAGTGAATTAAAACAAAATGTGTTTATATACTACATACACATAGTGTGTGTTTAGGGGCGTAGCAGAGGGCACACAGGTGTGGGACATGTAATGAATGCAGGTCCAGTAAGTCAACATTTAGGACACAAATGGAAATAGCCAACACTCAGAAAGTTATTACAGTGAAGATCTGGGTGCAATGATTAAACCTAAAGTTGCCCAAATTGGTATGTTACTAATTTGCTTAAAGATGTATTTGGCCTGAATAATCAGCCACATAAACGACGATGTAGAAATTACTATGTACTCTCTATTTATGCAGTCTTTCAAGGTTTTTATGCAGCATATCATTAATGCCCAACAATGTATATAATGTACATTTGCAGTATAAATATGGTAATAAAGACACCTGTGTATCCCCTCTGCAGCTTAAAAAGTAGAAAATTACAAGATCTTTGAATTCTCTTGTGTCACCCTTTTTGATTACAAACTCCTTCTCTTCTTGCTACCCTCCCAAGTAGCTACTATCCTGAATTTTGAATGATGCATTTCTTTTCTTTTGTTTACAACTTTATAACATATGCACATATCTCTAAACAGTATTTTATGCAGCTTTGCCTGCTTGTTTTTGATCTTTATATAAGTTTCCCCAGGTATTCTTTTGTCACTTGCTTTTCTCCCTCAGCGGTGTTTTGGAGACATCCATGTCAATGCACATGTCACCTTACTTCCTCCCCTTTCCTGTCCTCTAGTCTATAGGTACAAACACTTCACTAAGCCATTTTACTGCAGCTTCTTTCCAGAGTTTGCTCTCTTGATAACGTCACTGTCAACTTTGTTGATCAGGTCATCTGTTGTACCTTTGCCCAAGTTTCTGTAGATCATATATCTAGGAATAGAATCACTGGGTTACAGAATACATGCATTTTTAAGTTTTCTCAGTAAACTGACAAATTGTTTTTGCAAAAGAGTTGGACAAATATGCACTCCCACCAGCCAAGTATGAAGGTCCCTCTTGATTCACCAATATTTATGTTTAGCCAGTTTTTAAATTTTTCGCAACCTGGTGAGTGTGCAGTGACATTGCCTTGTGTGTTATGTGTTCCTGATTACCCACAAAGTTGGACATCTTTTCACAAACATGGTGATAATTTGGGGTTTTTTTTCTTCTTCTATGAGGTCATCATTCAAACCTTCTGCAAAATTTTCCATTGGGCTATCATTATTCTTATTTCTGATTATTATTATTTTTTATTTTAATTTTTTTACCCATTCCCCCAGTGACATCTCCTCTGACTACCACCCATCTTTTTTCTGTATTTAAGATCTTTTTTCTAATTTTAAAGTGGATAGACTATACATTTTATTTTTAAATATTTTAAATATTATGTTTGATATATACATTATATATGTAAATTCATATATATATATATAAATTCTAAGTGACCTTTATTGGTAAAAAAAAAAAAAAATGCTCTCTTCAACTTTTAGTAGGTTGGAAGGACTTTTTGTTTGTTTGTTTCTGTCATCAAAAGTTTTTTTTTTAATTGTAAAATGCCTAATAATTTTCCAACATTATAATCATATGTAATTTTTACTTGAACTGACCTTGCACTATTAAGACAAAACCAACTTGTTTGTGATAGATTACATATTTTAAAGGAACCTACTGAATTTGGCTTATTCGTCCCTTGTTGAAAACTTTTTCAACAAAGCTTATGAGTGAACTTGTCTTGTTACATAATTGCCTTCTGCTATCCTTGTCTCATAAAATAACTTAGAAAGTTTTTCTTGTAAAATTTTATGTAAGATAGAATACATGTAAGATTGGAATTGTCTATTCATTGAAATTTGGTAAAACATCTTTGAGAAACCATCTGTACCTCTTGAAATATTTTAAAATATCGATTCACTTTACTTCACTTCTGTGAGTTTGTTGAGATTTTTAGATTTTTCTTGAGCTGTTTCTAATACTGCTCATTTGCATTGAGCTTGAAAAACATGTATATTCTACAATTTGTTCTTTGCTGGGGAATTGTTTATTATCATTATGTAGAACATTATATTCTATTAATTTTTTTCTTAAAGCATAATTTTTATGTTAATATAACACCCCCAAATATTTTTTTTCAAAAGTTTTGTTCTGTTTTTCTTTCTTATTGAAGTACAATTAACATACAATGTTATTTTAGTTTTAGGTATATGACATAGATTTGACCATTTTATACATTACTCAGTGCTCAACATCATAAAAGTAGTCACTGACATCTGTCACCATACGTTATTAAAATACTGTTGAATATAATCCCTATGTTGTACTTTTTATCACCATGACTTATTTACTCTGTAACTGGAAGTTTGTACTTCTTAATCCTCTTCACCTATTTCACCCATCCCCTCACCCATCTTCCTTCTGGCAACCACTAGTTTTTCCTCTGTGTATAAAAGTCTGCTTTTTATTTTATTCATTGATTTTATCTTTTAGATTTCACATACAAATGAAATCCTGTGGTATTTGTCTTTCTCTGACTTACTTCACTTAACATGATACCCTCTAGGCCCATCCACATCATCACAAATAGCAAGATTTTATTCCCTCTTATGATAGTCTATTTTATATGTGTACATTTTACACATAAGCACTACTGGTTCTTTATCTATTAGTCTATTGATGCCCACTTGGATTGGTTCCATATCTTGGCTATTGTAAATAACTGCAATAAACAGAGGGGTATATATATCTTTTTGAATTAGTATTTTCATTTATTTTGGGTAAATACCCGTAATGGAATTACTGAATCACATGATATTTCCATTTTTAGTTTGCTTTTTTTAGGAACTCCCGTACTGTTTTCCATAGGGTTACACCAATTTACATTCCTACCAATGGTATATCAGTGTTCTCTTATCTCCACATTCTTGCCAGCATTTGTAATTTCTTGTCTTTTTGATACTAGCCATTCTGACTGGTACAAGGTAATATCACATTATGGTTTTGATTTACATCACCCTAATGATTTAGCAATGTTGAGAATCTTTTCATGTGTCTGTTGGCGATGTGTATGTTGTCCTTGGAAAAATGTACGGGTCCTCTGCCTATTTTTTAATTAAGCTATTTGCTTATTTGTTTCTGGTTTTGAGTTGTATAAATTCTTTTTCTATTTTGTATGCTAACCCCTTATCAGATATATCATTTACAAATATCTTCAAACATTCAGTAGGTTACCTTTTCATTTTGTTGACAGTTTCCTTGGCTTTGCAAAAACATTTTATTTTAGGGACACCTGGGTGGCTCAGCGGGTTAAGCCTCTGCCTTAGGCTTGGTTCATGATCTTGGGGTCCTGGATCCAGCCCTGCATTGGGCATTCTGCTCAGCAGGGAGCTAGTTTCCCCCTCTCTCTCTGCCTGCCTCTCTGCCTACATGTGATCTGTCAAATAAATAAAATCTTAAAAAAAAAAAAAAAAAAAGAGCTGCCCAGTTTCATTCTTTTGCAAGTAGCTTGTTCAGTTTTCCAAACATTGTTTATCAAAAAGACTATCTAGGGTACCTGGCTGGCTCAGCTCTTTAAGTGTCTGCCTTCATCTCAGGTCATGATCCCACGGTCCTGGGATCGAGTCCCATATCAGGCTCCCTGCTCATCAGGGAGCCTGCTTCTCCCTCTCCCTCTGCTGCTCCCTGTGCTTGTTCTCTCTCTCTCTCTGTCAAATAAATAAATAAAATCTTTACCCCCCCCAAAAAAATAAATAAATAAAAGACTCTCTTTTCTCCATTGTCTTCTTTGCCATAGATTAATTGACTATATAAGTGTGAGTTTAATTATGGGTCCTCTGTTCTGTTCCATTGATCTATGTGTCTGTTTTTGTGCCAGCACCATATTGTTTTGATTACTATAGCTTTGTAATATACATCGAAATCTAGGATTGTGATACCTCTAGCCTTGTTCTTTGTCAAGATTGCTTTGATTATTTGAGATCGTTTTTGATTCCTTACAAATTTTTGGATTATTTGTTCTAGTTCTGTGAAAAATGCTTTTTGTATTTTGATAGGGGTTGCATTAAATATGTAGATTGTTTTGGGTAGTATGGATATTTTCACAACACTAATTCTTCCAGTCAGGAGCATGGTATATGTTCTCATTTATTTGTGTGGTCTTCAATTTCTTTCATTAATGTCGTTTTTTTTAGAGCACGTGTCTTTTACCTCCTTGGTTAAATTTATTCCTAGACATTTTATTCTTTTTGGTACAACTATAAAAGACATTGTTTTCTTAATATCTCTTTGTGTTACTGTATTATTAGTATACAGAAACACAACAGAATTCTGTATATTAATTTTATATCCTGTGACTTTATTGAATTCATTTATCAGTTCTAATAGTTTTGTGATAAGAGTTTTTAGAATTTTCTTCATATAGTATCATGTTATCTGCAAATAGTGATAGTTTTACTACTTCTTTATCAATTTGGATGACTTTTATTTCCTCTTTTGTCTTATTAATGCAGCTAGGACTGTCAGTACTTTGTTAAGTGGTAGCAATGGACATCCTCTTCTTTTTTTTTTTTTTTAAGATTTTATTTATTTATTTGACAGAGAGAGATCACAAGTAGGCAGAGAGGCAGGCAGAGAGAGAGAGAGAGAGGAGGAAGCAGGCTCCCTGCTGAGCAGAGAGCCTGATGCGGGACTCGATCCCAGCACCCTGAGATCATGACCTGAGCTGAAGGCAGGGCTTAACCCACTGAGCCACCCAGGCGCCCTGGACATCCTCTTCTTAGAGGAAAATCATTCAGCTTTTCACTATTGAGTACGAAAACAGTGCATTTATCATATATGGCCTTTATTAAGGTATGTTCCCTGTAACCCCACTTTGTTGAGAGTTTTTAGTTGAATAAATGTTATATATTGTCAAATGCTTTTTTTCTATCTTTTGGCATGATCATGTGGTTTTAATTCTTCCTCTTGTTAATGTAGTGTATCACATTGATTGATTTACAAACATTAGGCCATCTTTGCATTCCTGGAAAAACTCCCACATAAATGTGGTGAATAATCCTTTTAATAATGTATTATTGAATTTATTTTGCTAGTATTTTTTTGAGGATTTTTCAATCCATGTTAATCAGGGAAATTGGTATGTGGTTTCTTTTCTCTTCTTTTTATTATTTATTTTTTTTTTAAATTTTTTTTGTAGTGGCCTCAGGGGATGAATTTGGAAGTTTCCATTCCCTTTTTACTTTTTGAGATAGCTTGAAAATTATAGGTATTAATTCTTTTTTAAATGTTTGGTAGAATTCACTTCTAAAGTCATCTGGTCCTGGGTTTTTGTGTATTGGGAATTTTTTTGATTAACTGATTCAATTTCCTTACTAATAATCAGTCTATTCAAATTTTCTATTTCTTCCTACTTCTGTTTTAGAAGATTTTATGTTCCTAGGAATTTTTAATTTTTCTATGTTGTCTAATTTTTTGGCATATAATTTTCCATGATATCCTCATATTTCTTTGTATTTCTGTGACATTGGTTTTTTTCTTTCCTTTCATTTCTGATAGTATTTACTTGAATCTTCTTTAATCTGAGAAGTTTGGCTAGAGCTTTATCAATTCTATTTATCTTTTGAAAGAAACAGATCTTGGTTTCACTTATCCTTTTTATTGTTTTTTAATGTCCATTTCCTTTATTTTTGTTCTAATATTTATTGTTTCCTTCCATCTACTATTTTGGGCTTTGTTTGTTATTCTTTTTCTCATTACTTTAGGTGAAAAATTAAATTGTTCATTTGAGATTTTTTTGTTTCTTAAGGTAAGCCTGCATTGCTATAAACTTTCCTCTGAAACCTGCTTTGGCTGAGTCCCAAATATTTTGAACTATTTTGTTCTCCCTTTCTTTTGTCTTTATGTATTCTTTCATTTCATCTTTGATTTCTTTGTTGACCCATTGGTTGTTTAGTAACATATTGCCTAAAAAGATGAATTTTCTTTGTAATTGATATTTAGTTTCATACCATTGTAATTGAAAAAGATGTTTTATATAATTTCATTCTTCTTAAGTTTATTTAGACTTACTTTGTGGCCTAACAGGTGATCTATCCTGGAGAATATTCCATGTACACTATACTTTGGGATGGAATATGATATATGTATATCTATTAAATCCATCTCATTTAATGTGTCATTCAAATCCATTGTTTCCTTGTTAATTTTATGTCTAAATGATGTATCCATTGATGTATTGTGCTATATTAAAGGCCCCTACTTTATTGTATTACTGTTAACTTCTACCTTTATGTCTGCTAATTTTTGCTTTAAGTATTTAGGTGCTTCTATGTTGGATATATAGATATTTATAGTTATATCCTCTTGTTGGATTGATCTCTTTAATGTTTCCATTTGCATAATGTATGTTTTTCCATCCCTTCACTTTCAGTCTCTATGTTTCTTTACGTCTGAAGGGAATGTCTTATAGTCACCGTATAGATGAGTCTTGTTTTGTTTTAAAGATTTTATTTATTTATTTGAAAGAAAGAGTGAGAGAGATCACCAGTGTGGGTGGGGAGAGGGAGAAGCAGGCTCCCCGCTGAGCAGGGAACCCAACACAGGGCTTGATCCCAGGACTTTGGCTCTGACCTAGGCCAAAGGCAGATGCTTAATCAACAGAGACACCCAGGTGCCCTAGGTATTGTTTTTTTGTTTTTTTAAATCCATTTTGTCACCCTACATCTTTTGACTGAAGCATTTAGTCCATTTACATTTAAAGCAATAATCATTAGGCATGTACTTACGGACATTTTGTTAATTGTTTTCTGGCTGTTTTTGTAGTTCTTCTCTGATCTTTTCTTTTTCTTTTGCTATCTTCTCTTGTAGCTTCATGGTTTTGTTTAGGATTTTATTTGGATTCCTTTATCTTTATTTTTTGTGTATTTACTATAAATTTTTGGTTTTGATTACCTTTAGGTTCATATATAACATCATATGTGTACAATAGTCTATATTTAGTTGATAGTTGCTTGAGTTCAAACACATTCTAAAAGCACTAAATTTTTACATGTCCCTCCACATTTTATGTACATGATGTCCTATCTTACATCTTTTTATTTTGTTTATCTTTTGACTAAGTTTTGTAGATATAACTGGTTTTATTAGTTTTGTGTTTTAACTTCCATATGGCTTTATATGTGATTAATCTACTACCTTTACTATATGTTCGCTTTTACCTGTAAATTTTTATACTTTTATAATTTTCTTACTACTAGTTCTGGCCTTCACTTTCCACTTAAAGAATTCCTTCTAACATTTCTTATAAGGCTGAATTAGTGGTGAAGTCTGTTAACTTTTCTTTGTCTGGGAAACTCCCTATCTCTCCTTCAATTCTGAATGATAATCTTCCCAGGTATAGTATTGGTTATAAGCCTTCCTCCTCCACCCCCCATCAGCACTTTGAATATATCATGCCACTTTTTTCTGGCCTATAAAGTTTCTGCTGAAAAATCAGTATATGGGATTGCCATTGCATGTAACTATTTTCTCTTGTTGCTTTTAAGATCCTATTTTTATCATTAATTCTTGCCATTTTAATTATTATGTGTCTTGATGAGGACCTCCTTGTATTTATCTTGTTTGGTGCTCTCTGTGATTCTTAGTCCTGGGTATTGCTTCCTTCCCCAGATTACGAAATGTTTTAGCTATTATTTCTTCAAATAAATTTTCTGCCTCTTCTCTCTCTCTTTCGCTTCTGGGGTCCCTATATTGTGTATGTCATTATACTCAATGATGTTGCAGAGGTCCTTTAACCTATTTTCATTTTTATTATTCTTTTTTTCTTTTTGATAGCCAACCTGGTTGCTTTCCATTACCTTGTTTTCTTGATCACTGATCCATTCTTCTGTATCTTTTAATCTGTTGCTGATTCCCTCTAGTGGATTTTTCATTTCAGTTATTGGATTCTTCAGGGTCCCTGTATCTCCCTCTCCTCTTGCCCTCCCCCTCTTCATGCTCTCTCTCTTACTCTCTCTCTCTCAAATAAGTAATTAAAATCTTTCTAAAAAATAAAGAGCATATAACCTTTAGTTTTCTAATTTTGTCTGACAATCTTTGTCCTTTAATTCTAGAGTTTAGCCTAATTTATGTTGATTTTGATTATTAATATATTTGAATTCATTTCTATCATCTATTATATGCTTTTTATATATTCACTTTTTTATAGTTCCTTTTTTCCTTCTCTTTTTTCTCTTGTTCTTTTTTCTCTTTTTTATTTATATTTTTAATGACTACTCAAAATAACATTTATTATAATAACTATAAATCTGAGTTAATATCTTTTCCATCCCAGAAAAAAATACAAGCCCTTTAGAGCTAGTTAAGGTCAATCATCTCTCACTCAATAACTTATATGTTGTTCTCTATTATAACTTTAATTCTGTTGTTATTTTTAATATGAAAAATTAAATAGATTATGTGGCAATGTTGATTTGATTCATCCTGATGTTCTCAACTTTTTTGTTCATTATTCCATCTTTAATCTCCCTCTTTGTTTCTGTCATTTTCTTTAACCTGAAATTACATTCCTATTAGTATACCAAAAAATTTTAATGTACACAGAAGAGAATTTTATCACCCAGCTCCCATAATTATCAACATATGGTCTGATAAATGTTATTTATCTTATTCAGTATTACCTTTCTTCTATTTCCTCACTCTTCATTCCCTAATGTGTTATTTCAAGCAAATCCTAGTTACATTTTAATATAGAAAAATTGAAAATATATATCTCTAAGAGATGATTCTTTTTTAAAAAAATAAATGCATTATCATGATCACACCTAAATATGAAAAATAATTCCTTGCTACCATCTCATATCTAGTCAATATTCAGATTTCACGCTACTGTCCCACTAATATATTTTTACAATTGATCATTTAAATCAAATTTCAAACAAGGTCAAAACATGGCATTTGCTTGATCGGTCTCTTAAGTAACTTTTAAAGGATCTTTTAATCTGTGAGACTTATCCCCTCTCTATTTATTTTCATTAAAAGAACCAGATTATTTTTTTATAAAAATTTTATATTCTAAATTTGATTGATTATAACCCTTAGGTGGCATTTAACTTGTTTTTCTATTCCCTCTGTTTCCTATAAACTAGTTGTTATACCTATAGACTTGATGAAGTTCAAGAACGTTTTTTTGTTTTTTGTTTTTAAGACTATCTTAGAAGTGGTTCTGTGTACTTTCTATTGAATTCTCTTAGAAAGTAAAAAAAAAAATATTTTATTGTCTTTTTTTTTTCCTGAGGTATTAAAATTCAGCTGTGGATCAAGTTTTGTTTATTCTCATCCATTCATTATACAATACAGTTAGCCTTTTACTAAATAATTTAGCAACAATTGATGACCAGTGCCTGGGTACATAATTTTATTAGAGTTTGCAAAATGATGATATTGTAATTCTATCTTCTTCATTAATTAACTGAAATTACTTTATAAGGAGGTACAATTCTTCATTAATTAAAGGCAGAATAAATACTTTCCTTGTTTTCTGAGTTTTTGGAATGATTAATTGGTGCCATATATTAGCAACTTCCAAATATGTTTGAGTTTTATTTTATTTTGTGTTGTTTTTATTGAGTTTTCGTATTTTAATGTTCTATTTTTGTGAAAATTGTCCCCTCTTGAGAAGTAAGAGACTCTTCTACTGAATCTTGGGCCTTTTGAAATTATCATGGTAGTCATTGATAAGGTTTCCTGCTTTCTAATATGAATATATATTCTGGTGTCATTTTGAATATTTCCTCTCCCAGTCTTGAGAATCAGCAATTTTCTTAAAATGTCCTGGTTCTTCTAAGTACGAAGTTATTTAAAGGCCACAATCCCAGCAATTAGAGTGTTCATTGCTAGGCATTTGTCATTGCTTCCAGGATTTTTCAACATATGAGTTAGGAAATAGGATTTATGTTAAATAGAATAAAATACAATTTGCTGGTATTTTCAATTCAAACTGAAGATTTCAGTTTATTTTTATTAATTTGTTTGCCTTTTGCAATTGTATCTCTTTTCTCTGTCCTTTCTCCTACATGGAGAATGTGGTCATTAAAGACCTTGACATAATTACTTATTTCATACTAATATATATAATAATATGATTATCATTTAAGTTATTTTTGTAATTTATTTTATTATTTGGATATATTCAGTAGGAATGTCTATTCAAAGTTAGTTGTTTAAATTCACTCAAAATGATTCTTGCCTGTGTAGTTAAGTGTTCAACTTGATATATAGCTAGTGTCATTTGATTCATTTTGTTTAGTAGTTATATAAAATATTTATAAGGGTCCAAAACCAAATAAATAAGGTATATTCAGGGACTCCAGCTATAATCTCTATTATCTCCATCTTGTTCTATTCCTTCCCCATAGGTAACCAATTTCTTTAGTTTTAGTTTTTACATCTTCATCTTTTAATATAGATATATATATGTGTGTGTTTGCATGTGCATCTGTGTATACATATAAACTATTTTTTTCCTTTTAGTAATGTATCTGGTAAGTGCTTCTTCCACATCAATTGATGAAGTCATGTGGTTTCTGTCCATAGATTTATTATTTCAATTGATTTTTAAATATTATACTTGCCTTACTTTCTTGGAATAAACCCCACTTGATCATGGTATATTTTTTTGCATACATTACTATATTTGATTTACTAGTATTTTGATTACTTTTCTGTCAATGTTCATGGAAAATACAGGTCTGTAATTTTTTTGTATTATTTTTGCCTAGTTTTGGTATCAGGATAATGCTGTTCTCATAAATGCATTAAGAAATGTTCCCTTCTCTTATATTTTCTGAAAGAGATTGTGCAAAATGGCTATGTTTTCTTCCTGACATGTTTTGGAGATCCACTGAAATAATCTGTGCCTAGGTGTTTGTTTGAGAAGGTTTTGGGTTTTTTTGTTTTGTTTTGTTTTATTTTGTTTAACACTATGAATTTAATTTCCTATTTAGTTATAGCTCTGTGCAGGTTATCTATTGGGTTTCAGCTTATTCTCTCTCTGTTTTTTGTTCTTCTCTCCTTCACTTCCTACTTGTTCATTTTTTAGTATTCAATTTTAATTTATCTTTAGTGTTTTTGAACTTGTATTGCTGCATCATGATTTTAGTGGTTGCTCTAAGGTTTTCATATATTCCTAAGTTATCACAATTTATAATCTTGTTTCAATATTTTATGACTTTAAGGAGAATGTAAAAACCTGAACATTTTTTAGGTCACTCTTCCTGTCTCACCTTTATAATATAATTATCCTAAATATCACCTGTATGTTCATTGAAAATCACATCAGACAGTGTTATAATTTTTGCTTTTAATTATCAAGCATAATTCTACAAACACAAGAGGATAAGAATGCCATATTACATTTACCCAGATATTTACCATCTCTTTTATTTTTTATTTATTTCTGAAATCTTTTTCAATTACTATTTTTTCTTTACATTCACTTTTCCTTCCTCCCCACGCTACCCCCAAGAGGATTTGTAATTGCTTCCTAGAGCATTTTATGATAGCTGCTTTAAATTTTTCATCAGATAATTCCAATTTATGTGCCATCTTGGCATTTGGTGTCTTTTGATTATCTTTTCTTATTCCAGTTGAGGTTTTCCTAATTCTAGATATGATGAGCATTTTTTCATTATATCTTAGATATTTAATGTTATGAGACTCTTGTTCCTATTTAATTGTTTTGTTATATAGTAAATCCCTTGAAGTTTAGATTGCATGTCCTGGCTGTCCTTCATGGGCTGTGGTTCAAATGTCAATTTAGTTTTCAAAGTCTTTGCAGTACTATTTATTCTTGTCTGTCCCATTTTTGTACTTCCCTGAGGCCATTTGAAACCAGGGCAGTGTTCCACACCATTGTTCAGTTCTCAAGGCTTTTATGTTGTTGATTCTGGTTGTTTCTTGGGCAGCTCCAGGGTATGCCCAGGGACTACATACACTGATCTAAAGCATTGTTTTCTCTAGCTCACTTTTTTTCCTTAGTCCTTCCCTTAGTCACTAGTTAAAAGAGTTTGCCTCCTTGTTGTCATTACTTGGGGCAGGAAAGGGATAGTCAGCAGTGTTCCAACTAACAATCTCAAGGCCACTGACAAGAAGAAGGGGAAGGTATGGGGGTTACATTAATGCAGAGAGGATCTAGTCAGCAGGGTTCTCCTCACACTCCATACAACTGCCATGTCCAGATGTTCGGACAGGAGTGTGATGGATGTCATCTGTGCTTGCATTCACTTATCACAGAATGGGGATGGTCAATGAGCACCTTACCACAATCTTCAAGAAGGCAGTACAATGTAGCAGATGGGAAGTTTGGGCTTCTGGAGTTTACCTGCAGAAGGGCAGTATACTCAGAAGGGATTTATGCCCCAGGTCCTTTTGTAAAGAGAGTGTGCTTTTGTGGGATAACTTTTTTAAAAAGTTTGCTTGTGCTATTTAATTCAGTCCTATAAGCATCTTCAAGTTAACTTTTTCTATGTATTTTAAGAATTCCAATCCTTATTTTCTTAGGCTTTGTCACTTATTTTATATGCAAGCATATAGCACTTAGATAAGCATTCTGTCTTTTTAAGAACTGAGCTCCTTAATAAACTCTATATGAATTCTTGGCTTTATCTTTATCATTTAAACTATCTGAGAAATAGTTACTTTCATAGTTTTCTTGCTTTCTGTCATTTTATTATGCTATATGTGTTTTTTAAAAGATTAGTACTAGTGATTACATATGGATATATGATATTATGTATTTCATATGTATATTAACCCAGTCACATTAAAATAAATGTACAAAATATGCATTCACTACCTTATCTTTGATCATTAGCCCATTTGACTTTTCCTAAATTATACAAGTTTTGCATGTATCATAATATTTGATAAAACATATATGATAATATATATTCATGTTATATATTTTCCACATGTTCTTAATGTGTTAACTTCATTTTCCTTAATTATTTGTTTTTAGTTTCTGAAATTCTTAGTTTTCTACAAATATTTTTCCTCACCCATAGAAATTATCTATATAGCATGAATTATTTTGGAAAGAAACCTAGTAAATTGTAACAAAGCCTATTTCAGAAAAGGCATACTAAAATTGATGACTTATGACATCTCTCATCTTCTTTGTGGACTCCAACATCTGATAAAACTTTTGCATCTGAAGCAGATGGACAATCTTACGTTTTCTTATAATTCAAGGGAAGACAGGACTATGTGCTTGGCATGCAATAACCATCACAATTGACTTTCTAGGCAATGAGAATATCAGGATGAGCTATGGAACAGACAGTTTGGAAAGAACAGATTTAAAAATCAATTTAAAGAGTTTATATATTATATGTAAGAAATTACTTTCTATTTCTTATCAGCACAATGCAGCTCCTGTCTGTAGACACCATAAGATGTTTCTGACAGTGTTTGGAGATATTTCCAGCCAAAGTGAACTGCTTTCTGGTTTTCTCAACTCAGTACCTCAGCAAAGTAAAGATGACCCTATTAATATCTTTAATCCCCAAAGGACAAATATTTCAAAACTTCCTCCCTAATCATTGTTTTCTACCCATAATTTCACCCCGTCATTTATTAATGAGAATATCCCAATGGCCATAGCGAAAATCCTATCAATGACAAAAGATTCAAGGAGTCAGGGTACATTTTTAGTATTTTTACTATTTGAGGCAATTGTCATGCAGAGGAGAGAATACTGTTATCATTGAGCTACCTCTTCCTTTTTAAGAATGATAACACATCACTAATATATTCAGAAGAGTTCTTCAGTTTTTTTTTTTCCCCCAAGAGTTTGTTATGTTTTCAGAAGTTTCTGAACGACTAATATCACCTATAGGTGAAAGAAGGCTGGTATGGAGACAGTGATCTATAAGCCTGGTCCTTAACACTTTTCTGACTTTTTGGCTCGCTATCTTTATGACCAGCCGTCATCTTCATGCCATTTGATCTGAAGATGAATGACTAATTTTTCTTCAGACTTCAACACTACAGTCCAGGCAACAAGAGGAATTGTGAAGGCTAGTGATAAAAGGGACAAATTCACTAGGTCTTTCCCAGTGTAAAGGGTTTAACTAAATGTTCAACCTGAAACTTCTGATTACATTTAAATGATTGTCACTGTGTCACATAGACACCCTGACTTCAAGGTAGGCTGAGAAATATTGATGTGCCAAGTTAATTGAGGTTCTCTTTATAAAGGGAACTCGAATACTAGAGAGTGGAAAGTTATCTAAAATATGTGTCACTCTGTTTAATGATATATTTTGAATTTGTTTCATATTAGGACCTCAGGAGATTTGTAGCTATTTTTATTATTACACAATTCATGTTTATGTGTGTGTACTTGCACATATAAGAAAAAGCAGTAAACACATATATACGTTAACACATATATACAATGACAACTACAAAGAAAAATGTTACCACTATTCATTATGCATAGAAACTTATGATTGACAAATTATTTTTTTGTCATTACACCTTAATACTGCTTTTGGCTTCCTATATTTTGATCATTTTATTGCAGTATCAGGAAAAAAATGATAAAAATAGAATCTATACTAAGCTATTCTGTTTTCAAACACATTTTGGCCATACAGGAGGCTAGACCTAATACAAAATTAAGAATTGAATTATTGGCACAAGGCAAACATCCAGGAAATAATTTTGTTATATAAGTTTAATTTAGATCCTAAAGATTATAAAGATTTTGAATTTAGAGGAAGAAAGTATTACTGTGAGCTTATAATATTTCTTAGGACTTTGTCTACCTCAAGAAGCACATTTTGTTCCACATGTTATCAAGGAAATAGACTTTCAGGTCCTTGTACTGACATTTCACTTAGTCTGTATTCCTACTTTATTTTAACAAAATAACTATGGAAAATTTATCTGGGCTTTATTTTTAAAGGTTACATATAAGGATCGGGTAAATTAGTTCACTCCTAAAGCATCTCAAAGACATTGTTCAAGCCTTCCTTAGATGTGGAACCATTTCAAAAACCAGTGTATTTAGAGATACTGTTAAAAAAAACAGAAGTTTGTCTTCTGGAAAGCTTAAGAAATATAATAAACAGAGCTCTTATTTTGTTAAAAATATAAAGGAAAAAGAAACTCAAATATCCTAACAAATATTTTTTCCATGATTCCATGGAAATCTACTAATATTGAACTTAATTATGTCAATATATACATAAGTATAATTTTTTTGGCATGGTAAGGATTACTAACTAATATTTACAAATGAAAATTAGAATATATTTTCTATTGTATGAATTAACTCAATACTATTTTTAGACAGTGAAAATGAAAATGAAACTATCTACAGGAAACTCTAAAGCCAGGCCATATTATTTGTGTAACCGGTGTTCTGCTTTTCTCTTCCCTTTTTATCTTGAAAGTCAAGTTAAATCATCATTAAGATGTCTAAAAAACTGTTGCAGGGTTTTTTAAAGATTATTTACTTTTTGAGAGAAGACAGTCTGTGCATGAGTGGGGTGAGGGGCAGAGGGAATCTTCAAGCAGACTCCCCACTAAGTATGGAGCCCCCTGCAGGGCTTGACCTGCGGCCTGATCTCATGACTCAGGAGATTATGACCTGAACCAAAACCGAGTCAGACTTTAATCGATTGCGTTACCCGGACAAACCTGTTGCAGTTTGTCTTGTTTTGTTGTTAAAGATTTTATTTTTTTGACGGGGGCTGGGGGAAGGATGGGGGGGGAGTGGCAGGCAGGAGAAAAGCAGGCTCCCCACTGACCAAGGAGCCTGACAGGGTTTGATCCCAGGATCCTGGGATCATGACCTGAGCTGAAGGCACTGCCCAACTGACTGAGCCACCCAGGCATCCCCCAGTTGCAGTTTTTTACAAAATAAATGAGTAGGACGAATTAGAGTTACTGTTTACTATTATTTTGTCATAAACAAATATATTCTAAATCTGCACCAGATACAGTGACCACTGAACACTTAAGAAGTGACAAGGCCAAATATAGGTACACTTTAGGCATAAACCAAACTTCTAAGGCTATGTTCTAAAAATGAATGCAGACTACCTCAATAGGTTTTATATTATTTACGTGTTGAAATAATAATGCTTTGGATATATTAAGTTATGTAAAACATGCATTCAAATTAATTGCAATTCTTTTTTTTTTCTTTTTAAAATATTCCTTCTAGGAAATTGCAAATTACACACGTAATTTGCATTATATTTTTATTCAACCGTGCTATTTTCAATCCTTCATTTCCTCCCTTTTCCTTTTTTCTAGTTTTCTACTGTGGACTATGAAATGGGCTTGACTTACATCAATCAGAAAAGTAGGAGGGAGGTTGGCATTGATTTCAGAAAAAGCACACATAGCCGATGCAATTTCTATCAGGAGGCATATCAATGACTTCCAAATTTGGCTCCCTCGTAAAAATTACTGCTGATGTGTTCTGAGCATGCAGATTCTAAGGTTTCTCTCCTTGAGATGCTTATTTCAGGTCAAGGGGGGAGATTCCAGGGTTTGTATTTTTAACAAGAGCCCAGAGTAACTTTTCTGACCAGGAAAATTGGGAAACCATGAGTAGAGGGAAATACAAAGTTTTATGAGTTGATTTGAAAGCTAAGTGTCATTACTATGTAACATATGTTTCTTTGTGCTGACAACAACATTTCCCCTATAAAAATGGCACTAGCTTTATGTACACTTTTATTATGACCTCACTTAACCACAAAACAAACTAACTCCCTCTAGTACATGTAGTTTCCTTTGGTCCTGATTAGCTAGAATAAAATAGTAGTGTCATATTTAACAGAGGAAGTAGATTTTAAAAATAAAACAAGAGGTAGAGAGCACTTGGAAAAGGAGTTCTTGGAGGAGATTCCTGGGATCCTGATAGTATTTTAGAAAGGGAGTGAACGAGAGTCTTGATAAAAGGGTACTGGAGTCCATAGCAACATGAGTGTTAGTGTATACCTGTGTCATAACATTTTTGTTATAGAGAATGCAAAAGGATTTTAGATTGGTATAACAAAATTAGAAAGGGAAGGAAGGATGAGAACAGAAAGGAAGGGAGGGAGGAAGGAAGGAAGGAAGGAGGCTCCACTTGAGTAATAGACAAATAAGCATGCTCTGTTTGGCTATGTGCATATCAGTTGCGCAGGGCAAATGAGAATAAGGGTATATGCAACATTGTTTATTAAAATACATTTTATTGGGGCACCTGGGTGCCTCAGTGGGTTAAGCCTTTACCTTTGACTCAGGTCATGATCTCAGGGTCCTGGGATCGAGCCCTGCATCAGACTCTCTGTTCAGTAGGGAGCCTGCTTCCCCCTCTCTCTCTCTGCCTGCCTCTCTGCCTACTTGTGATCTCTCTTCCTCTGTGTCAAATAAGTAAATAAAATCTTTTAAAAAATAAAATGAAGAGAAAATACTATTTATTTATAGACATTATATTTTTATAGTTTCCAAACCATATTGAAAATGACCTCTTTCAGATTCCCATCATCTGGTCAATGGAGGTAAATAGAAAGGATATACAGTGGGCATTTCACCCAAATGGTAATTACCCAGGGAGGAATGTTTCATTTTCTGTGAGGTCCCATATTCCAAGCAGTAGCCTATGCTTTCCCCATGTCTGCATTGTGGCTATTTCACTGGTCATTAGCATCTCTACTTGATGGATAGAAAAGAAAGTTAGGCGCAGTCTTGTCAGGAGTACTACACTCCTGGCAACTCAGGTTATTTGTGATTGGGGAGGGGGGAGGAATCTTAATGTCAGAGGTGGGGTGTTCAAAGATTGCTGAGCTCATTCATTTTATAAACAATGAAATTGGTCCCCAGGGGAGCTGCGGGTCAGAGACAAATCAATGAATCTTAGAATGGTCTTTTGTTACTTCTCCATTTGACTTCTTGTCTATCAGACTCTAAGCTGCATCTTGCCTGGAGCTGGAGTTTTAGCACTGTCTTGTCTAATGACAAAAATGTGTGTGTTCCCAAAATTCTGGGCTTATTTGTTATTTTACAATATGATTTCCATGTGAGCACATACCAGCCAAAATACTTAAAGATGAACACTGCTATATATGGTTGTAAACATAAGTTAAAATACCATGCCTGAGAGTAAGACAAAACAAAACAAAACAAAAAGCAAATAACACACTAGTGACTATAAAATGCATTGTTGGAAGTCCTGGATTGGAACTCTAGCCAGAATTACCAAACAGAAATTTGTGTGATGATGAAATATTCCTTATTTGTGCTTTCCAGTATGGTAGCCAGGAGTCATATGTGGCTATCAAGCACTTGAAATAGGATCCTTTTAACTGAAGAGTTTGTGATTTTTTTTTTTTAATTTAAGGATGAGAACAGAAAGGACATTATTATTAAATAACCACATGTGACCAGTGACTATCATAGCAAATAGCATGGCTCTATTCTAGACTCTTCAAGAAAGTTTTATTATGGGGCGCGTGGGTGGCTCAGTGGGTTAATCCTCTGCCTTCAGCTTGGGTCATGATCTCAGGGTTCTGGGATCGAGCCCCGCATAGGGCTCTCTGCTTAGCAAGGGGCCTGCTTCCTCCTCTCTGCCTGTGTCTCTGCCTACTTGTGATCTCTCTCTGTCAAATAAATAAATAAAATCTTTAAAAAAAAAAAGCTTTATTGTGGTCTAAACTTTAATTTCTCAAAGAAGAAAAATGATAACTATAAAATGTTTATTCTTAAGACTGATGTTTCAAGCAACATTCTTTCTAATCCTAAAGTGACAGAGGAAAAGGGGGTAAGATAGTGGAGACAATATGAATGTAATAGTATTGAACCAAGATAGATCCACCTTCATCATTTATGATCTTGGAAAATTACTTAATTGCTCTGACACTCAGCCCCCTCATGTATAAAGTTAAATAAGTGATCTAAGTAAAAGTTAAAAACAGTTTAAATTAAGTAAATTATGAAGAATCTGAAGACAAGAGAGGTTAATGAATTGCCTGGGGATGAACAGCTTTAAGTGGATGGAGGAGTTCGTACTCTTGTCTCCTGATTTTCCCCATGCAGTTTTCAGACACTAAGGGGCTCCACTTTGTTCAAGGCTGGACACAGGGAAAAGAAATACCACTACTTCTACTTTTGAATCATCTTTTATTCATAGTCATTCTGCATTCCCTGGAGAAATTGAAGCATTTCCTTGGTGATAGTTTTACTTAATTTTTCATCTGATTGATTTCTTAAAAATTTTTCTCTTCACTGGTAACTGCCATCACCACATGTGTTCTTTTTAATTATAGCTCCAAATAGAGACCTATTTAGCCTTTTCAATTCGAGACAGTGTTACAGTTTATCAAGTAAGAAAAGAAATTAAGAATTCATAGAAGACAAGAATTGTGAACAATAGGCTTGTGGTATAGAAAAATACAATTCTGTTTACTAAAATAGCCACATCAAACACATTTTAATTCAGTCATAATTGTATGCAAATAGTTTCACTGTGGGTAAAAAATGTGCAGTAGTTTTAATTTGCCCTGTGACTGTGCTGATTTCTCAGCTAAAATAATTTATACCTTTAAAAATCCCTTAACTTTGGTTTTTTATGTTACCTCTAACAAAGATACTTTCATTGGCTAAACATGAAATAAAGCACTAAAGAACCCATCAACACACCTATTGAATTTGAAAAACACTGAATTTCTCATCCTCAAATGACAGTGCCACAGTGGCTGAGTGTACTTCCTAAATGAGTGATGACTAATTATCCCACGGGGACCTGTTAAAGAGCTCCCTCCCCTCCACCATTTTGCTTTCCAAGACTCTTGGATAAATGATTTCATGCAAACTTTATTTCATATGAAGATATTTAAAAACTACTTGAATTTTTCCAATTTCAAGAAGCCTAAAAAATGGTGAAGCAAGAGAACAAGGCTTTTATTTCTTTATGTTCTGTCTGTGAAAGTTACATTTTATATTGAATTGCGACAAGGATGGTATATGTAGCTTTTATGTACCAGAACAAACAACATTGCCTTGAACTGTTTTCACATCTATTCTACATAGATTTAAAGAAAAACATTTTTCTTTATTGTCAAATTAACCTGAAAACGGAAACATTTTAAAAGGCTGTATTATTATGGAATATTTAGGCTTTATGCTGATTTCTGTAACCATAATTCACTTGCATAGTTATTAAAGCATCATGATTTTATAATTTAATTTTTTTTATTTATTTGAAGTGTGGGGAAGCACAAGCAGGGGAAGGGACAGAGAAAACGGAGATAAACAGACTCCCCACTGAGTGAGAAGCTCCACTCAGGGATCAACCCCAGAACCCTGAGATCATGACCTAAACCGAATAAAGAGTTGGACACTCAACCTACTCAGCCACCAAGGTGCCCCAAAGCATCTTGATTTTAAGTGTCAGTGACTATATCTATGCTTATGCAGAACAAAAGCTGTGTCTAGACAATTTTTAGGACACTCTTAGCAAATGAAAATATGGGGGAAAAAAATGAACTGTTAAGGAAAATGGTTGGAGTGGACATTCCTGGCCCACCCCGATCCTAGCAGAGCACTTTTCCCGTTTGATCACCATTCCCCCACCCTCACATTTGCTGGTTTTCTCGTCAGATGCCCCTGCACCTGTGATCCTCTTTCAAAGAGGGCCCTCAGGTTCTTAGAGCAGCTTTGCTCACATACACAGAAAACTGAATGGCTAAGGGGTGTTTATCCCAGAAGGGAGACCTTAGGAATGATGTACAGCCACCTTGCCTGGAGTCAAGACAAACTGACATAATTAAAACCCCGAAGAGCCCTGAAGGATCAAGATTGCTTCAATTCCCACCCTTCCCTCTTTCCCCACTTCCTTGTACTTCTTTCCTGACTCCCTTCCTTGTTTCTCCTAGGAGCACTCTCTAATCACTTGCTCATAACTCTTTGAAAACTTACATTTGCTTAGGTCCGGTGGCTTTCAAAGCATTTCATACACTTTATGTTATTAAGCTGCCCACATGGGCAGGTAAGCGTTTGTATCCTTCTGTTAGAGGTGTGGAAACAAAGGCTCAGAGATGATGTGAGTCGCTCCAGTTCACACACATGCTGAGATGGGATTGCCCGCACAGTGTTCTGCTGAGGATGCTGCTGCCTCCAGAACCGGAAAATCATCACAGATTCCGCTGGTCTATGTGGACTTCCTTGCCTGTCAGCCAGACACAAGCAGTTTAGGTCGCTTTATGCGCCAAAATGGATCCACTCAGAAAATAAAATACGTTTTTTCTGCATGATAAAGTGCTGGTTTTCAAGGGTTTTACTTATTTGAAGAGGTCTGTTACAGAAACATTGTTTTGACTCTCTGCTTTTGAAGGGACTCAGAACCTTCTGCATCAGAGCTCTGAAGTGAAGAAAAAACAAGTTTTTTGAAAACAATAATGGAAAATCCTTCCCAAAGAAGTGAGTCCATTTCCCTATGGAAACAGTAATTAGACTTATCAAAGAAATGATTTCATCCCCATACTTGAAGCTCAAAGCCTTTCTTGTTCTCTCCTCTTCTGGGAAACAATATTTAACATATGCTAACTCCTTTATATACTCCTGGATAATATTGGAATTGCAATCTATAGTAGCTGATCTATATAATCTTCATGAGCCATAAATTAGATTTTTATGCACAATTTCCTTGTCTTTCAGGAAACATATTGATTAGACATTTCTATAGCCTCTGACTGCCCAGTGTGTGATCTGAGCAATAGTTTCTAAGAAAGATATCTGGTTTCTTACAAAAGTTAAAAATTAGATACTTTCCTCTTTGTGGAGAGATGTACTGTTTCTTAATTGTTTATGTTTTCCTTTTAGTGTTCATGAGCAGACATTAATTCCTTATAGATGATCTATCTTCTAAATCACCCGTTTCACCCACGTTTCAATACATCTAAGATAATAAGAACAATTTTCTATAGCTCCCAATTTTAAGATGGCAAATGACCTGTTCTGCACCTCCAAGCCACAGCAGCTGCATAGACAGTCCACTGCCATCTCACTCCCATGTGGCCCTCCTGTTTCGGGTTTTACTTTAGTAGATTCACAGTGCAAGTGTTTTGAGCAGAGAGGGAAAGGAAAAGGTGCCTCAGTTAAGTTCCAGCTTTGTTAGCCAGAAGTTTATACTTAAAATAGATAGATACAGGGATGCCTGGGTGGCTTAGTCGTTAAGATCTACCTTCTGCTCAGGTCATGATACCAGGGTCCTGGGATCAAGCCCTGCATGGGGCGCCTTGCTCAGCAAGGAGCCTGCTTCTTCCTCTGCCTGCCTCTTTCCCTGTTTTAACTCTCTCTCTCTCACAAATAAATAAATAAAATCTTTAAAAATAAAATAAAAGAAAAAGAAAATAGATAAATAGAAAGGTAGAGTATGAATTGGTAATAATAATAAAAACAAATCTCTCAACAAAGAAAAGCCCAAAACCATATTGTTTCACTGGTGAATCTTACCAAATATTTAAAAATGAATGGACACCAGTCCTTCTAAAGTCTTCAAAAAATTGAGGAGAAGGAAATACTGCCTCTCATTCTGTGAGGCCAGCATTACCCTGATACTAAAATCAGATAAAGACATCAGAAGAAAGCCCTAGGCTGATAGCCATGTTTAATATCAAGCAAATACTAGCAAACTGAATCCACCAGCATGTTAAGAGTATTATACACCAGGATCAAGTGGGATTTATTCCAAGAATGAAAGGGTAATTCAACGTATGAAATCAATCAATGTAATACATCACATTAATAGAATGAAAGGAAAATAATAAAATGCATGGTTATCGCAATTGATGCATAAAAATCATTTGACAAAATCCAATACTGCTTCATGATTAAAAACAAAACAAAACACTCAAACCATGAATAGGTGCCAACTTTCTCAATGTGGTAAAGGGCATTCATGAAAAACCTACAACTAATAGTTTACGCAATGGTGAAAGATCAAGTATAAGACAAAGATGTTAATACTAGAGCTTCTAGACAGCAATTTCACAGGAAAAAGAAACAAATGACTTATAAATTAGAAATAAAGAAATAAAACTTATCTCCATTTGCAGATGACATGATCTTGTTATAGAAAATTCTAAGGAGTCCTAAAGAAATCTCCCAAAAAAGCTATTAGAACTAATAAACAAATTTAGCAAAGTTATAGAATACAAGATCAATGTATAAAATCAATTTTATTTCTATGTACTAGTAATGAATGAACAGTTTGAAAAATGAAGTTAGGAAAGACAATTTCATTTACAAGAACATAAAAAAATACTTAGGAGTAAATATGACCAAGGAAATGCTTGACTTATATAGTGAAAACTAGCAAGCATTGCTGATAAAAGTTAAAGAAGACCTAAATCAATGGAGAGAAAGCTCATATTCGTGTGCTGGAAGACTTAATATTGTTAAAATGGCATTAGTACACAAAGCAATGTGCAGATTGAATGTACAGATTCTATTGAAATCACCATGGACATTTTTACATAAATGAACAAGCTGATTCTAAAATTCTGTGGGATTGCAGGGCACCTCAAATAGCCAAAGCAAGCTTGAAAAAATGAAACCAAATTAGACTACTAATGCTTCCTAATTTCAAAACTTACTACAAGGCACCATAATCAAAACAGTATGATATTGACAAGAGGATAGATGTATAGAGAGTTGGAGTAGAATTGAGAGTCTTGAAATAAACCTGTAAGTCTGTGATCAGTTGATTTTCCACAAAGATACTATACCATTCTATAGGAAAAGAATAGTCTCCTCAACAAGTATTTCTGGGATAACTGGTTATCCATATGCAGAAGAACTAATTGAACCCTGTCTCATGCCATATATAGAAACTGAGAGTGAATCAAAGGCCAAAATATAAGTTCTAAACTCTTAGTAGAAAACATAGGTGTAATTCTTTATGGAATTTGACAATGAATTCTTAGATAAGACTCCAAATGAACAAGGATTAAAAGAAACATAGAGAAATTTTATAAAACTATCTTTCAAAATTAAAAAAAATGCATCAAAGGATACTATCAAGAAGTGGCAAGACTCCCTACAAAATGGGAAAAAATATCTGCAAATCATGTATCTGATAAGGATCTAATAACATGAATATACAAGAACCCTCACAACTCAATAACAAAAAGGTAAACAACCCAATTGAAAAATGACCAATGGACTTGTTCTTTAGACATTTCTCTAAAGAAGATATAAAAATGGCCAAAAGCATATCAAAATATGCCAAAATTATGAGTCATTAAGGAAATGCAGATCAGAACCACAGTGAGATTTCACTTTAACAGCCACTGGAATGGCTATAATTACAACAACAATAATGACAACACCTGAAATAATGAGTGTTGCTGAATATGTAGAGAAACTGGAACATTCACGTATTGCTGGGAGAAATGTAAAATGATGCAGCCACTGTGGATAATAGTTTACTGATTATTGTATCGTCCACAAATTCCAGTCCTAACTATATGCTCAAAAGAACTGGTAATAGACATTTTAAAAACTTGTACAGGAATGTTCATTGTAGCACTATTCCCCCAATCACCAAAAAGCAGAAACAACACAACTGTTAGAAGCTAGGCACAAAAGGTCACATACTGTGTGATGCCATTTATACAAAATATCCAGAATAACTAAATCCATGGAGACAGAAAGAAAATTAGTGGTTTAGAGAGGTCAAAGGGAGAGGGTAATGGAGAGTGACTGCTTAATGGGTATGGGCTTTCCCTTTGGCATGATGACAATATTTTGGAACAGAGGTGATCGTTGCACAGCATTATGAATGTACAAATTTCTATTGAATAGTATACTGTAAAATGGTTAATTTTATGTTCTCTATTACCTTAAAAAAAAAAGAAGTATTTTCAAAATTCAAAAATAGCTCCCAAGAGTCTCACCTCCTTGGGCACGTCCTATGTACGATCCCTCCCCTTAGGCGATAGCAGAAACACCTATGATGTGAATATGATGAATATGATGAAATGCCACACCCACAATTAGGTTAAATTATATGGCAAAGGTAAGGAATTTTACAGATGTAATTAAAGTTTAATTTGTTGATTTTGAGTTAGTCCTAGAGGGGATTATCATGGGTGGGCCTGACCTAATTAGGTGAGCCATTCAAAAAAAGGAGTTGCTGAAGCAGATGCTCTCCTATGAGCTTGGAAGACGTATGCTACTATTTCAAAAGGAGGGGACCATGTGGTAAGGACCTGAGGATTGTCCCTCATCTAACACTAGTAAGAAGACGAGAACCTCGGTTTTATAGACTTAAAGAAATGAATTCTGCCAACCCCCTGTGGATTTGGAAGAGAATCCTGAACCTTAGAGCAGATAGCAGGCCTAGGCAATGCCTTGATTTCAGCCTAGTGAGGCCATGAGCAGAGGAACCAGCTAAGCTGTGCCTGGTGTCCTACCCATGTAACTGTGAGATAATGAATTTGTGTTGTTTTAAGCTGCTTAGTTTGTAGTAATTTGTCACACAGCAATAGAAAACTAAGATGGATAGAGAGAATTCACTGCAGTGAAGTTTTCTAATACATTCTTAACTCGGTGTAGAAAGCTCCAAAGCACTAGGAAAATCTACCAGAACTTGATTAAAACACACACACATACACACACACACACACACCTCACCACCACAAATGTCCATAGTATTTACATCCAGATGCCAAGTGGAAAAAGAAACAGTGCCACCTGGGCTTTGCTACTGCTCTTACTACTCTAAATGTACTTATATGTGGCCCCTAGATCTTTCAAGGATAGGTCTTAAAAATTTTTCTTGTCTTCGTAGTTTTTGCATTCCAGGTCTTAAATATTAATATTTATATTTTTTTTCAAAATAATATCTGCTGTTTGCCATTGAGGATGAGAATGGCTTTCTCTTGCATGCTGTTCCATAGTTGTCCTGTCACCATATTTGAGTGCTTATAACTCGAAGAAGTGGTAGAAGAGTCAGAATTTCTTCTCACATATTCTTTGAGTGTCAGGCACCTGTAGACATCTTGTTCTCAGCCTTCTTTTCCCCCCATCAAGAGATACCCTGATCTTCTTCTTCCATGGAAATAATACAGTTATTTTGGCTTATCATTTCTGTTTCAGGAGCCAGAAGATAAACTTCCCCCGAATTTCTTTCAGCTTGTTTTTTTTCCCTGGGTGACATCAAGAGGGCATTATCTCGCTCACTGTCAATTATTTTCTGACCGAGCTTTCTTTGTGCTCACAGCTCCTACTCCACCAAAGTGGAACAGACGCTAATGGCCATGTGCTCCACCCTCAGACAAGTGTCTGGCAGTGGCCACTAATAAAACCATCTGTTACCAGGGTGAGTCCATGGCCTGCCACTGCTATAATTTGGGGAGGCACAGACTTTCCAGGCTCCTCAGTTATTATAGGGCCAATGGGGCCCCTGAGGCCGACAGCAACTGTGTACATAATTACATGAAAGACTTTGATGGCTTTTCCATTCACACTGGGTGATCTTAGAGCAGGCTAATACTGTGGTTAGATAACTAAACTTGAAGGGTGAGCCAAGGACAACCAGGGCTGGCACACTTAAACTTAAGCATTAGACTCTGTTCTTTTTTTATACTTTTTCCTTTTGTTTTAAGTTAGGATTGTAAATAAATTGTTGGATGCATTAACTCAACATAGGATGGATACTGAACAAGAGAGTGTGGACTAACAATCTGAGCCTTAGTGAAAAACGGAGAAGGATAAAATGAATATGTCATGGGGACTCATGATTTGTTATTTCACTTAATTATCATAACATGCGCCATGTGACAATAAGTCACAGTCTGAGTGAGGAAACTCAGAGAGGTTGACTGTGGTAGATAAGGTCACACAGTAATGGTAAGTGGCAGAACTGGGTTCGAATCCAGGCTTCTATGATGCCAAACTCTTGGTCCTTTTAAGACATTCCAGCGTGAGCAGTAGTACCAGCTTCCTAGGTTATCACTTTTTAAAAATGTGATCATTAAACTTGGATTATTTTCCCTTCCATTCTAGTCTACCATACTCAAGAGTCTGAGAGATAAAAGATAAGGAAAGGGGTTCACCCAGTTTCTAAGGTCTGCATAGTTGTACCCCTGAGTAAGTCTTCCATTCTGAATTCCTGTTGCTCCCTCAGTGTGGTGGTCTGAGCTAGACAACCTAGAGTCTGTCTTTTCTTTAAGCCTGAGCTAAAAGCTCTCCATCCACTCTGTTTTCTATCATCTGAGAGGGAGTCTGGCATCTCTAGCTCTTGAGAAGCCTCAGGGGTTAGTGGCCTTACTAGAGTAGAAGTTCCCAGTGGTCTAACCTGCATTCCCTTCTCCTCTCAGTTTTAGCTCTTGTTTAAAACTTTCCATTTCTTCTAACTTATTTCTCATCCCCACACTCCTGCTTCCCTGACCTGGCCACTTGCTCCTGGCAGAGAATGGGAAGGTGGAGATGGGGGCCTTCCTCTCTAAGTCAAAGAAACTTTCCCCCTCACCTCAGCTCTTGCTATTGTTCTTCTTGGTTCTACTATCAGCAGCAGCTTTTGGTGTGTGTGTGTGTGTGTGTGTGTGTGTGTGTGCGTGCGTGTGCTTTTAAAAATACCCCCAGTTATTCCTTGTTCCTCTCTCCACATCTTCTTCCATGTGATGTCTTTGATCTTGTTATTTTCTAAGACTACTCAGTGGTAAGGAGAGTAGCCAATAAAGACTATATAATTCTCATGACTGATTTTATTCCATCCCAATGAGATATTGCAGGGAAACAGACATGCCATTTTCCATATTTTGTAGATTAAAAGAAGATCTGGAAATTCGCGATTCACCCTGACAGTGGTTCCATGACCTCATAATGATAGAAGGAAACTCTTTTTGGTTTTCAACAGCTTGGTCAAGCAGTTTTGATGCTTCCTACAGCATGTTGTGTTTATTGAATGATATGTCTATCTTTCACTAGGCAGTGAGCACTCTGGACACAAAATTATTTTGAGAACATTTCTAAAATCAAATACCCGTGTACTCCCATCACTTTACAGCTTGGCTCGTGCAAAAACCCAGCATGTGCTGTGATTTCTGTAGGCCTCAGTTTCTTTACCTGAAGGAAATGAGCCTTATGAAGTGATCTGTACCCTATGGAGAGAGTTTTCTATGGCAGTCTTCCTTAAGCTTTAAGAGGCACACAAACCACCTGGTGATCTTGGTAAAATGTAAATTCTGATTTATTCGGAGTAGTCTGTAGAGGGACCTGGGCATCTGCGTTTCTAACAAACTGCCTGGGGACTGCCTGGAGCTATCCACCCGTGGACCACACTTTGAATACAGAGTAGCTAAGGTTCTTTGTTATCTCCTGTGAAATGGGTTGTCAAAATCCCTCACCGCTCCAGTAGGAAGGTCTGTGTAATTTACAAAACCCTCTCTTACACATGACCTCATTTCATTCCTATTACAGCCTGTGGAGTAGACAGGACATTTTTTAATTTCAGTGTTTAATAAATCGGGAACCAAAGCATGCAGCGCTTCGGTGGCCTGGCCTGTCTGGTTAGTAACAGAGACAGTCATCAACTGGCTCTTCTGGCTCCTCATCTGGTATTCTCTCTGCGAGGTCACATTGGTATTCCACCCAATATAGAAATCTTGACCTTTATGATAAGACTACTGTACAAATTATCTCATTGCAAAACTGTGGTGGCTATCTCTTATGAAGTTGTAGGCCAGTATGAACCAACCACCATGCAGGAAAGAAAATCAAGAATAAAACCTTATTTGAGTAAACCTGGTGATTCACAGACCTGTACCCCTGGGGATAAAAATATATGTTTATAAAAAATAAAAAAAAAAAAAAAAAAAAAAAAAAAAAAAAAAAAACCTTATTTGAGGGGCGAGTGGGTGGTTCAGTCAGTTAAGCCCCTGCCTTCAGCTCAGGTCATGAATCCAGGGTCCTGGGACTGAGTCTGGCATCAGGCTTCCTGCTTAGCAGGGAGCCTGATTCTCCCTTTGCCTGCTCCTCCTCCTCCTTGTGCACTCTCCTCTCTCTCTCTGACAAATAAAGAAATAAAATCTTAAAAACAAAACAAAACCTGTTTGAATTATGCAAGCTCATTTTCCTGGGGAAGGTCCACAGCTTTAGCCCTATTCTCAGAGAGGTCCGTGACCAACCAAAAAAGTCAGAGATTAATTAAAATGGACAAAGCAGGGGCTCCTGGGTGGCTCACTGGATTAAAGCCTCTGCCTTCGGCTCAGGTCATGATCTCAGGGTCCTGGGATCTTGGAGTCCCACATCGGGCTCTCTGCTCAGCAGGGAGGCTGCTTCCTCCTCTCTCTCTGCCTGCCTCTCTCCCTACTTGTGATCCTTCTCTGTCAAATAAATAAATAAAATCTTTAAAAAAAATAAAATGGACAAAACAAAAATTTAGAGCATTTTTTTAAAGATGATGGAAACAAGTTTTGGGTGTCAAATAGCTGCATGTTCCTGATAAAACCTTGTCTTCTAATCTAAGGAATCTGGGTATTCGGTTTTGCCCAACTGGAGGGAGTGGCAGGTCCCCTGGGGAGCCTGCCTTTGACTGTGAGGGGACCTCTGCATTCTTCTCCTGGACACCTGCACTTTTCTCAGGTTCCCTACATCAGAGAATGTCCTTAGCAGTTCAGAGATTTTCTGGACCAGGTATCAGCAGACTCTTTCTGTGAAGGGCCCATTAGTGAATATTTTAGGCCAGATGGTTTCTGGTGCAAGTCCTCGACTGTACTGATTGTAGCCTGAAAGCAGCCAGAGATAATAAGCAAACAGATAGATGTGGTTGTGTTCGCATAAAATGTTATCTACAGAAACAGTGGCTCGCCAGATTTTACCAGAGGTCTGAAATATGCCAACTCCTTCTCTAGACGAATATTTATTTACCTAGATGCAGGGAGTGGTTGCCATGACTTTGTAAATCCTTGGGTCTTTTAATGGAAGGAGCGAAGTGCTCTACAGACAGAGAAAAGTACATCTTAGGCATTGAATATTAAAGTCAGGAGAGACATACTTCATTTTACAGATAGGAAAATATAAGTCCCAGAGAAGCTAATTGCTTGAAATAAGACAACTTACAGTTGAAAGAAGCTCAGAATTTTCAGCTCCTTTCTTTTGATTATCAAGCATCTTTGGCAGAAGAGGACAAAGAGAATAGAAAAATGATTAAAGTCATTTAAATAAAAAATGAATTACTATATAAACTTTCACAACTTTGCTTTAGTTTTCATTCCGATGCAAAATGTCAGAAATCATTAAATAATGAAAACCACTAGAGCGGCTAATGTTTTGTAAAACGTCTCTTGGGATGGGGTGGGGGGGTGTTGGAGGGGGGAACTATTGTAAGCACTGGCAGAGTTCCAGATTTTTTTCCCCAAAACAGGATGGGAAGTCAAAGGAGCCAGATTTCTTCTTTGGGGAAGGGAGTTTCTCTTAAAACTTTAAGCCGAAAACCTTAAATTTAAGTGGCCAATGATCTGTAGTGAAGACATTTCTGCAATACCTCCCGTATTTGTCAGATTTTCTCCTGTCTGTCTCATATACCACCGCACGTTTCATGTCTGTTTCTTAGTTTGAGCCACTGCAAGAATGTTTATTGTTAAAAACGGGGGCGCCTGGGTGGCTCAGTGGGTTCAGCCTCTGCCTTCGGCTCTGGTCCTGATCTCAGGGCCCTGGGATCCAGCCCTGCTTTGGGCCCTCTGCTGAGCAGGAAGCCTGCTTCCCCTTCTCTATCTGCCTGCCTCTCTGCCTACTTGTGATCTCTCTGTCAAACAAATAAATAAAAATCTTAAAAAGAAAAAAAAAATGGACCTACCTGAAATCAAAACAACTTGCTGAGCTGGAAACAAAGCAATTGCTCTACCTAGTCATGTTGCAGAAGAGACAATTAAAAAAAACAAAAACAAAAACAAAACAAAAAAACAAGAACAAAACACCCTCTATTGCATTCCTTTTATATGCCTAAGAAAAGGACAGAAAACATGCAACAAAGCTGATAAATTCCACGTTGACCTTTATAAAGGCATTTACTTTCCATGAAAAGTACTTGGGATTTTTAGAACCATAACCTCTGTTAAAATGAGAATGAAGTTCCTTGTTATTCTGAAATGGTGCTATGTCTCCTTGGCTTGAGTGCCACTGGTTCTGTGAATATCTTCGTATTAGCTTATAGTGTTTTGTTTTGTTTTCCTTAGCTCTTATTTTAACATATCTGGCAACTTAGGTCACAGAAAGAAAAAATAAGTAAATAAAGGACAAGTTAAAAAACGGTCCCCGCGCCCTCACTCATCCAAGCTTGCAAAAGCTCACATTCTGTAATTTACAATCTTTACAAAGAAAAAAAAATTCATTTTGATGATGGGGAACTCCTTAAGAAAATCTGAGCAGATGCCTAATTCACATATTGGAGAGAGAAAAGTCAAGCATAAAAAAGACCTAGTCTGCCAAGGTTTAAATAGCAACTCGTGCCTCTACAGCAACAATTTTCCTTGAGAAAACCTACCATATGCTTTGTATGAAGTCCATCTGCAAATGTAATACCCAGATGCTTGTTCTCCCCTTCCAGAAAAGCTACATTCTGACTGCACATCTTCTCTGCTCTAGAGAATTGATAAAGGAAGAGCATGTCTTCCTCTTTCTTCTTTTCTTTTTATTGATTTTTTTCATTTTTAAAGTAATGAAAAAAAAACTAGAAAATGTGTAAACTTCAAAAAAAATGGCAAAAAAGAAGCAACAATCATTCCAAATTTCATAACCAAAAGATAACTGTTTGTTTTATTCACGTATGATAATAATTCCTTTTCCCTTTGTAACTTGATCAATCTTTCCATTCTTTTTCAAAATTATTTATTTTAATGGTACCATGCTAAGAATAGGCATTTTGTGTTTTATCCTTATTAACCTCATTCTTATTGAAAATAAACCATATAAGAATAAAGTCACAAATTAGAGTATTAAAGAATTCTGAATGAAATATGAATCTTTCCCTGTGTTTTCTTCCTGAGAAGCCAATGCAGTTAGTGGTATAGTAGGTGTCCTCCTTAAATCAGTCTGTGTATCCACAGGCATAAATACTGGGTGCGTATATTTGTGTGTATATCTGGACACAAAAGGTATCAGAATACATGCTCTTCTCTACTTCTTGATCTTTTTACTTATTAATCTTTACTGGAGATCTTTTTGATGTAGATCTATCACAGCCTCGTATCAGCTTCAAAATGTTTCATTTTAGGATCTGACTGTACTTAATCAATTCCCTGTTGAGAAACTTTGAGTCCCTTTAACCTATCCTCTTGCCATATTCTGACAACACTGACAAATTAAAAGAAGTCAAGAAGTCATATACATGAAGGTCATAGAATATTCATCAATTCAAAAATCCGTTACAATATGTGATAAATGCAATAAAAATACAATAATCCTTCTAAATAAGCATTTTGGATCTTTATCATTTAATTTAATTTCTTGTTTTGCCTTATTCATTTTTTTTAAAAATATAAACATGCAAATCCAGAATTTTTGGAAGTTGTTTTCTTACCATGTAAATGGGTGATGTCTACCTTTATTTTTTTATTTTTCAGGGAGATTTATTTGCAGTAATGTAGTTAAAAGGCATCTCTCTCTTTTTTTTTAATTAATTTATATATTTAACAAATGAACACATGTTCCATAGTTTGAAAGTCAAGCAGTGATTTAAGATTTCAAGCAACAGTGTTGCCTGGGTGGCTCAGTCAGTTGGATATCTGTCTTCAGCTCAGATCATGATCCTACCGTTCTGGGATTAGGCTTGCATTGGGCTCCCTGCTCAGTGGGGAACCTGCTTCTCCTTCTCCCTCTGCCTGCCATTCTCTCTGTGTGTGCTCTCTTGCGATCTCAGTTAAATAAATAAATAAAACCTTAAAAAAAAGAAGAAAAGTATTTTGAGGAACAACAAGACCAACATTCTGCCCAGATTCTCCCCATCCCCACATCCTGCTCAACAGAATCTACCACTTTCAATTCTTCTACATCATTCTTCTGGATTTTACTTTTCCTACTACTAATATTAAGAGTTTATTGCTCTTGGTTGACTTTTCATTTTAAGCAGTGTGTCTTGAATTTCTAAATTGGAATGTGTGTGGTACACACACCCTCCCCCCTACTCTAAAGATAATTATATTATGGATTTAATTAAATCAGTATTTTGTGTTTTCTATGTTATGCCTATGCACATCCTGTTCATGATGAACCCAAGTAATGGACTATAATTACTTTTACTCTATTGTAAAATTTTCTTTTATTTTTCTAGGAGTTAAATATAGTTTTATTTATTTTTTCCTTTGTTTAGGATATTAGGGATCTTCTTTTTTTTTCCCTATCTTCAGTAACACATGGGCTAGTCTGTCAGATACTCTATCTCATCCATTTTTTAAAAAAATGTCTTGTTCTTGATACCCTCAGACTTCCTGCCCTAATTTAGACCAGCAGTGCTCTAGGCCCCCTATTTGATCAAAACATCCCATTGGTCATCACCTTGGAAATTTCCAAAGTTCTAGCAGGTGTGTTGCATTACTGATTCCAGTTTCTGGATTCTGTGTTTCCTCTAGTGTGATTACTGACTCCTTAGAATGAAGTGCCTCCTGTAGTGGAAAGAGTAGAGAAGCGTTATTCATTGGAAAATTTAGTGTCTCAAAAATATTTTTATTCTGGCCTCATGCTTACAGGATTTGCTTTCATGAGGATCTTGTTTCCTCTTTTTAATTTATTTTACTTGATCCCTATGTATCTTGACATGTGTCTTTCCACATAGGTAGTTTTTATTTATTTATTTTTTTTTTACTAATTTGTTGTCCTTAATTTTATTTGTGGATCTCCCGTTAGGCAGATATCACTGTGTGGAGATCAGTTCTCTAATTTTGTTATCATATCTCTCCTTCTTTCCATTTAATTGTCTTTTTATTTCTACTCTTTGGAAGATATCCTTAACTTTACCTTCTAATGCTTCTGTTGAATATTTGATTATTCCTATCATGGTTTTAATTTCCTAGAGCTCTTCTTATCTGATTGCTCCTTTTCATGGAACCCTCTTTTTGTTTTTTTTGTTTTTTTACGGATACAATATTAACTCCTATTTTCTCTGAGCTTATTAACTACTGCTCTTTTAAAAAGAGATATCTCTTCTTCCACTGGTATTGTCTCTCTTTCTTTGAATTATATCCTTAGTTATCTTGGTCTCTGCTTTTCATGATGGAGGTTTTCTCCAAATATGTGATCTTTCTGTTCATTCATATTTAAAAATGAGGTGTTAAAAAGTTGATGGCATGGTTTGTGGGCTGGTAACCTTCCCTGTAGGGTGATTGGCTCGCTTTTTCTTGGCAGCTTCCAAAATGTCAGCTGCTGAATGTCACTTTCCTGGGATCTTTCTGTGTCTCCGATGAAGGAGCTTCTAATGTTCTGCAGGACAGAATGTGAGTGGTTGGTGTTGTGCTGGATATTAGTGTCTGGATAATGAGCAGAGGCAGAAAGGGCTTGGGGACAGATGAGGAAATGGTAGCTATTCCCATGAAGTTTTCATTTTTACTAAATACTTCTGTTTTCATTTCAGTTTCTCCCAGCCACCCTTTTCTATACCCATTTAGTGAGTCTTCGAAGTCTCCTTTCTTACACAAAAGGTTGAGGAGGAATTCACCTACGCCTTTGGACATACCTCACTCTTCCAATTCCTGAGCCTTTCAAGGGTTCTGGAAGTTCAACAAGCTGATCTCTCATCAGTATCTCCTCTGGATACTGAAATTTTACCTTCACTGCTTTGCTAGATCATGTATTTTTCCTCCATTTTCTATCTTCCAAAATGAGTTGATATCACTTATGTATTATCATTTCCTGTCTTATTTCTTTGCCTTTATGGATTAATGCTTTTCTTAGGCCCTGCAGTCATTTAAGTTCATTTCAGGCAAGAATGAAGATAAACACATGTGTTCAATCCACTATGTTTTATTATTAGGTTTAAATAAATGTAAATTTTTCTTTTTCTTTCATTCTTCTTTTATTTCTGGTAGCATAATTCCTAAAATAACATAATGAACTACTTCATATGGGCTTAGGAAAATATATTTGGAGATTTAGCTTGGGAATTTGTTTCTGGTTTAAAAGATAAGCTTCATTTATACAAAAAATAATTTCATTTCATTCATTAGCATATGTCCACAGACATGGCAAAGCTTAATGCTGAAAAAATTACTTAGATACAACTTGGTTTTATGAGTTACCAAATAGAAAAGTATAAATGGCCTTATTATTCTGTCAGTACTGATGCTGTACTGTTTCAGATCATAGTTTTTGCACAATGGGAGGTATTCGAAAGTTGTTTTTCTCACTGATGGCCCTGCATAGATTGATTCAGAGATAATGTACTGGTGAAGACAGGATATGTGGTTTCAGGGCAGTGGGAATGAGAGCAAAATTTCTGATTAAAGCCTTTTGAATAATTCTTGCTGGAGGCTCTATATCCCATTTGCTGTGAATTGTGTATGTTCAAAATCTGAAATATGTCAAAGCAAACAATGAAGATTAAAAAACCCTGACTTCCCTAGAGAAGGACAGTACTCTCAAACCATTTTTGGCTTTCTTAGACTGAGATTGTCAAAAACATTTCTGGGCAGGCCACGGAGGGGCCCACTGTACTTGTGTCGCAGTGCCCTGTCCTTCCTGGCACAGCCAGGAGGACCACCCTTGGCATTCGGGGGAGTTTTAAAGTTCTCTTGTCAAGAACTCTGGAAAAGGAGAGTCAAAAAGAGTGAAGTTTGAGTCCCATTTCGATCATGTATATTTATAAGTTTGGGCAGATTATGAATCTTTGCCCAACTCTTCAAGTTCTAGAATAATAAAGGCATCAATAGCCACAAGGATTTTATGAAGGTGAAATGAAATCACACGTAAAAATATCCTAAAGTACCAGCCCTTAGGACAGACTGCATACTCCACAGTTCGTGCTTTCCTTCATCTCTTCCTCACGTCAAGGTTAAGCCTCCATGGAGATGAAGTATTATTCACTTTGATTTATGTGAGTGGATGTTAGGCTGGGGGACTGTCCACATTTAATAGACTGTCAAAGAGGTTTCTGTGCCCTTCAGTAGGCCATGACTATCCTGAAACTCAACGTGTGTCCTGTTTGTCGTTAAATCGCCAGCAAAGTGCCAAAAAGTAAGGACATATACTCACTAGGTGCTGTTGAATTGAACTTGTTGTTATAATCCTGATTCAAGGGAGAGACTGTGTCACCAAGTGGTTAAATATGGGGCTCAAGTGTGACCCTACACCAGGAATCACATGCTAGCTGCCTTTTCAACTCATTCAGTGATTTGGGCAAGGCATTAAATTGCTCGGACCCTCATTTTCCACAACCCTGCTCTCCTGGCTTGGGGAGGGCCAGTGGTGGTGTTACAAAGGTTGCCCGTGGCACCCCCCCCCACTAGCACGTGCACCACTTCCTGGGCAGAGTAGGGTGAGGTGTATGAGGTACTTGCCTCCATCACAGAATTTCAGGGATTGCCAAAGAACTCAGTAATCGAGATAAATAATATCACAGTGCAAATTTTTTCAAAATTAAAATGCAAAATAATCCATGATGAACAAAATCTGAAAGTTTATTTTTTTTTAAATTTTTTATTTGTTCATTTGACTGAGAGACACAGCGAAAGAGGGAACACAAGCAGTGGAGTAGAAGAGGGAGAAGCAGGCTTCCCGCTGTGGGGAAGTGGGGAGCCGGATTAGGGGCTCGATTCCAGGATTCTGGGATCATGATCTGAGCCCGAGGCAGACACCCAACTGACTGAGCCATCCAGTTGCACCTTTTTTTTTTTTTGGAAGTTTTAAATAAAAATGCAAATCAGTAACAGTGCCAAGTGGAGTCATATTGGGGCCTAAGGCAAGTGGAGAAATGAGGAAGCCTGCTTACATCTTTATTTAAAAGTTTTATGTTTTCTTTATGATGGCTTTTTTGGGCATTAATTTTGACTTCTCTTAAAAAATGTGTTCAAATACCTTCTTTATTGGTTACTGAGATGTCTGAGGCCCTCTTTAATTTGTGCATGAGGTGAGAACTCTTTCTCTACTACCCTGGCCCATTTCCTGGTTCTTCCTCTATCTCTATACATATATACGTGTATGCACATTCACACAATACTTACAAGTAGACTATTTGAAACTTCCTTATAGCTTCCATTTATCTGAAATCTGTATCATAAATAACTATCGTAAAGCCACATAGAAGAGAGATGCCACCACCTCAGAAACTCCAGGTGCCAACAAAATGGCTGACATAATCATGCTGGCATTTTGAAACATTAATACCAACAGATAGATCTTTAGGTGAGTAAATAAGTAGCCCACACTGTGAGTTGGCTGAGAAGGCACATTTATGTTTTTAAGAATACCCATCCTATGGCTTCTTATAATTTCCTTTTAAACATGTGGATTTTGAAGCCATAATTCTTTTTCTCTATAGGCTGATTTTTAAAGTTTTATTCTTGGCAGAATTTGTTCCCAGTAACTCAGTTCTAATACCCATGGTGCACTAAATGACAAAGTTCTTACAGGAGACTGATAAGCACATGTATGAGAGAACCCAACTGTCCGCCGAATTAGTCTGGCAATTCTGATAATGCCGCACTGTGGTATATGAAGTCTGATAGAAAAAGAGGAGTAGGCAGAAAAAAAAATCAATGCCATAACTTTCTTTCTGGAAGACTTGCTTACATGCTATATTTTTAATCTTGTCATAAGAAGTGGGTGTTGATCAAGATATTTTAGGGAAAGCTTAACTTTCTGCAGCTATATTGTAAGCTTATGAATTTTTTTTATTCAAATAAATAGTAAGGAAAGAGATCGGCTAGCTTTTTCCAGTGCTGCTATTTTATCCTATTTTATTTTTTTATTTTACTGGTGTTGGTGAATAGCATCATTTAGCTGGTACCTTTGTGTTTCTGTAATGGCTCCCCTTTTACATTCAGAAAAGCCAGGTGAGAAGCCTGACAACGTGCGAGCAAGGGTGGAGAAATGGCTGGTTCAGTTTTAGCTGGACTTTCCAAAAGCTCAAAGCTTACACATCAAACTGTTGTGGGAGCATCTGAGGTATTTGAGGACGATTTTTTTTCTATTTGTGCTTTAGATAGTCTACACACAGTACTCTCTGAAAAGCTTTCTGCCAAATGACGGTGACGTGTAGCAACATCTATGTGTCTTCCTTGGAAAAGGTGCTCTTTCCTTCCCCCTACCTGGAAGATTTTCAGAGAAAGTCTCTTCTCAGGTTTTTCTCTGCTATTCTCATGGAATGTCTGACACTATGAAGGAGCTTAACTTTGAATGTCTCTTAATGGATGCCTTGATCACATGAAACTGTACCCATGCAACTTTGTCTGTGCTAATGCGTTGTTCACTACCTATCCAGGTCTTTCATTTGTCAGCTTATATCAGATATCCACGTATATATAACCAGAATTTCACAATGCATGTGCATTCCTAAATATAATTATCAAAGGACTATGGTATTCTCCTCCTATGACGAGCCAAATATTGAGCCAAAGATCAGAAAGAACAGTGAGAGTTACTATAACTAATAGTTACTAATCATGTAAGTCAGGTGGAGCAGAGGGGTGAAGATCAGGGCTGAGTAGTACACGTGGTTGAGGCACAGATATTTTAACTAAGTCATGTTTCTCTAAGTCTAAATGCAATTACAATTGCATAATGAATTTTCAGGTAGGTAAGCTTAATTATCCAGGATATGAAGTTACCAAGGAAATCAAGTTCCTGTTCTGCCTTCCCTCTCACCTTATGTTTAAATATACTATAACCTGAATTTTTTCACTGCTATCCAAAGAGTAATGGTGGGAAACCCACTTTTATCAAATAGTTTAGTAATAGACTGTGTTTTCTAAAATGTCATCTAACTGAATTCTCTGAACAATCCTAAGAAGAATAGAGCTATATTAATCATGTATATTGTGATAGATGTTTTTACTCATAAAGAAAAAATTTCAAAGCAGTAAAGTATCCTGTTGCAGTCACACAGAGAGCAAATCTGGAGACACTTTAAGGTAAAGAGAGGCTGGAAAAGGAAACACAAAATAAGTTGCTGATCTGCCTGTATGTATGAAAATGAAAATGGTCAGAATCTAGTTGAAAAAGTCCCAAGTTAGAGGTTCATTTGTCTGAAGTCAAATGGTGATTCAAAGAAACCTCAATCTCTCCAAGCCTCCATTTTCTCACTTAAAAGAGAAATGTTTCAGTTCTCTGATCCCTAAATTCCCTCCAGGTGATGATCATTTCTCTCATTTCCAGGCTTGCAGATTTTATGTTGATGTCTCACTGACATAGGTGTCCACATTGTGCCGTCCGTGTGGTAGGTATCACTGAGCACCGCCCAGGATACTGAATCCTGACAGGCACATATGAGCAGCTCTTATAGGAGTAGCTATGGACCTCCAGGAAAAGCAGAGCAGTGTCTTCTCTGAATGAATTATGCTAACAGTGCAGTAGATGATAAAAGAGTGTCAGTTTTTGATCCAAGTCATGAAATGTCCCTCATCAACAAAGAGAAGGAGCAGAAAAGTGTGGGGTAAATGGTAGAGGTGAATCTTCCCCCTGGATGGAGGCAGAGAAAACTGTGAAAGTAAAGTGCCTATTTTATTGATAGAGGCAATTTTCATCAGTTTGAGGAGTGATGGAACTTGCTAGTTCCATCCCCATTTAGTCCTTTCAGCTTTCACTTTATTGAATAGCTTTTTTCTGGGTCAAATGCCATTGCTGGGATGTCAATTATTGGATTCATCTTGACCTGTGGGCTACAGGTCTACTTGTAAGAACTTTTCTCTGTCTGGTAAAGGGATGAGCCTCTAAAACCCATGCTGCTTAGATATTTATAACCTTTGACATTATGAGTTTAGGAGTCATAATAATAATAAGACTTAAGGGTTTGCTCAAGGTGTCTGGCTTATGTTGTCAAGAACAGCAAGGAATCTTTAGTCATTCTCTGGCCTGAATTTATACGAGGTATTATTAGAGACAAGACTCATGGAACACTTGCCCCAAATGACTTGTAAATGAACTGATATTCAAAAGGTTTTCTATAAAGAAATATTTGTTTTATCAAAATATTACAAATTGCATGGACCCTCAAGAATTGGACACTCCTTGGAACAGCTTTAAATATATTTAATATTTGCTATACATGATTCGCTTCCAGATAAAGTCTAGAGGGAATTGAAATACTTTAGGAATTTTTGGCATATTTCATGCACAGTCTCCCGTTTAGATTTAGAGACACTGCCCATTCTACACAGGCAAGAAAGCTTTAGATTTCCACCTCCCATTCCTTCTGATGATATCTTTTTTCTGAAAGGGTTCAGTAATTTTCTTTTCTTTCTTCCTGAAGTCCACAATTTCCTTTTTCTTTTTCTGCCTTTCAAGGAAAGTAATAGTTACCCTATTCCTAGACTTCATATTTATCTTGAACCTTTTTATTTTCCTAATTTTTTGAAAGATTGATATAGCTGACCTTAAGTATCTCTTTTGGGTTACCTCTCTGGTATAATCTCCTAGCTTCCACAGTCCAATTTGGGGGACCCATTAAAACCACTGCCTCAAAATTTCTCAGATATTGTGGATCTACAACTGAAGGCTTCAAATTCTCATGTCTTAAGTACTTGCCATGACAGCTTTGGAAATAGACAACCACCCATCATGCTAGATGGACTTCACAGGAGAGGTTTGGTTTTGTTGTTGTGTAGCTAATACCCCAAATACTGTTATTGGTCACCTGATGAAGGAGGTTCCAGAAAATGTTCCCTCAGATGAACACTGAAGAAGGAAGGGCTAATTTGAGGAAAATGCAATAGCCCCTCTAAAGGTCCTCTGGATTACCCCACTAGAATGTTGTAAGGGGCCCTAATGCTATACCTGTGGACTTACTCTAGTCAAAAGAAACTCTGTGTGCCTTAGTAGCACTTTTATGTATTAACTATTATTGGTTCCTAACACATCTTAACTATTCTGAGAGAAAGGAAAAGTAGGGACACCTGGGTGGCTCAGTCAGTTGGGCATTTGTCATGATCCCAGGGTCCTGGGATTGAGTCCCACATTGGGTTCTCTATTCAATGGTCAGCCTGCTTCTCCCTCTGCCTACCGCTCCCCTGTTTGTGCTCTTTCTCTCTTTCTGTCACTCCCCGCCCCTCTCTAGCAAATGGATAAATAAAACCTTTAAAATAAAAACTTTAAAAAAAGTAAAAGTAAATACAAACTCAGAAAAGAAAACATATTCATGTTTTTCAACAAATAAATAATATCAGAAAAATAACACAAATGTATATTATATCCATATTCGGAAGACATCGAAATGGAAGAATACATAGGCTGAGTAGTTAGAAGCTAAAGTAGGTGAGGAAGAGAGGGAAATGTCAAAAAAAACTCTGTAAACTGTGACAGGACTCCCCTGGTAGAAGCTGTAAAGATAGTGTGGCCTACATCTAGTATTCACTTAGCCATGAGCGCTCTGTTAAGCTGTTACTTTCCTCTGAAATCTGTGAAACTGGTCTCATAGGACTGTTAGGAAGATTAAAATAGTTAATAGAAATAACACATACATAATACTGCCCCGCACATACATGGTAAAGTGTTTTGTGTTTGTGGTTATTACTATTGTTGGTTCTCCAGATGTATTTAGTTCCTGTATAGATGGCTGTGTGTGTTTCTGTGTTCATGTGTGCTGTTCACTCATATCCTAGTTAAATCCTGAAAGTCACTTTCACGGAACACAATAGATAAACCCATCTTTCTCTGTTGTTCTTCATGCAAAGGCAGCCTCTTAAGACAATGCCCGCAAATTCCATGTAAAGCCTTCTGGGTCTCTTTTATAAAAAGGTAAATTCCATTTTTGGGGCCAAGTCTAAGGAAATACACAGTGAGGACAAAAAAAGAATGAAAAAGTTATTTTGAATGATTAAGTTAGTAGATCCTTTTCAACAGAATATAAAATCTGATCAACCTAAGGCCACACTCGGAAACTACAGCAAACACGTCTGAATATCTGAGAGCTTGCAGTTCTAAATGGATATATGCTTCACGTCCTACCGATTCTTTGTTCATGGATTTTTTTACTGTACTGTATTAAACAAATTTACATATGTAAAATGAGTGTCTTTCAGAAGGTAGTCAATGTTAATTCCCTACCCCTTCGTTTTTCCCCAAGGTAGAAATTAAAGTCAGAAAATAACTTTCGTTTCTAACATTCAGAGCAATAGCTATTGTATAAATTCTCTAATTACAACAGATACCTCAATTGCCTTTTTTATTATACTCATAGTAAACTATAGATTATGCTTCAGGCCATACAATTTATAAATAGGCAATATTCAACCCTTTTTAATGTTTTTTTTCCACGTATTTAAAAAACAAAACCAAACACAGAAAAGTAAATCAATTTCTCCACATGGGCTATTTAGACATGTTTCCAAATACAAACCTTTGAGACTTATGATCACTGAGATAGAAATTGATTTGACTTGCATAATCTGCTCAGTTTTGTTGCACAGAATATAGAGCATTTGGAATGTGTCTGTCCTGAAACACCTAGTACAGCTTAATGACATTCGTGTTCTAAATTTTGTCATTGGTGCTGGGAAGGTAATGTGTGCGCCATGGCTAATTCCTAGGCAGGCTGATTTGTTTTTTCTGCTCCAGGCTAAATAAAAGTGGTATGCCTCTGTCCACGTCAGCCACCAGCTCAGCACTTACCGAGGGTTGCTAAAAGAATACCTCCTTTTCCAACCTGGTTCTCCATGGGAAGATGTAGTTCTGCCTAACAAAACAGGCTAGGTTTGTTGTCCTTAGAAAAGCAGTGATATTAATAGGATCTGGTCCACATAGAGTAATGTTCCAGACTACATGCCAGACGGTGGTTTTATCCTATTAAAATAATCTTTTCATCATGATATTTTTCCTTGAGTTTGCTGTTTATAAAGCACTCAGCCACAAGTGGCTGATTGATTTTGGTAAAACTGAGTCACGACATGATCATTGGAGGATTTGGATTTGGCTTTTTGAGTTTATTTTTAATTAAATTATAAAACAAGTAAATCTGATCCTCTTTTCCGTTGTGAGAAATAAGAAATGATACAAAATATGGGATGTGATTTCTCGGCCTCATTTAAGGCAGGTGTACATATATACTTTTTTCCTGTGGTTGTAGATTTTGTTTTTCATGAGCCATGCCCTGAATCAGAATTGTTTCTCTGCATCTTTCAAGAGCTGGCAGTGAGAGCTTGCCTGATTGACTACAGAGTGCTTCAATGTTTAGATTATCCCTGTGAGATGAATAGGAAATGGGAAGGCTTGCTTTATTTCTGAACTCAACCATCACCACCTTTCACTCAGGCTCTTTGCATCTCTATGTGTTGGAAAAGAGTGTAGTTGGGAGCCGCTTTGAAGAGCAATGCCTAGGTGTTTTGAGGGGGGAATAAAAGTGTATTTGTAGTGAGAAATGTTTCCTTAAAAGCCAGCAAATAGAAATGCTTCTGGTGGGAGGTACATCTCAAGAGCTATGAACAAGGATCTGAGGAAGCTGGACATCACCATTCCTAAATGAAAGGGGCCGATTGACTTTCTTCCCAACTGAACAGTTTTTAATTTTTTTAAATTTTTGCATCGAGTGTGTAAGTTGTAAGTTGTTAACACTTGTAAGGGTATTGTATTAGTTTGTGGTTGCTGTTTAACAAACCATCCCGGGACTCACTGACACAAAACAGCAATTGCTTATTATCTTCATTTTTTGACACTTGCTGTATATTGGCTTGGGTTTAGCTAATCTAGGAGTGGCACAGCTGAATATGTTTGTTTCAGGCTGTGATTGCTGAGCAGCTCTGTGTATCACTTTTGAGGTTTGAAGCTAGGTGGGTTGTCTCCGTTTCACATGTCTCTCATTCTCCTGGGACCAGCAAGCTTGCCAGGGTTGGTTCTTCTCATTGTGATACCAGAGGCATAAGAGAGCTAAGTTCAAATACAGCATACCTTATCCTATTAATTAAAATTAGTCACAAAGCCAAGCCCAATATAAGGAGGAGGTTGAAATATAATATGCCCATTATTATATGCAGGAACTACACAGTTACATGGCAAAAGGCATGCATATGGGGACAGATGAAAATTTAGAGCCAATGGTGCAGTCTACAATGGGGGATTCCTATGAGCAAGTTCACGGACGTCATATGTGGAGTCCATGCGTGGAGTCGTGTAGTGTTTCAAATGATCCCTCTTACCCTGTTTGATTACTTTGAAAGCATTTCTTCCCTCTGCACACGATTACTCTCTTTTCAGAAGCTGCTTGATATTTGTCAACTTCTCTGGTGCTGGGATCACTCATGGAAATGTTTCTTTTGTCTGTCTCCTCTCACTGTCCTGCCCCAACCAGGGTAAAGAGAGAGGCATTTGGGGAGAATGTGGACAAGAAGAAAAGAAATTATACAAAATTTTGCAAATATTTATTAAAGGAAAAAAGTCAATTTGGACCAATGTGATGAAAATGAGTTCCTGACAAAGATCAGAAAAGGGTTTGGAGTCAGAGTGGATTTATCAAAATGCAAATATTTTAAACAAAACAGGACGTTGCAATTGCATACAGAAGCTATCCTTTCTAAGCCTACTGGGGACATTTTCTAGTTTACATAATGTAATTAAACTCAAGCCTGATGAATTCAAATTTATCCCAAAGACATTATTGGCAACATGATCCCATGTGGTGAAAAGACTGAGGAAGTATCATGTTTGGGGGCCAAGGAGGAATTAGAAAATCATATCTAAAGCTCACAGCAATTGTTTGCAAGAATTCCACTACAATTCTGTTCAGCAGTGATGAAAAGGGATCTGCAATCCTGAATCTCGTCTTCACTTTAAAATCCAACTGCATCCATGGACAGAAGAAAACACCTTCAGTATATGCCCAAAGTGGTAGTAAATTCACCTTTCTCTTGGGGTTCTAACAGTTGTAAGGGATAATTTTTCTTTTTGCTTTGTGTAATTACGATTTGTAAACATCATTTTCATAGTTTAGCTTTATTTTCCCTTTTATGGTAACTGCTGATGCTCTATTTAGAGATATATTTCCAGAAGCTCAAATAAAGTTTATTATTTCAGTTACCTCTAAATTGCATCAAATTCCTTGGGTATGGTAAAATGCTAAACATCAATAGAAAAATGAGCAAGAGATCTGAAGAGAAACTCACACACACACATATATTCAAACACACATTTTTCCTATAAAAAAATTAACCTATCTTAATAAAAGAAAAATATATGCAATTAAGAATGAAATACTAGTTATTGCTTATAAAATGGAATACACACACACACAAACATATACACATGCATTCCCTTTTTTAAAGATAATATTCAGTGCTGGCAATGGTAGAGTGAAAACAGATCTTCACGTACAATGCTGATGTGGTTGTAAACTGGTACAATCATTTGATAGCACAATTGAACACTATGTACCAAAATTCCTTGCAGCAATTCTACCCTTTAACCCAGTAACTGCATTTCTAGGACTTTATCCAAAAAAGCAGTGAGTAATAAGCATAAAAACTAATGGAAGAGATATCCACTGCCATTCCACTTATATTATAAATAGTGTCCAAAATTAAAACACTGAAGTGTCCAAAATTAAAACAGTATTTAAATACATATGATACACTCATAACAGAGGATTTTTTTCAACAATTAGGATTATATTTTTCAGAGTTTTAAAAACATGGGGAAGATCTTGATAGTATAATACCAAATATCATTTCAAAATGTAAAGAAATACTCTCAAATATTTAATATATAAGCAAAACATTACTATCACAAATATAAACTCTATACTCGTTAACTATCTGAAAAGAAATAATATTAGTAATATTTTTATATAGGATTATGGATACTTATTTTTTCTGAATTTTCCAAATCCCTTAAAAAGGGCATGTCATGGGGCACCTGGGTGGCTCAGTGGGTTAAAGCCTCTGCCTTCAGCTCAGGTCATAATCCCAGGGTACTGGGATCCAGCCGGGCATCGGGTTCTCTGCTCAGCAGGGAGCCTGCTTTCTCCCCTCTCTCTGCCTGCTTGTGATCTCTGTCTGTCAAATAAATAAAAAAATCTTTAAAACAACAACAACAAGGGCATGTCATAATTTTATAAGTAGTGAAAAGTGCAATTAAAAAATGAATTCTAGGGACGCCTGGGTGGCTCAGCTGGTTAAGCAGCTGCCTTCGGCTCAGGTCATGATCCCAGCGTCCTGGGATCGAGTCCCACATCGGGCTCCTTGCTCCACGGGGAGCCTGCTTCTCCCTCTGATTCTGCCTGCCACTCTGTCTGCCTGTGCTCTCTCTCTCTCTCTCTCTGACTAAATAAATAAAATCTTTAAAAAAAATGAATTCTAGAAATGAATATATACTATTTTAGCTTAGATTATGCAAAAATGTACTCTAGAATCATATCCTTGTATCAATAAAAAATGATTATTCCTTTGTCATTGAAAACCCCAAATATTTTAGTATAAAATTGCTGGGTTGGGGGGCACCTGGGTGGTTCAACCCATTAAGTGTCTGCCTTCAGGCTCAGGTAATGATCCTGGGGTCCTGGAATCAAGCCCCACATCCGGGTCCCTGCTGAGCAGGGAGTCTGCTTCTCCCTTCCCTCTGCCCGCCTCCCCAGTTGTGCTCTCTCTCTCTTTCTCAAATAGATAAATAAAATCTTAAAAGAAAAAAAAAAAAACTTCTTGTCTTAAAAAAATCTGGCAACATATACATATATGGAGGAGGAAAAGATGAAAAATACCAACAGAGTCATGATAAAACTATAGAAGATTTAAATTTGGAAATCAGATAACATACAACGTTCTCTTTGCTGAAGGAGATAGCCAGAAGTAGTTTAACATCTGACAGATGGAAATAGGTTCATTGAGAATTTAGACTACTTTTAAGAAAATAGAGACATGAAAGTTTCCCTCGTCTTGTCATCCCCCTCTCCTCATGCCTCACTTTTTTTAGTAAGTGGAAGCTATTCTACATTTATTTTCACCTTCAGATGACCTTGTGACATAGCAGGTGTTGTAAGTGTCAACAGTGAAAGCTCCAATATGATATAAGGAACAGATGCCAATTGTTCCTGCAACTACTAAGCAACCCTGCATGAAAGAGTTAATAAAAAAGGAAAGACAAGTGAAACAGAAGCAAAGGAGAGGCAAAACCCATCTCTTCTCCAGAGAAATTTACTTCACTTTCTATGGATACTTAACACCTTTGATTACTTCCTGCTTCTTGAATCACTATTATGTGGTGGAATGGGTTCCCCCCTCCTCCAGATCTGCACATCTCTTCTGAAGCTATGCTAGTTGTATTGTACTATGAAATTGGTGTCTTAGTGGGAATATCTAAACCATGGATATTGGCAAAGGCTATAAATCAGGGCTTTGTTTCCCTAAAGAGCCAGTTGTTAAACACTTACCAGCATGCAGAAGACTACCTAAATTCTTCTGCTCAGTTTCAGACCTTTTCTTCAACTGCCTAATGTCATTTCCATTTCCTTGTGTCAAAGTAATGCAAAGATCTTATCCAAATCTGTTACCTTTGCTCCTTAAAAGGGGCTTCTTCAAAGTTCCCCAAGAACTTCCATCAAAGATAGTCACTGAACTGAAAAAGTCAAAACCCTAAGTTATTCTTAATCACATGCACTCCATCAACCCACCATGACCCATCAACATCTGTCTACTTAGTCGAGATCTCTTCAGAATTTCTCCAGTAACTCCACTTCTCTCCACTCTGTTACCTACTATGAGATCCTTCCTGGGCATTATTATTTCCTTTTAACTAGTCTCTGGGCTTTGTAATACCATTTAATTGAGACTCCACTTCCTCTGTCCCCTTGTGTGCTTGGGTGATTCTGTCACACTGGCTTCTCTTTTGAAAGGTATTACTAATTTTTGACCCACTTTTAATGGGAAAACCCACTATACAGAAGATAACACTAAAGAAGCCTGAAAATTTCCAGGCATAAAAGCACAAAATAGCCCATTTCTTTTTAATAGTAATATAACTATATTTTACATTTATAGAAATTAATATTAAGACATTAAAAAGATGGATGATAATGATGATAGCAGCTATTTATTAAACTCCTATATGAGCCAACTGTTCAAAACCACAAAGCAAAGAAGGGATTATTATCCCATTTACAGATGGTGAAATGGAATCTCAAAAGGTTAAGTGACTTTCACGGGGTCACATAGCTGCTGAGTGGCAATGCTTGGATTCAGTCCTAGGTCAGTATTACTCCAAACCTATGTTCTCTCTTCTTTAACATTCTGCTTTATCAGCACGCCCAAGAGGCCTATTGTTTCTCGTGTTGTAACAATCTTGGTTCAAGCCTGGTAGATATTTAAGATTTATTTTTATTTTTATTTTTTAATTTTCTGGTTGTATCTCACTACTAACTTTTAACATTTTGTTTACCCCATCCACTTCTTTCCTGCAGGTGTATGCATTTACCATTTACTTTTTCTGTTTCTCTTTTTTTGGAATATGATTTACATTTGCTAAAAACACAGTTCTTAAGTGTAAAGTTTGATTAGTTTGACAAACGTACCCATTTAGCCAAAACTTTAATATACACAGAATTTCTACAACTGAACACTGTAAACCTAGGTTTGGTAATAAAGCAGTTCCATAGGACTTCTGATAATACATAGCAATAAATATGTGTCTCAGTCTTGACAATATCTGTACAGCACTGTCCAGATGAGTGGGGCACTAAATTTTAATGGCATAAACATTAGGGACATAAGATAGGAGTTTTGTTGAAGACATTCCTGTGGCCTGGATATACCCATAAGTCTTTCCATCTCCCATTGCTCTAATGTTATGTTCCCTAAGAACTGATTATCTGACTAATACTTCAGTTCTTCAGATAAATGATATTAGGAGAGAGAGAGAAAGTCTTAGAAAAACAATGGCATATCAGTCATTGGATTTTGTAGAATAATTGTACAAGCCTAAGAAAGAGGTGTAGCCTCAGTCTTGCTTAAAGATAGTCCCATACTCTTCTAGTATTCCCCCGAGAACTGTGATTTCTGTAAGGATTTCAACTGACAATATTTGTCACTAAATTCTGTTTCACTGTAGGCTTAGACAATACCTACAGTGTGTGTATAGGGGGGAGGTATTCGTACACACATTCTTTACTTTCTGTGAGTAAAAGAAAAGATTGGATTTGATAAGATCTTGTATTTGATAGCTACATTAAATATGATCATGGAGCCCATAACTTGAATCAAGTACTGGATTAGGTAAGATTTATGTTAATACAAACTCCTCTGGCTGTTGTCCTCTTTACCCGTAGCCACAAATCCTTTCAAGTACATTTGTTCAAGTAGAAATTATATTTCTAGTGAATATAATTTTAACTATGTGTTTTTGACTTCAAGGATCTCGTTGCTTTAACCTGCCTTCTAGCTCATTGTATCCTTTCATTCTACTTTTACTCAATTTAATATACTGTCTTTTAAATTTCATGTATTCTGACTTGCTCTTCTTGTCTTTACTACTTAATTCTCTGTCATCCTCCATCCCATAACTGATGTTCCGTAGTGGTTTAATAAAATTTTCTCTGTTCTCCTTCATGATCTCTCCTGAGATTTGCATCTCATAGCAGAGTCATTATGGACTACTAGAAATTGAAAAAAAAAAAAAAGAATCAATGAATCCATGTTACTTATGGCCAGTGATATGCTAAGTTCTAGTCTTCATTAAAACACAAATTCATCTCTAGAAAGTTTACTGACCATACCTCAATACGTGAGTCATAGTCATGATTTGGGATTCTAACACTTCCATAGCACATTTCTCATCCATAACAGATAGGAAATTATCTGGTTAACAAAAATCAATTCTCCTTATCACTTTATTAATAAAAGAAGTTTTGAATACCAGAAGCACAATACATAAAAATAGAAGGAATATGGGCTATATACCAACACTAAGAGACAAAAACCTTTACTCTTATTGCTTACATATACATCTTCACAAAATATTGGTGGAAAATAAAGATGGGAAAAGAATACATCTTTGATTTGAAAAGCCAAAAGCAATTATTCTTTCCTTGTAGAAACCATTGTTGTTATTAATAAAATGTTAATATTAATTGATATTATATTTATTATTATATTATTATATACTGCATATAATATCATTTATATTATTATATTATTATATACTGCATATAATATATACTATATATAATTATATTATATATTATATATAGTATATTATATATATTATATATAGTATATTAGTGTATTAGTGTATACTATATATAATATATACTGTATATTATGCAGTATACACTAATATAATAATATAATAATAAATATAATATCAATTAATATTATATTAATATTAATAACTTAATATATAATATAATAATATAATATTATTATATTCTAATTATTATAAAATATTAATTAATATATTTATATTTGTATGTATTTATATTATATATTTATTAACATAACTAAATATAAATAATATTAATATAAACCATAACTGCTTTTAGTTCACTTCCTGAAAGCGCTGAATTCCTCCCAGCATGATCCACTCTTTCTTTTTCCTCTAGACTGCCATCTTTCCCTTCCTCAAAAGGCTGCCATCTTGTGTTCTCTTGTTTAGAAGAGGTAGTCTGAAGTCTAACAAACAATATTTAAAAATGACTCCTCCTGGTGTCCGCTCTACTGAATGTCTTCTAATTACCTGAAGGTGTAATACAAGATGTTACTACTGGAGGAATAGAGTCTTATTAAAATTGCCTGGGGGGTTGGGGTGGGATGGTGAGATTATTGGAAAGGTGAATGGTAAAAGAAACCATTGAATAATCAAAGCTGACCTATAAAAAAGAATGTGCCTCCCTCTACACCCTAGCATCCAGCATGGGAACTCTTCTCAGTCTCTGCCTCCTCCCCATTTCTGCCTTCTTATGCTTATCCATCTTGCATATGAATCTGTATGACCTAAGTCTATATAACCTTCTAGTTCCACGACCTATCACCAATTGATAAGTTCTTTCTCTGTCTCTTAGTTTATGTTTTCGAGAACAGACATGATTGTCTCAGTTCATCTTTTCAAGCTAGGTCATACAAGTCATAGGTCTCAGAAAACACCTATTCAGAGGCCACCCTAATCAAATCAGTCATGTCCACGGGTGAGTAAATCCTGTATATTTCACATAAAAAAAAGAATTTCCCCAGAAAGGAAGATGGCCTGGCAGATACCCTGAAATATGTCAAGAGTACCCTACATTTCCCATCAAGATTGATTCCTGACTTATATTTCTAGGAAAGTAAGACAGTAAAATCTCACATGCTCACATTACATATATTCAGTGTGTGGGTGCTATAACTTTATAACCTGTTGAAAATGGTTTTATTTTTCTAAAATTAAAGCATTAACTAAATTATTTGCTGAAAATATTACTGTGATTAGAAAGACACTCAGTTTTGAAACTTTAGAGAACAAGGCACTCTGGCCTCTGCAAATATTAATCAACCTTCCATTAATTTCTTTGAGGCAACTATTGGTAGTGGTAATCTAAGAATACTCTTCGGTGGTCAAGATCTTCAAAGAACAGGGCCACCCATAATATAACAAGTTATTTAGAAAATATGCAGTCAGGAGAGAATTGAACACTTGAAAAAAAATGGGTTTACAAGTCAGAAATGTAAAATTATACCACATCTTGCATATAAACATAAAAATTTATGGCATATTCCTTGAAATGTCATTTTCCCTATTTTCTTCCATGCATTATACATATATATGTACATATATTTAACATTAATATAAGTATTAATATTAAAAATTATTATTACTAGTCAAAAACACATAGTTAAAATTATATTCATTAGAAATATAATTTCTACTTCAATCAATGCACTTGAAAGGATTTGTGGCTATGGGTAAGGTGCACAGCCAGATGAGGTTCTATTAATACACATGTATATATAGGTATGTGTGTACATATATAATATATGTATAATGTATATTATATGTATAAAACTTTATATATATTATATACATATATATATATAATATACATATATATATAATTACAGTGCCAGTATTTGTGTAGTATAGAATTCAATATAGCCAATATAGTGACTCCCATCATTTGAAGGCTAATCTGGATCAATTTTCAATCAAACATTTAGTTTTCATTCTATTATTCAAATCTCAGCTCTGATGACAGCTAAAAAACCTGATTTACCCTGAAACTGTTGAATTGGTGATTCCCAACTAGAGGAGCCCAGCCATGCAAGACATCTTTTTCTTTCTTTTTTTTTTTTTCCCCCTTTTCTTGCCTGTTGTGTTTCATTGGGTGGCATATAGACAGAAAACCTGAGCAAGGAGAATTGTGCCTTGTACCAGAGATTTGCAGCATTCACTGCATATACTTTTCACAATGTCATATGATTATATAGGAGCTTTGCCATATTGCCACAAGATAGTTAGTGTTTAACTATTCTAGTAGCTTTTAAATCTATAATCATATGGTTTATCACTTTCTTGATTAAAGCCTTTGTGGTTTTCTAAATTTTTGTTGCAGGTTCATGATTGCCTCCAAGCTATCAGTCCTCTCTCATTTTATACCACTTTTCCCCTGCTCCTTATTGAACTTCTCTTATCCCCATACCTTTCTTTTTTGGGTATTCATGCATTGCTCTTAATTATGCTTTATTTTTATCTGACTCATTCCAAACTTTCTGCCCTCTTTAGTTTAGATGTTTCACTCTCAAAAGTCCTTTCTCTAACCTCCCTGACCACCTTCTCTTCCCTTTCTGCCCATTTCAACAGACTATTGCAACCATTAATCCACTTTCCATTATAATTTTCCATTCTCTGTAACACTGTAGGTTCTATGAAGCCAAGGACAATACGTGTCTTGATCATTCCTATATCCGTAGTCCCAATCATAGTGCTAGACAAATGGGTGGTCAATGAATATTTGTCAAATTAATAAATAAAGAAAAACACTTGAAAGACTTCTAGATTAAACACTGGACTTGAAAATAGGTGGTAAATCCACTTGGTTTATGTCTATACTCTGTTGTTGGTAACATGTAGTCAGAGGTTAAGAAGGCCTTATGATTGATAGTTTCATTAACGTAAATGCCCCACACATATCTCTACATCATAGATTTTTCTAAGGTAAATTTTTGCTTTCCTCCAGAAAAAAAAAATGGTCTTGTTATTTAACTAAAACATGGTAAATTTTAAGAGTATGTGTTATGTATTATAGGCTCTAAAGAACACGATAAATTACTCAGTTTGAAAGGATTTCTCAGGAAATTTATACTTCAAAATTATGAAAGTTCCTCCAACCTCATATATTTTTTCATGCTTAAATTAATTAAGGTCTTTTACTCCTTTAGTTTTTTTTTCTCTTGAAAATGAGGAGGAAATTTTCCACTACATAGAAATCCTTGTGAGACTTTTATTGTCTTTTCAAAGTAATGACATGTTCTAGAAAAGATAAAATGCTGAGTGATTACCTTTGTTGAAGAGAAAGAAGAGAGCATCATGATTGAATATCTCCTGGCAGACCTGACAGCTCTGAGCCATCACCATTACTCAGACAGAGTATACGGACCAGGGCATTCATTTAAATTCTGGGCTTTCTTTTCCTCACATTAATTCCAAAAATCAGTAAGTTTCTGGGTAAAAGGTGGGCTTTCTTTCAGAATTATCAACACCTTTCAGGCTTCTTGGAGAATGCATACTCTCTTCTTGGGAAATTAGTCCTGTTTGTCTGTGGGGATGTGGGACTTAAATTGATGCCACCAGGAGTTTACTGAGTATCTGCTCAATGATGGTGTCACAGAATAGGTTCTCTGGGAAACAGACTGAGATGAAGGTTAGCATGAAGGATGTTCACTAGAGAATGCTTTAGATCAGCATTTGGAAGAGAGAAGTGGAATTGGAGTAGGGAGAAGGAGAAGTTGAGCTGTGATGCAGGGCCAAAGACATCTTCAATGCTTCAGAGTTTGAGTGGCCCAACATGAACAAGTTGTCCCAAGTTCGTCTAAGATGGTCAGGCCTTGTGACTTCTGCATTGATCATTGGACAAGGTTCACCATAAAGGGGTGAAACTTTGGAAGTGCCTATTCCCTGCAGATGAGAGAATACATAAAGGAGACAACAGTTGAAAGACAGATGTCTATAGCACTCCAGCAGCAAGAAACAGTCTTTCCTTTTAGGGAGAGCCGGATGGTACACTGCAGACAGACATTGTAAAAATGCTCAGTGACAATAAAATTAATGAGACATTAATTTTTCCAAATGAGATTTTACATTATAAATAGTGAGACATGCCTAGGAGGACTCAAGAGATAAAGAACATTACTCTTGAGGTATAAGAAAAGTAATCACTAATTGTGCCTGGCAATCAAGCAGAGCCTCCTAGGGGAGGGATGCCCTGTGGGAGGACCATCAAGGACAAGTAGCATTTCAACAGGCTAAGAAAGTGTGGGCAGGAGCCAGATAGGTTAAAAAGAGAACATATGCCAGGCAGAGAGAAATATATGTTGGTAGATGGGTGGGAGAAGTTTGTGAGTTAGAAAAGGGTAGAAATAGGGGGAAGGGAAGGATAGAACAAATAAGTATATAGCAGAGATCTTGGAATAGAATTCTTAAGATACTGGAAAATGTGCGCACGAGAGAGAAGAAAGTGTTTCAATCGAAGTTTTAATCAATAGCTTAAGTTGAAGTCACATGAAATTTTTATCAAATGTGTAATGTTTTAGCCATGGAAAGTAAGAAGTGGGGAAAAAAATGAAGAATCTGGCAAATTTCCTCATGGCATACTGTCAATTGAAGTGAAGTAACAGACCCTCCCTTGTTATTTGATACTCTTCAATCCTCTCAAGTCTATAATGCTTCTCTATAAACATATATCTGACTTACTCTATGCAGCTGTGTGACTTCCCTCACCTCTCCCTAAAGGATCTTACATTAGTGACCCTCATTCATTCTTACATCATCATTTCTTGGATTTAGAAACCAAGACCCTGGGTGCTTGGGTAGCTTTCAACTCTTTATTTCAGCTCAGGTTATGATCTCAGGATTGTGAGATCAAGCCCAGTGTCTGGCTCCACACTGGGCATGGAGTCTGCTTAAGATTCTCTCTTTCCCTCTCTTCTGTCCCTCCCCACCCCACCAAGCTCTTACGTACATGAGCTCTCTCTCTCTCCCTCTCTAAAAAAGGAAAAAAAACCCAAAACCAAGACCCAAAAGAATACATGCCTCTTCAAGGTCATGTGCCTATCTCTATCTCAGCTGAAGTCTACATTACATTGCCATAATTTTAAGTTTAAACTAAGGCTATGATGCATTAGTTATCTATTGATGCATAGAAGAAAATCACCTCAAATTTAGGAGCTTAAAATAACAATAAATGTTAGTCATCTCACACAGTTGCTATGGGTCAGGAATCTGGACGTTGCTCTGTTGGGTGTTGGAATTACTCGTGAGTTGCATTTAAAATGTTGGTCATGGCCACAGGCATCTGAAGAGTTGACATAAGTTGGAGGATCTACTTCAAAGGTGACTTATTCAGATACTCATCAAGTTGATGATTGATGTTGGCTGGAAATGTCAGTTCCTCACAATGTGTACTTCTTTATAGGGTTTCTTGACTGTCCTCACAACACGGCAGCTCACTTTCCCTAGAATGTGTGATTAAAGAGAGAGAAACAGAACCCACTTTGTCTTTGATGAACTAATCTTGAATGTCACAACTGGTCATTTCAACAACATCCTATTGGTTTCACACTTCAGCCCTATTCAAAGTGGGAAGGGACAATCCAAGACTGTAAATACTAGGAAACAAGAATTGCTGAGTCTGAGGGCGCCTGGGTGGCTCAGTGGGTTAAGCCGCTGCCTTCAGCTCAGGTCATGATCTCAGGGTCCTGGGATGGAGTCCTGCATTGGGCTCTCTGCTCAGCAGGGGGCCTGCTTCCCTTTCTCTCTCTCTGCCTGCCTCTCTGCCTACTTGTGATCTGTCTCTGTCAAATAAATACATAAAAATCTTTTAAAAAACAAAAAGAATTGCTGGGTCTGTTTTGGAGACTGGCTTCCACACATGAGGAAAGGGGATACATTGCAGTCTTGTTTTTCTTCATCAGAGCCTGCCATATATGTTGGCTCTTGGTGAATTCTTTTTCTAGTTCTTCGTGGCTATCTCATAGGTATGAATTGACTTTCATATAGTCAAACTGTGATAACCTTTTATAAAATCATTCCAGTTTTTTTTAGTAAAGTAAACTATGGTAAGCATTAAAAAAAAACCACAAAAATAATGCATGTAAATAAAGTTATATTAAACCAGTCTTTCAAAAATATGCCAGAGAGGGGTGTCTGGGTGGCTCAGTAGTTAAGCGTCTGCCTTCGGCTCAGGTCCTGATCTCGGGAGTCCTGGGATCAAGCCTGGGATCAGGCTCCCTGCTGGTGGGAAGCCTGCTTCTCCCACTCCCACTTCTGCTTCTCCCTCTCCCACTCCAGCTGCCTGTGTTCCCTCTCTCTCTGTCAAAAAACAAAACAAAACAAAACAAAAACAAACAAATAAAAAAACACTTTAAGAAAAACAATGACACAGAGAGTGGATACTACCATTGGGTTATCAGTTCTGTTCTGTTGTTCCATCATTAAATCCAATTTTCACCTAATCTGCTTACCAGGGGTCAGTGATAAAGTCTAGATTTCTTATGAATTGCATTCTTTATTTAGTACAGTCCCAGATAATGCACTAAGCATCAGTATTCATGAAAACAATATACAGAAAATTATGACCTTTTGTATCAAATACATCATCTATGTATAGATTTTAAAACAATTTTCCTGATGGGGACAGAAGAGATATTTATCTTTCCTGTGTTTTTATAACTTAAATATTAAGTGTGGGGGTTACTTCCATATTAGAATAGTGATGATAATGTCTATCTGAATAAAAGCTCCCCAGCATAAAGGTGAGTCTTTGTTTACCTTTTGAAAATGCTTGCACAGGAAACTGTGGATAGCCATTTCCAATACAGAGAAGGCCAGTTGATCAGATAGCAGCAAAACTAATGAAAAGCATCATGGAAGTGACAGCAAGATTAATTAAGTTCCTCCAGCCCTACTCACGTGTGGCTGTGCAGAGTTCCTTTGGGTACTGCTGCAGTTAAATGGTATTCATGGTGACAAATACTGTAGATTTTCAGAACTGACACTTTTGAGTCAAGGGTAAAAATCACATTCGGTCATTTTATCCACCCAAAGGATCAGAGATGAGCCCTTAGGATTATTAGTATGTTTGAGCAAAGCCAAGATTGAAATTGAGATATAATTAAAAGAATGTTGAAACTGTAATATTTTGTTTTCCATTTACACATTCCCTTTATGTGTTTTAGACATTTTGACAGAGGAAGCCAAACAAATTTCCATCTACTGTATTTGACTGGAGGCACAGAATTATGCACACTTGGAAACACTTTCAATTACTTTGTGAATTCTTGCAATATTGGGGCAGAGTTGCACTGTCTCTCTCCTTACCCTATATAGTTATTATCACAGCATATATAAAAATGGAATGTCTGTGACCTAAAGCATCCAAATTTACTAGAGCTGTACTCAATTTATCTTAAAGGATCTTTTTTTTTTTTTTTTAAAGCAAAAGAAGAAATTCAATATGATCCTGTTTTCTTCTTCCATTTTGTTTGCAAGCACATTTGTTGTGGGGCTAGATGGGGAAAGGACTGATTCTCAAATTGCTGCCCAGGAACCATAAGTGAATTTTATTTTAAGAAAAATTGGAAACCTCTGGAGTGTATAAGATCTTTCAACCTGCTATACAAGATATATTAACTCATGTTATTGTGTCGCCAAATGTCTTTGGAGGAGGCATATTATTATATTTCTGTCCTTGGAAACACTTTGAGGCTCATTCATGTATTCATTCAGCAAACACTTCCTACATAACCTGCCAAATAAAATTAAAACCCTTTAACCAGGAATGTGAGATCACGTCCAATAGGGGTACTGTGTTTTCCTCTCTAAATTTACTTTGCATGGAAATCTTTTATGAAACTTGCTCTTTAATACTCTAATTTGTTCTTGCTCTCCCAGACATATCATTCACAATCCCATCCTTGTTTTATGTCATTTGCCAACTTTTTCTGCATTTAATCAATCGGAACTGAAACCAAAGACCAAGTTCAAGTTCCACTTCTTCTGAATAGCTTTCCAGATTTACCTGAAACCATCATAATTCTATCTTACTTTTACAAGCACGTCCTACATTTTTCATTTGTCATTTACCTTATATTAACTTTGGTTTTACTTGTATTTTGGGATACATGCTTCATCTTCTTAAATAAGATACCAAGTGCTTTTCAGAACAGGGTGGTAGCTTAAACATTAGAGTTTGGTACTTTGATATTTAGGATCTCTACTTTTATTTATTTATTTATTTATTTATTTTGCCAGTGATGATGATACTAGTTTTGGTCTCACTTCCTTTTAGTGAGGCACCAAACAAGGCAGTGGGAGACTTCTAAACTTGCAATGTGGTGGCCATCAATTTTTGAAGATGGTATCTACATAGAGGAAGAGCAACTTTATTAAAAAAAAATAAAACCAGATAAAAACATACACTTCTTGAAGGATTTGGGGGGAAAAAACATGGCAGGGAAATAATAGTCTGAAAGGCTTCAGAAAGGAAGCTAGTGATAATTCCTGTTATAAGGGAAACAGAACTATCAATTAATCAGGCCAATGCACTAATAAATCATCTGTTAGAGAATCTAGGGGTTTAACTAGTGTCCCCCTGAATCATTCTCTCCTTAAACTCTCTTCTGTTCTTGGGGCGCCTGGGTGGCACAGCTGGCTGAATGCCTGACTCTTGGTTTCAGCTCAGGTCCTGATCTTGGGGTCATGACATCAAGCTCCACACTGGGTTCCAGGTACCCTCAGTCTGCTTGAGATTCTCTCTCCCTCTCCCTCTGCTGCTCCCACTTGGGCTCTCAGTGTCTATCTCTCTGTAATAAATAAATATTAAAAAACAAACAAATAAAAAAAGAACTTCTCTTCTGTTCTTGACTCCCATATTGGCCTCCTGACTTGCCCATAACAAGTTTTTATTTTTTAGACTTCATTAATTTATTTGTCAGAAAGAGAGAGGGCACAGACAGGGGGAGTGGCAGGTGGATAGAGAGGCAGTCTCCCCTCTGAGCAAGGAACCCGATGTAGGGCTTGATCCCAGGACTCCAGGATCATGACCAGAGCCAAAGGCAGACATTCAACTGACTGAGCAACCCACGTACCCTTGTCCACAACACTTTCAATCTCTATCTTGCCTGATAGGTGATCAGTCATCCCATTCTTTTTTTTTTTTTTAATTTTTTATTAACATGTTATTTATTATTAGCCCCAGGGGTACAGGTCTGTGAACTGCCAGGTTTACACACTTCACAGCACTCATCATAGCACATACCTTCCCCAATGTCCATAACCCAACCACCCTCTTCCTCCCCTCCTCCCCCTGGCAACCCTCAGTTTGTTTTGTGAGATTAAGAGTCTCCTATGGTTTGTCTCCCTCCCGATCCCATCTTGTTTTATTTTTTCCTTCCCTACCCCCCAAATCCCCCACATTGCTTCTCAAACTCCTCATATCAGGGAGACCATATGATAATTGTCTTTCTCTGATTAACTTATTTTGCTCAACTTAATACCCTCTAGTTCCATCCACATCGTCACAAATGGCAAGATTTCACTTCTTTTGATGGCTGAATAGTATTCCATTGTGTGTATATATACCACATCTTCTTTATCCATTCATCTGTTGATGGACATCCAGGTTCTTTCTATAGTTTGGCTATGGTGGACATTACTGCTATAAACACTCGAGTGCACATGCCTCTTCAGATCACTACATTTGGGGGCGCCTGGGTGGCTCAGTGGGTTAAGCCGCTGCCTTTGGCTCAGGTCATGATCTCAGGGTCCTGGGATCGAGCCCCACATCGGGCTCTCTGCTCAGCAGGGAGCCTGCTTCCTTCTCTCTCTCTCTCTGCCTGCCTCTCAGTGTACTTGTAATTTCTCTCTGTCAAATAAATAAATAAAATCTTTAAAAAAAAAAAAAAAAAAAAAAGATCACTACATTTGTATCTTTAGAGTAAATACCCAGTAGTGCGATTGCTGGGTCATAAGGTAGCTCTATTTTCAATTTTTTGAGGAATCCCCATGCTGTTTTCCAGAGTGGCTGCACCAGCTTGCATTTCCACCAACAGTGTAGGAGGGGTCTCCTTTCTCCACATACTCACCAGCATCTGCCATTTCCTGACTTGTTAATTTTAACCATTTTGACTGGCACGAGGTGGTATCTCATTTGTGGTTTTGATTTATAATTCCCTGATGCCAAGTGATGTGGAGCACTTTTTAATGTGTCTGTTGGCCATCTGGATGTTGTCTTTGCAGAAATGTCTGTCCATGTCCTCTGCCCATTTATTGATTGGATTATTTGTTCTTTGGGTGTTGAGTTTGATAAATTCTTTATAGATTTTGGATAGTAACCCTTTATCTGATATGTCATTTGCAAATATCTTCTCCCATTCTGTCAGTTGTCTTTTGGTTTTGTTGACTGTTTCCTTTGCTGTGCAAAAGCTTTTGATCTTGATGAAGTCCCAATAGTTCATTTTGCCCTTGCTTCCCTTGCCTTTGGCAATGTTTCTAGGAAGAAGTTGCTATGGCTGAGGTCAAAGAGGTTGCTGCCTGTGTTCTCCTCAAGGATTTTGATGGATTCCTTTCTCACATTGAGGTGTTTTATCCATTTGGAGTATATTTTTGTGTGTGGTATAAGGAAATGGTTCAGTTTCATTTTTCTGCATGTGGCTGTCCAATTTTCCCCAACATCATTTGTTGAAAAGACTGTCTTTTTCCATCAGACGTTCTTTCCTGCTTTGTTGAAGATTAGTTGACCATAGAGTTGAGGGTCTATTTCTGGGCTCTCTATTCTGTTCCATTGATCTATGTGTCTGTTTTTGTGCCAGTACCATACTGTCTTGATGACAGCTTTGTAATGGAGCTTGAAGTCTGGTATTGTGAAGCCACCAACTTTGGCTTTCTTTTTCAATATTCCTTTGGCTATTCGAGGTCTCTTCTGGTTCCTTATTATTTTTAGGATTATTTGTTCCATTTCTTTGAAAAAAAAAAAAAGGATGGTATTTTGATAGGGATTGCATTAAACATGTAGCTTGCTTTAGGTAGCATAGACATTTTCACAATATTTGTTCTTCCAATCCATGTGCATGGAACATTTTTCCATTTCTTTGTGGCTTCCTCAATTTCTTTCAGGAGTACTTTATGGTTTTCTGAGTATAGATTCTTTGCCTCTTTGGTTAGGTTAATTCCTAGGTATCTTATGGTTTGGGGTGCAATTGTAAATGGGATTGACCCTTAATTTCTCTTTCTTCTGTCTTGTTGTTAGTGTATAGAAATGCAACTGGTTTCTGTGCATTGATTTTATATCCTGATACTCTATTGAATTCCTGTACAAGTTCTAGAAGATTTGGAGTGGAGTCTTTTGGATTTTCCACATAAAGCATCATATCATCTTCAAAGAGTGAGAGTTTGACTTCTTCTTTGCCGATTTGGATACCTTTAATTTATTTTTGTTTTCTGATTGCTGAGGCCAGACTTCTAGTACTATATTGAATATTAGTGGTGATAATGGACATCCCTGCCATGTTCCTGACCAGCCATCCTGTTCTTAACTGGCCTTTCCACAAGCCTTTGGGATTTCTCTAACCTAATGTCTCTTCCTTTTCTGATCCTTGGCTTCAAGCATGGTAAAGTTTGCTGCTTCCTAAATCTTGGACAAAGTTTGATGTTAATGGCATAATCTACTCACTAACCCAAAAAGATATGCCCCTGGCATACATTTCTGCTGTGTCCTGGAGTATGTTAAAACATTCAAGGAATTAACATATATTTCTATGACCCCAAAGAAGCCTTCATTCTACTTGGGGGATATTGACAATTGGGAAGGTCACTGAAAGCCAATCTGATAAATACTGTAATGGATTTCTATAAAGATTGTGTGAGTGCTCATTAGGGGAACACATGAGTCAGACATAAATCAGTCCAGGGAAGACTTCTTAGAAAACAAAATATCTTAGCAGTTTTGGATGTTGAATGTAAGTATTTAGACAAAGGGGAATACAAAAGGGCATTTCTGGTAGAATATAACTATATTCTCAGTAAGACCAGGATAGAATATCATCCTGAGGTAGAAGACTTTTGGGATACTTATTTACTTAACAAATATTTGTTGTATACCTGCTCTTATCTAGACAGTAGATATAGCATGAACATGGTAGACATGCCCCTTCCCTCATGTCCTCATCATACTGGGGGGAAGGAAACAATAAACTGTAACCAATGAATGTATGAATGAGCTAAAGGATATTTTAGGTCCTTTCCTCCACATGGAGAAAGGTGAAAGATGTTCTAAACTGTAATAGAGAAGCTGATAGGCAGAAACCTCTAGAATGTAAGCTCCTTGTAGACAAAGATTTCTGTAACTTCATCAATGTTCCTTGAGCACCTAGAATAGTACTTGGCAAATGAATACCCAATATTCAATGTGTTGAATAAATAAAGAAGCCTAGGCCACAGCCAGCTTCAAGGTAAGAATTCTAAGAGGGCTCCTAATGCTAGGTACTAAATATTGTAAAGCGCTCCTATTAATTGACTATCGGAATAGATAGAACCATATGTAGAAGGATGTATTTGGTGTCTCCAAAGACAGAGAAATTCAGATAGATAGAATTTTGGAATATCATAGTATTAATAGTTTTTTTTTTTTTAAATTATTCTTAGCTCACAATTAGCACTTCTTTTCTTGTAGGCAATTCATTTTCCAGACTAAGGTCCCTGGGCATTTAATTTCAGTGGAAGCATCAAGTAAGAATCTAGGAATAAAAATGATTTATGAATTTGTAACAGTGTCTACACAATCTAAAAAATTAATCAAAAGACTATGAGGATTAATTGAACTAGACATTTGTTCTCATATAGACCAATTACTTATTCTCCCCTTTCTAAATTATTTTAAGGGTGGGTGGTGATGTATCAGACAAAGACAAACTCAGGCATAAAATAAATAGTCTTCTATCAAATATCATTCATATGTTGACAAATATTCATTCAACAAATTGTTACACTTTCAGCAAATATCAGTCATCAAGAATCAATGTATTTGGCCCCTTGCTCTTACAATGTTCCAGTGTTCAGTGTTGACCCTCGTTTCTTCTTCCAAAAGAATATACTCCTTTGAAGATATCATCTGGCCTCATGGATTAATTACCATCTTCAAAATGATGACTTTCAAGTTTAAATATAAAGCCCAAACTTCTCCCCTGATCTCTAGACCTATATAGCCAAACTTCTGTAAACACTTTCACTTGAATATCTAATAGAATTGTAAACCACAATGCCCCACATCGACCATCTCCTAAAGCATGTTCTTCCACAGCATTCTCCACATCAGTTAGTGGAGATCCCAACCTTTCGTTGCTCAGTCCCTCAGCCTTCAGTAATCCATTATCATTTTATTTCTCTTCTATTTCCTACCCAACCCACAGCAAACCCTACTGACCTATTTTGAAGTCTGTGTGTACTTCAAAATAGGTACCTCCACTGCTCCTACTTGATCCAAATCATCATTTCTTTTCTAGATTCTCACAAAGTCTTCCTTAAACGGTCACCTTGCATCTTCCCTTCCTTCCCTTTATCCATTCTCTATGGATCAGTCATAATAAACCTATTGAAATATGTCAAATCATGTTATTCCAAAGACATCCTATATAAACCAGAATAAAAGTCAAAATATGGTCTTATAATATTGTCTACAAAGTCCTACTGAATTAGGCTCTATGTGACCACTTTGACCTCATTTCTTTTTTTTTTTAATTGAAGTATAGTTGATAATGTTATTTTATTATTAAAAGATAATAGTGATGTAACATGAAGAATGGATGGGATTTGGGGAAGCTGGAATTAGGAACATTGGATAAAATTTTATTGCTGCAATATAGTAAGAAATGAAAGTGGACGAAATTAAGGCTCAGGGGACGCAATGAGAGACACAACTAGGCTGTGCTAACTCAATGCTAAATTACTGCGGCATTCAGCGCTGAGAACTTGAAAGGACAAGCAAGCTCACAAACTGTGGCCTGCAGTAACACCTGGCATCGGTATTGCATAGAATTTAGGAACAGCTGCTGCTAAGCTTGGACAAATTCAATTTGTGTAAACATTTTGTATAAAACACCATCAACATCAAAGAACTGACTGCAGGCACATAGAAAAGTATGATGTTTTAACCCAATATGGTTGTGTTCAGTATGTTCATTCATTCATTCTCAAATATTTATGGAGCAGGAACAAGTGCCTAATACCCTTGTAGGCATGGTAGATACAGCCATGAACAAAAATCCCTACCCTCATGGAGATTATATTCCAGTGAGAAGAGATCAAAATAAATGGATATCTACAGGAGTGTGTCAGATGGTGACAAGTCCTATGGAAGGAAGCTACGCTGACAAACTTTTGAGCAAGACTTGGAGATGAGGGATCCAGACAGGCAGCTATTTGGCTTTTGGAGCAGAGAGAAAATTCTCTGCCTACCATAACGTTTTCACTCAAAATATGGATTTGGTTTTAGGGCATCTTTTGTTTTAATCATGAAGGGTATATTTCTATCTGGCAAGGAGTGACCTGATTCCCTCTCAGGATCCCCCAGCTTCTCAGAGCAGCTTAGAGACAGATAATGGTCATGGGTGTGAACCAGGTCCTTCCCTGAAAGCAGCTGAGTCCTCTTCTGGATGTGACATATGGAAGCATCTCTCAGGCACAATAGACATGTCCACAACCCCATGTCTAGCCAACATGAGCTATGCCTTTATTTGGATGTTATTCTATTTTAAAATAAAAATAGTTGCTTTTTTTCCCTTTATAAATACAATGCATATAAATAATTTTAGGGGAAACAATAAAAAGTGTACAATTAAAATAAAAATCACTTGTTTTCCACCCATAGATAAGCACTGTTTCTATCTGAGGTTTTGATATTCCAATAACCCTTAGTTGAGGAAGGGTGAGGCATAGCCCTTTAAATAAAGCAGGTGCCTTCCTTTGTGGGGGTTGAACAGAATTCCAATGCGTGCGTGTAACACTCAGTTCCCTTTCCGATGCCATACTCTTCCAGAGGTTAAATGCTGCTTTTAAAGGAAGATCCTCTATAGACCAGACAGGGGTTGGAATATTCTATGACTGAATATTCTCTGTCTGTATATTCTGCCCAAGTAGATACATATTTTCCTGGAGCATACAGTGACATAATTTGATTGGGGAAGACCTTTACCTGAGCCACTATAAATGGGAAATCTTTTATTTATTTGTTTATTTATTCCTTCCTTTCTTTCTTTCCTTTTTTTTTTTTTTTTTTTGTAGGGGGAGGGGAAGGGGCAGAGGGACTAGGAGAGAGAGAATCTTAAGCAGGCTCCTTGCTCATTGTGGATCCCGAGGGTGGGCTTGATCTCAGGACCCTGAGATCATGGCTTGTGATGAAATCAAGAGGCAGAGCCACCTAGGCGGCCCTATAATTTAGTTCTCTGAATAAAGAAATCTTCTGGGGATGCTAACATAAATTCAAAATACAAGGAATAAGACAAGTATACTTTACTGACGGCACCACTGAGAAACGCTTAATGTCTCTGAGCCTCTGGTTCATTTGTCCTCAGTTTCAAGGTCCTGTTCATCAGGACAGTGATAATATCCACTTTTTTATATGTCAGTTTGTTAGTAAGAAAGATGGCATAAGTGAAAGTATCTTGTGACTGCAAAATGCCATACAAATGCAAGGTGTTATTAATTATTAAGACAGTCCTTTAGTGTCTTAAACCTCCTGTCTTAAACTCAACTCTTCAATGCTTGCATCTTTGAACTATGGGAACACAAATGGACCAGGAACTGTAGCATTAAACTACAGTGCCCCCTAGCCCATGTAGGAGGTCAGGACAGCTGATGAGCTTCATGAATAAGCTCTACCACAGATGGTTCCTTTGCCTGGGGGAAGGGCCATTAATTGTACTTTTGGATGATTTCCATCTGTCCAAAAGGAAAAACACTTACGTTTTTTGTGGTTTTTTTTCCCAGTATTTTCCTGTAACGTTCTTTTTATTTCTGATTTTTAAAAAGGAATAAAAAAATGTATTCTTTACTATTTAAAATTTTGTCCTCCAAATTGCTTTCAATGAAGAGTATTTCTAACAACAACAAAACAAAAACAACAACAACAACAAAACAACTAGATTTATCCAAAGACTCATTGTAATGTTCCTGACTTATATATGATTACCCATTCACAGTCACCAAATTCTTTATAATCCATTGTAAAAGAGGATATTGGTCATAGTGTTTTTTTCACAGAGAGGAAATAGGGGGGTTAGCTTTTTTTTTTTGTAAGATTGCCAAACACGCTGCTATTATGAGCTTCAGCCCAATATTCGGTTCCAATATGCATTAAATCTACCCATAGAGACAGGATTGTGCAAAGAAAGACCAATGGTTATTTTAATATCACAATGTAGAAATATTTGCTATCATGGCTTATTAAAACCTGTATTGAAAATATATCGACTACTCCATTCCATAGGTTACAGTTCTTTTGTTATCTTCAGTTCTTAATTTTATAGATTTTTGTGGAAATTTTTAAGTTTCAGTGGTCCAGCGGTTAAGTTGGATCCCAAAGTGATGAGTCCTTAGGAAACTGAACTTGTTTTATGGGTTTATTTTTCATGCTGAGCATTTAAGTATTAATCAGCGCCGCTTTCAGGGATTTCTTTCTAACATCCTTTCCTATGTAAGATAAGGACTGCAATTCATTAGACTACTGGAGGAGCCAGAGGCTTTGCTAAGCTTTGCCTTTCTTGACTGTTCATCTCAAATCTAATGTGAGTTTTTGTGTGCTTGTGCGTGGGCGTGTCTATACTGGTGACCAGACCTGAATTATGACACAATCTTGGTTGTCTGGCTAGATTGTCTCTCCTCTTCAGGGGTCAAAGATTATTTCAGCCTCAGTGTCCTTTCTGCTACCTACTAAGGGAAGCAGCAAATGTGAACTTGTGAAACAGAGGGGTGACTTTTATCACGTTATTTTTCTTTACATGTCTCTATCAACCTAGCTCAGAAAATACTGAAGAAATAAAAATAACACCTCAACTACTAGGTTTCTGTGATCTGATCATTTCTAAAGTGAAAACCTCTATTACCCTAGCAATGGTCCCTTGAGTGTTTTATTCCCCTTAGGCATAAACATCACAAACAACAAACCCTCAAGCCCACAGCAAAGAGAATGCAGACGACACAGGACACCGTTCCTTTTCCCACTGCTTTTTTAACTTGGGGTGGTAGGCTAAATTTTGGCGAGGATGGTGGCATTCACGGGAGGGGCGGGATAAAATTGTGTCTAATTACACGTTAATGGCAGCGCTCGCCTTAACCACTTCCCCTCCCGCACTGTGCTGAATTTCCCCTGTGTGCTCCCATGTGGATCCGGAGACCCTTCTCTCTTTAAGAGAGCCTCCCGCGCCCCTCACTCCGCCCCCTCCCAGGTCTCTGGGCTCGTCAAAGCTTCCCGAGAGCCATGGTTGGTCCAGGCAGGCAGTTGGAGCACCTCATGGAGCCGCTGCTAACCGGGGGTGGGGTGGGGTGGGGTGGGGGGGTCTGTTTGTAGTACTCTCAGTCCTGATGTCACAGGCGCGGCAAGGACATCGCAAGGAGGAGTCGGATTACAGTAAGGATGGGCAGTGCAGCAGGCAACCGGAGCGCACGCTCCAGCCGCCGGGGATCGTAACCCGGGAAAGGCAGCCTGCAAGTCGCTCATCCCGCGGAGGACGCACGCTCAGCGCTCGCAGCTCTCCGCGCCGGGGACATTTCCACCGAATGTAGCATGAAACGGCTCTGCTCTGCGTGTCAGCCTTGGGTGCGAGCTGATGCTGAAGACGCCGCGGTGGGGTTCCAGCTGTCTGATTAATGAGAAACATAATGTATTTTGGTGAGTGTTAACTCTGATGATGTAATTCTGGGGGTGTCCAGCCCTTCGTCAGTGCAGACCAGCCCTTTAAAAAATCTTTAAGCCGCGAGAATATATTACGTTAAACCTACCTTCAGTTGGCAAGTGGAGAACCGAGCTGGTGCAGCCTTCAGGGCTTCCTTTGTGCTACAATTGGGGCTGTTTATTTGTCGTGGATGAGTTTAAGTTGGAAAAGAAAGGAAACTGGTGGGGGTGGATAAACTTTGCCTTGATTTGTCTGCATGAAGTTGGCTTTTTTAGCTAGGTGAAGAAGGAGAAATGGTGCGGCGTGGGAAGTCATGGGCTCACTCAATGGAATGTAAAACTAAGTTCCTGTACTATTGATGCTGTGAAAGCTTGGTCTGTATCAACGTTTCATTAGACGTTTTGGTTTTTCCCTAATTCTGAGCCAAAAAGGGAAAACATTCTTTGGTGTGCCGTGATTGAACAGCTGAGGACGCTTCTCCATACCGTCCCATTTTCCTTCTAGTTAGAACAGCCTAGCCCAAAATGCATATTATTTTAAATCTTTAGAGGTCTCGAAGCTGTTAAATATTTGTGCAGTTTAGTTGTGTGCTACAGTGGAAAGCTCCCTGAAGATTTTCAGCTGAGCTGCCCGCATTTCCAGAAAACATGTTGAGGCTTAGATCTGGGCTATCACTGGAGCACTGTAAGCGGGCTGGGAGCTTGTGTTCGCACTGTAACGCTGCAACTTACTGCTGGGAGAGAAGGCTCAGCCCCTTCACTAAATAAGAAGCAGCCAAGGGTTGGGACTGAACCCCCCCCCCCCGAAGTTATGCTTTCCTTCTGTAAGTTCCATCCCGCGACGTCATCCGAGGGCATCTATCTGATATTAAGAGGTTTGTGAGAACAGCTGGAGAGGGGCCAGGGAAGAATTCCAAGATGCAAATGCTCTGGGTCATTTCTTGGTTTGCTTTAAATCTGAGATCGAGAGTCATTTTTCAGATTAAAGAGGTGCTTGAGTAAACTTGTGTTGGGCGAGTATTCGATTCCTGGCCATTTATTTGTGTTTACTGTTTGCTTTTGTTTTCTTGAGACTTTGAAATATTTGTGAAAGTATGGAAGGAACACAAGTTGGGAAAGCTGAATGCCTTTAGCTGTCCTGATAGCAGATTTCCCTATCATGTGTGTCATATTAGAAAAGAAGTCTTAAAAATAACTAAAGTTGATTTGGAAGAAACAATCCTCATTTCATAGCCAAATTTAAGCCGAATCCAGAGTTGAACAACACCTCTTTCCAGGCGTAGTGATGGAGGTGGTAACCTTGTTTATTGGCAACCTATAAAACACCAAGTTGTTTTTCGTGAATATATTTTTGGTAAATGGGAATTCTTGTAAAGGAATATGTCTTTTGCACAAAATAAAATTTTGGCATCTGTAATGATACTGAGGGATAGGAAGTAGATTATAATTTTAGTTAAAGTTTTCAGCCTCTTGTAACAATTCCTTGTGTGATTGTGTTGAGGAAGGAAGGTTGGCCAGAGTAGTGGCATAGTCCAAAAGTACTGGTCAGTAGCCATCCGTGCTATCCTGGATTATCATGTGGCTGTTGGAGAAATGTTCACTAGGCTAGCTCATGGTAACTGTAGGCTAGTCCAGCTGTCTTGTAAAGCAGGGTGATTCACAGGGCAATTAGTTTCACTGTGTAATGCAAGTTTTTAATAGAACCAATTGAAATGTGATGTCCTACTTCAGATGAAACCGTACTCTTTTAAAGGCAAAGCTAAAGTTGCCCTCTGTGTCATGAACAGGGTTCAGTCTCACCATAATTCCAGCATGAGATACGTTTTTCTATTCCTGGAGGAAATCGTGGGTATTCAGGAATGTTGTTTATTTCAGGTTACGCTATGCAGCCCCTCACTCAAGCTGTTAGACATTCAGAACTCTGAGAGCCCACCTGTCTCTAATAAAATGCATGGTGTTAGAGCTAGGGCAAGAAGAATTGAGCAAAACAACCCAGGCATTTTCAAGATTCAGTAGCATGCTAATGTTTGCAAATCCCTAAGATGACATATATATGTGTGTGTGCGTGTGTGTGTGTGTATTTGTATGTTTGTGTGTATTTCCAAAACTTTAGGTATTTCAGGTAGTTTTTTGAAAGCAATACTTTCACTTTTTAGTTTGGTTGCCTGTGACTTTCTTCTTCATTCTTGAACTGAGTTAGGGAGAACGTGGACAAAGAGCAAGCGGGGCTGCATTCCTGGGCTTTTCTGGTGGTTTGTGGGAGTGGAGTTGAGGCAGCAGAAGACTTATTTGCTTCTCCAGCAGGGAGTGATGAGGAGCACGGTGATGCTGTAAAGCCAGGTAAACTGATATGTAGGCAGGATACTTACCGCCCTTATAAATAATCTAATTTGTCAGTGTTGCTCAATACCCCCCTTCAAATATAACTGAAGCATCATTGCCTGAACAGGCTGGCCCAGCCTGCCTGCTTTTCTGTATGTCTCTCTCACCTTAGGGACTGGACTACTGGACCCCGTCCTTGCTCAGTTGGAGTCAGTTTCCTGTGTGTGCAAGTGGGTGGAATATGTAATATTTCCAGTTCTCAAGAATAGCTCATGTTTTGAGTGTGCTGTCTCAGACTTACAAGACTAATGGACCCTTTTAATGACTTAAGCCTCACTCTTACCTCCTATTGAAATTTTAGTGCAGTGTTTTCAATAATTGTTCATTTGCACTTACTGTGCAGTGATTTAAGAGTTTGCTGTTCAGTCACCGTGGATACTTTTGTTACTTATGCTATCGATCTTGCATTCATTATTTGGAGTTAAAAATAAGGTTCACAGAGGAGAGAGAGAAGCAAGGAAAATCCCAGCCAGCAACCTGATTGGGGATTTATAGTAAAAGCAAGGAAAAAGAATAAATACGTATGAAACTCCCTCCCCACCCCCATAAATATTTTACATAGTTAAAAATTACATGTGCCAAGGATGAATAACCATTAATAATTAATCCAGAAATAAAAGCAAGGCAGCTGGGAGGCTTCTCCTCAGATTAAGGAATAGAGGCTGTGGGTGGTTGTCACTACAACAGACCTGAGCTGCTGGGTTACAGTTTGGTTTAAGAGGAGTGTGCTGGTATGAAGGGCATGTTCTTTGCTTGAGTGCATCCCGGCTATTTGTCAGAGCCTGGCAGAAGGTTGTAACCGTGTACTCTCTCCGGCTCTAAGCGCCGTATGTCTGAATCATCTACCCCCTCCATCTGGCCTACCACATTTCTCCACTGCTGGAGCGGTGAGTCGTTGCCAGTGGTCAAGTCAACCTCAAACATTGTCCATCGTTGGCCAGAGAGGGGCCGTGTCTTGATCCCTTGCCATCAGGAGAGAAAACAGGAGGCTGATTGCACTGAGGAGATTCTGTGTGGCTGAAATTAAAGATGTTTTCAGGCCCAGGTCCAGCAGCTGGGGAGCTTACAGCCAATCAGAGACCGGGGCTTGCTCCATGAGAATAATCTGAAAAAAGGAAATGATACACCCTCAACAAATGAACAGAACGCAGAGACAAATAATAGAGCCCACTCTAAATGCTACTGTTAACAGTGTGCTAAATAAACCCTGAGAAAGGGGCAAACAATCTAGAAAGTGTGAGAGGGCCAGTCAAGTTCAGCTTACTGTTTCTTGTGGATCAGCTGTTTCCCTTAAAATGCCTGCAAAAAACAGAAAAAAATACTCTGCGATATGCCGATCATAACAAGAAATACTTAATTGAGGAAACTTGTAGTACAACTGCTAGACAGAAATCTGATAGGAAAATTCTAGCCCAGAAACCTATTCCCCAGCCTCTAATAGATACGTTCGTACATTGTCGTAAGAAGGACTTTTGTTTTTCCCCTGGGATACTGAGAACATTCTCACGTCAGCATTTACACTTTTGGTTGTGGCTGGACCATCAAGTTTCACCTCTGAAGCAGTCTGTTAGGAAAACAGTTAAGTGGCAAGGTTATGGGGAAGGAAATGAGCAGAAAACAGCAGGCAGCAGAGAAAAACATTCCTCTTTTCTTGTGTGTTTTCAGTGGAAACATTTAACTCGTCCTAATTAGTTTGTACTGAGTGATCTGTTATGGAGAATTAGGTCCACTAGAGTCTCTCTAAATGCTCTGGAGGTGTTTCTATCTTCCTGAGGCTGACGGGAGGACAGAATAATCGGGAAGGAACTTGCTAGTGCAGATTACCCTTTTTAAAGCTTGAAGTCATTACCATTATGTTTTATTACAAATGAATCTAAACGACATGCAATAAATTACTACATAACAGGGATGGAGAATGTGACAGGTGAATCCTGTCAGAAGGGATCACGTGCAGGAACCAGCAATCGAAGAGAACTTGGAAAACCATAAAGGTTTCTTTCTCAAGGCACGCTCTCTTTTAAATTCAAGTGAAGCTCTTATTTTAAGGAAATGAATGCCAGATTTGATCAATATGCCAGTAGCATGGAATCCTTATTACGCTCTTAAATTTTGAGCAAAAAAATATATTTTTAAGGACCTTATTAGTTGCTGTAATTATATGGAAATGAGATGGGTTTATTTAAGGGATATGTTCCAAAATTCATGAGATAATGACGATTTGCAAAGTTACCATTTTGTGGGTGGCATAATTGTTCCAAAAAACAAATGAAAAATTTAAATTAGTGGTTTCTGACTTTCATTCCAGAAGATTTGGTCACAGCTGCTTTTGACTGAAACCTCCCCTGATAAGGCAAGATGTGTTGGCGTGTGTGTGTGTGTGCGAGCGTGTGCACGCTTCATATTGGATCATCAAATAGTGCCTTTTTATGTATATATCTGAATTTCATTGCTCATTCACATCTTGTATGTGTTCCTGAATCTTTGCACATCATTTAAAAGGTAAAACATTGGTTTAACAAGATGGATATTAAACTATTTTTTTTTAGCACAGCTGGCTTCAAGTTTAACAACCATTATATACATTAGAGGTTTTAAAAAATCAAGTCATAAGGTTGATTTTCAAGCCTTTTTCTGCTTAAGAAAGAGCAATGCTTGTGCAAGCAGAAACCTATCTCTACTTTGACCTTGAGAAAGAGATGTTTCCATTTGTATTACACTATGAAAAATATGTCAAAAAAAAAAAAAGGTCATAGCTGCTGCCCCCCCCCTTTAAAAAAGCCATTACATATCATTTCCCACAAAGATTAGTTTTGCAACAGAATTTCACACATGATTGGTGGCATTAAGAGAAAATACAGCCTAAGAGGTGGCTAGAAATATCAAAGCTTAAAGTGGTTGAGATCATGCTTGAACCAAATTACTAGGGTCGAAAATAGGAAGACGCTTTGCTCTGTCGCAGCGTTAAAATCATTATGAAGCAGCTGGAAGTCGGGCTTCCTTGCATGTGAGCTTTCAGGTTTACACAGCTTTTAAAATGTAAGGTATTTCCAGGAAACCCTCTTGACTCCAAAACCTGACATACATGTGAACCGCCACTGGAGCATTGGATGGGATGCACTGAGCTCCTTCTTATCAGCGTTTCCATCTTCTCTTTTTTCCTACCCTTGCAGTATCACATTTCTGTAAGTAAGGAGGAAAGAGCGAAGTCACCTGGCCAAGGTCAGAAGGGAGACAGCAGTGGCAGGATTGGTGCTCTGAGCAAATGTTGTCTACCCCAAAGCATCATTGTACCTGGTGGGAGATGAGGGCTGTGGGGTGGGGATGGGGTGGGTGGGCTGAGTGTTCTTGTTCCAGGATGAATGCTGTTGAATTTGTATCCTCAGCACCCCATTTAGCTCAGTGCCAGGTGCGTAGGCACTTCCAAATAGTGTTGATGGTGCACCATGGAATGGGCTGGAGAATTAGGGAGGACGGCTGTCCTCTTCCTCAGCAGGTCCTTTAAGGCTGATGTTCCAGCCATGTATATGTGTGTTGACAAGAGAAACACTCTCTTTGGCCCTGGAAACATTTTAGCTGCCCCCTGCCTTTTTCTAAACCTTTAAAAGTAAGGACTGGTCCTTAGAAATTCGATCTTAAAATACATGTAAGGAATTCTACCGTCTCTTTTTTGTTTGCATTTATGTCTTTCTTCACAGGACTCTGCAGTGTAAAGAGGAACAGATCTGTAGACTAGTAAGACCAATGGACAAAAATGTCTGAAGAATACCCAATTAAAATCAACATAGAAGGCAGTAGAATTGCAGTTTTTATCCATTCACTTGATCACAGCTTCAGCTCTCAGCTTTACTTGGCTTTAGTGAGTTTGCCCCCTCCCCACCCCCGCCCCGGTGTGGACATGCTCTTGCCACAAGGCTGGGGTATATAGGACAGTCTGCTCTGTGCAAATAGCCAGACGTGCCCAGGAGGGCCACCAGTTTTGAAGATGGTTGTTCCTGAAAGCTGAAGAAAATGGAGATAATTTTGACTACTGTATGCAAGGCTTTTGTAAAATTGTTCTTCACACTTACCTTTTTCATATTCATGCGTTTTGCTGATGAAGGAAAGTGCCTGTGGCAGATTGCTCTGAGGATAAGAACACCATAATGAATGTAAACGCACTTGGATAAACACGGTCCTTTACACTTGTATGGCAATTGGTATTTTTTGAAATGCATCAACATTATGCTTTTTTTAATCCTTCAAATGACCCATTGCAGGAGGTAGATAAAATATAATTATTTCTATTTTGAGATGAGGAATTTGAGCCTCTGACGACTGAAACAACATTGTCAAGGTCGCACAGCTAGTAAACCTTAAGGCCAGGACTCCAGTTTGGTTCTTCTGTGGCTTACTTCAGTGCTCTTTACACCTGACGGAAGAGTAGAGGGGGATATATATGTATTTTTTGAGAAGGAGATTATTTGTAACCTTAATGCTAGAAAAAATATTCCAACTGATAGATAAAGAAATGAATATAGATGATTGTGAAATAAGCAGGTATGTTTGTGTTTTGACTGGGTGGAATCACAGTAACAGAGGTCTGAATGTAATTCATATTTTTATGTCAAATAATTAATAATTTAAAAAACCTACAAGTAAAATATTAGAATACTAATCGGCCTCAGGCAGGACCCGGCTTTCTCCACTGCCTCTTGTTTTTCCAAGGCAGTGTTAGATATTAAGGCTTGTATTAATTAATTATAGGCTATATATTCCTGTTGTGTTACTACTTAACTCAATGTTTGCAAAAAAGAAAAAATCCAGGTCATTTGTTCTACAAACTCTTTGATATTTACAGTGACACCGTCTCCAGTATTTGTTCAAGATGGAGTCAGCCTGGTCTTTATTCCATGACTGAGAAAAGAGGGGAAAATGGCCTATACGTTAGAATTTATCCATTCCACTTACTGGCTCTATATTCTTGGGCAAGTCCCCTCACATTTTTGATATCCAGATTTGTGTAAAAGGAGAATAATGGTAATATGTTTCCCACAGTTCTATTTTGAGGACTAAAATATACAAGGCATATAAAAGTGCCAAGCCCCAGGAAGTACATGGTAAGCCGCCAGTAAAATCTGATTCTTCCTTACTTTCCCCTCTATATCCAGCCTAATATACAAATGTATAAAAATATAAAAAATCAGAAAACACGAACCATGCTGATTCACAAAGGACTTAATGCAGGTAATGTTAGATGGGTGATAGGACCGCTGAGAGGCTACCTGGGGGCTGGGGGAGTCAACCCAGAGATCAGCAATAGCAAGGAACTGGTAGTTGTAAGACGGAAAGACAAGAGACAGGGGCCTGAAGGCCAGGCCCCAAGGGTCTCTTGGTGGGAGCTGGAATCATGGCAGACCTAAGACATAAAAGGATGGAAGGATTCAGTCTTAGGCATGAAGAGAGACAGAGACATCCTCTCCCTGGCTTCCCCTTTCCACCCCAGTGGTCTGCCTTTGCCTCTCACTAGTAGAAGGGAGCCAGAGGTCAACTGACAGGGCAGCCTAGACAGCGGATCCTGCAGATGTCAGCACCTGGGCGGTCCAGGGGAAGGTCAGGAAATAGACCTCAGGGCAAATTGGCCTAGAACCTGGAGGGAGATCTTACACCTGATATGAGTAGTGCTTTAAATGAGAGGGTCTCTGCACAAACATCTCAATTATCTGCAAGACGTTTGCTTGGGAGAGTCCGGTTCTGCAGCCCCTCACCAGTCCTCCAGGTTACCTGCTTTGTCAGTTTCTGGTACTGTGACGTTGGATAAATTGGTGAATCCATCTCTGCGTCAACTTTTTCATTTGTACAGTGGGTTTGACAGCGAGGTTCAATGAATTGCTGAATGCAAGCTTCACAATATGCAAAGCACCATGTGAATGGGCCTTGTTATGAGGATGTAAAAAAACAGAGTGAATTAGAAAGCGAAGAGGGAGCTTGAAAAAAAAAAATAACTTGGAAATATATGTTCAGCTATGCAGTTTAGCATTCCAGCAGGGATTTCTGAGTGCACTGAGAAAGGAAACATTTGGGTACATCCTCACATAGCCTCTTGTGTGGTGAGGTCAGATGTACCTGTGAGGCCATGTCTAATCTGTTCTTTGTGATTATTTTATAACAGAGGGGAATTGCAGGAGCAAAGGCAGGGGAGAGAAAGTGAGCTGGGCAGGAAACCCTCTGTAACGACTCTGTGCCCCATATTCCTTCCTGTCCAAGGCTCTAACGGGAATACACACATTGAAAGCTGAGGGAGTTTATTAATAGTTGCTTGGGAAGGGAAGAGGGATTTGATATCGATTTTACCTATCCTTCCATGTGTTGCTGGACTTTTAAAGAATGATTTCTTTGGCTGACTGGCCCTGCTATTAAAAAAAAAAAGAAAAAAAAAATTGAGGCAAAACATTCTGCCCTTCCTGTATGGAGTTATTAGCATCTCTTTCAAAGCCTTCTTGTAAAGCCCTGTGACAGTTCATAACTTAGGGTGCCTTGTTTAGAAGCAATGCCAGGTAACTGCTCGGAGCATTGCCCTTGCCCGGCACGATGTGGAAGGCACACGATTGCCACTGGGTGTCTCAATTAGCTGCTCGGAGGGATGGTGAGATATACCTTAGAGGGCTGTGTGGGTCTTTAGGGGAACTATCCTAAGGTTATCGGTTAAAATGTGCTTTAGAGGGGCAGCTGGGTGGCTCAGTGGGTTAAAGCCTCTTCCTTCGGCTCAGGTCATGATCTCAGGGTCCTGGGATGGAGCCCCTCATCGGGCTCTCTGCTTGGCGGGCAGCCTGCTGCCCCCCCCTCTCTCTGCCTGGTTCTCAGCCTACTTGGATCTCTGTCTGTCAAATAAATAAATAAAAATCTTTGAAAAGAAAATCCTTCCCTAAAAATACAAAAATGTGCTTTAGAGGGCAGCTTGTCGAAAAAAAAAAAAACAAACTTTTTTTCCTTTAAAACAAATGCTTAAGATCTTAAACATGAACTTTCTGGTCAATTACTTTTTTTTTTTTTTTTTTTTTTTTAGCACTATGGCTCGGTTTTCCCTAATTTTAAAATGCTTAATAACTTAATAAGTTAATGAGAACGTTATAATGAGAAGCCCCAGGTATGGGCTTTATGGACAGCTTGGTTTCCTGAGAGGGTTTCCCAAGCCCTGTTTGTGGAGAGCAGGCCTGGTGCTGACAGGCAATGCGGAGCCACTGACTGAGAGGGGGTTTAACAGCCTCAGGGCCGGCTTTGTGCCAGGGGCTGGCGTGAGTTAATTCATTGCATCTCACCACCCTCCTTAAGGGATGATCAGTGGATCTAAATCCTGGCTGCTCAGCGGAATTCCCGGGGGAGCTCTCAGTAGCTGCATTGTCAGGGCCCCATTGCCATCCAGTCAGATGAAATCTCCTTCTCTGCGGGTGGAGCCTAGGCATCTGCGTTTTCTTTCAACACCTGCCTTCGTGAATTCTGAAGGGCAACCAGAACTGAAAACCACTGGGATGGGTCATTTTCACCAGAGCTCATCCTGCACCCTGGGATTTCCCAGCTTGCCCAGGTCAGCCGGGCAGCCGGGTCAGGAATCCAGCCGAAGACATCCCCTGGATCCAAGCCGGTGTTCTTTCTCCCTCAACACACTGACTCCCCTTCGGGAAATCAGCCTGTGGTGTAAGTCCTGGCCCCATGACAACCTTCTTGGGCTGCCCTGTTGCCTCTGGAGCAGAAGTCCCTAAGAGATGGGCTCCCTCCTTTCTATTTGGGGATCTTTATAGAGCTGTCACCCAAATGAGGTTCATGCTAGTCGGTTCAGAATCACAGTGGTATGTTCTGGAAAGGATTTTAGAACCGTACTTGTCGAAACTCGATGTTCATACGTATCACCTGAGGATAGTAGTACACGGCAGCTCTTGATTCAGTAGGTGTGGGTGTGGCCTAGGAGTCCTTTCTAGTAAGTCCCCAGGTGCTCTCGGTGCTGCTGGGCAGCTGACCACACTCTAAACAGTAAGGTGTTAGAGACTATTTGAGCTACAGCTTTCTGCACATACAGGGATTCACCTCTAAGACTCTAACCTAAACCTCCCTATTTCTATCAGGGGACCAAGCATCCTGCTTTGCCTGGTTTCCAGAATGTGGGCTTTCAGGGCTAACACTGAAAAAGTCTCAAGCTGATGACGGTGGTGAATCAGCCACTCTGGTTCCAACAGATCCAGCTTCTAGGAGCTCAAGACTGAGTTCCCCATGGAGAGCTTGGGCAAGTAACTTGATCCCTTTGAGACTCAGTTTCCCTGTCTGTGAAGTCCCTGTCTGTGAAGCAGGAATGATAAATGATAAACTGCCTAGAATAACTGTAGGTATTAAATTAGGTGGTGAGTAGAAAGCACTGGTTCAGTCTCGCTAAATGCTGACTGTGCCAATTGCCCCGAAGTCATAGACGTGAGCCCGCACTCCCTTCATTACTGAAAAGAAATACCCCAAAGGTCAAGGGTCGGTACTCACAGATCATCTGTATTCCACCATCTCTGTGCAAAGAAAACTTGTAAACCACCTCCTGCCCCGAGAGGTGATGGGCAAGCTGGGGTGAAGGCGTTGGTGTTCAGTGTATAGTTTTCCTACACTGAATATCAATAGGAATGCTTTTTGTTTGCTGTTTAGGGAAAGAAAGTCCTGGCTAAGGCTTGGCCACCTTGGGACATTTTGAACTGGCCCCTGGTGTCCCTGGTGTTCCTGTCGACCTTGTTCATCCATTAGTGTTTCTCTGAGCTCTATAACAGCTTATGAGGGCAGCGGCAGCTAATGACTGGGCCTTCCATCTCCTGACCTGTCATTGTGTTAACAATCAATATCCTTAAAACAACACACATACACACACACAAACAGATAAGGCAGCACCTACCTTGCAGCTTCTACTAAAAACACCCATGGAGAGGAAAAAAAGAAAGACTTTTAACTCATACGCTTCTTAGCCCAGAGCCTGACACGCAGGCAGTGGATCCGTCAGTGTTTGTTGAGTGCAGTGCCGAATCTGTGGGCATCCCTCTTTCACGTGAATTTCTAATAGAGAGCTGAGGTTCCACTTCCCCGTGTTCAATTGGCTGGTGTTGAGTGATTGAGGCTGGCTTTGCCAGTCCTTACCTAGGAAGGCTGATTCCCTTACCTCCTGTCAGATGCCAGCAGCTTATCAGAGCACTTAGTCTGCCAAATATGGGACTGTTCTAGGTGAACCAGGGTGCACTTGTGTTTTTCTATTATGACTAGTGAGTAGGACTGCTACAAGCAGCAAATTACTCCACAGTAGGGGTTACCAGGCCTGAGCTGCTGCAGCCTAGCATTTTAGACAAGAAAGCAAATGTACAACAAAGCGGAAGCTATTCTTGCTTTTCTCGAGCATGACATGCAATTGCAGAAAAGGCCCAACACAAATCTTTCTTTCCCTTACATCCATTTTAAAGGCAAAATTGGGAGATTTTTGTCTCTGGTCCCAGCGCTGCTTACTGTAGTCAGAGCCTAATGCCATTCTAAAAGGGCATTAAACATGCAGAATCGAAGTCTGCGTCTCATAGACAAGAAAATAGGGGCCCAGTGATTAGTGATTGCTTGTGTCTGGCTAGGAACAAGACTCAAACTAAAAATTAAACTTATCTTTACCTAGTGGTGTGAATTTGGATGAATTGTCCTGGGCCTCAGCTTCCAGATCATTAAATTGGATAATGACAAGTCACCCTATCTCACCAGGCAGCACTGTACCTACTAAAAATAGTTGAGGTTTTTTCAATGCTTAGTCCCTGCCATCACTGTTCTAAGTATATCCCCTCAGCTCTTCCTCAGAACATCCCTGTGATGGAGGAATGATCAGTATGCCTATTTTACAGATGAGGAGATGGAGTTACAGAGAGGTCGAGTAATGGGAGTATAGTAGTAAGGGGCTGAGCTGAGGCATACCTAAGATACCTGGCTCCCCAGCACAGGGCTCATCCACCAGCCTGTTCTATGTGACCCTGAGTATATCTCTCAGCCTCTGAAAACCAGAGCCCAGGAGCATATTCTCACTATTCAGATCCAGCAGCAGGTTTCTGAAGCAGTCAAACAAACTAACAAGCAAACCAACCAAAAAGACCACTATCATATGATCTCCCTGATATGAGGAAGTGGTGATGCAACATGGGGGCTTAAGTGGGTAGGAGAAGAATCAATGAAACAAGATGGGATTGGGAGGGAGACAAACCATAAGTGACTCTTAATCTCACAAAACAAACTGAGGGTTGCTGGGGGGAGGGGGGTTGGGAGAAGGGGGGGTGGAGTTATGGACATTGGGGAGGGTATGTGCTTTGGTGAGTGCTGTGAAGTGTGTAAACCTGGCGATTCGCAGACCTGTACCCCTGGGGATAAAAATACATGTTTATAAAAAATAAAAAATTAAAATTAAAAAACAAACAAACAAACAAAACTCCTCTTCGTTTGCATGCCAAAAGCCACCTGGTGGTGGGGCTGAGGCCCAGATCAAGGGAAGGTTCCAGTTCCCTTCCGGAAAGACTGTCCCTCCAAGGGCAGGTGACAGGAAATCTTGTTCATAGACCACGTTGCACCAATCCCAGTAATGCCTCAAAATCAAGCTTGCAAATCATGTCATCACAAGGACAGCTGGCTTCTGTGTGCCGGGAGAAGTGCGGTGGCCTTCCCCTGTGCATGTGTGTACCCCTTCCAGGGAAAGCACTTTCCTTGCTCAGTGACTTCTTCCTGGACACATCACCCATGATAATTTCTTGTCAGATAATCCTCTGAGCTTATTTGAGTTCCATAGAGCAACAGGGAAGTGAAGGAGACAACTGTCTCTATACCCGGAAGAGATTATTTTCTCTTCTTTTGGAAAAAGCAATACATATATAATTTTAAAAATCAAATATTATAAAAGGGTAAATAGTGAAAATGAAATCTTTCTCATTTACTCTTGTGTGCTTTCTTATATTTGAGAGTCTACATTCTGTGGAACACAGGGAAAGGAGGGCAGGAGAAATAGTTGAACGTGGTCAAGAGGTACAAACTTCGAGGTATAAGAGAAATTAAGTCCTGGGGACGTAGTATACATCATGGTGAGCATGGTTAATACTGTATTGTATATTTGAGAGTTGCTAAGAGAGTAGATCTTAAAAGTTCTCATCAAAACAAAAGAATATTATTGAAACCATGTGAGGTGAGGTTGACTAAACTTATTGTGGTCATTTCTCAATATATACATATATTAGATCAGTATGTTGCATACGTTAAACTTATATACTATTGCATGTCAATTATATCTCAGAGCTGGAAAAAAAAATAAATTCGATGGGAGAGTATATGTATATACTCCCCTCTTGTTTTTACATGGAATGGAAACCTACCACGAACCCTGTTTTTCATATTGTTTTATTTAGCATAGTTGATGTTTCTCATTCTCTTTATTTTATGGCTACATAGGATTCTAATGCAGGAACATATTGTGATTTATTTTCCTGGCCCTTTTGTAAGAGAAATAACTTCTTTCCATTCTTTTACTGATAAAAGCAATGAATATCACATAATTCTTTGTGTGCACGAACACACATATCTATAGGGTAAATTCTTTAAAGTGGAATTTATGGGGCAAGGCATATTAAATTATCATGGGTATTGCCAAAGTGCCCCATGGAAATTTTTTCCTGATTTCTACATATATTCCTGTCATTAAAGAGTAGAAAAACTTTCAAAGTGGTAAACTGTTTATGTGAACGTTGCCTTGCAGACTTCTCAAATGTGGGTTCTCAGACTGAAACAAAATGAAATGGCTTTCTGCAGTTTTTGTCCTTGCTCCCTCTCTCCCCAGTCTGTCTCTCCATTTCACTTCCATTGTGCTGATTCCATATGGATACTAGTTTCAATTTCCAAAAAAGGAGTGGTGCCCTAAAAGGCAAGATGCCTTATCCTTTAAGAACGGGGACGTATAGAACAGGAGGTTTGCACCTGGTAAAGAAAATTATACCCTCTGCCTCAAAGTTAGAAGGTTGGTCCTTGAGAGATCTCTACATCTCTTAGATCTTAAGCCAAATATGTTTGGAGGTTTAATTTTCTTTGGAGTCAGTGGGCGTTAAAAGGTAAAGGCCCGTTGCACAATTTTGTATTTCAGGGTTTTTTTCTTCTATTCCTAACTCTGTGTTCTTCTTTGACTTTTTCAGTGTCTCTATTTGAATATACTAAGCTTAGAAATAATCTGGAATATCTATAGCATGTTTCTATAGTAAAAATGCCACATTTATGAATAACATAAAAACATAGGGCGCCTGGGTGGCTCAGTAGGTTGAGCATCTGCCTTTGGCTCAGGTCGAGATCCCAGGGTCCTGGCACTGGGCCCTGCGTCAGGCTCCCTTGTCACAGGGGAGTATGCTTTTCTCTCTCCCTTTGCTCTCCCCCTGACTTATACGCTCGCTCTCTCTCAAATAATTAAATTTTTAAAATCTTAAAAAAAAATTACACAAAAACTCCAAAAAAAAAAAAGCAAAAACAAAAACAAAAAAACCCAAAAAAACCCACAAAGACTCTAAATAGCGATGATGGCTACCATTTATTGAGGTGATCTTGATTCTTTACAAACTTTGACTAAGTCTCTAAAGTAATGATTTTTTTGGTTTATTTTAATAATGATATTGTTTAAATGAACTAGATGTCATTCTCTCTGGTTTACAAAAGAGGAAATACATGCTTAAAGACCAAGTTTCTTGTCCCAAGAATATTGAAAATGGCAGGCACGGGTTTCAAACCCAAGACCATTTAACTGGACATCTGGTGTGTCAAAATGTTGACACCACCCTTTGGTATTTTCTGTCTAACACTCTACTCTTTGGCCACTTCTGTGGTTTCTTGCTATAAAGAGACATTTATGTAAAGTGGAGGTCCTTGGTTTCCTGGTCCTTGCTATGGAAGAGTAGCAATCCCTGCTAATATATAGACAATTTTAAGAACTTTATCTGCAGTATGGGGACCTGAGGAAGGAGGGGGACCAATCTTCTTTTCTCTCTTATTTTGGAAGACAGAAGGGAGGGGGATGCTCATTGTCTCATTTTTTTTTTTTTTCCCTTCACTACCAATCTAGGAGATGAGTATTATTATTCTCATTCTATGGATGAGCAAACTGACATTAAGTTACTTCCCCACTGTTATAGAGACAGTGTGCAAGTCTGGAGCTGAATCCAGGCTCACAGGCTTTCTATTCCTTCACTCTGCCTCCTGGACTCCAGGCTCCAGTCTGCCATCATGTGCTTTAAGTTTGAACGTGTGTGGGTCTGTGGATTTCTTAGGGTCCAGATGAATTCAGAAATTCCTCCCAGCCCTAAAATTCCTGGATCCTCCACTAGCTTTGGGGATAAAGAGGTAGTACTCCTTGGAGGAATAAATCACTGTAGCTCACACAAATTCCAAACACATGAGCAAGTGTCCCTCGTTCTATCCCTCACTGTCTGCAGAACACATTATTTATCTTTTGTGTAAACTGTCATAATCGTCCCTAATGGGTTTCCTGACTTGATTCTTTTATGCTTCCAATTCAGCCAACATTTTGCTATCCCCAGTCATAGCTATAGACACGATACCCCCCCAACACACTCATACTTAAATGCCTCCAGTGATTCTTATTTCCTGATACAGAGCTTCCAAACTGCTTATCTAGGTAGTCAGTACAGTCCAGGCTTTGGCCCCTAAAAATTTACCTTGCGGTTTCATTTTTATACAACTACCCTTATCTCATCCATTCTTTTTTTTTTAAGTTATTTTTTATTAGCATATAATATATTATTTGCCTTAGGGGTACAGGTCTGTGAATCATCAGGCTTACACACTTCACAGCACTCACCATATCACATACCCTCCCCAATGTCCCTAACCCCACCACCCTCTCCCTCCCTCCCTCCCTCCCCCCAGCAACCCTCAGTCTGTTTTGTAAGATTAAGAGTTCCTTATGCTAAAACCTGCTTCTTAACCCTTTTGAGACTCTGTCTCACATTGTCTTTCCTACCTGATACATAGGTTTTTGTCTCTGTGTCTCTAAAATTCTACCCATTGATTATCTTCTTCACTCTTACTCTTTTCTATCCTTTAAACATTTTATGTAGAAACATAATCCACTGCAAGTGTACCTCCTTTAGGAAGACTATCTAATTCTTTACAAAAGGTGTAAACACCCTCTCTGAATTTCCATGTCTGGTATTTCCAGAACCTATCTGAACAATAGCGTGGAGTGCTTGAATATTCTGATTCCTATTTTCCTCTAGATTTACCGAATCAGAATCTCCAGGGATAGAGCCCAAGAATCAGGATTGTCAAAAACTACCGCCAAATTTAATATCTCAAGATTGTTGGCTCTCCATAAATAAACCTATAAAGGCAATGCAGTTGCACTTAAAATACTAACAGGATTTAAATGTGAACTAGAAAAAATTATGTCACAATTTATCAGAAAGAAAAAACATAAGGAAACACTCCACTCCACGAAATTATGAACAAAGACTGGTCTGACAGGGGAGACTTACCCTAAATTATATAATAAAACCATAATAATTAAATTATTTGGTCCTGAATAATAGGTAATAAAAAACAGATTAGAATATCTAGAAGTCAACCTCAATACTTAGTATATGGGGACATAGGCTATGATAAAAATGACATTTCAATTCATTGTTAGAAACAGTAACCATTAAATAAATGGTTTGGGTACAACTGGATGAACATTTAGACAAATAAATAAAGTGGATTCCTATTCCCCTTCTTACACGAGGATAAATTATAGATTGAACAAAGATTCAAACATAAACACTGATGCCATAAATTTACAGAAGGAAGCCTGAGTGAATAAATTTATACTCTTGCACTAGAAAACATTTTTGTAATCAGGACCCTCACCCAAAACTATAACGTGGAGGAACAATAGAACTTTAGTTACATAAAATTAATAGCTTGTGTTTGAGAAAAATTATTCAAACACTGAGTAAAAAAAGACAAAATTTATTTAAATACCAATATCAGGTAAATGGCTATTTTTTTAATTAATGAAGAGCTTGTATAAGACTCAATAAAAAAAAAGACAAACAACCCAGAAGAAGAATGAATATGAACAAACATATTACAAGAAATTTATATTGCCTGTGAAAATATAAAACTATATTCAATTTCACTCATAATTAACAAAATATACATGGAAATAAGGGATATTTATATCTTTATATACATATAGTTCTTCACCTAGCAGACTGGTAAATATTTAAAAGTTGGGCAAATTTTTAAGAATTGGGTGTGGAAGAAACCAATTTTATACATAGTCGTGTGTGTAAGGGAGCAAATTTTCTCAACCTCTGCACAAGGTGATGTGATGATATTTATATAAGCATATTCTTGCCCTAACAAGTTTTTTACTAGAGTTATGCTTTAGATTCTCAAAAGGTCCCTCACACATATGAGTAAGAATGTTAAATGCAATGTTGGTTTTTAAAGCACAAAGTAGAAACAACACAAGTGAACATCAGTAGGGGAGACATTAAATAAAGTTATGGTACATTCAAAATGTTGGAATGTACAGCCATGAAAAAAATGAGTACATCTTTATGTTGTGATACGGTAAAAATCCAAAATTGAACACCAATAAAAGAAGTCTCAGGAAGGGAAAGAGAAATCCCAAGAGAAACTCCTTTGGGAGTAAAATTTTAGGAAGGTTCTTGAACAGCTATACTGGTAAATCCATGTGCATTTTCAAAGAAAAACAAGAAATCATTATCAGTTGCTAGATTGGGGCAGGATTTATATTTTTTTAAGTCACCTTGTTTGAATAGAATGTTCTACAGGGCCTGAGATTCATATCTGTTTTATTTACTTCTTGACACCTTAGCATGAGATCAACTCTTGGCAATCAGAGGTTCTCAGTAACAATGGAATATATGGAACTATGTAGAATAATTGGTTTGCTTTTTTTTTTTTTTTTTTTGGCCTCTCAGCAAGGGTGATCTGTCATTGGAATAAGAACCACTTTTGTTGTTGTTGTTCTCTTTCTATATTTCTCTGCATTAACAAGGATAATAAATATATTAGTTAAGGATAAGAAAGATATTGGGATGAATGTACATAAAAGCTTCTTTGGTGGTCCCGATGCTCAGCCAGACTTAGAGAGCCCTGTTGGTACTTCATCTTCTCCCCTTTGGGACAGTGTCTCTCAGATAGCAGGACAGATGTTTGTGCTTGGGAATGGTCCCTGGTTCTAGGTTGCAGGCCTTTGCAGGTAGAGTTGTCTCTGTTGCACAGTGCTGAGAAATGATTTAGGTGTCATGGTCTGTGGTCAGGTTGCCTGGTTTTAAGCACCAACTTTTGGGCCTATCAGCTGAGTGATCCTGACCAGGCTCCCTGGGGTTCCATCTTAGTTTCTTCATAGGGTTGCTCTTAAATTAGATGATGTGTGTTATGTACATAATACCATCTTGTTAGTATACAGAGTAGTGGTGTGTCATCTAGCATGGAGTGATGCAGCGGGTGAATGATTACTGAACGGAAGGAGAACAGGGAAATGGAAGAAGTGGCTCATGCACTCTGAATGCCTCCACTTCCCACCCCAGGCACGCTCTGCCTGCATCTCAGTAGCTTAGGGAGGGAGCTGAATGAAAATTCCTCCAGTGGTTTACCCAAACTGGATACACAGTCAGCCCCCTTCTAGCTGCAAGGAGCTCTTAGTCTCCATTTCTTGCTTCTCAGCCCTGTCACTGATGGGTGCGGTTCCTCGCAGGTTTCAGGAGTGGTGTCATCTCCTGGGTTACTGAGGCATTTCCTCTGAATTGTCCTGGGTTTCTAGGCTGTTTCTGTCCTTTGAAACCTCTTTTGTTTTCATTTTGTGCGAGGATTTCCCACCCAGACAATTCAGGACTGGAATCAGAGAGATTATAGAAACCCAGCTTGCTAAGGCACTGAGGGAGCCCAAGATCTTATTTTTAAAGTACTTTGTGGGGAGAGAGAAGCTTCCTTCCCACTGGAGTTCCTCAGACTTGACAAGATTGCCAAAGTCCTTGAGTCACACTGTCTTCCACTGCTTGTGGAAATGACAGTTTTATCTTCAAATACAGTGAAGTGGGAGATAATCCATTTTCACTGTGGTGTATAATGTTAAAATAGCTTGAATGAAGGTCTTTTAGCCGACAATTAACAAACCAATATTTAAATAAATACACTTTATTTTATTATTTTTTTTAAAGATTTTATTTATTTATTTGACAGAGATCACAAGTAGGCAGAGTCAGGCAGAGAGAGAGGAGGAAGCAGGCTCCCTGCTGAGCTGAGAGCCCGATTTGGGACTCGATCCCAGGATCCTGGGATCATGACCTGAGCCGAAGGCACAGGCTTTAACCCACTGAGCCACCCAGGCACCCCAAATAAATACACTTTAATGAGCAATTAGCTTTTAGAGTTTTCTTGGTATTAAAATTCTTATTGTTTATAAATTTTTATACCTCAAGGTGGAAGGCATACTTGAATACTTACAACTTTGATTTTTGCCATCGGTGAGATGAGAATGGTAGAAGTCCTCTTGCTTACCCCTTCTGAGTCATTAGCAGGGAGAGTAACTTGGCATGGAATAAGATTGGATTTCTATTTCCATGCTCAGAACAGAGGCAGTATGGAGCAGTATTTAAGAACATAGGCAGTGAAGGCATTCGGCCGTTTTTTTAGTAGAATTCTCCCATACACACGGTTCTACCATGTCCCAGGCACTGTTCTAGACACCGTGAATGAGTGAATAAAACAAAGATCTGTTCCCTTGAGGAATTTACATTTTATCGGGAAGAGACAGACATTAAACAACAAACGTAATTAATAAATTAAGTGTATAGTATGTTAGAATAAATTAAATGCTACAGGTGGCAAATATAGGTCAAGAGAGATCTGACCCAACACTACAGGGGTGGGAAGGCATGTGGTAGGGGACCTCATACATGAACCAAAATTTGAAAGAATTGAATCTTGCCTCTGCCACTTCTAGGTGATTGGGTTGATCAAGACCCCTGACCCCACTGAGGCTGAATTTCTTCACCTGTGAAGCGGGGACAAATATTTTACTATGTTGTGTGGGAATTCAGTGTTCAAATCCCAGTAAAGGAACGGTCGTCAGGAAGCTGTAGCGTTTTTATTACTTGTTTTATTATTATTATACTTTCAGATAGTTTAAAATTTTGTTTTAAAAAGATAAGTAAAATAGTTTTTAACTGAATGTTTTTTTTTTTTTTTTTAAGTGGCTCTATGCCTTGTGGTGATGTCACTCTGCAAAAAACTTTTTCTTTTTGTTTTTCTCCTGTAAGCAGACCTTGGGAAAGAAAATGCCACCCTACTGACTGGGTGGGTAACTGCTCTTTTCTTCCTTTTGTCTTATATGATATTGGGGAAACCACCTAGGCCCTAACGTGAGCGGGCTTCATGTAAGATGTCACGAGCAGAAGGTAACACACAGCGGATAAGCAGCTGGGTGGACTGGGGTGCACAGGCCTGGGAAACTAGTCAGGGGGCAGCGGGTAAGAGACCCACTGTCCAAGAGGTGCAGCAAGCTCACAAGAATCTGTTGAGAGGTGGAGGGGGAGACAAGAAGTCTGGTGAAGGGGGTCAGCTACACTATAGCTTTGGAGGTAGTTTGGGTCACTTAAAGGTTTTAGGGCCTTTGTGTAGTGCCAGCAAGATTCAAAGTTGGTTTGAAAGCTGGCAAAAACGGATCTGGTCTCTTCGGTATGGAGGTTGATGAGAGAATCTAGGTCATATCGGGGACAGGAGATAGAGGGACTTTGAAGCACCAGGCATGAAATCCTAATGGGCCCCAGGAGGGGGGGATGAGGGAAAACAAAGCTGCTTCTCAGAGGCCACAGTGGCCTCCAGGCCTCCCCGGACTTAGCTGGGAGCAAGACAGAATTCTAAGCTACTCGAAGAGGGACCCAGGAGCCTGAGAATTCAGGCTCCGGTCTGTCAGGTAACCCTGGGCCAGCTTCATGGGTACCGTTGCATCTTCTGCCTCAGAGAAACCTAAAAGGAAAGGCGAAGCAAATAGGGTGTAGGCTCCGGATGTCTGAAAGCATTGTTTTTTCAAGGATAAAGGGGAGAGGGAGGGAGAGAGAGGGAGAGGGCTATGTATGCATCGTACAAAATATCTATTGTGCACACACTGTGGTATCTAAGGAGAAGTTTTTATCCAGAGTGGCTCGCCTATTTGCACAGCCACAGGGGAGTGAAGTGCTGTTGTAGAGCTTGTCTGTTAGAAACAGCGAGTTTGCTGGGGGCAGCCATTGACTTAGATTACTAGTCCCCTTTGGGGACCAGGGGCCACCCCTGCTGCCCTGCTATTTGTTTGCAAATACCTCTGGAAGATGGGACACTCTTAGGGCTCAGACATAAAATACCAGGCTGGGCTCCAGATTCCATGCTGATCTTTATAAAATACAGTTGAGAGGCTTTGTGTATTTATAAACTCATCTTTTCCATAAAGTGTAACATTTCACTTACATAACTTAAAATAATCTGAATTAATATTACTATCATTGCTAAGGGATTTAAGGATCAAAAGTATTTTAAAATAAATTAGGTACTCTCCAAAATAGGATTTTCTTGTCCTCATTTTCATTATAAAACCTCAAAGAAACTCAAGGCACAAGAAAATTATTTCTTTATATTTAAAGATGGGCATTTTCCTGTTCTGGTGAAGTCCTTTTTTAGGATATGCCGACTTTTGGTCCTCCACTGTAGGATTGTTTCTTTTTATAACCATGGGAAGGATGTTTCAGACCATTGGGAGACAGAGCCTGTCCAAAGGATTTTAGTTGCTCTTTCTTCCTGCAGGATAAAATGTCCAAACATGTTCAGATCATATCCACTCTGCTTCCAACTCTCTGCCTACAGGTGGAAATCTTAAATTCTTAACTGGTTCTAGGTCTTGGAACAGGCAGAGTGAGTGCCAACACCAGCTGGGGTCTTGTAGGGGATGTCTCAGCAAGCATTTAGCAACAGAAAAGAGGTGTATATGCCCTTTTCCAAGAATATAGACCACAGAGTATATTTATATTAAACTCTGCTCATCAGAAAATATTCCATTACAACTTTCTCATGATAAAAAGAGATATGTTGGGGCACCTGGGTGACTCAGTGGATTGGGCCTCTGCCTTTGGCTCAGGTCATGGTCTCGGGGTCCTGGAATCGAGGCCCTCATCTCTGCTGAGCAAAGAGCCTGCTCCCCCCAACCCCCGCCTGCCTCTCTGCCTACTTGTGATCTGTCTGTCAAATAAATAAATAAAATCTTTTTTAAAAAAATAAAGAGAGATATGTTTTTTAAAAAGGGGGGGAAATCTAAGCAAAGCATGTCATTTATCAGATGGGTATATGCTAAGTATGCCCTCTCAATTGTGAAGTTCATCTTAGAGGAAAATGGTACCAAAATTTGCATGGTGGTTGTCAGGGATTTTTTTTTTTTTTTTTTTTGTTTGTTTGTTTGTTTGGTCACCATTTGGAACTCTTACTGAGAATCTCCTCTTCTTTCCTTTCCCCAAAATAGAAAGACTCCAAGTTAAATATCATGGGACTCTTGAGGTAAACATATTGTTAACATACCTAATCAGAAATACATGCTCAGATTATAGGTGTACAGGGGCACCTGGGTGGCTCAGTTGTTAAGCAGCAGCTTTCAGCTCAGGTCATGATCCCACTGACCTGAGATAGAGCCCTGCCTCGGGTGGGGTGGGGGGGTCTCTGCTCCGCAAAGAGCCTGCTTCTTCCCCTCCCACTCCCCCTGCTTGAGTCCCCTCTCTCACTGGGTATTTCTCTGTCAAATAAATAAATAAATAAAAATCTTCAAAAAAGTAAAAATAAAAAATAAGATTATAGCTGTACAGAATAAAAGGGGCATTGGTGATTTCTCAGGTCAGGGCTCTCTAGGTGGAGCATACAGAAGAATCACCCAGGGTGCTTGCTGAACACAGGTTACTGGGCCCCACCTCCAGAGCTTTTGATTTGGTAGGTCTGGGGTAGTACCTGAGACTTTGAGTTTCTGAGTTTCCAGGGGGTGCCAATGCTCCAGGGCAAGGGAGCGCACTGAGAATCACTATCCCAAACCAGTGGCTCTCACTCATGGCTACACGTTTGAACCACCAGGGAAAGTTTTAAAAATCCCAATGCCCAGGCTACACCCATGACCAGTTTAAATGAGTTTATCTGTAGGTGAGAAGTGGGCATCAATTTTTTTTCAAGATCCCACATGATCCCAGTGTACAGCCAACCACTGCATTTGAAATACCACTATCCTAGGTCCGTTCTTCTTTCTTTTAAATGAAGAAATGCAGGCCAAGAGAAGGGATACCACTCTGGGTCATACAGCTAGTTGGTTCTCCTGATGTCCAGGCTAGGGCACTTTTTACCACATGACGCTTCTTTACTGGTATGCCTGGATTTAAAATTTAGCAACAAGTGCCTAATGTGACCTCTTCAAAAGAGTTGCCTCAGATCTTGTTAAAATATGGAGTCTGACTCATCAGGTCCAGGGTGCAGTCTGAGAGTCTGCATTTCTAACAAGTCCCCAGGTTTGGTCCATATACCTCGTAACAGACTGCATTTTGAGTATTAAGGTTGAAGTGGACATTATCAGTATTTCAAGTGGAAATATAGTAAAAATCATGACTCCAGATGCAGGTTAATAACTACTACAAGGGAAATTGGCATATCTTAAGCAACTGTAGTAGACCAATTTGTAGCCTTTTTAAGTAATTTTCCTTCATTCACTTTTTAAGTTAAAGTCTTAATAATTTATTTTTTTTTTAACTCTGCTGATAATATAGTTTAAAGGTAAGAAAAAAGCAAAAATTGATTTGGGGTCAACTAACTTCCATAGTGCTACTTGATTTTAAAATTGATCCAATTTTTAAGTTATGGCTGAACATTCCCAAATCATGTTGGGAAGTAAATACTTTAATTCTGTTAGGTTTTCCTCTTTCCTGATTTCATAGTTAAGACAAGGTAGCGTAGCACCTGGCTATGACTTTGGTTTCCGGAATTAGAATATCTGGGCTCAAGTCCAGGCTTTGCTACTACCAAGCTATTTAATTATTAGCACAACATTTAATCTTGATGAGGTTCAGTTTTCTCATCTACAAATTCAAGATAATGATGGTGCCTGCCTTGTAGGGTTTTTGAGAGGATTTAATAAAACGATACATGAAAGTTCTTAGCAAATATCCAGGCACTTAGTAAGTGTGTAGATAAACATTGGCTTTCATTGTTATCCTACCTCGTTGGCTGCTGGCTATAGCTGGCTGACTGATGTAGTGGTTCCCAGGACTCAGTCTTCTAACTTGGCTGCCAGGCATGTCTCTGGAAGGGATTCCCAGGAGACTAAATCAGAACCATTCTTCCTGTCAGCTCCAGGGGATCAAATTGCAGAGTGCAGTTATCTGAGAGGAGCCCTGAAGGATTGGTCAGGAGAAAATTTGGAAGAGCAATCCAGGAATGCTCCCAGCGTGTTGCCTAGAGGGTTCCAGACTGCCCATTTCTGAAGTATATCATGTAGGTTCATCTGGAGGAGGAACTGGCAGGAAAGCAAGTATGTTCATTTGTTTAGCCCAGTGGTTTGCAAAGTGTGGTCCCAGCACAAGCAGTAACAGAATTTCCCGTGAACTTGATGTGTACATTCTCTGCCCCCACCTCAGACTGACTGGTTTTGAAATTCTGGGGTGGGACCCAATAGTTTGTGTTTAAGGAGTCTTCCGGATGATTCATTTGCTGGTGAGAATTTGTGAAGCATTGCTATAGGCATAGGCAATCCTAAAGGACTTTAGCCAGAGGAGTGATGTGATGGAACTTTATATTTTGGAAAGATTACCTTGGCAGAAAAAGTGGAGTGTTGGTTTCAATCTCTGGATCACGACTGCAGGGAGATCCAGGAAGTTATCACAAGGGACTTGAAAATCTCATATGGCTCCAAATATTATCTGTAAGTTTGAAAATTCCAGAGCGGCTCAGAACTTCCTCTAGGGCATATCCCTTCCATCTTTCCTTGAATGTACTAAGTGATTTCATGATCAAAACAGGCAAATCCATTTGAGGTCACAAGTGTATTTATAAAACTTTCTGCCGTGTATTTTCTAGTCGACTGATCGCTGGAAGTATAGCAGTTAGCCACTTAATATTTAGTAGGGATTTGCCAGAAACTTTTCTAGACACTGGAGGCAGAACAATGAAGCAAAAGAAATGAAATTTCCTACCCTAATGTAACTTGCAATCTAGTGGGGAGACAGAGAGATACCAAGATGAGTGAAGTATTTCCCATGCTATATAAGAAAACATTTAAAATACTAAAATAAAAGAAGGAAGGATGAAGACAAATGTTGGGGATCAGGGAAGTTTTCAATGAAAGGGTGAACTTGGAGCAATATATTTAGGGAGCTAAGAAATCAAGCCAGACAGATATACGGGCAAAAACCATCCCAGGCCCAAGGGACAGCAAACGTCAAAGGCCTGAGAGAGAACAGTCTGTGACATTATTAGAGGAACAACCTGGAGGCCAGTGTGGCGTGAGAGTGATGCAGAGTTGCAGGAGGTGGACTTTGAATGGTGGGGGTGGTAGTGGTTGGAATCATAAAGAGAGATAATAGAGTGATTATATAAGGACTTTGGGATACTGTAAGAACTTTGATCTTATTCTGAGTAAGATGGGTAGATAGTGACTGCTTCTGAGAAGAAGATAAAAATAAGCCAACACTTTGGGCACCTGGGTGGGTTAAGCCTCTGCCTTCGGCTCAGGTCATGATCTCAGCGTCCTGGGATTGAGTCCTGCATCTGGCTCTCTGCTCAGCGGGGGGCCTGCTTCCCCTCTCTCTCTGCCTGCCTTTCTGCCTACTTGTGATCTTTGTCAAATAAATAAATAAAATCTTAAAAAAAAAATTCAACATATGTGTAAGTAGAATCATTCTGGTTGCTATGTTGGGAATAGCTTCGACATGGCCAAGGGTGGAAGCAAGGAAATTCAATAGGAAGCTATCAGGGTATTTCAGTTGAGGCATGATAGGCAATGGAGGAGGGTGGTAACAGAGGTGGTGGAAATGTCTAATTTTTTTTTGAAGCGTTCATTTTATTTTATTTTTGAAGATTTATTTGTTTATTTTAGAGAGAGCGCACCCTGAAATGGGTAGGGATTGCAGCAATGATTGACATTATCATTGTAGTGAATTGTAGTGAATGACAGTGGCACTCTGAATATGTAAAATTTGAAGCTGGGGTTGGGAAGGAAAAATGCCTGGAAATGGCAGTGAGAGGAATGGAGAACATATCCCCCACCTTTGTGCCCAAAGCACAAGGAAGGTGGAGGAGAAAAGCTGTGTGGGAGGGGGAGGGTCAGAGGGAGAGGCTGATAGAAGATCTTAAGCAGGCTCTGCACTGAGCACAGAGCCTGATGCACGGTTCCATCTCAGGATCCTAAGATGGTGAACTGAGCTGAAACCAAGAGTCAGTTGTTTAACCGACTGTACCACCCCAGCGCCCCAAGGAAATGTCTATTTTTATTTATTTATTTAAAAATTTTATTTATTTATTTGACAGACAGAGATCACAAGTAGGCAGAGAGGCAGGCAGAGGTGGGGGGGGTGTGGGGAGCAGGCTCCCCGCTGAGCAGAGAGCCCGATGTGGAGCTCTATCCCAGGATCCTGGGATCATGACCTGAGCTGAAGGCAGAGGCTTACCCACTGAGCCACCCAGGTGCCCTGGAAATGTCTCTTTTAAAGGTAGAGTTGACAGGATTTTTCTGAGGGGTCGGATATAGAACATTATAGATTATTCAGAGTTTGGAGCTTGAGTAACTAGGAGGATGGAGCTTCTGTTTCCTGAGATGGAGACAATGCTGAGAGCAGATCTGAAGGGTGAAAAGCAGGAATTTGGTTTTGGACACAAAAGACTTGAAATACCTGTTAGATATTCATGTGGAAAATACTGAGTAAGCAGTTGAATGTAGTGAGTTTGAGGTCTAAAAGAAAGTTCTGAGCTAGCCATGTAAACATAGGGGTCATTAGAATATAGATGATATTTTAAACATGGACTGGAAAAGATTGCCAAAGAAATTAGTGAAAATAAATTAGAAATTCAGTAAGTTACAAGGACCAGACTCAGGTTGTTTGCCATGGAGAGATGAGGTTGAACTGAAAGGAGAGTGAAAAAGAGTGAGCAGACTGGTAGAAGTAAAACCAATGTCCTGTAATCTGAAGAGAAGGGTACAATTGGTTAAATAATACAAGGACTGAAAATTGTCTTTAGTGATCTCAGTGAGAGAAGTTTCCATGACATCGTGTGAACAAAGACTTGGCGGGAGTGGGATTAAGAGAGAACAGCAACAGGGACTTTGGAGACAGCAATTATAGAACCCTGTCAAGGAGTTTTGGTGTAACGGAAAGAGAGAAGTTAAGAGTTAGCTGGACAGGGGTATGGGATCAGGAATCTTTTTTTTTTTTTTTTAATGTTTGTTTTTGAAGATGGGAGAAATAATAACATGTTTAAAGATGACCAGGACTGGTACAGTAGGGAGGGAAATTTGATGATGAAGAAGAGAGAAGGAAGAATGAAGAAGCGATGTTTGTGTTCAGACTTCAGGGCAGAGATCAAGAGGAGGAATTGGCATTCTCTTGGAACGCAGTTCATTTATAGACACCGGGAGTAGTGAGGATGCAGGCACAGATGGGATCCTGTGATGTTCGTTTTTATGGTATTCTTCTTTGGATGCTTCCCTTTCCTCAGTGAGATGTGAAGCAAGGCCACTGGCGCAGAGGTGGGTTGTGGAAGTGTTGGAAATTAATAAGAGGAGAAAAAATAAAAACAGTTGTCCAGAAAAGGAGAGTGAGTGAACAGACTCAGGAAAGGTCTTTGTTTACTAGGCAGCATGAAGGGCCCACTTGATATTGACTATCATGAGTTTAAATTGAGAGTAGTCATTATAGAACATTTAATTTCTTCTGCCCAATTCCGGGGCATGAGTGCAGGCATGAGTAGGCAAAGATTAAGTTTAAGCATGGTTTCATTTAGTTAAGGGGATAAAGAAGCAAGAAAGGGCTAGGGAGTTGAGGATGCTTGCAAGGGTATTAAAATCATTAACCAAAGACTTAAGCTGAGTAAAGATGGAAAAGCATGGCCAAGCTGAAGGACTGAAAGGATGGTAAGATCATCAGATTAGGGGTATTCATGGGATAAAGGATTGTTTGAGTTGCTACAATAAGAGTGACTTGAAAATAGAGTAGGTGGTGTCTGGAGGGCTGGATGTTTTAAGATTGAGTTTGTGGTGAAGTTGCAGTTACTGTGAATGACAGATTCTAGGCCATGGCTGTGGGTAAGAGTGGCTGAAGTGGAGTGGAAGATAAGATTTTTGGAAAAAAGGGGCCAAATAGCAGGAATTCCAGTAAGCTGGAAGTATTGACTATGCGTATATTGGAGTCACTACGAGGTATGCCAAAAATAGCACACAGGGTAAGTGGTAGAGAATCAAGCGCTGAAACCATCAAGAAAAGGAGAGGAGCACCCTGAAATGGGTAGGGATTGCAGCAATGATTGACATTATCATTGTAGTCAATGACAGTGGCACTCTGAATATGTAAAATTTGAAGCTGGGGGTGGGAAGGAAAAATGCCTGGAAATGGCAGTGAGAGGAATGGAGAACATATCCCCCACCTTTGTGCCCAAAGCACAAGGAAGGTGGAGGAGCAAAGAGCCACCACATGAAAGGATTACGGGGCAAGTGCCCAGGCTATGGAAGGAAGTGTCAGAGAAGAGGTTTGCAGGTGCACATGGTTCGGGGGCTGCCACTTGGCTCCACCAAGTGGAGGTCGAGAGAACGCGTCATCTTTTCTAGTATGGGACTTCCCATAAAACTTGCCGGTGGAGCCTTTCAGGTATTTGGGAAGGGCTTCTGACAGTGGAATTAGGAGAGTAGTCTTAATTTAAGCACTTGGGTACTCCACGGACTGTCTCCAGTGGAGGCCCCAAGGTATAGTTGCATGGTAGGGAAGTAAAAGAAAATTATTTTTATATTAAAAAGTGATACTCATATTTTTAAAAATCTGGTAACACTGGTAAGTTGAAAATTGTGTGTGTGTGTGTGTATGTGTGTGTATGCGTGTAGTGGGTTGAGACTGAAAGCATCAAAGCCAGTGAGGAGTCCATTGCACTATTTCAAGAAATAAATAGAGAATGAATTAATTCACTGCCAGTAGAGGCTGAAAGGATATGATGGATTCAAGAAATAAATTACTCTTGATGGAGTAGAGAAAACTGTATTTGCTCAGAGTAGATAAAGGCAGCCATCAGGTCTTATGTATTTAGACAATAGTAAAATCCATGTTTTCAAGAGCTTATGTATTTGTAAACCTGAGTAATCTTCATATGAACTATTCTTACTTCTTTCTGCATGAAATTTTCACATTGGATACCAATGTGTATAGGGTGAAATTTAAAAAAAAATAGAATTTCACAAGGATGTACCAATTATTGAGAAATCTTTTACTTATATCTGTGCCTTTTCTATTATTTAGAATAGCATTATTTCATGATGGCTTAAGCAAATATGATGATGTAACATTATAGAAACATTATAGGTTGTAGAAACATTATAAATTGAAATGTGAGGATGAGTGTGAAAGTCCACAGGTCAGCTTGCCAATGAGCTCTGCTAGAGCAGACAGGTGGGGTACTCAGTGGAGAATAAGGAATGCAGGACACCTGTCCTTAAGAGGCAGAGATCCTGCTCCGTAACATGGGCATCACATTCCTACAGTGAGGCCTTAGAAACAGACATGGCCAAGGAAGAGAGGGGAGGATTGTGGATATCCGTATGGTTCTCAAGAGGAAAGGATATTTTATGGCAAAGTGACCATAGTGAATAGAGGCACAGAGATGTGAAAGAACATGGCAAGTTTGAGGAGTCATTACTGGTCCATTGCCATAGACAGTAAGGGCTGTAGTAGCAGAAGGGTCCAGGTCCAGAAATGATGGTGGGGTCTTTAAAAAAGGCTTCAAATGCTCCATCAAATAATGGCGTAGGTATTATTACAATGGAGTATAGGGAATTGTAGAAGGGTTTTAATTAGCAAAATGCCCTTCAAGACAGTTATTTGGTCTGTAATTCTGTGTGTTCATTGTTCTGAGCAGTGATATGGAGAAGGTAGAACTGGGATTTCCAGATGGAATTCCAGTCCTAGTGCTATTCGCCACCTTTGAGTCTCAGAATTTTCTCTCTCAGCTCTTAGAGGAGTTGGGGATTGGCCTTAGGTGTTGCTATTTATTTTCCTTTTAATATCCTTCATGATGCATATGTCGGTAAAGCTAAATATAAACATCCAGGTTACTTGGGTGTGTTTTAAAATCTGAAAAGGCAGAATGAATGAGTGCCTTTTGAGGAATATTTCTGTTCGTCTTCTCCATATGAGAGCTCCAGACTACATGGCAATGATGTATGGACTCTGGGGCTGTCGGACTGCATTATTTATAACAGAATTATCCCATCATTACTCCTGTTGAATTTTTTTTTTTATTTGAAATGAGCTAGAGGTGAGGTTTTCCCCAAAATCCTAACCATTTCTTCTGTATTTACAAACTTATATAAGAAATCATTCTAGGGAAAAGAGATTATATACTTTATTGATAGAAAACCTTTGGAGGAATGGGGAAAGTCAAGTCCTGGGAGTTTAAGTTGCCCAAGAGAAAAGGTCACATGGCTGTTTTAGAGGAGGGAGTAAGAGAATTTCAGAGATGTGTCAGGTTAGCAAAAATAATTTGAGTATTTTAGTTCATGAGGTGTGGCTGAGTTTTACAAAGAATTCCTTAACATCAGGGCTGTGGAAGAATTAATCAGCCTAGCTCATGTAGTGATGAGTTCCTCCGCCCTACTGGTTTCCAAGGAGAGGCTAAGTAACTCCTTGGAGGAAATATTATACAGAAGATATTCAGGCATCTTTGATGCAGAGACCTTAAATGTCAATTCCAGTACTGAGTATCTGCAAAATTAACACAGATCCCTTCTTTACTATGGCTGTAATTTCACAAATCCTGTCACAAACATGCCTGAGTGAAGGTAAAAATGACTAAAGATCAAAACTGGGAAAATGTGAAGACTGAAAGACACTAATTTTAAAAATGTAGCACAGGTTAGGCAGTGCATGCTGGTGTGCATTGTGGAATTGAGCCATCCAGTCCTCAGATGTTGGAAGGTTATGATAAAGATTCAGGAGATAGGGGCTTCTGGCTGGCACAGTCATTTAAGCGTTGGACTCTTGATTTCAGCTCAGGTCAGGATCACAGGGTTGTGGGATCAAACCCCATGTGGGGCTCTGTGCTCAGTGGGGAGTCTGCTGGAGGATTTCTCTCCCTCTCCCTCTGTCCGTACCCCCACTCACACTTGCTCTCTCTCTCATTCAAATAAGTAAATAAATCTTCTTAGAAAGAGAGAGAGAGAAAGAGTTAAAAAGAAGTCAGAGCACCTCGCGGGAACTCAGAAAAAGCCAGGAAGTTGGACCTTGTGGAGTACAGAATAGGTTTCAGGGATGGGTCGGAATGTAGTTGTCTACTCAGCAGCAGTTGGTGGGCTCTCATTCTAGCCCTTCTCCAATGACTTGGCTCAGCTACTGCTTCTCTTATGCTGTGTGTTTGCTTTCCACTACCCAGTGTTCTCTTTCTCCATTTTAATTTCTCCAAAGCAGTTTCGAGAACCCAAGCTAAAGCCTTGGGCAGATTTCTTTTCTTTTCTTTTCTTTTTTCTTTTTTTCCTTTCTTTTCTCTTTTCTTTTCCTTTCCTTTTGTTTCTTTTCTCTTGTCTTCACTTTTTTCTTCCTTTCCTTTCCATGCCTCACCTCTCCTCTCCTCTCCCCTCCTCCCTTCCCTTCCCTTCTCATTTCTTGGTTTTCTTTTCTTTTTTCTCTTCTCTTCTTTCTTTTTAAAGCATCTACATCACAATAACTTCAAAACGCCGTCCCAGCATTGACCCTCACTCCTCACTCTGGGTCCACTGCACTGTGGCCAGGGAGAGATACGACTCAATCATGAGATATAGAACATGCTACTTGTTCCTCAGCCTTTCCCCTGAGAAGGCTGCTGTCATTCGTAGGGCAGAACTTTCTCCTTGCAATCGTTTTTCTGATATTTTATAACCTGTGTCAGCCTACACCTGTTTCACCAGGTCATTGGGTCTAGTAGACCTAATTTATTTTGAAAAAAAGTTTATTTTCTACTTATTTTTATTAAACTATGATCTATCCCTTTAGTTTATAGTTCAATAAGTTTTGACAAATGCATATAGTCATTTAACTACCACCACAATGAAAATATAGAAGGGTTCCATTTTCTCCCCCAAGTCTCCCATGCCTCCTGGTAGTAAATGCCTACTTCCAGCCCCAGCTTCTAAAAGAATTCATGGATTTCTGTTCCTGTACTTTTGCCTTTACCAGAATATCATGTAAATGAAACCATAAAGTATGTAGGTAGTCTTTTGAGAAACTCCTTTTACTACCCTTAAAGGCTTTGAGACTCAAAGTTGTTTTATGTATCAGTACTTTGTTCTGATTGATTGAGAGATTCATTCATTCATTCTTTTACATGTGATATTTCATGTATGGGTGCACTATAGTTGTCAAACCAGCCACTTGTTGAAGGGCAGTTTCCTTATTTTTAGTTTTTGATGATCACAAATAACTCCACTGCCTGTGTTCAGAAAAAGTAGGAACTAGGTTACCTAGGAGCGAGAGAGCTGAGTCATGTGATCATTGTATACTTAACTGGATAAGAAACTGGGAGAAATGCTCACTTAAAAAATATATATATATATATTTAGGGACGCCTGGGTGGCTCAGTGGGTTAAGCCGCTGCCTTCGGCTCAGGTCATGATCTCAGGGTCCTGGGATCGGGTCCCGCATCGGGCTCTCTGCTCAGCAGGGAGCCTGCTTCCCTCTCTCTCTCTCTCTCTCTCTCTGCCTACTTGTGATCTCTATCTGTCAAATAAATAAATAAGATCTTTTAAAAAAAATAAAAAATAAAAAAATATTTAGAAAATATATACTATAGTCCTTCCCATCCTTGAGTCTCCTTTTGTTAAGTTTAATGTGTGGTAGTAGCCTCTTATAGTTGATAAAACCTTGAGATTTTTAGTTCCAACATCATGCAAGTGTCACTTGTATGGAAAAGAATTAGGAAAAGAAGAAACTGATGGCTTAGAAATAGAGAAAGAGGCTAAAGAGAGGTGAAGTTTTTTGTTTTGTTTTTTCACAGAAGCTTAGGTAGGGGTATGATCATCTGAGAAAGCTCCCACTCCTGATAAGAGGATGGTAAGTGAGCTGAGGGCTAGAGGGGCTTTCTAGAACCACATGGGCCTTTCTGGAAACCAAGGTATTAGTGACCGGTAGTTACAGATAACTCTGGGTTCTAAAATCAGAAAGGCATTGAATATTCAGAGGGAAGAGCTGATACAGAAAATAACGCACCTGGCCCTTAGTGTACCTGCTTGCTTCACCAAGGTGAAATGAAACGATGTGCGTCCTCATTACTGAAGGGATCTGAGATCCTGAAGGAGATGGGAAATGGAAATAAACATTTGGTTTCCATTGTGACTAATGTAAAAGATGTCATATGTCCTTGACAGACACTATCTATTTGTGATATGATACATTTTAGTTTAGGAAAGTCCCAAGAGGACTGTAAGAGTTCATCACAGTTTTCCTGCCAGTCCACCCATGTGGTCTCAAGTCTCTGACTGTGGGTTCTTCTACTGTGGGAGCTTGGGAAACAAACCTCACCTTCAAGGAACACTTGCTTTATAAATAAGGACGGTATGATCAAGGCATGGCTCTGTGTGTGTGTGTGTGCACACTCCAGATGTTCTAATCATTGACTCAATTAAATAGGTTGAGTGTAAAAAAAAAAACAAAAAAAAAAACCCCAAAAAACAAAATAAAAACCCGAAAACTAATGAAAGCTATTGACACAAATTAATTGAAATTCTTAGATAATTAAATATATTGTATGTGTATTTTAAGATTTTATTTATTTATTTGAGAGAAGAGGGAGAGAGCACTAGCAGGAGGGAGATGTAAAGGGAGAGGGGGAAGCAGGCTCCTTGCTGAGCAGAGAGCCTGATGCTCGCAGGATCCCAAGACCATGACCTGAGCCAAAGGCAGATGCTTAACCAACTGAGCCTCCCAGGTGCCTCCAAATATATGGTATTTTAATAGTTGGTAATGAAATACAATATTAGGATTGAAGGGACTCAAACCAATACTTTATTAAAATTATTTTTAACATTTAATACCAAAACAATCAATGAAGAAATATAAAATTAAATGAAAAGGAAGGATTAAAGCATCTTCCTAAATAATGTGAAACAACAATATCAGATTTATTTTCATACTCTGAGACTTGGGATTAACAATTTCTTAAATATGATTGGCAAAATAGGAAGGTAGCTTAAATGTCCATAGATGCTAGGAAGCTATGAGATTAGTTAGAACATTCAGGAATCTCAGACTACATTAGGAGGTGATAGTGGGTAAGAGCACTTGGCACTAAGTCAAGTCACATGAGTTGATGTAAGTTTGAATCCTATTTTTGCCACTTAACAAGTGGGGCTGTTTTGGTTGTGTAATTTCTTTTACCTCACCCTGAAGGAAATCGCAGCTCCCTCACATTATAGGAGCTGCACAGATCTCAGCTCAGTACCTAGACCACAGCACGTTTTCTGGAGTTACTGCTGCTGCCCATGTTAGGAATAGAAAACAGAATTAACCCCAAATGGCGGTTTTTATTGTTTTTTACTTATAGTCTCCAGCCTCTTTAAGCTGATACTCAGGAGTTTTTGCCTTACATTAGAATTCAGCTTGTCATAGGGTTTGGAGGCTAATAGGGAGTCCAGATACATTTTCCAGGGGCCGCTTTGATAGATGAGGAAACTGAGTTACAGGGCGGTTGTTACTTTCCAAGGTCCCACGTGCCTCTTACACCCGAAACAGCACTAAAACCCAGCTGTCTTTTCCCAGCCTGGGGCCTCCCCCCACATCACCACAAAATAAATGGCTTCGGGTCACTAAGCTCAGACGCACACATACATAATTCTACTCATTTACTTCTCTCATCTTCTAAAATTTCAAAATAACGGATTTGTCATCTCCTACAATTTGTATCTTTTTCCAGTCTCTGGGGCTGATTAGAGACTAGATATTACTAATTGCAAACACCAACCAAAACACCGTTAAGGAGACCAGTAGATTCTCCAATGCTCTCACCTTCAGAGGTAATTCATAGCAGTGCTCGGATTGCCTGTGCCCTTTCCAAACACTGCCATCCCAGGGGAACCCATTTCAAGTTTGGCCCATATTAGCCTATACTTCCCTGATCTGCTGTCTTTTTCTCTCTCAAAAGCATTTAGGGGTTTAAATATTTTCTATATGTAGAGATCTTTCATTTTCGAGGTTCTATCAAAGAAGCACTTGCAATATTTTTAAGGAGATATCGTGATGGTCCCTGAGTCATGAAGTTGATCTTTGCTGACAGTTGCATCGTATATAAAGCTTCCTTGTAATGATCCTAACATTTCAGCGTTAAACGGTATTTACTGCACCATGAAACACAAATGAAAGCTTGACTTCCTACTCTACCAAGGGACTGTCAACAATCCCACACCTGTGCACAATTTATAGTAAATCAAGTATTCGGAATTGCATTTCATGTTGAATATTTTAAGTGCCTTTAATAAAGATGATGTGATTTGTAAGTCACATAATGAAGCCAATCTAAATAGGAGTTATTAAAAAAGAATAATAACTATTTAAGCATCTCTCTTTCCCGGCAGTGTGATTCAGATCAACAACTCGCTCGATTCTTTCTTTAAATAATAACAACAAATATTCTTGGCAAGTAAGGCCTAGCCACGTTTGAATCACATCTGGGTTTTATTAAAGGTAAGCTACTGAAAGCCTCTGAACTTATACTTCATCATGCTTTTCAGACTCTCTGTGGGTACATCTACATGGACAGGGGAATTCAGGTGGAGGTGGCCACTTGAAGAAGGAGGAAGAAAAATAAACTGTCAGCTTTGCAAACCTGATTTTGTCTCTGGTCCTAGAATCTATATCATCTGTCTATCTATTTATTACCTACCTATCTATCACAGGTGTAAATGACTCTGTTGACCTCTTTAAGTAGCTGCCCTCAGAAGCAGAGTATTGGGGAGCATGGTCCTTGTTTACCTTACCAGCAGCCTTCATGGTGCATGGTTACATGCGAAACAATAGGTTTGGGGGTATTGGTCTTCATTATTATTGACTCTTTGATATCTAAAAAGATCAGAGAGTTAGACAAACCCTCCTGGTTCATGATCACTTCTAATGACAAGATTATAAAGCTAATGTAGCCATGAATTTGAACACATGTCCCTGGAGCCCTAATTTCTGCCTCTGCTCAGGGGCCAACTATAGGTTACAAAAAAAAAAAAAAAAAAAAAAAAACACAAAAACAGAAAATCTTCTCTTTTGTATCTTCACATCATAAATTTTTACTCTGTAACTCATGCAAAATCAATTCCTGGCTTGCTGTAGTTGCTAGTGAACTGCACACCTTTTTGTAGAGATCTGTGATCTTTCATTGACCCCAGTCTGAGATGTTTCAGGTAAGCTATCAGAAGTTGCTTGCTTTAAAAGGGATGAATTGTATGGTGTGGGAATATCTCAAACTCTTAGGAGGAAAAAGCTGATTGCATGACAAAGACAAATTACCAGGATGAGAACTTTGTGATAAACCAATGTGTAGTGTTTTATGGCCTTGTTGAAGTCTCTTCTGGTTTGGTGCTGGGAGGAAAGTACAGTGATCATTGAGTCATTGCTAGTTCCATCATACATGAGTAACTAGCTGAAGGACAATCATCATGTGGCAGTGAGTTAGACCCTCGGAGGAGGCAAAGCAATGCATCAGATGTTCCACAGCAGTCAGGGATGGTAAATTTCCACTTTCCACCCCCACCTTGGCCATCACTGGTCAAGTTATGTTTTCTCCTTGGGGGCTGAGCTCATCTGGGCACATGTCCCAGGCTGAGGCTTTGGCAAGTGGGACTGGGTGTGGGAGTGGCAGGAGTTGGACCATTGAGTACTGCTGGGTCAGGAAGTAGAGAGCAGTCCAGAGAGTCAAATCCCAACATGAGTGGTGCAACAAATTCCACTAAAAAGGGTCTAAGCCACAGGAGAGGTGTGATGGAGCAGGTGGATTTGGTGGGTGTTAGAAAGATGCAGTGGGGCAGAGAGTGGGTTCTTTTCTTCCATCTCTGCCATCAAGCAGGTCTCATGACCTCAAGCAGTGGGTTCTTTTTTTCCATCTCTGCCATCAAGCAGGTCTCATTGCTTTTATAAAAGAAATTGTTGGGCAAGATGACTTTTGAGGAATGTTTTTTATTCTCATATTCTGTGCCCTGCCATGCCCGCTTAGAAAGAAGAACCTCATTACAAACAAACTGAAGGTCATAGGATCCTTGAGATCATTGAGTTTTTAGCACAGTAGAATTCACTTTAATTAAGTTTCAAATTAAGGGCTAATTAGTAGTTATATCTCATACTCTTTGTGACTTCTACAAGAGAACATTTTAAAATATAAATATACAAGCTTCTGCTGTTCCTTCTTAATCTATATTAAAAATTAACTTTTGATATTTTTAAAGCAATGCCCTAATCCAAGATGCTGATATTTGTTAGTTTGCTTTCTTTTATGGATAAATTTTTTTAGGGGAAATATATGGGTTAGAGTTCTCAAATGGGTAGCCTACTTGATATATTACACTTGAACACATTTTACTTAGGTCACATAATTATACTATTTTAAGTTAATTACCACTTTTGAAAATGAAGAAACTATAACAGAAAAATCAAGAGCTTTGGCTTTTCTTGCAATATGGAAAGATCTGGCAGCACCAAGCCTATATTCCCAAATGATAATAAATGTCTGTCAGTGAATCCAAGCTGCTCCTTCCACAAAGCTTAGACCCTCTCTAGTTCACCATGGCTGCCTCCATGCTGAACGAGACCTCTTCTCAGAAATAGATGATCTATAGTCAGCCTGTTACTGTGGTGCGGTACCAGAGTGGAACTACTCAGCATTCAAACAGGCCTTTATTACCATCTCCTCTGTCTCGTACTTGTGAAAAACATGAGATTATTTGTTCATTCATTAATGTGACAGATATTTATTGAGGACCCATGATGTGTCAGGTTCTAGTCCTGGTATGGGGATACTGTGAGGAACGAAACATGATTTCATTGGAACTTACACTTTCATGAAAGAAAAGGAGAATAAATTAAGAAGAAAATAAATAATTTCAGATGTTGATAAAGATAATAAAATAAAGTAAGGAAAAGTGATAGAGAATGAAGAGAGGCACTTGAGGAGAAGGCAGGGGACCCAGCAATGACACTAAGGTGTGCTCAGGACTCTGATGGAAACACAGACACCATGTTTCAGGTACACATGAAGTAGGGCTCTTAATCCAGACCCTAGAACTTAGTGGTGGCTTTTAGCAAGAAATCGCACCTGAGTAGACTATTCGAATACAGAGGGCAGCATTAGTGGTTGATTGAGTATGCAAACCAACCATAAAGTTAATACAGTCATGGAGTGTTACTTCAAGAGTAAGAAATTTTGGTCTCAGAAAACTTATGGGGGAACAGAAGCCCTGGGAGAATCTGTTCTAATTTCCAAATGTGTACATTTTGCATTTTATGGTTGGGAACGGCTTATATTTTGACACGCAATTGCTTTTCAGTGTTCATAGTTGCTAAAGGACCTGGGAAGGTATAACCCCAAGGAGAGCAGATATGGGCGCCGGTGACAAGTGGCACAGTGTGCAAGGCAGAGTGTGTGAGGGGAGTTTGACATGCCTTCCCAGCAAAAGAGTGTATGGCTTAAGGAAGGACGTGGAGGGAGGTGGCCATGAAGGGGCAGTGGGCTAATTGCTATGTAAGTGGCTGGCCTCAGTATAAGCTCAAAGAAAGAGCCACAAATAAGAAATTTGGCTAACTAATCAGTCTGATGGTTAGGCTCGTGTAGCAGCATGAGGACAACAACTCTCTGCAGTGCTGTCTTTACACAATAGTGTGTATGTCCTAGATCTTTTTAATGAGAGAATATACAGTATAAGTTACCTTTATAAGTTTGGAACAGCTTCTTTCCCATTTAAATAGTTTATTTTATGCATACTTACCAATGACAGGGACCCAGCAGAAAATAGATGTCATACTAAAACTGTATAATTGTGAAGGGTTAATAAAGGGACTATTTACAAAAGTTGGGTAGGATTTAAGGAAACCAACAGGGATTGTGTAGCACCTTGGACAAGAAGAAGGGTAGTGATCTTTGAGTGGCACGGAGAGCATTATCCCTGGGAAGTTTGGTAGGCAGAATGGACAACCAGTGGAGACCTATTAGGGAGTAAAACCTCAAACTTATGCTCATTCTGTTTTCGGATAGTTTATTGCTTCCAATGGCCAAAGTAATCAGAAACTGGATGGCTGAGGAGCCCATTGCTGCAATCAGTACAGATCAGCCTCTCAGGAAAGGGTGAAAGAAGCTGGAGTGCATACACAGGGGGGCCAAGGAAAAATGTCCAGACCAGTTATTGAACAGTTATATATATATATATATATATATATATATATACATATATATATATATATACAGAGAGAGAGAGAGAGAGATGATAAAAAGAGACAGAGAGATAATCTGAAGGAAATCCTTTTTAACATTAACCTATGGGACATATATATGTAGACATATAGATAGATAAAGATATAGATACATAAAAGTATATGTTAATCTGAAGGAAATCTTTTTCAACATAAAGCATTATAGGCAGTTTTAACAGAGATGAACTAGAACTGTTTTTTGGAGGTTTCTCCTGTAAGTTTTTATTATGAAATTAGCGCATACATAGTACTTGAGTATTCCAGCGTGATTTTTCTTGCATTATATAATTTAAATAACTTTCTAAAGCTTCACAACAATTCTCTGCAGAAGGCAGATATTCTTATTTACCTTTCTCAATTTTACACACCAACTGATGAAACCCAGAAAGACCAAGTGAGCTTCTGAATGTCACAAGGTCATAAAACTTGTCACATTCAGAGTGCACTCAGGTCTTCTGTCCTGTCCAGCTGTTTTTCCTTAATTCTTAATGACAGTTAATCCTGGCTCTTCCTTCTCAGGAATAGAAAAGTCAAAACTAATTTTTAAAATTAATCATATGGTATAAATGCAGATCTATAAATATCTTTTGAGGCTGAATAATCATTAAAGCTAAAATTAACTTCTTTACTAGGTGTCAGGTCCTTTTTTACTTGTGTAGGATAAATTATTTCATTTATTCCTGACTGTTCCCTCAGAAGGAATGCTTCTTTCCTCAGAAACCCACATGACTCTCTCCCTCACTTCCTTCTAGTCCCCACCCCAGTGTCATGCTATTAAGAAAGGTATTCCCTGACCTTTCTGTGCCTCCATCACTCTCTATCCAAGTAGAAATAGAAATACAAGATAAGCCACAATTGCAAAGCACATAGGTAATTTTAAATTTCCTAGCAGTCACATTTTAAGGAAGCAAAAAGACACAAGGACAAATTAATTTAAATAATGTATTTCATTTAACTTAATTTATTCAAAGTATTATCATTTCAGCTTGCATTTTTGAGATATTTTATATTCTCTTTTTCATATTTAAGTCTCCAAAGTCTGGTACTTACACTTAGGATACCTCTGGTAAATACACTGTATTTATACTTGGAATGCATCTCAGTTTGGACCAGCCACATTTTGAGTGTTCAGCAGCCACATGAGATAGTGGCTACCATATTGGTCGGTGCAGCTGTCTGCCTTTTACCCCACTTTACAGTATTATTCCTATTATTGTTGTTATTATTGTTATCATGAGGTTCAGCAAGGCCAAATGAGTTATTCAAAACAGATCACAAAAGTTACTATTACCAAACCTACGATGGAACTCAATTTACCACTTTTGACATATTGCATGTTGATTTATTGTCTTTCATCCTGCGATTATAAACTTGTTAAGGGCTGGGAAATTAGTCTGCTTTATTCACTGTTGTGTCTATAATGGCTGGAATGCTATGTCACTCAAAGCAAGCCCTCAGATCTTTGTTGGATGAATAACAAGCTTATGAGGCAGGTTCAGCTTTGACTCTTTGCCCCTCCCCCATTTATAAGAGAAGAAGATAGCGGCACCAGAAGCACCTTTCCCCAGGCCACACAGCTAGTTAATGGGTTTCCACCCAGGCAGTCTGTTCTTCAAGAGCACATACTTAATCTGAGCTACTCTGCTGAACTTAAAAAATACACAGACACATTGATGAGAACGATAAACTGCCACTTTTTTCATGTTTTTCTCATAATTTTCCTTTTTTCAAATACTATTAAAATAAATACATATTAACAAGACACAACATGATTTACAAGGTGATAACTTCAGGTCCTCCCTAGCTAGCGGGAGAGGATGGCTTCAGTGCTAAGGCTCCCTTCACGCCCCGGTAATTGTTGCTGCGCTGATTTACGAGGAGGTTGACTCTGGAGTAGAATTTTCCCCACAATAAAGCATTGTTTGATAGAAGCTACGTTCTCGTTCTCATTATTTTGCTGGACAATTCTCTGGACATGCATTATATGGGCTTGGATAGACAATGATCAATTGTTTAAAGAGCTGGAGTTTGACGGATGTGGGTATGATACATGGACATGGTTATTCTGATTTGATCAGAAAGCCTCTTTATTGATTGACTAAGTGGTTTAAGAGAGAAATGTTTAAAGGCTCTGCATTGTAGCTAAATTTACTGTCTTGCTTTTACTCATCTGGGCCAGCATCTATGTGACTGTATATAATGCTTATGTGTTGTCACTACACAGTGACATGTCATAATAACAACCAATATTTGTCGTGTGTTTTCTTTGTTTCAGGTATATAAGGGGCCTGGGATTATCTCCCACATGCTTAAGAAGGAGAATTTACTGTTTCCATACCATAGATAAAGTAAGGGAGGGGAGAGAGATTAAGTAAATTCCCCGAGGTCCAACACCTGCTAAGTGTCAGTGCTCTGATTTGAATGATCTGAATCCAAACTCCATGTCCAACCTTCCCACTTGCCCCCCTTAGGTGATTAGCGCCCTCACTCACCAGCTCGCTGCCTCGTTCTATTCTCTGGAAGCAGTTCAAAAGAAGTACACTCTGCTTGGCTCTGGAGCCAACATAACTGGGTCCTCATCCAACTCTGATGATTACTAACTGTAGGAAATTGGGTGAAATGATTTACCCACTGAGAGCCTCACTTCCTTTATTTGTAAAATGGGGCTATAATACTGATAGCACTATTATGATAAGTATATCTGAGCTGCTTAGCACAGGGTCTAGTGTTGAGAAGACACATAATGGCAATTACCTCTATAATTACAAAGTACTTCAGGAGAATAAAATGCTGTTCTTATTTACACTACATCTTTTTGCTCTAACAAGAGGTAGCAGCAATTAGAATTAACAGGGAGGGTATTTTAAAAGAATAAAGTGAAATACCTTCATGCAATCTGTATGTGCATAACATATCTCTAACAGATCTGCAATTTGACTACAAGGACAAAATTATTAGGGTGGCTGTAAGATCTCATGCTTCATGGCATAGCTTGACGACTGGTTGAGGTCACGAATAAATTCTCTCGGTGGTGTAGTTGAGCCTGGTGAGGGATATATGATGCCTTTTGTGTTTTCCATTGAAGCATCTGACATCATTTGAGGAAGAAGCCTGATGTTAGCTGGGTGGGCTATTGGTCAGTTCTACTTAAGCTGTAATACATACTGTGTCCTGCAGCGATGCTTGCTTAAAATCACATGTGGCTGCAACCTTTGAACTAAGAAGTGCTGCCCCGGTGCTATCTTGCTGCTGACACACATTTTGCAAACCAGACTGTGTCCCTCAGGTATTATGCTCTACTACGGATCAGCCTCACTTTCACTCAGCTCTTGAAAATCACAGGTCTCCAGAGGCATTTAAGATTAATTTAAAAGGGAAAAGAAAAGTAATTTCTGAAAGCTACTTTAGATGAGAAAAAAATAACTCCATTATATTGCTCTTCTTTTGTCCTTTTGGATCCATGACACTCTGCTTTTTGCATTGCACTTTTGCATTCTGGAGGTGATACACTGCTAATACTTGTAATGATGGGGAGGACAGTGACGTGCATGATGTCCATTTATGCATCAATCCTATGTTTCAGGCACTTTACATACCCCATGTCTGATCTCCAAGATCATGCTCTCATTTCATAGAAAAGTTAAATGATTTATTAAACACAAAAGCAATTCTGTGGCAGAGAAAGGATCCAAGCCCAGGTTGGCCTCACTTCAAAAGCCAAGCTTATCCTTCTACACTTTTTCCCTCTGCCTTTCTTTCCTACCTCCCTTCTTTCTTCCTTCTGTTCTTCCCTGTCTCCCTATTTTCTTTCCCTTCCTTTCCTTTCCCTTTCTTTTAATAATTCTCTTTTTTGTTTGTTTTAATTAGACTCAGTGAAATTGGACAGCTGGCTTGACCCTGCACAGTTAATAAGAGCTGGATCTCCAGTGGCACAGCAAGGTTGCTTAATTGAAATCCGTCACAAAAAGCTTGCTAAGTTGTCCTCATTCACTGTCATATGTTCAAACACCCAAGGTTCCATCTTTTGTCTCTAAGCACACAAATGAGCACTCAAGTAACCTTCCAGAAAATGAGCTCACCATAGTTCTGATCTCTTTCTTTCTTTTCTTTTTCTTTGTTTCTTTTCTCCCCTCCCCCCGCCCCTGAATTGTCTTCTTCTATCAAGTATGGGATGCTCGAAGATCTAAAAATCCTTCCCTAGTGCCCAGATCTGGCTGTAAGACCAGTTAGTATTTTGAAGGGCTGAAAGAAAACAGATTGAGGTCACATTGAGAAGTGACACCTTCTAATCTGAGCTACTTCCAGTGTTGCAGGTTTTTTTTCTATAAGCCCTGGTTATATCAGAAGGTGCTCCTTAGAAGATTCTACTACCTGATTTCCTTAAGTTTTACAGTAATTTTATTTTATTTTTTAAATTTTTATTTATTTATTTGAGTGAGTGAGAGCACAGAGGGAGAGTGAGAGAGAGAGAAGCAGACTCCCTGCTGAGTGGAGCCCAAGGTGGGACTCAGTCCCAGGACCCTGAGATCATGACCTGAACCCAAGGCAGATGCCTAACTGACTGAGCCACCCAGGCGCCCCACTATCAAGTATTTTTAGCTATAGTTCCTACTCCTCTCTGACTAGTTGATACTTCATTTTTCTTATTTTCTTAAATTTATAAACCATTCATTGCCTTTTGTTGGTTTGCATACCGTGGGAAATGTTTTCAAAAACTTTTGAAAATAACAATATGGAGATAATTACTTCTAATATTTCTAACACCTGATATACTTTAGAAAGAAAATGTACTTTTTCAGCCTATGAGTGTTAGTACTTCTTAATATATTCTGTTTATGGATAATGGAGTACTGAGTCGCAGGAAGGTCAGGTAATTTGCCCAAGGTTACACAGCTTAGAAATGGCAAAGACACATGAAAGATTTAGTATTCTGATTGTAAGTCTGAGATTTCCCCCAAAAGCAGAGCCCAAGACAAGGGTCTGCCTTGCAAGTAGTTTATTTTGGAAGAGATCACAGGGAACCAGAATGGGGGATTGGGAAGAATCAAATGAAAGTATATTATCACACCGATCGCTACTCTGGACAGCTAGGCTCAATCATACTGTTGCCTCTAAGGTGCTGTACACAGTCGCCTCAGAATTTCCACTCAAGGGACTGAAGAAGAAGGCAGTCCTCCAGTTTCTGTTCCCCTTTGGGTATGGATGGCAACATGGGATAAATCCTGCAGAAATATAAATCTGCGCATGTGTATGAACTCAGTCTCCCATAGGCATCCCTCATTGAGTGCCAGAACAGCTCTGGGGAAGAAAGCAACAGATACCCACTATCACTGAAGCCAAGAGCTAAGTGGTTACAGCTGTGTGAAGCTAGATGCCAGAACTATAGCTGGAGAAAAAAATGGCTAAGAGCTTATGAAGTGGTCACAGGAAATACCCAAATATACACATTGTCTATTCTATTTACAAGTAGTAATTATCTTCAAGATGTTCACAGTATCTTGGAGAATGACAGATACTCAAATAATGATAGTATTACAGTGGGCAGTAGCATTAATAATCATAACTCAGAGAAAGACACGGTTACTCTGTCTGAAACATGTGGGAATGTGGGTGGCCTGGGAGACTTCACAAAAGGAACTTATGACCTGGGTCTGAAGAAGAGTTTGTTAGAAGGAGTGGGAAGAAAAGGACATTATGAGGAGAATGTGGGGAGGAGAATGGAGCCCTCTTGTCCTGTTCAGGAGGGACAGATATCCTGTGCAGAGTGCAGTGAGGATGTCATTGGCAGATAAGCCTGGAAAAGTAGATTGGTGCTGGGTTAGGAAGACACAAAACGACCAACTTTGAGTGGGAGAGGAGAGAGAAGAGATGCTTAGAACATCCTTGGTGACCCTCGATGGCCAAATTTGGAAGAATTTGTGAAGTACATTGAAAGCAGAAAGTCAAACAATTATTTTTAGTATTGAATAGAATTGGGTATGATTTTAGAAAGGAGTGGGTAGTGAGGGAGAAAGCCAACTTGACTGAGGGTGAAAAATAATCCAGTGCAATCTTCAGAGAAGTGCAAGTGTATGAGATAGAGCCTGCAGGATATAGTGGAAATACCTGGAGACACAAAGTTAGGGGTTTTTTCATCCAATTACCCCACCTGTGTAACAGCTGTTTGAATATGAACAATTTAGTTAATCTCTGTAGACCTCAGGCTCTTCATCAAAAAATGAGGTAAAAAGTAGAATCATACAAAAGTTTTCTGAGAAGAAACAACTCAAATATTCATTGATGGATGAATGGATAAACAAAGTGTGGTATACACATACAATGGATTATTATTCAGTCTTAAGAAGGAAGGAAATTCTGATACTTGCTACAACATGGGTGAACCTTGAAAACTTTACGATACGTGAAATAAGCTGGACATAAAAATACAAATATGCGATTCTACTTCTATGAGATACCTAAAATGGTCAAATTCATAGAGACAGAAAGTAGAACAGTAGATACCATGGATGGAGTTAGAGAGGGAAATGAAAAATTACTCTTTAATGGGTAGAGAGTTTTAGTTGGGGATCATAAAAAAAGTTCTGGAGATGGGTAGTGGTGATGGTTGCACAACAGTGTGAATGTACTCAATGCTACAGAACCGTATTTTCAAAGATACTTTAAATAGTAAATGTTTATATAATAAATATTTTACCATGATAAAAAAGTTAAGTGTTGTGAGAATTAAAATGAGCAGTGCATACAGATAACACAGTTTCATAGCAATGATGACCAGAATGTTCAATGGGTAGGCATCAAGGTCTTGGTGACTGTAGGACAGGAGAGAAGGGAGATGGGTGAAAGTGGTGTAGGAAGGGAGGTGACACCGCGGGGGAAAGAAAGGAGGAAAGGATGGGCATGAATATTTGAGTCCATTTTTAGGTAGAGGGTAAGGAAGTGTAAAGAGCTCCTGCCTGGTGATACTTCTCTGGGTGAAGGAGTGTGAAGGTTGAAGATGAGGTCGGAGACGGGGAAAGTTACGAAGTTGTGGAACAGCTGTTGCGGGTGGGAAAGGAAACAGACTGGGGATGAATAAAATAATTGCCAAGTAGCCGAGAGGAACCAGCTGAGGTTGAATATAATAAATTTGTAATGGAACCAAGTAAGCATGGCTATGTCATTTTCTCTAGCAGCACTTGGCAACACAGAAACGACCCAGAGAAACAGTCAGTTGGATTGATTTAGGGTATGGCATCGGCAAGACAGTTGTGGTCAAAAGTTAAAGAGTTGAGGAAATTGAGGGTACTCATGAGGATACAATTTACTTGGTTGGCCATGTGGTCCAGGCTGGAGAGAAGAGAAAAAAAAGAAGGAGGGGTTGGGACACTGCGAGGAGACCTAGAAGCAAAGGACCAGAAGTTGTGGGAAAAGGGACATAGAGCAATCACGGATTGTGATCAGAGGTCAGAATGCCTCAGATTTTGGAGGAGTGGTTCCAGATACCCATCAAGTAGATGCTTGGGCTGAAGGCAGGTGGGTGGTTTCAAGTTTTAGGTGTATCAGAATTGCCTGAGGTTCTTTAAAACATCCTTTGCTGGGTCTAAAACCCAGAGTTTCTGATCCAGTAAATCTGGGGAGGGGCCAGTGAGTCTGCATTTCTAACAAGTTCTCAATTGATGCTGATGCTGCCGGCTTGAACACCACACTGATAATCAAGGGAATAGAGCATTGAAGAAAGTCTATCTGACAGTAGGGGGTAGGGTAGATCTTAGTAAGCTCGCAGCTCGGGGTGACCTTCAATATAGTATTATACACAGGAGATGAAGAAGGAGTGCTCTGTTCCATGTGCTGAAGTTTTCAAAGAACATGAGGAAATGGCCTGGGTGTCTGCAGATGATCATCAGGAGAGTGTAGAGTTAGTGAGGGATAAGCATGAGATCTCTGCTAGGTTGACCAGTTTACCATCCCATGAGGGTTTTACATGGTGTTCAAAACTTGGTGTGGCCTGAGTCTGCAAGTTCAGGTACATTGAAGGAGCCCTAAACAAGGCTACACTCAGTTATTGTAGGTGACTTAATGTCTTAGTGCCTTTTCAAGTCAATATTCTTTGGATTTGTGTTATGCGGGCATATATGTTTATCTATATATATTTATTTTATATTAAAATTGTGATAGGGGTGCCTGGCTGGCTCAGGCTTGTGGGGTAGAGCTTGTGACTCTTGATCTCAGGGTTGTAGGTTCTAGTCCCACGCTGGTGTAGAGATTACTTAAAAGTTAAAAAAGGTAAAAACAAAAATTAAAAAAATGTATTTTTTTCAATAAAAACCTAAAAATGGATCTTTCTACTAAATAAGTTAAAATTTCATGTGTATAAAAGTCATACAAATTTTAGGCCCGGAATAAAGGATTTCTTACACGTACCTTATAATTGATATATTTAATTCTCATCTTTTCATCACTCAAAATGTTTAGTGGATCACACTCATTAGGACAGTTGTAAATCTCATTGAAAATAAGTCCTCATTCTTTCTTATTGGCAAATGTTTTCTACTTAGAATAACAACAATACTCTTTTTTTTTTTTTGTAATTTTTGACCCAGCCAAATTTTTGGAAGGCATATTAAAGACGTTCACACTTGTATTTTTAGAAGAATGAAGATAATCCCCCTTTCCTCAGTCAGCAGCACCAAGGCATGCATTATTCAGTCTTAGAATTTTAGCTGATGCTGTCTAGTATTTTCAGGCATCAGTGAGCTCACTGATCTCAGAACTGGTAACAAGATCTGTCATTTCAGAGTTGAATGGGGTGAATGCTATCCCTATTCGTTGGAGATAAGTGGGTGAAAATGAGGTAAGATTTCCAATTTCTGCTGGTATTGGACAGATTTTATGAGCTTCCCTGGAAATTCTCAGTACCTCCATTCCCTAGCATTCCCTAGACCTTCAGTTAGTTTCTTTCTTTCTTTCTTTCTTTCTTTCTTTCTTTCTTTCTTTCTTTCTTTTCAGATTTTATTTATTTATTAGAGAGAGAGTGAGAAAGAGCATGAGAGGGGAAAAGGTCAGAGGGAGAAGCAGACTCCCCATGGAGCTGGGAGCCTGATGCAGGACTCGATCCCACGACTCAAGAATCATGACCTGCAGTCACTTAACCAACTGAGCCACCCAGGCGCCCCAAGACCTTCAACTTCTTACACTAGGCTATCCACTATCAATGCCAAGGAACAGACTCCCAAAGCCACCCGATGTCATCCATTAGCGAGTCTAGGAGGGCCAACTTTGCTTTTGGGCTGCTCCTAGCTTGTTACTTTAGTTATTGCTAAGCCCTGGGTCTCTGGCTTATCCTGATACTTCCAGACTTGGGTGAAATACCACACCTCTTGAAAAGTGAAGTGTGGTTTTGCAGATGATGGAACCTGGGGGGGGGGGGGGGGGCTGGAGGGGGTGACTTCTTATGGGGCATGCTTAGGATGGTTTGGAGAAAAGGAGAAGGAAAGGTAGCCAAATTCCCTCTCCTTTGCATCTCTCTCGTTGGCTTCTCCACAGTAGTTTCTCTGCACAGCCTGTCTGGAAACATCCGATGTGGTCCAGCAGAGCTGGCTGTATCTCTTCACGGCTTCTTGTGAAGCAGTGCCCATGCATCACCCTGTGACTCTTGCCAATCTTCCCTGTCTTGCATCCCATTTCCTCCCTCTCGCTGCCCAGGCTGTGCACCTCCTAAATATAGAATTAATATTAGTTCTTGCCTTGGGCTCTGTTTCCTAAGGAGCCAGGTCTGAGACATCACTCAAGGGCACTATCTACTTTGGTAGGAGCAAAAGCACTTACATTTCACTAGGTCTGTGACGAGTCATATTTAGAAACAGGTATAAACTGCCATAACATTCCCAGTATAATCCAAGGGTATTTTAGGGCAGTGACTCTCAGTATAAAGTCCTCAAGGCAGTACAGTCAGCATCACTAGGGAAGTTCTTAGAAATGCAAATTCTCAGGTGGTAGGACCCAGAAATCTGTGTTATTGTTGTTTTAAGTCCTTTGGGTGATTCTGACAAATCTTGAGACTCACTGCTTTAGGGCTTGTGATAAGATTGATGCCCCAGGCAGCTACCTGACTGTCCTCCCAAGACTCTGATACTGTTACAAGAAGCAAGTCAGTCTCAAAGACCAGCATGTAAGAACAAAAGGCATGTGAGACCTAAATGTGTCTAATTACTAATGAGCAGTTGAATCTATACTGAATTTCCCATGACTCTATATTTCTAGCAGCTTTTCAAATCCACCCTTCCCGGCTGCTGAAAAGACCCAGTCTGTCTGCAGGTCGCTTGGTGAGCATGGGAGCAGAAGGAACTTGATCATTTTGAGTGAGAGTCCACTTAGATGTTGCAAGTTCGTAGGGCTTACGCTACCCTACAATAGAACACATGTCTCCACGATTGAATACTAGTGGTTCATTAAATCTAATGTTGTTCTGTTCTGGACAGCACGGGATAAACAGCAAAATTCTCTCTCTGGCATCTACTTTTATAGTATTGTATTAGAGCACATTCAGCTTGGCATAAGTGTTCTGAGATTCAGTTGCTCAGTCTTTAATTGTGATAGGATCTTTGTGCTTCCAGAAAATAAAGTACGGAAGGCCAGATGATTCTAAATATTTGGACATGAGGAAAATCTCTGGATGTTGACATTGCACAGTCTCAGCTAGGGGAGTATGTAAGATTTGTATCTCCAACTTCCCTTTCATTGTCACGGAGAATATTTTTCGTAGCTTATTTGAGTAGGTAATAGTCTTCTTGGCAAAGGACCTATCTCTCTATATGTATTGAAGTATGTTGTTGGGAACATAAGCACATTATAATAATTTCATAGTATACACATGCTGTTTTCAGATACCCTGGTGTGCTCTTAATTGATCTTCTAAACATATGGTATGGTAAAAAGCTGTTGAATGAGAACTGAGAAATTTCTCTTTGTCGTTTTAAAAATTATATGGCTTGACACTTGGTTTTCGCATTTTATTTCTGGAGTTACTAACTGAATATTAGAATACTAATTGAATATTCAAATTTCATCAGATGACAATAGTTGCAGCATAATTCATGGATTTTAAAAGAGTTTATTATTTAAAACATGCGCTATGGAAATAGAAACATTGGTAAAAACAATTGAAGCTGCTGAGACTTGAAAAGAATACTGTTAATATCTAGCTGTGATAAAGACTTTTTTTAGTTTTATAATATGAAGATAACCACTGAATACTGATATAATGATGTATCTTACGGTATGCCTTATCCCCTCCTTCATTTATGGATTGCCTCATTTTATTTCACTTGAAATAACTTACTTATGATTGTTAAATTATTTTATGTCAGTTTTATTTATAATGGGGAAAGTTGGACATATCATAAATGCCCAGTAATGAGGCATTGGTTAAATCAGTTATGATATGTCTCTCAAATACTTTTCAAAATTTCAAATGATGTTTTAATAGTATATTTATTAAATGTCTTCTCAAAAGAACAAAGGCAGTTTCAAGTGATTCTGTGTTTGTTAGCGAATATATTTGCCCCCTTCAAGTATTTATTTGAAAAAGGAGCAAAATTGGGGCCCCTGGGTGGTTAAGTCGATCAGGCAACCCACTCTTGATTTTGGCTCAGGTCATGATCTCAGGGACATTAGATCAAGCCCGTGTTGGGCTCTGTGCTCAGCGGGATCTACTTGAGACTTTCTCTCTCTCTCCCCCCTGCCCCACCCCAAATAAATAAATAAATAAATAGATCTTCAAAAAATAAAATGGAAAGGAGCAAAATAATTGAGGTACCAAAAGTAACAGAGGTGATTTCTGGTAGTGAGATTATAGTGATTTAAACATTTTTCTTTTCCTATTCTTTGCTTATTTATGTTGTCTAACTTTTCAATAATGAACATAAAGCTTCATTAAGACCTTCAGCTATTTTTTAAATGGAACAAATAAATACTGTACATGGTTATCATTGATGAAGCATTGTTTTTCCTTTTTTTGTATTTTTTCCCTGTGAATTTAGAAGTACCTTTTGCTTTACTCAGAAAACATAATGGGTTTGGGGTTAATAGTTTTGGTACTTATTGCTTAACACTAACTCTCAAACTGACAACAAAAACAGTACATTATTCCTCATGGTATTTTGGGTGTGGGTACTTCTGCTTATTTTGTCTGACTTATTCACATAGCCACATTTATCTCAAGAGTTTCTGGGGCTTTAAGGTCCAAGATGACCTCACTCACCTTTCTGAAGGTTGGTACTAGCTGTTGGCTATGAACCCTGGTTCTCCTTTTTTTTTTTTTTTTTAAAGATTTTTTATTTTTATTTATTTGACAGAGAGAGATCACAAGTAGGCAGAGAGGCAGGCAGAGAGAGAGAGAGAGGAGGAAGCAGGCTCCCCGCTGAGCAGAGAGCCCGATGCGGGACTCGATCCCAGGACCCTGAGATCACGACCTGAGCCGAAGGCAGCTGCTTAACCCACTGAGCCACCCAGGCGCCCCCTGGTTCTCCTTTTTATGGCCTCCCATCCTCCTCCCATTAGGTTAGACTGGTCTCCTTTCTGACTGGTCTGCAGGCAGCCTTACTGGATGGCAAGGGCAAGAGTGGGAAGCCTCATGAGATGCAGACTCTGGAATGCACATGGCATCACTTCTTTCATATTCCATTGGAAAATCAAGTCACAGGGTCAGTGATAGCTCACAGGGTGAGAAAATGGGCTCCTCTTCACGATGGAAGGATCAAGAAAGTATTGATATCTATATTTAATTTGCCATAAAGGTGACCAAACCATTAAAGGTAGAATCCCACTTTTACTGACAAAAAGTATTTTGTGGTTCTCAAATCTTGAGACTATAAGTAATTCCAATGTCATATTAAAATACTCTATTAAAACTAAAAAGTATTAGATGTATAATAAGTGTGAATTATCTCATTTAATCAAGAGAACAACACTTAATGGTAGTTATAGTTTTTTGTTTGTTTGTTTTTCCATTTTACAGAGAAAGCGAATTAGATTGAGAAATATTAGACTTGCTGTTTAGATTACAGACAGTTAATGGTGGAGACAAGTTTTAAAATCAGATTCTGACTCCAAAATCTGATTTCTTAACTTCTCTCCCTTTGTTGCCCAGTACAGTAGTTACTAGTCACATGTGGCTGTCACAAACTTAAAATGGCTAGTTTGAAATGAGGTACGCTCTATGTATAAGATGTACACTTTTTTTTATGAAGACTTAATACAGAAAAGGATTATAAAATAGCCGATATTTTGATATGCCTTTTTATGTGAGTTGAATCAAATAAAACATTATTAAATTAATTTCACCTGCTTATTTTTACTGTTTTCATGTGGCTTTTAGGAAATGTAAAGTTACATATGTGACTCACATCTGTGGCTCACATTATATTGCAGTTGGTCAGTTTTACTCTATACACTGATGCTTTTCAGTTTCTCATAGTTATTTCTTTAATTGCATGATTAGAGACCATACATGATTTCAAAGCATAATATTTAAATCTCTTTATACCAGTGTATAATCTGCACTTTTCCACAATAATAATAACAACCTTAAAATCCAAACATCTTAATAATTTAGTGTTATGTTTAATTATATTACTGAAGAGAACAGTTACAAATTGAGTATACATTTCTTCACGTTATTGTAACATTTACAACTACCAAATAGCTTGATGTGTTAAAAGAGTTAATTTTAAAATATGTATTGTATCTATTTCCTTTGCCTATATTATTTATCTTTAATTATATGACAGTAGGTCCCATGAAAGGTTAGAATATTTCAGTTTGCCTTTATCCCTTATTTGTGTGGAAACCCAAGCCAGATGTTTCTGACAACCAAAGATGCCTGCCTATTAGTTTTCACTATTGTTCTTTTTCTTTCCCTGGTTCACCCATTCTCCCTGCTCTGATTGTCTCAGTTGAGGAATTATTGCCTGGGGAATTCACCTGTCTTGCTGTCACACTTCGCTTATTGCTTTACCGGTCCCTTGGCCAAAACCTCAGGGTGGCTGATGATTTGTACTTCTAGCACTTCATTTTCTAAATTAAGATAGGCAGATGTGTTGTTCCATACAAGAAAGGTTTTCCAGAAATCTCATGTCATTAGTAATTTGGCAATGCCAGTTACTAATTTCATCAATTTCTCATGGGTTTGTACTTGGTCTTTTTATAAGCTGTGCTATTTGGAGCCCTTGAAATCTAGCTGGAGTGTTTGGTTTAAACACCCACCAGGTGAAGAAGGTCTTTGGAGCAATACTTCTCCTTTTTAGAGCAAAAGTGTTCGTGCCAGCTTGTCTGTCTGGTTTATAAAGTTCATCACACGCAAGGTTAGAAAAATTGATACGGACAGACCGAAGAAAGATAAATTTAAAAGTCAAATGCTTAAAATACTGCCACTTCTGCTGTCTTTTGTGAACGGTTAGGCTGTACCATGCTATGTGTGTGTTTCTTTTGTTAAACTTAAATATTTTGAAAGTGTGCTTGTAATTCAAGAGTAGGTTGTGAATTCTTGCCCCTAAGGCAAATGATGTTTCCAAATACCTAGTAGCCAAAAAAGTCTTCAGGGACATTCCTCTTTCTGCCATTTCTTGAACATTAAAACAAAAGAAGTCTATTCTTTTCTTACATTCAACAAGAAGGAGTCCAGTCTCTCTCTTGCTAAGATAAAATGGGAAGGTAATTGTTTGAGAAAGTAAAGTTTAACACCTGTATGGACCCGGATTTTGCAGTATTTCTTAGCAGTAGTAGGATGTGTTCCTCCCTTCACATGTAAATTAGAAAAGGCTCATGCCAATACCCACTGGATTCTTTATGAAGCTCATAGACCTTATTGGTTTCCTTGCTAACCAGCAATGTACCTGCTCTAAAGTATTAGCTTAAAAGTTAGAATTTTCCAAATTGCCATACAAGTTTGCTGAACTAGCAGAATACATCCCTGTCATTTATTTTCCTAAGCTGTACTCCTGCTTCATTTAAAATGAAGACATCCCTTTGAACAAAATTAATCATTAATTTTTTTCCCAAGTAGGCTCTTGAAAAATGTGACATTCTTAAGTAGCTAATATATTCAGAATAAAAATGGGAAATTCTTTGGAAATCTGTTTGCAACCTAGCTTTGCTCTGATTAATAACCCTTGCAAATGTGTGCTTATTATACCATAAACATGACCTTTATAAGAACATTAGAAAAATCAAACTATGGATATGCCATGTCAGAGACTTTTTTAAATGTCAGAAAATGTAATGCTTTTAAATTAATGTGATTTTTGTAATACTTAACTGTTGAGGGTATTTTTGAACTTCTTATGAATTTGGGGTTTATGAAAGATTCTTAAAGGGGTTCTATCATTGAAATAGTCAGGAATGGCTGAAATTACTTGCTAAAGAACATAAAACTCCTTAGAAAGATAAAAAACAATGAACTATTTTTAGGTTTAGTGAGGTTAAGCTTGCCAAACATATAAGCTATTTATTACCTAAGTTTCTTTTAGCCCCTGACCAGAAGAGGGGACTGAACAGTTAGAGAAGTTTTTAACTAAAAGAGAGATGCTTCCTAAACACAGTGCTTTGGGGGATATGTGTATAAAGGGGGAAGGGAATGGAGCAGAACACGTCTGGTTTTTGTTGACATTGATAATGATGTCTGGCGGTGGATATGTAACTGGTTTAGTAGGGGAGGTTTAGGTCTAAGACGGGGCATACACCTCACACAGTGTTAGATTTCTATTACTGTGTAATAAATTTACCAGGAATTCGGAGGCTTAAACTAATACTCATGTATTAGTTCACAGTTTTGTTGGTCAGAAGTCCAGCACTGGTGTGGCTGTGTCCTCTGCTCAGAGCGTCATAAGGCCAAAATCAAGGTGTTGATTGGACTCATCTGGAGACTTTGGGGGGGAATAAAACAAACCTATTTCTAAGCTCATTCTTGTTGGCAGTGTTCAGTTCCTGTGGTTGTAGGACTGAAGTCTGTTTCCTTGCTCCTGTGAGCCTGCTCCTGTTCTGTCTTCCTCAACCACGTGGCCTCTATCGGCAAGCTGGCAACAGCACATTGAATCCTTTTGGTATTTCTGTGGCCAGCTGGAGAATGTTCTTTGCTTTTAAAGGGCACATGTGATTAGCTCAAGCCCATTCCAATAATCTCCTGACTCGGAGGTCATGTCATGTAGATTAACATAATCTCAGGAGTAATCCCCACCAAATCCACAGTCCTGGGGTTATGCACAGTGTGTCCCACAGGAAGCAGGAAATCTGAGGGGCCGTCTTAGTATTCTACTCAACACACATGGACACACATACCCTTGCCTGGACCTTGGGCTTATCAATTCCATTCTCTGGCCTAAGGGCTCTTAGCGTATGGTCTCTGGACCAACAGTATCAGCACTGTCTGTCAATGAGTAAAACATGCAAATCAGCAGGACTTACTCAAGACTCAGTCAGAAACTCTAAGTAGAGGTTGGCCTCAGGAGTCTGTATTTTAACAAATCCTCCAGGTCCTTCTGATGCTCACAGAGTTTGAGAACTAACACTTTCCACCAGGGTCAGCAGACCTAGAGCTGGTGCCAGAGAACTAAATCTGGTTTGATGACTGTTTTAGTAAATAAAATTTTATTGGCACATAGTCATGTCTATTGGTTTAAATATTGTCTGTGGCTGCCTTCACACTATGATGGTGGAATTATAGTACAGACCATATGGTTCACAAAGCCTAAAATATTTATTATTTGGCCATTTCAAAAATACAAAAAAGTTGGCTGTTCCTGCTCAGGGAATCGATGACTTGATTGTTTAAGTCCCATCCTATTCTAACTTGTCCTGATTTTTTTTTGTCTTCCCATATGAACCCTAAAAAACTGTGGATGAGATGTAGAAGCTCATTTTTAAAAAGTTTTAACCCTTGACAGTCATTCCACATAGAGGACCTGAAAGTGTGCCATTTCCTCCAGACATGGTTGCAACTAAAATAACTTTTCTTATCCTTCCTCTGCACTTTAAGTCCTTTGCCTGCTTTTTCTGTCTTAAGTGAAAATGGAGAACATCTGTTCACCATCCTTCCTATATTACTTTTCAAATACTCGGAGGCTATTAAGACACACGGAGTCTCTTACCTGCAGGCAAACATTGCCAATAACTTTAGCTTTTCCCCATTTCTTCTCTTTCCCTATGTGCCTACCCTTGAATCATGCCCTTTTCTCTGCTTTGAATATTTATTAAGATGTACACCTCTTTCATAAGCGGTTAGACATTGAACCTACGTAACCAATCTTTCTGGCACCATTAAAATAAAACAGAACAACAAACAAATGAACCTTCCAAGAATCCAGATTTTAGCTTTTTATTTTGTGAAGACTTCTATGTAATTGTGTTTCTTCTGACCTTACCTTTGTTTGAAGTTCACTGAATGTGGCCTCCATGCCTTACTTTGCACCCCTTTCTCTCCAAAATCAGTTTAATGATCATGCTTAAAAGGGTCAATTCTTATGTTCTGAGGCTGGACTCACTGGTGTCAAACATGTAGTATACTAGGTGCTTTTCACTGGCATCTGTTATTTTTAGTAGGTCAACCAATTTGTTCAACATACTGTAGGTGCTAATTCCAATTGACAAGATTCTATGCCCCCATTTCTGTCCATCCTGTGACTCAGTCAATGAAATCTCTCTTTTCCCTGTCTTCCATTCATATTGAGTTTGATCTTTAGTCTTGGTATTTTCTGATGTATTGCGCGAAAAATATACATGATAGTTTTTTATGTGGTTGTTTTGTTTCGACTTTTTGTACTTCTTTTATCATACTTTGTCTGGATTTTTCCAGAACATGTGTTTTTTGTATGGGTTGCAAATATATGCAGAGCTGTTGTTCTGTCCCTTTTGGTTTCTCTTCTACCACTTTATCTGTGATGTACATTTGTGCTTTTGGTATTATGGATTTCTTTGAGGGATAGCCAGTTTTCCTAAGCTTGCCTCTTGAGGTATGCCCTGCCATTTCCTTTAGCAGCTTAAAGCCTGCTCATTTGAAATATCTCATTACTGAAATAATCACTTTTAATTTACCAATTATACAGCCTTTACCTTTCCAGAAACATAATGAATAATATAATTTGCTCCATGCCAATCAAATTCGCATCCCATGTGCCAGAAATGTAGGATTTTATTCATGAACTATATTCACATAAGCTCTCTCAACATAGGATTTTTTTAAAATAAAAATGAACATGTTTTGAGGAATATTTATTTTACCATGTTCTTATATTAGCAGGGAAGGACTTCAGATATTTTGTAACTGTATAATATTCTGAAATGTGGTGAAAGAGTCTGAGTTCTTTGCAAACAGTTTCATTGTGCTCAGATCTATAGGTGGAATTCATCAATTTGTTGAGATCCTACCCAGACTAGCTATATGAAAATGTAACCAAGGATAAATGAAAGTGGAGGACAAAATTAAAAATGAAAATATGGACTCTCCAAAACATCTCCCTGGCTTTGTGGTAATACCCATTAAAGAAAGGCTGAGCATACAACATGGCTGTCTGTGGGGAAAAGGAATAGAAGATTGTGAGCTTGTGTATAAGAATAGAAAAGAAAGGAATTGTGTAGCAGTCATGATTTGGCTAGAGGTATTTGACAAAAAGAGCCAACTAAAATTTTGGCTGGACTAATCGAATTCTTCAGCTACAAGCAGGACTGCCATAAACAATTATTATCAAGATTTCCCCAGTGTCAATATGCCATCTAAAACTGTCTGGAATAGTTGGTAAAAATGTAGCAAATGGACAAAAAAGCTACTCATAAAATTAAGTGGCCTTGATTCCAGTCCATGTGAATACCGGAACATGTAGCATTTTGTTAAAAAAGAAAAAGAAAAGCGCCAGTCATATCATACTGTTAATTAAACATCACACATGACTGTTTACTGAAAAAAGGTGGGCTTCTAACTATATGAAAATATGGAGAAAAGACCCAAGTAAGGCCAACCAATGTCCAGTGAGAGGCTGGTATGCTTTTGTTAGTAAATGTTAATATTAACATATTTTCCTTGTTTTTACTTGATGGCTGAGAGAAATATTTTATTAAACAAGAGAAAACTATTATTCCAAAAACGTTGCTGAAGAGAATAGGGATGGAAAAAAGAATGTGCTCATTCTCTTGCTATTGCTTTCGTTTTATCTTTATTTAAAGGGCTCGGGATCATATTTACTTTTATTAAAACTTACCCAGTGCGTTCATGACAGTGGGCAACCAATAAATATATGATGAATGTTTGTGAGAGAGAATGAATGTGCCAAGAAGTAAACCTGAGAGGACAGAGAAGTGAGGGACAGTAAGAGAGAAGAGGTGACTGAGCAGGGAAGTAATCGCCACGAAGCTAAGAAGGGATGACTGTGAGTCAGTGCGCGTCCGTTTTTCCACTGACCAGAAATACTAGTGAACCTATGTCCATGCTGGATTCTGAGCCAGCTATTTTAGACACAGCTGGTCTCTGTCTCATGCAGTACTTTGTCAGATAATGCCATGCACTTAATTACTTTCTAATTTAAAAGATGGAAATACTTTTCTGGGTTACCATGAGATCTTCAAAGAGTGGGTGTTTCCATATAGGACATCTTTTTGGGTAGTTTCCATGTTGTTTACGGATTGTTTCAGTAACAGCTCTGTCTAGGTCAAACGGGTCATGTGTGTATCTGATTTGAATATGATCATTCCCCAGGTTGCTTTTGTGAACACCTCCTCTCCCCTCCCTCCATAATCCTTCCTCCCTTCCTTCCTTCCTCCCTTCTTATTTCTCTGTCTCTTTTTAATATTATTTCCTATTCCTATACCACAATGCTCATACATTGAAAATAGGCATCACTGAATATTTCATGTTCTTAGTAGGAATGAACCAAATAGTATTAATGAAATTAAATGTAGTTTGCCATTTCCATTTACTCACTTTGGATTAATTTTCAGAGAAACAGTGTGTTATTTATCCATTCATTTATTCATTCACTCAAGTACACTTAACTGTCCATAAATTTCAGAGCACTTCATTAGGCATCCTGAGAAAAAAATTAAGGTACATTCCCCTTCAAGAAATTAAGGTAACACTCCATTTCAAAAACTTTTTACACCATAGCCAAATAACTCTACTAGTGAATAAAAAGTAAGATACAACATAATGATTAATGATTTCAACAATAACTTCAATGAAATCAAATTTCATAAAATATGGTATATCAATTTATTTCCTATCATTTAAATAAAATAATAATGAAAACAACAGTAAGAAGAGTTATTATAATTTAGTATTTACATTGTTAAATATTTCTCTATGTAATCCGTAAGTCCTGTGGTTTAGATGTTATTTTCCTTAATATATAGGAAAAGAAACTACAGAGTTGTTAAGTTCCTTCCGACATGAAAATATTGGAATTTGGATTTCATCAGATTTCTGATGACAAAGGCTCTTCTCATAACTACTTAAAATATTATGTGGAAGTTTGCAAAAGAGGAAATTGATTTTGGTGCTAAATGGACAGGGGGAAGGAAAAGTGGCATTTCAGAGAAACCTTGAAGGGCAGGGAGGAGTTAAACAAATGACACAAATGTGAAAAAAATTAAACAAGTATTTTCCTTATCTTAGTTATATGATGAAGCCACTCACTGGTATGAATAGGTAAGAAAAGGTCATAATGACACTGATAACATGGGAGACAGATAGTTAGCTCTTGGAAGGCATAATGACTTTTGAAAATGATATGCAGGACAGATTAGAATCATTCAGGAAAATGCAGGGCCAATTTCAGAAGAGATGCTTCTTGCAGAATTTCTCTCCTCTCTCAGCAGGCATCCCTGCTCAAAGCAATTTGACTCATTCTGTTTTGTTCTTCCTTTGGGATTAATGTCCTTTCAAAAGCACAAAATAATCTTTACAATTTAAGGCAAACAGGCCCATGAATTTAAAAGGACTAACTCCAATTCTCCCTGTCTGTGATCAGAACCTCTTCTCCATTTTCTTTATTGGGTTGGTGGTTCTTTTGTTTTCCACAGACCTTTCTGGTTTTACATTGATCAGGTGAGTGCACAGACTTCCACTGTCTGAGACAGATCAATGAGGAAGAATAGCTATAAGGAAGCTGTATATTCTCAAGGTGTTCCATCATATCCAAGTCAGAAAGGGGTCTCACAAAACATATTCACTATGTCTGCAGTCATTGTTGCAGAATGCCAAGGAGTGGGGTCTTCCACTAACTGAGGAGCAAGTGCAAATCTCCAGTTGTCCTCATAACCTGGGCAAGCTTTGACAGAAAAGTCAAATGTCCTTCTTAGTCCTTTCACCAGATTCTAACCCAGAGAATGCTAAACATTTTGCCAAATAGCTTGGCATAAGGACACCCTGAGGGTGATTCCACTGTCCATCTTCCCACGCTGACAAAACATTTCCATGTGTCTTCTAACCTGATGGATAAGAGCAGAGTTTAGGATGCCATAATGTCATCATGTTTAGGTCATTTTGAGTATCATGTTGAGGGTAGCAAACTTTGATCAATTGGATTAGATACTGGTATGTTGTGTTCAAGGGATTCTGAGGTCATCTAGATTTGTGATTGACTGGTAACTATGCCCTGAATACTAGAAAGGAAAGCAGGATCATGGATTTGTTTCTTTGGTTTATGGAGACAACGGATAGAATATTATTTTTACTAAGAGCAGAAATATTGAAATCAATCGATTAGTGGTTGCCTTCCTACTTTGAATTAGTTGCTACAAAGTACTTAATTTTATAAAGCCTCAGTTTCACTACTATAAAAGTTAAATTATGAAGTGTTAACAGATTGTGAAAATTAAAATCCTATGTATATATAAAGTGCTCAAAAATTGAGAGTGGTTATTATTATTATTTTAATGTTTATTATTATTATTTGAAATTGAATAATTCAGCACATGTAGTCCACCACACACCAGCAGAGTACAATTTAATTACTGGAATATTTTATCCTAATGGCTAAATTAAATATTTCTCTTCAAAATTTATTTAGGCCTGTGCTCTCTGGGTACTCAAATTCTAATTCTTCTAAGAAAAAGATGTGCTTCTAGTAAATTTGTAGTCAAAGAAAAATCAAAGACAATTTCTGCGATGCCCTACATTATCCAGTTAGCTCTGACTCAGTCTGAGTTGAGTCAAATGAATGGATCACTTCAGGATTTGTATCTACCTCATGGCAAGAGAAGAGCTATATAATTTAGGCTGGGATTCACAGAAGGGTGAGAAGGTGATTATGGCAAGCAGAAAAAAATCTGTGTTCTCTTGTTTACCTTGGACTCTGGTCTTGGACTTTTGGCAAGTGCCTGTTCCCTGAGCTTAGAGCCACTCCAACATGGCTCCCAGCAGTAATAGCTCCCAGGGATTATTTGCTTCCCATTCATTTTAGTTCCACTTTAATCCTCATTTTTAACTGCAGCATTTTATGATGTCTTTTATTTTATCACAATATAGATGTCTCTTTTCATTATGTGTTATGTTTTGATGATGGCTCCATAACCTTGGTATGATAACTTTCTCTTCCCTGAGGCTATTAGCAATTTCTGTTTTGTTTTTTTTGCCCATCCCCCCCCCCCGGATTTGTAAATCCTGTATCTGCTCCTTCCTAGCTATTTGAATGTGAAAACTTAGGTCCTTCACTCAGAAGCAATCTCTCTTTCCATCAATACCTCTTTGCCATTGGTGGGAATCACAACTTGGTAGGTATTTGAGAGGAAGAAGGGTATAATAAAATCAAAGAATATGGGCTTTGGAATCAGATATATCTGGTTTTTTAATTCTTCTCAGTTCTACCACTTAACAAAGTGACTTATCTTCAGTAAATGGAGCTCACTCAGCCTCTGTTTCTTCATCTATATAATGAGAACAAGGATATCTTCATTGTTTACATAAATAACATATAAAATGCCATCTAGCACAGAACCTAGAATGTAATAAGTGCTCAAAATGACAGGATTTCTTATAAAAATAAAATATGGCCATGTGTATCTTCTCACTTGCAATCATTTTTAGGCATTTTATTTCTCTTCCATTTTAAAGCCAGTCATTTTCAGGACACCGTAATTACTACAGTTCCATTAGTAGCTGATTTTACATCCTTTCCAAGGACCAAATGTTTCATAATTAAAAGAAAATATAAAGTTAGGTTTGTTTTAAGCAAAACCTGCCAGAAGAAACAATCACAGTGAGGCCGAGACTAAACAGAGCACATGTCAGCTCCACAGGGAATGTTCTTGAGGAAACTGAAATCAGAATTTCTCTTTGCTATTATAGGACTTATAAGAATATTCACCAAAGCAGTGGAAACCAGAACTCACAGTTCCTACACCTTAGAAGGTAATGGATGCTATTATCACTAGGATAGTGTAGGGGCCAAGAGTAGGACCTTTAAGATAGCAAAAATGTGATTGTCCCTCTTTTGAATATATCTTCTTTTAATTTGGTGATGGTGATAGTCTCTTCGATGGTTATTTCTCAATGTCACCTAGGGCTAACTCCAGCTGCATTTCCTAGGAATTCTGTGTCATGACTGTTATGAAAGAAAACTCAATGGACATGTGGGGGAAAAATCACAGTGAAACATTGATGAAAACATTCACAATCAAGTGAATGCTTTAGCAGGTATTAATCCTAAATTCAGTAGAACTAATTATGATGGATGTTAAGTTTAACTTCTACTTTGTTCTTCCAGACTGTGTAGATGAAGTGAAAAGGAAAACTAAACCAATAACAGGCTAATTCAAAAGAAAAAATGGTATCTTTGGATGAATGCATCTGCTTAGTTCATTCAGGTTGCTTTACTGGAATACCACTAAAAATACCACTGGAATACCACTGGGTGGCTCATAATTAACAGACATTTATTTCTCACAATTCTGGAGACTGGTAGGTCCAAGATCAAAGCACAGGCATATTCTGTCTGGTAAGGCCTACTTTCTGGTTCACAGACTTCTGCCACATACGTGGAAGGGGTGGAATTCTTTCTGGGGCCTCTTCAATAAAGGCACTAATCCCATTCTAAAGGGCTTCACCCTTGTGACCTAAACATTGTCCAAAGACCCCACCTCCAAATACCATCACACTGGGGACTGGGTTTCAACATATTAATTTTGAGGAAGCACAAACGTTCAGACTATTGCATTATGGTATCTGGCAGATTCATTATATGTATAATATGCAATATACTGGATTATAAGCACCAATGGAGCAAGAAACTAAAATTGCTTCTTAAATATTCCAGTGCCTTATAGATGAGTCTGTCTCTGTATGCATTCATTTCATTGTCTTTGGCAAAGTTTAACTGAAATCAGCTTTTTGTTTATAGAAGTTGTTTTTCTGTATTACACATCATCAAAGAAATCTGAATAAATGTAGATATCTGAATAAAATGTAGCTATAATGGCTTCGACTCTGGAAACGGAATGTTTGGTGTCAAGTTTTGGCTCTACACCTTACTAACAGTGTGACCTTGAGCAATTCTCTTTAACCTCATCATTATTCCCCTTTTTTTTTTTTTAATTCAAAAGACCATGAATGGACAAAGGAGCTGTATACTACATAGAGTTCTCTGCACAGTTCTGCCTGTGCAGGAGCTGAAACGTAATTGCTCCTAGACTGATGGAGGAAGGGGGAGTTGTTTAAAAGACAGAATAAATTCACACCTAAAAATGAAATCCATGATTAAGAAACTTGTGTTGAGAAAAAATGCTAATAAAATTATGTTATAAACAGATTAGAGCGTTTTATGTTTGGGCTATGTATTTATTTATTGTTTTTAAAGAAAAAATAAAAAATGGAAACTTAATTGAACTAATTATTGGACAAAATTGGACTAAAAATCTTTGATCAAACGTTCTTTGTCTTTTAGCAATATACACCAATAAACTCTGACAGTTTAGGGCCCCTGTCATGACCCTCATCATGATCCTGGGGTCCTGGGATTGAACCCCACATGAGCCTGCTTCTCCCTCTGCCTCTACCTCTCTGTCTCTCATGAACAAATAACTAAAATCTTAAAAAAAAAAAAATCCTCTGATAGTTCAGTCCCCATTTCTGTTCTCTTCTTTCAGAAAGTTGCTGGCTTGTTTGCCTCTGGGTAGGCATATTTTCCCCCTCTTGTCTTGCTCTTTCCAGTCCTTCTGCATCTTTCTCACTGGGCCAAGGATCAAATCGTCAAGGCCCAGGGTTAGGCCCAGGCCTCTTGTATGCTTTCCCAGAGAAATCTTTCTCATGTCCAGATTTCCTGTCTGATGACTCTCCAGGGTCAGAGTGGAATCTGCCCAGAACTGGCCTCTAAGCAGTGGACCTTCTTATCCAATGGCTACTTTCCCACTTACTCTTCAGACTTTTTAGGTCAAAAACTTAGCTTGTCTACTCTTAGACTTGCTTTTCTTGTCAACTAATAGCTTCACCATTTGCATGATAAAAATACTACTTAAGATAAATGAAGGTAGTGTGTAGTTCTTATTTAACTCATTTTATTTTATTATTTTTTAAAGATTTTACTTATGTATTTGAGATAGAGAGGGAGAGAGCAGGAGAGGGGCCAGAAGGGAGAGGGAACAGCAAATTTCCTCCTAAGCAGGGAGCTCACTGGAGGTCTCCATCCACCCAGGACTCTGGGATCATGATCTGAACCAAAGGCAGCCACTGAACCAATTGAGCCACCCAGGCACCCCCTTATTTAACTCATTTTAATGGTAACTGGGAAAACTGCACTCAACCAGTTAAGCTCAGGAGATGTTTTATTAATACCTTGGATCACATTTAGTACCTACACAGATTGACAAGGGCTTGGAGATGAAGCAAAAAATGTAACACAATTATATCATGAGGGAAACAAAACAAAACAAAAAAACCATGAGGGAAGATACTTAGCAGGCTCTGGAAAAACTTCATGCCCAGCTCTACTGGCATAGCAAAGTTCACGCATGGAAGTCCCAGGTGAAAGGCACAGATCATGAAAAACGATGCCAAGTAACAAGACTTCAGCCTTGTTTTGTTTTGTTTTTTCTCTTTAGAGTGAGAAGACTAAAGCTTAGATATTACGAGCAAAATTACCCCGAGAGACAGATGTAGTTAGGCAGGTTTAACTGCTTGCATTAGCTGGATTTAAACACTTGACTATGATTGCGGCTGCACTGTGACACAGTTTCATGAAATAGAAGCTTAGTGATAGTACTCTCAAAGACTATCAGATATTAATAAACATTCATTTGCCCTAGGACTGGCCCTTTTTGCATCCTTGCTTTGAAAAGGTGGCATCGTTTTTATCCAAAGCACTCATTATGCATTAATATTGATTTCAGCATTAAAAATTTTTTAAATTAGGTTTCCCATTGAGTGTTATCATCATTGATCACACATGAAGATTCATATTGTCCACTGTCTTCTCCAGGAGTGGATGAGTAATCCTTTTTCGTATGAATCCAACAGTGTCTGCCTCTGCCAGTGGCCACATTTGGCTCTTGGAAAGCTCTCCTCAGACCCAGAAGGAGAAGAAACCAGGAGAAAGGAAGATGTCCTCAGCAGTGCATTCTGAAACACACTGTATCAGGCACCTTATCTGTAAATTACTTGTCACTGAAACATGTTGGCTTTGCACTGAAGCTGTAATGCCAATAGAGCCCTCAGTGATGATAGATGTGCTAACTGCTGCATACAGTGTGGTAGCCTCTAGCCACCTATGGCTGGTGAGCACTTAAATGTGGCTAGTGTGGCTGAGAAATGGAATTTGTAATTTTACTAATTTTTAATTTAAAATAGCCATGCATGGCTAATGACGACCATATTGGACAGCTTGGTACTAGAGCATTTTTATTACTACTTATAATTTATTTTATGGAATTAAATCTTGGGTAATTCCTCTTGAGGAAAATTTTATATTTTAACATTTTATATCATTGGTACTGAGTTGAGAGGAATTTTTCAAGCAAAATCCTTTTTTTTTTAAGATTTTATTTATTTATTTGACAGAGAAATCACAAGTAGGTAGAGAGGCAGGCAGGGAGAGAGGAGGAAGCAGGCTCCCTGATGAGCAGAGAGCCCGATGCAGGGCTCAATCCCAGGACTGTGAGACCATGACCTGAGCTGGAAGCAGAGGCTTAACCCACTGAGCCACCCAGGTGCCCTTCAAGCAAGATCTTTTGACTTCTTGTGAGGAGGTACTTATCCTGAGTTACATACCCTTTGACAGAGGGGCTGAAGTACAGGGTTAAAAGTCTAAAACCCCTTACTCTGGCAGTACTAACAGAATCTTTTCCAGTGTTTCCCAGACACCAGAAATTGTCATGATAGTTAGCTAAATAAATGAGAGATTCTACTTTTAGTCTCGTGAAGACTTAACTCAGGATATTGGCAACTAGATAATAGCCTTTTTTTTTTTTTTTTTTTTTTTTTTTAAATTTTGGTCATGGCATTCACTGACAGTGACAGAGAAAAATGTTAGCTAGCCCTTCTTAGGTTCCTTCCAAAATGAGTTTTGAGGTGATTTACTGAAATGCTAAAATACCACAACTTGAAATGAAAAAATACAGAATCTGAATAGGGGAAAACACGGCTGGTTCACATGTGTTTTCTTTCATGTTTTAAGATGGAGTCCTGACCATTGACTTGGGCTAATGTTTCTGAATCGGTGTTTCCAGAGTGATACTCCAGTTGTCTTGACTCACACTCCTTTTCTGACCTCATCCCTCTCCGTGGTTAGAACAGGATGTGAGACAGCAGCCACCATCCTGTGGGGCTTAGTGCTGCCACCTGCCTTGGGCATCAGACCTTGCTTTAACATTTGAATTGACCTGCCAAGGGCAAGTCACATAAGGCCAATGAGGACTTTGATCCTGAGAGAGGAAGTGCTGGGTCAGCTTTCCAAAACCTGATAGATAAATGAACAATCTAAAACAAGGAGGAGATGAAAGTAATAGAAGAAATATTGTGACCATTTGTTTTCTACTCCATGCTAGTGGTATCAGATCTAAATATTTTTCTGTCCACTATCACACAGGTCCTGGAATTCGGAGAGCACCTCTCCTTCCCGCAATGCACATGACAAATTCTAACTGAAATAGTTGGAAATGTATGTGAATAGTGTTTCATGTGTATCAAAGTAGTTGCTTCACAGGTAACTACTCAGAACTTGATACGACTTAAAATGCTTTTGGGGGCGCCTGGGTGGCTGAGTGGGTTAAAGCCTTTACCTTTGGCTCAGGTTGTGATCCCCGAACCCTGGGATCAAGCCCCGCATCGGGCTCTCTGCTCAGCCAGAAGCTTGCTTTCTCCTCTCTCTCTGCCTGCCTCTCTGCCTACTTGTCATCTCTGTCTGTCAAATAAATAAATAAAATCTTTAAAAAAAAATGCTCTTTATGTTTTCCTGTTAGATATGAATATTCTGAGTGGTTTATTAGCTCAATCATAGCTCAATATTAAAACATATTATGCTTGTATATAAGTATATATGTATAATTATATATTTAATACATAAATTAATATGTGTATATTTAAATAAAAATGTATAGTTAAAGTTATATGTGTACATATATATGTGTGCTTGTGTGCATGTGTGTGTGTGTAAAACTGATGGTTAAGGAAAAAGATACCATAGAAATTATTTATCTGATCAGGAAATTGAGGATTTATGCTGATTTTTATAAATGGAGACTTAAAATATTTTATGTATATATAATGTATTATAATAATTATGTATGTTCTATATAATTATATGCATATTTTTACATGTATATATAATTATATTTGGTATATATATATATATATATATATATATATGATTCCCAGTTCTAAAGCATACATGGTTTTGAATATTTAACAGCTGCAACCTTTGATTATTTTGAACTTCAGTTTTGTCATTTGGAGAAATGAAAGATTAAGTAGTAGGTTAAGCTGTCAGGCTGTCAGACAGGACATCTGTGACTATTTGATAAACCCTGAATGCATGAATGGATTAAGTGCAGAAGTTCAAGGTTAAAAGTGTTATATTACAGAGAGAACACTCTCTCACTCTGAAGGAGTATTTCAAAATATTGATTTAAAAAGTATCTTCTTTGTGAAGATCCTCTTTCTGCAGGGTCAAAATAAACAAACTGAATGATATGAACATGCTTTAAAAATTGTCTTGATTGACTGCTTTCAAAGAGCCCCAATTTGTGTCTGGAGGAATTTGAGCAGCTCCTCTGCAATTCACTAGGTTCCTTAAAAAATACATACCTCACTTAGTGAACCCATTGGGCTAAGTACTATACATACAATATCTAAAAAGATAGGCGTTGAGTGGCAACTGCTGGCTTCGAATATTCTTTTTTCTGTATGAATTATTAAGATGAACTTTTCCAAATTTTATATTTTAATTTGATTTTCAGAAATGCAAACATTTAAAGTGAATGTGTCATACTCTGTCACATAATCTTTATTAACAAATACTCCATTAAGAAATGGGTTACTCTTTTTTTTTTTTCAAATTCATGTTTGTACTTTTGTGAGTATAGAGCTGTCTTGTGAGCAGACCAAAGTAATATTTAATGTTTGCTCGATCTGTAAAGCATGATGTGTGACACAGATAAAAATAATACAAAATTATTTATTAAAACTCACTATTATTTGTGTTCACATTAAACCATATCATTGATTTCCACCCAGACATGTTTTACTTTGAGTTTTCTACAGACGTACTGACCAAAAATTCATTTTGGTTCTTTAACTTTTAATCAAAAGAAATTATTAGTAATGCTGAACTCAAGTCATATCTATCACCAAAGTTTTAGGGATGCTTTCTCTAAAAAAGTTTAGACACCCACACTCAATATACTAACAGGTGGACAATAAAACACATGTACGGTGTGCTCTGGTGAATGCAGACTTGTTATTTTTTTGCTTTGATCTATGTTTGTTTTAACATCTGCCCTTTATTTTCTGACTTGTACTACTTTCTATTTTAATTGGTTTGCTGATTCAAACTTGCTGCTGTTGGCCTTGCTGTTGTTAAGGAACATTTTCAAAGGGAAGTGAAAAGAGTGGGGGAAAACACTGGTTTTATTAATTTGACTCCAGCTGATTTTATACCTGGAAACAGGAGAGTTAATGGTTTTCTTGTATGGTTAATTACATCTTGCGCCAATGGCTTCTGTTGTAGGCATTAAGTCACCCACCTTGTTAGCAGATCTACTGGTCTAGTAGGGTTAGATTCACCATCAGGGAATCATTTTTAAAATGTCTACCTTGTGTTCAGGTAACTGATTGAGGGCAGGATGATGGATGTGTCCAGCTGACCAGAGAGGTGATTGTGAGATTTTTGAAGATTATTCCTATGGGTCTCACTCTGCTTTGAAACAAAATGGCAGGCAAGTGAGTGGCACAGACATGAGCTTCTCTTCTCTCTTCTGTCCCTTAGAGTTCTTTTCCATGAGAAAGGAAAAATCCCACTGTATTTTGTTTTCGTAATGCTTCTTGGATTTTCACCAGCAGGTTTTTACAGTCTGTTGCTTGCCTCTCAGATTAGAAGAATGCTGGCATATTTTAACGGTTTCCTAGGATTCAAACAGCCTTTAATTAACAGCAAATTGATGTTTTGGAATGTTACCAAAATATGGGAGACTGAACACTGAGATGGGCTTCTTTCCTTCCAGCTTCTGAGTGCATGAAGTCCAATAATGGGGAGTGAGGGAGAGGAGTGGGGGCGCTCCCTTGCAAACAGCTAGTTGCCTACTAGTATGCAAAGGGTGTCTTTGTTGGCATAATATTCCCACTGCTTGCTCATTGGTGGCCTTCTAAATTCCACCTACTCATGACTGGGAAGGACATAGGTAGTCATCGAATGCTCAGAGCTACCAGCGTGCTGAACAGTTCAGGGATGGCTGGGTTTGTAGCTGGGTTTGTAAGTGGGTTCACTTGTTTTAATCCTCCAGCTGCCAGGTCAGTAAGGTGTGGCTGCCTGTCTTTGTGGTTAAGTTTCTTTTCCATGCCAAGTTCATGTCATCTTGCTGCCAGAGTTTTGGATGTGGTGGAAAAGAGCAGTTCTGTAAAATAATTGCTTAGACTGTATGGGTGTTCTGAGTAGAAGTTCCTTTTCAAAGAGGGGTAGGAGTGCAACGAAGCAGTTTTCCTTTGGAATCAAGGGATCTTAGGGAAGGATTTGTTGCTGATCCGATCCAGAGCTTTAGCCCAGAAAGGAAAGCTAGATTGTGGAGTATGAAATGTTTGAAATGTTTACTGTTACGTACACAACTGTACAGTTATTATCGGAGGGGCGAAAGGGAGCAGCTTCACTAGCTCTCTCTGCCTACTGGCAGGTCGTCGGCTCACTGGCCACTTCATAGCGGAGGCCACTACAGTCCCTGTCTTGTTTTTTCCAGTGACCCACCAAGCTGGCCTTTGGGGCTCAAAAGACACCTTGATGGTTTTTTCTTTTTGTCTTTATCTTGCACAATGTCGCTGATGGCGCCCTTCGCTCTCCTCTCTGCAGGTGGTACATGCCAGAGCCCCGCTCTCCCAGCCCTGGTCCGTCCACCAGCCCCTCCTCTGCAGCCTTCGCTGGATATCAAACCCTTTCTTCCCTTTCCTCTGGACACTGCGGCCGCAGTCAACCTCTTCCCCAATTTTAATGCGGTAAGTCCCCAGGTCACATTTGCATATGGCAGAGTGGTTAAGTGCCAGGGGTCCTTTGGCGTTGTTGCTATTGTCGTTTTTCTGTTTTTGAAAGAAAGGATTATCTTAGTTTTTGAAATTAATGCTCATATAAAACGTTTTGTTAGTTCTCAGAGGAGAGTCTGCTGCAGGGTCTTTTCAATACAGTAGTTGAGGTCATAGGGTTCCTTTTTTATAGCTGAGCCTTTGGGACTTGTTATGAACAATAAATTCATTTGGCCACAAAGCTGTAACCTTGGTTCAGAATAGAAAAAGAAGAGTAGTCCTGATGTGCGGTGAATTGGCCACTGCCTCTATTTTGCTGTTATCATTTATTCTGTGGATTGTCAGAATGCCACAAGGTACTTTGTTGCCTGCTTATGTAAGGTCCCCAGAACTAGGCCCCTTCAATGAAGGGAAAATGAAGAGATTTCATCCAAGTGGGTTGATCTTGAGTTCATGTTTCCCATTTAGTGTCTTTCTGGGTAATACTAACAATTCCATTATTTTGTTGGAATATATCTACATTAAAACTTAATGAATTTGTTAAAGAGAATGTTAGCATTCAAGTAGATGTCTAAAGATTTAAATGTGTTTCTTCTATCTGGGTGCTACACTTTAATTTTCAAATTTGTTGCTTCTTTTCTTATTTAATAAAGAGGAACCCAATAATCACAGTACTGATGAATTCCATTTGCAGAGTACTTTTTTCTTCCTTAACTTACAGCAACTCTGCATTCTGGTGGTAGGTGGGTTTCTTTTGTTGGTTTTACTTTTTTTGTTTTGTTATGTTTTTCCTTCTTACTCTGCTCAGGTTAAGTCTTACTTAAATTACTTTGTTTTGGGGGCTTTGTTAATGGTCTTCTCAACACAAATTCAATTACTTACTTGCTTCTATTTTCACTCCTAGTCTTTGTGAGTTGGCAGATTCCCCATATTCATCATCATCTCCTTTTGTACAAGCACTGGAAGTAGTCTTATGATGAAAATAGAAATAAGGGTTGAAAAGGTTAGAAACCCGTGACTATTTTTTCCTAGTATCATCTGATTCAGATTTCAGCAGTTTGTCATAATAGAGGTCTGAGCTTATCAATGATAGGATGTGTCAACACAACCAAAGAAGATTAAGATGGGAGGTCACTGAATGCCCAGTGATCTAAATAATACAGATTTTCTTTTTGCGACTCCCATGATGGAGTTTTAAAAATCTTCCCACGTTAGATCTTTCACTTTCAGGACACAGAAGTGGGTCTTATTTTCTTTAACAGTACTTCATCATGGGGACTCTTTTCATGCCAATGAGATGGCACAGTTATATGCTAGTCCTCGCTAAAGGGCAAGGCAGAACAGAATGATTACTTTGCTCTTTTAGGGGTGAGCCGTTTTCCCTGGGAATCCTATTTTAAAATTGATGGAATGTAAGTGGAGGAACATCAAAATCACGTTTCCCAAGGAAAGATTTCTAATCCTAGGTGTTTCAGTAAGAGTAGAGGAAAAATTGCTCAGCATCAAATTCTCTGATTTTTAAATGACCACCCTCAAGTCCCGTGAGTTCCCTTTCTCTGCTCTTCTGTTAAATGGTTTCCTGGCACAGTCTTGCTTCCCAGACACCCAGAGATGATCCATCAAGGTGTGTCACCTCACCTCTAAACCCACTTGGCATCCTGTCAGCTTTAGAGTGGTTGAGGTGAAATTCTTGGAAGGCTGTAAAAAGCTGTGTTTTAAACTGTCGATTTGCCATTTGAGAAATATTAAAAGCAAAATGACTAATTTGATTGACGACTATTGCTTGTCATAGAAAACAAAGATGAGTGATTTGCTGAGCTATTTGACACTCAGCAAGCCTCTTTATCCTCTTTGCTACAATTTTTTAAAATTAATTAATTTATTTATTACCATTTACTCCTCTTTAAAATAAAGGGAGTAGACCTAATAATCTCTTCCTCCTCTGGAGTTTATTTCATTCAAATATTTGAGTTTTTGTGAGCAAAGTCAGCATTGTGTGATGGTCAAGCCGGACCCTGTAACTAGACTGACTGTGTTCAAATCTCAGAGTTGTTGCTTGTCATCAATATGACCTTGGGTAAGTGATGTGACTCCCATGTATCTCAAAATCTTCATCTGTAAAATGGGACTAATAATTAACCTACTTCTTAGGTATGTGGTAATGCTAATGTGTGTTAAATCATGTAAAACAGCACTCAACCCATAGCAAGCACTGTTTGAGTGCTAACTGTTATGTTCATTCATAGCGTGTAAACTTCTTTTTTTTTTTTTTTTAAATGTGGCAGTTCATTAAGTAAGAGCAAAAGTTTGACATCATTCTTTTTCCTCTGTGATGAAATTTGACTTATGTTTGTATTTATTCCATTTAAATGAGACTCTCTGTTGCTACACATATTATTTCCTTCCAGTGCTAGTCAATCTGTAGCAACCAAGGATTAAGCCACTCTTTGTGTAATATTGAGGGGGAAAAGTCCCATAATCAGGTGGCTTTGGACTCAGAGTATAGAGCATTTCTCTAAATAACAGCCTGACTTCTTGATTTTGTAGCAGGTCTGAATCTCAATCCATGAATTCAAGGTGTCTGAAATATAATTTTTTTATTGCTATAAATTGATTTTTATTCCTCATTCAAAACTCCATTTTATGGTGAAGGGAAATTCAATATAATTCTGTTTCAGGGTGTGCTAAGGTTGTGGAATCAAGCAGGTTATCCATCCAGCTCTTGGTGGGTTACTCCCCTATTCACCAAGTTATTTATCTACAAAGATAGTCATAGATGGTCAGCACCTGGTTAGCATGGCTAGGTAAGCCCCCAGCTCCCAACTTTAGACATACACACTTTACAAGGCTGTTGGTGGTCCGTTCCGCCTAGATGTGCCAAACTGCTATTATCTCTTTGCCAAGAAAATGATGAACCATCTGCCACCAAACAACTTTCCTGCATCTGACCTTGTTGAAGCAAGTTCATGACAATCACAGACTGACTGCCCGTTATATTCCCCCACTGAGGCTTTGTGTATGGTATCATCTGTCTGTTGGGAACAGGGTTGGGCAGAATGTTGAAGGAAAAAATATATATATATAAAATAAAATCATGAAAACATAAAATGGATATCCCTGATTATTATCTTTCCACAAGAGCATAAGCCACTGGGTTTGGATGTAAGTCAAGTAGAATAATGAAACATCTGTAAAAATATGCATAGTTAGCAAGGAAAGGAAAACAGGTGGCATATCTGAGCTTGGAAGAGGATATAAAAGAGGACATTCGATAAAACCATTTCCCTTGTTCTTCTCAGTCAATTTTTAAAGATTAGCAATAGAAACTATTCCCTTAACCTAAGGATGTCATATCCTGGTTGTTTCAGTAGCTTTCAGACAAGAGAGAGCTTTCCTTGAATTCCTCATGTACCCCCTAACCCTCAATCTCTTAAGACAATGTGGAGTTTCAGTACTCCAGAAGTACTCAGGAGTACTCAGGATCGTTCTGATCCCATTCTGTATCAGCATTTCTCGAAAGGAACCAATCCTGGAAATAGTCAGATGGTGTTTAGGAAAGAAATATTAGAAAGTAGTATGAGTTTGGTCCATTTAATCAATTGCTGTTAATAAGTGCATCACTACGTGATAGGAATCATGATAGCAAAAATTATATTTTGATGCCTGCCCTGAAATAATTCAATTTATAAAGGAAGCTTGAACAAATAAATATTGGTAAATATGGGTGCTTTTATGAAGAAAGATGTATAGAGTAGAATGGCAGGCTGGGGTCAAGAGTAGAAGGTTGTGTGGTTGGCTTAGTGAGGGTTTGGTGAGAAAAACAAAAACTATTCTAGGCATGCAGACAGGAAGGGACTTAATGTAAGGATTTAGGTGTTTTTAAAGCCTTTGGAGGTGCTATGCAGGCAAACAAAGGTCAGAGAAGGCTACTGTTGGCTCTCAGTTTTCATGCTTGCTTTCATGGAATCAGGAAGTTGCAGAAATACAAGATGCTCAGTAATCCCAGTTACTTTCATCCAAATCCCATGAAATGCCTCTCTTTATGGGGTCCGTGCCTGAATACTGCTAGCAGAGACCCGTGGGAATGTAACCCTAGGGCTTCCAGTCCTTGCGATGTGCGGGAGAGCACAGAGGAGGGAAGGCAGTGCTGAGCTGCCAACAGACTTGACCTGAGGACAGAATGGAAAGGTTATGCATAATCAGAAAACCTGAGCATGTTTGCAACCATGGATGAGAGGCAAAATCCTTTGGAGCCTCAGTGTCCTTTTCTATAAAATGAGAATGAATACATTTCTCTTAGGTTTGTGATCGGAAGGAGAGCTGACTTTCAAAATGCTGGAGACTGAAGCTGAGAAGTGGCTTGGGTTACTTAGGATATTGTTTACAGTGGGAGCTGATCATCAAAAAATACCTATACTCCTTGACAGTTTTCTCCTTAGGTCTCAGAATTCCCCTCTCTTTTTCATTACTCTAACATATTAAAACTTCATATCCTCCTCAGTAGTTATAACAATAATGAACCTTCAAAATTTTGTTGAAAATGTACAACTTTGGGAGAATGTGTTCCTGGGGACTGACTGTAAGCCTGATCTTATGTCCGACCTCTCCCGTGGCTTTAACCTTCCATTAAAGGTTAAATGAGTAAACTGACCTAATGCACCTGCATATACCAGATTCTCAGTAAACACTGAGGTCTTTCTCCTTCTAGGAGATGCACAAAAAAGAATAAAGTCACAGAGAGGGTCCAAAGGCAGAAAGATAGGCAAATAAAGGAGAGTAACTCTTTGCCTTCAATTAGCCTGGGCTAATACTCTATATTTTTTTTAAGTTTATTTATTTTTAGTAATCTCTGCACCCAACATGGGGTTTTAACTCATGACCCCGAGATTAAGAGTTGCATGCTCTTCTGACTAAGGCATCCAGGTGCCCTATATTCTCTAACATTCAAAAAAAGCAAATCAGTGTAGAAATGTTGACTCTGTGTTATTCCTGTGTCTTATATGATTTCACTAGGGGAGAGGGAGCCAAGGGGGCGACAGGAGTGGGGAGGGAGATGCTGAGAAAGAGAGATCAGATCTTAGCATCTAACTCTACTCTAATTCAACCTATTTCTCAAAAAACAGCAGCTGGACACTTGAGTGTGGTGTTAGTTTGAGTTCAGGAATGTTATCAGTTGCAGGGAGGGGGACAGGAAGGTGAAATTTATGTGATTTATAGCAGTGTTTCTCATACTGTATGATGCTTATGAATCCCTGGGGGAATCGTATTAAAACTCAAGTTCTGGGGTCCCTGGGTGGCTCAGTGGGTTAAGCCTCTGCCTTCACTCGGGTCATGATCTCAGGGTCCTGGGATCAAGCTCCACGTCGGCTCTCTGCTCAGCAGGGAGCCTGCTTCCCCCTTCTCTCTATGCCTGTCTCTCTGCCTATCTGCGATCTCTGTCTGTCAAATAAATAAATAAAATATTAAAAAAAAACAAAACTCAAGTTCTGATTTAGTTGTTCAGGTTCGGGACCTCAGGTTTTGAACATCTGTGGGTATTGGGAGGGGAATCCAGAGGAATGATTAAATACACTGGACAATTCTTATACTCCTGGAGCATATTTCTTCATTCATTCAACACAAGTTTATTGAGGACTGACCATGTGCCAGGCCCTTCAGAATCAGTAGTAAATCTAACAGAATAATTTCTGTCACTGTGAAACTTACTTTCTGATGTTTGTTGGTGGGGTGTTAGGGAGGTTTGAAGTATTGGAAGCTACAGTTGTATGTTGAGAATCAACCTTCTGTGGTTCTGTTTCATCTCCCAGAAATGCTGCGAGCCTCTCTTTTTGGATGACATTGTGCAAGACATTGGCTATAGCTGCTATTTATTAAATGCTTGTTATGGGGCAAGTATCTGACACTATCACCTGCCTCCCAACTGGTTAAAAGCAAAAATTTTCTATGGAACTTTCGAGCTTTTATGTGTGTCACAGTCCCAAAATTGTTAGTGAGGAGAATATATGACTGAGTTTTTTAATTCTCTTATTCATTCAATAATTTATTCATTCTACAAATGCTGGAGTCCCACCAAATAATTCTATAACTTGAGACACAGGCCTCTTGAAAGTAACAGTTCCATCAAAGACATCTTTTATGAAGATGACCCAAATAAATGTAATGGAGAATATGAGGAAGAAGATGTAATTAATCTCTTCTGCATTGATTTACTTATTGGATGTTTACTAAGCTCTGGCTCTATATCTGACACTCTAGCAGACAATAGAAAACAAAAAGAAGAAGGAAGAAGAGAAAGAAGAAAGAGGAGAGGAGGAAGAGGAAGCAAAAGGGCTGAGGGGGAAGTGGAAGAGGAGGAATTTTCCTTGTGTCTATTATTATTGAAATAAGTTGATTAGCCACTTCTTAAAACACACTTCTACCAGTGACTGGTATACAGCTGGATGTTAAAACATTGCATTAGACAGTAAGATTCAGGCAAGCAAGAACTCCATCTATATAGTTTTCTTCATTTGTTGAAAAAATGGGGTAGAGTAGTTTAATCATTCTATGAAGTCTCTGTAATTAAATGCTTAAATAAAGTCCTTTGAAAGTAAATGCTCCCTGAGTTCAAGGGAAGGTGAGGTCACTTGGAGGTGGCCAAGGAAAGCTATATGGTAAAGGTTAATGTTTAATTTGGGAACTGAGATCAGCTCCATATTAATCTGTTTAATAAAGTAACCATAGCACAGAGCCTGGGACAGTACAAAGACTCACACACTATTCTAGAATGAGTGAATGGAGGATAGAGGGATGCATGAATAGACAGATAGATAGATAGATAGATAACATAGAAGATGCTTGATAGATAATAGAAGATAATACAGTTGTGCCATAAGAAAACATAATTGACGGGAATGTTTCAGGAATTTAAAAAATCTAAGTACTCACTGTTTTCATACATTAGATTATTTCCATCTAACCAAAGTTATTAATTTAAGCAATTATTAGGAAACATAAACAAGCGTAACATCAAACCATCCCCTTAATTTACATCCATAATTTTATGTTGGCTCATGCATTTATTTACTTTGGTTATGTAAAAGAACAGTGATGTTAAAATCACAGTGGTTATTTATAGAATGTCCTCTAAAATCAGTATTTTATAATATTCATCAACTCTTTCATGTAAATCCGGAAAGACTTTCACCATGAAATATTGGGAGGCACATTAGGACTCTAGAAGGACAGCACTGCATGTGTGTGTCATATATTCTAGAGCTGTAGCTTAAGCAAGCATTTATAATATCATAATAGGTGAAGGACAAAAATACAGAACCCGAAATAGGAAATGTCAGATTCAAGTTCTTGTTTACTTCAGATTTATACCCTTCAAGATCTTCATTTCCTCCAATCTTTAAAATGGAAGTACCACCATGTTTATTGGCACACGGGGTCTCCTTTCCTTTCAAAACCTATTCTTTACTCTTGCTTTCCTCTGAGGTTCTGTATTTTGTTAACTGCTCCAGCTATGGAGATGCCTCCCATCCCTCAGCCAGTGTAGGAGTTAGAGAAACAATAGTTCAGCACACTTGCACTTGTTTTTTTAAAAGATATTAATTAAATCCAGCTCATAAGTTAGTAACTGCTCTTACTAAATGTTTACAACTGCTACTGTCACTAAAATACGTAGGCAGCCAGCTGGAAATTATGGGTAGAAAAAAATAAGACTGTCTTTCTTAGTCACGATGGGTAGAGGGTATGGAAATTTTTCAGGTGAAAAATGCCATAGTAAATATAATATTGATTGCTAAGTTCCTTGTTCTTTGAAGACAGAGGTAGCAGATTGCTAGCTAGTTTTCTGTGCATTAAGTGGGTCATATTTGTATAGCAAAAACCTCGTAAGAAACATCTGCTTATGAAGTCTTCTTTCATTATATGTTTTCACACTGAAACAAATACGTGATCTTGTTTGCTGAACCCCATAGCTTCCTGTGAAGCCCAAAGCTGTAAAAGTCAAGCCTGCTTATGAAGACTCCAAAACACAAAATAACTTAAATATAGAATATCTTGGCTTGAAAGTAAAAGGCTAATAAACAAATGCACAACACATGAATATTTCTTCTATTCTAACACTTGCTTACTCTTTGAGCAGGTAACACATTTTCCTGTGATTCAAACTGTAAAAAGAACAGCAGAAAAGTTTCCCTTATTCTTTTCCCCTTGCCACTCTGTTCTCCTCTCTTAAGGGACAGTCAGGGTGGTCAATGACTCTTCTATCTTTCCAGAGATAGGAGAATGTATGAATATGTTTCTTTCATTAAAGTTTGTGGCATAACACACATCATATGCTTATTTTCCCTTATCAGTTATTCTAATCATGATGAGCTGAAACTTTGCTTTTGCAAAGAATATATTTGACCTGTTGGCTAGCTTCTTGCTAGGAACTTTTTACTGTTTGATACTGGGAAAAGAAGGGGACCCAGACAAGAGCCCATCTAAGCTCGGAGTATATGGGATTGTGCATGAAGTGGGTCATATTTGTATAACAAAAGCCTCGTAAGAAACATCTGCTTATGAAGTCTTTTGGAAATCCCTACTCCACACTTAGATATAGACATTTTAGAAATGAAATAAACTTTTGAGAGTCAATTTGTTTCTACTCCAACTCACTTATTTTACAGATAAGCCTAGAATAATTGAGAGAATTCCAGTTTCTTGGCTAGTAAGTGGCAGACATGAGAAAAAAACCGAGACTCGTGTCTTCTGTTTCATGAGGATGCTAATCATTGAATCATAATGTTATGGATTGAATTGTGTGTCCTTCCCCGCCAAAATATAAGTCATTGTGCTTTGAATGCGATCTTGTTTGGAAATAAGGTCATTGAAGATGTAATTAGTTAAGACAAGCTCATTAGTGTGAACCCTAACACATTATGATGGGTTATCTTTATAAGGGAAAATTTGGACACAGAGCCACACATAGAGGGAAGACGATATGAAGAGACACATGGAAAACACCATCAATAAGCCAAGAAGACAGGTCTAGAATAGATCCTTCCCTTACACTTTGATTTTGGAATTCTAGCCTCCAGAACCGTGAGGCAATACATTTCTGTTATTTAAGCCACCCAATCTGTAGTACTTTGTTATGGCAGCCCTAGCACGAGACAATTTTTATTTATTTATTTATTTATTTATTTATTTATTTATTTATTAAGATTTTATTTAGTTATTTGACAGAGAGAGATCACAAGTAGGCAGAGAGAGAGAGAGAGAGGAGAAGCAGGCTCCCTGCCGAGCAGAAAGCCCAATGTGGGACTCGATCCCAGGACCCTGAGATCATGACCTGAGCCAAAAGCAGAGGCTTTAGCCCATTGAGCCACTCAGGTGCCCCAAGAAAAGATTTTTAGAGCCATCTAATTTACCACCCACCCAGCCGTCACCAGACTCCATACTACAGTGTTTCTGACAATTTCTAATCCAGCTTTTTATTTCCTATCTGCAGTGATGGTAAATAAGTCTCCCTGGTTGGGGAGAGACCCTACACTACAGGGAAATTTTCTTTATGGAGCTGGTTCAGGCTCCCTGGAGCTCCTAAAAACAAAGGAAAAATAAAACACACAATATATCACATTTTTTAAAAAAAAAGATGTATTGGTCATGAACTGAGTGATAAGAGCTCTTAAGGAAATTTTACATGCACATCTTTAAAAAATCTAATTTCATAGAGTCTTGTGTGTTATAGCTATTACCTAAATAACATGGGTAAGGAAACCTGTAGGTGAGAGAGAAAATAATTTGCCCCAAATCACACAAATACTGATCATCAAATCATGTCAAGACTTAGGTTCAGTGATCAGTGCAATTTCATCTATAACAAAGCTAACTGATCTCGTGTCTGAAAACAGTTGTAGTTTCTTTAATCAGCTATCAGAGCCTTGGTTCTATACTAGTCAGTTAAGTAATCTGTAATTTCTTGGAAGACTTATCTCCAAGACAGTAGGCTGAATAATATTCTGGCATGATTGGACAAGTATGGAAAAGAACATTTAGATTGTAAGTGAGGACTGTATATTATGTCACTCTCATAAGCGTTTATGTTGTAAATGGGCAATCATTGTTAGGGGGATAAAAAACTTTAAATGGCAATAAATTAAAAAAAAAAAATCCACTCCTACCCCAGCGACAATTTAGGCTTCTTAAGACTCAAGACCCATGTACATGCATAAGGGGAAAAAAAAAAAAAAAACTAAACTTAGAAATTAAAAGGTTTAAGTTCTACGTTTAATACTTTCCCTATTGTGAAACTCTGAGTCCAGATTTTCTCATTTGGAACTAGAATAATCATGTTGACCTCATATGAGTGTCTAAAGGTGTTAAAGTTTAAAAGGAATATAGAAATAGTAGATATTAGGGAAGTCCATTGAATCAGAGGTTCTGGTGTTGGAACCCTTATAAGCATTATTCATAATATCCCCAAAGCAATTCCTTTGCCCCTTAAATGTTGAGAGTTAGTGTTTTCCACCCTGTGGTCAAAATGGGTGGGAAAATCCATTTTTATAGCTCAGTACAGGTATAAAAATAACCTTCTTAGACAATCTTTTGAGGAAAGTTGTCTTTTCATATGTCCCCTTCAACACAAATGTAAAGAACAATGTGAATGCTGTTTCTCACTCTCTTAGTCAAAGGAATGAGAACTTTTTCGCCAGCAAGACAGTTTATGGTTTCATGACCTGGTGCTTCTCAAAGTGCTGTTCTCAGAGCCATCCTGGTCCAAAAACTGTTGCCAGGTCTATGACAGGTACAGAAATAGAGAGTGAGCAGCATTTGGAAGTTTTTATAGCCCTGTAGAGCAATTTTACATCTGTTGAAGCCAATAAAGAACTGTGATTTAATTTGGTATGTTTTTTCATTTCATTTTTTCCGGTAATTCATTTTATTATATTTTATAAGAGTTTTGGTCTGTGATTGATGAGGGGAATAGTTGGTCCTTCAGCAGAGAGAATTGAGAAGCACTGCTCTACTCTTATTTTTAAGGATTTGAGTTTCAGCTCCACACAGAAAGTGATGGGGACTTTGAAGCCGTTATTTAGATAATTCGAACGATGTATTGAGAAAGCCACAAATACAATTTCACCCAAATTCCTTTAGTGCTATCCAATTTCCCTTATCCTGGTGAGGTGTGGCAGTGGTAAATGGCACTCTCTGAAACTCTTAAATCAGGACAGTATCAGTCAAAAATAAGATAATATGCATTTTGCCTTTCTCGGAAGCTTAACCCCATGAGGCACATTTTATCTTGAGTTTGGGTGAATATGAAAGAGGTAAAGTTAGCAGTTAATTCTTGAGCTTTCCTTCCTGAACACTCTAAAATGGAATTTATTTCAAGGACCTTACTGAGGGATTTTCAGAAACTAAAGGAAAAAAGAAAAAAAAAAGAAAAAATAATTTCAATTGACTATATATGGAGATAAGAAACTAACTTTATTATTTGGATTTCCAAATCCAAATTATCGTTTTAAAAAGAGAAACCAGAGAAAAGATAGTCTAGTAGTACAGTAAGCTGGAGACATTTTTGAAGCATTTTTTTCAAAGGAAATCAGACAGAAAAAAACAATCATTTTTACCAAAATATCCTTGTGCTCTTTAGAACAGATGTGCATACCTACTGTTTTAGGACTTCTGTGACTTTCATCACGTGCTACGTTGAAAAGCAATGGTCCCTGCTTTCCTAGGAACTTGTGATAGGAATTATATAATAGAGAGGTAATCAGCACTTTCTGGCACTTTCTACGCAACAGAATTAATATAGCCAAATAGATAGTTTTTGTGTGTGATGGTCTCTATGGGGAGACTGGCTTTTTTTTCCCCCTCAGATAACCTTACTTGTTCTTTAACTAGAAAAAAAAAGTCAGAAAATACTAACTTGTTTTTGAGATTCAACTTAATTAGCTCTTAGACTATCAGGTCCTATTGGCATATCTGGTTTTGAGATCTTAGTTTGGAACGAGGGCAAAGAGATGAAATAGAATGATTTTGAGTTAGAATTAGTTTTTTTTTTTTAATTCTACTTATCTAAAATCATACTAAAACATTTAAAATTTTGAGTAAGGAAAAAATATATATATACACACATGTATATGGATATCTATGTTTAAAACACTGAATCTAGGTATGTAGAAAAACTTCCATATCTGTGTCAAGAAGCTTAATTCACTGATGTTCATTGAAGCAATGTTTTATTAGCCAAAAGAAACAGACAAAACAACTGCATGACAACCAATATGATTATCAATAGGAAAATGGATAAACATTGAGATCTACTTAATAAATATATCAAGAGGTATTTGAAATAAAAGAATTGTTTTTACATGGAAATATCATAAAAGCAAAAGGTGGGACGGAGAGGAAGCACAACTCGCACAATGTGTATAGAACTATAGAACATATGCACATATGCATATTTTAAAATCATATGGCAATGTGATTTAGAAAGAAAGAAAGATTGATTTATGGCATATAAAAACATGGGCTGGAAGAACACACATCAAATCCTTATTTGCAGAGGATTCTAAGGAATGAGAAAGAGACAATATGGCTGGTGAAGGGGTACAAAGAAGACTTCAACATGTCTATAATGTCCAGGTTGTGTTGTTTAAAAAAATAATAAATTCTGTAACAAGGGAAAGAGTTGCTAATACTTAGTTTTTCACTCTAGGTGATCAATACATAGTTATTTATAATACTCTATGTACTTTATGTTTTAAAAATCTTTTCAAATTTTATTAGTTGCAAATGTCTTCAGCAAAATACTTTATTGCAACTTATGCTATATTGCAACTATAACATATGATTAGTTTAGGGCTTAGCCAATATTAATACTTAGATGTGCCGGCTTCAGACACAAGTCTCGATTTTCTGATCAACATGTTTCCAATTCTGAGATTTCTGTATCACATTTATGATTAGGCTTGCTCAAAGGCTTCTCCTAAAACTATTTAGATTAATACCCAAATAGAAAGGTTAAATTGTTGCCTCTTGTAACTTTCTACTATTTATTTTATTATTTTTAAAGATTTTATTTATTTATCTGAGAGAGTGAAAGAGAGAACAGACGTGGGGGGGTGCAGAGGGAGAGGGAGAAGCAGACTCCCCACTGAACAGGGAGCTTGATGCGTGGCTTGATACCAGGACCCCGGGATCATGACCTGAGGTGAAAGCAGACACTTAACTGACTAAGCCACCCAGGCGTCCCTTAACTTTCTAGTGTTTAGAGGAGACTGCACTATCAGAGAATGTATAATCAAGCTTGATAACTTACTCCTAAAATGCAATTCAAATTTACTTATTAAAAATATTATCATGTAAACACTTGCATATTCATCGAGATCAAAGAAGTTAGGAACATTTTGGGGTCTAGTTATTAGTATCAGTTGTCATGGAATTTGATTGAGATGGTGCTCTGCCTTACATTGGGTTTCATAGTATAGGTGGCATGATAGTTTAGAGTCTTTGGCAAATTAATATCACCATTCAAACACCGCCCTTTGATTATTCCTCAGCAATGGTCAACTTTGGGGCAAATTTAAAATGTCAATGTGATGCTTAACTTTCTATTGAAAGGTCTGTATTTTTCAAGGAATGACTTGTAGTTTAGAACCACTGGGTTCTGAGTGTTAGGAAAATATTCATTTTAGAGGTAAGGATCATTGAACCCACTATAACATATCTATCATAAAACTCCTAAATGAGGTTAACAAGTCCAGTTTAAATTTAAAGTTGGCTAACTGGACTTGTTAATACTTGTAATCTACCATATAAATGGTAAAACTCTTCAGCATAGTTTTAGTAATAACTTGTAGGACCTCTCTCCCATTAACAACCACCCCACACAAAAAATCCAGACTGCTGTGCTTACTAACCCAGATGAAACCATAGAACTTTCTTCCACACAATAGAATGAAGTGATCACATATACACTCTGTGGTACACCTGATGAATATACTCAATTTTAGCTGAATGAAAATAACATGAGCTAAAACAGAAACGAGATAATATTTTATAGGTTCTTAGGCCCAGAATTTGTCTTTATTTTTTACTTTGTAAAAAGATTTAAATTGTCAAGATAATTGTAAGGGTCTGAAAAACATATTTGTGTCAAAAATAAAAATATAGGGCGCCTGGGTGGCTCAGTTGGTTAAGCAATGCCTTCGGCTCAGGTCGTGATCTCAGGGTTCTGGGATCAAGTCCCATGTCATCCGGCTCCCTGCTCAGCGGGGAACCTGCTTCTCCCTCTGTCTGCTGCTCCCCCTGCTTGTGCTCTCTCTCCAACAAATGGATAAATAAAATCTTAAAAAAAATAATAAAAGTAACAATATAATTGCTAACTACTCCTTAAAAAAGAAAACAACCCACATCAACATCAACAAACTTTGAACCAATCAACTACTTAAAAAAGTTTGCTGTGTCCAAAGCCAGTACGCTCGTCTCGTCTCAGAAATTGTCAGTAAAGCTGCAATGAGGAGGTAAGACTCCCTGCCTTGTGTTACCCTGGTTAATTTCTAACTTCATTGAAATGTGTTGGGAATCTGTGAGAGGGGAACATGAAAAGCCAGAGAATACATGTTGCTCTCAGAATTCTTTTGAAAGCATGAGATACATGGCATGTGTTATTTTAAATAGTATGTCATTTGCAGATACCTGCAAGCTGTTGAAGGATTTTTAAAAAGTCATGTTTTAAAGACTTTCATGCCTAAATACAGAAAAATAAATGAATGCAGCCACCTCATTCTTTGTTTTTCTCTTAAAGATTTAAAATTTTAGAGAGAGGGAGTGGGAGAGAGTAGTAGTAGGGGAGGGGCAGAAGGAGAGGGGGAGAGAGAATTCCAAGCAGACGCCCCACTGAGCACACAGCCTGACGTAGGACTGGATCCCAGAATCCTGAGATCACAACCTGTACTGAAATCAAGCGTACATTGTTTAACCAACTGAGCCATCTAGGCACCCTTTACCATTCTCTCTTATCTATGTATTTTGCTGCCTATCCTGTTTTCAATTGGAGAAAAAGATCCTTACAATAGTTGGCAGGGAGACGGGTGTTAGCTTTACTCTTAATGGAGCCAAATAAACCTAAAAGAACATCCGGGAAAAAATAAATAAATAAGAAGCAAAGAAAAATGTTCCAAGTTGAATGTTGAATGTTGGCTCCCTGAAATCGGTCCAAAGATTTAAAGTTGACAAAAGGTGAAATTTGTTTATATTTAATACACAGTTCCACAGGTCTGGGGAATGTTGATTACATATGCAGTTCCTCATATTCCACATTTATTTTGGCCACCTTTCCCACATTTTCGGTGTTTGAAATACTAGGACTCCAGGATGCTTGCCTTCTCATCACTTCTTTTGATCTTCTTGCCAACTTTAATGTTTGACTGTAAATATGGTAATTAGCTCTGCAATTACTATCTAATTCCATATTTAGTACATTGGCCTTCTTCAATAGAAGCTGCTTTCTTTATTTACATGACTGGTTGGTGGCCATTATTTTTAACTGACATTGGCAACTTCTATTTTTGATTAGCTAAAGTGGAAGAATAAATGGCTCTAGATTTCTCCCTATGTCCTGAGGAGATCTGTATTAGTTTCTTCTTTTTTAAATTTTTTGGAGAATGACATAAACAAAAATCTTACAGATGTCAGATGCTCTAAAAAACACTTGTTATAAAAAAAATGTATTTTATTTCTACCCTTTTTAAAAATTGTCTATCTGTGGAGCACTGATATTTAAAGACCTGCCTTAAGGAATTCTGCTACTAAAATCATGAATGCATGTTTCGTAATTGTGGACTTTGTTCTTATAAATTTTGACTCTTGATAATGTGAATATGAAGTGGAAATGAACTTTGAGAAATAAAAGAAACATATATAAATACATAAATGTGTTTATCAGGTTGATTGCTAGCACACAATATTAAATCACAACATATGTGAGCTAGTAAGAAATGAATAGAAACAAAACTTTGACAATAGCTGGTTTTATTTAATTGATAATTAAATAAAAATAAAAATAAAATAAAAATTGATAATTAAATTATCAATTTAATTGATAATTAAGTAAAGGTGTTTAATACATAAGGGTTCTGTTGTTAATTTAAATTTTAAGATATAAAATATTCACATGACTGTCATAAAATGGACATTATTTGCTTGCTAGAATTAACATATTTCACAGTACCCTTCAAGAGTGTGGCAACTTCCTAGTTCTCTGCAAACTTTTACTCATTTATTAATTTAGTAAATACCCTGTTACTGTCAGATTTCTAGTTTGGGAAATACAATAATGACCAAGGCCCTGATCTTTCCTTCAAGGAATGTGGTCTTAATCCAGAGAAACTGAATAAATTTCATTTTAGTTCATGAATCAATAAACACATTTATTATGTGACTAATACAGATCTGTACCATACTAGACACTCTCAAGGATGCAAGTAACAGACAATTCATAAATGTTTATAGAATGTTGTAGAATAAATGAAGAATAAAGCTCATAATTTAGCTGAGGAGGCAGGCACAAGAAATCAACATATTTTAAATAATTTAATTCGCAAATTCAATACTACTAACTTGACAGATTGATTCCCTTTAATGAGCTGACTCTTATTTGAACAAAGTCAAAGAATTGAAAAAAAAAATTTCTATCCTATCACATTATTTTTTAGCTAACTTGCATTTATTATAAAAGAGCTATATCCAGTTTTGCATTTGATACAAATTAATTAAATTTGGTCTTTGAGTTATTTAAAGCATTCAATAAAAGATATGGGAGTTCTAAATATTTTCTGGTTCTGAACAGTTGCTTTGCCAACATTGCTCCTTGTATAAATGGAAACTCTCATGAAATGCATTTTTTTCATTATTTTCTCAGAAAGGATATTTAGTGTCTTTGTTAAGGTAGCATTCTGATATAGCTGGACAGCACTTCCTAGGCAAGTTCAGCAAATTTCCATGATGTTATAGCCCTAAGTAGTTTCTGGGGACAGGAGTCCATGGCCACTCCCTTCATAATCTTCCAAGAGGCCAATGTGTTCATGCTGTTTTATAAACAGAGGGACAGAACACCCTCCGGTGACATCCAAATAAACTCTTTGTCTTTCAGAACTTTCTTCTTGGGATGCCAGTGTGGCTCAGTCAGGTAAGCATCAGACTCCTGACTTCAGCTGAGGTCTTGATTTCAGGCCCTATGCTGAGCCTACTTTAAAAAAAAAAAAATTCTTTTTACTTGCCCTCGAGCCTTGGTTTGCCCATGACTGAGTACTATATGGGCCCATACCTTAAAGCTATAAAGAAATATATAATGTAATTTAATTTACTATTATTCATATTATTGTTATAGTGTAGAGCAGTTCCTGAATATCTGCATGCAATTAAATCAGAAAATGTGTTTCTAAAAAAGTTACAGGGAAAGCTGATCCTGCTCACCAGGGACCATATATTGAGGAGCAAGGCCATGGAGCTGAAGACAGTGGGTTTTGGAACCAGAATCTAAGGTTTATATTCTGGATTCACTACTTACTATATAGTGTAGAGGAAGTTACTTGGTTTCCCTGTACCTCTGTTACCTCATCTGTAAAATGAAAGTATTACTACTAACTGCCTCATGAGTTATTTGTGGGTTAAATGAAATATCACATGTATCTTATTTCTTGGGACACACTGACCTGAAGAATATGGTACCGGCTTTGGGCAGTTGGGAAAGCAGCAAGGAAGATTGCTCCTTTGCGATTTCCTGATAGATCTTTTCCAGTTCTTTTGTCATCTGCTAGCATCCTTTAAATCTGTTGAATTCCTGTTGTGGGATATTTTAATCAAGGAATCGTAAAAGACGTGTAAGAATCACACAGGCTTTCACTGGGAGTGGTTCTCATCTCCATTTGTTATCGATATTTATAGAAGACTAAAGCTATGAACGAGATCTTGATTCCCTGGTCTTCTCACCTCGATTTTTGTAAGAAGCAATTTACGCTGCAGATCTGCAAGAAATAATCGCCCTCAGGTACCAGCGACTCTAGACCACCTAAGTCTCTCTGGGTCTCACAGTCCTTCAGGCTCCTCTTTGCATGCAAAACATCCTCGTAATAGAGATTAAATAAAGTGCTCTCCAGATTTGTCAAGTCTTAATGAGAAAAATTGCTTTAGAATAAGTTTTAATAAAGCATCTTAAGTAACATTTTAATCAGTTGAAGTTTACATCGTTTTTCTTAATAGCATTCATATGAAAAAGATCAATGATTATTTTATTCTGCTAAGCCTATAAAATTGGTAGTGGATGACATATAATATTATAGCCCATAAAATCTACAGTTAAATGTAGGCAGTTGTTAACCTGTTTTTTAAAGCTACATTTAAAATGAAAAGTGATGTACTTTAAGGAATTATTTGATTAAGCTAGTCAGGAATATAGAGGGAGAAGCACATTTTACCACCCCAATTAATTCTGTGGGTAAAAGAAACAGACTTACAGATAATGAAAATGGAACAAAATCATTATTTTAGGAATTCAGCTGTGTTAATGGGTATTATATAATTAGCTGTGTTAACGGATGTTCTTCAGAACTGAAAGCACTCTTGAAAAATAAGCAGGGGTTTGTTTTATCTGGGTGGCAAGTATGGAAGGAAGGAGGGAAAGAGCGAAGAAAGGAAGCAAGAAAGGGAAACAAAGAAAGAGAAAAAGAGAGAGGTGGGGAGGGTGAAAAGAAAGGAAGAATTGATTCATCACTGTCACGTCATGATATTCTGCCGAAGAACTGTAGGACTAGAGATGATTTACAGTGGGACAGTAAGGAAACTCTCATATTGAGGTTTTGTGTTATTTTTATTACATGTTATTTAGGCAATCGCTTTAAAAGATTAGTGCTTAGAAAATACCTATAATTTCCTTAACAGCCATATCAGAATTTGGATAATAAGAATTATTCTGAACATTTGGATTGTCTGTAAATTTAATATTGAAAATCTTAGATCTGTCTGTACTTGCTGTTTTCTTTTTTTTTTTTTAAGATTTTAATTATTTATTTGACAGAGACAGATCATAAGTAGGCAGAGAGGCAAGCAGAGAGAGAGAGACAGAGGGAAGCAGGCTCCCCGCTGAGCAGAGAGCCCGATGCAGGACTTGATTCCAAGACTCTGAGATCATGACTTGAGCTGAAGGCAGAGGCTTAATCCACACCCAGGTGCCCCTATACTTGCTGTTTTCTTTGAGTATTCTGTGCTGTTTAAAAAGGAGAAACTGCCTGTCACTAAGAAATTGATTGCCAATTAAAAATATCACTTGTAGCATGGTATAAATGACATATTGCAAAATCACTTTGGACTTTGGACTGGCTCTCTGTTCTCTCTACCCTTAACTTCAACAAGCCCTAGAATTAGACAAAGACAGGCTGGGCAGTGTGGATATGAACAGGCAACAGCACAGCCCTTTCCACTGCTTTCTGTTTGTGACCTGGCATACTGAAGCCGCTGGCTCTGAATGCTGGTTGAAACATTGCCGAATAGTACATGGAAAGAAAATGAAGAGAGTGGAAATGGGAGGAAAGGTTAGTTTCCTTCTTTGTAACTTTGAAGTGGGTAGAGCCTATAGCATGGTCAACACTATCCCATTTTCTCTAGGCTTGACCTGTTCCCAAGTTGCACGATTTGCCATTTTTCCCCTATTGGTGGTCAACATGCTGTAGATTCTCACTTAATATTGGCTGAATGAATTAATCCCAGTTACCACTGAAAACAGTCTGTGGCTGTTAAGTCCTCTTTCATATTTGTAACTTACCTTCGAAAATAGAGATCTGGGTTCAAATTTAATTGCTGCTCAGCAAGTGTGGTTCTTGGTCCATTTACTTCACCTTCCTGGGCAACTGATTCCTCATCTAGAAAATAAGGATGATAATGTGGAACACCACAGTAAGCAAAACCTCCAAAGTAAAAACTTTATACCATTAAGAACAGTCCTGAATAAGTAGGTGCTCAGTGAATGGTGTTTTCCTTCCTTCCTCATTTTCCTGAACATAACCAAATCCATGACTGTGTTTACTTCCATGGCCTATCTCTACACCCCCAAATTTTATATATATGTATGTGTACATACATATATATATATATCTTCATGAAGTTTTGAAAAGAAAAACAAATTTTAAAACTCTTCTTGAATTTTTTCCTTCTTAAAAAAGTATCTGAGGGACGCCTGGGTGGCTCAGTTGGTTGGACGACTGCCTTCGGCTCAGGTCATGATCCTGGAGTCCCGGGATCGAGTCCCGCATCGGACTCCCAGCTCCATGGGGAGTCTGCTTCTCTCTCTGGCCTTCTCCTCGCTCATGCTCTCTCTCACTGTCTCTCTCTCAAGTAAATAAATAAAATCTTTGAAAAAAAAAAAAGTATCTGACCCTGTTATCTTTTACATCTTTTCTCAGTCCCTGTAAACTGGGACTGCATTTCTCTGAGCTTTACAAGATGCTCATTTAAACTCCGTTCTTGGAGTTGACTGCCCTTCCAGGTAGAAGACAAATTTGCGACTCACCCATAAATTATAAACTAATGAAATGCCAAACCTAAACCCCTGGCTATCGAAAGAGGCATTTCCTAAGTTTTATTAACATGCAGTTCTTCTCTATACCTAATGCTGAACGTGGGCCTAGGAAAGCTAAATTTAAAACGAGACCCAGCCACTGTGACTTAGTAATGAGGAGAAGAGAAATGACTCGTTGGCATGAAGTCGCTTTATCTTTGTCCGGTTGCCCTTCTCTCTGACGCTCCTTGCTCCACGCAGGGACTGATGGTGTGAAACTTGGCTGACAGGGAGGGCTGATGGCTGGCTGCCTTGGAAGTAGGTGGGGACTGCAGGGAACTTCGGCTTTTCCAGAAAATCTTAGGTCATACACACTTCTGTAGAATTCCTACAAACTAACTAATCTAATAGCTTTATTTTTCTCAAATCCCCCAATTTTGGTCTGCCAGTGGATTTAGAGGTTTATTATTATTTTTTTTATTTCTAAGCCCTGCTCCCACCTTCAAAACAGAGGCTGTGCTTCAGGAGTATTACCCCTGAGTTTCATTTGTTCATTTGTCCAGTCTTTCTTTGTGGATTTCAGCTGCAGTTAAGATCCCCGCTATTAGGAGGCTTAGCAACGAAAGGGTTAGGAAGTTAATTCTACTGGAGTCTGCAACTGTGTGGGTCACAAAGCTCTCAGCTGAACTCTACTTCCTGTCCCTTTTCGTTCACACCCCAAGTCCCAGCTGCTAGTGCGATCTCACCAGCTTGCACCATCTCCCTCTCAACAACTGTTTATTTTATCAACGACTCTAACAACCTTGGCTGTAATTTGATTTGGACAACTGTTAACTGATTAGTGTGAATTTGACAGGCACAGCTGTTGCCAGTTCCGGTACTGCCAGTGGGTGCAAGAACCTGGTATTTTCTACAATTTGAAATTTGTAAAACTTTCTCAGGGACCATGGTGTCAAAGACATGCCAAGTTTTCTGACTTAGAGGACTTCACGTTCTCTCGGCTCTTCCTGGCTGCTTATTCTCAGAGATGGTTTTGTTGTTTTTAGATATGGCTGTGTTCCTTCTCAGATACATGCTTTTATTTTGTAAGTCCATAACAAGATGTTTTCGGGAGTAATAACCAGAAAAACTACCGGTTTTGAGTGCCGTCTATCAACCAGGTGTATAAACTAGGCATCGTGTTGTGCATTTCATATAGGTGGTGATAAGAATACAATCTCATCCTTAAAAAATGCTACAGTTACTTTCACACAATAGTGTTGCCTATTTTATCTCGGGGAAACATGATTTATGTGTGATATGCTACAGATTTTGATTTATAAGGCTACGTGTATAAGAAACTTTTTTTTTTTTTTAACCGAACATAGTTTCTATTTTGAACTTCGGTTCTGTGTGTGGTAAAAATACAATGTTAGTTAATCCAGAGTCTTTCTACTTCCCTGGATTATATTTATATTCTGGGTGCCTTAAAAATCTCAGGGGGCAGGAGACATCTGGTTCTTTGTCCTTCCTGTTCTTGTTGTAGGAGGTGGGATGTTCTCTGGTCTATTCATATGATTCTTGGTGGTTCAGCCACATAGATTGCTTTTATCACCTGTTGTTCTAAACCAGTGTTGTGCAAGTGAACTTTTTATGATGTTGAAAATGCGTTGTGTCTGCTCTGTTTGGGTAGCCACTAGCCGTGGGTGGCTGTTGAGCACTCGAAATGTGGCTAATGCAACTGAGTACCCAAGTATTTAATTGTATTTAATTTTAACGTATTTATGCCTAAAGAGTGGTTGGTGGCTCATGGCTACTGCATTGGACAGCACATCAGGTCTCTGCAGGTTACGTCATTTCTATCCATTTCTACAACCTATGAAGGATCTTGAAATCAATCCAGTCATTTCTTCATGACACTCGCGATCCTTGGAAAATTGAAGTGGCTGTCTAAGGCCATCAGAGCATCAATGATACTGTGATGTGAATGAAAAGTTCATTCTGTTGAACGTTGCATCACTGGAACATTCTGTAATTCCATGATTTGACTCACTCATTTTTTTTAGATCCTTTCTACTCACCCACACAGACATATATTTTGCTCCTGAACTATGGTGGGCCCATGTAAGCTCCAGGATCTTGCAGTGTCACTGCCCTTTCTTGGCATTGGTGACGTAGGTCAGTGATGAAGCTGAACAGGTCCCCTTGTCTCTGCTTTCCTAACAAAGTACATGATGGCCATTTTCCTTCTACTCAGCTTGACTCTTCTTTACCCACCAACACTAAGTCTTTGTCTTCTCTGACTCCGTGGGCCTTCCTCAGCTACTATGCTTTGACATGGGAAAAATGGGCTTTACGTGAACCTTCATTTTTCTCAATCTGTCTTGTTATGGTAGGAACTTTACACATTGTGGCCTTTAGAACTTACACTCAAAAGCCCAACTCTTGGAATTCAAAAACATGGGCTTTTGAAAATCACATGTATTTTTTCTGCTTTGGCTTTTTTTTATTATACCAAAATTTACATAATTAAAATTTACCATTTTAGCCATTTCTAAGTGTATAGTGCAGGAGCAGTAAGTATATTCACATTGTTGTGCAACCTTCACCCCATCCACCTTCAGAACTTTTTTATCTTGCAAATCTGAAACTCTGTACCCATTAAATAACAACTGGCCTTTCCCCTTATCTTCCTGCCAGCCCCTGGCAATCACCTTTCCACATTCTGTCTCTAAGGGTTTGGATACTCTGGGTACAGTGTTTGTCATTTTGTATCTGGTTTATTCCATTTAAGATGTCTTCAGAGTTCATCCATTTTTAGCATGTATCAGAATTCCCTTCCTTTTAAAGGTTGAAAAATAGTCTATCGTATATTTGTACCACATTTTGTTTATTCATTCACCCATTGATGGATATTTGGGTGGTTTCCATCTTTTGGCTGTTGCAAGTAATGCTGCTATGAATATAGGTATACAAATATCTGTTCAAGTCTCTATATTCAAATCTTTAAGTATATTCCCCAGAGGTCTCTTTTGTCTTAACTAGTGAGTCCTGCTGACTAAGTGATGGTAGAATGAAAATGCCACAAAATGCATCTTAACTTGTAAGGAGATTTTCAGAAGATTGCTTCAAAGAAGAGCTGATTTGTTCTAATAGCAAAGTGAGAAAATTTTTGTTTGGTCCAAGAAATTGGAATATGTGTGGAGATAGAGAACATAAATGTAATACAGTTTAATAAGAAAGAGAAACCTGAGGACATGGCAGGAGGACTTGATGATAGAGGGATGTAACTCATGAAATTCCCAGTAATTGGAAATAATAATAATAATAATAATTTTCCATTTTCTCTTCCTTCTCCTCCCTCCTGTTCTCTCTTCTTCCTCCTCCCTCTCTCCCTCAGGTCTCTTTCTTCTCCTGTTCCTTCTCCTCCCTGTCCTCCCCTTCCCCCTTCTAATCCAAATTCTCTGGTTCTATACCTCATTCCTCATGCTAAAATTTACTCTAGGTACCCTGTAATTGTTTATGACACTCAACTAAACACAGAGCTCTAAGAAAATGGAAAATGAGAGATAATCTACAGTGTGAACAAAAGCAGACCAAGGAGAAATGCTGCTCATTGCAGGAGCTAGCAGGGATGAAGTTCTAGTGAGGGCACGTGCAGGAAAACTCTAACTCTACTTATAGCTTTTGGTGATGTTGCTGAGAATTTGGAGTATTCCATCACATTAAGATGAACATCATGATACTTGCTTATGAATGACTGACCTGAAAGATTGAATGACTTTGTTGGGGAGGGGGCATCTTGGTTTGAACACATGCAATTACACATGAAGCTAGAACAATTTTGTGTAGTTTAAATATCCCCATTTTAGTAAAGAATATGAGACATAAAGGCAGAAATGACTTTATCTATGTTCATAAAGCTAAAACTTGATAGATTAATGTTTCAGGCCACATTTTTCTGATTGGATACTCAAAAGGTAACTTTGGAGTAACTGAGGCACAGATATCAAATATGGCATTTTAGTCAAATCCACATGTGTATGTATTTATAGCAAAAATATTTAGAAGTGAATGTATGGTTGTCTTTTTTATGTGGACATGCATGCCAGTATCCTTTAGTACATTAAGATCTAGAACTCTATTAGTGTTTTTTATAGATGGTGAACTTAAGGACCAGAGTAATTTGGTGATTTACTTGTGCTTAGTCACCATGTCAGAATAGAAGCCAGAACAAGCTGAAAGTCACCAGACTACAGCCTGTGGGCCAAATCCAGTGGGTCACGTATTTTTGTAAATAAAGTTTTATTGGAACACAGCCATCCTCATTAGTTTACGTATTTTTTTTTTTTTATGGCTGCTTTCATGCTACAACAACACAGTTGAATAGTTGAGACAAGACCCCATGGCCCTCAAAGCCTGAAATATTTACTATCTGGCTCTTTACAGAAAATGTTCTCAATCCCTGGTCTAGATGGCGTCCTATTCCAGTTCTCTTGTATTATAAAAGGACATACCAGGTTTTGCTTCACATGGTTCTCAGCTCTTCATACAGCCAGCTTACAGGCCAATGAATTTAGCTAGCATTGGCATAAAACACTCATATTTAGTGTGTTGGAGTGACAGAAAGGACCAGCCAATGATGGCCTTTGTCACAAAGAGGCTGAACTCTTTTAACTGTTGGAGTTAACACACCATCCCACCCTTTCTCTTCATTTCCTCAGAGACCAAGCTGTATGTTCTCACATGTACCATCATACATACCAAAGAATACACTCATAAAAAGTTCTGGATCATTGTTACAAGTATATAGTTGGTAGCTCCCAAACATAAAAGACACTTTCAATAGCCGATATACTATGCCTATAAAAAAATACAATAGGTTTGGAAAACCTATTGAATTTCAAGAGTAGTGAATCTGAGATGGTCTTTTATTTGGAGATGGATATCAGGAACATGTTTTGTGTGGAGTGGCACAATCTTTCATACCCCCAACCCCCTACCAGTATCATGGCTCAGTAAGAAAGTAGAAAAGAAAGACAAAACTATGAAGATAACTTACTGGGATAGACTCAAGAAATGTGTATATGTGTGTGTATGTGCATTTCAACTGGAAGACCCACTTTCACCATTTAATTCCAGCAAAATGTGTGAATCAGACACATTGGGAGGACCAATATAAGAAGTGCAAAACGTTCACAGTACAGAGTGGATTTTAAGCTTCTTTCTTTCTCAAATATTTGCAGAAAGAAAATAAGTTAAAACTTTGAACAAGGGGAAGAAGAACTCCAATTTTAAAATCCAAGATAATTTTGAGTGAACAATTTCAGTGTGTAATTACTTAAACTGTTGTGAGAAGGAAATAATACAGAAAGATCATTTGAAAGCCGTGAGGTCTATTTATTCTATTCATTATACAATAAAACAAAATCTGCGATGTGGTCTCAATTTTTGTTTTTCTAAACTGTAATAGTGAAGTGAAGGGATTTCTCTTTGTGAGACTCATATGATGAATATTTTCGAATAAATAAATCTACACTGTAAATAGTTATACATTATCCTAAATTTTTAAAGTAGGGCAGATCTAAAGCACAATTGGTTTCCATCTAAAATTGTATGTATAGGCATTCACTGAAATTAGAGTACATACTTAGCACTAAAATATCCAAGAATGAATATTCATGGAAGCATAAGGAGGATCATTTATAATATGAAAACACTGGACAAAAGCCAAGTGTCTACCGATGAGGAAATATTTAAGTTATGGTAGATCAGTAAAATGGAATTTTATATAGTCATAAAAAATAATGACTTGAAAAAATATTTAATGACACAAGGAAAGGCTCATAATATTTTAATTTATAAAGCAGAATATAAAACTTTTTTCAGTAGTTTCATAATTTTGTAAAAAAATCAATTAGCATATCTATTTGTTTAATGTATTTATCAATTCATTCAGCATTTATTGGGTACATACTATGTATCATATTCTGTTATTGCTCTAGTGAACACAGTGCTTCACTTTAGTGGAGAAAGGTAGGTTATAAATAAATAAACAAGTAATATATAAAGGGTGTTAGATGATACTATGTACTCTGGAAAACAAAGTTGAGGAGAGATACAGATAATGTGCAGTGGAGGGTGTGTATTTCTCTGTTGTTGTAGGACTTAAGTATAGAAATATTATATATTACCTTAATTGTTCTTAAATAATTTGAAAAATTATAGTTGGTTGCTCTCCAATGAACTGAAGTTCTGAAAATCTGTTAAGTCTCAGAGTGTTAGTTGAATTAGATGGGAATATGAATATAACTCTTTCTGAAGTTGGAATGTGTGGTTGTCTTTTTTATGTGGACATACATGTCAGTGTCCTTTAGTACATTAAGATCCAGAATTCTTTTAATGTTTATCTTTATCGGGTGAATTTGAGAAACTGCCTTTTGTAGTGTCTTTGTGGTTTCATAGCAATGAATAGGTATGTATGCTTCAGCTATTGAGGAAATTTCTCTAGATAAAAATTTTGGATAAGATTGCCATTGGGTCATTTCTTGTCAAGTTCAAGTACAAGCTTATGTTTCACGATGTGTTCTTCCAAAAACCTGAGGATTACAAGAGGTAGATAAAAATTTAAGTGAAGGATAACTAGAATAGTTTTCTATACACAAAACCAATGTACCTCTTATTCATTTGGATCGGAGAAGTTACACTGACTTGCAAACTAAGTAAGTCTACCACAGATTTATAGATGTTGGTGAAAGACATGAGACTTCTAGGTCAGAGATAAATGACTTTATTGCTGGAACCATTGAGCTTCACGTTCACATTGGCTTGCTTTGCCTCCCAAGTCCACAGGGTGACGCCAGGCTGGGCACAGATTGGTACTGCACAGGTAGTGACTTTGTATCACAGCCAGGGGAACTTGAGCTTGGCAAAAGGACAGTCTTTTAAAGGGGGCTCCCAGGAAACCTGCACAACCTTTGCTCTGGAGAAGAGCATTATTTTTATTACACTGGTCAGGAAACATTTCTGTCCTCTGCCCAGAGGGAGACACTATCTAACTTACAAGATGCGCTAAACAAACATCCTAGAAAAGATAGTCCAGAACAAAGCTGTGGAGTCCCTTTGCTTAGAAGTGCAGACACATAAAACCCATGGATTTTCCTTCCAATTTTATTTTGAATATTCAGTATTCTGGTGAGTTACTTTTACTGCTGTATTTTTTTTAATTTCCTCTGGTTATCATTTGGAATTTTTGTGGATGATGTGTTCAATAACAGAGAAGAATAGGAAAATCGAGGGACATATAAATTAGGACTTAATTATAGAGTCAGCCCAGTTGTTAAAGTTTTGGAACCGTGTGATAATCAGGAATATCTAAAAATTCTGTTTTCTCCTTTAACAACCACCACCACACAAAAAAGCAATTTACCCTGAGCGTGATCCATTAGAGTCATCTAAAATCTACAATCTAGATTTTTGGGAGAGAGAAGTTGGAGAGGGAAAGCAAGCAAATGGAAAGAGAAAAATTGGACCACTTGGAGACAATACATTTTTTGAACTCTGCATTGTAAGTTACTAGGCAAATGTGGATGGGTGGCACTGTGTTCACAGGGTCTGTTACTGAAGTTCATGCAGTGTTTTAGAGCATAGGTCCTGGAGCAAGATTGTCTAAGTTAGATTCCCATCCGAGCCACTTTAGTAGCTATGTAGTTTCGGACAAGTAGCTTGTGTCTCAATTTCTTGTGTCTCAGTTTCTTCCTTTCTATACAGGAGATACTAGTGAAACATATCTTGCAAGATCCCTACAATGATTAAACTAGTTAATATACAGGCATGTGGTGGGCACTCAATACATTTTCATTCTTTTAAATATCATCTAATTGTTAATGATTTTTTTTTTAACCTTAAGAAACAAAGACATTTTCTGAATCCATTTGATTCTGCAAGAAAGGAACCAAGTCTAGCCTGATCACCATTATGCTTTTAGGCAACCACAATGCCTCACTTGTGCTTGATCAATATTAATCAAATAGGAGAACAAAATAAATATTTTTAATCAAAATCCTGAAACAGAATCTACAGGGATGTAAAGAATGTCTGTGATTTATTCTGTATGCATGTGTATGTGTTTGTGGGTTTCTATTGGCATAAAGATCTGCTTTGACTTTTAGGGAAGACCTCTGTATAGCAGCACAGACAGACCTGGAGAACAAAACCATAGTTTGTTCCCATTGAAATTGTAAGCTAATGACACATTACCCTTATGTGTATGAATAGATTTATTTTCTTGACTCATATTTTAATTACATTTCTTCTAAGTGACAGTTTTCTTCTCTTTGTAAAATGAAATTTTAAAAAACTGCAAATTTGTAAACCTTAAATCCTAGAATGTACTGAAGGAAAATACCAGGTTTGAGAACATTGTTTTATTTACATGTAATTTGGTTAGCTGGATATTTGAGTACTTAAGAAGCCATCACAACAACATAACATACATGCCTTTCACCTAAAATATTATTATGTAGTTGGAAAAACTAGAAAGATGCTACTTAGCTTTTATGTACTTCTAAACTAAGAATGTCATATGTTCAGCTTTTTATTGACTGGCAAATGAAAATTAAATTTTGGTAAGCACCCCTCAAATTTAATGTTACAAATACATTAAATATTTAAAAATAACAGATATATGTAGAATACAATGCTGTTTAGAGCTAGAAGATCATGGATTTTCTTTATGGCTGATTTTATGGTTTATTTTTATTATGAAAAAGAAAGCCTTTTCCTTCTATTTGCTTTGCACAGCCACCAATATCACTGGTTAGAACATTAACTAAGTTTGCGAGTAGAAGAACATATATTCATTAGGTTTATCTGTATGTTATGAGTAATGCAATATATGCATTAATGAGAGGCGAGAGTTGGAAGAAATATGCAATTTTATAAAATGTTTATACTTAATTATCAATTTTCTGTTTACCGGAATCATTAAAGAATGCAATGCTAAAAGCTCCATCTCTCAGAATTTTAGTGAATTTATTATTGAAATAACTTAGGATATGATTTGAAGTTTCCTCAGTGAGGTCAGGACATCCAGACTAATATTTAGAACAGCCTGAAAATAGTAATTCAGCAAAATAGCTGCATACGGGTAAATATATTAAAATTATTTTTTTTCCTGTTTAACCATACCCCCTTACCTTTTGTTTCTTGTTTTATTACTAGTTTGTTTCATTTTTCTACATTTGCTCATGTACTCCAGTTTAAAGATCTGTCATTTTGACACATACTTTGTGTAATTCAAGGGCTACAGCAAGCTCTTATTCACAGTAGTTGCATAATCATGAATAGTAGAGTAAAATAAAGATAAGATCATACAGTAAAATAAAAACTGCTGCACCACTAATGATTTTGCTTTAATTTCACTCTCATATGATAAGGAATCAAAATAAGTGACTTTACATTCCTTTTCTTTCTCTGCCTTTAAATACCAGCTTATGACAGCTGCAAAATTGATAATTTTCTGCTAAATCTCAAGAATATAGAGTTTTAGATTTTTTCAGCATATTTCAATTTCAACTAGTCAAAAAATTTCATTCTAATAGCATCATAGGTTTCTTCAAAATAAATATAATAAAGTAAGAATAACTTTCTCATAAATTAATTCATCAAATAAAGAAATAAAATAAATATAATGCAAATGTTTCAGTTATAAACATTATGATATTTGACTAAGATACATGAAAAATAATTTCTCAGAACTTCAAATTGCTTGATGACAATGTAACTTGATTCCAATTTTCACACAAAATGATGACTTCTATTTTGTTTCCCCAAATTTTGTCACATCCAATCCAACAGAGATGATGTGTGTTCTACTACAAATTAGGGAGAAGCAACAGTCCGTGTCAGCTGAATCTGAAAATAGATTTGTTATGTCTCCTTTTCCTGGTATCTTTCATTAAAGAATAGACTCTGTGGTCCAATTCATATCGCGCATTATTGTTCAATCTCCCAGAGCAAAATGCTATTATATTGCCTTTTTTTTCCCCTTAGCTACATTCTTTTGGAAATTAACTTAATGCATTTCATGCAGAATTGTTTTGAATTGACAAAAATCAGCATGAAAAGTGAGTAAAATTTAATATATTTCCCAAGGGTTTAAACTAATGTTGTAAACTCAGTAAATGAACAAATTAAGAAAGCCAATCTCAAATTGGTCACTTTTAATTAAAATTTATCAGCTACCGTTGCCTCACCAGTATTATGCCCTGCCTCCCTTCCCATATTAGTTTTCTACATAATACTTACCAAATCTGACATTATTTTGTATTAGTTATATTTGTTTAGTGTGTCTCTCTTCACTACTATCTGTAAGTTCTCGGAGGGTGGGAATATTATAATTTCTCTACATTTTTAATTGAGTACCTCTCCTACCAGTAGATTGCAATCTCTGAGATAATGAGGATTTTTATTTTTTGTTTATCATTTGTCACCGATATGAAGAATAGTGCCTGGCATACATTAAGACATTAAGAATTCAGGGGCACCTGGGTGGCTCAGTGGGTTAAAGCCTCTACCTTCGGCTCAGGTCATGATCTGAGGGTCCTGGGATGGAGCCCCACATCGGGTTCTCTGCTCAGCGGGGAGCCTGCTTCCTCCTCTCTCTCTGCCAGCCTCTCTGCCTACCTGTGATCTTTGTCTTTCAATAAATAAATAAATAAAATCTTTAAAAAAAAAGACATGAAGAATTCAATAAATATTGGTTAGATGTGAGAGAAATCTCTAACAGACACCCATAAATGGATATATACGTAGTATCAATAAGACTTCTATAAATTTGGACTTTATGTAAGTTCCAAATTAATAAAAGTCCACCTCTGAAGCCATAAAGGAAATGCTTTAATTTCCGGTAACATGCTGAGAATATACCCTTTAAAAAAACTTAATCTGGTTGCTTAGGAGAACATTTGCTTGTTTGATACCCAGGTTTTGGCATTAAGAAGCCTCCTTCCCCTATCTCAGATATCTGGAAAAAACTCATTTATGTAAGACTCAGGACTTCCGTGGTATCTAGCTATGAAACTCAATATGATGATTTGGTTCATCTCTTACTAATATACAGACTCAGTCAATTGTTCCATCCCTTTAGTCTCTTACCTCATCTTTACAATAGAGAAATCAGTAGTACCTAGCTCAAAGGTATGTGAGAGAAGTAAAACTACACAGTGATGAGGATATATGTGCCCAGTAAGTAAGAGTGATGGAGGTTGTAAGGCAGGTGATGATGATGATGATGTAGAAGAACTTCAAGTCCACATTCCTGATGAGAACAGTGATTAAAAATTGGGGGCACCTGGGTGGCTCATTCAGTTACGACCTTCAGCTCAGGTCATGAACCCAGGGTCCTGGGATCAAGGCCCGCATTGAGCTTCTTGCTCAATGGAGAATCTGCTTCTTCTCCTTCCCACTCATGCTGTCTCTCACTATCTGTGTCTCTCAAATAAATATATAAAATATTTTTTAAAAAGTTATCATAGTATCCAAATGAGAATGTACTTTGGAGCTTGTTTAGTTTTGTCTTCCTATTTTATAGATGAGCAAAGTGAGGTTTGCAAAGATGAAATATTAGTGATACTGAGATACAGGTGGTGTTTCAGAAGTGCAGTTAAACTTTTGAAATAAAGGTTGTGAATTTGGAAAAATGGTGACTTTGAATACTGATTCCTCTATCATCTACCTATCTAAAAGATTTATTTATTTGAGAGAGAGAGTGCACATGTCTGTGTGTGTGGGAGTGGGAAGAGGGGCAGAGGGAGAGAGTTTTCAAGCAGACTCCCCACTGAGCATAGACCTGGTTGGGAGGCTAGATCTCATGACCCATGAGATCAATATCGGAGTGGAAACCAAGAATCAGACGCTTAACCGACTGAGTCACCCAGGTGTTCCTGGTTCCACTATTTACTAGCTGAATAATTATGAGTAAATTTCTTAAATTTTATAATCTTCATTTTCTTCATCTGTCAACTGATAATGATGACAACACCTACTTCACAGAATGATTTTTTTTTTCACAAAGAGAATATTCTGCTTTACTAGGAAGATCTTGATTGCCCATCAGCTCATAAACAGCAGCATTGAGGAAAAATACACAGAGGGACACTTTCTCGAAGAATCTTCCCTGAGAAAACTCCATCAATGTGATAAATATTTAATCACATCCTTGCAGCAAATATTGTGATGGGTTTCCTCAACCTTATTTGGCAGAAACTAGTAAAATGATGTCAGAATAACATTCCATCAAAGCAATTCTAGGGTATAATGTGGGTGCCAGTACAATGTGTTCCAGTTTTACATCTCTCTGTTTAATCCATGACTAGACTTTCAGAAGCTTATATAATACATCTTAGATACTCCTCACTGATAAATAACTAGAAACCAATTGCTTATAAAGCTTAAAATAGTAGCCCACGTGGGAGGAGGCCACCTTTCCCTTGAGAAAATGCTGGCGTGAGGAAAAGAAGAAGAAAAAGAAGAGGAAAAAGAAGAAGCAACTCCACATGTGTAGACAGAAGTGTGTGCTTGATTAAGTAGTCATTGACAGCAGTTCCTATCACCTGGGCAAGTGATCATTTTTCTTGTATTTAAACCTTTTACTTTCAAAGTGAACGGTAGAACCTGGAATATATGTATTGTTCTGAGTTGTTACTGTCTTTTAAGAATGAGCGGTCTTACCTGGTAGGAGAGGAATGGCCCTAGAGAAAAAGAGATGGGAATTAGTAGATTTTCCTGGGATGTTGTGTGGGAGGAGCTACCAGCTGGATGCTCTTCTGTGCTTCCAAGCTCCAGCCCTAGCTTAAACAGTCCTGACCAGAGAGGCCTGACAAAGAGCTCTGCACCGTTTTTGGTTCTCCTTCCCATAACAAATAGCTTTGATAGACCACAACTTAGAGCAAGCCTATAGGAAGAGAGAAGGGGCAAGTTCCCATTGTAACAGACTCATTCTCCCCAGAGTTGACTTGGACAAGAAAAAGAGACTTTTAGGCTGATTCTCTGCATTTTAAACAACACTTACTAAGTGTTTGTTAATTATAATGTACAGGCTGATTGGGAGATTAAAAAAAATAGGATCCTTCCCTTAATACCAGGCAAAATACGAGAGGGAAGGTACATGGAATCATAAAATCATGGAGTTAGAAATGTCATGTTTGAAGAGATATATACCTATGTTATTTTAGTAGGCTCTCTGGCATCTAGTCCATGCCCTAGGTTAACTGTTGTTGTTTTGACTACAACTCTCCCACTTTGGGTTAGGTGCCTGAATCATCTGGGGTGCTTACAACAATTCAAGTTCCACGGCTCCTCCTCAGCCTTACTAAGTCAGAATTTCAGAAGTGGGTCCCAAGAAGCTATATAATGAAGAAGATCCCAGGTTATTCTGATGCTGCCGCCAGCCACTAAGCCATGGAATGGAATTCCACAACCACTGGTAGACTCCTCTGCCCTTATAGAAGACAGTCAATGGAGGCTTGGAGAAGTTAAGCTATGTCCCTGTCTCTTCTTACTTAATTGACCTTTTCATTTATCTAGGTTGTCCACATAAGCTACCTCAGATCCTTTATCTCCAAGAATACTCTTTAAGAAATGAATAAAGGGGCTCCTGGGTGGCTCCATCAGTTAAGTGGCTGCCTTTAGCTCAGGTCCTGGGATCAAGCCCCTTTGGGCTCCCTGCTCAGTGGAGAACCTTCTTCTCCCTCTCCTCTGGCTGTCACTCTGCCTACTTGATCCCTCTCTCTCGGACAAATAAATAAATCTTGAAAGAAAGAAAGAAAGAAAAAGAAAGGAAGGAAGGAAGGAAGAAAGGAAATAAATAAATAAATGAGTAGAAATTACTCGCCTAAGGTGATATTAGCCAGTTGATGACAGACTTGAGAATAAATCCTCCTTTTTCTCCACTGCCAGTTAATGTTTCCTCTGTTAAACCCACAGCTTTCCTCAGTTAAGTCTTCTTTAACTTCTTCAAACAGCTGTGTTGTTGCTTTTGAGCACTTCAACTGGATCCTATCCCACAATGCCATGTCTCTTAAAACCCATGGTGTCAAAGTGAAGACTTTCTGCCACAGCCTTTACTCAACCCCAGCCTCAGTGTTTCTTTCTTTCTTTCTTTCTTTTTTTTTTTTTGAAGATTTTATTTATTTATTTGACAGACAGAGATCACAAGTAGGCAGAGAGGCAGGCAGAGAGAGAGGAGAAAGCAGCTCCCTGCGGAGCAGAGAACCTGATGTGGGGCTCGATTCCAGGACCCTGGGATCATGACCTGAGCCGAAGGCAGAAGCTTTAACCCACTGAGCCACCCAGGCGCCCCACCCCATCCCAGCCTCAGTGTTTCTAAATGCATTGCCACCTTACATGCTTTTTCAGACTTCTGGAAAGTAGCAGGCATCTATGCAGCAAGCCTTTGTCCACAGTGTCAAGGGTGAGTGAGGAAAAAAAGAATTGGTGAGAGAAGTAAAGTCTTTCAGGGCATTGCTCAATTTTGTCATGCAAATTGCAATCTGTCATGCAAATTGCCTTGCAAATTACAAGGAAATTATGAATATACCCCTTCTTTGTTTTAGAATATATTTGCAAAGGAAACACTTGACATGTTGGTTTGCTCTGCTTGTTGTATGCACAACAAAATTTAAATAAGCTCTTTGGATCAGATTATTTTTGTGGTATAAATCAAAATCTACCGATATTGTTGCATGATTCAAAAGCAGTTAAATGACCAGCAGACCTCTTTCCATGTAATGATACTTTAATAGAAAAGTTCCTTCTGCTCCAGAACAGTAAATATTTCATGACTGATGCTTTGCCCCAGCAGCACACATTTTGATGTATCGTTTCATGGGAAAAGCATGTCTGCCCTTTAGTACTGTGTATCGCCTAAGGCAGCTGCTTTTAACTTTTTTTGTATGTTTATTTTCTTTTGTATCTATGCTGTTGTTTGTGCAGTTTAGAAGCCCCAATAAACAAAGTGTATAATTTCAGTAATTGGAATTGCGTTGGATTGTGAGAAAAAGACACTTGATCTATCACCTGATTTCTCACAGCACCTTTGTCTTCCAAACTTTCAGCTTCCCTCATAAAATACGGCACACTAATTAAAGGGTAATTCTTTAAAAGGTTCAGGACCCAGTATAAACTGCATAAACCACAACATGTGGAGGACCTAAGCATATGGAGCCTGGGCTTAGCTTTCTCACTAACTGTCCCATAGCAGAGTATTTCCTAGACTTGGCTATCACAAACCAGAAATAATTCTCTCTCTCTCTCTCCCCCTCCCTCTCTCTCTTTCTCTCTCTCTCTCACACACACACACACACACACACACACATCTTTATGAGCTAACAAACAAAATTATTTAATTTTGACAAGTAGGGAAGGGCATAAAAATGAACAAACTAGCATTTATATGGATGGCATTTTATTTAAAATAGACATTTTAAAACCAAATGACATAACTTCGGCTGGAGGAGAGAAAGATAATTCTATAATTGTGGTCATCTAGTTTTATGAAACAAAAAGTAAAGAAAACTTCTCTAATTGTCCCAATTTTTAAATTTTATTTTATTGTATAACACAAAAACCCATCATTGATAAGCATCATATCCCTAGTCAACATGTGCTTTTTCTTCCTAAACCCCTCAACACCAAGTCTTTTAAACAGGCAGATCTGGGCCAAATCTATGTGCACTGAAGCATATAAAGAGCCCACTGGTCTTGACCGCTATTTCTGAGATCACTGCCCAGTCACAAATTCTAATGTACTTGTTTCCCTCTCTTTCTTCCTGGTTTTCTCTCCCCATTCTGCCTCCAAATACTGTTTGTCGTAGGTTTTCTTATATTGGTACCCAACTGGACTCACTTTTCAGGTTCCATCTTGACAGTTCCCATCAGTTTCAGGCACCTCAGGCAAAGGTGGGTGGCATTTTCTTTACCTATCTCGGCTTCTTTCAGGGGACGGAGTATATGCAGTGGCCAATGTTGCCACAAGGTGGTGATAGCCATAAACTTCTCAGTGCTTTCTCCTGCCTAGCCACTGGGGATCTCTACCTCAAATCAGACAGGAACATCCCACAGGAGAGAAAGGGAATGCCACAAATCAGAAACAGATCTGACCTCAAGAGATGGCATTTCATCCACTCTAATAAATAAGCGAATTTATTGCTTTAGTTCGATGACCATCACTTTCCCGATCTGTTTATTTGTATACATCGTACTGGGCTTTTTGTGAAGATTGTGACAACATATCTGGCATAGTTCCTGGCACAGAGGTGACATTTAGACCACGTTAATTTCCTTTCTACTTTCTCACCCTGTGACATTTTCACCCAAAGGACACATACGAAGGGCTTTTGGGTGGGTTTGCCTCCTTGTCTGTGTGTCTCTGAAATATCTTGGACCAATGAGTTCAAAATCTAGAAGCTATAAATCATAGGGCATAGAGCAGGAGCCCTTAACTAGGCAGACCTGGGTTGAGTGCTAGGTATGTGACCTTGGGCATTGTGTTTAATTTGCCTCAACTCCAGCTTCCTCATCTATAAAATGAGAATTATATCATTTGTCTCATAGGACAACCCTGAAAATTCAATGGAGATAAAATGTGGAAAGTACCCTTTAATAGTATGATTTAAATAAAATGGTAACTTTAAGAAATCTGAAAGGAGAGAAGGCTTGAATGAGCCTCAGCTTTCTTTGATTACCACAGAAGGGCTTGCTGTCCATTAGAACTTTCTGTGATGATGAACATGGTCTGTTTCCATCTAGTGTGGTAGCCACTCAGCAGGTATGACTGTAGAACACAGGAAATATGACCAGTGAGACCAAGGAATTGAATTATTAGTTTTAATTAATTTAAGCTTAAGTAGTCCCCAGTGTCCATAGTATTGACAGCATAGGAAGAGAAACTGTATGACTTTTCTGTGTCTCAATCACTCAACCTTAAAAATGAATAAGACTAAGTTCTTAACACATTGCTATTTTCCAAGAGCTAAATTTTTTTTTTAAGATTAGTATTTATTTATTTGGCAGACAGAGATCACAAGTAGGCAGAGAGGCAGGCAGAGAGAGAGAGGAGGAAGCAGGCTTCCTGCTGAGCAGAGAGTCCGATGCGGGGCTCGATCCCAGGACCCTGAGATCATGACCTGAGCTGAAGGCAGAGGCCTAACCGGCAGAGGCCTAACCCACTGAGCCTCCCAGGCACTCCCGAAGAGCTAAATTTAAGGCTGAAGTTAAGACTCTTTCTCCTTATGTAGTCAAGTAATATTGTTCTCCTGATTTGTTCAAAATTAGTGGATATGTGTGTGTGTGTGTGTGTGTGTATCTAGAGCTACCAGTGAAGGTAAGAGCAAAATATTACTAAGTATTATTGTTTAAGAGGACTAGAGTCAGAATATGATTCAGTGGATAATTTTGTTTCCAAAGTCCCAAAGCTTCACTTCATTTGAGTGTGTCCTAAAGAATTCTCAGGTAGGCTGTCCATCCTGGTTGTTCCTCCTTTGGATCATTTCATAGTCTATCAACAGAAAGGGCAAAAGCATCTAAAATGCCTGCATCCACAACAACAGGAACTTTAGGAAGACTTAGAAAGTCCTTTGCCCTGAATTTGGGATCATTAAGAAATGTTTTCTTTGCTTCTTATTTATAAAGCTAATTAGATTTTATCTTTACTATTTCATTTGATTATTGAGGTCCAGCATCAAAATATTTTAAGTATGTTCTAAAAATCAATTCTGTTCTGTCACGTTACATTACAGTTTTAATTCATTATTCCTTAAAACTGGTTTCAAGAGAACACTGAACAGACAGGCAAGAGGTAGATTAATTAAGAAGTATTAATTTATTAATGAAGAATTATTATTCAGAATAGATTAAGAAAATACTCATGAGTGAACGGATGCTTACAAAATCTAATTTTCGTTGAATTGTAATCTCTCTTTCAAAGCCTGTTTGAGGGTGGAGATTGGGTAGGTTTGGCAGGTCACTATAAGGAGAAGGAAATTTTTACCTCTACTCTTTAAAAGATTCAAACTTGGCTTCCACTAGGAAATAGGAAAACAGTCTGGACATTACAGTGTGACTTGAGTTGAAATAAAATGTTCTTCCCCACTTAACAGGATTCAAATTGCAATTGGCCCAAGGTTTTCCTGGAATATTCAGCAGTAAACCTGCATGATGCCTGAGTTGGGTCTTCTGAGGCTGGGGAGTGATGGTTTCCTTCCTGAGTTCTGGGTAGGGACTCAAGATTTCTCTGTGCATTTGTTGAACCAGCATTTTCCCAGCTGTCTGGACTTCCACCAATCTAATTCTTCTTTTTCTTTTTTTTTAAACTTAATTTTATTTTTTTCAGTGTTCCAAAATTCATTGTTTATGCACAACACCCAGTGCTCCATGCAATACATGCCCTTGCCAGTAGTCATTATAAGCTCTCAAAGTATGATTATTTCCCAGATTTCTGTTATTTTAAAATAAATCCTTTCCAATTCAGGTAATGTATCCTTTTCATCTTTTATATGTTATCTGTCTAACTGGAAATAGGATTATTATTTTTATCATAGCACTTTTTGAAAAGAAAAAAAGAATTACTTCCATTAATGCCAGTTTTTAACATCAGGCTGATTTTGTATGTCACCCAGGGAAGCTGATAGATGACAGAGTAATCCTCCGTGCAGGGGAAAGCTGGGCTCCATTCTAAGGTTTGTGGCCAACTTAGGGAGCTCCAAAGGCCAACCAAACTGTACTTTCTTAAAACTGCATTATAATAGCAGTAAAAAGTACTTTTAGGAATAGAGGTACCTTCTGAACTAACACTTTTGGTTTTCATAAAACAAATAATGTTGATTGGTTGCATGTGAAGTAGGAGTAAGAAGCTTATCTGAATACTTTTAATATTTTTCTCTATTTTGTTCCATGTTTGTTAGGTACATGATTCAGTCCCTTTATGTTTCTGAAACAAACAGACAAACAAATGAACAAACCACTTGCAGACACTTTAGGGCCATGCCTCCCCTTTCTCAATACACCCTAATGATTTTAATACATCTCAGCTTTTCACGTCAAACCCATTGACATGCGTCATTCAAGACTAATCTTTGTCAATATTTTATTGCTTTACATTTGTGAGAAAAAGAACATGCAGCTCAGGTAGATTGGAAACAGTGGATGGGGAGAATAGTTTAAAATCAGGCACGTCTGGGTGGCTCAGTGGGTTAAAGCCTCTGCCAAATAAATAAACAAAATCTTTTAAAATCAGCATCATGAGGCCAAGCCTTATTAAAAGAGATAAAACAAAACTGCTGTAGCATGTGCAATTATATAATATACCGTAGTGATGTAAGGATCATATGGAAATTTACTTTTTGCTGACATTTGTAATTAACATGCAATAAATGTATCACCAAGGCAAAACATTATTATATGGCCTATGATAAACTAACAAGAACTTGTATTTATTAAACACCTTCTAGGTTCGAGGTGCTGTTATATAATGTCTTGACCCACACCATTCATTGGGATCCTTACAGCAACATACTATAGTGGGAGTTGTGTTGTCTTTATAAAGAGCTGAAATAAACAAGAGCCAGATCATGCAGCCAGGACAGACCAGAGCTCTCCTATGAAGGAAGGCGGTATAAAATCTGAGCTCTTCTTTTCAAACATGAGTTTTTACTGCCTCTAACTAGTAAAAAAATGGTAGTTCCTCTAGTTGAGAACATTCTATCACCACTTTGTTTCAGTGACAAATTAGAAAAGGCTAATAAACATTTTCATTTTCATTGGGGGCAGGATTTTTAAATTATTATTTCCCTTTATCATTATATTTTGCTTGGAACATCCACAGAAATCATTTTGAAGGAACACATGAATTTTTTTAAAGACGTGGGTCTTCGTTACAATGAGCCTTGGCTGTACAAGTATTATGGCTGTCATCAAATAAAGTGAGAATTAAGCAAAATGCAACATATATTTTACATTAAAAAGCAAAATAATTATGTCCAAGAGAAATTAAAAATAAGGCCTCTTGAGCTACATAGATGGACTGAATAGGAGACATAATTTATTTGTATAGATATGTAGACCGTATATCTATATCTATTTATGTGTTTTTCATCCCATAAAAATAAAGAAAAAAAAACGGGTGTGCAACAGAATTGCCTCTAGCATGTATAAAGTCTGAACAAAGACTCTTCGGTGTGGCTCCTGTCCATAAAACCAGTGGACTACAAAATGCATTACAATATCCATGGGCCTAGGAGGCATAGTGATTTATTGAAGAAAAATTAAAGTAATGGGTAGAGAAGAGCTACTGATGTATTTATTTATTGTCCAGTCAGTGCCCCTTAAGACTCTTTGTCAGGCCCAGATACCATCTCTTCCTATTCATTATCGTCCAATGCACATTCCTTGTGGACTTCATCTCTTGATACTGTAAGAAGGAGGGAACGAACAGCATTATGATTATGGTGTCAGAGTTCTTCACAGCTGGCTTATATTGAAGCAGAATAGATCTTCTTGCTTCTTATTTTCCCTAACACCATTAACTTAAGGGTTGTTACATTATTACATCTGATGAGCTGCCTTATCTTTTATGTTCCAGGGGAAGACTGGCTCCCGGTGACCCTCGCAAAGGTTGTTACTGTGGTTTCCCCTTGATGATGAACAGGAAATGCAAATTGTCCTGGGCATGCCAGAAAGTGTGAAGGATGATTCTTTGTTGGTGACTCTAAGTTTACTGTTTGAAATTTTCTAGCGGAAGTGTAGAATATCTTACAATATGTTTCAAATGATTCAGGATGTAATCTTTGGCTTCCTACAATGTGATCTCTGTCAGTGGGGACCACACCCTTGCCAGCCATAGGAGGCCACCAGCCAGGAGAGTCTTGGCCTGCAGGAAGAGTGACAAGAGCAGTTCCATTCTAGCCAAAAGTGTCCACCGTCATCAGGCTCAGCCTAAGATCACGGAGACAGGGAGAGGTGGGAGACATTAGTAGGAGGTAAGGGAGGACACTGACTGGCAGGGTATATTGGCATTGAGGAGGAACACGTAGGAAGCTGATAGAGACTAAACTGGGAAGTAGGTGCCCTTCCTGGGTGTTGGCAGTGAGGTTGCACATAGCCAATGTTGTTGCTCATTCCTCATGTCTCCCGATCCTGGGGACATGGATAGTCAGAACCACACAGGGCCCACATGGGCAACTCCTGCAGGGTGCATGGTGGACAGTGGTAGCTCAGAACCCCAAACATGGCCTATGCCATGTGACTAGTCACCCCAAATCAGATATCAGCACCAGAGATGGCCTGATCTCATGTGGAAGAAACAGTACACAGAGCAGCAGAAGTGACACAACCCATCCTCTTAGAACTGCATGGTACAGTGACCACCTCAAAGGCAAGAGTCACTGAGCAATGAGCAATACGGGCATCTGTGCCCCATTCAGGACGCCTCAGGGGCTGACTCTGACAACTCCTGCAGGCCCAGGCAGCCATGCAGTTCTTGGAAAATTTCCAGGAAGGTGATCCAAATTACAGGGTCAGGCAGCTGCCTCCCTTCCCAAATCTAAGGCATGTTTTGACTTCTGGCCTCTGCTTTGGAGATTCTGATGGGCACGGCCTGAACTGAAGATGCATCTTTATTGATAGCTATATATCACACAGATCACTGATTTACATTTATGAACACTGTGCTATCTATAAAAATCGCATGGAGCCTTTAACATCTTAATACCTTCTTAGTAGGAAGGAAGATCGTGTTTTATCCATCCTTTTGATGGATGAAAAATCTAAATTCCAGGATTTTTTTTCCTTATAAGTGACAAAGCTACAATGTCACCCTTGATCTTTTCACTGAAAATTTAGGACTCCCTTTATTCTATCACTTGACTTTTTAAAAATTTACCTTTCCTCTGATTTGTGAGGTTCAATATGAATCTAACTGAAAAAAGGCAAGTCCTATACATCTAGAAAGTTTACAAAGGATGTCTTCAGACTGATAACTTAAATCGAGGCAGAATTGTGATATTGAAAATTTGAGGGCAAATTATCTTAGCCTTATTTTTTTTAAAAGCATTATTTTTTAATCCCTGTCTCCTCAATCACCTTTCTCCTATTGAAACAGATTTTTCTTTTACCTATGATAAGACCCAAGGGGGAGTTTATTGCATCAGAGTCTCATTTTGTGAATAGCAAAAAATAAGTGGAAATTCTCAGTGCCCCCTATAAAAGAAACTGTACCCTTTATTAGCAAATTTTCTTCTTGGCTGTAAGGCAGCAAAGCACACATTCCTGGCTAAGAAAATAAAAGCAACACAAAAATTTGAAAGACTTAAAATCCAGAAGAACAATAAATTTCCCAAACAAAACACACACACACACACAGTGGTAAAGGGTTGGAAAGGACACTTCAAGTTAATTCAAGAAGAGAGGACATAAAATTAGTAATCAAACTGGGAGCTTTTTGTGATGAGAGCAGCAAATGTGCTTGAGTATCTCTGAAGATAACACACCACATTCATTTGTCCTCGGTAGCTAATTTCACTCTCCCGAGTTACAGCTGGCATGCCTCTGCTCTTGCCTGATTAGCTGAAGTCCACATTTCCCGCTGAAAGGTTGTCCTTAGTGGCGATCATTTGCCGCTGCCTAAAACAAACAGCTTTACACATGCACACACGCGCTCCCCTGCACGCGTGTGCACATGCACACACACACATACACATGCACACACACATTTTTTTTTTAACTGATGCCACAGTGAATTGGCAGTTTCTTGCTCACTGCAATGTGAACACCGTCTGCATTTTCCTCCCTAGTAGCCACTGCTAGGGTCTGCCTTTAATGACTCCACTTAAGCTTTACCACAGCTGCTACTAAGGTACGTTTTACTTTTTCCCCATCACAAACTATTTTTTACAGAAGAATGTTAATTAGTAACTGATAGATATAAAGATTGCCAGCGACAGCCCATTAATTCCATTTACTTTAATAGGACTTAGAACTTAGCTTGCAGTACAGCTGTATTCAGACTGGATTATAAATGTAATTTTTTGCATCATTAACTTCCCTGATTAATCTTCGACAGCAAATGCATAATTATCAGGGGAAAAAGCCACCCAGTATTTGCAGCAAAGAGTCCAGCTCTCAAAGTTGTGCTTTTGCAGGCCCCTCATTAACATCACAGCAAGTAGCACAGGATTTTGTAAGGGGATGATTGCTTTCCATTGCTTAAGGTTAACCTATGCCAGGTACTTGGTACTTCTGAAAATAAATTCTGTATGTGCGGTACTCTGGGTGTGTGTGTGTGTGTGCGCGCGTGCACACACACGCCCATGTGCACAGCACCCATACATACACACAGTCACACTGCCTTGCTTCCCTACTGTGTCTGCTTTGTGATAAGTTCCCTGACAAACATTTGCAAACTAGTGTCACACCATTAATAAACTGCATATGCAGCTTTCCACCTGTGGATCTGGGAGTCCCTTGCCAGTCCTGCGTCTTGAGCTCTTTATGGAAAACTGCCTCCTACTGTGACACTTCAGGGGTGACATGTAGTGGGGTAGGCTTCGGATCACAGCCACCCATGTTCCCGTTGCGTGTATGGCTCTGATTCGGCATACTGGGCAAAACCAAAACACGGAATCAGACAGGAGGAGGGCATTCAAAGAAGGAAACCAGCAGACTGAGACTAAAATACTTTGCTTGTCATTCTGAGCTACTTGGTGCTAAAAGGACAGGCTTAGATGCTGAAAGAAGGCGGCCCTGGCAGAGGGACAGCCCGAATCTGAGGTGGTGAAGCTGTAGGCAATGGCTGCTTTGAAGAAGCCTAATTACTGGCTCGTTAGTATAAAACGGCACTTTCTTAGCATGAAGCTTCTGGCTGAGGAAGATTGAAAACATCTCAACCCAATCACGTGTTTATTCACCACCAAAAAGAGCCTCCAAGAAGGAAATGGGGAGCTGAGGAGGGAGGGATGGAGGCAGAGGTTCTTAAAAAATTGGTAAAATGAAGGCTCTTCTCTAATGAGTTATAGTGTTCATGTGAATAATAATCAGTTCCCTTGTAGCTGTTGTTTCTCTGTTTTGAACACAAGCGGTGGGAGACTTGGGGCCTAGATCCTTTGGGGCCCCAGTTTCAAAGGTAAAGTAGCCAGAGATCTCTGCTTTTGTTCTCAAATTTCCCCAGACTGTATTTCTGATGTACTGATCATCGCTTTCTAAAATAACTTTCCCTTACTGTGAAATGTGCGCTGATCTTTAATTAGTAGGCTCTCGAATACTTAGAGTGATAATTCTGATCAATTTTCAGTCAGGTGATACATACCTTTGCCTTATCTTTGTTAATATGCCTGATCGGTACCCAGAACACGTTGTGGTCTCCATACACATGAACTGGTCCCCTCCCCTCATGCTTTCTCAGGTAGAACAGGGCAGTGGGGGGCCGGATTTGGGGGTGGGGATACAATTACTAGGGATTATAATTGCTAACGCTCCTGTCTTCTCCTGATCAGTGGGTTCCCAGAATCTCCTTATCAGATTCAGAATATCACAGGTTCTTTCTCATGATAACTCCCTCAGTAAATCTTGGCCAAGACCATTAAAGCAGCTACAGGTTTTGCAACCTTACTGCCAGTCCCCAGAGAAACAGAGGCTTCAGGGAATTTTTAATGGAGTCGAGTCTCTCTTTTACAGCATTGCAGGTGTTAAGCAGGAGAATAACGTGATCATCAGGTTTGTTTTTATCACTGTTGTTTTGGCTGGATAGTGGAGTATGAATTTAGAAAGGAAAAGCTACAGGCATGCCAGCTTAGATCTAAATATATGTGTACTTATACATATTTGCATATATAATCACACATACACCCACATAAAGGTTAAGTCCAGAAGAAGATGGTCTGAAATTTCATGTTTTCTCAAGCATCATTTTATATTTGGTAGACCCATGTTCCTTTATGGATGGATGCCTTCCCTGTTTAAGCTTACTGTCCCTGTTCCCAATTTATACTGAAAAAAACAAACACAAGAAAACAAGAACCAAAGTATATTGATTTCTATGAGGTAATTTTATATTTGTTGCTCATTCACTTTGCAGTCATTGGGATATAAAGATGATTCAGAGACCACTCTTCGTCTTACCTAATTCACCCTGAACGGGGTACTGTATTGGTTGGTGGGGTTGCTATAACAAATTACCACATAATGGGTGTCTTAAAAGAATAGACATTTATCCTCTCATATTTCTGGAGGCTGGTACTCCAGAATCAAATGTCGGCAGGGTTGTTTCCCTCTGAAGGCTCTAGAGAAGGATCCTTCCTGGTTTCTGCTGGCTCCTGGCAATCCTTGGTCTCCTTTGGTTTACCGCTGTTTCATTCCACTCTCCTCCGTGTGTCCCCATGTGAAAGCTCCCTTTGGCTCTATTTTATATGTACACTTACATAAGCTGCTTCTAATTTGTTTTTTGGGGAAAATTGGTTATATGTAAAGTGTAGAGAAATATGTGGTTTGCAAGTTTAACTATGCCCTGTTTTGTAGAGGCCTTTTTAGGAATGAAAATGTGTTTTGCTGTGACTAGTTACACAGCATTTAGGGCCCACCAGGGAAATCTTACCTCACAATCCTTTACTTCCTTACATTACAAAGATCCCATTTCCCCCGAAAAAGGCAACCTCAATTCTCTTAGGATATAAACTAGTATTCACATGTGGCAGGGGTTCTGGGGATTAGATATGGATGTATCTTTTGGGAGACCACCATTCATTCAACTAACTACAGAGGCAAAAAGAAATCATTGTCCTGGGAATCCAGGCTTCTGTTCACAATAAGTGATGTGCCCTTTGGTAATTCAGAATTAAAATTCCACACATGGAGAACAGTAGGTGACTTTTAGGATGTGTATAGCACAAAAAGCTTATTGGAGACCTTCCTGGCAGCATATGACTTCTGAAAGGTGCAGGAGGGAGAGAAAGCCAGTTGCCTGGTTGCTTGTCCAAGTTCTTCTCCTTACGGCATGTTAGCTGTCTCAAAAAGTTTTGCCAAGGATACCAGACCTAAGTTCCTTGTAGGAGAGATTGATATAAATCAGAGTACATTAGTGATAGGAAAGACCTTAGCAGTATAACAGGGTGGCTAAGAGCAGTTATTCCCGGTTTGGATTTGCTTCACACTCACTTGCTGTTTTGCTCTTGGGCAAGGTTCTTCACCTCTCCATGCCTTAAGTTTCTATGTCTGTTCAGCAAAGATTCTCAAAGTACCTTCCTTTGGGGTTGTTCTGAGGGAGAAGTGAGCTAACACATGTAAAGCACAGAGAAGTACCTGGGCCGTGAAAACACAGTAACATTAACTATGTAGCAAGTACCTTGTCCGAATAATTCACTTTACAGATGCACACTGGAAGTCTGAAGAGTTGTGACTTGTTTAAGGACACATAGCTATTGAATAACAGAGCTAGATTCAAACCCTGCTCTCTGAAACCCAGTCCAGTTCTCTGTACCCAGCATTATTATACCCCAAGTTCTTGCCAAAAAACTCTCATGAAGTACTTAGCTTATTCTGAGAACATGAAAGTTGAGACCCCTTGCTCTCAACTCTATTAAATGGAGATAAAAATTTGGTATCCTTAATGGCTCGAATTCTCTATTACTCAAATCTTTAAGGCTTATAAATATAGAAATTATTGATGGAACAGGTTTCAAGGACAGAGAGGAGATTGCTGAAATTCATGCTTTTGCAGAGAAGGAAAATATCAGGTTTGTATTTTCAAAATAGGGGTGAAATCAATGTGTTCTAGTGATTTAGTCACACGGTACCTTCTGATTTTGTTGAGGCCTTTCAAAAAATAATCAGTGAGCAGGAATTAATAATTTGGCTACTTGATGCAATAAAGAACTCTATTGCAGAATCGGAGGTGATGATAATGGGTATATTCCTTTTATAACACAATGGGATTCCAGCTTCAAAGTAACCACTGTTAGTAAATTGTACAAGCCTACAAATATCACAGAAAGTATTTTGTGCTATGCATTTAGACACCAGATACTGCAGGGAGCACGGTGTGCAAACCCGCACATACGTTGTTCCAGAGCTGTTCACCATTGTTTGGAGACATTTGAACAAATCTCTTTTCAAGTGTAATAAGCAATAAGAAATAAGCAGGAGAATATGAGTTGTTTTTAATTTTTTTAAATGGTGAAACTAGTTGGATTGAACAGCTAGAGAAGTATTTGCGACTTGCAGACGTTAAATGTGCCCTCTTTGATAGAGGTCATTTTAGGAATGAAAGTGTGTTTTGCTTCAACTACTTATTTAGCATAATAGAAGTTCCCCAGCCTCCTTCAAAAACTCTCCTGCAAGGAAATTGATTTTCTGATGGAAGGTACTGAAGGGTATCTTTAGCATCAGTGGAGAAGCAACTAATTTAGCACTATCAGTGAGTCAGATGTCTGTATATTCCCAACAGTAAACAAGAATTAAGCCATTCCTTACCCTGTTTCTATTACCCAGATTCCTTTGCAAGGAAATAGCGTGAGTTGTGGCCACCATGAATTCTTAAATAACCTGACAATATGTACCCTCACCCCTTCATTTTACTGTTATTTTTATCACATTGTGCACATTATATGATTACTATCAGACACCCTTTTCTTTTTTGAAGTCTTTTATTTTATTCATTATTCATTTGTTGTTTTTTTTTTTGATATTATGAGGGAAGGTAGTCTTAAGGTGATTTTGTTTTTAAAATTCTAATAGACTTCAGCTTGTTTAAAGAGAACAACTTGATGCTTGATTACAGTTTTTCTTTTCCTGTTTTCTATGCATTAATTCTATTCCTTAATTTTTTCTGTTCATTAATTCTGATTAGCCTTTCAGAAAGTTATCTTTTCCTGTCCTACGTAAATAAAACTGTGCAGATTCCTGAAGCCTTGTTTAGCTTGTTATGCCTTTTCCCCTCTTTCACTGAATAATGAGGTCTTTTCAAATTGATCAGTTTTTTTAAATTACTCTCCAACACCTACATAGTCACACACACAACTGAAAAAACAAAAACAAAAACTGTAGCCTTTTAATGTTGAAAAAAAAAAAGTCAAGGACATGGCTAGAGGGCAATATTAATAATACTGGGAGATGAGAAGAAGAAACAAAGTGAAATAAAATTATATTTGTTGGGTTCCTGCTATGTGAAACTAATTGTTTCATTTGAATAAGGAGCCTACAGATTTAGATACAGTGCTGTGGCAAGAATGCATGCCTGTCCACCAAAAATGTGTTCCAACCTTCCATTGTGTGAGCTTTCGTGGCGAGAGGGATGGCCAGGTACTAAATTTCCCAGCTCTCTTTGTGAACACAGCCATTTGTCCAAGTTCAGTGAAAGGAATGGGACTGCAAGTGATAGTTTCTTACCTCAGGCCTGTCTGCAGTAAAAAGCACCCATTGATATTTTTCTCCATAGTCCTTTCTGCATCTGTGACCAGAATCAAGAGAACCCCCGGGATGATGGTTTTGGATTGAATTGTACCCCTCACACCTCAAAATGTACGCCTCAGTACCTCTGTATTTGGAAAGAGGCCTTTAAAGAAGTAATTAAGTTAACAGGAGACCATGAGGGTGTGCCCTCATCCAGTCTGACTGGTGTCCTTGTAAGAAGAGAACTTTAGGACACACAGGCAAAGAGACACACACATACAAAGGAGAGGCCATGTGAGGACACAGCAGGAAGGTGGCCACCTGAAAGTCAAAGACAGGAGACTCAGGAGAAACCAAAACTGTCAAGACTTTGATCTTGGACTTGTAGCCTCCAGAATTTTGAGAAATCAAATTTCTGTCATTTAAGCCACCCCCCCCCAAAAAAAATGGTTTTCTTTTGGTTTTCTGTTTGTTTGTTTTATGGCTGTTGTAGCAAACTCGTACAGGGACTTGGAAACCACATGTTAAAGCTGGTAGAACCTTTGTGTCCAGGGTCCCTGAGTGACCACTGGGTGATAGTGTCACTTCAGACCTATTCGCCCTCCCTACACTATCTTGTAGGGGCACCTGGCTGGGTCAGACAGAAGGCATGTGACTGTTGATTGGGATTGTGAGTTCAAGCTCCACGTTGGGTTTAGAGATTTCTAAAATAGACAAACAAAAAACAACAAAAAAACCAAGCCCCTAAAACTTCTGTGTTCTTGAGTCATTGTTATATTTAGAGTCTAATTGTTAGAGCAGTTTATCTCCCTAAATTAGCATAGGTGGTTTCTATGTCCAACAAGATACACAGTCAGGGATTGATTGCTCAAATAAACATGGATGTGGTATGCATGGAAATGAACTGAGAAACATGTGTGTCCATTCGCTCTCAAAGCAGCTTTCTTTAAAAATTTTTTTTTTTTAACATATAATGTATTATTAGTGCCAGGGGTACAGATCTGTGAATCACCAGGTTTACACACTTCACAGCACTCACCATAGCACATACCCTCCCCAATGTCCATAACCCCACCCCCCTCTTCTTACCCTCCTCCCCCCAGCAACCCTCAGTTTGTTTTGTGAGATTAAGAGTCACTTATGGTTTGTCTCCCTCCCAATCTCATCTTATTTCACTTATTCTTTTCCTACCCCCCAAACCCCCACGTTTCAAAGCAGTTTTCTATGATTCATTCATATGCTTGGTTCCAACTTCCAACCTCAATATTCTCATTCTGTCCCCATCTGATAATACAAGTCTGCCTATTTATTGCTTCAAGAGTTCAAAGGACCATCTAATGAATAAAGAACAGAGTGTACTTAATTACAACATTGGAAAGTTCACTAAGGGTCTTCTTGACAAAACTTCATGTGTTCTGAGGTTTTCTTGTATAGTATCAGTAATGCACAGAGTAACAACAGAATTGTCAGGTCAGAGTTTAGATCTCAATATGAACCAATTACAAAAAGCCTAGCTCTAAAAGTATGTGTATAATAGAGGAGGGATGAGACTTGACATCTGTGGAACCAGAAACTTGTCTATGGAACATATCTCTTAATCTTATAGCTCAAGTACAGAAGAAACTTAATAGAAGTGTCTCAAATTTGACAAGACTCCTAAAAATTTACCTTACAAACTATTATTTTAAAAACAGTCAACCAAACCAGAAGAAAGACTGATTTTGTTTCTTTAGTTGCCTTCATTGGAAACTATAATATGAAATCACTGCCCTGTGAAGAGTTCATGAAAGAGTATGAATCCAAAAGACATGGGGGGGGGGCAGATAAAAGCATTATCAAGTGGGTGAGTTAGAAAAATATATATTTTTCTGAATTTTATGTTTGTGTTGTCTGTCAGGTTTTTTCCTTTTAGATTTGGAGTTGGTTAATGCATCTCATTATTAAAAAAATATTCTTTTTCCATTCTAATTTTGTTTTTGTAAGTATGTGTTCTCTTTCTTAAAAATACTCACTAAAATTATATGAACTTCAGCTTTAGGCCCTACAAAATCCTGAATCTATGCCACTAACAAGCCTTAACTTGAACTCTTCTGGTGACAAGAGCCACGTACCCTACCCTTAGGCTCTCCTTTCAGGGGAGGGGGATCTATCTGTGACAATATCTGTTGTGTTCTTATGGCTATAATTATCTGTTTGGTTGTTTTGACTTAACTCCTGAAAGCAGTTTTGACCTGGCTCTGCCTGGGACATGGGGAGAACATTCCGTTCCTATTCTATGTATTCACAGATACACATTGGTGTTATAGGGAAGTAGATATGTGAAGTTTAGCGTATTTTTAGATTGTTTCTATTAAAAGATGTAATGTTTTAAAATGAAACGTGAAAGATTAAGGGGAAAAATACATCTCTTTAAATAGCATGCCTATATTTCTTCAAAGCTTGTAACATTGTATCATCATTTCTGAAATTAGTTTACTTGTGGGTATGTAATGATTAGAAGCCAGTTATTTTAGTTAGCTCTTTCTTGTACATATTTTCACTTGCTATTATATTCAAGAGGCTTCAAAGTTGTTCTCATGAAAACAGAGTGTTCTTAGGTACTCTGGTGAAAGAAGATACCACATGAAGACGTTTGTTTTGGACTGGTACCCAAAGAGAAATGGATCCAAGTCTGGATTTGCTTCACCCAGGGCTGTGATCATTCCTTGTAATTGTAATGCTTTATTTTTAGACATTTTAACTAATTTAATTCCAGTAACGGCTTTGTGAAAAAAAGAGCAGAGGGAATTGGTACCTTGTTTACAGATGAGAAACTGAGGCTTAGACTATAAAATCTAAATCAGTTGACTTGGACACACGGCAAGTTAAGAGTATAGCCAGATGAGGATACATATCTTTTGAATCCCCACTCAGCGGTTTCTCTTTCAAAATATGGTGACATTTAATCTGACTTTTCATTGCCTTTATGTACCTCCGATATAAGAGCTCAATTACCCCTTGGTGATTTAATAACTGAAAATTGAGTAAATTCAACCATGATGCAATATATATATATATATATATATATATATATTTAAATATATATTTCTCTGTTGTGTCCAACTTGAAAAAGTCTTGGATTTAAATTCTAAAGTGTCAAATTTATATGACCCTGATTCATAGTTTCCTAATCTGAAAATAAAGTTAAAAATGAAATAATATTAATGAACTGCCTAGGACAATGGTAACTTTTAGCAGCTGCTCACTAGATGTGAATTTCCTTGATTTTCCCATCTATTAATACCAAAGACATTTCTTTAAATCCAGTCTTTATAGCCGTATTATAAGGCATGACAAGCAAAAAAATATGAGTGAACCTATCTGTCCTGCTGTCAACGTTCTGGAGTATCATGTCTTGGTTATGGTTAAGTATCATGTTGTCTTCAGACAATTTTATCTTTATGTCCCTCTGCCTAACACAACTGAACTTGGTATCACCCTGCAAAAAGCATTGTTTGATATATTGGCCTTTGACCATGTAGGTGCATTCTAGCCAGCTTAGAGTATACAGAACAATGTACTCGAGGAAAAGAATTTTGAGCAATTAAGTTGATAGTGTCATCATTCTTTATTGTAGGGATACAGGGTAATATTTTTAACACAATATTCTTATAATTTCAAAAGCTGTAAAATGTTTTTATTTATCATTTCTGCTTGATAGGAGAAAAATGTGAAAATGAAGAGGTTAAGACTTAGTCCCAGCTCAAATGACTAGTGAATATCAGGTCTGAGGCTGATATTGCCAAATGTTAGTTTTTCTTTTTTCCATAAAGAGTAGTTCAGTGGAAATAGGTTGCCTGGATTTGAAGCATAGCTGTACATTTTCTTTGTGAAGAATGCCTCAGCATCCTCATCTGAGCCCCATCTTCACACTCTTATGTAATTCCTCCACTTGTGTGTGGGGGTACGCAAGATGTATTTTTTTAATATATATTTTTTAAGATTTTATTTATTTATTTGAGAGGGAGAGAGCGAAAGAGAGAGCACCAGCCAAGGGGAACAGCAGAAGGAGAAGCAGACTCCCTGCCAAACAGGGATCCCCTTACAGGACTCCATTTAAGACCCTGGGATCATGACCTGATCTGAAGGCAGATGCTTAACTGACTGAGCCACCCAGGTGCTCTCATGATGTTCTTTTAACCAATAGAATATGACAAGTGTAAGGGACACAGTTAAATGCATACGGTTATATTGTGTATGATTGAAACACCTGTCTTACAAGGGGATTTTCCCTTTTACTGATTTTGGAAAAGTAGGTTGCCATGTTAGTGAGTTGCTCATAGAGAGATTCCCCATGACAAAGAACTTGGGGCAGCCTCAGGCCAACAACCAGCAAGAAAATGAGGCCCAGTTCAACAGCCCACAAGGAACTGAATGCCCGCAACAACCCATTAAGAAGCAGTGCTTCCAAAAAAAAAAAAAAAAAAAAGAAGCAGTGCTTCCCTGCCTACGCCTCAGCTGAGACTGCATCCCAGGCTGACCCCTTGCTCGCAGTCTTGCAAAGGACCTGGAAAAACTTTGTCTGATCTCCTGACCCACAGAAACTGCCAGATAATAAATGCATGTTGTATTAAACTCCTAAATTTGTACCTAGATTGTTGTATGTCAGTAGATAACTAGTTTACCCTAATAGAGCTATTGTAGGATAAAATCTTGTAATTCTTGTAATAGAGGTGAAATGCTTATATCTATGGCAGACATATTGTACCAACTCAAAGGCATCATCATTGTCGTTTATTCTTTAATCCATTAGTGTAAGGATTTTGCATTCATATATATATATATATATATATATATATATATATATATATATATCCCTGTCCTTTGTTCAAATGCACTCTCCTAGAAGCTTCCTTTGAGGGCTTTGTTGAGACATATTTCTACATTTATGCATATTTATATGTTTTTTGTAGACATGACTACTGCCTGAATTTCCTCTATAATTCTAGGATCTTTGAAATGAAGCAAGTCTCAACAATACTTGAGAGAAAGTAATTCTGGTGTAGTGGCATGCTAATCAAGACATTTTGATTGTAAGTGACAGAAACCCAAGTTAGATTAGTTTAAGAAATATGGGAAGTTTATTAGCCTGTATAATTGGGAATGGTGAGAGTAGAGCTAAGGACAGATGGAAGAGGGGATTCAAATGTTATTAGGCCTCTCTACTCATCTCTCCTTCCATCTTATCTGTTTCCTCTGCATGAAGATTTCATTCATTCTTTGTGTGGCTTCAGAAATGGCTACAAACCAACTGAACTGGTACATTGACAGTTCCAGGACCAGAGAGTCAAGAACACATCCTCTCTTAGCTTCTATTTTGCCACTTCATACCAATGAGTACAACCACCATAGGGCAAGCTATTCGAAGGAGCTCAGAGTAGTTCATGAATCTACTCCTATTTCTAGGGGTTGGGTAGAACTATTCCCATAAGAAGGGTGGGAAGACATGTTAAGTAGACAAAACAATGATGTCTAGAATTTATTTAGGAACATTTTTCTCAAGTGCCTGGAATTTAAATATTTACTACTGGAAAACCTGATTTGGATAGCATTCTCCATAAATGAGCCATTTGGCTTGCTAATAGATGATTATGAAGCATAAATTCACTCCATCTTTCTGAGCACTTTTTTTCTTCCCTGTTTTAATTAGTGATTCTGGAATGAAAGGCCCAGAGATTGAAATCTGAAAACAATTAATGGTAATTCTATCTATAGCTGACCCTAATTATGTAGCTCAATTGGCTAGAGCTATGTGTTAATGAGGCTAATGTGGTGGGTAAATCCCTGTGTGGACCAGTTGGTTTTACCAGTGGAGTATTGGCTCTGCTCTTCCTCTCACCTTCTTCTGACAACACTAGCTTTGGGATGTGGGACAGATCACATGAAATTATTCAGCACGATTCTATTTAGCTCAGCTGGGATAACAACTCCACAGTAACTCTTCAAGAAAGTGGTTGGCCATCACTTACATTTATGAAAGACGGCACAATTATTTTCATATTAGGTACCGATTATATCCCACGGTTGTCTCACTTACCATTGCCAAGGTGTTTAAAAAGATTTTTTCTCCCCGTTTCTGTGAACTCATCATCCCAACACAATCTTATGAGAATGAATGAAACTTATTGGAAATTTAAACAAAGATTAAGGAAGAACCATAAATGTTAATATTAATGGCTATGGCAGAAAATTGGTTTTTATTGCACAACTGGATTTGGAACTACTTTCATTTGTAAATGGAATTTTGATGCTTCTCCATGAAACACAAAATGAAGCTTTATCTGGAGAGTAAGACAGGGAAAAAGAGTTGTGGAGATGATCAGATCAGGTGATCTGATATAAAAAATAAAAATATAACTGCCTTTTATAAAAAAATAACTGCCTTTTTTAAAAGCTCTTCTTTGGGTCAGTTACTGTGGTAATTGCTCTCCATATACTACTCATTTTTGTAACAACATTTTCAGGTAGATTCTTTCATTTTCCATATTCTACAGCAGAGGAAGCAGAATTACTTGTTTTATGTTACACTTTTGCAGAGGTTTGAACATAGGCATTCTGAATCCAGAGCCCACAATTTTAACCGCTCTCTGATAATTCTACATTTTTAGTTATCTGACATTCCACTAATGCCTATGGTTTAATAACCAACCACACTCAGAATTGGTCCTAAAAGACATACATAATTATCAGAAGAAATTATAGTTTGGCATTATGGGCCACTTGGTTGCAAATAATACAACAATATTCAAACTTGCTTATGCAAATTAAAGGAAGAGGTAATTTACTGGAATAATAAAGGGACATCTCACAGAATTCAAGGCAGGATTGACCATCAGACCTTCTACAGGGATGAGACAAAATAGCCACCAGGGAGTTGGATTATTTTCTCTTTCTCTCTTTCTTTCCAGAACTAAATGGTCTGTCATCTTTGTTTCACTCTGGAATTTTGTTCTCTGTTTCTGTAACTAGCTCTCTGGTCCAACATGCACATGGCCTCCAGCTTATGTTCCCACAGGATATTTCCATTTAACTACCAACAGAACTGAAACCACTATTTGCAGGACCCAAAGCTAAATTGCCAGAAGAAACAACAGGATGTGACCAAAGGGGTGTTATCCCTTTATGAGTTAGAGGGTAGAGGGGTATTCAAGAAGATGTGGGGACTGGAAAGAAATCATTGGCAGAGGACATTGTTGGCAGAGTCCTCATCAATACAGGCATCCTCTGTGGATCAGTGTGATAGTGGTATTGCGTCAAGAGTACCAGAAAATGGAAAGCGTGTACACTGCTTATATAGGAAGGCTTGTGTTCAAATTCACAGTTTTCTGCTAACTACCCTGTGCCAGCTTAGGCTGATTTTATTAATTTCAGTATGCTTCTATTTTGTCACCTAGTAAACAACAATAACAATGCCACCTTAAGTTATTGGATAATCCCATAAAGTCATTAACATGAGTTTCCCCAATTAAACAATATATTCATTTTTATCATTCTTTATTATAGATGAAACTAATTTCATATTAGTTTTTAAAGACTATGTATATATGTTTTTAATGTACTTGTATATTTGTGTGTGTGTGTGTGTAAGAGACCATCAATTGTGTATGCCATCAGTTTTAAGAATAATTTTTAGGAGAATAAAACATAGCTAGGAAGTTAATTTTGATTAATGTGAATAAATTCTCTGCTCTGTAAATGCATTCATATTAAGGAATTGTTTTTAATTAAAGACTGTGTTCCTCAATTTTGCCTGATAATCTGTGATTTGCTGTAAGTATGCAGGAGAGGGAGAGAGAACAATATATCCGCCTCACACACCCCAGAGCCAGAAGCGGGTATAAGAACTTCCTCCATTTGCAGCAGAATTGATCAGAAGAAAATAGTTTTGACCCTTAAGTAACATCTCTTTTTGAAAGCTAGCAGCTTTCTGCCTCTGACACGGAGGTTAAATCCTAATTATCTCCATGGAGAGAGATGGTAGGACTCTTCTTTGAATGGGGTGGAAAGGTTTGACAGTGGAATTTATTTAATAGAAGCCACAGTCACTGTCTTGCAGCTGCTTCCTCTAATCAAAACCTTTTGTTTTCCCGTTCAGGTCTCCCTGTGAGGGAGACCACACTAGGGAACACAAATTGTCTGTTCTGGGAGTCCGGAGACCAGCCCTTCTCCATCTCACTCTTACTTGCTTTGCAGCTGGGATCCAATTTATGTCTCCAGCCCTCAGTTTTTTCATTTCAAATGCATTCTAAAGTCACCTATGGGTCTAAAAGTTATTATTGATATTCCATTTTGTACACAAAATATGTGGGATTTCATATACCCTCTGTGAATCAGGGTACGGATAGGAAAAATACCTACTTGGCAGGGTTTCATGGAACTCTTAAAAGGACTGTGCTCAGAGGTGAAGGCAATGCTAGAGGAACCCACAAGTCATGTAGAGGCCTCCAGACATGATATCGTGGCCATTCCTGGGCCAGAAGGGACAGCGGGAGGTAATGATGATGTTGGAGCCCCAGAGATCTGGCCTTGGGCAGAAGGGCCATGGGACTAAGCCATCAGTTACGGTATTAAAGATAAGCAGTTACTATCAGAGTGGTGTGAACCTTGGGGGAGAGCTGAAGAAGATATACACGGACCTCTCTCACCTCCACCCCTTAGTTTTCCTGTTGGTGCCCATGTGGACCAAACACAGCCAGAATCCAGGAGGAAGGGATGCAGGTGATGGAGTCCATCCACACACTGAGCCCCTCAGGGAACACAGGATGTGAGAGAAAGTCAGAGAGTGGATGGAGGTGATCAAAAGACAATAACTGGTCTAGTCTGCTCATTCTAAGGTGTGCATTATGGGACTTCCTTTTAGTAGTGTACACATACCTATAGTGTACATGAATCATTTTGGATTTGATTTATCGAATGTTGGATAATGTCAGTTGAGTGAGCTGTTACTGTGAAGTGTTCGTTGTCAAATATTTTAATGAAATCATTAAAGATCAAGGTAAGAATCTATTTCTTCATCTATAAACTTGAAGTTAATGATAATGCCTAACTGACCAGATGGTAATAGTGATTAAATGAGATAAAAATGAGGATTAGAAAAAAAAAGACAATTAGTCTTCACATTAACCTTATAGATACTGCTGTTATATCCATTTTAGAGATGAAGAAACTGAGGCATGGAGAGGTTATCCATGCCACGGAAGTGAGTCAGGCAAAAATGCTGAAGGACATCGGAAGAGGGAATGATCCATTTTTCCTTATGTGATCTGGAAAAGCTACCACTCAGGCCTATCACTTGTGATTGCCACACTTGTAATTTCCTAAGCTGGCTCACATCTGTCCCTGGACATTTGGAAAATTCGCTGCTAGATGCTATGACTCACACATTTGCCACCACTGAGAAAGTTCAGTGATAGACATGCTATGATTCATTCTTTTACTTTACTCTTCTACTTCAATTTAAGCCCAAGGAGACCCCACTTCTCTGTTTTCTCCACTCTATCCCCGGGCTGCTGTGCCTAACTGGAGACGTTTACCAGATCTCTCTACGGCGTCCAATAGATATCCTTTCTCTTTGTATCCAAACCCCCAGTGTGGCTTACATGTTTACGCTTCTTCCTTTCTTCCTTCCCCACTCCCTTTCTATTCCTAGAAATGAAATGTCCTCAACGCCTTCATTGCCCCTTCCAGTGACCTCACTTCTAAACTGCTTGCAGCCTCCACACTCTGATGGAAAGGGCCCACCTTTTGTTTCCTCTACTGAGAACTGTTAGGACTAAGGTTAATTTCCTTGTGAGCTTCCTCTTCTTCACCTCAGAAGCTTGCCCGGGTTTCACCTACTTTTTTGTGCTTCTGCTTGAGTCAGAAGAATGCTCCGGGCTGCTCTCTGACCTGTGCTTGTGACTCCATCCTTTGGTACCATGTGTGGGCCATTCATTACGACCCTCTAACTGTCCTTCTCCCCTCCTAACCGGACACGTCTACGACCACGAATATTTCATTACCTTCTCTATCTAAATAAGTAACTTATTTTTAGGGGAAAAAATAACAGCTTTTTTCCCTTAAAATTTCTTTTTTTTTTATTTTTTATTTTTTATAAACATATATTTTTATCCCCAGGGGTACAGGTCTGTGAATCACCAGGTTTACACACTTCACAGCACTCACCAAAGCACATACCCTCCCCAATGTCCATAATCCCACCCCCTTCTCCCAACCCCCCTCCCCCCAGCAACCCTCAGTTTGTTTTGTGAGATTAAGAGTAAATTATGGTTTGTCTCCCTCCCAATTCACTTAAAATTTCTTAAAGCTGTTCTCATGTCTCCCCTCTTTGCTTATTTCTGTACAGAGTTTCCTACACTAAGTGACCCCATTTCCTTACCATCTTCTCACTGCTCAAACTCTTACAACCCAGTTTCTTTCTTACTCTACTAATTACTTTCTCTAAGTTTATCTGTTAATCACCAGAACCACTTAGTTCTCAGGCCTTACCTGATTTCACCTCCTTGGATTCTATATTGTGGGCTATCTGGCTCTCCTTCCTTTGTCCTTGGATTCTAGAACATAAAATACTCCCAACTTTTCTCTTACTCTGTTTTTCTCTCCTGGTTGCCGAATACCCCTCTTCCGTTTCCCAAACCAGCTATCCTTCCTAACATAACACTGTTAGGCTGATTTTCCTGAGTAGTAATTGATATTCCTAGACTTTGATCATGTCACTTGTAGCATAAAACAAAAACAAAAATCCAAACAACCCAAAAACTTCCAGCAACTTATTAAATCCAAACAAATCGAATGCAACTCTTTGTTTTGGCAGGTGATTTCATTTCCCTTTCAAATCCAGGTCGCTTTCTAAGCATATATGTGATGTTATTTCCTCTTCTGATGTCTGCGTCAGGCTGGGTTTGGCTCTAGTAAACAAACACCTCCAACTCTCAGTGCATTTGCAGCAAAAGTTTGTTTTTCACTCTGGAGGCTTCACATAACCACTGAGCAACTGCTCTCAGCGTTGTGTTGCTACTCAGTGTCCTTTTCCACCAACTCAACACAAATCCCTCTCTCTGTTTGAATCCGAGAACACACAAGCTCTCACCTACCCAGTCTAGATAGAAGATACGCCACTTCTACGCACATTTCTTTGGGTGGGACAAATGACATGGCTGTGTATACCTACTACATGCCGCTCACCCTTTGTGTAGAATCCTTCCACCAACTCCACGTATGGGAAACATTACCTTTCAAGGCCCGTATAAAATCTCCGTATCTCATCTACTCTCTCCCTTCATACCATTGTCCTATCAACTATAGACTTTTAAAAAAATAATCAATTATGAATACGATAGCCATGCACTGTTAAGATATTCAAATATTTTTTTTCTTTTAACTTTTAATTTTTTATTTTTTATAAACATATATTTTTAGTCCCCAGGGGTACAGGTCTGTGAATCACCAGGTTTACACACTTCACAGCACTCACCAAAGCACATACCCTCCCCAATGTCCATAATCCCACCCCCTTCTCCCAAACCCCCTCCCCCCAGCAACCCTCAGTTTGTTTTGTGAGATTAAGAGTCACTTATGGTTTGTCTCCCTCCCAATCCCATCTTGTTTCATTGATTCTTCTCGTACCCACTTAAGCCCCCATGTTGCATCACCACTTCCTCATATCAGGGAGATCATATGATAGTTGTCTTTCGCTGCTTGACTTATTTCGCTAAGCATGATAGGCTCTAGTTCCATCCATGTTGTCGCGAATGGCAAGATTTCATTTCTTTTGATGGCTGCATAGTATTCCATTGTGTATATATACCACATCTTCTTTATCCATTCATCTGTTGATGGACATCTAGGTTCTTTCCATAGTTGGACTATTGTGGACATTGCTGCTATAAACATTCGAGTACACGTGCCCCTTTGGATCACTACGTTTGTATCTTTAGGGTAAATACCCAATAGTGCAATTGCTGGGTCATAGGGCAGTTCTATTTTCAACATTTTGAGGAACCTCCATGCTGTTTTCCAGAGTGGCTGCACCAGCTTGCATTCCCACCAACAGTGGAGGAGGGTTCCCCTTTCTCCGCATCCTCGCCAGCATCTGTCATTTCCTGACTTGTTGATTTTAGCCATTCTGACTGGTGTGAGGTGATATCGCATTGTGGTTTTGATTTGTATTTCCCTGATGCTGAGTGATATGGAGCACTTTTTCATGTGTCTGTTGGCCATCTGGACGTCTTCTTTGCAGAAATGTCTGTTCATGTCCTCTGCCCATTTCTTGATTGGATTATTTGTTCTTTGGGTGTTGAGTTTGCTAAGTTCTTTATAGATTCTGGACACTAGTCCTTTATCTGATATGTCGTTTGCAAATATCTTCTCCCATTCTGTCAGTTGTCTTTTGATTTTGTTAACTGTTTCCTTTGCTGTGCAAAAACTTTTGATCTTGATGAAATCCCAATAGTTCATTTTTGCCCTTGCTTCCCTTGCCTTTGGCGTTGTTCCTAGGAAGATGTTGCTGCGGCTGAGGTCGAAGAGGTTGCTGCCTGTCTTCTCCTCAAGGATTTTGATGGATTCCTTTCGCACATTGAGGTCCTTGATCCATTTTGAGTCTATTTTTTGTGTGTGGTGTAAGAAAATGGTCCAATTTCATTTTTCTGCATGTGGCTGTCCAATTTTCCAGCACCATTTATTGAAGAGGCTGTCTTTTTTCCATTGGACATTCTTTCCTGCTTTGTCGAAGATTAGTTGACCATAGAGTTGAGGGTCTATTTCTGGGCTCTCTATTCTGTTCCATTGATCTATGTGTCTGTTTTTGTGCCAGTACCATGCTGTCTTGATGATGACAGCTTTGTAATAGAGCTTGAAGTCCGGAATTGTGATGCCACCAACGTTGGCTTTCTTATTCAATATCCCTTTGGCTATTCGAGGTCTTTTCTGGTTCCATATAAATTTTAGAATTATTTGTTCCATTTCTTTGAAAAAGATGGATGGTACTTTGATAGGAATTGCATTAAATGTGTAGATTGCTTTAGGTAGCATAGACATTTTCACAATATTTATTCTTCCAATCCAGGAGCATGGAACATTTTTCCATTTCTTTGTGTCTTCCTCAATTTCTTTCATTGAGGCCTTAAACGACACACTGGACAAGATATTCAAATATTAAAGAGTAAAAAATGAAAGACTGATCCCCACCCCATTCCAGTCCTACTTCCTTGAGGCAACTGATTACTACTTGTAGTTTTCAACTGTACTTTGATCATTTTAATGTATATAACAACATATTTGCATAGGTGTTTTTAAACAAATGCAATCATATTTGCTATTTTCATATCTTATGTTTGAGTTTTTTTCTGTATTAGCTTGTAGAGAATGAGCACATTCCTGTTCACACATATTCTCCTTATAGATACAATACCATTTCTGTTACCACATCCTATAAGTGGACACTCAATTTACCAATTTTGGAATCTTACAAACACTGCTCTAGTCATTAAGGTACATAAGAATTTGAATGGATATAGGAGAGTATGTTTATGAGAAATTACTAGAAATAAAACTGCTGGATTTGAGGAGACAGGGACTTTTAACTTAGAGAGACATTACCAAATCCTCTCCACCCCCTGAATGAAGCAAAACCGTGGCCTTATTTATATCCCAACCAAAAGTGTGTAACAATGGTTTTTCTCAACGTCTTACTGACTCTAGATATTATCAGTCATTTAATTACCTAATTAAATGGTGTGCTTTCTTAAGAGAGGCCACTTACTATCCCTCTTTGTGTCTCCTGTATTGCTTGATATGTAGAAAGGATTCAGCATTTTCTCTAATTTTTTAAAAATTTTTGTAATTGAATAAGATAGAATTTAAGGTGGACCTTGTATGGTAGTAGGTTTGGGATAAAGATAAAGGCAGAGAACAGAGGCATCAAAAACAGAGTCAGGCAGGGTAAACTGCAATTATTTAAATAATAAACAGAACTTTTTGTCCAGAAGTATAAGACTACTGGAGGATAAGTAATGGAGAAGTTTATAATTATTTTTTGTGGCTTTTCAATGTAGGCTAATGAGGTGTTTTCTTTTTCATTATTAGTAATAAGGAAGCAGGAGATCTAAGTTCTGCTCCTGTCTTTGCTACTAACCTGTTCTGGGCTAGTATTTGCATCTTTAGTAGTGCATTTCCTCATCTCTAAAATGAAGAATTCCATTTATTTCTTCATTATTTCCTTCAATATTTGTACATCTGCCAAGGTGTGTCAGACAATTCATTAGTAGCTCTGTGTATGACAATGAAAAAGTTAGCTGGTTCCCAGTTCTCTTTGAAAATCAAGTATCATGGAGAACAGGAACAGGATGAAGAGATCATTACAATATGGTGCTAAGCTCCAAATGGAGACATGTAAGGATGCCTGGGTACCATTAGTTGGATTATTTTTCCACCACAACAGGAGCTGATTTGCTCAAGCTCCCTGCAGGAAGGGACAGCTGCAATCATCGGAGGGGTCAAATGTGCCTTCCAGATCATTAATGCAATGCACTTATCTGGCTTGATAGGGAGCAGACATCTTTGGACACTTGTGAGCAGAAGTGATGTGATCTTTTGTTGTTTACAAAATAATGGTAACGTTCTATAAATAATTAGCATTAAATTTTACTTTCCTTAACTGACTTCACATTTAGCAACCTTATAAAAGTGAAGCACTTGCTCTAATCCAGGCTTGGAAGTACCAGAAGATACTGCCTTTTAAAAGATGTTCATTTGCAAAGGAGGCCAGATGCTTTTCTTAACTCCTCAGTTTCTCCTCCCCAGGGAATTTCCCCAGCTTGGGAGAACAGCCTCTAATTTTATATGTTACTTTTTACTCTTGAGGTTTCTTTGTAACACTTTGTGCTAATCAATTGAAGTATTCATGCTAATGAATTGCACAAATGGCCTCATTAGCTAGAGGTTTTTTTTTTTTTTTTTTTTTAGTTTTATTTCATTTTATTTTATTTATCTTTTTTGAGATTTTGAATGTTTTACTTCATTCTTGCAGATGAGTCAGCAGGAGGAATTCAGATCTGTCTCTTGGCCTATCGTTTATCTTCTGCTTTCTAAAGTGAAAGATCTTTTGGGTTCTCCCTCAGGAATTGATCTCTTATGTAATTTGTAAATAACTTGATCACCCATTCAGTGGGATATATGAATTCTACTCTGTTTTGTAAAATTGTTTTGGGAATTTCAAATAATAATTATTATTTAAATTTTATCAAGGTTTTTTTATATACACAGTAAAAGTTGTAATGATAAAATGCTCCTAAAAAATAACAATGGCAGTAAAAATAATACGTATTCCTCAGACTTCTACTTCAACTTTCTTTGCAGATTTTCTCAAGATTTTCTTTTTTTCTTGGATTCCACTTGTCAGATGTAGGCTCTCTATGTTGAATATTTAATTTCCATATCTTTTCTCTTATTCTTCATACTTTTGGTTTAGTTTTTGGTTTTGTTTTTAATTTTGAAGATATTTTCTTGAGTTTTCTTTAAAGTTTTCCAACTACATTTTGCATATGTACTTTCATATTTATAATTTCTCAGAGATTTTTTTTTCCTTACATTTCTCAGAGATTTTTTTCCCTTACATTTGAATATTCCTTTTTAACAGCATCGTCTTCTAATTTCATGCATGAATATATTCTGTTATCTGGCATGGACATTTTTTTTCTCTGTTACTCGCCCTGCTCCTTTTCCTCTGTATATCGTGTGTGTGTGTTTTGTTTAGGTCTCTGTCTTCCAATTTGAAAGTTTTTCTCCAATGTTTTATGATTGAGCATCAGTTTTTGAAAAGGCAAATTTGATGCCCTATGTGAGTGGTGGTAGGATCAGCAATGCAAGGCAGTAAGTCAGAGCTATTTTTCAGTAGAAGATCTAAACATTACAGACTGTAGTTCTTATTTTGGGGATTTCAGGTGTTTTGAGAGGCACTATTTAATCTTCTCTGGTGGCTGCAAGATAGATTGCTCATTTCTTTTTTTAAGATTTGATTGATTGATTGATTGATTGATTAGACAAAGAGAGAGACAATGAGAGGAGGAACACAAGCAGGGGGAATGGGAGAAGGAGAAGCAGGATTATTGCAGAGCAGGAAGCCTGATGTGGGGCTTGATCCCAGGACCCTTGGACCATGACCTGAGCCAAAGGCAGATGCTTAATGACTGAGACACCTAGGTGCCCCAGATTGCTCAAATCTTTAATGCTGTCCAGTCTGTCTGTTCTGTGATGATGGGCATGTCCTACACCAAGCTGTCTAGTATGGTAACCTCTAGCCATGTGTAGCTTTTGAGCACTTGAAAGGTGCAGTTGAGGAACTGGGTCTTCATTTTGTTTCATTTCAGTAGCTACATCTGGCTACTGGTACCAGAATGGACAGCACAGTTCTAGATGTTGGAGTGAGGAAGGGGACTGGGAAATTTTACCAGTTATTTTATTGACCTTTACTAAACTCCCATTTAGTTAATCACTCCACCCCAGATGACTACTCTGTTTGAACATTTCCAAGAATATACCTCTTGGTTGCCACAATGATGGATCAAAAGTGAGCACAAAATAGAAAAAGACCTGTAGGACTAACCACTCCTTATAAAGCACTCACTGCTTTTATAGACTCGAGTGTCACCCTCCCCCTCACCAGGTTCCTAGTGGCCCAAATCCCTGATGCTCACTATGACTCTGAGATCTTGTTAATGTTCTCTCTCTTGAAGTTTCTAGTTCCTCTTTTTCACTTTGTTTCCTATTTGTGTTATCATCTCATACAGAGATTCTGATTCTGGTTCTGGTGTTTATTGATCTTTTTTTAGGTGGTATATTAAAGGAGAGAGGGACAGAAATTTATCTCCCATCTCACGATAAAGTTGTTTTACTTTCCATTTTAATTGTTGTGATTCCATACAATAATGCTTTGTTATTTGACTTTCTTCAAATATCCAATTTAGAAATTGTGCCAACAAACTTAGAAATTAAAGTTTCTGAAGAATTTAATATCTCAGGGTGCCTGGCTGTCTCAGTCAGGTAAGGGGCTGCCTTTGGTTCATGTCATGATGTCGGAATCCTAGGATCAAGTCCCACATCAGTCTCCCTATTTAGCAGGGTGTCTGCTTCTCGTTTCCCTATGCCCCTCACCCTGCTCATGCTCTCTCTCTCCCTATCTCTCAAATAAATAAATAAATAAAATCTTTAAAAAAATTTAATATCTCTGTTATCTTTTAATATCTTAAAAACGTGATCATTTAAGAATATGTTGCATAGGAATTCATGGTGTTAGTCCAGACCTGTCCAAAACAATAATTGAAATGTGTTTGATTAAAAAATTTTACCCCTGGGGATAAAAATATATGTTTATAAAAAATAAAAAAAAAAAAAAAAAAAATTTTATTTGTTAACGTGCTTTTATTTTTTTCTTTACAAAACCATTAAAATAAATGTTCGATGTCTTTATATTTTTTATGAGTAAATGTAATCTAGTTTATTATGACACTAATATTTTAAAATTTTACGTTAAATGAAAATAGGGCATATTGGAATGAAAAATTTTCCCTTTTTAAAAATGGTATATCAAATTGGCATGATTGACTTTGTACCAGTTTTGTATAACTGACACTAATCAATACAGTTGTTATCAATGGTAATAAAAAATCAAAATCAGGAGACCTTATTTGGAAAATTTTAAAAATGCAAAAATGCGTAACTACATATTAGAAATATTCTGCTGTTAGAAATTTTAAAAACCCCTCAGACTACTATTTTCTTTCAACTAATTCTTCATCAGCCTTAAGTATTCATTTTACATACTCTGCAACTTTAAGTAAATAACCTCTCTGAGCATGATTTTCCTCATCTGTAAAGCTGGAATAATAATACAAAACTTCAGATTTGTACAATGGATAAGCATTACAGTCAACAAAAGTCTTAGCATGTGGCAGATTCTCAATAAATAGTAGCCATTCTAGTTCACCCAGAGAAATTGTCTCCTATGCAAACCTTGGAGGAAATACTTAGGCAATTTAGGAAAAATTTGTTTTTAAAACTACAAAATACAAATACTTGATGTTTAATGTTTTTGCCTTTTGATATCGTACATAACTCACCCACTCAATAAATGTGTATTCAGTATTTTGTATTTTCAAGCACTATACTTATCCCTTAAAGAATCCTTTCCAGAATTCTTCTGAACTTTCTTATTCTCACATATGGAATAACAGTATTTCAACCAAATCCATAAAATGGCTTGCCCTCCATCTGTTGTAAACAGGCTGTATGTTTTTCTGTAAAAATTAGAGCCAGCCTGCCATGAGAACCGGCATTAACTTTTCAGTGACCTCCTGTAGAAAAGTTTATATGTGACCCCAGATTCACATTAAAAAATAGTAGAAGTTCATTTGGAAATCACTGCCTTTTTTAGTGGAGCTTTCTCTAGCCATTTTTATAAATATGACATTGGAAATAGTTTAAGACATGGCGGGTAGACTCAAGGATGCCTTGTTCCATTCAAGTCAGCCCTGTAGATAATCTCTAAGATTTTTCTGAACATTAGAGAACATAGTGAACTTGTCTAGAATCATTAAAGAAGTTGAATAAGTAATATATAGTTTTGAAATGAAATAGATCTGTATTTGCCTGAGAGGCCAGGATAAACTCTGGTGATACTGGGTATTTTATATTAGAAATTTGCATTTCCTTTTCAAGTCCCCAAATATTTATGTAGTTTACCTAAGTTGTAGTACCTAATTTGTGCTTTAAATGAAAGAACATAAATTTATATATTCATAAATTAATTAAAAGCAAAAATTGATGCTTGAGGTTTTTGGGTTTTTTTTTCAGGATCCAAATCAACAGACATTATTTGAGACACTAGTCTCTTGTCTATTGGACAGAAATCTCACTCTCTTCAGTCAGTTTTGAGCAATGACATTGCTTCAGTGTCCAATTATAGTATTTGGTCCACTTATAATATTTATTCACATATAAATGATCCAGTTGGGAATATGTTATGTAGTGCTTGCCAGTTCTTTCTACTAAATTTCCTTCTTAATGACCAAGCTTAAAATGCTTCTGTGTTTTCTAAAATTTTTATTAAGGTTTGTCTCCTATTAAGCTAAAAGCTGCATGTACATGGTTTCCTACTGCTGTCTATTCTTACTTTTTGAAACAATCTTTTAAATCTAGAACTCTTTGAAAATAATTTATATATGAGATGTGTACCTAAAATTTTATCCATATAAATATTAAGCTAAATATATCCTATTGATATTGTTTTAAAAGGATGAAAAAAATCCCTTATTTCCAAGTCTGCTCCCTCTAAGACTCCTATGGTTATCTTCTATTATAAATAATTCAGTCCCTTAAGAATTATTACAGATATAACAGGTGTTCTATAAAGTGGGTTCTCTTTAAGGTGCCATCTGAATCAGTAGATATCTCACTAATTCCATTTCACTGTTTTGGGCAATTTCAGTCAACTTTTCAGTTCACATTTTGTCTTTCGTTGCTCATTAACTGTTGCCTGGATCATTATTCAGACATCTCAGGTTGCTAACTCTTCTCTTCTCTTCCCTATTCACCCAACTCCCTATATGAATGTTCAGTTCACACTTTCAAGGACTATCTATGATGCCATTTCCAACCTATTAAAAAATACATTCCAGGTCTTTGGTAAGCTCATCTTACAACAACCTTCTTAAGTTTATTACCCATCCCTACCCAATACATTATCACCCATCCTTACCCAATGCTTTATCATGTCTCTCTGCCCATTGCTTTGCTACCTCCATGCCTTTTCCATTCCTTCCATTCTGATATATAGTTGGCCTGTCTGATCTGACTTTCAACTACTCCCTTCCACTTTTATGGCCCCACACAACAGTCAAACCTAAGCTATAAACGTTTTTTCCACTGAGTCTTCCTTCTTTACTTCTGTCAGAAATTGCTGTCATTCTCTCTTTCTACCATCTGAACTCCTATGTCATCTTATTTATAAATAGTTGGTTACTCTCTGTATATTCTGGGGATTTTTGTTTGTTTGTTTGCTTGTTTTGTTTTGTTTTTGAGAGAGAGGGAGAGAGCACAGTGTGGGAAGGGGCAGAGGGAGAGAGAGAAATAGAGAGAGAGAATCTTAAGCAGGCTCCATGCCCATTATGGAGCTTGACTTGGGGCTTGATCTCACAACCCTGAGATCATGACCTGGGCAGGAATCGAGAGTCAGATGTTTACCTGACTGAGCCACCCAGGTAGAGTTAATGTATCATTTTTCTTTAGATCCTTCACCCCTTCTTTAATAACACAGTTTCTAGCTCACATAAGTTGAATACAGCTGCAAGGATTTTCCTTATTTCATTTAATAAATATCAGTGGAGTGTGAATTGCAGGACTTCTTGACTCACTTGATAACACTTAAAATAATCTCTAGTAGTGTTCCCACTAGAAAAGAAAACGAAACCACTAATTAATTAGGCTATCTATTATAACTAGTTGATTAAACCTTGAACTGAAACATAGCTTCATTTTAAAAGCAAACCTTATTTAATTAAATTGCCTGCTTTTAAGCCAGTAGTCAATATTTTTTTTTCAAATCTATGAATACACCAACTGTTGGATATATTATCCAGCATCAAAGTACCTGGCAGCCATTGACACCCACAAAAACATGGGGGAAAGCAGCATAGCTCTCAGGAAAGTAAAACTTGCAGCTCCTCAGAATGCGTTAGCAGAGGGATGCATTCTTAGACTGAATATGTTGTTTTCAGGTCTGGAAGTGGGGCAGTAGATGATAAAGTGATACTCCCTTTCCCCGTCCATTGTGAGATTTCTCTGTACTTCTTAGCTATGAAGAAAAGGCAAAGGTGAGGTGACAAGTACTCAGTTCCTCACAAACATGGTGGGACATGAAAACTACTCACAGATGCACCTCTCATTATGTTGGCTTCCTTTCCCTCAGAGCATCACCTCAGAAAAATCAAAGGATGTTTGACTGATTAGAAATTTGTCTTATGACTGTATCACACAGCTTGTGGACTACTTGAAGATGAGACTAGGAGCCTCCAAAGAATACTAAGTTCCTACCCTTCTGAGGCTCTGTGGCTCTGTCTACTTAATAGTGTAGTTTGTGACTGTCTAGTGTTTGCTTTGTGATTTTAGGTATCCTCTTTTTTTTTCTTTTAAAGACTTTTTATTTCTTCATGTAACAGAGAAAGAGAGATCACAAGTAGGCAGAGAGGCAGGCAGAGAGAGAGGGGGAAGCAGTCTCCCTGCTGAGCAGAGAGCCCGATGCGGGGCTTGATCCCAGGACCCCGAGATCATGACCTGAGCCGAAGGCAGAAGATTAACCCACTAAGCCACCCAGGCGCCCCTTAGGTATCCTCTTAATTTTGTTAGAAAATTATTGAAGCATTCGGCAGTAAATTACTCTCAAACTCAAATTACCCTCTTCCCTTCATGCAATCGCTAAAACTGGAATTCAGAACCATTTTGGATAACTTTCTTTCCTATATCATTTTTTATTTTAATCAAAAGATGATTGAAAAAAGAGTTTCTGTGAACTTTTGCAGTTAAGTGTTCATTATGTTTCAGTCAAGTTTATCAGATTGCTAGTTCTTTGAAAAATAAAAACGCCTTTGCATTATAAAATCACATTGATACCTATGTCTGTAGATTAATGTTTTTAAAAGAGACTCAGTCTTCAGTTAGGTATTGTGCCTGTGTTTGGTGGAAAACTACCATGGAATGAAGGATCAGGGGGCTGATGTTCGGTGTACGATGGTATTTATAAACGATCACTCTAAGATTTTCATTCTTCTTTACTTTGTCATTCTTGGTCTGAAAGCTTTGTGTCTGCAGACAACTTTAGTTTACTTCACTAAGGGAGCTTTGCCATTCATTCTTTTTTTTTTTTTTAAGATTTTATTTATTTATTTGACAGAGAGAGATCACAAGTAGGCAGAGAGGCAGGCAGAGAGGGAGGGGGAAGCAGGCTCCCCTGCTGAGCAGAGAGCCCGATGTGGGGCTCGACTCCTGGACCCTGTGATCATGACCTGAGCTGAAGGCAGAGGCTTAACCCACTGAGCCACCCAGGTGCCCCTGTCATTATTTCTGCTGCCCAAAACCCATCTTGGTTGATGAAAGGTGATTCAGCCGAGAATAATGTGTTTCTCCATAGTGAGCAGGTGCCATTAGGTGGCCCACATTGATTACTGAGTCCTGGGATAGAAGAGAAAACTATAGAAATTGGAAATCTGGCATTAGTTCATCTCAATTTCTAGAGGTGGTCTGGTGTTCAATATTGGTCATGTCGTAGGTCCCCCATTTTCCTGTTTTATATGTACAGGGTTCCTGTGTTGAAGTGTGTTAAAGTGTAGACTATACACAAATAATGGGATCTCAAAGGTGAAGCAAAGCTCTGAACAAAGGTGAGATGTCTCATTGTTAAGAGGCTTTGCAAAGACTGACCACTACAGGCATTTATAGAGCCTGGAACAGTAGAGAACCACGCTTACAAGTCTGCTGTATTCTTGTCCCTGGGAGAAATATTGGGTGAGGTCCAAGTCTGTGGCTATCTGTAGGAACTCACAGTAGCCCTGGTATATGTGAACTGTGATATGCATGTTTTTTCAGGGTTCCTTCTGGTGTAAGCTCTGTTCAGACAAATGTACATTTTTAAACCTGAATTAAAGAGTGTCACAATGACTTAATTATTTAGTACTAGTTATGAAATGTTAGAACCTTTAATTAATTGCCAATTTTACCTGTGATAGCAAATGAACAGTTTAATTTTATATTGTATTGATGGACTGATATATAGGTATGGATATATGCCTATGCATTTTTTTAAACTATATAAGTAATTAACATTATGGCTCAATAGCTAGTCGTAAAAGCAGTTGTATAGTAGGTCATGGGTTTATTTGGAGTCTTCTTTCTATAAGTCATGACTAGGGAATCAAAATGTCAATATACATAACATAGGCTTAAACCGACTGAGTAGTTTAAAAACAATTTGTTGGGCATAAGGCAAGATGGGGGGGGACCTTCTAGTTGATAATTGGCTTATATCTTTTCCAGTTCTTATTCACACCAGATGCATCACTAAGCTTAAAATTTCCAGTTACTATGTCATGGCTGCTTAAAGGGCCTATAGTGGCTGTTTGTTGTCCATTATCCACCCAGATCACCTCGATCCCCCTGACTGTATCCGCATGCTCTTCTCAGCTGTGGTATGCTTTTGCTTCCAACACTTTGTTGTGAGGCTCCTAGAGCCACATTGCTAACCTGGGCAGAGAACCAGAAGTCTCTGAAATTTAAGATGCCCAAGGAAGGTCCTTAATGATGATTGACAGATGTGGGAACATGTAAGCCTAGTTTCTCACATCTTGTCAGGACAAACTATGGTGTGACCTACACTCCAGACATCCCTAGAGGATCAGCCTGAAGCCCTTCTCCATAGGCAGGGCCTAAAATCACATCATTGATTGTCTTCTGCCTTCTCGGTCTTGCTTCCCCATAAATACACTGGTCTCTCCTAGCATCATGTCATTAAAAATCACTTGTACAGTGTGATCTTTATCTAATCATCTGCTTTTGGGAAACCAGACGTAGAACAGGTCTGTTCCAAAACAAAAATGCACAGACTTCATCTGTTAGCTAGCTCCATTCCTATTTGTCGTTCCACACTTTCGTGAAGATGCTACAATCACAGGAAATTTAGAAGACAAATGCCCACTTCAAAATAATTAAATGATTTTGGCAGTTCAGACATGACGTATTACACAGAAACCGCCATGGTCTTCATTGATAAAAGAACAACTTTTGAGCATTGCCTGAAGGAATCCACGCATCGCAAGAGCTGCTAGAGTTGCATCTTTTCTTCTATTACCAATGTTCTTCTGGGACAGCAGCTCTGGTGAAAAGCTATCCATTTTCTGTCTGGTTGGAGTTGTATACTGCTTTAACTCTTTTTTGTCAACTCTAACATTAAGCTCCAAACTGGCAAGCCAGATTGAGACAGTGAACAGCAGTGGGAATAGTGGGTCTTTAGTGGCAGGACAAACCCATCAGACATTCCTCCTGGTTCTGGTGACTGCCCTGGCACTTTTGTTTTTCTCCTTTTAAAACCCCTCTTTTCCTCTTGTTCTGCACTTTTCTGGTACTGGCTGATCTTTTGACCTGTTTTCATTGTGAGTAGTTTCAGATCACATTTTCTTTCTTGTTGCCCACTGTAATTGTCAACAAAGTTTGTAATATATAGCCAAGGATCTGGAAGCAAAAATAAGCTCGGTTCACATTTTTTAAAACCCATCGTGTGTGTGTGTGTGTTTGTGCGTGCGCGCGCGTGCGTGCACATATTTTTCAAGTGGCGTGCAAGCTGTGTTTAGAAGGAAGATTTGCTACTAAATGCCAAAAGCAAGAAATGTCAAAAACACTCTGCTCTACTTAGGTGCCCCTTCCCCACCCTTCTCTTTTTCAGTGAAAGTCATGGAGAAAAGATGGAACTTTGTCCATAAAGGATGGCATAGGAGTCATTTGTCCCTCAGAAGTTGTTCTGGATATTTTGGCCCAGAGCTGGGTCTAGTGTAAGGGTGAAGAGAGGAAGACAGAAGATTTGTCTGGGATGAGGCAAAGAGAGGGGAAGCTGGAGACATTGCTAATATCACAGGCATTGGAGCTGGGGAAAGTGGGGAGGGATGGAGAAAAGCCAGCCTTGGTCACCACACCCCCGGTCCCTCGGTCCCTCCGTCCTTATTTTAAGAGGGATAACCAGAGTCTTCACTGCAAAATGCAAAGTAGAACGGAGTTGAGCAATCCAAGCAGGACCAGTTGGGTGTAGCCCAGAAAAATGCTTCACAGTGACAAGGGAAAAGGCATTCTGTACTGGGGCTGTTGAATGTCCTGGTGGCGGGCTATGTGCCAGGACACTCTGAGATCATGCAAGGATGTGCATTTCACCATCAGCAGCTTGCTGTGCAGGCCATATTTTAGCCTTTGTTGTCCCCTAGCCAGTGTAGGGAACAGAGCACATTAAGAAAAGCGCCTGCCTAAGAGATCTACCTTTTCATTTGATTTAGATCAATGAGTAGCTTTATGTTCTAGAATGCTTTTCCCTTGTGGAAGTTTTACACTTTGATTGACAGATTCTAACTGCTTTCTACTTGGAAGAAAATGGAATAGGTTTTATTCTTGAAAGGTACCTGTTGCTGGGTTTCAAAGTCTTAAAATAGAAGTTGCCATTCCTTTCACATCTAAAGAGCTGTGATTTGAGAACAAGAATGTGAGCAACCCCAAGTTTTATAGATGCATCCTTTTTAAGTTTTTGCTTTTTTCTCAAAGAGCAGAAAATTGCACATAATTCAATAATTAATTGTATTTTGCCATGAAGACAATGTTATGAAAGAGGGAAGGCTTTATAAGAAAATATAAATCCTATTAGAGAGGACACAGTGAGGCAGGACGAATACAGGATACATCAGTATATTACCCTCTGTGGTGATCTTTGACTTGTTTCTCTTGATGTCCTTTGGCAATTTTTAAAGAAGTATCCTTTTATTTATAAAGCACTAAATCACAATAGATAAATAGGTCCTCAGGTTGGAATACAAATGGAATACTGGAGAATGGTATCATTTAAAGGGTAGACAGAGAAACAGCATTCTGTGATAGAATTTATAGAGAAGTGCCAGGAGTGGAGAAACCAAGCAGGAAATCTACATGAGGGTTTCATTTTTGTCTCAGATAAGGAAAACTACTAAAAGTCTCAAGTGATAATTATGAGAATTTCTTATGTGCCATAAAATATACTAAAGTCCTTTGCAAATATAATCTCACCTGAAAACCCACAACATAACTGTATGTCACATGTTATTATCTTAATTATGAATACTCGAGCTTAAAGAGGTTAATTATCTTGTCTAACGTATCACGACCAGGAAGGGTTGGGAATTGCTACTTGAAAGGATATCAGACTCAACAACTGGTAAGAAAATAAATAGCAATAATCAAAAGGGCTAAGAATTCATATGTCTGGCTGATTTGTGATGGGAATTTTTCAGAAAAAAAAAAAATGTGATGGAAGTATAGTGGAATAACAGACATGAAAGTCATTGCCCTGAAAGGTTTTTAGGCTTGAAACTGGAGTCAGAAATACAACTGGAAAGAACTAGTATTCTGAAAGAAGTTAAAAACAAGAACTAGTATTCTGAAAGAAGTTAAAAACAAGATACAGTGGGGGAAAAGCTTGTGGCCAGAATGAGGGATGCATTTGAGATTTTAGAGTCAGGAAAGTTCCTACTAAATCAAGATTCAGGGTATGATTCTAAGACTGGACAAATACATACTGAATTAATTGCTGGTAGGTGTTTTCTTTCTGTAAGGACAGCACAGTAAACATTTATGAATACCTAATAAGTTAATTTATGTTCATATTAGACTTAATATTGTTGGCTTTTAAAACTAGACATTGATTATCACAGTGTCTTACCATGTAATGCACTCATTAAAGGGTAAGTCTGGATGAACAATGATTAAAATTTATTGAATTTCTTTCACCTTGTTCTATTTCCATATCTATTCAGTGATTTCTCCCCCAAGACGTATTTAGGTAGTATAAGAACTAATAGAATCTTCATTTCTTTTTGCTTGGTTAAGTGAGACTATCGTAAGATAGTTTTGTTTATCAAAGAGGCAAGAGTTGCTTATGAAAAAAGAGAAATTTATAATGTGGACTGCTAGTTTATTATAATTTAATTTTAAAAGAACATGAAGAATGAGAAACCTTTTCCATACTTATTTGTCTGAGTTGCCATGTCTACGTGTAATTTTAAGATTCTGTATACACATTAAGGGGTGCCTAGGTGGCTTAGTTGGTTAGGCAACTGACTCTTGATTTTGGCTCAGGTTATGATCTCAGGATGGTGGGATTACCCTGTGTGGGGCTCCACACTGGGCATAGGGCTTGCTTGGGATTCTCTTTCTCCTTCTCCCTCTGCTCCCCCAAACTCTTGAGCACATTCTAAATAAATAAATAAATAAATAAACAAATAAATAAATATTTTAAAAATAAAATCTTTAAAAAAAGATGCTGTATAAATATTTAAATTTTTAATTTATTTTTTACAAAATATAATGGAGTTTAGATTCATTTGAGTATTTTTGTTTTTTGTTTTTTCTTCTTGATTTTGGTAGAGATCTAGATAGCCATTGAGAGGTTTTTTTTTGGTGGTGGGAGGGTTGCTCCAGTGCAACATAGATTCTATAATCCTTCTATTCCCTGCTCTCTCCCACCAGCAAATGAAGAAAAAGGAGAAGAAATAGAAGAAATAATCACTACCTCCACTTAGTTAATTTTAACTATCTTAAATTCCTAGTAGTATGAGCCATTTTTCAGGATTCTTGGGATAAAAATTCAATTGATAAAGGTTTATTTATTTTTATTTTAGAGAGGGGGTACAGGGAGAGAGGGAGAGAGAATCTTAAGCAGACTCCATGCTGAACACAGAGTCCAATGTGGGGCTCGATCTCATGACCCTGAAATCACAACCTGAGCCAAAACCAAGATACTGATGTTTGGCTGACTGTGCCAACCAGGAGCCCCCAAAATTCAATTAATAAAACAATGTAACTCATTTTCTCATGATGCATTTTTTAATGTTCCTTGTAAGCACTATTTCATAATGTTTCATAAACTCTCATCAACTCTCTTTTTACAAACTCTTTGACTTTTTTATAGGAACTATTTGTGTCTACAAGTATATGTGCCATATATGTAAATTATAAAGCATAATATAGTATAAACACTATGTACCTCCTATCCAGCATAAGAAATTTAACATTATCTTCAGTTTTTAAGATAATTTGTTCTTTCTCCCATTCATCATATACTCTTGCTTCCCTATCAAAGGTAACCACTATCAAAAATGTTTTATTCATTATTTCCTTATTTTTCTTTATTGTTTTAGCCCCTAAGGATATATATTTGTAGGGTTTTATAAGGTTATAAAAAGTTTCTGGGCACCTGTGTGGCTCAGTAGGTTAAAATTTGATTTTGGCTTAGGTCATGATCTCAGGGTCCTGGGGTTGAGACCCGCATCAGGCTCTCTGCTTAGTAGAGAGCCTACTTCCCCCTCTCTCTCTGCCTGCCTCTCTGCCTACTTGTGATCTCTCTCTCTCTCTCTCAAATAAATAAACTCTTTTAAAAAAAATTAAAAGATTAAAAAAAATTTTTAAAGGTTTTTATATATGAGGTTTTTATAAGGTTATGTTAATATAAATATATATATTATTAATTACATATAATTATATACAATTGTATTTCAATTATATATAATATATATTATAATATAAGGATTACATAGTTCTGCTTGTTTTTCAGCATCACAGAACTCTCTCTTTCTCTCTCAGTATATCCATGTATCTATATAAAGATATATAGAGAGATGTATCTCGTCTGTCATTTATTTTTCTGCTCAGTGCCATGTGTCTGAGATTCATCCATGTGGGCACATTTAGCTGTACTTAATTTCTTATTGTATTGCACAGTCTATCCATTGTATGAGCAGACCATGGTCTATAGGTATAGTCTACTACAGATGGATATCTAGCTCTATTTTTGGTGTTATAAGGACTGTTACTATAACCACTCTTGCACATGCCTCCATGCGTAGCTTCAGTTTCTCTAGAGTCTACTGCCTAGGGATGGAGTTGCTGGGTCTTATAATATTAGGATTTTAACTTCCATAGAAGTTACCAGAGAGCTTTTACTTCCTGAATGTGTAAGAGTTCTTGTTGTTCCACATCCATATCAAAGATTGGTGCTGTTGTACATTTTAAAAACTTTATGTGCATTTGTTGAATGAAAAATGGAACCCTAAAGTAATTCTGTGTATTCAGAAATTGCCCTACTAACAGGAATGATCAAATCTTCAAATGTTTATCAACTGTTTAGTTTTCCTTTCTGTGAAATTCTCATGTTCTATTAGGTTATGACTATTGAATTGTTCAACTTCTTTAAATGTCAAGATATTAATCCTTCATAAGATTTGTGACTTGTCATTTTACTATCTATACAAGTGACTTTTAATGAAGAAATGTTCTTAATTTCAAAGTTGTTTGAACTTTTTTTGTCTTAAGTGTAAAAAAAAAAGTCTACCTTAAAGTCATTGAAATATTCTCCCTGTCTTCTTCTTTTATTGTTCCTTTGTCTTCGAAAAGATGAGGACTTGTTTTTCATACTTAAGTCTATAATCTACTCAGAATTAATTTTTACTTACTGTAAGAGATATGAATCCGATTTTATCTTTTCCATAAGAATAAACAAATGTGGGGCGCCTGGGTGGCTCAGAGGAAAAAGCCTCTGCCTTCGGCTCAGGTCATGATCCCAGGGTCCTGGGATCGAGCCCCACATCGGGCTCTCTGCTCAGCGGGGAGCCTGCTTCCCCTTCTCTCTCTGCCTGCCTCTCTGCCTACTTGTGATCTCTGTCTGTCAAATAAATAAATAAAATCTTTAAAAAAAAAAAAAGAATAAACAAATGTCCCAACTCCTTCATTGATTTGTCAATTCTTTCTTCAGTACATGACAATGGCATACCTGATTCAGGTACCATCCCATTTCAGAGTGTTTGCACTGAATTTGCCCGCTCTCTGAAGGGCTCCCTCCTTCACCTCCTTTGGGCTTTTCCTCTAAAGTCACTTTTCAGTGAGACCACATCCATTTATATTTAAAATTCAACACCCCCAAACTTATTCAGTCCCTTCTGTTTGCTTTGTTTTTCTCCATCACTCTTATGACTATTTGAATTTGTATACCCTATTGTTATATATTTTATTGTGCATCCCCCCACCATAACATAAGTACAATGAAGAGAAAGGTTTTTGTCCTTTTTAAAAAAGATTTTATTTATTTATTTATTTGACAGACAAAGATCACAAGGAGGCAGAGAGGTGGGCAGAGATGGGCAGAGAGAGGGGTGGGGAAGCAAGCTCCTCACTGAGCAGGGAGCCCGATGCCGGGCTTGTTCCCAGGACCCTGAGATCATGACCTGAGCCAAAGGCAGAGGCTTAATCCACTGAGCCACCCAGGCACCCCGTTTTTGTCTATTTTGTTTTACTGTTGTTTTGTTCAAAGCATCTAGAAAATTCCTAGCACATAATCAGGTCTCAGTAATCCATATTAAATGATGGATAAATCAGCATATTACATTTTGAAAATTTATCTCTTCATGGGCTTCAGACCTGTTCATTGCTCTATTATTTCCTTTTCTCTGGCTGGATATCATTAATCAATGCCCTTATAATAAGATTTTTTTCTGATAGGACATGCCTCTCCAAGCTCTCATTCTTTAAGGGTAAGTTTTGTTTATTCTGGATAATTTCCACACCAAGTCAATTTTAGAATTATCTATCAAATCCCATGAAAAACCTCACAGCTATTTGATTCACACTGCATTGACTCTATAGTTTAATTTGGAAAGAACAAAGAGACATTTTAATTATTTTTCTGTCCATAAATATGTTGTAGCCCTCATTTATTAGATTCTTCTTTAATTTTAAAGTTAAAATTATTTAAAAATTGTTTTAAACAATTGTTTTAAATAGTTAAAAATTGTTTTGAAAATGATCTCTATAATGTTATACATGGTTTGATAAATTCTTATTATTCTCCTGGACATAGTTAAGCTATCCATATATACTTCAATTAAATTATGATATCCTTATCTTTAACTGAACATTGATGTTATGCATTCTAAAAATTAGATCATAAGTAACAAGGATTTTTGAATGAAGGTAAAATTTTGAAAGAAGCTAGTAATTATAATTCATCAGAAAATTTCCATTTAGCTAAGAGATGAGAATCTAAAAAGAAAAGCCTAATTAAAACTACTGAGAAAGCTTAAAGGAAAAAGCACTTTGCTCTTAACTTGCAACTTTTCTCCCACTATGAAGCCTTCTGTGACCCATTCCCAACAAAATTCATTAGTGTTTCCCCTCTGTTTCTAACTATGACCCTGTTTTACAGTAATTATCATAGTATTTTCTTGTGTTAAAATCATCTCCCCATATGTTAGCTTCCCCTGCCCTACCCCTTCCCCAGGTCTCTGCCCTGCCCCAGATGACACATTTATCAAGATCAGGGACTGGGGCACCTTGGTGGCTCAGTCATTAAGCATCTGCCTTGGGCTTAGGTCATGATCCCAGGGTCCTGGGATCGAGCCCAGCATCAGGCTGCCTGCTCAGCGAGGATCCTGCTTCTCTAGTTCACTCTTCCTGCTGCTCTCCCTACTTGTGCTCTCTCTCAGCCTGTCAAATAAATAAATAAAAACTTAAAAAAAAAAAAAAAGAACAGGGACTTAACCTTGTGTTTGGATCACAGGGCTCAGTCCCTGTGCCTGTCATATAGAATACAGGCTCTGTAAGTTTTTGAAAATGAAGATTGGGCATCCAAAATAGATAACAATCTACTCTCAGTGAAGTCTTCATAAATGAGTCCCATCTCTTCTGGTCTTACTCAAAAGTTAATTCTGTAATAAAATCTTTTTAAAAAGATGGGGGATGCCTGGGTGTCTTAGGGGGTTAAGACTCTGCCTTTGGCTCAGGTCATGATCTCAGGGTCCTGGGATCGAGCCCCACATCGGGATCTCTGCCCTGCATAGAACCTGCTTCCTCCTCTCTCTCTCTCTGCCTGCCTCTCTGCCTACTTGTGATCTCTATCTCTCTGTGTAAAATAAATAAATATTTTTTTAAAAAGTTTATTCTGTATCATCTACTCTCATTATTCAGTCATACCAAGAATTACTACATTTGTACCTTTAGTACTAAGTACACTTAAACACCTGAGACTTATTCTAATTTCCTACATATCTATAAAATATCTCATATAAAACCTGCTGTTAGCACATGAAATTTAATACGTTCCCAATAATGAACTCATTAATTTTTGTACCCACACATACACCTCCACACGCACCTTTCTGAAATTTGCCATTCTTCCTTTATTCATGTGGTGGTTAATGTAGTCACTATCCATTCTCTTGCTCAAATGAGAAGAATCAGTCATTCTCAGGACTTACTTCAAATGGATAATGCTAACTTAAAGCCCATCCCCTAAAAATCTACCCAAGCTCTCCCTCAGTCTCCCAATTGCTAGTGGCTGATTTATGACCTGTGTTTTCTGCGGGACTATGCGACAGTCTCTTGATTTGTCTTCCTGACTCCAGATGGATTTTCTCTCTTCAGGTTCTTCTCTAGATAATTTTTCTAAAAATACAAAAATTATTACATATACTTTTGAGCTGCATGTTTTCTTATAGCTTAACATTCCTCAAAGGACAAAAGCCCCAATTCACAGGGCGCCTGGGTGGCTCAGTGGGTTAAAGCCTCTGCCTTCGGCTCAAGTCATGATCCCAGGGTCCTGGGATCGAGTCCCTCATTGGGCTCTCTGCTCAACAGGGAGCCTGCTTCCCCCTCTCTCCCTGCCTGCCTCTCTGCCTACTGTGTTCTCTGTCTGTCAAATAAATAAATAAATAAATCTTTAAAAAAAGAAAAAGCCCCAATTCATCAGACTAACACTCTTAATGTACTGCCCCAATTTACTTCGTACTTTCATCTCTCTTAGTCATACTCTGCTCTGTTTATAACTAAATTTTAAATGTTCATTGACAATATCACGTTCTTCTATGCCTTCACACGGGTGGTTTCTGTTATAATTGTCTTTTTCCTTTTTCTATCTCAACAATACCTGCCCATTCAACCCAAACATAATCATTCATTTGATGTCTTCTAGAACACCCCTGAACTGAGTAACTGCCTCCTCTCTTCTCTTCCCATGGTACTTTGCTCATATCTTTATTTCAATACTTGCTAATTTGAACTTAAATGTATTTTTTATGGTTTTTTTCTTTCATTTTTTATTATCTAAGATTTCTTTCTGGAGATCAAAACCATTTGTTTTACATTACTGTACCTGTCCCAACAGTTAAATTACATATTCTTTCATGTATGAAAGTCTGCGGAGTTCTAGAAAACACCTTTTTTCTACTTCACGGCATCCCTCCTTCTCACCAACACTAGTCAATGACCATCCTTCCTGGAAGCCTGTATGTTTGGTCAGTGTGTTCAGTTTCATCCTAAAACCCAATCAAACTGATCCACTCGCTCAGCTGATCTTTAATTTGTTGCTTTCCGTTTATTGTATTAACCAATTTCTCAATCAACATGTTCCAATGCTTATCCACTCTTCACTACACTCTTTTAAAAGGTTTTATTTATTTATTAGAGATCACAAGTAGACAAAGAGGCAGGCAGAGAGGGGGGAAGCAGGCTCCCTGCTGAGCAAAGAGCCCAATGAAGGGCTTGATCCCAGGACCTGAGATCATGACCTGAGCTGAAGACAAAGGCTTAAACCACTGAGCCACCCAAGAGCCCTTCTTCACCACATTTTTTAACCCTATGTCATCTTTATTTTATTCATGTGTAGATTTACATAATAAAGTGAAAATGGTTATGGAAACTCTTGCCAAGCTATGTCTTAGAGTACATGGGCTTTCTGGCTTTCCTTGTTTAATATTTTGGAATTGCTTGAAATTCAGCTTAGCAGCCTGACACTTGATCTGTGATATGTTTTTCTCAAGACTTAACATTGCTCTCCCAGAGGTGCTCAGGCAGCCAGAATATTTTGCCAGGTAATTAGCAGAAGTCTTTAGTACTAGGACATTTTCTTCATTGTGTTTTTTTTTTTTTTTTATGTTTTTCTTTAGCCAAGATTTTTTTTTATATATAAAATATAAATCATTATCAAGAAAGATCTAGAGAATTGGTTTAGAAAGTTCACTTAAAATATAAAGCATATTCAGTAACAGAGGAAGGAGGAAAATGTAGTTTTTAGCTGTCATGTATTGTTTTCATGATTGAAGGAATTACTTATTCTAAGAAGTGGAAGAAAGCAGCTTTCACTAAGAGTTCCCAGAAGATTTCAGAGGAAGTGACATGATCTTAAATCATGTTCTTGATGTTAAAATGGTGTTTAGAAGGGCAGTTATTAAAATGGAGTAGTTCTTTTCTAATCAAATATGAGCAACAATAATCCTTTACCAGCAAACTATAATTTATTGATAGCAGATATCAGGTATATTGGACTACCGTATATTTTTAGGAGCCAAGTTTACTTCTCTTCAGATTTGTTATTTAAAACACATATAGAAAGGCACCTCGGTGGCCTTTAAGGTCTGAACCCCGCCATTGAACTCCCTGCTTGACAGGAAGCCCGCTTCTCTCTCTCTCTCACTCCTCCTACTTGTGTTCTCTCTCTCATTGTGTCTTTCTCTATCAAATAAATAACTAAAATCTTAAAAACACACATACACACATTTAGGATTAACTTCTAGTTTTATTTTAAAATGGGACAAAGATCCTACAAATATAATTCCTTTTCTCCTAAGATTTCCTTGAAATAAATCTGAAAAAATACCAAAAGGAGACCTAGCTACAAAAGAACAAAGGTGTTTTGGTTCTCCAAAAGATGAAGGTTTAAACATTTCTGGAAGCCAGGTAGATGGTGGATGGATGTGCACATAAAAATAAAGTGGAGAAAAGTATGAAGTCAGAACCTTGGAAAAGGTCTGGAGTTAGGGTCTGTACTCATGACAAATAAACAAAGCAGAAAGCATGAGACGGTGAGGCTAAAAACATGGGTTTTGACTGAGAAGAAGAAAATTCATTTTAAATTAAGGTAAAAACTCTTATAGAAAAAAGCATACAAGAAACTATGAAAAAGTATGGTTTGTATATGTATTAGTCAAAAATAGGACAGAATTTCAATCAATTGATGGATAATAAGAAAGTAGAAGCTGCTTTGCTCTAAGCTAAAATACTCTCTTTTGAACAGAACAAGATTTGTAGCTTTAGAATCATAGAAAAAGAAATCTAATCCTATGAAATTACCTCATCAGCAGACAAAATGTTGATAAAGACAATGATAATGTTGTTTACTAGCTTTTAAATTTCATATTTCTTTTTAAAGATTTTATTTATTTATTTGACAGGGAGAGAGATAGAGAGAGAGTGAGTGCATGCTTACATGTGCACAAGCAGGGGGAGCAGAAGAGGAAGAAGCAAGCTCCTTGCTCATCAGGGAGCCCAATTCTGGGCTAAATCCTAGGATCAAGGATCATGACCTGAGCCAAAGGCAGATGCTTAACCAACTGAGCCATTCAATCGCCCAAGCTTTTAAATTTTAGAGTTACCCTTGGACAAAGCCTAAAAAAGTGGGCTAAAGTTAGAGAACAAAATATCTCAGTTAGAAAATTTTGAACATTTTTTTAAAAATTTTGAACTTTTTAAAGGGAAAATATAGTTGAAAGAATTTGAAAATTGGAAATTGAAGGAGAAAAGATGTAAGAAAACAAATATATTCCAGCAGGGAATTTGAGAACCTTACTCAAGTTAATGAAACCAAATGTAAATGTGGAGCTATATTATGTAGAGTTGCAAAAATAATAGAATATTCAAATTAATAAAATTTTGAAAGGCTCTATAAAGGAATATGGAGAGATAAACAAGTATGAGGAGTGTTTGGGTTGTTTAGTTGGTGAAATGTCTGACTCGATTTTGGCTCAGGTCATAATCTCAGGGTCCTGGGATCAAGCCCTTTATCATTGTGGGGCTCCTTGCTTAGCAGGGAGTCTGCTTGTCTCCCTCTTCTTCTGCCCCCACCTCCTTTGCCCCCTCAAATAAATAAAAAGTCTTTTTAAAAAAAAGTGTGATACTCATCTGGGGATAAAAATATATGTTTATAAAAATAAAAAAATTAAAAAAAAAAAAAAAAAAAAAAAAGATGCATAAGAGCAAAAAAAAAAAAAAAAAAAAAAAAAAAAAAAAGTGATAGTGTATATGTGTTAAATTCTCACCTTTGTGAGTATTTAGAGATAAAAATACATTAGTATGTTATTTAGAGCTATGATGTCAACAGGCAGAAAATAATAATAATAATAATAATAAACATTTCAAGCATTTACCTCTGGACTGGGAGGGTTAGAGTAGAAGAGTTTTGCTTTTCATCTGAAGTTCTTTTGTACTATTTAGTTTGTTATCATATATGTATTATTTGATTAAAATAAACAAAAATAGAAAAGAATTACAGCACAATATATTCTGAGAGTCCCTATGAAGAATACTGGAAGTGCATGGGAAATACAAAATGTACTAGGTAGTATTAAAACTGAAAAAATAACCTCTTAAATCTACTATTCTCCACTTGCTTACTCCTCGGAATCCATCTAGGATTTGCAAATCCCTGGTTTAAGTGGTTACAATTTATATTTTAATTTCTACAGTTTCATTGTAGTTTATACAAGAAGCTACCCATAGTCCAACAGCACCGTATTTGGGGTTTTTCAAGAGTTTATACACATGTTTCTATATGATATACACCAAAATTGTTTAAAATACAAACAAAATGTAACTGTACTTCGTGGTTAAGAGAGGTCCTTAGGTATTGTATTATTATCTTTACTTTGGGTTTAGGTGGGTTTGACTTTGAGGATTTCTGGGAGTCCCAGATAGCCCCCTCTTGAACCTTCCTTGATCTCCATAATTGAGAACATTCTGCTAAACATAACCACTTGGTCTTCATAATATCTGTTTCAAGATTCTAACTAGTTCAGCTTTATATTAATTCCTTTAACTTAAACCCTTAAAAAGGTCAGTAAGTGAAAAATAGACAATGTAGAGAAAGATCCAGAAAGAAGTGAATCAGTGCTTTAGCACAACTTGCGGGATTAAAAATAACCTTTAATATAATAAAAGTAAGTCAATTGCTAGAAATACTTTCTGATAGCCTTTGTTCTGGTGTCATTTTCTTCCTTAGTTTTTCTTTTCTTTTTCTTTAATGTGTGTTTGTTCCTGTCCCTTGCCAATTTCCAAGAACCTCAAATTCAAATCCAGTTTAAACTGAGTCCAGAAGTTTGTTGCACTATGACGCAGTTGAGAGTCAGTGCGGTCTGTAGGAAGAACACTGAATTTTAATAAACCTGGATTTCAGTCCTGGAGCTGTCTGGTAATAGAAAGGTTACCATAATAGGTCATTTATCCTAGCTATTCCCCAGTTTTCACTTCTGTAAAATGAGGATAATACCACATTATTTCACTAAAATTTATTTGTTGGTGAAAAAAAGACATCGGTTTTCTGGGAAACATTTGAGGAAAACATTTTAATCACAAGAAGTTAATTCTGTTACCCGAGTTTTAGCTAGTACTTCTTAGCCACCACTATGAGGGTCCTTTAAAACACCGAATGAATTTACTTTGCACTGGGACCTTGGTTGGGTGTCTTAAATATATGGTAAGGATTTTAAGAGGCCTTTTATTATTTTTACTTTCTAAATATGTGGTTTACTTTGAATATTTACATCAAAGCTCCAAACACAATTAGCCTCAGATGACAATGCAATTTTTCTATAAAATTGAATAATGTGGCTTCAATCAAGAATAATACTTTGGGCCACTTTTTTCTATTTAAAGTGAATGACAGTTGGCTAGAATGGCTACTTTTACATATCTAATTACTTTCTTTGACAATAAACCTTTCTTGAGCATTTTCTTTGCTTAGACAACTGTTTTTCAAAGATGAATAACACTACATATTTTGCAATTTGTGGAGGGGAGAACTATAAGCAGACTATCTGAGTGACAGTCTGACAAGATACTAGAATGCATAGGGTGTTGTGAGTACAGGGAGGAGGGGTCTTTAGCCCCGCTGAAAGACCAAAGGTGATCCTCTTGGGAAAGATGATATTTGGAGCAATCGACAGGAATTATACATGTAGAAAATAAGTAATAAAGATTAAAGAAAGAAAAGAGCCTTACAAAAGATGAGGGTCAATAAACCACAGTTGGATTATGCAAGATATTGCCAGTAGATCTGAATTAGAGGAGCCAAATATCAGAGGCAAGGAAGAATGGAATTGAATCCAGAAATAGAGGTCTGTGCTAGCTCATGGAAAGCAATGTTAACAATACAAAATGCCCCTTTATGGCTTGAATTCCATATCACTGGCTAAGAGAAACAGGTATATATAGGCAACCTATGAAGAAGAGGGGAGGAAGTGTGTGTAAATCAGTGAATGAATACTTCAGTGCAAAGAGAGGTAGAATATTTCAAGAAATGATCAAGTCTAGCCAAACACAGAACAATAGAAATGGAGTCATGTCAAATTCCAAGCAGTAGGAGATTTTACATAGGGAATTGGTGGATAAATACTGGTACATAAATTAGTACATGAATAATATGCATGCAGGTGAATACATACACATACATACAACTTACAAACATGCATGTGCACATATATGTATATTTATGTTTTTAACAAAACAAAAACAAGAAGGAATATTCTTACATGCTTAATTTTAATACGTGTATTACCTTGGTATTTCCATGCTAGAGCAGATCTTATAGATTACCTACAGAGAAGGAATTTGTATAAAAAGATACCAAACATTATTATACTTTCTCAAAAGCATTAAGTGGTGGTTTAAACAAAGAAAAAATAAGCAAAGGAGCAAGGAAAAAAAATATGATGAAAAACATGTGTCCACAAATCTATGTCATTTGTAATTTAACCTGTTAAAAATCAGGATATTCACTTACCTAAATCATACTGATGTGCCACTGTTTTTAATCTTTCTGTAGACTTCATAACTTTCACTTTGGACATTCAGAAATACCTTGCTTAAATTATTTGTAGGCTTGTTCATAAGGATCTGCACTACCTTATTCAATTCCATCCTCCTCATCTCTATGTATATTTCAATACTTTGAACTTATTTCTTCTTCCTACACCCTTAGGGATTGCAAAACTCTTTGAGGCTTAAAGTGATCGTGTTAAGAAGCTGTCAGGCGTGGAATGGTCTCAGTGATCCACTGTTTGTTCAAATCTTCCCTTTCAGCCACTAAGACAAAGAAACTGATTTAATTTCTATTTTTCCTTAACCAAGAAATCCTAGAATTTGTGCTTCAATTAAATTTTACAGAGATTTCTAGATTTTCACATTGTCCATTCCATTTGTTATAGGTTAAACTGTGTCCTCCTAGAAAGATATGTTGAAGCCTGAACCCCCAGTACATCACAATGTGACCTTATTTGAAAATAAGCTCTTTGCAGAGATAATCAGATGACAGTGAGTTCAGCAGAGTGATCCAAAATCCAATATAACTGGTGTCCTTATAGAAGGGAAATTTGGACACAGGCACACATAGGAAGAATGCGATGTAATGGCATTGGATTATGGTAATCATTGGCATCTGTAAACCAAAGGTTGCCGAACGTGTCTGGGAAAACACCAAACCTAGGAATAGGCAGGCAAGATTCTCCTTACAGACTTGAGAGGAAGCACGGCTTTGCCAAGACCTCACGTTTGGACTTCTGGCTCCCAGAAGCGTGAGATAATGAATTTCTGTTGTTTTAAGCCTCCAAGTTTGCAGTATTGTGTTACAGCAGCCCTAAGAAACTAATGCATGGTTAAAATATTAAAAAGAAAATGTTAAAAAGCCAACTAACATAGGAGTTTTGCATTTTAATTTTTCAAGCCAGAACTACCTAACTAATAAATAATAAATAAATTCATCTGCTAGCACCATGACTTTTCAAAAGCAAGAAATTCAAGGGAAAAGTTGGAAGGACATACTTTTAGAATAAGAGAAAATGCTTTCAATTTAGCCATTTGTAATTTATGTACAATAGTGTGTTTGTTCCTACCTTTCTTTTCTTCTCAGAGTATAGCAGAATGCAACACATGGCCCATATTTCAACAGCCTGCCCAGGAACCAGATGTGTTTGTGGAGTTCTGGTACAGCTGGTAATAGAATGGATTTCTAGAATTTATTTTTTTGCTCAATCAATAATGCCATGCTTTCTGGGGCATTCCATGTAAAAGGAATCCCAACTCTGGAGTTGTTGGGTCGGATTACTTTAGACTTTATTCAGAAAGACCAAGTCTGAAGAGTATTGAGAAACCTGACTCCTTGCACAGACAAGCACCCTACGCATTCATTGTCTTTGGAAGAGATTTTGCTATTGAAGTCCACCAGAAGCAAGATTCTGATCAAAACATTTGAGTTAAATTAAGTCCCAGTAATACTGATTACAAAGTTTCTAAAGTGTGCAAATTAAACACTGGAATGTTCTCTACAGGGCATTATTAGTGTGATCAGTCAAGATTCACTCTCTTCAAAGAAATTTAATATTCTTTTGGCTAGAAAAAATTATCACATTGCAGAAAAAGGAAGCCCATCAGGGGAATGAAATCACCTTCCTTTCCTTTTTTTTTTTTTTTTTTCTCAGACTCCCTCCCCCACTTCAGGGTATAGCTTTTCTCATTTATAACCTGAGAACTTTCTATAAATTTTAAATATATTCTGAGCTCCAGAGAAGGAATGAGAAGCACAGGGTATATGAACATGTGTGAAACATAGACCCTACCCACTGAAAATACCACAGAGAGATAATTTCTAAAGTTCTAACCAGGATTGAACCTCCATGACAGAGACATTGTATTGGTAACAATTTCATATTTGCCACTTAAAAATATCAAAATGCATGTATCTGTGGGCAGTCCATGACAGGGCCATGATACGTAGGTGAAATGCAATTTGCATGGTCATATAAATGATTCTAAGAAAAACAATGATGTCTTAAGATCCCCTCAAGCTAATCCATCCTTTACTTTGAGCTTTCTACATTTCACTTTATTAGCCTACTCTATTAGCTAGAGAACATTAGGAAAAGTAACCATGGCAGAGAGCTACTGACAATGAAATCTCTGACATTTGTACATGCCTTTGCTCACTTAAGTTCAAGTATTGTTTTTCTGAACAAAATCATCTTCTCCTTAACTGAGCAGGGGGCCAGTATGGCTGTTAGCCTTTGTCTAGGATGATGCCTGATAGAAAAATGATCTCATGTTGGTACATAAAGAGTAGGTGAAAGAACCTATCAACAATGGCCCTATTGCTTAGATGGTAGTAAATTATATGCAAATTCTGCTTAGTAGATTAGAGTTCTAGATTGCACTCCCAGAGTCTATGTCTTACATCCCATATTTTTCATGGAGTTATTTCTCACATGACTTTGCTTCTAATAAGCTCACTTTACTTCCTATGCCTAAGGTTTCCTTATGAATCTATGTTTTCTCACTGCTATTGTAAATACCATTCCAAGAGTGGTATTGTGTTTTCATATTGGGTTTCCATATTATTCAATTTACCTATCAACTCAAAAGTCATGTGTTGAGCCCATGATAAGTGGGAGCTACTCTACTAATTGCTGAGACAAAGAACAAGGGGACCCAGCCCTGCTTTAACTATCAAGGGAGAGACTCGTCAAGGGAACTCTTTGATGGTGTGATTGAGTAAGTGGGAGGATGTAGCCCATTTGAAAGAAGTCCCAACTAAGTATCCTGAAAATTTGAGTTCTTAAAAGTGGGTAGGCAATAGTCAGGGGAAGATACAATCAAAAGCATGAAGAAAAGAGTTTTCAAGGCAGAGAAAGTGGAATGTATGTTTGAAAGAATTGAAGGTTGGTGCTTTGAAAAATGGCTATGCCTTTAATGTGCCTGTGTGACTTCTATGTGTTCTATTTCCTACTTGATTTAAATCAGCAGATTTGGGCATGACCTGATTAATGAGATTCATGGGAATAAGCCTACCTCTGGTTGAATGAAGTTATTTGTTGAGTGAACTCATGCACATCATTTGCTATTTGGCAAAGCAGAAAAATATGAGATTTGATGCGTATCGGCCCTCATATACCCCACTCAGAGTTGTGTATGGATCTTGGGTGATTGGTACTTCTGTTAAATTCCCTACGAGCCCAAATGTCAAAGAAAGAAGTGTAAAGACATTCATCCCTCAACTTTTTTTCACCTGTGTACAATCTACTGAGGGATTCGCACATGATTTTTTACTTTTTGATCTTTTAACATAAATGAAAATTATGATAAGTATTATAACAGAACCCAAATTAACCCAGAATTTTACAATTGTTAATATTTTATTGGTTTTTTTTCTAGTTCCAAACTGAGAAGAAATGTAATGTTAGGAATATAACTCTCGTCCTCTATAGCCATTGTCCCAGTCATATTCTAAGATCCCCAGAAGACAACTGTTGTGAGCTTGGTATGCATCCTTCCTTCCACTTTGGTTCACATATTCTTAGATACACATAAACACATACACAAACCATTTATAGACTGTGAGTGCATGTGTGTGTGTGTGAGATTAATGTTAATTTTGTCTTATGGAGTATTTCAAGCATTACAAAATGAAATAATGAAATGAAAACTCACATAGCCAGCACTTACCTTCACGACCAACCTTTATCAATATCCTCACTCACTCACTTAGCTCTCAAATATCCTTAATTATTCTGAAGCAAATCAGAACCATAATATTTTCTCAGTGCATAAATAATAGTGACTTTTTTTTAACACACAGCTATGCTCTCATTATCACAACTGAAAATAAAAAATAATTCCATATGATAAATATCCAATTTTATTTCCCCCTGGTTGTCTTCTAATATTTATTATACTGTTTGTTGGAATCAGGATCCACGTAAGCCCCATTGTTTGGATTTGATCACTATGTCTCTTAAGTGTCCTTCAAGTTATAGGTCTTCTTCCCATTATATTCTAGCTACTTATTTGTTTTAAAATGCCTGACATGTGTTCTGTTGTTCCCTACAGTTTGGAATTTATTGACTTTTTTAATGTGGAAGCTTTTTTAAATTGAAGTCTAGTTAACATATATTATTATATTAGTTTCAGGTGTACAACACAATGATTCAACAACTATATACATTAGGCAGTGCTTAGCTCCTGGGGTGTAGCAACCATCTGTTACTATACAGCATTAATACAACCCTACTTCTGCATGCTGTACTTTCTATCCCCATGACTTATTTATTTTATACCTGGAAGTTTGTACCTCTAATATCCTCCAACTATTTTGCCTGGCCCTCCACTCCCCTCCCCTCTAGCAACCACCAGTTTGTTCTCTGCATTTATGAATCTGTTTCCGCTTTTGTTTATTTATTTGTTTGTTCACTTTTTTTGGTTTGTTTTTTAGATTTCACATTTATGTGAAATTATATGGTATTTGTCTTTCTCTGACTTACTTTTCTTATCGTAACACCCTCCAGGTCCATCAATATTGTTGCAAATGGCAAGATTTCATTCTTCTTTATGGCTGAGTAATATTCCATTATATTTATATGTGTGTGTGTATGTGTATACATACCACATCTTCCTTATCCATTTGTCTATTGATGGCCACTGAGGTTGCTTCCATATGTTGGCTATTATAAATAATGCTAAAATAACCATAGGAGTGCATATATCTTTTCAAATTATTGTTTTCATTTTCTTTGGGTAAATAGCCAATAGTGGAATTATTGGATCATGTGGTATTTCTATTTTTAATTTCTTGAGGAACCTCCATAATGTTTTCCACAGTGGCCACACCGATTTACATTCTCACCAATAGTGAATGAGGATTTGCCTTTTTCTATGCATGGGGAGGCATTTACCATATTCTTCTATCCCTATTTCCTAAGAATGGGTAATTACATCTAGAGGTTTGATGAAATGCAGGTTTGTTATTTTGAGCATGACTTCCTCACAGATGGTTTTGTACTTCTTCAACAGATGTCTGCTGTCCAGTGGTCCCTTTTTGTTCAGTAGCTGTAATTGATGGCCCCTTCCTAGACGCATTATTTCTTTAGGAGATATAAAATGGTGCTCCCTTAATCATTTCCTCTTACTTTATCTATTGACTATGTATGTGTGATTTTTTTTTTTTTTAGTGTCTAATGTCATATTGTAGTTATTCTGATGCATTTTATTTTAACTGTCATTGCTGATGAGGAAATATTTAACGGATTCCTTATAACATCTATATGATGTTCCATTTTATAGCTCTTTGACTATTTACCATTGGCTATTTAGGTTGTTTTAAAGTTTTTACTGATACAAACAAAACTGCAGGGAACTTCTGGGTAATAATCTTGTGGTGCTCATAAGACAGAGTTTCCACAGAAGATGAATGTTTAGATCTTATATTCTGTTCATTTTCAGTTTTACTAGATGATGCCAAGTTTTTAAGCACTTTTCCCAAATCCTTGTCAATACAAAATACTGTTAGACTATTTTTGCTCTCTTTGTTATTTTAAACTTTACTTCCAGAATAACCAATATGTTTTATATTTTATTGACCATTCAGATATTCTTCTGTGCACATTGCCTTTTAATATGCCTTGAACATTTTGGCTTTGATATGCTATCTTTTAGAAATCATAGTGATTTCTAGAGCTCCTCTGTGTAGCCAAGTACATAATCTTTGATCAATAGGGATGTTGCGCACATTTTCTCGCCCCCCCATTACCATCTTTGTGTGTGTGTGCAAAGGTATATTTTTTAGTTTACTGATGAAAGAAAATCTAGCACAGTGTTTAGAACTATGAAAATGATAGTGTGAGACTATCTGAATTCGGACCACAGCCGTAGAACTGCCTAGCTGTGGAACCCTAACCCAATTAACTTCATGTCTCATACCTAAACATTTGCATACATAAAATAATAGCAAAAAGAGTATCTACTGCTGTTCCTTCTGCTTAATTTTGCTGTGAATGTAAAATTGCTATAAAAAATAATCTTTTAAAAGGAGAAAAACAGAAGTAGCTTCCTTGTGGGTTTACTGTCAAGACCTAATGAGACAGACAGGTTTTTTTGACAGTGCCTCACACATGTAAGTGTTCTTTTAAAATTAGCTGTTGTTGGGGTGCCTGGGTGCCTTAGCCGGTTAAGCATCTGACTCTCGATTTCCATTCCGGTGATGATCTCAGTGTTCTGAGATCAAGTCCCACATCAGGCTTTGTGCTGGGTGTGGAGCTTGTTTAAGATTCTCTCCCTCCTTCTGTGCCTCTCCCCTGCTCCCTCTCCTTCTCTTAAAAATAAATAAATAAACAAACAAACAAACAAATAAAATTAGCTATTGTTTTATTTTCAAATATAAATTTTATCACAGTTAAGTTTATTTTTTCTTGAATGGTTTTGGATCACTTGGACATCTTTTTTTTTTTTTTAATTTATTTTTTATTTATTTTCAGCATAACAGTATTCTTTATTTTTGCATCACACCCAGTGCTCCATGCAATCTGTGCCCTCTTTAATACCTACCACCTGGTACCCCAACCTCCCACCCCCCGCCCCTTCAAAACCCTCAGATTGTTTTTTAGAGTCCATAGTCTCTCATGATTCACCTCCCCTTCCAATTTCCCCCAACTCCCTTCTCCTCTCTAACTCCCCATGTCCTCCATGCTATTTGTTATGCTCCACAAATAAGTGAAACCATATGATAATTGACTCTCTCTGCTTGACTTATTTCACTCAGCATAATCTCTTCCAGTCCCATCCATATTGCTACAAAAGTTGGGTATTTGTACTTTCTGATGGAGGCATAATACTCCATAGTGTATATGGACGACATCTTCCTTACCCATTCGGTCCGTCGAAGGGCATCTCGGTTCTTTCCACAGTTTGGTGACCGTGGCCATTGCTGCTATAAACATTGGGGTACAGATGGCCCCACATTTCATGACATCTGTATCTTTGGGGTAAATACCCAGGAGTGCAATGTCAGGGTCATAGGGAAGTTCTATTTTTAATTTCTTGAGGAATCTCCACACTGTTCTCCAAAGAGGCTGTACCAACTTGCATTCCCACCAACAGTGGAAGAGGGTTCCCCTTTCTCCACATCCCCTCCAACACATGTTGTTTCCTGTTTTGTTAATTTTGGCCATTCTAACTGGTGTAAGGTGATATCTCAATGTGATTTTAATTTGAATCTCCCTGAGGGCTGGTGATGATGCACATTTTTTCATGTGTCTGATAGCCATTTGTATGTCTTGATTGGAGAAGTGTCTGTTCATATCTTCTGCCCATTTTTTGATATGATTGTCTGTTTTGTGTGTGTTGAGTTTGAGGAGTTCTTTATAGATCCTGGATATCAACCTTTTGTCTGTACTGTCATTTGCAAATATCTTCTCCCATTCCATGGGTTGCCTCATTGTTTTCTTGACTGTTTCCTTTGCTGTGCAGAAGCTTTTGATTTTGATGAAGTCCCAAAAGTTTATTTTCGCTTTTGTTTCATTTGCCTTTGGAGACATATCTTGAAAGAAATTTCTGTGGCTGATATCGAAGAGATTACTGCCTATGTTCTCCTCTAGGATTCTGATGGATTCCTGTCTCATGTTGAGGTCTTTTATCCATTTTGAGTTTATCTTTGTGTACAGTGTAAGAGAATGGTCGAGTTTCATTCTTCTACATATAGCTGTCCAGTTTTCCTAGCACCATTTATTGAAGAGACTGTCTTTTTTCCACTGTATATTTTTTCCCGTTTTGTCAAAGATTATTTGACCATAGAGTTGAGGGTCATATCTGGACTCTCTGCTCTGTTCCACTGGTCTATGTGTCTGTTTTGGGGGGACAAGATGCCGGGGAAGTAGGAGGAGGCGCCTTTTAAACCTGTACCCTAAAGTGAGCTGATTACCAACCAAAGAACTCCAATCACTTGGGCATTTTAAGGCATCCTTCTACTCTTTTTTTTTTCTTCAGTTTTCTGCTTCTGGAAAGGAATGCGGTATTTACTATCATTGCTATAAAATAATAATGGAAGAAATACTTATCTTTATCTAGTGCTTTCTATGTTACAGACACAATGCTGGACTCTGTATACATTTTATATAATTCATTGTACATAATAACGCAGCATGATTATCACTCCACTTAAAGGTAATGACATAGAAGCTTAGAAAGATTTGAAAACAGTCAGCAAATAAGAGCAGCAACAATTTAGACTACATTTTAACCATTTGTTACTTCCTACTTGGAGGGAAAGAGGAAGGATTAGACTTGCTGTCATATATTATAGCTACAAGAACCCAAAACTGGGATGTGGAGAATTGGATTGTTGTGCCTTTTCTACTCCTGGTAGAAATATCTCTGGGCTTTAGTGGGCTTTGTCAATAGAATCAGAAGGCAAAATCTAATCACTCAGATTCTTTCCAGTTCTAAGATACTCTGGTTCTTAATAAAAGTTGCACCCATATAGATGATCTGGACAGGGCTATTTAAAACTGTGACCACCTTAATATCCAACAACAGAGAATAAACTAAGTAAATTATGGTACAATTATTTAATGAAATATTATGCCACCATTTAATTGGTAAATATGAAAATTGATGTTTAAATGTAAGTATTCTTATGATACATTGTTAAATAAAAAAAGAGAAAATATACTCTATTATGCTTACAACTGTGCAAAGATATGCATTCAAAAATATAAAGATATACAATGGTTGTGTAATAAAGAATTTGGCTATCTTTGTCCTCAGTTTTTGAATTTTATGTAACCTCTAACATCTTGGAATTTCCTGAGTGATGAGAGGCTTTGTGAATCATGCCCACCTTGGATCACACCTGAGTTTATGCTAATGAGATGACTTGGGATGGAGGTCAATCACCAGGAAGACTAACCATGATTAGAGGATTGGGCTTTGAGCAGGTAATATCAGTCTGGACCTCCAAGAAGGGGAAAGGGGCTAGAGATTGAGTTAATTCACTTTGCCAGTATTTCAGTCAGTCATGCATATGTAATGAAACCCCAATGAAAACTCCAGAGAGCAAGCTTTGGGGCAGATTTCTTAGCTATGAGGTTTTGGGAAGGGGAATGACACATCCTAATTTCTTGGGGAAGGGACATGGAAGCTCCATTTTCAGTATTCTACCAGATCTCACCTTCTGGGACTCTCCGTTTGGTTGGTCCTGATTTATATCCTTTATAATAGAACCTTTAACCATAGGTATAGTGTTTTCTTGAGTCCTATTAATCATTTTAGCAAGTTATCAAACATGTAGGAGTCATGGTAACCCCCAAATTTACAGCCATATAGTCAGAAGTGCAGGTGGCTTGGGGACTCCCAAATTTGTGCCTCCATTCTTAGAACCTTCTAGATTGCTGAACATGTTCTATATGTCTATTGGGATGATGATACCATGGAAGTATGCACAGGTTTAAAAAGTCAACTAATTATGTACTTAAGATGTATACACTTTTTAATATAAGTTATTTGTCCACTTAAAAGTTAAAGAAAAAGATCAACATTGCATATGTTTCAAATGAACAAATTTGTTGTAGGCTTGGGATAATTAGGATTTTTTATTAGTGTGTTCTAATGTGTGAATATGAGTAATATAAACTCAGATTTTTCTAACTCATAGTTGGTATAGTAAAGCCACCAGGGCCTCAACCCAGTGTCACCTAATACTAGAGTCACAAATGTCCAGGACAATGGGTATCACAAAGCTTGATGGTGGTACCTGAGGGAGACGGGGGCAGAGTGGGCGGTTGTGCATCTTAGCTGGCTCTGCCACGTAGTAGTGTGTGATAGTAGGCGAGGGGCAGTGAGAGTATCTCAGTAAGCTGATAGGATGGAAATGACGCTGATAACCATAAAAACAATCAGTAAATTCCTGTGAGTGTAACCTTTAGAGCTATCGTTACTGACCATTGTTACATAGAAATACCACCTGGAAGAGACAACCTTTATATTTCTGAACTTCTAAACTTCCTGGCATTTCAGTTTTTATTCTTTGATTTTAAAATTGAAAGATACAATAATAAGAGGAACAGAAAAAGAGAAAGTCTCATAGAGCAGGAAAGGTAAACTCAGGGCTAACCTCTATCTTCAGAAAATACAATGGGCATCCTAGAGAAGGGAATCTTGAGCTGTAGCTGTCCCTTGTATACTCATTTACAAATCAATTTAGCAGAATGCCCAGAGGAGATGTGAAGGAAAAGCAAGACCTGAGATAGAAATGCAAAGATGCTTAAGCTTGAAATGAAGAAAAACATATTCATTTGGCTTTAAATAAGGCCATAGGCTGAGTTTGAAATTGAATTTTAGGCTAGAGTTTGGATAAGCATATCAATAGGTAGTGTATCATTCTTACTTTTGTTTGTTTGGGGGGCTGGATAATATATTTAGAATACCCCACTTCAGAAATTAGATAAATATGTATTACAATAACAGGAAGATTTTACCATTTAATTTAGTTAATTCTAGGCTGCCTGAGTTAAGCGGAATGTATCGAAGCTTTTATGGATCTGATTTCTCTGTGTTACACTTTTAGTTTTGCGTCTTTACTTTCTTTTCAAGGCTTTATATTTCATTCATATTCTTGTATTGGTCTATATTACTGGATCATTATTTTCCAAACTGTATGCATTGAACAAGGATGCTAAATTTAAAAACAAAGAAAATCAGTTTTGGTTATATTATTTTAGAAATTATTTATTCAAAACATGTTTTTTATTACAGGTCATCTCAGACAATTTAATATTTTATTGTGTGCTGTGAATGTCTAGGCTGTACTATCCAGGTTTCCTGCAATTTTTTTGACCCAAGAACACTTTTTCCTACCTACACCCTTTGGCATCACTTGAGACTGATTGTGTGGAAAAACTCCTAATGATAATATGCATACACACAATAAAGTATCATTGTTTTGGCAGCGCATACCTATTGTGGGTAAAACCAACACATATGACTTTCTTTTCAAACAAAATTTTTGATTATAATGGCAAAAAATGATATGTTTTGACAACATTCAAAGTGGCTATGTATGTGTGTCTGTGTATTGGTGTGCGTGTGTGTCCCCTTGATTGATAATAGGTGCTACTTTTAGTTACATACCATGTGATATCATTTAATTAACTATGTAACAATAGAAGTGGTTATTATTGAGATTTTGTCCTTTCATGATTCTTTGTTGTAAGTGGTTTTACTTATACTTGGAGATGTAGATATTAGAAAGGTGAATATGATTCATGCTCATCAATAAAGGTATTAAACTTACCATTTCATTGTACTGGATTTCTAAAATGATAAAGAGAATTACTTTTGTTGGTGTAACTATAGTTTGTTAAATCCATCTTCGAAATATAATTCAGTTAAGTGGGTGTTTTTTTTTTTTTAAGTATACTGGGGAATAAAATTGTCTCTGAAGAAAAATACACTACTTTGCATCTTTTTGTACTCACAGTGATCAGAGCATCATTCAATGCAAATAAAAGAATTAAATCTAGAGAGTATGCCACATTTGCATTAAGTGTCTAGTTCCAAAACACCTCCTACACAAATCTGGATTGAATATGGTGACTGCTTTCCCAGTGTTCCTGAAAGACCAAAATAATATGCTGCTCACTAATATATGATAAAAATTCAGTACTATTCATTTTCAGAGAACATCTTTAATATAAATGCATAATTTATTCTTATTTTATAGTATCATTATAAGAGGATTTCTTATAATAACCCATTCCTAAATGGGTTATAGACATAATTCACCTTATCCCCAAATAGAAATGGTTCCCATTTATGCACCGAGCAGATGCAGTAGCATATGATGAAACAACTATCTCTGAGTCCGTGACCTCTTTCTGCTTTTAATACTTCTTTAGCTTCTGGCTAAAAGGCAAATTATCCCCTAGTGTTCCCTGTGATTGTTGTCCAAGCAGCATTGTGATGGCATCTTTAAAAAAGTTATAAAAGTGATCTGGGGAAGCAAAAGGAAGGCTATTGGAGTATCCCAGAGTCACTCCTGGCTTTCTCCAGCCTCTGCATCTTCCACTGGGCTCTAAGGAAATGGGGGTGAGATAGGATTGAGGCAGGTTTGGAAGATTAGCTGGCGTAGAGGTAAGGGACTTGAAAGAAAAATATATAAAGAGAAAAGAACTGTATACTATGGCCTGTGACTTTTCATACTATTATTCATACTACTGACAGTAGGTCTAGTCTAAGAGGGAGAATGTAATTTTAAGTTAGTTTTTAATGTCTGAATTAAGATGCCAAACTGAATTTAGGAATGAGCTTTAGACTGTGTGTTAAGACTTGAAAAGGTAATACAATTTACTGGAGGCAATTCACATATTCATCCCCTGACAAATGAATAAACACATTGTCATTTATCCGTACAAAGAAATACTACTGAGCAATAAAAAGGAATAAGTTACTGATTCATGCAACAGCATGGATGAATCTTTTTTTTTTAAAGATTTTATTTATTTATTTGCCAGAGAGAGAGAGAGAGAGCGAGCACAGGCAGGCAGAGTGGCAGCAGAGGCAGAGGGAGAAACAGGCTCCCCGCCAAGCAAGGAGCCCGATGTGGGACTCGATCCCAGGACGCTGGGGTCATGACCTGAGCCGAAGGCAGCCGCTTAACCAACTGAGCCACCCAGGCGTCCCAGCATGGATGAATCTTAAAAGAATTATTCTAAATAAAAATGTCAGGCACAAAAAAACCACACATGCTTCATGATTCCTTTATATGATCTTGAAGAAAGGGCAAAAAAAATAGTGACAGAAAGCAGACCAGTGATTTCAGAAGTGGGGTGTGGGAGTCAGGTGTTGAGAGGGACAGTAGGAAACCTTCCCAGGTGATGGAAATGTTTGTGTAATATTACTACTGTGTGTATTTGCCAAAGCTCATCAAATTCTACACCTAACATTGCTAAATTTTATTACATATAAATTATACCTAACTAGTTTTAAAAAGTATGATATGATTTTTTAAAGTATGATAAAATTCATTAGTAAGGAGAGAGGGGTTCTTAGTATTTACTAATACTTGGAAGTGACCAGAAAAATAAGGGATAGCTGAGTTTCCTCCAGAATTAGGGAAAGGATTAACATCAAATAAAAAATGTCATGTGATGATGGAAGGTAAAAATGATTACACCCATGAGTTCTTCTTGATCATTGTAACTGTTTAATATATAAACCACCTAGCCTAGTGCTTAGCACATAGAAGACACTTTTAATAAATGCTAAGTGCATTATTTTTATTGTGCATTAGGAGTGCCTAGACAACCTAATAGAAATTGTGACTTTGTAGACAGAAGCTTCCTCCTACTTACTATGAAGACAACCTATCAATGAACTGGTTCTGATAATTTGAAATACAAAAGAGATGGAATTTATCAATGACTTGTTTAGGGTAATTAATAAAGTACAATGTATCAGAGAGGCTGAATATTAGAGAATCATTTCACAGACACATTCTTGGCTTTTTTTTTTTTTTTGAGTGTCGTATTATTTCTGAGCTATCCAAACCCATTTTGAGAACTCTCGGAAGAACTTCAGGTCTGATGAGAGTTGAAGTTCTGAACTTTGCAGGCATCCAACAGAAGTCATGGCCATATGTGTAATGTTTGATTTATTTTAAATGTTTCTTGGCCATGTGAGAAATTAGTCGTGTGCCAACAATGATTATAGGAGTGTGAGGCTCTGATCTTCATGTGCGCTGTGAGAGAGAAAATATAATAGCCAACATTTATTTACACTATAATGTGCTTAGCACTAGGTAGATTTCATGATTAGGTAGATTTATGAATTATCACTTTTGAACCTCATCACCACCTTAGGAGACACAGATAAGCAAAGACATTGCACCAGTATTAAGAAGCAGATCAAAATTTTTATCTGACTCCAACAGTTGAGAACCACTGATGTGGACAGTAGTACAAAGCTGGTGAGTTTTATCAGCGCCAAGTTGCTGACATTATGTCTTTGGTGTCACTTGACCTAGCCTGGGAATATGGGATGGAGAAAGATAAACTGGTTTGGTCCAGACTCTCTGAACCTCAAATAGTAAGTCCATAGGAGAGCAGGCTATATTAAATGGTCATAAATGATTTTTGAATGAATAGATAGCTCCATGCATTTGAATTCTTAGAAAGTAAGATTTGTATACTATATTCTTAACACAGAAAAGATAACCAAAAGTAGCATAAGGTTAATGTTGGATTATGGTGCATAATTTATTCTCAAAACTACTCCTCTGACCAAGTCTACTTATAGGTCCATTTTAGGGCAGTGGCATAGACTCACTTCTGTGTAAGATTGCTGGCATTTGCAATAATTTGAGTTTTGATAAACCTTTAATTATATTTTAGGATTATCAAACTGAGACAATTGTTGATCAAAAATGAGAAAAACTGTTAATATGCAAACTCTAATGGGTACTTTTATCATTTTCTTATCATACTGAGCTTTGAGCTTATTGTCTATTTTCCAAGAAAGTAGAAATGCTGTTTCCTAGAATAAAAATGTTTTTCATAATGTGAACAGTAGATTCAAGCTGTACAGATTGGCTCTTTAATGAAATAGGCAACATTCCAATGGAACTGACAAGCTTTATTTCTATTTGTTGTATTTTCTTTCTCATTACAGATGGACCCGATTCAGAAAGCTGTAATAAATCATACATTTGGGGTTCCTCTTCCTCATCGAAGAAAGCAAATCATATCATGCAACATTTGCCAGTTGAGATTTAATTCCGATGTAAGTTTACCATTTAGTATTCACTGGAAAAAAAATGTATTACGATGTTTTAATCTTGCAGAAGAGATTTCTTAAACATTTTTCTCCAATAACTGAGAGTGTCAAAATTTGAAGATAACATTTTAACTCCTTATGTTCTTTAATTTTGGAGTTTATTTTATTATTTTTGGTTGTTTACTATGGAAACATATATGTTACCAGTATTTTATACTTGCAGTTTAATGGTATATCTCTCTATATATATTTTTGGTCTTTTGGTAATGTTAAATTTAGGTAATATACTTTCCCTTTGGGGAATAGTCAGATTTAGGACCAAGACTTTTTTAATAAATTATGCCTCTAATATAAGTCCCAAATTATCTTTCAAGGCCAACATTTTGCTTTGTAATTTTTTAAATCTGCCTTGGTGATCCCCAATTCCTTGTGTCCTTAGTGATGTTTGTGTTAGAGTTCTCGAGTTATTACCCTAGAAGTGTTGGCAGTTTAATAGGGAGTCTTAAAGATCTCCAAGCACTCAAGCCCCTGATGAATAAATCTTAAGTGGAGAAAATGACAGTGAGGAGACATTTGTGGACCTGACCAGTGCTTGGCAAATCATTTGCAGAGAGTCATTCATATCTTCCATACCTTTCTAAGGATCACAAAATCTCTGGATTCATCACAGTGAAGCTCATTTTGGCTTGTAGTCAATGTGAAAAATACTCCCTGCCTTCCCCAACCTCCTTTGGTATGGAGTTGGTCCTGAGAGGTACAGAAAAGAGAAAGAGTGTTGGTTTGGAAGGACTAGGAAGAGAATACTGCTGAAGTATAGATATTCTAGGCAAACAGAGGACCCTATCCTATCAAAGTTGCCCGACCTCCGAGGTGCCATTATCTTGCCCTAAGTGGATGTGCCATGTGGAGAAGACCACCAGAGCGATCTGGACGCTGAAGATTGTTAGGCCTTCTAATATTTAATCTTTCTAGGCAAGCAGGTCCTTTAGGTGCTCTGGTAATGAAGAAAGCATGTGAGGTAGTCATGCACAGAAAAGAGATAAAACAAATAAACTGTCTTTTATAAACAAATAAATTCATTCTGTGAGACCATCTCATTTTGTGTAAGGATTGCTATGGTCTTATGAAGCCATACCTATTTGTACAATCATCAGGTAGTTTTATAACATTTCTTCTGTTGGCTTAAAAAAAAGTAGATTGCCTGCATATCACCTAGACAGTATTTGCTGATATAAAAAGAGAATACACTGAACATATAGCATTTTATTTAAAGAGAGGTTTTTGGTTTTTGTTTTGTTTTGTTTGTTTTTCAATACCAAGTGCTTTGATTTGATTTAGATTTTAAGAAAGTTGTCATGGTTTATTAAGAAAAACTCTTTTCAACTGATAAATGTCATATAATAATCTCTTTCAGTAAAAAAAAAAAAAAAAAAAAAAAAAAAAAAAAGTCCTCTTGACCTGTACATAAGAGTTCTGAACTCAATACTTGCAATTGTGATCATTTTTGAACATTTAGTGAACAATCATATAGTTCTGTAATTGCTGTTTTAAGTCTATCTTTCTTGATTTCTTTCCTTCTTAAATCTTACTGATATTTCACTTTGGAACTGATCAGATAATAAACAAAAGTCTCCCAGGAGCCATGCTGTCAGCTCCTTACATCTAATAAGGGTTATTTCAATATCTCCTCCTGCCAACAATTTCACTGTCAATATTTTCTCCTCTGTGTTAAGTGAAAATCCTGTAAACTGGGAATCAGAAAGAGACCTCAAGCTCATTGCCCCCAGTTTCACACTAAATCTAAGAAAACCATCTGCCACATCTAGGCTAGGTCCTTGGTTGGTGATCTCCAGCTGTGGGAGAAAATAGTCTCTCTCTCTCTCTCTCTCTTTCTTTCTTTGAGTGTTTCTAATCCTGTTGATGGATATCAAAGTCATGCTTAAGGTCTTCAGAATTATTACCAGCTATGCATTAACAATAACGTACAGAACATTTATGTCTTTTATAAAATGTAATGTTGTTTTATTTCCTTGATAAGAGAGAATAACAATTTATTTTGCCAATGAAGTTCAAGTTGATATAGAAATCAGTATGTATTTATCGGGCACAGTTGATTCTCATTCTCACAATTGTGTTTTCAGGTGTGTATGGCATGTGATACATGGAAACTGGCCAAGGTATTTGGAGAATTTAGACTAATTGGTCTGGGTCATAATGGTTACCGCATTAATCTTCAATTACTGCTGTGATAAATTATGGCAAACTTAGTAGTTGAAAACAACATAAATGTATTATCTAATCTTTCTGGAGGTAAAAGTCAGAAATGGGTTTCACTGGTCTAAAATCACATTGTTGGCAGGCTTATGTTCCTTCTGGAGGCTCCAGGGAAGAATTCAGCTCCTTGCCTTTCTTATCTAGCTTCTAGAGGCTACTCTTTTGCTCATGACTCCCTTCCATTGTTAGAGCAAGCAGTGGCCAGTTGAATCCTTCTCACATTGAATGACTCTGATGCTCACTCTTCTGCCTCCCTATTCCAAACTTCAGGACCCTTGTGATCACAGCCTATTCATCTGGATGATTCAGGATAACTTCTCTATTTTAAAATCAGCTAATTAGCAACCTAATTCCATCTACTAACTGAATCCCCCTTTGTCATATAATGTAACATACTCATAGTTTCCAGGGATTAGGTCTTAAATATCATTATTCTGCCTGCTACAGATACTCATTTGGATGTTTGGCTTAGATTTGAACTGAATTTTATGACCACTTGGATTTATCAGATAATTACCCAGTATAGCTTCATTGCTCTATATAAACTGGACACGTCTGAATTCGTTGCTTGTTTTTTATCTTGAATCTCAAATGAAAATTCACTATGCAGTGCTAATTTTTAAAATTGCAGTTTTAAAAAATGTGAAAACTCAGTGGTATTAAATTTATAAATGACATGGCAACCCTTTACCTATGATTTACAAACAAAATATAATTTTTGTAAAGCTGAAGTACAGGAGCAGAAATTCCTTTAGAGACTTAAAAAATGTCTGTAGCATTCTTATGTCAATAAGGGGAACTAATGTTCTGGAAATATGGGATTCGTTTATGAGTGACTGGCCATGTCCACAAATATTACTTTTATAAAATATCTACTACTGAGTGCCATGATCAGTTAGATTTATCATCCATTCATTCACATAGAAGAAAATAATCTACATTAAGAGGAAATACAAATATTTTCTAGATAGATACATATAGATATATCTCATATTTGACCATTTTAAACCCAAGAAAAGACTTCTTAATCCCCCTAAAACTGCATCTGCTTCTTCCAGGTGAATCTGGAACTTATCTTCCTGTTTCCGTTCTTAAACCTAGAATTATTTTGGAAAAGTAACACTGTAATTCACTTGTGTGCTTGGATGCATCCTCAATCACATAGGAAAGTATTTTTGCCTTATGAACCTTTTTACATTTCAAAGCTTCTTCCCCTTCCAAAGAAAATAATAACTTGTAGTTCTTTTCATCTTTGCATCATGAAAATTCAATTTCCTTTTCCTCTATGGTTTTACATATTTTTTAACCCTTCATATTATAACCTGTGTAGTTTGGTGTTATGTAATACCTGTACAGTACATTTTCTATTTTTGGCCCTGCAGAAATCTGTTTAAATGGCATATTATACTATATGCACTTAAATGAGATAGTTTTCTCCTAATATAGGCTTTTTCTTTGGGAAAAAAAAAAGAGAGCTTTTCTCGACATTTACATGAAACACACATAAGGGTTATGCAAAAAGTTCCCGACTGAAGACCAGAAGGTTGTAATTTGTCTGGTTATTTTATCAGCATCTTAAGATAAGCATAATTTACCATTGAACTGAGCAAGTTATTAAGTGTACCTTTGAAAGACAATTTATAGTAGTACCAGCATGGATGTAATGTTATTAAGTGAGATGTCAAATGATTGTTTGATGACTATTTATAGAGTGGAAAGTAAGATCTCAGGCCCCAAACCAAAGAATCATTAAGTTGTAGCATTTAAGAGTCAGTATGGTTAACCGACAATAGTATTTCATAATATGTTAGAGACAGAAGAAAAAGTTTCTAATTTCCCATATGGAACCTGAGGAGCAGAGAATATAGGAGACATACAAGGCCACCCAGCCAGTCACTGGTCACTGGCCAGCAAGGTCAGTGTCCACTCTTGTGGACACTCTTGTCACTCTTCCTGCCCATCTGGTCTAGGCCGAGTAGCCAGTCCATCCAAAGGCTCCAGCCAATCCTACAGTAATGGTGTGGCTAGAGATCTATGTGCTGCTGGAGAGGGAGGCCTGGGAGCTCCTTCCCTCACAGAATTAACTGGATGTATTATCTGCTGGGGAAAGTCCTCTAGAGCCTGGGCTAGGCCTTGCCTGACAGTGCTTGTGAGTACTTTCCAATGGCATCACCCATATTCAGTCACATGATTGAATCATAAACATGGTGAAAATTTAAGTACAAATGCAAACTAGTGAGTGATAATATAGTAGCAATGTATCCTTTATGACTTAGGACCATCAGGCATCAATTACAATGAGATGCTGTTTTGTAAAGAAGAAGGGAAAACTACATCATTAGAAGGTCACAATCCTTGTCACCCAGATCTCCAGAGGGGATCCTTGGGATTATCACTGAGATAATTGATACATTTTTCAGTGGAATTATAAAATAGAAATTACTGTTGTTTTTATATATTTTAGCACCCTGGGATGTAGTAAAATTAACCAATATGTCTGAATTTAATTTATATCTGTGTTAACTTCTGTAACCAAATGAAACAATATAATGATGAAGTTGCGAAAAGGAACATTTTTCTTACCAAATGACTAAATTAGATAATTAAATTCTCGTAATACCACGACTTCAGACACATCTTTTAAATATTTAAATCTATAGTCTTCTGGGGGGTGTTGATATTTAAAGGAAATCCTGCATGGAGGGAAAGAAAAAAAACCAATGGTGGTTGTGCTGGAGTTGAAGAACTCTTCCTACTTCTTTCTACTTTTATTTTCCAAATTTCCTTTATAAGCATGCTTAAATTTTATAAGCTAAAAAAGAATTGTTACATCTACTATTCTACTATGACTTAAAACACACACACACACACTCACCCACACACACACATATTTTGTCCTAAATTATAAATTCCATTTTGAAGGCCTCAGTTAAAATTTTCTAAATATTTCTTGCCTATTTCTGGCAGTGTCTGCTGTCTCAAAACATGTCCAGGAGAGTTCATAGATATCGTTGTCTCATTCAGATTTCAGCATTTTATTGCATATCCTAGGATAAGGGTTAATAGAAATCTATGCATGCGGGGGGAACCTGGGTGGCTCAGTGGGTTAAGCTACTGCCTTCTGCTCGGTCATGATCCCAGGGTCCTGGGATCGAGCCCCGCATCCAACGGGCTCCTTGCTCAGAGGGGAGCCTGCTTTTCTCTCTGCCTCTGCCTGCCACTCTGCCTGCTTGTGTGTGTGCTGTCTCTCTCTCTGAAAATCAATTAATCAATCAATCAGTCTATGCATGGGGATGTGCATCTAACCCCAAACCCAAAAACAACATCCAGGGAAGCTAAGTATAATGGCAGGAAGATCACTGGATCAGGAATTAGACAACCTCTTGTTTAGATCTGCCCCTTTTTCAGTTGGCCCTGTGTTGGGGCTCTTTGTCGAATTTATAAGTTCCGTAATCACCTTATTTAAAATGAATAGCCAGGGGCTCCTGGGTAGCTTGGAAGGTTGAGAGCCTGCTGTCACCTCAGTCCTTATTTCCAGGTCCCGGGATCGAGTCCCCACGTCAAGCACCCCGCTCAGCAGGAAGTTTGCTACGCCCTCTCCCTCTGCAGTTCCTCGCAGCTCGTGCTCAATCTCTCACTCTCTCTCTCAAATGAATAAATAAATACAATCTTGAAAAAAAAAATAAAAATAAAATGAATAGCCATTGCTTATGCCATGTTGTAAGGATTATAAAACAGAACATGCAGGCAATTGGATTATAAACTGCATAGCCAATGAAATGGAAAGGTCATTTTTATGTTACAGGATGAATAATGTGGTTATCACTGTTTTGCTCTCTGAATGTAAATTAATTCTAAGAAATACTGAAGTTGGAAAATATCTATCCTTAAGAAAAGTACTTACAGGGATCTACCCTGTTGGAAGTGCCTGTATTCAATGTATTTGGGGGTTGATTTGAAGTTCTCACTACTCCTGTATCTTTACCTTTTACCTTTTAAAAACTGCAGGGTTACCTTGTCCTGAGCAAAGCTGCATTTCTTAGAAACTCTCAAAGTTTCTTTAAGTCTGTTGCTGCTGCTGCTAAGTCCCAAAAGATTTTCTGAGAACCCAGTCAGAAATTAAATTTCAGGCAGCTTTGAAACAAATACCTCTTTCCTAAGAGAGTGTCTCCTGTTCATCTTCAGGACTCCCAGGGCTATTTAGAACTTTGGCCTGTGCACTGTGGCATTCCCATGGGGTGCTTTTTCTTCTTCAAAAGTACTTCTATGACAGGGCCATTCAGCTTGTGTATGAAGAGACATGTCTGGGGCCTAATGAGGTTTAGTTGCACTGTCAGGTCACCCTTGTGTCGGGAGCTAGCTCTGGGGCGTGTGGTGGTAATGGACTGTAGGTTTGGCTGCTTTTGAATCAAGGGCCTGAGAGGTCCCTTTTGAAGGCCTTATGCTTTGTGTGTGCATTTGGGCCCCATTTCATCACTCAGCCTCACTACCTTCTGCTTCCTGAATGGAGCCTACAGCTGTGTCAGGAATTCTCAGAAAACAAAACTTGGAACTGAAGGACTAGGCAGGAAATATTGGGTCTGGCTCTTAGAGATTTCAGGAGAAAATGAACCAGTCAGGAGCATAGGAACCTATTTAAGCATCGTGCTTCTTTGGCAGGCTTTTAAAAATAAAACTTCAACACTGAGATATTTCAGGACTCTCTGAATCAGGCTTTGATATTCCAGAGTTTCATCTATGGATGGGATGAAGGGTAAGGGACCGAGAAAAGAGAACTCTTTATAAAAGAATCTATGTTCCTCTGGGCTTTTTTCTTTATAAACAAAGAGAAACAAAATAATGAAATTCACTCTTCTATCAGATTCTCCTACGCATGGAAAATTTGACCATTTTCTCTAGAAAGAGAAGTTGATTTAAGATATTATGAGTAGATGTGTTATATAACTTCCGGGAATCAAAGTGATCTTTGTATTGCTATGAACTACTGTGAGCACCTCAGAGAACAGTCGTGTATGGGACTTAAAGATGTCTAAGAAGTCCTTCTTTCCATTTTAGAGATTGTAGAATTGGAAAAAACGAAGGTCAGAATATTAGTTGACTTTTCCAAGGTGTCTAAGCTGTTGGAACAGATGGTAGGGCTGGGAACAGGGCTCCTAACTCCCAGCATAGGCTTCTATTTGCCATATCAGGTGACATGCCCTAAGAGAAATTTATCTTGAGGTTTGCACTGGCGTCAAGTGACCATTCTCAGCTAAGACCACTAGTCACTTAAGTTCTACACTCAATACAGAAGTTAATCAAGGTGGATACGCTCATTGCTAAATTGCTAGAAGTACAGATTGCTGGAGTGTAGAAACACCTTTCAAAATTGAGAATCACTTAAAGAACAGTACGGCTATACTAAATATTGAAGGAAGCAGGAGAGAATCTGTGTTGAGCTCTGTTCATCCAACAGCACCTACTGAAGGCAGAGTTTTCAGAAGAGTGTTAAGCATGGGCAAAGCATGAAAGGACAAAGTGGAGAAAGTAGAATGTGAAGCAAGATGTGTATTTCTTTTTTTTTTTTTTTAAGATTTATTTATTTATTTGAGAGAGAGACAGAGAAATAGCATAATCGTGGGGGGGGGGGGGCGTGCGGAAGAGAGGGGCAGAGGGAGAAACAGACTCCCTGCTGAGTGTGGAGCCAGATTGCAGGGCTCCATCTCAGGACCCTGAGATCACAACCTGAGCTAAAATCAAGAGTCCTATGCTTAACTGACAGTGCCACCCAGGGGCCCCTCCCTTGTCCTTTTTGTTATATGTCATTATGGTTCATTTAGCACTTAATACTATCAGTTTTGCCATGGCCCTGTAAACTAGGGCAGTAGAGGAATTTGTTCCTGGGCAGAGAAATAAAGGAATTTAAGAAAAAGTTAATTCCTATTAGCGTCTATTCTTCTGTCATTTTGGATTTTGTGGCCCTTTGTGTCCTGGCTTCCTCAGCTCTGTTGCTCTGTGCTATCTCTTGTTGAGTTCTATTGTCTGCATTAATTAAACCAGTATCATTGTACCTTTTTCAAGGGTTCACATGGCCAGGAGATTATAGATGAAATGAACATACCCATTCATTTTACCCCCTCCACACTAAAACTTTCTTGTGATGACTAGTTTAAGGGTGGCTATTTGGTTTTACTGCCAGCTTAGGGAGATTGAAATTGTACCAAGCATGCTATAAATTGCACGCTGCATTGGGATTATGGTGCTAGAATTTCTTAGATGACATTGGAACCAGAACTTGAGAAAATGGATGTATTCCTTCAGACTCTCTAGATTTCTGTATAATCTAAGTCTGTTTTAGAACACTGTCGTACACCCAACATTCTGGCCCAGATTCACCTTTTTCAAGCCTGCCAAACCTCATTTTAAATGCAAAATGCTGCCTCTGGGATCTGTTGTCTCCGTCCAAATCTATGTTTTGATGTTAATTGAATGTGATAGTGGTAAAGGTTGCAGTCATTTGGGGAGTTTATTCCTTGGGAGGGGGAGCGGGGAGGGCAAATGGAGGCATGGTGTGCTATGAAAGTTTAATTTTCTGTGTCTGTGTGTGATTTTCAGTAATACTTTGAGAAGCAGAGAGATAACTTTTAGGAATAGCACAGGTAACATTGAGCTATCGTGGTTTCCTTTCTAGTGTGCCTAAGTGAGCCTTTAAATTCCTTACATAGGAAATCTGTGGAGACTGAGGTATGGCAAATTTATTCTTATCAGGTTTATGGGGCTATCAGATCCGTCTGTACAACGTACACCTTCTCTTAGATGCCTTTATAAATAAGGTTGCAGAAGGTAGTCTCCTAACAGGTTTTTTTTATCCATTTCCCAAGCAGAGCTTATTTTCTCTGCATCAGCGAACTTGTCATGATAATCAACTTTTTTGTCCCAACCATCAATCACTCTTGATTACAGCTGGGTAGAAGTTCTGTTCTGTTGATCAGCTCATCAGTGCACATGATATTACACCTGGAGGCCAGTACAAATCATCCCTCGATGGGGAAAGCGTTTCCCTTCAAGGCTTTTGTCGACGGTTTTATCATTTACATTTGGGTCTCATTGAGTTGTCATGCCTATCTTTAACTCTGCTCTCTCATATGAAATACTCTCTTGAAATAGCTCTCAAGGTTTGGTTGATAATTTGTGCTATATTGTTACTATTATTGTGCTTTTGCCTTCCTAATTCAAAAGGGTAGCTTATAAACTATTGTTTCCTTATTTTCATATCAACTTTTTCCCATTCTTAATGCAGTTATTGTAGAAATTAAAATCATATGAATTATAATTCGATGAATATTCAGTACTTCTGTAAAAAAACAGTTTAGCATATGTTTTAGTAGAATGTTTGCAAGTCTAATTTTGTTGATTTTTAATGGTTTCCTAAGTTAGGGTTTTTTGTTTTGTTTTGTTTTGTTTTATGTTTTGGCTTGGGCTAGGGAATATTTATCTTTAATTTTCATCTTATTTTAAGCAACACTAAGTAGCTATGTTCATGTTTTAAAAAACACTGAGAAGTAAATGCTTTAAGATAAATTAACCAAAGACAGCATTACTCTTAGCTGTGTCTGTAATATATGTTATAAGCAGTAAAATTATTTCTTATCTAGGTCAACTCATATTTCTTAAAACAGGAACATTTTCAGAGTAGTACTAGGGCAATGATAGAACATTATCATGATAAAATATTTATTGATTTCATAAAATATTTAAAATAAATATATGATTAAAGAAACATTTAATGTATCCTTTGTGTATGCCACAAAGATACTTTCTCTCTTTGATGCATTTTGTTATATTTTATTACTTCATAAAATCCAAAACAGTAATTTAGAGAAGCATAAAGGATATTTTAACATTTAGAGTGCAAAACATAAAACTGAATGAAATATGAAATTAAAAAATAATGTGGATTTGATTGGGATTTCTGCCTTCCCCTTAAAAAGGTTAACTAGAAAAGCCTGAAATTTCTTCTATGGCCGGACTTCCTATGATGATGATTTATTCCTATTTTCGAGTAAAAGAAGACAACAAGGAGAGACTGCTATTTTCATTTGATACCAACATTTAGGTATTATTAGTTCTTACTTTAATCGATAAAATAAAACAAGGGCAAATGGCATCAATTAACAAGAAAGTGATCCATGTAGAAACAGAAATCACAAAACACTAAATTGGATTTTTTTTTAAGTTTTTATTTATTTATTTGACAGAGACAGAGATCACAAGTAGACAGAGAGGGAGAAGCAGGCTCCCTGCTGAGCAGAGAGCCCGATGTGGGGCTCAATGTGGGGCTTGATCCCAGGACCCTGAAACCACGACCTGAGCCTAAGGCAGAGGCTTAACCCACTGAGCCACCCAGGAGCCCCAAATGGGATTTGGTTTTGAAAGGCTGAGTTAACAGCTCAAACTGTGGTCTTGAGAGAAATCTGTGGTCTTGACTCTCTTCCCAGGATAGGAGCTGATCACTTCAGGCAAGAGATGCTTTGTCATTTTGCAGGCTTGACAATTAACAAGAGTATTTGCACCCCCTCTTGTGGCTCCTCATTAACAGTCAGCAGACTGGATCTTGTAATGAAGAGTAGGTCAAAATAGTTCATCTCTTCTTAGCCCAGAGACTCGAGTCAAAAGGTTTGCCGCAGGACCTTGTCATCTTAGTCTGCCATATGAGTTTCATACTTTTAAACAGCAGCTACAGTGTATAACCTAATGCCCAACTTTGAAAATCATACCTGCATAAGTGGCCATGTTTATATTATATTCATAAAAAAGATTGACTGAAAAATTTATTACAGTTTATTGGAGACTGGTATGAAATGACAAACCTTTATTTTCAATAACTCAAGGAGAGGTTTCCTACTTTTTTCCCCCGTTGTTTACCCTGTGGAGATGTTTAGTTACATCTAGGAGTAGTTCTTTAGCACATTCCACATTGGCAGAAAATTTAATGCAGATTTTGGAAAGTGAGAGATTTGGGGTGGGATCCAATTATGAAAATTTTACCATGTCACCTCCTCTAACTTGAAACACATTGTCAGTCTTTACATTGAAAAAGAAATGCTGAGAATTAAAACCTCAGTGGAAAACAAAGATTCCACCAAAGGTATTTCCATTGAAGGTACAAAAACCAAGGGGGTTCTTTGTTGTTTAAAAAAAAAAAAAATTCCTAAGCTACTGAAGAGTCTTGAAAGAGTAGGTGCTAACATAGGTATATCTCATGAAGAGATATATTCTCTATAAAAAGTTTCTGAATTCTAGTTTACAGAAGAATGATTTTAGTATGTAGAGGTGGAGGAGGGGAACAAGTTAAATCTATAGATTTCAAGACGGCATCCATATTTATTTCTTCAGCTGAAATCTCTTCCTCAACTTCATATTTGAATATCAATGGCTTACTTAGTATCTTCACTAGGTTAGCTAGTAGACACTGCAAATCTAAAATGTTCAAAACTATAGACCACGTCTTGTTCCCTAAACCTGCCTCATAGATAGCATTTCTCTGATAATGGTGGCTTCATGTTTCTGATTTATCTAGAAAAAATACTGGAATTATCTTTTCTTACTATCTCACACCTTATGTTCAATACTACACAAATTATGTTGGTTTTACCTCCAAAGTATATCTCGAATCTGATCACTCTCCACCGTTTCCATGCTACCTCGCTGGTCCAAGCCACCATCCATCATCTCTCATTTAGATTATTATGAACATGTGCTTAATTATTCTTGCTGCTTCTACTCCTTTTACTCAACATTTTAAAAATGTAAGTTCAGACCAGATGGCTTTTCTGTTTAAAACCCTCCAGTGTGGTATGTTTCCCTAGATTTAAAGACAGAATCGTTAGAATGGCTATCCAGCCCTATGAGATGTGACCTTCAGGGGCCTATGTGACCTCTTCATTCCCATCACCACCTCACTTGCCCCTCTACAGCCGCACTGGCCTCTTATGCAGAGCCGGGACGAGGGTAAGGCAAGGGAGGCACTCAGGTAAAATCTTGAAGGGTTGCTAAAAATCTGAGCAACCAGAACAAATACTAAATGCAATAAAAAGATAAAATTGGCCAAATGTGGCCCATAGGCAGGTCACCTGCCTTTGTAGATAAATTTTTACTGGAAAAAGTTGAAGGAGGTAGAATTATATAAGTACAGGGCTGGATTTTGTGTGATTTAAAATTCTGATATTTTGTCCACCATGGATTTTCTTTGCATTCATTTTAAATTTTAAAGAATGTTGCATGAAAATATTATTCATTTTGATCACAGAGTTTTTTAGTATTCCCTTAAATTTTTCTCCTGAGGCATGTACTTCACTTATCTCAACCTAGTTCCAACTCTGCCCTTACTATACCTTGAATACACCAGGCTTGTTCCTACCTCTAGTTCTTTGCATGGACTCTCTCTCTGCCTGGAATTCTCTTTCTTCAGATTTCTACATTTTTTTCAAACTTTATTCAAATTTTATCACTGCATGATGCAACCACTGTGTTTAGGATTTCAACCCCTATCATTCCTACTCTCCTTACCTGATGGTTTTTCCCCTAAGAACTAATTACATCCTAGTATACTTCACCATTTATTTATTTATTAGGTTTGTTGTCCATTGCCAATTAGAATGTAAGCTCTATTGGGGCAAAGGTTGTTTGCATGATGATTCACTGTTTTATCAAGTAATTAGAGCAGTGCTTGATAGATAGTGTTTAATAAATATTTATTAAGTGTGTAAGTTAATGGCTAAATGATGTTATGATGCCTACCTGAGATATGTACGTGTGTCTGTATATATAAAATAAAGCTTTTATACACACACACACACACACACACACGTGTATGTATGCATGCCTACCTGAGATATGTATGTGTGTATATATATATGAATATATGTATATACATGTATATGTATACATACATATGCATATATTAAACACATATACATATATACACATATATGTGTATATATACACACACATACATATATACGTGTGTGTGTATACACACATGTCTTGCTCTTCTTTCATACTCAAACCAGAAAAGCCCACACCCCATGACAAGGAATGGAGAGATTCTTGAGGGAGATGGAAGAAACTCCCTTTGCCCTAGGTCACCCTTTGTGAATGAATATGGTCTTCCTCCTGTGAGTTTGCTTCATAGTCTGACTTCAAAGTGTTTGGTCTGTCCATGTACATTAGATGGTTTCACAGTGCATCCAGGCTTTTCTTGGTATCTTAATACCAAACGCATTGTTAGGCTCTGCCGTCATGTGCTGCATCAACAAGTAAGATGAATACCTAATGATGTAAATATCCATATGTCCACTAGGGCAATAGTCAATGGAAAAGAAAGGCACTGTATTTCCCGATGAATTGTTGGTATTTTATCCGCAGGAAGATTTAGGATGATCAAGGGCTCTGGCTGCCCCTAATCTTTGAGAACACAAGGGGATATCAAGCTTGAATAGACGCAGCGCCAGCTCCCTGTTGCGACTGCTGTTGAATTCATGGCATTTCACTAACCCCCACCTTCTCTACCAATGACGCATGTTTATCAGTGATATAAACAGCTATGTATCTGAGAAAACTAAGGGGTCACAAGCGATGGTGTGTGGTCCTGGAAAAGTGGGATCACCAAATAGGCATGATGAGTGGCACCGTTTCATTTTGTTTCTTCTGTGCATGATGGTTCCTGTGGAATAGCGAGCATACGTCGAGGTGACCAGTTAGAGGCACTCATGGGTTAAGAGAGTTTCTAGTCTAATATTCAAAGTCAAATAACTTAGACTCACTTAGACTACCAACTTTTCTCTATACAAAGCCAAACTGAAAGAATAACAATAAAAAACCCAAAGTGGTTGTATCTTCCCTTTTCTAATCCTTTACCTGTTAGAGCAATTTCCCTTTATTCTTATTCTAATAATTCTTTGAACTGATCTGCAGTTACACAATAATCGTTCTCCATGTCTAACAAAACAGGAACAGATCGAGACATACATTTTTCTGTTGCTTTAACTCTGACGGTTGCCAGAGATGAAATTTTCATAGATATAGTACAAGCCCGGGTTCCTTTGGTAGCTTGGTAGAATACTAAGAAACTTCCTAATAACCAGGGGTTAATATTTTCTAAGATTTTGTTCAACCGAAAAGATGAGGATCGAAGCTGTAGAATGATTCAGTGAACTCTTAGGTATTAGGTATTCTAGAGGGGCACTGTTCGCTGGCAGTTAAATGAACAAAAAGAAAAAGAAAGTCTATCAACTTCATTTGATAATTCATACCTACAGTAACAGGATTCTTCAGAGGCAGAGGCAGTGATGGGTGCTGGCCTTCTTCCTTTCTTGACACGACAAAAAACTCTAGGCAAAATGTTACATCCCCACTGTTCTTTGTTCTTTAGATGACTTAGCCTAAAATCAAGGAGTCCTAGATACTAAGAAGACATTATCTGAAAGTTAGTCTACACATGTGTCTTCTGATATCAATTTTATTTATGTGGAAAAGAGGGCTGAGGCAAATTAAAACACCTGGACCCTCCTCCGTGGGGCTTCAATTCCCCCTAAAGAGACAATTGCTCAAAAGAAAACAAATAAACACAAATGGCAGCTAAATATTTCTCTTTCCATAATACTAGAAGGCATAGGGTTATCTTTCATGAACTATTCCTTCAAAAACCATCCATCACTGCAACAGTTTTCCCATAGATGAAGGACTAGATTTGCATTCTAAATTAGTTCTTCCAACAGCTGCTGTAAGATAACTTGGCTGTAAGTTAAGAGTTTGTATTTGATCATCTGCCAATGAAGATCATAAAATTCAGCTTGGCAACAGAATTTAGGAAAAGAGGACTCCTCAGCCCAGCTGTGCTCATCCGAGTGCGTGGCAGGGGTAAAAGCACCAGCGCTCTCCTTCCTGGTCAGCATGTGAGTGATTTGCTGCTAAGGGAGGTTGAGCTTGGTTCTAGTTCCTTTGTGTCAGAGAGCTGAACCACCTTTTGTTGGAGTTTGGAGAGGGGCGGAAGAGGGAGGATTATATTAAAGCTGCTATAGTAAACATTCTGGAGTGTTGACGCAGCAATCTGTTCAAATCTTTGGGTGATCCCTTGATAAATCACTAAGACCATCATTTCAGCTTTGCACCTAGTCCACGCAGTGCAAGTTCAGCTGAGAAAGGAGTTATTTTCTAGGTTACTGTTTGCTCCAGATTCATGAAATGGAAAGACTAGGGGACTTGGATCAGGCTAATCCTGTTGTAGCATGTATTCCTTGTGTGATTTCGAGCAAGTTTGTTTAACTTCTACAAATCTAGGATTCCCACTTTGCGATGAAGGGGATAACAGTACTATGCAAAGATGTCTCTGAGGTTTAAAGAGAGTATTGTAAGAAAAGCAGTAGATTCACAGTAGATATTTAGAGTTAATTTTATTTCCTTCTTATATTTGGTATTGGCATAAGACACAGTCATGTTTTTCATACTTGTTGTCTTTCCAAAATCACAAACTACATACCTGTGACAAGGATTGGTAGATATCTAACTCCTCCTTTAGCTTCCTTCATCAGTTAGATAATTGCATGTTAACTGGGCTCTGCCGATATATTTTATCCTTTTGGCCAACCCTTCCTTCCAATAAAGCTTTGACTATGCACAGTCACTAAGTTATTTTTTTAATATAGGTATATGGTAGAAATTAATTCTAGGAGCAATTTATAGCTTGACTCAGTCACTGACAGTTTGATTCTGGGTTTTCTCTTTTCATTTTCTAATCCTAAGGCACAGATCGTGTATAATAAATACAGGTTTGACCTAACATTTTTCAAAAATGATATCTAGAGAACTGCTGTTCAGGTATCAGACAGTTGGCATTTTGCATCGTATAGATGGATAATAAATGCATAGCTATAGTTACAAATAAATAAATTTATATGCCATTGACAGATCCGTGAAAGGTATCCTGCTGTGGGATTCAGCAGAAGATGACTGGAGTTCAAATGCTCAGTGCACCAGAATGTTCCTCAAAGAGAACTGGCCTTTATTTCCGGATACGAGGCTGTTAGTGCATGGGGGTTGGGGGGAGGGGAACCCAGGCATTTCCCAATTGATAAATAATCGCTTGGTACTTGTGGTTTTCTAAGTAGGGCAAAGTTTCTTATGTCAGCAGTTCATGCGACAGGCCAATGATGAAGTGACTTCCTCTGCTCTTGTTAAATGGCGAAGTACTTATTTCCCAGTCCATTGGGAAGATTTAGAGCCGCAGCGTCCAGAGCGAGGGCCACCTGTTCTTCCACACACCAGAGGCTTGGTACTCCATCAGTGATTTCAGGGACCTGTGATGGCTTGTGGCCTTGTTTGTCACGATCACTTTATGCATAACTCATCAGTTGATGGCAGTGATTATATCCATCTTCACGGAATACAGACTCAGGGTCTGAATCACAAGATCTTTAACCCTTGAAGGGCAGGACCCCGTGCGAGGCAGTTGCACAAACTCCAACATCAGAGGTTAGTGATACTTTTGGAGTGTCGCATAATGGATTTGGGGGGCTATTTTCCTTTGTAAAAGGTTTTGATTTACTACCTTACATGTGTTTTTGAATAACAGCTCCTAAATCATTTCTGGCCATCATGAGCATTCAGTAACTGTTGGATAAACTGAGTATGTGCTAGAATGAATTGGGGAAGGATAAACAGAAATGCAGACAAGAATGTGATGCTGGAAGTTGCCGTGCACGTTTCAGTTTGGAGCATTTACTCAGGATATTATATTGCGTACAACACACAGATACAGGCTTCCGCACAAATGCTGCCTGTACGTGTTCCAGATATGGGGTACAGATGATTTCATTTTAAAAGTATTTTCCATTAGGCTTGACAATTCATATTGGAGCTATAGCCAGGAGGAAGGCAGAATGTTCCATTTTTAAGAATATTTTAAAATCTAATTATCAGAAATCTATATTTAGTTAAATATGATGTTGAAGAGAGTGAAATTTGCAGCATGTACTATTCATCATTGGGTTCTCCTTCCCACATACATCTTTTCATGCACACCCCCACCTCAGGCTGACATCAGAATGAGCATGTGAAATTGCTGATTTTATAGGTCAGAAATGATCACATGTTGGCAACTTAACATGATTCATACAAATGTGCATGCAAATGCATTTTGGTTATTCTAACCGCGATCTAGTGTGGGAGAAGCACACTTCATATGAAAGTGAATTGCTCTTTTTGTTGTTTCCTTTTAAAATGGAAATCTGGAAATCTCCTAACAGCCCCATAACCTGCACCATGGTTGGTCTACATGTCATAATAATCACAGTATTCTGAGCAATAATAGATGTAACTATCATGTATTGAGCACTTAGTGTTTTGAAATTCACGGACTCCTTTAATCCTTATGATAATGCCAAGCTCACCAAGGACAGGGACTGAATACTGCCCCCCACCCGCCTTTTAATTCCCATCACCACAGCCGTAGTGTCTAGCACAGAGTTTAGTACATGGTGTGGGTTATAGCAATGTTTGACAGAAGGATGAATGAACAGGTAATCATAGATTGTTACTTCTACTTCGCCAATGAGAAACTTGAGCTTTATTTATTTTTTATTTTTTTATTTTTTGTTTATTTGAGAGAGAGAGAAATCACAAGCCAGGGGTAGGGGTGAGGGGGAAGGCAGAGGGAGGGGGGAAGAAGACTCCCCACTGAGCAGGGAGCTCAGTCCCAGTACCCCAGCATCATGACCTGAGCCGAAGGCAGACACATAACCGACTGAGCCATTCAGACACCCCGAAAAATTTGAGCTTTAAAAGCCTGCATAAATTCCCTGTACCAGCAGCAGAAGGGCTAAGATTGGAACCAGGTCTTCTGAACACAAAATCCACACATTTCATTAAATACTGTGTTTCCCTGTAGCCACCATAAAAAGCCACCCTGTTTTCTCGAATGGTCTTGGGAAAATGTGACACGGATCTGAATTACAGAGCAAATGAGGGAGGGGAGTTGAAACCAAGTGTGAAGGTCGTCATGCTGGCATTTAATGAAAAACATAGGACAACTCTGATGCTTACCAGAGGGGAAGTGGTTGGAGGGGGGTGGGTGGAATAGACAATGGGGATTAAGAATGGGTCTTATGATGAGCACAGGGTGATGTGTGGAAGGGGTGAATCACTATATTGTGCACCTGAAACTAGTATAATGCTGGAATTAAAATAAAAACTTAAAATAATAAAGTTACGAGAAGAAACATTAAAAATAAAAATATATTTTATGTTTATGTTTATTTTTAATGTTTCTTCTCATAACTTTTTATTATTTTAAGTTTTTATTTTAATTTATTATTTTTAATTTATTTTATATTTCTTTTTATTTTTAAAAATGAATAATAAAAATGAACAACAAAAAACTATTTTCTCACCCAAAGTTAAAAAAAAACACAATAAACTGAGAAGCGTCTTTTCAAGTAATTTTAACAAGAATTAAAATATTTGAGGGAGAAAAAGGAATGTTCCCAAAACTCTGAATAGCTTGCTCCCTATTACTTTAAAATGTACCATGATGGCGCCATACTGCTTTAACTGATGCACCTCTTGAGTCCTGAGGGTCCCAAAGAAAGTTCCCACTAAACATCTGAGGGGGGATAAACTGGCATCTGTAAGGGGGAAGACCAAAACTTTGGGGATCATTTTCCTGCCTCTTTGCAAGCAGAGCCTCTGTATTCCATGTTACCACCAAGTAAGAGTGATTTCTTTGAAACAGCTTTTAAGAACATAGCTGTGTTAGAACCACATATTTTTATGTGGTTCTAACATAGCCATAATGTTAAGTTGGGAAGATCTAGCCCATTACCAGTAAGGAAATCATATATTAGATGACTATACATGTTCACAAATTAATTTTTCTCTGCTGTCTAATCATCTGTCAGTCCCTAAAATGATCCATTGGTCCCTTTGGATGGCAGTTGGGGGGTCCTTCCTCCCTCAAATCCTCATCTTCATTTACTACTTTACCATTCTCTTGGTCTACTAACACTCTGATAAGTTGTTCTATTCATTTCCACCAGAGCTGACTCTCCATCGCTGGCTTCCATTTGGTGTCCTTTAGCTGAATCTGCAGCAAGGAAGGGCAACTTTTTAGATCATACATCGTTTGGGCTCTGGAGGGGGTACTGAGATTTCTCAAGTTTCTTAGGATGAAATACCCATAAAACAAACATTTTTTAATAGTGCTAAGGGTCTATTTTAGCATAATTTTATTTATTTATTCGACACAGAGAGAGAGAAATCACAAGTAGGCAGAGAAGCAGGCAGAGAGAGGGGGGCAAGCAGGCTCCCTGCTGAGCAGAGAGCCCGATGCAGGTCTCCATCCTGGGACCCTGAAATCATGACCTGATTTGGGGGAGTTTCATCAGTCACTTGCAGGACTCTTTAGGAAGGAGCAGGATCTTTTGATTTATTCTGTCAAAATCAGATAGGATAACAGAAACTGAAATTCCATTGCCCTGTGGTAAGAACTTATTACCTGGTTTCAGTGAAAAGTCTGAGAAAACCCTCAGTCATGGTTCCAACTTTGGTTTCAGGTAGAGAATTTGGGGAAACTGAGTATGCCAATCATACCAGAAGAATATTGACTTAGAAAGAATCGATAAGGAAATATATAGAAAGGATGATTTGGGTCTGTCCAATCTATGGTTTAACACCATTTCTCAGTCTTTCTTTACGCTAGGCTCTCCAAAGAAATACCCAAAGAGGCCCAAAGAAAGATATATCACATTCTTGATTCTTTTAAAAATCATATAACATGCAGTTTTTCAGAGTACTTTGGTCCTCATTTAGTCAAAGACTAGCTGAAAAAATAAATTTGCAAACTTAATCGTGTCTATCTGTTTATAGTCTGGCTCATCATTTTTCTGGCTGGGAGCCCTACATTTATCTAGATTTAAAGCATAATAAGACAGTAGATGCATTTATTAGTTTAATGTAATTCCGGTTGCTGTGTAAATCAGTCAAAAGATGGTAATAGCTCTAGGTATGCCTGGGTGGCTCAGTCAGTTAAGCGTCTGACTCTTGTTTACAACGCAGGTCATGATCTAGAGGCTGTGTGTTGGATTCCACGCTCAGTGCAGAGTCAACTTGAGATTCTCTCACTCACCCTCTGTCCCACCCCCTACTCTCTCTCTCTCAAATTAATAAATAAATAAATAAATAAATAAATGAAATCTTAAGGTGGTATAACAGCTCTAATAAAATATCTAATAACAGATATTATTAGATAATAGATATTATTGTCTATTATTATTATCTAATAAAAGTAGATATTATTAGCTCTAAAATATCTCATAACAGATGTTGTAAATTTTTCTCTGTAACACCCAAAATATGTGTACTCCCTCCATTGGCACATCTCTTCAAACTGGTGATTCAGAAATCCAGGTCCTTTCATCATGTGGTTTCAACATCTTTAGTGTGGCTTTCAAGGTGGCTATGCTTGTTTGCATCCAACAGGAGGAAAGGGAAAAAACCTGGAAAACTATGCTTGGGAAGTTTTGGTGAACTGAGGCTGGACACACTGATCATTTACATTCACACTCATTGTCCGTTACTCAACCACATAGCCACTTACATATAAGAGAAGTGTAGTCTGCCTGTTTGCCAAAGAAGAAATGTGTTTCTTCTATGAGTCCCTGACATTTGTGCTCCAGAAAGTAGGCAGTGTATTACCAAAAATACCCTGCTTTGTTTCTTTGGTAAATGTTGAGGGCCATAGGAGAAAATAGGAAATCTGTTCTATCAGAAAGTACTTTTTAAAAATTTTTTAATCTTTTCTCCTCTTCTGGTTACATACATTTTTTTCATTTTCATAAATAGCTGCATTAAAGACAGAACTCTTTGAAAAATTTGTCTTGTTGTTTTGGAAGTATTATGAGTTTTGGGGACTGAAAGACCTGACTTCAATGTTTCTTCTCTGGCTCGCTCCTTATGAACCTTGGGCAGGTCACTTAGACATTATGAAGTTTAGTTTCCTCATCTGTGAAATTAGTATAATCTAATTTTGAGAGAAACTGAGATTTAGGTAAACTCTGTTCAGTAGTAAATGGAATATATTCACTGGCAAATATTTGGTAGCTATTATTATCATTACCAGGGCACTTTTCTATTATTTGTTCCTCACCTGAAAATCTGTGGGAAGGATTTGAACAGTTATGTTCATGCCAAGCTGCTGTAACAAATAGAATTTAAACTAGAGAGACTTGAGAACATAGGTGGTTATTTCTCTTTTACTAATTTTTCTGCAGTGAGCATTTTTGGTTGTCAGGCATCTCTGTTCCATGTGGTTTTGGTGATGTAGCAAGTCATAGCCACTGAAGACATGGAGAATACTGAAGGCCAGAGGGTAGACAATTTCGAATGCTAATCTATAGAGGAAATCCTAAATGTAATATTTCTATGAATAATTAAGATTGGACCCTAATTTAATCTTTATCTAAAAGTTTGCTCTCAAAGTAACAAATAAATCTGAAAAGATTAACACTAGATGGTTTGTGTATAGGTTATTTTACATTAGCCCTTCTCTTTATTTAAACATTTAAGATTTTCTACTTTAAGGGCTTTGTTAAAAAAAAAGTGAAAATATTTTGAAATAACTCATTGACGATATTGAAAATATTAACTCATCTTTGTGCTATTATGTACGCTAGAAACAAACTGCAGGTCTGTTTCCAGATATCCACTTATAATATGGAAACATGTATTACTAGAATTAGATAAGAGAATAGTGCTCAGTTCAGCATGAAAGTGTCAGATGACAAAGTTTGCATCTGGAGATACTTAAACTGGCAACTCCATGACCAAACATTCAGAAACTCACGCAATCCAGATCTTCCCCAAATCCATTGTTCCAATCAATTGACTAAGCATTAAATTATCCCATCCTGTATTACAGTTACCAACAATATATGTGTTGTAAAACCCAGAGGACACTTCCATGCTCTCCTTTATTTGTTTTTTAATATTTATTTATTTATTTGAGAGGGAGAGAGAGAAAACGAGTGGGGGAAGGGACAGAGGGACAGAATTTCAAGCATACTCCCTGTCCATCACCGGGCTCCATCTCAGGTTCCTGAGATCACAACCCGAGCCAAAACTGAGAGTCAGATGCTTAACCGACTGAGCCACCCAGGCTCTCCTCCTTGCTCTCCTTTTATCTGATACGGCAGCAGTCAGTGCTGATAACCATTCCCTTCCAGAAGCTGTTACCTTTCTTGGTTTCCAGTGATACCAGATTCTTCAGGGTTTTATCTTATTTTCATTGTTACATCTTCTTCATCTCCTTTTCTTGATCTACTTCCCATAATGCTATCTATATTTGGGATGCCCCACAACATAAACACTTATAGCATACATAGATATTTAATAAACAGATAAGCAAGTAAGTAGATGCGACCTTCAAGGTTAAGTCATGACACTGATAGCGTTTCAGGAAATGGGAACATAATGAGCAGAGGAGCCTGTGGAACCCTTCCACTTGGAAGATTTCAGGACTCACCTTCAAAGGTGCAAACACAGCTTTGGCTAAACAACCCAAAGAACAGGGTTTCCACAATTCCTTATTGAAAGCTGATTTTAGGAACAGTTTTTGCAAACCTCATGTTTCATTTTTCTCTTGGTTTCCATGCAGCTTGAATCACTGACTCATTCTTGAAGTTCTTTTGTTGTTTTAATACATTAAATTAGCTCATTACAGCTGAATATGTAGTGGAAAATAGCATCTGTTTACACTGTAATAATATAAAAATTACTTACTAGTAACAGAATAAAGAGCAATTTGCAAAAGCTAATCATATTTGTGCACTTGTCTGCAAAAAGTAAATTGTTAATGTATGCCCAAGAGGGGAATCGCTTGCTGGTTTAAGCATTGGGAGCAGTGATATTAACAAGCATCACTTAAAACAACTCCTGTATTTAAGATTGGATCCAAATATTCCAACCTGTCATGAAAATACAGACGCTTATTAATTTTGTTTTGACCCTGGTAAATTCAAACAATCTGAGGATTCAGATAATACTATCGAAAATCCAATTGTTAGAAATTTCTTAATATTTACAAAGTCGAAGTTTTAATGTCTTCTTATTTAGAGAATACTCTTTTTTTCATTTTTCTTAGTACTAATCATAAATACTATTAGAAAAAAAATGTCAAAAGCAGTCCTATATATCCCCAAAGCATTAAAATTAAAGATCCGTTCAAAAATTGAAAATTAACATTTGAATATATTGAAAAATTAGATAAAGATCTTAGATTTAGTAATCTTGTGGAGTTCTGGGTTTTTATTTATTCACATGTACAAACCAGAAAGTGCTTAAATTTTATAATTACTGACTTTTAGATATTACATGTATACAGATTTTTAAAAACAAGACTCAGAGAACAAACTCTCCTTTGGTCGTAATAGGTAGAGACGGTGTTAGGTCTTTGGTTTGATTTTGTTTCTCACCCACATTTATCAGGAGGAAAGAAAGAACTCTAGATGAAGTTAATCTTTAAATTCCCTTTTTCCAGATGCCAGGATGAGGCCTATTCAACTAAGACGGTCTTACTTCAGACATGTTAATAATATTCATTAAGCACAGTTCTCTCTTACGTTTAGTCAGCTGCTGATTAGTAGTCTCATCCTACCTTGTTGCTTTTGACCTACCCTTTAATAAGATTTCTGTAAATGGCTAATTCCATCCACTACAATTTTAACTCATAGGACAACCTTACTGCCGTGTCTGGAGGCTACTTGTTGTAGCCTTCAATAGCTGGGCTTTACCAATCCTCATTTTGCTGCTCTAGTGATAGTACTTTTATCTTTATGAATCAAGCCTCTAGAGACCAAATGCTGAGGTATGGTATTCTATATAGCAGAGAGAATCGTGTCCCTTATTTCTAGTTAAATTATGGTGGTATGAGATTAAAAAAGGAATGATTCACTCTGCGGCTGAAACTTGAAGATTTTAAGCACTTTAAGGAAACTTTTTTTGAAGCTAAGTGATGAAGTATACTTGAGCTCAATGAAAAATTTGGAAATTGTTTTCCCATGCACTATCAGCCGCAGTCTTCATTAACTCATTCAAATGTTGCAGCTGATTAAGGATTGTGTTTCACTGGTTAAACAGGAAAAATCTTTTATTTGCCTTTCAAATGGCATTTCCCAGTGGTTTCAGTTACCATCTGTTTCTGATAACTCCCCAGTTTAGCTCTAGCCTAGACTTCATCTCTCAACTCGTGACCACATAGCTAAGTGCAGAGCCTACACCTTACTGAGATGTTTTAAAGACTTATGAACTCAGCATATCCCAACCCATCTTATGCCCTTTCCCCAAACATTGGGACTTCTTTCACCATCAACAGTTCTAGGGATGGAACCTCCAATCATGTTTTCAAGAGGCAGAAATACACGAGGCATATTTGAGACCACGTGTCAAAGTTCATCGTCAATTCTTGACATTTTTAACTAATATATTAAGTAAATCTGTGCATGCTTCTGTCTCTGTGTTTGCTTTCATCATCTAATTCTTAGCTATAGCCATGTCTTCCTTGGGCCACTGCAGTAGGAATCTGCCCCTCTGCTCCTTTCCCACTCTGGCCCTCCTCCTCCTATCCAGTGTTCTTTGCTCCTGCTGGGGTGATCTCACAAAAACGTAAAATGTTTGTATTTTTTGTGTAGCCTAAAACTCTCAAGCAGCCTTTCCTTTGAACAAAGAGTAAAAAGTATAATCTTTAACCAAGCCTACAAGGCTCTCTGTGCAAGAGCTGACTGGTGCCCTGTGATATTTCCTGATGCCTGTAGGCTTCACATTTTGGGATATAAACAAACATCACATAGTTTTCCATACCCTGTTTAGAACATCAGCATTGCTTTATTGGAGCTGGTATGGAAAGAATTGAACTAGGTAGACCCTCAGAACAATGCTAATAATAGCATCTAAAACATGAACCTAAAACAGATGATGAGTAAAATTATATGAATTAATAGCCACAAAAATCAAGAATAATTTCTTGTTCATGAGCTCAATATCTATGCACGATTTAGCCTTACTTATGTCCTTTGCAAGGTGAGCTACTATGAAGTTATCGAATAAGGTTGTCCTCCATGTTCTAGTCTCTTTTGGACTGGTAACAGGAGCTGTGTTGTGGTCTTTGAAGTTCGACAGATAGGTGCACACCCTGCATTGCCCTTACTATGTGGTTGAGTGGCTCTAGCTTTCCATCTCTCCATTTATAAAATGCTCAAGGTAAGTGTGTAATTCCCTCATAGGTCTTTGCAAGAAATGAGTGAGAATGTTCATTTAGAGCCCTTAACACACTACCTCGCACAGATGAACATTCCACAAATGCCTCCTACAAACATCCTCTGTGTAAAGGAACAGCAGGATCTCCTTCATGCATTCATGACACACAGAGCTCTTCCTCCAGGCATCAGTCAGGAAGAAATCCCTCTGGCCAGAATTCCACCAAGGACTATGATTGCCCAAGGGGGATGCTGTGCTCTTAATAACCTCACCATTTGTGGAAGCTTTCTCTAAGCACTAAACTCATGGAATTAGTGTTGCCAACACAACTCATGCATCCCTGCTCAATCAGGGGAAATAAATACTTTCTTATGAAAGGGGAAGAAATTTTGGCATAACAAGAAATCGGGCATTTATGCATGCCCGGATAATTCAGTCTTCTAGGGTCATAGCCACTATCTATTCCCAGCTCACTCTTCTTCCAAAAGTTAATACAAGGTCAAAGCCATTTCTACCTGCAACTTTGGTTATAATTTAAAAACAACAACAACAAACACTGTTTTCTGTCCACCAAATATTTCCCTCAATCCAAGAGACCATTATTGGAGAAGTTGGGTGATTTTGCTGGGTTTTGCCCCAAGTTCTCTTATGTTAGACCTCTGGTCAAAAGAGTGTCTTGAGGTGGGGTCCAGTGAGCATTACTGCTCTTATTAAAAAATATTTTCTTCTCTTTCTCCTAAACCCAAAATTTCCACAAAATGACAATTTATTCACAATTTTCTTTTTTTTAAATTCTGGAGTTCTGACCTAGGCACTAAATTGATTTATACAGATGAACTCTAGCTTTCTTTCATTTTGACCAAAGAAACGGGCCATTTATTCTCATTGTTGAGCCCCCATTCCATCCCAGGAAACCTTAGGTACTCTGAGGTCATTTATCCCATTGAATTGCGTGAAGGCTTTGCCAATTAACTAATCATTGGTGTGTTTTTTCTCCTGATTTTCTAAACATTCTTTATGGAATGTGAAGTTTAACCTCTTTGCAGTAGGATTTGCAAGGATTTTTCATAGTTTTTTTTTCAAATCTTTTTATTTTGCCTTAGGTATTTTTTTATAGAGAAGATGTGTAAATGTAATGTATCAGTCTGACTTGTCTCTGCTCTATTCCCATTACTACAATAATGTCTGGCTACAGTTCTGTGAGTCCTTTGTGAATGAATGGGCAGCAGCTGGAATATAGGTTGATTATGCCTATAAGGGTCTAGGTTCTTGAGTTTATTTGTCATCTCATTCTTCATCTTTTCCCGGTATAGTCAAAGTACTTCAGAAAACTGTTATGGTGCTTAACACTATGGTGCTTAACATCTAACTCAAATATAGATAGTTATTTGTGAACCCAGTGAATCTAATTAACAATTGCATATCTTAGAGGTCATCTCTGGGACAAGTTCATTAAAGTTGCAATAAGAACAATTCTCAAATTTTAGGAATTAGAGATTAGAAATGCTACAAAATAATAGAGGGAAGCCCTTCCTTGGTTTATGGAAAACTAGAGAATTTAATCATTTTTTCCCCAATGGAAGGTGCTTTTTTTTTTCCAGCAAGTACAAGGTATATATTATTATGTAAGTTATCAGGGAGGAAATTGGGTTAAGGATGTCATAGTTAACTTCCCTGCATTGTTTTAGATGATAAAGTAATTCCGTTTTTGAAGTTTAAAGAATGTTAACAGAGAAGTAGCATTTTCTAAGTACTGAAAATGCTTATATAAGAATTTAGTCTTTCAGAGAAATCTTAAATTGCAGACTCAACACTGGAATAATTCACTACATTTCCAGGATTAAAAAAGAATTATTAGTTATTTATCAAAATGTTTAGAATGTGAAACAATCTCCACTTATTCCTTTGCTATATTCCATGCAGAGAGAGTTCCTGTAAATAGCACAATTTGTGGTTGATGATAAGCTTTCTCCCTGAGAAAAAATAATAGTTTGTGTTTGTGCCAGATGCTTTTCCAGCATTAAGTGCCATAAAAATTCCCTAAAGTGTGTTCAACAGATAAGGCAAAGTGCCAAAGAATGGCAGAGAATTAAGTTGAACCCTGTTCACATACAAAATCCGTTGAGACACCATCTGCATTTTTCCATTTTAAAATCAAAATGTTAAATTAATTCAGCACACATTTAATAGGCACCTATTCGGAGATCCATACTAGGTTCTAGGGCCAGAATGATGAGTAACACCAGGTCTTTCTCTCTCTGCTGAGAGAGTCATTCTGTATTAGAATAAACAGACATTGAACTCTTCTTATATCAGTGACATAAGTGTTATAACACAGAGATACTCAGGACTCTGTGGGGGAGGTGACACGTGATGAGTAGATATCTGCCAAACAAGTAATGGTTCTTCAGACAGAGGGAAGGAGTCACGCAAAGGCTTGGAAATTATTTCTTCTTGTGGTATTACCCTTAAGAGAATAAAAGGAAGAGCTATGGCTTCCTGAGCTACACAGCAAGCAGGTGTTCTCTCTAGAGAGCATACATGATGACTGTGAGGGGTCAAGACTGTAGGGTTGTGCCAGGGGACAGGTAGGTTGCCTGGAGGAGGAAGTTGGGGGTTATTTAGAGGAAGCACACATGCCATGCAGGGAAATAAAGCCCTTTTTCTCTGTTACTGATACCAATACCTATGACAGCTTGACCCTCAAGTATAATTAGATTCAACATTTGTAACTTCCCTCCCACATTTTAAGCGGTACGTGACCAGCACATACTGAGCAGAATGTTAAGCTATGGGTGTTGTGACAGGATATTGAACACTGGTTGAGTGGTTAGACAAAGTGGTTTTTCTGATTTCCATATAAAACATTGTTTGTGATTATATCACTAGAGTTAAAACTCATTAGAAATATTAGGCTTACAAAAAGCTTCTATCAATATTGACCAAACTTAGGCAAAGCCAGATATTCCTTTTGGCTTCATTACATCATCTACATTCCATACTTACATCATGCATCCATACCAGAGCCCACTGTGAGCCAGTGCCCCCCAGCCAGGACCCCACCAAGAGAGGTCAGTGAGACAGCTGTTTGGATTCCAAATACACAAAAACAGTGGTTTCACAGCAGGAACCAGGCAGGACCTCTCAAATTAGCTTCTCTCACTCAAATATGTTCTGTACTTTAGCACTAACCTTAAATACTTGAAAACATTAAGTGCTCAATGCTTAAAAGTCATGAAGTCTATAGATGCATTGAGAAACTTTGATAAGATAAGTGAGTCCATCTAGATTACTTTTTTTTACAGCTACATAAGTACTTAGTGATGAGGTATTTTCTTTGCTTATAAAAAACCAAAGAGTTACCTAATGTATCTGAGAAACTGTGACAACCCTCTCTTCTTTTTCTTTGTTTATTTAGAATTTCTTTCTTCCAGAGGGTAGTGGTGGTGTATAAAAATCACTCTACTCTTGTGGCACTATCTCTTTTGTTCTATTTTTTTTTTTCAATTCCTGCAACTCTTACTGTTCATTTCTATATTGAAAAGTACAGAAGACAGGAACACATTTAAAGTAAGGCATCAATCACTTGAGCTCAGAGAACACTCTTAATTGAATCATGTTTTTTTACTTCGGCACTCGGTGCAAGGAAATTTCCATTTTTATTCATAATGCAGTCATCTACTTACATGTTAACTACACAATCAAGTGTTAAAATAAATTATTAAATATTCTTTATGGGACATGTGATTAAGTGATAAAAATATCTGTATCACATCATTTTCCCCATTATGTAAGAGAATTTGAAAGGTACACATATTCACAGCAGTAAGGCAAGTGCAAAACAATGAACTATTCTGTCTTTTAAATTTCTTCTTCAAATATTTTGTTAAAAGGATCAACAGGGGAGACACTTTCTTAACTTACCTGAATGGTCTTCATTTGTCTGCTGGCTAGAAGTCTCCCTTGGGAAAAGAGCCCTAAATACATAATGAAAGAAGCTAGACATGACTAACACTAAGTCAGTTGGATGCATGTAAAATAGTAGATTAGATACTTGTTATAGGAACATTTTAAACGTTGTGCACAGGGCTTGATTTTTATTTATTTTTTTCATACAGCTGGGACTATTCCCAGGCCCCTGAAAAAGAAACCATAGCAAAGCATTCAATATAAAGGTTAAATAATGGGGACAGAGGATCATTCTGCAATAATAATTAGTTTGAAAAGAAAAGGTAAAAACTGGAAAGAGAAAATTTCAAAGACTTGGGAAGCACTTCTATGGGGTTTTAGAATTGCTTGGAAGTTACTAAGGTTGATTTGCTCTTTTGCATCCATCCCTCTTTGGTAGAAGTTCCCCAACTACCTGTGGTCAGTTATTTTTTATTTCTTACTGTGACTTGTTTTAAAGGAAAAGAACTTTTGGTTTGTCTTGGGTGATACCCATTGTTCACATTTAATGTTAAATGATTCGATATTAAGCTTTAAAAATCTAGACTTTGAGGGATGCCTGGGTGGCTCAGTTGACTTTAGCTCAGGTCAGATCTCAGGGTCCTGAGATAGCCCTGTCTTCTGTGGGCTCCACACTCAGCAGGGAGTCTACCTGAGATCCTTTCCCTCTGTCCTTCCCAGTCCCTCAAAAATAAATAAATCTTTTTAAAAAAATCTAAACTTTGGCTATTTATTAAAGAAGGGGCCATCTTTGAAGGAAGTGCTCTAGCACATTTAAGATGCATGGTTCTGAAACTTTAGTATGGGCTACAAGGACCTGGAGAGGTTGTAAAACCCACTTTGCTAAGCCCCCAGCTCCATTGTTTCTGATTCAGAATGGCTCAGATAGAGGGTGAGAATTTGCATTTCTAGAAAGATCTCAGCTGCTGCTGCTACTACTGGTCTGAGGACCACACTATGAGAACTAATTCTTTATTTATATCAATGACAATGAAGCTGAGAGTTGATAATAAGAGAATTAAGATACAATAAAGATAGAATAACAATAAGATAGAATAAGAATAGAATAGAAATCTCCGATTGGCATTGCAAAAGTAATATTTAGAATATTTAATAAGCTGCTGACCAATATAAAATGCATTCTTGTCCTAACCTATAGGGCCGAGTCTGTAAACACTACCTCAGTACTAAACTTGAGAGAGTATATACAACATAAAAACAACTGTACATGGATAAATCGAAATGTTGAACTTTTTCATGAAGTGATTTTTAATAATCCCTAAAATGTAAATCTAAAGTAAGTGTTTTAGAGTTTAGGATACTATATCATGTTTTATCATTTTCTTCTTTATGTCCAAAACAACAATTTAAGCTAGAATTTAAAATATCCGATACTTTCCAGAAAGAAAGAAAGAACGAAAAAAGAAAAAAAAGAAAAAGGGGAAGAGAAGGAAAGAAAGAAGGGAGGAAGGAAGGAAGGAAGGAAGGGAGAAAGAATTCGTCTGACTTAAGTATTATCCCTCCCCTCCTCAAAAAGGATTATGACTTGTCTAGTAACTACTCTTTCTTTTTCTGATGTTGCCTTTTAATATGATAGTGTTCATTTAGTTTTAATGCATTTTCATATATGGTAAAATTACATGATATCTCAAGCTCACAAAGGCTACCATGTTCCTTTTGAGATCACATTTGTTCATGAAGACTAATTGGTTATGGGAACTAGATGCGTGTGCTAACAATAAACTTAGTTTTTAAAAATCATATTAAGACACCTCCTATTAAAGAGGAATAGAGTAAAAACATACAATGTGTTGGTGCTAACGAGATAAATGGGATTTATGGGATGATAGATGGGACGTCGTTCCCCAAATTTTCAGTGAGCTTCATAAGATAAAAGTGATTTAGCAATTGGCCTCTTACTTACATAAGTAAAACAAATGCATGTGTGTGTGTGTGTTTAAAAGAATGAGATTCCTCTCCCACTGTGGGCCATGTAACAATTATTTTTGTCCGCTTTGGGACTTCAGTTGCATTTAAACTTGAAGCCATTTTGAAATGCTAAAGATGAAATTTGAAGATGAGAAAGTCTGACTGGCTCCTGATAACTGGGATGTGGTGATGACATTTAAAGTGGCATCATTCTATTCTACAGGAATGTGTGTGCATATCTTTAATGTCAGCACTTGCCTCCGGGATGACACTTGTTAGATTTCATGCTGTCATGTGCTATTTCAAGGTCGGTAATAGTGATGTTTATTATACAGTACCCTAATATCACACTCATTATTTAAAAGGAAGTTGTCAAAGCCCGGTTTCTATTGTTCTGCTCATGTCTGTGTGTACTGTGATCACCTGATTCTGTTTCAGTTTTAAAATATGGAATGCTGAAGTGTGCCATAATGAAGTAGTACACTTATTTAACCTTGAAACTATTCTTGTGAAAAATAATGGTTTGCTTGTGTCTGATGGTTTCCAAGTTTCCGGGAGTGACTTGATTCAGAAACTGGCTAATAATACGAAACAACCCTGAGGGGTGGGAATATAGGGTGGTATGGGGCGTCCAGTGCCTCTCTGCGCAAAGGAAAAGCAGCTGAGGTCCAAAGAAACATCTCTGGCCAACTGCTGTTTTTTCAAAATCTCCCAGCAGGACTCCAGCTTTGTCTATAGTTACAGAAATATTAGATGGAGCTGAATAATTTATTCAATCCAGGAAGTGGTCAAAAGGGGTAGAGAGAGCTCACTGGGTGTACTTACTTCACGCAAGAAACACACCTTCATACAGCCCACCTGTATCAAGATGGATCAAAAGTTAGGGGGTCAATATGCATGGACTAGAAAAATCTAAACCAGGAAAACCCAAGAGCAGTCCAATAAATTCTATAAGCATTCAGTGAAAGTCTATGACAAAGAAAATGTGAAATATCCAGGAAGGGCTATCTGTTTACATTCAATTTCCAACTTACATGCCTACATCCTGTATGCCCTACATCATCGTTATCACCTCCAGGGCTGTCAACCCCTCTATACTTTATATTTCCCCAAATTTTACACATCTAGATCTCTCTGCAGCACTTTGGATCTTCATTTATTTTTCATATTTAGGGAAGGCTTAGTTACCTTTTACTTTTTTTTTTTTTAGTCAGATGATTTTTAATTAAAATAATTATTATCAAGATGCTTTGCGACTATTATTCAATTAACAAGTGAGTAAGCATTTTTTTATCATGTTTTTTAATGGATCAGGTGTCGCACTTAGGAGCCCAACAACTATTGCTCATTCTGTCACCCCCTTTTCCTCATGACTTCCTGAGCCATTTCACTGAAATGAGCCAGCTCATTTCACTGAGCCTGAGTTGGAAGCATTGGCTTAGCTGTACCTGTGCAGAAAATATTTTGTGGGTGTTAATACTTTCTTCACTTGCAGAGGGTTTTTTGTTTTGGGGTTTTTTTTGTTTGTTTGTTTGTTTGTTTTTTGGAGTGAATTTCTCAATATCCAAAATAGTGAGATTCACCTGGTCTTATGGTATGTTAAAACAAAATCTTGTGTGATTTGAAATCCTACTGAGAATGAAGATTTGTTAGGAACCCTAAAATGTGTATTTTGGTGGTGAAGTGGAGATAGCACTGTTAATCTAAACCTTCTCTTTTAAAATGTATTTTATGTAAAACATTCACTTTTATGTCAAGGGTAGGAATGCTGACAGAAGAGAAGAACTTCACTTTAAGGGAAGTATGTAGCCAGATGCCTAGAGAAGATGACTATTTATATTGTGGATTTAATTGAATATAGCATATTGCCCTCAAAAGAAATGGCCAAAGGACTTGATTTATTAAAAAGGAGAACTAGGCAGAAAAAAAGGGGGATGCAACTATGTTCATCAAAGTAGCATTCTTTATGTAGAATCAACCCAATCCAATCTATTACTGGTTCTTCAATTAACTCTAGCAAGTCTTAACTTCACATTTTGGCTCATACTATGTCTTTTGATGTTACGTGTTGTTGGAAAACTTGTAACTGATGCATGAGTGTCTTCTCTGTTCAAACTGTTTCTAATATAAGTTCCTTGTCCAGTGTTCTTTCAATAACGGTACCTAGTCCTTTGAGAACACTTGTCAGAATGATGCAAATGAAGGTGTGGATTATTTATTTATCTATTTATAAAAAGATATTTTACCGTAGCCCTCCCTACCACAGTTGCTGTGACAAAGAGGAGAGTGTGGTTATTATTTTTTCTGGCAAAATGGAGCCAGAACATGGAGTGGAACATGGAGTTTAAATAAGTCGTGGGAAGTGGTAGGTAGTCTTACCGATACAGTCCTCCACTGAGATTTCTTCTTTGTGAGGTGACTTTTTAAGGGTTTTGAGCTGATCTAAGAATCTGACCTAAGAATCTCCCTGCCCTCTCCCATCCCAACCCAAGCCACCAAGTCTTCCTTTTTTCTTTTCTTTTTTTTTTTTTTTTAAGATTTTATTTATTTATTTGACAGACAGAGATCACAAGTAGGCAGAGAGGCAGGCAGAGAGAGAGAGAGAAAGGGAAGCAGGCTTCCTGCGGAGCAGGGAGCCCCATGCGGGGCTCTATCCCAGGACCCTGAGATCATGACCTGAGCCGAAGGCAGCAGCCCAAACCACTGAGCCACCCAGGCGCCCCGTCTTCCTTTTTTCCAATAAACACCAATAAACACAGAGTTCTTTAAAATGATTTTCTATCTTAATTATATGTGTCTCTAGTAACAACAACAACAAAATCGTGTTAAGAAAATGTAAACTTGGGAAAATACATACTGCTGTTGAAAAAGAAAATCCCGGAAATCACAGATAAAAGAATAATATTAGTGTATTGGCCCCATTAAATAGTCAAAACACACTGGAGCCTCCTGACAATGGGCTAGAGCGTGAAAGACCCACATGTTTAAGGAATGCCACTCCCTGGAATTTCTCAGGCTACCTCTGTAGGAAGCAAGGAGAAAGAAAGAATCAGGAAATTGCCCAACTTCTGTGTGCTTCATCTGGACTTAAGTAGTGCATTTGCTTTTGAACTCTCGAGCTTCAGTCTTAGTCTCCGGGGTGCCCACTTCCCTTGTTATATGTGAACTTTCCTTGTAGACACCTGTTGAAGGTTGTATTAATAAGACACACTGTAGAAAGAGAAAACACATTTCCCAAGCCAAGAAGGTGAGAGCTACTCTTTTTTGTGGGGCCCTTGTTAATCTTCGGGAGCCCATCATCTTCTGTAGCAAAACAAAAGCAATATGAGTATAGATTCTTACCTTTTTTTTTTTCCACTCTACCAAGAAAACGTTGTCAGCGTGTTAGTGTTCAGCTACATTTCTCTTAAGACAAACGATAGAATATTTCTTCCTTCGGTCCAGAGGTTTCAGAACGTGATTCCCGTTGCTTTCTAGCATCATTCTAAATAGCACCCTACTGTTCGGCCACCGCCAGAATTAGCTTGAATGGTACCTATTATTGAAAGGGAGTCTGTATTTGCAGTAATACAGAGAAATGCCAGTTTAGAAATGAGCCTGATTGCATGGTTCATTTTGTTCTCCTTTGTAGAGCCAGGCTGCGGCCCACTACAAAGGCACGAAACATGCCAAGAAGCTCAAAGCACTGGAAGCCATGAAAAATAAGCAGAAATCTGTAACTGCCAAGGACAGCGCAAAGACTACCTTCACCTCCATCACTACCAATACCATCAATACCAGCTCTGACAAAACAGGTTAAGCGATGATCTTTGTTGTTGTCATCATCGTTGTTTGGGGGTCCCTTCCCTTGTCTAGCCCCATGTCTGTTTCCTTATGTTCCTGCCACATCGATTCATGCTTGATCCATCTTTCTGCATAATGGTAATTGTTTCCCCTCCTTTTTCCAATACCCTTAAGCAATTGACTAAGATAATCACTAGTTATATTGCAGATTTTGCATTCGAAATGGTCCTGGGACTGCTTTAGGGGGACACGAAAGCATAAAGGCACTTGAAGCCGTGTTTCTGAGAAGCAAACCTTTTCACTATGTATCGTTTCTGTCTTGTATGCAGCACCTTAGCCTATAACCGCATGGCAGATTTGATTTAACTGTGAGTACACTGCAACGTATGCCAAATGAGTCGAGAAGGCCCCAATAAGGGCATTATTACTGACAGGACTTATTCTCATAAATCCCAAACACTGCATTGTTTTAAGTAGTGGCTGTGTGATTCTGGGCTTGTTATGGCTGGGTAAACTTCCCTCTGCATACCCAGGTAAGTGTTATTGATACCAATTATTCTTTTTAACAGAGTCTTCACAGTGAAATAATGGCCTCTGAATGGCCTCTTGGGATAGTTCCTGCAAGCAACCAGTTTATTCATAGCGGGAGAAGCCAGTGGGGTTTCCCTAAGCTGACGTTTTTAAATATAAGACCGCTGGTCCTCAATATTTACATAAAAAGAAGTTCTGTGTGGCTCATTGATGTATCAATCATACATCAATTTATAGAACACAATGGCCGGTACCTGTTGGTTGTTTTCTAATCCCTACAAAGGACTCTGGTCAAGAAGCATTTATGTCATCATCAATAGTAATATCTTAACTAGAAGAGAATCTTCCAGCTGTAACTGATGAAAATGTAAAATGCTACAGTGAACAAACAGACCAGATTAAAGCAACTTTATTGTACACGGTGGCATCGATTAGACACATATATGCTCCTCACAGGTTCTGGAGAGATGTGTGCTCCTCCGTGAATCTGTAAGGGATAATGATGTTTGCTCTGAGTTCCCATGACACACGTCATGTCCTTTACCTAAGTATTATTGGTAGATGCATTGTGCCGCCTACTCCCTGAGAACTCCATATACTCTCTGAGGCTGAGCGCACCTGTCATCTCTGTACCCTGGAACCTGGTCTAGCATGCTGTAGGTACTGAGTAAAACATCTGTTGAATGGCTGCATTTTCTCTCACTCCTTTGGTTCTCTGACTCATCCAGTTTTCTGTCACAGCATACTAAAGGGGAAAAAAAAAAAGCTCTTTTCATGTTCAATCCTTTGGTATCCAGAGCAAGAGCTGGATTATGCCATCTTATTAATTCAGATGTAAAACCTTATCAAGAAAGCATTAATCTTTTCTCTATTAACTGAAAATTCACTGCCTTATTTTGGGGGCTGTAGGGGAATGAAGAGTAATGAAGCAGGTGAGTGTAATTTCTGCTCCTAGATATCAGGGTACAAATTGGGATCCCTAAAGCCATATTGCCATAAAGAGTTTTTTTTTGTTGTTGTTTGTTTGTTTTTTTTTTTTTGGCAAAGAATAGGAAGTAGGAAGGGCAAAATAAATTCGTTTGATATAAAGAGAGGGGTTTAATGTAAAGTTTTTGCTTGTCCCCAGTCTTTACTGTTCTTAGCTATTTTTATCAATTGCTATTTAGGTTACCTTGTCTCCCCCCCCCCTTTTTTTTCTTGACTCTTCTTTAAAATGAAAAAAATCTGTTAAATTGAGGATTCTCTTCATTTAAAAATATATTTGTACATTGTGGGTAAAACCGCTAACTTGGGTTAGGAAATGCTCCCATGTATATTGTCTCTGGATTATGTTTATTAAGAATAATTTTGTAAAATTAGTAAAAAGTGATTTAATGCATCTTTGTCTTTTATGTGTGGATAATCCATGAATCACAAAACAACCTTGCATATTATGCAGTAGGGTTAAAATTTTATTGTTAAAAAACACATGATCTGTGATTCTAGAGTCTTATCTCTCTCTCCTTCTGCCTCCAAGTATTTAACTATTCTAGGAAACAAGAATAATAAATGAGTTATGAATTTATGAATATATAACTCCATCCCTCAATCTTAGACACTGAGATGGAAAGGTTGGCAGTCATCAAGCTTCTGTCCTTTTAGAAGTTAAATGGATACAGGTTTGGATTGGGCTGTGGAGAGAACCTACATTTAAAAATAAATAAATAAATAAATAAATAATAATAAAAAAAAAGAAATAGACTCCCACCAGAGAGGTCAGCACTTATCGAATGGTTGGAATGGTGTTGAAATGGTGAAGGACCCTTTCAAGATAAAGCTAAGAAAATTTCAGAAGGACAGAAAGGGTATCAAAGTCTATGAAGTTTGTACAAATATCATGAAGCCAAAGGAAGAAAGTTATGAGCGTCAGAATTACTTTCCCTTCCTAATTCATGGGAACTTATACCCAGAAAAAAAATCATATAAGTTGAAAGACTAAAAATTTCAGCACACTCATCAGATGCTTTACACTGAATTCTGTCCTTAAATTGGGATTTCAACAAATCTACCTATGAGAGGTAGCTCAAGAGAGCTCCCGTCTTTTTATAGCCTTCTTACCCATTTGTATTGCAATATAAATTAGTTGCATCTATGCTGAAAAATTGGAGTTTTCTTAAAATTGTTACTTGTCCTTTATTACTGTCTGCTTCTTCATACTGATTAGGAAGAAATACAACCCTGAAAACAAGATGGGTCTCTGAGCCAGTTTCCTAGAATAATCAAATACTTGGAGGCAGAAGGAGAGAGAGATAAGACTCTAGAATCAAAGATCATGTATTTTTTAAGAATAAAAAACTTAACCCTACTGCTTAATATGCAAGGTTGTTTTGTGTTTTGTGGGCTTATCCATACAAAGCAGATATAGATGCATTAAATCACATTTTACAAAATCATTTTTAATAAAAATAATCCAGCTGTATAAAAAAACCAATTGCTTTTAAAAATGCCAAGTATACAATGATTTGATAGATGAGCACCTTAAATAAGGGTGGACAACAATAGTGAAAAAGATAAGAAGTGGTGTGGACTTTAATTAGAACATTGATTTGGAGGTTTTCCTGGGTTTCTCTAAAATACAATCAGTAGAATAGTCATAATAAGCAAAGTTTCAGTGCAGAGCTGCTTGATAAAAATAATTTTGACAGACAATTTCTCTTAAATTCCTAAATCATATATTATGGGTTTTAACTGGTGTCTTAGGGGAACAAATATGTCTACATGACCTGTGGGGTAAGTTCTTATTCACGATCTATAATTTTGGGATTTTTTTTTTTTTTTTTGTCATTGCTTATGTCAGTCTGCCTGCTGGCATGGTGAGCAAAAAATAATATTCAGTTATCAACCACCAACTGCTCACAGAAAGCCTACTTCCCCTACCTTTAGGCAAGATGAAACTCCCTAACATTAAAGCATAATTTTATTTCTCATAATCTAATGAAGGGTGTTAGGTTAGTGAATTGACACAAAGAAAAATTTCCAGACAAAAATAATATGTTTAAAAATATATCGAACACTTAAAATTGTTGGTACATAAGAACGGTTGCTAATCATTAGAGATAATTCAAAGAGCAAATGTTTCCGAATATGGCCAAAATGATTTTGTCTCATCTAGCGAGTTTTTTCTTTTATAAAGTCGGGTTTTTTAACACAGAAAAAGTAATGAGAAAAATTAAGAAGTATTCCCAAAGTAACTTAGCAAATGTAGTTCATTCTTCTTCCTGTGAAATGACAAATTCACAAACGTAGAATTAAGTCCCAGGCTTGGTCATCTTCTGATCTTTCTTTAGTTTTCCATTTTGGGTAATCTTGTTCATTCCCATGGTCTATGAGTTAAGTTAGGTTAGTTTATACTGCAGTCATAACCAACCTCCAAATCCTAGCAGCTTTTACAACTAATTATTTCTCACACTACATATTAGCTGTGTGTTTTGTTGTTGTTGTTGTTGTTGTTGTTTCCAGATTAATATAACTTTAGGTTAAGCTAATGAAGGAGTCACTAGTTGGGCATTGCCAAGTCTATAGTAGGGGTAGAAAAAAGATTGTGAATCAATAGGCTCTCAAAGCTTCTTAGTGGGAGTGACATATAATATTCTTCTCCCTTTATTTTGTCAAATCTCATGATCAAGATTGATTATCATGGGCAGGGAAAAATAATCTCCTCGAGGAAGGAGAAGCCGAAATTAGCAAGAAGTAACACAGCATTCCTTTGTGGCTTCAACTATCATTTGTCCCTAGATGTCTCAGCATACCACATTTCTAGGCTAAAACCGACCTGACTTTCCATAACTTATTCCATGACTTATCAGTCATTCCCTGGGATGGCTTGTCAACACCTGTTTTCAGGTTCACAAGGGGAAAAAAAAATAAAAAAGCTTAACCTTGACCACCATCTCCAACTTTGTCTCATCCTGTCTTCCTAGTTTCATTTTTAATCCTGCAGTTCACAGAGTTGAAACATCCTAGGTGTGTCTGCCTCTTCTGTCTCAGTCCATGTCTATTCAGGTGCTGGAATCCACTCCCCTCTCATCCTTTACTTGTTCTGTCTTGGTTACTCCCCTCATCCTAGCCTCGTTTGAGTCTGTGCCTTACCCATACAATTGCCCTAATCTCCGTGCAAGTCCAAGTGTCTCCTCTTTTGTCCCTTGACAACCATATCCTTCATTCTCTTGTCCATTTATACTATACAGGGAAGATCATAACACCTACCCTTTCAGAAACCTTCAATGTACCTTCGTGGCTTAGCCTCATGGTCCTCTGTGGTTTGACCACAACCTACCTTTCCAAACTTCTGTTGCTCACCTGCAATTTTCTGCACCATAAACACACCTTATTTTTCTGTCTCAGCTTCATTTTCTGTCTTATTGTTCTTCCAAATTTGTCCTTAAAAGTATGTCACTTTTCTTCTCTCTGCATCTCAAATCCCATAAGAATCCATACCTATCATATTCTTCCTAAATATAATTTTTATGTCTTTACCTCCACCTATTGCTAGATGACATATTCATTGAGAGTATATACTTGATTAATGATTAATCTGGTTATTTTTTACAGAGTACTACTTATACAAAATATAATAAGTAAGAAGCTTTAAAACTTGAAGTGGTCAGCTTTGTGTTTTTGTTCTTGATTGGGGGAATATCGCAAAGCTTTAGACTTTTATAATTTGTGCATAGATGGTTCCATGGAAGAACAATGGTCCTCATTAATCTAAGGAATTCTGAGATACTGCTCATCAGATTTCAGGGTTTTCATAAAGGTCATCAAGTCTAATCCCTAATGTTTGTTTGCTTATTTGTTTTGAAACTCTAGATCTAGAGGTAAGGAACACTTGACATTTCTAATGTCCCTTCAGTGACTATCTGTCAGGAGTTAATTAGGCTATATATTGAGTATAGAGATATACCTTAGTCATCTAACTGGTAAGATCTGAGAACATTTCTTCTGGTTCTAGTACATAGTTCTCTTTATCAAGTCTCAGTGAATTGCAAATATATTCATGGGATTAAAGTCGCTATGTTATTTAAGTTTGCTCTATTCATCCTTATGATTTAGTCCTCTTTGTATCCCCTTTTTTCCCTCTCTCTCTCTTTTTTAAATTTAAAATTATAATCCAGAGATATTGTATTCATATGACTCAAAGGTGCTGAGAGTGAAATGTTGTTGAATCTATTATTGAGAAGCAGTAGAAATGCAAAGGAATATTTGCTTGCTCTGGGTTAATTGACTCCAAGTGTTTATTTGAATTCACATTATTTGATCAGGCACTTGAAGTGATAAACCTTTCTAATGACAAAAAAGATTTTTGAGGGGTGTCTGGGTGGCTCAGTCAGTTAAGCGTCTGCCTTCAGCTCAGGTCATGATCCCAGGGTCCTGGGATCGAGCCCCATATCAGGCTCCCTGCTCAGTGTAGCCTTCTTCTCTCTTGCCTTCTGCTTCTCTCCATGCTTGTGCTCATTCTCTCTCTCTGTCAGATAAATAGAATCTAAAAAAGAAAAAAAAAAAAAAGACTGAAAGCAAACATCCAGAAACAAAGTCTCTTTGGGAAATTCAATCAGTTGTAAGGTCACAAAATCTGGGTTCTTTCCTAAGAATTACTCTCTAAAGTCAGCTGTTTACAGTAGGCCCAGTGCCAGGCAAAGATAAGCACAAACATATCCAAATCATAACTGGTAAACTGGAAATAGAAATGGTAGATGAATATTTTGTTAGGAAATACTAATTCCAGTGTCATTTAGGAGATGGGTACACAGTTTTTAATAGAGAAAAAGTGGGAATTAGCTTTGTTTTATTTTCATAAGGAAGATGGGAAAAGTTGTTTTTCTTGACATAGTCCTCAAACAAATATCCTAAATGTTGAAAATAACAACAATATACAAGCTGGGCTTGATATCAGAAAGTTATGTATCTTTGGTATTATATTATATGTTTGTATATATGATATAGTATAGTGTATAGTATATATAAATATAACTATAAAACATACTTATTTATATGCAAGATTCTATCTTTCATGTCTGCTCCTGAAATATCCCATGGTCTTCCTAATCAGCATTGCCTGCTTTCTATAAGGAGAGAAACACATGCTTTTGTGGCTTATGAATCTATAGCTCTGTTGAAATTTAAGAAGAAATATGAAGTCATTTGAAAAGGGACACATTTCTATCAGCACTTAAAGAGCTGATGCAGTGGTGTACAAATGCTCCTCTTGGCTTAGTGGAAATTGTGCTAGCTCCTGGGGTCTTTCTTTTCTGACCCATTCTTCCAAACAAAACCTCCCTGGGACAATCAGTACTATGATAAAGGACCCCATTGCATGCCTCTTGGGCCAGGAGTTGAAGTATCATTGTGAGAACATTTATGCCTAAATTGCTTTTTCTTTTCTTAGCACTGGCTCCTGACATGCTTCAGACTGGTCAAAGATAGAGACTTTTATCAAGTGTTCCCTTTTCAAGATGTGTGATAAGTGCCAGCAGAGTGTGCTGGTAGCAGATCTCTAGAGAGAGATTGAAAAAGAGAAGGGAAATTCAGAAGGGAAAAAAAATCTAACACTCATTTGAATATTGTGGCTCCAAGAACTTTGTATATGAATTGGTGATGACAACTGTATATTAAAGATGATGTGGAAATAACACAAGATATTCTATCCTGTTCTTCTCATGCATGAAGAAATCAAGATGAATGATGTTTTGCTGGTCCTATTAGGCTGATAAAGGTTTTGTCTTAGATACACTACATAAAACTGCTTCTTGAATCACAGAAGAATTTCATATTGAATTATTCATCTGGACAAGAACATGCTGTCTTCCTCAACATAATGAATGAGTGAAGCAGTTATAGTCCTAAAATTTGTAAAGGACGTGTTGTCCAGCTTTGTTTGGGTGCAGGTGTATGGTGTGCAAGATAAAGGAATTAAGACTACCTTGACAAGCTAGTGCATAATTTTATGTTAGAGTCTAAAGCAACTGGGTGTCTAGCTTGAATGCATACGTGTGTGTATATGCATACATGAGGTGTGTATATATACACACTCTGTATATGTAATTGTCTTTTTTACCAGAATTATCAAATCTTAAAATAAATTATAGGCTAAGCACCTAGCCAGTATCTATGAAATACCAGACATCTGGATGAATTTTAAGAATTAAATTAAAACTCCCGGAGGCTTTGCCTACAGATGCCACACTTCTGAAAACATCTGTGTCTCTGTGTGTGTTTGTATATATTCTTCTTCTTCTTCTTTTTTAATTCATGGAAAGATTTTTCCCTCCTATTTTTATGTTTTTAGGAATTGCTTAGACACATGCTTATATAAACTATTTCAATGGCAAGATAATAATTCTTAAAGGTTGAATATCTACTACAAGAAAAAAAAGTTGAACAATGATCAAATATGACAGTATGTTAAGTGAGCACCTGTAAAAACGTGGACAATTAGAGAACTTTGTCTTCAAATTGGGAAAATGAAGAATTTTCTATCTAATAGTGACAGACAGGAAATGTGGAACAAAACATATCAACAGTGTATTTCTTGCTGTCAGGAGACAAAGAACTTCTACTGAATTCTGTAAAACCCAAACTGAAACACATATTTAAACTAAAAATTACACTTATATTTATGTCTTACATATGCCAAACTGTGAAACATAGCATTCAAACTTTTTTGTAATCTAGCTCTTGCCTACCATTCTGTCAGTCCTCCGTATCTGTCCTTAGTTCCAGCCCAACAAAATCATGTGAGGGTTGCAATCAAGATGTGTATGTTCTTTTGCTTGGAAAAATTCTTTCTTTATCTCAGCCTACCCAATGTATCACATACTGATGCACAGAGGAGGTACCTGTTATGTACAATGTATATGTGCATGGATGCACAAATGCATAAAAACACATTCACACTCTGCCTGATTGATTCCTGTTCCAAGCTTCTAGGTAAGCTTATTCTAGCACTTACTGAAATTGTGTGCTTCCAACTTGTAAACCCCATGAAACTTTCACCTCCTTGCTAGAACAGATACCTTTATACCATACATCTTTGCCCCAGCCACTAACACTAAAAATATATCTATATTTATTTATTTGAGAGAGACAGAGAACACACATGAGTGGTGGGGGGAAGGGTGAGGGAGAGGGAGACGCAGACTTCCTGGAGCCAGGAGCCCAACGTGGGGCTTTATCCCAGAACCCGGAGATCATGACCTGAACCAAAGGCAGACATTTAACCCACTGAGCCACCCAGGAACCCCGGGAACTAGACATTTTACATTAAAAATATCAGTAAAGGCACCCAGCGGGCTCAGACTGTTAAATCTCTGACTTTTGGTCTTAGCTCAGGTCTTAATTCAAGCCCCAGATCAGGTTCCACGCCCAGTGGAGAGCCTACATAAAAACAGAAAAAGAAAAGAAGTAGCAGGAAGAAAAGAAAAATATGTATCAATAAATAGTGTTGTGTTAATTTTATTTTCGGAAGATAATCCTAAGAATTCTTTTAACAGTGAAAACTAACACACTCCAAAATATTTAGCAACAATTTGAATGCATATAGTCCATGGGTTTTACTAATTGAAATCCATCACATTTAACTACTTTATAATAGAAATTAAAGATATTAACCAGTGTAGCTCAGAATTTGAATGTGCAACCCTTGGGTTGAACGTTTCCTAAAGACAGCATAAAATTAAGTTACTATTTTAATGATTGTAATTGTAGTCAGATTCATCATGAAATTACTGTGCTACTCCAGTTTCTAAGAAGAGTGGGAACATTTTTAAAAGCGCTATATAGTAAGATTGACTATGCACTAACTTTAATTTCTGACATTGGCATCACGTTAAATTTGAGGGCAAAGAGCTTATTTCACTCCATGGGGTTGAATCCGTGCCACTCCGCCAGTGTGCAGCCGGTGCTTGTTTTGCTTTGCTTTTGTTATGACTCAGTTTTAGGGGCAGCCTTGACATTTTACATTTACGTGATTGTTCATATCTATCACACTCAGACTAACAGTTGGTGCCTGGCCAAACTCCAAGGTGAAGGTCAAGATGCAGAATGTGTAGCCGTAATGATACTGACCCATTTGGACCTTATTTTATTTATTGTCCCGCCTCCTGTTTTCCTGCCAGATCTCTAATGGAATTAAGTAAAATAAGAAAAAAAAATAATGTACTTCTCTCTTGCTGCCAAAGTAGAAATACTTCTGGAAAAGGAAAACTCCCCCACTCCTCTCTGAAATGGTCAGATATTAGAGAGTCTGACTCGTGAACTCTGGGTTGTTTATTTGTTCTTTCATCCATCCATTCGGTGATACCTACTCGTTCAGCTGCAAGTATTTTTGCAGTAGGTAAGATAAGGCAGGAATGAAAACTATGATGCAGAAGAGGAGTTCTCCCATAAGGTTCTTTAATCTGGTTGAGAAAATAAGAAATAAGCCCAAAATGTAATCCAGTGTAGGACATGATTTTTCAGGAGAAAAGAGCAGATAATGGTACCATGAAAGTCTAGAGCCATTGGAATGACCCTTTCATATGAGGGAGGTAGAAGGGGGTGAATATTAACTGGTGTATGATAAACTTAATGTCTAGAGTATGTCATCTTTAAAATGACTCCTTTGTTGAAATGTTGCATTTAGCCAATTTAGCAAGTACTCAGTATTTGCTGCCTTTAGATATAACTTCCATCCTCTAGTGACTCATTTAGCAAAGAAGACAGAACAAAAGGCTATCCCAAGTGGTTTAGAACTTCTGGGCTAGAGGCTTATGAAAGTTATGGAGAAGTACCTGACTCTTAGAAACAAACTTTCTTAATTTGCAGGTAAAAAAACCACTTTCTGAATTGAAGAACTTGACTGAGGTCAACAAATTTGTAAGAAACAGAGCTAGGGTTCGAACTCAAGTTCTGACTCGTTTTGACTTGCTGTCTTCTCTTAGGCATCCCATAACCCTTGTTAGCACTAGCCCCAGTTTTGGTTGCTAATTTATATCACCATGGCTGTGGGTCACCCAAGATAGTTCCACTTATTTTTCAATAAGTGGGTGCTGCTATATATCTTTGGCTATGTGTAGCAGCCCTTAGACCTGTTACAAGATTCTAATGTGTGTGTATGCCCACATTTAAGCTCTTCACATATTTATTGTGGTTGTGAATGGCAGCTGATAAGAGAAGATAAGGTTAAAGACCAAAGCTTTGTGTTGGTTTATGTTTTGTTAGTGAAAACCATACTGTTATTATTTTTCCAGACCAGAAAGCTTCATGTATATTGGAAAGTAACACCTTTCATCTCCCTGTGTAAAATTTACAGGAGATAATTTAGGAATTGCATGTGAAACCATTGCAGCCTTAATTTTTCTGTGTAATTTTGTAATACTGTGTACACAGCGACAGAATTCTCTCCAAGAACAAAACTACAAAAGAAACAAAAGCGGGAAATTGGAAGGGGAGGTGAACCATGAGAAGACTGTGGACTCTGAAAAACAATCTGAGTGTTTTGAAGGGGCGGGTGGTGGGAGGTTGGGGGAACAAGGTGGTGGGTATTAGAGAGGGCACGGATTGCATGGAGCACTGGGTGTGGTGCAAAAACAATGAATACTGTTACGCTGAAAAGAAATTTAAAAAAATAAATAAATAAATTCAATTAGCCAAAAAAAAAAAAAAAGAAAAGAAAAAAAAGAAAGATAAAGAAACAAAAGCAGGGTTTTTTTTTTTTTAGTCAAATATTAATTTTTCTAAATGAATATAACAAAATTATCAAATAAAAATATGAGATTACCTGCATTGCAAGAAGTTAGAGTTTCATAGGACATGTATCATCTGCTAGGAGTTTCTGCTTTGGAAAAGTGCTTTAATTCTTTCAGGCAACTAAAATGATATTTAGTGGAGTAATTCTAGTAATTGAAAATCCAGTAACCCAGAAAGGATTGGTTCAGGGCCCATAAATGCAAGCTTCCTCCTATGTTACTAAAACATTTTAGATTAGCATATGGTGATATTTAAAAATAAGGTAATGTAATGTAGAATTCAAGGTCACAAATAGTTTTCCTTATAAAGTTGGCAATTTCAAAAACAGGCTAGTTTTTACATATATAACTTTTAAGTTTTCAATATGCCATCAGATAAATTATCACATTTTATCCTCATACAGAAAAATTAAAAATGAAAAGAGCTATTTCTAAGTTATTAGCATCCCCATTTTAAAGAATTTGCTTTGAAGAAAACTATGTGTATCAGAAATGGGACAGAATTATACTTATCTTCCTAATAGTGGAAGTATTTCATAAATCTCTCATTTGTCAAATATTATGGAAAAATATATTAGCGATGTAGTATCTGTCTACATCTAAGTCTTAGTATGTGTTAACTTTTGTTTCCTAGGAAGGGGAGGCCCAGAAGTATTCATTACCCTAAAGGATGTGTGGATTTTTAAAAGGTTTTAGAAATAGTAGATGAAAAACAGTTTCTTAGTTTAGAGTAATCCAAGTTTCCAAACAGATTATGTGTCTTTGTGTTAAAAACCACTAATCTAATAGATATGGTTGGGATATGACAGAATAATTTATTTGCCATGTTTGTCAAATCCATTGAGTATTTCTGTCCACTATTAGTCCCTTATTCAGAAGGGTAAAGGTAACATCTTCCACCAAACTTGCAATTAGCAGAGGAGGGTTAGATAGTTTTTTGTTTGTCTGTGTTTTTTTTTAATTTGTATGCTGTAGAAATTTAATTTTTTATAATGCTAAGAATAAAGAAGGAAACATGCCAAGTTTGATTGACAAAATGATTTTTCCTGCAGAACACATTGAAGTTCCATAAAGCAGGCCTATTCCGTGTCTAGGTTCATTGTCATCAGATGAATTAAGTTTAGATGTTGGCTTTTAGGAGCATTTACCTTTAGGTAAAAACCTGAGAAAGCCTTTGTTTTATTTTCATCAAAATCTACTCAGTGTAAACTTCTGCAGTCAGGAGTTGCCAGTATTATTAGCAGTTTTCTTATTCCAGAAAGAAAAACGTTTTATTATAATGTGGCACACCCCCTGGTTTGGTCAATGTGCATATTTACTTTTGGGTTCCTCAATTCATACTCAGTTCAACATTCAACATTACTATTAGGAAAGCCACGTGTATGAATATTTAGCATCTCTGTGGTATAGTTGAGTTTAATGCAAGTTTTACCAAAACGCATGTGTGTATGTGTAGCTCTACCTTTCGTGTACAAATTAATACAAATTTATAGAGCTGGATAGGAAATTAGTGGGCAAAATGGTAAAAATCCAAGGTCAGAGTTTTTTTTTTTTTAAATGGAAAAGATTTGGGATACCTGGGTGGCTCAGTGGGTTAAGCCTCTGCCTTCAGTTTGGGTCATGATCTCAGGGTCCTGGGATTGAGTCCCGCGTTGGGCTCTCTGCTGGGCGGAGAGCCTGCTTCCTCCTCCTCTCTCTCTCTGCCTGCCTCTCTGCCTACTTGTGATCTCTCTCTCTGTCAAATAAATAAAATCTTTGAAAAAAAAAAAAAAGGAAAAGATTTGAATCTCCCTTATTGCTAATGATGAACATTTTTTCATGTGTCTGTTAGCTATTTCTGTGTCTTCTTTGGAGAAGTGTCTGTTCATGTCTTCTGCCCATTTTTTGACACAATTATCTGTTTTGTGTGTGTTGAGTTTGAGGAGTTCTTTATAGATCTTGGATATCAACCCTTTGTCTGTCATTTGTGAATATCTTCTCCCATTCCGTGGGCTGCCTTTTTGTTTTGTTGACCATTTCCTTTGCTGTACAGAAGCTTTTGATCTTGATGAAGTCCCAAAAGTTCATTTTCACTTTTATTTTCTTTGCCTTTGGAGACATATCTTGAAAGAAGTTGTTGTGATACCACTTTACACCAGTTAGAATGGCCAAAATTAATAAGAAAGTAAACAACATGTGTTGGAGAGGATGTGGAAAAAAGGGGAACCCTCTTACACTGTTGGTGGGAAAGCAAGTTGGTTCAGCCTCTTTAGAAAACAGTGTGGGGAGATTCCTCAAAAAATTAAAATATAGAGCTACCTTATGACCCTGCAATTGCACTACTGGGTATTTACCCCAACGATACAGATGTAGTGAAAAGAAGGGCCATCTGTACCCCAATGTTCATAGCAACAATGACCAAAGTCTCCAGACTGTGGAAAGAACCAAGATGCCTTTCAGTGGACGAATGGATAAAAAAGATATGGTCCATATATACAATGGAGTATTAGAAAGGATGAATACCCAACTTTTGTATCAACATGCACAGGCCTGGAAGAGATTATGCTGAGTGAAATAAATCAAGCAGAGACAGTCAGTTATCATATGATTTTACTTACTTGTGGAGCATAAGGAATAGTACAGAGGACATTGGGAGATGGAGAAGAGAAGTGAGTTGGGGGAAATTGGAGGAGGAGACAAACCATGAGACTCTGTGGCATCTGAGAAAATGGGTTTTGGAGGGGAGGGAGTGGGGATTGGGTGAGCCTGGTGGTGGGTATTATGGAGGGCACGTATTGCATGGAGCACTGAGTGTGGTGCATAAACAATGAATTTTGGAACACTGAAAAGAAATAAATTAAATGAAAAAAAAATAGGGAAAATAATGGAAAAGAAATTAGCCAGTTGCCTAGATCAGGGTTCAGCAATCTTTGGTAATGGGGCCAGGTATTAATATTTTAGCCTCTGTGAGGCATGCACTCTCTGTCACGGCTACTCAATGATGACACTGTCACATGAATGCAACATTGGCCATATATAAATAAATGAACTGGATCCCAATAAAACCTTAGCTACTAAAACATGCAGTAGGCTGGATTTGGCCTCCTGGCCATACTCTGCAAATCCCTGATCTAGATGCTGCTGCATATTCAGCTATTTAATCTGTTGTTGCTGTTATTTTGTTTTCCAATTATCTCTGTATATGAAACAAACCACTCCAAACTTAGCAGTGGGAAAAAAAAAGAATCATTTACTATCAGTATCTCTCATGATTATTAGTATCTTAGTAGTAGTGGTATTAGTATTGTATTATTACTATCTCATGATTCTGAGATTAAGTGGGTGGTTTTTGCTTGGGTGGAGGAGTAGAGAGTGCTGTCCTCCATACAGTTGCAGTTAAATGGGAGCTTGTGTTGGAGTGATTTCAAGACTTTCCTGACTCACATGTCAGGCTACTGATACTGCCTTTTGAAGATTAATGAATTTGTTTATTGGGGAGGGGGAGTTGGGGGACGAGTAGAGGGAGAGAAAGAGTCTTAAGTAAGTTCCATGCTGAGCAATGCAGGGATCCATCTTATGACCCTGAGATCATGACCTGAGCTGAAATCAAGTCTCAGACACTTAGCCAACTGAGCCCCCCCAGATTCCCCTGTTGCTGCCTTTTTGACTGGACCTCAGCTGGGCTGTCTGCCAGAGTACCTACTGATGACCTCTCCATATGTCCTGGGCTGTTCACATTGAGGTTCCAAAACGATAGCCAAGCTGAAGCTTTATTTCCTTTTATGACTTACCTCTACAGTCACAATATCTGTCTACCATACTCTATTGTTTGTGACAGACACAAGGGAAGAGGGCTAGATTCCACCCAATGCTGGCAGAATGGCAAAGTCACAATATAAGATGGTCCTATGAGATGAGAACCATCTTCGTAAATGAAATCTGCCGCAGTGATATTCTATTCTATTCTATTCTATTCTATTCTAACAGCTGCAATAGAAAAGACAGGACGAGATTTAGAAAGCAAGCGAGAAACTGGGGCAATAAAAGGAAGGACGTATTGATCATGATGGCTGAGGCAAGCAGGAGCTAAATCCAACTTAAAATGAGATTCCAAAATACTGGAGCCATCAGTTGAAATAAAAGAATTTTATAAATATATGTAAAAAATAAATAGATAAGCTTCAAGTTTTCAGAGGAAGGTTGTGAATCTATATCCAGACAAACAAGGAAGAAAATCAGAAAGATCTCCATAACCACAAGAGTGAGATGTCTTTAACATTAAGGCTACATTTTGACCAACCAAGAACTGCATCATCTCCTGGAGGTCTAGAACCTCCTGTAGGTCAAGGACATTGGGTGGGGAAGGCAGATGAATATTCCTAAAAGGCACGGGGGAACCAAGTGTTGACTGTGAGGTTTAATTGTGACAGCTATCAGAAAAGCAAAAGTCTCACCAAAATGACTGCATCGATGGGTTGGTTTGACATCACAAATCCAAAATAGATGAAACAGCCCATCTGGGAAGTGAAAGAATGAGCAAAGTCTTTAAAAGTCCATCCCCTAACTTCTCTCATTTTTGCGCTCAATAAGCCATTTTCCCCATTAGAGCCCCCGGAAGAGCCCTTCTGAGCATGCACCTTGATACGAGAGCCCCGAGACATCTGTTGTGCCATTTTAATCCTCTCTCCGCTATACTTGGCTCTCTCTGTCTGTGGACCAAATGTGCCTATTTTTTGCTCCACTGATTTAATAGCCCCAGGAAAAGTTGATAATGTAATCATAGTTCTGTCTGAGTAAAACATCTCGAGTTTCATCTCCAGACTGTCTGTGGGGCTCTTCAGGCTCTCCAGACTCTAGGCTTTGCTCCATTCCAGCTACATTTGGTGTTGAGCCTATGGAAATTAATCTCTCAATTGTGTGTATGTGTGTGTGTGTGTGTGTGTGTGTGTGTGTGTGTGTGTTCCTGTCCCTCTATCAACTGCAAGAAGAATTTGTCTTATTATTTAGCAGCATTTTAACAGGTTTCAGTCCATTAAAAGCAAAAGAGAGCATTAAATAGCAATCTTCAGCTTTTAACTGGTGAGCTTCCATCAGTTTATTAATAGACTAACTGCAAATGTGTTTGTTACCTGCTAGGGCTTTAGGCCGACTGTAGCAGTAACAATGGTGTCCTCTGGGACCAGAAATCCAATTCTAAGTTCTGCCTTCAGGTAATGCTTTTGGACTTCTTTAGAGAGATTAAACAAATAAATGCTGAAACTTTCCTTCCAGAGAACTGAAGCTGATTGGATTTTTTCATGTCCTAAAAACCCTGGTCTAACAAAATGGCCAAGTCTTAAGTAGCAAAATGCCCAGTGGGCCCAGGCCTATTCTACTTGCAATCTCCTGAATGTCATTGATGTCCTATTTCTACAGCACTTGTGACGTCAGATGAACAGAAGGTCGAGAATCAGGATAATCAGAGGGATCCTTTTGAATTCTTCTACAGCTAGATTAGGAGTTTTGCCTTGGTAGTATGATAGAAGATTCTATTCTAGATATGCAGATATATACAGGTGCCAGGAAAGCTAAATTAATATTAGCTCTCTTTGGAGCTGACATACATCTTGCTTTTTCATAATGAGTTGTTTCCCTTTTTGCCTTGACTGCCAGGAAGATAAGAACAAATTTTATGAACAATTATAATCCTCCTGAAATTAATGGAGGGGAAGAAGAAGAGGTAGATCAAGCACAGGAAGAGAAAGAGACATAAAATTTTAATTTTGCACCATAGGGTTAAAAGAAATCCAAAAGAGGTTATTCAACCTGTACACACTATGATGATATAAATACACAAGTTCAGTGTTACAGTGTATTTTTCTACCCCCTTCCAATTTAGCATGGAGGAAGCTCTTTAGGAAGACTGACTTGGTTTTAGCAAATGAAGAAATTGCATTTTCAGTGCATAATTTGTTATAAAAACAATAGCATATTTATCTCTAGCACTTACTTTGAGTCAAGCAGTCTATATATTATGGATAAACATTGATTCTGATCTTATTCTCATTTTGTGATGAAGATACTAAATATCAGAGTGGTTAAGTACTTGACCAGAATCACACAGCTGGTAATGATAGAACAAGAATTGAAATCCAGCAGATCTAACCTCACAAACCTGATCCTGAACACTATGCATGTCGCCTCTGCAATGCAAGGTTGTGATCCTGCCATATGGGTTATATTTTCAGTAAGCATATTATTTAACTCCCTTTCTTAAATCAAGTCTTCTCCATATTATTGCTACATTAACATCACATACACATACCACCTAATATTCACATACATAACAATGTTAGTTGTTATACACATGGGCAATATACACAACACATATACATAACACAATATACATATTGTGTATACATAACTAACATTGTTATGTGTATATTAGGTGGTATGTGTGTGTGGTTACCTTTGAGAGTATAGTGTACAATTGACAATGAGGAACGTGATGGCATTCATTATTAAATGTACCGTCATGATTTTAGGTGGAATTTGGAATTTGCAGTAGAGACAATGCTTAGTAAATATCCCTGTATTCTTCTCTGTGTTCAAGCCCTCTTGCATTTATATCAGGGTCATATAATTAATTGTAGTGAATGTGATGATAAGCAAAGGTGATAGATGAGCAAAGGAAACAACCTAGCACGTAGGACCAGAATGGTGAATGAAGGGCCATAACATGTTGTCAAATGTGAAAGAGTTACAACCATTCTGGAGGCATTTGTCCTGCAGAAGATTTGAGGGTGAGATGCTAGTTATCCTCAGTATCTGTTGTGGTGCCATGTACAAGAAAGAAGACAGCCTTGTTCTGTATGGCATGCAAGTATACAACTAGGGCTAATGGATGGAAAATATAGAGGAACTCCCTAGGTTCACACTATCACACTTAAAAAGAGTTGATTCCTGTGCAGTTTTGTTTATTGCCTGCTACTTCCAGTGGAATAGATATTCCTTAAGAACAGGAACATGTCTTGTTTTTCATGGCTATTTCCTAGTCTTGGCAAAGCATGACAACCATCAAATGAATGAATGAATGCATGAAAATGAACAAAAGAACTTCCTATCAAATAAAGCATCCAGATATTTTCCTGACTCTGGAGGAATTCTGATATAGGCCATAAGACTAGTTGTTAGGAATGTTTTGGAGCAAGTTCCAGCTCTGGATTATGGTTATACTAGCTGTGATGTCATGTCTATTCCAATGCTCAGGTCCCCCCCTCCTTTTTTTTTTTTTTCTTTACATTTGAGCTTTCCTGATAATTAAAGCCTTTGGCTTTTCACTCCATGGAATAAAAAAATCCAGACAAGATGTTGGTTGTTGCAAAACCACTGAGAAATATTGAAGGTGCTCCTTTTAGCCCTACCTGTTTGTGAGGACATTTATCATCTTTTGATAACATGTCATCATGTTCAGAGAAATGGACAGTGTGTACTTTGTAATCAGGACAGGAGGCTATGGCATGACTGATGGGAGCCTTTATCAAGTATCATCGTCATATATGAGTCTCTGAAATGTGTGTATATGAAAGGCTTGTACTTGCGTTTGTGACACTTGGCTCCATTTCTTCATATGTAGCTATAAATTATTGCATACAGTGATACCTCTTTTCAAGTTGGGTGCGCATAGGCATGCATGGTCAAATTTTGATTATCAATCCGATTAGCCTCATTATTCACTGAGCATCTCTTCCACTCAGCTAGTCATTGGCTGGATTTGTGACTCTCTAAATAAATTTTTTTAATCTCTCAAGTCAGTTGCTAGAGAGGGACAGCCTCTAAATTGGCAGCTATGAAAATCAGCAGCCACTCAACACCTGACAGGTTCTGTGTCAGTTCAGTGTTTTAAGACCTGAGGTAATTCACTTCCATCAAGGAGCTTTCAGTCTTGTTTAGTAGATAAAACCAAAATGGAAACACAACAAGACATTACCTACAGGTACAGGCAAAAACGGGTGGTACAGATGTGGCAGGAGGGGTTAGAGGCAAGGGCTGGGTTTGGGAAAAGTAGAAGAGATTTGGAATCCGACTCTAGTTTTCTTCTTCTTCTTCTTCTTTTTTTTTTTTTGATTTTATTTATTTATTTGACAGAGAGAAATTACAAGTACACTGAGAGGCAGGCAGAGAGAGAGAGAGAAGGAAGCAGGCTCCCTGCTGAGCAGAGAGCCTGATGCGGGACTCGATCCCAGGACCCTGAGATCATGACCTGAGCCGAAGGCAGCAGCTTAACCCACTGAGCCACCCAGGCACCCTATGACTCTAGTTTTCTCATCTCTACGATATCGTTTATTTTTTTCACCAAATAATGAATTGTAGTGAGGATGATCAAAAGTGTAGTTAAGCAGGTATCATAACGCCTGGCACAGAGTAGATGCTCTGAAATGGTAGGAAGGTTATTCTTACCATTTGGTGGTATAAAACTGGAAGAGGGAAGGATTAGAAAGGCATCATCTATAAAAAGGAAACCCCGGGGCGCCTGGGTGGCAAAGTCAGTTAAGTGTGTGACTTGATTTCAGCTCAGGTCATGATCTCAGGATCATGAGCTTGAACCCTGGGTCAGGCTCCATGAGCAACAGGGAGTCTGCTTCAGATTCTCGCTCTCCTTCTCCCTCTGCCCCTCCCCCTGCAAGTGCACAGTGTCTCTCTCTCTCTCAAATAAATAAATCTATTAAAAAAATTAAAACATAATAAATAAATAAATAAAAAGGAAACCCCATGGAGGAAACCAATAGCCAGCGAAATCAGAAATGATGCTCTAGCCAAAAGAATACCAAGGCATTCCCGGGTCTTTAATGTTGCACAAAGATGAGAACTGATGATGCTGAGCATACATTTGCTTCCACTAGCTGGTTGTTTAGGGCAATTCAAGTACTTTCTTCACCTGTTCCAATATTTAGTAAGGCTTGTCCTTCATAATAACATGGGTATCTCTTTAATGCCGACATTATGCCCCATCTTCAGATTTAACAAATAAGAAAGCTTTGCAGATCAGGATAAGCATTTTTTTTAGAAGGAATTTTCCTGAGCCAGCTGAACATGACAACACCATGGCTCAGAAACCCCTACATATGGAATAAGCCTTGACATGCTGTCTAAGGAAATAAATCAATTTAAACATAGGCTGTGGAGAGTTTCTGGTTTCAGAAAAGATGAAGTAAGCACACAGCACCCCATCTCCTTGTTAATTATGACTATAAAGCCTGGGCAAAATTCACATGACCACTATCAGAAGACTGATTGGTAGATAGATAGAGGATTGCCTAGGAGCCTACAGACTTGAGGGATGACTCAGTGGGAAATTCCATGTTTTTTGTTTTTGATTTTGTTTTTGTTTTGTTTTGTTTTCCTCCCCTAAGTACCAGCCTGGATGCTAGAACAGCCTGTAACGTGGAACTACCAGTGAGTGCACACACAACAGCCCCAAGGAAAGCTTTCTCTTTCCAGCCCTCTTATTGACTTGCAAGATGGTAGCTCTGTAGGATGGGCCCATTCTGGGTATACACACTCCACTCTAGATGAACAGAATAAAGAAGCTTCTCCTCACTGGACCCTTCAGAAACTGTGGGGTGGAGTTCTGCTTACCATCCATGCTCAATACTGATGTAAGCTAGAGGCAGGACCCCTCCCCAGCAGGCACTGTGAAACTATGGGGCAGAGCCCAATTAGCTGGCCTCATTCAGTGAAAATGGATCTATGTGGGCCCTTCTAAATAGCTTTCTTTATTTTTCTTTTCTTTTTTTTTACCAGCTGGCATTATGTTAAGCTTTGTCAGTAAAGGGCACAGGAAAGACACTGAAGGAGAAAGGAATTTTTCTTCCTGGGCTTGGACTCATTGGCCAGACTCCTGCAGTGTGGACAGCTTCTGCAATAGACACCCAGCTCCTACTGTGCATGATGGCCAAAAGCACACATGGGCCAACAACTTCTCCTAACTCACCAAATAGAAATTTTGTAGCTTTGTGCTTCCAGTTTGACAATTAACCATGAACAGCTGGTCCTTTAGAGGCCAGATTCCAGCAAGGACCACCGGGGACACCCTAAAGCAACCATTCAGTGGGCCATGGCCATACCCTCTCCAGCAAGGTCTGGAGTTCAGCTCTCAGAGGGATAGGCTCTTCCTTGGGCACATGACCTCAGCCTTAGGGGTGTTAGCTGCCTTGCGTATCTGTTAGTCATACATTAGTTAGAGATACTAGCCAATCATCATAATGCTATCTCCTCTTAGTGTTAACAGTGAACTTTCCATGTGCCAGTTACTATGTAGTTTATCTCTCCAGATTGGACCTTGAGTGATAACTGTGGCAAATGCATGATCCATAAAAGAAAAAAAAATGGATAACTTGGGCCTCATGAATATTAAAGCTTTTGTTCTGTGACAGAAAAATGTTAGTCTAGGAGAAACTGCATTGGGCTCCCTGCTCAGCAGAGAGAACTTCTTCCTCTCCCTTAGTCCCTCCCCCGACTCATTCTCTCTCTCTCTCAAGTAAAAAGATAGAATTAAAAAAAAAAAAAAAAAAAGACAGACATTCCAATTAGAAAATGGACAAAAGGCTTGAACAGATTATTTCCCCAAAAAATGCATGGATGATAAATAAGCCACAAAGCTATATTCAACTTTTTTTTAGCTACCAGAGAAATGCAAATTAAAGCTATGATAAGGCAGTACTACACACCTACTAGAATGGCTGTGATAAAATAAGTAACAAAAACTGCCAATACCAATACCGATGAGGATGCAAAGCAACTGGAACACATTGGTGGTGGGAATGCAAACTGGTATAGCCATTAAGCAAAACAATTGGCAGTTTCTGTAAATGTAAACTCTACTTGCCATATGACCTAGCCATCTCACACCTGGGTATTTACCCAGCAGATCTGAAAACTTATGTTCACACAAAAACCTGCATACAAATCTCTATACCAGCTATATTAATGCTCACTGGACATTGGAAACAACCCAATGCCTTTCACTGGGCAAGTGGATTAACAGATGGTGATACACTGATACTATACAGTGCTACTCAGCAGTAAAAAGGAATTCAAAAAAACCACTGATGTGTGCAACAAGTTGGATGGACCTCAGGGCATCATGGGTAAATGAACAAAACCAGTCTCAAAAGATTCTGTACTTTATTGCAGAAATTATTATGATTTGATTCTCCAAATCATAATCAGCCACAGTTTTTAGGATCTGGAGTTGCTGAGGCTATGACCACAAAGGTCACTTGAAGTTTCTTTGGAGGAATAGGCTGTTTCCTGATTGTGGTGGTGATTACAAGAATATACACATGTGATTAAATTTCAAAGAAATATACACTAAAAAAATTGAATGTTAGAATTGCAAAATCTGAATAAGCTCTGTAATTTAGTTAATAGTATTGTCCATAGTCATTTTTTTCTGGTTTTGATGATTTTGTTAATCTTATATAAAATGTTATCTTTGGGGATTCTGAGAGAGGACTTCATGGGAGTTCTCTCAGTACTATTTTTGCAACTTTTCTGTTGGTCTAAAGTTATGTCAAAGTAAAAATTAAGCAAACACAAACAAATAAACACAACAATAACAACAAAACCAGAAGAAAATGAAGGATGTTAGAAGGACAGGACTAAGACAGGGGTGCCAGTGTCAGGGATTATTCAAAGCCACACCCTTGAGTTTCTGAGTTAGTTGACCTAGTTTGAGACCCAGGAATTGGCATTTTTAAAAAGTTTCATAGATAATTCTAGCAATTGCAGAGATTGGGGAAACACTTGAAGGAATTACAAGGCAAAATATTAGTTTTGCCTAGGAGGGAGTAGTTTCCTTTGTTCCCTTGCGTTTGTAACGTTCGGTCGTACTGCTTACATTGGCATGAACTTTTTTTTTTTTTTTCAAAGATTCTTTCTTCATCTATCTGACAGAGACCACAAGTAGGCAGAGAGGCAGGCAGAGAGAGAGGAGGAAGCAGGCCCCCCGCAGAGCAGAAAGCCCGACGCGGGGCTCGACCCCAGGACCCCGGGACCCCGGGACCCCGGGACCATGACCCGAGCCGAAGGCAGAGGCCCAACCCACCGAGCCACCCAGGCGCCCCTGAACTTTTTTTTTTTTTTTTAAGAGAGAGAGCGCAGGGGCACCTGAGTGGCTCAGTCGGTTGAGCCTTCCATTCTGCCTTCAATTCAGCTCAGGTCATGTTCTTAGGGTCCCCAGGATCAAGCCCTGCATTAGGCTCCCTGCTCAGTGGGGAGTCTGCTTCTCCTTCTTCCTTTGCTCCTCCCCCATTCATGCTTTCTCGCTCTGTATCTTAAATAAATAATAAATAAAATCTTTAAAAAAGAGAGTACTTGCATGAAGGGGATGGGAGATAGAGGGGCAGAGGGAGAGAGAGACACCCTTAAGTGGAGCCTGACATGGGGCTTAATCTCATGACCCTGAGATCATGATCTGAACCAAAATTAAGAGTTGGACGCTTAACTGAACTGAGCCATTCAGGCACCCCTGTGTTGGCATAACCTTTAATTGATTGTAGACAAGGATCAGCAAACTTTTTCTGTAAAGGACAAGATGGAAACATTTTCACCTTTGCATTCCATACAGTCCACGTCATAGCTACTCATTTCTGCCATTGTAGAGGGAAAGCAGCCATGTGTAATTCATAAAAGAATGGCTGTGCCTGTGTTCCCATACAACTTTACATACAAAACAGACATAGACCAGACTAGGCCTGTAATTCACTGGCTGCTGATTTAGAGGATTGAGTGAACCACACACTTAGTAGAAGTCAACCTACTCCTTATCCTAGACCATGAGTTTTTGCAACCCTACTCAGAACAAATGTGTCCCAGGTGTAAGAACCAAGGGTTCTACTTACTCTGCTCTTGTCAAACTGAGCTTAGTGCATTGCCCTTAGTTCTTATCGTCTCACTTCAGAAAAAGTCTGTGAAATTGCTCCAGGCTAGAACTGATCCTTAGGAAGGTAAAAGTTCTAAAAACCACACAAGGAGAGAAATACCCAAAGCAACTGGAATTTTGAACCTGATGAAAATGTTGAGAACAGTGTCCAAATACTTTGTTATTTGGAAAAAAAAGATTATGAAGTCTATGACTTCAAAAATAGAGTTTTTAATACATTCCTTCATTCATCCTACAACTGTATATCATGCACTTAATACATTTTTGTGCTATTCTAGGCCTCAGAGACAGAACTAACTTGTCCAGAGCTAACCAGACAATGAAGGGAAGTTATAGAAAATTGTATTCCAATTCAATAACAAAGCCTTCTCCAAAATTTAAAGCTATCTGCAAGGGGACTGGACTACCTTGGGAGGTGATGAATTCTCAGTCTTTGTGGCTGTGCAAAAACAATCCCACAAATAGAATAAGCTAGCCTGGAGCATTTTAGTCAATATGATTGGGGCAGTGGGTCACAAGCTGCTTTGTGGACCCCAAGGTTCTCACTGAGTTCCATAAAGGATTTGGTTCATGAGCTAAGCTTACAAATTTGAACAAGTCAAATATCAAATATCATCAGTCAAACAACCTACTAGTGAATCAGGCCATATGTGCTATGCTTTTCAGTGATCATCAAAGTGAACAGGAAATCCTTCTTCATCTCCTGGATCTTTCCTTACTGAAAGGAGCTGCTGATCTGGATGGATGTGATGAGGATAAGGGAGCAGTTAAAGAAGGAGACCCCTGGAGGATGAATTGATATCAAGTGACAAATGGCCTTACACTTACTGTGATACCAAGTGGCCCATCCTCCTAAGATCCCCTTTTTTTCCATACAAGTGAGGACTTTAACCTTTTTTTAAAATAAATTTATGAGTCTTCCATGTTTATTATATGCCGTTACCTCTGCATACGGCTCATTTAATATGGGGAAATGATACTAACGCAAAGCATATTTAAAAAGCAGATATTTCCAATTTCTGATGGCTGTAAATTTTATTTCCATTTTAAAAAAGAAGACCAGAAGGAGTAATCTGTGTGTTTAAATAGCAATAATTAGCATAGATTCTACTTGCATTAATACTGTCTGAGTACATTATGAAGCATTTGTCATAGCTAATGCATTTCTGTCAAATCAAGTAATATTAGAAGGGGGCTTTTGTAATGAATATTAATGTAAGAGACAGCTGTAAGTAAAGCAAATTATAGAGGCAGGTAAATGTAGAATTAGCTGCAACTGCAAAGTAGCCTTTCATTACAAATTAAGTTCTTAAAATGTTAATAAAAACGTAAAGTTCTAGGTAGTCATCTGGAGCCTGCTGAACGCTGGTAGGAATTTGGAAATGCTTTTCTAGTACTCTTCAGTCTAAATCAAGAGCCTTAAATAAATTTGTCATGCAGAAGAATATTTGCATGTCTTAATTTTTTATTCTTACCCTTAAATAAATCTTATTTTATAGAAATCTACTCTTCAGTGGAGTTAATTTATTTAAGTCCAAGGTTAGTTCCAGATGCATATGTTTAGAGAATAAATTAAGTAAATAGAGTACTTTGTGTTCATTGAAGCTAGATGCTGTATAAATAAGAGATCATTAACACATCATTACATGTGTTAATTACACATGCTAAATTATGGATCAGGTCTGAGAAGGAAAATTTCCACAAAAGTTACATAAAGCAAAGATAAATTTCTCAAGTGGTATCATAGATGAAATTATACAGAGAAATATGCATTTCCTACCTGAATATTGAACTAAATTAACTTACAGCTCTAGAATCTTCTAAAGTTTTCTATGGAGGGAATAATATTAATACTCTAGGCTACCCATTTAAGTATAAAAACATTAACTTGATAACTTGTGTTTTGATCTGAAATAGTTAATATATTCAGAAAAATATTTCTATTCAAAGTTTGCATGAAATTTGTAGTTCTCACTTTATCCTCTCATATATTTATTACTAATATTTTGATTATACATCGTAAAAATTCATTTTGCATATTTTATAAGATGTATATGGCCTAAAAGGTTAAAAAAAAAAAAGGAAAAGAAAAAACACCTTACCTTAATCCCTTCTACCTCAAATTTCTCCTGCTACCTCCTGCAAATTTGAACAAAAGTCAAGAGAAAAAATGAGGTATCATCTCTTTTTCTGTCCCTCCAGTCAAGTCAGTCTGTTTTTCGTGTTACTGGGGACAGTGTTTTTGCATTGAATAGATTCACAAAGTTGTATTTTAAAAATTGCCCTTTCCTTCTTTCTGAGACAATAGCTAGTACTAGGAGAGAATAGTCCTACTTCAAATATTTGATTCTTTCTGTATGAGACAGCTTAGGCCAAGTTATATTATGGAAAGAGATTACCCCAAATCTCAATGGCTTACAAAGACTAAGATTTGTTCTTTGCTGTAACTTTGCTGAATAAGCTTTTATTTCTGGGCATGGTCTGATAGAGTAGGTCTATCTGGGATAGCCTGTCTTATGGTACAGGGAAAAAGAAATAAATGGTGAGCCACCCATTTTATGTTAAATTATCTGCTAAGAGATAGCATGGGTCACTTTTACTTGTGCTTTTCTGACAGGGGAGCAAAGTCAGTCACATGATGAGTCCTTAGGTTGTGAGGGATTTACAGTCCTCAGGTAGGGAAGGAGACTGTGGAGAAACGTTTTGGATTATTTTGAACAATGATAGTATCATCCCCAGTAAATATTTGCTTATATAATACATATTTTGGAACATCTACTATGTGCTAAGTTTTGTGCTAGATTTTAGGCTAGAATAATAAATGACATAGATGTATTTTCTTCTTTCGTTGGTGTTATGTTGATTGAAATGTTATGTTCCTTTCATAGAGACTGCAAATACTACTTTCTGAAAGAAATTTCATTAGGGATAGGAAGGAAGAAATGGTCCAAGAACATTTCCATACACATCCCTGGAGAATCATCAATTCTGGAAGATGCCCCCCTCTGACTTCATTGTGATAATAGAGACAATTATAGCCACCCATAGATTTGAGTCTTTTTCAGAAATGGGGTTCATAACTGATGGGCCGGAAAATTGTGGCAATGCATCTGTGTTTACTGGTTTTCATTTCCGGGGGCTCCAGAGAGCTGTAAAATTTAAAGGAAGAATTTGCTTGGACACAGACTTTGGGGATGCCAGAGTAGAAACAAGCCTGATGGGAGTGAGCACGGATCAAAATGGGGTTGCGGGAATGAACATGTTGGTTGATGGGGAGTTAAAATGCCAGGGTTGGGTAGGCGGGATGGGACTGCAGTAAGGAAAGGCGACCACGGTACAACAGCTGTTTGGATACCAACAGTGACTTGAAGAGCAAAGTATGTAGGGCGATCTTTGCTAAATTGTAAGTATGATACAATCATTTCCCAGAACAAAGCTGTTAATAGGACAGGAAAGGAAGGGGTAGGCTGGAGAGGCCTTGAAGTATGGTGGATTTGGTCTATCAGAGTAAAGGAAGAAGTAACAGTGCCTTAAAGACTGTGAGTTGGAAGGTCTTAGAATTGTAGAGGCGGTGATAAAGATGGTCAAGGTGACCAGGGGACTCTTCAAGGGATGGGAACAGAGAGAGGGCTGTGAATACGGGTGAGACTGTATCCAGAAAGACTGTCATCCCAGAATCTCCTCCATGCAAGGGAGAGAATGAGCACGCTCTGGAACTAATTTTGAGGGAAGAATTGGGTTCCAGCCAAAGGGAAAGATGAAAGGAGATAAGAAATAGATTTGGGGTAAGAAACTTTTTTCTTTGCTAGAAGAGAAGTGCTCTATTTTAATTCTGACCTAATTCAAGTTCTGCAATCTGAAAAAGTTAGCCATTCTCACCTGAAAAACAGTTCCATTTTATATGCTGTAAGTGCAGAATAAAAAAAGAGTTTAGGTCTCTTTCCAACATATGCACATGCACACACACCACACCCTGGACATAAGTGTCTTAAAGACATAATTCAAACAAATATATGTGATATCTTCGACTGTATGAGGAAAATTAAGTTCAATGTCATTACAAAAACTTCTAATTTATGTGTGAGGGAAGTGGATGTTCTAATTTTAGGATTATTAGGTAAATAATAAATTTGACGATAATTACTTTGATCAGTCCCCTTTTCTGACATGTTCTTGTTCTGTTCTTGTTCTGGTCTGTTTTAGAGGCTTTGTGAACAGCTAAAGAAGGAGTGGCCTTCCTTCATGTAGGCAGAGTTTAAATCCAGTGCATGACTGAAGTGGTTTAGTTGTGTTTAAATGCTGTGTTTCAATAGAGTAAAGCTGCCACACACACTATCATAGCTTGCAGCTTCTCTGCCCAAACAAATATCAGTCGTTTAAATGTCTAGTGTTACAGTTGGAGTTGAGGAATATCTACAAAACCATGTTCCAATAATCAGGAATCTTTAACTACACTCTGTCTCTTAATCCATATGACCAGCAATTGCTGAGAAAGCAACATGCTTATGAGTCTGTTGTTGATTTACTGTGCATGCAAAATGCCTATACACATGAGCTGTATCTAAAAAATGAAGTCTTTTCCATACATAATACATTGGAAATGATTTTATATCAAGCCATAAAAACCAAGAGAAAAGAAATAGCTTTTCCCAAGTGTGCCAATGGAGTCTACTTTAAACTCAAAATTTAAGTACCTATAAAGTATAATCCTTTTTCCTGTCTTAAATTTTATTTGCACTAGTATAAGTCTATATTGATTGTTTCCTAGGGGGACTGAAAGAGTTAATGGGCCTGACATTTGAAGTGTGTATGTCTTTAACTTTGAGCATAATGGAGCCAGCTCTTTCATTTATGAGAAAAATAAAGATGTTTTGAAATTTTATACAATTTTAGAATGTTGGATCTAAGAGGGTCTTTCCTCTTGGATCTTTTCAAATAGAGAGTCTAAATAAAGGCTTTGGATTTTAAGAAAAAAGAAATATTTTGTTTTAGTAATTATGAGGGATTTGTTATTATTTTTTAAAGATTGTATTCATTTGACAGACAGAGATGACAAGTAGGCAGAGAGACAGACAGAGAAAGGGAGACAGGCTCCCTGCTGAGCAGAAAGCCTGACGTGGGACTTGATCTCAGGACCCCGAGATCATGACCTGAGCCAAAGGCAGAGACTTTAACTCACTGAGCCACCCAGGCGCCCCGATTTATTATTTTTTAGAGATTTTTTTAATTTGTTTATTTTGAGAGAGAAAGAGAGAGAGCATGAGCAGAGGGAGGGGCTGAGGGCGAGGAAGAAGCAGATTCCATGCTGAGCATGGAGCCTGATGCAGGGCTTGATCCCAGGACCTTGGGATCATGACCTGAGCTGAAGGCAGAGTTAACTGACTGAGCCAGCTAGGTGTCCTGGAGCTATGAGAGATGTAAAAGTGAGTATCAAATCCCTAATCTCCTGAAGACAAAAGATGTACAAAGGAATCGTTAGATATTTTAAATGAACATATGTCTTATTTTATAAATGCCATTATTCAGTAAACCAAAACAGAAGTTGACTACTCCACATGAAGTAGATGCCTTCAGATATATCGTTAACAGAATACATACATATTTTAGTATAAAATAGTCTGATTGTATTACCTAATATAAATATCAGTTCAACTATTGGTAATGATAAATGGAATAAAACAAAGCAATCATTACCTCCCCCAACCAACTTTTTCAAAGGGCCTGGGAGATAGGACAGCACAGAGATACAGTCCCATGCTTGCCATCCTCACCACTCTGAGGCTTTTGTTATGTTTTGCCTCAAGGCCAGGGCCTGGGGAACTTCTCTTACTACTCTGAATAGATATTCCCTCTTGGTTTCCCTAGCTGAACCACAGTCAATGAAAAGCAATGAAAGAGGAATGGGCTGGTTGAAAAATTGGACAACTCCGAGAAGCAACATAGATTTAATTTAAATATCTTTATGTCATGCACTCTCCAGGGTACTAGGTATACATTGCTGAGCAAGTGGCGGACCTTTCAGTTTAGTGGCTAAACGTGATAAGCAAGGTTACTTAGATATAGATATATGTATATGCTATAAAATAGCTGGTATTTGGTATGTGTTTATTTATTATAGCTTCTATTAACTATTGTTTAAAAAACAAACAAACAAACAAAAAAACAAAAAAACCAGAGGGTCACCTGGGTGGCTCAGTGGGTTAAACTGCTGCCTTCGGCTCAGGTCAGGATCTCAGGGTCCTGGGATCGAGCCCTGCATTGGGCTCTCTGCTCAGCGGGGAGCCTGCTTCCCTTCCTCTCTCTCTCTGCCTGCCTCTCTGCCTACTTGTGATCTCTGTCAAATAAATAAAATCTTAAAAAAAAAAAAAAAAGCAGAGTGTTTAATAGGAGAAAATTGGGGAATATCTAAGTTGGGTTCGTTAACCAAGAAAAGTATCTCTGAGGAGTTCACATTTACATCAAGAAGTGGGATATGCAGAAATGTCTGTTCATGTCCTCTGCCCATTTCTTGATTGGATTATTTGTTCTTTGGGTGTTGAAGAAGACATCCAGATGGCGAACAGACACATGAAAAAGTGCTCCATATCACTCGGCATCAGGGAAATACAAATCAAGACCACAATGAGATATCACCTCACACCAGTCAGAATGGCTAAAATCAACAAGTCAGGAAATGACAGATGCTGGCGAGGATGCGGAGAAAGGGGAACCCTCCTACACTGTTGGTGGGAATGCAAGCTGGTGCAGCCACTCTGGAAAACAGCATGGAGGTTCCTCAAAATGTTGAAAATAGAACTGCCCTATGACCCAGCAATTGCACTATTGGGTATTTACCCTAAAGATACAAATGTAGTGATCCAAAGGGGCACATGCACCCGAATGTTTATAGCGGCAATGTCCACAATAGCCAAACTATGGAAAGAACCTAGATGTCCATCAACAGATGAATGGATCAAGAAGATGTGGTATATATATACAATGGAATACTATGCAGCCATCAAAAGAAATGAAATCTTGCCATTTGCGACAACATGGATGGAACTAGAGCGTATCATGCTTAGCGAAATAAGTCAAGCAGAGAAAGACAACTATCATATGATCTCCCTGATATGAGGAAGTGGTGATGCAACATGGAGGCTTAATTTGGTGACCGTGGCCATTGCTGCTATAAACATTGGGGTGCAGATGGCCCTTCTTTTCACTACTTCTGTGGATAAGGAAGATGTGGTCCATATACACAATGGAGTATTATGCCTCCACCAGAAAGGATGAATACCCAACTTTTGTAGCAACATGGATGGACTGGAAGAGATTATGCTGAGTGAAATAAGTCAAGCAGAGAGAGTCAATTATCATATGGTTTTACTTATTTGTGGAGCATAACAAATAGCATGGAGGACATGGGGAGTTAGGGAGGAGAAGGGAGTTGGGGGAAATTGGAAGGGGAGGTGAACCATGAGAGACTATGGACTCTAAAAAACAATCTGAGGGGTTTGAATTGGTGAGTCGGTGGGAGGTTGGGGTACCAGGTGGTGGGTATTATAGAGGGCACAGATTGCATGGAGCACTGGGTGTGGTACAAAAATAAGGAATACTGTTATGCTGAAAATAAATAAAAAATAAATTAAAAAAAAAAAAAGAAGTGGGATATGATGGGGCACCTGGGTGGCTCAGTGGGTTAAAGCCTCTGCCTTTGGCTCAGTTTATGCTCCCAGGGTCCTGGGATCGAGCCCCACATTGGGCTCTCTGCTCAGTGGGGAGCCTGCTTCTTCCTCTCTCTCTGCCTGCCTCTCTGCCTACTTTGGATCTCTGTCAAATAAATAAATAAAATCTTAAAAAAAAAGAAAAAAAAAAGAAGTGGGATATGAGAAGGGTCCCAAAGAAGGCCACCCCAAGATTTTAAAAAAGAAAAAGCTTAGCATATTAGAGAAATAGAAAATAAATATATCATTCAGAGTTGAAGAGCTGGATTTAGAATTCATCTTAGCTTGTTTCAGGAGGAAGGACAAAATGGATTGCAGATTTGTTAGGAGAGGTACAGAAAGAAACGACCTGTAGAACTGGGCGAGCAGGGGGTCGTGTCCAGTAGCAGGAAGACACTGCATCAGGAAACAGCCCACGTGGGAAAACATCCCCAGGAAACACTGAACCTTCCTTTATACTACTTGCCAAAAAAGAGGAGAAAAAAAGAGAAAGAAATGTTTTTCTAAATCCCTTCTTCCAGTCTGATGCAATCTAAATGGTAGAAATCAAACCAGAGCCAGGACATATTGGGTGAATCTAGAACCTGAAGTCTGTAGCTCTCCGGCCTGTGGCATGGATGCTGAGCTGAGGCCCTCTGTCCTCCATAAAACAAGACAGGAAGACAGAAACAAAATCAAGCAAGTTTTGTAAGCTATAATAGAGGTTGGACTTTTTTTTTTTTAAGTAAATCCTACACCCAACATGGAGCTTTAATTCACAACCCCCCAAGATCAAGAGTCCCATGCTCTATCAACCAAGCCAGCCAGTGCCCCATTAGCAGTCAAAGTTTTAAGAGCAATGGGAAGCCATTGCAGAGTTTTAAGTCAGAGTTGTCTTCTTCGTGTTTCAAAAATGTTTACGTTTGTTGTAGCGCAGGGAGTAGATCAGAAATTAGGAGCAGAATCAGGGAGAATAGAGGTGGTTACACCAGTCTAGGCAAAAGTGACGGTGACTTGGAACAGTGTAGGGGGAGAAGTGGTAGAACGTTTTAAAGTACATTTTGAGATAGAAACAAGCAGGCTTGTTGATTGATCAAGGTGAGACGTAAGGGAGCAAGGACAGCCCAGGGTCGGATGTAAGCAGCTAGCTGCCTGGTGGTGCCATTTGTGGCCGAGGCTTGGATTTCAAAATAGGAGTCATCATTTACTGTATCGCTAATATATAATATATCGCTTGCTCCGTGCTATAGCTCTCCTCTTATGTCCCCTTGCCATTGGGTGAAGTTCTTATCTGCTTCCTAGGCTTAGGTTTAAGTTCTTCAAGAGGAGAGACTTCTCGTCATGTTTTAAAATTAAAATTTGGGGGCGCCTGGGTGACTCAGTGGGCTAAAGCTCCTGAAATCAAGCCCCACATCCGGCTCTCTGCTCAGCGGGGAGCCTGCTTCCCTTCCCCTCTCTCTCTGCCTGCCTCTCTGCCTACTTGTAATCTGTCAAATAAATAAATAAAACCTTTAAAATTAAATTTTGTATTCCTCTAAAGTGCCTAGCACAGTGCCTTATGTCGACAAATGTTAAAATAGAATTAAATGTCCTTCTTTGGTCACATTCCAACCCTTAGCAACATGACTTTATTATAAACAAAAGGAATTATTACTTTACAAGCTTATGGAAAAAGTTTAACCTTGAGGCTTCATCAGAGTGTAACATGAGCTGAAGTTTAAATACTCAGGTCATGTTGTCTTGAGCAAATTTCAGTGCAGACCAGTCCTCACGTGAACACAAAATTTCTCTCTAAATTAAGCAAAGTAATTTGGCAAACTTAGCATTTTGTTTTCTGAACCTATGTGTACGATGAAATGGGAAGAAATAACTATTACGTTTCCCTCCAAAAGGAATGGAAGAAACATAACCAGCAATAATTGATTTTTTTTGTATCTCTGAGATTTTCATGCACAAAGATATTTAGAAAGACCCTATAAATATACTCAGAAAGAAATCATTTTTCCAGTTGTGTCAAAACTAAAGAGTCTTAAGGGAAATGTTACCCTATGTACTGCAGGCGATTTCAAATAAGACAAAACTGATTATAATAAAAATATTTTGTGATTTTAACTTGAGGGATTAAAAGTGTTCTCTGTACTCCATCCTCTGGGATTTTTGATTATTAGAGGATTTCATATACTAGATTAATTAACAGAAATATTTCCACCATAAATATAAGAGGCTGACATTTTACTGCAGAGAAATGAGCTTGCGTCCTTGCTCTGGGTTCTTCAGAGAGAGTATCAGAGCTGCTTTGGGGGCTATGTTTTAGCAGAGTCTCTGCGGTACCAGCAGACTATGGCTTTGAACTTGCTTCACAAAAACAATGTCCTCATATAAACAGGTCCTGCCAAATAATGGTAAGAAACAACTCAGGGTTTAAGTGAATGAGAGAATGAGAGTGAGAGACAGAAGAGGAAGTCCTAACTCAGAACTCAGGAGAATTTGAAATTTAATTCTTATGTCACTAATTCATTTTGAATAATGTCTTTGATAGTAATTCTATAAGACAATATATTTTTTTAATTTTTTATTTTTTATAAACATATATTTTTATCCCCAGGGGTACAGGTCTGTGAATCACCAGGTTTACACACTTCACAGCACTCACCAAAGCACATACCCTCCCCAATGTCCATAATCCCACCCCCTTCTCCCAAACCCCCTCCCCCCAGCAACCCTCAGTTTGTTTTGTGAGATTAAGAGTTACTTATGGTTTGTCTCCCTCCCAATCCCATCTTGTTTCATTTATTCTTCTCCTACCCACTTAAGCCCCCATGTTGCATCACAACTTCCTCATATAAGGGAGATCATATGATAGTTGTCTCTCTCTGCTTGACTTATTTCGCTAAGCATGATACGCTCTAGTTCCATCCATGTTGTCGCAAATGGCAAGACAATATTTTTAAATGTTAAAAAGGTTCATATAGAAATTTCTGATATAAACAATATTTTTAAAGGTTAAAAATATTTATATTGAAATTTATGATGTGCTTCCTCAGTCATTTTATACTCTGACAGCTTTATAGAAATTTGAGGGTAATGCAGGTAGAATACATTCAGCCCCATCACATTTTAGAATAATGGTAATGACTGGGTCAAGAATTCTAAATCTGGACAGCTACCTACTTTCCTTAAGCTACACAGACAGTTACTCTGTATCCAGCACATTTTTAATATGAAGGCCTTTTACAATGTACTCTTAATCCTTTAGTTCTATCAGTACACATTTGTTAAAGAGTTGGTTTTTGCAGCTCTATACCAGGGAAAACAAGAAAATAGAGAAGTACATAGTATGTTCCCTTACCATGATTATGCAGTGAACCTATATTTTTCAAGGCGGTGGGGAGAATGCTCTAAGTGCCTAATAAGACACATAGTTAGCAAAGTGCTGAGAGAAAAACGGTTATCCTTGGTTGATATGACTTCCATTTTTTCCAACTTTAAAATCAACACATTCCATTAGTAGCTATATTCTTAGTCCTCTTACCCATCATTTTTTTCTTAATGCACCTGCTTTTTGGAGTACTTTGAAAGAAATGAGAGATTGCTTTGGATCTCTAGTATTAAACTTCCAGACCATAAAACAATTATGAACTTCCCCCCCCTTAAGTCTTCTTTGTACTGTTTTTTAATATCTTGAGTTCCACTTTAATAATTCTTTCTTGAGCTTTAAGTGGCCATGCCTATGTCAAACTATTTGTTACACTGAAACAAGGAAAAGAAAACTTAAAAATCTTTCTCAAGTAATTGCATTTCCATCAGTCTATATAGTTATTTTAAAAGAGAGAGAAAAGAATATTTTAACTAGAACAGTTTTCCCATAATATGAACCCAAATCTGTTATTTTAACTGAAGAATGTCCAATGTATATTAATTATTATCATTCAAAAAATTCCACTTATTTTTCCCAACATTTCTTAAATTCCCTTTGGAGGAAAAAAAGCAACTTAAAAAGGAATGTGTAATGTGCTTATATTTTGTCCTCCAAGAGAAAACAATGTGTACCAAGATGCATTCTGTGAAGCATGGGGTCAGCTGGAGGTGAGCTCAAATTTTGGCAGGTTGCAGAGGGAGCTTAGGGTGGCATCTGCCTTTGTGAAATCACAGTGCAACTATAATTATTTTCCAAGTTCATGGCAGAAATGTCTCTGCCCCCCTCCCATATTACATTTACAATACAAGGATCAGTATGAATGAATAGATTTCAGTTCCTTTACTGTTCTATTAAGGCATACTTTACAGATGGATCTGTTCACCAGTACAACTATCACCCTGGGGAAGATATAGGACCTTCCCATCACCCTAGCAACTTCACTCATGTACCCTATTCCAGTCAATGCCTTCCCTATTCAGAGGCAAGTGCAGATCGGCTTTCTGTCATGGTAGACTAATTGTACCTTTCTAAAAGGTGACATAAATGAAACCATACTGTGTACTTTTTTGTGCCTAGTGTCTTTTGCACAACATAGGGTTCTTCAGGTTCATACATATGTTTTTGTGCCACTTAAGCTGTTTCTTTTTGTTGCTGAAAAGCATCCCCTTCTATGAATGTATCATAAATTTTCCATTTACCTGGTCATGGCTGTTTGGATTATTTCTCAGTAGCACTTTTATGTACAAAGCTGCTCTAAACATCTGTGTACTCTTTTTGTGGATATATTTTGATTTTTCTTGACAAAACCTAGTAGATCGCTGTGTTCTAGGATAAATGGGTTAGACTTTATAAGAAATTGTCGAACTTTCTTCAAAGAGATCATGCCATTTTACATCTCATAGACAAAACCTAAGTGCCATTTACCCCATAGCCTTGCCAACCAATGGAATTGTCAACCTTTTAAATTTTAGCCTTTCTAAGTGGGTGTGATAAGTATCTCGCTGTGGTTCACATCCCCATTCTGTAGATGTAGAAACTGAACAAGTTAACATTTCCAAAGGTTAACTTGTTCAAATTCACACCACCCACGAAGGGCAGAACCAATATTTCCAAGAGACCTGTAACTTCTATGCATACTCTCACATGTACAATCTCTGGGTCCTGAAGCATATGGAATCCATAATAAACTCGAATGGCCATTAAGGAGAAGCCCAAGTTTGCTGGGACAGAACCAGGATGTTATGAATGGCCAGGGAGATCCCACAAAAAGAGGTCACGGACACCAGACATCTAAGACCAGGAGGAAGCTGTAACAGTGGAAGTGAACTGAGATCTTTGTGTTTGCTCTTTGTTAGTACAAATGTGTTCTCCTTCTTCCTCAGGCCAGACTGGAAGGGAAAGGAATACGACTAATAAAAACAAAAACAAGGACAACAGCAATAACAACAAAACAACCTCACACACAATTTTGGAAAACTGTTTTGTTTTCCCCAAAACTATGAAGTCTGTATGCATCAGTAATAAGGTCTCAAAGAAACTATTTTACTTAGTCTTTCAGCTTACATTTACTTAGAATATTGTTTTGGCAAAAACAAACAAACAGAAAACATTTCTAAACCTCGAACACCAACAACCACTGCACCAGCAAAGAGAAAACCATTCTTGGTTTTTGTATTTTGTAAGAGCTGTCAAGTGCATTCAATAGAGAAGTAAGTACAATATGTTCAAGTCTTGACACAACTTCATTAATTACATTTCCTTCTTAATTCTGCTTTCACATGTTACTGGTGAGTACATTGGTAAAGAGCCATTAATGAAATAAGCTGCCCCCCCCCCACCCATCAGCATTGGTGTGGATAAGATGTACACATGAGGGCCAGTGGTACAGGAACCTTGTTGGAAGGAGTCGATGAGAAATTCTTGATCAGTGATAAGTAGTTTGGCATAGTCAAGAGAGCACAGACCAGGGATTTAGAAGATTCATGTTTTGGTCTAGAGCCTGCTTCTCTCCAGTTCCACTTCCTGGGCAAGATGTTTTGTGTCTTTGGGCTAGTGTGCTGCCATTTATCCAATTACAGGACAGTACTAGATACTGTCCTAAGTTTTCAGTCTTCTGCTTTCTTCTGTATTTGCCAATAATTCATGCAGACCTAAGGTGTGGAGAGAGGTCCTGTGCAATTGGGAGAGAACATGGAATTAAAGGAGATGGAACCAGCTCTTCATTAAGTTAACAAATTCTGTACCAAATAAATGCTAGAGCAGTACTCATAAGACATAATGGAGAACAAAATGGATGTTACCATTTCGTATGCAGCTTTCAGACTAGTGAGGCATGCAGCTGGTAGACAGGAAATTGAGATACAGGCGTTGAAAGCTATGATTGTTAGCAACAGCATGTGGGAGGGGTTCACAACCCATTTTCGGGGATCCTTGAAGGCTTCCTGGAAAAAGAACTTTCTTAGCTGAGAGACAAATGGGCTTTACCCACATGATAAGCCAGATTATTAAAGGTGAAGGAGACATACTGTTTGAAACCTTGAAATAAGGACAATTTCCAAGAAAAGGGAAGACATTCAGTGTGCTAGAGCATCAAGTGGATATTTAGGAGTGAAAAAGGAATCTAGAAAGTTAGACAGAGACCACATCCTTAAGGACCTTGTAAGCCATATTAAGTTCATTGGGTTATATATCCCAGAATGTTGAGCAAATGAACATATTATAAGATAAATATTCATAATAGATTTACATATTAGAATGGATTGAGGTGGTGTAATATAAGACATGCAAGCGTCATTTACAGAGCTATTTCAGTGATGTAGGTGAGAACAATCAGTATTCTGAACTTTACTGTGGAAGTAGATGGAGATGAGAACTTTCCTTGGAAATCCTAGCAGAGGTGCCTGGCATACAGTTATGCAGAGAACAGTAGTAGTCTTCCCAGTAATTTTCAGAGCCTGAAGCTATGATGGAGACTGAATATTCTTTAGCCTGAGAGGGTCAGCCTGCAGGCCATGAATCTGGTTACGTGCCAGATCTTACCCCAGTGCCTGGTGTTAGTCTGCTGTGCGATTAATCACGAACATTAAATGAGTAATAAAGAAATGGATTCAAGGGATGTTGTGAAATTCACACAGGTGGACTCTGAATGGCTTATTTTCACAGTCAAGGAAGAAGCAGAGTCGAGACAGAAACAAGACACATTGAGACTCACACAGATGTGAGACAAGAGTGCCAAGAAAACTAAATAACTGTAATACATTCTTGGAGGAATTATTTGAGAATGTAGGCTTAAGTTCTGATGGTAATTGACAGCTTTGGCTTCTGATTCATTCATTCTTTTATGGCTTTTCCTGGACTTAAAATATTTTGTCTTGTGTTATCCACCCTTGCCAGGTGATGAGAGGCTGTGGCCGACTTGGGGTTAAGGGTGCTTGAAAAACATAAGAAAAGAGAGACCCATTAGATCGAAGGTCTGTGTAAAATAGTTAAATACATGATTTTCTCCACTGAGAAAAGAGAAAGTACTTCACACTGACTAAGATTATATATGATATTGGTATACAAATTTACAGCACCTACATAACCATGGTACCAAATAAAAAATAACCAGTGAAGAGAACAATGTTTAAAAATTAAAGCGTTTTTCATTAAACACTTAATGGGTTACGTAAAAATATAATCCAAAGCCACACACACACACAAATAAAACAAGAGGAAGACTCTATAGTTACTTACATGGAAATAAAATTTAGGTTTCCCAGGTGGTCAAGAAGACAGTTAAAACATATGTGCAAAAAAATATTTAATAGAAAATACCCCATATAAAGAGATATGGATGGAAATCTGTTAAACACAGAGCATAGAGGGGCGCCTGGGTGGCTCAGTGGGTTAAAGCCTCTGCGTTAGGCTCAGGTCATGATCCCAGGGTCCTGGGATGGAGCCCCACATCGGGCTCTCTGCTCAGCAGGGAGCCTGCTTCCTCTTCTCTCTCTATCTGCCTCTACTTGTGACCTCTGTCAAATAAATAAATAAAAATGTTAAAAAAATAATAATAAAACACAGAGCATAGAGTACTTGGATGTAAAATCTTTCTGTGAAGATGACTAAGTATTTAATAAGAAAGAAATGTATAGCTTCTTACTTTGTATCAGAGTCTTTGGCTGACACTAGGGTCACATGACCAGCTCATAAATTTGCTTGGATCTCTCTGCCTGCACCCCACTGAAAAGGCAGAGAGTAGCCGAGTAATGTTTGCGTAAGCAGGGGTACTCTCATTTTCACATGGGTGATATTTCTCTGAGCATTTTAATATACTACACATTTGCTGTGATTTTGTTTTTCTTAATCCAGAAATTACTGCAGAAATGGTGTTGCGTTGTGTATATGAGAGTGTGAGTGGGCACACAAGAATGTGCATGTGTGTTATTTTCTGGTGACTGTAAATAATTAAGCATGCGTGTCTATTTTTTTTTAAACTGGATTTTTGGAAACTATGAGTTGAAAACATGGCATAAACGTATTAACTTTGGACTGCAGGCTTCTAACAGCTGTGGTTTTAAAACCATGCTTCTAGAGCCTACTCTGTTTGGGGAGGAGCTGACTGCTGTTGTCTCTGAAGCTAATACGGTGTTCCAGGGAGGCAAAAAAGCAATCAGTGTTTTGAGTTTGAGGTTCTCTGGGTGGGTGTGCCTGTGTGTGTGTGTGTGTGTGCAGGCGCGTGCATATGCACGTGCATGCCTACAAGGAACAACACAGAGAGAGACAGCATGGGAATATGTTTTGTCTTTTTAATATAAAAATGCGTTTATTGGCATTAAGATTTATTTGCTTCAAATTAGTAGACTCACTTAAAAGAAAGCTTTTGGTTTTCCATTTGAAAATATAAGATTGCCTCTTTAACAAAAAAGTGTATGCAAATAATGTGTTACTCTACATTAGCTTTCCAGTCAGGAATTATAAAGTTATTTTGAAACCTCAGCAATTACTTTCTCAAAAGTCTTCTTTATATGTTTGAAGCAAATACTCTGTGAATATTGTAATATAAAATATTTACTTTAGGTAGAGATTTAGATGAGTTTAAGGATTATTGTAACCTTTGTTCCTTTGCTTAAACCAGAATTGTCTGTAACATTTACCTCAGCTGAGCTCACTGCAGTTCATTGCTTTGTTTCAACTGTTTCATTTGTACGTGTGCTGTCGCCTCCTATAAATGAAACAGATGAGACATACACTTGTTCCTGTTGCATATAAAGAAATTGATGCTAAGTGGATCTCTCAAGAGGACTCTATATGAGAGTACCAATTAGGAAAGGAAAATGTCATCTTTAAAACGTAAACATTTAACCCTATCCGTAATGTGGAACTTCATCTGGTAAGGTCTGTCCTTGAAAAATGAAAGACCTCTGATCTGAAGAGGTTTCTCCTGATTCCCAAATGTTTGGGCTCTAGTGTAACCACCTGGAAATGGGTATCTTTGCATATCTGTAGGGATCTGTGGAAAAAACCAGTGAGTCTGGAGTCCTGAGTGAGGAAAAGCTAGGCAGCTAGGCAGCTGTCACAGAGAATTCAAGGGGCTTAGCTGTTTCTCGCTCCACCGTGGCCCTCAGCTCTGAGCATGCCCTCAGGATTCTCAGGCTCCCACGTGTGCCTCCCAGCCTCTTTGGGAGACTCACATGCTGGCCACTGGTCAGTGCTCTGTCTTCATTATTTTTTTTTTAAGATTTTATTTATTTATCAGAGAGAGAGAGGGGGAGAGCGAGCACAGGCAGACAGAGAGGCAGGCAGAGTCAGAGGGAGGAGCAAGCTCCCTGCGGAGCAAGGAGCCCGATGTGGGACTCAATCCCAGGACGCTGGGATCATGACCTGAGCCGAAGGCAGCTGCTTAACCAACTGAGACACCCAGGCGTCCCTGTCTTCATTATTTTAAGTAATTAGCATTCTATGAATTGTGAAAGCAATAAATTATGTATATGTTTTGTTTTTATATTTTTAAATTTTTTTCAATTTTTTAAATTATGCTCAATTAGCCAACATATAGTACATCATTAGTTTTTGGCATAGTGTTGAGTGACTCCATTAGTTGCATATAACACCCAGTGTTCATCACAACATATGTCCTCCTTAATATCCATAGACCCATCACTGGTGTATGTGTTTTAATACAGAAAAAATAGGATTGTGTCAATCACTTATATATCCTTCTAGTCTTCCTTTAAAATTATATGGGATGCAGTTTTTATAAAAATGGGACATATCACATATAAATGTTTTATAATATTATGTTATTGAATATTTTCTGTTCTACTTCATTTTCTCTTAATCTATTTTATTTTTGTATACTTTCAACTTTATTTAGCTAAACTAATACACTTATATGCTATTACCTTTAATATCGTTGTAGCTTAGTGTACTTATTTGATCTTTCTCATCTATATATTTGTTTTCCATCAAACAATATTTTAAAAATTGTTTCACTTGGTGTTGCCTGCTTAGTTTTTAAGCTTTCTATGTAAAGCATGATATAATTACTATTATATATAATTATATACTACATATATATATAATATATAGATATAATTTTATATATAATAGTAATTATATCTATATATTATATATAATATATATTATATAAGTTATATAATTACAATGTTTCCATATATAATTCAAACTTTATAATATTTAAAATTCATTTTAATTTCTTTTCTCTCTTGCCTTCATTATCAGTTTTATCCTTAGACTTCTAAAAATTGCTATTTACTTCTAGCATACTGTTACATGTATATGTTTTAATATCTAGTTTTACCCATAAAATAATATTTAGCTACTTCTCTACCAACCTATATACCTATTTATCTCTCTTTACTTGTAAGTTATATTTCTTCCCTTGATTTACTTAATGGCAAGCAAGCATTTTAGGTGTCAGGAACAGCTCTGAAGTAAACATCTCTTTCTTTGCCATTTGGTTCTATGACAACTTATCTAGATACTCATTATACAAATTTTCTCCAGAAACTATATCATATCTTATAGTCTGAGAAATCTTAAATACCAGAGACTTCTTGCATCCTATGCCGGGGCTATAGGAGTGGTAGAGATTAAATTAAATTCTCAAAGTTTGTGTTTGGATTTGAATATAACAATGCCAACTGCCAAGCCACTGTGGGGTGCCCTGGAGTTTCTAGTCTAAGAGATTTGTTGTTGATTATTGTTGTTACTGCCGCCATTGGATATACAAACGATGTGTTGGACTGTCAAATTTCAGTTATGAAAATGAGGAAACTAAAAACATGAGCTCAATCAGAAAATATTTATTTAGGAACTACTATATAGTGTCCTACTCTTACCCATTATGCTGGGAACTAGAAAGTCACAGAGAGTATCCAAGCCAGATATGAAGTGCTCAGAGGTTAAAAATACTTGAAGATGCCTGCGGATGTGTTTTTGTCCCAGTATGTAGCAGCGAGCAGCCTTCCTGGACGTTTGTAGGGAGAATGATCTCAGAAGACCATTCAACTCAACTCCTTTCAGCAGACATTTGAAATGTACAGCTACAAGTTGATAATGTGTGATTTCAACTAGCTGGAGGTCGAATTAGTGCTGTGCAAATTTGAAAACAAGTTATTATTTAACATTTGGCCCAACATGATTAATGTTATAAATTGAATTTATAACATCTGTACTAGAATTGCTCTTTTACACTGTCCTCTTCAAAATTAGAATTTAATTCCAAAGAGAAGTTTTACATTTAAAAAATTCACATAGCATTTAGAATGTGAAGGCCAAAAAGGAAAAATTAGACCTTGAAAACGATTTTAAAAGGTGAAAGTCAGAGAGTCGGTATTCAGTCTGCGTCCTTTTCTTACCTCTCAGTTCCCTATGATACCATAGGTGATGGGAGAGGTACACCATGGTTTTGGTCCAAACCTGCAGAGCTTGGATCTTTTTTTTTTTTTGAATATTTTTTTAAAGATTTTATTCATTTATTTGACAAAGGGAGATAGCACAAGTAGGCAGAGTGTCAGGGAGAGGGAAAAGCAGGCTCCCTGCTGAACAGGGATACCGATCTGGGCACCAAGGTGCCCAGAGCCTGAATCTTTAGATGAGTAAATTCAAGTCTCCCAGCTTTCAATTTTGTGGGTTTTTTTAAAAAATTCAGTTTTCTTGAGATATAATTGACATGTAAAACTTTAAGATATTTAAAGTAGGGACGCCTGGGTGGCTCAGTGGGCTAAAGCGTCTGCCTTCGGCTCAGGTCATGATTCCAGGGTCCTGGGATCCATCCCTGCATCGGGCTCTCTGCTCAGTGGAGAGCCTGCTTCCCTTCCTCTCTCTCTGCCTGTCTCTCTGCCTACTTGTGATCTCTGTCTGTCAAATAAATAAATAAAATCTTTAAAAAAGATATTTAAAGTATACATGATGATGATTGATATATATATTTGTTGTGAGAGGACTCCCCCCATCTAGTTCATTTACAGAACACATCCATCACCTGACATCTCCCTCTCCTCCCCCGCCACCCACTTTGGCAAGAACATTTAAGTTCTACTCCTTTAGCAAATTTGAATTATATGGGGTGCCTGGGTGGCTCAGTAGTTAAGCCTCTGCCTTCAGCTCAGGTCATGATCCCAGGGTCCTGGGATCCAGCCCCACATCTCCCTGCTCTGCGGAAAACCTTCTTCTCCCTCTCCTGCTCCTTCTGCTTGAGTTCCCTCTCTCTCTGTGTCTCTGTCAAATAAATGAATAAAATCTTTTAAAAAGAATTGAATTATACAATACAGTGTTATGAACCACAGTCACATTTTAAAAGATGCAACAATTGCTCTTGCTCTGATTTTAAAGAATTTTGTGCGAGTGAATGGATGCAAAAGCATTTAGCAAATTGCACAACGCTAAACAAAGCTTAGATGTTATTAATGCAATTAACTTTATATTTTTTTCGTGAAAGAAAGATGGGTCTTAGGTTTTTCCGGAACTAGATCACATATCCAGTTGTCCTAATTAATTGTTCTTTTCATTAAAATGTTGTACATCATGACTCTAGAACAAATTATAAAACCTTCAATATTAGAGATTATAGCTACTCTATTAAGTAACTTTGTTATATCTGTTTTCCTTAAAACTTATTGTAGCCAATAGAAAATGATATAAAATATTATTTCTTATACACATAGCACAAAGACTACACACGTAAACACTTCTGTGTTTATTAAAGGACCTATTTGTTATAGCTTCATCACAAGATTACATCCAAAGATTTAATTTCTAAACTGCATACAATATAATATTTTAAAGAATAATCAATTGCTTTGTCCCTTTATCACCACTGAAGCACACAATTTAAATTATTAACTTTTTTAAAAAGATTTTATTTATTTGTTCAGAGAGAGAATGAGCACAAATAGGGGAGCGACAGGCAGAGACAGAAGCAGGCTCCCTGCTGGGCAAGGAGCCTGATGTGGGACTCAGTCTCCGGACCTCAGGATGCTGAGATCACAGTCCAAACCAAAGGCAATGGCTTAACCTACTGAGCCATCCAGGCGCCCCATGAAGTACACACAATTTAAAAGTATGCTGTTAAAACTTTATACTGAATATAATCTGGTATAAACAAAGTTAAATGATAAATACTAATACCACCAGCTACTTTGTGCTCTCTATACTATTTCTCACATTATCTGATATCTATGAAATAGTTACACAGAGCATTAGGCTGAGATATATAAATTTCAGGGAAATACAGAAACCAAAAGCACTCCCCTCCAAATCTACATCAGTCATTCATGCAAGTTAGGGCACACAACAATAAACCATATTTGAATTTTATTTTGTCTAGCACTAGAAAGAAAAAAGAGGGTGTTGTAGAAAAAGCATCTGAGCATGAAACTAAGATGAGGCCCGAGTCTCTTGGGAACCCTTATGTAAACAGCACAACAGAAACATGAACACGAAGGAGCAAACTTAATGTTCAGAGTAAACTGACTGAGAATTCAGAAAATTGGACAGGTGATTTAGCAACAGCCAGTAATATTAGTGATGTAGGCCAATGCTTGTTGCAGCCCAGGTTATGAAACAATATTATGGGAGGTTGTAAGAGGTTAGCTCAGATCTGGAACAGAATTGTGTCCACCCAAACATAGAAATTGGGGTCCCATCTTAGAAGTTGCCACCTAAGGTGAAAACTGGGTATTATCATCATTACCCTTGAAAATATCTTAAGAAAGTGAACATTTGGTGTAGATATTCCATCTCTCCTGAATGCCAAGCCTATTCCATTGTCATCAAGCAATACAATAGATTATGGTACATTGAGTGAGTACTAAGTTGAGGTAGTTGGCTTGTGTTTATGAGCTGTTTTGTTTAAAAATAAAATACCCTTAGCACGGTGGAAGTCTCTCTCTGTTTTTAAATTTTAATTCCAGTAGAGTTAACATACAGCATTATATTAGTTTCAGGTGTACAATATATTGGTTCACCAGTTCTCTATATTACTCAGTGCTCATCAGGAGAAGTGTACTCTGAATTCCCTTCCCCTGTTTCACCCATTCTCCCACTCACCTCCCTTCTGGTAACCATCAGTTTGTTCTCTGTATTTAAAAGTCTGTTTCTTGGTTCATCTCTTTTTTTTTTCCTTTATCCATTTGTTTTGTTTCTTAAACATATGAGTGAAACCGTATGGTATTTGTCCTTCTCTGCCTGACTTATTTCTTTTATTATTATTATTATTTAAGATTTTATTTATTTATTTGACAGACAGAGATCACAAGTAGGCAGAGAGGCAGGCAGAGAGAGAGAGAGAGGAGGAAGCAGGCTCTCTGCGGAGCAGACAGCCCGATGCGGGGCTCGATCCCAGGACGCTGGGATCATGACCTCAGCCGAAGGCAGAGGCTTTAACCCACTGAGCCACCCAGGCGCCCCTGCCTGACTTATTTCACTTAACATTTTACCCCCTAGATCCATCCAAGTTGTTGCAAATGACAAGATTTCATTCTTTTTTATGGCTGAGTGGTATTACATTTGTGTGTGAGTCTGTGTGCGTGTGTGTGTGCGTGCACACGTGTACATGTACCAAATCTCCTTTATCAATTCCTCTGTCAGTGGTCCCTTGGGTTGCTTCCATATTCTGGCTAGAGTAAATAATGCTGAAATAAACATGGGGATGCATGTGTCTTTTTAAATTACTGTTTTTGTATTCTTTGAGTAAATAGCCCGTAGTAGAATTATACTGGATCACATGGTATTATTTTTACATTTCTGAGGAACTGCCATACTATTCTCCACCCTGCCTCCAGGGGTTTGTATTCCCACCAACAGTGCAGGTGGGTTCCTTTTTTGGTAGAATGCTCTCTAGAAGGGGAATGAAAACTCATTCAGAGTAAAACGTGTCCTGTCAGTTTCGTACCTATTCCACACCATTGTCCACCCATTTAATTTGTGATTCCCTGCACCATTTCCATAATTTTAAATTTATATTTCACTTATATTTTTTCACTTTACTTTTCTTCTCCTTTCCTGCGGAGCAGAGATGTGAATCAGAGAGAGTTAAATGCAACACTAGATTCAATCATTCATCCAGCCAGCCAAATAATAAGTACTTTTTTAGGCATTCACCAAGTGCTAGATATTGCCCTTGGGAGACTCACAGTCTGGGGAAAAGATTACTAATTTAAAAAATAATTATAGGGGCGCCTGGGTGGCTCAGTGGGTTAAGCTTCTGCCTTCGGCTCGGGTCATGATCTCAGGGTCCTGGGATCGAGCCCCATATCGGGTTCTCTGCTCAGCAGAGAGCCTGCTTCCCCCTCTCTCTCTGCCTGCCTCTCTGCCTACTTGTGATCTCTGTCAAATGAATAAATACAATGTTTAAAAAAAATAATTATAGTAACATGAGTAGTACCCAAATAGAAATATGGGCAAAGGTGGTATAAGCTTATGGCGAAGGAATTGCCAGATTTCTGCAATGACAGTTGTGCTGAACCTTGGCCATAAGATGCATGCAAAGCTAGAAAAAGCCATAGCACATGTGGCAGCTAGGACAGTATAACAAGATTAAAATACAGTGTACAGGCAAGGAGCTTGAATGGAACCTTGAAAGCTTTCAAGAGCCAAACTGGTATATTACACAGAGTAGGTTAGATTTTGTTCTACAGGGTTTTTACCAGAGGCATAATTACAGTTGTCTTTCAGGAGGATCCTTTTGGTTTGAGATATATGATAACTACATTTGTGTGTATTAATTTATAAAGCTCAGCCTCCCAACACAGCAACCTCAGGGCCTGGCAGGGGACACCTGGTCCTTCTTAACACTTCTAAAGTCCGCCACTGCACCCACATGACAATGGCTGTATCCTCCAGATAGCATGAATCAACACTGGGTCATGCTTCCTCGTAGTAAAACCAGAAATGAAGGAGCTAGAATTTAAAAGACATTTTCACAGCTTACTGTGTTTTCTTAATAACTGCTTTATTGAGATATAATTCACATATCATACAGTTTGCCCATTTGAAGTATACAGTTCAGTGGTTTTTAGTCTATTCACAGAATTGTGTATTCATCAAAACAATCAAATTTAGAGCCCCCCAGAGAAACCCTAGAGCCATTAGTAGTCACCCTCCATTTCCTCCCAGCTCCCCCTGGCAACCACTTGTATGCTTTCTGTCTCTGTAGATTTGCCTATGTTGGGTATTTCTTGAAAATGAAATGACATAATACCTGGTGTTGTGTGATGGATTTCTTTTACTTAATATTTTTAAGGGTCATTCATGATGTCCTATGTGTCATGAATTCATTCCTCTTTAGGGCACAACTGTCGGCCATTGCATGGATATACATTTTATTTTTCCTTTTGTCAGGTGCTGCATGTTGGGATTTTTCCATTTTGGGGATATTCTAAATAATGTTCTAGTGAACATTTGGGTACAGGTTTCTGTGTAAGCCTAAGTTTTCTTTTCTCTTAGGTGTGTGTGGAATTGGGTAGGGTGGGAGTTGCTAGGTCACCTAGTAAGTCTATTTCTAATACTTTGAGAAATTATGTTAATATGTTTTCTAGTGTGGCTGCATCCACTTATTAGGTTTGAGTCTACTTATTCTTAGCTACCAGGTCAAAAATTGCTTATCAAAGTCTCATAGGTTCGTACTCTTAGGGAAGTAGGCTTTTCACAGAATTAATTACCCGGAAAAAAAAAAAATCAGTCTGGGTTTTTATTTAATGATGGTGTTTCTATAAAAACAAAACAAAGCATTCAAAATGAATAAACATAAAGCATAACCACTAACTAGTCTTAATAATATATATGAAATTCATTTAGCTTTAGAATAAGATTTAGAGAACCTTAATATTTAGTAAAGTAAACCTTTTTTCATATTTTTACCTATAGCTTTTTTTTCTTCTTTAAGATTTATTTATTTATTTGTCAGAGCGAAAGTGCACAGGCAGGGAGAGCAGCAGGCAGATGGAGAAGCCGGCTCCCCTCCAAGCAAGGAGTCTGATGTGGGACTTGATCCCAGAACCCTGGGATCATGACCGGAGCTGAAGGCAGACACTTAACAGACTGAGCTCCCCCAGGTGTCTCATATTTCTACCTATAGTTTTAAAGAGAGAGAACCTCAATCTGTTGCTTAACAGAGTCACATTTCCTAGGTTTTACACTGTTTGACATTTGAGAGTTCAAATTTTACTCATCTTTTTTTCTTGCATGACTGACTTTTATCTCAATCTCTTTTTCAGCCTCTTAAAGTTAATTGTTTGTTTTCCCCCAAGAGTCTCAGAAACTCACTTTTCTGATCTATATCAGCCCTTTCTTCCTTATCTAGCCAAATGGGAAGGGGGGAAAAAAAGACATTACAGTATTTCCTTGGTATGATTCCTGACATAACTTCCCAAATACAGAAGATAATTTTGTGCCTATACCGTATTGAATTTAGCTTGTTGGCCTTTGGTAAAGAACGGATAGTGAAGAATTAGTGTAATTCTCAAATTAATTTATTAATCACGTCTTTAGAAAATCTGTGGATCTTACAGCTAAGTTTTAATAACTATCCTGTTTTTCAAAACATGATATTATTTTAGAGCTGGCAGAGATGTCAGAAATCACAAAATTGTTTATTTTAAAAAGTGACCACTTTTTAAAAATCAATTAAGTCACACCTGAACAAAAGAAAGCAGGCATTTTAAGGAGATAAACACTGACATGGACATAAATGCAATCACATAGATGTCGGGTCTTTCCCTGCCTCCTCTCACAATTCATTTTCTCTTTTCAAGCATCATTTTATTTCCTGGGGTGTTCTGTTTGTTCACTCATTCATTCAAGAAATATTTGTTGAGAGTCTCTTATGTCTCTAGCGCAAGTCTAGATGCTGAGGATCAGCAGAGAACAAAAACGCTGAAAGCCGCTGCCCTTGGAGAGTTTACATTCCGCTGGTGGAGGCTGACAATGAACAGCCGGCAGGCTGTGATGTGATTAAGTTCCACAGAGAAAAAGAAAGCAGGGACGACGAGAAGGAGGGACTGCAGGCCTAGCCGAAGGCAAACAGTTTTACCTACGATAGTAAGATAAATGTTCACTAAGAAGGTGATGCAGAGTGGCACCTGGGTGGCTTAGTGGGTTAAGCCACTGCCTTCAACTCAGGTCATGATTCCCAGGGTCCTGGGATCGAGTCCTGCATCAGGCGCTCTGCTCAGCAGGGAGCCTGCTTCCTCCTCTCTCTCTCTGCCTGCCTCTCTGCCTACTTGTGATCTCTGTCTGTCAAATAAATAAATAAAATCTTTAAAAAAAAAAAAAAAAAGAAGGTGATGCAGACTTCAAGATGGGGAGGGAAAGAGTCCTGTGCTTTTTGGGAGAAGAGTATCCTGGGTAGAAGGAACAGCAAACTCAAAGTTTCTGAGGTGGGAGGCTGCGGGTAGACCAGCGCAGTGTGGTTGTTAAGGAGGGAACTAGAGGGAAGGGTAGAAAAAGATTCAGTTGGAGAGATAACAGAGGACCAGGCTACATAGGTCTTCTGGCTATTGCAAGAACATTGGTTTTAAACAAACAAGTAAAACATTATAGAGATAAAACTCACATACCATAATTCACTGTTTAACCACTTTTAAGTGTACAATTTAGAGGGTTTTAGTATATTCACAGTGTTGTGTGACCATTATGCCAATTCCAGAATTTCCATCCTCACCAAAAGAAACCCTGTACGTCCTAATTTCCCCTCCTTCCCATTATCTCACAGCTATTAATCTACTTTTTGTCTGGGTGGATTTGGCTACTTTGGTCAATGTGGGGGTCTTTTGTGCCTGACTTCTTTTACTTAGCATCGTGTTCTCAAGAGTCATCTACCTTGTGACATGTAGCAGCACTCCCTTCCTTTATATAGGCCAACTGGTGTTCCCTTGTATGGACATACCACATTCGTGTATCCATTCATTAGCTGATGAACTTTGGGTTGTTTTCACTGTTTGGCCTTTATGAAATGCTACTATGAGCATTCCTGTGCAAGTTGGTGTATAAAAATATATTTTCCTTTATCTCGGGTGTATATTTAGACGGAGAACTTCTGAGTCATAGGTTAACTCTATATTTAACTTTTTGAGAAATCACCAAACTTTTCCACAGCCACTGCACCAAGTTTTATTCTTACCAACAAAGAATGAGCGTTCTAATTTGTCCATCCTTGGTAACAAGGATTGTTACAAATTACCTTCAATTGGTAATTACCTTCAATTGGTAACAAATTACCATCCTTGGTAACACTTGTTGTTTTCTGAATGATTTTAATTTAATTTTTCATCATCATTCAAGCCATCATAGCTGATGTGAGATGGTATCTCATTGTGATTTTGATCTGCAGTTCTCTAATGACAAGTGATGTTAAACATCTTTGCACATGTTTTTTTTGGCTATTTATATATTGTATCTGGTGAAATGTCTACTCAGATCATTTGTCCACTTCTTAATTAGTCTGTTTGTCTTTTTCTTGTTGAGTCTGTGGTTTGTTTTTAGCACTCTTTTTATAATGTCTTTGACATGAAAAAGTTTTTAATTTGGATGAAGTCCAATTTATTTTTTTCTTTTTTATCTTTGTGCTCCCAGTATCTTTTTAAAGAAATCACTGCCTAATCCATAATCTCACATATTTCAACTATATTTCCTTATAAGAGTTTCATAGTATTAGCTATCACATTTAGGTTATTGGCCCATTTTGAGTGGTTTAAGATATGAGGCAGGGGTTCATCCTAATTCTTTGGCATGTAGATATCCGAACATTAACTTCCCCTTGAATGGTCCTGTCACCCTTATCAAAAATCAATTGGCCGTAGATGTACAAGTTTATTTTTGGACTCTCGATTTTATTCTATTTATCTATATTCTGGTATCCTTATGTCTGTAGCTTTTTAGTAAGTTTTGACATCAAGAAGTATGAGAACGCCAACTTATTTTTTTTTTCAGTATTGTTGAATATTGGGATCCCTCCATTTCTATATGAACTTTAACTTGTCCATTTCTGCAGAAAAGATAATTGAGAATTCGATAGATATTACATTTATACTGCAGATCACTTCAAGAGGTATTACCATCTTAGAATATTAAGTCTTCCAATTCATGAATAAGAAATGTTTTTTCATTTATTTAGATATTTTAAATTTTACTTTAGCAGTGCTTTTCAGTGTACAAGACTTGCACTTCATGGTGACATTTATTCCTAAGTATTTTATACTTTTTCATGCTGTGGTATATGAAGTTGTTTTCTTAATTTTATTTTCAGATTGTTTACTCCTAATGTATAGAAATATGACTGTGTTTTGTACCTTGATCTTGTAGTCTGCAAATTTGCTAAACTTATTTATTTGGCTTTATTATTATTATTTTTCTTTTAGATTCCTTGGGTTTTCTATATATAAGATTATGCTGTCTATGAATTGAGATAGTTTTACCTTTGTCTTTCCAGTCCCAATTTATTTATTTATTTTTCTTGCATAATAGTCCTGGCTAGAAATTTTAGTACAATGTTGAATAACAGTGGCAAAATGGACATCTTTGTCTTGCTTCTGATCTAAGATAAGGAGTCCTAGCTTTCAGTTAGACATTGGCTTCTACTTGAGAAGATACAGGGAACATTTTGGTAGTTTGAGGAGAAAAGTGATACCACCTACCTCCTTTTTTAAAAGAATATCTTTGTATTTTTGATGTTTTAAATGATTACAATTTCTAAAACTTAAGCTAGAAATCTTAGTTAATATGATAAATAAGTATTAAAATTCTGACATGGTTCGTTAAATTTAAATAATATAGTAATATTGCTACACAAAAACATTTAACATATACATGTGTCTCTTTTATGGATGATAAAATTAGTTAAAAATTAAACATATAATGTGTTCAAGTCATACACATTGTCTTAGCTGTATCTTCATCTCCCTATCTATCTATCTACATTACTGTATGATTCTGCAATGTCCTATTGATAATAAGCAATTTTTTAATACTTCATTCTGGATAATTAAAGATAATATTTTCTACCAGTTGGCAACAATAAGCCCTAAAAAAATTTTTTGACACTGATAATGGCTTTCCTAATTAACAGCTATGTGGTTCTAGCAAGTGCCTTTATAGCTATAAGCCCATTCTTTAATAAAATAAGAACCCTCAGTACTGTTATGAGGATAAGAAAAGAAAAGTATCTACAAAATTTACTTGAAAACTGAAATGCACTGAGCAAATGTAAAGTATGACTATTAACTTGCATCTTCTAAATGTTTTTTTTTTAAATCACATATTTGTTTAAGTTTGTAATTATTTAGGTTACCTTTGAGAGTGTCCACTGTCACACCTGATGGCTATTTCAGGTATCAGTAATGGCATTTAGACTAAGAACCTATAAAACTAGATAGCTAGGTTGTTGGACTTACTAGAGAGAACCACTCTACATCATGCAAAGTTTAAAATAGCAAAAAAAATAATGAGACATAAAAGTAGTAGAAGAAGCAGTCTATCTCATTTTGAGTGATGCATTAATTATCATCTTGGGTATATCATGTAACATATATCTCTCAAAAATCAGCCGTAGACTTCTTTGGCATTTATCACTCATTTGCGTTTCAGTGATATTCACGTCAGAATTCATAAGTCATCATATTTGGTGGCTCCTTTTCCATTAGCATCTCAGAAATCCTGATAGAGCCTTCAGTAGAAATGGAGCATTTGTGATGATGTGAGCTTCAAAGATCGAAAGAGAACAATTTCACCCAAATCCTATGGATTGGTCCATCCTATTGATCCATCTAGACTGACTGATAAAAATATCCTTTAAGAGGAGAAGCTCACAAAAGTACTTTCCCTATAAAATATTTAATTTAGAAGGACAAATAGGACACAAATCTCTCTTGCCCTTCTCTCCTGCTTCTTGTCTCTAGTTCCCTTTTACCTTACAAAAACAGAGCTAATAAGCAAATACAAATAATTTCTATCTCATTCACATCTATTCAACTTAAGTTAATTAAATTTCCAGTCTGAGGAAACACTTATTAACCCAGATTGACAAGTCAGGCAAAAAGAGACTTTTATTGGCTTTGGAATTGTACTTTGTAAGTTAGGTACGGTGGAATTTTTCTGCAGTGTTAAGTAAAAGCAAATGACTACTGAAATTATGGCTTAGCATACTAAAAACGAATAGATCACATGTGGAATGAAAATGAAGTTGTGTGAAAACAAATATATCATTTTTTAAATGTCTAAGCATCTTTCAAGAATTTCCTGGATACTTACAATTATTGTATACTTAAATTATCTAGGTAAATTTATTTCATGCTTCAATTTTGGTCAGAAGCACTGTATTTTTACAAAGCTTGACCTGAGCTTCAATGTTCTCTAGATGAGCTGATGAGAGAAAAAAAAAAGGGGGGGGGGATTTCACTGAACTAGGTCATACAACTCAACTCTCTTAACAAACCTGCCCAATTCTTGGTCACCTTTTTTTTTCCTTTTTCCCAGCCAACGTGGAAAGTTTTTAGCTTTCTTTCCCTAGCAATGTCCTCAATTCTAGAGGAGCAGCTCATGGGAGCAAGTAGAAATTTCAAAGGGAGAGATACAGACATACATGCATTATTTTGTTGTTGTTGTTGTTGTTAGTATTTTATTTTGAATGAGGTAGGAAATAGGTAAGTTGAGCAAAAGAGGAGGCAGGAGAGGAACCTGAGCCCCAGCCTGGGGCTTGCGGGCATGTTCATCCCAGGTTCCTGCTGTGGGAACCAGGGACATAAAGCCCGAAATCTCTAGACACACAACTGCCATATCTTCCTTTGCCTCTTGTCCCCGTTTTCTGGGAGGTGCAGATACCACTATCTGCATGAGTACTCTTTCCTCAATAAACCCTGACAGTGCTGTCCAAGAGGTAAAGCTCTATGCTAAAAGTAACCTAAGAAGGTCACCACCTTGTCTGCCTGCCGTGGTCCTAAGCCATGTCCTTAAATACCCAAGAGCTGTTTCTTCTCACCCAGCTTGCCTTCTGGCTCTGACTTCTCTTCCCAGCTTTGTGAAGTGGCTGTTGACCTGGCTGTGATCTTGACTGGTTGGCAACAGCCTTCCAAGTTCGAGGCTTGGATGAGGTCTCTGCCTTGCACACTACCCATCCACTCATGCTTCTAACTTCACACATTTAGCCCTGGACTGCTGGTTTTCTTGGACTGGCTTCCTCCCTGAGCAAGAAGAATTTGCCACTAAGGATGTGAACAAACATAGTCACATGCCACAGTAAGGCTTCTAGAAAAACACCATTTCTAGAAAAACACCTTTAGAAGAACTTAATGTTGATTTAAAACAGGCTTACAGAAAACAGGATATATAGAAAAGACAATCTTCTGTCCCAAGAAAATTAATTTTCAAAAAGTGACCTATACAGCAAAGTTGTTTACTCTAAGTGCTGCCCTTAAATTTTAATTGTCACGGTTGGGTTTTGGTAAAAGTAATAGAAATAGTGCTTATTAACAGTAGCTATACAAATATGTATCCTAAATAAAATCATGAGTCTTTTCTAAGCCTTAATTAAAAATTATATTTTAAAATTATTTTATCTAGGGTCACCTGGGTGGCTCATTCACTTAAGCATCTGATTAATGCTCAGGTTATGATCTCAGGGTCGTGAGATAAAACTCAGCATTTGGGCTCTGAACTCAGTGTGGAGTCTTCTTGGGATTCTTTCTTTCCCTCTCCCTATTCTCTAAATAAATAAATAATCTAAAAAATTATTTTATCTAAATTAATAATGAAATTTCAGAACTTTTATTCATATCAAATTGTCTCTAATATGGTATTCTGATTTGACTCATGAGATGAGAATCCCACAAAGTAAAATGAAATAGAAATGCCATCATCCTTTGAGAGGTCAGGTCCCATGGGATAGATTTCTACCCTTTTGTAGCTATAAAAATATTTAGCATTCTGCAGGATCAGAATGGCAGTACTGATTGTCACAGATAATATGAATTTACTTTGAAATTAATTCATAGGCAGGATATCCTTTATTAACACAGCTCTACTTTAAAAATATATTTATCTTAAAGTATTGAATGAAATCTTTGTTGATAGAGCTAACGAAAGTCTTTTTTCCCCTAAGTATATACTCAAAATAAATAAATGGATTTGAAGCTGTTTAAATAATGCCAGAATAACTGGTCTTTTAAGTAAGCCCTAAGGAAAATCAAAATGGTTACTCTCTATCATTGACACAAAAGAGAGACTGTTTTTTTTTTTTTAAATGTTTCAATCAGTGTTTTGGTGAAAGGGCAATGCAATTATAATGAAGGTATTTTCAAAAGCGGAAAGATTATATGATATGGTAAATTTTTGTGCAAGAAGCAGTTTGCTGTAATTGGGATTTCTGGAAATGTATGATAATATATGGGAATAATAGGATAGTTAATTTTATATCTGGAATTTCAGGGAAATCCAGTTTAGTTGCTTCTGTAGGTAAAATGAGATTCTTACCATCTTAGAAAAAGGTCTGTTGGCTCTGCTGGGGAAAAGAGGTATTTGCTCCAGAATTTTATTATTTTTTCAAGCAGTTCTATTAATTTTTCAGCAGCCAACCTTTCAGTAATGAGTAGAATTCTCATTTCTTTTGTTCTATTTTGATGTGTACATGTCCCATAATTTATATTGCCCCCCCAACTCTTAAAAATCTTCTTCACTGAAGTATATTAACATTACAAGGAAACAACAACTTTGAGGAGAGAAACTCTATCAAAAAGTGATTGTTTTATATGATGACCTCCCTCTTGTTCCATTTTCAGCAGAGGGGAAAATAATAACAGAGTGTCATCTTGGGAGAAATGAATGGAGTTTGAGTCTTGAGACAACATAGTCTCATAAGATACCTAGGAATAAACTTAACCAAAGAGGCTAAGAATCTATACTCAGAAAACTAAAAAGTACTCATGAAAGAAATTGAGGAAGACACAAAGAAATGGAAAAATGTTCCATGCTCCTGGATTGGAAGAACAAATATTGTGAAAATGTCTGTGCTACCTAAAGCAATCAACACATGTGCAATCAAACTCATGAGTTTGTCTCAAGTTGTTGTTGTTGTTGTTGAAAAGTTGTTCTTAAAAAGATATATGTAGTATGTTTCCTTGATTTTTTTTTAAATTTTTATTTTTTATAAACATATATTTTTATCCCTAGGGGTACAGGTTTGTGAATTGCCAGGTTTACACACTTCACAGCATTCACCTTAGCACATACCCTCCCCAATGTCTGTAACCCCACCCCCCTCTCCCGACCCCCCTCCCCCCAGCAACCCGCAGTTTGTTTTGTGAGATAACGAGTCACTTATGGTTTGTCTCCCTCTCAATTCCATCTTGTTTCATTGATTCTTCTCCTACCCCCTTAACCCCCCCATGTTGCATCTCCACTTCCTCATATCAGAGAGATCATATGATAGTTGTCTTTCTCCGATTGACTTATTTCGCTAAGCATGATACCCTCTAGTTCCATCCATGTTGTCGCAAATGGCAAGATTTCATTTCTTTTAAAGGCTGCGTAGTATTACATTGTGTATATATACCACATCTTATTTATCCGTTCATCTTTTGATCCACATCTAGGTTCTTTCCATAGATTGGCTATTGTAGACATTGCTGCTATAAACATTCAGGTGCACGTGCCCCTTCAGATCACTATGTTTGTATCTCTAGGGTAAATACCTAGTAGTGCAATTGCTGGGTCATAGGGTATATTCAACATTTTGAGGAAACTCCATGTTGTTTTCCAGAGTGGTTGCACCAGCTTGCATTCCCACCAACAGTGTAAAGAGGGTTCCCCTTTCTCCGCATCCTTGCCAACATCGGTCATTTCCTGTCTTGTTAATTTTAGCCATTCTGACTGGTGTAAGGTGATATCTCATTGTGGTTTTGATTTGTACTTCCCTGATGCCGAGTGATATGGAGCACTTTTTCATGTGTCTGTTGGCCATCTGGATGGCTTCTATGCAGAAATGTCTGTTCATGTCTTCTGCCCATTTGTTGATTGGATTATTTGTTCTTTGGGTGTTGAATTTGCTAAGTTCTTTATAGATATTGTACACTAGCCCTTTATCTGATATGTCGTTTGCAAATATCTTCTCCCATTCTGTCAGTTGTCTTTTGGTTTTGTTAACTGTTTCCTTTGCTGTGCAAAAGCTTTTGATCTTGATGAAATCCCAATAGTTCATTTTTGCCCTTGATTCCCTTGCCTTTGGCGATGTTCCTAGGAAGATGTTGCTGCGGCTGAGGTCGAAGAGGTTGCTGCTTGTGTTCTCCTCAAGGATTTTGATAGATTCCTTTCTCACATTGTGGTCCTTCATCCATTTTGAATCTATTTTCATGTGTGGTGTAAGGATATGGTACAATTTCATTTTTTCTGCATGTGGCTGTCCAGTTTTCCCAACACTATTTTTTGAAGAGATTGTCTTTTTTCCATTGGACATTCTTTCCTGCTTTGTCGAAGATTAGTTGAGGGTCTATTTCTGGGCTCTCTATTCTGTTCCATTGATCTATGTGTCTGTTTTTGTGCCAGTACCATTCTGTCTTGATGATGACAGCTTTGTAATAGAGCTTGAAGTCCGGAATTGTAATGCCACCAACTTTGGCTTTCTTTTTCAATATTCCTTTGGCTATTCGAGGTCTTTTCTGGTTCCATATAAATTTTAGGATTATTTGTTCCATTTCTTTGAAAAAAATGGATGGTATTTTGATAGGAATTGCATTAAATGTGTAGACTGCTTTAGGTAGCATAGACATTTTTACAATATTTGTTCTTCCTATCCAGGAGCATGGAACATTTTTCCATTTCTTTGTGTCTTCCTCAATTTCTTTCATGAGTACTTTATAGTTTTCTGAGTATAGATTCTTTGCCTCTTTGGTTAGGTTTATTCCTAGGTATCTTACAGTTTTGGGTGCAATTGTAAATGGGATTGACTCCTTAATTTCCTTTTCTTCTGTCTTGTTGTTGGTGTAGAGAAATGCAATTGATTTCTGTGCGTTGATTTTATATCCTGACACTTTACTGTATTCCTGTATAAGTTCTAGCAGTTTTGGAGTGGAGTCTTTTGGGTTTTCCACATCTAGTATCATATCATCTGCGAAGAGTAATAGTTTGACTTCTTCTTTGCCGATTTGGATGCCTTTGATTTCATTTTGTTGTCTGATTGCTGAGGCTAGGACTTCTAGTACTATTTTGAATAGCAGTGGTGATAATGGACATCCCTGCCGTGTTCCTGACCTTAGCGGAAAAGCTTTCAGTTTTTCTCCATTGAGAATGATATTTGCGGTGGGTTTTTCATAGATGGCTTTGATAATATTGAGGTATGTGCCCTCTATCCCTACACTTTGAAGAGTTTTGATCAGGAAGGGATGCTGTACTTTGTCAAATGCTTTTTCAGCATCTATTGAGAGTATCATATGGTTCTTGTTCTTTCTTTTATTAATGTGTTGTATCACATTGATTCATTTGCGGATGTTGAACCAACCTTGCAGCCCTGGAATAAATCCCACTTGGTTATGATGAATAATCCTTTTAATGTATTGTTGAATCCTTTTGGCTAGTATTTTGGTGAGAATTTTCGCATCTGTGTTCATCAAGGATGTTGGTCTATAGCTCTCTTTTTTGATGGGATCCTTGTCTGGTTTTGGGATCAAGGTGATGCTGGCCTCATAAAATGAGTTTGGAAGTTTTCCTTCCATTTCTATTTTTTGGAACAGTTTCAGGAGAATAGGAATTAGTTCTTCTTTAAATGTTTGGTAGAATTCCCCTGGGAAGCCGTCTGGCCCTGGGCTTTTGTTTGTTTGGAGATTGTTAATGACTGTTTCAATCTCCTTACTGGTTATAGGTCTGTTCAGGCTTTCTATCTCTTCCTGGTTCAGTTGTGGTAGTTTATATGTCTCTAGGAATGCATCCGTTTCTTCCAGATTGTCAAATTTGTTGGAGTAGAGTTACTCATATTATGTTCTTATAATTCTATTTCTTTGGTGTTAGCTGTGATCTCTCCTCTTTCATTCATGATTTTATTTATTTATTTATTTATTTATTTATTTATCTTTCTCTTTTATTTTTGATAAGTCTAGCCAGGGGGTTATCAATCTTAATAATTCTTTCAAAGAACCAGCTCCTATTTTCATTGATTTGTTCTATTGTTTTTTTGGTTTCTATTTCATTGTTTTCTGCTCTGATCTTTATTATTTCTCTTCTCCTCTGGGTTTAGGGTTTCTTTCTTATTCTTTCCCTAGCTCCTTTAGGTGTAGGGTTAGGTTGTGTACTTGAGACCTTTCTTGTTTCTTGAGAAAGATTTGTACTGCTATATATTTTCCTCTGAGGACTGCCCTTGCTGTGTCCCACAGATTTTGAACCGTTGTGTTTTCATCATCATTTGTTTCCATGAGTTTTTTTCAATTCTTCTTTAATTTCCTGGTTGACCCATTCATTCTTCAGAAGGACGCTGTTTAGTCTCCATGTATATGGGTTCTTTTCAAATTTGAGTTCTTGATTGAGTTCTAGCTTCAGATCATTGTGGTCTGAATATATGCAGGGAATGATCCCAATCTTTTGATACTAGTTGAGACCTGATTTAAGACCGAGGATGTGATCTATTCAGGAGAATGTTCCATGTGCACTAGAGAAGAATGTGTATTCTGTTGCTTTGGGATGAAATGTTCTGAATATATCTGTGATGTTGATCTGGTCCAGTGTGTCATTTCAGGCTTTTATTTCCCTATTGATCTTTTGCTTGGATGATCTGTCCATTTCAGTGAGGGGAGTGTTAAAGTCCCCTACTATTATCGCATTATTGTTGATGTGTTTCTTTGATTTTGTTATTAATTGGTTTATATAGTTGGCTGCTCCCACGTTGGGGGCATAGATATTTAAAATTGTTAGATCTTCTTGTTGAACAAATCCTTTGAGTATGATATAGTGTCCTTCCTCATCTCTTATTATAGTCTTCGGCTTAAAATCTATTTCATCTGATATAAGGATTGCCACCCCTGCTTTCTTCTGATGTTCACTAGCATGGTAAATTGTTTTCCACCCCCTCACTTTAAATTGGGAGATGTCTTCAGGTCTGAAATGAGTTTCCTGTACGCAACATATAGAAGGATTTTGTTTTTTTTATCCATTCTGATACCCTGTGTCTTTTGATTGGGGCATTTAGCCCATTAACATTCAGGAAAACTATTGAGAGATATGAATTTAGTGCCACTGTATTGCCTGTAAGGTGACTGTTACTGTATATTGTCTCTGTCCCTTTCTGATCCATTACTTTTAGGCTCTCTCTTTGCTTAGAGGACCCCTTTCAATATTTCCTGTAGAGCTGGTTTGGTGTTTGCAAATTCTTTCAGTTTTTGTTTGTCCTGGAAGCTTTTTATCTCTCCTTCTATTTTCAATGATAGCCTAGTTGGATATAGTATTCTTGGCTGCATGTTTTTCTTGTTTAATGCTCTGAATATATCATGCCAGCTCTTTCTGGCCTGCCAGGTCTCTGTGGATAAGTCTGCTGCCAATCTAATATTTTTACCATTGTATGTTACAGACTTCTTTTCCCGGGCTGCTTTCAGGATTTTCTCTTTGTCACTAAGACTTGTAAATTTTACTATTAGGTGATGGGGTGTGGACCTATTCTTGTTGATTTTGAGGGGGTTTCTCTGCACCTCCTGGATTTTGATGCTTGTTCCCTTTGTCATATTAGGGAAATTTTCTCCAATAATTCTCTCCAATATACCTTCTGCTCCCCTTTCTCTTTCTTCTTCTTCTGGAATCCCAATTATTCTAATGTTGTTTCAACTTATGGTGTCACTTATCTCTCGAATTCTCCCCTTGTGGTCCCGTAGCTGTTTGTCCCTCTTTTGCTCAGCTTCTTTATTCTCTGTCATTTGGTCTTCTATATCGCTAATTCTTTCTTCTGCCTCATTCATCCTAGCAGTGAGAGCCTCCATTTTTGATTGCACCTCATTAATAGCTTTTTTGATTTCAACTTGGTTAGATTTTAGTTCTTTTATTTCTCCAGAAAGGGCTTTTATCTCTCCAGAGAGGGTTTCTCTAATATCTTCCATGCCTTTTTTGAGCCCGGCTAGAACCTTGGGAATCGTCATTCTGAACTCAAGATCTGACATATTACCAATGTCTGTATTGATTAGGTCCCTAGCCTTTGTTGCTGCCTCTTGTTCTTTTTTTTGTGTTGAATTTTCTGCCTTGTCATTTTGTCCAGATAAGAGTATATGAAGGAGCAAGTAAAATACTAAAGGGGTGGCAAAGACCCGAGGAAAATACGCTTTAATCAAATAAGAAGAGATCCTAAATCGTAGGGTGGAGGGGTGGAGAAAGGGGATAGAAAGAGGTTCAAAAAAAAAAAAAAAGAAAACGAATAAAGAAAAAATATATCTATATTAGATAAACTAGTTAAAACCGTTAAAAAAGAAAAAGGGTAAAAGTTAAAAAAAATTAACAGCAGAAGAAAAAAAAATTGAAAAAGAAAAAAAATTAAATTAACTGCAAGACTGAAGAATTAGGTGAAGAAAGCCATGAGTTCCATGCTTTGCTTTCTCCTCCTCTGGAATTCCGCCACTCTCCTTGGTATTTAACCTGCAGTCCTTGGTAGGTGAACTTGGTCTTGGCTGGATTTCTTGTTGATCTTCTGGGGGAGGGGCCTGGTGTAGTGATTCTCAAGTGTCTTTGCCCCAGGCGGAATTGCACTGCCCTTACCAGGGGCCGGGCTGAGTAACCAGCTCTAGTTCGCTTTCAGGAGCTTTTGTTCCCTGAAAGCTTTCCGTAGAGTTTGCAAGGACGGGAATGGAAATGGCGGCTTCCCAGTCTCCTTCCCAGAGGAGCCAAACTCGGGGCCCCACTCCTCAGTGCGCCCTTAGAGAATAGCACCCAATTACTCCCTTCTCCCTGGCCTCTGGCTGCACTCCAAGCTCACCCAGCCTGCGACCAGTTCAAGGTAACCCCAAGCTGAGAGCTCACTCCTCTGCTCTGTCCCTGTAGCCAGCCTCCCCGTTCTAATATGTATAAGCTCTGTGACACTCAGACACCCCCAATCCTTCTGTGACCCTGCGGGACTTGAGGTCACTCTGACCCCGCTTGGGTTTTACCCCGGTTTAGCCTCTGGAGCAATGTCCCTCAGCTGAACAGACTTTTAAAAGTCCTGATTTTGTGTTCCATTGCTCCGCCGCTTGCCGGGAGCCAGCCCCTCCCCCCCGGCTTTGGATTCACTTCTCCACCAGTCCTGCCTTTCAGAAAGTGGTTGATTTTGTTTCTAGAATTGCTGTTCTTCTTCTCTTTGATCTCCCGTTGGATTTGTGGGTGTTTCCAATCTTTAGATAAGCTATCTAGCTGATCTCCTGCTACCTGAAGTAGTCTCAGCCTGCTACTTCTCGGCCACCTTGACTCCTCTCTGTTTCCTTGATATTTTTAAAGGTCTTCTCTTTTTCTTTGTCTCTCCTCTTTGCCAGCCATTTTCCATAATTTGTCTAGTAGAACTTACTTCCTAAAAACACCTTTCCTAATCTCTTGAAATTTGAAGGAAAAAAAAATCCTTTAATGCAGATGTTTGAGTGCGGCACGTTACATCATGTTATCTTTGGTGATTACAACATGGTCTGCCTAGTTAGTCCATGAAGCACTAACACTGTAACGAAAACTGGTAAGCAGTTCTCACACATATGATAAACTGCCCAAGCCCAGATGGGATAAGGTCTAAATTAGATCCACACTAAATATTTTTTCAGTATGCCAGCCATTATGAGAGCTTGTTTTCTTATCTTCAGGACAGATCTATGGTAGCAAAAAACCAAACAAACCCAAAAAACAGAAAAAAACCAACAACCTTAAAACTGAAGAGCTGGCAATTATTACTTCCTTCTTAGTCTATGGACTACCTAACAGCATTCTACAGCAAGGATTTGTATAGAAAGCGGCTTGGCAAATTATCTCCATGTCCTCAGTTCTTCACACATTCTAAATCCACTAGTCGGAAGGCATGCTCTCTCTCACTTTGTGTTAACTTTCAATTAGTAAAAGCTTTCAGGATTCATGATTTATTGTGTTGTAATTTTTAATTGATAGCTATTATGGAAGGACACAAGGCAGATCTTTTCTTTTTACCTAAAGCATATGGCCAGAAAGAAGACTATTACTATATATATTAAACAGACAAACTATCAAAGGCAGCTGCTAAAATTTCATTCCTTGGCTTTTTGCCAGATTTCAAATCGAGTTTTTGAGGACCCAGACCTTCTCATTGATGAAATGGGAACAGCTACCGTGACATTCAGCACTTTTCCCTCTGCATGTCTTGGAACAGGGGGTTGCCATTCCTAGATTTGGAAAGATTTTCTTTTCTTATTCCTTTAGAAGCCTAAAAAGGCAGCTTCCTAATCTAGTGGCATCCAAAACATTTAAAATAGCTCTGAAATAAACTGATTTTCTTTTTGACGTCTACTTTTTTTCCCTTCTGTAAAATTTACCAGAAAGTTCACAAATTCTGACAAAATTCACCTCTTCTTCTTGGTGCCTACAATTGTATGTACAGTGGCCAGAGCCACTCGATGGATTCTACCAAGTCCTAGCAGTCCTATCTTATGATTAACGTAGTTTTGAATGAATTGACTTTAGATTAATCTGTGTTTGGAAGGGATGAAGCTGATGTCTTATGAGCAATATAGGAAATGGATTCTCTTGGAAACGCACAGACTGTATATTAAGGAGAGAAGACTATATTCTCACAAGAGAGACTCTGGTTTAACTGCTAAATGGAAGATTAACTAAGCCCCATCGTTAGGTTTCTCTGTTTAAGCGATCGGAATGTGTCTCCATCCTCCCTCATTTATTGTCACATCTCTCTCTCTCTCCATATATATATATATATATCTTTCAGTAGAAGTGTTCATTGCTTGCTTTAAGTAGTATCGAAAATATATTTTTAGAAGTCATTTCCTAATTTATCCTGAATTCCCTTCTAGGGTCATCGGCTTGTTGCCAGGCCTTCCCCTGTTCTAGCACTGGAAGTCCTGTCTCAGGAACACCCTTTGTCACAGGCAAAACAGGACAGTGCTCACTTGATCCCTCATTTCCCCTTTTTACATCGGTGACTTTCTATTTAAGTGATATTATAGCTCTAAAGTTGAGTTACCCTAATTGACAGATCTGTCAGTTGCGGTTCTTGACTTGCTGGCGGCAAACCAACAGGAGCAGCCGCAACACTTGGGTACTTGTTAGAAAAGCAGATATTCAGGTCCCAACCCAGACCTGGAAATCATAAGCTCTGAAGGCTGGAATCAACAATCTATTTTTGCTGTTATTGTTGTTTTATATATTTTTTTAAAAAAAATTTTAATAAACATATAATGTATTATTAGCCCGAGGGGTACAGGTGTGTGAATCGCCAGGTTTACATACTTCACAGCACTCACCATAGCACATACCCTCCCCAATGTCCATAACCCCACCACCCTCTCCATACCCCCCTCCCCCTGGCCACCCTCAGTTTGTTTTGTGAGATTAAGAGTCTCTTATGGTTTGTCTCCCTCCCAATCCCATCTTGTTTCATTGATTCTTTTCCTACCCCCCAACCCCCCATGTTGCATCTCCACTTCCTCATATCAGGGAGATCATATGATAGTTGTCTTTCCCTGATTGACTTAGTTCGCTAAGCATAATACCCTGTAGTTCCATCCATGTTGTCGCAAATGGCAAGATTTCATTTCTTTTGATGACTGCATAGTAGTCCATCAACAATCTGTTTTATCAAAACTTCCAGGTGAGGGTGAACCTGGGTTAAGCTCAGCTGGTTAAGCAACTGCCTTCAGCTCAGATCCTGATCCCTGAGTCTCAGGATCAAGTCCCACATCGGGCTCCCAACTCCATGAGGAGTCTGCTTTTCCCTCTGACCTTCTTCCCTCATGCTCCCTCTCATTGTGTCTATTTCAAATAAATAAATAAAATCTTAAAAAAAAAAAAAAAACTTCCAGGTGATTCTGAAATAGAATACATTTTTTGCAACCACCAGGTTTCCAGGAAGAGGATTATTTTTGATTCAAATAAGTTTCTAACATCTTAGCTTCATCATTGTTGGATGTTGTGAGAACCAAAGGAGCATAGAGAAAATAGAGTGAAAGAAGCAGTGTGTGAAGAATTATAAGACAAAAATTAGGAGGCCTCAGCAGTTGGTTAAGCATCTGTCTTTGGATCAGGTCACAATCCCAGGGTCCTGGATTGAGTCCCACATAGGGCTTCCTGTTCAGCAGGAAGTATGCTTCTCTTTCTCTGTGTTTTTTCTCTCTCTCTCTCTCTCTCTCAAAGAAATAAAATATTTTTTTTAAAAAAGAGGAAATTGATTAAGGATGAAAACTTAGGTTAGCAGGTCAGAGATTTTCTGTTGCTATGCTAATTTTACGTCTGGTGCCTTACAGGGATATGACCTCAACTTTTGAAAGAAAGGCAAATGCCTAACAACAAATTTATTGACAGAAGCCTCTATATGTATCAATTATAAAATATCTACCAAGCTCTTTCTAGTTGTATTGTGGGGTATGTATATATATATATACTAAGGGAGTATAATATATCCCCCTGGCTTTTAGAAAATAAGACTCCAACATGAAGACATTGATAGAGATTGTTGAGGTTACTTTTATCAACCAAGAACATCCCTGAGATATAAAGTTATGAACCCGATACATAGTCGATAAGACACTCCAGGGTTTCCAGGGTTTCTGTGCTATAACAAGCCCCTTCTTGTGGACTGAAAGAAAATAATGAAGGCAAATTGTCTGATAAAGAAAAAAAAAAAAAAAAGACCAACTCTAATCCTTTCCTTCAAGTAGAGAGAGACCTTGTCTTCTGAGGGAGAATCTCAGTCAAGCTATAAGACCAGAGTCTCTGAACAGTTATAGAAATGAGTGTGTCTGGAAGCACCACTGTGTCCCTAGAGAACCTTGCAAAGCTGGCAGCCCACAGCTTAGATCGAACACAGAGAAGATTTGGGCCTACACAGGATTTTATACATGCACACACACACGGAATTGCTAATGCTTAAAATTTGGAGATTTTAAATAAAACTTTTTGGCTTTTATCAAAATAAGAATGAAAGCTCTGGTAAAACTGTACAACTCTTTCTAAATATTTTTATTTTATTTATTTATTTATTTATTTATTTGACAGAGAGAGAAGAATTATAAGTAGGCAGAGAGGCAGACAGAGAGGGGGGGAAGCAGGCTCCCTGCTGAGCAGAGAACCCGATGTGGGGCTCGATCTCAGGACGCTGAGACCATGACCTGAGCTGAAGGCAGGGGCTTAATCCACTGAGCCATCCAGATGCCCCATGGACAACTTTCTAAAACAACAGTAACTGACTAAAGTGGTATAATGAACTAGCCCTTTCCTAGGGAGCGTGCTCTCCAGTTTACCACAGCTGCTCATACCGTCTTTGTCAACTGCCCTGCTTCACTCGTTTACACCTTCTTCCTTCCCTGGTGTGTGTGGGGGGCGGGGTGTGAGTGGGTGTGTGTGTGTGGGCACACTATTGCCTAGCTTTATGTCTGTTTCTACTCGGTGAGATCCCATTTCAAACCAGAGAGGTCCATTTTGAGGTCAAGGACATTTTGGAGACATAAGATTCGGAAGTATAAGTAGATCTCCACTTTGGTTGGCCAACTCTCCCAACCTACCTACCTCGTCAGGGGTCTGGACAGTTTCTGCTCCTGAGAGCAGTTCCTGCTCCTAGCTTCCTGAGCTTCAGGGGTCTCTGGTGTCCCTCCTGCTTGGCCTCTTCCTCCACCCCTCCTCCCCCTAGCTAGCTGAACTTAGAGCTGCCTAACCCAAGTCACTCCTTCTTCGCTCTGGTCCTAATCATCACTTCCTTTTAAGGGCTTCTGCAACTATGCACTTACCTGGCAACTTCCTTCCTTAGCTTTTTACTCCAAAACTCTAATCAGTGATAGAAAGAACCTAAATTGCTGATAAATTATCCTCTGAAAGTTAATCTAATGTTACCCTCTCAAATCTTAGATGCTCCTAAAAAATGGCCATTCCCAATGAAACTAATTGGTCCTAATTTCAAGAGGCAAATCCAAATAGGGTCTGTCTCAAATACATTTCTTTGAAATAATTTATGTTTTAATCTGCATGTGATATACATGGCACAAAGTGAATCCAAGTGAGTTCAACAGATAATCATTATCAGTGTCTCAATCTACCCCTGATGTAATTGCCTCAAAGAGATCATCTTTGGGTAGCTTTGAGAAGCCTTTCAAAAGTTGCTGTTTGGTATTTTGTTTTGTGAGTTTTTGAAATCTCTTGCCTTTCTATAATTTCTAATATGTGCAAGGCATGGAAAATCTAGTTCAAATACTGTAAAGGGAGAAGAATTAAGAGTTTCATTGGATGTTAAGAGTTTCACTGAGGTCACTCTAGTACAAAATATGCCATGTGTTTTAAAAAGTACAGGGAATCACTTTTTGCATGGTACTTGCACTTTTGGAAGCATGATAAAATCAAAGTTTGCATTACAACTACTCGTGCTCATCCTCCTCAAAAAGAGAAAATCCATTGCCTCCTCTCCCCATCGTATTAGTGCCCAATCCCTCTTGAGTATACAAATTTTATCATATTTATTTCTTCACCTCCAGTGAGTAGCCCAGGGTCTAATGTATGAGGGCTCTTTCAGGCCCAGACCAAAAGTTTCAGGGCTAAGACCAGAGTGCAGATGAAAACCTTATGTCATCCAGATGAATATTGACGTGTTCTACCTCAGCCTTCACCTAGCAACCCCACAGCCTGCACCCCAGGGATTGCCCCTGTGACCTGAAGGGTAAGGGATCTACTCTCCTGTGTCAGACCTGAGTCCTGCCAAGGGGTAAGACAGATCCTGGAGGGCAGGGCAGAAGCTGCTCCCCAAGCTAGGATTTTTTGGGTGGTGATTGGATCCACCCAAATCAGGTAGCCTGTGGGGGAGGTACCTCTTCTCCCCGGACTTTGTCTGCTAAGGTGATTTGATGAAGCCCAGGTATGAACAAACTAACCTCTTCCTCTGGTTTCCAGATATAGGCTGTGATCTCCTTCTACCTCTCCACCCCCTTCATTCCTCTTTCTTTCCTTCTTTCTTTCTTTCTGGAGAGAGAAAAAGAACAGGAGCAGGGGCAGGGTAAGGGAGAGAAGAGAGGGAGAGAGAATCTTAAGCTGGCTCCACACCCAGCACAAATCCCAAGAAGAGGCTTGATCTTAGGACCCTGAGATCAGGACCTGAGATGAAATCTAGAGTCGGATGTTTAGCTGACTGAGCCACCCACCTGGCAACACACACAGACACATGCACACTCACAGATACAGACACATACATACACACACAAACTTGTAAGCTCTGACTGTATGCAGGCCTCCGAGGTACCCATTCCAGCTCTCACTTCCCTTTCCTATCTTTCTCACTTGCTCATTTGGTTATCAAACTCTCTAAAAACTTTTTTTTACAAGGGATGCCTGGGTGGTTTCGTCAGTTAAGCATCTGCCTTCAGCTCAGGTCATGATCCCAGGTCCCTGGGGTAGAGTCCCACATCCCACATTGGGCTCCCTGCTGAGCAGGAAGCCTGCTTCTTTTTCTGCCTGCCATGCCCCCTGCTTATGTTCTCTCTATCTCTCTCTGGCAAATAAATAAAAATATTTTTTGAAAAACACCTTTTTTTAAACAAGATCAACAAATTCAAAAAATAGACTTTTGTGTTGATGCCTTGTGAAATGTGAAGACCTCAAAAATACAGTATCCAATGTAGAGGTCATTCTTGCCTGGGTCTAATGGTGTGGTCCTGTACTCAATAAATATTAGTTAAATTAATTTACATCCACCGGAAAGAAACCACCAGAAATAATTTATAAAAAAAAAAAACTTGTGGATTTTTTTTATTTTTATTTTTTGGTCACGAGGCACCTTTTTATACTTCAGAATGTCAGCATATTTAAGAGGAAGCAGCTGTTCTGCTCACTTGCTAACAAGCCTGGGTGAGACTTAAATTCACACATAGAGGAAGGACGTAAATTGTATATAATTCTGAGTCTCTAATTTACAGGAAAACATGATGAGTATCTTTGGGTCATAATATTAATTCCTGTCACCTGAGAGGAAACTAAAATAACTCAGCTTTAGTTGTCCTATTGGGTAATGAGGTTTGTGTCTAGGAGAATAAATTTCTTACCTAGACCATGTAACTTAGCTGCTCTGTTTTGCTCTCTGGAATTCAAGTCGTTGATATTTTCTGGAATCTTTTCTTATGCTATACGGAATTTAAAAAGTATTTGCAGTGTTTTTGCACAAGCATGAGGACCACAAATGGGTCACTCTGAATACTGACAGCTTTTCTCTTGTTCCCAACTAAAACCCCATCCCACAAAGTATTAGCAATCTGTTTTGATGCCAAAGCCAAATACTGACAGTTGCAATGATGAATACTTGCTACAGGATACTAGCAGAAAAACTGCCCAGAAATACAGACCCAACCCATCTCAAACCTTTTTCTTCCCACTGAATAGCACCCATTAGTTTTGACTTGTGACATATATAGTTCTTAGAAGGTCACTGGTTATAGAATGCCAAGAAATCTGAGTCAACCTTTGGGGAAAAAGTAAATCATTATTCCAATTTCCCATCTTTGGGTAAGGAAGGAAGGAAATAGGAAAGGGAAGGGAAGGAAAGGAGAAAGAAAAGGAAAGAGAAAAGGGATGAGAGGAGAAGGAAGGAGGGAAGGGAGAAAGAAAGAGAGAAAGGGAAGACAAGACAAGACCTGTAGTTTACTTTTACCATTTTGCACAAGAGGCTATTTGAGAGCTGTTGATTTTTCTTTTCTCTCCTCCTCCCAAAATAATTCCAATAACATAATACTCAGCATAAATGGATGGTTGGACATACATGATTGACTCTAGCTCAGGCTATGTTTAGTTTCTTTTAAAGGCAAATTTTTAAGATGCTATCTTCAAACATGCATAATAAATCATGACCAATTTGAATTAGCTGAAGAGGCAAAAAATACATTAGATGAAGAGAATGTATACAGTTCTTTTATTAAAAAAATCAAATTTTTAACAATAAAAAATAAATGAAGAGCATATGCTTCTGAGCCAGACTATCTAAGTTCAAACCCTTGTGCTCCACCTGGCGGCTCTGGCTTTGGGCAAGTTCCGAAATCTCTCCATCCCTCAATTTCTTCTCAAGATGGGGATAAAAATGGTGTTCCCCTCTTAGGTTTATATGAGAACTGAATGAATTCATACCTGTAAATGTTTTAAAAGTGATTCAATAATCATTAGCTGTAATTGTTATCCATTCATTCATTGTTTTCTTTTAATAAATATTTGAGTGTTTTTCTCATGCCAAGTGTAAGTGCAAGAATTTAGCAATGAACAAACCTGATTAAAGATTTAACTTTACTATCATCAAGTCATCATGAGATGTCTCATGAACCATGATGGATATTTATCAGCCTTCTCATCCTCAGTGGTTTAGTATATATAGAACCTAGCACAAAACAGCTGCTTAATAAATGTTGGTGGAATCAAGTATGAATCCGTGACTCATTGCAGCACAGGATAATAAGCACTTAATTTAGAATTGGGAGTTGCAATGTCAAGTCCCAGTTTCTATCCTAGAGCACTATGTGACTGAAAAATTGTAATCTGAAACCTAAGAAAGCTATACCAAGAAACCACTAAGATTTCTTTTGATCATGATTCTACCAGGTAACTGACATGATGTACTATTTGTTGACTGGTTATAGTTCTATTTTTCTTAAATGCAATGAACTTTTCATTTTAGAATAGTTTTAGATTTACAGAAAAGGTGCAAAAATATTACAGAGGGCACCTACACCCCCTGCATCCAGTTTTCCCTTACTGTTAACATCGCACAATGTCATAGTGCATTTATCAGAACTAATGAACCAATAGTGATACATTATTATTAACTGAAGTCCATGTTTCATTCACATCTCCTAAGTTTTTACCTAATGCCCCCCCCCTTTTCTTTGCTCCAGAATCCTAACCTGGCTACCACATTATATAAAGTCATCACATCATGTCTCCTTAGACTCCTCTAGATTTGACAGTTTCTCAGATGCTCCTTGTTTGGATGACCTTAACAGTTTTGGGGACTATTGGTCAGGAATTTCATAAAATGTCTTTAAATTTGGGTTTGTTGAATGTTTTCCCCATGGTTGGACAGGGGTTGTGAGTTTGGGGGAGGAAGTATAGAAGTAATTCATCTCACATCTTATCAAAGGTATATGTTGTTAACATAAACACCCACTGAAGATTCTGTTTTTCTGGTTGGATAAAGAATTATGTATAATTGGTAATTTAATGTACCATATTAAGAAAAATTTCTTGACTAGATGTAATTTTCTAGGCAATGTCTAACATAGTTGATTCTCTTTAAATACAGTATAATCTTAAAATACACTTACCTTACTTTTTCCATGAAAAATTTCTCTCACCACTGATAAATGAAAAGGAACTGAAAAAATCCATGTCCTGTTATAAATTAATAGTAATCCTACCTATGGATACAAGATTTATATATTAAATTTAAAGTGAAAAATATAACTGTTTGTATTTCTTTCAAATTAAAGGCAAAATTGAGAAAATAACAGATTTGTGCTCAGCTATGAAGTCAAAAAGCAGAAAGAACAGAAGTTAGGCTTTTTGATACTAATTCCTCTAAAACTGTCTCATGCAGAGGACTTGCCTTGAGAAATGTTAATACTTAACTAAGCCCTAGGCATAGAGAATCTGGCATTTCTAATCTTGTGGCATCCTTGGTCTAAACGTACATTATCCTCAGAGGTTAGAAAAAAATACCGATGTAGCTGTTACAGGGATTAGAAGATCTATGGTTTTGTTTATCGTATACTTTTCTTATGAATATCACTATAAATAGGGAAGTTGCTTTAGGATTACTATGATCTATGCTACACACAGTTTTCAGATCAAGACATAAAATAAATATAGTCTATCCAGAGGAGAAGTTGTTAGAAGTTGGGTATTACTAGGGATATCCTTCCCTGGGTTTAAATGAAATAAATACCTAGAGTATCACACGGCTCCAGCATGTAGCCACACTAAGTTAAAATATATATCTGTATTTACGGTTGTTACTCCCCATGGAGCTGATCGTAAGACCAGTTTAGTAGTTTTAGCCTACTTCTGTTTGTCACCTTACTTTGTAACCTTATCATGTGTCACAGTCATGGCCAAGAGTATCATCCACAATATTTTTTTTAATCCCTGATGTTTTCAAGCTATAAAACACTTTGCCCTAAATCACCATATTCTATATCTATGACCTTGGAAATGTCCTTAATTTCTGGAATTTCCTCAGTTGTACAGTTTGTGTGAAGGTTAAATGAAATTTTACATATAAAACACTTAGCAAATTAATTGGACACTTGTTATTTACTCATAGACATATAGGCCTATGCTTTCAATCATTTCTGGTTTGTTGGGAGCAATGAATAGGTACTAGACTATCATAGTCATTGCATTTGATGCCATATATAGGTTCTCAGAAATATTTTCTAGCTATTACCTGGTAATTTTACATAGGCACCTCAAGAGACAAGTAAAAATTATCGGGAAATGGACCTGTCAATGTTGAGAGAATAAATATATTCTGGTGCAAAACTTGGGATTAGAGTAATTTTATTTATTTTTCTCTAGCCACGAAAAGCTGATGAGCAGACTCTTTTTACATGGTTGGAGGATATTCTCCAAAACACTAAAGGAGGCTTACTTGATGATCTTAGTAGTTAAGTGATTAAACATGTATGAAATGTCAGGCAAAGGAAATAAGATCCAGATGAACTGTTTTATACAACAGTCCTCAACAAGAGCCCATTTTTCTTCTGACTGACTAGTGTTTCTGATGCCATATTCGGGAAAGAAGCTATAACCAATCTCACCTAAACTCCCACCTTTATATCTGGATCAAAGGAGATATCCAAGTTAAAGGGGATCCTATAACTGCAATCAACTCTTGATAATGTGATCTAATAAGAAGTAAGCATTTATGAGGACAACATTTCATTGCAGGCAGACCACTGTCCCTTATAACCACTGCCTAATTCACTTATTATGAACTTTTCACTGTGGCATTAATGACCATGGCAGCATCTGGAATGAAAAACAGTTCCAAGAGCAGGTGTAGCTAGAGAGAGCCTGGGAATATTTTGAATAGGAGGTTAAGAACCAGCCAGCTGGGAGACAAAAATTAAATAGTAGAAAGGTAGGAAGGTTAGGAGCATTAGAGATCCTTTGCAATTTGTTATTGGATATGGCAAACATTGCTGATGGTAATTGGTAATTGTCATCTTCAGAATGGGAGCTGTGTATGCCCAAGTGAAGTCAGGATAAAGGACTTTTGCTTTATAGCTTGACCTCTCCAGATTTAGAATCAGACTTTGGAGCCAGAAGGATTGTAGCATTCCAGTACATCAACACTTCCGTGGTCATCAGACTCCTAGAACGATGATGTGACATTAACATGGGGCGACCAGTCAGTGAATTTCTTGTAGAGTGGCCATTGATGTTTGAAAACTACATAACAAACTCTCTGAATGCAGCCCGGTACAAAGCATGCATTTAATAAATATGCCAGACCAGAGTTTTTGTACCCGGCATTGAATATATAACTCTTTGTAAATAGGACAATGATTTTCTAAATCGTTGATCTGAACAAACCCTTGTGTTTTCAGGTTCCATTTTTTTTTTCTTTCTTTGCACAAGCCTATAGAAAATGATCAGTACTTATATTTTAATTAAAGAAAAAAATGTAGAAGGAAAATAGAAATACGAGTATTAAAGAAAAATAAAAATATCTTTAAAGTGTTTATCCTCTATTTTTTAAAAAGCCATCTGTGTAGAAATAGAGGCATACAAAGTACAGGGCATTGTAAATACAATTTTACTAAGGCCATATGTTAACAAGAGAAATCTGTGAGTATGTTTATTTGTCCCACAGGAAAAAAAAATTGAAAGTGTATTTGGGTGTATTTTTCAGAATCATCTGCGTGGTTTTTTTTTTTTTTTTTAATCAATATAGGCAACTACACGTGTCCATCTATGCAAATTTCTTCATGAGATGATTGACTCATAGTAGAGAGGCAGCAATTGCTGGCTGCTCTCATCATTATTAGCAGAATGTAATATTAGTGATACATTTCCAAATAGGGAAAGATAATACCACTGTTTTCGCCTTCTTTCCTGTTATTTTGAATGCAGACAGTACCGCAGGGACACCAGCAGTATCAACGACAACTGTGGAAATTCGCAAAAGCAGTGTTATGACAACTGAGATCACCTCCAAAGTGGAAAAAAGCCCCACGACAGCCAGTGGCAATAGCTCATGTCCTTCCACGGAGACTGAGGAAGAAAAGGCAAAACGGCTTCTGTACTGCTCGCTCTGCAAGGTTGCAGTCAACTCTGCCTCGCAGCTGGAGGCGCACAACAGTGGTGAGTTGCAGTGATTTCTCTTCTGTCTCAACAGCTCTGCAATTATCCTCCTCTGAATGGATTAGATCGTTTGCAGCAGGGGACAAAGGGGTGGTAGAAAACTGGCAATTATTACATGGAAGTCATCAACCATTAAAAATTAAAAATGACACGCAAAGTGTCATTTGCATGGGCACAAGAGAGGACTGTGGGGCTCCTTAATGTGCTTGTGTTTACAGATGTGTATGTGTGTGTGTGTGTGTGTGCATGTGCACGTGTGTTATTAAATATTAGGAGATAAAATACAATGTAATTCTAGAGTATAAGCTTTGCATTTATTTGATTTCAAAACTGCTATGTACTCCCACGCATTGGCTTCTAAATGACATTTTCTAAAGTTTTGTCAATAATATAGCTACAAAATTTGGTTCCAAAACTCAATGTGCTTTTGCCTAAAACCTCTCCATAATGGTTTTTACTGCAAATGATGCTGTTTGGCGTAAATCTTTATCACCCGGACAATTAAAGGTAAAGTGCTTATTATGGGCAACCACTGAGGTGTGTTCTCTACATGTAATATTTTATTTACTCTTTGTGACAACCTAAAGATATTATTCTTGCTATTTGATTGAGGCTCAGGCCAGGCACATGACCAACTAAGTGGCTGAGCCATGATTTCAACTTAGGTTATTCTAACTTAAACACTAAACTCGAATATATCATAATAGAACATACTAATAAGCCAGGATGAAATGCTTCCCAATATACTTCAATTCTATCCATCTATTGTATATCTACATCTATAGAAAGGTATTATATAGGTATTATATATCTATACCTATACCTATCTATCTGGATAAGTCGATGCAAAAAGAGAGCCCAGATCTCTATATTTATATCTATATATCTAGATTATATATTTATATCTATAATTAAATTATGTGTAGATATATAGATATAGATAACTGATATATATTCTGCCCAAGATTTTAGACAGCCCTTTGGCCCTAGATTAGATTTCCTCTAAAAGGCTGGGTTCATTGCCAGGACCATGTCAGCAATCACAATAGGAACAGAATCATTTGTAAGTCATACCCTGGGTTAATATTGCAGCTTTATGTTGTCTGTCACTGGCCAATCACTGTGCTGCACGGTAATGCTCAAGTATTGACTTCAGTATTCTACGGGAGTAATTGCAGATGGAGAGCAATGCCTTCCACACATCTCTTCCCCCCTGCATGCAACATGAGCTGTCGTCCGGGAGTTCATGAGTTCAGAGGCTGAGAAACACAGAAAAAGATCTGGCCCCAAGTCAGAATCTATACCGTGCAGACGTGCCTCATGTTTTACTCATGCAATTACATTATTCAGGGATGCCAGATAATTGGAGAGCAAAAACATCATTGAAAGTCCATTTATTTCTCAACAATTCTTGATCATTCTGCATAGTGACAGAGAAACACATTCATTTGCGGGGCGGAGGGGGGGCGCTCCGCTTTGACAGATAAACAAACCATACCTTTGAGGCTGGAGTTAATTTATCAAGAATTTGGATGTCCTTCCTGAATTCTTATCAGAAACCTTTGATTAAGAAGCAAAGTATTCTTCGTTATTTCATTATGTTATATCAGGTCAACATTTTTCATACTCCAATTCTATAATCCTTATCTCTGCTTTGTGTGTGGGAAATACCCATAAAGCTTTAAAAGCACATTCACCCATATCACTTTCAGATATATATGATTCCCTATATCCGGGGGTTCTGATTTATTATATATCCAGGCCTGGAAGCCACTATTTGGGAAAAGAAACAAAGCAAAAACAAAAAACCTCAAAAGTGATGCACAGGCAGAGCTGAGAACTACTGGAACCATCTTATTTGAGAGTTTAAGGTGGTAAATGCATGTAACCTTATAGGAAACCCTTTATAGGGTTGTCCCCTCCAAACCTTCAGTACGGTCAGTGAACTATAACCTCCCCCCTTCTGCCTAAGCTTGGTTCTTTATCCCTGCATTTCCCTTCCTACATCAGAGATTTTTTTCCAGGGTCCAGACCCAGTGCTTATTTTCAGCCTCCCACGAGACTTGCACTAGCCAGTTGGGCCAGAACTGGAGGTGGCCCAGGAAGAAGAGAAGATATACGAGTAGATTCTCTTTAATCCCCTCTGTGCACCATTTTTGATCTGCAAATCAGCTCTCTTTTGTAACTGAAGCAGTGGAGGGCAGCTCATTGTGTCCCGGACGTCCTCTACCTGTGGATGGTGAATGCAGTCATTTCCACAGTCAGACAACTGCCCCTCGTGCCCTGGTTCCTGCATCTTTGCCTTCAGATCCCATGTGGGGAAACCCAAGGGAGGGGGATGTAAAGGAGAGGGAATCTCTGTAGGCTCACTTGCCTGCCACAAAAAGAGTAGCTGTTGTAGGAGTCATCCTAAGATTAGTGTGCTGTGTTTTAGTTTGGGTTCCATTAGAAGCAGACTCCGAGACCAGGATTTGAGAGCAAATGGCTTTTAGGCAAGGCCAAGGGCATGGGTCAGGGAATGGGAAGGGGGAACAGGGAAGGGAAGCGGCCAGCGACCGATGCATCACTAGGCAGTTACCAACGTGGGCTACTGGACTTGCCAAACAAAGTCGTGACACCACGGGACTCCCACTGTGTTTCACTGTTTTAATATTTTTTTTTAAAGATTTTATTTATTTATTTGACAGACAGAGATCACAAGTAGGCAGAGAAGCAGGCAGAGAGAGAGGAGGAAGCAGGCTACCCGCTGAGCAGAGAGCCCGATGCGGGGCTCGATCCCATGACCCTGGGATCATGACCTGAGCCGAAGGCAGAGGCTTTAACCCACTGAGCCACCCAGGCGCCCCTGTTTCACTGTTTTAAACATAAAAATGTCCAGTGGTCACACAGAATGACTGAATGGAGTTAGCTCAAATTCTGTCACTTCATCTTTACAATCCAGGTGTTATCATCTCATTGTTCACTTATGATGTATTGTTTACATTAAAAATACAGAGTACCACTGGGGCCAAAGGCATGAACTGCAGCCTTTGTGAGCTTGAATGATTTCAAACAGGTAGGGAATTGCTAATGAAACAGGAGACTGTAGCCAAATTCCTGTGTGTCTGTGGCCCACGGTGTAATAGAGAGGTCTACCCATTTATTTCCATGTAGCATATGATGTTTAGTATAGGGTAAGTTAGCAATGGGCTAATTTGATATATGCTAAAATCTCAACAGGAAAAACACTGCTTGTTTAGGATATAGACAAATTGTGTTCTAGGACACAGTCCTTTATCATGGACATAGGTTAGAGTTGCCAGTTCATGGTGAAGGTGGAAAGTAGACGGTCTGCTTTAGTCCATTTAATTATTTTCTAGTTCTCTTTCATGGATCCCTCTATTACCTGTACCCACAGCAAACTACAGTCACTGCCTGTGGGCTCCACTGCCCCCACACTCATCCCCTCAACCCCCCTGTATCACTAACAGTTCTCTGCTTGCTTTCAGAGCTAGATATTAGGAAACCACTGTGAAGATTGTGCTTTTTTCAGGGAACTCGGTTTGAAGGCCAATTTTGTTCAGAAACAACCAGACTGTAGGGTGGGGATATGTGTCCTGTGCATCTAAATTGTAATTCTAAGTATTTCTCTCCCTTTTTTTCCCCTTCCATATGCATGGAATAAGGTCTTTAGTTCTCAATGTAGAGTTATACATTTATGGTTTTTCTTTTTAATCGTAAACCAATTTTGAGATTATAGCTTCCATCACACACAACCTCTTGTATATCACCATGGGATGAGCTAGAAGTGCTCAGTCCATTTTTACCTCAGATCCACAAATAACAATTCTGTGTGAACCTGGGCAAGTCAACTGTTCTCTTTGGACCTCTCTCCCTCTCTCTTTAATGGCGCTAAGAAGCCCTATGGCACCTTGTAAGGATGAATTATTCTTAGTGTGACCACAGTTGCTGCTAGCATTATTTGGGGATCAGTTGTGTTATTTCATTTGCTTTTCATTTCATTTCATTTCATATTATTAGTGTGACCACAGTTGCTGCTAGCATTATTTGGGGATCAGTTGTGTTATTTCATTTGCTTTCTCTTTTATTTTTCACTGAATTTGCAGTTAATGGATTTATATTCCACAACATTTGAATGCAGGATTTAAGTATGAGTATTCCTGCTTTGTATTTTTTTTTTTTTTTAAGAATTTGAGAGAAGTAGTTATCATAGCTTACTGGCATGATTCACAAAACAGTCTAAGAATGTTTAAAACAACTTAAGAGGACATACTCTTTTCAAAAGATCTGGAAGTCTCCTTTCAGTTGTATGTTATAGACACAAATAATACAAAAAAAAATTGTCTTTTTCTTGAAAGAAATCTCCCCAAAACATTCTACTAAGTAATGCTTTGCTTAGCTGATTTTGATGGTTTTCTCTACATAATTAAAAACCTTTAAAATGTTTTATAGTTAGTGATTATTACAAATTTGGGTAAATTTTTCTGGCAATAACTTGAAGTGGTAACCTTTGATAATTTTCATTGGGCTCGTTTGAGCTTTTCTGTCCCTAGACAGGGCTTATTCTATCCCTCACTAAGTTTTAATATACAGAAAAGGCACTTATCAAAGGATAGACTTTACTAACTTTTAGAGATTTCTAAATTTTTGCTTAAACAAAACCAACACTGTTAAGAAGGAGAAGAGCACTAAAATTTACTGAGAGTTCATGGAAGTGCCAAAAGTAATCCTTAGAACAATAAATGCATTTCATGTAACACTTCAGTGGAGCAAATAATTTCCTCTTCCACAGCTGAGGACACTGAAGCACAAAGAAATGTAAACCACACAGCTAATGGAGGCAATCCCTGACTCCTACCATGCCAGAGCCGGAGTCCACCATGCTCTTGACAAATTTGTGTTCATTGCTCTTTATTCATACCCAGTACTTGAGCTGTATCTCCTGTGGATCAGGCAATAAGAATACAGGATGAGCAAACCCCTGGAGTTGCCTTCAAGAAGCCCATGTCTAATTCGTGCTTCTGTGTTCAGGAAGAGAATTAGGTAAAGACTTGTTTCATCAAGACATCTGTTTCACGTTTCAAGTGAGAAATTCATTTAAGCCAGTCAGCTGTGGTCAGTGTTCATGGCCTTATTATTACAAAGGTCCAAAGATTATCTGCCACTCCTATTCAGCTTCTTCCAGGGTAACGGTAAGCCTCCCAATTACAGAAGATATTGGGTGGGTCAAGAGTCCCTCTAGACAGTCAGAATAAGAGCTGCTCTCCCACAGACTGCTTCCTAAGCATTGATAAGCCAAACCAGCCCAGGAATGCTTCTCACTTTGACTGAAGAAACTGTATGGAAAAGAAGTATTTTGATAAAATCACCTGTTTGGATAAAGAAGGTTGGACAACCATCTAGACACCCCCCCACACACACACACACAGTGAGACAAAGGAAAAAAAAAATATATATATATATATATATATCTTTGTATATAGATCTTGCTCCCCAAAGCATTGTTTTGCCATACACTGACTTACACCATCTGCAGAGTAAAATATATTTGTGTCTGTTTTGCAAAGGGCAGGTGGAGGGGGCTTGCAAACTGAAAGGGAAAAGCAGAGAGGCCTCCCCACCAGCTCCACATTTCAAGTCCTCCAGTCTACTTACAAGATGTCGACCTTTTTCTCTTTCCTTCATATGTTGGGATATGAACATTTTCATAGATGTGCATAAGAATACGACCTTCAACATGGGGAATCTATGTTGTAAGAATATACCTTTTTTAATATTGGATTCGGTAATGTTGCAATCATTCTAAAAGAGAGAAACGCGACCGTGAACCTGTTTCTTGTATTCATCACCTCTTATTTAAGGCGATGGTCATTGGCGCTGACCTAGTGTGCCCCTTAATGTGTTTTCCTCGTTGATGATCAATGGTTCTGGAAGGCTGGTCCAGGAATCCAGAAAATTGAGAATCTTATTTTTTATGCCTCCAGAACTGATAACAATCTAATAAACAAAAGTAGGAAAGAGAAACCACTGAAAAAAAGGGTTTAATGGCAGAAAGGAAGGACATAAATGATGACGAGAGAAAATTTCATAGTAAAACCATATGGCTAAGTGATAAAAATAAAGAATAGTTATCAACACGAAGAAAAAGAAACTTGTAAACAAAATTTTGAGAGAAAACTCCCATTCATAAACTACCAGGCTAAAAACCAAATAAACAAGTGTTAATAACGGGAATTACACTCATCATGAGTGAGAGCCCAGAGATGTTTATCAGTTTATTAAAAAGAAGCTTTTGTGTATAGTGTAACTTCTTAGCCTTTCACTGCTTATCTCCTTGGTCATTTGTTTTTACATTTGAAATTGAGTTATGACCAGTTTGGGCTTAACTATCCTAATGGGCTTTTTTTTTTTTTTTTTTTTTCAGGCATCAAGATCTTTATACTCTTCCTCTTCCTTTTTGAACCTAAAACACATAGCCAAGAAAGCTTGTTTGTATTCTGTTTAGAAAGTGGGTCTTTAATTAGTGCCACTTCTGTAAACACACCATGTTTAAGCTGATTACATTTGTTACACATCACCTCCAACTATACCTTGAGCAACTAAATCACTCTTCCTCATCTGCTATCATTTATGTCTTATTAGCATCGAGAGGAAGTGCAACAAAGTCACACCCATTTAATTTCATCCAGGGACTCTGGAGTGTAGGTGTTCTGTTAATGGTGCTGGTTTGATATGTGGGACATTGTAAAAACATGAGCAATTAATTATGTAATGTAAGGTGGTCAGACCTCATTGTCTTCTAAGTTAAGCATATCTCAGTCATAATCCCTGCAAGAACTGCTCTAAAACTAGGCATCACATTTTGTTACTGTATCATTTCCCAAAGGCACATACTAGCTAAGATTAATTTTTCTTTCTTTTTTTCTAAATCTTCCTGGCAGGTACTAAGCACAAAACCATGCTAGAAGCTCGGAATGGAAGCGGGACTATCAAAGCCTTTCCTAGGGCAGGCGTGAAAGGCAAAGGACCAGTTAATAAGGGAAACACAGGTCTGCAAAACAAAACGTTTCACTGTGAAATCTGTGATGTGCACGTCAACTCGGAAACACAACTTAAACAGGTAGACAGCGCATATTCTAGAAATGAAAACAACAGATAGGGGACATCCCGATAAGCAAATGTGTGTGCTTCCTTTGTTCCTTTCTTTCCCGTTTTCCTCTCCGTCCTGTCCGTCCATCTATCCATCCATCCACTTATCTTCTACTCACTGCCTTTATTTATTTATGCCTAGTTTAGTTGCCAAGGAAATAGTAAAATGTAATATTTTCTAAGTCCCTTCAGAAAATGTCTGAAGTGAGTTTGTACTATTCTTTTTTCTGAAGAGTGGGAGGAAAAGGAGTATTAGATCTTTTCTCTGCCAGGTTTCCCACTCAAAAGTGTTGATTTTCTTGAAAGGTCAAATTGCAATGTTCCATTTTTACTTGTTTAGATATTTACAGGTTACAACTAATTTTATACTGTTCTATTCTTTTATTTTATGTACTTTATTACATGGTGTTGTACTGTATTGCTAAATCCTGCAGCCACCTGCTAAAGGGATGACTAATCCTATTGCATTCACTTTTACTGTGAATAGCCCTCCAAAGAGATCAGTTAGACGTTGCCAACTAAAGGCCCAGCCCTCATATTGTGTTGTATTTTATATGCATGTGTGCAATATTGTGCTCATTTTATGCACCTTCGTTATTTATCTTTAGAATTTAAGGGGCTGACATTTGGCTGTACAAATGTGAGGGTAAATATTAGTATGGAAATAAATTCATGCCTGCCTGGGCATCTTTGTTTATTTGCACATAAAATTCCTTTAGACATTCCTTTCCTTTGTACACTTTTAAAAAGGAGATCAGCACAGCGATAAAGAAAAAGGCTGGGAAAACCAAGAGCCTTCTATTTGTTAAAAATATACTAAAAAAGGTAACATAAAAATATATATCCTCAAGCCATCAGAACCCAAGGACAAAAGTGCATGCTTTTTTGTTTTTTGTCTCTCCAACTTGTATTAAATAACTAATCTTCTTCCTTAGGTTAAATCAGTATTTGGGGGGGTGGGGTGGGGGATGATTTTTTTTAAACACTGTCATTTTTAATTGTTTTTGATAGCACATTAGCAGTAGAAGGCACAAAGACAGAGCTGCTGGGAAGCCCCCGAAACCTAAATACAGTCCTTACAACAAACTACAGAAGGCAGCACATCCTCTGGGGGTAAGTGTCATCATCTATTCCCAATCAACAGTGATCCTGAATGTCCCACTGTCTGATGAACTTGATTTTTTTGTTGTTGCTGTCAATTATTAAGTGAAATAAACGGAAGGGACCTTAGTCATAAGAAACAATTGATTGGAAAGTCCCAACCCTCACTCCAACAATAGAATTATTGGTTTTGTGAGTTGTGTGGGTGGTTTGCCACGTTTAGCCACAGTCTGGTAGCTATATCTTTTGGAGTTGGGCTCTGGTTAATGACAGAGCGTGGGGAAGGGAGTAAAGCCAAACTTTTGAGTCAAGTAAGTGATATCATGATATCTGGTCTTGCTGTCAGTGGATAATTTTAGGAAAGTTCAGTGAAAAAAAAGTTCTTGTCTCTCTTTTTTAATATCTTCATGGGACAAAGCACTGGTGTTTTTGATCCCCTCAACAGTTTTGGATTTTGAATAGCATGGCTTCAAGGGCATGACTGATTTTATTTAATTATTACACCAAGAATAATATCTGAGGCCTGGGGAAATTCTTCCTGGGAGATGCCTTCTTTCCATTACCCCAAATACACCTTTTTATTAGTGAACATAGTAGTATAAATGTCCTGACCTGGAATATTTTTTTTAGGAATTTAAGGGAAATCTGTGAAACCTGACAATCTCAAGCTAATATTTATGACCACGTGGCGGGGTTTTGTTGTTTCTTGTTTTTGTTTTCCTGGTTGAATTGACCATAGCTTTCATCAGGGAGATCCAGGGCTCAATGAAAAGTTAAGAACAACTGATCTATACAGCATGTGCTGAATTGTGCATTTTGAAATCTGTTTTCTTCAAAATAGATCTTATTAATAATCGGTGCTATTGTGTGCTGCTGGCACATGAAAATATAGTTAAAGGAAAACTGCAATCATCTATTATGAGACCTCAGTAGGAGTTGACCCAATTAATTTAGTAGCATCACCCATTTTTATGCAAATGAAGTCACTTTACTCTTTTGTACAGAAGCAATTTTAGCTGCATTGAAAGGCTGTGAATTCTGCACAGAGCTGATGTTTCAGCACTAGTCATAACTTTGAATGCTATTTCTGACCAGCATAGATGCAGCTTTCAACAATCAAGTGAATGGTTCTTAAATAAACAGGGAAGTCAAATTGTGTTAATGTCACCATCCAAAACCTCCTTCCTAGCTCTCACTGTGTTACTGTTTCCATAAATGGGAACATTCTGTGAGAACAGCCATCTTACTAATGCTACTAGCCAAAGAATGAACTGGTTTTGTAGAGTAGGATTGAGAGAATATTGTTACCATTAGCACAAAGAGGAAGCATAAAATGGCAGATTTTGGGGGGGGAGGCAAGTTTCACCTTGAAAGTGAAATTTTGTTATTTTTATTTCTCTTCATTAATACCTCACACCTTGCTGGGCTGCCCAGTTTATACACTTGGATAGCCTAATAGTAGCTGTCAGCATTAATAAATGTCTCTTTTAAAATATCAATTCTGTGACAGTTCATGTGTGTGTGTAAAGTGGAGTGAAAATTCCATACTTTCTTCCTCAACATGAATACTTTCCTCAGGTGGTATATTTATGATGAAAAATAAAATAAGGTTGTTGAGTACTTTCCTGGACCAACAGTCCAAGCTGGCCATCTTCAAGTGCTCTTCCAGCTCTTTCAAAGGAAAGATGTTCTACACTTTCCGTTATTCTTATTGACCTTCCCAAGTGTGATTTTTATCTTTGTAGTTGCTTCCTGCTACATTTTAAAAGCTGCCCATCATTCTGGATTCTATGGGTAGATGCCCAAACTCCTGTCCTTCTGTCTTTTTTTTTTTTCTCTCTCTCTCTCTCCCTTGCAGGTAAAATTAGTATTTTCAAAAGAACCTTCAAAGCCATTGGCTCCACGAATTCTACCAAACCCACTGGCAGCTGCAGCCGCTGCTGCCGCAGTGGCCGTGAACTCCCCCTTCAGTCTCCGAACTGCTCCAGCAGCCACACTGTTCCAGACCTCGGCACTCCCGCCAGCTCTCCTGCGGCCAGCTCCCGGACCTATTCGGACCGCCCACACTCCTGTGCTGTTTGCTCCTTACTGAGTTCCAAATGGGAGTACTTGTACTGCAATAATTTTTCAAAAAACAAACAAAAAACAACAACAACAACAAAAAAAACAACAAAAAAAAGAGAACTATGCAGTGTTTATTTATAGTTTAAAGTCTATCTGAAGAGCCAGGACTTTTGATAGTGAACCGAAAAGATTATTTAAAAAAAAAAAAAAAAAAAAAGAGGGAGGCTTAGGGGTGGGGGGGGGGGTGGTATTTTCTCTAAATTAAAGCATTCCTCTTGAACACTGATTGTTTTAGAAGTGATCTCCAGCATTGACTTGTAGTGGTATCTAGAATTTCTGAAGCCTTTGTGACTGTGCTTTTGGGCACCTATTTCCCTCTGCATTGTCTTTCCTGCTTTATGAAACAGCTATACATTGTAAGGGCATTAACTGGTTCCAATGTATGTATATAATAATTTACTCTGTAGATTAAGATAATATGAAAAAAGAAAAACAAAAAACAAAACAAAAAAGAAAAAAAACAAAAACAAAAACAAAAGCAACACTGTGAATAGTAGTACCCGTGCTGGTCCTCTTGCTATGACAGCAATTACTGGGTATTTATCCCAACAAAAGTAGATACAGTAGATGTCTTGTAAACAATAGTGCTGTGTCTCAATCTATGCCACTAGGTTATAAAGAATTGCAAAAGGTAGAATGAACAACTATTTCATGCCGGTAAGCAGCCAAATGATACACAAACACCGGAGGGTTCTGCGGAGGTCTTCCTGGTCCATATTCTCTCCCCCATCCAGACTATAGGTAACTTTAAGTTGAGGACAAGAGAGCACGGCTTAAGCATAGAGGTGGGGGAGATATTAATAAAGGTCATTTCTTACAAAGTATTTTTTCCTCCCCCTGAAGCAGTGTTGCTGGAAAGAGGGAAAGAAATCTTTGTAATGAATCTATATCTGAAAACAGGTAAACATGTGCATTGTGGGTGTTTAGAAAGAAATCAGTACAACTGTTCTGTTTAGTGGATAAGAAATTATCGTAACCTAAGATGATTGTTTAAAGTAAAGATTTTTCATGTTAGTACATATCCAAAAAAAAAACAACACAAAAAAACAGAGAATATTGCATCCTTGCAATATCCCCTTTATATCATACCAGTAAGGTTATCTCTTAGGCAAAGGTTTCTGCTTTGAACATGAGGATAGATGTTAGCTATTGTGGGCTTTTTCTTGTTTCTTTTTTAGATTTCCTACTGACATGATATGAACAATTAATATATACTTAAATGCTAGTAAAACAAGAAAAATGAATCTAAGGTGATTGCAGACCGAGGATATAGTGTTGGAAAAATTCTGGTAAGGTGCACTTGACCATGATTTCACTAGTGGAGTTATGAAATACTGGCAGCCTTAGATAGTCACCAAAAGGCTGAAAGGAGTTGATGTTTTACCTTTAAAACAAGATTTATCAGGGGTATATATAAATATATGTATATTGTATATATGTTAGAAAGATTAAGAGAATAACTTATAAAAAGAAATTCTATATAAAATAATTATATAACCATCCCATGTTACATGTTATCATTAAGTTGGTAACAAATGGCATAAAAATAGCTGTGCCTTTAATTTGTGATAAAGGCTATTTGCTTTTTCCCATAGAAAGCTATTGTATACCTATCACTATGATGGGATTCGATGCAGCCAGTCTGTTGCATTAAGAACAAGGACACTTAAACTTAGAACAATGTTAAAACATGTACAAATCAACCCTACATGATTTAGGTTTAGAGAAAAAAAATATTTTTGAAAAGGTTTTGTAAAGACTATTTAAATCTATAGGGAAGGGCTGGGTATGGCCTTCCTGAAACTGCTCTTATCTAAACTGTAGTAACCTTTTTGAGAGGTACAAAGATTCCAGAGGAAACCATTGGAGAGATAGGTATATTGCATTTGTCATTTTATATTTGAGAAACACCCATAGCGTGCTTGGTGCTCAACATCGAACATGGTCTTCGGAGTTCTTCTCCGTCATCCAGCTGTAGACATTTGTCATATAAACATATCTTTAAAACAGTTGGCTTTATACACCTTTTGTTAAACAATCAACAAAATAAGGAAGGAAGGAAGGAGAGAAGGAAGGAAGAAAAGGGAAGATAGCAGGTAGATAAGCTAGACAAAAGACAAAAGTTATTTCATTGGTCTTTGGTAAAAAGAATTTCAAACCACACATCTCTGGTTAAACACGTTAGTTAGTATTAAAATTTGTTTTTTGAAAGTATCCGGTGATTTATGTTTACCAACACCTCTACTCTTTCGTCTTAGCAAGTGTTTCCTTTTTTTCCACACACACCCCTTACTGGTTCAGCCAGATGGAAAGTCACTCGTGAGTTTGTTGTTCGGGGCTCTGTCTATATCCCGTGTGACCAGCTTCTAAAGGGTTTGAGCTTTAGTTGCCTTGTTCTGGTTTGTTAAATAGTTTGATCTTTCACTGTAACTTAGCCTGAATCCTTACCCAACAGCCTTTACACCTGATAAAACCTCTTTCTGTTGGAGAACTTAATGTTAATTGATGCACTCTCACTACTCCGTGCTTTTGCTGTTCTTCCCCCATTTTCACCAAAGTGAATCAGCCAGTCCACTAGAAGTCAGGGCCTTTGGGATGCAAAGAGTCCTGGATCACAAGGTGTTACTAACTTTAATGATTTGCTGGGAACAAATAAATCAGCCATATTTTCTCCATCAGCCATATGAGAAAACTCAGAAATACCTAAATCCCTTCTGCCTCACTTCGCTATGGAACCATTTTTGTTTAAATGGTCTCTTAAATTGGAGTTGTAATCATCAGTTGTCTTTTCCTCACTACCTAATAAAGGATGAAGCCTAACTATGGAACTTACAGTGGACTTTCTGTGAATTGCTTCCCTCCACTCCACATTATTTATCAACACCAGATCAACATCCGTTACGGTTCAGACTGCTATAAAGCCCTATCCTTTCCCTTAGGGAACTTTTTTCATGAATAAAGATCAATAATTCAGATGGGTCAGCACCGGTGCTCTGAAAATCCCGAAGGGTGGTCTGACTTTATGGTTATATATCCCTCCCCACGCATCACACCCATGGCAAAGAAGTGATAGGGAAAGCATCTCCGATTTCATTTGAAACAGATATAAATGCATTGCAAGAGCCAGATGCCTCTGGAAAAAGCATTGCTGCCCCTCATCCGGATCATCCAGACAAATGGGAAACAGTCGTTGGGGAGGTACTGTATTTCTCTCTTGAGAAAACAGGTGATTACACATGACAAATTGCTCCTATCACTGGTCCTAATCTTTGAAGAGTGGTGGTTCTATTCACATAAGCAAACACAGTTGGCTTTTGGCAATTTATGTCATCCCTGCCTCATCTGTAACGATTGCAATCTTAAGGAACTATTAGGCTTCCCTTCACTTATTGCAATAATTCATGCCATTATCATCAGAGCTATAATTTGGTTTTTTTTTTTGAAAGGTGCTACGTATTTTACTGCCAGAGAACTATTTAACGAAGAGAGTGTTCATACTCACTTGCAAATTAAAAGACCAGGAAATCATAAAGTGAAAAAAAATAATAGACAACAAGGCTTTTGAAAATAGGATTATTCAAATTTATCGTGGATGTTCCCATGTAAGTTTCTAAAGCACAGGACCAATATATAGCACACGTGGCATTAAATTTCACCTACAATTAAATTTTAAATACTTTGACCCCATACCCATGTGGTGGTCAACTTTCCTGAAGAAATCAGATCACAAAGCTAAATGATTCAAGTGGTGTAGAGACCTCTTCCTTCAAATACGAATTAATATTTGTATTAAGGACTACTTTTCTATACATTAGCATGGATGACATTATAGTAATAACTAATTATTTATGAAAGCATCATAAAGTGGTGGGGAAAAAATGAGCTGAAAGAAGTCCAATTGTATTGTAGACTTTATCTCTGACCAGCAGGGTAATAATTAATCGACTAATGCTTTGTCCTCAATTTTTTGGTCAGTAATATGGCTGAGCTCATTTACTATATCAGCATTAAAAGACCACTTCTCTCATCCTGTCAAAAATAAAATTGCTTTCTTGTCATGAACAATGGAGCTACTTAAATATTTGCAAATGTCCGGAGGTGTGTTCTGTATTTCCCTCCCTCCTGAGTATATACCACACTGTAGGCCTCTCTCATCTAATCAATCAGAATGTAGACTTCAACTATTATCAGAGGAGTTGCTAATTCACACTGGACTTTTCACAAAGTCATAAAGGATTCACTGTGTCTCTTTTCTCAATCTAGAACATCATAATTTTTGATCAAAGCAAACTCCAAAAGGAAGTTGTTTGTGTGAGTATGGGAGGGAGCGACAACTAAATGCCTCATCCTTATTTGGTTTGTTGTGTTTTCCGTCTTCAGCAGAAAGGGTCTCCCCATCACTAATTCTACCCTGGGTTTGCATGTGTTTTAACTAATGGGCATTTGACTAAGACCACTTTGTCCACAGTCAAAGGGTATCAGTGATGCTCTCATCATTGTTACAGCAAGAATTATTTGAGCTGCGTCCTGACAGTGAATGTTTTCCATATGAGTTCTGTAGGTTTTCACTAAAAGGGTGGATTTATTTCTAGAGTATCTCTTCGGCACTTTCAATGGCATGCTTTAATAATGACAGAGGCTACCACCAGGAAGTGAAATGGATCACTTATAAGACACATCTTCCTTGTCTACTTATTAGGTCTACTTATTAGTTCTGAGAGTGGTGTCATGGCTTTCAATGAAAGATGATATGTTGATATATCATCCTCAATTGGCCTACAGGGTTGTTACTCTCAGGAATGGGGTTATAGCTTACCAGAATTATGAATGTTAATGGAAGGCAAGTTCAGCCCTGGGAAAACCTCCCATGTGCTACTCTCTTTAGAAATCCAAGCAGGTTACAAAACATCACAGGGTTTGAAGAATTCCTTGGCTTCCCCACGTCTGAAAGGACCAAGAACTACCTTCAGTCTGATCACCTTTTTCCCGTTTGCAATGACAGAAAGCCATCTGTCTTAGGTGGTCAAGTTGACTCTACAAATGGCCAAAATGCATTTCAGGTCAAACCTGATGATTAATATGCATGATCTAGTGGAATATCTTTGAGTTTGGTCAAGTTTTCTAAAACCACCAAGAATGGAGTCATGTTCTTTTCATGACTGGTATGTCAACTCTAAAAGTAATTTCCAAAGAGAAGGGCTAAAATGGTTTATAAGAAAAAGAGTTGAACTAAAAATGAGTACCTGAACAATGAACAATTCTAAGGTTTATGTGTGGGTTTATATACACGTGAAGTGATAGAGAATTCATCCTTTTATGAGGCCATGGAAATACCTTTTTTTCCCCCCAATGATCAAGTTGCTTTCATTTTAAGAAGAGAAACTCTATTTTCACATTTGGGAATCTTAATAAACAGGGCATTGGAGAAGTTGACAAGTAGATATAACGTCAAGGTACTATGCTCTCTACTAACATCATTATGCTAGAAGATTGAGTTGGATAATGCAATTGTAACATTTCATACAAGCTACTGACTTCCAATATAGAAGTTGGACCTTTATCAAATCTTCTTTAAATCCAGGTACTGTGCAAGACATGGTAAAACAGGGCTAAAGAAAATTAGCAAGGAGATAGTCCTTTATTGGGGGCCTAGATTGTATTTTTTTCAGGAAACAAAATTTGTTAAAGTCATTTGGCCATTTGATTATCTAAATCTAGTAAGATATAAATCTACTGGGACACGTGTTATGGCATCTTTAAGCCATGGTAGAAATGAATGGAATTTTATTAACTAAAAATAACAATGTGGGTCTTATTGGATACTTCTCAACTCAATTTAAAATATATCATTGTATAATTTCAGCATAGGACACCAGGGCGAGACAAGGCTAATATTGGGTAAAGACCTTCCGCTAAATGTTTTGTGTCTATCATGACCGTGAGTTAATATTGTTAGGTACAGAAAAGAAATAAAGGTCTTGAGATTCTGGAAAGTTTAGCTTTCCTGAAATAGTCAAGAAGAATTTCTTGGGATGACATCTGTTTTTTAAAGTCATTATGGGAAAAAAAAATGTGTGGAAGTGGTGGATTTTGCGGAAAAGCCTTGCTGCAAAGGGATCTAGGCATAAGATTGATCATCACAGAACAGTGGGCATGTTTTATGGCTTCAACACAAAATATCTATGAGGAAACTGGGCCAACTTGCTTGGCATTTTGATGACTTGCTTCTGAAAAAAAAAATTAAAAAAAATTAATTCAACTCTCTATGACTATAAAGTTATGCTGAAAAAAAGTAAAAGCTGAATTTAGTAAACGCAAGTCACTTGCCTCTCAAAATTGGTCCCAAAATCTAAGCCTAATTTCTATAAATTTCAGTAAAGTTGTTTTAAAATACATCTTATACTGACAGTGTTCATATTCCTACATATTTAAAGTAGAACTGATCTGATGCCAAACCAATGTCATTTGTAGCTATGTTAGACCCTCAATTTTGTCCTGAAAAAAAAAAATGAATGATTTTATTTAAGATATCTAGTCTTAAACACACATGGAACTCTGTGCTAAGAATATTGTTTTTCCTGAGAAATTTGTTGGTCAGGTTTTTTTTCCTTTTATCAGTCAAAATATTATGTCAGTTCAACTAAGGTTTCCTGACATATAGTTCATCATTTCTGCTAATAATATTTAATCTACTGGAATTTCACAATTACTTTTAAATTGCCTCCTAAGAGGTCAAAGAAAAATTTATTATTAGCTGATATATGATGAGATATTCAACTCTCATGCAAGCTGGAGTATTGGTGATTTTTAAGTAGTTATTCTTAATAATAGAGCGTTAAACAGACTCTATCAAATAAATTGAGTGATGACTATGCCTATTTACTGACAGCCAATTCGAGCCTTAGTCTCAGGTTCTAAAAATAGCTAATCCACATGCATTTAATGACCACAAACTGAAGGCAGTATTTGTTTTTGACAACCAGACTTCTGATTGGAAACTTTGGCATTAACATTCAAAAAAATTGAATAAAATTTTGAAATTTTAAAAATAGGTTATGGCTTGTCCTACTTTTCTGTAACCTTGTGAAAAAAGTACTTAGGGGAAAAAATATGTGATTTTTTTTTTCCGCCTTCTATTCTCATAGTTTAGAAAATATAGGCAGGCCTTCGTCCACTATCAACCACTTGGCAAAAGGTTTGAAGAAGTTCTACCCAATGACAATAATATCTCATATTTGAAAGAGCATTACCACAAACACCGAAGAGGTACAATATGCATAGCTTTCTTGATTTTACAAAAAAATAAAAATAAAAGAGACAAACCAGGGATCAAAGAAATTGCCCTACCTATAATCACACAGATATGGTTCTCAGCTAAAATACTATTGTGATGATGTACAACTAGCATGTTCCTTCACCTGTACCTTTGGGATCTTAACTTCAGCAGCAGAAGCCAAAATGCTCAGGATGCAAATTTGTGTCACCTTATAGCCCATATGTTCAGCAACTCACTTTGTTCTTTTCATTTTGCCAAATCATGCTGAATAACTCATAATAAGAGGTTCTAGATGTCCCCACGTGGACTTGGACCATTGAGATGAAATTTTTTGTGTGTTTTATATTTCAGTACTTGAGTTATAATTATTTGTGTTGTTGTTATTGTTTATTTTAGTTGAAGCCTCAAAGAACCCCCCCTTGTGTGCCAGTATATCTTCAGTTGAAATTAAAGAAATCAGGGCAATTCACATAATTTGTATCATGCCATTCTTCTGTTTTAAGTCATGTAAAAAAATCTCTCCATATGCTAATAATTTCCCCAATGTGAAACAAAGCTGCTATCAATTTTATTGACTCAGAAATGTAAAATGTAGAACATTTTATCCTGTCTCTGGTCCTGTACTAAGTTAAACTTTCAGCTGTGAACAAATTAATCTTTATTTTTATCAGGAATTCTTTAAGAACTTCTCAGTTTCAATAAAAGAAAGACACTAGTAATATTTTTATGTGATGAAATCTCCCTGGTTCCTTTAGCAGCCCTAGAAATGTCCTTAGCCATTATCTCTTCTCTTCTCAACAATATCAAAATTATCCCAGTACAAAATATTTCAGATGGTTTCAGGAAATTGGGACATTTAAGTCCTTAGTCTTCACTTAGTTCATGAAATAAAGGTGGTTGCTTATTTTCCTCTCATCCACAAATAATCCATAGGTAATGTATCCAATTTAGGACAGATTTTTCTTTCTTAGTTAAGTTTTAAGGCTCTTTGGAAGAGGAATATTAGAACAAATTCGGAGTGCATTCTATAGGTTCTACTCTACTTATTTGTAATAGATTACCATTCAGAGAAATACAAAATGAAACAAAAAACTGCATAACATGATAGTTCCAAGCATCAGCTAAAAGTTTCGGCAACTCACAAACATGTGTCTCATGACCGTTTCTCAAAAGAAATGTTTGAGGGGGTGGGGAGAACAAAATATTTGGTTTTTGTCCCTCTCTGAATGTTACCTATTCCATTGGCTCCTCTTTCTCTCTTGTTTGAAGGACAGAAGTTCTTATCTTTAAACTGACCTCTTAGTACATTTCATTTAAGTATAAGGCAGAAAAATCATTTTATTTGTAACATTGAAACCTGTGGTTTGCCTTTGCTGAAATAAAATTTTAGTGCAGACAAGAGGTTGCAAGATAATGGTCCATGTCTCCATAGAGTTGAAAAAGTTTTTTGCCTGAACAGTATTTTTTAATTAGCTCTCAAACATCTCCCCAAAAGCTTTTTTTTTTTTTTTTTTTAATTGGAAATTCTGATTTCTTTTAACAAACCAGGAAAATCTGAGAGCCATACTGCTGCATTCCCACTAGGCTACTATGAACTGCAATTGTACTGTGACTGCCCCCTTTGGACAAAGTGGAGTTTTGCAATTGATTTTGATGTACACTGGGAGACCATAGTAACTGTTTCCTGCCAGGCCACTGTAAACATTTGGTTTGCAAACTCCAGCATAGCTTATTGATTCTCAATCACCACCTACACTTTTGCTAGCTAGCTTTCAGCATTCTCTTCAACCCTGTACCTTCTCCCTCAATTTGTCATTTCTGGGTTCATCTTGTAATGCTTTTGATTCTCATTGTAGACAAGTGGTTTCTTAAGGATTAATATTTTGCAAGCATCAATTCCAGTAAAGACTCCCTTCACTAGACTATGATGCTGGGAGCATGTGGGATTTTCCAGAGTTGGCACCCAGGAAAGAACTGATCCAGGCAACGAGTGGGTGACTGCATTCAAGAAAAGAATTCTGCCATTTTCTTCACATTTCTCTAAAGGATGGTTTGGCTTCAGCTAACAGCAGAAATCGGATTTTAGGAAGAGACACTAAGCATATTTCATATAAAACAACTCCTTATTTCTTCTACTCTTTCCTCAAGTAAAATATGAAGAAAAATTGAGAAATCGTGTTTCCGAGCATACCTTTGGTGAATACATTTTTGTTTTTTGTTTGTTTGTTTTTTAGGGCCATAGACAACTTTCTCACAAAGGCATATAGACTATCAGATTGTTAATTCGAAAAAAAAAAATCATGCCAAAGTATTTTTATGAACTTTGAAATAATCCTCATAATATCCTCCATTTAGGATGAACATTCAAAATGTTGAAGAAACCATGGCAAGCAAAATATCTGACCTTAAATTCTGCCTGACCCATTGCCATTAACATCAACGTCTACAAGTCTTAAGTTGTTAATTATCTAATAGCAAAGATCTTTTCATGTTGTTTTGCTTAGAAATAAAAACAACAATAACAATAATCACAAAAAACATGGCTGATCATGTTTCAGTAGAGTGCTCCAAGCTAGGAACCCAAGCCAAAAGTAGATTTGGAAACTTGACTAATGTACAACTTCACATTTTTCAAAGTGTGTAATCCAGGCATTGTGAATAATTTCAGGCCAAGTCCTAGGAAATTGCTCATGGTCTTTCTAAACATAGGGAATTGTTATGCTGAAGCTAAAACCAAATGTCAGCTAAGGTCTGATGCTGGGGAAAACAATTAGAACCTTACTGAATTACCCTCCTGTTAAAGAGTTCACTTTCAAAAGCTAATTATCAGTTTATCATGTTTTATTCATTAACCAGAATTATTTTCGAGAGTGTCAGAGCATTTCAGGTGGGCTGGGTTGGGTTATAATGGAAAGGACTACATAAACATACCCTCTGTGAGTGTGTGATTTCTTTAGATGCAGCGCCTAATGGGAGCAAAATGCTCTACAGGACAGGAGAAAAGGAAGCCTATTTTGGCCACTGTTTCCTTTAGTCTGGATTTCCTCAAGGTAAGAAATTGGGTGGGCAGGGGGGCACAATTGCCAGCAACAGCTGGTATAGAAATGGTTCTGTCAGATTTATGAAGAAAAGCCCAGTTTATGCCAACTCACTGCCACTGTACACTTAGGTAGATAAATTTCCCAGGGCTGCTGAACTAAATTACCAGATACTCTGATGGCTTAAAACAACAAAATTTCATTCTCTTAAAGTTCTAGGGGCTAGAAATCCAAAATTAAGGTGCTGGCAGAATTGATTTCCTCTTCCGGGCTAAGAGGAATGAACTGTTTTGTGCTTCATGCCTTCTCCTAATTTCTGGTGGTGGCTGGCAGTCTTCAGTTTGTTCACGCGCACCCCCATCTCTCCTTTTATTTTGCACTGGGGTTCGCTCTATGTGTCTTCACAGCACCTTCCTTACAGGCTTGTCTCTCTCTCTCTCTCTCTCTTTTTTTTTTTTTTTTACGAGGATACCAGTCATGTTGGACTTAGGATGCACCCTCCTCCAGTATGGCGTCATCTTAATTATATCTACAAAGATCCTATTTCCAAATGTGACCTATTCTCAGGTTCTGGAGGTAGGACTTCAACATACCTTTTTGGGGAGAGTGATCAACCCGCGTTAGGGTTACCTTAGCCTTCCCAGAAAACTTCTACCCACGATTTGTACCCTTCAAATCGGGTTATTTCTTTAAGGGGTTATTTCTAGCCTTAGGATTTTCCTAGCTCTTGAGCTGAACAAGTACATCTAAGGCCTCCACTTCTGTCCTCAAAGTTCAGAGTGGTACACAAGCAGGACAGGACCCTGAAACCTATCGAAAATGGGTCCTCTAGAATCAGAGCCTGAGATGAGATTCACCTGAAAGTTGTTTTTTTACTGAAGGCGTGCTCTCAGGAGCAGAGAATAAGGGAAGAAGGGTAGGGCCAGAGGGGAAAGCTAAGAACAAGCTTTAGCCTGGTCTCTGGAAAGGTATAAATATTTTCAATAATTCTTTAAGATGTTATTTATCATTAATATAATTCAAGGATAAGGTATTACAGGGGCAGGTATGGTCACAAAGAATGCTGAACTGAGTACAAAAAATATGGCTAGTATCAGTACTTTGGACCATTGGCAAGTCTTGGCTATCTTCAGGTAAACTGATTAGAAATCCCAATTTGCCTGGAATATTTGCATTTTATACTAGTTGTACAGGCGTAATCATTAATAGGGCTCCATTGCAAGCTCCATGTCCCGGTGTGGCCAATAATTGCATGAACAATCTGTTTTCAATCCTGCTTTTCCCTATTTTTAAAGTCAGTGGGTTGAAATAGGTGATATATAAGGACCCTTCCAATAATAAAAATTTCTGCATAGTGCCTTGTGTTTAATAAAACACCTTGCTTTTTGGTAAGGGGGAGGTGACTAAAGTATATTCAGTGCCAGGCTCTATGCTAAATTCTATACTTCTGGTTTCTAAATTGTATCCTCACAATGGTCACAAGGGCAAAAAATTACTATCCCCATGTTACCAATGTAAAATAAGTAAGATCAGAGAAGTCAAGCACCTGCCCCAACATAAATAGTAAGTAAGCTTTGAAGATAATATTTAGATGAAGAACTCCAATTCCTAATTTTTTTTCTACATGCACTGCGAAATGTTTCATCAGGCTCTTTGAGAAGAAAATAACAAAACTTCATAGAACTGAGCTGAAGAATAAATAACCAGAAATCATTTGTACTACAGGCTGAAGGTCACAGATTTTAATTAAATTTGTTGAGGAATAATAATGTTGACTATGATCACCAAGATAATGATGATGATGGTGCTGATGTCTCTGAGCTCGTTTCAGACTCAGAACACTTCCCTGATCAGTGTCTTTCCTTTTACAGTGAAGTGATCTAAGATGTTCAGACCAAAGTGCAAAATCTGTGACCAGCCACCAACCTTTTCACGGCTTTTGGCAGTACTTGTTATATTCGAACCTCAAATTCCTTTTATTTAGTCTCCAGTGTGCTATAGTCACTTTAATACAGCAGTAAGATTGATGTTAGAAAGGTCATCAATTACACAGTAGCAACAAGAGGCCTTTCTAAACTTGATGAAGTCCTTAGCAGCAGTCAGAAATCATGGAATGCCAGGACTTCTCCAGGAGGCATTTTCCCTGTCCCCACCGTCTTTAAGCAAGGGTCCAACCACTGAGACGTGTGACAGGAAATGGACCTTTTAAATACAGTAGAAAAAATTACAAGGCCAAGTCTGACTTTCTGATGGCACCCTGAAGTCTCTGAGGGCTCAAATATCTCTGTCATTTACTGAAGGATAATTTTATAATCCACAGTGTATCCGAGACTAATTGCCTTCTAATTTTTGGTGTAAGAATGCCTATGTATCTTAGGACCTTGGGTAATGACATAAGGGTCAAGAGATCATTTCTGTAATTTTTCAGTTTTTGAAGCATTTAAAACAAATGATATCAGCTATTAAACAACTAGAGGCCCCCAAGCAGTGGTTGCTCAAGTGTGGTACAGATAACCCCCATCAGAATCACCAGGAAAGCACATTATGCAAATTATTGGGCCCTACCTGAGAGAGAATCAGGATCTTTGAAGAAGTTGCTCTACCTGTTTCCAGCTCTCATGGTGATTCTTTGTACACTAAACCACTGTCTGAAAGAGCTACACGTTCTGACATTCTTTAGTCACCCTCCTTTATGATCTCTGGTATGATAAATAACGCGGGAGTAGTGTCACCACTGTGACGAGACTCTTTCACAACAGAATTTTCCACATTTGTATAAATCTTCCATATATGCCAGTTTATGTGATTACATAGCTGAGGTACATTCTAGAGAGATTACATGCCCCAAATATCACTGCATTCCACTTCAGGGACAAGCCACACACAAAGTATTGCAAGCTCCAAATCCAAACAGTACTCTGGGCACCTACGCCAAGTGCCCTTGCCTGCCTCCCACCATGCAGGAGAGTCTTGCAACTTCAGGTGCCAGTGGACAGCAAGCAATACAAAGACTATCTTCACTTGGGTGGGAACCTGAGCCTCCGTTCCAACCACGCATAAGTGAGACTAGCATAGTATGTTTCTGTAAGCCATTCTTTGCGATCACATTTAGCCTCATAAGCTTGGGTAGATTCTGTTCTACAAATACCCAATAGTTCCTGTCCAGCCACTTATTTCATAATGAGGTCACTCGTGTCATTGCTACCTTATCAATTTGCCCAACTGGGGCTATTTACAAGCTGTATGAGCTTGGGCCACTTATAGAATTACTCTGTGCTTAAGTTTCTCCACTTGATAAATGGGTAAACTAACATCATTGTGTTCTTGTGTCCATGAAGGAACCTAACATAAGTGAAGTACTTAAAACAGCCCCTGGGACATAATAACCACAATATAAATATTATTATTATTATTATTATTCTATATGCTTTGTACACAAGCAACAGTTCCTAAATCAAAACATATTTCCAGGGAGCAACAGACATTTTGTACTCATGGTCATAGGTATGTGTGTTTCTGATAAATCATCTCTTGATTTGAACATTAGTGTTACAGAGAAAACCTGTATCCACAGGTTTATGTACACAAGAAAGTCTCCAGTAATTTTTATTTAAAAACAAAAATAAGTTTTCAAGTATACAGAGGTTCTTAGACTTAGAAATAATAGTTGCCATTTATTGAATGTGTATAATTGACCAGACCATTTATTTACATAATCTTATTTAAGTTTTCTAAAAAAGCCCTTCAGATAAATTTTATTAGGCCCAATTTATGCAAGAGGTAGTCTTTGATAAGAAGTTAAGCAATAAGAGCAAGGCCAAACAGCAAGTAGGTACCGTTATAGGTATTTAAATCCAAGTCTTTTTGTTTTTAATCCAGTGGCTTCTTTTAGTCAAATTAATCATCTCTTAAATCAATGAATGTTTGATTATTGAATTGTCAAGGTAGTGATGCCAATATTTCTACTATTAAGTCTTGTCATTTAATTCATCCATCCAGTCATCCAACCAACCCACAAATATTTCTTTCTTTCTTTTTAAATTAACATATAATGTATTATTAACCCCAGGGATACAGGTCTGTGAATCGCCAGGTTTATACACTTCATAGCACTCACCATAGCACATACCCTCCCCAATGTCCATAACCCAACCACCCACTCCATACTCTCCTCCTCCCCCCAGCAACTCTCAGTTCGTTTTGTGAGATTAAGAGTCTCTTATGGTTTGTCTCCCTCCCAATCCCATCTTGTTTCATTTATTCTTCTCCTACACCTCAAACCTCCAACATTGCCTCTCAACTTCCTCATATCAGGGAGATAATACGATAATTGTCTTTCTCCGATTGATTTATTTCGCTAAGCATAATACCCTCTAGTTCCATCCATGTTGTTGCAAATGGCAAGATTTCATTTCTTTTGATGGCTGCATAGTATTCCATTGTGTGTGTGTATGTGTGTACATATATGTGTATATATACATATAAATATATATCACACATTCTTTATCCATTCATCTGTTGATGGGCATCTAGGTTTTTTCCATAGTTTGGCTATTGTGGACATTGCTGCTATAAACATTGGGGTGCACATGCCCTTCAAATCACTACATTTGTATCTTTAGCCACAAACATTTCTTGAAACAATTTGCTAAAGAATTTGGAATAACAAAAACAACAACAAACCTCTAAACATAGCATCTGTCTTCAGAAGTTTACGCTATAGAAAGTAAATGTACATGCAGACAAATAAATGTAGATTATGTCAGCAGGATACATAAAATGTTACACAAATCCAAAGAGAGTACCTAACTACTAGGGGAAAAGGAAATGGGAGGTCAGAGAAAGCTTGAAGCTGAGAGAGAACCTCAGAATGGTGAAAGATGAGCCATGTCTAGAGCCAAACAGGAAGGGATGCCATGAATTTTCTAAATGATGAAGTTCTTGTTTATGAAGACTGGACAGGTATTTTTCCCACAAGTAGAGATTTTTGTATACAAGAAGTCTTTGACTTATGTTAGACTACTCACTGTAAACCATGGAGGACAGAAGTGGGGTACAGCAAAGTATGAGGGAAAAATTTAATAGAGATTATTTGGAAGTTAGCCTGATTTCCTTGGTTCAGTTGCATAATTCTTCATATAATTATGTATGCAAAAATTGTATAATGTTCTGTCCTGTAGTTTTTTGTTGTTGTTGTTACTCCATTTCACTTTACCCTTCCCCCTAAATGACAAAGAGGAGCACTCAAGGCATGAGCTGACTGGAAATGAAATCAGAACATTCCCTTTGCCAAGTCCGTGTTCTAGGGGTAGATACGGAAATGATATCTGGTAGAGATTCATCCTTTTAAATCAAACTGTCATCTTTGACATTGTTTCTCTAATAACTCTGGAGAATTTTGAAAAACAGTGTTTTACCGTCCCCTGAAAACCAAGGTATTTTCCACTTGTGATAATAATTTACAGAGGGGGAAGAAAGTTTGTGTGGTTTTTAGATTCAACACAGGAAGAACAGAACATCAAGTGCTATTCAGACTGAGAGACAAGAACCTGAAATCTCTCCTCAGTGAATAAAGTTATTTGGAGAACCATTTATTTATTTAAAATGTGCATGTTGCTATGATACAAATTTGCAAAAGGCATATAACTTCTCTAAAGATGCTGATTCCTGAACGGCAGTCCCAGGCATTGTGGGTGTAAGGTAATATGAGCTGCCAAGCTGGAACCCCATTCCCACTGGGGCAGAGTAAATTTGGACACACATGCCCCTCTCTTGCTGGCAAAGAAGGACACAGAACTGACTCCTCTCAGAGAGTCTCAGACTCAGAGACTGAGTCTCAGAGAGATTCAGAGAGTCTGAGAATTCTCTCAAGAGAATAGGCTGAGAAACTCCCAAATTTAGTGGGTTGACTCTATCATTACCTTCCATCATAAGAAAAGCATCGATCCTTATAGATCTTATCGGTTAAATTTAAGACAGGTTTTTTGATTAAACACATTATGAAAAATTGCTTTCTTGTTTTAGGTGGTATGTATTTATTTTGTACATTTTCCCTAGAAAAACTGTAACAAATGACTTGTGTTGAGAGGTTAGTGAAGCAGGATCATTGGGGTAGGGTGGTTGAAGAGGAAGGTAGAACATTAGATGGGAGGAAGGAAAAAGAAAATTTTCACAGTTCAGTGATGTGCATAAACTACGAATAACCAGAAACTAAGGTCAAGGGGTTAAATTTCATTGGCACAGTTTGGCCTCAAATAGAAACCCGCTTGCTTACCTACAGTGTTGTCCAACAGTAGAGTCAGAGTATGAGCGGCTGACATGGGAGGCTTTGGCTCAGCCCCTCCTTGCTCTGTATCTTTAGGAAAATTACAGAACCCCTCTGGGTCTCATGTTCCTTAATTGTAAAATAAGGATAACCATAATGCATAACTCAGAATTACTAAGAACAGGTATAATAGTGCAGGTAGGACATTGCTTTGCACACTTCCTTGCACATTGCCTGCAACAATAAAAAGAACATCACAATGTAGTTAACCTTTACTGCATGCTTCCTAGTTGCAGTCACATTCCCTAGTTGCAGTCACATATGTGCCTTACTTCCTCTAATTATTGCTACAACCCTATATTAATAGGGATATTATTATTTCCCACTTTATGAAAGGAGAAAACTGAGGTGTTATGAAGGATCAGAGGCCCAAGCTCTCACAATGGTAGAACAAGGATTCAAATCCTGGCAGTCTGACTTCAGAACCCACAGTTAGAATCACTGATCGTGTTCTAGGTTAAGAATGTGTCTGGCACATTGCAAGCATGACATAAATTATAGCTACTCTTCCTCTTACTATTAATAATGGAATAGATGCCTTGGAAGGCAGGGACATGGAGTTGGGTTAATTACCCTCCAAGATCTCTGAATGAACAATGACTACATTTTGTAAAAAAATGATCCATTTTCCTTGCATGACCCTTTCAGCTCTGTGTTGGCTTTGGAAATCAGCCGATGGAGATTAAAATACTCACTCTGCCTCTTTCTAGCTATGTAACCCTGTTGCTTATAAAATCAAGACAGTAGTATCAGTATTGTAAAGAGTAAATGAAAATAATGTATACAAAGTTGAGCCCATGTTTTGGCATATGGGAGTTACTTGTCAGTATGTCAGTATGATTTCTAGTATTATTATGGTATTTATATTTATTTAGGTTTTTATTTCTCTGATCTGTTTTATTCTCTGGCCTCACCTTTTTTTTTTTTTTAATGTTGGTCTACTTAATATTTTATAAGAGATATTTTTCAGAGGGCTCTGTTACTCTGTCAAAGGGAAAAACAGAAGTGGATACTCTAGATTAAGGGAAGATGGAAAAGATGAGAAGGAACCTTAGGAAATGAAAGAAGTGAAGCTAAAAATAAAGAATGGAGGAGAGGTAGGAGACTTGTGTTACTGGCTTCTTGTTCCGGCCTAATTTATGCCACTGAAGAGCATAATTAATTCTGAGAGTGAATTAAAGCAATCGCTGGCCACTGGCCAGTACAAAATGCCCATATAGACCAGCAATAATGAGAAGAGGAAACGGCCTCCCATGAACCAAGCAGGGTCACTGTACCTAGTTGCACCTTCAGAGGTGTGGCCCAGCTATCTCTGACTCCACTATGAGAGAACCATGGTGAGTTTTATATAGGTCTACATGACAGAGCTGTGATACTTAATCAGAGAGCAGAGGGATTATCCTAATAGAGATTAATGACCCTGATTGGAACAAATCAAGATGAATAGCTCCCAATGTAAATATTTAGATAAATATATTAGGTTCAGATTACACATTTAACTCTTTAAGGTTGACCCCAAAGTCATATTTTTTTATAAAAATATTTACCTGATCCAGATAAATTTAAGATCCTTTCTTATGGGAGGGGGAAAAAGGAATTATTAATTTGTCTATTTGAACTTTGAAGGGTATCTACCCCTTTACAGGTTTTAGGCCATGCGTAGGGAAGGAGGGAGGAGGGCATTCTAGGGAGAGCTGAGTATCACAAAAAGAATGAAATAGAAGCAGAAAATTCAGGCTCCATGTGCTTCTCACACTATAGTTAGGCTGTCACTAATGTGGCTATTAACTTTTCATGTTCAGATTTATTATGCTGTCATTATGGCACTTTTCTTTGCTGATGTATCAAGCCACTATTACATATTTGTTGGCATCTCATCTATTTAAGGGATACAAGTGATTACCCATTGCCAAGAAGACTAATAAGAAGTGTGCAAGCAAAGGACTATAGAGTTCTTGTTGGAAGATAACAAGTCACTGGTATTTTATTTTTGATTAAATCATAAAATACCTCATTGAAGAAAAATCACCTTCTCCCTCCCATTTAAAAAAAAAAAAAAAAAAAAAAAAACCTAGAACACTTTTCAAAGGACAAACCTACAGACTTCTTAAAAAACAAAATAAATGCATATGATAGACATAAAATATTTTGGAAAATAATAACTTCTAATAAGCTTCTCTAGAAACGAAAGTTACTTCTGGGATTTTTAAGAGTTTCCACCTCTACCAGTGAAGCATAGAACTGAAATATGACCAAAGTGTTTCTGAAAACAACAAGACACAAGGTTATAGATATAAATTGCAGATTTCTGCAGACTTTGTGACATATGTTTCAAGCAAGTAATGTGAACTTCAGAGTTAGGCAGGTCTGACTGTTATTTCTCATGTTGGCTGTCAACCTTGCCCACATTACTTGCCTTCTCATGTTCCTTTCTTGCTTATAAAATAGAGAAAATGATACATATCACAAGCAATGTTGTAATAATTAAATGAAGTAACTTTTTTTTTTTTAAAGATTTTGTTATTTGACAGAGACACAGTGAGGGAGTGAACACAAGTAGGGGGAGTAAGAGAGAGAGAAACAGGCTTCCTGTGGAGCAGGGAGCCCAATGTGGGACTTAACCCCAGGACCCTGGGATCATGACCTGAGCCGAAGGCAGAGGCTTAACTACTGAGCCACCCAATGAGATAACTTTTATAAATTACCTAACATATGTTATTTCCATGCATGTGAAACTTCAGTCCATCATTCACTGAATTCGGGCATTCATTGAATACCTGCATTAACTTAAGGATACCAATATGAATGAGACACAACACTGTCTCTAAACTCAGAGTTGTCACAGCAGTCAAATAAGTGATTCAGATTTAAAGAAATATAATTTCAATGCAATGTTTTCATTGTAATTGCAGACTGTATTTACCACATTAATGTTAACTGCTATGACAGATAAACCCCTCAATCTCAGCAGTCTAACACTTTTTATTAATGATCTCAACATGTGTATTTCTAATGGTTAGGTCAATGGGCTTCCCAGGTTCAGTTGGTATGCAGGATCCTTTCATGTTATGACTTCATCCTCTTCAGACAACATTTGTTTAACCTTCAAGTGTAATGAACAGAGAGATGAAGGATTGTACTAGAAAGGTTCTCCAAGGCCAGAACTGGAAGAGTCACATGTCACCTCTCCTTGAAGTCCATTGGCTAGAAATCCATTACATAGCCGCATTTAACTGCAAAGGACACTGGGGAATACTACTGAGCTACGAGCCTGGAAAGAAGAAAATGGTCTGGAAAGAAGAAAATGGTCTGTGAACATCCATCCAGTCTCAGTCTTATCTGAAAAGGCTTCATTCTTACCTGAATCTACCGATCGGTAGAAGTTAGAAAATTGTGGGCCCTTTCTTAAGGACACAACCCTCAATAAGTAGTTAAGGAGTTGAGTTAGATAAACTCTAAGGCATTCAATCCTGGAGTTCCCGGCATCTCTACACATAGTTTCCTTTTGACATCATCATTCTTTGTTACCTTTTTATGTCTTTTCCCACCAGTTCTCTCTCTCATTCTTGTTTCAACTTCTGTGTTCTGCAACCCACTAATATTATAAGGAAGGAAATTACATTCTAATAGCTGACTGTCAAGTATTTTTGATGTTCCAAAGCAAATAAAATATCCAAGGGAACATTCTACCCAAAACAACAAATGAAAACTCAGTATGCTTAGTCTGACAGATAGTTTTTCTAATTACAAATTATTTACATGAAAAACTTAGAAATGCATAGAAATAAATATTGTATAATTAAATTGTCTTTAATAATCATAATATTTATATTCATTTATTGTACACTGGAGAATTTTATACAGGTTTGTATTATTTCTAATTCTAATAGAAATGGTAGAGATTCTTTTTTTTTTTTAATTTTTTATTTTTTTATAAACATGTATTTTTATCCCCAGGGGTACAGGTCTGTGAGTCACCAGGTTTACACACTTCACAGCACTCACCAAAGCACATACCCTCCCCAATGTCCATAATCCCACCCCCTTCTCCCAAACCCCCTCCCCCCAGCAACCCTCAGTTTGTTTTGTGATTCTTAACTAAGATCTGTATGAAAAAAGAAGCCTGAAACTCTATTTTTAAATATGTTCAAAGTCTCTAAACTAAATAAAGTCTATGACTTTGGCAAAGCCACAATTCTTAATGAGGCCAGCAAAATTATCATACATTAAAATAGATAATGTAATACCCTGATATAATATATAATATATCTTTATTAATTTATTAAAATGATTTATTACTAAATTTATTAAATTGATTTATTAATTTATTGAATTTATTTATTAAATAAATGTTTATTTATTAAAACTTTTTAATTTATTTATTAAAACTATTTAGAAGATATTTAGGCTCCTCACAGAATAGAAGTTGAATTTTGCTTTCATTAATAGCAAAATATACACATATAATGGACTATATTCATATGTCATATACTGAATGAATGAACTACATGCATATTTATAATGACAAGTAAAAACCATTATGGATCTATTAAGTTTTAAAAGCAATTTTTTTGGTTGTCCTAACACCATTAACATACACATTTGACTAGTAGATATAGATCATTTATTTAGTTTGTTATGACATTTGATAATATGAATGGTTCGAGGAAATCTCACAATACTATCCATATCCCCAGGTGGTGAGTGTTCACTGCCCTATATTCTTCCTATCATATCCTGTTACTGAAAAAAAAGCTATGACTCCTGGGAAAACTGGTGGTATAAGTGCAGATTGTCAATCCTTTCACCTACTACCCCTTTATAGCAACTGACCAAAAGAATAAAAAAGCCAAATTGGGAAAAAATCCATTTAATAGTTGGCCTACCTACAGATAACTCCAAAAAAAAAAAAAAAAAAAAAAAAAGCTCTTATCTAGAGGAATTTCTGCTATAGATAGAACTGATTAGACTGTTTGGAAAATAGACATCAAGAACCAAAATATAGGTTTTTCCTGCAAAAGAACAATGTCATTGCTGTAATTGCATAGTTTGAACCAAACATGATAAAATTACATGATTTAAACATATGTGCTGAAAGGTTCTAGAGAAGTAAGGAGGCAATTACTTTGAGTCTCCTTTCTGGACACATTCTGACACAGACTCTGTTCTGAGTCAGATACTGTTTGAAGGTGCTGGTGACATCACAGTCATCAAGGCAGACAAAGTCTGGGCTGTAACAGATCTTATATTCTAGAGGGGAGACAGAGAAAAAGAGGAATAAACACACAGATTTATAAGCTAAGAAGCCAGGTAGGGAGTGATTAGTGCAATGAATAAAAATGAAATAGCTCAAGAAGTAGGAAAGGAAGAGAAAGTTTTATAGCAGGAGATACTAGGGAAGGAGTTTCTGAGAAAGTGGCATTTCAGCATGGCTGTGAATAAAATGAGTGAGTAAGCCATGTAAATGTTAAAAGGAAGAAAATTCCAAGTAGTAGGAACACCAAGTGCTAAATGTGCAATGTGATTGATGTAGTTACAGAAATCAATAGTACTTCAAATTTCTATTTGCAGAGCTGAAGAGAAAGTGTATCTCTATGCAATTTTTTTATAATTTATATTTCTTAATAATAACTATGCCAGTCCTTACAATATTAGGGGTAACTTCTAAATCTGAGAAAACACGGTCTGGAGGTTAGGAGAGACCAGAAGAAAATAGGGAAAAAAAAATTTAGTACCATTTTTGTACTTCCAACCTAAGAGTTGTTGAAGTATCTGCATTGGAGCAAACTGTGTGGCCTTACCAAACCTAATGTTAATAAATCACAAAAGTATTTTTGAAACCAACATCTTATCAGCACAGCTGGTTCAACTTGGTAATGGGGTTTATTTCCAGAAAAAAGAAAACTATCTCCTAATATCTTTTTAAAAACATGGCCCAACTATATGCAAGCTATAAGAAATTCATTTTAACCCAAGTAGATTAAAAATAAAAGGATGGTGGGACGCCTGGGTGGCTCAGTGGGTTAAGCCTCTGCCTTCGGCTCAGGTCATGATCTCAGGGTCCTGGGATTGAGCCCCACATCAGGTTCTCTGCTCAGCAGAGAGTCTGCTTCCCCCCTTTCTCTCTGCCTACTTGTGATCTCTCTGTCAAATAAATAAATAAAAATCTTTAAAAAAAATAAAAGGATAGAAGAGAGGATATCATGCAAACATTTATCAAAGGAAAGCAAGGATGGCTATATTAATAATAAATAACATAGTCTTTAAAACAAAGAAAATTACTAGAGAAAGTGAAGCACATTATATAGTGATAAAAGTTCAATTCAACAGGAAGCCATAGCTATCCTCAATGTGTATGCCCCAAATAACACAACTGTCAAATATGTGATGTAAGAATTGAGAGAACTGAAAAGACAAACAGAAAAATCCAAAAATTTTGAATGGAAGCTTTAACACCCTTCTCACTAGTGATAAAACAACTAAACCGAAAATCAGCAAGGTATGAACAAACTCAAAACCAGCACCTAAAAGGACTGAAATTATAAAACATTTTACTCAACAATAGCAGAATATACCTTCTTTGCAAATGTGTGATACTGTGATTATAAGGAACATATATTTGGTCTTTGTCCCCTTTTCCGGCACAGAGCTTCTAAAAACCCTTGGTATTTCCTAAGTGATGGGGACAATTAATGTGTCTTTGTTATGTTAATGTGGTAACTTTAGGCTGCCACATGTAAGAGTGGAAGCTGGTTGCCAGTGGAGCCAACCATGTGGTTAGATGGTTAGAAATTTCCCTCCAATTGTCCCACCCCACCACCTTCAAAGATAGGAACAGGGTTGAAGATTGAGTTCAATCACCAAAGGCCAATGATTTAATCAATCATGTCTTTGTCACGAACCACCATAAAACCTCAAAAGGATGGGGGCTTGGAGAGCTTCTGGATTGGTGAACACATGGAAATTTGGGCAGAGTGGTATGCTCAGAGAAATCATAGAAACTCCAAGCTCTGTACCTTGCCCTATGCACCTCTTCCCTCTGGCTGTTTCTGTGTTAAATCCTTTTATTACAAACAGGTCATGTACTAAGTCAAATGTTTCTTAGAGTTCTGTAAGCCACTCCAGAAAATTGATAGAGCCCAAGGTGGAGCTTGGAGGAACCTCTGATTTATAGCCAGTTGTTTAGAAGTGCAGAAAACAACCTGAATTTGTGATTTGAGTTCGAAGCGGAGAGAGTGGGGACAGTCTCATAAACTAACCCCTTAACCTGTGGGATCTATCACTGGGTAGATAGTGTCAGAATTGAGTTAAATTATAGAATCCCCAACTGGTATCACATTCACATGTTGGAAATTGGGTCAGAATCCTTTTAAAGTGCCTGTGGAATAATACCAAGATAGGCTATATCCTGCACTAAAAACTAAACCTCAACAAATTGAAAAGATATAATTATAAAAATTGTGTTATTTGAGCACATTGGCATCAAAGTAGGAAGTAAAAAATAGAAATCTAGGTGGAAAATTTCCAAACATTTGGAAACTAAATAATACACTTCTAAATAACTCTTGAGTCAAAAAGTAGGTATCAAGGAAAATTAAAAATACAGTGAGTTTGAATTAAAAAAAATACAAGGTAAAATTTGTGGACCTAACTGTAGCAGTGTTGAAAGGGAAATTTACAACATTAGAGATAACATTACAAAAGAGGAAAGTCAGTAATCTAAGCTCAGACCTCAAAGACCTAGGAAAAAAAGAGCAAAATGATTCCAAGTGATTAGAAGGAAGGAAATGATAAAGATTATTGAAGAAATCAATAAAATTCAAAATAGAAAATAGATAAAATCAATGAAAGAAAAATCTGTATTTTTGAAATGTCAATAAAATAGTCAAACCCCTAGCAAAACTGGAAAAGAAAAAAAATGAGGAAATACAAATTATCAACATGAAGAATGAAATGGGATAAAAAAAAAAAAAGAATGAAATGGGGACTATCACTACAGACTGTATGGATATCAAAAAAGATATTAAAGGAATGCTACAAACAGCTCTATACCCATAAATTTGACAACTTAAAAAAGACCAATTTCTCGGGGCACCTGGGTGGCTCAGTGGGTTAAGCTGCTGCCTTTGGCTCAGGTCATGATCTCAGGGTCCTGGGATCGAGTCCTGCATCAGGCACTCTGCTTGGCAGGGAGCCTGCTTCCCTCTCTCTCTTTCTTGCCTGTCTCTCTGCCTACTTGTGATCTCTGTCAAATAAATAAATAAAATCTAAAAAAAAAAAAAAAACAATTTCTCAAAAAAATGTAAAATAGTATAACTCACACAATAAGAAATAGATAATTTGAAATACCCTGTAAGTGTTAAATTTGTAATTAATAAATTATCCAAAAGAAAAATCTCTAAATCCAGATGGTTGCATTGGAGAATTCTACCAAGTGGTTAAAAAAGGATTAACAATTGGGGAGCGTATGTGCTTTGGTGAGTGCTGTGAAGTGTGTAAACCTGGTGATTCACAGACCTGTACCCCTGGGGATAAAAATATATGTTTATAAAAAATAAAAAAATTTATTAAAAAAAAAGGATTAACAATTCTTCACACTCTCTTTGAGACAATTGAAATGAAAGGAACACTTTCCAATTTATTTTGTGAAGTTAATATTACCCTGATAACAAGATCAAAAGAGATAGTATGAAAAAACTATAGACCAATATAATTTCTGAATATAGGTGCAAAAATTCTTAGCCAAATATAAGAATTGCAAAAAAAAAATATATTTTTTAATTTTTTTATTTATTTGACAGAGATCACAAGTAGGCAGAGAGGCAGGCAGAGAGAGAGGGGGAGGCAGGCTCCCTGCCAATCAGGGAGCGCAACATGGGGCTCAATCCCAGGACTCTGGGATCATGACCTGAGCCGAAGGCAGAGGCTTTAACCCACTGAGTCACCCAGGTGTCCCAAAAAATATATATTTTTAAAATCATAACCAAGAACAAGAAATTAGAACTCATGACAAAAAGAAGACCATAAGGAGGTCATGAAAACATTGAAAATGGAAGAATATAATCAATAAACTAAACATACACAATTATCAGTTTATCTTATATAACAAAAACCACTTTGAGCTGTCTATGAGAGATTACTGGAAAATTGATTTAACAAGATTGACATGCAAGAAAGATGGGCAAAATTATAACATTTACATGTAAACGAAAGTAATTGGGATTCTTATTAATACAAGATAGAGTTGCACGTTAAAAAAAAAAAATGAAAGCACACTTAGCAGAAAGTTTATATGGAACATATTGTGGTCATAAACCCTTAGGACAAACTGCAATTATATGTACATACCTAAAATTTCTTTAAATCATAACAAATTGAAAAAATGCGTTAATGTAAAACTTTAATATCTTTATTTGTTCTTGATTATTTAAACATAGAGGATTGTGCTACAATCTTTTGTATGTAAGTGACAGAAATTAGTTAGAAATTAGTAATTACAATAAGGGGTCTATTGATGAAACTTGAGAGATAGGATTCAGACATCTTTTTTTTCAATGATATTATTACTGAGCACCTCTCTTTGAGTGAAAAAGTTCTCTCACTTGTGCTTTCACTAGGCTCTGCATTCTTGTATTTCGGTTTTGGCTCTCTACAAGTAGCTTTTTAACGTCATCTATATGACTGGGAATACAAATATAAAAAGACCTTATCTTCCCAAACAATTCTAGCAAATAGATGTGGCTATATTTGCCTGTTATAAGTCAAGTGAACTTTTGAGATCAGTCCTGGTAACCAGATACAGAATGTTCTGATTGGCTAGGGCTAGTCACATACTTAACTCTGGGGCTGTATTAAGATCAGTCTCACTCAAACCACATGGATAGAATGATTCATGTAGGGGAAATTAAGGTATCCATTCCCAGAGAGGAAAAGGAAGCTGGGCAGGAACAAGAAATGTGTGTTCACTACGCGAACTTGAAGAATGTAACATTAAGGTCAACTTTACAAATACAGACACTTGGACGTCATCACGCTTCACTCTTTGGGTGCAAATAAGGTCATAGTAATATATATATCGTGTTTTTTTCCTAGCTTGCGGCTCCCACCTTTATAGCAATCTATTCTCTATCCTCAGTCCTATACCACCTGTGCAAGTTCTTTAAGATTTCTTATTCTTGCTAATAGTTCTAGGAGTCTGCAAAGTCTCACATGTTCTGACAGGTAACTTTTAAGCTATCATGGTTACTGCCACCCTAACTATGTAAAAGCCCTCTTTTTTCATTTTAGTTGGGTAAAGACTTGTTGGCTCACCTATGATTAACCTTTTGATCTACACCAACCTGTCTTACTCAACCTGTTCCTATCATTTCCTTTGAGCCTCCGAGCTGGCAAATGCCTCCTCCTGATTTTCAGAGTGATTCTCAGAGTATATTTTCTCCTCTTTTCTACCATTTTTCCTACCATGCATACAACCCTCCCCTCTATTTTCTGCAGTACTGCAGAAGGCTGATAATATATAATGGATTTTATTGCATATCTGAAAATTACATTAAAACTGTGATTTATGGTATATATGTCATAGGCTTGGATAGCCCATGTCATTCACTAACTGGGTCTAGCACAGGTGTTTCCTTGACTGGTCATTAGCCAGTTGCCTTCAGAAAGCCTATACTTCTTAGAATGAAGTCATATAGGCTGACCATATTTTAAAGAGCCAGCTATGACTCAGCCATATCAGAACACAAACATCATAATGATAAATTAAATAATTATCCACCAAGAGTTATTACTTTAACATACAAATATGAAAAATAGGCATTTGTTTGAAATTATGTATTTTGTGTCATTTTTCTGTCTCACAAATGCTATTATTTAAATACCGCAATAGGACTAAGTAACAGTGGCAATTAGTAGTAATTAATAGTAAGACTAATTAAATAATGTGTATGAAAGAATATAACAATAATTTTATGGTCCTTTGTGTTCTTTAGCAGTTTAACTCTTAAAGCTGTTTAGTGGATGTTTGTATTTTATAGGCTGTATTATTGTATATTCTAAAGATACATAAATTTAAGTGATTTGGGGGAAATCAAAGGGGGAGACAAACCATGAAAGACTGTGGGCTCTGTGAAACAAACTGAGGGTTTTGGAGGGGAGGAGAGTGGGGCATTGGGTGAGCCTGGGGGTGGGTATTAAGGAGGGCATGTATTGCATGGAGCACCGGGTATGGTGCATAAACAATGAATTCTAGAACACTGAAAAAAGTTGATTAAAAAAATAAACTGTTTTAAAGGAGAACATAAATATAATAAGGCTATTTAAACAGATACTACCTGTATTCAGTTTAAGAAAACATTTTGTTTTGTTTAGTTTTTCTGTTTGATGATAGAATAGGATACTTTTACTCCTTCTGTTTCTTTGCCCACTAATACTTCTCTGAACTTCTTAGAATAAACTTTTTAGAATAAAATTTTTTTCTTTTATGCAGTGGCAAAAATGAATTTGGTTATATATAAAATTCATTTTGACTTACTATTTTGTTCTTATCAAAGCCACAATACATTGATTCTTGGTGCCAGTCCAATATGATAACATCATACTAAACACCCTCTCAACAAAAGCAGGTGGCTATAGTGTATTTAGAATTTTGCTTACAGGAATCAGCAGTTTTTTTCAATTTGTAGGGATTCATTTTCAATTTTCAACAATGCTATCCAGAGACTTCCAGTTTCTGATCTGATATGTAAAAATCTTAGAAGTTGCGATGTCTAACCTCAAAATAAGAAAAGGGCCAAACTGAGAATCGCCCACTCTTCTTAAACCCATCAAAGAATTGAGGTTACAGTTCAAACCACTACCTTAAAACTGGAGAAGGAGTCAGAGAAAGAGATCCAAAGCTTCTCTGGAGCAGAAGCACACGACTAGAACCAGTACCTGTGAAGACTTAAAACCATGTTTGATGAATCACTGGAAGTTCAGCATTAACTGCTGAAGAGTTAAAAGCTCCAGGGGCTCCAGTTCTAAGGGGTTCCCCACAATTTTGTGAGTTTCATGTCCAATAGTCTTACCAGGTTCTCAGGGTAAACATCAAAGAAAAATCCCTTGTGTTTCCACAAAAGGGAGGGAAAAACAGCAATTTTGAAGTAAGCTCAGAACATTCTGTTCTCCATTACAAAATTCTATTCTAAAGGTCAATTATTTTGCCAGAGCCTAAGGGACCTGGGAAAATTGAAATACTCAGCTCAGGTCAGAAACATTTAGCTTTCTTGTATTACCCTAAGAGGGTAAAACTAAAGGCAGAGAAGTAGTTGTAGAAGTTACAGCCCAGGGGCCTAGGCTCACTAAAAGACTAAGACCTAATAGAAAACTATAGAATGCTTCCTCTTCTCCCACAGAGAGGGCTCTTTTATAGTAACTAAAGATTACAGCTGAAAGAACATCAAGCCTCAGGCCCTGTTGAAGGTATCTCCAGGAAAAGCCAATGATCACAGTAGAGACCAGGAAGGGGAAAATTTTGACTCTGACACCCTCAGCTAGAGCAGACAGTAAACATAACCTACAGCTAATACCATACTTAATAGTAAGAAATTATATACTTTCTCCCTCAAATCAGAAGTAAGGATGCCTCCACTCACCATTCTTTTTCAACATTGTACAGAAGGTCCCAACTAACATAGTAAGACAAGAAAAGGAAACAAAAGGAATACAGATTGGGAAAAAAAAATAAATTGCTTTTGTTTACAAATATCATGATTGTTTATGTAGAATATCCCATATATTTAACAACAACAACAACAACAATTCCTGGAACAAATATGTGATTATAGCAAAGCTGCAGGACACAAAGGTTAAATACAAAACCAATTCTTTCCTATTTACCAGCAGTATACATTTGGAAACTGAACTAAAAAATACAATACCACTTATATTAGTGTGCCCCAAATTAAATAGGCAAGTATAAACTCGACAATATATATACGAGACCTATGTGAAAAAAACTACAAAACTCTGATAAAAGGAATCAACGAAAAACTAAATAAGTGGAGAGATCTTTCATATTTATGGATGGGAATACTCAATACTGTTAAGATTTCAGTTCTTCCCAATTTCACTTACAGATTCAACACAATCCAAGTCCAAATACTAGCAAGTTATTTTGTAGATATCAACAAACTTATTCAAAAGTATAGGTAGAAAGGCAGAAGACTCAGAAGAGCCAACACAATATTAAAGAACAGAATAGAGGAGTGACGCCCCCAACTTCACTTGTTACAAAGCCACAATATTCAAGAAAGTATGATATTATTGAAAGAACAGAAAAATAAGTCAGTGGAACAGACTAGAAAGTTCGGAAATAGATCCACATAAATAGAGTAAAATAATTTTTAACAAAGACACAAAGATTTCTGAAGACACTGTTAAGAGAATCAAAAAGTAAGTTACAGACTCAGAAATACTTGCTGAAAACACAATTGATAAGGGACTTGTATCCAAAATATATAAAGAATCCTTAACAATAAATAAACCACCCAATAATAAAATATACAAAATATCTTAACATCAGATATTTATTTGCCATGCGTGGCAAATAAGCATATGAAAAAATGCTCAGTATTATGTTTCATTAGTGAACTGCAAATTAAAACAATAATGAAAAATAACTCTATATCTATTTTAAATTATAGCTTAAATGAAAAGCACTGACAATAATATCATCCATTCTGTATATACTTGTTTTGGTAGATAAGATGTTTGTCACTAAGATCTTTTGCATGTATAAATTCACCATATAAATTATCCATATCTAAAATGTCCATCATTTTGAGCATTCAGAAGCACATTGGATTTCATCACAATTTAAATCTTTCCAAAAAGTGGTTTTAATATATAGAGATAATCTGAAATTGTGAAATCAAAATTGGATAATAAATCAGTTATGGTTTTAGTAAAGATACTGAGAAAGTCCTATTAAATTTGGCTTTTCTTTTCTGTAGACACACTTTTGGATTCTTAAGCTGTCTTATTTCCAAAAAATGAGTCACTGAATGAATGAATGAATTTTTGTTGCAACCTACATATAACATTAAATAATTCAGATATAATCAGCTCATCCTTTTTTGACTCATTGTGGCCCTTCAAAGATGATCAAATAGTTTTGGAGAAACAGCATATAAGTTTCTGTTTTACTCTAATCCTTTTTCCATTTTTCATCTTAGATGTATGTCTAAATTTGAGACTATTCTTCTTGTCCCAAACTTTGAAAGTGTAATACAATAAGCCAACATTTAATATCTTTCCTATGTCCACAGTGAAAACCATCCTGTAGACATGTGAAAGGTTCTCTTATTTCAATAAAATCTAAAGTGCCATAAAGTGTTTATGCACATTTCAAGGAAACTGAAAAGTGATAAAAAATTTTTCAGTATAAAATCCTTAATATCACAGGGACGCCTGGGTGGCTCAATTGGTTAAGCAGCTGTCTTCAGCTCAGGTCATGATCCCAGCATTCTGGGATCGAGTCCCACATTGGGCTCCCTGCTTGGCAGAGAGCCTGCTTCTTCCTCTGCCTCTACCTGCCACTCTGTCTGCCTGTGCTCACTCTTGCTCCTCTCTCTCTGACATAAATAAAACCTTTAAAAAAAAAATCCTTAATATCACAGATAAGCAAATCACATCCTTTTTTTGTACCATCGAGTACAAGGTTTGCAGGAGATTTAACGGGTAAAATATTTTCATTTTATTTTGTAAGAAGTTTATAAAGTGAATGAAATTTTCCAAAATTTACATTTGTCTTATTGCCTAATTATGCAGATTGATACAGTGTGGAGTGCATTTGGTCAAGATGTCAACAATCTTTATTTTACCTTAACTGATGTTTTATTAAAACCTTCATAGAATTTAGAAAATGAATTTGAACTACATTTTTTTAAATTAAAGCACCTAATATCTAGGGATAAAATCATTTTGGTCTTTGCCATGATTCAGTGTATCACTTGATATACTGCAGAAAATGTGACCATTCATGAGTTCTGACAGAAAGAGCCGTACACTATAAGGAGCTAACATAACTATTTTCAAAATTTCTCCTTTTATTGACCCACAAGACATTTTAGTTGATGTCTTTGAACCAAGAAATGTAATTTTACTCATTTTCATAGAAAAATAAAGGAAACAACATGCATTTTCAAGAGTTTGGCTAAGTTAATGCATGGTGGTCTTTTCTTGGCATTCATTTTGTTTGGCCAAGGGGGGCCTTAAACTAACATTAGCCTCTCACAGTGACTCATGCCCTCGTCAACCCAATTGAGGGGGTATACTGAGGCAAACCCAAATTATCAGAAATTGAGTTATTTGGAAATAGCTGCGGAATTGCAGTTTGGGAAATGTCAACTGTAGAAAGCTACGGGTGGATCCGTTGAAAGTCTGGGGCACGCTCTATTTGTGCTCAAGGAATACAAACAAGGGAAAGACTGGCCCAAGTGCAAACAGTAAGTTCATTGGCTTGTAGAGATTCTTGGCGGATGTTCTTTATTAGGAGGAAAGTTCTATCTTCTCTAAGTGAGATGTTCGAAGAGATCATCCTCTCGGGACCGTTCTGACGTTTTTTTTTTTTTTCCTGAGGGCGCATGCGTCAGATTCTCCATTTCAGGTCTTCTGCTCCTGTTTTATTTTTTTATTTTTTTATTTTTTTTTAAAGATTTTATTTATTTATTTGACAGACAGAGATTACAAGTAGGCAGAGAGGCAGGCAGAGAGAGGAGGAAGCAGGCTCCCTGCTGAGCAGAGAGCCCGATGCGGGGCTCGATCCCAGGACCCTGGGATCATGACCTGAGCCGAAAGCAGAGGCTTTAACCCACTGAGCCACCCAGGCGCCCCCTGCTCCTGTTTTAGATGGAAATCCTTTTATACCTTATGTAACGGGCTGCGCTGTCCACAAGTAAATGTTAAATTTTTGATGGGATTTTCCCAGCTGTCCTTGTGATGAAGTCTCCCCTGCTTCCCAGAGCCCTGCTGTTGTTGCTCCTTAGATACAGCATCGATGGAGCTTCCTAAAACTTCACTCTTTGCAGTTTAAATGGACCAGTCCAACCTTAACCTGGAAACCGTGAAGCACTGCACCTCCTAAGCCCAACAAAGGCATGTGCCCCAGTCATGTGTGTCTCTTCGCCTGTACCCTGTCTTGACCGTTTCGTATGTCTCCTTGAGACATGCTATGAACTTCCTCCAGGACCTGTGCGTATTACAGTTCTCGATTTCAGTTTCCTTGTCTTATGTTGTGTGGAGGCTCACTATGGGATATACCAGGGGTTTATTACCATATGTTAATTTAACAAAGTCACAACAGTATGTGTGTTCATTTGTAAGGAATGCCAAAACTAATCCAGTGGCTGTTTTTTTTTTGTTTTTGTTTTTGTTTTTGACTGAGCATTCTTACCTTTTTGGGAGATTGAAAACAAACAAACAAACAAACGAACACCTTTTGGTTGATTTAGAAGTACTTGCCTATCTTACCCCATATTTGTGAGATTCAGTCTCAATATATGCTTTCATATCTCCTTGTCCACCTTGCCCATTTTCAAATTCTTTCCAACATATTATTTAATATGGTCTATTGTGATCATTTACCTCCTTAGCCCAGTTGTACTTCCATCTGTTATTAAAATAACACAGATATTTAGCTTTCTTTTTTGGTAATGTCTGGGCCATGTTAACATTGGTATTGAGATTATTCTTATTTTCACTATCTGAACACTTAGGAAACATGATCACAATATTTACAGTGTTAAAAATTAAATTTACATTATCTTTATACAAAGCACACCAGGAATCCACAAGCAAAGTCAATGATGGGCTTTTAAAACTCTTACTTATGATACAGTTTGTTAATAATAAAAGTATTCTTATATTATCACATTGTTTAGGCCCAGAGCCCCAAATGTTCCAATATTTGAGTTTACATTATGGACTTTGCTCTATGTTCCCATAAGTAAATGGTTCATTCAGGTACTTTTGTAATACCCGGTAAACTGTATGCCCCAAATTGGGCAGATTCTTCAACTTCAGATCTTCAACTCTTGTCAGTACTTTCAGTTTCTACTATTCTAATGAATAGTTCCATTTTTCAGTCAGAGTGAGGCCTCTGTTTATTGTGCAAACTGAAAATATATCTGGAAATTCTGTAGGTGGCAAACTATTTGATATAGTATAGCTGGGATTAAACTGATTATATTTAATGTATTTAAAATCAAATGATTATGCAAAAAAATGGAACACAGGATCTAAAGGTATTAATGAAATACAATAACCATGGGATAATTGCATGTCAGTCAATCAGATGGCAGGAAAGAGAAGAGAGACATGTAACAGTTAGGTTCAAATTAAATAATTATATTGGAGAGGATCACAGACAACTCTCTCTGAGTTTGTATGAGCAGGAACAAGTTTATAATTTTCCCCCAAGGAATAGTAATGAGAATTTCAAAGGCTCCTCCTAGCTAAATGTATTTTACATAAATACATAATGCAAAAGCTGAAGTCAGAGACAGGTACATTCTAGTGATATTCAAAGGCCAAATTATGTGGCATTTGAAAATCTGTAAATATATACAAGGCATTTCTCTCTTTCTCTCTCTTTCTCCACTTTATTCCCTTCTTTCTGCTTTTATCCCTTATGCTTTCCCTTCCTTTCTATATTCCTTCCTTCATTTTTCCTTCTTTTAGTTCTGAGATGAAAAATTTCTTTTGTGTCTCAGGGTAAACTCTCTGATTTTGTCTACTCAACATCCACAAAAACCCGGTCCAATTTGTGAAAGCTGCGCTGGGGGTTCCCTATTAATTCACATTGGAAAACCCTACAGGCTGATGAGTGCATACTTTAACTACCTTCATGTATCAATGTTTTAAGGTCTTTCAGACTGATCTGCAGACAATCATTTTCAGAATCTATAGGGCATGAGTATAAGAAACTGCTTAGAATAAGGAAGTGGGAACTCAGGCCACCTTGTGAGGTTGCTGAGAATTGTGTCTCTTTGCTGTTGGTGTCTGCAACCCCAGCAGCACTTAGTGGCTGTTACAGTAGTCCCTCAATGAAGACTTGTGGAATTGAGATAGATTACAGTGCAGGAAAGAGGGCCCTATGTGCCCAGTATGTAGTAGAATTCAGTAAACATGTGTTAATTCCAAAGGTGGAAAAAGCAGTGGGTTTGCTGAAAAGCCAGTTAAGCTTTTGTTAGTTTTTTTCCTCTTTGTGTTTACCACAGGGGACTATGGATACTGCCTTTGGAAACCCACAGCCAAAAATATGGTTCAGTCATTTTAGAAATCCAAAAAGGGCAGGAGGTTCTTAGTTTTAAAGAATACACTCTAAAAAAACACGCATCTAGAGGAGCTTCTAAAAACACTCTGGATACAAGCTAATAGAGTGTGTTTGTTCCACTCAGTATTAAAGCATCTGGTGTGTGACAGGAATTCTTTCCCCATTCTTTGAATGTGGGTTATATTTACTACAGAAATAAAGGACTCTCTGTGGTAAATTTATCATTATCGTTTTGTACGGAGGAAATCTATTCTCAAGGTAGTGAACTTGCCTAAGATCTCAAAGTTATAGAAAAAACTAGAAGTAGAACTCAATACTGTTTTTTTTTTTCTTCTTCTTCTTCTTCTTCCCAAACATGTATTCTCAGCATTATACTGTGTTTTTTGGTCTCATTTAATGTTACATGTTTTTTGTTTTTGTTTTTTGGTCTGAATTTAACTTTATCTGACTCTCAGGATTGCAATCCTGTTTTCTCATTTCTTTTTCTTATGCCTCTGCCTTTTCCTCTATTTTTAGCCCTTTTACATTGTTGTCTTTTAGATATTCTCTAAAAACACATAGAGGTATATTTTACTGAATGAGCCAGTTTAAAAATGTCTTTCCTTTCAAAGAAACTTTTGTTGAAACTAATATCTTTGGTCTCAACTGTGTATATTATTATTTAATAAGTACTGTGTAATGTTATATTTACTGGTTTTTTTTTCTACATTTGGTGTGTCTTCCTTGCTTTAAATATTTCTTCTGGTATTTTGAAGATTTGGATTTTTGCCTTTGTTCTTGTTTGTTTCCATGTATACATTTTCAAGTGCCCTTGATCTCCCTTTCGCTTACTTTTTACTGTCTGGTTGGTTGTGTTCGTTAGTATTCCTACACAACAGCCTATAACTTATTCTACGTTCTTTTTCTCTCTCTTCTATTCTCCCAATTTTTACTAAGTTTTAAAATTTTAATCCCTATACTGTTAACATATAATGTTATATTAGTTTCCGATGTTCAATATAGTGATTCAGCAATTCCATATATTATTCAGTGTTTATCATGGTGAGTATTCTCATTAATCCCCCATATTCTCCCATTTTTTAGTTACATTCTTTTTATTTTTTTCTTTCTATTTTATCAGAGCACATCAACCATACATACATATTGTTTTATACCCAGTTCTATAGTTAAGTACATGAAACACTCACTAATGGTCTGTTTGCCATATTTTTCCCAGCCGTCTCTTGGTTGGATAAGGCTTACCACTGGTAGATTGCTCAAGAAGAGCACATGAGCATAGCTTTCTATGGGCTTTAAGATTGTTTTCCATTAGGCTTGGTACTTAATAGAATGGTTAATAACTCTGCACATGCACCTTGCAGAAGTGAGAGGAACCAGTGTCTTGAGGCTTTCCATCTAGTGCATTCTTCATTACACAATGGAATTGATTCTATGTTGGTGTTCACCTTGGGTCCTCAAGAGCTTTGTAGGCTCCTTTAACCAGGGCCCTTCCTAGTACCATAAGCTTCATGCTGTGGAAGCAGCAGATTGGGGAGTGGGGTAAAACTGTCAGGTGATAGCAGAATAAAATTACTGAAATTAAGTTGACATAACCATAGATACTCCTCCATTATTTCCCATCCAGCAACAACGTGTCCCTTCATTCTTCTTCAATACAGCCTCCTTCCTCTTCCTTCTCATACTGCCCTGGATGTTCATTTTAATTGAAATGACATGCTGACATCTCCTCTGTGTAAGTTGGAGACCCAAGAATGTGGGTGGTATAGTTCAGAGGCCTGAGAGCTGGGGAGGTGAGGGTGTATATTCTATTCAAAGTCTGATGGTCTCAGAACCAGGAACACTGAGAGCAGATTGATGTTCTAGCTTGGGGTCAGAGTGAATTAGATCTTCTTTGCCTTTTGCTCTACTCTGGATTTCAACAGATTAGATGACGCCCACACACATTGGGGAGGGATATCTCCTTTACACATTCTACCAATTCAAATCTTAATCTCTTCTGGAAACAACCTCAAGAAATATCCAGAAATAATGTCTAACCAGATACCTGGGCATCCTGTGACCCAGTCAAGTTGACACATAAGCTTAATCAGATTTTTAATTTTTAAATTTAAATTTAATTTTAATTTTTTTCAGTTTCAAATTTTAAATATCAGTACTTATAAAAACATTATATTGGATTTATACAATGATATATATTAGCACGTACTTCTATCTTGCCCCCCATAGGGATTAATATCAAAAGATTTATATATAATTGTATCTCCTCATTTTATCATCTTAGCAACCACTTAATTTAAAAATTCTAGTCTAGTTCTGGGTAAATGGAGATGCAGAAGTTTTGTGACTTGCACAAAGTCTCATATTAGGATAGAGAGGAAGAAAATAACTGAGATTTTGCTATTGGGAGACTTTTCACCTTCGTGGTTTTTGAGACTTTGGAAGTCCCAATATGTGTTTACCAAGTGGTACACATTTAGAGACAGCATGTCCTTTCAAACTGGTAGCAGGATAAAACAAGATTTTCCACATAAGTACCCATTTATACTAGCTGAGAACTTACAATTATTTTTATTGAAACAGTTATTCAACCAGGGTGGAGTAGGGGCTGGTGAGATCATGGCCAGAACAGGAGGGGTGGGTGGATTTCCTGGATCAACTGAGAGCCTACAGATCTTACACAATAGATGTGCAAATTTCACCCAAACATTACTTGATAGAGAAATTAAAATACCATGCGCTCATACTTCAGGCAAAATCATAGGCAGTAGGACCTCATGCCAAATTTCTGTATTGAAAAGATACAAATAGTTAAAGATTTCTAAGTATCTTGTGGTACAGGGTTGTTAAAGTCAATTTACATGGCAAACTATATACCAGTAAATGAATGCTAAAGTTCTTACTGTGCAAATGCAGGGAACTGTGGACCATAGCGTCTGTTCTCTAAATAGAAAAAAATTTCATCTGTTGAATTTTCATTTTAAAAAACCAAATTTACAATTTTCCACATCATTTTCTATTCTTGAGAATTTCCACTGATGCCACAGAAATGGCATGGCACTGACATTTAAAACAAATAGGAAATAATTTAATCCATGTCATGCCTAAACCCTTATTTTGTATTGGAAAGTGTTATTTATTACATTCAGAGACACTTTGAATTTTGACCCAGAGAAGATGGGCAGGGACTTATAGCAGCATTTCTATGGAAAAATAGTTGAAACACATCACCTTTGCTTTCACACATACAGAAGCCTTGGTCCCTTAGCTAAGGGATCATAAAGACTCCCCGTTTCACTTATCTTATGTCACTTAGTGACTTAAAACAACTGCTGTTTTTTTGTTCACTCTTCTGAGAATCAGGAATTGAGACAGGGCAAAAATGGCTTGTCTCTTTCCTGTTGGTTAGGGCTTCAGTTGGTGAAGCACAGGTAGTCGGCACTGTCTGTGGCTCCACCGTTGGTGTCATATAACTCGGGCCTCAGTTCTGGCTTTTGGCTAATTTCCTTCATCCTTTGTCACTCAGCTCTTCTCAGTGGCTGAACTGAGCTTCCTTACAGTTAAGATCAGATCATGTCAAGAGGGGATGTTCTAGAGAGGGAAATAAGAGAGATATAATGAGCCAGTGCTTATCAAGCCTCTGTGTGTGTCACACTTACTAATGTCCACTGACCAAAGCAAGACAATGCTTGCTGACAAAGACAATGACCAAGGCAAGAGCCAGTGTGGGAGGGGACTATACAAGGGATGAGTATGGGTGGCATGGTTCATTGAAGACCAATGATGCAATAATCTGTCTTAGCTTCATGACCTCTGGGCTGAATTTTTGGGTCTCTCCTCAACCAAAAAAAATTCATATGTTGAATTCTAATGCTCAGTGTGATGGTATTAGGCAGGGGGCCCTTAGGTAGGACTCAGGTCAGGACAGGGAGGCCCTCCTGAATGGGATTAATGCTCTTATAAAAGAGAGCCCATAGAGAAGATATTTGCAAAGGACATATCAGATAAAGGGCTAGTATCCAAAATCTATAAAGAACTTATCAAACTCAACACCCAAAGAACAAATAATCCAATCAAGAAATGGGCAGAGGATATGAACAGACATTTCTGCAAAGAAGACATCCAGATGGCCAACAGACACACGAAAAAGTGCTCCACATCACTCAGCATCAGGGAAATACAAATCAAAACCACAATGAGATACCACCTCACACCAGTCAGAACAGCTAAAATTAACATGTCAGGAAATGATAGATGCAGGCGAGGATGCAGAGAAAAGGGAACCCTCCTACACTGTTGGTGGGAATGTAAGCTGGTGCAGCCACTCTGGAAAACAGCATGGAGGTTCCTCAAAAAATTGAAAATAGAGCTACCCTATGACCCAGCAATTGCATTACTGGGTATTTACCCTAAAGATTCATGTATGTATCTTTGTAGTGATCTGAAGGGGCACGTGCACCCAAATGTTTATAACAGCAATGCCCACAATAGCCAAACTATAGGAAGAACCTAGATGTCCATCAACAGATGAATGGATAAAGAAGATGTGATATATATTGATATATATATATATATATATATATATATATATATATATATAAATATAATGGAATACTATGCAACATCAAAAGAAATGAAATCTTGCCATTTGTGATGACCTGGATGGAACTAGAGGGTATGATGCTTAGCGAAATAGGTCAATCAGAGAAAGACAACTGTCATATGATCTCCCTGATATGAGAAAGTCGAGAAGCAACATGGAAGGTTTAGGGGGTAGGAAAAGAATAAATGAAACAAGATGGGATCAGGTGGGAGACAAACCATAAGAGACTCTTAATCTCACAAAACAAACTGAGGGTTGCTGGAGAGGGTGGTGGGGTTATGGACATTGGGGAGAGTATGTGCTGTGGTGAGTGCTGTAAAGTGTGTAAACCTGGTGATTCACAGACCTGTACCCCTGAGGCTAATAATACATTACATGTTAATAAAAATAATAATAATAATAAAAGAGAGAGAGAGAGTGTGAGCCCATAGAGCTCCCTAGCTCCTTCTGCTATATAAGGACACAAGAAGTTAGCAGTCCTCATCTGGGAAGGCAGAACCCAGCAATGCTGGAACTTTGATCTTATAATTCCAGAAATTAGTCTGTTATTGATAAGCCACTCAGTCTGTAGTATTTTACTGTAGCAGGCTGAACAGACTAAGATGGAAGTTAACTCTAGCTTTGGCTTAGAACAGTGTCATTCAGTCTATAATCCCCAGAATTTAAAAAAAAAAAAAAAGACAGTCCATTTGGAAGCCTAAATATATAAATTTGGACAGTGCAGAACTGCTGCTGTATATGAAGAGAAGAAAGAGTTGAGGGGACCTATATGGATGTCCCATCCTCAATGAGTATATTACTTAATGTACCTTGAGAAAACCTCTAGGTTTAGAGAGCAAGGCCAGATAACCCCTATACTGTGCAATGTCAATGATGTAAGTGCCTCCCAACATAATAGTCATTTACTCCTAACTTACAATCACTATCTTCTCCTTAGAGGATACCATATTTCTCTCCACACCTGAACTCTTATACTTTGCCTTCTGCACCATAATTTGGCAAATCTTTAGATTTCTGTTCTGTTAAAAAAAAAAAAAAAATCTTTCTGTCTTTGGCGCATTATTTCCTGATTCTCAGAGAAGATTCTTAATCTATCCCAACCTCAGCATTCATCATTCTAGGGGATTGACTATAAAAATCAAAAGCATCCTCAACAATTGCTTAAGGATATTTTTTAAGTCTGCCAATTTTCATGTCATTGTTTTTCAACTATTTATGTAACTAGACATGCCTTTAAAACTCAATGAGAGTCCTCCACATCTGGTGTCCAGGACCTAAAGCTTTCATATAATCTAATTGACTAGTAGCCAGGACTATCACCCACACCACTCCCTTTGGTAATGAGTACTTTGTAATGCTTCTTTACTATCCTGAAATGAAAATCATATATTTACTGAATGATCTATACACATTTAAAATTAATATAATTCTTGGGGACTTAGATGGCACAGTTGATTAAATGTCTGACTTCTCAGGCATCAGGCTCTACAATTAGTAGGCAGTCTGCTTCTCCTTCTGCCCCTCCCCCTGTTCGTGCTCTCTCCCCCCCAATATAAATAAATAAAATCTTTAAAAAATTAATATAATTCTCAAAATATAATGTAAACTTAAAAGGATTATAGTTTAGAATAAAATAATACATTTTTCAGTACACATGCCCTGTGCTCCTTCTGTACTAGAAGACAAATTAACTAGCCAGATGTTTCCACCTAATTGTAGAATCCCTGAATTGTGACGGCTATGAATACAGATTAATATAGGAATTTGTACTGAAGTCCCGGATACCATGAACAGCATTGCTATTGTCATGTACTTTTCTGAAATAGTTAACAGCTCTACATAAAAGTCCTTATAAAGCAAAGCAAGATATTGACTTTATAAACACAGCAATTTCATTTCTGCAGCTTTCAGTATACATTTAAACAGTGTTAAGATACTTTGAGTTTATTATGAGAAGTTGTTGTTATTAGGCACAGATAAATACAATCAGTCTTTTTACCTACTTGACTAGTGGGTAGTTCTTCAAAAGTCATGCACAATACAGAACATTTCTTTATTGTTCCACGTAGTTTCAGGAATTCCAAGATGTCCACCATCATATACTCCCACCCAGTAAATGACTATTTGTATCCACCAATCAACATATCGATTGAAAAATGTCCAACTCCCCAGCAGAGGATGATACCACTCTCCTAAGAACTACCTATCAAGTTAAAAATTTGTCAGATCCAGGCTGGTGCTTCTGAGGGAGACTAGATCCAGCATAAATAGAAAGAATTCATTTTTTGAATTGATCTAATAGATCAGTCCTTAGATAGCTAAATCCCCCTATTATTTAGAGCAGTGTAAATATTTTTCTGAACACCCATCCTATTTTCAGTGTTCACTCACACTGACAAGAATTCTTAATTATGTTTAGCCTAAATCTTTCTTTCTTTAGCTAAAAGCAGAGTTCCTCCTACAGATCTAAAAATCATCAGTGGTATCTTAAAAGACACATTCCCATATTAAAAGATGGATTTGTCTCTTAGATTTTATTTCACTGGAGAGAAAATATAAATATACAAGAGCAGGCCACCTTAATAGTTGGGCCTTCTTTATCACTGTTGCCCCATTGGCAAAACAGGAGCCATTTTACTTAAAAATATTTAAGAGAGCCATTTATTATTTTAGTGTCACATCATGTCCTTAAAAGTCTTCATTTTCTAGCTCTTTTTCTCCACTACTGAGAGTGAGAAAAAGATGATGGGAGCTGAGATTACTGGGGACATACACCTCCAACTAATACAAGATGACCAACTTCTATGTGACTCTAACCCTTCCTCCCTCAAAGGTGAACACAAGTCGAGAACTGTAGGAAAGAGGGAAATTGAAGATACTGTCAGAGTCCCGTGGCATTTGTCCAGAAAGAGGCACTGGATTTTCTTTCCCCTTGACAATAGAGCAGTTTGTAATTTTGCTTCAGGGCATGGCATTAGTACATGGGTTTGTAATGAGCTCAGTGAGTACCTTGGAATGTAGCCATGTCTTGCTGTGACTAGGCAGAGCTTTGAGAAATTACATGGCATACCACCAGTGGCAGAAGAGGCTGCAGGCTTGGCCCAGAGAATGGAAGAACAGTGGAAAAGGTTTACTTAGACTGACTAGAAAGATCTAGAATCAAGAAATGGAAGTGCAAATCAATATGGCTAACATCAGTTTTGGGGAACAATAAATTTTTTTCATGTTTGTATATCCATAAGTTCATTCAGCTTATCAGATTGTGCAAGGTTGAGACATCAGTACAACATTGACAGCAGATTTTTGTGTGACCTCTGAGGGACTTCAATAAAGTGTTTCTGTTATAGCCACTTCTTCACTGAAATATTCACCGTGAATCTATTTTTGTACTAACATTTATGTACTCTCCATTACAGAATAGCCTGCTTGTCAATAAATGGTTTGTTGAACAATGATTCATAAAAATGCCTAAATCATCTTGCCATGTCTTGTGAAAAGTCTAAAACCATTGCTGTTTTTCTGTCAAATTTCATGGTAATTTCTGTCTCTGATGTTCTGTGTCCAAGAAATATTTGCTTTCCATATCTCTGTCTTATTATCTTCAATGACATTTGCTCAAGGGGAGTTGGTTCTTTTTTTTTTTTTTTAATTTAGGTGCATGTGCACACAATCACATACACACATGGTCACTGTGTACTTAGAAGATATATTTTTTTGAAAGTTTTGGAAAAACTTTTATATTGGAGAAAGGCAAGTAATTGAAAACTGAGTATTTAAAATCTGTTTTTGAATGTCCTTCAAACATTCTATTAAGTTGTTTGGCCATTCGCTTTTATATAGTTGCCTATTCTGTTCAGAAGTCAAAAGAGACTGAAACATTTTTATTTTCATATTCAGAATAGTTCACCCACTCTAGAACTTATCCTAAAACTCCTTTTTTGGAACTTTTTTGTGTACATCCTGTTATTCCCTGTGGATCTTATCATGTACCTGTGCCCTTCCCCTGAAGCACACACACACACACACACACACACACACACACACACACACACAGTTCCCACCAGTATTAGCAAAGGGCTCAAGAGCAGTACATTTTATTTTATAATAGATATTAGGCTACTAGCTTATCCCTAAAAGCTCTATCCAATGTTTTCTTGTTTTAGAAAAATTCCTAAAAAACTACTGTTGTTCTTGTTTGGCCTTTGATTCCCCATCTACAAAATGAAAAGTCTGGATCTCCAAGATTCTTCCATGTCTGTTTGTGATACATGACTGATAATTTTTCCCTATTTAACCATGGAGTGAAAGGCCATGCACTTCTTAAATTGTGTTTATCTTATGGCAAAGCAGTTAGGGAAATATTTTAAAGGGTCATTAGTAACTCTCAACTTTCCTGAAAAGACAGACCACAAAGACTTATGCAGCTATTCCCTCCCTGGTCTTGAGTAGAGTTTGTGCAAGTCCTGAGGTAGTCTGTGTTCTTGGAAAATCTTCATATCTTTAATTATGATGATGACAACAGATCCTTCTCCTTTCTCTTTTTAATTATCACATCATTCAAAATGCCAGACGTTTCCCCTCATTCATCACACTGAGGGCCATAAACGTCATATAGAAGCTCTCATGTATTCATTTCCTTCATTTGTGTTAATTAGTTTAAACATCAGAGCTTAAAACAAACTTATAAACATTATTTTGGAATTGTTTTGCATTTCATTACCAGGTTGAAATAATAAATCCTTTATATATAAAGCCAAAGACAAAATTAATCATTACCTACTTCCACTCCATTCTTCTACATTTATTTGTTAATTCATTTATTTAATACTCTTTATTGTATAGCCACCTACTTCCAAAAGGCATCTGATGAAACTCAAAATATTATGTATGCATATATATATATGTATATATATATATTTTTTTCTTTTTTTTAAAGGAATACTTAAAAAATGATTAAATAAGAATTCAAGTTTTAAACCGTGTTTGGAAACTGCCTTTGGTTTGGGCAATAAGAATTTGGATGATATGACATTTTTTACAGAGCTATGACTTTTTCATACAGGGTTTTCCTATTTTTTCAATTCTCATTGTGATAGGATGTGCATTGTATATTTTGTTGGCAATTTTTCTAATAGGCTCATCTTCCATGAATGCCAACATGCCATGGATATGAGATAAATATTCTTCATTGGTATTTTTCTCTTCCCAGTAACCATATCAAATCATAGAGCCCAAAGGCAAAACCATTTACATTTGGCGCCAAATGGTTGACCGTCACTGATATTATAATATTTCTACTGGCTTTCTCTCTTACTTAAGTCCTATTTGATTTCAGCTTTTATGTAAATAAAAACACTCTTTAGATTAGGAACTATAATATATCCTGAAATGCTATTCAACATTAGATCAACCCTTGGTAAGACATAGATTCTGACCAATCAAAACAGAGTTCACTGTAATTAAGCTTTAAGACAGTGTCAGAGTATTCTAGGCACAAGATATATCTCCTGGGCATACCTCTATTAAGTGCTCTTTTTTTTTTTTACAGACATTAAAACTTTTAATTGAAAATACTACAAAGCTGGTATGTATGTATGTATGATGTGTGCATATATTTAAAGATTTTATTTTTCTGAGGCAGAGAGTATGTGCTCAAGCTTGGATGGGAAGGGGAGCAGCAGAGGTAGAGGGACAGATCGACTCCCCTGACTGGGGAGCCTGACACAGGGCTGATCCCAGGATCCCAAGATCATGACCTGAGCTGAAGGCAGACAATCTACTGAGCCACCCAAGTACCCCTAAAGCTAGTATTATTTTATTTTATTTTTATTTATTTACTTTATTTGTCAGAGAGAGAGATTGAGAGCAAGCACAGGCAGACAGAGTGGCAGGCAGAGGCAGAGGGAGAAGGATGCCCCCCACCGAGCAAGGAGCCTGATGTGGGACTCAATCCCAGGACGCTGAAATCATGACCCAAGCTGAAGGCAGCCACTTAACCAACTGAGCCACCCAGGCATCCCTAAATCTGAAGAGAAGAAGGCTCAGAGAGAATAGGGGACTCTCCAACATTATACATTTTATAAATTAGTAATTTTTATTAATTAACTGTTAGCAAGCATAATAGAAATTAATTTCACAGATTAAAAATATTCATTATTGGTATATAGAAATGCAATGAATTTCAGCACATTGGTTTTAAATCCTGCAAGTTTGTTTAATTCATATATGAATTCTAGCAATTTTTTGGTGTTTTGGGGTTTTCCACATAGAGTATTATGTTGCCTACAAATAGCGAATTTGAATTTTCCTTGTCAATTTAGGTGTCTTTTATTTCCTTTTGTTGTCAGATTGATGAAGCTAACATTTCCAGTACTATGTTAAATAGTAATGGTGATAGGGAGAGGGTGGTTGGGTTATGGACATTGGGGAGGGTATGTGCTATGGCGAGTGCTGTGAAGTGTGTAAACCTGGTGATTCATAGACCTCTACCTCTGGGGCTAATAATACATTATATGTTAATAAAAAAAATAGTATTTTTTTTTACTGGTGAGTAATTTTTTTTAATTTTTAAATATTTATTTTACTGGTGAGTAATGTTTTTTTTTTTTTTTTTTTTTTTTTTTTTTTTTTTTTTTTTTTTACTGGTTTTTTAATGGTGAGAGTGGATATCCTTGTCCTGTTCCTGACCATAGGGGAAAGGCTCTCAGTTTTTCCTCATTTAGGATGATAAGCTGTGGGTCTTTTGTATATGGCCTTTATGATTCTGAGCTATGTTCTATCTATCCCTACTTTGTTGAAGGGTTTTTATCAAGAATGGATGCTGCATTTTGTCAAATACCTTTTTAAATTATATTTTATTTATTTGTCAGAGAAAGAGAGTGAGAGCACACACATAGGGGGAGCAGCAGGCAGAGGGAGAAGCAGGTTTCCCGCTGAGCAAGGAGCCAGATGAGGGATTTAATTTCAGAACCCTGGGATCAGGACCTCAGCCAAAAGCACACACTTAGCCACTTAACCACCCAGACATCCCTGTCAAATGCTTTTTCTCTGTCTATTGAGAGGATCATATGGTTCTTATACTTTCTTTTATTAATATGATGTATCACATTGATTGATTTGTGAATATTGAACCACCCTTGCAAGCCAGGAATAAATCTTCCTTGATTATGGTAATTCTTTTAATGTACTATTAAATTCAATTTTCTAGTATTTTGTTGAGAATTTTTACATCCATGCTCATCAGGGATATTGTCCTGTAATTCTCCTTTTTAGTGAGGTCTTTGTCTGGTTTTGGAATCAAGGTACTTCTGGCTTCATAGAATGAGTTTAGAAGTTTTTTCTCCCATTTCTATTTTTTGGAATAGTTTGAGAAGAATAGGTATTGACTCTTCATTAAATGTATAATAGAATTCCCCAGAGAAGCAATCCAGTCCAGAACTTGTTTGTTGGGAGACGTTTGATTACTGATTGAATTTCTTTGCTGGTTATGGGTCTGTTCAAATTTTCTATTTATTCCTGTTTCAGTTTTGGTAGTTTGTAAGTTTTTAGGAATTTGTCCATTTCTTCCTGGTCCCCCAGTTTGTTGGCATATACTTTATCATAGTTTTCTCTTATAATTGTATTTCTGTGGTGTTGGTTCTGATCTCTCTTCTTTCATTTGTTATTTTATCTATTTGGGTCCTTTTTGTTTTATTTTTGATAATTCTGGTTAGGAGTTTATCAATTTTATTAATTCTTTTGAAGAACCAGCTCTTAGTTTCATTAATTGGTTCTACTTTTTTGTTGTTCCTATATCATTTATTTCTGCTATAATCGTTGTTATTTCTCTTCTTCTCCTGGCTTTAGGCTTTATTTGATGTTCCCTTTCTAGTTCCTTTACGTATAAAGTTATATTGTGTATATGAGACTTTTCTTACTTCTTGAGGTAAGCAATAAAGTATTGCTATATACTTCCTTCTTAAGACTGCCTTTCTTACATCCCAAAGGTTTTGGGCTGTCATGCTTTCATTTCCATTTGTTTCCATGTATTCTTTAAATTCTTCTTTAATTTTCTCATTAACCCATTCATTCTTTAGTAGGATATTCTTTAACCTCCATGTATTTTAGGTCTTTACAATTTTTTTTTCTTGTGGTTGATTTCCAGTTTCATAAAATTGTAGTCTGAAAATATGTGCAGAAATCAGTTGCATTTCTATTCACTAATAATGAAGCAGCAGGAAAAGAATTCAAGGAATCAATCCCATTTACAATTGCACCCAAAACCATAAGGTACCTAAGAATAAATCTAACTAAAGAGGCAAAAGATCTATATTCTGGGAACTATGGAACACTTACAAAAGAAATTGAAGAGAACACAAAGAAATGGAAAAACATTCCATGCTCATGGATTGGAAGAACAAATATTGTCAAAATGTCAATACTACCCAAAGCAACCTATGCATTTACACAATCCTTTTAAAAATACCATTAACATTTTTCACAGAGCTAAACAATCCTAAAATTTTTATAGAACTGCAAAATACCTCAAATAGCCAAAGCAATTCTGAAAAAGAAAAACAATATTGGAACCATCACAATTCCATACTTTAAGCTATATTACAAAGTTGTAGTCATCAAGACACTATGGTACTAGTACTAGTATAAAAAACTAGAGTACTAGATACATAATGGAACAGAATAAAGAACCCAGAACTGGACCCACAACTATGTGGTCAACTTAAATTCAACAAAGCAGGAAAGAATATGCATAGAAAAAAGACAATTTCTTCAATAAATGGTTTTGGGAAAACTGGACATCAACATGCAGAAGAATGAAACTGGACCATTTTCTTACCCCATACACAAAAATAAATTCAAAATGGCTGAAAGACCTAAATATGAGACAGGAAACCATCAAAATCCTAGAGGAGAACACAGGCAGAAACCTCTTTGACTTTGGCCATAACACCTTCTTAGACACATTACTGGAGCCAAGAGACACAAAAGCAAGAATGAACTTTGGGACTTCATCAAGATAAAAAATCTTCTGCACAGTGAAAGAAAAAACAACAAAAAAGGCAATCTGGAGAATAGGAGAAGATACTTGGAAATAACATATTTGATAAAGGTTTAGTATCTAAAATCTATAAAGAATTTACCAAAGTCAACACCCAGAAAACAAATAATCCAGTTAAGAAATGGGCAGAAGAGGGGTACCTAGGTCGCTCAGTGGGTTAAAGCCTCTACCTTCAGCTCAGGTCATGATCCCAGGGTCCTGGGATTGAGCCCTGCATTGGGCTCTCTGCTCAGCAGGGAGCCTGCTTCCCTCCCCCCCCCCCACTCTGCCTGCCTCTCTGCCTACTTGTGATTTCTCACTCTGTCAAATAAATAAATAAAATCTTTAAAAAAAAGAAAGAAATGGACAGAAGATACGAATAGACATTTCTCCAAAGAAGACATCCAGATAGCTAACAGACACATGAAAATATGCTCAACATCATGGATCATCAGGCAAATACCAATCAAAACCATGACAAGATACCATCTCACACCTGTCAGATTGGCTAAAATTAACAACTCAGGAAACAAGAGATGTTGGTGAGGATGTGGAGAAAGGGGAACCCTCTTGCACTGTTGGTGGGAATGCAAACTGTTGCAGGCACTCTGGAGAACAATTTGGAGGTTCCTCAAAAAAGTTAAAAATAGAACTATCCTATAATCCAACAATTGCACTACTAAGCATTTATCCAAATGATACAAAAATACAGATTCATAAGGGTATGTACATCATGATTTTATAGCAGAATTATCAATAATAGCCAAATTATGAAGAAAGCTCAAATGGTGATCCACTGATTAATGGATAAAGAGATGGTACACACACACGCACACACAAAATGGAATTTTACTCAGCCATTGAAAAGAATGAAATCTTGCCATTTGCAGTGATGTGGATTGAGTTAGAGTGTATTGATGGTGGGAGGTGGATAGAGGATGGGCTAAATGAGTGATGGGTATTAAAGAGGGTACTTGTGATGACTTGGTATTGACTGGGTATTAACAAATCACTGGATTCTACTCCACCAACCAGTATTGCACTATATGTAAACAGAATTTTTTTTAGGAATTCAGAAGTACACAGTCTGTGATTTGTATACAGCCTCCAATAAGTCATCATACACTCATACTCCTTCTCTCCCTGCTCTGCCAACTTGTATACTTGACAATCATCCTCTGGATTGCTTCACTATCCAAAACTGCTGCCACTCATGGAAATCCTGTATTCCACTCAGAAAGCAAGAGAAATTCTGGGGGAGGATAGAGTTGATCCTTTGCAGCTGTGGGTCTCCCTCTTAAATTCTTTTCTTGGATGCTCCCTCCCCCTACTCCACCAATTCTTTCATAAGTATTATTGGTCAATCACAGAATCATAGGAATGAGTGTAGTGATAGTGGTAGGGAGAAGGAGAGGAATAAAAAAATTCTGTTTCTAAAGCAAGATCAGAGATGGATTTGGGCAGACAATGAATAATTCCTACCATCAGCGGGTAGAAAGTGGCATAGTCATGATCTTAATCCACATCTCACTGATTTACTGGCTCCTATATCACAGCCTCTCACACGTGGTATAAGCAACTAGAATTAAGAAACCCAACTTAAATCTATTTCATTGTTGTGAACATTACAGTTTCAGCATAAATTGAGAATAATGAAAGTCTGTCGAGTGAATGAATGAATATAGAAGTGCAAGAAAAAAGTGTGGATTGGTGGATTTGCACCTACTAGTAAGTCAGGTGGTATATATTCTTACATAGTACTATTTTTATTTTATAAATAATTGAGATACAACTTAGGATTAATTGAGAAAGGAAGAAACAAACAGAATTTTCAAATTTTAATGTCGTGTATATCTTATTTTTAATAATTAGCACTTAAAACATGTATTTAAAAATCTGAAATGTACAAGGTTCTAAAAAACTACTGCTTTCATTTCAAAATCATTATTTTACTTATTCACCTGCTTTTGAACAATTCACCTACTGGTATGCAGAAATCTATTTCTTCTTTTATGACTATGCATTTGATAAGTTTTTGATAGCTGAAGTCTCAAAATCTCTATTTTGAACTGCAAAATGAGATGGGTAAGTAAAACAATTACTGATTATTTCAGGAACATTTTTGTCTCAATTGCTATAAAAACGGTGATCAGGATAGTTCCCTTGATTTCCATTTCAAACATTGTGTTTGTCGGTGAAATTAAATCAACTGTTCAGCTCTTGATTATTCTGCATATTATTTTTCAGCTAAACACACACATGCACAGAGTCACATAGTTAACCTAATCTGATTATTTTATGAACTTTTCATTGTCTAAAGAGTTCAGTTGCTCTCAATGAAGGTGCTGAATTTGGCCCCTTTGGCTAGTAATAATTAGATGTGTGGTGAATCCATAACTTTTTTTTTAATTTTTATTTATTTATTTGACAGAGATCACAAGTAGGCAGAGAGGCAGGCAGAGAGAGGAGGAAGCAGGCTCCCTGCTTGAGCAGAGAGCCCGATGAGGGGCTGGATCCCAGGACCCTGAGATCATGACCTGAGCCAAAGCCAGAGGCTTTAACCCACTGAGCCACCCAGGTGCCCTAATCCATAACGTTTAATCTGGGGCAAATTACATGTGAATGTACATTTAAATTTGGCACACAGGGCCAAAAGCAGCAGACTGTTTGAAGGATACTCAGCTCTAAGGTGCTTGTACTTGAAGCAGATTCCAGAATAAACATATACCTTCTTCATTTAGTTAAATCCATCACAGTAAGGAATGCCATAAGACTGCCCACATGACTTTTATGCAGTAATATTATGCTGTGTCAAATATTGCTGAAAATAGATGAGCTGCTGATTAGGACTTGGAAATGATTTTATAATGTGGAACCTCAGGTTATAATGACATTCGTTGAGTAATAATCGGCCTCCTTGATTTGTTGGCAAGATTTGTCCAAAGCTTCAAGTTTCTTTAATGGCTATATATGGCATGCAAGTTATTAGGCCAGTTATAAGGGTTGGAGTTGTTTCAAAATAATAACTAAAACTAAATGTGGATATACAAAGGTAGAAATGAATTACCTAAAGCAAGACAAGCATATTTTCGTTTCTGATAACAAATGTCACATGCCTCATTTTCTATTTGCTGGAAAAAATTTGATTTTGCTGGGAGAGAATATAAAAAGGGATATGAACAAAAGGAACGGAAAGCATGTGGCTGGTTCTGGGTAGCATGACACTTGCAGAAATCATATGAGTGTTAGGAAATATATAACAGGACTGAGATTTACCTCCAAAATGCAGAGCCATCTTGTCTTAAAGTGGTAACAAGAAAAGAAAGCTAGTTAATGCCTCTATCTCGCTGTTCCTGTTACTGCTGTGTTGCTATATTCTCATTCTTGAGACCACAATTGTAAGATATTTTAATCCTCTTCTTTCCTTGCTTCATTTAACAACAACTGGCAGTAGATGCCTATTTCGGTTACCTGGGTCTGTCAACCTGTATCAGTCACTACTGCCAGCACTCAGAAGGCAATCACTTAACCAGGCATCACATCAGCCAGTCATTCAAACTAAAGGATCTTTCCAATTTAGAAGAAATCAGCTCTCGAGGGAATTGGTTGTTAAAAAAGATAGTACTTTGCCCTTTACACACACACACACACACACACACACACCACCCCACCTCTCTTTTTCAGCTGACTCTATTGCTCTTGGTCCCAAGGTTAAATAACAGTGCTGGAGAAATGAGAGGGAATAATAAATTCATCAGATGGAAATGACTTATGGGGAGACTGCATGTAGTGTGAAAAAGTGTAGCTTGCATACCCTCCCTGATAACCATCTTTAGAAAGCCTGAGTCCTAATGGTCAAAATGTTAATGCCTGTGGATTAGATGTTTTGTCACAGTCTGAGAACAGCAGCTTGTGCACAATGTGATTCTTTGCATTTGAGCATTGTTAGAAGTGCAATGTGGGTACCTTGGTCTCTTGTCCTAAAGACAGACAAATGAGAGGTTAGGTGGGGAAGCTCTTGGTGAGGTTATACATTTGAAAATAACAATTACACTTTTTCATCACAAAGGAAGTCAGAAAATATAGTTTAACCATCAAAAATTACTAACTGGCTAAAATGAAGAAGTCCAGAGCTCCCTTAAAATGATAAATGTAAAAAGGTCATCCTAGCTATTATGTGTGAAAATTACATTGATATCGCAGCTTTCTAAAATGTACTGTGCTATCAGACCAAGCTTTGAGATATTGGTAAAATATATTTTTTTAAATTTTTTATTTTTTATAAACATATATTTTTATCCCCAGGGGTACAGGTCTATGAATAACCAGGTTTACACACTTCACAGCACTCACCAAAGCACACACCCTCCCCAATTACCATAACCCCACACCCCTTCTCCCAACCCCCCTCCCCCCAGCAACCCTCAGTTTGTTTTGTGAGATTACGAGTCACTTATGGTTTGTCTCCCTCCCAATCCCATCATGTTTCATTGATTCTTCTCCTACCCACTTAAGCCCCCATGTTGCATCACCACTTCCTCATATCAGGGAGATCATATGATAGTTGTCTTTCTCTGCTTGACTTATTTCGCTAGCATGATATGCTCTAGTTCCATCCAAGTTGTCACAAATGGCAAGATTTCATTTCTTTTGATGGCTGCATAGTATTCCATTGTGTATATATACCACATCTTCTTGATCCATTCATCTGTTGATGGACATCTAGGTTCTTTCCATAGTTTGGCTATTGTGGACATTGCTGCTATAAACATTCGGGTGCACGTGCCCCTTTGGATCACTACGTTTGTATCTTCAGGGTAAATACTCAGTAGTGCAATTGCTGGGTCATAGGGCAGTTCTATTTTCAACATTTTGAGGAACCTCCATGCTGTTTTCCAGAGTGGTTGCACCAGCTTTCATTCCCACCAACAGTGTAGGAGAGTTCCCCTTTCTCCGCATCCTTACCAGCATCTGTCATTTCCTGACTTATTGATTTTAGCATTCTGACTGGTGTGGGATGATATCTCATTGTGGTTTTGATTTGTATTTCCCTGATGCCGAGTGATATGGAGCACTTTTTCATGTGTCTGTTGGCCATCTGGATGTCTTCTTTGCAGAAATGTCTGTTCATGTCCTCTGCCCATTTCTTGATTGGATTATTTGTTCTTTGGGTGTTGAGTTTGCTAAGTTTTTTATAGATTTTGGACACTAGTCCTTTATCTGATATGTCGTTTGCAAATATCTTCTCCCATTCTGTCAGTTGTCTTTTGATTTTGTTAACTGTTTCCTTTGCTGTGCAAAAGCTTTTGATCTTGATGAGATCCCAGTAGTTCATTTTTGCCCTTGCTTCCCTTGCCTTTGGCGATGTTCCTAGGAAGATGTTGCTACAGCTGAGGTCGAAGAGGTTGCTGCCTGTGTTCTCAAGGATTTTGATGGATTCCTTTCGCACACTGAGGTCCTTCATCCATTTTGAGTCTATTTTCGTGTGTGGTGTAAGGAAATGGTCCAATTTCATTTTTCTGCATGTGGCTGTCCAATTTTCCCAGCACCATTTATTGAAGAGGCTGTCTTTTTTCCATTGGACATTCTTTCCTGCTTTGTCGAAGATTAGTTGACCATAGAGTTGAGGGTCTATTTCTGGGCTCTCTATTCTGTTCCATTGATCTATGTGTCTGCTTTTTTGCCTGTACCATACTGTCTTGATGATGACAGCTTTGTAATAGAGCTTGAAGTCCAGAATTGTGATGCCACCAATGTCGGCTCGCTTTTTCAATATCCCTTTGGCTATTCGAGGTCTTTTCTGTTTCCATATAAATTTTAGAATTATTTGTTCCATTTCTTTGAAAAAGATGGATGGTACTTTGATAGGAATTGCATTAAATGTGTAAATTGCTTTAGGTAGCATAGACATTTTCACAATATTTATTCTTCCAACCCAGGAACATGGAACATTTTTCCATTTCTTTGTGTCTTCCTCGATTTCTTTCATGAGTACTTTATAGTTTTCTGAGTATAGATTCTGTGCCTCTTTGGTTAGGTTTATTCCTAGGTATCTTATGGTTTTGGGTGCAATTGTAAATGGGATTGACTCCTTACTTTCTCTTTCTTCTGTCTTGTTGTTGGTGTAGAGAAATGCAACTGATTTCTGTGCATTGATTTTAAATCCTGACACTTTACTGTATTCCTGTACAAGTTCTAGCAGTATTGCAGTGGAGTCTTTTGGGTTTTCCACATAGAGTATCATATCATCTGCGAAGAGTGATAATTTGACTTCTTCTTTGCCGATTTGGATACCTTTAATTTCCTTTTGTTGTCTGATTGCTGAGGCTAGGACTTCTTATACTATGTTGAATAGCAGTGGTGATAATGGACATCCCTGCCGTGTTCCTGACCTTAGCGGAAAAGCTTTCAGTTTTTCTCCATTGAGAATGATATTTGCGGTGGGTTTTTCATAGATGGCTTTGATGATATTGAGGTATGTGCTCTCTATCCCTACACTTTGAAGAGTTTTGATCAGGAAGGGATGCTGTACTTTGTCAAATGCTTTTTCAGCATCTATTGAGAGTATCATATGGTTCTTGTTCTTACTTTTATTGATGTGTTGTATCACATTGACTGATTTGCAGACTTTGAACCAACCTTGGGGCCCTGGAATTAATCCCACTTGGTCGTGGTGAATAATCCTTTTAATGTACTGTTGAATCCTATTGGCTAGTATTTTGGTGAGTATTTTCGCATCTGTGTTCATCAAGGATGTTGGTCTATAGCTCTCTTTTTTGATGGGATCCTTGTCTGCTTTGGGGATCAAGGTGATGCTGGCCTCATAAAATGAGTTTGGAAGTTTTCCTTCCATTTCTATTTTTTGGAACAGTTTTAGGAGAACAGGAATTAGTTCTTCTTTAAATGTTTGGTAGAATTCCCCTGGGAAGCCGTCTAGCCCTGGGCTTTTGTTTGTTTGGAGATTTTTGATGACTGTTTCAATCTCCTTACTGGTTATAGGTCTGTTCAGGCTTTCTATTTCTTCCTGGTTCAGTTGTGGTAGTTTATATGTTTGTAGGAATGCATCCATTTATTCCAGATTGTCAAATTTGTTGGTGTAGAGTTGCTCATAGTATGTTCTTTTAATAGTTTGTATTTCTTTGGTGTTAGTTGTGATCTCTCCTCTTTCATTCATGATTTTATTTATTTGGGTCCTTTCTCTTTTCTTTTTGATAAGTCTGGCCAGGGGTTTATCAATTTTATTAATTCTTTCAAAGAACCACCTCCTAGTTTCGTTGATTTTCTCTATTGTTTTTTTGGTTTCTATTTCATTGATTTCTGCTCTGATCTTTATGATTTCTCTTCTCCTGCTGGGCTTAGGTTTTCTTGTTTTTTCTCCAACTCCTTTAGGTGTAGGGTTAGGTTGTGTACCTGAGACCTTTCTTGTTTCTTAAGAAAGGCTTGTACCGCTATATATTTTCCCCTCAGGACTGCCTTTTTTGTGTCCCACAGATTTTGAACCATTGTATTTTCATTATCATTTGTTTCCATGAGTTTTTTCAACTCTTCTTTAATTTCCCGGTTGACCCATTCATTCTTTAGAAGGATGCTGTGTAGTCTCCATATATTTGGGTTCTTTCCAAACTTCCTTTTGTGGTTGAGTTCTAGCTTCAGAGCATTGTGGTCTGAAAATATGCAGGGAATGATCCCAATCTTTTGATACTGGTTGAGTCCTGATTTAGGACCAAGGATGTGATCTATTCTGGAGAATGTTCCATGTGCACTAGAGAAGAATGTGTATTCTGTTGCTTTGGGATGAAATATTGTGAATATATCTTTGATTTCCATTGGTCCAGTGTGTCGTTTAAGGCCTCTTTTTCCTTGCTGATCTTTTACTTGGATGATCTGTCCATTTCAGTGAGGGGAGTGTTACTGTTATTGTATTACTGTTGATGTGTTTCTTTGATTTTGTTATTAATTGGTTTATGTTGTTGGCTGCTCCCACGTTGGGGGATCTTCTTGTTGAACAGACCCTTTGAGTATGATATAGTGTCCTTCCTCATCTCTTATTATAGTCTTTGGCTTAAAATCTAATTGATCTGATATAAGGATTGACACTCCTGCTTTCTTCTGATGTCCATTAGCATGGTAAATTCTTTTCCACCCCCTCACTTTAAATCTGGAGGTGTCTTCGGGCTTAAAATGAGTTTCTTGGAGGCAACATATAGATGGGTTTTGTTTTTTTATCCATTCTGATACCCTGTGTCTTTTGATTGGGGCATTTAGCCCATTAACATTCAGGGTAACTATTGAGAGATATGAATTTAGTGCCATTGTATTGCCTGTAAGGTGACTGTTACTGTATATGGTCTCTGTTCCTTACTGATCTACCACTTGTAGGCTCTCTCTTTGCTTAGAGGACCCCTTTCAAGATTTCCTGTAGAGCTGGTTTGGTGTTTGCAAATTCTTTCAGGTTTTGTTTGTCCTGGAAGCTTTTAATCTCTCCTTCTATTTTCAATGGTAGCCTAGCTGGATATTGTATTCTTTGCTGCATGTTTTTCTCGTTTAGTGCTCTGAAAATATCATGCCAGCTCTTTCTGGCCTGCCAGGTCTCTGTGGATAAGTCAGCTGCCAATCTAATATTTTTACCATTGTATGTTACAGACTTCTTTTCCCGGGCTGCTTTCAGGATTTTCTCTTTGTCACTGAGACTTGTAAATTTTACTATTAGGTGACGGGGTGTGGGCCTATTCTTATTGATTTTGAGGGGCGTTCTCTGAACCTCCTGAATTTTGATGCTCGTTCCCTTTGCCATATTGGGGAAATTCTCCCCAATAATTCTCTCCAGTATACCTTCTGCTCCCCTCTCTCTTTCTTCTTCTTCTGGAATCCCAATTATTCTAATGGTGTTTCGTCTTATGGTGTCACTTATCTCTCGAATTCTCCCCTCATGGTCCAGTAGCTGTTTGTCCCTCTTTTGCTCAGCTTCTTTATTCTCTGTCATTTGGTCTTCTATATCACTAATTCTTTCTTCTGCCTCATTTATCCTAGCAGTGAGAGCTTCCATTTTTGATTGCACCTCATTAATAGCTTTTTTTAAATTTCAACTTGGTTAGATTTTATTTCTTTTATTTCTCCAGAAAGGGCTTTTATATCTCTCGAGAGCGTTTCTCTAATATCTTCCATGCTTTTTTTGAGCCCAGCTAGAACCTTGAGAATTGTCATTCTGAACTCTAGATCTGACATATTACCAATGTCTGTATGGATTAGGTCCCTAGCCTTCAGTACTGCCTCTTGTTCTTTTTTATGTGGTGAATTTTTCCGTCTTGTCATTTTGTCCAGATAAGAGTATATGAAGGAGCAAGTAAAATACTAAAACGGTGGCAACAACCCCAGGAAAAGATGCTTTAACCAAATCAGAAGAGATCCCATATCTTGAGGGGGGAGAAAGGGGATAAAAGGAGGTTCAAAAAGAAAGAAAGAAAAAAAAAGAACAGAAAAGAAAATTTAAAAAAGAAAACGAATAAAGAAAAATAAAAAAGAAAAAAATATATATATTAGATAAACTAGTTAAAAACGTTAAAAAAAGAAAAGGGTAAAAGTTAAAAAAAAATTTTAGCAGAAGAAGAGATAAAAAATGAAAAAGAAAAAAAATTAAATTAACTGCAAGTCTAAAAAAAATCACAGGGAGAAAGCCATGAGTTCCGTACTTTGCTTTCTCCTCCTCTGGAATTCTGCTGCTCTCCTTAGTATTGAAACCGCACTCCTTGGTAGGTGAACTTGGTCTTGGCTGGATTTCTTGTTGATCTTCTGGGTGAGGGGCCTGGTGTAGTGATTCTCAAGTTTCTTTGCCCCAGGCGGAACTGCACCGCCCTTACCAGGGGCCTGGCTGTATAATCTGCTCGGGTTTGCTTTCAGGAGCTTTTGTTTCCTGAGCGCTTTCCGCTTTCCGTAGAGTACCGGAGGATGGGAATACAAATGGCGGCCTCCTGGTCTCTGGCTGGAGGAGCCGAGAGCCCGGGGCCCCACTCCTCAGTGCGCCTTCAGAGAACAGCACCCAGTTACTCCCGTCTGCCTCACCTCCGGCCGCGCTTGGAGCTCACCCATCCTGCGGCTGGTTCAAGGTTACACCGAGCTGTGACCTTACTGTCGGCTCTGTCTCTGTAGCCAGTTTTCCCTTTCCAATACCTGTAAGCTCTGCAACACTCAGACACCCCCGATCCTTCTGTGACCCTGCGGGACCTGAGGCCACGCTTACCCCGCATGGGCTTCACCCCGGTTTAGCCTCTGGAGCGATGTCCCTCAGCGGAACAGACTTTTAAAAGTCCTGATTTTGTGCTCCGTTGCTCCACCGCTTGCTGGGAGCTGGCCCCTCCCCCCGGGGTCTATCTTCCCGTTGCTTTGGATTCACTTCTCCGCCAGTCCTACCTTTCAGAAAGTGGTTGTTTTCTGTTTCCAGAATTTCTGTTCTTCTTCTCTTCCATCTGCCGATGGATTTGCAGGTGTTTGTAATCTTTAGATAAGCTATCTAGCTGATCTCCTGCTAGCTGAAGTAGTCTCGGCCTGCTACTTCTCCACCATCTTGACTCCTCTATTTTTCTCTAATTACAAATCAATACATTTTAATTGTGAAGTGTGCAGAAACAGAAAAAAAAAAGGAAAAAATTATCATTTTTCTTTAGATAACCTATACAAATAACTTGGAGCATTTTCTTTCAGATTTCTCTCTCACTTTGCCTCTCATATTTCTTTTATCATATTTTATATCTTGCTTATTTTTCACTCAACATTATATTATGAAATTTTATATACATTACCAAATATTCTTCAAAATCCTGATAGTGTGTGGTTATAGAGTATTGGTTCTATCTTGAAATATAGATACAATTCAATCATCTCTTACCTTTGGACAATACTGCAGATTGAATTCCCTAGGAAACCAAATTTGAGACAGAAATTAATATTCAGGAGGTTAATTAGGGGAAGCTCCCTGAATTTATGCTAGCATGGGAAGGAAATATAGCAGGACTGGGCAGAATAAGAAGTTGGTCCATGCTGCAATCACAGCAGAAGACTTAGATGACCCCAGAATATAGTGAGGTTGGCATTGTACCTTCATAGTTATTCCCAGCTTAGCTAAAGGAACTGGATCTTTATACCCATATTTCATCAGGTGCAGGCTACCCAAAATGGTGGTGAGATGAGGTTGAAGAAAGTCTTTTGAGCTGAGGCAACTAAATAGCATCTGTTATAGCCAGCTTTTGAAAGCTGATGTTATGAGGTCCAGATGGCTAACACATTTTGATTAGATGTTTTGTATAGAGCAAACTCAGTCTGTCAGCCAGCAGTGCTTTAACAGCTAGAGAAATAGGTTGGTTCATTCTGAAGTGTATGTGGATGACCTATCACCCCTTCTAAGTCCACCTCTTGTGATTTTCAAATACTCTTCCTTGTTTAATTTCTGGAAGTAATTCTTTGAAGATTATGATTGTCTCACCTTCCTGGAGTGAATTTATAAAAGGACAATTAGTGGGCTAAAAGATCATTCCTGCCATTGAAACTGGTCTCCTAAAACTGATATTCAGTCATTTCCTTCCTTTACTAATTCCAGTTTCCTCTCACCCTCTCTGCTGGTTGACTCAGATCCTCATTCCTAAAGCATCTAGGTCTGTTGTCAGCATGCCCATCTCAGCATGCCTTAGGGAATTGTCTAAATGCTGAAAGTATTCATCCATAACCCTGTTGTGTAAGAGTAGCCCCACTTCTTCTTGTTGATTAAAGTCAATTACTCCTGTTACTTGCCACTGGTCCATGAGTGCCTTAAGGAGACTGCTGTTGTCAGCAGCAGCCATACCTTAAAGTTTCATGCAACTCTTTCTACTGAAAGAATTGCCATTTGGGAACTAGAACCTATAAACCACAAGAACCTGGAACGGTGGGTGGAAAGCAAAATTTACTTGAGTGGGCTATTCAAAGTGATGGTTAGTGAAACTGTCCATTTTTGCACCCTTTGTTTTATGGGACCCTACATTCTACTTTTGGGAGCAGAGCAAAATACAATTGATTTAGAGTATATTTTGCATAAAATCTTACCCTTACAGGGTATTGTCTTTAAACTGTTCGATCAACAATACCTTCAGGATGGGGTAAGGAAAGAAGGAACCCAAGCAGAAAGAGGAGTAAGATTGCCCAGAAGGAGGTGATAACCCGCAGTGTCATCACAACAAAATCTTAACAAAGACTATAGGGGATCGCCTAGGCTGTAAAAGTTAGATAACCTTTCAGTGTTGTCTCACAAGGAGACGAAGAAGCCAAGCCTGTATATCCTCACATTAACCAGTTAGTGGATATAGGCTGCTTCAGAGATGGGAGTGTGGTATTAGACAAGATGATTTTTTTCAGATGAGACTCTTTTCAGACTCTCTTCAGTTCTTAAATGGAGCTGAGGGCTGTCACCTGGCAGTACTCTAAGCAGTTTGGAAACTAAATAGACCTTGTAATCTATAGATCATTTGGATAGTGTGGTACAGAACCATTGCATACAACTAAACCATGAACAATTTTGATAAATATTTTGATAGATAGTCATAAATAAATATCCTGGTGACATGATTTTTAAAAATTTAATTTATTTTTTTTAATTTAATGTCTTTATTTTTTTCTGGTTTTCAATTTTTGTTGAAAAGAAAACCTGCTTAACCCCTTTATAAATTAAATGTTGTCATCAGAAGACATTTTTATATTTAGGTTTGTCCTCCAACCAAGTGTTTGAATTATCAAACTTCAAATCTATTTTATTTACTTCTACCTGGAATGATTATCCATTTTGATTGGCTTCAATCCTAGAATAAAATAAATTCTTGAATAAGTAAGGAATGGATTCTGTTTCAAAAATTGTATCTAGTACTTGTCTTTGGTTTAAGACTATTACCCTGATTTTCTTGATCTGCCAGTTGCTAGCCAATAGCACGTGGTTGGTTACCTGTTTCTATCTAGCATGCCTTGCCCATTGCCTCAACTTGATGTCTGATCCATGTAGACTTATTCATTTCATGCTTTAATAAATGTTCTTACCAAATTCTGTTCTCTTTATATATATGAATGGATGGATGGATAGATAGATAAAGGATATAGATGTAGATATCCATATAAATCATACAAGGAGATTTATTATAAGGAATTAGATAATGTGATTATGGAGGCTAAGTCCCAAGAGTTGTAGTTGGCAAGCACGAGACCCAGGAGATCTGATGGTGTAGTTCCAGTCCGAGTGAGTCTGAAAGTAGAAGATCAAGGTCTCAGCTCTAAACAGTTAGAAGTTCCTTCTTGCCTCTGCTTTTTTTTTTTTCCTATTTAGTTCTTCCTGTGATTGGATGAGGGCTACCCACTTTAGAGAGAGAACAATCTGCTTTACTTAGTCTACCAATTCAAATGTTAATCTCATCCAAAATACCCTCACGGACACACTCAGAATAATGTTTGATCAAATGTCTGGGCACCTTTGGTCAAGATGTCCGATAAAATAAACCATCATAGACATATCTTTCAGGGTTTTCTCAATGCTTACTTTAATGTGAGCTTAACACACCTTAAGGAACAGAAAACCAAACAAAACTCTACCATGATGGGTTGATTGCTTTTCTCAGGGCAAGGTATCCCCTACACCCATTTTCAGCATATATTTTAGAAACAATGAGAAACTGAAACATAAACTATGAGAAAATGGCAAAAAGGAACTCTTAGGTTGTATCAGCTCTGTGTTTTCTGCCTTCCACATTCCAACCAGAGAAACTAACATGATGAAGAGACCAGCAGAGAAAGTACCATTGTTATCAATTTTTTTTCATCTAATGTGACTTTTTAAAAAATAGTGTTTGGGGGCACCTGGGTGGTTCAGTGGGTTGATCCTCTGTCTTAGGCTCAGGTCATGATCTTGGGGTCCTGGGATCGAGCCCTTCATTGGACCCTCTGCTCGCTGGGGAGCCTGCTTCCCCCCTCTCTCTCTCTGCTTGCCTCTCTGCCTACTTGTGCTCACTCTCTCTCTCTCTCTCTGTCAAATAAATAAATAAATAAATCTTTAAAAAAATAGTGTTTGGATTACAAAATTGCTTTTTGTATATGGGCACAATTATTATTATATATTATGTGACAGATTATTATAAATGTGTCCTCTATTTTTGTATTAAATTCTAGAAGCATTCCATATATGAAATATATATTTATATTTTAATATATAATATATAATATGTTTATATGAAAAAAAGATATGCAATATACAATTCTTTTGAGGTCAAGAATTACATATGGAACTTCCTACTCAGTATCTCATTGGAATATCTTATCCATAAATTCAGTGTGTGTCAGCTTAAAGTTAACTCCCTCTTCAGTCCTGCTGTTCTTGAAAACTGACCTCAGTGTTTTCTTGACTTGGTTATAATTTAGCTTTCTATTAGTAAATCCCAGAATATGCTGAGTTCTTTTGACCTGCAGATTCAATAGTTTTCTTTTGTTATATTTCTAATGTTTTCTGTTTTACTTAGTTCTGATCTTTAGGAATTTAACTCTTCATTGTCTTCTATCATCTAAATTATAGCAATTATATATCTTAGTTCTTTACTGTTTTGTCTTGTATTATTTTCCCTGAAGTGTACAACATGTCACCAATTACATTTTGATTTGTTTTTTTTTTTTTTTTTTTTTGCTGTCTTTCATACTGAAAAGTTGCAGCTCTGTCATATTTAGATTTTTCCACGGTTTTTATACTTTGTGGTTTCAAAATACCTTCTTTGGATATTTCTATCTTTTTCTTGAGCTATTTGTCTAGAGAAATTATATATTCAGAAATTTCTTTGAGAAATGAAGAAAAATTGATTACAATGTCTCCACGTTTCCTTTGGCTAAGTCTTCATGAGGGGTGAGTTCTTATTCATATATCGCATGTTTCCGTCCTTTTCTCCCCATTTTTCATCAACATTTCTGCAGCCAGAAAGTCTATGTTACTCAAAAATCCCATGTAATTACCACCATGAGCTAAAATTTCACCCAGTAATGCTCTACCCACTACTCTTCTTTTTTCTTTAATTCTTGTTTCTCTTGTCCATATTGTAACAAACTCGTAAAAATTGTTCTGAGGTTTTCAGAGATCCAAAATGACAAAAACTCTATCCTCAACAAATACAAATTATCTCTTAGTTATTTACTTACAATGATCTATCCATCTCTTTTGCAGAAGTAGCCTTAAAACTGAAACATGTAACAGAAGACTTTCCCCACAGTAGTCACATTGCTGCAATCATGATTATAGGTATGAAAACTCATTGTGTGTCAGTGAAGGCCTTGATTTCCAGGAGTCAGGTTGTGCCCGTGAAATGTGATCTCATATCTCTTTGGAACATGTAATGTACCATGCGCTTCGGTTTGTAATTGCAGGTGTAAATATCAATCTGGTCTTGCAGTTTGGCATCTGAACATGCAATTTGCCATTTTATGATTCTGCTTGTGTTTGTGTTCAGGTGCAGTGGTAAATGTGCCTCTGAAAGGCAGTCACTCTGAGTCTTGCTGTGCTTTTTTACAGTCCGTTAGATGACAGACTCAAATTCAGAGAATGTGGAAAACCAGAAAAGCTGATGAATCTTTATTATTAAATTTACTTCTGTTGGTTATTTAAAGATCAAACATGATGCATCTACATATTAAATAGCTATTTATAGTTTAGTGTGTTAAGTTATTTTTCAATATATTGCTAAAAGTTAGTCTAGTGGATTTAAACAAGCTCTTTTCAAAGAAAGGCAGTGTGAGTGTAATTCACATGGTAAGATACAAAAATGTATCTTCTCAAAAAAAATAAATGTGAGAAATAATTAAAATAGTCCACATCTATCTAAAGATATGTCAGAGAGTCTTAGCAAAGCAATCTAGAAAATAACCATTTTAGATGATAATGGAGAGCTCTTTAAGATTTATGTTGTAAATAAATTAAATTATTTATAATATATACATGTATATAAAGACTAATAAAGAGAAAAAGTAGGTGTAGAGGAGTAAATGAAAAGGAAGACTTTTTGTAGATAAAACACTCTAGAAAGGGATAGATGATTTATAACTTTAAACATAAGAATTTGACAAGTGACACTATTTGAGTTTTTAAAGTCAACTTTTTTAAAGAATAGTTTTAGATTTACCAAAAAAAAGCAAAAACAAAAACAAAAAAAACCCACACCAAAAACATAAAGTACAGAATTCTCATATACATTATACCCAGTTTCTCCTATTATTAATATCTTATAATGGTCTGTTTTTCACAATTAATGAATCCATGTTGATATAATATTATTGGCTAAAGTCCATACTTAATTCTGATTTCTTTAGTTTTTATGTCATTTTTCTGTTCCATGTTGTCATCCAGGATACTACATTATGTTTAGTTGTCTTGTCTTCTTAGGCTCTTCTTGGCTATGACAGATTCTCAGACTTTGTTTTTAAAGACCTCAAAAAAGTTTTCAAGAGGGCTGATCAGGTATTTTGTAGAATATTCCTTCACTGGGATTTATCTGGTGTTTTCTCAGGACTAGACTACATTGATGGATTTTTAGAAGAGAGGTCACAGAGGTAAAATGTATTTTAATCATGTCATGTCTAGATAACATACCGCTAACATGACTTTTGACTGCTGATATTAACCTTGATCAGATGGCTGAGGGGATATTTGCCAGGTGTTTCTAATGTAGGATATGTTTCTTTTCTGTCTTCCACTGTGAAAGGTAGTTACTGTTTACAGCTCATACTTAAAGAGTGAGGAGTCATGTGCCAATTGAGTGGAGCATCTACATGAATTATCTGGCATTCTTTTGTAAGGGAAATCAGTCTATTACTCATTGATTACTTGCTTATTCAGTCAGTTACTTATATTAGAATAGGCTCCTAGATATTTACTTTATACTTTTAGCTTATAATACAATACTACTTTATTTTCTTGCTCAAATATTCCAGCTTTGGCCACTGGGAACTTTTTCAGTTGACTCCTGTGTCTTTTTTACATACTTCATCAATGTTTTTGTTTGTTTGTTTGTTTTGTTTGGCTCTTTTTTACTTCCCTACCAAATGCCCCAGGCTCATCCTAAATATTTCCTGCTCAGTCCTATAATCAACCATTTTTGTAAAGATCCCTGGTTCCTTTCATTATAAAGTATTACAAATTGAGATCTAGGTACTTGGTATGCACATTTCTACTAGGACGACATGGCTTCTAGGCCTTCTCAGCTGACAAAGAAGGAAATGCATGTTTATACTAACCCACCCCTGATACATTTATCTACAGATATTTCTATCCCTAATCCCTTTACCTGTATTAAGCTAAATAGGAATTCATACTGATGTCTCCTACTCTGCTTTATTACCACATGAATTATTCTGACCACCTCCCCTTGATTATTTGTAATCTTACACTCTAATACTGAGAAACTTACCCCTTTCATCTACTGTCCATTTACTTAATTGCTTAATATCAGTATGCATGTAAAATGATTTCAGAATTGTTTACCCGTATCCCCATGGGACACAACTTAAGCAACTAGAGTGCAGTGTCCAAGTACCTTCTACTTTTGGTTGTACAGACTCCACTTTCAGTTACTGAAGTCAGTTAACTTTTCCTCCAGCCCCTTTGGGGAGATTATTTAATATATTTATAATACAGTTATATTCTTTTGACACATTCTTCATTCTATAATGGGCTATCTCAACTTCCTAAATATTTTTTTAATTTATATACATTAAGTGTCATTCTTTAAAGTACTGTGGGTTTGACAAATTCAGTGTCAAATGTGGACTATTAAAGTATCATACAGAATAGTTTCACTGCCCTCAGCAAATGCCTGTTCTTCACCTATTCCCCCCTAATCCATCCCCTCCCCATCTAAAGTGCTGGTCTATTTACTATCTCTATAGTTTTTTTTCTTTTCAGAATGTTGTATGATTGGAATCATAAAGGTAGAGCTTTTTCAGACGGACTTCTTTCATTTAGAAATACCATTTAATATTCATCCATATCTTTGTGTCACAGGGTAATTCATACTTTTCCCTGCTGAAGAGTATTCTGCTGTATGGAGGTACTGTAGTGTGTTTGCCCAGTCATCTACTGAATAACATCTTGGTCACTTTCAGTTGTTGACAATAACAAAGAAAACTTCTATAAATATTTGTATTCAAGTACTTTTGTGGACATACGTTTTCAAATCAATTAAGTAAAATACCTAGGATGACCGCTGTGTTCATCTTTGTAAGAAATTGCCAAAATACCCACTAATAATGAATGTGAGTTCCTATTGTTCCACTGTCAGAAATTGGTAGTGTCAGTCATATTTAAGCTCACTGATTTTTTTTTTCCTCATTTGTGTCCAGTGTCCTGACAAACTTATCAAAGGCATTTATTCATTTCTGTTAGTCTTTTTTAGGTCCTTCTTTAAGTTTCCATCTCTTTGGGGGCACCTGGGTGGCTCAGTGGGTCAAAGCCTCTGCCTTTGGCTCAGGTCATGATCCCAGGGTCCTGGGATCGAGCCCCACATCAGGCTCTCTGCTCAACAGGGAGCCTGCTTCCCCCTCTCTCTCTGCCTGCCTCTCTGCCTACTTGTGATCTCTGTCTGTCAAATAAAAACGTCTTAGAAAATAAATACATAAAAATTTTTAAAAAGTTTCCATCTCTCTACTTACATTATCTATTTATTATTGCATATTTATGTACTTTTTAACTTAGAACCCTTAACATATTAATTATAATTATTTTAAATGTCTTATCCAATTCTTTCAATATCTGGCATATGCAAATTTGGTTCTGATCATTGCTTTGCCTCTTCAGACTGTGGGTTAGTTTGTTTTCCTTTTGTTGTACCTTGTAATTTTCTTGTTGAAAGACAGGTTGTTTTGGCTAATAGGAACTGATATAACCTTTAGACCTTTATTGTTAGGATTTGTATTGATGTAGCTAGGAATGGGACTGTGTTTAATGCTTATGCAACTATATGTGCTTAGAGAGCCAAATACCTCTAGTGCCCTTGTGATGGTCTCCCCTTATGACTTCAGGCTTTCTTAAATACTTCTTCTCATGAAGAATCTGTGCCTTGTAGTTCCTTCAATCTGTAATCCACTGTTATTATGCCAGAGTTCTACAGGTGTGATGGTAAGTTACTGGGATAGGAAGCATTCTATAATCTAATGAAATCTCACTGCTCTAATCTGTGATGGGACTATAAACTTCACAAATATTTCTCCATTGGTAGAGTTCTTTCTCACCCTATTCCCCTGCACCCCTCTCTGGCTATAGTATTCCTAATTTATTTCCTTGAAGCCTCACTCTTGCTGACTAATGTTTTTTACTCCTTTGGTAAGACAGAAAGACTGGAAGGGCTGTAATGAGAGGGATTTCCTTCCTCGTGCTGGCATAAGGTTCTGGCAAACCCTTTACCCTTGGAGACTGGGCCTTTGTTATAGAGAAGGTTCTGGGCATATTTCTACTATGATTTTTCTACTCCTCACCTTGGCAGAGCCACAAGAGCATTTTTCTTAGCTCTGCCCTGTGCAAATCTAGTGAAGCTCCTATAGATAGTACCCATAAAAATATGGGAGTTCCCCTGACTCTAGTTCCCAGGAATTTATCACTTTACCATCTCCAGGAATTTATCAAAATTATCTTCTAAGCATTCTTACCAGTAAGTTTATGTTTCCAATAATGGTAGTTTCAGATAAGCAGATGTCAGTTGCTGTATCTCACTAATGTTCCTGTCTCTCCTGATTTTGGAATGATGGTTTGCCCTGCAAAACCTTTGTTCTCTGATGGGTCCAAGAATAGTCTATGTTTTTCAGCTTGTCAAACTTTTTCTTGCTTTAAGGATTGAAGTGACAAATCTCTGAGTTCTTTACAGGTTAGAACTGACACCAAAAGTCACCTACGTGCTGGTTTTTGATACTGAGTTCTGGAAATTTAAACCTTCCCAATGAATTCTGGGAAAGGTCAAACACTAAGATTTGTGACAATTTACAGTGATTTGAGAGTATATCTTAAAATTATCAAAATAACCCTGTTAAATTAAATTCAGTAAGTGATTTTAGCTAAGGAATAATGAGACAGAAATTCAGTTAAACTAAAATGTCTATTTAAACTGATTTACAGAACTCTCTTAACAACTCATTTAGCTATAGCTCTTATGAGAAGAGTCCTTCATTTGCTTATTTTTAGGATGACTGAGATATTATATATATCTGTATCTATACATATATATTCATTCCCTTTGTTAGTAACTCTACCAAACCTAGCTGTTAGTTTACCCTATAACCAGATATCAGAGGTCAGTTGGTAATAGTTCTGTGTTACAAAATATAGGCAAAATGCCTAAAAGGAAAATAGGCAGTCTCTTAAATCTTAAGTTATAATAATTCTAAATATACAGAGTGGTAAACACATGGCAGGCGCTGTCACTCTTTAAACAAGAAAATTCTTCATAGAAAATATTTTACTTGAAGTCTCCTTGCCTGGAATAGTTCTATATTTAAATGGATTACTTTGCTTTAGTTGAAATTTTATACGATTTAATTGAGCACAACTCTCAATCTGGGTCTAAGAGTCTCTGAATTTCTCAAAATTATATTAGAAACATAATGATGATGGGCTTCCTGCCTGGCTCAGTTGGTAGAGTATGCAACTCTTAATATCAGGGCTGTAAGTTGAAGCCCCTGATTGGGTATAGAGATTACTTAAAAAATAAAAATCTTAAATAAAAAGAAAGAAATGCAATGATGAATAATTTTCCAGAGAAAGCTTCTATGGCTTTAATTAGTTTCTAAAGGAGGTCTATAAGGTAAAAGTATTTAAGAATATGACACAAAGTAAGTACTTAACTATGTGATCCTAGTTTCTGAATTCCATTACAAATAACATTAGTGACAAAATATATCTATTAGGATCCTAACATTCTTTGAATTATTACCTACAAAGATATTTTTGCAGTGGAACATGTCTACCAACAAAAGAGAAATAACTTTTCTTTTCTATTTCTGTTTCTTTTGATATAATATCTCTAATTCATTAACAATTAATTCTTGCATAAGGCAGTTAGCAAATACCATATTTCAAAATTCTTTACCTAACAATGGTATTTAGCAATAGGTGTTCTCATTATACAGGGATATTTCTTCAACTTAGTTTGAATTTAGATGTGTTTCTTCCTACCACTTTGTTACTCGCTCTGATTTCAAAGTAAAGGAAAATTTTTATATAATAATATAATATACGTTATATTATAAAATAATATAATAAACATTCTCTAGGAAAACTAAGGTTCAGAGAGTGTTTGCAATATGCTGATCTACAAAAAAAGTTATATTAATTTATAATGAGGAAACAAATGCCCTGATTTTCTTTCTATTACTTTGTAGATGGGTAGCATTAGACAAGTCATTTCACATCAGAAAAACTTACTTTCTTCATTTCTAAAACATGCGTGGTTTTCCATTCCCTTTTGTTTAGTTGTGAATAAAACAAAAGCACAGGTATACTTTATTGTAGGTGGAATATATTACATTGTAACTCAGGTTATATATATATAATATATATATATGCATATATATATGTGTGTGTGGGTGTGTGTGTTCTAGATGAAAAAGTACTAGAGTAATTTCAATAATCTCACTTTATTGACTTAGATAAACTGCTTACATAAATAAATGTTTTTAGAAAAGAAACCATAAAGCTCAAAACTAAAGCCTTATCAAAAGTCCTTCATGTTTTTCCCTGGCTTTATTGAGATATAATTGACATAACATTGTTTTAGCTTAATGTACTCAATGTGGTGATTTGATTCATGTATATATTGTGAAATGTTTACCACAATAATGTTTGTCAACACATTTTTCTCCTCACATAATTACCATTTTTTTATTGTTGTTATGGTAAGAACATTTAAGATTTACTCTCTTAGCAACTTTAAAATATGCAATACAGGGGCACCTGGGTGGCTCAGTGGGTTAAGCCGCTGCCTTCAGCTCAGGTCATGATCTCAGGGTCTTGGGATCGAGTACCGCATCGGGCTCTCTGCTCAGCGGGGAGCCCGCTTCCCTCTCTCTCTCTCTGCCTGCCTCTCCATCTACTTGTGATTTCTCTCTGTCAAATAAATAAATAAAATCTTTTAAAAAAAATAAAAAAAAATAAATAAAATATGCAATACAGTATTGTTAGCTATAGTTGCCGTGCTATACATTAGATTCCTAGAAATTTTTCTTCTTATATCTGGAGGTTTGTACCCTTTAACTTACATGGTTTGAATTTTCTTACCTAAATCAAATTTTTTGGAGAGGTGAGTTGAAAGTTAAAGGACAACTTGTTATCAATATTTGAAATTTACTTAATTTTAACAATGGAATGAGTCATTGAACATTTCCAGTAATTCCCAGTTGAGCTTTTGTTTTCTAAAATTGAAAATGGAATTTTAATGGTATTTGGAGAAATTAACACCTTGACATAGAAAGACAAGCTATGGGTTTTGTTCATACTTGAATAGTAATAGGGGTTTCCCAAAACTCAGACCAACATGGGCTCAAACATCTGCATTTATGAGACTAATTTCTGAGAATTAGGGTTCTGAATTCTGGATGCCCAGTGAAGTCTAGGGAGCTTTTAAAAGTCCTGATTATCAGGACAAAACTGAGAAAATTTAAATTTACATCTCTGGGAGTAGAATGTAGGCATCAGTATGTTGTAAAGGTGAATCCAAGGTGATTCCAATGTGCAGCAAATTTTAAGAACCAGTGTGTGTATTAAAGCTAGAGACATGAATGGATCATCCCCTAAAAACTGGAAACAATGCTGCAAAGTCCTTTCTAACCATTTGTAGATTTCTCCTTTCATACCCAGCAACCAAACCAACTCCTTAAAACAATTCACTTTTAAACAATTAACCAAGGAACTATAAACTTGACAAAATATATTTGACTTTCCTTATTCTGAATTTAAGCTTGGACTTTAACTTCTGATATATTTTTTGTCAGGTGGATTTGTTTATTTTAAAACTGCCAGAACAACTTTTGAACAAAAAGCCCATCATGTATGTGTGAATGACAATGTATTTGGTATTGAGTACAGAATTTTCTCTTTCTTTAGCTTTGACAAAGAAGAGTCCGATGTATAAGATGGTATAAGTAGTTTTAAACAATAATATCTCTTTCTAGCAAATAGTCTACTAAACAACAAAAATCACATACCCAAAGACAAACAATAGTAGTACTATCAGACCCTAAAAAATCCTCCATCTTACCATCACATGATACATAATATTCAGACATTGAGGAATGACTGATGGTTATAAGTATCTCTCTTTCCTTCAAGCTGGTCTGGCTCTCAGAAGCCATTTCAGACAAGCATGCAACCCAGGAACTCCCTCACACAGGAAGCAAATATGAATGTTGGCAACGGAGCTAAGCATATGCCATTTCATCATTGGGTCAGACACAGAGACTCACAAGCTGAACACCTTATATTTAGTTCACTTATTCCACATTGAGAGCAAATTTATGTCCCTATCCATTAGAAGGGAGAGATGATAAACCACCACCATTTTTTTTTCTTTTTAAATCGAGAGTGATATAATGGCTACAACAGAATCAATTGCTTTGAAAGTAATGGGGTGAGGCTGTCCACACCATTACTTTCAGCTTCGGCTTCTTGCCAATTCCATCCAACAGATATTGTAACTGAGTTCAGTGATTTGCACATTCTGTATTTGCAAGTTTACAGAGTTTTGGATTCTTCTCCTTTCAGTAATTACACACACACACACACACACCTGGAAAATAAGGTCAGCTGGATTTCAGTAGTTTCCAGAGGGAAATTCAGGCCCCACTTTACCTTTTGAAGCTTAAGAGTTTTCGTTCTACTATTATATAGACTTTGTGCCTTTGCACAAAAATTCTCATTTCACAATTATTTCTTAGATTGAGAGTTGTGTCTCAGAAAATCTTCTCCTATGGTGCTGGTGGGTCACTCATCATGGCTGAGATTTAATTACCACTCCACAAAAAATGCCATCAGTGGGGGAAAACAAAACAAAACAAAGCAGAACACCCTACTAGTTTGATTTAATCAGAAATGAGTCGGAAGAATGCAAATAAGAGGAAAGTGTTTAATTATTTTTCCATTTTTATCTCCATCAAAGAACATTAATTCTGAAATGTATTTTAAAAGATGAACATTGATTTTCCAGTTGGGACTTGAGATATGCATGTATGTTTCCTTTACTCAGGAACTTATTTGCATCAGACTTTGAACTGTGGGGAGACAGGTGTTCCTGCTTTTATGTAACTGAAATGTATATCTATGTCTAACTTTTTCTATATTTAAAAACCAAATATAGGGGCACCTGAGTAGCTCAGTGTGTTAAGCATCTACCCTCAGCTCAGGTCTTAATTCTAGCATCCTGGGATGAAGCCCTATGGTGGGCTCTCTGTTCAGTGTGGAACCTGCTTCTCCCTTTCCCTCTGTCACCCCCCAAGAGAGCTTGTGCTCTCTGTCAAATATATAAATGAAATCTTAAAAATATATATCTATATATATCTATATGTATATATATATATACACACATATATACACATATGTATATATACATATATATGTAATGTAACAAAATAAAATTCTTGCAACCATTTATCTATTAAGAGAAAAATTCTTTTGTGTGGCAAACTTTATAGAGAGGTAGACATTATAAGAAGTGGCAAAGATTCCTGGTCCAGGAAAGAAATGGGAAGGAGTTAAGTTATTTCTGATTGGCCAGATCTGGAAAACAAAATTTGGCAGGAGAAAGAGGAGAAAATATAGGTTGCTCCAGAGCTTATTCCTAAGTGACTTCAAAACTATTTAGGTCCATTCAATGAAAATCCAAAGGTAATTACTGTATTATATATCAGTTTTAACTAATTTCTAATTTCTCAATGCTTCAAAGTTTTGCTATATCCACACATGCTATATTCACACATTCACACATTCTTAAAAGATAAACTCTGGGTCAATCCACATTTCTCTCCCCTTTCTTCCAGTTCAAAGACTATCTTAGCAAAACTAAACAACAAAACAATAAACAGGTAAGAGAGGCAAGGGAAAAGTGGCCCTTAGAACACATCAGATAAAAACAGACCATTATCACTGTAAGTCCAAGAGAAAGAGGTAGAGGACCTCAAATATTGTCTTTTCAGAAGAGACTTAAGAGATCAAGAGGAACCCTAAACACTACCCAGTCATTCAACAAGATAATCTACAAAGTCAGCATTTTTCTCCTTCCTTGATTTTGTGAAAGACCTTACAAAACTTCTTCATCAGTAGTCTTCAAACTTTTCAACAGCTGGAATTCACATTTGTGAAAGAATTGATTTATCAAGTTACATTCAATGGTAAGTAATACATTGTGATGGTTCATTCCATGTGCCAACTTGGCTACACCATAGTAACCAGATATTTGCTCAACTACTAGTCTGGAAGACCCTGTCTAATATCTTCATTTTATTATTTTGTTCATCAAATGACAATGAATTATTTTTCATCAAAATACTGTGTTAGGAGGTAGAGAGAATGCATCTTCAACAACTCCTACATTAGTTTGACAAGATAGGGTGCAAAATGAAAACTTGAGGACATAATAAAAATTCAAAAAGTAACAGCTAAATGGTCTTGGCCCTGCATGACACTTGTTTTGTTCCACAGAGGGGAGAACAAAAAGGAGAGGAACAAAGAGAGGAAGAAGAGGGAGCGGGGAGAGAGCTGCCCAAGAGATGGTAGAACGTTAACCAGCATGCTATCATCATTTATCAACTGTTTGGTATAGGAGGAATTAATGGACCCAGCATCAAATCGTGTTCAACATGATGGGGAGGTTACCGAGATGTGGGATTGCTCTGGGTGTGCAAAGGCATGGGGGAGTCAGGAATAATTTCAGTGTTTCTTAATAAGTCAGAGGGCCTCAAGCTGACTGTTGCCTTCTGACCATAATTATTACCCATACTGTTTAGAATAGATTTAAGTCCAGCTAATACTAAGAAAGGATGATTAGCGAGATGAGCATCCTTTTTTCTGATATGAGGACAATTCTATTAGGCTTTTGAATCATGGCATATCCCTAGATATTCAGAGTAAACTAGGAACATTTGTCCAGTCCATAATCTCTCATCATATAGACTAGGAAGTGGTTGATGTCTTTGACTGGACTAAGTCATAGGGTCACTAAACAACACTGACATTGATTTTCTGGTTTTAGTCTGTGTTTTCAGGTATTAGATTTTTTGGAAATTTATTGATTTGAGAGAGAGAGAGAGAGCAAAAGAGAGAGTGTAGGAGTGAGGGGGAGGGGCAGAGGGAGAGAGGGAATCCTCAAACATTCCCTGCTGAGTATGCAGCCAGACTTGGGGCTCGATCCCAGAACCCTGAGACTGTGACCCGAGTCATAACCAAGAATCAGACATTCAAAAGACTGAGCCAACCAGGCACCCCTAGTTTTTTTTTTTTTTTTTTTAATCTGTAGAGTTTTAACATTCCTCCTAAGAGAAGTCTTCATTCCTAAGTGGATGCAGGTACATAAGTTTCACATATGACTTGTTCTCAGCTTTCCCCATTCACTTTATCATAATTTCTTGGGACATTTTAAAAATGGAAGATGTGTTTTTCTTTAAAATAAGCCTCCTGACAGTACATGAGTCAAATTATGTTTGCGGCTACTGGAGACACATACATGCCTGTCACCTGTCACATCAGCTAATATGGTACATTGGCCCAATCTTTCTCGGACTCTCCTCTCTTTTCCACATTGAAATTGCTAACCATAAAACAAAATCTTGGTGAGGAAGTATGAGGATATGCTATAAATTGAACATTGTGGATAAAACAATAAGCTGGTAGCCCCACAGTTATGCAAAAGTAAAAAAGTTAATCATCCCAAAATTCTTTTTCTTCTTTTCTCTTGAAAACAGCACAAAGGCAGTACACTCATTTGGGAATTAGAGGCCAGTCTGTGATTAAGACAATGGTTTAATCATGCAAGGAAGGATGGCCAGAACATTTATTTGTGTTCAGTGAGCTGAGATAATTTCACCCCTCTTTCTAGATCTCCCAGAAAAAGATTTTTTTAGGGCCATTCAAAAATGGAATGCCTTTAACACTCACCCTTTATTTTAAGGACCGAGAGGAATGTTTGAGTCATCCTAATTTCACAGAAATTTTCCTGAAAGGGGAGGAATGTGTCTCTTTGCTTTGCATGTCCTTGGCCTTAAATGTACTGAATAGATGGGGGAATTTGACAGCTTTTGTTCTAAAGTTAGCCCTCATTCTCTATTTCAGACTCCATGGGGGAAGGACTGAACTTTGTAATTAATACTCAGGAAATTAGCAAGCAGCAATGGCAGAGATCAAAAACGGGTAAGTGGACAGATCTCAACGCCCCTGAAAGGCAAAGGCCAGCCAGGGGCTCACAACAGCAGATTCCAATAGCCACAGAACCCTCTTTTCAGCTTGTTATGATTCCTTTAAATGTACTCTATTCAGTGTCCCCGAAGAGTAAAAGCAGGTCTTATTTTTGCCACTGTGCCTCTGGCTATCTACCTGGGAAGTTTTGTTTTGTTGTTGTTTTGTTTCATTTTGTTTTAGCTTTTTGTTTTTGTTTAAGGGAGAAGTTGTTTTTGCTGCATTGAGAAGAACTCTGATGAGCCAAAATTAGGTTTTACATCAGAATTCAAAAATATTTTTTCTTCTCCTCTTGCATAGAAATAATAGTACCTAAGAATTAGCTTTTGATCCAGCAGGACTTGAGAGGACAAGCTACTTATCCCTACAAAAAGGGCCATTGAAAAATGAAAATTGAAATTTTCTTGAGAAAGCATGCTGTTTATTGGAGGAGTCATGAACAAGAGTCATCAGGGGTCCTGTCCCTTGGGGACCACTAACGTTGACCTTTTTAAAAGGAGAACTTATTGGGAAGAACCTTAAACTCTTGATTGACTCCATTAAATACCAAAGCAGGAGAATGTTCATAGAATTCCCCATTCTCAAGGAATTGGTTTCTGCATATAAATTCTAAAGGAATTATTTCTCGGTATGTGTTCTCAAAAAGATAGGTAAAAAAAATTATTGTTCATCAACCTTAAAATTTAGGGCAAACAATTCATTGTGTGTCATCGACTCAGTTTCAGGGACTTCCTAGAGATCCTGAGATCTAACTTCTCTCAATCCTGCCTTTTGTAGAATAAATACTCAGCAAACTCTTTTGCCCCACAAGAGTAGTGAGGGTGTGAGGATTCAAGAGCACCTCACTCCAGGGGTCCACGCAAACCAGCTTCAGCCAGAGATGAGCAGGGGTGAAACAAGAAAGAACTTTTTTCAGTGAGGACAACACTAGGAAGACAAAGGACCAGCATCTCCAAAGTGCTGGAAATAGTTCTAGGCTTGTTGTAAGGAAAATGTGGGACAGAGGTGGGTCTCTGCAGCTGGGCCATGAAGTTTAATGTTGTTCAAGTTTAATGTTGTTTTGGAGTCAGTCGTAGGCGGGGCATAATGACTGGCTCAGGGCAGACCTTTCTGCTTGAGGAGTGGTTTCCTTTCCCATGAGGGGAAGCTTTGCTCTCAAGGTCTTTTGCCTTAGTTAAGTGATGGGCTAGAAAGAACTTAAATAAAAAGTTTGGTGACAAATGAAGGTAGCTGAAGTCCTCTTATGTAAGTAGAATGTGAGGTTCTGGAGCCATCTTTGGGCCAAAGGCAATTTATGATCTCTGTGGGATTTTCTACTCATTTGTCATTGTGTAACCTTTGTACTGTAGCCGTCATGGCATTTACCTTATTTCCAAGGCCAAGTGATCTGGGTCATGAATGAAACTTTATCTTCCTCTGGGTTCTTTGATCACTCAAACTGTTGGCGGTTCATGACCTTTCCCTGGTTTCCTATTTTAGCATATCTTACAGCAGCATTGCCACACTCATTTATACTATCTCCTTGCCCCTGTAGTCACTTGAATTTGAAATGTTCTTTCTTGGACTTACTCTTTATTATCTAAATGATAGAAATCATTAAGAAACTTGTTCCTAATAACTCAACAGTAACACACTCCCAAAGAGAGACTGAATATAGCATATTTGACTCTGTTCTTGGGAAAGACATTAACTTCTCTAGGCTGTTTCCCTGCCCCCTCTAAAGCAAGAGAGTTGGACTGGGTAAGTGGGCCTCGGATTTTAGGATGCATAGAATCCACTTAGATAATTTGTTACAAATGTGCATTCCTAGGCCTTGATCTCAGTTTTAAATGATATATTTCTCAACAAGTACCTAAGAATTATCATTTGAACATGTATGTCAGGTAATTTTTGTTAAGATGGTATATGTACTGTACCTTGAGAGATACTATTCTTGATTACTTATATGGTAAATATTATTTTTTAAAGAAGCCTTCCACATTATAGTGCATATATTTTCCTTCCTTCCTTCCTTCCTCCTTCTCTCTCTCTTTTTTTCTTCTTTCTCTTTCTTTCCCTCCCTCTTCCTTCCTGACTGCCTGCCTCTCTTTCTCTCCCTTCCTTCCTTTCTTATATTTGCAAAGCTGTTTAATGGCCAAATGAATATGGAGCAAAATGAACTCATGAGAGTGCAGGCGAAGGGAATGTAGAAAAAGACATATAAAACAATCACTTACATTCAGTTTTAAAGGAGCAAGAAACAAAGTTTCATTTTTTTCAAAGGTATTTAAAAATATTAAAATACTGTAAAACAAATGCAATGCAGGAGTATTCTAAAGACTGCACTGATAAAGTTTCAAAACAGTTTGCTTATAGATTAGTCACCTGCTCTTTTCATAATGTGGTATTAATGTACTTCCATTGACAGGCAGGGTTTATGTAACTTCCCTTTGAATCCGGGTGAGCTGTCACTATGTTATGTAACTCCTGGAGTTGAACAATAAAAGTTGATATAACTTTTACCTGGTACTTTCTGGAGGCTTGCCATTGGAACTCAGCTGCAACACGTTTGAGGAAACCACAACTAGCCTATGCAGAAAGGCCACTTGCAGAGGCCACGTGTAGGTATTTCAGCTAACAAGCCCCGCTAAACTCTCAGCTGACAGCTAGAACCAATTTGCCAGCCACGTGAAGGAGCTCTCTTAAGGAGCGAAGCTTAAGTCCCAGCCAGACCATCCTGTCTGACATTACACAGAGCCGGGGAGTCTTCCTTGCTGAACCCTGCCCAAACTGCAGACCTGTGAGTTAATTGTTATTTTAGGTCACTAAATTTTGGGGTGGCTTGTTACACAGTGACAAATAATTCAAACAATTGCAAAAATTAATAGTCTGGCTTAACCAAGTGAAATGTTAGCCAATGGAATTTGAAATCAGAGGAACCTAGGTTTACAGAGGATCTCCAAAATTAGTTCCTGGGCTACTGTGGGCAAGTTCTTAAACACTAAATTTCAGAGACTGTATTTACAAAATGACAGTAAATAATACCACATTACTTATAGCTGTTTTGAGAATTACAGAGGGGAGGAATAAAAAAATATTTTTCTGCTTTATCTTTTTTAATCTTTAGAATTTTGTTGATGCATATAAGCAGCATATATACGACTTGCATTTTCTGATATATGACTTATTTTTGAGACTCTTCCTCCTTTAAATACTAGGTAAATGAATTTTTAAATATTCTTAAACATTGTCCCCCTTCAGAGATTTTATTTCTTGATATCTCATAAGAAAGAGAATTAAATTTTGCTTATGGAAAGACTTTTTGAATCTTTTGGCATTCAGCACATTTTTTTAAATATAATGATTTGTGGTTACCAAATCTAGTATAGGCATACCAAATCAGAAAAGTAGTAAATATCTATTTGCTGATGGTATGATATGATGTACCCAAGACAATATATGATAGAGTTAATACAAATGATAGCAGAATTTAGGAAGAGTGAAAATATAAAATTAAAAGAATCAAATCCAAGTCCTTATATTTAAACAATAACCAGGTAAAATGTATTTATGTAATTTTTCTAGGACTTGAACCTCTTTCCCTATCTTACACATTTAGAATTTTTTCTGGTCTTCATATATGGTGAAAGATACACAGAAGGAAGTGAAACTACTCTGAAGTACATATACATTTGTATGTATTTTTTTTTTTAGTTTTGAGCCAAAAATTTAATTTTACAGAGTTTTTTGACTGCTTTATTAAAGCACAATTGATATTAAATGAATTGCCCAGATTTATAATATATAATCCAATACACTTTGAATGCTTCTCCAGGTTGGTTTGTAATTTCTAGAATTATACATAAATAAAATAATACAAAGTACATTATTTTGGTGGCTTATGTCACTCAGTATGATTATGTAAAGATTTATCCATGTTGCTTGTGTCAGTAGTTATTCCTTTTTATCACTGAGTAGTATTCCACTGTATGAATGAATGTACACTAGTTTTTTAATGCATTCAGCTATTAATGGACATTGATTAATTGTTAGTTACATCTGCTTCTAGTTTTGGCTATAACAAATAATGTTGCTGTGAAAATTCATTATGGGGCTTTGGTATGTGTATTCATTTCTCTAGGAGTAGAATTGAGAGATTACATGGAGGCTATATGTTTAAGTTTTTAAGAAATAGCCGAACTATTTAATAAAAGGGATGTTTCACCAGTAGTTATAAGAGTATCAATTACTCCACTTTGTCACCAATGTCTGGTCAGTCTTTCAAATTTCCCAAATATTGTCCTGTTATTTATTTATTATTTAATCTCATTTTGATCATAGAAGTACTTTGTATTTCCTTCATCTTTTTTTTAAATTTTTAAAATACAGTATTAACTATATTCACCATGGTGTAAATTATATCCCCATGTCTTATTTATTTTATAGCTGGAAGTTCGTACATTTTAACCCTCTTTACGAATTTCACCCCTCCCCAACACCATAACTCAGGCAACACTGATCTGTTCTCTGTATCTATGAGCTTATTTTATGCTGTTGTTCTGTATATAAGTGAGATCACACAGTTGTCTTTTTCTGCTTGACTTATTTCACTTGGCATAATGCCCTCAAGTTCCATCCATGTTGTTGCAAATGACAAGTTTCATCCTTTTTTATGGCTGAATAGTATTGTGTGTATGTATACTACTACTTTATCCATCATCAATCCTTGGACACCAAGGTTGTTCTCATGTCTTGGCTATTATAAATAATGCTGCAAAGAATGTACGGTGATGCATTTATCTTTTTGAATCCGTGTTTTCACTTTCTGCAGGTAAAACCCAGAAGTAGAATTACTGGGTTATATGGTAGTTCTATTTTTAATTTATTTAGGAATCTTTAGACTATTTTCCATAGTGGCTACACCAATTTACATTCCAATCAACAGTAAGTCAGTGTTCCCTTTTCTCTATATCTTTTCCAATACTTGTTATTTCTTGTCTTTTTTCATAATAGTCATTCTAACAATGATGAGGTGATCTCATTTTAGTATTGACATGCATTTTCCTGATGATTAGTGATATTGAGCATCTTTCCATGTGCCTGTTAGCTATATGGATGTCTTCTTTGGGAAAATGTGTATTCAGTTATTTTGCCCATTTTTAAAGGTGGTTTGGTTTTTGCTATTGAATTGTAATTCTCACTATATTTGGATATTAACTCCTTTTCAGAGATGTGATTTACAAATGTGTTTTTTTTTTAAGATTTTACGTATTTATTTGACAGAGAGAAATCACAAGTAGATGGAGTGTTCTTATATTTAATAGATTGCCTTTTCATTTTGTTGATGATTTCCTTTTCCATGCTGAAACTTTTTAATTTGATGTAGTCTCACTAGTTTATTTTTGTTTTTGTTGAATTTGTTTTTTGCCATCAAATACAAAAAACCATCACCAACACCAACATAAAGGAACTTACTGTCTGTGTTTTCTTCTAAGTATCTAACTAACTGTTTTATGGTTTCAACTCCTACATTCAAGTCTTTAGTATATTTTGTGGTGAGTTTTTGTCCATGGTCTGAGATAATTGTCTAGGTTCCTTATTTGCGTGTGGCTGTCTAGTTTTCCCAACACAATTTATTAAAGAGCCTGTCCTTTCTGCATTGTATATTCTTGACTCCTGGTCATAAATTGATCATATATGTGTGGGTTCATTTATGGGCTATTTATTCTTTTCTAATTGTGTATCCTATTTTTCTAGAAAAATGTCATTGAAATTTTGATAAGGATTGCATTGAATCTGTAGATTACTTTGAATGGTATGGATGTTTTAACAATATTAATTCTTTCTATCCATGAGCATGTAACACTTTTTTATTTGTCTTGTTGTTTTTAGTTCTGGAAGTCTTCCACCTCGTTAATTATATTTATTTCTAGATATTTTATTCTTTTTGATGAAACTATAAATGGAATTGTATTCTTTCCACTACTTTGTTATTAGTATATGAAAACAACAGACTTTTGTATGTTGATTTTGTATCCTGCAACTTTATTGAACTTATTTATTACTTCTAATGGGTTTTCTAGGGGTCCTTAGGGTTTCCTGTATATAAAATCATGTCATCCACAGACAGTGACAGTTTGACTTATTCCTTTCCAATTTATGTTTCTTTTATTTCCTTTTCCTTCTTGATTGCTCTTGTTAGAACTTTTTTTTTTAAGATTTTATTTATTTGTCAGAGAGAGAGAGAACGTGAGCACAGGCAGGCAGAGTGGCAGCAGAGGCAGAGGGAGAAGCAGGCTCCCTGCGGAGCAAGGAGCCCAATATGGGTCTCGATCCCAGGACGCTGGGATCATGACCTGACCCGAAGGCAGCGGCTTAACAAACTGAGCCACCCAGGCATCCCTCTTGTTAGAACTTCTAATATTATATTGGATAAATGTGGTGAGAGTAGGCATCCTTGTTTTGTTCTTGATCTTAAAGGTAAAGATTTCAGCTTTTCACTATTGAGAATGATGTCCGCTATGTGCTCATCATATATAGTCTTTTATTATGTTCAAGCATTTCCCTGTATACCCACTCTGCTGAGAGTTTTTATCATAAGCAGGTATTAAATTTTGTCAAATGCTTTTTCTGCCTCTATTAAGATGATCATCTGATTTTTTTTTTTTTTTATCCTTCATTTTGTTAATGTGGTATATCAATTGATTGATTTGCAGATGTTGAACCACACTTGCATCCCTGGAATAAATACCACTTAATCATCGTGTATGATCCTTTTAATGTATTGTTGAATTCAGTTTGCTAATGTTTTGTTGAAGAATTTGGCAACTATGTTTATCAGGAATATTGGCCCATAATTTTCTTGTGACATCCTTGTCTGGTTTGGTCAAGGTACAGCTGGCTGCCTCATAAAAAGGAGTTTGAAAGCATTCCCTCCTCATCGATTTTTTTTTTTTTTTGAAAGGAGATTTTGAGATGGGTTGACATTAATTCTCTTTTGAATGTCTGGTAGAATTTACCAGTGATACTGTCTGGTCCTAGACCTTTGTTTGTCTGAGTTAGTAATCAAAAATCTTCCATCACTTTACTACTATCTGCTCTGTTCATATTTTTCCATTTCTTTTGATTCTGTCTTAGGAGATTGCATGTTTCTAGGAATCTATCCATTTCTTATAGGTTGTCTAATTTGTTGGCATATAATTCATATATGCTGATTATGATCCTTTGTATTTCTGTGGTATCAGTTGGAACATCTTTCATTTCTGATTTTACTTGATTTCTGTCTTTTTTTCTTGGTGAGTCTAATGGTTTGTCAATCTTACTTGTCTTTATTAGAACCAGCTTTTAATTTCATTAATGTTTTCTATTTCCTTTTTAACCTTTATTTCATTTATTTCCTCTCTGATCTTTGTTTACTTTCCTTCTATTAATTTTGACCTATTTTTTTTCTCTTCTACTTCTTTGAAGTTTAAATTTAGGTTGTTTATTTCATGATTTGTTGTTGTTGTTTCTCAAGGTAAGCCTTTATGAACCTCCCTGTTAGAACTGTTTTTGTTGCATTATACAAATTTTGGTATCTTGTATTTGCGTTTGTCTTAAGTTATTTTTTAAATGTCTTCTTTGATTTCTTAATTGACTTATTGGGTGTTCAACAGCATTTTGTTTAACCTCCCATATTTGTGAATTTTCTAGTTTTCTTCCTGTGTTTCTTACTTTATACTGTTGTGGTTGGAGAAGATGCTTGATATGACTTCAATCTTCTTAATTTATTGAGACTTGTTTTGTGTTCTAACATATGGTGTATCCTGCAGAAATTTCCATGTGCACATGAGAAGAGTGTGTATTCTCCTTTTAAATGAAATGTTCTGTATTTATCTATTAAGTTCATCAAGTATAATTGTCTTTTAAAGCCAATGTTTCCTCATTAATCTTCTTTCTGGATAATCTATCTTTTGATGTAAGTGAGGTGTTAAAGTCCCCTACTATTACTGTAATGCTGACTATTTCTCCCTGAAGGTTTGTTAATATTTGCCTCATATATGAGGTACTTCTATATTGGGAACATAAATATGTATAACTGTTATATCCTTTTTTTGGATTGTTTGGACTGATTATTTAATATTATGTAAAGTTCTTCTTTATCTCTTACCACAGTACCTTTGTTTTAAAATTTATTTTGTTTGATAAAAGTATAGCTACCCCAGTTTTTTGTTGTTGTTGTTGTTTGTTTTGTTTTGCTTTTGGTTTCTATTTTCATGGACAGTCTTTTTCTTTCTCTTCACTTTTATTCGTATGTGTCCTTACATCTGCAGTGGGTCTCTGGTTGGCAGCATATAGATGGACCTTGTTTTTGATCCATTCAGCTACTGTAGGTCTTTTGATTGAGGAATTTAGTCCATTTATATTTGAAGTAATTATTAATAAGTATGTATTTATTACCATTGTATAGTTTTTTGATCGATTTGTAGTTCCTCTCTATTCCCTTTTTCTCTTGCCCTCTTCCTTAATGGTTTGATGACTTTTCTTAGTGATAGGCTTAGATTCTTTTCCATTATCTTTTGTGTATCTCCTGTAGGTTTTTACTTTCTAGTTACCTTAATGTTTTTATATAAAATTTTATAAGTCTATTTTAAGTTGATAAAAATTTAAGTTTGAATGTATTGTGAAACTCTGCATGTTTACTATCCTCCCCTTTGACATTTCATCTTTTTGATGCTACATTTTACATCTCATTATCCTGTGTGTCGCTTATCAGTTTATTGTCTATTATTGTTATTTTTACTATTTTTCTCTTTAAAATTCATACTAGCTTTGTAATTGATTAATCTACTACCTCTACTAGATACTTTCCTCTATAATGAGATTTATACTTTCTTGTTGTCTTGTTGCTAATTAGCATCTTTACTTTTTAGCTTATGTAAGTCACTTTAACATTTCCTGTAAGGCTGGTGTAGTGGCAGTTATTTCCTTTAGCTTTTGCTTCTTGGATACTCTTTATCTCTTCTTCAATTTTGAATAATAACTTTGCTGGGTAAATCATTCTTTGTTGGAAGTTCTTTTCTTCCAGAACTTCAAATATATATATCATGTCCCTCTCTTCTGGCCTATATAGTTTCTACTGAAAAATCTGCTGGTAGCCCTATTGAGTTTCCTTTATATGTAAGAAAATATTTTTCTCTGGCTGCACTTAAGATTTACTCTCTCTCTCTTTTTTTTTTAACTTTTAACATTTTAATTATAATGTGTTTTTGTATGAATCTTTGAATTTACCTCTGGGGTTCCTGGATTTGGATGTCTATTTTCTTTCCCAGGTTAGGAAATTTTTTAGACATTATTTCTTCAAATAAGTTTTCTGCTCTTTTCTCTCTCTTCTCCTTCTGGGAACTCTGCAGCATAAATCTTGCCCCATACATATATTAAGCTATTTTCATTTTTTTAAAAAAATTTGCTACTCTGATTGCATGTGTTTTATTGTCCGGTCTTCAAGATCACTGAGACTTTCTTGTGCTTCATCTAGTCTGCTGTTTAAATCCCTATAGTTTATTTTTCAGTTCAATTACTAGATTCTTCAGATCTGTGACTGTGTTTGGTACTGTATTATATTTTCTGTTTGTTGAAGTTCTTACTGTGTTCATCCATTCTTCTCCCAAGTTTGATGAGCATATTTATGACCATTACTTTGAACTTCTTTTTTTTTTTAATTTTTTATTTTTGATAAACATATATTTTTATCCCCAGGGGTACAGGTCTGTGAATCACCAGGTTTACACACTTCACAGCACTCACCAACTTTGAACTTCTTATCAGATGAATTACTTACCTCCATTTCATTAGGTTTCATCCCACCCTGAGGTTTTACCTTGTTTTTTCATTTAGAACATATTTCTGTTCATCATGCTGTTTTATTCTCTGTTTGTTTATATGTATTAGATGAAATAACTACATCTTCCAGTTTTGAAGGAGTGGCTTCATGTAGGAGATGAAACTTATTGTTCAACCTTGCACTAGTTCTTGGTGGTCCCTTGAACCTGTGTGATTCTCCAAACAACCTATTTTATTTTTAACAGCTTCCAGTTGTTGAGGGTTGCCAGACCTATCATTTTCCCAAAGAGGTGGATCTCAGTCAGCACCTAGTTTCCACTGATTGGAAACCAGACCTTCAGGCAACAGCTTGGATGTATGTATATATGTATGTATGTAATCTCTATGCCCAACATGGGGCTTGAACTCATGACACCAAGATTAAGAGTCACATGCTCCTCCTACTGAGCAAGGCAGGTACTCCAGATAGCAACTTTTAAAGTGTGCAAATATATTTGATTCTGTGGGACTGCAATTAGAAACCCATCTAGCCTCCATGCTAGATAGCCTAAAGGTGTCTCTTGAGTGGCAGCCACAAAAATTAGGGCTCTGAAGAGCATATAAGCTTCTTTCTGGGGGTTCCAATGAGCTGTAGTAAGGTAGAGGGAGAATGCAAAGATGATATCCCATACTGCATTCTCTAAAACACCTCCATTTGGAATAGGTGTGTGGCAAATCTAAAGCCTACCTCTTAGGCAAGAACTCCAGGACAAATAAATAGGCCTCTTTCACAGATAGGTTGTGAGTATATTTCAGCCTGCTCTCTATGCAGTGCCCTGAAAGTTGTAGTCTGCCAAAAACTGTTTCTCTATTATAGTTTCATGCTACTCAGGAATGTAAGCCTCCCTGGCCACCAGAACTAGGCAATCAAGGGTTCAGGAGATACCAGTGCTCTGGAACATAACAGAAGGAGAGTATAAAGTGCAACCTCTTCTGAGGTCTCTGGGAATGCTTATAGTCACTTCTTAGATGTGTGTTTAATTAGAATTCTGCCCCTTAGATTGCAGCTATGAAAATAAGCTTATAGGCTTCTTTCACAGAAAGGCTGAGCTCTTTTTTTTGTCGTCTCTTGTTATACCCTACGGTTGGTATTTAGTCAAGAACTCTTAATCTACTGGTTATAGTCCTGTGGAACTGGTGAATGTAAACTGTACCAGCCACCTGAGCAAAATGAGATAGAGGTATCCCTTGGCAACACTGCAAAAATTAGGGAACCAGAAAAGGGTATAAGCTCCTTTCTAGCAGATACTGGTTAGCTGGAATGAGGCAGAGGGAGAACATGGCAGAGGAAAAGCATGAAGATGGCATTGGCCAAGGGAAAAAAAAGTTAAGAGATGGCAGTTTCCAACTTTAGCAAGGCAGGAGAGCTCAAAGATGGTACCTGCTGGTTGGAAAGTAATGATGCAAGCTAAGGGGGGGAAATGGCTTTAACAAGGTAGAAGAAGAGTATAAAAAGGTGCCCAGCAGTGCTTCTCTGGGGACAGAAGCACTGCTGTGCAGAAACACTGCTTCTGTCCCCAGAGAATATCTCAACAAGTCCCTTCCCCTCCAACAGACACTTTAAGATTAGTAAATCTTGGGGCACCTGGGTGGCTCAGTGGGTTAAAGCCTCTGCCTTTGGCTCAGGTCATGATCCCTGGGTCCTGGGATTGAGCCCCGTGTCAGGTTCTCTGCTAGCCTGCTTCCCTTCCTCTCTCTGCCTGCCTCTCTGCTTACTTGTGATCTCTGTCTGTCAAATAAATAAATAAAATCTTAAAAAAAATTTAAGAAAAAAAAAAGATTAGTAAATCTTCTTTGATCGCTTTTAAATCTTCTTCCATAGTTTGGGTGCTTTTCAAACTGCTTTATCTGTGCAGGGTCCTGTGGCCAGTGCATCTGTGTATGATATCTAAATACAGTTTCTCAGTTTTTTAGAGCTCTTTAGGTCTTATGGGAGTGAGTCCCATTGGTTTATAAGGCCAGATGTTTTGGGGACTTGTCACTCAAATGCAAGTATTAAAAGTCAGGGTGCTTGGGACACCTGGGTGGCTCAGTTAAGTGGCTGCATTCAGCTCAGGTCATGATCCCAGGGTCCTAGGATCAAGTCCTGCATGAGGGGGAAGGGTTTCTTGCTCAGCAGGGAGCCTGCTTTCTCTGCCTTTGTCTGACACTGCCTGCTTGTGCACGCTCTCTCTCTCTCTCTCATAAATAATAAAATCTTTTTTTTTTTTTTAATAGGGTGCCTGATGTGAGGTATGAACCACATGCTTTTTAGAGAGAAGCTTTGGGTTTGTGAGATCCCTTCCTGATTGTGGGTTGCTACACTGGGGTGTGGGGTGGAGGTTATGGTTAGACTGCATCTCAGCCTCTTCTCCTGGACTCCAGGAGACCCTTTTCTCTTTTCCTGTTGTAGAGGATCTGGTCAGCTACTTTTCAGGTCTCTTGAGAGGGAACTTTTCCATATGTAGCTGTAGATTCATTGTGTCCATGAGAGGGGGTGTTTAGCATATTCCTAAATCAACACTGTCTTAAACCACCTCCACTACTTCGTTTGCTTTTCCTTCTTTTTCTCCCTTCTTTTGGATTAACTGAATAAAAAAATAACTATTTAATCCTTTTCTTGGTCTTTTAACTATAATTCTTTATATTGTTTTAGTGGTCACTTTAGAATTCATAGTGTACATCTTTTTAATATTTATTTATTTGAAAGAGAGAGAGAGCGTGTCTGAGAAAGAGAGAGAGAGAGAGAGAGAGAGCAGGGCCAGAGGGGCAGAGGGAGAGAATCTTCATATAGAAACCCTATTGACTGTGGAACCTGATACGAGTGTAGATCCCATGACCCTTGAGATCATGACCTGAGACTAAACTGATTTGGAGTCTTAACTGACTGAGGCCCCCAGAGGCTCCCATAGTATACATCTTTAATTATAGTTTATTTTCAAGTGATGATATATTACTGCACATATACTATAGCAAACTTTTTATAGTTCAGTTTTCTCTTCTTGATTTATATGCTATGATTATCATAAACTTTGTTTTCACATGTATTATAAAATCTAAAGCACATTGTTACATACCAATTAAAGTACATGATGGAAACATTAGAATTTCAGAATCATCATCATACAATTGTAATGTTTTATTTGAGCAAGGAACATCCAATAACTGCTGAAATATTTGGATAAAGGGGTTATTGGGAAACAGAATGTTGTTTTGCCTTTGTTTCATACCACATACCCCCATAGACCCTTTATTGCTCCTAAGAGGGGAAAATGTTCTTCCATAAGTAAGAGATGCAGTAGACTCTGTTTTAAACTCAGAGACAAAACTTAGAATCTCTTTTTATGGAGCAAATAGTCATGTGCCTCTAGTATAATGCAATGGAAAATAAATTACCTCATTTATATAGTGTTCTTGCCAAAAATAAAATTTTTTCCAGATCTAATCTTAAGGAAATAATCATACATATACTGATTGTGGGATATTTTATATAAAACAGAGATGGGGGATGAGAGAGAGGAAAACAACATTGTATAGGTGGAGATAAAAATCAAGTGTGCCAAAATTTTGACAAGCATTGAATCTAAATGAATGGTATACAAGTGTTAATGTACGATTATTCTTTCAATTTCTATCAGTTAATTTTTCTGACTTTTTTTTTAAAGGTGGTAGTTCTGATTATAGCTCTGCACTAATATTCTTGACTCTGAACATTACTTGCTATAATGAATCTTATAATAGATAAAAGGTTGAAATTGCTTGCTTAAGGGTATTATATTGTAATAAAGTGATACTGCGTAACAAATACATAAATCCAGAGATTTCATATTTTTTCACTTCAGGTTTCACCACACAGAAACCATGTTGGCATCTACATATTTTAATTAGTAACACCCATCAGAGGCCATTATATATACATTTTATGTCTCTATTTTCTCATGTGGGTAATGTTTACTTCACAAGTCTATTGTGGTAATTAAATGAGAAGGTATATATAAGTCATTTAATGAAGTGCTCAACACATAGTAGGTGCTTTATTAATAGTAGTTTTCTTTCCCTCTCCTTTAGGTCCAGGTTTAGGTTCATGTGGGCATAGCACCCACTCTGGGTACTACAGTATTCATTGATTACCTTGAAGTCTGAATTACCCCTTTACCTAACATGAACTTCTAACCTAGTTCCCTGCCTTGACTTGGTCACTTTTATAGCTCATGTAAATCTAAGTCAATAGCACAATAGATCAGAATTTTTTGAAGCTTATTCATCTTTGTAGTCCTTGTGGTGTGTAGATCACTTTCTTTTAGTTATCAAAAGCTCAATGAATATTTTAGACTAAAAATATTATAAAATTTAAGAAAGTATTTTAGCATTCTACCCTTCCCATCACTAGCAGATCTTTATTTGGAATACCTTAAGGTGTCATGACTTTTTATTCTATAATGAGCATCTACTGAAGCCTGGAAAATCTTCTTACCCGAAGCATAGACCATGAAAGGAAATGAAAAGGAAAGCAAAGCAAAGAAAGTCATTTATCAATATACTTGTCATCTTTTTCTGAGCTTTAATTAAAATTAATCTCTGTTGGGGCTAACTTTTAGCCTCTTTTTTTAAAAGCATTTTCTCTTTGATGAAGAAAAATATGCTTGTGGATGTTCAAATACAACCTTTCATTTATTCTCTTCTAATCTATTTTGGAGAACTTTTCTCCTATTTTGAAACCTTGCCACAGTAAACAATTATCACCTATAACTTAGCACTCTGTCTACAAAAACTTCACCAAGGAGCATTGGTGCATTGCCAGGTCAAGCAAAAAAAGAGAAGGAAAAATAAAAATGCATACTTAATCTCTTTATTAGTTTTTACAGAGTAAGAAGAAGAGTCCACAGCCCTCTACAAGAGAAGTCCCCAACTTCAGGCTGAAGTTGTTTAAGAAGTTTATATTTAAGCAGAAACATAAATCACATGGAAGAGAAATAAAATCTAAACATCTCTTTAGTTCTTTTTAAATTGAATTTTCAGGGTGCCTGGGTGGCTCAGTGGGTTGACTCATGATCTCAGGGTCCTGGGTTCGAGTCCTGCATCAGGCTCTCTGCTCGGCAGGGAGCCTGCTTCCTTCTCTCTCTGCCTGCCTTTCTGCCTACTTGTGATCTATGTCTGTCAAATAATAAATAAATTCTTTAAAAAAATAAAGTTGAATTTTCAGCAGTGGTACCACTTTCAGAAGTGATTATAAAATCAGATTGGAGATACAACTTTAATAACTACACTGCAACTAATTTGTGTACATTGGCTCTAAACAGCTGCAATAAACATTAGAATACCACATCAAAATTCAAACATGGCTTTATTTTTCTGAGCAGAGAAGGAACTCCTGAGCACCTTTAGACCTTGTCTCAAATTCTCAAATTTGAGAATATAGGAAAAGCTGCAATAACTAAGGGCTTTTTTTTTTCTGCTCTTACCAGGACAAAGCCTAAAAGCAATGATGAAAAACCAACTTACCCCATGTTGCCAATGTGGGAATAAGAGTGGCAAGGATGACCTTAACAGAACTGCCAAAGAAAACACTATATTTAACTGTTATTTCCATTCCACTAGAATGCAGAGCTCTACCAGGTGAAGTTATTTACCATAATTTATCAACTTAATGACCGCACACTTGGTTGAATAGGAGGAATTTGTGTCTACTGAGAGCTGGTGGAAGTCATTATTTCCTTCATTGGACCTGAATTATCAATCCAATCTCACCACTCTTCTTCTGTGTTGTTTTCCTTTCCAACAAAAGGCTTTAGGTGTAAGTGGTGTACACAACCACCTTCAAAGTCTGGTTGGCCTATAGCCTGCTACCTAGTATTTCTCAAACTCCCAGACACTTTGTTTGTTTGTTTGTTTATTTGTTTTTCTGGTTTAAATGCAGATACCTTTGGAAGGAAATAATAGTTTGAGGAATTTAGGTCATTTATTATTAAGTGTGGTTTAAGATGGTTTTTGAGAGAAGAGAAAGGATATTGGCAGACCTATATATATCTGGAAGTTAGCAGTGAAGGAAGTGTAGTATAAGATAAAGAGGGGCAGAAAACACCAAAATGATACCAAGAAGTCACTAAGCAAGTGAGAGGACAAAGAGTTTATGTCATGATTTTCCCAACATTTGCCTCTGTTTTCCTAAAATGGATTCTTAGTCTCAGTGGTAGATGTTTAACAAAGAGTTATTCTCTAGCTTCATAAAAATTACATATGTATTTTTAATGTCCTTTACTCCTAGAAAAGAATGGAATTCTAGTTCAGCCTATGACCATACGCAACATGTAGGCAAGGATTTTTGTCTTATTTACTTTTGTATTCTGACACATACTTTTGTAAGTCCTGGTAAAATGAATGAATGAATGAATGAATGAATGAACTTCAGTTAATTGATTTTTCTCAGCATGGTTCAGTGCTAGTTCCCTCTATTCATATTTCCTAGGAAGGTCTTTGTTTCATTGCTTGCTAGTTACCGGAGCAGAAATTTCTTACCTGAACTCGCTTTATGGTGTCTGTGTCATCCCTTGGTATGCTCAAATCCACAAATCCGGACATAATCTCCAGTTCTTTCTGACTGATTTTTTTTTTTTAACAATTATTGAAGGCATCTTTCAAAAAAGAATCAAGACGCAGTCCAGAGATGGCCATGCTAGATTTTGCCTCCTAATCATGAAATTAAGCTTAATTTGTGAGGAGATAGTTTTCTAATGCCATAGCTGATGCTTCATGTATAAGTCCCTTTTGGTGTCTTACCAAATATAAGATTTTGTAAATTAGCATCAAGGTGTTTTTTTTTTTTTTCTCTAGGATTTACCTTGTGAATGCAAATTTATAATTGATGGGAGTTGTGAGAAGTCCAGGAAAATAGGCTATCACCTTGCAAACAAAATCCTTCAATGATTTATGTGTTTGACTTCAACTTTGCATTACAATTACTGAAATATTTGAGCTACAATAAGCTGAACATTAAAATCTTATCAGACTTTTAAATTATTAACTAGGCCTGTGGCTAATTTGTGAAATCATGAAATATTATGAGGAAAAGTTGGGCAAAAGGTTGTGGGAGAGTCTTTGAATCCTAAATTAAGTTTTAAAGAAAGACAATTAGTTCAGAGGGAAGAGTTAAGATGGTGGAGGAGTAGGGGGACCCCTATGATTATCTAGTTCCTTGAACACAGCTAGATAAGGAATTGGCTAAGTGGGCGTGGGTGCTAAAGAGGGTACTTGTTGTGATAAGTGGGTGTTGTATGTAAGTGATGAATCACTGAATTCTCCTCCTGAAACCAATATTGCACTGTAAGTTAACAAAAATTTAAATAAATTTTTTACAAAGGATAATTAAATTGATTAAAGAGCTTAATTGTGTAATCTTAACTTGAAATTCAGGAATATGGTTGTCTTTTGGACACTGTGTATAAATTAGAATGGTCAACTGGATTTCTGTAGCATATACACAAGAGTCATAAGGTTTGTGTTTTAATGAGAAAATTACTTCCAAGGTATTACTTTCTATAATGTTCTGGCACTATATATTATTATCATTCCCACGCTTCTGCATCATTATGACTGTATAGTATTTGAATATATATATTTAAAAATAAACTCAACTATTTGAATAGGGAAAAAACATTAAATATGAACTGCAGTAGTAAAAAAAAAAATCACATCATCAGGAACAACCACACACACTTAGGAAGCTGTCACAATTTGTAGAGCAGGGTGTTAACTCTGGGAAAAAGACTGTATAGTAGGATCAGTGAACCCTCTCTATTGTCTGATGCAAGGAAGAAAAGTGGAGGGGGGAGATGTTGGTTATATAAAATTCTGTAGATAAAATCTGAAAAAATTCAGAGAATAGAGGTATGAGCAACCTAATCCTAAGAATAAATAGCTGGAAAATAGCCAATTTTATCATTAATATATTCTTTCATCATTTACTCATCATACACATAAAGTTGGGATAAGAAAAACTGTCCTGCCTCTCAGTGATAGAAAAGTAGACTTTTCTCTTTGGTAGAAAAGATGCATACATAAAAGAATAAGAAAGCATAACTACTAGTAATATTACAAAATGCAACATAAGATTTCATGACGGGTTGGGTTTTAAGGATATAAAGAGTACAAATGGAAGTCCTTCCAAAAGGAAAAACTCAAGCTAAGTTGTAATTGCTTTCATAAAAGCAAAGAGAAAAATAGAAACAGAGATTTAGAGATGAGAAAATGGCTGGCATTGATTTAATTGAAAAAACAGTCTGCCTTGAAAAATGTTTTGTAGAAGAGTTGTACAAGCTACTCACATTTTGAATTTTGAGTCATTAGTATATATGTTAAATAAAAGTTTGTATACAAATGGTTTTAGATAGAAAATATTTCAAAATTTTTCGGTAACTCAGGGAAAAGGAACTAGAAGCAAGTGGGCACAACTCTGTATTTGTTTCCCCCAGCTTAAAGAAATATTTGAGACCCCACTTTTATAAGGTTAAGTTGTATAACTTACCTATGATGGCTTGATTTACAGATATTGTGAAATGTTTACCACAGTAGGCTTAGTTCACATCCATCATCTCATACAGACAAAATAAACAGAAAAAACTAGTAGAACTCTCATGATCTATTCTTCTAACAACTTCTCTCCATATTCTATAGCAGTGATAACTATACTCTTTATGTCATGCCATATATGACTAGTACTTATTTATCTTATAACCAGAAGTTTGTACATTTTGACCACCTTCCTCCTATTCTTCTTGCTCTCACCTTTATCTCTGGTAACTACAGATTTGATCATTTTCTATAAAGTCAGTGGATTTTTTTTTCTGAGATTCCATATATAAATAATATCAGATCTTATTTATCTTTCTCTGTATAACTTTTACCCTCAGCATAATGCCTTCAAGTTTCATCTGTGTTATAAAAAATGGTAGCATTTCCTTTTCTTCCCTCTATGGCTGAATAACAGTTTATTGTGTATATGTGTGTGTATGCACACATATATTACAACTTCTTTATCCATTAGCCAGTGAATTCCACTTTGTTTCCACAGAATTGTAAATGATGCTACTATAAAAATATGGAAGATGGTGGGAAATGTAGTATCTTTTGAGGTGTTTTCATTTCCTTTGTATATATTCCCCCATTTCTGGATTATATGCTAGTTCTATTTTTAGTTTTTTGAGAAACTTCAATACTGTTTTCCATAGTGGCTGCATCAATTGATAGCTTCACCATCAGTCCACAGGCTTCCCTTCCCTCCACATACATGTCACCATTTGTAATCTCTTGCCTTTTAATATGGGCCATTCTAGTAGGCATGAAGTGATAGTTCTTTTTGCTTTTAATTTTAATTTCTCTGAAGACTAATGATGTTGAGCAAATTTTATATTGCATGTCCCCATTCCTACATTTTCTTTAGGAAAAAAACTATTCAGGTCCTTTGTCCTTTTTAAAAATTGGATTATTTGGTTTTTTGCTATTGGCTTGTATGAGTTCTTTATATATTTTGGGTATCAACCTCCTATCAGATATATGGTTCGCAAATATATTCTCCCATTCTTTGGTGGACTTCTCACTTTGTTGATGGTTTCCTTTGCTGTGCAGAAGCTTTATAACTTGATGTCATCCTACTTGTTTATTTAGGACTTTGTTTTATTTTTATTTATGATTTGTTGCTTATGCTTAGGTATGATTTCCATAAAATCACTACCAAGACTTATGTCAAGTAATTTCCCTGTTTTCTTTTAGGAGTTTTATGGATTCAGGTGCTACATTTAAGTCTCTAATCCATTTCAATTTAATTTTTGTTAGTCCTGTAAGATAGGAATCAAGTTTCACTCTTTTACCTATAAATATCTAGTTTCCCCCAAACTAATGAAGAGACTGTTCTCCATTGAATATTCTTGGCTCCCTGTCAAATATTAAATGACAATATATGCTTGCTTTTATTTCTGGGCTTTAAATTCTGTTCTCTTGGTGTAGTTTCTGTTTTTCATGTCAGTTTCATACTGCTCTAATAATTACAGCTTTATGTATAACATGAAATCAGAAAATATGATGCCTCTTGTTTTGTTCTTTCTCAGGATTTCTTTGGTTATTCAAGGTCTTTTTCATTCTATTATTTTTCTATTTCTGTAAAAAATGCCAGTGGTATCTTGATAGAGATTACACTGAATATGTAGATGACTATTGGTAGTATGCACATTTTAACATTATAATTTTTTTCCATTCTATGGACACAGGATTACATTCCATTTATTTGTGTCATCTTTGATTTATTTCATCAATGTCTTATAATTTTCAGAGTAGTGGGTATCTTTCACTTCCTTGGTTAACTTTTTCCTAACTATTTGATTGTTTTTTGGTGTTATAGCAAATGGGAAAGTTTTCTTTATTTTTACTACAGAAAGTTCATTATCAGCATATTGGAACACCAAGGATTTTTGAATATTAATTTTGTATCCTACAACTTTACTGATTTTGCTGATTATTGCTGATTAGTTCTAACAGTTTTTTGATTGAGTCTTTAGGATTTCCTACATATAAAATCGTGTTATCTGAAAAATAGAGAAAATTTTACTTCTTTCATTGTATTTCTGATGGCTTCTCTTTTTCTTAGCCTGATTGCTATAGCTAGGATTTCTGGTATTATATATTTAAAAATACTTTATTTATTTTAATGAGAGAGAGAGGGAGAGAGGGAGTGAGTGGGGGGGAGGGGCAGAGGGGGAGAGAGAGAGAATCTCCAGCAGACTCCATGCTGAGCATGGAGCTTGACATGAGGCTCCATCTCATGACCCTGAGTTCATGACCTGAACTAAAACCGAGAGTCAGACACTTAACTGACTGATCCACCCAGGGGCCCCTGGTAATATACTGAATAGGAATTTCATGAAAACTGATCTTAAAGGGAAGTTTTCAACTTTTTACCATTTAGTATAATGTTAGCCCTGGATTTGTCTTATATGACCTCATTATTTTGAGATTTATTCTTTCAGTGCTTAATTTGTTAAGTGCTTTTATCATGAATTGGTTATTTTTATCAAATGCTTTTTCTGTGTCTAGTGAGATGATCATATGATTCCTTCATTCTGTTAATATGATATATCACATTATTTGACATGCTTATATTGAACCATCCTTGCATCCCAGGAATAAATCCCGCATGACCATAGTAAATGATCCTTTTAGTGTATTGTTGAATTCAGTTTGCTAATATTTTGTTGAGGAATTTTGCTTTCATATTTATCAGGGAATTTGACTACAGTTTTCTTTCCTGTAATGTCCACCTTTCATTCAGGATAATGCTGGCCTCATGAAATGAGTTTGAGTGGATTCCTTCCTCTTTGATTTTTTTCGGGGGGATAGTTTGAGAAAGATTGATGTTAATTTCTTTTAAGAATGTTTGATAGAATTTACCTGTGGAGCCATCTGCTTTTGGGTTTTATTCATTGAGTCCGTAGTCAAAAATCTCTCAGTTATCTTATTAATAATCAGTCTATTCAGATTTTGTTTCTTTTTGATTCACTTTTCATAACTTGTTTCTAATATTTTCACTTATTTTAGGCTGTCCAATTTGTTGGAATATAATGAATAGTAGTCTCTTTGATCCTTTGTATTTCTGGTTCATTTGTAATCCTTTTTCATTTTTAATTTTGTTGATTTGGTCATCTCTCTTTTTATCCTGGTTAATCTAGCTACAAATTTGTCATTTTGTTTCTGCTTTTAAAGAACTATCTCTTAGTCTGGTTGTTTCTATTGTTCTTCTGTTATTATTTCTTCTGCTAACGTTGGAGTCCATTTGGTCTTCTCCTTTTTCTGGTTCTTGAAGGTGTAGAGTTAGCTTATTAGTTTTGTTTTTGTTTTTTACTTCTTTATGTAGACATTTATTGCTATTAACTTTCCTTTTACAACCCCTTTCGTAGCATTCCATAAGTTCTGGTATATTGTCTGCTTTTGCATTTGTCTCAACATTTTTTTTTTACTTTTAATTTCTTCTCTGATTCATTTGATCCATTGGTTATTCAGTAGAGTTTCATTTAATTTCCATGTATTCATGAATTTTCCAGTATTCCTCATGCCGTCATTTCTAGTCACATCATTATGGGCAAAGATACTGGGTATGCTTTCAGTTGTTGAACTTGCCAAGACTTGTTTTGACACCTAAAGTATGGTCTATTTTAGGAAATGTTCCAGGTACATTTAAGAAAAATGTATATTCTGCTATTGCTGGATAGAATATTATGTATATGTCTGTTAGGTCCATTTTGTTCTGTAGTGTCATTCAAATCTGCAGTTCCTTTATTCTCTGGATGATTTATTCATTGTTGAGAGTAGGATATTAAAGTCCCCAACTATCATATTATTGTGTATCTCTCCTTTTAGATCTGTTATTTTTTTTTTCTTCATTTATTTGGATGCTGCAATGTTTGGCTCATAAATATTTACAATTATTATTCTTTATGAATTGATATTTTATCATTATATAATGACCTTCTTTATCTCTTTTTACTATTTTTAGTTGATGGTCTACTTTATCTATAGCTACCTATGTTTTTGTTTTGTTGTTATTATTATTTGTTTGAAAATGTATTTTTTTAATCACTCTCAGTTTATGTGTGTCTCTGAGACACATAATCTCTTAGATTAAGAGATACAATCTCTTAGAGATTAAGAGACACAATCTCTTAGAGACAGTATGTCACTGGATATTGTTGTATGTTTTAAATCCATTCAGCCATTCTGTATATTTTGATATGAGAATTTAATCTGTTTAAAGTAGTTATTCATAGGTAAGGACTTACTATGGCCATTTTGCACATTGTTTTCTGGTTGTTCTATGGACCTATTGTTCTTTGTTTCTTATCCTGCCTGCCTTTTTTTTTTTTTTAATCCTGTTTTGATGTCTTTGATGCCAATATTCTTTGACTTCATCATGTTCTTTTTGCAATTGGTATAGGTTTTTCCTTGTCGTTATTATGAGGCTTCCATAAAATATTGTAAAATTATAACACCCTATTTAAGCTGATAACAACTCGACTCTAAGAGAATTCCTAAACTGTATACTTTTCTCTTCCCTCTCATATTTTAGGTTAATGCTATTAAAATTTATGTATTTTTTATATTGTGTAACTAATAACAGATTTTTTTAGTTAAGATTATTTCTAATACATTGATTTGTTTAAAACTTTTAAACTAGAGTTAATGAATTATGAGCCATCACTCCATATTATAGATTCTAACTTTGGTGTTATGTTTACCATTACTAGTGGGTTTTTTAGTGTTACTTTTTAATGTTTTTATGATAGTGTTTTTATGATAATTAATATTTTTACTTCCACTTAAAAAAACTCCCTTTAGCATAGACAGATCTAGTAGTAGTGAACTCCCTCAGCTTTTGTTTTTTGCAGGGGAAAATCTTTTTATCCCTACTTCATATCTAAAGGGCAGCTTTGCTGGGCATAGAATTCTGGATTGCCAGGGTTTTGTTGGTTTTTAATATATTAAATATGTCATTATATTATCTCCTAGCTTGAAAAGTTTGTTGAGAAATCTGTGTATAGTCATATGGGAATTTCTTTGTATGCAACTTACTTCATCTTGCTGCTTTTAAAATTCCTTGATCTTGATAATTTAATTACAGTGTGTCTCAATATAGCTCTATTCAGGCTGTTCTCTTATTGGATAGGACTGTTGGCTCAGTTTCCTACCCAAGTGAGAGGCTGTGCTATGTAGTTGCTTGGATTTTCTGGCCAAGCTATAGGTCATCAGGTCTGGGTGCTACAGGTGTCCTTTTAACCACATGGTTTGAACTGCACAAACCTACTTATATGTGGATTATTTTTGATAAATATAGAACTACAAATGTATTTTTTCTTCCTTATGACTTTCTTAATAACATTTTCTTTTCTCTAGCTAAATTTATTGTAAGAATATAGTATATAATATACCATATAAAATATGTGCTAATTGACTTATCAGCAAGACTTTCACTCAACAGTAGGCTATTAGTAGTTAAGGTTCTGGGGAGTCAAAAGTTATACACAGATTTTCAAGTGTATGGGAGAATGGCACACTTAATTCCTACACTATCCAAGGGTAACTACATATTCAGTAGTAGATAGGGTGATGAATACATTTTTCTGCCCTGATGGGACAGCAGGACAGTATCAAGAATCTGTAATTCAGCAATGAGTGGGGCTATGAATTAGTTTCCCTGCCTGAACAAAGTGGGAGGAGCTCTAAAGACGATAAAGCTCTTCATTTGTTGTCTTAACACAAACCAACTAACGCCTCAAATTTCATTCTCAACAGGGCCACTAACTTTCCACTGCAGACTGCCAGCTCTGACTGTGCATCTCAGCTTGAGCGTTGCTAGTATATGCAGCTTCCAGGTGTTCTCACCAGCCCTTCTGGTCAGATGGGACTGGAAGATACTCTTCACAGCAGCTAGAACTATGTTTCCATTCACATGCCTGAGCTGGATAGGGAGGGGCCACTTAAAGCCTCTCCCAGTTTTTCCCAAGTAGACCTTCTGGTCACAGTGGTCTGGGAGCCACCCTTATCCCTAGCTGTGAATTACTCCCAATGTCCAGGCATATCAGAATAATACTCCAAACCCAGTACTGACTTTATTTTAAGGGCTAACAGCTCTGTCTTGATAGAGTTCTTAAACAGACTTTCTGGTTAGATGGAAGAATAGCTTCTAGGTCTTCTTGCCAATAGTCTCGGTCAGATAGAACCCAAGAGGCAGAACCCTCCATCTTGGGATGAATCAATCCCTCTGTCTGGGCTTAGCAGAGGAAACTTTCATGCCTGGTACTGGTTTTGCTCTGGTAGTGATCAGCTCTGCCTATCTAGGTCTTGGCTTAAGTGTTGCTAGGCTACACTGCTTCCGGGTACTTCTATCAGGCCCCACCAGCACATAGGACTGTACCTCAGCTCCCTGCTTTGGTGTAGGCAAATCAGATTCTGTTTGAGGACCTGAATCAGGCATGTCTGCACCCTATTGATTCCCCAGTTAGAGTATGCTCCCTGCTATCTATACCCAACGTTGACTGCAGGTGAGCAAAATTTTGATTGGGATTATTACTTGGGTCCTGCAGTTATGAACTCGATCTGCCAATATCCATGTGCTCATTGTTGCAAGCACCTCTCCCCTGGTCTGTCACAGTCAGATTCTCAGTAGCTGGGTCCTACAGATTCTCCTGTAATCCCCATCAGGTGAGACTAAAGCATGGGCTCCCAAAAAGAAACCCCAGTGCTGGAAGGTCTGATTGTCCTCTGGCCAGACTCTGCTTTCCCACTGGGGGAAACAAATGTCTGCATGTCTGCATGGTGTGGCACCGGCCTGGGAAGAGGGGCAATGTGGTCCATATGCAGCCACTCCTTTTATCTTTCTAATGCAGTCTGTCTTGGTCTCTGTGGTGTAGAGGAGTCCTTCAGCTTCACCCCTGTGATCTGGAATCCTCTCAGTGATGTCTTGTTCATGAATAGTTAATTGTTTTTTTGTGTTTTTTTTTTGTTTTGTTTTGTTTTTTTTGTGAGGGAAGAAATGTCAGTAACAACTTAGGTCTCCATCTTAGTGATGTCACTCTAGATACCTGATTTTAGGAAAAGATATTGAAGATGAGAAAAGCCCTAGGAAATTCAAGGATAGTGGACCATGGATTTTTGCTAGAGCAATGTCCTCAACAGCTTTCTTACAAGTGATTATTTTCTATTACCTCTACGGAGTAATATGATGAAGCAATACATCATACTCAACTAATGAGATGGAGGAAACTCAGCTCCATTTATATCAGAACCTTTGGGGCTAAGTACCCAGCCTCAGGAAGATGGAAACTTCCTTCTGTTACTTTCTACATCTCACATGTGGACATATCCTAACATTTTAGGAGTTCTGTAAACACAAATACAGGTTCCTGGAAATATGCCTCTAGATTGGTGTGAATGTGTTTTGAAAGGTTTAGGGAGAGGAGTTAAGCAAGATTGAGATTCTAGAGCTGTAATATTAAGTATCACATAAAAATGTTATTGTAAATTGTGACAAGAAGTACAATGAGGTTGTGAAAAATGTATCAGATATAGGTTAGAATCACAGAAGCTTCCTTGAGGGGAATGTAATCTAAATCAAGTGAGAAGGAATTAGACAAATAATGGAGAAAAGAACCCTCTTGCATTGAGGCTAATATGGACAAGAGCTCTAAGGTGGAAAATATCTTGATGAGAAAAGTGGGCAAGATGAAGCTGGAGAAACAGAGTCCAGATCATACAGACCCTTGTAGAGCAGAAAGAAGATAAGAAATTTTATCTCCAATAAAATGCCATTGAAAGGTTTAAACATTATTGATGGTTCTCATCATTAGATTTGTTATTTTAAAATATCGTATTATCTTCTGTGCAGAGAACATTTTGGTGAAGGCCAGAATTAAAAATGATGAGATGTGAGGAGCAGTTAGAAGACATTGCATAAATCCAAGAGGAGATAATGGTGAGTTGCACTATAGTGGTATATGAAAAATAATAAAAGTATAAAGATTTTTCTGCATGTGGCAATGACTAGGATTTGGTATGCATTTTATGGGGGTAAAAGTAAGAAGAAATATATCCTCAATTATCTCTCAGCATCTGGAAGGGGTCATTGAAGAGATGAAAGTAACATTCAGATATTAGTCAAAACAGTTACTGCTTACTAGTCTCTGGGAAAGATTTGCTGTTTCATCTTTACTTTTATATTTTATCTCAACATTCTAGAGATACACATTGAGATGGATAATATTTAAGATTTTCCCCTTCTTTTTATGCATGCAAATACCAACCCACACAATAACCTACACATTATATAATTATCTGAACAATTAAAGCAATTCAAGAGCTTGATTTCCTTTCTTCCATCCCACATATTTCTTTATGTACCTCTACCCACCTAAGTTCTACACTTAGGAATATAATTTAGAGTTTTCAAAGGGCATGTAATGTTCAAATCAACTTACGGTTGGAAAGATTACTAAATGAAGCATCACAACATAAGTAAAGCATGCCTTATTAGTAACTCCCATACTATGGGGACTTAAAATAACCAAATAAAGCATTTACTATAAGTGTTCTTATGAAGCAGCATGAATAATTTATAACACTGATCTAGTAAAGTTCTTTTTAAGCTTGGCAATATTTAATCCAAAACCTGAGGAAAATTTCTGTATAAACAAAAGCAAATATTTTGATACTTTTTACATATTTAACTTGGCTTGAAACTGGTACATTTACAGATTTTATCACTCAAGAAAAGACATTTAAGAAATATTAAGCCAACAAATTCTGTCATTGTCTTGTTATATTGTCTAGCTGTATAGTTTCTTCATTTTAAAAAATGAATTTATACCAGGGCTCCTGGGTGGCTCAGTGGGTTAAAGCCTCTGCCTTTGACTCAGGTCATGATCCCAAGGTCCTGGGATTGAGTCCTGCATCGGGCTTTCTGCTCAGCAGAGAGCCTGCTTTCTCCTCTCTCTCTCTCTCTCTCTCTGCCTGCCTCTCTGCCTACTTGTGATCTCTGTCTGTCAAATAAATAAACAAAATATTTTTTAAAAATGAATTATACCAAAAACTGAATAACAGAGCTAACTGGAAAATTATAAGCATCTAATGAACAAAGGATGACTTTCAGTGGTTCATAGTAGATAGCATATGGGATCTACCATTACATAAGCTCAGAGTCAAACTTCCTTTACAATTTGGCATTTTTAAATTGGATCAGAGTATGAAACAACTTCTGCCTCGGAACATTGTCAAAAACAATAATGCAATTAGATGGCCATTAGTGGCTGGGTGTGATACCAAATTGGGCAGATAGCTTAGCAAAGATCAGAGATAGAGATGAAGAGCCCTGTTAAACACATTGTCATTCCTGGCATCTGTTCACAGGTCTAACACTGTACTGTAAGATGAACAACTAAGGAGAATAGATGACAGTAAAATGATCCATCCTACTTACTAAACCGAAAGAAAGAAAAGTTAACATCACTTCAAAGAAATGAAATTTTAAAATGAAATTGGGATCTAAAATAGAAAAACAATAAAGAAAAAAACTCAAAAATTGGTTCAACAATTGGCGAATTTTAGATAGAGTGACAGAACCAAAAAGAGATTAAAATTATTAAAATAAGAGAAGATTGAGGCCTTACTATCAATCTTAAAATATCAAAATATTATAAAGAAATATTAATGATCTATGGTAATAAAGTAAATAGCCATAATGGACAAATTCCTAGAAACATATAAACTATAGAAACTGAATCAAGAAGAAATAGAAGACCTGAACAAGTCATAAAAAAAAAAAAAAAAACTTGAATTGGTAATAATTTAAAAAAACCAACCATAAAGAAAGTCCAGGCCAAGATGGCTTTACTGGTGACTTTGGATTATTGAATGAAAACTGAATACCAATTCTTCCAATACTTTTCCTAAAAATATAAGAAGAAGGTACATTGAGCACTGCATTCTGAGGCCAGTATTCCCTGATACAAAAATGAGAAAAATCCATCACTAGACAAGAAAATTGGAGACCAGTATCCTTGTGAAGATAGGATTAAAAAAATAACTGAATACTAGAGTAAGCAAATTCAGCACCATTTAAAAATAATTATATGCCATGACCAAGTGGTCATGCAGGATTGGTTATCATCTCTAGTAATATAATGAAGGACCCAAAACATATAATCATCCCAAAAGATGCAGAAAAAAACTGACAGAAACAACTTTACATTATAAACATAGTCAAAAACTAAAACTTTTAAACTTCAAAGAAAGGAAAATTCCTCAATCTGATAAAAGGCACCTATAAAGAACCTTTAGTTATACCTATTTGTGAAAGAATATAGTCACCTTGTGATCAGTTACAGGACTAGAATGTTTGCTCTCACCATTTTCTTTCAATATCATACTTGAATTAGCCAAGGCAATTACATGAAAAGTTCACTTAAAAATCATTCATACTTTGTGAGATTAAGTATGAATGATTTTTAAGTGAACTTAACTGAGGGTTGCCGGGGGGAGGGGGTTTGGGAGAAGGGGGTGGGATTATGGACATTGGGGAGGGTATGTGCTTTGGTGAGTGCTGTGAAGTGTGTAAACCTGGTGATTCACAGACCTGTACCCCTGGGGATAAAAATATATGTTTATAAAAAATAAATAAAAAAAAAAAAAAAGAAAAAAAAAATCATTCATACTTGGTGTGTTTGGGTGACTGGGTTAGCATTTGACTCTGGATTTGGGCTCATGCCATGATCTCAGGGTTGTGAGATCAAGTCCCATTTTGGGCTCTATACTCAGCGGGGAGTTTGCTTGAGAGTCTTTTCTCCATGTTCTTCTGCTTCTCCCTACACCCCCCAAGCTAGATTTGTCTCTTTCTCAAATGAATAAATCTTAAAAAAAAAAATGCATTCATACTGGAAAGAGAAAAGTAAATCTATCTATATTTGTAAATATTATGTGTGTGTGTTTGTGTGTGTGAATATATATATATATATATATATATATATATATCAGAAGAATCCCCTTAAAAACTATTTAAAGTAATAAATGAACATATCAGCTTTTTAGTTTATAAGACCAATATCAAATATGAATAATATTTCAATATATTTATACTGAACAATATAAAATCAAACTAATAAAACAATTATATTTATGGTAAATATAGGCAATACTGATGATTAAATTGAAGGAAAAAAGTATAAACCTATACACTGTAAACTACAAAGCATTACTGGAAAATTTAAAGAAGACCTAAATAAATGGAAAGACATACTTTGTTCATGAAATGAAAAACTTAGTATTATTAAAATATCAATATTCTACATGTTGTTTTGAATTTATAGATCAATCTCCCAATATCTTATCAGGTTTCCTTGAAGAAATGGACAAACTATTCCTAATATTCATATAGAAACTCATAAAGAAATTCAAGGCAAATAGCCAAAACTGTCCTAAAAAGGAAGAAAAATTTGTAGTATTTACATCATTTCAAAAATTACTACAAAACTGAAGTAAACAATATTGGGTGGTACTGGCATACATATAGGCATATAGATCAGTGGGGTAGAACTGAAACTTGAGAAAAAAAACCCATATATCTGTGGTCAGTTAATTTTAAGCAGAGTGTCAAGATTATTCAGTGGGTAAATAATAATCTTTTTAATGTGTGGTGTTGGTACATTTGGAGAACCACATGCAAAGGAATGAAACTGAACTAGCCCACCTCATATATAAAATTTAACCCAAAATAGTTCAATACATAAATATATGAGTTAAGACTAGAAAGCTCCTAAAACAGGGATAAATATTAATGTCCTTAAACAATAGTTTCTTAGATATGATTTTAAAAGTACAAATGACAAAAGATCAAACATATAAACTTCATTAAAATTAAAAATGTTTATCCTTCCAAGGACACCGTCAAGAGATATTTCACACAATGGGAGAAAATATTTGCAAATTATATATATGATAATAAGCTTGTATCTAGAATATGTAAATACATCATAAGTCATTAGGGAAATATAAAGTAAAACCACTATGAATATTTGGGCTCATTCCATAATTTGGGTATTGTTGATAATGATGCTATAAACATCAGGGTGTATGCATCTCTTTGAATCATTATTTTGTATCCTTTGGTTAAATACCTAGTAGTTCAATTGCTGGATCACAGGGTAGTTCTATTTTTAACATTTTGAGGAACCTCCATACTGTTTTCCAGAGGGACTGCACCGGTTTGCATTCCCCCCAACAGCATAAGAGGCTTCTCCTTTCTCTATATCCTCCGCAATACCTGTTGTCTCCTGTATTGTTAATTTTAGCCATTTTGACAGGTGCGAGGTGATAATTCATTGTAGTTTTGAGCTACCACCTGATACTCACTGAAGTGTCTATGGTAAAAATACAGAGAAGTTAACAAGTGTTGAAGATGTTGAGAAATTGGAATTCTCATGCATTGCTGATGAGAATGTGAAGTAGTGTAGCCTACTTGGACAACAGTTTGACTGTTCTTTCAAAGGTTAACATGAGTTATCATATGACCTAGCAGTTCTAGTTTAAGAATGGGTGAATGGAAAAATAAAATGTGAAACATCCAGATAGCCACACAATGGAATGTTATTCAACCATAAAACTTCAAATAGTGATACATGCTAGAATCTAGATGAACCTTTATAATATACTATGAAACAAGCCAAACACATAATAATGCAGGCTGTATAATTCCATTTCTATGAAAAATCCAGAATATATAAATCTGCAGAGAAAGAAAGTAGATTAGTAGTTGCCTAGGCCTGAAGGGAAGAGTTGGAGAGAAGTGAGGAATGATTGCTAATGAATATAGGTTTTCTTTTGAGGAGGATAAAAATCTGCTAAATTGATTGTGATGATGGCTGTACAACTGTGTGAATATAAAAAAGTGTACTTTAAATATGTAAGTTATGTGAATTATAAAGATTATAAAATTTAAAAAATTGAGGATAAAGGAGCTTGGATAAATTAAAGAACTTGGTAAAAACATTAAGTTATGACAAACCTCTGGAATTAATTTTTGATAGTTGCATGTGATAAGGAAAAAGACAAGAGTACAGAAAAGTGAGAGAATTTTAAGATTTTTATTTTATTGAGGTTATGGGAAAGCAAATCTAAGATTTAGATATTAAAAATAAAGGTGATAAGTTCAAAACAATGAGATATAACCACTAGAAAATACAAATATTGAAAATAATTAAAAAATCAAGAAATTAGTTGGTAGAAGACAAGATAATAAAACAAAAGAATAGCAAAGAGTTGAAAATAGAAAAAATAGAAAAAAAAGCAGAAATAACTTTAAACATAAAATCTCAAATAAAAGTGGGCTATCTTCATATAAAATATATAAAATTACAGATTACAATGAAAAATAAAATCCTGGAATATGTTATTTATAAGAGATTTACTTAAAGTGCTATAAAATACTGAAAATAAAGGCAATAAAAGTTTAATCAGGTAAATATGGAGCAGAAATTTTTAAAAATGATATCTGACAAAATGGAATTTAAGGGATAGAAACATAGTTTTTCTGCAAAGTGTAGAATATATAAAACAACTAAGAAACCATAGAGAGAAATTTAAATGTAACTGTTAAATTTGTGTTCTCTAAGATATACCTGTAGGATGCAGTTTTCAGTAAAGTTAAACAGATCAAGTAATCAAAAAATAAGTTAAATACATAGAATATTTGATTATGCAATGATTATGCTTGACTTCTTTGTGTATTTGTGTGTTTGTCCAAGATTAAGCTCTACAAATTCAGAAAACAATTTTTTCCTAGTACTTATGAAACAAGATAATATGCCACAAGCTAAACTATACGAATGTGTTAATATATTCCAACAACATCATAGACGCTATGAAGAATGAACATACAATATAATAGTAATACAAAATTCATAAGATGTGAAAAATATTAAGTATAGCATAGTAAAACAGACACATATTTAAGTAGTAAAACACCACTAGGTATAAACATAAACATGAAAAACTATGAACTATGGAGCTCTGGGTATTAATGAAATCCTTGAGTGTCATTAGTAGTTAGGTACAGCTTCATATTTGGGCAATAAGATCAACATTTACAACTGCAGATACACTTATGTTTAAGCTCATTCTTGAGCTCTAAAATCTATAAAAATTACAACACAAAGATGCAATAAAAATAACAGTAATAAAGATTTTAAAAACACACAGGGATCTAAAACATAACATTAAGGACATAAAAAAACTAAAATCAGATCTTTGAAGAGTCTTATAATACCATGAACACTTTTGACAATTTTCAGAAAAATAAAAAACAAAAATTCTGTGAGCATGCAGAAAGAAGTATAGCTATAAATTATGTGGTATAGAATTGTTACAGAATATTAAAAATAAATTTAAAATGTAGAATTGTATATATTAATGTAAAAGTAAAAAATGCTAAGATAGTGCAAAAAAGAAATAGAATGTTATATGTAAAAATAACCCTTAAAATTGAAATGCTGCTCAGAAATCTTTTCATAGTCAGTATCTACCTTACCCTACTAGTTTAATGAATGTGTTCTATCAAATTTGCTGTGACAAGTAACTTTCATTTTATTTAAATTTTGTCAAGAAACAATAACAAGCTTCCTAAGTAATTTTATGGACCTAGACAATCATGCAAACAAATTCAGATAGATGTAATTCAACCTATGGGCAATTATGTCTATGGATTTAAAATTTCTTAGTGCATATTAGTTGATTGAATAAAATAGTACCTAAAAATTGGTGGTTAGGAAGGACTTGACTGAGAATTGCGGTGAGGCTGATAATACCAAAAATCAAGCAATGTGATGTCATATAGATAAATTTTTCAAAAATCATTGAATGCATCAGTAGAAATGGAGAGGCACTTGAACATTATCCTATGAAACACCATGGAAGAACCTGAAATTATTGTGAACTGAGAAAAACCAGTCTGAGAAAGCTACATACTGTATGATTTCCAGCATTTTGTAAAAGACCAACCCTAGAAACAGTAAAGAGATCAGTGGTTGCCAGAAGTTCCCAGAAAGAGGCCAGGGATGTGTAGGTAGAACACAGGAGATTTTTAGGGCAATGAAACTATCCTGTATAATACTATAATGGTAGATATATGAAATTATTCATTAGTTAAAACCTATAGAACTATACAAAAAAAACGTGAAAGCTGATGTAAACTATAGGATTTAGTTAATAATTTGCCAATATTGGTTCATCAATTGTAATGAATGTACTAAATGCAGGGTGTTAATAATAGAGAAAAATGTCTGGAGGGGATAGAAGCTATATGAGAACCAAAACAACAACAAAATAAACCCAGGATACATGTTCTTTTCAGGTGCACATAAAAATTCTCTATGCTAGAACATATGTTAAGCTTCAAAAGTCTCAATAAAATTTAAAAATCTAAGTTATAAAAAGTGTGTCCTCACACTTAGTGAAACTAAAAAATCGATAACAAGGAAAACTAGAAAATTCATAAATATGTGGAAAGTAAACAGTCCACTCTTAAACAACCCATAGGTCAAAGAAAACAAAACATGCTTTGAGGAAAAAACCCACAAATTTGCAGCATTCAAAGAAAGTAGTACTCTGATGGAAGGTTACAGCTGTAAGTACTATCACATCAATTGCCTAACTTTTTGCTGTACGTAGAAAGAGTATAAAAAATGAAACACAAAGTTAGCAGAAAGAAGGAAATAATAAACTGAAGTGGAAATAAATGAAGAATAGAAAAAATAATGAAAATCAATGAAACCAAAAGTTTGTCATTTGAAAAGATCAGAAATATGGGCAAACCTTTAGCCAGCCAAGTAATAAAGGAAACTAATACTATTAAAATTAGAAATGAATCTGGGAACGTTACTAATGACTTTACAGAAATGAAAAGGATTATTAGAGAAAACTATGCTAAATTATATGACAGCAAAATTAGATAACCTTCATGGACAAACTCCTAGGAGCAGAAAACTATAAAGCGGACTTAAAAATCTAAGTAGACCTATAACTAGAAAGGAGATTAAATCGGCAATCAAAAATATGCCAACATAGAAATGTCCAAGCCCAGATATTCTACCAAATACTCGACCAATATTCTACCAAGTATTTATTTATTTTTAAATTGAAAATCTTTTTTTTAATTTTTTATTTTTTAATAAACATATATTTTTATCCCCAGGGGTACAGGTCTGTGAATCTCCAGGTTTAAATACTTCACAGCACTCACCATATCACATATCCTCCCCAATGTCCATAACCCCACCATCTACCAAATATTTAGAGAAGAATTAACACTAACCTTTCTCAGACTCCCTCCCCCACCCCGCCCAAAAAAATAGAACATTTCCTATCTTGTTCTATGAAGCTAGCATTACTCTGTTACCTGAGCCAGACAAAAACATTACAGGAAAACTATAGACCAATAACTCGTATGAATAGAGATGCAAAAGTCCTCAACAAAATACTTAGCAAACTGAGTTTAGCAGCACATTGAAAGAATTATATGTAATGATCACATGGGATTTATCCTAGAACTCTAAGGGTAGTTCAACACATTGAAAGTCAGTTAATATACTATACCATATTAGCATAATAAAAAATCTCAACTGATACAGAAAAACATTTGGCAAAATGTGACACACTTTCATAATAAAAACCATAAGAGACTCTTAATCTCAACAAACTGAGGGTTGCTGGCAGGGAGGGGGTAGGGAGAGGGTGGTTGGGTTATGGACATTAGGGAGGGTATGTGACATGGTGAGTGCTGTGAAGTATGTAAGCCTGACAACTCACAGACCTGTACCCCTGAGCAAATAGTAGATTATATGTTAATAAAAATAATTTAAAAATGTTAAATAGCAATTTCAAGAAAGATCTACTCAGACTTGTTTGACTTCAATTATAATCTTTAATTGTTAATTCTAAATGTGTATCTTAATTATTGCCTAGTGACTATCAAAAATGCATCTGGAATTTGAAAAAAACCCACTATTCAACAAACTGGGAATAAAAAGAAAAGTTCACAAAATAGTGTAGGGTTCTTATTAAAATACCATCAGAGCTACCACCATACACTATGGTGAAGACTGATACTTTCCCCTTCAATCAGGACAAATAAGAGAATGCCCATTTTTGCCACTCTAATCAAAACTGTACCAGAAGTCCTAGTGAGAGGGATAAGAAATGAGAAAGAAAAGGAATACAAATTGGAAAGGAAGAAGTAATACTATCTCTATTCACAAATGATACAATCTTGTTTATAGAAAATTGTAAAGAATCACCACAAAAACTCCCAGAAAATATCAGACCCAATAAATAAATCTAACAAAGTTGCAAGATACAAATCAACACAAACATGAGTTATATTTCTTCACAAAAGAAATGAACAACTGAAAGAAATCCCTAAACATTATCATCAAAAATCATATAATACACGGGGATAAATGTAACCATGGAAGTGTAAGATTTCTTTTTTTTTGTTGTTGTTTTTTGTTTTTTTTTTTAATTTTTTATTTTTGATAAACATATATTTTTATCCCCAGGGGTACAGGTCTGTGAATCACCAGGTTTACACACTTCACAGCACTCACCAAATCACATACCCTCCCCAATGTCCATAATCCCACCCCCTTCTCCCAAACCCCCTGCCCCCGGCAACCCTCAGTTTGTTTTGTGAGATTAAGAGTCACTTATGGTTTGTCTCCCTCCCAATCCCATCTTGTTTCATTTATTCTTCTTCTACCCACTTAAGCCTCCATGTTGTATCACCACTTCCTCATATCAGGGAGATCATATGATAGTTGTCTTTCTCTGCTTGACTTATTTCGCTAAGCATGATACGCTCTAGTTCCATCCACGTTGTTGCAAATGGCAAGATTTCATTTCTTTTGATGGCTGCATAGTATTCCATTGTGTTTATATACCACATCTTCTTGATCCATTCATCTGTTGATGGACATCTAGGTTCTTTCCATAGTTTGGCTATTGTGGACATTGCTGCTATAAACATTCGGGTGCATGTGCCCCTTTGGATCACTACATTTGTATCTTTAGGGTAAATACCCAATAGTGCAATTGCTGGGTCATAGGGCAGTTCTATTTTCAACATTTTGAGGAACCTCCATACTGTTTTCCAGAGTGGCTGCACCAGCTTGCATTCCCACCAACAGTGTAGGAGGGTTCCCCTTTCTCCGCATCCTCGCCAGCATCTGTCATTTCCTGACTTGTTGATTTTAGCCATTCTGACTGGTGTGAGGTGATATCTCATTGTGGTTTTGATTTGTATTTCCCTGATGCCGAGTGATATGGAGCACTTTTTCATGTGTCTGTTCGCCATCTGGATGTCTTCTTTGCAGAAATGTCTGTTCATGTCCTCTGCCCATTTCTTGATTGGATTATTTATTCTTTGGGTGTTGAGTTTGCTAAGTTCTTTATAGATTCTGGACACTAGTCCTTTATCTGATATGTCGTTTGCAAATATCTTCTCCCATTCTGTCAGTTGTCTTTTGATTTTGTTTAACTGTTTCCTTTGCTGTGCAAAAGCTTTTGATCTTGATGAAATCCCAGTAGTTCATTTTTTCCCTTGCTTCCCTTGCCTTTTGCGTTGTTCCTAGGAAGATGTTGCTGCGGCAGAGGTCGAAGAGGTTGCTGCCCGTGTTCTCCTCAAGGATTTTGATGGATTCCTTTCGCACATTGAGGTCCTTCATCCATTTTGAGTCTATTTTTGTGTGTGGTGTAAGGGAATGGTCCAATTTCATTTTTCTGCATGTGGCTGTCCAATTTTCCCAGCACCATTTATTGAAAAGGCTGTCTTTTTTCCATTGGACATTCTTTCCTGCTTTGTCGAAGATTAGTTGACCATAGATTTGAGGGTCTATTTCTGGGCTCTCTATTCTGTTCCATTGATCTATGTGTCTGTTTTTGTGCCAGTACCATGCTGTCTTGATGATGACAGCTTTGTAATAGAGCCTGAAGTCCGGAATTGTGATGCCACCAACGTTGGCTTTCTTTTTCAATATCCCTTTGGCTATTCGAGGTCTTTTCTGGTTCCATATAAATTTTAGCATTATTTGTTCCATTTCTTTGAAAAAGATGGATGGTACTTTGATAGGAATTGCATTAAATGTGTAGATTGCTTTAGGTAGCATAGACATTTTCACAATATTTATTCTTCCAATCCAGGAGCATGGAACATTTTTCCATTTCTTTGTGTCTTCCTCAATTTCTTTCATGAGTACTTTATAGTTTTCTGAGTATAGATTCTGTGTCTCTTTGGTTAGGTTTATTCCTAGGTATCTTAACAGTCACCTTACAGGCAATACAATGGCACTAAATTCATATCTCTCAATAGTTACCCTGAATGTGAATGGGCTAAATGCCCCTGTCAAAAGACACAGGGTATCAGAATGGATAAAAAAACAAAACCCATCTATATGTTGCCTCCAAGAAACACATTTTAAGCCCGAAGACACCTCCAGATTTAAAGTGAGGGGGTGGAAAAGAATTTACCATGCTAATGGACATCAGAAGAAAGCAGGAGTGGCAATCCTTATATCAGATCAATTAGATTTTAAGCCAAAGACTATAATAAGAGATGAGGAAGGACACTATATCATACTCAAAGGGTCTGTCCAACAAGAAGATTTAACAATTTTAAATATCTATGCCCCCAATGTGGGAGCAGCCAACTATATAAACCAATTAATAACAAAATCAAAGAAACACATCAACAATAATACAATAATAGTAGGGGACTTTAACACTCCCCTCACTGAAATGGACAGGTCATCCAAGCAAAAGATCAGCAAGGAAATAAAGGCCTTAAACGACACACTGGACCAGATAGACATCACAGATATATTCAGAATATTTCATCCCAAAGCAACAGAATACACATTCTTCTCTAGTGCACATGGAACATTCTCCAGAATAGATCACATCCTCGGTCCTAAATCAGAACTCAACCGGTATCAAAAGATTGGGATCATTCCCTGCATATTTTCAGACCACAATGCTCTAAAGCTAGAACTCAACCACAAAAGGAAGTTTGGAAAGAACCCAAATACATGGAGACTAAACAGTATCCTTCTAAAGAATGAATGGGTCAACCGGGAAATTAAAGAAGAATTGAAAAAAATCATGGAAACAAATGATAATGAAAATACAACGGTTCAAAATCTGTGGGACACAACAAAGGCAGTCCTGAGAGGAAAATATATAGCGGTACAAGCCTTTCTCAAGAAACAAGAAAGGTCTCAGGTACACAACCTAACCCTACACCTAAAGGAGCTGGAGAAAGAACAAGAAAGAAACCCTAAGCCCAGCAGGAGAGAAGAGAAATCATAAAGATCAGAGCAGAAATCAATGAAATAGAAACCAAAAAAAACAATAGAACAAATCAACGAAACTAGGAGCTGGTTCTTTGAAAGAATTAATAAAATTGATAAACCCCTGGCCCGACTTATCAAAAAGAAAAGAGAAAGGACCCAAATAAATAAAATCATGAATGAAAGAGGAGAGATCACAACTAACACCAAAGAAATACAAACTATTATAAGAACATACTATGAGCAACTCTACGGCAATAAATTTGACAATCTGGAAGAAATGGATGCATTCCTAGAAACATATAAACTACCACAACTGAACCAGGAAGAAATAGAAAGCCTGAACAGACCCATAACCAGTAAGGAGATTGAAACAGTCATTAAAAATCTCCAAACAAACAAAAGCCCAGGGCCAGACGGCTTCCCAGGGGAATTCTACCAAACATTTAAAGAAGAACTAATTCCTATTCTCCTGAAACTGTTCCAAAAAATAGAAATGGAAGGAAAACTTCCAAACTCATTTTATGAGGCCAGCATCACCTTGATCCCAAAACCAGACAAGGATCCCACCAAAAAAGAGAGCTATAGACCAATATCCTTGATGAACACAGATGCGAAAATACTCACCAAAATACTAGCCAATAGGATTCAACAGTACATTAAAAAGATTATTCACCACGACCAAGTGGGATTTATTCCAGGGCTGCAAGGTTGGTTCAACATCCGCAAATCAGTCAATGTGATACAACACATCAATAAAAGAAAGAACAAGAACCATATGATACTCTCAATAGATGCTGAAAAAGCATTTGACAAAGTACAGCATCCCTTCCTGATCAAAACTCTTCAAAGTGTAGGGATAGAGGGCACATACCTCAATATCATCAAAGCCATCTATGAAAAACCCACCGCAAATATCATTCTCAATGGAGAAAAACTGAAAGCTTTTCCGCTAAGGTCAGGAACACGGCAGGGATGTCCATTATCACCACTGCTATTCAACATCGTACTAGAGGTCCTAGCCTCAGCAATCAGACAACAAAAGGAAATTAAAGGCATCCAAATCGGCAAAGAAGAAGTCAAATTATCACTCTTCGCAGATGATATGATACTATATGTGGAAAACCCAAAAGACTCCACTCCAAAACTGCTAGAACTTATACAGGAATTCAGTAAAGTGTCAGGATATAAAATCAATGCACAGAAATCAGTTGCATTTCTCTACACCAACAGCAAGACAGAAGAAAGAGATATTAAGGAGTCAATCCCATTTACAATTGCATCCAAAACCATAAGATACCTAGGAAGTGTAAGATTTCTATACTGAAATGTACAAAACATTGCTGTAATAAATTTAAAAAGACCTAAATAAATGGAAAGACATTTCTATTCATGTAGGAGTAGAAGATTTAGTATTGCTAAAATGGTAATATTCCCTGAAGTGCTCTACACCTTAAATGTAATTCTATCAAATTTTTACTGACCTTTTTTGCCAAAATGCATAATGTTTTCTTAAAACTTATAGAACTAAAAGGGTTCTTGTGATGTTTAATTTTGTATGTCAACTGGGCCAGCTGTGCTCGGATACTTGGTCAAACATTCTTCTAACCAGAAGAATAATAATTCACAACTTCTGTGAGGTTGTTTTTGATGAGATTAACATTCAGATTGTTAAAATGAGTAAAGCAGATTGCCCTCCCTAATGTGAATGGGCTTCATCCAGTCAGTTAAAAGCCCGAATAGAACAAAAATCAGGCCCTTCTCCAAATAAAAGGGAATTCCTTTGCCTTCAGACTAGGATATCACCTTTTTCCCAGCTTTCAGATTTAAACTGAAACATGTATCCTTGAGTGTCAAGCCTGCCAGTCTTCATACTGGAAATAGATCAACTCTCCTGGTCCTCAGGACTTCAGGTTCAAACTGGAACCACACCATTGGCTCTCCTGAGTCTTCAGTGTGTTGACTTACCCTGCAAATCTTGGGACTTGTCAGCATCCGTTATCATGTTAGCCAGATCTCAACAGACTAACATGCATCCTCTTGGTTCTGTTTCTCTAGGGAATACTGAATAATACAGACCTAAAATAACCAAAATAACTTTTTAAATTAACATATAATGTATTATTAGCCTCAGGGGTACAGGTCTGTGAATCGCCAGGTTTACACACTTCACAGCATTCACCATAGCACATACCCTCCCCAATGTCCATAACCCAACCACCCTCTCCCTGCTCCTGCCCACAACCCTTAGTTTGTTTTGTGATATTAAGAGTCTATTATGGTTTGTCTCCCTCTCAATTCCATCTTGTTTCATTTTTTCTTTCCCTACCCCCAAAACCCCCCACTTTGCCTCTCAACTTCCTCATATAGGGGAAATCATATGATAATTGCCTTCCTTTCTTTGACTTATTTCGCTCAGCATAATACCCTCTAGTTCCATCTACATCATCACAAATGGCAAGATTTCATTTCTTTTGATGGCTGCATAGTATTCCAGTGTGTATGTGTATGTATGTGTATATATATATATATATATATACACACATGTATGTAGATGTGTGTATGTATATATATATATATATATATATATATATATATCTCACATCTTCTTTATCCATTCATCTGTCAATGGACATGTAGGTTCTTTCCATCGTTTGGCTATTGTGAACACTGCTGCTATAAACATTTGGCTGCATGTGCCCCTTCATTTCACTACATTTGTATCTTTAGGGTAAATACCCAGTAGTGTGATTGCTGGGTCATAGGGTAGCTCTATATTCAACTTTTTGAGGAACCTCCATGCCATTTTCCAGGGTAGCTGCACCAGCTTGCATTCCCACCAATAGTGTAGGAGGGTTCCCCTTTCTCCGCATCCTTGCCAGCATCTGTCATTTCCTGACTTGTTAATTTTAGCCGTTCTGACTGGCATGAGGTGGTATCTCATTGTGCTTTTGATTTGTATTTCCCTGATGCCGAGTGATGTGGAGCACTTTTTCATGTGTTTGTTGGCTCTTTGGATGATGTCTTTGCAGAAATGTCTGTTTGTGTCCTCTGCCCATTTCTTGAATGGATTATTTATTCATTGGGTATTGAGTTTGATAAGTTCTTTATAGATTTTGGATTAACCCTTTATCTAATATGCCATCTGCAAATATCTTCTCCCATTCTGTCAGTTGTCTTTTGGTTTTTTTTGACTGTTTCCTTTGCTGTGCAAAAGCTTTTAATCTTGATGAAGTCCTAATAGTTCATTTTTGCCCCTGCTCCCCTTGCCTTTGGCAATGTTTCTAGGAAGAAGTTGCTGCAGTTGAGGTCGAAGAGGTTGTTGCCTGTGTTCTCCTCAAGGATTTTGATGGATTCCTTTCTCACACTGAGGTCTTTCATCTATTTTTGTGTGTGGTGTAAGGAAATGGTCCAGTTTGATTTTTCTGCATGTGGCTTTCCAATTTTCTCAACACCATTTGTTGAAGAGGCTGTCTTTTTTCCATTGGACATTCTTTCCTGCTTTGTCAAATATTAGTTGACCATAATGTTGAAGGTCTATTTCTGGGCTCTCTATTCTGTTCCATTGATCTATGTGTCTGTTTTTGTGTCAGTATGATACTGTCTGGATGATGACAGCTTGTAATAGAGCTTGAAGTCTGGAATTGTGATGCCACCAACTTTGGGTTTGTTTTTCAACATTCCTCTGGCTTTTTGGGGTCTTTTCTGTTTCCATATAGGTTTTAGGATTATTTGTTCCATTTCTTTGAAAAAAAATTGATGGTGTTTTGATAGGGATTGCATTAAATGTGTAGATTACTTTAGGTAGCATAGACATTTTCACAATATTTGTTCTTCCACTCCATGAGCATGGAACATTTTTCCATTTCTTTGTATCTTCCTCAATTTCTTTCATGGGTACTTTATAGTTTTCTGAGTATAGTTCTTTGTCTCTTTAGTTAGGTTTATTCCTAGGTATCTTATGGTTTTGGGTGCAATTATAAATGGGATTGACTCCTTAATTTCTCTTTCTTCTGTCTTGTATGTTGATGTATAGAAATACAACTGATTTCTAAGTATTGATTTATATCCTGACACATTGCTGAATTCCTGTACAAGTTCTCACAGATTTGGAGTGGCGTCTTTTGGGTTTTTCACATAAAGTATTATATCATCTGCAAAGAGTGAGAGTTTGACTTCTTTTTTGTCAATCTGGATGCTTTTAATGCCTTCTTTTTGTTGTCTGATTGCTGAGGCCAGGACTTCTAGTACTATGTTGAATAGCAGTGGTGATAATGGACATCCATGCCATGTTCCTGACCTTAGTGGAAAAGTTCTCAGTTTTTTTCCATTGAGAATGATATTTGCGGTATATTTTTCATAGATGGCTTTGATGATATTGAGGTATGTTCCCTCTATCCCTATACTTTGAAAATTCTTGATCAAGAAAGGATGCTGTACTTTGTCAAATGCTTTTTCAGCATCTATTGAGAGTATCATATGGTTCTTGTTCTTTCTTTTATTAGTGTATTGTATCACATTGATTGATTTGGGGATGTTGAACCAACCTTGCAGCCCTGGAATAAATCCCACTTAGTCATGGTGAGTAATCCTTTTAATGTACTGTTGGATCCTATTGGCTAGTGTTTTGGTGAGAATTTTTGCATCTGTGTTCATCAAGGATATTGGTGTGTAATTCTCTTTTTTGATGGGATCTTTGGTTTTGGGATCAAGGTAATACTGGCCTCATAAAATGAGTTTGGAAGTTTTCCTTCCATTTCTATTTCTTGGAGCAATTTCAGGAGAATAAGAATTAATTATTCTTTAAATGTTTGAATTCCCCTGGGAAGCTGTCTGGCCCAGGGCTCTTTGTTGGGAGATTTTTTATTTTTTAATTTTATTTATTTATTTGACAGACAGAGAGCACAAGTAGGCAGAGAAGCAGACAGAGATGGAGGAAGCAGGCTCCCTGCTGAACAGGGAGCCCATGCTGGGCTCCATCCCAAGACCCTGGGATCATGCCCTGAGCCGAAGGCAGAGGCTTTAATCCACTGAGCCACCCAGACGCTGGAGTTGGGAGTTTTTGTTTTTGTTTTTGTTTTTTTTGAAGTGGGCAACAACAGCTGCTACATTTTAATATGTTTTTTTTCCTTTCCTTTTTTTCCTTTTATTTATTTCCAGCATAACAGTATTCATTATTTTTGCACCACACCCAGTGCTCCATGCAATCTGTGCCCTCTCTAATACCCACCACGTGGTTCCCCCAACCTCCCACCCCCATAGTCTCTCATGGTTCACCTCCCCTTCCAATTTCCATGTTGGGAAATTTTTGATGAGTACTTCAATCTCCTTACTGGGTATGGGTCTGCTCAGGTTTTTTATTTCATCCTGGTTCAGTTGTGGTAGTTTATATGTCTCTATGAATGCATCCATTTCTTCCAGATTGTCAAATTTGCTGGCGTATATTTGCTCATAATATGTTCTTATAATTGTCTGTGTTTCTTTGGTGTTGGTTGTGGTCTCTCCTCTTTCATTCATAATTTTACTTATTCGGGTCCTTCTTTTTTTTTTTTTTTTTTTTGATCAGCATGGCCAGGGGTTTATTAGTCTTATTGATTCTTTCAAAGAACCAGCTCCTAGTTTCATTGATTTGTTCTATTGTTTTTGATTTCTATTTCATTGATTTCTGCTCTGATCTTTATTATTTCTCTTCTCCTTCTGGGTTTAGGATTTCTTCATTGTTCTTTCTCCAGCTCCTTTAGGTGTAGTAACCAAAAAAATATTGATACGAGAAGAATAAGTGAAAGAAGATGGGATTGGGAGGGAGACAAAACATAAGTGACTCTTAATCTCACAAAACAAACTGAGGGTTGCTGGGGGGAGGGGGTTTGGGAGAAGGGGGTGGGATTATGGACATTGGGGAGGGTATGTGCTTTGGTGAGTGCTGTGAAGTGTGTAAACCTGGTGATTCACAGACCTGTACCCCTGGGGATAAAAATATATGTTTATAAAAAATAAAAAATTATTAAAAAAAATAAAGAAAGAATAACAAAATTGGAAGAGTCCTAGTTCCTTATTTCAAAATTTACTACAAATCTACAGTAATCATGCTGTTAGTACTGGCATTCGAATAGACATATAAGGATTGAATTGACAATCTATTATATTGATTGACAATACAGGGATTGAATTGGGAGTCTAGAAATAAACACAATTCTACAGTCAGTTGATTTTCAAAGGGGGTGCAAAAGCTGTTCAATGTGAAAAGAACATAGTTTTTTCAACATATGTTGCTAAAACAATTGTATAGCTGTGTCCAAAAGAAGAAAATTGGGCCTGTACCTCACACCATATATAAAAATTAATTTAAAATTAATCAAAGACCTAAATATAATAGTTAATGCCATAAAATCTTGGCAGAATACAGTGATAAAACTCTGCAATATTGGATTTGGCAATGTATTCTTTAATCTGAACTTTAAGAGAGTATCATATATGTGATAATCTCTATTATTTTCCATTGTTCTATTCACTTATTATTTCACCAATACCACACTGTCTTGATTACTATAGTTTTATAGTATATCCCAAAGTCTGGTACTATGAGTCCTCCAACTTTGTTCTTTTTCTTCATTAATAATACATGTAATTAAGAAATGAACTTTCCACTTATTCAAATCTTTTTAATGTCCCTAGGTTGGATTTTTATGAATGTTTTTTAATATCCATAAATCAGTGATTGATTGCAAAATCATTAGTAAGAGCCAGATGTCTTTCTTCAAAAGAAACAAACAATAGGAGTTAGCAGATGGGTTTTAAAAAAGTACGATATAGGCATGTGAATATTAATATGAGTTATGGAGCAAGGCATATGGGGGAAAGGTTTCATAGTTATATTAGTCAGGATTCTCCAGAGAAATAGAACCAATAGGATACACATAGATTTAAAGAAAGAAATTTGAGGATTGAACTCACAAAATAATTGAAAATGAGAAGTACTTTTGTCTTAGTTTGGACTGTTATAGTGAAATACCATAAAGTAGAAGATTGTTGATGCTTAATAATATGTGTAATCTTTACTGGGCCAAGGGATATCTAGATAATTAGTAAACCATTTCTGAGTGTGTTTGTGAGGATGTTTATGGAACAGATTAGCATTTGAATTGGTGCACTAAGTATACCAGATGGTCCTCCCTGATATGGCTGGGCATCATCTAGTCCATTGAGGACCCAAATAGGAAAAAAAAAGTGCAGAAGGGGCAAATTGCTTTCTCTCTATAGCTTGAATGTCCATCTTTTCCTGTACACAGATATCAGTGCTCCTGTTTTGGGGGCTTTTGTACTCAGTCTATGACTAAATTTATTTTTTTGCAGTGTCCAGTTATTCCAGAATCATTTGTTGAAAAGACTGTATTTGGTCAGTTGTATTGCCTTTTTCCTTTGTCAAAGATCAGTTAAGTGTGTTTGTATGGATCAATATCTGGGCTCTCTATTATTTTCCATTGTTCTATTCATTTATTATTTCACCAATATCACAGTGTCTTGATTACTATAGCTTTATAGTACATCCCAAAGTCTGGTACTGTGAGTTCTCCAACTTTGTTCTTTTTCTTCAATATTGTGTTAACTATCCTGAGTACCTTGCCTGTCATAAACTTTAGAATCTGTTTGTTGACATTCACAAAATAGCTTGCTGGGATTTTGATTGGGATAGCATTGAATATATAGAAAGTTGTAAAGAACTGATATCTCAACAATATTGAGTTTTCCTCCCATGAGCGTTGAATATCTCTTCCCTTTATTTAGTTTTTTTAGAGTTTTTTGGTTTTCCTCATGTAGAACTTGTATATATTTTGTTACATTTATACATAAGTATTTTTGTTGGGGCAGGGATGGTAATATAAATGGTATTTTTTTAAAGAAATAGTTATTTTATTTTATTTATTTTTTAACATCCTAATTTTATTTTTTTTAATTTTCCAACATTCATTTTTTATGCACCCCATCCAGTGCTCCATGCAGTATGTACTCTTCTTACTACCCACCACCAGGCTCACCCATTCCCTCACCACTCTCCTTTTCAAAACATTCAATTTGTTTCTCAGAATCCACCGTCTCTCATGGTTGATCTCCCCCTCTAATTTACCTTAATCTTATTGATTCTTTCAAAGAACCAGCTTCTAGTTTTGTTGATGTGTTTTATTCTATCTCCAGTTTCTAACTCATTGATCTCTGTTCTAATCTTATTTATATCCTTTCTTCTGCATAGGGTTGGCTTAATTTGTTGTTGATTTTCCAATTCTTTAAGGTGTAAAAAGAGTTGGTGTATTTGGGATTTTTCAGTTTTTTTTAATGAGGTTTGGATGCTATGTATTTCCCCCTTAGAACCGCCTTTACCATATCCCAAGGTTTTATATTTTTTTCCATTTTATTTGATTTGATTTATTTTCAGTGTTCCAACTCCCATAGGTTTTAGACCAATATGTCTTCATTCTCATTGGTTTCCATGAATTGTTTAAATCTTCTTTGATTTACCTTCCAGTGTTTGAATTCCTTCAAAACTTTTTCTTGTGGTTGAGCTCCAGTTTCAAATCACTGTGGTTTGAGAATATGCAGGGAATAATCTCAGTCTTTTGGTCTGAGTTAAGCTCTGATTTGTGACGCAGTATGTGGTCTATTCTGGAGAAAGCTCTATGTGCGCTCAAGAAGAATGAGTATTCTGTTTTTTTAAGGTGGAATGTTCTGTATATATCTGGGAGGTCCAACTGGTCCAAGGTGTCATACAAAGCTCTTGTTTGTTGAATTTCTGTTTAGATGATCTGTCTATTGCTGTGAGTGGTGTGTTCAGATACCTTACAATTAATGTATTCTTATCAGCATGACTCTTTAACAGTTGGCTTATGTAGTTGGCTGCTCCCATGTTGGGGCATAAATATTTACAATTGTTAGATCTACTTGGTGGATAGACCCTTTAAGGATGATGTAGTGTCCTTCTATATCTCTGAGTACAGTCTTTAGCTTAAAATCTAATTTATCTGATATGAGAATCACTACCCCATTTTTCTTTTGAGACTCATTTGCATGAAAGATGGTTCTTCATCCCTTCATTTTCAGTCTGGGTGTATCTTTAGGTTAAAAATGTGTCTCTTGTACAGGGTGCCTGGGTGGCTCAGTGGGTGCTGAAGGCAGCAGCTTAACCCACTGAGCCACCCAGGCGCCCCAAGACTATTACTTTTTCTTGTAGAATTGACCCATTTATCATTACGTAATAATGTAATGCCTCTCTTTGTTCCTGATTAACCTTCCTTGGTCTGAAATTGCTGTGTCTGAAATAATATATCTTATCCTATTTTCTTTTGATTATTCTTAGCATGGTATATTTTTCTCTATCCATTTATATTTAATCTTATATGTCTTTATATATAATGTGTTTTATTTCTAGTCATTATATACTTTTAGTTTTAGTTTTTAGTTTTTAGTTTTATATACTTTTAGTTTTAGTTTTTAGTCCACTCTGACAATTTCTGTCTTTTAGTTGGTGCATCATACTATTAATGTTCACAGTAATTATTTATATAGTTAGATTAATAGCTACTGTATTTGTTACTGTTTTGTTGCCATTGTTCTCTTTCCTATTTTTGTTTTCTAATCTTTGTTTTGGTTTGGTTTGTGTTGTTTTTTTTTTAATGTTTAATTATTATTATTTTTAGAAAGAGAGCATGAGTGGGGAGGGACAGAGGAAAAGAGAGAGAGAGATTCCCAAGCAGACTCCATACCCAGCACAGAACCTGACATGGGGCTCTATCTCATGACCCTGAGATCCTGACCTAAACTGAAACCAAGACTTGGACGCTTAACTAATTGAGCCACCTAGGTGCTCCTGGTTTTTGTGGTTTTATCGAACACTTCATATAATTCATTTTTTCTACTCTATCAGTTTTTTGTTTATTTTACCTTTTATAGTGACTCCACTAGAGTTTTCAACATACATTTACAACTAATCCAAGTCTACTTTCCAATAAACTGTATCACTTTACAGGTAGTATGAGTATTTTATATTAACAAAATGCTCCTAATTATGTCCTCTCATTTTTTGTATCATTGCTGCCACTCACTTCACATATACATATAAACATATATATATATATATATATATATGTAAATACATTGTTATTATTTTGAACAAACTCTTACTAGATCAATTAGGAATAAAAAAGAAGTTTTTCTTTTATCTTCTCTTATTCCCTCTCTGATTCTTTCCTTTCTTTATATAGATATCAGGTTCTGACCCTTATTTTACTTCTCTCTAAAGAAATTATTTTAAACATTTCTTGCAAGGTAGATACAGTGGTAATAGATTTCCTCAATTTTTGTTTGAGAAAATCTATTTCTCTTTCACTTTTGAAGGTTAATTTTTCAGTGTACAGAATTGTAGATTGGTGGCTTTTCCCCTCAACACTTTGAATATTGTACTATACTCCCTTCTTGCTTCCATGATCTGAGGTGAAGTTGGGTGTAATTCATATCTTTGTTCTTCTATAGATAAGGTATTTGTTTCCCTACCCTCTCCCCTCTGCCTCTTTCTAGATTCTTTGTTTTCATTTAGTATGAAAATTATATGCATAGGTATAGGGTTTTTTCTTTTTCTTTACATTTATCCTGCTCTGTGTTCTCTGGCCTCTGTATCTGTGGTTTGTTGTCTGACAATAATTTGTGAAAATTTTCTTTCTTTTCAGATATTTTTTCTATGCTTTTTTCTTCTTGTGAAATTCTCATCATACATATATTACAACTTTTATAGTTATTTCATAGATATTGGATATTGTGTTCTAGTTTTTTTCTTTTTCAGTATTTTTTTCTTTATGCTTTTTAGTTTTGGCATCTTCTTTTGAGATATCCTCAAGTTCAGAGATTCTTTCTTCAGCTATTTATAGTCTACAAATAAGCACATCAGGACATTTTTCATTTCTGTTACAATGTTCCTGATCCCTGGGATTTATGTTTGGTTCTTTCTTAGAACTTCCATCTCTCTGTTTATTACATTATCCATCTTTTTTTTTTTTTTTCATTTTGCCTGTGTCTACTTTATCCGTTAGAGCTGTTAGCATCTTAATTGCTATTGTTTTAAGTTTATGGTATAATAATTTCAACAGTCTGCCATATCTAAGTCTGGTTTTTTGTTTGCTTTCTCTTCAAACTGTGTTTTTGCCTTTTAATATGTATTATAATTTTTTTCTTGATAGCTGGAAATGTTGTACTAAGTAAGTGGAACTGCTATAAATAGATGTCTAGTAATGTGGTGGGAGGTTTGTGGGAAGTATTCTATAGTTTGTGTGCTTATCTCGGAATCTTAGTCTTTTATTGATCTTGTGCCTCTGGACTGTGACCTTGACACATGCTTCTCATCCCTTCTGTGCACCTTTCAGTGTGAGAGGATAGCTAAAGTGGGCTCAAATTGGGTATTTCCCAGCCCCCAGGTCAGTTAGTTTCTGATAAAACTCTAGCATATTAGGCTCTGGTTAAATAGTTTCTGCTGAAGGAAGACCTTGTTAAGAAGAAAACAGAGTGCTCTAGCCTATTTCAGAACGGTTCTTTTTCTCAACCCCTTGCTGGAAGGGTGAGGCTTTTTCCCTCTGATATTCACTGTGAGAACCTGTTTGGACTCCTGGTGTAAAATTCACAAAGTTTGAGGGCTCTTGAAAACTGGGTCCCCTGGAGTTTTATCTTTAGACTTGTCCACTCTGAGATTCTAGCAATTCATCAGTATAGTTCAGATTTTCCTACCCTGGCACTGGTTCCTGAAGAAGTTCGTGCCTGTGCTAAGACATGGTTTGCCTGTAGATCTCCAATCTGGGGGATAGCAGTTTGCCCTGTGACTTCATTTCTCTGAAGGATCTAAGAGGATTGTTGATTTTTCAGTTTATTTAACTTTATCTTTGTTGTTTAGAATGGAGTATCTACTACCAGCTTCTTATGTGCCATACTTATTCTCTTGTTTATATGAGTACATTACCCTTCTATCTGGACTCTCTGGCTTCTACACCTTACCCTCTAAATTAGTTGGTCAAATTAACGTTTTTACAAGTCCATGCCATTTTTTATTAGTCCTTAATAAACTACAATGGCTATTAGATGAAATCAGATACTTTTATATATATTTTTTGATATTACTCCTCACAGGGCATTTTTTTTTTTTTTTTTAGCAACCCACCCATATCTCAAAGAGTTCTCTCTATTGTTCATACTATGTCTCCATGTGGAAGGTCTTCTCAATAAAGGGTGTTGTATTTTTATTTGAGATGTGTTTAATTATTCACTGAAACATTTCTGCACTTGTTTCAGGTATAGAAGAGTTTTCTATTCTCTACCTTTTTCTTACTTTACATGTTTATATGTACACATGATATAGCTCTCTCTTTTCTTCCCCTCTTTCCTTTTCTTCATACACACACAAACACATTTTATTGACACTTAAGTTTATTTATGAATGAATATCCATACAGGAATTGCTTTTAATCCTGTTTAACAAATATAATTTTTGGATGGACATTTATTCAGAAAATATTTACTGAGGCTCTGTTGTTTACCTGACACTAAATTATATACTGAAAATACAATGGTGAAGAAAGCCTGTGCAAACTGTGCCCCAGGAGTTTGTAGACTGGTAAGATTTACAAAACTTCCCTATTTTATAAAATAATCATTTTATAAGACACATTATATGACTTTTCACTCTGCCCCATGGCACTGTAACTTGTCCAAGAAGTGCCCCAGGCTTAAATTTTATAAAGCATAGTTCCAAGCATCTAGTTTTCTTAATTAAAAACCTTCAATGTCTCCCTGAGTTTTGATGGTTTGAAGAATAATCCAAGCAAAATCTCAACAGCATGTTTGTAACTTGCCTTTCTAGGTACACTCTTACTGGATGGTATATTTCCAGGCATATCTCATTACACTCTGAGTTCTATAAGGAAAATAATTATAGCACACACTTTTTTTTTTTTTTCCATGCTACATGGCTGGTAACCTGCTGCTTCCTGTATCTGTCCACATACTCTGGTTTCTACTATAATGCTTCCTCCTCTAATTGGAATACCTCCTTCACCAAGTATCAAATTCTATCTGAGATGCCAACTTCTCTGTAAATCATTTGTTGATCCAACTGAAAGTAATACTTCCCTCATCGAAATCCCTATAATATTTCTCTGTACTGCTGTTATCTTAGTTTCAGTTTCAGAGCTTTGCATTTTGAGAATCTATAGAATAATTAGTCACAATGAATAGCACAGTGATGCAAGGCAAATAAATACAATATTATTAGGCAGAGATTGGAATATAAACAAAAGGACCCAAAAACCTTCCATAAATGCATTCATACATATTTGATAAAAATTGCTATTTTCCTGAATTTTTAGTTATCTGTATTCAAAACAGAATAAAAAATTATTACTGGTTCTAGAGTAATTTGAGCCTAATTCTGAGGCACATTATGAGGTCAAATTCCCCATTGTTTTAATGACAGAACTGCATGAGTAAGAGCTTCAGAATCACTCTTAATTGAAGTGACTGATTGGAAAAATACTATGAAGAATACTCTTAAAATGGCCCAGAAAAAGGTACTGTTAAGATAGAACATTAGAGTTTCCATTGGAAAGGCCAAATTAAAGCTCATTCATTCCCTCCTTCATCTTCAGTAAATTTTTGTCCTTATAATGGGAAGTATCCCCAAGAACACTACAAATCAGTGAGGGCTATAGAGAAGTATACTACAGAAAACTCCTGTATTTCCCCTGGAAGGTTTTCCATCCCTCTTCCCATAGTTGATCATTCCCACTCTATGCCACTTTAGTGGCCTTGCATGGCTCTAATTGATATACTTTTAAAAGAAAATTGTGATGTGTTTACATGCATGTCACCCCCATCAACATGTAAACATGGTGATTTCCTTTCATGTCTTTATCTTTAGTATTTAGTTCAATGTTGATCCTGATAAATGATATATATTTTTAAAATACACAGATGAATTAACAAAAGAATTAAGATGTGGTTCAGGAAACAGAGAAATGGATATCTGAGTTGGCACAAAAGGCCTGAAGATGTGATGGGGAGGAAAATATCCCATGAAAAGAATATTGTTTTTCAGTATCTAGCAGAGAGTTCACTACAGCTGGCCCACAAAATAGGAACAGGATCTTGGGAAGAGCATCAAAGGATGTGAATTCTAAATCTAGTACTACTACCATGTTACTAAATTGTCAGCTTACAACCTCTGGTTTTTCTACCTATAAATGCCTCTAGAGTTTGTATTTATTTTATAAAGCTAAATAAAATTACACAGATATAGGGGCTTGGTCAGTATAATTACTGTTGGAGTGAATGAATTTATAAAGTGCTCCAAGTCACAGTGTCTAAAGAGAGTTAGCTTTTGATAAATTGAGGGCCTATGGTTATACGCATCGAATTTAATAGCTTACTAGGCTACAGAAAAAAAGTCACTGCAAGTCTGAACTGACTAGATGACTTATTTCTTCCCTTGGCATCTATTATGCACCTGGCTTTGAGTCATGGTTAAATATGTTTTCTCAAATAATTGAATTCCAGCTGACACTGAACCAAATCTCCATCCCAAATTGAAAGTATTTTAAAACAGGCTAAAAAGAACAAGAAATTTGTTATTTTAAAAATGGGGGAACAAGACATATTTTGAAGAAGTTATTACATTCTTAAAAGAAGAAAATATTGTTTTAAAATTTAGTTAAGAGCTCAGAGATTATTTATCCCTTAGCTGTTCTCAGCTAATGTTACCACTTAGCTGAAAAAGGCATTGTCTACAAAAAATGGGAAAACCCTTATTACTGGAAAGAATTTTATAAGTAAGTTTTTTTTCCACTTTGTGTTGTTTTCAATTTTTTTCATTTTGAAGTATTCTTAGAATTGCAGAAGAGTTGCAAAAATAATAGAGTACTTCATTTTGACTTTCCTAATCTTATTATCTTATATAACTGTATCATAATTATCAAAGCTAAGAACTCAATGTTACAATGCCAGTAACTAAACCATACAGCTTCTTTATATTTCACCCAGTTCTGGGATCTAATCTGGGCCTGCACACTGCATTTAGCCTTCATGTCATCTTAATTGTCTTCCAGTTATGAGAATTCCTCAGTTTTTCTTTGTCTTTCATGACCTTGAGATTTTTGAAGATTATTGGGTGGTTATTCTATAGAATATCACTTGTAGCATTGTCTGTTTTCTTATGACTACATTAGAGTTTATTGGGAAGAGAACTAGAGATCATGTGCTATTTTTTTTTTTCCAGTGTATTGAATCAAGGGTACATGAGGTCAAATGATGTCAAAATGTCTTATTTCTGGTGAAATTAATCTTTTTTCTTAGTAAAAGTGGTGTCTGCCAGAGTTTCTCACTGTAAAGTTACTGGTTTTCCCTTTACCATAAGAAATATGTAGAGTAGATGCCTTGAGACGATGCAAATATCCTGTTCCCTTAAACTTGTCCCCCAGTTTCAGCATCTATTAGCAGTTCATGCCTGCAGCTACTATTAACTATTATGTTACAATGAGAACTTTCTATCTCCCCCATCACTTCTACCTTTATTTATTTGTTTGGTTGTTTTTATCAGTTGGACTCAAGGATATTTTACGGTTAGGATTATAATCCTATACCATCATTATTAATTTTGTTGTTAAAATTGTTCCAGTTTAAACATACTAGGTACTTTGGTTTTTGTTCTTTTAAATGTATTTTATGAATACTTTAGATTTATGACAAAATTAAGAAAATAGAACATGAATTTCCTATATACCCCTAGGTTCCCCTATTAGTAACATCTAAATTAGTATAGTATGTTTGTTACAACTAATGAATCAATGTTGATACATTATTATTAGCTAACACATATAGTTTATTCAGATTTCTTGAATTTTTAATCTAATGGCCTTTTTCTGTTATAGGATTCCATCCATATCCATTCCATATCCATTAAGGATACCATCTTACTTTAATTTGTTGTGTCTTCTTAGGCTTCTCTTAGAAGATAGAAAATAGCCTGATAATTTTTCAGGCTTTCCTTAGTTTTGATGGCCCAAGTAGTTTTTGAGGAATACTTGTCAGGCATTTTATAAGATGCCCTTCTTTGGAATCTGCCTGATGTGTTTTTCATAATTAAAATGTAGTTATGAGATTTGGGGAGATGTAAAGTACCATTTCATCACATCATATCAAAAATACATATCATTAGCATGATTTATCACTGTTGATATTAATCTTGATAACCTGGCTGAGGTAGTATTTGTCAGATTTCTCTACTGTAAATTCATTGATTTTTGTTTTTGTTTTTGTTTGTTTAATCCCTTTCTGTCTTTCAGTTCCTGGAAGAAACTCACTATGCATACTACACATTTAAGGAGAAGAGAGTTAGGCTTCTTCTTGAGGGCAGAATATTACATAAGTTATTTGGAAGTCTGTGTGGGAGATTTCTCTGTTCTTCACCATTTATTTATTTGGTCAAATATTTGTGTCATTGTAGAATCATAGATATTTATTTTATATATTAGGTTATATTTCAATACTATCTTACTGTCCTCTAATTTGTTTGACTTTGGCTATTGGGAGCTCAGAAAGAAGTGAAGCTAAAAGATGGCCTGTTGACATAATCCCTCTATGTTGTTTGTTTTTATTTTAGAACTTCTAACTTCTGACACTGTAACTTGCTCTGTAATCACCTTATGTATTTCTTGCCCCAGTTCTAGAATCAGTCTTCTCCCCAAGGGGCAGTACTTACTCCTTTTAGAAAGAATTATGATCTGAGTTGTATGCTCATTGATGTGCTCATTGCTACTGGGATTTAATTTAATTTATTTTAATTGATTAATTTTATTTAGTTTTTATTTAAATTATAGTTAGTTAACATACAGTGTTATATTAGTTTCAGGTGTACAATTTAGTGATTCATGACTTCCATACAACACCCAGTCCTCATCACAAGTGCATTCCTTAATTTCCATCACCTATTTTACTCCCCACCCCCCACCCACTTCCCCTCTGGTAACCATCAGTTTATTCTTTACAGTTAAGTGTCTGTTTCTTGGTTTGCATCTCTTTCTCTCTGCCTATGCTCACTTCTTTTGTTTCTTAAATTCCACATTTTGGTGAGGTCAAATGTATCTATTTTTCTCTGATGGATTTATTTCACTTAGCATAATACTCTGTGCCTCCATCCTTATCTTGCAAATGGCAAGCTTTCATTCCTTTTTATAGATGAGTAATCTATAAATGGAGTAGGGTCTCTCCATTTTTAACTTTTGAGGAACCTCCATACTGTTTTCCAGACTGGCTGCACCAGTTTGCATTCCCACCAAGATTGCAAGAGGCTTCCCTTTTCTCCGTATGCTCAACAACACCTATTATTTCTTGTGTTGTTGACTTTAGTCAATCAGACATGCGTGAGGTGATAGTTCATTGCAGTTTTGATATGTATTTCCCTGATGATCAGTGATGTTGAGCATACTTTCATCTGTCTGTTGGCTATCTGTAGGTCTTCTTTGGAAAACTGTCTATTCTTGTTTTCTGCCCATTTTTAAATTAGATGATTCATTTTTGGAGTGTTGAGTTTGATAAGTTCTTTATAGATTTTGGATACTAACCCTTTATCAGATATGTCCTTTGCAAATATCTTTTGCCATTCTGTAGGTTGTCTTTTCTTTCCTTGATTATTTCCTTTGCTTGGCAGAAGCTTTTTATTTTTATGAAGTCCCAGTGGTTGATATTTGCTTTTGTTTCCTTTGCCTCAGGAGACATACCTAAAAGAAGTTGCTATGGCCAATGTCAAAGAGGTTACTTCTTGTGTTCTTCTCTAGGATTTTGGTAGCTTCCTGTCTCACATTTAGGTCCTTCATTCATTTTGAATTTACTTCTGTGTGTGCTGTAAGAAAGTGGTCCAGCTTCATTCTTCTGCATGTTGCTGTCCTATTTTCCCAACACCATTGTTAAAGAGACTATCTTTTTCTCATTCTTTCCCACTTTGCCAAAGATTAATTGAGCTTATAACTGTGGGTTCATTTCTGGGTTTCTGTTCTAATCCATTGATCTACTTGTCTATTTTGTTGCCAGAACCATATAGTTGTGATCACTACAGCTTTATAATATAAACTGAAGTCTGGAATTGTGATGCATCCAGCTTTACTTTTCTTTTTCAACATTGCTTTGGTTATTTGGGGTCTTTTGTGGTTCCATACAAATTGTAGGATTGTTTGTTGTTATTATGCAAAAGATGCTGTTGGTATATTCATAGAAATTGCATAAATGTGTAGATTCATTTGGGTAGGATAGATATTTAATGATATTTGTTCTTCCAGTCCATAAGCATGGAATGTTTTTCCATTTCTTTGTGTTATTTTCAATTTCTTTCACCAGTGTTTTATAGTTTTCAAAGTACAGGTCTTTCATCTTTGATCTCTTTGTTTAGGTTTATTCCTAGGTATCTTTTGTTTTTGATGCATCATAAAAAGAATCAATTCCTTGATTTCTCTGCTGATTCATTATTGGTATATAAAAATGCAAAAGAAAAAAAAGGCAAATGATTTCTATATGTTGACTTTGTATCCCACAACTTGACTGAATTCATGTATCAGTTCAAGCAAGTTTTTGGTGGAGTTTTGTGTTTTCTATATAGAGTATCATGTCATCTGCAAAAAATTTTACTTGTTGCCAGTGTGGATGTTGTTTATTTCTTTTTGTTGCCTGAGCCTTGGCTAGGACTTTCAGTACTAAATTAAATAATAATGGTGAGAGTGGAAATCCTTGTCTTTTTCCTGACCATAAAGAAAAGCTCTCACTTTTTGCCCATGGAGGATGAGATTGGCTATGAGTTTCTGTATATGGCCTTTATGTTGTTGAGGTATATTCCCTCTATCCCTACTTTGTTGAGAGGTTTTATCAAGAATGGATGCTGTACTTTGTCAAATGCCTTTTCTATATTTATAGAGAGGATCATATCGTTCTTTTATTAATGTGAGGTATCATGGTGATTGATTTGCAAATACTGAACTACCTTTGCAACCAGGAATAAATCCTACTGGATTGTGGTGAATGATTCTTTAACGTAATGTTGGATTTGATCTCTATCCATGTTCATCAGGGATGTTGGCTTCCAGTTCTCTTTTTCATTGGAGTCTTTGTCTGGTTTTGGAATGAAAGTAATGCTGGTTTTGAAGAATGAGTGAAGTTTTTCTTCGATTTCTATTTTTTGGAATAGTTTGAGAAGAGTAGTTATTATCTCTTCTTTAACTGTTTGTTAGAATTTGCCTGTGATGCCATTTGGCCCAGATGTTTGTTTGTTAGGACTTTTTTTTTTTTTTTTTTTTTTTAGATTTTATTTATTTATTTGACAGAGAGAGATCTCAAGTAGGCAGAGAGGCAGGCAGAGAGAGAGGAGGAAGCAGGCTCCCTGCTGAGCAGAGAGCCCAATGCAGGGCTCGATCCCAGGACCCTGGGATCATGACCTGAGCTGAAGGCAGAGGCTTTAACCCACTGAGCCACCCAGGCGCCCCTGTTAGGACATTTTTGATTACTGATTCAATTTCTTTGCTGGTCAAGTTTTCTATTTCTTCCTGTTTCAGTTTTGGAAGTTCATATATTTCTAGGAATTATCCATTTCTTCCAGATTGTCCAGTTTTTTGGCATACATTTTTTTAATAATATTCTCTTAAATTGTTTGTATTTTTGTGGTGATGGGTGCTATTTCTTTGCTCTTGTTTGTGATTTTATTTATTTGAATCTTTTCTCTTTTCTTTTTGATAAGTCTGGCTGGGAGGTTATCAATTTTATTCTTTCAAAGAACCAGCTCTTTGTTCATTGATCTGTTCTATTGTGTTTTTTGTTTGTTTCTATGTCACTCATTTGTGCTCTAATCTTTATTATTTCCTTTCTTCTGCTGACTTTGGGATTCATTTCTTGTTCATTTTCTTGCTTCTTTAGAGGTAAGGTTAGGTTGTATATTTGAGGTTTTTCTTGCTTTTGAGGTAGGCTTGTATTGCTATATACTTCCCTCTTATGCCCATTTTTGCTGCATCCCAAAGGTTTTGGATCACATTTTCATTTTCACTTATTTCCATGTATTTTTAAATTTCTTCCTTAATTTTTTGGTTGACCCATTCATTCTTTAGTAGGATGCTCTTTAGCCTCCATGTATTTGTGGGCTTTCCAATTGTGTGTGTGTATGTGTGTGTGTGTGTGTTTCACTTCAAGTTTCATATTGCTGTGGTTGGAAAATATGCATAGTTCTATCTCAATCTCTTTGTACTTGTTGAGATCTGATTTGTGACCTCGTATGTGATCTATTCTTGAGAATGGCCCATGTACACTTGAAAAGAATGTTTATTCTGCTGCTTTAGGATGGAATGTTCTGAATATGTCTGTTAAGTCTATCTGGTCCTATGTGTCATGCAAAGCCATTGTTTCCTTATTGACTTTCTGCTTTGATGATTTCTCTACTGCTATAAGTGGGATGTTAAAGTCCCCTGCTATTATTGCATTATTATCTATGAGTTCCTTTATGTTTGCTATTAAATATTTTATATTTTGGGGTGCCCCTGAGTTGGGGGCATAAATATTTATAATTAGATGATCTTGTTGGATAGACTCTTTTATTATGATATAGTGCCTTTCTTCAACTCTTAATACAGTCTTTGGTTTAAAATCTAGTTTGTCTCATATACTTATGGCTACTCCAGCTTTCTTTTGATGTCCACTAGCATGATAAATGGTTCTTTGTCCCCTCACTTTCAATCTGCAGTGTCTTTGTCTAAAATGAGTCTCTTATAGGTGACTATAAAAGGGCTTTATTTTTTATCCATTTTGACACCCCATGTCCCTTGACTGGAACATTTTGTCCATTTACATTCAGAATAATTATTGATAAATATGAATTTAACACCACTTTATTACTTGTTTTGTCATTATTTCTGGAGATTTTCTCTGTTCCTTTCTAGTCTTTGTCACTTTTGGTCTTTCTTCCTCAAAGAGTCACCTTTAATATTTCTTGCAGAGCTGGTTTAGTGGTCATGAACTCCTTTGGGTTTTGTTTGTCTTGGCAACTCTATGTGTCTCCTTTGAATCTGAATGACAGCCTTATTGGAGAGAGTATCCTTGGTTGCTTATTTTCCCCATTAGCATGTTGAATAGACCATGCACTTGCTTTTGGCCTGCCAGCTCTCTGTGGGGAGATCTGCTGCTAACCTTATCTGTCTTCCTTGTAAGTTGGGAAACTTCTTTTGTCTTGCTGCTTTTAGGAATTTTTATTTATCTCTGTATTTTGCAAATTTAACAATATATGCCTTGGTGTTGACCTGCTTTTGTTGATTTTGATGCAAGTCCTTTGTGCCTCTTAGATTTGCAAGTCTATTTCCTTCCCCAGATTAGGGAAATTTTCAGCTGTAATTTCCTCAAGTAAAACTTCTGCCCCCTTTTCTCTCTTCTGGTTTCCTATGATTTGAATGTTATTTTGTTTCAAGGAGTCACTGAGTTGTCTGTGTCTACTTTTGGGATCCAAGATTTTTTCCTCTCTTTTGATCAGCCTCATTATTTTCCATAATGCTGTCTTCTGTATCACATACAAGTTCCTCTGCTTTTTCCATCCTTGTGGTCATTGCATCCAGTCAGTTTTGAATCTCGGTTGTTGCATTTTTCATTTAGGCCTAATTGATTTTAAGCCCTTTTTTCTCTGCAGTAAAGGACTCCTAGGTATTTTCTATGCTTTTCTAAAGCCCATCTAGTATCCTTATGATAGTTGCTTTAAATTCTAGATTGGGCATGTTACTTATATCTGTTTCAGTTAGTTCCCTGGCTGTGACTTTTCTTGTTCTTTCTTTTAGGATGAATTCCTCCATCTTGGCATTTTGTCTAGGTCTCTGTCATGTTCTGTGTGTTAAGAAAGCCTGTTGGGTTTCCTTTCCTAAAAGTAATGGTTTTATGAAGAAGGGGTCATAAAAGGTCCAGGGCCTGGCACTTCAGGAAGTGTATCTGGTGAATATGTGAACTCTGATGCTGTGTTATGGCAGCTCTATCCCTCAGGTCAGTCCTCTGCAGTTTCTCCTTGCCTGCAGTGGAGAGTCTTTGGACGTTGTGCAGAGTGAGGCAAGTTTTACTAGGTATGTTTTGATATTTTTGTTAAAAGAGACCTGCTGCTCTTTCCACTAGAGCTGAAGCTTTGCAGAACTCTGAAGTCAGGAGACATGGTAAGGCAGGGGTTTGTGCTGATCTTCTGGGAGAGAGGTCTGATAAGCTGACTCTTAGGCATACTTACACAAGGAAATGCAGTTGCAACAGAGTGCAGGGGGGCAGTGCTTGGCATAAGAAATTTAGGTACCCAGTGCTGGCATTGTTCTGTTTAATTTAGTTAGTTTATGTTGAGGGTTAGGGGAAGAAAATGGTGCCATCCGGTTCCTTTATCCCTGGAGAGGGGAATCTATGCTTGCTGCTATCAGAGAAGTCCTCCCAGAAAAGTGAATAATTTCCCCTTCTACATCATAGGTGTTTTTCGGATCACTGTTTTCACCATGTCTAGGTTGCTTGCCTGCATGGACCAGGGCAATGTATTTTGGGTTCTATTCCAGCCAAGCTGGCTGCTTTCAAACTTCAAACTTTAGGGACCTGGTGTGGTGGGGACCTGCTCTGGTCTTCTGGGTGAGGGTCTTGCCATGCTGGGCTTGATGCAGGTTTAACCCAGAAGGGTGGTAATATCAGAGCACAAGAGTGTGGGGTTTGGAACAAAGTGCACTAAAGAGTCAGTGTTCAGCCAATGTCCCTCAGCAGATGTCTCCATACCTATGCCGAGAGGCAGGGAGGGAAAAGGTGCTTACCAACTCCTTTGTTATATAGAGGCAATGCTACCTCTCTCAGATGTGCTCCAAGAAGGGGAAACTGTCTCTCCCAGTGTGTGTCTCAGGTGATCTGAAGATCGTACCCTCTGCCCCAGAGTTACCTGCCTGTCTTCTCTATAGAAGCGCTGTAGTGTCCTCAAGGCTGTATACCAGTGTCCTCAAGAACACTGGATACCTGTAGTGTCTTCAAAGCTGTATGCCACATACTTCTAAAACTCCAGTTTTTGAGCTTCTCTGGTTCCAAAAACTTATGAAAATTAGCCCCTCTCATTTTCCCATTTAATGACTTTGGGGAAGTGTTTTCCTTGTTTGATGATCTGTGTGCTCCTCTCTCTCTCTCTCTCTCTTATCTCTCTCCACAACAAGGTCTCCTTCGCCTCTGCAGCACTGGCAATCTATTTCTCCCCCAAACCACATCTCTGCACCTCCCACCTTCCATGATGTGGCCTCCTCTCTCCCTCTTGTTGTGCAGTTTTTTATATCAGTCCTCAGATTGATTTCCTGGGGATTTGGAATGATTTTATATTTATCTAGCTGTGTTTGAGGGACAAGGCAAGAATGGGATCTTCCTGTAACTCTGCTATTTTAGTTCCTCCTCTCACCATTGGCCCCTCTTTTAAGTGCTAGACATCTATTGGATAGTGCTTGTATGTTTCACATTTACTTCATACTTAATATATCCAAATTTTAACTCCAATTTCTCTCTAAACCTGCCACACCTTGATGCATATCCTCTCACAGTTAAATGCAAAGCTCTTCAGCCAGGTGTCTCGTACAATTCTTAGAGTCATATCTCTTTTTAATCTTTGCACTCAATAATTCATACAGCTACTGTGTTTACCACATCTATCACCTCCACTTCCCAATGGTTCATCACCTCTTGCCTTGGCCATGAATGATTTTAAAAAGTTTCTTAATTTACTTCAATGTTACTAGCTCCTCACTACTATTAACCTTATGCTTATTTTTAAGACACAACTGCTATGCATATAACTCATATAAAAATTGCCACACTTCACAAACACCATTTACACAGCAGACATTATAAATTTTTACATTTATTATGGTAAATCTCCAGCAAATGACAAAATGCTTTGTTATAACAAAATCAGTATTTTAAAAACATTTTAATGTTTGAGAGAAAAGTGACTTGAGAAAGGAATGTCTTTACTGATCTACTGATAGTTCATTATGGAATGATTGGCCCTGAAGAAAGTTAGCTTTCCAGAACACTGTTTGAGTTGTGCCATTTATTTCTCCAGTTAGTTCTTCAATTCCTCTTGTAAGACAGACTCTAAACTTATTAGTAACTGGTACAAAGTCCCAGATACTAGTCCAAATTTGCCCAAGTACATTTTTCATGTTTACCTTGTAGGTCAGCCCCAAGGTGAGAATTTGTTTTCATACCTCTATTTTACCTACTTGAATTTTCTTCATCTCCTCCCCTTACTTCTCTGTTTATCAAAATGTCAATCAGACAATGAAAGCAAAAATAAACAAGTGGGGCTACACCAAACTAAAAGGCTTCTGCACTGCAAAGGAAATCATCAACAAAATGAAAAGACATCCTACTGAATGGGAGAAATTACTTGCAACTTATATATTAGAGGTTTATATCAAACTATATAAATAACTTATACAACTTAATAGCAGAAAGACAATATAATTATAAATTGGACAGAGGATCTGAATAGACTTTTACTTTTCCAAAAAATAAATAGAGATGACCAACAGGTACAGAAAAGATGCTCAATATCACTAATCATCAGAGTAATGCAAGTCAAAACCACAGTGACATATCACCTCACCTGTTACAACAACTAATATCAAAAAGACAAGAAATAACAAGTGCTGGCAAGGATGTGGGAAAAAGGGCACCCTGAGCACTATTAACTATGTAAACAGGTATAGCCACTATGAAATTGCCACTATGGAGATTTCGCAAAAATTTTTAAAAAGAAGTTACTATATGATCTACAAATTACATTTCTGAGTACTCATCTAATGAAAACAAACACACTAACTTAGAAAGATATATTTACTCCCATGTTTATTATAACATTATTTACTATTGCCAAGACATAGAAACAACTTGAGTGACAGATAAATGGGTAAATGAATATATATGTACATGTACACACACACACACACACACACACACTGGGATATTATTTTCCAAAAGAATTAAATTTTTCCATTTACACAAGCATAGATGGAGCTTAGGGGATTATGCTAAATCAATTAAACTGTAAAAAGAAAGACAAACACTAGATGATGTCACTTACATGTGAAAACCAAAAAAGAAAGGATGAAAGAATAAAAGAAAAAAATCAAGAAAATAAACTCAGAGATACAGAAAACTGATGGATGGTTGCCAGAGGCAGACAGGGTGGGGAAAGTGGGTAAGACAACCAAAAGTTATAAGATAATCCAGAGAAGGCAATATACAGTAGGGTGACTATAGTTAATAATACTGCATCATACATTTGAAAATTGTTAAAAGAGTAGATCTTACAGGTTCTCATCACAAGAAAAAAAACTGTGACTACATTTGGGAATGGATATTAACTAGACTTACTGTAGTGATAATTTCATAATTTTTACAAATATCAAATCACTACATCATATACTTAAAACTAATGTGTTATACATTAATTATACCACAATAAGAAAAGTTAAAAAAATTAAACCAAAATTCATCTTTCTGATTAGATATTACCTGGTAGCATTTTAATTTCTTCACTTAAGCATTTATATATATTATAACAAGTATATACAACTGCTCAGAACTTACTTATGTGATAGGTTGGACTGAATACATAGGTTGAATCACATGAAATTGCTATTAAAAAAAAGTCCGCTATTGGCACTTCCATATGGCCCAATGTATTATTTTTCTATTTTAAATGAAACCATCTTTTATAGATTATTTAGTCATTAAACCAGGGATCTGTTATTGTATAATTTGTGAATCCTAGAATGGTTTTTATACTTTAAATGGTAATAAGACAATAAGAAAGAACATGTGGTAGATACTATATATTGCCCAGAAATCCTAAATTATTTATAGCTGGGCCATCTGCAGAAAATTTGCCGACTCTTATACTAAACCATTACCATTTGGGGGAGATCTTTGTGTTACCACTATAGCACAGTGCTTGGGACACCCCATGTGCTCAATTAATGCTTTTCAAACTTAAGAAAGAGACTGATGTTTATGAATTTTGGAACACTGAAAAAAATTAAACAAAGAGAGACAGGAATTTCATAAGAAAAAACACAAGATGAAAATGTTTCAAAATTTTTTTACTTTCTCAATGAAACCTGTTTGAAAAAGAGGAATTAAAAATACTACTAATAAGAGCACACTTTGCAGTACACCCAAACCCAAGAATCTTTGACCGAAAGTATTATAGTCAAATGATCTAAAGCAAGGGTTTTCTTATGCTGCCAGCAATAAGGCCACTGGATCAGAGTTATCTGTCTGCAATCCAAATAAATCCTGAGAGCAATTAGAGGTAGTGGTGGGAGAGAATGTGTGTGACATAATGCTGCTATAAGCTTTAAATTTGTTGACATTGGAAGTCCTAAAAAAAAATTCTCTTCCTGAACTGCATCATTGCAAACTGCTTAAAAGCTTGGTCCCAAAGCCCAGGCACTTCATCACTGGCCACATTCCCACTGAAGAAATGATCTAGAGAAGATGCTCATAAATCAAAAAATGCAAAATTGTACTTGGCAACCACAACGCATGGAAGAAAAATTCTGCTTGGAACAACAGACTTTTCCTCTATTTTGTACACTCTTCTCTTTTTTTCCTCTTGCTTTTTACCATTATGTTTGAGACAAGACATCTTTTTCAGAATCTTTTTGAAAATGGGGTCTTCTGAAAAGCTTTGGTAAGTTAAATTCATCCTTCACAGTTAATCTTTAAAGGTATTGTTGTTGGTTTTTCCACCAAGACATTTAAAAAAAGTGCTTTGGAAATGTAAAATTATCGAAACACTCATTTCCTGTTTTAGTTCTGTGTCATATCACAGCTGTGTTCAATTATGGCTTTTTGAAAAGCAGCAGACAGAAAACAATGCCTTTTCCCCTCTATTCTTTATAATTCTTTGAAATAAATAAATAAACAAATACACAAACCCAATACTTTCCATTGGAACCCTTCCTCTAATCCTTTTAGAATTATAGACAGATTAAAGTATCATTTCTAAGCAATAGGAAAAAATAGCACATTTCTAACTAAAAAGCATAGTGTAGGGAAGCCCGTTATTTCCAGCTATGTCCCAGAATTGCTAGGATTTTATTGAACATAACCTCAAAACTAAGTCATTTTAAAATCACCATGAAAATTTTTTTTCACATTGCAAATACCAGTGTTTTAAGGACTAGGTATATAAGGTACAATCTTCCTCAAGAAAGTAAATAGTATGAGAAGTTCTGAATTACTATACCTCTGTCTAGATTTAAGAGCCTATCCAAAATACTGGACAATCTGGATCTCTTACCTATTGTTTGGCCTTTATTCTTGATGCATAAAACTCAATCACTGGACCATAGCACAAGAGCAAACCTTTTAGCATGACATATAAAACTTTGCACAGTTGGGTTCATTATGTTTCAAGCACAATGAGTGCATTTTAAGACTGATCTTTCTTGGGTTCTGAACAGAATTTGATAGGATTAACTACTCCTTACAACTTAGAATATACAGGTTTTTTGCAATCTAAAACAGACAGTATTTCTCTGTAGCCCTTTCTTTTTAAAATCTCTTTTGTATAATTTTTTTTCTTTTTCTTTTAATCTCTGAAATACTGGTGATTGTGGAAAGACCTAGGCCCTCTCTGAGGCTGCTTCTATCATCACTATATCTTCCCTGGGTCATATATTAATCTTCCCACGGCTTCAGTTACCTTAGTGGTTAAGAGTGCTGACACTGGGCCAAGTTGTTTGGATTCAGTCCTGGCTCTGTCCCTTACTAACCTCTCCTTGCCTTTATTTCTTATCTATAAAATGGGAATAATATTAGCATCTACACTAAAGGGTTATTTTGAGAATTAAGGACTTAAGAGTAAAGCATTTAAAATAATAACTGGAACATAGTAAGTTCTAAATGGGCACTTTGTATCCTTCTCATTATTGTGTTTGTGACTCCCTAATTTATTCCTTCATCTTAAAACTCTCTCCTGAATCCTAAACTCATGTCCAACTGCTTACTAGACATTTACTCTCAGGGGTCTCACAAACTCTAAAGACTAACCACTTCTAAAACTGAATCACTGTTCTCCTCTATCAGTCCCAATTTGCTCCTTTCTTTGAGATCGATAGCTCACATTAACTACCACCAACCCTGTGCTTAAGATGAGGAATTGTGCATCCAACCTGCCAACTTTTTATTTCTCTATACATCAAATCTATCACCAAATCCCGTTAACTCTAGGTCTTCTTAGCATTAAAAATCTTTTACTTCTTCTGAATACTTGTTACAGTCCTGTATTGAACCACCACAACTCCGTATATCCCTGTCTTTTCAATGATGTGGCCTGTGACTCTTTTAAGTATTATCCGATTTCTATTCTATACTTTATACTCAGCCACAGTCAACAATCTAAATGATATCAATGTCCATTTATGTCCAGTGGCTCCTCATTGCCTGCAGAATGATATTAAGTGTCCATATCATGGATAGCTATATATTTCAGGGTATTCCTTGTTGACATCTCTAACCTAATTCTCTATAACTATCCCTTCACTGTAGTCTACACTCAGCTTAGGCTGAAATTTATCCAGTTCTCTATCATATCCCTGGCTTTTGGACTTTTGTATGATTTTTTTCTCTGCCCCTAACACTGTATTATGTACCAGTTTGGCTAAGTTAAGATGTAACTTTTTCAGGCAGCCTTCTTAACATACCAGGTCCCAATTAGGTATTATCTCTCTAGGTATCTCATAAAACCTGTTAGATGATTTTGTAGTTTTTCTTCCTGAAATATTATTACTGTGAAGCCAGGACCTTAATTACCTCTCCATTCACAGTAGTTAACACACTGCTTGGCATATAGTAAGCATTCAAAAATTTTGTGATGAATAAAGGAAAAAATATGTGAATATATGTATTGTTTATCCTATACCTCATGTTTCATGTATGTCAAAACTTGGTTCTGTCCACACTGATATTAAGACCGTTTATGATTTTTTTCCTAGTATATGTAAATATAAATAAATTCTAACCTTCTAAAACAAGTAACATCTTTTTCATACTTTATTTAATACAAATGCAGAGTGTTAACATTCTTTAATATAACAGATTTATCATGGAAAATTTATTTGGAATAATGGCAAGGATTCCAAATCCTAAAAGTCCTGGTCCCTTGGATGTTCATCCAAAATCTTCCCTGATTGTGGGCAACCATATCATCTGACATTAATCTGAACTTCTTCTTTTTTTCTTTTAAGATTTTATTTTTTAAAGATTTTATTTATTTATTTGACAGAGATCACAAGTAGGTAGAGAGGCAGGCAGAGAGAGAGAGAGGAGGGGAAACAGGCTCCCTGCTGAGCAGAGAGCCCGATGCGGGACTCGATCCCAGGACCCTGGGATCATGACCTGAGCCGAAGGCAGAGGCTTAACCCACTGAGCCACCCAGGTGCCCCTAAATCTGAACTTCTTGTGAGATTTTTGGTTCTTTCTGATCCTGGGTTTCTGGCCCAAATACCCTGTGATATCTAGATTTTTGTTGATTCTAATACCAATAAAACAAGTACCTTATATTAAAGGGAAAGTGAATCAAATACATGAAACGAATATATGGTAAAGGTATTAGATGTCCGAGGAGTGTCAATGCTTATAAAATGTGAAAGAGTTGGGAGAGATTTTTAAATATAAAGTCCAACCCATTTATTCTATAGATGAAGAGAGCTACTATTTGGCCAGATATGTTAAATGGCCACAAACTACTAAGCTACTTATTAGCAGAACTAGGTTTGAATTTGTTCAGTCCTGCCTGAGAACTTTCTGCTTAGTTACATAACTTCAGAGAACTTTGACATAAAGTTTTAGGGGAATATAACTTTATTTTCACCAAGGATAATCACAGATTACTAAAAAAGATTCACAGGTAACAATGGCCGTGAGTGTGTGGAAGAAAATATCATTGTAATCCTTCATACCTCCTGTCTACTTTTTTTTTTTTTAAAGATTTTTTAATTTATTTGACAGAGAGCACCAGTAGGCAGAGAGTCAGGCAGAGAGAGAGAGAGGAAGAAGCAGGCTTCCAGCCGAAGCAGAGAGCCCGATGCGGGACTTGATCCCAGGACTCCAGGATCACGACCTGAGCAGAAGGCAGCGGCTTAACCCAATGAGCCACCCAGGTGCCCCTCCTGTCTACTTTTTTAAAGAACTTTTCAGACTTGATGTCAATAAGTACTGTCTTTGCTCAGGTGGAATTGAAGTAGACAGCTTAATGGATTAGGCTAGAGAAAGAAACAAAAAAGTGGCAAGGGTAAAGAAAAGTAACCAGCAATAATGAAAATCAATAGTATTTTGGAGAAATTCTAAGATTCCATATATAAAATATATTGTTTAGTTTTAACTAGTTTTCTTTACATCCCTGATTCCCTGTACTTCTAAGGGCTAGAAAAGGGGAGACATTTGCTTACTAAAGGTCGAAAGAAACACATTCCTATTATTGTTTTCCTCATCTCATAAGATTCTCTGAGGATTATGGTTATAAGTCAAGGTATAGAATTTTTACATAGATTCCTGCCTATACCACATATGTCTCTTAGTTGATCTCTTATTTTCAGATCTCTCTCTGATCCACATTTTCTATCCTGCCACCAGACTTTTTTTCTCCCCAAACCAAAGGACTTCTCATAATGGTAGACTTTCACGGTTCAATAAAACACATCTCTCCAGTGTTAACAGTTGCTGTTTAAAACCACTGCATTTTTTTCCTTTTTTTTTCCATTTTATTTTATTTCTTTTCAGTATTCCAGCATTCATTGTTTATGTACCACACCCAGTGCTCTATGCAATACATGCCTTCCATAATACTCACCACCAGGCTTACCCACCCCCCCACCTCCTTCCCCTCCAAAACCCTCAGTTTGTTTCTCAGAGTCCACAGTCTCTCACAGTCTATCTCCCCCTCCGATTTTCCCCCAACTCACTTCTCCTCTCCATCACCCAGTGTCCTCTGAGTTACTCCTAATGCTCTACAAGTAAGTGAAACTGTATGATCATTGACTCTCTCTGCTTGACTTATTTCACTCAGCATAGTCTCTTCTAGTCCCATCCATGTTGATACAAATGTTGGGCATTCATCCTTTCTGATGGAGGCATAATACTCCATTGTATATATGGACCATATCTTCTGTATCCATTCCTCCCCTGAAGGGCATCTTGGTTCTTTACACAGTTTGGTGACTGTGACCATTGCTGCTATGAACATTGGGGTACAAATGGCTCTTCTTTTCACTATATCTGAGTCTTTGGGTAAATACCCAGTAGTGCAACTGCAGGGTCTAGAAAAGCTCTATTTTTAATTTCTTAAGGAATCTCCACACTGTTTTCTGTAATGTGGCAGGATACAAAATCAAAGCACAGAAATTAGTTGCTTTCTTATACACCAACAATGAAAATATAAAAAGGGAAATTAGAGAATCAATTCCATTTACTATAGCACCAAGAACTGTAGGATACCTGGGAATAAACCTAGCTAAAGAGGTAAAGATCTGTATTTGAGGAACTACAGAATACTTATGAAAGAAATTGAAGAAGACACAAAAATATGGAAAACCATTCCATGTTCATGGGTTGGAAGAATAAACATTGTTAAAATGTCTATACTGCCTAAAGCAATCTATACTTTCAATACCATCCCGATCAAAATTCCACTGGCATTTTTCAAAGAGCTGGAACAAACAATCCTAAAACTTGTATGGAACCAGAAGAGACCCTGAATTGCTAAGGAAATGTTGAAAAAGAAAAACAAAACTGGGGGCATCATGTTGCCCGATTTCAAGCTTTACGACAAAGCTGTGATCACCAAGGCAGCATGGTACTGGCACAAAAACAGACATATAAACCATTGGAACAGAGTAGAGAGCCCAGATATGGACCTTAAACTCTATGGTCAAATAATCTTTGACAAAGCAGGAAAAAATATCTAATGGAAAAAAGACATTCAATAAATGGTGCTGAGAAAATTAGACGCTACGTGTAGAAGAATGAAACTCAACCGTTCTCTTATACCATACACAAAGATAAACTTGAAATGGATAAAAGACCTCAATGTGAGGCAGGAATCTATCAAAATCTATCTAGAGGAGGGGTGCCTGGGTGGCTCAGTGGGTTAAGCCTCTGCCTTCAGCTCATGTCATGGTCTCAGGGTCCTGGGATCGACCCCTACATCGGGCTCTCTGCTCAGCGGGGAGCCTGCTCCACACCCCTGCCTGCCTCTATGCCTACTTGTGATCTCTGTCTGTCAGATAAATAAATAAAGTCTTTTAAAGAAAGCTATTTTTTTAAAAGATCCTAGAGGAGAACATAGGCAGTAATCTCTTTGACATCGGCCACAGCAACTTCTTTCAAGATATGTTTCCAAAGGCAAAGGAAACAAAAGTGAAAATGAATTTTTGGGATATCATCAAGATCAAAAGCTTCTGCACAGCAAAGGAAACAGTCAACAAAACAAAGAGGCAACCCACGGAATGGGAGAAGATATTCTCAAATGACACTACAGACAAAGGTCTGATATCCAAGATCTATAAAGAACTCCTCAAACTCAACACACACAAAACAGATAATCACGTCAAAAAAATGGGCAGAAGACATGAACAGACACTTCTTCAAAGAAGACATACAAATGGCTAACAGACACATGAAAAAATGTGTATTATCATTAGCCTTCAGGGAGATTCAAATCAAAACCACATTGAGATACCACCTTACACCAGTTAGAATGGCCAAACTTAACAAGACAGTAAACAAGTGTTGAAGAGGATGTGGAGAAAGGGGAACCCTCTTACACTGTTGGTGGGAATGCAAGTTGGTGCAGCCACTTTGGGAAACCATTGCATTTTAATGCTGTTGTTATCCAGTAATAGATAACAAACATTGGTTGTATAATTTCTCAGCATAAACTGCCCTGAAAAAAGCTCTCTATTGCTTATAATCCTTAACAAATATTGGTTGTATCATTTCTCAACATCAGTTGCTCTGAGAAAGCTCTCTATTGCTTATAATCCTTTACCTGACCTACATTTATTCTCTGGCCCCATAATACAATTCTAGTCTCCATTTCTCTCAAAATTTCATTCCCCCACTCCTTCTTCCCTATTTTTCATCAGTCCATTTATACTCTCATACTATTTTCTCCAGTCATATCAGCACCCCCTGAACATGTTTCACACTGTTCATCAATTCTAACTGAAAAGCATTGCCTCCTGGGCTCAGCACTTCAAGAAAATAATCCAAGAGTCCTCAAAGAATAGCTTTAATGAGTTTTTATAAAAAGTAACTAATCTTTGAGAGCTTAAAATCCTCATCTCTTGACATTCTAAGACCATTTCCATCTCTCTTAACAGATTCATAATTAAACAGCTCATGATAGTAATGAATAAGCTTTGAATGCAAAATCTTTTTTCCCCTTTGAAGGAATTTTCCAATTCAGTTCCCGAATTCTGCACATGTCATTCTTGTAAGTAGAATCCTTGGGGAGCCAATCAGAAAATGGTCTAGATAGTATGAGATTAGAACGGGGTGTTAGGATATTGGTGAGTCTAATTTCCCCATGTCAACTCAGTCAGATTTCATCCTTCTCCATAAAGAGAAGTCACAGGTGAAACTGGTGTTTAGTACATCTCCTTAGGCAGAGTTTTCAGGGACTCTGCCAATATCCTCTCTGAATTCTCATGTCCTTCACTTCCATAGGGGCCCAACACATTCTTTCTTTATCAATATTTTACCTTTATTTATATTTTATTTTAGTGTGACTCACCCCGTGATAATCTCAAGGTGATTTTATGGATGAATATATATTATTTATGCTCTGTAATATAGATAATGCACTTATTGTCAAGATCAAAGAAGACCATTATGTTTTCCTATGTTTCAGTCTGTCTATGAAAATTACTTTGCCCCATACACTGACCTCATCACTTTAGGATATATTTATCAAACTCTATTATAGTTATTTCTCTATATGTTTTCAGAGTAATATGACCTTATTTTTAGTAAAATATATTTTTATACAAAAAAATAAACATATCTGTTAGAGTAAATTAGTCAGTGATGAGACTTTCTTAGAAAGTCTAAGATTCTATTGCCATAGAATCATAGTCTATGGCAATAGAATCTATAATTCCATCATGGGGCACCTGGGAGGCTCAGTTGGTTAAGTATCTACCTTCAGCTTAGGTCATGATCCCAGGGTCCTAGGATCAAGCCCCATGGTGGGCTCCCTGCTCAGTGGAGAGCCTTCTTCTCCCTCTCCCCACTGCTTGTGCTCTCTCTCTCTCTCACTGTCTCTCTCTCTCTCTCTCTCAAATAAATTCTTTAAAATAAAATTTCCATCATTATACTTCTTGATGATTAAATTTAGACAGATTATACTGTTATTTAAAGGCAAAAACTCATATTTACTGAAAACCTATGTATCAGATATTTTACATCTGTTTTGCCTTTTGTATCCAAAAGTAGGTGAAACAAGATGGGATTGGGAGGGAGACAAACCATAAGTGACTCTTAATCTCACAAAACAAACTGAGGGTTGCTGGGGGGAGGGGGTTTGGGAGAAGGGGGTGGGATTATGGACATTAGGGAGGGTATGTGCTTTGGTGAGTGCTGTGAAGTGTGTAAACCTGGTGATTCACAGACCTGTACCCCTGGGGATAAAAATATATGCTTATAAAAAATAAAAATAATAATAATAAACAAAAAAAAAAAAAAAGAGAATACGACAGAAGGAGAATCCACCAAACACCTAAAGAAGAACTTCCTCGACTTGATTAAGAACATCTGTTTAAAAAAAAATCCTAGTGCTAACATTATACTTAAGGCTGAGAACCAAATTATTTTCCCTTAAAATTGGGATCAAGGTAATGAGCACACCTCTACTATTCAGCACCATGAAGGTTTAGCTAGTGCAATAAGACAAGAAAGTAGAAAGTAAACAGATTGGGAAAAAGAAAGAAAACTTGTTTCTCTTCACAGTATATATGATTGTCTATATAGAAAAGCACAAAGAATCAACAAATGTGTTCCTGGAACCAATAAGCAGTTATAGCAAGATTGTAGGATGTGAGATTAATATGCAAAAGTCAACTGCTTTTCTATATGCCAGCAACTAACAATTGGAATTTGAAATTAGAAACACATTACCATTCACAGTAGCATTAAAAATAAAAGTAGCTGTTGGGGTGCCTGGGTGGCTCAGTGGGTTAAGCCGCTGCCTTCGGCTCAGGTCATGATCTCAGGGTCCTGGGATCGAGTCCCGCATCGGGCTCTCTGCTCAGCAGGGAGCCTGCTTCCTTCTCTCTCTCTCTGCCTGCCTCTCAGTGTACATGTAATTTCTCTCTGTCAAATAAATAAATAAAATCTTTAAAAATAAATAAATAAGTAAATAAATAAATAAATAAATAAATAAAGTAGCTGTAAACCTGAAAATATATGTACCAGATCATCATGGAAAAAACTGCAAAACTCTGATGAAAGAAATCAAAGATTATCTAAATAAGTAGAAATCCAGTGTACATTGATTGGAGGGCTTAACATTTTTAAGATGTCAGTTTTTCCCAACTTGATCTGTAAATGTAATATAATCCTATTCAAAATCCCAGAAAGCTTTTTTTTTTTCTTTGTAGATGTCAACAACGTGATTCTTTTTTTTTTTTAAGATTTTATTTATTTATTTGACAGACAGAGATCACAAGTAGGCAGAGAGGCAGGCAGAGAGATAGAGAGAGAGAGAGAGAGAGAGAGGGAAGCAGGCTTCCTGCGGAGCAGAGAGCCCGATGCGGGGCTCGATTCCAGGACCCTGAGATCATGACCCTAGCGGAAGGCAGCAGCCCAAACCACTGAGCCACCCAGGCGCCCCAACAACGTGATTCTAAAGTATATATGGAAATTAAAGACTCAGAGTAATCAATGTAATACTAAAGAAGAATAAAGTTGGAGAGCTAACACTAATTGACTTCAAGAATCATATGACAAAGAGTAATCAAGACAATGTACTGTTGATAAAAATATAGATACATAGTTCAATGGAGCATAATAGCCCAGACAAATATAGTTAACTGGTCTTTCAGAAAGGAGCAAAGTCAATTCAGTAGAGATAGCAAGTGGTGCTAGAATAGTTGTATCTCCATTTGTAAAATATGAATTAAGACAGAGACCTTATGTCTTTCACAAAAATTAACTCAAAATGAATTATAAACATAAATAGAATATGAAAAAGTATAAAATTCTAGGAGAAAAAAATGAGAGAAAATCTCAGTGACCTTATGTTTGACAATGAGTTTTTATATACAACACCTAATGCACAATACATGACAGAAAAATTGTTAAGTTGGGCTTCATTAAAATTAAAAACTTATATCCTAAGAAAGATACAACTAAAAGAATAAAAAGACAAACCACAGACTTGGGAGAAAACATTTATATGATACATATCTGATAAAAAGCCTTGTGGCCTAAACCTACAAAGAAATCTTAAGATGAAATAATTAAACAGAATCCTGTTTAAAAATGGGCAAAAGATCTGAACAGAAAATCAACACATAGAAAAAAATCATGTGGAAAGATGTTCTCATAATTTTTCATTAGGAAACTGCAAATTAAAGCAACCACCAGACTCTTCTGTACACCTACTAGAAAAGTTAAAATTTAAAACAAATTAAAAAACCCAACAATACCAAACATTGGTGAAAACGTAGTATAGCAGAAATACCCATTTCTTACTAGTAATAATGCAAAATGTGATGGAGATTGCCACTTTGGAAGACAATTTGGCAGTTTCTTACAGGGTTAACATAGTCTTACTCAAGAATGCATCTATCTGGGGCACCTGGGTGGCTCAGTAGGTGAAGCCTCTGCCTTCGGCTCAGGTCATGATCCCGGGGTCCTGAGATCGAGCCCCACATTGGGCTCTCTGCTCAGCAGGGAGCCTGCTTCCTCCTCTCTCTCTCTCTCAGCCTGCCTCTCTGCCTACTTGTAATCTCTGTCTGTCAAATAAAATAATAAATAAAAAAAATCTTTAAAAAAAATGCATCTATCCAACTCCAGGTATTTACTCAAGTAATTGTAGACTGTATATCAACACAAAAATCTGCATGTGAATGTTTATCTCAGTTTTACTAATAATCACCAAAACGAAGCAACCCAAATGTCTTTCAGCAAGTTAATGATAATAAACTGGATTATTATTCTGTGATAAAAAGAAATGACCTGTCAAGAAATAAAAAGATATGAAACATAAATAGATATAGTTAAACAAAAAAAGACAGCCTGATTAAAAAAAAAAAAAGCCACATTTCCTATGATTTCAATTAATGACATTATGGGAAAGGCAGAAATTATAAAGTTGATATAAAGGTCACCAATTTCCAGGAGGAGGGGAAAGAGATGAAGAATGAAACGCGTGAATCACAGGAAAATTTTCAGGCTGTGGAACTATTCTGTATGAAACTGTGATGATGGATATAGGGTATTTTGCATTTGTTAAAGCTCATAGAACTCTATAGCTTAATCGTAAACCTTAATGTATTCAAATTTAAAAAAAATATGTAGGTGTTCAAGGGATCCAGAAATGAATAAAGACTGTGGCAAAGAAACTGCATTAGAAATATATATAAGAATCTTACTGAAGGATGTACAAATGGTGCTGGCCTAAGTACTTTGGGAAATTAGCAAAGTCTATAAAATTAAAGTCAGTAAGTAATATACATAGTAGTATACTCTTGTTGATATAGTTGTTTCCATGGATATTAATTAACAACTCTAGTGTATTCTCAATTAAATAGGTAAGGTAAGTGAAGGAGGGATGGAAGGAGCAAGATTTCTCCCTACACGAGTGTGTGATTACAGATAAGTAAATGGTGAAGACTAAAATGACTTATGCAGTGAAGCATGAGTGTATGAATTTCTGTTTAGCTTAAAGTAAATACAGATGGCTACACATAGAAATATTTATAGATGTGTGAATATATACAATTTACTACACAGATACATGTTTCTGCTCCATTCAGTCCTAAGAGCAATGAAAATCTCTCAGCAAAGTAAGTCTAAAAGGAACATACCTCAACATATATGAAAAACCTACAGCTAATATTATACTCAATGGGAAAAACCTGACCATTTTTCCTTTACAATTGGAAAAAAACAAGGACGTTCACTCTCACCACTATTATTTAATATAGTACTGAAAGTCCTAGCCAAGGCAATCAGACAACAAATAGAAATAAAAGGCATCCATATTGGCAAGGAAGAAGTAAAACTTTTTGCAGATACTCTATATAGAAAACATGAAAAGATTCCACCAAAAACTTGCTTTAACTGATACATGAATTCAGTCAAGTTGCACGATACAAAGTCAATGTACAGAAATCTGTTGCATTTGTATACACCAATAATGAAGAAGCAGAAAGAGAAATTAAGAAAACAATACCATTTATGACTTCACCAAAAACAATAAGATACCTAGGAGTAAACCTAAGCAAAGACATGAAAGATGAAAGACCTGTACTTTGAAAACTATAAAACAATGGTGAAAGAAATTCAAAATAACGCAAAAAAAAAAAAAATGGAAACAACATTCCACACTCATGGACTGGAAGAACAAATACTAAATATCTATATTACCCAAAGGAAGCTACACATTTATGCAATCTCTATCAATATACCAACATCATTTTTCACAGAACTATAACAAACAATCCTATAATTTGTATGGAACCACAAAAGACCCCAAATAACCAAAGTAATGTTGAAAAAGAAAAGCAAAGCTGGACGCATCACAATTCCGGACTTCAGTTTATATTACAAAGTTGTAGTGATCAAAACCATATGGTTCTGACAACAAAATAGACAAGTAGATCAATGGAATAGAACAGATATCCAGAAATGAACCCACAGTTATATGCTCAATTAATCTTCAACAAAGTGGGAAAGAATGGAAAAAAAGATCGTTTCTTCAACAATAGTGTTGGGAAAACTGGTCAGCAACATGCAGAAGAATGAAACTGGACTACTTTCTTACACCACACACAAAAGTAATGGATGAAAAATGGATGAAGGACCTAAATGTGAGACAGGAAAGAATCAATATCCTAGAGAATAACACAAGAAGTAACCTCTTCGATATTGGCCATAGCAAATTCTTTCTAGATACGTCTCCTGTGGCAAAGGAAACAAAAGCAAAAATCAATCATTGTGACTTCATCAAAATCAAAAGCTTCTGCCAAGCAAAGGATATAATCAAGGAAAGAAAAGGCAACCTACAGAATGGAAAAGATATTTGCAAAGGACATATCTTATAAAGAGTTAGCATCCAAAATCTATAAAGAATTTATCAAACTCAACACCCCAAAAATGATTTATCCAATTAAAAAATGGGCAGAAAACAAAAATAGACAGTTTTCCAGAGAAGACTTACAGATAGCCAACAGACAGATGGAAATATGCTCAACATCACTGATCATCAGGGGACTACAAAAATACAAATCAAAGCTGCAATGAGCTATCACCTCACACATGTCTGATTGGCTAAAGACAACAACACAGGAAATAATAGGTGTTGAGGATGTGGAGAAAAGGGAAGCCTCTTGCAATCTTGGTGGAAATGCAAACTGGTATAGCCACTCTGGAAAACAGTATGGAGGTTCCTCAAAAGTTAAAAATAGACTCTATAATCCAGCAATTTTACTACTAGGCTTTTACCCAAAGAATATAAAAATACTAATCAAAGGGATACATGCACCCTATGTTTATAGCAGCACTATCACCAATAGTTATATTACGGAAACAGCCCAAGTATTCATCAAGTGATGAATAGATAAAGAAGAGTTGTGGTATATATGTATATACACACACGCACACACACACACACACTCAGTGTTACTCAGTCATAAAAAACGAATTGAGGGCACCTGTGTGGCTCAGTCAGTTAAGTGTCTGCCTTCACCTCAGGTCATGATCCCTCTCACATAGGCTCCTTCCTGAGTGTGATGTGAAAGGAGCTAGGGAGTATCATGTTAAGCCAAATAACTCTGAGAAAGACTAATAGCATATGATTTCATTCAAATGTGGAATTCAAGAAAAAAACAGATCAACATAGGGGAAACAAAAAAAGAGAGGAAACCATAAAGCAGACTCTTAACTATAGAGAACAAACAGGGTTAATGGAGGGGAGGTATGATGGGATGGGTTAAGTGGATGATGTGTATTAAGAAGGGCACTGTGATGAACACTGGGTGATGTATGTAAGTGATGAATCACTAAATCCTACACATGAAACAATATTACACTGTATGCTAACTCACTGGAATTTAAATAAAAACCTGGAACTACAAAAAAGAGGGCACAATGACATGCATATGATTGCTCCAAGTGTAAAAATATGAGAAAATCTGAAAGCAAAATGAATTTAGGTAAGAGAATGAACAGAGAACAGAATATACAAAGTTCATGTAATAATTCCAAAGAAAGCCCAGATGAAGTGATATCATAGATTCAAAAGGGAGATGAAACATTTCAGAAGGCATAAACAGCACAGTAATATCTACCTTTCTGAGTGAGAGTAAGCCAAATATCCAAAAGGTTATGATGTTAGTAATTACATTTGTAAGAACAGTTTGAGCAATCTGGCAGAGGGAATTCAGATTTCTGGATTCTTGAGAGATGAAAAGGAAAGATTAGAAGACAGTGAATATCAAATACTCTTGTCACTATCATTTCCAAAATTCTGACTATATAGTAAAGGAGGAAAATATAAGAGTACTTATGAAAGGAAAGTTTGGGTGTGTGTGTTTGTAAGGACTAGAAGGAAACGATAAATATGGAATATGCAATAAGCAATTACATGCATGTATAACGTATGAACAGTGATTAAGAAGGAAAAAAGAAAGTGAACTTACCTTAAAATTAACTTCCAAGATCAAAAGAAGAATGTGTGAAGGTATATAACAGTCAGTTGTTAAATGGGCAGCCTGGACAAGAAGTATGAATACGTGTGTAGAAATTGCTTCAGCCTCTGCATCTGAGCATCTCTTGCTTCCTTCCCAGCAAGATTGCATTTTCCATACAACTTGGAATATTTGAAAGAGGTTGAACTGATGAGCTTCTGCAGTTTGACTTTTGTGAGCTACTTCTATAAGAAAGGAAAGAATACCTGGGCTTTTCAATTAGTTTACCTTGGGTCTGAGAATTAAAGCCAAACCTGGAAATAAAATCAGTCATCCTAAATGTAGAAGCTCTTTTCCACACATAAATTCTGTAACTCAGAAAGTTTATTGAAAATTTAATGTCTTTAAAATTTTAATGTCTTGTTGGTTTTCCTCTCCTCTCTTCCCTCCCCCTGAAGCCCCCATTAACATAGCAGTCCTCAGGATCAATTGGTATGTTTAGATTTTCCAAGGCAGTGGATTTGTTCTGGGGACAGGTGTGTAAGCACATTTCTTCCTATCATTAAATAGAACCAGTATACCTTCTGACACCCAAGAGCACAAGCCTTTTTTTTCGGAGATGGATCGATTAGAATAATCTTCTGTATTGAGTGTCACTCCTAGCAACTCCTCAGTTGTGCACAGACAACAGTCTCCTTCTGAATGTCAAAGTGGATTACTTATATTATTCATTGTAAATAGAGCTGACTCATTTAAAGTTCACTTGGGCTCTGATAGACAGAATGATCCATCCAGGAGAACACAGCAGAGACCAGATAGCATATATCATCACAGACCTATTAAGTATACCTTTAGAATTCAATGGTATAATCTCTAAATGTTACTAGACTAGTGAAATGTTCTTTGCTCTTTCTTGTGGGTAAAAAGCTTGGCAGGAATATAGAAAGGTCAAGGTATCCAACGTGGATGTTCCTAAGATTTAATTAGGCAGGTCAGGTGAGAGAAGTTCAATTGTTTTATTTTGGCAAAGTGATATGAAGATACCTATGTAGTTATCTATATTTATCTATATATATATATATGTCCACCTCATTTATTTCTGTCCCAATCTTTGTTATTTCCTTTCTTCTATTCCCTTTGGGCTTTGTTCTTTTTCTAATTTACTTTCAGTGTATGGTTGGACTATTTTTCTTGTTTTTTTTGTTTTGTTTTGTTTTGTTTTTTGTGGTTTTTTTTTTTTTTTTTTTTTTTTTTTGGTGTGTGTGTGTGTTTGTTTGAGATAGTCCTGTGTTGTCATATACTTGCCTTTTAGAACCGTTTTCGCTATTTTTCAGAAATTCTGGACCATTTTGTTTTCATTTTCATTTGTGTCCATGTGTTTCTCCTTTGATTGCTATATTGACCCATTGGTTTAGTATCATGCTATTAAGTCTTCACGTTTGTGTTTTCCCCGAGTTTTTTTTTTTTTTTCTTGTGATTTATGTTTACTTTCATACTACTCTGGTTGGAAATGATGCCTGGTATGATTCCAGTCTTCTTAAATTTATTGAGGCTTGTCTTATAGCTTAATATATGATCTATTCTGGAGAATGTTCTGTGTGTACTTGAAAACAATGTATGTTCTGTTATGTGAGGATGGAATGTTCTGTATATTTGTTATGTTTCTCTGGTCCAATGGGTCATTTAAAGACATCATTTACTTACTGATTTTCTTTCTGGAAGATATATTCATTGATGTAAGTGGAGTGTTAGTACCCTACTATTATTGCATTACCATCAGTTTGTCTCCTGATATTTGCTTTATGTATTTAGGTGCTCCAGTGTTGGGTGCATAGATAATTTTAATTGTTATGATCTTGTTGGACTGATCCTTTTATCTTTATGTATGTTTTTCTCTGTCTCTCATTACAATCTTTATTTAAAAACCCTACTTTGTCTGATCAAAGTATTGCTATTCTTTTTTCCTTCTTTTTTGCTTTTTGTTTTGTTTCCATTTGCATGATAAATGTTTTTCCACTTTTACTTTCAGTCTCTGTGAGTTTTTAGGTATGAGGTGTGTCTCTTGTTAGGCAGTTTATAGATGGGTCTTGTTTTTTTGGGAGAGGGAGGGCTTTTTTATCCATTCTACCACTCTATGTATTTTGATTGGGACATTTAAGTCATTTATAATTGAAGTAATTATTAATATATACATAATTATTGCCATTTTAAAAATTTGTTTTCTTGTTTGTAGTTCTTCTTTGTTCCTTCTACCTTTTGTTTCTTTCTTTGTGATTTATGAATGTCTAATTTTTTGTTTTATTTTGTTTTCTTTCTCTTTTTTTGTGTGTATTCTGTCTTGTGTTTGTGGTTACCATGAGGCTTATATGTAAAATCTGAAATAAATAGTAGTCAATGTTAATTTGATGGTCATTTGATTTCAAACATATTCTAAGAAAAAGAAGGAAAGAAAGAGAGAGAGAAAGAAAGAAAGAGAAAAAGAAAAAAAAATGTCTTCTTTTTATTATTTTTCTTATGTCCAGCTATGGCAATTTCTTTTCCACTTAAAGAAAGATCTTTAACATTTTTATAAAGCTGGTTTAGTGGTGATAAACTCCTTTATCTTTTGGATGAGAAACTCTTTACCTATCCTTCAAATCTGAATGATAACCTTCATACTTCAAAGATAGTGTATTCTTAGTTGTAGGTTTTTCCTTTCAGTACTTGAATATATCATGCCATTTTCTTCTGACCTGCAAACTTTAAGTTGCAAAATCAGCTGAGAGTCTTATAGGTTTTCCCTTGCAGGTAAATAAATTTTTGTTTCTTGCTGCTATTAAGAATAACTAAAATAAAAAAAAATACCAGAAGAAATCAACAGTGGATTAGAGGATGAAGAGGAATATATCAGTAATCTGGAAGACTGAGCAATGGAAAGCAGACAAACTGAATGATAAAAAGAGAAACATTTTAAAAATGTTTTATTATTTTATTTTAATTTAATTTAATTCCACTATAATAGTTAACATATAGTATTACATTAGTTTCAGGTATAAAATATAGTGATTCAGCAATTCCATACATCAACCAGTGCTCATCATAACAAGTGTACTCCTTAATCCCCATCACCCAGTTTACCCATCTCCCCACATACCTCCTGGTAATGGTTCTCTATAGTTAAGAGTTACTCCATCTCCTCCACATACCTGGTAATGGTTCCCTATAGTTAAGAGTTACTTTCTTGTTTTTTCTCTCTCTCTCTTTCTCTTAGCTTATTTTCTTTCTTAAATTATGCATATGAGTGAAATCATATGGTATTTTTCACTAACTGACTTATTTTGCTTAGTATAATACTCTCTAGCTCCCTCCATGTCTTGCAATGGCAAGATTTCATTCTTCCTTATGACTGAATAATATTCCACTGTATATATAAACCAATTTTTCCTCCATTCATCTATTGATGGACCTTTGGGATGCTTCAATAATTCAGCCATTGTAAATAATGCAAAAAACATAGGGGTTCATGTATCTCTTCAAATTAGTATTTTGTATGTAGGGGGGTAAATCCCTAGTAGTGCAATTTCTGGATCATACACAGTCATGCCCTTTTTAACTTTTTGAGGAAATGCCACTCTGTTTTGCATTATGACTGTACCAGTTTATATTTCCACCAATACTAGGAAAGGGTTCCTTTTTCTCCATATCCTTGCCAAAACTTGTTGCTTCTTGTGTTTTTTGTTTGTTTGTTTTTTTAATAAACATATATTTTTTTAAAAGGGAAAATTTATTTTATTTTAAATAATTTTAAATATTTAAATTTTTTTAATATAATTTTTTATTTTTTATAAACATATATTTTTATCCCCAGGGGTACAGGTCTGTGAATCACCAGGTTTACACACTTCACAGCACTCACCAAAACACATACCCTCCCCAATGTCCATAATCCCACCCCCTTCTCCCAAACCCCCTCCCCCCAGCAACCCTCAGTTTGTTTTGTGAGATTAAGAGTCACTTATGTTTTGTCTCCCTCCCAATCCCATCTTCTTTCATTTATTCTTCTCGTACCCACTTAAGCCCCCATGTTGCAACACCACTTCCTCATATCAGGGAGATCATATGATAGTTGTCTTTCTCTGCCTGACTTATTTCGCTAAGCATGATACGCTCTAGTTCCATCCATGTTGTCGCAAATGGCAAGATTTCATTTCTTTTGATGGCTGCATAGTATTCCATTGTGTTTATATACCACATCTTCTTGATCCATTCATCTGTTGATGGACATCTCGATTCTTTCCATAGTTTGGCTATTGTGGACATTGCCGCTATAAACATTCGAGTACACGTGCCCCTTTGGATCACTACATTTGTATCTTTAGGGTAAATACCCAATAGTGCAATTGCTGGGTCATAGGGCAGTTCTATTTTCAACATTTTGAGGAACCTCCATGCTGTTTTCCAGAGAGGTTGCACCAGCTTGCATTCCCACCAACAGTGGAGGAGGGTTCCCCTTTCTCCGCATCCTCGCCAGCATCTGTCATTTCCTGACTTGTTGATTTTAGCCATTCTGACTGGTGTGAGGTGATATCGCATTGTGGTTTTGATTTGTATTTCCCTGATGCCGAGTGATATGGAGCACTTTTTCATGTGTCTGTTGGCCATCTGGATGTCTTCTTTGCAGAAATGTCTGTTCATGTCCTCTGCCCATTTCTTGATTGGATTATTTGTTCTTTGGGTGTTGAGTTTGCTAAGTTCTTTATAGATTCTGGACACTAGTCCTTTATCTGATATGTCGTTTGCAAATATCTTCTCCCATTCTGTCAGTTGTCTTTTGATTTTGTTAACTGTTTCCTTTGCTGTGCAAAAGCTTTTGATCTTGATGAAATCCCAATAGTTCATTTTTTCCCTTGCTTCCCTTGCCTTTTGCGTTGTTCCTAGGAAGATGTTGCTGCGGCTGAGGTCGAAGAGGTTGCTGCCTGTGTTCTCCTCAAGGATTTTGATGGATTCCTTTCGCACATTGAGGTCCTTGATCCATTTTGAGTCTATTTTTGTGTGTGGTGTAAGGAAATGGTCCAATTTCATTTTTCTGCATGTGGCTGTCCAATTTTCCCAGCACCATTTATTGAAGAGGCTGTCTTTTTTCCATTGGACATTCTTTCCTGCTTTGTCAAAGATTAGTTGACCATAGAGTTGAGAGTCTATTTCTGGGCTCTCTATTCTGTTCCATTGATCTATGGGTCTGTTTTTGTGCCAGTACCATGCTGTCTTGATGATGACAGCTTTGTAATAGAGCTTGAAGTCCGGGATTGTAATGCCACCAACTTTGGCTTTCTTTTTCAATATTCCTTTAGCTATTCGAGGTCTTTTCTGCTTCCATATACATTTTAGGATTATTTGTTCCATTTCTTTGAAAAAGATGGATGGTACTTTGATAGGAATTGCATTAAATGTGTAGATTGCTTTAGGTAGCATAGACATTTTCACAATATTTATTCTTCCAATCCAGGAGCATGGAACATTTTTCCATTTCTTTGTGTCTTCCTCAATTTCTTTCATGAGTACTTTATAGTTTTCTGAGTATAGATTCTTGGCCTCTCTGGTTAGGTTTATTCCTAGGTATCTTATAGTTTTGGGTACAGTTGTAAATGGGATGGACTCTTTAATTTCTCTTTCTTCTGTCTTCTTGTTGATGTAGAGAAATACAACTGATTTCTGTGCATTGATTTTATATCCTGACACTTTACTGAATTCCTGTACAAGTTCTAGCAGTTTTGGAGTGGAGTCTTTTGGGTTTTCCACATATAGTATCATATCATCTGCGAAGAGTTATAGTTTGACTTCTTCTTTGCCGATTTGGATGCCTTTAATTTCCTTTTTTCGTCTGATTGCTGAGGCTAGGACTTCTAGTACTATGTTGAATAGCAGTGGTGATAATGGACATCCCTGCCGTGTTCCTGACCTTTGCAAAAAAGCTTTCAGTTTTTCTCCATTGAATGATATTTGCAGTGGGTTTTTCATAGATGGCTTTGATAATATTGAGGTATGTGCCCTCTATCCCTAAACTTTGAAGAGTTTTGATCAGGAAGGGATGTTGTACTTTGTCAAATGCTTTTTCAGCATCTATTGAGAGTATCATATGGTTCTTGTTCTTTCTTTTATTAATGTGTTGTATCACATTGATTGATTTGCCAATGTTGAACCAACCTTGCAGCCTTGGAATAAATCCCAATTGGTCGTGGTGAATAATCCTTTTAATGTACTGTTGAATCCTATTGGCTAGTATTTTGGTGAGAATTTTTGCATCTGTGTTCATCAAGGATATTGGTCTGTAGTTCTCTTTTTTGATGGGATCCTTCTCTTGTTTGGGGATCAAGGTGATACTGGGCTTCTTGTGTTTTTAATTTTACCCATTCTGACAAGTATGAGGTAATATCTCATTGCAGCTTTGATTTCCATTTCCCTGATGATGAGTGATTTTGAGCATCTTTTGATGTGTCTATTGGCCATCTGTAGGTCTTCTTTAGAGAAAAAGTCTGTTCATGTCTTCTCATTTTTTTAATTTTAAGGATTATTCATTTTGGGGGTATTGAGTTGTATTAATACTTTATATATTTTATTTTTTCAATATTTATTTATTTTGAAAAAGAGAAAAAGCATTTGTAGAGGGGAGGGACAGAGGGAGAGAGAGAATCTCAAGCAGATTCCTCACTGAGCATAGAGATGAACACATAGCTAGATCTCATGACCTAAGATCATGAACTGAGCTGAAATCAAGAACCAGTTACTTAAATGACTGAGCCACTCAGGGGACCCTCTTTATATGTTTTGGATATTAACCTTTTATTGGATATGTCATTTGCCAGTGTTTTCTCTCCAACAGTAGGCTGTCTTTCAGTTTTGTTAATTGTTTCACTGTGCAGAAGCTTTTTATTTTAATATGGTCCCAATAGTTTATTTTTGTTTTTATATTAGGAGACTAGGAACATGCTGCTGTGGTCAGTGTCAGAGAAATCACTGCCTGTGCTCTCTTCTAGGATGTTTATGGGTTTCAAGTCTCACATTTAGGTTTTTAATTCATTTTGACTTAATTTTTATGTATGGTGTAAGAAAGTGGTCTAGTTCCATCCTTTTACATATAACTGTCCAGTTTTCCCAGCACCATTTGTTAAGAGACTATCTTTTTCACATTGGATATTCTTTTCTGCTTTGTCAAAGATTAATTGACCATATAATTGTGGGATTATTTCTGGATAATCTATTCCACTGATCTGTATGTCTGTTTCTGTGTCAGCACTGTACTGTTTTGATTACTACAGGTTTGTAATATAATATGGAGTCTGGAATTATGATATCTCTACCTTTGTTTTATCAAAATTGCTTTGGCTATTCAGGGTATTTTTAAGATTCTAGGATTGTTTGTTCTGCTGTGAAAATGCTGTTGGTATTTTGATAGATAGTGCGTTAAATGTGTAGATTGTTTTGGGTAGTTTAGACATTGTTAACTTTATTGTTCTTCCATTCATGAACATAAAGTGTTTTTCCATTTCCCTGAGTTGTTCTCAATTTGTTTCAGCAATGTGTTACAGTTTTCAAAATACAGATATTTTACCTTTTGGGTTAGTTTTATTTTTATGTTTCCTATTTTTTTTAATTATATATATATATATATATATAATTTCTTTTCAGCGTAACAGTATTCATTGTTTTTGCACCTTATTTTAGGTGCAATTATAAATGAGATTATAATCTTAATTTCTCTTTCTGCTGCTTTATTATAAGTGTATAGGAAATAGGAATGCTATAGGCTCCTGCACATTTACTTTGTATCCTACAACTTTACTGAATTAATTTATCAGTTCTAGCAGTTTTTTCGTGGTGTCTTTACTTTTTTCTACATACAGTATATCATGCCATTTGCCAACAGTGAATGTTTTACTTTTTCCTTACCAATGTGGATGTCTTTTATTTCTTTTTGTTGTCTGATTGTTGTGGCTAGGACTTCTACTACTATGGTGAATAAAATTGGACTTTTTGTTACTGTTGTTCTTGACCTTAGGCAGAGAGCTCTGTTTTTCCACACTGAGTAAGATGTTCACTGTGGGTTTTTCAAATATGGCCTTTATTAAGTTAAGGTATGTTCCCTCTAAATCTAACTTTTGGGGGCTTGTATCATGAATGGTTGTACTTTGTGAAATGCTTTTTGTTTTTTATTACATCTATTGCTATGATCATATGGTTGTTATCCTTTCTATTATTTATGTGATATATCGCTTTGAATTGTGAATACTGATCCAAGCTTGCATCCCAGGAATGATTCCCACTTGATCATGGTGGATGAATTTTTTAGTGGAATGTTGGATTCTGTTTGCTAGTATTTTGTTGAGAATTTTTGCATCTATATTCTCAGAGATATTGGATATTGGCCTATAGTTGTGTGTGTGTGTGTGTGTGTGATCATCAGGTCTTTGGTATCAGGGTGATATTGACTTATTAGCTTCATAGAATGAATTTAGAAGTTTTCCTTTTTTTTTTAATAGTTTGAGTGAATAGTTATTAATTCTTCTTTAAATGTTTGGTAGAATTTTTCTATGAAGCTTTCTTATCCTGAACTTTTGTTTGTTGGGAGTTTTTTGATTGCTAATTCAAGCTCCTTCCTGGTAATTAATCTGTTCAAATTTCCTCGTAATTCTTCCTGCTTCAGTTTTTGTAGTGTATAGGTTTCTTGGAACTTAAACATCTCTTCTAGGTTGTCTAATCTTTTGGCATATAGTTTTTGTAATATTTTCTCATAATTGTATTTCTTTGCTGTTTGCTGTTTCTCCTCTTTCATTTGTAATTTTGTTTATCTGAATCATTTCTCTCTTCCTTTTTCTAATTATTTCTAGCTAGAGATTTATCAATTTTCTTGCTTTTTTTTTTCTTTTTTTCTTCTTTTTTTTTTTTTTTTATTAAAGAACTACCTCCTGGTTTCATTGATCTGGCCTATTTGTCTAGTTTCTGTTTTGTTTATTTCTGCTCTAATCTTTATTATTTCCTTCTTTCTACTGGTTTGATGTTTTGTTTCTCTTCTTCTAGCTCCTTTAGGTGTAAGGTTTTATTGTTTATTTGAAATTTTCCTTGCTTCTTGAGGTAGGCCTATATTGCTTCCTCTTAGAACCAATATTCCTGTATCCCAGGTTTTGCACCATTGTGTTTTCATTTTTTTTTTTCTCTTTCCCTCTCCAGATCTGGGCAGTGTTCAGTTATTATTTCTCCAAATACATTTTTTTGCCCCCTTTTCTTTTTCTTCTCTTTTTGGGATTCCTATAATGCAAATGTTATTATACTTAATGATGTTACTGAGTTCTCTAAGTCTACTCTCATTGTGTAGTATTTGTGTGTTTCTTGCTTGCTCAGCCTTATTTCTTTCCATTACTCTATCCTCCAGTTTACTGATATGTTCCTCTGCTTCCTGTAGGTTACTTTTTATATTATCTATTATGGTTTTTAATTTCTTTTATTGAGTTCTTCATCTGATATGTTATTTTTTATCTCTTTGTCAATAGTTTCATTGTTGTCTTCCACCCTTTTCAGAAGTCTAGTGAGTATATTTTTGAACATTATTTTAAATCCCTATCAGGCCCATTATTTATTTCTGTTTTGCTTAGGTCTCCTGCTATGGTTTTGTCTTGTTCTTTCACTTTGTACTTACTTCTCTGTCTCCTCATGTTGTCTCCTTCTCTGTGTCTGTTTCTGTGTTTCAGAAAAGTCAGCTACATCTTCTGTTCTTGAAAGTATGGGCTTTGTGATGAAGAGTTTCTGTAGTGCCCTGCAGTGCAATGTCTCCATTCACCAGCACCTGGCACTTCATGGGAGTTTCCTCTGTGTGTGTTGCTTGCATCCTGCTATTGTGTCTGAGTCACTTTTCCTTTCAGTCCAGAGATCTGCACTGACTCTCTACCTGATATGGGCTGTGTTTTCTCTCTGTGATGTTAGTGAGACCTAGGCCAGACTGATCTGAGGAGGCATAACTGCAGAAAGGCTCAGCGATGGGGTGGCAGTGTTAGCTAATTTGCATTGAGCCACTAGTGCTAGGCTAGATCCCCTGAAACACAGTGGCAGCCAGGGGCATGGTGCCCAGGAGCAGGCACTGTTTGTACACAGGATGGCTGGGCAGGATGTGCACAGCACTAGTAAAATTTGTTCTGAGCCATTAATCCTAGGCTAGATCCCTAAAATTGCAGTGGTTGCCAGGGTCATGGGCATGGGGGGATTGCCTGGGTGGGTGGGGGTGGTGGTGTGGCATTAAAATTTGCACTTAGTCCAGAGTCAACATGCTTAGACTGGATCAGTCCTCAGGAGAACTTATGGGCTGGGCACACTGCTAGCAGATTAGGTAGCAACTGCCACCTCCTGCAGGTGGATCTGTGTTTATGCTGGGAGGTGGGGGAGGAAAATGGCAACTGCCAACTCCTTTGTTCCAGAAGTCCTCCAACAGGATCTGGAATCAGTATAAACAGATATCTCTCCCATTTGCCCCAAGTATTGCACAAATGTGCAAACTTTGACTTCTATGGTGCCCCTCCAAGGACTATTCTTTTTTTCAGGGGAGAGACCAGGTATCACTGGCCCTCCTGGCCCACCCAGTGCTGAGTCAGCTGATATTTAAAGCTCTGGGCTCCAAGTTTCACTGTTTATGCAAACTTACAGAATCCATCCCCTCTAGTTATCAAGGCTAGAAGTTATGGGGACTTGTTTTCTCTCTGTGGACTCCCTGGTGTTTTCCCTTCTCAATACCCGCAGCTCCCTCCCTTCCTCCTGTAGTCAGCTCCCAACCACTGTTTCTGACCTTCCTAATTTCTTCTTGGCTTCTTCTCTACATTTAGTTGTGGAGTTTATTCTGCCATTCTTCAGATTGCTCTCTGGTTTATTTACTCATATGTCAGTGCTATGAAGCTGTAAACATGGGATGAGGTAAGTTTAGGGTCCTCCTGTTTCTGCCACCTTCCAAAGCCTCTTGCTAGTTGCTCATTTAAACCATGGTTGTTTTTCTGTGCCTAAGGACCATGGGATCTGTTCCTGATTCCACAGCACTATCCCTACACATTCCCATGTTCAGTATTGGGTATGGGTGTTCCTTTTGTTACCATGTCTTTGTTTCTCTTGCTCTTCTCTTGCCATTTTCTCTCTTGGGTTGTTCGGTGGCTGTTCAGCCAGCCCTCAGTTCTTTTTCAGGGGCAACTGTTGTAATAATAGTTGTAATTTGTTGTGTTCTATGGAGGAGGTGAGTTCACAGTCTTCCTACATTTCTATCTTGAACCAGAACTGAGAATCAAGTTTCTTTTACATGTAGATATCCAATTTTTCCAGGGCCATTTCTTAAAGAGATTGTCTTTTCTCCATTAAGTATTTTTGACTCCCTTCTCAAAGATTAACTGACTGTATGCTAGGGCTTATTTACCAGTTCTCAGTTCTGCTCCATTGGTATTATTTCTCTATTTTTATGGTAGTCCCATACTGATTTAATTACAAAGCTTTATGGTATAGCCTGAAATCAGGAACTGTGATGCCTCAAGCTTTGTTCTCGGGATTTTTCTCAGCTCTTTTCTCATTGACAATTCAGTGTCTTTTGTGGTTCCATATAAACTTTAGAAGTGTTTTTTTCTCTTTCTGCTAAAAATATCATTGATACCTTGATAAGGATTGCACTGAATCTGTAGATGGCTATTGGTAGCATGGACATTTTAAGAATATTAATTCTTGGGGCACCTGGCTGACACAGCTGGTTAAGTCTCCAACTCTTGGTTTTGTATCAAGTCGTGATCTCAGAGTTGTGAGATTCAGCCCTGTGTCAGGCTCCACACTCAGTGCCTAATCTGCTTAAGACTCTTTTTTCCTTTGCCCTTCCCCCCTTCTCTTGCTCTTTATCAAATAAATAAATAAATATTTAAGAAAAAAAAAGAATATTCTTCTAATCCATGAACATAAAATACCTTTCTGTTTATTTGTATTGCCTGGATTTCTTTCATCAATGGCTTATACTTTTCAGAGTAGACATCTTTCAACCTCCCTGGGGATTCCTAAGTATTTTATGGTTTTTGATGCCATTGTAAATGAGACCAATTACCTTATTTCTTTTTCAGAAAATTGTATATAGAAACACTACTGATTTCTGTATTTATTTTTTCATCCTGCAACTTTACTTTGAGTTCTCGCAGTTTTTTGCTTCAGTCTTTTGAATGTTCTTTATTTATTTATTTTTTTTAATAATTTTTTTTATTTTTTATAAACATATATTTTTATCCCCAGGGGTACAGGTCTGTGAATCACCAGGTTTACACACTTCACAGCACTCACCAAAGCACATACCCTCCCCAATGTCCATAATACCACCCCCTTCTCCCAAACCCCTCCCCCCAGCAACCCTCAGTTTGTTTTGTGAGATTAAGAGTCACTTATGGTTTGTCTCCCTCCCAATCCCATCTTGTTTCATTGATTCTTCTCGTACCCACTTAAGCCCCCATGTTGCATCACCACTTCCTCATATCAGGGAGATCTTATGATAGTTGTCTTTCTCCGCTTGACTTATTTCGCTAAGCATGATACGCTCTAGTTCCATCCATGTTGTCGCAAATGGCAAGATTTCATTTCTTTTGATGGCTGCATAGTATTCCAATGTGTATATATACCACATCTTCTTGATCCATTCATCTGTTGATGGACATCTAGGTTCTTTCCATAGTTTGGCTATGGTGGACATGGCTTCTATAAACATTCAGGTGCACGTGCCCCTTTGGACCACTACATTTGTATCTTTAGGGTAACTACCCAATAGTGCAATTGCTGGTCATAGGGCAGTTCTATTTTCAACATTTTGAGGAACCTCCATGCTGTTTTCCAGAGTGGCTGCACCAGCTTGCATTCCCACCAACAGTGGAGGAGGGTTCCCCTTTCTCCGCATCCTCGCCAGCATCTGTCATTTCCTGACTTGTTGATTTTAGCCATTCTGACTGGTGTGAGGTGATATCGCATTGTGGTTTTGATTTGTATTTCCCTGATGCCGAGTGATATGGAGCACTTTTTCATGTGTCTGTTGGCCATCTGGATGTCTTCTTTGCAGAAATGTCTGTTCATGTCCTCTGCCCATTTCTTGATTGGATTATTTGTTCTTTGGGTGTTGAGTTTGCTAAGTTCTTTATAGATTCTGGACACTAGTCCTTTATCTGATATGTCATTTGCAAATATCTTCTCCCATTCTTTCAGTTGTCTTTTGATTTTGTTAACTGTTTCCTTTGCTGTGCAAAAGCTTTTGATCTTGATAAAATCCCAATAGTTCATTTTTGCCCTTGCTTCCCTTGCCTTTAGCGATGTTCTTAGGAAGATGTTGCTGCAGCTGAGGTTGAAGAGGTTGCTGCCTGTGTTCTCCTCAAGGATTTTGATGGATTCCTTTCGCACACTGAGGTCCTTCATCCATTTTCCCAACACCATTTATTGAAGAGGCTGTCTTTTTTCCACTGGACATTCTTTCCTGCTTTGTCGAAGATTAGTTGACCATAGAGTTGAGAGTCTATTTCTGGGCTCTCTATTCTGTTCCATTGATCTATGTGTCTGTTTTTGTGCCAGTACCATGCTGTCTTGATGATGACAGCTTTGTAATAGAGCTTGAAGTCCGGAATTGTGATGCTCGAGATCTTTTCTGGTTCCATATAAATTTTAGAATTATTTGTTCCATTTCTTTGAAAAAGATGGATGGTACTTTGATAGGAATTGCATTAAATGTGTAGATTGCTTTAGGTAGCATAGACATTTTCACAATATTTATTCTTCCAATCCAGGAGCATGGAACATTTTTCCATTTCTTTGTGTCTTCCTCAATTTCTTTCATGAGTACTTTATAGTTTTCTGAGTATAGATTCTGTGCCTCTTTGGTTAGGTTTATTCCTAGGTATCTTACAGCAGTCTTACAGGGTTTCTCTTACATGTAATTTTTTTCTCTTGCTGCTTTTAAAATTCATTTTCTTTGACTTTTTACCATATGTGTATATATATGTATATATGTGTATATGCTGCCTTATACACATTCGCCCTATTTATGGTCCCTTGGCTTTCATGGATGTAAATGTCTATTTCCCTTCCCAGATTTGGGAACTTTTCAGATATTATTGTTTAAATACTCTTTCTGTCCCTTTCTCTTTTCCTTCTGGAACTTCCATCATGTAAATATAGTTTCTTTCCATGTGTCACACAAGTTCATAGGCTTTCTTTACTTTTTTTTTTAATCTTCTGACTAGGTAATTTCAAATGTCTTATGCTCCATGTTGTTGATTCTCCCTTCTGCATTATCTAGTTTGCTTTTGAAACTCTACTGAATGTTTTAGTTCATTTACTGTATTTTATAAATTAGGAATCTTTTCATGGTTTGTATTTATTAAATTTTCATTTTGTTTATGAATTGTTTTCTTAATTTCATTTAATTATTAGTTTGTATGTTCTTTTAGTTCACTAAGCTTTCTAAGAGGGTTATTCTAAACCCTTTGTCTGACAGTTTATAAATCTCTACTTCGTTAGGGTCATTTAATATAGTTTTATTAGTTTTCCTTGGAGGTAGTATATTTACCTGATTTTTCATTATCCTTGATTCTTTACATTGGTATCTGTGCAGTTGAATAATTAGGCTCCTCTTCCAGACTTTACAATTTTACTTTGGTAGAACAGATCTTTATCATTCAGGTTAGTAAGGTTTCTGGGTGTGTTTGCTGTTAATATCCTTGGGAAGGTGGGCTTGTTGTTAGAGTCTGTTTTGGGTGAGGCAATTGTTCTAATTCTGAGGTCAGGTCTGGGTGGTGTGCTACTGGTTGAGAAAAGTTGGAGAGGAATGCTGGCTTGGTTTCTTATCCAAGTGAAGCTGTAGGATGGACTATACAGTTGCCTGGTCAGGGTTACTAGATGGTTGGCTTTGGGTATAATATTTATTAGTAGATGGTTCTTTGAGTCAGCTTTCTTGCCCTGACTGAGCAGCAGGGCAGCACCCAGGGTGGTTATTTGAGAACCCAACTCAGTCAAAAATGTGCAGGTGATTCCCTAATCAGGTGAAGCCACCATTTTTGCTATGCAGATGGGGAAAGCAATGGACCTTGTTCTCCATTTAAGTTCCACTTAGGAAAGACTGTTGGATGAACAGTGCAGGTTTCTATGTGCTGTGATTAGGCTCCTTTCTCAGACAGGGTGAAGGCTGTATTCAGCAATGGGAGAGGGAAAAAGGGGAAAAGCTCTTTGTCTGAACTCCAGCTAAACTGCACCCCAAGTTCCCTGGCTAAACAGGGACATTGGCTTTGCACTGCAGACCATCAGCTCTGCTTGCCCATCTTGGCTCAAGCTGTTCACTTAAAATAGCTTCCAGGTGTTCTCGCCAGCACCTGGAAGCTATTTGGACCAGTGGGGCCTAGGAGTCACAGTGGATGTGGCTCTGTTTCAGCCTACTTGCCTGGTAACCAGCCTTTTTACTACATTTATTCCTATTTTATCAGTGTCTCTTCAAATCCTGAGGGTATCTGTAGATGTTTACAAAAAAGCTTATGGTTTACCTGCTTTGACAATATCGGGTTTTTTAGAAAGTACCTCTTCTCTCTAGGGCCTCCCACAGGCTGCTTCAAGCCCCTTTCTTCCTTGGTCTGAGTTAAAACTATTTGCTCAGTTGCATTCCTATAAGAAGTGCAAAGGAAGGAGAAAGGAAACAAAAACTCTCTTTAGCTTGCACGAAATTGGATCTGGAACAAGGTTTGGTAAGGGCAGAATTTGAAAATAATCCATTAAGCTTAGCACCAAATCTTATATTTGGGTATCATTTCTATCGTGTGAAATGTTCATAATTGGCTATCTTACTGAGATAAAAAGGACAAATCTGAATAAGGTATTGTATAGTGAGCAATAAACATGTAAGTGGCTTTACTTTTTGGATAGATGGGATTCAAGTAAGATCCCAACTCAAAAACTCTATTACCCCCTTGCTAGAAAGACAGTAAAACGAGGAAGAAGAAAAAATAATGTATCAAAAATTGTGATTTTTTAGGCCTGCTGGATTTATTGATGGATTTTTTAAGGGATATAAACACACAACTTTATTTTTAGAAAGTGGCTTCAGTGATTGCAGGAGTTGTTCTCTGAGGAGAGTTTTCCGAATATTATCATTAAAAAAATCAAAATGTGAGCAAGAGTTTTAAATAATGGGACTATAGCAAAGATGTAGTCTTGGCAATAAACATTGATATTCCCCAACTGACTTAAATTTGATTGTGCCAAATGAGTAATGCTCATGAATTAATATAAATTATTTATTGAAATTCTTATGCTTCCCCTTCAGCAGAACCTTGTCAGAGAAGAATAGATCCCTGTAGTACTCTATCCTTAGCTTTCTGTCAGGAACATTTTAAATTACTCATATAATGATGCTTATGCATCTACTAGTAGGAACAGTTGGAGTCTCAAAATGCCCTATAGTGAATAAATACCATGTGAGCAACTCTTTCTGACTCATTGCCTTCAATGGACATTGCCCTGGAAGGCAGGGAGTTAAGACTTGGGACATGAGGTATGTTTCTGTCTGTTGTAGAGTTGAGCTTGGTTTATTGTTGATGCTCCTTCTCTCTTTTGCTCTCCTTCAACTTAAAGTTGTATGTAAAAGCCTGACATTTGAAAAACAACTGATTTTCTCTCACTGTATCTTTATCATTGATGTTTTAAGCAAACTGCAGAGTTAATTGCAATTTTTTAATACTTACCAGTATCAACTAGATGGTGCCACTACTTAGTATGATACAGAGGAATTTATACACTGATAGGTTAGAGAAAGCAAATTAATGAAAACAAAGATATACATTGTGAGGTGATTGATTTTTACCTTCTAAATGTATTACTATTTTAAATTATGAAAAAAATTGCAAAACTTAACTTTAAAATATACATATTTATTACAAATCCAAAAAGAACAATAATTTCCAAATATGATAAAGTGATACTTCTATGAATTCAGTAAATCTTGCTTTAGTTGCAAGTAAATTTTTTCTTTTTCAAAGTTCTAGTTCCATTTATCAACTTATTCTCAGGTTTTAAATTGTCAATCTCAGCTTTAGTGCCTGTAACAAATTTTTTTGCTAGAACATCATACTTGTTCTTGCACATTTACTTGGTCAGAGTGCAATAATGTCACTTAACCTCATGTATGTCCTACTAAAACGTCTCAATACATCCTGAAATAACTATCTTTGAGGCTATTCTGCCTTTTATAGTGGAAGCAGATGGTGGGATTGTGGCTGTTCCAGAGGTTTCTTGTTGCTTCTTAAGTCAAAGACTCAGCAACTTTTCCAAGAGTCAAGTTAACTATAAAACAGATGTCTTTATACTCAGAGTTCTACATTATGAGCAGAGGTTTCTTATTTGAGGAAGTGAGAGCCAAATGGACTAAGTATCCTGAAATCCACCCCGATGCCTCTTTTTTCTCTCTCTCCTTTGAATTTCCATTGATGCTATAAATAATGAATCTAAAACAAAAAGATGCTAGAAGCAAATAGGCACCATGGGTATTATTTACTTCATATTTATTAGAAATTTCAAAAGTAAGGATAACAATATATTTGAGGTATTAAATGCTTTGCTATATAATGTATATAACTGCATACATGGAATTTGAGAAAGAATTTCAGTAGAGTAGAAAGAAATTGGATAGACTTGAGACAATTAACAAATGCTAAAATACCAGTTCTAGTGCTAAGTAATTTCTAAACCTTGGAAGATATTTTCTTCCTCATATCAAAAAAATTTTTTAATTAAAAAAAGATAGATTAAAAATAACCTGTTCCACAGAGTTGTGGGAAACATCATATGAAAATAACATGAACTGTGCCTGGAACATAATAAATTCTTAGTGAACATTATTCAATTAAAGCTTCAAAAATGTATTGCTAAAACATTTTCTGAAAAATGTCTTCAAATGATGAAACCTACTTTAAAATACTTTTTTATGTGTTAATATTGTATCAGTTGGTCTTCTTTCCCTGGCACCTCCAATTTGCTCTTGACAACAGCAGACAGATGGGAGGAGTTAAACGTTTGGATTGAAAGTTGGATACATTTTTTTTAAATGCCATTTTTTAAAAAGTGCTACTGCATCATTTAATGTATTTTTAAAAATTCTATGTATTATTGCATCTACTTCTCATACCTATTTTGGGAGTATGTATGATTAGTCCTTTATAGATAAGAAACAGAAGCTCTAAGACAACTCAGTTTTAAGAAAAACTCTGCTCTTTTTCAAGATTTGGTATGCCAGTTTTTAATTTATGATAATAAGAATTGATTTGGATTCTTTTTCTATCTTAAGATTAGTTTAAGAAATACATTAGAGTAATCACCTTATAACCTACAAGAGCTGGCTGATTGTATTCAGGTGAAATGGATACTATTGATAAATGTTCTCTAACCCAGGACCTCTCTTTTTTTGAGACCTAAGTATGTAATTGACTTGCTGTGATGATTCTGAGCAGATAGTAATGCTAGATATTTATGTCTGGATAATTTGTCTTTGCACCAGTAAGTTTCAGAGGAGTTTCATATCTTCTTGACAATATAAGCATATAAGGTTAAATATTTCACATTTTTTAAATTATTCTCTGTGACATATAATGGCTTTGATATTTAGACAAGCTAATGTGTATATAAGTTAATTCCCTCACTTTATTGAAAGTGGAATTAAATTGAGGCATGTCAAGTAAAACATGCTAAAATGACATGCCCAATACCACTCATCATCTCTGTAATTCTTAGTGAGTCTAAATATCAAAAATATCAGTTAACTTTTATGACTCCATAGGATGGATTCTTCAGTTTTCAGGATGGGAGGAGTCACTAAATCCTACCTAATCACTTCCATGATGCTGTTCCTCTCACTGAAGCTGAGTGGTTAGCTCGTAGATTGATCTACCTGCTGCTTTGTGAGATGCCACCAGAAGGGCTGATTACAGGATGAAGTAGGAATCCATCCACTCTGAAATACAAAAAAAGGGAATTACCTTTAAAGATTCTCAAGTTGTGGGGCGCCTGGGTGGCTCAGCGGGTTAAAGCTTCTGCCTTCGGCTCAGGTCATGATCCCAGGGTCCTGGGATCAAGCCCCACATCGGGCTCTCTGCTCAGCAGAGAGCCTGCTTCCTCCTCTCTCTCTGCCTGCCTCTCTGCCTACTTGTGATCTCTGTCAAATAAATAAATAAAATCTTTAAAAAAATAAAAAAATAAATATTCTCAAGTTGTAAAGCAGAGAAATGGGGGGGGGAGGTTTATTTTTAAATTGACTAGCTGTAGCTAGCAGTTGTCAAGGTGTAGGGAGTAAGTGATGTAATATCTTATGTTCTGGGGAACAATATTTAAAATCTGTCTATAGATATTTCTGTCCTTTGATGCTTATCTGCATTTGAAAAAAAAAAAGCATGGATTTCCATAATCTCTCTTTGCCCAGTGCTTTTTATTGGACTGTGGTTTCTTAATTATAATAATTGACAGGTAAGCAAATTTATATAACTGAGGTATAATACTTTTTAAAGGGACAGAAAGCCATTTAAAAACTATCAAAAAAAAAAAGGAATAATTATTCTGGCAAGACACATCTACAATGTTGGTCATAGAGATGGGGGAGATCATAAGAAATCAGGCTTGATTCTTACCTTGCCTACTGTCTCTGAGCACTTGAACAAGTCATTGAACCCTCTAGACAAGTGCTATCTAGTTAAAAATTCCAGCCACAAATTCAAGCTTTATATGAAGTTTTCTCTGCAGAATAAAAAATATACTTCTAAAAATTTAATGAGATAGTCTATAGCAAAGCACCTACCATGATAAATGCTCAATATATATTTTTACATACTTAGAATAAAAAATATGTAAGTATAAAGGCTAAGATAGTAGAGATGTTCTTATAGTGGGGCAAATCTGTAACTTACAGAACATAGCATTTTGCCAGTTCATAAAAACTGACATCTATCATTGGTTGTCCTTTTCTTCTGGTGGCAGCCCCTGGATTTTTTCTTCAGGACTTTCCCTCAATAAGGATTGCTATGTGGTCCAAATCAGCCTGATTACCTACACCTGGAGATTGAATTTAGGGCAGAAAGTTCCAGGAAGGAACATAGTTGGAGGGATCTCATTCCAATAGAACATTCCAGAAAATACTTCCATTTACTCTTACTGTCCATTTCCCTGGACCATTACTGGTTGCTGTCCTTTCTGAGGCCTGGTTACTCAATTTTTCCATCAGTTCTACAAGATTCCCTAGCTTCTACATAAATTCTCCTCTTTGATTACTATAGTCCATTTCTGCCAAACACTCTGATTGGGTTAGGTACAAAAACTGGACTTCTAATCCCCACAAACCTTTCTGATTTGAATACATCCTGTGTCCTAATATCTATGTTGAAACTTTGGACAGATTGTTTCAAGCTAACTGGGAGATAAACAGTCACTCACATTTTGCCTGGTATGTACTGGTAGGTTTTCTGATCTATTGGGCTGCAGCATCCTATCAGGTAGCCACATGGTGGCTACCATGCAACATGTTCTTTACATTTAAATTGAAATTAAGATTTGGTTTATTTATTTGCACTAGCCAACTTTCAGGTGCTCAAGAGCCACATATGACTAATGGCTACTCTATTGGACAGCATAGAATTTGAGTATTTCCACCATCTCAGCAAATTCTATTAGATAACATTGGTCTAAGGCCTTTCAGAACACTTGTTCAAAAATTCACTAAAGGTTAAGACACTTCAAAATAAAGACAAAATGAAGTTTGCTGTGAAAAAGAATTATTTGAAGAATGGAGATTAAATGTGTCTTGCAGAAGAATAAAACTCAGTTAAAAAATTATGGCAAGGATAATTACAGTGCTTTAAGAAAGTGCATATGGAGATTAATAGACATTCAATATCTTAATTTTTCCTTTGATGATTAGGAGGTCCTCTTCCACATTACTCCTCCTTTAGGACAATGAGGAATTACATTATAGAGTGAATTTTAAAACTTTGTAGTACTTCTCACTCATTTTAGGATGAAGAGGGATATCCCGAGTACATAGGTCACTTTTTAGGTCACATAGCTTAATTACCTGCAGAAACAACATGAGAACAACACACATCTCTTGAAGTTTTAATCTGAACAGTTGTGATCTGTTGGACAAGGTATTCAAGATATCTACCTCAAAATCATTTTTGTATTATCTAAACCAAAGATATTCAAATCACAGCTTTCCCTGCCTCGTATGAAATGGGTTATTGTGTAACTGCCATTTAACATGTATCTGTATTTCTTTAAAATACAGATACATGTTATGTATTTTGCCCAGAAAAAGGGAAGTCAAACTCCTAGAGTTTATAATTAAGACTGACCCTGAATTGTCTAACTCTTATCCCTTGAAATTTGCAATTCCCTATCCACTTTCCCAATTCCCAAGCACCTGGGGAAATTATATCATCTTTTACAAGTGCATTTTGTTTAGGTAAGAATTCAGAGGTAAAATAATGTGTTGCATATAATGGAAAAATAAGTATATTTGTAGAATTCTTTATAATATATATTGCAAGCAGGAACCAGAGAGAGCACTTCCTATTTTATGTGAAAGGTTGTAGGTGAGGAAGTGCAAAATTGTCAAGCATACAAACCTGCATTTAATTAGGTCTGTTTTGAAGAGTCATATTCATACATATGTAAGTGAATATATATTTTTGTCCTTGGGGCCTAGATCTGCCAGGTCTTCAGTTCCGGGACTGACTCAGGACAGTCTTAAGTTTTACATTTCCGTAAGTGGTTTAGTATTGGCTTGTCCGAAGTCTCCCTGCCTGCCTGCCAAGTCTCCCTGTCTGTTACACATTTGATGGCTTCCTTCTGGGGCTTGCTAACTTTTGCTGTCTGACAAATGAATTAACAACAGGATATCACCAGAGTGGCTCCTAGATAATTAATGTCCATTTGATATTTCAGTGAGTTTATGCATTGAAAGACATTTGCTTTTAATGTATGCTTCTATACTCAGATTTGCTTGGAATTTTTTTTCAGCTATTCTTTACAACCTTTTTGGGAAAATACTCCTATTTCCTCTCCCAGGCTAAAAATCAAATTTCATGTACTTTACTTACCTTCATTCATGACTCCTTGTCTCCTTTCCCAGTGCTCTCATTAATTCTAAACTGGGTCATTACTGGCCTTTAAAACTTGCTGCCCTACTCAATTTTATACTTTTCCCCCCATTCTTTCACCTGAGTAAGTTAAACCAGCGCTTCTGTATTAGAGATGGTCAGCAGTGCCACAGAAAGGAAGTCATTCCTTCCAGGAGACTAAAGATCTAAATTTTTAAGAGAAAATCACAATACAGGGATAATTTGCTTTCTGAGGAATGGTATAACTAAATTGAACACCAATTTTTTTTAATCATGATCTGATTCTGTGGGGGGACTTGGGGTTTTATTTTTATTGATGTTCCTGTTTTTGCTGATGGCACAAGTTTTTTTTTTTTTTCTTTTCACTTTTTAAAATTTAAATTCAAGTTTCTTAACATATAGTGTCTCAGGAATAGAATTTAGTGATTCATCGGTTGCATATAATACTCACTGCTCATCAAAACAAGTGCCCTCCTTAATCCCCATCACTCAGTTATCTTACCCCCTGCCCACCTCCCCTCCAGTAACCCTCAGATTGATCCCTATAGTTAAGGGTCTCTTTTGGTTTGCCTCTATGTTTTTATCGATTTTTTTCCTGCCCTTCACCTATATTCATCTGTTTCTTAAATTCCACATATGAGTGAAATCATATGGCACTTTTCTGTCTCTGACTTATTTTGCTTATAATACACTCAGTTCCATACATGTCATTGCAAATGGTAAGATTTCAATTTTTGACAGCTGAGTAATATATATATATATATACACGCACATATACACCACCTCTTCTATATCTATTCATCAGTCCATGGACATTTGGGTTCTTTCCATATTTTGGTTATTGTGGACATTGCTGCTATAAATATTGGAGTGCATGTGCCCCTTTGAATCACTATTTTTGTATCTTTTGGGTAAGTACCTAGTAGTGTAATTGCTGGGTCATAGAGTGGTTCTATTTTTAACTTTTTGAGGAAACACCATACCATTTTCCAGAGAGGCTGTACCAGTTTTATTCTATGTGTAAGAGGGTTCCCCCATTCTCTGCCTTCCCTAACATCTGTTGTTTCCTGAGTTGTTAATTTTAGCCATTCTGACAGGTGTGATGTGATATCTCATTGTGGTATTTCCCTGATAAATTCCCTGATTTGTAGTTCCCTGATAAAAAGTGATGCTGACATTTTTTCATGTGTCTGTTAGCCATTTGTATGTCTTCCTTGGTGAAATGTCTGTTCATGTTTTCTGTCCGTTTCTTGACTGGATTTTCTGGTTTTGAGGTGTTGAGTTTGATAAGTTCTTTATAGATTTTGGATACTAATCCTTTATCAGCTATGTCATTTGCAAATATCTTCTCCCATTTTGTCAGTTGCCTTTAGTTTTGTTAATTGTTTCCTTTGCTGTGCAAAAGCTTTTTGTCCTAATGAAGTCCCAACAGTTCATTTTTGGTTTTGTTTCTCTTGCATCTGGAGACGTGTCTAGCAAGAAGTTGCTGCAACCAAGGTCAGAGAAGTTGCTGTCTGTGTTCTCCTCTAGGATTTTGAGGGGTTTCTCTCTCACATTTAGGTCTTTAATCTATTTTGAATTTATTTTTGTGTATGGTGTAAGAAAGCCATCCAGTTGCATTCTTCTGTGACTGTCCAATTTTCCCAATACCATTTGTTGAAAAGACTTTTTTCCATTGGACATTATTTCCTGCTTTGTCAAAGATTAGTTGACCACAGAGTTGAGGGTGCATTTGTGGATTCTCTCTTCTGTTCCATTGATCTATGTGTCTGTTTTGAGCCAGCATTATATTGTCTTCATGACTACAGTTTTGTAATATAGCTTGAAGTCCAGAATTGTGGTGCCTCCAGCTTTGGTTTTCTTTTCCAACATTCATTTGGCTACTTGGGGTCTTTCTGATTCCATACGATTGTCAGAATTGTTTATTCCAGCTCTGTGAAATGATAGGGATTGCAATAAGTGAATAGATTACTTTGGGTAGTATAGACATTTCAACAATATTTGTTCTTCTGAAGCCTGAGCATGGAATGTTTTTCCATTTCTTTTTGTCTTCCTCAGTTTCTTTCATCAGTGTTCTATAGTTTTCAGAGTACAGGTCCTTTACCTCTTTAGTTAGGTTTATTCTTTGGTATCTAATGGTTTGGGTATAATTATAATCAATTCCTTGATTTATTTCTGCTGCTTCATTGTTCATGTATAAAAATGCAAAGGCTTCTGTGCATTGATTTTATATCCTGCAATGTGGCTGAATTCATGTATCAGTTTTAGCATTTTCTTTTTTTTTGGTGGAGTCTTTTGTATTTTCTACATAGATTCTGATTCTATTTACCACCTTTTCAGAACAGAAGCCAAGTAAGATAATCCTTAAATTCAATATAACCAAAATTGTCCTCCTTAATTCACCTGTAAATATTTTCCAAACAAATGTAGATATTCTTACCACTGGGGCCCCAGACCCGGGTTTTGAGATGTCTCTTAATAATTCTCTTTAGAATATATAATTTGGTTTTGGGTACATTAATCCATTTCCTAAAAATGTGGCTTTTCATGCAAGTCCTTGAAATATATTGTATATAGCAGGACATACAAGCTCAGAATATTGATTCAGGTTACTTGGCCTCTAAGTCCCACTGTTACCTTACTACTTTAATTTTTTCATCCGTAAATAAGAATAATAATAGTATATCCATTATAGGATGTCTAAGGATTGAAAATGAAATATAAAGGGAGAGCTTAGAAACATTAAATATTTTGTTATTAAACTTAATGATAGTTTACTATTATAAAAAAGAAGTCTATATTTAGTAGCCTTGTCAAAGAATTGATGCAAGTCTTTTTTTGTCTTCTTAGTTTCAAAGAGGCTAATAGGAAGCCTAGAGCCCTAGAAGACTGTTTACAACTAGTGTTTTCTTCTTTAAAGACAAAGTGCATCAGATGGTATCTGTGTCCTAGAAGTTTAAACTCATGACTGGATGTTAATCTCTTCTTCTTACTATTCCTTAAGATACTACCTAAGCAGCCAAATCAAAAACCCAAATAAGAGTGGTTTAAAAAGATAGAGAGATAGGGGCACCTGGGTGGCTCAGTAGGTTAAGGCCTTTGCCTTTGGCTCAGGTCATGATCCCAGGGTCCTGGGATCAAGCCCCACATGGGGCTCTCTGCTCGGCAGGGAGCCTGCTTCCTCCTTTCTCTCTCTGCCTGCCTCTCTGCCTACTTGTAATCGCTGTCAAATAAATAAAATCTTAAAAAAAAAAAAAAAAGAAAGAGAGAGAGAGAAAGATGTTATTATACTTGAAAAAATTTCTTCCTTTTGTCCTGATCTCAATGATCTGTCTTCTCATCTCCATCTTTTTCAACTTAATGGAGGATCCATTGAATCCTATTGACATAAGAAAAGTTTGGATGATATCTTCAGCTGGATTCCTGAAAATGAAACCTGAAACAAGTATTCAAGTAAAAATGATTCAATAGTGTTATCAAGGAAAACCAGTAAAAGACTAGCAAAGTGGGACAGGATATTAAAGATGGCAAGCAATGTTAATGGAGAGTAATATTACCTCTGTTGCCCCAGAAGAGGACACAGCAGTGGACATCACATCTTTAATGTTCTAATCAAGTCACAATGGAGCTGGAGTATTTATACTTCTGTACTCATTGATCATTGCTTTTGATTAAATGAAGGAATTTACATTTATAGGCATTTGTGGCTTTCCTAGTTTGAGGGAAAATCATTCCAGTGGTCCAAGGACAGCATTCCCAAAAAAGCTAGAGGTGTCTGCAGGGACAGGAAGCAGTCCTGGATTTGGGGTGCACGAAAGAGGTAAAGAGATGGCAGTGAATATTCACAGAGCATTACTACATGGAGGCATGATTCACTGAGAAGGCCAATGTGGTCTACCAAATTCAGTGTGGTTTTAATTTGCATTTTTCTTATAATTAGTTTTAGGAATTCAAACACCTTTTAGGAATTCAAACACATTCACATGTTTAGCAGTACTTTTTATTTCCTTTTCTATCAAATGTCTGATAAGATCCTTAGCCAATTTCAATTCTTCATAATTTTATTGCTCTAGAGTTCCAGAAAACATTTACTAAGGAGATTGGTTACTTTGCTATGGTGTGAATTACAGATATTTTACCTTTTTCAAACAGTGTCTCTTAAAAAATGGACTATGTTGTTGTTTCACTGGTAGGCATTACTTCTGTTTTTTTGCATTTTTGAGGTATTTTGTGTGGTGCTATGGTAGTACCCTTTTTACTAAGAATTATTGCAATAATTAGATTTTTTTAAACTTTAGAGTTTCCTATGGTATTGGTTGTGATTTTAAATTGATCAATAGTAATGTCTTTTTGGTTAGTACTCTTCACTGATGTTAGTGTGATGGTCTTTGCACATTTTAAAACAGCATCTCTGTGTCAAACCCCTTTTAATTATTATTTATTGGAGTCTCCTAGAGTATGGGGAGATGGCAGGAAGGCTGTCAGAAACAACACAACTGAAAATATTTTTTCTAGTTTGCTGCCAAAGATTTAGACTGCCTCCCACCAATATGGCTTTTCTTTGTGATTCCTTGAGTCCATGTTGATAAATGAAAAACACGACATTGTACTCCCTGGAACTTTCTAAGATCTATTGTTGCTTGATCCTTTTGCCACTACTGTGCTTTATCTCTTCATCTATTATTTTGAGTAATTCACTGATTTCTCAGCTGCCATTTTTGGCATTTTTTTTCCACTGAAATTAAGTTTACAGGGATTTTTCTTTTATTCCCCCTCTTGTATGTGTCCAGTTTAGGTTTGGTGCTTATTGTCATAAACATATTTATAACAGAGATTTTAGTCTTATGGAAAATAAATTTATAAAGAACCCATATAATAAACAGCAACCACACTTCTGCAGAATGAAATAGGAATGACAAAGATAGTTCTGAAAGAGCATGAAATAAGAAACTAGTAGAAAGTTTAAGGGGTTTGGAATTCTACAGGCTTGGATTGATATGGTTGCTCATTTATTTACTAGCTGTTTTTTCAGAGGCAAACTAATACAGCATTCTAAGCTTGTTTCCCTTCTTCGGTGTATTTTTAGGAGGATTAACTACAATATTTTTTTAAGATTTTATTTATTTATTTGACAGACAGAGATCACAAGTAGGCAGAGAGGCAGACAGATAGGAGGAAGCAGGCTTCCTGTAGAACAGAGAGCCTGACGTGGGGGGCTTGATCCCAGGACCCTGGGATCATGACCTGAGCCGAAGGCAGAGGCTTTAACCCACTGAGCCACCTAGGCGCCCCAAAATACAATATATTCTTAAGTCATCTAGCCATAGATTACCCTTAATGTGTATTGGTTCTTATTGCAGGCAGAGAACTAGACAGAAAAATGGCTGGAAATAGATAGCTTCAAATTACCTAATCTGGGGATGCCTGGGTTGCTCAGTCAGTTTAGCATCTGCCTTCAGCTCAGGTCACGATCCCAGAGACCAGGAATCGAGGCCCCCATCAGGCTCCTTCCTCAGTGAGGAGCCTGCTTCTCTCTTTGACAAATAAGTTAAATATATATATATATATATATATATATATATATATATATGTATATGTACATACACACACATATACCTATATTAAATTGACAGAATACAAGTAGGCAGAGAGGAAGGCAGAGGGAGAGGGGGAAGCAGGCTCTTTGCTGAGCAGAGAGCCCAAAGTGGGGCTCAATCCCAGGACCCTGAGGTCATCACCTGAGCCAAAGGCAGAGGCTTAACCCACTGAGCCACCAGGTGTCCCAATAAGCAAAATACTATTTTAAAAACACCTAATATGTAGAAAAATTAATATAATGCCTGTTAAAATTTGTGAAGAGACTTCTATCTGACTAGTTGGAAAATGCTTATTGATATTTCAAAATGCTAAAACTTTCTTTTACTTAAAATCAAAATCTGTTTATAGTGGTTGATGGTTCATTTTATATATTATCTTGACTAGGATGGGTGCCTTCTTGTTGGACCACATATCAGACTAGATTTTTCTTTGAAGGTATTTTTTACATGTGATTAAAAATCAGTAGACTTTATGGAGGATAATCTGTTTTACTCACTTTCAACAAAATGCGTCCAGTCACACCTAAGAGCAAAGCCTGAGATCCTCAAAGAAGGAGGAATTCTGAGTTTCTAGCTTTCAGGCTCAAGATTGTAATAGTGTGGGAAAGGAAAAATAATTTTCCCTTTACCCTACTGAGCTCTTTCCTGAGACTTCCCTGTAATAAAAAAAAAAAAAATTAAAAGGAGAAAAACAGAATTTTAATAACATGCACCCCTCCAGTATACATGGGAGATACCCAAGAAAACTGAGTTACTCCCCAAAATGCCCAGTACCACCATCATCTAAAGCGAAAAGATATTAGGGTGGGGGGAACCAGTTTTAGGAGGTTATCACATAAAACACAATAAATAAGAATACGGTTGTTATGAAGATGTAAATCCCCCTTCTTTATTGGTAAGGATTTCTAGAGATTTCTTGATACAGAGAGACACCTGAGAAATGGAAATTTCCCTTAGAAATCTAAATATCTCTTACAAAAGGTGGTTTCTAGGTGGTTTTCAGAGCATTTCCTTTGTCTGCTGTATCAGCTCAAAATGATCCTTATTACATATTACACAGAGGCACATTTTAGGGTGATATATTTGGCCCATCGTTCCCGCCTGTTAAACTTTAAGTAAGAAGGTTCACATTCCACACACTGAATTGATAGACTTCTTCCTACCTCACTGAACCAGTCTCTTGGTCCTGAGGCCAGTTCAGTTAAAGAGCAGTGTCCTTGCATGTGGACTGTCAGAGTTAGGCCTTTATGATATGAGCAGTCTTGCATGTAGTATGAAGCATTGCAATAGAAACAAAAGAAAACCAGGTACATTGGTATAGAAGACTATAAACCCTTCTGAGTCCTCCACGTGCCTGGCTCAAAGCCTCTTTTGCTGTTTGCATGTCTCAGATGACATCATCAGGTGTGCAGTAAACTTTGAGAGTGGCCCACATAGCAGCATGCACTAGATTGCATATATAAGGACTATTTGATTTTTTTCTCTGATGATTACATCAAGTTGTTCCCCTTCAGTTTGCAGAACATAATGAAAAAAAATGAGTAAGTACAGAAACTAGACAAATCAAAAAGGTGGGAGAAAATTGTAAACTTCATTTTGGAAATTCATTGATAGATTTTTGAAGGAACTACAAGATTTTAAACCTCAAAAACAATAGCACTAGAATATAATTACTTACAAAGGTGCAACATAATTTTTCTTTCTACAGTCATTCAGATTTCTACTAAAAATAATCACAGTAAAACTAATTTGTTTGCAAATTAAGTCTAGTTTGAATAAATTTGGTCTGAATAATTTACGTAAGTGAAACAAGAATAGCTATTTGACCATATTGGCTCTTTTAAATCTGCTTTGCTGGAACTTTTCATAAGGAATCTTATTGAACCTTTTTTTTTAAGTATGGTTAACATACAATGTTGTATTAATTTCGGGGGTACAGCATATTGGTTCAATGAGTCTATATGTTATGTTCACCATAAGCATAGCTACCATTTGTTACCATACATAGAGTATTATTTACTACATTCCCTATGCTGTACTTTTTATCTTCACGGTGTGTTTATCTTTCACCCATCCCCCTTTCCTCTGGCAACCACCTGTTTGTTCTGTTTACTTAAAAACTTCCTGGTTTGTTTTGTTTTTTAGATTCCACATATAAGTAAAATCATGGTATTCATGTTTCTCTCACTTATTTCATTTAGCATATTACCTGCTAGATCTATCCATGCTGTGACCAATGGCAAGATCTCATTATTCTATGATTGAGTAATATTCTAGTATGTGTGTATGTGTGTATGTGTGAGAGCATGCACAAGTGTGTGTATACCACACCTTTATCCATTTGTCTATAAAGAGACACTTGGGTGGCTTCCATCTCTTGGCTGTTGTAAATAATGCTGCAATAAACAAAGAGTGAATATATCTTATTGAATTTGTGGTTTTGTTTTCTTTGGGTAAGTACCCAGTAGTAAAATTATTGGATCATAAAGCATTTGTCTTTTTAACTTTTGGAGGAAACTCCATACTGTTTTCATAGTAGTTGTGCCAATTCACATTGCCACCACTAGAGCACAGGGGATCCTGTTTATTCACATCCTCACCAGAACTTATTTGTCTTTCTGATACTACCCATTCTGACTTGTGTGATTTGATAACCTCATTCTGGTTCTGAATTGCATTTCCTGATGATTAATGATGTTGAGTGTCTTTTATGTATCTGTATATCTTCTTTAAAAAAAAAAAAGTCTTTTCAAATCTCATTTTTAAAGCAATTTTTTTTTTTTTGGTGTTGTATTCTTTTTGGTTTGGATATTTTTTGTGTTTTGGATATTAATCCCTTATCAGATAGATCACTGGCAAATATTTTCTCCCATTCCACAGTTTGCCTTTTCATTTTGTTGATGATTTCCTTTGCTGTACAATGTGTTTTATTTTGGTGTAGTCCCAGTACGTTATTTTTTATTCTGCTTCCCTTATCTGAAGACATATTTATAAGTCCAAGAGATTAGTACCTGTTTTCTTTTAAAGATTTTATGGTTTAAGTCTCACATTTAGATATTTAGTCCATTTTGAATTTACTTTTGTGTATAAGAAATTGGTTCTGTTTCATTCTTTTGTGTTGTTCAGTTTTCCTAATACCATTTATTGAAAAGGCTGTCTCTCCCCCATTTTTTATCCTTGACCATATAGGCATGGGTTTGTTCAATGTTCTCTATTCTGCTCCATTGATCTATATGTCTATTATTGTGCCAGTACCATACAGTTTTGATTAGTTTAGCTTCATAGTGTATCTTGAAATCTGGGATGGTGGTACCTCCAGCTTTGTTCTTCCATCCCAAGATGGCCTTGGCTATTCAAGGATTTTTGGTGGTTCTATACAAATTCTTTCTACTTCTATGAAAAATGGTGTTGGTATTTTGATAGAGAGTGCATTGAATCTGTAGATTGCTTTGAGTGATATGGACATTTTAACAATAATCTTCCAATCCACAAACATGGTATACCTTTCCACTTGTATGTGTCTTCAATTTTTCATCAGTGTCTTAAAGTTTTCAAAGTATAAGTCACCTCTATGGTTAAATTTATTCCCTACCAATTTTATTTCTTTTGGTACAATTATAAGTGGGTTCATTTTCTCTTTCTGCTACTTCATTATTAGTTTATAGAAACAATAAATTTCTATTAATATTGTATCTTGAAAGTTCTCAACTCATTCATCAGTTCTAATAGTCTTCTGGTGGAGTCGTTAGGGTTTTTTGTATGTATACTCAGTATCATATCATCTGTTAATAGTGACAGTTTTACTTCGTCCTTATTGATTTGGATGCTTTTTATTTCTTGTTTGATTATTATAGCTAGGACTTGCAGTACTATGTTTAAATAAAAGTTATGAGCATGAGCTCTTTGTCTTTTTTCTGACCTTAGAGGTAAAGCTTTTAGTTTTTCACCATTGATTATGATGTTCACTGTGGATTTTTCATATAAGGTCTTTATTACATGAAGGTGTTTTTTCTTTAAACCCATTTTGTTGCGAGTTTTTATTGTGAACAGATGTTGTATTTTCTTAAATACTTTTTCTTTGTACCTATTGAGATGACCATATGGTTTTTATCCTTCCCCTTGTTAATATAATGTATCACAACAATTGATTTGCAAATATTGAACCACATTTGTATCTCTAGAATAAATCTCACTTAATTGTGGTGAATAATTTTTTTAATGAACTCTTGTATTTGGTTTGTAAATATTTTGTTGAGGACTTTTGATCTTGGCCCATAGGTTTTTATTTTAGTTTTTGTTTTGTTTTGTAATGCCTTTAGTTTTGGTATTACTGGTCTTATTGAATGATTTTGGAAAATTTCCCTCATCTTTTAGTTTTTGGAATAGTTTGAGGAAAATATAAATGGGATAATTTACCCTTGAAGTCATCTGATTTGTGACTTTTGTGTGTTGGTTTTTTGATTACCAATTCAATTTCATTACTAGTAATTGGTTTGTCAAAATTTCTATTTCTTCCTTATTCAGTTTTGGAAGATTGTATGCTTTTCGGAATTTATCCATTTCCCTAGGTTTTTCAGTTTGGTGGTATATAATAGGTGTTCATTGTTATTCATTCTCCTTCATTTCTGATTTATTTGAATCCTCTGTTTTTCATGATGAGTCTAGCAGAAGTTCAATTTTGTCTTTTAAAAAAACCCTTTTTATTCCTGTCCTTTTACTAGCTTCTGACTTTGCTCTTTTTACAGATTCCTTAGTTGTAATTTAGGTTAAAATTTTTCTTGTTTCTTGACAAGGATGTCCACTTTCTCTACTTTTATTCAACATAGTACTGGAAGTGCTAGCCACAGCAATCACACAGAAAAAGAAATAAGTGGCATCAGATTAGTAAGGAAGAAGTAAAACTGTCACTATTGATAGGTGATATGATACCGTATATAGAAAACCAAAGACTCCACCAAAAATCTACTGGAACAGATCATTGAAAGGGTGTCAGGGTGACTCAATCAGTTGAACATCCAACTCTTACTTTTGGCCCAGGTCTTGATCTCAGGGTCATAAGATTGAGCCCTGCATCATGCTCCACACTCAGCAGGGAGTCTGCTTAAGATTCTGTCCCTCTCTCTCTCTGAAACTAAGTAAATCTTTAAAAAAAAGTATGATAAATGAATTCAGTAATGTCACAGGATATTAATCAATACACAGAATTCCATTGCATTTCTATGCACTAATAATGGAGCAGCAGAAAGTAATCCTATTTACAATTGCACCAAAAATAATAAAATACCTAGGAATAAGCATAATGAAGGAGGTGAAAGACCTCTACTCTGAAAACTATAAAACATGGATGAAAAGATATTTCATGCTCATGGACTGGAAGAAAAGAAAAAGTGTTAAAATGCCCATTCTACCTAAAGTAATCTGCAAATGTGATGCAATACCTATTAAAATACCAACAGCATTTTTCACAGAAATAGAACATATAATCCTAAAATTTGTATAGAACCTCAAATGACCCTAAGTATCTTTTTGAAAAAGAACAAAAAAACTGGAATATCACAATCCCAGATTTTAAGATATACTACAAATCTGTAATCGTCAAGACAGTATAATACTGGCACAAAAATAAACATATAGATCAATAGAACAGAATACAAATTCCAGAAATAAACCCATGGTTATACAGTCTGCACCATGTTCATCCCAACAATATTTCCAAATCCAACACCTGGAAACATCTTAAGTTTTTATTGATGGATGGATAAAGAAGTTGTATACATATACAGTGAAATGTTATTTAGCCATAAAAAAAAAAAAAACAAGAAAATGATACCATTTGTGGTAACATGGATGGACCCTGAAGGTTTATGCTAAGTAAAATAAGTTAGAGAAAGACACATAAAATATGATTGCACTTAAATGCAGAATTTTAAAACAAAACCAAACCCAATAAACTCATAGACAAAGAGATCACATTTTTGGTTACCAGAGGCAGGGAGTGAGGAAAGGAGGAATTGGAAGAAGGTGGTCAAAAGTTACAAGCTTCCCGTTATAAATAATTACTAGTCATGTAATATACAACATGATAAGTACAGTTACTACTGCTATATAATACACAGAAAAGTTGGTAAGAGTAGATTCTAAGAGCACTCATCATAAGGAAATTTTGTTTCTTTTTATTTTATCTATATGAATGTTGGATGTTAACTTTTTGTGGTGACAGTTTCAAAATATATGCAAATGAAACAATTATACTGTGCATCTTAAACACACAGTAATATATGGCAATTATTTCTCAATAAAGCTGGGAAAAGAACTTACCCATAACAAATCTTTACCAATGTCACCATACGCAAGGAAATAAATAGCTCACACAAATAGTTTCTCCTACTTGTCCACATCTGGAAAGGAAGTGACAAGTTTAAGATTTTACCTTGTGTTCTCATCAGGACACTGTGTGGTCAGATTCTGAAGAGCTGACTTTGGTAATAATTCTTACCTTTTGCCAGCTTCTGCCAGTTTTCCAGGTTCCATCATGGGTCACCAAACTGTAGGTGAGGAACAATAATTTTCTCTTTATCCACACAGGTTCTTGGCTGAGACACCCTATATTAACAGAAAAATAAACAGAAGTATAGTAACATGTATTCTCCTATACATGGGAAATACCCAGGAAAACTGAGTGACTCCCTGAGTTGGCCCACACCACTACCTTAAATACCATTTTAGCTAAAGACAAAAGAAGATTTGTATGGGGAGTCTAGTTATGGCAAAGCACATGAAATTTGGGTAGGATTGTCACGCAGATTTAAGTCCCTGTCTTTTCCAATGGTAAGAGTTTCTAGAGATTTGTAACTCCCTTTTTTCGTAGAGGCAGGAAAAAACCTTTACAAATGAGGACTTCCTTCATAAATGTAAATATATTACAAAAGGGAAACTTCAGTTTTCAGAGCTTCTGGATCAGCTGTTTCTTTCCCCCCCCTTTTTTTTTTAAGACTTTATTTATTTGACAGAGAGAGATCACAAGTAGGTAGAGAGGGGCGGGGGAAAGCAGGCTCCCCGCTGAGCAGAGAGCCCAGTGCGAAGCTTGATCCCAGGACCCTGAGATCATGACCCTAGCCAAAGGCAGAAGCTTAACCCACTGAGCCACCCAGGTGCCCTGTTTATCAGCTGTTTCTTAAAAATAACCAGCTCAAATATGCCAAAGAGGCACTTGTGGGTGTTACATTCACTCCCCTTCAATATCAACCCTTAACAAAATATATAATTATATATGGTATAAAAAATATATGTAATTACAATAATATATAATTATATCAATATAATTATAAATTATATAATCAGATATAATTCTATAATAGGTATCATGTATTTAATATAGAATATATTTAATATATAATATAATTATATAAATTATATATTACATGTCATATTATAATATACATTATATGTATTATATATGCTATATATTACATGTATATTATGTTATATATTACATTATATAATATATATTTACAATAGAATATATATTCCATATTTTATCTATTAATAAAATAATATTGTCAATATTAGCTTATGTGTGATGAAATAGGAATTATGGTAGCATTGAAAACTGGAATGACCTTTTCTTTAAAATATAATGCCTGGTAGCTTTCTTATTAAGCAATTTTGATGTGGGAAAGAACATTAGGATTCAAAGCCAGTGGCCAAGGAAGAATTCTTGGGATGTCTTTGGTGCAAAAAGGTGTTTTTATTAAAGCACGAGGACAGGTACTGTGGACAGAAAGAGTTGCACTGGATCGTAAGGAATGGACCATTATCTACTTCCAAGTTGGGAGGGTTTGGGATAGCATAAGTCTCAAAGACATTTGGAAGCAAGGTTTCCAGGACTTTGAGGGGAGTAACTATTGTAGGGAAAAGGTCATTTATTACTGTCTAATAAAATCTGAGTCATAAGACTCTTCAGATGTATATCGATGGGTCACATGCTTGGGGGTGATTGCTGAAGTCTATTTTGGGTGTTAGAGATAAAGGAAGTTTCCAAAGGAATTTTTATATGTTAAAGTAGACTCAAAGGATCCTAAGGTTTGGGCTAAAATTACCTTTTTTGCCCTTAGCCAACTATTAGCATCTAGGCAGTTGAGTCCCTAAGGGAATGTCAAGGACTTCTCAATGGGCTATAGGTAGTATGGAAATTAAATGATTTTTCTCCTGCCTTTGTTTTCCAAAATAATTTGACAATGTATTACAAGTGTTATATCTCCCAATCCTGTGGTAAAACTTCCAGAATCTCTTCTAAGAAGATCATTCAAAATACAGAAAAATATCAGTATACAAAATCTTAATTTCAGTGTTATAATAGTGAAAATTTGAAAATAATATAAATGTTAAATTATGGAGGAACACTTATGATATCACCATCTGTTGGGACATAATATAGAAATTAAAATTATGACTATGAAGATACATAATTGAATATAAAATTTTTAGACTAAGAAAGGTAAACTTTTACATATAGTTTTATTGCCACTTATATAAAACAATTTAGTAGTGGCAGAACATTCAAATGAGCTTGGATATTTTTGTTTTTGTTATTTGCTGAATTTTCTGTTCAATGATTGGATTATAATTTTTAAAAATTCAAACAAATTTAGCACATTTTTAACAGTTCCTCTTTAATGTACAGCTTTTTAAATTAATATTTCTATATTTTAATAAAATTATGGAAAAATCACTTCATTTTTAGTAAAAAACACTTCTATAATTTGTTTACTTTTTAGTACCTAGGTCATTATCAAGCTACTGAAAAAGAAACAAACAAAAACTTATTTTAACTGTAGATAAAACAAAAAAAAACTGGTAGAGAATCTCAAATGATTAAAAGATTCATTTAAAAAGTTAATGAAAAATATACTGTATGATAAACTACATAGATAGCAAAGGTAATTTTCTTCATGCATATAACCTAAATTTATTCCAATCTATTTTCTAGAAAGTTTGCAATGTAAGCATATACTAATCAAACTCACTTGGGGTGATGGTTTTCCCTAAGTGGGCAACACAGTCAATTAATGCAAAAAAAAAAAGATGAAATCGGGACCAAGATCAGAAATACATGAATCTCCAAAGTGCAACTTAGGTTTAGGCAGCTGAGGAATTAATTATACCTGAATTTGAGAAGAAGATGAAGGTCAATCACTATTTCAGTTATTTAACCTCAGAGAATTATCTCCATCTCAGATCATTCTGGAAACTCATTAATAGACTAAAGGATTAATCTCTTCTCTGAAACTTCGGTTGGAAATATTGGACTAACAAGCAGAAGCTGTGACATGGCAAACCCTAATTAAAGGAATTGTTTCTATAATGGGAACTAGAGGACTGATTTTTGAAATTGCTTGATCTTATTAACCAAAGGAGGTGATAAAGTGTTGTTTTTTTGTTTTTTCTCTCCTATCTGGGGAACTAGCCAATAATATTCTGGAAAGTTTTCAATGTCTCTAAGAGGAGTGGATACTGACATCAAAATACAGCTTTCCTTTTGTGAAAATGATAAGCATAAAAAGAAATGAAATGTAAGTGCTTCTTATAAGGTTACTATATTAAACTGAAACCTATGATTTTATTTATAAATATAAAATTTGGTTAAGTATAGGTCTCTTTTTTTTTTAGGATTTTATTTATTTGAGAGAGAGAGTGAGCAACAAAGAGAGAGAAGGAGCAGGGGAAGGGACAGAAGACGACTCCTCACTGAGCAGGGAGCCCAGAAGGGGCTTCGTCCTCGGGCTCAATCCTGGGGCTCTGAGATCATGACCTGAGCCAAAGGCAGATGTCTAACCAACTGAACCAACCAGATGCCCCAGGTGTGTGTTTCTTAACAGCCCCTATTGAGAAAGTAGAACCAGTGATCCATGAACTCTAGGATTATACTCCCTTCTTTATACAGAAATAAAACCAAAGTACAAAAAATATTATGTAATTATTCCAGACAAAATACTAAATCTACATAATGTAGAACCAGAACCAGTTGTAGCTCTCTCGGTATTTAACCTTGTGCACTGATACCTCACTACCCCCCACTATACATATTACCATATTGTTAAGAAACCTACCTGGCTATAGTAACGTCTCACTAAAAGAATATTCTATAGAACACATACCAAGTATACAATCACTAGAAGTCTTTCCAGTGTTTTCAGTGTTATTGACAATAGATATACATTTGCTACAAAAATATAAATGGCCCAGTTAGGCACATATCTATTTCTGGTTCAACTGGCAATGACCAAGGGGACAGTCAGTAGTGGTGACTTGGGGGCACCTGGGTGGCTCTGATGGTTAAGCATCTACCTTCTGTCCAGGTCAAGATCCCAGGGTCCTGGGATAGAGCCCTGCTTGTTATCTCTCTTTCAAATAAATAAATAGAATCTTAAAAAAAAAGAAAAAAAGTGGAGACAGTTTCTGGGCACCAGAGGGTCATTTCTAAAACAGAGTTTAACAGTGACATTCATGCTGAGAGTTGCTGACTTCAGTCTTAGAAGACAAGAAATATGTGGATAGGGAAACAATAAAAAAAGGAAGGCACTATGAAATGAGAGGGGGACACACTTCATGAAGAGTGTGGGGAAGCAAAAGGAGGACATTACGATATGATGAAAATTAAACTTGATGTGTGTTTGGAAAAGTAGGAAGGAAAGCATTGTGAAATTTATTGAATATTATCACAATTTACATTTATTCATTGGTTGGAAGAATTTTCTTTATGTAGACTAGACTGATCAAGGCAAAAGCTAGCACTATCCATTAATTACGGGTCATGCTCACTCAAGATCTGTGTTTTTCTCTTTTTTTTTTTTTTTAATAAATGTGAAAGACCACTTGGTAAGTTCTGTTCAATTAGCTGTAATTCAAAATATGTTGCTTCCAAGTTGACTATGAGTATACTGTAACTCTCTAAATTTCTCTTTGCCTAGGTGACCTCTTGGTCTCATGTTGAGATGACTGAATTTGAATTTTTCACCATTTGTGAAAAGACTATACTGCATAGGTCACCGTAACAGATTTGGTATGAGTGATTAAAAAGAGGATATATTATGCTTCGAGATTTAGGGCCTTACTATTATAGCATAAACCATTTCAATTGTTCTCAAACTTATACATGCATCAAAATCACCTGGAGGACTCATTAAAACCTGGATTGCTAAATGCCATCCCTAGAGGTTTTTCTTCAATGCATCTCATGTGGAGTTGGAAATGTTGCATTGCTAGAAAGCTCTCAAGAGATGATAATCCTGCCATTTAAAACACACTTAGAAAATCACTGGCCTAGGCAAACTAGAAAAATCAAGTACAAAATACCGTTCATTTTTTAATTAGACTGTTAATAGTTGAAAAAACTTAAAGGGTGAATATAAGAAATGTTAAAAGAAATTATACATCTTATACAAAATTTATATTTTGTGTCTAATTGCAGAAAAGCAAAATTTCTGTATCATAGATATTTTGAGCATAGGTGACAGTCATTTTTTTTTCTTTCCACTTTTGGAAAGTCATTTTCCAAAAATATTCTGTCCTGCATTTAGCCTATCTAGCCGCTGATATTAATCATCTTTCTAAATTACCGTAATAGTATCATGTCTGGTTTATCCCATGTTTGTTCATGATTTTATTGTTTCCCATCAGAAATAAACAGATCCACCTTGTTTGTCATACTCTTCGAACTGGTTTTCTTGCTGATTTTTACCTTTAATACTTATATCTACCAAGTGGAACATGAAAGAATAGTCACCTCAGCAGAAGATTTGAGACCCCTGGGGCCCCACTGCTTTCTACCAGAAAGAGGTGGCTGCTGCCTATGCTTGAAACAGGGCAGAGCCACAAGACTAGTTTCTGCCACATAGACACTGATTTCTCAACCTGTGAGGGTAAGTCCTCTTTGTGCAGTGACTCTTGACACTAGAATATTCACTAGCTTTCCATCATTAATTATAATTATAGCTGTCTACATTGCTGACACTTTGGATTAGAAGGTTGGAGGTGGTAAGATATGATGAGGGTTAATGGCTAAGTCAGCAGAAGTCTTTCCAGAAGAAATCTTAACACTGGGATGAATGCAAAAGCTGTTTTTGAGCGGAGCAATGCCAGCTATGAGAAAGGTCTTATCTTGGTAAATGACAGTATCTCTCTAAGGAAGTATCCTCTTGCACTCTGATCATGACGTACCCTTCCATGTCTGTGGAACCACAAGCCACAAACCTTATCTCTAGCGCCCAGCTCTTTATATCATTTGTGGAAGACAGATACTTTCCCATAGAAGGATGAGCATCCTTATGCAATCAAACACAGACACAGATTAGACCACAAATAAAAGGGTTGAGGAGCTTTTCCTTTCCTATAGAGTTCTCATAAGCTATCCTTATCAACATAAACCTAATGGAAGCTTTGGGTTGGTAAACACATAGATATCTGGGGAGAGTGGCCTACTTCCAAGAATATACTTTGCCTCTTCACCTCTTTCATCTGGCTATTCCTGAGCTGTATCCCTTTATAATAAATCAGTGTCAATACCTTCTAAATAAGAAAAATTGTGTAGGAGTGATATCACCAAGATAGTGACAGAAGTCATTCCTGATTTGCTCCCCACCCCCTAAGAAGAAGAAAAACTACCAAATATTCATGGACAAGACACCACTGAAAGGATTTTAGAACATGCAGGGGAGGCTGAATCAACCACCTCCCCTTTCCAAACCATAGAGACCAAAAATGCCTGCATTAGAAATGTAGGAGAAGCAGCTACACATTGACTGCATTGTCCCTACCCTGCCCAGGTCATTGCAGCACTACAAGAAGAGGTCTCCTATGAGACTCCAGTTCCTCCAGGGGAAAAAGGGAGCCTGGGAGCCTCCAATATTGTGGGTTGCTTTGTGGGAACCTCTAATATTGCAGGAAAATCTGAAGGGCTCACACACTGGGAATCTGCAATGAAGAACTGGGAAGGGCCTTGCAATAGCCAGCATATAGATATTAACAGACCAAATTCACACCTGTAATGTATAATTGTATAATTAGTAATACCAACTAGTGGTTTTGCTCATTTACAGAACCAAGTTGGTGGTTCTCATTGAGATGGGATCTCATTGAGTTGGGATATAGATCTGTTCAATTCAGGTCCTCAAATGAGAAAGTTTGCTTGTTCTAGACCCTGGTTTGCCTATGCTCAGGGAGCTAAGTCATAGCTCCTCCAACTGGGGACTAGCTTCTGGCTCCATCTGGCTAAAAGGGCTGGAAAATAAGTAGGGGTGTTTTCTTTCTTCTCTAAGACAAAATAGACTTTAAAAATAGTAAATAGACACAGAAAATCATTATATCATGTAAAAGTTGTCAGTACATTTAAAAAATGGTAAATATTTACATGCCTGACATCAGAGCACCTAAATACATAAAGCAAAAGCTAACAGAGGTAAAATAAGAAATAATAAAGCAATATAATAATATTTGAGAACTTATATACTCTGGCCACAATGGTATAAAACTAGAAATAAGGAAAAACTGGATTATTCAAGAATATATAGAAATTAAGCAATACTCCAGAACAATAGATGCAAATGGAAAATAAGTTTCTTGAGACCAAAAAAAAAAAAAAAAAATGGAACCATACATCCTTGAAATTATGAAATGTAACAAAAGCACTTCTCAGAGGGAAGTTCATAGCAATAAACTCCTACATTAGGAAGCAAGGAAAATCCCAAACAACATAACTTTATGCTTTAAACAACATGCCTCTATAATATCAGAGAATAAATCCCAAAGTTAGCAGAAGGCAAAACCAAAACAAAGAAGGCAAAACCAAACCAAAACAAAACCATAAAAAAATATTAAAGCAGGAATTCATGAAAGAAAAGAAAAACAATAGAAAAGATTGACCAAACTAAGAGTTGGTTCTTTGAAAAGACCAAAAAATAAAAAATAAAAAATAAAAAATTGACAAACATTTACTTAGACTAACCAAGGATAAAAGAGAACAAAATCAAAAGTATAAACGAAAAAGAGACATTACAACTGGTGTCACAGAAATACAAAAAATTATGAGATGAATATGAACAAACATATACCAAACTGGACAACCTAGAAGAAATGGAAAAATTTTTTAAAATGTACAAACTACCAAGACTGAGTCAAGAAGAATTAGAAAATCTGAATAGACCAATTATAAGTAAGGATATTTATTCAGTAATAACTCCTGGTGAAGAAAAGCCCAAGGTCAGGAGACTTCACTGGTGAATTTTACCAATCATATAAAAAAATAACTTATGCCATCTTTCTCAAATTCTTCCAGTGGTCAAAGAGAAGAGAGGACTTCCAAACCTAGTTTATGAAATGAACATTATTCTGATACCAAAGTCAGATAAGGACACTACTGGAAAAGAAGACTATACAATATCCCTGATGAAGATATGTGCAAATATTCTCAACTAAATATTAGCAAGTCAAATTCAGCAGCACATTGAAAGACAGTTCACCATGATCAAGTGGTATTTATCCCTGGAATGCAAGGATGGTCCAATACACACAAATCAATGTGATATATCACATTGATAGAATGAAAGAAAACTAGGATCATCTCAGTAGATTCGGAAAAAGCATTTGACAAAGTTCAACATTAATTCACGATAAAAGTACAAATTAGGCATAGATGGAAACATATCTTATATCTTAACATAATAAAGGCCATATATGACAAGATACAGCTAAAAATCATACTCAACGGTGAAATGTTGAAATCTTTTCTTGTAAGATCAGGAAAAAGACAAGAGGACGCACCCTCACTACTCATTTTTAATAGTATACTGGAAGTCCTAGATAGAGCAAACAAACAGTAAAAATATATAAAATCAGAAATGGAATAGAAGAAGTAAAATTGTCTCTATTAGCAGATGACATAATTTTATATATAGAAATCCTGAAACTCAGCCAAAAAACTGTTAGGACTAATAAAATAAGGTTGGAGAATGCAAAGTCAACAGGCAAAAATTGGTAGCATTTCTATACACTAATAACAAATTTTTGAAATGAAAATAAAACAATCATTTACAATAGCATCAAAAACAATAAAATACTTACGAATAAATATAACTGAGGAGGTTAAAAAATCTGTACTCTGAAAAACCATAGGACACTGATGAATGAAATGGAAGGAGATGACATAAATGCAAATATATCTCATGTTCATTCATTGGAACCATTAATATTGTTAAAATGTCCATAATACAAAAAACCATCTACAGATGGAATACAATCCCCATTGAAATTCCAATGGTATTTTTACAGAAATAGAGAAAGATAGTCCTAAAAGTACATGGAACTACAAAAGATCCTGAATAGCCAAAAAAAAAAAAAAAAAAAAAAAAAAAATTCCTGAGAAAGAACAAAACAGGAGGCATCACACTTCCTAATTTCAAGCAATGAAATAAACCATAGTAATTAAAAGAGTATGACACTGGCATAAAAACAAATAGACCAAATGCAACAGAATTGAGGGCCTAGAAATAAGCACAAGCATTTACAAAGAATTAATATTTGACAAGTGACCCAAAATGTTCATAGAGAAAATACAATCTCTTTAGCAAATGGTACTAGGAAATTTGGCTATTCACAAGTAAAAGAATGAAAATTGATCCCTATCTTATACCACTCACAGAAATTAGCTCGAAATGGTTTGGAGACTTAAATGTAAGACCAGAAACAATGAAAATCACAGAAGAAAGCATAAGAAAAAAGCTCTTTGAAATGTATCTTGGTATGATTTTTAGAAATCACACAGGCACAAACAATGACATAAAATTTAACAAGTGGGAGTACATCAAACTGAAAGTTATCTGCACAGCTGAAGAAACCATCAACAAAGGAAAAAAACAACCAAAGAAATGGGAAAAGATTGTTTGCAAACCATCTATCTGATAAAAGAATGATATCCAAAATATATGAAGAACTGATACATCTCAATAGCAAAAAATTCCAAATAATCCAACTTAAAAAATGGGTGAAGGATCTGAACAGACATTTTTCCAAAGAAGATATATGAATGGCCAAGAAGTACATGAGAAAATGCTCAAAACCATTAGTCATTAGGAAAATGCAAATTAAAAGCACAATCAGCTATTACCTCTCACCTATTAGAATGGCCATCATGAAAAAGATAAGAGATAACTAATGTGGGCGTGGATGTGGACAAGTGGGAACTTTTGGGCACTGCTGATGGGATTTTAAGCTGGTACAGCCACTATGGAACACAGTGTGGAGATTTCTCAACAAGCGAGAACTCCCATAGGATCCAGTAATTCTACTTCTAGGAATATTTCCAAAGGAAAGAAAAACACTATGTTGAAAAGATATCTGTACCCCCCATGTTCATAGCAGCATTATTTATAATAGCAAAAACATGGAAACACTCTTTGCTCATTGATGGGTGAATGGACACAGAAGTTGCAGTGTATGTGTATTTGCACATGTATGTATCCGAATATGTATATATGTGTATATGTATGTGTGTGTGTATAGAGATATAGATAGATCAGATTTGTGGTTACCAGAGGTAAGGGGAATAGGGGAGGGGAATTGGAAGAAGGTGGTTAAAATGTACCAACTTCCTGTTACAAGGAAAAACAGGTACTAGGCATATAATGTACATAATGCTTATAATTAACACTGCTGCAGGACATATAGGAAAGTTAATATGGTACTTATAGGAGAGGATGGATGTTAACTCTATTGTAATCATTGTAGAATGTATGTAAAACAAACCATTATGATGTACACCTTAAACTTATAGTGATGTATTCCAATTATTTTTAATAAAAATGGAAAAAGAATGATCTTCTGGTCCAAGATGAAAATGTAGAAAAACTCTGAATTCATCATCAGCACAGACACACCAAATCTATACTTAATTATATAACAATTACTCCTGAAGAAGAACTGAGGGCTGACTGAACAGCTTCTGCACAATGAAAGATAGAGAAACCACATAAAGAATGGTAAGACAGATGAAGACATGGTAACAAAGGGAACCCCCACACCCTGATGCTGCAAACTGTAGTGGGGAAAGGTGTTACTGAGAGAGTAAGAGATTTGTCTGCCTCCGGCACAGAAAAAAAAAACCCTGTGGCTTAAAGGGGCAATTAGAATATAAAGGAATCAGGAGAATAGGTGTTATTTCTTTTTTGAAAGTTTGGTAGAATTCCCCAGGGCTCTTGTTTTTTGGGAGGTTTTTGATCACTGCTTCAATCTTGTTACTAGATATCGGTCTATTCAGGTTGTCGATTTCTTCCTGGTTCAATTTTGGGAGTTTATAGTTTTCCAGGAATTCATCCATTTCTTCTAGGTTGCTAAGTTTATTGGCATATAATTGTTGATAATAACTTCTGATGATTGTTTCGACAGGAATCCATCAGAATCCTAGAGGAGAACATAGGCAGTAATCTCTTTGATATCAGCCACAGGAACTTCTTTCAAGATATGTCTCCAAAGGCAAAGGAAACAAAAGCAACTTCATCAAAATCAAAAGCTTCTGCACAGCAAAGGAAACAGTCAAAAAAACGAAGAGGCAACCCATGGAATGGGAGAAGATATTTGCAAATGACAGTACAGACAAAAGGTTGATATCCAGGATCTATAATGAACTCCTCAAACTCAACACACGCAAAACAGACAATCATATCAAAAAATGGGCAGAAGATATGAACAGACACTTCACCAATCAAGACATACAAATGGCTATCAGACACATGAAAAAATGTTCATCATCGCTAGCCCTCAGGGAGATTCAAATTAAAACCACATTGAGATATCACCTTACACCAGTTAGAATGGCCAAAATTAGCAAGACAGGAAACAACATGTGTTGGAAGGGATGTGGAGAAAAGGGAACCCTGTTACACTGTTGATGGGAATGCAAGTTGGTGCAGCCTCTTTGGAGAGCAGTGTGGAGATTCCTCAAGAAATTAAAAATAGAACTTCCCTATGACCCTGCAATTGCACTCCTGGGTATTTACCCCAAAGATACAGATGTCATAAAAAGAAGGGCCATCTGTACCCCAATGTTTATAGCAGCAATGGCCACGGTCGCCAAACTATGGAAAGAACCAAGATGTCCTTCAACGGACGAATGGATAAGGAAGGTGTGGTACATATACACTATGGAGTATTATGCCTCCATCAGAAAGGATGAATACCCAACTTTTGAAGCAACATGGACGGGACTGGAAGAGATTATGCTGAGTGAAATAAGTCAAGCAGAGAGAGTCAATTATCATATGGTTTCACTTATTTGTGCAGCATAAGAAATATCATGGAGGACAAGGGGTGTTAGAGAGGAGAAGGGAGTTGGGGTAAATTGGAAGGGGAAGTGAATCATGTGAGACTATGGACTCTGAAAAACAATCTGAGGGGTTTGAAGGGGCGGGGGGTGGGAGGTTGGGGTACCAGGTGGTGGGTATTATAGAGGGCACAGATTGCATGGAGCACTGGGTGTGGTGAAAAAATAATGAATACTGTTATGCTGAAAATAAATTAATTAATTTTTAAAAAGTTTGGGGGGGATAAAAAGAATATATAGGAATCAGCCCTAGAACTCTGCCAATTGGCTTGGAAGCTGATGGAACTCTTACTGGGTTGCAGTGGCTACTGAGCACTATTATTTATGTGCTATCTCCACCTTGATACTGCAGATAGGAGCAGGGTCTGTGTGCCATAGTTGGGCCCCTATTCTACACCAGTCTGAAAGGCCCTGGGGCACAGAAAAAAAGCCATAGTATTAAATAGCAGGGACCACTTAGGTGGTCCAGTGGGTTAAGTGTCTGCCTTGGCTCAGGTCATGACACCAGGGTCCTGGGACCAAGTCCCAGTTTGCTCACTGGGAAGCCTGTTTCTCCCCCTGCTTGTGATTTCTCTGTCATTAAACCAATAAAATATTAAAATAAAATAAAATAATAAAATAAAATAAAATAGCAACAAGAATGTAAACAATCCAGTGCGAGAACTCCATCAAACAAGTGGAGAATGCTGGATCCTCTCTAGGTAGGAGGACCTGGCAAACACCACTGCTTATGTTCCTTCTCCACCCTAATGGTTTGCAGATGGGAGCAGGTCTGAATGCCCTGGCTGGCTTACCACCTTAATGAACCCTGGGCCCTTACTGCACCAGCTGCAGCCATCCTTATAAGGTAGTCCCAGTATGGCACACAGTTGGACAGCCTCATCAGTGCTCACCACAGCCCCAGCTGTCTTAGAAATATGACACAGGTGCAAAGAACCTAGAACACTTCAGACACCCACCACTTCACTCTGGATGAATTGCTAGGGCATCACTCTAGGTACATCACTCTAGTACTGCTAGGGCAGCACTCTAAGACATTCTGGCTCATGCCTGATGTGACTCTAGCCACCCACCAGAGTGGTCGCCTCCTGTGGAACACTTGCGACCATCACATGCACCTAGGCCCAGCTTCTAGCCATCCTGTTAGAGTTCCCCCTGTATAGAGCACTCCAGGACCACCCTGCTGGACCCTGCTTTAGTTGTCCTTTGAGGATGCTCCTGCACTGTACACACTGGGACCCCCTGACTTATATTCATTTCAGCTTTAGCTATCCTGCCTGTGTGCCCTCTATGCAAAGCACCTCTGAACACCCTTGGCTGGCACACTGCTTTGGCACCAGCTTCCCTGGTACCCACATACTGAATGTCCTGGGACCCCAAGCCCATACACTACCTAGGTTCCAGCCACCGATGTGCCCTCTGCACTAAGCATACAGCGACATTCCAGCCTACATCCACCTCAGGGTCAGCTGTCCTACCAGAACATCTTCATGGAAAGCTCCAGGACCAACTGCCTTTCATCCACTTCAGTTCTGGTTGTCCTGCTAGGATTTACTTTGTACAGAGAGAACAGGACACCCCAGTTTGCACCCACCTCAGCTTTAGCTGTCCAAGCAGGACCCACCCTGCATGGAGAGCCTTGGGACAACCCAAGTCTGAACACAGGCTTGTTTAGCTCTGGCTATCCCAACAAGTTACCACAGAGTGCCCCAGGACCCCTGCCCACCACATGCACATCTCCAGACAGCCAGCCAGCCAAAGTCACCAGGTACACACAGACTACATGAGGAGTGACCATATACAAGATCATCCCTTCAAGTTTATGAGAAGTAGCTGTTCTGCCTAATTTATAGGGGGGGGGGGGGACCACATAGAAAGTCAAGCAAAATGATGAAAAACAGGAATACACTCCAAATAGTAGAGCAAGGCAATACCACAGAAAAAGCTACATGAAATGGAGATAATTGGTCAATCTGATAAAGAGGTCAAAGTGATGGTCATAAAGATGCTCATCAGACCAGAGAACAAAGTAGATGAGCTTAGCAAGAACTTAAAAAAAGGAGAAAAAATATTTTAAAAGAACCAATCACAGCTGAAGGATAAAATAACTGAAATGAAAACTACACTGAGGGAATCAACATCCTATGAGAGACTGCAGAAGAATGGATTAGTGATCTGGAAAACAAGGTAATGAACAGTACCCAAGCTGAAGAGCAAAAAGCAAAAAGTAAAATAAAGAAGATAGGTTAAGGGATCTCTTGGGAAACATAAACAAGCAAACATTTACACTGTACACGTCTCAGGAGAAGAGAGAAAGAAAGGGGTAGAAAACTTATTTGAAGAAATAATAGCTAAAAAACTCCTTAACCTGGGGAAGGAAACAGGTATCCAGGTTCAGGAAGCAGAGAGAATTCCAAAGATGATGAACCCAGGGTTGTCTACTCCAAGACCCATAATAATTAGAATGGCAAACATAAAGAGAATTTTAAAAGCCTTATTCAGAGATAAGGAATTAGTCATGTACAAGAGAAACTGCATAAGGCTATTAGCTGTTTTTCAGCAGAAACTGCAGGCCAGAAGAGAGTGGCATGATATATATTCAAAACGCTGAAAGGAAAAATAAACCTACACCTAATAACATTCTACCTGGCAAGGGTATTAGAAGAATTGAAGGAAAGATAAAGAATTTTTCAGACAAACTAAAATTAAAGGAGTTTATTACCACTAAGCTGGCCTTATAAGAAATGTTTGAGGTATTTCTTTAAGAAGAAAATAAGGACATACTTAGAAAAAACTCATGAGTAAAAGGAAGTAAACAGTAAAAATAGTAAAGAAATCACTTTGATTGAAAGTGAGTATGAAAGTCTGTTATATCTATAATTAGTTAAGTTAGGGGACTCACAAAAGAAAAAGATGTAAAATGTAACATATACATAAAATATGGAGGGGAGTAAAAATGAGTTCTTTTAGAATATGTTTAAACTTAAGCAACCATCAACTTAATATAGTCTGCTATATACTTAGAATTTTATATATGAATATCATGGTAACCAAAAACACAAAAAGCTATAGTAGATACATAAGAAAAATAAAGAAAGTCAAGCATAACACTACAGAAAGTCACCAATCATAAGGGAAGAGTACAAGAGGAAAAGAAAGGGATAGGGAAGAACAAAATAGGAATATATGCCTACATACCAATAATTACTTTTAATGTAAGTGGTCTAAATGCTCTAATCAAAAGATAGACTAGTTAATGGATTAAAACAAAAACAAACAAAAAAACTCATCTATATGCTGTCCACAAGAGACTAAATTTTTTTAAAAATATTTATTCATTCATTTGACAGAGAGAGCACAAGAAGGGGATCAAGAGAGGGAGAGGGAGAAGCAGGTTCCCCCACCAAGGAGGGAGCCCAATATAGGACTCAATCCCAGGACCCTGAGATCATGACCTGGGCTGAAAGCAGACACTTAACTGACTGAGCCACCCAGGTGTCCCAGAGACTCACTTTAGACTAAAGATACATATATACTGAAATAAAAAATGGAAAAAGATATTTCATTCAAATAAAACTGGAAAAAAAAAAAGAAGAAGAAGAAGAAGCCAGTATAGCAATACTTATATCAGTATATAAGGACTTTTACAAGGAAGACTGTAACAAGAGACAAAAGCTTTACATAATGATAAAAGCTTCATTATGACAATGATAAAAGAGGATATAACAGTTGTATATATCTATGCACTCAATATTGGAACACCTAATTTCATAAAGCAACTATTAGCATAGAGAAAGAAACTGATAGTAATAAAATAGTAATAGGGGACTTTTTAACACCACATTTGTATCAACAAATAGATCAGTCTGGCAGAAAATCGAAAACAGTGTCTTTGACTGATACACCAGACCAATAGACTTAGTAGATTCCATCCCAAAACTACACAATGCACATTCTTTACATTGTGTACATGGAGGATTTTCCAAGAAAGATCACATGTTAGGCCACAAAACAACTTCAATACATTTGAGATACAAATTATATCAAGCATCTTTTCTGCCCACAACAGTATAAACCTAGAAAGAAATTGTAAGAAACTGAAAAAAAAAAAAAAAACCAGAAACATGTGGAGGCTAAATAACATGTTTCTAAACAACCAATAGGTCAATAAAGAAATCAAAGAGAAAATTATAAGGAAGAAAATTAAAATGAAACACAAGAAATCAAATCTGTGGTGCAGCAAAAGCAATTCTAAGAGAGAAATTTATAGTCATAACTCAACATAAGGCTTAACTCAAGGAATAAAAATCCCAAATAGATAATCTCACCTTAAACCTAAAAGAACTAGAAAAAGAAGAACAACAAAAAGCCCAAAGCCAATGGAAGGAAGGGAATAATAAAGATCAGAGTGGAAATAAATGAAATAGAGACTAAAAAAAAGAAAAAGGAAAAAAGAAAAAGAAAAAAAGAAAAGATCAATGAAACCATGAGCTTGTTCTTTCAAAATGTAGACAAAATTGATAAACTTTTATCCAGACTCATCAAGGAAAAAAAGAGAAAAGCCAAATGAATAAAATCAGAAATGAAAGAGAAGTAACAATCAGTATTGCAGAAATAAAAAAAAAAGAGATTACTATGAAAAATTATATGCCAACAGATTGGACAATCTAGAAGAAATGCATAAATTCCTAGGAAAACACCATCTTCCAAAACTGAACCTAGAAGAAATAGAAAATATCAACAGACTAATTACTAGCAATTACTACCAATTACTAGAAATGAGTTTGAATCAAGATAAAAAACTTCCAACAAATAAAAGTTCAGGACCAGACAGATTCTGGTCCTGAATTCTGGCAAACATTTAAGAAAGAGTTAATACCTATTCTCCTCAAACTGTTCCAAAAAACAGAAGAGGAAGGAAAGCTTCTAAATTCATTTCATGAGGCCAGCATTTCACTGAAACCAAACCCAGACAAAATCATTTCAAAAAAAGAAAACTATAGGCCAAAATCATTGATGGCCATATATACAAAAATCCTCAAAACATATATTAGTGAACCACATTCAGTAACACATTAGAAAGAGTAATTCACCACAATCAAGAGGAAGTTGCTCTGGGGATGGCTCACTATTCATACATCAATCAATGTGATAGCCCACATTAATAAAATGAAGGATAAAAACCAAATGATCATATTAATAGATGCAGAAATAAATGTGACAAAATTCAACATCTGTTTATGATAAAAACTCTCAACAAAATGGATTTAGAGGGAATATACCCAAACACAATAAAAGCCATATACTTAAAAACCACACTAACATCAATGTTAATTGTGAAAAACTGAAAACTTTTCTCTAGGATCAGAAAAAAGACAGGAATGTCTACTTGTACCACTTTTATTCAACATAGTAATGGAAGGCCTGGCCACAGCAATCATGTAAGAAAAAGAAATGAAAGCACACAAACTGGTAAGGAAGATGTTAAATTGTCAGTATTTGCAAATTACATTTTACTCTACATAGAAAACCTTAAAGACGTCACCAAGAAAGCTATAGAAGGAATTAATGAATCTAGTAGTTTCAAGATACAAAATTCATATGCAGAAATTTGTTGAGTTTCTATATGCTAATAATGACATAGAAGAAAGACAAGTAAATAATTCCATTTACAATTGTACCAAAAATGATAACATACCTAGGTATACATTTTTTTAAAAGGGTGTGAAAGATCTGTACTCTGAAAACTGTAAAACATTGATGAAAGAAATTGAAGACAACACACACACACACAAAATAGAACCATAAAGCTCACAGATTGGGAAAATCATATCATTACAAATGTCCACACTAACCAAAGCAATCTACAGAGTCAATGAAAGCTCTATCAATATATTAATAGCATGTTTCACAGAACCAGGACAAGTAATCTTAAAATTTGTATGGAACCACAAAAGATCCTGAATAACAAAGTCAATCTTGAGAAAGAAGAACGTGGAGGTATCACAGTCTCAGATTTCAAGATATATTATAAAGCTGTAGTAATCAAAACAGTATAGAACTGGCACAAAACGGACATAGATCAATGGAAGAGAATAGAAAGCCCAGAAATAAACCCATATTTTAGGGTCAATTAATCACTACAAAGAAGGCAAGACTACACAGTGGAGAAAAGATAGTCTCTTCACTAAACAGTGCTGGGGAAAACTGGACAGCTACATGCTAAAGAATGAGACTGGACCACTTTCCCACACCATACACAAAGATAAAGTTGAAATGCATTAATGATCTAAACAGGAGACTTAATACTGCAAAACTCCCTGATGAAAACATAGACAGTAACCTCTTGGATAGCAGCATTTTTCTAGATATGTCATTTCAGACAAGGAAACAAAAACAAAAAAAGTATTGGAAATACACAAAAATAAAAAGCTTTTGTACAGCATAGAGACATCAATGAAATGAAAAGGCAAATGGGAAAAGATATTTGCAAATAATGTATCCCATAAGGAGTTAACATCCAAAATTACTGTAAAGAACTTACACAAGTCAACCCTAAACAAAAACAACAATCCAATTTAAAAGTGGGCAAAGGACCTTAATAGACTTTTTCCAAGGGTTGCATACACATGGCCAACAGACACATGAAAAGATGCTGAACATGACTAATAATTGGGGAAATGTTAATCAAAACTTCAATGAGGTATCACCTTATACCTGTAATGGATAGAAAAAGACAAAAAATAATAAGTTAGAGAGGACATGAAGAAAAAGAAACACTAAAGCACTGTTGGGGGAAATATAAATTGGTGAAACTAATTGGAAAACAGTATAGAGGTTCCTCAAAAAGTTGAAAATAGAAAAACTATAGAGTCCAATTATTCTCCACTGGGTCTTTATCTCAAGAAAACAAAACCAATAATTCATAAAATGATCTATGTATCCCTGTGTTTATCATAGCTTATTTATAATAGCCATTATGTGCATGTAACTTGAATGTCCATTGATGAACGGATAAAGAAGATTTGGGGGGCAGTGTGTGTGTACACAATGGAATATTACTAAGCCAAAAAAATTTAGTGAGATCTTGCCATTTGCAACAATATGGAAGGACCTAAAAGATACCATGTTGAGATAAGTAAGACAGAGAAAGAAAAATACCATAAGATTTATTTATGGAATTTAAAAAATAAAACAACTGAACAAAAAAATCAAAGCAGAAACAGACCCATAAATCAGAGAATCAGAGAATCAACTGGTGGTTGCCAGTGGGAATAGGATGGGGAGATAGGCAAAATGGGTAAATGGGAATGAGGTATAGGCTTCTAGTTGTGGAATGAACAAGTTATGGGGCTTAAAGGTACAGCATAGGGAGTACAGTTCATAGTAAGTATTGTAAAGGCATTGAATGGTGACAGATGATAGCTACACTTGCGGTGATCATATAGAGTTGTCAAATCATGGTGTTGGACACCTAAAACTGATTTTTTCAAAACTGGAAAAAATGTTTAAAAATTATCCAAATGACATCTCCAACTCTGCATGTAAGAGTCTACTAACTGCAGTGTTTCTAGGGGAAAATGTCCTCTTCTAACTATTATCTAGGATGGAGTTCTTTCAAGCCCTTTGTGTTTGTTGTGAAAGGAAAGATCGTTTCTTTCTGTTCAGCAGTTTTTAAGAGTATCTGTTATAACCAAAGCAGCAATTAATGGCTGTTTCAAGAGGTGCGTGGCTGATTACTGGTACTCTTAAGAAAATAAATGGAGGACTTTCTCATTTACTCCAGAACCTTCCACATACTCACATAGCAACAAAGAGAATTTTTTTTTTTTGAAGCATCCTGTTTTAGCTCTAGCCTTGAGTAGGTGACCCCCTCCAGTTAAAGTCTTATCACCTCTGGTTATGGATATAAAACTTTGGTGATCATTAGAAATACTTGGGAAATTTTATTGAAACTGTAAGTTATTCTTACCTACCCTGAGAATTTCTTATTCACAAAATCTAAAGTGGAGGTTGAGAACACACACATTTAAGAAAAATGGCCCCCCCAAAGAATGTTTTCCAAATGAAACTGATTATTAGCCAGATTTTAATAGCACTGATGTAGAAGAAGCAAGAAGGAAGCAATCGAACAAATAATTCTAGATACCTAACTCTGTAAGGCTCTTGGCATTGAAAACAGTCTCTTCTACTCAAAGTATCCATCAGCAGACCTTTTCTTATGCCGCCACCAAATAACTAGATTGTCAAAATTTGGTATGAGAAATGCATGCCTAATTTGTTCTTGACTGTCTTGCAAAGAAGATTCCGCTAAGGTCAGGAACACGGCAGGGATGTCCATTATCACCACTGCTATTCAACATAGTACCAGAGGTCCTAGCCTCAGCAATCAGACAACAAAAGGAAATTAACGACATCCAAATCGGCAAAGAAGAAGTCAAATTATCACTCTTCGCAGATGATATGATACTATATGTGGAAAACCCAAAAGACTCCACTCCAAAACTGCTAGAACTTATACAGGAATTCAGTAAAGTGTCAGGATATAAAATCAATGTACAGAAATCAGTTGCATTTCTCTACACCAACAGCAAGACAGAAGAAAGGGAAATTAAGGAGTCAATCCCATTTACAATTGCACCCAAAAGCATAAGATACCTAGGAATAAACCTAACTAAAGAGACACAGAATCTATACTCAGAAAACTATAAAGTACTCATGAAAGAAATTGAGGAAGACACAAAGAAATGGAAAAATGTTCCATGCTCCTGGATTGGAAGAATAAATATTGTGAAAATGTCTATGCTACCTAAAGCAATCTACACATTTAATGCAATTCCTATCAAAGTACCATCCATCTTTTTCAAAGAAATGGAACAAATAATTCTAAAATTTATATGGAACCAGAAAAGACCTCGAATAGCCAAAGGGATATTGAAAAAGAAAGCCAACGTTGGTGGCATCACAATCCCGGACTTCAAGCTCTATTACAAAGCTGTCATCATCAAGACAGCATGGTACTGGCACAAAAACAGACCCATAGATCAATGGAACAGAATAGAGAGCCCAGAAATAGACTCTCAACTCTATAGTCAACTAATCTTCGACAAAGCAGGAAAGAATGTCCAATGGAAAAAAGACAGCCTCTTCAATAAATGGTGCTGGGAAAATTGGACAGCCACATGCAGAAAAATGAAATTGGACCATTTCCTTACACCACACACAAAAATAGACTCAAAATGGATGAAGGACCTCAATGTGCGAAAGGAATCCATCAAAATCCTTGAGGAGAACACAGGCAGCAACCTCTTCGACCTCAGCCGCAGCAACATCTTCCTAGGAACAACGCAAAAGGCAAGGGAAGCAAGGGCAAAAATGAACTATTGGGATTTCATCAAGATCAAAAGCTTTTGCACAGCAAAGGAAACAGTTAACAAAATCAAAAGACAACTGACAGAATGGGAGAAGATATTTGCAAATGACATATCAGATAAAGGACTAGTGTCCAGAATCTATAAAGAGCTTAGCAAATTCAACACCCAAAGAACAAATAATCCAATCGAGAAATGGGCAGAGGACATGAACAGACATTTCTGCAAAGAAGACATCCAGATGGCCAACAGACACATGAAAAAGTGCTCCATATCACTCGGCATCAGGGAAATACAAATCAAAACCACAATGCGATATCACCTCACACCAGTCAGAATGGCTAAAATCAACAAGTCAGGAAATGACAGATGCTGGCGAGGATGTGGAGAAAGGGGAACCCTCCTACACTGTTGGTGGGAATGCAAGCTGGTGCAAACTCTCTGGAAAACAGCATGGAGGTTCCTCAAAATGTTGAAAATAGAACTGCCCTATGACCCAGCAATTGCACTTTTGGGTATTTACCCTAAAGATACAAACGTAGTGATCCAAAGGGGCACGTGTACTCGAATGTTTATAGCAGCAATGTCCACAATAGCCAAACTATGGAAAGAATCGAGATGTCCATCAACAGATGAATGGATCAAGAAGATGTGGTATATATACACAATGGAATACTATGCAGCCATCAAAAGAAATGAAATCTTGCCATTTGCAACAACATGGATGGAACTAGAGCGTATCATGCTTAGCGAAATAAGTCAAGCGGAGAAAGACAACTATCATATGATCTCCCTGATATGAGGAAGTGGTGATGCAACATGGGGGCTTAAGTGGGTAGGAGAAGAATCAATGAAAGAAGATGGGATTGGGAGGGAGACAAACCATAAGTGACTCTTAATCTCACAAAACAAACTGAGGGTTGCTGGGGGGAGGGGGTTTGGGAGAAGGGGGTGGTATTATGGACATTGGGGAGGGTATGTGTTTTGGTGAGTGCTGTGAAGTGTGTAAACCTGGTGATTCACAGACCTGTACCCCTGGGGATAAAAATATATGTTTATAAAAAATTTAAAAAAATTATAAAAAAAAAAAAAAAAGAGAAGATGACCACACAACCCCAGCTCTGAATAGCAGGCCATGTGATCATTTTATTCAACCAGTACATGACTAAGACATAAATATTTCCATGGGGGAGAGGAACGAAAGAAAAAAAACAAAAACAAAACAAGAAAACTATAAAATTTATTCTCTTTGAGCTGTGCAGCTCCCTGCCTGGGATATTTCACCCTGTGTTTTCATCAGCCAGCTAAAATTATTTTGATATTCCCTTTTTGGCAATGATAAGCCAGAAAGAAAGGAAATTTTTTTTTCTCTTTTCTTATAGTTTCCTTTGCCTGAATTTTGTTCTATCAGGCAAGAGTAGATGGTCCTGACCATATAAAGATTTAGTCTTCCCAACTTTCCTGATGGCTGCATATAATTTTATGAACTCTTAATCTCTAAAAATGTAACATTTATGGGTTCTACTGTGTGATAAGTTCCTCTGGGATGTTCAGGACATAAGTGTGCACACTCTGCAGTTGGGCCTTAAACCAGATATAAGATAGAATGTACTATTCACTTGGGGGTACTGGGAGCAAACTGGGCTTCAAGTCAAACACATAATCAGGAATAATTTTCTTTAGATGACCCTTCTCTACTATTCCACATATCCTGGGTTCTACCCTGTAGGACTAGACCCACCAATCCTAAAATTCCTTCCTTGTTAGCAGCATCTTAGCAGAAGACATTTAACAGACATTCATAAATCACACCTACGGACTTTAATTCCTATTGTAAGAGGCTAATGCTTGATTCTGTGCCACTGTGATTGTTGCACTCAGGGAGGAAACTCAGTGTTAGGCCCTGTTAGTTGCTAGTAAGTTTGAGCTTGAGCTCATATGGCATATTCCAAGGCTCAGAGAAGGTATCCATTTAATGTTCACTGAATGAAGTAACATGTTTGTATTCAAACTGAAATCCTCTGGAAACTGCTTTGTTCCTGGAAAGTAACTGGTTATTCTTGAGGTTTTCATTTGGCTCTAAATCAACTATGATTTCTTATACTGCATGAGGTGACTTCAAGTACTAGAACTGGAGTCGAAATAGTAAATTCTCAATAAAGTGAAAATAGGAGATAGCTATATTTTTTCTCCGTCTGCTACAGCCTCCATAAGAGGAAACTATCCCTGGAATGGACCTAGAGGTAGGGGGAAAAGGGAGAGGAAGAACACCAGAATAAGTGCAAGAAGATTAGATTTTGGTCCACTTTCAGTACAACTTTGGAGAAATTTCCACACACTTCAATCTCAAGAAAGTGCTGAGAACACCCATGAGAAAAATGTGTTCTTATGACGTTATAAACAATTTCAAAGAAATTCTAAAGTAATTCTTCCAAAAATTACAGTTTTTCAGCACTCAGCTACTTAAGAACACATTTTTACTTCCCTGTTAACAGGTGCACATTACCTATCAAGAAATTACTAACAAAGTAGTATTCTTCACAGATCACCTTTAGTCTACTAGGACAAATTTATTTTGATGATATTCTACTTCTTGTCAGGAATTGCTCCCTCCCTTTCTGCACTTATTGATAGTTCATTAATTCATTAGGACCTCAGCCTTGTTCTCTTTCTAAATACATCCCCTGCAATGGCTCTGGCCCCTTATTGTTGTTGTTGTTTTGCAGCTGTTGTTTTCCCCCACCTCCTGGGTTTGTGTAATTCTGGTCTTCACCACTTAGGATGCTCTCATATTGTTTTATAACTGTTTCAAATGCATTTTCAATTATCAAGTAAATTGAAAAACTTTTTAAGAGCAAGATTCTGGTCTTAAAGATCACAATAGATAGGAAAGAAGCATAATGGATGCTTAATAAATATTTGTCTCGTTGAATAGTATCGAATTCATCATTTCAACTCACAAACTGCATAGCTAACCACAATTATTGTAAAACCCATGGATTAGGGTCATTTAGAGAGCAGAACAGAGGACTACCCTTCCTTTACACGTCTCTGACTCTACGCCTGTGTGATCAGATCTTTCCCTTAAATTCCAGGGCCTCCAGAGGATAGTCACAGACCTGGAGCGGGGGAGGGAGAGAAGTTACCCAGTTTCAAGTCTGTAGAATATACAACTTAGGTGACTGCAGGACCAAGCTGATTTCCTCAAGTTTTTATTGGGAAAAGGGAACTTATATATTTTGAACATCCAGAAATCCCCTAAGAGGCCTTGTGGCTGAACAAGTAAAAATTTGTCCAATTATTCAATAAATGTGGCCAAATATTATATATTGGCCATTTTTTTTTCCTAGAAGATATTATTTCTTTCAAGTGGACAACACCTATCATTTTGACTCTTCTCTTTGACCATTATCCTTGGTAATTACTCACTCAAATGTTGGCCATTACAAGTTATCTGATCCATGATCAATTTCTTTTTATCAGAAAATGAGGAGTATTTGAGACCTGAGCATCTTTTGCAAAGTACTGGCTCTTCCGCCAAGGATAAACCCCTCTCCTTTTCCTCAATAGGATTTGCCCCAGTTTACTGTTTTCTTGAAATGGCTGGGAAACTTGATGACCTCCAAGGCTTTTCTGCAAAAGGGAGAGTGCTTTGCATCTTCTCCCCATTCATCATAATTAGAGCAAGTGAATTAAGAACATGGACCTGAGCTCCCTGCAACTGCAGGCTGTGAACTGCTCAGGGCAGCTGCTCTGCTGCATTAGCCCATCAGCTGTACTTCATTAAGGGATGCATTCAACTTTCTAGAAGAGTTCAGGGCTGTGCAGCTTTGCCTTGGAAGCCTAGCTTGCTGCACAGCATTATCTAACCCTTCCCTAGGACTGAGATGTTCCTCCCAGGAAGAGCGTCTTCACTCAGAAAGCTGGCTGAATTTAGTACTCTCAAAGAGAACCTTCTGCTTGATTTTTACCTTTGCCAGTGTGAAGCACTGCATGGGTCAGCTGCAGGTACTGTGCCCTAGTCCTTGCAGAAAACTGGGTAGAAGTCAGAAGAGATGGAATACATACAACCACTTCATTGGAGTATATTTTGCAGCAAGCCCACCTGCCAATTTACTATCCTGGGTCACCTCTTTCATATGTTTCAAAATTTTCTTTCAAAACTTTCTTCTGCCTGGTGTCAACGTTCCCATCAATGTCCCCTTTTTTCCCTCAGCAGGCACTCAGGGAAAGGGCTAAATAAATTTATCTTGAAATGTGCCACTATAATTTGGAGTTATAAGGATTAGAAGACCAAAGTAATTTTTTAAAAAAGATATTCTATGTTTATTTGACAGGGAGCATACAAACGGGTGGAATGGCAGGTAGAAGGAGTGGGAGAAGCAGGCTTCCCATGGAGCAGAGAGCCCAACGCTGGGTCTAAACCCCAGACTCTGGAATCATGACTCTAGCTGAATGCAGATGCTTAACAGACTGAGCCACCCAGGTGCCCCAAAGACAAGGTAGTTCTATCAGTTTTTTTTATGCACTATTTTATCCTTTTCACTTTGATCTCAGAACCATAAGTAGTGCTCAGCATCTACCTCATGTATGTCAATACATTTTGGCAGAAATTTAGGTTCAAGTCAGTCTTTGTAGGAACAATTACATTTGTTGAAAGGAGACCCAAAGCTATAATGCTTAGCTATTCCCACATATAGTGGCTCCCCCTTATTTGTAGTTTTATTTTCTACAGTTAGGTAAAGTCAGCTGTGGTCTGGAAGAAGATGATCCTCCTTCTGGCTATTGTCAGAAGATTATTAGTGGCCTAACGCTATACCACAATACTTATGTCCTTCATCTCTCTTCAGTTCATCATATAGGCATTTTATTGTCTCACATCATCACAAGAAGGATGAGTACAGTATGTGAAGATATTTTGAGAGAGAGAGAGACCATCTTCACATAATTTCTATTATAGTATATCATTATAATTGTTTTATTTTATTGTTAATCTCTTATTGTGTCTAATTTATAAATTATTATAGGTAAGCATGTAGAGAAAAGAACTCTATAGGGCTTTTTACTATTTGCAATTTCAAGTATCCATTGGGAGTCTTGGAATGTATCTTCTTTGGATAAGGGGTATTACTTTACATAGCAAGTTCTCAGTATATGATAGTTATTGTTCTTTTCTATTATTATTATCCAGTAGCATCAAAAGAACTTGGTGGCTTTGGGAAAGTCACTGGGTTTTCTGGGTACCGATTTGCTTATCTGTTATATAAAATCATGGTGCTGGAGGATGGGTTGAACAAGAGATTTTCAAGGCCCTTTCCAATTTTATGCTTGTATGGAGAGAATGATATCTTAAAGAATGCTAATTTGTGTCTGTTAATAGTCTTAAATCAAGTTTTAAAAGATGGAATAAATATTAAAAGTAGAACTCTCAAAGGGTTTTTCCCTTGCTAATTGTTTTAAGCATCCAAGCCACAAGAAGTGAATGTTGCTGAATTCATGAACATTTGCAAAGAATCATTGGTTTTTCAGGGCAATTGCATAAGACCCATGTCTTCAGGGAGCAATTTCAACAACTCCCAAACCCAATGAGCTGCTTTCTTATGTTGATATTGGTGTTCTCTCCTTTAGAAAGTGAGTCTTGAGCAAAATTTATACTAAGTATTTTTCCTTAGGACACAAATTTTCATTCATTATACATCCACTTATTATTTCATTTGCCAAATAATCACAGGACACCAACCCAATCTTGGGCTCTGTGAGAACTGCAAAAGTGAATGAAATCTCCCCATCATCAGTGATATTAAGGAAACCAAGAGCCACACATTGGGAGACACAATTATCAAAAAAGTAATAAATCCTCTACTGGTCTTTTATTCTATTGATTACTCAGAAAAGGAATGGCGGGGGGAGATCTGATTGACTATGCCCTTCCACAATTCATGTGCTATGTCCAAGAAGACGGGATGAACTAAAATGCAAGGAGCAACCAGAGTTGAAGCAATGTAAGTGAAAAGAGCAAAGGTATTAAAGGGTGCTAGGGAAGTCATCCAAGCCTCCAACCATTTATCTATTCATTTATTTAAAAATATTAAACATCTATTCAGTGCCACATATTGTACAAGAAAGGAAGAAAACAAGACTTTACGTTTTAGAGGGGGATAATGAGAACAAATATTTAAGATAGAGAGGGCTTTCTCTTATGATGGAGTGAGATGTGAGGGTATCAGGGTCATCATCTTGGATAAAGAAATATAATTCTGAGATCTAGAGTATAAGCAGGAGTATACACAAAAAGAGCAAAGTGAGGAGTGAAGCAAAGAAGAGTAGGGATATGTGCCACCCAAAAGAAAGAGCAAACCCCAAGATGAAGAAATAAGAGATAACAGTGAATAGAATTAATTCAGTTTTATCAAAGTGATGACATCCCCAAAGGGAAGGAAATGGTATGGAATGTGGCTAGAAATGTAAGCAGAGGAGATCTTACATGTCCAATAGGAGTTTTAGGCAGGAAAGTGATGCAGTCATATTTGCATATTAAGACAATCACTTAAACCGCAGTGTGGGAAATATATTGAACACAGTGAGACTGACTAGGAGACTGATGAAGTAATCCAAGTGAAAGATAACTTGAACAAGGAAATTATCAGCTGGTTCTGAAAAGGGGCAACTTTGAGTAATCTTTAGTAAGCAGACGATGCTGATTAGATGTAGGAATGAAAGAGCTTTATAAATTTATGCCTGGATTATTATGTGATGTCATTCATTGGTTAAGATGTAGTAACTATGATAGAAAATAAACATAGTTATAGAGAGGAAAGAGGATAGCTTCTATTTTCAGTGTTGTGAATTTTATATACATATGGTATACCCAAGTGACGTTCTCCAGTGGGTACTTTAATTTGGTTTGGATCCAGAGTTCAGCAAAAATAAAGGAACTGATTAGAGAATCATCATTATAAAGAACATAACTGGTGGCAGGGGGATCCAGGAAGAGTATATGAAATCATCCACTAGAAGTGGGTCTAGAAGAGTAAAGGGACCTAGTATAAAGGTCTTTATAAGGACTTTATACTTTATGAAGTATAAATTGAATAATATTAATATTTATTATTAATATTAAGATAAAGAATAGCCTCATAAGGAGATTGAATAAGAGTGTTCAGAGATGAAGAAAAATATTTTCTATACTGAATGTTGCTAGACTGTCCAGATTGTCATTTACCCATTTTTTTACTCAGCTCATTTCCATACTACGTGCTCAGCTATGAATTGCAGGGGAATGGACCACTCAAAACTACATTTCCCAGAATTCTTTATTAGTTGACATCCACTTCAGTTTAGGCAATGAGAGATGCCTACTGGAAAAATGGAAGTGGTAAGGAAGGAGGAAGCTGCTGAATTTTTCTGTCACTCTAACAGTAGGGATCATGTCTGCCAGGAACTATGGGCTCTCTCAGTGTCAAAGGTTCCCAAGCAGTAGTTGTAAGAACAGCAGCATTCATTTCCATCAGTGTAAGCTGTAAGTTTGTTCCTGAATTGTGGAAGAACGCCTCCTGCTTTATTTATCCTACCCTAGGGATGGTTATTAAAGTTTACGGTAGTAACTTCCTGTACTAAGTTGCTTTCTGTTCTTGTTCTCTATGTTCTTCAAATATGCACATTTCTAAACATGGCAAGACTCTGTATCAAATTTCCATAAATAATTTTCCAGCTTCAGTTTGGGCCATTCCATTTCCTATTTTAAAATTAATACTCTGAACAGATTTGAGATTATTTTAATTCTTCCATCTTTGTAATAGATTCCTTGTATTAAATCTCCATTTGAAGCACCTAGTAAAGTTCTTGTGTTCCTGGTTGGACCTTAATTGATTCAGAACTCCTACAGAAGAGAGAGGACTGGTATCATATGTGGCAACAAAGAAGTTAAGAACTTTGGCAAGAATCGTTTCAGTGTAAAAGTGGGGCAGAAGTCAGCCTGCTCAAGTTGAAGATAATGAATGATGATTACATCCAGAAAGCAAGGACAGATACTTTCTAGAAGTCCAGCCATAAAATTGAGGAGAGAGGGAACAGTTAGGAAGGGAACTGTTAGACTTGTGCTGTTAAATATGGTAGCCAGTAGACACATACAGTGATTGAGCATTTGAATTGTAGTTAGTTTGAATTGAGATGTGCTAGAAGTTAAAAAAAAAAAAAAAAAAAAGCAAAAAAAAAAACTAACTGCATTTCAGAGAGTATTAACAAAAGAAGGATTTCATTATTTTTTTCATTGATTATATGTTGAAATAGGAATATGTTAGACATAGTTTAATAAAAATGCTATTCAAATTAATCAATTTATTTTAAATTTCATTTAGCATAGTTACTAGAATACTTAAAATTATATATATGGCTTGCATAGTGCTGTTCTAGACTAAGAATGAAATAGCCAATGGTGTTATTAACCACCCTTTATGTGTTATAGTCTACAAGGTATGTGGTTTAAAGAGTTCTCAGGGAAAAAAAAAAAATAATAAATAAATAAATAAAAATAAAGAGTTCGCAGGGCCTAAAACATACAATATGCTCATGAAACAATGTTGCATCAAAACAAACTTTGGTTTGTTTGGAAAGCAAAGATGCAAAACAAAGATGGGAAAATGCTGATTGTTTCTAATTTCATAATTAGAAAAAATGTGTAATTTTCTGTGTTCAGAAGACAGTTGAGAATAAATGGTATTTGTAGGAGACATAATCAGATTTGACATGGCAATGCACAAGGTAGAATTGGGAAAGGAGTTACTGAAGCTAAGAAGATCAATTAGAGGACATTAGCAAGACTCCTGAAGAGAGGTGAGGAAGGTCTAAATTCAAATTGTGTAGATGGGACAGAAAGGGTAGTATAATGGATATTATGGAAATAGAATTGTCAAGATTTGGATAATAATTGAATGTAGAGATTTACAGAGTGGCTGCACTACCTATAAACTTTGAAGTACACCATGAAGTTAAACTGTGTATTCAGGTTTCAGATATGTTTGTTTGGAAAGAGGATATGTCATCACTTTGGAAAATAAGTTTACTTATATTGCTGGTTTGCCAAGGAAGAGAGACATCACCTCGTGCCCTAATGAGGCAACCAAACCTCCTTATACCAAACTCTTGAAATTAACAAATAGCAATTCCGGTGGTTACAGTGTCAGATACCCAATCAAGCTTTTAATCAAAACATCAGCTCGTTACTAGTATGATATCATTCTCAAATGATGCTGAACAGCTACCTGCGGTGGACACTCCCTGGAGGTGGAGGAAGCAAGTAAGGGTTCAAGGCCTGGCTCTACCAAAACCAACTCTGAAAGTGACTTTGCCTAATGGAGCTTTAATTCCTTCACCCATAGAATAAAGATAAAAACATCTGCCACCAGATACTTTAAAATTGCACAAGGCCATTTAAGTGAATATACTTTATAAATATGGAAGATTTACATAAATATACATATGGTACATTTTTTATGGCTTCTATTTCAAATTTACACACAGGGGTTTTTTTAGTGGAAGTGTGAACATTTCCACAAGTGAACTTTTAATGATTAAGCTCCTACAGTGTGGAGAAAAGAAACCCTGAGCTCAAGTATCTATTAATAGGGATTCCAGTAGTCACCCACCCCCATAGTAAATGTGTTGGTATGTGTAAGCTTGTGCAGGGAGGGATTGGTGGGTGTGTGTTTCAGAGTGGAGACATAGAAAGAAAACATCACAGCTTCAAAAAGCTATACTTGAATGTTTTGCAAAAACAGTTTCTACAATTAACCCTGCTGATCTGTTTGTAAACCCAAAATAGTATAAACACACACAGTTGCTCTCATTAATTTTTGATAAGCAATAAGACTCACAAATATTTTACTTCTAAGCATATGTTATCTGCAGTTGGCTACAGTGGCAGGCATATGCTTTGACATATGATATTCCATCTTGTACCAAATGCACATGACTCACATCTAAAACAATAGCTGAAGTACATGTGGGCATCTCATTGGCTGAGTGTTTGGCTCATTTATATTTGGGCTTCTTTTAATAAGATTTTGAGCCAGAAAAAGACACAAGTACCTAAATCTGGGACACTTCAAATTTTATGAATGTATGTTGCCTATCCATTTTTAAAACAGTAATAGAAAATGGGCTCAAATTCTACACAGTGTAATTTGAGTTTGTAATTTTTTTGTTCCTCTACAACATACAATTGTCCTCAAATAACCTACATCAATCTAACACACTGGGCTCTTTCCTGAAAATATGATTCTCAAAGTCATTCTTTCGTTTTAAGCAAGCCAATCAAACTTGAATACCTTTTACATACTTAGCAAAATACTTAACTACAATATTTTCTAAAAGTGGCAAAAGATCCAAATAGTAGCCCAGTAGTTAGAGGGTCAAAGTATTTACATACAAAACAACCAGTTGCCATTACATACAAAGTTCTATATTATTCAGTGAAAACAAATAGGTTCTAACATTAATCTCTTTCAGACTTGAATCCTGGAACACTTAAAGGATATGCTAAGGAATGATAGAAGGAAATAATGGCTGACCTGAGTATAAAACACAGGTAAATTAAGAATGTCTGAAGAGAAAAGGAAGGCATTCCAGTTGTAGAAAAAAACATGAAACAATGTGTGAAGGTTTGGATCAGTTTTTGTGCTGATTGCAAGGGCAAACTGGTAACAAGGTAGAAGCATTTGAGGAAATTTGTCTAAGTTAAATCTATCTGTAGACCAGAGCAGAGGAAGACTGCAGTGGAACAGGAGGACCCTAGGCCTTCATCATCCCATGAATACAATTAGGTAACTATCAAATCATCCTAAATACCCTAGAAAGGTACTTGGATGAAGACTAGAAGAAAAACTTCCACAACTAAATGGAAAAAAGAAGGTAGGAAATGCTGAGATGTGGTTTAGGGGAGAAATGGATCATAGATGTTACAGACAGGAGGTAGTCATAGTTGCAGAGAAGGGTGAAAAAGAGAGAAGTACACACAAGGACAATATTTCCCTAAGGCCATTGGCCTAGAAAAAGAAAGGACTGAATATCTGAATTCTTTGAATCAGCAGGCTTAAAGCCTAGAGTTTTAAACGTCAGTGGACCTGGCTGGCATAGAGCCCAGAGAGCACTGTATTCCTCCTGGAGAGAAGGTAGGCAAACAATCCAGGGGCAGAAAGCATGGAAACAGTGATCTGTTTCCCGCCCTCCTACACTCTGGTGGAATTGCCTTTCTCAGTCACACTTGCTTCATTCCCAGGGCAGCAAGACCTTCCTCAAGAAGATAAGCACAAACCCTTTCCCACACCATGTCTCCCAAGAAAAGAGTTCTGCAGGGCCTCCATTGCAGTAAAGATGGTAACAAGTCCTGTTCCACAAGCAGACCAGAGCATTCCTATTTAAAACACACCACATTCAAACCAAGGACCAAACACTGCCCATAGCAGGCAAAGAGGGATTCTGTAGATGACTGGTCTGAAGGACAGAGCAGCCAGAACACAAAAGCAGAGGGCACACAGCACACAACAGAGATACTCCCTGCAGTGCCAGGCCCTGGGCAATACATGACCTTTTCTCAAGGCTATTACTTTCAGGAGCAGGAGACATAGCCAGCTTTTCTAACACAGATAAGAAGGCAGAGATGTAGAAAAAATGTGAAGATGAAGGAATTTATCCCAAATGAAAGAAAAATATAAGGACACACCAAGAAATCTAAGTGAAACAGATGTAAGTAACATGCCTGATGGAGATTTTAAAGCAACGACCACAGGGATACTCACTGGGCTTGAGAAAAGAATAGAAGATAGCAATGAGACCCTTACCACAAGATCAGAGTTAAAAAAGAATCACTCACAGATGAGTAGTTCAATAAAGAAGATTAGAATCACACCTGATGCAATGAACAGCTGGTTGGAAAAAGCAGAGAGATAATGACATAGAAAACAAAAGTACTGGAAAGCAATGAAGCTGAACAAAAGAGAGAAAGAATTATGCAAGATGAGAACAGACATTGGGAACTCAGTGAATTTATCAAATGTAATAATATTCATATTATATGAGTTCCAGAAGAAGAGAGAGAAAATGAGATAGAAAATTTATTCAAAGAAATAATAGCTGAAAATTTTCTTAACCTAAGGAAGAAAACAGACATCCAGAGGCAGGAGGAATAGGAAACTTCCATCAAAATCAACAAAAGCAGGCCAACACCAAAACAAATTGTAGTTACTTTTGCAAATTATAGAGATAAAGAAAAAAATCTTAAGAGCATCAAGACAAAAGAAATTCTTAACTTACAAGGGAAAACCCTCAAGCCTACCTGGAAATTTTCAACAGAAACTTGGCAAGCTAGGAGAGAGTGGCACAATATATTTAAAGTGTGAATGGGAAAAATATGTAGCCAAAAATGCTATCCAGCAAGGCAATCATTCAGAATAGAAGGAGACTTTATCAGAAAAATAAAAACTAAAGGAATTCATGACCAGTAAAACAGCTCTGCAAGAAATATTAAAGGGGTCTTTTTGAGTGCAAAGGAGAGCCCCAAAGTGACAAAACAAGAAAGGATCAGAGAAATCTCCAGAAGCAATGAAAAAACAAGTAATAAAATGGCAATAAATACATATCTATCAATGATTACTTTGACTCTAAAAGGATTAATCCTTCAACCAAAAGACACAAGGTGTCAGAATTGATAAAAAAAAAAAAAAAACAAGAACCATCTATATGTTTCCTATAAGAGACTCATTTTAGACCTAAAGACACCTGAAGATTGAAAATGAGGAGATGTTGAGCTGCAATACTTATATCAGACAAACTAGACTTTAAAATAAAGACTGTAACAAAGAAGGGCATTATATAATAATAAAGGGGACAATCCAACAAGATGATATAACAATTGTAAATATTTATGCACACAACATGGGAGCACCTGAATACATAAAAGAATAATAAACATAAGAGACCCAATCCATAATAATACAATAATAGGAGGTGATTTTAACAACCATACTCACATCAAGGGACAGATCATCTAAATAGAAGATCAACAAGGAAACAATGGTTTTGAATAACAACACTAGACCAGAAGGACTTAACAGATACATTCCAAACATTCCATCCTAAAATAGCATAATACACGTTATTTTCAAGAGTACATGGAGCATGATCCAGAATATATCCTATATTAGGCCACCAAACAGACCTCAACAAATTCAAGATCAAAGCCACACCGTGCACCTTTTCTGACCACAATGCTATGAAGCTAGAAGTTGATAATGAAAAAAAATTTGGAAAGAACACAAGTAAACCAAGGTTAAACAACATGCTACTAAACAATGAATGGGTCAGTCAGGAAATTAAAGAAGACATAAGAAAAATACATGGAAACGAATGAAAATGAAAATAAAAGCATAGGGTGCCTGGGTGGGCTCAGTGGGTTAAGCCGCTGCCTTCAGCTCAGGTCATGATCTCAGGGTCCTGGGATCGAGTCCCACATCGGGCTCTCTGCTCAGCAGGGAGCCTGCTTCCCTCTCTCTCTCTCTGCCTGCCTCTCCATCTACTTGTGATTTCTCTCTGGCAAATAAATAAATAAAATCTTAAAAAGAAAAGAAAAGAAAAACATACAAACCTTTGGGATGCAGCAAAAATAGTCATAAAAGGGAAATAAATAGCAATACAGGACTACCTCAAGTAGCAAGAAAAATCTCAAATACAAACCTAACCTTGTCTCTAAAAGAGGTAGAAAAAATAAAATAAATTAAGCCTACAGCCAGAAGGAAGGAAATTATAAAGATTAGAGCAGAAATAAATGACATAGGTGTGTCTGGGTGGCCCAGTCAGTTAAGCATCTGCCTACTACTCAGCTCATGATCTCAGGGTCTTGGGATTGAGCCTTGAGTTGGGCTCCCTGTTCAGCAAGGAGTCTGCTTTCCCTCTCCTTTTGCCCCATCCCCCCCTCATGTTCTCCCTCTCTCTCAAATAAATAAAATCTTAAAAAAAAAAAAAAAGGAAATAATGACATAGAAACTAAAAAGCAAACAAACAAACAAACCACCACCACCAAAAAAAAACAGTAGAACAGACTGATGAAACCAGGAGTGGATTCTTCGAAAAACTTAATAAAATTTATAAATGTCTAGCCAGACTTATCAAAAAGAAAAAATAAAGAGCCCAAATAAATGAAATAACAAATGAGAGGAGAAATAACAACCAACACCACAGAAACACACACAATTATAAGAGAGTATCATGAAAAGTTATATGCCACAAAATAGACAAGTTGGAAGAAATGGATAAATTCCTAGAAATATATAAACTACCAAAACTGAAACAGAAAGAACTAGAAAACTTGAACAGATCAATGGCCAGTGAAGAAATTTAATCACTAATTAAAAAAAAACTCCCAACTACCAAAGTTTAGGGCCAGACAGCTTCACAGGTAAATTCTATCTAACATTTCAAGAAGGGTTAATACCTATTATTCTCAATCTATTCCAAAAAATAGGAAAGGAAGGAAAACTTCCAAATTCATTGAATGAGGCCAGCATTACCCTCAGATCAATACCAGATAAAGACAACACAGAAAAAGAGAACTGCAGGCCAACATCCCTGATGAACATAGACATGCAAATCTTCAACCAAATACTAGCAAACTGAATCCAACAACAAATTTTTAAAAAATCATTCACTGTGATCAAATGGAATTTATTCCTGGGTTGCGAGGTTGATTCAATATCTGCAAATCAATCAACATGATACATCACATTAGTAAAAGGATAAGAAATTTAGATCATTTCAATAGACACAGAAAAAGCATTTGACAGAATCAAATGGTCTATGGTCAGCAACAAGACAGTGATGTCCACTCTCACTACTTGTATTTAATACAGTGCTGGAAATACTAGCCACAACAATCAGACAACAAAAAGAAATCAAAGGCATCCAAATCAGCAAAGAAAAAGTAAAACTTTTATTATTCTCAGATGATATGATACCACGTATAGAAGACCCAAAAAACCACCAAAAAACTGCTGGAAATGATACTTCAATTCAGTAAAGCTGCAGAATAAAAAATATACAGAAAGCTGTTGTGTTTCTGTATACTAATAATGAAGTAGCAGAAAGAGAAATTAAGAATATAATCATATTTACAATTATACCAAAAACAATACTTAGGAATAAATTTAACCAAAGAGGAAAGACCTGCATTGTGAAAACTGTAAGATGGTAAAAAAAATTGAAGATGACACAAATAAATAGAAAGGTATATCATGCTCAAACTGGAAGATTAGTGTTGTTAATGTTTTCCTACCACCCAAAACAGTCTACAGATTCAATGCAATCTCTTTCAAAATACCAAAAGTATTTCTCACAGAAGTAGAACAAATAGTACTCAAATTTATATGAAACCTAAAGGGCCCTGAATAGCCAAAGTAATTTTGAGAAAGAAGAACAAAGCTAAAGATATCACAATCCCAGGTTTTAAACTATACAACAGAGCTGTAATAATCAAAACAATATGGTACTGGCACAAAAACAGACACTTAGATCAATCAAACAGGATAGAGAGCCCAGAAATAAAATCATACTTACATGATCAATTAATCCAAAACAAAGGAAGCAAGAATATATAATAGGAAAAGATAATCTTTTCAGTAATTAATACTGGGAAACCTAGAGATCTACATGCAAAAGATGAAACTGGACCACTTTCTAACACTTTACACAAAAATAAACTCAGAACAGATTAAAAACCTAAATATGAGACCAAAAACCATAAAACTCCTAGAAGAAAACATAGTCTTCCTAGAAGAAAACAATAGTCTCTTTGGCATTGGATGTAGCAACTTTTCTCTAGATATTTCTCCTTAGGCAAGGGAAAAAAAAAAAAAAACTCTTGAGCATTCACAAAAAATAAAAAAATAAAAACATTTGTACAGTGAAAGCAACCATCAACAAAATCAAAAGGCAACCTACTGAATGGGAGAAGATATTTACAAATCCTACATCCCATAGAAGTTAATAAATAAAATATATAAAGAATTTATACAACACCAAATAATAATAATAATTTAATTTAAAATGGACAGAGGACCTGAATAGACATTCTTCTAAAGAAGTCAAGAGCTGGCCAACAGACACATGAAAAGATGCTCAATGTCACTTAACATCATGGAAATGTCAATCAAAATCACAATGAGATACCACCTTACACCTGTCCGAATCACTAGAATCAAAATAAGTAACAAGCGCTGGCAAGAATGAGTGGGAAAGGGGCGCTTAGGTGGCTCAATCAGTTAAGCAACTGCCTTCAGCTCAGGTCATGGTCCCAGGGTCCTGGGATCAAGTCCTGCACGGGGCTCCCTGCTCAGCAGGAAACCTGCTTCTCCCTCTCCCTCTGTTCCCCTTGCTTCTACTCTCTTGCTCACTCTCTCTCTCTCTCTCAAATAAATAAATAAAATCTTGAAAAGAAAAAAAGAATGAAGGGAAAAGGGAACTCTCAGGCACTGTTGGTGGGAATGTAAATTTGTGCAGCCACTGTGGAAAACAGTATGGATGTTCTTCAAAAATTAAAAAATTGAAATACCATATCATCCAGTAATTCCACTGCTGAGCATTTAACCAAGGAAAACAAAATACCATTAATTTAAAAAGATATATGCATTTCTATATTTCTTTCAGTGTTATTAACAATAGCCAAGATATGGGAATAACCAAGCGTCCATCAATAGATGGGGAAGTGACAATGGCAATGTCCAAATGCAGAATTGGAATAATGAAGTGTTTTGGGAAGAGACAGCATCATGGGAAATGCAAAAGCAAAGCCAAGTTTTGAAGAATAAGACAAAGTTTCATGGGTACAAAAGAGGATACACAGATTAGATGGAGTACATTCCAGAGACAGTGGAGATGTTATTCCAATACACAGAGAGTTAAATTGCATTCTGAATGTCAGGGAAAGTATAAAGGTATATATATGCAGAAGATTATAGACTACAAGGTCAGGGCTTTGGCAAATGGGTCAGGAGACAGACATGGATGGAATATTGAAAGATCCTGTCAATGTTATTCAAGTGATAAAAGCAACCTTTGAAAGGTTCCAAGAAAATCGACAATAGGATCAGGTTCTTTTAAGAACGCTCATGTGGGGGCACTTGGGTGCCTCAGTGGGTTAAAGCTTCTGCCTTCAGCTCAGGCCATGATCCCAGGGTCCCGGGGTCAAGCCCCTAATCAGGCTCTCTGCTCAGTCGATAGCCTGCTTCCCCCACCTCTCTCTGCCTGTCTCTCTGCCTACTTGAGATCTCTGTCAAATAAATAAATGAAATCTTAAAAAAAGAAAAGAAAAGAAAAGAAAGCTCATGTTAGCAGTAATGTTAATTAAAGAAAAGAAAGAGAAAGAGAGAGAGTGTGTAGAAGCAGATAAAGTTGTGGAGTATTTCACCAAAGGGCAGAACACCATCATTGGATTTGAAATCAGTTTATCTGGATTTGAACCCTGGCATGGACATTTACTAACTGTGAGAGACGGTGCAGGTTACTCGGCACTCTGTGCCTCATTTTCTTTATCTGAAAAGTAGGCTAATATACAAAGAGTGGTTAGCATCATTACATGAACTAATAATCTACATGAAACATTTAGAATAGTGCCTGGCATATAGAAAACATATTTTCTGGGTTCTTCTAAAGTTATATTTAACCAGGCTATTGTAGCTGGAGCTTACTATGTACCTCATTTAATATCTTAACAACTTAATGAGGTACCATTATAAGCCCTTTTGACAGATGAGGACAGAGATATATAGGACTATGTAATTTTCTCAAGGTCAACCATTTGTAATGGGGACCAAATTTAGCAAAGAGAATGAAATAAAAAAATATATAGGAACAAAATCAGTTTTCCATTTTAGATTCTACATTCAAAAGAAAGTATATTTCTACTTAGAATATCAAAACATTTCTTTTTTTTTTTTTAAGATGTTATTCATTTATTTGACAGAGAGATCAAAAGCAGGGAGAGCAGCAGGTAGAGAGAAAGGGGAAGAAGGCTCCCTGCTGAGCAGAGCCCTGATGCAGGGCTCTATCCCAGGACCCTGAGATTATGACCTGAGCTGAAGGCAGAGGCTTAACCCACTAAGCCACCCAAGCACCCCAAAACATTTCTTTGCAATGACTGTGATTGTTGTTTTTGAGAACACCCTCTCTCAACCAAATATTTTAATTTTTGCCCAAGTATAAGGCTTACTAGTTGCTAAAATTAAATTCATTAAAAATCAGAAATCGGGGGCGCCTGGGTGGCTCAGTGGGTTATGCCGCTGCCTTCGGCTCAGGTCATGATCTCAGAGTCCTGGGATTGAGTCCCGCATCGGGCTCTCTGCTCAGCAGGGAGCCCACTTCCCTCCCTCTCTCTCTGCCTGCCTCTCCATCTACTTGTGATTTCTCTCTATCAAATAAATAAATAAAATCTTAAAAAAAAAATCAGAAATCAGGGTGCCTGAATGGCTCAGTGGGCTAAAGCCTCTGCCTTCGGCTCAGGTCATGATCCCAGGGTCCTGGGATCGAGCCCCACATCGTGCTCTCTGCTCAGCGGGGAACCTGCTTCTTCCTCTCTCTCTGCCTGCCTCTCTGTCTACTTGTGATCTCTGAGTGTCAAATAAATAAATAAAATCTTTTAAAAAAATCATAAATCACCACTTGTTTAAGGAGACCAATTAGATTATGTCAGCAGTAATATAGCTGACAAGTTAACTTTGCAGGAAGCATCAAAGCTTGAGCTTGCCTTTTCTTTGTTAGCAGACCTACAAAATACTTCTCTGATTTGACCTATAGCCTCTCCTATTCAACTCAGTACAGACAAATAACTTAATCCTCCCAGAATATGCAGCCTAGAGTAGATGAATCAGAAATTGGAACCTGAACACGGGTTATTTCTTATTCTTCTCCTTGTTCAACTGTTATGTTGTGTCCTGCCATGGTACAGAAGACACTTTGGTGAAAGCAGAAATAAAGCTTCAGGAGACCTCACTAGTGGGAAAAAAAAAAAAATTATAGAAGAAGAAAGAAGAAAAAAAAAACAACTAGATCTGAGCCAACAACTAGCATCCATGGAGTAAACATTTCTCTTTCTCTTTGAGACATGTTTCATGGGACAAATTGAAATGACATGGTCAAAAACCTTTCGTGGTCACAACAGGAGCCCTTGGCTATAGGGGGAATTCTTGTGAACTCCTTGGACAGACACTGAGTGGTTCTCTTAAAAGCTTGCTGCTTCTCAGTGAGATAATGCTCATTATCCACTGGAGAAGGAATCTGTGGGAAATTTCTCATTCTTTTCACACAACCTCCAACTAACTGCTTCATGAGCTCTTTTATTGATCGATACTACACCCATATGAGTTAGCTGGAAGGCTGGTATTCATTCAAAACAGCTTGGAAACCATGGGAATCACAATGGATAAAAACTCTTCACTTAATGGGGGAAAAAAACAACAAATCTGTCTTTTTCATTCTCTCCCTTTCCTCTGGTTTTATTCTAACCAGATGGATTCAGTAGCTGGAACACCAAAAACTATAAAGTAAAATTATGCCTGTCTTCATGATGGGAAGTTCATTGCCAATACAGGGGGGAGGAGGCATTCCTCAGTTCTAATATTTTGGGGTCCTTACTGGCCCCTGGGGAAAAAGCAGTATTGTCCTCACCAGCAGCTACTTCTTGAGCAACTGGAGGGCAAGATGCAGGATAAAATACCAAAGGTGTGTGGGGTTTTTTGGCCACATTCCCTTTCTTTAAGAAGTTTGTTTTTTCTATAAATGACTCATGTAGGCAAAAACAAACAACCAAAAAACAAAACAGAAACAGTTCTCCTTTCCTGAAGTCAGGAAAATTGAATTACTTTAGGAGTACTTAAAATTACTGTCATGCCTTCTAGGGCCACTCAAACCAGGAACCTGTATTTTTTTTTTTATAATTTTTTATTTTTTATAAACATATATTTTTATCCCCAGGAGTACAGGTCTGTGAATCAACAGGTTTACACACTTCACAGCACAGATATTAAAAGCTTCCAGAACCATAAGGAACCTGTATTTTTAATGGAATTGAATTCTTGGTTTTACTCTGTTTTACATTATGTCATTCAAACCACACCAAATGTTAAGATCAGTTTCTTAGAGGTTAGAGAAGAGCAGATGGAGGAGTCTGAAACCAAAAAAGGCACAGAAGAGATGCCATAACTTAACTTGAGTGCTATTCAGCGTCCTGTTTTCAATAGTGCTAAACATATTGGTTGTGTTTCCCACAATTAAGTTGAGTGTCAGCGTCTTTGGAAAGATGAAATTATCTGTACTGATGCAAGGCATACCAAAGCATTGTCTAGATCCTTCATAGTCTAGACCCAGGATGGAGAAGGAACTGGCAGGAAGGAAAAAAAGGCAAGGGAGAGAAGATCTTATGTAACTATAATTGAGCTCAGATAACAGTCCGAATGGAAAATTGAAGAGGTCATTGGAAAGCAAAGCAGAAACCAACTATCTCTATCAAGTGAAGTTTAAATAAGGAGGCTGCACACCTGGTATTTATCTTATACTGTGGGTCAGGTTCACTGATTTAACACACTCTGTAAAGACAAAAAAAACTTTTCAAAACCCTACTCTAGGGTTGGGAGGTCCCACCAGATATCTCATTGTCCCTGAGCAATGGGAGTGATTTAACATGCAGATAGTCAGTGCAGGCAAGAATTTAACAGACACAGACAACTACATTAATTTTTCCACAAGTTTATAATGAAAGTTCTGGCAAAGTACTAGATTAAGGCATTGTAATCAACCCCTACATTTAATGCTGGTAGATACACATAGAGCAAGATACCTGTTTCAGAACCAAAAGTATATCTTTATTTGTTTTTCTGATTAATCCTAATCTTACAGTCTATTGAGCAGAAATCAAAGGAGAAATATTTATTTTGCTTAGGATACTGGTCAAGCATTGTCAGTTTTTCATAACTGATTTTAAGAGACCTACTCTAAGCAAACTTTGAGAACTTAGTTGGAAATCCTTACAGAGAATTCCAGTAGGTGTAAGAGGAATGAGGAGGTGCTTCTGATGTATGGTGCATTATATTGGAAAGTGCATCCTTTGCAATAAAGCTGTCTCTTAAGTTAGAGGGAGCTAAAAACATGAGGCCAGTCAGAAACCCCATCAAGCCTGGTAGTCACTGGAGTCAAACACTCAGCCAGCTTATTCTCACAGCCTTATAAGTGACTTTGCTTCTGATGTCTGATAACCCCCAAAGGCCAGGTATCCTGTGACCAGTCTATGTGAGTAGGGTTGCAGAATGCTAAAGACACTCCATAATAGAAGCTAAAAGAAAGTCAACACAGGTTCATGGGGCATAGTAAATACTTTTCCTGTCGGTGGGAAGCCTATAATAGTGGCTTAGAAAACAGTAGTTCCCATGTTGAGCATTCTGTGGCGCAGCTTTAGAAATGGGAAACTTTTTGGAAGCACAGGCTTAAAAACAAAGTTAAAGAGGAGAGTTTCAGTCTAATATGGTGACACAGGAAGACCCTGAACTTACCTTATAATGAGCATATCAACTCTATGCCTGTTTATAGAGCAATTCCTCCTGAAGAAGAACTGGTCAAGCTGTCAAGGGCTGACAAAACAGTTTCTGTGTAATAAAAGAGAAAAGCTACCCAAAGAATGGCCAGAGAGACAGAATGAAGGGAAACCCCCTCCCCCAATGCTGCAAACTACAGTGGAAAGGGATAACACTAGGGGACTATGAGGAGAATAATCTGCCCAGGGGCACATAAAAACAGTTGTGGTTTAAAAGAACAACTGTTATGTAAAAGATCCGTCCTTGGAGCTCCACAAAGGAGCTGCACGAATTCTCTCAGCATGGCACGTACTAGGACACCTCTGATCAGCCCTTATTACAGCTCTAGCTATCACACCAAGGTGACACAGGTACAAAGCACTCCAGAATACTCCAGGCCATCACCGTTCTGGATCCAGACAACTTCACAGGGCATCTCTAGGACAGAGCACTCTGTTTAAACTCAAGTTTACACCTCCTTCAGCTCCATTCACCTGCCAAGGTGTCCCCTACACAGAGCAGCCTAGGCACCCCCGTCCATGCCTATCAGGATTCGAACCATGCTTCCAGGTATCTCCCATATTGAACACTGTGAGGTCCCTGGCCCATAGCACTCCTTGGCTCCAGCTGCCCCACCAGGGCACCCCCTATGTGGAGTGTGCTGGCACGCCTCAGCCCAGACCAGCCTTAGCTCAAATCACTCCCACAAGGAAAGTCCTCTGCTTAGCATGCCTGGACATCCCAGCTTGCACCCACTTCAGCTATATCTGTTCTACCAAGTTGCTCCTTGTGCCAGGCATATTGAGACACATTAGACAATGCTTTATCTTGGCTCTAGCCATCCCACCAGGATGCCCTTTACAGAGAGTACCCTGAGACACCCTAGCTGGCACTCCAGCATGCATCCACTTCAGCTTCAGCCTTCCTGCCAAGGTTTCCTTTGTGCAAAGGGCCATAGTGATGGCCTATGCCCACTTCAGATCCAATCATCCCACAAGGGAAGCCTCAGCACAGAGTGCCCACATGGCTCCAGCCAACCAACCCAAATCAGCACGTATACCTAGTCTACACATGAGTATTCCCTTAAGTTTAGGAGAAGTAGTTGTTCTGCCTATTTCATGGAAATAAGCACAGAAACTCAAGCAACATACAGAGATAGAAAATATGCTCCAAATAAAAGAACAAGACAAAGCCTTAAAAAAAAAAATTAAATGAGATGTAGATATGCAATATACCTCATAAAGAGTTAAAGTAATTATCACAAAGATGCTTACCAGACTGGAGAGAAGACTGGAAGAATTCTGTGAGAACTTCAACAAAGAGAAAATGTAAAAAGAAACAATCATAGTTGAGGAATAAAATGACTGAAATGAAAAATAAATGAATGAAAAATACACTAGAGGGAATCAGTAGTACCTTGGAGCATGCAGAAGAATGGATTAGTGATGTGTAAGACAGACTAACGGAAAACACCCAGATGAACAGAAAAAAAAATTTTTTTTTTAATGAGAATAAGTAAAGGGAACTGCTGGACAACATCAAACAAACAAAAATTTACATCAGATGTGTCCCAGAATAAAAGCAAAACAAGCAGACAACTTAAAGAAGTAACAGTTGAAAATAATCCATAAACTAGGGGAAGAAACATATCTGGTTTTAAGAATCATAGTTTCAAACAAAATGAATCCAAGGATATCCATGTGAAAACACACAAAAATTAAAACATCAAAGTTTAAAGATAAAGAATTTTAACAGAAGCAAAAGAGGAGGAAAAAGTGCACACAGGAAACCTTATAAGTTTTCAGCAGAAACTTTTCAGAACAAAATGGTGTGCTGTAATATATTCAAAGAGCTGAAAGAAAGATAGAAAAAACCCTACAATTAAGAATTCTTTACCTGGAGAGGCAGTTTAGTTGGTTAGTTTAGTTGGTTAAGCATTTGACTCTTGATTTCAGCTCAGGTTGTGAATCAAGACTTGTATCAGGCTGCACCATCAGCAGGGAGTTTTCTGAGGTTCTCGCTCTCTCTTCCTTTCCTACCCTCTCCCCTCTAAAATAAATAAATCTTAAATAAAGAAAGAATACTCTACCTGGCAAGATTATAATTCAGATTTAAAGGATAAATAAGAGTGCTCCAGACAAACAAGTGTTAAAGGAGTGCATCAACACTAAACCAGGCTTATAAGAAATAATTAAGTGGAAAAGAAAAGGTCATAACTAGAAGAAAATTATGAATATAAAGACGTAAAATATGACTCTCTCTCTCTCTCTCTCTATATATATATATATATAATGTGGAGGAAGTACTAAAAATGTTCTTTCAGAATGTGTTTAATGTGTTTAATATAGACTGGTATATTCTCAGAATACTATATATGACTTCATGGTAACCACAAATCCAAATCTACAACACATACACAAGAAATAAAGAGAAAGAAAGCCAAAAGTAACACCATAGAAAGTCAGCAATCACAAAGGAATCACAAAGGAAGCAAATGAAGGATGAGAGAAGAACTACAAAACAGCCAGACAGCAATAAAATGAGAATAAGCACACACTTATCTTTAATTGTAAATGGACAAAATATCCCAATCCCAATCAAAAGACCCAGGGCAGTGAAATGGATAACAACAACAAAAGACTCATCTATACACTACCTATTGAAAGACTATTTCAGACACGAAGACACATAGAGACTGAAAGTGAAGAGATGGAAAAATATATACCATGCAAACAGAAGTGAAGGAGGAGGAAGAGAAGGAAGGGATGGAGAGGGAGGGGGAGAAGGAGAGAAACGGAGGAGACCGGAGAGGGGGAGGAGAGAAGGGGAGGAGGAGAGAAAGAAAGAAAGAATAAAAGACGAAAGAAAGGAAAAAAGCCAGGCAGTAATACTTACATCAGAAAAAAATACTTTAAAACAAAGACTGTAACAAGAGACAAAGAAAAGAAGCATTACATAATGATAAAAGGGTCATTCTGACAAGAGAATTTAATAATTATAAATATCTATAAAGTTAATATTGGAGCATCTAAATACATAAAGCAAACATTAACTAGCATAAAGGGAGAAATTGACAGTAATACAAAAATGGTATGGAACTTTAACTTCCTGTTTACATCTACAGATTCAAGTAGAAATTTAATGTCTTTGATTATTTAATTTAGAAATTTAATAAGTCTTTGATGACACATCAGATCAGATAGACTTAGTAGGTATACACAGAACATTTTCCAAAACAGAATGCATATTCTTTTCAATGTGTATTAACGCATGGCACATTCTCTAGGACAGAGAATTTTTATTTTAGGGCACAAAACAAGCCTAAAATACATTTAAGAAGATTTAAATCATACCATGCATCTTTTCTGAAAATAACAATATAAAACTAGAAATCAATCACAAGAAAAAAAGACTGGGGCAAAAATAAAACAAAACAAAACAAAACCTGGAAGCTAAGCAACATGCTACTAAACTGGGAATGAGTCAATGAAGATGAAAGAGGTAATCAAAAGATACATGAAGACAATGAAAATCAAAACAGAACAGTTTAAAATATTTGGGACACTGAAAGTAATTCTAAGAAGGAAATTCATAGTGATAAAAGCACACCTCGAAACAAACAAAAATGAGGAAATGATCTAACCTTACTCTCAAAAGAACTAGAAAAAGAACAAAGCCCAACTTAAAAAAAAAGAAAGAAAGAAAAAGGGAAATAATAAAAATTATAAAAAACATGAATAAAAGAGAAAAAAAAAGACAAAAGATCTATGAAAACAAGAGTGGGGTTCTTTGAAACGATGAACAAAATTGATAAGCCTTTAGCCAACTCATCAATTAAAATAAAAGAGAAGACATAAAAAAATAAAATTATAAATTAAAGCAAAGGAGTAAAAACCAACACCATAGAAATACAAAGGATAATAAGAGAATACTATAAAAAAAAATATGACAACAAATTGGTCAACCTAGAAGAAATTGATAAATTCCTAGAAACATATAATCTAAATCTAAATTTGAAATATAAAATTTGAACACACCAATTGCTTGTAATGAAAGTGAATGTGTAATTTAAAAAACTCCTAACAAGAAAAGTCAAGACCAGATAGATTCAGAGGTAAATTCTACCAAATAATTAAAAGAGTTAATACCTACTTTCTCTAAACTTTACGAAAAAAAAAAAAAAAAGAAAAAGAGAGAGAGAGAGAGAAAGAAAATCTTCCAAATACATTTTGTGAGGCCAGCATTACCCTGATACCAAAACCAGAGTAAAAAACAAAAAACCACAGGCAAATATCCCTAACATGATACAAAAATACTGAGCAAAATATTAGCAAACCACATTCAACATTATAGCTAAAGGATATTTAAAGGATTATCCATCACAAACAAGTGTAATTCCTTTTGGTAACACAAGGATGATTCAGTATTCATACATCAATATGATAAATCACATTAACAAAAGGAAGGATAAAAGTTACATGATCCGGGCGCCTGGGTGGCTCAGTGGATTAAAGCCTCTGCCTTCGGCTCAGGTCATGATCCCAGAGTCCTGGGATCAAGCCCCGAATCGGGCTCTCTGCTCATCAGGGAGCCTGCTTCCTCCTCTCTCTCTCTCTGCCTGCCTCTCTGCCTACTTGTAATCTCTGCCTGTCAAATAAATAAATAAATAATCTTAAAAAAAAAGAAAGAAGTTACATGATTATCACAATAGATGTCAAAAAAGCACTTGACAAAATTCAGCATCATACATAATAAAAACTCTCAACAAAGTGGATTCAGAGAGAACATTCCTCAATATAATAAAGGGCATGCATCATAAAGCCACAACTAAAACACCATATACATGTATCATAAAGCCACAGCTAAAACATCACACACAATGTGAAAAAAATGAGTTTAAGATCATGAACAATACAAGGAAGTCCACTCTGACCACCTTTATTCAACATAGTACTGGAAGTCCTAATCACAGCAATCAGAAAACAAAAAGAAATAAAAGACATCCAAGTTGGTAAGGAAGAAGTTAAACTGTCAGTATTTGCAGATGGCAGGATACTATATGTACAAAACCCTAAAGATTACACCAAAAAACTATTAGAAGAAATAAAAGAATTCAGTAAAGTTGTAGGATACAGAATTAATGCTCAGAAATAGTTTGAGTTTCTTAACACAAACAGTTAAGTAGCAGGAAGAGAAATCAAGAAAATAATTCCATTTATAATTATATCAAAAAGAACAAAATACCTAGGATAACTTTAACTGAGGAGGTAAAAATCTTGTATTCTGAAAACAACACAACACTGATGAATGAAGAGGACAGAAATAATGAAAGATAATCCATATTTATGGATTGGAAGAAATAATGTTAAAATGTCATAGTACCCAAAACATTCTACAGATGCAATGCAATTCCCTGCCAAAATACTAAAAGCATTTTTCACAGAACAAGAATAATTCTAAAATTTGTATGGAACCAAAAAGACTGACTAGCCAAACCAGTGTTCTGAAAGGAGAGCAAACTATAGGTATCACAGTCCCAGATTTCAAGATGTAATACAAAGCTGTAGTCATCAAACCAATATGGTACCGGCACAAGAAAAGACAAATATCAGTAGAAGAGAATAGAAAGCCCAGAAATAATTAGTCTTACATGGTCAATTAGTCTGCAATAAAGGAGACAAGGATATACAATGGGGAAAAGATAGTCTTTTTTTTGGAAATGGTGCTGGAAAAACTAGACTGTCATATGCAGAAGAATGAAACTGGACCATTTTCTTACACCATACACAAAAATAAATCCAAAATGGATGAAAGATCTATACGTAAGATCCAAAACCATAAAACTCCTTAGAAGAAAACATAGACAGTAATCTCTGACACTGACCTTAGCAACATATTTCTAAATGATTCTTCAGGCAAGAGAAACAAAAGTAAAAATAAACTATAGAGCTACACACACACACACACACAACTTCTGCACAGTGAAAGGAACAATCAACAAAATTAAAATGCAACCTACTGACTAGGAAAAGTTATTTTCAAATGATGTATCTAATAAAGGCTTAGTATCCAAAATATTTAAAGAACTTATACAACTCAATATGCAAATACTTCAATTAAAAATAAACAGAGGATCTAAACAGGTATCTTTTGAAAGAAGACATATAGATCAAAACCACAATGAGATGTTATTATCTTACAACTGTCAGCATGACTAGAACCGAAAAGACAAGACATGACAAGCATTTTTGAAGATGTAGAGGAAAAACAAACAAATCCTTATGCACAGTTGGTAGGAATGTAAATTGGTTCAGCACTAGTAAATAGTATGGAGACTCTTTTTTTTTTTTTTAGAGATTTTATTTATTTATTTGACAGATAGGGATCATAATAGGCAGAGAGGCAGGCAGAGAGAGAGGAAGGAAGCTGAGCAGAGAACCCAGTGAGGGGCTCAATCCCAGGACCCTGGGATCATGACTTGAGCTGAAGGCAGAGGCTTTAACCCACTGAGCCACTCAGGTGCCCCTGGAGACTCCTTCAAAAAATTAAAAATTGAAATACCATATGATCCAGTAATTCCACTACTGGATATTTACCCAAAGAAACAAAAACAATAATTTGAAAAGATATATACTCCTCTATGTTAAAAATTACAGCACTATTTATTTAGCCAAGATTTGGAAGCAACACAAGGGTGTATCAATAGAATACATAAAGATGTCATGTGTGTGTAAATGTGTGCAATGGAATATTATTCAACCATAAAAAAAAGATTGAGTCTTACTTTATATGACAACATGGGTGAACCTAGAGGGTATTATGCTAAGTGAAAAAATGAAGAGAAAGACAAATATATCATTTCACTCCTATGTGGAATCTAAAACAAATGAATAAACAAATAAAAAGCAGACACAGATTTATAAATATAGAAAATGATCCAATCATTCCTAGAGGAGAAGGGAATGGTGCTATGGGGAAAAATGGATAAAAGGGAGTCAGAAATACAGGCTTCTAGATGAATAGTTATGGGATGAAATGTACATCATGGAAAATACAGTCAGTGGTACTGTAATAATGTTGGATGCTGACAGATGGTAGCTACACTTGTGGTAGGCATAGCAGAAGATGCTGAATTGTTAAATCACCATGTTGTACACCTGAAACTAATTTAACATGTGTGTCAACTATGCTTCAATAAAAAATTTAAATATTAAAAATTGAAGAGGCCATTGTCTAGAGGATATCAATCATGACAAATGGCTTAGTCACAGAAGACTAAAAGACTCAGCAACCATCTACACATACATCTTTGAGATCATAAGACACTTATTACAGATCACTCCTGAATATATTTACTCATTTATTTAAAAGATTTATTGGGCACTTATAATAAGGCTGATTAAAGTAATGAAAACAAAAAAACACCTTCTTTCCCAATGTTTGACTGAGAATGTTAACCTATTCCTTATATTTATATGTTAAAGAGGACCATGAATAAAATTTAGAATATTCTATAAAAATTTGGGATTTGAATTATATCCTTTACAGACAATATCACCACTACTTCAATTACTATGAGGAATATTCATTCAACCTCCCCAAATTATTTATAATCTGGACAATTCCAACATAATGCTATTTTTCAATAAAAAAAAATTCTTAAATTTCTCTCTCCTCCCTCTCTTCTGACTCTGAACATAATTTTTCACAAAATGTTTTCATGAGTACCTGCTATATGCCTGGTGAAAACAATTAAGATTATGTAAGATATAGAAGGGATCTAAACTCTATTCCAGAAGCTAAGATAGTCTATTTTCAAAATCTTTCTTCTCCTTTATATTCATTTAAAAAAAAAAAAACTCCACAAATTACAAAAGGCTTTAATACCTCATTTAATACATTTAATTCATCATTATCATATTATTATTTACAAGGACTTAGTATGTACCAGACTCCGTCTTAATTATTTTTGGAAATTACTTCCGTAAAGCCAAATAACAACCCTTGAGTCATTACTATTATATCCCAATTTTCGAATGGAAATAAAAAATCTAAGATCCAGAAAAAGATTAAAAGAGAACAAGACCTGAGGGCAGGGAAGCAAATTAACCCCTCTTTTCAGCTTATTGCACCTTCCAGGAAATTACTGATTTAAGATCTGATAAATCATGAAATTGATGCTTGCTCACTTGAGAACTTTTCAAACACTAAAGAGCTAAAGGAAACCTCATCTGGCTAAGAGCAAACTTCTATTATCACAAAGACAGATACTGAAGATCAAAACCACTACTTAACTATTGTGGTTGCCTGCCATTGGTTACCTGAGCTCATCCAGGACATATTATTTCAGTCACCCATTTAATGCCTACCATAGGATTACTTATACCACTGGACCAACACATCAATAAATGCAAGAACAAAAGATGCTATAAAAGATGGTTTTTGCTTTCCATGAGCATAAACTTTACATGAAGCAACGAAGTACATTCTTGAAGACAGAAATCTAAAAGCACATGTTCTAAGTGCCAAATTTCTGTAAATAGAAATACATATAGTGTGTGGATAGAAACATCTGAAGGATGGGATGATCAAGGAAGCTGTAAGGGAGGCATATATCTAGGTCTGAGCCTTGGGGGATATGTACATCAGACAATGATAAGATTTATGATAGCAGGTGCCATATCACATACTTATAAAGACATCAATGTGGGATACTAATTTGAACAAAAAGATTGAGTCTTTTTTAGCAGGGCTTTAAGTTTTGGTTAAATTCCTAGAACTTAGCATGTATGCAGACCCCTTAGGTGAAGGCTTTCTTCAGGGTTCATACAATTGGAATTTAGAGTCCCCCAACTCTTCCTCTCAACTTTTATAGAAAAATCCTCCAATGATCCAACAGTATAGCTGATGTGTGCTAAAACGGCAGAATTCAAAAGGACTTGGAAAATCACCCTCACACCCACAGTGCTCTTCTGTCACTTTTATCACCTGCCTCATTGCAAGAAATGTCACTATTAAAGGATCATCCCTTTCAGCCCAGACAGATCATTTGTCTTCCATTTAGGGTCCATATTCTAAAGCATTTGGCACTCATGCTTTAAGGGACATAGGTTGATGGTTTGAAACTATCCAACATAGTAAGATGGATAAGGTTTGAAACTATCCAACATAATATGGATAAATGGGGTCCCAAAAGTTGAAAGGGATGTTAAAAGAGGTGGTAAAGTAACTTGCAAGCTCCACTGTGTTCTGGGATGATTTTTTAGTTCTTTCCTCTGAGTTTTATAAACACATTCTTTCACAATCCGAGAAGAAATCTCTTTAAAAAGTAGGACTATCCAAATAATGTCTACATTATATTTTAAGAAGAGTACATTTCTATCATTTCCTTTGTTTTTTAAGACATTTGGGAAAAGACTGAGAAACAAAGAATGGATTTATTTCTGTACCAGAAAAAGCCCAAGTGTCCCCAGACCCTGGTTATCCATATCAGAATGTTGGATTTTCTTCCCTTTCCCTTTCCTAAGAGTACTTATCCATTTTCCTCTCACTACATGCCCTTTGCTTCCACATCTCCTCCTGAGAGTCTTCAGCCATAATTTTTTAATATTCACCAAGGGAACTTGCTGACTGTGCTCTGCACACCTGAAATGTCAAAACTAAAGCAAGAGAGCTTTTGAATATGAAACTGGAAGCACATGATGAATGGAGTGTGGGCCACCTCCTGTCCCTTAAAGCCATCCATTGCACATTCTCACAACTACCACACAATTGATCAAATTCTAGTTCTGCTCTAATGTCAAAATATCTAGTTGGCTAATAGAGAGCTCACTCAAAAAGGATGAAAATTTGAAAATCTGGGAATCTAAGTAGAGAATTCCCTCTAATAAGAAAATTAGAATAAGTATTAATTTTTGCTTGTTGCTTTTCTTGGAGCTTGGCATAGTCACACAATATTTTAGCTACATTAGATTATTTTATAATAGCCTACCACCTCATCCATGGGGAAAATGTTTCAGGACCCCCAGTGGATACCTGAAACCACAGACAGTAATAAATCCTATATATATATGATTTTTTTCTTTACTATATTTACATGCCTATGATATAGTTTAAGTTATAAATTAGGCATAGTTGGAGATGAACTAATAATAAAACCATTATAACATACCATAATAAAGTTATTTAAATATGGTCTCTCTCAAAATATCTTATGGTACACTATTCATGCTTCTTCTTGTGATGATGTGAGATGATAAAATGCCTATATGATGAGATGAAATAGGGTGAATGATGTAGGCATAGTGATGCAGCATTAGCTACTATTGACCTTCTGATGCTATGTCGAAAGAAGGATCATCTGTTTCTAGACTATGACTGATAGTGGGTTACTGAACCACAGAAAGAAAAAAACACGGATAAAGAAGTAACACTATATAGGAGTACCAACCACCTTTGATAAAATTGTTATAAATATTCCTTACATTCTCTTCTGCAAAGATATCAAGCATTTATTAGGTAAGTTCACCTTATTTGGGATTGTAGTATTAGCACCAAGGCACTTTTTTTTTTTTTTTTCTTTTTTAAGTCCAAGTGCTTGACTTAAGCTTTTGATTGTTCAGGCGTCTACTTCAAAGTCAAATATCCCAAATAAACAGATTTCCAGCCACAGTGCTACATGAAAAGTCAGGCCACCCCACTCTCATCCCCTTATTCCCCCAAACCCTCCCTCCCTCAGCAAAGTTTCTTTTTCTCTTAGGGGTATCTGGTTGACTTTTATAAATGACCATTTGGCTGTTTGTTTTTCCTTTCCTACATTTTAATTCCTGCTCTTGTGTTTTAAATTCACCAATAAAGAGTGAACCCATAAACCCCTATGATTTTACCCTTAACCCCAATAAAAACAGAACCTCAGGCCCTCTCTCTCCCATTTGTGTATGCTCTTTCTTTCTCTCCTTCACCACCACTATCCCCATTAACTTATGTGGTCCCACATATGCTATGTACCCTTGAGGACTTGTGAGTAATAAGCTTTTTTCACCCCAGAAGTTTCCTGGTTATTGTGGAGGGTATTCTGCAATTATAATAAGAATCACAATGGCCAGTCCAGCCATAACATTGGTTCTGAAAGAGGAAATGTCTCTGGGAAGCTTTCCAAGCCTAGGAAAGTGCCCCCAGGCATTTCTAGCCAGTAACATCACTATCAATAGGCTGAGGCCAGTATGAAGCAAATATAATCACCTTTTCCCCCTTAGCACCCTGAAATTAATACTTTCTAAATAGTTATCAAAATGGTTTAGAGTGTCTGTTTATATGTTTGTGTTCTTCACTACACTAGAAACTCCATGAGGATGAGAAGTAGGATTTTCTTGCTTAGCACTTATACCTAGCAACAAATTTAATAACTAGCAATAATTCAATGAGAGTATTTATTACTAGATGCATGAAATGAATGAATGCCTCCATGACTATAAAGATGAATAAGACCTCCCACCTGTTTTTTTTTTGTTTGTTTGTTTGTTTGTTTAAGATTTTATTTTCTTGACAGACAGAGATCACAAGTAGGCAGAGAGGCACACGGTGTGGGGAGGAGCAGGCTCCCTGCAGAGCAGAGAGCCCCATGCAGGGCTTAATCCCAGGACCCTGAGATCATGACCTAAGCCAAAGGCAGAGGCTTAACCAACTGAGCCACCCAGGTGCCCAACCTCCCACCTGTTTTAACAAAGCTTCTAGCCTAGAGGAGCAAACAGTCTTACATAAAGATATTTTGATACAAGCATTTGCCCTTTTTTCTCACTTTTGAAGCTTCTCAGCTAAGGGATTCTTGTGCAACTATATGTGCCTCCTTAATAAAAAAGCAGCCTTTTTTTGGTTTTTATTTTTGTTCTAGCTTGAAAATTATCTGTATTTGAGTGATGTCAGTCAAATGGCAGAAAAGGACACCTTAGGCCCCCATTACCTACAGTGATACATGTTAATAACAAAATATGGACCAAATTCCTTTTGTTAGACCTTTAGAAGCCAATTAAGGATTGAAGTACCACAGGGAGAGGACAATGAACACAAAGGCAAGAAGAGTCACATCCAAATGGGCAGGAAAATCCATTGCATTTTCCCACTCAAGGCACCCCACGATCTCTGGTAGTGTGGGGTGATTAGAAAAAAATTCTCAATTTCCAGCCTTCTCTTTGGAAGGGTAAGAAAAGAGTAGAATATGCATCTAACATTCTGGCTTTTTAAGGGGCTTTGTAAGGGACTAAAGGTTTCTCTTCCATCTAATTTAGAGCCCTGAAAAGAATTATGTTATAATTTGGATACCAGGTTGGAAACCTCTGAGAACAAATGCAAACACAACCACTTACTAGAGCACCAGAAAGACTAAAACATGGCAGACAGCTACCAGAGGTAAAGAAGAGATTACAGGATCTGTTAAAGAAATGGATAAACTGCTATAACAGGACATTACTCACACAGGTCAAGAGCAGATACATTCCCAGACAAGGTTTGAAAGGTCCTAAGAATCCCCAGCTGACCTGATTGGTGGCCTTTTGCTGCACCTAATTCACACCCTAAAGATTAAGAGAAATGGTTATTTATTCAAGTGTCACAATGTCAACTTAAGATCACAAAACATACAAAGAAACAAAAGCATGGTCCAATCAAAGGAAAATATTAAATCTGTAGTAATCAATATTTTAAAAAAATCTATCAATTACCTGCCAAAGAAGCAAAAGAACTATTTTAAAGCCACTCAACTACACAAAGTCAGGAAAACAATGTATGAACAAAATATATTAAAAAAAAAAAAAAAGACAAACTACTGGAGGACCTGGGTGGCTCAGTTGGTTAAGAGTCTGATGCTTGGTTTTGACTCTGGTTGTGATCTCAGGGTTGTGAGAGTGAGCCCTACACCAGACCCTGCAATCAGTGAGGAGTCTGCTTGAGATTCTCTCTCACCCTCTCCCTCTGCCCCTCTCCCACATGTTCTCTCCCTCTCAAATAAATTAAATCTTTTTTAAAAAGTGGCAGAAAGTATAAAGGAGAACTAAGCAGAAATTCTGGGACTGAAGAATATAACAGTGGAATTGAAATGATCACTAAAGGGGTTTGACAACAGGTTGATCAAGCAGATAGAAGAATCAGCAAGTTTGAAGACAAGTATTAAAATTATTTAGCTAGAGGATGAAAAAGAATAAAGAAAAATGAAAACAGTCTAAGGGACTTCTGGTACATAATAAGCAGAACAATATACTTATTATGGGAATCCTGAAGAGCAAGAGAGATATAAAGGGCCAGAGATCCCATTTAAAGAAATGATGGCTGAAAACTTCTAAAAGATGAAGAAAAGAGAGAAACAAGCTCAAGGATCTCAATAAACTCCATAGAGACCCATACTGAGAAACATTTTAATCAAACTGTCAAAAGTCACAGGTAAAGACAAAATCTAGAGAGCAGCAAGAAAAAAGTGATTTCTCATGTACCAGCAAACCCCCATACAACTATCACTGGATTCTCAACAGAAAACTTGCAGGTCAGAAGAGAATGGAAAGATATATTCCAACTGCCAAATGAAGAGGGAAAAAACAAGATAAAACAAAACAAAAAAAAACCCTTCTAACCAGGAATACGATGTCAGGGAAAACTGTCCTTCAAAAATGCAAGTGAAATTAAGACTTTTCCAGATAAAAGCTGAGGGACTTCATTGCTACTATACTTGTTCTATAAAACAAAAACAAATACAAGGCAAATTTAAGGGAAAAGATACTAGATAGTAACATGAAAACATACAAAATATATTCTCTGATCAAGTTACTATATGGACAAATATAGACTCCTACAGCATTGCAATGTTGGTGTGTAAATCACTTGTAAGTCTAGTACAGAATTTCTAAGATAAAAACAAAAAAACTACAAAATGTTAATACACAATATAAGAAATATAATTTGACATCAATAACATAAAGGGGATAAAAATACAAAGAAGAGTTTGTAAACATAATTAAAGTTGTTAGTAGCTTAACGTAACTTATATAACTTTAAGATATTTTACATAAGCTCCATGGAAACCACAACTCCCTATCAAAGATATACAAATGGGAAATAGAAATAAATCAAAGCATGCCACTACAAAAACAAATAGATAAAGAGAGAAAGAAAAAAAAATAGAAAAACACAAAGAAAACTAGTAAGAAAAAAAAGACAAAATACCTACAAAATATAGAAAAAATTGTTTTAACAAAATGATAATAGAAAGTTCTTCCTTAGCAGTAATTAATTCAAATTTAAGTGGATTAAACTCCTGTAAGAAAAGGCATAAGTTGGCTGAATGGATAAAGTAACAAGTCCCATCTATATGCTGTCTACAAGAGATTCTCTTTATATCTAGGGCAAAAACAGTCTGAAAATTAAAAAATGATAAAAGGTATTCCATGTAAATGGTAATCACATGAGAAGGTTTCGCCATATTTGTATCAGACAAAATGAACTTAAGTAAATAACTCTCACAAGAGACACATAAGGAAAATATATATAATGATAAAAGAGCCAATTAACTGGAAAGATATAACAATTTTATAAATATATATTCACTTATCCACATTAGAACTCCAAAATATATGAAGTAAACTTTGACATAGTTGAAGAGAGAAATAAAGAGCAACACAATAATAGAATTCTATACCCCACTTTCAATACTGGAGATAAAAACAAACACAAGAGGAATTCAAAAAACAAAAACAGAGGAAATAAATAATAGGACAGATAAATTCCACCTAACAGACATATATATAAAATACTTCATGTAATAAGAGCATAATACACATTCTCAAGTGCACATGGAATATTCCCCAGGATAGAATACATGTAAGGCTACAAAAATAAAGTCTTAACAAATATAAGATGATTGAAATAATAATTTTATCTTCAATAACAAGGAGAAGGAAAATGGGAAAATACAAGGATACAAAATAATCAACAGGCCAAAAAGGAAATCACAAAGGAAGTTAGAAAGTATCTTGAGACAAATAAAAAATGAGAACATAATAGATAAAAATATATGAGAGTCTGTGTAATCAGTATTAAGAGGAAAGTTTATAGTGATAAATATCTATATTAAAAAAGAGGAAAGATCTCAAACAATTTAACTTCTTGCCTCAAGAACCCAGAAAAAGAGCAAACTAAACCCAAAGTTAGCAAATGCAAGGAAATGAAGATTAGAGCAGAAATAAAATAGAGATTAGAAAAACAGATATAAAACTATATTTTTAATATCAAAAATTAGCAAGCTATTAGTTAGATTAAGAACAGAAGAGAAGAGACAAATAAAATCAGAAATGAAAAAAGAGACATTGCAACTGATGCTGCAGAAATAAAAAGGGTTATGAAACTACTATGAATAATTCTGTGTAAACAAATTGGATAACCTAGAAGAAATAAATAAATACCTGAAAACATACAACCTATCAAGTGTAAATCATGAAGATATTCACCTAAACAGACTTATAATTATAAAGGACGAATCAGTAATCAAAATCCTCCCAACAAAGAAAAGCTCAGGACCAGATGTCTTCACTGGAAAATTCTACCGAACATTAAATGAATTAACAACAACCATCCTCAAACTCTTCCAAAAAATTAAAGAGTTGGGAACACTTCCAAACTCATTTTAGAAGACCAGTATTACCTTGATATTAAAGCCAGACAAAGGTAGTATAAGGAAAAAACTACAGACCATCACCTCTGACTGATACTGATGCAAAAATTCTCAACAAAATACTAGCTAATCAAAATTAACAGCATACGAAAAGGATTATGTGCTAAGACCAAGTGAGATTTACTTCTGGCATGCAGGAATAGTTCAACATACAAAAATCAATCAATAAAATACATAACATTAACAGAATGAAGGACAAAATTGCATTGTTATTTCAATTGATACAGAAAAAAAAAAAAACTTGACAAAACTGAACATCTTTTCATGACTAAAACAAAACAAAACAACTCACCCAATTAGGAATTGGAGGAAATTACTTCAACATGACAAAATCCATATATGAAAAACTGACAGCTGATATTATACTCAATGATGAAAGACTAAAAGCATTTATTTTAAGATCAGGAACAAGGATGTCATTCTCACCACTTCTATTTTATACAATACTAGAAACTACTAGTCACAATAATTAGGAGAGCAAAATAAAATATACTCAGATTGAAAAAAAATCAGTATGATTTTTGTTCACAGATGACATAATCTTTAGAAAATGATGATTACAGATAGACACACACACACACACACACACACACACACCTGTTAGGACTCAAATTTAGTGAAGTTGCAAGATACAAAAACAACACTCAAAAATCAGTTGCGTTTCTATACAGTAACAACAATCTGAAAAAATTGTTGCTATTTATGTAAAAAAATGAAATTATTCACCATAGGATTAAAAGAATAAAAACTTAGGAATAAACTTAACTAAAAAAAGTTAAGGACTTATACACTGAAAAGTACAAAGCATTGCTGAAAGAAATTAAAGGCAGCAAATAAATGGAAAGTCATTTCATGTTCATGGGTTGGAAGACTTGATAATATTAAAATGTCCTAGTATTCAAAGCAATCTATGGGTTCAATGCAATGCCTATCAAAATTTCAATGACTTTTTTTTTTTACAAAAATAGAAAATACAAGTTTGTTTTTTTTTTAATTCATAGGATCCAAATATCCAAATAAATCTTGAAGAGGCACAATAAATTTGGAGGCCTCACACTTTCTAATTTCAAAACATATTACAAAGCTATGTAACTGAAACAATGTGGTATTGGCATAAAGACAGACATATAGACCAATAGAATAGAATAGAAAGCCCCTAAATAGTAAAACCCTTGTACATATGGTCAAATGATTTTTGACAAGGGTGCCAAGATCACACAATGTGAAAAAGATAACTTCATCAACAAATGGTATTAGGAAAACTGAATATTCACACACAATAAAGAGAGAAAGAAAAAAAAGGGGGGAGGGAGGGAGGAAAAAAGAAGGAGATGGAAGGAAAAAGAAGAAAAGGAAAAAGAAAAAAGAGAAGAAAAATATGAGAAGAAAAAAATTGGACTCTTACCTTCTACTACATTCAAAAAATTAAGTCAAAATGGATTAAAGACCTAAATCTAAGACCTAAAATTGTAAAACTGCTAGAAGACAACGTAGAGAAAAGTCTTCATGACACTGATCTTGGCTATTTTTTCAATGATTTTGCTTTATAGGCTACAAAAGTAAAACTGACAAATGAAACTACATGAAACTTAAAAACTTCTATACATCAAAGGAAACAACAGAGTGGAAACAACTTAAAGAATGGGAAATATTACTTGTAAATCATCTATCTGCTAAGAGGTTAATATCCAAAATATATATAGAAGTCCTGCAACTCAGTAGTAACAAAAAAATGTTCAATTTAAAAGATTTGAATAGACATTACTCCAAATAAGATATACAAATGGACAACAATGTATAAAAAATATGCTTAGCATCAGTAACTATTAGAGAAATATAAAGCAAAATCACAATGGATCAGCACTACCAATATGTGTGTGCACACACACCAACACCAACACCACCACAACCACCACAACCATCACCACCAACTGTGGCAAGGAGGCAAGATTTAGGAGAAATTGATACCCCTACATTGTTGGTTAGACTGTGAAATAATGCAGCTACTATGGAAAACAATATGAAGGTCACTCAAAAAAATTAAACACAGAATTACCATAAAATTCAGCAATCTTGCTTCTGAGTATATATCCAAAATAACTGAAAGCAAAATATTGAAGAAATATTTGCAAACCCATGTTTATTGCAGCATTATTTATAATAGCCAAGATATGAAAGCAACCTAAATGGTCAGAGCAATGGATAAGCATAAGCAGTATAAACATATACTGGAATATTTTTCAACCTCAATAAAGAAGTAAATCATGTCCTATACTCAGCATGGATAAACCTTGAGGAAATTATGCTAATGTCTGAAATAAGTCAGTAACAGAAAGATACTATATGATTACATCCACATGGGGTACCTAAAATAGTCAAATTCACAGAAACAAAAAGTAGAATGGTGGTTGACAGGGTCTGGCAGGGGCAGGGGGGTATTAAGTTTTTCTCTCAATGGGTGTAGAGTTTCAGTTTTGCATGGAGTTCTAGAGAACTGTTGCACAATAGTGTGAATGTAGATAATACTATTCAACTGAACACTAACAATGGTTAAGATAGTAAATTTTATGGTTTCCTACCACAATTAAAAATGATAAATAAATGAAAATTACCTGCTTTCAGATTGAGTAACCCCATTCTTCCCAGTCCTCCCTCTTAAATTAAACTAAAATTGCATTAAAAGGCTCTAAAAGTTAGAAAGGAAATAGGTGGGCAGATTAGGATTGCCAGGCCTTGAGGAACAACATGATATTGAGCTCTGAGGTTTCCTTGCCATGCAGTATCTTGAGCAGGGTACTACAGAAGGCTCCATCTCAAAACTGCTAACAGGCACGAGTGAAAAAAGCTCCAAGGAAAGCTTATTCCTTTTTACAAATGGAAAAATCTTACCACCACCCTGAATTTCAGCAGACTAAGTTAAGACTTTATTTGCATTTCTCACTCTTACATACCATGGAAGCAGTTGGCATGTTCTGATTCTCCCAGCTGGTGATGCCAGGTAGCAGCTGATCTTCATCCCCTTCCAGAAAAAGGAGATGCTGATTGCCCTGGCTGGACAGTAGTGACAGGGATCTGATCTTTCATTCCAGGCTTAGCTAAAACAGGCAGTATTCTAATTCCCCAACTGAGATAGTGTCAGTGGGGTCCAGCAGCTGGGTGTGCCTTTACCTTCATCCAGCCAACTTGAAGATTACCAGTGTATGGTGAGACAGTGCTGATCACAACTAGGTTTCATGATACATCTAGAATCTGTTGGGGCTCAGTGGCAAACTACTCTATCTAGACTCAACATATTTATGAAATTCAGGACAAGTAATCATTCTGCTTTCTCACTACCCCTTCTGCAAGGCCCAGTGAGCTGCAGAACTTCCACACTCACTCAGCAGCAAGGAGACTTAAGGAGGCAATAGGAGGACAGGCTAGTCTGCATTCCTATTCCCTTCTTGTTCCCTGGTATCTATGGGGCCTGTGAGAACTGAGATACAATTCCATCCAGTATCATTGAGGCAGAACAAGATTAAATGAGCTGCCCCATTTTTTCTGGGAAGGTATCAATGGAGACCATGAAAAAGATGAAGTTATATTCCACCCTTCTTCAATGAGCCTGTATAAGTAAATGTTGTACTTTTACTGGAGTGATATCAAGTAGGACCCACTGGAAAACTAAACATACATATCCGCCAGCTCTTGCACGTATAGAGAGGTGAGCTGCTCATTTAAAGAAAAAGTTAAATGGGCTCCAAAGTCTTATAATATAAGACTAGGCTACATTAAAAAAAATCACTTGTTATACCAAGAACCAGGAAAATCCTTATATTAAGAGAAAAGATAATCAATATATATCAACATTAATATCAATCAAATGTTAGAATTATCTGACAATGATTTTAAGGTAGTCATTATAAATTATTTCAACAATCGAATGTGGATTATCTTAAGTAAAAAAATGAAAAAAAATTTTAAAAATTTAAAAAAGAACCAAATGGTTTCAGAAGGTCGGAGTGGTGGTATAGAAAGATTTTGCATTCACCTCCTCCATGGATATACAAATCTAAAGTTATTTATAAATGAATTCCTCCTGAAGAAGAACTGCAGGCTGACTAAGCAGATTATGCACAACAAAAAACACAGAGAAAGGAAAGAGAGAACTTGGTAATGAAGGGAACTTGCTTTCCCATGCTGCAAACTGCAGTAGGGAGGAACAATACTGAGGGTTGGTGAGGAGATTTGTCTACCTTGGTATGGGAAAAATGTGTAGTGTAAAAGTGCAACTAGAATATAAAGGAACCAGTCCTAAAATACCTGACAAATACTGGAAGCTACTTCCCAGGTGCTGGCCAGCACCACTGTTGACATTTCTCCTTCACCTTGATAACTTAGATAGGATCAGGGTCTGGGTGCCTTAGCTGGCCTGCCATCCTAGTGAACACTGTGGAGGCCAAGAAAAACAAGGCTGTGCCCACCTCAAGTCTAGCCCTGACATAAGCGCAGCCATCTTGATGTTCCAGATTATCAAAATATTTCTCGGGTTCTAACCTACTCAGGTTAGCACTTTAAACAGTCCCTCTCTCCTTTAATGATTGATTTAAACCCCTGGACTCCGCTGTCTCTATCTTTCATAACTCCCCTACACATTCCCCAACTGACCAGTGTTGACCCGAGTAGGTAGGGACAACTCTACGCCCCTATTCAACAGGAAGAAGTTACAGAAGATGAAACCTTCCACCTTCAAGAACCTTAAAGATTTAAGGGTCAAAATTGTTCAGGGGGAAATGTGCAGGCTGAGAAAATTAAGGCCATCCTACCTCAAGTTTAGCTGATGTGGGAAACAGAGGCAGTAGAAAATAATTAAAATTCCTTACCTACTGACAAGCCCTTGAAACAGACAGAGTGGCTGTCCCCTGGGGACTCAACTGCCCTCACCTTGAGGTTTTGCTAAGGACAATCCTAGCCTGACCGATCCCCTACCCCAACAGTTCCAACCAGGATCCTGTAAGTCTACTTTAACAATTCCTTTATCTCTAAACCTCCAAGATAGTGTCGAGAATCATTCCCAAGCATATGGCCCACTGACATACATCTAAAGGGTCTCACGAGAAGATTTTTATTATTGGTAATAAATAACCTTTCTCCCAACAATAGCTAGCCCCTCAAGGTCCTGGAGACCTTGCTTCCAAAAATCCTTGGAGACTTACATCATCCATAATCCCCTTTGCCTCACCCACCACCAAGTCCACCCCTACTCTGCCTTTAAAAACTCTGACTGTAATCTGGTTCGGGGTTCGAGTTCCTACTCCACTGCATCGGGTTTACTTGGACCCAAGCTTAAGCATGTCACCTTGGAGTCTAAGTCCCTACTCCACTGTGCCGGGTATACTTGGGCCCAAGCTTAAGCTTGTCAAATAAACCCTCATTTGATTGCATCAGTGCTTGGCTCCTTGATGGTCTCTTGGATGCAAAAACTCGGGCATAACAAACACCAGGCCTATACCAGCCATGGATGCCCTAGGGTGCATATGTGCGCTTGCACACATGCACACACACATACATGTGCACACACATAATTCTACAGTTTAAAAGAGCAACTAGAATATAAAGAAACCAGCCTTAGAGCTCTGCAAAATAGCAGGGAAATACTCTGAAATACTCCCTAGTTTAGAGGGGCTGACAAACACCATGATTTATGCTCTCCCTACCCCTTGAAAGCATAGATGGAAACAAGGTCTCCTTACCTGGACTGATACTGCCTCAGTTAGCCCACACCAACCTCAGCTGTCCCACAAAGGCTGCCCCAGTGCAGCACATACCTAGACAACCCTGGTCAGAACTCATTATAGTTACAACCATCTTGACAAGATAACAAAGGTACAAAGCACACCAGATTTGTCCAGGCCCATACCACTTTAGCTTTAGGTAACTTGCCAGGATACCCCTGGTGCAGAGCATCTCAGGAACTACTGGTCCACACCCACTTAGGCTCCAGACAACTTGCTAGGGTGCCCCCTTCATCGAGTGCCCTGAAACCACAGGCCAATGCCCATAAATCCGCTCCAGCCACATTTCCAGGGCACCCTCATGCAAAGCTCCTTGAGTATCCCTGACCTGCGATGGCTGGCTCCAATTACCCTACCAGGGCATCCCCAATGTAGAAGACACCCTGCCCAAAGATATCCCAATTTGCACCCACTTCAGCTTCAGTTGTTCTGCCAGGGTACCCTCTTTGCAGAGAATACCAGAACCCCTAGCTTTCATCTATCCTGCCAGGGATCCCTCTCCATGAAGACACCTGGGACTGCCTCCACTGGTGCTCACTTCAGCTTTGGCTATCCCAACAGGGCAGCCCCAGAATACAGTGCTCCAGGGCCCCCAGCCCATGACAGTCACAATTACAGCCATTGAGCCAAAGTCATCAGGCACACATAGTCTACACAGAGAATGATCATACACAAGACTATTCCGTTAAGATGAGAAGTAGCTGTTCTCTCTAAATCATAGAAACAAACACAAAAGTCAACCAAAATGAGGAGACAGAGGAATATGCACCAAATGAAATGACAAGATAAAATCTCTAAAAGAACTAAATGAAATGGAGGAGATAAACAATCTACCTGATAAAGTGTTTAAAGTAATGGTCATAAAGATTCACACCAGACTAGGGTGAAGAATGGATGACTCAATGAGAACTTCAACAATAAGACAGAAATATAAAAGATAGCCACTCTTGGTTGAAGAATTACTAAAATTAAAAATACAGTAGAAGGGATCAATAGCAGAACAGAGCATGCAAAAGAAGGAACCAGTGATCTAGAAGACAGGGTAATGAAAAGTACCCAAGATGAGCAGCAAAAAGAAAAATTAAAATGAGGAACTCTTGGACAACATTAAATGAGCAAACATTCACAGCATAGGTGTCCCAGAAGGAGAAGAGAGAGAAAGGGGAAGAAAACACATTTGAACAAGTAATAGCTGAAAAATTCCCTAACCTGGAGAAGGAAATAGACATCCTGGTTCAGGAGTTGCACAGAGTCCCAAACAAGATGAACTCAAAGAGGTCCATACCAAGACATATAATAATTAAAAGACTGAAAATAAGAATTTAAAAAGCAACAAGTGAGAAGCAACCAGTTACATACAAGGGGAAACCCCTCAGGCTATCAGCTGGTATTTCAGAAGAAACTTAGCATATCAGAAAGAAGTGGCAGGATATATTCAAAGTGCTTAGTTGGGAGGGGGGGGCTACAACCAAAAATATTCTACCTAGCAAGGTTATCATTCAGAACTTAAAGAGAGAAAAAGAGTTTCCTAGACAAACATTAGAAGTTAAAAATTATGAAAGAAAAAAATCCCATTAGTAAAAGCAAATGCACAGTAAATGTGGTAAAGTAATCACATGCAAAGTTAGTAAGATGAATAAAAGACAAAAATAACATAATTGATTACATCTAAGAGTTAAGAGGGATCAAAAAACTTTTAAAGTTAAATGTGACAATATATACATAAAACATATACATAAGAGAGAGTAAAAATGAATATTTTTAGTGAGTTGGGTTTTGTTTTTTTTTTTTGTTTGTTTGTTTTGGAAGAAAGGAGAGAGATGAAAAGGAAGAAAGACATTCTTAAGCAGGCTCCAGGCCCAGTGCAGAGCCCAACTCAGGGCTCAATTACAACACTGAGATCATAATCTGAGCTGAAATCAAGAGTCATATGCTTAATTGACTGAGCCACCCAGGTGTGCCTAGAATGAGTATTAATGTGAGTGACTATCAACTTAATATAGACTGTTAAATATTTAGAATGTTATATATACAGCTCATGATAACCACAAACCAAAAACCTGTAATAGATACATACACACACACACACACACACGTAAAAAATAAAAAAGCCGACTATCAGACCGAGGAGGAGGAGTCAAGATGGCGGAGAAGTAGCAAGCTGAGACTGCTTCAGCTAGCCGGAGAGCAGCTAGATAGCTTATCTAAAGATTGCAAACACCTGAAAATCCATCGGCAGATCGAAGAGAAGAAGAACAGCAATTCTGGAAACAGAAAAACAACCACTTTCTGAAAGGTAGGACCGGCGGAGAAGTGAATCCAAAGCGAAGGGAAGATAGACCCCGGGGGGAGGGGCCGGCTCCCGGCAAGCGACGGAGCAACCGCGCACAAAATCAGGACTTTTAAAAGTCTGTTCCGCTGAGGGACATCGCACCAGAGGCTAAACCGGGGCGAAGCCCACGCGGGGTCAGCGTGGCCTCAGGTCCCGCAGGGTCACAGAAGGATCGGGGGTGTCTGAGTGACGCAGAGCTTGCGGGTATTGGAATAGGAAAGCCGGCTACAGAGGCAGAGCTGACAGTAAGCTCGCAGCTCCGTGTTACCTTGAACCGGTCGCAGGCTCGGTGAGCTCGGAGCGCGGCCGGAGGTCAGGCAGACGGGAGTAACTGGGCGCTGTTCTCTGAGGGCGCACTGAGGAGTGGGGCCCTGGGCTCTCGGCTCCTCCGGGCCGGAGACCAGGAGGCCGCCATTTGTATTCCCGTCCTCTGGAATTCTACGGAAAGCGCTCAGGGAACAAAAGCTCCTGAAAGCAAACCCGAGCGGATTACTCACCCCGGCCCCGGGTAAGGGCGGTGTAATTCCGCCTGGGTCAAAGACACTTGAGAATCACTACAACAGGCCCCTCCCCCAGAAGATCAACAAGAAATCCAGCCGAGACCAAGTTCACCTACCAAGGAGTGTGGTTTCAATACCAAGGAGAGCAGCAGAATTCCAGAGGAGGAGAAAGCCAAGCACGGAACTCATGGCTTTTTTCCTGTGATTTTTTTTTAGTCTTGCAGTTAATTTAATTTTTTCTTTTTCATTTTTTTTTTTTCTCGCCTTCGGGTAAAATTTTTTTTTTAACTGTTACCTTTTTCTTTTTTAACGATTTTTTACTAGTTTATCTAATATATATATATATTTTTTTTTACATTTTTCTTAGGTGTTTTTCTTTTTTTAAAAATTCTTTTCTTTTCTTTTTTATTTTTTTTTTTTTCTTTTCTTTTTTTTTTTTTTTTTTTTTTCTTTCTTTCTTCTTCTTCCTTTTTGAACCTCTTTTTATCCCCTTTCTCCCCACTCACGATTTTGGATCTCTTCTAATTTGGTTAAAGCATATTTTCCTGGGGTTGTTGCCACCCTTTAGTATTTTACTTGCCCCTTCATTTACTCTTATCTGCACAAAATGACAAGACGTAAAAATTCAACACAAAAAAAAGAACAAGAGGCAGTACCGAAGGCTAGGGACCTAATCAATACAGACATCGGTAATATGTCAGATCTAGAGTTCAGAATGACAATTCTCAAGGTTCTAGCCGGGCTTGAAAAAGGCATGGAAGATATTAGAGAAACCCTCTCGAGAGATATAAAAGCCCTTTCTGGAGAAATAAAAGAACTAAAATCTAACCAAGTTGAAATCAAAAAAGCTATTAATGAGGTGCAATCAAAAATGGAGGCTCTAACTGCTAGGATAAATGAGGCAGAAGAAAGAATTAGTGATATAGAAGACCAAATGACAGAGAATAAAGAAGCTGAGCAAAAGAGGGACAAACAGCTACTGGACCACGAGGGGAGAATTCGAGAGATAAGTGACACCATAAGACGAAACAACATTAGAATAATTGGGATTCCAGAAGAAGAAGAAAGTGAGAGGGGAGCAGAAGGTATACTGGAGAGAATTATTGGGGAGAATTTCCCCAATATGGCAAAGGGAACGAGCATCAAAATTCAGGAGGTTCAGAGAACGCCCCTCAAAATCAATAAGAATAGGCCCACACCCCGTCACCTAATAGTAAAATTTACAAGTCTCAATGACAAAGAGAAAATCCTGAAAGCAGCCCGGGAAAAGAAGTCTGTAACATACAATGGTAAAAATATTAGATTGGCAGCTGACTTATCCACAGAGACCTGGCAGGCCAGAAAGAGCTGGCATGATATTTTCAGAGCACTAAACGAGAAAAACATGCAGCCAAGAATACTATATCCAGCTAGGCTATCATTGAAAATAGAAGGAGAGATTAAAAGCTTCCAGGACAAACAACAACTGAAAGAATTTGCAAATACCAAACCAGCTCTACAGGAAATATTGAAAGGGGTCCTCTAAGCAAAGAGAGAGCCTACAAGTGGTAGATCAGAAAGGAACAGAGACCATATACAGTAACAGTCACCTTACAGGCAATACAATGGCACTAAATTCATATCTCTCAATAGTTACCCTGAATGTGAATGGGCTAAATGCCCCTGTCAAAAGACACAGGGTATCAGAATGGATAAAAAAAACAAAACCCATCTATATGTTGCCTCCAAGAAAAACACACATTTTAAGCCCGAAGACACCTCCAGATTTAAAGTGAGGGGGTGGAAAAGAATTTACCATGCTAATGGACATCAGAAGAAAGCAGGAGTGGCAATCCTTATATCAGATCAATTAGATTTTAAGCCTAAGACTATAATAAGAGATGAGGAAGGACACTATATCATACTCAAAGGGTCTGTCCAACAAGAAGATTTAACAATTTTAAACATCTATGCCCCCAATGTGGGAGCAGCCAACTATATAAACCAATTAATAATAAAATCAAAGAAACACATCAACCATAATACAATAATAGTAGGGGACTTTAACACTCCCCTCACTGAAATGGACAGGTCATCCAAGCAAAAGATCAGCAAGGAAATAAAGACCTTAAACGACACAATGGACCAGATGGACATCACAGATATATTCAGAATATTTCATCCCAAAGCAACAGAATACACATTCTTCTCTAGTGCACATGGAACATTCTCAAGAATAGATCACATCCTCGGTCCTAAATCAGGACTCAACCGGTATCAAAAGATTGGGATCATTCCCTGCATATTTTCAGACCACAATGCTCTAAAGCTAGAACTCAACCACAAAAGGAAGTTTGGAAAGAACCCAAATACATGGAGACTAAACAGTATCCTTCTAAAGAATGAATGGGTCAACCGGGAAATTAAAGAAGAATTGAAAAAAATCATGGAAACAAATGATAATGAAAATACAACGGTTCAAAATCTGTGGGACACAACAAAGGCAGTCTTGAGAGGAAAATATATAGCGGTACAAGCCTTTCTCAAGAAACAAGAAAGGTCTCAGGTACACAACCTAACCCTACACCTAAAGGAGCTGGAGAAAGAACAAGAAAGAAACCCTAAGCCCAGCAGGAGAAGAGAAATCATAAAGATCAGAGCAGAAATCAATGAAATAGAAACCAAAAAAAACAATAGAACAAATCAACGAAAGTAGGAGCTGGTTCTTTGAAAGAATTAATAAAATTGATAAACCCCTGGCCCGACTTATCAAAAAGAAAAGAGAAAGGACCCAAATAAATAAAATCATGAATGAAAGAGGAGAGATCACAACTAACACCAAAGAAATACAAACTATTAAAAGAACATACTATGAGCAACTCTACGGCAATAAATTCGACAATCTGGAAGAAATGGATGCATTCCTAGAAACATATAAACTACCACAACTGAACCAGGAAGAAATAGAAAGCCTGAACAGACCCATAACCAGTAAGGAGATTGAAACAGTCATTAAAAATCTCCAAACAAACAAAAGCCCAGGGCCAGACGGCTTCCCGGGGGAATTCTACCAAACATTTAAAGAAGAACTAATTCCTATTCTCCTGAAACTGTTCCAAAAAATAGAAATGGAAGGAAAACTTCCAAACTCATTTTATGAGGCCAGCATCACCTTGATCCCAAAACCAGACAAGGATCCCACCAAAAAAGAGAGCTATAGACCGATATCCTTGATGAACACAGATGCGAAAATACTCAACAAAATATTAGCCAATAGGATTCAACAGTACATTAAAAAGATTATTCACCACGACCAAGTGGGATTTATTCCAGGGCTGCAAGGTTGGTTCAACATCCGCAAATCAGTCAATGTGATACAACACATCAATAAAAGAAAGAACAAGAACCATATGATACTCTCAATAGATGCTGAAAAAGCATTTGACAAAGTACAACATCCCTTCCTGATCAAAACTCTTCAAAGTGTAGGGATAGAGGGCACATACCTCAATATCATCAAAGCCATCTATGAAAAACCCACCGCAAATATCATTCTCAATGGAGAAAAACTGAAAGCTTTTCCGCTAAGGTCAGGAACACGGCAGGGATGTCCATTATCACCACTGCTATTCAACATCGTACTAGAGGTCCTAGCCTCAGCAATCAGACAACAAAAGGAAATTAAAGGCATCCAAATCGGCAAAGAAGAAGTCAAATTATCACTCTTCGCAGATGATATGATACTATATGTGGAAAACCCAAAAGACTCCACTCCAAAACTGCTAGAACTTATACAGGAATTCAGTAAAGTGTCAGGATATAAAATCAATGCACAGAAATCAGTTGCATTTCTCTACACCAACAGCAAGACAGAAGAAAGAGATATTAAGGAGTCAATCCCATTTACAATTGCATCCAAAACCATAAGATACCTAGGAATAAACCTAACCAAAGAGACACAGAATCTATACTCAGAAAACTATAAAGTACTCATGAAAGAAATTGAGGAAGACACAAAGAAATGGAAAAATGTTCCATGCTCCTGGATTGGAAGAATAAATATTGTGAAAATGTCTATGCTACCTAAAGCAATCTACACATTTAATGCAATTCCTATCAAAGTACCATCCATCTTTTTCAAAGAAATGGAACAAATAATTCTAAAATTTATATGGAACCAGAAAAGACCTCGAATAGCCAAAGGGATATTGAAAAAGAAAGCCAACGTTGGTGGCATCACAATTCCGGACTTCAAGCTCTATTACAAAGCTGTCATCATCAAGACAGCATGGTACTGGCACAAAAACAGACACATAGATCAATGGAACAGAATAGAGAGCCCAGAAATAGACCCTCAACTCTATGGTCAACTAATCTTTGACAAAGCAGGAAAGAATGTCCAATGGAAAAAAGACAGCCTTTTCAATAAATGGTGATGGGAAAATTGGACAGCCACATGCAGAAAAATGAAATTGGACCATTTCCTTACACCACACACAAAAATAGACTCAAAATGGATGAAGGACCTCAATGTACGAAAGGAATCCATCAAAATCCTTGAGGAGAACACGGGCAGCAACCTCTTCGACCTCTGCCGCAGCAACATCTTCCTAGGAACAACGCAAAAGGCAAGGGAAGCAAGGGAAAAAATGAACTACTGGGATTTCATCAAGATCAAAAGCTTTTGCACAGCAAAGGAAACAGTTAACAAAATCAAAAGACAACTGACAGAATGGGAGAAGATATTTGCAAATGACATATCAGATAAAGGACTAGTGTCCAGAATCTATAAAGAACTTAGCAAACTCAACACCCAAAGAACAAATAATCCAATCAAGAAATGGGCAGAAGACATGAACAGACATTTCTGCAAAGAAGACATCCAGATGGCGAACAGACACATGAAAAAGTGCTCCATATCACTCGGCATCAGGGAAATACAAATCAAAACCACAATGAGATATCACCTCACACCAGTCAGAATGGCTAAAATCAACAAGTCAGGAAATGACAGATGCTGGCGAGGATGCGGAGAAAGGGGAACCCTCCTACACTGTTGGTGGGAATGCAAGCTGGTGCAGCCACTCTGGAAAACAGCATGGAGGTTCCTCAAAATGTTGAAAATAGAACTGCCCTATGACCCAGCAATTGCACTATTGGGTATTTACCCTAAAGATACAAATGTAGTGATCCAAAGGGACACATGCACCCGAATGTTTATAGCAGCAATGTCCACAATAGCCAAACTATGGAAAGAACCTAGATGTCCATCAACAGATGAATGGATCAAGAAGATGTGGTATATATACACAATGGAATACTATGCAGCCATCAAAAGAAATGAAATCTTGCCATTTGCAACGACGTGGATGGAACTAGAGCGTATCATGCTTAGCGAAATAAGTCAAGCAGAGAAAGACAACTATCATATGATCTCCCTGATATGAGGAAGTGGTGATGCAACATGGAGGCTTAAGTGGGTAGAAGAAGAATAAATGAAACAAGATGGGATTGGGAGGGAGACAAACCATAAGTGACTCTTAATCTCACAAAACAAACTGAGGGTTGCCGGGGGGAGGGGGTTTGGGAGAAGGGGGTGGGATTATGGACATTGGGGAGGGTATGTGATCTGGTGAGTTCTGTGAAGTGTGTAAACCTGGTGATTCACAGACCTGTACCCCTGGGGATAAAAATATATGTTTATAAAAAATAAAAAATTAAAAAAAAAAAAAAGATGATATACATAAAAAAAAGAAAAAAAAAAGAAGGGTCTTAGGGAGATAATTTGGACAGTCTTAAGTCTTTCTGTAGACTAATCAAGGTGGTACACACAGATGCCACCTTTATTCTTAATAAATCACTGTATCTTGAGAAGTACTCAAAAAAAAAAAAAGAACACTATCAGACCTTACTTAGACCATGTAGTTAAAATTATCTGAAAATTTGAGTAATGTTACCTGGGTCACAAGAGAATGGAGAAAGTACAAAGAGCTATATCATATGGGCCTTTTATGTTCCACCAACAGTTAATGTTTTATTGTTCCTTCTATCAGAAATGATTTGATGTCAAGATAAAGGGAGTGTTCAAACTAATTTAATCATTATATTGATTAAAAATACTAACCAAAGATTAGAAAACCTTATTGTTCAGTATTTAAGATACAATACCCCAAAATTGCATATAATACCTTAATTTATTCAGTCTTATTTTGCAACGTGGCATGGTTGAAATAAAACCTTAATCAATAGATGTAAAAAAAAAAAAAAAAAAAAAAAAAAAGCCAAGCATAACATTAAAGTCATTAATAACAAGGGAAGAGAGCAAAAAAAGAAGAAAGGAAAAGAGAAGAGCTACAAAAGTAACTCCAAAACAAGAAAACAGCTGTCAGTATATCTCTTAATAATTACTTTAAATATAAATGGACTAAATGCTCCAATCAAAACACATTCTGGAAAACAGCATGGAGATTCCTCAAAATGTTGAAAATAGAACTGCCCTATGACCCAGCAATTGCACTATTGGGTATTTACCCTAAAGATACAAATGTAGTGATCCAAAGGGGCACATGCACCCGAATGTTTATAGCAGCAATGTCCACAATAGCCAAACTATGGAAAGAACCTAGATGTCCATCAACAGATGAATGGATCAAGAAGATGTGGTATATATACACAATGGAATACTATGCAGCCATCAAAAGAAATGAAATCTTACCATTTGCAACAACGTGGATGGAACTAGAGCGTATCATGCTTAGCGAAATAAGTCAAGCAGAGAAAGACAACTATCATATGATCTCCCTGATATGAGGAAGTGGTGATACAACATGGAGGCTTAAGTGGGTAGAAGAAGAATAAATGAAACAAGATGGGATTGGGAGGGAGACAAACCATAAGTGACTCTTAATCTCACAAAACAAACTGAGGGTTGCCGGGGGGAGGGGGTTTGGGAGAAGGGGGTGGGATTATGGACATTGGGGAGGGTATGTGATTTGGTGAGTGCTGTGAAGTGTGTAAACCTGTTGATTCACAGACCTGTACCCCTGGGGATAAAAATATATGTTTATCAAAAATAAAAAATTAAAAAAAAAAAAAAAAAAAAAAACACATTGGATAGTGGAATGGAAAATAAAAAAATCAAGGTCCACTTATATGCTGCTTACAAAAGACCCACATCCAACCTAAAGATCCACAGAGACTGAAAGTGAAAGGATGGAAGAAGGTATTTCATGCAAATAGAAGCAAAAATTTGCTGGAGTAGCAATATTTGTATCAGACAAAATAGACGTTTGTAGGAAGAGACAAAGAAGCAGATACATAATGATAAAGGGATCAACCAAATAAGAAGATGTAACAAGTATAAATATCTCTGCACTCAACAGACAAGCATGTAATACATATAGCAAATATAAAGAGACATAAAGGGACTGACAGTAATACCATAATAGAATACTTTAACATCCCACTTACATCAATGGATAGATCATTCAGGCACATAATCAATAAGGAAACACTATCTTTGAATGACACATTAGACCAGACAGACTAAACATATATATACAGAATATTTCATCCAAAACAAAATATACATGCTTTTCAAGTGCATATGAACATTTGTAAAACATTCTCCAAGAAATACGACACATGAGGCCACAAAACACTTGTCAATATGTTTAAGAAAACTGATATTATATCAAGAATCTTTTCCAAGCATAATTGTATAAAACTAGAAATCAATCAGAATTAAAAATCTGGAAAGTACATAAATGTGTGGAGGATAAATGCTGCTAAACAACCAATGTGTCAATAAAGAAATGAAAGGAAATTAAATACATGGAAACAATGAAAACAAAACACAATGGTCCAAAATCTTTGGCATGTAGTGAAAACAGCTCTAAGAGGAAAATTTTTCAATAGTGGTTTACATTGAAAAACGAAAAATCTCAAATAATCTAACCTTACGCTAAAATAAACTAGAAGAATAAAAATAAAGCCTAAAGTTAATAGAAGAAAGAATATATTAAAGATCAAAGGAGAAATAAAATAGAGGCTAAAACCACTGAAAAGATCAATGACCAAAAGCTGTTGTTTTATTTTTTAAAGACAAACTGTATTACTAGACCTTTTCCAGCATCATCAAGAAAAAAATAGGAGGACCCAAGTAAATAAAATCAGAAATGAAAGAGAATTAGTAACAACCATCATCACAGAAATACAGAGGATTATAAGAACAGCTATAAAAAATTGTATGCCAGGAAGGACTCAAGATGGCGGAGAAGTAGCAGGCTGAGACTACTTCAGCTAGCAGGAGATCAACTAGATAACTTATCTAAAGATTGCAAACACCTACAAATCCATCCGCAGATCGAAGAGAAGAAGAACAGAAATTCTAGAAACAGAAAAACAACCACTTTCTGAAAGGTAGGACTGGCGAAGAAGTGAATCCAAAGCGATGGGAAGATAGACTGCAGGGGGAGGGGCCAGCTCCCCACAAGCGGCAAAGCAACGGAGCGCAAAATCAGGACATTTAAAAGTCTGTTCTGCTGAGGGACATCGCTCCAGAGGCTAAACCAGGGTGAAGCCCATGCGTGGTCAGCGTGGCCTCAGGTCCTGCAGGGTCACAGAAGGATCGGGGGTGTCTGAGTGTCGCAGAGCTTACAGGTATTAGAATGGGGAAGCTGGCTATAGAGACAGAGCTGACAGTGAGCTCACAGCTCGGGGTTATCTTGAACTGGTTGCAGGCTCCGCGAGCTCAGAGCGTGGCCAGAGGTCAGGCAGATGGGAGTTACTGGGTGCTGTTCTCTGAGGACACACTGAGGAGTGGGGGCCCGGGCTCTTGACTACTCCGGGTCAAAGACCAGGAGGCTGCCATTTGTATTCCCATTCTCCAGAACTCATTGGAAAGCACTCAGGGAACAAAAGCTCCTGAAAGCAAATCCAAGCGGATTACTTAGACCAGCCCCTGGTAAGGACTGTGCATTCTGCCTGGGGCAAAGACACTTGAGAATCACTACAACAGGCCCTTCCCCCAGAAGATCAACAAGAAATCCAGCCGAGACCAAGTTCACCTACCAAGGAGTGCAGTTTCAATACCAAGGAGAGCAGCAGAATTCCAGAGGAGGAGAAAGCAAAGCATGGAACTCATAGCTTTCTCCCTATGATTCTTTAGTCTTGCAGTTAATTTAATTTTTTTTCTTTTCCATTTTTTCTCTTCTTCTGCTAAAATTTTTTTTAACTTTTACCCTTTTCTTTTTTTAACGTTTTTTAACTAGTTTATCTAATCTATATATATTTTTTCTTTTTTATACTTTTCTTTATTTCTTTTTTTAATTCTTTTCTTTTCTTCTTTTTTCTTTCTTTCTTTCTGAACCTCTTTTTATCCCCTTTCTCCCCCCTCGATCTCTTCTGATTTGGCTAAAGCATATTTTCCTGGGGTTGTTGCCACCCTTGTAGTATTTTACTTGCTCCTTCATATACTATTATCTGGACAAAATGACAAGGCAGAAAAATTCACCACAAAAAAAAAAAAAAGAACAAGAGGCAGCACCAAAGGCTAGGGACCTAATCCATACAGACATTGGTAATATGTCAGACCTAGAGTTCAGAATGACAATTCTCAAGGTTCTAGCTGGGCTCGAAAAAAGCATGGAAGATATTAGAGAAACCCTCTCGAGAGATATAAAAGCCCTTTCTGGAGAAATAAAAGAACTAAAATCTAACCAAGTTGAAATTTAAAAAAAGCTATTAATGAGGTGCAATCAAAAATGGAGGCTCTCACTGCTAGGATAAATGAGGCAGAAGAAAGAATTAGTGATATAGAAGACCAAATGACAGAGAATAAAGAAGCTGAGCAAAAGAGGGACAAACAGCTACTGGACCACGAGGGGAGAATTCGAGAGATAAGTGACACCATAAGACGAAACAACATTAGAATAATTGGGATTCCAGAAGAAGAAAGAGAGAGGGGAGCAGAAGGTATACTGGAGAGAATTATTGGGGAGAATTTCCCCAATATGGCAAAGGGAACGAGCATCAAAATTCAGGAGGTTCAGAGAACGCCCCTCAAAATCAATAAGAATAGGCCCACACCCCGTCACCTAATAGTAAAATTTACAAGTCTTAGTGACAAAGAGAAAATCCTGAAAGCAGCCCGGGAAAAGAAGTCTGTAACATACAATGGTAAAAATATTAGATTGGCAGCTGACTTATCCACAGAGACCTGGCAGGCCCAAAAGAGCTGGCATGATATATTCAGAGCACTAAATGAGAAAAACATGCAGCCAAGAATACTATATCCAGCAAGGCTATCATTGAAAATAGAAGGAGAGATTAAAAGCTTCCAGGACAAACAAAAACTGAAAGAATTTGCAAACACCAAACCAGCTCTACAGGAAATATTGAAAGGGGTCCTCTAAGCAAAGAGAGAGCCTACAAGTGGTAGATCAGAAAGGAACAGAGACCATATACAGTAACAGTCACCTTACAGGCAATACAATGGCACTAAATTCATATCTCTCAATAGTTACCCTAAATGTTAATAGGCTAAATGCCCCAATCAAAAGACACAGGGTATCAGAATGGATAAAAAAACAAAACCTATCTATATGTTGCCTACAAGAAACTCATTTTAAGCCCAAAGACACCTCCAGATTTAAAGTGAGGGGGTGGAAAACATACCATACTCTATATAGATGCTGAAAAAGCATTTGACAAAGTACAGCATCCCTTCCTGATCAAAACTCTTCAAAGTGTAGGGATAGAGGGCACATACCTCAATATTATCAAAGCCATCTATGAAAAACCCACCACAAATATCATTCTCAATGGAGAAAAACTGAAAGCTTTTCCGCTAAGGTCAGGAACACGGCAGGGATGTCCATTATCTCCACTGCTATTCAACATAGTACTAGAAGTCCTAGCCTCAGCAATCAGACAACAAAAGGAAATTAAAGGCATCTAAATCAGCAAAGAAGAAGTCAAACTATCACTCTTCGTAGATGATATGATAATATATGTGGAAAACCCAAAAGACTCCACTCCAAAACTGCTAGAACTTGTATGGGAATAAAGTAAAGTGTCAGGATATAAAATCAATGCACAGAAATCAGTTGCATTTCTCTACACCAACAGCAAGACAGAAGAAAGAGAAATTAAGGAGTCAATCCCATTTACAATTGCACCCCAAACCATAAGATACCTAGGAATAAACTTAACCAAAGAGGCACAGAATCTATACTCAAGAAACTATAAAGTACTCATGAAAGAAATTGAGGAAGACACAAAGAAATGGAAAAATGTTCCATGCTCTTGGATTGGAAGAATAAATATTGTGAAAATCTCTATGCTACCTAAAGCAATCTACACATTTAATGCAATTCCTATCAAAGTACCATCCATCTTTTTCAAAGAAATGGAACAAATAATCCTTAAATTTATATGCCATCCTTAATGCCCATCACCTAGTTACTCCATCCTCCAACCAATCACATCACACCAGTCAGAATGGCTAAAATTAACAAGTCAGGAAATGACAGATTCTGGTGAGGATGTGGAGAAAGGGGAACCCACCTACACTGTTGGTGGGAATGAAAGCTGGTGCAACCACTCTGGAAAACAGCATAGAGGTTCCTTAAAATGTTGAAAATAGAACTGCCCTATGACCCAGTAATTTCCCTACTGGGTATTTACCCTAAAGATACAAACGTAGTGATCCAAAGGGGCACGTGCACCCAAATGTTTATAGCAGCAATGTCCACAATAGCCAAACTATGGAAAGAACCTAGATGTCCATCAACAGATGAATGGATCAAGAAGATGTGGTATATATACACAATGAAATACTATGCAGCCATCAAAAGAAATTGCCATTTGAGACAATGTGGATGGAACTAGAGCATATCATGCTTAGTGAAATAAGTGAAGCAGAGAAAGACAACTATCATGTGATCTCCCTGATATGAGGAAGTGGTGATGCATCATGGGGCTTAAGTGGGTAGGAGAAGAATCAATGAAACAAGATGGGATTGGGAGGGAGACAAACCATAAGTGACTCTTAATCTCACAAAACAAACTGAGGGTTGCTGGGGGAAGGGGTGTTAGCAGAAGGGGGTGGGGTTATGGACATTGGGGATGTACGTGCTATGATGAGTGCTGTGAAGTGTGTAAACCTGTCAATTCACAGACCTGTACCCCTGGGGATAAAAATATATTATATGTTTATAAAAAATTAAAAATTAAAAATTAAAAAATAATTGTATGCCAGCATACTGGACAATTTAAATAAATGGATAAACTTCCAGAAACATTCAATCTTCCAAAGCCAAATCAAAAAGAAATAGAAAATCTAACAGACCAATTATAGTAAAGGAATTGAAACAATAAAAAAAATTTTTTTTAATTAAAAAAAAAAAAAAACAAGCAAAAGTCCAGGACAGGTGGATTCACAGGTAAATTCTACCAAACATTCAAAGAAGAATTATACAAGGTTGGCTGGATGGCTGTGAGTTAAGTGACTGTCTTTGGCTCAGGTCATGGTCTCAGAGCCCTGGGATTGAGCCCCATGTCAGGCTCCCTGCTCAATAGGGAGTTTGCTTCTCCCTCTCCCTCTGCCCCTCCACCCTGCACATGCTCTCTCTCTAATAAATAAAATCTTTAAATAAAACATAAAGAAGACTTATACATTTTTCCTTCAAACTATTCCAAAATATAGAAGAGGGAAGAAAGCTTTCAAATACATTCTATAAAGCCAACCCTATCCTGATTCCAAAACCAAAGAAACTGCAGGATGGAAAAACTACAGACTAGAATGCTTGATTGCTTGATTAACATACATGTAAATATCCTCAACAAAATATTAGTAGACTACATTCAACAACATATTAAAAGGATCAAGTCGGATTTATTCTGGGGGATGTAAAGTTTGTTCAATATCTTCAAATTAATCATGTGATACCTCACTTTGATAAAATACAGGGTAAAAATTATATAATCCTTTCAATAGATGCAGGAAGAATATTTGACAAGATTCAATATTGCTCATGATAAAAACTCTCAACAAATTGGGTTTAGAGGGAAAATACCTCAATGTAATAGAGGCCACATATGAAGAACCTGCAGCTAACATCATATTTAATGATGAAAAATGGAGAGCTTTTCCTCTAACATCAGGAACAAGACAAGGATGTCCATTTGCAACACTTTAAAAAAAATATTTAAATTTGATTTAGGGTACATGTACTGCATTAATAGTTTCAGGTGTACAATTCAGAGATATATTTGTCACATACAGCACCCAGTGCTCATTACATCAAGTGCCATCCTTAATGCCCATCACCTAGTTACTCCATCCTCCAACCAAGCTCCCCTTTAGCAACCTCCAGTTTGTTTCCTAGAGTTAAAGTCTCTTATGGTTTGCCCCCCTCTCTGTTTTCATTTTATTTTATTTTTCCTTCCCTTCCCCTATGTTCATCTATTTTGTTTCTTAAATTACTCATATATTTGACTTATTTCACTTATGTAATATCTTCTAGTTCCATCCACATCATGGCAAATGGTAAGATGTCATTGTTTTTCAATGACTGAGTAATATTCCATGCTTTATATTTCCATGTGTACACACACACACACATACATACATACATACATACATATGCACATATAATATCTTCTTTATCCATTTTTTCATGGATATCTGAGCTCTTTCCATATTTGGCTATTGTAGAGACATTGCTGCTATAATACCAGGGTACATGTGCCCCTTTGGATCACTATGCTTATATCTTTTGGATAAATATCTAGTAGTGTAATTTCTGAGTCATAGGGTAGCTCAATTTTTAACTTTTTGAGAAACATCCATGCTGTTTTCCAGAGTAGTTGCACCAGTTTGCATTCCCATCAACAGTGTAAGAGGGTTCCCCTTACTCCACATCCTCACCAACATCTCTTATTTCCTAAGTTGTTAATTTTAACCATTCTGATTGGTGTGAGGTGCTAACTAATGAGATAGATGGTTTTGATTTATTTTGATTTATACTTCCCTGATGAGTAATGTGGACCTTTTTTTTTTTTTTTTTTTTTCATGTTTTTGTTAGCCACATGTATGCCTTTTTTGGAAAAACATCTGTTCATGTCTTCTGCCCATTTGTTGACCAGATTTTTTGTTTTTTTGGGTGTTGAGTTTGGTAAGTTCTTTATAGAGTTCACATATTAGCCCTCTATCTGGTAAGTCACTTGTAAAGATCTTCTACTTTAGTGGTTGCCTTTTAGTTTTGTTGACTATTTCCTTTGCTATACAAAAGCTTTTTATTTTGATGAAGTCCTGATAGTTCATCTTTCCTTTTGTTTCTCTTGCCTTTGGAGATGTGCCTAGCACAAAGTTGCTGCAGCCAAGGTCAAAGACATTGCTGCCTGTGTTGTCCTCTAGGATTTTGATGGATTCCTGTCTCACACTTAGGTTTTTCATCCATTTTGAGGTTTTTTTTGTGTGTATAGTGTAAGAAAGTGGTCCAATTTCATTCTCCTACACGTGGCTGTCCAACACCATTTGTTGAAGACCCTAACTTTTTCTCATTGGGTATTCTTTCCTGCTTTGTCAAAGATTAGTTGACTGTAGAGCTGTTCGTGCAATTCTGGGTTCTCTATTCTTTTCCACTGATATCTTGATGACTACAGATTTGTAATACAGCTTAAAGTCTGGAATTATTATGCTTTCAGCTTTGGTTTTCTTTTCTAACATCCCATTGGTTATTTGGAGTCTTTTTGTGTTCCATGCAAATTTTAGGATTTTTTTTTTTTTTTGAGCTCTGTGAAAAATGCTGATGGTATTTTGATAGAGATTGCATTGAATGTGTAGATTGTTTTGGGTGGCAAAGACAGATTAACATTTGTTCTTCCAATCCATGATCATGGAATGTTTTTCCATTTATTTGTGTTTTCCTCAATTTATTATATAAATGTTCTACACTTTTCAGAGTACAGGTCTTTTACCTGTTTGGTTATGTTTATTCCTAGGTATCTTAGAGCTTTTGGTGCAATTGTCAATGAGATTGATTCCTTGATATCTCTTTCTGCTGCTTCATTGTTAATGTCTAGAAATTCAACTGACCAAGTGGGATTTATTCCTAGGCTACAGGGGTGGTTCAACATTTGTAAATCAATTAGTGTGATACACAACACTAATAAAAGAATGGGCAAGAACCATATGATCTTCTCAATAGATTCAGAAAAAGCATTTGACAAAGTATAGCATCCTTTCTTGATAAAACTCTGTCATGTATGAATAGAGGATAGGTATTGAAAGAAGGGAAAAGATAGATATTGAACATATTTCAATTTCATGAAAGCCATATGTGAGAGACCCACAGTAAATATCATCCTCAATAGGGAAAAATGGAAAACTTTTCCCCTAGCGTCATGAACATGACAGGGATGTCCACTCTCACCATTGTTGCTCAATATAGTACTGGAAGTCCTAGCCTTAGCAATCAGATGACAAAAAGAAAAGAAAAAATGTCCACATTCTCACAGAAGTCAAATTTTCACTCTTCACAGATGAAGAGATACTGTATGTAGAAAACCCTAAAGACTCCACCAAAAAATTGCTATAACTGATACATGAATTCAGCAAAGTTTCAGGATATAAATCAATACACAGAAGTCACTCTCAACACTTTTAATCAACAGAGTACTAAAGTCCTAGCCACAGAAAACAGACAAAAAAGAGAGATAATGAAATGCACCCAAATTGGTAAGGAAAAAGTAAAACGGTCACTATTTGAAAATGGCATGATCCTAGATATAGAAAACCCTAAAAAGTCCACCAAAAAGTTATTAGAATAAATGCATTCTGTTAAATTGAAGAATATAAAATTAAAACACAGAAATTTGCTTCATTTCAATACATTAATAACAAAGCAGCAGAGAGAAATATTTTTAAAAAGTACATTTACTATTCCAAAAAAAGAATACGATACCTAGGAATAAACTTAAACAAGAAGGTAAAATACCTATATTCCAAAAACTATAAAACATTGAAGAAAGAAATTGAAGATAACACACATATGGAAATATATACCTAGCTCATGAACTACAAAAATTGATATCGTTAAAGTGTCCATAACTACCCAAAGCAATCTACAGATTCAATGCAATCCCTATTAAAATACAAATAGCATTTTTTTAAGATTTTATTTATTTATTTGACAGAAAGAGATCACAACTAGGCAGAGAGGCAGGCAGAGAGGGAGAGAGGAGGAAGCAGGCTCACCGCTGAGCAGAGAGCCCAATGCGGGGCTCGATCCCAGGACCCTGAGAACGTGACCTGAGCTGAAGGCAGAGGCTTTACCTCACTGAGCCACCCAGGTGCTCCTACAAGTAGCATTTTTAATAAAACTAGAACACGTAATCCTAACATTTGTATGAAATTACAGGCAGAATAGCCAAAGCAATCTTAAGAAAGTAGAACAAAGTTGCCAGTATCACTGTCCCAGATATCAAGACATGCTACAAAGCTATAATAACCAAAACAAAATGATATTGGCACATAAACAGACACATAAATTAATGGAACAAATTGAGAGCCCAGAAAACTCACATTTCTATGATTGATTAATCTAGAACAAATGAAAAAAAAATATATAGGGGATATTAGGATATATAGGGGAAAAGACAGTGTTTTCAGTAAATGGTGCTGGGCCTGAACAACGATATGCAAGAGAATAAAATTGGGCCATTTTTTTACATTATACACAAAAAATAAATTCAAAATGGATAAAAGACCTAAATGTGAGACATGAAACCATGAAACTCCTAGAAGAAAACACAAACAGTAATCTCTTTGACACTGGCCTTGGCAATATTTTCTAGATAGTTCTACTCAGGCAAAGAAAACAGAAGCAAAAACTATTGGGACTATATCAAAGTAAGTGCTTTATCACAATGAAGGAAACATTCACAAATTGAAAAGCTAACCTACAGAGTAGGAGAAAATATTTGCAAATGACATTACCAACAAAAATTTAATATCCAAAATATTTACAGAACTTATACAACTCAATACCAAAAAAAAAATCTAATTAAAAAATGGACAGAGAACCTGAATAGACCTTTTTTTCCAAAGAAGGTGTACAGATGGCCTAGACATACTAAAAGATGCTCAATATCACTAATCATGAGAGAAATGCTAATCAAGCCACAGTAAGATGTCAGATGGCTAGGATCAAAAGACAAGGAAAGAAGTTTTGTCATGTTATAGAAAATAGGAACACTTGGTGGGAATGTAAGTTGGTATAGCTACTGTAAAAAACAGAATGAAGATATTTTAAAAAACTAAAAATAGAAATGCCATATGATCCAGTAGTTCTCTCATTAAGCATTTACACAAAGAAAATAAAAACATCACTTTGAATGCACCCTATGTTTACTGCTGCATTACTGACAAATGGAAACAATACAAGTGTTCACTGATAGATGAATAGAGAAAAAAGTGGCATGTACATACACACACACACATACACACATGAGATACACAAGAATATTACTCAAGTATAAAAAAATGAGATGTTGACATTTGTGACAACATAGATGGACAAGAGGGTCTTATGATAAGTGAAAACAAGTCAGACACAGAGACAAATACCATATGATTTCACTTCCATGTGGAATCTAAAAAACAAAGCAAAATGGTATTGACCCAGAGAACAAACTGGTGGTTGGAGGAGAGGAGGGCGTTGGGGGAATGGTTAAAATGATTGAAGGGGAGTAGGACATATAGGCTTCTAGTTCTGAAATGGATCCCAGGGAATGAAAGGTACAGCATAGAGAATTTAGCCAATGATCTTATAACAGCATTGTATGGTGACAGACGGTAGCTACTTGTGGTGAGCATAGCGTAACGTATCTAGTTGTTGAATCACTATGTTTTATGCCTGAAATTCATGCAATATTAATATCAATTATATGTCCATAACAAAAAAAGAATTATGGGCCTAAAACATGTAATCGCCAAAATAAAAACTCATCAGATGAACACGATAAAGGATAGAATCAGTGAAATTGGGAACGGATCGTAGAACTAACCCAGTCTGAACAAAGGAAGCTAAGGAATAAATGAATAGAATCTCGGGAACCTAAGAGACAAAACAAAATCATTATTATTATTATTTTTTTTAAATCACTGAATGTCCCAGAAGGAGAGGCCGGTATGTTGTACATGTTTTCAAAGAAATAATGGCTGTAAACTTCCTAAATTTGGCATTAAAACTAAACCTATGTGTTCAAGATGCTATGTGAACCCCAAATGGAATAAACCAGAGAAAGCCATCCAATATATATCTTAAACTTATAAAAAAAAATCAGTGACCAGCAAAAATGTTGAAAGCTGCTAGAGAAAAATAATACATTACTTGTGGAGGAATACTGATTCTCATCTGAAACCATGGAAGCCAGAAAGAAGTGTCCTACCATGTTTCGAATACAGAAAGAAAAGAACTGTTAATCACAAATTCTATATTTGGTGAAAATATGCCTCAGAAACAAGGGTTTTAAAAATATCTTTGGGGGTGGGGGTGGGGACTGGGTGGCTCAGTCAGTTAAGCATCTGCCTTTGGCTCAGCTCATGATCCCAGGGTACTGAGATTGAGCCCCTCACTGAGTTCCTTGCTCAGTGAGGAGACTGCTTCTCTCCTCCCTCTGCCTGCAACTCTTCTTGCTTGTGCCCTCTGTCACTCTGTCAAATAAATAAAAATCTTAAATATATATATATCTTTGGATAAGGTCAAACTAGGCAAACTTATTGCTAGCAAACTTACCTCTAAAGAGTAGTTAAAGGGTTTCTTAGACATAAAGAAAATAAAAGAAGGCCTGGACATTCAAAAAAAAAATCATCAGAATGGTTAAATATAGGTGTAAAAATAATAGGCTATCCTACTTATGAGTTTCTTAAATCACATTTGATAGTGGAAGTAAAATTATAAAGGCACAAGAATGAAAGTGTTTTTGTATTTTACTCAAATTGGAAGCAACTATTATAAGTTACATACAAAATTGTAATATGGAGAGCAACCAATAAGAAAATTATACAAAGTGTTATATTTAAACAAAGAGATAATCTGAACAGAATAATTGAATAATAGGATCTGACATATATAGAACAATCCATCCATCAACAGCAAAGAAAAAGTGTGTATGTGTGCATGTGTATTGTGGTTATGGACTATTCACTATTCATTAAGATAAACTATATTGTGAGTCATAAAGTAGTCCTCAACAAATTTTAATTGAAATTATATGGAGTGTGTTCTCTGACCATAAGAGTGTTAAACTAGAAATTTGGTTCTACATATGGACTTGGGCACAAGGCAAGTGGCATAATAGAAGCCCCCCACTTTCACAGCATGAGAGAGGAAATCTTTTAGGAATGTGACAGCTTGAGTTCCATGCTTCCAAATGGGGGAAGGATGAAAAGGGAACCAACATTCATTCAAAGCCCTACTGGAATGGGCACAATCCTAGAGGACTTCCATGCAGCATCTCATTTCCCCCATACCACAGGTTAGCTAAATCCTAATTTACATCATTTTATAGTTTCAGGAGATTCTTAAGTTCCGTGATTAATAGGACAAGTTTTATTATCTGAAAAGGAAAGAAATTGAGGGAAGTAGTTGACAAATAACCCCAAAGTAGGAGAAACCCTTTTAAAAAGAAAAGTTCTCAAGCACTTTTAAAAATACGCCCTGGGGCGCCTGGGTGGCTCAGTGGGTTAAGCCTCTGCCTTTGGCTCAGGTCATGATTTTAGGGTCCTGGGATTAAACCCCACACTGGGCTCTCTGCTCCCTCCACCCCACCCCTCTCTGCCTGCCTCTATGCCTACTTGTGATCTCTCTGTGTGTCAAATAAATAAAATATTTTTTTAAAAAGTCCTAATGGCTCCACTAACCCCAGCTTGAGAATACTGACTTGAATAGAAAATGTCTAATTCAAAGCAAGTATCTTTCTGCTGCAAATCACGACTGCAAAGAATGTGTACCTTTCTCACACTCTTCATATTCAAATTAGTCTAGTTTAATAAAAACATTAAATTTAAACATTCTCATCATTTCATAAACTTTCCAGTACTTTCCAGGCCCTGTTTCTACATACATTTCTGTTTAAGAAATAGTGGACTCAAAATATTTCTAGACCCCGCATGGCACCTACACGGTTTTTTGAGTCATTATCTTAGAGAAGCAGAGAATCTACTCTTACCAAGGCTTCATGGAAGAAAGGAGAGAGCACTTTAAGGCAGAAAACAGACTGTACCTTCCCTTTGACAGAACTGATGCGGATAACCACTCCAGTGCTTTCTGCAGGTGATTTTGAAGTGTTTTGATTACTTTCAGGTTATGAGGGATAGCTGCCAAAAATTCTAGAACTGCTACTTATTTTTCTAATTAGTTCCTAATTGGGGGTGCTATTATGCTGCTCCTTAAAACGCAACAAACGTCTGTTGCAGCTGTAGAGGTCTATGTTCTCCATTCAAAACCTCTCTGGCCTGAAAGGATGATGGACTCTTTAGTGTCTCCCTGAAGAGGGAGAGTGGCTTCCTGTTGGTAGTCTATTGGGCTGTTGGGAAATCCTACGTTTTTCTTTTATGTACGTAAGTCAGAGAAGGAGGAATTTGCTCTGGTTCAATCAGTATTTCTTTTGGAAGGTGGAAGGGGGCCCCAGAGAGCTGTTAATCTAATCTGCTGGGGAAGCGGACGGCACAAGTGAAGAAGCAGGCCTCCAGAACAATAGCCATGAGTGGTGGGACTCAATGATATATAGACTTCACCTGCTCTTAAACCAAAGCCTATAATAAAGTTTACAGTTTATAAAACACAGTCTTAAAATATTTATGTGGCTCTGTAGGTGAATTGGGTCTGTTTTTCAACTCTGTACGCAATCACATTGTACAAAATTCACCGATCTTTATAAAAGAAAACAGAGCTTCTCCTAGGCTGTTCAATGAATTTGATGTTCTACTTGAATGGGGATTTTGTGTTTTCAGAACAGTTGAGGGGGAGTAGAATGGACAGGAAGGGGTTTGGCTCCCTTAATGATACAGAGCAACAGATGAAATTTGGCATTTTCTTAAAATGTTGAATATCCTCTAAAGTAGCACTGTGTAAAGAAAGTATTTCTATCATTGAAGAAAGTTCTATCTGCACTGTCCAGTATGGTAGCCTTGAAATAAGACTACTGTAACTAAAACTAAATTTTCAATTTTAATAAATTTCAACTAATTTAAGTAGCCATATGCGGCCAGTACAGACCACATGCAATAGAGTTTTCAAGCATTAATTTTAATGTTTGAGCTTATAGAATTTTTATAGTTGTGCTGAAAACTACGGACCCCTTCTACTTTGAAAAATGTTTAATGAAAATGCGCACTTTACAGGTGTTCACAAGATACTCGGAGTCATGTCTATGGATCCATAGAGGTCTGTGAACCCTGAGAACTTCGACTCTTGAATGAGACACACTGGGATTACAGTCACAACAAGTTGTGTGAATCAAATTAGATAATCTGTAAAATGTGTTCTTTCATCTGCAGAATGAGCCTACTAATAATATTTCATAGACTTGTGAGGATTAAGTAAAAATCTTTATTATCACACACAGCTTAATGTTTTTGTCTGTGAGAGAATTATAGAAACATTTTATGTTGTAACTGGATGAATATGTCTGTATTAGTCCTGGTTTGCTCAGGAAAATAAAACCCCTTAAAAGTATTATGGGAACAGAGTATACATGACCAGAATTAGATATTACATGAATGTGGAAGGAAGTGAAGAAGGGAAGGTGTGGAAGGGGATATGGAAGATCCAAAAAAAAAAAGTCATCAATCCTGTTGGCCTGAAACACTGGAGCACATGGACAAGTTAGAGCTTGCAGGAAAATGCTAAGAGCAAAGTACTTCTGGACATCTAAGTGGGATCATAAAGGGAGCACTTGTGGGAAGGCCTGTAGTATCTACCTCTTCTGAGGAAGTTCGTGCCCATGGCATGTGCCTGGTGGTGGACGTGGAGTCACTTTTGTCTGATGGGACGAGCAATGAGGAGGATAATAGGAACTCAGCCTGGCAAGAGAGTAAAGGCAAAGTGGAGTTTATTTATTTGCTGTTCTAGTGTCCAGCTGCTCAGTTCCTTCCCACAGTAGTGGCTTTGGCATCATTTCTGCCTTCTGATCAAGGCCAACTCTGTTCTGGAACCATGCTGGGAAGAGGATTCTGGGAAATCCAGCTTCTAGTCTTAGCCAAGTTGATAAAACATATTCAAGCACACAGTCCAGTCCCCTTATTTCATAAATACCAATTTTCTCATTTATAAATTATAAAATCATTTAAAAGTGATTTTTAAATTGACATATCCAACCTAACCTTATTTCGTAAGTAATTTTAAGAATGTTCTGTGATTGGCACAAGAATGTTTAACAGGAGGTAATGATTAGAACACAAGATGTCTGATCCTCAGAATAGGGAGGTCTCTCTACCTGCACACAGGCTGGTAAATGTGCCCTGAAGCAATTTTATTGCTCCACTTTTATGCTGATGAGAGAAGCTAAAGGGCAAAATAACATTTAAGGACAGTTTACACTTCCATTCAAAGACTATGACTCAGGTGGAACCAGCCAAATGATCACTGGAGTACACAGAAAAAGCTCAAGGCCAAATTACTCACAGGGTTTTTTATGTCTCTTTTTTATCTCTCATTAGCCCTTGGCTAAAATACAGGTATATCTTTATAAAATAAAAGATAGTATTAACTATCTAGCAAAAAGAACTAAAGGAGTATGTTGGATTCACATTTACCCAGTGTGCCAGCTAAGAAGATAAATCGATCTCCATTCTTTTGTGACAAACTTGTAGAAATAATGGTGTGTAAGCAAATGAAATGCAAGGGAATTATTTATGTAATGGAGACATTTGTTCTCATAAATTGTCAAATTATAAATAGCTGCCGACCTGTTGGATTTTCCTAAGGCTGTGCTCTTTGCTTTTATCAACTTTATATATGATTTATGAAGGTAGATGCATCAGATTGAAAAACGATAAAGAAAATGTGACTTGCCTAAAAACAGAATTCAGAGATAAGTGTGCGAGTTTTAAAATAGACTGGATCATAGCACAGAATTTCATTAGAGTGGTGACATAAAACAACCTATTTTCTCCAAAAAAAATAAGACTTTTTATATAAAATAGCACCTACTTAATAATCACAAAAACTTTGTGAAGTTGGCATTACAAAGCCCATCTTGCATAAGAAATAATTGAGACTCAAGCAAATGTAGGAGCTTGTTCACATTGTTGTCCGAGGTGAAGATGAATGATGGTCTGCCTTGGTTCCAGGTTATAAATCTTTTTAGTCTTAAGTTAGTCTAAAAATATCTAGCCTTAAACCAGGCTACAGCTTAGGAAACTCAAGTCCTGCCTTAATCATGTAGAGCAAAGTTTCATATTTCATTTCTATATCAAATTTAAGGAGAGTATCAAAAAGAGCTCAAATAAATTACAATGAAATTGACTGAAGAAAGATCTGGTCAAGAACCACATGCTTCCAAAAGTATACACCATAGGAGAAAGCACCATTAGAGCATGCTCTATTAGGTGCATGATTAAGTTCCTCTATTATTATTTTCTATACCTCTGTGAGATAAAAATTTCGTATTTAATGTATAACATATAATGTATAACCTATTTATCTGTCCCTGGTTCCTGGCACAGAGCTCCTAATACCCTTGTATTTTCCTAACATTTTTGGGTCTAATATTTGGTCTTTGACTCCAGTTTCTTACACAGAATTCTCAAATCTCTTGAAATTGCCTAAATAACAGTAGTATCCTCTGTTCTAAGGAGAGGACTCAGGGGGCTCCTGGAGGGAGGGCACCAGAAAGACCAAATCGTGACTAGAAGCTTGGAACTTTCACCCCACCCCCATTCTTCAGGGCAGAGAGAGGCTGGAAGCTGAGATAATGATCAATCATACCTACATGATAAAGCCTTTATAAAAATCCCAAAAGGCATAGTGTTCAGGGAACCTCTGCATTGCTGAACACATGAAGATATTGGGAGAGGGATGTTTTTAGAAAGGGCATGGAAGCTTCATGCCCCTTCCTACATATTTTGCCCTATGCATCTTTTCTATTTAGATGCCCATCTAATGATGTTATCCTATCCTTTTGTAGTAAACTGGTAAAAAAAAAAAATTCTCAGTTTTATGAGCTATTTTAACAAATTAATCAAACCTTAGGAGGGGTTGTGAGAAACCCCAATTTACAGTGAATTGGTTAAATGCACAGGAAACAACCTGGACTTGAAATTGGCATCTGAACTGTTGTGGGGACAGGGGGAGAGTAATTTTGTAGAACTGAGCCCTTAACCTGTGGCTTGAGGTGATCTCCAGGTAAATAGTGTCAGAATTGCGTTAAATTGTGAGGACACCCAGATGGTATGCAGAATTGTTTTGTGTGGGAAGAATCCCCATACATCTGTTCCAGTGTTGTGAACATTTCATTGTGTAAGAATAAGAGGAGAAACAGTAATGTAGGTTTTCCCATACAATATCCATGTGTTACAGGAATTCTCTACCTTTAGTGCCCACAGTTCTTGGTCGAGCCACTTCGAACAATGAAGAGGTAGACTGGATGAAGAGTGGTGGGCAGCAAAGTTTATTGAGCAAGAATACAAAGCTTCTGGAGATGGAGGGGACGCAAGAGGGTTGCCCTTGGAGTTTCTAAGCTGTGGGGGTTGTAGGAGCTCTTTTGCAGAACTATCTTAAGCAATCAGGGTGTGCCGAGTCATGCCAGTCAGGACTTTGGTCACATATCTATCTACCTGTTAGGTTAACGTCAATGGCTGATGAGGTTTTTTGCTGACATCTGAGAGTTTATGTCTTAACTGCCCCTTGCCAGAGGTATTGATAAATGCTTGGTGGTTAACTGCCTTAACTTTAGGATGTTTTGCAAAGTCATTTCTACAAAGGCTACAGAATGCTAAAGCAGTCCTGTCTAAGCTGCAAAACAGGATATGGGTTTTTGTTTGTTTGCTTGTTTGTTGTTAGCAGCTGTCCTGATTCCATGTTTTATGTTGGCCCTGACTCCCTAATTGTCCAACTAACTCATACAGCCAACTTAAGCAGGAACTGTACCATCATCATTATTTTTATTTCTTTAAGCCCAACTATACTCAAATATTTGATTAAAACAAAACAAAACAATAAACAAAAAAACCTCTTTTGAATTTTAGACTCCTTTCCAACTAACTTATCAACACCTGCCCTTGGATCAGTTCTGGACATAAAGAACACAGAGTGTCCCAAGCTCAAATTATCACTAAGTCAATCCTTCCTGCAAACCATTATCTTCTAAGAAGAGCCATCTTCGTTAATCCACCTTCAGTTTCCTAGTAGTTACCCAAACCAGCAATCTGGGGCATAGCAAAGGCCAGACAGCCTACATTTGACTTTACCTTTGCATGACTTCAATAATTTTACCTCTCAGTGACTCAGTCTTCTCAAATATAAGTGAAAATGTAATACCTAGCTTTCAGGATTCTAGATTGAATGTAGATAAATACACAGTATTTAAAATTCAATAAATCTGGGGTGCCTGGGTGGCTCAGTGGGTTATAGCCTCTGCCTTCGGCTCAGGTCATGATCCCAGGGTCTTGGGATGGAGCCCCCTGCCCCTGCATGGGGCTCTCTGCTCAGCAAGGAGCCTGCTCCCCCATCCCCCCACTGCCTGCCTCTCTGCCTACTTGTGATTTCTATCTGTCAAATAAACAAATAAAAAAATCTTAAAAAAATTAAAAAATAAAATTAAACAAATCTATACTTTGATTCCTTTTATGCCTCACATTTATAACCAGATCATTTTCTTTCCTCTTCTAAAAAATTATTGGCTCATTATTTATATTGTGTTTGTTCTAACCGTTATAACCTCTTACCTTTCAATTGATTAACCTGTATCCAGTTGATGAGGGAACAGAGGCAAACTGAGGACAAAGCAGAAGCTGACACCCCGCATCCCCCAACCCACTATGGGATATATGTGACACTCCTTAGGCACTCCTGACTGCCCTAAAGGAAAAACAAATAGTTAACTTTTAGAGATCACAATCCTGCAAGACCTGAGTCTTCCTCAGTTTACAAATGTCCTAGTGATTTACAAGGAAGAAGCTTTCTTATCAATAGACCCATAACTTCCAGAGAACTATAATTCAGTTCCTGAAGCCCTAACATGGCCCTCCCCTCTCTAAAATTGAGGAGGCTGAGGCAGAAGGTAATGTAAATAACGTTGAATTTCTTCTAAACCTAAAGCTCATTGACAAGGATGTGTGTCAGGGGGAGTGTGACATTCCACCAGGAAACTCCAAACGGTCTTCAATGTTAGTGCCTCATTAGAGGGAAAATCATCCTTGGCTCTACAATAACCAGGTCCCTTATCCTGAGAGTCTTCTTTACCACATAACAGCCCTTCTGAACACCCGCTTTGTCCTCACCTCCCTAGCTACTGCGTATATAATCAGCCGCTTCTAGGGATCACAGGGCAGCAGCTCTTTCTGGCCATAGGTCCCATCCCTGTGCTTTAATAAACCACCATTTTGGACCAGAAAAGTCTCAAGGATTCTTTTTTGGTTGTCAGCTCTGGACCTCACTTTTATTCTAAAACTTCATCACAGTGACTACAGAACATCTTAACCTTTTGTCTCCACTCCTCCTTTTTGACATATCTAGTCTAATCTCTTACCAATTCACATGTACACAATCATGCCCCTCTCTTCAGAAAAATTTGCTCTCTCTTTGGTACTTATGAAATCATTTCTAACTTTTTAACACGACATTCGATACTCTTTAACATTTGATAGAATGTACTTTTATTGACTACCTCCCATTTTATCCCAGCTGAGAATCAGAACCATCTATAGCTGCCCATCTTGTAATCTACATTAGCAGGACTTTATTATCCCACTTATCATTAATATAACCTTGTAATTCCAGGCCCCTTCTGCCAGAGAAGATAAAAGTTGCAAATAACTATCATTCATTCTAGGAACTATCAGACAGATCCATCCACCTTTCACTTTAAAGTATCAAATGATCATTTACACTGAGACTCAGAACCTCTTACTTTACAATACTTGCCTTACTGCTCTGTAGCAATCCCAAATTAAATAATTTTTTTCATCTTCACTTTTAAAAACCAGCCTTAAACTTGATTTTTAAAATCTCAATAAATATCCCAACTTTGCCCTTCACCTTACTGCTACTACTGCAGAGGGAAAGCTCTTCCTATGTTAAGACTGAACTTAATTTTGTCTCACTGGTAGACTGTTTTGTTTATATTCTGAGAAGTCTGCATTTGGCACCACCTAGCCAATATTGGAGAATTCAGTTTCCCAAATGCCCCATTCTCCATCACACACTGTTTCTTTCCACAAGTCTGGAATGTTTTAAACCATCCTCTCCCTCCTTTTTTCCCCAACTGACAAACTTCAACTTAAAGTTTGAGGCCAATTTTATTATGGGAAGTCTCCAACAATTTTAATTACAGATAATTATTTCCCACTTGAAGCTACCAAAACACTTCACATAGGTCTCAATTATTACATGTCCCATGCTATATTATAAGTATACACATGCTTTTCATGTTCCATTGAAAAACATGCTCCCTGAAAAACAACAAATGCTAGGTTTCTTTCACCGCAGTGTCCCAAACAGCCCATCTAGTAACTGACCCATTGTAGCAATGCATTTATTCTGTTACAAAAATGAATGACTATACATAGGAAACATGAGCCATCTTAATATTAGGCATTATTAAGTTATCGTTTTAAGGTATCAAATAATTCAATAATTCAGCAAGGTAGTGATGAATAAAAATGTAGAAAATGGCACTCTACTTCTCATTAAAAGAATTTACCCCTTTTGGAGGATAATTACAATCTGAGTGTTCAAGTGGTAAAGGGTTACGTCCTAAGCCTCAGGATCTTTGGTGAAGTTCCTTTCCCTCTCCAATTTACAGAACCCCGTGGTAGTCTAATGAATTAGCTGTGTATTGGAAGATGTTTTCTGTCTATCTTCCAATACACAGCTAATTCATTAGACTACCATGGGGTTTGTTTTCATTTTTAATATTATGTCCAGTATTTTGGAATTGATTTTCAAATCCAGAGAGTAGCTACTGTGGCAAAGAGGGAATAGATACCAAATACAGCAGGATCTGAATTTTATTCACTATAATTAAGATATATTTCTTCTACATTCCCCATTTATTATATTTAAGCTCTCATTCTCTTCCATTCAGGAAGGAGGATTTGTACATAAGTTAAACACAGAATTTTCTAGGATTGAAAAGAAAAAGATTTAAAGTCAAAGGACCTATATTTTAGCACTACATACACCATTTCCTAAATGCAGTTTCTGAATAACACTCTTGCCCACCTAGGATCAGCCTTTTCAAGACGGAGTTCTACAATGCACCAAAGTAACCACCTTGGGCCTAAATCCAATTAGAAGAGCAAATCTGCAAATATGAAAAATTTCCCAAATGCCAATCAATAAGAAAGGAGTGAAATTTAGTAGAAGTTAGAAAAAAGTGGATGGGTAATTATAGATAATAGATAATATTATCTATATAATAATCTAGACAATAAGAGAGAAAAGGATTCACCTACAAAGAGAATGGTGTAAGTAAGCTTCCTTCTCTTTCAAAACTGTGTAACTCCCAAGTGGAAGTGAAGAGGAATTGGATAGGAGGGGAAGAATGGAATAGTAAGAATGATAAAAAGCAGAGATTTAATACGAGAGCTGTATGGGATTTGGGATGAAGACAGGAACACTGTTGACTTAGGGCTTTTGAACTTCTGGGGCATCAGCTATCCTTACAGGAAAACCTTGTTCAGCAGCAAACACTACCTCTAGAACTTCCTCTGTATTATATCTGCTGACTCTTTCAGGAATCCTTTGGGAATATTAAGTGGATTTTAGGAACATGAGACACCCCAGCAAGGTTTACCCCCAGGGCTGTACCAAATGCTGTCCCCGCCACTCTTCTCTGTGTTACCCTTAAGTGTGCTGTAAAGCTGTTCCCAAAGAGCACATAGCTTTCTGATTTCTCTGTCCTTTAAGTTCCTGTGGTTTCTTATCAAGAAAAATAAGATTGATATGAGCTCGGGGCCTCTCTGGATCTGAGCCACAATACTTGCATTTACAAGTTTCACAAAATAAGAAATTGTAATATTTCTGAGATTTGGAACAAGTCAAAAATAAATTTACTTTCCTGTATTGTTGGCAGGAACATAATAATATGGTCTGTAAGAACTGTTTAATCTGTAAACAGATACATAACCTTTAAAAAATTAACACATTCCCTTATCAACCTCTCAATAAATACTTGGCATTTCTGGTATAGGCCACCATTTATTTATGGAAGCCACCACATACATACATATATAAATACACTATAAATATTATACACACACATACAAGTTTATGGCTGGTCATAATTTATAGGCCACAAAAGGAAAACAAACAAAAACAAAAGATAACCACATACTCTTCCTGTGTTTTTTCCTCTACTCACATACAGCACTTCTGAGAGTAGAACTGTAGGTTTTCCATCCACTAAGCAATGTTCTGGCACAAGCTGAGTGAGTATGCTATGATGTAATTATTTGGAGATAGTATTAGACCCCACAAGTTAAGGGCCCATTTCCACAAAACTGACCATCCACTTCAGAGGGCAATCCTAAATCCCAGGCTACACTTGTACTTTCGCTTGACCAATGACAAAATGGGGTTCCCATGACCCCCCTCCTTGGTTTGATCATTTGCTTCAACACCTCACAGAACTCAGGGAACACATTTACAGAACCTATTTACCAGTTTATTTCACAATAGAGGATATGATGATAAAGGGTACAGGTGGAAGCCAGATGAAGAGATACATAAGGTAAGTCCAGAAGGGGTTCCCAGTTTAGGATCTTCTGTCTCTCAGGAGTTGAAATACAGCACACTTCCACTGCATTTAGATGGCTACACCAACCCAGAAGTTCTTTGAAACCCATACTTTCAGGATTTTTAGTGGAACCTTTATCATGTAAGCATTATTGATAATTATCTTATTTTCTAGCACCTCTTCCCTCTCTGGAAAATGAGGCCTGGGACAAAAGTTCCCAAGCTTCTCATCATGGCTTGGGTCTTTCTGGTGACTGGACTCCATCCTGGAGTGACCTCATTAGAGCAAAAGACATTACTACCATCCAGGAAATTCCAAGGGATTTACAAACTCTGTCAGAAACCAGGGTTAAAGACCAACTATTGGAACAAAATATGCTCTTAATGCTGTATCACTTAGTAAAGTACAAGGGTTTTAGGAGCTGGGTACCAGGGACTGGGAGAAGAAAGATCTATCTGTATCTATTATTTCACAAAAGCAAAGAGCACAACACAAGAGCCTCACTGGTAGGACTAGAAAGCACACTCATAGTGTGTCTAGCACCAAGTTAGATTAGTTAATAAACCCCAGAAGTCATTTTAATCTAGCAGCACAGGCATATCCTAAACTACTTCCTACTAGCTTACAGAGGAAAAAAAAGTACTAGTATTTTCTTTTGAGACCTGTTGTCTTTTCTACTTATCTGGAATGTCCTGAACTCACTGGATCTATCAAAATATCTATCAGTTATAACTCTCTCTCCCTCAATCATTTCCTTTTAAGACCACCTTTCTTTTGAACTTATTCATCCCCCCCCCCCTTGGTCTCTTTCCTGCCAAAGTGGTCCAATCCAATGTTCAGAAACAGTCTTCTTTCTTGGAAATATGTCTTATAATATTAGTGCTTATTAATTCTTAAAACAACTAGTTATCCTGTTAATATACATGAAAACAGATGGCAATGTTAAGACCACACCATAAATACCACACATTTAGGTATATCCCTACAGCCAAGTTACCACCCATTACTTTTTTGTGTTCAGGTTGCAAACTACAAGATTCAGCAATACTATTAACAGCTGATTTTAACAACTCTATCAGGCAGAGAGGATTTGTAATATGATTAAAAGAAGAATATTGAGCCTCCATAGTTACAAATATGTTCCAAGCTCACCTTTAGCACAGATATATAATGTTTGTATGTAAATGATATATATACCTTTTCCTAAATATCAACTGTTTAAACAATTTGCAATCAATTTGCAGTTTAAAATTTAACTATATCCAATTCAGCAACAAATATACTTATTTACTCAAGGGTTACTGTGTTGCCAAAGTATGTACCAGTTACTTTGGGAAAGAAAGACACAGAGAACTTACTTTTATCTGATTCCTACACTGAACCAAGTATTCTGTATTTTTTATTTCTTTTAATATATGCAATTCTCCCTTACATGCTAGGTATTAACATTACTGTGTTACATATTAGGAATATAAGGCTTCAGTACCTTTTACCTAAGGTCTGCAACTCAGAACCAGAACTAGTTGACTTTAAACTTCACTTTCTTTCCACCTCTATCAAAGTAAGTTCTCCTTAAAAGGACTTTATAGTCAGAATAAATACACATAAAAACAATGAAAATACAGAAAGATTCATCTGTGTAGTAACAAAAAATCTGCTAAGGGGGAAAAAAGCCATGAATATAGGAAAAATGTTTGGCATTCACTGATCTGGCACAAATATGGGTGTACTTAGAAAAAGTTAACCCAGAACTGCTTACCTTTCAAATTGCAATGCTCCATTAATTTCCTATGGCTGTTGTATCAAGTTAGAGCAGAGGTTGCAGCAAATCATGTGGCTTACAACAACAGAAATTTAGTCATTCATCGTAGTGGAGGCTAGCATTAGGGCTAGCATTAGATAGAGGGAAGCCATGCTCCCTCTGGAGAGCTAAGAGAATCCATTCCTTGCCCGTTCCAGCTTCTGGTGGCTTCGTCATTTCAATCTCTGCCTTGACGGTCACACTTTCTCCTTCAGCGTCTCCTTGTTAAAAAAAAAAACAAAACAAAACAAAAAAAAAAAACCCTCCTTTTGCTTCCTGCTTTATAAGGGTACATGTGACTGCCTTAAGGGCCCACCTGAATAATCTATGGTCTTCTCCCCATCTCAAGATTCTTAATCACACCTGCAAAGATCCCTTTTTCGCTTGTTTTCCATATAAGATACATTTCTAGGTTTCAGGGATTAGGACATGGATCCTCTTTGAGGATTGGAAGTACATTTGTTCACCTACCATAGGTATCTTCTTGACAAATTGAAAAAATCTTCAGCAGACTAAATGGTAAGAAAAGTTTTGAACCTCTAGTACATTCTCTTTGTTCTCAGAGCCCTTAACCAGGAGCATGAACCATCCCAGTTGCTATGAGGATTGGGTAATTGCTCACAGCTACCTTCCCTGGAGAATTGTCTGCTAATTGAAGATGATTTACTCCCAACCTGCAGCCAATGACTGACTGATTCAGGTGTGCAAAAGATCAACTCTACTAGCCCAGTAAGTATAATTAAAAATGTTAACTTAAATATGTTACTCTAATTTATCAAAATGTTTCAAGAAAGAACTGAAATTTGCATCTAGTAAATGAAAACATTACAGCCCACCTTTTTTCACTGATTGAAATCTTAAACACAGATTAAAAATTCCAAGTGGCAACAATGAATTATGAAATTGAAATAACTCAAGCTGTTTCTTTGTCTTTACTACCACCAGGCTGTTAGTGTTTATTTCAAATGTACTTTTTATTTTTTTAAAGACGTTTTACATATTTATTTGTGAGAGACTGAGAGGAGGCACAAGACCGGTGGGGCAGAGGGAAAGAGAGAAGCCTACTCCTCCCTGAGCTGAGGGGACCTGGATGTGGGTCTTGATCCCAGGACCCTGGGATCATGACCGTAGCAGAAGGCAGGCAGATGCTTAAATGACTGAGCCACCCAGGCACCCCATCAAAAGTTCTATTTAAATGCAAGACTACCTAGTCCCACAAAGACACCAAATTCACCCAGAGACCAAAGAATTCCATCATTGTCAATTAGCTCTCACAATGAACACATGCAGCTCAACCTGCATATGTTAGGAGGCACCATATAAATGGGAGAAATAAAAATTAACTTCCATGTTGACTATAACACTTGTTAAAGAAATTCACAAAATGTGTAATTTGAAGCATAAATAAAATTACAAAGAGTCAACAAAAACTGAAAAATAATTTCTAAATTTAGAATTCAAACTAACCAAAGTTGTTGGGGGTGAGAAGTACAAGCAAGTGAAGAGTGGTAATGGCACTGATCTTTAGTTGGTTTTAAAATTGCTTTTACATTCCGTTCAGAGATTATATCCCCTTATCTCTGCCTGTACTCAGGGCAGGACACTCTCTCCACCTTGGCACTTGCTCCATTGGGAAAATAGGACAAAGAGTTTTGCATTAATTGATGACTGATTTTGCTCAATGAAACATTAATTAATGGGATAAAACACAATTTTTAATACAAAATTTCTCAGCTCTCTAATATGCAAAAATACATCATAACCTTTTAATGAGAAGTTTTAAACTTTTTTTTAAGCATGGAATTCTTTGCTCACAAAGCATCTGGAGAGATTAATGTTCAAAGGATAACACTTTGGAAAACACAGCTGTAGTGGAATTCCATCCAGCTTTTAAATAATACAATAAAGTTTGTTAGTGCCATTACTATTTAATATTTTTCTGGAGGGTCTATTCAAAGTCAAAAGAGAAGAAAAGGGAAGAAGGGGAAAGAACAAGTAACAGGAGTTAAACCTAGTGGAAGAATGAAACAAGATGATTGCAATGATATCATTACATCCTTTCTTTTTTTTAAAAGAATGTAGAGGATTAATTCCATTATATTTTAATTAATAACAAAATCCAGTAAACAGTGAAATAAAAGAAAGCAACAGACTTCCTATATATCAGTAAAGCCAGTTAGCACATGTAATGTATTGATGTTTCCTTCAATAAAGCAATGTAAATAAATAAAATGTACAGAAATTATCAATTTTAATTGGAAATGGCTAGAGTTAATATACACAAAGCTACAATACTTTCTTTTTTTAAAATGATTTTTTTTAATTTTTATTTATTTGAGAGAGAGAGATCACAAGTAGGCAGGGAGGCAGGCAGAGAGAGAGAGGGAAGCAGGCTCCCTGCTGAGCAGAGAACCCGATGTGGGGCTCGATCCCAGGACCCTGAGAACATGACCGGGGCCGAAGGCAGAGGCTTAACCCACTTAGCCACCCAGGCACCCCGCTACAATACCTTCTAAGAGCTGTGAAAATTTAAATAAATGAGGAAACAAAGTATTTCCCTGAATGGAAATATTGAGTACTGAAGAAGATGTTATTTATGTCCAAAATACTTCTTATATTGACTGGAATCTCATTAAAAACCCCAATTGAAAATGGAAAATTATAAAAGTATAACAAATGATATATTGGTGTAATATAGGGTAAACAGATCTGTGAGCTCACACAGGTAGTTCTGAAACAGACCAGAGAACGTGTAAGAATGCAATAGATGATATGATACACAATATGTGAATGATACAATAAGCATTCCAAATCAACAGAGTGAAGAGGTAGAGATATTCCAATAAAGGCCAGAATCCTTGTTTGCCTGAAAATTCTGATTAGCAGATAAATATTTATCTGCTTGTATAGTTACATTTATATACTTACATATATCATAACTTATATGTATGAGAAAGGGACTTATGCTCAGGGTATTACAAGTATCTTATTGAGAAGGCAGTAAAGGAAATGTTAATTTATTAAAGCATATTTAATGGCTATTAGTTTGTAGACCAGAAAGTTATTTTATATATGCTCTCTCCCCAGAAGTGTTAGAAAGTATAACACACACACACATACAACTTAAATGTTGATCAAATAAATACATCAAAATAAATGCAGGAATAAAAGAATTTATGAAAATAAATGAAAAAAACTAGAAGAAAATGAAGGTAATATTTTATTTTTATTTTTTTAAAGATTTTATTTGACAGACAGAGATCACAAGCAGGCAGAGAAGCAGGCAGAGAGTGAGGAAGAAGCAGGCTCCCCACTGAGCGGAGAGCCCAAAGTGGGGCTCGATCCTAGGACCCTGGGACCATTACCTGAGCCATAGGCAGAGGCTTTAACCCACTGAGCCACCCAGGCGCTCCAAAGGTAATATTTTAAGTGATCACATCATGGGTAAAGATTTTTTAAGAATTTATAAGTTCAAAAATTTGTACTTGTCTATGGAATAATGACAAAAATTTATATTTACTTACAGATATATGGATGAAAGAAAACAATAAAATTGAAAAGATCTTAGAATATGCACATGTAAAAATATACTACTATATGCTGTGAAGTGTGTAAACCTGGCAATTCACAGACCTGTACCCCTAGGGATAAAAAAACATATAAAAATTATATGTTTATAAAAAATTAAAAAAAATACTCCTTGTAATAAAAAAAATATACTACTATAAATCAGTATTTTGGAAACAATGATATGTAAAGGTTTAGAAAGTCAACTTGAAGAAGGAAGAATACAAATGGCTAATTAACAAATAATAAAGTTTATTCCCTATTATAGACAGAAACATTTAAATAATATGATAATCACAATAAAATTCCATTTTTACCTATCAAACTGACACAGGTTAGAAACAGTAAGGAGAATCAAGGCTGGCTAGATCAAAGTAACAATGATACTGATGGTGGTATAAATCGTCACAGGTGACCTGAAGGGTAATACAGCAATATATATCCAGAGCCTTTGACATGACTTGTGTACCTTGACGTAGAAATTTCATTTCTAGGAAACTATGGAAGAAAATAACATGTATAACATGTACTGATACAGATATATTGTCAGGGGATTTATCCAAGCAGGAATTTTCTTTGTGTGTGTGTATATTTGTTGTAGAAGACCAAAACTTTGGAAACATACCATACATTCAGAAAAAATGAAAAAAATCATTAAAAAGATATACGAGACATCTATGTGATAAATCATTGCACAGCTATTAAAATCACGTTGTCAAAAAAATTTTTTTGACAGAGGACCAAATAAAATAGTGCAAGATAAAGTACACCATATTTATATGTGTATAGAGAAAAAAAGAAGAAATACATAACTGCCTTTTAACATATTTTAATGTCCTTTTAATTTTCCATAATTTAAGTTTTATGGACTGAGCACATAACTTTATAATCAGAAAAATATATTTTTTAGTATGAATACAAATTTGTCTGTAATCATATAAAAGAATTTGAAAACCTAAAATCTGAAACAATTCCATGAATGCGACACTATATTTTCTGTCACCGGCTTCCTCGCAGCAGAGTAACAAGAGAAAATTCTCTTTCCCCTCCAAAAGGAAAAACAAACAACTAACATGAAATCCAAAAAATAATCAAAGAACTTCATTAAAGTGTGGCTTGAAAAAATAGATTATAATCAATTTATACATGAAACCTTTAGCAGAACAATGTTCTAGTTTCACGATTCAAACATCCCCTCAGAGATTCAGTGTCATATCTGGGGATTATTTTACAAATAGAAGCTTTGAGTTTTGTCAATCTGAATTTAAAATGTCATCTTCATTAGCATCACCTACAAACGTGTCATTTATTCCTGTCAAGGTTGTTAATGATATGCTAAATACTGATTGAGAAATATGATTGATGTCTTTTTTGTTGTTTGAATCCAAAACTGGTTCAAGGCAGGTAGGTGTGTGTATAAGCCTCTTTTTATATTTTAGCAATTATCTTTTTTCTATATGTCTTACAGGAATAAGACACTTCCTGTCTGGATCATTAGGTTTTGTGGGAACCAAAAAAAACAAGAACTTGAAAAATTCCAAGAGGCAAACTGTTGCATTGCTTGAAACATGCTCCTGATTTATCTGCATTGCAATAACTAAACCCTTCTTTACCCATAATTAATTACCACAATCATTCATTCTATAACAGCTCTCATTTCCCTGACTTCTCTCCTTTCAGACTCCAATTTGTAATGTCGCCTCCACGAGGATTCATTATCAGGCATTCTATACCCTGGCAGAGGGGATTTCTCTCTTCAAGCTCCACTCTCCATGCATTTATAAGTCTCTAGACACTCTTGCCTGGAATATATCATGGCATTCCTGTCTTTATGAGGTAGCTAGCATCCATATGAAAAAAGAACCACTTTCTATAAATAAGAGTTAAACCAAAGGTACTCGTTTTTACAATGAGATGTTGATCTCCCAATAAAAATAGAATCTTTCATCTTAAATACTTTGATGTAGTGCTCCAGAACATTACTAACTGGATATGTTTGTATTTTTTAAAAAATTTTCCATTCATATTTCAAAACCTGGAAGTTATCGGAACTATCCCTAACTAAGCTAGGAGAAATTTCTATAGGATGGACTATCCAAATGTTGCCCAGAGCTAAACTCTCTCTTTTTGCTGTAAAATTCCTGAGACTAATCCTAACCTTCTAGTAGTTTATTACACCTTCCTGATACCATGATTATCCTGCTTACATCAATACATCTTCCTCTTCCAAAAGGATATATTTGATCATTTCATACTTCTAATGGCCCCATGAATTTATTAGGTTAGAGCTAGTTGCAGTGACAAAGAAAACTCACAATGTCTGTGACATAACAGAATAAAAGTTAATTTCTCAATTGTGTATCTGTCTAACATAGGTGTTCTTGGTTAGGGCAGGGATATGATTCCTGGGACAGACACATAACCCTGCTGCTTATATTGAATCAGGGAACATTAGTCACAATCTAGATGTGTCAGAGACTGGAAAATGTAGTTCCTGGCTGAGAAGCCATATTTAGCAGTAATTCTGTATTATAAAAGGAGACCCCAAATTTTGGTGGTCAGTTTGCTTTCTCTAACACCATTTCCATCACCAGTCTTCTTAGTAAGAAATGCAAGATGATGATCTAACCCTTTGCTAATGTGTCGGCCTCTTTTCCCATATCTTCCCCATGCAGATATACATCTGAATGCCCCCTAATTATGCTATTGTAGGTTTCACTGTTAAGCTCCATGTATTTGCACAAGCTATTTTCCTTTTAAAGATTTTATTTATTTATTTGACAGACAGCGATCACAAGTAGGCAGAGAGGCAGGCAGAGAGAGTGGGGGAAGCTGGCTCCCTGCTGAGCAGGGAACCAATGTGGAGCTCTATCCCAGGACCCTGGGATCATGACCTGAGCCAAAAGCAGAGGCTTTAACCCACTGAGCCACTCAGGTACCCCTTGCACAAGCTATTTTCTTGCCTGGATTTCTCTTTGTCTTGTTGATAGCTTCCTGAATTGTGAAGGTAGAATTGGGAGGTTCTCAGTCTCATCATTGTGTGGCAAGTAATACATATAACACATTTGATGTATGACTGTTACATGGCCCAAGTCTCCTACTCCAGAGTGAACTTTTTGAAATCAGGAGTCACTTTATGTTACTGAAGGGATTCAGAATGTGCCAACCCAAAACATCCTGCTATGGAATATTGATTGTTTTGAGCTGAAGGCACCTGAGAAAGAGCAGAAGCAGGAAAGTCTTTCTGACCTTCCCCTTTCTACTTAAAAGCAGGCATAACATTTCCCATGACACAAGTGACTTCCTTGTACTGAGAAGAACATATCACCTGACTGGGAGTCAATACAGATGTGGATCTATACAAACAAATCCAGTAAAAAGGCCCTTGTCTTCTATTAGTTTCCCCCATGTATTTCCTCATCACTGTTCTGTGATTTACTGCTCCTAGGCCAAGTACAGCTGACCCTTGAACAACATGGGTTTGAACTGCACTGGGTCCACTAAAGCACAATGTTTTAAATAGATAAATATAATAAATAGATATATAATATAATATATAATAAATATAATAGATAAATATAATGCCATAAATATATTTTCTTTTCCTTATGATTTTCTTTTAATAACATTTTCTTTTCTCTAGCTTACTTTACTGTAAGAGTGCTACATATGATACATGTAACATAAAAAAATGTAACATAAAAAAGTGTTTTTTATGTAACATAAAAAAAGTGTTAATAATAAAAAGTGTTAACACATTAAAAAAGTGTTTTTTTATGTAACATAAAAAAAAGTGTTAATTGACTTTTATGTCATAAGTAAGGCTTCCAGGCAAAAGTAGTATATTAGCAGTTAAGTTTTGGGGGAATCAAAAGCCATACAGAGATTTTTCACTATGCAGGGGTCAGCACTCCTACCCCTTTCATTGTCAACTGTATAAGCTTTGGAGCTTTACAGCTTCTTTGGATCTTCATTTTCTTTTTGAAGACTCTCAGGTACATACAAAAAATATTAAAGAAAACTTTTATTTTTTTTCCTGTTAATCTGTTTATATCATTTTAATTCTTAAGGTAAGTCATAGAGCCTAGAAGAATAAGGGAAGTTATTTTTCCCCTCTACATTAAGTTTCTTTGGGAAAGGGAAAAGCCTGCATGCATAAAAAATGTATCCCAAATTTCTAACACATGTCTTAGTACATAACAGAGGTTCAGTAAACATTTGCTGAATAAGTGAATGTGCAAACTCTTGCACTACTAGAATCTATCAGTGTGACTTAAGGAATTGGGTAAAGTAATACAGAGAGCCTAAACACTACAAAAGAAGAAAGTAAAAAGCAGAAAGTAGGAGAGGATGGAGGGAAGGGAAACTTGCTGGGTTGCATAGCATAGCCTTTGTTATTTCAAATGCCATCTTTGATCATTTAGATTTTGAAATATATATCACATCCTATTATTTAAATAAAATATGTGTTTAAACAAATAAGTTCATATCATAGACACAGACTTCTCCATGGACAGACAGGATGGTGATTTTCTCTATTGTGTGGGTTATTAAAGAGATTTCTTATTTACATACAACTTAGCTAAATCTTCAATTTCTAATCTCCGTAAACATTATGGGGCTGGGGTTGCGGGGCAGGGGATCAGAGAATGCTATGATTTTAATGGCACCGGGAAGATAGGACCAAGAAAAGCAAAACACAGAAATGTTCCGAATCTCAGACTGAAAACACAGAAAATAAGAAACTTTTACAGTTACAGTTTGGAAAACATAAATATTGTATTGAATGAAGCTATGGAAATTCACTGGTGAGAGTTGAGCTCACAGAAAGCACATAGTCACAGAACTGTCTAGAAAGTACCTGGATGCTAAAATAAAACTCGTTAGCAATCTATTTAAAGTTGTTTTTTCTAATATTTGGAAAGAGTCCATGAAGTATCTCCAAAGTGTTATGAATCTGAAAGAATTTTGTTTTCCTCTTGGCTCCATGCTGGTTGTCCTGGGATGTGTTCAGCCAAGGGGCACTTAAGAAGTTAAGTGAGTGACTTCATTAAGTATAAAGGGTAATGAGCTTAAGTGTTCTACACTGATAAAACTTACAAGTGAAATTTCCTCACTTGCTCAAACTCCTTTCCCTATAGCAAACTTGAAGTCTTTGCTCCCAAGAGTCATCCAATGATTGAGGCTACAAAGGCAAAACATACTTTCCTCTAGGACTTTTTATCTAATTATTGAACACTGAATATTGCAAAGGGAAATGCTTTTTTTTAAAAAATACAATCACTTAAATTCATATTCCTGATTTCTAGTTAATGTATTCAAGATCTGAATCCAATTATCTCTCATTGTAAGATTTCCTCATTTTACCTAATACTCTCTGAGATTAAGATCCTCTTAAATACTATAAACTCAACCTCTTTTATTCACATTATCATCTAGAGTGTTGTTTTCATTTATTTAAGCCATTCATGAAGTGTGTATCCAGAATAGAAATACAATAGCATTAATGTGGAATTAACTCTGTGATCTCCACAAAATAATGATAAATGCCAGATCTAGAAGCAATGAAGGGTTGCTTCAATTGATTTACCCAAGCGGCAGTCCCTGAGATGGAGTTTAACATGCAGGATATTTATCAGCGAGGGTTCTGGGGATCTAACCTATAGAAGAGAAAAGGGGAAAAAGGCAGGACTGGGCAAAATGAGATGTTGAACTGTAATGTGTCCTCAGCAGAAGTTACAGATGACCCCGCAGAGAGTTGTAAGGAAGGGTTACTCTTCAAACCTTTTCCACTTTGGGGTTAGATGGCTGGCCCTTCAACTTTAGATTAGTTATTGTTAGCAGGAATTGGATATGAGTTTGTGTGAGGCGATCTCCACCTAATGCAGTACCTGGAGGAGCCTAAAATCTGAAGCACTAGCAACTGCAAGTTTAAGTCCTTCATTCCTGAGGACGATATGGGCAGAAGTCCAAGTGTCCACCACAAGGTTGCAGCTATACTTGGGTAAAGTAATACAGAGAGCCTAAACACTACAGAAGGTAGTGTTGAAATAAGTACAAAAATGTGATTGAAATCTGTGTTAAGAACAACGGTGGAGGGCAGCTGGGTGGCTCAGTGGGTTAAGCCGCTGCCTTCGGCTCAGGTCATGATCTCAGGGTCCTGGGATCCAGTCCCGCATCTGGCTCTCTGCTCGGCAGGGAGTCTGCTTCCTCCTCTCTCTCTCTCTCTGCCTGCCTCTCTGCCTACTTGTGATCTCTCTCTGTCAAATAAATAAATAAAATCTTAAAAAAAAAAAAAACTTACTTTAAAAAAAAAAAAAAAAGAACAACGGTGGAGAGGGGTAGGGTGCCTGGGTGGCTCAGTGGATTGAGCCTCTGCCTTAGGCTCAGGTCATGATCCCACTCCTGGGATCAAGCCCTGTCGCTGGCTCTCTGCTCAGCAGGGAGCCTGCTTCCTCTTCTCTCTCTGCCTGCCTCTCTGCCTACTTGTGATCTCTGTCTGTCAAATAAATAAATGAAATCTTAAAAAAAAAAAAAAAGAACAGTAGTGTAGAGTAGTTGATATCAGTTATAAGTGTAATACAATGAAAGGCCCCCACTGGGAATACCTGGAAAGTTTTGGTACTGCATCTTCCATACCTACACTTCTGTTTCCTTACCTAAAAAGTTGAAATATTAACACATTCCCCACACCCTTATTGGAAACAGGTTTAAGATCCTTCCCTTGGGCTGTATCTCCTCATTGATCTCAAGCACTGAAAAAAAAGAAGAGGGAGTTCTCTCAAACATCGGCATGGGAACTCTTCGCAGATGATTCTCAGCAGGGTAGCTGCCATTTCAAATTGATCCGATGAAGAACCCATTCATATGACTTCTCACTAGTTTCTCTGCAACACTTTTCAGTGAACACACACTGGCATTATCAACTACAGGGGCCCTGTGAAGATCCCGAGTTAACAGAGCAATGAAATTTTTGTGTTCTAAAAGGCAGATGATCAAGAGGGTAGTTTACTCACCAAAAAAAAAAAAAAAGACCTAACCTGACTTCACCCATTTTCATATTTATCTCATCATCCTTCTTATAATTTTCTTTCAGGCAGAAGCAGAATCACCGCTTACACCCTTACCTTTCTTCAAATATGGGAAATATTTGGCAAACTGATATGGTGGTCTGACCAAATAAAATTCCAGTCCACAAAACTTGTGACATATTACATACCTACCGAACTGGATACTCAAATCTAAAGACAGGATAATCATGTTTTGTTATATAAATAAAAGAAGGTTAGAGAAATGGATGTAAAATGAATATTTATTTAAATACGCATAGAGAAAGTCATTTGCAGCACAAAGTGGCCACAAAAGAACCCCTAATGGAATGTAAGTATTTTATCATTAAAAGTGTGCTGTGAATGACTTTAAGAATAATAAAAATTCACTTCATAATCTGAATTCTATTAACAATAAATGCCCAGTTACACTATTGCACTTTTACTAATCCATTAAGCTGATGTTTTAAAATTACTTATAAGGAAATGTTAGAATGGGATATAATAAAATACCAGACTATAGCTATAACATGTTGGATTTTAATTACTATTCTTATAAAATATGAATGAACATGGTGGCAATTCACTTGAAATCTAATTAACGTGCTTTAGTTATCTTGCTCAATGCCCACAATACGCAAATAATCTTTATAGAGTTAACATATTAATAAGAATATGATTATGCATTTTCCTTAATTAAATTTCTATTTAATCATTTTACTAAACTTGGTTTGTCTCCTAGTGAAGTATCAATTTTGTAAATAGCATCTGTAACAGTCGCTTGATCACAGCTTTTAAAAACAACCCAGTACTTTATTAATTCTGTGTAAATAATTAAATGTATCTGTGCTTAATGTCCAGTGCCCCAATTTTCTGCCACTCTGAACAGTGCTGCCCTGGCTCTTTCACAGATTTCTATCTATGTGAAATGAACAGTATATGGAATTACAATTCCCATGCCCTAGGCATCTGCGCTGATACACAGGCTGACATGGAAAAGGCAGGAGACTAGCAGGAGGAAGAGATGGTAGAGGAAGAGCAAGGTACCAAGGTCAACTTATAGGTCATGGATATAAAAAGAAGTATATTATTTGTAAAACTCGACATTGTATATTTTAAAAACACTAATGTTATGCTGAGCTGCATTCATTTGTTCAAATATGCATGGAAAGCAGCTCAAATTTTCCTGCTAAGACAGGGAGGAATATATCATACAGCAAAGAACTGGAAATCTACTATACTTTCATCAGCTAAACCGTGTTCCATCCCAGCTCCCTAGTCCTTCATCCCCTAGATCCTAGAGAGACTGGTTGGCACAAGCTCAGGAGCTTGTCATTTTCCTTATGAGATGCCACACTTCTTGGGAGTGACCGATATTCCTTCTGTATTCAATCCTAAGAGTTTTCCCAAGATTCCAAATTACAATTAACTTCTAAAGCCTCTGTGACCACTCTCTTGCCATTCACATACATGTTGAGTTTAAGGAGGAGGTACAAGAGGGCAGAAGGAAACTTTCCAGGTGAGCTGATCTGCACGTGCCATTTTTGCCCTTTATCCTGAGAGATTTCTTTCTTTTTATTTTTTTTTTTAATTATGTTAGGCTAGTCACCATATAGTATGTCATTAGTTTCTGAGGTAGTATTCCAAGATTCATTGTTTGTGTATGACACCCAGTGCTCCATGCAATACGTGCCCACCTTAATACCCAGCACCAGGCTCACCCAACCTCCAACCTCCCTCCCCTCTCCTCTAAATCCCTCAGTTTGTTTCCTGGAGTCCACAGTCTCTTATGGTTTGTCTCCCACTCCGATTTCTCCCCCTTCATTTTTCCCTTCTCCTAATGTTTGATTCCACCTTGTGTGTATGTGAACACCTGGCATTTTATGATCTTTAGCATCTAACCAAAGGAGCCATGTTAATACTTCATGCCAAAAACATCAAAAGTCTCCAATTTATATCCCTTCCTATAACCTTATTTACAGAGACAACTAGAAGCAGGCCAAGGTATGGAGATAAGTTCTTTTTAACAGATTTTCATTCCATTAGCTCAAAGTAAAGGAAAACAGAATGCAGATTGGATTTCTGGCCATTCATATCCACCTGGTCTTAAATGTATTTGGCAGATGTTACAGGAAAAAAAAAATGGTAGGTTTAGTGCTTTTGGGGGGATCTCAGACAATTTATAATTAATATCAGGACTCTGAGTATTCATATTAAAATTCAACAGTACTACCTTTTCTATTAGATGGGGTCTTGATATGGGATAAATTGACAAAGGATTTGAAATCAGAAAACCATCCCTGCTTTCCCACAGTAACTAGAAAAATTAGACCAGAGTATGGGTAAAGGTGGTAGAGGTAATAATCTTTCATACTTGCATACAGTCTTGGTCTCTAGTGAGTATTCTCATCAGTGCATTAATACTAATTCACTTGAGCCCAACAAGATCCATCAGTGAGGCAGACACTGTACAAACCACATTTTATAGATGAAGAAACCAAAGCTCAATGGGATTAAATGACTGGCCCAAATATCACTAGTAAGCCAAAAATGATTCTGTGATTTGAACTCATAACTTTTTACTCAAGCCCAGTTAGTGTTCTTTCCACTCTCCCTCAGAGATGGGTCTCACGCATAGATTTAGAGAAACCACAACTTTTTTCTCTCTCAGCTGTTACTTTTGCTGGGAGGCTGTTTCTTCAAATCTGAGTAAGACTCCGGACCTTCAGTTTTAATACTTTTAGGGCATTTGGGCCAAAATGTCAAAGAAAGCATTTAATCTTCCACAAATCTGTGCCTTCTCTGAACCAAAGAGATTTCTGTGGATCCTTGTCCAGAACCTAATACTGATGAGCCTAGGTGAGCCTGGGGTCTGAAGCCATAAAGGCAGTACTGCCAGTCATAAAATAAGGATTAAGACCTGGTGACACAGGATGAAGACACATAACAGAGAATTTAAGCTTCCACTTCTTTTCTTTCCGCTAAAAACTTCTGTGATTTGGGGGCGATGAAATAGGCCCACATAAGCACAAGAACACCAACCACAACAATGATAAAAACATTTGCCACAAGCTACGTTTTAGGCACTATGAAAAAACATTGACCACCCCCCACCATTATTCATTATACGTTCTACTAGGATCCATTTATAGATTTTAAAAAGAAAACAAAAACAAAGACAAAAGCAAACCTGAGTTTTAGAGGATCTAAATAACTTGTCAAAGACCTGAGATCTTCCTGGTGAGTATAATAGGATTTGAAAGTATGCTATTTAATTCCAGAGCCTGTGCTCCGAATTAGTAAGTTATGCCACCTTCATAGTCTTAGTAAAGAAATGTGGCAAATGAGGGTGGGGGCACATGACTCCTAATGGCACATGGGAAACAATTATAGAAAATATGATAGAATCATGCAAAATACATGGAATCAGCTACATAAATCCTAGAATACAGGTCATGTTTCAATTCTATTCTGCTAAATTTGGATCATGCATTCTCATGGTGGGGGGGACTGATATCACCTTCAAGGGTGTGAAAATTGGTTCTTGGGGGACAAAAAACCCTTAGTGTTCTTATGTGTAAAGTTCAGCTATGCATGTGGTACATAAACAGAACTAGTATATCTATGGTAGGATATTTTATGAGGGGGTCATTTAAGTAAACACATATCTGAAAAGGTTCCCTGGTAGAGACACTGGGGGGAAAAAGAAGATTAAGAAATACTGATCTGCATAAACAACTTTAAAAATTTAAAACTAGAAGCCCTTTTATAGAATTCAATGGAAACTATATCTTTTTTTTTTTTAAATTTATTTATTTGGGAAGAGAGAGAGAACATGAGCAGGGGCAGGGGCAGAGGCAGAGGCAGAGGGAAAAGTAAACTCCCCACTGATCAGGAACCCCCACTCAGGGCTCCATCCCAGGACCTTGAAATCATGACCTGAGCCAAAGTCAGATGCTTAACCAACTGAGCCACCCAGGTGCCCCTCAACAGAGACTACATCTTAAATGCCATTTAAAAGTGGTCAATACACCACCTCTCTTCCATCATAGTCATTTTTGTTACATCACTCTAAAAAAAAGTCCATATTTTCTTATTCTGAAAAAAAGTATTTTGGTGACCCTAAGCTTGCCCAAATTTGTTGCCCTGAAATAGAACATGAAGTCTGTGGTGAAATATTTTACTGTGAGACTTTAAAATGAAATGGTATCGTGTATTCTGCCCTACTATATTTCTCAACCCCTTCCTAGTTTGGTGGGGCCAGAGCACTAGTGCTGGCCAATGGGTTCAAAGCAGAAGTAACAAGTCTCATTTCTAGGGTGAAGCATTCAAGGGTGAGTGACATGTGTTCCAGATTGTGCAGCTATAAATTGCCAGAGCCTCCCAAATTCTTGGTCTAGGGGGAAAGACGTGGAGGAGTGCGTCCTACTCATCTGCATAGGAAAGGTAGTCTTGTTAGGAGTTAGCTGGACAATTAGGTAGTCAGGACCAGGGTCCCCAACAAGAAACCATGGAGTCAAGACAGCTAAGATAAAACAGCACAAACATCCTGCTTTGCAGCTTAGGCAGGACCGTGCTAAGATTGTTTTACAGCCTTTGCAGAAATGACTTTTGAAAAACATCATAAAATAAGACAATTAACCACAAAGCATTTGTCCCTATCATAGGTAAGTGGCAGTTAAGACCTAAGCCCCTAGATGTCAGCAAAAAGATCTTCAGCACATTGACATTAACCTAACAGGTAGACAGATAAGGTAGCCAAAGCCCTGACTGGCACAGCTCACCTGGATTGCTTAAGGTAGTTTTGCAAAAGAGCTCATAAAACTCCCTCAACTTAGAAACTCCAAGGACAACCCTCTTGGGAGCTTTGTACTCAACTGTTCAATAAACTTTGCTTGCTGCCCACCACACTTCATCTGGTCTACCTCTTTGTTCTTTGAAGTGGCATGGCTGAGAACCATGAGCACTAAAGGCAGAAACTTACTGTAAGAGTCTGAGTGAGAAGTCAACTCTGCTTGTGCTAAGTTAGAAATTCCAGGATTAATCTATGACAGTGTCATACTCTAGTTTATCCTGAAAAATGCAAAGGTGATTGCTAGTTTTGAGATGTGGAGTTGATATTGGTGTTCCAAATTTATTAATCCCTGCAGCAATTTTGTAGCCTTGTAAAATATACTCTTGTATAAAGCCCAGGTGCTGTGTACCAGATATAAATGTTTCATAAATGTCTTTTTTTTTTTTTTAAGATTTTATTTATTTATCTGACAGAGAGATCACAAGCAGGCAGAAAGGCAGGCAGAGAGAGAGAGAGAGAAGGAAGCAGGCCTCCCGCTGAACAGAGAGCCCGATGCGGGGCTCGATCCCAGGACCCTGGGACCATGACCCGAGCCAAAAGCAGAGGCCTTAACCCACTGAGCCACCCAGGCGCCCCAAATGTTTCATAAATGTCTTAAAGGAAAACCCACAGGTCTTCTTCAGAAGCAACATTGTACTCTTCCTTACTTCTTTTTTTTTTTTTTTAAAGATTTTATTTATTTATTTGACAGAGAGAGATCACAAGTAGGCAGAGAGGCAGGCAGAGAGAGAGAGGAGGAAGCAGGCTCCCTGCTGAGCGGAGAGCCCGATGCGGGACTCGATCCCAGGACCCCGAGATCATGACCCGAGCCTAAGGCAGCGGCTTAACCCACTGAGCCACCCAGGCGCCCCTCTTCCTTACTTCTTAAAGAATTCATTCCAGTGACCTCAATGGTGAATCTTAATAGTAAACAGTCAAGGTGGGGCTCACAGGATTAATAAGGAAAACATCATAAAGCAAATATTACCAATGCTTTGGGAATTATTTTTAATTTTTATTAAAATATGCTTGCCTCCAACACTCCTTTTAAGCCCAGCCAAATTCCTTTTAAATCCTGGGCCTGTGGGCCAGTGCTTATTTCCATGCTAATTACCAGCTAAAGGCATTTTATGCTGATTTAAGTTCTTTAACCAATTAATGAACCAAGAAAAGATGATCTTTCCTTGGAGGAGAATTGCTTACTTTCATTATCATTACCACTGAATTGTATTCAATGTACCCATTGCCTCATACTTCAGGCTCTTTCCTGAATATATAATATAAGTGGAAAATTAAGTTGCCATGGTTGGATGCCACTGAGTATCTCATTGTGTATATCTATACTTAGGAAACATGCCAGATACTATAGATATGTAACTGACACTAAGTATCAAAAGGAAAGTCTAAAAATCTCCTTGCCATGCCAGAATCTTCTTAGAGAAGCAGTTACATTTTGTCAAAGTTCTTAGATCTTTAGATGAGCCCCTATATTGCCCCTTGATCACAGGATTGTTGCTGGTGTATTAGAGACACTGCAGACAAAATGAAGAGTCTAGCGAGAGTAAAAACTAAGAAGACAATGTCAAGCACTAAATGAATATCAAAGGAAGGATGAAAACTGAGATGCTATTCATGATACTTAGGAAGGGACCTACTTATTTGGTTTCCATATTTTATAAGAGGATTCCACATAATTGTGAAGGGTTTTTGAAATCCATAGCAGTTCACAATAGCTGTTTCAATGACTTCAAATATGCATAAATACACATAAATTCCTTCAAACATGGGCATTACCTAATTTCAGCGACCAAAACAGCTTACCTATCTTGTTCTTTTCCCTAGGAAGATAATTTTTTTAAATTTTTTTATTTTTTAATAAACATATAATATATATTTTATCCCCAGGGGTACAAGTCTGTGAATTGGCAGGTTCACAGCTCTCACCATTGCACATACCCTCCCCAATGTCAATAACCCCACCCCCCTTCTTCTTCCCCCCTCCCCCCAGCAACCCTCAGTTTGTTTTGTGAGATTCAAAGTCACTTATGGTTTGTCTCCCTCCCAATCCCATCTTGTTTCATTTATTCTTCTCCTACCCCCTTAAACCCCATGTTGCATCTCCACTTCCTCATATCAGGGAGATCATATGACAGTTGTCTTTCTCCGATTGACTTATTTTGCTAAGCATGATACCTTCTAGTTCCATCCATGTTGTTGCAAATGGCAAGATTTCAATTTTTGATGGCTGTATAGTATTCCATTGTGTATATATACAACATCTTCTTTATCCATTCATCTGTTGATGGACATCGAGTTCTTTCCATAGTTTGGCTATTGTGGACATTGCTTCTATAAACATTCAGGTGCACATGCCACTTCGGATCACTACGTTTGTATCTTTAGGGTAAATACCCAGTAGTGCAATTGCTGGGTCATAGGGTAGTTCTATTTTCAACATTTTGAGGAACCTCCATGCTGTTTTCCAGAATGGTTGTGCCAGCTTGCATTCCCACCAACAGTGTAGGAGGGTTCCTCTTTCTCTGCATCTTTGCTAGCATTTGTCATTTCCTGACTTGTTAATTTTAGCCATTCTGACTGGTGTGAGGTGATATCTCATTGTGGTTTTGATTTGTATTTCCCTGATGCCGAGTGATGTGGAGCACTTTTTCATGTGTCTGTTGGCCATCTGGATGTCTTCTTTGCAGAAATTTCTGTTCATGTCTTCCGCCCATTTCTTGATTAGATTATTTGTTCTTTGGGTGTTGAGTTTGCTAAGTTCTTTATAGAGAATAGTGCCCAATTACTCCCATCTCCCTGGCCTCTGGCCGCGCTCCGTGCTCACCGAGCCTGTGACTGGTTCAAGGTAACCCCAAGCTGAGAGCTCACTCGTCTCTGTCTCTATAATCGGCTTCCCTGTTCTAATACCTATATGCTCTGTGACACTCAGATACCCCCGATCCTTCTTTGACCCTGCAGGACGTGAGGCCACGCTGACCCTGCATGGACTTCACCCTGGTTTAGCCTCTGGAGCGATGTCCTTCAGCAGAACAGACTTTTAAAAGTCCTGATTTAGTGCTCCATTGCTCTGCCTCATGCCAGGAGCCAGCCCCTCCCCTTGCAGTCTATCTTCCCGTTGCTTTGGATTCACTTCTTTGCCTGTCTTACCTTTCAGAAAGTGGTTGATTTTCTGTTTCTAGAATTGCTGTTTTTCTTCTCTTCGATCTCCCATTGGATTTAGGTGTTTGCAATGTTTAGATAAGCTATCTAGCTGATCTCCTGCTACCTGATGTAGTCTCAGTCTGCTACTTCTCCACCATCTTGACTCCTCTCTCCTACGAAGATGATCTTTATAATTAGGAGCACAGTTCTAGTTCTCATCATAAAGGTTTAAAAAAAAAATACATCAGCACAAATACACAGTGGTAGTACATTATCTCTCGAGACCCGTTTCTTGATCCTAACTTTCTGAGGCCTCTTAGACTTACCAGGGATGACAATGACCAACAGCAATCCTCTATCCCAGGCATTTCCCTTTCCTGGGTATTCTGTTGTCTTACTACATCCCTTGTTTCCTAATAGAGCAGAGCTTCAAAATTAGTAATATGTTGAGAAACACAGCTTTATTTGTTTTCTTAGAACTAATTGGTATGGTATGCTTTGAAACACTGTCTGCCTCTGAGGGGAGGGAATCAAAAATTTTCTATCATTTCAGTAATCTAGACCACTATAATAGTTTAGACTCTCTGAATAACTTATACTCTGGGTAGCTCAGTCGATAGATCTTTCTTTCAGATTTAAGTCAGCCCTCTAAGAGGGTTGACAGAAGCCCTCTCTTCTATCACCAGTGCTGCATAGAAACGGAGTAAAGTTACTCTATCTCTGTCACTCAGAACAGTTATCAGTAGAAAGCGGGCACTCAGTAAATACTGTTGATTGAGTAGATGGATAAATACACGTGGTTCTTCGAAAGCCCCAATGAAGGCAGGAGACCTTGGTGTTCTCCTCACCCGGTTACAATCTACTGACGACCTGAGGCAGGGATACTAAAACATAATTGGAAGCCTTCCTTCTGCTACCATTTTATCTGCCATTCTTAGAAACCATTCTCTCCAATTGTAGAAATGTCTCTCCATTTTAGAAACCAGAAATCTTCACATTTTTTTCTCTCTGACTAGATCACCTTTATGATTGCTATTCTACCTATTGAGTAGAGTTGACTGTAGGCAAGAGAAGGGATTGTGGAGTCTCGTGAATTCCCTCTCCCCCCACACCTTGTTTTCTAATCCAGGGTCATGCTAAACAGGCTAATATCAGACCATTTCATCTTCTACTTTTGGAAGGCAGGCCTCTGCAGTCTCAGGAGAAAGAAGGTTGATTCAAAAGAGGTGTGATGCAGACTAAGTGTGTGGAGTTCATAGTCACAAAATACTCTCCCTGTTTCACTGGAATGGTAAGAGCATTTAGAATCACCATTAAGTAAAGCTCAGAGCCATTTGGAAAGTAAGTTCACATTCACTGGTAACTGACCTAAAGAAAGAAAAGCAATTGGTGTACGATTGGTAGGAGACGGCATTTTCTAGTCACTTCCTCTCCCTCTCGAGTATATGCCAGACTATCGATAATGATTGGTTCAATGAGCAAAGGGAGTGGTATGCATGGTGACGGGAATGATTAAACTGGAATACTCAATAGAGTCCACTAGGAGGGCCTTCTCTTTGCTTGTTTTGTATATTGTCCCTGCTATTCCAAGCATTCTTTCAATTATTAGTATTAAATATCCCCATGTTTTCATGGAGTTTGGGTAAAGGCATACCCAGAACACTTGCTGAGGGCCATGGGAGATAGCAAATGACATCCCAGCTATTTTGCTTTTAGTCGGCCTGCCTATGCTGCGAGACACTGAGTAAATAAGCTATACTCCAATAATAGCTATGAAAAAGAAAGCCATTCAGATTAGTGCTGTGGGCATCATTGCTACACATCAGAATCTCCTAGGAAATTTTTAGAAAATACTGATTCCTGGACTACCCTCAGATATTCTGATATAATTTGTCTGGATTGGGGCCTGGGCACTGATCCCCCCCCCCCCGAAACTCCCCAGGTGATTGTGATAGGAAGTTTTGGGGGCAGGATTTGAAACCACTGGATTCAGGGCCATTGTGTCACTCATCACCTGATCCAGACATGTTGACTCACTCTGTGCACCTCAGGCTCCTCATTGTAAAATACAGTGTAATAAGGCTATGTTACAGACTTATTTTGAATAGTATTATTTGATACTGTACCAGAAAATGTTAGGAAACTCCAAAGTTAATATTGCACCTGAAACTTAAATGATTACTCAGATGGTATTAAATGATTTGAATTAGAAACACTTAGAAAGGACAATATTGTTAAGAATAATAATAGACCACTCTGTCAACCTCAGGAGAAGGTCTTTGCAATTTTTTTTTTTTTTAAGATTTTATTTATTTGAGAGAGAGAGCACAATCAGAGGGAGGTGGCTGGCAGGCAGAGGGAGAAAGAGAAGCAGGCTCCCCACTGTGCAGGGAGTCCAATGGGGACCTCCATCCCAGAACTCTAGGATCATGACCTGAGCCAAAGGCAGACACTTAAATGACAGCCACCCAGGCGCCCCATGCATATCTCAAATAGAATCTGGTTTCTGTGATCTTGGTGAAGCAACTGGAGTGATGGAGTTATTTTCTTTAGTAGCCTGTAAGTTTCTCTCTGGAGATCATACCTAATAAAACTGAATTTTATTTTCAATTTATTTTCACCTAGGTAATTCTTAGTTCTCTGTCTTTCCTGTCAATGTGTATTTCCCCTTTCAGAATGGAGTTCTAAAGTCCTATGGATCCTCCGAGAGAAGCTTGTGGATGGAATGCTAAATACATGTTTGTTATACCCATTGCTTGTTTATGAAACTAAAGGGCATCAGGGAGCCATGTGAATGTGCTGTTGTTTGCAATGATAAAGTGGAAGAACACGAAGAGAGAAAGAAATTACCTTAATTTCAGGAGGACCAGAGGAGAGGATACATTTGCAGCATAGCTGTCCAATAAAAATATCCTAAGTAGACTGCTGGAACTATTCCTGGATGGAAGGAGACATCATGAGCGGCAGAAAAGGAAAAAGACAGAACTAGCCAAGCAAATAAAGAGTGTTTGAATGTTTACCAAGAAGAGGTGATTTGATTCCTTAGTGAGGGCTTGGTAAACAGGCCGGAGATGTATAGTCTTTTAAATACCACTCCAGACAACACCTGCATCCCATGGAATGATTTCTGTCTACTCTGAGTTGCCATGGCCTTCAAATCAAGAAGCTCTAAATTGACACAAATTCTTACTTAAGGACACAGAAATAAAACTGAGCCCTGGGTATATCCCACATATACCACCACAGACAGAGCTCAGAGGATTCCTAGGCAGATATCTGCCAAAAAACCAAAATGGAAGACTTCCAGTGGCTGAGCCAAAGCTGCTGTGCTCAACTCTCCGTGTAGTTGAAAGATATTCTTAACATATTCATCCTTTCCAATGAACCTCTGGCGTGGGTTGTTGTGTTCCACTTAATCTCTGACTCAAATCAACAATCAAGGACAAAATATCATTCTTGCTGACCTCATGTTAAAGAGGTCAATCATTACTATAATAATCTTATGCAATTGAAACTGGATGTTTCGTGATCAGGAGATAAACTCTCTTCCCCCTGTATTTTTATTTTATTTCTTGAGGGTATGTAAGGCTATTTTAGGACCAGAAAAATGTATTTATGTATGAACAATCATACAAGAAAATGGGCATGTAATCTTTAAACTCTGTATGCAATAAATAGCCTCCTTAAATGAATCATCCCAGGAAATAGAGTGTTATTTGTATCCCAGGTTTTGCTGATCTACACTTGCTTTAAGCTACATATTTCAACATTGCTGACATCTAGAAATGCAGTGCATTAGCTGTAGCTCCTACATCTGCCTCATCTCACTTTCCCCTTGTGCCTCAATTCTAAGGCATGCCATACATTTTGCTCCAGATGTTTCCCAGGTTCTTTTGATTATCTTATGATCAGAGGATGACCAAACTTGGTGTCAGAGAAGGCATTTCAGAGACCTCAATAAACGGGCTTTCAAAAGGAATACCAATGTTAGAAAATGATGAAGAAAAGACGTGAATTCCCGCCAAGCTCCCGAGAGTTGAAATCCTTTCTGAAAAGATGATGAAGAGCAGGTCCTTCTGTCTCTCTCAGGGTTGCTCTAGTGCCAGCCAGATGCTTGTGGAGCCAGGCTGTTAGCACGTGCCTTGCCAGGCAACGTTAGAGAGAAACATGAGAAACAGCACATCAAGACCTTGTTCCAAAATGACGTTCTTCGGGGGTGAAAAATTAGCAAAATCCTCCTGATGTTCAAATAGTGTGTATTTTAGGCACAGCCTAAATTAATAAAATGATGGCGATAAAAACAGATTTCACTTTTTATTTATACCCCAAAAGTTCCAGAATGTCTTTCAAAGCAATTGGCCGAACAGACCTCCTTGGATGCCAGCCTTCCAGTTATTTATCAACATGAGAATGGAGAGAGTGTAGACAACTAAATCCACTTATGGGTCAGATGCAGAAAAGGCTAATAATAAGTGATGTTTGTTCTCAAGAGTTTTCTGAACCTGAGAAGACATGGGTTTAATAACTAAAAATAATGGCCATGGTCAAGCTGTTCTATTTTACAGGGGTTAGGCTGGCTTACTAATATTTCTCCCTAACCTCTTTACTCTATAATATTCAATAACTTTTGTTCTGCCAAGAACAACTGGGGCAGATGTGGTTCATAGAGTATAGTCCAGGAGCATCACCATCACCAGGGAACTTGTGGAAACACAGATTCTCAGACCTCACCCTGAACCTGCGGAATCAGAAACTCTGGGGATGGGGCCAGCACTCTGCACTTCATTGAACCCTGGAAGGTGGTTTTGATAGAAGCCAACGCATAAGAATCACTGCTAAGCCATGCCCTGTAATCTCCATTGTAGTTTTCATTCAGTAAAACTCTCTGAGTCAAGGCATAAATCCATGCAAATAAATTACTTACAACATAACAGGGAGTCAAGAGCAAAACCTGGAGCCAGAAGAACCTGGAATAGAATATTGGCTTTGCCATTGTGCTAGGTCAAAATGGCCTAACTTGGCCTAAACCATCACTTTCCCTCGCCTCCTCTGTAAAATGGTAATAAAAACACTACGTAATTCAAGAGACCACTCTGAAAATTATGGGATACCATTTGTATTTGACAGATAATAAGCACTCAGTAAATGGGAGCTATTATTCTTGAGTTTCTTTGGTATTTTGTTAGTAATTGTTTTACCTAAAACATTTTTTAAAAAGCACTGCAAAAATTTTAGATTTGCTCAGTGTGATAGCCAGAATAAACATCTCTCAAAGATATCCAATCCATGCACTGATTCCCTGGAATATGTGAATATGTTACTTTACTTGGCAGAAAGAATATTGCAGATGTGAGTTAGGGGACAGACCTTAAGATGAGGAAATTTATTTACCTTATTTGGGTGGGCCAACTTAATATATGAGTTCTTAAAAGTGGAGAACCTCTCCCAGCTGTGATTAGAGCAAGATGTAATGAAGTACAAAAGGTCAGAGAGATGGCACCCTGTTGATTTGAAGGTGGAGGAAGGAGGTTGAAGAGCCAAGGGATGCGGCTAGTATCTAGCAACTGGAAGAGGTAAGAAAATAGATTCTTCCCTACATGCCCCAGGAAAGAATGCAGACCTGCTTATGCCTTGAGTTTAGCTCAATGAGATCCATGTCAGACTTCTGACTTACAGAACTATAAGATGATGAATTTGTGTTGTCACTATGTGGTGCTTTGTCAAGGGAGCAATAGAAAATGATTACTTAAGTCACTAGAAAAATATTTGGACATGTTTCCTTTAATTTATCCCTTATAAACAGCTGCCCCAAATGCCTCAGTGTATGACTAACCTTGCCCAAGATCATTTCAAACTTCCTCTTGGCTAACAGCTTTGACTCACTCCCAAACCAAAATGTATCCAAGGCTAGTTTGAGCTCTAGTTCCTCATTCTTTCCCCACCTACCAAAAGAAAGAGGAACTAATGAACCTTGAATTAATGAAAGGAGAAGCAAAGGACTTAGGTAATCCATAAAATGGATAAGCAGCCGCTGAATAATTAACTGTATTTAACTGTGGTTAGAGCTTCTCCTCCAAAACAAAGATATACTATTTTCCAGAATGCTTAAACCTGTATAGCAATACGCTCTTTCTCTAATTTCTTCTTGGAAGTCTTTGAGAAAGACATTCGAGTTACATTATAACTTTCATGTAATTTGTAGAATATAAAATACTACTTCTACTGATGATTAGCATCATTGCAATGATCTTATTTACCATAAAATAACTTTTTAAGACTTCGGATGATTACGGAACTACAAAAAATCAATGGTAAATTTACATAGAGAAGCTGACTTTTTCAACTGTTTTTTAAAAGAAAAAAATGAGAAATAATGCACTGGGATACATATATAGGATTCTGGTGCTTTTAGTTTCTTGTTAGGCCGTTAAGTCAAAAAGAAAAGAAAAATGTTTTAGAACTATCTTTAGCCTATAGATTTCTGAGTAGAATTCTCTACAAAACAAAACTAACACCTATAACAGGGATTAATCTACACACAAGTTTAAACAAATGATTAGTGTATACTCTAATATTAGGGTTTTATGTACTGAGTGTAGGCTCCTGCTGAGCAATTGAGGCAGGGTGAAATTTAAACCTTTCTTTAAATTTGATCACATTTTTCTCTCACTGACACACTCTAGTGACTTAATGACTATTTTAGGCAAACATATGAAGTCACAACCAAAGTGGATTTCATTTATGTTATTAATTCATATACGAGTCATCATTTTTCCCCATCAGTAGTGTCTAAATTTTTTGTTGGGTTATTTTTTATACTTTTTGGATAGCTATTTTGCATGCCTTACTTTTGTATGTATGTTATATAGTCTATATGTTTTCTAGTCTTTCAACCATCTACCAGGACCAGGTGATTATATGGCTTCTCATCCTTGTATTCTACTCAACTGTACTTACTGAAGGCATTTGGAATGCATATATTTCAAGCACATAACAGGTGACATCATGTGGTGGCAAGTAAATTCATCAATAAATACTGGCACTGCCTTATCTGTGTTTCCAGGAAGACACTTTGATTACTCTGATTTACCATATTGAATCTCTTGAAGCATATATGCAAATTCTCCATCTATTACCCCTGGGTTTTGAGTCCACACAGAATGTAAACTGGGCAAAAAGTAAAGATCTAAACATTCAAACCAGAACAATTTACAACCTTTTTTTTTAAATTTTAAAATAAAGTTTTTGGGGTGCCTGGGTGGCTCAGTGGGTTGAAGCCTCTGCCTTCAGCTCAGGTCATGATCCCAGAGTCCTGGGATCAAGCCCCGCATCGGGCTCTCTGCTCAGCAGGGAGCCTGCTTCCCTTCCTCTCTCTGCCTGCCTCCCTGCCTACTTCTGATCTCTGTCTGTTAAATTAATAAATTAAAAAAAACAAAAACAAAAACAAAAACAAAAAAAAACACAAAGTTTTTGTTTTTGTTTTTGTTTTAATTTTACTTACATCAATCAGAAAAATTGTTTTACTCCATTCTTTGGGTCTAAATCCAATTTTTGTATATAGGATTTCACTGTGGAGAAAATAGGAGATTGGAGAGTATATAGTTGATTTAAGGACACTATTTGGGGAGAATGTTTTAAATGTGACGTATTTAGTAACAAATTAAATATTGTAAACAAAATTTAATTTTGAAAGCATCCTGAAAATTTCAGCCAGCTTATATCTTCTTAACCTTCTGTCTAATTATTCAACATAAAGTGGGAGGTTGTTGACTTCCAAAATAAAATAGTTAAACATATATAGTCATATGCTCCCAGGCAGTTTATAATGTATAGGACAGAGTTTTCCAGCTTTAAATAGAAATAGTAAAAGTGAAAACAACTTGCTTGAAGCAGAAGTCCCAAAGGGGACCCCACACACTGGCTTCAGGTTTACTTATTCAAATCCGCTGCTATTACTCTAAAATAGCTCAGAGTCATAAGATATAAATAGTGTTCTTTAAGCAAGTACAGGCTGGAGTAGCCTGTTTCTCCTCACTAGCCAGCCATGTTGAAACCTCACAACTTGCTGAAAAGCTTTGGCTTCAAATACATGCGAATTATTGCTGGTTAGTTACCTAAATAACTGAATAATATGGTTAACATTGATAAGTCACAAATCCAAGGAGGTTTTTCTTTTTTTTTTCTTAAAGACTGTATATATATGATAGCTTTCTCCTTTGCTAATCCTTTCCTTACCCTCTTTGCAGGTCTTCCACATTCACATTATAGACTATCTTAACGATTTAATGAAGTGACTCTGGTTTCATGTTGCCTGGTGAATTGTGCCTGAATGAAAATATCTTTAGTTCATGAATCAAAGATTCAAAATTGTTTTTTTTTTTCTATTGCTGTTTATTGCCAAGTTTGTATAAGCAGAGTCATGACGAAAGGTCAAATATTACTCATTGACAAGAATACAATGAATGGAATAGAATAAACCATAAAGAAGTGCAAATCTTGTGGATTTCTCACAGAAGTGAAAGCTCTTGATATCGGTGCAGAGTCTAATTGCACTAGATAGCTGACTGAAGTGTAAATGCTGACCTCCAGTTCATTCATATATTCCATGAGTACTTACTGACTATCTATCATGGTACTTACGAATTCTATTAGGTAAGAGGATGCAGCAGTACACAAAACAGGTTAACTCCCTAGGTTAAGATATATTTATATATACATAAATAGATAAATATTAAAATGTGCAGATGTCATTAAAAAAGTGAAAGTAAGCAAAAAGTTGATGAAAGTGAGAAAAAAAGCATGTAGACATTTAGAAAGAAGATTCTAGGCAGAGGGATATATATATGTATATATACATATATATATTACATACAATAATATATATTATATATATATATATGTATATGTATAAAAATAACTGGGAATGGGGGACATTAACCAAAATGCTTAACAAAAACATACAGCCTGCTGAGAGGGTTATGTATTATGTATAAATAATAAGTGATAAAGATAAATTTGGATAAAGGAAAAGTTAATATGAGGAATAAAGGCTAAAATTTAGTAATTTTACTATGTAGAAATATAAATATCAAAACTCACTCATTAATTCAGAGGCAATACTCAGAGGAAACAAAGGTCTGATGAAGTTAACATAACATACTATGCAGTATATTAGAAGATGTGGAATGCTGAGAGAGAGAGAGAGAGAGATGCAAAGTTTTCTTGAGAAATTTTATAATCTGACATATCTCCTGTGCTTGCTGTCCTCGGAATAGACTATGAGTCAGCATAAGCAGAAGGAAGGAAAGGATTCCAGGGCTGTTAAGTAATCCAGAGAGAAAAAAAATGGTGGCTCAGAAGAAGGTAATAGCCATGGAGGTAGGAGATAGTGTTTGTGTTGTGTGTTTGTCAATGCAGTAAGTCCAGAGATGACTAAAATGAGGGTAAAATGGAAGAAAAAAGTCCAAAGGCAAGTTCAATATGGTATTTTATTCAGTCATTTGTTTTATTCATTAATCGCATATTCTGGGCATTTGATGAACTCCAACACATAATTCTATTGTCCAGGAATTCCCACCCAAAAGTACTTAACCAGTTTGTTTCCTAATTGAATGACAATTCATGATTTCTTTTTTCAGGTACAGACCTTGCCTCCTTTCCTATCTCTTTTAAGATAACTGAAATTAAAAAAAAGAAAAATTGCAGAGTTCCATTCCAACACGGTGACAGAGGAAGACCCTGAACTTACCTTCTCCACAGACACACCAAATCTGTATCTATCCATGAAGTGATTCCTCCTAAAGGAGAACTGAGGGCTAACTGAACAATTTCTACACAATAAAAGACCACAAAGAGAACAGTAAGAAGGACAGAAACATGGTAATGAAGGCACTCCCCACCAATCCCTGAGTCAGACTGCAGTGGGAGGGATAGTACTGAAGGACTGTGAGCATATTTATCTGCCCCAGGGAGACAGAGAAAAACTGGTTTTAAAGGACAACTAGAATATAAAGGAACCAACATAGTACCCTTCCAAATGGGGGATGGGAGAGCTGCTGGAAGTCTCTCCCAGGTTGGAGGGGATGGCAAGAGCTAAAGTTTGTTACACCTCTACCTTGACAGTACGGGTGGGAACAGTGTCCAGATGCCACAGCTGGCCTGCCACTTCAGTGAGCCCTGGGCTCCTGATGCCCGAGAGCACAGGAAAAAAGCTCCAATTTTAAAGAGCAGCTAAAATATAAAGGATCCAAACTTAGAACTTCACCAAATGTCAGGGGAACTGCTAAAACTCTCTAGGTCAGAGCAGCTGACAAATACCATGGTTTGCAATCCCCTTCACCATGTCCTCCAGCATGGACAGGAGCAGAGCCCAGGTACCCTATCGGGCCTACCACCTCAGGGAACCTGGAGTCCCTAGCTCACACCATCCCTAGCTACCCCATCAAGGCAGCCTCAGTATGGCACGCATTGGGAGGCTCGTGGTCAGCACTAACCGCAGGTCCAGCCATCTCACCAAAGTGTCAGGTGCAAAGCACTCCAGGACACTCTGAGCCCACACTGCTATAGCTCCAGCCACATTGCCATGGTGCCCTCTGCACAGAGCACTCTGGGAACTACTGTCCCAAGTGTGCCGTGGCTTTAGCCATACCTCCAGGGTGCTTCCTGTGAGGAGTACCCCAGGATATCTTCGCTTGAACCCATCTCAGATTTAGTTGTCCTCTTAGGACAACTTCTGTGTGGAGAGCCTGAGGACTCCCTGGCTTGCGCCACATTCAGCTATCACTGTCTGGCCAGAGATACAGAGGACTGCTCTGGCCTGCACCCACTTCAGCTCCAGCCATCCCACCAGGATGTCCCCAGTACAGAGTACCCTGGGACCCCCAGCCCCTGACAGCCACAGTTCCAGCCAGCCATAGTAACAAGGCACATACAGTCTACACAAGTGATCCATACACAAGGTCATCCCTTCAAGTTTAGGAGAAGTAGCTATTCTACCTAATTCATAATATAAGTACAGAAAGTCAAGCACAATGAGGAGAAAGCAGAATATGTTCTAAAGGAAAGAACAAGACAAAACCCTAGAAAAAGAACTAAGTGAAACAAAATTAAACAATCTACATGATCAAGAGTTCAAAGTAATAGCTATAAAAGTATTCACCAGCCTGAAGAGAAGAGTGATGAATTTAGTAAGAACTTCAAGAAAGAGGATGTATTTAAAAAATCAGATTGGACGGGGCACCTGGGTGGCTCAATGGGTTAAAGCCTCTGCCTTTGGCTCAGGTCATGATCGCAGGGTCTTGGGATTGAGCCTCACATCAGGCTCTCTGCTCAGCAGGGAGCCTGTTTCCTCCTCTTTCTCTCTGCCTACTTGTGATCTCTGTCAAATAAATGAAATCTTTTTAAAAAATCACATTGGAAGAATTCAATAACTAAAGTATACTAAAAATATACTAGAGGGAATCAGCAGTAGATTAAAGGCTGCAGAAGAATAGATCAGCCATCTGGGAGCCAGGATAATGGGAGGTATTCATCATGAATAGCAAAACATATACATACATATATACATACATAAATACAAACCTAAAATAAGAGAAAAAAAATAGGATAAGATAAGGGATCTCATGGACAACATCAAGTGAATAAAACATTAGTATCATAGGGGTCCAAGAAGTGAAAGAGCAAAAAGAAGGAGCAGAAAATTCACTTGAAGAAACAAGAGTAGAAAGCTTCCCTAATGTAAGAAAGGAAATAAATATCCAGGTTCAAGTAGCACAGAGAGTTCCAAATAAGATGGACCCAAACAAGTCCACAACAAAACACATAATAATTAAAATGTCAAAGATTAAAGCTACAGAGAGAACTTTAAAATCAGCAAGAGAAAAGCAACTAGTTATGTAAAAGGAAAAGCCCATCAGCTAATTTTGCTGGCCAGAGGAAAGTGCCATGATATATTCAAACTTCTGAAAGAAAACACAACCAAGAATACTCCTTCTGACAAGATTATTATTGAGACTTGAAGGACAGATAAAGAGTTTCCCAGACTAATGGTAAAGGAGTTTGTCACCACTAAACTTGATTTACAAGAAATCTTACAGGGATTTCTTTAAGTAGAAAAGAAAAAGTCATAATTAGAAGAAAATTACAAAAGGAAAAAAAAATCATGACTAAAAGCAAACAGATAATAAAGATAGTAGAGAGATCACTTATAAAGCTAGTGTGAAGGTTAAAAGCCAAAAGTAGTAAAATCAATTGTATCTAAAAAAAAAAAATAGTTAAGGGGATTTATAAAAAGAAAAATATGTAAAACTATGACAATATGTATGTAAAACCTTGAAGGGCTAAGTGAAATGAAGTTATTTTAGAATGTGTTCAAACTTAAGTGACCATCAACTTAATATACACTACGACATATTTAGAACAGCATATATGGGGGCACCTGGGTGGCTCAGTCGGTTAAATGTCTGCTTTCGGCTCAGGTCATGATCCCAGGGTCCTGGGATGGAGCCCTGCATCGGTCTCCCTGCTCAGCAGGGAGCCTGCTTCTCCCTCTGCCTCTCTCTCTCTCTCTCTCTCTCTCTCTCCGTCAAAAACAAAAACAAAACAAAACAAAACAAAACAAAAAACCCAGCATATATGAACCTCATCATTCCACATGGTACCTGCAAAACAAAAAAACTATAATAGATACACAAAAAATAAAGAGAAGGAAAGCCAAGCATAAACAAGGAAAGACAGCAAGAGAAACACCCAAGGTTAGTAGGAGTTAGTAAGAGAAAAAAGAAAGAAGTTTTGCATAGCACAGGAAACCATCAACAAAATTAAAAGACAACCAGCTGAATAGGAGAAAATATTTGCAAATGATATATCTGACAGGGGATTAATATTTAAAATATATAAAGAACTTATTCAACTCAACACCAAAAACTGATTAAAAACTGGAGGATGGCCTAAATGTACATTTTCCCAAAGAAGATATACGGATGGCCAGGGACACTTGCAAAGATGCTTAACATCACTAACTGTCAGGGAATGCAAATCAAAACCACAATGACATATTACCTTATCCCTGTCAGAATGACTAGTATCAAAAAGACAATAAATAACAAGTGTTGGCAAGGATAAGGAGGAAAAAGAACCCTTGTACACCATTGGTGGAAATGTAAATTGGTGTTGCCAGTGTGAAACACTGTACTGAGGGTTCTCAAAAAGTCATAAACAGAAATACCATATGATCCAGTAATTCCACTACAGAGTATATACCCCAAAAAACCAAAAACACTAATTTGAAAGGATACATGTACCCTTACATTTATTGCAGCATTATTCATAATAGCCAAGATAAAGAAGCAACCCAATGTGTTCATCAATAGAGAATGGATAAAGATTGTGTGTGTGTGTGTATACACACACATATATACATATATATAATGGAGTATTGCTTAGCCATAAAAAATGATGAGATCTTGCAATTTGCAACAACATGGATGGAACTGAGGGTACTATGCTAAGTGAAATAACTCAAACAGAGAAAGACAAATACTACATGATTTCACTTATATATGAAATTTAAAAAACAAAACACATAAATAAGCAAACAAAGAGTAGAAACAGTCCCATCAATACAGAGAGCAAACTAGTGATTACCAGAGCAGGTGTTAGAAAGATGGATAAAATGGGTGAAGGGGAGTGGGAGGTACTGGCTTCCAGTTATGTAATGAATAAGTCATGGGAATGAAAGGTACAACATAGAGAATATAGTCAATTATATTGTAAAAGTGTTATATGGTGACAGATGGTGGTACATTGTGGTTAAGCATAACGTATAACATATAAACCTGTCAAATCATTATGTTGTACACCTGAACTAGTACTGTGTGTCAACTATATTTCAATAAAAAAATGCAAGTACAAAAGATGTTCAGGAGCACATCTTTTTCTTTTTTCTTTTTTTGAAGCACATCTTTTTCTTTTTGATTAATGTGATCTATTATATCCCTACTACAGAACTATCGCCTAATGTTGCAGTTTGTTCTTGATTTTCTACACAATTACAGACAATTTTTAGTTCACAAAAAGGAATAAAGACTTGAGGAAATAAACCAACCTTGAATATGAAATTTTATATTACCATTAAAAAGTCCATTTTAATCTATAGATTAATCTAGCAGCGTAAATATATGAAGATTTTAGGCATGCCAAGGAAATAGGGTGGCCATAATCAGTGCATAAAATCTTTTTGAATAATGAAAACATTTGCTGTTTATTCTCTAAGCTGCACTGTCCGGTATGAGAGCCACTAGGCAGGGGCTCGTGGGCAGCTGAAATGTGGCTGGTCTGAATTGAATGCATTGCAAGTGTAAAATACACATCAGATTTCAAAGACTTAGTATAGGAAAAGAATGTAAAGTACCTCACTAATATTTTTATGTTGAAACAATAAATCTGAATATATTGGGCTAAATAAAATGTATTATTAATATTTATTATTAATTTAATAATAAATTTAATAAAATTAAAATTATAATTTAAAATTTAATAAATTTTAATTTTCTAATATAGCTACTAGAAAATTTAAAATTACACACATTTATTGTATTTATGGTTCACATATTGTTCCTGGATATTTCTTCTCTAGGATACAAAATAAGAAGGATAAGATTTTAAATATTTTTCCTATCTCATATATCCCTTTCAAAAAGTTTGCATGACTTTAAAGTGAAGAAAAAGAACCTGTTTCTGCCAAGGGAGAGGAAAGTTGATACAATGCAATGGGAAAATGCATGATGTATTTTTATGGATGTATCTCCCTCACTTCCCACCCCCCCCCCTTTTTTTAAAGGCTTCATTTATTAGAGAGAGCAGGAGCAGGAGAAAGGGGATGGCCAGAGGGAGAAGCAGATTCCCAGCTGATCAGGGAGCTTGAGGCAGGGCTCAAACTCAAGGCCCTGGAATCATGGCCTAAGCAAAGGGCAGCCGCTTAACTGACTAAGCTACCCAGGCACCTCTCTCCCTCACTCCCGTTTTTAAAGCAGATAATTCTTAATGATAATGAAACAAATTTCCACATGTCAGAGACAACATGTTCATGTGAGCACTTCAATTCTAACTAAAGCCTCCTACCTCAGACTTAGAAAAAAATAATTTTGTTTTATGTTTAATATATTGATCACTGATATTTTAAAAAAAGAACCCAAAATATCACTTACTCCTCTTTCTGTACCTGGGCAGGCAACACACTGTTAGAGCCTGGTGATGGGTATTAAGGAGAGCAGTTATTGCAAGGAGCATTGGGTGTCATATAAAAACAATGAATCAGGGAACACTACATCAAAACCTAATGATATAGGGACGCCTGGGTGGTTCAGTGTGTTAAAGTCTCTGCCTTTGCCTCAGGTCATGATCCCAGGGTTCTGGGATCGAGCCCCGCATCGGGCTCTCTGCTTGGCAGGGAGCCTGCTTTCCATTCTCTCTCTGCCTGCCTCTCTGCCTACTTGTGACCTCTGTCTGTCAAATAAATAAATAAAATCTTAAAACAAAACAAAACAAAACAAAAAACTAATGATACACTGTATGGTGACTAACATAACAAAACAAACAAACATTTATTGCCATGCAGAATTCAAAAGAGAATTCTCAATTGTTCAAATCACTGATTTCCAAATTCTAAATAAATCTTGAATCAATGTTGTATAACATTGCGTAACTTACCTTAATTATTCTAAGTTTTTTATTTGTTGTGTAATATTTACTGTCTGAATTAAATATTCCTTATGTAGTTCTGACTTGGGGATAAGCATAGCAAACTTATATAATTCAAGGCTAAAGATGCAATTAAAAATATTTATTATACTCTCCCATTGTTCTATAGGTAGTTTCTGTTCTACACTTTATGTACATGATTCATTTTGGTGATTTTGTTTTTTTGTACAAGGTGTGAGACTTAGATCTAGGCTTCTTTATTTATTTGTGTTTGGCCTCGGGTATTTACGTTTTGGTAAGGGCTTCTTTCCTTCACTGCACTGCTTTAGCAATTTTGTCAAGTATCTTTTGGGCATATTCATGAGCCTACATTGGAGTTCTCTATTTTTTTCCACACAGTCTTCATTGCCATAGGTATAAATCTTAAAATCAGGAAAGGGGATTCCTCCACTTCATTTTTTTCAAAATTCTTTTAGCTGTTCTAGTTCCTTTACTATCCTATGCCATTTTTTTTCTTCCTGAGATTTTGATAGGAGTTACTGTAAACTTGCATATCAATTTATAGGAATTCACATTTTTCTATGTGGAATTTTCCAACCCATGAATTCAGTATGTCTCTCCATTTACTGAGATTTTCTTTGATTTCTTTCACCAGATTTTTGCAGTTTCTGCTTACCAGTTTCATTAGATGTACCCCTATTTCATTTTCTCTTGAATGATTATAAGTGGTATTTAAAAATTTTGGTGAAAATTGGACAGCTATGTATAGAAGAATGAAACTCAACTCTTCTCTTACACCATACACAAAGATAAACTCAAAATGGATGAAACAACATCAATCTTTTTTTGATAGGAATCTATCAAAATCTTAGAGGAGAACATAGGCAGTGACCTCTTTGACATCGGCCACAGCAAATTCTTTCAAGATATGTCTCCAAAGGCAAAGGAAACAAAAGTGAAAATGAACTTTTGGGGCTTCATCAAGATCAAAAGCTTCTGCACAGCAAAGGAAACAGTCAACAAAACAAAGAGGCAACCCATGGAATGGGAGAAAATATTCTCAAATGACACTACAGATAGAGGGCTGGTATCCAAGATCTGTAAAGAATGCCTCAAACTCAACACACATGAAACAAATAATCACATCAAAAAATGGGCAGAAGACATGCACAGATACTTCTCCAAAGAAGAAATACAAATGGCTAACAGACTCGTGAAAAAATGATCATCATTATTAGTTATCAGGGAGATTCAAATCAAAACCACATTGAGATATCACCATACACCAGTTAGAATGGCCAAATTTTTTTTTTTTTTACAAAAATTATCTTGTTAAGGACAGTAAACAACATGTGTTGGATGTGGAAAAAGGGAACCCTCTTTCAATGTTGTGGGAATGCAAGTTGGCAAGCCACTTTGGAAAACTGTGGAGATTCCTTAAGAAATTAAAAATAGAGCTACCCTATGACCCTGCAATTGCACTACTGGGTATTTACCCCAAAGATACAGATGTAGTGAAAAGAAGGGCCATCTGTACCCCAATGTTCATAGCAGGAATGGCCACAGTTACTAAACTGTGGAAAGAATCAGGATGCCCTTCAACAGACGAATGGATAAAGAAGATGTGGCCCATATACACAATGGAATATTACTCAGCCATCAGAAAGGACGAATACCCAAATTTTGTATCAACATGGACGGGTCTGAAGGAGATTATGCTGAGTGAAATAAGTCAAGCAGAGACAGTCAATTATATGGTTTCACTTACTTGTGGAGCAAAAGGAATAAAATGGAAGACATTAGGAGAAGGAAGGGAAAAGTGAATTGGGGGAAATCAGAGGGGGAGATGAAGATGAAGCATGAGAGACTGTGGACTCTGAGAAACAAACTAAGGGTTTGGAAGTAGGGGGGTGAGGGGATGGGTGAGCCTGGTGATAGATATTGAGGACACGTATTGCATGGAGCACTGGGTGTGGGGCATAAACAATAAATCTTGGAACACTGAAAAAAATAAAATTTAATTAAAAAAAATTGTTGTCTGTTTATCTTGTGTCCTGTAGCCTGGCTGGATTCACTTACTTCTGTTTTTTTATTCTCAAGTATGTTCTACACAGGATGTCACATCACAGCAAAGAGCAAAAGTTTTATTTTTTCTTTTCTAAGCTGTTTTTCCTTCCTTTCCGTCCTTTCTCCTTTCCTTCCTTCCTTTCCTTTTTCCTTTCCTTTCACTTCCTTTCCTCTTCATTTCTTCCTTCCCTCCCTTCCACCTTCCCTTTCTCTTTTAGCCTTAATGAACTGGCTAGATTTTCCACCACTAAGAGTGGTGACAGATGTATTTGCCTTACTTCCGACTTTAGGGGGAAAAGCATTCAATCTTTAACTATTAAGAATAATGTTAGCTATAGGATTTTTATATATAGTATTTTTCAAGTTGAGGACAGGCCTCTCTTATTCCTATGTTTCTGGAAGTTTCTACCATAACGATAGCTGGATTTTTGTCAAATTTTTTACTGCATAGTAATGATCATGTGATTTTTCTTTAGTCTGTTAATATGGAGGATTATGGTCTCTTATCCTATTTATAATCTCCTTAAATATTTCTTCTATATATATTTAGAATCACTGTATAGTGATTCTATAATAGTGATACTATATAATAGTGATATAATAGTGATACTATTATTTTTTACTTTCAAGGAAAACATTACTAGAATATCAGAGAAACAAAACGCATTTACTTACCAACATTTTGCTTAGTGTATAGTTTATTCATTTTTTTATGTTTCAAGCAAGTTTTTTTCCCCCCTCTGTTTAGAGAAATCCTTCTAATCAACCTTTTAGGGTAGAACTATGGACCATAAATTCTCTTAGTTTTTCTTCCTCTTTCTAATTTTCATAAGTTTGACTATGATGTGTTTTTGTGTGGGAATTCTTTGGGTTGATCCTGTTTGGAGTTGTAGTTTCACATATTTTGCCAAATTGCGGAAGTCATCACTTCTCCAACTACTTTTTTCTTTCTTCTTTACTTGTTAAACTCCAGTGACATGAATGTTAGACTTTTATTATAGTCCCATAGTTCCCTGACTGTTCATTTTTGTTTTTTAGTCTATTTTCTCTTTGTTGTTCAGGTTTTGTTTTGTTTTGTTTTTTTCCTATCTTCTAATTCTTCTTCCTCTCTGTCCCTCCATTTTGCTAATCAGTTCATTTGCTTTTTAATTTTGGTTATTGTATTTTTCAATTTCAAATTTTCCATTTTTTTCTTTTTTTTAATGTCTTTGCTGAAATGTCCTGTTTATTTTTTGTAAGTGTTTGAAATTTATAACTGAAAAATGTTTATGACTACATTAAGATTTCAGCAACTAATTCTAACATTTCTGTCATCTTGAAATTAGCATCTATTAATTGTTATTTTCTCTATCAGTTTGAGATCTTCTTAGCTTTTGGTGTGAATGGTTTTTGTTTTCTACTAAAACCTGGGCACTTTGAATGTTAAGCTGATATTTTACCCTATTTCTACTGACACTATATAGAAGGGTGTGGGGGAAATATGCCGCCTGTCACTGCCAGGTGAGAAAAGATGTTCAGGTTCCTAACTCCATTGACACTCAAGTAGGTGAGAGGTTTCATCATTACTGACTGGGTATTCATGTCTCCCATTATGTCTCCACTTACACTTCTCTGGTTGGAAAGAACTGGAGTGTCTTTTTACTCTTCCCTATGAGGCCTCCACTGACATCATGAGAAACAAACCTGGTTATCACTGGGTGGTAGTGAATATCCTGACTTGCCATTAGACCTCCCCTGATCCCACCCAAGCTGGGGCTATAAGCAGTGTTTTGTTACTGCCAGATGTATGTAGAAATCCAGGTTTTCTATTTGGTCTTTATGGACTTCACAAGGAGAAGTTATCCCCTGGTGGATGATGGAATTCCTGGCTCTCTATTCTGGCCTCTCTGAAATCATGCTGGGAAGGGTGGAAGTCTAGACTATCCACTCGGTCTTATCTTGAGTGGTTGGGGGTGAGGGTCACAATTTTCTTTTGTGGTATTTGGCTTAAGTAGAGCGGTATTGTCCAAAGTTTTCTGTCCTTCCAGATTGTCATTTTTCTGGTTCTTTGACAGGGAATGGCAATGTTTGTTGGGAATTTTCTATCCATTGGCATTTCTGGGTTGTCAGTTTCTTTAGTTCCAAGTCTAGAATATATTAAGCAAAAGAAAACTCAGAGAACTCAATACTTTATCACTCTTTGTGCCTCAAGACCCCTAACCAATCCAATTTCTTCTCTCTACCTTATGTTTTGATATATAAAATACCCAAGATTTTTCTTTAGTTGTATCTAGTGGGACGTATGGGAAAAAGTATATTTATTGCATCTTCTTAGATGTTGATATTCTTCCCCACCCAGCCCAGAGGTACCTTGAATGTTCTATGTCTTTCCCTAGGCTCTGCTGATAGACAAGTGGGCATGGTTCCACATGCAGACTCAAGGGCAGATGTGGAATTCAAAGCATCCCCAGCATCTTCCTAGCTTCCCTCTAACTTACCTACATTGCTATTTGGAAACTATATTCCACTATCCAAAATGAGCTGTTCAAGGTATTTGGTTAGAGGGGGTACAGAGAAATACAGGTATATAAGTCATGTTTCCTGACAGCAACCATCAGTTGGAGGAAGGTACTTAGCTTTTCCCTCCTGTGAGACTTCTAATTATTATGAGGAACCACAAATTACCATGAATCATTTGTGATACAGGGTCAGCCAGCCCATCTACCTGTACTGGGGGATGCCTGATTTTATTAGCACTAACCAAGCTTGATAGATGGATGTCAAGGCTGTCTTGAATACCTTTTATAAAAGAAGCTGTGTAACATTACTTACTGGGTTACTCAATTATTCTGGCTGAGTTGTCACTGGATTTGTTTTTCAGTGAAGTCAGCTAATAGAGACAACAACTAAAGGAAGGGGCACCTGGGTGCTTAGTGGGTTAAGCCTCTGCCTGCGGCTCAGTTTATGGTCTCGGGGTCCTGGATGGAGCCACTCAGCAGGCTCTCTGCTCAGCATGGAGCCTGCTTCCCCCTCTCTCTCTGCCTGCCTCTCTGCCTATTTGTGATCTGTTAAATAAATAAATAAAATCTTAAAAAAAAAAAAAAGGTAAAACAAAAACAAAACAAAAAAAAAACAAAAAAAACAAGGAGACAGCATGGAGTCTGTCATTCAAAGGGGACTTGAGCTTAAATAATAATAATAATAATTCCTGACCTTTAAATTGGAAAAAATTGCCAGTAGGAATATGTAGAGGTGGGAAAGGAATGAATAGACCATACTAGGTAACACTCTTATTCTATACCTCAGTATTCTCATTCTTTACCATTCTCTAACTTGGAATTATAGTGTCTACCCTCCTTATCTCTAAGGGTTTTTGAGACTAAAATGAGGTACAGTATCTACTTCTCCAACAATAACTGAATACAAATCCATTAGATTGGCAAATTTGCATTAGTCAATGTTTCCTCCATGTCTTTTTTGCTTTTTTCATATTCTTCTTCCTTACATTTCCATTCAGGGTTTAAGAAAGATGTGGTAAAGGAAATTCCAGGGTCCACGAGATACAGTGAAACTGGCCTTGTGATGCCAGTTACATTTTTTCATCACAAGCCTTGCTGGCATGAGGAGCAGAAGACGATGGGAAGATGTAATAGGAAGAGGAATAGAGGTTATAAAAAATAGGAACTTGCTTCTACTTGTGAAACATGTATTAGTCCCCTAGTATATACCTGGCACTATGCTAGACATTGGAATTGAAAGTACACGTGGCCAAGTCTTCTGCCAGATTACTGAGTAGAGGGATAGACAATGAAACAAATAATAATTATATAATGTAAATATTATCAAAGATAATGATTTACGCAAGTGTCTTTAAACACGTATTCCTAAATCTGTGTGCATGTTCAAGGAACAAAATTTTCTCTGAGATGGTCATATTCAAGCTAAGTCTTCTAAAGGGTAAGGAGGAGTAAAGAAAAGAAAAATAAGGGAACACTGGATCAAGACAATGAGGGGGAAAGTTTGCAGTGGCAACAATTTTAAGCGACAACTGAAGGGTTACAATTTACCAACAGCAAGGAAACCATCAAAAAAATAGAGAGGGTAAGAAAACAGATAGAGCAGGATGCCTGGGTGGCTCAGTTGGTTAAGCAGCTGCCTTCAGCTCAGGTCATGATCCCAGAGTCCTGGGATCGAGTCCCATATTGGGCTCCTTGCACAGCAGGGAGCCTGCTTCTCCCTCTGCCTCTGCTGCCACTCTGCCTGCCTGTGCACTTTCTCTCTCTCCCTCTCACTGACAAATAAATAAATAAATAAAATCTCTAAAAGAAAGAAAGAAAACAGATAGAGCAAATACAGTTTGAAAGCAAGGTAAAGTTGAATGTACTTCAAGTTATTATAAGAAAATTTAGTCTTCAAATGTCTCTTTTTTAAGTTAGCAACATTTTATTTAAGAACAAGAATTCCCCCACTAGCCTCTGTTCTTAAAACATTAGAAGTTTCATGTTTGAGAAAGGAGAATGAAACCCTCTTTGTCTCTTGATTCCTTCACATAAATAGACCACGTGAGGCAACTCATGCCATTTTGACTTACCTATTGCCTTATTGGACTTGATAGGCCACAAGCCCTGGAATTCTCTTGAGTATGAAAAGAGAGAACAGGGGAGGATCCAGAAGTTATTGTTGAAAACTAGATGGCATCCAAGAAGCGGCATTTATTCTTGCAATTTGTATAAGTTTAAATCCATTAGGATCTTTGTCCAGAATCTCTAATCACTGATCACAAACTCAAAGTCCACTTCTGTATGGACAAAGTGTATTTATTTTGTCCACATAACTTTTCTTTTTTTATATATATTTTTAGTGATGGGTTGTGGAGGGAGGGAGGGAGCAAGGAAGAAAGAGAGAGAGAAATAACCTTAAATAGGCTCTGCTCTCAGAGCAGAGTCTGATGTGGGGCTCAATCTCATGAACCTGAATTCATGACCTGAGCCAAAATCATGACCTGAGCAGACACTTAACTGACTGAGCCACCCAGGTGTATTCATATGGCTTTTTAAAAATCTTGAAATTTTAGATGCTTGTTAAGCAACTGTCTTCGGCTCAGATCATGATCTCAGAGTCCTGGGATCGAGTCCCACATCAGGCTCCCTGCTCAGCGGGGAGTCTGCTTCTCCCTCTCCCTCTGCCCGTGCTTGTGTGCAGTCTTTCTTGCTCACTTCCTCTCAAATAAATAAAATTTTTTAAAAATTTAAAAAATAAAAATAAAATGTATCTCACTTGATTTTAACATTGAGCCTTATTTTCAGTTTTCACAAATGTAAAACCAAAGACATGGATTTAGGTATAAGTAGTTTATCTGGAAGGTGAGCCCAAGAAGCCATCATTTCAGAGTGGAAACAGGGAAGGGAAGATTGCCAGGGAAGAGTGGGTTAATTGACAATGCACTGCATGGAGTATATGTGACCTTCTGTGTGCCTTTGTGAGACATAACTTAGAACAGTCCCATGGGGAGGTAAGAAAACTGGAACATTTATCCATCACATTAACACCTTCATTGCTTGACAGTCACACCTGGGAGCCATTAAGACTTCTACATGTCCAGGCTTCTCCCAGGTTGCCTGAGCACAGAGGGAGTGCTTGCATTAGGAAGCTGTAGGCACTCATGAGAAGTTTCCATCGCAGCTGCAGACAGCCTTCAACTGGCTCAAGTGATACAGATGAAGTCGCAGTAATTCCTGTTAACATACAATATACTCCTGAAATGGAATGTTCGTCCCAGTCCTTTAAGAGGCAGACAGTAAAACGGAGTTGAGCGCACAAGGATTTTATTAGGGGAAACACCTGTGAGAGAAAATGGAAAAGGCTGGGACAGCCATAGATCTCAATGTAGGTCTGTCCTTGAATGAGGGAGAGAGGAAACAGGGATAAGGCAGAAGTGTCCCAGACTGCCAAGGCGTCTTAGAAAGGGTTGGCAAAGCCATTGGGAAGTATTTGAGCCAGTCTGTGGTCACAGGCATTCCAAGTCTTCCAGGAATGGACCTGCCTTAACATCCCTGCCATCCTGCCATTGGCTGGGAGCCACTGTCCTTGGCACAAGTGTGATGGCTCTGGAGCATGGCTGCTGGTCAACTGCCATCCCTGTAGTTGAAGGTCTTCTAAGTACATTGTGGTGGCCACCACAAATAGTAATAGAAATAAGGCATGACATGCAACACCCAGTGACATGCAGATGTCAGTTCAGGCTGGCCTATGTATATATCTCTTTTAATTCTCGTGTCTTGTTGACAACGTGAAATTGGCCATGATGGGAATCTTTACAACACAGAAACTGACAAATGCTACAAATCACCTCTTTTCCTTCCTGCAAGAGACTGTTGTTTAACAGGTACCAGTGTCCCACTGATCACATCTATACTAAATATGTCACAATGTGGTAGAATAAAAACCTCTAAATATTCTTCCTTTTTCAATATTCTTGAGATTCCACTTCTTTAGAATAATTCCATATGGTTTCCTCTGAAATAACGAATGTCACTCACTTATTTTTACCATCAAAGGAGGCTCCCTTCCTTTATTTGTCACACAAGTATGTCATACAAGTTTCTTTTTCAGGAAAGAAACACATGGTATTTTTGTATCAGTGTTTGATTGTCTTTCTAGCCTGAAGACTTAAAAAAATTTACATTGAAGAGCAAAATTGTGTTCTTTTATTATAATATTATACATGGCATTAAAATAACAACACCTTTTTGGTTAATATACCATCTCTAGATGCAGTAATGGAGTTAAAGTTTAACTGTCAGTGAATGAAAAGAGACACATTCAACCTAGCAAAAGGGTGAGAGTCAATTCTGATACTTGAATTCTAATACTATGTATGTTATTCACCCTTGGATTTTGGGGTGCTGAACTGTTCTCCCGTCTACAGTCTAATTCAACAAATGAATAGGTAGTATTGCCTACTACTTACTACAAAAAGAGTCATATATATAGTAAAATAACACCATTAAAGTTATTGGGGTTTTTGAGAAGAAAGGTGCTTTATAAATAGCAAGCATTGTTATTCATATTCAGGAATTTTGCCAACTCTTAGAGCTTTCCTTGTGATTATCTGCCATTTCCAATAAGTAACATTTCAACATTTGATGCTATCATGCAATCATAATAGAAGAATAGTAAGGTAAAAAAAAAAAGAAAGAAAACCAAATACACAGAAATGTCTATACATTGTATTCTATCTTATCATGTAATTTAAATTCATAGTCTACGAGACTGGTATAATTTGTGCCTATTGAAGGATATGCTGTCATTTTGGAATAAACATTGTTTCTCATAAAAATTAGATTTTTTAGAAGAGTGTGACATTTTAAATAAATACCCTGCTCAAAAGAGAAAAGAAAGTTAATGTTTAGATTAGATGGTACTCACTTGTCAGAGAGGCTGTGATGAAACTGGGTGTACTTACTCTCTTGACAGTTCTGGGATCTGATCTATGGGTGAGGAGGGAAGAGCAAGGATGGTAAGAACGAACATATCTAGTAGTAAAAAGGAAGTGCTGGGGACTAAGTGGGTTTCTGCTCTCACCTGCATTCTTGAACTGTGCCAGGGTAAATAAGAACTGCACATTTGCAGAAGCCTATGTTTATAATCCTAGCCAGTAGGTCTATGCGGGAAGATAAAAACACCTCTCAATCCCCAAAATGACTACCTAGCTTTTCTTCATTAGAACTTCACTATGTTCGATCTTTAAGATTCTTTGTATCTTCAAGCATTGTCTTTTAAATTAAATATATATTTGAGTAGGGTCGTTCTTTAAGAGTCTTAGTAAATATTTTATTGATACTGAGTACCTTAATTTCTAGTTAAGAATGAAAGAACAGGGCATCATTGGAAGGAGTCTAGGAAGAGGAATAGGGTCACAGAGGACACATCTTGGGGTGAGGACAAGAGAACTAAGGGAGAGGAGAGGTTTGGAAATAAATAAAATAGGGGAGGGAAACCTACAGCTTGGTTCTGTGCTTCTCAAATTAGGTCGTGCAAACCGTTTTGTTGAGTTCTGGGTTAAACCCGGTTTCTTTGTGTATAATGGTGGTTCTATCTTCATACTATGTGTTGGTTATCTATTTTATTTTACACACATACAGATACACACACACACACACACAAATGTGTTTTCCTTGCAAAAAGGAATATACAAATATGTTATCTGTGATATCTCATTTGATTTTGGTAAGCATTCTATGTAATATATATAAATAATTCTATTTTTCTAATGTCTGACACTAAAAATCCAGGATAATGGTTCCCTTAGAATGAGGGTAAGAAGTAGTGACTGGAAGGGAGCAAATGGAGCCTTCTGGGGCCTCATAATGTTTGTTCCCGGTCTTTGTGATGGTTACAGGAGGATGCTTAGTATTTGAAGACTCATCAACCTATGTTTCTCCCAATAATACTAGGGAAATATGTGAGATTTAAAAGTGATCTGTTTTCATCGAGTTCATCGATTTCATCCATTTCTTCAGTCCCTTATTTCAGAGCAAGGAGATCAATAATTTACCACTAACTATTGATGAACAGCTGGGCAGGGCATGCTCAAAGCATCATGCTGGTCAAAGTTCCCGAGATGGACCTTGCCTAGGCCTGGGCCTTTCTGTGCGATTTTGGAGCAATTTTCAGACTGAGGCTCTATGCATGCTGGAGCTACAGTAGAAAAGGGAAGTTACCTATTTTGTGATTAGAACTGAACTCTGTAGTTTACTTGTATCACCTAATTCAGTCCCTCCAATAATTCTAATTTGGATATTATTATCTCCATTTTACAATTGGAGTTACTGAGGCCCAACAGGCTAACCTAACTGGTACAACGTTGTAGGGCAAGCACAAGAGTGCTTCTCTAGTCTTGAAGATCCAGGTTTTTCTAAATACTGGGCTGCCACGGAACCATTTTTTTCTGGTGAGTTTAGGAGTCGGTTGTTTAAAACACAGCTTATTCACATTTGGCTCAATCAGAAAGTGGAGCAACAATGATAAAAGAAAGAACTGAATTGCTTTTTTAATGTATTTTGATAAGGCCTTAAAGAGGCAAAGGTTTTACCAGGTATATTCCGGAAACAACTTTATTTCAATTGTGTACTTCCCGCTTTAGGAGGGATCAGAAACCAGGATTTTGAAGACACATCTCCGCTTTTACTTTAAAAAAAAAAAAAATGCCACTCAGATGCTGGGTAAAATCATGAAAAGTGGGAGAAATCAGTCAACTCCAAAAGGTTCATTTAGTTGCTGACAATATTTCTCACATTTGCAATGAACTATGCAGAAAGAGACACTTGATTAGCATGTGCCATTAATCATGTAGGTAAAAGAAGCGGGAGGATTTCATTTTCAATGAGTAGAAACACATGGAAAATGAAGGCAAAAATCAATGGATGACGAGTAGTTTACTTATCTCATAGAATAAAGTCTGATTTGGAAAAAAATACTGTGATTCCAGCGGCGTTCATTTATGATTATTGAAGTCATTTATTCTCCATGGCACACGAATATATCATTTGTCGAAACATATTGGCTTTTTAAAATTTATCTTTCACTATTTATTTTCACTCTTCAAAGAGAACATGAGGCTTTCTGATCTAAAATTGTATTCACTGAAAACTGGATTCTGCCTTCCTCAATGACTCTTCAAAGGTAATTTACCAGCCACCAAAGGTCAGGACAAATTGTCATAGTCTGTGGGAAAGGTCACAAAACTTGATCACTTAAAGGTAAAAGAAAACAGATACTACTCAAACAAAATTCTAGGTTAGGTTTTGACTAGAGGGAATTAGAATATAAATGAGTACAGAAGTGGAGATAGGTCAGGTAGTTCTTGAAGAATGTTATAGGACACTGATTGCAAAAGGAGATTCTATCTTTATCTCAGGATTCAGTCAGGAGATAGAAATGACACAGTAAATTGAGTAGAGTTAATTTAATACAAAGAATTATTAAATAACAATAGGAGATTAAGTACTAAGGAATAAAGAGAATGCCAAAGAATTCCAGAATGGGGGATTTTAGAAGCAGCTACCACCTCTAGGGATAAGACTGCGTGCATCCAAAGAAGTATCTAAAGAAGGAACAGATGTCCTCCACCCCCACCAAGGCTGAGATTCAGACTTTTTTGGGAAGGTAGCTTTCGTGCACCAAATGGCAGTGAAATTTGGCTGGGAGGCAGGAAACATCCAGGCACAGTGTTGGTGCTAACCACTGAAAAGATGTTTTTAGAGGCACCACTAAAACTCTCTGAGAACCACTGGGGAGCCACTGAAATTCATCAGCAGGTCAGTGTAAGTGAGTGTCCTGCATTATCAGCCAAGTACTGCAACAGCAGGAAGAGAAAAGCACACTAGAACCAAGAAAAGAATCCACTCCTTCCTATAGTGTCCCTCTGGAGCCGCAGACTAACAAGGCTTAATCTTGTTCCAGCTGCAAAGAAGAAATGTTTCTAGGGTCCAGCTATAGTATCAGAACACAGGGCAACAAAGGGTGGATTTGTTGCTAAGAGGAAAGAATATGTCAGTTAATATGTTGCAAATGCCTTCTCCCATTAAATGGATTTTCCTTAAACACTGTAATTTAATTAGCAGACATTCATAATTTTATTATTGTCAATTTTCTCTATGCCCTTTTGCGTGTTAGTAAATCCTATAATATTCAAACTTGAACAAAACTACTCTACATTTTATTCTAAAAGTTTAAAAAATTACCTTTTTATGTTTGTCTTTGATTAAGCTGAAACTGTTTTGCAAATAATATTGGGAGTATATTTTAATTTTTTCTTCCATATAGTTAATTTATAAAACTTTATAATTAATTTTTTATTAATAATACCATTTGATTTCACTTATATGTGGAATTTTAAAAATGAAACAACCACTGAAAAGAAACAGAAACAGATTCAAAGATAACAGGGAACAATCTAGTGGTTGCCAGAGGGTGGGAGGTAGGAAAATGTGTGAAGTATGGTAAGGAGGGTGCCCAGGAGGCTCAGTTGGTTAAAGGACTGTCTTCTGGCTCCAGGCATGATCCTGGAGTCCCGGGATGGAGTCCCAAATCAGGCTTCCTGCTCAGTGGGGAGTCTGCTTCTCCCTCTGACCTGCACCCTTCTCATGTTCTCTCTCTCTCTCTCATTCTCTCGCTCTCAAATTAAAAGAAAGAAAGAAAGAAAGAAAGAAAGAAAGAAAGAAAGAAAGAAAGAAGTAATACGGTAAGGAGATTAAAAGGTACAAAATTCCAGTTAAAAAATAAGACACAGGGATGTAATGTACAGCATACAGTTAATAATATTCAAACAATTTTGCATGGTGATAGATGGTAGCTAGGTTTATTACGGTAATAGCTTTGTTATGTGTATAAATGTTGAATCATCATTTGTACACCTGAAACTAATATAATATTGTCTGTCTACTACACTTCAATTTAAAAAAAAGTGTTCCGACACTTTTTTTTAATATTTTCTCACTCATTTTCTTTACTGGTCACCTCAGGTTTTCATGTTGGATTCTGTCTCTGGTTTCTCTCTGTCCCTTTGATCAATTCTGTGCCAACACTATTTTAATTACTGTTAAAAATTTTACCTGATCATTCTTCCTGTCTTGAATTTTCTTAGCTCTTTTCTACTCCAAAAATCTAGAATAAGCTTGTCAAATTCTTTGACATATGATAGGGGAAGCTTGATTTGCCATTTTTTTCAAATCTATAGATCAATTTGAGAAAAATTGACAATTTTACTATAGTGGGTTTGCCTACCCCAAAACAGTACTTTTTAAATATATTGGTAAAATTACATTAATTTTAGTTAAAGATCTCACATATCTTTTATTAGTTTATTCTTTTGTAATCTTTCACTTTTGTTATGCAATTGTAAATAGCTTTTTTGAGTTTCATTTCTTGGCTTTTGGTAATATAGATGGCAAGTGATATTTTAAATATTTATTTATTTATTTTGACAGACCAAGATCACAAGTAGGCAAAGCAGCAGGCAGAGAGAGAGAAAGGGAAGCAGGCTCCCTGCTTAACAGAGAGCCCGGATGGCAATTGATTTTTATGCTGACATTGCAATAAACAAACTTTCTAAACTCTTGTTATAATTCAAATATTTTGTCTATAGATTCATTTGGGCTCACTATAATGACAAGCAGATTACTTGCAGCTTTGCTATTTCCTTTCTAAGAACTGTAGATTTGTGTGTCTTTTTCTTTTCTTATTGTGCAGGCTAATACTTCCAGTAAAATGTTGAATATAGTTAAGTAGACATGGGAATCTTTTTTAAAATTATTTTAAAAGAATGATTTTGAGTTTTCAACATTGCTTATATTACTTCATGAATCGTTTTTATGGAGTTTTTTTAGTAGATTAGGCAAGTTTTATTTATTTGCTTGCATTGGAGGTCTTGCTCCTTCATTACTTTTGTTTCACCTTTTAAAACATATGAAATGTAGATATTTTAACCTTTGCATCTGATAATTTCAAAATCTGCAGTACTTATTTTTCTGATTCTTCAGCTTATTGTTTTTGCTGACTCTCCTTCAGGTGACTAATTTCTCATTGTTTTTAGCAATTTTTTTTCATTATGATTTCAATTTCCATGGAATGTTGCCTGAAGTAGAATTTTTCTGCCTTTAAGTTTGGTGTGATTTTCCAGAGAGGAGGTGTGAATGCTTTTAGTGGGCTATGAGAGAATTACAACCAAAATTTCAATTTGTATTTTTTAGGTAGTTAAAGAAATCTACTGAAACACCCCCTACCTCCCAAGCTCACTTACAGACAAATCTCAAAGGGTGTCTGCACTTGGCCCTAACTTTTTGTTTTTCTAGGTCATAGTACCCTACATTTTTGGCAAGTAGATCCCAACTACACAACATATTCTTCTCTAGACTGACCACAGCCCACAGCCCACATCCCTGGTAAGGATTGGACAGAGCCCCATGAAAAACCTGTCAATACGAATGTCAGTTATACATTTGAGTATCGTCGCAACTCTTAGAGGGAGAATTTTCTTTCTGAACCCCCAGATCCAGAGCCAAGGGAGATGAGTATACCTCAAATGTACCCGAGTAGTATTTTTTTTTCCTAGTTCACCTTAAAGTGTCCTAGCTTTATAAAGGGGATTCTGATAATTTCCTACCTTGCTTGGATAAATGGACCATATACCTCCAAAAGTCCGTTTCAGGAGCCCTAGGGAATAGCCCATGTCTTTAGGGCCAATTGGGGCTTGGGGTTTAATTTTCCCTTACAGATTTGTATTTATTTGTATTTTTGTATTTATTATTGTCAGCACTGGAGAAAGTCTCTTTCTCATGAGCTCAGACACATCTTAAAACTAAGGGACGCCTGGGTGGCTCAGTTGGTTAGGCAGCTGCCTTCGGCTCAGGTCATGATCCCAGCGTCCTGGGATCGAGTCCCACATCGGGCTCCTTGCTCCACAGGGAGCCTGCTTCTCCCTCTGACTCTGCCTTCCACTCTGTCTGCCTGTGCTCGCTCTCACTCTCTCTCTCTTACAAATAAATAAATAAAATCTTTAAAAAAAAAAAAAAAAAAAACTAAGTAAGTTATCAGGCAGTTCGTTCCCCTGAACCAGGAGGGACTTCTATTGATAATTAGTTTGTCATGGAAGCAGACATAAAATTCCCCCTCTCAAAGCAACTAGAATAAGCAAAGGAAGAGGAAAATCTGATATAACATGTAAGTCTCCCACATAAATCCTTCAACTGCCTTATGTTGTTTGTGTCCTCCCTGCTCTCACATAATCTGCCTCAGACCCCCTCTCCTTCCACGATTTCTACATACTTTCCCTTTTCCCATTATCCTGATCTTCATTCGGTTCCTTGATTGGGACTTGTTTTTTTCCCACATCAGGACCTTTGCACATACACAAGAAGTTCCTTACTGTGATTTGTCTATCCCTTATTAATCTAAAGATACTCTACTTACCCTTCTAAGCTCAACTGAACATTGCTTCAAGGAGCTTCCTTGATTTCTCCATTAACCCTAACCCGAAACAAGCCTAGTCACTGTTACATGGCTTCCTTATTCTCTTTCTTCCTTACAACCATTATTAAATATATTATAAGGAACAGTCATTTAAATATTAATGACTGTGTACCTTTTTGGAATGTAAGCACCAGAAAAGTAGAGTCTATGCTTGCTTTTTAAATGCATTTTTATGTATTTCTACTGCCTCAGATGGTAAGCAATGAATAAGTATTTTTAAATGGATAAATAAATTAAATTATGGTGTAGGAAATGCTGAATTAAAGTTAAATCATTTTTGCCTCTGAAAATCTGTACATCTTAATATGTTATCAAATATAGTACCAGTCACTGAAAATAAGATTAAAGATACACTAAATTTATAGGTAAAATTTACAAAAATCTACTGAGACGAAAAGAGAGTACTGATGTTTAAAATATTTTGCATTAGAAACAATACATATATAGTTTAAGTATGGTCCATGGATCACTAATTTTCAAATTTACAATAAACAAATACCGTATGTCACAAACAATGGCAGAGATCATATCATCAGTAAGACAAAACAGTGATGAAGACAAAAAGGAATGGGGCCATAAACAGAATTTGGAATTTCAGTGTGTAACTAGACACGATGAAGATAGAACTTGGCCCAGTGGCTGTCTCTGGTGGCATAACTATGGGGCAGAGTGAGCCCATATCATTTTATATATTTAATTTTCCCAATTATTTCAGCAGGTATATTATTATTATTTAAAATGAAATCAGTCATTTCATTTTTCTCCAGAAAATATTACACTGTGTCTAAACCATCTTTACATATGTGTTCATGTATATGTATATATGTGTTTTTATTTTTAACCCTAAATCAAGGTTCTCTGATCTCTTTATGTGTCCTGTTGTCTCCTATGTTTTGGTCAGGAGGTGCTTATCTAATTTATGAAAATCCTTCCATGCCTAATGATAAATCATTTTATCCTTAGTAGAACTGAAGAATAATCCTTCCATATTTATAGCTGAAATGCATCTATATGGTGTAAAGCTGTGGTAGAGGGAAATCATATTTTTAATGTCACATTTTTCTTTTGGGGGTCAGGAAATCTCAATTCCTACAGCCTGTCTTCCTGTTTAGTGCAGTTCAACAAATACCTCTTGAGAACCTTTTCTGTACCAGGCTGGGTATTACTTGCTGCATAAAAACATGTAAGTTACAGTCTCTGTCTTAATTGAAACAAATAGTTTCAACAACAGATGTATGGACAAAGCCCCAGATTGTAAGAAATATAACTTGTTTTCCTGCAAGAACAATGGCAGGTGGTCATACAAATTTCATAGCCACACTAGGAAATCATTTAATTATTTACATGGCTCTTTATGCACTGACTCAGATTCAAGTTCTTAACAGCATTCATATCCTAAAGATACTGAGTACGGTTCTATCACCGTCTTTTCCACTTATGACTCTTTGCAGCAGCAAGTTCACTAAAGAAGAGGGACTTACCCTATCTAGTTTGGAAGGTGCATTTCTGAAAATGGGAACACTGGCTGAATTACTGCTGTATAATATTATTACAGTCCAGTCACAGTGCTGTGTTCTCAGAATTATTTTGTCAAGTTACCATCATTCTCTTTAACACTAAAGTCATGACAGGATGGCAGAATGTTCTTTGATTGGATGAGAAAAAAAAGTGCACCCAGAACATGTGCAAAAAATGCATTATAATGAAAATATATTTATATTTGCAATAAATTATTAAAAGAGTAAATAGGATTATAAACAAATCAGCATTGCATGGAGAGCAGGGAAGTGGGCCATGTATGTACATTTTATTTAGGTCAAAAAATGAGAGAATTAACCACTTACCATGCACTAAGTCACTCATGGGTGTTCTCTCTTTCACTTCTCAACACATTCTGCGATGGAGACATTCTTTCCAAAGGAGCTATACTAATGATTAGAGACATTACATGGAATGCCAAGGTTAAGTTCTCAGCAGGAAAAAAACGAAAATGGAGATTCAAACCCGGGCCTGTCAAGTCCCCAAGTGTGCGCTCTTTGTTGTAGCCTGCGATGCTTCCTGGTTATTACAACGGTGAAATAAACGTATTGCGGGAACCATACAGTGTCGGCTTGGCACGCTGTGCATGTTAACAAATGCTAAGTGTTGCTTGTTGTTGTTTTTATATTGTGGCACCGCCCAATTAGAATCTTCTAGGGAAAAATAACCACAAAGAGTCAGAAGGATCATCGTCACTAGCTGGTTTGAATAGCCGATGTTTCTCAAAGTGTAGAGAGTATTTAAAACAGTACTTTTCAAATTATAACAGGCATCAGAATCATCTCGGAATTTTCTTAAAATGTAGATTCTGGGGGCGGCTGGGTGGATCAGTGGATTAAGCCTCTGCCTTTCGGCTCAGGTCAAGGTCTCAGGGTCCTGGGATCGAGCCCAGCATCGGGCTATCTGCTCAGCAGGGATCCTGCCCCCCCACCCCCGCCTGCTTCTCTGCCTACTCGTGATCTCTGTCAAAAAAATAAATAAACTCTTTAAAAAAATTGTAGATTCTGATTATTTAGGTCTAGGGAGGGCCCCAAGATACTATTATTTCCAACAAGGATCACAGGTGAGGCTGATGCTGCTGGTCCAGTTTCTGTAGCAAAAGCTTTAAACATCTGCCTACGAGTCACCAGGTATATTTATTTAATATGCAGTTACTGGGGCGCATGGGTGGGTCAGTCGTTAGGGTCTGCCTTCAGCTCGGGTCCTGATCCTAGGGTCCTGGGATCCAGCACAGTGTCTGGCTCCCTGCTCATCGGGAGCCTGCTTCTCCCTCTTCTACTCCCCTTGCTTGTGTTCCCTCTCTTGCTGTTTCTCTGTCAAATAAATAAATAAAATCTTAAAAAAAATTTTTTTTTTAAATAAGATACAAGGTAATTACTATTCCGCAGTTACCTAATTAGATTACTTGAATGTGAGGCTTGAAAATCTGAATGTCCCACCCATCTCCCAGTTCTTTTGCACACTGGCATTTAAGAACTGATTGTGTGGTCTAAGGCTTAATCGTTTCTTTCATACTGTGCCGTTGTGAGAACACAGAAAGGTTAACTTTTGTTCTCATAACTTGGTAAGTTTTATATTTCAATCTCTTGGAAGATGTTTCCAGGCTTATCTTGCAATTCTTTTAAAATATGGCTGTGAGGGGCGCCTGGGTGGCTCAGTGGGTTAAGCCGCTGCCCTTGGCTCAGGTCATGATCTCAGGGTCCTGGGATCGAGTCCCGCATCCGGCTCTCTGCTCAGCAGGGAGCCTGCTTCCCTCTCTCTCTCTGCCTGCCTCTACATCTACTTGTGATTTCTCTCTGTCAAATAAATACATAAAATCTTTAAAATGCAAACTATTTAAAATAAAATAAAATATGGCTGTGAGAATCAAAGATATATATGTTAGTGGTTAGTTTGGGATATGGCAGAGTATTTTGATTTATACTGCTTTTTTGCTCAGTGAAGAGTGAGGGTTCTGAACTTTTTGCCGCTCCTTTACATTTATCTTCTTCTTTCACGGTGATAATTCCACAAAGAGATGAATCTGAATGAAGAGTTATTCTTCTTCCCTGAGGTCAGTCCTCACCCTGGAGTTGTGTGTGTGTATGTGTGTGTGTGTGTGTGTGTGTGCGTGTATGTGTATTACATTTTGGGATTAGGCTGATGAAGCAGCCACCCATATGTAGGGGGCAACGACCACATGATGGTCCCTGTGGAGAGCCACAAAGGAGATACAAACATGATCTCTACGGAGGTCAAGAGAAATAAATATACAAACCCAGAGAACCTCAGACAAAAGTCATACAAAGGACAGAATATAGAAGGACATTCCTGAGTGCTAAGAAGTTGGTTTTGCGTATCAAAAGAGGATTCCTGGAGAAGCTGCCTTAAACAGCTATTTGAGAAAGTTTAATTCATTTACTACTTACTGGCAGATCCTACATGTGTCATCTACTGGACAGCAGAGGAAAGTCAATAAAAGGATGCAATCCTTTTCCTCATGGTAATTGCAATCTAACAGAAGAAGATAGCTTAAAAAAGAGAAATTAAACCTGAATCTTGGTGGGAAGAAAGTCAAGGAGTAAAGTAAATTCTCCAGGTTGTTTTTTTAATTCAATGAGGAAAACCTATGTCCACAAAAGTTTTTAATAATATAAAATAAGTGAAAAAACAAACAAACAAACAAGTATCCCTCAACAGGTGAATGAACAAAGAAATTATGGTATATTCACACAATGGATCTTTCCTCAGCAATGAAGAGAATGAACCATTTATGTATATAAAACATGGGTGAATCTCAAAAACATTGAGAAGTCAGATATAAAACAGTGTACATTACATGACTCAACCTATATAAAATTTGATAGAAGGTAAAACTAATCTATGATATTAGAAATTAGAACACCAATCACTTATATTGATGGTGAATGTCTAGAAGGAGCATGTGGGAACTTGCTGAGGTGATGGAAATGCTTTTTATTGTGAACAGCGTGGTTGTTAACTAAATAGATGCATTTCTAAAATTTACTTAATATTTTGAATTTGAACTTATTGGCAGATTTTCTTAAGCCTATTTTTTTAATAATAGAAAACAAGGCAAACAACATGTCAGGGACCTATTCTTGTCATTACTAAATATTTACAAGTCCCACCCTTAGTTCTTTCATTGTCATTCTTTCTTCTGGAGTTACTTTAATAATTATATTATATTACATAATGCCTAGAGAGTATCTAATACAATATGTACTTAAGTATTAGCTAATACTACCATTGAGATTGATAGTAATAAGGATTTCAACAGCATGAGTACCTATATTAAAAAGAGTATTTTCATAAGGTAAAACATATACATGCATATGTATACGTGTGTGTGTGTATATCTATACACATACATGGTATGTGGGTATATATGTGTGCGTATATATAAATATATACATATTGTTCATGAAAAGAAAAGACAGGTAGAGATTATCTTGTAGAAGACCAAATAACTTATATATGGAGATACTAAGGCAACCAGGATAGAGGGATGGCCTTCATTTGTTAACTTGTGAAGAAACTGAAAGGCCATGACATGGAATTTTCATTTGATTTGAGAAGCAATTGAAACTATTATTTCAGAGAAGTAGATTAAGGCAATAACGGTTCTGATCGTGTAAGATATTTTTATTATTGTTCCTACAGAGTGAAACCCTGTATGTTATAGACAGCAGGATGATTGATGTCAAGGCAGGACCTATGAGGAAAAGAAAGCACGTAGAAAACTATTTGAATTAAGAGTGTTTCCTTTTTAGTGTAGGTCTGAAAGAGCAGCTCTCTTTCTGTGAAATGTAGTGGGTCAGAAATGGCAGGAGTTGATAATAAAAAGGACATGAAAACCAAAATGGAAGGAGAAGACCAAGTTTCTTATCAGAAGGGGGTTTTTCGACAATGGAAATGCTTAAAAGGAATAGTGCTTTGGCAGAGAGGAAAAGGAAGGCAACGCGGAATCTGCTTTGTTTTATGTTATAACAAGCCTTGGAAGTACAACATGCAGGTGCGGGAGGCATGAGGTTCAGACGGAAGAGAGCTACAGGAAGTCCAGATCTGTTGGGCTGCCCTTCAGATGGATTTGGTCTGAGTTTTTCAAATCTCACCTCAGGGAAGTTAGAATAACCTACTCAGGGAAACCCCTGAGCTTCTAATGGAATCTAGAGTAGTTTTAACTGTGCGCTATCAAAATATTCCCAAAGTGTGACTTCTTCCTGGAATATTCCATGACTGGAGTTTCAGCGGAAAGAACATAGGATATGGAGTCCAGGCATTGCTAGGGGGAAACCAAATTGAGTAACTGCTTACCTTCTTTTAACCTCAGTTTCCTCAGAGAGAAAATGGGATAATAAAAGCATCCTCTGAAGATTTGTTTTTGAGGATTAAATGAGATGATGTGTGTGAGGTGCCAGGTGAGGTATCTCCAACAAAGCATTTTCTCAAATAATGGTAACTACAAAATCAATATTGTGGCGAATGTGAATGTCCTTTTAGTTTCAACACGTCCATTATTCCCAGTATGTAAAATAGGACACTTATCTCCTCTCTTTCAATTGAATCCCAGAATTCCCTCCCTTTACTTCCATATATTATCACTCTGGAAGTTATTATTATTATTTTTAAAAAGTGTCAAGTTAATTGACTGCGGGGATGCATGGTAAGATTGGATTCGCTGTAATTTGTTAAAAGACCCATGAAATGTAATCAACGACCATCAAGTGCTTCCTTAGTTTTTAATGAGAGAGCTAGATCTATATTGGACTGTTTTTCTTTCTCAGACTCTGCCTGAAATTTTCCTCTGTTAACATATCTTGTTGTGACATGGCAATTTTAGTTTTAAAAATCCCTTTCTCTTAAAATGAAAACCAGCCAACCAAAGTAAAAAGTACTATTTCCACGAACAAAAAGAAAAAAAAAAAAGGCTCTGGGATTTATTTGCTTTTAGCTTCAAAACACAGTCCCATTTCCTATTAAAATATCTTGATGTATTGTGAATGTAGTTGTCCTCAAATTTGTATCTGAATCAAGGGTCTGTGTTTGTTAATCCCTTCACTGTTTTCTAAAGGTTGTCTTCCTTTCTGCTGAAATAATAAATGGGTAAATAGTCATATGTGAGATGCTTGCATCTTTAATATGCCAACACCTTCTGTCTTAGAGGCATATTGTGCCAGATGGAATGTTTCATAAACACTGTAACAGACAAATTACATTAGATACCCTGGCTAGCACAGTGACACACAGCACCTTGATATAACTCAATTTTGTCTTTGCTTACATCTCAAGCAGCGCATTTTAAATCAGCAATGGGGTAGTATGAACTATCATCTCTGAACAGAATGATAAATCTATCCACTATGTTTATAAAGCATTCAGCCTCTATTAATTTTTTTCATAGCAATTTTTATGCTAATAGTTAAACCTCAGAATGGCAAAGCAAGATTATTTTTCCCACAAAACTATTCTCAAAAGGCAGTACCTTGTTCAATGAGTATTGTAAGGATTCTGAGAGGAAACAATTGAAAGAAATTTGAATCCTTGTTTTGGTATTTGCAGTTGAGCAAATGAATCAATGTAAACATTTTTTAAAGATCTTTTTAAGAAATTAGTAGCTTGAAAGTTGAAGATAAATAATTCCTATTACACAAACTATTATGACTATTTGATACTAAAAGAAGGAATATGTTTGTTTTCAGTATATACATGGGAAAGTAACAGAACACTCAGAAGAAAATAGCAACTAGGCAGACTGATAGATAGATAGGTAGGTGAATAAACAGAAGGAGCTCAGCCAATCTTCGGAAGTCAAGAATAGAATTTATTTTCCCAGTTTAAGTAACAAAATTCTTTCTTGCACAGTCTAAGTGCTTAATTTAAGTGAGTACCTCTAGTTTAAAAGCTTTTGTGTAGATGTAGTTTTAGATGGGAACATCAGAAATTGCAAGCATTTAAAAGATAAAATGAAATATTCTTTAAAAAAATTATTCACAACTAAGACAGAATTTTGACAGCCCCCTTTCTTCACAAAGACCTTTTTATTCCCGGTTGTCTGCCCTATTCACTTTCAGGACACTTATCTGCATGCCTGACTCTGAAGGCCAACGATTCACAACAAGCCCTCCCCACTTCCCATTATGGGGAGCTTTCATAGGAATATGTTTCCATTCTCAAGACAAGGCGATAATTATTTTTCTTCATGATGTGGCTGGCCTTTACAATCTGGTTTATTATGCAATTTAGTAGAAACCAAGGAAAGCTTAGGAAATGCCTCATGAATTCATGGATTAAAGTCATTGTCTTAATTGGACACTCCTTAATCTCATGAAGGAGACAATGAAATTTATAGCTGCATGACTAAGTGCAGAAATTGACAACTTTTTTCAATTAGTGGTCTAAAATATAATTTCAATGTGCTAGTGATGGTGAGTTAATTAAAATGTAAAGCACTGGTAAACTATGTAAATCAGAAATTGCATAAATCATAATCAAAATTCCTAAAATTCTCTCCCTTTAAAAAAAAATAATTTTGTAGTAAGCATACAGCTGGAAATGTGTGATCAGGGAAAATGTGCTATGAAAACAAACCCAGCCAGTGATTTAAAAAACATACTTTGCAAATGGCAAAGTATGCTTTTTAAAACCTCTTGATAAATCATGACTGCTCTTCTTGCTGAATTAATCAGTTATTTTAGAAAGAAAATATATATGTGATTGATTTAAACTTTAGTTATCATAATTTAATATGACCATCAGAACAAAGAATCTGATCTGATTTGGTAGCAGTTCTCTTTTTAAAAATGTTTTCTATTATAAAATTCACATCACACATTTTTAAAAATTACTTAAACAAAAGGGAAAAACACCCATAATCTTAACAACTTAACACACATTTTGTTGTATGTTTTTATTCCTATTCAATTTCCTATTCAATTTCTATCATGCAGTCAGCAAATTTATACAGAAATATTCTTTTTCTTATTTTCTGTTGTATAGTCAGCATTTTGAGTCTATTAGTTTTTATAATACTCAACTTTAATGGTTGAAGAATATCCCATTCTGTAGTTTTAAACCATCCCTTTATTATTGGACATGGGCATTTTCTTATCTATAGGTTTTACCATAACTTGAATAGAACAGCCACTGTAAAAGCATTTTTAAGAATTAGAATTGCTAGCTTAAAGCACATGAACTTGAAGTTTTTCCTTTGGTATGCTTATTTCTTATTAAACTTTGAACAAAATATACTTAGTACACATTTAAAAAAATATAAGTGAGTGATGTTACTGTTAAGGTGTTTTGTCTGTTTTAAAAGTATTCTCCAAAAGCTTATGAAAACTGTGGAGTCATGGGGAACTGAATTGGACTCCTCTTACTTGTGACCCAATTCTTCCAAGTGTACAAAAGTGCAGTATTAGTATCCACTTTGGAGGGTCTTCACTTGAATATTAAACATGAAAATGCATAAATAGTACTTAGTACAGTACCAAGCAAATTGTAACTCGGTAACATTCCTAATTCCTTAAAAATCAACACTGATATTGGTGGTAATATCCACTCAGTCCCTCAATCAATAAATTCATTAAACAGCACATCTAAAAATGGTTTTGGCTAAGCATTGGAAGCTAAATGCGTGATTATTAAATTAACACAACTAAAATGTGCTAAAAGTCTCATCTGGGCTGGGCTCTTCGCTCCCCCTGGAATTGATTAGTAGTTCCGGCATCGTATAAACTCTCTGGATCAGATATCCATACGACTGATCGACTTGGCCAGATAGTCGATCTGAATTGGCTCTTGAGACAGTATTTATCAAATAGATGTGTCTCTGAGTGACGTGGATGGCTCTAGGCATTCACATCTCACACTCCCACAATGACATGAGGATGTAATGTGCTCCTCTCCAGCTTTAATTTGGCAAGGAATCTCTGCCTCTGAAAGCGAGGATGTGACAGCTGTCTGAGGAGGCGCACAGTGCAAGGGAGGAATTATACAGGGCTCTGCTCTGTCATTACCATCATCATCATTTAATATTTATCAGGGTGTCCACAATGTGCCTGTGCCACAGGCATCCCTGTGCCTCCAGAGAGAGAAGCAGATGAAAGTCAGCACATGCCAAAGATGAAACCAACACCCATGCTTCTTCAAATGTACCTGCAATATTTAGGAAGAGGCTCCTTATTTCTGAGTGCTGAGATTGCATGTGCTGGGGGAAACGTCCCAGACAGCAATAGCGGGCCTTCAAAAGAAGTAGCAAAGGTGAGATTTGGGAAGCTTTTTGAGCAACAATCCTGATACAAAGATAAGGATGAACACTATTTTGAAGGTATGCTCTCTCTCTCTCTCTCTTTTTTCCCCAAATATGAGGTGAAAAGAGTGGATGGGACATCTCATTTTTCAAGTGCCACATTTAAGATGGTAAATCACTTGGAGAATGTGTTCATTTCTGGGAGGTTCCTGTAGAATAAGGGCAAACAGCCTATACTGAAGCAAGGGTTTATATTTTGTTGTGAGACAACATAATCTGCAATTTTTAACTGTATACTTTGTTCTAAAAATTTATTTACATTTTTGACTGCAGGAGAAACTATGGAAAGTATAAAACAATTAAGGAAAATAATTTCTTAAATCCTTAAATCCACCATGTTTAACATTTTGTTTACTGGATTTCTATTCAGTCCTATCTCCATTTAGGAAAGACTTCCCTTTTGAAACTTTTAATTTTTTTCTGTCATTAAATATAAGTACTTTATCATTAAATATGAAATTGTTTCTATTATTCTTTTTAATAGCTAATCAACAAGAAAATCTTTTTGATAAATAAATAAAAATTCTATTTTCTGGAACAAAAAATCATGTCCATTTTAAATTTTGATAGATACTAACACACACACATATAAAAAAAACCTACTCTCAGCCCAGAAATAGACCCTCAACTCTATGGTCAACTAATCTTTGACAAAGCAGGAAAGAATGCCCAATGGAAAAAACACAGTCTCTTCAACAAATGGTTTTGGGAAAATTGGACAGCCACATGCAGAAGAATGAAACTGGACCATTTCCTTACACCACACACGAAAACAGACTCAAAATGGAAGAAGGACCTCAATGTGAGAAAGAAATCAATCAAAATCCTTGAGGAGAACACAGGCAACAACCTCTTCGATCTCAGCTTCAGCAACTTCTTCCTAGGAACATCATCACAGGCAAGGGAAGCAAGGACAAAAATGAACTATTGGGACTTCATCAAGATCAAAAGCTTTTGCACAGCAAAGGAAATAGTCAATAAAACCAAAAGACAACTGGCAAAATGGGAGAAGATATTTGCAAACTACATATGAGATCAAGGGCTAGTGTCCAAAATCTATAAAGAACTTATCAAACTCAACACCCTAAGAACAAATAATCCAATCAAGAAATGGGCAGAGGACATGAGCAGAAATTTCAGCAAAGATATCATCCAGATGGCCAATAGACACATGAAAAAGTGCTCCACATCACTCGGCATCAGGAAAATGCAAATCAAAACCACAATGACATACCACCTCATGCCAGTCAGAATGGCTAAAATTAACAAGTCAGGAAATGACGGATGCTGGTGAGGATGCGGGGAAAGGGGAATGCTCTTACGCTGTTGGTGGGAATGCAAGCTGGTGCAACCACTCTGGAAAACAGCATGGAGGTTCCTCAAAAAGCTGAAAATAGAGCTACACTATGACCCAGAAACTGCACTACTGGGTATTTACCCTGAAGATACAAATGTAGTGATCTGAAGGGGCACGTGCACCTGAATGTTTATAGCAGCAATGTCCACAATAGCCAAACTATGGAAAGAACCTAGATGTCCATCAACAGATGAATGAATAAAGAAGATGTGGTATCTATATACAATGGAATACTATGCAGCCATCAAAAGAAATGAAATCTTGCCATTTGCAACGACGTGGATGGAACTGGAGGGTATTACGCTTAGCAAAATAAGTCAGTCAGAGAAAGACAACTATCATATGATCTCCCTGATATGAGGAAGTGGAGATGCAATGTGGGGGGTGTGGAGGTAGGAAAAGAATAAATGAAACAAGATGGGATTGGGAGAGAGACAAACCATAACAGACTCCTAATCTCACAAAACAAACTGAGCATTGCTGGGGGGAGGGGTGGTGGGGTTATGGACATTGGGGAGGGTATGTGTTATGGTGAGTAATGTGAAGTGTGTAAACCTGGCGATTCACAGACCTGTACCCCTGGGGCTAATAATACATTATATGTTAATAAAAAATTTAAGAATTAAAATAAATAAATAAATAGAATAAAAAGACAAAAAATAAAAACCTACTCTCACAAGTAATATATGACAATTTCCATTTCTTTATGCCTTTGGCAAGCTTGGATACTGGCTAACGTTTGACATTCTATTGTTGTTATGATTTGTAATTCTTGATAAAAATTGGCTGAAGAATTATTTCCTATGTTCATACACAATTTTAGATTTTTATTATCTGAATATATTATTTATTTCACTACTTAAAATTTCGCTATCTTTTTTTTTTTTTTTTTTTCCCTGATCTGTGCTAGCTCATTACATTTTCTGGTATCAAAGCAAAAATTGTACCACACAAAATTAAACATGTAAGGAAGACTAAATTCAAGGCTAATGCAATAGGGTAGGGGCCAGAACTCAGAATTCAACTCTGCCTAATTGAAGGGCAAGGAAGTTTTAAATACTGGGGTGGGAGGGAGAACACAGGTCATCTGTGTTTACTAAGTATCCAGAGGAAAAGAAAACTTTCTCATATAGTCCTGACAGGAGGGAGACTCATACCTTCCCCAAGAAACTAGAGATATGTGTAGGGTTCTATTTCCCTTGAAGATTACATTTTGAAGAGGTAGCTCCCAGGTTCTTGAGAAAGACATTCCCACATCATAAAACTGGCAAAAGACTTTCAAAAAAATTTACAGAGAAGATTCTGGGAAGACGGAAGAGTAGGAAGCTCCAGGTATCTATCTCCCCACCTAGACAACAATTGCATTGACAGAAGATGTGTGCTTGTAGCTGCTTTGGAAATCTAGAATCTCCTAAATGTCTGCAATCTCCAGGGGAAGATTTGGTTGGTAAAGTGTGATTTATTTTGCTGAATTTCATCTCTTATCACAGTAGCAGCTACCTATCCCCCATCCCTACTCATACCAATTACGTACCTGCTCTACATACACAGCTTGTGAGGACCAGAATGGACAAAAAGCACCCTGTCCTCAAAGTATTTGGATCTGGGCTTTCAATGCTAGCTGCTTCCTGTCACAGAGGTGTAGACAAAAAAAAAAAAGCTGTGGCCCTTGTTATTGCATCTTCCCTCACTATTGTGAGACACCCCAACACACACTAAGTAAAGCACCTACTGGGGAATTTAAAGGGCCAGTGCCCTTTCTCTCTTGTCATTTTTTTCCCTTTGCCCCCTTTCGGGAGCCAGTCATTAAGGACTAGAACATTCAAAAACTGCATATTTAGGGAAAATTAGAAAGTGACCATGTACTCCCAGAGAAAGGCAGTGTGGTAGTTCCTCAAAAAATGAGAAATAGAATTACCATATGATTCAGAATTCCACTTCTGGGTATATACCCAAAGAACTGAAAGCAGGTTCTCAAAGAGCTATTTGTACACTCATGTTCATAGCAGCATTATTCACAATAGCTAAAAGGTGGAAGAAGTCCAAGTATCCATTGACAATTGGATGGAAAGCAAAATGTGTTATATACATACAATGGACTATCATTCAGCTTTAAAGGGTAAGGGCATTCTGACATATGCTATAACATGGATGAAACTTGAGGTCATTGCACTAGGTAAAACGGGCCTGTCACAAAAAGACAGATACTGTATGATTCCACTATATGAGGTACTTAGAGTAGTCAAAATCCTAGAGACAGAAAGTAGAGTGGTAGTTGTCAGTGCGTGGGGAAAGAGAATGGAGAATACTGTTTAATGGGTACTGAGTTTCATTTTCACAAGACGAAAAGAGTTATGGAAATGATGATGATGGTCGCACAACATTATGAATATTACCATGTACACTTTGTAAACATGGTAAATTTTATGTGTATTTTACCACAATAAAAAATGGGGAAAAAAAGGATTTACATACATCCCAAAGAGGCAAGAAAAGAATTTACAAGTTTTCCAAAGAAAATGATTTCCTTGATTCTAAATACTTTCTTTGAATCCAAAGAATCAAGAAGAAACTGAGGGGAACATTAAGGAAGGTTGTTTTGGTGACAGGATATCATTTCTTTGAGATATATATTACAAATATTTTCTCCAGGTCTGTCATTTACATTTTAACTTTGCTCCTATGCTTTTTTCTGCGGAATAATTTTAATTTTTATGGCAACTAAGGATTTTATGATTTATGTTGATTTAAAAGGTTCTTTCTAAGTTCCAAAATATATTTTTCTGGGGCGCCTGGGTGGCTCAGTGGGTTAAGCCGCTGCCTTCGGCTCAGGTCATGATCTCAGGGTCCTGGGATCGAGTCCCGCATCGGGCTCTCTGCTCAGTGGGGAGCCTGCTTCCTCCTCTCTCTCTCTGCCTGCCTCTCTGCCTACTTGTCATCTCTCTTTGTCAAATAAATAAATAAATAATCTTTCAAAATATATTTTTCTGTTTTCTAATTTTTTTGCATATTGGTATTAATTCATCTGAATTTATTTTTAGAAACTAGTATTTTCCTCCAAATTTTATAGCTAAATATTCTAATCCTACATAAGAAGAAAGTCCATCCTTTCTTCTCAAAGTGTTAACACCAGCTTTATTTTATCATGTGGTGTTAGTCACAGGGCTACCAATTTCACTCTAGTCGACCAATGTATCTGATGAGAATTCATGCATGTGGAGAAGCCAACCATGGAAAACACAGTAAAAGAGTGTTCTGGGCTGAGAAAACATAAAATGTAGAAGTCCTGGAATGGGGAAGAGCTCATTATCTCATTTTTGAAGAATGAACAGGAGGCTGGTATGTCTAGAGTGCAGTCACTCAAGAGGAGAATGGTTCAAGATGAGGTTTGAAAGATGAGTGGAGCCAGATCATGTGGTTGGTGTTGCTTCTGCCTAGTGACACTCATAGTCTCTGGTCACTGCTTCTCTGGAGAAGATTAGAGATAGATAAGGTCCATCTCTTCCACAGGCCAGCCTGGATCTCTGTCCTTGCCAGACTAGTTAGGCATTTGTTGGGATACAAGAGAACCTCCACTGGATGGTCAGAGAAATCTGAGAAAAGCACAGTGTTGAGAAAGGGAGGTGGAGGTCCTATCTAAATTATTTGATCATTTAGAGTATGCAGAGGCTCTTCCAGACTCAGCTGTTGAAAGGAGTGTCCTATAGCTGCTTTCTCTCTCCACACCCCAAAGCCCATTCATTTCTATTTCCTCCTCCACAGCACTTTTAAATTCCCCAGATCCACACCATTAGACATTCCCGAATAAAAGGCACTGTTCTTCCAGGGATAAGGAGCTTCATCCTCATTAGAATACCTTACAAAATTGTGATTCATGGATTTAATTATATTCCAGATAATCCTAACACAAAGATACCTGAGGAGGAGGCAGACCTCATCAGGTTCCTTCAAAGTATTATATGTGATTTCCTAAAGTTTTAATATCCAATGATATCTCTATGTTATAGTATTTTCCTTCTTTCAAATGGCTTTCAAAAGCCATTAATCAAATGGCTTTCAAATGGCTTTCAAAGATCTATACTTGTATCATGGATTATATACAAATATCTAAAGAATAATATAAAACATCAGAGCTTTTGGTATGTTTGGGTGGGTGGGTAGGAACTGGTCATATTTATACTCACAGGCAAAGTCTTAAAAATTTGAAGATGATTACGGCAATAAGACCTTATACTTAAAAAATGTATAAATATGATCACATATATTATCACATTTGAGTCTCACAACATCCTTAGAGGACAGGTTTAATTATTATTATCCTCACCTTATAGCTAAGAAACAAGTTCAGAAAGAATTTTTTTTTTTTTAGGGATTTATTTATTTTATTTTAGAGAGGGATAGAGAGAGATGATGAGCACGAGAGGAGAGGGAGGGGCAGAAGGAAAGAATCTCAAGCAGCCTTTCTGCTGGGTAGGGAGCCCACTGTGGGGATCAATCTCATGACCCATGAGATGACGACCTGAGCCAAAACCAACAGTTGGATGCTCAACCGACTGAGGTATCTAGGCTCCCCAATAAATTACTTTCTTAATAACATATATGGGCACAGAAGATGGATCTTGAACCCAGCTTCTCTAACTCCGTGATTGTATGTAACTATTTCAAGTACACTATCCTGTCCTTCTTCTATTTTAATAGGGAAGGAGCAATATTGTCATCATATTCTTTACATTTTTTAAGGGCTACTATTAGGCAAATGAACAATTAGCTCACTATTATAAAATGAAAAAACATTGTTATTTCTTAGTCATGAAGGCAGAAAGATTATGCTAACAGAACCTTGAACTAATGAATAACCTTTTATCATGAATTATAATGTAATACCTGTAACATTTAGCTATAACAATAATTTAGTGACGCTTTCTGTAGTAATGTTAGCACACTTATATGAAAATCAAGCAGAAAGAAATATTGAAAGAATCTTAATGGAAGCCATTACACAGAAAACCTACACTCTCAGAATATTTATAAGTAAAAGAAAAGATATTCTATTTCCCTGTTGAAGAAATGAAAGAAAGTCAGACAACTCTGACTGCGGTAAACATGAAAACCCACTGATAGCTTACTTGGAATCTCTGTGTTCATCTTCCTCCTCCTCGTGATTCCTCTTCACCATTTCCCTTATCTCATCTAAAACATTTCCATTACAGTGTCCATCCAGATACGTGAATGTTCTCTGGCAATGCTGCTTGTAGAATGGTCTTTACTGTATTTTGAAGATGATATTAGCTTCTTAGAGGAAAAATAAATAAGGGCAACTCCTTAATTACAAGCTGAATTTCCAGGCAACAAGTGCTGCTCCTACTATGTCATTTGGTCAGATGCATTCTGTTATGTAGGCACTGGTCAGTATATATGAAATAGTGAGTATTTCTTTTAATATTATAATTTAAGAATTGCTTAAGTACACTGGAGATGCTAACTTGCTCCCTTTGTTATAGTAAGAGATTAGACTTCATATTCTTAATTCTCAGTTGCTGACTTATATTCAGAACTCTTCAGAAACATGGGTCATTTGATATTTTTACAGCTAAAACTTAGGGAGACCAATACTTAGCACACAGCTAATAATGCAAAGGGATACTAAGCATGTATTTGGGAGAGAAAACACTCTTTCTCAGTTGAACAGATAATTTTCAACATAGAAAACCACCCTGACAAAGTGAGCAGGGCAAATTGGCCATTTCAGGTCAGCCCGGCTGCTCCTGATGTATTCAATACAGAACAATGTCATAATAACACTGCATTTATATCTACAATCCCCATGTACTATAGACGAGGTCCCCTAGGTGCTAAATAAGATTAACAGCAGTGAGAAAGTTGTTGTACAATAAACTCAAAATATTTTAGCCATTCCAAGGGGATTTATAATATACCTTTTGTGTGGGAATACACAACAGAAACAAGGAAAACAAACCTCAAATTAGTGTGTGTTTGCGCGCACATGCGCATACGCGTGTGGATATATTTAAATTATATATTTACATATACATAAATATATCGTTTAAGAAACCAGAAAAGGAGGTTGACTGGGATAGCAATTTGTCTCCTCATAGCCAGGAGGTCCCATTTCTCTTGATCATTAGAACAGATAAAGTCCTCTTGATTGATTTTTTCTGTGGTTTGAGCTATGGTTCTGAGGCTCTTGTTGAACACTCATAGCTAGATTAGGATTCCAGATAAACTATGGCCCCTGTTTTAATTAGGACCAGTAGGGAGCCAGAGGAGTTCTTTTAAAATAAATTACAGTGTATTTTCTCCATGAAGAGTATCAGGAAGCTCAGGCACAATGAGAAAGAGAATAAAAAGCAAAAAATATAGGAAAATGCATTGGATGGTGCCACTGATTGTTACCAAAAATTAATTTGTTCTTTTTTGTGAACCTTTTCATCAGGAGAATCTCCATCAAATGCAACATGATGTTTCCAATGAATGTCCTCAAGGCAACAGGAGTAAAAACTCACTCTGTGTTGCAGCAACTGCTAACCCTAAAATCGAACAGAAGAGATCAATTCAAGTCCAAACAATAACATTTAAACGAATAATAAGAAAGACTCCAGATTAAGGGATGATATAATTAAAAGGCAGCCTCTTGAGAACTGAAAAGGTTGGGGTTAAAAAAAATCCAGTTTCAATAAAAAGAAATCTGTTGAAAAATGTAATCATGTTTCAAAATAATTCACATTTAGAGAAAAATGTATTGTTTTACGCATTCAATTCAGAGTGGGATATTGAACCTGAGTATACAGAGAATAGCAAGGACTGTTTTAGAGTGTTTTCATTATAATTGCTTTGATTTTCTTTGTTACGTTTACTTGCAAGATCTCAAAGGACAGATGATGGTTATCTCCATTTTTTTTCAGAGAAAGAAATGGACACAGAGACATTCCATGATATTATACCCAAGTGGCAGAGATACAAACATTGGTTTTATGAGTCCTTATCAAACATGAGTTCCTATAAAATGAGCATTTTTTAAAAAACAAATAGCAATATAACAACAATATTTTCATGAAACAGCTTCTGATTTAAAATCAAAGATTAATTTAAATAACACATGACTTCTAAACTTTGGTCCTTAGTTTTGAGATTTAGGGTTGACATGTTTCTGATTATTATATGATCCCCTAGAGTGACTATGTCTATAATATCTTAGAAGGTTTTATTTTTTCAGTTGTAATTTTGAAATAATTTTAGAGCTTAAGAGAATTATACAAATAGTACAAAGAACCCCTTACCCGTTACCCAGATTCTTCGAAATATAGCTAGAATTCACTAATCGAATTCAGGAAATTAACCTTAATACAATTAATATTTAACTCTACAGACCAATTTTGCCAATTGACCAGCCAATGTTCTTATACTGACCCAGGATCTAATGTAGAATGTGGGTTACACTGAGCCAACCCAGGCGCCCCCATTCTTTCAATTTTTTAATCAACATGAACTCATGGGTTCTTATTTTACTCTACAGGTAATAATCCAGTACTATCACTATTTATTTTCTTTCTTTTTTTCCTGGGATATTTTGAAAAATCAATCTGTCACAAGTGTCAGAAAAACAGGTTATAAAGGTAAGTTGATGTGAGCTGGTCGGATTCGTTTTAGGGCTAAAGTATGCTATGGATGCTCCCACACATTGGAATGTGTCTGAGGTGCAATTTGCTACCCCACCTTCTTTTGCTTGAATTATATTTATGAACCTATAAATAGTTTTTTTGAGCTGAAATCTGATGATCTGCCTTTAGGCTAATCCTTGGGCTCAGCTAGGCACTGCCTTGCTCTACTTCTAATCCTGCCTCAGGCTATCACCCAGAGACCTTCACATCTCCATTCCTTATATGCCCGGGGAAGCCCAAAACACCAAAAGTTCTTTTAGCTTTATGCTTCTAATTTATCAAAATAACAACATCATCAGTCTACCCTCAGGTGGCCCTTTACAATGTGTAGGCTGTTATTTGGTTTCTCCCTAGTAGAGATCCTGAGACCGGGGTGCATTTCTAAGTAGTCTGTTTGAGAAGTTCTGATAACACAGGAAGAGACATGAGAAAGAGAATGGAAAGCAGCCAGTGGAACGTGTGTCTTCAGTTGGCTGACACAGTATACAAATGCGGCTAAATTCTGCTTGGACTCTCGAAATTGACACAAAACACACGTCATAATTAGGCAACCCAAAGTGTGAGGCAACCAGAATGTTTATATACTAATTCTGGAGAAGTGGTAGTTGAGAGCTGCTCTTGGAGGAGTTCCCTCCTCAGTACACTACCTGTTTGTGTGTGCGTGCACACTCACAAGCGCATAGACAGTGAGGTTTTCCATGGTTTTGGGGGGGGGGGGCCAGTATCTGCAGAGTTCCAAGTACTGGAATTTGGGGATTGGCCAGAGACATTAAAAGATGCTGGAGTTATGGGTGGGGCGATGATAAGGTCTGCTACCCAAGCCCTTTTGCACATTTTATTTAATGCCTAAAAAGAATCGTGCCAAATAGGGAGAACAGGTATCATTTTCATTTTATAAATCAAGAAGCTGAGGTTTGGAGAAGCCGAGTGACAACCTAAGGTCACGTGCTATACAGTATGTACATGAAGGGTGGGGCTAGACAATTGCCCAGCATAGGGAAAAAATACAATCTTCACTTCCCTATTCTAGAGCGCAGAGTGGCTGGTGTTAAGTTGACCCTGACAGGGAACAGATTTGCTCCTTAGCTTTCTAAAGTGGACCGTGGGACTTCTCAGCCACAGGAAGTCCTCAGACTTACTCCGAAGTGCAAAATGGCATGAACCACCCCCATTTCTCAGTGATTTACATTTTGCTGCTCTCTCGATGGATACCACTGAGTAATGACCTATATTTCATTTCTTGCTGACTTTACCTGCACATTAAGCAGTTTCTATTAAAGTCCTAATGTACCAAAGCAAATGGCTGATCAGGAGATGGGCACATACAGTCCCAGAGTTTCCTTAGAATCATCCACCATGAGACACAGTCAAGCTAATGCCTTGAATCTAAAATATAGGAAATGTCTGAACTAATTCAGCACTAAAAACAAAGGAAATGTTCCATATTTTAATAGATATAAATGCAATTATAGATCTAAAAAACAAGTACAGAATTATTGAACAGTCAAATGATATTAATTCATTTATTTACTCGGCTCATTAGTTATATAGTTCATCTGTTGATTCTTATTACGTGCCTAACTCTATGGTAAGCACCAACACTACAAAAATACATGTCACCGTCCCGTTTTTATGGAACTCACTCTTAGGAAAGTATGGAATGCAGGGAATTTCCTGAAAATTGGAAACATTTGTGATGCACAGTGATGTAGTCTACAATAGAATACAGGACAGTAGAAAGTGAAACTGGAATGAGAGATTGGATCCAGACTGCCAAGTGTCTTTGATGTGATGACAGGAATTTTGGATTGTTTTAGGTAGCAAGGAGTCACTGGATTTTACTCTAAAGCAGTGGGTGACTCAAAAACAGTATCAAGAAAGTGAAGAAAACTATTTCTTCCTCAAACAATTAGGCAATCTGGTTCTAGAGAACTATTCTCTCCTTCAAAGAAATGCCATGTTATTAAAAATGACCTCCTGATTATATGGGCCATTTGGTCACAACTTTTGTGTAATTCTGCCTTGTTTGTTTTCTCAGAGGCCAATTCTTTGCTTGCCGGTATTTCACCCATGACTCTGACCCAGTGCTGAGAGCACTGACAAATCTGTAGATAAATGTGGGGAATAATCAGGCTAAGGATCTTCGTATTGCTCTGTCTCTTGAAGAATTTTTTCAAAGGAAACTTCTGAGTACGTCCCTACAAGATAATTCTCTTAACTGGCTCAGGGAAGCAATGAAAAACAGGAGATGAGAATGCCTAAAAAGAGTATCAACACCGATAATATATAATTACTGAGGTTGCGTTATGTCACAGACACTATGCCAGGCACTGTAGGTGGAATTGTGAGTAACTTGGGGAGATTCGTTCCCATCTCAATCTGACATTTGGGTAAATGGGGAAGCAGAGCTCAATCACGAAAAGAACATGAGATTTGGACACAGAGATGTGAATGCCACCTTAACGACAGGAGAATCGCCTCACTTTTTGGTCTTAATTTTTTGCTTATAATTTTTTTTTTAATTTATTTGACAGAGATCACAGGTAGGCAGAGAGGCAGGCAGAGAGAGAGGAAGCTGAGCAGAGAGCCTGATGCAGGGCTCGATCCCAGGACCCTGGGATCATGACCTGAGCTAAAAGCAGAGGCTTTAACCCACTGAGCCACCCAGGCGCCCCAATTTATTGCTTATAAAATGGAGATAAGATAGTCTACTTTTTGTAACACTCAGTCCCTATCAATCTCTTTCCACTAAACCTGCTCTCTTAGAGTATTTATCTAGTCTTTAAAATTTATGACATGTTTCTATATTTGTTTACTTCTCCCTTCATTAAAATAGGATTTCTATCAGGGCAGAGATCTTACCAGTCCTGGCTACTGTGGTAGAGAGAATAATGTTCCCTCAAGGATGTCCACGTTCTTATCTCTAGAAACTGAGTATGTTACATGATATGGGTAAGGGTTTTAAGGTAGCAGATTGAATGAAGTTTGCTAATCAGCTGATATTAAGATAGGAAAATTATTGGGATTAACCAGGTGTTCAGAAAGAAGACCGGAGTGGTAGCAGGGTAAAGATTCAGCCCAGCATTCCTGGCTTTCTAAATCAAAATATGAATCCACAAACCAAGGAAAGTGGGTGACTTCTAGAAACTGGACATGATAAGAAAGTAGACTCTCCCCTAGAAACTCCAGCAGTTACAAAGACCTGCTGACACTTGATTTTAGCCCAGTGAGACCCAGTGAATTCCAGGGTTGTATCATAATTTCATGTTGCTATAAGCCACTAACTTTGTGACAATTTGTTACACCAGCAATAAGAACCTAATATTGCTGTTCAGGACTTTTTTCCCTACTTCTCTGTCACTTAGTGCCCAGAATAGTGACTGTAACATAACAACAAACAATGTGTAAACGAATGCATGTGTATTTTGTAAATTAATAAATTTTGTAAATTAATTTTATAAATTATAAATTATAAGCTAAATGAATTTTAATTTTTAGATTTGTAATTTAATGAAGTGATACATAATCAACTGGAATATAATGACATCATAGTTTAAGAGGGCACAGAAAGCTATAAGGAAAACACACACAGATGTGAACATATAAAGGCCAAATATGTATTAAAGAGATTTAATACAAAATTATTTAATTAAAATGATATCCAATATTTTACAAACATATGGAAAGATACATACTACCCCACAGAAAGTATCTTAGTACTTTGGTTTAAGAACACAAAATTTTAACATTTTTTTCAGGAAAAGGCACTGAAAGACCTTCTGATAAACTATTGTCATGTGTTTTTGTTTTTGTTTTTGTTTTTAAATATTTTATTTATTTATTTGTCAGAGAGAGAGGGAGAGAGAGCGAGCACAGGTGGACAGAATGGCAGACAGAGGCAGAGGGAGAAGCAGGGTCCCTGCCAAGCAAGGAGCCCAATGTGGGACTCGATCCCAGGACGCTGGGATCATGACCTGAGCTGAAGGCAGAGGCTTAACCCACTGAGCCACCCAGGCGTCCCTTGTCATGTGTTTTTAATCAATTACTGCTTTGCCAAGCCCTTCTTATTTTTAGTATTACTGGAGAGCTGAAGCGACATCACTGAGAATAGAAGTAAAAGAAGTAAGGTAACACTGACTTGATACTGTGTTTTCTGGGGAGTATTTCTTTCTCACCATCACTGTCATTCTCATCTCTCTCCAATTTTTTTAAAGATTTTATGTATCTATTTATTTATTTGAGAGAGAGAGAGAGCAAGCAGGGGGAGGGTCCGAGGGAGAGGCAGAGCAGAATCCTAAGCAGACTCTGTGCTGAGCACAGATCCAGACATGGGGTTTGATCTCATGACCCTGATATCATGACCTATGCCGAAATCAAGAATCAGACACTTAACCGACTGAAACATCCAGGCACCCCTCATCTCTCTCTCCGTCTTAAACAAATTTCATTACATAATCATATTTCAGTATTCATATTCCTTTTCCCTAGATTAAACACCAAGCAACTCACCAATGTTATTTAATCATAATTATAAGATAAGGTAGACAGAAAATAAACAAATACAGGCACAAGAGGAGTCTGGAACAGATTTTTGTGCCTTAAAATAAGAAACCATTCAATGAATTATGGAAATATGTTAAAAATTCTCTTGAGCCACTTTAAAGGGGACTCCAAGTGGTCAAATCTGGGACAGTGGAACATAAAAATAAGTTATATTAATGGACTATAATTCATTGAATAAAATAAAAAATACATAAATTCAAAAAGATACAAGTAGATAAATGGAAGGAGAAAGGAAAGCTCTTTCTTAAAAACAAAACATCAACTAGTCTGTGTAGAACAGATGATAGAATTAGTCATCCACAGATGCTAAAATTAGTGAGTACAAGTTTGAGAAGGAATAAGATATGTTTAATATCAAACTATTACCCCACAGATTATTTTTTTAAATTTCTCAGGTAGCCTTTATTTTATTTTTTATTTTTAGCATTCCAGAATTCATTGTTTATGCACCACACCCAGTGCTCCATGTAATACGTGTCCTCCATAATGCCCACAGATTCTTATTAACTACAAAGGGAAAAAATAATAGCATCTCAGTGGAGAAATCCGGAAGAAATAATTGAAACAACTAGCCACAGATATCACTAGTTTGGGATAAATCAACATCTACCCCATCTATGTTGCTCCTAATAAGATGTGCTGGCAAAGATATATTTCTGGGGTATTCCTACCAAAAACATACATAACCTGAATAAAATTGTGAAGCACCTTCCATACAATAGTTGGCCTGTACTATGTCAAAATATCAGACTGCGGGGAATTTTCCAGATAAAATGATCTAATAAAAGATGCCAAATAAATATAATTTGTGATCTCAAAGTGGATCCTGAACCAAGGGAAAATAGTCATAAAGGATATTATTGGGGCAATTGATGGAAATTAAATAGTGACTGGGAACTATGTGAAAATACTAAATTTTAAATTTCCTGATTTACATGATGGTACTGTGGCTAACTTAAAGAAGGTCCTTATTCTTAGGAAATTCATGTTGAAATGCTTAGTGATAAAGGGTTATACATGACCAGCTTAGTCTCAAATGGGGCAAATATATAGAATAGTTGAATGTAATTAAGTGATATACATGTTCCTTCAGTATTCATGTGACTTTTCTATAGATTTGAAATTATAACAATTTAAAATTATAAGCAATACCAGTAAGTTTAGATTTGGTAACTTCCATAGAGGCTGAGAGTCAGCTCCAGGCATCCATAAAGATATGATGGGGCGTCTTGGTGGCTCAGTGGGTTAAGCATCTGCCTTCGGCTCAGCTCCTGATACCCAGGCCCTGGGATCAAGGTCCGCATCAGGCTCCCTGCTTAGCCGGGTGCCGGCTTCTCCCTCTCTCTCTCCAGCTATCCCCGGCTTGTGCTTTCACTCTCTGTCAAATTAATAAATAAATCTTTTAAAAAATAAAGAAAGATATGGAAGCACCATTAGCCATTGGAGGCAATATTTAGATTGCTACACCTCCACTGAAGAGGGAATTGATAGTATCTATAACTGATGACTTTTATACTTGTGGTAGGCTGAATAATGTCCCTGTAAATATATCCACATCATCATCTCTGGAACATGTTACTTTATGTGATAAAAACGGACTTTGCAATGCAATTATGTTAAAGATCTGAGGTGGGAGGTAATCCTGGATTATCTGGGTGGGCCCAACATAATCACAGAGGTCTTTATAAGAAAGAGACAGAAGAAGAGGGTCAGAGTCAGAAAAATATTTGAGTTGAGTGGAGAGGAAAAAAAAGGTTTGCTCTATGAAATGTAGGTGCACATGATACCATATATGTAAATTCTTAAAACTTTAAAAATAGCAATCTATATTATGGATACACATATATGCAAAAATATATGCTTATATATGAAATCATGTATGGAAAGGATGCACATTCAATTAAATGTCACATCCGGAAGAAAGAGGGGGACCGAGATTGAGGAGAGGATACCCAGATGACTTGATCAAATAAACACAAAAAATAATTAATAGATATGAACATTGAGGGGAGAAGAGTCAGCAAAACCAGTATTTGTAAACTCGAGTATTTGTTGAGAATGGTAAGCAAGAGTGGTAATAAAAATGGAAGAAGATAATGTTTCTGGGAAAATGTAATAATTTCTGATTTCGATCTCCAGAGTTTGGGGACTTTCTCTAAATGTCTACAGGGGGTGATGCAAATATATCTATGATACTACCGTTGTCCTCAAGATGATTATATTTTGGACCAGAGAGAGGCAACATTATTCTGTAAATGACCAGATAGTAAATATGTTCACTTTTGAAAGCCATATGTTTTCTATTGCAACCACTGAATTCTGACGTTATCACAAGAAAATAAATGGACAGGTATGGCTGTATTGTAACAGAACTGTAGTCTAACAGAATAGTCTAAATAGAATTGTATTTACAAATACAGGCAGTAGACTGAATTTGGTCCACAAACTGTATTTTCTGTCTCCTGTTAGACTCAATATTTTACATTTCTTCATATAATACTGGCTATAGTTTCACTACCCAATTGATTGAAAAAATATACAGGCATGTATAAATTTATGAGCCTCCTTCAATAATTCCTTCTTCCCCAGGGGCTAAAGGTTTAGGCCTGGGGAACCACTGTTAACGGTGGAAGTAAGTTAAGTGTGCAAATAATTAAAACACAAAAGTGAACACATTAGAAAAGAGATTTGAACTCAGGTCCTTGGGAATTTACCTAGGAAGGTAATCAATAGGGTGTTGGAGAATGCTTGGTATGTGAGTGGGATGTGGCTGGACGTGTACAAGCAAGCTGAAAATTACATGAGCCAAGAAAGACAGAGAGCCGGAAAACATGTGATATATAAGCAAGGAGAGAATAGGGGTGGCGCTGTCGTTTGGTGAATATGCAGACTACATTAAGGGTTGGGAGGCTAAAATGCTCTCAGAATGTAATTTGGAAATTAGGTCTTCAAGAGCTTTAAGCATTAAGTCTAAGACCTATGTTTTTGGAATCAGTAATTTCTCACTACCACATAAATCTTAGGATACTCTATTAATTTGCACCATAAGACATTTCTCAATGTTCAACTTGCTGAGAAAATGGTTGAAATTGCTTTCAAGACATAAGATCCTTTTTTTTTTTAAGATCTTTGTTTATTTTATTATTTTTTGGCTTATAACACTCTGAAAAAATGTGTTCATAAACTCCAAGACCCTTTAAGATATCAAATTCATTTTTAAAAACTGATGAATAATAATGAAAATGACCTAAGAGTTTTCTCACTCTATCTTTCTGCCAGCTTATTGTTGTCCCTATTAATATACTTCGCTGTATCTTATCTACTCTGGTTTAAAAATCCACTAGGGATGAATACATTGAAGTAATTTGCAGTTTCTTCCCTTGACAAGTTATCACTGTGGTCAGATCAATTTCTCTTATTTTCAGAGTAAATTTTCTCTTAACACCAGCCTATAATTCCTTGCTTCATTGCTGAGAAGGAAATTCCTTCCTCCCAAGCTTTTTCTTTGTGTATGCTTTCCACATGCAGCTTCATAGTTCATCATATTATAGCTTTCAGAGTTAAATCATTTTATACTAGGCAAATCCAGCAATATAAATATTTCTTTATGTATCAGCCTTTCCTGACCTCCTCCCATGATGTATGTTGCCAGAAAAAGCCCAAGCACATCACTGAATATTGCCTTCTCTGTTTCTTCTCACTTGTTGGTGTTAGGCACAAGAAATGGTTTTTGATGTCTATCCTCACAGGGATTATGTGTGTGTTTCTGTGTTTGTGTGTGTGTATGTTATGTGTGTGTGCATGTGTGTGAATATAGATGAATCATAACAGTATCCCAGGGTTCTAGTTAACTGGAAGAAAACAGTATTAGCAAGCAGCAGTTATTATACACACTGGGTTTAAGTATCAGTACTTTCATTTGCAAAATACTTGGGGTGTACTTAGTGTCTAATACTCCTTCGCAGAAATCAATGAAAAACAAAGTCGGAGTTTTGTAGGAAGAAAGGGAATCAAAGGGAAGGTCAAACTAGACAACCAAAAGGAAAAGTAGTGGTATTTGTGATAATTTTTACAGCACTGCTTCTCTGAGACTTGAACACTCGACTCCAGCTAATTTCCCACTGTCTTAACAACATACCTTCTCTGACTTGAATATCAATTTACCTGTCCTTGGTCATGCTTCTGGTTTGGTTTTTTTTTTCTTTCTTTCTTTTTTTTCTTTTAATTTTTTATTTTTTATAAACATATATTTTTATCCCCAGGGGTACAGGTCTGTGAATCACCAGGTTTACACACTTCACAGCACTCACCAAAGCACATACCCTCCCCAATGTCCATAATCCCACCCCCTTCTCCCAAACCCCCTCCCCCCAGCAACCCTCAGTTAGTTTTGTGAGATTAAGAGTCACTTATGGTTTGTCTCCCTCCCAATCCCATCTTGTTTCATTTATTCTTCTCCTACCCACTTAAGCCCCCATGTTGCATCACCACTTCCTCATATCAGGGAGATCATATGATAATTGTCTTTCTCTGCTTGACTTATTTCGCTAAGCATGACACGCTCTAGTTCCATCCATGTTGTCGCAAATGGCAAGATTTGATTTCTTTTGATGGCTGCATAGTATTCCATTGTGTATATATACCACATCTTCTTGATCCATTCATCTGTTGATGGACATCTAGGTTCTTTCCATAGTTTGGCTATTGTGGACATTGCTGCTATAAACATTTGGGTGCACGTGCCCCTTTGGATCACTACGTTTGTATCTTTAGGGTAAATACCCAATAGTGCAATTGCTGGGTCATAGGGCAGTTCTATTTTCAACATTTTGAGGAACCTCCATGCTGTTTTCCAGAGTGGCTGCACCAGCTTGCATTCCCACCAACAGTGTAGGAGGGTTCCCCTTTCTCCGCATCCTCGCCAGCATCTGTCATTTCCTGACTTGTTGATTTTAGCCACTCTGACTGGTGTGAGGTGATATCTCATTGTGGTTTTGATTTGTATTTCCCTGATGCCGAGTGATATGGAGCACTTTTTCATGTGTCTGTTGGCCATCTGGATGTCTTCTTTGCAGAAATGTCTGTTCATGTCCTCTGCCCATTTCTTGATTGGATTATTTGTTCTTTGGGTGTTGAGTTTGCTAAGTTCTTTATAGATTCTGGACACTAGTCCTTTATCTGATATGTCATTTGCAAATATCTTCTCCCATTCTGTCAGTTGTCTTTTGATTTTGTTAACTGTTTCCTTTGCTGTGCAAAAGCTTTTGAAATTTATATGGAACCAGAAAAGACCTCGAATAGCCAAAGGGATATTGAAAAAGAAAGCCAACGTTGGTGGCATCACAATTCCGGACTTCAAGCTCTATTACAAAGCTGTCATCATCAAGACAGCATGGTACTGGCACAAAAACAGACACATAGATCAATGGAACAGAATAGAGAGCCCAGAAATAGACCCTCAACTCTATGGTCAACTAATCTTCGACAAAGCAGGAAAGAATGTCCAATGGAAAAAAGACAGCCTCTTCAATAAATGGTGCTGGGAAAATTGGACAGCCACATGCAGAAAAATGAAATTGGACCATTCCCTTACACCACACACGAAAATAGACTCAAAATGGATGAAGGACCTCAATGTGCGAAAGGAATCCATCAAAATCCTTGAGGAGAACACAGGCAGCAACCTCTTCGACCTCTGCCGCAGCAACATCTTCCTAGGAACAACGCAAAAGGCAAGGGAAGCAAGGGCTTCTGGTTTGTTTTTATCTCTACTAGATAGCATTTTTCAATGTATTATCACTCTGTGCATAATTCCTTTATTTCCGATCTTTGCCAACAGAATGCCACCCCTACTTAATACAACCCTATTTGTCTCATGAAAGAATCCTGGTGTTGAGTTGTTTGCCCCAGTGAAACCCTGAAAAAATCTTTTAGCCCATTTTGCATCAATTCTTTTAAGTAAAAATGTCTTGAATCCTGTATTATAGGGCTCAAAGGATCCAAATTCAAAATATATAACATATTTCTTCCCCCCATTCTGTGCTAATTCCATCAACAGAAACAATTATATAATTTTGGTTTACTTGTTTATAATTCCAAGCACCTCTTCATTCATGATTCTTTATGGGGTGGAAATCTGGAGGATTTCTTCAGTATTTTCAGTTTTAGAATTTTTTCTAATATTTAATTCATAATTAAAAATAAGCTGGCAAACTTTTTTTATTCCAAGCAATTTAGACATTATCAATTTTAAGAAATATATAAATGGATATTAACCATCAACACCATTTATTTCATTTTGAAATATTCAAATAGGTAACTAGAACTATGCTCTTACACCTCGTCTCTGTCCCTTTATGTGAACGTCCCTCTCTGAACCAGATGGATGTATGAAACCGCTTTGGATTCCAAATTTGAGGAAACTGGTCTTAATGTAACTAGGTTTTTCATTTATATTCACATTTCTACAGATATACATGACAGATGTACAAAAAGCTTTGTAATCTTTTCCAATTTCCCTTTGCATGATTACATTTTATTAAAAATATAAACTCTGTAAATTTACTTGCGTTTTAATTATATATGCTTATTATGAGAGACCATTAGGAAAAAATCCCTACTGGTCTCTGAAATTCTCTGATACTATGAAGTATCAATATATTTTTCTTCTATAAAGCAGTACAGATAATAAACAGTTTATGCTTTTTATTTCATGGTTGTAAGTAAGAAAGACAAGCTTTGCAGGTTTATATGTTGCATGTTTCCAATGAGGAAGCTGAACATGACGAGTCAGCACACACTTTGTTTAGAATTCACATATGCTTGCTTTTCTCATGTGTTTGTTTCTTTTGAAGATTTTATTTTTATTTATTTGACAGACGGAGATCACAATAGGCAGAGAGGCAGGCAGAGAGAGAGAGAGGAGGAAACAGGCTCCCCACTGAGCAGAGAGCCCGATGTCAGGCTCGATCCCAGCACCCTAGGATCATGACCTGAGCCGAAGGCCGAGGCTTTAACCTATTGAGCCACCCAGGTCACCTTGTTTGTTTCTTTTGGAAAAAAAAATAAAAGTCGGGGGAGGGGTACCTGGGTGGCTCAGTTGGTTAAGCATCTGCCTTTGGCTCAGGTCCTCCATCCCAGGACTCTGGGATGGAGCCCAGCCTCTTGCTCTCTGCTCAGGGGGGAGCCTGCTTCTCCCTCTCCTTGCCTCTCTGCCTGCTTGTTTACTTCCTCTCTCTCTCTCTCTCTCTCTCTCCATTAAATAAATAAGATCTTTAAAAAAAAAAAAAAAAGAGGAAAATACTAGTCCATCCGTGCCCAGACTCAAGTAAGTTTGCAACTACAAATCATTATAGTCCTTAATTTCTTCTGCAGGAGAATTATTTGAAGAAATTGAAATATTTTAGAGTGATTTTCTTGGAGCAGTCATGTTCTAAGTTCCTAACAGGTCAGCTGCATGTTCTGAAAGAAATCAATATAAAAGAAATCACACACCGAAGCAAGGTTGTTCCGCATTACCTCCAGGACCCAAGACTGTTCAGACCACTGAAAATCGCACATTTGACCGAAGCTGGAGACAATGCCAAAGAGCCTATATAGTTCTGGCCATTATCATTTATAAAGGTTGGAGGGAGGGAGACACAAAGAGAGCTAAAGGACCAAGTAAGCTTTTGCCCAGGGAGGAGAGACATCGTCATGCCATTTTTATATATTATTTCTATAATTCTGTTACAGGTACGTAATAACATATCTTCAATCAATGGACAAATAGATATTGAGTATCTACAGTGTAAAAAGCTGTGGTAGGTGCTGTGGGATGGTCTAGGAGGTAGAATTCTAAGATGGCCCTTGAGATTCCTTCCTTTTGACATACTTGCCTCACATAATTCTTCCCGAATGTGGGCAGAATACATAGATAGGTATATCGGCTCAGCAATTTCTAGAGGTATGATGATGTTATTAATCAACTGACTTTATCAAAGTTAATAAAAATTAATCCACTAGGCCCACAGGAAAGGAGTAGAGGAACAGAAAGAAATGGAAACGAAATCACAGGGGGGAAAAAAGTATTTCTATTGTCAGAAGTAGCACCAGGTGTTCCAAGCATAGGAAATTCAAAGGGAGATAAAAGGGCAGCTCCTGGAGAAGAAAACAGATTGGTTTTCACTAATCTCCCCCTGGGCTTTGTAAACATCAGCAGAGGTTTAGTTAGGAATTTTCTCAGAGTGACTCCAGAGAGAAGCCGAAGTTCTGCACATTGAAGTTCTGCACATTTTAATACTGACTAAAAAGCTCATTCGGTCCTGCCTAGCCCATCCTGACTCCTCCGTAGCCAACACTCCTCTCAACACATATATGTTAATACCCGTCCCTGCCCCTAATGTACTGTGCTTGGTTTGACCACGGTACCTCTGAAAACAATTTTCGCTCACTTTTAGTCTCCCTTATTGGTCTGATCTGAGTCTCTGTATTTACAAGGAACTTTCACTGGATATAGTGATTTATCTGTGTCAGAACACTGATCACAGTTTTGAGGTTATCCAGCACCTTATCTGTCTTCTACCCTGCTACGGCTGCTTTGAGTTCATGTAACAAGCCCTTCCTCTGTACCTTTAGCCGATCCAATATCTGACACATATTAAGTGAACAAGTTCTGCTTTTATGAATGAACTGGTGTGGCCAAACACACATTTTTTAAAAATGTGAATCATTACACAGTTTCCCATTCTGTCAGTGTCTCCTTCCCTAGGATTAAGAAGACATATATTTTATGAAGACCTCTAAAGCAGATGGGGCAATCCAACTGAAGTTTTGGGAATAATGGGTTGGAGCCACATGAAAGTGTCGCACTTGGAAGTAAGGTCAACTTGCTGTGACTAAAGAAATTCAGAATAGAGAAAAATGTTGCAAAGGCCACAGTAAAAGATTTACCAACAATGCTGCAGAGGGATATTTTTTCACGTTTTATTTCAGTTTCTCTAGTACATGAAGTGTCAGGCATAAAGTACATGGAAACTTCAGCAGATCTTTCTATTTAAGTGTAATCCTGCTGCTAGTGCAGACTCTATTTTGAAATATGACAATACCTTCTGATCTCTTTTCCCTTGTTTTTCATTATGGAGTACATTTTCAGGATAATAGGATGTCTCTCTTTTAGTAGCACATCTGTTCCTGCTCCATTGTCTTCACTTGAAATCATAATTTCCTCTTCGGGAATGTACAACTGGTGGCAAGTAGAGATGATTATGATGTAATAAACAGAAACGATGACTTCAGGTGGGTAATAATAGCTAAGATTTTTGCTTCCAAGTAAATTCCTCTGCTGACTGAAATGAGAAGAAACAAAACCGACGTATGTGCGACGCCAGAGCGGAATGCCTCAGCATTGAACGGCTTCTCTTCGACCATCTCTGATTTGAGGCTGTTTATACCTTACGGCTTGTGTCACAGCTGTTGTGGCTAAAAATGTTTATTATTGTCACATATACATAAAATGCATGTGTTAACACGTGTGTGCATGAATCTTAAATCGGTTTCAGTTTATTATTAGATAATATAAAGAGCAGACACTTTGTTGGGAACAGACTTGGATTGAATCCTGGTGGAAACACTTGGTTCTGTGACTTCGGGCATCTTATGGAAATCATTTTGAGCCTCAGTGACTCCTTCAGTAAAACTTCAGGTCAAAGTACCAGCTTCTGTGTTCTGAAAATTTTAGATACTATTTACAACATGTGTTTTCAAATGCATAGGACAGGACATCTGACCATGAAAGTACTCAATATATGGTAGTTCTTCTTGTTCTGGGAAAAATCAGCCCCAAACTTCATGTGGTAGCTCTGTGCCTTTAGTTGCCAGTTTTGAGTATTTAGTATTGTCTTTGCCAGTGTTTGTTTTAGGTCCCTGAGTGCTGATTCCACATTTTGTCTTTTAATTGAAGTAATCTAGCTTCTATTTTCCTACTTGCTTATACCCGTCTGCTGAACACTGGTTCTTGCCTAACTGAATTTCTATAAAAGATCATTTTAGAAGCTTGAAAAACTGATGGACTCTTCTATATAAAAATTCTTACAGCACCCTAATTTTTACTAACTTTATAAATGGATATTATAAATACATATATATTTATATAATAAGTATAATTTTACATTTATTATGTTCTTTAAATACACACACATATTAGATGTCTTTGTGCTTAAAGCTATTTATGATTATAAAGAATAACAAAAATTAACAACTTAATGATGAAAATTCAACCAAATTAAAAAAAAGTAAAACTGTCACTATAAATACGGTCTTGCCTTGTAACCCCCATACATTAATTTTGTCAGTTGGCTTTTTTTTTTTTAAAGATTTTATTTATTTATTTGAGAGAGAGAGAGAGCGAGCATGAGCTGGGGAGAAGGGCAGAGGGAGAAGCAGACTCTCTGCTGAGCAGGGAGCCCATGTGGAACCCAGGACCCTGCGATTATGACCTGAGCTGAAGGCAGACACTTAACCGACTGAGACACTCAGGTGCCCCTGGCAGTTGGCTTTTAAATCACAAGAAAATGGAATTTTAAAATGTGTATTCTTTTGTGTCTAGCTTCTTTTGCCAAACATTATGATTGATCTAGCCATTTTGTCACTAGGATAAATGAACTCTAACCATTCTGTTTTCTCTTGTGTTATTAGCTCAAGATTTAAACTCCCAGAATGTGACCTGTTACCTGGCAGCATAGTGGGTGTGTAATGCACCAGGGACAGTCCCCTTCAGTAAGAAGGGACTTCCTGTCCCAACCACTAAGAATGCTGTCAGTAGAAAGCCCTAGCCAACATCCCTGATGGAGAATCTTAGCTAAAGAAAACTACACTCTTCTTAATTGGAGTGATCTGTATAAAAACGATTGGCATGGGGCCTTCTCCTCCTCCTAACTCAGCACAGCACTGAAGGGTCATTGCTGAGGTCTCCACTGAGACTGTGTTGTAGCCCAACTTCTCCCTCTGTCCAAACCTGCTTGCTTCCCTTTCCTTCCAGGAATATTCCCTACGCAACTTCCTGCAGGTTCATCACACTCTTGGAGTTAGCTTTCCTTCAGTGTCTAAGCTGCCTAGCCATGATCAGGCAGCCTGGGGTAGTTTAGAAAAAGGTTTTGCTCTTTTGGTTGCTAAATAATTAGATGTTTCTGTAGCACCTACTTACCTAGATTATTTGGCCTACACTAAATGAAAGGAAGTCATCTCTCAAAAAGATAAGTAGAATGTTGAGCTGAATGATGGCAAACACTAGCAGTTATTCACTCTAAGCAAAGACATGGCGGCAGGAAACAATTCGTAATTTTCCTTCCTTATAGGAGAAAGTGTCTTATATCACTTTTGGTATACTTGGTCTCACTTATTTGTAGCTTTTTTTTTTTTTAAGATTTTATTATTTGAAAGAGACAAACAGAGCATGAGGGGGGAGGGGTAGAGGAAGAGGGAGACGCAGGCTCCCCACTGAGCAGGGAGCCCACCCCAGGGCTTGATCTCAAGACCCGGAGATCATGACCCGATCCTTAACCAACTGAGCCATCCAGGCACCCTCACCTATCTGTAGCTTTAATGTTACCCCCTCACTATGGACTGAACGGTGTCCCCTGCCCCTCAAAGTCATATGTTGAAGCTGTCAAAGATAAATAATGATGGACATTAGTTAAGGCAGTGAAAACAAGTTTTACTCAGTAAGTACCGACAGTAAAAGAAAGAACTGAGCTCCATTCCACTGTGTGCAGACGTGATCTGGTGCCTCAAAAAAAGGAGAGAGAAGGAGGAAGAGCGGAGGCTCACTAGAGTGGGAGAAGTGAAAAATTACAGAGTTGGCTAGTGGGAATGTGAATGTGATTAGGACAGCTGTTTGTGAGCTGACAGTGATCGAAGTCAGGATTCTGCCCTCCCACAAACACTGGAAGACATTGGTCCTATCCTTCCTGATGACTAATTTCAAAGGAGTGGCTCTCAGGTCCATGAGAAAGACATGTGCAGTAAGAGATGCCCATTCACAATTGTAAGCCCTTTTTCCTAAATGCTCTAAGGAGGTTGGGGCCTATCTTCCAGTGTTGGCTAGAACAAATGATGGATTCTCCAGGCACTGAGTTTTCCCAGAGAGGCTTTTTAAAGAGGGGGGCTCTGGGGTTATCTTAGGGGCATGGCTTTTGCTGCTAGCAGCCATGCTAGAGTTTGATCAAGTCTCTTAGTGCAGAGGTGTTCTGTGCTGAGAGTTCTAAAAACATCAACATGCGACTGTCTTCTGAGATAGGGCTTTTAGGTGGTAAATAAGGTAAAATGAGGTCATAGGGCTGGGGCCCTAATCTGATAGTGTTGGTGTCCTTATAAGAAGAGGAAGAGACTCCTGCAATCTCCTTCTCTCCACATGCACAAGGGGACAAAACCATATGAGGATACAGCAAAAAAGCTGCCTTTGCAAACAAGGAAGAGAGCCCTCACCAGAAACTGAGTCAGTTGGTGCTTTGCTCTAAGACTCTCAGTCTTCAGAACTGTGAGAAAATAAATTTCTGTTGTTTAAGTCCCCGAGGCTGTAATATTTTGCTGTGGCAACTCTTCTAGGCTAGTTCACCTCTGTACACACTACATTTAATATCATACTAGGTACCAATTTTAACATTCTGTGATAATACATTTCCATGAGTATACACACAGACACATTTTTATTGAGAAACCACAAACAAAAAGAGTTCTTTTTAAATGAAGGATGTTTGCTAGATATGCTAATTTCAGTCTCCCTCTGGGACTTAAAAAATTTGTTTATAGTTAAGCAGCATTTATACTCATTTATATGAACTTCAAAAATGGAAGTCATTGCCAAAAGATGAAATGTGAATTGCTTTTAATACCACTAAATGGACCAAATCAGAATGCTTTTTTGTGACATAATATTGATGCATTTGGATGGATAAACACTTCAAATATAATTAATGAAAATTATCCAGAGAATAAAAGAATGACTATAAAGTATCCAACAGTGCCTAGAACACAGTAGATATCCAATCTACAGCAATGTCTTTCTATCCCCCCCAACTGTTTATTATACTGTTACACAAATACAAACATATACACACATATCTCCTTGCCTTTTGTGGCTTTCATAACCCTTAACTTCACAGAACTGTTTTATGTTTTATACAGTAACTTAAAAACAGAACTGATGTATCCATCATTTGAAAGATACCAATAATTAATAAAAATAGTGATATATCAGTATTGTTACTATAAAAAGTGTAAAGTTAAACCATGATAACATAGAATAGAAAATGATTGTTAAACTCTATAATTTTTCAAAAGCCTGAATAAATTTCCTAATCCAGGCTAGTGTACAGAATTATACCCATAGAGAACTGGGTTTCACTAGTTATTTGTGACCATGGTTCCTAACAGGTTCTCTGTTTTAGAAAATTTTGGTAAATTTTCATCATTTTTGATGATGAAAAAAAATGAAAAAAAATCATCATTTTTTATCAACGTTTAGTCTCACCATTTTTTCAGCTTTGAAAGGAAAGTGACTAAAACCACAAAATGATCTTCACTGTTTTGTCTGATGTGTGTTTTATATATATAATGACATAGATGTTAACATACAACAGTATGGAAAACTTAGCTCATGGCCTATGTTTAAATTGGCCCATACAGCAATAAGATTATTATTATGAAAATAAGATTAAAAACCATCTTCCAACTGTAGAATAAAATGATTATATTTAGTCTGTAAGACTCGTTCAGGAAAAAGTTTGCTTTGTTTTGCTGCATCCAGAAATGGTTTGGGAACCAAAGAAAGAAAATCAGTGATTTCCCTTGGGAAATCACTTGACACAAATACATAGATCACCCCAAACCCACACAATTTTACTGAACTATGTGTCATGATTCTTCTTTCTTTGAGTCTCCTCTGTGTCACAAAGCTTCAGCCAATCCAGTACTTATGGGACTCCAGCATCTGCCTCAGTAGTTCCTGTCAATTTCTACTTAGTCTGTCTTAGTCAGTTCAGGCTGCTATAACAACGTACCATAGACTGGATGGCTTATAAACAACAACAATTTATTTCTCACAGTTCTTGAGGCTTCCATCTGAGATCACGGTGTCAGCATGGTCAAGCTGTGGTGGGAGCCCCCTTCCAGATTGCAAACTACCCTCTTCTCACTCTGTCCTCACAAGGTGGAAGGAATGAAGGAACTCTCTGGATTTTGTTTTGTTTTTTGTTTAATAAGGGAATTAATCATTCATGAGGGCTCTGTGACCTCATGAACTAATCACCTCCCAAATGCTTCAGCTCCAAATACCAACACACTGGAGATTCCATTTCAACATATGACTTTTGGGAAGACACAAACATTCCATTTATAGCAGAGTTCATATCAAACCAACATTAAAAAAAAAAACAACTTTTTTCCTCTGGTCAGTGAAAAACACTTCAAAAAGATGCTTCTAGATCAACATTGTTTAAGCAAAATTAGATACACCCTATAATAAAATTAAATATAAAATCTAACTAAGAGATTAAGGAACTGGTGGTTCCCCGGTGGTCCCATACACAGCAGAGAAGATCTACTCTTCCATGCTGCCCCACTCTCAGTTTCTCCCAAATAAAGCAGCAGCTCATTTTATTGAGTTACATCTGAGAAAGACAACATTGCAAGGTCAGACACATAGACATGGATGTTATCCTTTCCTCTATAATCTCTCTCTCTCCTCTGGTCCCCTCGTTGTCAAAGCAGGAAGCAATTCTAGGGCGCTTTCTGAGAAGTTAGGGATCACTCTTAAGCTCACGTTTTACCTCTTCTGTTTATGCTGCAAGATCAGGTAAGACAGCCTAGGCTGTATATCTTGAAATATTTCTGTGTTTCAGTGTACTGTGGCTTGGTAATCCATCAGCCTCTGAAAGCTGATGGCAAAATCAGCTTATGGCAAAATTTAGACAAGAGGAGAGAGATACCCTTGCAAGCTCTGGGTTAGATCACTGTTTCCAGCTCACTTCTCCAGAAAGCTGTGCACTGCAGTTATAAGCACAAGCCCAGTCAAAATACAACCTGCCTGTAATTCCTATTTGTGATTTTTTTGTGTGTGTGTTTACAAATTTCCCTTGGGGTTTTCAAGGGCAGGCATGGATAAGTCTGGGGCACTATTTGGCATCCTGAGTCTCCTGATCATAACACAGTATTAATATCATGAATACACTGAGTATTACATTAGACTCAGGATTAAATGTAAATGTAGCACTTACATATATGCATATATTATATACATGATATATATGTAAATATGTATTTTATATAAGTGTATATGGGTCTGGGGGTTGTATATACACATATTGCTTCAAGCACTAATTTCAGGCACATTTGTCATAGATTAGATTAGAGATGGAAATTTCTACATTGATCTTTAGAAACAATACTGGTATCTCTAGAACTCAAATTTGAAATATTTGCTAGTGACACTATGGTAAAAAAAAAAAACTAGGCCTGGACAACTGGGTGCTAGTTTGTAATTTATTGGAACTCACTGAATTACACAACATTTCCATCTAGAAAAGGGAACAGATCTCTGCTCAGATACTTTATTGGGTTGTAGTATTACCCAGTCAATCATTCATTCACTCAATAACTACATTTGCTGAGTGTTACAATGTAACATTAGCGGGTCAGGAATTAAATGTATAAAAACACTTACTTTGCAGAGGGTCTAAATACTTGTGAAAACATTTTGATAGGTGTTTACTTCTACTTAAATATAAATGATATGGCATGATTTTAATTGTTATGAGCTTGGCCATAAAGACAATTCAGAGGAAAGAAAAAGTAAATGCACAACTATTTATTGAGCTCTTACTATATTCCAGCCAGTGCTGTCCAATAAAATAGTCTATAATGATGTAAATATCCTTTTCCTGCACTGTTGAATCTGGTAACCGTTGATCACATGTGATTATTGAGCACTTGAAATGTAGTAATGATTGAGGAACTGAAATTTTAATTAAACCTAAATTTAAGTAGTCACGTGTGTCTAGTGACTACCATATTGGATTGCACAGTAAGATCCATATTAAGCAATTTACAAGAAGTATCTTAACTTTAATTACATTATTAAAATGTACTTATTAACAATAATTAGCTTTACAGTCTTACTATTAATTTTACTCTTCAGATACTAAAAACTGTAGTGCAGCGCAGTTAAGTAACTTACCAAGGGTACCCACTTTGTTAGCGGTACAACTGACATTTCAGGCAGGGTAGAACTATGCTCTAACTCACAATTAGCTAGGTAGTGCCACTCTGTGCTACGCTGAGTTCCAATCACAGGAAAATTGTTACGGATATTTGGAGCCAACAACAGATGAAAAACTATAATGCTGTAAGTGAAAATACAGAAAAAGGAAAATATTTATGACAAATGAAAATATCAGAATGTAAAAGAAGAGAAAGTTGCCGAAGTTGACAAAGAGTAAGTGTATAAAAAATAATATGAACAAGGTAATAGTACCATACAAATTTGAACCAATTCTTCAAGCGCTAATATTACGGATGCATTTTACGTGTCCTTACTGTTTGTAACTTTCTCTAGTTTTAATTTTGCTTCTGTTGGTCCTTTATATTGAACAAGTAGCAACATGGGGATAGGTGGAGACGAGCAGAGAAATTCACATGTCTGTCTTTCAAATTAGGACAGGCCTAGGACTGACTAGAAGTTTGCAAACATTATTGCAAGGCTATCCTTTTCCTTGCTAACAAATTCTCAAATTTCTACAAGAGGAAAACTGCATCCTATCCCATGGAATTGAACAGTTTTATCCAAGTCAGTTATGACTCATTCTTCTCTGACATCTCCTTACTTTTCCCAATTACCCTTGGGCCCAGAGATTAGCTGATTGTAGCTAACTGGACATAAAGAGAGACTAGTGGGGGAATCTAAGCAGGATTTTTCTTAACAAAAGGAAAGCCCCTGTCTACCTGCCCTCCTCTCTTCCTGGTTGGAATGTGATTTGGTGATGCTCTACTTGCTTGGAGCCTACAACTGCCATTTTGTGCCCACAAGAAAGGGCTATAGGTGAATAAAAGTGCTCATATCCCTGATATAGCTGAGATACTGTTCCAAAAAAAAAAATACATTTCAATAATTTGTATGTAATTTAATTTTTTCTTTATTTAAAGCCACTTTTTGTAGAGTGTTCAGTTCCCTGCAGCTTGAAACTGTTACAGATTCAAGTTCCCATGCCTCCCAAGCTGTGGTTTCTATTGTGTGGAAGATACATGAAGTTGGGAGGCTGGGTATTACCTTGCCTCTGTGGTACAGGCTTTCTATAAATCTCCATAAGAGACAGAGTCTCCATGCAAACCATCAGACCGCAGCTGAAAAGACTTGTTAACCAGCATAGTTAAAATCTATAAAGCGGCAGGGACCTAAAAGATCCACAAATGCGCCTATTTTTAAATTCTGCCCTCTAACATGAATATATTATAGTTGCTGAAGTCTCTCTACAGATGATATTTGGGCTGGCATTTCTGTAAGTAGAAGAGGTTATCTTTTGCTTACAATTTGTCACTTCTAACTGACTGTAGATCACAGTAGTTTAGAAGCTTAACCCCTTTCAGTTAGGCTTTCTTCCAGCATTTACAAAAATCCTTTCAGCAGCCTGATGAAAATAGCAGCAGCAAAGCAATTAGGTGTAATCCCAAACATCTGCAGGCCAAGCCAGACCAATAAATGCTTTTGCCTATTTTAGTTACACAGCACTCAAAAGTCTCGTTTAAGGTCCTGACAAAGTAAAGAGAATGGAAGAGACTTCAAATTATATACACTGAAATTCAACTATAAATACTTCCTTCCAATTCTCTTGGCAAATACTGGCCATCAATGTCAGAGAAACTTAGTGCAATAAAGTTATTTTGTGTCTGGATTCATTGGCACAAAAATAACTGAAAATTGGATTTCGGTTCAATTTAGGAAACATTTCACAAATGCCTACTAGTCCTAAGTGCTCTCAAAAGTTGGACCTAAAGATACTCCCTCAAATATCTCATAGCCTAGGGGCAGGTTGTAATCTTTTTCTTCAATACTGCATACACTATTTTATTATAAATTCATAGTATCACAGACCTTAGCGTTTGAAGAAACCTATGGCAAGACGTATTTTATTGATAACTAGTCTTTGTTAATTTCTGAGGTTCTGTTAAGTAAGTAAACAACCCATTAGAATTTGGCTAACTTCCAAAGCATGAAGTGGAGAAATTTTCTGACCTGAGCCAGTAGAGTACAACCTAAATACTAACCAGGGGCACCTGGGTGGCTCAGTGGGTTAAAGCCTCTGCCTTCGGTTCAGGTCATGATCCCAGGGCCCTAGGATCAAGCCCCGCATCGGACTCTCTGCTCAGTGGGGAGCCTGCTTCACCGACCCCCTGCCTACCTCTCTACCTACTTATGATCTGTCTGTCAAATAAACAAATAAAAATCTTTAAAAATAAATTAATTAATTAATTAATTACTAGCCATAACAATGATGAGGAAGGCTTAGGTTTTGTTATTATCACACAATGTACTGGAATTTTTCAAATTTTTCAAATCCTTTTCTTTGGCTAAATAGCCACAGAACCCTATCCTCTTGCCCAATCAAAGGAAAGTTTTTGATCACCAGCTAACTTTCTGCAAGTAGCTTTTTGCAAGCAAGCAAACTATGTTTTACTAATTGTGCTTTGTACTGATTTCAAGGGGACTGAGCCTCTTGATGTTTTTCCTTACACTAGTTGTGAAGCAGCTCATATAGGTCCATGCTCTCTTTCAGTTTTCTCCCCACAAAATGCAGAAACTACAGGTCCTCTGTTTCACAGAGGTCAGTAGTAACACCTAGGTGACAATGCTGGGTCTCTGCACAACAGATGCCAAAAGGAAAATTAAAATGCATGAGTTATCGGAAGTGATTCCTGTGAGGGAAAAAGAGAGGAAGGGCAAAAATAGGGAAAGACTTCTCACCATGATGCTGGTCTCACACTTGTAAAAGGAAGGGAAGGAAGCAGGATTGGACAGGAAGACAGAGGCTCAGACTGCAGTGCATCTCTGTGAAAGTCTTAGCCAGCCAGCAAGAAGTTTTAGTGCAAACATTGCCCACAAGAGGGGAGCTAGAATGACCACAAACGGTAAGCCCTTGCATCCCCATGATGCTTAGTCATTGGCTAGAGACTGCCCAGAAAGAATGTGGCCTTGAACTGAAAGCCAAGACAAAGCACCAGGACTCAACTGAGGGCCCTCTTTGCAGCAGATTCTCTTTCAAAAAATGCGAGTGGCTCACTCTCAAGGCTGCAGTAGGTACCTGGAAATTGTTTTTAACCTTTCTCCTTCAGATATTTGGCAGTTTTGTAATAGACCTGTATGTCCACACATTCATTTAATGCAATAAATACATTTAATGCAATTCTTCAAATGCTACCCTAATGAATTGGCACCATTGCTTTTTAGGACTGACCATCTTTTATCACAATGTGAACCGTGAAGAAATCTGTCATTAAACAGGTGATGCTCCCATTTTAATCCAGCAATAAATTTGGGAGTTGAAAATCTCCCTTGCAAAATATAGAGCTAAGGTCTGGTCTTGTAAAGTAGGACCTAAAACGGAACCAGGTGCTTGAACAATATCACCAGGACATGGTGTCACTGCTTACTTTTACCCCATCCTTCTCTTAGATCTTTCATTCTCCATGTTGGTTTGGCATTTTGCCAGTCACTTCATTAAGCTGGACATGATTCAAACCCTAATGCCTGAGATGAGAGGGATGGTTAGTTGGATGTGAAACAGACATCCCCCAAATTATAATACTGCCTCTATATTGGGTCGTAGGACAGATTTTTAAATAGCATCCAGCAAGTTATATCACCTTACTAGAAGAATTATCATGACTTTATCTATTTGATACTATCATAGTATAATATAAAATTGAGTAGTTATATCTCCCATTTTTCCTTAAATTACCCTTAGTTTTATACCAACAAATAGGCTAAAAAATTCAATCTTTTAATGTTCTCTTAATACAAAACCAAAGCAAATGAAAAAGACTTGAAATTACAAACTAAAAAATACTATGGTTCTGCATAGTATTTAAATTTAGTATTAAATTCTACATGATACTAAAATAATAATTCAGTATCTATTTTAGGGGTGTCTGGGTAGCTCAGTTGGTTAAGCATCTGCCTTTGGCTCAGGTCATGATCTCGAGATCCCAAAATCAAGCCCCATGTAGGGCTCCCTGCTCAGTGGGGAGTCTGCTTCTCCCTCTCCCTTGCCCTCTGCCCCTAACCCCCTTATGTGTGCTCTAAGATTTTCTTTTTAAAACATAAAATAAATATCTATTTGAAAAGGTATCTAGTGTTAAAGCAGAAATAATGATTATCGGTTTTTATATCTCAAAAAGTGAGCTTTCAGTAACTGTAGCTAAAAAGAAAATGTCTTCCATAGGTTCGGTAATTTTATAAAAATTTTATAAAAAGTGTGATATCAGAAATAATGTTATAATTCTAAAAGCAAAATTGTGGCTACATATTGAAATAGATCACATAATTCTATTTTAAATAACTATAGTAATTATTATTGGGTAATAATTAGAAATTGTTTCTGTACCTTAAATTGTATCATACTCTATATATCATATATATATACATTTGTGCTATATATGGTATGTGTGTATAGGTATAGTGTGTATGTGTGTGTGTGTATATATATACTGTATATATCTATATAACAAATATTCACACACATACATATATGTATGTATGGGATTATATATAAAGGGTTTTATTTTTTTATGAAATGAAAGACATTTTATTGGTCTAGGGGATGTGGGAGGCCTAGGCATTAGGCCAAGATAGCAGAGGCCATGCTACCTTCTCAGGTTCAGTGCCCACCAAGGAAACAGATGCAGTCAGGAAAACAAAGATGCAGTCAGGAATCCCACTAGTATGATCCAGGGCCTCATCCTGAGGACCCTGCCGTGGCTCTAACAAGGTCAGTCTCCTCTGGAATGAGTGGGGCTCCTTGGGCACACACTGTATACCCACCGTTATCCAGCCTGGTCAGATAACAAATGTGATGGTTACAGAGTCAGGGGACAGCCCAGATTCCAAGTGGTGGAGGTGCTCTTTCCAGGGGTATCCACCTTTTGCCAGTTTAACTATCTCCCCGTTTGGTTCCACCAGGAATTGCTGGGCCAACGCCTCTTCCATCAAGAGTATACATATATATACAATACATTTGTATATGTATGTATGTATACAATACATGCTTTGTTTGAATTGATTTTTTTCATTCAAATATTCCCAGCATTTTCTTTTTTTTTCTTTTTTTTTTTAAGATTTTATTTATTTGTCAGAGAGAGAGAGGGAAAGAGAGCGAGCACAGGTAGACAGAATGGCAGGCAGAGGCAGAGGGAGAAGCAGGCTCCCCGCTGAGCAAGGAGCCCAATGTGGGACTCGATCCCAGGACGCTGGGATCATGACCTGAGCCGAAGGCAGCCGCTTAACTTTTTTTAAAGATTTTATTCATTCACTTGACAGGCAGAGATCACAGGTAGGCAGAGAGGCAGGCAGAGAGAGAAGGGGAAGCAGGCTCCCCACTGAGCAGAGAGCCCAATGTGGGGCTCAATTCCAGGACCCTGAGATAATGACCCAAGCCGAAGGCAGAGGCTTAACCCACTGAGCCACCCACGTGCCCCACCCCTCAGCATTTTCAATTCTAGCTCTATTCCTGAGATTTGGAGAAAATCTTGTTCATGAGCATCAAAAGCTGAATAAGAATATTCATGAAAGAATTCTCTTTAATAGAAAAAAAAAAAAAACACATGTGTGTGTACCCAAACTCAAAACAACAACAACAACAAAAAAACAAATGAGAAGGCAAAAACAAAAACAAAAACAAAAAACAAAACATAAAAACATAGGAAGCAACTCAAATGTTTGTTTTCCTCTCTCTTTAATTTTTAGATTTGTTATTTCCTGTTTGGATTTCCAACTTTTTTCTTCCCTAAAACTTTCAGCATTATAACATGCTGTATTAAGATGATTTTAGGCACAATAATATAGATTTCAAAACATGTCAGATTGCATTTGAATGTCTGATGTATATACAAAATATAGAAATATATACAAAATATAGAAAGTTGGTAAAAGGTAATAAAATATAGTGGAAAAATGATATTTGGAATAAGAATTGATAGGTGGGCAGTCATAGCCAAGGGATCTGGAGAAGTCCCCTGAGCTTCATTTTCCTCATCTGGAATATGGGGATAAGGTATAAATGATGCCATTCATGCCTGCTTCCACAGTTGTTTTGAGAATCAAATACATTACATGTGTGAATGAACCCTTAAGCTCTTAAATTCTGTATTAAAAATGGGAGCTGCCTCCTTTTTAAAGAGATGTACAGTAAGAAAGGAAATATTCTGATATTAAATTTGCAGAAGCAAAATGAACAATGGGAAACACTAGCCCTGGAAATTTAAGTTAGAGATGTAGTTCCAACAAGTTGGAGAGAACATTTCCAGTTATGAGACCTTAGCTGACAAGCCAGTAGACTGGGACTGCCAAACAGGGGAGGAAAATTAATTTCTGGCTAGATGGAAGAGAAATAAATCCACTCTTGTTTAGAAATTAGACCATACCAAGAGATATGTTACTTCATTTCAGAAAGCACACAGAGAGTAAGGCTAAATTAGCAAGGATTTTGTTACACATATTGTAGAAATGGAACAGAGATTGAGCAAAGGATTGGAAGATACAAAAATCTGAGTGCCTCTCACAAGGGTGTGTGCAATAATTGGAGAAGAAATAGGAAAGGTTTTGCTAAGCGCTTCCTCCCAGGAATCTATTTGTTAAGGTCATTCATGCTCATTGTTGCAACAATCAAACTTTCAGGTTTCAGCGATTTAACACAGTCCAGTACAGGTTAGGGTATCTCCCTCTTCTTTTTGTCTACATCATATAAATTAGATGCACTGGGAACTGCCAGAGCAGTAGAAGAGAGGATAGAAGCATTCTCCTCGGTCTTAATTGTATGATCATAGAAGTAACACACATTAGTTTTGCTCAGAGTCTGCTGGCTGTGTCTAACCACATAGCCACAACCCAACTGCAAATGTGTCAGGGAAATGACTGGAGAGCATACAAATATGTGATGAGCACAGGTCATAGCTCTACAACTACCGTCTCCTTTTGCTCTTTTCTTGAAATATGGTGAATACACAGAAACTCTCCCATTAGGAGTCAGCACAAAACCCCATAAAGACATTGCACCTTGAGTGTCTACAGTTTCTGAGTGTGAGCAGTAGGGTCTCCATCAGAATGGGTGTGGCACACCACCTTCTTGAAATTGCTGGGTAAGGAGGATAGCTGCCTTACCCTCTACACCACTGTTGCCACCAGATAACTGCAATACACACACTTCTTTTTGGGGAGGGGGAGAACAGTAGACACAGTAGCTGCTGGGACATAACAAGTCTCACTGGGAAAATGTTAAAAGGACCCCTCTTGTGGGGGTCCTTTTATCAGCCCTGATTCTTCTCTCTGAAAAGCTCTTATTTGTTAATTTTCCCTTGGCTCTTTGTCTTCCACATCCATTTCCTGTCTTAGCCATAATCTGTGGGTTTTATGAAATATGACCATCTTGGAATTATATAATGCTCAGCTCACTTTCTGCTCTTAGGTTAGAATTCCAAGGTCATTAAAAAAAAAAATCTTACACAGGGGCACCTGGGTGGCTCAGTCAGTTAAGCAACTGACTCTTGATTTTAGGTCATGATTTCAGGGTCCTGAGATCAAGCCCTGTGTTGGGTCCTGCACTCAGAGAGGAGTCTGCTTGAGATCCTTTCTCTGTCCCTCCGTCCCCCTGCTTATGCTCTCTCTCTTAAACAAACAAACAAACAAACAAATAAATAATATCTTCAAAATTTTTTTTTACAAATCCAAAAGGGGCTTGGGAAAGTGAAGGTAGCACATCAGTATTTGTTGAACAAAAGCCTCAGGTACAGGGAATTTATGATTTAGGATAGAAAGTAAAACATGTGGTCAATGGGGCACATAGGGTGTCTCAGTGGGTTCAAGCCTCTGCCTTCAGCTCAGGTCATGATCCCAGGGTCCTGGGATCGAGCCCTACATCGGGCTCTCTTCTCGGTGGGGAGCCTGCTTCCCCCTCTCTCTCTGCCTGCCTCTCTGCATGCTTGTGATCTCTGACAAATAAATAAATAAAAATCTTAAAACAAACAAACAAATATGTGGTCAAATATCCATAGTATAAAGCATAACCAAACAAAGCACCATGGGCATTCAAAGAAAAAGGAGAGACCAATCTAAATGGAAATACTGAGTTTAGGAGATTGGCCCATAATATTATAACCTGCCTTTCCCTCCTTAAGCCCTTCCACAAATTCTGCACCAGAACAAGTACAGTTTCCCAAAGCAATTAGTCTCTGCTATTTTGTCTCCTTCTGTGACTCTGTATAGGTTACTTCTTCTGCTTAGACTTTTCCTGTCATTGACCACCTGACAAATTCCTATTCATCCTGTAAAACTCCTCAATGATGCCATCCCTGACCAGGGGAGAGTGAGCTCTTCCCTCCTTTGTTCCTGAATAGTATTTTGCTTGCTTTTGTTTTCACTCCAAGAGTTAGGTATGCAAATGGTATCTCCAGGGAGGTTAAGGCATACTTTGAAGCACTGTTCTCAGCCATTTCTTCTTAGACATATTTCCCACCTTATTTACTTTATGTGATTATAATTAAGACTTCATAGATAGTGGTTTATCTCAATATTTCTTCACTGAGCCAAAATAACATAAGGTTCTTATTACATAATTCTAAATGTTTGTATTATATCTCAATGAATAGCTTTGCCATACTTTTGTGGCTGAGCATAGTTGTTTCCTGTTTTTCTTTTACGAATAGCAGACTAATGCAGCTAATCATGAATTTCATCCATTTCTATTATTTCCTAAGTAGAATACTGAACCATCTCGTACTTTCTCACATGCCCACAGACAGAAATGTCCTGTTACTAAATGGCATCTACAAGTTAAGAATGTACTGGTCCCCAACAATAAGCCATGTTCTCTCTTTCAACCATCAACTACTGTATAGCAAACCACATCGAAACTTAGTAGCTAAAAACAATTTTATTATTTCTCATAATTCTCTGTGTTAACCAAGATCAGCTGGGTAGTTCTCCTCTGGTGTGATGTGAGCGGACTACATCATCAGGGGATTTATTTGGGCTGGAACAGCCAAAATGGCTTCTTCACATGCTGTCTTTGGGCTGGGAGCTCCACTGAGACCGTTGAACAGAGCTCACACTCATGGCCTCCCCATGTGACCTTGGCTTCTGAGCAGCAGATGGATTTTGAGACAGAGCATCCCAACAGTGATTGCTCCAAAGGGAGCAAATAGAAGCTGTTAGATAATTTAAAGCCTAACCTTAGAACTGGTACAGTGTGATTTCTACCACATTTTGTTGTTTAAGCAGTCACAGAGTATAACAAAGAAACAAATAAAAAATCCAAGGGAAGGTCAATTTCCCATGCTGTGTGGGACTGTAACAAAGAACAAACAGTCATCTTCAATGTACTGCATGCCCAGTCACCAGTTATTTCGGGTGCACGATACAATGTTAAATTCCCTTAGTTTTATTTGACTTCAAAATTCTGAGATGTGCTGTAAGAGCCTCTTTGTACTGAGTTTTCTTCATTTTTGCCATGTGTAACATGTCAGACATCAACTATGGCTTTCCCGAATGAAATTAAACAAGGAAATCTTTGGCGGAGAATTATATAATGTTTCCTCTCAGCAAGTATGCTCTATGCAATCTTCTATCTATGTTTCTATATATGCTTCACTATTTTCTCTTCCCTGTTGCATCACCATCTGCTTGTTTTCCTTCTGTGTCTGGGGTTTATACCTCTTCAGTGGTCACTCTATGAACACGCAGCAGGAAAAGGCGGGTACATCAGTGATTCCCTTGCCGTAGCTGGGCTCAACAAGTCAGACTGAGACAATGGCAGACTTGGCAATTTTGCTTTACATTTTCTCCATCTTATGTCACATCTAGAGCATAGTGGCTAGTTTAAAAAAAAAATGAGAGTTCAAATATGCATTTTGACATGGAATGTTAGAGGAATAAACACTCAGTCAACCTTCAGGAAACAAAGTGTTTGATGAAGTGGTCTTTGTGAGTCACTCTGTTCCAGAGTCCACAAATCGGTGCTTGTGCAGATCCATCTAAAAATATCAACAGTTTAACTTTTGGGCTCTTTAAAAATATAAGCTTAATTGGGGTATATGATTTTGTAGCTTAGAGAGCTCACAATGGCCACTCAAGTTTTTCTATCTCCAGATTCCTGCTTCAAGTTCAGCTGCAGTTAATAACAGAAACCCTTGCACTCAAGACTCAGTGAGACCTGAGAAATTCTATGGCATTGCCCAAAGTTCATACATCACAGGTATTTCTAAAGGGAGCACTCATTACGTACCTTTAAGGAGTGAATCTGCACTTTTCAGAGATGCCTTTTCAGTGGAGAAAGAGGATATAAAATGAACAGTTAAGTGCAGTTTACACTAACGTTATATCCCCCCATCTTAGACATTTCAATGGAAACCACTGTCCTCTTCTATCTGCAAAGGATATTCTCCAAGCCTCAGATGTCATCAACTACACAGAAAGGAAGCTCAAAGTCCATACTACAGAATTTAATACAATTTAATTTACTCGTAAAACTTTAATCACTACCTATGTATCTAGGAAAAATACCATTGAACTTCAGCTGTGTATTCAAATAGTCACCCAAATTTTCCTATTTTGATGTCCCAAAGGCAATTCAAAATTCAGAATGTCCAAGAATGAATTATATTCCCCTAAAAGTTTCTGTTCACAATTAATGGTACCACTATCTACCATACCACTTAAGATAGAAACTGAGAAATTTTATCTCATGTTTAACTTCCAGGTTTGGGGGATGTAACCCAAATCTAGAATTTCCTACAATGTGTTCTGTGAAACACAAGTTCTGTGAAATGCCTCAGTGAAAATTCTTTTATAGAGATTAAAACCTATTATTCAATCCCCAGTTAACAGTTTCCACTGCATTTTAGCAAATCAGAGTTTGACTTAACTTAGTGTTTTTCCAAGTTATTGAGTCCCCAAACTTTTCTATTTACTACCTAATGAACTCCTTTAAAGCTAACATTTCATGGAATACCCTTAAGGAAATGATACTCAAATACATCTTCTGCTGTTTACTTATTTTCCCATCACCATTTACCCATCTTGATATAAAAGCTAACTAACTTAACTAACTCCATTCTTCTCCTTTGCTACCTGTCTTTTTATAACTTCTAACTAACTTTGTTTCCATTCTTCTCCTTTGCTGTGTGTCTTTTTCACTACACTGAAAGTGGTATTTGTAAAATATAAATCTCATTCTGTTACTTTTCTGAAACATAGTTATCTTTTCTTTATCTGCTAAAGACAGTTTTGCCTGGTATCACATTTTTGGTTAGTAAATCTGTCAGCTTGTTGAGTAAGTCATCACACTCCCTTCTGGCCTGCAAGATTTCTTTTCTTTTCTTTCGTTCTTTCTTTCTTTTTCTTTAATGTTTTATTTATTTATTGGAGGTGGGGGAGAGAGAGAGAGAAAGGAAGAGAGAGGACAAACTGGGGGGAAGGTCAGAGGAGAGGGAGAAGCCAACTCCCCGCTGAGCAGGGAGCCTGATGTGGGGCTTGATCCCAGCGCTCTGAGACCATGACCTGAGCTGAAGGCAGACTAAGCCACCCAGACACTCCTGGCCTGCAAGATTTCTACTGAGGAATCCTCTGATGGTCTTTTGGGGGCTCCCTTGTATATGATGAGTCACTTCTCTTGCTGCTTTTAAAAGTCTCTTTGTCTTTGACTTGAATTTTTTTTCTGTTATAATGTGTTTTTGTAAATTTTTGAACCATCCTGTTCAAATTCCTTTGTGCTTCTTCTTTTGGAATTCCTATAATGCATATATTGACTATCTTAGTGATATTTCATAAATCCCTTAAGCTTTATACACTTTTTATTTTTTAGTTTTTAGTTTTTTGTTCTTCTGACTAATAATTTCAAATGACATTTCTTTGGGTTCTAATGTTTCTTCTGTTTGTTTGATGGCTATTGGAGCACTCTATTGAATTATCAGTTCAGTTATTCTATTGTTCAGCTCCAGAATTTCTCTTGTCTTCTAAATGGTTTCTATCTCTTTGTAAATATTCTCATTTTGACCATGTATCATTTTCCTGATTTCATTTGATTTTCTATTTGTGCTCTGCTGTAGCTCACTGAGCTTCTGTAAGACAAATATTTTGAAATCTGTCAAGCAATTCATAGATTTCTTTAGGGTTGGTTACTTTTTGTTCCTTTTATAGTGTCCTATTTTCCTAACTTCTTGTGCCCCTTGTCGATCTGCATTAGTGCCTACCCATTTGAAGAGCCAGCCACATTTCCAGTCTTTATGGACTGTCACTGGCAGGGAAAGGCTTTCACCAGGTAGATCAGCTTAAGATTCCGAGAGTATCTCAAACCTTTTTTATGGACATGCACATTCTATTCCTCCTGGGATGGAAATCACGGGATTGTGCCCCTTTTCCCAATCTCACAGAGCCATAGCAGTGCTGAGTCATCTGTCCCTTTCCCTAAAGAGGTCCACTAAAATGCTGGGACACTGGGTGCCAGCTCCACTTCCCCCCTCCCTCCATCCTGAAAAAGAAAACTCTGGATTGTACACTCTCCGCCTTCCTACTGAACTGTGTGAGGTACTGAGAATTATTCTGCTATTTTCCCTTGGGTGGTACATGGAGATTTGAGGATACTAAGTATAAGTTACACTTTCCTTCCTTCCTCCTGAAGGAGAAGTCTCAGGATTATGTGCCATCACTCAGTCCTGCAGACCCAAGCTGAGTGCTGAGATCCTTGCCCTCTGCTGAGAGTCACCACCCACTCCTACTGCTTTAGCAGCTCCAGGACATTTCAACTCTGCTGGATCCCTCAGCACTCTGGGTGAGATGAGACAGAAATAGTTCTCTCAGCCAGTACCCTGAAAGGCTAGGGACACTGGATGTATGCTTTTACAGTTTTCCTCTCATGGAAGATGTCACACAGGGGATTTTTCACTGCGCTGATATGGGAGAAGGGGATGTACGGATAGAGTAAAACTGTTCTTCTTACTCATTTCAATATAACTGTTCTTGGTCCTTTGGCTTTCTGGGGTGCTGAACTTCTTAGCTAGAGTTTTGGGGTTCTCATAAAAGTATTATGATCTGTGTATGTTTATTAAGTCAGTGTTTCTGTAGAAGGATGAGGGCTGGGGCTTCCTATTCTACCGTCTTGTACATGTCACTCCCTGAATTATTTATTTTGTATTTCTGTGCTTCATGCACATTTGCATTCTAAACCCTTCACCCCACACTAAACATATAATAAGTGGCTAATATATACTTGATGAATAAGTGATCTCAATTTGATTTTAATAAACATCTCCCTCTCTTGTTTTCTGCATCCTAAGAGCTGTGAAGGCACTATACAGAAAATATACAGTATCCATCACAGAATGTAATAGCTTAATTTAATAGTGTAGCATATACAGATACCTATGACAGTCAGATGAAACACAGATATAGAAATGATGAAATAAAAATTGAAATAAATAATAAATAATTAAATTAGTGCTCTGTCTGAATGTGGCTCTGTTAAAAAAAAAAAAATCCAGCTTAGGTGGGCAAGGTTGGTTGCTTATGGAACTTGTAGATCTATAAAAATATTTCAGTGTTTTGATAAGTGGATATTGTAGAAAAGGACATTCTAGAATGATATATATCTTATTTCTGTTGAACAAGGACCCTCAAGTGGAGCAACAGATGTTATTTGGGACAATAGTGTTCAAATGAGTATTACTGTGATGTTGAAGATGAATAAGTAAAAGAAAGAGAATGGAATATGGCAAGGAGTAAGGCTATAAAAACAGTTAGTAGCTCTATGGTAGAGAATCCACAACTGCTAAGTCAAAGATTTAGACTTGGTTTTCTGTCTGAACCTTAGAAAGATTACTTCTAACCCCAAACCCACACAAGCCCTACAGGGAAATAGCATAATAAGATGATAAGATCAGTATCTTAAAGATGCCCTCTTGAAGCTGTATTTAGCTTTTATAAAAAAGACTAAAGCACTGAGGGCTGAGAACATAGCACAGGTGGCAGAAAGACCAGCGAGGTTTGGGAAATGTCTGGGTTATTTAGTTAGAATTTGCAGCAGGAAGGGACGATGGGAAAAGAATTGCAGGTAACTCTGGCTCTGCAAACATCAAAACCATGTATTTATCAAACAGTTTCCTTTTAATGCTTTCTTTCCCTATGTTCTTTGCAATTACATTTAGATATTTTTTGTTTCATTAATGAGTGTTAGTGTACAGATGCTTTCAATACAGCATTGGACAATGCAATCAAAGGCCTTTAAAGTCATTTGTTTTGTAGAACAAGACTTATTTTTGGTTTCAGGGGGAGTTACCATCACTACCATAAAAAGGGCAGAGACCAGTAAGTCCTTGTAAAATCCTACATAAATTTCTATATAAATAAAACTTCCTTACATTTGCTAAAGCGGGTACCTGTAGTTCTGAGCATATTGCTCATAGTTATTTTATGCTGAGAGGTAAAACCAAAAGGGGAAAACAGTGTTATTTACACCTTTCTGATTCATGGAGAAAATTACCCTTCTTTGAAGCTGAAGGAGGGAAATATTCAGTTTTTCAAAAACCCAGTGCAGTGAACACACACACACACATACAAAGAAATGGGGAGACGCATTTTAATTCATCCACAGGTTTCACTGCAAAACATTTCATAAAACCTTCTGGGTCAAATTTGCCAATGTGGATGCCTGAATTATTTCTGCTAGATAAAATCAAGTCAATCTGTCATTTTGCATTATAAACAGATGATCGAGGATGCACAATTTAACATCTGCATGCATAGCGAGCAGTTGGGCCAGTACAAACAGTTGCTATGATGTAGACAAATGAGTTTGAACCCATACCCATTCTCCGTGTATTATTCAGATGGTTTCATTTGTAAATTAGGGCCTTTAGGAATGAAAACAAAAGAAAGAAAATAGTTTGATCAAGACCAAGTATTTTAAGTTAGAATGTTCCTCAAAACGAAGCAAATTTGCTAATACAATATAACATACTGGAAATTTGGATGTAGGGAACACCTGGCACACAATTTTGGCATATAATTAGATAATTGAATACCTATGACAGCTAGTTAATTGTCATAATCAGTGGGTAATTTATTTGAGACATAATCTTATTCATGCCTTTCTTATGTACAAATGGACATGTTGCCAGATGTGCATGAAGCATAATTTCAGTTCTGCTTTTGCAATGGGATTTGACTTCCATTAGTCTACCTTGGCAAAATATCACCCTTTACTGGTGGCTTTCAGAAAATAGTGATTTGGAGACAGCTTTTGAAGAGAGGACTTTGCAATAGAATCATATTTATTTAACCAAAGGAGAGTTGATGGTAAAGCAGACGAATAATTACACTCTGTGTATTTTGAAGTGACAGTTAGTTGTAAATAATCATTTGAAGTTTCTCAAAGGAAATGTTTTAGACCTCATCACATACTAAGAAATTAGTAAACAGTACACTAATCTGGAGGATACTAGAGATACATTCACACATGTAAACATTCTTTCACTGTCTAGTCAATAAGATTTTAAGGTAAGTATGCTTTTTTTAAAAGATTTTTATTATGTTAGTCACCATACAGTACATCATTAGTTTTTGATATAGTGTTCCATGATTCAGTGTTTGTGTATAACACCCAGTGTTCCATGCAATACAGACCCTCCTTAATAACCATCACTGGGCCAACCCTTCCCCTCTAAAACTCTCAGTTAGATTCTCAGAGTCCATAGTCTCTCATGGTTTGTCTCCCCCTCTGATTTCTTCATTTTCCTCTTCCTTCTCCTGAAGTCCTCCATGCTATTCCGCAAGTAAGTGAAACCATATGGTAACTGAAGGTCTGCATTAAGGTCCACCTTAATACAGGTCTCTGTGTTGCCCACTTGGGAATCTCTAAATTTTAAGGAAAAAATTACATCTTCAGCTCTTTCTGATTCACTGAACAGAGAACTGCCACAGAGAATCAACTAGATTTGTAGCAGACTTTGTGTGAATCAAACAATTTTTTATTGAGTAGAACCACTGAAATTTGGGATTGTTTGATGCTACAGCACAACATAGCCTACTCTACCTTGTATACAACTTACTTAATCCCTCAGAAATTCTGTAAATATTTAACTGCTCCCTGTGACATACTGTTCCCAAGGAAATACATGAACCTCTGAAATTTTTGTACTTTCATGTGGAAGCATCAGTAAGCAACTGATATCCAAATCAAAAAGAATGTGTGACCAGTTTTGACACTCACCAAGAAAGAATCATATGTTCAGCTCTAACTGGGAACTGCAGCTTTTTGCTGGATGAATTTCTCACCCCAATAAAACTGAAGTTCATTTTTTTAAAAAGATTTTATTTATTTATTTAACAGACAGAGATCACAAGTAGGCAGAGAGGCAGCAGACAGAGAGGAGAAAGCAGGCTCCCTGCTGAGCAGAAAGCCTGATGTGGAGTTCGATCCCAGGACTCTGGTATCATGACCTGAGCTGAAGGCAGAGGCTTTTAACCCACTGAGCCACCCAGGCATCCATGAAGTTCTTTTTTTTTTTTTTAGATTTTATTTATTTGACAGAGATCACAAGTAGGCAGTGAGGCAGGCAGAGAGAGAGAGAGGAGGAAACAGGCTCCCTGCCAAGCAGAGTGCCCAATGCGGGACTCGATCTCAGGACCCTGAGATCATGACCTGAACTGAAGGCAGAGGCTTAACCCACTGAGCCACCCAGGTGCCCCCCTGAAGTTCATTTTTAAATAATGAGGATATAATGATATTGGAAATAAAATTTTCATCTCTGCCACCATTTCCAACTATATTGACAAAAATGGGAAAAACTTGATTCAAAGAAGTTGATTAATTGCCTCAAGGCTAGAAGCAGAATTGGAATCCAAGTCCCTACCTCTCATATATCGCTGCCCCTATCTCAGTTTTGGATCCTTCTCAAAAGGATTTATAGTTAAAAGAGATGAGCCTTTGTGGTGTAGAAGGCTTGCTGTCCACCAGAGATTTATGTCCTATTTTCATCTATGAGAGCTGATGCTGGGAAACAGAACAGCCAAACAGTACATTTCCCATCCTCTTTTGCATTTAAGTGTGAGTGTGTGACTAACTCTAGCTAGTGGAACATAAATCACAATGATGTATATTGGGGTGCCTGAGTGTCTCAGTGGGTTAAGCCTCTGTCTTCACCTCAGGTCACGATCTCAGTTTCCTGGGATCAAGCCCCGCATCCGGCTCTCTGCTCAGTGGGGAGCCTGCTTCTCCCTCCCACTCTGCCTGCCTCTCTGCCTGCTTGTGACCTCTCTCTCTCTTTGTCAAATAAATAAATAAAATCTTTTTTAAAAATGATGTATGTTGCTTACAGACTGAGGTAGTTACCTACCCTATCCTGGCTCTATGTCAGCTGAATGTCAACGCTTGAAAGAATTATCTTAGAGAGGATGTGTTCAAGAAGGCAGAGCCTCAGATGCTTGGCATCTTCAACTTTGTGGGAAACAAATATCCCCTTCTGTCCCCCAGGACCATTGCTGAAAAGGAGCCTATATTTAGGCTATTATTTGAGAGAGAAATAAATTTTGGGTTGAGCAACTGAAATTTTGGAGTTTGTCTTTTATAGAGGCTGTTTGACTAAGAAAAAAATAAATAAAGGAACTAACGGACTTCTGTGGAAACAAGGCATTAGTGAAGGAAATGGGATTCTTTGGGAAGAAGGAAATTTCTTTGGTCTCAAGGTATGTGATTAACTGCTCCTGTCCTAAGGCTGGCCTATGAGGTGATGGAAGGATCTTACTGAAAAGAGGAAGAAAAAGGTCATAACAAAGTGAGGCGCTAAGAAAGCACAGAGTCAGTTAAAATAAACTCACATTTCAATTAATTAATTATGCACAGATTATGAGAACAAAGGTTAACTAGCAGAACTTCAATGGTAACTCTGCAAGCAGATATATTCCCCAGAGCCCATTTGAAATCTGGAAATACTTTACATTTTATTTAACTAAAAGTCAAAAGAGATAATCAGTGGTCCCAATTTCTCTCAGGCTGTGTTATCTAATCATTTAGCTATTGAGTACTTGAAATGTGACTAGTTCAAATTGAGATGTGCTATAAGTCTAAAATACACATGAAATATTAAAGACTTAGTATATAAAAAATGTAAAATATCTCAATAATAATTTCTATATTGATTTTAAGTTCAAATTATATTTTGGACATATTAGGTTAAATAATTTTACCTTTTTTCATTTTTTAAAAATGTGGCTACTAGAAAATTTAAATTATACAAGAGAAGCACATTACATTCCTATGAAACAATACTACAATACTGTGCTAAGGGATATACAGTGCGTTGTATTTGCTCTGGCAAATTTATAGTTGGGTAAAGATATGTAATAAACACTTCTGCAAAGAAGCAACTTTGTCAAGAAATTACAAAAGAAAATAATGGGTTTTGTTGGTTCAGTAGATTTTTAAACATGTTATATACAAAAGAATTTACAGATAGAGTACCTTCCTCAATCCATGCTTCAATGACCCTTGAAGAAAACAAACAAAACAATAAAAACTAAAAAATACACACACATACACACAACAGTTTGTATTCTGTCACCAACACTCTGTGACCCTTAACACAGCATTTGAAGTCACTAGCCTTCAGTTTCCTCCTATGTAAAATAGAAGCAATTGGGGGCCCCTGGATGTCTCTGTCAGTTAAGCGTCAGACTCTTGGTTCAGCTCAGGTCATGATCTCACAGGCCATGAAATCAAGCCCCACATCAGACTCCAGGCTCGGTAGAGAGTCTGCCTGAAGATTCTTTTCTCTCCCTCTGCCCCCAACCTAGATAAATAAATAAATCTTTAAAAAAAAATAAGTAAAATAAAGTAAATAAAATAGAAGCAATTACATTTGCTTTCCTTACATAATCACAGCAATCAAATGTGAAAATATGCATTTAAACACTTTAGGAAAGTATGTAAGTGCTCTACGACTGTAAGAAAGAAAGCTCTTACAAATTAGGGGGTTTAATAACTGAACAGAGAAAATATTATAGCTCTTACTAAATAATGTTTGAACCTACAGGTATTACATATGAATGATTTAATGGACATTTAAGAAGTTTCTTTTCATTCTGAATCATACCAAGGATTCAATTAGACTCTCATCTTACAATAATAATGCAATTACTACTGCTAGCATAAAACATTTTTAAAAAATGTGACAATATACACTTTTTTTGCCTCAGATTTGTTCTCTTCACACTCACACTAACTAAATAGTGTATTATAGTGCCAGTCCTAGGAACCAAGTAACTTACATTTGAAGTAAGCCTGGTATTTTAAAAATTTATAAAATTCAGTGCCATATTCCATGAAAAATTTTTACATACATGAAATTTTGAATGGAGAACATGAAGTCATTAAAAACATATCTAAGATCTTAGGGACCAATTCCACAAATTTTTGAGGGAAGAACAGTGGGTTTTATGGGATTTTGGTTTGTTTGTTTGTTTTTTAATCTATCTTCAAGGTTTACTTCAGATTCTTGATTTCAAACATAGGTCAAATTTTTTTAAAGATTTTTTAAGATTTACAGAAATGTAATTGTCTGCCTAACTTATGTTTTTGTTTCCTGTGTCATTCTTTGCAAAAATTAAATAAAACAATTATATATGTATAAATGTGTTATCTTCACCATTTGCTCTTCAAAATTGCAAATCATTTAAAAAAAAATAACCTTTACTAATTGTGTAAGTTAAACTGGCATTTCATGAGACTTTGAGTTGTGTTTTTCTAGTCATCAGAGGATTTAAACCTAGGGTCTTGAAGTTATTGGTCACTTGAAACTTTTCTTTTGTTTCTCATTTTATTCATCTTAATATGTAAGGTGTCTATCATCTTATTGTTGATTTTAAATAACTTTTATGTCAAAGATGTCAATTCTTTTCCATCATATATGTTTAATATACATTTCCAAATATGTCCCATTTTGTAATTTATTTTAATTATGTCCTTAATTATAATTGAGTTACACTTTGCTGCTGTTTAATACTCCATCATCTAATTGAATAATACATATTTCTCCCCATTGGTTTTGTTATGTCAGTCTATATAACACAGTGGTACAGAGAGGACTCTGCTATTAGAAGTCTTGAGTTTAAATCCCATTCCTAATCTGCTGTATAATCTTGTATATTTGTTTAACTCATTCTAGCTTCAATTTTCTAATTTTAAAAGCAAAAGTAATACTGATATCTCCATAGTAGGTGGTAATACAGGCAAAACTATACAATGATTACTCATCAAATGATAGCTATCATTGTAATAATACATTGAATTCTTATGAACACATGAATCAACTTTTCACCTCTCCATTCTGTTGCATAGATATAGTTGAGATGAGCTGGCTTCAAAAAGAATGAAATCTTGCCATTTGTAACAACGTGGATGGAGCTAGAGAGTATTATGCTAAGTGAAATAAGTCAGTCAGAAAATGACAGATACCGTATCATTTCATTCATATGTGGAATTTAAGAAACAAAACAGATGAACATGTGGGAAGGAGAGAAAAAAAAGAGGAAAAGAAACAAACCATAAGATTCTGATAGAGAACAATTTTTGCCAGAGGTGGTTGGGGGATGGGCTAGATGGGTGATGGGTATTAACGAGGACACTTGTTATGTTGAGCACTGGGTATTATATACAAATGAACAATCACTGAATTCTACTCCTGAAACCAATATTGTACTGTATGTTAACTAACTAGAATTTAAATGACAATTTAAAAAGAGAAAAAAAGTAATGAACTCATCAGTTGGAAATCATTGCAAAAATGCAAGGGAAGACTACCGCATTGTCCTTTTCTCCATATCCAGCATATGGGACTCCATTTTACAGAAATGATGTGGTATTTTATAGATGAACAGGTAAACACACATATAGATAAATACGAGAACTTCCTGAGATTGGAGATTGGGTTTGCCCTTTGTATTGCATTAATGTAGCAGAATCTTAGGGGGAAGATATTATAGTAGAACACATTACTGAGACCCACCTGCATTTTTGAGGACTGACATTGTATTGGTGAACCTGTGAAGGAAATCTTTTTTGTTTTGTTTTGTTTCATTCTGCTGCTCTTTAGATAATAAAGAGCATTGGTACATTTTGGATCATATCCAAGTACTTTCTGGTGCCTAAGAGGTATTCTTAGTGGGATATAAATTTCTATTTGTGTTAAGTTTGAAATTCTCCATGTTACACTTCCAAAATAGAGAGCAAATATTCTCAAAAAATCAGATGACTATTCAATTAAGTCTTAACATGAGGATAGTACCTCACCATTGTATGCCATTGATTCCCATTTATCACCTTTGATATCTCTCAAGTATTTTGTCTACAAAGTATAAGTAGCTGTATACAATGAAAAAAGCATGAACTCTGGGATTAGATAGTCTACTATTGATTTTCAGCTCAATCATTTACTTACTTTGTGACTTTAGGCAATACTTATGTTTTCACCTCTCATTTTTATATCTAAAGGGAATCAAGAAACCCACATTATTGGATTGATATAAACAGAGAAAATGCATGGCAAGAACAGAGCATGCTATTGCTAAATGAATGTTAGTTAATACTAATGTAAGGTTAATATTTTCAAACATTCATTTTCCTCAATTGTTTGCAGAAAAGTAATTGATGGGATAGAATAATCTGATTTTTTTTTTTTTTTTTGGCTTCCAGATAGATCACTAAGTCCAATGATTTTAGAAGAAGAGAATGATATCTTTTAGTTAATAGTTCTGGATTAAATTTTAACCATGGCATTGATTTTAAATAAGTTATTTAAAACTTCTAAATATGAATTTTCCCATTAAAAAAATAGAAGTATCTCATAAACTTGTAAGATCTAATATGACACTGTAGATAAAATGTTTTGCATAGTAATTGCTCAAGATCATCTGAGCCTACTATTCACATGAAGCAAAAAATTTTTCAACAAACATGATAGGGAGTTATTATTCTTGTTGAGGACCTCCGTCATCACAAAGTTGAATTTTTAAAAGATAACCTAATATTGTATTTAACATAAGTAATGGATCTTGAGTTAGCTTGCTTCACTTGGTTTCTAGGCAAATTAATATTCTCTCTTACTCTCTCTTTCTCAGTCACTCAAACACTCACTCACTCACTCTCTTATTAGCAGCAAAATAAGATAAATAGTACCAACCATTTTCAGGCATTAAAAAGATTAAATCCATGGTGACTTCAGTGAAAATAATAGGTTAAGAATTTTTGAAAGTCTATTCCTTCATAAATAAACAAAAATAAACCCGGGGGGAAAAATTTTCTGAATCAACTTTTTTTAAAAATCTGGAAATTAACCAAAGACTTGCAGCAATGTGGGAATATTTAATCAAGAAAAATAGCTCAGTAAGAACAGCAAGCTTCATGGTATTTTAACTTGCTCTAGCCCATCTGCCATTCCCCAGATAAGTGATAGATTTTAAAATAACAACTTGTGTTACCAGCACTACAGGAAAAAGAATGAATCTCATTTCCAGTGAAATGTCCCCATTTACTTTTGTCTGATGGATCTGAAAGACCCGACTCAAAGGGGGGAGGAAGAGGAAGAGAAGAAGAAGAATGAGGAAAGTTAACTTAACCTTAGAAACTTGTTCAATACCATAAAACATAGAAACATATGCATATGGTCAAAAATTAAAAGAAATGATGGTTTAAAATTTCTCCAATTTGATGAAAGATATGAATCTATACATCTAGGGGGTACAGTAACTCTAAGTAGGACAAACCTAAAGATCCACTCTGAATCACATTATAATCAAATTACTAAAGTCAAAAAGAGAATCCTGAAAGCAACAGGAAAGAAGTAACTCATTACATATAAGGGATCCTCCATAATAGTAACAGCTGATTTCACAAAAGAAATCATGAAGACAAGAAGATAGTGGGATAAAGCTCTGAAAGGAACTGTCAACTGAGAATCCTACTTCTGGCAAAACTATTTTTCAAAAATAAAGGAAAGTTTTAAAATTGGAGATAAAAAGACTATTTTTTTGTTGCCAGCAGCTTTGCATTAGAAGAAAGTCTAAAGAAATCTTCCTGGCAGAAATTAATAACAACAGACAGTAACTTGAATCCACATGAAGAGGTAGAGTATTGGTAAAGAGAACTACGCAGGTAAATATAAAAGACAATGTAAATCTATTTCTTTTGTTTTTTACTCTTTTTTATTTTTTTTACTATTTGATTTAAAAGACAACTGCACAGTGCAATATTTATCAATCTGTCAGTGTGCACATAATGTATAAAGATATAATTTGTGACCAATGTATAAAGGAGGGAGGAAACTTAAACAATATAGGAGCACGTTACCGAAATTATGGAATACAGTGAAAGCAGGGCTTAAAGGGAAATCTATAACTTTAAACATCTACATTAAAAAGAAACAAGACATCAAACAAATAATCTAATTCCTTAAGAAACTAGAAAAAGAAGAGCAAACTAAATTCAAAGCAAAGAAGGAAGAAAAAAATAAGAGTGAGAATGGAAAAAAAAATCAGGCAACTAGCTGAAAAAAAAAATTAAATGGCATTTTACTTTTGGCACAGTGTGGCCAAACAAGTGGTTGGCTGAACATGATTTAATCTTCCACTTTTCACCTATTTTGGCACCATTCAGAAACATTCATAATGAATGGAAAGCAACAGGATTAAATGGGTCATGAAAGACAACAAAAGTCTTGCCTTTTTTCTCCTAGTTAGAATATGCTTTGCCTCTAAATATGTGTTATTTACATTTCTGACTTAAGCACATCTGCCTCAAAGCCTTGGATAAATGGTTTATGATAGAAGTATATCTAAGACAGTTCCCTTGTACAAGATCAGAGAATCAATATCGGTAAGTTTCCTTCATTTACCTGGTTTAGAATAATTTCACTGAGAGTAACTGCTACTATATTTCCACAAATATTCTTACGTAACTTCTAAATTTATAACAATAATCTATTATAAAGCTTCTTTCATGTGTATAGTATTTTTCACTAATGAAGCATTCATAACTGTATGATTTTACTAAAAGATGTCATACCATTGGACTTCTATGTATCAAAAACAGTTCCACACAGTATTCTATTTAACTAGTATGAGCCTCACCACAACTGCAGAGAGCAAATATGCCATCTCTGTTCTTTAATTAATCATTCAAATTATTCATGACTTATTATTAGCAGGGAGCTCACCAGTCCCCATCAAGACTCATTTTCCCTGCGCTTTAATTATTCAGGAATCCCAGGGTAAGTTTACCCAGTCCAAAGGTAAGTCAATTTTCTCCTAACAGCAAGAGTAGAAGGACCTGGAGACTGGCTTGAGCACTACTGCTATTATTCTTGGAGCAGAATTCTGCACAGTCCTTGGGAAATTTGTCCACAGGGTAATAATACCAGGCCCATATGCCTACCATAATTCTTAATGTGGTGCCAACTGTGGGTCCCAACTTATAGCTGTTAGAGTTTGTAATCACATGTCAGCTAATATTCCCCAAAGCAAATTTCTCGCAAAGTTTTTGGATTTAGAGCAAGGGCCAGAAGTAGCCACAGTTAAACATAGATCTGCCCTTAGTACCTCAAGTTACTCCAGTTTAGATTTCTTGCCTCTCTAAGTTGATGCATTTTTAAGAAACGTGCCTGCCATTCATCTTGGTTGGAGTGCCGTACTTTACTAAAGTAAACCTCCCAACACTGAAATTAAGTAACAAAAACAAAAAGTTCATCTTGATAGCTCTCAAATTCTTGGATTATGTGTTTAAAGTATAGAGGCTAGCCCTTGGGCCAGTATCATACCTTTTAATAAATGATCTGATGATTAAAATATTATTTTCACAGTACCTTCCATGGGAAGAATTTTAAATAAAAATACTCTCTTATATTAAATGAGAAAGGGGAAAAGCATTGTTCATTTACTTCCAAGTAGACCCTGAAATTCTTGGGCAAAGTCCTCCTTCTCCTTCCCACTTAGCAATTTTGGAGGGATCACAGGAGTTGTGCTTTTGCTCATGCCACAAAAGGGTCCATGAAAAGCTAATCTCCATACATGAGGCTACTTAAAGGTTCCTGAACAAAAGTTCTGATCCATATAAACCAAAATCTCAACCTGCAAGCATAGGAAATGCTGCTATCTTAGAGACTTCCTTTGAAAGGAGCATTTTATTAAAAATTCTTACCTTGGCGGATATAGTCTACCCTCTAGAAATATATAATCAAGGAACTCGAGAGCTATCAAGAACAGTTTTTTCATTCACAGGTCTTCAACCTACCCCTCACTCCTCTGTTCTTTTAAATTTATTCATTCAAAAGAAATAAATTCAGAGTAAACTATATATGCAGGGATATAAAGATAAATTGGATTTGTTCATAAGAAAATCACATTTCAGTAGACATGTCAACCAATGACTAGAAAACTATCTAGTATGTGCTTTAATGGGACTATGAGCCAAATACAAAGGAAACACAGAAAGTGGCTGACTGCCTATAAGAAAGCCTTAGAGCAGAAATAGAATGTGAGTTGCCCCTAAGCTAGTGAGCCTGGCCAGACCCCACACCTGAGATGATACTAATTAGCAGGATGGATTTATTTGATTATGTATGGTTTAGCACTACCCCCTTACTTTCACACATCTCCCCTCTGCAAGGTGAAGGTTTACAAGAGAATAACTTTCTCAAATAATGATAGATTGATAGCTGTGTTTTTATGTGAGAACCTACAGATAGGCTGTGAATATCCATGTGCAGGAGTACTGAATGATTCCAGAGGCAAAGATGAGGCAGAAAGCCATTCCAGGCAGAGGGAAATAGATGTATTTCTCTAAAAATATACAAAAAGGCAGTAAAGGGGATAGCAGTTTCAGAAATAGATAAAATAATTTCACTAGGTTTATTAATAGAGAGCCTGCCACGGCTCATTATAGAAGTTAAAGGTGGAGGAAAGGAGTTGTGAGCTAAGTCTAGAAAAAATAGGCTGTGAGGTCCTTCCGTGTTTGGATAAGAGGAGACAAAAATAAAAAGGTTTTGTTCAAGAGAGATATATAGCCAAGTTTGAATTTTAGAAAGCTAATCATCTAGATAATAAGAAAATATGGAAGATGGACTAATATGGGAAGGAAGGATGACAGGAAGATCAGATGGGACCGTCTTGCAATGAGGAAATGGGAGGGGAAAAGGAATTATTGATCAGATAGTAGCACATGACCTACAAAGGCAACTGGGTTTGAAATTCTATGAACTGGACAACACAGGATATGGTGACGAATTCCCTGATATAGGGAGATGGAGGGAGAGTGCATCATGGACAACTTGGTGGATAGTGATTCCATAATCCAGGATAGGGAGCAAAAGATGAAACAGATTGTAATGAATGGTGAAGAAATTACTGGAAATTGTAAGAGTTAAATTTTAGAGGCCAGAGTGAAACTCTGATGGTGCATAGTAAGCAACTGAAGATGTGATTCTGGACCTTTATATAAAATTTGGAACTAGAAATCCAAACATAGTAGTCACAATTATAAATGGAATAGTTACAGTCATGGATAAGAGAAAACAGAGAGGGTTTGGAGTCAAATGCATAGAAGGCCCAGGATGAACCTGGAGAAAAACATTTAACTGGTGACTGAGAAAGAAAAGCCAAAGGAGGGGTGCCTGGGTGGCTCAGTGGGTTAAGCCTCTGCCTTCAGCTCAGGTCATGATCTCAGGGTCCTGGGAACGAGCCCCACATTGGGCTCTCTGCTCAACAGGGAGCCTGCTTCCCCCCTCTCTCTGCCTGCCTCTCTACCTACTTGTGATCTATCAAATAAATAAATAAAATCTTAAAAAAAAAAAGTAAAGAAAAGCCAAAGAAGGAAATGGAAGATAAATCTAGTCAGAAATGCAAGAAAACAAAATTTAAAATGAATTTTAATTCATTAAATCATTCTACAACATTTATTATATGCTTACTACATTGCTGGCACCTGCTAGGATTGGAAATGAAATTATGCACCACAAGAAAAACATATTTCTTGCTTGTATAGAATTTACATAAGGGAAGAAATGTATTTCTGTGAGAAAATAATGAATTTAAATTTGAATGGTCTTAAGTTTAGTGAAAAATTAAGGTCTATATAAAAATATAAAAAGAGTAGATAAGAAAATTGAGGGCTTTTAAGAGACAAAGGGAAAGCATAAAGAAGTATAAATACAGAAATAAAAGAAGAACCAGAAGAAACTGGTCTCTAGAAAATGAAGAGATAAAAGTCCTGAAATATTGTAGAATTGAAAAGAGTCGGTGGGATTTGCTAATATGCAGGTCAGTGGTAACTTTAGAGAGAATACCTATAATAAAGAGGAGGCCAAAATACAGATTATATTGAGCTAAAAGAGGAAACGAAAATGTGGTAATTGGATACAAGCATTTATTTCTACACCTTCCTGAAATGACATTGCAAAAGCATTAACCCACAGAGACTGGGAGAATATGGGAGAATGATAGCAGCAGAATTTTGGCGGCTGGAAAGCATTCAAATGAGTGATGATGACTGAGATGTCTGAAGAGAATTGAAACCAAAGCTGATGGCTGCAGAGAAGCTGAACAGGTGACCTAGTCTCTAGATTTGACTGGATTTATAGGTTGCTCTAAATATACTGTAAAAGTCTATCACTGGAAGGAATACAAAACAGTAAACTCTAGTTTTGCTTATTTATTCACATAATGTTTACCAAGAACTGGCAATATACTAGGTAGGAAGAATACATAAAAGACGGAATTTATGACAAAGCAGACAATCCAGAGAAACATGTTCTTTTGAAACTTATTGCAATTATTAAATGTAAGAAATCACTGAGAGTTAAACATTAAGAGATGTCACCGTAGCCCCTATAACTGTCCTATTCAATATAGTAGCCACTAGCCACATGTGGCTATTGAATATTTGAATGTGGCTAATGAGTCTAAGGAATGTAACTTTTAATTTACTTTTACTTTATTTACATTTAAAAACTGAAGTGGCATAAAATATTTTTGTGTGGGGCGCCTGGGTGGCTCAGTGGGTTAATGCCTCTGCCTTCAGCTCAGGTCATGATCTCAGGGTCTTGAGATCGAGCCCCACATTGGGCTCTCTCCTCAGCAGGGAGCCTGCTTCCCCCACCCCTCTCTCTGCCTGCCTCTCTGCCTCCTTGTGATTTGTCTGTCAAATAAATAAATAAAATCTTTAAAAAAAATATATTTTTGTGTTACACAAGTTTATTATTTTGGTAGAGCTACATTTCATTTTAACTGTTAGATTATGTAAGATATTATTGCTATAATGTTTATGTTGGAACCATTCATTAATTCTATTACTACACATGTCTATCATCAATTCAGTTGGTGTCTATGGATTGCTTTAATTTTAATTTTTTACGTAACATTATAGTGTGTTTATTTGAATTTGAATATTTTATGAAAACAGCAAGAGTTGCAATGGTACCTTTATAAACTGTAATTGATAAGTTGAAATATTTATTAATTATAACAATTATTTTTAATTAAAAAATACATATGGCCATTAAAATTAGCTGCAGAAGTGCAAAATGAAAAAGTTGCTTGATCTGCAAAGACAATTTGATAATAAAGAGAACAATGTTCAGTGGACATAATACATTTGATAAAAATTTTATCTCAATACCCCCCCAAAAATTGAAGAAACCAGTCATTTAAAATAAAAATTAGAGTGACTGGGTCACTCAGTGTGTTGAGCACCCAACTCTTCTTTCAGTTTAGGTCATGATCTCAGGGTTGGGATATCAAGCCCTGCATTGGACTACATGCTGGGCAAGGAGCCTGCTTAGGATTCTCTTTCCTTTTATCCCTCCCCTCCCCTTCCTCTCTCCCTCTCTAAAAAATTAATTAATAATAATAAAATAAAAATTAAATGCCAAAAATTATAAATTATTTTTAACAGATCTAAGATTGCTATTGGTCAGCTATAAAACAACTTGGATTCTTGAACACATACCCAAAAAGCCATTTTAAAATCAAGAGATGTTAGGGGCGCCTGGGTGGCTCAGTGGGTTGAGCCACTGCCTTCGGCTCAGGTCATGATCTCAGGGTCCTGGGATTGAGTCCCGCATCGGGCTCTCTGCTCAGCAGGGGGCCTGCTTCCCTCTCTCTCTCTCTCTCTCTGCCTGCCTCTCCATCTACTTGTGATTTCTCTCTGTCAAATAAATAAATAAAATCTTTAAAAAAAAATCAAGAGATGGTAAAATAAATTATTATTTTAGTTATGAAAGTTTAGTTATGAAAGTTTAGTTAGTGAGTCATGAGGAAAATATTTTGATTTTTAAAACTTGACAGATCTTCAGTGAAGTTACTAAACAATTGCCCATGGTACACCTTTCCAAGAATATCAAGAATCATTTGATTCAAAATTTGAAAAATTGCAACACCTTTTTTCTTTTCTTTAGATGAGTCATATAAAACAAAATACACTTTCTAATTAAATATTTGGGCTCAGTGGACTTTCAAATTTATGAGACAATGTTGTCAATCTAAAATATCAACCTCAGCCATATATACCTTTGAATGTTTTGCATCCTTCAAAGAAGGATTTCAGCTAGATATGAAAAATAAAAATATAAAACAGTGCTCTGTATTAGGTCAAAAATAGGATTTATTGAGATTGTTTTAAAAGATGTTATTTATTTATTTGAGAGGAGAGATAGAGCAGGAGTGGGGGAGCTTGTAAAAAGAGCAGGAGAAGCAGACTCCCCACTGACTAGGGAGTCTGATGGGAGTCTGATGCAGAGCCTCATCCCAGGACCCCAGGATCATGACCTGAGCCAAAGGCAGATGCTTAGCTGACTGAGCCACCCAGGCACTCTGATTTATTGAGACTTTAAAACAAGAGACTGATAGTTCTCTTATTGCTTTAGCCCACTGTATGAGAAATGTTAAAAACATCTATGCTTTGGCTTTTGAAGTAGATGATCAAAGGTGTCATAAACACATGAATCATAGCCAATTTTTAGAACTTTTGAATGAAACACAAAACAATATATATATATATGTATATATATATATATATTAAAGATTTTATTTATTTATTTGACAGACAAGAGATCACAAGTAGGCAGAGAGAGAGGAAGGGAAGCAGGCTCCCCACTGAGCAGGGAGCCCGATGCGGGGCTCGATCCCAGGACCCTGGGATCATGACCTGAGCCAAAGGTAGAAGCTTAGCACACTGAGCCACCCAGGCGCCCCCAAAACAATAATTTAATACTGTTTAGTGCTTTGTCAGTACTCATTGATTAAGGCATGGAAGAGTTTTTAAAAAGATTTACTGCATTGTAAACTCAAATTCAGAATTTTCTGGAAACAAGAGAAATCCTTGTTAAATATTCAAGAATCAAAGATAAATATGGCAATATGAATTGGGATTTTTTTCACTGTATATGAACAAGCTAAATTTAAAGCTTCAAAGAAAAGAAGACTTTGTGAACTGATGAGAGAGGTACTAGAATTAATTTTGAAATTATGAGTTTTTAAAATATAAATCAATTATAACGATTTAAAAAACATTTCTAACATGAATCAATATGAACAATGGGTTTGCTATGGAAGTTAGCTGCAAAATTACAAGAAAAATTTTAAAAGGCCTTGTTTATACTGTCAGATGTAGAACTGCCCTTTAAGTAATGGAGTACTTCTTTGAATTCAATGTAACTATAAATTGATGCAAAAGTTGTGAATTTATTTAACTTGGACAACTACAATTTTAAAACTGAAATGTTCTTGCTTCAAAGTAAAATCAATTCTCCTATATAAGTTGAATAAGTTCTATCAATGTATCAATGTATATCAATGTATATGTGAATATAAAAGGAAAATTAATTTTGCCTTTCAATTATTGGAAAACTTTTATGTATATTGGCAAACATTTGAGTATGTAAATCTGAGCTTTGAAATTATGAAATCTAAATAGAAATCATGATACCCATTGAAAATTTAGCATGTGAATTGAGATGTGCTGCTAGAGATTTAAAATAAATATCAAATTTTAAAAGCTTAGCACAAAAAGAAAGTGATTAAATTTCTCAATAATTTTTATACTGATTTTATCTTAATTTTAATTTTACATATAATTTTAGATTTATTTAGTTAAATAAAAGATATTATTAATTATACATATTTGTATTTAGTTTGTTAATGTGATATTAGAAGATGTTAAAGTAAATAAGAGGTTCATATATTTCTATTGGATAGTTCATATTCAGGAAATGCATATCATCGGAACACAAATAGCAAGACGATTATCATACCAATATTTGGTAACTGATATCAAAAATTAGTTAAGAATCATCTTTGCTTGAAAGAATATTTTCACATCAACAGAACTAAGAAAAAAAAAATTTAAAGTACAAGAAAGCCAAGTTGTTTTAAGTAGGAAATCAACGGGAATTTCAAGGAGGGATAGAGAACAGAAAAGAGAAGGGAGAGGGGTGACTCAAGACTAAGTCAGCAGAAACTTTAAAGAGACACTTTAAGAAATAACCAAACAAATAATATTTTGTTGTCTTGTATGTGGACATAAAACATGAACACACGCATGATCAACATTACAAAAAATCCAGTCAATTTCTGATATATACATTATGTTTTGTGTGAGTGATGTCTTTGAGAGAAATCAAATATTGACTATTCCACATCTAGACTTCAGCAGTGTTTACATGAGGTACCATAAGTGGGAAAAAAGATGGTTCTCTCACCAATTCAGCGGATACCACAGATCGGAGCAAAAATTAACTAGGAAAAACACAAGCTACTCAGAATGCATAGAGACAATGAAAAGGATATGGAGTCTCCATTATAGGTAGTCTGTAGTGACAAAATTTGGTTTGCATCAAGAAAAACTTAGTAACTCAGTTGACTTCTGTTAGTCCTTTCTAGGTTATAATAATTTTCCATGTAAGAATTTCCACTCATTCTCATGTTGACCTTAGTTACCATTATTTTTACTTAACATTGGCCTGTTTACTAAAAGCAGAAGGTATCCCAAAAAATATTTTCCCTGGAAACCAACCCCAGAAAACAAGTTGAGTGAGAAGTTTATAAAAAGTGAACGAGACTAGATTTATTTACTAAGAGATTGTTGGTTTTCTCATAAAATAAGCTTTTCTTTGTCTCTCACAGTAATAGTAGCTCCAATTTTAAACAGACACATGGTCTTCATGATAATGAGTTTATTTCTCAACCTCCCTTAGCGTCAGTTATGGTTAGCACTAAGTTCTGACCAATGAGAGCAGACCTGATATGTGCCCTTTCTAGGGTATGCTCTCTCCTACCCCTTGCGCCCTTTCCACAGATTATAATATGGTTGGAAGTAGTATTGGAGTAGAGCAGGAGACTGAAGGGCAGAGGTTAGAGCTGGGTCCCAACACTGTGAAAGGTCTAATCTAGTTCTGAACCACTTATACACATATTATTGCCTTTCTGGAAAATTGTTGCATTGATTAAGCCATTATTATTTTGATTCTTTGTTAGAAAAGCTCATCTTAATCCTGCCATCCTACATTTCAGAAACCAGTATAACAATGTTTTCAAATATATATTTCCACAATCTTTCCAAAAATTTCATATAATCAAATTTGTACATTTCTGTTAAGAATACAAATTGGGGGGTAGAAATAATCACAGATAAGTCACTTATTTTAACGTGGCCTGTAAAACAAGTATATAGGTAAGTGATGTTTTTATAGGATCATCTGCAAGGCTCTATCCAGAATTTAATCATTTTGGCTAGTGTTTCCTCCCTTAGCAGAAATCTTCTGTTGTGTAATTTACCTTACTAATATTTGCTTTTATCTCTACTTGTAATTCTGATAACTACTCCAATCAGTACGTGGTGTCTTCCATGAAAACACTCTATAATCACCCTAATTTCACTTTATACACTTTCCCTCACCTAAAGCCTCTCAGGTGAGAGGCTCTCCCAAGACTTTTAGTTTCCTGATATCCTGGTTTCATATCAGCATACTATACTAAGAGAGGAAAGCACGCACAGGCCTGCTATTTTACATAACGTGAATATTACAAAATTAATTACTGATTAATTTGCAGGTATACTTGCTAAGGGGAAGCAAATAATTCTTTATCATTACTGAAAAAGGCTGCCATAGATGTGATGTTCAAAATGTGACTATCATGTAGTTCAGAAGATTTTCATCAATATGCCATAAGGAGAAAGAAGAGAGAGGAAGGACAAAATCAGAGAGGCGTCAACTAGAATTTAATCTTCACCACTCATTCATCCATCCTTCCATCTACCCACCCATCTATTCATCTATTCATTCATAAATATTGGTAAATGCCGAAAACGTGCCAAGAATTGTGCTATGATCTCAATATTTTTTCAAAATTCATATGTTGAAATCCTAATTCACAATGTGATGGTACTTACAGATGGGAGGCTGGGAGGTACTTACATAATGAGGATGGAGTCCTCATAAATGGAATTAGCGCTCTTCTAAAAGAGAGTCCAGAGAACACATTAGCCACTTCTGTCATGTGAGGATACAGCTGAAAGTTGGTAGTGTGCGACCTGGAAAGTGCTTTGGAAAGGGTCTGCACCAGAAAACAACCATTCTGGAACATGATCTTAAACTTCTGGCCTTAGGAACTGTAAGAAGTAAATTTTTGTTGTTTATAAGTTACCCAGTCTGTGCTGTTTTGTTATAACAGCCCAAATGGACCAGGGCGAACTGTTTAAATGCTTGAGAAAAACAGCTGTGAAAAAAAATAGCACTTCCTTCATGTAACTGATATTTTATTAGGGAGATAGACATTTAAAAAGCAATCACCTAATTATTTAAGTTATTTTTTTAAAGGATTATAGAAAGAAATGCATGATTTTATGAGAGCCTAATCATGACACTGGCCAGGTTTGGAGAGTCCGAAAACATGATCTAGAAAGATCAGTGTTTGAGCACTGCTCTGAAGCAGGCAGTAAATTAGGAAAAAGCAGAAAAGGAGAGCATTTCAGGCAGAAGGCAGACACATATGAACGCCTCAAGGCTGAAAGGGCATAAAGCTTCTAAGGAACTCCAGCTGACTTTTATGGCTAGAATTAGGAGAGCTAGGGGGAAGCTTGCACTAGATAAAGTTGGTGACATATGCAAAGGCCAGACGATACCTGGTCTTGGAGGCTATATTGATGATTTGGTATTCATTCTATTCTAAAGGCAATAAAAAAAATACTTAAATGTCTGTGCATAGTGATGGTGGTATGTGTGTATTCACAAGGTGACAGAATTCTATTTTTATGTGTCAGCTTGACTGCAGTAGGAAGAATGGATAAAAGAGAGAGGAGAATATTTTTAAGAATCAGCTAAAGACATCTGCCAGCTGAGAAATGATAGAAGTGTGAGCAGGGATATTGATAGTATAGATGGAATAAAATGAAGAGATTCCACTTACTCAGAAGTGACAGAATTTTCAATATGGTAGATCATGGAGAAGAGGGTGTCATAGTAAGTCTCAAGTTATTTGTTTGTATAATCAGATATAAAATATGGTATTCACTAGAAAAGAACATATTGGAAGAAGTGTGGTTTTAGTAGGAAGATAACGAATTACACTGAATAAGTTGAGTCTGAAATTCTCGTAGGACATTCTGATGATATAGTTAAGAAGGAAGAAACATATAGAGGTCTGAACTATTAAGAGTGGTCTAAGTAGGAGGAAAGAAAGAGAGCAAACACTCCATGTATAGATGGCAGAGCCATTAATTTGTTCATTTCACAAATGTATTGAGGATCCATCATGTGCCAGGAACTATTCTAAGCACTGACAATACATCAGTAAACAAAACTGACAAAAATTCCCATCTTCGTTAGATTATATTCCATTGTTAACAGACATGTACATAACTGGCAAGTATATTACATAATATGTTAAAGGTGGTAAATACAATGGAGAAAAAAATGCATGGAAACTAAGCTTCAGAGCTCTGAGAGTGGGCACTGCAACATTAAGTTAAATGGTCAGGGTGGAGATCACTGAGAAGGTAGCATTTGAGCAAAGACTTAAAATGAGCAACATACTTATGTAGAGGGTGAGTATTCCAGAGGGAGCAAGCAACACCAAGATTCTAAGAAAGTTCAAGGAACATAAAAGTCACTGGGGCTGTTCCAAAATAATGAGGAGTTGTAGCAAAGTCAGAAGAACAGAGAAAGCAGTAGAATATAATGTATATCATCTTGCAGGCCATTGTAAGGATATTGGCATTTATTCTGAGTGAAGCAGGGAGTCACAGAAGGATTTGAACATCAGATCTGATCTGATTTTTTTTTAAATATTTTATTTATTTATTTGACAGAGACAAAGTGAGAGAGGGAACACAAGCAGGGGGAGTGGGAAAAGGAGAAGCAGGCTCCTGATGAGCAGGGAGCCTGGTGAGGGGCTTGATCCCAGGACCCTGGAATCACAACCTGAGCTGAAGGCAGATACTTAACGATGAAGTCACCCAGGCTTTGTATTTTTAAAAGACAACTCTGGACATTGTCTGGAGAGTTAATGATAGAGAGACCACCTGTTCCAGCTTCTCGGGACTGAGGGGTGTCCTGAGACATATGAATGTCAGTGCTAAACCTAGGTAAGTTCCAAGAAAACCAGGATGTTTGCTCAACTTAATAGTAGGTGAGAAGATCAAGAAATCAAGTAGGACAATGAGTTTAGAGGCTACTGCAGTGATCTTCCAAGTAATCATAATGCTTTGGACCAAGACAGTAGCCATAGAAAATGCAAGATGTGACCACTTTACAGATTTATTCTGAAGTTACACTAACTGGATTTGTTGACAGATTGACTAGTGTGGTGTGAGACGAGAAAAGTCAAAGATTATTCAAACTCAACAGATGGGTGCTAGAATGAGTAATGACATGGGCATGAGTACGGTGGTTTAAGATGTTCCTCCTTTTTGTCCCTATTTTTTAACAATGAATTAGATATCCACCCATGAACAAAAGCACCTTTGTGGGTGTTGTGGGATCTAGCACCAGATGCCAAGGGACCTGGAAGGAATCTGACCCATCTGTGCATCCAGCAGTAAATAGAGAGACCTCCATAATGGCTGCAGAATCAGCAGAGCTTGCAAGCATGCCACAACCCCTCTCAGAGTATTAGTAGTAGTAGTTCCTTTTTCATAGGAAAAAACCCAGAATATGTCACCTGGGCAAATTACCGTGGGAAAGAGAAAATTTACAGACATAACAGCTTTCTCCCAAAAAGATTTCAGCACACCAATGGAGCAGTAAAACAAACAATCAAACAAACCAAAAAAATCCTTCAAAATACAAGTTTAGTTGGTCACAGGAGTAGGAGAAACATTTCCAGCACCACTCCACCCTCACAAGGCAACATAGCATAGGACTGAATTTTCTTATGACTGAGCACTTTTTTTACGTACCTATTGGGTATTTAGATATCTTCTTTGGAAAAATATCTAGTTAGGTCCTCCATCCACTTTAAAATTAGGTTGTCTTTTTTGTTGTCATTGTTATTGCATTATATGAATTCTTTATAAATTTTATATATTAACCTCTTATGTAACACATGGTTTGCTTTTATTTTCTCCCATTCCATATTGCCTTTTTTTAAAAAATGTGTCTTTTTCTGTGTAGAAGCTTTTAATTTTGATGTAGTTCTAGTTACTGATTTTTGTTTTTATTGCGTGAGCTTTTGATGTCATATCCAATAAAAAAATCATTGCCCAGACCAATGTCAAGCAGCTTCTTCCCTGTATGTTATCAGGTCTTAATTCTTTAATCCATTTTGTGTTACCTTTTATAAGTGGTATAAGACAAGGGTCCAATTTCATTTTTCTGTGTGTGGTTATCCTGTTTTCCCAATACGATTTGTTGAAACTGTCCTTTCTTTATTGAGTGTTCAAAATATGTGAAGAACTCACACAATTCAATAACAATAAAATCTGATTTAAAAATGGACAGAGGAACTAAAGATACATTTTTCCAAAGAATATATCCAAATGGTCAACAGGTACCTGAAAAGATGCTCAGTATGGTTAATCATCAGGCAAATGCAAATCAAAAGCACAATAAGATGGGGCGCCTGGGTGGCTCAGTGGGTTAAAGCCTCTGTCTTCAGCTCAGGTCATGATCCCAGGGTCCTGGGATCGAGCCCCACATCGGGCTCTCTGCTCAGCGGGGAGCCTGCTTCCTCCTCTCTCTCTCTCTGCCTACTTGTGATCTCTGTCTGTCAAATAAATAAATAAAATCTTTAAAAAAAAAAAAAGCACAATAAGATATCATTTCACACCTGTCAGAATGTTTACTGCACTATTATTCACAATAGCCAAGATATGGAACAACCTAAGAGTCCATCAAGCAATCTCACATACACACACACACACACACACACACACACACCCTGCAGTGGAATATTATGTAGCCATGACAAGAAAGAAATCTTGCCATTAAGGACAACATGGTGGGCCATAAGGGCATTCTGTTATGTGAGGCAGAGTAAGAAAATGCTGTATGATATCAGTTATATATGTGAATCTAAAAAAGCTGAACTTGTTAAAAACTGAGAGTAGAATGGTGTTTACCAGAGAATGAGTAGTGGGAAATTTGATGTTTGAGGGCACAAACTTGGAAATAGTAGATAAATAAGTCTTGGTGACCCAATGCACAGCATAATGATTATAAGCAACAGCACTGTGTCGTAAACTTCAAAGTTGCTAAAAGACTGGATCTTAAGTGTTCCCACCACAAAAGATAATTATGTGACACAAGAGAGATGTTAGGTAATGCTATGGTGATAAACATATTGTAATATATAAATGTATCAAATTAACATGCTATGTACCTTAAACAATTTTTTAGGTCAATTATATCTCAGTAAAAATAAAATATAAAAAATAATAACTGAATTGTCATTAGCTGAGATGAACAGGGCTATCAATGGAAGTGCATTTTTAGGGAGAAGATTCATTGGGGCCATATTGAGCTTGAAATATGCATTGGACAATCACATGAAGACATTAATTAGGCAGTTAGATACAAAAATATGAGGTAGAGAGGTAAGGTTTCAGCTAGACACCTACTTTAAGGAGGTAAAAGCAAGGAAATTGTGTTTAACGACATAGCTGAAATCATCAAGACTGATGAGGAGAGAAGAGGTCTTAGGACACATGTACTAAAGTATATGGATAGTAGGAATTCTAATACTTAGTGTCTAGCATTTAAAAAGGGAAAATGGTATGGCAAGTAAAACTTGAAATGGGGGAATTAATGACATGGGAGGAAAGTTAGGAGAGAACAGAAGCCAAGGGAGAAATTAAAAAGTTGATTTACTTCTAATAATTCAAGGAAAGGGCTGATTGCTCTTTGGCCACAGTCCAAGAAATATAAAATAATCTGCAGAACTGGTTTTAAATCCATCTCAATTGGTTAGTGAGGACTTGCATGACAAAACTGTCTGGTAACCATACATTCAAGTCAGTTAAACAGCAACAGTGTGGTTCTGATAACCAATCTTTCAATGCTGAAGTTTAACCTCATGCCAAATACTCCCACTTCTGAAAGTATGTCAGTCTTTGCACTCTATAAACTCCCCAAAGCTACTGGTTTTTATTTTATCTTATTTTATTTTATTTTTATTTTTATTTGAGAAAGAGAGCCAGAAAAAAGATGAGAGGAGGGGAGGAGCAAAGGAAGTAGCAGAAGCCAACTCCCCACTAAACAGGGAGCCCGATGCGGGGCTGGATCCCAGGACTGGGATCATGACCTGAGCCAAAGGCAGACACTTAACCGAGTCACCCAGGGGCCCCTCGACTGATTGTTAAAGAAGACTGTGCCTTTCAAATGTGGTTCTCCCTTACTTAGCATACAACACATTCACATTCAGCTCTCTCTTTTCGGTAAAGAGCAACAGAGTCTTCCTTTGAAAATGTTTCAGAAAGGAGAGAGTGATCAAAAGTGTTCAATACGCCTGAGAAGTTAAAGGAAATAAGGACTACCAGAGACCACTGGATTTACCAACATGGCGATTATTGCTAACTTTGTGAAGTCCTTTCAGTTCAGTGCTGAGTGAAACACTGCAGTAGCGTGAGTAGGGAGTGGGATTTGATGAAAATGAGATGGTGAAGAGACAATTTTTTAAATAAACGTTTTATTTATATATTTATTTACTTATTTGTTCATTCATTCATTCATTCATTCATTTAAAGGAGGCTCCACACCCAGCATGGAGCCTGACTGGAGGCTTGAACTCATGACCCTGAGATCAAGACCTAGACATTTAACCAATAAAACCTTTTATTTCAGAATGGTTTTTTAAATTTTTTTTTAAAGATTTTATTTATTTATTTGACAGACAGAGATCACAAGCAGGCAGAGAGGCAGGCAGAGAGGAGGAAGCAGGCTCCCTGCTGTGCAGAGAGCCTGATGTGGGGCTTGATCCCAGGACCCTGAGATCATGACCTGGGCGGAAGGCAGAGGCTTAACCCACTGAGCCACCCAGGCACCCCTCAGAATGGTTTTAGATTTACAGCAAAATCACAAAATAGCACAGAGTGCCTGCTACTCCACACCCGAGTTTCTCCTAACATTTTACACCGAAGAACACTGTTTTCAGATTATTTCACTCTACACAAAGAGACAATGAGTAGCTATGTTTACATAGCTAGAAGGAAACTGAGGTTAAAGGGTTTTGCTGTTTCAATCAATCACTGGTTCCTTTCACTGGTTCTGTTTGTTGATTTAAGATGGAACAGGCTTGCTATATAAATGATTAGAATAATCCTGAAGATAGAAGATGATGAATGCTTTGAGAGGTGACTTCTTAGTTTATAACTGACATTATTGATGATTTTAGACAAAACTGTTATTTGGTTTAATGCATGCCACACTGTCAGGATATTCTACAGAAGCTCCAATATGCTTTTCCTATTCTAAAATATGGATATTGGCCTTATAGCTGGAGTTAATATAACCAGCTCATGTCCACTATGACTGTGGTAGGAGTCTATCAGTCTACACAGTAGGCTAAACATAGAAATTCCCTTCAAATCTTTTACCCCGTATCTAAATGCTATATATTGATTGATAAGCTCTGGTGGCTCCTCACCAAAAGGCAACAGAACTTAAAATGGGGGACTTCACATCTTTCTCCAATGACTTCATTTCAGCTCATCTTACTACAGCACATTAGGAAGAGATAAGAGTGAAACTCGATATTCACTGTGAACCTGAACTGTGACTAGAACATTTTGGCTCCTACCAATGATGGGGAATACAACATTTAGTAATATTTGTGATTGCAAATATATATAATGAATTAATGTGTTAAAGAATACAATTTAAATCAATATAATGTTTTAAGAAATTTCCTCAAAGAGACTTAGAGTCAAAAGTAAAAATTTTAAGAGAAGAAGTAGCTAGGAGGAACAATGAAAATGCACCAAAGTGCATCAAAAAAAATTCAAAGAAATCTAGGAGGGCATGGTCTGAGCTTTTGAAAGCAGCTGTCAACGACAAAGGCACAGTACAAAGGAAAATAACTTCTTGCTTGCCTCACTCTATTTCTCTCACATCATGGAGCTGGGAGCATTTTCTCCTTCAAACTGAGGCATAATTTCATTTTCTCTAAAACCAAAGCTTATATACAACACTGCCAGGTTACCCCAAATATAGGAACCATAGTGTTAGAAAAGGCATACTTAGGTAGATCAGGAGACCTCACACTGTTGTAATAAATGGCTTATAAGGTTCATGAAATCGGGGCCAAGCAACCTGGCAATGTCCTTATTTTCTGCTCCACTGCTCGTCTTTGATAGAACCCTTTTCACATGTCTTACCTCTTCTCACCTTCTACCTGTATTACTGAATGCTGATGAGGTCTGACTTTGGTCTGCTCCAGCCCCACATTTTCAGGTAATCTGCTTGGGCATTAAACGCTGGCTGAAATTGCAAGAAAATCTGTAGGCTAAACATCACCCCCATGGATAAGGGAAAAAGATGCTACCCATGGGTATATAGTATTTCTGCAAACCCTCTCAGTCGGAAAGAGGGTATCTAGAATATCCAGAGGTTAGGAATGTAATGTGAGAATGACAGACACTCAAATTAGATATCACAGCTTTTGTATTTCACTAATAGAACAAGCTAAATTTAGAGAATAGCATGTATATCGCAGAAAAAGTCTGTGTCAACAAATGGCTTTTAAAAAAAAAAAGGCACGAGTGTTGCAAAGACTCCTGCCAAGTCTGCTCCATATGATTCCACTTTAGGAGCAGGAATCTTTTTATCTGGAAGGAGAAAAAAAAAAACCTCAGGACACACATAACATGGAAATATTATTCATTGTTATTCATGCAATTCCAAACACTTTAAGGACACCCACACACTGGGACGTCTTTTCAGATTGCATTTTAGTTCTTTTGCATGCGATCCTCTCTGCACTCAGAGCATAGTCCCATCACTGACTTGTCCCGTTGGGGCAGTGTGGGGCAAGAAAGCGAGGCCGGGAGCGGGAGTCTACAGGACACCGGTGTTCCACTTAGCAAACACAGACATCTGGTGCAACGTACACAACCACAGATCCTGAATTGGGGATGAAACATTAGGCACCTAAGTTATTTTCACCTCCATTTTTTTGAAAAGGAAGCTTCATCCCACAGCAATTATAATTTGTTAAGGGCGACACAAGGAAGGAATATTTGGAAGGGGTCTCAAAATTTCTTTCTTTTTCGTTAGCATGGGAATGAGAGCTTCACTGGCTTCAAAAAATGTCACAGAGGAGGAGGGATATATGTGATAATCTCTGTCAAATATAAAGCATTATGCAAAAATAAGGAGGTGTTACAGGCAGAGATCTGAGTGGTTTGGAAAAGGAAATGTCTGCACTAAGAAAAAGCATAAAACCTATCATTTATCCAGCTTCTCTGCCCCAGGTCCTACTCCAAGCTGCTCTGGCCTAGACAGCATTGCTTCTGTGAAGGTTAAAACCCCTTCTCAGAGCCTTCCCACAACGAGTGATTGGTCAATATAGGGTATAAAGGCCCGGCTCTCACCCCCAGTGTTTAGGAAAAGTGAATAGCTATCCTAGTCATTTTTATCCATGGGATTGGTTAAAAATTAAACTGAGATTGCATCGTAGCCCAAGTTTTCATTCTGCCCCAACTTTCTCTTTCCCTTCTGTTCCAGAGTACTGCTCTCAAGAGCATTTCCTAATAAATTTGCCATACACAAACCTCTATTCAAAGTGTACTGCCTGGGGAACCTGACCTGTGACACCAACATCTTTTTCCAAAGACAAGGAGAATGTTTTATAAACACTGCACTGGTGAAGGTGCAATTTTGTTGTGTGAATGAAACTAGATTTTACTCTCCCACCATTGCAATCGGTTTCTATGTGCACTCAAAGATGGTGACTGAATAGGTAAGTAAGCAAGCACTCTCTGATAAATGTACTTTGGAGACACCTCCAGAAGGTGTCAGTGGGACCACCTGTGTCTTTCTCCCTCCCAAGTCTAAACTCACCAGGTCTGTGAAGGGCACTGAAGTCGGGATTACCAGGCTAGTTGCTCAGAGAACAACCCCAAATCCATTGTACTTTAAGGAAGAGAGCTTATTGTCCCCTCTCCTTATAATGGCCATACACAATGAATCTTGGAATACTGAAAAAATAAGATAAAATTAAATTAAATTAAAGCTTAAAAGAATTAATCAAATAATACCAGGTCCTCCCCTTTTATTAAATTAGCAGAGGTGGAACATGACTAAAGCTCTGTCTAAAATTACTGGTCGGTATTTCAGTAAACCGTCATGGGAAGACCCTGTGTCTGGGGGCAGTAGCCTAATGTAGATGCAAGAAAGTGATGCCTCGTGGTACCTGTGAGTGACATCATACACTTACGGAGTTAGGACAGCTGGCTTAGGAAAAAAGGAGATTCTGAAGGGAATGGGTATATCCTGGACTATTCAAAAAAAAAAAAAAAAAGGAGAATTGATATCTTAAAAAGAAATAAAATGAAAATTTCCACCACTCTCCCACCCCAGTGACCTCCTAAGCACCAGAGCGGAAAAAGAATTGAAGGAGAAAGAGAAACACTTATTCAGGAATAAAGAAAAGCAGCCCCTGTCTGTCGCTGAAGTGTAGGTGAAAGGACCCAGTAATAGCAAAATGAATGGTGTCCCCAGAACTTTGTTTCTTTTCAAGAGGAGCGTGATGTAGAAAGAGCCAACTTTCTAGAGGCTGCCACCTGCTCTCACAATGCCTTAGCCGCATTTATCCACGCATCTTCAGTGAGCTGTGCCACATCAATATGCAGTCAAAAGCCCAGGACAAGGCTGGCTATGATAATAAGTTCTGCATCATGACGTTCCATGTCCGAGCCCCCACTGACAAAACGTCATATCACTGCTTTGTTAATCTGATTGCAAAGATGTTGTCAGGTTCTGCCAGGTGTGGAGAGCTGCTTCCTAAGCCCTGATTCGTCATATCCTGGGCTGTCAGGTCTGGATCCTGAGCAGAGGGGACACATGAATCTCTCATTACAGGTTACAAACCCAAATGCCCAGCCTCTTGTTGTTACATAGTAACACTGGCCCAGAGGCTCCAGATCTTTCAGTGTTTCAAGGAAATCCATGCTGTCTGTAACTCATGGGTGGGATGCCACATTTTGGCCAAACAGAGTACATCTGCATATGGCCTCTAACCCCCACACTACTTTTACCTTACAATGTCCATAGTGCTAATGTACGTAGTGCTCAATTGTTTATTAAGTGCTTTACTATTGTTTATATCACTAGCTTCTTGGAAGGGAAGATAAATACCTTTCCTATGTTATATGTGAGAAAAATGCAATTTACAGGAGGAAATGGGTTTGCTTATAATTATATACCAGGAAGTAGAAACAGTAAATGGTGATGTGAGCATTAGATTCACAGGCTTTTCGACAAACTTCCTTCTATATTAAATACACTGTTTCTCTATTAATGTCTTCTTTCCCCAGTAACTGCTTCTGCTCTCTTGACCCTAGTCCCACTGACGCACTGCTCTGCTCAAATTAGTGTCTTCAGTCTGCTACATAATGCTATACTTACTGTTTGGCTAAACCCTCTGCTTCATTCTTGAAATCACAAATCTTTTGGGTTTTGTCCTCTGGCCCTGTTCACTACGGCTCAAGCCTACCCTAGCCGATGTCCAACTAAAAGTGATATAGTGTTGGGGTGCCTGGGTGGCTCAGCTTGTTAAGCACCGGACTCTTGGTTTCAACTCAGTTCATGATCTCAGGGTCCTAGGATCGAGGCCTTGTGGGGCTTGGCGCTCAGCACAGTCTGCTTGTCCCTCTCCCTCCGTTCCTCCCACTGCATGCTCTCTCTCTCTCTCTCATAAATAAAATCTATTTTTAAAAATGTAGTCTAATGTGACACATGGCTTATTATATTGTTCAATATTTAAGACAATGCCAGTGGAACAGAGAAAAGTGAAATTTGAATATGTTTTCAAGACTCACTATTAGATAATTAAGGTGGGAAGAGGGGAGAAAAATTTATATACACTTTGACTCTTTACATGCTTGTTCATTTTCCTTTCCAGTTCTGATAAGCAGCCAAATACTCATAAAAGTAAAACCTGGTCTACCACCTCTGAGATGAGAAACACCAAGTACTGTTTTCGAGAGAAGGGAAACATTTATTTTATTTTAGTTTTTAAGATTTTATTTATTTGACAGACAGAGATCACAAGTATGCAGAGAGGCAGGCAGAGAGAGAAAGGTAAGCAGGTTCCCTGCTGAGCAGAGAGCCTGATGCAGGGCTCAATCCCAAGGTCCTGGGATCATGACCTGAGCCAAAGGCAGAGGCTTTACCCACTGAGCCACCCAGGCACCCTGTAAAGAGAAGAATTTAAATGCCTACTGTCTACCTCACCTCTGGGGAAGAATCTTTCTAGATGTTTTCATGGGGTACCTAAAGCAATAGGAAGTACTTATTAGAAATTATGTAGAGAAACCAGAAATAATATAGAAGTGTTCATAATAATTTTTCAGTCACCTATGCTTTGAAAACTGGAAGCTAAAAACTTAAAACACAGGTGTCAAAGCTTAGGCATAATAAGAGCTAGATGCTTCCAATCTGCTGTGGTAATAACAAAAAAATATCTGCCATTTTCCTGAGCTCCTACATGGTGCCAGCCTCTGCTAAGAACCATGAAGACCATATCAACAATACTCAAAACACCCCTCCAAGTCAGGTGTTAGAATTTCAGCCTATTACATTTGATTGAACTGTGACCTTGAAAGATCACACCATTAGAATATAGTGAGTCCAGGATTTAAGCAAGGTCAACTAAAAAGGACCACATGCAGCACAGAGGCTCCAAGATGGTAACACTATTTAAGCCACATCTTAAAAAAAAAAAAAAAAAAAGAAAGAAAAGAAAAGAAAAAGGACCATGGAAACAGCTCTTAGGCAGCCCAAGGCAAACACAGGTTTGAGGTAAGTACAGATGTTTAAAGTACATAGAAATAAAGTAAGGAGGGAGCACCTGGGTGGCTCAGTCATTAAGTGTCTGTCTGCCTTTGGCTCAGGTCATGATCCCAGTGTCCTGGTTTCCAGCATCGGGCTCCCTTCTTGGCAGGAAGCATGCTTCTCCTCTCCCTTTGCCCCTGCTTGTGTTCCTTATCTCACTGTGTCTCTCTGGCAAATAAATAAAACCTTAAAAAAAAAAAAAAAGAAGAAGAAGAAGAAGAAGAAGAAGAAGAAAGTAAAGGTTGTTAACCTGCTGAGTCATGTCCATGAAGCCAACCTACGGCTGCACTGAACACTGCAGTTTCCCTTTCCTCCACCTCTATCAGGTGAGGGATTAAGTTACCTATAGTTTTTGGTTTTTTTTTTTCTTAAATATTTTATTTATTTATTTGACAGAGAGAGAGATCACAAGTAGGCAGAGAGGCAGGCAGAGAGAGGGGGGGAAGTGGGCTCCCTGCTGAGCAGAGAGCCTGATGCGGGGCTCGATCCCAGGACCCTGAGATATGACCTGAGCCGAAGGCAGAGGCTTAACCCACTGAGCCACCCAGGACTTAATTTAATTCTCATCTTTTCTTTTCCCTAAAATATTCCTTTTAAAAAACAACAAGTTTATTTTGGCCAAACATAGTAGGGATTTGTCCCCATTCTACCCAGGGGAAGTAATGAACCCAATCATGCAGAGTGGAGAGATGGTCAGTCCTAGAAGGAGAGCTGGTGGCCCACAGGAAGACAGACACGAAAAGACAGAATGATGGACAGCAATGAGTAGCTGAGAACTTCCCTTCTACAATTTCATTCTATCTTCTTCATTTATTCTCCTTACAAAATTCCAAAGTTTCACTCACTCAAGAAATATCCACCTAGTCTCCCAAATTGCTTAGATTCAGGAGCTCAGAGGACAGGGCAGAACTGTGTCATCTTTCCTCTACTATGTTTTGAAAAGTTCCCATTTTTATGGGGTTTTTTTGTTTTGTTTTATTTTGTTTTAATGTATCCAAAAAAATGTACAAAGAGCAAGCCTTCAATAAATTGTAATTTATTCCTAAAAGACAATTCTGGACTTACCCTATCTTAAATCAAGGCAGTTTACAACCTTGAAAAAATCAAATGGAACACATACACTCACAGGAACCTTCAACAAAAATACAGAGATTGAGCTCCAGGCTCCCTACTCCTCAGAAATTAACCATTTCAAGCAGGAGGAGGGGTCAGCATTTTTGTCAGATGGACTCTGTGTCATACCAATGCGTATAGAAAGAACATGTGGCTTTACTTCAGCAGTTTTCTTGGCTAGAGAATTATTGCTTCCTTCACTTTGTAAATGTGCTGAGTCCTCAGAAAGGACAGCTAAATAAAAATAATAAATAAATAAATAAATAAATGCCAGGTGGTTCTAGAAAAAATGCTTCCAAGGATTCTGATGTTGTCATTTTACCTTGGGAGGGAGTGCAGGGCTGTAATATCATCACTGTTTATTGACAGAAATGAAACATCCTAATATCTGCTCTTCTCCTTAAGATGAAATTAGAGGTTCAAGACAGATACTGACACATCTCCCCATTGGTAGTAACTTTTGTAATGAGAAGACCTTCCCTCAGTGGCTTTTCCAAATGACTTACACAGAACAGACAACTCTGTTGTGAAGTCTGGGGTTAATAAAATAAGAAATACAATGTAGGGTCTTCTAGTCTTGAATGGCTCCTTAAGTCATCTACTTCTTATTAGACAAATATTTGGGGGGAAATTAGTATGTAATAAGCACTGTGCTACATACTGGGATTCAAGTAATAATAATATGAATGATGGCAACTCACATTTATTAAATGCTTAATAGCATTCAGTATGCCATGAAATTCACACACATTTTCTCATTAAATTGTCTCCCAAAAAAGCCCTGAAATGCAGATATAATTATTATCTTATTGCATAGATTTAAAAACCTAAAGCTCAGAAGAGGCAAGCATCTTGCCAAAATTCCCAAAGGTAGAAATTGACGGTATCAGGATTCAAATCCATTATCTCATTTGGAGGTTTTCAAGAGATGTTGCGTATCAGTGAAGATTCTGAATTCTGTATTTTGTTAAAGAGGGAGACTTGATTGGGCAATCATTGTCAACCTGAATATACTAGTAAATGTGATCACACACTAACTCAATTTTTCTTTAGTTTTATTATAAATAAAGGGAGTTGGGATCACTTGCTCACCAACAGTATTCAGTTGGATTGTTGGTTATAGAAAAGATAAATTATAGGTTCAAAGAATATGATATGGAGCAGACATTGAGATCTTCATGTCTTTAGTATTGAAATTATTATTTGTAGTACAGAACAAACATATTTATTTAAATTCAGTATAGCATAAAAATGTGTTTATTTCAAGTAAAATTTGGCTATAATCACATATTAGAAAAAAAGTCTTACAATGAAATGATTTTCAGACATAAAAAGGAATGAAGTATGGATACATGTTACAATATGTGAAAACATTAGGTTAAGTGAAAGAAGCCAGTCATGAAGGACCAAATATTATGTGATTCCATTCATATGAAATTTCTATAAAAGAAAAATATGTAGAGTCACAAAGTAGATTTGTAGTTGCCTAAAACTGTGAAGGTAAAAGGTAAAGGACAGAGGGTTTCCTCTAAGATGATGAAAATATTCTAAAATTGTGGTAATCCTTGCACATATCTGTGAATATGCTAAAAACCATGGAACAGTATGCTTTAAATGAGTAGATTACTTGAATATGAACTATATCTCAATAAAGCTATTTTTAAAAAAGGGCAGGACTAGAAACATGGAATCCCACTCCCTCATCTCCTTCTTCAATGAGTCTCCTGAGTCAATTCTATAGAGCTTTAAGTTAAAAAAATAAATAAATAAAAAAAAACCTCATAACACTATTTTAAGCCATTTTACGAAGGACAAAACAGAAGGGACTTCTAAAAATTTGTGAAGAAGAGCAGAATGGAAACTTTATTTTTCTTCCTTATTCACTCTAGAGCCAAGAAGATTATTGATGGGTTAGTCATGTCAAAGAATCACTTTACATTAAATCATGTTGCTAAGGTTTGGAGCTTTCCCACTGATGGGAAGGGATTCTAGCTTAGAGCAGATAGGGAGTATTCTCTTTATCCATCTTTATCTTCCCTCCAGTCATTTGAACAGAATAACAGCCTTGGAACTATTCCCATTTAGAAGGTAACCCTTTTCTAGAAAGACCTAAATCAGGTCAGTTTAACTCAAAGGTCTAAGGAAAAGGGTTTTGCTCCTCCTTTTCTTGGCATGGAATTGCTTTTTTTGCCTTTAAAGCAGTATGACACCATGTTGTCTCCTTTTCACTTCTCAAAGATGTTGAAGATGGTGCTATGTCAATCTCTTTCAGTAGCCTGTTTCAATGTTATATGTAAGACCAGTAAGACAGTCTTTATAATAGTCAAAAATCATCATTAATGTGCTTAAGCCAAGTTGCTCTTTGCCATCCCCAGAAATAGAGAAATGCATCTTGCCTGCTCTAAGAGATCTTTATTTTCTATACTTCCTGTTAGAATGAAAGTGAAAAATAAAATCCTGCTAATGGGCCATGAACCATCTAAGCTCCAATTTTATTCTGATGAAGAACAAGTAAAAATAAAACCTCCTGGTACACTGAAAAATAAAACTACCACATAGCCTTATGTCAGAATTTTGGCCATATCACCATTAATTTAACACTAATTAATCACTGGGGTGTTAGAAGAGTTGCTTCATGTCAAATCAAGGTTTCATCTCTTGATACAATTACTATTTTATGAAGGAGAGTAATAATGAGATACTTTTTGCTTTCACTATAGTCTACCTCAGCCAAGTCTGCATCAATAAGAATATTAGGTAGTTGCTCATCATCTCTGGGAGTGCTAATTTTGGAAAGAGAAAAACAACTTTCAGGTGTAGGAAGCTATTGAACCTCCATGGAGATGTGTATATCCAGTCCTCCCAGCTGGAAGAAAGAGGTTACACTCTCTGAGGCAGCTAATTGCCAGAGCAGATGAGCTCCTGGATCTTATTCAGAACATTCTGTCTATTGCCCACATACTGCAATGGGGTGTTCAAGCCTTCAGCCCATTCTTAAATTGAGCTTTTGGGGGACAGTGATGTCTGCAAATGGTGGTATAAAGAATTTTAGTGGCCGGGCACCTGGGTGGCTCTGTGGGTTAAAGCCTCTGCCTTCAGCTCAGGTCGTGATCCCAGGGTCCTGGGATAGAGCCCCACATCAGGCTCTCTGCTCGGCGGGGAGCCTGCTTCCTCCTCTCTCTCTGCCTGCCTCTCTGCCTACTTGTGATCTCTGTCAAATAAAAAAATAAAATCCTTAAAAAAAAAAAGAAGAAGAATTTTAGTGGCCATTCTCTTTCCAACTCATCAATTCGAACCATTATTTGTACATGGAAATACCATTACAAAGGCTAAGAATTCCAGATGAGATTAGAGCACCTAAACCAAGTATAGAAATAAGAAAAGATACACAGAGGAGGGTAGGAAAAATGGATTTACATCACCCCATCACACTTCCACCAAACCTGAGCATCCCAACATGGGGAGACACTCTTCCTATGGGAGAAAGAATGAACCGAGTACCTAAGCATCATGGCCCCCTCCCCCATGCATGTTCCAGCATCAGACCAACTCCTGTGGTTCTAGATAGCCCCAAGTAGACTTAGGCCTCTGGCTTACCCCCTCCCCATGCATGTTCCAGCATCAGGCCAACTCCTGTGGTTCTAGATAGCCCCCAGTAGACTTAGGCCCCTGGTTTACCCAGTCATCTGCTGGCTCCACTGGTCCTAGGTGGCTTCCATGGCCCCAGATGACTTCGGTGACACAAGGTTCCTAAGTGGGTCACCATGAATCCAGGCCCTTGGTCTAACATGGCACCATCCCTAGGTGGCTGTTCCTGGGGCAGCAAGTTCAAATTAGCCCCTGTGAACCCTGGGCTCCCAGCCAGGCCCACTACCATGGGCATAGGACTTTGACCTACTCCAGCAGGTTGTTATCAGTTTAAAATAGGCTGTTATATCTATACGATATTTTACATAAGAGGCATGGTAACCACAAAACAAAAACCTAAAATAGATACAGAAAAAATAAAAGAGAAGGGAACCAAATAATACCACTATAGAAAATGATCAATGCACAAAGGAAGATAGCAAAAGAGGAAGAAAGGAACAATGGAACTATAAAACAACCAGAAAATAATTAATAAGATGGCATTAATAAGTCCTTACCTATCAATAATTACTTTAGATGTAAATGGAATAAATCCTCCTATCCAAAGGCGTAGAATGGTTGAATGGATTAAACAACCAAACCCAAGCATATGCTGTTTACAAAGGACTCACTTCAATTGTAAGGACAAACACAAACTGAAAGGATGACAAAAAATAATCTGTACAATAGAAACTAAAAGAAAGCAGGGATAGCTATGCTCAGACAAAATAGAAGACAAAAACTATAATAAGAGACAAATAAGGTCATCATGTAATAATTGGCTCAATTCATCAAGAAGATATAACAATTATAAGTAAATATGCACTGATTATTGGACCTCCCCCAAAATATAAGCAAATATCCAAACATCTGAATGGAGAAATAGGAAGGGAGCTTTCACTATCTCAATCCTAGCAATGCAGAGATTATCCCGCCAAAAAAATGAATAAACAAACACTGAACCTGAAGTATACTTTATGCAAAATAGACCCAATAGACAAATATAGAACATTTTATCCCCAAAGCATCTGAATACAATTTTTCTCAAGGGGACATGAAACATCCACCAAGATAGATCATCTATTAGGTAAACAAAATTAATCTTAGCAAATGTAAAAAGTCTGAACTCATACCAATTGTTTTTTCTGACCATAATGGTATGAACTAGGAATTAATAACAGGAGAAAAGCCAGAAAATTCACAAATATGTGGAGATTAAATAATGTGCTACTAAATAACAAAGGGTTAAAAAAGAAATGAAAATTAAAAAAAAAAATCTTGAGACCAATAAAAGTGAAAACAAAACATACCAAAACTTACAGGATACTGCAAACGCTGTTCAGAGGGAATTTTATATTGATAAACTCCTACATTAAGAAAAAAATGAAAATCCCAAATAATCAACCTAACTTTACGCCTGAAGTAACTAACTAAGCCCAACGTTAGCAGAAGGAAAGGCAAAAATAAATGAAACTGCGACCAGAAAAGCAATAGGAAAGTTCAGTGATACTAAGAGCTGGTTTTGTGAAAAGATAAATGACAAACCTTTAGCTAAACTAAGAAAAAGAGAGAAGACTCAAAATCAGAAATGAAAGAGTAGACATTATGACTGACATCATACAAAAACAGCATAAGAGAATACTATTAATAATTATAAGCCAACAAATTGGATAACATAGAAGAAATGGATAAATTCCTAAAAAATACCACTTACCAAGACTGAATCATGAAAAAATAGAAAATCTGATCAGACTAGTTACTAATAAGGAGATTGAATAAGTAAGCAAAAACTTCCCATTAAAAACAAAAAACAAAAACCCAAGAAGCAGATGGCTTCACTGGTGAATTTTGCCAAATATTTAAAGAAGCATTAACAGCAATCCTCCTGAAACTAAAGTTTGGAGAAGGGAAATTGAAAAAAATTGAAGAAGGTATACTCACGAGCAGGACAAGATGGTGGGGAAGTAGAAGGCGCCTTTTCAACCTGTACCCTAAAGTGAGCTGATTACCTACCAAAGAACACTGATCACCCATGAAATCAGCCTGCGATCAGAATTACACACATCTGGATCTCTAAGGGGCAGAAGACTCAGTGGGCAGGTAAAGCAGAGTGGGAAAGGCGGACTGATATTGGAAGATAAACAAAAGGGGGAGGAAGCCACCAGAGGTGACCGGTTGTAAAGTAACACTCCTAATACAAGTGAGAGTACCCTGTGTCTGGGGACAAGCGTTAACTTGGAGACTGGTTGAAAGCACTCCAAAAGAGCAAAGGATCGCAGGAGGGAATTGTGGGAATTGGGGCAACTAGGGACAGGGGCTTAAGTCCCCAATCCCAGGACAGCCTCCCCGGCGCTGAGCCAGAGAGAGTGTGGTGGAGAAACCAGGTCTTGGTCCCTCAGCCGCCAGTGTGCCCAAGATTGCGTGGGTTCTGGCTCCTGTGAGGGGATGGGAGCCATGCCAGACGGCAGAATGCGCGAGCCCTGCTACAGAGCCTGAGATGCGCGTGCCCCTAATCCTCCCCTGAGAGAGGTACAAAGGCCCAGCCGGCATTCTTTGATATGCGCCATTGTTTCAGAGCCTAAGACGCATGCCCCAAACTCTCCCCCGAGAGAGAGAGGTGCGCGAAGGCCCAGCCTGGTGCTTTCGGACCCGCACCTCGTTCTCAGAGCCTGAGATGCACGGGACCCACAGCCTTCCCTGAAAGAGGTGCATGCAAGCCAGGCGCTCTTAGACCCAGAAAGACCAGGCACTCCCAGCCCGGGGCCAGCAGGAAAATCTCAGCGTGCGATCACTGCTTGGAACCTCTCTGGCAGTCTGGAGCTCCCAGACAGCCACCGCTGCCGTGGTTTTGGGTACAAGCAGAAGATCCTGCATCCCCAGGGACCGTGACTCTGAACCTGCTCTGCCAGCGGCCAAGGGAAAATTTATATGGGCTCTGCAACACCCACAGAAGAACAGACTGAGGCTTCTCTCTGAGAGGGAGGTCAGGGTGCAGTTTGCTTTCCTCTAAACCTACAAAAAACATCAAAAGTGGTCAAGGCGAGAGGGGAAAAAAAAAAGGTGAACAAACATGAAAACCTCCAGAGAACAGAAGCCTGAAAAAACCTGTTTCCTCAGAGCCCACCCCCTTGAGGGGGACTGGAGGACTTAACTCAGGGAACATCATTGACTGAAAAGCCACGTGGCAGGCCCCTCCCCCAGAAAACCAACCAGGAAAAAAAAAAGACTACAAGAGAACCACCACCACTACTTCATAGGACAACTTTTATTTTTAATTTGTTCCCACTATTCTGGCTCATTTTTTTTTATATATAGATAATTTTTTAACCTATCACAGCGAGCTGTCCAGTACATCAAATTCCATAATAACCTTCTAACCTGAACTTTTTGATACATACACCTGTGTTTTTCTTTTGCATTTCCATTTTTTGAATTTTTTTTTAAATTTTAGTTTAGTTTAATCTAGTTTATTCCTTTTTTATTTTTATTTTCTAATATTCATATAGAGTTAAACTTCAAAGTAATCCCCTTTCCCCAATCAATACTACCCCTATAGGTTAACCAATTTTTAATTCCCCTTTATCCTAGGAAGTTGAGTCCTTTAACAAAGATATCAAGATACATCCAGGAAGGATCAAAACAACCTTCCTCGCCCACACTGAGAATTTATAACCACTCTCCCATCTTTTTCTTCCACCAGTGTTTCTGTGTTTTTGTATTTTTCCTGATAGTATATAAATCTTACACTTGGGGTTCTTTTCGATGAGGTTCTTCCTTTATTTGCATATATATAATTTTTTTTCCTCTTGTTATATATTTTACCAGTCTTTGTCTGTTTTTGTTTGTATACCCCGTAAGTCTTACCTTGGGGCCCATTTGGGCTGAACCTTCTCTTTCATCTTCCCTTTCTTTCCTGTCTCTCTCTCTCTTTTGTTTTCTTTTTCTTTTCTTTTTTCTCTCATTTGGGTGGGGAATCCTGATTGCTCAGAAGAGTTCTAGGGTGCACCCTGACTGCACCACGGTCGATACATCCAACTACATCTGTTCAGTCATCTCTGACCAAAATGACTAGGAGGAGGAATGCCCAACAGAAGAAAAATACAGAGGATGGACCTTCTGCAACAGAGCTAATGGCTATCAACACAGACAATATGTCAGAAAGAGAATTCAGGCTAACAATTATCCAGGCAATAGCTAGGTTGGAGAAAGCCATGGATGACCAAATGGAATTGATTAGGGCCGAGCTGAAAGTGACCAGACAGGATGTTCACAATGTTAGGGCAGAGCTAAAAGCTACCAGGGCTGAGGTTCACAATGCTCTCAATGAGTTCCAATCTAATCTAAATTCTCTCAAAGCTAGGGTCACTGAGACAGAAGATAGAATTAGTGATCTGGAGGACAAACAGATAGAGAGAAAGGATCAAGGGGAAGCCTGGAACAAACAGCTTAGAAACCACGAAAACAGAATCAGGGAAATAAATGATGCCATGAAACGTTCCAACGCCAGAATTATTGGAATCCCTGAAGGGGAGGAGAAAGAAAGAAGTCTACAAGATATAGTGGAACAAGTTCTTCATGAAAATTTTCCCAATCTCGCAAATGGAACCAGCGTTCATGTACTAGAGGCCGAATGGTCTCCACACAAGATTATAGATTCCAGAAAAACATCAAGACACCTGATAGTCAAATTGAGGAATCATAATATTTGGTATAATCTCTTGAAAGCCGCTAGGACAAAGAGGCTCCTTACTTACAGAGGAAAGCCCATCAGAATAACGTCAGACCTGTCCACAGAGACCTGGCAAGCCAGAAAGGGCTGGCAAGATATATTCAGGGCACTATATGAGAAGAACATGAAGCCAAGAATACTTTATCCAGCAAGACTGACATTCAAAATGGATGGAGAGATAAATAGTTTCTAAGACCAGCAAGCCTTAAAAGACTATGCAACCGCCAAGCCAACACTGCAGGAAATATTAAGGGGGGTTCTATAAAAGAGGAAAAATCCTAATAATAGCATTGAACAGAAATATAGAGACAATCTACAGAAAGAAAGACTTCAAAGGTAACACGATGTCAATAAAAATGTATCTATCAATAATCACTCTCAATGTGAATGGCCTAAATGCGTCCATAAAACAGTACAGGGTTGCAGATTGGATAAAACAACAAGGCCCATCCATATGTTGTCTACAAGAGACCCATTTTGAACCTAAAGATACAACTAGACTGAAAGTGAAGGGATGGAGAAGCATCTTTCATGCCAATGGGCCTCAGAAGAAGGCTAGGGTAGCAATTCTCATATCAGATAAATTAGATTTTAAACTAAAGACTGTAGTCAGAGATAAAGAAGGACACTACATAATTCTTAAAGGGACTAGCCACCAAGATGATCTAACAATTGTAAATATCTATGCCTCCAATATGGGAGCAGCCAATTACATAAAAAAACTGTTAATCAGGATAGTCATATTGACATGAATATATTAATAGTAGGAGATCTTAACACACCTCTCTCAGAAATAGATCATCGAAGCAGAAAAATCAATAAAGAAACAAGAGCATTGACTGACACATTGGACCAGATGGACCTCATAGATATATATAGAACATTCCACCCTAAAACAACAGAATACTTCTCAAGTGCACATGGAACCTTCTCAAGAATAGACCACATACTGCGTCACAAATCAGGACTCAACTGATACCAAAAGACTGAGATTATTCCCTGCATATTCTCAGATCACAATGCTTTGAAACTGGAGCTCAATCACAAGGAAAAGTTCAGAAGGAACTCAAACACCTGGAAGCTAAAGACCACCTTGCTTAAGAATGCTTGGATCAACCAGGAGATCAAAGAAGAACTGAAAAATTCATGGAAACCAATGAGAATGAAGACACTTCAGTCCAAAACCTATGGGATACAGCAAAGGCGGTCCTAAGGGGGAAATACATAGCTATCCAAGCCTCCCTCAAAAAAATTGAAAAATCCAGAACACAAAAGCTGTCTCTACACCTTAAAGAACTGGAGAATCAATAACAAATCAAACCACCTCCACACATAAGAAGGGAAATAATCAAGATTAGAGCAGAGGTAGAAACCAGAGAGATACAGTAGAACATATCAATGAAACTAGAAGCTGGTTTTTTGAAAGAATCAGTAAGATCGATAAACCATTGGCCACACTAATCCAAAAGAAAAGAGAGAAAGCCCAAATTAATAAAATTATGAATGAAAAGGGAGAGATCACAACTAACACCAAGGAAGTAGAAACAATCATCAGAAGTTATTATCAACAGTTAGATGCCAATAAGCTTAGCAACCTAGATGAAATGGATGCGTTCCTGGAAAACTATAAACTCCCAAAATTGAACCAGGAGGAAATCAACAACCTGAATAGACCAATATCTAGTAACAAGATTGAAGCAGTGATCAAAAACATCCAAAAAAACAAGAGCCCAGGACCTGACGGATTCCCTGAGTAATTCTACCAAACTTTGAAAGAAGAAATAACACCTGTTCTCCTGAAGCTGTTTCAAAAAATTGAAGCAGAAGGAAAACTTCAGACTCTTTCTATGAAGCCAGCATTACCCTGATCCCCAAACAGGGCAAAGACCCTAGCAAAAAGGAGAATTTCAGACCAATATCACTGATGAAAATGGATGCTAAGATTCTCAACAAGATCCTAGCCAATAGGATCCAACAGCACATTAAAAAGATTATCCACCATGACCAGGTGGGATTCATCCCTGGGCTACAAGGATGGTTCAACATTCCCTAATCAATCAATGTGACAGAACAAATTAATAAGAAAAGAGAGAAGAACCACATGGTCCTCTCAATTGATGCAGAAAAAGCATTTGACAAAATCCAGCATCTGTTCCTGATTAAAACGCTTCATAGTATAGGGATAGAGGGAACATTCCTGAACTTCATAAAATCTATCTATGGAAGACCCACAGTAAATATCATCCTCAATGGGAGAAAGCTTGCAGCCTTCCCTTTGAGATCAGGAACACGACAAGGATGCCCACTCTCACCACTCTTGTTCAACATAATATTAGAAGTCTTAGCAACAGCAATCAGACAAAAGAGAAATAAAAGGTATCCAAATTGGTAATGAAGAAGTCAAACTCTCTCTCTTCACAGATGACATGATTGTTTATATGGACAACCCAAAAGACTCTACCCCCAAACTACTGGAACTCATACAACAATTCAGTATCGTGGCAGGATACAAAATCAATGTACAGAAATCAGTGGCTTTCTTATACACTAACAATGAAAATACAGAAAGGGAAATTAGAGAATCGATTCCATTTACTATAGCACCAAGAACCATAAGATACATGGGAATAAACCTAACCAAAGAGGTAAAAGATCTGTACTCAAGGAACTACAGAACACTCATGAAAGAAATTGAAGAAGACACAAAAAGATGGAAGACCATTCCATGCTCTTGGATGGGAAGAATAAACATTGTTAAAATGTCTATACTGCCTAGAGCAATCTATACTTTTTTTTAATATTTTATTTATTTATTTGACAGAGATCACAAAAAAATATGGAATGCTTCACGAATTTGCGTGTCATCCTTGCGCAGGGGCCATGCTAATCTTCTCTGTATCGTTCCAATTTTAGTATATGTGCTGTCGAAGCAAGCACGCAATCTATACTTTTAATGCCATTCTGATCAAAATTCCACTGGTATTCTTCAAAGAGCTGGAGCAAATAATCCAAAAATTTGTATGGAATCAGAAGAGACCCCGAATCACTAAGGAAATGTTGAAAAACAAAAATAAAACTGGGGGCATCACATTACCCGATTTCAAGCTTTACTACAAAGCTGTGATCACCAAGACACACAGACTAGTGGAACAGAGTAGAGAGCCCAGATATGGACCCTCAACTCTATGGTCAAATAATCTTTGACAAAACAGGAAAAAATATACATTGGAAAAAACACAGTCTCTTCAATAAATGGTGCTGGGAAAACTGGACAGCTATATGTAGAAGAATGAAACTCGACCATTCTCTTACACAGTACACAAAGATAAACTCAAAATGGATAAAAGACCTCAACGTGAGACAGGAATCCATCAGAATCCTAGAGGAGAACATAGGAAGTAATCTCTTTGATATCAGCCACAGAAACTTCTTTCAAGATATGTCTCCAAAGGCAAAGGAAACAAAAGCCAAAATAAACTTCTGGGACTTCATAAAAATCAAAAGCTTTTGCACAGCAAAGGAAACAATCAAGAAAACAAAGAGGCAACCCACGGAATGGGAGAAGATATTTGCAAATGGCAGTACAGACAAAAGCTTGATATCCAGGATCTATAAAGAACTCCTCAAACTCAACACACACAAAACAGATAGTCATATCAAAAAATGGGCAGAAGATACGAACAGACATTTCTCCAATGAAGACATACAAATGGCTATCAGACACATGAAAAAATGTTCATCATCACTAGCCCTCAGGGAGATTCAAATTAAAACCACATTGAGAGATCACCTTACACCAGTTAGAATGGCCAAAATTAGCAAGACAGGAAACAACATGTGTTGGAGGGGATGTGGAGAAAGGGGAACCCTCTTACACTATTGGTGGCAATGCAAGTTGGTGCAACTTCTTTGGAGAACAGTGTGGAGATTCCTCAAGAAATTAAAAATAGAACTTCCCTATGACCCTGCAATTGCACTACTGGGTATTTAGCCCAAAGATACAGATGTCGTGAAAAGAAGGGCCATCTGTACCCCAATGTTTATAGCAGCAATGGCCACGGTCGCCAAACTGTGGAAAGAACCAAGATGCCCTTCAACGGACGAATGGATAAGGAAGATGTGGTTCATATACACTATGGAGTATTATGCCTCCATCAGAAAGGATGAATACCCAACTTTTGTAGCAACATGGACGGGACTGGAGGAGATTATGCTAAGTGAAATAAGTCAAGCAGAGAGAGTCAATTATCATATGGTTTCACTTATTAGTGTAGTATAACAAATAGCATGGTGAACATGGGGAGTTATGAGAAGGGAGTTGGGGTAAATTGGAAGGGAAGGTGAACCATGAGAGACTGTGGACTCTGAAGGGGTTTTAAGTTGTGGGGAGGTGTGGGCGGTTGGGGGAATCAGGTGGTGGGTATTAGGGCACGGATTGCATGGAGCAATATTAGAAGATTATTATATATTATTATATATTATATATTATTATTTATTATTTTATTTTGTGTGGTACAAAAACAATGAATACTGTTATGCTGAAAATAAATTTTAAAAAATTTTTTAAAAATTTAAAAAGAAAAAAAAAATGGTGTACTCACAGAATCATTTTGAGACCAACATTATCCGGATACCCAAACCAGATTTGGACACCACAAAAAACTAAAGGCCATTATTTCTGATGATTATAAATGCAAAAATTTCTCAACAAGCCTGGTGGTGGGTATTAAGGAGGGCATGTATTGCATGGAGCACTGGGTGTGGTGCGTAAACAACAAATCTTGGAACACTGAAAAAATAAAATAAAATTACCAAAAAAAAAAAAAAAACTCAACAAAATACTAGGAAACCAAATTCAATAGCACATTAAAAGGATCACATACCATGATCAAGTGTGATTTACACGTGGGATGCAAGGATGGCTCCATATATGCAAATCATTAAATGTGATTAATTTTAACACTATATTAAATTTAACACCACATTAATAGATTGAAAGAGAAAAATTAAATGATCATTTCAATAGATGCATAAAAAGGCATTTGACAAATTCAACATCATTTTATTATAAAAACTCCTAGTGATTTGGATATACAAGAAACATACTTGAACATATAAAGTCCATGCATAACAAATTTATAGCTAACATCATACTCAGTGGTGAAATTTTGAAAATTTTCCTATAATACCAGCAACAAGAGAAGGATGCCACTTTCACTATCCTTTCTCAGTGTAGTACTGGAAGTTCTATCTGGAATAGGCAAGATAAAGAAATAAAAACATCTAAATTGGAAAGGAAGAAGTAAAATGTTTTGTTTTCAGAAGAGATTTTCTTTTATATAGAAAATCCCCCACCAAAAAAATATTAGTAATAATAAATGAATTCAACAAAATTACGGGACACAAAATCAATATCTAAAGATCAGTTCTAGACACTAACAATGAGCTATCTGAGAAAAATAAAGAAAAAAAGCCATCTCATTTATGATAACATCACAAATAATAGTACACTTAGGAATAAATTTAACCAAAGAGGTAAGAGATATGTATACCGAAAATAATAAGACATTGATAAAAGGCATTGAAGAAGACACAAATAATTGGAAAGATATCTCATGTTCCTAGATCAGAATAATTTCATATTACTAAAATATCCATACCACCCAAGGTGATCTACAGATTCAGTACAATCCTTATCAAATTTCAATGGCATTTTCTCACAGAAATAGAAAACAAAAATCCTAAAATTTGTATGGAACAACAAAAAACCTGGCTGGACAAAATAGTCTTAAGAAAGAAGAACAAAGTTAAAGGCATGACAATTCCTTATTTTAAACTTATTGAAAAGTTATAGTGATCATAACAGTATGGTATTAGCAGAAAACCTGACTAGATCAATGGGATGAAATTCAGAGTCCAGAAATAAACCCACAGATATATGATCAACAAATATTTGACAAGGCTGCCAAGAATACTCAATGGGGAAAGGACAGTCTCTTCAAATAAATGGTGGTGAGAAAACTGGATATTTACTTCAAAAAAATGAAATTAGACCTCTATCTTATACCACTCAGACTTAAATATAAGGCCCCAAACTATAACAGTATTAGGTGAAAAGGTAGTTTTAAAAAAACTCCTTGATTTTGGATTGACAATTTTTTTTTTTTACAGATTTTATTTATTTATTTGAGACAGAGCATGAGGAGGGGACACAGGGAGAGAGAAAAGCAGACTCCCTGCTAAGCAGGGAGTGTGACATGGGGCTTGATCCCAATACCCCAGGACCATGACCCAAGCTGAAGGCAGACATTTAACTGACTGAGCCAACCAGGAGCCCTGGTATTGGCAATTATTATTTGGATATGACCAAAAGCATAAGCAACAAAAGTAAAAATAAATAAGTAGGGCTATCAAAACTAAAATGCTTTAGCAAAGCATAAGAAACATTCAGCAAAATGAAAAGGTAACCCATGGAGTGTAGGAAAATACTGACAAAGCATATATCTGATAAGGAACTCATACAACTCAACAGGAAAAAATATAAAAAATTAAAAAAAATTTTTTTTAAATCTGATTAAAAAATGATCAGAAGACTTGAATAGACATTTCCCCCAAGACATCTAAATGATCACTAGGAACATGAGAGATATCCAAAGTAAAGGAAATCATTATCTTGAAAATACATCTGAATTCCCATGTTCATTGTTGCATTAGTCACAACAACCAAGACATGGGAACCACCTACATGTTATTGAAGGATAAATGGATGAAGAAAACATGGCATAAAACACACAAAGGAATATTATTTAGCTATGCATAAAAAAAGAAAAAAAAGAAGGAAATTGTGCCTTTTGTAACAACATGGATGGACCTTATGAGCATTATGCTAAGTGAAATAGGTCAGAGAGACAAATACACATACACACATGCACATACACACATAATTCCCACATATATGTGAAATCTAAAAAGGCTGAATTCATAGAAAAAGAGAGAACAGTGGTTGTCAAGGGATAGAGAAAGGGGAAATAGGGAGATGTTGGTCAAAGGATACAAACTTCCTGGTATAAGATGAGTAATTTCTGGAGATCTGATGTGCAGCATAGTGACTATAATTAACAATAAGTAATTATATACTTGAAAGTTGTTAAGAAAGATCTTACATGCATCTCAATTATAACTATGTGAATGGATGGAGGTGTTAACTAACTTTATTGTGGTAATTGTTTTGCAGTATGTACATGTGTATCACACTGTACAACTTAAAGTTACATATCGTATGTCAATAGTATCTCAAGAAAGTCAGAAAAATAAATGTATAAATAAAATGTGTTTTTTTTTCTTATTGATTTATAGAAGTTCTTGAATATCTAGATGCTTGGTACTTGCCTGATCTATACTTTTTCATTATTTTACTTTTGACCTTTCCATGTGTTTGTTTTATAAGTGTCTCTTTTTTAAAGCATAAAGCTTGACTTTTTGTCCTACCTTAATGTCCAACCTACCAGCAATTCCTATAAATTCCTCTTCATAGATATTCCTCAAGTCAATCCTATTGTCTCCATACTCACTGCTACAATACCTGCTCAATTTAGTGTCTTGTGTCACTTGGAACACTATGTATGAATAGATCTTTCTTATCCAAATATACTGTGTCCATTCTCAAGAACATATGAGTTTTTTAAATGTAAATCTGACCATGTCACTCTTGAATTTAAGCGCTCTTTAATTACTGCTCTCTAATATAATCTCCAAATCCCAGCATGGATTACAAGGCCCCTTCAGGATCTTAACTCCGATAATCTCCCCATCTTTCCCTATGTTATTCTTTTCACTGACCTCTATGTTTTAGCCATATGTTTATTCTGTTCCTCAAACATGCCGTGCATCTTTTTACCTGTGAGCGTTCATACAACTTGCTTCTTGCATCTCTGATGTTTTTATCTAACACATGTTAATCCTTTGCCTCCCAATTTAAAATTCATTTATTTAATGAAACCTCAACTGCTCCCATCCATAAATATACATATCTCAGATAAAGTTAGGTATAACAGGCTCCAAAAATTTGTTAATAAGTTCTGCTTTTAATACTTTCATTTTGGTATTTTATAAAATGTGTTATATATTTTTATAAAAATATATACATAAATGATAACCAATAAATAATGCATAGCCACATTTTCAATATTAAAACATAAACCAATCGCAAATATACAGAGTAAAAAATGCAAAAATTTCTCACATAATTGCTCTATTTGTCCTTCCCCAAATCTCATTTCTTCTCCCAGAGATAATCATTGTTATTGGTTTGGTGTTAGCTATGGACCTTCATTTATATGCATTTAAATATAGAAAGTTTTGTTGTTGTTTATTTCATTTTCATAAAAAAGTATTGTACCTATTATTTGATGATTTTTCCCACTGGATAATATGTCTTGGAAACCTTATTTTTAAATTAAATGTATCATCATTTATTTAGCTGTTCACCTACTGAAAAATATTTGAGTGATTTCCAAATGTGAAATATTAGAAAAAAATACTTCAGTAAGCTCCCCATACAAATGTCATTTTGCAAAAATGCTAATATTTTTATAAAATATATATCTTAGAAACAGTATTGCCAGGCTATAAGACATGAACTTTTTATTGTTGTTTTCCTCTTTTTTCAAAATATTCTTAGGTACTCTTATATTTTTCCTCTTCCATCGAACTTTAGAATCAATTTGTCAGTTATATTAAGAAAGCACACACAAAAGAATTCATTATAAATGATATTTTAGGAGAATGACATTGAAAGGCATTTAGAATATATATTATTTCATTTTAAAAAGTAGATAATAAAACTTTTTAAAGGGTGGTCCCACTGGGAGAGAAATAAATCTATTTACCTAGACAGTCCAAAAAAGAAATATACTAAAACATTATAGTGATTATCACTGGCTGATAGGAAGACTGATTTTTATTTCCTTATATTTTTAACTGACTCTCACATTCTACATAATGAATATTGTGATTTACACAATATAAAAAGTTACTTCTCAAAACATAAAATGAAAGTCTGTTAACATGCACATCTCTAGAAGAAGTAATGCATGGAAAAACTCTTCAACTGAAGCAAAGAAATTAGTTTAAGTACAGTCTGTTTGCTTCCAAAAAGAACAGTGGATGTGGACTGCTTAATTTTATCATCCAATTTTCATGTAAATAAAATCCTTTCTTCATTGCCCGAAGACATTATGTTGGGTGGCAGTAAACAAGAAAAGATGAAGTGGGAATTCAATAAAAAATTTTTATTTCAATCTAAAACCCTAATATTGTAGTACACATAAATGTGCTGGCTGGTCTCACTTTAAATTTATGACCACAAACTTCAAGTAGGCCCTCAGGGCTGCCTAGCAATCCTCCTCCATTTCCCCACCCAGTTTGCTCTCCCTTCTTTGGAGTTCTTGCTACTCATTTCACAGAGAAACACTAGAATCAGGAAATAGCTGCCATATTTTCATGCTTTTTCCAAGTTTGCCAATTTGCCTCTATTGACATATACTCCACCTTCCTTTTATGTTAGAACAGATTAATTTGTATATTCCTAATGTCGATTCATACACCTGTGTCCTGGAGCTTACACAGAGCCTTTACAGTATGTCTTCTCTTCTGTCTCCATTGCATGAATACAAAGAGCATAAACAACCTCTAAATAGGAAAAATTTTAGTTATATTTAGAATTCATTCTACATACATTTATTCTGCATGTTCATGGTACCAGAAAACAGAACTAACACTTGCACTCTTAGGGTCAATGAATTAACAAGTGTAAACATACAAGGAAGCAATACCCTCATTTTTTTCATCCTCTGGATCTTGTATATTAACAAGACCTCAAGGTCAAGCATCTCACTGTCTTTTCTCCCTGGCTTTTCCTCCTCCCCAGTTTACTATATGAATCTTCCTTCACTTCTAGATATCTAAATATTGCAGTGCCCCAGGGCTAATCTCTAAGCATGAACTTGACCAGATCTGTGGTTTTAAATACCATCTACTTACTTATTTCTCCAAAAAAACTTCTCTGAAATACACACTCTCAAATCCTACTACCTACTGAATAGCTTCTCTCGGGTTCCAAATAAATATCTCAAGTTTAATTTGTCCAAAATTGAAATCTTGCATCCTTCCCCAATTTCTTTTCATCTGTTTGATGAAGAATGAGAATAAAATTCAAAGTTCTTACCCTGGCCTCTTACCCTTCCCCTGCAACAAGATCTTCTAACACTACCCTTTATTTAGCCTGCTACGTCCCCACTAGCCTACTTGCTATTTCATAAACCCACCAAGCATGTGGTATCTCAAGACTTTGGGCACACTAAATCTTCCAGCTACCTTTTTTCCAGCATGATCTCTTAACTTTAGGCTTCTTCTAAAATGTTACATCCCCAGAAAGGGCTTCCCTGACATTCCTATATAAAAATAGCAAACTCCCCTCTTAGCCCTCCAAAAATAAAGAAAATAAAAACAAAAATATCAAACTCCCTAATATATATATATGTAAAAACTCACCAACTGTACCACTCATATATGTAGTTTCCTGACTGTTAATTATACCTGAGTAAAATAAGGCTGTTAAAAAATTAAAAAAAAAAAATCAAACTCCCTTAACATTGCCTACTCTCATTTCCAAAGGTAATTTTGATTCTCCATTACATTTGTTAATACTAATTTTATATTACACATATACTTATTTTCTGTACCTCACTAGACTGTAATGTCCATTAAGAGAGGAAATTTTGGTTTGTGGCTATATTCCTAATGTCTAGATCAGGGCCTGGCAGCCAGTTGCCACTCAATAAACATTTGTTGGGTAAGTGAATGAAATAAATCATGCCTTATGTGCCACCTATTTTCTTAATCAGCAGTCTTAAACTCACTAACCTCGTTGCTATGGCATGCTTTTAAACTTAGACATTTTACCCAAGAATTAGAAAGCCATGTTAACAAGGTGTCTAGAATCATAGGAACATTTTTAACATAAAGATCATCATAAAGAATGAGAAAATATATTGACATGTAAGAAGTAAATGACTTCTCAGGAGCTACCCTGCTCAGTGCTTTAGGCTAGCATTATAAAGCTGCTGGTCTTTTCAAGGGAATGTCTTTCCCTGAGGATCCTAGTCTATTGGCAGGCTGTGGTTATAATTTTGTTTGAACAAAATCCCAGGATTTGGGATGCTGAACTCTACTCCCAGCTCCGCTAATTACTAATTGTGTGACTTTAGCCATGTGGCTCCACCTTCCCTGGGCTTCAGATTTCTCACCTGTAAAACTAAGGCAATTATACTGACACTGCTTCCCAGGGATGTTACGAAGAACAGTTAATGATAATAATCATTAAAGAATTATTTCCATCTTCATTGGCTATTAATTAAGTTCCACTGTGTGTAGAACTCTATTAACTCTTTAAGAACCAGACTGGGTGTGTAACACAAAATATATCAGATGTCATGATCTGCCTAAGGAAATACCTGTTAGAAAATATAAGAAAGCAATAATAGTATTATGCTGAAAACAAGTAACTGCTCTCTTTATGGTCATAATTTCTTGCCATGTTTCTTTTTTACCCCAAATTTCACTCTTTCAGCTGTGAAATGATACAAGGAGACTACTGTGGCATCATTTCACAGAATTTCAGAGCCTTGAAGGACCCCAGTAGTTCCCTGCCTTTATCTACACATCTTCACTTTTAGAGAAAAAGCAATTAACAACTACACATCTTCACTTTTAGAGAAAAAGCAATTAACAACTAGAAAGATTTGAGAGTTTTCCAAACTCACCAGGCTGGGTCTCTAATCTCCTGATCCCCAGTCCACTGTGCTGACTGATGCACTCGGCTGCTCTTTATTGTCCCAAAGAATGGCATGGTGGCATGAATGGCCAACTCTCTTTTGATGAGAAGCCCAGTAATTTAAGGCTATTGGCTTAGTGGTAGTTTTGGCCCTACGGGTGAATTCTAATAGAGAAATGATGAATAAAAATTAACATTTTTTAACACCTTACTGTTTTCTGCTGAAAAATTCTCCCAAGCTCTTTGTATCTATTTTAGTTCACCTTCATGATAACCATACAAGAGACATATTATCATACTTACTTAACAAAGAATGGTTATCATGAAGGTGAACTAAAATAATAGATATAAAGAGCCTAGCAGAACTTTTCCCACTCTGGAAGAAGTTAGTTTTCCTTCCATTTTTATATTCATTTCAGTAAGCCTCATTTACACATATGCCTGTTCTTCTGATTCTCCTTTGAACTGGTTTGACACATGGCAGTCCCCTTATTGTATTAATGAATTAAATAAAATCTTTAACACATGTTCAATTTATACCTGAGAGTCATTACATTACCTTTTTTGAAACAACATTACAACAACATTACATTACCTTTTTTAACAACAGTATGGTAAAAAGCATTAGCGCACTCCCTTTACACCATCCTCTCTTGTAAAAATGTGTCCATCTTTAAAATGACTTCATCTTTTCTTTCCTCCTTCTTCTTAGCTTGAGGAGAAATGAGAACACAAATGTTTCCGGGCCCCTGAAGAAACTCAGAGAGATTCTCTGTGCCTGACACCCTCCGTTGGCTGCAAGGTGCTATTATTTTCTTTTCTCCTACGTAACACGAAGGTTGCTTCATATCAATCATGTCAGTGCAAGTCATAACAGAGAACATCAACTCAATTTACTTGTCTTTTACAATCCAAAGTTGATAGGAAGAAAGAAAGTTGCCAGTGTGATAAAGGGGTCTCCTCCACAGATTTGACAGAGGTATTCTCCGTTTTATGCTTAGCTGGTGCACTGAAGATAAAGCACATTGATTCCATAAATAAACATATTTCTTGACACTTAGCATCCTCCTCTCCCTCTCTCAGCTCCTTCCTGAAATTTGGTAATGGATTCACCAGAGCTAGCAAATGACAGCTATTCATTAGCAAACCTTAGAATCTCAGAGTTGGGAAGAAACCTTAAGGGTCATCTCTTTCATGACAACAACTAAAACAATAATAGTAATATCACAACAATAATAAGAGCTAGAATTTCGTCATCATTTGTGCCAGGTAATTCCTTAAGTGTTTTCTTTACAAATTCACAGGATAGAACACCTGTTCTCTTGACATAATTATTAATAATCCCCTCTTTCATCTCAAAAGTAACTCAATTTGGAAGATAAATTATATGATTATCCATTTATGTGTAGTATCTTACTTGATCTTCACACAATTTTATGAAGTATGTATGAAAATAATAAATAACACAAAAGTAATATACTTAGGACACCTGAGTGGCTCATCAATTAAGCATCTGACTCATGACTTCAGCTCAGGTCATGATCTCATGAAATCAAGCCATGTGTGGGGCTCTGCACTCAGTGGGCATTGCTTGAGGTACTCACCCTTTTCCCTTCCCCCTACTCATGTTGGTGCCCTCTCTCTCTAAGATAAATAAATCTTTTTAAAAAAGTAATATGTCTAAGTGCATGAAACTAGTGAGTAAAACTGTGATTTGAACATTGAAAGTCTGAGCATTCATTAACTACTATGTTATTTTTCCATTTATATACCCATCACATCTGGAACAGTATAGGCAACTGGTTGTCCACAGAGAGTGAAACAACCATCTGTGATAAGAACCAGTTCTATCTTTGGATAATGCAACTGAAGTCCACTTGCTTATTAGTCTGAAATCTATTCCCTCAGTTTCAGAAACTTGGACAAAAAAAACAAAAACAGAACCAAATCATAAAAGCTCTTCTTATTCCATGTGAACACTATTATAGTGTATTTGAACCTGAAAGCACAAAGAGAGACAAGAAACTGGTACTTTTTTTTTTTTAAGATATTTATTTATTTATTTATTGGGCAGAGAGAGAGAGAGAGAGGTCACAAGTAGGCAGAGAGGCAGGCAGAGAGAGGGGGGAAGCAGGCTCCCCACTGAGCAGAGAGCCCAATGCAGGGCTCCATCCCAGGACACTGAGATCATGACCTGAGCCAAAAGCAGAGGCTTAACCCACTGAGCCACCCAGGTACCCATGTATTGTCTTTTCTTTCTTTATTGTCTTTCTTTAAAAGAATGTTAAAATCAGAGGTACTGATTGTGAATTACACAAGAGGAGAAGGCAAGTTTCACTAATCCTGAGGACAATTATTAGCATGTTTTGCTCTTTCACAGCAATTTAGAGCTTTGTATTTGTTTTTACACTTAGAACGAAAGTTCATAGAAAATATGGATGAACAGCTATTTAGTAGAATGATGGATGGTAAGGGTTGTTGAGATTTTTATCTTCACCAACACACAGGCACAACTTAGTAGAGTTCTAGATAGACAGCCACTGTCTCCTGAACTTGACCGGCAAGCAGATCTCTTATCATTAAGATAATGAAAACACACACACATGAAATGTGTTTTCTCCCCCTTTTCAGAGGCTTATATGGGAGACCTATCAAATTCATCATATTAGACATTATGGTTTGAAGGTATTTTTGTTTTAGAGAGGTTTAGCCAACCACGGACAACCATGAAGTTGAGATTCAACCAATACAGGATACACAAACGTATGAACATGTATGGGAGATGGGAAAATTCATTGACTAATAAGGGAAAATTTCAAAATATCTGGAATAGCTATAGCTTTTAGTGATGAAGCCAAAGGAAGTATGTGTGAGGAGAGCCAAGTCCTCACTTTGAAAAACATTTCCCAGATGCATTTTCCTTTTTCTTCCTGGGGTTTGTGATCAGATTATCCAGCTCTGAAGTAGCCAAAACATCCACTTGAGTATATTTATTTTTAAGAGTATTACATTAAATTTACTGTTTTCCATTTAAGAATAGGAGAATTTTGATTGCCAACTTTAGAACCCTCTTAAAAATAACAGCTTTGGAGTTCAGTGTAGCACGGAAGCTTTTAAACTTCACGTTCCATTTGCCTGTGGCAACAACTGACCTCTCTCCTCAAGCTTGCCATTTAAATTTCTCCTTTATTTCCCTCACAGCCTTGGAAACAAATCAACAATTACTTTTACACAGGAATCTTTATAGTTTAAATATCACAGGCTCTTATTTGGTTATGAAAACATTTTACCTTTAATTAAGGTTCTTTCAAAAATCCATGTTTTCAATCAAAGAGAAAATGTGCTGTGAAGTTCAAAAATGATTCACCATTGGAAAAGGTGATTGTTTTAGAATGCTTCCTAGAGATTTTGTGGAACTTGGAACAATAACTCGTTCCATTTTAGGGGAGCTGTCTTAATCCGTTCAGCTTCTCTAATGCAATACTAGGTGGTTTATAAACAACAGATATTTATGTTTCACAGTTCAGAAAGTCCAAGATCAAGTTGCTGGCAGATTTGGTGTCTGATGAGGACCTGCTCCTGGTTCACTGATGGCCATTTTCTCACTGTGTCCTTGCAGAGTGAAAGGGAGGACTCTGAGTACTAACCCCATTCATAAAGGCTCTACCATCACAAAGGCATTAAGAATTTAATGTATGCATATGAGAAGGACAAAGATCCAGTCTACCAGGAGCTATTTGCTTCTATATGTTCTAATTACCAGTGCCACCACTTTGCACAATCTAAGGAGCACCATTCTCACTGGGTTCTATGCATTCCAAAGAACACAATGTAATAATGTGGCCTCCTGGACTTAGCAGTTCATTGACTATGATCAAAATTGCCAAGGAGGAACATATAATAAAATTATTGAAGGGATCAAATGCAAGGAAGTGTGCATCTCAAGTTAGAAGACAATGATTAAGTTCATGGTTTATAAGTGGTATATAAGTGGAAATCAAATTTTCTGGATCCTGAAATTGAGTCACTTTGGCAAATAAAACATTTTAGTAGTGTAAAACTGAATAAAATTCTTGCTGTTAAAGTGTTTCTGATATCTAAGGAAACACATAAATTTGTTTATAAACTTAATAAATCATAACACTAGTCTCTCCACTGTCTAGAATTTAATTACTTTCTTGCTCACCTGTCTACTTGTTCTAGTTGAACTGAGTTCATATTCCATATAGACTACTTCATGACTGCAGTTTATTGTCAAATAAGTTAACTTTTCTTTTTAATTTCTTATAGGTCTTGTGATTACAGAGGTCTTAAAATGACCATCATTTATAGCGTAGTGACTAGTGTTGTCTATCAGAAACACCTGGCAGCCATATCTGAAGTTTTGATGGGATGGCCGCTCTGAGGCAGGTATTTTCCAGAACAGGGCAATAAGTGGTATTGCAATTAGGGATGTCAAGGGTATATTTAAAATCCAGTGCATGGCTAGTGCCAATTAAAATACAGTGACCTAGCCAAAAGCCCATAACAAATTGACCTCACAATGTTCAAATAAATAAATCTGACAGAACTTGGCTACGGAATAGATGTCTATTTTAGCCCAGGAGCATGTTCACAACCACCTCAGGGCTGGTAGGTATTGAGAGAAATGCTATTAAGGAACAGAACTCCAGATGGTCCCAGGCACAGAGTTTGTTCTATTATAATAAACACAATGAAAGGCTGGCAAGCTCTATGAATGACAGATAAAAACAACAGGCAGTAAATGAGATGCGATCACTGATGCCTCATGAAAAGAGGCTGAAGAGCTTGAAGCAAATATGGCATATAAGGAGGAAAGAATTTCCTGGAGAATGAGGAAGAAAAATATCCCCAGCGAAGGCCCAGGGAGAAAGAAGAGACAGGCTGTTTCCATGTATGTCACTTGTGCACTCTGCTGTCCCCCAGATGGTGATATATAGATATAGATATAGATATAGATATATAGATATAGATATACACTTATTATTATGTTAACTTTTAATTTTCAAACACTTCAAACACATACAAAACTAGTCAGAGTGATAAAATGGATGCTCTTGTACCATCAGTGAGCTGTTCTCAATTCATGGTCAAACTCATTTTATTTTGCTTCCCATCCACGTTCTACATCCCCTATATTTTAAATCAAATATCAAACATAGTATAATTTCATTTGTACAAATTGTTGTTTGTGAAATATGAGGCTTTTTTCTAACATAGCCACATTATCATAACATCTATAAAAGATAATAGTTTTTTAGCATCATCAAATATGCGGACAACTCAAATTTTCAGTTGCATCATAAAATGTCAAGAATTTATGTTCATACATTTTGTGTGTTGAATGAAGATTTAAATGATGTCCACACAGTACAACTGTTTGACATATTTAAGTCCCTTTTTTCTTGGATTCTTTCTCTAGTTCCTTTTTCTTTCTCTCTCTTTCTTTTCCTGGGATTTATATGCTCAGGAAATGTGGTCCTATAGAATAGCCATGGTTTGGATTTTGCTGACTACATTCTCATGTTTTTTAACATGGTTCTCTGTACTCTGAATGTCCTATGATTTGATAGCTGGATTTAGAATTTTAATCAAATTTAGTATTGCTTTGGTTTTGGTATTGTTACCTCAGAAATAATAGTGAGTTCTTTCATTAGGAACATAAATGCCTACCTGCTTCTAACAGCAGCTGTTGATCCTCAGGGCAGAGATCCATTAAGAGCTTAAAGGTTGCAAAATTGCATATAAAGTGTATATACATTGAAATATACATATGGAATGGCATATCACTACCCAATTACAAGATCCTATTTCTATTATTTCTTTTTAATTTATTAGCTGGGATACTTCTTTAAACAGATGCCCTCTATGTGTTTACCCCATGATAGAGTACATATTAAAGGGAAGAATAAATTCATGACTCTTTGCCTTTAAGTCTTAAAAATAGTGAGTTGATTAATTAACATTCTTTGTTGGTGATCAAACTTTTTTTGGAGAATTTTCACATCATAGATTAAATGTACTTGAAATTCTTATTTGTAGTTGTTACTTTGATTGGTTTATAAATTATCTTAATTTTGGACATGAGAGACTTTTCAAATTTGTCTTTTGAATCCTTTTGACCCAACTCTAGGGCCCATAGATAACTTCCTTGATATCAGATATATAAAGTTATTACAGACTTATTCATACCCACTTATTGCCCCAGATCTGAAATCAGCAATTTCTCCAAATGCTCTGGTTTCTTATGACGTGGCCAAAATAGAGTAATTAAGTATACTCATTGCTTCTGACCTGTTGTTTTTAGCTCTCTTCACTGGATAAATTAAGACATACTTTTGTGATATAAATAATGAAATCATGAAGGTACTTTAAAGTCAGGATTACAAGATTTTTACATAACTTCTTCTATCTTACATTTTCATCTACTATCTTTAATGATGAAAAATTCTAGTTGTCAAGAAAAGTGGAGATTCTAATATCAAAATATCGTGTGAGTACCCATTAATTTTATCCCACATTACACACAGTGAAACAAAGTTATAATACTGACTACCACTAAAAATATGATTACCACAAATTGTATAATTTTTTATTTTGCAGTTCTTGCAATTCAATTTACCATATTAGTATTATTAAATTAATATGTTCCAAGTGACTAAGACTAATTTTTTTTGTCATCAAGGATATGCCTTGTTTTAGCTCATTTAATGAATCATTTTAAATTTTAGAAATTTAGAAAATATTTAATGTTTCATTTTCAGATTAGATATTTACATAGTTCCACATTAAATCTATGAAATAAGCACATTTTTAAAAGCATAAACTCTATCCCTGTTCTACTTCATTCCCTTCCTCTCTTATAGGTTAATTAATTAATTAGCTATTTGATAGATAATTCTTCCATCATTTTTCAGGAAGAGCAAATATCTATACATTACCACTCTTTACATAGCGGGTAGCATATCATATTTTAATATATGGTTTCTTTTAGAAAAGTTTGCATTTTTTTCCTATGTTTACTTTAACATTAATACTATTTTATGATATATTTCAAGAACTGTTTTCTATTGGTACTTTACTAAGAAGAAAATTGAAAGTAGATAATAATATTTTCTTCCCTTACTTCAACCTCTATAAGTTTCAACCACAGCATATAATTTGAAGTACTATCACTTTGCCTTCAAGTAATAACTGGTATTATATATTTTGATGTGCTCTTCTTATTGTTCTCATGTTTTTTCATTTTTTGGAAATATTTTATTTTTAAGTAATCTCTACACCCAAATCAAGAGTTGTATATTCCACCGACTGAGGTAGCCAGCTACCATTCCTCTTATTTTTTTTTAAATAATCAAATTATATCTTTTGTCAAAGCATATACCTATGATATAGAATAATTTATCCCTTTTAACCATAATTTATTTTTAGTTCCATATCTTTCTATAGTCTTTTTATTGATTTCTTCCCAATTATTTTGGTAATCTAAAGTTCATTCTATAGCAGATGCCTTAGGATCATCTCATGGGAATAACATTCCCTGGGATTTTGATAACTTTAGTTCTACTTTTATTTTTAAAATGAGTTTGTAAGGGTATAAAATATTTGATTCATATATTCTTTCTTTGAATATGTTTCCTTGGGTAAGCATTGTCACCTGAAATAAAAGGTTGTTACTAAAGAGTTCTGATGACATGAACATTCCCTTATAAGTGATTTGCACCTTTTCTTTGGATATCTGAAGAGTATTTCTAAGGTTTGTTGTATTTTACTAGACTATCTCAATGTTGATCATTCTAGTGACTTTTCAATTTCTTTAATTTCTATTTTTACTATGTGGGACCTTTGATTTTTCTTATTTGGGAATTCCTATTATACATGTATTGGATCTTCTTGGCATATCTTCTACATTTACCATTTCTTCCTCTTTAACTTTTATTTACCTTGAGGAATCATCTGTTGTTTTAATTATCACTTATGCTATTCTTAGTTTGATATTAATTTCTGAAATATTTTTTTAATTTTGTCTTGATTTCTATAATTTCACTTCTGATTTTTTCATAATTATAATTTGTATCATTCTTTCATAATCTATATTATTTTACATAGTCTATCTTAGCTCATTTTGAAATAGTGGGTTATAGTTTCATCTGTTTGGCATGCTATTTTTATTTTTTGGTCTCTAGGTATATTATGTGGTTCACCCCGCCCACCACCACCACTTTTCCCTTGTAATATCTTTGTGTGGGATTCAAACACAGTGTTTTTCTATTCCTAATTTTTATGTAATTTTTATTTTCCTGAACTTTAAAGAGGAAGGTTGTGTCAAGAGATCTTTCTAGCTTCACAGTGTACAGTTCCAGCATCCCTTGCTTTTCTAAAGAGTTCAAAAATATGGTGTCAATTCCAGAGATCTCCAGGCACTGATTCTCTTGCCCATTTCTATCTGTTCCTTCTCTTCTTCGTCTCGTCCTGTTTAATATAGATCCAAATCTCAATATTCTCTCCTTAGTGTTTGGCTTTGTTGGAGAAGGTAGTCTTGGTTTGTTGGTTTTCAGATTTTATGGGGAAGGTACAGACTGGGTCTGCTCCTTCAGATCTTACCATGAAACACTTCTGGTGTGCAACAGTCTCCTATTTTCAACTATTATATTCAAACTGCCCACCAGATCTTTGCAGTTTCTGTTATCTGTTTGGATTCTATTATTCTCAGGTCTTACAGATGTTCTTAATGTTCTTTTTATTTCACATTTTACAGATACTAATAGTATTTGTTTAACTGTTACGAGTTTGTCTCCAACCATTCATATTTCAAGGTTCTTTAAGATGTATCTTACTGAAATTTTGTTCCACATGTTTTATGTTGGCTTCTCCACCATTTTTCTAGGGATTTTAAGTACATCACCATCATGTATCTAGAAGTCCCAGTGAGAATACTTTCAAAATAAATTACAGAATACCTAAACCTGGAAAGTATATTTTTAATACTTCCACATGGATCTCATATTATTAGGTTTTTTAGATTATAACTCACAAGTCATTAAAAAGTATTTGTACATGTAAATGCTTAAAAATAATCCTTTTGTTCTAAAACCATGTTTTTTTTCAATTAGAATTATATTTCCAGAGAGGAAGTTAAAACTCATTGGTCTTATTATATAACTGAGACACAAACTATCTAGTTCTTTAGTGTGAGACTGGATTTTCTAATTAGTCTATTACTTCAATAAAATCAAATATTCCTATCCATCAACTTCACATCCCATGACAACATCTCATGGTTTCAAATACTGAGAAAATGTATTATTGCTTGATACATATAAATAAAAGAATGAACACATATATGATTGGTATTTATCATACAGTCAAACTTCATTATCTAAAGAAGTTTATCATTTACTTCATGAAGTAATTCAGATATAAAATATTTTATCGTAAATTTTTCAGATCACTATCTGAATAGGCAATGCTACAAAAAGTAACAATTAATGGAATCAGAGTAGTGAAACTATGTTATCTTTATCCTAAATAAAGTTATGAGATAGCATATACAACCAGGAAATATAAGGATCCCATCTGATATTTTTCATATGTGTCTATTTTTATTTGGTTTTTCTTTTTTAATATTAATTCATTATTTTAATTTTAGTCTCAACTCTTTGTAATTACTCACAAACTATTTATAACAGAAGCTGTTTCACTCTTTTTACTAAAAATGAGCAATATCCATTATTTTTAATACACAATGATAAAATTATCATTGAGTTTAAAAAAATCAACTGGGATCTAAACATCATCAGACAAATCCACCCACAATATGAATGGACAAATGAAACTTATCTTTATCTACATGGTGGTGATTAGCACACCTGTTGTTAAAATCCCCTTTCACTAACTGCAAATCAGTGTTCTTTTCCTGGATTTTATGATTTTAATTAAGCTATGAAACAAAACAGTTCCCTAGATAATGTTTTGTTGTCAAAAGAAAAACAAAATAAAAAAATGCACAATGATTTTGTTTCTTCTGAGAGGATCACAGGAAATTGGTAAAATATAATTTTTCACATAATGACTATTTTGGGTGTTTTTATGTAATAAAATAGGTATACTGAGGATCAGGAGTCATTGCTCTGCAGAACATTTAATTTTTTTAGGCATCAGGGTCTTTATTTGTAAAATAAAGTAATTATAGTAAAAGTACTTGACAGATTTCAATACCTACTTATGACTCAAGCTATTATAAAAAATCCTTTAGTTCCATAAATACCTTATAACTAAAATTACCTCATGGTGGTAGTTGCCCTAGGAAAAATTAAGATTATATTTTACAAAGTTTTAGGAATTAAGGGAATGTAAAGAGTGAGAAACATTGATACAAGTTAAAAAAATTAGTCTACTGAAATAAAACAGAAGGTCCAGAAAGATAACCAAGTAGACAAAAAGACTGAAGTATAATTGAAACACATTTTCAGAGAAGTCAATAAAGAATGGACTAATCAAAAACTGTAACAATTAGTTAACCATATGGAAAATAAATGAATAAAATTGTAGCCTTACCTCATATCATAAAGAAAATCCAATTTCAGGTAGACTCAAGGCTTTTATATGTGTAAAAAAAAACCCTTTGTAAAATTTAAAAGCAAAAATAGTGTTCTTAAAAATAACATGATTACAAAAAACATGAACTATTACAGTATAAACTAATAAGTTTGTATATCAAAATATATAATCTTCAATAGATAACAAGTGTACAGACAAAGCACACACTGGAAAAAGTATATAAAACACTTAACATGATAAAGGGTTATTATCTAGAAAAGGTAAAGAGCTACTTTGCATCAACACATAAAAGGAGGAAATAAATTTTACAAGAGAACAAATTAATGAGTTTTCTGTCAATACAAGAAAAAAGCTCAATCTTAATCAGAAAAATCAAAATGAAAACAATGTGTTATCACTTCTCCAGTCAGACTGGCAAAAGTATGCAAGGCAATTTAAAAGATGTAGTAAAAAATGACAAAACATCAAGATATATTATGAAGATATGATAATTAAGAGGGTGTGGTATGGGTTCAAGGATACACAAACTGACCAATAAAACAGAATAGAGAACATATAAAGAGGCCCAGGCATTAGGGTCACCTAATTCTTGACAACAGTAACACTGTAATTCTGTGCATAGTCATATGAAAATATGTATTTTGACTCTTTTCTCACACCATCAACAAAAATCAATACTGGATGGATCAAATATTAATTCTGTAAAACAGTAAACTCTCTGGAGAAAAACAGAAGAAAAAATTTATTCCCTGATTGTAGGTAAAGATGTCTTAACAGGGGCCCCAAAATGCGTGCACGTGCACTTGTGCGCGTGCTCTCTCTCTCTCTCTCTCTATATATATATATATATATAGCTAATGGCTACATTTTAAGAATTTATATTTACCATGATGCCTCGGGGCTCACTCTTGGTTTTGGCTCAGGTCACAATCTCAGGGAGGGTCCTGGGATGGAGCCCTGTCTTGGTCTCCACACTCCGCAGAGATTGTTTCAAGATTCTCTCTCTCCTCTGCCCTACCCCCTGTTCTCCCTCTCTCTCTCTCAAATACACAAATAAACATTAAAAAAAGAAAAAAAGAAGAATTTATCAAGACACTCTCACCAGCTAGAGCCCAAGACTCAGCCATTACTGCCTACCTGCTTATACTCACTAACCTTGTCTTCTATTTTTCTCTAAGTTCTTCTTTCTAGCTCTCCTCTTAACTCAGGTAAATGAAACCCAAAACAACGCCCCAGGTGATAGAACTGGCCTAACAAGACCTCAGGCCCGCCTAAATCAATGCAATCCACTGGAACTAAACCTGCCTGTGCCTTCACAGACATCTGGAATGACCTACAATCATCCTTATCTCACTATAGTACTAAAATCTTCACCCAAGGAGGAGCTTCAGCCTCATTTACATAACATACAATATGTGTCTAGGCCTGTTTCCTTAAGGCACATGCACGACCTTAGGCCTTTCCCTACATAGCATGACAGGGCTTCCCTATCTAAATATTCAACCTAACCTTAAACAAAAACAGCCCATTCTCCTTCTCTGGGAAGGATTTGAGGGGTAGTCACAGCTTTGGAAACTATTCCCCATGAACTCCTTATTTGCTGCAAATTAAAGTTTCCTTTGTGTGACAACTCAAACTGGTACAGTTTCTGACTAGTGGAGTGAGCTGACCTTTTGGGTGTAATATGATCAGTAGAATGAAAAGGCAACACATGAAATGGAAGAAGATATTCACTCTCTCTATATATTTATATATATACTCTCTCTCTATATATATATATACTTTTTAAAAGATTTTAATTATTTGAGAGAGAGAAAGAGTGGGCATGACCTAGAAGGAGAGGAAGAGAGAATCTGAAGGAGATTCTGTGCTGAGCACAGAGCACCACACGGGGCTTGATCTCACCACAGTAAGATCACAACAGGGGCCAAAACCAAGAGCCCTCTGGCCACTGAACTGACTGAGCCACACATGCCTTCTTCACTCTTCCTGTATTTAACATAAGATACATACTCAGAATAAAAAATTCCTACAAATCAGTAAGAAAATCTGACCACACAGTAGATAACGGGTCAAGGAGTGACCAGACACATCCCCAAGGTGAATCTAAACATTTGGATTAGTATTAAACTTCCCTTGAAATGCAAATTAGAGCCTCTACTATGAAAACCATTATACACTTGCCAGAATGGCTAAGTAACAAAGTCAGAAAACGACTATTTTGAGCACAGCTGAGTAACCACAAGTCTCATGCTCTGCTGAAGAGAAAGTAAACTGGCACAGTCACACTGCAACACTGTTCTGTGAAACCTACTAGAAGTTAAAGATACACAAACCCTAAGACTCATCAGTTCTACTTCTAGGTGCATATCCACCCCCAATATCTACACATGTTCACAAAGGGCTAGCATTAGACTATTTCCTACTTCAAGAAACAGCTTCCACCTGGAAATAACCCAACTGCCCATCAACAGTAGAATGGACATTTAAATATTAGTATATTCACAAAGTCGAAGACTATACAACAATGATAATGAATTTCTAAAAGAACTTATAAGGTAATGGTTTAATCTCAAAGCATAATGTTCAACCAAAGAAGTCAGATGCAAAGGAATGCATAGCATGCTTCATTAAACAAATAATTAAGACGTGTCAAATGTCAGTTTGCTGTTAGAAAGCATATTTGTGATTACCCTTGAAGAGATAATAACTAGAAGGGAGAACAATGTTAACTCCCTGAGCAACGGTATTTTGTTCTTGATCTGAGAGCTGACTATATGACTAGATGCAACGAATGAGCATTCTAAGATAGACACTTACGATACACTTATTCTTTGTATATGTATGTGCCCAGCAAACAAATATCCAAGCAAAAATGGGCAGAACTAAAAAGAGAAATAGTCAAATTCAAAATCACAGTTGGAAACTACCACACCTCTCTCAATAATTAATAGATGAAACTATGTCCTAAAGACACAAAACCTCTGTGTGAATGTAGAAGCTTTGAATAACTTGATTAGGAAATGTAACTTAACTGATGACTATAAACCACAGCAAGAAAGATTTAAGAATACACGTGTTATTTTTCAAGTGTATATAAAACATTAACCAAAATGGACATTGGCTGATTTGAAAAGCCAGACTCAACAACAACAAAAAAATTAATATTTAGATGTGAAAGGGGATAAAAGTAAAGATCCTACAAATAAAATGATTTAGTAAGGTGCTACCCACAACTTACAGCAACAAAGTTGAAAAAGTCTATTAGATGTTCAAATTCCAACTGGAACATAATAACTTTCTAAAACCAGCACTAAGGGGTGCTTGGGTGGCTTAGTGGGTTAAGCCGCTGCCTTCAGCTCACGTCATGATCTCAGGGTCCTGGGATCAAGTCCCGCATCAGGCTCCCTGCTTGGCAGGGTGTCTGTTTCCCCCTCTCTCTCTGTCTGCCTACTTGTGATCTCTGTCAAATAAATAAATAAAATCTTTTAAAAAATAAATAAATAAAACCAGCATTAACATAAGTAGAAAGTTTGTATTGACCCAGATCTCTTAAATAATTTAAATCTGTAATGAGTACTACCATACATATTCAAAAAATCCTTAGAGGTTCAGGGAGTTTCAGGGCTAACTTCTTCTATATGTGGTAATAAAGAAATAACACAAATGTTATATAACATCTTCCAGAGAACAGGAAAATAGTAAATAATTCCCAACTCATTTTATGATGATAGCAGGTCTTTGATACCAAAAGCAAGTAACATTACTGGCCAGAATACATCACAGGTACAGGTGCAGAACCACCTGATTTATGACCAAAGTGATACTGTAATACATTGGGTTAAGTAGGGTCTTTTCAGTAATTAGGGTTAGATCATTGGAAGCACTTGATCCCCAACCTTAGGTAAACCAGTAATACATTCAGAAGCAAACACTTTTTTTAAAAGATTTTATTTATTTTAAAGAGAGAAAGAGAGAGAGAGAGAGCATGTACATTCATGCATGAGCAGGGGAAAAAGTAAAGGGAGAGGGAAAAGCAGACTTTGCCATGAGTGGAGCCCACTAGGGGCAATCCTAGGACTCCAAGATCATGACCTAAGCTGAAGTCAGATGCTTTACCAACTGAGCCACACAGCTGCCCCAGAAGCAAACACTTTTTAAACTGGATCCTGAAGCCTGGTCTTTTAAAGAACAAACTAAAGGGGTGCCTGGATGGCTCAGTGTGTTAAGCCTCTGCCTTCAGCTCAGGTCATGATCCCAGGGTTGTGGGATCTAGCCCTACATCGGGCTCTCTGCTCAGCAGGGAGCCTGCTTCCCCCCACCCCCCGCCTACTTGTGGTCTCTGTCTGTTAAATAAATAAAATCTTAAAAAAAAAAACCTAAGTCTGACTACATTAAAGTAGTAATATTATCTATCAACTTGTCATTACAAAGTGTGAAAAATCAAGCTACAATCTTAGAGATAATATTTTTACACATTTGTTCAAAATATGATTCATATTTATGATATACAAATAATATTACAAATCAGCAAGGAAGGACAAGCAATCCAATTTTTAAAGGGCAGAATATTTGAATAGCCACTTCACAAAATATCCACATATCCAGTAACATATAGGAAGTATTCAACTTTATTAATCACCATGAGAATGGCAATTAAAAGAACAATAGGATGCCTTTATACATCTAACAGCATAGAAAAGCAGAAGTCTGACAAAGCCATTGACAAGAATGTGGAGCAACTGAAACTCTCATACATTAATGGTAAGAGTAGAAATTGATATAACCACTTCAATAATATCTGTAAAAGATGAGCAAACTCACTCAATATGATTCATCAATTCTGACACCAGATTTGGACCCATTAAAAATGCATACATGCGTTTAGCAAAGGTCACCTACCAGTATTTCCATCATAGCACAATTCATAATATGCTGAAGCAACACGAATGTATGTCTATAGTAGAATAAATAAATTATGCAATAAATTTGTAGGAGTTTAACGCAGTAGACAAGTTATTTTAGGCAACAGGAACAGTTCATTTGAGTTAACAGTAAATGATGCAGAGGCTGACTTATGTGGAATGAATATAGAGGCTGGCGGGTCTGAACTAACCTGCCAAAGAATTTGAACTTAAAAAAGAAAACAGTTTGTCTGAGCCCCCATTTCAGGGGTGTATATTTAGAGGTTAGGAGAGAAAGGGTTTGGGAAACACAGCAGCTCACAGAAACAACATCTACCATTTACTGGGTGTGGAGGCTTCTGTTTTGGGGGAGCTGGCTGCACAAGTATGTTCAATTTGTGGTAACTGAGCTGTATACATATGATCTCTAGCTGTTCTGTGTATTTCACTGAAATATAGAGTAGACAAAACATACAAAAACCAGATGGTGTCTATAAGAGTGGCAAAAAATTATAACAAGTGTTTGCAAGAATAAAGGTTTGTGCTTGTACCATTATACCCAATAAATTTTTCCTGATATATACTCTAGAAATCTTCCATGCTGGTTAAAAAAGGGATATGCAGGAGGTTGTTAATAATAGCTTTTTTTTTTTACAGTAGGAAGTGTTGGCAACTTACTTGTCTATACACAGGGGAATGGATTAGTAAAATACAGTGGATGTACAAGAAGGAATACCAGATAGCCTGTAGAAGTAACTAACTTAACACACAATAAAATACAGAAGTCTTAAAAATATGTTAAGTAAAAGAAAGAGAAATAAATTCAAGGACAGCTATTTCACAAAACTGTCCCTCAAAATACTCATATCCTAATCCCTGAGATCTGTAAAGGTATGTTATGATACATACCAAAAGAAACTTTGCAAAGATGATTAAGAACTTTGAGATTGGAATATTACCCTTAATTATTTAAGGAGGCAAAATATAATTTTCAAGTCCTTAAAAGCAGAACAAAAAAGTAGAAGCAGAAGTCACAGTGTTGCTACAGGAGGACTCCACTCACCATTGCTGACTCAGAAGATGGAGGCAGAGGGCCATGAGCCACGGAATGCAGACAGAGGCGAGAACCTGGAAAAGGCAAGGAACAAAATCTTTTCTTGTCTCTAGTGTCTCCAGAATCCAATACAATCCTGAAAACACCTTTATTTGAGCTTTGTAGGATCTGTATCAGACTTCTAACCTACAAAAATGTAGGATAATAAATGTGTGCTATGATGCTCTGTTCCAACAACAATAGAAAATTAACATGTATGTTAAAGATCATGAGGATATAGAAAATAAGAAAAATAAAACACTAAATTAAACAAAAGATGAGACCTGCATAGATGTTTAGTAAATTTGATTTTTTTAAAGGATGACATTACTACTAACCTAATTATTTAAAAGATTAGAATAGAGAAAAGCCCCTCACCTAAAAATTCAGAAATTCGTTTTTCTTAATGTTATATACAAGAGGGTTCTTTTTCAAGGCATGAAACTTAAAGGAAATACATCAATCATATTTTCTACCTTTTGAATAGAAATCATATTTCATAAAACAAGTGTCAAAAAATATTCATATAGCCATTGAAGGGAACACCAAAGCTTTTGCACAATATGGGAATTCCTGAAAGTCAGGCAAAGTACAGCTGAGTGGCAGTCATTTCTACTTTATATGTGACCAGAGGGGTTCTCATTCTCACTCCTGCTACCCCATTATATGGGAAAAGCTAAAATGTGGTTCTACATTATTATTCTCCCTTCCAGTGATCAGTGGCTACTCTCTATCTACTCGTCCTGGTCTATGACTTCTTTTTACCTGCCATCACTTTCTTAGAAAACAACATGAAAAGTAAAAATAAATTTATTTTAATCAGCTCTTGCTCTGAGCTGAAACTTTGCTTCTGTTTTTTGCATTTACTGCTTACAAAATTCTAACAGCCTTTTTAAAAAACACTCTTCACTTTGTTGAGGAAAAAACTGAGACTGAAGTAAAGCAACATACTGGAATCATACAGATATTAAATAATGGAAATTATGCTTGTTTTGATTCTAGAGTTGGTTCTAAAGCTCTTTTCATTATATAAAATTACATTGATTTTAATTTGCATAGGGTAACATTCCTTTTTCTATCAAGGCAGTGAGTGAAATAGCTATTGATTATCAAGAGTGCTTTGCAAACATGTAACAATGATATGCACATGCTCTGAATTACTTTGAATAAAAATAAAAATTTTAGGAACAAATAAAAAGAAAATCCCAACCTCCTGTTCATTGTTTCCCTTGAAGTCTTGGAAAAAGTATTAATAAATAAAGACTGTTTCAGAGTAAAAGTAAATGAAAAGTTGATTGCCCCATGATATCATAATTAAACTATTGCTCATGCTCTCTAAGAGAGCTCATGCTTCTCAGAGAAGCTAGTTCAAATTAAGTTCATTTTTGAACTTAAAACTCATAGAAACATATTTAATAAGTGAACCTAGCACCCTCTATTAATATGATTCTCCCCTATACTAAGGGAAATTTCTACCAATTTACTCTGTTCAATAACACAGATCTCCCCTTTTATAGAACCTTGGTTTCAATGAAGCAAAATCAGATACACTAAATCAATAAAACCCTCTATATGTTATGCAAATTAGTGTGAAAGAAAGTTCCATATCATCTCACCACATTACCCATGGTCTCTTAGAAATCTATGCCCAAGCTAGGGCATAGGAAAAAAAAGCTTTTTTTTTTTTTTCTACCTAGCTGTTATAGTCCATAAATGGTTTGAGTTTGCTCAGAGGGCTTCCAGCCAATGTTAGAATAATTATTTATTCCATAATAAACCTCCCTGCGTTCTGACAGTCATCTCAGGGGTAGTTTGGGTGATTAGTTCTGTGTTAACACTTGGGTGGTCACTCATAGTAACACTGAGAATGTTTCCTATTGTCATTAACATTTGGTCTCTCTATCAAACTCTTCTAACAAATATCTGTTTTAAAACTAAACTGCCAAACCAGAGCCTCTTCATTTTTAAAAAATTTTATTTAAATTCAGTTTAATTAACATATACTGTATTATTAATTTCAGAGGTAGAATTTAGTGATTTATCAGTTGCATAAAACACCCAGTGCTCATTACTTCAAGTGCTCTCCTTAATGTCCATCACACAGTTCTCCCTGCACCCAGCTCCTCTCCAACAACCCTCAATTTGTTTCCTAAAGTTAAGAGTCTCTTTATGGTTTGTCTACCTCTCTGTTTTCATCTTAATTTCATTTTTCTTCCCTTCCCCTATGTTCCTCTGTTTTGTTTCTTGAATTCCACATATAAGTGAAATGATATGGTATATTTCTTTCTATGACTGACTTATTTTGCTTAGCATAATATCCTCTAATTCCATTCACCCTGTTGCAAATGGCAAGATTCCATTCTTTTTGACGACTGAGTAATATTCCACTGAATCCAACCCACAATGAGATACAACCTCACACCAGTCAAGATGGCTAAAATTAACAACTCAAGAAATAAGAGATGTTGGTGAGGATGCAGAAAAGGGGGAACCTTCTTACACTGTTGGTGGGAATGCAAACTGGTGCAGCCACTCTGGAAAACAGTATGGAGGTTCCTCAGAAGTTGAAAATAGAGCTACCCTATGACCCAGCAATTGCACTACTAGGCATTTATCCAAAGAATATAAACACAGTGATTCGAAGGGGCACATGCACCCCAATGTTTACAGTAGAAATGTCCACAATAGCCAAAATATGGAAAAAGTCCAGATTTCCATAGACAGATGAAGGGAGAGAGCCTTTTGGTTTTTTTTTAAATTGCTCCTCTGGCATATCTCCATTATAACTTACTGTAATACTTTCTGGATATTACCATCCATTTATCTCCTAGTAAGAAGAGTTCACTTGTGCAGCATCTATTAACATCATGCCTGTTATTGCAAAGTTATCAAAGCATGGGAGTAGAATGTTAATAATGCCATTGATGAGGGAGCAGGAGGCTGGCTGAGGACAAAGCAAAAGCTGGCGCCTTGCACCCCCTCTTCACCCGTTCCCCTCCATATGTGTAGCATTCCTCAGGCACCCCTGACTACCATAAAACGAAAAATAGTTAACTTGCAGGGATCGCAATCCTGCAGAACAGGAATCTCCCTTGCTCTACAGATGTCCTAGAGACCTAAACAGGGAGGTTACCTTATCAATAGCACAAATTTCCAGAGGCAAATAACTTTTGGTTCCTGAAACCCTAATGTCTCCCTCCCACCATAAACTGGAGGAGACAGAGGTAGAAGGGAATGTAAATGACAGCAGGATCATAATACCCCACCAAGAATCTCCCAATTATCTTGATGTTAATGCCTGACCTAAAGATGACATTGATCAAACCATAAGAACAAGGACCCCCCCCCACCAGCACCTTGTAGGCCCTCCCTAACATGTGAAAACTCTGTTGAAATCTCCCATCCCTTCACCACCAACCACGGGGTATATAACATGCCTACCCTCACAACCCGGGGCTCTTCCTGCCCACGGGCCCTGTCCCCGTGCTTTAATAAACCACCATTTTGCACCAACGATGTCTTAAGAATTCTTTCTTTAGTCGTTGGCTCCAAACCTCCTCACCCCACCGAACCTGACTTAGGTTCTGGGACTTCATCACCATTACTGCTTTGCTTTGTTTTCCTAATCTTTATTTTTAATTCTTCTACTAATTATTTGAAAACTGAATATATACAAAAAGTATATAATGATAACAAAACTGTGGCCACTATCTTCACAGAACTCTTAATCACTAAGAGAAGAAAGAAGGACATCCAAGCATTTCATTACTATGTGGCAAGGCTTATATGGAGATGATACTAAGTGCTATGAGCATACAAGGCAAAGTACAGGGAAAAAAATTACTCTTTGGGTAGGAAGAAGTGGACAGTTCCTGGGGAATGCTTTCATAGAGAAGAAAGTCTTGTCATGAAAACACACCTGGACTATACACACTGTATCCGACCATGGGAAATATTCCTGTGCCAAGAGAAATTCAATTCATAGAAACAGCCTTCTAATGAAAGTCTCTCCTAATTAGGTTTGTGCCTATGCGTGCTATATGTTATACCTTACATTCCTCTAAATATACTACTGATACTACTCATAATTTAATTTCTATAACTGAGTTAGGTAGGGTAAAAATCACTTCATTTTATATATGAAAACTCTGAGGCCCAGAAAGCCTAATAACTTGCCCAGGGTAAATAGCTACTTAGCGGTATCTTTAGAGTATTGATTAAAAAAGAAGTAAAGCAACAAAGAGAAAGTGTGAAAGAACAGGATATAATCATGTTTTCAGAGTAGAGATCCTGGGAAACAAATTAAGAAAATGTATCAGATAGATTTTTGGGTCCTAAGTACTGAAAACAAATGGGCTAATTTAAACAGAGAGACAATTTCCTAAAAGGCTATTGTGTGGGAAGCTCACAAATTCCTGGGAAGATTTTAACCATAAGACCTCAGCAAGAACAGAATTCACAGAAGCCACAAAGACTAACTGAGAGATATAGTGGGGAGTTTCCTTAGAGTACTGCAAGGACTGAGCTCCAACTGCTTGCAACTCTGTATTAGCCCTCTCAAGAGTTCCATTTTCAGGTGTCTTTATTCTCCCTGGCTGGCCTCACTTGGTTCATGTGCCAGAGGACTGCAAATCCTACAGGGATCTCATGTATCCTTTTTCTGGTAAGAAAAAACAGGAACATTACTAAAAGAAGGGGAAGTAATGCTGGGCAAACAAATACTCATCCCTACCCCCAAAGAAACCTCCAGAGAACTGTATAGTTCTGGCACATGGCTCAACTACTGGTCCTGTGGTTGATGTCCACCTCTCTTCTAAATTCAACACTATTCCATCTTGTTATTTTGCGATCTAAAGGTGACATGAAAAATATAACTACCACCCAAAATCTGGGATAGGATAGTAGTAAAAAAAAAAAAAAAAAAAAGGATGATACAGCAAGCAGAAATAAACTAGTAAACACTTGACCTTTATTTGGTCAATTGCTCACAAGGCTGTAGTGAATATTTTTCACTTTTTAAAATTTGTAACATATTTTATATTTATAAATCTTTTAGCCAGTCTCTTAGTTGGTTTAGTGTTTTTGCACAAAAGTTTAACCCAAATATTCATTGGGCCCCAAGAAGAGTGCTTTTGATACTACCTACATGAGCTTGTAGTAGTTAAGTGTTCCAGTCATTATATCCACAGGTATTGGAAGTACAAAGAGGAGCATAAGGAATATGTGGGTTCTAACCACATTCTTTTACTTTCTGTATCTGGAAGCAATTGTGCTTTCCCTTGACAGATAAGGTTGATCACCACTCTCAATGCCTTAACCTCATTTTGTACACAATGACCAAATGGTGGCCTCAGCTTCCATTCCAATCACATTCTTGTGAATGAACCATTCAACCTTCACTACTAAGACCTCCCACCAAGCAGATACCAAAGTCATTAGGACAGGATTAAATATTTTAATTGTGGGTCATTTTGTGTAAATTTGAAAGCATCATCCTATCTTTAATCAATGATTACTAGACCTATATATTTTGGCTAGGGGAAATATAGAAGCAATTTTTTTTTCTGTTATAGGCATATATGACCTTCCTTAATTGAAGAATAACATCTTCCAGGTGGCACTGGAATTAAGTTTTCATTGAGCCATTTCATAAAGCCAGCTATTTGTGTATGATGATGTACATGAATACTGAAACTTATCGAAATCTTCTGTCTACTCTCCATCCTTCAATTTGGTAAGTATTTTCTGGAAGACACTGATTTCATTATTATAATGCATTAAGTTAAGTCCAGAAAAATGGGAGACAAAAACAAAACAAAATAAAACAAACAAACAAAAACCCTAAACAGAAAAGTAGAAAAGTTATTATTCTAATAAGAAAGAAAAAATCTATACTGCATTTCCTATTGATGAAATTCTATAACCTAGGTGAGGTTTGGTGGGGTAAGGTCCGAAGCCAATGACCAAGAAAGAATTCTTGAGACATCTTTGGTGCAAAATGGTGGTTTATTAAAGCATGAAGACAGGACCCATGGGCAGGAAGAGCTGCTGCCCCCAGTTATGAGGGATGGCAGGTTATGTACCTTGCAGTTGAGGGAAGGTGAGGGGAATATAGTCCATATATTTATTCAACAAACATTTACTGAGCAACTTCTATATGCCAGCACTTTGCTGAAATGATGTACAAAGAAAATGTGAAAAAAGCCATTGACAGAGAAGTGTAAGATGAGAGCACTTCACCTCCTAAATACATATTTTAAAAACTATGTCTTCTTGGTATCTGTAGCTGTTTTGACCTCAATTATTCCATTTTGCATTTCTCCCAGGCTGTCCAGCAGTGGAAATCCCACTCAATAGCAGCATTTAAAGTCTATAAGAGCAGGCCCTAAAACATGTTGAGAATATTCTGGTCCTCCTCCTCCCCAATCTATTCTTCAGATAAAGTGTAGGTAAATTTTCTGGGCCCAGCAGCAGTTCATAGTGGATGGATGGAGATAAAGTGAACACTTCCTTTCTGTACTTAAAATGTCTTCCTACTGATCATGCCAAGACCTATTTCTGGGTCTCAAAGGTCATTTGGTGAGATAGACTAATGCTGGATCCAAGTTGGCATTACCCAAATCAGCAAACAAGTATATGACAGTTTTTTAGTCCCTACTGAAGCCCTGAATGGAGAATTTGCCCAGTATTTCCTATCATAAGTCTACTTGTGGGAAATTTGTTCTTTTGGTATAACAACCTCAATATCTAATCCCATATATAACACCTAGATTTTTAAGTCTTTCTTTTGAAGTAACTATACTTTTTATGGGTTAAAAACTATGTCCCCACAATTAAAATGTTGAAATCTTAACTAATAGCATGTCAGAATATGACTCTATTCGGAGATTGGGCCTTTAAAGAATTGATTAAGTTAAAATGAGACCATTTGAGTGGGTCTTATTTAATTTGAATGGTATCCTCATAAGGAGGAGAAAATTAATAACAATGATAATAAATAATAACAAACACAGAGGCCTACCAAGAAGTTAAAAACAGAACCAACCTACAATCCAGGAAATACACCACTAGGTATTTACCCAGAGAATCAAAAATACTATTTCAAAGGGATGTATACATCCTGATGTTTGTAACAGCATTATCTACAATAGCCAAACTATGGAAACAGCCCAAGTGTCCATCAATTGATGAATGGATAGAGAAAATGTGGTAAATATCTATAATGGAATATTACTTAGCCATAAAAAAAGAATGAAATCTTGCCATTTGCAATGATGTGGATGGAGCTAGGAAGTATTATGGTAAGCAAAAAAAGTCAGTCAGAAAAAGACAAATGCCATATAACTTCACACATACGTGAGATTTAAGAAACAAAAAAATGAACAAAGGGAAAAGAAAGAGAAAGAAGGGCAAACCAAGAAACAGACTTGTGACTATAGAGAACAATCTGATGGTTACCAGAAGGGAGGTGGGGGGGTGAGCTAAATAAGTGATGGGGAAGTAAGAAGTACACTTATAGTGCTGTGAAGTGTGTAAACCTAGTGATTCACAAACCTGTACCCCTGGGGCTAATAATACATTATATGTTTATTTAAAAAATAAAAAAAGAAGAAGGGGCGCCTGGGTGGCTCAGTTGGTTAAGCAGCTGCCTTCGGCTCAGGTCATGATCCCAGCATCCTGGGATCGAGTCCCACATCGGGCTATTTGCTTGGTGGGGAGCCTGCTTCTCCCTCTGCCTTTGCCTGCTATTCTGTCTGCCTGTGCTTACTCTCTCTCCCCCTCTCTCTCTAATAAATAAATAAAATCTTTAAAAAAAAAGAAGAAGAAGAAGAGAGAAATACATTTATGATGAGCACCAGGTGATGTATGTATGGAAGTGTTGAGTCACTATATTATACACCTACAACTAATATTACACTGTATGTTGACTAACTAAAATTTAAATAAAAACTTTTTTTAAAAAGAGAAGGAAATTTGGACATGGAAAGACACCAAGAATACACACAAAGGAAACACTATGTGAAGAAACAGAGAAAGTAGCCATCTGTAAACCAGGAAAAGAGAGCTCAAAGAAACCCACCTGGCAACAAATCTCATTTTTTATTTGCAGCCTCTGGAATTGTGAGAAATACATTTCTGTTGTTTAAGGCACTCAGCCTGTGCTATTTTGCTATGGAAGTCGAAGCAGACTAATGCAGTTTTACAGAGACTTCCTATATGCCCTCCACTCCTGCTTTATATAATGTTAATATTTTACATAACCCTGTACAATTCTCATAACCATAGCTAGAACTTTGATGATATACATAAGAAATTCCAAATTTTTTTTAACTTGAATTCCTTCCCTTTTTTTCACTATGATTTTAAATATTATTACAGGGCATGGTGAATTCAGGCTTTAGTTAAAAAATAGACAGGCAGGGGCGCCTGGGTGGCTCAGTGGGTTAAGCCTCTGCCTTCAGCTCAGGTCATGATCTCAGGGTACTGGGATGGGGCTCCACATTGGGCTTTCTGCTCAGTAGGGAGCCTGCTCTCTGCTCCCTCCCACTCCCTCTCTGCCTGCCTCTCTGCCTACTTGTGATCTCTGTCAAATAAAAAATTAAAAAAAAAAAAAAAAGAATAGACAGGCAATGGAAAGTAGAGAAATAAGACAATTTTAGCTTTCTCCTGAAAGGAAACTTATTTCTTAGAACTAGAAAATGAAGTTGAACTTTTACAGATTATTCCAAGAATTTACCAAGTTATTCACAAATCTTTTCATTCCAATTATTAAGGTTCAACAACTTTCTGATCAGTGTTGTGTCACATAAGAAGATTATAAGGCTGTAAATTTTACTTTTATAACTCAGTGACTCCATGTTAATCACTGGATTTGTTTTCAGCAATTATAAATATATAAATCTGAACATATACAGAGTATGTGATATTTTCCTTTCCAGGAGAAAAGTATTTGGGCATTATTTCTTGTCACTCTCTTGCTTTATATTATCCAATCCTATCAAAAACAACTATCTTACACTGATTTTTTCCCCCTAAATCATTCCCATTAAATTGTCTTACAGCAGCAGCATGTACCTAGTATCCTAGAAATACAGCACTCAGATCTCAGATGACGACAGACCATAACATAATTAGGTTAATGGTGAATTGGGTACCTTAGCATGCTAATTTACTTCCCTAAGAATGAATGAAAGTCTTAATGTCTTTTTCATTTTATCTCTACCCAATAAACATTGCACATGTCTCTGAGGATCTGTTTCCCGCAGCCAACCCTTACACAAAATCTTATCAGTTAGGATTTTTTTCCTCCAAGAAACCACAGTAAATTTTGACTTATACAAGCAAAGAAAAAAAAAGGGGGGGGGTTTACTGAAAGGATAGTGGGTAGCTCATAGATTAAAGATAATTTGTATAAATGGGCTTGGCTTGGAATGACAGGAACAAGACCTTTTCTCCAAAATTCTTCAACTCTTTCCATTCTTTCACCAGGTGGTGCAAGATTCAAATTCCCAGGAGAAAAATCTCATTATCCTAGATTTGGTCTGAGACAGTGCTCAAGCCCTAGGTGAAGGAGGATGGGCTGGAGTCAAGGGGACATACATCTATTAATTACAGTGTATACAGAAAGAGTTTTCCACCAAAAGAAAGGGTAGAAGAATTGTGCTGGAAAAGCAAAAGACAACAGCTGTACAGACAATGCTCAAAAAAAAAAAAAAAAAATCCAGAAGAAAGTGAATAATATGTCTGAGGTAAAGGTATTTTAAGAGTTCTAGATTTTTGTGGTAAAATGCTAGCATTACCTGATTTACCCTTTTTCATATTCCTACCAAATTACTCATAAAAATCCCCAAATTAAGTTTTAAACAGGACCAGACATGAGAAATATTAATAAGCTTCCAGATCACAGATGGAATTGCTCTTCATTAAGCAAAGTTAAAATAAGGCCCTTCAGCAGGACAGAAGAACAATACACAGGATAACACTATGGAAAAGTCCAACCAACCAATATCAAACACATGCTCATCCCAGATTTTCCATATAAGAGTGGCTTTTAATGAAACCAAGGTGCTATCATTTCTAACTTGTTGCCCTTAATCTACTCCATTAGTATCTGTTTTGCCTTCAATACTTCAGAAGGTAACTTTTGACTCAGTCTATTTTTACATTGTCAAAAAAAAATGATAATTGATGTAAATGCTTTTACAGAAAAATATTCAAATACAGAATAAAATGGTTGGTGGGATGCCACACTAAACAGATTTTTAAAGGCCATTCCTGGACACTGTAAAGTTTAAAGGAAAAATCAAACACAAAGACAAAATTCTAATAATATTGATGAAGTAATAATGTAGTACCTACCACAGAACAAACAAACAAATTGGCAATACTGCAGGATAAAGAAAACCATGAAGTAACATATGCAGGGTGATATAATAAAGCAAACTCAGAGGGCACCTGGGTGGCTCAGTGGGTTAAAGCCTCTGCCTTTAGCTCAGGTCATGATTCCAGGGTCCTGGAATTGAGCCCTGCATCAGGCTCTCTGCTCATCAGGGAGCCTGCTTCCTCCTCTCTCTTTGCCTGCCTCTCTGCTTACTTGTGACCTCTATCTGTCAAAACAAACAAACAAACAAAAAACCACAACAACTGAGAAACAATTTTAGATCCAGAAAAGTAGTCATTTAATAATGAAGCCAAATAATGTTGTATTCTGTCATTCAAGGTTTCAAAAATTTCATCATATAATCATGTTCTTTGAAAGCATCATTGGAAGTATCCCAGAAAAGATAGAAACAAGTATAGGATAGTGCCCTGAAATATGAGAATGTGTTTTACTCTTGTCTAAACACGATAAAAAATGGAGGGACACCTGGGTGGCTCAGTTGGTTGCGCAGCTGCCTTCGGCTCGGGTCATGATCCCAGTATCCTGGGGTCGAGTCCCACATCGGGCTCCTTGCTCAGCGGGGAGCCTGCTTCTCCCTCTGCCTCTGCCTGCCACTTTGTCTGCCTGTGCTCACTCTCTCTGACAAATAAGTAAATAAAATCTTAAAAAAAAAAAAAGATCAAAAATGGATACCAACAACAATATAGATCTTAAATTCTAAATGAGAGTAATACAATGTTAACCATGGCATAAAGTGTAAGTTGGTATAAAGACCAAAAAAAAAGTGTCTTCCTATAGTAACTCTTGACTTTTAGGTAAAAATACAAATTCATCAAATTGATAAATAAAAATAAAACAAAATGAGCAACAATTATTTAGGGAAATTGTTAAAAAAAAAAAAGTAGAATAAACAGACTGAAACTTTCAAAAGAGTTACAAAATATTGTTCCAACAAATGAGAGGAATGGAGGATAAATATCAATGGAAATTATAAAATATTATGACAGAAATGAATTCTGAAAAAAGGTATATTGAGACTTCTGATTCTGGCCAACATTGAATAAATAGGATCAGATTTACCCTTGTTATTTATACATCAAAAAAGAAAAAAAGACAAAATAAAGGAAATAATGATTTTCAGAGATCAAACCGCAAGTACTGTAAGATTTTGATCCCTGAAAGAAGAGAAACAAGCAAGTTGGGCACATGATTATGCCAGATTACTGCATGAAAGTAGTTTCCAGGCCACAGCAGAGTGAAGGAAAACTCAAACTGAGGAGACAGAGACTGGAGGTTGGGATGCCAAGTTAGCTATAACTTACAGAGCGAAGTACTGGAGAAAGAGGAGTTGTGCACACAGGGAGATAAAAAGATAAAAAGATAAAAAGATGGTCTCTTTCTCTATCAATCAATATCTGTATCTAGAGAGACAGAAACTTCTGAGACGCTGAAGAAGAACTCTTAAGAGTATTTAGCTGATGTAGATCTGTGCAGTAGAGGGGGGCAACTATCCAACACAGGAAAAAGAGGAGTAGGAAGACATAGGAGTAAATATAACAATTCCTAGAGCTCACACTGGGTTGGGAATAGTTTGTATTCTTACCACCCAGAGTTCAAAGACCCTATAATACATGGAGGCATAATATAGGAATTGCAGACGATTATCACCTTAGTACCTGGGATTAGTTTAGCCTTCTGCTAAGACTGATTAGAATCTGTTAGACCAAAGCTTAAAAGCAAGGCTAAAAAGATCAAGTTAATTCCAAATAATTTTATCCCATACCAGAACAAAATCCAGTACCATCTAAAGGAATATATCCAAATCAGGGCACCAGGGTGGCTCATGTGGCTGAGATCCCAGGGTCCTGGGTCCAAGTCCTGGATCAGGCTCCCTAATTGGTGGGGGACCTGCTTCTCCCTCTCCACTCCCCCCTGCTGTGTTCCCTCTCTCAGTGTCTCTTTCTGTCACATAAATAAATAAAATCTTTTTAAAAAAAAAAGGAATATATCAAAATCTAAGAACCAATAGTGAAAAATTCATAACATCTGGCATTCGACAAGAAACTATCAAGCAGGATGCCCGGGTAGTTCAGTTAGTTAAGTGTCTGACTCGTGATTTCTGCTCATCATCATCTCAGGGTTGTGAGATCAAGCCTCACCTCAGGCTCTGTGCTCAGTATGGAGACTGCTTGAGATTCTCTCTCCTCTCTCTCTCTCCTTATACCCTTCCCACTACTCCTGTTCTCTCTCTCTAAAATAAATAAAATCTTTAAAAAAAAAAAAAAGAAATTATCAGGTATGCAAAAAGGAACGGAACTGTAAGGGAAAAAATCAACAATAAAATCAGAATGAGGAATGAGATGTAACAGAACTAGAAGACAAAGGTGATAAAACATGTCCCACATGCTCAAGAAAATAGAAGAAAATAAGGCCATATTAAAGAAAGAAAAGTAAGGTACAAAAAAGATACAAATAAAAATTCCATGGGTGAAAAAAATTATGCCTTGTGAAACGAAAAATGCAATGAATGGAATTAAGAGGTAATTAGACACTGCACAAGAAAAGATTAGTGATTAGTGACCTTGTACAGAGACCAGCTGAAATTACCCAAAATGAAAAAGGAGCACCTGGGTAGCTTTGTTAGTTAAGCATCTGCCTTTGGCTCAGGTCATGATCTTGGGGTCCTTAGATCAAGCTCCATGGCGGGCTTCCCGTTCAGTGGGGAGCCTGCCTCTCCCTCTCATTCTACTGTTCCCTCTGCATGTGCTCTCTAATAAATAAATAAAATCTTAAAAAAAAAAAGAGAGAGAGAGTAAAAGAGATAAAATATCAAAATAAGAAGCATAACAATACTCTGTGGTACAATATAGAATGAGATGACATGTATTTAATTGGAATGCCAGAAGGAGAAGGGAGATGACAGAATAGAAATAATTTGCAAAATTTTTCCAAGTTTGATGGGAGCTATGTACCTACTGATCTACAGAACTCAATAAACTTCACTGGAAGAAACTTTAAAAAATGACATCAAAAAATATAATTAAATGCTCAAAGTCTTTAATAAAGGGAAATAAATATCTTAAAAGCAGACAAAGAAAAAAGATTTGTTATATGTACAGAAGAAAAAAAAAATGGATTATTAGAAGCCAGACATGCCAGAACACAATGAACATATATCTTCACATAAGGGAAAGAATTTTTTTTTTTTCTAAACTAAGAATCTTTTACTCAGTGACAATAGTTTCCAAATTTCAAGTTGAAACAAAGAATTTTTCATACAAACACCAGTTGAGAGAGTTCAGAACTGACAGGCTGGTATTAAAAGAAATTTTTTAAAAAGTCTTTCAAGAGAGAGGAAGATGGTAGTGGAGTAGGAGGACTCCAGGCTCACCTCATCCCCCAAACACAACTAGATAACTATAAAATCATCCTAAATACTCCAGAAATCAACGTGAAGACTGACAGAACAAACTCCACAACTAAAGAGAGAAGAGGCCACAATGAGGAAGGTAGAAAGTATGGAGAAGTAGATTAAGAGAGAAACAGATCCTGACTGCTGTGGAGAAAAAGGAACTGTGGTTAGAAAAGAGTGTGAGAGAGAAGCACACAGGGGAATGTACAAGGAGAATGTTTCCCCACAGCTATTGGCTTGGAAAACAAAAGGGGCTGAATTTTGTGAGTTCTTACAACAAGCAGGGCTTACTTAAAGTCTAAAGTTTCAAAGTTCAGTGAACATGGCTGGGACAGAGCTCAGATGGCATTTTGTTGTTCTTGGATAGAAGGCAAGCAAACAACCTGGGGGCAGACAGCATGGAAACAGCAATCTGAAGAGCACCTGGGTCACACAGGGGGGAGAACATTCACTCTTCTCACAGCCTGTCCCTGAGAGGCAGCATTAGTCTCTCCAGGAACAATGAAGTTGGCTGATGCCATTTTCCTCCCCACTCCTCAGCATAAAGAGAGGGGTTTACTTTCCTGCCTGTGGGAAGTAGCACAACACTGACACTAGCTGCCTAACTTGCTTACATGAAGTCCAACCACCCCCACCATGCCCTGTGGAACTGCCCTTATCAGTCACCCTTACCTCAGTCCCAGTGTGGTAGTAGGACCCTTACCCAGCAGTCCAGGATAAACCACTGCCAATCCCACATCTCCTGACCAGAGAGTTTTGGAGAGCCTCATTCCTGGGCAAGGTAGTGACAGGCCTCATTTCATAAGCAGACCAGGGCATACCTAGTTAGAACTCATCACATTTAGGTCAGGAACCACTCTCCAAAACAGGCAAGGAGGGCCTCTGCAGATGAGTAGCCTGAAGGACAGAATAGCCAAAACACAGTAGCAGAATGCATACAGCACACACTGGAGTCGCTCCCTGAAATACCAGGCCCTGGGCACTGCAGGACCTCTTCTTCTCAAGGACATTACTTTCAGGAGCATGAGATGTAACTGGCTTTTCTAACACAGAGAAGCAGTCAGAGACTTAGACAAAATGAGAAGACAGAGTAATTTATCCCAAATGAAAGAATAAGATAAGGTCATGGCCAGAGAGCTAAGCAAAACAGATATAAGTAACATATCTGATGGAGGAGAATTTAAAGAAATGACCATATGGATACTTCCTGGACTTGAGTAAATAATGGAAGACATCAGTGAGATCTTAACCACAGAGATGAAAGAGTTAAAAAAGAATCAATCAGAAATGAAGAGTGCAATAAATGAGATTAGGAACAGGCTTGATGAAATGAAAAACAGGCTGGAAGAAGCAGAGGAATTAATTAATGACCTAGAAAACAAAGTAATAGAAAGCAATGAAGCTGAATAAAATAGAAAGAATTATGCAAAATGAGAACATACTTAGGGAACTCAGTGACTCCATCAACAGTAATAACATTCATATTATAGAAGTTTCAGAAGAAGAGGAGAGAAAGAAGGGGGCAGAAAATTTATTCAAAATATTGCTGAAAACTTCCCTAATCTAGGAAAGGAAACAGACTTCCAAATCCAGGAGGCACAGAGAGCTCTCATCAAAATCAACAAAAGCAGGCCAACACCAACACACATATTGCTATTAAATTTATAAATTATAGCAATAAAGAAAAAATCTTAAAAGCAGCAAGACAAAAGAAGTCATAAACTTACAAGGGAAATCCCATAAGAACAACAGGAGATTTTTCAACAGAAACTTTGCAAGTCAGAAGAAAGTGGCACAACACTTTCAAAGTAATAAAATAGAAAAATCTGTAGCCAAAAATATTCTATCTAGCAAGACTATCATTCAAAATAGTAGGAGAGAAGAGCTTTTTGAAGAGCTTCCCAAACAAAAACTAAAGGAGTTCATGACCACTAAATCAACTCTGAAAGAAATATTGAAGGGGATCTTTTGAATGGAAAGGAGAGACCAAAAGTAACAGTATAAAGGGAGGAAACACAAAAGCAGTAAAAATGAATATTTCTGTGAAAAATCAGTCAAGTAATTCACTCACACACAACTAGGATATGAAATATAACAGCACATACCTAAATGTGCTGAGGAGAGAAGAGTCTCAAACTTAAATGACCATCAACTTAATATAGACTGCTATATGTGGAAGAGGTTATATACAAACCTAATGGTAACCATATGTAGCAATCACTAATAAATAGGCAAAGAATAGAGGAAGAGATCCAGATATATCACTAAATAAAAACAACAGAATGTGAAAGATGGAAAGACAAGATAGGATCAGAAAATCTCTAGAAACAACCACAAAACAATAAAATGGCAACAAATACATATCTATAAATAACTACTTTGAATGTAAAAAATAGACCAAACACTCCACCCAAAAGACAGGCGTTGTCAGAGTGCATAGAAAACAAGACCCATCTATATGCTGACTACAAAAGACTCATTTTAGACCTAAAGACAACTACAGATTGAATGTGAAATGATGGAGAAACATTTATCATGGAAATGGATGTCCAGAGAAAGCCAGAGTAGTGATGCTTCTACAGAGCAAACTAGACTTTAAAACAAAGATGGTAACAGGAGACAAACAAGGACACTGTACAGCCATAAAGGATTATCCAACAAGAAGATATAATAATTGTAAATAATTATGCACTCAAATGGGAGCACTCAACCACAAAAAACAATAACGAAAATAAAGGATCTGCTCAATAATACTGCAATAATGCTAGGGGAATTTAACACCCTACTTACACTGATGGACAGCTCATCTAAACAGAAAATCAACAAGGAAACAATGGCTCTGAATGAAACACTGAACCAGACAGACTTAACATATATATTCAGAATATTCCAACCTAAAATATTTGAATACACATTCTTTTCAAGTACACATGGAACATACTTCAGAATAGATCACATATTAGGGCATGAAGCCATGAAGAGGCCTCAATACATTCCAGAAGATCTAAGTCATACCATGCACATTTTCTGACCACAATGTTACGAAACTAGTGTCAGCCACAAGAAAAAGTTTGGAAAGACCTCAAATACATGGAAGTTAAACAACATGCTAAAGAACAATGAATGAGTCAACCAGGAAGTCAAAGAAGAAAAAAAAAATATGGAAACCAATGAAAATGAAAACAAAACAGTCCAAAACCTGTGAGATACAGCAAAAGTAGTCATAAAAGGGAAATAAATGTCAATACAAGCCTACCTCAATCAAGCAGCAAGAAAAATTTCAAATACACAAACTAACCTTACACCTAAAGGAGCTAGAAAGGGAATGACATATGAAGCCTAACATCATCAAAAGGAAGGAAATAATAAAGATTAAAACAGAAATAAATGATAATAGAAACTAAAACAAAGCAAAACAAACAAAAACAAAAACAAAAAAATCCCAAAGAAGAGATCAATGAAGCCAGGAGCTGATTCTTTGAAAAAATTAATAAAACTGATAAATTTCTAGCCAGACTTATCAAGAAGAAAAGAGCAAGTACCCATATAAATAAAATCATAAATGAGAGGAAAAATAAAACCATTACCAAAGAAATATAATTGTAAGAGAATATTATAAAAACTATATGCCAACAAATTGGACAAACCTAGAAGAAATGGATAAAGTCCTAGAAACATATGAATTAACAAAAGTTAAACAGGAAAAAATTAAAAAATTAAACAGATTGGGGCACCTGGGTGGTTCAGTGGTTAAAGCCTCTGCCTTCTGCTCAGGTCATGATCTCAGGGTCCTGGGATCGAACCCTGCATCGGGCTCTCTGCTCAGCAGGGAGCCTGCTTCCCCTTCTCTCTCTGCCTGCCTCTCTGCCCACTTGTGATCTTTGTCTGTCAAATAAATAAATAAAATCTTTTTTAAAAAAATGGAACAGATTGATAACCAGCAAAGAAATTGAATCAGTAATCTCAAAACTGCCAACAAACAAAAGTCAAGGACTAGATGGCTTCACAGGTGAAATCTACCAATCATTTATTTAAAGAGTTAATACCTATTCTTCTCAATCTATTCCAAAAAAATAGAAAATGAAGTAAAACTTCCAAATTCTTTGCTGGCATTACCCTGATATCAAAACCAGATACTGACACCACAAAAAAAAAGCGAACTATAGGCCAATATCTCTGATGAATATAGATGCAAAAATCCTCGACAAAATACCAGCTAACCAAATCCAACAATATGTTAAAAAAAATCATTCACCATGATCAAGTGAGATTTATTCCTTGGTTAAAACTGTGGTTTGGTATTTGCAAATCAAAGTAATATATCACATCAATAAAACAAAGGATAAGAACTATATGATCATTTCAATAGAAGCAGAACAATCATTTGACAAAGTACAACATCCATTCGTGATAAAAATCCTCAACAAAGTAGGTTTAGAGGGAACATATCTCAAGAGAATAAAGGCCATATATGAAAAACCACCAGATAATATAATTCTCAATGGGGAAAAATTGAGCTTTCTCACTATGGTCAGGAACAAGATAAAGGGTGTCTACTCTCACATTTATTAAACACAGTACTGGAAGTCCTAGCCATAACAATCAGATAACAAAAAGAAATAAAATCAGCAAGAAAGGGGTAAAACTTTCACTTTTTCACATTTTGCAGATGGCATGATACTATATATATAAACCTTAAAGAGTCCACTAAAAAATTGCTAGAACTGTTAAATGCATTTAATAAGTCACAGGATGCAAAACCAACTTATAGAAATCTGTTGCATTTCTATCTGCCAATAATGAAGCAGTAGAAAGAGAAATTAAGGAATCAATTCCTTTTATAATTGGACCGAAACCACTAAGATACCTAGGAATAAACCTAACCAAATGAGTAAAAAAAAAAAAATCTATAGTCTGAAAATTAAAAAACACTGATGAAAGAAATTGAAGACAACACAAAGAAATGGAAAGACATTCCATTCCCATAGATTGGAAAAACAACTATCATTAACATGTCTTTATTACCTAAAGCAATCTACAGTTCTAATGCAATCCCTATCAAAATATCAATAGCATTTTTCACTGAGCTTGAAAAAACAGTCCTAAAATTTATATACAGCCACAAAAGACCGTGAATAGCCAAAGCAATCTTGAAAATTAAAAGCAAAGCTGGAGGTATCACAATTCCAGACTTCAAGTTATATTACAAAGGTATGGTAATCAAAACAGTATGCAACTTGTATAAAAACAGACACATAGATCAATGGAACAGTACAGAAAACTCAGAAACTAACCCACAATTATATGGTCAATTAATCTTTGACAAAGCAGGAAAGAATATCCAATGTAAAAAAGACATGTTCTCAACAAATGGTGCTGGGAAAGTAGATAGCAACATGCAAAAGAATGAAACTGGACCATTTTCTTAAACCATGCACAGAAATAATTTCAAAATGGATTGAAGACCAAAATGTGAGCCCTGAAACCATAAAAATCCTACACAGAACACAAGCCATAACTTCTTTGACATTAGCCACAGTAACTTCTTTCTAGCTATGTCTCCTGAGGCAGAAACGAAACAAAGATGGGGCACTGGGTGGATGAGTTGGTTAAGTGGCTGCCTTCAGCTCAGGTCATGATCCTCAGGGTCCTGAGATCCAGTCTTGTATCGGGTACCCTGCTCATCCAGGAGCCTGCTTCTCCCTCAACTGCCACTCCCACTGCTTGTGCGCACACACACACACACACACACACACGGACACACACTCTTTTTCTCTCTTTCAAATAAAAACTTAAAAAAAGAAGAAAACAAAAAAACAAGGATATGTAACTCCTAAGCCAATAGTGTAAATAAACAGCATAAAAGAATATAGAAAAAGGAAGAATGGTGAAACAAATCTATATGGATGGATACACAGATATAAAAATAGCAACATGTAATATTTAAATCTGGCAATGTCAATAAGTACATTTGATATTAGCTGCTTAAACATTCCAATTAGGGGTGTTTGGGTGGCTTAGTTTGTTAAGCATCTGCCTTCAGCTCAGGTCATGATCCCAGGGTCCTGGGTTGAGTCCCGCATCAGGCTCCCTGCTCAGTGCTGAGTGTGCTAGAGATTCTCTCTCACGCTGCTCTTCCCCATTCTTGTATGCACATGTACATCTCTCTCTCTCCTCTTAAAAAAAAAAAAAATTAAAGACCTGCTTTAAAGGTAGACACAAAATGTTTAAAAGTAACATAACAAAAAATACCCTGAAAACACAAATTTAAAAAAAGGTGAAAAGAAGATGAGAGCTGTCTATATTAACATTAACCAAAAGATTTCAGAACATGCACATTACCAGGATTAAAATGTAAAAAACTAAAAAGATGAGTGATTCATCAAGAGGATATAACAATGCTTACCCTTAAATTTGCATGCACATTATAACTGAGTTTCAAGATAAATAAAGAGAAAAAAACAATAGAATTGAAAGGAGAAATAGAGAAAGTGAAAAACAGAGTTGAACATTTCAATAGTCTTTTCAGTAATTCATAGGAAAAAAATATATAGATATTCAATGAGGATGCAGAAGCAGTAAACATTTCCATTAAATTCGACCTAATTTTCCTGTACGGAACAGCATTTCCTGAAATGGCAGACTGCACATTTTTTTCAGGCACATGTCCCTGTCGCCCAGATAAACCATACATGTTCATGGATATGAAAGAGGTCTTAATCAACTCAAGAGGTCTGGAATAATAAAAAATGTATTCTATAACCAAAATAGAATTATACTAGGGAAAAATTAAAAAGATAACTGGAAAATTGCCAAGTACTTGGAAATTAACCTAAAAACTTTTAAATAACCTATGAACAAAATTACAAAGAAAATTAGGCAAAATTGAACTAAATGAAAATAAATCAAAATGTGAGATTCAGCTAACACAGTTTTCAGAAAGAAAATGGTATCATTAAACATTTTTGTCCTAAAGAAGATCTCAAATTAATATAAATTTTAAACTTAAGAATCTAGAAAAAGAAGAATTAAAGAAAAAGCTATCAATCCAGATCCTACAGAGATTAAAAAGATTATAAGACAATCAAGGAAAATTCCTGGTCCTGGGCTTCTAACATATATTTAAAAAAATAAATAATGCCAACTCCATACCAACTCTTACAGAAAACAGAGGATAGGAAGGCACAATCTAATTCATTTTAAGATCCTAGATATATTCTGCAAAAAACTTACAAAGATACGGTAAGAAAATTACACACCAATATCCCTCATAAACATAGACAAGAAATTATTCGACAAAGTGTTCCACACTGAATCTCGGAATACATAAAAAGTTTAATAGATCATTTCCATATATGGTTTATCCCTTAAACACAATGTAGTTTTAACACATAAGAATTAATCCATATAATTCACCATATTAACATATTAAGATGTAAAGAGAATAAGGAGCCTATCTTAATAGGTGCAATAAAAGCAGTACACAAAATTCCTGATAAAAACTGTCAATAAATTAGAAATGAAATTACACATCATCGACCTAAAAGTTAAAAAAAAAAAAAAAGGGCACATACAAGGCCTACAGCTAATATCCTAAGAAATGGGAAAGAAATGTTCTCTGAGATTGAGAACAAAGCAAGGATGTCTAAACTTATCATTATGAGTCACGATTTTATTAGTAGTCCCAACCTATATAATACAGTAAGAAGAGAAGAGAGAAAAAAGAAAAGATGGTAGGTAGACAAGAGTATCAGCAAGTCCATTTGGTCTTACACCAGGGCCAAAATCTCCATCTAGCCTTTTTTTTCACTAGTCATAAAAACCACATTTCCATATCGATCTGATAATATAATTCTTGGCTCTGATGTGAGGCAAAAAATTCCAACACAAATGCATTGTGTATTTTATAGGTTTTTATAGGTTTCCAAGGATAATAATATGTGCGTGGATAAACAGACTGAGGTAGGTCCCTCTGAGGTAAGTTGGAAGGAAGTGGTCTTGAGGTTAAAGGAAGAAATTGTGAAATTGTTGATTGCAGGTCATGAACTGAAGAGCTATGAGTAGTTCAAATATGTAACCAAGAGCCAAAGAAACAACATTCTCTAAGAAAAAAAATAAAAAGTTAAATACATGTCAATATGAGTGAACATATTAAAGAAGGGGGAGATGAAAGAACAATCATTACAATGTGATTCCTGATAATAGGTTCAATTGGAATGACTGTCAATGGAAAGGAAAAGCAACATCTTCCCCACTCTAACTAAATGGCAAAGAAAAGGCTAGTTGAAGATGTCAAATTTGTAGGTCTAGAAGCAAGAAATTTGAGAAAATTTCCAATTGACAGACTCATTTCTCATTAGAGGTGAGGTCATTTGTTGTGGGGAAAGACGCAGAAATAGCATTAAAAACTTCAAGAGTTTGGGAAATAGTTGGAAAATATTTGAGTCAAGCTTTTTGAGAAAAATAAAGAGTATATTAAACAGAAAAATGAAGAGTAGATACGAAATCTCACTCTCTCTTATGCTATACTTATAGATAAAACCCACTTACAAATGAGACAAACTATATACAATACAGTGTTAAAAGAGGCTGTGCCTTGGGATGCCTGGGTGGCTCAGTGGGTTAAGCCTCTGCCTTTGGCTCAGGTCATGATCCCAGAGTCCTGGGATTAAGCCCCGCATGGGGCTCTCTGCTCAACCGGGAGCCTGCTTCCCATCCCCGCCCCCGCCTGCCTCTCTGCCTACTTGAGATCTCTGTCTGTCAAATAAATAAATAAAATCTTTAAAAAAAAAAAAAAAAGAGGTTGTACCTTTAGTAATGAGAAAACAGGTAATTTGATTTTAAAATTTTATCTTTTTTCTAAAGTGAAACTATGTAACTTTTACTATCAGATTTTTAAGGACTGAGGCAGTTTTTAGAGTTATAGGATAGTACTAATTTATTGGTTAGAGATAATAATTTGTTTAAGTCCAGATATAGGAATAATCAGATGAAGAGGCTGCGATGGAAAGAGCATCTTCCCAATTTATCATCCAAAGGTTTAAAAAAACAAAAAACAAAAAACAAACAAAAAAACACTTGGAGCAGAATTTGAAGATTTACAGTATCTGGCAAAACAATGATATTTCTAAAGATTAATTATGGATCTTGACCTGTATTGGTAGTACTTTACATTGCTTTTGTAAGGTTTCCAAACTCATATTGCAAGGAACTATTACTTCTATACACTGCCCATACAATCGATGTCAGGATGCTTCCCATTCTTAAGAAGACAGTATTGGAACCCAAAGGGATGAGAGATTTTTCTGTGAGTGATACTGCAAGGCAATCACAGAACTGGGATCAAAATTAACTCCTCCAGATGTTGAATTCTGTACTCAGTTGAATGAAGTCCATATGATTTTCTTTGTGCTTCTAACATCCTCTAAAGCCTGCATCTGTTTTATATACTGCTCCATTGAGAAAGGTTCCTAAACAGATGCAATATGTAAAGTTCGTGAGAATGAGAAAGATTTGAAGAGATCGTATTATAATCAATCAAGCTAAAATTAGTTTCCTTCTGTTTGCAATACTCTGCCTGACCCAAAATGTTCCAAGCCCATCGCTTAAGTCAGACAGAAACCAGGTGGGGAATACCTACTTCTGTGTTCCACATATACTTTAAACAACTTAGGTTCAAATAAAGTTTAAAGTTATATCAAGATAGTTAAGTTTTCCCAAACTCAGGTAGAGACTAGTATTTCATCCATGTGTAGTGCAGATGTTGTATTACAATGTTAAGAATAATGTAAATTAAAGCCATTCTCAGCCCCATTGTTTTCAGTCTCTGTCTCTGTCTAGTTAAATTAACCACCCCAACCGTGATCTATCATAGAGGATCTATTTCTGGTGTTATCTTCTTTTTCACCTCTACTTAATTACATTTAAAGTATGATGTTTTCATGGCTCTGGAAAACAGAAACTAAGAATTTAGGTTCCCAGACTTTGCTTCACTGTGACCTTGAAGAGGTATTCCACACTCTGAGGTAGAGTTTGCCTGTTGATAAGACTGTGCCCTCCTGGTATTTATCAACATTGTCTAGGATTATTTCTTAACTTTAGCATCATCTGGAAATACCAAAGTATTATAGGACACCTTACTGTATTCCTGTTAGGGTGACTGCATAATTCATTGTCCAATTAGGACACTTTGTAAATGAGAGAACAATGTTAAGATTAATGTCCAGACAACAGGCTTAACCTGGGACTTTATTTCATTACAATGTGATTCCTGATAATAGGTTCAATTGGAATGTTTGTCAATGGAAAAGAAAAGCAACATCTTCACCACTCTAACTAAATGGCAAAGAAAAGGCTAGTTGAAGATGTCGAATTTGTACGTCTAGAAGCAAGAAATTTGAGAAAATTTCTAATTGACAGACTCATGTCTCATTAGAGGTGAGGTCAAATGAGGCAAACCAGGATATAAGATCTAGAACCAAACTTCATTAAGCCTGCAATCCACATCCCCCCACAACCCCTCATTTCTACACTATAGCACCATTCAGAATCACGCAATGTTTCTTTACCTAAACGAGTTTATTTCCCCAATTTAACCATCTATGTTATGTTGTGCCACAATTGTCCTAGGTAGAACAGCAAAATATTTTTTTTCTAACTCTTCTTTCCTTTACTTAAAATAGCCACTCATCCTGCAAGCTTTTTCATTATTTCTTTTCTCTTCTCAATTACCTCTTGTATTAACATGCTCCTTATTCTCAGCACCCCAGTCTAGGTCCAGTAATAACTGAACACAAGCCTAACTCCTTCTTATATACTTTTAAAATTATTGTCCCAAATATCCATCTTGTTAATAAGAGTGGATATTTCTGTCTCTTTTTAGATAAGTACTTGTGTTAGTTGAATATTCGATACTTTATATTTCGCACCCCCCCACACACATACACATACACTCACTCACACACACACACACACATATACACTCCCTGTTCTCAATATTACCTTAATACATTATTCCTGCTGAACCCCTTTCTTATGATGAGGGACTTATCTTAGAAACTAATAATAGTTCACATCTTATGTAATTTTTGAGAAATAGTTAACATATTAAACATGTTTTAAAGAGTACTAGCACATGAGAAGAGCTACGTAAATGATGTAAATGCCAGCATATCAGCTTTCAGAAATGAAAATCCCCCTCTCCTTCTATAGTATAAAACCTTCAACATGCTTGGCAAGGATTTGTCCCTTCATCTCCTAAAATATATTTTAAAGTTCTTCATTCTTGTCAATACCCCTTATTCCCAGAAATGATGTATTCCCTTTTTCTGTATTTTCATTTCCTTTGAACTTTCAAAGCAACGTATTTCTCCCCCACTTTTTTCCTCTATCCCATATAATGTATTCTGCCATAACAAAATCCTACCAGATTTTTAGAGAAAGGCTGAAAAAACACCATAGGCCAGAGGAGGAGATATGACAATTAAATGTTTTTGAATTAAATCCTAGAACAGAAAAAAGACATTAACAAAATACTACTGGAACCCAAAGTCTGGAGTTTAGCTAATAATACCAACTACATTTTCTTGGTTTTAACAAATGTACCATGATAACATAAAATGGTAGTAATGGAAAAAATGGAATGAAAACTATACTAGAATTCCCTATACTATCTTTGCAACTTTTCTGTCACAAATAATAATCTAAAATTATTTATAAATAAAAATGGATTTAAAATGTTAAAAAAAATTCTAACAGTTTTGTTAAAAATGAGAACCTCTTCAACATACACAAGACTTTCTTCTTTAAACAAAGTTCCTTTCTTTTTTAAGATTTTATTTATTTATTTGAGAGAGAAAGAGAGTAAGTGAGAGAACAGAAGCTATGGGTGCAGAGGGAGAGGGAGCAGCAGGCTTCCATTGAGCAGGGAGCCCGATGTTGGTCTTGATCCCGGGATCCTGGGATCATGACCTGAGTGAAAGGCAGATGCTTAACTGACTGAGCCGCCCAGGTGCCCCTGGACCTGAGTTCCTTTACCTTAATTCCCCCTCAACTACCTCCAGAGTCCTTGTATTTCTTTATCAGTGGCATTTATTAAAAATGAAACTATGGGGGCACCTGGGTGGCTCAGTGGGTTAAAGCCTCTGCCTTTGGCTCAGGCATGATCCCAGTGTCCTGGGATAGAGCCCTGCATCGGGCTCTCTGCTCAGCAAGGAGGCTGCTTCCTCTCTCTCTGCCTGCCTCTCTGCCTACTTATGATCTCTGTCTGTCAAATAAATAAAAATCTTAAAAAAAAAATGAAACTATGGCCCATATGCCTCTGGACACATAAAAAGAAAACCTTTCTATATAAATGCCAGTGAAGCTCTTTTAAAGATATTCAATTTAAATTACAGAAATCAGTCACATTTTCACAACTTTCTTTCTTCCTTCCTTCCTTCCTTCTTCTTTCTTTCTTGTCTTGGGCATGCCAGAATTGATTTTTATTTCTATCTCCTTCCATTTCCAAGAAAAGTAACTATTTCCTATTCTAAAATAATAAAAATAAACAATAAGCAGACCTAGGAAATCTTCCATATTCAAGACAGATCATTATTTGGTCATTTTATACCTCAGCACCACCCTTTCATTGACAGTTTCTAAAAGTACTTTCATTGTGTTTGATTATATTTCCATCTAAAGAGAAAATATTAAATACAATTATATGAGATGAAGTTTGGGAAATTGTCTATTTTATCTCTTCTTACAGGATGGTAAGTATAAAAACCTGTGCAACAGTAACTTCAATGAACTTCAATACACATCTTCTTTTTATAGGTCCCTGTAGGAGAATCAAATCACCCTTAGAATTCCCTAGGCCTCTAAGGGTAGGCACTTACATGACGTATTCCTCTATCTATTTTTCTCTATTGAAGAAGGATCATACCTCTAACAAGCTCCAGGGAAAGAAGTCAAGAATCTCCTTTTATGATTCACATCCCTTTAAGAGTAGGTATAAACCAAATACCCCTCTGAGACCCAGATTTCTTCCAAGATGTAAACCAAAAGGGAAAAAGATGTGTGAACAACCCTAAAGGCTTAGGACATGTTCTTTGTCACAGGGCTCTAAAAATCCAATATAAGCTCAGAGTAAGTAACAGGACTTTCATAAAAATTTTGGAAACATTCCCAGGCAGGAGTTTGGGGGGGGGGTTGATGGGGGGCAGGAGGGTTGGTTTTTGTTTGATTTTATAAGACTAAAGCACTTTTCATTTCCACAGGACTTTCTTAATCTCACTGTCCAAGTTCAGACTAAAATCTGCTCATTTCAGACACCTAATCCTCTTAGATCTGAAAATGTTTTTGAATTTACCTTTCTCATAGACCATGTGATATTCCAGAGTCTCAATATATCTTATTCTGTACATCCTCTTATATGGCCTGACTAGCAGGATCTCTAACATTCCTGGATTTGAATACTAGTTTCACCACTCCCCAGCTGCACATACTTTTACAAACTTGTTAATATATATGAGTCTATTTCAATGTCTACCAAGTAAGCATAATGATGCCTGCTGCTATATAAGTTTTTGATAATGATTACTTTACCTAAGTGATACCAATATGTGGGATAAAGGAGATGCCAAATAAATGAAGCCATTTGTATTTGATTCTGATGTAGTTGCTATAGTCTGTCTTTGAATTATAACATATATATATATATATATATATATATATATATATATATATTTTTTTTTTTTTTCCTTAAAGCAGGCACACTTGAGGCAAAGGAAAAGAATGTTGGGCTTGGGGAATTTTTTTGATAGCAAGTTTAAGTATGTAGTATACATAGACTACAACATATTGGGTCCTTATTTTACACATTTTGAACTGTCTTCTTCAGGTCTAAGTGATGATGAACGTGGAAGGAAAAACTTGGAATATGTGGGTTAATCTATCTAAAATTCTATAGTCTCAACTTGGCTCTGGATTTGTTAATTATACTGATCCTAGTTTTGGATTTCCAAAGTCATATATGTAACTTTACCTGTGGAAGATGAAAGAATGCCTTCACAAATAAATGATGAGGAGTGACGAAACTTACTATAGTAAGGATAGGCTACTTTCTTGGGTTAAGGTAAAAAAAACAATACAGTGAAATTATTGTAATTCCAAAGGCAAAGGAGCAACTTAGAAGTTTTGAGATTGTGTCTCTAAGCATCATGTCTGCTCAAGGAAATCAAGCAGGAGCTAGAATGGTTTAAAAAAATGAAAAAAAGTCTGGCCAGGGGTTTATCAATTTTACTAATTCTTTCAAAGAACCAGCTCCTAGTTTCGTTGATTTGTTCTATTTTTTTTTTTTTTTTTTTGGTTTCTATTTCATTGATTTCTGCTCTGATCTTTATGATTTCTGCTCTGATCTTTATGATTTCTCTTCTCCTGCTGGGCTTAGGGTTTCTTTCTTGTTCTTTCTCCAGCTCCTTTAGGTGTAGGGTTAGGTTGTGTACCTGAGACCTTTCTTGTTTCTTGAGAAAGGCTTGTACCGCTATATATTTTCCTCTCAGGACTGCCTTTGTTGTGTCCCACAGATTTTGAACCATTGTATTTTCATTATCATTTGTTTCCATGATTTTTTTCAATTCTTTTTTAATTTCCCGGTTGACCCATTCATTCTTTAGAAGGATGCTATTTAGTCTCCATGTATTTGGGTTCTTTTCAAACTTCGTTTTGTGGTTGAGTTCTAGCTTTAGAGCATTGTGGTCTGAAAATATGCAGGGAATGATCCCAATCTTTTGATACCGGTTGAGTCCTGATTTAGGAAAGGCAAGAGAAGCAAGGGCAAAAATGAACTATTGGGATTTCATCAAGATCAAAAGCTTTTGCACAGCAAAGGAAACAGTTAACAAAATCAAAAGACAACTGACAGAATTGGAGAAGATATTTGCAAACGACATATCAGATAAAGGACTAGTGTCCAGAATCTATAAAGAACTTAGCAAACTCAACACCCAGAGAACAAATAATCCAATCAAGAAATGGGCAGAGGACATGAGCAGACATTTCTGCAAAGAAGACATCCAGATGGCCAACAGACACATGAAAAAGTGCTCCATATCACTCGGCATCAGGGAAATACAAATCAAAACCACAATGAGATATCACCTCACACCAGTCAGAATGGCTAAAATCAACAAGTCAGGAAATGACAGATGCTGGCGAGGATGCGGAGAAAGGGGAACCCTCCTACACTGTTGGTGGGAATGCAAGCTGGTGCAGCCACTCTGGAAAACAGCATGGAGGTTCCTCAAAATGTTGAAAATAGAACTGCCCTATGACCTAGCAATTGCACTATTGGGTATTTACCCTAAAGATACAAACATAGTGATCCAAAGGGGCACGTGCACCCGAATGTTATAGCAGCAATGTCCACAATAGCCAAACTATGGAAAGAACCTAGATGTCCATCAACAGATGAATGGATCAAGAAGATGTGGTATATATACACAATGGAATATTATGCAGCCATCAAAAGAAATGAAATCTTGCCATTTGCGACAACATGGATGGAACTAGAGCGTATCGTGCTTAGCGAAATAAGTCAAGCAGAGAAAGACAACTATCATATGATCTCCCTGATATGAGGAAGTGGTGATGCAACATGGGGGCTTAAGTGGGTACGAGAAGAATCAATGAAACAAGATGGGATCGGGAGGGAGACAAACCATAAGTGACTCTTAATCTCACAAAACAAACTGAGGGTTGCTGGGGGGAGGGGGTTTGGGAAAAGGGGGTGGGATTATGGACATTGGGGAGGGTATGTGCTTTGGTGAGTGCTGTGAAGTGTGTAAACCTGGTGATTCACAGACCTGTACCCCTGGGGATAAAAATATATGTTTATAAAAAATGAAAAATGAAAAAAAAAAAAAAGAAAAAAAAACTTGCTTCTGTCTTACCATTAAAAGAGGAGTAATTGCTATTAACTAGAATTTTTAAAGATTTGGGAGAAAAGAAAAGTAATGAGCAAAGGAAAATAAACAAAAAGTAGAAGGCTAGGGTGCCTCCCACTCTTGATTTTGGCTCAGGTTATGATCTTAGGGTTGTGAGATCAAGCCCTGCTCAGTGGGGCTCCATGCTCAGTGGGGAGTCTGCTTGGGATTCTCTTTCTCCCTCTCCCTCTTCCCTCCCTCTGTCCCATTTACACAAGCACTCGCTCTCTTTCTCACTCTCTCTCCTTCTAAAATAAATAAATAAAATCTTTAGGAAAAAATAGAGGCCTGATTCAGTCAAGGGAAAAGAGATATTTCTTTACAAGAATGACTATAGTCTTTTTTTTTTTTTAAGATTTAATTTATTTATTTGACAGAGAGAGATCACAAGTAGGCAGAGAGGCAGGCGGGGTGGGGGGGGGGTAGCAGGCTCCCTGCTGAGCAGAGAGCCCAATGCAGGGCTCGATCCCAGGACCCTGAGATCATGACCTGAGCTGAAGGCAGAGGCTTAGCCCACTGAGCCACCCAGGCACCCCAAATGACTATAATCTTAGCAGCTGATCAGATATAAATGAAATAAAAAACTGAGGAAAGTGATGAAAAAGGAAAAATCTAAGTATTTTTAGACCTGGATCCAAAATAATAAAACAGAGGAGGATAGGTATATTCTCATAGAGCAGCCTGATATACAAAAGCACCTGGCTCCAGAATTTCACAGAGAAATGTTGCCTTAATACTATATGCAGCCTATAGTAAGAGTAATTAGAGAAACATCTACCAAAGATTTGGACAGTAAAATCAAGTATACAGAAATTCTGAACCTATTTAGAAGAGAATCATGAAAGATTATTACAGAATAATTGAAATTCTATTGGAAGGTTTTCTCCATTACGCTTGTAGATACAACATTTCCTGTGTCTTAAGGAATGTATAGAATTATAACAAGCGAAATCCCAACAAAATGGTGCATCTTTACCTAGAAGTCAGACACAGCAGTGGCAGTGCTTGTCCAAGCCTGAATTGGATGTTGATTTGATATGAATATCTTTTCTGGGTAGCATTATCTAACACAAGGAGGTGAGATTTAGGTGGACAATAGATGCCTTTGATATCATCAGAGCTTTTTATCTGGCCACAGGAGGACCCAGAATATGCGTTGATGAATATCTGAACCAAAAACCAAAGAGAAAGAAAAAAATAGTACACTAAAATCCATCAAACAATTCTATGCGTGATAGAAAAGAAAACAGCCCAATTTTTAAAACATTAAACCATTAGAAGTTGTAGTAAGCCTTGTTGAAGGAACAGAACAACAGCAAAGAGAAATGAAATATTGGAGCTATATCCTACCATGGATGGCAAAAATGTACAAAAAAAAATTGCTGTACAAACATTGGACATTTTATATTTCTGAGACCACAAGTTTCATTAACATCAATAGCCGCTACAATTTAGGTATCTGCAGAAAGTGATTCTCCAGTTAAAACAAATGTGGGATTCAGTGAGAAAACATTCATTGGAGACAGATTTCACCCTTAGCAATTCCAAAGCAGAAAGTGAAGCAAGCTGGTATTGGGGCCTAAATTAAATATACTTGCTCACCAGAGTAGAGCAGGTGTTTTCCATCTTGGCTGTATGTTAGAATCACCTAGGGTGCTATTAAAACTCCCATTGCCCTTATGGACATTGGGGAAGGTATGAGCTATGGTGAATGCTGTGAAACGTGTAAGCCTGATGATTCACAGACCTGTATCCCTGGGGCTAATATATTATATGTTAATTAAAAAAACAAAAAACAAAACAAAACAAAACAACTCCCATTGCCCAAATAGGACTGCAGACACTCTGGGAGAGATACCCTCATCAGCAGTTTAAAGCTCCCCATTAAATTAAAATGTACTGCCAGAAGTGAGGACCACTATGGTAGAGGTTGTACCACTAGTACTAAATTAAGGTCACCTTCAATGCAGCACTGGGATGCCAGGAAAAAGTGAGCCAAGGTGAACTGGTGATTAAGGGTTTTGTATATAAATATGGAAAGGAAAAGAAGTTTTTTCAAAAGCAAGGGATTGAGGCACCTGGGTGACTCAGTGGTTTAAAGCCTCCTCAGAGCCCTGCATCCCCTGCATCGGGCTCTCTGCTTTGTGGGGAGCCTGATTCCCACCCCCCAACACCTGTGTCTGCCTCCCTGCCTACTTGTGGTCTCTGTCTGTCAAATAAATAAGTAAAATCTTTAAAAAAAAATACAATGAAAATTTAAAAAATAATAATAAAAGCAAGGGATTGAAACAAATTTCCAAGCTTTTCAAGAGGGTGGTAGTATCTCAAATACCAGTCCCAGAGGGAGAGAAGGTAGTATGCATACTTCCTTCAGCAATACAATGTGCCAATGTTAATCTCTCACGGGGAGATTTCACCCAGTTGAGGTTAAATTCACTCATGCAACCATTTCAGACAATTGGCATATGCTAGCACGTAAGGATGAAACCAAGACTTTCCTCATTTAACCTTATTCACTGAGATACCATGCTTTTTTTTTTTTTTTCTTTCTTCCTTTTTTCAGTAATCCTTGTCAGCACTAATTCCTGGATCTGGATTCTGGACACATGATTGTGCCTAAGATAATTGCTCTTAGGCTGAGAATTAGCATTTTCTAAATTTTATGGCAGTGGGGTCAATGATGATCATACTGTTTTTTTTTCTTAAAATATTGAATTATTTAAAAAGTGAGACAAATCAGAAATGTGGTATTAAACAAAACTTTGAATTCTAAAAGAACCATATGCAATCCCCAGAGAACAGATGCAAGTGCAAATAAAAAGTTCCTGAGTGTGAATTTTGTATTTAAATTCTTTGAATTTTAACTTACAGAAGATAATTTGTTTTGAACTTAAATTCTTTTGACTTCAGCTTATAAAAACACCCAATCATGGAATCTATAGCAGTAGGGATTTATATTAAAATTTGCTTCATTCCTCTGTCATTTTATTATTAGATATTTTTATAAATTTATCTTGTTGCAGAAACTGATATGGGCTACTTAAACATTGTTAGATATAATTTGGGATGTTAAATAGAATGGTGAGCTTTGGGGTTTTAACCTCATTTGCAGCCTAGAGTTTGATTTAATAGAACAGGTAGTTCTGACTGCTTTATAGCCCTCGAAGGCAAAATTCTGTCCTCTAGTAGGATATTCAATAGAACAGTGTTTTTTTTTCTTGGAGTCTTAGTCTCATGAACATGGAACCTGGCTTCTCTTGATAGTTTAGTTCTCTTGCCCTGAGACAGCCTGATACTTAGTTGACCACAGATTTAATGGTTAAGCCACCAGATTAAAATAATAATAATAATAAGCTTGTTTTCCACCGCCAAAGTTTCCATTCATCTCTTGAGACCCACTGCAATGACAATTTTCTCTTACTCCATCACTCACTGCTCTCCTGGGGACATAAAATTCTTGGTTGTAGAAGGAAAATCTGAACATGTGTGGCTCAGACTCTCTCATCTCTGTCTCTTGGAAGCAAGCTTCCACAGAGTAAATGTTCCCCTGCTCTTTCAGGCCACATGTGGGTACATGTGAAAAAAAAACCTTCTCTAGTCCATGATGCCTACACTGAGTGGGGAAAGCTGGAAGTCTGGGTTTGGACTCACAAAGATTACTTGCTCGTTTATTTACATTCTCCAGTATCAGTTTAATTAAGTTGATATTTTTATTTTCATATGCCTCACTCCTTTGTCTTGTTTCTCAATTCATTTTCATAACTAGGATAGAAGTGTTCTAATTAATAAGTGGTCACCTCAAAGATCTCCAGAAGTTATAGCATATAGAATTTAAAACGTTTTTGCCTTAGTGTTTGGTCAATTTTTTTTTTTTTTAATTGAGGTCTATGGAGGATTCCTTTTGAGATCACTGGCATATTTGTATACCCAAGATATGGTAAGTGCTATGCATAAAATATGAGTAAGTTGATGCCAGGTGAATGATGTCAGCTGAGCCATTATCTCATAGAAAAAAAAATGATAAACTTTATATCTACATGGTTATCTAAAAAATTCCATCAATTGTGTTTTTCTTTATACTCAAAAAATAATACTTAGGACAATTAAAAAAAAAACTATTCATTTTTATTAACTGTTAAGGAAATGTAAATTACAACCACAATACAATTTTCACTTTTATCCAAGATAGAGTAACAAAAATCAGGTTTACCCTACTCCCCGAAAACTGAATGGGGTGGGGGGAGGGATCAAAAGAAGGCAGATATAAATATTATAAAACTTTTGTGAGACAATGGATATGTTCACAATCTTGATCGTGCTTATGGTTGCCTGGGTATATAGACCTGTCAAAATTTTGTAAATTTTATGTGTAGATTATTGTATGTCAATTATACCTTAGTAAAACTGTTATATAAACACAAACACATAAAGAATAATTGTAACGATAAATTGTAACGATACCTACTGTTGCTTTGAATGTGAAGCAACCAGAACTCCCACTTACTATGGATGGGAGTATAATCTGATACAATTACTTTGGTTGTTTAACATATGCATATACTATAACTCAGCAATTATATTCAGGTTATATATCCAATAAGATGTCATATAAATGTCTATCAAAAGACATTTTATGTTTAGAGAATCTATAATTTCCCCTAACTAGTCATAATTTCCACTAACTAGACATAAATTGTGGCATATTCTTATCATGGAATATTATACAGCAATGAGATTGAGTAGTCTACAACTACACCCAAATACATGACTCTCACATTTGTATTAACAAAGGAGACTGGCCATAAAATGATACATTGTGTATAGACCCATAAATACAATGTTATTAAACTGGGCAAAAGTAAACTACATTTTTACAAACTAGGCCAGTAATCATCACTACAGGTAGGGTAGTGACGAATCTGAGCAAATTGGGTCTTCTAAGCTGTTCTTTTTCTTCATCTGGATGATGGTTACATACACGTATTCACTTCATGAAAATTCATCAGGCTGTGTACTTTGTACACTTTTCCACATGCATGTTATACTTCAAAAATGATAAAGAGAAAGCTCTTAAGAAAAAAACTATATTCAAATCAGAAGTCATAAAAGATTATGATTTCTAATTTCATCAAAGAATAACAGATTGGGGTATCTGGCTGTTTTAGTCAGTGAAGCATCCCACTCTTGGTCTCAGCTCAGGTCATGGTATCAGGGTCCTGAGATTGAGTCCTATATTAGGCTCATGCTGGACACCTGGGTGGGGAACCTACTTAAGATTCTTTTCTTCTTAAAAAAAAAAATAAATAAATAAAAGATTCTTGCCTTCTCCCTCTACCCCTCCACAAACCCATCCCCCAACACCATTTGCAGGAGCTTGTGTTCCCTCTGTCTCTTAAAAAAAAGAATAACTTTTTTTTTTTATTTTTGAGAAAATAAATTTTTTCAAAGTGTTCTGCCAAGTTTTAAATTCTGTTATTTTCTTATAGTAGAGTAAGTCTGGGAGTAATGGCATATAAGACTGTATTCTGTTTTTTTTTTTTTTTTCTTTCCCAGAGATACAAGCTGAAAGGGATTCTATTCAGTTGTCTGCATAAGTAGGGAGTGGCAAGGAGGGGGGTTTGTAGTCAGATAATTATAATGCAAAAAGCCTATACTTCCAGCTATTTATAGTGGAGAGAAAAATCTTAGGAACAAAGGCTATCAGAAAATGTTTTTGAAGGTAATTCACATCTTTGTTCTGTCATTGTAAGTTGTATATAGTATAGGCTTCTAACACTACCTTATTTTTAAATCACAGATAAGAGAAAGATATACAGATATTAAGTGTATAAAATGAGTTTTGACAAATGTATGCATCCTGTAGCCAATATAATATAAAACCATGAAATTATCCTAGAAAGTTCTCTTATGCTCATTTCCAGTCTATTTCCCTCCAGGACCAGCATTCTGGCTGCTATTAGTATAAATATATATTTATATAACATTATGTATTTTATAAGTTGTTTTATTATAAATTAATATAAAATTACTTTAAATCAATGTTAAAATTCCTAAAAATTGAAGAATAAAATATGCACTCTTCTATCTTCATAATTTTTTCAGGCTAAAATTCTATTCTTCTGGTAATCCTAGTACACATTTGTTTGATTATTAGTACCACAGTTCACATATGCTCTGCTCTTTTTCTATCTTTTTTTGTGTTCTTCATTCAATTTTTTTTTTAAGATTTTATTTATTTATTTGAGAGAGAGACAGTGAGAGAGAGCATGAGCGAGGAGAAGGTCAGAGGGAGAAACAGACTCCCCATGGAGCTGGGAGCCCGATGCGGGACTCGATCCCAGGACTCCAGGATCATGACCTGAGCCGAAGGCAGTCGTCCAACCAACTGAGCCACCCAGGTGTCCCTGTTCTTCATTTCAGATAATTTCTATTTTTCTGTTCTTCATTTCAGATAATTTCTATTAATCTGCCTTTAAGCTGATTGATCACTCACTTAATGTTTATTCTGTTAATGTATTTTTAAATTTCACATATATTTTTCCTATTTAGGCTTTCTCTTACTGTTTTTGCAGTTTTCATTTCTTTGATGTTCTTACGTTCCTTCCATCTTTTCCTATAAATCCTTCAATATAGTCATAATAAATATTTTAAAGTCCTTGTCAGACACTTGCTGTATCTGGATCTTTCTAACATTTGTTTGCTAAAGTAAAGAGATTTCACCATTAGTCTGTGAATGAGCCACAATGTCAAGAAAACTAAACCCAACCACTTGTGCTATTGCTGTTCTCACCACCATAACCACCCCTACTGTCATCTAGGGACTAGACTTTTTTTCTTAAACCAGTGTTTGAGCCTAAAGCCCAGAAGGTATAAGTTGAGGTTGAATGATTTGATTCATTGGCTCCAGACACAGGGTGAGAATATGAGACTACCCAGGTTCTTTCTGCTTGTCAATCCTACTTTCACTTCATTTTTCTTATAAACAGACAAAAGGGGAAGCAGGGAGCTTTGTTATGCCAAGCTAATTATTATTGTGTTGGGGAATTTTTCGAACTTCAATCCATCCCCCTTGTTCCTACTATCACCAGTGACTCAGTTCCCTTCTTTTCAACCTCAAAGTTTAAGGTCTCTGGCAGGCTTTTGCCATCATTTACATCTAGACCCAATTTTTGCTCCAAAGCTTTCTGCAACTCTCTGTTCAAGTATGTAGGGCTTCATCCTCTGGAAATCCATTCATCAAGGTTTTCTTAGATGTAAAATTCTTCAATGGTCACATAAGTTACTTCATATAAGTTACTTCAAAATATCATCCATATTTCACTTGATGTTAGCATAATGAAGGTCTTCCATGTCTTCCTAGATACTGTGGAAATCCATTGAAGATCTATTTTAGTGTTGGAGCTGGAAAGTAATGTTTCTGACTCACTAGGAAATGGTATGAGGATCTGACATGATTATCACCTTCCAGAGGCTTCCCCAACCTCAGAACTATTCTATGGACATTTGGAGCCAGACAGTGCTTTCTTGTGATGGGGAAGGCGGAGGACACTGTCTTACGCATTATAGGACGTTTATTAGCAGTATCCATGATTCTATCTACCACAGGCCAGGAGCACCCCCACTCCCCTCATTATGACAAACAAAAATGTCTCCAGCCATCGCCATGAGCAGTCTCACTTCCTTTCTGAGAAAACCATATTTTATCTTCTTTACATATGATCTGGCAAAAAGATACGTGACTTTTTAGTCAAAATGGAAAAAAAAAATTTAGCTCATTTCTAAGTCTGGTTTTAATTTGAAATGGCTTTGTCTTTTTAATAAAGGAAATAAATTTCCAAATTTCATCAAAGACAGGTCAGCTCTAAAGCAGTCATGGAAAATGATTTTCTCATACCTGACTATAAAAGAAAGTTAAGAAACATTGTCCTTCTTCCCTCCAAACAAATACCCAGATGAAGATGATGATGGTGATCATGGTGATGATGATGATGATGATAATGACTGAAAGATCTCAAAGCAAGTCTGTATAACTTGGCAAAGGAGTAAAGCTGAGGCCATACTACACAGCATATGTATGGATGTCTGTAGTCACAACAACGGTCTCAATGACAGAAATGAGGACAAGATCCTTGGCCAAAGGTGTCCCAAATGTCCATCTTGTCCCTGGCATAGAATCTGGTTTTTAAATGATAAAGTCATGGAGAATAGATTCCTTTAGTTTGGAATCCATCTGCCACCCTTCATCATTTCCAAATTTTTATTGTAAGGACAGATTTATATTGTAGCATTATCTATTTTCATTCCAACATTGAACTGAGCAATCTCGTGTGAAGCAAGGTCACCCCAGACTATTGCAAGTGGTTGTTTTCATTGATGGCAGAAGGGAGGGGAAAAAAGCAGAGATTCTATGACTAAATATGGAGAGGCTACGGTTAAATACTACAGGTACTATTGGCAGGGCACAATATTTCCTGCTTTCTGAAAACAAAATTATAAATAAAAAGAATAAATATCATTCTTTTGCAAATTCCACTTGAGCTCTAAGGTATTACAGGAAACTTTGTTCATCCTTAACTTTTTTTTTCCTTCTAATTTAGTTTTTTTTTTTTTTTCTTTGACTGCTACAAGTGCACTTGGGTCTTCTAATCCATTGACTCAATCAACCTCTAGTCTCAGGAGAAAGAAAACCCATAACACCCAATCACTACAATGGGAGGGACTGATTCTTACTGCTAAGTGTTTTCAGATATTTAACCCTATAAGAGGCACTTCAAAACTAATTCCAACCATGCAGTTGGTTCAGTTGGGATAAAAAAGACAAACTCTCAGGTCTAAAGTAGCACTGAGAAATGAATGTGCTTTAATGTGATTTCTTGTCTTTGAAGTGGAGGGAGGAATGTTTCTATGCCGATTTCCAGTATATACATATGCTAGTTGAAAGTCATAAAAAGTATAATTGAGAGTTGTCACAGACAGGAAAAATGTTCAGCTGTAGATGATTATGCTGTAGGTTTCTTTACTTTCATACTACAGAATTCCAGAGTTTGGAAGTATGTAGTCTCCTTGGGAGCCTCTAAAGGTCCCATGACAACAGCTATCCAATACTATCATATACTTTAACTTTTCTTATGTTACCATCGATAAATTCCCCAGGCTCCTACGTAAAGGTAATTCTTCCAATAAGCATGAAAACACCATTAAAATTACTCCTTCCAATTTCTCTCCTGCCCTCTCCTAAATGTTCATCAATCAGAATTTTCTCTTCAACAATGTACTGAACTGCTCTTTTCTTCAACAGTACTGAACTGTTAAAGTCAGTAACAACCTCTAATGTTCAAATCTCAGTCCTCATCTTACTTTTCCCACCAGCAACATTTGACATTGAAGATCATATTTTCTTTGATGCATGCTCTCCACTTGGCTTCCAGTGAAACACTGTTTTTTCCAAAGTCATCGGTCACTCAGCCTTGGTTTCTGAAGGAGACTGCACTAAAAGAATGAGTCACTCACTTCTCCCATGTATACATCCTTGTGAAAAGACTTTACAATTCCTTCCCATTGTATATATGGCTTATTTCTCCTTTGTCTGGGTTTGGGTTAAACTGTATGAAATGCTCTGGCCAATGTCTCATTACAAAATGTTTGCAAAAAGCCACTGCTATGAGAAGGACACACCGGACTTGTCCAGTAGTCCCAGAAGGATGCCTGGCATGTGAGCAGAGCTGCCACAGATAAACTGCCTTAGTCCAGTTCTGCCTAAAACAAAGCTTCCAGCCAGCCTGTAGATAATGGGTGAGTGCAGCCAAGATCTGCTAAGTCCAGCCTAGAAATGAGATTTTATGATTGCATCATGTAAAGCTGTTTAACAGATGCAGTCTCCTTTTCTTGTTTCACCTGTTATACTTAACTCCTTAACACTGGAGTGGCCTCGTACTCAAATCTTTGAACATCTTCTATCAGTTAATACTTCAGTATATTATTTTCTACCTTTAATTTATTTAAGTAATATTTATATCAAAGGGAGTAGCACAAAATGGTGTGATAAAGCCTAATTCGGGAATTAAAGGTCTGGATTCCAAGAGTGGGTATAAAGTAATGGATAAAAAGTAGGCTCTATAAGCCAAGAATACTTAATGCGGAGAGGATAGTCTCTTCAATAAATGGTGTTGGGAAAATAGGATAACCACATGCAGCAGAATAAAAATGTATGCCTATCTTATACCACATACAAAATTAACTCAAAATTTATTAAAAACTTAAACATAAATTCTTACATTATAAAACTTCTCAAAGAAAACAAGGGAAAAATCTTCTTGACACTGATCATGGCAATGATATATATATTTTTTGAAATGACACTGAAAACACATACAACAAAAGAAAAAAAAAATTAGTAAGTAGGACCACATCACAATTTAAAATGTCTGAAGACTACTTAGTGAAAGAAACAATCAACAAAATGAAAATGCGAACTATGGAGCAGAAGAAAATATTTGCAAATCATGTATCTGCTAATACCCCAAATATAGAAAGAACTCATATAATCAATAAAACAACAACAAAAATCCATTTTAAAATGGGCAGAGGAACTAAATAAACATTTTCCCAAAGACATGCAAAGGTAAGATAATTACATGAGGGGCACCTGGGTGGCTCAGTTGGTTAAGCAACTGCCTTTGGCTCAGGTCATGATCCCGGAGTCCTGGGATCAAGTCCCACATTGGGCTCCAGCTCCACGGGGAGTCTGCTAGTCCCTCTGCATCTGCTCTCTCTCAAATAAATAAATAGAATATTTATTGGAACTTCACTCGTTTTTCCATGACTGAGTTGATTTCTTTGCTGAACTGTATAATCGTTTTAAATACTGGAAGAGTATTCCCCCGATTTGTAACAATTTCTAAAGTGCTACAACTTGGAGCAATGTAATAGCTACAATTAAAGACTACTTTAATAATATTTTTAATAATTTAATTAAAGACTACTTTAATTAAAGACTACTTTCGAGCAGTTTTAGGGTCATAGAAACATTTAGGGGAAGCTACATTTTTCCTTGCCCCTGTATGTGCCTAGACTCTCCCACTGTCAACATCCCTCACTAGAGTGGTACATTTGTCAAAACTGGTGAAGCTACACAGATACATAATCACCCGAGATCCACAGTTTATGTGAGAGTTCACCCTTGGTGTTGTACATGCTATAGATTTGGACATATATCCATCGTAATATCAAACAGAATATTTTCACTGCCTCAAAATCCTTTGTGCTCTGCCTATTTATTCTTTTCCCCCTCCAACCCCTGGCAACCACTGATATTTTTACTGTCTCCATAGTTTCACCTTTTCCAGCATGTTACATTGGTGTAATTGTAGTTTATATAGCCTTTTCAGACTGACAACTTTCACTTAGTAATACACACTTAAGTTTTCTCCATGCTTCTTCATGGCTTGATAGCTCATTTCTTTTTTTTTTTTTTTTTAGATTTTTTCTTTATTTATCTGACAGAGATCACAAGTAGGCAGAGAGGCAGGCAGAGAGAGAGAGGAGGAAGCAGGCTCCCTGCAGCGCAGAGAGCCCGATGTGGGGCTCAATCCCAGGACCCTGGGATCATGACCTGAGCCGAAGGCAGAGGCCTAACCCACTGAGCCACCCAGGTGCCCCTTAGAATTATAATATTTGATTGTCTGGTTGTGCCACAGTTTATCGATTCACCTCCTGAAGGACATCTTGTTAGCTTCAAATATTGACAATTATGAATTAAACTGGCATAATATATCCATGTCTAAGGTTTTGTACAGACATAAGTTTTCAACCCTTTTGACTAAATATCAAGAAGCATGATTGTTGGGTCATAGAGTAAGACTATGCCTAGTTTTGTAAGAAACCACTAGCCTATCTTTTGAAATAGCAATACTATTTTGCATTCCCACCAACAGTGTATGAGAGTTTCTGTTGCTCCACAGCTTTGCATACATTTGATGCTCTCCATGTTTTGGACTCTGGCCATTTTAATAGGTGGTTAGTAGTTCTCATTTTTGTTTTAATTTGCATTTCCCTGATGCCATATCACGAGAAGCATCTTTTCATATATTTTTTTAAGATTTTATTTATTTGACAGAGAGAGATCACAAGTAGGCGGAGAGGCAGGCAGAAAGAGAGAGAGAGGAGGAAGCAGGCTCCTTGCTGAGCGAGAGCCTGATGCAGGACTTGATCCCAGGACCCTGAGATCATAACCAGAGCTGAAGGCAGAGGCTTAACCCTCTGAGCCACCCAGGTGGCCTTTTCATATGTTTATTTGCCATCTGTATATCTTCTTTGATGAGTTGTCCATTATGGGTCCAAAATGGGTCTTTGGCCCATTTTAACCAACACTATAGACTTTTAAGTTTAACCTGAATTATTAACATTTCCACCACTTTTTCATCTCTAGACCATCAACAAAATAATAAATCAAGCCTTAGCTTCTAGTGGTGTAGATAGATACTACCACCATGACCATTTGCAAATACTCCTGCCATAGTCAATGTCAAGCTACCAAGAAGTTATGAAAACATAGTGTTAGGAAGAAATGTATAATAGCACATAAATTAACTCAAGAGAACAGATAATAGCAAAATAATTTTGGAATTAAGTAAACTAATTAGGATTTTTTTTATATATTTGGTTTTAGTTTTTGTTTTAAGGCTGGTATTAACTATTCTAGGTTTTCAAAAAGTTTCTCTATATCCAAGCAGGACTTCATTTATGAAATAATGGAAGAGGGAGATCACTAATCTGCCTTTATAATTCAATATTTCCCAGAGATTTTGCATATATTTTTCAAAATCTATGTTTCTTTTTTTTTAATTTTCAATTTTCTAAAGAGAAACAGCCTTAGAAAGATCAGAGAGGGGGAAAGAAAGTAAAAAAAAAAAAAAAAAAAAAAAGAAAAGAAAAATTAAAAAACGTTCAGATAGAAGTTTCTGCTACCTGGTACCAAAAGAGTACCTCTCTGATGTGATAATAGTAGCATAATAAAAGGCTCCTTTTCTTCACCATTATTTCAGGGTTCAGGTTTCCATTTTCCCTTCCATAACATCATTGGAAATGACACAATAGAAGTATCTGTTATATCAGACGTTTTCATAGTCACTCTATTGACCCTGATGGTTCTTCATAGAACGCACACTAAATGGAACCATTACGATTATTCTCAAAACGGATGGTCAATATAATTGCCATTGTACAAAAAGTGATATGAACATTTACTGCTTCTCTGCTTTGGCAACAGATTCTTTTCAAAAACGAATGTTTCAGCAATTAAAATCACAAACATAATCATAGTAACAAAGGCCCTGTCTTCAATTCTCCTTTTTAAAAAATGATGCTAGTTTTTCTCCCCATTTAAGTGAAATAAAATGCTTCCATATTTTAGATTCAGTATTGATGTGAATTGAATAATGCAATTAATCAGGAGCTTTAGTCACATAATTATCTTTCATATAAGTAAATCAGTTTTTGCATCAGTTTACATTCATTGAATTGATTCAAGATAAACAGTTATCATAAAAAACCATTTTTATGGCACTTTAAGAGCTAATCATTCAGATTTGTATAGACTAATTGGGAAAGGAACATATAGACATAGAAACACAGATATATACCACACACCCCACCACTCAATGAGCTCAAGAAAAATCCCAGGTACCTTTATTTCCTTTCCTGCTTTGGTAATGTGTTGTGCCAAAAGAACAGCCTGACATATTTAGACCAAATTTTAATCGAGTTAAAACTGTGTAAGTGCCAGGAATTTTCAGCCTGATTTGAATCAAAATAGCTAAATCATAAATCCTGCCCAGACTGACTCCAAAAAGAGCCTAAAGCCCATTCCTTTGCACAGACTAGGGGCTGCAGAGCCATAATTTATTTTGTACACAAGATGAGATGGATTGTTGGACACTTAGCATTTGTTGGTGGGATATGTACGTTCTCACTAACTCAGAGATTACTGCAAGAGATAAGCCAAGGAAAGAGCATGACTAAAGGGGCAGGAGGAAGTAGAAAGCAGAAGTCAGTACATATACATATGGACATTCTCAACAATTAATTTACAGAAAAAGCCTACCAGACAATCTTTCAGAGGACCAAGGTTATAGACACCTATCTGATCAGGCCTATTGAAGTGAGAAAATCTTTAAAACCAACTCTGTCCAAAGAAAGGAAAGATATACTTGAATACTGTTCTTCTCAAAGCCAAAACTAGCAATCAATAAAGTCACCAAAATTGGATGGGTGAGCTTTCCTAAGCATCCGAATGAAGGTAAATCCCTTGCTGATTTGACACAACTGTGCCAGTTAGAGTCAAAGTTTAGCTACAACCTTGATTTTTTTTTTCTTGAAATGTTTTATAGACATTTAACTTAATATACAGGCAAGTTATGGGGAATCCTGAAAAAGCACATTTCAAGCTAAGGAACAGCTCTCAAAGAACATTTAATTGTATAATTTCCAACTCAGGAGCCAAAAGTAAGATCAACAAAAGAAGCCTAGATAATTGGTTTTCATATACCTCTAATTTTATTTCTATTTTATAAATAACTAATTCTTTCTGCTTTGATTTGTCGGGGAAGTTTGTATAATGTGGCTTTGCAAATCTTCACACTGTTGTCTAATTCTAAGTCTAAATGATTCTTGCAAATTACAAAATTAAAGTTTTTAAAATTTATATTTTTTAAAGATTTTATTTATTTATTCAACTGAGAGAGAGAGATCACAAGTAGGCAGAGAGCCAGGCAAAGAGAGAGGAGGAAACAGGCTCTCCACTGAGCAGACAGCCCAATGCGGGGCTTGATCCCAGGACCCTGAGATCATGAACTGAGCTGAAGGCAGAGGCTTAACTCCCTGAGCCATCCAGGCACCCCTATTTATTTATTTTTATTGTGTTACATTAGTCACCGTAAAATACATCATCATTTGATGCAGTGTTCCAAGATTTGTTGCAACATGAATATTAAAAACTTCTCTAAATTCTATCCCTAATCAAAATCCCACACCAAAAGTTCATCTTTTCAGTGCAAAAATATTCTTCAGTCATTACACATTTCCAAGCTTCTGTGGAAATAGTAAGCAGGGAGACAGTTACAGGAAATTTCCTGTATCCTCTACTACTCCCAACCTAATTCTGTCTCTGCCCAACATACTTCTTCCCAAGAGTCTATGTAAAAGTCTCACGTAACACATAGTCTTATGAATCAATCCCTACCGATCTTATTTCACCTCCTCTATTCCCATTTAGAAGAGATACTTTTCCAGATGATGGCAGTACCACCAGAGCTAGTGCTTTCCAAATAATTTTGAAGAGGCAAAATACATTAGAGACAGCATATTTTAAGTCAGAGTTTGTGTTGAATCCTGGTGATGGCATCTATCAGTTTTCCAACCTACCCTTAATGACCTATACACTCTATGTTTTCACTTCTTCATCTGTAAAATGGGTATGATAATTACCTCACTCTCAGGATTGTTATGATGGCAAAATAAAACACTGAAAAACAATTATAACATTGTTATACAGTAAAAAGTAGCAGAATATGCTACTCAAAGTGTGCCACTTGGTATTAATTTGAGTTAAGAACACTTGGAAAACAGCAAATGCAAGAAAAAACTTTAATTCTCTATTTTTCTTAAAAGCAGGACATGAAATTCCCCTGTGAAAGACATTCTCCCTGTACCAGAAAGAAAGTGGCATTCTTATCATCAAGGACAAGAAGTTGAGACCTAGAGAACTCTATACAAACAGACATTATTAAATAATTCTTACCCTTTTTTAAGCTCCCCACATAGTTTAGTTAGTTTTCTATAATTGTTCAAATATACGAGCATGCAGATTACATTACATTACATTATATTACATTACATTACTACTTATTATTACATTACATTTCTACATATACTACATTACATTACATTACATTCTTTGGATTTTGCTTCTTTATGAGGGTTCCTATGTCATATAAAACTTAATTATATGTTTTTCTTCTGCTTATCTGCCTTATGTCAATTAAAATTTTAGATCACCCAACAATCACATTTACTAGTTACCTAGCTTACTAATAACACTCAGTATGTGTGGAAGGCAAAAACAAACAGATATATACTTACATGTACAACCCATTATAGAGAAAAGAATTTTAAAAATTATATGCTAATGCCTCTTTTCTCAAACTTCCCTGGGCCCTATGTCACACCAATTAAACCAGTCTTTAGGTTTAATAGCTAATATATGTGAAGCACTTAGAAATCATTAGCTATTTTATCAAGTTATAGGTTTGATTCATCTGACTTCCTGAATTCAACCCTACACTTTGGGGCTTAGTGGTTTCAGCATTGCCTGCCCCTGTGGATGACCTGGGCAGGGATTTGATAAATGAAGCTGCCCAGCCCTTGCCCCAGAGATCTGAAAGGGGGCAGAATATGCCATCCCTAAATATGCCTCCTTGGCATAAGAATATTTTGAACCAGTTATTTTAAATGCAGACACAGGAAGAGCTCTGAAAACAAAGCAGAAGTTACTCTTTTGCAATAGAAATTTACATGAGAAAGGGGCCCTGTTCCAGGAAGAGAGAGCTATTACCAGAGATAAATTTTTCATGTGGAAAACTTATGTGCACGGCAGGACAGTTTCTGATTACCAAATATATGCTCTTCTCCCCTTACCATGAATTAATTCCCTTCCCTTCCTTTGTAACCCCAGACCACTATTCCTTTCCCTAGGACAGGGTGGCATATAACCCTCAAACATCTGGCTGCCGTTTGAATCTTGTACTTTATGGGGCTCCTGTACATCCATCAGTAATTAAAATTTCCAGGGGGTCTCAGTCAAAACCAATGAAAGGTAGAGATGTTAAAAATGATTATTAAAGACAACTTAGGTGATACAAACAAACTTTATTTAACACTCCATGAAGTAGACAGTCCCCTTTCAGAGAACCGCAAAGCGGGGCAGAAGGCAGGAAGATTTTACAGGATAAGGACTAAAGAACCAAAGAGAACAAAAAGAAAGTATCTGACCAGCTGGGTCCACATGGTCAACCTTGTTTGGGGTGAGAAGGAACAAAGTAAATATAAAGGCCGCCAATGGCTTGGTAACTGGGGATGGACTGACTGGACATGCTGCTTCTGGTCAAGTGGAAACTTTACAGGGACCCCCCAAAGTTATCTAAGTTCCGACTTGCTAACATGGCACCCAGGCAGTTGCTGCTCTATCTTGGGCTTAGAATTTTATTTCAACAGAAAGAAAATTATTTTTCCTTTCCTACAATTCCAATTAAGTAATCTGAAAGGAAAGGCAGGAAAGTCTATGTACAACAAACAACCTCAAAAGATGATTCTGATAGCTAAACAGAGTTGAAAATCAGTGACTTTTGTAAGAACAAATGAGACCATAGCTTTCATCGACTCATAGGATGTTGGAGAGAGAAAAATATATAGACAAAGATCGCGGAGAGGTTTTGCTTTTACCATTTCTAGTGGTAGAAACCTTCCTCAAAAATAATTTCTAGGTAGACACTAGGTAGATGAAAACAGCTAAACACACAGCTTCTTTGGTAGCTCTCACTGGGGAAGGGCCACCAAGCACCTCTTTGGAGCTGTCAAGATTCTTAGTAAAATAGTTTTAAAATCCTCATTTAGACAAGAGGAAATTAAAATCCAGAAAGTCAGAATCAGTTTTTTAAGGATAATAGCTAATTTGCCTTAAACCATGATTAGAATTTTCTTTATATAATCCAGCTTAACATGAAATTCAGGAGTGTCCTAAATAGACAGTTAAAAGATAAAAGTCAACTGAGTCAGTTATTCATCAACATGAAGCAAAAAAAAAGATACAATGTGTTTTACAAGTGCTTCTCAATTTTTAAAATTTCTCCTTCTCTTTGTCTTCTGTCTTAAAAAAAGTAACTTTCCTTCAAATAACTTTATACAACATAATTAGTTTCTATACATACTTAATTCAGAAAGAAAAGATGAAAAAATGAGAATTTTCTGTGAAAAGTGAAGCTTAGAAATCTTCATCCTCCCCTAGCACTCTATAAACTTAGAGTCACCATGAAATCTTGCTCCAAAACCAACAAAGGACCTGCAGTAAATGCTGTCATGTTAGAGTAATGATCAGCTAAGTGTCCATAAAGGATCACAGCATTAAGATGCACAAAGGAACAATGCACAGGAAAAAAGAGGAGGGTGATATGAGAAGACGGAAAGGGTTTAGGAAGCATTCCCCTTGGCTAGGGAATGAATATGTTTCTAAGGGTCACTTTCAAAACATCTCTTCCTCATTGTAAAAGTAAATAGCTTAAAAAGAACAGGAAATATACAGTATCAAAATCAGCAGTCCCAGAAAATCAACTATACCCATAGATGAGAAAATACACCCAAGCAGAACATAAATTTCAGGACGGCAATAAGTCTGGGAGCAGGGAACAGAAATGAGAACATGTAGTATACTGAGTCATATAAGATAATGACTAAACGAGATTTAAGGGAGCTATAGAAAAATCCTTAAAGCTATGAGTCCAGTATATGGCTGCCATTAAAAATGGAAGAGGAAACAAAAGCAAATACTGGAATAGGATATGTCAACTCAAATAGAAACAAAAATAAAACCCACCAAAACAAATCAAACCAGGCATTGTCCCTTACAGCATTTTATTTTACCTTTGTTGCACTGGCCTTGCCCAAAGTACTTTCAGTGTTTAAAGATAGAAAGTGCTAAAAAGACTTGATGGACTATAAAAAGTAACCTGAGGGCTCAAGAAACAATTCTGAAGTTTCTGACTTCATTCAGATATACATAAATACAAATATATGTGTGTGTGTGTGTGTGTGTATATATGTGTGTGTGTGTGTGTGTGTGTATTTCCCTGCATATCTGTATCTATGTATCCATCTGTGTGTGTGTGTGTGTGCGCGCGCACACACACGCGTGCGTGCATATACATGCATGTGTGTGAACCTAATCTAACATCTAAGCTCAAGGGAACACAAAGAGAACAATCATCTTCGGTGTCAGACGTACTTGCTGGATGTGAAACTTTCTTCTCCAGGAATAAATCAAATCATACAAAGAAATCCCTATTTGAAATCATGCAGGGATTCAACAGCTTGCCAGTTCCCACAGGAGTAATTCCAGAACCTGGTCCTTGCATTGAAGGCTGACTCTGACCTGGACTGCCAATTATATTCTATGCGGAAGAGTTTAAGTGCTTGTTATACAGATTTTGAACTTAATATACAAACAAACAAAAGTAAAACTCGCCGTGTGAACAATCACATTTTAAAAATTATAATGAGTGGGCACCTGGATGGATCAGTGGGTTAAGCCTCTGCCTTCAGCTCAGGTCATGATCTCAGGGTCCTGGGATCAAGTCTTGCATTGGGCTCTCTGCTCAGCAGTGAGCCTGCTTTCCCCCTCCCTCTGTCTGTCTCTCTGCCTACTAGTGAACTCTCTCTCTCTGTCAAATAAATAAATAAAATCTTTAAAAAAAAAAGTGGGTTAAAAATTATAGTGAGTAAGAAATAGAAGTATCTACCTCAAGGCCACTAACCCTTTTCTTGTAAGACCTCTTCCTTATACAGATACAGATATATATAGATCAGCTCATGCATTCCTTTTATGGTTTACAAAAATGGAACTATTATATATATGTTATCTTATAATAATAATATAAACACATTTAATTATGTAAAATATTCATAATATATCCAGGCAGAAAATATAAATATGTTTTTAATATGTGAAATATCAATGTAACATCTTATATCATATTTTATGATTATTTATTAATTTTTTTAAAAAATATTTTTATTTATTTATTTGACAGAGAGAGATCACAAGTAGGCAGAGAGGCAGGCAGAGAGAGAGGAAGGGAAGCAGGCTCCCTTCTGAGCAGAGAGCCCGATGTGGAACTCGATCCCAGGACCCTGAGACCATGACCTGAGCCGAAGGCAGCGGCCCAACCCACTGAGCCACCCAGGTGCCCCATTATTTATTAATTTTTATATGTATAAGTAAGCCATTTACTTTTCTCACTTAATAGTGTTCCAATGTTATGCTCCTTTTCTCATCTGCTTTAGCAAAGACACACTCAGTATCTAAGAGCCCTCACTGCACAGCACCCACCACATTGACCTTGTCAACTCATTATCCAAAATTCAGCTCTGATATACTTCACAAGTACCTATACCATGAAGTAATCTTAACAGAATTTACTATGTTTTATTACTTGTAACTTAATAAAACTTTAGATCCTCCTAAGCAAATTAGGCATTTTTATTATTATACCTTCATAATCCTCCTGGATAGCTCTATTATAAACTTTCTATATTTTAGTTGTCTCTAGTCTGTTCTCCTCTTTTTTAAAGTATACGAGTCTGAGACTCTGCATTCTCATCTCTATATTTTTCATCAACTACAGAACTAAGCAGTACTAAGCCTCACCAATTCATTATAAATTAACCAATAAAAGAATAAAAGGACCCAAGGGTTGAAGTGCAACAGTGAGTTCTGGGGCAAGAATAGTATCCAGAACAATTACACTTTCACTATTGTTCACAGTAACTTTTCTGTGTGTGTGTGTGTTTATTTTTTACACTGGATTCATTATTCTGGCTAAATTTAATCCATGAGAATTATAGCAACCAGTTTTTCTCCAGATAATATTTGTTTCCACAGGACACAAGGGAGAACCACCAAACTAGAAGCACTTCAATTTAGTCTGCTCTAAATTTCCCAGAAGGTTCAATTGTATAAATTCAGAGCCAAGACCAATGTGGGAATCAATCATATTTAAACATTCTATAGAAGAATATTTTTTTTATGAGCTGTTTTTCCATTCAGAACTGTGGAAAGATTGACAGATTTCCTCGTGGACTTTGCTGGCACACAATTTTTTTTTCCAACTCATATTTCATAGAAGCTCTCAAACCTTCAGCAGTTCCACTTAGACATATAGATCCCAAAGTCTAGTTGCCAGCTCAGCACATTCCCAAAGCCCACCCTTCCAATTCCCTATATTTAAAAATTCTGAAAACTCTAGGTCCCTAAAATTCCAGGGCAGAGCCGACATCCATATTTACTTCCTGGCTTTGATTAATTGCTCTTTTTTATGTATGATTTGAGGAATGTTAAAAAAATTCTGGGCATTTTTCATTTACTCTTCCATTTTCCTTATTATTGTGGGTTTATAACTTTTAAAACTTTTAGTTATTATATTTAATTTTAATTACAATTAACTTCAATTATAAATTTTGTTAAATTTGGGGTAACTCTGCACTTAAGCATAATTGTTTAAACTGCCTCTTACTAGAAGTCATGTTATAAATATTTCATTCAATAAAAACCACTTCTGATGATGGCTACCATTCACCGAACCTTTATTACTGTTAAGGTGATTTATATACATGATTTAAACAACAACCCTATGGAGTAGATATTATTCTTCTATGGTAGTCATTGGTGGTTTTTAAAAATATTCAAGTTTTCCTCTTTCAAAACCCATGGTGGGATTTCACCATCCTAATTCCTTTGAATCTTTTCATGACAAGGTAATTTGGCCAATGAAATGTGACTGACAGTGACCATGTGTCATTTCTGGGTAGAAAGAGATCTAATGCATAATATGCATGAAATTTTCCTTCTTCCATGGTTCTATGGAAACACCTCTCATACTAGAAGCTCCAAAAGCATGGTTCCTCAAATGACTACAACATGCAAAGCCTGATTAACTCAGAATGAAAGATAGAAAAAAAAAAATCAAAATTTTTGTGTCAAGCTCCTGAGGTTTGGCCTATCAAAAAAAGAACAAAAACCAAAATGTCCATTATATGACAGAAAAAAAAATATTCCCTGTATAACATGGCTAGTGACTAATGGGACCGTAATTCAAATTCTTTCAACAAGGGCCCCTGTCATTTTTACTTATGTTGCAAGCTGAACAGTTTTTCATGTCCTGAATGTCTGAAGTCAACAGATACATTGGGAGTTAAAAGATATCAACACCCAGAATTCTGAAGACATTTCTTTCAAATGAGCATTTATACTACAGGCTATTTTATTTTTGAAGCAGTTAAATGAAGAACATATGTTAATTGTTATCATTCATTTCTCCTCTGAATTATAATGACAGAGAATTTCTCTGGTAGAAATTCTTTGTCAGACAGCACAACATCTAGCCAAAGAAAAGTATTTCAGTAATTTAACAAAAGCATCATACTGCCTAATCCAGGAAAGGTTTTTAGATCATTAGACTTAAAAATTGGAGTCCCTATACTCCAGGGTAACCTGATGAAGTAGAAGGATCCTGAACTCACACTGTCACATGAACACACACCCAAATAACATCTCTGTCTATGTGACTAACTCTGAAAACAACCTAAAGCCTAAAAGGCCAGATCTTCTACAGTTAATCATAGAGAGACCACATCGTAAAGGGTAAGAGGGCAGAGAGATGATTAGGAACTGGACAGCCTACATGACTAACCACAAATGAGAAGGGTATCACAACCATGGAGAAGGGAAGACCAGACCCCATGCCAGGCACCTCCAGAACTGGGGACCCACACTAGAGATGAGTCCTCATAACATCTGACTTTGAAAACCAGTGGGATTTAACTCTGAGAACTACATAAATCAGTAGGCAGTAGGCTTTAGTTAAGATAGCCAGAGGGCAACAGAAAACTAAGTCCTTGCCCTTAAAAACCCAGAATATTAAATAACTTGATTTGAGACACAACCTAGAAACAACAGTTTGAAAAACACATGGAATATACATGAAGATTTACTGACTAATCTTAGACTATGTGCCAGAAAGGCAGGGATGTAAGGAGGATTCTTTGGGAACAAAAGTGCTGTCGGTTTTATTTCTCTCCCTCTCCCCCATGTAGATAGTTGGATGTTTGTGGGAGCCCCTTCTAACTTTCTCCATCTATCTTGCTAGCACCATAGCCCATCCTGTTGATCCCCTGTGAGCCCACCCAATCCAATCTGCTTGACTCTTCAAGTGTCCCTCCAAAGTAGCTCCTGCCCTGCCATAATTGGCAGGAAGCCCTGGCCAGGACCAGCACCATTGCCAAGTGATTGCTGTCCTGGGGAGGAAGGGAAGATAACCCCACACACCAGTGCACTCACAGTTCAGCAGCCCAGCCTCTTAGCTGGCTGTGCAGGGAGGAAGCACTGCTTTTTGGTATGCCTGCACTTGTGGTAAAGAGGTTAACTGCAGATAGCTACACTGAGTGTTGTCCCAACCTCTAAAGTGTCTGTGGTGGCCACAGAGAGATCTCTGAACAGCATGGAGAGCACCCTTGCCCAAGTGCCAAAGGGGTTATTATAGCCATTGGGCTAAAGGCAATTAGAGCTCAGCCACAATAAGCAGATATATACAGCCCACACAGGGGACATCTGTGGAGCACTTGTTTCTCAAAACCAGGGGGATTCCACTATAGGATGCCACAGAACCTCTTCTACATGAGGCCACTACTCTTAAAACCAAGAGATGTAGATGACTGACCTAATACATAGAAACAAACCCAGAGAGTTACAACAATAAAATAACAAGAACCAAATAAATAAATAAATAGAAAAAAGGAATCTATCAAAATGAAAGAACAAGACAAAATCACAGTAAACAAGCTAAATGAAACAGAGATAAGCAATATGCCTGATAAAGAATTTAATATAATGGTCATAAAGATATGGCACTTTCAAAAAGGAGTGGCTAACCTCAGTGAGAACTTCAACACAAACTGCTAACATGTATATCCTATTGATAACTACCTTCCTTATAAATGGAAACAGAAAATGCTAAAAAGAACCGGACTGAATAATTCAATAACTAACTTTAAAAATACACTAAATGGAATCAACAACTGATTAGGGGATGTAGAAGAATGGATAGGTGATCTCAAAGACAGGGTAATGAAAAACAACCAAACAAAACAGCATAAAGAAAAAAGAATACTTAATGAGAATTGTTAAGGGAAATCTATGACATCATCAAGTGGAATAGAATTCTCCATATAGAGATTCCAGAAGAAGAGAGAGAAAAAGGAACAGAAAACTTATTTGAAGAAACAATAGTTGAAAACTTCCTAATCTGGGGAAGAAAAGAGACATTCAGGTTTAGGAATCACAGAGTCCCTAAAAATATAAACCAAAGGAGTTCCACATGAAGACATATCATCATGAAAATGGAAAAAAGAAAAGTAATGATAAAGAGAGAATTTTAAGATCAGCAAGAAAAAAACAGCTGCATACAAGGAAAACACCATAAGGCTATCAGCATATTATGATTTTTCAGCATAGACTGCATGCCAGAAGGGAGTAGTAGGAAATATTCAAAATGTTGGAAGAAAAAACAAAACAAAACAAAAAAACTTCCAACCAAGAATACTCTTGCAAGGTTACAATGCAAGGTTACAATTCAGAGTAGGAGATATAAACATTTTTGCAAACAAAAGTTAGAGAATTTCATAACCACTCAAACATCCTTATAAGAAAAGTTAAAAGGAGTCCCTTATGTGGCAAGAAAAGGCTAAGAACAGGAGTAAGAAATCCTGAAAGGTAAAATTTTCACAGGAAAAAGAAAACATATAGGAAAGGTAGTAGATTAATCACTTATAAAGCCAGTATAGAGATTAAAACACAAAAGTAGTAAAATCAATTCTATCTGTAAAAATTATTCAAGGGATACACAAAATAAAAAGAGATTAAGTATTCTATCATATACATAAAATGTGGAGGAGGGAGCAAAAATTTAGTGCTTTTGGAATGTGTTCAAAGTTAAGTGACCATCAACTTAATATAGACTATAACATACACAGATGTTGTCTATAAACCTAACAGTAACCACAAGTAAAAACCTATACCATGTACACAAAAAATGAAGAAAAAGAAATCCACAAAACACTAAAGTAAACAATAAAACTACTAGAAAATAGAGAGGAAGGGAAAAGAAGAATTAAAACACAAACAAAAACCAGAAAATAACAAACTGGCAACATGTATATACCTATTGATAATTACCTTAATTGTAAATGGACTAAATGTTTTAATCAAAAGACACAGGATGACTGAATAGATTAAAAAACAAGACACATCTATATGTTGCCTATAAGAGATTCACTTCAGACTAAAAGATGCAAACACATTTCACAGACTGAAAGAGAAGGGATGAAAAAAACATGTATCATGCAAATGGTGGGGGAAAAAAAAAAAAGAAAAAGCCAGGGCACTAATACTTCTATCAGATAAAGTAAACTTAGAAAAAAACTGGAGTAAGAAACAAAGAAAGAGGGCTCCTGGGTGGCTCAGTGGGTTAAGCCGCTGCCTTCGGCTCAGGTCATGATCTCAGTGTCCTGGGATCGAGCCCCACATCTGGCTTCTGCTGAGCAGGGAGCCTGCTTCATCCTTTCTCTCTGCCTGCCTCTCTGCCTGCTTGTGATCTATGTCTCTCAAATAAGTAAATAAAATCTTTTAAGATAAAAAAAAAATACAAAGAAAGACACTACATAATGCTGAAAGAATCAATTCTGTGGATCAATGAAGAAATCAAAGAGGAAATTTAAAAAAATGCCTTCAAACAAATGAAAATGGAAAAAAAAAAAAAAAACCTGCAAAATCTTCAAGATGTAGCAAAAGCAGATCTAAGAGGGAAGTTTATAGTTATATAGCTCTACCACAAGAAAAAAGAAAAATCTCAAATAACCTAACTTCACTCCTAAAGGAGCTAGACAGGAACAACCAAGTCCAAAGCTAGTAGAAGGAAAGAAATGATACAGAGTAGAGTTGAAATAGGTGAAATTCAAACAAAAAAAAAAAATAGAAAAGATCAATGAAACCAAGGGCTGTTTCCTTAAAAAGATAAAATTAATAAATCGTTAGTCAGACTCAATAAGAAAAAAAGAGAAAAGACTAAAATAAATAAAATCAGAAATGAAAGAGAATAAATAACCAATACTACAGAAATATAAAGATTATAAGAGAAAATTATGATAAATTATATGCCAAAAAAATGGATAACCTAGAAAAAATGGATAAATTCCTAGAAACATACTATCATCCAAAATTAAATCTAGAAGAAATAGAAAATTTGGACAGACCACTTACTAGAAACAAAATTGAACTGGTAACCAAAAACCTCCAAACAAACCAAAGTCAAGGCTTCACAGGTAAACTGTTCTAAGTATTATAAAAATAGTTAATATTGGGGTGCCTCGTGGTTCAGTGGGTTAAAGCCTCTGCCTTCAGCTCAGGTCATGATCCCGCAGTCCTGGGATCGAGCCCCGCATTGGGCTCTTTGCTCAGTGGGGAGCCTGCTTCCTCTTCTCTCTCTGCCTGCCTCTCTGCTTACTTGTGATCTCTGTCTGTCAAATAAATAAATAAAATCATTAAAAAAATAGTTAATATTTTCCTCAAACTATTATTCTCAAACTATTTCAAAAAGTAGAATAGAAAGGAAAACTTCCAAAGTCATTCTGCCAGGCTGACATTACCCTTATAACAAAACCAGATACCACCCCAAAAAACAAGAAATCTATAAATCAATATATAAGATGAATATAAATGCAAAAATCTTCAAAAAAATATTAGTGAACCTAGTCCAACAATACATCTAAAAAATCATTCCACAATGGGGCACTTGGCTGGCTCACTGGGTAAAGCATGTGACTCATATTCTCAAGGTCATGAGTTCAAGCCCCACTGGGTGTGGAGCTTACTTTTTAAAAAATAAAATCATTCACCATGATCAAGGGGGATTTATTCCTGGGATGCAAGGGTGGTTCAATATTCGCAAACTGATTAATGTGATACATCACATCAATAAAAGAAAGAATAAAAACCATATGATCTTTTCAATGATGCAGAAAAAGAATTTGACAAAACACAATATCCATTCATAATAAAAACCCTTAATAAAAAAGGTTCAGAGGGAACACACCTCAGCATAATAAAATCCTTAAGTGGAAAACTCTCAAGAAACATCATATTCAATGAGGAAATACTGATTATTTTTCCTGCAGGTGAGGAACAAGACAAGGATGTCCACTCTTACCATTTTATTCAACATACTGGAAGTCCTAGCCATAGCATTAAGACAACAAAAAGAAATAAAAGTCATTCAAATTGCCAAGGAAGAAGTAAAACTATAACTATATGCAGATGACATAATACTATATGAAAAATCCTAGGGGCACCTGGGTGACTCAGTTTGTTAAGTGTTTGCCTTCGGCTCTGGTCCTCAGATCAAGCCCTGTGTCAGGTTCCTTGCTCAGTGGGGAGCCTGTTTCTCCCTTTGCCTGCCACTCCCCATGCTTGTGCTTGCAACCTCTCACTCCCTCTCTTTCTCTTTCTCTCTCTGACAAATAAATAAAAATCTTAAAAAATAAAAGAAAAGGAAAGAAAACAATCCCATTTAAAATAGTGCCCCCAAAACCCAAGATACCTAAGGATAAACTTAACCAAAAAGGTGAAAGACCTATACTCAGAAAACTATAAAACACACGAAAAAAATTGAAGATGATGCAAGGAAATGCGAAGACATTCCATGTTCATGGATTGGAAGAACAAATATTATGAAAATGTCTACACTACCCAAAACAATCTACAAATTTAATACAACCCTTACAAAAATACCAAGAGAGCTTTTCACAGAAGTGGAACATGCAAACCTAAAATTTGTATGGAACAACAAAAGACCTCATAGAACCAAAGCAATTTTGAAAAAAAAAACCAAAAGTATCACCATTCCATATTTCAAGTTAAATTACAATGCTGGGGTAATCAAAACAGTTTGGTACTAGCACAGAAACAGATATATCAATCAATGAAACAGAATAGAAAGTCCAGAAATAAACTCATGACTATATGGTGAATTAATATTTGACAAAGGAAGCAATTATGTACAGTGGGAAGAAGTCTCTTCAACAAATTCTCTTGGGAAAATTGGAAAGCAACATGCAAAAGAATGAAACTAGACCACTTTCTTATACTATATATAAAAATAAACTCAAAATGGATTAAGGACCTAAATGTGAGACCTGAAACTATAAAAATCCTTGCTCAGAGCACAGTAGGTATTTCTCTGATATTGGTTGTAGCAACATCTTTCTACATACAACTCCTGAGGCAAGTGAAACAAAAGCAAAAATAAACTATTGGGACTACATCAAAATAAAACACAGCTGCACAACAACAGAAAGAACCAATAAAACTAAAAGACAACCTACTAAATGGGAGAAGCCATTTGCAAATGACTTATCTGAGAAATGGTTAGTATACAAAATATATAGAGAATTTATAGAACTCAAGACCAAAAAAACACCTTTTTTTTTTTTAAGATTTTATTTATTTATTTGACAGAGAGATCACAAGCAGGCAGAGAGGCAGGTAGAGAGAGAGGAGGAAGCAGGCTCCCTGCTGAACAGAGAGCCCAATGTGGGGCTCGATCCCAGAACCCTGAGATCACTACCTGAGCCAAAGGCAGACGCTTAACCCACTGAGCCACCCAGGCACCCCAAAACCCCATTTGTTAATCCAATTAACAAATGGACTGAAGACAAGAACAGATATTTCTCCAAAAAGATATACAGATGGTGTACAGAGCATGAAAATATGCTCAACATCACCTGTCATCAGGGAAATGCAAATCAAAACCATAAGGAGATATCACTTCACACCTGTCAGAATGGTTAAAATAAAAAACACAAGAAACAACAGAGGTTAGTGAGGATGTGGAGAAAAGGAAATGCTCCTTCACTGTTGGTAGGAATTCAAACTGATGCAGCCACTCTGGAAAATAGTATAGAGGTTCCTCAAAAAGGTAAAAAAAAGAGCTACACTATGATCCAGGAATTGCACTACAGCAAAATACAAAAACACTAATTTACAGCAAAAATACAAAAACACTAATTCAAAGGGACACACATACCCATATGTTTATTGCAGCATTATTTACAACAGACAAACTATGGAAGCAGTCCAAGCATCCATCAATAGATGAATATGGTATATATGTATGTGTATATATGTGTGTGTCTGTGTGTATGTACATATATGTGTGTATCTGTGATGGAATATTATTCAGCCATAAAAAAGAATGAAATCTTGCCCTTTGCAAGAACATGAATGGGTCTAGAGAGTATAATGCTATGTGAAAATAGGCCCATCAGAAAAGACAAATGCCATTTGATTTCACTCATGTGTGGAATTTAAAAAACAAATGAACAAAGGGAACCAAAAGAGAGACAAACCAGAAAAACCAGACCCTTAACTATAGAGAACAGCTAGTTATCAGAGAGGAGGTGAGGGGGAGCAGTGAAATAGGTGAAGGGGATTAAGAGTATATTATCTTGATAAGCACCAATTACCATAAGGAAGTGCTGAATTACTCTACTGTATGCCTGAAACTAACATAACACTGTATGTTAACTACACTGGAATTAAATTCTGAAAAATCCATGATGATGTACAACATGAAGAATATAGTCAATAATACTGTAATAACATGGTGACAGATGGTGACCGTACTTAAGTGGGGGTCACTGAATTATCTAACAACATGTTGTACACATGAAACTAATATAACATTTTACATCAACTATATTCCAATAAAAATATATATTCTAAAAAAAAAATTGAAGTCCTTCTCTATCACATAAGCAAAGTCCATAACTGAATTAAATATTCCTCTATTTGGGGGCACCTGGGTGGCTCAGTGGGTTAAGCCTCTGCCTTCAGCTCAGGTCATAATCTCAGGGTCCTGGGATCGAGCCCCACATCGGGCTCTCTGCTCAGCGGGGAGCCTGCTTCCCCCTCTCTCTCTGCCTGCCTCTCTCTCTGTCAAATAAATAAATAAAATCTTTAAAAAAAAAAAATTCCTCTATTTGTTCTCATGAACACAGCTCTGCTTATCACCATGATCCATGTGTATTCATTATCCACAGCATTATGACAGAGGCTGGCCCTGTCCTCAGGGCCAAGCATCCATCAATAGATGGATGGATAAATAAATAAATAAATAAATCTAAGTGTAGCAATAAGACAGTTGTTGGGCCCTCATCTGCCTTTTCCTGGTCAGATTTCAACCTTGCAGTCAGACTAGGGCACAGCTCTCATTTGAACTCTAGGCCATCTTATGGCAAGCCATATTTCTTTTTCACTCCAATCTAAACTGTCTACAAGACCATCTGTTTTTATAACAGAGTCCAAGCCAGCTTTATAGACATATTTTAAAAATCTGCTTATCCCTGTGTGAAAGACCTATCCTATATTTTCGTCTCTACTAGGGCTTCACAAATTTCCAATTTTACAACCTTTTCTCATGAAGACATTTTAATGCAATCCTACATAAAGTCACAATACTAGTATCTTCACTAAGGAAAAAACTCAGAATAGATATTTTCCTCCCAGTTTTCACAAAATGTAATAGAAATACAAAGTTGAGCTGTAGATATTTCTCGAAAGGCCTCTCCTTGACTTCCTTCAAGCCCTAAGCAGCTCTATTTTTACAGAAGTTTTAAAATCACAGAAATTCTAACCAAGATACTTGTTTCCAAGATCATACCTGGCAGAAGAAAGTCTCCATCTGGATTTTATTTCCCATTCTTCCAGATTCCAGCTTTACTCAGAATTTCTCATTTCTGCTTTCAACAGGTCTCCCCTTCCTCCTACCCTTGCAGTACCTTCCATTTGTATTAGAATTTGTACATCTGGGAGGACAATCATGTCAGTCTTCTCTATTCCACATGCATCCTGAGTGGCTAAGTTGATTCCATGTGAGTATCCATAGCAAGAGGCTCTCTGGCCCAGAGACACTGCAGACCTCAGCTCCAGGGCTGCTCTCAAGGTTGCTGTCTTTCAGTGCCAACCCAAAGGGCCCTTGCTACTCACTGTCAGCATTGCTGTCAACTCCAGGGTGTCACCCTTCCATTGCAAGGTTTTGTACAGTTTCTTGTGTTGTACGAATTAATCCACTTCTCACGATGTCAGATTAGTGAAGCTGTTTAACCTAACACTGAAATGCTTCTCTCCCACACCCTTCATAGTCCTGGAATGAGACAAACTGCCATTGGATTTTTCTTAGCTTGAGAGGGCAGATCAGGTACGAATATGTGGAACCTAATGCAAGATTAAAAAAAAAAAATAAATGGACTCTCATGTTAAAAATAAGAAGTTCAAGACAGCAAGCCATTACATTAAGTGTGGGTCTGTACTGACTGCAGAGGTTGTGTGTTCATGAAACTGGCCCTGTTGAAAGCAATACTACTTTTTGGCAAGGTCCCTTATCCAAAATAGCATTTCAGGTATCAATTATCTTCCTGAGGATATTCTCAAGTCCTAATCTGATGATTTTGACTCAGAACCTGCACTAAATCTTCAGATGGGCAAACCTGGTGGTGTCTTCTTGCAAATAAGATATTTGGTAGCCCACAGTAACTCTCCCAGAATCCACAAGGACATCTGAAAATTTGGACCCAGCTTGAACACTAGCCATACAAATGTTTCCCATAGTAGAGTATGGCTCAGGTTCAATTCCATATTGAACTCTAAAGCAAGTATTGTATCTGCTGGACCTTGCTGTATGAACATAAAAAATAACACCTAAAATCAAGGTCTCTTTGAATACTACTTCATGCTACTGACACAATATTTGGGCTAACAAACCCTAAGAGACAATTGGACAATTACATTTGTTCAAAGTACTTTCAAGTTCTGACAAATGAAGACAACGATACTTGAGAGAATATTTTCTCATATCTTTGCATGGAACAGGTCTTCCGATGTGACTGAGAAAACTATTTGGGCAAAATAAAAATGGCTGATCGCCTATCAGCATTTTCACAGAAGTACAAAATTCTTGTCTAAATATACCATTTAGTAAAGAGAAAAAAAGATGACAGAGAATAACCATGATCCCTTTTAGAAAAATTATCAGAACGAAAATGTCTGGTGTGAAGCTGGATGTCTACATGAGCTGTCCAATTCTCCACAACTTCTGTCTCATTTTTCTCAAAAAAAAAAAGATGACCCCTCTCATTTCCTAAATGCCATAGAACTTATTCTGTGTCTAAGTTATTCCATGCCAGTGGGGTGATGTATTTCTAAGCAACATTTTTTTCCAGATAAATATCAACTCTTAGAGTTGTACCAGTGGGAGAGAGATGGTAAGTCACCTTCTACAAGCAGTCCTGAAAATACCTATCAACCTGTTCTTAGTAAATGTGAGAATGTGCATATAAGACCCATCAAATCGCAGCAGCCCTGACACTGATAAGAACAGGGTACCTTCACTCTCCCACCTCTTCACATGTGAAAACTACCTGGTGACAGAGGAACGTACACTCTTTTTCCTTAAGGTTTATTTTGCTTCCTGGGTTTTAAAATTCTAAACAGAAAAGAAAGAAATCTAATATTTCCTTGATCCTTAAGTTGTCTTTGAGTCACAGGTCTCCCCCCTGTTCCTCCACCAGCCATGTTCTACATGGGAATAATAAACAGAAATTAACAGATAATAATCAATAACAACTGACATGGGTTGTTTTGACTCAGAAATAAGTTGTGGTTTTTTTTTTAAAGGAGACATTAGGAAATAAATATATAAAATCTTTAAAAGGAGACATTAGGAAAAAAAATACCTGCCAAATTTTAAATATAAAAATTTTTAAACTGGTGATAATTTTTTAAGAGTTTTCTTCATGCCTTTTCATATATTGAATTAAGACCATCATATAAAGCTAGATTCAAATGTTTCCATTGGTAAACATGGGTATTTCCATATCTTGTTTTCATTTTTTTAAAGATTTATTTATTTTATTTATTTATTTGACAGAGATCACGAGTAGGCAGAGAGGTAGACAGCGGGGAGGGGGAGGCAGGCTCCCTGCTGAGCAGAGAACCCTATATGGCATATCAACTTGCAACTCAAGCTTATTATTGCAAGCTGCCAGAGTGTTTGACCTGCAAACAAATTGAAAGATAATTTTCTTTAGTGGAGGTTCTGTTGATTGTTTTCTCTTCCTAATTCTACTTTTAAAACATGTCTCATTTCCTTTATGTTTGCTTTTAATTTAAGGATACTTTACAAATGATCTCAGGTCTGAGATCATGACCTGAGCTGAAGGCAGAGGCTTAACCCACTGAGCTACCCAGGACACATTGTTATTTCTGTTTCTTGACTGGGATAGATACAGAGCTGGGCTAGCACAGCAAGTGTCTGGACGGTTAAGTGATGTGCCAGTAATAAAATATTTGGAAACTTGGCTGAGATCAACTCAGGCTGAGATCATGACCTGAGCTGAAGGCAGAGGCTTAACCCACTGAGCTACCCAGGAACCCCATTTTTATTTTTGTTATAAAATATTTTAAAATATTCACTGACTTTTGAGCATCTTTCAGACACAAAGATGAACTTGACAACCTCCTACCATCAAGGACTTAAAGTCCAGTCAGTAGAGAGACTTAAAAAAAATCAATGGTTAATACACAAAATGTTAAGTATTATGATTATGGTGGGAATTAAAAGTATCTATTTTTTGGCCCTAGTCCCAAACTGTAAATAAGTAACCACAGACCAGTGTTAAACCTGCCCACCAGTGGCATCCTCTTTTCAAAAGCCATGCAGAGGGAAGTATCCTAAACTATTTTTTCCCAAAAGTGGGCCAGCTCCTAAGCACCACACTTCTAATCCTCCCTATCTATGTTGACATCTTGGTTTGCAAGCAGTAAATTCCTTTCCTTTGTTTCAGGTAAGGGTTGGGGGCTGGGGGAGAACAGGTGCTTCTCAACAAGGATATGCAAAGTTAGGAGAATACTCTGGAAATCAGAACACTAAAAAGTGACTCCCAACTCCACAAAGAAGTTAGAGAGAGGTTAGTTAGGCAGAAGGGAAGCAAGTGGTCAAATATTCTTCAAAGACAGGAAAATTTTAGTTGAAGGATGAACATAAAAATTAACTAATTCAATAAGCTGTCAATGGGTTTCTCAGGCAGAAGGAACAGATGAGCAAAATTAGGAAGACATTTGCATATGAGGAACACCTAATGCACTCGTTGGTTCAAAAGACTGCAGGTGGATATGTAATTGGAGATAACACACGTAATATGTGCAGGTGCAAAGCTCTGCATGGTACGTTGGTATGATGAGAAGTCAGTCAAAGATTTAACCTGTGGAGTAGTAAAAATTAGTCTGACATTTAGAAAAAGTAATCCTAGAGAGTAAAGAGACTAAAGTGCACAGATTCCAGTTGAGAAGGGACTTGTTACTGCTGTAATGAATTTTGGATATCCTTTAGGAACACCTCTTTATTTTGAAGATAATGAAAATAAAGACCAATGGATTATTTTTAAGTGACTTGTTCAAAGTTGCAGAACTCAGACTGGAACTCTAAACAGCTCCCTCCGATTTCCGTTGAAAAATCTAAACAAGCTACATAGTCATATTCTTTCTCCTGCAACTAAATCCCACCCCCATCCACCACCCAAGAAAGTCTCTAGGTATAGGTAGAAGTGCTCACCTCCGCACCCAGGACACATTGTTATTTCTGTTTCTTGACTGGGATAGATACAGAGCTGGGCTAGCACAGCAAGAGTCTGGACGGTTAAGTGATGTGCCAGTCATAAAATATTTGGAAACTTGGCTGAATACCATATTGCTAGAGGAGACTGAACATTCAACATATGCCTAAAATGTCTTTCCCTGCATTTGAAGGAAACTTAGCATTAAATTCAGTGTATTCATTTTACAGGCTAAAACCAAGAAAGGTTAACATATTGGCCGAAGGTCACCCAGCCAAAAAGCAGAGGAAGAGAAAATGAAATTCAGGCATATCAACTTGCAACTCAAGCTTATTATTGCAAGCTGCCAGAGTGTTTGACCTGCAAACAAATTGAAAGATAATTTTCTTTAGTGGAGGCTCTGTTGATTGTTTTCTCTTCCTAATTATACTTTTAAAACATGTCTCATTTCCTTTATGTTTGCTTTTAATTTAAGGATACTTTACAAACAGTGAAACACATATGTGTTGTACAATTGCACATACCTATATAACCACATTTAAAAAACCATGGAATATTTTTATCACCCCAGGAGATTTCCTGTGCCTCTTTCAAGTCTGTCCCAACCTCCAGGCAACCACTTTCTAATTGCTGTGATTATAAGTTAATTTTGCCTGCACTGGAACTTCTATAAATAGAATAGTGGTATGTGCTTTTTTTATCTGGATTCTCCTGCTTAATATTTTTGAAATTCATCCATATTGTTACATATATCAGCAATTTTTTTTATTGCAAAGTAGTATCCATTTTTATGACACTCCACAATTTATCCATTCAGTTATTAATGGACACTGAATTCTTTACAGTTTTGTTATTTTTGTGAATAAAGCTGCTATGAACATTGTTGTACAAGTCTTTTCATGGATGTCTGTCTTCAGTAGTTTTGTAAATATCTAGAAGGGAAATTGTATTATCAAATTGATGAATCTTTGGGGTTCCTGGGTGGCTCAGTGGGTTAAGTGGCTGCCTTCGGCTCAGGTCATGATCTCAGGGTCCTGGGATCGAGTCCCGCATTGGCTCTCTGCTCGGCAGGGAGCCTGCTTCCTCCTCTCTCTCTCTCTGCCTGCCTCTCTGCCTACTTGTGATCTCTCTGTCAAATAAATAAATAAAATCTTAAAAAAAAAATTGATGAATCTTTAATTATATGGTAAGTTGCTAAGAATTTTCCAAAACAGGCATACAATTTTAGACTCACATAAGCAATAAATGCAAGTTTCACCACAGCCTTTCTAATATTAATGGTTGATCATTTTAATTCTAGCCATTCCAGTATGTGTGCTGTGGTATCTCATTTTGGGTTTATTTTTGCATTTCACTAGTGATCAGTGATATCACATGCTCACCGGCCACTCATATATCTTTTGTTAAGTGTCTCTAAGAGCCTTTCTTTTTTAAGCTCTTATTTATTTATTTGAGAGAGAGAGAGAGAGACAGCACAAGCAGGGGGTGGGAGAAGAAGGGCAGAGGGAGAGGAAGAAGCAAACTCCCCACTGAACAGGGAGCCCAGTGCTGGGCTTATTCCTGGGACCCAGAGATCATGAGCTGAGCCAAAGGCAGATACTTAACTCATAAAATCTTTTGCCCATTTTTCATGTGGCGCTGTTTGGGTCTTGTTTTTTGTTTGTTTGTTTCTTTGTGGGGGTTTTTTGTTTGCTTGTTTTTTTAATTTGTTGGTAGAAGTGTTTTAAATATTCTGGTTATAAGACCTTTGCTAGACTATTTATTATGAAAATTTTTTCCTAGGTTTCTCCTAGGATGCTTATCTTTTTGTTTCTGTAATACAGACTTAAAGTAAATGGCTGTTTTTAAATTTGACTTTATTAAATTTATTTCTTTTTTTAGTGTTTTCTATGTTGCCTACCGTAAGACTGCAAATTTATTTTCTAATATTTTCTTTGAGGCTTTATAGCTTTCGTTTTCATTTAAGTTTATGAGAAAATGCCAAATATTTTCCAAAGTGCCTGCACCATTTTACTTTCTAACCAGCATTTTATATAAGCAACATATATAATTAAGTGTTATAGGTATTACAAGATAAGAGTGAAGTTTTATTTTTTCCCAAATGATTATACAGTTGGCTTTTTTTTTTTTTTTAATTTGGGTTATTAGATGTAAGTGCCTTTGAAAACACTTTTCTTTCTCCATGAAGCAGGCTTGTGCTTTTGTCAAGTAACTATTTATTATATTCATGTTGGCCTATTTGGGGGCTCCTTATGCTGTTGCATTAATATATTTGTCAACCTTTAAGCTAATATTATACTGTTGGTTACTGTAGTCCTATACAATGTCAGGTAATGTCAATACTTCCATTTTTGTTTTTCTTCTGCAACAATGTTTTTATTTTTCTACATACTTCGTTCTTCCAAATAAATTTTAGAATCAGTTTGGCAACTTTTATAGCAAAGTTTTAGAATTCTGATTGGGTCCATAGGAAATATGATAATATGATATGATACTCACCAATGATAAATATGATAAATACTCACCAATCCAGAAAGAGCTGACATTTTAACAATTCTGAGATTTCCAATCCATGTACCATTCATTTCTATTTACAGAGTACTTTTAATTTCATTCAGCAATGTGTTTAGTTTTCAGTTTATATGTTTGTATATCTTTTATCAAGTTTATTACTTTGTGCGTTTTAATATAATTATAAATAGAATTGCTTTTTGAATTTTATTTCCCAATGTTTGCTGCTCCTAAAAAATAGTTAATTATCATATAATTGATTTTGTATCATGCAATCATGCATATTTCACTTATTAGTTCTACTATTTGTGTTGAAGATCCCTGAGAATGATAAATGAAAAGCTATCTCCTATAAATAAAAAAGTTTTACTTTCTTTTGCCCAATTCTTATGGCTTGCACTTCTCTTTCTTGTCTTATTTCTAGCTAGGACTTCTAGTACAATCTTGAATAAAAGTGGTGAGATTCAACTTTGTTGACTTGTTTCCCAACTGAGAAAGAATGTGTTCAGGATTTCCCTAATAAGGAATATTTTCACAGTAGTTTTTAGTAGACACTTTTCTCAAAACTAAGAAAATTCCTTTTTATTCATAGTTTGCTGAAAATTTTTATTCATCATTAATGAGTGATGAATAAAGTTAACTGCTTTCTCTTCACTTCAAATTCTTCTGTATGTGCTTTCCTTGTATAAAAACAGATTCTAACATTCAACCTTTCTATTGTTAAACCAAATGACTGCCATCAATAAATCTTCCTTGTTCATTTCTTTATATTTCTACATTTCATATGCCAATATATTTGTAAAGATCTTTGTGTCTATATTCAAAAGAGAGGGACACTTGGGTGGCTCAGCTGGTTAAGCACCTGCCTTCAGCCCAGGTCATGATCCAGGAGGCCTGGGATCAAGTCCTACATTAAGCTCCTTGCTCAGCTGGGAGCCTGCTTCTCCCTCTGCTTGTGCTCTCTTAATCTCTCCTCTCTGACAAATAAATAAATATCTTTTTAAAAAGGGGATTTTGTACTATAATTTCTTTGTTATAATATTTTTGTCACGTTTTCATATCAGAGTTCTTCTGGATTTTAAAAAGAAGTTGGGGTGTGTTGCTTCTATTTTCTGAGAGGACTATTACTATTTTCTTTTAAAGATTTCATTGTTTATTTACGAGAAAAGCAGAGAGAATAACAAGCTTGGGAGTGAGGGAAGCAGACTCCCCACTCAATAGGGACCCCGAGATCATGATCTGAGCGGAAGTCAGACGCTTAACCAACTGAGCCATCAAGGTGCCCCCCTGAAAGGACTTTCATAAAATGTGTACTATTTCTTCCTTATAGCTTTGAATACAGTTGAAGCTTGAATGATGTGGGGATTAGGGGCACTGACCCTCCACTCCACCATGCAGATGAAAATATAGTTGTGTTGTTCAAGGCTCAACTGTAGTTTGTAACCACCTGGTCTGATATTTTGTGAGAATATAGATTACAAATTTATTTTTTAAAATTCCATCTATTCAAATTTTCTGTATCTTCAATTTTGGTGAGCTCTGTTTTCTGGAACCTATTTCATTCATGCTGTTGAATTTATTTGCAAAAAGGTATATATAATAGTTCTCATTTTATCCCTTCAGTGTTTGTAGGGTCTATGGTAATACACAGTCCTTCATACATCTGCAATATCGTTTCTTTTTTCTTCCTTTCTGCTGAGTCTTATTAACAGGTTGTTCAAAGTTTTAACAGACTGAAAAGTTTGAAAAGTTTAATAAACTTTTCAAAGTGTCACATTTTTCTGTTATTCCACATATTCTCCAACATTTGCCATGGTCTGTCCTTTCAATTTTAGCCATACTGATGAATGATAGATAATTAATTATATTGAGCATCTTTGTATATGTTCATTTGCAATCTATGTATCTTCTTTGGTGACATGTTCAAATCTTTTTTTTTTTTTTAATTTGGGTTATTAGGTATGGGGGTTCTCATTCTTTCTGAGATCAAATCATGGACACAATAGCTATTGGAGCCATCTTTCCTGACAGAGAATAAGGCAAACATAGGGGAAAAACAAATACAAAAACAAAAAACTGAAAGATGAAAAGTTCTTCCTAACTATGTATAAACACCCTGATAAAGCCATCCATGTCACTAGATAATTCTAGATTGCTCAGTGAAACATTATGTGTCTTCTTTAGTTTAAACTGTTTTGGATTTCTATTTTGCAACCAAAAGTCCTAATATAACAGTTTCATTTACTTCTCTCTACACATGGCAGAAAAGATTAACAGCAGCCTAACTAGTGTCCCAATCCAAGGGATCCACAGGAAGCAATTTAGAGTCTCTGAATTCCAATTACAAAACCCTAGGAGAGAGAATCTGATTTATCGGATCGAGTGACTTTGGACAGGTAGGTGGTTCATATGGCCCACTCAAGCAGCATGGGCTATGGAATAAGAAATTGAGAGGAGAGTGTGGCAAGTTTGTATAATATGAGTTGAGGAGATAAGGGGGGAAATGTCACCTATTTACACTAGGCAATGACCAGTATAGTTATATAGTAAGGTAACCCCAACTGCATAAAAGTGTAGAAAATATGAGGGGGCATAAAGAATAAGAACTTGAGTAAATAAATTGACTATAGATTGACCTTTGAAAGAAACTGCCTTGAGAAAAAAAAATCATGAAAACGGAGGCATGACTGAACAAATTCAGATAAGCACCCTGTCTTTAAAGATGGGTTTAGCCGGAATGATTGAGCTTAATCCTTGACTAAGCATTTTAGCACAGTGTGTCTCTGCTCTTAGGAATCTTTCATTAGCTTTGGGCACTTAATATCAGTTGTTAGTTCCCTGGTGAGAAGAATCTTCACTGCAGGCACTGGCAACTGAAAAAAAACCTCTCTCACCCCAGGAAGCAGCTTACACCTGCCGTTCCTTATCTGCTCACACCAGGGAGGCTGCTTAAAGCCAGGGTAGAAGGCCAGTGAGCACGGCCAAGCTTGAAGATTCAAACCACGTTCTGCATTTCAGCCGGCTGTGGTCCTATTCCTAGATTTTCAGCCCAAATTTCATTCCCCAATTCTTTATCTCAGTACACAATCTGACCTCTTCAGCCGAGATAATCTAATGAGGCTTCAATTCTCACTTTCTTTTTACCTTCTGGATATCATCCTCTGCCCCATATTTGGTCTACGTCCCATTTGGATTCATGTGCCAGTGCTGTTGCTCGTTTTAAACTCTGATAAAGCCTCGGATTTGACATTGTTCTCTAACTCTGACCCTCGGCTCCATCGTCAGATTCATGGCAGCCACACATGACCAATAAGAGGACCACACTGTTCTTATGTCTCAACGAATATGCATCAATCTACTGCCTTTGCATATCATGAGAAAATCAATGTTGCTCAGTGATAAGCAAACATTATTAGAACCTATCATGTGAAAATCTGAAAGTCCTCAAAGAAAATAGTAAAAATAGCCATATCTGACATTCACTGAATATTTACTACATATCAGGCATTTGGGAGTTTAATTGTATTACGTGCGTATTTTTCTGTCAATAATCATATGTGGTATTTATTCTTATTACTATTTTTATTATTCCCACATTATACATGAAGATACAGAGGCACAAAAAGGTCTGTAGGTGATTTGTCTTATATTATCCAGGTAAATGGCCAAATGAGGATTTTAACTCTAATTTTGATTCCAGAAATGATTTTTGAGCCTAGTGGGAAATAGTCATGTATCATAAAATACAATATAAAGGCACTAATAATTAAAAGAATACCAGAAAATACAATTAATTGCCTGAGTGGAGAAAGAAAGAAAAATATAGGGAAAAAGAGATGATTAAGGTAGACACCTAAAGATAAGGAGAATTTGAACAAAAAGAAGACTGCAATGTTACTCCAGGCAGAGAGAGCAGATCCAACAAGATTAGGACTAGCCCTGTGAAGGTATGATGAGGCCGCAGTAAATCTTTCATTCTCCAGAGAAATCTCCATGAGATCTTTGGATCTCTGGATCGGCTTTCCAATGACAGTCTCTCGTATCAGCTGGGAAAGTAAAAGTTTTATGCAAATGAAACATCTTTCAACTTCTCTTTTCCTCAGGCTTATAAAACGGTTACGAGGAAGGGCCCGGCATAAGGGAAGAAGTCTGCAAACACATACCAGATCTCCGGACACAAAGGTGGGGTTATAGTTAAACCCAGGATCCTGGTACTAGAATAATTTGACCATCTCAAATCTAAATAATTTCCTGTAGAGCAAAATGATACCTGATAACCTAATTGCATGTTATTAAAATTTTTCAGAATCCTTTGCCAATAAAGACAGAAGATTCCACATGTTACATGCTGCAAGCCTTAGAATTACTCTGATGCTCTCCGCTCCCACTGTTAAACCTAAGATTCTCAAATCTTTTCCCCATCATGTCTTTCAATTTCTATGACCTGTTTTTGGCTTTTTCAGGCTCTCCCTTCATCATCCTCTAACTTTTCAGGCTATTCATGTGCAAAGCCACACAGAGAAAGGCCGTGATATCCATTTCTGGGAAATGGCCTATCCTGGCTCTATTTCTCTAAATGGCCTATTTCAGTAAATTACTCTCGGGGTTCTCTGAGATGATGACTGCGTTAGCCATCCTGCACCATTGGCCCAGTTCTGGGTCTTGGCCCTGTCAGGCCATAAGCCACCTACATCCTAGCTCAGGCCAGTCTGTGAAACTGGTGATTCTTTTGTTTCTCGCTAGAGCAGCAGCACAGGGTAGCTAAGTCTGGAATCTCGGACTCACAAAATCATCTCCTGTCCTTGCTCTGAAAATGCTCATTGCTGTAGAATATTTTTTAGAGTTCACTGTTTATCTTTTATTAAGGTCTGGTTTAGTATTTGCCACTTCAGGGAATGAAAGAACAATTCACGTAATTGTCATCTTTTGTTAAGAACAGTAAGCTCAAAGTGCTTAAAAACATTATAGCTTCTTACCCACAGCAGTTAGAATTATCAAGGCACAAAGTTCAAAATCAAGAAAAGTAATGAGCTACAATACTAAAGGTCACCGATGTCGTCGAACATACAGAAAATCTATACATAAGGATCAACATAGTTTCAAACCATATAATGCATAAAACAAGGCAACAAAACATGTAACAATATAATAATTATTTCATATTCTCCTATTCTTGATGATCTTCCTCTTCTTAACCTGTTTTTGTTTTTTAAAGATTTTATTTATTTATTTGACAGAGATCACAAGTAGGAAGAGAGGCAGGCAGAGAGAGAGATGGAGAAGTAGGCTCTTTGCTTGTGGAGCAGAGACCCTGATGCGGGGCTCAATCCCATGACCCTGAGATCATGACCTGAGCTGAAGGCAGAGGCTTAGCCCACTGAGCCACCCGGGCGCCCCTCTTAACCTGTTTTTAAGACTATATTTTCAATTGTATTATATTTCTATCTTTTCAGTGGTAAGTTCTCTACGTATATTTTATCTTACCAGTACTCACAAAACTTTCATGAAAAGGTAATATCACAGGCTATGAGATTCTTTTTCTTTTTTTTTGCCACATATTCCTTACATGAGAACAAACAGAATTTTGTTCCTCAGACAGATTTATCTTTGAGCTCCCAGAGATCTCTATCTACAGTGTTCTTTGGCTTAATCTGAACATTTTAGTTCTTCTCTCTTCTTTGTACTTTCAAAGTGGCCACTTTCTTAGAAGCTGAGAAGCTATTACTAACAGTGCCCTGATTTTTTTTTTTTTTTTTTTTTTTTTACAGCATTGCAAATGCTTCTTGTGCCATCTTTCTCTCAAAATGAAACAGGCTAATGAATCAATGTCACATACCTAATATATGACAGAGCTGGAACTGTGTGCTCCAACCTTTTGACCTTTTGACCTCTGGTCTAAATCCTTCCCAATTGGGAAGGAAGAAAATAATGTATATTAAGATTCAAGAGGTAGATGCTAGAATAAAAAATATGGAAAAGCTTATAGGAGTTTAGTATGGGGCTATTACTACCTCCTGTGTCTTTTTAAAATCTATTTTACCTAGATTCTTTCATTTTTTTCAGATTTTTCATTTATTGTGCTAAAGGCCTTAGCTTTTATTACATATTTATACAGAATCCAAAGATTTTGGTATAAGCAACAAATAAATGTAATTTATTTAAAATAAAACTGCCACACAAACATAAATTTTGGTTTCACAATAAAAAGTAGTGTTCCAAATTGAAAGATTTTTGTACTTTATTTCAAAAAAATTCATCCTAGTATTAATTTTTACTTGACTTCTGAATTTTCTTTTTCTCCTTTCTTACACCAATCCCCATTCCCTTCCCCTTTCCAGTTAATTAGACTTGATGATAAATGGAAGGGAGTAAGAGTTACTAATTACATTGGTATTCAGCAAAGAATTTCTTTAAGTCTCTGACCATTTCCTCAGCCTGAGCTAAAACTTAAAATTTTGGTATACAAGGGCTTAAGGACCCAGAGCTGTGAATACAACAGCTGTGTTCAAAGATGACAGAATTAAACTCATGACCATACAATAGTTCTACTCACAACCATTAACAAAATACGAAGTTTGAAGTACTTACAGAGGCAAAGGAATTTGCAGAGAAATATATAGGGAAACCCTTCCCTTAGTTTTTCCCCCAAGGCCAACATTTCACAGAACCACAGTACAACATCAAAACCAAGAAATTGACATTGACACAACTCAAACAACAGGTCCAGATGTCACCAATTATACATGTACCCATTTGTATTTTTGTGTATATAATCGTACACAATTTTATAACACGTGCAGTTTTGTATAATCACCACCACAGTCAAGACACCCAGCTATGCCAACACAAGATTATTCTTTACAGACACACAGTCCCCTTCTCTACCCACTAAGTTGTTCTTCATATTTATGATTGTTGCTTTACAAATATTATTTCCATGTAATTATGCAGTTAGGTACCATTCTGATGTTCTTTTCATTCAGCATAATTTCCTTGAGATCCATCCAAACTTTTGAGTGTACAAATGGTTCATTTTTCTTTTTTTAATTATTGCTAAGTAGTATTCCATAATATGAATGTACTGCAGTGTGTGTAACCATTCACCCTATGAAGGACATCTGGGTCGTTTCCAGGTTAGGGTTATAAATAAAGCTAAGAACATTCATAAGAATTCTTATATGAAATATCTTCATTTCTCTAGGAAAAATGCCCGAGTATGTCACTGCTGAGTCATATGGTAAATTTATTTTTAGTTTCAAAAGGAACTGTCCATTTTCCATTCAAACCAGCAATGTCTGAGTGATCCAGTTTCTCCACATTCTGGCCTGTTATTTGTCACTATTTTTTATTTTAGCTCTTGATAGATATGCAATGATAACTCTCTGTAGTTTTAATTTTCATTATTCCATTAGCTAATGATGTTGAACATCTTTTCATGTATTCATTTGCCTTCTGTATATTAATGAAATGTCTGTGCTTGCTTTTGTTGTTGTTGTTGTTGTTGTTTTTGCCCATTTTCTAATTGGAGGAATTGTTTTTCCTAATGTTGAGTTTAGAAATTTCTTTACATATTTTAGGTACAAGATCTGTGTCAGATACACGATTTGCAAATATTTTCTCTTAGTCTGTGGGTTTTTAAAATCCTTTCAATAGAGTTTTTCAAAGAGTAAATTTTTTTTAGATGAGTTCCAATTTAGCACTTTTTCCTTTTCTACGTAGTGTTTTAGGTGTCCAATCAAAGAACTCTGCCTAGCCATGGGTCCCCCAAATTTCCTCATATGTTCTTAATGTACTTAAATTTTATATTTAATTTCATAATCCATTTTGAGTTAATTTTTATAGAAGAGATAAGGTTTAGGTTGACATTCATTTTTCTTACTGATAAATGTCCAGCTGCTCCAATACTATTTATTGACTTATACACCTTTATCAAAAATTAAGTGGCCATATTTGTTTAGATCTATTTCTATATTTTCTATTCTGTTTTACTGATCTATATATCTATCTCTCCTCCAGTATAACACTGTTATTAGTACAGCTATATTATAAGATTTAATATTAGGAGAGGGGATTATTCCTTCTACTTTTTCAAAGTTGTTTTGGTTATTTAATGGATTTTACCTTTCCATATAAGCTTTAGAAAAATTTATCTATGTCTACAAAAAAAAAAAAAGGTTTCTGAAACTCTGACAGAAATTTTATCAAACCTATAGATAAATTTAGGAAGAAATTATATCTTTACTATATTGAGTCTTCCAATTCAAAACACGGTATGTCTTGGAAGACATAAGATGACAGAGGAGCAGGGGTGACCCTAAGCTTGCCTCCTTCAGACACAGTTAGATAAATATCAAATCATTTTTAAAACCAAAAAAATCAATCAGAAGTCTTAGAGAACAAAGCTTCATGTCTACAAACCAGAAAAACAAAAGGTGGAAGGTAGGAGCTGTAGAGAGTTGATTAATAGGAGAAAATAGCCATGGGCATTGCCCAGGAGAAGGAGTCCTGACCATGGATAGAGTAGTGAATGAGAGGGAGGGGAGAGAATGGTGGGGGCGGGGGGGGGTGCAGAAAGAGTTAAAAACATGCAGAGGGGGCTACACAAGAAAACTGCTTCTAAAACCATTGATGGGGAAAAAGTAGACAGGTACAATACCACCAGTTTTTTTCTAAACAGTGGAGCACAGATTCTAAAGCTTCAGAGGTCTACAACATCACCAGGGCTATATAGATAGCTAAGCAGTACTCCAACGGGGAAAGCAGGATCCCCAGGGTTGAACAGGGAGAAGCGGTTCACCTGCTTGGAGTGCATTTGGTAGAGGTGATACAGAGGGCCTCTCCATCAGCAAAGGACCCTGTGGGCACAACTGAGCAGCCCCGCTCACCACTCATGGGAATAGGAACAGAAATTCTGGCTGAGTGTAGCAATCTCTGGTGCTGGCTGTGTGTTGTGATTTATCATAAACTTCAAACGACTGCAGAGTTGCACAACTATTTTCAGAGACAAGTCTGCACTGGCCACAGGGCACTGAGACCTTCCCACCAGAAAATCAGTGCACGAACTTACTTTGGGGGTCCCTGAAGTGTGAGGTTTTGAAACACAGCCCCCTGAGATAAAACACAGGAGTGCTGTGCCAGTTGGTGGTATTCAACGGAAACCAGAGACGTTATGAGGGGTCATTGTTTGCACATCTGTAGCACATGTTTTCTGCTCTGGAGATATGAGAACAGGGTGAAGCTATTTTCCCCCTGCATCCTCCAGGTTCCTCAACTTCAGTGAGCCACCAAATGGAGAACACAGCTGCTATACTAAGTTCTGACCCCATGCCCTGCAGGTGCATTTCTACCAGGGCAAATTCACCTATGAATCAGTTAATAGGCCCCTCCCCCAGAAGACCAACACAAACCTCTTTCCCACACCAAGTCCACTGATCATAGAGTGCTGCACAGCTTTTTTGTTTTTGTTTCTTTTTTGGATACCGGAAGAACATGCTTTTTTATTTTTTAATTTTATAGATTTTTTTTTTTAATTTTCAAATTTTTCTTTTCTTTCTACCTGTTTTCTATCGAGGTTCTCATAACAAGCAGACCAAAATACATCTAGGATCATTTTATTTTTAAAAAATTTTTTAAATTTTTATTTTATCTCACTCCCTTTTTTTAACCTCCAAAATGACAAGGCAGAGTAATTTGCCTGTTCAAAAAAAAAAAAAAAAAAAAGAACAGGAAAAAATGACGGTCAGAGATTTAATTGACACAGATATAAAAGTAAGATATCTGAACTAGAACTTAAAATAGTACTTGTAACAATACAATACTAGCCGGGCTTGAAAAAAAATATAGAAGACACTTAAAAAAAAAAATCTCTTACTGCAGAAGTAAAAGAACTAAAATCTAACCAGGCCCAAATTAAAAATGCTATAACTGAGATACAAACTGAAATGAATGCTATAAAAATGAAACAAAAATGAAAAAAAATGAAACAAATCCGTAATTTTCTCAGAAGATAGAATTAGGAAAAAGAATGAAGCTGAAAAGGAGAGAGAAACAAAGGTAATGGTTCATGAAGGGAGACTTAGGGAACTCAGCAACTTTTTAAAACAGAATAACATTCATATCATAGGAGTCCCAGAAGATAAAGAGAGAGAAAAAGAGGAAGAGGGTTTATTTGAGGTTATTTATAGCTGAAAATTCCCCTTCCCCTTGGGAAGGACACAGACATCAAAGTCCAAAAGCACAGAGAACCACCATTAAATTCAACAAAAGTTGATGATCACCATGGCATAGCACAAATTCACATAATACACAGACAAGGAAAGAATCCTGAAATTAGGAGAGAGAAAAAAAATAGTCCTTAACCTACAAAGGAAGACAGATCAGGTTTGCAATAGATCTGTCCATAGAACGTTGGCAGGCCAGAAGAGCAAGGCAGGATATATTCAATGTACAAAATGGGAAAAATATGCAGCCAAGAGTACTGAATTCAGCAAGGCTGTCATTCAAAACTGAAGGAGAGATAAAGAGTTTCCCAGAGAAATAAAAGCTAAAGGAGATCATGACCACTAAACCAGCCCTGCAAGAAATCTTGAGTAGGGGAAGAAAAAGACCCAAAATAACAAATATTAGAAAGGACAAGAGAATACCATCAGAAACACCAACCCTACAGGTAATACAGTGACACTAAATTCACATCTTTCAATAATTATTCTGAATGTAAAAGGACTAAATGTCATTCAAAAGACATAGCATATCGAAGTGGATAAAAAAAAAACAAGATCCACCTGTTTGTTGCCTACAAGAGACTTATTTTAGACCTAAAGACACCTGCAGGTAGAAAGTAAGGGGATAGAAAACCATCTACTATGCTAATGGATGTCAAAAGAAAGCCAAAGTAGCCATACTTATATCAGACAAACTAGATTTATAAAACAAAGCCTATAACAAGAGATGAAGAAAGGCATTATATCATAGTTCGGGGTCTACCCAATAAGAAGATCTAACAATTGTAAATATTTATGTCTCCAACTTGGGAGCACCCAAAAATATAAATCAGTTAATAATGAATATAAAGAAACTCATGGATAATGCTACAATAATGGTAGGGGACTTTAACATCCCACTTACAACAATGGACAGACCATCTAGGCAGAAAATCAGAAGGAAATAATGAGTATGAATGACACATTGGACCTTATGGACTTAACAGATACATTCAGAACACTTCATCCTAAAGCAGTAGAATATACATTCTTTTTGAGTGCACATGGAACATTCTGCAGAACAGATCACAAATCAGCCCTCAACTAGTACAAATAGACTGATATCATATTATGCATATTTTCAGACCACAGTGCTATGAAACTGGAAGTCAACTACATGAAAAAATTAGAAAAAACCACAAATACATGGAGGCTAAAGAATATCCTACTAAAGAATGGATGGGTTAACCAGGAAATTAAAGAAGAAAGTAAAAGTACATGCAAGCAAAGGAAAATGAAAACTCGACAGTCCGAAACCTTTAGGATGCAGCAAAGGCAATCCTAAGAGGGAAGCATATTGCAAGACGCATATCTCAAGAAGAAAGAAGTCTCAAACACACAATCTACCCTTATGCCTAAGGGAGCTAGAAAAGGAAGAGCAAATAAAGCCTAACACCAGCAGAAGAAGAGGAATAATACAGATTAGAGCAGAAATAAACAATATAGAAACAAACAAAAAACAGATCAACAAAACAAACAGCTGGTTCTTCGAAAGAATTAATAAAATGGATAAACTCCTAGCCAGACTTACCAAAACAACAACAACAAAAAAATGAAAAACAAAAAAACAAAACCCAGAGAGACAGAGAGAGAAAGGACCCAAACTGATAAAATCATGAATGATAGAGCGATCACAACCAAAACCACAGAAATACAAACTTAAATTAAAAGAGAATACTATGGTGAGTGCTGTGAAGTGTGTAAACCTGGTGATTCACAGACCTATATCCCTGGGGATAATAATACATTATATGTTTATAAAAAATTATTAAAAAAAGAGAAAATACTAGGAAAATTATATATCAACAAACTGGGCAATATGGAAGAAAGGGAAAAATGCCTAAAAACACATAAACTACCAAAACTGAAACAGGAAGAAATAGAAAATTTGAACAGACATGTAACCAGCAAAGAAATTGAACCAGTAATCAAAAATCTCCCAACAAATGTCCAGACCCAGATGACTTCCCAGGAAATCTCCCAACAAATGTCCAGACCCAGATGACTTCCCAGGAAATTTCTATCAAATATTTAAAGAAGAGCTAATACCTATTCTTCTCAAACTGTTACAAAAAACAGAAATGGAAGGAAAAATTCCAGACTCATTCTGTGAAGCCAGCATTATCTTGATTCTAAAACCAGACAAAGATCCCCCACAAAAAAGGAGAACTATAGGCCAATATCCCTGATGAATATGGTTGCAAAAATTGTCAATAAAATTCCAGCAAATCAAATTGAACAGTACATTAAAAGAATTATTCACTACCATCAACTGGGCTTAATCCTGGCCTGCAGGGTATTAGTTCAATAGTCACAAATAAATAAACATGATACATCACATTAGTAGAAGAAAGGATAAGAACCAGATGATCCTCTCAATAAATGCAGAAAAAACATTTGACAAAATACAGAATCCATTCTTCATAAAACCCTCAACAAAATAGGGATAGATATAACATACCTCAAAATCATGAAAGCCTTACACAAAAGACCCACATTGATATCTTCAAGGGGGAAAAACTAAGAGACTTTGCCATACAGCCAGGAACAAGACAGAGATGTCCACTCTCACCATTATTATTTAGTACTGGAAGTCTTAGCCTCAGCACTCAGACAATGAAAAGAAATAAAAGGCATCCAAATCAGTAAGGAAAAAGTCAGATTGCACTATTTGCAGACTACATGATACTCTATGTAGAAAACCCACAAGACTCCATCAAAAAATTGCAAGAACTAACTCATAGATTCAGCAAAGTTGCAGGATATAAAATCAATGCACATAAATCTGTTGCATCTCTATACACCAAAAACAAAGCAGTAGAAAAAGAAATCAAGGAATTGATCCCATTTGCAATTGCACCAAAAAATGGTACGATACCTAGGAATAAACCTAACTAAATTGGTAAAGGTCTGCACTCTCAAAACTGATGAAAGAAATTGAAGAGAACACAAGGAAATAGAAAACCCTTCCATGCTCATGGATTGGAAGAATAAAGATTGTTAAAATATCTATACTCCTCAAAGCAATCTATACATTTAATGCAAACCCTATAGAATACCACCAGCATTTCTCACAGAGTTAGAATAAAAAATCCTAAAATTTGTATGGAACCACAAAAGACCTATATTGGCCAAAGAAATGCTGAAAAAGAAAAACAAAACTTGAGGCAGCACAATTGCAAATTTCAAGCTATATTACAATGATCTAGTCATCAAGACAGTATGGTACTGGTACAAAAACAGACACAGAGATCAATGGAAAAGAATAGAGAACCAAATGGACCCGCAACTATATGGTCAACTAATCTTCAACAAAGCAGGAAAGAATATCCAATGGAAAAAGACAGTCTCTTCAATAAATTGTGTTGGGGAAACTGAACAGCAACACACAAAAGAATGAAACTAGACCATTTCCTTACACCATATACAAAAATAAATTCAAAATGGATGAAAGATCTAAATGTGAGAAAGGAAGCCATGAAAATCCTAGAGAAGAACACAGGCAGCAACTCCTTTGACCATGGCTGGCTGCAGCAACTTCTTACTACATGTGTTACAGGAGGCAAAGGAAACAAAAGCAAAAATGAACTATTAGGACTTAATCAAGACACAATCTTCTACACAGTGACGGAAACAATCAACCAAACTATAAATCAATCTACAGGATGGGAGAAGATATTTGCAAGCAACATACCTGATAAAATGTTAGTATGCAAAGAACTATAAAGAACTTATCAAACTCAACACTCAATTAACAAATGATCCAGTTAAGAAATCGGGCAGAAGACATTTAAATGTCTTCAAAGAATGTCCAAAGAAGAAATCCAGATGGCTAACAGACACGTGAAAAGATGCTCACCATTACTCATCATGAGGGAAATACAAATCAAAACCATGATAGGATACCACCTCACACCTGTCAGAATGGCTAAAGTTAACATGAAAAACAACAGGTGTAGGCAAGAATGCAGACAAAGGGGAACCCTCTTGCACTGTTGGTAGGAATGCAAACTGGAGAACAGTTTGAAGGATCCTTCAAAAATTAAAAATAGAACTACCCTTCAATCCAGGATTTGTACTACCAGGTATTTACCCAAAGGATATAAAAATACAGATTCAAAAGGGTACATACATGTACCCTGATGTTCATAGCAGCATTATCAACAATAGCCAAACTATGGAGAGAGCACAAATGTCCACGGACTGATGAATGGATAAAGGATATGGTGTGGGGCACCTGGGTGACTCAGTCGGTTAAAGCCTCTGCCTTCGCTAGGTTGTGATCTCACAAATACTCTCTTCTAACCAAAGAACCACATTAGCAATCTGAAACAACCACGAGATACACTACCACATAAGACAATAATCAGCCCATTCAAAAAGTCACAAAAAAATTGTTATTTTTTTATTCTTCACGTATATTTCTTCATCCTAAATAATCTTTTATAATGTATTGTCTCTCAAGAATAAAAAAAAAAAAGACTTTTGAGAGGCAAGATAGTGTCTTGGTTAAAAAAATATATTCCTAGGGCACCTGGGTGGCTCAGTGGGTTAAGCCTCTGCCTTTGGTTCAGGTCATGATCTCAGGGTCCTGGGATCAAGTCCTGCATTAGGCTCTCTGCTCAGCCGGGAGCCTACATCCTCCCCTCCCCCTCTGCCTGCCTCTTTGCCTACTTTCGATGTCTCACTCTCTGTAAAATAAATAAATAAAATCTTCAAAAATAAATAAATAAATAATATAATAAAATACAATGCTTTGTTACAGGCCCAAGCTGTCCATTTCTCTGATGGGTCTGAGTAAAGTATTCCCTGCCTTGGGGCGCCTGGGTGGCTCAGTGGGTTAAGCCGCTGCCTTCGGCTCAGGTCATGATCTCAGGGTCTTGGAATCGAGTCCCACATCGGGCTCTCTGCTCAGCAGGGGGCCTGCTTCCCTTCCTCTCTCTCTGTGATCTCTTCCCTTCCTCTCTCCTATAAAAAAAAAAAAAAAGTATTCCCTGCCTTAAATGGAAAAAAAAAAAAAGAATTTTAGTTTGCATGATAGGAGTATATTCTCATCATGGATCACAGTTAAACTAATTTACACAAAAATGATGAAATCTATGGTCACAACCTGATTGGTATATTGTATTAATTGGATTAATCAATTTCACAGGGTTCTGGATGTATTTTGTTCTTTTTTATATATATTTCATCATTAAGAATATATTATCTATATAACTGATTATAGCTCTGATAACCAAAATAGAATGTAAGTTTCATAAGTACAATACCTTACACACATTTAAATCCCCAAGACCACAGTTTATAGTGTCTGACATATGTAATAGGCACCCAAAATTCATCTGCAGAGCTGAAAGTCTGAAGAAACTTCCACGTTTCTTTTCTATGTTCTAACTTGGAAGATTGTCTCAGTCTTCCACTATTTGCTCTCTGGAACATCTTCTCTCCAGAATCCCCCAATGCTTCCCAGATTGTTCTAGACACATAACTCTTATCTCCCTATACCTTCACTCTTCTTTACGTGCAACACTGTCATCTCTTGGAAGCTGCTCAAATTCTGCACTCATTCTTCATCTCCACTGTCTTGTATACAGCCACATCATCTTGCTTTGTTTAGAGGTTTCTGATGGGTGATAATCATCTTTTGTTATATAAAACTTACGTTCTTCAGCTCATCCAGCACGCTCGCCCCAGACAGCCTCCATAATCATTTCCCTCCATACTGCCCAGTGTACATCAGTGCCCTTCTTATAATACACAAAGGTCTCTGAGTTCACCCTCTAACTTACTTGTCTCAGGTACTGACACCCTGCTCCCTCTCACACTTCTCAACAAGCGTCAGATACAATTACTCATTCAGAATGAGTGTATCCATTTTGGATGTCAGATTTTTTTCTTTCTGGTCCTCAGCAACTAGATTCCCCACTTCAGAAATGTTTTCCCGAACTTCTGGACAAAATTAATCACTCTTACCCTCACACTTGCAGGTATCTTGTCTGTGTTTCTATTGCCTCATTTGTCACATTGTCACTTATTTGTTTACATGTCTTTTTCCCTGGGTAGGAGCTAGCCCTGTGTCTTATTCACTTTTACATTCCCAGCACTCAACATAGCTCAATGCAATTTTTTAAATTGAATTGAATAATCTCTTCAGTATTGCCTTTATACATAATACATTTTAGCAGTTTCTTGAGAGCAGTTTTCAAATGTTATTCTTCCATATACCCTTACCCTAACCGCCCTACTCTGCATGTAGATGGTGATTTAAAAAAAAATAATAATAAATCAAAATTAAAGTTGTTGTAATACACTGAGGGAGGAAGTTGTGATTATATTTACAAATGCACAAATTTTCTTAGGATTAAGTGAAATATCAGGATACCTGATTCAATGATACCATCAGTGGCGGGGCTCTACTCATTCCCAGAGGCTTTTAGGGTCTCATTCACGTCAGAAAATTTCATACAAGGTAATTTCATCAGTCAAATTTCAGGAGTAGATTTATTCCCACTTTCAGATAGGCTCCATAAGGACTAGATAAAAACTGTACGGTTAACATGTATTTCTCTTACAAAAAAGTCTTCAATGTTGTTGTTCTTATTACAAATGAATATGGACTTATTTCAGAAAAATTTAAAAAAATACAATCACAAGGAATATAAAAAGCAAGCAAGCGTATTCCTAATGATCGAGACAGCTGCTACCAACACCTTGGTAGACAGACTTTTTCGGGGGGGTGTATATCCTGCTGCAGTAATTGCTGCCATTTACTAAACCCTTCCTCGATGCCAAGCTCTCTACAGATTTAGCCCAGATGTCAGTTCAGCCCTTTCTGGCTCTTAAGGTCTTTGTTCCATTGAACTGAACCCCCGCTCTAGGGCCTTGGACAATTCTACACCTTATTCATTTTTACGAATTTTAGAGAAATTCGTCCTGTGCCTTTGCAAATGATCCCAGTTTTCATCTTCTGTCAGTCCAGTTCCACAGTTTTAAAGGGATCCATTTACAATTCTCTCTTAACTGTTTGTGTGTGTCCTAAGTCTTGCTTCAACCAGGACCACCCAGCCTGTCTCCTTCCGGCCTTTCTCCAGGCCATGAGCTCATCCTCTGCCCACCTATTTTCATTTTAGGCCTCTTCACTCTCCTTCCAAAGTCCTCTCTTAGACGTACGGTTTTCTCCTCTCCTTAAGCTTATGACTTAAAGATAATATTTTGTCAATTAAACCTGACCTCTGGCTTTGATTCTTTACCACAAATGTATTGATATTTCTAAATAAGATGAGTAATTAACCAAAGAATTCTAGAGGGGAATAATTTTTTTCATATGTTGGAGCATAAAGTGGATAAGCTATAATAGTGTTTTATAACAAATAAGTTTACTAAAGGTAGAAATTACATCCTGCTCTCATTTTTATTGGCAGTGTCTAACCAGGGGCCCGAACATGGTAGGTAGGCATTAAGTATTTTTTAAATACACAAAGTCACCTGAAAGAGTAATTCATCTTACCCTGTATCACAGTTCTCATTCTGGTTGTCGTAACAACAGCTTTTGACACTGCTGATGGCTGCCTGCTCAGTAAGGCAATCCCTCCATTTAACTCCCAGAACATTTGCTTCACAGGTTGCTCCTCAGTATCCTTTGCTGGTTTTGTCTTTTACTCAAAACCTTGGAACGCCCCAAGGCTGTGTCCTTGGCTATCTTCTCTCTTCAGTTTACACTAAATGTATTGGTGATTTCATCCAGTCTCATAGCTGGTGACTCCGAATTTTAGGTACAGTCTTGATCTGCTCAACGGCTATCCAAACCAACGTGCCAAAACTTCACGCTGTGTCTCCCACAAACCTGTTAACAATGCTAACCCACTTACCCCAAAAGCCTTGTACCTGCCCTTGATTTCTCCCTCTCTATATATCCAACACCTTTGGAAAACCTATTAGCTCTAATTTTAAAATATATCCAGCAATCAAACATTTATGACCACCTCTGCAGCTACCATTCTAAGTTGAGTCACCATTATATTACTTTCAAATGACTACAACAGCTTCCTATGATTCTGCCTGCTTCTTTCCTTGACACCCCACATGCTATTCTTATTACATCAGCCAGAGTGTTTGTTGCCTTTGCCCAAAACACTTTACGATCACTAATTCACACAAATAATAGTCTTTTTAAAAGATTTTATTTATTTATTTGACAGAGAGAGAAAGGGGGATCACAAGTAGGCAGAGAGGATGGAAGCAGGCTCCCTGCTGAGCAGAGAGCCTGATGTGGGGCTCCATTCCAGGACCCCGAGATCATGATCTGAGCTGAAGGCAGAGGCTTAACCCACAGAGCCAACCAGACACCCCCACACAAATAATAGCTTAAAATATGAGTTTCTAAAATAATTGAGGGATATATGAATGCTTATTCTATATTTGGTAACCAAAATCTTTATTTTTAGGTATAATAATGGCTTTATGATTATGTTTAAGACAATGAGGTCTTTTAAAGATACTACTAAATAGTTATAAGTCAAATGATATGATGTCTTGAATCTACTTTAAAATAATAAGGAATTGAAGGATTGAGTAGAGATTCAGATGAAACAACAATGGTCTTATATCAATAATTATTTTAACTGGATAATGGGGCTCAATTGTACTATCTATTTTTATATGTGCTTGAAAATTTCTATAGTCAAAAAGAAAGAAAAATAATTCCTCTAATGAATCTCCTTTTTACTTCTAGAAGGTAAAAGATAAAATCCCTATCTGATTGGGCCCCACCCCCATTTTCTCACTAACTTCATCTCCTCCTGCTCTTTGAATTGTTCTTCCAACTCCAGCCTCTCTGCTGTTCATCAAACACATCAGGCTCATTCCCACCTTAGGACCTGTGCTCTCGATATTTTATCTGTTTATATCTTCCTATGTCTTCCAACTTCCTCGAATTTTTACTCAAATATTGCCATCTCAATGAGATCTCTCTTGACTATTTAATAATGCAATTTGTCCCGTGCCCCCACGGAACTCCCAAACCTCCTTACATGCCTCTCCTTCTTTCTCCATACCATTCATTACATTTTAATATTCTTTATAATTTATTTATGTTCATTATTTGTTGAATACCTTCCTCCATTAAGATGTAAATTCCCAAGAGCAGTGATCTTTGTATGTTTTTGTTTTCAGACATACAAAATGGCAGGGATTCAACAAGTATTTGTTAAGCGAATGAATCAGCAGGCTGAAACTGGCAGAACATAATCCAAACCAGAGTGGGCTGTTTCCAAAGCCAATGCTCTCAAATGTTGTGCTCTTATAACAAGTCTATAGGTCATGAATTATCACTTGTTAAAATGTCTGAAGTTACTGGCCAGTAAACCTCTATAAAATTCTTTATCAGTAACTGACTACTAACCAGTATAGAACATTGCATTTCCATATTACAATATAAAGCTAATTTTAAGATTTTCTTCAATGCAATATATGCCTGTTGTGCCTTTCCTATCAGCCCCTTAGAATGACCTCCAAAGGCAGCAACCATAGCCAAACCACACCTTCTTTCTTAAAGAGACTGCTGGTATTCCTGGCAATAGAATTTCAATTAATACCAAATACTATACCTAATGTTCTTAGCTTCAAGCAAAAATCCATTGATCTTGCTTCTTAAAGCTTCTCTGGGTTTGGAATTTAATATGTGAGTAATCCTTTCCATCTAGGCATAAGAACACTCTCCATTTATAGGCATTTGACAATCAGGTAAGTGGAATCTTGCTAATTCCTCAAATCTGTCTGTACTTCAAACTCAACATGCTAAATATGAAACTCATCCGCTCTCCACAATTCAAACCACCTACTCATCCCCCTCTGACTTTTTCATTCCTGGGAATGACATCAGTAGTCTTACAACCAACAACTGCTTCAAAGACTCAAGTCACTTTTGATTTTGCTTATCCTCAATTCATCAACTGTCACATTCAATGAAGTCACCTGCACCAAAGCTTCTTGCATGCATTTTCTTCCTGTCATTTTTTTTCTTACTTCCACCCAAGTTAACCAATGCCTATTATTTAGGCATTGGCAACATTCTCCTGCCGAGGGTCCCAACACTGTATCTGTATCCATCAGAGAGCCTGATGTGGGGCTCCATTCCAGGACCCCGAGATCATGACCTGAGCTGAAGGCAGAGGCTTAACCCACAGTCAAACTGTGGCTGGGCTACTCTTGTTTGTAACACTTCAGTGTAACGGTCCTTATCATTTAGGGAGTGGCACAGAAAAATAGGTATATCTACATTTAAATCAACATTTTATTCCATTTCTGAGATCTGGAGCCCATCCTTAGGTATATCTGCCAACGAACTACTTGTAAGGACTCTTGTTATAAAGACCCATTTATGTTCACTAAATTGAAAAAGAGCACATAGTGGAATTCATGATTTTATGAAGCTTACCCCCCACCAGACACTACCAGCTAGGTTAATCAATTATGATTACATAGTAAATCATTCTCAAGTGCAATGACTTAGAATCAAGGTTTATTTATTTATCTGTGAGTCAGGTGGGATAGCTTTGGGGTGTGGTTGGCTTTAGATTGAGGCTGAGCATTGGATCCAGATCCACTCTATGTGTCGCTTATACTTTCTAGAACAAAAACTATCCTTGGGGCTTTATCTCTTATGTCAGTTCTATTGCATAAGGAAAGCCAAACTGTGTAAGCACATCTAAACCCTCTGCTTGAGTCACATCTGATCATGTTCCATTTGGCAAAGAAAATCCCATGGCTGAATCCCAAGTCCAAGATCTGGGCCGAGAAATATGCTCAGACAGAAGGCAGAAGGAGAGGTATTTAAACTTTACTTCAATGTATCACAGAAGCTTTATATATTTACTACTGACTTTAATGCTTGATGACTGTTGGTAATAAACATTATTTTAACCACAGTTATGACTTTGAATTAATAATTATGGTAATTCCTTATAATAATGTATATTATCATTTTAAGGTGATTTTAGCATGTTTCTAGCTAGCACCATTATGTTATTTGTATGTATCACATTATTCAAAGTGTAAGTTCTTTTTCCTCAGATATGTCCCATATTTCTCATGTTTTATTATTTTATTTACTCAGTATGTTTTCTTTTCATTTTCATTACTTTTAAAACTTATCAACACTTTATGATTTATTGCAAATGTCACCTTTTCTCTGAAGTCTATTCTGGTTTTTTTTTTTCAAAGATTTTATTTATTGATTTGACAGAGATCACAACTAGGTGGAGAGGCAGGCAGACAGAGAGGAGGAAGCAGGCTTCCCAGCAGAGAGCCTGATGGGGGCTCAATCCCAGGACCCCAGGATCATGACCTGAGCTGAAGGCAGAGGTTTTAACCCACTGAGCCACCCAGGTGCCCCTATTCTGTTTTTAACTAATGAAATCAACCCACGTGGAAACTTCACAGCACTTTAAAAAAACTAATTCATAACATTTCGATTCTGACTCAGCTGACTTACGTTCCTATTCTCCCGCTCTATTCTAAGAATGAAGCTCACTGAGGATAGTACACCTGTCATGCTCTTCGTTTCTTCCGCTAGACCTTAGCAACAATGCATGCTGGGCATTGTCTGCTTTGGTCAGTTACAGGCAGGATGCTGTTAGGAGTCTCAAGACCCTTTCCTTCATTTCTGTGTGACTTTGAAAAAGTCACATAACCTCTCAGTGCCTCATTTGCTCCAGCTGTAAAAATCAGACGAACAGTGCTTATTGTCAGGCTGGCTAATGATTCAGAGGCATTGTTAAGGATTAATGAGATAGAATAAAGCTCTCTGAGTCCTCTGAAGAAAGGTGTGATAGAGGAACAAATGAGTTATTATTATCTATTAGTACCACCTTGCATAAAATTCTCCCCAACCCTGAAAATAAATTAGATGATTTTTGCAGAACAATTAACTCTTTCGGTCCATTAGGCAATGCACTAGCACATTAAATTTAATAGTAAGATCTTACATATTCCAGTTACAAAGTCCTTTCATAAATACACTATCTAATTTCACCTTCACAAAAATTTTTATGGAATGAATAGAGCAAGTATTACTATCTAAAAGCTACATGTGAGGAAACTGAGGCTCAGGAATATTAAGTGGCTGTGACCAATTAATAAAGGGTAAAGTCAAAACTTGAAATCATTGTTATGACTCCAAGGTTAGATCCACTCCCACTTTACACACAAGAGTAAATACAGCTATTAACACAATGTGTAAATACATTCTGCATTGTCAATAATACCAGAAATAAAAATAGAAAGAACCTATAAACATTACCTTTGTTCAAAGTTCAACTTTGAAAAAGGTAGAATGAATGGATTCAAATAATGTCAGTGGTAAATTAAAATAGTATTTTCAATTCCATAATCCATTAATTCATCTAGCAGGTATTTATTGCCATGCTACGATGTCTAGGCACGCTGAGGATAACAGGGCTTCTGCTTCTGAGAGCTTACATTCTAGGGGAGGCAAAGAGAGAATGAACATGTAATGAATAAGTAACGGATTTCATAGAGTGAAAAACTAAGTAATAAAAATCAAAGCGTGTTGGTATGGACAACTATGGAGGTGAGTATTTTAGATATGCTTGTCAGGGAGACTCCCAGAAGAGGTCAGTTTTGAGCTGCGCCTTGGACAGTGAGGGGTTTGCAATGGGAAGATGCAGGACATTAAAGGATAAAAGAATGCAATGGCCCAGGGACAGGAAAGAACATGGCCTTGAAAAGAGTGTGAGAGTTCAGGCTGGGAAAAAACTAAGTATCAGTCTAATGAAAAGCAAAAGTGTATAATTCTTTTGGTCTGAACCTACACTGACAAAGAATAAACAACAAAATCACAAAATTCTTTATTATCTTCCTTGCTCATACAACGTACGATGAAGAAAAATATGAACATTAGTAATTCCCAGTATCAATAAAATTATTATTAAAGATTTCAAATGAGCTATTAAAAATTGTTTTTGTAAGCTATGGATTTGAAAAAATAAACAATATGGCTCAGACTCTCCCAGCAAAGACCATTCATACCAGGAATTATAATGTCTTTGACAAAAGAGGCAAATTTCTATTTTCTATTCCTGTAGGTAAGACATTATTGCCCCCCGCCCCCGCCCCTGGCAAAATCTCACTCGAAGGACAAAAAGGGACAATAATATACATATTTTTTTTTAAAAATTAAAATATATTTTAGTGATTTCATTTTTTCCATTTTCTGATTTTAATTACATAATTAAACTTACATTTATACAGAGACCTAAACACTATTTACTTAATATTATCTCTAAATTATTTAATAGATTCAACACAAACTCCATTAAAACTCCATCAGCTTTTTTTTTAAAAAGCTGACTCTAATAATTTTATATAGCAATGCAAAGGACCTAGAATAGCTTCAATAATCTCGAAAAAGAGTACATTGGAGGACATACACTACCTGATTTTAAGACTACAGTAATGAAAACAGAGGTTATTGGTATAAAGATAAACTAATACATCAAGGAACAAAAGTAGGAGTTCAGAAACAGACATATACATAGTCAAATGGCTTCCAACCAAAGTGTGAAATTAATAGAGAAAGATAAGTCTTCCCCGCCCTTTTTTACAAATATTGTTATATCAGCTGAATATTTAATATTTTTTAAAAAACATTGATCTATAGTTCATGTACAAAAATTAATTTGAGATGTGTTATAGATCTAAGCATAAAAACAAAAATTATAGGGAACAAAACACAGGAAACTATTCCTGCAAACTTGGGGTAGGAAAACATTTTCTGACAGGGTATAAAAGACAAAAATGGATCAGCTGGCTTTTGTCAAAATGAAGTAGCTATAGTATCAGAAAACACTGTTATTATAATAAATAAGTAAGCCACAAATTGAAGCACAAAAGTTAGCAAAACCTATCAACAAAAACAAGAAACAGACTCAACAACAGAGAACAAACTGACGGTTAGCAGAGGGAAGGATAGGCTAAATAGGTGATGGGAATAAGGAGTGCACTTGTAATAAGCACCAGGTGTTGAATCACTACATTGTACATCTGAAACTAATATTACATTATGTGTTAGCTAACTGGAATTTAAATAAAAATAAAAATAAATAAAAATAAAAGCACACGGGAATGAGGTACCTGGGTGGCCCAGTCAAGTAAGGGGGTGCTTTCAGCTCAAGTCATGATTTTAGGGTCCTGGGATCAAGCCCCACACTGGGCTCCCTGTTCAGTGGGGAGTCTGCTTCTCTATCTCCCTCTACCCCTTCCTCTCTCTACCCCCCTCCCTCCTCCTGTGCTTGTGCTCCCTTTCTCTCTCTTTCACTCAAATAAATAAAATCTTAAAAAAAAAAAAGCATACAGGAATAAAAAAAGAAAAACAAAGAATGGTGTCAGGATATACAACAAATTCCTTCAAGTCAGGAATAAGAAAACAATTCAACGTAATAGGTAAAGGGCTTGATACTTCATGAAAAAGGATATACAATAAATAAATGAAATGGTAATCAATCATTAGGGAAATAAAAATTAAAACCACAATTGAATAATCATTACATACATACTGAAGTGGCTATAATTCAAAAAACCAACAATACCTCATTTTGGTGAGCCAATGATATTCTCATACCTTGCTGGGATTGCATCTTTGATTATCTATTTGGAAGTGTCATGTAAAATATTTATTCAAGGAAAAAAAATACATATCTTCACACAGAACAATATTCATAGACGGCTTTTGTGGGTAATAGCTCCAAACAAAAAACAATCCTGACATCAATCAACAGAATAAAGAAATTCTGATATATTCATACAAGGGACTAGTACTCTACACGAATAAAAAGTGGCTTCAAAAGAAACAATGCACAAATTACACACTATTGGTTTCACTGTATGAAATCAAGAATCAACAAAACTAATCTATGGGGACAGACATCAAAGAGGTTAAAGAGGATGACTGGTGAGAGGTCTGTTTAATTTAATGAGACAGCAATGTTGAATTTTTATTTGGAGTAGGTGGTGGTAACATGAATATGTTGAATTATGTAATCTCAAAGAATTATACCTCTGTGCATTTGTTCTGTGCATCTTGTAGTATGATAATTGCATCTTAGTAAATTAATCTTGATTAAAACATACATTACTTTCTTTCAACATTCTTAAAAAAGAGACACTGTTTCTTTGGGTTCTTTCATGGGAACTACTGAGGATAGAGGGGAGAAAATTCAGATGAATTAATGAGGCTGACAGTGTCAAATTCTATAGGTATTTGCTTATAAAAATTTAACCATAAAGACTTGGAGAATTAGTTAAATCCTCAGGATTGAGTTTGATTCAAAAGTTATAAAACTTCTATTTTTCCTTTTTTTCATAGAACAGTGTCCCTGAATAAGGCAACCAGTTTACCTGTTACTCATCAGAAAAGAAAATAAGCTGTTTTAATACTGGAAAAGGAATTGGATTTATTTGGACCAAAAGAAATAGTCACAGCTGCTTTTGCTGACTCAATGAACATTCAAAGGACCTCTTAGTATTATTGTAACCATGCACAGTGTTCATATTATATAATGATTCTGAACCTACCCTTAGACTATAGTTTCATTGCAGTGAAAACTAAGTAATTTCAACAACAGACTCTAGATTGCACATGGGGTAAAAGAGATGGTTATTCCAAAGAGTAGCTGTCCATCCATTTCATGTGCCCCAATTCATCTTCTCTAGATGTACTGACATGGGTGCTTGTTGACTTTCAAGTAATTAATCAATCAGCTGAAATGGTAATTTTAATATGTGTGAGTTCCTAGTCCAGGATCATCCCCAAACCAGATTTCTCTACTCTGTAGCTAGCTAGAAATAATGTGTAGAAATGGTGTGAATAGGGTATCTAATGGCATGGTTCCTGGTAATACCTAGTTTTAAATCACCAGTTGGTCATACTCCCCCCACCCCAGTTCCCAACGTATCTATTAGATTCTCTAGATTCTCTTTAGATTCTCTTCAGGTTCCCACTAGATATGTGAGTTACCTCTCTGCATTTGTCACTAATAAAGTCTAATAAACATTCTCATTCTCTCTACAAATCTCTTACATAACAGATCAAATAACAACCTTTATGTAGAATAATAATTAATGCTTAATCATTAGTTGGGATCTTGTTAAAATGGCAGTTCAGATTCAGCAATTCAAGGGTAGAGTCTGAGATTCTGCATTTCTAATGAGTTCCCAGCTGATGCCCAGGAAATGATTCTTTTTCTTTTCTTTTCTTTTTTAAGATTTTATTTATTTATTTGACAGAGGGAGAGAGAGAGATCACAAGTAGGCAGAGCAGCAGGCAGAGAGAGAGGAGGAAGCAGGCTCCCTGCTGAGCAGAGAGCCCAATGCAGGGCCCAGGACCCTGAGATAACCTGAATCGAAGTCAGAAGTTTAATCCACTGAGCCACCCAGGCACCCCAGGAGGCTGGTTCTTTGACTACACTGAGTAGAGAGGTTGTCGATTCCCATTGCTGCAACCTATCACATACACATAGACATTCATCTACTCATCTACTCATAATATGCCTAGAAGAGTCATCTCAGTAACATTTCACATGTCACTCTCACCAAGCAGACTGTTGTGTTTTATATCTTGGTACGTTCAATCGCCCTAGATAATAAGAGCTCAATAAATATCTAAACAAATCCCATAATGAAATGAAATAATTAACGGAACAATTTGTGTAGGATTCTGCCAACATCTTAATGAAAAAAAAATGTTTAGAAGAGTCTAGGACAATTAAAAACACACATATTCGGGGCGCCTGGGTGGCTCAGTGGGTTAAGCCGCTGCCTTCGGCTCAGGTCATGATCTCAGGGTCCTGGGATCGAGCCCCGCATCGGGCTCTCTGCTCAGCTGGGAGCCTGCTTTCCTTCCTCTCTCTCTGCCTGCCTCTCTGCCTACTTGTGATCTCTGTCTGTTGGATAAATAAATAAAATCTTAAAAAAAAAAAAACACATATTCATACACAGGTATACACTCAAACATTGTTTTGCAGATAGACAAATTCAAAAATTGCAGAAAGTTACATAGAAGTCTACAGTTCTCAGAAAAGACCTCCCTCTACATTATAAAATCATGTTTTGCCTGTATTTTATTTCTTAAACTTGATAAAGATGCTTTATCACAGAAGAAAATGGACAAGCACTACAGATTAACCGTGGTAAAAGGCTGAGGGGGAAATAAGTACCTTAGTCTCAAAATGCAGCAAATGATCTTTTGCCTCCATTTTGTTGAGGCTGGCAGAGTGTTTTATTCAGTTTTAACACAGAAAGACTGCCATGGTCTACAAAAAGAGCTGAATCTGGGAATTTGTTCTCTCTCTGCCTTTGATATGTTTCATGGAAAAAATAATTTCTTTCCCTCAGGGAAAAATAATAATAAAAGCAGCTTTTACACATCAATTTTTCATAACGCGAAGATGCTTCCAACTTCACAGAATGGCTAGATGAACAATTAAATCCTCTACTTCCCAAACCAAAACATCATCACTAGGCAGATATACAATTATTCCAAGAAAATTTTTTAAGCCTATATTTTGTACTTTTGAAGACTTTGTGTCTGTATTAGAAGTGCTGTATAGTCCAGTATGAAAAAATATCACATATTCATGTAAAAGAGTCATTTTTTTCTCACATAAATTTGGGATTTGGGAATTGTTCTCATGAGTATTTGTGGGAGTTATAAGGGGTTTCATACATAGCACTTTGGAAAATTATGGAAAGTTAGAGCTGGAAGGAGCCATGAAAATACTCATAATTAAAGCCATCATTGTACTTCCAGATGGGGAATTGATGTTCAAAAAGCTAAGCATCCCACTAGAAGATACCAAAAAATAACTGGTATGAGATTTCTGGAATTTTATATCAACAAATGAACTAAGTGAATCCATTTCCGGTCACTCATCTGGTCTTGATTACATAACTCCCGTGGGACGTTCCTTATATGATATCTGAATATAGGCATTCTCTCTCTGTGGCTTTTGTTTTTCAAGTTATAAACATAAGTAAGAATACAAGGTCTATTCTAACTTAAACGCCTTTCATTCTCTCTTTCAAATTATAATAGACCCATAAGAAAAGGATTGAATTCATGCTCTATTTGAAGCTCTATGCTAGGTCTTGCTAACTGTGCATCTAGATTTGACATCATTTTCACACCATATTATCACCTATTTCTCTTACCCATTTATCTCTTATCCCAATCATTTAAAATTGCACTTGCACAAACTAACTCAAGCCCATACATGGTCTCTGGGCTGTGAAGATTACTCCTCCCTGTAGGTCCACTCTTGGTACCCTCCCTGAGAAAAATCCTTGATTAAAAATCTCCTGAATTAAGGAAAAATCCTTTATTAAGGTCCTGGGATAGGGGTCATTTGAGAGATTGCACTACCCTTTTAAAATTATGCAAAAAAAAAATCAATTTGGTGCTTCAAGTTTGTTTCAAATAAGTATTTTATTATTGAAATAACACAATGATATGTTAATTTCAGGTGTACAACATTGATTTGACAACTCTATATTTTACTCAATGATCACCACAGTAAATGTAGTCAACATAAAACATTATTACAATGTTATTGACTATATTCCTTTTGCTGTACTTTTCATATCTGTGACTCACTTATTTTGTAACTGAAACTTTGCACCAGTTAATCACTTCATTTTGCCTCTGCCCCACTCATTTCCCCTCTGGTAACCACCGGCATAGTCTCTGTATTTAAAGTTCTGTTCTTTTGTTTTTCAGATGCACATGTAAGAGAAATCATAAGGTATTTGTCTTTCTCCATCAGACTTATTTCACTTGGTGTAATATGTTCTAGGTTCATCCATGTTTTTACAAATGGTAAGAGCTGATTTTTTTTTTAAGATTTTATTTAAATTCAAGTTAGTTAACATATATTGTATTAGTAGTTTCAGGGATAGAATTTAGTGATTCATCACTTGCCTTTAACACTCAGTGCTAATGATCACAAGTGCCTTCCTTAATGCCCATCACCCATTTACCCTACTCCCCACCTCCTGCCGCTCCAGCAACCCTCAGTTTGTTGCCTATAGTTAAGAATCTCTTACAGTTTTGATCTTATTTTACTTTTCCTTCCCTTTCCTTATGTTACCTCAGCCACAGCAATATCTTAATAGACACATTTCAGAGGCAAAGCAAAAGCAAAAATGAACTAGTGTGATTTCATCAAGATTAAAATCTTCTCAGGGGCGCCTGGGCGACTCAGTGGGTTAAGCCTCTGCCTTTGGCTCAGGTCCTGATCCCAGGACCCTAGGATGGAGCCCAGCCTCTTGCTCTCTGCTCAGCGCGCAACCTGCTCCCCCCAGCCCCCTCCCTGCCTCTCTGCCTACTTGTGATCTCTCTCAAATAAATAAATTTTTACAAAAAATTTTTTAAAAAGATTAAAAGCTTCTGTAGCAAAGGAAACAATCAACCAAACTAAAAGGCAACCTACAAAATGGGAGAAGATATTTGCAAATGACATATTTGATAAAGGGTAGTATCCAAAATCAATGAAGAACTTATCAAACTCAACACCCCAAAAACAACAAATGCAGTTAAGGAATGGGCAGAAGACATGAAACAGAGATGTCTCCAAAGAAGACATACAAATGGCTAATAGACACATGAAAAAGATCTTGTTCTTTTTTTATGGCTGAGTAATACTTCATTGTGTGCACATATAACTTCTTTATTCATTCATTTGTTGATGGACACTAAGGCTGCTCCTATATCTTGACTATTACAAATAATGGTACAATAGACATATGGGTACTTACATCTTTTCAAATCAGTGTTTCTAGTTTCTTTGGGTAAATACCCAATAGTGGAATTACCGGTTCATATTATATTTCCATTTTTACTTTTTTGAAGGAACTGCCATACTGTTTTCTACAGTAGCTTCACCAATTTATATTTCCACCAGAAGTCCACAAGAGTTCCTTTTCTCCACATTCTGAGCAACACTTATTTCTTATCTTCTGAAAATAGCTTTTCTGACAAGTGTAGGTTGTGCTTTTTTTTCATTGTGCTTTTTCATTTCATTTATTTCATTTCATTTTTCATTGCATTGCTTTTTTTTTTCATTGTGCTTTTAATTTGCATTTCCCTGATGATGAGTGAGGCTGAACATCCTTTCATGTGTCTAGTAGCTATGTGCATGTATTCTTTGGAAATTAATATTGTTAAAATGTCCACATAACCCAAAGCAACCTACAGATTCAGTGAAATCCCTACTAAAATTTCAATGGCATTTTTCACAAAGCTAGAACAAATAATTTTAAAATTTGAGACAAAATAGCCAAAACAATCTTGAGAAAGACTAATAAAGCTGGAAGACCCACAATCCCAGATTTTTAGATATGCCATAAAGCTACAGTAATCAAAACCATATGGTACAAACACAAAGACACATAGATAAGAGAACAGAATAGAGAGCTCAGAAATAAATCCACATCTATACAGTCAATTAACCTACAAAAAAAGGAGGCTATATATAATGGGGAAAAGAAAGTCTTTTCAATAAATGGTGCTGGGAAAATTGGATAGCCACATGCAAAAACATGAATCTGCACCTCTTTCTGACACCATATATAAAAATATACTCAAACTGGATTAAAGATCTAAATGTGGGACCTGACACCACAAAAAATCCTAGAAGAAAACATAGGCAATGCTCTCCTTGACACAGGAGTCTTAGCAACATATTTATGGTTATGACTCACTCAGCAAAGGGAACAAAACAAACTACTCAGACCATACCAAAATGAAAAGTTTTTTCACAATAAAGGAAACCACCACCACCAACAACAAAAACCCAAGAAACCAAAGAAACAACCCAGCAAATGGAAAAAGATACTTGCAAATGATATATCTGATAAGGGGTTAGTAGACAAAATATCCAAAGAACTTCTAATATTCAACATAAAAAAAATCTGATAAAAATTGGGTAGACGATCTAAATAGACATTCTTTGCAAAGAAAACATATAGACAGCCAACAAAAAGTATATTTAATACACATTTATAGAGATCTCAAAGATCCCCTTTTCTAAACATGTGGTAGAATGGCTTCTTGTATGGGTCACATGTTTTTTAAACCAAGCTCTGCATGGCAGTACACCAAAGTTATAATGCCATTGAAGAATATTTTAAACTTTTTAGGAATCACAATGACATATGCCAGACACTGTGAATTATTAGCTTGAAGTAGTTCACAGTTTCAACATTAGACCATGCTACATTACTTCTGATGATGCCATAACTTTGTGAAGCTGAGTTTTCCACAGCTGCTGTGATGAAAAGCCAGTGCTCAATGAAACTCAATGTAGAAGAGAAAATGAGGGTAACAGCAACCAATCAGATCCCAAAGTTCAAGAAACTGACTGGTAACATAACAGGTGTAGTAATTGTGGATTTTTAAGAATGCAATAAAAATAGTTTTAAGGATTATTTTTACATGCTGCTAAATGTCAGGTTATGCTTATTAAAGTTGTTTTAACCTACTTGGTAAGTGGAAGTAAGTGTGGTATTTCTTCAGACCAGTGAGTGTCATGAGAAAAAGAAAAACTATGGAGTCAGTAAACCATGCACCAAAAAGGAACTTCTGTATTAACTGCATTTAATAATTTGTCAAATTTGTTGTCTTATAATAATTTCCATAATTTGTGAAATTTGCACATTTATTGTCTCTTTAATTTTAATTTTTTTTTTTACAGATTTTATTTATGTATCTGTCAGAGAGAATGAGCACAGTTAGAGGCAGAGGGAGAAGCAGGCTCCCCGCTGAGCAAGGAGCCCAATGTGGGACTTGATCCCAGGACGCTGGGATCATGACCTGAACCGAAGGCAGCCACTTAACCAACTGAGCCACCCAGGTATCCCTTGTCTCTTTAATTTTTAAAAAATCACCTTTACAAAAAACTTACCAATTACAAATGTCCAATTTGATGAGTTTTGGCAAATGTGTATAATTGTCAAACAATCATCACAATAATGATAGGTAATATTTTTATTATTCCATAAATTATTTTGTGTCTCTTTTCAGTTAACACCTTCCCTGGGCTCTGGCAAGCAGCTACTAATATAGGCTTTCTGCCAGTCAAGTTTTGATTTTTCTAAAATTTTGTACAAATAGAAACATATTATATATATAGTCTCTCAATTCTGGTTTCTAACATTTTAGCATAGTGCTTTTGAGATTAACTTAGGTCGTTCTGTGTATCAGTATTTTTATTGCTATACTCCATTATATAGATATACCACCATTTCTTTATTCAATCACCTGTTGGTGGACAATTGGATTGTGTCCAGTTTCTGGCTATGATGAACATATTTGTGTGAATATATTCCTTATTTCTCTTCTATAAATCTCTAGAAGTGAGATTGAGTGAAATGTTACCAATTTATTTTTTTAGTTCCATTTTTTTTAAACTCCAGTATAGATAAGATCCAATGTTATATTACTTTATTAGTTTATGGCTTATAATACATTTAATAATTCCATACATTACTCAATTCACATGATAATAAGTGTATTCTTAAACCCCTTCACCTATTTCACACACCACTCACCCATTTCCCCTCTGGTTACCATCAGTTTGTTCTCCATAGTTAGGAGTCTGTTTTTCAGTTTGTCCTTTTCTCTTTTTTCACTTGCTTCATTTCTTAAATTCTACATATAAGCAAAATCATATGATATTTGTCTTTCTCAAGTCACGTATTTCACTTAACATTATCCTCTATAATCCATCCATGTTGTTGCAAAGGACAAAATTTCATCCTTTTTATGGCTCAGTAATAGCTCTCTGTGTGTGTGTTTGTGTGCGTGTACATATGCCATATCTTCTTTGTCCCTTCATCAGTTGATGGACACTTGGTTTGCTTCCATATATTGGCTATTGCAAATAACGCTGCAATGAAATAGGTGTATACATATTTTTTCAATTAGTGTTTTTGCATTCTTTGGGTATATACCTAGTGGTGGAATTACATGATCATATGATAGTTCTATTTTTAAATTTTTTGAGGAACCTCCATACTGCCTTCCAAGTGGTTGTACTAGTTTGCGTTTCCACCAACAATGTACAGTTTCCCTTTTCTTCACATTATCACTGACATTTGCTATTTCTTGTGTGTTTTTTTTTTAATTTTAGCTAGTCTGAAAGGTATAAGGCAATATCTCATGATTTTGATTTTCATTTCCCTGATGATTATTGATGTTGGACGTCTTTTCACATATGTCTCAGGCACCTGTATGTCTTCTTTGGAGAAATGTCTGTTCCTGTCTTCTGCACATTTTTAAATTGCATTTTTTGGGGTTGAATTATATAAGTTCTTTATGTATTTCATATACTAAGCCTTAACTGGGTAGGTCATTGGCAAATATCTTCTACTCAGCAAACTGTCTTTTAGTTTTGTTAGTCATTCCCTTTGCTGTGCAGAAGCTTTCTATGTTGATGGAGTGACAATATTCTTGCTTTTGTTTCCCTTGCTTCAGAAGACACATATAGAAAAATGTTGCTATGGCCAATGTCAGAAACATTCCTGCCTGTGCTCTCTTTTAGGATGTCTGTGGTTTCATGTCTCACAGTTAGATCCTTAACCCACTTTGAGTTTATAGTTTCATGGTCTTGCATGTAGTTGTCCAGTTTCCCAAACACCATTTGTTGAAAAGACTTCCTCCCATTGCAGATGCTAGTTTCCTTTGTCAAAGATGACTTGACCATATAATCATGAGTTTATTTGAGACCTCTATTCTGTTTTATTGATCTATGTGCCTATTTTTGTGCCAATACCATATTGTTTTGATGACTACAGCTTTAAAGTATATCCTGAAATCTGGGATTGTGACACTTCCAGCTTTGTGCTTCATTTTTAAGAATGTTTTGGCTATTCAAGGTCTTTTGTAGCCCCAAACAAATTTTAGGATTATTTCTTATACTTCTGTGAAAAATGCTGTTGGTATTTTGATAGGAATTACATTAAATCTGTGGATCACTTTGGTACATATGGACATTTTAAGAATATTTATTCTTTCAATCCATAAGCATGAACTATCTTTCCATGTTTTGGCATCATCTTCAATTTATTTCCTCCATGTTTTATCGTTTTCAGAGGACAGGTATTTCCCCTCTTTGGTTAAGATTATCCCTAGCTATTTTATTGGTTTTGGTACAGTTATAAATAGGATTATTTCCTTAATTTCTCTTTCTGCTACTTCATGATTAGTGTATGGAAATACAAAGGATTTACATATATTGATTTTGTATCCTGTGACCTTACTGAATTGATTTATCAGTTCTAGTAGTTTTTGGTATAGGCTTTAGGGTTTCTGCATATGGTATCATGCCATCTGCAAATAGTGACACCCTTAACAATTTGGATGCCTTTTATTTGTTTTTCATCTCTAATTACTCTGGCTAGGACTTCCAGTACAATGCTGAATAAAAGTGGTGAGAGTAGACATCCTTGTCTTGGTCTTAATCTTAAAGGAAAAGCTCTTGGGATTTCACCACTGAGTATGATGTCAACTATGGGTTTTTTATATATAGCCTTTATTATGTAGAGGTATGTTCCCCCTAAACTTAAATTGTTGATGGTTTTTTTATCATGAACATATTGTCCTTGTCAAATGCTTTTTCTCCTTCTATTGAAATGATCAAACTGCTTTTATCCTTTGCTCTTCTTGATGTGATGTATTACACACCCTTATTGATTTCTGAGTACTGAAACAACTATGCTTCCCAGAAATAAATCCCACCGGGATCATGGTGAACTATTTTTTTATATACATACTGCTAGATTTGGTATGCCAATATTTTGCTGAGGATTTGTTATCTATGTTTATCAGAGATCTTGGTCTGTAGTCCTCTTTTATTTTGTAGTGCCTTTGTCTCATTTTGTCATCATGGTAATCATGGCCTCCCAGAATGAATTTAGAAGCTTTCCTTCCTCTTCTATTTTTTTGGAATAGTTTCAGAGGAATACATATTAATTCTCTTTTACATGTGTGGTAGATTTCACATGTGAAGCTGGACTTCTTGTTGTTGGGAGCTTTTCATTAGTGATTCAATTTCATTGCTAGTAATCAGTCTATTCAAATTTTCTATTTCTTTTTGATTCAGTTCTGGGAGGTTATATGTTTCTAGGAATCCATCCATTCCTTCGAGGTTGTCTAGTTTATTGACATATAAGTCTTCATTAGAATCTCTTACAATCTTTGTATTTCTGTGATGTCAGTTATTATTTCTCCTCTTTCATTTCTGATTTTGTTTATTAAAGGGCTCTCTTTTATTTTTTGATCAGGGCTGGCTAAAAGTTTATCGATCTTACTGGTCTTTGCAAAGAACCGTTTCTTGGTTTCACTGATCTGTTCTATCACTTTTTTTTTAGTTTTTATTTCATTCATTTCTGCTATAATCTTTATTATTTCTTTCTTCCTACTGTATTCAAGGGGGCAAGTCCCCAGAAGAGTGCTATTGCAGGACACAGAATTCCAGCAAGGTCTACTCTGGTCCACTGTGGGAGGGGACCCGTAGCTGCCCCAAACTCCTGCCAAGGCCCACTTGGCTGAAGGGAGCAGATCTGCAGCAGGGTGCAGGAGTAGGACACACACTGCTAGAAAGGTTTGCATGGATCTGCTGTGGGAGGAGACCTGGAGAAGAGGTCTGGCTGGAGGGTATGTTCACAGGAGAATGCAGAATGCAGGGTTGGGATGGGCTTAGCGCTGAGCTGGTTTCAGCAGGTGTCTGTGTGTCTAGGCTGGGAAACCAATGGCACCCACCAGTTCCTCTGTTACTGTAGAAGTCTCCTCAAGTTTTCTGCCCAATTAACATTTTCTCTGAGATTAGTAAACAAATCCACCTGTAGATCCTAGCTGTTTTTCAAACTGCTGCTTCTATGCTGTAGACCTGCTGGAGTGTTTGTTGTGTCTCTTTAAGGGCACAGACTCAGTGTCCTATCACCCTCTAGCTCTCCCAGAGAGCTGGCTGTATTTTAGAGTTCCAGGAGGGGGCATCTGGGTGGCTCAGTGGGTTAAAGTCTCTGCCTTTGGCTCGGGTCATGATTCTGAGGTCCTAGGATAGAGCCCTGCATCGGACTCTCTGCGTGGCAGGGAGTCTGGTTCCCCACCCCCCTCTGCCTGCCTCTCTGCCTGCTTGTGATATCTGTCAAGTAAATAAATAAAATCTTTAAAAAATATAAAAATAAAAAAATTAAGTTCCAGGTGTTAAGCCCACTGATTGTAAGACTCTTTAAATTAGTCTCCTCAGGTTTGCAAAGCCAAATGTTATGGAGATTCATCTAACCTATGTGTGGGTTCCAGGTCGCTAGGATGCCTGGTGTGAGGGTCTGCTTTTTTTTCTCTCTGCACCTATGGTGTCCCTCCTTTCCATGAACATTCCTGTGGGTTCCTTTAGCTCCCAATGACCTCTATGCCCTTCCTATCCTCATCATCATGGCCTCTTCTATACTTGTAGCTCTAGAGTCTGTTCTGCCAGTATTCAAGTTGTTTTCTGGGTTATTTACACTGATGTAGGTGTTATCTAGTTGTACCTGTGGGACAAGATGAACTTAGGATAGTCCTGTCTTATTAGACTCCCCAAAAGTCCTATTTACCTCGACCTATCTTAGTTACTTTATAAGCAACTGCTAAACTATTTTCCAAATGGCTATTAATTTTTTTTAAGATTTCATTTATTTATTTGACAGGGAGAAAGAGAGAGAGAGATCACAAGTAGGCAGAGAGAGAGAGAGGGAGAAGCAGGACCTCCACTGAGCAGAGAGCCTGATGCGGCACTCAATCCCAGGATCCTGAGATCATCACCTGGGCCGAAGGCATAGGCTTAACCCACTGAGCCACCCAGGCCCCCAAAATGGTTAATTTTTGCTACAAAAAAAAAACCAACATCAAATCTCAGTGACTTGCATATAAATAAATACTGATTTTATTGAACTATAGAAATGTTGGCAGGGGTATGGCTGATTTCCACATGTTTGGCTGGACTTGTCTTCAGGATTCAGATCACAATTGTCTCAGTTCCACCATGTCTTATTCTTGGGGCTCAGGCTGGCGGGGAAACCACTCTCTGGGATGTATTCCCTTAATGGATCAAGGAGCACACAGGGCAAACTAAATCCATGCAAGCACTTTTAAATCCTCTGCTCAAATGTCTTGACCAAACCAAGTCACCGGGCCAAGATCAGCATTGATAGAGTGAGGAATATATCCAGCACAGAGTGGGAGGCAAGGCAAAGATAAATGCCAAAGGTGTGAATAACTGGGAACAATAATCCAATCTCCCACTGTCATGATGTCCATTTTTCATGGTTCCATATTTTGATGCCCATCGGACATAACTGTACCCCATTCCAAGATGCTTTGCCCATCACAGGCTTTTTGACACCAGTTTGGCTATATTGGTCTTGCACTGTCCAAGTTGCCTGACCTTCTACATGGAACTGGAGGGAGGAAAAGAATGGCTGAATTCTTACCAGAGATCAGATAAGCCATTAAAAAAAAAAAGGTATGTGTTGTGTTGATCTCCCAAATATGCTAAATAATGCTGAAACAAATGCTACTCAAGCAGGAAGAAGTAAAAAAAAGACTGCCTATGTTTGAACATTGCAGCTATTTTGTCTTCAAGCAATACTTATCACTAGTAGTAAATGGAGTATAGATTCTGTTTCTCTGCTTGTCTACATAATTCACTTCATTCTTTTATTGTTAAGCACTTATGTTAATAAAAGGTAATATGAATTAGCATTTGTATAATACTCATTAATCTTCCTAGTAGGCATCCTCATTTTTTCCAACCTGAACTGCTCTCCACCTCCAGTCTGCCAGGTGAACTTCATTTCGTGGAACATACTATAATATATTTTAAATTTCTCCAACAGGAAACATTCTCTGATATACTAACTATTCTCCACACATATACATACATTCATGTGTGCTCACACACTCCTCTCTTCCATAAGCCTCTACCTCGGCAGCAAGGAGAGTTAGCATTCCTCCTATGTGCAAACTCAGGTTTATTTATGTTTTTTTTACCCACTATATTCTTTTTTTTTTAAACAGCTTTTTTTTTTTTAAGATTTTATTTATTTATTTGACAGAGAGATCACAATAAGGCAGAGAGGCAGGCAGAGTGGGGGGGGGGGAGCAGGCTCCCTGATGGCAGGGAGCCCGATGTGGGGCTCGATCCCAGGACCCTGAGATCATGACCGGAGCTGAAGGTAGAGGCTCAAACCCACTGAGCCACGAGGTGTGCCTATCCACTATATTCTTTATGCCACTACAGTGCAATTTATTTACACCCATATCATCACACTAGACTGTTTATTTCTTGAAATCAGAGGTTGTGTTGAAATCACATCTTATACCATGAATATCTAAAATGAAGTATAAAACAACTCTTTATTATGTTACAACTTCCCTGAGCTTTGCTACTAACCTTATAGTATTATTATGAAGATTAAATAAGGTAATGGACATAAAAATGCCTACCAGGGGATTCCGGGGTGACACAGTTGGTTAAGTGTCTGACTCTTAATTTCAGCTCAGATCATGATCCCAGGTCATGAAATTGAGCCCCACATCAGGCTCCACATTCTGCAACAGAGTCTGCTTGAGACCTCTCTCCCTCTGCCCCTTCCCCTACCTGCTCTCACTCTCTCTCTAAAATAAATGAAATAAATATATTTTTTTAAATGCCTATCAGTCATATTCAGGGTGGACATGAATACACTGAATTTATGAAGAAAGGTATAGCACACATACGTTTTCATTATCTAATTGATCCTTGAAACCATTTACTGGAGAGATGGGAAAAGTAGTACTATTATGTCTCATTTTTGCACATGAAAAAACAGGCTCAGAAAAGTTGGAGCAGACATTAGGCTTCCCTGAGATAACATGGCTTACCTACTGAGCAGTGAATACAGGAATGCAGCTCAAAATGTTGCCTGAGTGTCCCACTGATCTTCCTGCCACACCACATGAAAAAATCCTTTAGAACTACAGGATCACATTGACTAAAGCCTTGTTTTTAATTACTTTTAAAAGAAGAATTGCATGTTGACCATCTCTATGTCTTTTTGAAAACCAGCTTTATGAAAATTAATGTTATCTATTTAATGCTATGTCATTTTCAACGTTACACAAAACCAGAAAGAAAAGGGCATTTAACTAAGACTTTTGTGTTTTGTTTTTGTTTTTGTTTTGTTTTGTTTTCAGGAAAAACAATGGAGAAAAAAGAAAAGAGCAGTTGTTCTCTGTACCTCCTGCTGGGCATTCCACTCTCCTACTTCCTCAACTCCCCAAATTCCTTTCAATGTCTTCCTGGTGGACTACTACAATGGAAATTTCCTGAAATTCTTCCACAAACAGCACCCAGTGCTGCTCTTCTTCACTGGAGCTCAACTATGTCAAGGTTCTTCCCAGCAATCCACACTTTTTGACTAAATGGACAAAAGTGAGTAACAGTAGGAAAATGATTGTGTTTATCTATAATGCAAAACGCAATTGCTCCCTTCTGTGTTGAAGTCCAAAGAATCTGCAGAGATGGCTTCGTCACGAAAGTCAAGTCGATCCCTCATTGCCAAATGGCATACATAGCCCACTTCTGAGTTAATGATGCATTTTGGTTTTTAATACTCTAGCAATTGAAAGAACTGTAATGAATCTCCCTGACTTGAATTTCAGGGCATGGACCTGCTAATCAATGGCTTGGAAAAGTCACCTTCGGGGTTGTCAAAGTGCTACATTATGCTTTATTTCTCCTGGTGTAGAAAACCATCCTCTTTTCTTGCTCAAGATTATACTGCCTGCCTACTCCGGACTTTATCAAAAGCTAAAGAACATACCGGCATCATTTTCATGGAGATTATTAGCCAAATCCTATCAAAGTCCAGTTCAAAATACCCAAATTTGAAAATGCACATACAGAGAAAGGGTGGACTGTAAACACTGCAGGGTATTCTCTCTCAATTGCATTCTTTTTCTGGTCTGGTTGCCATCATGGTTTGGCTTGAAAATTTCAAATATAATAGAAAGCATTTGAGTCCAGAGAAATGTCCAGCATGCCAATTACACAAATTTGCCCTTCTCATTTACATTCCTCGTGGGAGGAGTATGTGCTATGATATAGCAGCAATCCTTGCTGCCTTTGGGAGCTCAGGGACTTCTTTTATCTCTTCTTCTTAATTTGCATTAGTATTTAAATTGGACAATGTGCTTTCTGTTTAAGCTGACATACAAGTGTTCCATGAGTCTGTTTGAAGCCTAACATGTGTGATAGCGACCCAGAAGAGACATCAGAATCTGTTGTGTTCCGATCACCATTATTCTCCTACTTAAAATTCTCCGATGTTTTCTTAACTATGGGGAAGTGCTTGTTTCTTTTCTCTCAGCTCTTCTTCTTTCTCTGCTCTGTGAACTTCTACTCTACTGAAACTCAGCTCAGGTATCAACTTCTGCTAAAGTCCTTAATGCTCTTACCGCTCCCTGAACATGCCTGGAATGCGGCACTCATCACTTCATAATGCATTTATTTACATGTATTTTCATTTCACCGAAGCTGAAATCTTCAAGGACAAAAAGGGTCTTATTTGTGGTTGACTCCCTTTCTTAGCACAACACCTGGAACAGGACAGGCACACAAATGTTCACTATAGAAGTGTGTTCTGGCAGGGCAAAGTGATCAGAGTCATAATGGACAGCCTTTATGTTTGAACCACTCCTGAATTATTTTTCTCTCCTCTACTAAGAGAGAAGAATTATTTTTAGGATCTCTAACATGTCTTTAGAAAATCATAGGGAACTTACAGTCTTAACTGATTTACTAGCCAAAGCAGATTGAACCTGTGCAGGTCGGTCACAGCTTGGGAGGGATTTTTTAATAGCTGGTTAAATGCAAAAGAAGCACACAGGCCCTAAGGCTCTTTGCAGGCAGATATATTTTTAGAAAAGCAATACTCTTCTGAGGGGATGGCAAGCTTAAATTATAAAACTCAGAGTATTTGTCTGCTTTTTAGTAGTGCTATTATAGCAGATGGACCTCAGGGGCATATGGATTTATTCTAAAGGTTAGCTTAGTTGCTGACCAAGATTTAACTGATTACAAGTGCAGTACATTGTATTGTGACCACAGTCTAATAGTGAGGTCTCTGCAGCCCAGCAGCAGGGCCTCCACACCACTTTACCTCTCTGCACACCCACTCAGCCAGGCTGAACAGGGACTTGCGGGAGTCTGATGAAAAAGTAATGGGATGGCCTGTAGGCACAAGATATAAACAAGCAATTCAGAGAAAAAACTGGACCAAATAGGACCAACAAGACCAAGGAGAAATACGCATCCTTATAAATATTCAGAACTTAAAACAAGAACAATGACAATATACTATTTTCCCTATCAAAAATGTAATTACTTAGAGAATATACGCTGTAAACGGAGCCCTACCATACAGCACACACACAAGAATAAATTTGAAGGAGACGACAAGAGACTTAGATATTCATGTAACCTTTGGTTCCATAGGTCCGCTTCCCATCATCTAGCCTAAGGAAATAACCAGAGATGAGCTCCCGGGCCTACTCATAGGGTGTTAAGTGTTATTGTAATAATAAAAATTACAAATATGCTACATGCTCACCACAAAGAATTTCCCTAAATAAATGAATAGCTTACAGAAACAGTTTTATAAAAATAAGCCTAAGAAGCTGTAAAAAGAAAAACCAAAACCAAATCGATTTGTGAACAATATATGTAATAGGTTTTCATATGTATACATTCTGCGCCTATGTTTTGGTCAAAAGACCTTGGAATAGGACTTCGCATTTCTCTGCATTGCCAAAAAGAAATTTTATTTCGCCAGGAATTTACTGAAACATGAATATTTCACTAAAAATTCATTAAAATGTGTGTTTTGGGGAACAGGTGTACAGTCACACAGAAAACATGATTTTCCTCTGAAGTTCTCCATTACTCACAGTGAAATCTACCTTTTGCTTATGAACCTCCATTTCTACTTTGTTTCTTCGCCCCATTTAAGGAACTGAATCTGCTCAGGCTCTTGTCCTAAAATCTGTGCAATACGGTAACTCCCAGCCACCAATGGCTATTATGCACTTGATACCAAGCTAATGTATCATTAGTATAATGAGCATAAAACACACACCACAATTTAAATATTTAGTACAAATAAAATAGCATAAAATGTCTTATTATTTTTTCTGGAAATCATATTTTTGATATATCAGTTTAAATAAAATATATTAAAATTAATTTCATTTGTTTCTTTTCCTTTGTAACACAGCTATTAGAAAATTTTAAATTTCATATGTGGCTTGTATTATACAGATGGAAAGGCAAAAATGGAATTTAGATTTTCAGACTCAATTCCTGTTAATCCTCAGGATTATGCTAAACCACTACTACCACTACCAACAACAAAACTTCATTTCCCTTCTTATGCTCAAGATGCTTTCGTCTTTTCCTGAAAAATTCTTAACACTTTACAGGTTTACACAAACACACATGTACCAATTATGAAATACCAAATTATAAAGTATCCTTGTATCAATCATTAAAGAACTCATCTTCTGTTACCAATAATTTAGAGCACCATAAATCATGATCTATTTAGAAAGAAATGTACATGGAATCCAGAGGGATGTGATATGTATAATACACAAATTGGTGGCCACATTAGCAACTTTCAAACCTCTGAAATCTTCCTGTGGCTAAGAATTGTACAGTATAGGAAAAAAAGCAATGTCAGGGTTAGTGGGCATTTTACAATCCTTGGAATCAAGCTTATTTGGAAAGAAAAGCAGAAGATAAGAGCAGACTCTGAGGGGCACCTGGGTGGCTCAGTGGTTTAAGCCTCTGTCTTCGGCTCAGGTCATGATCTCAGAGTCTTGGGATTGAGCCCCACATCGGGCTCTCCGCTCAACGGAAGCCTGCTTCTCCCTTTCTCTCTGCCTGCCTCTCTGCCTACTTCTGATTTCTCTCTGTCAAATAAATAAATAAAATCTTTAAAAAAATACTTAAAAAAAAAAAGAGTAGACTCTGAGTCTCACTGTGAATAGGACAATTAGCAATTTTTAAAATGCAGATTATACTACCTGGTGTAGGGGCTCTGGAAAGGAGAACACACTGCCAAGTCTTTTACTGCCCTGAAGGCACAAATGTGCAGGGACATGATAGTGCAGAGCCACTCAAACTGGTCTGTGGAGCAGTGGCAGTGTGGGAACTCTTCGTTAGCGGTCTGCAATAGGTCACATGCAGAATCTGACAATACACATTTAGAAACTTTTACAGAAATTCATTATTGTCTGTTGAATGCAATAATAAAAAAATAGGTTTATAGTTTTAGGACTTCATTATTTTCTCTAGGAAATCGTTTTTATTATTTTATATAAGCTTCAGACTGCAAAAATGATATCAAAAGGAAAGAAAAGAATGGAAGGAGGGAAGGAAAAGACAGAAAAAGAAAGAAGGAAACTAGTTCTATACCACAGACAGCTAGAGAAAACAGTGCTTTAGCAGACATGTGTCACCATTATCCTTGGGTAAAATGAAGCCAATTCACTCTTCAGTCCCAATCTATTTATTTTTTCTATTCTAAACTCACTAAAAAACCATGAAACATAAAACAAAACTTAAGTCCCCTAGCGCCCCTTTGGGTAGTTCAACTGAATGAATGGAGGACAAATGGTAGGAGCCACTTTAAAGAGGAGGGATGACTATAAGGGAAAGCAAGCCAAAAGACAAAATAGTAATGACTCAATTAAAAAAAAAACTGAGGAAAACAAAACAAAACAAAAAAACCCAACAATGTCTTATTCATATGTATAATGCCAGCAGCTAGCCCAGTGTGCAGTACATAGTTAGCACACAGTAATGGCTGAGTTCTAGAAATGCTGTGTCATTACTGTTGTATTATTCTCTGCAAGTTTCTCTCCCTTTCCTTTGTCCAACCATTTCCCTCTATCACAGTTCAGAACAGAAGAGGAGAAGCATAATAATTTTCATATATTTCATTAATTAGGCTACTAGATAAATTTAGGAGTTACGTGAAAGATACTACTTCTTTGTGAGGAGGGCCATCTCTGAAATATATATATATATCTCATGGCTCCTATCATTTCTGGATTCTTTCCTTCCTACTTCATCATACATTAGATACCCTACATTATGATCTTCTTGATTCCCCCCCGACCCCGGGACCCCTGACACTAGCTGTTGTGTGAGGCAGTTTTTTATTTTTATTAAAGTTTAGGCTAAGGCTGAAGAATTTTATAGTTAAATGATGCAGAAAACCACCTACATTAAACATCATGACCTATAGTATCACTGGTCATTCCTCCCAAAGGGAACGCTCATGCTTTTTCCTCTACTTGGACTCCATCTTACCAACACTCTCTAAGGACTTTTTTTATTCCCTGAAGGTTATTTTCCTCAACATTCCTGATGCTATGCAAACCCCCAAATTCCTATTTTATGAAATAATAAAGTTCTTTCTCAACCATCCAGTTATGCCCAGAAGGCCCCGCATTTCCCAAACAAAAGTGCCTATTATAGGTCATCATGACTTATCATGAGTGTAACTACCTTACTCCTTAGGATGGGAATAACACCAGCCATTCTGTTTTAAACTCTATAGTTGTCTTTCACTGTTCGGTATTTAAACATCCATCAATGGAAAAGTATGTACTGGCAAGATATGCGCTGTCTAGCACTATAGGAAGTGCTCTGAATTGTATAGCATAACATTTGGTCTTTGACATGAAGTAGAAAGGAAACCTAGATGAATTATCTCTGGCACATCATGAAGTTAAACTTTGTGGTACCTTAGATTCAATACCACTTGACATATTTTATTTTTTTTAAAGACTTATTTATTTGAGAGAGAGTGCACACACACACTTGCAAGTGGGGGGAGGGGTAAAGGGAGAGAGGGCCAGAGAAGTGGACTCCCTACTAAGGACGAATCCTGACTCAGAGCTGAATCCCAGAACCCTGAGATCATGATCCGAGTCGAAACCAAGAATCAAAGGCTTGACCGACTGAGCCACCCAGGCACCCCCAGTGTATTTTAATTGAAACCATCCTATGTTCCCAGCAAGGACAATGAATCATGGTGGTGGGCAGGGATGAGGGGAGGCATGGATTCATATTCAATTAAATCACAATGCAGCACAATATCGTAATGCAGGCATACATAAGAAACCAAAATAATACAAAGAAGAGAGGGATTAAATATGGAGAGCAGTGCAAGGTTTATAGAGAATGTGATGATCATACAGAGCTTTAAAAGTTGAATCTTTCTCTGTGTAATTAGAAATGGGCAAAGGGTTGGCATTCCAAATAAAGTAAAGAGTGTGTGCGAAGGTACAGAGAAATAAAACAGCATATGATCAGAGAGCTACGGGAAATTGCCATGGCTGGAAGTTAAAAAATCTAGAGAAATACACAGCTAGATGAGGATCAGAAGAGAAAAAAATCATTAAGCTGTGAGTGACAGTCACTGCTGGCTACATACCCAGCAGACATTTACCTCTGACAGATGCCCAATATGTCTAACAGAGGGAATAAGTACTGGTGGGACTAATCCAGTCTGGGAAATTCCATTCCTTGCTGCCAGATATTGATCTTTGGCTTTGCATATGACCCAATTCTAGCCAACAGTCATAAGAGAGAGTCGCTGGCATTTTATAACCCAGAGAAGGCCAAGAGAATGACAGAGATATTGACCCAGAGCCTTGATGGCATTGATTCTGTATGAATCTTGCTACTTCCATATTCCACTTAAATGATATGACTAAACACTGTATTGTTTAAGTCACTTCAGAAAAAATTATCTGGTATTTGCAGCCACAAGCATTTTCTCAGATGTAGCCCATGAAGGTACTAATTATTTAGTAGGGACAAATTACAGAATGCTAGAGAAAAGCCATTTGGAATTACCAAGAATGGCTTTACAAAAGTGGTGTTGCTTCAGCGAGGGTACTCATAACTAATGCCTCTGCAGTGCCTTACAGTCTACAAAGGAATAAAATATTACATTATCTAGAAGGCAAAATTAGCATATGTGGGGAAAGATAAGTCATTTCAAATAAATAAGTTAGCAGATGGGAGGATCGATGTATACATATGTTGGGTTAGGGGAATCCAACAAGCAGAGGGATTTTTCATATGATAGCTTAAAGAAATGAAACTTAACAGGTGGAGGTGGCAGAAGCAGAAAATATGCTTTTTAGACTAGGCCAGGCTGGCTCTCGAGGTGGAATAAAGGTAATTTAGAAATGTTAACACCCATCAGAAAGTCACAGTGATGATCCAGGATTGGTATTGATGACTTAATGCCTTTCCCTAACTAAAAAAATAGCCACTTTTCTCTTAAACACTCTTGGGAAGTGATACTCTTCCCAATGTTCTACACAGTGTAACCAAACACTTCTTGCTCATATTCTCTCTTTTCTTAAAACTCTTCAAATTCTTTGCATTATTCTCAGCTTAAACACAAAACAGCTTAAAACAGTCATCAAGGCCCTATGGGTGTGGTCTTTTCTTCCAAGGATTCAATCACACTCTCTTTAACTTTGTTCTCTAGTCCCTCTGGGCCTCTTACAACTGTTGCTTATAGGCTTTAGCCCCTGTTTTATCTACTTTCTATGTTCTTTTCTCCTTTCTTTTGCGTTGTTAATCTGTATTCCTTGTTTGTATGCTTTACAGAAAAATGAAGAATAATTTCCCTAGAAAAGGCTGGCCTGAACTCACCAAATATGGCAGAGCCTCAATTACCTATTTGCATAGTAATGCAGCCTAACAAGCAACCTTGAAACTACAGTGGCACACAAGCATGAACATATATGTCTTTGTTCACGAGCCTCTGGGTGAGCAGGTCAATTCTGCTGATCACAGAGAAGCTTGGCTAGGCACATTCATGTGTCTGTGGTCAGCTGTGAGTTAACTAGGCAGCTTTGCTCATCATCTCTGGGCTCTCTCATGTGTCCAGGGCCTTGGCTGGGACAGCTGGGCTGTCATTCCATGTAGTTCATCCAGCAGATGAGGTCAAGCATGTTCTCATGATGAAGGAAGAGGAACAAGAAGGGAAATCTCACAAAGCCTCTTAAAACCTAGATGAGTAACTATCACAATGTCAAATCTGTCATTGTCTATTGGCCAGAGGAAGTCACAAGCCCAGCACAGGATCAAAGAGTAGGGAAATAGATTTCACCTCTTAATGGGAAGAACTTTCGAGACACATTGCAAAGTATATGGCTATAGCATAGAGGTAGAGAATCAAGATCTTCCTTCAAATCAACCCTTCACAGCCTCAATAGCACCATCTTTCCTTCATAGCTCTTATTGAAATATTTACGTTTTGCTTTGCTCTTTGGTTAATGTCTGTATTCCCCACCCCACTGGATTGTAAATTGCAAGAAGGCAAGTGCTTGGTACTTTCACAGAGAATTTATTCCATAATTACTTTTTAGAATAAATGAGTACACAAATGAATGAATTTATCTGCTAGGGGAAAGAAAATATCCTAGCTCTGCCACGCCTGAGACACAGCTGTCTCAAACTATCTTTGACAACCATTCAAAGCAATGGCAGACCAAGGTAGGATGAGCAACGGGTACCTCATAGAGTTTCCCCAACTCTGAGGAGGCTGGAGGTGATCTAGGCTTCTTTGGCTTCTCTATCAAGAAGCAAAACACATACTTCTATTGAAAAACAAACAGATAAGAACAATAGCATTTTCTGGACCTCTGTTCAGAAAATCATTAATAAATATACTGATTATATGCATTTTACTGATAAAATGATCAGTAAAATAATCTTTTTTGGTCAGCCACAAGTAATGTAATTATTTGATTCATTGATAATTTCATTTTAGCCTCAAAGTAAATTTGAAAACTAGTAAAACTCCATTGCCAATTTGGTTCAATGAATAACAGAAAGAAGAAATAATTATAATAAAATAAAGTCTTTGTTAAAAACTGAATTTTCCCTACATTCCTTTAAAACATTTGGCTTTATGATTAATGGATAGGCTTTCTGTTTGAAGCTGTGGAATTATAGTAGTTTTCTCATAGAATATAAAGAACCAGGGTTGTTTTGTTTTTTGTTTTTTCCTTTTTTTTTTTTTAACAGCAATAGGTTTCAGCTATTTTTTAAAATACAGACTTTCTACCCTTGTAAGAACATTTTTTGATTTTTATTACTCATCAATTATAGGTTGCGCAAAATATGAAACATACTGCTGAACAACATTTATGACCTCTAGCTCTAGCCAAGCTTTCTTTGTCATAGTTTTTCATTTCCCAGAGCGGTCACATTTTTTAAGCTCAAAAATCGACTCAATGGAAATTGTTAAATAAAAATAATGTTGCGATTAAACTAGCTTTAAAAAGTTGAAAGCACCCTGAAAGATATGCAAAGTTCTTTTCAGTGCTGTGGTAGAAAGGTCTTTCTGACATGTATTTTTTATTTCCATTTTTTTTTTTAACTATGGCTTTTGTGGTTTAGGAATTTATATTCTGTTTTAAAGCTATCTTTTCAGTGTTCAACTCTCTGTTGTGCTATATTACAATGTGCAATCATGTTGTAGATGGAAATGAAAGTCATTTTTAGAAAACACAGCCAATTTACCTGCCCTTCAGCTGCTTAATAACATTAGGCAGTCACTTGCTTTGCATCAAAGCCTTGTAAAAGTGATTGTGTTTAAAGCCCTTTGTGGAATCCAAAATGGAATGTCAATAACCAAGAGAACAGCCTGTTCTTACATTTTAGGAAGTGGAATTCATTTGTAGGATGAGCTTCAAAACTAAAAAAAAAAAAAAAAAAAAAAAAAAAGTCATCATTAACATAAGCATGAAATAAGTTCCCATCTCTAAAGTATTCTTAGATTGAAATAAGTACTATTAGAGGAGTCCGTTACAACTTTTTTAAAAGTTAAACTATCCATGAGACATCAGAAAACAACAGTGGTATAAATGTCAGAAGACTCTTCAGTTCTGTCATGGACCTGCCACAAATTTTGTGGTAGAATATGGTTTGAGCATTGGGAGTTTGGAATCAAAGGATATCGGTTCAAATCCTAACTCTATTACTTCCAGTTGTACAACTTAAATTTAAGCAAATTACTTTACATCTAAAAATCTCATATTCCTCATGTGCAATTTAGTGATAATTATAGATTTTACTTCATAAGATTATTAAGACAATGAAGACATCTGATGCCCGGCATAGCAACTGGCACACAGGACTCAGTAAGTGTTAGTTGACTAATCAGTTGTGTAAACTTGGACAACACATTAGTGTCTTGTAAATATCAATCACTATGCTAGGTACTCTACACAAAGTATCTCATCTTAGGTGTTCCTCAAGTCTATGAAGTAGATACTAAAAAGACACAGAAAACCATGTTCAAACCCATAAATGGGCAATTCCAAACTCATGTAATAGTTTTTGTGTCTCAGGATTTATTTCAAAACTGAAGAATTCTGGTAAGATGGAATAAACATATACTAATCCAAAGCGAACTATTAAAAAAAGAAAAAAAAAAGGTAGTCCAGTTCTGACTGAAATACCCTGATACCTTTCTTCCATACTACACAGGTCAACTCTTCCTTTTTATAAATTTGATCAAAGTTAAATCACTGATCTTACTACCTGTCATTTTTTTGCCTTAGAAATAATGAATATGGTAACACACGTCCCAATTTGTGATATCTCCTGTCAAAGTCTCAACAAGAACCTGACCATTCTTGCCAATGCCATAGTCATCAACGCTCTAGCCTGCAGCTTCTAGAAAATAGCCAAAAAATAAAACTTCGTAAGGCTCTTATCTTATCCACTGAATCCTTGCATAGAATTCATTGACTTGAAGGAAAAACAATTTTTACTAACCTGTATTTGATATAGAGCATACCCTTTAATTATAATTATGTTGACAAAATAACATTAGTGTCAAGCAGCATCTGTGTCTTTATCATCAATTAAAGTCACAAATATTCCGTATCACTTTACAATCATTGTAGATACCTCAAATATTACGTAAATTTGACTATTTCAAACGTACATTACTTATTAGATCAAGTACTAAATCTTATTACTTAATGTGTTAATAAAGAAGCATAAATATTACAATATGACAAACTTTAAAATATTTCTACAATTATATTTGAATGATTGGTTTCTTTTATAATGTCATGCATTTTATTGTATGCAATAAAAAGTATTATTCTTAAAAAGATACTTCAGACTCTCAAAGACAATGACAACACTGAAAAAAAACAGCAACAAAAAAACAAAAACAAGAATACCCTAATCAAAGGCCAGAGCACCAACCACTGTGAAGTAACAACAATCCTCACCACAAACACTAAACAATGAAATGTTAGTCAGCATAAGTTATTGGTGTATTCTACTCACTGACTGTATTCTACTGACTTGTTATTTATTTACCAAGCACCCAGAATTGTTCTTATAATTATTAACACTCATGAGGGGTTAAAGCTGCCAGCTATGGACTTGATTTGAGGCAGCAAATAAAATCTAATATTCCCTTCAGCCATTAACACATTAAGGGCCATTTCATAATTTCAGAAACTAGAGGTGAGGTTGTGTGGTGGAGGAAGAACTTCCTGTGCCCTTCAAGGTCTTTCTAAACTGGACTAAGTATTATATTGACATGAGAGAAATTAATGGGAGAAAAACAAATTTAATAGCATACCCATGAGAAATCCAAACAGACGTGGAAATTCCAGAGAGAGTGAAGCAACAGGACACTTACATAGGCTAAGGAGACAGGCCTAAAGCTACATTGGGGAAAAGAGCTTTTAGCAGGAAGGTGAAAGGAGATGTTCGGAAAACAAAGTTGCTCTATTAAGCACGTAAGTTTCTTAGGTAAAGGGGAATCTCTGTTAAAAGCTCTCTTTCTGGTATAAGCAGGCAATTTGGAGGTGGTGGTGGGAATTGGGAAGCTTTTCCTGAATCTGCTAGGTTTTAATTGCTTCTACCTCAAAATAATGTTCATGTCAAAGTGGCCCATCTTAGTGTGTCCTGCCCTTGGCCCCTACAATTGTCAAGAAGTTCTAGGAGATAAAGCAGTCATATCACTTATCTTTTGCTAAAGCCTATTAGGCATGACTCTCTGGCCTCAAAACAAAGACATTTACTTGGCAAAACTTTGAACCCTGAATGATCTTGCTTCTTTCTCATGTCTTGCCACTGCATAGAACAGGGTGAAAATTCATTGGTAGGATTTTTAAACAAGGCAGGAAAATACACTTTAAACTGTGAATATTTACAACCCTTTCACTTTTCCATTTCCACAAAGAGAAAGGATCCTTTGTTTGAGGCACCAAGATTTTTGTGCTACTCTTTGTAATTCTGAAGAACTGAAGAAATGTGTACAGGGACCATAGAATTGGGGAGGAGGCAGTGGAGAGAGAGAAAAAAGAAAGATCATGGAACTAGAAGAGTTGACCTATGAAGGGCATTTTAAAAGAGAGAGAAAATAAACTGGAACTGCAGTTGGACTGTGTGCAACTTTGGGAAAAGATGGATGAAAAGAAGCTTCTGAGGAAGTTCTATTATCTGGAGACAAATGTAATCCTATTTGACCATCCCCTCCAGAAAACTTCAAATGGACATTGTTTTTCATTTGAAGGTATGTTTATAGGGTTGAGGGAGGCCTAAGGCAGGAACAAGAAGGTCTAGTTTTATTTGTTTGACGGTTCTGTAAACCTTTTAGATGTGTGCATGTGTATGCCTACCAAGCATTTGAAAACCACTAGCCTACATCCATCATCTTACCAAATGTCCTTCATATCTCAAGCCATAGATTTCTCTCCCAAGCTTCTCTTTTGAACTTTCAGCTATTTCCTTGATAGCTCTATATGACATCTGATTGATATGTAAAATGCAACATGCTTAAAATTAAACTTTCCTTCCCTAAAAGCTAGTCTCTCAGAATTCCTGACTTGGCACAGATTATCATTTTTATGAGCATTTTCTGCATCTCTCAAGGTAATATCCCAGGACCTCTTTTTGCTCACGTCATGAACTCATTTCTATTTATTATTAAACACATAATCATTGAATATAGATGTACTGGTATTGATCTAGACACAGAAGATACAGTGATGAAAAAGACGCCTAGGTTAGAATTGACCAAAAATATGGGATGATTCTCTTCTGAAATCTTTTCCAACCACCTCTGTCCATTGTTACTATCATAATCATAATTCCAGCCATTATTTATTTATGTGTGCGAAACTACTATTATCTGCCATCTGGCCTCTCACTTACCTTCTAAACCTCCATAATCTCCACTAAATTTTTATTTTCTTATTCTTTGCTTGTGAAGGGAAGCAAAATAATGACCCTAAACATTCCACTTCTGCATGTGGATTATTTTGAGCTCAAGACAATCAAGACTCAAAAAAACCTTTGCTTCCCCCTTAACCTACAAGAATTAAGACAGAGAGCCGGACTGAAAAAGAGAAATATTACCTGAGATAACTCTTTATCTACAAGACCTATCCGTAGAGGGCAATCATTTAATTACCAGACATCTCCTCATTTTATTGTCCTGTGAATTGCCATTCTCCCCCTTCGAGTCTCCAGGCCCCTATTCCATTCCTTAGCTCAAGATGGCCTGTAAGCTTCAACTGATCAACTTTTCCCTGTGTCTCATATTCTTACAGGGCACAGTGTACATACAGTGTATGTATATAATTAAATTTGTTTTCCTCCTGTTGGTCTATCTTATGTTAATTTGGTCATTAAAGCAGCTAAAGAATCAAAACCAAAAGAGAATTTTTTTTTTCCTCCTCAGCACTTGGAAGTATCACATGATACCCATCATCTACAGTACAGAACCCAGTCTCTTTAGCTAGCTTTATTACCTTCTAGTCCAATCCTGACATTACAGGTTAACTTCATCATGTCCATGTATATACTGATGCATACCCTTCTCCTCACCCTACTTTGAATAAGCCTATGATATTGTTTTGGCTATATATTTCTCAGGCATGGGATTTTTTTTTTTCTATTCTCCACATTTATCTGAATATAAAACTTACTTAAGAAAAGAACTGTGGCCCATATTGATGAATACCTTAAAATCCTTGGAATACACTCTAATTATCTCATTCATTACTATTTCTGATTCTCACAGAATTACCGGAGGAAGGGCTCGTTTAGTTTGGTCAATTTATAGATAAGGAAACTGAGTAAAAAATCAGGTTATGAATGACTGAGATGGTTGGGTAAAAAGGAACTTATCTAGAAATTCTGAGTCTTACTTTTTTTGAGCATTTTCTACCATGCCAAGTATTTAACCAACTGAAACTTGAGTTCAGAATTACACTGAGAAGGTTAGAATTCCGGCAATTTAACAAACAGCAAATGTATCCTCCTAATGGAAACTTGTCTCTCCCCCAAGGGTAAATAACTTGGTCAATTAAGATTCTATGTGACACAAATGCTCTGTTGTGGTGCTGAATGTATCTTTTTGAAAAGCGCACAGCCCTTCAGCTTTCATTCCATCTCCATCTCCCTGACTGGGTGAAAATTATTGTTGATTTAACATTCCCAGCCTCCTTTTAATTCTTGGATTGATCTGGATGATGTTAAACCAGACTTGTCAAACTCAGGTTATGTATTGGGATACAGAGGGAACCCCTGGGACTCCACGGAACAGTTGATGTCAACTGGAATATGATGAAATCCTGTAAAAGCTAAATGGGCTATAAAAACACTGCAGTGAGGTCACCACAGCGGGACAAACTGAAAAAAAATTTTTAAAGGCAAAGGAGAAAAAGAAAAGAAATTGCTGTGGAGATACAACCAAAAATTGGTGTTTGCTTTATTCAACCCTCTAACTGAAAGATATCTCTATATGGAACAAAAAAATTGCTCTCGCTTAGCTTTTTTAAGTCAGTTTTGCTATTCATGTGCTAACATGGATATTTTTTTATATTTTGTGTATTTAATGTGAATGGTTACTTTTTGACATAATTGCAGAGAATTACATTTCCATAGAAAAACTCAATTGTTTTGAAAATATATCATTCTTGTCTGACTGGAAAGAACCATGTATATTTGTAGAAAAGTCAGAAAAAAAGGTTTATCTCTTGAAATGCACAGAAGTTATATTCCTTCTGCTTTTATTAGAACACATTTGGCAATGAAAAAAATATTAAGTTGATTAAACCTCAAAAACTACATGTTTATTTTCTCAACCAACAGAGACATGAAAGTTGGCTGTGAAGGGAAGCAGAACTGCCACCCCAAAATATGTATTTTGGCATTAAGATTATTTTAAACTAGCTATTTTAAGAAACAGCAAATATGGGGTATCTGGGTGACTCAGTCATTCAGTGTCTACCTTTGGCTCAGGTCAAGATCCCAGAGTGCTGCGATGAAGTCCCACACTGGGATCCCTGCTCAGTGGGAAGCCTGTTTCTCCCTCTCCCACTCTCCCACTCCCCCTGCTTGTGTTCCCTCTCTTGCTGTGTGTCTCTGTCAAATAAATAATTAAAATCTTAAAAAAGAAAAAGAAAAAAAAAAGAAACAGCAAACATAGGAGAAGCTCTGTTAAAGGCTAGTAGAAGCTACTCTCTTACAAGGGTACTTACATTATAAATATAATACATTTACTTATATAAAGGAAGTCTTGACTGTAAAGGTACCTTTTTCCTTTTTGTATCAGGAAGAGAAGCATGACTCTAAGTCTCCAGAAACTGTTATCAAGGAGAAAGCAATGGCTTAAATCTGCATAAAAATTATACCTTATTTACTGTGCCTTTCCAGGTAATCTGCTATAAACGCGTGTCCCCAGCACATTGTTTTGTCTTTAGCTGGTGATGTTATTAAGGTGATGGTGTGGGCCATTTTGGAGAGTTACTCAGGTTTTTTGGGGTCTCTCCTATGTATATGGGAGGTATATATATATTATTAAACTTCTGTTTGTTAGCACTTTTATCACGGGAGGTTTGCCTTAGCCAAGACTCTGGAAGGGTAGAAGGAAAATTATTTTTCTTCCCTTACAGAAGTATAAGACATGAAAGTGAATAGCACTTTCCATCATCTTTCAAAAGAGGTTGCCCTTCACTGATTGGAGAATGACAACATTAATAAAAAACCTAAAACATTCTCTCCTGTCTCTTTTAAATGCTAGTATCTTAGCAGTCAATCTTCATGCCAACAGAACTAGCACTATGGACAAATTGGCTTACTCCTTTGAATGAAACCTGTGACAGCTTAGCCAGTCGTAACTTTAGACCTTGGGTTTCTTCCATTTATTTCTAACCCTAATGATGTTATTGAAAGACGTATTTCTTTGTTTCAGTCCTAAAACAGCCCCTGGTTATGTTATATTTCACCACTAAATGGCTTCCCCCCCACCCCCGAATGACATTTGATATCCAGGGATAAAGGTCTACAACATTATACATAGTCTAAATATTTTGCTGGAGCTGGGATTAGGCAGATTTCTTCTGTTGCTGCTTTATATAGTGATTAAAATGTCAGGCTTTGCATTTGGACCCATGAGAGTCAAATTCTAGTCCTCTAGTACATTAATTGTGAATTAGCACAAATTACTTTAACTTTTTATGCCTCAGCTTCCTCATCTTTGAAATGGGACCAGGAATAACAGTATCAGTATAATTTACATATGGTATTATTTAATCCTTGTATACGATTTATAAAGCACTTAATTCAGGCTTGGCAAATGATACTCACCAATGCACAATAATTTATTTTTATTAGTTTTCATTCAGTTATCCATTAAAACACTCAGAAGAGCTTAGGAAAAGAGATATATTAAACTACTTTGGAAATTGATTAGTGTCTCTGTGGGAAAACTAGACTCTTGTCCTTCTTATGCCCTACCTGAATAAGTCTAGTATGTGTGTGTTTCTCAACGTAATTCATCCCCAATGAAATTAGTTCCCAAGAGTATGGAAGGATATTCACCAATTTCATTTCAGACGAAATTAAATGGAGTAGCACAAGTGATGACACACACTGTAAATGGGCTAAGGATTCTGCATATTAATACAGACTCCAACTTATGCATGAGAAAGGAGTATTGAACTTACTCAAGGTCAATTAATCTCCATGTAATGCTTAGTCTCCTATCCCACAACATTATTGCTACAGGATAAAAATTATAAGGTTAAAAGGAGCATTATTCAGAGAATTCAAACAAAACACCATACAGTTAGCTCCAGAAGCTGGCAAGTCCAATATCAAGGTGAGAGCTGACTCCTGGTGAGTTTTCTATTTCTGGCTATAACTCTGGTGTCTCTTCATTTACTTTTAAGTGTCCCCATTCAGTGAAATTAGGGTACTACCATTATGACCTCATTTAACTGCCCCTCCCAAAAGCTCTATGCCCAAATACCAACTTCAATAAATTTTGAAGGGAACAAAATGCAGTCCATCACAAGGACATAGCTCTAAAAATGTTTTCAGTACTAAAATAAGAAAAAGAACCATATTTGAGAAGTCAGATGCATATGATCCTGAAGTGAATAGAAAAAAATGAAGAATTTATGACACTGGAGTGGGTTGCAAAAAGCAGACCAGCAGAAATAAGCAAAGTGTAACAGGAAATTGAAAATGAAGTGGCAATATGAAAATTTTAAACTCGGAGACTTTTAATTACCCTACTAAATCACTCAGATAGAACAGTTACTCCTAAAGTCTTCACTCTAACAGAGGAGTTACTGTAACTAATGCATTTTCCTTAACATCTAGTAGTTGGGGTTAAATTGCAGATTTTCATGAAGAGAATTTTAGGAATATTTTTTAAATGAATTATAAATTACAGTATTTAGTCTAAGGAGGAGCATGGAAAGAAAGCGATACAAAGAGAAAAAGTAGATAAACAAAAAAGAATTGGGGCAATAGGGTGCCTTAGTAGGTTATGCATCAGACTCTTGATCTCTGGGTCATGAAATTGAGGTCGATGTCAGGCTCCACACTCAGCCTAGAGTTTGCTTGAGATTCTCTCTTTCCCTCTCCCTTTGGCCCCCTCCCTACTTACACTCTCTAAATAAATAAATAAGAATTAAAATTAAAAGAATTAAATAAATTATTATAAGAAATGATAAATAATTAGTTAAGGTAATTAATAAGGTAAGGAAAAGTCAGGAAGAATTCAAGGCGGAAAAAAATAAAGTAGTAAATTCCTCAAGAAAAGAGTAGAAATTAAAGTAAATGACAGGAAAACAAAAAAAGCAAAATGCTACTTCGGGATAGCACTTACACCATTACCAAATATTAAGAGATGATCTAAATAATCCAAGCCAGGAGCATAACAAAAATACTAAAACCAAAAGGGGTTCAAATATGTGTTCCCTAGCCTTTTAATAAAATTTCGGTGATGTCTTATTTTGTAAGTTACTTTAGGGAGTTGTCCCTGTCTTGCACTGCCTTTTATCCTGACAGTAACTTTAACTTGTGAGCAAATTGCATTGCAGAAGCATTTGTGGATTGAATTCAATAAATATTGATGTTCTTACTACGTACCAGACAGTGTGCTAATTGCTGAGGATGTAAAGATAAATGTGCCTTGGTTTCTGACCTCAAAGAGTTATCAGCCTAGTTAAAGAGAAATATATTATAGATATCCAATATTTACTCCTGAAATAGAAGCAAAAATAATCTGTAAACAAGGAGAAGTGTTGAAGAAGGACTAAAGTTCTAATTGTGGAAAAAAGTTGAATATTTAAAGTGAAAAGAGAAAATTTAGTGCCTGTTATAATTTGTTAACCTGAGACATCCTTCTCCGTATTGGTATCAAATACAGTTCACCTTGAACAACACAGGGATTAGGGGTGCCCCCCACATGCAGTCAAAAACCCACAGAGCGCTTTTGATTCCAATAAACTATTAATAGCCTACTTATTGATCAGAAACCTTGCCATAAACATAGAGTTGATTAACACATATTTGGTATAGCATACATGTTACATACTGTACTCATACAACAAAGTAAGCTAGAGAAAAGGTTATTAAGAACAATGCAAGGAAGAGAAAATAGATCTATAGTACTATAAAAACAAAATTATGTATAAGTAGACCCATACAGTTCAAACCCATGCTGTTCAATGTTCAAGGACTAGTCTCTAAATCTTCATATTTCAGGCTAAACTTTTTCTTCTAATTATTCTACGCATTGGATTCTCTCTTCATACCATGAACTTCATATATGGCATATAAGAATTCCAAAGCAGTAACATATCTTTAAATCCAGCCATCTCCCTTTTCAATTTCACTCCTGAATGGACTAACCAAAAATCTAAGTCAGTTTTAGGGCTATGATAAGAGCTGGAAACAAACAAACAAAAAAGTATGGTTATCTAGTTTAAGGAATTATCAAGCCACTTCTTAAAGCAATCCAATTTCTAGCAAGTCCTATCAAATAAATTCTGCCCAAAAGGGTCCAGCAAAATATGAACTAGCTGCCAGAGTCCTCTGACATGCTTCAGGTTTGTGACTCTTCAGAATTTTGACTGAAGCTTTTCAGCAGCCTTGGCTAAATCACCAGATGGGTTTGAAAGAATGTCATTACAAAGTCCTTATGTGAGTTGGCAAATAGATGTCAACAAAAGCTCTGTGCTATATCCAGACCAGCCCATGCTGAGAAGACCAAAGCTGATTCTCAGTGCTGAAATATTTTCATCTAAAAAATATTTTCCCACCGAGCTCTATAGCTTTGTGCTCATGCACTTTCTTTCCTTCCCTCCTTCCCTTTTTTTTTTTAAGAAAAAAACACAAGATATTTAAACTTAGACCTCATGAGAACAAAATATTTTCAATGAGTACCAATTTCAAAAAGCACACTAAAAAACAGAGGTTAAATCCAAGAGACTGGAGAATAACAGCACTTCAAGGAGATCAAAACCTCGGGGTACCTAAAGCAATACATGTATGTGTATATATACACGTATATATTTTTTTTCTTTTTGTGTACTATCTTCTTGTCTTAAATTTGTTACATGAAACAGATGATGGGTCATTCCTCTGAGAAAAGAAAGAGAAATCAACATGACCAGTTACCATTGCTTTCAGAAGTTCTATCTTCTAGATTGTAGCAGTTCCCCATCTGAAACTTTTACTGAAAGCAATGCACAAGCATTTCCAGGAGGAAACCTTTTAAGTTATATCTGTGTAGGACAGGCCACCTGGGTTGTAGAATGGCCCATCTGTTCACACTGGCAGTCTCCATGAGAGGCAGGAATGGCTACTGCTAAATTGAATGTTCTACACAGCCTCCATGATCATTGAGAGGGGAAGCATCAAATGGCTCACCCATGCTGTGGCCCATCCATGTGAAAACACTGATGCCGAGGCAGATGTCCATGTGCCAGGCAAACCTGGCAGATGTCCTCAACAGGGAAGAACAAGCAACATATTTGCAAACTATGCTTCTGGTCATATTTGCCTCATGAGGGGTGGGGGTAAACAAGTATACAGTGTTGACTGAGCTGAGAGGGGGCAGAGAGCATGCTATTTCCAAACAATATCACTGTATTCGTTAAATTTCAATATGTATTAAGTCATGACTCTCTCTCTTTTTTTTTTTTTAAAGATTTGAGAGTGAGAGAGCAAGCCCGTGAGAGAAAGAGAGAAAACGCACACACATGTGAGCAGGAGGAGGGAAGAGGGAGAGGATCTCAAGCAGACTCCCTCCTGAGTGTAGAGCCTGACTCGGGGCTCAATCTCAGGACCCTGGGATCATGACTAGAGCAGAAATCAAGAGTCAGATGCTTAACCGGCTAAACCACCCAGGAGCTCCTAGTTGTAACATTTATGAAGGGTCCCTCACCGCCTCAGTTCAAAGAGAAATTCTAAATTCCACCTTGAGTAGGAGGTAAGTTTTTTCCTTTCATGTCCCAATTTTTCAAGAAAATTTCTAGTCTGCCACCCTCGAGAAGGTTTAGGGGGGTTTTCAGATGTCCGGGACTGCTAGATGACAGAATTGTCTACAGGAAATGGTAGGGGCGGAGATCCCACACTAAAGATAGCTCTGGGGCTCTGATTTCCTTCCAGTTTCCTTTATAGAGATCATTCTCACCTTTCTCTCATCAAGGACTCTGCTTCCTCAGTTCCATTCTTAGAACCCATCTGCCTTCCCCACCCTTTTCACAGTCTATTACCTAGATTTGTGAAAGAAAAACTTACTTTGCAACCTTACTTGCATTTCAAATCTTTCTTTTAGCCCTTGGGGAAAATGTTTCTTTGAATATCTGTTCTACCTTTGGATGAGCTTAAAAAGAAAAATGGCTCACAAGATAAGATACCACTGGCATAGCAGAAAAGGAGGAAAATACACAGAACACCTATATATTTGTGCAAGGAATAACCCTAAGTTTTTAAACACATTATCATATATTTTCCTCGGAATAACACTCCCCACAGACATTGTTCGCCATTCTAAACAGAGGCTTAGAGGGGGGCGAAGTTTGCTCAGCTGAGTAATGGGAGCAGTAGCCCATGTCACAGGTGAAGTCTTAAGATGACAGAAGTGTGAACAGCAGAATGAATCACCCCAAAATGTGTCTTTGGCATAAAGGTAGTTTGAGCTGATTATTTTGAGAAACAGCAGACACCAAAGAAAATCTAGAAACCAAGCTGAAGTTATCCTTTCATAGAGAAAATTAACATTTATAAAGGAAATCTCCCTTTGTATGTCTCCCTTTCTGACCCTGAGGAGAAGGATGACCCTCAAAAGAAAGTTATCAATGGGGAAGGCACTGACTTAAATCTGCATAACAAAGTTTATCCTGGTTTATAGTGCTTTTCCTGGCAACCTCCCACACACAGCCCTCCTCTTTCCTCTTTAGCAGAAGGTGGTATTTAAGGTGGTGGGTTGGACCATCTCAAGGAGTTGACTCATTTTTCCTGGGTATCTGTTAATATATACGTAAAGTACATATGTAATTAAACTGTTTTGTTTTCTCTTTGATGATCTGTCTTAAGACAGGGGTTCTTAGCCAACAACTCAGAAGGTTGGAGGACACATTACTTTTCCTCACTTTTGAGTGATATTGAAATTAGAAAATACTTCCATTTTTTCTTGGCCTGTTAGAGCTCTAAAAGGTTATAATATATTAAAGTGAGACATTAGCCATTGCTATAAGCGTCCCAACAATAGTTCTTCTGCTCAGTATGGAAATTGCCAACACTTAGCACACTGCCTGGCACATAAATGTTCAATAAAACTTTGTTGGTATGGCTAAGGCATAGAAATAGAGCTATAATTCATGTGTTTCCTAATTTTTCTTTTCTAGTGTGGATGAAGCCCGATGTTATTCCTTAGCCTTAGGACGCAGAGTTGTATAGATTAATATATTCACTCACACCTGCATAGGTATTTCAGTGTTTTCTTAGTAATGTAGTATATTAGCTCTTTGTGGCCTTACTTCTGTAAGTAACCCACCGATAAGTAATGGGAGTATGTAAGGAATAAATATCTCATTATTTACCTGTTTGCATGCAGGCCGAACCCACTTTACTTCACACAGCATACAAAGTCTGTGGCTCTCTCTTACTCTTCTCATGTCGTCAAAAGGTTTATTTCCTACCTCTGTGTATTTTATATACTTTTATAACAACACTTTTCTTTAAAAAAGATTTTTTTAATTTATTTGACAGAGAGGGAGATCACAAGTAAGCAGAGAGGCAGGCAGAGAGAGAGGGGGAAGCAGGCTCCTCGCTGAGCAGAGAGCCCCATGTGGGGCTTGATCCCAGGACCCTGAGATCATGTCCCGAGCCAAAGGCAGAGGCTTAACCGACTGAGCCACCCAGGCGCCCCTATAACAACACTTTTATGAAGATTTTTACTGATGCAGGCACTGTAGAAATGTTGACTCGTATTATTGAAGGAGGAGGTAATTCTTGCCAGAACAAAATTTCAACTAGCCTAAGAAAAATTTGGTTTAGGAAAAAATACCAATCAGGGTCTAATCAGAAAAGAAAATGAAAAAGGAAAGGAAAAAAGAAAAGGAAAAGGAAAAGAAAAAGAAAAAAAACTATGCCTCAATTCAAAGCATCTTCAAAGACTCTCTCTTGGTGAGGAGAAAATACAATGTGCTCAAAACCCAGTTACCTTCCAAGCATGTTCTCAGTGATTTTATTGTTATTTTCATTTGATCTGCCAGCAATGTAGTACATTCCCCATGTACATTACTCATTGACTTTCAGAACATGTTGTCATTTTAGTGGAGTTCCAAGGCAGAAATGGAATGTTACTAAGCAAAAATGGTGATGCTTACTGATAACATTCTAGATAGATGTTTTATATATATTACAGAATATGGATTTTATAGACATTTTAAATCAGGTTCACATACACATTACTGACATACATGTATTTTGAGTAGGGTGGAACTTTCATGCATACAGTAACTGCATAACTTAAGGGTTGACAATGTATATATGTGTATAACTAATTCCATAATGACCCAGTTATGCCCATCATATCTAGAACCTACTGGAAGGGAGATCTGTCAAATTCATGAGGGATAAACAGGCATATATTATTAAGGGCAAGGTAAAAATCATTGAGGGGTGAAAAAATTTCAATCTTTGTCCCTATATATACAAACAGACTGTGTCTCTATTATAAGTTCCTTTTTCCGAGTAATTCTGAAGACAACAGACCTGATTCATTCACTCTTCAATTGACTATATATTCAGATGTTTAGGATGAGGATTTATGTTAAGAACAGACCCTTATAAACAGCCCTCTCCTCTCATATATGAAAGATAAACACACAGAATCAAAACAATGACATTAGTATATACTCACACCTACTCATAAACATATTCTAAATGATTAAAAAAGCAATTGCAGCTTGTCCCTTAGTCGACCATGGTGCTAAGAATTAATCATATGTGCAGTGGATGCTGGGGTGTGTCTCCAAGATCGTTCTTTTTAGGATCAAGCCTCTTACTACTTGTCAGGAGTTTTGACTGTGGCCACTTAGATATATGTCCCTCTCTGCAGGAGAGAGTTGCTTCGCCAAGACCACATTCCTCCCTGTGGACCGGGGTAGCCAACTGGCAGAGAGGGAGCACTAAGACTTTCATTCTTGCTTCAGTTTGGGACCTTTCTGAAAGTCCATTCCAGGTCCAGAGCACTCCATAGGATTGGCCGTGACCCCTGTTGCTAAGGTGTTACATAGTTCAATTTCTCCCTTTGTATCTGTTATTCTTTTCACAGGTATTGTTTTTGAGTGTAGCCCTGATAAACCTCATACACACACACCTCCATCGCAGAGTCCATTTCTTGACAGTCCAATTAATGGCAATGTGATTTTTAAAAAAAAAGAATTTGCTGGGGCTATCTCCAGTGCATATTATCTAATACAATACACAAACTGATCCTGAACTACCACCACCAATTTCCACCCCCAACAACTCTACCTTCACAAGGAAGAATGTCCTAAATTTATTGTTCTTCATCCCCTCTTGCTGGCTTGGCCCAATAAGGGAAAGATAAAGGGTCATATTTATCTTCATAAATGGTTTTTTCTACTTGCCAGATCTGGTCTGGGCCAGATGTAAAGAGGTCATTACTCTGCAAAAATGGAAATCACCTTTCTCTCTTTCCTTATGGTGATGAGGGTACACAATATACATACCAACTGGTGTGAAAAAATCTTGAGTCCTTGCTTATTTTCTGCTTCAATAATCTTTATTGAACAGCAATGCTGCTCCACATGAATAATATTTGCTTTATTTGGGGGACCCTACAATTCTTTATCTCAAATTCATTGTGTCCCTGGTCTCTTCTATACATCTCCTTAGTTGTTTATAAGAATAAGCTTGCTTATTCTTATAGAGAGAAACATGGACTATAACACTAATATTTAGAGGTTTTTGTAAGTTGCTTATACGTTTTTCTAAGTTGTTTATAAGAATAAGCTTGCTTATTCTTATAGAGAGAAACATGGAATATAATACTAATATTTAGAGTTTTTCTGTGACATAAAATAAACACTCAAAGACCCCTTTCTCCAAAGGGTATCTTCCTAGATGACCTAATATAAACCTGTGATAGGATTCCCTGAAATTCACTCCCCACCATCTCCAAATCAGCAATATCATCCTAATAGGAAAAGGAAACTATCCTAAGAGCAAACTCTTAGGTAGTCTTGTTTTCATATTATGTCACATTACATTATTTCATTTCATTTAAAAAGAACTAAGGAGTAAATAGGAAATAATTATATATTATTATTATTATTACATATTACTTATTTTATGCTCATATTATGAGCAGGATTTCAGGTTAGGTTTTCTAAAACAGCAAGAATATGTAGCCATCTCATTTCTGCCTATAAAACAACAATCAGCTAGGATAAATATTAATAAAAATGTCTAGTATTGAAACCAAATATTGAAAAAGAGACACAACCACACTTTTCCCACCAAATCCCACTGAATTTTCTGTATCTGTGTCTCTAATGATGCTAATCGAGGCAAAACTGCAACTTATATAGAACCATTCAATTATAACTGACACTTACTGCAAGCTACATTAGGTCAGTTGGAAAGCTCTGCAAAAGTGACAGCAGTGAACCAAAGGAGAAAATCCAAATGCAAACAGCAATGGCTTAACAAGAAATCTTTGTTTTGGCAAAGATTCCAGAAGCCAAACAGAATCCAGTCTTCCTGAGAGGGAACTCTGGTATGGGAGAAAATAAATTTTATGGCAAAGATTCTGTCAGATAATACTATGAATGCAAATAGAGAAAAGAGAGAGAGAGAGGTAAAATCTTACAGCATCATCCCTAAGAACCAAAGGCCTCACCATCATCCACTACACCTTACCATGAAACTCTCAAGAGAATTCATGACCCTAAGATTAGGCAGTTTTAAGCTACTTTTAAATTATTTCAATCAAAACATTTGATAATGCCATGCTGCTATTCTTCTTTTTCCTAGGAAATATTTTAGAATATGAACAATAGTTATTATTCTAAAGAGTATCAGCAAATGCCAAGAAACTGCCAAAAGGGATATGGAATCAAAGAATTCCTCTATTCCCAGAAGCCTCTTAACCCACAAAACTAAATGCCTTATAAGCAGTTTTCCATATTTTTTCATTGTATAAGAAAATAGGTGATTTCCCAAATGGTAGATATCAGAAGCATCAGAAATCTCCTTTCCTCCTAACATCTTTTTTCTTTATTGCTATAATTTCTAAAGAAGAAAGGGGAAAAAAGCATTCATTTAAAAAGAACTAAGGAGTAAATAGGAAAGAAAACATCTTTTGAGCTCTTATTATGCACTAAAATTATAACTCTTTAAAATTATCTCATTTAAGGGGCACCTGGGTGGCTCAATGTGTTAAGCCTCTGCCTTCAGCTCAGGTCATGATCTCAGTGTCCTGGGATCAAGCCCTGCATCGGGCTCTCTGCTCAGCGGGGAGCCTGCTTCTCCCTCTCTCTCTGCCTGCCTCTCTTTCTACTTGTGATTTCTCTCTCTGCCAAATAAATAAATAAAATCTTTAAAAAAATTATCTCATTTAACCATTAAAAGTAACAGATATCAGTTAATTTTGTCATGGTTTCTGCCACTCCCAATAACTCATTGTTTTATTCATTTATTTATTTAGCAAATGTTTATGAAATGGCTATTCTGGGGTAGGGGCAATGTAAAACCCAGAAAACACAGAACTGGGAAAAAATTGTGATCAGAAATCCCAGATGGCAATATGGTCATTAACTCATTCAATAATGTTAGCTTCCTCTGGAATTCAGCCAGAACACTATGCAGAGATAATTAGAAGGTAGAGAGAAAAAAAAAATTAGAAGAAGAAAAAGAAACAGTGGTAAACAACGATAATATCAAATGAAGTCTTTGAAGGATGCAAGAAAGAGATGTTATTTCCAGCTGAATGTCAGTCCCATTCACATAACAGCCTTATAGTAATACCCCCTTTTTATAAGATGATCTGATAAATATTTCTATTATCAATAAACTAAATCAGAATTAAGAAAATTCATTGGAGATAGAATTTGCCATTCCTACTTCAGATGAAAAATGAGATGTCAAGAGAAGAAAGATTTGCTGAAGACCATATAACTGTGGGTATAGCAAAACCAGAATTTTAACCCAGCTCTGAGTACAAAGTACCCTATAAGCCCTGTCTTTTTTTTTTTTTTAAAGATTATTTATTTATTTACTTGACAGAGAGAGATCACAAATAGGCAGAGAGGCAGGCAGAGAGAGAGAGAGGAGGAAGCAAGCTCCCTGCTGAGCAGAGAGCCCGACTCAGGACTCCATCCCAGGACCCTGAGATCATGACCTGAGCCGAAGGCAGCAGCTTAACCCACTGAGCCACCCAGGCGCCCTAAACCCTGCCTTTTTAAAGATAGTAAGAAGCAACACATTCTTTTTAAGGGTAGATGGAACATTCTCTAGGATAGGTCACATGTTAGGCTACAAAACAAATCTTAAAGTCAAGAATCTTGACTGAAATCATATCAAGCTGCTTTTTGACCACAGCAGTATAAAACCAGAAATAAATTACAAGAAAAATCTAGAAAAAACACAAATACATGGAAGCTAAACAATATGATACTAAATAATGAACAGGTCTATTAAGAAATCAAAGAGGAAATTTAAAAAGACAAATGAAAATGGAAAAAATCTTTGGGCTGTAGCAAAAGCAGTTACAAGAGCAAAGTTACAGCAATATAGGCCTCAACAAACAAGAAACAAGAAAAATCTCAAACAGCTAAAGCTTATACCTAAGGAACTAAAATAGAAAAAGAGGAAATAAGTCCAAAGCTAGTAGAAGGAAATAATAATAATGTTTATAACAGAAATAAATAACTTGAGATTCAAAAAACAGTAGAACAGATAATGCAACTAAGTATTAGTTTGTCAAAAAGATAGTTATTGATCAACTTCAAGCAAAGCTTATCTAGAAAAAAAAAAAGAAGATTTAAATGAACAAAATCAGAAACAAAGGAGAAATAACAATCAACAGCACAGAAATACAAAGGATTATAAAAAATATTATGAAAAATTATACAGCAACAAACTGGACAGCCTAGAAAAAAAATAATAAATTCTTAGAAAAAGAAAATTTAAACAGATTACCAACAATGAAACTGAATCAGTAATCAAAAACCTCTCAACAAACAGATCTCCAGGACAAGATGGATTCGCAGGTCAATTCTACCAAACATTTAAAGAGTTAATACCTATTCTACTCAAACTATCCCAAAAACTGGAAGAGGAAGCAAAGACTCCAAATTCATTCTATAAGGCCACTATTACCCTGAAACCAAGAAAGACAGACACCACAAAAATAAGAACTACACACCAATATCTCTGATAAACATTGATGCAAAAATTCTTGACAAAAAAATCAGCAAATTGAATTCAACGATACATCAAAAAAATTATTCACATGATCAAATAGGATTTATTCCAGGGATGCAAGGGTAGTTCAGTGTTCAAAACTAATCAGTGTGAAGCATCACATTAATAAGACGAAATCACAGTATACAAAATTAATATACAGAAATCTGTGAAATCTTTTTAAATTTTTTATTCATTTTATTTATTTGACACAGAGAGAGAGATCACAAGTAGGTAGAAAGGCAGGTAGGAGGGGTGGGGAAGCAGGCTCCCTGCTGAGCAGAGAGGCCAATGTGAGGCTTGATCCCAGGACCTCATGACCTGAGCCTAAGGCAGAGGCCTAACCCACTGAGCCACCCAGGCATGCCTGGGAAATCTGTTAAATCTTACAAACTAATAATAAAGTAACAGAAAGAGAAGTTAAGAAAACAAACCCACTTATAATCACACACACAAAAAATAAAATACCTAAGAATAAACTTAACCACAGAGGTAAAATACCTATATTCTGAAAACTATAAAATATTGATGATTTTTGGGTGGCTCAGTTGCTTGAGCATCCAACTCCTGATTTTGGCTCAGGTTGTGATCTCAGAGTTGTAAGATTAAGTCCTGTGTTGGCCTCCTCATCCAGCAGGGAGTCTGCTGGAGCCTCTGCCCTTTCCTCACCCTCTCTAAAAAAAAACAAAACAAAACAAAAAAAAAGAGTGATGTGGCAGAGGTAGGAGGGATGGGGTGGCTAAGTGATGGACACTGGGGCAGGTATGTATTGTGGGGAGCACTGTGTTTTGTGTAAGACTGATGAATCACAGACCTGTACCCCTGAAACAAATAATATATGTTAGTAATAACAATAAAAATGTTCCCATTAAAAAAAAAAAAACAATGAAAGAAATTAAAGAGAACACAAATGAAAAGATATCCCATGATTGTAGATTGCAAGAATATTGTTAAAATAGACATGGTACCCAAAGCATTCTACAGATTTAATGCAATCCCTTGCATTTTTCACAAAACTAGAACAAATAATCCTAAAATTTGTATGGCACCACAAAAGATCCAAAATAGCCAAAGTAATCTCAAGAAAGAACAAAGCCGGAGTATCACAATCCCAGATTTCAAGATATACTATAAAGCTGTAGTAATCAAAACAAACAAACAAACAAATAGACAATAGATCAATGGAACAGAGTAGAGAGCCCAGAATTAAACTCAGGCTTATAAGGTCAAGTAATCTATGATAAAGAAAGCAAGAACATACAATGGGGAAAAGAGAGTCTTTTCAACAAATGGTGCTGGGAAAACTGGACAGCTACATGCAAAAGAATGAAACCGAACCACTTCCTTACACCAGTCACAAAAATAAACTCAAAATTGATTAAAGACCTAAATGTGAGAACTTAAACATAAAAATCTTAGAAGAAATGTGTACACATACACTTACATTCATAAGAATATTACTCAGCCATAAAAAAGAATGAATTCTTGTCCTTTGCACCAACATAGATAGACTAGAGAGTATTATGTTAAGTGAAATAAGTGAAAGACAAGTTCCATGATTTCACTTACATGTGGAATCTAAAAAACAAAGAAACAAAGAAAAAATTAAAAACAAAGAATATACTCAAATACAGAGAACAAACTGGTGTTTGCCAGAGGAGAGGTAGGTAGAAGAGTGAGTAAAATTGAATAAAGGTGATTAGGAGGTTCAAACTTCCAGTTATAAAGTAAATTAAGTCATGGAGATAAAAAGAACAACATAGGGAATGCAGTCAAAAACATGTAATAATATTGTATGGTGACAGTGAGCACTAAATAATACATAGAATTTTTGAATAATTTTTATGTTGGATACCTGAAACTAATATTGTATGTTAATTAACCTGAATAAGAAGTATAAAAATAGTAAGAAGCAAACCTGCCTGGAATAAAGAAGTTGAGTCAAAACCTACCAAGACATGAAAGACTGATATTCTAGCCTTCAGAGTACTAAGCTTGATAGGAGAAAGAGAATAGAATTATTTTTGGCCACATATAATAATTTTCAATTACCAAATTTATCTCTTACTATACAAAAAACCACGATTTCATATATTTGCTTATAGATGAATGATCTTTGGGTTGTGATGTTCTGGGTCTACACAGAGTATTGGGATTATTGTGAGAAAATGTTTATAAAACTTAAGAGAACAATTTCCACTATAATTCATTACAGTTTTGGCCAATTGATATATCAGTGATGAATATAGGCCTCAAGACCTAATGGCCATCTATTCTGATATTTCTACAGAAAATCAACTTTTCTTAGAGAATCTTAGAATTGGAAGTAACTTAAAAGATCATCTAATTTAGGTCTTTGGAGAGCAGTGTTCAATAATATGTTCTGTGAGATTTAGTGAGAAGGATTAGGTTTAACCTGAAGCTATTGATTAGACCCAGAATGGACACAGCTGGAACTGCATAACAACCTCAAAATGCAGTGGCTTAAAATAATAATTTGCCATTATGTTCCATGGTTCTCTGGATCGATTTGTCTCATTTTGGCAGTTATTGCTCAGGATTTTAAATGTGTTTTTTGTCAAATGGCAGTAGATCCTGGAGTCATATAAAAGCTCCACTAACACAGCTCGATGCTGGTTGTTGGCTGGGAGGAGTTCAGCTGAGCTCTCCGTTAGAGAAGCTGAACATGGCTTCCACATGTGGCATAGGTTCCTGAGAACATGGTGTGTAAGTTCCAGAGGGAACACCCATGAGCTAAGAGATAGAAGGCAGAAATTTCAAGGCATCATATGACTTGAACTGGTAAGTCCAGAACATCACTACCATCGGCTGTTCAAACAAGTCGCTGAATCTACCCTACATCCAAGTGAAGGAAAATTAGATTCCATCTTTTAATGTGTAGGGCAACACATGCACACAAGGAGGAAAGGGATTGATGGTGGTCATCTTTGGAGAATATCTACCAAAATGTCTTTCCTTCATATGTAGTTAGATCAGGAGAAACTTTACCTCGCAGTTTTACTGTCTTGACTTCCCTGCTTTTTGCCTTCTCCTGTGGTCATAAGAGTAATGTTTTGGGGTAGGAAATAATATATCAAGAGTGATCTTCTTCCAGGAATGTCAATTCTGGGCCTAATCAATAATGAGATTAAATAAAATTAGCCTAATCCTTCTCACTGAATCTCATAGAATCTACTGAACTGTGCCATCTAAAACACTCAAGTAAATGACCTTTAAAATCTTTTTTCAATTCTAACACTTTATAAGATGACTTTCTATGGAAATATTTATCTTTACATAGCCAATTATTAGATAATTACATAAACTTTCCTGATAGAAAGAAGTAGGAAATTTCTACTATTTTTCTAACAGAATTCCTATCCAGTACCTATCTGCTGGTTGAGTTTTTGTTACCCTTAACTGTGCCTGAAATGTAGGTACTACTCAGTTAATGTTGGTTAAGCCTTGAATGGTTGAGAGAATGTTTGTGTGTGCATGATACCTCTACCAGTGTCTGAAATAGCACATTGATATAATACCCAAATCCCAGGAAAGGACAAATATATTCTACTTGCATGGATGCAAAAATAGATAATCTGGGTGACATTTCCATAGCATAGTGCAAGTAGAATCATAATTTCTGTTCTTTATAGCATAGAGCTGAATGTTATACCCATAAGTCAAATCCTAGTAGCCATTTCCTCATTGTACTCCAGGAGTTAAACAACACTCTAGAGGAACCTGGGTGGCTCAGTCAGTTAAGTGTCTGCCTTTGGCTCAGGTCATAATCTCAGGGTCCTGCATTGGGCTCTCTGCTCAGTGGGGAGTCTGCTTCTCCCTCTCCCTCTGCCTCTGCTCATACTATCTCTATTTCAAACAAATAAATAAAATCTTTAAGCCAAACAAAACAAAACAAAACAAAAACCTCTGGATACTCTGAGTTGGGTAATGAAGTTACAAACTCAGTAGATAATAGAAAATCAAGTTTCTAATAAAACCTCTTCAATAATAATAACCCCTTCTAATAAAAACCCTTCAGGTTTCTAATATACATCCTTCAAAGATCTATCTAAGATATAATTTCCATTTTAATCCTGTTTCTGGATAGAAGTCAGCCAAGCTCCCTTGGGACCACAGGCCAATGCATGCAGAGTCTGCCTCTGCATCTGTAAGAGAGCGGACACAAAGGCAATGTAATTTGAATTGGTCAGGTGCCCCAGCATCTGTGCCTCCAAGGTGATTGTGAAGGTTTCAGGTAATGGGGAGTTCAGTGGTTCTGGCTCAAGTCCATCTGGCCTGGAGGGCCAGGTGCTTCAACACTTTTTTGAAACAGTGTTTCTAAATCCCTGACACTCCTTTTCCTCATCACTGATTAAGAAAATGCAATTGATTCAAATATGGTATTATGATTTCACAAGTCCCTCTATTAGCCTTAGAACAGATGTACTGCTACATATTGCCAGAATCTGAGTAGTTTGGCTTTGGTCCAAGCTCTGCTCTACACACATAGCAATTTTGTAGAGAAAAGCTTTGTATACAAGGAAGAATTAGGCAAATTCCTTAGGTTACAGATCTTTTCTAACTTCTCTATGTAAGGAAAACCTTGCAACAAATCATTTTCTCAAAAATAATAATGTGCTTTTTTTATCATTATATTTCCTTATACGTGACTTGTTTTTTCCCTCTTCATCTCAAAATATGTATCTACTTCAAGTGCAAGGGTTGGAGAAGCAGCTGAGTTTTGGCTTCTGCCATTTCAATTGAATTTTAAAGCCTACAGAAAAATAATACATAATGAAAAGTAGGATTTGTCTCTTAAAAAGAGATTTATGCTAATCTTCTTGTCATCTTTCTCCCATTTACTTTTTTTAAAGACTTATTTATTGCGGGGGGGGGGGTGCATGGTGGGGAAGGAAGGGCCAAGGGAGAGAGAGAGAGAGAGACTCCCAAGCGATTCCCCACTGGTTCTGCAGTCCAATGCAGCTCAATCCCATGATCCTGAGACTGTGTGACCTGAGCTGAAATCAAGAGTTGGATACCTAACTGAGTCAACCAGGCACCCCTCTTTCTCCCATTAAAATATCACGAAATAATCCTTGTTAATTTGGTTACAGAATTTTACAAAATGGAATTATTTCCCAAACAGGAAGAAAAAAAAGAAGGAAAGCTATATCCAGTCTTAACAAATTGAAAAGAGGAGTTAAGGAAAAGAAAGAATAAGAAACATGCCCAAGCCTTGCTTGACCAGGCCAAAGTCATAAAGAAAAAAGTGAAATATGTCAGTTGGGTAGAAAAGAATCCTCAGAGTAGACAGACCTCTATTTCACTGCTTATTTGAATGCGAAGAAGAGACCCCTAGGAAGGGTACCCCTAGAACTTCATAACGTAATTCCAAAGAGTAAACAAAAAGGGGGTCATAGCATACTCAGATTGAAAGGAAAATTAGGTAGCACTCAAGAGTTGCTATTGGCCATTAGCTCCAAAGTTCCAAACCTGAAATTCAGGCATGCCTCCTAAGATTCAGGAAGTGTGGTAGCTCCTAAAATGGGCCCAAAGAACACTACCTTCTGGTATTCACAGCCTTTGGAATCTGGTCCTTTAAGTAACCTGAGAGGGATGTCAATTCTGTGATTGACAGAATATATAGGAAAGCTGAGCTTTCCTATATTGTGACTTCTGTCTTACCAACAGATTGATTCTATTACTTTCCCAGCTTGCACACTTTAAAGAAGCAAACTACCATGGTGAAGAGACCCACATGGCAGAAAGTTAAGAGTGCTATAATAGTCTGCCCAGGCTGCCATAAAAGAATGCTACAAATTGAGTGCCTTGAGTAACATAAAATTATTTTCTTATAGTTGTGGAGACTGGAAGTCTAAGATCAAGGTGCCATCACATCAGGGTTGGTTTCTGGCTACCATCTCACTGTGTACTCAAATGGCTTTTTCCTCTATGCACACATGGGAACAGAGAGAATTATGGGATCTCTTGCTCTTTGTATAAGGACCTCAGCCCTATTGGGTAAGGGATGACCTCATTTAACCTTAATTACCTCCGTAGAGGTCTCACCTCCAAATGCATACTGGGGGTTTGGGCTTCAAATTCATATAAATTGGGAGGGTAAGGAAGGACACAATTCAGCACATAACAGTGGCCTCCAAGCACCAGTGAGGATCTGTGGTCGTCAGGCCAACAGCTAAGGAAAAACTGAATGCTGCCAACAACTGAGGGAGTTTCAAAGCAGATCCTTCCCTAGTTGAGCCCTTAGGTGAAACTGCCAAAGTTGACTGCAGGCTTGTGAAATACTATAACACCAAGGATACAGATGAGTCATGCCGAGATTCTTAACCAACAGAAAGTACAAGATAATAAATATATGTTGTTTTAAATCACTCAGTTTTGTGGTAATTTATGTTAGACACCAATAGAAAGTGAATACAGGACAACAGATGTTGTGAGAGCCCATAGGTCACCTAGGGAGGCCAGAAATCAAGCAAACACATTGTGTCAGAATCAAGAGAGTAGTTTTCTGACTGAAGCAAACCTGCCGTCCTTCCGCAGTTCATTATGAAAGCAGAGAAATTTAAATGTGGTTAAGAATATGGGTTCCAAAGTCAGGAAAACCTGCCTTCTAATCACTCTGAAACTTACTAACAGTACATTCTTAGACAAGTCACTGTACAGTAGAGAGGGATGTAAAGTGGAGAATGAAAAACAAAGTGTCTTAATACCTAAAATGGATATAAGAGATGTGCTACGAAATAAGAATTATTTGACACTTAAGTGTCTGATTATCAGCTTTTACTGTTAGGAAGCAAGCAGAGAAACAAAGTAGGGGTGGGGTTTACAACATGTACTGAACTCCTGGTAAGTGCCAAGAAACTGACCATGTTCTATGTATGTGAAATTTTGCATTCTCAGCACAATTCTCCTTAGTGGTTACCATGGTACTATGGTCCTCATTTTCAAACAAGAATCTCAGGGAATCTAAGGAACATGGCCAGCTTCATCCAGGTTCCATGGGAATTTAAATCTAGGAACATGGGTCTTGAGAACACAGACTCGGATATACCATATTTCCAAAATAATAATAAAACCCTGACAAAAATCTGTAGGAGTTACTCAATATACTACAGAGCTGAGTGCCAGTCTCTTGCAAAACGGAAAATTTAATGACAGTAAAATACTCACTGCTTCAGATTGTTTTCAATTTAGATTGAATCCCTTTTCCTATTATTTCTGCTAATGTCACGGCCACATCAGCAAGAGATTATCACTGGCTAATTTAAAATGACTTTATTCAATTTATTCGATTTACTTCACAAAAGAGAGAAGTCTGTTTATATTTCCCATTGCTTCTGAACAAAATAGGGTCATCACCCTTTGCATGGCATTGATTTGATTTTTGTTCACATCATTCTCACACACTCCATTAGTTGCAGCTGGATTAGTATGGCTTCCTGAAACTGATCAAGTTTACATTGGGAAAGATGATTTTTGAAGGTGAAATCAGAAACATAAAAATCTTTCTTTCACATTAATAAGACAGAAGTGGCTATGTAAACTGGCACATTAACCTTCTATTTCCATGCACTCTTGGGAAAAAACCACACTGCTGTGTGCATATGTGTTTTTATGACTTTTCAATATGCTTTAAATGTTGCATCTGGAAAATACGACAGTCAGGTTCTATAAAAACATCAATGAACTGTCAGGCCCATCCGACAAAGAGTGACAGGAAGACAAGAAAATGAGACCAGGGAGAAAAACACTAGATAAATAATGTCAGAAGCTAGGAACAAACAAGGGAAATGACAAACTACCCCAATAAAGACACTTTCAGATGCTGTGTTTCCATTAAATGCAGAAAATTACCTGCTAAAATGACTACGAAAGGAAAAAAAAAAATAAAAGTGAAGGAAACATAAGGTATGTTTTATTTCTCCGTCATTTGTTACATACTCCAAAATCCAGTAAATATATTCAAGAATGTATTGACCATGAATTTAGCTTTTAGATCCCTTGGGAGGAAAACTGGTATTTGATACATAAAATGATCTATTAAGGTGAATGCAAAGCACAGTGGCTTCAGCAATTCTCTGGTGTTCTGCCGGTTTCCTTCAATCTTTTCAGGCTGTTTGGCTATTGTGGAGTTTTGTTGTTGTTACCATTGTTTTTTTCTACTCTGCATCTTTTCTCTTTCCTTGTTCTTTATTGAGTTTAATTACAGTTATTGTTCATGGGCTGTTGGGCTTCAAAATCATTTGCTGTCTTGTATGTTTACCCTGTACTTGATTCATTCACAGCTGTTCGTCAGTGCCATGCTATTCAGACTGGGGAGTGAAATTGCTTATCTTCACAGAGCAAAGAAAGCAGTTTCATTTACACAGGGGCTATAAAGGGAGAATAATAAAATGATACAATGGTAATTCTTTAGTTCAATTTATTTAAATTTTCTTTTATGTACCAATATTGTGGTATACTTTTTAGGACATCCTATTAGCTATGGTCACTAATTTTTGGAGATAGCTGAAAAAATGCAGCTGCACTTTTTCTAGAGTAAGTAGGTCAACATCTATTGACCCCAAATGAAGACATATTGGCATCGCTGCCTCAATACTGATAGTGATATATTGGTTTTACTCTGTAGGCATAATCTGAATAATATCAAGTAAGGTTTCTTTGCATCAAAGTTTTGCTGAAGTGCCTGGCATTTTCACATTTTTACTGTCTGCTTTGTGTCAAAGTATTTTCTGCAAGTGAGTTCTTTTAATATGTAATGTTACCTGGGTGAAGCAACACATTAGCTATCACCAGCATCTGGAATTTGTTTATGAGATGACAGCTGCAAGTCATCCCATGGAGTATACATCCTCATTTCAGGATGAAGCAATGTTCTCAAGCATTGAACATTACTAGCCAGTGAATACAGCCCCCTAACTGCAGTCCCTTAGAGCACTCTTCACAAGGTATGATATGTTAACATCCTCTCTTTACCATTAAGGCCACCAGTTAATTCATCCCTAAAATAGACAGTTTGAAAAACCCACTTGAAGATATTGAAAGAGTCGTAACAGAAGAGATCACCTACTCTTACTGCTAACTGCTTCATTTAAAGGTGAAAAAGCATGACCTTTATAAGTTTTACGTGAACTGATGGCCTGGTCAAATTTTGAGAGAAAAATCTGCAGAAGCAAGTAACTACCTCTCTGGTATTTACCTTGGAGGCATGTGTCAATCCAAGGTGGCCTACACACTAAGACTTAAAGGGCTTAGTTGGGACAAATGTCAAAATCTGGGGTCTTGAGGAACATGGAAGTTTGAATCAAATGTACTCACACAAAGACATAAAACCGGGACCCCCCAAAAGTTATACCATCAGCATCTTGTGTGTCTGGTGCACTGTTTGAAGAAGGAGAAGGAAATGGGACTGCCAGCCTACTTCAGCTTCTAATCAAAAAGAAAAAGTCTTCCCTGAAAATACTAGCTACATGTTCATAAAAGGCCAGTATTCATCCTACCTGGAGGTCTCCAAGTACCCAAAGAAGAATACTAATTTAGTTGAAGTGGTTCTCAGTAGTACTGCCTCTAGGAAACTTGCTGGAACAAAGGATAACTCTCCCTATAGCAACATTCTGCAACCAGCCCTCAAAATTATCATACTAATAGCATTCGAAGGAAATAATACTACAATGAAAAATAATCAAGGAACACACTTCATGGGCACCTGGGTGGCTCAGTGGGTTAAGCCTCTGCCTTCAGCTCACATCATGGTCTCAGGGTCCTTGGACTGAGCCCGGCATCCTGCTCTCTGCTCAGCAGGGAGCCTGCTCCTCCCCCCCACCTGCCCGCTTCTCTGCCTACTTGTGATCTCTCTGTGTCATTTAAATAAATAAAATCTTTTTAAAAATTAAAAAAAAAGGAACACACTTTAACCAGGCCTTAAAATTATTATCCTGCAAAGAAAATAATTTTGCAATGAAAAATGATTAAGTACCCAAAGACACAAATCAGATCACATAGAGTATAAACATAAAATTAGCAGATATAAAACAATAAATATGTTTATATTATTCTTAAAAATGAGGTTATAAAAAAGAACCTAAAAAGGCAATCAAAAACAAATGGGCAATTTCAAAAAGAAACAAAAAGAATTTTTTGAAATGAGAAGAGTGTAAAAACTAAATGAATTGGATAAAGAGCAAATAAGATGCAAATTAAGAGGTTATTAGTGAACTGGAATATAGAAGCAAGCATTTTGAAAGAATGTACCAGAAGGCAGAATGATGGAAAACAGGGAAGGTGAACAACATGGAGGAAAGAATGGGCTAGTCTATCACAAAACTAACTAAAATTAACAGAGAGAAGGAAGAGAGAAAACGAGAGGTAGGAAATGTCTGAAGAAATGAATGAAGAGAGTTTTTCTAAGCTACTGCAAGACACAAATATTCAAATCAAGGAAGCCCAAAGAATGTCTAATATTATAAATACAATGTCTAATATTGTAAATAAAAAAAAAACTACATATCTACATGTATTTACACCATAACAAAACTGAGAAACACCTTAAAAGAGATAAAATAGTAAACCAAATAATATCTGGCAATTTGACCATTGACTTCATATTGGATAATAGAAAACAGTGGAATATAGCTTCAAATGAAATCCAGAACTATATACTCATCAAAATTTTCTTTCAAAAATAAGAAGGGGCACCTGGGTGGCTCAGTGGGTTAAGCCCCTGCCTTTGGCTCAGGTCATGATCCCTGGGCTCTCTGCTTGGAGGGAAGCCTGCTTCCCCCTCTCTCTCTTTGTCTGCCTCTCTTTCTACTTGTGATTTCTCTCTGTCAAATAAATAAAACCTATTAAAAAAAAAGATCATTTTAAACATAAACAAAAAAAAATCACTGGATAATATTTTCACCAATAGATCTTTACTAAATGCTGAAGTATACTTCAGGCAGAAGGAAAATGACCTCAGAAGATCTCTCTTTTATAAGTTAAATATGCATGTTAAAATCTTCAGGGTGAGTATCAAAAAAGTGTATGTATAGACAAAACATTAAGTGATAATCACAACTACGATTTTAACAATAACCTCAACCAATCTTAAAATTCAAGATAAAACAATCAAAAAAAGCAGAAGAAACAGAAAGCACAAAAACCATTTTAGAAATATTCCTTAAATCCATAATCAAAATAAACACAAAATGCTCTAACATCTCTCATTAAAATACAAATATTTTTGCCTAAAATTAAAAAAATAATCTACATGTTCTTTATAAAAGTACATGTAACCTTTAAGAATACAGAGGACTGAAAGTAAAATGATGGAAAAGATATTTTGGGTAAATAATAAGATTTATTTTTGCTCTACTAGCATAAGAGAAAATAGAAATTAAAGCAATAGGTAGGGGTGCCTGCTCAACTGGTTAAGGGTTTGCCTTTGGCTCAAGTCATGATCCCAGGGTTCTGGGAAGGAGCCCTATGTAGGGTTCCCTCCTCAGCAGGGAATCTGCTTCTCCCTCTGCCTCTGCCTGCCACTCCTAACCCCGCCCACTTGCTCCCTCTCTCTCTCTCTCTCAAAGAAATAAATAAAATCTTAAAAAAAAAAAAAAAAGCAAAAGGCACGGAAATAAAGACAAAACATACTAATATAAGGTTTAATCCAATGAAGGATTAAAAGGAAGGAGGGATATTCTAAACTTATATGAGCATAATAACGTAGTCAAAATAAATGAAGTAAAACACAACACAAACACAAGAAGAAAGAAATCAAACATCAAAATAAGAGACATCAAACAAGTAAAAGTTTAGAACATTAAAACAACACAAGGAACAAGGTCAAACTAAACAACATATGTAACATCAGGTCTAACCACTGACTAAAGTAGATCATATTCCATCCATTTACCTTGCCACAAAGGGTCAGAAAATTTTTAAAACTTGAAATAATTAAGACTACTCTCTAAGTACAATGTAATACATTCTGTAAAATTATTAAACTTATTTTCATAATTCTAATAATTATTAATCATGATTATAATTAACTAATTTTTTGAATTCTAAAGTAATTTTTTACAGATTTACTTATTTATTTTACAGAGTGAGCATGCACACAAGGGAGTGGGGTAAGAGAGGGAGAGAGAGAAACTCAAGGAAACTCCCCACTGAGCATGGAGCCCAGATGCAGGACTTGACTTCAGAACCCTGATATCACGACCTGAACCAAAATCAAGTCCATCACTTAACCAGCTGAGCCACCCAGTCACCACCTAAAGTAATTTTTTAAAACAACAGCTAAATAATGAGTTTAATGTTGAAGAATAAATTTGTAAATAAGAAAATATTTAGCACTGAACATAAGAAAAATACTATATATTAATCTTATGTGATATAGTCTTTAAAAGGAAATATACAGGCTTACCATATATAAGAAAATATTCTGAAAGTCAATGAGCCAAGCCTCCAACTTAAGATAGCAGACAAACAAAATATCCAGGAAAAAAAAAAAAAGAAATTAAAAATAAATCCAAAAAATTTGCATTTTCTTAATAGAAAGGATAAACAAAGATAAGTACTGGTTGTTTGAAAATGGCTAATGGGGCGCCTGGATGGCTCAGTGGGTTAAGCCACTGCCTTCGGCTCGGTCATGATCTCGGGGTCCTGGGATCGAGTCCCTCATCAGGCTCTCTGCTCGGCAGGGAGCCTGCTTCCCTCTCTCTCTCTCTCTCTCTGCCAGCCTCTCTGCCTACCTGTGATCTCTCTCTGTCAAATAAATAAAATTAAAAAAATCTTAAAAAAAAAAAAAAAGAAAATGGCTAATAAAATAAATGAGCCTCCTGTCTAATTTGAAGTGTAGGAATAAAAATATATGAGAATAAATATTAAGAATATTTTGAAACACATGCAAATAAATCCCAAAATGTTTATGAAATTAATTTCCAGGAAAATACAAATTACAAAAACTGACTCAAGATGTAATAGAGAACCTAAATAATCTTATAGCCATGAAAGTAACTGAATCTATTCCAAATAACTATGGCAAACTACCCAAGTAACCCCAGACCTATATGATTTTAGAGGCAAAATTAATTAAACATTGAAGGAAGAAAAAATTCCTTTCTTTTAGGTAGAAAAAAACTTTCCAACTTACTTTATGAATTTAACACAACAAACACCAAATCAGGAAAAGATATAAAAATAGAAGTACTTTGTCCAAAGTTATATATTCTGGGGTACCTGGGTGGCACCTTGAACAATTACATTCATGAACCTGATTACAAACATTTATATTCCTGAACCTGATTACAAACATCCCAAAAGAGGGAGGGAAAATATATAAACATATATTGTATAAATATAAAAATAATTTATATAATATAAATTCATATTCATAATATAATTTCATATATATGAAATGTTTTTAATAGAAGGAAATTTTAAAGGAAAATTACAAAATAATTTTGTTCATGGGTCTGAATATAAACATTCTGAAAGAGGGAAAAATACATATAAAATGAAATATATGTACTTTTTTCAAAATTTTATTTATTTGAGAGAGAGACAAATAGTGACAGAGATAGCAAGAGAGAGCACAAGCAGCAAGGAGAGGGAGAAGTAGGCTCCCACTAAGCAGGGCTCCATCCCAGGACTCTGGGATCATGATCCAAGCCGAAGGCAGACATTTAACCACCTGAGCCACCCAGACACCCCTGAATATATAAATTTTAATGGACTTTTTTTAACAATAAAAATAAATTAGCTATAGCTACTACATGGCTGAATTCCGGAAACATAACATTGAGAATAAAGAGTTAGGAAAAAACACAGTTAATGTTTTTATACAAACACCCTGAACATGAAAAACCTAAATAATACATTATTTAAAAATTCATGCTTATATATTTGAAACTTAAAGTGTAGAACACCTGGGTTGCTCAGTGGGTTATACGTCTGCCTTCAGCTTGGGTCATGGTCCCAGGTCCTGGGATCGAGCCCCACATCATGTTCCCTGCTCAGCAAGGAGTCTGCTTCTCCCTTTCCTGCTCCCTCTGCTTGTGTGCACACTCTCTCTCTCTCTGGCAAATAAATAAATAAAATCTTTTTAAAAAAAAATGAAATCAATCGACAGACACAGAAAATATAAAACAGTAAAAAAGTAAGTAAGTAGGTAGGTAAGACTTTAAGTGTGACAATAGAATAATAAACATAAAACTCAGGTTAGTGATTACATTTAAGGTAGGAGGAAATGAATTACAATCTGAGTGAGGCCTGCAGGGTCCTGAACAATGTTGATGATGTTCTAATGTTTGAGTAATATGATTGATATATAGAATTTTGCTTTTTTATTTTTTTATTTTTTAAAGATTTTATTTATTTATTTGAGAGACATAGATTGTGAGAGCACAAGTGGGAGGAGAGGGAGAAGCACGCTCTCTGCTGAGCAGGGAGCCTGATGTGGGGTTCGATCCTAGGACCCTGAGATCATGACCTGAGTCGAAGGCAGACATTTAACAGACTGAGCCACCCAGGTGCCCCTGCTTCATTATTTTTGTTTTAAAATGTGCTTATATGTTATGCATACTCTTACATATTATATGTGTCATTAAAAAAATTAAAAGAATGAAGGATACTATGACCATATCACCCTCCGAGAATAGTAAGTAGTATGACAGGTGGAGGGCCAGAGTTGATGGTGATGGTTATCATGTCAGATCAGCTACTTCAGTAATTTTTATGGTATGTCAGGAATTAGTGGAATATGAGTAAGATTTGGAATCTTATTCCAAATAAGATTCATAATAGATTAATTCTGAATCAGAATAATAGAATCATAATAGATTAATTCTGAATTCCAGTTTAAAACGTAGATGATTTTAGTATGGTAGGTAAAATTCTAGTATAGTATCCATTGAATTCGGAGGTTACAATCAAGTGTAAAGTGTAAGGACTCTGCTTACACTTATTCACTTGACAAATATTTATTGGCTACTAAACTGAACACTGAAGAAAGGGCAGAAAGGTATACTCCCTGGACTCAAGGAATTCAAAATCTGGAAGAGGTATAGATGAGTAAGTAGGACATTACAATATAGCATGAGACAAACAACACAGAGTTCATGTAGAGGAACTGCTACACTCATCAGAGATCAGAGAGATGACACATAGCTAAGGACTGAAGCAAGATTAGGAACTAATCGGGCAAAGACTGTGAAGAATAGAGGAGAAAAAGTGAATGATTCAGGAACAGGAAGGACCATGCACAATGCACCAGAAATGAGAATGGCTGGAAATTTTAAAGAAATTCAGAGTGACTGAATTTTCCAGGGAGGAATAAGCAAAAGACCAGACAGAAAATTAAACTGCAAATAGAAAGTAAGAGCTTGCAGTCAATGTCAGAAATCTTAAATGTGGGGGTGATGGGGATCTACCGAAGGGTTTGAACCAGGATAACCATACATTCTAAATTTGTGTGTAAATAAGATCATTCAGCATATTCTAAGTCTGGCCAAGACTGAAGGCAAAATATTCAAGAGACTGTTACAGAAATCCAGGTGAAAGATGATATGTTAGGCAAAGGGAAGAAATGGGAGGATTCAAGACAGAGTTATGAGGTACAGAACTAACAGAATATAAAGTAATGGGTGTTCAAGTTAAAGAGAGAAGAGCTGATAGATGACATTTGGGTCTTGGGAAATTGAGTAGAGCATGGAACCTGTCACTTTGCTATGGAACTGAGAAAATTAGCAAAATGGGGAAAAGATGACAGGTCTGCTTTTGAACAAAATGAGTTTGAGATGTCAGAGCACAAGCCAAATGAATCTGATCATATGCCAGTCTGAAGGTCAGGAATGGATATGACTTGGAGATAAATATTTAGGAGACATCAGTCTCCTAAGAACAACTGAAGGCATGTAGGAGCTTTCTCAGGGACACTGTAGTTTGAGAAGAGAGAAACGAAGATTCTTGAAGAACTACAATATTTTAAGTTTGCAAAAAATAGATCTTCCTATATAAGAAGACAAAAATTATAAGAATAAATGGGAGGAAAATCAAAAGCATGTAGGTATGGAAGCCAGAGGGTCTGGTAAGAATGACAAACAAAGGTAAATGGTGTACGAAAGTTAGGTAAGATAAGCAAAGGCAGATGGTTCTTCTTAGTTTAGTTTTATTTTTTTGAGCAATGGCAGCTTCTGATCAATAGTGACAAAAAGGAGGTTGATGACTTTGATAAAGATAAAAACCACAAGGTTAAGGATAACAACAGAAGGAATAATGAGAGAACATTTAGCAACAACCATAAAAGAACAGATAGAAATTAGCTGACTAGTTAATTGTATAGGGTAAACAAACCGAAACCAAAACCAAACCAAACAAAACAAAAAACTAGGAAGCATGTCACTCCACATATTTGGAGTATGAGAGAATAAGACATAAAAGGGTACATGTTATTTTTAAAATTAATAATAAATGGGCTCTATAAGTTTATGACCACTGAATGATATTAGTGTATTTACTTCAAAACACTCTAGAATTTTAGGTATGAGACATAATCTATGAATGGCTGTATCAGGCTCTCAACCTAGTTTTCATTCAATACCTTTTTTATTTTTCATTCCTTTATCCTACCAAGACCTTCTTCTCCCTCTCTCTCCACTTTTTAGGTAAATCTAATAAAAATTGAATTTACAATAAAGAAAAGTTAGGTCCCACTTCCAAAATCATTGAAATAGATTTTTCTTGGCTTTTCTGGGAATTACATCAATGAATCAACCTAGTTTAAGTTCCATGTAACAGCAGTTAGCAATTAGACTGCAGTCAAAGGCGACAACTCAAAATACAGATAACCTGCTGACTTCTGTAGCAAATATAGACACGTACATTACTGATCTGATCTGATCATGGCATAATAATTTAGTGCAACATATTTTTTTCAAATAGTTCACAATCAACATTCTATATAGATAATAAAAAAAGACGTATGGGTTTGCCGTCACACTTTATCCTGCACAAATGATTTTCTCTCAATTAAAGATTCATGGCATACTTCAAGTCATATCTCCTAGAGTTTATACATAATGTAGAAACCTCTTTACCAGTAACCAATTGCCAGCGGCAATCTCTTTTATACTATTTAGCATGGGCAATTCCTCCCTTGTGGTATGTTTCAGCATATCCTATTAATTTACAAGTAGGTAATATTCTCATTTTTACCATCTTCTGTGATAACATTAATTAGCATTGAGGAACAGGCCCTTGTAGCCTATGCAATTTGACTCGGGTTTCTGCTGCTTGATTAGCATTTTTGACCTTGCCTTCACAATAGAACTGCTCAATAAAAGGAAAGCAGCCTTATCTTCTCAGACCCACTGCCCTTATGGTATCTGTTCTGAGCACAGCTGTGTGTACCAAGGAGATCAACAGACTATCCCATTTTGCCTCCTTTCTGTCCAGGTTTTGGGTATTCTTTAAAGTATATTGTTCTTCATTCCCAACTGACTGAATTATGCTGTTCACAAAACCTCTTTGAATTTACCTTGTGCCAGAAACCATGTGCTCGCCAAGTGTTGTAGGTCATTTGTATCTTTCTAAAGGAAAAAAAGAAAAAAAGGAAGAAGAAAAAAGAGAGAAAGAAATTCTTCTCCTGCTTATGTGCTTAGGAAATGATTTGTCTCAAAGTATTGGCAAAGTCCCCAGGACAAAAAGAAGCTATAAAGGCAAATAAAAGACATCCACAGAGCTAGGCTTACCTATATGTTGAGTATAGAATCATGGAAAGAAGTTGAATGGCGTCTTAATATCCATCTAGTCCAAATGCTCATAAATTCAACAATCATTCCTCTAAAATCAAGCTCTATAGTCATAAAACTCCTGCTTGAATAAGTCCCAAAAGAACATCTTGCCACTTAATGCTTGATCAGGAATTTGAACAGTTCCTTTTCTCCTTTTCCCACTCAGATGGAGTCCTTGAGGCTAAAAATACACAGACTCCATCCAACCCTAACCAAGAGAGCCAACATCCTAAGAGCACCATCCCTATTAGTAGGAAGTCTGAGATTAGCTGCACTACTCCAAGCTTAATATATGGTGGTCTTTGGTAAGAGCCCTAGCAGCTGAGTCCTATCAGAAGTTCTGGTTTCCCCTAATCTCTGACACACTTTTCCAGAATCATGACTAGTTTGATCCCTGATTACTCACAAAGAGCTCCAATTTCATACAAGGGCTGAAGCCTTTCACGAAGTCCAGGCTCACTGAGATGGGATCCTAAAATTTTAGTTTTTGATAGATACTTGACTCGAAAAGGCTAAATGTTGTCTTTATGCCACAAGATTAACATAATCCTTGTCTGACTTTGATTTTTTTCTAATATGGAAGCAAACAATTTATCTTGTTCCTCTTAATACAGAATGCCTCTAAGTGACAGAATTCTGTTTTCTTCTAAGAACAGAAAACTAAATTATACCTTTATCCTTATGCTATCTTAATTTGCCAATAAAATCTAATAATTGTGTCTTCTATATACTCATTTAAATTATTGGTTAAAAAAACTGGTTAAATTTAGGATGAATTTTTAAAAATCTAATTATCACTTCAAAATCATAACTCAAGAATCTGTAGATTACAAATCTATGTATCTGACAATTTTCCCACCTCATTTAAAGGATACAATAAGATATTTTACTAAATATCTAGGGCCTTTTGAAGACTCATCCCTATTTTATAAGTAAAGGATTGAAGCTCCGTGAAATTAAGAGTTAATACTTGCTTATCTCCTTCCAGAGGTCCTCTGTTCTTTTTTTTTTTAAATATTTTATTTATTTTATTTGCAGACAGAGATCACAGTAGGCAGAGAGGCTGGCAGAGAGAGGAGGAAGCAGGCTCCCTGCTAAGCAGAGAGCCCGATGCGGGGCTCGATCCCAGGACCCTGGGATCATGACCTGAACCTAACGCAGAGGCTTTAACCCACTGAGCCACCCAGGCGCCCCAGAGGTCCTCTGTTCTTAAAAATTTCTTAAATAATCAACAATGATCCAATTCCTTATTCATTCAACATAAAGCTAGTGTTATGTTAAAGGTTAAAGTGTTATGTTATGTTAAAAGGTCTGTTCAATTTCACTTAGTATCCTAGGACTATAATTTCTTTGAAAACAGCAATAGGCTATTCTGTGAAGTGCCCATAGGACTGTGGGACTGTGAGATCAAGGGCTTGTTCTGCTCTATTCACCCCTTCATCCCCAGCTTCTCACAGAGTCCAGCAAATAGTAGGCATTAAGTAAATCTTTGCCAAAAGTAAAGTCATTATGTCTTCACAAGCATTAGACTTCAAGTCTGTCTTAACTATCCCTGCTTTGCCCTTCTGAACATAAAGCTAACTCTCTGTCAGAAGAGAGATACTAAGTAAGAATCAAGCAGCCAGATAGACTCCATTTTATTCCCCCCACCCCCATTTCCTACTTCAAGCTAAAGGCCTGGTCTTTCATGACACTAAAATAGTTAAGAGGTCCTACTTGACTGGTCCATGCAATTATATTATGAAATTGGAGCTTTTGTTTTAGTCACATTATATTTATCTTACATAATAACAGTTTGTGCTTCTTCTTTATTTATCAAGCTTACCAATAATGTTCCTGTTATAATTTGACTGATATTATGCTCATCTTATAATGATGAAAATTGGACTCTGAGAGGTGATATACTTTTCTCAAAAGTATACTAATGGCCATGTTTCTGAGTCAGGACCCAAATCCACCAAATCCGTGACTTGTCTCTTGAAGAACTGTGACCTTCCACTGTCTTTCAACTGCCTTCACAACTCTTGCAGCCACCTCTCCTTAAATATTCCCTCCTTCCATCGACTCAAAGTGCCCTTAAAAAAAGTAAAGTTCAATTGAAACTGTGTCTATGAAAACAAATTGATTTCTATGGATACATTCTGGTTTGCTTTGTCATTTAGAACATTTATAAATTCAGCAGTTTATTTTTGCACACTCTGTCCATTATCAATTTTTCTTAGAGTCTTAACCCATGAGTGCACTAAATTTCTTCAAACAGGGCTTATGAAATTTCCCTATATATAGCAGTCCTCCTTGACAGTCTCAAATTCCAAAGAGTCAGCAAATCTCTCCTAAGATTTTTATCATATCTCATTCTTTAATACACTTTCTCCACAGAGCCTGTCCTTACAATGATTGTGTAAGTCTCTACTCCTCTATATTAAACTCCTACATTATTTTGAAAGACTTCTGATTTCCTGATGGAACCCTGACTAAACAATAACCTAGAGAAAAAACTAGCACATGAATTCTGGGAAGCATGTGCAAGAATGTTTACAGCAGTAATACAATAGCAAGGGGCATGTGGATGGCTCAGTCTTGAAGTGTCTGCCTTCAGCTCAGGTCATGATTCAGGGAGCCTAGGATCCAGCCCCATGCATGGCTCTTAGCTCAGCAGAAGCCTGCTTCTCCCTCTCCCTCTGCTGGCCGGTCCCCCCACTTTTGCGCTTGCTCGCTCTCTCTCTCTCTCTGTCAAATAAATAAATAATATCTTTAAAAAAAAACAGCAATAAGAGGGTGAAAAGAGGGGTGGCTCATAGGACTGCTGTTTTCTTTATCACAAGAGAGAATGAAGTGAACTGAACAAAAATTAAGACCTCCCAATATATACTGTTGTTGTAACTTGTTTTATCCCTATTAAACAGAAATTTTAAATACTTCAAATATTTTAATCTTCACAAAAAATTTTATGATGCAGTATTATTCTAACTAATGTTGCTTTTGTGATTATTAGTAGTAGTGACATTTTCCCTCTGTAGATTCAGAGAGCTTAAGAGACTTGCCCGAGATCACAAAACCTGAAAACAGTAAGCTAAGATTCAAAATCTAAATTTTCTGTCTCCAAATATAGCCTCTTTTAGTTGAGATTTTAAGGCCATTAAAGCAGTTTCCTTTCTCACTTCCTCTGTCCTCTAAAAGTTAAACATATGTGCTTCCCATATCCAAAGATTCTAGAACTTTCAGGAAAAAGATCTCTGCTGCCAAATTCCTGCCCCATGCAGGCTCCCCCAAACCTAAATGTTGCTCTCTTTACTCCTTTGATGAGGAAATAACAGGTTCATATGCCGTCTAAAAATGAATGTTAAAGCCATTCCACACACTAAGCTCTTAGTAGAATTATTTCACATGCCCACTGAAGGAATATCCCCAAATGTGAGTCTCCAGGAAAGCAACATATTAAGTATGAGAGCCCTCCAGGCTACCTGTTGCATTTATCACACCTCAAGGTGAAATACCTCTCAGGAAGCTAAGCTAGAAAACTTTCCACATACTTTTGTAGAAACATTCTGTGAACGTGAATAACAGTATCTACCATGGGCTAATTGTTCAATATGCAATTTTACAAATGGATTTTATTTCTCATTTTGAATAGTGAGGAAACAGAGGCTGAAGGAGATTAAGTAGCATGCCTTAAGATCACATAGTAAGCTGGTACCTAGTAGAGATAATCTTCAAGCCAGGTCTGTCTGGTTCTAAGGCTTATGGTCTTTCCACAATAAGAGGTGATCTCCCATACTTGCATTTTCCTGTGCCTTCATGTGAATTCTTGTTGACTATGTCATTGCCTACCCAGGATGTGCAGATCCTCACCTCCTCAGGCTAAGAGTTACAGAACTCACCCAACTGAAAATGGAAAGGGCCATGTTCTCGGATCTTTCTGGTCTGATCAGGAATGAGAAGGTGCTTAAAGGGTATATAACTCACAGGAACTACAGGATGGGTCCTTGTTGCCAATTAGAAGAAGGCCAAGTACTAAATAGAAAATAAAACCTGTCAGTTTAAAATTGTCAGTATTTTTTCATGATTAAAAAGAATTTTCCTGAGGCACCTGGGTGGCTCAGTGGGTTAAAGCCTCTGCCTTTGGCTCAGGTCATGATCTCAGGGATCCTGGATGGAGCCCCACATCGGGCTCTCGGCTCGGCAAGGAGCCTGCTTCTTCCTTTCTCTCTCTGCCTGCTTCTCTGTCTACTTGTCATTTCTGTCTGTCAAATAAATAAATAAAATCTTGTAAAAAAAAAAAAAAAAGCAATTTTCTTTAAAAAAAAAAAAAGGCAGTTTTATATGATTCCTCAGAGCTATCTTGCAAGTTAGTTAGGTATCACTATCATTGTTGTTAATATTTTCTTTTTATAAATGAGATTGAGGGAGTTCAGATGACTCATTCAAGATCACACAGTGACTATAAGCAATAATCCAGACCCAAGTTTGATAATTTCTAACCCCAAATCTGACCTCTTTCCACAGTATTATACAGTGTATACCTAACTAATCATCAGTGAGTTACACAATTCTATTTGTATACCAATAGACCTATTGAAACCCAATTTGAACAAATGGGATCAGAAAATAGGTGGTGTGATCTCTGGTATTTGGAAGTAAAGAATCAAAGAATCGGGGAGTTTCATTACAAAACTGCTACACACACTTGACCCATGATTCAATACAACCCACTTTGGCTCAGACTTCCTGATGAACTTTCTAAGGAAATATATTTGCATTTTTTTTGGTTGACTGCTCTTCCCAGGAAATGACCCCAGCATGGGGAATTGGCCTAATAGAGACGATGAGGTCTAATACAATAACAACAGTTATCAGCTTTAAGAGAATAAGAGAACAAGAGAAAGCTGTGGTCAGGAGATAATCTCAGGGATCAGGACCCACGGAATCCAGAAACAAACCAGAAAATAAAATGTACAGTGAGATAACACTCAAGAGGCAGATCATGTTTGATACCAGAGAAGAATTCTTACGGTTTAATAACCATATGGCTATTGGGCTGCCCTAAGGACAAACAACAAAGTAAGGTATGATTAAGGAAATAAACAATTAAAAGATTATTTCTCTAGAAGAAAAACTTAACTAAATATCTAACTATTTCAAAAGTTGGAAGTGGAGATAAAAAAAAAGACCATTTACTTGATGCTACTCAACCCCATACCTGCCTGGTCTGCAGCAGTGACAAAAGACGTCAAAACCTCCACGAAGAAACTTTCCTAGTCCTAATGCAAGGATAGGTACCTAGAACTTTCACATTCTCAATAAAATAGGACTAACGGTGAAAAATCATTCCCATTTTTCCTTTTTCACACTGTGAAGGGCACTGTATTTTTCCCCCAGATCTTCTAAGATGTATTTTCTTTTTTGTACAAGGGAAAGTAAGAATGCACAGGTAATGACTCTCAGGAGGAAAAATCATGGGATAAGCATTCTCATAAAAGTGACTGAAAATATCAAAAGAGATTTTCATTTTTTTAAACGAGAATGTATCTAATAGTCATCTTGCATTTGGATATATGGCCCTAATGCACTGTATAAAATATTAACTACTAAAAATTACTTCTACATAGCATTGTACAATTAAAACATTATACAGTTATGAATATGATCCAACGAAATACCCATTCTTTAATCTACTCTGATAATTTTCTAGAAAAGGAAACTGGCCAACCTTTAGAAAAACTCAGTCCCTACATAATGAATAATTATTCACACCATATATTCATCAGAAATTAGACCCAAATGCAATGTAGCTGCCAAAAGTGATTGACACATTTGGTAATTATAATATAATTTTGAAGAGAATATATTACCAGTTTGACATCTGGAAATCAGAAATCTAAATACTTATGCAAGTCTCTAGTGAAGATGTGTCTCAATCTGCATTGTGTCATGCCTTCTCTATGCCATTTTTAAAGTAACTTTTCATTTTTAAAAGCAACCCTACTAAATCTGCTGTCACTGCAGTTTGGTTCCTACGGGTTCATAAATGGTGTTTTCCCAACTGGCTTAGGGCGCAGCAGATCCCATTGTTTAAGAAGAAGATAAACTAGGTTTACTCATGGGAACAAAAAAGTAAAGAAAATATTTGATGCTACTGTTCTAATGTCTATTAATTAAGAGATGCTATGTAACTTCTCATAAATATGTAAGCCTACATGTGGCCCCATTTTCCTGCCAGAAATGCTGGTTGGGTGTGGCTAAGTTTTTTTAGTAAGAAAATACTAACAGAATAGAAGATTTTTAAATGAATAGGTGCTATAAATATATATATATATATATATATATATATATAACTGTAGAACTCTCAATCACTAAGGCCATCTATCTAAGAGGACATGATATTATTTCTGCTCCATGTAAGCACCTTATTGCGGTTTTAACAATGGCACTATTAGTGGTAGAAGGAATTAGGTATTAGCAATTAGCCTTTATGCTAATGAACATTTTGACTAAGCTCCTGATTTTTAAAAGGATTATATTTGAGCTTGCTCGGTCTTGTATTTTGAGATGCCCAATGACCACCCTCTACCAGGAGAGACAAAAATAGAGCTGTCAAAATGCAAATGTCTGTTATAGAGACCTGACTCAGAAAAAACTTTGGAGATACTCTATTAGGAATCTTATCTCAGTAAAATCCCAAAGAGATTCCCCTATATATTAGGGATATTTTTCTTTATGAAATTCTAACAGGAGAATATCTTTTTTTTTTTTAAGATTTTATTTATTTGTTAGAGAGAGAGAAAGAAAGAGAGAGACAGCACAAACACAGGCAGACAGAGTGGCAGGCTAGAGGCAGAGGGAGAAGCAGGCTCCCCACCGAGCAAGGAGCCTGATGTGGGACTCGATCCCAGGACGCTGGGATCATGACCTGAGCTGAAGGCAGCTGCTTAACCAACTGAGCCACCCAAGCATCCCCCCCCTTTTTTTTTAAAGATTTTATTAACAGGAGAATATCTTGAAGACATCAAAGTTTTAGTTGAAGCACTTTCAATTTTATTTTATTAAAAAGTAATGTAAAACCCTTGTTGTCAAGGCACAGTAGAAGAAGAAGACAGTAGAAGAAAACTTGGGGAACATATTAGTTCTTAATTTTTAAAATAAAGTTGGTAAGGACATTTCATTCACTAGAATACTAAATGGGAATACTCCTGTGTTTGGGGGAAAAATAAAAACAAAAACACTTGAACAAACTAAATGGGGTTGAGATCCTAAAGAGCTTGCTCAATTAAACAAAGAGAACTATTAAATTGCTACCTGTATCATGGAACATCGTAGTAACTAGAGGTGCTTCTAGCTTTGCGTACATAGGCAGATCAGAGGATAAAAATCTGATGTAGGAGCAAGAGAGAGCAGAATTTGCAACGTGGTACAAGGAAGATACCTAGAGCCTTCTAGGAGGATCTGAGAGAAGAAGAAATGGAAAAATGGAAGAGAAGGGTGAAGAATTCCCCCTTTGAGGACACCAACTAAAAGTCCTGGCATAATAAAAATGTTTGCTGGGGGCAGGTTTGCATGATAAAAACCTGCCCCCTGTCTATTCTACAGATTCTTCAGTAAATAGTATATTCCTTTCTAACACTATTCTTCTATGCAAATGGGGGGCCATAGGGAGCAAGAACAGGACCAGCAGAAGCAGGACATGAGTGAAGGGAGTAATGACCTCTGGTCAAATAAGCAGGACAAACATGGTGCAGTGGGAAAGCAAGATGCCACTGCAAGAAAATTCTTCAGTGATTGTTTCTCGCTTCTCCTGCTCTGTTTTTCATTAAACCATTTTCCTAATCATTTGCAGCCACCAAATTGTGTTTACAGAGCTCAAACTTTAAACACATTGGGTTTTTTGTTTCTAAAGAAAACTCCCAATCCATTCTTTGCTCTGGAAATGGTTTCCTAAAATATATGCACAGAAAATGAGTCCTGTGGAATGTGAATGGTTTTTAGATGAATAAAATGTTCTGTAGTCAAATAAATTCGGGAAGTACTAGTTTAAGTGGTTTCTTCACTGTAGGACTTTCTAGAACCTCTTTTGTGTTCATATGTGTATTATGAATATTCTGGAAGAGGTTATTGCATATACAGCACTTTCCTAATTTATTTGACCCCAGAATCCTTTTCTCTCTATCTCTTGGAACTGATACTGAGAGCAATCCCTTCTGCAAAACACCCCTAAAAGAAAAAAAGTCCTACTTTCTGTATCTCGTAATGTTTGAACAAAAATGCATCAAAAGCTTACATCTTTTTACAACAGCTAACAATTCTTTGTCCTATTTATTTATAAGGACTTTGTAGACAGGTATGTAAAGTAGCTTGACCAAGATAATAAAAATATTCTTTGGCTTATAAGGAACAGTAAGTTTTAAACCCTGTTTGTGAGGTTTGCATTGTTTGCTCTCAATACACAAGTTTATAGCAGGACCCAATTGTGACAGAACATACTGAATCTAGACACATTCAGAAGACTTCACTCCCACAACTTGGTCCTTTTTGGACTTTATGGCTACCACCACCCCTTTGATTTTCACACCCCTTTGGCCCGCAGGCTCTCAAATACCTGCAGTTTCCTTAAATCAGAAGGCAGAGGTATCGCAAAGACTCTTCAACAGTGGGTATGAAATTTGAAATTGACAAGGTCAAGTGGTCTGGTGGAAATGATCTTCTCAATGCAACCCAGCTACCATCCACAAAAACAGGAACATCTTTGGGTTCACTACTAGTGTTTTCATGAGTAGAAAAAATGATTTATGATACATCCTGTCCCACCTGCCCACCCACCTCCTCACCACAACCACCCCTGAGCAGCAGGAAAGTCTGGGAGGGGTTGCTAAAACATGGATTCTCTATGAGCATCTGTGGTTGGTTCTGTTTATTGCACTGTTATCCACAAACACATCCTAGATACTCTTCCTCATAGTCCATTGACATGGGAGCCACTGCAAAGTATTAAAGACACAGCTGATGAATTGATCTATCACTATGGGCAAAGAAGACACAGTCTTTAACAGAAGTTAAGAGACTGACTGCCAGGGTTTGAACTTTGTCTGTGTCATTTTCTAATTTTGTATCCTGAACATATTACTGAACTTCTCTATACCTTGGTGTCCTCATCTGTAAAATGAAGATACTCTTTATTGTAAGTAATAAATAAAATACTCTTTATTGTAAGTAATAAAGGGGCTGACACATGTTGTCTGGATGTGTTCCACCATAAATTGACCGTGAGTAAAATATGCAAGTGATTTTAGGAAACATAGTGAGGGAGTGGGAGAATAAATCTGGGAAGAGAAGGACATAGATCAAGGGCATGATATCAAGTAAGCTACAGATGTCATCAACTAGAACTTCACTCCAATGGGAGACAATATAGAACACAGCTGATAGTTATTCCCACCAAAGCCAAGGATGATGGAGGATTATCTGCCTTATTTATTTATTTATTTGTTTATTTATTTGCCATTGTCTGAGGTCTGCTTCCAGGATATTAACTATCCAGAATATCTGTCTTGTCCTTGTTCTTGTCTTTATTCTGTGTGATTTGTGGGTTCCTGCACCCAGAAGGAAATAGTTCAAGTACAGACAGGTGTTCTGTACTTGAGGTACAGAACATGTACCTCAAATGTTCTTGAGGTATTCTCAGAAAGCAGCCTTTGTTGGAAATTGGTGAAGGTTTACTAAAAGACTCTGTTACACATATCAAATATATGGAATAGTGCCTTGTACATACTAAGTTCCATTAAAACTTAGATATGATAATATCTCTAGTCCAAATATTTAAATAATTACACTATTTAAAAATTATTGTCCTTGTCATTAGTTCCCTTCATGCTCTCAGAAGCTCCTGACCCTTATTTCAAACTAATTCCCAAGGATAATTTAAGCTTCTTAAAACTGAATTTACTCATGGGTCCCTAAAGACACTGCCTGGTTTAACACTGCTATGTTTTATTTATTTTTTTGCCTCACTTAAAAACCTAAGCTCTCTGTCACTGTATTTTCTAGCATTGCATTTTCTACTAGACTCAATCAAACATTTCCTTCCTCTCCGTCTTCTATGATTTTTTCATGGAATGTCTTCCCTCTGTCCTGTGAAAGTATTTTACCTGCAATTCTCTTATAACATTTACCATTTTTGCCCTCTGTAAGAAGGCATTCTCTTTCCCTAGTAAGAGAGTTTTTTTTTTTAAGATTATTTATTAAAGAGAGAGAGGGAGTGCAGAAGCAGGGAGGAGAGGGAGAAGCAGGCACCCCACTGAGAAGGGAGCTTGATACAGGGCTCAATTCCATGATCCTGGGATCACAACCTGAGCTGAAAGCAGATGCCTAACCCACTGAGTTACCCAAGTGCCCCCAAAGATGAGTTTTAAAGGGAAGTTATGTTCTGCATTTTATCATAGGTTCTCCCTCAATGCTATTAACTGAACACTGCTATGTGTCAGAAGTTTCAATAGAAGTTTGTTTGGTATAAGGAAATGGTCCAATTTCATTTTTCTGCATGTGGCTGTCAATTTTCCCAACAGATTTATTGAAGAGGTTGTCTATTTTCCACTGGACATTCTTTCCTGCTTTGTTGAAGATTAGTTGACCACAGAGCTGAGGGTCTATTTCTGGGCTCTCTATTCTGTTCCATTTATCTACGTGTCTGTTTTTGTGCCAGTACCATGCTGTCTTGATGATGACAGCTTTGTAATAAAGCTTGAAGTCCGGAATTGTGATGCCACCAACTTTGGCTTTCTTTTTCATTATTCCTTTGGCTATTCGAGGTCTTTTCTGGTTCCATATAAATTTTAGGATTATTTGTTCCATTTCTTTGAAGAAACTGGATGGTACTTTGATAGGAACTGCATTAAATGTGTAGATTGCTTTAGGTAGCATAGACATTTTCACAATATTTATTCTTCCAATCCAGGAGCATGGAACATTTTTCCATTTCTTTGTGTCTTCCTCAATTTCTTTCATGAGTACCTTATAGTTTTCTGAGTATAGATTCTTAGCCTCTTTGGTTAGGTTTATTCCTAGGTATCTTATAGTTTTGGTTGCAATTGTAAATGGGATTGACTCCTTAATTTCTTTTTCTTCTGTCTTGTTGTTGGTGTAAAGAAATGCAGCTGATTTCAGTGCATTGATTTCATATCCTGACACTTTACTGAATTCCTGTACAAGTTCTAGCAGATTTGGAGTGGAGTCTTTTGGGTTTTCCACATATAGTATCATATCATCTGCAAAGAGTGATAGTTTGGCTTCTTCTTTGCCGATTTGGATGCCTTTAATTTCCTTTCATTGTCTGATTGCTGAGGCTAGGACTTCTAGTACTATGTTGAAAAGCAGTAGTGATAATGGACATCCCTGCCGTGTTCCTGCCCTTAGCAGGAAAGCTCAGTTTTTCTCCATTGAGAATGATATTTGCAGTGGGTTTTTCATAGATGGCTTTGATAATACTGAGGTATGTGCCCTCTATCGATACACTTGAAAATAGACTCAAAATGAATGAAGGACCTCAATTTAAGAAAGGAATCCATCAAAATCCTTGAGGAGAACACAGGCAGCAACCTCTTTGACCTCAGCCACAGCAACATTTTCCTAGGAACATCACTAAAGGCAAGGGAAGCAAGGGCAAAAATGAACTATTGGGATTTCATCAAGATCAAAAGATTTTGCACAGCAAAGGAAACAGTTAATAAAACCAAAAGACAACTGACAGAATGGGAGAAAATATTTGCAAACGACCTATCAGATAAAGGGCTAGTGTTCAAAATCTATAAAGAACTTATCAAACTCAACACCCAAAGAAAAAATAATCCAATCAAGAAATGGGCAGAGGACATGAACAGACATTTCTGCAAAGAAGACACCCAGATGTCCAGCAGACACATGAAAAAGTGCTCCACATCACTCAGCATCAGGGAAATACAAATCAAAACCACAATGAGATACCACCTCACACCAGTCAGAATGGCTAAAATTAACAAGTCGAGAAATGACAGATGCTGGCAAGGATGCAGAGAAAGGGGAACCCTGCTCCACTGTTGATGGGAATGCAAGCTGGTGCAACCACTCTGGAAAACAGCATGGAGGTTCCTCAAAAAGTTGAAAATAGAACTACCCTATGACCCAGCAATTGCACTACTGGGTATTTACCCTAAAGATACAAACGTAGTGATCCAAAGGGGCACGTGCACCCGAATGTTTATAGTAGCAATGCCTACAATAGACAATCTATGGAAAGAACCTAGATGTCCATCAACAGATGAATGGACCAAGAAGATGTGGTATATATATACAATGGAATACTATGCAGCCATCAAAAGAAATGAAATCTTGCCATTTGTGACAATGTGGATGGAACTAGAGGGCATCATGCTAGAGAAATAAGTCAGTCAGAGAAAGACAACTATCATATGATCCCCCTAATGAGGAAGTGGAGATGCAACGTGGGAGATTAGGGAGAGTAGGAGAAGAATAAATGAAACAAGATGGGATCGGGAGTGAGACAAACCATAAGTGACTCTTAATCTCACAAAATAAATTGAGGGTTGCTGGGGGGAAGGGGCTCGGGAGAGGGGGGTGGGATTATAGACCTTAGGGAGGGTATGTGCTATGGTGAGTGCTGTGAAGTGTGTAAACCTGGCGATTCACAGACCTGTAACCCTGGGGATAAAATACACTATATGTTTATAAAAAAATAAAAATAAAAAGTTTGGTTGGGAAGAACTCTTAACGATGAACTAAATAAAGTTTGGAGTAAATGTGTATTGTGTTGATTTTCTAAGAAGTGGTGCTCAAATAGAAACAAGACCAGAATGTACACTCGTGCCACATCTACTAAACATTGTACAGGTGGTTCTAGCCAGGGAAATTAGGCAAAAAAAAGAATACACATGCACTCCACATAGAATCAAAACTAATAAATGAATTCATTAGAGTTGGAGGATACAAGATCAGTATATAAAAATATACAAAAATATACAAAGATACCCAAAAAAGCAATAAATAATCTGAAAATGACATTATGAAAATGATTTCATTTAATAATAACATCAAAAATATTTAGGAATAAATTTAACAAAAGTTAGTGCAAGACTAACATATTAAAGACTAAAAACAGAGGGGGAGGAGTCAAGATGGCGGAGAAGTAGCAGGCTGAGACTACTTCAGCTACCAGGAGATCAGCTAGATAGCTTATCTAAAAATTGCAAAAACCTGCAAATCCATCGGCAGATCGAAAAGAAGAAGAACAGCAATTCCGGAAACAGAAAAAAGACCACTTTAGGAAAGGTAGGACTGGCCGAGATGTGAATCCAAAGCGACGGGAAGACAGACCGCGGGGGGAGGGGCTGGCTCCGGACAAGCGGTAGAGCAAGGGAGCACAAAATCAGGACTTTTAAAAGTCTGTTCCGCTGAGGGACATCGCTCCAGAGGGTAAACAGGGGCGAAGCCCATACGGGGTCAGCGTGGCCTCAGGTCCCGCAGGGTCACAGAAGAATCGGGGGTGTCTGAGTGTCGCAGAGCTTGCGGGTATTGGAACAGGAAAGCTGGCGACAGAGACAGAGCCGACAGTAAGCTCACAGCTCAGTGTTACCTTGAACCGGTGGCAGGCTCGGTGAGCTCAGAGCCAGGCCGGAGGTCAGGCAGACAGGAGTTACTGGGAGCTGTTCTCTGAGGGCGCACTGAGGAGTGGGGCCCTGGGCTCTCGGCTACTCCAGGCCGGAGACCAGGAGTCCGCCATTTGTATTCCCGTCCTCCGGAACTCTACGGAAAGCGCTCAGGGAACAAAAGCTCCTGAAAACAAACCTGAGCGGATTACTCACCCTGGCCCCTGGTAAGGCGCAATTCCGCCTGAGGCAAAGTACTTGAGAATCACTACACCATGCCCCTCCCCCAGAAGAGCAACAAGAAATCCAGCCGAGACCAAGTGCACCTAACAAAGAGTGCGGTTTCAAAACCAAGGAGAGCAGCAGAATTCCAGAGGAGGAGAAAGCAAAGCACGGAACTCATGGCTTTCTCCCTGTGATTTTTTTTAGTCTTTCGGTTAATTTAATTTTTTTCTTTTTTCTTTTTTCTTTTTTTTCTCGCCTTCTGGTAAAACTTTTTTTTTTAACGTTTACCCTTTTCTTTTTTAACGTTTTTTAGCTAGTTTATCTAATATATATATTTTTTCTTTTTGATATTTTTCTTTATTCATTTTCTTTTTTTAAATTCTTTTCTTTTCTTTTTTTTTTCTTTCTTTTCTTTTTTTTTCTTTCTCCCTTTTTGAACCTTTTTATTCCCTTTCTCCCCCCTCACAATTTGGGATCTCTTCTCATTTGGTTGAAGCATATTTACCTGGGGTTGTTGCCACCCTTTTAGTATTGTACTTACTCCTTCATATACTCTTATTTGGATAAAATGACAAGACAGAAAAATTCACCACAAAAAAAAGAACAAGAGGCAGTACCGAAGGCTAGGGACCTAATCAATACAGACATTGGTAATATGTCAGATCTAGAGTTCAGAATGACAATTCTCAAGGTTCTAGCTGGGCTCGAAAAAGGCATGGAAGATATTAAAGGAACCCTCTAGGGAGATATAAAAGCCCTTTCTGGAGAAATAAAAGAACTAAAATCTAACCAAGTTGAAATCAAAAAAGCTATTAATGAGGTGCAATCAAAAACGGAGGCTCTCACTGCTAGGATAAATGAGGCAGAAGAAAGAATTAGTGATATAGAAGACCAAATGACAGAGAATAAAGAAGCTGAGCAAAAGAGGGACAAACAGCTACTGGACCATGAGGGGAGAATTCAAGAGATAAGTGACACCATAAGACGAAACAACATTAGAATAATTGGGATTCCAGAAGAAGAAGAAAGAGAGAGAGGAGCAGAAGGTATACTGGAGAGAATTATTGGGGAGAATTTCCCCAATATGGCAAAGGGAACGAGCATCAAAATTCAGGAGGTTCAGAGAACGCCCCTCAAAATCAATAAGAATAGGCCCACACCCTGTCACCTAATAGTAAAATTTACAAGTCTCAGTGACAAAGGGAAAATCCTGAAAGCAGCCCGGGAAAAGAAGTCTGTAACATACAATGGTAAAAATATTAGATTGGCAGCTGACTTATCCACAGAAACCTGGCAGGCCAGAAAGAGCTGGCATGATATTTTTAAAGCACTAAACGAGAAAAACATGCAGCCAAGAATACTATATCCAACTAGGCTATCATTGAAAATAGAAGGAGAGATTAAAACCTTCCAGGACAAACAAAAACTGAAAGAATTTGCAAACACCAAACCAGTTCTACAGGAAATCTTGAAAGGGGTCCTCTAAGCAAAGAGAGAGCCTACAAGTGGTAGATCAGAAAGGAACAGAGACCATATACAGTAGCAGTCACCTTACAGGCAATACAATGGCACTAAATTCATATCTCTCAATAGTTACCCTGAATGTGAAGGGGCTAAATGCCCCTGTCAAAAGACACAGGGTATCAGAATGGATAAAAAAACAAAACCCATCTATATGTTGCTCCAAGAAACTCATTTTAAGCCCAAAGATACCTCCAGATTTAAAGTGAGGGGGTGGAAAAGAATTTACCATGCTAATGGACATCAGAAGAAAGCAGGAGTGGCAATCCTTATATCAGATCAATTAGATTTTAAGCCAAAGACTATAATAAGAGATGAGGAAGGACACTATATCATACTCAAAGGGTCTGCCCAACAAGAAGATCTAACAATTGTAAATATCTATGCCCTCAACATGGGAGCAGCCAACTGTATAAACCAATTAATAATAAAATCAAATAAACACATCAACAATAATACAATAATAGTAGGGGACTTTAACACTCCCCTCACTGAAATGAACAGATTATCCAAGCAAAAAAATCAGCAAGGAAATAAAGGTCTTAAACGACACACTGGACCAGATGGACATCACAGATATATTCAGAACTTTACATCCCAAAGCAACAGAATACACATTCTTCTCTAGTGCACATGGAACATTCTCCAGAATAGATCACATCCTCAGTCCTAAATCAGGACTCAACTGGTATCAAAAGGCTGGGATCATTCCCTGCATATTTTCAGACCACAATGCTCTAAAGCTAGAACTCAACTACAAAAGGAAGTTTGGAAAGAACCCAAATACATGGAGACTAAAGAGCATCCTTCTAAAGAATGAATGGGTCAACCGGGAAATTAAAGAAGAATTGAAAAAAATCATGGAAACAAATGAGAATGAAAATACAACGGTTCAAAATCTGTGGGACACAACAAAGGCAGTCCTGAGAGGAAAATATATAGCGGTACAAGCCTTTCTCAAGAAACAAGAAAGGTCTCAGGTACACAACCTAACTCTACACCTAAAGGAGCTGGAGAAAGAACAAGAAAGAAACCCTAAGCCCAGCAGGAGAAGAGAAATCATAAAGATCAGAGCCAAAATCAATGAAATAGAAACCAAAAAAACAATAGAACAAATCAACGAAACTAGGAGCTGGTTCTTTGAAAGAATTAATAAAATTGATAAACCCCTGGCCTGACTTATCAAAAAGAAAAGAGAAAGGACCCAAATAAATAAAATCATGAATGAAAGAGGAGAGATCACAACTAACACCAAAGAAATACAAACTATTATAAGAACATACTATGAGCAACTCTACGCCAACAAATTTGACAATCTGGAAGAAATGGATGCATTCCTAGAAACATATAAACTACCACAACTGAACCAGGAAGAAATAGAAAGCCTGAACAGACCCATAACCAGTAAGGAGATTGAAACAGTCATTAAAAATCTCCCAACAAACAAAAGCCCAGGGCCAGACGGCTTCCCGGGGGAATTCTACCAAACATTTAAAGAAGAACTAATTCCTATTCTCCTGAAACTGTTCCAGAAAATAGAAATGGAAGGAAAACTTCCAAACTCATTTTATGAGGCCAGCATCACGTTGATCCCAAAACCAGACAAGGATCCCATCAAAAAAGAGTGCTATAGACCAATATCTTTGATGAACACAGATGCGAAAATACTCAACAAAATACTAGCTAATAGGATTCAACAGTACATTAAAAAGATTATTCACCACGACCAAGTGAGATTTATTCCAGGGCTGCAAGGTTGGTTCAACATCCGCAAATCAGTCAGTGTGATACAACACATCAATAAAAGAAAGAACAAGAACCATATGATACTCAATAGATGCTGAAAAAGCATTTGACAAAGTACAGTTCCTGATCAAAACTCTTCAAAGTGTAGGGATAGAGGGCACATACCTCAATATCATCAAAGCCATCTATGAAAAACCCACTGCAAATATCATTCTCAATGGAGAAAAACTGAAAGCTTTTCCGCTAACGTCAGGAACACGGCAGGGAATGTCCATTATCACCACTGCTATTCAACATTGTACTAGAGGTCTTAGCCTCAGCAATCAGACAACAAAAGGAAATTAAAGGCATCCAAATTGGCAAAGAAGAAGTCAAATTATCACTCTTCACAGATGATATGATACTATATGTGGAGAACCCAAAAGACTCCACTCCAAAACTGCTAGAACTTGTACAGGAATTCAGTAAAGTGTCAGGATATGAAATCAATGCACTGAAATCAGCTGCATTTCTGTACACCAACAACAAGACAGAAGAAAGAGAAATTAAGGAGTCAATCCCATTTACAATTGCACCCAAAATCATAAGATACCTAGGAATAAACCTAACCAAAGAGGCTAAGAATCTATACTCAGAAAACTATAAGGTACTCATGAAAGAAATTGAGGAAGACACAAAGAAATGGAAAAATGTTCCATGCTCCTGGATTGGAAGAATAAATATTGTGAAAATGTCTATGCTACCTAAAGCAATCTACACATTTAATGCAATTCCTATCAAAGTACCATCCATCTTTTTCAAAGAAATGGAACAAATAATCCTAAAATTTATATGGAACCAGAAAAGACCTCGAATAGCCAAAGGAATAATGAAAAAGAAAGCCAAAGTTGGTGGCATCACAATTCTGGACTTCAAGCTTTATTACAAAGCTGTCATCATCAAGACAGCATGGTACTGGCACAAAAACAGACCCATAGATCAATGGAACAGAATAGAGAGCCCAGAAATAGACCCTCAACTCTACAGTCAACTAATCTTCAACAAAGCAGGAAAGAATGTCCAATGGAAAAAAACACAGCCTCTTCAATAAATGGTGCTGGGAAAATTGGACAGCCACATGCAGAAAAATGAAATTGGACCACTTCCTTACACCACACACGAAAATAGACTCAAAATGGATGAAGGACCTCAATGTGCGAAAGGAATCCATCAAAATCCTTGAGGAGAACACAGGCAGCAACCTCTTCGACCTCAGCCGCAGCAACATCTTCCTAGGAACAACGCAAAAGGCAAGGGAAGCAAGGGAAAAAATGAACTATTGGCATTTCATCAAGATCAAAAGGTTTTGCACAGCAAAGGAAACAGTTAACAAAATCAAAAGACAACTGACAGAATGGGAGAAGATATTTGCAAACGACATATCAGATGAAGGACTAGTGTCCAGAATCTATAAAGAACTTAGCAAACTCAACACCCAAAGAACAAATAATCCAATCAAGAAATGGGCAGAGGACATGAACAGACATTTCTGCAAAGAAGACATCCAGATGGCCAGCAGACACATGAAAAAGTGCTCCATATCACTCGGCATCAGGGAAATACAAATCAAAACCACCTCACACCAGTCAGAATGGCTAAAATCAACAAGTCAGGAAATGACAGATGCTGGCGAGGATGCGGAGAAAGGGGAACCCTCCTACACTGTTGGTGGGAATGCAAGCTGGTGCAGCCACTCTGGAAAACAGCCTGGAGGTTCCTCAAAATGTTGAAAATAGAACTGCCCTATGACCCAGCAATTGCACTACTGGGTATTTACCCTAAAGATACAAACGTAGTGATCCAAAGGGGCACGTGCACCCGAATGTTTATAGCAGCAATGTCCACAATAGCCAAACTATGGAAAGAACCTAGATGTCCATCAACAGATGAATGGATCAAGAAGATGTGGTATATATACACAATGGAATACTATGCAGCCATCAAAAGAAATGAAATCTTGCCATTTGCGACAACATGGATGGAACTAGAGCGTATGAAGCTTAGCGAAATAAGTCAAGCAGAGAAAGACAACTATCATATGATCTCCCTGATATGAGGAAGTGGTGATGCAACATGGGGGCTTAAGTGGGTAGAAGAAGAATCAATAAAACAAGATGGAATTGGGAGGGAGACAAACCATAAGTGACTCTTAATCTCACAAAACAAACTGAGGGTTGCTGGGGGGAGGGGGTTTGGGAGAAGGGGGTGGGATTATGGACATTGGGGAGGGTATGTGCTTTGGTGAGTGCTGTGAAGTGTGTAAACCTGGTGATTCACAGACCTGTACTCCTGGGGATAAAAATATATGTTTATAAAAAATAAAAAATTTTTTAAAAAGACTAAAAACAATGATTGAAAGAAATTAAAGATAACCTAAGTAAATTTAAAGATATCCCATGTTCATAGGTTGGAAGACTTACTATTATTAAAATGGGAATACTCTATATTGCTTCTTTGCATAAATTGACCAGCTGAGCCCAAGATTCATTGGGAAATATAAGAGTTCTATAATAAACAAAATAATCTTAAAAAGGAAGAACAAAGTTTGTGGACTCACACTCCCCAGTTTCAAAACTAAGCTATGGAAATGAAGACTGTGTTGATGGCCTAAGTGTAAACAAATAGATCAAGGAAATAAAATTGAGATTCCAGAAATCACCTCATAGATCTACAGTAAATTTATTTTCAACTCAGGTGACAAGAGAATTCAATGAGGAAAGAATGGTCTTTTCACTAATTGGTACATGTTGATAAGCCTTAGAAATTAAGTTAAGTAAACCATACCTAAAAGGCAACATATTGTATCATTCCATTAATATGAAACTCAAATCCATATAAGTAGAAGATTAGTAATAGCCAGGGGGTAAGGGAGGAGAGGAAAATAAGGAGTGACTGCTACAAATACAGGGTTTCTTTCTGGGCTTATAAAGGTGTTTTGGAATAGGTGGTGGGGATGTTTGTATGACCTCATAAATATACTAAAACCTACCAAATCACACTTTTTAAAAGTGACTTTTATATTACATAAATATCTCATTTAAAAAAATCTTTTTAAGATCATTGTTCTTTTAAAAAGGAAAACTCTAGTATATAGAAGAAGTTGACACAACAAGTTGACACAAGTCAAGAAACTTTTTGTCTCTTCAGTTCCTGAATTCTATCTTTTGCTTAATTGATTTCTTAGTCACATTTCTAATTTATGCCAAATGATCTCTTATATGATGGGCCTATAGAAGTATAGAACCAGATACAGTTCCTGCACTTGCAGAATTTACAATCCCAACTCTAAAGAGAAGTCACTCAGTTCTATGGCAGAGTAGGGGAAAAAGGAAAAAAAAAAGTGGAATGATTCACAGCAAGACTTGAGCATCAGAGCCAGGGGTCAAGCTTATCCTATGCCTTCTGAAATTTCTCAACTGGTTTAGCAATCTGAGAGATTGTCCACTGCTTCCTCTAGCTAACAGTGAGGACCAACCTTATTGAGGTGACCAGCATGCACACTGCCTACGAGATAGAGATGCCACGTTTATATCACCCCTATTTATTTTCTGACTCTAGAGATATACCAATATATAATAGATTCCCATGAGAAACAGTTAAATTTCTTAGCCCGGTTGAAAAACCCAGACATATAGCAGCAAATACTCACACTGAGTATCTTGGTCATTGTCTCTGGTTCCTTGAGAGAAGGGATGTGGCCTTCAATGACAACTACTTTAAAAATTGTATACTCTGGTTACTGCATGTAACCTCCTTTTATCTATTCCACATATGATTTTGAAATCCCATTCTTAATATTTTTTCCTTAAAATTTAGGCCATGTTTATAGAAGGAAAGAAGCAATGTAATTCTCAGCATCAACCATACAAACTAGATAAGGCATGGTCAGCACAAGCCTTGCATATACATAGAAAATCCGTGCAATAAAAAAGGGAGAACAATGAGGGCTCCTAAATATTGGACTAAGGGTTGCAAAGAAGGCTGTAGGGTCTTTTCTTCCAGGTAATTTTAATTCAGTCTGCAAGGTGGCCTAGGTAATTTCTTGCCTAAAGATAGGAAGAGTCATTCCTCAGAGTTCTATTCTCCCTATAATTCAAGTATGGCTTTGCATGGGAATTATGTCTCTCTGTAACTCTCAGTCACCTGGAAGAGATCAAAATCATCCTACATGAGTGCTTTTCTTATATTCTATAGTTCTGCTGAATCATCTGTTTTGCACATTACTTTAGAAAGGGTAACTGAATTTTGTCATAGTCTCTGTTTCTTTTACTTTTCTGAACTTTTCATGGCTCAAAAAAAGAACTGGCATTTAACATTTCAGTAAAGAATGGTTATATTGGGAGATATACTATTTTCTTAAATGTTCATCATCCATAATAACTTAAACTCAAAAATAAATAATTCCACATTAAGCCACAATATTTCCAGCATGACACATGTGTTGCAAAAATATTTCAATGTCTGTGCTCTCAAGCACAATCATAAAATAAACTAGAAATTTGGCTCAGAGAAGGCAGAACAGGAAACAAATGGATGTTAGCCCTAGGAAAGGAACACATGATTAAAGAGCTGAAATAACATCCTAATTTGTAAAGGAAATTGCATCTTGAGTTCCAGATGCAAAGTAGATTCATATCTTTTAAAGGTTTTTGACCAAATGACAAGGGAGGATCAATCAATGCTTACAAACACTGAGCAGTTCCAGAAAGAATAGGAGATTAGAGTCCTTCACTGTGAGAGAGATCAAGAATATGAAACCTAAGAGGAGAGGAGAAGTTGTGTGTGTATATAAAGATCTACTGCAGTTATAAAATATGTCTGAGTGGCTACTGGAATTGGACAACACGTGTTTATTTCAATGAGTTAAGTCTTGACTGCATAGGAGAGGGAATAACGGGACAACTCTAGCATTTAATATCACCATGTGGATTTTTACTACTAAATAAAGGTTAACGAATATGCTATTGGTATATTTCAGGGAAGCATTACACTATCACTGAATATCAACACTTGCCTACCCACGTGCCAAATCCTAAATTAAGAATTTAGGTCAGTGTAAAAATAGTCATGTCACGGTGTCACAATATAACAATCTGAAAAATAGAGATGTTATTTCTAGCCACTTAAGATGCTCATGAAGAGACTTTGAAATAATGGTTGATTTATTTCCATTTTTAAGTAGAAAATGTTACTGAAATGACATTTTGGCTGACATATTTATCCATAACTAAATAAATAAATGAACATCTACCCTATGTCAACATTTAAGTTTGTGTGTTGGTGGGGGAAAGGAGGAGATGCTGCTGTGGTGAGGGTGGGTGATATTATATGCTTCGGATATTTTAATATCTGCCATATTCTAGTGATCAGAAGATCCTCTGATGGAATAGCTGAATGACTCACGGGATAAGTAAATGCCTACATTTAAATGCTAGAACAGTACTACTCCAGTACCTTCTATGGGCCAGCTATTATCAGCAACACCTGGGCCTCATTAAAATGCAGAGCCTGCAGTCCCATCCAAAACTTTGTAAAATCAAATTTCGGAAGTGGAGCCCAGGATTCTGTGCTGGCATTTACTGTTCTTCCTACTGCTCTCTCTTCTACCAGGTAAGTTACGTAAATATTCTTCCTCCTATAAACCCAGATTCTTCCCTCAGCCTTGGAGGCATCTCTTGTAAGTCTTGGGTCTCTTCCATTCAGGATGTCCCATTTTGGTTTTTTGTTTTTTCGCTTTTGCTTTTTTAAAGATTTTATTTACTCATTTGACAGAGATCACAAGTAGGCAGAGAGGCAGGCAGAAAGAGAGGAGGAAGCAGGCTCCCTGTGAGCAGAAAGCCCCATGGGGAGCTTGATCCCAGGACCCTGAGATCATGACCTGAGCCGAAGGCAGAGGCTTTAACCCACTGAGTCACCCAGGCGCGCCAGGATGTCCAGTTTTATGCCTGATCACTTCTATCCTGTTGCACCAAACAAATCCCTACAGTTCCAGCTATTACTGGTAACCAAGACCTTTGAAGTACAATACCACTTACTCCTGTTGTGCCTGTAGTCTGTAAAGGGTGTTTGTTTTCCTACTAATGCTGATCTTGGAGTTAGGGAACTATTCACTTTTCCACTTGGCTGTACCATCACTTGCACAACTTGTTTCCCATATTAAAATATGCCATTTTTAAATACTTAGAGGGATGTTTCTTTTCAAGGTCAAACACTAAGTTATACATGTGCTTAGTGATTTTCTTCCTTATTCTAGCTCTTTTCCTCTTGTCCCTTCTTCTGGATCAGTATTTTTAAAAAAATCTGGACTTCTGCGTCAATCGTTTTGTATCCTAGCTTCCTATCTCTGTGACCTTGAGTTGGTTACCTTCCTGATCCAATTTCTTCAGCTGTGAAATAGGAATACAGTTTCCTACATTTTAAGAACTAATGGAAAAGACAGTGGTTAAGCTCACTGAATTTAGAGACAGATTGTAGAACTAAAATTCTGATTCCATACCTTTCTAACTCTGTGATTTAAGCAAGTGGCGTGATATATGTAAGCCTCAGTTTCCTCCATAAAATATGATTACTGTGAAATTCTCACAGAACTGCTCTGAGGACTAAATAAGGTCACACACATGAAACATTTAGTAGAGTGCTTGGTACCCTCCAAATGCCCAATAGTTACAACTGTCATGACCACACTGATTGTTATGACAATTACCATAATAATTATGAATCAGGGAGAACATCGTCATTAGTATGCCCATTTTTTTCTCCTTCTCTTTCCACTTCTTTTATCACCTCCCTTTCTATTCCTACTTCTGAAGTACTTGTAAAAAATGTAAAAAAGTTCATTTACATTTTTTAAACTTACCTCATAAAGCTCTTTGTATAAAATTTTAAAATTAGGTAAAACAAAAGTTAGTACTATAAGGTTCCTAATGTCATTATTCATAGTCCAACAAAAATGCTCCTCACGGTAGGAAGAGAAATAACTTGTAATATATTCATGCAATGGTGTATTAAGCAGCAATGAGAAGGCATGAAGGACAGCTACATGCAACAATGAAAATTAATCTTACACACAATGCTGAGCAAAAGAAACCAGATACAGGAAGGCACAGGGAATGATCCCATTATATAAAGTTCAAAAACAGGTAAACTATGAGAAGTCAGAAAAATGATTAGGACTTGGGGACAAGAAGGGGCCACTTCTGAGGTTGTCAGTCATGTTCTGTTTCTTGATTGCACCACTTATCACACAGGTATCCTCACTAAATGAAGATTCATGAAATTGAAACATGTCTGTGGGTGTTTCCCTACTTATGTTTTAATTCAATAAAGACACGAGATAACACAGAAAACTACCTGTCCTCTAGTCTTATGTCTAGAATCCACTGTTTATGTTTATGGCCATCAAATTATGTTCCCTTCAATATTCTCAGTGGGAACAGAATAACCTTCTATTGGACTTCAAAGCTACTTGCTGCTTTTCTACTTCACTTTGTAGCATGTGAAAGGGATTAGTAGCAATTGCCATTAACTGTATCTCACAGTTCCTGGGGGGAAGAAGGAAACTGAATATGGGGGGGTTGCAGTATGCAACAAAGCACCCAACTTCAAGATGGCAAAGAGTACTGTTTCTAGGCCCAGTTCTTTTGCTTGTTTAGTAAAGCCTTGTGAGGAATCACAAAATCTCCCTGCACCTCACCTTTTTCATCTATAAAATATTAATGATATTGGTGATGATAAAATAACCCATTGGCCACCTGCCCAGAGCGCTACACAGAAACAAATGAGGTAGTCTATTTGAAACCCTTTTGAAAGGTGGATGTGTTGTATGGACCAGATGTTAATATAATAAAAGACCTTCCATTACATGTTCACATGCAGTTTTTTAAAAGGCACACAACTTTGTGCTAACATTCCTACTGTTTATCTTACAGTAAGATTACTTACATAATCTTACAGTAAGATTACTTACATAAGATTACTTGCCTAATTCAAATGTCACTTTCTCTGATTTTATCCCTCCTCCAAAGAATAATTTTCTATATACACGTTTCAATGGATCTTAGACACACTCCCATCCAGAATGAATAAGTTACTACAGTTCATTTTTCATGATCTGTTTCTGTGTATTTTCCTTGCATAAGGATTATGGCTTTCTCATCCTAATAAATGCCTAACAAAGCACAGAACGGGGCTCAAGACACGCTATATTGACGTGATGTCAGGATTCCTTAAAGGTTTTACACTTAACTTATTCACTACATTCTGCTTGTTCTTGTACACTGTCTGTGGTATGCAGCTTTTGAATTCATACAAACATCCTATTTACTTCCCCTGCAGGGAATTAGGAACAGTTTGCACCACCTCAATAAACTGTCCCACTGAGATCACAGTGCAACAAACCCAGTAATTCCCATTGCACAAGCTTTCTATTGTAGGGTAGAAAATGCTTGAAAACCCAGTTAGTGGAAATGCCATCGAAGTTATAATGACCTTTGTAACAAAAAGAGTGAATCCAGTGGCATTTTGGAGCTTTCTCATATTGTAAATGAATAGTTTTTTTTTCTTTTTTCTTTTTTCTTTTTTTTTTTTTTGTAGTATTGTGACCTTTGTCTCCCCCCACTGTATGCATATTTAGGTTTAAATGGTTCAGAGAAACTGTAGTTTCCTTGAAATTTGACCTACAAAATCAGAGATTCAGAATTCTGGTCACTTTGCTAAAATGCGACCTGAGATATAAATAGAGGCCAGATGTCAGCACAAAAAGCGAGCTGGAACAAAAGTATTTACCATGGATGCCTTAGGTATGAAATGGGCTATACTGTATAATGTAAGTGACATGGCAGGCTAGTGGCTAGTGTTTGAGAACCTGATTATATAATGATGAAGAGAAGAAGACTTAGAAACCCATCCAACTGTGAAGCAAAGCCAACAGATATATTCACTTTGGTGCAGTGAAAATTCTGATTATCACTTTCTGGAAGGATAAGACATGAACTTTAACTGACTTTATGCAGATATGACAGTCCAATCTGAAAATATTCCTGATTGGTTCTTCTACATAATACTGGGCTCTTCAGATCTGTCTCCCAGACTCATCCTTGACATGCTTCTTTGTCTAAAGTGCCCCCAAAGTGACAAAGGTAGAAAACTTATAATAAACAAATGGACTGAATTAAACTAGAGTTTATTTTCAAAGAAATGAATTCTGTAAGTCCTGATTTCCAATACTATGTTTTGTTGTCAGATGTGTTTTATTATGAATCTGAAAATTTGGTAGCCACATACCTAATGTGGAATGAGAATATAAGCAGTCCTAGGACTCCTACTAATTCCACCACATTCTGTTTCAGGTAAAATGCTCAGCATTCAAGGAAAAATTGAGAGAAGATATTTTCTTATAATCATAATCCAGAATACATTTCTTACAATGGTTTAAAGATATACTCATTAGAAAAGCTGTCTTACTCATTTTGCTCTATCTCGAAAGAGTATATATAGCCCTGTGTCTTATACACAGTAAGCACTCAAAATTTATTTGCTTACTTTACAAGCACTCCAGATTTTCTGTTTATAGCAATTTAATGTAGATTTCCTGATTGCAATATAAAAAAAAAAAAACAAATTAAGATAAACCAATTTGTTCAACAATTGAATTGTATCTTTATATTCCAGAGACTGTGTACTATCTATCAGCAATTACTTTTTTACAAAATAGCTGATGGACAGATATGCCTTATGCTTGAATGACTCCACTGGCATCATCATACTATTTTCAATATATGACTAGAATATAATCATGGATATTTCATCGAGTTCAAAAGTTAAGGAAAGAATTTCAATAACAGGAGAGAAGTGGTAAAAAAAAAAGTGCTCTTTTATTTCTTGTTATTTTTTTAAGTTTATTTATGTATTTTGGGGTGGGGGGTAATCTCTATACCCAGTATGGAGTTCAAACTTACAGCACCAGATCAAGAGTTGCATGCTTTGGGGTGCCTGGGTGGCTCAGTGGGTTAAGCCGCTGCCTTCGGCTCAGGTCATGATCTCAGGGTCCTGGGATCGAGTCCCACATCGGGCTCTCTGCTCAGCGGGGAGCCTGCTTCTCTCTCTCTCTCTCTCTCTCTCTCTCTCTGCCAGTCTCTCTACCTACCTGTGATCTCTCTCTGTCAAATAAATAAATAAATAAAATCTTAAAAAAAAAAAAAGAGTTGCATGCTTTTCCAACTGAGCCAGGCGGGCACCCCTGTCCTAATTTTCACATATTTGTGAAATATGTATTCTCTTCTGCCTTCTGCCTATATGATAAAGCATTCAAAATCTTTCCTCCACTCATACTTTGAATCTTCTCATGTCTTGACTCTTTCCATGGTCTACACAAGTAAGATAACTGTAAATTCAGAAATATGTTTGAAGAAGAAAGGAAGAAAAAGAAGAAGAAAAGATTCCTACACAATATCTTTCCCTGAGTGTGTTTTCTTGCCAGGTTTAACTTTCTTGTGTTGTTCATTTTTATGCAAGGTAAAAGGAATGAGATCTTTCATAAGCGATTTCAACCCTAATTCAGTTAAATGCAGAGAACATTTGTCTCCTTACACAGTAAACTATGACATCTACTTTCAAATATGTATATGAAAAGGGATTAGGAAAGTTCTGGTCTATATTAATTCTAGCTCATGAGCTAGAATGTTAAGCAAATGAAGTTATTTTCGTTTCGGTTATGCACTTTATGATTTGCTATATATTTGGTTCAAAGACAAATTCAGCATTATATGTATATCCTCCCTAGTTAATGTCATGCACCTGGAAAGAGTAAATTTAATCTTTGAGGGAAAGAATTCTGAGAGGTTTTGTCTCCATTATACTTGATTTCATTTTTTCAATGTGGAATATGATAGGATATAATGATTGTTACATATGACCAATAATAAATAATAAATTTCCAATGAAGACAATAAATACTATTACCTACTTATATGACCAAGTAGAATTTTATTCCTTGCTTTCTATTAAGGTCAAGTTAAGTGTGATATCATGGCCTACATGTGTATTTTAAGATACTCCATGCTGCTAGTAAGACCTATGGCATCAGAAAACAAGAGCTTTAACAGTTAGGGTTCTTGCAGCTGTATGACCTTGGTGGAGTTCGTCAGCCTTTCTAAGACTGCATTCTTTCATCAGTTGAATAAAGAATTTGGGCAATAATTCCAAATTTTTCTCTCTTGGGATCTAGTCAAGGGTAGATTGATGATGAGTTTCTTAAATCTTTTTAAATCTTCAGATTTCCTTCTAACTTTTTTTGTTCCTCCTTGCAATTTATTTGTTGAATAAACAAGTTCCAGACTTTTCTAATTGCATTCCTGTAGTGTTAACATGTCCCCTTGTCCCTGCATTCCCTGGATAAATGTTAGTTAAATTTAGGTTCAATCAAAATAAAATATAATTTTGGGGAAAAAAGTATTTTAGGTAGTATTGTGTTCAGGCACACAATGTCTGGCTGCTTTTCTTTATGTGATGTAAGCAACTGTTGATAATCATAGTAAGAAGTTATTTGTGTTCAACTTGTTCATACTTCCTCTTCTATTAAATAAAAACTATAAATTTCCATTTGCTTCTCAAGATCCTTGCTCAATAGAAATGATGAGCAGAAATGAAATGGATAGAAACACACAATTTTGCTTGAGTAATTTGAAATGAAAAATAATTTCCCAGGCCATGGAAAGGAAAGAGAAAGGCAAGTAAGAAAATAAAACTGTAGCACATACTCAAAACACTTAATTTTGTTGTGGCCTTGGTAAAGTACCCTCACCTGATGCTTTCCATTCTTGGATACCAATACAAATAGGTGAGTAGAAATAAGTCAACATTCCCGCATACTTTCCTAAGAAATTCAGTCCAATAGCCTTTCCAAGAAAGCTTTGAAAATGTTTTATACTGTACTGCAAATCTGAGTGACAATTTCTACCTTCAACCCTAACAGAAAGGAAAGAATTTATCAGATGTAGCCAAGACATTAATGAGAAGACACCCTCCTAGTTAGGCTGCACCAGAAAAATTCTCCAGAGGACAGAGCACACGGAAAGGAAGTGATACCCCACCACACCGTTGGCACCAGGGGCAAAGGAGAAGCCTCATTATAAGCTGTCCTCATTATAGTGAGAGGGAACTGTGTGTCCGCATTGTGGAAAGGAGTGATAGGGCTGGAGTCAGAGAATAAGTTGCTAAGTCTGTGGGGTGAAATGAAGCCTCTGCTGTCATCCTCCAAAGCCATCTGTGCAGCACATAATTGCCTACGATTCTTCTCTTAGACCATGCCTAGCTGATCCTTTGGCATGTAGGGTAGCACATCAGGCATAGTCCCAGAAGGAGTAGTTTCAGCTGGAGAGTAAAAGTAAGCCTATTTCTGAAGGGTAAGGTCCTGGGATGAGTAATTACAAATCAGGTAGGAAGAGAAGATATAAGTCAGGTCTCAACAAGGGAATCCTAGAGAGCTCTACCAGGAAGATTCTGATATGGAATAGGGCTGTACACCAGTTTGTGTTCTAAAAGTTTATGGAAAAGTTATTTGTAACTCCACATTTCTCCACAGAAAGAAAATGTCACACAATGATCAAGTTTCCAGGCAGCCTAGAAGTTGGGCAATGTTAGAGATAGCTATGTTTTTTAATCATTCAACCATCCATCCATCAACCCAAAACATGAGCTCCTAGAATATTTAAACACTGGAGATGTGGAAGTAAGTATAAATTCCTAATTATTTAGCACTAAGACAACTGGCACACTCTCAGGTAAACATACATTTTCTATCTATACTTCAGTGAAAATGTAATATAATACAAATGACGAGACAATGTTACAGGTAACTAATGGTTAAAAATCACTCTTAGGAAAGCACTTTTTAATGCTTACCTGTAAATGGAAGAGTTTCTCTAGTAAAGTTTGGTGGCAAAAAGAGGGCCTTGGAAGCTGTGGTCTAGTTTGTTGTTTGCTGGGGAAGGAGAGGAGTAATAATGAGTTGCTACAGGACTCAGTAAGACAGTAAATTGCCAGTGTTCTGAATCTAAGGAAGAAGGAATCTTCTCCTCCTCTGTTCTTGGGACTCTAAAAGTGAATGATCATGAATCTTTGATTAAAGCCACTTGACAATCCAATGGGCTAAAGACATCAACAAAAACTTCAAAGCAGGCATGGTGGGTCTCCATTTGCTACTGATAATGCACAATAATAGCAACTTTTTTATATGTTGTTTTTAATCAGGACACAATCACACTCACTTGCCACAAAAACTATTTTCTATAAACTTCCAAAATTTGTTTTGAAATTTCAAAATTGAATCAGAATTGCCCTTCCTCTTTGCTGGAGCAATTATGAACCCACCAAATTGATGGATTTTCTAAAGAGTAGTTCTTCACTATTTGATGATAACAGTTCTTCAGCATTTTCACTGCTCACTTCACTAAATCCCAACTCTTTAGCAAGACCAAAGATTTTTTTATCTGGGTTTAATCACTTTTAGATTCAAACTTCTCCCAACAGCTCTTATTTTTAATTTTCCTTTTGATCTGTGGGCCATTTTAGGTCTTTAAGCTCACCTACTTTCTTCAGGAGCATTTCTAGCTGCTCAGAAGATATAGTCACATGAATATTAGAGAATAACATTTTATAACATATAGTACATTGAACAACGAGAGGAAGATATTGAGTCCTTTCAAAAAAACAGCTAAATTCAAGACTTCAATATACTCTACATCCTCTTAGCTGGAACTCATGTGTAACTTAGATGATTTTAGTAGTATACACATGTATATTTGTTACAACAGATGATTTTGTGAGTAAATGTGTGTAGTGATTGAATTCCTGGTAAAAAAATTTTTTGCAAGTCATATCAAATATTCAGAGAGAATCCAGACTGCAAGGGACATCAGTCCTTAAAGTCATGCACACAGTAAAATTTTAGCTTACCCTAAACAGCTCAGAATCTGACTTTTTGTTATTATTATATTATTTCTTTAAAAGTTACAATAGTAGCTCATATGCCACTACCAAAACCCATCCTTCTCACAAAGCAACACAAACCAAAAAAATGAAAAAAAAAAAAAAAACAAAAACAACCTTCCCTCATCACGAAAAAACCTGTGTTCAAAATAACAGGCAACTACATGGAATGCGCACTAGTGACTAGACTACACTTAACAGATAAGCTCAATGACACATGATTTGGACCTATAATCTATTAAATCATTAATATGAATCATTTGTTTTTCCCAGGGTAGAAAATGGCATTACTTCTCATCATGACTACTGAAAGTTTAAGGATGTTTAGTCTAGTGATATGTTAAAATGCTTTATAAACAGTAAGTTAGGAAGCCTGTCATAGGCTGAATTGTGTACCCCAAAATTTATATGTTGAAACCCTAAACCCCAGTACCTCAAAAAGTGACTATATTTTGAGATAGAGCCCTTAAATGGGCAATTAAGTCACAATGAGACCATCAGGCTGGGTCCTAATCCAATCTCGCTAGGATCTTTATAAATAGACTAGGAGATTAGGACCTGGAAATGCACAAGAGGTGTGCATGCCCATTCCATCACCCTGTGAACAGGCAGCAAGGGCGTGATGTTTTGTAAGTCAAGGAGAGAGGCCAAAAAGGAAACCAACCTTGCTGGCAACTTGATCTTGGACTCCCAGCCACCAGAACTGAGAGAAGATAAATTTCTGCTGTTTACACAGTCTGCAGTATTTTGTACAGCAACCCTAGCAAACAAACACAGTTGCTACCATTATTGTTATTTGAAGTTAAAATAGCAATAGAGGTTAAAGTCGCCATAAATCCTATCAAGCCAAAACAAATTTTTAATGAAATAGCCCATCATAAATCTAGTTGTCCCAAAAGGAGAAAGTTCTCCTAAAGGAGAAAACTCTACAAGCACAATTTCTTTTATATATAACAAGAGAGAGGTAATTTCTATGGTAACCAAGTCTCTCATCATGTAAAATTTCATAAATATGCTTGCATTAATTCCATCATCTAACTTAGCAAAACTCTTAAGCTTCAAGTTATCAAAAAGATTTTGTAAGCTATATTTAAATGCATATACCATAAAATATAATTATTGCTAAAAAGTTTACCTAAAAATTCTGGTCCCATCACACCAACTGAAATTATTTGCTTCTAACAATTATGCTTAGATCACTCATGACAACTTTGTCAGCCATCATTCCAAAGTATTTTTCTTGCTAGAAATTTTTTAAGAGATTTAACATGAACTTATTTGACTAGCAAACTAGGCAGAATAAAATTATGTCCACATTATATTCAATGTTGATAACTCTAAAAAGATGGCTTTTTAAATTAAACCAATGAACTTAGAGTACCTTTATCAATTAATATTCATTAATTATTATTAATTATTAATTAATTAATATTAATTAATACCAAATATTTTTCCAGATCATGTAAACCTGAAATATACTTGGGTTAGTTTCTGTTATATTTCTGAGAACTCCAGGAATACTTACTAAGTGCTCAATTTTTTTTTTCTCAACATCTTAATTTTATTTTTTCAGTGTTCCAAGATTCATTTTTTTTGCACCGCACCCACTGCTCCATGCAATACGTGCCCTCCTAAACACCCATCATCAGGCTCACCCATGCCCCGATGCTCTCCCTTCCAAAACCTTCAGTTTGTTTCTCAGAGTCCACAGTCCTTCATGTTTCATTCCCCAGTTCACTTTTCCTTTCCTTCTCCTAATGTCCATCATGTTTAAGCCAATTAAGAAGGATGCTTTACAAGTTAATTTCAGCAATACCATCTGGAGACAAAAAAAAATCACAAATCTAGAAAATGCACATATGAACACACATAAATATACAGACGGACACAGGTATTACAGCTTTAGTCTTAAAATTTTAGCCATGAGACAAGCATGATTATGCAAAACTCACTAGTTTATAAAAGAGCAATGGATTCCAAACTGTGTTTCTGGAAGATGTACTAAATCAAGCTTACCTGCTTAGATACCTAAAGCTATTTCTACTAACATTTGTGGAAAAGTTATTTGAAATTCACTAGCCCAGTTTCCAAATACCATTTTTCTCCCCTGAGGAAAAATATACCCTAAAGTTTGCATTTCAAAGAATGGCTTTTAGCTCCTAGAGAGGATGGGATCAGGAAATAGACATCACAAAGGCATAGAGAACATATCCAAATTTCCTCCAGGGTGTATTGGAGTATTTGCCTATTATCAGAGGTCTAGAATAATTACTATTTAAATTTTTCTATTCCTTAAGTACAAAACAATTCTTTTCCCAGTGTTCTGATCTTTTATAATGTCTACAAGCATTCTGAGATGAGTAGGGAAGGTTTAAAGATTGTTATAGATTGTTGGTATTTGAATTATTGTTTCCAGAGCTTTATTTATGGTTTTGTAGAGATTTAAAAGACAAAGATGCTGTTTCCAACTCCCCAAAGAACCGTTTTACATACAACCTGAATATCAAGGGACTGACCCACCTTTCTAACTTGCTTCTCTTTATTGGGAAATTTTCAATCAAGACGGGAATCAAACAATTTCTAGAGCTTCAAGGTTTAATGCAGTATGCCCTTAAAAAAAAAAAAAATCTGTATGACGTGTTCAACAAAGGACTTCTGAGTGTACAAATCAACATTGGCCCAATTCACCTTAAGGAGAAGAACCTCTAATACTGCTTGTATCAACCCCTATACATTGGTCTTCAGCTGCTTACTTGAAGAGCCTAGGAAAAATTATCATCATCCATGTTTCCTGTGAGGGGGCATTTCTCAGACTGTCAGGCTTAGCTCATAGTTACAGTGTAATTACAGGTGGGACAAACTTCCCTTAGTAGTCAGTCAAGGTTCCCGTGAATGAGATTGTGAAGGACTCTAATCTTTCTAACTCTTCTCTAAATGTGGGAAAATCTTCTCAAAGTAGAGGCAAAAGAGCTTTGTTTTCATCTTTTTAAGGGAGTCCCTACGACTAGCTGCTACACTAACTTCACACCCTCTTTTCTACATTGTCTTTCCTTAGGTACCAATAAGACAATTGTTTAGGATGAGAGTTCTTTAAAAACCTTTCCAAATATAGGGGTGCCTGGGTGGCTCAGTGGGTTGAAGCCTCTGCCTTTGGCTCAGGTCATGATCTCAGTGTCCTGGGATCAAGCCTGGCATCTGGCTTTCAGCTCCGTGGGGAGCCTGCTTCCTCCTCTCTCTCTCTGCCTACTTGTGATCTCTGTCTCTCAAGTAAATAAATAAAATCTTAAAAAAAAAAAAAAACCACTTTCCAAATATAGAAGTCTGTCCAATTCAAATGACCTATCATCTCAGCATGGATGAGTAGGATCATATATTTATCTCAATGGTTACTCAAAACAATAAGCTTTTTTTATGGTTTAGCCATGGATATAATAGGAATCCCAGAAGAGTACAAAAGATGTAGCCCTCCTAAGATCTAAAACCTTCACTCCTGGAATTAGCCCAAGAAAGCAAACTCCCTTGTTACTGCAGGCAGTAAGAATGGTACAGTGAAAACAGTCTCCAGTTTACCACCTTCTAGAGTGTGACATCTCCACTCACCTGTGAGCCCAAGCAGGAACTACTGGAATGGGATTTTTTAGGCACTAATGAGACAAAAGAGGGTGATATGACAAAAACTTCTTAGCTGGGATCCCTTAAGAAAAACTCCCCTGAGAGTTATTACATCTAGATAATGAGAGTGCTGTTGGTGACTTACTGTCTGCTTCAGTGGCCACCAAGATATACACTAGTATGTGTACCTTCCTACTGGTGGAGACCAGAGAGAATGTTCTCACAGGTCACAAAGTCAAGCTTTCCAGACAGAAGGTAAAATAAAATCTCATCCCCATTTTTCTCACATGCACATTATCAGCTTTAGCTAAGCTTTGGGTCTCTCAGAGCCAAACTAATACCAAGACGGATGTGCTTCTAGATTGGAGATTATGCGGTTTTATAGAATGTCTTATTACATGGTTTTCCTGAGGTTGGCAAATGACCTAGTGTCAATCTAACCCATGAACAACTTTTAACAACTCTGAATTAGGTGGCAAGCACAGAAACAACCTTTAACGTTCAAACCATGCCCACCAATTTTGCAGCTTGGGCTCCCAAGCTGTCCCTTAGCAACAGCTGTTACCACATATGCATATTAACTCATAGCAAATTAGTCTAAACAGCCACCAGTTTCATAAGAACCATAAGCTTGTCAGTCTAGGAGACTAGCTCAAACAGCAAATTCATAGGGCCTATGAATGCTTTCTACCTTATGGTTTTTTCCCTTATGACAAATGACACATCATCTAGAAATGACCATCTCTAGAAAGAAAAGATCAATAAAATAAAAATCAAGAGTATCATAACAAATCTTTATTGGAGTTGCTATACTCAAGGAACTAGTTCCACAAATATTTCCTCCTGCTAATCTAAAATCTAAATTTAGTAAAGAGAGGATGTGTTTATACACACATACACACACACATGCCTACATACAATGGAGTATTACTCAGACATCAAAAAGAATGAAATCTTGTCGTGTAACATGGACATAATTAGAGGGTATTATGATAAGCAAAGTCAGTCAGAGAAAGACAAATACCATATGAGTTCACTCAAATGTGGAATATAAGAAACAAAACAGATAAACATAGCAGAAAGGAAGGAAAAAAATATTATAAAAACAGAGAGAGAGACACACCGTAAAAGACTCTTAACTCCAGGAAACAAACTGAGGGCTGCCGGAGGGGGGATGGGTGGGGGATGGGGTAACAGGGTGATGGGCATTAAGGAGGATAATTGTTGTAATCAATTATTACAATATCAATTAATTAAGAATTTAGAATCACTAAATTCTATCCCTGAAACATTATATGTTAACGAAATCGAATTTAAATATAAAAAAAATTTTAATGAAAAGGAAGGGATGCCTGAGTGCCTCAGTTGGTTAAGCATTTGCCTTGGACTCAGGTCATGATCCCAGTGTCCTGGGATTGAGTCCTGCATTGGGCTCCTTGTTCAGTGGGGAGCCTGCTTCTCCCTCTGCCTGCCACTCCCCCTGCTTGTGCTCTATGACAAATAAATAAATAATAAATTATAAAAAGTAATAATAAATAAAATCTTTAGAAAAAATAGATAAATATGACAACATGTAAAATAAAATAAATTAAAAATTTTTAAATGACAAATAAATAATAATAATAAATAAATAAAATCTTTAGAAAAAAATAGAAACAAAAACAAAAAGTGACTTTCACCAGTCTAATTTCCACTGGACCCAAGATTTCTTAGCTCCAACTGCCCCAGCAGCAAGTGTCCAGACAGTGAAGTTTGTCCCTTCCTATCACCAACTACAGGAAAGGAAAGAATCTTCTTTCTTTCCATCTAGATTCTTTTGACTGGTCTAATAGTTAAATTGACATAAGGCAGATTAGCAGGAAAACACAAATTTTGTGCAAATGGCAGCCACATAAAAATCCAAGACCCAAAGAGTAGCCAGATAATTGAGGCTTATATAACATGCTGACCTAAGGGAAGGGGTAGAAGTCTGGGGATACAAAGAGAAGGAAGACCATTTACAGGAAGATAAGAGTGGAGACATCTGGAAAATATAGGTTCCCATAATAGTTCCCTTAACTGTTACAGTCAAGTTTCTTAAGTAAAAAAGCTATCTACCAGTAACAATTGTCTTCCTGGTACAGGCCCCCTTTCCAATGTAAATTTAGGCAGTTTAGGAACAAATAAAGAGCTTTTCCTCAAATGCTGGGTTTTGACTGGCTTTAACTCAAAATAATCCTTAAGCCCAAAAGACATATTTTAGGGTAAAACCTGCTCCCCTTTCCTCAGTAGCCAGTAGCTGCCCAAACTTGAAACCATAAACTTTTTTTTTTAAAGATCTATTTATTTATTTGACAGAGAAAGAGCATAAGTAGCAGAGAGGCAGGCAGAGACAGAGGGGGAAGCAGGCTCCCTGCTGAGCAGAAAGCCCCATGCCAGGCTTGATCCCAGGACCCTGAGACCATGACCTGAGCTAAAGGCAGAGGCTTAACCCACTGAGCCACCCAGGCACCCCGAAACCATAAACTCTCAATAGATTCTTAGATACCAGTGCTAATTCAGCAGATTTCAGAACAGGCAATTATTTCTTCAATGAATCCCATAAAGAGGTCATAGAGGAAGCTGTTTCTAAGGTGATAAGATCAGTGTTAAATTTTAGAATGAGGCCCATAATGTTTGCAGGCTGGTCCTTGCTTACTCAGTCACTGAACCGTCAATCTCCCCATCAACAGGCTTTTAAGGTGGGCCTACACTGTCACTTGATAATTAAGTAGGGTGTTAAAATAACGAAAGGTTCTTTTTCAAAGACAGATTGGATGACAGAAGTTTTATTCTCTTCTAATATATAATAACTACTTGTAAAAAAAAAAAAAATAACTACTTGTAATAAGGAAGACTTGTCAAGGATGTTCATAGCACAAAGTATGGAAGAATAGAACAGAAGAGCCTTTGGACCTCAAAGTAAATTCAAGAGAGAATCCTGTGAGGGAGAACCACCCAATGCAGGGCTTGGAGCCAGTAACTTTTGTTCTAATGCCATTTCTACCTTTCACGTGATACATTCTGTATGTACACATATATGTATGTATGTATTTTGAAATAAACTCTACATCCAATGAGGGGCTTAAATTCACAACCCTGAGCTCAAGACTTGAATGCTCTACTGACTGAGCCAGCCAGGTGGCCCTGACGCATTCTGTTTAGAGGCCTGCCTTCTCTGAAGATCATGGAGTTTCAGGGCTCTTCACTTGTGCATCTCTGGAAAAAGACTTAGCAAGAATAAAATATGGTCATATATATATTATGTATATAATATATATTTAATATATATTATATACATATAATTTATAATAAATATATACTTATATATTTAAAGATTTATCTATTTGAGAGAGAGTGAGTGAGCATGTGAGAACATGTGGTAGAAGGAGCAGAGGGGGAGAGAGACAGAGAGGATCCCCAAGCGGACTCCCTGCTGAGTGGGGAACATGAAGCAGGGTTCAATCCCAGGACACTGAGATCATGACCTGGACTGAAATCAAGAGTCAGATGTTCGACCAACTGAGCCATCCAGGCCCCTGATATATTGTGTTGTTAATGATACTGTCAGCTTTTAAAATTTATGTTTTGTTATTAGTTGATTATTCTAAATATTCATATCTAATACATATTCCTGATTTTATGTGTACTAAGTAAATCATCCAAGAAGGTAAATAGATCATAGTTATTTTACAAATAATCTAGTTATAACTCAAAGAAGGTAAAGGAGTTCTCAACCAGAGGAAATTTTGCCTTCTGGGGGCCATTGGACAACATCTGGAGACATTTTGGATTGTTATGACAAAAGGGCCGGGCTACCAATATCTTGTGGTTAGAAGGCAGGAATGCTGCAGAACATCCTAAAATGCACAGGGCACATCCAAAAATTATTCTGCCCAAAATATCAATAGCTCCTAGACTGAGAGACTGAAAAAAAAAAAAAAAAGTAGTCCATTCTTTCAAAACTAAGAGGTGGTATACTAAGACTTAGAACAAGGTATATCTAATTACAAAGCTCATGCTCTTTCCACTACATTACTCAGATAAGTTTTAATAACTGAATTCTTTTCTAGCAGTGACACCAATATCAGTGGAACAAGTTAGTCTCAATTATATGGTATATCAATGGCCATTACATTTATGTTTGTAATGTTCTATAATGAAAACAAATGGATGCATATACTGCTAAGCAGGATATACCATAGGAACAAAGGGGAGGCAGACAAGCAAGACAGTACTAACCCCTTTCCAGTATCCCCTGTTCTAGTTAATGGCACTATCAGACAACCTTGACTCTGTTCTCTTCCCACTTCACCATATTTAACCTATGAATATTTTAACCCACTCAGAGTTACCCAAGTTATCATGCTCTAGCATATACATTGGTGCATCCAGTCCATGCTATAGTCAGAATAATCCTTTGGAGCATAAATCTAAACATGACACATTCTTGATTGCTTATTCCTGCACTGAACTTACTGTTCTCCCCTGCATGACCCCCGGCTTACATCACACAATGATCTTCAGTTCATCTTAGGATAAATAGCCCAAATCCCCAACATAACCGACACTATCCTCTTAGTCCCATCTCTGCCTTTTTTTCTGGAATCTCCTGCCCTCTTTCTCATCCTTGATGTTCAAGCCACTGTCTTTGAGTTGAGTGTTTTGCTTTATTTGAAAAGCAAAGTATACTGAGAGTCTAGGCCCAGTGTCTCTTAGATAAGCTGGCAATTGATGGGATTTAATGAACACTAACTTGTTAAATGAATTAGTGCATGAATAAGCAAAAGAATGCTTAAGATTAATGAACAAATAAAATTAAAGTGCTAAACAGACTTCAAGTAAGTTTGAGCCTTAATGCTCAATATAACATAAGCTCGGCATTAGGTCTAATAGAGAAGTTGGAGCCACCAAGGTCTTAGGCAACTAGAGTTGTCTAAACCAGGATGGTCACTTTCACAAAAAAAAAAAAAAAGAAAAGAAAGAGAGAGAGAAAAAATTCAAGAACTATTGGGTGAACTGAGTTTTTCTGCAGAATGAGGCCTTTTAATTTGCATTCTCCTATGAACCAATCAATTATTTTCCAAATTCCAAAACAGAACATTTTAAACCTTAGAGGATTACCACTAGTAAAAATAACAGTCTCTCACATCAGTGAAGATGGTCCCACTGATCAACTACATGTGGCAAAAACAGTACAGCATTCTCCAAAAGACCCAGAAGCCCAAATCCAAGATGATTTCTCATGATCTAGCAGAGACAACAGGATTCCTGGTATCAAACCTACATCCTAAGTGACCCAGCCATGCTCAGTATACTTTGAGCAGCATGGGGCCCTTTCTTACTTCAAGGTAAGCATGAGGCCCTTTCTTACTTCAAGGTAAGAAAACACACATCAAAAAAATGTTAAAAAAGCAGAATAATGCCTTGCAAGTCTTTGTTGAATTGAGGTTGAAATACCGGAACTTGTTCTCTCTAAATGGCACGTAAAATGCAATGCTAGATTCTGAATTTGAGGCATCAAGAGTTTGTACTTGACTTCAGGACCTTTGTGTTTGTGTCTTTTTTTCTTATTCTAACAGTGCATTCTCCAAATTGTAGGTTATCTCAACTTAAAATAACCTTCCTCTAAATCTGCCAAATATAGTCTCTTAAAAATGTTATGTTGAAAATAAAAAGTGGGCCTTTGACCTAGATGAACATGGTAATACAAACAAGAATAAATGTTTTAGCTACAGCATTCATCCTAAAACAACTATAATTCAACAAACTAAAATTCAACTTCTACTCTTTTGTTTTTACAGTGACATTTTTCCATCCATTTACCATCATGCTGCCAATGATTGCCTATAAAACAATAAAACTGGGTTGGCTTTTCCCTAATTCACTCCAAAATGCATGACTCAAGGCTCTGCCAGAACCCAAACAAAGGATAGTTGTCCCCTTGATCCTTCTTGCTTTTAATGTGTCTTCATATAAATAAAGCAAGTTGCTCGGCCCTTTCTAAAGCTGAAAGTCAGCCTTAAATGCCGAAATGACATGACCCTAGATAGGCACAGACACCTTATGACAATGAGATGCGGAAATTAGAAGTGCTCATTGTTTTGCATCACAAACAGTCTCATTGTGCATTTTTCAAACAAAATAACACAAAGTGGTGACCCACTTGACCTGGCTGACACTTCTTAGGGCAAACAAAAGGCAAATTGACTCCTTCTTCTAAAGTAATAACATCAATGACAACATAATTGGTATCCAAGTGGCACCTTTCATGGGAACTGCTATAAGGCTCCACATCAAAGACTAGCTCACCAAGAAAAACTTCAAATTTAGCACTAGATTTGTTTTTGGGTGGTTGATTCTAAAACATTTCTGAAGTGCAAAAAACATTCCAATGCTCTTGGTACCTCCCCCATTCCAAAGTCTTCTGGATAAAGAATTATCAGCTTAAAACAAATACAATTAGACAAGGCAGAATGAAAAACTGACTGAACAAATGTCACCTTAACTTGGGATACATACAAGGGTGATGGGGCGGGCTGTTGTGACATATGCCTACCTGCATTTGGATCCATAATGGTCCTCCATGTGATTTGCATAGAAGAGAGCTGACCCTGCAAACTACATTTCCCAGGCTTTTCTTTTACTTAGGTTGGGCCAATGGGAAGTACCCATTAGTGGATGACAGGAGGGAAGATACAACAAAGAGAGAAGTCAAGATATTTCTCCTTCTCCTATTCAGTGTTTTTGTTCTTTAAGCAGTCATCCCCATGACTTTGCTATTGTTCCAGCTCCTACCAGACTTGTCCACCATAGTTGAAGCTCCTGGCAAGTGGCTCTAACCCATGATTAAACCACCTTCCCCTCAGCCCTGAAGTTGAAGACAGCTTCTAGGAACTGTTATTTTCTGGGTTTCTCTTCATTTCCCTGTGTGCCTTTTTCAGTTTTTCTAACACTTTGTTACTAATTCCCCATACTGCATTCCTTCTACTAAGTAACTTGGCATGGTGGTTTTATTTTTCTGGTTACATCTTAATTGATGGAATTTCTACTGGACCTGGAAGGAGTGGGTGTACGACAGGAAAAGAAAAAAAAAAGTAGAGGTTGAGTATTCCTAGCAGCAGCTCTCAGCCTTATCCTCCCTCTCTTACACTCACGACAGTCACATAAGTTGTGAGTTCTTACGATGAAAAGATAAATCAAGTTAGATCCTTTTCAAAGACGCTACTAAGGGGAAGTCACTCTGGCATGGGTCTTTCTCATCCTACTCAGGGATTATCGGTGCAAACAGAAGAATTTGTTTCCTCTCTGAAAAACAGGTGGTGAGTAATGCTAAAGACATATATGGCACTGAAGTGTGACTGGGCCTTCTGTACTTCCTGCTTTTTGGCTCCCAGGCATCGTGTGTTGAAGGCAAATTGGACAACTGATACAAGGACACTCCATAGTCAGCCTGAATCAGTGTGAAAAAGATGCAGGTGGCCTGGCAAAGAGACCACAGATACTCCATATTGGTAATGAGCAACGCAAGAGAGAAATACTCTAAAGCTAAAATACGCAGCCTCACGCAGACAAATCTGTGTCATCCCCAAGATTCAAAGCCATCTCATACATATGAACCAAAATATCCTTATGGGATAATGTGTTTTTACCAAATTTCACCAAGGAGGTTGGAAATACAATACATACAAAGTAGGACTGATGAAAAATTACTGAAGAAAGACATAGCTAAACGTTATGGAGCTCAACCAAGGTTCTATGGCAGAATTAAGTCCTCCTGTCCTATGGCTTTCAAAGTGGAGTCCCTCAAATAGTGGCACCATGACCACCTGGGTATGTGTTAGAGATGCAAATAATAACTCCCACCACACACCTACAGAATCAGAAACTGTAATCACCATATTTACAGATAAAAGAAAATTAAACTAAAATAGGTTAAATGTCATGATTCCAAGGTCAAATAAGTAAGAGAGTTAGAATTAAAATTGGTTTTATGATCTTGTGTACTGTACTGTTCTCTATACATACGCTACCTGGCAAAAGGATGATCTTCTACAATGTTGGCTATTAGCAGAGTTTCCCAAAAAGTGGTATGTCACTGCTGCCTTCTCCTCATTAACAAAAGTTAAGTAGTCATGATCCCAAGGACTATGAGAAATACTTCTCTGCTTTGGGAATTGGAGCATCCCAATCACGAGTCTTGCTATAGCCCAGAATTTTGTCCTCCCTGATACTGCACAGCAAAGCAATATAGCAGACTAAGGCATGAGCTTCAAAAGCAGGATTCACCAATTACATACAACTTTCTTAATCTTACTGAGCCTCCCCGTCTTCATTTGGATAATGGGAGCATCAACATCCCCTGGCTAAGAGAGCTGTAATGTGGATTCCTAAGAGATGGTTTGCTAACTCCTTAGCACCCTTCACCCACTCTCTGAAGTGACTAATCTGAACAGAATTGTCTCCTTTGACAGAGAGAAGTCTGACAGAACCATCATTATGTGTAAGCTTTCTGTGTCCCAGCTAACTGGTATGTGTTAGGGATTGCATGTGGATTCCCCACAAAGTTCATACGTGGTGATATTTGCAGGTGGGGCTTTGGGATGTAAGCAGGTCATAAAGCTGGAGCTGCCATGATGGGATTAATGTTCTTAGAAGAAGAGAGCTAGCCCTTTTTCTTTTGTGTCTCTTTTCCATCTTAGAAAAAAGTAAGAGTTATTCCAGAGCCATGTATTAGATGGAGGCCACTGCATTGTCAGAAGACTTGTTCATAGATCAGCCATAGAAATTTTACAAGTTTTGTTGCATTATCTATACCAAAGATTCTCAACCTTAGCACTACTGACACTCAGGCCAGGTATGGTTATGGGGGGAGTCCTCTGTACTGTAGGATGCCAGTAGCACCTTCCTCCCACCCTGATTATGACAGGCAAAACAGGTCTCCAGACACTACCAGATGTCCTCTGAGTCCAAAATATACTCCCTTCCACCCTCAGTATCAACGAGGATTGAAAGAGGATTATTCTACCCACTTCCACAAACAATCAGAGAAAGTAGTTATTAAACCCTCACAGGGACTTTTTGCTAAACAGATTTATAACTATTCATGTTTTGGCAGACCATTTGCTTTGACAAAGAATATGTTTACACAGAAGAGGCTAGTTGGTGAACTGGGGCAAGTAATTTAATAATTTGGATAGAAAAGAAGCCAACTACTAAACAAATTCTTGTGTTTTATGTTTGCCTTTATAATTTGTTTATTTATCCATATTATGTTATTAAATTCAACTAGCTCTACTCAGTACAACACAAGGCATCCAAGAAGTTCTTGTTATTAAAATATTACCATTTTATTAATTTATATTTCATTAGAAACATAATTAATAATCTCATTCTTCCAGACACAACATTTAATGTGTTCAATGATCAAATCCTTAAAATGAAGCACAAAATGGTCCACATCTGTCCCTGAGACAGACCAAGAAGCTCATATGTCCTATAAATAAATGGATGCATTTTGTTCAGTTACCTCAGCTGAGTCTTGGGATTTGTAAATAAGAGGGAGAAGCCAGCCATAGGAAGTCCTAGTTTTCTTAACTCAATCCCTTCCCTTTTGGGGAACACCTTCTGCTAGATAAGCAGAGGTCTTCCTGGAGTCCTGAGGTGAGATAGTGAGCAGGAGGGACAGGGTGATCTGGGGGTCTGAGATGAATACATTAACATCAGTTTACCTTGGGTGGCAAGAATGAGATGAGCCCCACATCTTTGGAATGTCTGGGATAGAGTGTGTCTCGGTTGTTCATGAGGCTGAAATACAGTGTCAGCACTATTAATTGGGAATTTGTAGAGGTGGTTGTCTGGCCTGTGACCCACTCATTGGAAACATCAGGACAAGGCATGCTGTGACTGATTCAACAGTCTTGTTTCTGGCCCATTCGGTGTGATCTGAGTCATCAGCTTGTCCTGAGTGGATATTCAGTCCAGAATGTTGAATATAACCAGGCCAGCAGCATTATCTGTACCACAGCGTGGTTCTGTGTTAAAACTCTCCGAAGTGGGGTGCCTGGGTGGCTCAGTGGGTTGAGCCTCTGCCTTCAGCTCGGGTCGTGATCTCAGGGTCCTGGGATCGAGCCCCACACCGGGCTCTCTGCTCAGCGGGGAGGTTGCTTCCTCCTCTCTCTCTCTGCCCGCCTCTCTGCCTACTTGTGCTCTCTCTCTCTGTCAAACAAACAAATAAACCACTCTCTGAAGTGACTAATCTGAACAGAATTGTCTCCTTTGACAGAGAGAAGTCTGACAGAACCATCATTATGTGTAAGCTTTCTGTGTCCCAGCTAACTGGTATGTGTTAGGGATTGCATGTGGATTCCCCACAAAGTTCATACGTGGTGATATTTGCAGGTGGGGCTTTGGGATGTAAGCAGGTCATAAAGCTGGAGCTGCCATGATGGGATTAATGTTCTTAGAAGAAGAGAGCTAGCCCTTTTTCTTTGTGCTCTCCCAAGTGGGGATACAACCAGAAGATAGTCATCTGTCCCTCAGGAAGAGGGCTCTCTTCAAGAATAGAACCATGCTGGCACCCTGATCTTAGACTTCCAGCCTCCAGAACTGTGAAAGATAAATGCCTGTTGTTGTCCCCGGCCCTGCCCCGACTAAGGCAGGATGTTTCTCCCAAGTCCTGCAGGGCACCATTCCCACTTTGATTTCTCAGCACTGTGGCTGATTGTGATTTCCACCCATCACCGGATACCTGCTTGTCTGCTGGCTGGAGAAATCACAGAAAAATGTGTATCAAGCTAAACTCTGGGGAAACAGAACAAAAGCCTCTGCTAGATGAAGATGCCATGACAGATGAACTTATTCAATATTAACGTCACCCAGGGAGACCGAGTCAGGATGAGTTCTTGATTTTTTTGTCTTGACATTCAAAGTAACTTTCTTTTCAATCATGGCGGATAGAATTGGATACAAAAATGGACCACCATTTCCAAGGAGACTCAAAATAACTATTTCACTATTATCTGAAAGAAAAGTGAGCTCACCAAACAATATCATTCCCGAATGAGAAACAAGAGCCAGATGACACACAGCCTGTGTGCCCTTCACCTTACTGTTTACTTTTTCTCTGCCCTTGTTCAAATAGTTATTTAGTGGATCAAATGCTCCAATGCCAGACTGGCAGGCACTCAAGAAAAATAAGTAGTCTTTTTTTTTTTTAATTGTTATTTTGTTTGGTTCTTGTTTTTGTTTTAAGACCAAGAGAAACTATTCCAATGACACCGAACTGACAGAGAAGAGCAGATGTCTGCAGTTTATTTTCCTTGATTGGATTTTAATCGAATTTGCATAGGGCCTTATTTATTTTCACTTTATTACATTAGGGAGTACAGACTCACGAAGCCAGCTGAGGGTCAGTGTTTGTTCTGGTTGATGGATGATGGAGGCATGAGACTAGGATCATCTGAGGAAAGTCTGTGATTCTAGGCAGAGACAGATATCCAACACCGGAGAACAGCTGCACATCAACTTATGCAACTTTTTCTTTAGATTCTCTAGGAAATACTACTACTGATCATTGATAGTAGCTTACACTCCTCGCACATTCTGCTAAGCACTCTACATGAAAAATCTAATTTCATATATTTATCACCGTATGCGTGAAATGCAATTCTACAGCCTGCCCCTTATCAGCAATCCTGATACCCAGTGAGCTTAGAAACAAAACAGAGTAACTTTTCCCACAAGCTTCTGGCAAACCTGTTTGTGGCAAAACATGACCAGAACTGATCTGAGGCCATAAAAGACTTATTTATTACTCTACTTTGTGTGAATATTCATCCATTTGCTACAAAAATAGACGGTGATGATTACAAGGTGCTATATCTCCTGGGGAGGGAAGTATATAATTAACTTTCTAGAAAAACAACCTATCTAAAATCTGAAAAATGTTTAATTTTAAAATCTGTCTTTCCCTGAGGTTTTGGATAAGAGAATGTAAGCCTGCAATATTATTATCATCTACCCTTTAAAGATAAGGAAATTGACTCTCAGAGGTTAAACTGTTTGTTCTTCAGAAAGTGTTTATAAAAAGATCAGCTTCTTTGTCTAGGTGATAGAGGCCCAGGACATGTAATTATCTGAACATTAAATGTATTTTAGGCCTCATTGCCAAGGCCTAACCATTTCTCCCACCAACTTCCTGAGTCACCACCTGAGAGAAAATCTTACATCACAAAATTGCCATTTGATTTACATCTAAATGGGGACTCCTCCTGAGGGTGAAGGGAACACTATTAATAATTTCACCCAGCCAAGGAGCAAAAAGCAAGTCTGGTACAAACTGGGTCAAACTGCCTTCCAAAATATATAACACCTTACCTTAGGACTCATTCCAGAAAACAATGACCCTCACGGTGGTGAATTACCACTTCCCTCGCATAATAGTCTGCTGTCACCCTGACCACTTTCCCCAGAAATCATATATTTTTCCACTGCCAAACCTCTGCTTGGAACAGCCTTCCCATCTCTGCATGACGACATCCTTCTCACCCTCCGAGACTGTTCCAGCGGGGCCCACCACCAGCAGTCTGCCTGAACAGCCTCTTGTCCTTCCGTACCTCCACGCCTCATCACTGGCTGCCTCCAGGACAGGACGGCTGGTGTACAGTCTCGTGTTAGAGTTGGTTTATAAACCGCCTGGCTGTGAAGAGTCAGTGTTGACTGGCAGACATTCCATAGTCCAAGAATCTCATTGGTCTTTGGAGGTAGGGAGCTCTACCCGCGACCCCCCCCACCCCATCACCTTGGTATCTCTAATCGAGCATACTGGAAACAATGCACATGTAAACATTTTCAGTAAATTTCAAAGATGAGTGAGAATGCTTTTGGATGGCTCCTGTCTGGTTCTTCTGTCAGATCGTAAGAGTAATGCTTTCACTGTAGGAAGTCCATTCCCTCACCAAATATATGCCACTAAAAAGCTTTGGCTTCTGAGGGCATTTATAAGGCAGTAATAAGCATAAATGGGTTCTTCAACATCTGTTTTGCCCAAGCAACACCAAGTCCAGTTGGTCTCCCTCTCTTTGGTAACTCTGAAATAATGCCATTTGGTCTGTACCATAAAAAAGCCCATTAAAAAAGGAAGATTTATGATTTCTCGTGGACCAGTGCTAGTGGGTCCTGTCTCTAAGCTAATGTTCTGAAAATTGTGGCCTATACAATGTACATCAGAATTGCTAAAATGCCCATCTCAAACTTACTACATTTGTTTTCTGAGTTGGGATTCAGAACACTGCCATGTAGGTATGTTCCCAGGTGATTATGAGTCATGCTATAGTTCGTAAGCCGCTGCTCTAATGAAGTTGAAGTCAATCATGGTCAAATTTTCCTTCGGTTCTAATGGAACTTCCATCATTTTTTCTTCCTTTTCTTCCCTCTTACTCCTTCTTCATTAAGGAAAATTTCAAAAAACAAACAGCAACAAAAAATGGCAACAAATAGAAGGGTTAAAAAATGAAAATTTGGTTTTATTGTCTCCCTTGGTCACTGTCTCTTTTTCCTCCACATGCATACAATGCACACCCTCACCTCACCACCAGAAATGAGGAGATATAGAGGATAAAAAACAAAAACAGGACCTGAGAGATGTTTCTTTCAGTCATTTACTTATTCAGAAATCAACTTGTTTGATAATTTTCATCTGATTATATAGACTGTTTATTAGATTGTTATCTATGCTGTTCAGTATGGTAGCCTCTAGTCACATGTGACTACTGAGCACTTAAATATAATCACTCTGCATTGAGCAATTCTGTAAGTGTAAAGTATACCTCATATTTCAAATGCCCAGAAATAAAAGAATGTAAGTGATCTCATTAGTAATCGTTATATTACATACAAAATGACAATACTTTGGATATATTGGGTTACATAAATTATGTTAAAATTTTTTGTATTTTTTTTTAATTTTATGTCATGTGGCTAGCAGGAAATTTAAAATTAAACATACAACTCACATTTGTAGCTCACATTGTATTTCTACTGGGTAGAGTAACTGTAGCTGCCCACAGCATCTTACCTGACAAAATACTCAAACTGAGTGGCCCAAGTTCAAGAAGGAGGGGACCCAGTTTCAGAAAGATGGCAGTTTGGGAACATGGGGGCCCTAAGGACATATCTCTCATCCATCTGGGATGGAACGCAGACTCTGTAACTAAAATATGTTGCCCAGAAGATCTTAGTAGGACTTAACCCCATCACTACCTTCTATAATATGTCATTTTGAATACTATCACAGTTCAGCTTCCAATGTTCTGTTTGTGTTTTTTAAATTCACCTTCTCCCCATAAGCTAATTCTAAAAATAGTTTTGTTTGGGTTTTTTTTTGTTTTAATCCTACTCAGTTAGGGGCTGACTAAGGGATTCATGATAAACAAAGTGTGATAACACCAAAAAGTTATTCTTCTTTGGTTTTGTTTGGAAGCCCACTTGATGTATGGGCTGGAGCTGGACAGAAATGATGAGAGCGGGGGGAGGCAGAGTTCAACCTCATTTCTTGTAGCAAAAAGAACAGAGCCACAGATCATCCCTTTATCTAAGGCCCCATTCCTCCTCAACTGTCATAATCTGTCTACTTTCTCGACCAGAGATAATTTGGCTTTTCAAGAAGCACTTCCTTTGTCTCTTATCAGTTTGTACATCATATGTAAGGGTTATGATACTCAAGCAGCAAAATTCTCCAGTGGCCTATTAGAATCAGAGATCACAGCACATTTTTTGTCCTGAAGACAGATATTGGATGTAAGGCTTCCTCAAGCAATGAATCTCACTCAGAAGATTCTAGAAAACTATCAACAGCATGTCTCCTTTACAGTGGTTATTAGAGTGACTCAAAGTGTTTGGGCCTTTTGGGAGGTTTCAGATAAATGAAAAGAATATCAAGCATAAGCATATGTACTAATACTGTACATTTCAGTATTATTCACAATTGTCCCATGATGTTCATCAACAGTCATATATGCTATATTCAAACAAAGAGTAATATAGAGCAATGAGCGCATTAACACAAAACCATGAATGAACCTCGTAAGATTGAGCAAAAAAACCTGACACCAAAGTATATACTGTGTAATTCTACTTCTACAAAGTACTAAACCAGGCAAAGCAAGCTGTGATGTCAGAAGTAAGGATGACGGTTACTTAGTGATGAGAAGGGGATGTGAGCAGGGTTTCTTAGGTATGGGCTGTACACGTATGCTGTGTGCTCTACATTTACAATATGTACAACTTTTTGTATGCATCTCATACTACAATGATTAGTTAAAAAAAAAAAAAAAGCAGCAGCAGCAAGAAGAAGAGGGATGGGATGGTAACAGGGCTTTTATCGAATAGAAACCAGAGATTTTCATTACACTTTAGCCTTCCCACTGCCAAAGACTCAGGAAATGTCCCAGCCCATACCCAAATAAGAGAAGAATGATCACACAACTATTGCATCCTTCAGAAACATTTCCAGTCTCTTCTCATGAACTATATTATTTTAAAGGGAGGGAGAAGAAGTCTTCCCTGGTAATCTATCATCTCCTTTGTTATTCTAGGTTCTTTACCACAAATAACTCTGCATTATGCCTCGTAGAAGCAAATTGCACAGATAAGTGGGTTGCTAACAGGAAGTTCAGGAGGTAATAGTAACATCTAAGATTCATTCACAGCAACTACAAAACCAACAAAGTGGGGGGGGGGGCAATAGGAATTACACTGAGCAACCATATAGGCATTCCAAACTTAAGAAAATTCAGCAGAGGAAAAACAAACACTTTCAAAAGCCTTCTGTCACTTGTCTGAGTCACCAGACTTTATTTTGATGAATTATAGACCTATTACTGTTATTCCTCAAAAATATATTTTTTATAGAATAAATAGTACATTTATTCATTCACTCAACTCACATGACTGAACACCTACTAAAGGTCAGGTACTATGTTAGTTGCTGACAATAGAAGAAGAATGAGTTGTGGTTCTCTGATTTTTTTAGGGTACCATAGATTAATGGGAGAGAAAACTAGTAAATAATTATAGTAATAGAAATAGAGGGGCACCTGGTAGCTCAGTGGGTTAAAACCTCTGCCTTCGGCTCAGGTCATGATCCCAGGGTCCGGGGATTGAGCCTTGCATTGAGCTCTCTGCTCGGCAGGGAGCCTGCTTCCTCCTCTCTCTCTGCCTGCCTCTCTGCCTACTTGTGATCTCTATCAGATAAATAAATAAAATATTTAAAAAAAAAAAAAAGAAACAGAAAAAGCACAGATTATTAAGATAGTAAAAGCACCTCCTCTACTAGGTTGTATATGTAATAAGTGATGAGAGATTATGTGCTTTGGGGACAAAACTCACTCAAGCTAACTTGAACAAAAGAGGTTTTACTGGATGGATAGAAGCACATTTTATGAAATCCAGAGCAAAAGTGAGGGAATTCCAAAGGCATTATGCTCTGAAAGGTCACCAAGAATTGAAGAAAAAAATCATTTTTCTTATCCCTCATCTGCCACCCAGAATTTCAACCTTCTGCTTCTGTAACTCAGCTTCAGTTTCTCTTTCTCCAGTGGTCACTTTTCCTAGTGCATTTCCACTTGAACAAGCATGGCCATCACCGCCATGATGTTATGCCATCTTCAAGTGTAGAACCCCAACAGACATTATGTCCCAGTTTCAAGCTTTCAGAAAACCTGCATCCTAGCTTCTCTGGTTAGGTGCTCTTCTAAGGGGTAGGCACCAGAACAATCCCTGAAAGTGAACACTGGCTCTCCAAAAGCTTCACAGAAAAGGCAATGTTTTAGTTGAGTTTTGAAAGGTGGGTAGAGTCTTGCCAGCAAAAAATGAGGGTATGAATGTTCTAGATAAATGATGCAACATGTACAAATGCAGGAAGACAGGAATTGTTCTAGAACTGGTTATACAGAAACATCACTCTCAAAGTCTTCTTAAAATGCAGGGGTTAGGAGTTTCCCTGCAGAGTGAAGTTCATTTTGGCAAAACAAATGTAAAGGAAGTCACTGTTAAGAAACATTCTCAAATTACCCATTATGTCCCAGAGATGTTTGAAAATGACTAGCTGCTAAGGAAGTGTTATCTGGAATGGGTTAACAGAGAAATCACTTTTAGATGTGTAAGAGTCTTTTGAAGATCATAAACAGAAATTCTATAAAACTAATAGTCATTGGCGGATACTAAAAGCAAACATGAAAAAAATCTCTCATCCTGAAAATAGGTTAACATCTTTCAAACAGTATGCATGTATTCAAAAGTCAGTCTCAAGATAACAAACACCTAAGGATTTGGTAAACTTTCACAGTGGTATTTGTAACCTCTCAACTTCCCACTTAATTTAGTAAATTATGAGTCATGGTGGTGATATTCCTAAGGGTCTTTAGTGACAATACTGATCTGAGTCAATCAGATATATCCTTAACATTCTAACATACATAGCAAATAATTTCCTCCCCCCGCCTGCATGTTTATGTCAACATTTATGTACTGTTTCTAATAGTTTCCAAATTGTGCCCTGAGTGAAGCATAATTCTTTCTCTTTTATTTATCAATTCCCCTTTATTAGTCTTTTTTATGGATTTATCAAAACTCCTTTAGCCAAATGAGAACATCATCAGTGTTTTCAGTTTCAACAATAAGCAATAATAATACTTGCTCCCCTCCATTTTTTTTTTTTTAATTTTACACCGGGTGGTATGTTTTAATTTTCCATGATTAAAAATTGGACCTTTGGGAAGCCTGGGTGGCTCAGTGGGCTAAAGCCTCTGCCTTCGGCTCAGGTCATGATCCCAGGGTCCCTGGGATCAAGTCCCGCATCAGGCTCTCTGCTCAGCAGGGAGCCTGCTTCCTCCTCTCTCTGCCTGCCTCTCTGCCTACCTGTGATCTCTGTCTGTCAAATAAATAAATAAAAATCTTTAAAAAAAAATCCTTTCCATTAAAAATTGGACCTTTGCATCTTAGATTTAAACAGTTTCTTTGCCTTCATATTTTCCCTAGTTGTAAACTTACAGAAATCTACTCATAGCTCTAAATTGTGTAGGAATGAACTATCCATATATGTCTTGCTGCTAAAAGAACATTCTTGTGATTATTGACAACTGGAATTTCCTGGTCCTTGTTTCTGCATTTTCCCCTAAAGCTGGCTTCCTTTTTAGGCACCTCTGTGGGAAAATGATATTACACTTGCTTAGGGAGGAACTATAAAAGATGCTGACTTCCAGGTCTAATCAAACATGGAAACACCTGGGCATTGTTCAAAGCGCCCTTGATGTGGGCTTCAAAGTCTCCCTTGACCTCTCAAACAACAGCAAGTCCTCAGTCACTGTGAGGATGAGGTGTGTGTCTGGAAACTGCAGAGGTTATATAATAACATGAGTTTAGAAATAGGTCCGAGATGATCTGGGGTTCCACCTAGGTATTTCACCAAAGCAGACATGTATTTACCTGTTTTCAATATTGAAGTTTTGAGAAAATTTTTATTTGAATCAAGGTATTCTCTTAAAGTTTTTGAAACCTTTTGACCTAATTGATGTCTCAGTTTCTTTCTACTTCTCAATGCCTATAATCACAAGAAAGAGCACAGGAACAGTTTCTCTTTTCTCTGTAAGTAAGCTTTGTCATTGCATTGTTTTGCCAGAGGAAAGAATAAAATCCATTATGACACGGTCTGAGTATTAGCAAAGTCAAGATTGAAAATCTCTTGGGAGTCCTCGATTGAAGTCTTCAACCAAGAACATTCCAGCACTGAGATGAAAACGGGTAAAGACAAAGCAAACAGCCTCTTGAAGCATGAACTGAAGAGCTCTATTCACTGCTATAACTCCCAACAGCTTTCCATTTTCATAAGATTTTCCTATATTCAGACTCCAATTACCTAAAGGGATACTGTCCACTCCTCCAAAGTTTTCACTATGTAACTGAAATTATTACTGAGAAAAGCCATGATCGGACCACTTACATTGGTACTGATCTTTCCCCCCAAAGAAAAAGCCTGTGGTTTGCCCAGTGGACCCTAAACTAGTGGTTCTTAGAGTGGTAACAGGGCTGAAAGCGTCAGCATCCCTCATTTGATAGAACTCATTTGATGGAACTCATTTGAAATGCATATTCTTGAGGCCCCATCAGCAGTTCTGGAGGTGGACCGGAACAACCCAGCTATCCTGGTTTAGCAAGGCCTCCAGATGATTCTGATATACACCCACCTTAACAGCCCTCAAATACGTCTTTCTTTGGGACCAATGACATGCGTGACCGAGGAAATGTTTTAGATGCAAGATGGAAGGACTCGAAAGATGGAGAAAGTCTGGGCAAAACATTCATCAGAGATATTTACCTTTTTCCATCCCCCACTTTCTGTTTTTTCCTCATGCAGAAAAAGAAAAATAAGGTTTTTCCTTGGGAATACTTGCATCTCAAAGAAAAGACAAAGGGCAGAATCTACATGCAGAGGATTTTAGAAATAAGTCTGAGATATGTGGGGGCTTTTGAATCTGATCATTTGTGCTAATACCACCAGTGCAACTGTGACCCTGTTAACTAAGAGCTGTGACCTTGGGCACATATTGGCATTAGGTTCAATGGCTCCTAACTCCAGGTACACTGAAGTCATCTTGCTGCTACAGGTCCTATCTGGTCTTCAGGCCCTCCTCTTGCCTATTCTTCCCACACCATCCCCAGTCTTCTTACACTTCTGAAGTAAAGGGTTACCTCACCTTCTTCGGAGGGCTAAGTCAAATGTTTCCGCAAGCCTTTATGCCACCTGGAACATAATTCTTGCTGAAAGATTTGGCTCTAGTGTTAAGTGGTTACTAGCTGCCTACTGCAATCATTTTCAAGGAGGTGAAAATATTCTTTATTTGCTCTTCTGATTGACAGTAGCCTGGGGTTTTAAACAACAGTTTCTTTAGAAAGGCGGCAATATTAGAGTGATGGGGATGGAATGATTTTTGGTATGTGTCATACATAATCTGTTTGCAAAATGCTTTGAGACATTTGGATAAAAGGCAACATTTGGGTCCACACAAAAGACACTTTTGGGTGGCCAAATCTACCTACTGAGATACAGTTTTTGTGATTATTTACATTTATTATCACGTTCTTCTCTGTGCCAGCTTGCAGAATTCATGAAAGAGAGTCATGGCTTAATCCACATTCTAAAAGTCTTTGAAATACTGTGGGAGGAAGGAATTTTCTTGTAAGGAAAAACCTAATAGTAGCCCCTTACCTGTTCATTGTGCTTTGTGGTTTTAAAAGGGGATTTCATATACACACTTGCACAATAACTCGGTAGAGCAGGTAAGATGAGCATAATTATGTCATATTATATAGACGAGAAACAGAAGCTCATGGAGGTTCAAGGTCCTGCCAAGGTTACGCAGGCAGTAAATGGTAGAGTTCACACCCTGACACAGAAGGGTACCATTCATTTCTGCTTCTTGGAAAAAAAAAAAAAAATGAAAGGAGAGAGGAAAATGCTGTGAACAGAACTCAGATAAACTAGGGCTTCTATTTTCCCAAGTTGCCAGTCTTTCCCCACCGGCCAGTCTGCACTACCTGGGACGCATCCCAGCTAGGGCTCCACAGAATAACTCTTAGGGACAGCAGCAAACTGAGCAGTGATCCATCTTCCATGTCGGAACACAGACTGTGCTGTGGAACACAGAGACAATAAGATCAGCTGCAAGAGAGAAATGAGGTTCAACAGCCATCAGTTTAGGGAAGGCCATCCTGTAATGCCATTATGGACAATGTTTTATTTTATTTAAATCTTTTAATAGTAATTTTAAGAGCCAGCAGTCAAAATATCCAGCAGGGTTTAGAAGAAATACAGATAGTAAGGGCGGTTTCACTTATAAACCTTCCTTTGTGAACTCTAAGCCATGTGCTTTATGCAACTCACTGTACGTAGAAGGAAATAAAACACATACTGAATGCTTGCTACATGATAAAGACAAATCCAGTCACTCCAACATACCTCATTTAGGTTTCTGTGAAACAAATATCATAACTTCCACGTCGTAGATTCATTCCCTCAACTGAGTTATTGAGCTATTATATGCTAAACCCTAAAGAGAAAACTCTGGAAGAAAATGCCTCCCTCACCCTCCCCCATGAGAGAAACAGGGACAATGTGGGAAGAATAAGGCAATGCAGTGACAGAAAACAGGACATCTGGAAATTGAGAAGGGACAGCAGAGTTGAGTCTCGGTCAGTAGGAATTAAACAAAAGTAAAAGGAGAGTTCTAGGGAAAAGAAATGGAGACAAAAAATAATACAGTATCTGGGAGAAATTTTATAAAGAGTTATGAAGAGTTAAAAAGAGTTATGAAGTAGGAGAAGAGTTATGAAGAGTTAAAAAGAGTTATGAAGTAGGAGAAAGGGTTGGGATGATAAGTGGGGGAACCCGTGTTAAGAAACACGGCTTTGTCTGAGGATGATGTGGACTTGTTGAAAGGAGAAACAGAAATAGTGAGATTAGAACCTTAAATGGACCACTCACTACAGGTTGGGAGGCAACTCTGAGGGAAGGTAGATCAGAGAGAAGAAATCCAGTTAGTCCAGTTAGATCATTGTAATGACCCAAGCAAGAGATGGTTCACGGCTGTTTTTCACAGCGGAACTACAGTTGGAAATAAAAGGAAAGATTTAAGAAATATTGGGAATTCTAAAAAAAGCATCAGTTGCTAATGATTAAAAATAGATGATAAAATAAGATGTGTTAAGTTAAATATTTTCCTCACGGCAACGTGACCAGGAGGTAGCAGAGCCTGGAATCTAACCCTGTAATGGAGAAGGAGAATAAAAGATAAAGAATTTCTTTTGTAGACACTGTACACTTCTACCTCAGGAAATATAACTGATCTACTAGATTTAACTCCATATGTGTACATTCATTAATATATAACTTGTTTCCTCCAGTAAATATACCAAGTCATGGTAAGAGAGAAGTCCTTTAGGTGTTTTGTTTTGAAGAAAAAGGTGCTTTTGGAATTAGATTTGAAGCAGAAATGAAATACTTGAGGAATGACTTGAAAACAGTAACAGAACAAATACAGAAAAAAAAGCCCTTATTTGTATAGTTGAAATTTTCATAAAGCATAACCAGAAGTTTCTTTTACTAAAATAAGCTCAAACTGACTTCATCTACTGAGAAACCGTGGTGTGCATCATCTTTGACTCATCCAGGAACATTTGAGTAGCAGTATCTGGTTAGGCAAACATCAGGAGAGTACACACCCACTTCTGTGGGGGGAAAGGGAAACAGTACACCTTTGCACCCTGTCTGGGTGCTAGAGAAACTGTTGGAGAATGGATGGCATATTTGCACATGAGGTGAGGAGCCTTCCAGGAGGGACAGGGATCATAAATCCATCCAGATAATCAATGGAGGTAGAGCCCCTTTGACGGTGCTCACCATGAAAGCGACTCACACACCCAAAGGGACTGTCAGCATTAAGAAGATGCTGGCCTCACGTATAACATGGAGTACCTGGGAACAGTGTGCAGGCCGCAGACAGAAGTCCATTTGGACAGAGTTCTCATGGTGCCCACACAAACTGCAGCATTGCCTGCGTATACAGCTGAAATGTTTGTAACTTTGGTAGCCCAGCTATGGGTACCACCTACAGCTCATGCAAGGATCTGCACAAACAAGGCGCTATTGCAATGGTGGTCATTCACTGGGCTGTGCAAGGTGTATTTGCAACTGTTCCCCCATGTTGCTGCTGCAGGAATCGAACAAGAGTAGATGCCGATTCTCTACGCCTGGCATCTGCCTCAACAGGCTGGTTTAGCAACTAGGGTTTGTACTGGGAGAGGCAGGAGGGTCTCAAGCATTGGATTACTGGTTAATAGAATCTGTAGGAGCTCAAGTATTTAATCAAAATAACAAAAGTGAGCCAAACGTATCTGTGCCACAAGCTGGTGAAACTGAACATACAATATTAACTAAACCTTTAATTTTTTCCTATATCTATTTATTTTATCTATTCCCTTTATTCTCATTTTTTATGTGCTTTACAGAACACTCCAGCTTTGGTCCAATAAAGCATCTTCACGGTAACATATAAGGTATTCCAAAGACACTATAATACACCCAGTTTATAGATGAGGAAAATAACGACAGAGCTGAGACTAGGTCTCTACGCTGGCATTTTAGCTCTGGTCCACAGGCCCCAGATGTATTCTGTTTACCACTCCTCCTCCTGCCTTCAAAAGCCCCACTCTGCCTAGCTGTTTGTAAATTAAAACAGAAGGCTAAATTAAAAGGGAGAGAAAGCAAGCCATGTCTGACAGTAATATTAATCCCTCTGAAATCACTGGTCTTTTCAATTAACAGCGTCTTTCTGAGATGTTTATTGCTCTTGGCTTGAACTGAGGTCATTAAAATACTCACAAGCAGGGTTCTCAAACAGCCTGCTTAAACACTTTCCACAAGGGTTTGGGTACCAGTTCTGCTTTGCATGGATTCAGAGAGAAGGCATAACAAAGCAGGCCCCAGGGCTGTCATTTTTGCCTCTTTGCCTTTACTTTATTATTCGAGTTCATGAGCCTGTTCAGAATTCACCCCTGGATATACTCCATCATCCCGGGAAGAAACCTATATACTTCATTTCCAACGTAGGTCTGAAAGAAAGTAAATATATGAATTTATACAGCATAAATTCCAGCGAACCTCAATGTGATTTTGCACAACCACCTAAAAGGTGCAGCATAAAAGCCACGCTAAATGACAAGATGGATCACAGCAGCTTTATTAACCTGTGCTGAATTAGCCTCCTCACACCAGAATATTTTACAGCATTATTTTATTGGCAGTCACTGTCACCACATAAACTACAAAGTAGTGACTGATGTAGTAGAACTAGACAGCTTGACGGATCTAGATTACCTGGGAAAGAGGAGTATTTTGCCAAGCGCCGCAACAATAAAGCAATCCTGATGCTCATAAAATGAGGTAACGGATAGTGGCAAATCTCAGCTGAACCAGGGCCTGGGAAAATTACCTGGTGAGGCTAAAACGGGCATCAGAAGCCTTGTATTTGCAAATGCATGAGTGTGCTTTTGTTTCTATTTTTTTGTAATGGAGGGCAATAATATTTCTGAACATACTGGATTTTATCACTGTTGCCAAACACATCATGCACTCGTTATGCACTTACATTTGGGAGAAAAGTAAGGAGACTATAATAGCAAAAGCTGCCCCACTGAGCAGGAAGCACTTGTTCACAAGGAATGGATGATTCTTGTCTTTTTCTCTCAGCTTTCTGATTAGTCCATCACTGATCTAAAAACAACTAATGATCATTTTTCCCAGGGAAAAAAAGAAAAAAAAAGGATGAACAGATTGTTTCAGAGGTGACAGAAGTTTGAAATTTAAGTGTGTGATGCCATTTAACCAATGTTTAATAGTGGAAAATACTTATTTCCTCCCAGGAAGGAGAATCTCCAGTTTTTTGAGGATAATAAAATTGACTGACAATCTAAAGACTACATCCTGAATTACATAAGAAAGAGGGGTTTTCAGAGTGCAGGGAGCTAAACAGGGTCCTGTGTGCCACCCTTTTGCGTCTCCCAGAGCTACCTTCCGAAAACCAGACACGATTATTTCTTCTACCTGGTTCGAAACTTTTGCCTATGGGTGAAAACCCAAACCATTTGAACTAACCTGTGTGACCTTTGCCACTGGGCCCCAGCTACCTTCCAACTTTAGCCTTCATCTTTTCCTGGAAACATCCAGCTGCAAGGTTCCATATCCATCCATCCTTCCTCCCTTCCTTTTTTTTTTTTTTTTTTTCTTAATTTGTGAAAGAGAGAGAGAGATTGAGAGTGAGTAAGGAACAAGCTCAAGCAGAAGGGAGGAGGAGAGGCAGAGGGAGAAGAGACTTCCCACAGAGCAGGACATCGGATGCGGGGCTTGATCCCAGGACCCTGGGATCATGACCTGAGCCAAACACAAGACGTTTAACCAACTGAGCCACCCAGGTGTCCCGTCCTTTCATTCTTCAATACCAACTGACATAACTTCTCTCTGCCAAGAATACCACTATCTTCTCTGCTTACTCATTTTCTACCACTCAGTTCCTCCTTTATGATCCTTTCATGCTTCGCATCTACCTCTGTAAAAGATCCCTGGAGTCTGATGGGCAGTTCTTGCTCAGGGCTTAGAGACATAACAGAATGTCTACCAATGGGGATGTGGTTAGACTGCTAGGAACCAGCTCAGTGCCTGGTTTTGCGTTTTGGAGCTGACATCAACCCCATTTAATTTTTTTTAATTGTGTTTCGTCTGTTCTCACTACTCAGAGACTTCTTTGAGAACTAAGACTCTATTTATTGTACTATTCCCAACCCAAGCATCTAGCAGAATGAATAAATGAAAAAAAAAAGGCAGGGATGCTTTTTAGGTACAAACATCTAGATTTAAATCCAGGCTACTACTTGAAGACTGGAGACAATCCTTCCCTCGCCTCAGGTCTTAACATGGTCATCCCAGTGTCTACTCTTTAGGGTAAAATCAAGAGTAGTGACATGTTTATGGAATAGCCTCATGTTTGACACAGGGTATGCGCTTGGGAAATGTTGGTTCATTCCCTCTTCCTGTAACAGTCCCAGCTGCCAGTAACAGAATACCCAATGTACAGTGCCTTAAACAAATGCTAGCCTAGTTTTCTTAAACAGCAAGCGGTATAGCAGTAAGCAAAAGCTGGTGACTTTCTCCAAACATCCATTGCGTTGAGTCAGGAGAAAACACCTCAGCTCTTCCTGTTTATGGCTCTGAATAAAACCACTGCTGTCCTGGCCTCTGTATCACTAGCACCACTTAAGAAAAGGATCCCTAAACTTCTGCTTGTCCGAGCAGGCCTTCTCACCCTAATATGCACCCACACTATCTGCCTTTCAACCATCAAAGTTAACTTAATGTCACACTCTTAATGTATATTGCATGACACCAAGTCCAGAATGTGCCCTCACTCACTTCTGAGGCTCTAGTTCACCTATGGGTCCTTCAATAGTGGAACATACCCACACCCTAGCACTCCTAGCCCTTTCTTTTCCCTGCTTTATAATTCTCCTGATAATATTTTTTTTGGTCATTTGATCTCTCTCTCTCTCTCTCTCACACACACACACAGAAATTGGTTTTCTGTTTCTTCTCACACTAGAATATAAGATCCACGAGAACAGGAATGTTGTCTGTTCTCACTGCTACATCTCTAAAATCTAACACTATATAATCTGTAAATGCCCCATAAATAGCTGCTGAAAACTGGTATACACAGTGGAAGCACTGATTCAGGTTTGTCAGTGACAACAGGGCTCAGGTCTTTTCTACACTTTTGCTGTTATTTGTAGGATGTTGAGCTGTAGGATAGCTACTCCACTTTTAAGCTGTCCCCACATGCTTTGGGCAGATTTCCCCTGGCATATTATTCACCAGACCTCACACAATACCCTAACTTCAAAGGACGCAGTCCGTCCAGTTTAAATTCCCTAGTAAGCAAAGGAAGAGGGAAGAGATTAAAAATGACCGTCAAGTAGGTCACTACACAGTTTATACCACAAGTTCCTCTGTGATCTTACATGTTATGCTTAAATGAGCAAATCAGAATTTAAAGCACCATGTGTTAGATGGATGTAAGAGGTAAGGAATCTTGGATGTAGTTTGATTTCATGGCTTAGAACAGACGGTAGATCTATATTTCTACGTAAGTGAAGGGAGCCAGAGCGGGCAATACAAACCCACCATTTCTATTTGGTTTTGGAAAATGTGTTGAATTATATCTCATAAGACAAATTTCACTTTGTTAGACAAATACAGAGTTCACTTTCTACTGAACATTTCTATTTTAAAAAAGATAAAGAGAGAAAGAAGTACCTCATTTACAAATGACCTGAAAAGATAGTATCTACCCTTTGAGTGTCTATGGTATTCTACTTGCTTTGCATACATAGAGTCATTTAAAGCAGGGGACAAAATCCCTCAAGGTAAGCGCTGTTATCTCCAATGTAGAGATGATATCATCACCTATTTTAGAGATGAGGAAACTGAGGTGCAGAGATTTTTTTTTTTAACTTAGTTTTAGTAAAGGAGAGGCAGGATTTAAAGTTTGGATTTGTCCCGGAGTGAAGTTATCCAATTATGTTCCAAGCTCTTCCTCACACAGAAGAACCATATTGCTGTGTGTCATCCAAAGTTGTGCCCTGCAATAGAGTTTGCCTATTTTCTCTTCCTAACCCAGATGCTGACCCATCCCAGATGAGCCACAACCCCTCAGACCTATGCAAGGTCTCCCCCAGGGATTCTTGGACCAAAGAGAAGGTAGGAAGTGACTAGATTATAAAGGCTTTCTTCAAATAGAACAAAATGCGGGGAGTTGAGATGTCAGCTAGACCACCAGATTAGGTCTGATCAATACTGATTCCCTTGTCAACACAGAAATCTGTAAGGAGAGAAGACTTTGTCACTAAAGGGAAAGGAACAGATTGTGCTATGGACAGAGCTCAGGAGTCCCTCGTCATTTTTCATCTGCTCTTGAGCCTTTTGGAAAGAACTTCCATTAAAAGGACTGTTGATGACTATGATGCCAGCTCTCAAGAGAAGGACTCTACTGCCAATTACCTCCCCCTTTGCACACAGCTCCAGAGTTTGGTGTTCGTGAAATGAGAGAGCAGGAGAAACTGGTGAGTAGCCATTGCCTACTTCAGCTCATACCCTTCATCCATCAGCCTCCAAGCCACAGAACACTTCCAATTGTTACTACACGAGAAAGAAAAAAGTCACCTTTCTTCTCTATAAAATGTTCCATGGTCTGACTATAATAAGAATGTACTCCAGGTATCGCCACAGTAAACAAAGCTGAAATCAGTAGAAAATTGGAAGAAAAACAAGTAGGATTATTGAAAAACGTTTTTTGCCAGATACTTCACATATCACTGCTCTGAATCCCCACAGCAATATCGTAAGGCATGTGTTATTTTCATTATTTTATGGCTGAGGGAACTGAGGTCAGTGAAGCTCAGAAAGGCAGTATATAGGGAATATGTCCGTCTCACGCCCTAACATGTACTTTGCCACTCAACCACACTACCTTTTAAATTTTTTCTTTGACTTTCCCAAGATACGTTAGCTTTTGATTCAACCGTGACCATATTCTACAATGATCAGACCAAAGCCAACTTGAATCAACAAAATGTACTGTAGAGTCAAGGCTACAGAAAAAGACTGTTTGGGGTAAAACTAGCTTCTATACTGAATAGCCCCCAAATTACAGAATCTCTAACAAAGACTAAGTTGGTTCTCTCTCAAAATAATAATCCAGAATTAGATGGGGAAGCAAAAGGCAGGCTGTTCTGCTATAGCTGGCCTCCAGTCACTGAGGCTGGTTCCTTTAATCACCACTACCACTTGGAGTGCTGCCCTCCTCCTCTCCATTATAGCCGGGGGTCATCAGCACCACAGAGCTTAGTCCCCAGGATTTGTGAAAAAGGAATGTAGGTCTACCCATTCCCTTTCAGAGAACTGATGAGCAAGTCGTACATATTACTTACACTCAAAAGTCACTGTTCAAAATCTAAATGCATGACCAAAACAAGCCTCAAACAGTCTCTAGCTGGATCACAATGGGCATTGCTAAAATGAATTAAAGTCTGGATAGCAAAAAAAAAAAAAAAAAAAAAAAAAATCATCTAGGGAACGAACACAAGGGACAAACCACTTTCAGATATACATCCCTTTTCTTGACTGACATGGATTTGACTGGAAATCCACACAATATTGTCTTATTAGAGTGATTTATATACATTTTTTCACATAACTAAAAATTCTGCCTTTCAAATCCAAATGACTTTGAGTCCTTTTTGAAACCAAAGTTGTGGCAAGGGGATAACTGGTGGTCAGCAAAGTTTCCAGTGGAATATTAGTGTCTTTAATTAATATTAAAGCTGAGATTCTACAGAGACCTGCTATAATTACATAACATCCTGTCCCAGTCACAGCGAGCAAGTGACCTAACTGAATAAAGGAAGTAAAAAGCAGCTTGACTGGCTCTGCTTTTCACTGATCTCCACAGGGTTGCTCTCCTGCAGAGAAGGCTGCAGATTATAAAGGAATATTAAACAGTCTTCTTGTCCCCCAAAGGAGTGATTGAAGAGTTTCTGAAAGAGCCCCGGGCACAGAGCAGGTTAGCAAGTCATGCCATATCTAGGGCTGCGCCAAAGTCTCACAGAACTAAACCTCCAATTCTTATAGATTCTTCCTTGTGAACTCGTGATCTCAACAAGAGCAGAAGCGAAATATTCAGGAAGTACCAGGGTGTGACTGAAAGCCTCATCAGGTAAGGTAATTTCCTCGCCTAGGTAACTTCAGTATGACAGCCAGAGTGAGAATTTGTAGAAAGTTGAATTTTTTTTTTTTTAATTTTATTTATTTGTCAGAGAGTGGGGGAGAGAGAGAGCACAAGCACGGGGAGCTTCAGGCAGAAGGAGAAGCAGACCCTCTGCTGAGCAGGGAGCCCGATGCGGGACTCGATCCCATCACGCTGGGATCAAGACTTGAGGTGAAGGCAGACACTTAACTGACTGGGCCACCCAGGTGTCGCAGAAAGTTGAGTTTTACAAATAATACATTGAAAGTGTTACAGAGCTCCTTATGGTGTTGCAGAGCCATGTCCTTCAAGTCCATTATGTAGACCCTAATAGTGGCTAATAATCTGGGAACAGCAGAGTGTGCTAGTTGAATGTTTGTATTCTGAGCCCCTCTAAGTGAGGTTCAAATCCTAGTGCTACTACTTCCGAGCATTTTTCAGAAAGAAAGCTAAAGCCAACTAAGAGACATCTGCTATCATTCAATCATTCCTTCTTTCAATACACTTTTGTCTTCTGACACCTACAGTACATGAGATAAAAACTGAACAAAGTGTAAACCAAAGCTGTGGCAGAAGAAAAAGAGGACAGGAAAGCTATTTGTTATTTTGCAAATTGAACTGACATCTTTTGAAGTAAGCACAGATCTCATTAGGTCATTCTCATCTCCCTGGGATCTAATGAATTTGCTGCAGCCTGTTTTCAGCTGCTGCCTGTTTTCTACTAGTAATTTCACACCATACCGTCCATATAGAGTCATCACGATGGAAAAGGTTTGAATAAGTTTTTATTAGTGAAGCTTGATAATTCTTTGTCTCCCTCAAGTCCATGGATGTTTTAGATTACAAGAAGACTTAAGCCAGAAAAATAAGAGCTTCTGACCCATGGCCTGAGTGGGTTGTGGACGAAAGCACAAGGCTCAAAGCCAAAACTTGAAAATGATTCCTAGTTTAGTTCTGTTGTAGCAGAATATCAAACCCCCAATTCTATTGTCACTGAAAGTCTTTACTGGTCAAACGGATGTGTTAACAGCTGTGCTGCCCACGTCATGGAAAGGTTTAGAAGATGTCAACTCAAAATACTTTATGTATCAAAGTGTTCTGTGGGAACTTCTCGTAGAAGAGACTCAGGGTCTCTCATTTCTTAGCACATATTTTAAGCCCAAGATGTCAGATAAAAATTAACACTGGAGCAGCCCAGGCTTATGACTGGAGATATGAGGGGAAATCCAAACAGCTTTATGTGGTAATTATGTGCATTAATATACATATGTGTGTGCATGTTGAAGGGGTTCAGGACAGCCCCCTCCCCAGAATGTGCCACTTTACTGTTTTTTAAAGATTTTATTTATTTATTTGACAGAGAGAGAGACATCACAAGTAGGCAGAGAGAGAGAGAGGGGGAAGCAGGTTCCCCAGCCAACACAGAGCCTGACACGGGGCTCGATTCCAGGACTCTGAGATCATGACCTGAGTTGATGGCAGCGGCTTAAGCCACTGAGCCACCCAGGTGCCCCAGCCACTTTATTTTTATTAAAGATTTTATTTACTCATTTATTTGAGAGAGGGAGAGAGAAAGGGGTGGGGGGGGGAGGCAGACTCCCTGCTGAGCAGAGAGCTTGACGTGGGGCTTGATCCCAGGACCCCAAGATCATGATCTGAGCAGAAGGCAGATGCTTAACTCACTGAGCCACCCAGGCACCCAAGAATGTTCCATTTCTCCATGTGATTTTGAGCTGAACTTTTGTGTCTCCCTTAGCTACACAAAAGAAGCTAAATCAAGGGTCTTTCTCAGCACAAGGTTTACTAGTCAAGATAAACTGTATCTGAGTGACCCAACCGTATGATAAGGCAAGCATCTGATTATAAAACATCTGCTCTTCTTACTGCCTTGTGAAGTCCATTCCTTTCCTCTGAAGTTCCAGACCCTAACCTCTTCCCCTTAGTTCAGAATGACATAGAGACCTCATTTTTCCTGTCTTTAGAATTTCCATCTATGTGGATTCCCCATATGTAAGCCTATTAAATTTGATTTTCTCCTGTTAATCTGTCTCATATCAATCTGAATCTCAGTCCAGGTGGAAGGATCTTTGAGGGCACAGGAATTCAATATGTAGGTATGTGTGTGTGTGTGTGTGTGTGTGTGTGTGTGTGTATGCGTTTGTATAGATGTGTGTGTACATTAAATATAATATACACACACCCCACACTGGTTCAGTCACTGCTCTGCTTCTCATAATATCTGATAAAACAACAGGGAGGGCAACAAATACCAAACTAGTGTGGATATTGGAGGATGTACATTAATTAGCTATTTATTGTGAAGGTTTTGGTGTTGATTCAATGGTTTCAAGACCTTAAATGCTGTAACATCTGAACTTGATAAAAATTACATGAGCAAGGTTTTGCCTCTAATGATTTCAAGTTCAGTATCTGAAGAAAAATCATAACAAGTGAGTCAAGTCTCTTCTAGTATTTTAAAAGTGTTTGTGTGTTCTCTATGTAATAGTTCTCCAGCCTATATAAAAATTAACTGTCCTATCTAACATTTGGAAATCCTGATAACATGAAAAGTGGTTCTTGGACAAAGGTGTTCTTATAAATCACATGAAGATATTTTTGTTTTTGTTTTTATAATACAAATACCCTAATTCCAACCCCTGCCCCCACTTTCCACTTGCTCTAAGATCTGTGCAAGGGCCTAGGAATCTGCATGCTAACACTGGCCCCTATTTCATGCAGATGTGCCAATAATCCATGGTTATTACAAGCCGAAGTGACTTAGTCATCGCTTAACACAAATACTCACAGTTTGGAGATGAATAACAGGACAGGAAAACTTGAGTGAACTGCCCAACCTCACAGTTAACACAAAAGTCAGCAGTCAGAATTAGATTTCCTCCATCCTTTTGGAGATTTTAAAAGACCACATTTTAAAAGAAATCTATACCAGGGCCCCTCAGTGGCACAGTCAGTTAAGCATCTGACTCTTGATTTCAGCTCAGGTCATGATCTCAGGGTTGTGAGATGGAGCCTGTGGTCAGACTCTACACTGGGGGTGTGTAGCCTATTTAATAAGATTTTCTTTCCTCCTCTCCTCACACTGCCCCCCCCACCATGTTCTCTCTCTCTCTCTCTCTCTCTCTCAAAAGACAAAAAAATCTACACCTATTTACCATTTGGACTAAGACAAAGGTTTCTTGCCATATTTTCTGTAGAATCATAAACGGCAGTGCCAAGAGGCTATAAACCCACCAATCCTGTTGAACAGTAGTAAGACTTTGCAGCTTTGGCAATTTGTTGGAGACTTAAGGGCTGTGAATTTTCACTTCTGTACCCATTTTTCTTATATAGAGCAACAGAATTTTAAGTTCCCTGACCCAAATATAATAGAAACATGCCACGTTTTGGGGGTAAAATTTTTATGGAATACCTGAATATTCCAGTTCAGATTCTAAATAAGAACCTCTAAGTTCTCGGTCTTAAGAACTCTTCATGCTGACAATCACTTCTTTGGCAAAAACAAACAAACAATCAAAAACCTCTGCTCACTATCTCTTCCAGATTAATATTCTTACACTATTCGTTTCTACCTGTAAGAGAATATATATTGATGACAACCATCTGCTCCCCACAAAACACCTTTTCCCTACATAACAATTATTAGAACAGAGATGCCAATTCCTTCTGGATTTAAAAAAAAAAAAAGTTATCTAATGACAGCTATTTAATCACTGACTTCATAGAACCACATGATACATGGCATGGCACAATGAATTTTCCCAGGACTGAAAATCAGTTTGAAGATAAAACATAATAGTAATGATAAAAGTACACATTTATGCAGAAAATACTCCTCAAGCATTTATTCCTCCAACAAATACTTATACATACAAAGAACTTACTATGTTGCAGGCATTGTACCAGGTGCTGGGTGGGGGACAGGGAATGAAACAGGCAGTGAATTCAAGAAAGATGTGATCCTTTTCCTGTGGAATTATCAGCTACAAAAGAAAAAAATTGGGGAAAAAAAAAACTTGATGGTGATGGTGATTGTGATAAGAGCTATAAGAGAAAAGTTGGAGTTCTAAGAGAACCACAGGGAACTAGAATGATATTTGGATTAGAAAAGGCCTTTTGGGAGCATCTGGCTGGCTTAGTCTACAGAGCATATGACTGTTGCTCTCAGGGTTATAAGTTCAAGGCCCAGCTTGGGCACAGAGCTTACCTTAAAAAAGAGAACTTTTGAAAAAGTAATATTTAGACTATAATCTGAATTATGAATGCGTATAGGGTGGGTAAGGGAGGGCTGAGGTAGCAGAGGAAAGAGAAAAGAATATGGAACATCAAAATATGAAATCTGGTTATCTTTAAGGTCAAAGAGAGGTGACTTGATGTAGAGAAGCCTAATATACAAGGAGGGAAATAGTAGAGGAAGAGTTTGAGGGGTAGGCAGGATGAGGTTATAATAAGCAAAATTCTGAAGGCCATGCTTCAATTATCTATTACTATAAAACAAACTACCCCAAAATTAATGTATTGAGGTAACAACCAGTTGATAAAGGGCCGGGCTCCGTTGAGTGGTATTTCTCGGTATTTCTCTCCTGGTGTCACTCAATCTTCTGCAGTCTCAGTTGGAAACCCAGTTAGAGCTGAATGGTCTGAGATGGCCCAGCTCACATATCTAGTGGTTGGTGACAGTGGTCAGGGATTTCACTCGGCTCCAGCAGGCAAGGCTGGGGTGCCTTCATGCTTACAGAAGCATGCTAAGACACCAAGAGCAAAGGCTTCAGGGAATCTTGAGGCCCAGGTTGGAAAGTACATGATGTCAATTTAGCTATATCCTATTAGCTGATATAAGTTACAAAACCAGCCTAGGTTTGAGGAGGGAGAATAGACTCCCCCCCCCCCCCACTTTCTTGATGGCACAACAAATTCATAACACAAAGGGCTGTGGGGACAGACTGGAGGGATTACTGTGGTCATCTTTGCAGGCCATTTGCAAGGCTGGGATCTTAATTGTAATGGAAAGCCACAGAGGGGACAAAAATAAATAAGAAATGAGCCCTCCCTAAATATTTATAATAATACCAATGCTTTACATCTTTAGCACTTTTCAATTTATACAACATATTTTTGGGTGTATAGTATCTCATTTGAGTTACTTTAAAAACATTATCTCAAATGTCAATCTTCAAATATGAGTAAGGTAAAATAGACTTCAGGATACCCAAGAAGAAACAAAGAGCTAAATCTAGACAAATTTCAGCAAAACTGTAAAACAGGCAAAATTTATCCTTAATGCCTATGATTCCACTCCATCCTCTCTCCCTAGTCATTGTTCATCTCTACTTATCCACATTCGCAGGTCTCCTCACTTTACAAAATCTAGTCTGCATCTAAAGGGCATATGATGAGTTGCATCCACCTAGCCTGGACTTTTATCTTTATAGCATTTAAAGCTGTAAAGCCCTGAGGAAGAATTTTCACATTACAGTATTAGGTGAAAATTATGCTTCATCGAAAAGCATTCATTGATTAGAGCACCTTTCACTGTATTATCTGATTTTGATGAAGTTACAAGTAACTGATGACAATGCAAAATAATTCTTATCTGTAGATATGCAGCTGAATTCTGTGGGTGCAGGGATAACCCTTTCCTCACAGTCTCCTCCTCCCAATAGTAAAACTATCTTTACCTCCATTTGTTCATTTATTTAAATAATCCTAATTACAAAGGTGTTTATTCTTTGGGTTCCCTTTGAACAACTTATATACTATCTGTCTGGTACCCTATTTATAAGTTAAAATCTTTAACACATTTTTCTTTTAATATCTGTATAAAACTCATGATTTTACCCTTTTATGAAAGTTATCTTTTAATAAGATGCCTGATTTTAATCCTGGCATCACAAGTAAAAACTGCATTTTGTCCGTGTTACTTTTGAAAATCCCTTTCATCATCTTGAAATATTTGTTTAGAAATTTCATTCCAGAATTCAAGTATTACTTTACAGCTTGTTGGATCTTCCTGTTTCATGCCTACAATTTTGCTCTTGTGTAGTACAGAGCACTACACATGATCTCATGTAGATGGCAGTAATATTAATTCTCTTTCCGTCTTTATTGGCTTACATTTCTCTATGGATCTTACTTTATAAATTTGTTCTTCAAAGATCTATCCACTTTCCTGGTACTTAAGAACTTTGGGGTTGCTTGCTTGTTTATCTTTAATGGCAGAGAATCCCTCTAAATCATTCATAAAACTTTCCAAAAGTTTGCCTGCATGTATCATCTGATTCAACTTTGCTTGTTTTCACACCGTGGGAAGTCAGGGAAAATGAAACTTAGAGCACTCATGCTCAGATACACGTCCCTGCCTAGAATTATCACCTGTGTTATTTTTAATTTTTTATATTCATACTCATTTTAGTTCCTGCTCTCTCTTTAATAGCATACAGAATTGAATTTAAGACCAGAGCCCCTATGATTTGATTTCTCTATGAACAAAAATGATTTTTTTAGACATCATAGGATGTTTCCCACAATGTTGAAGTAAGAAAGCAAAGGAGCCTAGAGTGGGGAGTGGAGGCAGAGATAGGACTTTTCAAGCACTCATATAAAAATCAGAAGAAAAATTATTTTGGAAGCAACAACCCCAAGGACACTGTATTCAAAAAGCTATCTGAACCACACATTACATACAACAACATTGCCAGTGATAAGCTGACAGGAAAAAGAGTTGGCTTCTATTGGTGAAGGGCATTGATTTCAGAAAGAATTCTGCCTGTGTAAGAATGTCGGAACAAGCTCTCAGTTGGAAATATCTTGGCTTACTGAACCTTTGGGAGACTTAACCATTCATCATAAAGTCAATGTAAATTTTTCTGTGGCTCAGCATTTTGTCAATTAACTTTCAAGTTAAGAGATTCTGCATTACCACCAAAATACCATAGGCTGACTCCTGACTCCAGCTCATTAGAATCTTTTTCCAAAATATATAACTATACTTTTGAACGGATACCAAGAATTCTATATTTATAAATCTGATGGTGATAATGTCCAGATAAGTATGCCCACAATTTCAAGGTAATAAATGGAATTAAACAAATGTATAGAGAGAAGGAGTCAGAGTAATTAGGTTTTTGCTTGTCATTGAAATTCTCTGGCTGGTTTATTTCCCTTTTGTGCTATTTTTGGGATTTTTTCACTGCATTATTCAGATACCAAATTGTGGTAATAAACAGATGACATCATCCAGGAGCTGAGTTTACTCAATTTCAGACACATCAAAGAGTCACAACCAGTTTTTAAAAGCAGATCTGAATTGCTAACCAGCCCCAGAGTCTCAAATGGAATTTGGACTAATTTTTTCATTAGCAAGATAAGCCCAGGTGAATCTCCCTTATATACACTTTACACAGTTCAAACCAAGCTAATGCTTTCTCTGCCTTAGCACAAACTGATAAAGTCTAGAAGTTTCAGAAAATAAATACATGTTTGTGAGTATGTATATATATAATGCAAAATACTGTATAAAGTCTACGCATAAACAGTAAAAGTAAATCTAGCATATGTTTTTTAAAATTATGGTGAACTCCTGTGTACTTCATTAGACAAGAGGGTCAAATTTTATTTTTTTGAACTAAGAACTTCCGGTTAACCATAGCATATTAAACACAACATTATCGCTACTATCTTCTGCAATGCCTCTTAGAATTCTGAAATGCCTCTAGGAATTCTGAAATGCCTCTTTAGTAAAAGAGAATGAGAGGGGGCGCCTGGGTGGCTCAGTGGGTTAAGCCGCTGCCTTCGGCTCAGGTCATGATCTCAGGGTCCTGGGATCGAGTCCCACATCGGGCTCTCTCCTCAGCAGGGAGCCTGCTTCCCTTCCTCTCTCTCTGCCTGCCTCTCTGCTTACTTGTGATCTCTCTCTGTCAAATTAATAAATGAAATCTTAAAAAAAAAAAAAAAAGAGAATGAGAGGAAATGGTAGTTAAACTAGAGGTGATGACAAACTTTGGAAAAAGGAAATATATGGATGAGGGTGACTTAAAATGGAGTTTCTCAAACTTGTTGCTCATTAAAATAACCTTCTGAATATCAAATTAAGCTATGACAAAAATGGACTATATCCTATTAGAATTCATGAGGACTCTGCCCCCACGAGCTTTGTTAACAACCCTGACCACGTGGATATGGCAGACACAGCTCTTGCCAAGGTGTTAGGCACTGTGATTCACTGGTTAGGTCAGTGGCCTTTTGAATTACATCTAGCAAGCTTTGAGTCTCTTTCTGGCTTTTTAAAGCTATGTCTTTTTACCAAGTTGCTTTGATTCTGCAAGCTTTGGTTTCTCCATGGGTTAAATTTAGAATATTACAGGATTGTTACAGAGGTTAAATAATTGCATGTTTGCAAACATTTGGCATATTCCTGACTCAGAGTTAAAATTTGGTAAAGGCTATTTCATTGTTTTACAATTAACTGCACGTTTTATTTTCTTTGATGGTACATTCCTTGGTTATTACCAAAATAGGTAAAAGAAATGAGATGATTAAATTAGAAAATAATTAAGGTTTATATAATCTAATTTATTCCAATCTTAAACAAAAATAAAACCTAAAGGGTACAGTATAAAATGTATATTATCAACTTCAATGAAAATCCTCCTAAATGCTGAATTCCTCAACACTTGCACTTACTTGATCAATGAATTAAGATGGTACTGAAATTATTTAAATAATATATCCACTGGAGTTTTGATACAAAGTATAACCATACACTGAGAGTCAACTAAAAACCAGTCCGTCACAAAAAGTTTATTCTTTTTAAATTTTTAAAAAGATTTTATTTATTTTAGAGAGAGAAAAGAAAGGGACAGAGTGTGCACATGCATATGAGTGGGGAGAGGATCAAGGGAGAGGGAGAAGCAGACTCCCTGTTGAGCAAGAAGCCTGACATGGGACTCAATCCCAGGACCCTGAGACCATGACCTGAGCTAAAGGCAGATGTTTAGCTGACTGAACCACCAAGGCACCCCGTGAAAAGTTTTTTAAATTTACTGAAATTTGCAAAAGTACACGGGCACCATTTTCAGCTAACATAGCCATTAAAAGTATTATGGTCATTCAAAGATCTGGGTCCCCTTTCTTAGGAACACAACCAAAGAGTTGAGTATCTCACATACTGTTCTGTAGGAATATACTGACAATAAGAAAAAATAATATTTTCTTTCTTTCAATTGTTAGAATCGAGTCTGCTCTCTTGACCAATATTAACATTCCCATTATTATGAGGTGCAGTCACCAGATGGCCCTATCCTTCATCTTAATCATTTTTATTAACCTATAGGGAAAAGAGTGAACTAATGGGATAGTCCAAACACAGTATTCCAAAGGTTTATAACTACAACGTCAGTGTGTTTCATTCATGGAATTTATTAGCTGTGAAAACTCTGACACTAGGTTTCTCAAGGCCAAGATTATATGAGATACGGAAAATGGAAGGGAAATTGGCTCTTCTCTAACACTCTGCAGTCTGGCTCAGTTCTGGGGAACTCCTTGGACCCACTGCCACTGTTATGAGTTTTGAATCAGTAACACTGTCTTCCTACCAGATACCAGGCAGAATTTTTCAAAATCTCTGAGGAAAGACAAAGCAGAAAATGGCCATAAAAAAGTAAAGCTGAAATGATACATTTTAGTTGTGAAAGAACAAGCTTGCTGGTGAAGCACTTTTGTTCATACATCCATTAATCATAGCACAAAACTTGGAGCATCAGTTTTATTCAGCGGCTTTAATTAGAAAAGACATATTCCTATTAAGGTTTACCCTTATGAATACTGAATTTTAAGCTAGTATGAATCATGATTTAGCGTTTTAACTAAGAAAAAAAGGTCTTAAAGGGATCCGTGTTGGTTATATTAGCAGCCCATTTCTTAGTTTTCAAATGTGATCCAAGTTACATAACGTAGAAAAGACACTTCTCTTTCTCTTTTTCAACTGAAGTACAACAGCCTACCTAAATATTCTTTCTTCAGCTACAAAACTAAGCCAGGTTTATAGTATTATCTTTTAATGCTTCATACATACAGTTAATATTCTCATCAGTCCACCTTTTATTTTTCTAGGATAAATAACTTTTACCTTTAAAAATGTATTTTCTTATTTTTAAGACTCATCTTGTCAAATTCCTTTTCGTGTATTTGGCTTCATTCACCAGAAGTGTTCTCCTTAAAGCCATATTTGCCAGTTTATAAAAGTGGTATATATATCATTTGATTTTCCTGTTTCTATTTTTATCCTTAAGACTAAACTGGCAAGTTCTTAGGAGTCTGAAGAGTATATCCCTAAACATAGGTTGAGAATATATGGAGGGGACTGAAAGGTTAAAAATATCAACCACTAACTTCTATCAAAAATATTATATTCAGAGATGAGAGCACTTATGCACTTATGTCTACTGAAGATCTTTTTTTTTTAAGATTTTATTTATTTATTTTACAGAGATCACAAGTAGGCAGAGAGGCAGGTGGGGGGGTGGGGAAGGGGTGGTGAAGCAGGCTCCCCGCTGAGCAGAGAGCCCAATGAGGGGCTCCATCCCAGGATCTTGAGATCATGACCTGAACCGAAGGCAGAGGCTTAACCACCAAGCCACCTAGGGACCCCATGCTGAAGATTTTCCATGAAGCACATTTTCTCAACACATTAGCCAATCATACTACTGGAGAAGAGAAATGTCTAAGAGATTGGGCTTTTACTCCCAACACTTCACATTTCATTGTTTCCTCAGGATCACCAAGACATTTGTTTCTCCATTCAAAAGTAAATTCTCAATCTTCTTCCAACTAGACAGATCAGCAATACTCGGTACAGAGGATAACTTTTTTTAAAAATTGTATATAACTGTAAATATCTTAAGTATATAGCTTGGTAAATTTTGACAGCTATAGGCACCCAAAACAAAACACAGACCATTTCCATCACCCAGAAAGTTCCTCTGTGTCCCATTTTGGTCATTCCCCACACCCTTAGAGGCAGCGACTTTCTGACCTCAGTTACCATAGGTTACCATGCCAGAGATTACTTCTTGTATTCCATAAAAACAGTATGATTCAACAAGAATGTGTGTGTGTATAGTTTCTTTTGCTAAACATTGTTTTTTGAGATTCCACATCATAATTTGTTCACTCATTCTTTTGGAGTATTTGCTTTGTTTCTGCTCTTTAGTTATAATGATTAAGGATGCTATGAACATTCTTGCAAACATTTTTCTTGGGACTTTTTTAAAACTACATTAAAAATTAAAAAAAAAAATTTTTAAGATTTTATTTATTCATTTGACAGAGAGATCACAGGCAGGCCGAGAAAGAGGAAGAAGCAGGCTCCCTGCTGAGCAGAGAGCCCAATGTGGGGCTCGATCCCAGGACCCTGAGATCATGACCTGAGCCAAAAGCAGAGGCCTAACCCACTAAGCCACCCAGGCGCCACTAAAATTTTTTTTTAAACTACATTCAAAATAAGTTGCACTATGCTGCAGAAACATACTTTTTTCTTTTTGTACTGCTTGAAATTTGTTGACATTCTTGGCTGTGTAGATTGGTATCTTTTATCACTGTTGGAATATCTTGGCTGTTATTTCCTTAAATATATTTTTCTATACCATTCTTTTCTCAAGTTTACTGGGACTTCAATTACATGTTAGACTATTTTATATTGTCTCACAGAATTGTTCTTTTCTTTTTTTTTCCCCATTTTCCCCCCATTTGTGTTTCTCTTTGGGTATGTTCTATTGACCTTTCAAGTTCACGGATCCTCTCTTCTAGTTCACTTGCTTTTATGCTCATCTGATGAATTTTTTTTTCTTTCAATTGCAGCAACTGAAAATCCATCCCTTTATGTGTGTGGTCTATCTTCTCTGGTAGATTCTTAAAGCATTTTTATCAGAGTTGTGTTGAAGTTCCTTTCTGATAATTATAACATCTGGGCTATCTGCATCTACTCCTATTTACTGTTTCCTCTTAGGACCATGGATAACTTTTTTTTTTTTTTTGCTTTTTTTGGTATAAAAGAATGTTAGAGACTAAAGTGAGTAATATTCAGCTCCAGAAAGTGGCATACCCTTTCTTCTATCAGACTGCTAGAGTAGCTAAGTACATCTTAACTGTAGTTAGGCCGGCTCTGAGTTTTGGTACAGCCTTACTTTAATATTTTCATGGTCAACTCAGGATACTTCCTTTCAGCAAGTCATTGGTGAGATTTCAGATAGCTCTTATTCCCTCACAGAATTCCAAGCAATGGGAAACTTCCTTCTGCCTTACAGTCAGGCTGCCAGCTTTTAGGGTCTCATGGTATTCTCTTTGCTCTCCATTCCTGTCTCCAAATTGCTGCATCTCATATATGTCTCAGCCTTCTGACCCTTTAACCAGCCTTCAGAAGGTGGTTTATCATGTATGGTATCTCAGAGTACTTTGGTGACCTTTCACTCTACCTACTTTCTAGTCCCAAACTTTGGTGGATGAAAGCCCAGAGTGACTCAGGTGTATTTCTCTCTGCTATATTACCATGATCCCAGCTTGCAGAGGATGGCTGCCTTGAACTTGGGAGAGTGTTCAGCAGGGTTCTCTCTCACCCATCCTTCCATGCTCTGGTCTTAAGCATACTATCCACTCACTTTACAAAGGTCCACTGGAACCTGGTGATCAGTAGATATATACCTGCTTTTGGTGAGAGTCCTCAGAATTCTAGTCTTACATGCTATGTGGCAAAAAAGCATCTATTAAAAGTTCAGTTCATTTATTCTTACTGGCATTTATGGCATTTTTTTCCCATTCTCACTGCTCTTCCAGTTTAAAAAAAAAACTAGGCCTTTTTTGTCCTATGAGGAGCTCATCACTTTTTAAAATTGAATTAATTTTTGTTTATTGCCAAACTTTCTGTTGGGTTTTTAAAAATCTATGACTTTGGTAGCTCATCTAGTTCATTTTGGTTAAGATGGAAGGGTCTTTTACAACTTTCTTCATTACAGCCAGAGGTAGAAGTCCTCTTACCTCTCTGATATACTCTCCATCTTTGACTTCTAGGATACCACATGATCTCAATTTTCTTTTTCACTTAGTGATTGCTCCTTCTTAGAACCTGCTGCTGGTTTCTTCCCTTCAATTTTTTTTTTTTTTAGATTTTATTTATTTGTCAGAGAGAGAGAGGGAGAGAGAGCAAGCACAGGCAGACAGAATGGCAGGCAGAGGCAGAGGGAGAGGCAGGCTCCCTGCTGAGCAAGGAGCCCGATGTGGGACTCAATCCTAGGACGCTGGGATCATGACCTGAGCCGAAGGCAGCTGCTTAACCAACTGAGCCACCCAGGCATCCCTTCCCTTCAATTTTTTAATGCTGAAGTATTTGTGGGCTTGGGTCCTTTATTCTTGATTTTCTCTTTACACTCACTCCTTAGGTGATCTCATCTAGTCTCATAGCTAAAACATTCCATCTATATGCTAACAAACCACAATTTTATAATTTTAGCCCTTTTTTAAGTCTCAAATCCCAAACTTGTATACCCAATTGCCTACTAACACCCACACTTGAACATATATTAGAGATTTCAAATTCAACATCTCCCTTTCCTATAACAATACCTCATATTCAGATTTCCTCATCTCAGTTGTTAACTCCATCACTGAAAACCTTCCAGCCAAAACCTTGGTGTAACTTGACTGCTCTCTCTCATGCCTCACATTCAATCGATCAAAAATTCTTGGCTCTAACTTCAAATATACCCATCACCTGAATACTTTTCCCCGCCTCCACAGTTAGTTTTCTGATCCAAGTCACCATTACCTCATTCAAGAATCACTTCAATAATTGCTTAACTCATTTTTCCCTTGCCTTTCTATAGTTTATTTCTGATAAATTATCCAGAGTGATCTCTCTAAATACAAGTCAGATTCTGTTGTTTTTATGCTCAAAATCACTAACAATACTTTAATTTCAATCAGAATGAAAGCTAAACTACTACTAATGGCCTACAAGCATCTACATGATATGGCCACTTTTTCTCATCTGTCTCCTACTACTTCCTCCCTTGCCTCTACTCCTTTTTCTTTGTGAACCACACTGACATCTTTGTTGTTCCTCGCTCCCATTTAGGCCTTTGTTGAAGTTATTGCCTCTACTTTGAATGCTCTCTCTTACATATTTGCCTGCTTATCTCCATCTTCAATTCTTTAATCAGCACTTCCCTTCTCAATGACATCTACCCGAACCACCCTACATAATCCTTTCTCTTGTACCTACCAGAATTCCTACTACTTTCCCTGCTCCTCCTTTAATTTTTTCTGTATTACTTATTGATTTTAACCTATTAGATCCTTAATTGTGTTTATTTTTTTATTTTGTACAGACTTTTACAAGAAAATAGTTTCTATCAGCTCAGGGATTCTTGTGTATTTTGTTTATCTAATACCCCATGTATTAAAAACAGTGCCAAGCACATAGTAAGTATAAATATGTATTTATGAAATAAATACATAGATCCTGAATTTTATTAAGAGATTAGGGATTTTATTAAGAGATTAGGGATTCCATTAATGCAGGTCTATCTACTTCTTAGGCAACGGAATTTGAGTGTAATCATTTCTCTTTATTAAGGAAGGTAAGAAGTATTACTACAAAATAAATAATTCTATTTGTTAGAAGACCCATAAAATTTTGTGGTACATACATATCAATGCAGTAAATAAAAATAACTTGGAGTAGTTACATACATTTTATATAATTTTTAAAAGTTGTTTAAATTGGAGTTTCCTTGATGAGAGAGATTACTAACCTGTAAACTCTATCACTAAAACTGTTCTGAAGATAGGATGAAATTCTTGATCAAGATATTACTAAAATGGCTAAATGACAGATTTCCCCTCACCAAATTTATATTCTATTAGAAACTACTATCATTAGTGCTGTTTTACAACGATTCTGACTAGAAAACCTGTTTCTAGAGGTTCTAGAGAAGAAATAAAGATTTATTTCTAGAGAAGAAATAAAGAAGTATCTTTTGACCGGTATTTCTCAAAGTAATACATATAAGAATTACCTAGGAATTCTGTTGAAATGCACATTTTGATTCAGTGGCTCAGGGGTAGAACTGGGGATTCTGGATTCTAACAACTCTTGGATGATGTCAATGTCCACAGATCACTTTTTAAGGTACAGAGCTCTAGATTACATATCTACCATGCCTACATACTTAGTCTAAAAATTTCGGCAGCAAAAGTGCTGAACACCTCTCATCTACACTGTTTTGATACGCATCAAGAGTATGGCAGTGAGGGTGACTGCTTCAAATCCATGGCACCATCTGCCCATCGCAACAGATGGACATATGCATACCGAACTAATTGTCCTTCAAGTTCCCCACTCTCTAACAGCTGGAAAAGAACAGCTTTCCTATCATTTCCCCCCATGAGAAAAACCGTATCCTGAATTTCCCTAAAGCATTGCAGAAGACATCAAAAAGCTTTAGGACCTCAAGAGATTAAAATTCCGCAGAATAGAGAAAATGTTGCTACGGGAAGAAAAGAGAAAATTGTTAGAAGGAATTATCACTCTCTCTCATACATACATACATACATACACATACACACACACACACCCCAGATGAAAAAAGCATGCAGAACTTTAGATTATGCTTCTCTGTACAGATGTGAGCCACATAAGAAAGCATTAGCTATTCTACAGAGTCTGTATGGGACTGAACTATATAAAGAATTTGAGTTGTAGCATTGATAATACCAAACAATAAAACGTTATCCTTTTCACGTTTCTTCACAGATAAACTCTCCCCAGTTAGAGCCACCAAAATGTATTTTAATCAGAATCCTATTTGTATATAAATGACAGATAAAATACAGGCAGGTACTTTTTCTTTCTTTGCACAGCTCATCATTTCTTTGAGATGGAAGCACAATAAAAGAATACAGATTTCCATTAATTTTTTTTCCTTGCAAGTAAATTTAGGAAGGAGTCAGTGAACAATTTTTACCTTTCTTTTTTTTTGTTCCTAATTCTCCATCCAGCCTGTTTCTAATAATAACAAGAGAATTCAGCACTACATAATATTAACATGAGCACATTTCTTTAGTGAATGAAATGACATTATGTTGCAAATATTCAACTTCTACCTCCTGTTAGAAGTCAGAAGAGGCAAATTCCAATTTCAGTTACTCAAGGGTCATCCCAATTTACCAATGTTAGCAAATGAGGGTAAGTATTCACCACCACAAGTGGCTCTCACCAATTATTAAAGAAAAATGGATTCAAACTAAAAGAAATAAAATATATGAAGGTAAAATCTGCTCAAAATTTCATAGAACTACCCAGGAACAAATTTCACCTTAAGGAGTCTGCATAATACTGAAAGGAAAACATTATGCTATTACTAAAACATCTCTATATGCAGAGAGATGAAATACTGCCCGTGCCAACAAAACTCTCAAACCTTTTCCTCAGAATTTTCCTGTGTTTTGTTGTTGTTTTTTAAGAAGGTGAATGAAATGGATTCCTTGAGTCATTAGCATGAAAATGCTGTTTTAAGTGAGTAAAGAAAACATTAGCCTACAGTAGAAGATATTATTACATTCCTTGAAAACTACCTTAACTCTCTTTCTTCTCATACATCTTGCAAAGATTAAATTTACTAGATTATTCATTCTTCTCTGGAGATTGGCAGTAACAGGTCCTATGGTTGTGAGAAATATTCTCCCAGTCTCTCCCAAAGAGGCATGGGAGGGTTACTAAACTGCTAGAGGGAGGCTTCATAGCTGTATAAAAGCAAAAACTCATTAAATGAGGTTATAAGAGAGGTTTCTCAATCTAGTGATTTTTCAATTGTTTTAAGTAATTGGACAAATTGTATGTTATCTAGTATATTATGAACTCATTGGGAAATAAAGCCCATTAAATGACAGTAGGTAAGGTCAAGGCACTTGGAAGCAAGAAAACTGAATAGATAACAAAGTAAACTGTTTAATCAGGACTAGTATTATTTCTGTTTTTGGCCAAAACACTAAAATATGTCATTGAGATGGATTGACAGGAGTCTTAAAAGCACTTATTACATTGGATTTGCAGAGAGAAATTTAGACCTAGTGACTTAATAAAGTTGATAGCATCATCCATCTTAGCAGAAGAAAACGGCTAATCTACTTTAGCACCGAGCTCATTAAAGACTGATTTTTTTTCGCCCCCCTGTGGGAGAAACAAGGTCTCAGCTAAGTCACCTTCAGCTAAGTATTTGCACACCATTCCACTGACAGGTAGCATGACAGCCCACTAATAACAAGAAGAGAGAAGTCATATGTATTTTAGAAAACACTCCAAGATAGGGAATAGTAAAAGATATTGACATACCAACTGGAAGTTATTCATGTAAGAGTTTAGGAGAGAATTAAATGGTCAGTCAAAAAGCAACAGAAGAGAAAATGAAGGAAGCTGAAGAAGGAAAGTGGTTAGATACTTGCTTGAGAGGAGATGTCTGTACAAGTGCTTATGACGGTGATACAGTCCCATGGAGTGTTGCTAGTATGTTCCACGCATTAGGGTGCCTGTCCAAAGACAAACCAGTGACTGGAAAGACTTCTGACGTGGATAGATTATAAACAAAAAGCCATCAGAACTGACCAAAAAAACAAACAAACAAACAAAAAACCTTGCTTCAAGGAATAACTTTACCCCTTAGACGACCTAAAAAACATCCTGACTATAGCAGGAGTGCAAAGGATGGTCCCAGCACCTGGGAAGAAACCAGGTCTTTGGGCTTTTTATCAAGACTGAGGCAGCCATATAAGGATTTTTTTTTTTTAAGATTTTATTTATTTGACAGACAGAGATCACAAGTAGTCAGAGAGGCAGGCAGGGAAAGAGAAGGAAGCAGGCTCCCTGCTGAGCAGAGATCCTGATGTGGGTCTCAATCCCAGGATCCTGAGATCATGACCTGAGCCAAAGGCAGAGGCTTTAACCCACTGAGCCACCCAGGGGCCCCATATAGGGATTTTTATGATGGGTCATGAAGTTAAACATCACGAGTTTGTGTTCAAGACCATTTTTCTAAAAAACTACTACTGCCAGTGACACATAAACTATGAGAGCTATCTACTGACATCATCCTGGGGTAAAATTCAGAGCTGATATAGAGTCTGGTTTTACACAAGTGATTTTTGTGAGAGCCCCTGGAGTATGAAGACAAGGAGTGTGTTTCAATACTGGCCAAACCCCAATAGGCACAGTAGCTATCCTTCAAAAATTAAAAGGAACGTAGGTAGCAACTGTGGTTTAAGATCTAGAGCAAGAGGCCTGGGTTTGATGAGCTTTACACCTGTGCAACCCTAAAAAATCTAATTCTCTGAGCCAAACCTATGACGACAGCACTCTACTGAATACCCTGCTCCATGCCAGGCACAGCTCTAAGGGATCTACATGTATGATCTTATTTAATTCTAAAAAGAGGGGTGCCTGGGTGCCTCAGCCAGTTAAGCATCTGCCTTCGGCTCAGGTCATGATCCCAGGGTGCTTGGATCAAGCCTCAAGAAATCTTGCAAAAAATAGGTATAGTATTGTCATTTTAGAGAAAATACAACTGAGGACCAAGAGAGGTTAACATTCAAGGTCACATGACTGATGAGTTTAAATTCAGGAAATTCAGCATCATGACCAAAGGGCTGAACTTCTTAACCTATAGCTGCTGCTTATAAAAATCTACAAAACGGTATAAATCTGATCCTCTTCCTCCCAAGGCTGCCCAAACTCAAAGCCACACTTACAAAAGCACTGCAGAAACCTTAAAGCAGAATTTAAATTTAGCTATTGCTAATGTTATTATATATGTAAATTAAGGGTTTCTGAGCAAAATCCTGCAAAGGAAAGGGCCCTCATACCCTGCCACCCCCAAACCCTCTAGAATTCTCTCCCTGTATTCTCCTCCAGTATCCTTCTCATTGCTAGGCCCATGTAAAGGAAGCTAATCCCACAGCAAAATCACTTCTGATTTTAAATATTACTAAGGACACTTATAACATATTGGGTACAAATCTTGTAACTAGCCTCCTATATACTCCAACTCATTCAGTTTTCCAAATGACTGTGTAATATTGGTATGACCATCTCCATTTTAGAGATGAGGAAACAGAGCTGAGGCCCTGAAACTCTTAACTTGTCTAAGCACCCACAGCTAAGTAAGTGAAAGTGTGGGGACTCAAACCCAGGGTAGTCTAACTGCAAAATATATGCCCTTGCCCTCATTACATCAGAGATGGATGGGAAACCAGGATAGTTTCAGGAGTTTAATGCTGCATTAAAAAAATATAATAATAATGGCATACATAAAACCACCATATTGTGCTTATGTATTCTATGGGTCAGGAATTTGGACAGGGCTCAGCAGGGATGGCCCACCTCTGTTCTACAATGTCTGAGGCTTCAGCTGGGGAGCCTATAAGGGATATAAGGGACTCAATATGGCTGGGGGCTGGAGTAATCCTTAGGCTATTTACTCAACGTCTTGTACCTGAACTAGAATGGCTTGAAGATTGGGCTCAGATGGGTTATTGACTGGTTCACCTACACAAGACTTTTCTTGTGGCTTGGGGTTATCGCAACATGGCAATCAGGTTCCAAGAAGGACTGTCCCACAAGAAAGTGCCAGAAAGTAAGCATTCCATGACATGCATTCAGAAACTACCTGGTGTTTTAGGAACTAGCCTTCAAGTCTCACAACATCACTTCCTCTCTACTCCATTGGCCAAAGCAATCATAAGTCTGTCCAGATGCAAGGGAAGAAGACATAGACCCTCCTTTCCAGAGGGAGTGACAAGATCACATTGCTAGGCAGAGCATGGAAATTATTATGTATATTACTGTGGCCATCCTGGAACACTCAGCCTGATGTTCTTCCTTTCAAAACTAACACTGAGTATTTTCTGAGGAGAATAACCTATTTATCCTACTTTTCAAATACTTCTTGTCTCTACGTATACTTTGTGTACTTTTCTTCTTCAACTCAACACTAACTATCCTTAAAAGCCCAACTCAAGCCTCACCTATTCTACCCAATTCTTAGGAAACTCTCACTAATGCTGATTATCCCTGGTCACCCTAGAATCCTCATTCTCTTTATTTTGCATTTTGGCATTTAATTATGCTAAGTTAGTAACTGTTGTTATATTCTTCATCCTGTTGCTATTAACTGTTTTTGGGGATAAGTGTCTCATTTCCCTAACAAAACTTCAAAATACCTTATAGACTTAATTTTAATCTAATGACACAGCTTTGGATATAAATCTTTATATAACAAAGATACTTTGGATTGAATGATCCCATTTGGTAGTTTTCAAGGCTTTGACTAAGCATAGTTAATGTGTTTGCCCCTCTATTTTAACATATATGAAGACGCATTGGTGATTTACATGTCCCAGTTCATCGAACAAGCATAGTTGAGGACTTGCTATGCACATGATAATATGCCAAGTGTATATTCCAGAGATAGGATGTGGACCTGTTTTCCTCAAAGGCATTGGGAAGCAAAGAAGTCACAGACTTGCAAATATGCCCATAAGGATGGAAATACATAGGTGTCACAGAGAAGTATAGATATATGAGAGGTACAAAATGGGGACACGCAAAGGGAGAGAGATTGGTTCTAGCCAAGGTATTGAGGAAGACTCTAAGAAGGACTCATTTAGGCTGGTTCCTAAAGTACAGATAATATTTGCACAAGTTGAGATCGACAAAGGACAGCTTCCAGGAAAGAAAAGAGAAAAACTGATCATATTTGGCTAAAGGGACACAAGTTATTATGCTACTGGGAGGCACAAAAATTTCTCTCTGGTCTCATTTAAGGTAAGAAATCTGAGCTCCTCAGTTTGTCAGTCTCTATATTGTTCAAGTTTTCTACATTTAGGATTTAGCTTCTCCCTCCATTTAGTCATTTTATGTGAAGTTTCTTTTGAAGCCCACAAGGCCTTCTCAATAAAGAAAAGGCTGCTTTCCTTGTTCTCTTGAGGATCTGACCAAGATACCCCAACTTGCACACTACTTGCTTAACTCTACTTTGGGCTACAAATCCAACTTCTTAGTTTTTAATATGTGTACAAAGCATCTGGGGATCTAGTTAGAATGCAAATTCTGACTTCATGGAGCTAAGGCAGTCAGAGATTCTGCACTTCTCCAAACATTCAGATGAGGTCAATTCTTCTGGCCCACTAGACACACTTAGAGTAGAAAAGATCTAGGTTAATGTTATAAGAATAGCAAACAGGTCAGCCACATTGCCCACACTATGCCCAGTACCTGGTTCAGTCCTTTTTACCTATTAGGTGCTCAGTTAATATTTTAAAGACTACTTGAGTGAAAGAATGAGTAAGTGAGCAAATAAACAATGAACCTGGGGCACCTGGGTGACTCCGTTGTTAAGCACCTGCCTTCAGCTCTGGTCATGATCCTGGGATCAAGCTCCATATCTGGGTTCCCTGCTCAGCAGGGAGCCTTCTTCTCCCTCTCCCTCTGCTTTACCCACCCACCCCAACTTGTGTGCACACTCTCTCTCTCTGTTAAATAACAAATAAAAACTTCAAAAAAAAAAAATAAAGAATGAAACAATTAGTCTCCTATCACACAAGTCTGCTAGCCTATAAACAAAGCAATTTCCCAGTATCTCATGAGTCAGCAAATTAACACTGGGAATACATACTTTGGAACTCATAGGCCCTTTGTTCACCAATCTCTGATGCTTCCATAAATTCAATGACCAAAACAAACACAAATAACATTCTGCTTCCAACAATGAACATCTGAGTCTTCAAGGATATTTTCCTTGACTCAGAGAAATGACTGAATACTAGCATTTTGGTTTTGTCTCCTTTTTACAACCTCTTGTTTAAAGTCTCTCTCAATCTCCCAGCTGCCAACAACCTTTCTTGCATCTCAATTATCCCAGGGCTCTTTCTGCACCTGACCTTGGAAAGGCATTTTGCTATAGACTGAATGTTTATGTCCCCCCAAAATTCATATGTTGAAATCTTCACCCAGAATAAGATGCTATTAGAAGATGGGGCCTTTGGGAAGTAATTGGTCATAAAGATGGAACCCTCATGAATAAGATTATTGCCTTTATAAAAGAGACCCCAGAGATCACCTTATCCCTTCCACCATGTGAGGATACAGCAAGAAGTCAATAGTCTTCAACCAGGTAGGGGGCCCTCACCAAAACCCAAACATCCGGGCACCTTGATCTTGGATCTCTAGCCTCCAGAATTGTGAGAAATAAACTTCTATTGTTTATAAGCCACATAGTTTATGGTATTTTGTTACAAGAGCCCCAATGAACTAAGACAGTATTATCACATGACAGCTCCCCTCATAACTGCTTATCCCATGTACTAATCTGCAAATTCCTCAAGGAGATTATTCACATTGTAATAGGAAACCCCATGTTCCATTTTCCATACCCATCAGAAAGCCTTATGAAAACATGGTCTCAAATCATTATTCTGGAAAATAATGAAAGAATGTTATGATTTACATTTTTCTAATAGTTTTATTCTAACAGCTCTAGGGGTTGATAAATGCTATAGCCTGTTTAGAAAACAATATAGAGGGATACCTGGGTGGCTCAGTGGGTTAAGCCTCTGCCTTTGGCTCAGGTCATGTTCGCAGGGTCCTGGGATCCAACCCCGAATCAGGCTCTCTGCTCAGCAGAGAGCCTGCTTCCCCCTCTCTCTCTGCCTGCCTCTCTGCCTACTTGTGCTCTCTCTGTGTCAAATAAATGAATAAATAAATCTTTAAAAAAAATGTAGAGGTATCATATCTTTTTTTTTCCATTAAAGGCCAAATATGGCAGCATTTAACCATTCATAACATCTAATCCAAAACTGAGATCACAACTGATAAGCGATAACTGATAACTGATAATCGTCCTTCTTTTACAAAAGCAAAGGGAATTCTATTTTGGTGAAATTAATCCACCCAATAAAATCTCATACAAAATTTACAACCCAGAAAATCTCTCATACTATTTGTACATCTAATATGTTTATATAACACCCTGGAAGTGCCAATCACCCATATTTCAGAAGATAAAAGACAAAATAATTAGTAAAAGAAAAGAATTCTAGTTCTATTGCAATAGGAAGGTGAGGGGGGGGGGCACATATTTATTTATTTATTTATTCTTCCAAATTCTTTATTTAAATGAGTTCAGTGTTCAGTTCATGTTAAATAGCACTACTAATGATGGTTTTCATAAGCCACTTCAGATTTTTGCTGTTTTAATTGCAACCTCATTTACTTTTTTCTGTGACCTAACCAATTTTTTTTAGAAAAGGAGTTACCCAACACCTCAAAGACTTTTTTGGTCTTCCTGTGTCAAAAGAGAAACAAAACAAACACAACCAAATAAATAATTTTAAAGTGTTTAATTACTTATTATTTGTAAAAAGAGTCTAGACTTTAAAACTTTGGAATAATATGTAATAGGCTTGGAATCTCTGGTCTTCCATTTATAATAGACCTCGATTAATTTGCTTGACTTTTCTAAGGCTCCATTTCCTCATTGATCTTATGAGTATATTAACAGCTATTGCACAGGTTTAGTTAATATAAGGATCCAATTAAGATATTATATGAGAAATACCCAAGGTAGTGTCTGGCATATAGAAAGACAGCAATAACATTAGTTCCTTTTGCCTCCAACATAGGTCCTCAATTTCTTTACAGCTGAAACAGAACAGAACTCTCAAGACTATAGTTGAGCTGAGGAAGTTGTATCTTCTGGTCCTAAACCAAAAAGAACTCATGCCATCCACTTAACTTTCTCTCTCTCCTTCATCCGTGCTACAAAACACTGAGCTAAACCCTAGAGAAATATTAAAAATTACTTTTTCACCCCAACATCTCTCCCCTTGGCCATTGAAAAGTATCTTGAACATGGAAGATACGAATAAATGCTAGCAAATCACTGGTACATTATTTCTGGTGTTCAACTGAAGCAGTAGATTATTAGGTAAGCCTGATTAAATGGTTAGTTACCTCACTCATTTATTCAATTATTTATTCATTCATTCTTAGGGTCATTTACTGGACTATTTGTCCAATAGTCATCAAATGATGATTTAGTATTTATAAACTAATGAGTGAGATACTCTGGAGAATATATACTGTAGGGCCCACATTATAGGCATGTGACCAGAAGCAGTCACACAGAGTCCTGCAGTTCGGATTTAATGCTCTGCAGTTACTGTCTTGTAATTTTTAATAATCTTTAAATTTGTGGGTTTTTAAAAAAGATTATTTATTTATTTATTTATTTATTTGACAGAGAGAGAGAGAGAGAGAGCACACAGGCAGGGGTAGTAGCAGAGGGAGAGGGAGAAACAGGCTCCTGGCTGATCAAGCACCACCCCCACAATGTGGGGCTTCATCCCAGGATCCTGGGATTATGACCTGAGTCAAAGGCAGAAGCTTAACCATCTGAGCTACCCAGATCCCCCTAAATTTGTGTTTTGTAAGTGAAGTCCAACAGGACCATGAAGCATCCCTAGGAACTCAGAAATTGAGCTAATGTGCGCTCCAACCTCTAGCCACCTTTGCAGGAGGGGTTCTCAACCACTTGCTCTATATCCTCCAGTATTCTGGGTGCCTCCTTCTTATTCCACAGCCACTCTTGACCCCTTTGTGGGTCAACTTCCAGAGGCATTTGTCTAGCAACCGGCAGGAAAGGGAATCTAGCCTGCTGGTCCTACATGTCCCCATCTGTGCATACCAATTCATTGGTGGAGTCCATAGTTAAGATTCTATACTTGTTCCTTGAGTGTCTGTGCACCAGAGGGACTGCAGTATTAAAGAGCAAATTAAAAACACCTTGACAGGTCAAGAGATTGTTGAGGAAAGGAAAAGGCTTTTTTCCTGCTTTCTGAATGAGAACCTCCACAGTTCTGTTTTGCATTGGCTCCCAAAAACTATGGTCAGCCATGAATACCTAAGTAAGCCAGTCCTCATTTTCAAAAAGATAATAAATTTCCATCAAATGAGAAGGCAAGTTTTATATAAAAAGGTCTAGTAGTTTCTCTCTCTCTCCCCACATCCCCCATCTCCTGTAATAGTCTAAGAGTAATTTCTATTGGCCGAAACTCAAGGGAATACTGGAGAATGTTACTTGCAGGAATCAGCCTCCTGTAACATAGGAGAGAGCAAGAGAAGGACATGCTGTAGAGCTGAAGAAAGCAGATCTAAGACCGACTATGGAAAAAAAGACATCCATGCAGAAAGATAACTTTACAAGGGTAATAGGTAGTAACTTTCCAAGTAATCTGCTCTGTAGAAATACAGAGGCAGCAAAGAACAGAAAAGGCAGCATCTGTGGGTCATTTCGTCTCCCAGCAACTTCATACTTTCAGGTTAGATTACATCTTTGAGAAAAAAAGTTACTTTACGCCTCCTTTATATCTCCCAGGATTTTGCACATTAAAGGTATTCAATACATGTTTAATTGAATTGCACTGAATTCAACCCCATTTCATGTAGAAATCATTGGTGTCAAGCAAGCAAGACAGATGGAATGTGGCAAAAACCAACTATATCTCTCACAATTTCTGAAAAATTCAGTAGGAGTAATCTTCTTTGCCTCTAATTTTCCTTGCCTTTGCCAGTAATATTCCTACTGGCAAAACTCCAGTAGGAACATGACCTATGCATCATTATTTTGAGTAGTCCTTTCCTAACTCCCTGAGTTAGGAAAATGCAGGAGAGAGATGCCCAACAATGGAACTCAGAAGAGACTTTCCAGATAAGGTCTTCTTCTTCTTCTTCCTTTTTTTTTTAAATCTCTTTACTTCTCCTTCCTTAGTGGGCATCCAGTGGGATATATCCATCCTCTCTCTGCTGAGGTTTGCTTAGCCCTACAAAGCTACACTATTTGACAGAACTTAACGTAGTTCTGCATAGTTCTCTCTCTCCCTCCCACAGTCCCTATACTCCTCAGAAACCTATAAACCTCTTTAGCCCAAACATACTTTGGGAAGGTAGGACAGTCAAAACACAACAAACACACAAACTTTGGTGGCTCCTCCACCAAAGCCCTCATGTCTGTTCGAGATTCAGGTTACAGTCAGATCCCATCTCACAATCTGTGTTTTCAGATGTAAATCTAGCAATTGCTGGACATGCAGCTGTCCGTGCTCTCTCAGTCAATCCTCAAGGGCCTTTCATTAGGCAGATGGTTCTAAGGCAAGAGGGTTGTGCTATCCCCGAGACACAGTTTGAATTAGAGACTCAACAACACTCTCTTAAAGAAACCTTTTTACCAACCTCCTCTTCTCAGATCTCTGAATTCTTGGTCTGGTTGAGAAGTTCAAAAGTTACCGAGCGATTCAGAGCGATTTCTTCTCACCTATGTGTAGAGATGAGGAAGAATACATTCCAGTCTAACTCATGCCAGTCTCTCAGTATGCCCTGAATTGGTGCCACAACTGAAAGTGAGAGGAAGGCTACAGCTGAAAGCCATTGTTTACACCACTGGACTGAGCCAAGACCAATACAGTGGAGAAACATTTTCAACGTTATCTGGGCATTAAATTGTGATGCCAGAACGAGTAGTGGAGACTTCAAAAATGCTGCCATAGTGCCTTATAGCCCTTTCACTTATGCTGAACCATGGACCAAAACACATTGGAAAATTTGTCTCACTTGGTTAAGATTAAGAGACCCCAAATTCAGCAAATGAATTTTCTATAAAGTCTTCTGTTTCTCACTCCAATCTCCATCCAAAATCAAGTTCAGTCTTCCATCAAACACTGTTGGCCAAACAGATTCCTCAATCCAAGTGTGTCAGCCTGTCCTTGATTACAATGTAGCCTACAACTGGATTAGCTTGGGGGTCACAAAAAGCACGTTCTGAGAAAGTAACAGAAATATGAGTCCAAAATTTTCCCACCATCCGCTTCAAGCTCCTACCTCATTTCCTCTCTGTATATTGCAGGCTTCTTCCAGGGAAGGGCCCATGGGTATGTGCTAATTTGCACGGTGGCCTTAGAAGGTACTGTTCTAATTGCTTCAGCTGAAATCCATTTATTTTATAGCCCAATAAAATTCTGTGTGCAAGGGTAAATAAAACCATGTGAATGTGGCCTCCATGCACAGTTCTCTGGGCTCCATTTGCCGTCCGTGATAAATTGAAGAGGAAAAAAAACCATTGTGCAAACGGATGCAATTAGCTGAAACAGTATATTTTTGGCCTCTGCTGATGTCTGCTTACATTCAATTCCCCACTTGAAAACCAATCCTCATTTGAAAGCAAACTAGAAAAATCTCTGTAATACAGATGGACCTCATTTGGCTGCATGTTGATGTGCAAAGACACCTTTATACATTAAATTGCAGTGTTGACTTCTGCACTTGAAATTTCATTTTGTCATTTTTAATCACAATGAGCAAATGTCATCCTTAATAATAACCCTCTGCTTCTCTATAATGCCTTTCAACAAAGGACCTGAAAGCACTTTTGCAAATATTAATAAACTGAGATTCACAACAACTCCCAGAGGCGTCTGTATTGCAGGCTGAAAAGAAGCCCAAAGTCATGAAGTGACTTTGCTAATCCACACAGGAAACTAAGCTCAAGGAGGAGAAATGAAGACTATCATCTGGGTTATGTCAGCCTCACCTCATTCATGTCCACCAGGCATTTTCAGCCATGACTGGAATTTCAGAGCTCTAGGAATGAATGAAGGGCAATTTGGACTCTTACTAAGATTTATGCTTAATTTCTTCCCTCCCTCCTCTGTTTCTTCTATAGGATGTTGCCCCCCAAATCATACATTCAGTCCAACTTGACCCTCATTTTTCATACTCGTGAAGAGCCCAACATGTCTACCAAGCAACTCAGTCTTAACATATCCAAGCCAAACTCATGATGTGCCCCCTGCTCCAGAAACCTGTTTCTTCTATCTCAGTCATTCCCATTTCAGTAACTGGTAATTCTTTTCCAGTTCAACCAGTCCACAAGCCTTAGTCATCTTTGACTCCTCCTCTTCTCTCCCCTGTGGCAAATCACCTATGAGTCATGTTGGCTCTCTCTGAAAATAAGCCCAGAGGCCAAACATTCTCTGTCACTTCTTTCTGGGCCTAACCCACCATTGTATCTAGTCTAGACTACTGGAATAGCCTGCTAACTTATCTCCCTGTTTCCATCTTTGCCTGCTAATCTATCTTTCAACAGCAGACACGTTGATCGCGTTAAAAACGTAGTCCTGTCTTGTACTTCTTGCTTAAAGGTCTTCAAAATCTTCTAATCTCAGAGTAAAATCCCCAAGTCCTTACTCTGGCCTACAAGGCCTTACAGGATCTGGCCCCAGTATCTCTCTGACCTTCTCTCTCTGACCTCCTCCTCACTTCTATAGCTCCAGCCCTGATGTCTTTTACGCTCCTCAAATAAACCAAAGATGCTACTACTACCTTAGTCTTCCCACCTGCAAGTTGCTCTGCTGGAACGCCTTTCCTCCAAATATCCAAATGCTTGCCTCTTTCCATTTTTAAATCTCTGTGCAAGCATCACTTTACAGAAAGGCCTTCCCCAACTACCCTATATAGCATCATACCATTCTCTACAACACTCTGGGTCAGACTTGGTTTTATTTTCATGTCACTTGTGAGTAGCTGGCACCAATTTCCAAGTTATCCTTACACATAAATGGCCATTGTAACATGACAAGTCTTCCCCACAGGATTGCAGAAATTCTTCCTTCTCCACTGGAGATGATGAAATGCTACTAACTTAGAAGTCCTTGGAAGAGAATTCATTTATCAAGGATTAGATTAAAATTTTCCCTAAAATTTTAAGACAATATTGTCATAATATTTCAAAGGATTTTCTGATATTATTAGGTCATAGACAAGCCCCCAAACTACTTCTAAGATTGAGCCTTCCTGAACTGTGACAATTATAACTGAGAACTAAACAAATTTTAAAAGCATCTTCACGGGGGGAGGAGTCAAGATGGTGGAGAAATAGCAGGCTAAGACTACTTCAGCTAACAGATCAGCTAGATAGCTTATCTAAAGATTGCAAACACCTGCAAATCCATCAGCAGATCGAAGAGAAGAAGAAAAGCAACTCTGGAAACAGAAAAACAACCACTTTCTGAAAGGTAGGACTGGCGGAGACCTGAATCCAAAGCGACGGGAAGATAGACCCCGGGGGAAGGGGCCAGCTCCCGGTAATATGCGGAGCAACAGACCACAAAATCAGGACCTTTAAAAGTCTGTTCCGGGACGCCTGGGTGGCTCAGTTGGTTGGGCAGCTGCCTTCAGCTCGGGTCATGATCCCAGCGTCCTGGGATCGAGTCCCGCATCGGGCTCCTTGCTCCGCAGGGAGCCTGCTTCTCCCTCTGACTCTGCCTTCCACTCTGTCTGCCTGTGCTCACTCTCACTCTCTCTCTCTTACAAATAAATAAATGGAATCTTTTAAAAAAAAAAAAAAAAAAAAGTCTGTTCTGCTGAGGGTCATCGCTCCAGAGCCTAAATCCGGATGAAGCCAATGCGGGGTCAGTGTGGCCTCAGGTCCCGCAGGGTCACAGAAGGATCGGGGGTGTCTGAGTGTTGCAGAGCTGGCGGGTACTGGAACGGGAAATCCGACTAGAGACAGAGTCGACAGTAAGCTCACAGCTCGGGGTTACCTTGAACCGGTCGCAGGCTCGGTGAGCTCGGAGCACGGCCGGAGGTCAGGCAGACGGGAGTAACCGGGCGCGGTTCTCTGAGGGCGCACTGAAGAGTGGGGCCCCGGGCTCTCAGCTCCTCCGGGCCGGAGACCAGGAGGCCGCCATTTGTATTCCCGTCCTCCAGAACTCTACAGCGCTCAGGGAACAAAAACTCCCGAAAGCAAACCCAAGCGGATTACTCAGCCCTGCCCCTGGTAGGGGCTGTGCAATTCCGCCTGGGGCAAAGACACTTGAGAATCACTACACCAGGCCCCTCCCCCAGAAGATCAACAAGAAATCCAGCCAAGACCAAGTTCACTGAGAAAGGAGTGCTGTTTCAATACCAAGGAGAGCAGCAGAATTCCAGAGGAAGAGAAAGCAAAGCACGGAACTTATGGCTTTCTCTCTGAGATTTTTTTTAGTCTTGCAATTAATTTAATTTTTTTCTTTTTCATTTTTTTTTTCTTGCCTTCTGGTAAAATTTTTTTTAACTTTTAACCTTTTCTTTTTTAACGTTTTTAAACTAGTTTATCTAATATATATATTTTTCTTTTTTATATTTTTCTTTATTTGTTTTCTTTTTTTTAAAATTTTTTTCTTTTCTTTTCTTTTTCTTTTTTATACTTTCTTCCTTTTTGAAACTCTTTTTATCCCCTTTCTCCCCCCTCACGATTTGGGATCTCTTCTCATTTGGTTAAAGCATATTTTCCTGGGGTTGTTGCCACCCTTTTAGTATTTTACTTGCTCCTTCATATACTCTTATCTGGATAAAATGACAAGACGTAAAAATTCACCACAAAACAAAGAACAAGAGGCAGTACCGAAGGCTAGGGACCTAATTAATACAGACATTGATAATATGTCAGATCTAGAGTTTAGAATGACAATTCTCAAGGTTCTAGCCAGGCTCGAAAAAGGCATGGAAGATATTAGAGAAACCCTCTCAGGAGATATAAAAGCCCTTTCTGGAGAAATAAAAGAACTAAAATCTAACCAAGTTGAAATCAAAAAAGCTATTAATTAGGTGCAATCAAAAATGGAGGCTCTCACTGCTAGGATAAATGAGGCAGAAGAAAGAATTAGTGATATAGAAGACCAAATGAAGAGAATAAAGAAGCTGAGCAAAAGTGGGACAAATAGCTACTGGACCATGAGGGGAGAATTTGAGAGATAAGTGACACCATAAGACAAAACAACATTAGAATAATTGGGATTCCAGAAGAAGAAGAAAGAGAGAGGAGAGCAGAAGGTATACTGGAGAGAATTAATGGGGAGAATTTCCCCAATATGGCAAAGGGAACGATCATCAAAATTCAGGAGGTTCAGAGAACACCCCTCAAAATCAATAAGAATAGGCCCACACCCCGTCACCTAATAGTAAAATTTACAAGTCTCAGTGACAAAGAGAAAATCCTGAAAGCAGCCCAGGAAAAGAAGTCTGTAACATACAATGGTAAAAATATTAGACTGACAGCTGACTTATCCACAGAGACCTGGCAGGCCAGAAAGAGCTGGCATGATATTTTCAGAGCACTAAACGAGAAAAACATGCAGCCAAGAATACTATATCCAGCTAGGCTATCATTGAAAATAGAAGGAGAGATTAAAAGCTTCCAGGACAAACAAAAACTGAAAGAATTTGCAAACACCAAACCAGCTCTACAGGAAATCTTGAAAGGGGTCCTCTAAGCAAAGAGAGAGCCTACAAGTGGTAGATCAGAAAGGAACAGAGACCATATACTGTAACAGTCACCTTACAGGCAATACAATGGCACTAAATTCATATCTCTCAATAGTTACCCTGAATGTGAATGGGCTAAATGCCCCTGTCAAAAGACACAGGCTATCAGAATGGATAAAAAAATAAAACCCATCTATATATTGCCTCCAAGAAACTCATTTTAAGCCCGAAGACACCTCCAGATTTAAATTGAGGGGGTGGAAAAGAATTTACCATGCTAATGGACATCAGAAGAAAGCAGGAGTGGCAATCCTTTTATCAGATCAATTAGATTTTATGCCAAAGACAATAATAAGCGATGAGGAAGGACACTATATCATACTCAAAGGGTCTGTCCAACAAGAAGATCTAACAATTTTAAATATCTATGCCCCCAACGTGGGAGCAGCCAACTATATAAACCAATTAATAACAAAAATCAAAGAAACACATCAACAATAATACAATAATAGTAGGGGACTTTAACACTCCCCTCACTGAAATGGACAGATCATCCAAGCAAAAGATCAGCAAGGAAATAAAGGCCTTAAATGACACACTGGACCAGATGGACATCACAGATATATTCAGAACATTTCATCCCAAACCAACAGAATACACATTCTTCTCTAGTGCACATGGAACATTCTCCAGAATAGATCACATCCTCGGTCCTAAAGCAGGACTCAACCGGTATCAAAAGATTGGGATCATTCCCTGCATATTTTCAGACCACAATGCTCTAAAGCTAAAACTCAACCACAAAAGGAAGTTTGGAAAGAACCCAAATACATGGAGACTAAAGAGCATCCTTCTAAAGAATGAATGGGTCAACCGGGAAATTAAAGAAGAATTGAAAAAAATCATGGAAACAAATGAGAATGAAAATACAACGGTTCAAAATCTGTGGGACACAACAAAGGCAGTCCTGAGAGGAAAATATATAGCAGTACAAGCCTTTCTCAAGAAATAAGAAAGGTCTCAAATATACACCCTAACCCTACACCTAAAGGAGCTGAAGAAAGAACAAGAAAGAAACCCTAAGCTCAGCATGAGAAGAGAAATCAAAGATCAGAGCAGAAATTAATGAAATAGAAACCAAAAAACCAATAGAACAAATCAACGAAACTAGGAGCTTTCTTTGAAAGAATTAATAAAATTGATAAACCCCTGGCCTGACTTATCAAAAAGAAAAGAGAAAGGACCCAAATAAATAAAATCATGAATGAAAGAGGAGAGATCACAACTAACACCAAAGAAATACAAACTATTATAAGAACATACTATGAGCAACTCTACGCCAACAAATTTGACAATCTGGAAGAAATGGATGCATTCCTAGAAACATATAAACTACCACAACTGAACCAGGAAGAAATAGAAAGCCTGAACAGACCCATAACCAGTAAGGAGATTGAAACAGTCATTAAAAATCTCCCAACAAAAAAAAAGCCCAGGGACAGACGGCTTCCCGGGGGAATTCTACCAAACATTTAAAAAAGAACTAATTCCTATTCTCCTGAAACTGTTCCAAAAAATAGAAATGGAAGGAAAACTTCCAAACTCATTTTATGAGGCCAGCATCACCTTGATCCCAATACCAGACAAGGATCCCACCAAAAAAGAGAGCTATAGACCAATATCCTTGATGAACACAGATGCAAAAATTCTCACCAAAATACTAGCCAATAGGATTCAACAGTACATTAAAAGGATTATTCACCACGACCAAGTGGGATTTATTCCAGGGCTGCAAGGTTGGTTCAACATCCGCAAATCAGTCAATGTGATACAACACATCAATAAAAGAAAGAACAAGAACCATATGATACTCTCAATAGATGCTAAAAAAGCATTTGACAAAGTACAGCATCCCTTCCTGATCAAAACTCTTCAAAGTGTAGGGATAGAGGGCACATACCTCAATATCATCAAAGCCATCTATGAAAAACCCACCGCAAATATCATACTCAATGGAGAAAAACTGAAAGCTTTTCCGCTAAGGTCAGGAACACGGCAGGGATGTCCATTGTCACCACTGCTATTCAACATAGTACTAGAGGTCCTAGCCTCAGCAATCAGGCAACAAAAGGAAATTAAAGGCATCCAAATCAGCAAAGAAGAAGTTAAATTATCACTCTTCACAGATGATATAATACTATATGTGGAAAACCCAAAAGACTCCGCTCCAAAACTGCTAGAACTTATATAGGAATTCAGTAAAGTGTCAGGATATAAAATCAATGCACAGAAATCAGTTGCATTTCTCTACACCAACAGCAAGACAGAAGAAAGAGAAATTAAGGAGTCGCACCCAAAACCGTAAGATACATAGGAATAAAGCTAACCAAAGAGGCACAGAATCTATACTCAGAAAACTATAAAGTACTCATGAAAGAAATTGAGGAAGACACAAAGAAATGGAAAAATGTTCCATGCTCCTGGATTGGAAGAATAAATATTGTGAAAATGTCTATGCTACCTAAAGCAATCTACACATTTAATGCAATTCCTATCAAAGTACTATCCATCTTTTTCAAAGAAATGGAACAAATAATTCTAAAATTTATATGGAACCAGAAAAGACCTCGAATAGCCAAAGGGATATTGAAAAAGAAAGCCAACGTTGGTGGCATCACAATTCCGAACTTCAAGCTCTATTACAAAGCTGTCATCATCAAGACAGCATAGTACTGGCACAAAAACAGACACATAGATCAATGGAACACAATATAGCCCAGAAATAGACCCTCAACTCTATGGTCAACTCATCTTCGACAAAGCAAGAAAGAATATCCAATGGAAAAAAGACAGCCTCTTCAATAAATGGTGCTGGGAAAATTGGACAGCCACATGCAGAAAAATGAAATTGGACCATTTCCTTACACCACACACGAAAATAGACTCAAAATGGATGAAGGACCTCAATGTGCGAAAGGAATCCATCAAAATCCTTGAGGAGAACACAGGCAGCAACCTCTTCGACCTCAGCCGCAGCAACATCTTCCTAGGAACAATGCAAAAGGCAAGGGAAGCAAGGGAAAAAATGAACTATTGGCATTTCATCAAGATCAAAAGCTTTTGCACAGCAAAGGAAACAGTTAACAAAATCAAAAGACAACTGACAGAATGGGAGAAGATATTTGCAAACGACATATCAGATGAAGGACTAGTGTCCAGAATCTATAAAGAACTTAGCAAACTCAACACCCAAAGAACAAATAATCCAATCAAGAAATGGGCAGAGGACATGAACAGACATTTCTGCAAAGAAGACATCCAGATGGCCAGCAGACACATGAAAAAGTGCTCCATATCACTCGGCATCAGGGAAATACAAATCAAAACCACCTCACACCAGTCAGAATGGCTAAAATCAACAAGTCAGGAAATGACAGATGCTGGCGAGGATGCGGAGAAAGGGGAACCCTCCTACACTGTTGGTGGGAATGCAAGCTGGTGCAGCCACTCTGGAAAACAGCCTAGAGGTTCCTCAAAATGTTGAAAATAGAACTGCCCTATGACCCAGCAATTGCACTACTGGGTATTTACCCTAAAGATACAAACGTAGTGATCCAAAGGGGCACGTGCACCCAAATGTTTATAGCAGCAATGTCCACAATAGCCAAACTATGGAAAGAACCTAGATGTCCATCAACAGATGAATGGATCAAGAAGATGTGGTATATATACACAATGGAATACTATGCAGCCATTAAAAGAAATGAAATCTTGCCATTTGCGACAACATGGATGGAACTAGAGCATATCATGCTTAGCGAAATAAATCAAGCAGAGAAAGACAACTATCATATGATCTCCCTGATATGAGGAAGTGGTGATGCAACATGGGGGCTTAAGTGGGTAGAAGAAGAATCAATGAAACAAGATGGAATTGGGAGGGAGACAAACCATAAGTGACTCCTAATCTCACAAAACAAACTGAGGGTTGCTGGTGGGAGGGGGGTTGGCAGAAGGGGGTGGGATTATGGACATTGGGGAGGGTGTGTGCTTTGGTGAGTGCTGTGAAGTGTGTAAACCTGGTGATTCACAGACCTATACCCCTGGGGGTAAAAATATATGTTTATAAAAAATAAAAAATTTTTAAAAATGTAGTAAAAAAAAAGGAAAAATGCATCTTCACTTCTTTAATATTGAGGATTAAATTCTTTTTTTTTTTTTCTGGTACTACAACATTAGTTTGAAGATACTTATTTTGCCAGATTATGGATTCTCTTGCAAAGACCTCCTCATTCTTATCTTCTCAATAATTAATAAATACAAAAACACATAAATAAATGGGAAAAGATCTGAAACACATTACTTCAAAGCAGAAAATAACCACATGAAAAGGTGAAAATACATTTAAGAGATGTCTCTGATAAAGACTGTCTATACAGAATACGTAAAGAACTCTCACAACTCAATAAATAAATAAATAAATGGCAAAAGATTTAACACACATTGCACCAAGTAACCACATGAAAAGGTAGTCCAAGAATGGGAATGCAAATTTAAACCACAATGCATTATCACTATATACTTCTGAGAATGGCTAAAAACCAACACAAATACAAAAAAACCTTGTAGTATCAAGTACTAATGAGAAGAACCAACTGGAGATTTTGTTTGTTTTTAATAAACAAAAAAACTCCTACTGGAGTTTTCAATTATTTCTTGTGGGAAAGCAAAAAGTTATCATCACTTTAGAAAATTGTCCAAACTTTCTATATTTTATAAAGGTAAACACACTCCATAGCCAATTAATAACCCAGTGAGGACTTCAACTAATGAACAGTAGTTTTACATCAATACAATGGTAGTACAACTACAATAAAAAACAAAGGACTCCTGATGTACTTAACTTAAATTTCAAAAGGATTTTGCTAAATGAAAGAAGTCAGACACAAAAGACAACATACTGTCTGATATCATTTATTTAACATTTTGCCAAAGACCAAATTCTTAGGGACAGAAATTGGATCAATACATTCCATGAGGTAGGACTGGAAACAGGGACTGACTATACAAGAACAAAAGCAGCTTTGGGTACTAATGGGAATGTTCTAAATACTGATGGTGATGATTGCTATGTAATTGTGTAACTTGTACATATTTGAGAAAACTCATTGATCTATACCCCAAAAGAGATGGGTTTTACTTTCTATTTTTTTATTTTTCAGTGTTCCAAGATTCATTGTTTATGCACCACACCCCAAGCTCCATGCGATACGTGCCCTCCTTGATACCCACCACCAGGCTCACCCAATGCCCCACCCTTCTCCCCTCCAAAATCCTCAGTTTGTTTCTCAGAGGCCACAGTCTCTCACGCTTCATCTCCCCCTCCAATTTCCCCCCACTCACTTCTCCTCTCCATTTCCCAATGTCCTCCATGTTATTCCTTATGCTCCACAAGTAAGTGAAACCATAGGATAACTGACTCTCTCTGCTTGACTTATTTCACTCATCATAACCTGCGGGCTTGAAGCAGGCTCCCCACCCAGCAGGGAGCCCAGTGTGGGGCTCAATCCCAGGACCCTGGAATCATGACCTGAGCCAAAGGCAGACACTTAGTGAATGAAGCACCCAGGCACGCCTTGAGTTCTACTTTCTTAAAATCCTTCTGGAAGCTCCATTTCCTTTGGCAAAGCCATAAAGAAAGTACAACTATATCTATTCAGTGATGACTGTGCAGAGTCCCATAACAAAATACAAGAAATGTGCTTAGTATCTAGTATCTACTATGTATTCACCATGTTTTAGCCTAAAGAAAAGAGAAGGGACCCTTTCTCTAAGTACATGCAGTGGAGGCTATTGCAAGTCACCTTCAGTTGACACGTGCACATGACACAAAACTCTAAAAAGTTTATAATCCAGCTGGGCCTGGCAAAAGTTAGTTAGCAGGTGTTATTTACAAATTTAAACTTTAGTCATAATGTAACATGAATTAAAGAACAAATGAAGATATTTCTATTTATTATTTATTTGGTAACTTGAAAATGCTGGATATGAGGACGGCTAAAAATTTATGACATGTTTAAAAAAAAATACAAAACTAATGATTTTATAAACAGGCATGGTGTATGCTGACCAGAGAAAAATAATTTATTTCTTAGTATGATGAAGGGTTTGCATTGAATTGTTAAGTGTTTTCCTAAAATCCATTATTCTGCATCCTCTTTAAAGAACTAATCAGAATAAATTCTCCAGAGACATTGGTGAATATACAACTCTGAACAAGAGGATTTTTAAGGCCATGTCACTCAGAAACCAGTTACTAGGGCTACAGCCAAAAGCCACTGTTAACAGAATTCAGGCTTCAGAATTTTTTTCAAGTTGGAAGAAACTTGAAAATGATAAGGATAGAAAAAGGGAGGACAGTGAAAGAATTCAGTTTTAAGAGTCCAATCTTTAAGCCCCCAGCAGGATAATCTCATATGCATTATATACATTTAATTTTCAGAACATCATTAAGCTAATTCCTACTTTCTTCATTTTACAAATAGGAAAATCAAGAGAGGTTTAATTCAGAGCACCTGGGTGGGATAGTGGATTAAGTGTCCAACTTTTGATACTGGCTCAGGTCCTGGCCTCAGATCGGTGAGACTGAGCCCCAGTTGGGCTCTCAGCTCAGCAAGGAGTCTGCTTGAGATTCTTTTCCTCTGCCCCTCCCCCAGCTCCGGCACATGCATGTGCTCTATCTAATTAAATGACTCTAAACAAGGAGAAGTTTAATTTGATCCATAGCCAGTTAAAAACAAACAAACAACAACAAAAAAAATTTCAGGAGTTTAAAATAAGGTTAGTGGGCACCTGGGTGGCTCAGTCGTTAAGCATCTGCCTTGGGCTCATGTCATGATCCCAGGGTCCTGAGTTCGAGCCCTGCATCAGGCTCTCTGCTCAGCAGGAAGCCTGCTTCTCCCTCTCCCACTCCCCCTGCTTGTGTTCCCTCTCTCACTGTCTCTCAGTCAAATAATAAATAAAATCATTAAAAAAATAAAGTTATAACATATGACTTCAAGCAGAGGAGAGACTTCTCAAAGAAAGGTTTCTCTTATGTGCAGATTTACCAGAAAAATGGAGGATTTACACGCTAATAGCATCAAAAATTCTATCTTCAGACTGTTTAGAATAACAAAAATCTCACAAATTCTCTCTGGTTACATTTCATATAATCTTATTTATCCTCAAGCCATCTATTAGATGTATAGGATTCCTGTTTTACAAACACAAAAACGGAGAGTCAAAGAGATGAGGTAATTTATTCTGTATCTTTAAAAAAGCAGCCAGTAGAGCCGGGACAGAAACTTCTCTTCAAACTCCAAATCTCACATTTTTATTCCTGGAGTTTCACATATCATCTCCACTGAGGGGCCCCAACAACAGAAAGGAATATGCCCCTGAGTCAAAACAAGCCATTTATTTCCTTGGAGTTTAAACATGATCTTTCTAGTTCCCATTAATATCACACGCTATTCCAAGTGAAGACTGTTTTCATGTGAAAGTGCTTTAAATTTCTCCAAAATTGTGTTTGCAAACATCCTAATTAAAATATTGAGTAAAACTGATACTCTGAGAAGATGTCCACTGTCTGACGGGAGGCTTCAGCTGCCCCTGACACACCGTTGTGTCCTCTGAGACCCACAGCTCTGTATCTTTCATTTAAGATAATATGAACACTGGGGAAGAAGTAAGCTTGCTGAGGATCTAGTAACCACTATGTAGCCATTTATTAGGAAACACAAGACCAGAGAAGTTAGGTTCCTTTTATTTTTTTTTAAATAAAGATTTTATTTCTTTATTTGACAGAGAGAGGCAGGGGAACACAAGCAGGGGGAGAGGGAGAGCAGAAGCAGGCTTCCAGCTGAGCAGGGAGCCGGATGCGGGGCTCGAACTCAGGACCCTATGATCACGACCTAAGCCAAAGGCAGGTGCTTAATGACCGAGCCACACAAGCACCCCAGAAGTTAGGTTTCATGTGCCAGTTTACACAACCGGGTGAGGATTGCAGTCATCCTGGAAATAGGAGTCTGTCTCAGGAATTCCCATCTGTTTTGTGACGTTCCAATGTAGGTTTTCTTTTCATACCAGGAGCTTCCGATTTTATGGAGGTAAAGGAAGCAAACTTTACTATACTTAGAGGAGAAAACAGATTAGAAATAGAAGCAAGGTACTTTTTTTTTTAAAAGTCTAGTATATAACAAGAATATCCCACAATCCCATATTCAGAGTTAGGTGATGGATGATGTTCAGGATCAACATTCCTGCAATGGCCCAAGGGCATCATTTGCTTATAACACTTTCATTTTTCACTGGTTTGAAACGTGCATACAGATGCTTTTCTAGCTTTTAGTCCTGGATGCTTCATTTTTAAAAGTGATTGTGAGGAACAGTCGGTTTAATGACGTGGCAGAGATATATCTGAACATTGCAAACCATCAAAGACATTGTAAAATTACATTAAGTTCTTGAGTATTTAAGAGTATGAAATGTATCTAAAACACTGTATTTTTCAAAATTCAGTGTTAAATTAGAAGTTTGGGATATCAAAATGATACAGATTGATAAATATTGTCCTCCCCTTATTAATATATATTCATATAAGCCAAACTAAAGTCCTTAAATGAAACTAAAGTCTTTTAAAAATTTAAATCTTTTCTCTGTCCTTGTTTTCTGAGACAAACGCCTCCCATGGTGTTTGGTAGAGGTGATATTTTCCTACATTTTAATTGTAAATTCCTGATAGCCTATAGGTATGAGGTGTTAAATGAAAAGGCGTTAACAGACATTTAGAGAGGATCTCATAGGTGTTAGTTCCTAATCATACATTTTCCTATTTTATCCTTTTAACAGTCTTGTGAGACAAGTATTAATCCCTGTCTTCAGGCCTGTCTTCACTTCAGAAAGGTGAAGTATTGCTTCCCAGGTCACACAGTTGTATATCTGACTCTAAAATACCTTCTTTTTCCAATTTAACCAGGATTGGCCACATCTGGCCTGCTTGTAAATAGTTTTATTGAAATCTGCCATGATCACTTGTTTACATGTAATCAAGGATAGAACTGAGAAGATCCAGATAAATATTTTTGTCTTTGTAAGCCATATGGTCTCTGTGGCAACTCAACTCTGCCAGTGTAATATGAAAGAACCACAGATAATTCCTAAGTCAATATCACTGTGCTCCAATAAAAACTTATTTACAAAACAAATTTAAAGGGGGGAGTGCAACAGGTCAATTTTGCCTTGCAAAATACAGCTTATCAGCCCCTCCCTGCTATGGCAATGTGTTCTGTAAAGCAGAATTTTGGTAAGTTCATTGAAAAATATAGGAAGTCTGAGAACTGCCTTTATTGTATCATTATTATTATTTTTTTAACTGGTTGAAAAGTTCGGGTGTTTAAAGTTCAATTTATTTCTAATTATTTGAGCATAAATCCTGTTGTTTTTGTTTTTCCAGTGCCTTCTATTAAAAGAATGCTAGAAACCCAAGCATCCAATATTAGGATGCTCTTAGTCTATAAGGAATTCTCTCAAAATAAGTACAGTATAGAATTAATATATACATTGATCATTTCGGTGCCCTATCTAACTGAATATACAGACAAGGCTTTGGCCTTCAGAAAGGTCATAATTTAAAAAGAAAAAAAAATCTCCATGCAACACATCACACAGGCATAGCACAGAGCAAAGGAAAGCCTGAGATCTCTCCGCTAAATCTCCCAGCTCAGGTACAATCCCAAAGCTCTGTGAAATGCTTCTAAAATGTGTTCTCTGCCCACTTATCTTACCCAACAATACAATCCTGACTGACACCACATCTCCCAAGTGAAATGAAAAGTGGTGCCAAACCCAGATGTCCAGCTAAAGGACAAGAGGACATTTGGCAGCAGAACATGTGTTAGACGTCAGTCACGGGGAGTAAGAATTCCAGCCACAGGGGGAGGCTGGCATTGTGGGGGGGAGAAATATGAAAGAGGCATGATTCCAGATTCACAATGGTCTACAAAAGGCTGTCACTGCTTGTGGACCAAAAAAAAAAAAAAAAAAAAAGTTACTATTGTTCACCTGTATCGTTATAAAAGAGTGCATAAAAGTGGCTTTAACCAGGTTTGAGCTAAGGCAGAATGATCAAGGGATGCTTTGTTTCCAAAGCACTTAACGTTTCTTACCTAAAAATTGAAGGAACTGTCGAAACAAGAAACCAGACAATTTTACTCATTTTCAAGTCAGAGATAAAAACAAACAGTATTTTTAGTAACAGACCATATTAGCATTTAGTATGTTCCAGGCACTGTTCTAAGTGTTCACAAATGAGAAGTTAGTTTAAGTTCTTAAAAAATTTTATGAGGTAGCTAAGTTATGCTCTATTTTTACAGATGTGGAAATGGAGACAGACAGAGGCCCTATCACTGCTCCCATCACACAGCTCCCGAATTCACTCTGTGTTCTTAACTGCTTATGCTGCCTGATCATACCTTCAAAGGCAGCAATCTCGGGCATTCAAGTTTCTCTCTCAGAGGCTCTGTTTTCTCATGTACAAAAGGGGGATCAGAATCTTTTCCTCACCCAATGGTTATGAAGATTAAAGAAATAAAATGCAAATTATCCAAAAGGATGTTGAAAAGATAATGCAAAAATGTTCACATTTTCTGAGCTCTTACTATATGCCATGCACTGTGACAAAAAGTTTGCACACTTAATCTCATTAATTCGAAGCAAGCCTCATAATATAGATACTAATATCATGTGTATTTTACACATGAAGAAACTGAAGAGTGACACACTTAAACGGTGTGCTTAAAATCATGCTAGATCTAGTTAGAAGAAAAGCCAGGCCTCCAATTCCAGGCACTAGGATGTGTTTATTACAAGTTTATTCCTTTCTTATAAGAAAAAGGCTGTAGCTGGCAAGGAATGAGGAAGGTTGTAGGTATTTGAAATAAATGGAATCTTTCTGATTATCAAGCAAACCCTTGACCGAGGGACTAGTCATATAACCAGCACCTCTTTATCCTGGAATTGACCTTTGGAAATCCCAACTGAGGTGCTATTGGGAGTATAATAGAAAGTAGGACAGAAATCTCAATCGCCCAGTTTTGCTCCATAGAATCACTTACAGTGCCTGTTACAGGATAAAATAAGTATGTGGCAGGTACCTGGACTTTCACAGCCCCCCCCAGCTGAATTTCACCCCATCTATTTGTGTCAGATTTTTCAATATCTAACAACAGAATGTTCACAGCGGGTAACAGAGATATGAAAATTCTTAATGAATTGTCAAGTCAAAGCTAAATATACAGAACAAAGTACCTAAAAGCTTTAGACCTTCTCTTGAGGGAGAATGAGTTTCCTATGCTAAAACATTGGAACAACCCCTTCAAATTACTTGTGACCTAGGATTACAAGTAGATATTGTCCTAGTAGATATTGTCTTGTGACCTAGGATTACAACAGATATTGTCCTAGGCCACCAGTGAGGGGACAGAATAAGTTCATACTATTTATTACTGGTTCAGTCCTTTAAGTTTTTGCCTTCATTAAAAAAAAAGTAGGAGAGAGAGGAATCCCCTATGGCTTGTCGTAACTACTCATGTTGTCCTTTGTTCACAAAATTTACAATTCCCTGATAACCCATTTACTTCAGAGCTCAAAGCATGTACTCAGAGCAGCTGCCACACAGTTTCATGTGCCCAGAGCCATATCTACCCCTCCCCTAGGTGTAGCCCTCCCTCCTTCTCCTTGGTAGAATCTGGGCCTGCAGCATAGTCCTAGACTTTTCCTTCTCACCTGGTATATTTTCCCACCAGGCATTTTATTTCCTATCACTGAGACAGACTCTTCACTCTCCAATTTACTAGTAGCTACTGTGCAATGCCAGCCCTGCCCAAAACTTAGAGGTCAGTCCCTCCTGTGTTTCCAGAGTGACAATGTCCAATAGAAACATAATGCGAGTCCCACATGTAATCTTAAATTTTCTAATAGCTGCATTAGAAGAGTAAAAAGAGTTAAAATCAATTTAACAATATATTTTACTTAACCTAATTTATCATAAAATATTATTATTTCAACAGGTAATAGAAGGTTTTTGGAAAATACTAATGAGGTATTTTATACTTTTTTTAAGTATTAAGTTGTTGAAATCTGGCACATAGTTTACACTTATAGGACATCTCAATTCAGATGCTAAATTTATCAGAAATACTTGATCTAGGGGCACCTGGGTGGCTCAGTGGGTTAAAGCCTCTGCCTTTGGTTCATGATCCCAGGGTCCTGGGATCGAACCCCGCGTCAGGTTCTCTGCTCAGCAGGGAGCCTGCTTCCCTTCCTCCTTCTCTCTTTCTCTCTCTCTCTGCCTGCTTCTCTGCCTGCTTGTGATCTCTGTCTATTGAATACAAATAAAAATTTTTTTAATAAAAGATTTTATTTATTTATTTGACAGAGATCACAAGCAGGCAGAGAAGCAGGCATAGAGAGAGGGAAGCAGGCTCCCGCTGAGCAGAGAGCCCAATGCAGGGCTCGATTCCGGGACCCTAAGATCATGATGTGAGCCGAAGGCAGAGGCTTTAACCCACTGAGCCACCCAAGCACCCCAATAAAAATAAAATCTTTAAAAAAAAAAGAGAGAGAAAGGAAGAAATACTTGATCTACACAGATTTCATAGAATGTCGAGGTGAAAAAACAGACTGACATACCCAAGTTGTTCCCAAACATAATTCAGTTATTGGAAAACTTAAGTATCAGTTTTTAACATTGCATTTTAATTAAAATTTAAAATACAGTTCTTTAGTTACATTAGTCTTTTATAAGATATGAGAGCCACATGAAGCTAGTGGCCACCATATTGGATAGTGAAGTTCCTGAGGATGTAAAGTCTGCCTTCATTAGCTGCTCAGCTTTGAACTGCCTCATAGGACATCTTCTATTTCTACTTCTTATACTCTTCTCCCTGTACTACATCAGACAAACTGAATCACAAATCGGTTTGTTAGGATTCAACTGAGTGATAACCAGATCATGGGACTTAATATGGATGAAGCCATCAGTAAGGAGAGAGTCATCATTAGTGAACTCCTGTCTCAGAAATTCAGCTAAAGGACTAAAAGAGTGGAGAGGAAAGACATCAAGGTTAAGTGAAGGAACCTGGGTTGTTTTTTCAAGGTATGGAAACTTTCAAATGTTTGAAGACAGAAGAAATTCCAGTTTGAAAAAATACACTAAAATTATGGGGAAAAAAGGGAGCTCTTAGAGAGAGCCATATATGGAGGTGAGACAGATGGATGAACAGAAATAATTAATATTAATGATTAAGAGTGAGACTTAATATTAAAGTAAAGTCTAAGGACTCATAAATCCCTGAATACTGTCCTAAAGTTAAAGTACAACTTTCCGCAAAGAGTGCTCCTACAGAATTATGGACATGATAGCAAAATGAGAATCAAAATACCACTTGGGTACTGATTGTACAATAAGACCCAATTAATCAATGCATAACTCTAATAAAATGCTGAACTGGAGACTCATGAGAAGCTTCCTCTTCCTCATTTTCCCTCACATCCCCAATTTTAAATCTTGAAACCTGCACACAAAGACATGCCCACAAGGTACCAGAGTAAGATAAATGGCTGGGGCTACAACTGGGCCTTCAATTCCCAGCCCAGACATTGGAAGATAAAATTGGTGTTTTCTTAATTTCTTCTTTTTAAAATAATACTTCAAAATTACATTTGTAGAATCCTAGGTAGCTCTTTAAAACATTACTCTATTATACCCCAACTCTTTTTTTCAAAATTGGGGTACTCCTGGAATGCCTAGGGTATTGTTAAAAATACATTTTATTTTTTTCACTGTCCCAAGACTCATTGTTTATGTACCACACCCAGTGCTCCATGCAGTACGTGCCCTCCATAATGCCCACCATCAGGCTCACCCAACCCCCCACCCTCCTCCCTTCCCAAGTCCTCAGTTTGTTTCTCTGACATTTTGAAAACAAATTATGGAATATATTTACAAGAAAAGTTTCCTGGGCATGCAAAAGTTAAAAAGAGAATCCAAAGGTCTGGATCAAACCTTCACAACAAAGGCTGACATTACAAGTTCAGAATTTTTGCCTGGTTACAGAAAGTTTGCTTCTGACTTCTAGAGAATCACCTTTGTGTGTGAGCTTCTGAGCTTCAAACTGACCCTGAGCAAATGCTTATCAACTCTGTCAAGGTACCTTTGGTTAAGAAAGATCTGTGTAAAGGGCATATGGGGGGCTCAGTTGGTTAAGCGACTACCTTCATCTCAAGTCATGATCCCAGAATCCTGGGATCGAGTTCCATGTTAGGCTCCCAGCTCTGTGAGGAGTCTGCTTTTTCCTCTGACCTTCTCCCTTCTCGTGCTCTCTCAAACTCTCTCTCAAATAAATAAATAAAATCCTTAAAAAAAAGAAAAAAAAAAGGATCTGTGTGAATACTCAGGACTAATCTCCATCTATTAGGAGAAAATTAGCACCTATATCTCACCTCCAATATCAGCTCCAGACATAAACTAATTAAAAATTGTAATAACAACAGTAATTCTCCATTTATGCAGCCTTCTGCTTGGGAATAAATCTCTTAAATAGCCACATTCTTTTCTAGGGAAGCACAGGTTCACAGAGACTGTAACTGTTCCTCCAGGCAATTCTCAACCTTGTCTGACAAGAGAATGAAATGATGTGACTAAGTGTGACCCACAACAATTCACTGTATTCCCTTTACGGGCCAAATACTTCAAACAGGAATTGCTTTATGATCCAGACTGGCTACCCAGATATGAAATGCTGCCATCAAAACAAATCTGGAAAATTATCAAGTACAGCACGTTTTAAAGCTGCAGCTGGATAATGGGTAGATTCATGCATTTATTTATTTGTTTGTTTGTCTGTTTATTTATTTTTGAAGACAGAAGAAATTCCCATTAGAAAGAGTACACCAAAGTTAAGGGGGAAAAAAGGGATCTTAGGGTAGCCATTTATGGAGGTGATACAGATGGCTGAACAGAAAACAAATTAATAGTAATGATTAAGCCTGAGACTTAGTATTAAAAGTCTAAGGACTCATAAATCCCCAAATCCTATCCTAAAGTCAAAGCACAACTTTCCCAGAAGAGTGTTCCCTAAGGAATTATGGAAAATACGGTATTTTTTTTTTTATGAATGCAGCCAAAATAAAAACATTACAAGAATCCAAATCCTCTAAAACATTACTAAATCCAAATAGTGTAACTATATTTATAGAAAAAATGAAGACATATGTACATATATAAATGCACATACATATTATGTGTAGAATAAAGATTATATAGTTAGAATTTCAGTTTAGAAAAGGATCATACTATAAATTCATTGGCAAGTCTCCCACCCAATGAGAGATTAACCAGAGAAAAAACCAAATCCTGGAGACAAAAAACAAAACAAAACAAAAAAACCTCCTTGAAATTATAAATATATCTAAGGAATACATATAATTTCAGAGTTTCCAGGCATTTCACTTGGATACCCTAAGAAAGACTTCCCACTCCCATTTAGTGTTTTTATGTAATCATTCAAAAAATATTGATAAAAGAACTGCTATGTGCCCAGTTCAGCATCATTCACTTTATCCCTACTTTCAGAAGTGCCAGGATTCACCTTCATTCCCGGAGGAGGGTGTGTCTCTGGAATCAGTCCCTTCCCCAAAGATGAAATCATGCAGGACCACTTAGAGGTAATGGAGGAACTAGCAATTGAAGCAGGAATGCAGAGTGCTGTTGTCTCACAAGTGGATTACAAACTCTTTTGTTTCTGGGATTAAAAGAGAAAATGGCGGACTTCTGATGTGTGGATCCCAGAGAGGAAAAGGAAAAACCACAGCTCTGATCTGGAAGGAGCTGGCGTTGTGGAGAATGACTGTGTGACAAAAACAGGCATCTGATCTGAAGAACTGACTTCTTTGGATCATAAACTAGAATTCCTTGGAACCTAACTCAGAACCAAGAGAATGGGATAGTGCTCTCTTAAAGACTCACGGTTTTAGATGATCCTCCCTGGGAGATTCTGGACCAGCAGAGGATAAGCAGCTCCTTTCATACCATATTACAGTCTACTGTCCACACAGGCACATTTGGCAGCAGGAAGTAAAGGCAAGTTTGACTGCTGGAACTGCAGGTTCTCTCCTGCCTGCTCAGGTGTGGGAGTTGACAAAATCTCCCCTCTTTCATACCGCATAAACTCCTGGGGTTCTTGGCTAGGTCAAAAGGTGGGGGGAAGGAGCCCTAAGTGGAAATTACTAGACTTATGTTAATCCAGTGAATGAGGACTGGAGCTAGGTTTCCTCTGGATGATATGTGCAACCTGAATTTGTGAAGCAGGTCAAACTCAGCATTCACACACTCCTGTGTTAACCTACTTCTCAAGTCATCTCAGACTTTATGAAGCAGTGGGTAATAACAAATGAACACTTGACTGGGAATCAGAAAGCCTGTGTAGTAATAATAGTTCTGCTTTTAGGTAGCTATGGGACTTTGAGAAAGCTTCAACTCAAATTCTTTAGTTATAAGTATTTGGACCACATGTTCAACGGGCCCTTATCTGTCTATAATCTTATGAATTTAATTTTAAAATACTTTATTAAAAAAACTCTTGCAATGAGCCATTAGCCTAGCTGAAATCTACCACCATCAGCTCAAGAAAATATGAGTTTTCTCCAGAATATAAACTCTTTATAACGATTTAGCTTGGGTTAGAGAAAAATCAATACCAAGGTTGGACAGGCTAGAGAGTTAATAAAAATAATTACACTCATTATTATTAAATTTTTTTTAGGTGTTTGCACTACTCCAGGTGCTGTTTTATTTCATCAACCTTATAAAATGTGTGTTGCTTCACAGACGAGGAAATTGAGGCTCAAAGGTTTACATAATTTGTCAACATCATAACTCATATGTAGAAAATATAGGTTTCAAATGCAGTTTTTCCTGTTGTTGAACCTGGAGCACTTTAGCACGGCCTTTCAGGAAATAAACTGGACTCTGTTCAAGTGACATCATCTTTTTTCAGTCTCCACCAATATGCTCAAAAATCAATGTTGGTTACTTTCACATTAATGAAAATTGAGAACTCCAAGGCCAGACAAAATACAAAAATCCACCATATGTTTTAGATGCACAGACCTTACTTTTGATATTTTTTAAAACTTTATTTATTTGAAAGAGTTTACACAAGCAGGGGGAGGGGCAAAGGGAGAAGAATAGGAATAAGCAGACTCCAGGCTGAGCAGGTCGCCTAACCCTGGGCTCTATCCCAGGATCCTGATCTCATTACCCAACCCCAAGTCAGACACTTAACCAACTGAGTCACCCAGGCACCCCACTTTTGACATTTCTACCATAAGAAAGCTCCAGATTGTTACCTACTCAGATTCTGTAGAGCAGTTGGATCATGTTCTCCCATTACAAGGTGTTATTAATAATATATATCAAAATGTTATCGACAAGTAGAAATAGTTAAGGAAAAACAGTAATTTCAAGTCTTGAGGTAAGTTGTAGTTTTCAAATTCTACCAAGCTCAGGGCACCTGGGTGGCTTAGTTAAATTAAAACTCTTGATTTTGACTCAGGTCATGATCTCGGGGTCATAAGATCTCTGGTGTTGGGCTCTGTGCTCAGCTGGGAGCCTGCTTGAGTTTCTCCCCCTCTGCCCCTCCCCCTGTTCATGCACACTCTCTCCCCTGCACCCCCCATCAAATAAATAAATTGGATTCTACCAAACTCTTTCTATGCATGTTGTTTCTATCTAATTGTGAAACCATTCTTATCCAAATAAATTATAGTCACTTAAAGAGGAGCCAAAACTTTAAATAACATATATGAAAATAGTAGTGAAATTGTGTCATTTGTTGAAAACAAACAAAAACTGTTTGAAAATGCAAATGCTTGGCTAATGGAGCTCTAAGATACTTTCCAATTACTTTAAAGTCAAGCTCCTTTGTTTTTCTAACCTGAACTGTATGATTACGTGTTCTGACAATAGATGGATCGTTCTTTTTTTTCCTTCGTATTTTATCAAAGAGAATGTTGAAATTGCATTTACACTTATAACCCTCCCAAGCCTAAGGAACATACGAAAGAAAATACTGAGTGATGATATATTATGCAGAAGAAGATGCCAGATATCTTCCCTTCTGAGTTCCGAAATTCTCATAAAAATACATTATGCAAAATAAATCTTGCAGTGTAAATTATCTGTTAGCAAATGATATTCTTCAGTTTCATTTCTAAATTATCTAAAATGAATTAGGATTTCATATTGAGCTGTCAACATGAAATTCTACCAACTGAAATATAGATTGGATTTTGAGAAGAAAATATGAAGTGGCAAAAGTCAGGTTTCTTTTATACCCCTCCAGTTTAGGACTGCATTCACATACCCTCACTAGATTGTGAAAAACTGACTGAGTTTTAGGCAATATCTTAAAGTTGTTTTATTTTATGGGTGACAATTTGTGCAAAACTTAAAGGTACTAATATTCTCTTTAAGAAAAGAGTAAATATCAATAGTTCTAATAAAATGTACTAAGTAAATCCAGAGTTCTTTTTATTCACTCTACACAGCTGTGCAAGGTCATGGTTTCTTTGAAAAGCAAAGTTATGATTCAGTGTTACCAATAATGTGCAACTGATTAAAATGAAATTATTGGATTCTAAGCATGGGATGTATCACTGTGACATTTCCCATTAATCTTTTTTTAGCTTTGAGATTAAACTATGAAGGAGTCTTCTGGTCCAAGATAACCAGGTTGACACCCCATTTACCATGAAGACAAACATATTGCTATCATCAATGGAACATGAGCACCAATGCCAATCTAAGGAGAATTTCTGTTTTTGAGGCTATTCGTGTGAGCAGAAAGGTAAAAGAAGGTTGAATTAATGAGCCAACTTTCCCTAATTAAATGCCTGTTGTCCCAAAACAACTAATAAAAAGTTATATGGGAGTAAGCACTTCACCTCATCAAAACAGAGTAATTCTCTCCCCACAGCTCCAGATACATATCCAACTGCATATTTTTCATACTTTATAAGCTTGTCAAAATTAATACCTCTAAAACTCAGGTTTTCATTTTCTTTTGTTATTTTTGTTCCTTCCCCAGGGTTACTTATGTCAATAAATGGCACAGGGCCCACTCTGTTGCTCAAGTCAAAAACCCAGGTGCCACCCTTGATTTCATGCTTTCTTATACACTACAACAAATCTATCATGTCCTATTGGCTTTATCTATAAAAAACACTTTAAATATTTTCTTTTTTTTTTTATTTTATTACTGTCATTCTTATCCACCATCATCTCTGACCTGGACAACTGAAATACTTTAACAGGTTCTCCCACACACATTCTGATAGTCACATCTCCAGGGAGCAACCAGAGTAATCCTATTTATTAATAAAATGGTAAGCAACAGAATTGCTTTAAAAGCCTTAGGTGGCTTCCTGGTACTCCTGGAATTACTCTATCTCCACCCCAGACCCCACCCCCAGACAACCAGTAATCCATAATTGATTTTTCTTTCTTATGTTAGGAGGAAACTAAGGACTCAAAGTCCTGACTAAAAGACTCAAAGTCTGAGAAAGTTAAGCTGTCCACTAAAGACCCACCATGTTCTATGTTGAGCTTCAGTTCTTGAAAAAATAAGGAAATTATGGATGATTTCCTGATTGAAAAACACTGCCTAGAGAAAGTATGACAAAATTTTTCCACGAGCTGTGTATATGTTCATAGAAAGAGAGAGAGATGACTTCAGAGGACCTTAAACATGGAAGATCTGTGGAGGAAAAGATCCTAATCCCTCAAGTATCATCCCAGGTTCATTCCCAGATTCAAACCTTTTTTTTTTTTTCCCCCAAGATTTTATTTATTTATTTAACAGACAGAGATCACAAGTAGGCAGAGAGGCAGGCAGAGAGAGAGAGAAGGAAAGAGGCTCCCTGGTGAGCAGGGAGCCTGATGCGAGGGCTTGGTCTCAGGATTCCAGGACCATGACCCAAGCCGAAGGCAGAGGCTTTAAACCACTGAGCCACCCAGGCGCCCCTCAGATTCAAATCTTGATCTTGACGCTTTTTTTCTACCTTTATCCATCTGAACTACACCAACCTACGAAGTATCTAGAAGATTATTAGAAGGCAATCACCTGATTTCTACAAGTCTAAGGAAAAGAGAATAGATTCTAGAAACAAAAACGCAAGTGACTTGGGCCAGGGCCACAGGCATAAGCTCATGATAGGACAATTCCTTTTTAGGGCAAGGTATGTTGAGATGGCACCAGACCTAACAAATCGAGATATTTGTATCCAGGGCTCCTGGGTGACTCAGTTGTTTAAGTGACTGCCTTCAGTTCAGGTCATGATCCCAGAGTGCCAGGATGGAGTCCCACATGGGGCTCCTTGCTCAGCAGGGAGTCTGTTTCTCTCTCTGACCCTCCCCCCTCTTGTGCTCTCTCACTTTCTCTCTCTCTCAAATAAATAAAATCTTTAAAAAAAAAAAGATTTTTATATCCAAATATTCCCATGTACAGTCTCACTGGCCATCTCATTCAAAATATTCCCTAATAAATATTTCATCAAGGCTTCTGAATACAAATGCTCCTTCTGGTGAGGCTACATAAACAAATGCAAAGTCAGTGTTTTGTAGTCACTTCTTTTGGCCATTTTGGCCTTCCTGATATCAAACAGAATTTTTCTCCCTTTGTATAAAGTTGGAGGAGAGAAGGTTTTCCAATAAGAACTCAAATGTCAAAGCTACAGAAGCCTCAAATATATCACTTGAGTAGGCTTATTTACCATGTCAAACAATGAATTTATCATCTGTCTACGACAAGGGGATTTTAAGCCTCTGGGTACTAAAACTGCTTTGCTCTACAAGAGTCAAGATAACTACTAAATTAATTTAGTTTAATTTTTTCTCTCATGAATATTTTATAAGTCCTTTTTTAGAACATCTAGATTTTCAAGTACATTTTCTTATTAAACCCACACTAACTTTAATTTTAAAAAATTTTAAGATCAAATGTATATGTCATTTAAATGTCTTTCCTGTCATAATCTCATCTGCAGTACAAATAGAAGTGGCCATGGTTTAATGTCATCTGTCACGTCAGTGAAATCTACATAAGGAGGATTGCCTTTTTGCAATGTAAAAAATTTAGGTCTCTATATTGTGATTACCAAGGACAGATTTCCTTAAAGAAAACTTCTGACTTAAATGGACAGAGCGATCTTATTGGAAAATTTGTATTAGGTATTTTAAAACTCAATTATATTCTACTTCCAAAGCACAATGTGCATAAGTTCACAAAATGTTGTGGATTATGAAATAATTTAGAAGTCTCCTTTTTGAACCAAATACTGTTCAAACATACCACATATTTTACAATAGCGAATTTGAATTAAATAAATACAAGTCTTCTGAGTCTGAGGGAGGAAAATATAGACCATAAAATTAAATCCATGTTTTTCAGCTGGAGACACTGTTACCTCAACCACTCCTACTCTCCGTTGCCCCTCAACTTAGACCCCTCCCCCACTACCCCTACCTCAGCCTCCTCCCAGGGGAACTTTTGCTAATGTCTGGAGATTTTTTTTGATCATCACAATTACAACAAAGGAGGGGTAGTTTGATGCTAATATTTCTAGGTAGAGAATAAAGATACTGATAAATATCACACAATACACAGGACACCTCCCCACAACTAAGAATTACCTGCTCCAAAAAGTCAACAGTGCTAAGGTTGAGAACACCTGAATTATACAAATCAGGAGAACTGAACTATGGAGGAGGGAGGTATTTCCTCATAAATAGACCACTTTTTTTTTAAGATTTTATTTATCTATTTATTTGTTTATTTTGACAGAGACAGAGATCACAAGTAAGCAGAGAGGCAGGCAGAGAGAGAAGGAAGCAGGCTCCCTGCTGAGCAGAGGGCCGGATTCGGATTCGGGGCTGTATCCCAGGATGCCGGGATCATGACCTGAGCTGAAGGCAGAGGCTTTAACCCACTGAGCCACAGGCGCCCCATAAATAGACCACTCTTGAAAGAGTTCCACAAATGGCCTTAGCTACATAATGCCAGAACTTGATTTCAAATTTATGAATCCAGAAATAAGACGCCAAGGACTGAATTAATACGATGAAAATTGTAAGGAAAAATAAAAATTGACAATCACATTCACAAACATTTCAACTCCACAAAAGACCTGAAATGTAAAAAAAGCATCCTCATCATCACCATCATGGTCATCTTTCCCATGTAATGGTTGAGGAAACTAAACCTGTTAGAAGCTAACAGACTTTCCCAGACTTTTCCTTAGAAAAATCACAGTATAGATGTACACCTAAATTTTGTGACTCCACATTCAGTGCTTTCCTCACTTCTCATGTGTATTTCTATCACACCTCTCCCAAAATAAAACATAATGAAACCTACAGTGTATGTGGCACTTGGTACCCGGGGATGTGTGAAGCAGTGAGAGTGAAAGGATTTTAGAAATGGTAATGGCAGGCACCTGGGTGGCTCAGTTGGATTAAGCCTCTGCCTTCGGCTTGGGTCATGATCCCAGGGCCCTGGGATCGAGCCCTTGCACCAGGCTCTCTGCTCAGAGTGGAGCCTGCCTCTCTGCCTACTTGTGATCTCTGTCAAATAAATAAATAAAATCTTTAAAAAGAAAGAAAGAAAGAAAGAAAGAAAGAAAGAAAGAGAGAAAAGAAAGAAAGAAAAGAAAGAAAGAAAAGAAAGAAAGAAAGAAAGAAAGAAAGAAATGGTAATGGCATGGTGTTTACACTTGCTTCTTTCACGTTTGCAACAAAAAACCCAAGAACTTCTACAATCCCTTAAAATTCTACCACAAATGAGCATACAAGGTGTCTCTGATGGCAGGTGCTCTAAAAGGTAAACAAGTCCCATGGTCAGTCCCAAAGCAAAGCATCATCAAAATGACATAACAATGTCTATTCACCCTCAAGATATTAAAATCATCACTGTCTCTGGGTGCAGAAATATTTTTGCAGCTCAACATATATGTTTATTACCTTAAACCCACTGAAGGAAGGTTGTTGGAGAAACTGAGCAAAGAACAGATCTGGCTTCTGAAGCCCTTAGGAAATCACACAAGGGGCACTAGAATAAGCAGTTCTTTCTAGACCAGGCTATTTCCCTACTTTAACATGTCAATTTGTAAAGTATTTTAAACTTTTGTATTTTGATTTTTTCACTGATAAAATGAAAAATAGCTACTACTTAGGTGTGGTTGTACAAATGAAATAGAACAGATTTATAAAATGCATCTTGATTTTTTAAAAAGCCAATAAATAGATACACAATGTCATTACTCACTGTTAACTCTATGCCTTTATTACTGATGCTATTTCTACTAGCGTATCCCCTAAAACAGGTGCTCAAGTTACTGGTAAAAAGAGTATTGTTCAAATTTTAAGCCAGTTCAAATGGGCTTTGCCAAGAATAATGGTTTTAAAACTGTCCTGTAAAACACTGTGAGAAGCAGCTGAGAAAAATAGGTTATATCCGACAGAGGGGGATATATTTACATAGACACCTCATTGAAGGCAACCCTTGTAACAGACCCTGTCAATCTTCATAACAGCTATTCTTTAGCTAACAGACCTTTAACTTCACTTTGGCAATACACTCAGCTCTGTGATGTGAACAGACTCGTCTAAGCCATCACTGCAATCCCATTTCCCTTAAAGACCAGCATGTAACCTAGACCTGACCAATGATCTATAAGGAAAAATCTACTGGATGGAGCAGGTTCTTGTGACATGTTATCCTCTGTGATTTAAAAAGGGAGAGAGAGAGAGAGAGAGAGATGCAAATGAAGATAGCTCTTTGCTTCTTTCCATGTTCCCTATTTTGATAATATGGGTATAATGAAATGTCTGGAACCAGAGCAGCCATCTGTCAACCATGAGGCAAAACACTTGAGTTCCAAAACTAACATGGAGAGAATAGCAGAGGGGGAAGATGAAAAGAGAATGAGTCCTAGATGACATTATTTCCTGCCCTGAAACCCCTGCATTCCAATGGGTTGTTAAATGTACCCTAAATGTTCTCTTGTTTTAAGCTAATGTTTGTCAGGTTTTCAGTTATTTGTAGCTTAAGTATCTTAACTCATACACCCACATGCCAATTCTACTTGTGCGCTCTAAAGATCTACTTGCCGGGAGCATCTGCTGTTGGCTCAGATCATGATCCCTGGATCCTGGGATCAAGTCCCGAGTTCAGTTCCCTGCTCAGTGAGGAGTCTGCTTCTCCCTCTCCTTCCTGCTCCTGCTTTCTGCTGTTATCTCTCTCTAATAATTTTTTTTAATCTTTAAAAAAATATATATATATTTTATATTTTTATATTTATATATGTGTATTTGCCTGTTGTCATAAAATGTAGCATATTTCCATTCCTTTATTAAAAAAAATCATGTTTTGTTAATGGAAGAAAGAAGACCTCAGACAAAAGGCACTGGAAAAGTAACATCCTCTTCTGCTTCACGGATCCAAAAAACATGGCATTATTTTTCTCACTTCTGTTCTCTGCTAATACAGATTCCTCAGCTGGGAAAGCCCCTTTCTTCTCTATCTAGCAGCTCTATTTCTAATCATTCTCCGACTGCTAGCTGAAGACCTGCTTCTGTGAAGGCTTCTCCCAAGCAGAATGAGACAAGTTCAACTTTGGGTTCCTACAGAAGTCAAACCGTCCATTTTTTGGTTTGGTTTTGTTTTACTAGCAAGAAACAGAATACTAGCTCAAGGAAAATGGTGAACTGCAGGCTTCCTAGACTATTAGGGATAAGAAAAGAACTAGCTTAAGTCAAGGGCTCAAATTAGGTGGTTGGGAGGCCAACATATTTCCATCTCTCCTTGATCCTGTCCACGGTGTTAGTCCATTCTTAGGAGTGTTTTTGTTTTGTTTTGTTTTGTTTTGTTTTGTTTGTTTGTTTTTATGTACAAAGATGGATTTTGGAAATTTAAGGTCTGATTCCTCCTCCCAGATGCTTTAACAGAAAAGTAAATATTTTTCTATAATCTCACCAAAAGTCTTGGGACTTAACTCTCGTTGGCCTGGCTGGAGTCCTGTGCTCATGGCATAGCCACAGGATACACTCATTAGTACAGAAGCTGCAGGTAGGCACCATCTCACACAAACCCAATGGACTGAGAAACAACAACAATTCCCCAGATGAATTTGGGAAAATGGGAACATGATAAAGATAGGAAGAAACCATGTCTACTACACCACAACATCTTCCATATACCACCACATTATCTCCTATTAATTAGAAAAAAAAAATGTTGATTGTTTATTATATTCCAGGCACCATTGGTTCTCTCTCCACTAAGCTGTGCTCCTCAAGGGCAAGGACAAGGTCTTATTCGAGGCATCTTGTGTTGTTATCATCTCTTTGATTATTTGTCACTTCACACCAAACTATGAAATCCTCAAAAACTGGGCCTTTATCTTATTCCTCTTTCCATTTTTAAAACCTCCTATGGTGCCAGCTTGGCACATACTATTCACTCAGTAAGTTTTTACTGAATGAGTATATTAACACTCCAATTTGAGTTAAAGTAATAGTAAGTGTACTCACCATGTTAATTGTAAGTAATGCCCAATATGCATTTTGCAGCTTTTGCAGACTGTTAGCAAAAGGGGATATTCGTACAGAAGGAAACCAAATGACTAAGCACAGTTTCAAGTGGCCACCCACGCAGAGACGAGAGAGGAAGTGGAGATATCACAGATGTACAGTTGTGTTGCTACTAACTTTAGCCCTAGTCACATACTGAACAGGGGAAACACTTCAAATATCGAAGGTGATGGGGCAGGCAAAGAGTGCTTTCAAAAGGATGTTGTAACCACTCTTCAAAAACAAAGAGGATCTTAACTCTCTAGAGAATGTAGGTCACATATTGAACGAAAATAGAAATCTAAGCTCTTTGGACAAAGCTAGAGGCAAGGAGCCAAAACATGAACATAAAAACCACTCTCACTAACTTAAGTAAGCAGGAGGAAATAGCATCATTTGGACCTGGTTCCAGGCCAACCACAGGTCCCAAGGCCTCATTCCACCAGGAAATGCCCCTGACATGTTCACGAACAGTTCAAGTATGAAGCAGCCGCCAGAGAGAGACATCTAACCAAACTCTACATGGAGATCAAGATTAACATTCCAAACACAAAAGCCAGACTAAAGAACTGTCAAGATTTCAGAAACACTGAGAAAGGGCCAATGCAGAAAAATAACTGAAAAAGAATCTCAAAAATAATTATTTAGGCTTGTTGCCTCTTATTTGCATATTCACATGCTTTTTGCATATTTCAACAGCTACTTTTCTGGCAAAGGTTTTTGCTGTAATGTTGAGAAATAGAATAGAATAGCAGGTCTTTGGAACATTTGTAATCATTTAAATCCTTTAAAAATTAAAAAAAAAATATCAAGTAACCAAACTAATCTCTGACTCAAAGGCTTAGGGATTAGAACCCATTACTTTCCCTATGTCTTCTCTAAGTTATTTAAAAAGAAGTCATAAGCAGTAAAAGATATATCATACAAATGAATCAAGAGTAGCTGACCCATGCCACCCAAAAATAAAAGTTTAAAAAAAAATCACTATCCTTTTGCTTTTTTCAATCTTTATATTCAAACCATGGAATAGTTTCCATATACGCTTTTGCTTTTGAGACTATGACACTCATAATGGCCTACCACTTAATCCATGACATTGCTTTTTTCTTTTGCCTGAAGTTTAGAATACATATGAATTTAAAAATCGTCTTAATATTCCACTGGGAATAAACAAAAAGATTTATATATCCTGCAAAGAAGGGTATACTAATCTGTACAGTTACCTTGGCCTTTCTGGAGAAATTTTCCTTCCTAGCCTCTGGAGTCCCATGATTCCACCTTCACTACAATTTCCTGAGGGCGCATCAAAATGTCTGGAGGATGTCCACCCCCTGAGCTGTCTCTCAGTGTGTCCAGCCCAGGACTCACTCCTGAGGATGAGAGTGGACAAGACAAAACACTTATGCTTTCATGTTCCTTCAGTTATTTTTCAAAAACTTCGTTTATGCCAATATTTTACACCTAGAAGCTTAAAAAAGGCAGGGACCTTCAATATTTAGTTCATTTCATCAGTCATAAAACATCATACCAGAAATATATAACGATAATGGTAACCATTACATCAAAGTTTAGAATTGGAAAAAAACAAAATCCACCTAAATAGTCATTAGTAGGAAACTAATGAACAGGTTCTGGTAGATCTATATCATTTATATGTGTAGATACAAAAAGATTTCCAAGGTTATATAGTAAAATTAAATTATAAAACTATCATATACATGCACAGCTTTGCATAAAAAATATACATAAACACACATACTTGTATAGACATGGAAATTATAAATGGATAAACAAGTAGCTTTATCTTCGAAAGGGGTATGGAAGTGAAGGGTAAATTTCTACAAGCATTTGTTGCTGTAATTTTAAAGGTGTTTTTTTTTTTTTTAATTTTCGACAAGAGATGATCTTTAGTTGGGGAATAGATGAATTAATTGTGATTTGTGTGGAATCTTATTAAATCAATAAAAAGAATGACTTAGAGCTTTAAGATGAGTGACAGCCACCCACCACAGATTTCAGGTCCTAATAGCATGAAACTATACATATTAATTTATTTGGGGAAAAAAGTCTTTGCAGGTAGAGTTAAGGATCTTGAGATGGGGAGATTATCTGGGATCATCCAGATAGGCCCTAAATGAATCACGCCTATCCTTGTAAGAGAGAGGCAGAGGGAGACATCTAGAAAAGGAGGCAGCCATGTGACCATGAAGGCAGAGATTGAGGTGATGCAGTCACAGGTCAACGAATGCAACCAGATACCAGAAGGTGGAAGAAGCAAGGGACAGATTGCCCCGAGAGCTTTTGGAAGGAGTACAGCCCAGCTAACTCCTTGATTTCAGCCCAGTGATAGTGATTTCAAACTTCTGACCTCTGTAACTGTGAGTGAATAAATTTGTGTTGTTTGTTAAGTTTGAGATAATTTGTTACAGCAGCTTCAGGAAAGTAGCAGTGTTGCCATTTGATTTGGAGATATATTCTATTGGTGATATATTAGAAACTTTTTATAAGTGTAATAAATAAAATACAAATAAGTAAGGAAAGGAGAAAGGTAAAACAAAGAAAATTTTAAAACTAAAATAATGTATATGATAAACCCATTCCTTCAAAATTATATACGCAGGTATGCATAAAGAGATTTATAAATGGACTACTGGGCACTTGGGTGGCTCAATCATTTAAGCTTCTGACTCTTGACTAACCATTCAGGTCATGATCCCAGGGCCTATGATCAAGCCTGGCCTCGAGCTTTGTGCTCAGCACAGAGTAAGTTCCTCTCTCCCTCTGCCCTCCACCGCTGTGCATGTGTGCACATGCATGTTCTCTCTAAAAAAGTAAAATAAAATAGAATTATTTAAGAGACTTATAAGAGACTGCTAAGAGACTGTTACTAAACAATAATTCTGCTTATTTGAAGGTGGAAGGAATATCAGGTGATTTTTTACCTTTTTCTTATGTAATTTATTACAATGAGCATTCGTTTTAGAATCACAGAAAGTTTTTTGTTTTTTTTGTTTTTTTTTTTTAAAGAAAAGTCTTGGGGCGCCTGGGTGGCTCAGTTGGTTAAGCAGCTGCCTTCAGCTAGGGTCATGATTCCAGGGTCCTAGGATCGAGCCCCGCATCAGGTTCCCTGATCAGCAGAGAGCCTGCTTCTCTCTTTTCCCCTCTCCCTGCCGTTCTGCTTACTGTGCTCGCTCTCTCTCTAGCTGTCAAATAAACAAACAAAAAGAAAAAAAAAAAAAAAGAAAGAAAGAAAGACAGACAGACAGACAGACAAAGCAAGCCTTAGGGCATCTAGGTAACTCAGACAGTGAAGCGTCAAATTCTTGATTTCAGCTCAGGTCATGATTTTAGGGTCATGTGTCTGAGCCCCACATCGGGCTCTAGGCTCATTGAGGAGCCTGGTTAAGATTCTCTCTCTCCCTCTGCCCCTCACCCTGCTCAAGCACATGGAAGGAAGGAAGGAAGGAAAAGAAAGTAAGGCTTTTGTGAGAGTTGTCTTTTCCAAGGATAACTGAACAAAGGTCTCCCTTCTACACCCTGTTCTTACACTGTGCCATTAGCACTTCTCCATCATGAGATGGGGTCTATGTTCCCTTTTCCTGAATCTGAGAGGTCCTAGCACTACAGTGGAATCAGTGCTGGGTCATAACAAGCTTCACCCTTACTCCTGCCTCCCTCTCTCAGGACTTGCACCTAGGGAGCACAGAATTGATGGGAAAAAGGTCCAGAGGCCCCGAAGCCACCACATCAAGAGGAGAAAAAGAGATGCCAAGGAGTCCCCAGTGTCCCAGTCACAATGATGAGCCTGTAAAACAGCATTCTGAGAAAGCCCCAATGTGTATAACATTTATTGATTTCCATGATGTGAATGGTCTCACCGTGATCTATTTCAAGCAACCAAAAGTTTAAAAAGTTGGCTCACTGAAGTCCTGAACATGTAACAGTCGGGCCCTGCCTCACCTCCCATTGCTGGTCTTCCCAATCCCAATGCCAGGCCTGAGTGAAGAAGTCAAATGACCTCAATCCTGACCGTGGTCAGAGTGCAACCTGTTAGAAACTCCACACTATTATGTCTGAGCTGCTCCAGAATTCCTGACCCAAAGAAAATGTGAGAGATAATTCATTGTTAGTTTTTTGAAGCCAATGAGTTTGCGGATGAATAATAGCAACCCCACTAACTAGAACTCTTGTAGGTAAATGATGACAGTCATAGCCAATGGCAAGGAATTTGGCAGCCCTACTGATCACTCATGTGTGAGCCAGGTTAGACCAAGAATCACCTCTTGCAGGGAACCTTGAGCCTAACTGTGTACCTTCCTTTAGCTTACCTCCATGGGGTCTGAAGTGGGTGTTTAATGCAAGAATACATCCTTGCCCCATTGTTTTTCATGAGGGTATCACCAGTCTGCCCAATAGCCAAAGCTCCTCTCTCAACTGCATATGTGTAATAGCTGTACTGCACTCCAAAGATGGCTTTAGGTCCATCCTAGCACTCCTTTCCTACAGAACACGGAGACACTATCTCTAGGGAACCACTGTTAGGAATTTTGAGCACCCTTCTCCGCTAAAGCATCCCTGAGCATTCCCCATTTTTATAGCCTATGTTTCTCATTATGCCAGAAAGACTTACAACAATTTGTTGATCATCATGCCATTACCCCCTCCAAGTCTCCCGGAAATGTCTTTCTCAGCATCGTGTGAAAACATGCAGATTTTTCTGTGCTCTTATCCATTATCCTGTGGTGGTAACAACAAAGAATGTGGAGCCAAAACATCCGAGTTTGATTCTTGGTTCTGCTATTTACTGACCATAACCTATACAATTTACTAATATCTTGGAGCCCCTAGTTAGCTCAGTTGGCTGAGTATGAGACGCTTAATCTCAGGATCATGAGTTCAAGCCCCACATTGGGCATGGAGCCTACTTAAAAATAAATTTATTAATCTCTTTGTATTTGGTTTCCCCATCCATAAAGGAGGAATTAAAAATAGTACCTACATATAGAATCATTTATTAGGATTTAAGAAAATTATTAGCATATGCCAAACCCTTTTATCAGTGTCTGCAAAATTTAGGGCTTAATAAATATGAGTTGTTTGTTTTCAGAGCACTCATAAAACTGAACCAAGGTATTCCATGCAACTTTTGGGGTGAGGGTGGGGGGAGGGGGCAAAATTTCCCATCTCAACCAAAAAAGTACTAGAGTATGCCTCCAGCCCTAATAAAACTATGAGAACATCATATCAAGGTTACATGTCAGGAAGTATCTGCCTACCTTCTCCGCCTTCAAGGTCTGCCCCCGGATTAGAAAGGTCTCTCACCATCTGCCACTTCCACAGATTATGACTTTGTAAGGTGCCAGCCAGAAGGCAAATTTCAAGTCTGGGAGACAGAATCCATGAAATCATTTCCACTAATTAACCCTTTAGCTCCAATTATCTGACCAGATTGGCTATCTTCTCATAGTCATGTCTATTCATTTAATAAGTTCAATATAGGCCTAGCTCTGGGCTACAGATGTTAATTAGAGATGGGGCATGGTTTCCACCATTGGGGAGAACACACATCGAGTTACAGTACAAGGAAATCAAGGGGGGGGTTCAGAAGACAGAATATCATAAAAGGGAGGGCAGCTGATATAGAAAGAGTATTAAGGAATCCACACCCATCACAGGTATATTTGAGAGAGGCAGACAGGGCTGGGAGCAAATTCAAAACAAATTTCTCTTTCAAAATTCTGTCCCCACATGAGCCCATAGGCTTCCAAATTTAAATTACTTTCCTGTCAAGTCCTGGGTTCCTAAAGCATGAAAATAACACAATGTAAAATGGTCACTGCATTACCCCGTTCCCATACTCCTGAGAAGAGCCAGGAATTGAGGAAGGGGAAGACTAGAAGCGTGAATTGACACTGGCAGGAGAGACCTTCAGATAAATCCTATGTCAAGAAAACCAAGAGAAGTCAAACACCTTTCTATATAGGTGGAGAAGCTTTCTGATACGTATTTGGGCTCACAATGGAACAAAAAGACCTCTAAAAGTGTACACTAGGAACAACGAGTGCCGGTGCTGCTACACACTACATTCATGTGCTTCTCTCCCTCCTTCCTGAAACCATTCTAGGAGGCATTCAGCATCTCCAATTCACGGAGAAGGGAAATGAGTTCCAGAGAAGTTCAACTCATCGTTCAAGGTCACAGAGGAAATTCTGCCAAGTAGAAACACTGAGCCCAGTTATTCTATATCCAATCCAATGTTCTTTTCTCCGCACCAGCTTCTTACTCCCCTAAAGGGGGATGAAAAGTCATTGATTTTATGTATTTTCAAAGTTCACCTATAAATTGCACAACTGTGTAAAAATTCTGAATTCTGTTACGGCAATATCCTTTAATCAAGATGGCAACACAAGTATGTGTGTTTGTCGGGAATCATTTTTTTTCCTCCCCATGCTAAAGATTCTTTTATGAGAGAGACTCCACTGCCAGTATCCATCGAATTAGGGAATAAAAGATGCATGAACAGTTATCCCGCGCGCACGCACACACACACACACACACACACACACACACACACCCCATCCATGCTTCTACTTCCTCCAACAGGCAAAACCAATTTGGTCTACATCTGATGCCTCATTCAGATGTCTTTGGAAGGCGTACATGATGACGTTAGCACCAACTGTTTGAGCAGCTGCAGAAAATCATTAACCCAAATTGCTCATTACACCTTTATAGACATGAAGCAAGTCTGCCTGCTAAACGCAGATATAAATATAATGGGTAATAATGGTGATGGGACATGATAAAAACAAGCGAGGCTGAAGGGGGTGGAAAGAGCTGCAGAAGGAAATGCTCCCTGTTGTATGTTGCTTTGTCCATAAAGGGCACGAAAGCTTCAAATAAAAAAAGAAGAAGGAAAAAAAAAAAGAAGCCAGTTATGAACAAACTTATCCCACCACGTCTCTATCAGAAGGTTGGCTTCTTTTCACTGACTGCATCATTGCAAACAACAAAGAGGGGACCTCTCATGTGGGGCAAAAGAACAGCTTAAAGAGCAGCGTTTTTAGACACATTCAGAGAAATTGAAAGTCGCTGTGGTTTTTCTGGCGGGGAAGTTATCGCTAACACCCAGGACAGACATCCTGAAGGGTGAGGGGCCCAGCTCTGCGCTGCCTTCCTGCAGAAAGACCTTGAATGAAGGATTTGCTGCCAGTTAGAACGCAATATGGTCTGGGCCAGCATTCCGTCTCTGGAGCGGCTCTGAGTGGCAGCTTGAATTGCCCTGCCAAATCCCTCTGCTTTGCTCTTTCTAAAAAAAGAACAAGGGGAAAGATGTGGCAAGTCAGAGCAGCAATCCACGCCTCAGCACATTGCCCTGCCACGGCAAATGTTAATATTTTTTAATGTCAGTGTGGAGGCTCCTGTTTGAAATTCAATGGGGAACTAAAATTAATGTAAGCCTGCTTAGGAATGTCAAACGAAGACTCATCATATTGTAGAGAGCATTTGTGCAATAGGAAAATGATGGCAATGGAAAGTGGAAAGCTTATGTTGATAATCATCATTGGGGGGGGGGGGGTTCCAAGAAAGAATGTGAGTGCTTGACGTTATTTGTGAAAAAAATAATTTGTGGAAGAAAGTGTGATGCGAATAGGTATGCTTCTTGCAGGGAAAACCAACAGCCTATATTCTAAAAAATAGATACATAAATAAGACAGGCAAAGGCCTTACCTAATATTGTGCAGTTTGATTTTGGAAAGAAAGTATATTTGGAAAATTGAGTTACCCGATTCTCCACCCTTCCCTGTCTGAACATCCCTTAAAAGGGGACTTTAATGGGGCATTGGTGGTTCAGTGGTAGAATTCTCGCCTGCCTTAAAAGGGGACTTTGTAGCTCTTCCCATCAAGAAAGACACAGAGTCCTTTCGTCCTCCCCCTTGAATCGGCTGGCTCCGTGACTTACTTTGGCCAATAGAGGCAGTAGAACTGACCATATGCCAATCTAGGCCTCAAAGGACCTCGTGCATTTTCACAACCTCTTCTAAAATGCCTCTCCTGGCATGAGAAAAAGCTTAAGCTCCTGCAGGACAGAACTGAACAAAACCGAGTCAGCCCAGCCCAGGCCCCATCACAGGCTAGCCAGCTCCCAGCCAAGGAACTGCAAGCAAAGGACAAAGGTCTGTCTGTATCAGCCAGGTCCAGGCTAGGTCCCAGTGGCCCAGTTGTACCACAGACTTCGGGAAAGAGTTGGGATTTTAAGGCCCTGAGTTTTGGGTTTATTTCATTTCATGGCAACTCTAACGGAAACATTAACTCTTTATAAAACACTCAACCTCAACTTAGATTTTTGAGAAAAACTAGACCCCTGGGGTACAGGAACAAAAAGCACCCCTCTTACCTAACAATTCTGCAGTTATCTCTTGGGTCAACCAGTGTTTACAGTAGGGGATGGGGCCTGGGCACCTAAAAAAAGTTTATGTCACATAGCTAATCGAACCCATGCCCCTCGGGAGCACGGTCTGTTTTCTTCCCTGCGAAGTTATAAGTTCAAACGTAACAGAAAGAGTGGGTTTTCTACTAGAAATCCAGCTGAAGCCTGAATAAGACTTAAACTGAAATGAGATCTCATCTGGCATTTTAAAAGCTATAATTTGACATAATTAGCCATTCTTGTCGGTGCTGCATGTCACCTTAACCACGATCCTGTGTTACTGGTAGAATTGAGTTTATAAGGTTCTTCCACATTCTAAACAGCTTTTCTCTTAATCAAGAAATCCAGGGGGGGAAACACAAGGAGTGAATATTAACAACGGAAACCAAAGTGTATTTTGCTATTTTAGCTATGGAAATGTATCTCCTTCTGGCCTTAAGCTGCTTGAAGACAGCTAGCTCTCCATTTCTATAAGTTATCTTCTTTGGGAAGGACCTTAAAACTCTTATCTTTTAAGAGCTAATTAAAAAGAAATCTATGTCATTCCTTCCCTAAGAACACTGCAACTGGATATAAACACAGCCTATCTCTTCAAGTTCTAAATCATCCACTATTTGAAAAAGAAGTGTACATATACAGCAGTATAAGAAAATGCAAAGTCTGCTTCTATCACTAGGTTAATAAAAGGACATGGGTCACATTTCAAGATGCAAAGTTAAGGGGCACCTGGGTGGTTCAGTAGGTTAAGCATCTGCCTTCAGCTCAGGTCATGATCCCAGAGTCCTGGGATCAAGCCCCAAATTGGGCTCCTTGCTCAGCAGGGAGCCTGCTTCTCCCTCTTCCTCGATACATCCTCACCCGGCTCATGCTTGCTTTCAAATAAATAAAAATCTTAAAGAAAAAACGAGGAGACCTTAAAATCCTGTATATTGTTATAATTAAGTTCATCTCTTCTATTTCCCTGCATCAAATATGGTTTTCACCCTAAGAGACTCAACCCTTTAAAACAAATTGTGGGACAAGCAACTGTTCTTATGGGAAATTTCATCTCATGGCAAGAGCAGTGGGTTTTGTACATCCAGGTCTTATAGCTACATAATACTTTCCAGCTGCATAATATTTTAAAATCTACAAAATATACAGGGTTTTGTTTGTTTACCTGGGTGGATTACCACCATCCCAGGCACAAGGCTGGCAGATGCAGGCACGTCTTTGGAGTCTATCTTGGCAATCAGAGACCAAGTTGTCAGGGCCCGTAGGTTTTAAGATGTATAATGACCTGTAACCACCCTTATGGTATCATACATAGTTTTCCTGCCCTAAAATTACTCTGTGCTCTGCCTATTCATCCCCTCTTCCCCCAACCTCTGGAAACCACAGACCTTTTCCCGTCTCTACAGTTTTGCCTTTCCCACATTGCCATGGAGTTGAATCATGCAGGGTGAAGCCCTTCCAGATCGGCTTCCTTCATTTATTAATAGGCATTTAAGTTTTCTTCATGTCTTTTCATGGCTCATTTCTTTTGAGTGCTCAATCCCAGGGCTCTGGGATCATGACCTGATGATGACCTGATGACCAAAATTCCATTGGATAAATGAACCACAGTTCATTTATCCAATCACCCACTGAAGGACATCTTGGTTGCTTTCAAGTTTTGGCAACTATTAATAACTCGGCTATAAACATCTACATGCAGGTTTTTGTGTGAATTTAAGTTTTCAACTCCTTTGGGAAAATACCAAGGAGCATGCTCACTGGATCGTATGGTAAGAGAATGTTCAGTTCTGTGAGAAACTGCCAAACTGTCTTCCAAAGTAGCCACACCATGCTGTATTCCTACCAGCAATGAGTCAGTCTCTGTGGCTCCTCAGACCTTTGGTGTTGTCGCTGTTCTTGACTCTGACCGGTCTACTAGATGTGTAATGGTGTTTCATTGCTCTTTCGGTTTGCATTTCCCCAATGACATATGAGGTGAAGCATCTCATACACTTATTTGCCACTTGTAATATCATGCTTAGTGAGGCATCCCTTGGGGCTTTGCCCTATTTTTTAATTGGGTTGTTTGCTCTCTTGAGTTTTAAGTGTTCTTTGCCTATTTTGGATAGCAGTCTTTTGTCAGAGGTCTTTTGCAAATATTTTCTCTCGGTCTGTGGCCGGTCTTCTCATTTTCTTGATGGCCTGTAGATTCTGCCTCCGCACGTCTGTCCTTTTGTTTAGTCTTTCTTTCTAGTCCCACTGCCCCTATTCAGCTCCTAACTTCTAACACCTTGAAAAGACACAGGTATTCTGTGAGAATGAAGAACACTAAAAACAGCTATTGTCCCAAAACTCTAGGATACAGACTGATTTCTCCTTTAAAACAAGAAGGTGATCTTGCCTATAGTAAGTTTAGTTCAAGAACTAGTTACCCATGATGAATATAAACACTCCTCTCAGGCAACAACACCTGGATTTGTGTGGTCCTCAAAACCCATAAATTAGAATCAGATGAATACAGGATTCCAAGCAACACATCACACTGTCCGATTTTCTGAAGGGAAAGACTTGGGAATCTTAAGTTTGGCAAGTCCCTAACCTGCCTCTCTCCATGACTCACAAGCACACCACAGTTTGAGACCCAAGATGTGAAGCTCTACTGCTTGGCCTGGGCACTAGTTTTTTTAAAACTACCTGTATCTTAAAATAGTTCACAAAAGTAAAAAATAAGTCTGGGCTTTTACATTCCACGTATTTTCTACATGAATTATTTTGTAAGCTTCTTGGGTGAAGAATAAACTAAATTGTGTTGAGCACATGCTATGTCATAGCCGCCCAGACCAAGTGCTTTATATAAATTGTGCTAAGGAACCAACAGTTGACTCCAAAAGTGGGACATTAGGTAGGGCAAAGACTGAGGTAGTACTGCTCCCTAAGGGAAGTGGAGTGTAACCCCTTCTCACACCCTAAGTGTGGGCCACATACACTTAACTTTCTTCCCAAGAGGTCAAAATCAAAAGGTGGTTACTTGAGTAACCTCACAGAGGAGAAACCCAAAAACAATACCCCAGCCATGTGATCACATTTAATTTCATCAGGATAAGTCACATTGACAGTGTACACCCCTGGTAAGAACAGCCCTTGACCTCTGTAGTCTGCTTCCCCTGAAGCCCATTATCCCAGCCTAGTCATGTGAAAAACAGCAGATAAACCCAAAGGGAGGGACAGTCTACAAAACACCTGACCAGGACTCCTCAAGGTGTCAAGATCATCAAATAAAAAGGAAGTCGGTGGAGGGGATGGTGGAGGAAGTCTGAGAAACTGAGTTTATTGATGCTTCAGAGGACGTACTGTTAAATGTAATGTGGTATCTTAGGATGAAAAAGAAAAAAAATAGACTTCAGGTAAAAACTAAGAACATTCTAATAAAATATGGATTGTAGTTAATAATGCATAAATATTGTTCATTACTGGTTACAAATGAATCTTAATAATGTAAGATGTTAATGAGGTAACCAGGGGAGATATAGGTGTATTACATTTATAACTGTTCTGGAAATCTGATACTATTCTAAATTTAAGATTTTTTGAAAAGTAGGGAGGAAAAGATAAAACATGCTATTAAGTGAATGAACAAATAAATGAAGAAAAAAAATCAGTGAATAATGACCAAAGCGAAATTTTAGCTAATGTCACCACTTACCAGTAGTTTAAAATCAATTTGTGATCAGTATTATAGTAAATAAACAAAAAAAGCTTGCTAATTTTTTAACTGAGCTTTGGAAACTTTAAACAATGGCAAGAAAAATAATTGCTGGGTTTTATAAAAATGTTAATAGAGTTATTATGTTGCAAATTTCTACTTATCCTTCCAAGATGTGGTATTAACTGAATATTTATAGCTATGTCCACACAGATGCCATGATATAAATGTGTCATGTATGTTTTGTATATGCAAATTTTAAAGATTACTACAAAAACAAAATTCAAAGTTGGAAAAGGAACTCAAAAGTTGTTGAGGAAGTTAGAACAATACGGTCACGAGACCAGGATGACGGTCTTCCCTGTGCACATCTGTTCACATAGAAGGACCACACAGGCTAATCACAAGTATCACTTTCATTTCTGACATTGCCAGAACCTTAGTAAGAAGCCAAAGAAATATTTATCCTTTCTGTGTGCCCTTTCTGTTCAATGGGTATAACAGGTGCTTCCACTCATTATACCAAAGGCTGATAGTTGTTTACTATAGTTTAGTTTTTTTAAAAAAAAAACCTACCTAGAAGACATTTTAAGATGCTTGATTCAAAGGATGAGTGTGCAATTAGTTTCCAAATGCAAACTCAAATCCGGTGCCCCAATTTTTTTTAAATTTTATTCATTTGACAGAGAGAGAGATCACAAGTAGGCAGAGCATCAGGCAGAGAGAGAGGGGGAAGTAGGCTCCCCACTAAGCAGAGAGCCCAATGCGGGGCTCGATCCCAGGACCCTGGGATCATGACCTGAGTCGAGGGCAGAGGCTTAACCCACTGAGCCACCCAGGCGCCCCAGGTGCTCCAATTTTGAAGAATATTAATATCCTTTATTATTCGGCACATCTTTTTTATATCAGATTCAAACTATATTTTAAGGTTTCGATTGTAAAATTCATCTGTGCTAAAGTGGCACACCTTACTTTCCGTTCATTTGCAAGCCCCTTTGGTCTCCATCCTCCTTCTCCCCGACACTGTTACTAAAGTTCCAACGATGGAAGTCTGCTAACAAACATGGACAGTCCTCTGGTAGTGAGGCGAGGTCTATGTCCTCTCCTTTTGAATGAGAGCAGGCTTGTGACTCATTTGTAACCAAAAGAATGTGATGACTTCCCAGACTACTTCAGAAAAGGTGCAGCTTCTGCCCTGACCTCTGAAAACATGACTTGGAACCATGAGCCACCATGTGGAATATTAATCTTGGAGCCACCACAGTGAGGAAACCAAGCCAAACTCCATGGAAAAGCCATGTGCTGTCCTGGGGTTGGCTGTTCTGCTCTCCCCGTCCCCCTGCTCAAGGAACAAACGTTAGCCCGTGAACCTGCAGAGATTGTGGACTCCAGCCCTGGAGTCTGCCTAGCCTTCAAGTCTCTGTGGTAGAGCCCCAGACATGGTGGAAGAAAGGGAGCATCTCCACTGCGCCCCCTGAATTCCTAGCCCACAGAATCCAGGGGCATAACAACACGGTGGGTTTATGCAGTAATGACTGGAACAAACACGAGTGACCTCCAGGTCTCTAAATTTCACGGACATTTTTTCAGGCCCCATCTTCACTTGACCTCTCAGTAATATCCCACAGGGCTATCCCCTTCCCTTCCTTTTGGAAGAGTTCCTTCTCTTGACCTGTGGAAAACTAAGTTCTCCAAGTTCTCTCCTTTCACCCCTCCTTCAAGGTTTTTATGCTGCCTCTTCCTCCTTTAACCAATTTTTGTGTATGTTTGCCTTCCCTATGGATAAACTCCTTCTGTTACTCTAATCCCTCCTTCTTAAGACTCTATGTTAATCTCTGAATCCTGTATATGCCAGTGACTTAACAAAGTGAGGTTTCCAGCCAAGCCTAATTTCCAGAGCTCCATCTCCTACATTCCAGCTAATTGAAATTTCCACTTGGAATATTATTTCAAACTGAACACAAACTAGATGAAAACTTTAGTCTTTTCCTTCCCCAAATTGAACTTAGTACAGGGATTCTGATCTCACTCTAGTTGTTATTCATGTTAGAATACCAAAAATCAAGTCCCAACACTTCCCAATCCTTATCACCCACATTCAGTCTCCTACCAGTATTTGTAAAACCACCTCTAAAATCCAGCCCAATCCATCCACTTGTCTCCAACTCCACCACTCCATCCCAATCCAAACCACCAAACCTCTTACCTGGACACGTTAAGTATCTCCTTAACTACATTTTTGCTTTCATTCTTGCACTCCCAGAATCTCCTACAGCCAGAATGTTCTCCTTAAAATACAAAGTTGATTCTACCTCCAACTTTAAAGCCTCACAATTTTCTATTTTATTTAGGATCGAATGGGAAGAATTTTACAGGCAACTGAATTGTCTTTGACGTAGCTTTCCCACCACAACTCAGCACCACTCTTATTTTGTGGGTTCTAGTATCTCTGCTCTAGACATAATCATAATCAAACACTTTGTTTCTTGAAGTAACTTGCCCACCTCAGAGTCTCTGCCCATGCTGGTCCATCTGTGCGAAATGCTCTTCTCTCCACTTCTTCACCTGGAAAGGCCCTATCCAGCCCTCTGAACTCAAATACCAATTGTCAAATGTACTTTTTAGGACCACATCATTCAATGCCCTGTGCAGGAACATGCACCACACACATCATTTTCCTTTTAGTTTTATCACGCTGTACCATTTTAGATTGTTTGTGATTGTTTTTCTCCTTAAAACTGTAAGCACAACGAGGGCAGGAATACTGACTGTTTCACTGACAGCTATGATCCCTGAGCTTACCCTATTTCCTGACACATTTTAGATGCTCAGCACATATTGTCTGAATTAATCCATAAAGAAATGAATCAACAGAACTGTCCAGTTGCAGAGTAGCTGGGGTTACAAGACTTTAGGACAGCATCACGTGACAGACAATGCCAATTAGAAGAATCAAAAAGAAATGTAAGGGTAACAGAAGAATCCGAAAGGTCTTTAGGCTGATCTGCTTCATGGAATGTTATTTTTAGAAAGTATTTCATAAAGAACACAAATGTCAGTAGAAGGTTAACCTAAATGCATTTCAGTAAAATATCTAAGCCTTTGAGGAATGGAGTGTCATGAAGCGGGTGGTGAGAAACATGAAAGTCTTCTGCCCTGGAGCATGGATGGCCATCACCTAGAATATCAACTTATAAACACCTAACCACCAAAGGGATTCTTTTCCCCAATCTCAACTAATAATTTATCATTCTAATTTATGCATTCTTTTCATTCCTTACTTCCTGGTAATCTTCTATTTTCAAATTTTCTATTTTTTTAAATCAAGTTTACCTCATACTGACAAAACATTTTGGGGCTGTGGGTTTTTTTTTTTAATCCAATAAAAATATTCCTAACATGGAATCGATGAGTTCAATACATTTATTGAATTGCTGATTTGGGGCATAAAAATAATTTTGTTATTTTACTTCACATTTCCCATTTACTGTGTTTTCTCTTATATCTCCTGCTTACATTGGAGAGATTTGTTATTTTACTTACTAAAAAGTTACACATTGTTTGTTCTTATGCAGGTTGCACTTCTGTAGATACATAAACCGATCTGTATAGATCGGTTAAAACACAGATGCTAATATTTCATGGACATTTGATCGCTGTGTACATGCCGTTCATGTCTAGATTTAATTGTGTGTCTATTTCTGTCCTTTTCTCCTCGTCATTATAACATTATATGTATATTTATCTATGTGATTCAATCATCTTTCTTGGCCCTATCTTCTGCATTATCTCAGACTTTTTTCCTTTCTTACGCATGTTTTTCTTCCCAGAGTGCTTTCAGTAAGATTTAAAGTAGCAAGCATCCTGAGGCATAGTACATTTAAGAATATTTTTATTACCTCCTCAGAATTAAGAAAATATTGACTTGTTATAAAATCTCCATCAACATTCTTTCCTTCAATACTTCTGCAACATAACCATCCTCTTACATCCAAGGCTGTTGTTGAAATGTTGAACAGCCAGAGAATTCTTGATTTTTGTTGACAATATTCTTTTCTGGGCAAGTTTTAGTTTCCCCTTTATCTCTAGTATGCCTGAGTTTCAGCCTGTGCCCAAGTACAGGATTTTAATCACATCCCCACTGAGTATTTGTAAGTCCTTCCATGGTCCTCGTTTTCATTTTTAAGAAAATTTTCCCACTTCCCATTTTTTAAGATCCCTTCTAGAATTTTATTATGTATATGCTGAATATCTATGTAAATCCTCCATATTTTTAGCATTTCTGTTATGTTTTCTATGACTTTTTTTTTCCTGTTTTCTGGGATTTTTCTCAATGTTACCCTCTAATTCATTAACTTATTCTTGGGCTGTGCCCATGCTACACTGTAATTAGAACATCATTTCTCCCTTATATTTTAATACCTAAAGTGTCTATTTTTTCCTCCGACATTCTTATAATATTTCCTTACCTCTAATTATTTTAAAGCCTCTGCCAGTCTGTTCAAACAATTGTGCTTCTGATTAAATATGTCATTCCATATGTTGTCTTTCTTTGTAGAGTTATTGTTCTCCCGAGAGGTGTAATTAGTTCAGCCTGTGAGCTCATCCTCAGAGGGAGGTATCTGGTACTTAGTTTGGTAATATGCATTACAAGATGGAGAAAGGCTCCAGTCTACATCAGTCCCTGTGTGTTTAAGGGGAGCTAAAGGTATGGGAAGAGAGTCGCAGATACCATAGAGCACTTGCTGATTCCTTACGTTTGCTGCCCCCCAGCAATCTTAGAAGTTTTACCTTTTAAATGCATAAGTAGCAGCATTGAAAGAAGGTAGAATTTCATTTGAAGCTAAAAAGGAAAAAAAAAATAATGGAGAAGTAAATGCTTAAGGGTGGCTTGTCAATTCAAATCTGTTTTCTTCATGTCTTCACCACTGCAGGATGTTGTGGATCAATGTTCCTCCTGACCTTGTCTGTTGCAACCACTTTTATCAGTAAAGGGACAAGCAAAGTTGTTCAAGGCAATGCAAGGAAAATGTCAAGAGCAGAATATATAAAGCTTAAAGTCTTCCACACTACCTTTTCCCAGCCAGCTCTGGCCATCCTGTACTATAGGCTTTACCTATTCACAGCTCCCCAATTCATTCTCCTTTTTCTCTCTCTCACCAGTTCAAGGCAGCCTCCTTAAGATTACTGCTGCTTCCATGGGCCCTTGGCACAGTCCTTCAGTTCTTCCCCTGGGCTGATTGTAGAGAGAGAAAGCAGCCAGCTCTAATTTATCATCTTGTCCCAACCCTGAAGTTCTTGCCTTACTTCTCTAACCCTGCATTCACTCCCTCCTGTTTAAATTTCTACTGTAAACTTCTTCACTTTAGATTAACATAAAAAGAAAAAATAAGAACTTTTTCCTATGTCCCTAGACTTAAGTAGAAAATTGTTCAATGTATCACAATTCGAAGCCTAAGCAAAATGCTTCCTTTGTAAGTGAACACTGAGATAAAGATTTAACAAAAAGCTTCCGATGAAGGAATAAGACATTTCTGCCAACTTTTCTGGACTGTGTAGTGAATAGTATGAACTACTCTGCAATCTTGTCTACGCTGCTCTGTGTCCTAGGAAGTGGACCTCTGTTGAGAGCATCAGTGATGTTTCCATGTCTTCTAACCTCTGTTCACTAATTCAGCCCATTGGAGACAACAGGAAGTCAGAGCAGAAAGAAGTTTTAAGGTGATTTTTATTCCCCTGTATCCTTCCTGCCAGCTCCACAAGTTGGCAGTGGCCATGTTCTCCCAAAGACCACAGCTCCTGACAGACAAACCTGCCATGGAGCTGTAGCTTGCATCAGTCCTATTAAGATCACTCTCCTTGGCCCCCACTCACTGGGGTGGTAAGAGCCTCCTGCTATTGTCCACGCTGGATGATTTGATTGTACTGAGTTGGTTTCCGCTCACCTTGCCCACAACTTACCAATGGCCCACTTATTAAAGAGTCTCTTCATTAATCACCCTTTGTGAATCTGCCATCTGCTTTCGGCTGCGCACACAGGTGTACAGCATCTTTTTATTCCCTCTAAGAGTGTCAATAATTAAAAAATCATGAAGAAAATCTGAAACGCCAAAAGGGATGAAGACAAAAGCGGCATGCTTACAGAGCTCAAACTCAGATAATAAAGCATCCTCAAAATCACATAGCCCAGAATCGGAGGACGCACAGTCCAAGAAACGCTTCTCACTGACGTAGGATTCTAGTTCACATCTAAACTAAAAAACAAACCTGATGAAAACAAACAAACAAAAAACCTGATGACAAACCTGATCTAGCTTCTTTGCCTTCTTCCAAGATGACCTTTTTTTTTTTTTACTTTGGATGACAATCTCAAAGTTCTACTTTACAGTTTTGTTTTAAGCAATGATCAAAGGCTCAGAAGCCTACTCCTCAGAGCAGATTTGGGGATTTCTCTTGCATACTCAGTGATTTCTTGTAAAATACAATATTCAGGAAATTCTGAAAATAGTTGCACCTCTTTTATACCCACACCCCCAAACTGATCTGAAAAGAAATAAGCCAGCTACATTGAAAACTTGGAACAAGGGATGTAGGGGTGGTGGGGGAGTTAATAATATGGTGGCAGGCCACACAAATCCTGCATCTGTGGTGAACTAAGCTGGCACTCAGTTCTGGAGAGGGCCTTGAGGAAAGAATCTGCAAAGCCTTCCTCCACAGAATCAGAATTGCCCAGAAAACAGCACTAAGTACTTTTTGATTTCCTTAGCTCAAAAGATACCACTTCTGGGACTCTTTCCTTGAAAGAGATCCTTCAGTATTCTTCAAGGACGTGAGTAAGAGCACAAGAATGACAGCTTCTCAGGGAATTTCTCTTCTCTGTTCACCCTTAGAATGAGAAAGAAACAGTCAGAAGCCAAGAGGAAGGGAAGACATGGAAGAAAACAGAAAAGAAGAAAGGACAGGGAGAGACATGAAGGAAAGAAGGTCTAGAAGGAAAGGGGAGAAAAAGAGGCAGAAGAGGAGAGAGGCTTGTCAGTGTATAATAATCCTCAAGAAATACGGCAAACAAGACCTTCCAGATTTTACCACATAGCTGCCTGTATTCAGCTCAGGGCACATAACTCATGTCTTCAACCAATGTAGCTATTTGAGAAGCACCTTAGATTTTTATTTTTATTTTTTTTAAAAAACTTTATTTATTTGACAGAGAGAGATCGCAAGTAGGCAGAGAGGCAGGTAGAGAGAGAGAGGAGGAAGCAGGCTCCCTGCCAGGCAGAGAGCCTGATGTGGGGCTCGATCCTAGGACCCTGGGATCATGTCCTATATGCCAATACCGTTTCCTTTGCGTATTTGGTGTTTAATTGCCTTACATGATAAAATAACACTGATGCCAGACAATTTCTTATAATTGCTTATGATTCCTTAGATTTGTTTTGGAAATTTTACTGGTTTAGGACTTATAAAATCTTGGCGATTTAATCCTTTTAAAAATTTGACTTTTGGAAAATGAGGCAAACTGTAATATACAGCCATTTGGGAAAATAACAGAAGTGAAGAAAATGAAGTAAAAATAGTTTAATCATATGCTATACATTTTTCTACTAAAAACAGACTTAATAGTGGTTTACATAAAATGTACTTACAGCTTATGTTTAGCGATATTGTGGGTTTCCTAAGAGGTAGAAACCTCTTAAAAATAAATCCCTGAATAATGGGCATATTACAAACACACATTAAAATATTTAAAATATTTTGGTAGGCTGAAGAGAGAATTATAATATACTTCAGTTCCTCCATTCCCAATTCAAATGTTCAGAAATGGCAGAAAATATTTAATATTTACATCTATATCTGCACTGAAAAATAAGGAGAGTCCATAGTAAGCTAGAAAGAAGCAGCTCTAAAAGACAAAAAGAAAGAAAGAACATAAAATCCTCTTAGAGGAAAGTACCGTTCAGAAGATGAATGCTATAAAAGATGAAGCAGCATCCAGATGGTTTCAGGCCCTGAGGTGGCCCAGAAGCAAATGGGAGGGGTTAATTTGGGTATCTCAGCAGGAGTAGCCAGGTACTCAACCCCTCACTGTCATTCCCCACCTTTGTCAGCTCAAAGCCAGCAAGAAATGCCTCCAGGCAGATGCATCTGAGTCTGAGGGTAGAAACTTGATTTGGAGAAGCTTGGCAATGCCCCCTGGCTAAAGAAATTCCAAGGAAGTACAAACTCTAGTTAATACTTCCATATCATTGTTTTTTCTTCAGTTGTGACAATGTATCCCACCAACGAAAGATGTTAATAATAGGGAAAACTGGATGGGGGTGTATAGGAATCCTCTTGACTACCTTTGCAACTTTTCTATAAATCTAAAACTCTTCTAAGATCAAGCCCTCAACCTACCCCCAACAAAATCTGAATACCTTTAAATGACATACTTCATTTCCAAATAACTTAGGTCAAAGAAGAAAAAAAAACTATCTTACACTATTTAGAAATAATGAATATTAGAAAAACAAAATGCAAAAAGCTACAGTATACAGCAAAATGGTTCTCAGAGGAAAATGCAGTCTTAAATGTTTTTATTTTTAATCAAATTAAACTAAGATTTCAAATCAAGAATTTAAAAGAGAAATGATTAAGAGATACAAAATTTAAGAAATAAAATTGGAAATATGAAAAATTGAATAAAATCAAAAGTTTAATAAACTAAGAACTGTAACAATCTTCATCAGATCTGAAGAAAGCACAGAAAAGGCATGAATAACAGATTTTTTAATTAACAAATACTATATACAATGCTGTATAATTTTGATGACTTGTATAACCGAGAAAATTACTGCAAAATCAATTACCAAAATTGGCTCAAATCATGGTAGTGAAGTGGTTAGACAAAATAACTTGAAAATATATTGTAAAGATATTCAAATACCAAAACCAAATAAAGCTATCATGCTCCGATGACTTTATGGATAATATATAACAAATTTCAGTAAACACTTTCTAAAGTATATAAACTCCTCCATAAAATTGGAAGAGATGTTATGTCCAAGCAGCACAGACACACACACTAGCAGGACAATTCCAACCCAATAAAAGAAATTAATAAGCTACCATCATTTCTGAACATAAATGCAAAAAACCCAAAGTAAATTAAAAGCAAATTAATTAAGCAGTGATTAACATTAATGATGTAAAACTTAAGAAAATATATATAATGTAATAAAAATTTTAAGTGTTTAAATTAGAATATTAAGATCATTTTTAATTGCTGAAGTAGATAAAGCACAGGATCATCCTAGCAGATACTGGGAAAGCTCCACATAAAATAGCATGGTTTTGATAAATAAGCAAATTGATCAACAGCAAGATAAAATATTCATATTAAAAAAACTGATGCATTTGTGGGAAGTTGGTGTATAAGTGGCATTCTAAGTCACTGGGGAAAAGCTAGCCTATTCCATAAATGGCATTGGAACAATATCATGCATGTGAGGGCAATTTGGACCTCTGCCTTACACTATAAATTCCAGATGGATCAGAGATCATCTGGAGATCCATTAAGAAAAAAAAATAGAGGTGAGTACTTTGTTACTTTATGTTGCCAACATTTTCTTACACAAGAGTTTGTTTTTTTTAATTAATAAAATACAAAATAGAAGGAAAGTCAAATTTCACTACATGAAATTTAAAGTTCCTAAATACAATAAAATGGCAGGGCAAATCATCTGTACAATATGTTTCAACCAACAGGAAAATTATGGTAGAGGGACAGTGAAGCATTTACCTGATGCCATGCAGAGGAGTACACAGGAATGAATAGCTCTTAGAAATAATATTCTTACATGAAAAAGATGAGCTGTAATGATAAGTGTAACACAGCTCTATCAGCTCAACTGGGAAAACCAAAAACAGACCAAATTACTTTGTAGAATCCCCCAAATGTTCAGGAATTCATGATAACACATACCTCTGGTAGTGGAGGTAAAGGGCTGGTTGCTTGATTAAAGGCCTGCTGCAAGGTCTTTAAGGGATCATTTATCCCCCCCATTTTGTCTGGCCAGCAGCCAAGCCACAGCTGGCCGCATACCCTGGCAGAAACGATATCCTCTGAAGAGGATAAAATCAGAGGGTATCCAGGCTAGAACACCCGGTGTATTGTTCAAGTATATGTAGGAAACCAAGGAACACAGGATTTCAAGAAAAACACTTTTAACGTGAAAGATTCAAACAAGTGAGTAGTTGGACTCCTTGGCCTAATGAAAACCGAACAGTGTTGCATGCATGAGCACGAGAAAAATATCTTAACCATGAGAGGGGGACAAGATGCCAGACGTTTAAAAAAAAAATCTAGAGGACAAAGATCTGTTGGATATTGAAACAAGATCAAAGAAATGAAAACTCAGTAGAAATCTTGAAAATAAAGATGAGAAACAGTCAAAGTAAAGCAAAATGCATAGAGATGGAATAGGGGAGAGAAACAACAAGCAAACTGGCAAATATCCAATCACTAAGAGCTCTAGAAATGGAGAACATTGAAAACCAAATGGGAAGAAATTAAAAATAAAACAAATTACAAACAAACCATCAGGGATTGAAACAGCCTTGGAATTCTTAACAGAAACAATGAAAGCTTGAAGACTCTGGGGTAATGTCTTCAAATTACTTAAGGAAAATACTTTCCCACCAGGAATTCTATACTAAACCAAATTATCCTATCTCAATATTAAGATATTTTCAATCCTCAAGTTCTCTACAATGTTTCTTTCCACTCACTATTTCTTACGAAACTACTGTGCTTAATGAGAAGTAAAGAATTAAGAAAAAGGAAGAAAAAAGGAGAAGGAAATTTCCACAGAGAAGCAAAGCAAAAGAAATCCCCTAGTAGAAGGACGGATTACTAGACCTAGGGGAGAGACATTTGGTAACCGAGCAGGTCCAAAGACTTCTGGAAAGACTTCTCAGGAAATGAATTTTATAAAAACTCTAATTCATCCAAAAATCTTGCCATCTAGACAACTTTTGGAGTTTGGGATGAATTAATGAGGAGTGTAGAAATAAAAATCAGTGAACAAGCCAATATTTAACCTGCACAACAAAGGAATGTGTCCAGGGAAAAAGTATTCATAATATTACATTATTCAGCCTCACATAGTAAGAAAAAAATATATAAGCACTGAATTTTGATCGGTTCAAAATTATGATTTTGGAGAATGGAAAAATATGAAGAATGTTAAGTATGACATGGGAGTGAAGGTGGGGAGGATAGCTAATCCCTCATTATTTCCAGAGGTTAATTCAAACACATTAGTTAGACATATGAACGTAAATTCTAAAGTAAACAGACAAAAGGGTATGATGTGGTCATAGGGAAATGGGAAAATGAGGGAAGAAAGTGGTAGGTTTCCTCAATATTACACAAGAGGGTGGGGCATCTGCTTGGCTCAATCGGTTACACATCAGACACTTGGTTTTGGCTCAGGTCCTGATCTCAGGGCCACGAGGTCAAGCTCCATGTTCAGTGCAGAGTCTATATGAGATTCTTTCCCTTTCCCTCTTCCTCCCACTGCTCCTGCCCTTCCTTGGACTCACTCCCACTCTCTCTCTAAAATAGATAAAATCATTAAAACAACAAAAAAAGATTACACATGAGGGTTGCATAACACTTCTTTAATTATTATCACGTATAGTTTAATAAAAATGCTTACAGGGTGAAAAAAGTGTTTTTTTCTTCATCAGAAATGAAACAAATGCCAATTAAAACAAGATACTATTCCAGCAATCAGATTCAGTAAGATTTTTTTAAAAATAAGAACTTTGAAATTATCAAGTGCTAGAATATATGAAAAGATATTCTCATCAACTGCTGTTGTAAGTATAAATACAGACACATCAGAGACTATTTTGGTGATATCAAATCAAAACTGAAAAACCACCTATTCTGACATTTAACATAGCAATTACCCTTTAAATTATTTACTACAAAAAAAATCTTTAGGACAAATATACAAGGAGACATTTGTTGCAGTATATTCCATAAAAGAATAAAAAAGGGGAAAACAACTTAAATAGTTGTGAGTAGGGGAATGGATAAGTAGAACAACATATCAGTGGTAAACTTGTCAAGGCAGTCAATTGGATCAATACAGATAGAAGGCTTTCAAATTTTTAAAATATGATTTAAGGTAAGAAACATTTTACACAAAGAACAATTAATCCAAACAAAAAATGGGCAGAAGACATGAACAGACATTTCTGCAAAGAAGACATCCGGATGGCCAACAGACATGTTTATAAAAAATAAAAAATTAAAAAAAAAAAAAAAAAAAAGTGCTCAACATCACTCGGCATCAGGGAAATACAAATCAAAACCACAATGAGATATCACCTCACACCAGTCAGAATGGCTAAAATAAACAAGTCAGGAAATGACAGATGCTGGCGAGGATGTGGAGAAAGGGGAACCCTCCTACACTGTTCCTGGGAATGCAAGCTGGTGCAACCACTCTGGAAAACAACATGGAGGCTCCTCAAAAAGTTGAAAATAGAACTACCCTATGACCCAGCAATCTCACTACTGGGTATTTACCCTAAAGATACAAATGTAGTGATCTGAAGGGGCATGTGCACCCAAATGTTTATAGCAGCAATGTCCACAATAGCCAAACTATGGAAAGAACCTAGATGTCCATCAACAGATGAATGGATAAAGAAGATATGGTATATATATACAATGGAATACTATGCAGCCATCAAAAGAAATGAAATCTTGCCATTTGTGATGACGTGGATGGATCTAGAGGGTATTATGCTTAGCAATATAAGTCAATCAGAGAAAGACAATTATCATATGATCTCCCTGATATGAGGAAGTTGAGAGGCAACATGGGGGGTTTGGGGGGTAAGAAAAGAATAAATGAAACAAGATGGGAACGGGAGGGAGAAGTTCATAAGAGACCCTTAATCTCGGGGTGCCTGGGAGGCTCAGTGGGTTAAAGCCTCTGCCTTAGGCTCAGGTCATGATCCCAGCGTTCTGGGATCAAGCCCCGAATGGGGGCTCTCTGCTCAGCAGGGAGCCTGTTTCCTCCTCTCTCTCTCTCTGCCTACTTGTGATGTATGTCAAATAAATAAATAAATAAATCTTTTAAAAAAAAGAGAGAGACTCTTAATCTCACAAAACAAACTGAGGGTTGCCCAGGGGAGGTGGATAGGGAGAGGGTGGTGGGGTTATGGACATTGGGGAGGCTAAGTGCCCTGGTGAGTGCTGTGAAGTGTGTAAACCTGGTGATTCACAGACCTGTACCCCTGGGGCTAATAATACATTATATGTTAATTTAAAAAATTTATAAAAAGAAAAATGAAACATTTTACATTATGACCTACAACACGCATGCATTCCTGGACAAGCACATCTTTATATTTTTCATTCTACTGTTAAAAAGAAAACCACAGGCCCAAAATGGCATCCAGGGCTTAACACCTAACCTGTTGCAGTTTCGACCTCCTCTAGAAATGTAGTCTTAAGCAGTCAGGGATTTTCTGACAAGCACCAATTCAGTAATCCGTCAGTGGGCCTGCTCCGTTTCTCATGGGAAGATGAGCTAATCTACATAAGACCCCACCTCTTCCCCATAAGGAAAGGTGATCTTCCCTGAAATTACCCTTCTTTTGCTAAGGACTTTCTTTCCCTACTCTCCTTCCTACAAAAACCATCCATGTCATACAACTCCTCAGAGCTCCCTTTTACTTAGTTGAATTTTGCTTAACCTTATTATTCTATTTTATTTTAATTTATTCTAATAAAAATAATGTTGTCATGACTCCCCATGCCAGTATTTCTATTAGACAATGCTGGTCTGGATGAGAGGGATGTCATCCCCCACTCCAGTTTCCTTGGCATTAGAGGATTGCAAATTTACTGAAACTTTACTGCAAATTTACTGAAACTAGTCTCAACAATCTAACACTTAGACTCAGAGTCTAGAAGCATGAAACTAGGAAATGCTTTCCAAGTTTCATTTGATAATTTGGTTTCCCATAAAACTGCCCACAGGGAAAGAATGTGCTGGTTACAATGACATGAGCTTTTGGCCTGCCTGAATATTTCTGCTTTAGATCATAAGTCAATGAAATAACCTTTTTTGGTCAGTATTTTCACATTAGTTAGCATGAGTCAGCAACTCTGCATTAACTCTGCCAACAGGAGACAGACTTTATTAGCTTGTGGGGTTAAAGTCAAGACCATGGGTTACAATAAAATCACCAAGGACTGATTTTCCAACTGTAATGTATATAAGAATGCCTGAAGGGCTTGCTGAAATAGATGGCGGGTCCCATCCTCTTGGGCTTCTAATTCAGTAGGTCTGGGGTGGGGCCTGAGAGTTTGTATTTCCAACAAGTTCTCAGGTGATGTTCTTCCAGCTATTAGGAGTTAAGGACAATCTGTCAAGATAAAGGCCACCTTTTAGGAGGGACCTACATGGCCAGCCAACCTCCCCCAGACCCTGAAACCTACCGTAGGGTATATTTCATTTACCATGTCACTTACTGTCAAGTGATCCTCAGTAAAATCACTTAATACCACCAGGATCCAATTACACAATGTGTGATTTCATTGGTATGCAGAGAGTTCTTGTTGCCTCCCCCAAAGATCCATTCTCTTCTTCCACCTTAGTAGAATAACCCATTTTTAGCTGGGTACATCACCAAGAGTATTAACTATCTTTCCCAGTTTCTCTTGCCTGAGCCCAAACCCACGGACTCAGATGCAGACAAAAGGGCTCTACTGGATTCCCAGGTATACTGGGTCAGCTAGTGAGGGGCTTCTTGCTTTTCTGCCTTCTTTCAGAGACTTTTTTTTTTTTAAATCATGAACTGATTTGAAGATTAAGGCCATGCATTAAAATGAGGGGAAAAGATGGAAATCTGTCCCCAAAATTCTATACAGACAACCTGCTATCCCTGTATTGCCTATCTCTAGGTTTACCTTATGTAAGGGAGAAAAACATCCCTAGTTTAAGATATTGAGTTTTATTTTTCTCCAATGAAGCAGTTAGACCTAAGGGAGCACTTCAAGAAAATATTAACACATCAGCCAATACTTTAAAATACACAGTGTCCATTAAGTCTAGGAGCATTGATAATACTAAGTTCTACTACAGATTGAAAGTATTCTTATTGACATACTTGTGATTCCAGAATTTCTAGACATCCTGTATTTTATGAATCTTTCCCAGGATAATCCTTGCTTTATTATACCGTTCTATTTAAATTTCTTAAAAATAATTAGCCTAATGTCTTTTCCAAATCTTCTCCAAATTTTCATCTTACATTCATCCATTAAATACTTCCAAAGACCAACTAATATTAAAAACCTGGAACTGTATTTAAAAGGAAAACATTGGGGCGCCTGGGTGGCTCAGTGGGTTAAAGCCTCTGCCTTCTGCTCAGGTCATGATCTCAGGGTCCTGGGATCGAGTCCCGCATCGGGCTCTCTGCTCAGCAGGGAGCCTGCTTCCCTCTCTCTCTGCCTGCCTCTCCATCTACTTGTGATTTCTCTCTGTCAAATAAATAAATAAAATTTAAAAAAAATAAAAATAAAAATAAAAGGAAAACATTAAGTTGCAAGTTTCAGGAAAAAAATAAATAAAGAGGGGGGATTCAGAAGACTCCACTGTGAAGAGGGAGGGGAACAGTCACAGTGATTAGAAATAAAATGAATGTGCCAGTAACCTCAGGAGCAGCTATACAAAGAGATGCAGTCTTTTAGAAAGAGATTTAAAAGAAAGAAAGAAAGAAAGAAAGAAAGAAAGAAAGAAAGAAAGAAAGAAAGAAAGAAAGAAAGAAAGAAAGAAAGAAAGAAAAAAGAAAACCCAGAAAAGAAGATGCAGGAGAAAAGCAAGCCAAGAGCAGTGGGCATTTAACACAGCTAAAATCTGGGGAAGAGCTGAAACTGTGCACAGAATCTTGCCAGCTGCTCTGTCTCTGGGTGCTGACCTTAAAGTACTGACATCATAAAGATAAGAACATCATGTGATCACTAAGAAGTAATTAGAAATAGAACCACACTTTCTCTTTGGGAAAAGGTCTTCGGAGAAGTTAAGATAACGTACCATAAGTGATGAGATGATGAGACGTATTTTGAATTATATATAAAAGGAGTAACTTGAAACCATGCTAAAATGTTTGAGTTCAGTGCTTGTTTCTTCTATGGATTTTCCTTTAAATTGGTATATAATACAAATCATGAAGCCACAGACTCAGATGGCCACCCATTTTGCACTGGGCCAACCCCCAGACCACCAACGAGAAGAGAATAGGAAGTCAACAGAAATGTATGAAGTTTTTAAGATGTTGAAATCCAAAAATATTGGAAGAGTCATTTAAGATAAATTTTTTCCCATCCATTTCAATTTAAAGATGAGAAAACTAAGGCACAGTCTGTTGTGGCTTGTCTAGAGAGTGCAGTTAACATGAGAGCTGGAGCCTGGTGTACAGGCATGGTTTTCATCATTCAGAGCAATTTCCCTTGTGCTGTACCAGTGACTGCACCCAAACTTCATTCATCTGCATTTGGCAGAGGCTATTCTGCCAAATTCATTCACGATTTTATCTGAAGGGAAGAGCATTCATTTCTCCAGCATACCCCCTTGTAGACAATTTGGTACATGGACAGTAGTTCATGGATTAAAATAGCTTTTCAGGATAATCTGCCCAAGGATCACTTGAGATTGGTTTTCCCCCAGAGATGCAAAATCAACACTCACAGCTCTGTCAGAGGTGTGGCTGAACCCTTTCCAGTCTGGAATGTCTCCTAATTAAACATTTAATACTGATTATTTGCTGCTTTTAGTGAAAAGGACTGGGATTCAAGTAGCTCTACAAACTCGTCTGCTAGCCCTGACAAGAAGACATATGCTAATGAAGGTCTAACAGAGTTTTGCTGAAAGTTAAATTCACCTCTGGTAGAGCCTCAGAAGGGGGCCCCAGCCTCAAAATTTGCTCCTAGTTTTAGCAGCTTGCCACGAAATCAAGGCAAGGATTGGTAAAATACATAAGCATCGACTTCAGAGAGAGAAAATCAAAACTGTGAGAAACTTGATTGGAGGGGAAGAAACTGCAAAGCTACTAAGATTAAAAATTCCGTTATAGGGTGCATGGCTGGCATAGTTGGAAGAATGGGAGACTCTTCATCTTGAGGTCATGCGTTTGAGCCCCACGTTGGGTACAGAGACTACCAAAAGAAAATGAAATTAAACTTCGGCCAAATTTCAACATTTTTTTTTAAAGGAGAGGGGTCCTTTCAAACTTGCTAAAAACTTCTCCAGTTGGTTTTAGCAACACATAGTAAAATTACAGAAGTTGTTTGTGCTGTGGAAAAAAATTTAAGGTACCCTCTTTAACTGACATTTAAAATTATCTGTTAGAAATAATTAAATGAGACTTTAAAACAGTAGTCTAGCAGGCAGCTGGAAGATACTATTATTTTCTTCATGTGTGAGGAGCCAAACAGGTGTGACTAGACTGACTAGGAGGGCTGGGGGATGCCCCACTTACTACTGGAAGAGAAATATGGTTTGCCTCTACAACTGTTCGCTGCAGAATTCCTCAGAATGCTAGCACATCAAAAAAGAACAAAGTATCTGAATAAACATTTCTTCTGTAGGAAAAGTGCCATTATTTGTGAGGTCTACATATGCCTCCACCTGATGACACGCACTACCTCTTCAAAGAATATTCCTGATATAAAGTGGGTTTCATGCCAACCATTAGGTAATCTGCCATTCCTGCAAAAATGGCTTTGAGGGTACTGGTACCTAAATCAATAGTTCCTGAAATGTGTTCTACAGCTGACATTTTTTGCATCATGCTGTGAGGTGTCCCACAAAAAAATTAAGTACAATCTTTCTCTGGTCTAATACCCTCAGGACAGTGTGATGGGCAAAATTAGATTTCTTATAACTACAAGACCCTATAACATGCTAATCTGTACTGTCTGTTTCCAAAAGGTGAACAGAAGGAGAACCTTCCAAAATTAGACAACATGGTCTGTTTTCTGTCAACAGCCCTTCAGGAACAGTGTACTGTATCACTTTGTAACATTTGATTAAGTACAGTTGTATCATTCTTCCCAAAGTAGTGAACCTGACTTTTGTCATTGGTTTCCAAAGTGCATATCTTAGTGACTATCCTAAAAATCTATGCAGGGAAAAAATCTTAGCTTCCTCTACATTACTGGGCCCATGAAAACAAAGAAAGTCAACTTGCCTTCTCCTGAAGGAAAATGAGAGGAAGTGAATGAAAGGAAGTGCAGGAACAGAGCTGGAGAAAGGGTAAACCAAGTATGTATTTTAACTTACAATAGCTGTTATCTTGGAAGAGTAATAACTCATTTGTTATCCGGAAGAAGCAGACCAGAAAACTAGGATCTATTTACTGTTGGCTGGAAGGATCAGGCACTGGGATCTCACAGGAGCCTCACTGTAAATAACACATTACAAGGGTCAGAGAATTTTTATATATAAAGCTTCATCTGCATGTATTTTGTTTTTCTGATGCCTCTACATTTTCTAGAGCCTGCAGCATATAGCCATTAGAATTTGTTGAAGAATGAATGGCTCAAATAAAATTAAGCATCTTAAGAAGGAATTTCCTAAACATTCTCCTCCTGCTTCAGCGGGTCAACAGTTCAGGTCATGGCATTCTCACATGGTACAAATGGGACCCCCCATCCACCACTGAAGCCTTTAATGTCTGTGGCAAAAAGAAGTCAATGTCCCTGGTTCTCCTCCTGCCCCAGACATGCAAATGGTCAAAGAAAGGTTTTCAGTTTAGTTCTCTTGAGCCCTTCTCATTTCCAGGAGCTACAGTCAGACTGTAAGTTGCTGTAGTGGGTCCTCCATATATACTGAGGCAACACCAGTAGGCCAGTGGGCTCAAGGAAAGTCATGGAGGGCAACTTAGAAATCTGAATCTAATAGAAACCAGGGTGAATCTGGAAGGCCAATAGCAGATGCCAGAGAGTGCCTACTCAAAGTCCAGCAGTAGGTCAAGGACTAATCTTCTCAAAGATCTAGAACCCTCAATCCTACTGCTAAATGGCACCTTAAAAAGGAAAGCCATATGGGTACCAAAACAATTTTATTTAAAAATAGATTGTACACTGTCAATTACATGACTGGATTAAAATATAAACTGAATAGGACTAAAATTTTTTTTCAAAAAGAGACTTAAGAAAGTGAAAAATAAGATTATAGACTACAGACCTTTTCTTTTTGCCTTACATCTGAATTGTCATAAAAGTTGAATCTCCAACACCATGTTTGTCCTTCACAGAACTGGGGTTTATGGCACATGGCATCATTAAGGACATGCACTTGCTAAATTATGCAAGGGTGGGGTAAAATAACCCTTTCATCTCACATTAGAGATCAGCATCCATTTTTTACCTCCCAAGAACAAATCTTACACCTACAGAAACCATGTATGTGATCCAGTCAAAGCTCATCTTCTGTATTATCACCACCCACTATGAAAACATTGCAATGAAGGGTTAGAGCTCAGAGCAGCCAAGGAAGGGAAATTCAATTTTCTTCCCTATTACATTAAATGACCACAAAATAGCCCCAAATCAGTCTAGTCATGCTATGAACCTGACAAAATCCAGATATGTCTGAAATCTCCCTCAACTCCCTGACATTTAAATAAATGTGACAAATAGCAAAAGGAATGCAATTTAGTTCAGGTGTCCAAAGCATCTAGTTCTGTTAGAAACCTACCGTATGATGTTTGGCAATCCATAATATCTTTTGATGTTTCTTTCCATGTAAAATGAATCTAATAATTTGAGGGTTTTTTTTTTCATCTGTAGAGTGTTGTAAAGATTACTAAAATGAAGGAGAATGGATACAAAAGAGAATCCTGATGCCTCTTTTCCACCAAAAATATGTAATTTTGCCTTCGGCAGCTCTCAGCAAACTGGCAGAGTTCCTACTGGACAATGAACCAACAAATGGTCTGGAACACTTAGTAAAGAAAGTAAGTGATCTATTCTCTTTGGACACTAGCCCTGAATAGGAGGGGTGAGGGTCAATCCATCACGGAAAGGAACTATTTTCTTGGCTAAGACACATGGAAATTCTAAAATGATGTTAGTTCCTGTAACAAGCACAAACAATTTTGATAATCCAGTGAACATCATAAAGCACTTCCTTCAGCTAGAAAAACTACCACAGAATGAATGGAGGGCTTCGTCTCACACACTCCAAAATTGGAGGTGCCAGATTCTGTAATGAAAATACAACTTGTAGTACAATCACACTGAAGTAAACGTTTCACTTACACCATGCAGAACCATGCTAACTGGATCTGATCATCTAAGGCATACAGCAGCCCAACTGATGCTGACATGTCCTAGCCATGCTTCCACTGACCTGCAGCCACATGTCACGTTGTAACCAAAGGGATATGAGTGAAAATAACTAATGTAAATTCCATGGTGTAGTCTTAAAGTGAACAAGCAGGCCCTCATTCTCCTTCTCCTTCTTCCTGCTGGCAGGATTTCAGATTATATGGTAAAGTCAACTGCTCCAAAGAAACACAATATCTTACGGATGGCAACAGAATAAAAAGAACCTTGAGTCCCTGCTATCATGAAATGACCAAAACGGACCTTAACCACTTCGATCAGATGAAAGAAACAAACTTCTATCTTGCTTGCATCAGTATCATTAGTGGTACTTACTACAACGTTCACAGTGACCTCTGACTGGAATGGGAGTTGCTTACCTGAGCTGTCCAGGTTTATTTATTCAACAAATCTTTTCTGATTATACATTGGGTTTGAGGTCCTAGAGACAAAAAATTTACACTTACAGTGTAACGCTTGCCATTCTGGCCCATATTTGTGCCCAACATATGCAAAAAGAAAGAAAGCCATCGATTTTACATGTAGGGCTAAACAATGGAATTTTCCATAAAGGGTATTGATTGGCCTGGTAACTCTAAGTCAGTTTTAATGATACTTAAAGAGGCTCTTTTAACATAGTAGTAAAACACAAAAGTATTATCTCCAAAGCACACATGCCATATACATACATACATACATACATATATGCGTGTGTGTATACACACACATAAACACACATTACACACATATGTATGTATGTGTATTATCTATATACCTCATGCATGTATATACACATTCTATATACATTATACACACATTATATATTTATGTCTAAGACCACATAGGCAGCATCTACAAGTACACTGAGGTTAACATTTCACTCCTTCCCTTCAACCCCCAAATACTTCTTATTTAACATTTCCCAATATAATAGTTGATATCATAGTTACTTTTGTACATCCTATTTTTGCTCAAAGACTGCAAACTCTTGACAAAGGATTAGGTCTCATTCATACTTGTGTCCCAATAGTAACTTATACAGTATTTGGTACATGTAAAGGAGCTTAAAATACATTCGTGAATAAGTGACTGACCAACCAAATGGAATGAGTGAGTAAAGACTGGAGGATCACGCTGGGAAGGAAAAGGAATTGAATACTGATTTCCATCCTGAGTGGGTGCTTGTGGAATAAACTGACTTACAGTAGAAAACAGGAACCACTGGACACAATGTGTAACAGCCTCTTAATCACCAAATAGTTACAAATCCATGTTATGCCTTTCCAAGGCAATAGGTTAAGTTATTCAAACAACAATTTTTGTTTATTTATGGAAAGCATCTCCATGATGGACAGACTTTCTTCCAACCAGAACAAGCTAACAAAATGGGTCAATGGCCCAAGTTATGTTTCCTTCAGACACACGGTTACAAGTAAGTAGTTACACTGAAGTCCAATCTTTCTGCTAGAGTTTTTAAATGTTCTGGGCACTGAGTTACCAAAACTCATTCTCCAAATATATTTTGGAGATAAAGTTCTAATAGGACTCCAAAGCAAATCCTAGACCATTCGTAATCAAATCAAGTTATCTTTGAGCTTAGAACTTCATCTTTAATATCCGCTACAAATATGAATACCTAAAAACCATTCGGGACAAGGATCCAAGGAGCCATGCAAACACCAGCAGTGCAGCAAAGAAGAACCTCTCCCATCCCCAAGAGCAATGGCCTTGAAGACATTTACCTTCAACATCACTGATCAGGGATATTGATTTTTTCCTCTGAGCTATCCTTTATAATGCAGACCAAATGTTTCTAAAAATAGCAAACAGTAAAACTATCACTCTCATCTACAGGTAATGTTCATAGAAAATATAGTGTGCTTTGAATTTTTGGTTTAATTGATATATAGTATAGTGTGAACATGCTTTTATAAAATAAGGGCCTTGTATTTGATGATCTCTGTAAATTCCTTTCTAGCTCTAAAGTGATTTTTCCACAATCATTTATAAATCCCAATAAAAATGCCATCTCAAGGAAAGTCAATACTACCTTACTTAAATTTTTGCCCTCTTCTTTTTTTGTCTGCCATTTTACAAAGTAAGTTACTAGGGGATTTTAGAAAGAAAATTTCAAAGTCAACAGTTACAAGGACATGTAATAACAGTACTAACTTGTAAGGGAAAATGCAATTTTATACAGCAATAACTGAGAACACGGGGAAAATTCTATATAACCAAAGCCCTTAAAATGTTCAGATCTCATACAATCATGATTCAAAAAATTCCTCAATTGTCATTTTAACTAGTCTTAATTCTGCTGACATTTTTTAATATGCAGTTGCACAGGGTCCAAAATAATAACTATGTTGAACCCTATAATTCCACTTGTTACCTCTGATCACGTTCCATCCAGAGAAAATGCCTTTAAATAGTCCAGGATAGACAAAGGTTCAGGCACATCGATCACTTGCCTTGTTTTCAAAGCAACTGAAATTTCCCAATATTCTGCCTGGGATCATTTGGAGCGGGGCACTTAATATTGCCAGAAGAGATTGGTTGGTGAAGCCAAGGCACCGTTCAAAGGAGGTTTTAAGCTCCCAGACTGAATTTGGCAAATCTGCGGTTTTCTGTGTGTCTCAGCTATTATTTTTCTAGAAGCAGAATGTCAAGTTGCTCTGTTAATCACTCTCCAAATGCATATCTATTCCCACGCAGTGCATTATTAAATGGAAATGAGCCTAATTATTCACCTGTTAGTGGGTGGGGATTAAAGAAAAGAGAAAATAAAGAGAAGAAGGTTTCCCTTTCAACAGTTTGGTGTGGAATCTGCAGCACAGTGCTGTGGGAAGCAATTTAGCCTTGTTTGTGTGGTGGGATAACAATTTTAGGTAGTAACGAAGGTTTCCACTCACCCACGATGTCTTGTTCTCATTCCCACTCACCCTATTCCCTACTCACGGCCCATCCAAATGCAACTTCACTCAGAGGAATCCATCTCCCCAGAGAGGAATGTTTTAGCAGAAAAGCAAAGCCAGAGAAGCCAGATGGTCCCTGCTAAACTAAGATAGTATTTAGGCCTTCAGGAATTTGGACAAGTTCAAGGAAAAAAGGTTACATTTATCTTATATGTGCAAACTTAGGGGCATAAGACATTTGTACCTATTAGACCAGCAACAATGAAACTGTTGGTCAGTTTTCCCCAATTATACATAGTATTGTAAATTATGCCTTGGTAGAACTAGGCAGAGTGGATATATGCCTCGATCTCTGAGACACATCGACCACTTTTTCTGAATGCTGACTTGCTTGTAAGATTTTCTGTGCTTGGAGGCTGCAGGGTGAGGCAGCAGCCTAGACAATCATGTCTACTAAGGTTCTGTCATACCCCCTTCCATGCTAAGACATCACCCTTTCATCCTTTCATCCAGTTTAAAAGGGAAATTTTGTCACAGATGAGAAATACGGAAACTTCTCAAGAGTTACCGAGATTCTACACTGCAAATGGTGCTCACCTAAGACATAAAGCTCTTCGAATTTTCCTTGGACCACTGAACATAGTAATGTAGGATTTCATGCAAACTCTCTCTTGGGTCTTCCCCCCCGCCCCAATATTCAGCGAGGCCACAGGATTCTTATGAGAGTGAAGGGAGGAAGTGAAACAACTTTCCTGAAACTTTCCAGCACATTCCATTATCTGAATCAGAAACAGTTACTTTAAATAAAAAAAATCTCAAAACGATCATGTGTAATCTCCTATTTACCAATTTTTACTCTCTTTTTCAATACTATAGTCCCTTGCTTTTGAATTTCAAAGATCCAATATTTAAGATGAAAGCAGGAAGCCTGCTGAATGAGGCACAACAAGAGCGTACTTTTGAGAGAACTGTTCTTTACTGTGGAAATGGCCATGGCCACTATTGCTGGATTGGTGTTGGATAGGTGTTCAAATCCTAATCTGAAATGGCTAAAGGCTGAGGCTACTGAAATTTCTTCTACCAGAATGCTGCCTTCTGAAGGATGCAGATGAGCAGGAGCCCACAGTCTGAGGACTACAAAAGATCCAGGTGAAACTGTTAACATGTTAAAAGTAGCATCGCCAATTTCTGGGATACTGGCAATGGTCAATTTCTTAAACTGGAGGGTGAATACATGACTGTGCCCACTTTGTGATAATACATCAAGCTTTTAATTTATGATGTGTGTATTTCTGTGTGTTTCACTTCAGTTAGATTTAAAAACCACAATGCTGAGCAACTAAGAAAATCAAAAGACTTCTAGAAAAGAAGCACTGACCAAATCCTACTCTTTGGGCTTTGAAAACTGGTTAGGGAACAGCTAAATAATGACGGAGATCATTCTAATATTTAAACATTATGGATTAAAAATCACTTCCATATTCATAGTCCTAGTTCTGGGACAGATTCCCTGCTTTCATTTTAAAGAAGTTAAATTTCAAAACAGGTAAGTGACTTTTCCAGACCACTTTAATAAGCTTTAGAACCTGGTCTCATTCCTAGCATCTCTCTCAGAGTCTGGTCTTCATTCCACAATTCCACAGCTAACTCTACTACATGAGCTCTTATTAAAACTAATCCTGGGGGTGCCTGGGTGGCTCAGTGGGTTAAGCCGCTGCCTTCGGCTCAGGTCATGATCCCAGGGTCCAGGGATAAGTCCCACATCGGGCTCTCTGCTCCGAGGGGAGTCTGCTTTCTTCTCTCTCTCTGCCTGCCTCTATGCCTACTTGTGATTTCTGTCAAATAAATAAATAAAATCTTAAAAAAAAAATCCTGTTATTAAGCCAAAATAGGAAAGTTACACGATGATTCCAGTAGATGCCAAAAAAGGCATTCAATAAATTCCAACATCTATTCTAGACTTTTAAAAATTTCATCATTAAACCTTTTTATCCTGATAAATAATATTAACCTCAAACTCACATTTGACATTTACGAGAAGCATGATCAATAAAGACCCAAACCACTTGATGATGTCTGCTGTCAGTACTATTCAACATTGTCCTATATGTGTAAGTTAACACAATAAAGGATAAAGGAATTAAAAAGAGACACAGTTATTATTTCATTTTAACAGGACTAATTATCTGCAAAATCCTGAAGGTCTGGAGTAACACTTTTAGTACTTTTAACTAATAGGAAGGAGTTCATTCAACTGAACAGTAAGGACTACCCAAGTCCCATGCAAGCTCTGTAGCTTCACTGAGAAATGAAAAAGATGAATTGAATAAATGTAGAAATGTACCAAGTTCCTGGTAAATAACTCGCTGTAAAACTGTTCACTGCAGCGCTATTTATCATAATAAAAATGGAAACCAACTAAATATTTGACAATAGGGAATAGGTAAAATAAAGTATGGTACAGTCCTAGAACTGTAAGAACAGCCATAAAAATACATAAAGTAAAGTATTTCATGGCTTGGAAAAGTGTGCAGGCTGGACAGTAAATTTTTTTAAAAGCACATCACAAAACATTTTTTTAAATGCTACGTTTTGTATATCCATACAAACATGCATACAAAATAAAGCTGGGAGTTCATACCTCACACTGTACTGTGAGACTATGACTGATCTTAATTTTCTTCCTTTAGCTTCATTTTGTTGTGTAGACCTTGGTTTCCTTCATTTCTTACAACATTTATTATATTTGCAAGAATTTAAACATAATTATTAGAAAAAAATGTAAATTTCCCTATTAAGTGTAGGACAGATTTTCTGTAGCTGCGTTTCAAAAAGAAACAAAATTCAGAACAAAACCTCAGTAACGTAAGTGAGACTCTGCCAGAATTCTATTGTATTTTTATGTTCCCAGGCAGTTCTAGTCAAAAGTCTCCTTCATGATAAACGTTCTACCCAGAACTTCAAAGCACAGTAAGAAACTATATTGTTTCACCACATATTAGTGTTTCACTCTTTCAAATACAGTTGCTGAGACCCTTTAAGAAATCATCCTCACTTGAGAAACCTGAGTGGCTCAGTCCGCTGGGCATAGGACTCTTGATCTCAACTCCGGTGGTGGTCTTAAAGTCCTGAGGTCAAGTCCCAGGCCCCCTGGCTCCAAACTTAGTGGGGAGTCTGTTTGAGATTCCCTCTCTGCACCTCCTTCTGTCCCTTCCCCCCAACATGCTCTATCTTTGAAATAAATCTTAAAAAGAAAGAAGTTATCACCATTTACAGATTAACAGTGTGAAGCATAGAAAGGTTTAGATAGTTAAAACACAGGGGTAATGATATTATTACCTGTACCAACAGGAGTAAAATCCAGAACTTTAAGCTCTAAATCCAAATGACTTTTAAACTAGATTTCATTTCATATAATTAAAGTTTCTCCCAAGTGCCAGGTCCTGTATTTTGCAAACTGTGTATAGAATTGATTAGAACACTATGCAAATGTAAAACAAATTCTAAGAGTATTTTAAATTCTCAGGAGACAAGAGCTAGGGTTAGCTAGAGTTCTTATTTCAATAATACACAAAAGCTGAACGGCTGGTATCAAATTATTCAAATATAGATTTAGTTCCTTTAAATGATTCACCAAGAGTATCTAGCCCCTTGAAACAGCATCAAATGTAATCTCTGAAGTTAAAAATTACCATCAGTCTAGGTCCTAGAAAATCCATGGGAAACCATCCTCTTTCCTTTAGTAAACCCATCATCCTGACTTTGACAGTTAACCTTTTTAAAAATATTCATCTCCTGGGGTGCCTGGGTGGCTCAGTGGGTTAAGCCGCTGCCTTCGGCTCGGGTCATGATCTCAGGGTCCTGGGATCAAGCCCCACGTTGGGCTCTCTGCTTAGCAGGAAGCCTGCTTCCCTTCCTCTCTCTCTGCCTGCCTCTCTGCCTACTTGTGATCTCTCACTGTCAAATAAATAAAATCTTTAAAAAAAAACTCATCTCCTAAGTGATGCATTTCATGCATACATATGTACTAACATAATTAAAGCATAATCAATATGCTTTCAAGGAACATATACCAGCACAAGACATGATTCACTATTTTCTTTGTAACATTTACTTTGGATTACAATGAGGAAGTAAGCAAAATACAATTCACAAAATTTATCTCATGATACATTTAACAACCTTGCAAAAGCTTTACATGCATTATGCCTTGCAATAAACATTGACATTTATAATCTAAAATTCTCATTTGTGCTAAAGGCAGGCTCATTCTTTCACTTAGGTAATGAAATTTTAATATAGTATGCATATGAGAAGGGGAGGGGAGTATAATATATTAAGTAATTCACTTGGCTATTACACTACCAGAAAGAGGACATCATTTTTATTCTCCCATTTCTCAAGCAAAAGATTTTGCAGTGAAGTCGTCAACTGATGGGAGGCTTTAGGACTATCTGACACATCAAATTTGCTGAGAAAAGACAGGTCTGTGAGCAAGGCGAATTTTCCATTTCTTCCATATTCAAAATATTCCAGCAGGACATCCCAAATAAATCCATACCCCCCTCATCTATAGTGTGTCTTCCACCTGTGGGGTGTCATAATGGCCTCAATGACAACCTCCACTACTTACTTACCTTCATGAAAAATGGCAATCTCCATTACCCAAAAAAGTAGTTCCCTTCATTCTTTTTCCTATACATCCAACTAAGAAATCGATAGCATATTATTTTCCAAGACAATTTTTCCAAATGAGTCATAGAAGTATGAAGCATGAACACATATGAAGTTAAAGAGAAGTATCTGAGGTAAAATTGGGCAGTTTGACAGGAAGTGAATTTTCTGTCAAGAGTATGTATTACCTTGGTTCCAAAGAGCTCACAAATATACAGAGGAATAATGTCAAATGTCACCAATTTGTGCATATGCTGTTCATTTAAACATTTGATTGCTGACATTTTTCTCTGTGGATACTCCAAGTTCCATCTAAGTTTATCATTTTACATTGAAATAAATCTTCAGTGGAGCTCACTGATATATCCCTATGGACACATGGCTTGAGGTTGCCTTACATCAAGATTGGAGGTTCTTCTTAAAACAGCTCTGAGAATAGACTTCAAGACAGACTGCCTACTAGTGAATTTTAGACCATCAGTTTTAAAAATGAAACTCCTAATTGTGGTAAGTTATATGATTGTTCCTCAAATATCCCCCACCCCATTTCCCCCTCACACTGTGGGCAGAGTATCCTTCCCCACCCTAGTGATGCTGGGCTTGGCCATATGACTTGCTTCAGTTAATGGGATATTAGATGATGTATTAAAAACACAGGTGTGAAATAGGCTTTCACCATGGGACCTGCCTAATTATACTTTTGATATTGCCATGTGCTATGGTCTGAATATTTGTGTCCTCTCACAGTTTGTTAAAATCCTAACTACCAAAGTTGATCCATTAAGAAGTAGGGTCTTTGGGCGGTACTTAAATCATGAGGGTAGAACTCTGATGAATGTGATTAATGTCTTATCAAAAAGATTCCAAAAAGATCCCTAGCCCCTTCTGCCACGTGATACAAGGAGAAGTCTACAACCTGAGAGGGCCCTCACTTAGCCATGCAGACATCCTGACCTCAGACTTCCTGCCTCCCGAACTATAAGCGATAAATTTTTGGTGTTCACAAGCCAGTCTGTGGTATTTTGCCACAGCATCATGGAACAAATTAAGACACCATGAAAAGAACCTTCTTGGGTAGTAAACCACTCCAAGGAGGAAAAGAAATGTATTAAGCTCCTTTGTACTCAGCCTGTGATTTGGAGCCACATCCAGCCGAGCCCAATCTAGGTCAGCTGACATACAGCCAATATACATATGTATTTATAACCCCCCCAAAACAAAAGCCTTAAACTTACTGCATTTGGGGTGGCTTAATTACCCAACATTACTGTGGCCACAGATGACTGATACAATAACTAAACAATGTACTGATTGTCAAATGTGTAACACAGACCTTTGTGCTGAATCTAAAGAAAGTTACTGTGTAGCAAAGTTCAATTAATAACCACATTGTGTGCATATAACTAAAAATGTGATATATGTCAATCAGTTATCAAGATGATAGTGTATTACTTAAAGGAGAAATGACAGGACCTTTCGACCTAGCTAGATATACTTGCCTAGTAATCCTCTATATAAATACTTTCCCAGTCTAATTCAAAATGGGAAAACCAACACCTTGATAAATAATAAAGCAGGCATTTTAATTTAGAATACTATTATAATGTGTTCTCATTGTGCTGCTTAGGGAACTAGTGACTGGGGTATTTTCTACATTAACAAAAAAAAAATAGCAATAAATGGATACAAATTAAAACTGCTATAAATAATTTGGTTATTTTAGATAGTCTATTAAGAATCAGATTATTAGCACTAAATATTAGATATTTTTCTTAGCTAAATCAAGCATGATATGAACAGATCCACAAGAAATTCTCAAGTGCTAATACAGAGGAAAATAACTATTCCTCTACATCAAATAAAGTTAAATCTATAAAGAATAAGTTAAACATTTTTGAAATTCTCTGTAATTACTATGGCACCTTTATTATAATCACAAAGATAATTTCATTTAAACTTTAAAAAATACTAAAAATTGCAGGGGCACCTGGGTGGCTCTGTGGGTTAAAGCCTCTGCCTCTCTGCCTCCAGCTTAGGTCATGATCTCAGAGCCCCACTTTAGGTTCTCTGCTCAGCGGGGAGCCTGCCTTCCCCTCTGTCTCTCCGCCTAACTCGTGCTCTCTGTCAAATAAATAAATAAAATCGTTAAAAAAAATACTAAAAATTTATCTTGTAGCATCTCTGAAATGTTCTTTAGTTTTAACATTCTTAAGGGGAACATTTTGAAGTTTTCATTAAATTTTTTCAAAATCTTATTTCTTTTATAATCTGCATAACATCCTTATCAAAGGTTTGTATTTTGAGATTAAACTGTGAATCTGAAACAGAAGCCACTGACAAAACCACTGAACACCCCAGCAGAAGAGTATACACTTGGAACACTGAAAAAATTAAATTTAATTTTAAAAAAAGAAGAGAATACAGCTCTTAACCAAGCAAAGTATTAACTTAAGGATGAATTAATACAAACTTTTTAGGAGGAGTTAGCAGGTGACAATCAGTCCAAAATGCATAAAGCATAAAGAGTATTTTAACTAAATTCTTTCTAAACAATCAGCACTACTGCACCCTGTAGATTATGCTTCCATGCGTTTCTTACCTTTTAAGGAATTTACCCAATTGAGAATTAATGTGTCAATGAGTTCAGTTTTTACTTTCAAAGTATCTTCATACATCAGCTTATGGGCAAATTTTATTATTAAGGATCACAAAGGAGTCCTCAATCTTGGACATGAATCGAAACTTAACATTAATAGTTTAACCCCATTCCATTTTTTTAAAAATTATATTCATACATATCTATATATTAAGTGAGACTAAGGAGAAGATACTTTATTCTTAATCTTTCTGTTTTTGATATGGAAGCGCAGATTTTAGGTTTAAACTCTGGAAAAGAAAAAGTCTCCCATAATTTCATTATCTTCAAAGTTTTCCCATGAAAATTAAGGGTAGCAAAATGTTTTTAAAAGATTCCTACTCATCGTTACATACAGCAGCAATAAAAAGATACTGCACAATGAGGTAGCCATATTTCCTTGCAATTTTAAAGTCTCCCATGAAAATGTTAAATCTCATTATGTAAAATCAGTTGGATAACACAGTATACCCTAAAAAAGATTGTTCCTTTTCACTTTTAATCAATGAGATCACTTAATGAGCATTGGTTCTGTTAACAATGTTGGCATTATATTGACAAAATGAATTATTTCTGTGTTATCCACTATAGAGGCAGGGGTAGATTTTCCATGGAATAAGATACAGGTTTCCTTCACTACTTGAAAGTCTGTGTTATGCCACTTAATTTTTTTTTTTTTTTTAAACAAAGGAGCTACATTAGTACTTGTTCTTGCTAATGGAAAAAAACTGGAAGAGGATTTTTGCTTTTTTTTTTTTTAAAGGTTTTATTTATTTATTTGACAAAGAGAGATCATAAGTAGGCAGAGAGGCAGGCAGAGAGAGAGGAGGAAGCAGTCTCCCTGCCGAGCAGAGAGCCAGATGCAGGGCTCGATCTCAGGACCTTGAGATCATGACCTGAGCTGAAGGCAGAGGCTTTAATGCACTGAGCCACCCAGGTGCCCCAGAATTTTTTCTTTTATGAAGTGTTACTGCTTCTTTGCTTTACCCTATCATTTTGGTTTATGAAAGATTTCCTAGGAGCCCTCTCCTTTCACATAGCAAGGAAAACCTGCACGGGATAGTTTCAGTATTTCACATGGTAATGGAATTTCTTGTAAATACACATATACAAAATTTTTTTGAAAGATTACTGACAGCTTCAGATACTCAAACTAGTCCTTAGGGCACTGGCAATGGCTAGAACATAAAAACCAGAACAAGGTGATCTCACATGTTTTTTGCACAATGAAAACTGTCTCATAAGGTTCTACATCATCTACTCCTTCCTGAGACCTACTACCAAAGCCTCTCCAAAACATGACTAAGAAAATGGCATTGGATTCAATGTTCCAAATGCCATGAGGAAGCCAGTGCCCAGATCCCAGCAAAGCCTACAATATAGTAAGTTCACAATTAAATGCCCCATGTAAATATTATCAGCCTAATAGGAAAAGTTTGCTTCCAAATATAAGAATCTTTCTTGATCTTTCAGAAGTAAGCTAAAAGGAATCTTCTAACTTAACAATTTTATAATTTAAATAAATGGCCATGCTAGCTAGGACTAGATTTGGGATTATTTATAATACTCATGTGCACCAACCAATGGAGATTAGACAGAGAACAGAAATATAATTTTTTTAAAAAGGCCATTATGGGACAGACATCTGGGATGTCCATATTATCAATTTTATATGGTGGAGCCTGAAGATATGGAATTTAGGGTATCCTTTTAGAGAAAAAATAATGCAAAATTATAAATGTATTAACAGTGAAGTGAACATTTATAATGATAAGAGCTATATCTATAAATTTGAAAAACTTGGGGTGCCTGGGTCACTCAGTGGGTTAAAGCCTCTGCCTTCAGCTCAGGTCATGATCCCAGGGTCCTAGGATGGAGCCCTACATCAAAACTCCACTCTGTTCAGTGGGGAGCCTGCTTCCCCCCAACCCCACCCCACCCAACGCCTGCCTCTCTGCCTACTTGTGATCTCTATCTGTCAAATAAATAAAATATTTAAAAATAAATAAATAAATTTGAAAAACTGGTAATTAACCACTAACATTGCCAATCTAGAAAAATACCCTAAGAATTTTATTTAACTACTTAATACATCTACAATTTTTGACTGCATACTCTTCAAACACCTCTTAATGCAAGAATTTAAAAATAAAATTTTAAGAGAAATAAAGAAATAATTTGATTTTTCTCTAGCACAATAACCAAAATCTGCTTATTATTCATAGTATAGAAGTGCTTCTTTCAATTTTGAAACTGTCATTACTGGTCATGTCATTTTAATGGCTTGAATCGTGTTCCCCTTCTCCCCCCCCCCAAAAGAAAACTCAACCCATGTCTTCACCAGCACCGCATGTGAAAGTGACCTTGTTTAGAAAGAGAGGTTTTGCAGATATAATTGAGGATTTTGAGATAAAATCATTTTAGATTTACGGTACGCTCTAAATCCAATTTTGGTGTCCTTATGGAGAGACACCGGAGGAAGCCATAAGAAGATGGAGGTAGAGATTGGAATAATGGATTGACAGAGCCTCCAGAAGCTAGGAGACGGGCATGGAATAGATTTTCCTCAGAGCATCCAGAAGGGACCTGCTCTGCCAATTCCTTGATTTCAGACTTATGGCCTCCATCAGTGTGTGAAAATAAATTTTTGTTGCTTTGAGTCACCAATTCATGGCAATTTGTTATGACAGCCCTAAGAAACTAAAGCGGTCATGTGCCTCTAATTAAATTAATATATACAAAATGTAAGAATTCATTCAAGATTAATATTGAAGAAAACTTGCTATTAAGTTACTTTTATATTGATACTTGGCAACGAGTTTGTGATAATCCCTCACTCTAGTGATATGTAATGAGTTTTATATTATCTTTTCTGAAAGAGAGAAGTCCCATTTTGACCAAGAGAATGAATCCTCTCATTACAATCTTGCATATCTGACAATTTGAAGTTTTGGGGTTTTTTTACCCTTACACTGACTTCCGATGTTGAACATTTCTTAATTTGAGTTCTTCTCTAGCATCCACAAGATAAAGGGCACCCTAAGATAAATTCACATATGGGGCACCTGGGTGGCTCAGGTCATGATCTCAGGGTCCTGGGATCAAGACCCACATAAGCAGGGAGCCAAGCCTGATTCTCCCTCTCCCTCTGTCTGCCACTCCCCCTGCTTGTACCATCTTTCTCTCTTTCTGTGTCAAATAAGTATCTTTAAAAAAAAAAAAAAAAAAGATAAATTCACATAAATTTATGACCTTTGTTCATATACTTTCTTTTGCAATGCCAGTCAAGTGGGCTCAGGGGAGCATTAAGAGCATCTATGAAGTAACTAAACACAGAAGTGAATGAACCACAGGGGAGCATTAAGAGCATCTATGAAGTAACTAAACACAGAAGTGAATGAACCACAAAAAAAAAAAAAAAAATCCCACTAAACCCAAACTACATGTGTCTGTTATTCAATTAGCCCCTAGTCAAATCCCAAAGTGGCCACAGCCACTTTACACCAGAAATAAGATGAAATGTGACAGGGAGAGTAAAAAGTTATATCAGTTTTAAGTAGTGAAGGTAAATATGCCCTACTTTAACAAGTTTAACAAAGAAATAGGATTCTGTGAACACACTGACAGGGTCCTTTCTTGCAAGTGAGGAGTCCTGAAGCTTATGCTTCACTAACTTCGTGGTAAATCCACCCTCACATGCGATATGTACTTTTGAAATTTGACAGAATGTCTCCCTTCCTGATTTTTAAAACCTATTTTTAGGTTCTACTGAAGTGAACATATTTGGATGAAAATAATTTCCCTCCTCATAAAATGCCCTTACCTTTTATCAGCTTGGTGAGCTCTCATATTTTGAATCTTATTTAATATATTAACTTCTACAGAGAATTCCCTGAGTCTCCTAGATAGGCTCATACTCCCAGAGCTATTATCACATACTTGGCATGGTATTTAATTATAATAAAATCTATATGCCTGCTTCCAAGACTGTAAGCTCCTATAGACAGGGTCATAGTACTCACCTTTGTATTCCCTTATATTCATGGGAAACCCTCAAAGATACATCTGTTTGCAGAAGGAAAGAGCTTACAGTGAAAGGAAGATAAGGCACATCAATAATAATTCATTCAATATTAAGTATTAAGTGAGTATCTACTAGGTGCCAGGCATTCACTGATCTGGGAGCTGGGGAAAACTGAAAAAACAATCCGTACACAATGTATTAGTCATAAAGAAAAATAAATGGTTAATCAGCAAGTAAGATGCATGAAACAGATTATAAAGAATTTGTAATTATTTATGATGAGAAGTACAAAGCCTATTATGGTTATGGCTGAGACTGGGGTAGAAAATTTTAAGGCATTAAGAATTCAAGGTTTGGGAAGTGTCATCTATGTATATATTTAGACTCAACTGAATTAAAATAGTAGTAATACAGACAGTGACAATAAGCCACAAGCTAATGGAAAAAATAAGGAGAAATGAGCCAGGCAGTTGAACAGGACAATGAGGAGCAGTGGATGATTTATAGTCCAAAAATATGATGTTACAAGCTGTGTATTTTTAGAGATGAAGTTCCACCTCTAAAAATCTAAAAATCATTTTTTAATGGTTAAAAAAGAAAGGTAGAAATGAGGGACAGGGAGGATACCTAGAAATTCCAGGCCCGGTTAGAGCAACACAGAGGAGAGACAGCCACCACTTCAGAGATCTATAGCAGGAAGGTAAAAGCAATGTATATATAGAAATACCATATACAGGGAAATGTGCCTACATTGGACCTATGAATTTCAGGAAGCAGGAATGGAAGAGTTTTAGAAGTTAGGGAGAGAAGAAAGATGGGGGCAGAAAAAAATAATATGCAAAGTCATCTTGTAATTAAATGTTGCTAATGAGCAATGAGTTGGGAGTCTGAGTCTTTGATGGTGACTGACCAATGGGAACAAAGGCAAGATAATCTAAATCCTAATGGATTCAGAGCAGATGATAGTGGTAGAAGCTGTGGCGTTAAATGTATATGGTGTTAAGAGGTAGCAAACATTATGAAGAAAGACAGTAACAGTCGTGAGAGATCAAATTCCATGGAAGTTCAGATGAGTACATGACCTGGTTGGACATTCTTCAAGCGGCCTTCGGTACACCGGTCATCTGAAATAACTCATTAGCCAATTTACCTAACCTACCCAACAGCACCAATTTGTGGGACTTGTCGCTGGGTTTGGCATCAGGAATAATATAGATATTTAACCCAAAGTAGAGATCTTATAACTGGCTGACATACACCAGGATAGTGTCAGCACAAAGTTAATATTCTACCATTATTCTTTAATTTCATTTTAGTGAAGAGTTGGTAGAGAGGGATATGAAATATATTCTACAGAACAGAATGTTATCTCAACAGTGGGACAAGATAACAAATCAATCTAAGTGTACTTTGTGTTTAAAAAAAAATATTCTATTCTGAATACATCAGACAGTTTTGAGTTGGTCAGTGATTCTTGCCTAAAAGATCTCAGATTTTCTTATGAAGCAGTAACAATTAGGTCTGCCACCTCTCTGACCATATTCTTAGAGTAAGCCAATGAAAAGTAAATTGCCGGATTGAGTCCCACGTTGGGCTCCCTGCTCAGCGGGGTGTCTGCTTCTCCCTCTTACTCTCTCTCTCTGTGCTCTCTCTCAAATAAATAAGTAAAATCTTTTAAAAAAGAAAGGAAGAAGAGAAAATTGCCACCCTTGATATAATATTCTCAGGATAACTGCGCTATTAAAGAACTGACCTACCCTAAAATGAAGAATGGAGGAGAGGAAAGACAAAGGAAAGCCTGAATCACAATAAAAGAGCAGAAAATAAAACTCAGGATTCCCCAACACCTAACCTAAGAAATTGAACTTTCCCTGCGAAGGACCCAGTACCTTCAAAGTATGGTCTAAGGTAAGTTTTTAAAACTGTCTACTGCCAGTTTCATCCATCCTAAGGGGAAATTCTTAAATCACGAGAACATCCAGCATGCGAGATGACTCTAGCTAAACCCAAAACCAATCTCCGACATTCAAGTTTCTATTGTTAACAATGTTTATGTGATCACTCCTTGCGGGTGACCAAAGCCATTCCCCTAACAAGAGGGTCACCTATTGCAGTGGGTAAAATTACACTGTTAACAGGAGATAGTCAATTACTGAACACAGAGGCATAAGCCTACACATTCATAGCAAACAAAAGTCTATGGTTTCTAGCCTTTTCACACTGTTATATATCTATTATTGACCTCAAAGGAAAGGATAAGTTTTATGGGAGAAAAAAGTGGGCTCCCTCATGCCCACAAAGGAAAATATATATACATAATACACAGCTATGGTTTATAATACTGACATTACTGAGAAACCAAAATTTATCCTAGCACTAGACTCCCTTTGACCTGTATCAGCATCCTCGTTATGGCAGAAAACCCATAACTGGAAGACCTGATAGAGAGAAGGCTAAGTTTTACTACTTCTAACTTAGAGGTAGCTTAGGCACTCTAAACTTGCTCTAAACTTGACTACTTACTTCTGAGTGAGTGAAAAGATTATCTGAAAGAAGATGCCGACTAGCTTTGATCAAAAGGACAGAAACCGTTACATTAAGTTATAGCATGAGTACAGTTTAACATAGGAACTTCTCAGCTATATGGGCAAACCAAGATACGACCAAACATTACAGAATTACTCTGAAGATCTTCCAAAAATGAAACAGAAGGATACTTCAGATGCTCATTATAGTCCCGAGCAGACATAAAGTTATGTGGAAACCCTTTAGTAGGACCCACTGAGCTCTTGTTACAGACGTCTCAAGGGTAGAATTCCATTAGAACGCATACTTCAGAATATACAAGATGACACTTAGATTACTGATCCTCAAATAGAAGTTCTGTAATATGCCTATATCTCTTCATTTTCTGTGAACACAAAAATAATTAAACCAGCCTTTACAGGCACTCTCAAGCACGTCCATTTAGTCCAGCATATGTTTTAGTCTAAGTAGTTAGAGGACCAGGAATCCCAAGCCAATGAATCAATGCTTAACCCTGGAAGACTGGTCCCAATTAGTGTTCCCTGTCTAATACTAAAGTTAAGAGAGATAATTGTGTTAGACTTCTGCATACAGCTCTCCAGATCCAGGTCATTGAAAATGTTTAAGTGAATTCATGATGATGTATTAAGAAGTTACAGATGAGTGTGGTATACTCCCTGCCCTTGGTGATCTCATAGTCTCATGATAAAATAGACACATTCATGAGTCACTGTTACAGGAAATATGTTATGAGCTGACCTGACTACGGCAGCCCTTGCTTTCTGTTTCTCTGTCTTATGTGCTCTTATTCGGCTTTGCAGAGGGAAAAGAGTCACAATCCCACTTGGAATAGGTCCCCTAACGCTCAGAATAGAAAGGAATTGTCGAATCCAACTATTACTTTAAAATGAAAGACCTTAAGGGCACCTGGGTGGCTCAGTCATTGGGTGTCAGCCTTTGGCTCAGGTCACGATCCCAGGATCCTGGGATGCAGCCCTGCATCAGGCTCTCTGCTCAGTGGGAAGTCGGCTTGCTTCATCCTCTCCCTCTCCCCCTGCTTGTGTTCCCTCTCTCACTGTGTCTCTGTCAAATAAATAAATAAACTCTTTAAAAATAATAAATAAAAACGACCATATCCTGGGTAATATGGAATATGAAGACTGTCCAAAGAAGTAGTGCCAGAAATGGAATAAAACTAAAACAATGTATGGTCAGAATAGGCTGCTATAATGCAGTAACAAGTTACCTGAAAAACTCAGCCTTAAGACATTAAAGTATCCATCTTGGTCATACTCATAGCAAGGGGGGGGCCCTGTTTACAGCCAAGTTCCCTGGCTAATGGAGTCTTCATTTCAACATATGCATCTATGGAAACCCAGACCTTAAAGTTTTGACCAAAGAAAGTGTCATGGTCATACCTGCTATCAGAAGAAAGTCATACTGGTTATGGGCAGAAAATAGAATCCTATCCTACATCTAATATAATAACTTGGTCAGAATCTGACTAAAGCAAAGAACATCCCCAGCCTACCTCTCTTCATGTAGAGCCCTATATATAGAATGCAAAATAAAAACTGAACCCTAGGGGTGCCTGCGTGGCTCAGTCAGTTAAGCTCAAGTCATGATCCTAGAGTCCAGGCATCCAGCCCTGCATTGGGTGCCCTACTCAGTGGAGAGCCTGCTTCTCCCCCTCCCTCTGCCTGACTCTCTGCCTACTTGTGCTCTCTTGTTCTCTCTGTCAAATAAATAAATAAAATCTTTAAAAACAAAACAAAAAAACCTGATCCCTAATTTCTTATCCAAACCTCCCAAATCTCATGTTCTTGTTCTTTTACTTAAAAGTTTAGAACTTTTTTCATTTTTCTGCCTAAAGTAATTACTGATTTAGGGAATGAAGCAATTTTACTACTATACAAAGAGGTTTGATAAAATAATATGTGTTGCTCAGTTATTACTAACATTCAGCTCTTCAACTTTGCCTTTGGCCTGAATAGAGTCATATATTCTAAACTGGGTCATTAATTCTACAGGAGTCCATGCATTTCCAGTATTTGAAAATATGCTTTACCACTCAATGATAGTCTGATACAATATTGTACAATTTTTTTGATGGCTTGTTCAGGAAATATTCAGAAAAAAAGTACTTTAGGAAATTTTTGGTTCTTGAAGTTAGCTAAAGGAATAGATTTATAACCTAAACAAATTTTAAAAAGAAAAGTGATTAGACTTACTAAAATCAATGGCATTATAACTAAGATAGTAACAACCTACATATTTATTAAAGTGGTATATACATAGAACTGTTAAGAAGCCAGCTCTCAGGGTCATGAGATTGAGGCTTGCATCTGGCTCCACGCTCAATGTGGAGTCTGCTTAAGATTCTCTTTGTCCCTCTCCCCTCCCTATAACCTTCTCTTGGCTTCTTACTCTCTCTAAATAAATTAAAGAATCTTAATAAATAATGTAGCCCATGAAAAGGGAGTTTGGAATCAAATACCTTTGGAAAAAGATGTAAACAAAGATAAAAAAGGTTTTCTCTTGCAGAGCATTTCCGAGATGCTAATGGTTTATAAATCCCAAAGACAGTGATACACTATGCAATGGTTTCCCAAGTTAATTCATCATGGAATGTCCTCTATACAGAATTTGTATTAATATCACATAGAATAATGTTATTTGGGACAAACTTTGGGAAAAACAATTTTGCAGACAAGTGGTTCTATATATAAACATGTCTTAATACACTTGAGGACTATAACTCAACAGATCAGCCATCTGTGCATAATTATTTGTTCTACATACATAAAACAAAAATTGATCTATGATGTATAAGGATCAAACATTCTCAATTGAGCTTTTAGCAAACTATTGCTAGAAAAACATTCTGCCTTCAAGACTATTTCATTTGATTCTATTATAGCTACTGTATGTTTTTTGTTTAGTGTTAGCACATATTTTTTGGTTTTTTAATGTTATGTTAGTCACCATACAGTACATCATTAGTTTGTGATGTAGTGCTCCCTGATTCATTGTTTAACTATTACACTCAGTGCTCCATGCAATACGTGCCCTCCTTAATAACCCATCACCAGGCTAACCAAATCCCTCACTCCTCCCCCCCTCTAAAACACTGTTTCTCAGAGTCCATAGTCTCTCATGGTTCATCTCCCCTTCTGATTTCCCCCTCTTTATTTTTTCCTTCCTTCTCCTAATGTCCTCCATGCTTTCCTTTATGGCCCACAAATACGTGAAACCATATGATAATTGACTTTCTCTGCTTGACTTATTTCACTCAGCATAATCTCCTCCAGATCTACCCATGTTGATACAAAATTTCGGTATTCAACCTTTCTGATGGCAAGTAATATTCCATATATGGGCCACATCTTTATCCATCCATCTGTTGAAGGACATCTCAGCTCTTTCCACAGTTTGGTTATTGTGGCCATTGCTGCTATGAATATTGGGGTGCATACTGCCCTTCTTTTCACTACATCTGTATCTTTGGGGTAAATACTCAATAGTGTAATTGCTGGGTCATAGGACAGCAGTTTTTAGTTTGAGGAACCTTCACACTGTTTTCCAAAGTAGCTGTACCAGTTTGCATTCCCACCAACAGTGGGAGAGGGTTTCCCTTTCTCCACAGACTCTCCAACGTTTGTTGTTTCTCAACTTGTCAATTTTTACCATTCTAACAGGTGTGAGGTGGTATCTCAATGAGGTTTTGATTTGAATTTCCCTGATGGCTAATGATGATAAACATTTTTTCATGTGTCTGTTAGTCGTTTGTATGTCTTTTTTTTTTTTTAAAGATGTTATTTGTGAGAGAGAGAGAGAGAGCAACCGTGCACAAGCAGGCAGAGAGAGAGAGAGAAGCAGGCTCCCCATTGAGCAAGGAGCCCCACACAAGACTGGATCCCAGGACCCTGGGATCATGACCTGAGCCAAAGGCAGCGGCTTAACCGACTGAGCCACCCAAGTGTACCCATTTGTATGTCTTCTTTTGAGAAGTGTCTGTTCATGTCTTCTGCCCATTTTTGACCTGATTGTTTGTTTTCTGGGTTGAGCTTGAGAAGTTCTTTATAGAGCTTGAATATCAGCCGTTTGTCTGTAGTATCATTTGCAGGTATCTTCTGTGGGTTGCCTCTTTGTTTTGTTGACTGTTTCCTTTGCTGTGCAGAAGCTTTTGATCTTGTTGAAGTCCCAAAAGTTCATGTTTGCTTTTGTTTCCCTTGCCTTTGGAGACAGGTCTTGAAAGAAGTTGCTGTGGCCTGTGGCGAAGAAGTTTACTGCCTATATTCTCCTCTAGGATTCTGATGGATTCTTGTCTCACACTGAGGTCTTTGATCCATTTTGAATTTATCTTTGTGTATGGTGTAAGAGAATGGTCAAGTTTCATTTTTATACATCGCTGTCCAATGTTCCCAGCATCATTTATTGAAGAGATGGTCTTTTTTCCATTGGATATTCTTTTCTGCTTTGTTGAAGATTAGTTGACCATAGAGTTGAGGGTCCATATCTGAGCTCTCTTCTCTGTTCCATTGGTCTATGTGTCTGTTTTTGTGCCAGTACCATGCTGTCTTGGTGATCACAGCTTTGTAATATAGCTTGAAATCAGGCAATGTGATGCCCTCAGCTTTGTTTTTTTAACATTTCCTTGGCAATTCAGGGTCTTCTCTGGTTCCATACAAATTTTAGGATTGTTTTTGTCTATGCTGCTAAAAACCAAAGCATCCTGGCTTGTGAACCCCACAGCAGCACTCCCAGCCCTCGCTTCCAGGTCCAGGCAGGTCTCTGTGCTTCGTGCTTCTAAAACTGCCAGCTGCCCCAGTTCACATGTGCACGCCCACACCTCCAGGTTTCAGTCTGGGGGGGCTGCCCTAAGTACTTTCCCTGCCACTACCAGTCTTTGAGTCTGTGCTTGGTCCCCAGCATGGGAAGCTTTTACACTCCCACGACACAGAATCCTGGAAGCTCCCTCCCCCTTCCATATATCTTCAGATATCTGCCTGCAGAATCAGGTCTCCCTGCTTCATACCTTGAAACCAACCACCAGAGATATTCTTAGATGTTATGTATTATCTTCAATTTGGTTTCAACTTTCTTAGCCTTCACCAAAGTCACTGATCAATTCAACTTCAGAGGAAATAGCTGTGCCACCACTCCTGTAATGCAGGCCTCTTGACTGCCTAATTTAAGTTTTCTGTAGAACTGTATTTTAGACATGAGTCTTAATTAACATGAATTTGAATATTTTTAAAATACAGAACACTAATTTCTCTTAACTGCCATATTTAGTTCATTTACATTTAGTATAATTATTGAATGTTTTGCTTTAAGTCTAATTGTTTCTGCACTTTCCACCTAATCCACCTTTTCTCTGTTCTTACTTTTCTGAACTCTTGATATTGTTCTCATTCTATTTTTTCCTACTAGTTTCAAAATTATAAACTTTTAGTGGTTGTCACAGAAATTGAAGCATGTATCTAAAATATATTATAGTCCAAGGTAAATTTATCATCCTCCAAGACAACACAGAATGTGTAGAGCACTAACTCTCCCAAATTATATGTTGTGTTTTGTATGTGTGCTATGTGTGTACGTGTAATTATATGTGAAATTGGAGGTTTTATTTTAAACAGGCAATATTAACTTGAATATATCCACACACCACTTTTGTGGTTTTTATTTCTTCTCCTATGTTGGGACTTAAATATGAATAATTTTCCTTCTACTATATGTGTAATATAAAAATTTCCTTGCAGGTCAACTATGACAAATCCTATGACTACAATAAGCAACGACCTTAAATCAGAGTTAATTCATATGTTTCCAGAATCACAGTCTATGAACCTAGGCTGCAAGACTTCATAAGGGATGGCTTACCCTTATCTTGTGGATTCAACTTATGATTTACTATTTGATTGCTCACATTGTGTGAGCTTTGGGCTTTTTCTCATCCAACAAAGTCACCAAAAATAAAATTCTAATTTTCCCAAATCCACATATACTTTGGGAGAAAAGCATTTTCCTTGCTAGTTTTCACCTTTCTAGGTTTCCACATTCACTTTAATTTTGGCCTGGTAATTTCTATGATCTTGTTAGTTCTTCCATTTCTTTAAAGATTTTGACTTTGTAATTCACCATTTTGTGTTATTTTCAGAATGACAGCCCCAAGTATCTAGGCAGCCATTATCAGAAACCAAAAGCCCAGAATGGCAAACTGAGGGGGAATTCATTAATGTGTCTGTGTAATATATATATTGAATATCAGGGATCCCAATATTGTGGTGAAACTGAAAGATAATTCATTAATGTGTTTATGTAATATGTATTGTATACCAGGGATACCAATATTGTAGTGAACATGGAGAAATTTGATTGGATCCCTAGCAAGAAGTTTATAATCAAAAGCTTACTATGCAATTCAAACCACTCTGTCTTCTTGGAATACATAATATCAACATGAGAAGGCACCATAGAAAAAGATCAGAGAAGCAGTTGTATAGTGTTTAAGAGCACAACACTGAAATGTTGTTCCTAATCTTACTAGCTATTTGACTGTGGGCAAATTGATTATTCTCTCTATGCCTCAATTCCTCACTTATAAAACGGGAATACAGTAACCACTTATTGCATTGCTGTAGACATCAATACATATAAAGCTCTTAGAACAGGTCTAAAAAATTTAGGCCCTCAAATGTTAGCTATTAACACATTCAACATAGTAAACTATAACTAATGTCATAATATTCTTGATTTAAGGTTTTGAACACTGACAGCCAATTAAAAAAAAAAAAAAAACCTACTTTGTATAGCCTGAACTAGACAAACACTGAGAATTAATCAACATGCATTTTGTTTATTACCTCTACTTGACATCAGGTAGTAGAGTTCACCTGGTCCAAAACTAAATATGCTAAATATATTTTATTATTCTCTTGTTTGGATCTCAGGTGGCGAGGTTTGGGTAATCATATTAATTAGTTCATAGCACTGGTGTTGAGGGTTAATTATAATAATTAGCTCATACACACCATCCTCATTGGTCCAAACAAGGTCCTTGTTTTATTTACATATCCCCTTTTACCACCCTTCCCCAAGCAACTTTTCCAGCGTTTTTAGGTCTCCTTGAGTTTGTGTGAATACACATGAAATACTTATTGGCGTTTATGTGGTGAGCTAAGTTTACAGCAATTCAATTCCAAAATGTTTATCCAAAGCCCTCTACAGTACCATGTACAACAAATGCCTAACAGCCACACAAACCCAAGTAACAATTTTGTGCCACCTACCAGCTAACCAAGACTGAGAATTCAAAATGTTTTTTTTTTGTTTTGTTTCTCCATCTCTGTCAGCTCCATCTACCCAACCCTGCCAAATCTACCTATCTGCAAAATCCATTTCCCTCTCATCCCTGCTGTTACTAAATTTTAAGCTCTCAACTCATTTCCCCACCACAGCATCACTTTCATGTATCTCCCCAGCCAAACCTAATCCCTGAACTATCAGAAAATTTTTCTAAGCAGTTAATAAATATTGTTTGTGATTTTAACTTACTATTCAATAACTCCCCTGTGGCTCTCAAGATAAATTCTAAACTCTAGGTGTATCATAAAGAATCCTTTACAGTCTGGCCCCAGCTTAAGCTCACTTTTCCCTCACCCTTCTCAAGTATTTGCAAAACCCAAAGGCACCAGGCACTTTTGCACATCTGTGACTGTGTCCATGCTCTATCATCTACTTACAAGGCTTTCTTTCCTTGTACTCCTGGTAGATTATTTTCCTTACATTCTGTTTTCAATGGCACCTTCCCTAAAACCTTTAAGCCTCCAACTGCCATCAACACTACACCATCACTATCTAGGAAAAAGTCTGTTTACTTCCATTTCCTTGGGATTGTATGGCAACCACTGGTGTCCCATCTGTCAGTTACAGATCTGGGATGGTTTCACAGACTGAGTTGTGTCTCCCCAGAAATTCACAGGTTGAAGACCTAACCACTGGTACTGAAGGGTGGCCATATTTGGAAACAAGATCTTTAGAGTTGAAATGAGATAATTAGATCGCCTCATTAAACATATGTGATGTCCTCATAAGAGAAAATTTAGACACAGACATATACAGAAAGAGTTCTGCCTCCAGACTATAAAATCACCTCTTCCTTCAGTCTCCAGACTGTTGACCTGCTCTGCAGATTTTAGATTTGCCAGCTCCCATAAATTAGTGATCTAGTGTCTTAAAATCATACTTCTCTCTACATAAACAAATATACACATATATTTTATATATGTGAGGATGCATATATGTATATGTGATATATTTACATGCATGTACACATATATACCTCCCTACAGATGTATGTATGTATTAATGCTTGTATGTATAGGGATATGTATATATACCTATTTGGACATGTACACACATATTCAGTGTCAGATGAATAACAGTAAACATTTCACAAAGTGAATTGATGGTTTTCTATTTATAACATGTATATTACAATGCATATTTAATATATATTGCATATATGCATTTATTCAATCAGAGATTAAGCCATCTGAGAAGTGTTTCTTCTGTTTCAAGAACCAAGGTATGGAATTCACAGCATTATTCACTCATCTGCTCAGTATTATACGGTAATGGGTGGATAACAGGCATACATTTATAAGACTTACCAGAATCTAATGGTAATATCCTTTACATAGCTTAAGGACAGAGGGGATTCCACCAAATTTTCTGTACGCCAACCCAAAGATGTATGTAGGTGAGTTACTGAAGACTCAATTTTTTTTTTTAATCAAACAGAATTAAATTATGACAACATAGTATCGTCACTATTTTGTTTTGGAATGTTCTGCAACTCTGTCCTTACGAACTCCAACTGGCTTTGAGTTTTACAAATGCCTTGATGAGTGTTTATTCTATGCCATGAGATTTGTTAGGAGGCAGAAAGTAAAATTTTATCCAATAGAGCCATTCTATCCAGATACAGCCATTATTTTAACCATCTTAAGTCCTAGCATATTAGAGATTAATGTAAGATATCAAACATTATAAACTAACATCCAAACAATTTAGTAGGTTATTTAAATTTTTTCTGGAAAGTCACTCACAATAACAAGAAACAATGCGTTATTGATCCCTGTCACCCACTTTAAAGCTATCAGAAGGCCACATTGACTAGTACTGAATTGAAAAGAAAGAAAACAAAAGCCTGAATGTTTTGACTCTCTTGCTTCTCCACTCCGATTCTCCGTCTCCCTTATTGTTCACGCACTGATTGTCCAGGCCAAGTGACAAGCTGAACAAATTGCTTTTTACTGCTCCTTTGATTTGTACAATAACATATTAATTGCAACCTTGAGCTCTTCTTCAGCCCTATTGATTACATAATCACCTTTGCCCAACTGATGCTTCCCAGAATGTTAAAAGATGCCTGGCAAAATTAAATACAAAATGAGATCACTCTCTGTCTACCTCTCTCCAAGTAAATATGGTCCAAAATCATCTGTCTCCTCAAGATTGCTGCTTATCCACAAGGTCCAGTTTTAAAACTACAGTGAAGAAAAAAAATATTAGAATAACCCCTTTTCCTCCCCACTCTGGGAAGCACTCCCTCCACCATCCCCAGTATTTCAGATGAGGTACTCCTTTCCTAACCCACTGATGCCCAAGGGCTCTATCTGTCAGAAGGAATTCATAGTGGTCATTAAAATATGGAAAGCAATAGCTGTACCTGTTCAACATGACGTTAGTGATGCAGTTACATGAGGCACAGAGAAGCCAGCTAACCTGGAGAAAAAGGCTTAATCATTATCTTTCATCTCGAAACAAACACCTTGCTGTTTACTCAAGAGAGGCACATAGCAAGTCTGGCATTTATCTGATTTGAGTAATATTGAAACTACCACTGTCCATACTGAATCTGTAATGTAGGAGAAAGAATTTACATATATGCGAACGTCACTGTGTTTACTCATCAGTTTGCTAAGTACTGTAATAGTTTAGTTATCAGAACCTTCACCTGGCAACATTACTGATCCAGAATCTACCAAGATTCAGGAATCAAATACAGAAGGGCCTTTGAAGAAGCAAAACTTGTATCATACTTTCTATCTGATACATTTATCAAGTAGGGGTACCTTCGTCTTTCACTCAATACCTAATATTATGTCGTTAGATATCTAACCTCAGAATCCGTCAGAATCAAAAAGGAGCTGCTACAGGCAAAAATATTTAAGCCTTGAGGAATCATGTAATAAAGAACTACTAAATTAATAGTCCCTCTATTTTTATTATATAAAATTAAGCCTTTATCATCCTGATATACTTTATATGTATGTGTGTGTGTATATATACACACACATACATATATACACACACAGACACACATATACACACACATGCTGGATATAGAAAAATATTAAGAAAAATGCAGATCTTTAAAAGGGGACATGTTCTATTTACATCTTAATATCACTAATAATACCCCTACTTGTTTGTTTCCTCCCTGTCCCACCCCTGGGCTCCTCCTGCAATTTCCTAGAAGGTAAGTTCTCCCTGAAATAGCCCTATTATGGAATTGTCTTCATCTCAGTAATATCTACCTACTTCCCTTTGATGTTCATTAGTTCAGCTACCAGATGATATATAAAAAATCAAAATGAGCTTGCTTAAAAACAATTTATCATACTTCCCAATTCTACGGGTTGACTATGCTCAGTTGGCAAGTTCTTATGTTTTGTGTGGTCAGCAGAGGTTGCTCCTATGACTGCTCTATGCTGGATGCTCAGCTGGGATGGGTGCAGCAGCTAGAACTAGCTGGCTCCCTTCCTCCAGGCTATTCCACTGAATTCAGCAGTCTAGCCCGAGTTTCATTGTGTGGTGGCTAGATTCCCAGAAGTTGAAAGTAAAACCCGTGAGACCTCTCAAGGCAAAACCCAGAAGTTGCACAAGGTCATTTCTGTCATGGCCTACTGGTCAAAGCAAATCTTCGGGTCTGCCCAGATTCAAAGGGAAGAAGGATTCTACCTCATATTGGTAAGCGCAGCATGCACCGACTAGGAGGGGAGGGACTACGGCAGTCAGCTTTGCAAAACATCCATCTATTACACTTAATTCCAACAGATACCATGAAACCATGAGTGAAGACAAAACCGCAAGCAAATGGGTATATGGGAGATCCAAGTAGACAAGGTCAGCCAACAAGATATAGTGATCAAGGAAACAAGAATTTGTCAGTATCCAGAAGAAAGTGTAACCAGTATATTACAACAGGATTGCAGACCAAGTGTAAGGACAGATTAGCAACCACGGAGCCAAAACAAAGGCAAGGGAGCACATTTTGTTTTAGTGGACAATGTAATACACCATACACCTGTGGATTATCACTGGCAGCTGTGTGCCCTCTGCAGTGTTTTAAGTACTATCTCTACTTAGTGCACTAAGGACTAAGGACTACATATTTGTGATTAACCTCACAGGGAAGATAGGCTTTGCAGAGTGAACTAGAGAGCAGGAGAAGCTTGTTTCTCAGAAGTTGTAATCCAAAACAGATTTTCTGTTACCCAAAAGATAAGCTAAGCACATGCTTAAGGCTTTAGCAAATGAGGGACAACAACAAAGAATTCTTTCGTAAGGATTGGATATTAAGAAATTGAGAGTATATTTAACAAGAAAGGACCTAAAAGAAACATTATAAAATCTTACTGGACAGTATAAGAGACTTAATTAAATAGAAAACTGTCACTTTGGAACATGGAAAGCCTTAATATCATAAAAGGTTTTTTTCTTTTTGCAATTTACTGTATTAATTGAATATATTTCCATTAAACTGTCTAAATAATTATTCTTACAAATTGTATTGAATTGTCCTTTAAAAATAATTAATAAAAATAAGTAAAAAGAATGAAAATATATTAAGTCATCATAATAAAATCAATAGGATATTAACACAGGCAAACACATAATTCAGAGGAGCAAAATAAATCCTGGAAATGGAAAATTCATAATAAAAAAATAATACAAGTGAAAGTATTTTAGTAGGGAAAAAGGATGGATTATTTAAATGGTTCTGCACAACAGATTATTTGGAAGAAAATAAAATTAGGTATCTATCTTATAACAAAAATAAACTCCAGGTGTATTAAAGGCTTCAAATATTAAATAAAAATTACACAAAAAATATAGTCAAGATTTGTAGAAATGAGGAAAGGAAGAGAAGCGCTCTTAAACCAAATGAGAAAAGCAGATTCTGTGAAAGACATATTCATAGCATAAACATTTTTTTAAGTTCTATAGTGCAAAAGATACCACAACGAAGCCAAAAGACAAATAGAAATAAGAATATTAATTAGGATTTTTAAGAGATTAGACTCCAAAGATCTTAAAACTATCAAAAATCACATAAAAAATCTAATAAACAAATGGGCTAAGGGTGAACAGACAACCCACAATAGTGAAAACCAGCATGGACACTGGACATAGGAAAAGGTGATTACCCTCACTACTCATCAGAAAATGAAAACTGAAGCCACAAACTTTACAGCCATCAGATAGAGACAGCTGAAGGACCGGTCTTTTCACGGGGTTTCTCTAAAGCTAACTCTAGATAAGGATCTGTTTGCAGAAGGTTTATTTGTGAGAGCATTCAGTGGTGGGGAATATAAAACAAAGGAAAGAGGAAAGCTGATAAGAGGGGTCATTTTGGTTATGAGGACCCCTCCCATAACTATGGGTAGTAGAGGCTCAGTTCCACCAGGACCTAAGAAGTCAAGAGGAGTTCTCCCAGAATTGTTCTTGCAAAAAAGGAAGGAAGGAAGAGAAGAAGAGCAGGAAGTGAGCAAAGGGAGGAGGGAAGGGTAGGGAAGGGAGAGGAGGGGACAGAGGGACACTCATCAGTGGAGGGGACCCCATCGTTTCCAAGTTGCTCATACACACAGGGTAAATCCTCAAAATTCACCATCATCCAAAGCCCAGGGCGGAAAATGAAGACACAGAAAGCATTTATGAAAGAGATAACTGGGGAAAAAAATAAAAAATAAAAAGAGAGCTAACTGGAAGCTATTTTAAGCCCTCAAGTTATATCCATTCCAGGCATGCATAAAATCCAAGATAAAGCCCAGAAGATTTGAAATAGAGTACCAGAGGTATTTTCTCCAAACTGTACATAATAACTACTCCTGGCTTTCATCCATTGCAAAAGGATATGCATATCATCACAGCCTTTTGTCAGATGGTTTGACAACATCAGTAAGACTCCGAATACTTATTCCCATTTTTCCCAGAGATTTCTCCTCTGAAATCTATCCTATACAGATAACAGCATAAAAGTTTGCAAAGATGTTTATAGCACTGCACAAGATAGAAAAAAAAAATGACTACAATATAGAAAGGGTTCAATTATTTTATGTATCATGGAATGTTATGCAACCACTAGGAGAATGAATCTGAGGTCTAACAACTGAGTTAGAGATTTCCAGTATACTATTTTATGAAAAAAAATTGTGGTAATAAACTTATCTTTATAAAAGAAAGCCTAATTTTCTAAGGATATGTTTGTGATTACATGCACAAGAAGAAAAAGTTGAACAACACAAATTTGCTTAAATGAGTTAAGTTGGATAAGAGGACAGACTGGTAGAAATGCAGTATATGTGGGGAAGAGGACGAATGAGGAAATGTGAACCGAGGAAAACAAAACGTGTTCCTAAGGGCGCCTGGGTGGCTCAGTGGGCTCAGGTCACCATCCCAGGGTTCTGGGATCAAGCCCCGTGTCAGGCTCTCTGCTCAGCGGATAGCCTGCTTCCCTCTTTCTCTCTGCTTGCCGGTCTGCCTGCTTGTGATCTCTGTCAAAAAATCTTTATTTAAAAAAAAAAAAAAAAAAAAAGTGTTCCTAACCAAAAAAAAAAAAAAAAAAAAAAAGTATTGTGCTATGATTATGTTTGCACAAACAGTAAAATTTTGTGTTCAATAAATTTTAAGAAAACATGGTCATAATCCTACTGAAAATAATTTGAAAATTTAAATGAACTTCTCTGTAGTTTTATACTAGGCATAAAGAATGCAAAATAGAACAAGCTTTTGGCTTTAAGAACTTCAGTAGGCCCTGCAGACAATAAAGATGAGACAGGTTCTTTAGTTCATTGAAAATACAAAGCACAGTTTCATATGTTCAGTGGGGCTCAGAGAAAGACTGGAAAGTTTAACCTAATGTAGTCCTTGACTCCTTTTTTCCTGAAGCATGTATACCACTTTTGAGAGAGAGGCAGGCCACCACAATTTTGTTGTTGTTATTGTTGTTTTTGTTTTTACAATCTGGGAGAGAGATTGTGGAAAAATAGGATGAAAGTGAGATGAGAGGTTATAATTAATCTTTTACAAGAGGGTAAAAGTTTGAAAATTATATCCTTAATTATTAATTCTGAAATAATTAGACGTCAATAAGATCTGTACTGTTACTGAGGCAGAAAGGCATTCACTGTCTGGAATAAAGCTGTACTGATGCTATAGTCTACCCTTCCTGTGTTCATATTAGGATCTATTCATGCTGAACTCAGTACTTTAGCAAATTAAGTTTTACCAAAACTTGCAGGACAACAAAAACGTAAGTCTTCACTGAAGGAAATAGTTTGGGCTCTTGCCATATCTCAACTTATAGAAGTAGGCACCATCAGACTTATTTATGTTCATGTAGGCAGAGGCTGAAAAACAAATAAAAAAATCTCGTGCACAATGCGCTCTTCAGGGTTGATAGGATTACACCATCATTTTGATGACGGTGATGATTTCTAAGAATCAATGAATTTCAAAGAGACCAGGGAAAAATCCACAAACTCCTTTCACCCTCAGTTTACGTACTGAGGAAAACTGACACCTGAAGAAGAAATAAAGTCACCATTTACAGGGTTCTTCCCTATATTCCAGACACTGATCCCAAAACTTTCAGACACTAGGCCACCACAATCTTATAAAGAGGTCACTATTATTTTTACTTTTACAGATGAGGAAACAAAATTTGATGGGCAAATTCATTAACCTAAGGTGATATAACAAAGTTTTAGGACAAAGATTTAAACTCAGGGCAATCTGATGCTCAAATCTCATTTAATTCTATTGTATTATATTCATTCTGCCAGGTAGTTAAGACTTGTGGAATTCTATCAGGCCAAAGAGTCACATAGGGAACTTCTCTTTCTGTACCTAGCATATTATCTAAGACTACACATACAGTAGGAAAGAATCAGACATTGCCATTTGCTGTAAAATTCTATTATACCACGCACCATATCAAGTGCTTTAAGCATTATCATTTCACAGGCAATATGAACTCGGATGACAAAATGGAATCCCAAAATGTGAAGCTTAAGGTGACAAAATGAAGTAAACCACGATTCAGACTTTTGATCTGCTTCGCTCTAAAGCTAGCCATTCATTCCTAAACTAATTTTTTCCTCCCAGTAAAGAAAAAGTGTGCTCAAAATGAAAACAAACAAACAAACAAAAAAAACAGAGCATGTAAAAGTAAGTACATGGTCCAGGGTACTTTCATGGGAGAACTAATGCTACAGAATCCAGGATTTACTGCATGGTTGCTATTCTCAAGCCTTTAAGTAGGATCTTGATAACTAGGAAGATATTTTGGCTTCCTAATCATAACAAAATCAGTGTTCAAAGTACAATGTCCTTCAAGGGTGTGAAAGTTTTCAGATAAATGCCTGCTTACATAGGAGGACTGACAGGGTCAGGAGGTGAACCACTGATGAGACATGGTGCCTAGACTTGAAAAGGAAGACTTCAGAGAAGCTCCAGTTCTTATGGAGACTTTTCAAATAAATACCTAATGAGAATGTACCATGTGAACCGTTTCCCTCATCTCCACTAGGAAATCCTTGACCTAGCACCCTCTGGAACAGATGGATGGTTTCTGTGAACCTGAAGAAGGGCAAAGAATAGCTTCATTTTGGACAAAAGGTGACAATTAATACTAAGCATCAATAGAGAGGACATACAGAAATTTCCAAGGAAATGGGAACCCCATTCACTGTTCTGTTGTCTTCTAAACCTGTGGCCATTTCTGTCTTTCCTCCAGTCCCCACACCTTCTTCCATACACCATTAGCACCTCACTATGGTATTTGCTAATAACCTTGAGTTACCGTGAACCCCACTGAGCATTCTTGCTTCATAAAGAACCAACAAAGGAACACAAGATGGGACAGGACAGAGAGGTTGCAACAATGATTATCATCAGATTTTCTATGCAGAGCCCAAGGGAGAGAAGCATGGGGCTGACAAGCAAGGTTGCATCTCTAACCACATGAGATTTCTTCCGGTGTTAACACATACGTCTGAAGTATTTTCTCTGGGGCAGGGAAACATTTCTTCTGTGTTAAAATTGGAAGATTGTTATTTTATTTGGGTTGGTTGTCCATTCATCCATTCACAAGCCAGAGGCACCAGGTAACTCAAAAAGTCCCATGATGACTCTATATCACTCACTCTCCAATTGCATAGGCAAGAAGGGCAATCAGCATTATCTACGGTCAAGGACGTATCATTTTATCCAGAACTATTTTCTTCCTTACAGTTATCTTGATGTGCAATTACCTGTGTAGCCTTAAGCAAGATACTTCTTTGTATTTTGGTTTTCTCATCTGTAAAATGGACCTAACAAGGGCATACAGTAGGAACGTTATGAAGAGTAGGTAAGATACATAATAAAACACGTGGCCTCGTATCAGATGCATGATCATCACTGAAATGCTGTATTTCCAAGTCAAAGAATACAGACCAGGGCTACCATGTTATGATCAGTGCTTCTCAAAGCATCTGTGATGAAGGATCAAATTGCCCCTCCTCATCTACCCACCCAAACCATCACAGACTCTTATTTCTATATTGCTGTACATGGAAGTCATGACAAGGTCAGACAGCTTTGTAAGTATCAAAATGTGTCCTCTTCATTTCTGTACATATGTCATTGCAGCCCAGTAAGTTTGTGGACCGACATCTATCTATTAACCATACTTAAAGGAGCACTTTAATAGAATATCCTGTCTCCTAAGAAAAGTTTAAAATAATGGCTTCACTGTTGCCATTCTTTATTGGAATTCTTTGAAATTATCTGCTTGGAGTAAGTGGGGCTGCAGTCCACATAAGCAAAATGAAATGGATAAATCCTGGTAACATGTACATATTTAAGCAAAAAAATGCATTCATCTTATCGGTCTCTATAATTGAGGCAAAAAGAATATTAGGGAGTCAGAATTATTAAAAATTATCAATATATCAAGAATTATGTTCCAAAACCTCTTCAACTTGATATATATCTACTCTTAAGTGTCAATTTCTCCATCAAGAAAAAGAAAACTGTTCAAGTATTCTACATGGCTGTGTAATGTTATAAGAAAAAAAAAATCAAGAGAGTACAGTAAATTGCATCATTTGTCAATAGTTGATAATAATGCCACACCAGACCTGCACTTGACACAAGCACATAACTTATTACTAGTCCCAAGCCATCAGAACATGCACAGAAGACTATTTTCGAAAGCACTTACCATTTATTCAAAGTGTTTTGAAGTGTAAGAAGAGGCCAATTCCTAGGCAGTCAGTACATACTTCAAACCAAGCACACTTAAAAATCACCAAGCAATAGATTTGACTACCATAAGAAAAATAGTCAATTAATTCTACAATAACTTTTCATGTGCACTAATACAAAAATAACATTTGGAGTTCGTAATACTGTATACAAGTTACTCATAATGAAACATGGGCACTAAATTTTTAGATTATTTTTTAAGAAAACAAAACCAACATCCAAGTAAATACCAATTTTGGTTTGAAATTTTAAATTAAAAACTGAATTCAAAGAAATTAAGAAAAGTAACACTGATCTCCATATGCAGTACAGCTACCTATGAAGTACAAACTCAAGTGATTTTCTTGTGAATAACTGGTATACATTACTTCATGTATACTGTGTTAGATGATCTAAGAAGAATCATGTTGACAAGTTAAAAAAATCACCTCATTCAATATTTCACTAGTTAGCTTTACAGACTAACAAAAATTCCTATTTCTGTGGCTAATAATTAAAATCACAATGAAATAACCCATAACACTAATCACTACTAGAACAACCAAAAACAAAGAACAAAAAAGAAAATCAGCAATGCAAAATGCTAGCAAGCCCTAAAACTTCTAGAACTCTCATTTATTTCTGGTGGGAATAAAAAAAAGGTATAGATATTTTCAAAAACATTTAGGTAGTTTCTTATGAACAGTCATTTACCATGTGACCCAACAGTCCCTCACCTGGGTACTCTTCCCACAAGAAATGAGCACATACTTTATTTAGATTGATACTATGATGTACAGTTGTGATTGAGTGACAACTGCAGTTTGTAGCAAACACCAAGAGAACCAAGGAGGTCTGCAACACTTTAAGATAGTCATTGCAATTCTAAACTGCATTCATTCAAAAACTATTACAACATGAAAATTAACAGGTGCTTGCAAATACAGACATATCAAGAATAAGAAGGTATATGGAAGGGGAGGTGAACCATGAGAGACTATGGACTCTGAAAAACCTGAGGGTTTTGAAGGGGCGGGGGGTGGGAGGTTGGGGGAACCAGGTGGTGGGTATTGGGGAGGGCACACATTGCATGGAGCACTGGGTGTGGTGCAAAAACAATGAATTCTGTTACACTAAAAAGAAAAAATAAATTAAACAAAAAGAAGGTATATGGCTATGGTGCAATGATGCAAGACAATCTTTGTAGGATTTTTTTTTAGTAATATGAACCATAAATGGAAAAATCCATGTTTCAAACAGGATCTAGGAAGTATGTTTCTGGCTTAAGTATCAATACAAGAAATGGGTTCATTTAAGAGATATGTTTTTCATCATAATGTGAACTATACAAAGTCAAATTTACCTCAAAAATACATAGCGCTGGGACGCCTGCGTGGCCCAGTCAATTAGGCGACTGCCTTCGGCTCAGGTCATGATTCTAGGGTCCTGGGATCAAGTCTCACGTTGGGGAGCCTGCTTCTCCTGCTGCCTGATACTCTCACTGCTTGTACTTGGTGACAAATAAAATCTTTATATATATATATACATACACATACATATATATAGTTCAAAACTAGCTGACGCCTTTTGAACAAACATATCTCAACACTAATCACTAATATGGATCTTCAGAGACTCTAGAGAGGATTATTCAACAAATATTTCCGTGCTCAAAAACTATTTCTTTGGAATTACCCTGAGGGCTGCAGGCACAACGCACATGAGAAAAGCAATCTTTATAATTAAGTTTTACCTTTACCAAGTTACCTAGTTACTAACATGATTTCACCAGACATTCTTTCAGATAGCATCTGTAAATTTCCAAAAATAAAATTCAACTTGGAGCACATTTGCCAACTTGCTCTTATCTCAAAAGAGACTGGCTGTGTAGTGGCTCTAAGTTCACAGTACCGCTGGGCAAATCTTGGTAAAAAGGAAAACAAAGTTTTATTAAATACATTCTTGGGCCACCTGGGTGGCTCAGTGGGTTAAAGCCTCTGCCTTCTGCTCAGGTCATAATCTCAGGGTCCTGGGATCCAGCCCCGCATGCGGCTCTCTGCTCAGCGGGGAGCCTGCTTCCCCCTCTCTCTGCCTGCCTCTCTGCCTACTTGTGATCTCTGTCAAATAAATAAATCTTTTAAAAAATAAACAAATACATTCTTGTTGTTTGGGTACGGGGCACTTCAGTAAGGTACAAAATTTAAAAAGAGGAGTGCCCAAAAAACTCAGCTATCAAGATAAATGTTAGGATTATGATATTTTTACAACTCTAAAATCAACATGAGAATATCCATAATGAACAAATATCAAATTTTGAGTAAATAATACCAAATCCAGACTCACACTTGTGTGACACCCCTCACTCATTTGATTACACACTAGCAAAGAAAAACACCCCAAAGGCTTACAGAAGAACAGCCAGAGATACACTCAAAGTGAAATGGCAACCTATAGAATGTGAAGAAATATTTGCAAAACATATACCTAGTAAGTGGTTAATACTAAAATATTTAAGGAACTCCATCTCAGTAGCAAAAACAAAACCAAACAGCCTAGTGAAAAAGGGGTCATACATGTACATATTCAAGCAAAAAAATGCATTCATCTTATCTTGCTCTATAATTGGTACTATAATTATAATTCTTTCCAAATAAGTTATTTGGAACTTATATGAAAGAGATATGAAAGGGTGTTCATTATCATTAGCTATCAGGGAAATGCAAATCAAAACCCCAATGAGATATCGCCCTATACCTGTTACAGTGGTCAACAAGTGTTGATGAAGATGTGGAACAAAAGGAATCCCTTTACACTGTGGTTGTGAATGAAAATCAGTCCAGCTACTCTGTGGAGAACAGTGTGGAGGTTCCTCAAAATTAATGGACCCATGACATTATCTAGAAATTCCACTTCTGGAAGCACCTGGGTGGCTCTGTGTGTTAAAGCCTCTGCCTTCAGCTCAGGTCGTGATCCCAGGGTCCTGAGACCAGCCCTGCATCGGGCTCTCTGCTAAGTGGGGAGCCTGCTTCCCCCTCTCTCTCTGCCTGCCTCTCTGCCGACTTGTGATCTCTGTCTGTCAAATTAAAAAAAATAAAAATTCTTTAGAAATTCCACTTCTGGAATTCCACTTATGGAAAGAAAATGAAATCACTGTTTTCCAGAGCTATCTGTACAATAGCCATGGAAATACCTAAGTGTCCATCCATGGATGAATAAACAAAATGTAATACACACACACACTGGATTATATGTCATTAAAAAGGAAATCTTGTCCTCTACAACAATAGGGATGAAACTTGAGGGCTTTATGCTAAGTGAAATAAGTAAGAAGAATATAAGTACTATATGGTCTCATTCATGTGAAGTTTGAAAACCCAAACTCCTAGAAACATATTGATAGTTGCCAAAGGTGGGGGTAGGGAGTGGGGAAACAGGTAAAGGTGACCCAAAGGTATCAACTCCCAGTTATAAGATAAATAAGTTCTGGGGTTGTAATGTAAAGCATGGTGACTATAGTTAGCAATACTGTATGGTATATTTGAGCATGGCTGACATTAGCTCTTTAAAGTTCTTATCACAGGAACTATGTGAGGTGATAGTTATTAGCTGAACATCTTGTAATTCAACATATACATGTATCAAATCATTATGTTGTACACCTAAGCTTATACCATGTTAATTATCTCAATAAAACTGGGGGAAAAGGATTATAGGTGAAAAATTCTGATTCCCTTGTCATCATTTCTTACTTTGTGAAGCCAGGTACCATGAGTTGTACCCAAGCTGTCATCAGAAAGATTCCATATTTTATACAAAGTGGGAGTGTCCCCTAACTTCTCAAGCCCCACTGGGAAAACAAAAACTCTCACATGAATGATAAAATTCAAATTCCACCATCCTGCTCCCCAACTAGGTAGTGCAGAATTTCAGCCTCTTGCAAGTGCCCTCCAGGGTAGCTTATGTGTAGTCATGAGCTACAACTTCTTTGGGGGCTGCTTTGCACGTATTCCGAGTTAGGGCCACACTTCGACCACACTGACACTCACATACAAAAATTCTATTTCACTTGCAGTGATCACCTCTTCCATTTCACAAACATGATTAGAGTTGACATAGGGATGAGGCAGGGGCAGTTTTCTTGACTTGTATGGGTGGTGGTTTCTGGGATTTGTCCTGCGTAACTGACCACCCCAACCTGCATGTATGCAGACAGGCTAAAGAATATTGTTTATAAGACAGGCTGCAGGATGACCTCAGGAGCCTGGTTAGTTGACATTAGGAAGCCTCCAGGTCAGAACTAGCCCTCTTGGTGTCCAGACCAGAAGGTATATAAAGTTTGCCTTGCATCTCCTCTGGCTCTGAGCTAGGCTGCCCCCCTCCCAATGGAATCCAGAAGGGGAAGCAAACACCTAGCCCAGGTTCCTTGATATGTAAAGACATGGTAACACAGGAATGCAGCTAGCTCCAAACTCTACCAGGCAAACAAACATTTAACTTCAGACCCCACCATTTGCCCCATCAATATGGCTCTAATGGGGATGGTCAGATGGAAGTCTTACCTGAGGAGAGGACCCTCTGCCCAGGCCTCTCAGTCAGGACTCCTGCCTGGCTGTCACCAAGGAATTCCCCAGCTAATAATTGGATCTTTAAGTACCTGATTTGATATAACTGTCTTATTCTCCTATACTGCTTACTATTGCCCTCATCTATGTACAGATTTCACTTTTCTTCTATTAGATTTTTATAATATCAATAAAGTGTTTTTTCCACTTTGAAAGCGATGATATGGCTGCCATGAATCTTTTTAGAATGTGAGCTTACCAGTTGTTTAAAAAAAAAAAATCATCAGGGAAATACAAATACAAATCAAAACCACAATGAGATATCACCTCACACCAGTCAGAATGGCTAAAATAAACAAGTCAGGAAATGACAGATGCTGGCGAGGATGCGGAGAAAGGGGAACCCTCCTACACTGTTGGTGGGAATGCAAGCTGGTGCAGCCACTCTGGAAAACAGCATGGAGGTTCCTCAAAATGTTGAAAATAGAACTGCCCTATGACCCAGCAATTGCACTATTGGGTATTTACCCTCAAGATACAAACGTAGTGATCCAAAGGGGCACGTGCACCCGAATGTTTATAGCAGCAATGTCCACAATAGCCAAACTATGGAAAGAACCTAGATGTCCATCAACAGATGAATGGATCAAGAAGATGTGGTATATATACACAATGGAATACTATGCAGCCATCAAAAGAAATGAAATCTTGCCATTTGCGACAACATGGATGGAACTAGAGCATGTCATGCTTAGCGAAATAAGTCAAGCAGAGAAAGACAACTATCATATGATCTCCCTGATATGAGGAAGTGGTGATGCAACATGGGGGCTTAAGTGGGTAGGAGAAGAATCAATGAAACAAGATGGGATTGTGAGGGAGACAAACCATAAGTGACTCTTAATCTCACAAAACAAACTGAGGGTTGCTGGGGGGAGGGGGTTTGGGAGAAGGGGGTGGGATTATGGACATTGGGGAGGGTATGTGCTTTGGTGAGTGCTGTGAAGTGTGTAAACCTGGTGATTCACAGACCTGTACCCCTGGGAATAAAAATATATGTTTATAAAAAATAAAAAAATAAAAATAAAAAAAATGTAAAAAAAAAAAAAAATCAAAGAAGCTTGAAGAGTGTATGCATGTTCTTTATAGAGAATATCATGTTATAATCCCATGATTGCAACTCTAACCGCCCAAACCTTGGCCGCAAGTTCTATGCTGAGACAGTGTTGGTATTTCTTCATCGGCTGAGAAGAATGATGAAGCCTTTGGAGAGGGACTTGGGTTGGGGAACTGTAAAGTGTGAATGTGATTCGGTTTCTCATTTAGTGTCCTTCCTGCTGAGGGGGACTATTAGGGTTAATGGAAGAGCTAACTCACCCCAGAGGGGTATTAAAAAGAGCTGTCAGTAAGATTAACACTAGCAACTCGTACTCAGAATGCCAAGTACGGAATCAAGGCTATTCTCTCAAATAATTCAGTCCTTTCACCTCAATTACAGACATAATTAACTCGATTATTAGTGTCATTTTTCTTTTTTTTTTTTTTAAGATTTATTTATTTTAGATAGAGGGTTTGTACATGAGAGTCAGGGGACAGGCAGACGTAGAGAGCGTCATAAGCAGACTCTCCGTTCAGCCTGGAGCCCCTCACAGGGCTCAATCTCATGAGCCTGAGATTATGACCTGAGCCAAAATCAAGAGTTAGAAGCTGACCCAACTAGACACCCAGGTTCCCCTGAGTTATCTGTATCATTTTTTTTAAAGATTTTATTTATTTATTTGACAGACAGAGATCACAAGTAGGCAGAGAGGCAGACAGAGAGAGAGAGAGAGAGAGAGGGAAGCAGGCTTCCTGCGGAGCAGAGAGCCCGATGAGGGGCTCGATCCCAGGACCCTGAGATCATGACCCGAGCCGAAGGCAGCAGCCCAAACCACTGAGCCACCCAGGCGCCCCTATCTGTATCATTTTTAAAGAGGCATTCTGAGATGAGGACATGCTGGTTTTGTAACCACAAAATCCTTAAAATTGAAAAGGTCTATATTTCCCAACTTCCTGATGGAATTGCCTTGAAATTCTCTAACATTACTGAGCATCCTATTGGTACAGGTCTAGTAAAGGAGTATCTTCACTCCAAGGTGATGCTCCATGTTCAGTCTCAGAGCCTCCCCTCCTGGCCAGCTGTCTTGCAGTTTGCTCTCCCTTGGTGGAAGCCATCTACCCTGAGTATTTTTATTATTGTTATTATTATTATTCATTGATGTATAGACCTCAAGTATGTCCCATCTTATTTATGCATTCAACTAATGAGTGAATTCAATAAGGGCCTGCTACTTGCCATGCAATCTTCAAAAAGTTTACAGCCCCCAACCAAGCCAAAGATGTCTGCTCTCACTGACTGTGCATCTTTAGAAATAGCTACACTTCACTCCTCCACTTCTTGGGTCTTTCCTTCAAGGATAAGAATAAATACATAAATAAAAGAATTTTAAAATGCATAGTATCACACTCGCTTCTCTTTTTACTCCATAGCCCACAATCTCCTCTTTAATCTCACAGACTTTTTGCTTCAATCTGGCACGTACATCAGTCTTTGTGTATGGTTTTTCCTTTTGCCCTCCACGACCTCTCTACAGCACTTATTACCGTTGGCCATTCCATCTTTCTTCTCTTCTGCGATACTACCTTTTCCTCATTTTCCCCTAGATTCACTGACTACTTATTGTTGATATTCTTTCTGGTCTTCCTCAACACCGCCTCCATTTCATCCTTGAGGTTTTCAGATTTGTTGGGATCGGTTTCTGGTTCAATGTTATTTATTCTTTCCACAGTGACATCATCCAATTATTTAATTATAACCAATTAAATAGTTATTTAGGTCCCAAATATGTAACTTAGACTCCTGTTTCTTTTCGATTCTGAACTCAAATTTTCCAACTGCCCCATGTGGCATATTTGTTTGGATCCTACAGGCATCGTAACTGTGTGTAGCTGGGGGCAGGTTACAGCTCTCCAACCAAACTGCCCTCCCATCTCTCCTTCTCTGCCATCACTTCCATCTGGAGCAGCACTGCCAACTGCAAGCCAGGTATATGGGTGCTATCCTGCACATCTCCTTCGGGGTCTTTCTGCTCACTAAGCCTTGTGCTTTCTTATTATGCCTTAAATGTCTTTTTCTCCATACTCACTGTCCTTTCCTGGGTTTGGGCCATGTTCATTTCCCATTCAGATTCTGATAAGAAACTATTCCTTTTGTCTGTTTTATTTTGCTCTAATCTTTCTCCATATTGTTTTTAGAGTGGCATCCTATGAAGGCTAGTTTGTTGCTATCCTCATTTTAAACATTTCAAAAATTCCTCCTACCATTTATATGGCAGACAATGCCCTTCCTATAGGACCCTCTACCTATTTGCAGAGCACTGAATCTTATCTCATCTACCACATTGCCTGCACTCGGGTCACACTTCTCTCATATGCTAGATTGTCTCTCAGGACTCAGGGCCTTTGCATATACCAGTATATGCAAAAGTTCTACCAGTGCTACCTAGAACATTAATTCCTTGCTCCTATTAGCTTTCCTTGTCTCTTTCCACATGTTCTTCCAGACTTGACTTCACCTTCCCCATCAGAAGCCTTCTCTGATCCTTATCTCCCCAGTACCTCTCGAATTCCTACAGGTTTTGATCCGTATCTTCACTGCACCACTTTTTAAATGTATTATTATTGCTCATTCACTTTTGTTTTCTCTAACAGACCATGAGCTTCTTGAGTCATGGCCCATATATTTGTGTTTTTATGTGCATGTGTCCAGAACGCTTTACCTAGTCTTCAAATTTTAAGAGCTCCATATATGCGCTTTGAATTAATCTTCATGATTTCCAGTCTTTAACATTTGCTATAGTTTATAGACTTCCATGATCTACTCTGCTCAGTGCTAATCATTCTCTCCTATAGGCTGACTGTACACCTTGTACATACTACCATTATTACACAATCTCATCATTTCAGTTCTTCTTCTATTAGACACTGTGCTCAAGAGGTAGAGAAATCTATTTATCTTGCTTTTCCAAATACCTAGCACAGTGCTTGCTACATGAGAGGAAACAGGAAATAGTATGAAATGGACCTAAATACCTAAAACATTTACAATTCTGTTTGCCAAATACAAAAGTAGGCATATAGGTCTTAACTTTACCAGCATTCTTCCACCTTAAACTGAAGTTTCAAGGGAAATATGGGATTTTAAGAACAGATTCAGATAGCATACGAGTCTGGATTTCCCTAAAAACCTTTTACTTCTAAAAATATATGCCATTACATTAGTGAAATTTTTCATATAAAAAGGATGTGAATCAAAACCTGATATTGCTTTAAGGTCAAGGGTATGGACTAGAATGTGAAAGTAATAAATGAGATAATGCCAGAGCTCCACCACCTTTACAAAAAAAAAAAAAAAAAAGAAAGCTCTGAACTTGGCAATGTCCTGGGTGCTTTAGGATTTGAGTGATTCCTACCCAGCAAATAGAATTGTTTAGAGATTAAAACATTGTATCTAAATATATAAATTTAGGAGTCCTCAAAAAGCTGTTCAGCTTTTTTAAGATTTTATTTACTTGCAAGATAGAGAGTGACTGACAGAGAGCATAAGAGGGGAGACTCCCCGCTGAGCAGGGACTAAGTGGGACTTGGTCTTGGGACTCCAGGATCATGACCTGAGCTGAAGGCAGTCACTCAACTGACTGAGCCACCCAGGTGCCCAAAAAACTGTTCAGCTTTTAGACGACTATCTATATTTTTAAATTAAAAGGAAACTTTTCCTCTACTTGAGCAGCTTACAATACAGCAAGAAGAAATTCTTAATAATCAGTCTGCATTATTAACTTCAGAGTCTTGTCAAAATGAGAAAAAAAAAAGACAATAGTGGGTATACTTGGAATTTGGACCTATCTTCATAGTTACGTTTGAATTGATCACCACACATTCAATTATCAGTAGAACCATAGCCTCAAATCTGTTTGGCCTTGGCCTATTTAATATCTATTATATCACAGACAGACAGAAATATGGGTTAAAGGAAATAGAATTATTGTGATCAGACCTTTTAAGAAGGACTATTATATACAAAATGCCCAGACAAGTAGAATCCAATCTCACTGGGTTTGAATTAGATAATTATCAAATAATTTGCTTATATGTGTATTTTACAAGGGAAACACTGATAAAAAACATACTCTATATGACACAAATATATGTGTGTATTATAATGAAAAAGATTGTAGGATATTAAGATTGTTAAAAGGTAATTTTCATAATCATGAGGTCATATATATGATGATCACATGGCAAATATTTTGTTTAAGTCACTGAAAAAACCAGAAAGATATTACAACTGGTCCAAAGGAGTATCCAAAGAATGAGTCTAAAGGGGCAATCAGGAATGTCTACATGAACAGACAAACAGATGCAAAATTAGTAAATATCTGTAAGTAACTATTGCATTTGTCTGGACACAATTCGTTTGCATTTTTATGAAAAAGCAACATTTGCATCATTATCAATTTTCTATAATTTATGGGTAAACTAATCATTTTGCCAATTTCAAGGACAAGATCTTTGCTCCATTTTGTTAAAGAAGCAGGATCTCCCCACCCTTTGCATACAAATAAGATGGCTTTATCTGTTCACTCCCCTATTATTCCCAAGCTGATTAAACTGCCATTCTTACTCTAAACATAGTTTCAGAAACGGTAAGAAAACTCCTCCTTACCTAACATCCAAAAGAAATTTCCTACTAGCTGACTTACATCTGAATTTTTCACATAGGGAATTGCTAAGACTACAACAAAAACCACCGGGGTGGGGGGGAACCCTAAATTTATTAACTTGACAGGCAGGAGGAACATACAACAATGTCAAAATTCACTGAGTAGTTCACCTTGGGAGTGCAGGTAGGGAATTTAGGAGTTACAAAGAAAGTTGGTTTGAAAACTCATACTCTAGAGAGAGCAAAGAATGAATCCTCAAGTCTGCACATAATTGGTTAAAGCAAATTCCATTGTTCATTGGCCAAAAATAGGTTTTCAAATGAGACCCAGTAAGGGTCTGGTGTACTGAGGTCATGCAAACTTCATGACTCTAACATCTTTAGCTGGTTAATGAAACAGTGTTCAGCTTTGCGGTCTCCCAGATAAGTGCTGCTGTAAGCAAAAAATTTTCATTCTCACAATGTCGCCTCCTAGACCAGGAGTCAGGAATATATGGCTGTGGACCAAACCTACAGCCCTTTTTAATATGACCTGTGAGCCAAGAATGGTTTTTAGGTCTCAACAGGATCGTTAAAAAAAGAAATTCAAACAAAACACAAAAGGCGTGCCACAGAGACTGTCCGTGGTTCCCAAAGTCTGAAGTACTTCCCACCTGGCCTTTTAGAGAAGAGGTTCACTGACCCCAGTCTGAGAGCACAGCATTTGATGAGCTTTACATTGCAGATAACCCTGGGAAACAGGAAATGGATTACTTGTTACCACAAGGTACTAACACAATGGTCTTTCCTGAATCATAATGATGGAAGAGGGAAGTAACAAAGGCACTGAGATCACAGAGGGGATATCAACAATGAAAAGCAGAGTTAGCTGGCAAACATCACAACAGGCTCAGCTGGCAAGGAGTAGGGAAAAGGCAGAAAAGGAAACTAATGAAAGTAAGACGCCCCATTATGCAAGTAATGCCTCATGTCACACCTCTCAAAGAGCCAACCAGGGCTTGTCCTCATTTGTAGACTCGAGGGAAATCAGTAAGAATAAAAGCCAAACACTCTAAGAGATACTAAACTCTATTAAATTTGCTTCTCAGTTTATATTTTTAAATCTAAGGGTAGAGAGGAAAAGTTTTGCTACCCATACAGAATCTAGGATGGGCCAAGGGGCAACTGGTAGATCTTCTAAAGCCAAGTGCTCTCAATCATCTTTGCCCCATATCAAGAAAGCAGGGTCCTTGAATATTTTTTTGTTGTTGTTTATTATTATCATTAGTAGTAATATTATTAGCATTACTATTTTGAGAGAGAGAGAGAGAGAGAGAGAGGGTGAGAGAGAAAGTGCAATCGGGGGAGGAGTAGAGGAAGAGTGAGAGAAAGAATCTCAGGTAGGCTCCATGCTCAATGCAGAGCCCCATGTGGGGCTCAATCTCAGGACCCTGAGCTCATGATCTGAGCCAAAATCAAGAGTTGGACACTTAACCAACTAAGCCATCCAGCATCTTCGAGTGCTGCTGTTCGGGTGGACACACTTAAGCTCTGCCATGAGGCAGGCATCCCTCACACTGCAGCCAGACCACGGCCAGCCTTATTGGATGATCCTGGGATCACTGCCTCCCATCATGTCTGCACACCATTAGCATACCAACTGGCCACAATGTGTTTCTCTCACAGATCTATACACCCAGTTCCTCGATCCTTTTTCCACTTCTCTAATTCATCCTTCTACTTCTTTACAAACTGCTCTCATGGCAGTTCTCATCTACTTGCCACTAAACCAGTGTTAATACCCTCATAGCAGGCTCTTGCCCGCTTCTTCTCCACAGACTCTTCATCATTACTATCGTTACATCGTTACTATCAGCTTCACCACTGCTACAGAACCTGTGATAGTCCCTCTTCAGGCCATCTACATCTCTGGGAAACGAAAGGGAAATAAGCACTAATGCCTTCTCTTTCCTTCTCCCTGTACCCCCAACCCCAACCCTTGATGGTGATGGAACTTCTGATAAGCAATCTAGCAACATGGATCAAAATGTAATCGAGCCCCAGATTGGGCTCTCTGCTCAGCAGGGAGCCTGCTTCCCCCTCTCTCTCTCTGCCTGCCTCTCTACCTACTTGTGATCTCTGTTAAATAAAATCTTTTTTTAAAAAATTCTAAAAAATTTTAATAAGTGTATGTTTTAATCTCTGGCTGCTACAGTAAAAAATACCATAGACTGGACAGTTTACACAACATACTGGTTTCTCACAGTTCTGAATGCTGGGAAGTCCAAGATCAAAGCAATAGCAGATTCATGTCTGGTGGGAGACCTTTTCCTGGTTCATAGATTTCTTACTGTCCTCATCTGGTTAAAGGGGCAAGGGAGCTCTCTGGGGTCTCCTTATAAAGGCACTAGTCCCATTCACAAGGACTCCACACTTATAACCTGATCACCTCCCAAAAGACCCTACCTCCTAAATCACATTGGGGGTTAGGATTTCAACATACAAATGAGGGGAAAGAGGGTAGGTAGACATACTCAGTCCATAACAATGCCCCTTGGTCTAGCAATTTTAGGAATTCATCAAGTTATAATCAGAGCAGTACCCCAAAATATGAATAGGACATGTATTATGAAAATTTGTATACCAGTGAAATCAAGAAAACCTATTCAATAGAGAATTAGGTTAAACAAATTATGGTACATCTATAAAAGATCAAATTGAGAGAATTAAAACAGCAAGAATGATATTTGTGTGTGGACATGGAAAGTTAGCAGTAATGCACATGTTATATGGAAAAGCAGGTTATAACCCTATTTAACGCAAACTCAATTTTTTCTTTAAAGATTTTTATTTATTTGACAGATCACAAGCAGGCAGAGAGGCAGGCAGAGAGAGAGAGGGAAGCAGGCTCCCTGCTGAGCAAAGAGCCTGATGTGGGGCTGGATCCCAGCACCCTGATCATGATCCAAACCAAAGGTAGAGGCTTAACACACTGAGCCACCCAGGCACTGCATAAACTCAACTTTATACATTTGAAATTTTTATTTTCTATTTTTATACTTTCATAGGATTTGAATTTCTTAAAATAAACATGTATTACTTTTGCAATAAATAGATGAAAACACTTTGTATCGTTATTTAGAGTCCAGCAGGAACCAACCTTTCCAGATTTACCCCTATGGTCCTACTATTTCTTTTACTCTAATCTTGTTTAATAGTTGCCAAGTTATGTTCTTTAATATCTTGACTTTGGCATTTTGCTCCAGATTTTCTCAGCCTGGAATGCCATCCCCTACCTCAGCCTTGTCCCGCTCTTCTGCTCATCTTTCTAGACCCATCTGCAATTCCCTTTCTTCTCAGTCTATCTGGAATCCTCCATGCCTCTCCACTGGTACTTCCAGTTTGTCCTAGCATTTCTTCACCTGAGGTCCATATCCTTCATGAGTAGGCTTCCCTAAATCCCTCAATCCTGGAAAATAGCAAGGAAATTTCAGTGGATGCCTAGGTGCCTTCCCTTAGAGTTCAGAGCTTTTGACAGACTAAAAGGAGCACAAACCATGTTTGACTATATACCTTCCATTTCCCAATGTATCATATTCAGCTTTATATTTCTTCTATTTCCTCAAAACATTAAATCTTGCATTATTTTCATTTACCTAGGTTTCTTCTCCCCAAATGAGTTATAAAAATTTGAGAATAAGGACCCATGGTTGGTAGGTAAGTAGGTATATATACATATATATACCTATATATGTGTGTATTTAATCCCCAATTAATATTTGCTAGTTCAGAGCACAAAGAATTCAGAAAATACGTGTCTGACGAGTAGCTGTACCCACAAGAATATGTGTAGACAATCCTGCAAACTAATAAAACCCAAAGTATGTGAGGAAAAAAAAAAAACCCATGGGGGAGAACCAAAATAGAAACTTTGTCTCAGTTCTGAGACAGCAGTTCTTCAAGGTCTTGCTGCTCTTTGATAATCAAGTGACTCACCATCAGGGCGAAGGAAAACAAATATACCAGGACAGAATCCAGCAAATACATTAACCTTCCCAGATAATGGTACATATTTATAATAACTCTGAAATTTTCTGGAGGTAATATTCCAAAAGCTATCACCAACCAGTCAATGCAGGAATAAATGGAAAGAGAATCTATGTCATTGAAGCTTTTACATGATTTTTTTTTTTTACACTAGCATGGATTTTACATGGATTTTTATTAGAATACAGCATTTTCCTTTAAAAATGAGCACACTGTCAAGAAACCCCTATTGAAAAGTAAAGATGTACATATGTAACATAATTTCACTAAAAATAAGGAACTTAGTCTATCTTGAATGATGGGACAGACGAATTTTGTATTCCCTGTTAAATGTTCTCATTCTAGGGACCCGGAGAAGGTAACTTCATGTCCCTGGCCTTCACTACTCATTTGTAACAGAGGAGAGCCGGAAATAGACCCATTCTTCTCAAACCGGGTTGTTGGTGTTTTTAGTGGTAAACACAAAATTATCAAAGAATGGGGGTAGGTTGTTGAAGCAGAAAATATACTGAAGGTTTAAGGGGAACAAACTCTTAGTATTAATAGAACATGGAAGAAAAAAAGGAGACCCTTTATAGCATTTCTCTATTGAATAAAATAATCTTATTCAAGGAACCACCTTGATGGAAATGTTTAATTACCAAGAAGGGCCAAGTGGAATAGCCTTAATTTGCCCACGCTAGACAAAGAGAGAGTCAAACCACTCTGGATAGGAAGTTAGCAAAAATTTATAGGTAAACTCCGAAAAGAATGGAACCTGGGGGGTGGAAGAGAGGGGAGAAAAAGTGCCGAAGTAATAGAATGAGCCACATGATGGCAGGAAAGAGCCCACTTTATGAGCTAGTGAGAGGATGCTGGCAGCAGGGGCAACAGAGATGGCCGAAGGAAGAAAAATGATGACCAATGTTTACTTTTAACATGCACAAAGTTGGGACGTAGGCCTTTGCCTCTCAAAGACTTTTACTGAGGTGTGGTATTCCTACATGCACCCTGTAGGAGTTGCACTGTGGGGAAAGGAAGTAAGTAAGTAAGGTGTTCTACTACCAAGGGTCAGTGAGAGTAGCCCAAGATGAAAACTTTAGCAAGACTGAAGTGAAATTGGAAATCATAGAGACAGGTTCCAGAGAACACAAGTCTTTAGGAAATTTCCAGACATCTAGAGAAAAGCATTCGAATTCCTACAGGACTGGGAATGAGGCTTCCTAGCTAATTCATGCAAACAAGATAGCTCAGCTCAGCTGAAATCTTGGTTCAGTGGACATGGGATATATTATGGATGAAGACTGAAAAATCTTAAGACCTCAAATAATTTGTTTTATGCTCTACCCCTCCCTCCAGACTCCCAGGTGCATGACATTCACCTTCCTCTGACATTGGAGAGGTTCTGAGAAACAGTGGGCTGGGTGTTCCATTTAAGTCTAATATTTCACATCTCTGGCAAAACACACCACAGCTATTAAGAAAAAATGGTTACTTCCCTTTATAAAGTAGTTGCAGGTAAACGTGTGACATGATAACCATAAAGAAATGCATTTCATGTAAGAATCTCTACATGATACCAAAGCAGAGAGTGGAATTTGTTCTACTAGAGAAAATTCATAGCATAATTAGTTACATTTTTGCTACACATGATAGGATATGAAGCTTAACTCAAAACTCCTCACAAAGAAATGCTGCCTCGACAGTATCACCATGAAATGGAGTTGTAACTTGGAAACCAGCCTCTTAGATCCAATTCCAGGGGCACTTCTGAAATTATCAATAATTCAGTATCTTTAAACCATTCATCAGCATTAGTGTCAGGTTGCAAATCTGTCCAGGCAGACATATCAATCACACATAGCAATGATGACAGCAGCTGCAAATCAGAGAAAGCCAAATTACCTGCCAAGGCCTCCCACACTTAGAAAAACATTTAACAAAGACAGCTGATTAACTCATTCTCACATAGTCATTTACCCAGTTTTACAGAGTTCATTCAAAGTAATTCCCACTACTTTAATAAGCAACCTATATAACTTGCTAATGAGAATGTGTCAGAGTATATCTTTACAGAGTCATTATGTGAAATGTCACAGATATGGGGTGATAGTATCTCCAACATACACCTATTTTCATCTCAAAATTTATACAAAACTGCCCAGTGAAGAATATTCTGAAATTTGTCATTATTCCATCATAATCTGGCTGAGATTATCTAGAGGTTAAATCCGTGTTTACTCCAGCAAATGGTTCAGATGTACTTGCTAGTTATTTTATTAAGCTTTTTTAATAGAGACTATTTTCAAAGTTGTTTTCATGAAATACTAAGAAAATATACTTGCTTCACTGTACCCATCTTTGGGTATCCTTGTGGGATTGCGCTTGTATTGACTTGCTCACCATTTAATTACTTTCATCCTGTGTTTAAAATAAAACCAATTAGAAAATTAGCAGATCATTTGCAGAAAGTTGGCAAAGTGTAGAATTGGGGGCAGATGTTGAGGAGAGAATGACATTTAAAACAGTTTTTAAAAAAAATGACAAGCAAGTAAGTCTGTTCCATTTAACATAGGAAGCACAGAACCCTTCTTGGGCACTGTTGAAGTGGTAATTGGTTGGCCATATTTATAAGCAAATGACCTCTAAAAATACAAATTTCCCTATCCCTTTTACCTCTTGGATGTAGGAGATGTGACTTCAGTTTTTCTAGGAAATACAACCTGGGAATTCTGTTTAACCCAATCCTGCTAACTCCCAGATATTTGCCCAGTATTGAAATTATTCCCTGCCGATCCTTCTATTAAACATATGAAATTGTCATCTTGTCATCTTTGGAAACACATTGTAATATTACAGTACCCGCACATGATGGTAGATTTCCCTGACTGGAATTAAACATTTGCTAAAGAATTACAGGTGTCCTTAAAATAATCAGGTTAGTCCCAAATGCAAGAAGAAAGAAAACAAATAATCCAGCAATCAGTACACCATCAGCATCATTAACTCTAATCTCTAGAGCCTATTCTTTTTAGATGGGAGAGGAAAATAAGAAAATCTCAAAGCTATACTATTATGACAGTCAATTACTTTTTGATAGAACAGTTTCATGCTTCCATCTGTAATTAAAGTCAGCAGTCTCATAAATTAAATTCCTACAAAAGGGAAATTGAACGGGAGCAGAGGGAGCACTTTGTTGTTTCTAGAATAAAAGATGAAAAATAAGTTGTGTAGAAGACAAACTATCTCTGCACAGTCTAAGTTATTGACCTATTTATTGGGTATTGTGATTAGGACATACACATAACAACATAAGCATGTAAAAACTATTTTAGGGAAAAAAAACTATTTTAGGGGCACCTGGGTGGCTCAGTGGGTGAGCCTCTGCCTTCAGCTCAGGTCGTGATCTCAGGGTCCTGGGATCGAGCCCTACATTGGGCTCTCTGCTAAGCCGGGAGCCTACTTCCCCCTCTCTCTCTGCCTGCCTCTGCCTACTTGTGATCACTCTCTCTGTCAAATAAATAAAACTTTTTTAAGTGTAAAAAAAAACTATTTTACTGATAGACTACACAATGGTTACCTGTCATTAATTCAATGTTGGTTCCAGATGATATCTCAGTAGTAGAAAAAATTTTAAATGTTGTGTAGTAATCTGTAAAGGAGGGTTAAATTACTGAAAATCATAAAGTAACACTACCCTCTATGGGAGATGTGATTTAAATCTTAGCCTTTCTCTTGCAGGCTTAGTCATGTAATTTGTTTTGGCCAATGGAACGTCAGCAGCCATGAAACACAGAGGTTTAAGAACTGTTATGACAGGTGATCTTGCTCTTTTGGATCTGTCATCAACCTGAGTCGGAAATTCCCAGACTGGTCTGCTGGTCCCAGGAGAAAAATTAAGAGCAAAACAGGGCCGACCCATGCTGGGTGCAGGCCAAGATCAGCTATAGACCTACCTGACTACAGGTGTGTGAAAGTGAGAATAATCATCCCCTGAACACAGCCTGAACCAGTTAAGCATCAGCCATGGATCTGCAGATGGAAAAGAAATAGAAGCTTATAGTTCTTCTGTGACGTTGTATTTTTGTGGCAGTAGCTGACCCAGAGCTAATAAATAAAGCCTACATTCCTTAACACAGAATCCAAAATCCTCCATGGTCTCAGACAAGTTGCCTTTACATCAATTTAGCCATTCATTCATTCATTCATTGTAGTAACTACCACATGTCAGCTACTATTCGGGCACTGGAAATACAGTGATTAACAGAAGTTCACAGTATTATAGAGCTTACTCTCTAAAAGACAGAGAAAGCAATAAACATAACATGACAGGCAGGGTTGAAGAACAAAGATAAAAGAGATTGGTGGTGGTAATAGGGTGATCAGGAATACTTCTTTAATAAGAGGACATTTGAAGAGGCATCAGAATTAAAAGAAGGTGCAAGAGATGTGTTTATCTCAAGAGAATTCCAGCAGTCAAAAGGAACAGAAAGTACAAGAACCCTGGGGAGAACATACTAAATGTATTTCAACAAGAGCACACACAGACTGGTATTTTGAAACACAGTAAGAATCAAAGCAAATCAAAGTACAAAAACAAAAAAAATCACAAAAGGAATACGGTAAAGGGAAACAAGACTACAAAACAGAAATTAACAAGAAATCAATTACTAACCAATAACTATCAATAGTTATCAATATAACTATATAATATAGTTATCAATATAACTATCAATAGTTACTTAAATGTAATTAGATTGATCTTGCCAATCAAGAGACAGAATGGATGAATGGATAAAACCCAAATTCCAACTAATATGATATCTACAATAGATCTACTTTTGATTTAATGACCTACACTGGCTGAAAATGAAGGGATAGGATAGGGATGAAGGGATAGGAAGGGATAGGATGATAGTCCATGTGAGTGGACAACAAAAAAAAGTAGGAACAGCTATACTTTTATCAGGAAAAAAACAGTTAAGATTATCACGAGAAACAAAGAAGTTCATTACATCGTGACAAAATGATCTCTTCAACAGATCGATATGAAATATACAGATGCACCCAGCATCAGAGAGCACCTTTAGATCTGAAGGGAGAAAGAGACAGCAATTCAATAGTAGTAGGCTTCAATACCCCAATTACAATAATGGACAGAGTGTCTGGATAAAAGATCAATAAGGTAAAAGCAGACTTAAACTATACTATAGACAAATAGACCTAATAGATACATAATGAATATCCTACTTAACAGCAGAATTCACGTTCTTCTCGTACACATGGTACATTTTCCAGGTTAGATCACATGCTAGGTCACAAAACAAGTCTGAACATATTTAAAAATTTGAAGTCATTTCAAGATCTTTCCCAGACACAATGGAGTAAAACTTGAAACATGAGAAGAAAGAAAGAAATTAATTCACCAACACAAAAACTGAGCATACTCTTGGGGGGCCTGTGATGAAGTTCTGAACCTAAGTGAGGTTCGGTGGGGTAAGGTCCAGAGCTGATGACCAGGAAAGAATTGTTGAGACATCTTTGGTGCAAAATGGTGGTTTATTAAAGCATGAAGACAGGACCCATGGACAGGAAGAGCTGCTGCCCCCGGTTGTGAGGGATGGCAGGATCATACCCTGCAGTTGGGGGAAGGTGAGGGGAAGGGAGGTTTCAAAGGAGCTTTCATATGCTAAAGAGGGCCTACAAGGTGCAGGGATACTGGAGGTCTTGCTGCTTGATCAATGTTGTCTTTTGGCACGCCATTCACATTTCTGCTGTCAAGCGTCTTTTTTAGTGATATTTGGGTTTAGAAGAAATTTAACTTTAGGGATTGAGGAACGGAGTCATTTGCCTCTGGAAATTGTGCTATTGTTAAGATAGCTTCTTTGTTGTAAATCTCTAGGACATTTGTAAACCAAGGGAGACTCCTATCTTCCTGTCTTGCAGGATTGTGATCTCTGCAAGTTAAGTATTTGCTTTTCTTTTAGGGCAGCCAGGAGTGGCTGAGGAATGTCATACATATTACCAAGCCGAGTGGGTGGAGAGGAGGTACAAGGTGCCAGCTTTTGCTTTGTCCTCAGTCAGCCTCCTTGTTCCCTCATCACCTGCGTGGCTCAGTCATTAGGCGGCTACCTTCAGCTCGGGTCATGATCCCAGGGGCCTGGGATCCAGCCCCACATCGGGCTCCCTGCTTAGCAGGAAGCCTGCTTCTCCCTCTCCCACTTCTCCTACTTGTGTTCCCCCTCTCTCTGTCAAATGAATAAATAAAATGTTTAAAAAAAAAAAAAACTGAGCATACTCTTAACAACCTCTGAGTCAAAGAAAATTGAGAAAAATTAGAATATATCCAAAGACAAATGAAGACAACACAATTTATTAAAATAAACAGAATAAAGGAAAAACAGTACTAAAAGGAAGTGAAGGGGTGCCTAGGTGACATAGTCAGATAAGCATCCAGCTCTTTGTTTCTGCCCAGATCATGATCTTAGGGTCATGAGATCAAGCTCTACCACAGGCTCTGGTGCTCTGCATGGAGTCAGCTTCTCTCTTTGTCTTCACCAGTCCTCCACCCCCTCAAGAACACATGCCTGTATTCTCTAAGATAAATAAATAAATCCTTAAAAAGAAAGTTAATAAACACCTACATTAGTTAACAACTAATCACAAACAACCTAATATCAGACCTCAAGGAACTAGAGAAAGAACAAGCTAAGCCCAAAGTTAGCAGAAAGGAAGTAAGACTAATGCAGAAATACATCAGAAAATTAAAAAAATAAAAAAAAAAAACTTGTTAATTTTTCTATACAAGATTGATGACACTTTAGCCAGATTAAGAAAAAAAAGAAGACACTAAATCAGAAAGGGAAGAGGAATCATTACAAATGACGACACAGGATAAAGATCATTAGAGACTATTAGGACCAATTACACAAGATAATGGAAAACCTTCAAGAAATGGATAATTCCTAGAAACCTAGGAACCTGAATCAAGAAATAGAAAACCTGATAAGACTCAACAAATGAAACTGAATCAGTAATCAAAATATTTCCAAAAAAAAAAAAAAAAAGACTCAAATTCTAAAGCCAACATCATCTTGATACCAAAACACAATTAAGACATGAGACTCACAGACCAATCTCCTTAATGAACATGGATGCAGAACTCTTCAACAAATATTAGCAAATCAAACTCAAGAGCACATAAAAGAATCATACACCATGAAAGTGGCATTTATTCCTGGGATGCAAGGATGCTTCAACACATACAAAAATAAATAAATGTTATGTCACATTAACAGAATAAAAATCTTCATCTCAATGGATGCAGAAAAAACATTTGACAAAATTCAACCTCCATATATAACAAGAAGTCTCAACAAATTAGGGAGTGAATGAATTCACCTCAACACTTATTGTCTTTGTCTTATTGTCTTTATTAGATGACATGAAATTCTATAATATCATACTCAATGGTGAAAAACTTGAAAACTTTTCCTCTAAAATCTGAAACAAGTCAAGGATATCCATAATCACTGTTTTTTTAATTTAATCTAGTACTGCAAGTCCTACCCAGAGCATTTAAGAAATAATTTTTTCTTTCTGATTTGTATTTTATTAGTTTACATAGGAATCTTACTTGGACCCCTAAAAGCAGCACACACGCGCGCGCGCACACACACACACACACACACACACAGACTTAGGAAAAAACCAAAGTCACCAAAGCTGCAATATACAAAACTCAGTGTACATAAATCAGCTGCTTTTCTGAGCACTAATAGGGAATTACCCAAAATGGAAATTAAGAAAGCAATCCCATTCACAATGGCATCAAAAGGAATTGCTTAGGGAATAAACTTAACCAGGGACATGAAATATGTGTACCCTGAACACTAAAACACACTGATGAAAGAAATTAAAGCAGACATTAAAAAGTGAAAAAACATTCACGAATACAGAATGGCAAAATACCATTAAAATGTCCATACTACCCAAAGTGATCTCTATAAAAATCCCAACTGCATGTTTTACAGAAATAGAAAAACAACCCTAAAGTTCATATGGAACCACAAATGACCCTGAATTGCCAAATAAATCTTGAACAAAGCTGGAGGCATCAGACTTCCCAATTTTAAAATATATTACAAAGCCACAGTAATCAAGACAGTATGGTACTGGCATAAAATGAAACAGAGAACCCAGAAATACACTCCTACATATATGATAAACTAATACGTGACAAGGGTACTAAGAATCCACAGTGGGGCAAAAACAATCTCTGCAATTATTAGTGTTAGGAAAACTGCACAGCCACATATAAAATACTGACATTCAAACCTTCTCTCTCTACACACACAGAATCCCCACAACTCCAAATGGACTAAAGGCGTAAGACTGTAATATAAATGTACAGTCATGTAAACATAAGACTAAACATCCTCCAAGAAAAAAAAGGAAAAAGGCTTCTTGGACATTGGCTTTGGCAAAAATTTCCTGGTTAGGACACCAAAATAAAAAATAGACAAGTGGGAATAAGTCCAACTAAAAAGCTCTTCCACACTCAAAGAAATAATCACCAACACAATCAACAAAATATAGAGGCAATCTGCAGAATGGGAGAAAAATACCTGCTCATGTATCTAATAAAGGGTTAATATCCCAAACAAAGAATTCATACAATAGCAAAAAAAAAAAAAAAGAAAGAAAGAAAAGAAAAAGAAAAAAAAATTAATGAGTAAAGGGATTGGGTAGACATTTTTAAGATTTTATCTGTCAGAAAGACAGAACACAGGCAGAGGCAGCAGGAGAAGCAGGCTCCCCACGGAGCAAGGAGCCCCATGTGGGACTCAATCCCAGCACCCTGGGATCATGACCCCAGCCGAAGGCAGCCACTTAGCCGACTGAGCCACCCAGGTGTCTCTGGGTAGGCATTTCTCCAAAGAAGTTATACAAATGGCCAAGAGGTATGTGAAAAGAAGCTCAGCACCTGTAATCAGAGAAATGCAAATAAAAACCATAACGAGTTATATACCCTCATACTTCTTAGGATGACTAATACTAAAAAAAAAAAAAAAAGATAATAAATTTTGTTAAGGATATGGAGAAAAGAGAACTATTGTACACTGTTGGTGGGAATGTAAATTGATGCAGCTATTTTATAAACACTATGGAGTTTCAAAACACTAAAGATGGATCCCGTATTATTTGGCAATACCACTTTCTGGGTGTATATATATCCAAAGAAATTGAAATAAAAATCTCAAGGAGATAACTGTATGTCACAGTTATCTGTGATATGTTTGTCACAGCATCATTCACAGTGGCCAAGACAAGGAAGTAATCTAAATGTCTCCTGATGAGTGAATAAAGAAAGTGTGCGCTATATATATATATATATATATATACATACGTACATACATACATTGAGATATTGTTCCATCCTTAAAAAGGAAATCTTAACATTTGTGACAACATGGATGAACATCTGGGACATTACACCAGGTGAAATAAGCCAAAAACAGAATTACAGGTACTCACGATGAAGCTAAAATAGTCAAATTCACAGACACAGAGACTGAGCTGGTGGTTTCCAGGGTCAGGGGAAGTGGGGGGAGGGAACAGAGATAATAGTCAAAGAATACAAAGTTGCAGTCATAAAAGATGTGTAAGTCTCAAAGATCTATTGTACAGCTTGATGACTATAGTTAACACTGTATTATAGATTTAATTTGCTAAGAGGGTAGTTTTTTGTGTTTTGGGTTTTTTTGTTTGGTATTATTTTGTTTTCAGAGTGGAGAAAGAAGGTAGGGGAAGGGCAGAAGGAGAGGAAGAGAATTTTTTTTTAATTTAAATGTAATTAACATATAATGTATTATTAGTTTCAGAGGTAGAGTCCAGTGATTGATCAGTTGTATATGACACCCAGTGCTCATTACATCACATGCCCTCCTTAATGTCTATCACCCAGTTATTCCTCCAACAACCCTGTTTATTTCCTATGATTAAGAGTCTCTTACGGTTTGCATCCTTCAGAGAGTGTGAAGCAAGCTCCACACCCAGCACAGAGCCGGAGGAGGTGAATCTCGATATCCCAACCCTGACACCCTGACCTGAGGGGAATCGAGGTGAACACTTAACCCACTGAGCCACCGAGGGGCCCCTAAGAGGGTAGATCTTAAGTGCTCTTATCATTAGAGAAGCATAGATAAGGTGGAAAGAAACTTTCAAAGGTAAATATATAAACATGTGACATAGATTGTGATAATTTCATGATTTAATACTTATCTTCAAGCTCATCAATTGTATAGATTATGCACAGCTTTCTTTAGGTCAAAAAAAAAAAAAAAAGGGAAATGACAGGAGAATACGGTATCAGAGGATAGTAGGAAGCTAGACCAGGTAGGCCTTGAGGTCTGTTTTAACTCAGAAATTTAAAACATCAAACTCACTGGTGTCTACTTACCTAATTATCCCACGTGGGCATCTATCCATCCATCCATCTACCTGTCTATCCTCTATATTATCATCCAATCTTTATCCATCTACCTATGATGGTGTGACCTGTGCAATAATGCTGGTGTCTGACCATAGCTTTCCTACTATATTTTGAGATTCTTGATAAGAAGGGCTATGTCTTACTCATGTCTATAATTCCATAAAACACCAGAGACATTATAAGCTGCCAGTAGTTAAAGGAATTAATAGGTGAAGACACACATGGACATTAGCACAAAAATCTCACTTCTATTTTTAATGTAATTATTCCTTTGCTAACACAGTTCTTGGGATCAAAGGGTATATAGTGTGTGACCCTGGGTAGAAGCAATGGTTGGGAGAACCTTTTAAGTGCTATTGCTAGCCTGAGGCCCTCCTAAGAAAATTCATCACCTAGAATGTGTGTGGATAATTGAGACACTGATTTCTACTCCTACATTTTCCTTAACCTTGGAACCTGAAAGCTTTTGCTTTAATAGCAATAATGACAAGTGCTATGGATAACACAGGTTTTTCTTTGACTCTATACCTAAATATAAAAAAATAAGCTCAGTGCTGGGGTTTATCTGCCTGGTAGCTACCTGCATTTCCAGCCAGCCAGTCTACTTCTCAGCCATGCTGAAAAACAGCTAGCCTGAAAATCCATGCAGGGATTTGAGCTGGATGAGAGAAAATTCCACAAAATAGATTGTGTGGCCCAGGAGAAATCAATATGGCTTTATTTACTTCACAGGAGGCAAGTCTCAAGCACAGCACAGTTACATGATGTGTAAAGAGGTTTTATTTGGAGTTTTATGAACTTCCTTCTAGAAAGCAGGCATACAAGTTATCCAGAGAGCCAAAAGTTACTGACACCCAAAGACCCAAAAATGCCCTATTGCCTCAAATAAAAAAGACAAAGTAGTATGATGCATAGGAGGAACAAGAACAAACAGAACAGAGATGAAATGATCTTCCAGGATTCCACACTATGATCTTGCAATATCGATAGCTACTGTTTAAGAACAATTCCTCCTGCCACAGTCTGACTTGACTACACCAGGACTCAATCCATAAGGTACAAATGGATTTCCTGTGAGTTTGTTTCCCTTCAGAAATTGCTGTAAAACTTGAATGCCCTTCGAGACTTATTTTGGATGGTAATATAGTACCAGGAAAAAGTAGTATTTGCCATGAATTTTGAGAAGAATGATCAGGCTTTTGATAATAGATATTTGAGGGCACACACAGACTCCTCTACTTTATCCCAAGCCTGATTCAAAATTCAGGCTGTGAGGGCAGATAAGAGTGTGTGTGGGTTTGGTTTTTCTTTTCTTTCCGTTTTTTTTTTTTTTTTTTTTTTTTAAGACTCTCCACTTTGAAATGAGGTTATTTCATGCTTTTAAATCACAGAGAGAGAGAGCTTTGTAAGCAGTTCCTCACCGCAGCCTCCGCCAGATCTTCAGAGATTGAATTCTTTCCTGGCTGGAAAATGTCTCTGGAACAATAGTGGGAGTTGATTTTTCTCCTCAGTCAATTCTTCCTTTTAACAATTAGGATGCAGTGAGCTGCATTTGATCAGGTGGAAATAGTGGGTCAAAACCCATACGGGCTGGATCTCATTGGGTTTCCCAAGATGTGGCTCTTGCTGTGCCCTTCAATTTCGCTTGTGGGGTCACAGAGCTTTCTTCCTCCCGTTGCTCTGTTTCTCCTGTAAGTGGATTGTTTTCCCTGCTGAAGTGTACACTCCTCAGAAGATGAAAAGACTGTCGCTGAGTATTTTGATTATTTTTGTGTTCATGTTTTTTTCACCGCAGCTTCCCTGGAGCATAAATTATTACGGAAACAATCTACGGGATCACCATTCATGAGCCTCCAGACCTCTGTTCTTTTCCCCAGGTCTCTCACAAAACAGCACACAGATGGAAAGTGTCACCTGAGGAATTACAGCACCAAACTCTGTCCCTTCATTTCTACTAAGTGAAGTTCTGTCTTTTCATTTTTAATAATTTTAAATTTTATTTCTTTTCAGTGTTCCAAAATTTATTGTTTATGCACCACACCTAGTGCTCCATGCAATACGTGCCCTCCCTAGTACCGACCACCAGGCTCACCCCCACCAAGCCCACCCCAAACCCTCAGTTTGTTTCTCAGAGTCCACAATCTCTCACGCTTCATCTTCCCCCAACTCACTTCTACTCTCCTTCTCCCAATGTGCTCCATGTTATTCCTTATGTGCCACAAGTAAATGAAACCATAGGATAATTGACTCTCTCTGCTTGACTTATTTCACTCAGCATAATCTCTTCCAGTTCCGTCCATGTTGATACAAAAGTTGGGTGTTCATCCTTTCTGATGGAGACACAATACTCCACTGCAAATATGGGCCATATCTTCTTTATCCATTTGTCCACTGAAGGGCATCTTGGCTCTTTTCACAGTTTGGTGACTGTGGCTATTGTTGCTATGAACACTGGGGTACAAATGGCCCTTCCTTTCACTACATCTGTATCTTCGGGGTAAATACCCAGAAGTGCCATTGCAGGGTCATAAGGTAGCTCTATTTTTAAGTTTTTTGAGGAATCTCCACACTCTTTTCCAAAGTAGCTGCACCAACTTGCATATCCACCAACAGTGTAGGAGGGTTCCCCTTTCTCCACATCCTCTCCAACATAGCTCTTTTCTGTATGCTTCTAAAGCCTATCATCTGTGCCTCTTGAAAGTGCTTGTTGTGTTTTGCTTTGTTACTTCTTCCCACTCCACTTCTCCCTTCTCCCCCACAGCCACCACACAAGAATATTAATTCTTTGAGGGTCTTAAACACCCTTGTGCCTTTCTCAAAATATAGCTCAATGCCTATTAATAGATTGGTAAAAAATAAAGGAGGGATGGCATCAGACATCTTTTTTCACATTGTGCAGCCAATGCTAGTTTATCGATGGATTTTCTTTGCCAGCAGCAGCTGTCCTTGCTGAATGAAGAAAAACACCCTTCTCTTTTCTCTCTTTCCCACTGAACCTAACACTTCTGGGCTAATTACAGCTTATTCCTCTCCTGATCCTAATGTTGAAAGTCAGATGCTCTCAACCTTGAGCGTGGTGTATCAGAATCACCTGGAGAGCTTGTTAAGAAAAAAAGAAAAGAAACAGCTGGGCCCCATCCCCAGATTCTTATCTATTGGGTCTGAGGTGTGGCCTGAGATTCTGTTTTTCTAATAAATTCACAGGTAATTCTCATGCGCTGGTCCAAGAACTACATTTGGAGAACCACTGAACTGGCCAATCACCTAGGGGGTTCTGTGCCAAATTTTCTCCTAGTTATTAGCAGCTGAGTCAGAAGAGTAGCGGCAGTAAACATTTTCAGCCTTTTGGTTGGAAAGTCTGAAGTCCTCATGGACTACAAATGGCAAGTCTAAGTGAAGATATGCACCGACTAGAGACAGTCTGGCCAAGCTCCAAATCCAAGGGATCATCAAGAGACAGGAAAAACAAGAGAAGACTATGTCCTGGTATGCTAAGATTGCCAACAATTTCTCAACAAGCAAGTACACACAAAGTAAGTGATTTGTGGCTTGCTAAATCACCTATTTTTAAGAGTATATAATTCAAGGAGTTTAATGTTAATTCTACAGAGGTCCAAGGTATCATGAGGTATCCTGTTTCCTCCAAAACTTTTTATTTAGTTGAAATTTACCATTAAGTTATTAATGAAATACTAAAAAACAGTTCAAATCACCTTAAAGATAAGGCAGTTTGGAAGCCTAATACTCTGACATCCAATTATCCATAAAAATTTAGAAATAAATGTAGAAGACAAAAAAATTCAATTAGGACATCTTGGGATTTTTAAGTGATATCTAGATAATACTTCCTAATGCAGATTTTATAAATACATGGTAAAATAGTAATTAAGGGACAATAAACAAATCTTGCAGAAATTAAGATTTACTGTCAAGCAATATCCAAAAACTGAGTTTTTAATTACTAAAAGGCTGACACCTGTGCATTGGAGCCTGAAATTAGTGATAGAGTTAATAAAATAGGGGCACCTGGTCTGGGTAGATAAGCACCAGACTCTTGGTTTCAGCTCAGATTATGATCTCAGGGTCCGGCTCAGGCTGCATGCTTGGCGGGGAGTCGGCTTGGAGATTCCCTCCCTCTGCCCCTCCCCCTGCTAGCTCCCACACAAGGGCGTGCATGGGCTCTCCCGCCCTCTCTCTCTCAAGTAAATAAATACATCTAAAAAAAAAGTTAATGAAATAAAAGATACTTTCATTAAACTCCAGATGTATCAAAAACAAACAAAAATCTCCAGGTGTATCAATTAGTGACAGCATTTGAGTGTGAGCAACAAAGCAGGCTTCAGCACAGGGTTTACCTTTCCTCGCATCACAGTAAGTCGAGAGATGAAACTACTGGAATTATAGGTGTCATTAATAAAAGCATAAGAAAACTAGAAATTCATCTGAGAGCACGTAACAGAATTGATGAATTCAAAAAGCCGATTCCTTTAAAATGTTAATGTAGAGACCAAAGACCTGCGGGCCTGAATGAGGAAAACCGAAATCCACAAAACAGGAAAGCAACATCCGGAGCCTCCTCCGGGCAGCACCCCTCCCTTCTGCACACACTCCTTCTGGTAGCCCGCTGAAGCCTCCTACGATGAGTCATTACAATAAATAATGGAAACAGGGAAGGACATCAAAATGTTTTTGTTTTGTGATGTGTAGACAAGGGGGGAAGGCAACAAGATACATGGAAATGTCGCTCAAAAGAGTCAACTGTCATTTTATAAAAAGTAAATCCTTCTAAAGTTGCAACGTTTTCCCCAGTTCCCTCCTGTTACGCCTCTCCCATCACCATAGCAACATCTGTCCTGTAATAAACACTAATTGCCACTGTAAGAAGACAGAGTAAACAAGTCCCAAAAGGTGATTTTTCTCCCCGGTCAGAAGTATTTCCTTGGATGTTTCCCCACCGTGGGTGGCCTTGTAGACTTGGAATGTTCCAGGCAATCAAGATTAGGAAGACTACCACCTAGGTCTGAGCCTCCAGATTTCTGGCATCAGTGATATTTACTCAAAACCATACATGTTCTCTGCATATCAAAGTTAAATTTTTTTATAGCACAAATGAGAAAAGCCACTATCTAACTCGGGCATTTTTCAGTGTAATAGTGAGAAGACAGATCCATAAGAAAGTTTTCAGGTTTCAAATATAACTGCCTGGGTCTTTCCATGAAGTTAGTTTCCTCATCTCTTCTCCCTATCACCACAGCCCAGATTTACATAATGGGTGTCACACTATACTCCTGCTAGAGTTGGGGAAGGTAAAACACTGCCTCTTTGACCCAAGTAATAGCACCCTCAAAAAAGAGGACGTAAAACAGAATGCACACGAGATTTTTGGAGGTCAGAAGGTTGCACACACGTTATCCAAAAGGCAGTAGCCAACTGGAAAAGTCACTAAGCAGAAAGAGAAAAAGGAAGTATGAATACAGGCCAAATGAAGGAGCTACATTTGACCTATCCTCTGGAAGCCAAGCCTATTTCAGCAAACTTCTGTATCATTGTGCCTTTTTTTAAACATTCCTAAAAGGCATACTAATACAGAAGAGAGTGCATGTTAGTATGCGGGTCATGTGAGTGAAGTTATACAGGTTTTCCTTGTTCTGTTTAAGCAAACTTTGCCTCCACTCTGAAGTTATTTAAAATAGGAAGGGAAAAGATTTTTAAAAAGAAAGAAAAAAGAGGAAGAGGAAGAAGAAGAAAGGTGTCTGGTTTCACACATGGGAAACTTAGGAGTTGCCACGCAGTTCTAACAAGCAAACCACTGAGCAAATCGAAAAAAATCAACAACTCTCCTTAAGTCCATAGCAGAGGCGCGCGCACAGGGCAACAGCTCGCAGCTTCGAGGCAAAGCTGCCTTCAAAGTTGGAGATAAAAACAAATTCTCAGGACTTACCTACAGGAGCAGAAACCAAGTCAGGAATCAGTGCGTGGGCGGCGACCTGCACGGTCACTGACGAGTTGCTGGATATGCCGTGTGGACAATGCTCAGAGTTCAAGCCTTCGGGGGGGGGGGCAGTCATGGGGGGGCCCTTTCAAGATTGATTTACCTCCAGGAACTCTACCAGGCTCCCCAGCACTAAAAAGGAGAGCTTCCCCAGCTTCCGACAGGGGGAGGGGCAAAGAGCTCTTTTTATATATGCTAGAACCCTTTCTTCTTAACAAGGACTGCCCTCACCGGAAACTAGTTACCCAGATCCTCACCTGCTGGATGAGTCCAACTGACCTGGGGGAAGGAAATAGACAATTCCAGCCTACTCTGGTCTTTAGACCCAGGAAAGGAGAAGGGGAAAAAACACAAAAACAAAAAGAACAAAACTGTGAAACATTGGGGCACCTGGGTGGCTCAGAGGGTTAAGCCTCTGCCTTCAGCTCAAGTCATGATCTCAGGGATCGAGCCCCACGTTGGGTTCTCTGCTCAGTGGGGAGCCTGCTTCCCCATCTCTATCTGCCTGCCTCTCTGCCTATGTGTGATCTCTCTGTCAAATAAATAAAATCTTAAAAACAAAACAAAACAAAAAAACCATGAAACATTCATGAAATCACAGCCCAGAGGCACAGACCCACTAACAGCCTGAAACCTAATCATGGTACTATAGAAGGCTTCCCTTTCCCCCCAACACCTCACCACATTATTCCCATTATTAAAGGCCTCTTTCCAGCCGTTCTTTCACCCAGTAGCCATGTCTGGATATCTAGAAAAAATTACAAAACATAACAAAACATACCAAAAGACAAAAAACACAGTTGGAAGAGACAGTGCAAAGCATCAGAACCAGACATGGCAGAGGTATCGGAATTATCATCCCAGGAATTTAAGACAACCATGATTAATATCCTAAGGGCTCTAATGGATAAAGCAGGCAACATGCAACAACAAATGGGCAATGTAAGCATAGAGATGGAAATCGTAAGGAAAAACAACTAAATTGAAGACAAAAAATAACAGAAACCAAGAATGCTTTTGATGGGCTTATTAGTAGACTGAACGCAGCTGAAAACAGAGTTTCTTAGCTGGAGACTAGGATCGATAGAATCCTCAAAAAACCAAAAGCAAAGAAAACAAAGACTGAAAAATATAGAACAATATCCAAAGACCATGGACAACTCAGAACATATATGAGTAATGGGAATCCCATAAGGAGAAGAAAGAGAAGAGGGAACAGAAGAAATATTTGAAACAATAATGACTGTGTTTCCCCAAAATTGATGTTAGAAGCCACAACATATATCTAAGAAACTCAGAGAACACCAAGGAGGATGAATGCCAAAACAAAACAAACTACACCTATACATATCTTCTTCAAAATACAGAAAATAAAAAATAAAAAATTTAAAAATCCTGAAAGAAGCCAGAGGAGAAAACCACCTTACCTTTAGACAAACAAAGATAAAAATTACATCCAACTTCTAGGAAACAAAGCAAACAAGAAGAGAGTGGAGGGAAATATTTAAGGTACTTACTGAAAAGAATACCAATTTAGCATTCAGTACTCTGTGAAATTATCCTTCCAAAGTGAAGGAGAAATAAAGACTTTGTCAAACAGAAATTGAGGGAATTTGTTGCCAATAGACCTGCCTTGCAAGAAATGTTGAAAGAAGTTCTCTAGAGAGAAGGAAATAATGTAAGTCAGAAACTCAGATCCACATAAAGGAAGAAATGAAGAACATCAAAGAAAGAATAAGTGACTGTAAAATAAAACTTTTATTTTTCTTATTCTTAATTGATCTAACAGACAACAGTTTTTTCAAAATAATTATAGCAACGATGCCTTCAATTATGTATGCTTATGAGTGTATTTTATGTATAGTTATATATGCTTATGTCTGCTTATATATTAATGAAATGAATGACAGCAAAGACACAATCAACAAGAGGAAGGAATTAGGATTATTTTGTTTTTAAAGGTATTCACTACCTGTAAAGTAGTGTAGTGTGATTTGAATATGGACTGAGATTTGTTGTAAATGTAAAAGAAGTTAAAAAAAAAGTACAACAAATATTATGCTAAGAGAGAAAAAATAAACCAGTAAATGTATGAAAGGATTTCAACATGACCAAGGAAATACCAAAACAAAAGTAATATATCATTTAAAAAATAATACTATTCAATACTGGTGGCATCACAGTAAAATTATTAGGACCCTCTTAAACGTTCATATCATTTGACTCAGTATAATTCTACTTCTAGGAATTTATCTTGACTAACTACAGAAATTCGATTAAAGATTAATGTGGAACGATGTTCATCATTCCATTATTTATAACAGGAAAAAATTGGAATTGATTTAAACATACAATAAGGAAATATTTAAAAGAATTATAGTACTTCATATTATTAGCTATTCATTTATAATAATAATCACACCTAACTTCTAAAACTTGGAATAGCATAGTTCAGAACAAACGACATTTATACAATATTAATATGAAAGAGTGGGATACAAATCCCATATATAGTCCATGACATATTTTAAAATTGCCAGGTCCTCTGCCACCTTCCCTTTACTAATCTTTGTAATTTTAAAACCCACTCACTTAAAACAGCAGTGTTTTCCTAAGAGTTATTCAGCAATCAGTGACAAAACTAACCTCTGCCTCCTGAAATAATTCTTTTCCTCCCTGATTAGTGGAATTTTAAATACATTGCTTAAAGGCTATGTCTGTAAATAAGATAGAAAGAAGGAGATGATTCAGAAATAATTTCAAGGTAGGGTTTCCTGACTGTAAATTCCATGGTCTGAGATTAAGCCGCTTTGATCTTGAGAAAGGAAGATCTTCCCTCTCCTTAGGAGGTGTTTTGTGCCTTAAAAGATAGGTAGTAAGGAGGGCACATATTGCATGGAGCACTGGGTGGGGCACATAAACAATCAACCTTGGAACGCTTAAAAAAAAAATAGCACACACACAAAAAAATAGCACGTAGCACATCAGACAACACACAGCAGGTGCCCAACAAACGTGTGTTGGATAACTAAATAAACAAATGCTGAAAATGAAAAAAAGAAAGAAAGAAATTCCGCTCAGTGATAGGTGAAGCCTGTGTTTGCTGTCAGGCTAGCAGAATGAGAGCTAGAAGAATCCGAGTGGACTGTTTTCACACCCCAGGGACCACAGGGCAGTTTCTGCCTCTTTGAAGTTCTCCATGTCTTCCCTGCAAAGGACTAAACATAGTCCACTTAGATCAGAGAAATTCTTATGAGACAGAAATATCGGTCAGAAAAACTTTTGTTTTCTTTGCAATAGACATGGCTCTATGTGTTGGAAATGGACTAACAAGAAGGAGTAGAAAGTAAGGCAAGGACTGTTGTTTTGTTTTAAAGATTTATTTTTTTATTTTAGAGAGAGAAAGCACATGCACAAGCTGGGGGAGGGGTAGAGGGAGAAAGAGGGGGAGAGAAGCAGACACCCTGCTGAGCAGGGTGCTCTGTCTCAAGACCCATGAGGTCATGACCTCAGCCAAAATCACTTAACCTACTGAGCCACCTAGGTGCCCAGCAAGGACTGGATTTTTAAAGAGTATTAAACTTTACCGTTATCCCAATGCTACAGTAAATTTCCTTTTCAGAAAAAACATATAATTTGACCATCCCCAGGATATAAAAGCAGCCTGAAATTAAATATTCCTGAACTGGAATAATAATGTAGGAGGTGAAAATCTAGATGGACATTTTGTTTGCATGCATTTGTATTTTACATTTATATGATTCTATTTTTTTGTAACAATAACTGGTGAGAAACCTGATTAAATTATCCTCACATGGATTATCTGACATTAAATTTTTTGTGTTTATTTAGTGAACATACTTTTAGTAGCTGCTGTGTTCCAGGCATTAGCTGGGAGGGCTTCTTCCTTCATCACCATGATCTATGATAGGAAACAATGGGGATGGTGGGTTGTACAGGCATTTAATTGTGATCTGCTTTCAGCACAGCCCCATTACCAACAACTAAGGAAGGCTGGCTGATTTCCCAACTTGGAAGAACACAAAATGGCAAAAGAACAAAACAGCAAAGACATTCTGCCATGCACCCTGGGGACAACCACCAGGGCCCCTGTTCGTGGTCATCTGGATGTTTCATTTCATCTATCCATGCACTCACTCCATTTCTTAAGATTCCCCTTATTTTCTCTGCTCCTGGATTCTAATATTGCCTCCATTATGTAAATATGTATCTTATGATTCAAGGAAGGACCCTACTGCTCTGATACTCACCTTGACACACAGTCCAAATTGCACTTGTTTAAACCACTCCAGGCCAGCCCACGTGTTCTATGTGCTGGCGATTCATCACACCGATGCTGAGTTTTTCACCTCCGGCACACATGGCCTCATGGGCCAGGAAACACAAGCTAAGAACTTCATATGAGAAGAGAAAAAACCAAAGATGTTCTCCCAGAGAGGAGAAAGTGCAAATTAACCATTTCATAATCCCACAGTTTCTTTTCTTTCCAAGTTTTTCCTGATTTGTTCCAAGTATGAGGTACTAATTTGCTTGACGGTGTTGATAACACCTAGTCAGTGATAAGTTTTAAGCAACGCCTTCCAGATGAATGGTATTAATATCCTTTACAAATGACTTGAGCCACTTGACTTGTGAAATGACACTCTTTAAGAAGATGCTGTTGAGGGCACCTGGGTGGCTCAGTGGGTTAAGCCTCTGTCTTCAGCTCTGGTCATGATCTCAGGGTCCTGAGATCCAGCCCCACATCGGGCTCTCTGCTCCCCACCCCACTGCCACCACCTGCCTCTCAGCCTACTTGTTATCTCTGTCAAATAAATTAAAAAAAAAAAAAAGATTCTGCTCCAACTTCTTGAAAATCTGAGTGAAATTAAAAAGATAGGTTTAGTAAACCCTTAAATCAGAGGTCAACATAAAGGCCAGGTGGCAAATACTTTAGGCTTTGTAGGCTATAGAGTCTGTGTTGTTGCTGTTCAGCTCTACTGTTGCAGCAGAAAGCAAGACAATGTGTACACAAATGAACTGTTTCAATAAACTATTTACAAAAATGTACAAATGAGTGGGACACAGTTTTCAGACCCTTGTCTTACATCATGATTTTGTTAAGATGTACTATATCCTTCTCACTTCATTTATTTTAAAGTATCTTCCCAATAGGGGGCTCCTGGGTGGCTCAGTCAGTTAAGCATCTGACTCTGGATTTCAGCTAGGTCATGATCAGGGTCATGAGATTGAGCCCCACTTTGGGCTTCGTGCTAAGTATGGAGTCCCTTGAGATTCTTCTTCGCCCTCTCCCTCTGCCCATCCCCTGACTGGCTCTCTCTCTTCCTCTCTCTAAAAATATATATATATCTTCCCAATTCAAGTGATTTCTGGTAAGAGAGATTATAAGTATCCAAGTCTGCAAAGGTTAAATAATATGAGAGAAAACATCCAATCTATCTGGCCTACATTAAACATGAAATAAAGGTTGGCTGAATTAAAAATCTAATTCATACCTCAAAATTATGTAGCACGAAGTTAGCCAAATTCTGAAATAACTTAACCGCAAAAATAGTTCTCTGGTTTCATGACCTTTTACTATCTTTTCCGTCCAATTTTTTTATTTCCTCGGTGTCTTCATTATTATACATATCATTTTTCATGGTTATTCAGCAACTGTAAGCTTTCAAAACAAACTGGGATTCTTCAATATTGCTGTATTAAGGGAAATTATAATAGCCTATTGACCAGTTCAGTCAATGATCCATTCATTATTCTATCTTGAAGGCTAAGTTCATAAAATAATGGATGTGATTATCACAAAAGTCAATATAAGTATAAGGATGGAACTGATGATGAGCCCAAGCAGTTACTTTGTATTTTTATACCATTTCACAAATATGTGCCACTGAATTTGAACATTCTTTTCCATCCATTGTTCACTTATCCATGTACCTTACACGCTCTTCCAAATCCCTAATGTAAACATTTAGAGAGATACGTTTTTAACGAAATTTTTTTATACCTTGAATATATTAGGAATACATATTTTAAGAAACCTACAGGGGAAAGTAGATTTGGAGATGGCTTATATTGCCTAATTAGCAGCACTCTGCTATTTCAAATTAGAGTATGTGTTTAATTTACTTGCTGGTCTGAGAATTTTAGAAGTACATGCTATAAAGAAAGAAAGAGGAAGTACACAGCATGAGAAAAATTACAGTAAATTTTGATGCAATAAGAACCAACCCAAACCTAGTGGCATAAAATAGCAATCATTTCATTATACTCAAGAATTTTGTTGTGCAAGAATTTAGGCTAAGGCACAGCATGGATGACTTGTCTCTGCTCCACATCATCTGATGCCTCCCCTGGGAAGAACTCACTGTCTGAGAAGGACAAGAATGACTCGGAGCTAAAATAATAGGTAGGCTTCTTTACGCATACATCTGGTGCCTGAGCAAGAGATAAACAGAAGGCAGGATTCAGCGAACAATGGTGTTAGCCGAGAGTACACTTTCCATGTGGCTTGGACTTCTTCAGCATGCAGAGACCTGGGGTAGTTGTGGTTCTTAGATGGTATCTCAGAGCTCTAAGTGTTCCAGCAAACAAGGAGAAGCTGCAAGGCTTATTATTATCTAGCCTTAGAAATCACAAGACTTTACTTCCAGGTTACTCTGTTAGTTAAGGCATTTGGCCTGTCCAGCCACTACCTCTCAATGGCAGGAGTGTCAAAGAATTTACAACTATGTTTTAAAACTACCACAAATGAAAACGCCACACACATGCGTACACACAAACACACAGGCATACACACAATTTCGATCATCAGAAGCATTCATTTATACCAACAACAAATAAGTAAAATGTTATTTTATTTTTTAAATTTTATTTTATTTTTTTCAGTGTTCCAAGAGTCATTGTTTATACACCACACCCAGTAGTCTATGCAATACGTGTCCTCCTTAATACCCACCACCAGGTTCACCCAACCTCCCACTGCCCTCCCCTCCAAAACCCTCAGTTTGTTTCTCAAGAGTTCACAGTCTCTCTTGCTTTGTCTTCCCCTCTGACTTCCCCCAATTCACTTCTCTCCTTCTCCCAATGTCCTCCGTGTTATTTCTTATGCTCCACAAGTAAGTGAAACCATATGATAATTGACTCTCTCTGCTTGACTTATTTCACTCAGCATAATCTCTTCTAGTCCCGTCCATGTTGATACAAAAGTTGGGTATTCATCCTTTCTGATGGAGGCATAATACTCCATTGTATATATGGACCATATCTTCTTTATCCATTCGTCTGTTGAAGAGTGTCTTGGCTCTTTCCACAGTTTGGCGACTGTGGCCATTGCTGCTATGAACACTGGGGTACAGATGGCCCTTCTTTTCACTACATCTATATCTTCGGGGTAAATACTCAGTAGTGCAATTGCAGGGTCATAGGGAAGCTCTATTTTCAATTTCTTAAGGAATCTCCACACTATTTTCCAAAGTGGCTGCACCAGCTTGCATTCCCACCAACAGTGTAAGAGGGTTCCCTTTTCTCCAGATCCTCTCCAACACATGTTGTTTCCTGTCTTGTTGATTTTGGCCATTCTAACAGGTGTAAGGTGTTATCTCAATGTGGTTTTGATTTGAATCTCCCTAATGGCTAATGAAAAACTTGGGATATTTACATTGTAAAAATATTTGTAATATCAGAAAAATTTTACAGACACAAATATAATGGGGTTTTTTAATTGCATTAGATGGGGTTACCTGGATGGCTCAGTCTGTTAAGTGGCCCATTCTCTATTTCGGCTCAGGTCATATTCTCAGGGTTTTGAGATCGAGCCCTGCATTGAACTCAATGCTAGGCATGGAGCCTGCTTAAGATTCTCTCTCTCCCTCTCCTTCTGACCCTTCCTACTCCCTCTTCCAAATAAATAAATAAATAAATAAATTTGAAAAATAAAATTGCTTCAGATGAAGATAGATCTTTTTTTTTTTTCCTTTTTTTTTTTTTTTTTTTTTTTTTTTAAAGATTTCATTCATTTATCAGAGAGAGAGAGCACAGGCAGACAGAATGGCAGGCAGAGGCAGAGGGAGAAGCAGGCTCCCTGCTGAGCAAGGAGCCCGACGCGGGACTCGATCCCAGGACACTGGGATCATGACCCGAGCCGAAGGCAGCCGCCCAACCAACTGAGCCACCCAGGCGTCCCCAGATGAAGATAGATCTTATACTTCATTTATATGAAACAGTTTAACAGACCCCTGAGATTCCCTTCCTCCATTCTTTGGGGAGGCATAAACTGTTAAATACATAAAATTTTATATTATAACAATTAAAATGAAACAAATTTATAATCTAAAAATGATTATAAGGCAATGCAATATGGACATAATATGTATTTTTCTAAAAATATGTATACAAACCAAATTTCTTTCTTTTTTTTTGTTGTTACATTGTTTTCTTGCTGAAAAAACAGTAGGAAATAATCACTCTAACTATATAAAATTTTTTATAACATAAAAATGATTTGTCTAATACTTTGCCTCAAAAAAAGAAAGCTTGTGTTGAAGATTTTCTGGGCAATCTCAAAGTTATTCTAGTTAAATAATATTACCCCTTAGTTTTAAATTTTCCTACCATCATTTCATAATATGCTTTTCGAGATTTTTTTTTTACTCTGTCCTTAAAATGCATGTGCACTTTTATCCTCAGGTAGGAAAACTTTAATTTGGAGGTTTATCAGGAAAATATATATTGCTGCAGGACTAGAAACTGCCTGGGTTAGAGAGATGGTTGGAGTGTCAGTAGGAAGGCAGAGCTGTATAATCATCCCCTGGGGAATATGGTCCAGTCCATGGGGATCCAAATTACCTGACAGAGGACATTTCATTTCCATTGTTACCAAGTCATGCGCTCCAAGTTTAGACATAAAGATATGAATATTAAAAACGAAAAGAGAGTTTTCCTTTGTAAAACACTCTGATAACATTGAATTCTCTTTACTTGTTCCTACCAGGAAAAATGATCATCTTTCTTATATAACTGCCAGAAATCTGTTTGTTTCCACACTAATGCTACTGTTGACTTGCTTGTTCTTCCATCTCTCTATTTGCCCTGCTCCTCTTTTCATGCACATGAAAGCGTATCTGACTGGTGTTGGGATTTTTAGTAAAAGTGTTTTACTTTCAAAACAGTAGCCCACTTATATTCACTGCTGTTTGCTGTGGAATGGTTCTCAGTGGCAATTTCATTGTATTTTATTTTTCCCATGACCAAAATCATCTCTGTTGCTAAGACTATTTCAAATAACTAGGAAAGTCCAATGTCTTTTTCAAAAAAACAGATTTTTGGTTATTCTAAACCATCAATGACTTTCTCACACCACCTCACTGAAAAGCTTGCAGGCTCAAATCTGCAGTGAGAAAAAGGCCAGCATCTGTTTTTCCTGAGTAGAAAGATTCTAGAGGGGAGATTACACTGTACAAAGACTGATTCCATGTGGGTGTTGCAGACTCCATACTGGTGTGTCATTGTGTCATCTTCTACATATTTTATTTTTTTAAAGATTTTATTTATTTATTTGACAGACAGAAGTCACAAGTAGGCAGAAAGGCAGGCAGAGAGAGAGGAGGAAGCAGGCTCCCTGCCGAGCAGAGAGCCCAATGGGGGGCTCGATCCCAGAACCCTGGGATCATGACCTGAGCCGAAGGCAGAGGCTTTAACCCACTGAGCCACCCAGGCACCCCATCTTCTACATATTTTAGAAAGAAAACACAAAACAGCATCCTACTGGAACCATATATAGGTGAAATGTTTTAAAATACTGAAGTCAGAAATCTAAAAATTAATCATTTCATTGTTAAAATATTCACAGACTTACAGATTTATAAAGAAAGAAGACCTTGAAGGCCTTTCATCCTTTGATACAAGAGGATATTGAGGCCCGGAGAGTGATTTGCCCCCAGGTCCCAGTCCAACAGGGTATCTTCAACATCATAGTTCTTCCCTTGAATCAATTTTCTAGTAATGACAAGGAGCCAATTCTTTCTCCCTAGATTGGTTTCAGAAGAGATAGATGATAGATAAGTAGATAAAGAAGGGAGAAAGAGGAAAGGATAGAGGGAAGAAGGAAGACAGAGACACAGAGAGAAATAAATGAAGACAACAAGGAAGAATGGAAGGTAGGAGGGAAGGAAGGGGTAATTCTAGCGCAGACAGTCCAGCTCGAAGGCATGATGAGATTTGTCTTAAAGCTGGTCTTGTATAAAACTTTCTTAAAGATTTTTACTCTGATTTCTTTACTTTGGGGATTTGGTTTTGTGAAGTGAATGGAGTAGCTTAGCCCTCACAGATTATAATTCGTCTTCTAAGCATTTTAATGTTTCCTGTAAATTCACAGATACACCTAAACTCAGAAAATCCTTTGTTTTAAAACAGCAACAATAGGTCATGACACAAGCATTTGATGGCAAGACTATCAAAAGGAGTCTACAAACTCACTGATTTATGCAACAAATTTTATTGTGTGTCTACTATGTGCCAGGAACTGTTCAAAGTGCTAAGGATACAGGAGTATGTAAAACAAGATTCTTATCCTCATGGAGTTTATGTTAGTAGGAAAAACAAATAGTTAATATGTGAAACATGAATAAACAAGACAATTTCAGATAAAAATAAATTCAGGGATGCCTGGGTGGCTCAGTTGGTTAAGCGACTGCCTTCAGCTCAGGTCATTATCCTGGAATCTGGGGATCGAGTCCCGCATCAGGCTCCCAGCTCCATGAGGAGTTTGCTTCTCCCTCTGACCTTCTCCCCTGTCATTCTCTCTCTCACTCTCTATCAAAGAAATAAATAAAAACTTTTTAAAAAATTTTTAAAAAGAGAAAGAAATTCAAAGGGATACATGCACCCCAATGTTTATAGTAGCATTATCTACAATAGCCAAATTATGGAAACAGCCCAAGCGCCAATCAATTGATGAATGAGTAAAGAAGATGTGCAAAGGAATATTACTCAGCTACCAAAAAGAATGAGATCTGGTCATTTGCAATGACATGAATGGAGCTAGAGAGTGTTATACTAAGTGAAATACATCAATCAGAGAAAGACAAATACTGTATGATTTCACTTCATGTGGAATTAAAAAAATTTTTAAAAAAGAGTAAAGGTAGAAAAAAGAGAGAAACAAACCAAGAAATAGACTCTAAACTATAGAGCCACAAACTGATGGTTACCAGAGGAGGTGGGGCTGTTGAGGGGGGAAATGGTTTAAACAGGTGACAGGGATTTAGCAGTGCACTGATTGTGATGAGCACTGAGTAATGCAAGGAAGTGTTGAATCACTACATTGTGCTCCTGAAACTAATATTACACCATATAGCAACTAACTGGAATTTAAATAAAAACTTTAAAAAAGGAGCACCTGGGTGGCTCAGTGGGTTAAAGCCTCTCCTTTCGGCTCGGGTCATGATCCCAGGGTCCTGGGATCGAGTCCCGCATCGATCAGGCTCTCTGCTTCGGTGGGGAGCCTGCTTCCTCCTCTCTCTCTCTCTGCCTGCATCTCTCCTACTTGTGATCTCTGTCTGTCAAATAAATAAATAAAATCTTTAAAAAAAAAAAGGAAAGAAGTGCCTTAATGAAAATAATATAGAAATATTATATGTATAGGGAAGAGGTTTGGGGGTTTGTTTGTTTGTTTTTGGCTTTTTTTTTTTTAGACATGGGAGTCAGGAAAATCTCCTCTATCCAAGGAAAATTTGAGTTGAGGCTGAATTCAATGATAAGAAACAGCCAATCACAGGAACAATCAAGGTTTTTCCAACCTTATTGAGTTATAATTGACAAACAACATTGTGTAAGTTTAATGGGTACAAAGTGATGATTTGATATATGTATAAATTGTGAAATTACTACCAAAATAAAGTTCATTAACAATGAAGTTGAAGGGCATTCCAAGAGAAAAGGCCTTACACTTGAGAAGACATATACTTGGATAGATCTGTCTGCATATTTTCTTTTTTTTTTTTTTTTAAGATTTTACTTATTTATTTGACCAACAGAAATCACAAGTAGGAAGAGAGGCAGGCAGAGAGAGAGGAAGGGAAGCAGGCCCCCTGCTGGGCAGAGAGCCCAATGCCAGGCTCCATCCCAGGACCTTGGGATCATGACCAGAGCCGAAGATAGAGGCTTTAACCCATTGAGCCACCCAGGCGCCCCTCTCTGCATGTTTCATGATCTAACCTGCTAAACTTGCTAAAAGAGTTTAAATCTCCCTCCCAGACTTCTAGAGGAGAGAACTGTACTAGCCTATTAACAAGTATGTATATATTGTAAATTGATAGTTGCTACAGAAAAAAATATTTTATGTAAGAAGAGGTTCTCTCAGAGATTAACTGTCTTTGGTTGGAAAAATACTATGAGCGTAGAGTCAGAATCAAGTAAGTCCATAAAGATCAAGGTTTATTAACCCCCAGCATCAAAAGACGAGCACTAAATTATACCATGTACGTAGAAAAATTTGGTTTGTTCCTGAGATATCTGGTTGGAAACTGAGCCCCCAGTGATCTGCAGTAGATCTCTAGCATGAGCAAGAGATAACTCTTCATTGTTTTGGTTCAGTGAGATTCAGGGAATTGCTTGTTACCACAGCATAATCTAGCTTATCTTAACTGATTTAAAGAAATAAGAAAGAAGAAGAGAAAGGAGAAAAAATTAAAAAAAAAAAAAACCCAAGATGGGGAGAAGCAGAGATCATGTGGGATGAAAAGCTCCTAGTACTTCTCTGGTGTTTTGGTTTCTGGGCATTTCCAGATTGGTTTAGCATTCTATCTGAAGTTCCTCATGTTGCTGCAACATACAGTCCCCTTCCTTCTCCCCTATTCTTCTCACCAAATCTTCTGTGAAGCCTATTACAAACAAAACAAGATTTTGCAAAACAAGATTTGCTGTGAGTTGTTTCTTTTGTGGAAATCCGATGGGACCTAGATGGTGTTTGGGGGTAAACACTGTGGGAAAGAGAAACCCACAGAAATATGACTAGATTTTCCTCCAGGAAAATCTCAGCAATTGCATAGTGAGGTTTGGCTTTCCACTAGACATAGAATTGTGGTTTGAGCCGAACTTACCTACTTCTCAAGGGGATGCCAGTTGATCGGCAGGTGACCTGTAGATGTGTGTGCAACATTTGTAGGATGGTGGAACTGATGCGAATGTGGTGGGCAAAGGGTTTTATTCACTGATGTATCCATCTTGATTGATAATAATGCCTGACTGAAAAAAAAAATAATGATGCCTGACTGAATGGGGTACATATGGGTTCCACAGCACTTTGTGCTTCCATACCATCTGGTTCTTATCTCTTAGAGCACTTGACATATACGAGTTTATAACTACTTAGCTTCCTCTTCCCCACTAGGCTGGTTGCTCCTTGAAGCTGAGACCCCCAAAATGTTCCTTTGTGCATCTCCCATACCTAGCACAGTATCTGACACCCAGAGGATGATCAGAAATGTTGGGTTAGTTAAACTGATATGCACAGGCTTATTTATACAGGGACAACTGGCTCTCGAGAACCACCAAAAACAAAGCCCCCAAAATATTTCTTTTCGGAGAATTATAGTAGCTATTGGTTTTGCTTCCCAGTGAATCCCTGCTACTTATCTGCTGGTTTCTTCCTGGCGTACTCCCCAGTGGTGGATTGGAGACATAGAACTAGTTCTGTTCCATAAGGCATGAGCAGAAGTGGGGAGTGAGTGTCACTTCAAGATGAGAGCATTTAGTTGCTATGTGAAATAATCCGGGACTTTATTCCTCCTGCCAGAACAAGCCACAATACCCCAGATGGTGGCTGCTCTATCACTCTGAACCTGGGGTTAAAGATGGTGTAAACAGAAGCCTTTGCTAGTCTAAAAGAGACATGAGACATCAGTGAGAATGAAGCTTTGCTGCTTCAAGCCACTGAGATTTGGTGGATGTTATCCCAGTATAACCTAACCTACCCTAACAGGTAGGATAATGGAGAAATTGAGATTGTGTTCTCCCTACCCTGACCACCAAATTGTTTTCAGCATGGTAATAACTAGTAAAAGAAGGGATGAACACAAATGATTTAAAAGGGAAAAAGAGAAAATCAAAAGCCAGTACCTTGGAAGCAGGACTGGGCAGTCCACACTCAGAAAGCAGAAAGAAAGAGGTGATGGGCGGAAACCCGTGTAGGCATTTGGGCTGCAGTGTGCTAGCACGTGTGAGCTGCACAGTTGAAAAGAATGGCAGGCCGTAGGATAAAATCACGTATAAATGGGACATTCATTTTTGGCAGAAAAGAGGTAACAATAGTGGTTAAAACTATCAGCATAAAAGCAACGAAGCTTCAAAAAGAAAGGCAATGAGGCAGAAAAAAGATTTAATAATAGCCTGGAAAGCATTTTTCCCCCCAATACAGGGGCTATCTGGTATCTAACAGGACTGCAGGATAAAACTCTCTGCAGATGCCAGAAGGACTTTATTTTGTTGTTGTTGTTCATGGTCATTTATTTCTCCTATAATACTTACACAGAATTCAGAGTTCATTGGAAGACTTGAATTTAACTGCTATTTTTAAGGCCTGAATTACTAAGTTTTAATTGAAGGGCATCTCAAGGTCTGATGTCTTCAGATTTCTATCTGCAAAAGTTCCACTGTTTGACACGGTGATACTTTCAACACAGTCTTTGTGATGAAGCAAATCAGTTTACACTCTCTTCTGGGGCTGTTTATTTCTAGGAATGCTGTGGGTTGTTTTTTTTTTTTGTTTTTTCCTGATTTTTGTTCAAGAGGGGATTGGAAGGGAAACAAACCATAAGACACTCTTAATCTCACAAAACAAAGTGAGGGTTGTGGGGTGGGGGTTGGTAGGGAGAGGGTAGTTGTGTTATGGACTTTGGGGAGGGTATGTGCTATGGTGAGTGCTGTAAAGTGTGTAAACCTGGTGACTCACAGACCTGTACTCCTGGGGCTAATAATACATTATATGTTAATAAAAAATTTAAAAATTAAAAAAAAAATCTATAGGAGACTGAGAAAAAGTAAAGAAGAAAAATAAAAGTACTCAATCTCATATTCAGAAAAACTAAGGTGGTCACTTTGCCAAACATCGATGCAGACTTTTTTTCAGGCATACATATGCATTTTAATATGATTTTAGTATTTAGGACCCTGCATTTTTCTCCATGCCACATTTATTCATGAGCACCAGTCTAGAAGATTAAAAATATCCTTAAAATGTATATATTTATTTATTTAATCATTTTCCTATTATTTTATAGGTTGAAAATTCTCTTTTTTATGGTTATAAATAACACTAGAATGAGCAGAAATACTTTCTGCATCTCTGATTGTTTCCTAGAAGAACTAATGAAGCAAAAGATCGATGTTTCAGGATTCTTAAAATAACAAACAAATTAGTTGCTATAAAGGGTACCCTAATTCATACTACTACACATTTACGAGAGTACCATTTCCTTACTCCTTGTCAACCTGAAGATTTATACCTTTTATAATGGTAAGCAATTTGTTTGACAAAAATGGCATTGTAGTGTTGTACTAATTTGCTTTAATTGTTTGACTAATCATAAACATAACATTTCTTCATGTATTTAAAAGTCATTTGTGGGGGTTCGGGAGAGGGGGGTGGGGTTATGGACATTGGAAAGGGTATGTGCTATGGTGAGTACTGTGAAATGTGTAAACCTGGCGATTCACAGACCTGTACCCCTGGGGCTAAAAATACATTATATGTTTATAAAAAAATAAAATTTTTTAAAAAATCATTTGCATTTCTCATTTTTTGTTTTGAATTTTTATGCCCATTTTATTTTTCTATTTAGAGTATTAATATATTTATGTAATAACATAAATTATATAATAATATTAATGTATTGATGTCATAATGTTTCTATTGATTTTTAAGTTTCTTTTATGTAAGTTAGGCTATTAACCTTTGAAGATAAAATACTGCCAAGATTAGTTTCAGATTCAAGATATTTGGGGTCAACGATATGAGATAACGAATGTGAAAGTTGCTTTTAAGGATAAAATGCTAGAGAATTGTATGCTTTATTATTTTTTAGTTTCTCAGATTTTGGATTTGTGCAATTCCTGTTTCTCTTTTGATATGATTGAATAAGTCTACCTAACACTGAATTCTAATCTAAACACTAATCGCTTGAGTATCTATTCTACATACACAAATGTATACACAATTCCTTTTACAGGTAATTTTCAGATTCCTTAGCATCAGTTTCATCATGGAGAGGTTATAAGCACAGCCTGGAGAAGCAGAAGCAGACTCTTGGTGTCAATCCCCATGTTTGTGCCCTATTAGTTGTGTGAACTTGAGCAATTATTTAACCTCTGGGCCTTATTTACCTCATCTGCAAAATCCCAGAATAATTTGTGAAACAAGGAAGTAATGAGCCTCACAGTATTGCTTGAAAATTAAACAAGGTAACTAGTTAGCTAGATAGCTATTTTAATTAACCCTGAACACTGAGACCAGGCATTTAGTAAACCCATCGAAGTGCTAGCTCTTGATATGACATTTTACATGTTTATTGACTGGAGACAAGTCTTTTGATTTAATTTACTTTTCAGGCATTTGGAGTGAAATTACATCTCTGCCTCTAATAATAGTCAACATTTTCTGGATACATTTTACTTTGCAAAATGTATTGATAGTCATTATTCATTCAACAATTATTTCCTGAATACCTGAGATGCCGGGCAACATTCTAAGCTGCAAAGAAAACCAGCAATATCCCCAGATAGAGATTTTTCATTCCAGAAAGGAAAGGTAAAAAGAAGAAAAACTACAAATAAATAAACAAGCTAATTTCAGAGGGCCATAAATGGTATGAAACAAATAGGCAGGTGGATGCACTAGAAAATAGGACTATTGAGTCAATTCTGTCATGTGGTCTGGGCAGGCCAGGGTGAGGAAGAGGTCATGTGCTAAAAAACCTAATGGCAACAGTCTTTTGATGTGGGTCTTACTTTGACTGCCCTTTTATAAACACAATGATTAAATTACTGAAACCAAACTGTTGTTGCTTTAACAAAACACACATGCTTTCCTCTGATTGCAAAGGTAACACTTGCTCAAGATAGAATATACAGCTAAGGGCAAAAAGGAAAATCATCTGAGACCCTACGGCCGACAGTGTGTGTCAATTCCTATCTTCTCTCTCTGTATATATCCATACAATATACTTACTGGAGGGAATTGCCCTGTGCATGATATTTGTAACTTGTTTTTAACATTGAGCGATGTCTTCCCATGTCATTAGTGAGTCTTCTGAAACATCATCTTTAATGGCTGTATAGTTTCAGAGTTTATTGAACCATAATGGTTCATTTAAATTAAGTTTCTTACCAATGGATATTTATATCATTCCAATTATTCATTATTATAAACAATGCTGTGATAAACCACCTAATAATAATAATAGCAGAATAGCTAATCAATCTATAACTCTTAACTAATTTAGTGTTTACAACAGTTCTACAAAACAGGTGCAATGACAACCCTCCCTTTAGAAACTGAGGAAACTCTGACAAAAATAAGTTAAATAATTTGCTCAAGGTCACATATCCAGTAAATAGCAGCCCTAGGATTTGAGCTTGGACATTCTGGTTCGAGCCTGAGCAAACACCTCATCATTGCATTCTATTTCTGCCCCTGACAGTCTTTCCACAGATTTATTTCCTCAGATAAGTCTTAACTTTCATCAGCATTATTTCTTTAGGTAAATTTTTAGTAATGAAATTGCTCAGAACCCAACTCCAGATCTAATGCTTCTGCACGAGAAACACAGCTCCTATAGTCCTAACCTAACGCCAAGACCCCCTAATGGAAGATACAAGATTCTGTTTCAGATTATACCCTACTGCCACCTGCATTGAAACACAACAAGCAATAATCTGAATGGAAGAGATTTCTAGCCCCTCCCTCTTCAGAGCCTTTGCCAAGAAAAGCTTAGCAAATACAGAGAAGCTCCTGAAGTTCAACCTGTATTCATTCATCCAGTCCGTGATCCCCTAAAGAATATTCTCTGCACACATTCCCATAATCTAAACATAGAAAGAAATGGGAAGCCAGAGGGAAAACATGTATGGCTTTGAGTTCAGGAAGTAGGAGCTTTCCATAATGCCCAGGATGCTTCTCTTAATCTGATTGTACCTCCTGCATAACCTCCCGTACCCTCTTTCATCTCCATGTGGCCCCACGAGGGCACGAGATAGATTAGGTAACAGATAATTGGGGCACACTCAGGGAACTAAAGGAGTCCCATGAATAGGTACTGCTAATTGAGACACACAAAGTAGACCCTCCTGGGTGCTTTGGGCTTGCACTAACCTGAAATCATGACTCACCAGACACCATTTTATCTCATTTTTCAAAAAGTGTTTTCTTCTTGAGAGGCTGTTCGGTCAGAGAGATGAAACAATTCATCTCTGTTACTTTTCCCAGGCTTCAAAGATAACCTAGAATCATAGGTTTCTATTTTACCAAAGGAGGCTCTTGAGTATAGTAAACTTTTTGTTATCTCATCTGGCCAAATGATAGAGGTTTTATTGGGGAGTGGAGAGATGAATTGAGTTATTATATCTACCCTGTAGTAGATTACTACTCTTCAAAGAAATAGAATATGGAAAAATAAATCTAAAAATAGATTAAAGAAAAGGTAATCATTCTTGGTTAATTCAGAGGCCATTCCTGCATCTTAGAGAGATTTGAGGTCATCATAAACTGGAATCATTGCACAAGAAACTTCCAACTGACAACCTTGGGTTCCAACAAACTGCTTGTTAAATTTCTGATTGGAAACCAGAGATACCTTTGTAATAGATAGTGCTTAGGGCCCCAGGGCATCCCACATAAAAATTTTAACCCATAATGTAGTTAAAAAAGTACTAATAATACTAAAAACCTTCGCTCTCATCTTCATATTATTATGCTTCCATCAAGAAAATGAGACACCAGGAATATGTCTTCTGCATTCTGGTGACAGATACAGGAGCCTGAACTTAATTACTCTGTGGAAGCCAGGTCAATGAAAGAGAATCTCACAAGATTGAAACACGGGGAGCAAGACAGAAAAGAGAAAGCAGAAGCAGGTGTTACAATGAAGGGGCTTAAGGAGTCACGGATGCCACTGAAATGTGAGCTCCATGATGGCAGGTGACGTCATCCATTTTGTTAACTACTGTAATTTCAGAACCTAGAACAGTGCATGGGGTAGAGTAGGTGCTCAAAAAGTAGTCTTGAATGAATGAAAGCAGTAGTGATAGAGGTAGAGAGATAGTGGGAAAGAGAAGCCAGATGCAGGAAATTTGATTTGAAAATTGGTTTTGTACCACAGTGGAGGATAAATGGTAGTCAATAAAGAATCTTGAAAAAATATCAAATTGTAACAATGTAGGCACACAAGGAAATTTAGTCATGATGGTCTAATCTTCAAGTGGGCCAATGAGATGATGTGCACTATTTTCTAAACATCAGGGAATGAACTCAGGAATCAAGGATGATAAAGTCTATCTATATAACCCAATCCTCTCCCACCCCCATTGAAAAGATGAGAGCCAACAATTATAAGCCTGACCTAGTTGTGCCATTTTGGATTGATGAAAATGGAGATCAATATCATGCCCCTGTATATGGAGACAGGTAGAAATACAAAATCAAGGGATCAAAATGCACTGGACAAATTAAGACAGTGTTACTGAATAAGTAACAGAAATCACTCCCTCTGGGAGCATCAGAGCTGGAGAATTCTACTGAAGAACAGACAGCTTATTATTCCCCTATAAGCCACGAAAGCCTGAACAAAGGGCCAAGTATCACACAGCTCAACGTGGTATTTTACAACCAATTTTAGATGCAACCCACCTCTTTGCTTTAAAACCCTACAGAGCATCTAACTTCATGAGCCTAAGACCATGCTATAAAAACTAACAACCTGACAATATGTAATCACAAAGACTTGAACTGCCACTAAAATTTCAACTACAAGAGGAAATGTGTATCATGCCCCAAGTCTTCCTAAAAATGGCACATGGTCATCAAGCCATAGAACAAACCCCAATAGCTCAGTCTGTCCCCTCATGTAAGCCTGAAAGAGGAGCAGTGGGCTGTGGCTCAGACAAAAGTGTCTGGGGGCCAGGAATGGACAGGGCATCATGTTTCCTCAGACCACAAGGTGGGAGTCAAGGAGGGTGAAATCTAAGGAAGATCCTTAGGAAAAAGAAAGCTTAATGAGCACACCTGAAAGTGTTGTCAGTCTGCAGAGACTCAAGGAAAAGATGGAATCTGTGAAGCAACAGAAAAGCAGCTAGGGACTCAGAGAGACTTAAAGATTTCTAATTAAAAGATGGAAAGCAGTGCCTGGAGCAAGTCTCTGGACCAAAAGGAAAGCTGCTTGGTTTTTTTTTTTGGGGGGGGGGGTATTATTTTCTTTTATTAACATATAATGTATTATTTGCTTCAAGGTTACAGGTCTATGATTCATCAGTCTTACACAACTCATAGCACGCACCATAGCACATACCTTCCCCAATGTCCATCCCCCAGGCACTCCATCCCCCCAACCCCCTCTACTCCACCTGCTTGTTTTCACAGAATGCTTTTAATTTGAATTTAGGCAAGGAGAGACATGTTAAATCTGCCAAAGTTATTCCAAGTCAGGAAAACAGTCGCAATTTCCTTCTCAGGAGTAGTAAATAGCGGGGAGGCGTATGAAGGAAATTATATAGGAACTTGGTTGGACTGTCACACTGATACAGTTAGCCACTTACTAAATGATTCAATTTGGTAGATCTGAGGGGCAACCCGCTCTTTTCAATTATAATTTCTACATTCTAATACAACACTTATCTTCCTATTCTTCATCTCCAGGAGTTTTCTAATTAGCAGAGAGAAGTTTAATAATAAAGATGATGATGATGATGATATTCTAATAGGAAAAAAATTATCTGCCTACCATATGATTTCTATGAGCAATATTATTCTGGAAAACTACAATGCAGGATATATATGAAAATATACTAATTTGATTTGTCATAGAAATGCTCTTTCTTTTAAGATCCAAGATAAATCAGCAAATGCTTTCAAAGCTGACATTTAATCCATGAATTCAAATCATTTCCAAGATTTATGATCCATTAGAAAGACAGTTTCAATTTCCCTTGCCCTTGTGAAAGTCTAATGTATAGTTGGCAGAAAACGCATCCACACTGCACACATTCTATGACAACAATATCATTTATTGATAAGATTTATCAAGTTTAAAAAAATGATGTTGCTTGCGATGTTCATTTTTATTTGTTTATCTGTAACTAGTGGATGGAAGCTTCACTTTGGTGAGGTGTCCTAAAATGTAGCAAATGAACAGATATCCATGTAACAAAGATTGCCTAATAAGAATTGGAAAAAAATTTCCCACAATTGTAGTAATTATATCATAAAAATAGATGGAGATACCTAAAAATAGACTAGATTTCCATATATAGACCTAGACTCAGGTACAGATATAGACATAAATAAGTTAAAAAATCAAACTCACAAAGGGTACGATCAACCCAATTCCAATTTCCCTTCTCTTCTAAGCTCTATTCTCTATCTTATTCTAAGTAGGATGATTCTTCCTGTCAAAAATATCAGCGAAATCAGGGGGGAAAAAGATTAAGAGTCTGTGTCATGGATGCAATACACATTAAAGAAGATATTCCTTTTTTCCTGCTATTCTGGTTTTCAGCATGTAATTATCAAATTGCACATATATCAATTACTATACTAGAAGAGGAGCTATAGGACTACATAAGACATTCCTGCCCTTGAGGAGTTTGCAAACCAGGATCAACTGGGGCTACCTCACAGAAGTCTTGACTGGGTCTGAAGGATCCTATCAGTTCCTCGACATGTATATCTCTACAGAGTTGCTCATGGCATGGACTTCCCCAGAGCACCCCAGGGGTGAAGAGCAATCAGTGATCCAACACAGAGAAAGAGAAAGAGAGAGAGACCCCAATGTAGAAGGTGCCTTGTTAATAACTTAATCTTTGTAGAAAAGATGTATTTATCTATTATTCTAGAGAGACAGTGTGTGCATGCACATTGAATGAGGGGGGCAGAGAGAGACAGAATCCCAGGCAGACTTCTTACTGAACACTAAGCTTGATGTGGGGCTGGATATGGGGCTTGATTCCATGACCCTAAGATCATGACCTCAGTTGAAATAAAGAGATGGACGCTCAATCAACTAAGTAACCCAGACACCCCTGTTTTATAAGTTAATCTTGCAAGGGACATACCACCATTTCTAATAAGTGCTATTGGTCACACAACCCAACTCCAGGAGAATGAGAAGACTACAAATGGGCATGAATACCAGGCAGGGATCATTAGAGACCATCTTGGAATCTGGCTACCAATACAACCACCTCGAAATCCAGGGACTTGCTCATATTTAGAAGATAAGTCACTTTTAGTAAATCTTACTTTTCTGAAGCACAGAAGAGCACCTTCCACAATTTGCTAGATCCAACCTGACTGCCTCATAGTTGATAGAATAAGAACAATATCAATTCTGGATACTTCATTTATATGTTCATTAAGTGAATCTTCTTTTTAGTAACTACCATATGACAGGAACTGTTCTGGGGGCTGAGAATACAATGGTGAAGAAGGTATCCTTTCCACTTTAAAGTTCTTTCATGATAAAGAGATAGAGAAGAAAACTGGAGAGGGAGAAAAGAGAAGAAAGTGGGGGAAGTGGGGGAAAAAGACAAAAGAAACAGTGAAGAAGGGAAAGAAAGATGTGAGGAAGGTAGGGCACAGGAAAGGAGTAGAGTTAGAAGGAATACAGATGCGAAATAAATGCAATCACAGAGATACCTGCTTGTGATGCCCTGCATTAAAATTCAGATATTGAAGTTTCAGAAGAAAGAAATGGGAAGTTGCTTGTTTAACATATACATCCATATGCTCGATGTATATATAGTGCATTGACTACATTTAGAAAATTTGCTAAATGTATGCTTTTCTAATATGCATAACTCATAATATGAGTTTTTTAACTCACACCTCAAATCAGAGGTTCTCAAGTCTCTGAGTGAAGAAACTGATCAAAGCATTGGACCCCCTTTTTCATAAAGTAAATGATGCATGTGTATGCATACACACACACACACATATTTCTAGAGTCTGTGGGCCTAAATTTATGAACTATTGATCTTAAAAATATTATAAAATAACATTTTATTTTATATTTTTAAAGATTTTATTTATTTGACACAGACAGAGATAGTGAGAGAGGGGATACAAGAAAGGGGAGTGAGAGAGGGGGAAGCAGGCTTCCCACTGAGCAGGGAGTCCCATGTCGAGCCTGATCCTAGGACCATGGGATCATGACCTGAGCCGAAGGCAGACGCTTAATGACTGAGCCACTCAGGCACCCCTAAAATAACATTTTAAACTGTTGTCCATGTTAGCTGTCTCTGTCAATCAATATTCAGAAGAGACTTTAGTACAGGGCTTGCTGGATCCTCAGGAAATGACGATGTCTAGCCAAGATTAGGCAGAATATTAGGGTAGTTTGCTCTTCAGGATATTTTGCTAAGCTAACAGATTCCAGACTGAATGCAAGAATTTGTCTTGGCAAGGAAAAAGATGAAGGACATCATGTCCAAAGACAAGCTCAGGCCAAAGTTAATCAATCTAGATGTAAGAGCTATCTATTCTAATTCCTTCATTTTATAGAACAGAAAACTGAAGACCCAGCAGCTCACCAGGGCACAGTGGCTACAAATGCAATATTGGCCAAGCATTCAGGATCTATAGAACCTTGGTCCAGATGGCAAGAGGCTTATCCACAGGGATCAGGATCAGACTCAGCAAATTTTGAAGTTAAACTCTCTACTCCACAGGGAGAGCACTAAGTGAAGCCAGATTAGCTACAGACGCCTCAGTACAGCAGACTGTTGGGTGGATCTTGGATCAACCAAAGCAGAGGGGATGAGACCAGGCAGACAGTCTTTGGGGTGTCTCCCACCAGACAACTTCTATGAATCTTCCTTTCCTAGTCTGTGTTTCCTCCCCTTCAGAAGACACTTTGCAGTGTAACAGTTTTATACCTGAATGTAAAAGGAGGCTTGGGTTGAAAGCCAAATTCTCCCTTGGAAATATAATTAAGAGTCTCCAATGTACCTATAATCCTGGTATGCTGCCATTTAAGTCTGGCACGTATGCCTGGAAAACTTAGCAAAAGCTATCAAAAGCAGGTGAGCAAATGTCTGCTATTGCTATCCCACTGCTGATAGGTTAGAATTGACTTGAGGAGGCATGGTGTCAGGGCTTTGCCAGACCTGCAGTGCCTAGTTACATAAAATCATCCCGGAAAAGACATACTGCTGTCTAGCAGTTACAGACTGATGCTAAAGTGAGCTGTGGTACAACATCAGGTTACTTTCCATAGGCTTTGAATGAGATCTCCTAAGTCTAAGGCGGCTGTAGAAGAATGCTTCGCGCTCTACCAGAACTTTGAGGGGCTCAGGATGGAACCCTACCTTTGCCCCATTTCTCCTTAATCCTTCATGGGTTAAAACAAAACAAGACAAAATTCTAACATTCAAAACCCATTCACCAGCTTTTATGCACGATCACAATTTTTTGAAAAACCATTTATTTTCAAATGTTCCTAGACATAGACGCTCAAAGTAAACATCAAATGATATTTTCCCTTCTAGTTGAATTCTTTCTGCTAGCTTGATCTCTGCTGCATTTTGTTTTCTGGAATTCCCAAATGACCTTTTTTAAAACTTAGGGGTCATAGTCCCTGACAATTAGGATTACACTGGGCTGACCTGTTGAGAACACCACACTTTTCTACTTTGTTCTGTTCTTTGTGCTGGGCAAAAAAAAAAAAAAAAAAAAAAAAAAGCCACACACCATTTAGATTATATTTGAATAAGAAGTAAGCTTGAATATGGTGAACTGTCAGATCTGCGACATGCAAAATCAAACATTTCTATAGGTTATGTTAGTTCAAGGAAACTCCCAAAATATCAGTAAGCATAGTCAAAAACTACTGAAATGGATAAGAAAAATACAAAGTTGACTCACTGAAATATAAAGTGAATGTCACCGTGCTCATTTTTGTTGCTGCATATAGTGCTCCATTTTATGAATCTACTACAATGGATTTATTTGGTTACTTCCAGTTTAGAGAAATGTGAATCATCTTTCTATAAATATTCCTTACAAGAATCCCGATTCATATGTGCTACAGTGCTTCGATATTACAAAGCTAAGAGAGGAATTGCTACTATATTGCCTAGCATTGTGTCACAGCATTCTCCAAAATCGTTGTACCAAATTTTGCTCCTACCTGTTGTGTCTAAAAATTCTTACTGTTCTTCATTCTCACCAACACATAGTGTTGTCACACTTAATTCTTTTCCAATCTGGCAGGGGTATCATGGTTTTGTTTAATGATTTTAATTTGCACGTGCCTGCTTACTAATGAGGTTGCACATTTTTAATATAATTTGGCCCATTTAAATTCCCTCTTTTGAAGTCTCTGTTCAAGTCTTTCCAATTTTTTTGAATGGATTTTGTTTATTTTTCCTGTTGATTTATATCTACCTCAAGCCACATGAATGAGTTTCACAACTATAATATTAAGGAAAAGCAGGATACCAGAGAATATAAATATAAGTTTCCATTTATGTAAAGTTCAAAAATCAGGCAAACGGGTTTGTTTCATTTAGGGAGACCTAAGTAAGTGCCATTAATATTTTAAAAAACAAAGAAATAAATGGCAAGTAGTGGTAAGAAAGTCCAACTTTCTTACAACATTTTTTTTATGATTTAAAATGCACACTCAAGTATATAATTTACACATTTACTTGAGGAGAAGATTTATGACTATCACTGACTGGGTACTCTTTCTCTCTAGAACCCAATGGGAGGTTAGGGGAATATAAAGCTGATCTGGAGTATGCCTGCTTGACCTTCAGGAATATAAATTAGTATGTCTTTAAAGGGGAATGTAAGGTAATCTCTAGAGCAACCACTGAGAAAATGATTTTCAAAAATATATGTACAAACATATATGCAAAAGCACTACAGATAAGGCAAATGTGATGCCAAAAATATTCAAGCAACCCTCTGGTAAGGAAGGAAAAGGGAAAGAGAGAAATAAAAAGCAAAGAGAATAAATAAAACGAATAGAAAAGTGACAGACTTAGATCCTAACGTATCAAAAATTACATTAATGCAAATGGCTAAATACACCAAGTAAAATAGAAATTATTTAAATAGATTCTTTAAATGACTGAACTATATCATTTCTACAACAAACTCGTTTAAAATATACTAATACAGATTAAAAGCAAAGAGATGGAAAAAAAATATCATGAAAACACTAATCCAAAAAAAAAAAAAAAGAAGAAGAAAGAAAGAAAGAGAGAAAGAAAACTACATGGCTCTACTACTATCAGACAAAGTGAACTTCAGAGAAAAGAAAACTATTAAATATAGAAAAGGAACAGGGGCGCCTGGGTGGCTCAGTGGATTAAAGCCTCTGCCTTCAGCTCAGGTCATGATCCCAGGATCTTGGGATCAAGCCCCGCATCAGGCTCTCTGCTCAGCAGGGAGCCTGCTTCCCTCTCTCTCTGCCTCCCTCTCTGCCTACTTGTGATCTCTATCTGTCAAATAAATAAATAAAATCTTAAAAAAAAAAAAAGACACAACATAATGATAAAAGAGTTAATCTACCAAGAAGAGACAACAATCCTTAATGTATCAAAATAACAGACCTTTAAGAGCATAATGAAAACCAATGAAGGGAAAAAGATAACTTCTATTTTTTTGAGCAGGTAAAATATGCTATGCTAATATGTCCAGGACCCTGTTTCAAACACTCTACATCCATTATCTCATTTAATCTTTACCAAAGAAAAGTAATTATAAAATACATACTATTACCTCATTCTATATATAAGTAAATTAAAACTAGATAAATTAAGCATCTGGTCCAAGGTCACACAGTTAGCGATCCTCAGACCAAGTTGTTATCAAACTTTACACTGCCTCCTTTAAACACTTAGAAAATAAACTGTGATTATCACATCTAAAACTGCAGTCCAATATCTCCTCTTCTTAAAGCCTAATGGAGAACAAATGAGCCATAGGAATCAAGTGGCTGTAGAAGGCATCAAAAAGTATGAAAATTAAAAAAATTATAAAAAAAAAGTATGAAAAGGGAACAAGCTGAGTCTAGGGCAAGTTATCAGCTAGTCAGGGGAAAGACAGAAGTCACATTATGGTCACAATGACCACAGATAGTGTCAAGACTACCACATACGGTTGAGAAAGCTGGGCACTGCACAACTCCAGGGACATTATTTATACACACTAAGAATATCAGGTATCTGGCACCACCTGGAGTTACAATCCACAACATGTGCTGCTGTTCATGGTATCCCTGACAATAATTATGCTGTCTGAAAGTAATGGGCTCAAGTTTGCAAGGCTGGAAAATGGCCATTAGCATCTGGCTCGGGCAGAGACAACTGTCTGACTCAGTAAGTCCAAAACCTGGCAAGCAAGAGCAGTGGTGCCTAGATAGTTGTATTTAATGGGTCAGAAAAAGTGCCCCAAAAGTTGTAACAAACCTATAAAAAAATTGAAAAACTTTATTTTGTCAAGCAATTCTTTTCTTTTCAAACTGTTGTTAATCACTATTACCATTTTCTAAAATTTATCAATGCATTTTCCTTATTTTGTCAAAACTTGGAAAATGTGATCACAGATCAACATTGGTCTGCAGCTCCTGGAAGCACCTCGAGCTAGCAAGTCAGGTCAGAAGGACCAAAGAGGAAAGACAGAAAGAGAGAGATCATTTTCATTTGTAGCTCTTCTGTACAATCTTGTCCTCCTTCTTCAAACCCAAAGGATGCTTATTAGACTTTGAAGGTAATTTCCAAGACTCTTACAGACATTTGACCCATAAACCATCTGAAAATCCTTGTTTTGATGGCAACTGTCAGCACCAAACCTGCACCAAGTCTTTCCAAGTGTATCATGAACATCATTACATAGGAACGTGGGCTACAAAAGACGAAAGTCTTGCCCAGAAGAATCAAGGACCAAAAATGGCAGCCAAATGAAAATTTTCTGAATAGCAAGAGTCTATTATAAGCCTATTCTTTTATATAATTCTCTATCTGGGACACTTTGCAGTTTTTAGTTTATCGTAACTGCTCCAAAAATAATACTTGTATTAATTACAATTGTCAAATTGATGAGGCATGCCTACAGAGCTCATTTAAATAAGGAAACAAGGGGATCCAGGACCTTCTAGGTATAGAGGTAGGGCCCAGCAACCAAAAAGAGAGAGGGGAAAAGACCTATGTGAGTTTGAATGTTGACCTTTGTTTAGAACTATGTGCTCTCTGCTGTGGACTGCGCTTGGCCTGTGAAAGTTGACTATAGCCAGAAAGGAGTAAAATCTCGACAGAGAGTCTTCTGCTTGAGTGAGCACAGGTGGTCCACATCGCTTTGCCTGAGAAGCCTATTCTTCCTCTTTGGTTCTGATGGCAAGGAGCCATTGCTCTGCACTGCTGGTTACATCTGGGCATTACCTCAGAAAAGAAAAAAACTTCTATCTAGGAGAATTTAAACAACACAGTCTCTGAAGTCAGCATTTTGATTCTGAACTCTGCACTTACTTAATATAAGATCTTGAGGGAAATAGTTAACTTCACAAAACCTTCATTTCCAGCTTTTGCGATGTAAGGATAGCATCAACCTCACAAGTTTTTTAAGGTAAATGAAGTAATCCATGTTTAAGGCACTTTCTACGCTAAAAGTTCCGTGTTAATGCTAGTTATCGTTACCCTTTGGATAACCCAATTGATCAGGGATTTTGAAGAATATTTCTGAACTCTGATGTATGATAGCAACACTTTTCTTTAAGACTTCAAAGAGGGATGAGAGGGATTTAAAATTGAACAAAGATAAATGCCACAGTAAGAAGTTTAAAAACATTGTTTCTGTTGGAAGGGAAATAAATTGACTGACTGTGTTAATCTCCATTAGTGTTATCTACTAATTAATAATATATTTTAATTAAGCAGAGTCGGAATTGTTTTCACACAGCAAAGAGAAACCTGTTCTTTTCATTTTGCTTGCTTAATTCCCACTGCAATGTGAAGAGCAATTTATTTCAAGTATCAGAAAGGCCCAACAGACCCTAAGAAAACAGGCAATGTATGTAAGCAGTCTCACCTCTTGACTTAATACTTCCAGTGAATAGCCTCCTTCTGTCTTGTAATAATCACGGTGAATTGTTAGGATTCTCTACAATGCACTGGTCTATCCTGGGGTAAATGCAAGATGAATATGTCCTCTCCTTGCAACAAAGAGTGAGCAAAAAAATCCAACAATCCTTCCACCTCCTCCAAAAACCACTCCTCCAAAATAACAAGTTGAAATGAGATGATAGTGATTTCACCTGAATGGAAATCTTTCTTCTTCTGCTTTCTCTGAAAAGAGCTTCCCAAGCAAGTAAGAGGATAGGCAAGCTAGAGAACAGAAAGGTGGTATATAGAGAAGTCCTATAAGGACTGTAAGTTTATAAGATAAACCAGCTTCTAGTCTTACTCCCCTTGCCTCTGTTCTCCACTACACAAGTTTACAAATTCCAATAACTCCACATAGTACAAGGTTTTTAGCTGGTGATTGCCCTTTACCACTTTTGGCTTCAGCAAAACTGAACTATTTTCTATTTCCAAAGAAGTCCTGTTTTCTCCTCAATCTGTGACTTTGCTCACATTTTTCCTTCTGAAAGAATGTGGCCTAGAGTTCTCATCTGCTCCCTGGATAATCTCTTTGTCTTACAAGTCAAAAACTCAAAGATGGCCTCTTCATAAAGCCCTCTTCTACACTACCTCTTCTTGCCTTCCCAGAAGTTACACGTTCTGTACTCTAAACTCATCAAGTGTCTACTAAATTCACTTTTAGAGTATTTATTATGTTTTGTGATTAAACAGTTGCTGATGTGTCTGTCTTTCCCATGATAGCTCTTCAAGAGAAAGGATTACATCCTTTATACTTAGATCTATAGCATTCAGCACACAATAAAATATTACACACTCAATAAATGTGTTTTAAACGAATGCATAGTTCAACAGTTAGCAAACATGCTCTGCAAAGGACCAAAAAGTAAATTTTAGGCTTCATGAGACATTAATCTTCTAAAAATTCTGCTGTAGTCTACTCAAGTCTACTGAACTCTGACATGGCAGAACAAAAGCAGCCATTGTCAATACATAAACAAATGCGACCATGTTTCAATAAAACTTTATTTACAAAAGGTGGTTGATCAGATCTGACCCACCAGCCATAATTGGCTGATTTCTAGTAAACTAAAAGATCAAATGAAGGAGAAATCCCTAAAAAGTTCTTACAAAGAGGACTTCAAACCCAAGAGGAAATCTGATGATGCAGTGGTAGGGTATGGTAATAGATCTGTTTTAAGGAGAAATGGAAGGTAAGAAGTGGCACCATAAACTCCCCTGCCCTCATTCTGGAGACCAAGAATAATCCATGTTAACATGCATGCAACTGGGAAAGTGTGGGTCCATCAACAGCTTTATGAAACCTGAAAATATATTATTTGTGAATTCTAGATTCTAACAATTTATCTTATTTCATAGATTAAAAGTACCTACAAATAGAGGGGAACGGACCACCCTAAAGGGTACATTTTTCCCTATGTTGCATGGGAACCAAATACAGAGGAAAGATGCTAGCTACCCAAGACATTATTATCTATACCAGATGATGAAAATTCCAGTCATGGTATAAGGGATGACTGACATTTGGCAGAGCTCTGAAAGAGTTTGGACAGATCACGCTTAAATTAAAATGCAAAGGCTGAGGCACTTGGATGATGCTGTCGGTTAACCACTGGATTCTTGGTTTCAACTTAGGTTGTGACCTCAGGGTCATGAGATCGAGCCTCACATCTGGCTCTACACTCAGCGTGTGGAGTCTGCTTGAGGTTCTCTACCTCTTCCTCTCCCTCTGCTCCATGTTCTGTCTCTCACTCTCTCTAAAATAAATAAAAACATCTTTTAAAAAAATGCACAGGCAATGTAGGTGACACTGAGAATATATTTTCAATTCCAAACCAATGTAGAGTGCTAACATAATTGGATGGATGGTATGTAAATAATCCGATAATCTTTTGTTTTGAGGCCTAACTGTGATGCCTCGTTTTATTGTTTCTTTTCAGGTTATGGCTTCTTGGGGAAATTTCTGGGGCACAAAGAAGTCCATAAAATAAAAGAATGCAGCCTGGCAAGTCTAATCAGTCAGAAGGAAACTGTCAAAGAAAAGTGTTCACTTAGGTTTCTGTCCCACATTCAAATGGAGATCCAAATTTTGAGATATATTTCCAAATACAAAGACAGATAAAATGTTGGAGTGGTGCCTGATTCCATATAATCCCCTCCTCTGGAGGGCAAAACATCTGACAATGATACAAATGCAGCGGCCAAATCATCATGTTTGAAGCAGCAACATCATTCCCAGCAGCACTACCTGGCTCCTGTGGGATGGATGGAATTAGGTGTGAAGGGGGATCTGGAGAATGGATTTGCACAAACATAAAAAGACTCTGGCCATAAAATAAGGTGAGCATGTTTACTGTCCTTTCGGGATAAAAGTGTCTAAACAAATCAAATAGTTGTATGTTTCCAGCCTCCACATTTCTTCTTTACTTCTTTCTCTAAAAAAAGTATTTCCAGATTTCAAAAGGGTTGGACCAAACTGTATGATAGATGAAACATTAATTTATCACAAACTATCAGTGCCCGCATGGAAAACAAGTTGGTCCTATGGCCTTTTCTATTTATTGGCTTCAGAGGACATTTCCTGATGTGCCCCTAAAGCATCACTGCTCTTTTTATCCAGAAATGCCCTCTGTAATAGATCTAACTCATTCAGGGAGCACAGTGTAGACAGCCCATGGACCTCACTTAAATGGACTACTGTTAGTGGAAGGCCACTGTGATAAACTACATGAAACCCAACTATGAGCTTTTGGCCTGAATTTCCTGGACTAACTGTTAGTGCATCCCAAAAGCACCTGCAAATTTTCCAGTTTGGCTCTAAAGACACAGCAAAATAAAATAAACGCTCTGTGAATCATTTAATCCCATTCTCTTCTCAGAGAGAAATGATTCTAGTAATCAAAGCCATGAGAGCCATCAATCCATTTTACCATTGAAAATAGAATAGAGTTCAACTTGGGTTAAGAACGTCTTAACCTCTTTTCTAAATGCTGAGGCCATGCTTTAGCTAGTACTCCGTAATTTTTAATTTCTATACTATTAATGTCAAGGATCATAAATTAAGATGCTTTCATGGGAAAAAAGAGGTCACAAAAATATATGAAGTAGCGTGGATGGTTAAGTACTGGAGAATCCAGTAAACCAGAGATGGAGACACTCCTTAATTCCAATCAAACATCACCATACAAAGATGTGTGCAAGTATTGTCAGCTATTTTGACCTTTGGAGAATTTCAAACTCTAGATTGCTATGTATGTGCATAGATTTTAAACATTTATAATTAATTTTAATGAAATAGTGTGAATCAATAAAACATAGTTAAGGGTCAGTTATAGCTCATGACTCATGTTTCCCACCTTTCCTTCACATCAACAAAGACGTAAATGACTCTACAAGTTCCTCTATTATTAATTTCATCAAAAGAAAAAAACGCATACCAGGTAAAACACTGGGCTCAAGTAAGGGGCCAGTGTTTGAATTTGCCATTTAGAACTATCTAACATTGCGGAAGTTATTTAAACTGAAAGCCTTAAGGTATTCATCTGCAATGTATGGTTGGTAAGAGTTTTAAATATTGCCTATAGCTGCAACTAGCAGAAGGTCTTATTTTTTTAAATAATTCCTTTGAATCTTAAAGTTTTAAGTCCCTGTATATAAAAGTAATGACTATGAAATTGTGAAAATGCAGATATTAAACAAAATAAAGAAACTCACCAAATATATTTAAAGTTCAATTGAGTTTTATGCAAATGATGAATCATTGAGCACTACACCTGAAATTAATGATGTACTGCATGTTGGCTAATTGAATTTAAATTAAAACAATTCAAAAATAAAATAATAAGATAAAGATATAGATGAGTAAAAAAAAGTTTAGTTGAAAATGAATGTGTCTCACAGGGATAGAATAGTATGTTCATTGGGTTCCTAGTGACTAGAAATATTTATTGCTTAAATTCAAATATGCATGTGATGCAAATTATATATATTTAAAAACAACATGCTTTAAGAACTTACACAAAGCAATTAACAAAGGTAGTTCATTGCCAAAATGTCTAGTATATTTTATAAAGAAGAGATACCTTTCAAAACATTAACAAAATTATAAAACTTCACGAATTGTCAATCATATGTTTTCCTGATACCTCTTTCTATGACCACCAAGCACCTGGCCAGCCATTCAGAATCCAGTTATTGGGAAGCCCAAGATTGAATCTCCTGAATCAACCCAGAAGTTAATTCCAAGGCCCCCTTTAGTAGATCTGTGTTTCCCTTCTCAGTAAGATTGGAGGAATCACCTAGATACATTTGGAGGAGCAATCCTAGCTCATTCAAATGACAAGCTAACCAGTCACCTACAAAGGAGAAATGACATACCAAGAGGGCTTTAAAATGCATGCACTAAAATTCAGCACACACACAATACACACACAAAAATATATTTTGAAGTAAATATTCTAAGAAAACAAATCCTTGCATCTATCTGTTCCTTGTCCCGACATGGAATTCCTTCCTCCCATACGTGAACCTAGTGAAGAGTTCAAACGCGTAATGAAGCTCCCTTCAAACTATTTCTCTTCTGTTTCTTAAGAGAAGTCTAGGGAAGAATATTAATATCTCACTTTCAAACAGGCATCCAGAACTAGCAACTCTCCACTGTGTGGGAGACAGTTGGCTAGAAATGCAACCGCTTTTTTAAACAGGTTTCCATCATAACACAGCCATTATTCTAAGTCCACTCTGACCATTGAGAACTTCACAACCTATCTATCCTAAAATTTAGTATGACTAAAACAAGCCATATTCAGGCCCCTAAATATAGCTAATCCTCATGGTTTCTCCCTTCAGCCCAACAATCACCTAATCACTATGCCCAAACCACAAGATCTTCCTCTTTTTTTTTTTTAGAATTTTTTTTCTTATTGTGGTAAAATATACATAACACAAAATTCATCATTTTACCTACTTAAAAAAATTCACCATTTTTTGCCTATTCAGTGGCATTAAATATATTTATATTGTGGTATAACTATCACCATTATCCATCTCCAGAAATTTTCCATCATTCCAAACCGAAATCCTATATCTATTAAACACTAATTCCCCATTCCCTCCTCCTCCAACTTCTGATAAACACTATTCTACTTTTGTCTCTATGAATTTGACTATTCATAGTAATAGATCTAACTCATTCAGGGAGCACAGGGAACCTCAGATAAATGGAATCGACATTTTTCCTTTTGTGTCTGACTTAATTTTACTTAGCTCACAAGCATCTTCTTGGACTTTCTTTTCACTCACTTTGCACTACATTCAAAAAGTTCTGTGAAGTCATCCTCACTGTTACTTTAAATCTGTTTCTTTCTTTCAACATCCTATCACATCATGTCTCAATTCCTGCAAGAACTTTAGAATAGATGCTGGAGCTCTATGTAACTTTGGTACATTCCATCCTACATCAGAAAAACCTTCTAGAAACACATCACTTCAGAATTAGTTGGTGTCCCACAGACTCGGAGTGAAAAAAGAAGTCCTCACTCCTTAGCCCCGTATGCAAAATCCTTTGCAATGTGGATTTCACTTATGTCTCCAGTTACCTCTCAGAGCAAACTCTGTGCTTACTCAAGACAGTAAATCCTCTCATCTTACAAAGCTCACTTGGGTATCTTCTGCCATTCTCTCCTCCTTCTATACTTTTGTTTGTATATATAAAACACGTTCAAAGTCTTCCGTGTTGAGTTTGTCCTAGAGGGGTCCTTTCCTCACCTTATAACTAACTCCCTGGCAAGGACTTTCTATAACGCGTGTCTTGGCATTTTCTCTTCACTGCTTTTGCCTTGTGGTCAATATTTACCTTGTCTTCCCACCTATGGTATGATCTGACCCTTAACACTCACAGCAGCTAGGAACAGAGAGCTTGCTCAATTAAAAAAAAAAAAATTTAACTTATGACATGGGAATTCAACACTTAGAGACTGGTGGATTGGTTACCTTTTACCTAAATATTTCCCAAAGCTTCCTTTTAGGTAAAATAAGAAACAATCTAATCTCTTGAATAAACCTCAAGCCTTTACTAACATCATGGATTATGGTTGAAAATCAGAGCTGGTACAGGTGCAATGCAGATGTTAAGCCAAACACATACGCATGTTATCCTACTACAGTCCATAGCTGCTTCCCATGATGGAGCTAGCACTCCACTTTACTCAGCATCTCTTTCCTGGGCTGAATATTTGGTTTTTATGGCAAACTGGTTTCTCCTCCCTTTGTATTTCCCCTTGCTTATGGTTTACCATGCCTCAGGGGATTGAACAAATGTGTTTTTAGCAATGTAACAGTGTACTGTAATACAGGATGGTTGGTGTCTTAGAAGTTAATTTGTGCCCTGTGGCAATGATTATGAATTAGGCTAAGTCAGGTTCGGTGATAGATATTATCCCCTAAAGGATAAACTTCCTTTCTCTTATTTGGTACCAGGTGGTCAGGTCTCTACCAACTACATTTCCTTTCTGTGTTCTTGCTCTTTTACTCTTTCCCATGTTAGAATATACATTTGGTCTTTTATTTCCTAACCTGAGCTACTCCATTTCTTCTACACAATCTCTCTTGGTAAATCACACAGTGCTGCCATATAAATGGTGGATACCCTACAAAAACACACACTCCATTCTTTTCTTCCACTGCTGCTCAGTGTGACCCAGACAGTAAGATGGAATGCCATTGGTTTACTATTGCAAACTATATGGGAGGCAAACCTCAGAAGAACTAGGAGTTACATGACAAAAAGCTATAATCTAAAAAGCAAATCCACACAGAAAATACCTTCTGCCTCTCAGCAAAAGAGTTCTTCACGCCGTAGACCAGAGTTAGCAAGTAAATTAGATTGTTCTCTTGTGCAGAATTTGAGCTGACTCCACTCTCTTACAAAGAGTCCCAGGTAAGGAGCCCAAAAAGGGACATAAAAGACACATTTCTCACATGCTTTTCATTTTGGAAACATAAGCAAGCTTTTTTAGACTCCTCCTGTATTTTGTCTAAGGGAATTTTAAATCAGGGTAAAGTTATATTCTGTTCTCACTGATTTATTCACCAATCCATAGTAATGCATATGCTTTTCACCTTTGTTTAAATCATCCCCTGTCCTCCCCCCCCCCACAAAAGCCCAAATCTCATATGGAAGTTTTCTTGACTTATACCCACCCCCAAATCTTCCATTCCTTCCTGCCTCCACCATTAATTTGACTTTGCCATTTCCTACCATGATTTGTGATGGTTTCTGTGTCTGTGTCCTATAATATAACCTCCTTAAAAGAGGAAACCTATGTCGTGTTTCTTCATATTTAACACCAATACCTTACCTAGAATAAAAGTCTAAAAAAAGTATTAGTTGGTGGATTTTCTTCTTCTCCCCAGTCTGAACTAATGTCCCTTGCCCCAAGATTATACCTAGAATATCTTTAACTTCAATTGGGCCTTTATTACAGTGATGTGTGTGCATGTGGGTGCACATGCATGCACACACACACACATGTGTGTGTGTGTGTGTGTGTGTGTGTGTGTGCTTTGATTTCAAAGAGGACACGGAACAACAGGAAGGAGTTGCATTAGTTATGTATGTAGGGTCCAACAAAGCTGCTAGACTTAAACTGACCCCTTGAAACAAAATATCTTAAACTAAAAGCATCCTGCCTGAGGAATTTACTGAAGCAACTGGCAAGACAATAGCATGAGGAAACAGACAAAAATTCAGGTGGAAAACCACAAAGACAATTTTAGAGAATGTGGAAACAAAACAAAACAAAATAAAACAAAAACAAGAAAAAGAAATCAAAATAAAACTCCCCAGGGCAGGATATGAATCCAGCAGAGAATCCAGGCTGATTTGAACCTTGTGCAGTGTCCTACCAGTTCCTCAGCCAAGAAGATCCAGAGACAACTACAAGGACATACCATAGATCCTTCAAGGTCATTATATTTTGGAACTACACGTTTCTCATTCCTGAGTATGGATTCCAATTTCTCAACTAACCAGAAAGGAAGCAAATGCCCCCATTTTGCATTCCCCTTCCCTTCTTCTCCTAAGTGACTAAATGCCTGTCATGCCTGCTGGGGTCCCCCGATAGGATTGTAGACACATAGAGGAAACCAGCGGAGCTTACGTAGAGCAGTATGGCTTAGCCTTGGATAAATTAAAGTCCATAAGTGACCAAATGACTTATTAGTGAATTACACATAAATATTGTAAAGTACCACATTCTCTAAATTCATGATTCTCAGTTCCAGTACAGGAGAAGAAGTAGGAAAGAAGGTAAAATTAAATAAAAAGCCAATCAGATAGAAATGGGGGGGGGGAGAAAGTCTAATCATCAAGAAAGTGTGTCAAGGGGCTCTGGCTTTGAAATTCCTGCAGAATAATATATAACTTGTAATATCTTACTCCTTTAAATCTGGAAAAATTAGAGAGTAGGAAGATAGCTCCTAATCTTTTCTATTACTGCTTAACTAATTTTAGTCAGCAAAATTAAGCAACTTTTATTTGCTTGGCAAGTGAATAAAAAGAGAACTTTGAAGCAGTTGAAGCTTTAAGCTTTCATCGAAAGTTACAGGTAACTGCCAAAGGAAAATCTTATCTATTGAAAAAGCAAGTTCAGCACTTAGCTGTAGAGCTATGAAAGTCTGAAGATAAGAAGATGTGGTATCATTTAATTAACAGCCACCCAATGATGGCTCAGAAGAGATTAATTCGGCTTCTTAAGAAGTTAAGACCAACCTTGGTCTCTAACAGAAAACACGTTTTAACCTATGCTGTGCACTCTCCTTCTTCCTCTCCCTCTTCTCTTCCTTAGATATGTGCATATTCTCTCCCATGGCTTGCTCCTTCTCTCTCCTTTTTCCTCAACAAAACCAGTCTTTTAACTTAAAAAGCAACTACCCATTTTTAGTTGCTCAAGATATTTTTAGAAAGGTATAAACTTTATTCTTGTAGAAATAAGCAGCACTCACTAACTTTGCTCATTAAGATCATAAAAGGAAATCAATAAACTCAAATTTATTTTTTTTCAAATTTTTTTTTAATGAAAGAAAAGAGTGTTCTAATATCTGATAGGGTAATTTCATTTAAAAATTTTGCTACAGTGATGAAACCAAAAAGGGGATTTTCAACTAAAACATAAATGAAACTGCCACATCAAGATGTAATATCTATATAGAAATACATAGTGAAGAAAGGTGAGTAAAAGTCTTACAAGTCCATGAAAGTAGAAAATATAAAATATCATAAAATAATATGGCGGAGTATAATGTAATGTAATATAATGTACTATAATAATGAGTCAGGAAAAAATATAGCATGTCACCACAAATTTTGTCTCTTTTCCCTCTTTTCTATTTGACTACTTCTTTCCTTCATCCCCATCAGGGTTTATAACCTTGTTGAAGATGCTTCCTGGGAATATAAAACATCCAATACCATTTATATGCGCCTGTAGCAGAGAATTCCACTGAAATGGAGTTTTTAAAAAAGATTAATAAAGCCAGAAATGGAGCAATAGATATTTCAGCATTTGAGTGACAACAAAAGTGGATGCGTGTATAAATCAGAGAGATTCCTCTCCTGAGACACGATTCAATATACTATTCAATATTCTATTGGAAAGGTATTGTCGTTAGGCTCAAGAAAGAGTGAATTATGGTGACAAAAAGAGAACCTTCATCCAGTAACCTACTTTTGTGGATGTGAATCAACATGATACTAAGGAATACATAGAACAAAACCACAGTCTGAATAACTCTTTAAGCACACAGAGGCTATAGTTTAGGAGAAATAAGTAATGAAATTCCATTTAGGCACTAGAGTATTTCCCTGGGCCAAGCATAATTTTTAAAAAATACATGAATTTTCTTTCCTACTTATGTTAAGTATTGGGTTTAGTAAAATGGGCTAGATATACTCCCTCAATTTATCCTTTCTCAAACCGCAGGGCAATCATGCAGCTTCCAAACGGAAAGAGAATAAAATTGGGGGTCTAGCAAGTAACAGAAATATTTACTTAGCTCACAGAATATTTCCTTTTTATATTCATATAAATATATGTATTTATGTTATATATTTCTACATTTCTATTTCTGTTAATAAAAGTAAGAAGTGGTCATTATAAAAATATTAAAGATAACCAGTCATACCACTAAGCCCAGTAATATAAGTATAAACATCCTAGATTAAGAATATAAACTTTTTTTAGTATTCATGGTATCCTAAACTTTTTTAAATTTAGTTTTATTTTATTTACATTCAATTACTTAACACAGAGTACATTATTAGTTTCAGAGGTAGAGTTCAGTGATTCATCAGTTCTATATAATAACCACTGCTCCTTATATCCTGTGCCCTCCTTAATGCCTGTCACCCAGTTACAACACCGCCTGCCCAGCAACCCTTAGCTTGTTTCCTTTGATTAAGATTCTCTTATGGTTTGTCTCCCTCTCTGATTTTGTCTAGTTTTATTCTTCCCTCCCTTCTCCTATGATCCTCTGTTTTGTTTCTTAATTTCCATATGAGTGAGATCATATGATAATTGCCTTTCTCTGATTGCCTTATTTTGGTTAGTGTAATACTCTCTAGCTCCATCCATATCATTGCAAATGGTAAGATTTCATTTTTGTTAATGGCTTAGTAGTCTTCGTGTGTATGTGAGTGTGGTGTGTGTGTGTGTGTGTGTGTGTGTGTGCACCACATCTTTATCCATTGATCTGTCAATGGACATCCAGGCTTTTTCCATAGTTTGGCTATTATAGACATTGCTGCTCTAAACATTAGGGTGCAGGTGCCCCTTTGAATCACTATACTTGTATCTTTGGGGTATATATCTAATAGTTCAATTGCTGGACCACACGGTAGCCCTATTTCTAACATAGGTAGCACGATTTTTAACTTTTTAAGGAAACTCCATTCTGTTTACCAGAGTGGTTGCCCCAGTTTGCATTCCCACCAACAGTGTAGGAGGGGTCCCCTTTCTCTTCCTCCTCATCAACACCTATTGTTCCCTGACTTGTTAATTTTAGCCATTCTGACTGGTGTGAGGTGGTATCTCACTGGTTTTGATTTGTATTTCCCTGATGCTGAGTGATATGGAGCACTTTTTCATGTGTCTGTTGGCCATTTGGAAGTCTTCTTTGCAGAAATATCTGTTCATGTCTTCTTCCTATTTCTTGATTGGATTATTTGTTCTTTGGGTGTTGAGTTTGACAAGTTCTTTATAGATTTTAGATACTAGCCCTTTATCTGATATGTCATTTACAAATATCTTCTCCAATTCTGTCTGTTGTCTTTTGGTTTTGCGGACTTTTTTCTTTGCTATGCAAAAGCTTTTGATCTTGATGAAGTCCCAACAGTTCATTTTTGCCCTTGCTTCCCTTGCCTTTAGCTACATGTCTAGGAAGATGTTGCTGCGGCTGAGGTCAAAGAGGTTGCTGCCTGTGTTCTCCTCAAAGATTTTGATGGATTCCTGTCTCACATTGAAGTCTTTCATCCATTTTGAGTCTATTTCTGTGTGTGGTGTAATAAAATGGTCCAGTTTCATTCTTCTGCATGTGGCTGTCCAATTTTTCCAGCACCATTTGTTGAATAGAATGTCTTTTTTCCATTGGACATTCTTTCATGCTTTGCCAAAGATTAGTTGACCATAGAGTTGATGGTCCATTTATGGGCTTTCTATTCTGTTCCATTGATCTATGTGTCTGTTTTTGTGCCAGGACCATACTGTCTTGATGATTACATCTTTGTAATAGAGCGTGAAGTCTGGCAGTGTGATGCCACCAGCTTTGGTTTTCTTTCTTTCTTTCTTTCCTTCTTCTATTCTTTTTTTTTTTTTCTTAACATTCCTCTGGCTATTTGGGCTATTTGGGGTCTTTTCCGGCTCCATGCAAATTTTAGGATTATTTGTTCCATTTCTTTGAAAAAAGTTGATGGTATTTTGATAGCGATTGCATTAAATGTGTAGATTGCTCTAGGTAGCATAGACATTTTAACAATATTTGTTCTTCCAATACTAAGCATGGAACATTTTTCCATTCCTTTGGTATTCTTCAATTCCTTTCATAAGTGTTCTATAGTATTCTAAGTACAGATTCTTTGCCTCTTTGGTTAGGTTTATTCTTAGGTATCTTATGGTTTTGAGTGCACTTGTAAATGGGATCAACTCTTAATTTCTCTTTCTTCTGTCTTCTTGTTGTTGTACAGAAATGCAACTGATTTCTGTGCATTGATTTTATATCCTGTCACTTTACTGAATTCCTATATCAGTTCTAGAAGTTTTGGGGTGGAGTCTTTTGGGTTTTCCACATAAAGTATCATACCATCTTCAAAAAGTGAGAGTTTGAATTCTTCTTTGCCAATTTGGATACCTTTCATTTCCTTTTGTTGTCTGATTGCTAAAGCTAGGACATCTAGTACTATGTTGAATAGCAGTGGTGACAGTGGTCATCTCTGCTATGTTCCTGATTATAGGGGAAAAGCTCTCAGTTTTTCCCCATTGAGAATGATATTTTCTGTGGATTTTTCATAGATGGCTTTTATGATATTGAGGTATGTACCCTTTATCCCTACATTGTGAAGAATTTTAATCAAGAAAGGATATTGTACTTTGTCAAATGTTTTTTTCTGTATCTACAGAGAAGATCATATAGCTCTTTTCCTTTCTTTTATTAATGTAGTGTATCACATTGTTTGACTTGTGTATGTTGAACAAACTTTGCAGCCCAGGAATAAAAACTACTTGGTCATGAATAATCCTTTTAATATAATGTTGGCTCCCACTGGCTAGTATCTTGGTGAGAATTTTGGCATCCATATTCATCAGGATATTAGACTATAATTCTCCTTTCAGGTAGGATCCTTGTCTGGTTTTGGAATTAAGGTAAGGTATGCTGGCCTCAAAGAAAGAGTTTGGAAATTTTCCTTCTATTTCTATTTTTTGAAACCGCTTCAGAAGAAAGGGTACTAATTCTTCTTTAAATGTTTGGTAGAATTCCCCTGAGAAGCCATCTGGCCCCGGGCTCTTATTTTTTGGAAGATTTTTTATTGCTGCTTCAATTTCCTTGCTGGTTATGAGTCTGTTCAGGTTTTCTATTTCTTCCTGTTTCAGTTTTTGTAGTTTCTAGAAATGCATCCATTTCTTCCAGATTCCAATTTGTTGGCATATAGTTGCTCATAATATGTTCTTATAATTGTTTGTATTTCTTCGGTGTTGGTTGTTATCTTGTGTTTCATTCATGATCTCATTTATCTGGGTCCTTTCTCTCTTCTTTTTGGTAAGTTTGGACAAGAGTTTATCAATCTTATTAATTCTTTCAAAGAATCAGCTCCTAGTTTCATTGATCTGTCCTACTGTTCTTTTGGTTTCTATTTCATTGACTTCTGCCCTAATCTTTATTAATTCTTTTCTCCTGCTAGGTTTAGGCTTTATTTCCTCTTTTTTCTCCAACTCCTTTAGGTGTAAGGTTAGCCTGCCTTTTTGAGAACTTTCTTGTTTCTTGAGAAAGGCTTGTATTGCTATATATTTCCCTCTTAGGACCACTTTTGCTGCACCCCAAATACTTTGAACAGTTGTATTTTCATTTTCATTTGTTTCTGTGAAATTTTTAAATTCTTCTTTAATTTTCTGGTTGGCCCATTAATTCTTTTAGTAGGATGCTCTTCAACTTCCATGTATTTGTGTTCCTTCTAAATTTCCCATTATAATTGAGTTCAAGTTTTAAAACATTGTGGTCTGAAAATACGCAGGGAAAGATCCCCATCTTTTACTATCAGTTGAGACCTAATTTGTGACCCAATATGTGATCTATTCTGGAGAATGTTCCATGTGCATTTGAAAAGAATGTGTATTCTGTTGCTTTAGGATGCTCTGAATATGTCTGTGATGTCCATCTGATTCAGTGTGTCATTCAATGCCTTTGTTTCCCTGCTGATCTTCTGCTTAGATGATGTGTCCACTGCTATGAGTGGGGTACTAAAGTCCCCTACTATTATTGTTTCATTATCAATGTTTTTCTTTAATAAAATCTTTAAAAAAAAATGAGTCTTTTGTAGACAGCATATTGCTGTATACCCATATTGTATATCCATACTGATGGGTCTTGCTTTTTTATCTAATCTGATACTGTGTGTCTTTTGATTGGAGCATTTAGCCCATTTACATTCAGAGTTACTATTGAAAGATATTAATTTAGTGACATTATATTACCTATAAAGTCACTGTATCTGTATATTTTCTCCGTTCCTTTCTGATCTTTGTTACTTTGGGCTCTTTCTTCCTTAAAGGATCCCCTTTAATATTTCTTGAAATGCTCATTTAGTGATTATAAATTCTTTTAGTTTCAGTTCATCCCAGAAGCTCTTTATCTCTCCTTCTACTATGAATGACAGCCTTACTGGATAAATTATTCCTGGCTGCATATTTTTCTCATTTATCACCCTGAGTATATCATATCAGTCCCTTCTGGTCTGCCAGGTCTCTGTGGATAGGTCTGCTGCCAGCCTTTTTTTTTTTACACTTGTAGGTTAAGGACCTCTTGTCCTGAGCTGCTTTCAGGGTCATTTCAAGTCTCCAAACCCTGCAGACTTCTGCGGTGCCTACCCACACCACTCCTCCCAGGAAGGAGTGGGGATCTTGCCAGTGTTTGGATGCTTGCTGGCCCCTGCTTGGAGAGTGGTTGCCTGACTATGCAGTTTTTCATGGTTTATGGTGACACTAAGCTTAAAGCCCACTTCTGGAGTCACTGACTGCAACCAGCTTCCCCACTCCAAAGCCTGGGAGCTCTGCCACACTCAGGCACCCCTGTTCTTTTTGTGACCCTGGATATCCTAGAATCACAGTCCTACCTAGGATTCTGCTGTGCTTCACTACCTGACTAACTTTCAGGCAAGGATACCCTTCATGGGAACAGACTTCTAAAAGTTCCAATTTCACACTCTAGGGCTATATCACTTTCTGTAGCTGGCTTAAAGAGGCTCCCTACCCCTGCAGTTTATCTTCCAAGATATCCATTCAGATTCATTTCTCTGTACCTCTATCTTGCAAAAAGCGGTGACTTTTCTATTTGTAGACTTGCAGCAATTCTTTTCTTGCTCACTCCGGTTGAGCTCACAGGTATTCAGAATCATTTGATAGCTATCTGGCTGAATTTCTGGAACCAGATAAAACTGAGGCCCCCTACTTTTCCACCATCTACCTTCCCCAGGAATATAATCCTTAAGACATTTTTCCTCTTATGTGTATATAAGCCTTTGTGTTTATATAATTTTTTTCATAAAAACAGGATCATAGTAGATAGACTATGTGTAATTTGTCTATTCCCTTAATAATATGTAGCGGATAGTTTTCAACAGTAATAACATACATCAACATCATCATTTCACTGTATTATATTAAATATGCATGCCATAATTATATAACAAATCCCTTAATGATATACATTTGAGATTTTTTAGAAATTGTTGCTACCATAACCAATGCTTCCACAAACATCCTTATGCACATTTCTCTGTCTTCTGTATGTCTTCACTTTTGAAATAAACATGAAATATGTGTCTCACTAATATTGAAGAGGGCAATATTTCTATAATCTCCTTCACTGTTTTCCAAGTTTTTATTTGACAACTCTACTTGGATAAATTCTTAGAAACCCCAGCTAGAACTTTTTATTTTTTTATTTTTTTTAATATAATTTTTTATTTTTTATAAACATATATTTTTATCCCCAGGGGTACAGGTCTGTGAATCACCAGGTTTACACACTTCACAGCACTCACCAAAGCACATACCCTCCCCAATGTCCATAATACCACCCCCTTCTCCCAAACCCCCTCCCCCCAGCAACCCTCAGTTTGTTTTGTGAGATTAAGAGTCACTTATGGTTTGTCTCCCTCCCAATCCCATCTTGTTTCATTGATTCTTCTCCTACCCACTTAAGCCCCCATGTTGCATCACCACTTCTTCATATCAGGGAGATCATATGATAGTTGTCTTTCTTTGCTTGACTTATTTCGCTAAGCATGATACGCTCTAGTTCCGTCCATGTTGTCGCAAATGGCAAGATTTCATTTCTTTTGATGGCTGCATAGTATTCCATTGTGTATATATACCACATCTTCTTGATCCATTCATCTGTTGATGGACATCTAGGTTCTTTCCATAGTTTGGCTATTGTGGACATTGCTGCTATAAACATTTGGGTGCACGTGCCCCTTTGGATCACTACGTTTGTATCTTTAGGGTAAATACCCAATAGTGCAATTGCTGGGTCATAGGGCAGTTCTATTTTCAACATTTTGAGGAACCTCCATGCTGTTTTCCAGAGTGGCTGCACCAGCTTGCATTCCCACCAACAGTGTAGGAGGGTTCCCCTTTCTCCGCATCCTCGCCAGCATCTGTCATTTCCTGACTTGTTGATTTTAGCCATTCTGACTGGTGTGAGGTGGTTTTGATTTGTATTTCCCTGATGCCGAGTGATATGGAGCACTTTTTCATGTGTCTGTTGGCCATCTGGATGTCTTCTTTGCAGAAATGTCTGCTCATGTCCTCTGCCCATTTCTTGATTGGATTATTTGTTCTTTGGGTGTTGAGTTTGCTAAGTTCTTTATAGATTCTGGACACTAGTCCTTTATCTGATATGTCGTTTGCAAATATCTTCTCCCATTCTGTCAGTTGTCTTTTGATTTTGTTAACTGTTTCCTTTGCTGTGCAAAAGCTTTTGATCTTGATGAAATCCCAATAGTTCATTTTTGCCCTTGCTTCCCTTGCCTTTGGCGTTGTTCCTAGGAAGATGTTGCTGCGGCTGAGGTCGAAGAGGTTGCTGCCTGTGTTCTCCTCAAGGATTTTGATGGATTCCTTTCGCACATTGAGGTCCTTCATCCATTTTGAGTCTATTTTCGTGTGTGGTGTAAGGAAATGGTCCAATTTCATTTTTCTGCATGTGGCTGTCCAATTATCCCCCAGCTAGAGCTTTATATTGAACATACAGACACACAGACAAACAGACACAGACACACACACACACACACACACACACATTAGATTCAGGAAAAGCAGAAAAACATATTTAAGAACTAAAGGGCAGATGGATGGCAATCCAAAATATAAACAGTAACAATTAGGGTATTATATAAAATATGATAAAGATTAAGCCTTGAAGATACCATTTCAAATTAATACTCCCAAACCAAAAACTATACTATCCAAAATTTTAAATTGTAGACTACCTTGTTTTCCTAAGGAGATAATATATTCTAGCAGCCATTGCTGAAAACCACAAATTCAATAAAGTCCCAGTAGAGAATAAGGGAAATAAGGCCTATATTTTCATGTTGGTCATATTCTAGTGTAAGAAAAGATAAAAACTACTAAATATATTAGTAAACAAGATCATTTCTGAGAGTGATAAGTGTAATAAAATATGTATGTCTATAACTCAGGATGATGTGGTAGAAAGTAATTGGGAATGGGGTGGGAGAGTGAGCAAGATCAGAAAGGGCTCTCATGAGGTGACATCTCACAGTTAACAAACCAGTGAGAAAGAGGCATACATGGGAGAATCAAGGAAGGGTATCCTTGGCATAAACATCAGTAGGTGCCAAAGTCCTGAGGTGAGAATGAGCTTGGAGTGTTTGAGAGTAAGACAAAAAATTCTAGCATATGCCGAGATGGTAAGTAAGATGGAAACATTAGATCAAGTCTGAGAGGTAAAAATCTTCTAATCAATGGCCAGAAAACTACTGCCCACAGCCCAAATCTGGAGTGCTATCTGTTTTGTAGACCCAGTGGTTAAGAATGCTTTTTTAACAATTTTTTTTTTAGGGGTGGGTAGTAGGAAAGGGAAAAAGAGTATCTTAAGCAGGCTCTACACCCAGAACAAAGAGGGGCTGGCTCCCATGACCCCGAGATCATGACCTGAGCCAAAATCAAGAGTCAGACACTTAACTAACTAAGCCATCCAGGTGCCCCAATTTTCTCATACATTTTTAAAGGATTACATTTTAAATAGTTACATACATTTCTATATAATATCCTCATGACTCTCAACGCCTAAAATATTTACTACCTTCTGGATCTTTACATTAAGAGTTTGTTGCCTCCTATTCTAGACCATGGTAAGGAGTTTTCTATTTTAATCCAAATATAGAAGAAGGCATTAAAGGTTTCAGCTGGAGAACAGTGGTGATTTATCTATTTCAAAGATCATTCTACCTTCTATGGGGGGACTGGATGAAAGTAACAGAGGCAGGGAGCACAGTTTGAGGCTAGAACAGTAGTCTCAGTATGAGATTTAAGTGGCTTAAAAGAGAAAACTTCTAGGGTAGGAGGGTTTGGAATAGCAACAAAGAACACCATAGTTGTATTCTATTAACTAAGCATAAAATGAATTAATTATAGATCTCTATAGTTTCAAAGATAGCAGTCTAAGCCAAAGATAAAAAGGGAACATGGTTTGTAGATGGTTCAGTGACAGGTAATCTAACCCAAATATTCATTTATGCTAAAGTCTTCTCTATAGCATCCCCAATGAAAGGCCAAATTTCTGCTCAAATATCTCCAGAAAGAAGAATTCCATTTGTAACACACAGCAACAAAAATGGTATAAGCCTTGCTTGGACAATTCTGTAAAGCCTTGCACCATTTAGATGATATTACTCATACTGGGCATCAAAATTTTGATCCTAAAAAATAAGGTCCACCCAGACCACGTAACTTACAAGGCAGTAATTGATAGAGTCATTACTTAGAACTCATTAAGACATCATATCATTTTTCTATGTATTTCTATGTGTCAGTAAGTATTGCTAATGCTGATTCAAAAGTCAAAGATGGACATGAAATGTGGGGAAAAAGAAGTGAGGGCAAGAGTATGCTGAATACACCCAGAAAAGACTGAGTAAAGAATAACTTTAGTCCAAGATCAAGCTCAGTATCAGAAAAATGTAAGGAGAAACAGAGATCTAAGGAGCTAAACATAGGGAAGAAGAACAGAGAACTAGAGAAATAGTCAAGTCAGTAAAGACTGGACACAGAAAATGAAAGTTACAGGCGGGAACTGACCAATGCCCCCAAATGATAACTTTCTTACTAGTGTTGATTCTCTAAGCATTGTTCATGTTCCAATTCTTATTCCCATAATGTCTTATAGGTGGGACCAATACTGAAGAAATCCAAGCCCCAGTACACATGTATAATTGATCTTAAATATAGGGGACAGAGAAAACAATATTCTATGTGTTGTAAGATCACGGTAGGTCCTTTTCCTCACTACCCATCCCCAAGTTCTTCATAATTACTCCACTCCAGTTTAAGAGATTAGTTTTGCCTGAAGCCAGTGACTTTGTCTTGTGCTACTGGTATTATCCCAAAGCCAACCAGCTACTTCTCTATTACAGCAATTAATTAAGTATAAGATAATGAATTGAGATAAAGTCTCAATCCAGGATTTGAGGTAGTTAACTCCAACCTCTATCCAGGGTTCTCCTTCTACTAATTCCTCCTCATAAAACACACACACACAGAAAATATAGAAAATTAAGGTGACTTGAAAAAGGTAATGTTTTCCTGGTCCTTTATATATTTCAGCTAAATCTAGTACATAACTTAAAAAAAAAAATTAGAGAAGGACAAATCTCTTTGCTCTCTTTCTCTCCTCTGCACGGTCTCTGACCAGAAGTTAAACACATACCCTGGAGGAAGCACAGAACTATTTTTAGATGTGTCCTCAGTCACCAATCTGAACAGTTCTCTGAGCTTTTGAAATTAACTATGGGGAGAAGTTGTCTTTGTTAGGCATGATTTTCAGTTTCTGAGGTTATAAACTCTTAATAATTACAGGATTATTTTAATTTGAGAATTAGCAGCTCTTTTGCTTTGCTTTGTTGGTTTAAAGTCCTTCAAAAATGTTTGCCTAAAATCAAAGATTTTACCAGGGTAAAGCTTAAACTTCCAAGTCCCATTAGCCTCTAAAAACTCCCAACAGAAAGGAACTTTAACTAAGGTGTCTTCTTAAATAAGCAAATGTGCAAGATTATATGGCCTAATTATTCATCTGACTAGTTTCTTATAGGTGTTGAAAGGAGAAATAAATGGTCTTGGGCAATACTTTGTCAAATGTAACTTGCTCCTTGACCTGATTATTCAGATTCTTATGTGTAGAGTTTTATTAGCATTGGAGCCAATTTTTTAGGCACACATCTCTGAAGTTATAATAAAATTAACGTCATGATTAAATATACAAATATTCATTTTACACCTCATTATACAGAGCACATGTAATTCATAAAGCAAGGTCAAACTGTGTTCTTATTACAATCCTTCACTGGGATTGCTGTCAAATTTGCTGATGCTGAAATGGAAGTCAGTAGCTGTTAGGATGAGTACATTTCTGTTATTATGTGTGGCGACAGATAACAACCTCCCAAAAAGTGTGAACTGAAAGATAAATTTCAATAGTTTCAGAGGGTCCTCTGAATAAGATAGTGAAATGTTTCTTGATACTTAGTATTAGAATATAAATTGATAGTCTTTCATTTCCTCTCTTTTGAAAGATGTCCCATTAACGTAGATGATTATTTTACAAAACACTTTTAAAAAGAGATAACAATAAAGAGGTGATTAATTATGTGAGATCTTCAAGACTTACCCTTGATTACTTTCATTGTAACCAAAGTAGAAAATTCCATTAATATGGTGGTACTGATTATTCAAAATGGTCAAGTCTAGCCTTAAATAGCTAAAAGCAGCAGTACAGAGAAACAAAGTCTGAATGAAAAGGAGAGAAAGAAAAACTCTCCCTGTCAGTGAGATGATCCACTTAAGCACTAGCAAATCAGGCCATTCACATTATCTTTTCAATGGAATGACCCCCCAGTTCACATTCAAGTTCTTCGAGGAGGAAACTGAGAAATGAATTTGGCCTCCTTTTTAATATGTCTTAGATTTGCTATTTTGCCTTTTTACTGTTCTCCAAGCACTACCAAGCAAACACGTTTGAATTAGATAGTGGTAGATTCTGCTCAAGATGAAAGAACATGGGGGTGGGGTTATGGACATTGGGGAGGGTATGTGCTTTGGTGAGTGCTGTGAAGTGTGTACACCTGGCGATTCACAGACTGTACCCCTGGGGATAAAAATATATGTTTATAAAAAATAAAAAAAAATTTAAAAAAAAAGATGAAAGAACATGTACATGTTATACAAACATTTTACTCCAAGAACATAGCATTAATAGATAATATAGCTTAGAAAGACAATTTTTAAAGCCATCAACAAGTTCAAATACAAGTTAAAAGCCTTGGTGACTGATCTGTAAAAAATCCAGTATGACCACTGGTAGAAATTCAAGTAGCAACACAATGTTATATATAAACCTAATGGTAACTACAAATTAAAAACCAGCAATAGAGATGCAAAAAAATATAGAGAAAAGAATCTAAGTATATTGCTAAAGAAAGCCAACAAGCCATGAGAGAAGAGAACAAGAGAAGGAAGGACCAGAGAAGAACTACAAAAAACCATAAAATAGGAAATAAAATGGCAGTAAGTACACACTTATCAATAATTACTCTGAATGTAAATGAACTAAATACCTAATCAAAAGACAAAGGGTGACAGAGTGGATAAAAAAGCAAGAGACATCGATATACTGCCTACAAGAGTGTCATATCAGGGCACCTGGGTGGCTCAGTGGGTTAAAGCCTCTGCCTTTGGCTTAGGTCATGGTCTCAGTGTCCTGGGATCACATCCAGTGTCGGGTTCTCTGCTCCGCAGAGAGCCTGCTTCCTCCTCTTTCTCTCTGCCTGCCTCTCTGCCTATTTGTGATCTCTGTCTGTCAAATAAACAAATAAATCTAAAAAAAAAAAAAGGGTGTCATATCAGATCTAAAGACACACGAAGATTGAAAGTGAAGAGAGAGCATTTATCATGCAAATGGAAGGGAAAAGAAAGCTGGGATAACAATACTTATGTTGGGCAAAGCAGAATTTAAGTAAAAGACTGTAATGAGAAACAAAGGAGGACACTATATAATCATAAAGGGAAGAATCCAGTTAAAAGATAAAACAATTACAAATACTTAAGCACTCAACATGCACACACCCAAATACATAAAGCAACTAATAACAAACATAAAGGAAGTACCCAGCAGTGATACAATAATAGTAGGGGAATTTAACACCCCATTTTCATAAATGGATAGGTCGTCCAAACAGAAAATCAATAAGGAAACTATGGCTTTGAATGACACATTGGACCAGAAGGATTTAACAGATATATTCTGAACATTCCATCCTAAAATGGTAATGAACACATTCTTTTCAAGTGCACATGGAACATTCTCTAAAATGGACTACTTATTAGGCCATAAAACAAGTTTCAACAAATTCAAAAAGACTTAAGTCATACCATGTATCTTTTCTGACCAAAACACTATGAAACTATAAAATCAACCACAACAAAAAAATCTGGAAAGAACACAGTATATGGAGGTTAAATAACATGCTACTGAACAATGAATGAGTCATCCAAGAAACTGAAGAGAAGATCAAAAAATACATGGAAACAAATGAAAATGTAAAAAAAAAAGTTCAAAACCTTTGGGGTGCAGCAAAGGCTTCTCTGAGGGGGATGTTTATAGCAATATAAGCCTAGTTCAAGAAACAAGAAAAATCTCAAATGAATAACCTAAACTTACACTTACTTAAAGGAGCTAGAAAAAGAGGACCAAAAAACCCAAAATCAGTAGAAGGAAGGAAACAATAAAGATTAGAGCAGAAATAAATGAAGTAGAAACTAAAAAAGCAATAGAACAGATGAAACCAGGAACTAGTCTTGAAAAGATTAACAAAATTGATAAAACTTTAGCCAGCCTGATCAAAAAGAAAAAAGAGAGAGAAGACTCAAACAAAAACAGAAATGAAAGAGGATAAATAACAACTAACACTACAGAAACACAAAGGCTTATAAGAAATTATAAAAACATAGCAAATAAACTGAACAACCTAGAAGAAATGGATAAACTCCTAAAAACATATAACCTACCAAAACCAAATAAAGAAGAAATAGAAAATTTGAACTGACTGATTAGCAGTAATGAAACTCAATCAGTAGTCAAACAACTCAAACAAATAAAAGTTCAGGACCAGATGGCTTCACAGGTGAATTCGACCAAACATTTAAAGAAGAGTTAATGTCTATTCCTCTTAAAAGAAGGGGAAAAAAAGAGGAAGGAAAGCTACCAAATTCATTCTATGAGGCCAGCATTGCCCTGATACCAAAATCAGATTGTAAGGGCCTATTCAGCCAGAGTGGCCCCACCCTGGTTGAACTGCCATTTTATTGTAAAACTTAAATTGACCCCCCACCCCCCCACTCCTGGGGAACTTACTTAAAAGCAAGTCCGGGAAACCAGTCCCAGGTAACAAAGTCCAAATACAAGGGTGGGTCAGGCCAGGTGGAGGTATTCAATCAGTGGGGGGCGCATACTGTCTCCTAGCTACCAAGGAGAATGGGCCCCGCCCTTTGGGCATCTTTTGGGTGCCAATTCTGAACTAGGTGATAGGCTGGTTCAAATGTCTACTAGGGTAAATTGTAATTCAATTGGTCACCTAGCATCACTGTGGAGTTTCCTGTGTGTGTTACAATCTCATTGGCCACCTGTGTGAGGCCAGGCCCAACCACATGGCCTTTGCTCTATAAAAGTTAGTCTGGAAAGTAGGGAGGGGTCGTCCTCTCTGTAGGGGCAGCCCCGATCAGTCTGTTTGACCGTCAGTCTGATTCCTGATGCTTGGTGCAAATAAAGCTTTGTTTGACCTTCGCTTTGTATCAGTCTCGCTCCTTTAATCACGGACCCATTATTGGGGTACCCAATTTTTAGGGGACCCAACAAGATAAAGACACTACAAAAAAGAAAGAAGAGAGAGAGAGAGAGTGAGAACTATAGGCCAATGCTCTGATGAACATAGATGGAAAAATTCTCAACAAAATATTAGCAAACCATAATACACTTAAAAAATCATTCAACACAATTAAATAGGATTTATTCTTGGGATGCAAGGGTGTTTCAATATTCACAAATTAATCAACATGATACATCAACAAGAAAAAGGATAAAAACCAGATGATCATTTCAATAGATGTGGGAAAAGCATATAGCAAAGTACAACATCTGTTCATGGTTCAAACCCTCAACAAAGTAGGTTTTGAGGAAACATACCTCAACATAATAAAAGTCTTATATGAAAAACTTACAGCTGACATCATATTCAGTGGTGAAAAACTGAGAACTTTTCCTCTAAGATCAGGAACCAGCAAAGATGTCCATTCTCACCACTTTTATTCAACATAGTGCTGCAAGTCCTAGACACAGCAATCAGACAACAACAACAAAAAAGCATCCAAATTGGTAAGAAAGAAATAGAATAGTCACTTCTTGCAGATGACATATACATCCAAAAGACTACCAAGACTCTGAAAAGTACAAAACACTGATGAAAAAAATTGAAGACAACACACAAATTGTGTGAAGATATTTCATACCCATGGAGTGGAAAAACAAATACTCTTAAAATGTCCAAACTACCCAAAGCAATCTACAGATTTGATGCTATCCCTATCAAAATACCAACATTTTTCACAGAATTAGACTTATCCTAAAATTTGTATGGAAACATGGAAGACCCCAAATATCCAAAGTAATCTTGAAAAAGAAAAACAAAAACTAGAGGTATCACAATTTAATTTTAAGATGTACTACAAAGCTGTAGTAATCAAAACAGTATGGTGCTGGCACAAAAACAGACACATTGATCAATGGAACAGAATAGAGAATGAATTTTTGTGAGCTAAAAAGAAAATCGCTTTAGAAGTTAGGAATCTTTGCAATTTGATAATGATAGCACTACTTCTCAATAGCTATTGGATGAAGCAAAAGTGGCAATTCAAGAGAAATTGTTAGCATGATGATATTCTTTTCCTGCCTTCAGACCCAGAGAAAATTACCTTGATAGATCAGATTGTTCCAAGTACGTGGAATCTCAAAAGGAAGGAGAAGGGACCTCATTCCTTCTTCCTTTAGCATCCTCACTGGAGTCTCGTTCACTCAGGGTCTACTTTTTTCCACTTTAGCCTCATCCCTAGCAGCCATATGGATGTTCCTTATTCATGTGAGAAGGAATCTTCCTTTATACCATGATTTGGGAAGTATAAATATATGTTGGTTTAATATTTTCAAAAATAGCATCCTCCTAACATTAGGGACCTACAGTGTAATCATCTGTCAATTGCTAGATAAGAAAGAGTTATACTGAAATAGAGAATGTCTCCCTTGTCTGAGGAACCTAGAGCCTAGATGACATGTTAAGACCAAGCCACAACAGAAGAACTCTCCACATAGGTCACTAAGTCAGGGTATCAAATATATGATGTTGGAATGCATTTAGAGTTGGAGTGGATAAAGATCATTTCAAGTTAGAGTACTCAGATAAGAGGGGGAAGTGATGAGACCCTGAAGTAAAAGTACTGTAGATAGGGAGGCGGCATTGTGAGTCAGGGTAGTATAGGGAGAACAATGTGAAAGGTAGAAAACATAAGTTTATTGATGAGACACAGAGCAGATCCATTTAACTAGGGCTTGGATTTCAGGTTTCTGTGCTAGTAGTGGGAGATTTGTCTGGAAAAGCAAATTGAGGCAAATTTGGCAATAGGCTCAGCAGTGAGTGAGAAATTCTAAATGTTTCTTTAAATATCTAGACTCTGGCCTCTAAGCAAAAGAAATCTACTAAAAGGTTTTTAATTTAAATTTAATTAATTAGCATGTAGTATATTATTAGTTTCAGAGGTAAAGTCAGTGATCCATCAGTCTTATATAATACCCAGTGCTCATTACATCATATACCCTCCTTAATGTCTATCACCCAGTTAACCTATCTCCCCCTCCCCTCCAGCACATCTCAGCTTGTTTCCTATGATTAAGAAGATCTTACGGTTTTTCTCCCTCTCTGATTTTGTCTTGTTTTATTTTTCCCTGCCTTCCCCCAAGAGCCTCTGTTTTGTTTCTTAAATTCCACATATGAGTAAGATCATATAATAATTCTCTTTCTTTGACTGACTTATTTCACTTAGCCTAATACCATCTAATTCCACCCATTTCATTACAAATGGCAAGATTCCATTTTTGATGGTTGAGTAGTATTCCATTGTATATATATAGCACATCTTCTTTATTGATTCAGCTGTCAGTGGACATCTGGTCTCTTTCCATAGTTTGGCATTGCTGCTCTAAACATTAGGGTATAGGTACCCCTTCAGATCACTACATTAGTATCTTTGGGGTAAACACCTAGTAGTGCAATTGCTGGGTCCTAACTAAGGTAGTTCTATTTTTAACTTTTTAAGGAACCTCCATACTGTTTTCCAGAGTAGGCTGCACTAGACTGCATTCCCACAAAAAGTGTAAGTGTCCCACCAAAGTGAAAGGTACCCCTTTCTCCACATCCATACCAACATCAGTCCTTTCCTGAGTGGTTAGGAAATTTTAGCTATTCTGACAAGTGTGAGGTAGTATCTCACTGTGAAACCTACTGAAGGTTTTAGTGAGGAAAAATTCCATAGCTGAAGCAGTTCTAGAACACTCCATCTGGAAACAGCAAGCAAGTAGAAAAGGGAGCACTTGAGGCAGGCAGAAGGGCTAGTCATGTACAAATCACTCAATTTTTCAACTGAGTGAACTGATAGAGTTTCAGTGACATGCTTCAAGCCTCATGGACAATAGAGCAAGAAGCAAACATCAAGACTGTTAAACAATGACCTTGCACATTTCTATTAATCTGTGCCATTTCCTCCAGGAATTGTCTCAGTCAGAATTAAAGTTTGTGAAGTTTGTGCCCAAGTTTTACCACTTTCTCGTTCCTCCTAATTCCCTCCACCATTAACACCATCACCCCAGCTCCTTCCTCCTCACCCCACATCACAATGTCTTAAAGTCTTTTCTCACCCTTCCAAAGCCCTGAAAACTGATTTTTGCTAAGGTACAAATGCCTAAAAACATTTTGATAAAAAATTTCATTCTGAGTTACGTGATTTCAAGATTTAAAACAGAGGAACGATACTCTAAATGAAAATATCAACAAGACATGTTTTGGTAAAGAAACATTTTCCTGAAGAGTCTGAAAACACAGGCACATGGGGGGCCTTCTATTCATGACCATTCACATTTGTGGAAAATTACTCCAGAAATATATTTACACTCTATTGTCCTATCAATATAGGAGACAAAGTAATGCTAGAGAAATTGAGAGGAAAGAGAATATGCTTTGCAGCCCACAGGGAATGCTGGTGGGTCAAGCTGTGAAAATAACTTACAAACCTCACAAGTTATTATGGTAACAATGAAGTATGGCATTGAATCATTGCACAACAAGCTTCCCGAGTCTTTGGATATTGCTTTCTAAAAGAAAAAGAAAATAAAAGGGGGGGGGGATAATTCTTGCTTTTTAAGAGTAAATAAATGAAAACAATCTTTGGGTTGAGGAGGAGGCCTCCCCTAAAAAGGGTAGTGTTCAGTCAGATCCATAATTTTGTTAGTTAGCAAAAAGAAGTATCCAAAAGTATGGTTTAGCCATCAAAAATTACATTTAATAACTACATTGACTATATATATAAAACTCTGTATAAATATTTGCTATCATTTTGTGAATTTGCATTTGCCCACACCAGTACAATTTTCCTTTGAGCATCCATTATCATATTAATGTAGACTTTTCTTTCATCTCTGACACCTCCAGAAAAGTAAACCTAGAGGAAAAAGGAGAAGTCATAATTCCCTCCTGTTGGATGTTGAGTTCTATGGTCTACCCTTGTCCAATACTTGTCATGACTATGAGAAAATAAGACAAGCTTCTGAATGAACAGAATTGACACAGGTCTTCTTTCATTTCAGAGACCAACAGGCTCCCTGCTTCCCAAGGATTTCTCCTCCCTGCCTCCTAAAATACAGTGTACCTTATAACTAAGTCATCCCCCCAGTTTGTCAGAAACCTAATAATCAACTTTCTTGCCAGTGACCTTTGGACAATTTGAAGGGATACTAGTTTATAAAAATTCTCAACCTCCAGTTAAAAACCATAACAGTGTCCTTTAACCTAATTTAATGGCTCAAGAAAATAATAGAGTAACATTTCTTGGCTGAATCAATACTGCATTAAAGAAAGGTGCTATCACTGAAAAGTTATGAATACAAAACAGTTCAATGATGTATTAGTGTCATTGCTTGCTGTCTCTTTCAGTTTGCTTGCATTACTGAATATAAGCAGAAAAGAGCCCTTCTCATGTTTAGATTTGTCAGTGAGATCCCACTGGTATTTCATTCTGCCCTGTGTAAAGGTGTTTTACATCTTCCATTCAAAGCACCGCAGATACAAAGGAAGCACCTAACTATCAGAACTCCCATTGAAGGCTATTTAGTATTGGTTAGTCCATTCACGAGGAATTCATGTTTTAGAAATGATGTAGTGACTTATTTATCAAAGAAGGCAAATTAGTTCTGCCGAGACTCTCTTTGCTTTGTGATCCAGGAAGTCACAGAGCAATTTTTTCAAGGTCACTTAGCACCAAGTTAGATATAATTTTCAAAGATTTGACTTTTTTAAAAGTCCACACCCTTAAAAGATAAGAACTCTTACAAATCAATAAGGAAGAGACAAACACCTAAACAGAAGTCATAATGCCCTGCAGCATTGCGGGTTTATTAAAACAGAAATTTTCACACATCACTTTGGATAGTAAATTAGCAAAATTATTCTTAAAAATAATTTGGTAACTTCAAAGCAACATTCTTACAAATGTTTTATCCTATTATAAAGCAATTTCATATCTAGAAGCTTACCCAAACATAGGTAAAAAAAATTGCAGGCATGGATAAAAATGTTGATGTGTGATCTCTGCAAGTTTTGACTATATCATTGCTAGATCCCTGGGAAATGACACATCACCAACAAGAGTTGATTGTGCAGGGTAGGCACTATAGCTGACTCTCCAGCACAATATCTGGCATATTGCAAAAACAAAAAAGAAATATTTGTTAACTAATGAAATATATAAGTGAATGTTCATTTTAAAAACCAGTATTATTCAAACTGAGGTCCACAGACTGGCAACACCAGTGTCACTCTGGAACTTGTTAAAAATGCACATTTGGAGTTCCCAGCCCAGACCTATTAATTCATAACTCCGGGAGCCAAGAAAACTACTTCAATAAGCCCTCTGGGTGATTCTAACATAGACAAAAGTGAAGCCCTAGGTTAGAATACTGTGCAGTCTTCAAAAATCAAAATCTCTCGGCTTCATTTTGAAAGAGAGAGAGTGTGTGTATGTTTGGGAGGGGCAGAGCAAAAGGGAGAAAGAGAGTCTCAAGCAGGCTCTGCGTCCAGCACTGAGCCCATATGCAGCTTGATCTCACGACCCGAGGTCATGACCTAAGCCGAAATCAGGAATCCAACACTTAACCAAGTGAGCCACTCAGGGGCTCCTCCACTTCATTTTACTTTTAACAATGTTTTTCTACTTCCATCTGTACCACCAGAGTGAACTATGGAACTCTCAACAGCAGAGTCCCAGTTCCCATTACGCCCAGATTACCCTAGAAACCAAACACGGAAAGAAGTGGAAAGGCAAGAAAGACTTCACTGAATTTCCCTTGTCAGATTTTATTAGGATCCCTGCTGAGGGTTGTGACTGAAAGTCTTCGGATTCTGGAGCTAGAACTGTTGAAATTCTGGTTGTACTACTTACTAATTCGGCATCTTGAACAAATTACTTAACTTCTTCATATTTCAATTCCTTCAGCTATAGAATAAGGCTAGAGATACCTTGTGTCAGTGTTTTAGAGCGTGAATTAAATAATATAAAGTCTACATTAAATAATATAATGTCCATTTCCTTAAATAGCAAATAGTAAATGCTCAACAAATATTAATCCCCTTTCCTTAGATCAGTGCTGGTTTCTTTCAGATACTGTATCTATGCTTAAAAGGCAGGAAGTCATGTAAGGACATATCTTACCATTTTTGGTCTTTGCCACAGTATTGGACACATGTTAGGCTACTTATAAATCCCCCCATGATTGATCGATTGATGGGTGTGCTAAGTTAGAGTGAGGCAGGGTTAAAGAACCCAGTCCTTTGAACTTCACCACACTATAAAGCATTTGAGTGAGAAGCACAATGCTTAGAAGCCTATTGCCACTGAAAGAAAATGCCTGTGAATGCAGTCAAATTCACACACCATGCCTAAACTGCTATCCTCCACTCTCGGCTTTCCTTCTTCTAAGCACGATTAGATCTCTTGAAGTACCTGGCATGCTGCCTCTGAAACAGAAAACCCTGGATGATATTTACCAAGCCATAATAAGAGATAACACACAACTTCCAGATGTCCCTTGTATTGGCAAACGGAAGTGTTGAAAACACTCAAAAGATAAAAACTAAAGGAATTTAGCATTTCTCCCAAATTGGCAACACAGATTGAAAAGATGACTTTCTGAGACCAATTTGAACACGGAACAGAAAACTCTATCAAAATATGCACTGCATCCTTCTTTGGAAAACCATGATAAGCCAGAAGTTTTTGTGAAAAAAGACTCTACCCTTCAACATAATGAACCCTCCACATTTCAGCCTCACTCCTCAGAGAAGAAACACATGCACACATGCGCCTGGAGACTGCCTGATGTGAAGTGAGAGCAGATGGACAAAGTTGTTTTGTATTAACTACTTTCCTACCACTGCAGTACTTCTTGGAGGCAAAAAGGTAAGACATGGTCCATGTCATAGAGGAGCTTATACACCAGAAGGCAGGCAGGTAAACCTGTAAATGAAATGAAGAATTATGGCATCTTTATAGATATTAGATCACAATACAGCAGGTACACAGAAAAAGAAAGGTCAGTTCTACTAGTGATTAGGGGAGGGAGGAGGCTTAAATGCTTGATCCTTTTTTTTTTTTAAGACCTTATTTATTTATTTGACAAAGAGAGATCACAAGTAGGCAGAGAGAGGGGGGGAAGCAGGCTCCCTGCTGTGCAGAGAGCCCGATGTGTGGCTTGATCCCAGGACCCTGGCTCGATCCCAGGACCTGAGCTGAAGGTGGAGGCTTTAACCCACTGAGCCACCCAGGTGCCCCAATGATCTTGAGATAAATCTCTAAAAATGAGCGAGTCCTCTCAATGCTTGCTATTCAATTTGCTCTACAGACCAGCAACATCATGTCGGAGCTTGCTGGAAATGCAAAACTCAGGCCTTACCACAGATCTACTGAACCAGAAGTCATTCTTACATTTCAACAGAATCTCCAGAAGATTCTTGGTCACATAAACCTTTGAGAAGTGCTAGTATAAAGCAATTTCTGAGGAGTGTTAGAGCAGAAAACAGATTGCAGTAGTTTGATTAAATAAGAAATTAAGATAGCACAGGCCAAGTATTAAAAACTGGGATACATAATCCAAATTCAGCCCACATGTGTACTTTGTTAGGACTGTACAGTGTTTTAAACATTGAGGTATTTCAAGTGGAAATCCAGATTTCCTGTTTTTCTTGGGAAATAAAATCAGATGCTTTAGCCAAACTGGACCCCTACTCCCACAGGGCAGCAAAGGGCAGAATAGTGTCAGTTTCAGACAAAGGTGAGCCCACAATTACGTTATGTTCTGCCCTCTTTGCTCATTGTCATTACTGCCTCATGGGTTTCCAACAGACATTTGAAACTGTGACCCTCGGAAGCAACTCTGCTCTAAAGAAACTGAGCAAGGACTGAACAGTAAAAGTAAGACAACGGCTAAAGTGGAGTATAGAGCTGTAAAGGAATTCTTCCTCTGAATATGTTTTAAGCTATGAAGGAAGTGTCTACAGAGACAGGGTAGAATTGTGGGAGGGAGGCATAAGGAGCACAATTCTGGAAGAAAAAAGGAGATCATATAAGGAGGGCAAAAGGCTTAGTCTACTTCTTCCCCTGGGGCAGAATCGGGGAGGGGGGGGCAAGGTGGTTCAGATATAATTTTCCAGCTTACACAGAAGGCTAAAGGCTTGTGCCTGAACTCCATACTATCTATGCATTAAGAAGCAAGATCAACTACTGAAAGGGAAGCAGCACTAGTGGGAAATTCTGGTGAGTGGTGAACATTTCAGATAGCAACCCACTGTGGGTGATGGGAGCAGGAAATCACTGAAGCAGAAAGGAGAATTTTTTTTTTTCCAAGTGATCCTAGGGGCCCCACTGAAGGCAGGGAGCAGAGAAGAGAAAACAACTACCTCTGTGACAGTGTGGTGCCCAGGGGTTCTCCCCCCACCACCACCCCCCCCCCCGCCGGGTGCAATGAGAGTTCCAGGAAGGAGAAAGTGGTTGTTTGGATGGGCCTACGCTTGCAGGGTAAACACAGAAGGTCAAGTAGGTACAGATGCTAAGGGGGTTAAGAGTGGCTGAAGTGACCAACCAAGAGGTCCTGAGCACACTGCAAATGAAAGAAAAACAACAGCAACCCTGAAAGTGATAATAAACTTGAAGAAGAGAGAGGGGCTAGAAGAGCTAGAGATTCCAGTGGCTCAAGAATGAGGGATTTAGAAAACTAGTAGTTGCTGGTGGAGTCAGGATTTCAGCGCACGGTGTCTGACTGCAAAATCTTTATTCTTTTTGCCCAAACCCTCTACTTCTATAGTTACATAGAAATACAAGGATAGGTCTCCACTTTTCTGACCTGGCGCAAGTGGGGTCTGTTCGCCCTGGAAACCTTGCTGGGAATCACCAGAAGTCATCCACATGTGGTTAAAGAAGTTGCTTTCACTTCTATTGCCTCCTCTGCTTCCCTTTGATTCCTCATTTCTCCATGTCAGCTGTTTTTGATATTCTGTTAAAGTCTTCAAAATAAGACAAGAGCAGGGATATTTATATATCATCATCTCTAAACCTGTCAGTTCAAAAGAGGATAAATAAACAACTGTTATACAAGTTCTGTGTGTTGTTAAAGAGACAGAGCTGTCAACACTGATATTTCTGGCTTCAAATTACCACCTTTGTAATTGTGAAAGGCTCTGTTATGCATCCTGTGGATATTCATTAACCTATCATGATGATAATAATACCCATTATTTTTACTTGTTCTATTAACACTGAAACATTTGAGACTTTGGAATGTAAATACCAAAAATACTACCTGAAGAGTGGGCTGACTGAAAATCAAAAAGTGATTTTTAAATATATACTAAATCCCATTGTACATCAGTGATTACTACTGCCATTAAAACTACTATTTGTATTTGCATAGCAATTTTTTGCAAGTGACTTTCTCATGCTTTATTTTATTTAATTCAGTTCGCTTAAGTGAAAACATAGTTAAGTACAGACTTGGAAGGAATACAGTCCCCAACATGCAATAGGTTTGAAACAGTAATATGAGCAAACTCTCAGAAGTGGAAAGTTTCTAAACTCTGCTTTAGCAATTGAGGAAGAATTCTTAATTGAGGAAGGCAAGAAAGAACTAGAGGAGAAGAAACAGTTGAGCAATGGGAAAATGTGTTCCAGGCTGCATTCATCCCAGAGAGCACATTTCCTCTGCCTAACTTTGGGAAACAGGGAGAGTTAAGGCATTCAGGAATCTATAAGCCCATGCCTATTACTGCAGAAGGTATTTTGTAGAAGGCAATCACAAGTTACAAATTATTTCCATTCAAGAAGTCTCAAGTCTACATTAGACAATTCTGTATCATAATCAAAAGGGATAAAAATAGGGAAAAAAGCAACAACTAAGGATATCCATTGGTTAGCTCCATGTAGTAAAAGTAAGACCCATCAGTGAACTTTTTTTTTTTTTCTTAAGATTTTCTATATTTGCGAGAGCATGAGAGACAGTGCACATGAGCAGTGGGGGAGTCTCAGAGGGAGAAGGAGAAGCAGACTCCCGGCTGAGCAGGGAAGCAGATGTGGGATTCAGTCCCAGGACCCTGTGATCATTACCTGAGTGGAAGGCAGAAGCTTAACCAACTGGGCCACCCAGACACCGCATTGCTGAACTTTAATTACAAACTTAGTGTGGCTGCATAAAAACAGACCAGGATGCACTGCAATAGTCTAACAGGTTTGACAGGAAAAAAAAAAAATCATTCAATAAAGAGCAGAGAGTGTAAGTATGAAACGTAAGACTAAGGGATGTTAAATCATCAAGATGAAAACGGTTCCACCCAGATATTTCATGAGCCACCTGTCAGCTTTTCATCCATAACCTAGTAAGAACACTCTACACTGGGCATTCTGGTTCATGAACGCTTTATAATGCATTCATATACCTTCTGAAATGAAAGTGGATAGTATGGATGACTGAATTGGTCATATTTACATTATTCTTATTTTAAAAATATGCACTTTATTTCAATGGACTCAGTTCTTCTTAGCTAATTTTTTTCACTGTCATATTATGGCTGAATTTTAGAGAACTACAAGTGTTCATTAAAAATAATTATCTGGACAGTATTTGTAATATCAGTCTCATTTTTCTATATTTTAAAAATTGAACCAAATGACTCATATTGACATTCCTAGTCTCTTTTCCTGGTGTCCACCAATTGAGTAGATTCCTTCTTAATGCGGACTGACAAGCCACCTGATTTTGATTGATTTGAACAACCCACCTCCTGCCTAAGACCCTGTTAGGTAAAGTTAAAATAGGCATAAAATATAGTTCCTGTATTCAGAGATCTTATAATGCGATACTACAAATTAAATATTTCTATAAACAAGAGCATAGATGGGCAGGGCTTCCATCCACCCCTCCAGGATTCTTCAACTAATGACCACTCTGCTTCTCATTCTTGATTATATTCTATACTAGCTTCTGTCATAGAACCCATGGGGTTACAGACTAACACCCTCAGAATCCAAAGAAAACAAATGTAAGAATGTGTTATTGAGTTACCACTATAGCTAATTGGTGCTCAATTCTCTGGAAATTTCTGAGAACATTTATGAAATATATTCCAATCTGCCCCAGTGGGAGTATAAAGGAGAAGCATTTATCCATGGATTTCTGCCCCTCACTGTTCATGGGTAACCCTATGGGCATTAATTGAGCCACACTCCATGTTCTACCTAAATGAATGCTGAGAGCAGATCTTATAGGGGAGGAAACAAGAGGTATATAGCGTGGGTGCAAAGCAAGATCCTGACTTGCTTCTGACATGGAACCAGTCAGATTCTACTTGGACCTGGTCACCTGGCAATGCCTGGAATAAGCAGTAGGACTGAGAATATAGCACACAAAATCACAGTCACGATCATGAACAATTTACCAAATAGTTTCCCAGAGAATAGCTCTGTTGTAGCTCATAACAGAAAGTACTATAACCTAAAAAAAGAAAATACTCATATCCAATTGAACATAATTTAAAAAAAAAGAAAATACTCATATCCAGCATACATATTTCCTATACCTACTAAGTTTTTCTTAGTAAAGTGCTGTTTTGCACTTTGCTGTTTTGAGTCTGCCTAATTTCAGACCTTTCAGAGACCAACCTTTTGACATTCATGACATATTTTTTTCTAAATGATATTTGATAAGGACCCATGTTCTTATCTCCTTTATAAGCACAACCAATGAATCCACTCTAATTATCTTTTCTATATCCTTCATACAACAATGGGGCTTACAACCAAACATAGGGCATATTTTAAGCCCCAAATGAAAATGTCCATCTTGCTTTCTTAGTCTCATATTCTTCCTCTATTACCCTCCTAAGTCCCTCCTTTCCAGCCCCTCAAAGAAGTTTATTTTCATCAATTGACATATTAATCCAATTCCTAAGAAATTAGGTTTGAATAAGAAATGATAGTTTCCCAACAAATAATATAGTACTTTAGAGCTAGTTTTTCAACAGAATTATAGAATCTTACATGAGCAGGGCACAAGTGAGGATTTGTAGTCTTGTTCATTCACCTTATTGGCTTATGCTGTGTGCAAGAAATTCTTAAATTGAGCCTGGATTTAGGATAAAAGGAGATCCCATGGAGGAATAAAATATGGACCAACGTGTTCAAAGATGTTCTGGCTCCATCACCCTGGAAAAGATACAAGCAGTTCAAAACTAGACTAGTAAGATTTCTTGGATAAAATTCTCAATCTTTGCTGGAAAATGACATTACCAGATGTCTTTCTTTTGTTCCTGTGTTCCCTAAATAGATCAAAGCTTCACTATAAATAAAAAGGAAAGGGACAGAGAGGGAGGAAATGTCTCTGAACCCTGCTGGGAAACAGGTCCATCAATGATCTTGATGAAGTAAACCAGTGATTTCTCTTAATAAACTGATACCCAACCCTCTAGAAACCATTTAGAAGCAAGAAGCGGTCAGGTCCATTTTTCTTTCAAAGGCTTAGAATTCTTACCCATCCATAAAACATTTTTTAAGACATTTGCAGTAGGTCCATGAGAAAGTGTCTTTATTCCTCAGTATTCAAGGGAAAACAGACTCAATTACTTAGAGAACATCTCAGACTGTATAAGTCCAAATATATTACCCCTTCTCTTCCATATTCAGGAAATGTTAGGAGACCAGTGGATAAAATTCCTGAGCTGACTGAAATGGAGAAAGAGCAAAGGAAATCAGTGGACTAGGAAGTTTCTCAAAGCTCCTTAAACACAAAATAAAAATATCTTACTAATATTGCTAAAACCTATTGAAGTTTGCAGAAATGAGACACTCCAATTTCCAGTAACTGCCAGAGACTGAAGAGCCTGATTAACTTAACACTTAACATCTAGTGCCTTCCTAACTAGCTGGAAGGAGGGAAGGAAAAAGGATGGAGGGCCATTTTGTAATGACCTACTATGAACCCAGATGATACAAAACATACTTTCATATTCATTTTCTCATTTTTGTCTATCTAACTTTTGTGAAATGGACGGAGTCTCTACCAACAGAAGGCTATGAAATCATAAAGGGAGTCCATTATTGCAGAAACAAGGTAATAAACCTATGTTAAAGACTAATTCATGAAATAACCTTGAGCTATGCACAAAATCTCTCCATGCCTTGGTACCATCATCATTAAACTGAAGGGTTGACCTACAGATATTTGAGGTCTAATATTCAAAGACTTAATAACAGATTTCAATAATCTATTATTTGACCCACTTTTCTATCCCCTCTCCCTTCCACCTCACTGGTATTATCACATAGATTTCATTGTGTTATCTCTTTTTATTTATGTAATATCAAGTATTCCAACTAGACAAACAAGAGAAGAAATCCCAAGCTCATAGAATGAGAAATTCATTCAAGCACTGGATGGTAGAGTCCACCTCCCCAGAAACCACCCTGATACATGGGACATTCTGGACGTTTTTCTTTTGGCCAAATTTTCTATATTCTTGTTTCAGAATAAATGTTCCTATACACCAATAGTATAATCCCAAGAGTCACCTGTTTTTAAGCAAGTTTAAGGTACTATGGTATTGGGTTCCAGAACTTAAAAGTCTTGAACAGGAAACCAGGCTTTATGAAGAACAATCTGTCACAGTAGTGGACCTGACTCATTCACTCTCCTCTCTTTCTCTCCCACAAAGTCAAATTAATTACTCACACCCAAACTTCTAAAGCAGAAGCAAATTTACTTGAGGCACTTGGGATGAAGAAGGGCACATATTCTGCCCCTGGACCCAAAGAAGCTAAGGTGAATCCTTCAAGGTGCAGCATCCTTCAAGGTGACAGATATGAATAGTGGCACATACAACGATGATGTCTCCTTCCAGACCACAGACTGACCATGTAGGTGTCCCACCTGATGGCTGCTATTATAAGGAGACACTAGAGTTCTCTGAGAAAAGGAAGATGTAAAAGTCAGTAATGACAGCCCTGGGGTGCTATATCTAGGGTTCAGTCCTTTTCTCCTATCCTTAAGGTAATAAAAATGATATCAACTAGATTTAATGAATTCTTAGCAAGTGAAAAGCACAGTACTAATTGCTTTACAAGCTTTGTGCCTTATTTAAATCTGTCAATAACCCTATCAAGGAGGGACTATAATTATATATCTTACAGGGTCATTATTACCCTCTTCTTGTAGATAAGAAAACTCAGTATAAAAGAAGCTAAAGCAATGGCCCAAAGTTATATTAATAATAGAGGCAATATTAATACTCAGAATCCATCCTTTAACAAAAATAGTCCTCTTTGCACACAGAGTCTGATGTCCTAGGTATTGTGAAGGCTTATTTTCAAAAGCTATTCTAACAATTAAAGTAAGATCTATTGGACATCTAGCTTGAGGACTAAGGGTATACACCAATTAATTCCCTTAATTACCCTAGATGGTTGTCTGATTATCCTTGGACCCTGTATCCCTTTTATCTTAGATTCTTTTTAACTTTAGGATATAGTAAACAAAGCTGGAATTATTTATCTTGCCTATTAGTCTATAGACATGGGAGAATCTGAACAGAAACCCTGACTCCAGATGGGATTTTAAAATGTTGATGGGCCAGCGGATGTCAAGGCCTCATGAGATGGCCCAGTGATATATCTGTTAATAATTCTTATGCAGTGAAGGGGATGGAGGGAGAGCCCCATTTTCTGGCTCATTTCTGGCAACTTGTTCAAGTTTTCTTCTTTGGGCTGTCACTCAGGCATCAAATTCATCTACTCTCACGATGTCCTATAGGAGACTACAGCTACTTCAGTAAGTGAAAATGTTGCTAGAGATAATATTACTTTTAAGTCTAACACTAACAATGAATGTAATTTTAAATTGATAAAGCTCTATGTGTGTATATATTATATAGAGAATACATACATTATATAGATATACATGGACTGATATAAATACAGAGCTAGACATAGATATACATTGTCAGGGTTTAAATCCAACTATCAGTTTCAAGGTCAGATTGCATGCACTTCCTAAACTTCCAAGTCTGTACAATGGAACTATGGTAATGATGATATTAAGAGGGCTTAAAATGAAGATATTTGGAGTTTAATCATAGCAAACTACCTTGGCTCCCTTGGCTACCTGAAACCTGGCCCACAAGTTTGGTCTGCACACTGTGTGACACCCTACATCCCATACTATCTCAGGATGTTTTATGGACTTTCATGCTTAGGATATGGTTTGTCATCCTAGTACTGGGTCTGTAGGATCAATGTGATTTTACATTACCTTTATCTTTGACATATTGATGCTTAATGTTAGAGAAGACACTACTGCACTGAGTATTAGCCCTGGAGCAAGGATAAAAGGAGGACCATGATCCAAAGAGGAAATTACTTAATGTGCAGATAGGATAAGGCAAATATGCAATTCTCTCAAGGCCCTGAAGATAAGATTCTGAAAGAAACTCTAAAAACAATAACTAGATTATTTACCCTTTTCCCCCTCTTACTAGTGGTTCCCATTGTTATGAGATATGACATAACATGACTATTGGAAGATGAATTAGGAGGGAATATACAAGAAGAGATTTGTTATACATGAATAAGGATTTCCAACACTAATGCTATGTGGAAGGCATTCGTGCCATCTGATGGGAACAGCTGCTATTCAACTCCCATTATTAGTGACCTAAGGGATTTAAGCCTGATGTCAGATTATCCAATTTTTTAAAGAGCCACAAATCAAAATTGATATGCAAAGTCTCCAAGTTTTCAAAATGCTGGCAGATATCTAAAATGACTTTTAGAATGGTATGAAAACCAAATACTTGTGTCAGCAAACCAGATTCAGCCTAACATTGTTTGTTCCAACCTTTGATATCAATTGTTGTGAAGGATTATTTCCCTGAGCTGGGTTTGAGGGGATGTCTGTGTGCACTGTGAGGGGAATTAATTTCTCACATGCTGCAAGTATAATTGCTTCTTTCACTAAGTGAAACTGCCGAAATCATGACTATTGAAATGGTTCCTGTTACGAATTTCAAACAATGCCTACATTCCTAGTTCTAATGAGAAACAAGAGAGATCTCTTCACAAGATATCAAACAGTACCTGGCACATAAAGTAGATTCTATATACATATGTTTAGTTCCTTCTTTGAGCTATTACGATACCTTTCCAATCAACCTTTAAAAGAGTCATTCTTTAATAAATGTCTACTGTAACCATTTAAGTCTCTCTCTCTGGAAAGAGAATTGTAGGCTCTCCAGTAAATTATTCTATGATAGCTGCTTTGAGATTAGAGTTCTCCATGTGACTAGAAAATTAGCAGGGTAGCTTATCATTAGACTAATAAATAGTAGAACTCAGCCTACAACTGCATACCTTTTGTCAGCAACAGGGAGAAGGCTGTGCTCAAGACACCTCAATTCTCTTTCTTGTATTTTAAAGGAACTACAACTTCCATCCCAAATGCCAATCAGCTGGTGAAGAACATGTAGACATCATCCTTTCCCAAGGATAGATGTCTAATGATATCTTCAATTAGTATCAAACCACTTCACTGAAGTTTCTGAGATGTCTCAAGTTACTAGCAGCAAAATGATGAACCAGCTTTAGGAGGAACCTAAGGGTAGGGACATATCAGATATTAGCACAAACAAGTGCTCAAAGTCTGAAATATTTTGAACCCAGAAAGAGGTTGCAATAATGAAGACAAAGGTGAGAGAAAAAAATAGAGAGAGACAAAAAGAGAAGGGAGGAAGAAAAGAGAAAGAGAGAAAGAGATTGATATCAATTGTTTTTCCAAAACTGAAATGTTTCTGGTTAGTTTCTTATTTGTTTGTGGTGAGATCGAGCCCTCTGAAATTATAAAGATGGTACGTATGCGAAAGTCCTGTGTCACTGGGAAAACCTGCAGTTTCCTTTCAGTTTTCATTTCTACTTACACTTGAATAAGTCCATCCTACAAGAATTTTCAGCAAAATGGCAGAAAGACATTCATCTTTGCGACTGACAGAGAAGATATGAAATGAAAGGCAAAAAGCTACTCCTAACAATAACTTTTATAACAGGTCCACAGAATGCAGGGATTGGGTAGATCTAACTTAACATTCCATCTTTTAATCACAGGTGAACTGACTTGAAGAGAAGGGTTATGTGGTAGGCATCTAACAGCGAAATGCCATCAGTTTTTTGTAAATGTGCTGAACCCAAACTTATGCCTGCTAATTTCATTACATTTTCCCATAAGCAGCTGAAATGTGGCCAAAGGCAGAAAATGTATCTGCTGCTAAATCAGAAGCTGACATATAAGTGAGGCTGCAAGGAAGTTTGCAACCGTAGCGTATTTCATTTTCATGTGACCATGGAAGTCACTCTCTTTGGATGTACCTAGAACAAGGCAGCATATGTAAAATCGAAGTCCATGGATAATCCAATGACATTCACAGCTAATAAATTTCATCTATCTTGGGAAATACACCTTACCTGTTTTTAGTTCAGTAGGTCCTAGGAAACATTCCATACTGTTGGCTAATATCCTACTATGTGCTTTCTGCCCAATTTTTCTACCAAAACCATTCTCTTGGAAGTCATAGGAGACCTAGTGATCCCTAAATTCAAAAGCCTTTCCTGATCTTGAATTTGTTGGCATCTGTCTCATATTTAACTCAGTTGCTCATTTCTTCTTTCCTCAGCTTCTCTCCTTTCCTGGCTTCCCAAACAGTACTGATTTTCTTTTTCTTTCTGACCACTTATTCTTTGTCTTCTACTGACTTCTCCTGTGACAACCTACACATGCCCTGCCATCAGTCGTAACAATAATAATAACTAATATTCACTGACTTTTTAAAACTCTATTATCTTATTCAGTCCTCACATCCTCTCTATGAGGTAGGTGTTTTTACCCCATTATGTAGATATGGAAGCTGATCCCTGAAGATTAAATAACATGCGCAAAGACAGAAAGTAAGAAACAGAATCAATTTTAAACCAAGTCTATCACACTTCACATACTTAACCTCTATCCTATAATGCCTTTTTGCCCCACTCTTTTCAAGTATCAAAACTCTTTTACTAAGATTTGAATTTCAAATCTCTTTTTCTCCTACCACAGTTTTCTAGGGTATCAAGCTTGCCCAAGTTTTTACACACTCAGCATCTCCATTAGATGTCCAAAGCACTCAAATTGAATAACAAAATTGCGCTCATTTTCTCTCCAAAATCTCCCTACATCCCAATTTCTGTTAGTAGTATTTACCCAATGAAGTATGCCTGGGAAACTATTGTGTCCTTTTATCATAAAGAAAGGGTCTCAACAAAACTACTCAACTATTATGAGGGAAATATTTGGAATGGTGCTCTAGCCAGTGAGCTGGTTGTTGGCTGTTTATTGAATTCAGGATGGCTCTAGAAAACACAGAACTAATTCCAGCTCAAACAGGGGACTTCAAACTATGCCCAGAATGAGGAAGGATGAATAAGTGTATAAACTGAGCAGTTCTGCCCCCAACCTCTACAAATCAGGAAGCCCCCGGCAATACAAGCCTAGGCCAAAATGTACAGAGAGCATGAGAGACTGTGGACTCTGAGAAACAAACTGAGGGTTTGGAGGGGAGGGGAGTGGAGGTTAGGTGAGCCTGGTGGTGGGTATTACGGAGGGCACGTATTGCATGGAGCACTGGGTGTGGTGCATAAACAATGAATGCTGGAACACTGAAAAGAAATAAACTAAAAGAAAAAAAATAAAAGAAAAAGAAAAAAAAAAGTAAAAAAAAAAAAAAAAAAGAAAGAAAGAAAGCCTACAGCGGTCAGCTAACAGACAGCCAGATTTAGAAAGGAATCAGTTAAACAACCATTCATCTTGTAGCGTTCTCTCCCAAGCCAGGCCAAACTAACAAAGTCACCTGATCAAGAATGTTACAAGCAAACCATCTATGAGGCTGGCAGCCATAGGTCCCAAGGCAGAAGCAAGAGTTGGCTTGTATAAATTAAAAAAATTTTAAGCAAATCAGTGAATACTGCATTGAATCTAAAAATGCTTTGTACTGTGTATTGACATAATCTAGTTACCCAACCTTTCTGGAAAGCATTTTGCAGCATGTATTAAAACCCATAAAAACGTTCAGATTTTTTAAGCTAGTTAAACTCCTTCTAAGAAGTTACAAATGATGTAACTAAAAAGGAGAATACATAGATACCATTTAGGCATCTTGGCCACATCAGTTAATGATACTAAGGATTAGGAAATAACTTAGACAGCTAACAAATGGGGAATTACTTAAGTAATACAAAATATTGGCTGGGAAGCTATTTTTTAAAATAATTATCACTGCACAGGCAGAGTTAGCAAAATGTTTTTTTAAAATATGATTTGAGAGGTGAAAAAGGAAAATACAAAATTATAACTATGACATGATTAAAACTACATAAAAAGTATACTTCATATGAAAAGTATGAAAAACATCTTTTAGTGGCAGAATTGTAGGGTTTTTTTTTATTTAATTTTTAACTAAAAGGCAACCCCCTGAGTGAGAGGAGATATTTGAAAATGACAATTTAAAAATGGGCAGAAGACATGAACAGACATTTCTCCAAAGAAGACATACAGATGGCCAACAGACACATGAAGAGACACTCAACACCAACCATCATCAGGAAATGTAAATCAAAACTCCAATGAGATATCACCTCACACCTGTCTGAATGGCTAAAATCAAAAACACAAGAAACAACAATATTAGTGAGGATGTAGAAAAAAAGGAGACCTCTTGCATTGTTGGAGGGAATGAAACTGGTGCAGCTACTGTGGAAAACAATAGGATGTTTCCTCAAAAAGCTAAAAATAGAACTACCCTACAATCCAGTAATCACACTACTGGGTATGTTTATAGAAGCATTATTTACAATAGCCAAATTATGGAAGCAGCCCAACTGTTCATCAATAAATGAATGGACAAAGAAAATGTGGTGTGTGTGTATGTGTGTGTGTATGTGTGTGTGTACACATACACACACACACACATATATATATATATATATATATATGTACACACACACATACACAATGGAATATTATTCAGTAATAAAAAAGAATGAAGTCTTGCCATTTGCAAGGACATGGATAGAGCTAGAGAGTATTATGCTAAGCAAAATAAGTTAATCAGAGAAAGACAAATACCATATGATTTCACTCATATGTGGAATGGAAGAAATGAAACAAATGAGCAAAGAAAAAAAAGAGACAGAAACCAAGAAACAGACTCTTAACTATAGAGAACAAACTGATGGTTATCAGAGGGGAGGTGGGTGGAAGACAGGTGAAGGGGGCAATGGGGTTTAAAGAGACTTGTAGTGAGCATGGGTGATATATGGAGTTATTACATCACTGTTTTGTACACCTGAAACTAATGTGACACTGTATGTTAAGTATATGGAGATTAAAATAGAATAAAATAAGAATTTGTAATAAGATTAAAAAAAAAAAAAAAGACCACCATTCAAATAAACATAATGTTAGTTGTATGACACCAGGTCAGCCCCAACCATGAAATATCCCTTTAGAAAGCCCTGGGTAATCTAGATAATTGACCATGAATAGCCCTGCTCTTCCCTTTCTAAGTCCAAATTTCATTACTATGCTTTATGTGTGGTTTTTGTTGTTGCTATTTTTAAGAACTACAGGAAAATACTTTATTATTTTCTTTTAATTTTTTTTGAGTAGAGTTGATACAAAGTGTTGCCTTGGTTTCAGTTGTACCATGGTGATTCAACTTCTCTATGAATTATGTTCCATTCACTAAAAGTGTAGCTACCATCTGCCACAATGCTATTTCAAGATCATTGACTATTTTCCCTATGCTGAGTCTTTTATTCCCAAGACTTATTCTTTCCATAATTGGAAGCTTAGGTCTTCCACTGCCTTTGCCTATTTTGCACCACCAAACTCTACTCTATATTTTAAATTTGCCAATAAAAAGTGAACCAGCAAACCCCTAGTCACTCTGCCCATGGACCCTAATAAAGGCAGAACCCTCAGCAGCACTCTCTCTCTCCCTCTCAACATCTCTCTCCCCAAGACCTCCCAGAATAGCCATTGGGCAGGTATGCCATGTACCCTCCAAGACCTGTGAGTAATAACTTTGCTTTTTTCAAGTTAAAAAAAAAAATTGGGGGTGGGGTACCTGGGTGGGCACCTGGGTGGTTTAGTTGGTTGAATATCCAACTCTTGGTTTCATCTCAGGTCATGATCTCAGGGTCATGAGATCGAGCCCATGTCCAGCTCCGCACACTGCCTGGAGTCTACTTAAGATTCTCTCCCTCTGCCTCTCCCCCGCCAGCTCTCAATCGGTCTCTGTCTCTGTCTCTTTCTCTCTCTAAAATAAAATAAATAAATATTTAAAAAAAATTTTTTTTAATTTTTATTTTCTTTCATGCTCTTATTAGGTTTGTGTAACGATTTTTCATTTGTAAACAGCTAGTGTTCACCCTGTGGATATGCAGCCCCAAAACAGTTGCAAGGAGCTTTGCCAATGCAGCTGAGCTCCCTCTCCATTTCCCTCCTCCCAGGTTTCCCATCACCACTGGAAATTGCTGCTTGGTACAAGATAGATTTTATTCTAAAAACTGGTGATGGGTATTAAGGAGGGCATGGATTGCATGGAGCACTGGGTGTTATATACAAACAATGAATCAGGGAATGCTACATCAGAAACTAATGATGCACTATATGGTGACTAACATAACACAATTGGGAAAAAAAAAAAATGGGTAGCTTCTGAGGTCATCCAAATAAAGCAACCAGAAAATGGAAGGGTGACATTTGGCAATGAGACTGTAAAATGACTGAAAGATAATATTCTCACTCCCACGTAGGCATTGCCCACCTTATCTACTGCTTATCATTAACTGGTACCACTCAGATTCAATTATTAATTTGCCTTGTGCCCTTGGACAAGGCATCCACCTTCTGTTTCCTTGTCTACAGGATATGTGGCCAAGAGCACACACGGATTCAGGTGCTGTTCTGTAAGGTCTTGTCCTAATCTAGCCTCCGATAATTGCTCTGTCATCCTCACGAAAATGGAATATAGAGTTCTGGAGGAAGAATAAATTGACACAACCTTTCCAGAGGGCAACTTGGCAATATATATCAAGTGTCTTTAAAAATGCCCATACTCTTTGATACAGCAATTCCATCTGTTTTTCCCCCACTAAGGAAATAATCACAGATGCCCACACATTTGTGAACCAGGAAATATACCTTATGCATAATGACAAGGAAGGAAGGGAATAAGGAAGGAAGGTGCCTAGCAGGTACAAATTGGTTGAGTAACTGTTCTGCAGACATATGATGTATTTTGAAATCACCAGAAAATGTGTTTTAAAGTAATATTTAATGACATAAACGTAGTGTTCATCAAAAAAAATAAAACCATTAAGTGAAAGAGCCAGTGGCTACATCAGGAATAGATTAGATAAATTTATATAAATATAAACATATGCATATGTGGTATATATGTATATATAAAGAAAAAGGGCAAGTGAGGGAGAGAGGACAAGGGAAAAAGAGACTAGCTTTAAATCCAACTTTGTACTAATTGCTGGCTATGTGAACATTGACAAGTTATTTAGCTTCTCTGTGCCTCCATTTTCCTGCTGTAAAATTGAGATAATAATAGGACTCAACTGATAGAACTATTTTGGGGCCTGCGTTAATAATTTAGAGCTCTACCACATCACCCAGCTTATACGAAGCGCACAGTAGATACCGGCTGGATACTCAACTGAGACAAGAGGAAACCATAACAAAATCCTTTAGTGCCTATGCACTGAAACCATGCACACAGCAGATTTATTAAGGTCTCAGGACAATCCTAAAGAATTATTAGTATTAGACAAAGACTGCCACTCCTAGGTTTCAGTTTCAGGTGAAGAAACTGAGACACATAAAGTATCATTGACCCAGTGCTACCAATGAAGTCAGTTGCAGAGCCGGAAGTAAAATTTCCCTTTTGTTCTTCTTTTCTATTTAAGAAATACTAAAGAATAATTTATGCTATTTGAATTTTTTTATCATGTGTAGATATTACCTTATCAAAAAATCTTAATTTTGACATATTTTTTAAGTTAAAAAAAATGAAAGGATGAACATGCAGTCTCACGAGAGAGAAGAAAGACTCTGCTACCAGTTCTTGGCCAACAGGTCAGCCACTCAGTCACGAAAGCACCTGCTAGTTTATAATCTTTTTGGGTGAGTGCACACCCTATTAAATTCTAAGCACACAGTTCCTGTATAACTACTAAGGTACAAGGAGGAGAGTTCTGGGACAGATTATGGAGATTCCTTCATATCCCATGGATCCCTGGTAGACTGCTTCAGAAAAATCAAGATGGAACACAATCTTTGCCTCTTGGAGACCATCTAAGAAAATCTGAAGATGACTGAAGTCTCTACTTGCACATGGTGTTGCAAGTTAACTACAAACTCTACTAAGTTCACCACTTCTTAGCCCAAAAAGATATGTCCAATCTAATGAGAATTTACTCAGTTTGCTTGGAGCAGTAATAAAAGCCCGAGAGTGGAGCAATAGGAAAAGAAAAATAGGCATGACTTTGGACACTGTCAGGTATAGGCAGGGGTCTTAACTTTGGTAGATAACAAAAAGGCATTCTGCACAGGAGACATGTGAGAAGCTTCTCCAGTAAATTCAACATGTTAGGTGGGATTCTATGGTAGATTCAGCTTCTGCATAACTGAACAGTGTTAAATTAATGACTTCACCTGTGTCACACTCACCATCCAAGAAACCAGGCTCTCTTCTATTCCAATAGTCCTATAAGCAAATCAACAGACAATATAGAAGGTTCCTATAAATGAGAAGTTCTAATGGAGAGACCACCTAAAATCTCCATTGCAATAAAATACCACTTAGAATGAAAGAAATGATAAAGAAGCAACCCTTTCTTCATTCATGCAAATTTGCTGTGAATGTCAAGGCTGCTGAATAGAATAATAGAATAGTGTCTTACTCACTGTTGCAAAATATAAAATGCAGAAGAAAAAAGCAGAGGCAGAAAAGGCAAAAATCATTATCTTCAAACTTGAAAAGAATTGGACTCATAAATCCCTCTTCTTCTGCTACCAATCCAGAATTTAAATACTTGCAGCTCATTGCTTCAACCACATCCATGTATTTAATGCTATACAGGGAAAGAGTCTGAAATCTAGCAGCTAATGCCAATGGTTCATCTTGGAGTACTAATGGGGAAAAGGGAAAAGGATAATGTATTTGGTTTAAGGAAAAAAAAAATCTATTCTCTTTACTGCAAATAATGCATTCCAGAAATGTAGAGTAGGTGGACAAGTGCAGGTATAAAGTATATTGTAAAAAGCAAAACAGAATCATTACCCTGTAGGCACATGGCAGTAGCTCCTGTTACAGACTCCTCAATTCCATTAACAGCCTCATAACCTCTCAGGTGTCATCTATGAAAGCATCACATCCTCATTCCCACAGCCAGTAGTCACCAGGTATTTCAAGGCCCTTGTCTCCATTCTTCCCTCCCCTCCTGACCCCCGCCCCCTTCAACAACTGCCTGAAGTCAAGCCTTTATCATCTCTCAGACTCCAGCTGTCCAACTGTCTCCTTGCCTCAAGCGCCATCTTCCATATGACTGAGTCAGCTCTTTGAGTATAAATATTCATGGGTTTCCATTTGTCTCCAGCTCACAAGCCACTGGCATAGGACAGACACAAATCTTTAAGATTGGCTTTGCTGGGTTCCCAAATGTTTCAAAAATGAAAATTATTAGCTCTCAGCATTTAGGTATCATGAGAACTCACATTAAAAAATATGATTTCAGGGGCGCCTGGGTGGCTCAGTGGGTTAAAACCTCTGCCTTCGGCTTAGGTCATGATCCCAGGGTCCTGGGATCGAGCCCCACATCGAGCTCTCTGCTCCGAGGGGAGTCTGCTTTCTCTTCTCTCTCTGCCTGCTTGTGATCTCTGTCTGTCAAATAAATAAATAAAATCTTTTTTAAAAAAATGTGATTTCAGGCTTCTCTTAGAAAATTGGGGATCAGCAATACAGGTTTCATACACTAGAAAAATCATTATTGTTAAGAATGGAATCTCAGCTGCCTTCCTTCGAAGGGGCCTTACTGCCTGACTTACCAGAGGACTAACTGGTCAGTATCACTCATTTATATTACATTCCTGGCCTCTGTAGACAATTAAGTCTGTGACCTACAACCTACAATATCAAATCTAGATTTTTTATTGTGGCTTTCCCAGCCCTTCACAGTACTATTCAGGTTAAACATGCCAGGCCTAATTTCTAGCCATGTTTCTTGCATAAACACCTGCCACCACATGCCATGTTTGTCTCCCCTACCTCATGCCATGTTTCTATGCCTATCATCAGGCTGGCTTTTACGCTCAGAGTATCCTCTCTATTCAAATGATACCACCTCTTCATCATCTTCCTTGATTATTTCTCCTAGAAGTCTCATCATTAGTGTTTTCATAACATTATTATAGCACTTATCAAGATGGATTAAAAATGTTAAGGGTCAGGATCCGTCAGTTTCAATGGGGATGATGACATCATCTTTATTTTCCTCATGGAATCTAGCATAAGTATGGCCAATAGTGGATGTTCTATAAAAATGTGTTCAATAAAATTGGATCCCAAGGACCATGACTGGAATGCTAGTGCTATTCCATACTTCCCCAGATGCCTCTTCCTTCCACCATACATATTTGGTGAAGGGAAAACAGATAAGTACCTTGTTCCAAGATTTCCCCAAAACATGAGACTGGTTCACTAACATCCTTGACCCATATCTTCTCTTTGAATAACATGGTCTAGAGAAAATTTCATCTTAAATTCTTAGTTATCTGAGAATGACATGGTTACAACTCATTTCTCCCCTGCCAAACAGAAAACTGAATAATTCATGGATGCAGCAGAATGGTGGACAAAGGTTCTTGCATAGTTTGTCTGTGGGGGGCAACCATAACAGGCCTTGTGCAATTTTCTCTCCAGCTTTATCACTAGGAAACCATACTCCCATCCTCTGCAATCAGAATTGACTCAACTCTTGTGATATTGTTCTGCTGAGACAGGAATCAGGATCATCACAACGATAACATTAAAAACGTTACAGCCTTCATAAAAACAATCACATCAGTTATAAAATGGTGGGTGATCCAAGCTGCCGCTCCACTTTCATCATAAGTTAGTTTGACGTGCCTGGATGGAGAAACAAATTATAGGTAATTCCTAGCCCACCTTCCATTATTGTGGAAAATGATACATTGCACCTATTTCCAGGCAGACTGCCACAGTGGTAAAGAGAGAATAAATGTTTTTCAAATGATAGGAAATAAGGCTGGAAAAGATCTTGCTGGAGAGATTTAGATAATAGTTTCTGAGAATTGGAGCCATCCCAAAACTGTTCTGGTGGATAAGGGGGTTCAAAGAGACAGTTGAAAAATCTTGATGCCCACACCCCACATTCATTATGGAAATAAATGATAATCTAGAATCTGACAGGTCTTAAGTTGCTTAAGTTCATATCACTGATACACTGATTGCACGCAGGACCTTGATCAAGGTTCAATTTTTTTGTCTATAATTATGTCTTCATCCGTTTTAAAAGCCAATACAGATCCTGCTACTGGACCCCCTGCTGCTCAATTCTATGGAGCTCTTTTAATGGTTAAATAAGACAATGTGTATGTGAGCATAGACCAATGCCTAGAAGAAAGCACATTCTAAGTAAATCAATATTAGTGACCTTCCTCTACCCACACCTGTGAAGTTTTCTGCCATTCAAGGTGAACTACCTCCCTAGCCCCTCCTCCTCACAGACACATATGACACTTCCATCCCCCCCCTCACATGCCACTTTGTTTTCCTTTGTCTGATGACACAGACAACCCCCTAGCTGTATGGGAAGTACAGCAGTTTGCTTCTATCTGCCTATCAGGCCAAGTTAAAGTCAGATATATGAACTTTTGCTTCAGGATATTTGAAAACAAAAACCAAAACACACACACACACACACACACACAAAACATGTCAAGAACTTTGGAGACCTTGCAGAAACAACTCAAAGTGGAATGACTCAAATGTCTCCAGGCTTCAACTTTTTCCTTCTCGGGCCTCCTTAAAATTTACTTGGAAATTCCCTGTCATGTCTTGTTGCACTGCCTTGATCACTGCTGACAGATCATGGAACCATTTGGAAGCTGATGAGGTCTAAGTATTATGGTTCAAAACTCGGTGACACAGGTATTACAGTGATAGATGGCAGAGCCAGGTAAAAGAGATGAAATGCCCAGGGATGCCTGACTACTAGAAGTCCTATTATTGCAGAGTGACTGTTCATTTGGAGATTGACTTAAAGTCAAGCCTATTTCGTAAATCAGCATTAGTGGAAAAAACACTTTCAATAACAGCTATTGATGGGGAATGCAGATAGCAGGGTGGGAATGATCCTTGCCATGTCCCAGGGTTTAGATGGTCTGGCACTCTGCCCTTTTTCTCAAGGGAGAGTTACTGAGTTTCTTTTATTTTGGAGGTCGGGTGACAGTCCTACCAAATACACGTATTTGTTTCTCTTGCTGGGTGTTCTCCCTAGGTGGATCTATGGGACAAAATTTCAAGCAGGGAAGTTTGGGGGAAGTGAAAAACGAGGCAATGCGAGCCCTGGTGCGGCTCATGGGTACTTGTGCCCTGGAGAAAGGTTCAATGTCTCACTGCACAGAACTCATCGTGGAAGGCTACAGAAGCACGTCCACACAGATGCCTGCAGCTCCTTAACGAGTAGCTTCTATCTTCCTGTCTTCCCCTCTGAAATGCTTGTTTCCAACCTTTCCCAACTGCTAATTCTTCCCTGAGAAGTTAACAAGTTCCAGTCTCCTCTGGGTCATGGAAATTTTCAGGAGTGCAGTGAGGACTTTAGGTCCCAGATTATTTTTCCAATATTAACTTCTGCTCCTGGATAGAAAGCAGTGGGATGGGTTTCACACCAACATACAGCAACAAAAGAGAGATATGATATTCAACTCCAGTGTGTAATTTGCTTTTTTTTTTTTAAAGTAGGCTTCACACTAAGCCTGGAGTCCAAATCAGGGCTCAAACTCTCAACAGTGACATCAAAACCTGAGCCAGGTAAAAAATCAGACACCTAACCAGCTGAACCACCCAGGTGCCCCATGGGTAGAATTTGCTTTTTGACTGATTTATCTTTAGCTTCTGTTATCTAAGAATATCAGAGATCCTATTTTTTGAGAGTTAATTGTCTACCAATAACTATCGATGTCTACATAGAAGATTCCTATTTCCCTGGCTACCACATCTTTGTGGACTTTATTTTGGTAAATACACATATACACGTGAATGTATGTGTTTCCCGTTCAAAGCACACTGCTATAACTTCTTGACACCAGGTCTTCCCATCTGACAGAAGTCCAGTCCTAAAGGGGACTCTATCAAACCAGGATAGAGGCAGACTGTTAGATGGGCAGGTGCAGAGCACTACTATAAGCTTGGCCTTTCATCTGGAGCAAAGAAGGCTGAATACAGGACCAGAAGGATGAAAGGACCCAAGGGAAGTAGACATAGCCAGTCCAAGTCAGTTGGCTTTTGACAGGAGGTTGATATCCTCATCACGGCAAGTCTCAGCTGATCTTTCAGCCAACTCATTCTTTTAGTACCATGTAGCAGCATCACTTGAGCATAGGGCAAGGAAAAATAACTATTTCCAACCAACCCATCCATTGAGATGTTATGAAATTCTTTCTAGGCTAAAATTTTCTTGGTTACAGACCCAAGTTGGCTAAGAGGCTAGACTAATGCCTGACTCATTTGAGAAGAGAGTAAGAAAATGGAAGAAAACATTTTGGGTTTTCTTTAACATCAATCCTTGTTATACCAATTTATATCAATAAATAGAAGCTGGTAGAGTTGTCAAGTGAAGATAGGATAAAATAGATATGCTTCACAAATAAACTTTAATTTCTTTTATTATTGAGATATAACTGGTATCAAACATTTGTAAGTTTAAGGTATACAATGTGTTGGTTTCATGCACTTACATATTGCAATACAATTACTACCACATAGTACCTAACACCTCCATCACATCACATAATTATCATTTCTTTTTTCTGGTGAGAACATTTGAGTTCTAGTCTCCTAGCAACTTTCAAGTACATAATACAGTATTGTTAACTATAATCACAATACTGTGCATTAGATCCCCGGAACCTATTCATCTTCCAATTACAACATCTCCCCAATTTCCCTACTCCTAAGCCCCTGGTAACCAGCACTCTGCAATTTGTTCCTATGAGTTTAGCTTTTTTAGATTCCACATAGAAGTGATTTTATGCAGTATTTGTCTTTCTCTATCTGCCTTCCTCCCTTAGCATAATGCCCTCAAGGTCCATCCATGTTATCACTAACGACAGGATTTCCTTCTTTCTCCTAGCTGAGTAATTATATGTATATACACTAAACACACACACACACACACACACACACACACACAAACATACAGACACACATTCTTTCTCTATTCATCTCCTGGTACTCAGGTTGTTTATAAATAATGCTACAGTAATCATGAAAGTACAGGTATCTTTTTTTTAAGATTTTATTTATTTATCTGACAGAGAGAGATAACAAGTAGACAGAGAGGCAGGCAGAGAGAGAGGGGGAAGCAGGCTCCCTGCTGAGCAGAGAGCCCGATGCGGGGCTCAATCCCAGAACCCTGAGATCACGACCTGAGCTGAAGGCAGAGGCTTAACCCACTGAGCCACCCAAGACACCCTCAGGTATCTTTGCAATATCATCACTCCTTTCTTTCTTTCTCTCTTTCTTTCTTTCTTTCTTTCTTTCTTTCTTTCTTTCTTTCTTTTCTTTACTTCTTTCTGCTCTGTTTAGCAATATCCTGTTTTCATTTCCTTTGTATATAATCCCAGAAGTGGAATTACTAGATCATGTGGTAAGTAGTTCTATTTTTAGTTTTTTGAAGAACTTCCATGCTCTTTTCTGTAGTGGCTGAACTAATTCACATTCCCACCAACAGTGCATGAAGGTTGCATTGCCTTTTCTCTACATTCTTACCAACATTTATTATTGTTTTTTTGTTTTGCTTTGTTTTGTTTTGTTTTTGACACTAGTCATTCTGACAGGTGTGAGGTGATGTCTCATTGTGGTTTTGATTTGTATTTCCCTGATGATTAGTGATATTGAACATCTTTTCATGTGTCTGTTGGCCATCTGTCTGTCTTGGAAAAATGTCTATTCAGCTCCTTAGCCCTTTTTTTTTTTAAAGATTTTATTTATTTATTCGACAGAAAGCGATCACAAGTAGGCAGAGAGGCAGGAAGAGAGAGAAGCAGGTTCCCCGCCGAGCAGAGAGCCCCATGTAGGGCTCAATCCCAGGACCCTGAGATCACAACCTGAGCCGAAGGCAGAGGCCCAACCCACTGAGCCACCCAAGCGCCCCGACCTCAGCCCATTTTTAATCTGACTCTGGGTTTTTCTGTTATTGAGTTGTACGAGTTCTTTGTACATTCTGGGTATTAACCCCTTTTTGGATATATCAGTTGCAAATACCTTCTCCCTTTCAGTTGGTTGCCTTTTCATTCTGCTCTTGATTTCTTCTGCTGTGCAAAAGCTTTGATGTAATCCCACTAGTTGATTTTTTACTTTTGTTTCTTGCATTTTTGGTGTCATAGCCAAAAAATCATTGCCAGGACCAATGTCAAGGAACTTTTCTCTATATTTTCTTCTACGAGTTTTATGGTTTCAGGTCTTATGTTTAAGTCTTTGATTCATTTCAAATTAATTTTTGTGAGTGATGTAAAATAGGAGTCTAATACCATTTTTCTGCATTTAACTTCATTTAAAAAGAATAGTAGCAGGATTGCCCATATATCATATATATGGAAACCACTGAAGAGTGAAACCAAGATATGCAGAACTAGTTAGCTGATTGATTATTTTTAACTGGCTAATTACTCTGAATGTTTTTCAGTCCTGTAGCAAGATTAAGGCTAATCAGAAGGACTTGCTGTAAATGTGAATATGTCTGTCTCGTCTCAGAGAAAGGCACCTTTTAAAATTTCACCCTCAGCAGATCCATCTGTAACAAACATACCTTACCTGCTATCTTGTTATATCAAAGAAAATATAAATGTTTTCTTTAGTGGAAAATTTTTGAATATATACAAGTCAAGTCCCAATCTAAATATAACATTTTCCAATTACACTCCAAGTTTGTTTTTCTTTTTTCAGTTTTTATTTAAATTCCATTTCATTAATATACAGTGTAATATTAGTTTCAGGTGTACAATTTAGTGATTCAGCACTTCCATACAACACTCAGTGCTCATCAGAGCAAGTGCACTCATTAATCCCTACCACCTATTTCATCCGTCCCCCCACCCACTTCCTTTCTGGTAACCATCAGTTTATTCTCTATAGTTTAAAGAGTCTGTTTCTTAGTTTTCCTTTCCCCACATCCATGTTCATTTGTGTTGTTTCTTAAATTCCACATATGAGTGAAATCATATAGTATTTGTCTTTCTCTGATGAACTTATTTCACTTAGCATAATACTCTCTAGCTCCATCCATGTCATTGCAAATGGCAAGATTTCATTCTTCTTTATGGCTGAGTAATATTCCACTGTGTACATACCACTTCTCTTTTATCCATTCATCAGTCAGTAGAAATTTCATAATTTGGTTACTATTGATAATGCTTCTGTAAACATTGGGGTACATGTATCCTTCAAATTATTATTTCTGTATCCTTTGGGTAAACATCTAGTAGTAGGCATGACTTTTATAGACCTCATGCCTGGTTTATAATAGCTGTTGTGAAAAAGGTCATGTTGTTAACTTCTCCAAAGCTTTTTAAAAAACAAGGTAATCATCCCTGACAATGAAAGCTAGTAATTCCAAACAGCAAATCAACCCATTCTGTTACTAACTTTCGCAGATTACTTGATCTTGAAGAATTCAACTGAGACATTTGCTGTTAAAATTTAAATATTTTATGAGAACTTTCAGAGACTCCTCTATGGCTGAAGTAGGCTTTTGGAAATATTATCCAGATTAAAATTACAAGGGCTATGCTTTGTGATGTCAAATTAAAAGGTCCCTGGTGACCACTTGTTCATGATTTGGAACAAATTCCATTTTCCTTTCCAAGGAAAATCATGTCACTGCCCTTGGGTTTCTTCTCAACTCATCTTCCTGATAAAGTAAGGTTTTCTCAAGCTTCTTGAATTTTGTGAGAGGATGTCAACATTATTCAAAAAACAGCAAAACACTACAGGCATAATAAGTATGAGAGAATACTTCCAGTAAAAGTGATTGTCAGAAAGTATAACCTCAAATTCACTGACACTCAGGACTTACCAAAATTTTGGTCAAGGGAAATAATATTTCTAGAAAATTGCCTTAAAGAACAAGTAGTCTATCCACTCCTCTAACATTCAGACCATTTATTCTCAGATTGAACCATACCACTACATAGCTATATATAAATGCAGCACCTTCTCTGCGCTTCTTTCCCTAAGGAAAAATTTAAAACTACTTCTACTAAATCACATGGTATTATACCATCCCCACACACTGAAGAATGTTACTATAGGAATATTGTTGAGAACATTACTCATACCCTGTGTCATCATAGGAATGCACTACAGATAAAAATTTCTCTCAACAATTAATAGAATTGTTTCCTTTGTACAAGTGGTTTGTTTAATCTTACAGATGTGTAAACTGTGTTTCTTGATTGCTTTCCTCTTTTGTTGATTGCCAGAAAGTTCAGAGGCAAATACTGAGACCATTCTCCTAGGATTTTACACTACATGTCCTGAATATTCTTAAAGATTTTATTTATGTATTTATTTGACACAGAGAGAGAGATCACAAGTAGGCAGAGAGGTAGGGGGAGGGGAAGGGGGAAGCAGGCCCCCCACCAAGCAGGGAGCCTGATGCGGGGCTCAATCCCAGGACCCCAAGATTATGACCTGAGCCAAAGACAGAGGCTTAACCCACTGAGCCATGTACATGCCCCCCATGTCCTGCATTTTAATTTTACCCCCAGCTTTACCTTTTTTGCACTTCTGTTTTTACCTTCACCTTTTACCTATTTTTACTTTTTATCTTTACCTCTGTTTATATGTTTATTTTTGGTGTTGTGTTTTCCTTGATTAGTTACTTTCAAGTGTTGCACAGCATTATAACAATCCCCTTTGGGGGGAAGGGTGATACTATTAAAAATAATTCAATTCAGTTATTGAGCATCTACTATTTATATAGCATTTCCTTGGGCACCATGATACCTTTCTTTTTTTTTTTTTTTAAGATTTTATTTATTTATTTATTTATTTATTTGACACAGAGAGAGAGAAAGAGAGAAAGAGAGAGATCACAAGTAGGCAGAGAGAGAGGGGGGAAGCATGCTCCCTGCTGAGCAGAGTGCCCTATGTGGGGCTCGAGCCCTGGACCCTGAGATCATGACCTGAGCTGAAAGCAGAGGCTTAACCCACTGAGCCCCATAAAACCCTTTCTATGATGTCCTATAACCCAAATACCTGACTGGGATCTGAATACTTCATTTAAGTCCAGGCAAACATCCATCAATAGCAAGAATGGATGAGAAATTCTCCAAAGTGTTTCAAGATGATAAGAGATTACTCTGGGAATATTTAGAAACTTATTATTGTTTATCCCTAAAAGAAACAAAAGCTCAGGAGCTTCTGGGGGGTTCAGTTGGTTAAGTGTCTGCCTTCAGCTCAGGTCATGATCCTGGGGTCTGGGGATCAAGCTCCATGCCAGGTTCCCTGCTCCATGGGGCATCTGCTTCTCCCTCTGCCCCTTCCCTGCTTATGCTCTCTTTCCCTCTCTCTCTCTCAAATAAATAAATAAAATCTTAAAAAGAAAAAAAAAAAAGAAAGAAACAAAAGACAGTAAGAGCCATTACTTTCCCAATAAATTAAGTATACTTTGATTTAATGATATATTTGTAAAAATAAACTGTTCCATCTTATTCCACAGTGACTGGGGAACATTAAGTCAAGCTTTGATAAACCGTCCTCAAGATTAAATTTGGGAATAAGATACGGGGATATTACTGAGTTATTTCCTTGATACTAACTGGGCATTAAAGAGAACCACGCTCCTCTTGATCAATAACAAGATTGTATTGAATATTTATAAGACTTAAATCCCCTTTCTCATCTTCAAGAGGCCTGGAGTCTCATTCCATTGTCTACATCCTCTCACAGAAGAGGTATAATTTTATTAGCTGTCTTTTAGTTTTCTCCATCTCTACGTTTTGTTGCATATGTAAATATGAATGTTCTCCTGCATTTCTCTAGATCCAATAGACTTTTGCTAACAATCCTAATATTTGGGGATTAGTGAACCAAATTTACAAGGTTAACTGAGATTCTTTGAAAATTGATATGCTAAAAGAAAGCAGAATCAACTTTACTTCAAGATTCTCATTAATTTATTGCTTGTTCTTACCTAAAATGAGACAATAACTTGGAGAACTACTCTTTCTCACAGCATGGTCACAGCAGTGTGGCTCACCACTGAGGGATGCTTCCTCTTGTGCCTCTGTGGATTTTCATCTCTACAGTAGCAGTGTTGCTAGTAACAATGCAAGGTGCCACAAAGACATGCCACACCAATGCCATGTCTGTCACAAGGCCAAAGCTGGTCATGAAAACCATTACCTTGTGCTCTTGGCTATCTTCACTAGTAGTGACTGGTGACTGGTCATTTTCATCAACAACCTCAAAATGCCAGAAGTTCAGGAGCCTCCTTCAGCAAGACATTAGGAATAAGAGCAGCCTCGCAGTTGGCTTCGTTATTTGATGTTGTGTGAGAAACTCATGCCTGGAGCACTACTTGACAGCCACAGCCATTTGTGAGCAAATTCCTCCCCTTCAACTTCTCTGAACTATTCAGCTTATAAAGCCTCATTAGTCACTCTCCACCAAAACAGCTCCTCTCTCTGCTGAAACTCAAAGAATATGAGTGCCCACAGTTTGCTATACTGGAAGTTTTACTCAGGCATCAAGATACCATAGGTATCAGATACCAAAATATGCTGTCAAACAGAACACTGTTTTTCAAAGTAGACAACATAAACTAATCTAATGAGAGAGCGTCAATGAAAACTTAAAAGGATCAAGAAGAGTATTAGAGGTTATAGAGAGAGGATTGGTAAACAAATTTCTTTGGAGAGAACTGTTCCCTTACTGCAATGCTCATGCCCAATTTATCCTTCCAACAGTAGAGAGCAGGCAAACTAGCTCCCCTCTTCATCTCAAACCAAGACAGAGGCTTCACTTTATTCATATCAGCCAAAACCAGTAACTGTAGAACTATCAGTTGTCCAGGAGTGACCAGGAAAACTACAGATCATGATGGCGGGGGAAGAGTCCCACACTAAATAAATTTTAAATGACAAGACGTATACTGGATGCCTTTCGTGTCCCACCCAGATCCCCTTCACCAGGTCTCTGCACACACTCTGCTGTGAGGGTCGGCTCTTCATGGCTCATCACAATCTCCTGCTCTGGAGAACCGCCTTCACCAGAATAGAAGCCTCCTCACCCAGATTACATCAAGTGTCCCACCACCCTCAGATAGATGGTGGCCAATGACAGATTCAGGAGTACAAAAGGTAGGACATCAAAGCGGGCTTGATTCCATGGTACAATCTGTGTACCACAGATCCCCACAAAGAAGGCTTCAGGCAAACTTCAGTCAAGACGACCTTCCTGAGTTTCATTCCCCTGCCCCACCTGGCTTCTTTCACTCTCCTTCTAGCAATACTACCTCAGTGTGTCACTTGCACAGGAATCCACAATGCAGGCTCTGCTTTTAAGAGACCCCTAACTAAGAGAGTGGGGAACAAAAACAAAGTTGCATTTTTATGATATTGTACCCATTCTAAAATACCTTGATATGAATGCAAAGACAAACTCTCACCTGTTGGCTGGTCTTGTATAGTCTCATTGCCCTGCCTGTTATTGCTTCCCCAGCTCTCCCCCATCCATCAGATGACTGCACACCAGCTTTTCCCAGGGTCCAGGGAAGAACCAGTCTTTCTGGCTTATCTCCACACATCTACACACCCTCAGACTGTTCTGCATTTAGAAACAAATTCATTTTTTTTCTTTTTCTCTTCACCTTTCTCTTTGTTTTTGTTTTTTGTTTTGTTTTGGTTTTTTGTGTTTTTTTTAGGGGAGAAACATCTCTACATCTTTCATGTACAGGAATCTTAGGTAAATGCAAAGAGTTAAATGTGGGTTCCAGACCCCTTCGATGTAATAATATGATCTCCTGCTGGTGGACAGGCTGGTCAAGGCAGGTAGTGTAGTAGAGCCAGGACAGACAGATGGGACAGATGCTGCTTCCAAAACATTTGTCAGATAAGCCTGGGGGGGGAAAAATCACTCATTACATTAAATAAAAACAAGAAACCATATTGAGGGGAATGCAGCCACTTAGGAATCAAGCCATTTGAAACTGTGACATTTGATGAGTACATTGACCATCAAAGCAAAAGGCCAGTTCCGTGGAAGTTACAAAACAGAGCTAAAGTATGATTTAATTACAGTTGACTTGGATGAGTTGCTTTTTTTTTTTTTAACTATACTTTCAGTGTTTGAGGTTAAAAGCCAAATGTTATAAAAGCAGCTGTGGTAAATGTCATAGTCCTTTACCTCAGGAATCTATTTACGTACCCTGGAATGGGGTTGAAATCCTGGAAACCACAGTGACATCTTTCTGGTGATAAATTTGCCTTGGAAATTGGCAGGTTGGACGTAATACATAAAGGGAACATAAGGTTGGGAGGAAACGGAAGGTGCAGCTGGCAGGGGTGGGAGGTCATGAGATAATAGAGAAATAGTTACACAGGGTTAGAGGGATGCAAAAGGAGAGCTGGGAGATCAATACTCAGCACTCGAGAGAGGAAACGTGCTCAGGATCCATCTTTTTTCTCACTGCAAACCTTAATATGGCACACATGATCAAGACATAAAACTAAATCCTAAACTCAACCCAGAAATGTTACTTATTTATAGTAATTTCTAGGATAATCTTTGACATACTCCCAGTTAGAAATTCAAGGATCAATTTTCTGTATATGGTTTCCATAATTGTTGCTAGTAGCTTCCAGAGTTTTTGAGCCCCAGTTCCCACAAGTATCTGAAAGAAAATTTTATTCTTCAGTTTACCATGTTGTTTGGGGGGAATTTTTTTTCAAAGTATGGTCCTCATACTTTAGTATCTGAATTCAACTGATAAACTTATTACAAATGCACCTTCCATGCTCAACCAAGATCTGATGCCTCTGAGTTCTCCACCTGGCATCTGGGAAATGCACTCAGGACAAGATCTGCAGGATCTGAGGGATACTGAGGGATAATGAGTTCATGGACTATTGAAATGAATAAATGAAGACTAGAGGCTTTCCCTACATTTGACCCCAGACTCAAGAAAGAAAGAGAAGGACTCTAATCTCTAGAAAAGGGACTTTAACCTATCTTCCATCTCTTGCTCGCAGTGATGCTATCTTATAAGATATCTGATGTTTCTGAAACAGCCAAGAGTTGAACAGATCACTTTCCCTCTAGATACCAACTCATAAACATGACACATTTGTTCTCTGGAGGCAGCTGCATAGAGATTGCACATTTTCTAAGAAGGAAAACTTCTCTTTGAGACATTATTAAAAATCTCCCTTCTATAATTCCACTTAGAAATATCTCACAGTATCCCACTTCTGGAAACTCTTTTATCTCTCTTCCATCACTCTCTGAGTCAAGACCTAGACAAACTAAGTCCTAACTACATAATTCTATAGGGAGAATTTATTAAGCACCTACCATGTGCCAGAAAAATGGTATTAAGTGTTATCAAGACAAAAATGGGGACAAAGAACCCTCACTGTCTGGGACTTAGGGTCTAACAGGAAGAAAAGGCAGTAAACTGGTCATTACAGCACAGTGTGATCACCATTGACAGCCCATTAAGGGATCCCAGAAAAATATCTAAATCAACCCAGGAGTTTTAAGGAAAGCTTTTTGGGAAAGGCCCTCTCTGTGAACAATGTAGAAGCATGAAAAAGAATTTACCTCTTGGGCATGTAGGAAGGCAGATGGCCAGAGGACTTATCAATATATTTACCCCATATGAACAGGGATAGTTATGCAAATCAGATGTCAGGAGTATCCCACAGTTCTCCAGATAGCATACCAAAAAATGAGCAACAAACAAATAAGAGCAAATAAACAAAACTCTCAAAAAAGGTGCAGTGTTCCAATTACTATACTGTATAACAGATCACCCTAAAACACACTGGTTTAAATAAATAATGATTTTATTCTTTCATGGTTTCTGTGGGTCAAGAAAGGCTTGTCTTTGCTCCCAAATGTCTGTCTGGGGTCTCAGTTGGAAGACCGAAAAGCTGTGGGTGGACTCATGTGAAGGGTCATTCATTCACATGCAGCTGTTGCTGCTCAGTGTTAGTTGGGGTCATTGCTTCCACTCCATGCAGACCTCACTATGTGATCACTCTGCCTGGGATGGTTTGGGCTTCCAGCATGGCAGCTGGGTATCCCTCGGCAAACATCCCACCAGGACAGAGTCAGACAGATGTTATATTCTTTTTAATCCCCTAGCTTTGGCAGTCACAGAGCATCACCTCTGGCACACATGATTTGTCAGAGCAGTCATAAGCTCCCTGCCCAGATTCAAGGGTAACACAGTTTCCCTTTTTGGCATAGGAATATTAGTCATATTATAAAAATAACATGTGGCATGGGACATATATATATATATATGTACATATATACTTGTACAGCCATCTTTGAAAAATAGGTCACATCGAGATTACTAATATAAAGAAAATTTTGGAATATCCAAATGTGCCATTCAACATATTAAAATAATATAATGGAAAATATTAGGAAACATATCTAGGTGGCAAAGTACATTAGGTAGGAAACTCATGGCTAAGCCAACTGTCTTGCCTCTGTGTCTTGAAACACACATGCTCTATCTATAAATACAAATCCTGAGTTCATCATGACCCCATCAAAAAATATCTTTTAGAGATTTGAGTTTTTAAAACTCTAAAGAATAATGTGGCCAGCATGTTCTAAAATGTGTTACGATAAAACAAAGCAACGATAACCCAGGGTCCAATATTCTAAGTATATGACCAGGAAATACAGTCATCTCAAGGTCTAGTTGCTCAGCCTTCCTGTCTTTTCTCTGATGAACATGTTGACAAATTGTCCCCTTCTGCAATCCACAGACTCATTAACTTCATCACAAAAGGAACTTTACCACAAAAGGTTCTTGGATAGTTTTACCATAGGAGACCAAAAGCAATAATCACACAAGTAGCCACAGTTCACACTCAGCTCTGCACCAGATGGGATGATTCATACGTAGCCGGCCTGTACTCTTTTACACCCAAACAGAATCTTGCAAGAAAAGAACATCACAGTTTTGGCTGTCAAGGCACTGCTCTCCTCCATTCACCCTGAAAGTTTAAATTTAATGCCTCCCTGATAGCCTTTTGTCTGCCATGCCACTGTTACACCAACACTTTATATGTGATTCGGTGAGGGAGGGAAGGCAGACACCACTGAAATAATGGGGAGGTCCCGTGGCTTACCCTTTAAGGTTGCCAGGTTCCTACTGCACCTGAGTAATCACCGGCGTGACCTGTGAAGTGTGACCCAGCACTGAATGGTCACGGACTGAGCGTTAAAGTTTAGCGCTAATCCTAAAGGGTGGGTTAGGGGATTTAAGGCCAGAAATTTCTAATCTAAAGGGCACAAAAGCATCATATTGATCTACCAGACATTGTCAAGAAACAACTATATGGCCCACAGACGTTTGTAACCAGTGAAGGATTAAGAAGAGAAAGAATTTCTCCAAAGTCCAAGCTCTTTCAATCTTTGAAATTTCCCAGAGTAGCTGAGACAATAACCCTCACTCTCAATAGTTAAAATAGTTATAGCAAAACAAAAGAGCCGTTTAGACATAAAGTTAATATATTTTGACAGTTCTGTGGTTGGTGTTTTTTAAAAAATAAAACCACTTGAAGGATTAGCACATCAGAAACTGGACCCCAAAGTGACAGATTTAGGCATAGAGAAAGATTTTAAGGAAAATTGTGGCTTTTACAGAGGTCAAATGCCAAAAACATCTATTCTTCTCATCTCTAGTAAATATTTTAGACATTTTTAAACATTAAAAAGGTTATAAATAAACAGCAACAGATTGGCCCAAGGAAAGAGTCACAGTATTATCATTTATAAAAATCTTTGACCTTTACATATACTGATTTGAAGCTAGCCCCAGAAGTCATCTTGCTGATGGTTAAAATGATTGCTATGGGACAGAACAAACATTCTTCATGTGCAAGGAGTTTACGAGCCTGTGGGGTAGCGGACAGGTGTCTCCGAAAGTTCGATTGTCAAAACCCAGACTACTCAGTGAGATTCCGTAATGAAAGTAGTGCTAGTCTATACCTAGTCCCAGCTTGAATGATCCAGCTAAATGCTCAAATATTTAAGAATGTATTCTCCCTTGTTGTTCTCCAAGATGGCACCTGGGTATATAAGAAGTATAGCTTATATGGCCTTGCGGCAGTGTAAGGGAAGGAAAATGAAGTCCTCAAATTTCCAGCATCTCTGAAGACTCTACCTATAAAGAGTTGATCTCTGTCTTTCCCTGCAGTAACACCACGCCAGTTGCAACTGGGCTTTGGACAGGGGATGAGCTAATACACAGGCATACATCCTGAATGGAGTCCATGGTTCTCACCATTTCTCTCTCTAGTCTTGCAGCCTCCTACCCCTGAAAGACCCTTAGCTCTCTTGCTTTTGTTGCAACCCATCCCCAGGGTATTCAGGAATATTCATGGTTCTCTGCCTTCAAGCATCTAACATGGGGAACAGGGAGGTCTATCCAAACTCATCCATTTTTCTGCCTTCTGCCTCTGTACCATTGCTCCCCAGTCTCACGACAAGTAACAGTGAGTGGAAGGCTAAAGTTCTCACAGAAGAAGATAGCTTCCTCTGACTTTTCCCAAGAAACTGGCACACTAGATCTTATGTCCTCAGAAGTTCACTGCTTCTCTGGATGTTTCTAAAACTACCCTGTCATGTTGAGATCCAATCTCAAAGAATTACATCAAAGATGACAAATACACTTACTTTTTTATTCTCACTCACCCACTGTTTCTCTTCCCATAATCCACCCAAATAATCAAGTCCATTAGGCCTGGATTTTGACATGTTATAAAACTCCTTTCTCAATACCATCTAGCTTTCAAAACTATTATTTTGGAGGTTTTAAAAGAAATATCAGCATTGAAACTCAACAATAAAGGATTTATCTTGAAACCTTTAAAAATTTCTGAGAAAGGTGCTTCAGAATCTGTTTTTGTCTCTTTTTTTAACTTCAAGAGGTGATTCCAACATGGGGCCACAGTTGACACTGATTAAGCACGGGCCTTCTTTCGCTGAGACAGAAGCCTCCTGGATCTAGAGGTAGAGAGCAACATGGAAACACATTTCAAGAGGATAAGTAGACATCTAATATTTATAAAATAGAATCTCCATTAATCTCCATATTAGCATAGAAATATATCTAGAATTATATTCACTTAATATTAGTTATTGCTCTTTGAGGATAGTGAAATTTGGAAGGGGTATTTTTGCTCTTGTCTTTCTTTTCAACATTGCTTGTTCCTTTCCTAATTAATATTTATCATTGAGAAAAAAAAAGAAGAGCACACTCATAAAGATAATCAAAATAGTGATTAAGGAAAGGTTGAAGGCAATCAATAACAAGGGAATCAACAGTTAAATCAACAATGGTATATCCAATCAATGGAGTATTATGCACCCATTACAAATGATCATTATTGGGGTGCCTGAGTGGCTCAGTGGGTTCAAGCCTCTTTCTTCGGCTCAGGTCATGATACCAGGGTCCTGGGATCAAGCCCCGCATTGGGCTCTCTGCTCCACAGGGAGCCTGCTTCCTCCCCTCTCTCTGCCTGCCTCTCTGCCTACTTGCGATCTCTGTCTGTCAAATAAATAAGTAAATAAAAATCTTTTTTAAAATTATATTATTAATTTCTTTTTTTAAAGATTTTTTTTTATTTATTTGGGAGAGAGTGAGCAAGAGAGAGCATGAGCAGGGAGCCTGATGCAGCACTCCATCCCAGGACCCTGGAATCATGACCTGAGCCAAGGGCAACCTCTAGACCCTAAAAATGATCATTATGAATTTCTCTGTAACAGCATGGAAGATGTTTATATTACAATCTTAAGCAAAACAATGGGAGTAAAAATTACAGGTAAAGTTTATTTATAGAAGCATGAAAGCATAAATATTGTTTTATGCCCCATTGTTTAATATCTTAATTATTACTTCTCCCCCAAAGTTTTTAATTAAATAGGAACTTCTTAAAAATTTCAAAGTCATGAATCCCAAAAGATGCAAAATCGAGTGTCCTGTGAGACAAGAGTGAATTATTTGAAAACATCTCTCACCAGAGCAGGTCAAATTACATGACGGCTACAGTCACCCCTTTGACATACATATGTGCTTAAACTGATTTATTTCTAGAAGCTATAAGGAATGTGGGAGCTACTTTGCAAGTGAGGAAGAAAAAAGAAAAATGGGAGAAAGTCAGGAGAACTGCAAACATTCTTTTGCACAGTGGGTGAAATCTTCCAGGATAGCAGTTGTAGACTTGTTGTCTTGGCTCTTCTGTGGACTTGCTTTCATCTGGAACTTGTAGTCTTTGAAATAAATGATTTTGTCAGTAATATGAAATTAAATGCCAAGCAGGAGAAACTTACACAAAATACCCAAGGCCTTAGGCAGAGGAAATAGGGAAGGAGTTTATCCTGCAGACTTAGTGTGTGCCAGCTGAGCTTACACAGTTGGGGGTAGAAAAAGGCATCATCCTAGATGTCAGGCCCCTCCTATCCACAGGATGAATAGAAGAGCAAGGAATGTGGCCTGGGGTGAAAAGAAAAAAAAAATATTGGACCAATGAGTAAAAAGTAAAAGAAAAGATAAGAGAGATGACATGAGTGACAATAGTGTGAGGCTAGAAGATCTTAGGACAGGAGGAAGGCAACATCTAGGCTCAAGCAGGGTGGGAGATAAACTGAAAACAAAATTAAAAGAAAAATAAAACTTTATTACCTGCTTCTATAAACTTGGTTTAGAGCTATTAAGTGTAACTCCTGCCATCCTCATTTAGAGTTATTACAATTTCCTATTTCTATCAACTGCTAGGTTCGTAGTATTTAAGTATTGTAGTATTGTAAATCCCAATACTTATAACAGTCCCAACAAACTCCTCTCCTCATAGGCATCTAGTAACTTCCCTGTACAAGTGATCTGGTTGTAACCATGGCTAGGATCTGGTCATCTTCCTGGTATTCTTGCCCTGTAGGCAAACAGTCTGAAGAAGTGATGGCTTTTTCTTTATTCACTATAACTCATTCAACGAGCATAAGTTGAAGTCTTATCATTGTAGGCACTATTCTAGTGCAGTGGATGCAGTGAAGAACAAGACAAACAGGTTCTCATTCACGTGGTACTCATGTGCCAGCAGGAAAGATAAACAAGTAATGAACAAGCAAATGAATAAATTTGACAAGGGCATTTTCAATATGCTCAGCAAAGGAAATGTGGAAGATTTCACCTTAAAGCTTATTTCTGAAGGACATAGTCAACCATACTGATCATACTATGCTCTTTGAATGGATGTATTTTGAGCGGGTATGTGGATGTAAGTGCACGTACATGCACGTGTGTATTCAGTTATTATAATAGATTCATTACTTTGCTGTGAGTTGCGACACCATCACACCATCTCATACAAAATCTACTCCAGCTTTTCTGATTAGCACTATATCAGGTACTGCAAGAGACACAGTGTGAAATACCAGGGAAGCAGGATATTATCTCTGTCCTCCACACACTTAGTGTCTAAGTACATAAGTACTTATGTACATATGTACATACCTAACCAAGTAGAAGTACATATGTAACATATGTAACCAAAGTAGAAGTACAAGCACATATGTAACCAAAGTAGAAGGAAAAAAATGTAAATCCCCAAAGAGGGATGAAGTTGTACTGTCATAAAAGCATACAAGCCTGCAGTGGTCAAATGACTTGACCACACTTCTCAGGGAGAGAGCTAGATGCCCAGCTATTGCTTTTCTCACAGAACCTCAGAAAGTGTCAAACTGACCTAGAATCAGCATCTTTTAACAACCCCCAAATAGGATTATTCCCTCCTACAGGGTTTCCTCCCTGACTATAGATCCAAGTTTAACAGTCAGTAGCTAGAACTCCAAATTGAAAGTTAATAGGACTGGATTCTGCTGGGAAATTTGGTAAATCCTTCACTTCTGTCTCCATTTCTCCCTCTGTACAATGAGGCAAACAAGATAGAAGTCAATCCTCCATCCTGTGGGGAGGAAAGAGGAAGAAAACTAAGTTTCTGACCTCTTCTTTTACACATGGCCCTGCATTAGACCCCATATTACATGTGTCATTGAATCTTCACGACATCCCGACGTGGCAGAAATTACCCCCATTTTGTAGACAAGTACATGAGTTAAAAGAGGTTAAGAACCTTGCCCAAGGTCACACAGCTGTGCTAGCGCCAGGATTCAAAAGCAATCTGTCTGCTCCTAACCTCTGCGCCAAGCAGCCACCCACTAGAATAATTTGAGCTCTTATTAAAAAGATACTATATGGGTCCAAAACATTATCAGCAGTGTGAAAAGCCCTGCCATAATTGTGAATAAAAAGCCTTTCCTGGAATTTTAATTTTAGGACTTAAAACACTAAGATAATATGTTTCATAAATACACAATTTAAAATAATTTCTCTTCAAGTAAATTGTATTTTTAAGAGGTTTCCTGTAATTATACCCACGGAAAGACCACAGACAGAATTATATACCCTCTAAGGTGAAGGAAGAGCATAAAGAGAAAATTGCTCTACATGAAGGAGAAGCCAGGGTCTTAAATAGTCACACACATCAAAGATACTGTGCACAAGCCCACTTCTCTCCCTCATCTCCACCTCCTGCAACCCTCCTGCTGTCCTAGATCACTGCTAGTTCACCCAGCTCTTCTCACTTCCTTTGACAACTTAGCTATCCCCCCCCCTTTTTTTTCCTTCTACACTCTTGCTTAAGGGTCTGGAGTATCTGAGGATAAAGAACAGTGGAAGGCCAAAGTGACCTGAATAAACATGAGCGATTACAAACTCTGTAACTATGAGCCCGTAATTTCAAGCCTCTGAGACTCTGTTTCCTCAGTGGTAGGCGGAGAACTACCTCTCTGTTGTCAGCTGATGGGGACAGGGACCTCGATGGTATCTATAGCTCAGGGAATTTTGAATTTTCAGAATTTCAAAACCAAAATTCTGAAGGAAGAACCAAGAATCCTTGGTATGTCCTACACATTCTCTGTTGTACATCCTGCTCGTCCTCAGCCTTCTGTAGAGGGGAAAGAAGGTGGCAAGTTTTTGTAGGAGGAACACTTATTTGAGGCTTTTAAAATTGGCAAAGGCAACTCTGGGAAATTGTCTACCTGAACAGACTTCAGCTTGTTTAATATGGTTAGTGGACTTTGGGCATAGAAGCCAACTAGTCTAGCTCCAACAGTTGGTAGCTGTGTGACCTTGGACTGAGTGGCTTCCTCGGCTTGGATATCAATCTGTAACTTGGAAATAAAACCACTACTGACCCAGCCTCTCTCGTAGGGAAGGTGTAATCTCCGGTGGCATCAGGGATATGAAGGTAGAGCTAATGCATCAGCTATAACTTTAAAACGAGTGGAACTGCCTGGAAAAAAAATCAGGAGAGTAGAACATGGACCTGTTCCCACTCCTGGAAAGTAAATTACTTGTGCCCCTGAAGGCACAAAGTAAGTCAGAATTCAATTTCTTAAAAAAACAGATGACTTCTAACCCTTTTCTCACATCTATGTTAGTATTGGTCCTCCAAAGACAGTCTGAAGCTCACTTCATAATTCATACTCTCAACTTTTCTTTTATATGACTCTGATCAAGGCAGCTAATGTAATTTCAAAATCCATACAACTAATAAAAATTACACTCCAATCATATCTTACCATATATAAGAACCTTAAAGTCAGAGAGTATCTTATTCATCTTTTCATTCCAGGTATTTAGGATCATACAAAAACAGAAGCTCAATAAATAACCACTGAATGAGTGGCTAAATGAAAATCTATATATATATTTATATACATGAATGCATGTGTGTGTATGTGTGTATGTGTGTGTGGGGGGGGGTGTGGTGGATGTGAGTATGATATGCTACTAAAAGTATATCCTGAGCAATTTTTCAGAATAATTAGATATTTGAAGTCTATCCAAGTTCTATTTCTCATAGAACTTCTGTGAGCATTTATTACAAACATAAGAAATATTTCATCAGAATCAAGAATTTTCATCAGGTACATTTGATACACTCATAGGGAAGGAAACATTAGTCATGTTGCTTACTCCTACATGCTTCAGCTTTTCGTGCCTGACTTTCCCTCCCTGCAAAGAGTGTCAAAATATACAGACCTTGGCAAAGGAGTTCATACCACTACAGCCACTGTCTGTGTGGTATTATAATAATACTAGCCAGCAGGTCAGCTTAGAACTCAAGTCCCTAACAAGTACAAGGATTTCACGCTTGAAACTTTACTCCTCTTATGAAGATGAAATGAATAATGTCAATGGTAGGCCAGAAAGGCCATAGCACACAACTTTTATAATGCTCAAACCCAGCCTTCTGTTTCATGGAATGCCGCCTCATAGGCTGTATATGAATAGAGATGGAGCCCTCACTGTGCCCAACTGATGTGCACAGTGGAGGATACTATATTATGTTGTGGAGGATATTAGTTATACAGACCCTGCATTGGAAAATCCCCCTAGCAAGTTCGTTCATTTGTTTGTTTCAGTAGCACCCCTGGCTACTATATCCCCAGATTTAAAGGAGGTGTCTGGCTTCATCAAGAGTTTTGCATACTTCAATGAGACCTACATTGCTGAGTAGGGGTGGGTGCTATTCAGCGACACCCATCAGTTCAGCCCACTTGCAGTGGGCAACCTGCCTGGCCCAAGTACTTCGGACCCTACAAGATGGAGACCATGAGCTAGGAAACCTGCTTAAATTTTTAACTTCACTTTTTTACTTTTATTTTTAACTTACCAATGCATGGATAAAATTCTGTTATACTCAATTCCATTTCCTAGTTTCTGTTTCCTTCTCCTATTTCTCTACTAAAAAGGTAAATTGAATAGCTCATTATGTCACAGAAGGAAGATACCAGTTCCTAGCTCTCACTTATGAACCATAACATGCGAGTCAGATGCTTTGTTTTTTAGGGAATGTGGGCAGGGAAGAATCAAGAGAATGCACATCCTATAGTCCCTGAGTAGGTAGCCTTCTGGTTATGTAAATATAACAGGATCCCAAATCCTTTTGTGCAATACTCAGGTTTGCAAAGAAAATCTAGCTACTTTATGTGTTTTTATAATTGATTTAATCTTCCTAAGGTCATTGTTTGGTAGTAACAAGAGCTGTATAAGGATGGGGCTTATACCGAGGGGGGGGGGGTCTTTATCCCAACACAGACAATTAATTAGAAACGCTTAATGTAAATTTGTCATTGAGTTTTCCTTCATAAGAACTTCTACCAGTAATTATATTTCTCTTAAGATACTAAGAGTCTACCTCTACAAATCTAACCTCCTGTTACTCTTTTAATTCATTTATTTCATGTTATGAAAATTGCTTCTTGCAGATGGACATAGACCATGAAAGTATTATAATGATTGCAAGGCTTTCTCTTCACCCTACTGCAGAGAGACTACTACTAAAACAAAAAGAAAGTGATTCATCTTTGTCCAGATTTGAGGTGGGCAAAGAAAAGACACATGAACATCTTAAAAGAAACAACTTCATTTACTACAATAATAATTTCATCGTTTCAAATGATTAAAGATTTAGAAGTAAATGCTCTTCTTCAGGCTGCCTTATCAGTGTAGAGATTGGTAATTTTAGCCCTCTCCTAACTGCTGATGCTCCTGCACTGACCTAAGCTACAGACTCCCTCAGTCTTAGCCTCAGTCTCCTCCCCAGAAATACTCTTCCAAGTCCTGGTCCCTCAAAGCCCTGCTTGCTCTCAGATAAGCCCATCAGCTAATCGATATCATGTTAACATACTTATTTCACCACCACCACCACCACCACTAGGTGACCCATAACAGCCTTACTTGGGCTTCTACCCTGGCTGAGATGGAGTTATCAGGGACTGGATTTATTCTCCTGCTTGAAACAATTTAAAAAAACAAAAACAGATAAAATACACAAAACTAGGTTTTAAGACAGTGATCAGGGTGCCTGGGTGGCTCAGTGGGTTAAAGCCTCTGCCTTTGGCTTAAGTCGTGATCTCAGGGTCCTGGGATCAAGCCCCGCATCGGGCTCTCTGCTCAGTGGGGAGCCTGCATCCCCCTTTTCCTCTGCCTGCTTCTCTGCCTACTTGTGATCTCTCTCTTTCTCTCTGTCAAATAAGTAAATAAAATCTTTAAAAAAAAATAAAAAGACAGTGGTCATGGGGCAACAAAATACAGTTATCCCTGAAAAATGGAAAACAAGTGAAGTGTGTCCTGTAACAGCCGCAGTTTGCTGCCTGCAATAATTTTCTAGGCCTTGGTCCAGGGAAGAAGACTCCAGGTAGAACACACCAGTCTTCCTGAGCTGGAGAAACTGAGTTGTGGGTCCAGGGAGACCAAGGTAGCTAGAGTTACAGACAGACATCAGAGAAGAAAAAAATGACACACAGAACTATGGAACTCTGCAAATGGTTCCTCCTCATCATTAGCTGAGTACTCAATCAGCATATGCATGTGAGGAAACCATCCAAAGACAGGAAAAAAACTACCCAAAGGGATAAAAAGTAAATGTGCCCTGTATTCAGTGCCAGGATGAGTGCCCCATCCCTTCACCCATCTCCTTCAGCCAGACTAGAAAACCTCCTAACTGACCAGGCATTTTGTAGAGTATTCAGAAGGAATTAATAACGTGCTAAATACCATCTGTTCCCACCTAACAGACCTTAAAAGCAAGACCCAATAAGATCAACCTGTTTAAAAGTAACATAACCATGTTCCAGAACAAAACTCAAGAATATTTATAGGAACAGAGAAATACCTGGCACTCGACAAGGTAAAATTCAATGTCTGGTATATGATCAAAACTTACCAGGTGTGCAAAAATCAGATAATTAGGGGCACCTCAGTGGCTCAGTTGGTTAAGCAACTGCCTTCAGCTCGGGTCATGATCCTGGAGTCCTGGGATCGAGTCCCACATCGGGCGCTCTGCTCAGCAGGGAGTCTGCTTCTCCCGCTGACCTCTCTCCTCTTGTGCTCTCTCTCTTTCATTGTCTCTCTCTCCCTCTCAAATAAATAAATAAATTTTTTTCAGATCAAATAAATAGGACACCTAATGAAAAGGAAGGTCAGTCAATCCAAAATGACTCAGAAATGACACAGATGATAGAATAAGTAGGCAAGGACACTAAAACAGTTATGACAATGGTAGGCCACATATTCAGGGAGCTAGAACATGTGGTAGAAGAGATTCCAAAGATTAAAAAAAATAAAAGATTCAAATCAAAATTCTAGAGATGAAACTGCACATGATGAAAGATAAGCTGGTTGGGATCAATAGAAGATTGCATATTACGGAAGAAGAAAGTCAGTACACTTGAAGTTAGAGCAATAGAAACTATCCAAAATAATAATAATAAAAATGAATGGAGCATCAATGAGCACTAGGAAACTTTCCAAAGGCCTAATATATGTCACTGGAGTTCCGAAAGGAGTGGAAGGGGTAGAGACAGAAAAAATATTTGGCCCCAAATTTTCCAAATTCAATGAAAATGATAAGCCCACAAATTCAAGCTCAAAAATCTCCAAGTACAAGTAATATGAAGAAACCTATACCAAAGCATCTTGTAATCAAATGGCTAGAAAATTGTTTCAGAAACTTGCCTCTCCCCTAATGAAATAGCTTTCTTATAGCCCATTTCACTGCACCCAGAGGTTAAAAGGTGTCCTCTTATTCCTCATCGTCATTCCTGGACCGTTCTTTCTCATACTTCCCTTAAAATATTCTTGCCTTTGAATTTTGTTATCACAGTAAATTGCCCTCTACCCTTCATTGTTTGTCATCTACTGCCCATGGGTTACTCTTGAAAACAAAACAAAACAAAAAAACTCCAAAACCTACTTTTTCTGAAATTCACCTTGCACTTTGTTCTCTGATCTTTTTTTGGTAACAAAACTTAAAACATCATATATAATTGCTCGTGTCAATTCCTCCCTTCTAATCTTCCCCTCAACTACTTATAGTGAGACTTTTATACCCCAACATGCCACCCAAACTATCCTTAATATAGTCACAATATCCTCCACATCGCTAAAACAATGATCAAGTCTCAGTCCACAGCACCCGTGATGGAGCACTGATGTCTGACCACACCTTCTCCTTGACGCTCTTGCTTCTCTTGTGCTCAAACATCATATTCCTCTCTCACCGGTAGTTCGTCATTAGTCTCTTTTTCAGACTCTTTATCTTTCCTGGACTTGTTACCTGGAATGCTTCAAGCCACAATCTTTGGGTCTCTTCTTATTGAATGCACATACTTCCTTGGTGATATCATTCTATCCCCTGGCTTTTACTACCATCTCTATTTGTCCCACATGACCTCTCTCTCCTAAACTTGAGAATCATCTCTCTCAACTTAATCATAAACTCCAAACATACTGCTTACTTAAATTATCCATTTATGTGTCTACTATTCACCTCAGGCCTTACATGGTCCACAACTAAACTCTTAATCTTCCTTCTCAAAACCTATGTTTAGAAGATGGAGGGGAGTCAGTAATGTATCCTCCAGACTGAGAAGGCACTTTAAGACTGTAAAATGAAGCAAGTCTCTCCACATCATTCACAAACCATTTTATTCGAGGTGGGGGCAGGGGAAGAGTTGGGCAGACAAACAATCCTGGCAAAAATACAACTATTCTCTGCCAAGTCTAGACTTCAATCCCCAGCTTTTATAGAGTGAGAGGCATGGTGGTGATGTCACAGTATAGTTACCTAAGATGGGGCCTTCTGTGCATCATCTCCACTAGTTACCTGCAGTAGGGCCTGCTGTACTTCTCTTTAGGGAAGATCAGAACAAGCTATCTCACATTCTGGTCGGGGCACACACTAACCGCCACAGGGCCCGAGGGTAGTTAACGCACCGGTATGAACAAGAGGAAGGGCGAAAGATGGAGTCAGTGTTGTCAGCACTCCTACACCTGTATCATCTATACATTCCCTCGTCTTAACGGATGATGATTTCATCGTTTTAGTTGTTCCAGCCCAAAGCTTGGCTTCATCTTTACTCCTCTTTCTTTCCTTCTGATGAATCCTGTTGGCTCTACTTTCAGAATATACCCAAATCCAACTATTTCTCACTTCTGTCCAAGCAACCATAGCCTCTCGGTCACTACAGGGAGTCAGTCACGAAATGTCTCCCTGCTTCTACTCGTCCAGCCCCACTCCATACACTCATCATAGGTTTTAAAAGGATCACTCAACAGCTTCACTTCCTAATATTCCTAATATTTCCACCTAAGTCAGTCTGTTCAGGTATACAGGCCCCCTTCCTACTCCTGGTGTATTCCAGAGAATGAGCTAAAATAATGCCACCAATGGCCCACAGGTCTTTATGTCTACGGCTTCCTTCTATCCTACCCACAAACACCAGCTTTTCTTCACCATTCTCTAACAGAACTCTTCTTCCTTGAAAGGCATCATGGGTTGGTAGAGAATTTTAATGTTAAAAGACCCTCAACACATTCATTCTACAAACATTCACTGGTCACTTTAGCTCAAAACCTTAGTGGGTACCGATAGATGAGACAAGGTCCTTCCCTTCAAGTCAAGTGAGGAGAAACAAACACAGAAGATAATTATAACACAAAGTGGTGGATATGGAGTGGTTTCAAGGTATTAAAGAAAAAAGAGGAGGAGTACTTTAATTTGGTTAAGGAGGATCAGGTATGACTTTCCAGAAGCGATTATGTCTGAGGATTTTAAATCTTTTCACCACTGAAACAAGTGACCTTAGACATGCTGCAGAAAATCCCTGACATCAATTTTCCCATCTGCAAATCTGGGATGTTAAAACTTACCTAACGTGCTTGTTTTGAATGTCAATAACAATGACATATACTTGTTAAAGTGTCGTAGAAAAGTTACCTATAGTTATATTAGTCATATGACCCTTCTCTGGCCTCTTGCCCACCACCATCCACACAGAAGCAAATACTTTAGAAAGTTTAGTATCTGTTCAGACAGCTTCAAGCATCTGAAGAAATGAACTTATTAGCTCAGTACCTAAAATTCAATATCTTGAAAAACTTAAGTGCTTCTTATTTTTGTTCTAGCTTTATGCATCTTTTTGATATTTTGTTGAAGGCAATGCTATCACGTTCATCTACACAACCCTAGTCAATATGCATTGATTTGTGTTCTAATATTCATGAAACAATGGCTCAGTTCAAAAGCAATCCTTTGTTTTGGGTCTATTGTATGCCACAAATGAACAGCTAATAGAGCTATAGTTACTGACAGCTACATCAGAGAGAACACTAATGCACTAGCCTGACAGATTGTGAGGGGATGAGGAAGAAACATAATTCACATAAAATTCTCTTAGCAATTAATTCCCCCCCCCCAACATGTTTCTGGACCCCAGTGTGTAGACGGATAAATTGGGTGATATTGGGAGAGAGAAATGAACTCATTGATAAGATTCCGGTGCTTTATCATCAAACAGTACTGACCTCTGGTTTCCCCCATAAAGTGCCAGATATCTTCTACTGCTTTTTAAGATAATTAGTAGCGGGAAATCTCTTAGGGGAAAAGAAACCCTACAAATTGGGTGTTGTGGTGGTTTTAAAAATGATCACAAATTCTTTGATACTGTTCAATCTCTATTACCTCCTTTTAAATATGGTAGACCTGTGACAGCTTTGATCAAAAAGAGTAGAAGTGACATTTTGTGATTTCCAAGGTCACTTCACAAAAGGACATGCAGCTCTACCTGGGTCTCTGAACTCACTCTCGTGATGCTCCCTTCTGGGATGTCCCCAATCCAAACTCAGCCACCTTGCCGTGAGAAGTGCAATCCACATGGAGAGGCCCCATGTAAGTGCTCCTGTCAACAACGCCAGCTGAGCCCAGCCCTTACATTGTCCTGGCCTACATATCAGACATGTGAGTGAGAAGTTTCCAAATAATTCCAGCCCCATTCATCTGAGCCATTGCTCAGCCATGTAAATCTTTCCAGCTGAGGCCCCAGACATTATACAGCATAGGCAAACCATCTCCATCATGTATTCTGAATTTCTGACTCACCATTGTTATTTTACACTACCACATTTTAGGATACTTTGTTTTGCTACACTAAAAAACTGGATATGGTGGTTCATAAATGCTATCAATGGTAACAATTAAAATATCTGGCATTAAGATAACCGAAAGAGATGAATGTGCTTTTTCTACTCTGGAAGTGACACAGAGCTCATCTGAACAGAGGAAAAGGTTTCTGGACATGGACAGCTAGACTCAATACTGAGAAAAGTTTTCCGTGAGATTCTGGGACAACTCATAGTGGGGTTTTTGTTTGTTTGTTTTGGTTGGTAAAAACAGTTTTATTCTGTGTCAAAACGTAAATCAACACAGTGCTGGGGTAAGGAAAGCCACGTAGTATATATAGCCTGCTCTTTATAGAAGAAAATATGAGATTTAAAAGCCTCTCCCCACTGCTTGCCCAGCTGAGAAAAAAAATCCCAATCCCCAATTATAAACATCTCTTGTAATATTAAAACAAAAATATTCCCAGGGCCCATCTGGCTCTGTTCTTGCATTAACCTTCAGTATTTGTCTTATGGTCTCAGGGTCGGGTGGTAACGAGAAGCAGATTGGGAAAGGGAGGTGGGTGTGGAAAAAAAAAAGAGGGACAAATCAACATATCTAAGGCCCTCCAGAAAATCTAGAAGCAATTTGGGGGAGGGTACCTGTTAGAAACTGAGAAACTAGTGCTATACCCCAAGATTGTCCCACTCTTATCCTAGTCCCTGATGCTCTGGGGTAATCTGTCTTTTCAGATACCACTGTGAGGTCCCCAAATCAGGATCCACCTCTTCAACTCACTACCCAGCTTTTAAGGTCCCCTCTAACAGGGAGCAGCCCCCTCCACAAATGAAGATAGCTAGAGGTCCTTCCTGGGAGGAGGGCATCTCGGGGGTGAGCCACTTTTGAGGTCCCCTTTCAATCCCTGACCAGGCACTAAATGTGGTGCTGCCTCATCCTTGGAAACCCTTGCCATTGGAAAACTGGTCTATGTTCAAGGCCCTGTGTGTGCTTGGACTGGTTTTCCCTTGATTTTCTTTGGGCCAGAACCTGAGTGTGACTAGAGACCTGTTTGCAAGTTTGGGTCTTCCCTGTTCTCAGCTTGATGTAGCAAGCAATCAGTTCATTCCGACCATGCACCCTGCCTCCTTCAGACAGGATCATTTTCTGCCAGCAACTTGACAGATGGCCAAGGTCCTCTGGAAGCTCTGCTTAACGTCCACACTCCACACAAGTTCTGTGTCTGTGCCCCCATCTTCCCCAAGCCCCTCATTGTCTACTGTGCCCTCCTCACTTCCTTCCAGCCACTGTCATCGTCCAGAGGGACCCCAGCCCTGGGTTCCCCCATCTGGGCCTCCCGGCCTAGACTAGGGAGTCACAGGTGGGCAAGGCACTGCACAACTCACAGCGGTTTAACTGTACTTGCTAACTTACCAGTCAAGTCAGAGAGAAGCCCCCCCCCCACAAGAAAAACACCACAAAACATATATATGTTATATATAAAACATATATATGATATATATATAATTATATCATATTATATATATATATATATATATATACACACACACACACACACAATTGTTTTTCTTGTCCTGTCTTTTCAGTCTCATTCTCTCTAGATATGGGAGAAATAAATTAGAAAGCAAAACTGCAGATGAATGGACTTCTTTCTGTTAAATATATCAACCCTAATGTTACAAAATTAGTTAACAGAAATAATCTCATGGGCTTTTCTCAATGTTGTAGAGAGGATGCAAACTTAAGTTTGAAATTTCGGATCTTAATCCATGTTAAAAGATCAAGACTACAAAAATATAAAATTAAATAATATTTATAACTGCCAAAATCTTAGTCTTTTTTAATGTACGAAATATCTTTTGTTAAGACTTCCTCATAACCCCAATTTAACTCAACATTTTTTTCTAAAAGATGTTTCATTGCTAATTAACCTTCAAAAAAGCAGAAGATATCTCCTTTTGCAACAAAGGTTGTAATTTTCCATAGCTTTGACTTTCGTTTAATACACTGTAAAGAACATATTTTTGCTGAAGTTTAAAATGCTACCATTCTGGGAGGTAGAGAGCTAAGTGCTAAGTGAAATGTGAAACCATAGTCTTCCTTGGAATTGTATGTCTCTGAGAAAAAATTAAAATATGCCAAATATATCTCTACAAAGAAAGGAAGGACATTCTTACTGATGTCTACTCTTGGAATAACCTCCCTGGGGAGAATTTTGAAAGGATTTCAGCATCTTAAATGTCCTGAGCTAAATTAGTTAATTAAAAATATGGGTGAGCAAAGTCCACTGAGGTTAAAGGGAGAATAGTCAGCAATCATTTATCACAGTGCCGGGTTTCAAGGGTTTCAAGATACCTGATTAACAGTGGCAATTCTCATTTAGATTCGTTATCTGAGGGAGCAGAGCTGTTATTGATCTACCCGCTGACCTCACTGCAGGTTTAGGATAGGACAATAATAATCTCTCCATACAGTGGGCCTGCAGTCTTTGACAGCCTGAGTAACGATTAGATGAAACACGTGATTAAATAGCTGATTCCTAAAAACTCTCTTTCCTTTTCTATTGGTGTCTCAGCTTTTCCACATGCGTCCTACCTTTCTATCCTTCCTTCCTTATTTCCTCCTCTTCTCTTCTAAAATGATTTTTTAAAAGTTTTGAAAAGGACGATTTAGTAGAATTAAAATTCTTATGCAGAAAAACTTTTCCTGTACCCTCTTAGATTCGCTCACTGAGGACATGCAAATTTAACTGACAAAAGACCCATCAACAGGAAAAAGAACACAAACTTATTTGTATTTTGCCTCCTAGGAGTTCACAGAAAAAAAGTGAAACTCAAGCAGTTAGACGATGGGATTTGTATATCATTTTAACAAAGGAAAGGGGGTTAGGTTGAGGAACAATAAATTGTAGGAAAGTGACTAAAAAATGTCTGAGGAAAACTAAAGGAGTGGAAGGGTTATCTTAGTAAGGTTTGTGCAGACTCATCTCAATGTGACTGCTGTTGAGAGTTGTTCTCTTCTTCCGGGTGCAGGGGAGGGAGACAACTTCACCGAGTAATTCATGCCCTGCTTTTAGGCAGATCAGCAGAAGGAAAAAAAAAATCTTTCTGATCTCTTGATTTTCAATTGCCTTCAGTTCAAAATAATCCTTAAATGCCAAAGTGGTGTCTTTGGGGGTGACATATTCTGGGTTCCTTCAAAATTCTTGTTTTTATTTCAACATAACTTAATGACAGTGACTAAGAATGTCTCCTATATCCACTATATAAAGTGGTCATTTTACATAAGGGGGCAAAACCTGACCAAAGATTAGGTTTAAAATATTTCAGTTTTCATAAAGAATAGAATACAGACATAAAATCAATGCTTTCAGAATTTTTTCTACTAAAAATTCATGAAATGTCTGAAAGCAACGGGCTTGAGCTACATCAACACAATGCTCAAACATCTGGAGAAGTGGAAAATACAAGCAATTATCCAGATACCTCGTCTACACAAAATTCAGCTATCCAGATGTTTGTTTTCCCCCAACCAAACATAGAAGAGTGACAGAATTCCTTTCATTTCTATTTGTGTAATATGAACATCCCTCATCTACTCTTTTTTAACAATGGACCACACCCCCTGTAGAGGGGCTTTAATCTGTTTCCTCCACCTAACTCCTTTTTTCAAATGTTTTTTTTTTTTTTTAAAGCACAAAAGAAAAAATAACAGTAAATTGCCTGTATCTTCATATTTTAGAGTAAAGTAACTATATTACAATGGCTGGGTGGTTCAAATTTTCTTTGCAGCATCTAGCACACCAGGTGCAGTCAATAAACATTAAGCCATCAAATAAATCAGAATTCCAAAATGTGGTTTGCATTGAAGAATACATTATAGTCAGCTGCTTTTGCAGCAGGGTGAATTTCAGAAAAAGATCCAATTGATTGGCTTTTCTCAAATATTAATGTGCATACAAATCCTTGGGGATGTTGTTAAAATGCAGATTATGATTCGGTAGGTCTGGGGTGGGGCCCAAGACATTGCATTTCTATGGAACACCCAGGTTATACTGAAGTTGTTGGTACACAGCTGAGTAGCAAGCTGACTGATTATTGGCAAGGGGAAAAGACAAAATCTGCCCCTTCATCCATTCTAAAGAATATGCATTTTAGACAATATTCCAAATACATTTAATTATCAAAGGAATTTGGGGGGGGGGTGAGGTGGGGCAGAAGGAGAGGGAGAGAGAGAATCTTGAGCAGGCTCCAAGCTCACTGGGGATCCAAAGCAGGGCTCAATCTCAAGACCCAGAGATCATGACCTGAGCCAAAATCAAGCATGGCATACAACTGATTGAGCCACCCAGGTACCCCATCAAAGGGACTTTTTAAAAACTAAAACAACTTTTTTGAGTCTAAATATTTTTTAATAAATATAAGTCATCAAGATGTCAAAAAAAGAAACTTTAAAAATAGAATCTGTAATCTAATTTAAAAGGGCTGGGATGCCTGGGTGGCTCAGTCAGTTAAGCATCTGCCTTTAGCTCAACTCATGATCCCAGAGTACTGGGATTGAGTCACATATTGGGCTCCTTGTTCTGTGGGGATCCTGCTTCTCGCTCTACATGCCGCTCCCCTTCTTGTGCTCTCTCTCTCTCCCATTCTCTGACAAATAAATAAATAAAATCTTTAAAAATAAATAAATAAATAAATTTAAAAGGGCTAGCTACCTAAGGGGAAAAATGGTTTGCAAAGTACTAGTGAAATCAGAATCCACAGGAGGAAAGAGCAGAAAAAAAAGAAAAAACCTGGCTTAAAGCTAGATGTATAAACACAAACCAGTAGTTATTTTAGTATAGGTCTTCAAACAAAAAAGTCAGTCTTTTAATCCTGTTCGTAACAAGAAAAATTAAATTACAAATAAGTTACATCTTCAAGGATAGAGTAGTAAACACCATGAAAGCACCCATGATTTCAATAGACTAATAGACTAGATTGTCTGTTGTGAGAAAATCTTTATGATTCAGAATTATGATTCTGAAATATTCAGAAATGTGATTCAGAAGGTGTTTTCTCAAATTGTTTCCTTTACTATTCTACCTGAGATCATCGAGTACTTTTTGAAACAGAAAAAAAAAAAAAAAAGTCATTAATTCAGTCAACATTTAATTCACTTTGAAAACATTGCTAGGCATTCTCCAGGATTATAGTGCTGATCTGACATGGATTCTAGTGTGAATCTTGTAGTCTAATAGGGAGGAAATACACATCCACAAATAACTAGAATGTGAATTCAAAGTGTAATTACCATGATAAATATGAAATAATGGGTTTCAGAAATTCAGAAGCATAAGCAGAATTGTGGTTGGACCATACCTCCTTCCCAGAGTTTCTCAAAATGAGATACCTGCAGAGAACACTTGATTTTCTGAAAAAACTCCCAGATCCTAATAGTTAATGATCATGAGAACTCTCATTTTGTATATCCTCTTCCAATTCAGACTAAAATGCATCCTCGTTTGATGAACACACCAAGACAACATTCAAACAGCACTCATAATTCCCCAAATGAACCCCTGCAAAACTTAGTCCCAGCTTTCCAAATGTGCCTGCAACCACTAGCGTGCTAGTAAATGTTTAACAATGTGTGGGGAGGGGAGAGGGTGGCGTTGGAGAGAGAAGCTACAATTTGTAGCATTTATCAGATTGCTGTGGTGTAAATACTCTCACCATAACTGATTTTAGGCTACTAGGGTGAGGTCACTGAAACCCACACACAGTCAACCACACACATACCTGCTGCCACTGAGTGGTGAAGGAGGAAGCAGGCTGGGTGTAAATCCTGGGTCTGCTGTGCAAACTTTGGTAAGTTACTCAACCTGTCTGGGCTTCACTTTTTCTTCTCTAAGGAGGGAAGAATAATAAAATCTGATTGTTGTGAGGAATAAATAAATTAATATGTGAATGTTTACCACGCAGTGCTATTGTTGTTAGCCATAACAATTCTATTGAAAATTAATCTCCAGGCAAGTTCCTAATCACAGTCTTTACTCACAAGGTCCTTGCATAAAGTAGTATTTCCAACATCTTTTTACAAATAATGCTACCAATCACCTCCTCCTGGACACTGTTAAGACTCTGAATCTTAAAATAAGATGGTCTGCATAGTCATGAAAATACTGATTCTCTGGACCACTATATGAATATTCTGAAAGGTTTAGCAAATATATTTATTAAGTATTAAGTCTAAGAAACTTTCACTTCAAGTTTTGGCAAGGATATGGAGAAAAAGGAACCCTCTTGCCCTGTCGGTGGGAATGCAGACTGGTATAGGCACTGTGGAAAACAGTATGCAGCTTCCTCAAAAAGTGGAAAATAGAACTATCTTATGATCCAATAATCCCACTACTGGGTATTTATCCAAAACTACAAAAGCATTAATTCACAGGGCTATATGCACCCCTGTATTTATTGTAGCATTATTTACAATAGCCAACTTATGGAAGCAGCCAAGTATCCATCAGTAGATGAATGGATTAAAGAAGTGAAATATATATGTGTGTGTGTGTGTGTGTATGAATACACACATATATTCATATGTGAATATATGAATATTATCCAGCCATAAAAAAAGAAGTATTGTCATTTGCAACATGCTAAGCAAAATAAACCAGAGAAAGACAAATACCACTGATTTCACTCATATGTGGAATTTAAGAAACAAAACAAATGAGCAAAGGAAAAAGAGAAGAGAGAGAGACAAACCAAGGAACAGGCTCCTAACTGTGGAGAACAAACTGATGGGGGTGAGGTGTGGATTAACTAGGGAATGGGCATAAAGGAGGGCGCTTGTGAGGAGCAGCAGGTGATGTTTGTTTTTTTTTAAGATTTTATTTATTTATTTGACAGAGAGAGATCACAAGCAGGCAGAGACGCAGGCAGAGAGAGAGAGAGAGGGAAGCAGGCTCCCTGCTGAGCAGAGAGCCCGATGTGGGACTTGATCCCAGGACCCCGAGATCATGACCTAAGCTGAAGGCAGCAGCTTAACCCACGAAGTCACCCAGGCGCCCCAACAGCTGATATTTAGAAGTGTTAAATCACTCAACGGTACACCTGAAACTAATATAACCACAGGTTAACCAACTGGAATTAAGAATAATAATTTGGGGGCATGTGGACAGAGCTAAGCACAGCCATGGTGCTCGCCTTGCTGCAGCAGGACAAGGAGCTGCAAAGGGCCGCCGAGGCCGTGGAAACCAGGCAAGGCCAAGCCCAGCAGGGCTCTGTGAAATGCACCAGAATGTGACCTAAGCCCAGAAACAATGGAACTCAGCCAAGGGAAAGGTGCCTGAGCTGGTACTTGCTGAGTTCCTGAAGTGAGAATGTCAAGTCTACTTCAGAGTAGACCCAAAGTTTATGACCAGTGTGGAAGCACGGTGGCTGAGTTGGCCACAAGGCCTGTGACCAACCTATGCCCGAGACTAAGAAGAAGGCAGCACAGAGGAAGATTTCCAGAAGTTCCAGCAGGAATACTTCAGCAGCTAGGCTCCTGGGACTATACAATAGGAAAGGCATTCAGAGCCAGTCTCCTCCTCTGACCCCACAGCCTCTGCTGGCCCCAGGACCCTGCCAAGCTCCTGGCCTAGCATAAGGTAGCTCTTGGGCTTGGTTGGGGGAAGAGGGGTAGGTAGGCAGTAGGTGGTGTTGGAAGGAGCTCGTGGTGGAAGCCCTAGGGAAAATATGTCCTCAGACCAGAGCTGACATCCATAGGCTTGGGAGAAGCCATCTACCTGACAGAAAACTTTTCTGACTGTTCCATTTGCTTTGACCCAAGTAGAACTTCTGGACTGTTTGCTCTTGAGAGGTTACTGGCCCTTGGGGCCACACCTCTACAAGCAGGAGGAGGGCTGCTGGGTGGGCTTCTGGGTTCTAATAAATATGGACCCAAGGGCAAGAAAATAATATTAATAATAATAATTTTTTAAAAAGAGAGGAAGAAATCTTCACTTGACATAATGCTAAAAGATTATACTACTCACTCAGGATTTGGACTTTTTTTCCTGTTTTATCTTGGTTTCTAATTACATGGCATTATGGTGAAATATTAAAACTAGAATATGACCTTGAATTGCAATTCTTTGTGTGCTATCTTAATTCCCACTGCCATTCACCTCATTTATGGCTCTGACTATAAACTATTTTGGGCCCAAGTTAGGTTCTATCCATCACTATTACTCCAGTGTCCTACCAGGACTTGGCACATAGTAGTTTATAAGTATTTATTGAATTAAGATGATTTAATACTCTTTCCCAAAATAAGTTTCATTAACTTATTCCCAGAAGAAGCAAAATAAGGATTCCAAAGCCCAAACCCTGGAAACTATACACCCTCTCTTCTCAAGAATCATAAGACATGTTAGCATATTAAAGAATCTGCAAAGTTTTGCAGTTAAGACACCTGTTTAAAATTATTTAACCTAAAATTTTCTATTCAAGGAGCTCCTATTGATAGGGTTTAATTATAGTGTTATTATCCACATCTGGATAGCTTTGAGAGTGAAATGGGGCACTATTAATAATTACACCAGGAAACAGGGATAAACTGGGCCTATATAAAATCAGACATATAGTCATTCCACCCATGGACAGAAACATGGAAATTCCCACAGCTACTGTTACATGGATATATGGATCAAAGCTTAGAATACAACAATTGACTTAAATTCCTTATTTTACTGATGAGAAACATGAGGTCACTGAGAAGTTCAATTACTCCCATTGGCAAGTCCCTTGGAACTCAGTTTAAGAGGCAGAGCTGCAAATAAAATGCCACTTGTTGGAATGACATTCCCAAAGTTTCTGGTTTGTTCAGTCCTGAAATTAAAAGTTAATTATGTGGCTGTATTTCCGCAAAGAAAAAAAGAAACACCAGATTATATGCTTCTCTTAGAATATCAGATTGTCATGTAGGAAGCACTGATTTTATGTAGGTGCAAATGTAAAGCAGATATCAGCTGGAGACCACTTGTCTCTTTGGAAATCTAGGAATAATTATCTTGAGTTCTCAACAATTCCATGACCTAACAGAAGGCCAAAGTTCTGCTCCAGCTTCTGGAACTTCCCATGGGCCTATTGCTCATGGTCCGTTCTGCCTGCTGAGCTCATGGTTTCTCTGTGACATACAACATTAACCTAGTCATAATACAAGGCTTGCTTGCCCCAAAACAGATACACCCTCAGAAATTGTTAAAAGATTCTGAAAAATTTTGTAAGAAGAAAAAGGAAGGATTTACTCTACAGCAAAGCAAATGAGAGTCACAATTAAGCTATAGCATTTTATTTATTTATATTTTACCTTTTTTTTTGCATTTTATTTTTTTAAGCCCCAGAGACATAAGCTATAGCATTTAAAAAATATTTGTTGGCTCTCCATGCTATGAATTTTTAGTGGCCTCATCTTCATATCATCTTCTTGTTACTCACCCTTACTCCCCCCCACACACTTCTCTTTCCTCTTTCTATCCTCTCACCTCTTCCCTACTGGGTACTCAACCACAAATTCTTTCCTTATACTCATAAAAAAATATTACTTTTCCTTTGCCCTATCATAACTTGGTATCACCCAATACACTAATCTGTGATAAGATTCAAGTGTGAAAAGTGTATTGGAAGGTCTTCTGTTCCAATAATTTCTTCCAATGAAGATAGAGCATACTTTAAAAGGAAACCAGGTAAAAATAATATTCTGTGTCTCATTAAGCAATTATATAGCTCAATCGGAAGATAATTGCATTTCCTCAGAAAGAAATGATGGTAACCTGGACTAGAGTGGTAGCAGTGAGAACAGAAAGAAATGGACAAACACAAGCCACTATCTGGGTATGAAGCCACAGGTATTGGTGGTTGATTGAAGAGGCAAGGAGGAAGAGAAATAATCTAGTCTAATTGTCCTCTCTAGATCTCTGGCTTGTGCAGCTGAAGAGTAGGGGCCCTCTTGACAAAGGCAGTGCCTGAGGAGAGAGCAGGCTCAGAGGGAAATGTAATGAGGTTGGTTTTGGAGATGCTGGATGTGAAGTGCCCATGAGACAACCTCTGAGAGATGCCTCCTAGAAAGGTAAATGTGTGAGTTTGGCACTTAGGACAGTGACAGTAAGGGCACAGGCTTTGGAGTCAGAAGTAACTGGCTCCAAGTTCTAGTTCCCTCCTTTAATCGGTGTGTGCCTTGAGTAAACTACTGGAATTCTCCATACTTCTATCTCGTCATCTGTACAATAAGGCTTACTATTATACTTCTGTGTTAAGAAGAGATCTCAAGATACCACGGATAACATGTATGAAGCTTTTAGCACAGCTCAATAAAAATAAGTAATTCAAAAGATATTTATTCAATTCCTATGTCTCAGACACCACTCAAAGCATCTTAGATATATATACCCATTTAATCTTTACAATAATCCTGTATTATTTTCTCCACTTTAAAGATGGGAGAACACAGGCAGAAAAGGTTAGTAGCTTATAATACTTATAAATCAGGATATCTGAGATAAAACCGAATCCAAGTAGTCTGGCTTCAGAGCATGTACACTTAAACACTGCCCTGGACTTCCTCTTAATGTGAGCTAAAATTATTGTAATTATAGCCTTGGAAGTCCCCAGAAAGTGATGTGGGAGCAGGTGAGTAACTAAATAATTATACTAATAATAGTTAACTTTTATGGAGTGCCTATTCTTTGTAAGGCAATATGCTAAATATTTTACATGGATATCGCAACAGTTGAATTTTATAAACAGTTCTATGAGGTAGGTGCTACTATTTCTCTAAATGTGCAGATGAAGAAACAGACAGGACAACATAAGTGGTCCTGACTAATGTCACAGAGATAAATAATGGTGTCAGACTCAAAACCAGACAGCCTGGCTGTCACATTCTAAAATGAAACATTAGGGTGTCTGAGTGACTCAATGGGTTAAGCCTCTGCCTTTGGCTCAGGCTATAATCTCAGAGTCCTGGGATCGAACCCCACATTGGGCTCTCTGCTCAGCAGGGAGCCTGCTTCCCCCTCTCTCTCTGCCTGCCTTTCTGCCTACTTATGAACTCTGTCTCTGTCAAATAAATCAATAAAATCTTTTTAAAAAAATAAAATGAAATGAAACATTAGAGAGGCAAAGACAGGAATGTAAAGATGAGAAGAAGGTATAAAACAGAGTTATGAGGAACCCATGGTTCCACCATCCTGTTAAGAAATATTTTAAAATGTAAGCAATCACCTTTCACTGCCCTTGCCAAAGAGGGCTGGCAAACACTCCCTGCTCTGCCCTTTTGCAGCACGTTGCTGTACCTGACCTAAACCACAAGCTCATGGTGCCACCGTGACACATTCACGTGTCTCACAGGGATGCAAGCCCTACCATTGCAGGAAACTTCACTCACCCCCTCAAGCAGCTAGTGCCTTCAACAGCTCTCCTATAAATGTCTGCTGAATGAGAAAGCAGGGGAGAGAGCCAGACAAAAAGGGGAAGGAGAAGGAGCGAGGAGGCAGCAGCAAGAGAAAGTTTCCTGCACTGTCTCCTAGCCAGAGCAGGGAAAAACTAGTTGTAGAATAGGATGAGATGTAAAATTTCTTTCCAGATCATTCTGCCACCTGATAAGTTTTAGAAATCAGGATGGTCTTTTCGTAGAGAAGGTAACAAGGCAGCCAAATCTGGAAGGGAGAAAAAGAGCTTCCCCTAGACATGAGGATGGTGAGGAAAGAAAGAAGACATTCCAAGGCACATTTGGGAGCCACTCTCTATTTCTCAATTAATGCAATGATTAAGATGAAAGAACTCAGCAGGGCCTATGCTAAAGAACTTCATGTGCCATTCAAAGGAATTTAGCCTTTAGCCTGGACAGTTAAGGGCCTTACACTCAAAAGCCCCTAAGAGCCAGGATGATTGAGGGGACCTACGCGTCAGATTGGACAGCACTTGCGCTGCCTGTAGAAACAGCCTCCAGTAAGCTTTAGCCCTCTGGTGCCATGCTGGAAGGAAGACCTACCTCGGCCAGATAGCCAACCCACCAAGAGGCACCAGAAATCTACATTTTTGTGCAAAATAATCCAAGTTTAAAGTACTAACAAAGGAAAATCACTGAATGTTTTTAGACAGAGAAGAATATTATCACATTTTTATTTTAGAAAGATCATTTGTGTATCCATAAGGAGGACTGACTGTAAAAGACTAGGGGCACATACTAGTAGTAACCAGTTCTAGCCTACTGCAATTGGACTGGTGAGCCTCAAGAAGCCTAAGCCAGTGATGAAATAGGAGAAAATAGTTTATCATTTTGAAATATTTAAGCAGAAAAACTAGACTTTTCAATTGATTGGAAGTAGTTGAGAGCAATGACAGGAAGATGTTGAGGACTTTTTCTGCCTAAAATTGCATGATGTTGAATGGAAAAGCTGAGGACACTCAGACATGTTAATTGAAATATTCCTATGAAATATCCAAAAGGTAATGAATAATGCTATTTAAAATAAAATTATGAAAATCGTGTAGCAACTTGAAAAAGTGATTGTGCTTTGCCAAATGAGGAAATAATCACAAATATATATCTATGCCATGATTACAAAAATATCCAATGTCGTACACCTTATATATGCATTAAAATGCTGAATATAATTTTGAAAATGAAAATGGCTTAATTTGTTGAAATGACAAGATTTTAGGAGGTTTTTTTCCCTTTCATTTATTTTATTGAGATCTTGTAAAACTTGTTTTGCAGTAAAAATAACAAAAAGGTGGCAAATTCTCTCTGTGCAATTAAGAGAAGACAAGCTGGCCATAAACTAAAGAATTTAGGGAAGGCTTCCTGGAGGAGGTGAGGCTTGAACAGGGCCCTGAAGGAGTGGAAAGTAATTATTGCCTGAAGATGAGTGTTTTCCTTGCTTCTCCATGGAAAATTGTACTACTACCAGGAAGAAAAAATACAATTCTACTATATATTGTGGCAGAGGATAAACAAAGCTGATTGCAATCTTGAAACTAATCTAATTAGCATCTAAAAATCCACTCTGAATTTTCAGAAGATGAGCCCATGTTTGCTTTTTTGTTTGTTTGTTTAAAGGATGATGTTAGGGGTTCCTGGGTGGCTCAATTGGTTAAATGTCTGCCTTTGGCACAGGTCATGATCTCAGGGTTTTGGGATTGAGCCCCTTGACAGGCTCCCTGCTCCTCAGGGAGTCTGCTTCTCCCTCTACCTCTGCCCTCTCCCCCCCCCCTCTCTCTCAAATAAATAAATAAATAAAATATTTTCGAAAAAATAATTTTATAGAATGGAATTCTTAGGACCTAAAAATCAGAAAACCTGAATTCAACACAATTTCATCCATTAATTGGCTGTTGTCCCTCTTAAGTCACTCTTTCCATCTGGTCCTCCATTTTTCTTTTGTAAAATGGGACAGGTACATTAGTTGATCTCTAAAGTGTCTATCCAAAAATAAAATATGTTTCTCTGCTAAGAATACAGTATTCAGAATCTTCATGTAAAGCTTAGGCTTATGGAATTATTGTACACCCTGTTTTGTGTTTTCATTTTGATGTTGACTAAAGGAGTGTATTTTTAAGATCATCCATGCCATTTTAACAATTGAGTTTATCACTCAGAAGCAGCCAAGCAAAAGAAAAAGAATAGTGGAATGATCTGTTAAAAGCTTGGCTAAGGTACCAGCTCAGGAAACCATACACTGAAGATTTGGGGGGGGGGGGCGGGTAGCAAAGCAAGATCATGGAGCAATAGTAAAGTGACAGTACTACACTCCTGAAGAGGGAGGGCACCCAAGAGGATTGCCCTACACTGAAGATTGGACACTGTGACTTCCAAGATGCAGTGTAGTTGCTACTTGACATGTGGTACTATGTCTCCAATAACTCAAATACAAAAGTCCAATTTCAAAGAGAAATGCAGTGTCCCCTCTTACCAACACACTCAAGAGCCTACTTGTAGCATTTGTGCTTTCAGCCCTGCAACCTGAAGCTCTGTTGGGTTACAGGTTCCAATTCTTGGAAGAGGAACACTTGCCATGGGATACCACAGTGATTCCACTGAACTAGAAGCTATATCTACCGCTGGTAGAATTTGAACTCTTCATGACATGGTAGTCACAGAAAGGAGTTACTGTACTTACTGAGGCAATGAGCCTTGATTACTATAAGAATTTAGGGTTGGTGAATGTTTATAGCAGCAATGTCCACAATAGCCAAACTATAGAAAGAGGCTAGATGTCCATCAACAAATGAATAGATAAAGAAAAGGGGGTGTATATGTGTGTGTGTGTGTGTGTGTGTGTGTGTGTGTGTGTAATGGAATACTATGCAGCCATCAAAAAGTGAAATCTTGCCGTTAGCAATGATGTAACTAGAGGATTATTATGCTAAGCGAAAGAAGTCAATCAGAGAAAGACAATTACCACATGATCTCTCTGATATGAGGAATTTGAGAGGCAGGGCAGGGGTTTGTAGGGGAAAGGGAGGGAAAATGAAACAAGATGGGACAGGGAATGAAAACAAACCATAAGACACTCTTAATTTCAGGAAACAAACTGAGGGATGCTGGGTGGGTGGGGAGGTAGGGATAGAGTATCTGGGTAATGGGCAGTGGGGAGGGTATGTGCTAATGTGAGTGCTGTGAATTATGTAAGACTGATGATTCACAAACCTGTCCTGAAACAAATAGTACATTATATGTTAAACCACCAACAACAACTACTCAGGGTTGCTTCTACATGATGTCTAAGACCACAGATACTCACTAAGACATCTCAGTATTTCCACACCCAGTACTAACCATTACTGGCCAGTTGTAACAACCATTATCCAGTAACACAGAGTAACAAAGGGCTTAAAATCTTCAGAATGAAGGTCTGGGACACCCCACTAAGCAAGCATACCAGTGGAAGTACTTGCAGAGGTGAGGAAATCTTCAATGGATGGTGGAGGAGAAAATGACAGATCTCGATTACAGTCTCAGGACCAATTACAGAAGCAGGGACTGGAGTGGCTTTTTCACTGACCATCCCACCTTATCTCTTCCCGGAAAATGCACCTTGAAAGTAACTCAGACTGGTTGAACTTGTAACTCTACTCTCTAGGAAGATGTCCTCTTGTTCTACAACAATAACAAAATAAAAAATGGGGTTCCTATATTTTAGTTCGTGAACCAGATATAATTGGAGGACATAAATGGATCACAGTGGTGCAAGGGGCAGACTGTAAGATATCTTTTTGCAATTTACAGATTGTATTAGCCTCACTTATCCTCCAGACAGCTGCCACCACCACCAACATACTCGGAATTTTTGCTACGTGAGGCCAACCAGCCACCCTCACGTCCCTGTCTTCTCCTGCCTCTTTCTAACTCAGATTCAGATTCAGATGAAATGCCACACCAAAGAGCATTTGCTTTGGCTTCTGAGAAGTTGGATGGTGCAAACCCAGAAGTGCTGAGGAGCATACTGTGGGGCAAATTTTGACCAGTAAGAGGTAAGAAATGGAAAAGAATCAGACAGATAAACCCTTTTCTTTTCTCCCTCCAATGGAATGTTCTGAAGCATGATTTCACCATGCAGCCTGGCCAAGCCAGTTAACTTGCTAATTGACCTGCTATTTCTTCAGCTTCATATAAAGCAATAGTCTACATGTTACCTTGCAGGCTTACCCTCCTTCTCTGCCTTACTTCCTTTTTCTCCCACTCTTCCTGCCCTGAACTTGTCTCTCTCTCTCAAACATCAGAGCTTAGTCCTTGCCTCAGATTCTATTTTCTTGAGAACCTAAGTTAAACAACTACTTTATTTAGACTCCTTTGAAGTTAGATGTGATCATGTAACTGAATTCTAAACAATGGACTACAAGGATAAATTATGTATCCAACTTCCAAGCTTGATACATACAAATCTGCTCTGTTTCTATACAAACTAACTAAAAAGGAAAAAGAAAAAAGAAAAACTGGGGGTATTTGGATATTTGGAAGCCTTTACATCACAGAGCCTCTGTTAGCCTGAGTCTCTGAGTGATGGGGACTTGTACACATCCCCACTATTATCACATAAACAAAAAAATAAATTTCTGTTATGTTTGAACCACTATTGGTTCATTGCAATCAGAATACCCCCTAATTAACAGACTTAAACTGGTAACTGTTAAAGTTAGTAAACCAGTAACTACAATCAGTAAAGGTCAAGATTCCAAAAAAGGTGTGATGCAAAGGCTGGGAATCACATGTTCCTCTTTTTTCTTTTCTTTTTTCTTTTCTTTCTTTCTTTCTTTTTTTTCTTTCTTTCTTTCTTTCTTTCTTTCTTTCTTTCTTTCTTTTTCTTTCTTTCTTTCTTTTTTGCCTGCTTGCCTGAAACTGTAATTTATTTGTAAATTTGTGTAAATGAAGTAAAACAACAGAGTCAAGATTCACTTCTCCAAAATTTACAGTTAATAAGTCTACTTTAAAAGCCATTCCTACCCAGTCACCCCTCAACCCCTCTTCTCACACCTCCAGAAAAAAAGCCAAATGATCTGAACTGGCAGGCACTCACCAGGGTAAACATCTTCCTGCAGGTTTTACTAACAAAGGCTACAGTCCTAGGAATGCAAGAGAAAGTAAGCTAGATGCAATCACTGAAACGAACAGACTTCTTCATTTCTGCCCTACATGTTACCCACAAATGAGAGCAATTTTTCTCTAAAAAAGAGAAGTCCCCATGTGAGGAACACTTCATTTTTGATATTATAGTAAATGGTACCCTCTAATCTTAAAACTCAGAAGGACACTGTGGCACATAACCATTACTCCCACTTGTGATCACTGCTTAATCTCAATCTTAATCTTAATACAACAACTCAAAAATCCCCACCCACTTCATTCTCTTTCTCCCTCTTGGTACCCATGTTATGGCTCCCTAGAGGTAAGCCTGTGGTGTGGCAGAAGTAGTAAAGTCCCTGCCTTTCTCTCCCAGCTCTGTATGCAGTAAGAAAGAACTGATGCTGGGGCAGTCATGTGCTAATAACTGATGGCAGCAGCATCCCCAAGAAGCTGTGAAAGAGAGATGCAATCCAAACCAAAGACCAGGGAGATGAGTCAGGAGCACAGGAAAGAGTCAACATCTGTGGCTTCTGCTGGAGGGAAAGGAATAATTCATAGATCTTGCTAGACCTCAGCCTCACCAACAGGACAGCTTAAAAGGAGGAAAAACTGCACATTATCTCTATTTGTCCATTCAGCATATAATCACTGACAACTTACTATGCTTGTCTCACTATATACCAGGTGCAATCAACATTGCAGTGTAAAAGGTAATTAGATATCCACTCTGATGGAGCTTGCGGACTAGTCTAGAAATTCCATACTACATTTTCAGGAAGTTTCAAGTACCAAGGGATTCCTTCCCACTGGCTTTCCTAAGAAAAAATAAATTGCAAAAGTGATTATTATTATTACCCTAAACATCACTTATAAAACTTCTGAAAGCATCCTGGCATGGCTTAAGATTATAAATCTTAAGACTCTGGCAAAACAGAATTTCTGATCAATTAAAATTCTCTACCATCTATCCAAGTTCTTTCCTCTCGTAAGATCTTTAAATGGACTATATGATTTTTGTAAAGAACCCTTTGACATAGCAGGAAGAGGTGATACTTGAAATAGTGCTAGATCAGTCTACAGATTAAATACATCTTTTGGCTAAAGTATCTGGCGTGAGCTGGACAAAGGCAAAGGCCAGGAAACTTCATTCTTCACAGACGATATTTTGCAAATGGGAGACTCGGCTGGAACAAGCTGATGGCTACAATGGCTGGTTCTTCTCTCAAAAAGACAACGGCTCAGGCATAGGGGGGAACTGTACGCACAGCTGACAGAGGAGTGGGATAGTGGAATCAGCTGAAAGGAAGGGAGCCAGTCCCTTGCACATATTAAAAACAGCTCTGGATGTGATAATGGCATGGGGGCTGTATTATTTTTAATATCCTTATCAGTTAAAGATGTATAATGATATACTGATGTCTGAAGCAATAGGAATCTAGAATTTGGGTTTTTTTAAATATATTTTTAAAAGATTTTATTTATTTATTTGACAGAGAGAAAGATTACAAATAGGCAGAGCGGCAGGCAGAGAGAGAGAAGCAGGCTTCCCGCCAAGCAGAGAGCCTGAGGCTAGATCCCAGGACCCTGAGATCATGACCAGAGCCGAAGGCAGAGGCTTAACCCACGGAGCCACCCAGGAGATTTTTGTTTCAAAATATATCATTAAAGGACCACAAAATGCTGATATCTGTTAAAACTAGGTCATGGATACATGGGTAAAATCTCTCTATTTTGTGTGTTTGACAATTTTCATTATAAAATATTTTTTAGAAGAGCTACACACTGGGTCAGAAAGTTGTATGCAGCGAGGTACCAAGCTGTGAGCTTCTAACTGTAGCAGCTGCTACAGCACCAATAAATAGAAAATTCATGAACCTTTATTGCTCATCATCACTGAGGCATTGCTGCATAGAGTGGGAAGGTTCCTCATATTTGGGGGAGGAGAGTCCTGATGCAGTAAAACACAGGATCACATTCGTTCTTTTTTGTGGCTCCTGGGAGGCGGTAGGCTGCTTCAGGATGGAGCTGAATATCTCTTTCCCAGCTACTGGCTGCCAGAAACTCACTGAAGTAGATGATGAATGCAAACTTCGTACCTTTTATGAGACATGTAAGACCCCAGAAGCTGCTGCCACTGCTGTGGGTGAAGAAAGGAAGGGTTACGTGGTCTGGGCTGACTCTGGGCAAACAGCCTTTGGTTTCACTTATTGAGCTACTAACTAAATACTGGGATTTAAGCATGAACACATCATTCATTGATCCAACAGACAATTGTGAAGCACCTATTATGTGCCATGTGTTACATGTACAAAAATAAATAAATTAGATAGCAAACTTGAAGATAATCAAAGTCTAGCATGGGAGTTAAGTGCAAAAACAATTGCAATAGATTGGAGGGAAAAAATGCAGTTAGATGTGTATTCGAGGTAGAGGAACAACATTGATGAATATACTTACTTCAACTTCTTGGAGTTAAGAGGTGGCACTATGAGGAGGGTGCTTCCGAAGATGAAAAAAATTCCTGATTCTGCCTCTGAAAGGTAGAGTAGCAGTTTCTCAGGCACGTATAAGAAAGCTCAGATATAAATTATAAAAACTCTGCGAAGCTAGAATTAATAAAGGGAAGTCATAAGAGATAAGGTTGGAGAAATAGAATGCGAAGCTTCTTAACGCTGTAAATCTGGAGGTATATCCCACAGAAAATATAAAGTCGCCAAAAGCTTTTAAGCAGGGCTGTCAAACAATAATGCTTGCATTTTAAGACAACGTGCCCCCGAATAAAGGTGACAGCACTGGTGATTGGACTGGCCCATAAATGTACTTACTAGCCTTATTTAAATCTTTATTTCTCCCCCCAAAAGAGTTTATTTCCTCTATCAGGTTATCCTGGGAGACTATCAGGGAAAATCTGCGAGCAGATGACAAAGAACTAGGAAATTTGTAAGAGTATGTAACCTGCTCTGTGCCCTCTTATTCATTCCCAACTGATTTTCTCCCTTTCTCTCCCTCCCCACAAATCCTTCAGCAAGTTCAAGTTCCTCCCAGCCATTTCTTGGCTTCTTTCTTCCTAATTTGCTTTTTTTTTTTTAATTTTTGAGTCATCTCTACACCCAGAGTGGGACTCAAACTCACAACCCTGAGATCAAGAGTCACATGTTCTAATGACTAAACCAACAAGATACCCCTCTTCCTAATTTTGAGCTCTGACCTTTTTTACTCTTCAGCTGTTGATTTTATATGATAAAGGCTCCTAGTTCAAGAACAATGACTAAGTGGACCGAGGGCATCTGCCTGAGTGGACAAGGATGTGACAATGACACACAGTCACTGTGCTACACTGAAGTCAAGACTGATTTTTGACAAGAATAAAAGCTTTCTACCTTCTGCCCCTATATTATGGGATTTTTAGGACTTAGAGAAATAGCCACTGTCTTTCTTAGAAATCCTGAATGCCCATGTGTGATTGAATGCCATTCAGATAAATGAGCCATTTATAGTTATGGCTCATATAACAGAATTATTCAGTTGGTTGCTCTGGAATTTGTTCATTTTTTTGGAATTTGTTCATTTTATTTTTAAAGTTCAGTAGAAGTTAGTTTTGTCCAAGTACTCTGCAAACTTTGTTGAAATTAAGTTTCAGGTGGTAAGATCCCAGATAAGTTTCAATAGGCATGGAAAAGCACTAGGAACACTGTACGTTTAATTAAGTGTTCATTGGTCAGTAGCATGGGTATACTTCATCCTAGGACAAACACTGATGTGCATGGCAGTTCATTCTTCAAGAGAAAGGAGCCAGGTAATTCTTCAAAGCAGACAATTACAGAACCATGACTTACATGTTATTTGGTAACATGCTAAGCAGGATTCCTGCCACCACCCCTGCATGGTCAATGTCTGTGTTGGCTACTTCATCCTCCTCTTTCAGGAGCCTTGACCACTTCTCTTCATGCCTCTGTTGCCCAAACTCCGAGAGCTAAGATAGTGTTTGCAGCTCTCCTAAGCCATCCACTTCAGCACTTTCCTCTGGTCAGCACCATTTCCAAAATATCTCCTCCTCTAGAGTTGCTCTTTCCTCTTTCTCCAGTTCTCTCCAACGGAGACCATTAACCATTCCATCTCCTCAGCTAGGTGTTAGAGGAAAGGCAATCATAATGCCTGATTAAACCAATTCACATTAAAGTATAGGCGGTAGGTGCCTTAACTTGCACCAGAGTTTTTAGACGAACCTATTATCAATCAATCTCCAATTGGTGGGATGCAGGAGGGAATTATTTTTGCAGTGTGCGGAGTTAGAGTTTTTCCTCATTGATTCATACTGGCCAGAGCCCCTATATCTAATTTTTCTTCCTCATAGAGATTTCTAAAGATGATGCATGCTATAGCCTCAGCTCACCAGGTAATAAATAAAGTACCTCAGCATGAAATCTGGCTTGGCTTTACATTTCTTACTCTCTGGCTGAGTTTCTTTTCTAGAATCATGTGCAGGCTTTCAGACTTATTCTAGATAGGCTTCTATGGCTTCTAGTGTAGATAAAAATGCTGATTATCTATTGCACTGTTACCTTTGTTGAATAGCAAAATACCTAGCTTGAGAGTTAATATTAGATAAGAATAGTGCTGAAACAGTGACCACGATGACACTCTTAAGAGAGTAAATTAATACGGAAATCAAATAAAGGAGTGAGGTGCACCTTATGACATTATATTTTAACATCAGCTCATTATATATAGACAGACCCACCCTTTAAAAACCGCAAACATTACCCACAAAATGGGAACAAGTAGGAAACACACACGTGCAAGCACATGCGCGCACACACACACACACACACACACACACACACACACATTCACTTCTCACTAACGCCCTTACGGTCACTTCTACATGCAGCTGAGATTCTGTTTCCTTATTGCACACCACATGAAATTGTGGTTTGCATTTAGGGGTTACATTTTAAGAGAAAAATATGTTTTTTAATACTAAAGACACTTAGGGGCGCCTGGGTGGCTTTGATGGTTAAGCCTCTGCCTTCGGTTCAGGTCAAGATCTCAGGGTCCTGGGATCGAGTCCCACATTGGGCTCCCTGCTCAGCGGGGAGCCTGCTTCTCCCTCTGCCTGCTGCTCCCCCTACTTGCTCTCTCTTTCTCTCTCTGTCAAATAGATAAACAGAATCTCTTTTAAAAAATACTAAACACACTTGGCTTTGACCATATACAGTGGTATTCCCTCAAATTAAATGCCTAGACAAAGACAGTCCACTGATTATTTGTCTTTCTTTCAAAGAGTTCCAATTCTATCTTCGCTGTATCTCCAAGCTAGGGAATCACAGCTAAGGTATAAATAAACTGAAGAGACTCTCCCTCATGCACACTGAGACAGAACTCAGCTTCCTGACTAGACTTGCTAAGTCCCAAACCAGTGCTACATCCCTACTACAAAACCTCAAAAGCAAGCCTAAAATTCACAACAAGCCCCCAGAAAATCAAACCCTGGATATAAGGCTAAGTTATACCACCTTATTACTCAGCAAGTCCATAATGAGTTTCCTCTCTCTGTGGGGTATTAGCGAGGCTCAGGTGATACAAAGGTGAATGATAAAACCAGGTCCTTGCCTTCCTGGATGGGGCTCCCAGTTGAGTGTTATAAACAGGCAGTTAACAGTGTAATGGCTGTTGTGACACAGAGAGATGCCACAGGTTGGGGCACACAGGGCAAGAGCATCTACCTCCACTAAGCATGTCAAGGCGGGGGAACATCAGAAAAGTCTCTTCGGGAAGTAAACATCTAAAATGAGGGATTTCATTTTTATTTTTGGTTTTTATTTTTTCTTATTTTTGTATTTTTCATGTGGTTTTAGGCTTCCAAAAATTTGCTGGAATGGCACAAAGTATTCTCATAGAGCCTTCATCGGGATATGCCAAATGTTACACCAAATATGTTCTGTCTTATGTACATAATACATGTATATACAAATACACATTTTTATTTTTTTATTTTTTTTAAAGATTTTATTTATTTATTTGTGAGAGAGAGAGAGAGAGAGAGAGAGCAAGAGCGAGCACAGGCAGACAGAATGGCAGGCAGAGTCAGAGGGAGAAGCAGGCTTCCTGCGGAGCAAGGAGCCCCTTGTGGGACTCGATCCCAGGACGCTGGGATCATGACCTGAGCCGAAGGCAGCTGCTTAACCAACTGAGCCACCCAGGCGTCCCACAAATACACATTTTTAAAGCCATTTGAGAATAACTTACAGAAATTATGTCCCCTTTACTCTTAAGTACTCCAGCGTGTGTTTCCTAAGAGCAAGGACAGTCTCTTCCATAGCCTACAATTAGCAAAATCAGGAAATTAATGCTGATCCAATACTGCTGTCTTATCTACAGACCTTATTCAAATTTCACGACTGTCCCAATATATAATTTATAGCAAAATAAATTCCTAGCTCACGCACTGCATTCCGTGTCGCATCTGTTTCGCGTCACGCAGTCTGGAACAGTTTCTTTGTCTCTCCTGACTTTGTCATTTTTTATGTTATTGAATAGAACGTCCCTCAATTTGGTTTTGTCTGATATTTTCCTCATTATTAGATTTAGCATAAGCAATTTTGGCCGTTGATTTTGTGTTTTTGAGATGAGTGTTGAAGAATGAAGAGAAATCAGCCTCCCCAACCTATTGCTACATTTAATTTACTTTTACATCAGACCTGGAGGAAGGAAGGTGAGGAGCAAAGGGAAAGGCTCCACTATTATTAGCTAATATTGATCTTGTACTTAATAAGAGCCAGGCACTGTTCCAAATGCATTATATAAGTTAGCCCAATCATCCCTCACACCCCCGCAACTGTTCATTTCCCATTTTTCAGACAAGAAAGACTGAGGTACATAGGACAAAGCTAACAAGTGGAGCAGCCAGGTTTCAAATCCCGGCATACTGACTCTACTGCCTACACCATCAGCAGAAAAGACTTAGCAAAAGCAAAAATCTTACAAAGACAAAGGCTTGCATGGAGTTCAGAACAAGCTGGCCTCCAGAACAGCGGTGCAATACTTGGTCCAAGCAATTGCTGGTGAGATTGTGGCTTATGGCTGAGGCGCTCCCGCCCCCTGCTGGCTTAAGTCGCACATTGCATAGTTTTCACGCTTTCTCCTCAGTGGGAGAGAGCACCGCTATGCAGAACAATGATCACTGAAATCTCTGCAGAACTGAATTATGCCTGACCTATGAACATGCATCAGGAAGAATCTGGCATTCTTTCCATTCTTCTTCTCTGTGCCTCTCAGGCCCTCCCCACATTCTAAAGGTGGCTCAGCAGAATAAATCCTAAATCCTGTTCTCACCAACTTCCTTTATGAAACTTCCCTAGAGAATTTTTTTTAAACCATGACAAATTTGGAATCCACTGAAGCAGTAAGGAAGCTAAAGTTAAATTAATCAGAATACAATCCCCAGACAAGACAATCACTGCAGCTGAGGAAACCTGTAGGGAGGGTTTTGTCCTTGGAAAATATTTGAAAAAGATCCAGTGCAGCTGAAGCAAATCATCTCACAGTGGGCTCTGAAGAGCCACATAGGATCAAATCACTAGGCAAATAAGAGGATGCAGAGGAAAAATTCCTCTGAATGAATCATAAGTAGCCTCTATTTTCAATCAAATTCCCCTTCTCTTCAGTGGTAAAAGCCTGTCCCTCTGAGCTTCAGAAACCCTTGGGGTTTTCACAAAATTCCATTGTTTTCTCTAGTAAGGCAAAGAAGTGGAAGTAAAAGCCAGAAGACAATGGGATGGCAGTCTCTAAAGGATGGCAGACTGATTGATTCCATATATGCCAGGAAAAAAAAAGAAGAACATGTATTTAAATTCCCAAACTATATTCTACTAGAAAATTTGCCCATTCTGCCTTGATGGCAAGTACAGATAAGTCAGTGGCCATTATTAAATCACTTCTAAGCTCCTTGATAGAATTTTGAGAATGCTGACGCAAGGAGGACCTGTGTGAGCATTAACTTGAGAACTTCTAGACACCTGTCTAACTGTCAGGTTTGGAGGGACACATATACATCTGCATATTAATATTACTAGAGAGAAGGCTGAAACCTTGGACCCCAGGTCAAATCAACTCACTTGATCGCCTCCGGAGAGGTGATTAGGCTAAGCAATCTTGTTACTTCAAGGTTTTCTTTTTGATTTTAATAAAGCATCCAGGGTTCCATGAAGGATTAATCAGAACTCCCTAGTTTTAGTCTACTTGGAAATTTGTTGCCCCATATTAGTTATCCCTTGCCACAATGGCACTGCATAACCACCACAAGACATAAGCAGCCTCCAGAATTGAGCATTTATTACCTGGTATCTGGGGTTGTCAACCAGAACAGCCTTGCTGTTGGTATCACCTGGGCTCTCTCATAAGTCTGGGGCTGATGAGACTGTGTCTCTCATCGCCCAGCCAACTAGGCCAGTACTTTTCTCTTGGCAGAAACATGGTGCCTTTTTAGACGCAGGCTCAGATAGAGCACACTGTTGTCACTTTTGCTGCATTCCATTGGGCAAAGCAATTCACAGGACTGGTCCAGATTCAAGGAAAGTAGACTTCTTTGCATTGGAAGAAATGCAGTCCCAGGGGAAAAGGTATAGGTACAGGGATGGGTTGAAGACTTGGAGCCATGACCGGAAACTATTACAGACCCAGAAAATCAGTAAAATCTGCTGGGTAACTCTCCACATTCCCAGCATGCTCTTTCTTCACATATACTCTTCTCAGTGGGTGAACTACAAACAGTGCTCTCTAGATTGTCCTGGTAAGATTGAATAAAAAGTAAATTCCTAAACCTTGGGGATAACTTTTCTACCTGTGAGATCTGGAACACCCCAGCTAACTGAATATATTGTATCAGATCCTTTGGATCTGACATAAATTACCATTTAAAGTCATCAATTTCTCATTGATACCTGGTCCCAACTTCATTCTAGAGCAGTCTAGAACTTAAGAAAAAGCAGAAAAATGTCTCTGATTTTGTCTCCTACTATGTAACAATCTCTAGGAAAAAAAATACATCTATTTTTTTTTTAATTTTAGAAATGTGTGATGAAATAAGATTTTAAAAATTAGGGTGTCATTGGTTAATTTCTTGCTCAATAGGACTCTTTCTGGAGGCAAATCAAAATGCACATACTCCCTGAAAATTTTTTTGCTTATAAGAAGGATCTAAGAACCCTCTCTCTATATCTCTTTTTTTTTTTTTTTTGGCTCTTGGCTTTTGACTTTTGAATGGCCTTGATGAATTCTCTTATTTGAATATGTTCATATAATGACTATTCTGTTCTCAAATGAGTAGGTTTTTAACCAAGTCATTTTTTCTTCCTTCTCAGTTTCTTACTCATCTTTTTTCATTCCATAATTGTTCGGCTACCTGTCTGAAGAGAATATATAAATGGAAAATATATGACCCCTCTCCCCTCAGTTTGCAAATCTATAAATGTAATTTAACAGGAGAATCTAATATTTTCACCGATTATCTTTCCTTTGCTATTCTACAAGTCATCTTGCAAATAACAAGGGCAAAACCTTACTCTTGTTTTTTGGATTTCTTTTTTTTTTTTTTTTTTTAGTTTAAGTCAAGATTAGAATAACAACATGATGAACCATACTATGTTTCTCCTGGTATTTCCATCCTCTGGATTGATGGTATATCAGGCAGCCCAATTTTTCCCAAAGGATAGGTGCACATTCAAAATATTAAACACTTAACAGAGACAAATGAGGAAGCCATTTGGGATCTCTCCATTACTTCCCAATTTCACTGAATCTCTTAATTTAGCCCTTTGACCAATGATCTGCTCATCTCACTGTCATACAAGTTCTTTTTTACTCCACCTGACAGTCTGCCTACCTTTTTGTATACTGGAATGTAAAAAACAATTTCAAGGAGTAAAACTGTCTCCCATAACCTATCTCTGCTAATGCCAACCATATTGATTGCTTGACCTTTACTAAGTCTACTGACTAGATGGTATATAATGTTTGGGGATTAAAGATGCTGAGTTATTTCTTTCCTAAGTCAAACTTAAACTCTGACTGCCCAGAATCAAATCCTGCACACTGTCTCAACCTGTCCCTGCTTCGCACCACTCTCTCTGACATTTGGACACCACTTATTGATTGAATTTTTAGCAGGTGTCATTCAAGGACACCCAGGTTTAGCTGGACCAGCATTAGAATAGCAAACTCCCAAAGGCCTAGAAATGGCCCAATCTGACATAAATGTGTATGATCTTTCTACAGAAACAAATGGATTGAATGAGGTTATCAGTTTAGCTAATAATTCTCAACCAACTATGATTATCACAATTAACAGTTTTAGTAACAGAGGCATTCAGAGTTAAGGAATTTTCCTTTTCAAGTAAGGAAATAGGATATGAATCATTTTGCTTTCTCATTTCCAAGTATTTGGGGTGTGAAATCCATGGACTAAAATCTACTTCTATCTGTGGATGAATTGCTAGCTTAGTGATGCAAGAGCATCATTCAAGACCATGAACCTTCACTGTCACCACACACACAGATACACACAAAGATTAGGTAATTCTCTGGTTTAAAATTCCCTGGTTTAAAAAAAAGGTCTTTGCCAAATCTGACTATGTCTACAATACTTAAAAACTAGCCCTGTATGATATCAATTGGATTCTATTTAACCTGTATTTAAAAGAATAATTTTCCATCTTTCAAAAGAATTTCTAAGCCCTTTAAAAATGGAAACTATTTTAAAAGGTAAGTACATTAACAGCATATCTGCAAGTCATTCGTGATCTCAAAGATCAAAGACAACCCTTCCATTTTCTATTAACAAACAAGTCTTTAGTATTAGGCTTACTATCCACAACCAGATAGGACTATAAACACCTCCACTTAATAGAATAATCAATGAAGAAGCGTCACTGTTGACTCATTATAAAATTCAGACTAGTACATATGCACCTTAACATCCTGTATGGTTTAGGATTTTTTTGTGTTTTTTGCTTTTGGGGGGGTTTTTGGTATGATTTAGTTTTGAGTGCATGGGCACTATAAGACACTGGTCCCAATCCACTTTGAGCAGTTTTCCCTATTAACATGGAAAAGATGTTTTAAGTTAAGATGTATATTGTATATTTCCACCTTATACATAAAATAGAGTTAAGGTGTCCAAGTTTTTGACCACTTTTAGTATGTTCTTAATATTGTGTGCTTGGAAAGCCAGTCTCATTGTAAAATGAAATTAGAATGTAGAGAATCAGCATTTTTTGCCATCAGGGTCGAATTTCTCCCATAAACTGGTGACATGAAACCTATTCACTTTGTCTTGCCCTTTAATTGTGTGTATCTCTTCGCAACTAACTCCATGTTCAGTGACACGTTGGTAGCTTGAAAGTAGTCATGACAATAGTATTTACACCACAGAAACTGGCAAAATACTCATAGGTTTACAAGTTTAGTATTAAAGAAATGAAGGTGTTTGATATCTATATTGTCCAATACAGTAGCTCCCAGCCACATGTGGCTACTAAACAGTTGAAATATGGCTATTGTGACTGAGGAATTAAATTTTAAATTTTATTTCATTTTATTTGAAATAGCCATATGTGACCAGTGGCTACCATTTTGGACAGCTCAGTTCCACAGTGAAATAACAAGCAAAGACGTCTGCCAAGAGTCATAGAGACTGACATAGTTAAGACTTAGGAAGAAACAGGAGCACCTAAAAAGAGGTCACTTCAGGTCTTAGAAAAATGAAATGCAAAGCCCTTCCAAGTTCTATCATCACTTTTTGGATCTGCTATCCACACATTTATTAGTTCGTAGCCCTAAAGTCAGGAGGTGGCTGACGAAAGCCACCTCCTCATTAATGTTAACTCAGCACAGTGACCTCAGTGCCCTAAAATAATGGTTCTCAAATTTTAATGTGCATCAGAATCACCTGGAAGACTCCTTGAACCACAGATTTCTGGGCCCCACATCAAGTTTCTAATCCAGTAGGTTTGGGTTGGGGACCAAGAATTTGCATTTCTAACAAATTCCCAGGAAATTCTGATAGTGATGGTCTGAAGACCACACTTTGAAAAACTGCTCTCAAGCTCATTTATGTCATCTCCAACCCCTGCTTCTTCAATCACCATCTACCTACTTTCCACTCAGGCTGAAATCCTATTAGCTGTGTTTTCTAAGACATTAAAGCAAATCTCATTACTCTCCATTGGTTAATTCTGTTCTTAAGGTCTGGAGTTAAAACTACAAGAAACCCGACAACCTCTCCTACTTTACTTCTTCCAGGGTCCCTGGAGCTCTGTTGTTCCCACTATGCCAGATGCTACTTTTGAATGTGCAATTTAAAGAATTTCTGCTCATAGCCCCAGCTGTTTATGAAAACTACAGATACCATCGAATCCTTTTCTCTCTCTCCACTCCTCATGATACCTTCCAGTAGAATACACTGAACAAAAAGAATACACTGCACAAAAAGCAAAAACAACCTCCAGCATATACCTACATTTTGCAAACTCTTTGACAATATAGATTCAGCAGGAGCTAAATGATTTCATTTCCCAGGAGGAAGATGGTAAGGGGACTCTCCCAAATGGAAATACACCGATTTGAGTGGACTGAAGACCCAGAAATTTGGTTTGTGAAAATAAATGACTTCTCGGTTTTAGCTCTAGTTCAACAAAGAAAACAAGAGGCTTTGGACTCTCTTCTATTCTTGCTCCATCCCCCCTCACCCAGGGAAATAAAGTGATGGCATTCAGGCTATTTTAGAAACCAGTCCTGAGACAGCCTGGAAAAAGAAAGGTTGATAAAAACAAGGTTCGCCAGTGAGACAGAAATGATAGCTTAAAGCACAAGGTAAGTGATATAAAGAGAAATTACAGAGTAGGAGAAATACACAAGTGTCAAGCGTCAAGTTCTGAGGCCTCACCTCTTGCCTCGACTGCTCCGAATTTTACTTCTGATCAGGATGTTTCTTCATTTTCTACAACAGGATTCTATTATGTCTAATCAGCACATTGTTAGGAAATTAAGAAACATTTTTAGCGAGCAGAGATACCAAACTTTGTTCTTTCAGTGGCATGTGGTTATTTTTATCTCCAGGCTAAATCACTTCTGGACTAGGGAAAAATTCCTCAGCTTTCCACTATAAACAAGAGATTAAATCTAAAACCAAAGCATAGTACTGAAAAAATAAAAACAGGTACTCCCTATTACTTCTCTTTGCATATAGACTACACTACGAATTACTTGCATACTTTTAAATTCATCTAAATCGGCCTTAAATGGTCTTCCTAGAGGCAGAAACAATTGATGTGATCATGTTCAAAATGCAAATTAATTTTAAGGTTAACCAGAACAAAACATTTTGAGGCCAAAATTTGAACTGTTCCCCTCACATACACACAGCACAAATTTCTAAGACATACCTAAGCCAGCTTAAAATCCTGCTATCTCCCCTGCACAGAAAATCAAGAGTTGACGTATTTGTGTAAGAAAATTATTCATATTCTACAACCACAAAAAAAAATTGTGGTTGACTTGCCAACAAAATAGCCATGATATACGATTCCCTCCTTATGTATACATACATATGCTCTGTAGCAAGAAGTTCCTAATCTTTCTTTCCCTTTTCATTCTCATACATTTTCTTCCACCATCTACATTCACTAAGTCCTGCAGTCACCTTTCTCCATTTTACACTTTCCTGACCTCTAAATGATATATACCAAGAGGAAACACCAAGAGGAAAGGTTGACATTCACATTAACTGATTTTAATTCTCCACTGGGACTAAGATGTTCCTATTCAAGAAATATTACACACTCTGACCCCTATGATGTTCTTTAAAAGAACAAATCCAAAGGGATGGTACATGGAATGTAGAAGTTGTTTGGTACTAGAACTTGGAAAGATGTCTGTTTCTAGTAGTTTCTTGATAATAGAGCAAATGTCTATTACTTGTGTGCTAATGTTCCTAGCAACTGATAAGTTAATTATACAGCGGAAACTGATCTTTGTTTTTCTAGCACCCTCTCTTTATCCAATTAGCTTTCTCGTTTCAGAGCTTCTTACTAATAATGAGCCCTACCTGTTAATACACACTTACCATATGCCAGACATTGCTAAGCACTTTGCACGTATAAACTCCACACTTTATATTAGCCCATTCAATTATCATCACAATCTATCATAAAAATCATTTCATAACTGTAAACACTGAGTTTCAAAAAAATCAAGAATTGTCCAGATTAACACCACTGGTAATGGCAAAGCTGGCTCCAAAATTCTGAAGCTTCAAAGCTTATGTACTGAACTCCATGAAACCTACCTTTGAAAACTGTACTTCCAGCAAAAGAGCTCAAAAAGAACAAGATGGCAGAAGTTTTTCAAAGTCTAATGAGATCCAAATGTCAACTAAAGCTTCCCATTAGAACTATTCATTACAATTATCAGCTCTTGCTGGCTTACAAATAGGTTAAAGAGGAAATTAGCTGAAGTAGATTTTAATCACTTAAATGGCTTTTTCCCCCCTTCAACAGGTGATTTGTTTCACCAAAAGCAAATCCTGCCAAGAGAATTAGATAAATAAGCAACCTGTAATTGAACTGTTCTTATCTAGTCTTCCTTGGAAGTTAGCAGAACTGGATTCATGGCTTCTGTCCTTTTAGGTAAGGAAAAGGTTAATATTTCAACTAATGTCTTCTAACAAAGACAAGGAACTAGCAGTGGCATTCTTCTTTTTTTCTATCTTTACCATGTTTAGCTATTTGTACCTGAAGTAGTAATACCAAAAGCATGTAGGACAGTTTGAGTACATGGACCTTGACTCAACAAGTCATTTCGTGATTTTAAAAAATCAAGGTAACATTGTTCTTCAGGTATATACATGTTATTCATTTATTTACACATGGTCTATAGATATATCATCAACCTAACTCTTGTTCAAAGGTTACAAATGCAACTTTCTTCTTAGAGAAATTTAGATTATGGGTTTCTTTTGAATTTAGACAAGAAGGCTAAAAACAACTGGGTAAGGGGCTAAAATTTCCAGGGAGCTTATTTTAGATAAACCCTGGAACTGTAATTATATTCATGAGCTCTGAAATGAAAATCCCCTACTGGTAGAGTATGAAAAGAAACCTACCAAAACCTCTATACGACTTGACTCCTGTTCATCTGCTTGTCCTTCTAACTTAACCAATAATTCTTAAATGTTTCTTAGGGGCCAGCCACCATGTTAGGCACCGGGGATACTGTATAAAACAAACATGGTTCCTGCTCTTTAGGAAGCTTATAGAGCTGGTAGGAGAGTCAGGCATTAAGATTCCTTTAGTCTTAAAGATACACAAATATAAAAATTGTGTTTCCCAGAGAAAATCCCCTGACACACCATCTGTCCAGAGTTCTACAGCTTTTCCTAATTGGGGTCAACTGCATTCTCTCCTTAGAATTTTCCCTTCCTCAGAAGATCACAGAAAGCCAGTCAAGAATTGTGCCTCTAACTGCTAGGGCTGGGATAGAAGAAGAGCTTGCAAGGTGGAAGAGATTCTTAGAGCTCCCAGAGGATGTTAGTGAGCGCAATCCCAGCTCCTCCACCAAAGATGAGACTCAAGCCAAAGTCATGATCCAAAATCCCCTCTGCACACTTTATACAGCACTGTGGGAAGAGCAGGAAGCAGCAGGGACCACAAAAAGATCCCATATTTGGTGGTAGGAATCCTTCATTGTTAGTGACAGCAAACCCAAATTAGATTTATTCAAACAATTAGGGGAATTTTACAGGTTCAAGTCACTGAGAAGTCCAGAGGTCAAGTGCAATTTTATTAAGGCTTTAGTTTTGTTTTTCTGTGATTCTTTAGGCATTCCTCTCTGTATCCACTTGATCTGCAGGATGGCTTTTCTTATGGACGTAAGAGTACTGGTAGCAGTAAGCGGAACTACGGCTTCTTTCTCAAACATACCCACAGTATGAGATTATAGTCTTCCACAACAATTGAACAAAAACTCTAAACTTAACTCTAACTGGACATTCCTGAACAATCACTTTAGCCAAGGGAATATCCTCTACAGACCGCCTGCTGCCTAGGTCAGTAATTCCCACCTTGACCACTCTTTGTAGTCAGGAAACACAAATAACCGTGAATGGCATTACCTATCCCACAGCCCACAGTACAGCAGGCCGGGATGTGATGGCCACGAAATGGGATGAAATAGGAAATAGGAATGGATGTCAGAGAGACTAAAGTGGCTGTTTTGTATAGATTTGTCTATCTTTAGTAACATGTTTCCTCCCAAAAGGAGCACTGTCCAGCAAGCAAAGGCTAGACTACTTGACTCACAACCCATAAAAGGAGTGCCACAGTGTTTCCAGATTCTTTTCCCAGCTAAATCAACAATAATGTAGAAACTCACATGCTGCTCTCATAAAGTTTTATCGGCTACAGTGAAAGAACCTGGATAACATCCCAGCTAATCTCTCAGCAGCAGCTGGGGAAAGCATCAAAAAATTACTTTACAATTGTCTGTCCAAGTATTGTCTGCACTTAATCTGCAGATATCCAACTGTTAATACTAAGGGACTTCATTCAAACAAAGCAACAGCCACAGCACCTTGGGCACACTACCCCATGTGACCACTCTCTCAAAATGTTAATTATAAATTTCATACTCAGAGTAGGCTTTCTTAGGAAATGTCCTGAAGCCCAGCAGAGCAGCCTGATTTCTCTGCTAATTGCTCTGATTCCCAAATGCTAGGAGATGCCTTTTGGTGGAACCTACTCTAGGCAAAATGTAGATTTTCCAAGTCTTCCTAAATGAATTTATCTGTTCATTTGGAGTTCCCCATAGGAAACAATGGCTTTAACCATTAGGGTATTGGTTTCAATAAGCAACATGCTTTTGCTTCTCTATTTTATCTCTTAGCTTCTAAGCATAACAAGGGAAAAAGAGCATGTGCTCTGTGGTTCAAGTCTTGTGTGAAAGTCTCTGCCTGCTATGCAACCTACATTATACCAACTTCTCTATCTGTTAAAGGATATTTTTTTTGAAATGGTACAACCAAGACTCTCATACAAATGAATAAAAACTGAACATGTGTCAAAGATTTTATGCAATACATTAATTAATGAGGAAACTCGTAAGATGCTACAACCAGTCCAAAGGAAAATTTAAAGAACTACACCTACACAAACAAGAAGAAATGCTGAACTAAATTTATAAAAAGAGGCCAAGAGGTCGGAGCAATAACCAGTTACATTTTGGCCATAATTTATGTGCATTTCTAAGAAGAAGAATCGTGATTATTATCAGTTTTCTGAAGTTTACAAAATTATAAATTAATGCAAAGCCAGTGAAAGACATAGATAACTCAGAAGAGAACACTAACAGAATATTTGGTAATTGTTTTTTAGAAGAGATGGGGGTTAAAAATTTTTTAAATCTTTCACAATTTTTTTCTGAAAATGTCTGCCAAATAAAAAACTCCACCAAGAGAATGAAAAGACAAGTGACAGACTGGAGAAAAAATATTTTCAAGAGACCTATCTGCTAAAGAGCTGCTATCCAAAATACACAAGGAACCCTTAAAAACCAACAACAAAAAACAAACAACCCTATCTTAAAAATGGGCCAAACACCTCAACAGACACCTCACCAAAGAGGATATACAGATGGCAAACAAGTGTATGAAAAGATGTTCCACATCATACATTTTCAGGGAAATTCAAAATAAAACAACCATGAGATACCAGTACACACATACTAAATTGGCCAAATTCCAAAGCGCTGACAACACCAAACACTGCTGAGGATGTGGAGCAGCAGGAATTCTCATTCATGACAGTGCAAGTTAAAATGGTACGGTCACTTTGGAAAACATTTTGGCATTTTCTTACAAAACCAAACATACCCTTAACATATGATCTAGCAATCCTGCTCCTTGGTATTTCCCCAAAGGAACTGAAAACTTTCGTGTTGTGACTGTCATATCTGCAAGCATCTCAAAAGTCTGGCAGAAAGGGCTTTCCTTTTAGAGAGAGGAGTAAATAATGCTTAAGAAAGGGGCTGTGGGACCGGGCACCTGGGTGGCTCAGTGGGTTAAGCCACTGCCTTTGGCTCAGGTCATGATCTTGGGGTCCTGGGATCGAGTCCCACATCGGGCTCTCTGCTCAGCAGGGAGCCTGCTTCCCTCTCTCTCTCTCTGCCTGCCTCTCTGCCTACTTGTGATCTCTCTCTGTCAAATAAATAAATAAAATCTTTAAAAAAAAAAAAAGAAAGAAAGAAAGGGGCAGTGGGAAAGTAAGATGAGTGGGTAACCTGATTGTACAGTTAACCATGGAATAACCCTGAGGTCAGCTGATTTGGGGGAGGGTCTATTAAGGAAGGAGAGTTATTCCACATTCCAGTGCTCAAGGATGGGCCAGAGTTCAGGAGCCTAGAAGATGAGAGAACCCTCACTAAAGTTGGATCAAGTCAAGTGACTGGGCATTTTCTTCAATTTAGTCAATGGGGACAATATTCTAGTTAATCGTGCATGAGATAAAGAATGAGGATTTGAAGGATCTGTGCCTGGCCTGGGAAAACACATGGTTCATCCTTGAGTCTCATTTAAGTAATTTGGGGAAGACTGCTTCTTTGCACTAAGCCATTTCCCAGAACACAAAATGGTAGGGAGATTTCTTAGCCTCACTATTTTCCAGGAGCACAGGGCTCAGTTAAAGTTCAACACTGACAGTCTGCCCTTTTGTTCAAGGTGAATGAGTATCATTTGTAGCTAAACGACACAAAGGCAGTCATAAACCTCTTGAGTGGAATGAAGCAGGGTCTAAGCATCCGCCTCCTAAAGGCTGTTATTTGCATCATTCCTGCAAAACTGGTTGAGCCATCTATCATGAGGTGGTGGCAAAGGCCAGCTGTTTCAGGATTCTCTTGTAGGCATCATAAAAGAGGGATGACTAGAAAAGAAAAGAGAAGTATTAGTATAAAATGTTCTATTGGAGTAAAGAGCTGACACCCGAGGGAATCTTGCCCAGTGGATTCCAAGAGCGTGATACATGGAATTATTTCAATTTCATAGCACTGCTCATTGAGTTTCTTGAAGTTAATATTTCACTGCTCTTGACAGTAGTGCCCAGAGTCTTGGCTACTCACATATAAGGGTGTTCATGACCTGAGTGTTTAACCATACTTCCTTAGTGGCCCTTCCTTAGTAGCCATCTACAGCAGCTCATCCAGGGGGAAATGCAGACCATGCATGGTCTCCTGAAGGGATGAGTCCTTCAAGGTATATATCAAATCATCAGGCTTCTTTGGATCCTGGGGGACAGGCCAGGCTACTCAGCTGATAAGAATCTGGTCAGTTGGTTTTAGGTTTTGGTATGTGTCAGAAGAGGGGGGGAAATGAGAAACATCAGTTTAGAGGGTTGTAGTCAAATATCAAAGGAAACTAGAAGAACTACAAATTTGGCAAGGGTTGACATTTTATGAGAAATGACAAGATATTAGTCCACTTTACAGGTAGGTAACAGTGACAGAAGTTAGTTAAATCTATACTGGAGAAGACAGAGCTTGCAACTATCTGCAACTTCAAAGAGATACAAAATAGCTCAAAGATAAGGAACCATCAGAATCTGATAACCCAAAAAGGTATGCTATAGTTTTCTATTAAAACATAAAACCTCTTTGTATATGTCCAGGAGGGTTAATAACAACACAGGTATCATTGTATTGTCTTTGGAAAACTAAGTTGCCCAAAATACAAAACATGCCAGACTCTCCATCTTCACACAATGCCAGGTCCAATGACACTCAACCGATATGACACCTTACTATTGCCATTACTATTGTTGCTATGGCAGCCAAAATATCTTTCTTACACCTGGCTTTTTAAAAAACATTTTATATATAAAAATCATCTTTGCCCATGGTACTGATACACAAGATAAACTCTATTAATAATTTAGTTTAATAAGTAATAATTTAGTTTATTTCTTTTATCACTGCTTATAAGGGGAAAAAATGTACAAACCCAAATGTCTAATAATAGAATAAACAGCCAAACTGTGGTCCATCCACCCAATGGTACCATGGATGGTAGCCAACGACAGCCTGTAACTGGTGTCTATGGAGAGCTTTAGTGATGTAGAAATATATCAGAATACATTACCTTTTAAAAAGACAAAGTTGCATAGCCAAATAAACTGAATGGGTGGATGGATGGACAAGTTTATGTACAAAAAAGAACAGAAATAACACTTGTTATATCCTTAAGGCATTCCACATCCTCCGTTTACTCAGTAATATGTTCAAGCATCTCCCCATTTCCACAAACAGTCCTTGAGAACATATAGTCTTAAAGTTTTAGCCTAAGACATATTCCCTCTATGCTATTTTTCTATTAACCTCTGACTCTCTCATTAAGAATTATGTGGAAATGGATGGAACATTAAACTGGCAAGCTCATGCAGCAAGGCCTCAGATAAATCTTCATCTGAAACAAAGAAGAATCCAAACCATAAATGCCATGGTCAAAAGAGGACCAGATGAGAGAACTAATAGAAAATTGGCTACCAGAAATATGAGGAAAACCTTCATATGAGAGTCTGGTGTTCAAAAATGAGCCAATTTAAAGGGTGTGAGTTTACACGTAGGTAAACGAGAAAATCAGAGTGGTCCCTCCTGCATTCTTACTCTTTAAGCATGAACATTATAGTTCACTAATACCTGTATATCCTCATACTTCTTTGGTTTTGTATAGGCTATTCTTCTGTTGGGAGTCCCTCTCACTCATCCATCTGACAAACTCTTCAAGTGTCAGGTCAATGCACCTTATACACAAAGCTTTCCCTGATTCCCTCAAGGGCCATTAGGGTTTCTTGCCACAATGTGCCTCTTCGGTTTTGTAAGGACCTTCAGTATAGTCATTGTTTGGTTGTAAAATAATCCTTTACATGCTGATCTTCCCCAGTATACAGTGAATTCCTTGAAGACAAAGTTTTCACCTCTTCATGCCCTGTATTTAGCATATTGTGGATGCTAAATAATTATTCCATGAATAAATAAATGGGCAAATGAATGAAACTTGGTGGTGGAATAACATGGAATTTAATTGATTACCTAGGATCAAAAATAAAGTTTTGGGGCTGTGTAATTCCTAAGAAATACTAATATTCCCACTTTATAGAATGATTAGATAACTTAAGAAAGTAAGTTTCATAAAATTTCCCACTTCATAGAATGATTAGATAATTTACTCAAGGAAGTAAATTTCAGAAAAGAAATACATATAGTCCTTGTGTTTTGAAAAGATAAACCTAAGTTAAAATGGTTTTCACCTATCAGACTGGCAAAAACAAACAAATTTTATAACAGACTTTTTTGGTATGGTGTAATAGGCACGTTCATATACTGCTAGTACATAAATTGGAACCACCACCAATTTGGCACTACATATCAAAATTAGAAATTTATATAACCCTCAACCCAGAAAATTCACTTTTAGAAATTCATCTTACAGAAATACCTACACCGGTATGAAATGATATATGAACAAGAATATTCATTGCTGCATAGTTTGCAACACTAAAAGGTTGGGAAAATCCTTTTCTGCCCACAGACTATAAATTATGGTATGTCTAGAACACTGATTTTGAAAGTATGGTCCCCAGACAACTACCTCAGTATCTTCTGGGAATTTACCAGAAATGCAAATTATCGGATCCCACACCAGACCTCTTGAATCAGGCTTGGGGACAGAACTCAGTAATCTGTATTTTAACAAGTCCTGTAGGTGATCCTGACACATGTCAAAATTTGAAAAGTACTGACCGAAACAATGAGGTCCATGCCACTGGAAGGGGCCTCTCCATATCCTGCTAAAGGAAGATCACCAATATCCTTTGTTTTTTTGTTTGTTTCATTTGGTTTATTTTTTTTTCCTTGTCTTTGTCTCAGCAGCTGTGTTTTAATAAAAAGCATAGTGTGAATGTGTGAGAGAAGGTCCTAAAGAATACTTTTGCAGTATGGGGGTGGGGAGGATGGAAAAGGAGACCTTAAAAATGCAGATTCTGGGCACCTTGCTGGCTCCGTCAGTACACAATGATTCTTGGTTTCAGGACTGTGCGTTCAAGCCCCATGACGGGTGCAGAGCTTACTTAAAAAAAATAATAATAAATGCAAATTCATGTCCAAAGTTCACCTGCGATGTCAGTTAGCCACTAGAGAGGAGGGAATCCTTGTGTGGCCCACTCACTCACATTCCTTGTTCTTCCAGAGACTGAGACAAGCGAGGCTCCAGGGAGGAAGGGAGTGTGAGTCTCGAGGAGAAACATTTATGAGATTAAACTAGGAATAGTTATCTAGGGTCCTGACAGCTGGTCCTCGGGTTTCTCTTGGAGAACTGTATTTGGGGAAATACCCTGATAAGCCTAGAGTATGCTTAAACTGCTCCAAATTCAGAAAACAAGAATTTGGGGGTTTCACTCTGGTTTTTTGTGAGAAGCAGGGAGAATGCAGAGTTGGAAAAGGCTGAGAAAAGAATCTGCAGGAAACAGAAAGGATCTGTACGGGCCTTAAAGCTTCCCATTTCAGTTAGGGCAGTACCTACACAGGGCTTGGCCTCCTGGTCAGTGGTTTCCCCAGTAAGATTTGCTGTAAGGCCACATGTCAGCTTTTTGCCACCAGGACTTGCATCTGGGTGTCAAAAGCCACAACTGGATTTCAGGGGTGAGGTTGCCACTGCTGGTGTCTTCAGTGTTCTCATGTAGGAGACCTTTCATCTCAGGCTCCAGAAAGCTTCCAGTTCCTCTCCAAGAGGAGTAGACCCAGGAAAACAAGGAAAGACCATTGCTTCTCACAGCTTTCAGAAAGACACCACATTGGTTCATGGGAAATGGTGCAAATGCTCTCCAACATAGGCTCAAAGCCATCGGTTCTTTTCTAAAACACAGGTTATTGCATCAGCAATCAGACAACAAAAAGAAATAAAACATATTCAAACTGGCAAAGAAGAAGTCAAACTCTCTCTCTTTGCAGATGATGTAACACTTTATGTGGAAAACCCAAAAGACTCCACCCCCAAACTACCAGAACTCATACAGCAATTCAGTGATGTGGCAAGATACAAAATCAGTGCACAGAAATCAGTTGCTTTCCTATATACTAACAATGTAACTGTAGAAAGAGAAATTAGGGAATTGATTCTATTTACAATAGCACCCAAAACCGTAAGATACCTTGGAATAAACCTAACCAAAGAGATAAAGGATCTATACTCTAGAAATTATAGAACACTTATGAAAGAAATTAAAGAAGACACAAAAAAGATGGATCCATGCTCATGGATCGGAAGAATAAACTTTTAAAATGTCTATGCTGCCCAGAGTAATCTGTACTATCAACATCACCCCGATCAAAATACGACTGGCTTTTTTCAAAGTGCTGGAATAAACAATCCTAAAATTTGTAGGGAACCAGAAAAGACCCCGAACTGTCAAGGAAATGTTGAAAAAGAAAAACAAAACTGGGGCATCACAGTGCCTGATTTCAAGCTATATTACACAACTGCAATCATCAAGACAGCATGGTACTGGCACAAAAACAGACACATAGACCAACGGAACAGAGTAGAGAGCCCACATATGGACCCTCAACTCTATGGTCAACTAATCTTCAACAAAGCAAGAAAAAATATCCAATGGAAAGAAGACAGTCTTTTCAAAAAATGATGCTGGGAACATTGGACAATTATATACAGAAGAATGAAACTCGACCATTCTCTTACACCATACACAAAGATAAACTCAAAATGGATTAAAGACCTCAGTGTGAGACAGGAATCCATCAAAGTCCTAGAGGAGAAGACAGGCAGTAACCTCTTTGACATCGGCCACAGCAATTTCTTTCAAGACATGTCTCCAAAGGCAAGGGAAACAAAAGCGAAAATGAACTTTTGGAACTTCATCAAGATCAAAATCTTCTCCACAGCAAAGTCAACAAAACAAAGAGGCAACCCATGGAATGGAAGAAGATATTTGCAAATGACACTACAGATAAAGGTCTGGTATATGAGATCTAAAAAGAACTTCTCAAACTCAACACCCAAAAAACGAATAACCAAGTCAAAAAGGGGGCAGAAGTCATGAACAGACACTTCTCCAAAGAAGACATATGAATGGCTAACAGGCACATAAAAAAATGTTCAACGTAATTAGCCATCAGGGAAATTCAAATCAAAACAACACCGAGATACCATCTTACAATTTTTGCCATCTTAGAATGGCAAAAATTGATGAGGCAAGAAACAACAAATGCTAGAGAAGATGTGGAGAAAGGGGAACCACCTTCTACTGTTTGTAGGAATGCAAGTTGGTGCAGCTACTTTGGAACACAATATGGAGATTCCTCAAAAAGTTAAAAGGAGTGCTATCCCAGCATTCTTTAGAGCTGCACCTGGTATGCAGAGCCCCCATGGGCAGACCGACGCATGGCTCGGCGTGGCAATCGTGGTTGGCGCGTCTCTCCCTCCTCCACCAATATTCTTTGTTGGGTGTTGAAAAGAAGCTATGAAAGGTTTTTATGTAAATGGGAAGAGGAGAGAAATCAAAATTTCATTGGCTTTTATATACATTTTTTGAAACCCTGAAAATCTGGATATGTCAGAAATTAAGAAGAGCAATTATCTATGGCTGAGGGGCTTTGGCAAATGGAGGACAAGGAACAGGAAGGAAGCTTATGACTATGAACTTTTTTACATTTTGTGATTTTTTTTAATGGTATACATATGTTATCTCTAAGATAGACAGACTTTTTTTAAGTATACACATCTCTGAAGTACTGTCTAGAAAAGATTACTACCTTGGCTAATTTTTTCCTAACTACCTCCTCCTCTCAAGAACCTGCAGAATTGTAAGCAGTTCTATTTTTTCTTAAGAGTTGCTGATGACTCATAATAAAATCTCGTAACTAACACACAGGCCCACATACACTCTGATGATGTGTGCATACACACACAGACACATGTACAGAAGGAAGGACAAGCTGGCTTAACTGCTTTGTTATCCATTAATTTCCCAACTGCTCTTCCAAGGACATTTCCTGCTTAAAAAGGAGGAACCATTTAGACAAATCTGAACTAAAGAGTAATCATTTAACAATGCAAATACCAGGTGACACTAATGGATGATAAGTAAGTTAGATAAAACAGTGAACCTACTCTATGTTTTGTGACCCTATAATCTGAGCAAAGTCCCACAGTTTAGATAGTTTCAAATGTGCACTGGTTGTTGAGAGCAAGAAGTGTTTTGTGGTTACACTGGATGTCTATGTGTGAATATTACTATTGTTAATTTGATGTGTGACCCTCATAATTACTAAGGGATTTAGTTGTCCTTTCTATGAAGAAAAAAATTAACATATTCCTCATCCATTTCGCTGGAATGTGATAGGAATTAATTGAGGATCGTTTTAGCTTAGTAATATTTTTAGTTCTTCAATTCCAGACATTATGCAAAAAGCAAATAGCCTTGTCATAAACGTCTTCTTATTTTGTCCTATTTTCAATGTAGTGACACTCGGACAAAGTTAAATCCCAAGATCCCTTCCTGCTGCCAAACTCCAAAATGGAATCAACAGCAGTGACCTCACCTAAATCTCCAGAAGGACTGGAAAATTACAACTCCAGGTGGCTCTCGCTGGCTGATGTCCTCGGGAGACCTTTATAGGCCCCTGTGCTATGGAACACGAGGCCTACACTTGGCAAATTTACTGTGCTGTTTGCTTTGATCTGAATTTGCCTCCAATAAGCACCTTTGAAGTCCACATATTTCCTGAGACGACTGCCCTGCAGAAGTCCAAATGAGCCATGAGAACTATTAAACTGTGCCTTGACCTGCTATGGGAGCTTAAATGAACCATCAGTAATAGGATATAAGAGAACCAAGAGAGACCATAGCCAATGATGAGTACAATTGCTATCAGGGTACTTCTTATCTATTTCAGAGACAGGCTGTAAAGATCTTGGAAAATGTTTGCCAAGTGCTTCAACTCCTAGAGAAAAAGTATTAGTGGACTCCTTTGAGACAAAAATGGGAAAAGAGGTTTGTTGTTGGTTTTTTGTTTTTTTTCTTTTTTTTTTTTTAAGGCAGAAAGAGCAAAGGGGATAATAGAAATTCAATTCAACAAATATTTTTTGAGTGCCTACCAAGTAGTAGGCCCTGGGCTCAGTACCAAGATGAGTGAGGTGCTTATAGGACAGCACTCTGGAGAGGAATGGGAAGACAAGTTTAATAACAAAAAGGTAGATTAAAATAAATTTCATGAGAGAGGTGTTCCTGCTCTATTATCTGTTTTTCCATTCATTTGTTTCAGTGCCCAGAAACTGGAACCATACTTCAAAGAAGGCACTCAGTAACACCAAAGAGGCACTCGGTAAGACCAAATATGAATGAACAAATAATTGGATATACAATACTGGGGGAATGGGGGAGAGTTTCTGTCCTCTTATCTCTCTCTCTCTTTTTTTTTTTTAACAGATGTCTTTTTTTTTAAGATTTTTTATTATTTTTTCTTTATTTAACAGAGAGAGAGAAATCACAAGTAGGCAGAGAGGCAGGCAGAGAGAGAGGGAGAAACAGGCTTTCTGCTGAGCGGAGAGCCTGATGCAGGTCTTGATCCCAGGACCCTGAGATCATGACCTGAGCTGAAGGCAGAGGCTTAACCCACTGAGTCACCCAGGTGCCCCATGTCCTCTTGTCTCTTAAATTGTCTCCCCTTCTGCATGCCGCAGTCTGTGACTTTCAAACTGTATTCATCACCTCAGTGGTGTCTTTTAGAAGCACCATTTGTAGGATTTGAAGTATATTATGTCAACTATTGCAACTGGTAGAACTGAAGCCTATACTGAAATAATACTACTGCAGACTGAATGTTTGTGTCCCCCCCACCCCCCCACCCCACCAAAACTTCATAATTAAAACCTATGTCCCAGTGTCATGGCATGAGGAAGTGCCATCTTTGGGAGATGATGAGGTCATCAGGATGAACCCCCCCTGTGATTGGGATTAGTATCCTTATAAGAGACCCGAGAGAGCTTCCTCACCCTTCACCCATCCTGTGAAGACACAGCCAGGAGACAGCCATCTATTAACTAAGGAACAGATGCTCACCAGACACATTATCTGCAGGCACCTTGACCTTGGACTTCTCAGCCTCTGGAACCATGAGAAGTAAATGTCTGTTGTTTAAACCACTCAGTCTATAGTATTTTTGTTACAGCAGACCAGACAAACTAGGACAAGTACAGATTGCATGTTAGGAATAAGGAGACCAACTCATTCCGCATTGCACATGTCTTTCCCCTATTTAACAATGAAAGTCCTGCTTTCTGATAAATTCATTCCCAAGAAAACTGGGGTGGCTGCTCAACATTATGAGGGACTTCCTTTGGACGCCTCCTAAAGTATTTTCCCCACAATTGAGTGCCAGCAAAGTTTAAATGTTAGATTGTAACTTTCTGGAGTGTTAGTGATTTCCCATCTACAAAAAATTGAAGCATTCATCTCCCCCTTCCCTCCAAAATATTCTCTCTTAAAAGTTGTCTGACTCCTACTGCCCCACCTCCCAACACTCCATAATTACCTGTATCAGAAACATTTTAGAGCTGAAATATAAATAGAATTAACTAATCTGGTCCTCTCTCTGAATCCGAGAGAGGTAATTGGCCAAAGTCTGAGCTTTTTGCTTGGCAGAACAAGGCAAGGGCTCCAGGCTTCCCATGTCCAGATTAGCACTATTTCTTTCAAATGTAGCTTTTAAAATTGTATTTTATGTTCAAAAAGCCCAAACTTACAAATATTTTCTTTTCCCCTTTTACTAGATTTGACAATTCCTTATAAAAATTTTCACAATGCTTTTAAGATCAATTTTTAATTTGATCAACAGTAGTCTGGGTGTAAGTACAGCATTTGGCTAATGAAAAGCCAAAATAGCATCAGCTCTTCTATTCATGATTTAAGCCCCCTAACAATGTAGGAATGTTTGAAAGTACTTTTCTATTTCATTGATTACTGAACACTTTCTTCCACTTGCCAGAGCCCATTACTGCCCACTGGGTTCCATGATTTAATAACGTGATGAGTAATACACACAATGTTTATCAGTTTAACAATGTCATTTAAACTGTACAACAACCCTGTCAGGCAGTGTAAAGGATGAATTGTCCCCCGAAGGGTTTGGTTTGGGGAAAAAAAAAAAAAAGTTGTCTTCTGAGAGTTGCCCTGCAAAATCAATAAAATGCATAGTGATGGAGATAGGCAATGCTGAGTTATTTATTTATTTATTTTTAATAAAAGACTTTATGTATTTATTTGACAGAGATCACAAGTTGGCAGAGAGGCAGGCAGAGAGAGAAGGAAGCAGGCTCCCTGCTGAGCAGAAAGCCAAATTCAGGGCTTGATCCCTGGGATCAGGATCTGAGCCAAAGACAGAGGCTTTAACCCACTGAGCCACCCAGGCACCCTGGCAATGCTGATTTATAAAAGCCAACTGAATCCCAGACATGCATAAGGCAAGTCTGAAGATAATTGCCAATGACTGGGTCATTCATAATGACAAGTCAGAGAAATTAGTATCCCTAATACAGAAAAAGATACATAAAACTACCCTTTTCCTGGTGCTTCAAAATTCAAACCATAAGACCCTCTACTTTTATCTGAATCCTATTCCCACTTAACATTTTGACTTTGACCAAACTTCCAAAATATTTTGCCTACAAAGACAATATGCCCTAACTAAAGAATACCATGATCTTCAGCTTTCTCACTCAAATCAATAAATTTCAATGCTGGTTTATACATCAGTCTTCATTAATTTGGTTAGCAAAGCTTGCCTTGGAGGAAGACACCACTATCAGGACAAGGAAAACCCTAGTCTCGATGGATGATAGAGAATTCCTCCTGAGTTCCATCGGCTTCCAGCCTGTTCACTTTTCTTACTGGCACACTGCCCTTGGTTTCAAATCTTCCACACAGTATGCCTTGATATTATCTCCATCTTCTACATGAGAAAACTAAAGCTTGGATTTAAATGCTGGGAGTTAGTATCACTGTGGGCTGGAACTCCAATTCCATTGTAGTTTCCACTTCTGATTTTGTGTCAGATATCTCTGGTGTTCCATAGCATATTGCCCTGGACATGCTGAATTTCAGCTGAAATCCACATGAACTTAGACTACCCTTAGGGTGACAGTGCCCCAAGTCAAGATGTGTCATTCATCTTTCTGCCAAAAGGCCTTTTCTGATGTCACAGAAGTTTGTTTGGCCCATGTGCAAGTACAGCCCTCAACCCAAGGGGAAATGACAAAGGTTGTTATCTCTGCCTCCTATTCTATGGAAGGATACCTTTAAGAGGTATGCTTTACAGAAGGTCCCAGAAAAATCACTGTGTCCTACAACAACCTTGAAATCACCCCCCTTATATTAAATTTTTCTAACTCTCACATTCCCTCACTCTTGCTTTCTGGATCACTTCCCAAATAAAGCACCAAATTCTTGTCTCAGTCTTTACATTGAGAGGAATCCAAACTGTGACAGTTATCTTCATCCACAGAGTAAATCAAGATAGACCTTCTTTCTTCCTGAGACTCAGAGAGTCCCTCTCTCACTGCTGCTCTGAGAATACCTGTAGAAAGCACATCTTCCAGGCTTCACAAGAGCCACAGAAATAAGTCTGGGACCAGGTTTTGTGACCCATGTTCTGACCCAGTAACTCAGTAAATCTGAACTCTAGATCAGAGAGATCCTTCTGGATTCTATAAAGGACCCCAGAAGCCAATGGCAGATACTACACTCTCCCAGAATCCAGACGAACTCAACTGACTTTCCATTTTATGGGCTTTTGCAATTACCGATAGTTGTCAAATTAGTTCAGTTATCTATTTTTATATAATAAACTACACCAAAAAGTGGATTAAAATAATGTCAACATACATTTTGCTTACAGGTTTTATAAATTCTGTCTTGACCCAGTTTTGAGGCTCTAGCTAGAGACTGGTCAGTTCCCCATCTTGAACAGCTGATTAAATCCATACTCCAAGCACCTCCTCATCTGGATCTCCCACTCTGGGCCATTGTGAACCTGCCATAATCACCTCAGGTCCAGGTGTCAGACAAGCAGGGACAGCCCTATGCACCATAACCTGCTAGTATTATCCAATCCTCAGCCTGCTTGTCCTGCCTTGCCCTTTCCTTCCCACACCTCTCCCCTCCCTCTGACTTATGATAAACCCTGAAGCTTCCCTGAGTAATTCTGCATAGCATGTCATGTTCTCTCCCAGGGAACTGTGAGTTTAACAAAAATGTAGAACTCTGGTTTCTCTCCTGATCTGCCTCTGGCTTCACCCCACTGTGCATCACCAAAGGTAAAATGGTTAAAAAACTAAACAATCCTGCAATCTGGGCAGGGTTCAATGGGGACCTCTCATCTCTGTTCCATGCAGCACCATCCAGGGTGCTCAAAGGCTGGGTGATAAACAATCTGAAGGTTCACTTACTCATTCACGTGTCTGATAGTTGATGCTGGCTTTCAGTTAGGACCTTAGCTGGAGATGTGCCTGGAATGTTTACATGTGGATTTGCCATGTAACTGCTAGATGTGGGAGGGTTAAATGTTTTAGGTAAGTCACTTAGTAGGTATAATTCTGGACTTGAGCATAGACTGGGTCCCAAAGATGAGCATCCCAAAGGAGTGTCAACTGAAACCTGTATCATCTTTTCTAACCTAGCCTCACAAGTCATTCAGCATCATTTCTACTGCATTGTAACCATTAAAATGAGTCATAAAGGCTGGCCTCTATTTTGATGAAAGAAGTGTCAAAGAATTTGTGGACACAATGTCTACCCCTTAGATGAACTTCCCATCATTGACCCTACCATATCGTCTTGTCTTAAAAATCTGGTCCTTGGATTCTCAAAGCTCCCAGAAAATAGTCCCTAGATTTTCTAAACCATGAGAGCTCTGAGGACCCATGAAGATCTTTAAAGAGTATGCAGTTCCACTTCTCATCAAACTACCTGGCAGATGGTCACCTTGATCAGGTTTAAGCTTTAAATGGCAACAAGGTAGGTCAACACTTCTCAAGCTGCCCATTTTCACTGTGAACAGCTCTGCTAAAATATTTTTCTTTTTTTAAATAATTTCATTTCTTTATTTGCAAGAGAGGGGGGGCTCACACAAGGGTAGGGGGAGAAGAAGGGTCCCCGCTGAGCAGGAACTCCAAGGTGGGGCTCACTCCCAGGACCCCGGGATCATGACCTGAGCCAAAGCAGACACTTAACTGACTGAGCCACCCAGGAACCCCTAGAATATTTTTCCTTACCATAATCGACCTTTGCTTGAACGTTCCAAGTCCTGATTTCATTTGTAGCTATAGGATTATACAGAATAAGTCTAATCCCTGTTGGTCATGATATTCTTTAGATACTGGAAGACAAACTGTCACATCTCCTTAAATCTCTTTTTCAAGGTTAATAGCTCTAGTTTCCTTAGCTTTTCTTATAGAATGGGGGCTTGTAAGATCTTTCCTTAACCCTATTTTTAAACTGAGGACAATGATTTAAATTTTCCTAATTCAATCTCATGTTTTAAAGTTTCTGTCCAAGTTCCTTACCTGTTCTGATCTTTTCAAATTTTAGTTGTCTGAATCTCAAGCTTGTCCAATCTGAAAATTCTATATATATAATATATAACTATACATAATTATATATATATATACACACACAGAGAGATACACATATCTTGTTAGTTCGTTAATTAAAATGCTAAAGAAAACTTTAATTTACACCACCAACTGAAAAAAGATTTAGTCATCAATTCTCAACTAGCTATGCTTGTATCCAAGCATATTGAATTTTGTTTGTTTGCTAAATATTTTTCAATATTGGTTTCTTAAATATCTTTCAATATAAAATATACTATGGTTTATAATAGTATTCTGATCCTCCATCTTACTTATTCTATTTTTTAAAGGAAATAAATCTTATGACCCTATTTAACAAATATTTAATAAATGCCCAAATGCACTCATTACTATCCTAGGCACTTAACACAGCAATGACAAAATAGACAAGGTTTTTCTTTCCACAGAAGAAAACAGATAAGCAAATAGTCAAATAAATGAATAAGATCATGGCAAAAAGTGATAAATGCCTGGGGTAGTGGGTAAATGAATTTACTTTAGTGTGAATAATCAGAGAAGGCCTCTAGGAAGGGATAACAAGTTTAAGTGAGACCTTAATAAAATAATCAGCCCTGCAAGTATCTGTAATCATGATATAACAGAAAAAAATAGTGCATACAAAGATGCTATGGCCATATTTGAGAAACAAAGGGATGAAAAATGTGGCTGTAGATAATGCGTGAGGCAGAGAGTGGTACAAAATAAGATTGGACACATAGGCAGAGGTTACCATTTAGGACCCCCAAGGCCATTATACGGTATTCAAGTTTTGTTCCCATGCAACTAGGTGAGCAGGTGCTGAAGTTAGAGAAGTCCCCAAGACTGCCCTCACCCCTGACACCAATTAAAAGTTCAGGGAATCCCTGAGACCACCATCACTAGATCCTCACCTTGGAGGATCAAAATCTATCTTTCAGGTAGTAATTTCAGTATATACAGGTATTAGTTAATTTCACTTATTCAAAAAATAATTTATCAGTTGCCTACTATCTGCATGCAAGCTGCCCTGTATTTACCAACGGAGATAGCAAGCAATGGTGTCCACCCAGCTGGAGTGGACTGCCCCCTACTATATAACGCAATAAGAAGTTCACAGTGGTTCCTGGGTGGCTGAGTCATTAAGCAGCTGCCTTCAGCTCAAGTCACAATCCTGGATCCTGGGATCGAGCCCCACATTGGGCTCCCTGCTCAGTGGGGAACCTGTTTCTCCCTCTGCCTGCCCACCCTGCTTGTGCTCTCTCTCTCTCTTTCTCTCTGTCAAATAAATAAATAAAATCTTAAAAAAAAAAAAAGAAATTCACAAATTTTATCACCAAATAGATCTGAATAAATATTCAACTACTTAGTAGCTCTATAGCTATAGCAAATTACTGAATTTCTCTGGACCATAATTTTTTAATCTGACAAATGAGACTAACATCATTCACATGTAAGGGTTGTTGTGAAGCATAAATGAGAGAAAGAATTCATGTAAAGTGCCTGACCTGTAGCCGACTATTAGTTCCCTTTTGATGGTTAAGTAATTTGACCTAAAGTTTGCATGTCTGTCCCTAATACCCTTCTCTTTTCTAAAGCCAAGATAGAGTGCAAAATTCTAAATATGACATTTAAAGTAATGGGATCATAGGGTTCCTGAGATAAAGAATATCAATTGTTGGGGTGCCTGGGTGACTCAGTGGATTAAGCCTCTACCTTCAGCTCAGGTCATGATCTCAGGATCCTGGGATCAAGGCCCACATCGGGATCTCTGCTCAACCGGGAGCCTGCTTACCCCTCTCTCTCTGCCTGACTCTCTGCCTACTTGTGATCTCTCTCTCTGTGTCAAATAAATATATGAAATCTTTTTTTTTTCTTTTTAAAGAATATCAATTGTTATAGTCAATTAAAAGATTCCAAATCCACAGTCCTAGTCTCATTTTCTTCATGACTTTTGGAAATGCATGTTGTGGTTGTCAGTCTCCATGATGGCCCCCAATGCCCTCCATCTCCTGGTTTTCATACCCTTCCACTTATAATAGGCCTGATCTGTGTAATCAGAGAATATTGTGAAAGTGACAGTGTGTGACTTCCAAAGTTAGGTCATAAACATTGTGAATTCTAACCTGCTCTTTCTTGGATCAATCACTTTGAGGGCAGTCAGCTGCTGTGTAATGGGGGTACTCTATTAGCCCTATGTGGAAGTCCTCATGGCAAGAACAATTACCAAGAGCCAGAACCAACTTGATATCCTGCGGGAGCAAATCATATAGCCCCAGAATAGCTTTCAGTGCACCCAGCATCCTGACTGTAACTTCATGGGAGACCCTGAGTCAGAACCACCCAGCTAAGCCACTCTTGTAATGTAAGAAGTGTTTATTGTTTTAAGTTGCTGAGGGCCATCTCAGAGGAGGGTTTCAGGGTAATTTGTAATGCAGCAAGAGATAACAAATAGATGGGTAATAGGCCACTTGAATAGCCAAAAACAGATAACCAAGCGTTTCCAGAGGCTCAAACACGATTAAAGACATGTCTCTTTTGTTTTTCAATACACATCAAGAGTTTATTTTCAGATGGTTGTGGTGTTGTTATTTTTTGCTTTTTGGCTTTGGTTTATGTGTTACTGGCACAAAAGTACTGTTATAATAAAAGGCAGGTACTCTGATAATGAAAAACTAGGGCCTAAAAATGTTAGAAGTGTTTCAAAGGAACTAGCCCTAATCTTGTAAATGTAATTTATTATCTCACCAGCAAAGAAGGCAGAAATGCAGTTCTTAGTTTAGAGAGTTCAGAAGAATACATTGTGGACTCCTCTTGAAATATGGATATAAAACAGCCTACCAACAAGCCCTATTTCCCTCCTAGAGGCATAGCTCTACGCATTTGGCTGCAGAGTCATTCATATGCCGTAATATTATCTGACTAACTTATACCTCCCCAAATTAAACAAGGCAAAGTGTTTATCTTCATGAAAAATGAAGATTAAAAGTTGAAATTAAAAAACCTGAGGACTGGGGTGGAGTATTGGGAAATAGATGAACATAATTTCCCATAAAAATGTATCTCCCTAGCTAAATTTAATTTATATTAAGTTCCAAGAGATTAAATAAATTAAAGTCATAATTTTTGAATTCCTCTATTATTCTCTTCTTTTTTTACACTTTCCTTTCAAATCCTCTACATTGCATATTCCACATACCTACATCCATACTCACTGGCACAGCCTTCCCCACAAACACACCTTTTTCTTCTTTACAATTACTGTAAATTTCTGTAGCTCAACAAAGGAAGGCTGAAAAATCTAAATTACTTGGTCACAGTCAATATCTGAAGGAAAAGTAAGCCTAAAGTTAAATTTAAGCAAAAATCTGCATCCCCAAAAGCAGAGACTTAAAGTAGACCTTATTTTAGTTCCGGTAAAAGACTCTATAACCCTTTGGTTCTTTTTAAACTGGTTTCCATGTTTACAGAAATAGGTTGCTTAGTTCTGCACATCCCAGGAGGATAAGCTAATCCTGTACCTGCTATTTACACAGTCACATTCCCATCACTGAGCCAGAGTCCTGAGCTGCCCAAGAGAATTTTCCTACAGGCCCTTCAAAACTTGCAGCTGGCACAGCAAATCTTAGAGCCTTGCTCACAGAGAAGGTATTCTGAAGTTGCTATGAAGTACTTAATTCAATAAAAATTACAGCCTAAAATTTAGTTTGGAAAACTTCCTTTCAATATAAGAAACAAATAGAATAAAGAATGAGAGATTTTCATTCTGATTCAAAGACACCATCCTTAAATTCCATTCTACTAATCAAGGGTTTTTTTTAAATATTCAGTTTCATTTCTTAATCTCAGCTGTCACCCAAAACCAAAAATTATTTTAACAAAGTACTCTAATTGCCACTTAGTTTCTCTTATTTACCTTTAGGTAAAATTTAGATTAAACTATTTGGAACATGGGGACTTAAATGTCATTCTCCAACATTTCAGAATCTTTTTTTTTCTTTCACTATAATAATTCAAAATCTCCTTTTAATCATTAGCTCATTCACTCAAGTCTCTTATTCAAAGCTTTTATTCCCACTTTATTGTTACTAATATATAAACAAGTGGATAGGATTGAAATGAAATGCAAAAAAATCAAAACAAGGGCATCACTCAGAAGATGGTAGAGTAGGATGATCCTGAGTTTACCACCTCCCAGGGACACACCAAGGTTGCGACTGCATGTATTGCAGCTCACTCTGAAAATGTGAAGGCTAGCAGAATAGATCATCAATAGCTGAAATCATAAAGAGTAGGCCACACTGAAAGGGTCAAAGGTGTAGAGACACTGTTGGGAACAAAACCCCCAGCAGGGCTACCCACACACAGAAAGGACATCACAAACACACGGGACAGTGAAGGGATCAGACCTCACACCAGGCATCCCTGACTGGAAAACCCATAATGACTGGCTTTGAAAATCAGCTGGGCTAAACTTCTGGAGGTTTAAAAATCAGCAGGGGTTCACTTAGGAAGAGCCAGAGATCTATAAGAAACTGAATCTGTGCTTTCCAAGAGGCAGCACTAGATCACTCAGTCTGAGACCCAGACCAGAAGGAGCCATTTGAGAAGTACCTAGGTAATATTTAAAAAGATTTATGGACTAATTTTAGGACATATGCCAGATGGTCAGAGATCTGTAGGAACTTTCTTTGGTAACAGAAGTGCTGGTAGATACCAATCGCTTTTGCCCTCCTTCAACCTAGCTAGCTAGATGCTTGTGGAACCCAATTCTGAAACTCTCCATCAAACTTGTTAGCACCACTTGCCCCACCCCAGCAATCTCCTGTGGATCCAACTGCCTAGGCAGGTACCCCTCCCAAGTTGCTCCCACCCCACCATACCTAATGGACAGCCCCTGCCAGGACCAATGTCCCTGCAGAGCAACTCCTGCCTTGGGGAAGGAGGAACTAGCCCCACCCAACAATGCAGCCTCTGTTGTTATAGTCCAAGCTCTCAGCCAGCTATACTACAGAAAAGCCCTGTCCACCAGTGTACCCACGGCAGTCATGGCAATTCACTGCAGCCAGCTGAACTGAGAATCAGCCCCATCCACCAACATGGCTGCTATAGATACAGCTGGGTCTCTCAGGCAACCACTGGTGGGCCCACCAATGCACTCACAGCAGTTGTGGCCAGTGATTATTGAGAAACAGACTGAGAGGCAGCCCCAACAACAAAAACACCAGCAGCAGCTATAAGCTAGTCAGGACAGAAGGACACATACAGTCCACAGAGGGGCACACCTGGAGTCCCTGGTTCTGGTGACCAGGAGAGAATAATGCACCAGGGCACCGCAAGACATCTTCTACATAAGGCCACTACTTTTAAGAGTATGAAAGGTAGACCTACCTAATACATAGAAACAAACATAGAGAGTGAGACAAAATGTAAAGACAGAGGAATGTTTTTCAAATGAAAGAACAAGACAAACCCCAGAAAAAGAGCTCAACAAAACAGAGATAAACAATCTACCTGATAAAGAGTTCAAAATAATGTTCATAAAGATACAAGCCAGGCTTGAGAGAAGAGTGGATAAACTCAGTGAGACATTCCACAAAGAGATAGAAAATATAAAAAAGAACCCATCAGAGCTGAAGAATATACTAACTGAAATGAACAGTTCACTAAAGGGAATCAATAGCAATTAGAGAATGCGGAACAACAAATCAGTGATCTGGAAGACAGAGCAATGAACAGAACAGTAGAAGGCCAAACTGAACAGCAAAGAAAAAAGAATATAAAAAAATGAGGATAAGTTAAGTGAGTTCTAGAGCAATGTCAAGCATACTATCAGTCCCATGATAGAAGTCCCATAAGGAGAAGAGAGAGAAAAAGAGAGAGATAACCTGTATGAAGAAATAATAGCTAAAACCTCCCTTACTTAGAAAAGGAAACAGATGTCCAGATCCAGGAAGTGCAAGAAACCCAACACAAGATGAACCCAAGAAGGTGCACAAGATATATAACAATTAAATTAGCAAAGTTTAAAGACAAAGTGAGACTCTTAAAAGCAGCAAAAGCAAAGCAAACAGGGAAAGCCCATATGGCTATTACCTGATTCTTCAATAGAAACTTTGCAGGCCAGAAAGCAGTGCTATGATATATTAAAAGTGATGAAAGGAAGAATCCTATAACCAATAATACTCTACTTGGCAAGGCTATCATTCAGAATTGAAAGAGAGATAAAGAGATTCCCAGATATATGAAAGGTAAAGGAATTTGATGCCATTAAAGCAGCTTACATTTTATAAAGAACATCTTCAAGTGGAAAAAGAAGACCATAACTAGAAGTAAAAAAAAAAAAAAATTCATGAGTAAAAGCAAATATAGGCCTAACTCAAGAAACAAGAAAAATTTCAAGTAAACAATATAAATGTACACCTAAAGGAAATAGGAAAAAAAAGTCCAAAGTTAATAGAAGGAAGGAAAAAATAAGGAACAGAGTGGAAATAAATGGAAGAAAAGTTAAGAAAAAGAAAAAAGACCAAAAAAGAAAAAAGATCAATGAAATGAAAAGCTGGTGTTTTGAAAATATTAAAAAAAGAAAAGAAAAGAAAAACTAATAAACCTTTAGCTTAAACTAAAGAAAAAAGAGAGAAATAAAATAAAATCAGAAATGAAATGTAGATGTTACAAGTAACACCACAAAAATACAAGAATTATAAGCGACTACTACAAAAATTATGGGTCAACAAATTGGACTACCTAGAAGAAATGGCTAAATCCCTAGAAACATACAAACTTCCCAGAAATAAAAGACATCCAGATTGGCAGGAAAGGAGTAAAACTGTCACTATCAGCAAATGAAATGATACAATACATAGAAAATCCTAAAGAATCCAGCAAAAGGAAAAAAAAAGCAAAAAACTATTAGAATAATCAATGAATTTAGTAAATTTACAGTATACAAAATTAATATACAGGAATCTGTTACTTTCTATATACTAATAACAAAGTAGTGGATGGAGAAATTAAGAAAACAATCCCATTTATAATTGCATCAAAAAGAACTATCTAAGAATTAATTTAACCAAGGAGGTGAAAGAGCTGTACTCTGAATAAATGTAAAAACTGATGAAAGAAATTGAAGACAATGGAAACAAATGGAAAGATATACCAGACTAATAGATTGGAAGAATTAATACTGTTAAAATGTCCACCCTACCCAAAGCAATCTACAGGATCAATGCAATTCCTATCAAAATACCAAGAGTATTTTTCACAGAACTAAAACAAATAATGCTAAAATTTATATGGAACTACAAAAGACCCCAAATAGCCAAAGCAATATTGAGAAAGAAAAACAAAATTAAAGTATTGCAATCCCAAGTTTCAAGATACACTGCAAAGCTACAGTAATCTACAGTAATCACGTTACTGACACAAAAACAAACACATAGGTCAATAGAACTAGATAAGAAGCCCAGAAATAAACCCACACTTCTATGGTCAATTAATCTATGACAAAGAAAGCAAGAATATACAATGGGGGAGGAGCAATCCCTTCAATAAATGGTTTTGGAAAACCTGGAAAGACAGCTACATGCAAAAGAATGAAATATCACATTCTTGCATCACACACAAAAATAAATTTGAAATGGAGTAAAGACCTAAATGTAAGACCTGAAACAATAAAACTCCTTAAAAAAAAGTAGGCAGTAACATGGTGGACATCAGCCTTAGCAACATTTTTCTAGATAGGTCTTCTCAGACAAGGGAAACAAACAAACAAACAAACAACAAAAAAAGCAAACTATTGAGATCACACCAAAATTAAAAGCATTTGTACAGCAAAATAAACCATCAACAAAATGAAAAGGCAATCTGCTGAATGCAAATTATATGTGTTAAGGGATTAATATCCAAAATATATAAAGAACTTACACAACTCAACACCAAAAAAATGCACAGAGGACCTGAATAGACAGTTTTCCAAAGAGGACATACAGATGGCCAGCAGACCCAATCAAAATAGTCTCCATATCATTAGTCATCATGGAAATACAAATCAAAACCACAATGAGATACCACCTCATACCAGTCAGAATGGCTATCAAAAAAACAAGAAATAACAAGTGTCAGTGAGGATGTGGAGAGTAGGGAATCCTTATGCACTCTTTGGTGGAAATGTAAATTAGTGTGGCCACTGTAGAAGACAGTATGGAGTTTCCTCAAAAAATTAAAGATAGAAACCCATATCATCCAGTAATTCCACTTCTGGGTATTTACCTAAAAAAAATGAAAACACAAATTCAAAAGAATATATGCAACCCTATGCTAACTTCAGCATTATTTACAATAGCCAAACTATGGAAGCAACCCAGTGTCTATCGATAGATGAATTGATAAAGATGATGTGGTATACATATGCAACAGAATATTATTCAGCCATTAAAAAGGATGAGATCTTGACATTTACAGCAACATGAATGGACATAGAGGGTATTATGCTAAGTGAGGTAATTCAGACAGATAAACACAAATAACATAGGATTTCACTTTCATGTGGAATCTAAAACACAAAACAAATGAGCAAACAAAATTAAAAATATAAAGTAGGAGGAGGGGAAGATGACAGAAAATTAGGATACCTTGTTTCAACCGGTCCCCTAAAGTGAGTTGTTTATCTACCAGAACACTCTGAACACCCATGAAATTAGCCAGGATGTAGGATTATACACTTTTGGATCTCTATGAGGGCAGAAGACTCCAATGAGAGGTAAAGAGGAGTGACAATTGAACTGATATCAGAGGATAAACAGAAGGGGGAGGGAGCCACCAGAAGTGAACCATTGTAAAATAATACCCCAATACGAGAGTGCCCTGTGATTGGGAACCAGCATTAACTTGGAGTCTGGTTAAAAGCACTCAGAAAGAGCAAAGATCTTAAGGGGCAACTGGTGGAATTGGGTGGTCACGGGCATGGGCCTAAGCCCACAGATCCAGGACAGCCACCGCAGGTGACCACCTGTGCCAGAGAGAGTGCAGTGAACCCTCCAGGCCATGGTCCCTGAGCCCACAAGGCTTTCTGCTTCCTGCATCACACTGCTAGGTGCACTTCCCACCAGCTGCGTGCGTGAGAGAGTCTGGTGTGGACACCAGCTGGTGCTCTCTATAACCACAGCCTTTTGCACTCTGCACATGCACTGTGTGATCAGGACCTGAACTGCGCTCCCCACCCTCCCCTGAGAGAGGGGCGCTAGCCAGTGGTCTCTAAAACCTACTGAGAATCTGAACACGCCCAGCCCAGGCTTGAAAATCTCAGCGCACTATCTCTGGTGGGATCTCTGGGGCAGTCTGGACTCCAGACAGTCCTGGAAGCGGGCTCCCTGGAGCAATATCACTTGTGGTTTTGGCATGGGGGTGCAGAGACAAGTGAGCGCATTGAGCAACCCTTGAGACAGTGGCTGGAGACATGCATTGCCTGTGGGAGGTTGCAAAGCTCAGAGAAGTTTGGGGGGGGGCTGCCCCCAGAGGGGAGCAGACTGAGGCTTCTCTCTGAGTTCTGGGTGCAGTTTGCTTTCCACTAAACCTCAGAAAAGATGCAAAAAGCCACCAAAGAACAAAAACCTCCAGAGAACAAAAGCCTGAAAAACCCAGCCTCAGCCCCTTGGTAGGGAGTAGGAGGACTCAGCAAGCAAGACTGCCTGAAAAACAATGCAGCAGTCCTCTCCCCCAGGAAGCCAGCCAAAGAAGAGAGGACAACCATCACAGGGTGCCCATAAAACTGTAAAACCCCAGTATCAGGTGAAAAGGAGATATTAAGCTCCTGGTATTGCCCCCAAACTTGTATATTTCATAGATACAACTTTTATTTTTAATTCATTCTCACTATTCTCGTTCTTTTAAAAATTTTTTAACCTATTTACAATTATGAGAGGCTCAATGCAACAAATTCCATAATAACCTTTTAACTTGAACTTTTTTTCATACATATACCTGGGTTTTCCTTTTGCTTTTCTATTTTTTTAATATACATACAGCTTCAAGGTAATCTTCTTTCCCTAATGAATACTACCCCTATATATAAACCAGTTTTAATCTCCCTTTATCTCTGGAAAAGATATCAAGATACACCCAGTAAGAATCAAAATAAACTTCCTCACCCACATTGAAGACTTATAACCACCCTCCCATCTTTTTCTTCTGTCAGTGTTTCTGTGTATTTGTTTTTGTCCTGGTATTATATAAATCTTATATTTGGGGTTCATTTTGGCTGGGTTCTTTTTTTTTTTCTTGTCATTTACTTTTGCCAGTCTTTCTGTTTGTCTGTTTTTGTTTGTATACCTTATAAATCTTATCTTTGGGGCCCATTCTGGCTGGGTCTTCTCTCTCTCTCTCTATCTATCTGTCTTTTTTCTGTCTCTCTCTTTTTTATTTCTTTTTGGTGATGACTTCCAATTGCTCAGAAGCATTCCAGGGTGCACCTTACCTGGATCCCGGTTGACATATTCAGCTACACATCCCCTCAACCACCTCTCACCAAAGTGACTAGGAGGAGGAGTGCCCAATAGAGGAAAAATAAAGAAACTGTGCCCTCTCCATCAGAGTTATTAGATATGCACATAAACAGTATTTTTGAAAGGGAATTCAGGGTAACAATTATCCAGGCAATGGGTAGGTTGGAGAAAACCATTAACAACAACATGGAATAGATTAGGGCAGAAGTGAAAGCCACCTGGGAAGAAGTTAAAAATGCTATCAATGAGATCCAATCTAATCTCAATTCTCTAACAGCTAGGGTAACCGAGGCAGAACATAGAATTAGTGATCTAGAGGACAAACTGATAGAGGAAAAGGATCAGGAGGAGGCCTGGAACAGCCTAGAAACCATGAAAACAGAATTAGGGAAATAAATGATGCCATGAAACCTCTAGAGTCAGAATTATTGGGATCCCTGAGGGGGAGGAGAAAGAATGAAGACTAGAAGATACAGTAGAACAAATTCTCCATGAAAATTTTCCCAATTTGGGGAATGGAACCAGCATTCATATCCTAGAAGCAGAAATAACACCCCTCAAGATCATAGAATCTAGAAAGACCTCAACACACCTCATTGTAAAATTGATGAATCATAATTTTAGACAGGAGCTCTTGAGAGCAGCTAGGGTCAGAGATTCTTTATGTACAGAGGAAGGTCCATTAGAATAATGTCAGACCTGTCCACAGAAACCTAGCAAGCCAGAAAGGGCTGACAAGACATATTCAGGGCACTAAATGAGAAGAACACGCAGCCAAGAATACTTTATCCAGCAAGGCTGACATTCAAAATGGACAGAGAGATAAAGAGCTTCCAAGACCAGCAAGATTTAAAAGAGTATATGACCACCAAGCTGGCACTAGAAGAAATATTAAGGGGGGGGGGTCTATAAAAGAAGAAAGAACCCACGACTGTCATAGAACAGAAATATACAAAGACAATCTATAGAAACAAGGACTTCACAGGCAACATGATGTCAATAAAAACATATTTTTCAATAATCATTCTCAATGTGATTAAAAATTCTAAATGCTCCCATAAAACAGCACAGGGTTGCATATTAGATAAAACAACAGGACCAGTCCATATGTTATCTACAAGAGAGCCATTTTGAACCCAAGGATATATCCAGACTGAAAGGGAAGGGATGGAGAAGAATCTTTCATACCAGTGGGTCTCAAAACAAAGCTGGGGTAGCAATTCTCATATTAGATAAATTAGATTTTAAACTAAAGACTGTAGTCAGAGATAAAGAAGGACACTACATCATTCTTAAAGGGTCTATCCATCAAGAATATCTAACAATTGTAAATATTTATGCCCCAATACAAGAGCAGCCAACTACATAAAACAACTGTTAATCAAGATAAAGAGTTATATTGGTATGAATACATTAATAGTAAGGGATCTTAACACACCACTCTCAGTAATAGATCATCCAAGCAGAAAATCAATAAACTAGAGAACTGAATGACATACTGGACCAGATGGACCTCATAGATATATACAGAACATTCCACCATAAAACAACAGAATACTCATTCTTTTTGAGTGCACAGGGAACTTTCTCCAGAATAGACCACATATTGGGTCACAAATCAGGGCTCAATTGATACCAAAAGATTGAGATTATTCCCTACATATTCTCAGAACACAATGCTTTGAAACTGAAACTCAACAGCAAGAAAAAGTTTGGAAAGAATTCAAACCTTTGGAAGCTAAAGACCACCACACTTAAGAATGTTTGGATCAACCAGAAAATCAAAGAAGAACTTAATTCATGGAAACCAATGAGAATGAAGACACTTTGGTCCAAAAACTATCGGATACAGCAAAGGTGGTCCTAAGGAGGAAATACATAGCCATCCAAGCCTCCCTCAAAAAAATTGAAAAAACCAGAATACACCAGCTCTCTTTACAAAAGAACAGGAATCTACAACAAATTAAGCCAACCCCACACACAAGAAGGGAAATAATCAAGATTAGAGCAGAGATCAATGAGATAGAAACTAGAGACATGGTAGAACACATCAACAAAACTAGAAGTAGGGTTTTGAAAGAATCAATAAGATCGATAAACCATTGGCCAAACTAATCCAAAAAAAAAAAGAGAGAGAGAGAGAGAGAGAAAACACAAATTAATAAAATTATGAATGAAAAGGGAGAGATCATGACAACACCAAGGAAATAGAAACAATCATCAGAAATTATTATCAACAGTTATATGCCAATAAGTTAAGCAAACTACACAAAATGGATGCATTCCTGGAAACCTATAAACTTCTAAAACTGAATCAGGAAGAAATTGACAACCTGAATAGACCAATATCTAGTAACGAGATTGAAGCAGTGATCAAAAACCTCCAAAAAAACAAGAGCCCAGGACCTGACAGATTCCCTGGGGAATTCTACCAAACATTCAAAGAAATAATACCTGTTCTTCTGAAGCTGTTTCAAAAAATAGAATCAGAAGGAAAACTTCCAGACTCTTTTTACAAAGCCAGCATGACCCTGATCCCCAAACCAGGCAAAGACCCAACCAATATCCCTAATGAATATGGATGCTAAGATTCTCGACAAGATCCTAGCTAATAGGATCCAAAAGTACATTAAAAAGATCATCCACCATGACCAGGTGGGATTTATCCATGGGATGCAAGGGTGGTTCAACATTTGCAAATCAATCAATGTGATAGAACAAATTGATAAGAGAGAAGAACCATATGTTTCTCTCAATTGATGTAGAAAAAGCATTTGACAAGATACAATTCCTGTTCCTGGTTAAAACGATTCCAAGTATAGAGATAGAGGGATCATTCCTCAACATCATAAAATCTATCTATGAAAAACCACAGCGAATATCCTCCTCAAAGGGGAAAAGCTGACAGCCTTCCCTTTGACATCAGGAACCCGACCAGGATGCCCAGTCTCACCACTCTTGTTCAACATAGTACTAGAAGTCGTAGCAACAGCAGTCAGACAACAAAAAGAAATAAAATGTACTCAAATTGGCAATGAAGAAGTCAAACTCTCTCTCTTTGCAGATGACATGATACTTTATATGGAAAACCCCAGAGATTCCACCCCCAAACTGCTAGAACTCATACAGCAATTCAGTATTGTGGCAGATTACAAAATCACTGTACAGAAATCTATTGCTTTCTTAGACATTAACAATGAAAATATAGAAAGTGAAATTAAAGAATCAGTTCCATTTACTATAGCACCAAGAACCATAACATACCTGGGGATAAATCTAACCAAAGAGGTAAAGGATCTATACTTGAAGAACTACAGAACACTCATGAAAGATACTCAAGAAAACACAAAAAGATGGAAGACCATTCCATGCTCATGGATCAGTAGAATAAACATTGTTAAAATGTCTATACTGCCTAGAGCCATTTATACCTTCAATGCTATCCCAACCAAAATGCCACTGTCATTTTTCAAAGAGCTAGAACAAACAATCTTAAAATTTATATGGAACCAGAAGAGACCCCAAATTGCTAAGGAAATGTTGAAAAAGAAAAACAAACCTGGGGGCATCACATTGCCTGATTTCAAGCTTTACTACAAAGCTGTGATCACCAAGAAAGCATGGTACTGGCACAAAAAAAGGACAGATAGACCAGTGGAACAGAGTTGAGAGCCCAGATATGGACACTCAACTCTATGCTCAAATAATCTTAAACAAAACAGGAAAAAAATATACAGTGGAAAAAAGACAGTCTCCTCAATAAATGGTGCTGGGAAAATTGGACAGCTAAGTGTAAAGGAATGAAGCTCGACCTTTCTCTTACACCATAAACAAAGATAAACTCGAAATGGATAAAAGACCTCAACATGAGGTAGGAATCTATCAAAATCCTAGAGGAGAACATAGGCAGTAACCTCTTCAACATCGGCCACAGCAACTTCTTTCAAAATATGTCTCCAAAGGCAAAAGAAACAAAAGCAAAAATGAACTTTTGGGACTTCATCAAGATCAAAACTTCTGCACAGCAAAGGAAATAGTCAACAAAACAAAGAGGCAACCCACTGAATGGGAGAAGATATTCACAAATGACACCACAGACAAAGGGCTGATATCCAAGATCTATAAAGAACTCCTCAAACTCAACACATACAAAACAGATAAATCACTTTGAAAAACAGGCAGAAGGCATGAACAGACATTTCTCCAAAGAAGATATAGAAATGGCTAACACATGAAAAAATGTTCATCATCATTTGACATCGGGGAGATTCAAATCAAAACCACATTGAGATACCACCTTACACCAGTTAGAATGGCCAAAATGAACAAGACAGTAAATAACGTGTGTTGGAGAGGATCTGAAGAAAGGGGAACCCTCTTACACTGTCCGTGGGAATACAAGTTGGAGCAGCCACTTTGGAAAACAATGTGGAGATTCCTTAAGAAATTAAAAATTGAGCTATCCTATGACTCTGCAATTGCACTACTGGTATTTACCCCAAATATACAGATGTAGTGAAAAGAACGACCATCTGTACCCCAATGTTCATAGCAGCAATGGCCACAGGCCAAACTGTGGAAAGAACCAAGATTCCCTTCAACAGATGAATGGATAAAGAAGATACATTCTATATATACAATGGAATATTATGCCTCCATCAGAAAAGATGAATACCCAACTTTTGTATCAACATGAATGGGACCGGAAGAGATTATGCTGAATGAAAGAAGTCAAGCAGAGAAAGTCAATTATCATATGGTTTCACTTACTTGTGCAGCATAAGGAATAACAAGGAGGACATTGGGGGATGGAAAGGAGAAGTGAGCTGGGGGAAATTGGAGGGGGAGATGAACCATGAGAGACTGTGGACTCTGAGAAACAAACTGAGGGTTTGGAAGGGGAGGGGTGTGGGTGGTGAGCCTGGTGGTGGGTATCAAGGAGAACACGTATTGCAGGGAGCACTGGGTGTGGTGCATAAACAATGAATTCTGGAACACTGAAAAGAAATAAAATAAAATGAAAAATATACATATAAAGCAACAATCGGGTATCGCTACAAACCTACAACAATGGCCAAAATGTGGAAAACTGACAAAACCTGTTTGCAAAGATGTGGAGCAACAAAAACTCTCATATGTTGCTAGTAGGAATGCAAAATGGTACTACTACTTTGGAAGATAGCTTGGCAGTTTTTTACTAAACTAAACATTTGATCCATCAATCTCACTCTTTGGTACTTACCCAAAGGAGCTGAAAATTTATGTCTGCATGAAAACCTGCACACAGATGTTTATAGCAGCTTATTCATAATTATTGAAATGTAAAAGCAATCAAGATGTCCTTCAGTAGATGAATGGATAAATCAAGTCCACCCAAACAATGGAATATTATTCAGTTTAAAAGATCAAACAAAGAAACAAACAAAAAAAGTCATGAAGGAACTTTAAATGCCTATTATTAAGTGAAATAAACTAATATGAAAAGTTGCACACTATATGACATCAACTGTATGACATTCTGGAAAAGGCAAAACTATGGAGACAATAAAAAGATCAGTGGTTGCTTTTGGTGGGAGTGCAGGGTGCCAAGGATGGCATGGGTGGGGTGGGGGATGAATAGGCAAAGTACAGAGGATTACAGAGGATTTTTAGCAATTAAAGTACTGGGTATTATACCATAATGATGGGTCCATGACATTATACATTTGTCTAAGCCATAAAATGTATATGATCAAGAGTTCACCATAATGTTAAGTATGGACTTTGAGTGATCATAATGTGTCAATGTAGACACCACTCTCTGATGGATATTGATAATAAGGGAAACTGTGAATGTGTGGGGGCAGAGGGTACATAAGAAATCTCTATACCTTCTTCTTAATTTTGCTGTGAATCCAAAACCACTCTTAAAAATATAAGGTCTTAAACAGGGGTGCCTGGGTAGCTCAGTAGGTTAAGTGTCTGCCTTCAGCTCCGGTCATGATCCCAGAGTCCTTAGACTGAGTTCTGCATCAGGTTCCTTGCTTAGCAGGGAGCCTGCTTCTGCTTCTGCCTGCCACTTCCTCTGCTTGTGCTTATGCTTTCTTGTTTGCTCACTCTTTCTCTGACAAATAAATAAAATATTTTAAAAATACACAGTCTTAAAAAATTAAAAAAAGAAGAAGAAAACAAATTGTGTTAGGGCAATTCAAACATCAAGTTTAAACATACAGATAATACACATACTTAGCAAAGTGGCTGGCACTACATTTAAGAAATGTTTTACCACTCCATCCTGTTAATTATATACTCAAAATATTAAAATATTTGGGGGTGGAGAAAGAGGAATAGTGTGAGTCTGTTTTATAACCTACAAATCTTTCTTTGTTGGAGGAACAGGTGAAGTGTCATACAACATTGGAGATAATCAAATTTCTGATCTTCAATTAGAGATTTATTTATGAAGAAAATTGTCAGTTTTACTTTTTATGCTTATCACTGACAAACTATAATATAGGTCCACTTCAAGGTTACTAGTTTTCACCATCACTCCAAATCATAGATTTAAAATGATTGGAATCATGCCCCATTCAGCCCATACACAGAATAAAACTCTTCCATATACTACTGTGGTTTTTTTTTAAGGTATATGTGTTTAGATCTTTCTAAATCAGGATAAAATGCAGTTGGGGCAAATTGACTTTTTAAACTTTCTATGAAGTCTGTTACAATAAAATCAAAAATTGGAGCTATGTTAAAATAGAAGACATTGTGATGAGGAATCACTGAAGTCCCTGGACTTTCTATTATAAATGTGGTTCTTCTTTTTCCTTTTTTTTTTTTTTTTTTTTAAATCAAAGCTGAACGAACAAAGGAAGACCTGCAAATTCTAAAACAGAATCACAGAAAACTAGGCCATGTTAATAGCAATGCAGTGTAATTGGGTGCATCTAAAAGATGCTATTGTTCATATTTCCCATAGTTTGCTAAAATAACTCTGTGAATAGAGTGGCCATTCTTAGAGCCCCACACCATTCATAGTGCCACTTGGGCATAGGAACAATCAAATTTGTCAAAATAACCTGGGGTTATTGACCTGGGGTTCAGAATGGCAAATCCATGAGATGTTTCCTACAGGTTTTAACAGTGAGAGAGTCCATCTCCACAGCCAATAACTAGGAATGGCTGCCAAAATTCCCTAGGCAATGCTTCACAAACTGTACTGTGTATCACAATCATTTGGAGAACTTGAAACATACAGATTTCTGGGTCATATCCTCTGAATTTCATATTCAGTAAATCTGGGATGGTTTTTGAGAACACTTTTCCAGATAATAGTGGTGCTGTTGGTCTGAAGAGCATGCTTTGAAAACAACAGTCTCAAAGAAGAGGCTAGTTCTCTATAAAGCAGGCCACACTATATAAAATAGAGGTTTTCCCTAATAAAATCACCTGGGGAACTTTAAAAAATCCTAATGCTCAGGCCACAACCCAGACCACTTAGAACTAGGGAAGAGGCACTACCACAGCACTCTCTTTCAAAGGTCCTCAAGTGATTCCATATGTATTCATGCTAAAAGCCAATAATGACCCACCCATATCATTGGTTCTCAGAGTTCACTGCCCATTGGAATCACCAGGGAGAAAATTTTAAATACTGATGACTGGTTCCCACTCTTGAATATTCTAGACATCAGGATTTTAAAAGTTCCCAGGTAGTGCTAATGTGCAACAAAGCTTGGGAGCAACTGGACCTTACCTAACTCAAATTTTCACATTATTTAAAAAAAAAATGGTGGTGAGGATGGGGGCACCTGGTTGGCTCAGTCAGTTAAACATCTGCCTTCAGCTCGGGTCATGATCCTAGGACCATGGGACTGAGTCCCCCATCACTTTCCCTCAGAGAGTCGGCTCCTCCTTCCACCTCTCTACCCTGCTCATGCTCTCACTCTCTCTATCTCTCTCTCTCTATCTCTCTCTCTCAAATAAATAAATAAAATCTTTGGGGAAAAAATGAACAGAAGTTATAAAGTCACCATAATGAATTTGGAGTTATGGATGTAGTTTTTCCCAAGTTCAAGCAAGATTTTATTTATTTATTTATTTATTTATTTATGAGAGCGTGCACATGAGAGAAAGTGCATGGGGGCAGGTGTGGAGGAGCAAAGGAAGAAGGAGAAGCAGACTCTCCACTGAGCAGGGAGTCTGACGCAGTGATCCAGGACCTTGGGATCATGACCTGAGCTAAAGGCAGATGCTTACCCAACTGAGCCACCCAGGTGCCCCCCCAAATTAAAGCATTCTAATAATAACTTTTTATTAGGCCACTAAAAAGAATTTAAAAACAAAGAAGAAAAGTATATATTAGTATGAATATATTTATAAAAGAAGTTAGAATTGTGATTTTCTTCTAGGTATAATTCATATACAGAGCATTCACCTTTTTAAAAGTACAGTTCTATGGCTTTTATAAATGCAGACACAATCAAGATATAAAATTGTTCCATCCCACTGAAATGTTCTCTTGTGCTCCAAAGCAGTTTTGATTTGAAAACAGATCAGGATATTCGGCCTCACTACCTCCTCCACCTCATCGCCAATTTGTTGCATGATTCTTTCTCTGTCTCAGCAAGGGAAGCTCCACTATGCTGAAGATGCAGACGTGGATGAGAAGTAAAAATATAAATTAGTATATATGTAGCTGATATTAAAATGGAATTGCATCAAATGTGACCAAATTTTAATCCATAATGCTATTTTTTAAAAGATGTCAATAATATTTTTTAAAAGATGTCAACCTTGGAGGGTGCTAAGGAACCATCTCACTATTTTTGAAAACTGGTAAGTAGAGGGAAAGAAAAGGAGCATTCATTCTTGCTTTCTTGTTCCAACTGCACCACTGGATCACCAAAATAGTAGATGAGGGGAGTTTCCCTTAATTGAAGTAGAAGCAGCTCTGAAACACTGGGATAGCATCATTTTGCAACTCCTAATGAACTGAGGAGTAATGAATGAGAGTCAAGGTAGTTGATATCCCCCAAAAGAGAGAAAATCATGCATTATGTACCTTCAGAAGGAAGAAAAGTACCACCTCTAAAGTGTGTTTGCAAAAAAGAAAACAAACAAACAAACAAAACTTGACTCTCTGATCAAGTCTCTGAATCCAACTACCAACAGGCAGGAAATACAGGGAACATAAAAACAGGTTAAAATGTACCATGAGAATGCAGTCAGCAAAAGCCAGACTATAGGAAACTACAGGAGAAATGACCCAGTTCCTTCAACAAATGAATGCTAAAAAAGAGAAAGATAGCACTAGAGATGAGGTTTAAAAGAGACATAGAATATTATCCTAATCAAGTACAGGGTGTGGACCATATCTGCTAATTCAAACTTCAAAATTTATGATACATACATGAAAATCATCAATGTGAACACTGAGGCTATCCAACTTCGATTTAGATATAGGAACTGAAGGAGTCAATGCTATCTTCTAGTATGCTAATGGCATTTTAGTTATGTTTTTTAAAAGAGGGGTTTATCTTTTAGAAATATTTACTAAAATATTTATAGATGAATTGATATGACAACAGATATTTGCTTTAAAATAATACAATTGTGGGAAAAGTGAGAGGGGTAGAGGAGAACCAAGATTGGCCATAAGTTAACAATTCTCAAGCCTGGACAATAGACACATAAGGATTCATTATACTGTTTTGCCTACTTTGTATATGGCTGAAATTTGCTACCATAAAAATAAAAGGCAAGAAAGATTTTATTTAAAATGTCCATAATAGCATTATTCCTAAGAGACTAAAGCTGGAAAAAAATGCATCAATTAGTAAATGGATAAACAAAATGTGGTTTAGATTTTGAACAGTCATGTGTTCATTTTCATTTGTTTCCAGGAATTTTTTTCCATGTATTTCAGTTCTTTCCAACATTCCTCTTGTGATTGGTTCTAATTTCAAAGCATTGTGGTCTGAAAATATGGACAGAATGATCCCAATCATTTGGCACTGGTTAAAACCTGATTTGTGATCCAGGATGCAATCTATCTTGGAGAATGTTCCGTGTGCACTCGAGAAGAATGTCTATTCTGTTGCTTTAGGGTTGAATGTTCTGAATACATTTATGAAGTCCATCTGGCCCAGTGTGTCATTAGAAGCCCTTGTTTCCTTGTTGAACTTCTGCTTAGATGATCTGTCCATTGCAGTGAGTGGCGTGTTAAAGTTCCCTATTATTATTGTATTATTACAATGTGTTTCTTTGATATTGTTTTTAATTGGCTTATATAATTGGCTGCTCCCATGTTAGGGGCATAAATATTTATAATTGTTAGATCTTCTTGGTGGATAGACCATTTAAATATGATATAGTGTCTTTCCTCATCTCTTATTATAGTCTTTGGTTTAAAAATCTAATTTGTCTGATATAAGGTTTGCCATCCCAGCTTTCTTTTGATGTCCATTAGCATGGTAAATGGTTCTCCACCCACTCTCATTAAATCTGGAGGTGTCTTTGGATCTAAAATGAGTCTTTTGCAGACAGCATGTCCATGGGCCATGTTTTTTTTTATCCACTCTGATACCCTATGTCTTTTCATTGGGGCATTTAGCCCATTTACATTCAGGGTATTATTGAAAGATATGAATTTAATGTTATTAAATTCAGGTAACTGTTACTATATATTGTCTCTGTTCTTTTCTGGTCTTTGTTACTCTTAGGATCTCTCTTTGCATAGAGAACCTCTCTCAATACTTCCTGTAGGGCTGGTTTGGCATTTGCAAATTCTTTCAGCTTTTGTTTGTCCTGGAAGTTTTTTGTCTCCCCTTCTGTTTTCAATGACACTTAGCTGGATATAGTATTCTTAGCTGAATATTTTTCTCATTTAGTGTTCTGAATATATCATACCAGTCCTTTCTGGCCTGCCAGGTCTCTGTAGACAGGTCTGCTGTTAATCTCATGTGTCTACCATTGTAGGTTATAGACCTCTTGTCCTGAGCTGGTTTCAGAATTTTCTAAAATAGTTTTACTATTAGATATCAGGGTGTTGACCTATTTTTAACTGATTTTATTGATTCTACTGATCAATTTTTATTGATTTTAATAGATTTTTAGGGAGGTTCTCTGTGCCTCCTGGATTTTGATGCCTGTTTCCATCCCCAAATTAGTGAAGTTCTCTGCTATAATTTGTTTAATATACCTTATGCCCCTCTCTCTCTTTCTTCTTCTGGGATCCCAATTATTCTAATATTGTTCTGTCTTACAGAATCATTTATCTCTCAAATTTTCCCCTCATGGTCCATTAGTTGTTTATCTCTCTTTTTCTTGGCTTCTTCATTCTCCTTCATTTGGTCTTCTGTATCACTAATTCTCTCTTCTGCCAAATTTATTCTAGCAGTTAGAGCCTCCATTTTTTATTGCACCTCATTAATAGCCTTTTTGATTTCCACTTGGTTAGATTTTAGTTCATTTATTTCACCAGAAAGGGATTCTCTAGTATCTTCTATGCTTTTTTCAAGCCCAGCTAGTATCTTTATAATCATCATTCTGTACTCTGGTTCTGACACCTTACTAAAGTCCATATTTATTAAGTCCCCAGAAGTTGGTACTGTTTCTTGTTTTTTGTTTTTTGTTTTTGAAGTGAGTTTTACTGTTTTATCATTTTGTCTGGAAGAACTGATGAATGAGAGAACAAAATGCTAAAAAGGTAACAATGACCCCAGGGAAATATACACTAAACAAATCAGAAGACACCTGAAACCTGGGGGAAAAGAAAGCCAGGGGGGAAAGGAGGAAAAAAAAGAATATGATCAGGCTGGTGAACAGAACAGAGCCACACACTAGATTTTGGGTGTATTTTGGTCTGTTAGAAGAAACTGCCTCCCAAATTTTTAAAGAAAGAAAAACATATATATGCAAAAATAATAGTAAATATGATGAAGGGATGGAATATGAATGTAAAAATGAAAATTAAAAAATATTTTTAAAAAGGAGTTGATAGGTAAGAAGTTGGTTGAAAAAAGAAAGAAAAAAATTTAAAAAAAATAATAAAGGAGAGAATGTGATCAGGTTGGAGACTAGAACAAAGCCATACACTAGATTTAGGGTCTATTTTGGTCTATCAGAAAAAACCATATCCCAAAGTCTTAAAGAAAGAAAAACTTACATATATGTGAAAAATAGGTTAAATACAATGAAGGAATAAAATATGACTATAAAAGTGAAAATTTAAAAAGATTTTTAAAAAGGAATTGATAAGATGTTGGTGAAAATAGGAAAGAAGAAAATTTTAAAGAAAGAAAAAAATAAAGAAAATTTTTAAAAATTAACTTTGAAAGACTAAAGTGTCGTGGGAAAAAAGCCATGAATTCTATGTGTTGTATTCCCCTAGTGCTGGAGTTCTGCAGTTCTTGTTGATTTGTAAACTTGCTCTTGGCCAGATGTTCTTTCTGATCTTCTTGGGGAGGGGCCTGTTGCTGTGATTCTCAAATGTCTTTGCTGGACTCAGAATTGTACCACCCTTGCCAGGGACCAGGCTAAGCAATCTGCTCAGGTTTGGTCTCTGTAGCTTTAATTCCCTGAAAGCTTTCCATACTGCTTTGGAGGATGAGAATGAAAATGGCAGCCTCCCAATCTCTGGCCTTGGAGGAGGTGAGAGTCAAGGCACCCCCTCTTCAGTGTGCCCTCAAAGAAAAGCAGTCAATCACTCCTGTCTCCCTGGTGCTCATCCAGCTTGTGACTGAACATTTCTATGTCTGGCACACAGCCCATTTGGAGTTTCCAAACCTAGCAGACTCCTGCAATGCACTCCTGCACTGCTTGTCGTGTCCCGGATGGAAGAGTAGTGGCCTGACTGTGCCTCAGATCATGGTTTATGGCAACCCTGGGCTGAGAGCTCACCCCTCTTGCAGCTGGATTCCCTGCTCCAATAGTTTGGAGCTCTGCCACAATCAGGCACCCCTGGTCTTTTTGTGACCGAGAGTCCTGAGACCATACTGTCCCAATAAGGGTTCCACACACCCATATCCCCCATGCCCACTTAGTCACCAGAGTGGCATCCCTCAGAAGCAGACTTCTAAAAGTTCTGATTTTGTGCTCCACTCTTCTTTTGCTTGCCAGTAGCCAGCTGACAGAGGCTCCCTTCCCCGAGCCCCCATGGTCTGTCTTCCTGTATATCACCTCGGATTCACTTCTCCACACACCCTACCTTCTAGAAAGTGGTTGCTTTTCTGTTCATAGAATTGTTGCTTTTCTTTTCTTTGATCTCCTGTTGAGTTTGTAGGTGTCCAAAATAGTTTGATATCTATCTGAATTCCTGGGACCAGATGAAATTTAGGCCTTCACCATCTTGCTTCTCCCTCAAGAGAAGATTTTAAAAGTTCTCGAGTCCTGTTTTCTTAAATACCTAGTCAATTCTAGAGTAATGATATAAGCCGAAAAATTTTTGTGCATTACCTGGATATCTAAATGCCTCTATCAGTGATAAAATAAAAGACATTTAAAAATAAGTAATATAGGGGGATTTCAGAGAGCATTTAGGGAGACAAGTTTTATTATGAGGTTGGGGTTTCTCAGAACCTCTCAAGAAACAGAAGGTAACATCAGACATGTTAAGGCACAAAGCTCACAAGAAAATAATATAATTAATTAACAAATACTTCCATTCAGCATATTCTTAAGAATCATCTTTTCCCCAAATACAATCAACAATGACAACAGAAAGATACAAAATCATTGGCAGGGCCATATCAGCTTACATAAATAAAGGTGGAGGGTAAGCTTTAAGTTTTTGAAATACACAGTAATGAATAAATTTTTAAAAATCAAATCCATATCTCAGAACTTATTTATAAAACTGTAAGTACACTTAATAATATATCTCAGTGAGCACGCTTGCTTGTGAGCCCAGAGTCAAGGAATACAACAAGAATACCATCATATCATTGCCTAGTTTTCAGATAGGGAAATTTAAGGACATTTCAGTGTCATTTACATTGCTTTGTAGAATTTAGTCAAGTAACATTACACCTAATCATTATACCAGCATTCAACAAAATTATTAAAGTTTCTTGCTAAAATTTTAACAGTGGACATACAGAACCACTCTTGGTTTCCTGGTCATGCCAGGTTAGCTTAGGTTAGCACTATCTAGAAAGTGAAAAGGCAGGTCAGAGACCAAGTCAACCAAGACCTGAGATCCAAATATATCCCCTTTCCCTCTTGGGCCCTACTTCCCAAGTTTAGGAGTAGGCCAGCTATTCTTTCTTAAATTTCTAAACAAGCACTCCCTCTACATCTTTCTTCTTTGAAATTAAGTATTGTATCTGTGTCTTTTATTTATTTATTTATTTATGGATCTGTGTCTTGTAATAAGTCTAGTCTTGTTTTACAGACTAGATTGAAAATTTTGCCATCTACCCTCAGATAATTAGAGGCACCCTGGAGTGTTAAAACTTACTGCTTGTGAAGTGTTCTTGGACAATAATAAACATATGGTATAGGGAGCTGTTCCTTAACAGGAAACTGCTATCAACAAGCTCATAGGAACCTGTCATCAGGGCCCCACACAGGAGGTGAAACAATGGGTAACATCAGCTGGGTACACTCCCCAGAACAAGTACAGGGTAAAATTTCTGCCCCTTTTTGCAACAACCCTGAATATTACTTAAACGCAACTTCTCTCCAAAGGAGTATTGTGACTGTAACGTTAATAGGAAGACATCAAAAGCAAAACTACACAAGTTCCTTATACAAGGTCACCAGAAACCTGGTTAAAATGCAAGCTCAGCAATTAACCAAAATGGAAGCTACTTGGGCATCCAGAAATGAACATCTAAATCCAAGTATATTTACTTCACTAACTTACAGGGCTATATGCTTCTCATTATATTGCAGCAATCGTTTTAATATGAAATTTAAAAAGACAAGTCTGTAGAGTTGGTACATTTTCTGGGAGTTTAGTGTGCAAACATGGGTGAGTGCAACTGAAAACCTCCAGTGCACTTTGAACTTAAGTTTGATATGAATAAGCCTGTCATTTCCATAAAGGGCATGGCCTGTTCCTGTGCCCTGATATATACATACACAGTACAGACACATCGGTACAGTAATACAAACTGAATCAGTACAGTACACAAATATGAGTAACATAACTTTGCAAACTCATTGTGGTGACACAGTAGGGAGCAATTTAAAATAGCAACCTGTATTCTTGCTTACATAGGAATGAATCAGACGTGAGATGAACGAGTTTTGATACAACCATGTTAATATAAATAACTGGTAATGGATCAATTAATGCCAATTATGCATGTGGTGCGTTTAAAATATGATAGTAATTCCACTGAAACACCTCCATTCAAAAATCAGAACCTAATTCTCTACCTCTTGCATGTGAGCTGAACTTAGTGATTTTCTTCCAATAAATAGCACATGCTAGAAGTGATGCCATGTTAATGCTAAGCTAAAGTCATCACAAGATTGGCTTCTATCTGGCTCTCTTTCCATCTCATATTATTCTGTTGAGGAGAAGTCAGAGGCATGTCATAAGAATATCCAAGCAACTCTGTGGAAAAGCCCATGTAAGGAGAAACTGAGCAACAGCAATAATCAACTTGCTGGCCCTATGAGTAAGCTACTTTGGAAGTATATATGCCAGTTACAGTCAAGCTTTGCAGAAATACAGAACCAGCAAACATCATGACAATCTCACAAGAGAGCCCAAGCCCAAACAGCCAAGCTAAATGACTCCTGAATTCCTGACCCACAGAAAGAGTGAGGTAAGAAATATTTATTGCTGTTTTAAACCACTAAGTTTTTAGGTGATTGCTCCATGGTAACAGATAACTTGTATAAGGCATTTTGGGTTTGTTTGCTTTTAAGATCAAAGATGGGTTAATCCGTGGGTGTGTTGATGTGCTTCCTACACCAAGCCCCCTTGCAGATGGCTACTCAATCTCCATTTCACCTCATGAAAATGCTGAACCCAAGAGAACGTCACAACTGAACTAAGATACTCTGCTAGAAATATATCTTTTAAAGCAGAAACTGCTGTTTGAATAATAAAAGGCAAGTATAGTGTGGGAAAACCCTCCACATAACTTCAATGGTCCCTCCCTCCCCCTCAGGGTGAAAATTAAGATTAAACAGGATATAAAATGTTCCTCAAGCTTTATTTTTCATAACTCCTCCCCCTATGTGTTGTACTTCACATAAATCAATTATTCATACTTCTTGTCACATAATATTGGTCAGCAACAATAGTGAAGAACTTAAGAATTATTTTTAAAAAATTACAAGACGACCCGACTAGCATGCTCTTGGAGATTACCCTCAATTTTCATTGTATTTATTTTTCAATCCTTTTTAAGTTATAAAAAATGGATTGTAATGCAAATGTTTTGTCTATACAAATGCAAATGAATTGTGTCCAGTGAAAATGCATCTGAATATTGTCCTTTGGATATGGGCCAATTTTGCATCTATCTGTAAATTCATCTCACTACTCCTCAATGTTTATATCTGCATTTTTTTTCATTTTCTTTTGAAACAGTTATGATGTCTTACTGATTCCCTCATTAATTAATCAGACAAACAATCTCTTTGATATGTGTTTATATTTATGTGAGATTCATGATTTAACTTTCTTTTACTGAGATATAACTGATATATAACATTGCATAAATTTAAGGTGTACAGTATGATTTGACATATGTATGTGCTGTGAAATGACTGCCACAATAAGTTCTGTTAACATCCATTACCTCACATTGTTATAATTTTTGTCTTGTGATGAGAACTTTTAAGATCTATTCTCTTGGCAACTTTCAAGTACACAATACAGTATTGTTAACTATAATCACCATGTTGTACATTAGATCCCCAGAGCTTATTTATAACTGGAAGTTTGTAACATTTGACTACTAAACCTACTCTCTACCCCTACCTCTGGCAACACCAATCTGTTCTCTGTATCTATGAGTTCATAGTGTGGCGTTTTTGTTTTTGTTTTTTAATTCTACATGTATAGTGAGATCATACAGAATTTGTCTTACTCTGTCTGACTTATTTCACTCAGCATAGTGCCCTCAAGGTCCATCCATGTTGTTTTCAATGTTGCAGGATTTCCTTGTGTTTTTTTATGGCTGAATAATATTCCACTGTCTATTATATACCACATTTTCTTTATCCATTTATATGTTGATGGACACTTAGGTTGTTTCCAGGTCTTTGCTATTATAAATAATGCCACATTAAATATGGGGAAACAGGCATCTTTTCAAGATAGTGATTTTATTTTCTTCAGATAAATACCCAGAGGTGAAATTGATGGATCATATGGTAGTTCTATTTTTAACTTGTTGAAAAACCTCCACTGTTTTCCACAGCAGCTGCACCAATTTACATTCCCACCAACAGTGCACATGGGTTCCCTTTACTCCATATTCTTGACAACAATTATTTCTTGTCTTTTTGATAATCATTTTAACATATGTTAGATAATATCTCTCTGTGGTTTTGATTTGCAGTTCCCTGATAATTAGTGATGTTGAGCACCTTTTTATTTAACCTACTGTCATGCATATATCTTGTTTGGGAAAATGTCTATTCATGTGGTATATTATCTCACTATATATGTCGAGTTAAAAAAAAAGAAAATGAACTCATAGATACAGAGAACAGATTGGTGTTGCCAGAGGTAGGGGTGGAGGGTAGGTGAAGTAGTCAAATGTTACAAACTTCCAGTTATAAGATAAATAAGCTCTGGGGATCTAATGTACAGTGGCTATGGCCATTTTAAAATTAGATTGTTTGGTTTTCTGTTGAGTTGTATGAGTACTTTTTATATATTTTGGATACTCACCTCTTGTCAGATACATGATTCACAAATATTTTCTCCCATTAAGGAGGTTGCCTTTTCACTTTGTTCATGGTTTCCTTTGCAGTGCAAAAGCTTTTTTAGTTTGATTGTAGTCCCACTTGATTATTTTTGGTTTTGTTGCCTTCATTTCTAGCATCAAATCCAATTATGTCATTGCCAAGACATGTCAAAGAGCTTACTGCTTGTGTTTTCTTCTAAGAATTGTATAGTTTCAAGTCTTATGTTTAAGTCTTTAATCCATTTGGAGTTGATTTTTGTTTATGGTTTAAGGGTCCAGTTTCATTCTTTTGTGTATTTTGTTTATGGTTTAAGGGTCCAGTTTCATTCTTTTGTGTATTCTTTCTCCATAGGCTTTCTTGTCATAAATTAATTGACCATGTATGGGATGGTTGCTTTCTGGGTTCTCTATTCTGTTCTACTTATCTGTTTTTTTGCCAAAACCATACTGTTTTGATTAGTATAGCTTTGTAATATAGTTTGAAATTGAGGAGCATAATACCTCCAGCTTTGCTCTTCTTTCTCATGATTGCTTGGCTATTCAGGGTCTTTTGTGTTTTCATACAAATTTTAGGATTATTCTAGTTCTGTGAAAAATGCCATTGGAATTTTGATAGGCATTGCATTGAATCTGTAGATTGTTTTTGGTAATACAGACATCTTAATATTATTAATTCTTCCAATCCATAGGCACAGAATATCTTTCCATTTATTTGTATCTTTTTCAATTTCTTCCATCAAGGTCTTAAAGTTTTCAGTATACTTAAAGTCTTTCATATTTCTGCTTACATTTGTTCTTAGATCTCTTATTCTTTTTGAGGCAGTTTTAAATGGGATTCTTCTTTCTGTTAGTTCATTATTAGTGTATAGAAATTCAACTAATTTTCACATACTGATTTTGTAACCTGTACTTTACTGAATTTGTTGCTTAGTTCGAACAATTTTCTTGGTAGAAGCTTTAACATTTTCTACATATAATAACATGTTATTTGCAGGTAGAGAGAGTTTTACTTCTTCCTTTCTGATTTTAGTACCTTTTATTTCTTTTCTTGCCTAATTTCTCTGGCTAGGACTTCTAGCATTATGTTGAATAAAAGTTGGGATAGTGGGCACCCTGTCTTGTTCCTTATCTTAAAGGAACAGCTTTCATCTTTTCACTGTTGAGTATGATGTTAGCTGTAGGCTAACATATGACCTTTATTATGTTGAGGTACATTCCCTCTATACCCAGTTTGTTGAGAGTTTTCAACATGAATGGGTGCTGAATTTTGTCAAATGTCTTTTAGGTATCTATTAAGATGATCATATAATTCTCATCCTTCATTTTGCTAATGTGGTGTATCCCATTGTTTAATTTGCAGTATTGAACCATCCTTGTATCCCTGGAATAAATTCCATTTGATCATGTTGTATGATCTTTTCAATATATTATATTACCTTTTAAAAAAATATTTTTAACACATGCTTATTTAATCATCTAAACTTCTGTATATGCTGTAACCAATGACTGGAATGGTTTCTTCATCACATTCAGGACAAAAATCCAAGATATTTAACATGATATATAAGGTCATTCATGATCAAGCCCTGCCTGGTTATGTGATGCCTCCATTACTCCCACATCCTCATGATCTTCTATGACACACCCCTAATATTCCTGTTCAGACATCATCTCTTTCCTAAGACCTCTTTAATCATTTAGTTATTTATAAGCAAAAAGATGTGACATTCCAGGTAAACAAAACATTTGGAAAGCCCCCGACATCTGGAAGGAGGCAGGCATTTTGCAGTACACAAGAAGTTTTGTGTGGCTGGAGGCACAGAGTGAGATTTATGAGAGATGACCATGCCAGTCCATGCCTGGTCTAAAACCAAGGGGAAATCATTGACACAATTTATTGCTGAATAGAGACTGGAGGAAAGAGACTGGACGTAGACCATAAGAGATACAGGGAGGCCATGTGAGGAGGCTATTTCAATTGTTCAGGTAAAAGATGATGAAAACTTGGATCAGAAGGTTGGCAGTAAAGGCTAAAAAATAATAAATAAAGTAGAAACAGCAAAAGGCATTTGGAAGGTAAAATAAGCAGAATCTGATGATGGGTTAGAGTGAAGAAGCAGGAGACATGTAGGAGGACACCTGTGCTTGTTATCCAGACAATAGGACAGATTAGGTTGGCACTCACTGAGAGGGAGAATAAGAAAAAAGTAGAACTTATGGACCTAAGCATCATACCCTCTGAAAATAAAATCTTTAAAATAAAAAAAAGAGAGAGATAACTCATTTTCTAGAGGAGTGAATGTTCTGGAATATATCTGATTATACAAACAAAAGCTAAGTTTTCTGGGCAGGATATTTTAATCCACTGGTAGGTGATCCATTACAAGGAAACTACTGTCTCGTGAAATCTTCAGGTAGTTAACTCTAGAGAAAGGAGAATAGCTAAGTAAGGTACCCGATACACAAGGATAAGGCTCATCATGGCTCAGATGAGACACCATGTGGCCTTTTCCAAATGACTTCATCCTTGTCCCTTCATCTGAAAAAAGCATCTGAAAAAAGGAATCCATGAAAAGAAGTTTTACTTCAAGTGAAAGATATATTCAGGTCTTCCAAACTGATATTTCATCTATGATGTTATTCATCCCAATATCGATTTTTTTAACCTGATCTATCCAATTTGCTATCTACCTTAATCAAATCACCCAAATAATTACAAAGTATCCTGACCAGTTTGTTATGTCAATTTACTGACCAAAAGTTCATTTTCTATCAGACGTTCTGTTTTAATTCTAATCCTATAGATTTAAAATGCAGGCCTCCCCAGTTTTTCACAAGAACATCTTATATGAGTGCCTTGAAAAAAGTCATGTTAAGTCGGTATTTATAATGAATATTATTTGAGTATTTTGCACCACTACTAGTCTGGTAGTAACTTAAACTAATTATAAATATGGGAACCCAAAAAACTAGAATAGAACTTAAAAAAGTAATAAGCAAAAAATAAAGAAAAATTAAAACAATTATATATGGATTATTATAATCTAAATAAGAAATTCCTGTATTGCATATTCAGTTAAAAAAAAGAATAAGTTGGTAAAATATATGTAATATCAAATAAAAGGACGATAAGGACAAATGAACTCATCATTTGACTTATACAAGCAGAAGAACAACTATAGAAATTTTTAAGAATCTTTGAAACTTTTCAGTGTGATAGGGACTGCAAATGGTATTTATAAGAAAAACAAAAAAAGTTTGGGAATGAGAACACAAAATAGCAATGCTTTGGTTAAGGAGGAAATTATGGCATTAGCAAAGTGTACTAAACAAGGTGATTTTTTTCATCCTGCTAAATAAAGCACAATTTAATCTTTTAAAAAATATTTTAGCAAATCTTAATTTAAATTATTTTAAGTGTAGAAGATGTGGCATGCATATGTGTGTGTGTGTGTGTGTAGTAGTAGTAGTAGTAGAATATTACTCAACCATCAAAAATGAAATATTGACATTTGCAATGATGTGGTTGGCACTAGAGGGTATTGTGCTAAGCGAAAGAAGTCAGAGAAAGACAATCATCATATAATCTCAGTCATATGTGGAATTTAAGAAACAGAGGATCATGGGGGAAGGGAGGGAAAAATAAAACAAGACAAAATTAGAGGGGAAGACAAACCATAAGAGACTGTTAATCACAGAAAACAAATTGAGAAAAAAAAAAGAAAAAGAAAACAAATTGAGGGTTGCTGGAGGCGAGTGGGGTGGGGATATGAAGTATTTGGGTAATGGACATTAAGGAAGGCACGTGGTGACCACTGGGTGTTATATAAGACTGTTGAATCACTGAACTCTACCTCTGAAACTAATCGTACACTATATATTAATTAACTGAATTTAAATTAAAAAATAAAATTAAATAAATAAAAATTTTTAAAAATAATTTTTTTTAAAGATTTTATTCATTTGACAGACAGAGATCACAAGTAGGCAGAGAGAGAGAGGAAGGGAAGCAGGCTCCCTGCTGAGCAGAGAGCCCGATGCGGGGCTCAATCCCAGGACCCTGAGACCATAACCTGAGCTAACGGCAGAGGCTTAACCCACTGAGCCACCCAGGTGCCCCCCAAAATAAATCTTTTTAAGTGTATCATAGATGCTTTACAATAAGTATGTTGGAGAACACACATTTATTTAAAGCCTTTCCTAATGTCCTAAAATGAAAAATGAAAAAGCCTTTCCTAATGTCCTAAAATGAACCACAGTAACAAAAATGTTAAATCAAATGTTATCTACTGACACCAGAAATGACCAATCTTATATGTAAACCACAGGGAATAGTTACAAGTTAGATATCATGTAGACTAAGTTGAGGACAGATAACAGAAAAAAAACCATCACCTTCCAGTTTAAGAATACCACACAACATTGCAAGAAGGAATTGAAGAATGCCCTCCAGGTTTCCACCAAAACTTTCAGCTCCAAAAATACACAATCCAAACAATAAGCAAGATACAAAAATGTAGGAAGACTTCTTTTACTCTAGTTTTCTCTCCACATATCAGCAGTGAAGGAAGTTAGACATATATCTCTCTACATATATACATCCATACTCTCCAAATCTGCTTCCTATGATAAGGGAAATCTGTTCTAAGGTGGCCAACCAATATAGCAGGGGATCCCAGTTCTGGACCCAGGGCCAGTTTGGATTTTTCCTCCTGCCCCACCAGCCACAGGAGCAAGAGTGGCACAGATACAATAATAAAAGTGTATAAACTACCCCTTTGTTTGTGGTGGGGGCTCAGACCTTGGGAGATTACTCTGAGCCCGTCAGCATTAAATAAACCTCAGATCCCCTAAGGTCTCCAAGTGCAGCTTGGTTCTTTGGCCAGGATCCAGTCTGGGTTCTGTAACACCTACACTGAAAAATACGGCCTTGATGACAACCCAATTTTCAAGTAGGAATCAGAGGAGGAAACGTTCCAACCAAGAAAATAAGTCAATCTTTTGCCAACCATCATTTTGAGCTCCAAAATTACCAAGGTACATGGCTTACCAAGAAAAGTGAGATCATCTGTATTCAAAACAATAATCCTCCTTAGACACCATCACAACAGGACACAGCAAATTATCTGACCTGTTGGGCAAGGCTTTCAACAAAGTAAGGAAATAAAATTCTTGGGTTGTGGCTTTGCATACCAATCTGTCTCTCCCATATCATAAAAATATAAGCAGAGAATATATTCTAGGCTCTCTCCTAGCCATCCAGTTCATGTTCTAAGCAGAGAACCTAAAAAACAAACAAAAAGCATGAATTATAGCTTCATACAAAGATGAACCAATTAAAGAAAAAAAGCTTCAGACTTGCACAAATTTCTGCAACAAAAGAAAAGAAACACAACAATTTAAAAATGGGTAAAGATAGCACTTGGGAATATTAATTTCAGGATACAAAAGAATTTTCTAGAGTAAAATTAGTTCAAATTTACAAATATATTAAAGAAAACATGTGCTTTATAAAATAGGAAAATTGGGGGGGGGGGGAAGAACACTAGAATTAGATAAAACAAGATCCGGCAATGCTAAGAAAAGAAATTAAGGCAAAAATAAAATAGTGGTGTTGCCAAACTTAAAAATAAATGGTAAGCAGTAGAAATGGACTTTGTACTTCAGAAAGCTTAATGACATGGAGAACAGATTTTAGAGAAACACAACAGCACACAGACCCAAGCTGATAGGCAGAAGATAGACATTAAAGATCTAATAAACAGATCAGTGTTATGCCTAAAGAAAAGGGGGAAAAATGTACCATAAGAAAACTGTCTAAGATGTAGGATATAAATACATTGAAAAAATCAAAATGTTCCCAGAAAAAAGAAGTTAATAAAGATTGAAAAAATTCAAGATAGATCCTGGTAAACTTTTCACATTTCAAAACTGAAAAAAGGGGCATCTGGGTGGCTCAGTCCGACTCTTGATTTCAGCTAAGGTCATGACCTCATGGTAAGAATGAACCCTGCTTCAGATCCCCCTCTCCCTCGGCCCCTCTCCCACCACTTGCATTCACAGGCATGCACTCTACATATATACATACATACATAAATACATACACAAAAATAAATAAAATGGAAAAAGAATTCCACAAACTTCTTTGTAGATAGAACCTTTCTACAAGGAAAGAGAGGCAAGATGACTGCAGACATCTCCACAGTTTAAAGTGCTAAAAGATAATGGACTCATACTAACTCTATGGATGTGTGGTTATGCACACATTGTGTGTGTGCACACTTGCACATGAGCACAAGCAAGGGTGCACATCCTCATGCTTTTGGAAGATGTGATTAAGGGAAAGGTAAGAAGCAATCCTTATGAGAAGATGATCCTTGATAATGGAAATGACTGTTCTGGGCAACCTTCTGTTCAAAAGTTAGACTTGTTCGTTTTTCAGGAGTGATTTCTGAGATTTCTTTCCCACAGTTACATGTGGCTCAGGAGAGAGCAGCCTTGCTTTTTAGGCATATGCAGAGAGAAGTCACCTGGCAAAGAGTGAGATCTCCCAAAATTTTCTTATTTCATGCATTTGGTAAATAATAAAGAATAGTTCTGCTAATGAAACGAGAGAGTAGAGTAGAGAGGTTAGGGTCACAGGCTGTAACTAGGCTCTCTGGTCACTTATTAGCTAAGTGACCTTAAATCATTTATCCTTTTCGTACCTCAGTTTCTTCATCTGAAAATGGGGATTTTAAAAAATAGTACCTGGTTCATAATCAGCAAAAGGGAGAAACACTGATTCATTGTCTCCCATCCTTCATTGGTCAAGGATGGCCCCATGGTGTTTCCTCAGCCCCACTTCATATGTGTGAATGCTGAAGGGATTTTCACAGATATCCCATGCCATCCTGGAGCAGAGAGTGAAGGGGGGAAGGCTGGGATTTGGCTTGAGATGAAACACTTTCTGATGGCATCTGCCTGAAGTTCACAAAAACCTTCTGGAAACCAATCACCATAACAATGGCTAGAGCAAGAGATGGTAACAAGAGGGTGTGAATTCAATAGAGAACCTCATTCCTTATCTTTGTAATCCCTCTGGAATTGTGGTTACTAGCTTCCATCAGAAGGATATGTCAGTATGTCAAGAAATTGGATTTGAAGAATATGATAACATCTTATTTCAAGGCCTACAAACTTGTGAAGGTGTCATTAGAAACAACATGAAGTCATAACTGTCAAAAAGCCTTATTACTTTATAAGAGGATCTAGACACAGGCAACATTTAAATTTGCCCATGGAGAGTCTGAGATCGCTATAATACTATAGTAAAGGACAGCATTTCTCATGCTATGTATTTTGTAATTATATATCATCCTGAATAACAACAGGATCATCCAATGGATTGAAACAATAAAGTACAATCTGGAAAATGTTCAAAATATCACTGCTCTCATTAGTTGCCTCCTCAAGTTAAATACTACAACATCTAGCAATAAAAATACTACCCTTTAGTAGTGATAGAAACAGTAACCTTTTTTTTTTTTTTAAGATTTTGTTTGTTTATTTGACAGAGACAGCAAGAGGGAAAGAGAGCACAAGCAGGGGGAGCAGCAGAAAGAGAGGGAGAAGCAGGCTCTCTGCTGAGCTGGGAGCCTGATGCAGGACTCAATCCCAGGACTTCAGGATCACAACCTGAGCCAAAGACAGATGCTTAATGACTGAGCCACCCAGGCACCCCAACAGTAAGAATTTTTTCAATGTGTTACTCCATCCAGGTATTAGCTTCTAAATAATAAGCAATTAAATACATGCTGACCTCAAATACTCCAGGTAAAATAAAATTTTCAGCCTTCAAAAGGTTTTCTCTTACAGAAATAGGGCCATATTAAAAACAGTCAATGCTATGTAGACCCACATGCCCTGGTGAAGACGGAAATGGTTGTTAAATTAGCCTCCATGTATTTGTTCTGGATTGCCATTCAAGGACTAAGCTGTTTTCAGGGTGAGAAAAAGCTACAGAACTTTTTCATGGTTTCCTTATGTACTAATTCTTGACAGTGGCCGTTTGTAGCCTTCTCAAATGACTTCTGACTTGAGAACCAAAAGCTAGTCTTTTGAGAAAGTATATGGCAGATTGATGAGCCTTCTTTTTTTTTTCCTAAGGAAGTAATTTACCACTGTAATTAACAATAAGCCAGATGGAGAGCTCTTTTCACTTTGAGCTTTTCTCTAAGAATGAGAAATGCACATTTTTAAGCCTAGGTTCTTTGTATTTGCTGAATGCTTGGTAATAGTAATAATGATAGCTAACACTTGTTGAATTCTTATTCTATAACCAAGCAATATGCTTTCATTAGACACTCATTTCATTTTCACAAGATTATAAAGTCGGAATTATTAACCTTAGTTTATATATGAAGGAAGGAAGAGGAAGGAAGGCAAAGGGTGTTTGAATAACTGGCCCAGTGTCACTCATGCTGAGTAGGAAGGAGCGGTACTCAACCTCAGTTCTATTGAGTTCCAAAGTCCACACTCATATTAATCACTACAGACTCTACTGTGGCAGTTGCCTTAGATTTCACGAAGAATCTGTAAGGCTGCTCTTTCTGAGGCTTTTAATCACAAATACAGGTCAGTCAATATTTTATAGATCTGCCAATGTTTCCCTTCATTTTTAGTTTTCAGTCACTATTCAGATGTACACTTTCTCTGTTAAGGTTTGCACAACTTTCTTACATTCACGCCTTATGTGTTTCCAGGAAGATAGAGGATATCCTGTGATATAAACTGAAAAATTACAATCCCTCTGTCACTTGTATGCGTTCAACTTTACACCGTTATATAGGCTCCGTTCTTCTACTTGGTTGTGACTTATGTTGTCACACTACTTCAAACAAAAGCCATCTCAGAATCCAACTGCACAAGCTTATGCATCTTCAGTGGAACCCCACCTAAAAGCAATGGTGTCCAGTAATGCTTAGCCTTCCTTTTCATAAAACATTCCCTATTCCAGTCTACTGAGCTGGGCGAAGAGGTTTTATTTTTTTGTGTTTTTAAAAGGTTTTATTTATCTATTTGAACAGACAGAAATCACAAGCAGGCAGAGGCAGGCAGAGAGAGGGGGAAGCAGGCTCCCCGCTGAGCAGAGAGCCCGATTCGGGGCTCAATCCCAGGACCCTGGGATCATGACCTGAGCCGAAGGCAGAGGCCTTAACCCACTGAGCCACCCAGGTGCCCCGGCAAAGTGGTTTTAAAATGACACATTCACATATACTAAAATGTAAATTACATTTTGGTTTTTCTACTTTCTGACATTTTATTTTTTATTTTCTTTTAAAGATTTTATTTATCTACTTGAGATAAAGAGAGAGAGCACAAGCCAAGAGACAGAGGCAGAGGGAGAAACAGGCTCCCCACTGAGCAGGGAGCCCTAAACTGGGCTTGATCCCAGAACCCTGGGATCACACTGTGAGCTGAAGAGAGCCACTCAACAGACTGAGCCACTCAAAGCACCCTTATTTTCCAACATTTAAAAAAATTTTTTAAAGATTTTATTTATTTATTTGACAGAGAGAGAATACAAGCAGGGGTAGTGGGAGAGGAAGAAGAAGGCTTCCTGCCAAGCAGAGAGCCCGATGTGGGACTTGATCCCAGCATCCTGGCATCATGACCCAAGCAGACGCCCAAAAACTAAGCCACCCAGGCACCCCTATTTTCTGACATTTTAATACTAACTTCCCTTTCTCTGCTATCAGAAAACATCACATAATCCCTGAATATCTGTAACTCTCAGTAGTCTTCCGATATTTACTCTGTACTTCCCGGGCCCTAGCCTTCTTGCCTCCTCTACTATCTCTCCCTCTTCTGACTTATTTTTTCTGCTCTCTTTCCACCACCCCCACCCCTTTAGCTTTTACATAAATGAACAGATTTTTTTTTTAATTTCCAAATATGACATGATTCCAGATGCTTGAGATTTCAGATTTCCTGCTCACTAAATTACAAAATGTTTCTATAAATGATTTCATTTCACTGTTATTTATGAGTTATTCTCTACCTACTTCAAAACAAAATTTGCTCAAGCTCCTCTGTCATAACGTACATTTGAGCTGGGTTAGAGGGGCTATGGTACTTTAGGTGTTGTGACTTTTATAGTTCAGTTAAAAAGTCAAGGAATCAAAAAGAGTCAATGGAAATAAAACATTTTTGTTGAAAGCTTTACGTAGAAAAATTAAATCAAATAATAATATCTGAGTTTCCTTCTGGTATAATCAAAGGAACATACATATATTTTTTTTGTGAAACTACCTAAATATTCTAACTTTCCACAAAATAGTATAGAAAGCATCTTATTTTTTAACACCTACCATTGATTCATGTATAGATATGATACATTAGGAATTTAAATTATAGTGGGCTGGTAGCATATCCCCACACTTGCAATGATTTTGTGAAAAAAGCTAGACAGTCATACCAATTTTTTTTTATCTCCTTTTATCCTCTTTATCCTCTTCATGGTTTAACTTAATGTGTTTAGCATTTACCTTAATGAAATTGATGTTATGTTAAATCTTATCCCTCGCCCAGATTCTTCAACCCTCCCTGTATCCATATTCTCTGCCATATGATTCTGTAGTTTATCCCATTCAGATTCAAATGTAAAGCATATTGCCCCATCCCTCGACTTTGGGTTTGGCCATATGACTTTGACCAATGTTTTGGAAAAGATTATGTGCCATTTCTGAACTTGGACCTTAAAAGGCCTCAGATGTTTCCACTTGTTCTCTTGTTTGTCTACCATTACTCTAAGAGGAATATGCCCAGACAACCTGCTGATTCCAAGAGGAGGATGAGAAGTCCCTGGAGTTTACTCACCCAACCAGTTACCATAGCCAAGAACATCCAGCCTCATCTACCCACAGACCTGTGAGCTAAATAAATGCTTATTTTTGTATGTCACTACTTTTTTTTTAATTTTTCATTTCTTTTCAGCGTAACAGTATTCATTGTTTTTGCACCACACCCAGTGCTCCATGCAATCTGTGCCCTCTCTAATACCCACCACCTGGCTCCCACAACCTCCCACCCCCCGCCCCTTCAAAACTCTCAGGTTGTTTTTCAGAGTCCATAGTCTCTCATGGTTCACCTCCCCTTCCAATTTCCCTCAACTCCCTTCTCCTCTCTATCTCTCCTTGTCCTCTATACTATTTGTTATGCTCCACAAATAAGTGAAACCATATGATAATTGACTCTCTCTGCTTGACTTATTTCACTCAGCATAATCTCTTCCAGTCCCGTCCATGTTGCTACAAAAGTTGGGTATTCATCCTTTCTGATGGAGGCATAATAATCCATAGTGTATATGGACCACATCTTCCTTATCCATTCGTCCGTTGAAGGGCATCTTGGTTCTTTCCACAGTTTGGCGACCTTGGCCATTGCTGCTATAAACATTGGGGTACAGATGGCCCTTCTTTTCACTACATCTGTATCTTTGGGGTAAATACCCAGTAGTGCAATTGCAGGGTCATAGGGAAGCTCTATTTTTAATTTCTTGAGGAATCTCCACACTGTTTTCCAAAGTTGTATGCCACTACTTTCTGCAGTGATTGGCTATGTGCATTTTTGTAACAATAATTAACTGTAAACAATAGTTTACAGGACTGAAATGTCCTAAGATTAGCATGTAATGGATGTAGATACATTCACCATAAACCAATCAAAATCAAGAAGTCTTATCTGTCACTTCTTAAATGTCCCATTTTAAGGAAAATGAGGGTTTAAAATACAGATACAATAGGAACTGCCAATTGCTGAATTCTCAAGAACAACAGTTACAGATAACAAGCAGTCCCTATTACATATAGAATTTGATTAGCTTTGCCAAAAGAATGCTTAAAAATCACATGTTAGCACTATGACTGCATAGAAAAAGTAGATCTGAAAGCTACCTTTGAAGAGGATGACAACTTATTTCAAACATAGTCATTACATGACTAGCATTATCACTTGTCAATTAATTTTTGGTGATTTCTTTGATTTTCTTTTGTCACTAGAAGTTTCTTTTTTTAGTTCACTTGGGTCAATCCCAAAATTTAACCAGTATAATAGCATGCTTAATTTTATTTTTGTATTCCACAGTCCTTGATAATAGCAAACTAATTTCTGTGGCTGCATTTGATGAAAATATGCTGATGAAACTCATATTTCACATCATTGACTATAATGAGCTATTTTATCAAACTGTCCTTATGACAGTATTATAGAGAAAATGATAAATTTACTAATTTATTCACTTGAGATTCCATTTGAAAATTTTAAAAGAAAGGAAAAGATCAATGAAGTCAGGTAAATTAGACTTTCACCAAATGATATGTCTCGCTTTATATAAAACAATAGCACTAACCATCCTGGTCTTAATGAAATACTAACACTAAATAAGGGTTGATTAATTATTACTTTTAATAAAATTCTTCAGAACAAATAAGTAGCTGTGAAATGCCCTATTGTGAATACATATTCACAATGTTTACTCATAATCACTGTCATGGTTTTATATTAAAATTGCTTTTTTTCACATTCCTGGAATTTTTTATTTTTACTAGATTTTTTATTTAGAAATTATCAGTAGTAGCTGTATGAACTAATTAGAGTTGCTAATCATTTTGTGGGACATATCTAAAGACTTTGAAGTAACTAGAAACTGTAGTATAGTATCTCTGAAATGTTGATGTGCCCTTTGGCATAGACAGGGTTGATGTTAGTGCAAACACAATTACATATACAATATACTAACATGTCTTTTGTCAATTACTATGTTCTATCGAATGTGTGCTCTCTGAACTCTAGAAACAATATTAACTTAGAGCAGGTCAGGGTCTTCATGGTCTGGCTATATCCAATCTTCAAGTGTTATATGACCATGACATTTTGTTTTGGAATCTTTTCTCAACATAAAATGATTTCATTGATTTTTTTCTTTCCATTTACAAGCCATCAGCAATGAAAACAATTGCTCTAATAAATTATTTAGCTTGATCTCTTCTCAAGCAGCTTATTCCACCACAAATGACTCGAGTATCTATAAAAAAACACATAAGTATATTAAGGCTATTTTAAATGACAACTATGTTCGTGATAAACGTCTACAGAAAAAAATGCATTGATACCATGATAGACATGTTTCCTTCCTTTCTAATTTTTCCTTCTATTTGTATTTGCCAGATACTATGCTAAAACTGCCACTATTCCTTCAATCCAATTAATAGTTTCCCAAATCCTACAATGATGATGAATTCTAAAAGCAGCTGTTAAGACTAGAACATCACATTCTTAATGGAAGTTCACACAGAAACAATGAAACTATAATTTCTGGGCAAAAAAAGAACAAAAAAGCTTCATTAAATAATGGAAACATAGTTTGAACTTTAAAATTTAGTGCTGTGGGGCGCCTGAGTGGATCAGTGGGTTAAAGCCTCTGCCTTCAGCTCAGGTCATGATCCCAGGGTCCTGGGATTGAGCCCCACATCGGGCTCTCTGCTCTGCAGGGAGCCTGCTTCCTCCTCTCTCTCTCTCTCTCTCTACCTGCGTCTCTGCCTACTTGTGATCTCTGTCTGTCAAATAAATAAATAAAATCTTTAAAAAACAATTAGTGCTGAATGCTAGTAACCTCTGGGGCTGTCAGGTGTCAGCAGACATTTGAAAATAAACTGTTTTAATATAGATCTAGCTTTGTCATTTCATGGCAATCAGCTGTCCTTTAAAATGACAGGAAAAAAGAGAGAGATGATCATCTCTTTCCTCATTTAGGTACTCTTGAATGGTCTGCAGTTTACACAATCTTGAGAACAGTACTATAGTAGTCAATGAATCTAAGCTTCCTTATAAAGTATTCAATCATCATCGTCATATCAGAAAATTATTGAGTGATTTTTATGTGCCAGTCTCCAAGAATTTGTTTGCGTTGTCTATGCATTCCTCATCACATCCGTGTGAGGTATGTAACTAATATTTTTCCTGTTTAACAGATAAAGACACTGAGATTCTGAGAGATTCAATCAATTGCCCGAGTCCACGCAACTATCTTAAGCAGATGATGGAGCTGGGCTCAGACCGTCATAATCTAGTATTTCTTAATGTTGAAAATTTAACTTCCGGGGTTTTTATTGAGATATGTGCTATAATTCATAAAGAATGATAGATGAGGAATTATTTTTCATGGCATAAAGAAATATAGCACATAATTATCCTTCCAAATATCATCAATAAATTACTGAACAAGTGATCAAGTTCTATGTCTGCTGAAAACAGGGTTGGTCAAACCAGTATTTAGAAAGTTGACCGTTTTCATAAAGTGACTCCCTAAAGGTCATCTTTTCCACAAGAATGTGGTCTAACTCCCACATCTTAGACAAATGAAGAATTTCATCAACTCAGTGATTAGGTCAACAGTTTTATTTCATGGTTCCTTTGTAGATGGAACACATATAACATAAAACCACATATGACAAAATATCCCACCCTCATTTCTGAAAATTAAAATGATGCCTTCAAAGGCATACACAACATCCCCTTAAATAAATAGAAGATGGACATATAAATGGATGGATGATACTAGGTTTTGATTCACATGAGCTTATTTTCAAATGGAACTCCAGTGGGGGAGGTGCTGTGTGGTTATATGAAATTGTCCAGCGACTTCTCTCTATTCTGACATTCAGACTCTGTCTCTTTGCTATCTGCTGCTCCATACTTGAAATGACCTCACAAGAACTCACCTCTGATGACTGATGAGACAGCCCGACTACTGGACCCCTGGTTCTGGTAAAACCTACCTAGCTTATTCTCCTGTCACCTACACAAAGGTTGACATTAGGAAGGCTATGAAAAAAGACCCAAAAACCTTATGTGATCCAAGTGAAACACATTTGTCATAATCCAGTGGCATGTGTCTGCCCCCAAGGAAATGTATTCTTTCTTCTTCCCATACAGTGAGAATTATGTAGTAAACCATGTTTCTCTTTTGCTTTCACCTCCAGGAAGGTCAAAAACAAATTTACAGCTAAATCATTTGAGACTTTATTGTGAGGTTTTTCTTCTTCTGGTATAATTTACTCTGTTTTGGCTTTAACTGCTGTTGATTTTATTTTTATTTAATTAAGCATCTCTTCAACTGGATTCCCTAGAACACCAGTTCTTATATATGTTAATAGATGCATTATCAAGAAAAAAAAAGACTTTTTAAAAATGTATTTTTGAAATGTTGTATAATACCATAGCCCCATGCAGTCCCCAAGAGTCACTTAGTACTGAATTTTTTAAAAACCCACTCAAGTTCGTTTAACCAAAATTCTAAACAAATTTGAACATAGAGCAGTTTTGTCATGATATCTATTAATATCCCAGAATATGTCTAGGGAAAGAAAAACTATGCTTCTTCATTATATATATTTCCTGAAAGCAACTTAATATTTTAGGGGGAATAAGGAGATGTATTAGTTAATTAATTAGTTAATTAATTAAAAAATTATTTCATATTTGTTTATATTGTGAAATGATCTCAATAAGTCCAGTTAACATCCATCACTACAGGTGACAAGGATATTTTTAATAAATAGCTTATAAATTGTAAGTGTAGCGCTTTCAGTAAATAAAGCTAGAATGGGCTCTTTATTGGTTTTGTCAGTAGAATACCAAGGTAAATGAGATAAACCCACCCTCATATACAAACCTTATAGAGAACAAAGAAAGCCTGTTTAACTCATAAATGCCTTGAAAAGATCAAGGCTATAAAAAGAGGCTAGATGAAGGCTCCTGGGTGGCTCAATCCCTCAAGCATCTGACTCTTTGATTTCAGCTCAGGTCATGATCTCAGGGTTGTGAGATCAAGTCCTGCACAAGGTTCTGAGTGGGTGTGGAAACTGCCTAAGATTCTCCTTCTCCTTCTGCCCTCCCCTAAATTGTGCATTTGCTCTCTCTCAAAAAAAAAAGAAAGAGAGGCTAGATGGTGGTTTGTAAAGCTTGATGAAGAGAATTTTCTGGAGAGAACCAGAATGGAAATACTGGGGCCTTGTCAAAAGGGCTCCTCAGCAGAAGACAAGATTCAGCAGAAAAAGACTAGAAGCCAGGACCTGAGGATGAAGATGGAAGAGACTATCAGGAATAGTGATAAATCCACTAAACTGGCCCACTGAACTGTGAGCCTAGTGAGGGCAGAAACCACAAATGCCATGGTGACCATCATATCTACCATGTCAAGCACAGTATATAGCACTACCATTATCTTACTCTTAGCTTGCCTCTTGCATCAAAGTATTATTACCCAATGCCATTATGCTTTGTAAGGCCTTCATGTCAATATTTCTCCATGAGATCTCATTTCATGCACAGAGTTCCTGTTCCAAAATACTACTGTGCTTTTTCTCCTTACTCTCCTAAGCGCCCTTCAAACTTGTCATTTAATCAAAAGAATAATTTCAACTATTATAATTAAGAAAAAGTAAAGTGTTCTAATTTCCTTATTTCATCATTCTAATGCATATTTTTTGCATTTACTATTTCCAAAATACAGGGGCACCTGGGTGGCTCAGTGAGTTAAAGCCTCTGCCTTCCGGCTCAGGTCATAATCTCAGGGTCCTGGGATAGAGCCCCACATTGGGCTCTCTGCTCAGAAGAGAGCCTGTTTCTCCCTCTCTCTCTGCCTGCCTCTCTATCTACTTGTGATCTCTCTCTCTCTGTCAAATAAATAAATAAAATCCTTTAAAAAAAATCCCACAGTAAAATCAGATGTTCCTAATTGATTATAGGTAACAAAAGAAAAGTTTCCACCTTTAAACATCCTCAATCCACTTATCCAAAGACATTCTAATACACCTTTTAGTTTTACTTTGTTTTTTCATGACTGCTTCAGTGCCCTGAGTGTTAAGACTTATCCTCTATGATTTTGCTTATTAACTACATTTCCTTTAAAAGGACAGAGATCATGAGGCCTAGAAGGAAACATCCTTGCCATTCAATCTGCTATCCCCATTGAATCTGTCACCTCCTAATTCAGAAAGACTGAGACTTAACAGAGGTCACAAAGTGCAGAAGCAGCATCCTGTGCTCTCTCCATCATACGTGTTTATAAACTTAGAGTGTAAATTTGCCTGTAAAATCATTTATACACATTTACCTTATCTTAGAAGCCCTAGAGTTTCAAGGACATGTAACTTATCTCTCAGAGATTACAACATTGCTCAAAACAAACTGGAAGTTGCACCTGAGATATGGAACACGGGAAAAATTTCAGGCTGGTCCACTGAGGGTTCTTACTTTAACAGTGCTGTCTTTGGGTAAGGAAGGAAACGGAGTTGTTTAAAATTGAGAATTTCTTCCATCTCATTTAAAAAAAAATTTTTTAAGAACAACAAATTTTAAAGTGTGACTCTCTCTAATCATAAAAATAACTCCTCCAAATGTCCCTTTTAAAAAGTTTGCAAGCTGCAAAGATACTTACGTTATGCCCTATAGACTTGACCTTAACACCTTAAGAAGTGTTATTGCTTTCAGTTGACTGGAGGGTATGAAAAGCAATTGCTCACACTTTATCAGCTTTTGACAATAGGCACTTATGGGCCTAAGTGATCTAAAATAGATTAATGAGGCACTAAAGTACTTTAATGAATAATGGAGCATTTTAAAATTTATTTTGTTTTTTAATTCATTTAACTGCAATCCATTTAGTAACTGAAACACTCCCTCCTGAACATATTAAAAGGCATTTTACATTGAAGCTTTTATTAATTTATTACGTTTCAATTCCTTTATCATTTATTCATTTTATTAATTTATTCACTGAATTGAGTTTCACCCTACAAACACTTTAGAAATCAGTAATTTTATTGGGTTCCACATGCAACAAAATAACCTTTCAGCAGGTTAACCAGGGAATTTGGAATCTATAAAGAGAACACCATTGGCATAATACAAAAATACTGTTATCATTTCAAAGAGCATAGGATGACAGGGGGTCCACTCAAGAAATTTTATTCTGTCTCCTTGAAAGGAAGAGTTTTAAAATAGTCAAAGATGATTTGCAGGCATTTTATATCTTTCCCTTTTCTTTATATTAGTCACCCATTAGAACATTAGTAACATTTCCCCTCCCTCTCTTAGATTCACTCTTTTAAAACACACCCATACCCTTTCCTCACTGATTAAAATAATATAGATCTTAATTAACCAATTCACGCTCAACTCTTATATGTTTTCAGCTGGACTAATGAGGAGTTATGGTAGAATTTCACACATCTACACAGCATAAAGAAATTTCTAAATAATAATTGGCAGACCAGGTGGGAGGAAGATCTTCCTTCTCTAATGAAATGACAAGGTTTTGGCAGTCATCTATGTGGAAAGCTGCTCTGGCCCCTTAGAGTGATTTAAGATTTTTGATTTTTGATTTTTTCTTTTTTTTTTTTAAAGATTTTATTTATTTACTTGACAGACAGAGATCACAAGCAGGCAGAGAGAGAAAGAAGGAAGCAGGTAGGCACCCTGCTGAACAAAGAGCCTGATGCGGGGCTCGATCCCAGGACTCTGGGATCATGACCTCGCCAAAGGCAAAGGCTTTGACCCACTGAGCCACCCAGGCGACCCAGATTTTAAAAAAAAAATTTCCTTCTTGGCAGGTTAGAACTTTGTCTGTGAGATTTAACCAGAAACAATTTTGTCCTTTGGGTCCACAGAACCAAGGCTCTTTGGAAAAGCTTGTTTCCTTGGTCTACCCTTGACTACCTTAAACCATCATCCTCCAAAGCAGCTGAAAATAAATGACTCTGTACTGCCTTGTTCAGCATTGTGTAACCCCAGGTACTGGGCTGATGCACGTAAATTCCACCCGAGGTTTCAGCCCACCCTGACAGTGGCTAAATTCTAGATCATTCTTACTGTTGAACCATTTCAAAACTTACACTACAATTCTTCAATCACTGTGTTGTAGTCTTAGTCGCTGGTACTGGCCATTTTCCTTTGTCTTACACAGTGCTTTACACATTTTTGAATAAGTATTTGTCACATAAATGAGTCCCGATCTCCTACATTGCCCATATTCATCCAGTGTCCCTGCTTTATGACCCAGTCTCTCAGAAACTAGACTATCGCCCATGTGTGAGTTTCTGATCCCTGGTCCTCAGGCACCATCCAGACCCCTCCTGTAAGTACAGGAAACTTACAGTATTTCTCTCCTATCCTGAATTGAAACAACTCATCCTAGAATTATATTTACATTTTAGAGAATACTTTTCATATCTTTTAAGAACATACCCCTAAAATTCAACTTCACTATCTGGAACATGAATTTGAGTACATTTTTCGGAGACCACTCCCTAGAATGACTGACCTTGAGGGGTCGGGTGTTCAAATTTAATGTTCAAACCTTTAGATTCTACACTCTGCCAGGTCTCTTAGTCTCTGCCTGCCCCTGCCTAATATACACTGTCATTGTCAAATGTCTGATTCAAATAGGTCGTTCTCTTCTCTTTTTACAGAAGGATTGGAGATTTCAATACTATGGTTCCTCCACTACATTTAGCAATACATTCTACTGCATATAGTAATGGAAAACATTTAGATTAGAGGGAAAGGGGGAATCCTCTAGATCATCTCATCTCCTATAGCAACCTGTTGAGTATCTTCAGAGAAAATTACAAAATATTTATAGAGGACCTATCATGTGCCAGGCTCTCAGGTAGATTTGGAAGCTACAGATTTCAACTAAAATACTATCTATATCTGAATAATACAACAAAGGTATACACTTTTGATCTTCTATGATAAAGAAACCAAATTAGGTACACAACAACTAGGAGAAAAATAAAAGTATCCCATAATATTAAGGGAGCACAAGCAATGACACTGTATAAAGCTAAGTAAATATTTAAAGGTTAAGTAAATAATTAACAGCTAAAGCTTCACCTAATCTTTAAGAAATTTTATTCTCTCGATTCTTGACCCTATCTGATAGAGTTAGATAGCTTATCTGGTGCAAATTAAATTCTCTATTCTGTTTCATTCATGTATATGTCTATTTTTGCCAAATGTCATACTGTTTTAATTACTATAGGTTTGTAATACAGTTTGAAATCAGAGTGTGAAATATCTCCAGCTTTGTTCTTCTCAAGATTGCTTTGGCTATAAGGGGTCTTTTATGGTTCTATACAAATTTTAAGATTGTTACATTTCTGTGAAAAATGCCATTGGAATTTTGATAAGAATTGCTTTGAGCCTATAGATTGCTTTGGGTAGCAGTGTGCACATTTTAACAATGTAATTCTTTCAACCTGTGAACATGAAACATCCTTCCATTTATTTGTATCTTGTAGTTTTCAAAACAGGTCTTTGACCTCCCTGCTTAAATTTATTATAGGTCTTTTATTCTTTTTGACACAGGTGTGAATGAGATTGCTTTCTCAACTTCTCTTTCTAGTAGTTCATTCTTAGTGTGTAGAAAGAAATGCAACAGACTTTTGAGTATTGATTTTTCATCCTGCAACTTTACTGACTCATTTATTCATTTTAACAGTTTTCTCATAGAGTTTTTATGGCTTTCTATGTATACCATGTCATTTGCAAGTAAAGACAGTTTAACTTTTTCCTTTCTAATTCAGGTGCCTTTTATATCTTTTCTTGTCTAATTGTTTTGCCTAGGACTTCCAGTACTACATTGTCATGTTCCAGATCTTAAAGGAAAGGCTTACATCTTTTCACCATTGAGTATGATGTTAACTGTGGGCTTTGTCACACGTGGCCTTTATTATGTTGAGGTATATTCCCTCCATATGCGCTTTGTTAAGAGTTTTTATCATAGATGGATGTTGAACTTTGTCAAATTCTTTTTCTGTATCTATTAAGATGATCCTATGATTTTTTTTTTTCATTTTGGTAATGTGGTGCATCACACTGACTGATTTGCAGATGTCGAACCACATTTGCATTCTTGGAATAAATTCCATTTGATCATGGTCTATGATCCTTTTAATATATTGTTGAGTTCGGCTTCCTAATATTTTGCTGAGGATTTCTGAATCTGTGTTCATCAAGGGCACTGGCCTTAATTTTCTTGTCTTATGGCTTCCTGGTTGGATTTTGGTATCAATAATGCTGACTTCATAAAATGAGCCTGGAAGACTTACCTCTTTTATTATTTTTGAAGAGTTTATAAAGAATTGGTAATAATGTGTCTTTGAATGTTTGGTAGAATTCACCAATGATGCTGTCTGGTCTGGACTTTGCAGGTTTTTAAATTTGATTAAATCTCTATACTAGCAATTGTTCTGTTTGGATTTTAGTCTTGATACGTTTGTATGTCTCTGTGAATTTATCCATTTTTTCAGCTGTCCAATGTTAGTATATAATTGTTCATACTAGACTCTCATGATCCTTTCTGCTTTCTGTGCTATCAGTTGTAAATCTCTTTCATTTCTGATTTTCTTTTTTTCTTGGTGAGTCTAGCTAAAGGTTTGTCAATTCTGTTTATCTTTCCAAAGAATAAGCCCTTAGCTTCAGTGATGTTTTCTATTGTCTTTTTAGTCTCTATTTCATTCATTTTTGCTCTAATCTTTGTTATTCCCTTCCTTCTGCTAACTTTGGGTCTCATTTATTCTTTTCTAGTTCCTTGAGTATACCTGAAGTTAAGATTATTTGTGAATTCTCTTGTTCCTTGAAATAGACATTTATTGCTATGAACTTCCCTCTTAAAACTGCTTTTGGTGCATCCTATAAACTTTGATATACTGTGTTTCCATTTTCATTTGTCTCAATGTGTATTTTTCTTTCTCTTTTGATTTCTTCTTTGATCCATCAGTTGTTCAATAGCATGTTGTTTAACAGCCATTTTAATTTTCCAGTTTAATCTCTAGTTTAGTTTCATAACATTGTGCTTGGAAAAAATATTTGGCATGATTTCAACCCTCTTAAATTTATTATTATCCATTTTGGGAATATTTCTTGTGCACTAAAGAAGAATGCATATTTTGTTGCTCTTGAATGAAAAGTTTTGTATATATTTAAGTCCATCTTGTCTAATGTGACATTTAAAGCTGATGTTTCCTTATTGATTTTCTCTCTGAATTGATTAAGTAGCGCATTCAAGTTCCCTACTATTGTTGTACTGTTGTCTATCTCTCGCTTTAGATGGGTTCGTATTTGCTTCATCTCTTCAGGTGCTCCTATGTTGGGTGTGTAAATATTTAGAAATGTTATATCACCTTTTTGGACTGACCCCTTTATCATGATGTAATTCCCTTCATTGTGTCTTACTACAGTCTTTCCTTTCTTTTGTTTCAGGATAGCTACTCCAACTTTCTTTTGGTTTCCATTTGCATGGTATAGCTTTTCCCATCCCTTCACTTTCAGAGTGTGTGTCCTTACATCTAAAGTGAGTCTCTTGTAGGTAACATACAGATGGGTCTTTTTTTATCCATTCAGCCACACTATATCTTTTGAGTGGAGAATTTAGTCCATCTACATTTAAAGTTTTTACTAATAAGTATGTATTTATTGGCATTTTGTTAATTGTTTTCTGTTTTTGTAGTTCCTCTCTGTTCTTTTCTTTTTCTCTTATTCTCTTCATTTGTGGTTTGATGGCTTTATTTAGAGGTATGCTTATATTTTTTTCTTTCTCTTTTGTGTATTCACTACAGTTTTTTTCTCTATGGTTTCCATGAGGTTTACATATAACAACTTATATATATAACAGTCTGTGTTAAGTTGATAACAAAATTAATTTGAATCTATCATAAAGCTCATCATTATTACTTTCTTCCCCCTACCATGTTTTGTTTTTGATGTCACATTTTGCAACTTTTTATTTTTTGTATCCCTTATTATTATAATCATAATTGTTGTTACTACTTTTGTTTTTTAACCCTTACACTAGCTTTTTTTTTATATATATAATTTTTTATTTTTTATAAACATATATTTTTATCCCCAGGGGTACAGGTCTGTGAATCACCAGGTTTACACACTTCACAGCACTCACCAAAACACATACCCTCCCCAATGTCCATAATCCCACCCCCTTCTCCCAAACCCCCTCCCCCCAGCAACCCTCAGTTTGTTCTGTAAGATCAAGAGTCACTTATGGTTACCTTTACTATATATTTACCTTTCCATGTGTTCTTTTTACTAGTTAGTACCCTTCTTTTTCAGCTTAACAAAGCCCTTTAACATTTCTTGTAAGGCCAATTTAGTGGTGATGAACTCCTTTAGCTCTGGCTTATCTGGAAAATTCTTTATCTCTTCTCACACCTGACTGATAATTTTCCCAGACAGAGTATTCTTGGTTGGCAGGTTTTTTCTTCCGTACTTTGAATATATCATGCCATCCTCTTCCAGCCTACAAACTTACTGCTGAAAAATCGGCTAGTAGTCTTATAGGGGTTTCCTTGTACATTAAAGTTGTTTTCTTCTTACTGTATTTAATATTCTCTCCTTCTTTTTAACTTTTTTGACATTTTAATTAGAATGTCTGTGGTGTGGGTCCCTTCTCATTTCAAATATTTTTCAAGCAATTTGAAAGATTATCACTTTCTATTATTTTTGTGATAAACTTTTACAATCAGAGGACAGAAAAGTTATATTAAAAAAGAAAAAAACAGGGGCGCCTGGGTGGCTCAGTGGGTTAAAGGCTCTGCCTTCGGCTCAGGGCATGATCTCAGGGTCCTGGAATCGAGCCCCACATCGGGCTCTCTGCTCAGCAGGGAGTCTGCTTCCCCTTCTCTCTCTGCCTGCCTCTCTGCCTACCTGTGATCTCTGTCAGTCAAATAAATAAATAAAACCTTTAAAAAAACAAAAGAAAACAAAACAAGAGCACCTGAGTGGCACAGGTAGTTAAGCAACTGACTCCTGGTTTTGGCTCAGGTTCCTGAGATTGAGCCCATACGAAAGGCTCCACATTCCACATGGACTCTGCTTGGGGTTCTCCCTCCCTCTCCTACTGCCCCTCCCCCACCTCTCTCCCAAAAATAAATATTTTTTTTAAAAAAGGAAAAAATGCTTCATCCTCATAATAAATATTTGCCACAATGAATCTACTCAAAAAATAATTACACATATAAACACATGCACACAATTCTAAGAATGATTTGAGCAACACTAACATGAACACAGAACCTTCCAAGGTGAGTATTCTGAAAATATCTCTTTAGTATAGGACTTTGGGATCTCTCTGGGATGTATAGTAATGACTGATTTAATAAATATTTGGGGGGGTTATTTAAGTAAAAAATCAGCCTACATAAAGATTTTGGAAAACTGTCATTCAAATGAGAGGCATAAATAGACACATGGAAAAGTGCTCCACATCACTTGGAATCAGGGAAATACAAATCAAAACTACAATGAAATACCACCTCACACCAGTCAGAATGGCTAAAATTAACAACTCAGGAGATGACAGATGTTGGCAAGGATGAGGAGAAAGGGAAACCCTCCTACACTGCTGGTGGGAATGTAAGCTGGTGCAGCCACTCCGGAAAACAGTATGGAGGTTCCTCACAAAGTTGAAAATAGAGCTATCCTATGACTTAGCCATTACACTACTGTATTTACCCTAAAGATATAAATGTAGTGATTCAAAGGGGCACCTGCACTCCAATGTTTATAGCAGCAATGTCCACAATAGCCAAACTATGGGAAGAGCCCAGATGTCCACCAACACATGAATGGATAAAGAAAATGTGTATAAACACACACACACACACACACACACACACACACAATGGAATGTTATGCAGCCATCAAAAAATGAAATCTTACCATTTTCAATGATGTGGTTGGAACTAGAGGGTATTACACTAAGCAAAATAAATCAATCAGAGAAAGACAATTATCATATGATCTACTGATATGCAGAACTTTAAAAATAAAGCAGAGGGAAAAAAATGAAACAACATGAAACCAGAGGGGGAAACAAACCATAAGGGACTCTTAATCTTGGGAAACAAACTGAGGGTCGCCAGAGGGGAGGGAGATGGCGGGATGGGGGGGTGATGTTGGGGAGGGTATGTATTGTGGTGAGCACTTTGTGTTGTGTAAGACTAATGAATCACAGACCTGTACCCTTGAAATGAATAATACATTATATGTTAATAATAAAAAAATAAAAAATAAAAGAAATGAGAGGTATATAAGTTGTGGCAACATTTGAGCAATCATAAGCTATCAGACAGACTCAGGAAGCCCAAGATTCCCAGGTCTTGTCCTGGTCAAAGTTGGTATCAATTGAACACAGCAAAAGAATGAGGGAATTCAAATTCCATTCACTCTTTGACACTATTACAAGAATATCTACTTTAAAGGCATTTTTACAGCATTTACACTTCATTCTAATGATTTCATAAATTGAAGAAAGGGTAATAAACAGAAAGTAAAAGCATACTAGGAATTGTATTTGACTCAGCAGTATTTGGCAATGTGATTGCCCAGAAAAATCCACTACAATTTTTAAATTCTGCCCATAACTTGCTTGCCCATATATTTCTCCTGAAACTGTGTGACAACAGTTTGTCTACTGCCATTTTTTAAAAATTATATTTGTTGCTACTGCAGTTTCATATTATTGAGTATAGTTTGATTTGTATTTTCCTTCTTGTGTTTAAGACAATTGAGTAAGACTTCAAATAAGCATATTATAAAACCCTTCAGGGAAGGGATTTTTTTCTAAATAGCCTTTACCTAAAATTGCAGTCAATCACACCTAGAAAAATGCAGCTATATTTTAAGTGTAATTTTCCATTATTTTAGCTTAATATACATTTCAGAATCTAAAACATAGAAGATGTACAACTTTCCTGGAAAAATATGCCATCTGTTTTGTTTTATACATGAATTTTCTTCTTAAAATGTTTCAGCATGTTTAGATAATTGAGGGGCTTTTTAATGACTTTCTATTTAAAATTACTCCCAAAAAACTATCCCAGGCAATAAAAATTCTATGTAAAAACCATAAAATAATATGTATCTTGCTAGTTAGATTCCATATACAATACCATAAATTTGCCAGATCAAAGATAAAAGATAGAAATAACTAGCAACATATTGTATATGTATTCTAGAAAGTTCACCAGAATAAAAGGACTAGGGAAGATAGGGTAGGAAAGCTTCCTTAGAAGTAATTCCAGTAATTAGATAACTTTTTTATTATTCAGTGGAGCCAATGACATTCAAAACTAAAGTATTTCACCATAATTATTGATCATGCCTTTGTTTTGCAGAACTTAAGCACTGAAAATAAACAGGTATTGCACTTTCAAAAGAAATGGGCTTGACTATGGACTCTGAAAAACAACCTGAGGGTTTTGAAGGGGCAGGGGGTGGGAGGTTGGGGGAACCAGGTGGTGGGTATTAAGGAGGGCACAGATTGCATGGAGCACTGGGTGTGATGCAAAAACAATGAATACTGTTACTCTGAAAAGAAATTAAAAAAAAAAAAAAGATTTTTTTTTAATGCATGACAGAGTTCACAGAATGACCACATCTAGAACTTAAGGCATGCGAAGGACAAAAATGAAACAAGGCAGTTGGGGTGCATGATTTAGTGGAGCAATTGTGGCTTAAAGTCAGGAGATTTGGGTGATAGTCTCACCCTCACATAGTCGTTAGCTGAATGACCTTGGGAAATCACTTCATTCCTCTAGGTCTTTATCTTCAGAATGAAGGAGTTGGGTGAAACCAGCCCTGTGGTCCTTTATCACTAACATTCCATGATTCTTCGGAAACTGAGGCTAGGGCAACATCTCTTTAGGTTGTAGGAAAGTCTGGAAAGGGATCCTGTATTGATACTGGGCTGGACCTGACTTCAGGAAGAATTAAAAAATATTCTTACTTTCCCCCAAAATGGAAGTGAATGAAACTTTATTAAGGCTTTTCAAATTCTAAGGGGAATAAAAAGGCTGCATTTTATGGGAAAAAAAAAAAAAGAAAGAAATGAGCTTGATTATACTGAGCTAAACATCTAGATTGGTATTGTTAACAGAAGCTATCTAAAAACTATGGCTGGGATGTCTGGTATCTTAATTAAAATTCCACAAAACCTAGCAAAGCTAGGAAACTTTCTTTCTCTAAGAAGCTAAAAAAAAAAAAAAAAGATATAATTCTATCTTTTGGCGCGTTCCCAAATGCCAACTCTCTTCTTGTGATGTACTGGGTAACACCCTATCGAAACTTTTTTTTTAAAAGATTTTATTTATTTATTTGACAGAGAGAGATCACAAGTAGGCAGAGAGGCAGGCAGAGAGAGGGAGAAGTAGGCTCCCCTCTGAGCAGAGAGCCTGATGTAGGGCTCGATCCCAGGACCCTGAGACCATGACCTGAGCCGAAGGCAGAGGGTTAACCCTCTGAGCCACCCAGGAGCCTTCACCTTATTGAAAAAGGGGTTTTTCATTTTGTTACCTCTATTCCTTCCAGGGGTAAATCTGAGTGGGTAAGAAAGTAGCCTGAGTTCTTAAAGTTCCCCTCTAGGATGGATTTCTGCCCACTCTGTTTGCCCTGGCTGATCACTTACCATCCCTACACATACTCTTGGTCATCCTCTTCTTACCTACCCAACACAAGGACATACAGGTCCAAATACAAAGATTATAGATATAGATATAGATATAGATATAGATATGGCATACTTACCCCTGTTTCTTTTTTTTCCACAATCTGATTTTTTTGTTCTTTCTAATTTTCTACATTTATTTCTATTTCTGACTTTCTGCATTCAAAACCTCTCTTTTATCTAGGACAGCTGAAATTTATATACCATTTGTTGATCGTGTCTAAGACTTGTTTCTTAGTAAGTTATTCTGAAACTTATCTATTTATTTATTGATTTAAGAAAGAGAGGGAGGGAGAGAAGGAAACTCTCCACTGAGCATGGAGGCAAACAAGGGGCTCAATCCCACAACACTGAGATCACGTCTTAAGCCGAAATCAAGAGTTAGCCATTTAACTGACTGAGCCACTCAGGTGCCCCAAAATCTTTTTAAAATAGTTTATTATTCAGAGATGAATTTCCAGATTTATTTCCCTTGTGAGACATTAGCTCTACAAGGTAGAATGTTAAAATTGGGGACTACATTGCCTGAGTCCAGTTCATAGACCCAAGTTCTCATTAAATAGAGAACTGGATAGAGGTCCTTTACTGTGTGACTGATAAAATCTCAAAGCCATAGCCTGAAAATGTTGATTGCTCTCATATTTCAACATATATTCCAAACAGAACAAAAGTCAAAGACATAGTTAATCATTGGATTTGTTGAAAAACTAAAAATCTACTAATCCTTTTCACTCTCAACGCCCTCGTGTTCTCATTTCTTCCTTACCTACTTTAAATTACATTGTCAATCTCTTTAACCACTCCTTTGTCCTTTTGTTTTATTTTATTGCCTGGAAAATCTCCAACCTTGAGTGAATGCACTGATGCTGCAACTGTCTTGTGCACCTGAAGGGTGCTGGAGAAAATCATTCAACCAGACCAACCAACCTCAGTTTAAGTTCCTTCCCACTAATTTCAGACAGCCCTTCATGGAATCCCCTAATAATGCCTCTCCCAGTTTCCTAGCCAACTACCCCACATCTTCTGGTCTCTCTTCAAATTATACCACCTCCTGCCTGTCTTCATACTTAGTTGAAAGAATCAGAAAAGAACTTGCACAAACTGCTCCCACATTTACCTACCAACATCTCTGTTCATAAGCCCTGCCTTCCCAGATGAACTGTCCAACTCCTGTCAATGGCCAACCCCTACACTTGAAAATTATGTACATGCCCCCACACAATGATATTTCTCCAGCAATTCTTCCCTCTCTTTCCTGCAACTATTTCATCTCTCTACTTGGTTATTCCTTTCACCATACAAACTTGCTGTATCTCCCACCCTAAAAAATATAATCTCTCTGCTCTCACATTACTCACTAGCTACAACTCTATTTCTTTTGTGACTCTAAGCAAAACTCCCGGAAATTTTTGTCTATACTTGGTGTCTCCAAGTTCTCTCTTCTCCTTTTCTCTTATAGCACTCCAGTGAGGCCACTGCCCTGTACAGTCGGCCAAATTTATCTTTGACCTTCACATTGCTAAGTCCAAAGAATAATCTTCTTTCACCTTCTATTTGAACTATAAACAGTGTTGCACCCTGTCTATCCCTCCTTTCTTCCCAAAACTCTTTCTTCATTTGACCTACAAAAACATTCTCTGGTTCTCCTCTTATAACCCAGGACATTATAAAATCACTATTTTCATCATTATAAGAGCATTACAAGATCTCTGGTTTTTATTATTTGTTACTTCTATTATTTTCTGTTATCTTGAAAATTTTAGGCAAGTCAGTAAAACATAGCAAAGAAATAAGAAGTACAGCTATCTAACTAGAGGAAGTAAAATTATTGTACTGTACAGAGAAAATATCTACCTAAAATTTTAGTTACCCAAAAATAACTTTAACATACAATGTGCAGTTTCTAAATGAAAAAACTATAAAATGTTAGTGAGAGACACAAAAGATATCTTGATAAAATACAACATAATTGTAGAAACTTAAAATGGGAAGTGAATAGTTTATAGCAAGTGGAGATTGCTTCTGAAGCCTTTAGTTACTGAAATATATATGATGTTTCTGGATTAGGAACTTAGGTATCATAGAGTTATCAATCTTAACAGCTTAATCTACATGTTTAATAAGATTCAAATAAAAATATAAAGATGTGGGGAGCCTGGGTGGCTCAGTGGATTAAAGCCTCTGCCTTCAGCTCAGGTCATGATCCCAGGGTCCTGGGATCCAGCCCCGCATCGGGCTCTCTGCTCCGCAGGGAGCCTGCTTCCTCCTCTCTCTCTGCCTGCCTCTCTGCCTACTTGTGCTCTCTGTCTCTCAAATAAATAAATAAAATCTTAAAAAAAAAAAACTCAAGATGTTTACTACAAAGTGGTTCTCAAGTTTACCAAGAAGTTATTACAATCAAAACAAGAGGGTAACTATGCAAACAGTTGGAAAACTGGAGAAATCAAAATGGAGTCTGAAGTTTAGTTAATAATGCTGTGTCAGTGTTAATCATACAATGGACATGGACAGATAACCACAAGAGAGATATAAGTGCTGTTTTATTTTGTTTGATTATTTTTTAAGTTTTTATTTTAATTCCAATTAGTTAACATACAGCGTGATATTAGTTTCAGGTGTACCATCTAGTGATGCAACGCTTCCATACAACACCAGTGCTCATCACAAGAGCATTCCTTAATCCTCACCACCTATTTAACCCATCCCTCCAATCACCTCTTCGCTGGTAACCATCAATTTGTTCTCTATAGTTAAGAGTCTGTTTCTTGGTTTGCCTCCCTCTCTCTTTTTTCCCCTTTGCTCATTTGTTTTGTTTCTTAAAGTCTACATATGAATGAAATCATATGATATTTTTTTGTCTCTGACTGACTTATTTCATTTAGCATAATACGCTCTAGCCCCATCCATGTCATGCTGTTGCAAATAGCAAGGTTTCATTCTTCTTAATGTCTGAGTAAATTCCAGTGTGTGTGTGAGCATGTGTGTGTGTGTGTGTACTGTCTCTTCTTTACCATTCATCAGTGGATGGATACTTAGGCGGTTTCTATAATTTGGCTATTGTACATAATGTTGCTATTGACATCAGGGTGCTTATATCCCTTTGAATTAGTATTTTTGTATCTTTGGGTAAGTACCTACTAGTGCAATTCCTGGATAACAGGCAGTTCTATTTTTAATTTTTTGAGGAAACTCCATACCTTTTTCTGAATGGCTTCACCAGTTTGCATTCCCACCAACAATGCAAGAAGGTTCCCCTTTCTCCACATCCTCACCAACACCTGTTGTTTTTTGTGTTGTTGATTTTATCCATTCTGATGGGAGCGAGGTGGTATCTCACTGTAGTTTTCATCTGCATTTCCCTGATGATAAGTGATGTTGAACATCTTTTCATGTGTCTATTGGCGATCTGTATGTCTTCTTTGACAAGAGACATATCTAGGAAGAAGTTGCTATGGCTGATGTCGAAGAACTTATTGCCTGTATTCTCTTCAAGGGTTTTTATGGGTTTAAGTCTCACATTCAGGTCTTTAATCCACTTTGAGTTTGCTTTTATGTATGGTGAAAGAAAGTGGGACAGTTTCACTCTTTTACATGTTCCAGCTTTCCCAACACCATTTGTTGAAGAGACAGTCTTTTTCCCATTGGATATTTCTTCATGTTTTGTCAAAGTTTAATTGACAATCTAGTTTGAGTTCACTTCTGGGATTTCTATTCTGTTCTATGGATATATGTGTCCCTTTTTGTGCCAGTACCATAGTGTTCTGATCACTACAACTCTGTCATATAACTTAAAATCCAGAATTGTGATGCCTTCAGCTTTGCTTTCCTTTTTCAGGATTGCTTAGGCTCTTTGGGTCTTTCGTTGTTCCATACAAATTTTATGATTGTTTAACAAATACACTTTAAATTCAACCATTCTAATGGCCAAAGAGTAAAAGATTAGTAAGTTTTTTGCCATCATGTTATGCCAATATTCAAACAATTAATAATATCCACTGCTGATGAGAATCTGTTCAAATAGACTATACTGTTGACACCACTGATGGGCATAGAAAGTAAGCGAGTTTCCTGGAAAGAGTTCTGGCAATGTACAAAAAGAACCTTTAGGGTTGTCTGGATGGCTCAGTTGGTTAAGCATCTGCTTTCAGCTCAAGTCATGATCCTAGGGTCCTGGGATTAAGCCCTGCATCAGGATCCTTGCTCAATGGGTAGCCTGCTACTCTCTCTCCCCCACTCCCCCTGCTTGTGCCCTCTTGTGTTCTCTCTCTCTGTCAAATAAATGAATAAAATCTTTTTTAAAAGGAGTGAGAGAGAGAGAAGTTTTAGAATGGTCATATCCTTTTGCCCAATATACAGGAGAACTATTGTCAATCTGCTGTTATTACTGGCCAAAAAAATGTAAATTATCTACACACAGGGACAAGCACACACATACATGCATTAAAAGGAAATACACACACACACACACAAAACCAGTATTTATTACTGAGTAGTGACGTTATGAGTAACTTTTATTTTTCTTCCTTTTACTTCTTTAAATTCTCTAAATAATCTCTCTGGTAGCATCTATTATATAATTTTATTTTCTTTATATTTTTCTCTGTTCTCAAAATTTCCTCTAATTTTTCTTATAATTACGACAGGAACACAAATTTTTACACTGAGAAAACAGTGAACGTAATACACAGAAGAATATAAGAAATATTTAAATGCATCAAGATATTCAAGTATTTAAAATTTAAGAAACAAAACAGATGAACATAGGAGGAAGAAGGGGGGTGACATAAAGCAGACTCTTAACATAAAGAACAAACTGAGAGTTGCCTGAGGGGAGGTGGACGGTGGGGGAGATGGGTTATCTAAGTGATGGGGATTAAGGAGCACGCTTGTGTTAAGCTCCAGATGTTGTATGTAAGTGATGAGTCACTAAATTTTACACCTGAAACTAATATTACACTGTACATTAACCAATTGGAATTTAACTAAAACTTCAAGGAATGAATGAATGAATAAATGAATGAATCATGACAAGAAGTGTTAATGTTGTCTGATATTTTTATATTCCAAAGAAGAAGATAAGATTGCCATGTTAATTCTGAGAACATCTGAAAAGAGAACATGCTGATCTATTTGGCATATTCTCATTTTAGGACTGAACCAATGAATTATATAGTTTCTGGGTCTTTAGTCTACTATTTCAATTGACCCAAACCTCTAGCTGATAACTTCTGATCCTCCCCTCACTCCCTCCATTCCTGAGGCTGCTGGGGTGAGGGTGCTGAGACTGAGTGCTAGGGACGGCTGTGTCTAGTCCAGTATTACTGGAAATTCCAACTTGGTCCAAGGAGTTCCCAGTTGGACAAGACTTTCATCCTCAAACACACAACACTAGAAACTTGCACAATCACCTCTGTGAAAATGGGGAAATTGCCACCAGGTTTTCAGAAATAGGTGACAATTTTCAGACTTTTTTTTGGCGGGGGGCACACAACTTTCACAAAACATTACTTGGCTTTACTGTGATGAGAATACTCTGATATTTTCTGTTTTTTTTTTAAAGATTTTATTTATTTATCAGACAGATAGAGATCACAAGTAGGCAGAGAGGCAGGCAGAGAAAGAGGAAGGAAAGCAGGCTCCCAGCCGAGCAGAGAACCCGATGCGGGGCTCGATCCCAGGACCCTGAGATCATGACCTGAGCCGAAGGCCGTGGCTTAACCCACTGAGTTACCCAGGCGCCCCAACTCTGATATTTTCTATTCTGCTTTTGTCTATTTATTTTTTTTTAACCCACTAAATTGATTTCATGAGTTTCCAGTGGACCTTGATCCTAAGGATGAAAGCACTAGAAAAGAGAATATGGAGAATGCGAGCTGACCAAAAAAAAAAAAAAAAAGCAAAAAACAAAAATGCTCACAGACAGATGTTTAGAAATGGAGCACAAGACAGATCTATGTAGAATGGACATTTCATCGTATTGGTTCCTTTATGCAATCTTTAGAAGTGGGGGTTTAAAAAAAAAAAAAAAAGCAAAGATGGTTTTAGGAGCTATGCAGACCTAACATTAAATACTAGAGTGAGACAGCTATTATCCTTTTGTTCATTTAATACCTTCTGATTATCATGTACCGAAAGCCAAGTTGTCACTTCTTGCTAGAGAAACACTTTGAAGAAAGTATTCGGGTTTTTTAATTTTTTTTTTAATTTTATTTAATTATTTGAGAGAGAGAGACAGAGAAAGCATGCAAAAGGCAGGAAGGAGGGGGAGGGGCAGGAGAAACAGAGAACAGAGGAGAGAGTCCTATTTCATGACCTGAGCTGAAGGCAAATGCTTAACCAATAAACCACCTAGGATCCAAAAGTATGTTTTTTGTAATTGATCAAATAAGCACATGGAACAAGAATAAAAATAACTGCAAACGTCTATATGGTCTTGCCACATGCCAGGCACTGCTCTAAACACTTCTCACATATTTTATTTCATTCTCATTATAATTCTGTGAGGTAAATATAATTAATACCCTCATTCTATCAATTAAAAACTGAGACAGAGAAAAATTAAGTAGCTTGCTCAAGGTCACACTGCTGGTAAGCGGCAGAGTAAGGATTTGAACCCAGGCAAGTGAACCTATGCTCTTTAACTGCCATTCTGTGATTTACAGTGTCCAAAAGGAGAAACACAAAGTAAGGATCCCTTCTGCTCCCCTCTGAGCCATCTGCCCACACTTTTCTCCCCACAGGATACAACCACTGTCACTGGTTTCTTATCAAGACTCCCAGAGGTATTCTTTTTTTTCTTTTTTTTTTTTAAGATTTTATTTATTTATTTGACAGACAGAGATCACAAGTAGGCAGAGAGGCAGAGAGAGAGAGAGGAGGAAGCAGGCTCCCTGCTGAGCAGAGAGCCCGATGTGGGACTCAATCCCAGGATCCTGAGATCATGACCTGAGCCGAAGGCAGCAGCTTAACCCACTGAGCCACCCAGGCGCCCTCCCAGAGGTATTCTATTCATATAATAAACAATAGGATATAAACAATATATACAATAAATAATACTACATAAAATATAAATATTTTATAAGATATTTAAAAATCTGTGTGTATAGGTATATATTACAAATGAATCTTTTTTTTTTTTTTTAATCTTTTTAGAAGGAAAGAGAGGGCATGAGGTGGATGGGGGAGAAGGCAGAGGGAGAGGGAAAGAGAGAAGCCCAAACAGGCTCCACACTCAGCACCAAGCCTAACGCATGGCTTGATCCCACAACCCTGAGATCATGACCTGAGCCTGAGCCAAGAGTCAGGTGCTTGAACAACTAAGTCACCAGGCGCCCTTTCAAATGAATTTTTTTTCACATAACAATCTACTCAACATAGTATCTTCCACACAGTTTTAATGTGTTGTGTTGATACACCATTGTGTTGATGCACCGTAACATTTCACTAATCACTATCAGTCAGCATTTATTCTATACTAATCTTTTGCTACATCAAACAGTGCTTCAGTAGATAATCTGGACATAGGTCAATTGGTGCCATCATAAACAAATCTCCAGTAAACATTCATAGAAGTTGAATGAATCCTGGGTAAAAGGATATGGGCATTTTTTATGTTTATTTTAACAAAGAGAGAATATGCCTCAGGATGAAAGCCTTCCAGAGGCCAAAGTAGTTAGAATTTAATGACACTTATTTTCATTATTTACTTTTAAGTAAAGTTACCAAGTATTTATGACTAATGATACTAGTTTTCCATTTATGAAAATTATATAAACCCTCTTTAGTGAGAAAGTCAGTTTTAAAAATATTTTATCAGGGGCGCCTGGGTGGCTCAGTGGGTTAAGCCTCTGCTTTTGGCTCAGGTCATGGTCTCAGCATCCTGGGATGGAGCCCTGCATCGGGCTTTCTGCTCAGCAGAGAGCCTGCTTCCTCCTTTCTCTCTGCCTGCCTCTGTGCCTGATCTCTCTCTCTCTGTCAAATAAATAAATAAAATCTTTAAAAAAAAATTTTATCATAAAAATATTAAGGAAGTACATGAAGGTGGTCCTTGGTCCATTTATAACAGAGACCAAAAAAAAAGGCAAAGTTCGGGGGTAGGGTGATACATAATCATCTTAAAATGCGCCCAGATTCACTTCTGTAACTTAATATTTTGAAATATTTTCATGGCGATAAGAACAAGTGCCTGTACTCTGGATAAGTGCCAGATGGCTGACAGTCATTCTTCACAACTGGTTTGGCGACTTCAGCCTTATTCTGACAGGATCTCAGATGCTTCTGCATCGTGATCTCATGCCCAGGCATAGATTATACTAACGTCTTCTTGGTCTATCTCGCACCAACTCTTTTGATTTTCTTCCCCCAATACCTAGTAAAAAGGTATTCCGCAAATGTTGACCACCCAACATGTTTCAGGTTTTCTACAACCGACTGCATGATCGAATTCCAGCCATAGACATGTTTCATAGATTTTTACAGACGTTGCTTGTCTTATAATTTGTTGACCACCTTCAGTTTGCCAAAACACTTGAGTTCAACTGTGTTGCCATATCTAATACATCTTTTGTATGTTTAAGTCACCCTTAGGATCCAATACTTTCCCTTTCTCACAAAGCTATTTTGAATAATAATACATGATCCCACAATGTGTGTTAAATGTGGTCTTGTCCTGTGGACCCACTGAAGTTGTAGATAAGAAGCTAACCTACAGGGGCACCCGGGTGGCTCAGTCAGCCAAGCATCTGCCTTTGGCTCAGCATCCCGTGATCCAGCCTGGAGTGTGACTCCCTGCTCAGTAGGGAGCCTATTCCTTCCCCTGCTTGTGCTCCCTCTCTCTCTCTCTCTCTCTCTCTCTCTCTGTGTGTCAAATAAATAAATAAATAAATTTTTAAAAAAAGAAGCTCGCCTACAGAAAAATAAAAATACATGCCTAAGCAGTTACTTTCCTTGATTCTTTCATAAAGTATGCTCTTTAGCGATATTAATAAGTCCCATAGTGAACTTCAAATTGCTTTGGTCTTGGAATTTGTTTCCAAGTTATAGTCCAGATTCTGTATTCTGTTACCACATATTTCTATATTAAATTATTAGCCAAATCTAGTTATAGAAACTTCTGATCTTTGTCCCACAGACTACTTTTTCAAATCCCAGCTTGAAAACATTTAGTTATACAAACCACGCACTGTGAACTTATAACCATACTATGGCCAAGTGTCCTTTGTCTCCTTTATATGTTACCATAAAAATAAAAGTTTAAAATTTTGTAGAAGTCCAATAATTGTTCAGGTTATTCTAAGTAAAAAGTGCCACTGCTAATTTTTTTTTTAATGGCAGTGGGGAAATGCCATAGTAATTGTTAATTCTAATCCACAAGCTATTATTTTTCAATAGTACCTCTATTCTTATTCAAATTTTATATTGAATATATTGTTTTTGCCACTGGACAAAAAAAATACTGGCGGAATTATTAACCTCAAGGTTAACAATACCAACCCTCAAGGTCAACAGTCCACCAAAGAAATATAAACTACAAAGAAGTTCTTAAAATTATCACGTAATTTCATTTCAGTGTGTCACATCAGGTTTCAGTTTTATTCCAAATATCTCTTAATGAAATCTACATGTGTTTGAGTCTTTTCTTTTCAGTCACTCTGCAAGTAAACAGAAGTGTCCTTTTAATAATTCTTCAAATCCTCTTTAATTTTATTTAAAAATACTAGGACACATATCAGACTTTCTTTACCTTGCTAAATAATGCATATCCTGCATGCCCTTTTGACAGTGTTTTCCAATACATTGTCAGTTCTTTACCTTGTTCTTATGACTGCTTACTGAGGAAACTAATCAAGAAAAAATTCTTCCCATTCTGAACTGGTGGATCACTCATTGTGTAATAGTAATTGCAGCCACGACTTCTTAAGCCCCTGCTATGTGGCTGGTGCTGTTGTAAACACAGAAACATAGACTAGTTTCTATAAACATTGCAGTGCCCCTTGATATGAATCATATTATTGTCTCCAGTTGTGGATAAGGAAACTGAGGATTGAAAAGCAGCATATTTTCCCAATGGTGCATACCTCATTTGAAGCAGAACTGGGATTCAAGCCCAGAGCTGTCAGGCCAAACCCTTAAATGCCACGGTTATTCACAGTGCCACACTAATTAAAATGGATCCTGTATTTGACTTATAATTGGTCTCACAGTAGGTGAGGAAAAAATACTTTATTCCAAGGTCACATGTTACAAAATTTATATGAATCTATCGGTAAAGTATAGGCAGACATTACTGATTAAAAAGGACAAAACTGCTTTTAATAAGCAATTTATCTCTTAATTCTGGAAAAAAACTAAAATAAATCCTACCAGCAACTAGCCAATATCACCTACGTCTATCTAAGTTCATTTAGTCTTCATTTAATTGCTTGCCGATTCATTTTCAATTTTGAACTTCACTGTGACCTTTCCATTCTTTCCTTTTTGCCCTCTTAAATCTATGTCAGACATTCATGGTGCAGCAATGCAGAATTTCATTCCAAATGGAAATGGATTTTCACACATATTATGACTGTGTGTCTGCCTTTCTCTATGTATACCACCCATATAACCTATATATAAAATTCTTTTTATGATACTAAAAATTGGTTTATCCAGAATTACATCCTCTACAACTTAAAAGCTTTTAGATTCCATTTTACAATTTCAGAGTATCTTAATTGTTTTGAGTGCCTTTTCGAAACAAGACTCTACAGCACAGAATTTTTGCCAAGGGGCACCTGGAGTTAAAGGCAGAACTGGCACTGAAACTCTGTGCTATTAACTCCCATTCCCCCATCTGTTCCTTAATCCACCCAGCAGCATGGAAGCCCAAACGTTTAAATAAACAGCAGAACAAGATATTCACCAATGGGGTAAATTTCTCACTTTTTTTCCCTCTTTGAATATGGCTCATTATCACTGCTGTATTATACTATCGGTCGTACAAAAACATATCGTACAAAAACATATCGTACAAAAACATATGCAACTAAATTACAAATGCATTAATTTTAGAAACTACCTGGAATTGAAACATATAGTAGAATATGATGCTAGAATACATTGGTTTGGATAATTTCTCTTCAGATGCATTTAGGTTTTGGTCTATAGTGTGAAAAGAAATATAACAGAGATTGACACAGTGTCAAATTTTTATATAGATGTCATAAAAGGATAACAAGCTTTGGTATAGTTGGGTTTACTAAGTTTTTTTTTTTTTAATTAGTTGCTAACATTTAACTATCAAAGATTTTACATTACAAATAGATTTCCAGACCTTTTTACTCAAAAGGTCCAGTTACAGTGGGTACCACAAGCCATATGGTTGAGTATCAATTGTCCCTACCAGACAGAAGCTGGATACCATCTTCCCTCACCTGCTTCACTGATCTATGTTGCCTGACTAATTTGCATTGAACATGGAACTTGAGGCTTTGGAAGAAGTTAACAAGCTCTGAAAGGTATCACAGGAAATGTGAGTCAACATAGTGAAATATGGTGAGTCTGGTGACAGATAGACTCATTACAAAATCTCAGTGACATCTGTTATGCAAAATGCCCAGACTCAGACTACTAGATTGATCTAAAAACATGATCCATGAAAGTCCTGTAAGGATGAGATCTGCACAACTCCAGATGCTTTTTCCCCTTCAAAAGTATCAAAAACAAGATAAATTAAGAAGGCATTAAAAATTTAGGAACTTGGCAGATCAGTAAATATTACCCGTTTTAGCAGTAAGGCCTGAAAATCCTTGATTAAAATTTTCAGCCTGTAATTGAGTTATTTGAATACCTAAGGCAACTGTAAAACGCATCTATTCTTAACAGTTCCCTGGGCCAAGGGTGGTGATGAAGAAAATACAGACTCCAACACTGTGCCCAGGAAATAGAAGGAAATTCCTAAATCTATGCCCAAACCAGATTATGTCAAGATTCCTCCAAGTAAATGAGAAGAATGAAAGAAAATGCACCCCCCCAAAAAAGTCTCGTTTGTTTATTTCTATACCATTTGTGAAATAAGAACTATCCATAAGAAACAATTTCCTGGAGCCTTCCATAGATACACTCCCATCTTAAATCCCAACATGATGTAAAACTGTCAAGATTGAATAGAATTTGACCTAATTAGAAGAGTGGCTTTTCATCATGTTGGCACTGATTAAGGGCTTAGTTTACATCTAGGGAATGCCCCGCCTTCAAATGGCATTGCCATTAATCTGTTCTATGGTGCCGACAGAAACGCTCAGTCATAATGCATTGTCAGGTATTTTTACCTCATTCAAGAACTTGCTCTCATGAGCAATTACAATCTAATTAAAGTCATTAATGTTTACTCCTTTGGGAAATACAGTTATTCATAGAGATCAGAATCTTTTATGTTTTTCCATCTACTCTACAATTTATATTTTGTTTCACACTTCTGAGAGTCTTCAGGAGTTATTTTCCTGTCACCCTAAAATAGAAACGTACCCTGTGGCAATGTTTTCAGTATAGCTATTTGCAGTTAAATTGAATAAAAAATGAATAATGTGTTTATTAAGAGTATCAGGAGCGGAGATGCAACTTTTCTCATTATGTTATATTACTGTTTCTGCTGAGCTACAAGATATTAATAATTTTATAACATAAATAGTAGATTAAGCTTTGAAAAGTCATAACATCTACAGAAACATACCTGGACTGAAAATTCTTCCACATAGTGGCAACATCCTTTAAATAAAAGTAAAATATAAATATGGTACAAACTTTTAAAATTTTATTTTCCTGGGAAGTGTTTTCATTTTTCAAAACAAAAATGCATTTTTATTTTGGTATTATAACATTGCTATGAATGCATTCTCCAATATACCTAGGGGTCCTTAACTAAATACTATATGCATTAGAAAAGACAAGATAAAGAAATTGTTCTGTACTATTTACTTAGTATTGCACATGCCACATACTCTATTTCAAAAGACAAATAAGCTTAAATATTAATGGGCAATAATGACTTACACTTTTTTGCATTTAAACATTCAAACCAGACACTGGTTTAAATGTTTTGTATCACTTCATTAGATCTTATACCTCGTTCGTTTTATCCCCTTTTAACAGAAGGGGAAACTGAGGCACAGAAAGTTAAGCAACTTGCCAAAGTCAACCAGCTAGTAAATGAATGATGGAGCCAGGATACAAACCCGCATGCTCTGACTCCGGTGCAGGACTTCTAGTGTCTTTTCCTGTGCTATACTGTCCCTTATATGAAGGGCTTCTTCTTTTCAAAAGTGGTAGTCATTCAAGTGCTATCTGTGACTTTCAAACCCTCCTGCTATCCCTTTATGCTTCTGTGACAATACTGCAGAGTAGATTTTTTTTTTTTTTTAAATATCTATGTCAGGGGACCCTGGATGGCTCAGTCAGTTTAGAGTCCAACTCTTGGTTTCAGCTCAGATCATGATCTCAGGGTTGTGAAACCAAGCCCCACCCACATCAGGCTCCAGGCTCAGTGCGGAGTCTTCTTGAGATTCTCTCTCCCTCTCCCTTTGTTCCTCCCTCTGCTTGTGCACTTGAACTCTCTCTCTAAAATAAATAAGTAAATAAATAAATAAATATTTTAAAAAAATAAAAAATAAATAAAAGTCTACATCAGACACCAGGCCTCTTAACAAACTGCATAGATCTAGGATTTTCATAGAAATTTTCTAAGCCTCAGTTTCTTCATCTGCAAAATGGTACCTACTTCATAGAACTATTTTGAATTAAAGAAGAAACACATGTATGGAGTGCTTGGGTGGCTCAATGGGTTAAAGCCTCTGCCTTTGGCTCAGGTCAGGATCTCAGGGTACTGGGATTGAGCCCCACATTGTGGGGAGTCTCTGCTCAGCAGGGAACCTGCTTCCTCCTCTCTCTGCCTGCCTCTCTGCCCACTTGTGATGTCTGTCTGTCAAATAAATAAATAAAATCTTAAAAAAAAAAAGAAGAAGAAAAAATACATGTAAAAACACTTAACTAGATGGTGCCTGGATCAGAGCAATCAACTGCAAAATCTTAACTATACCTATTACTATAGTTTTAATGTTCAACAAAGGAGGACCTGCATAGTGTGCACTATTAAGTAGTCAAGACATTTCCCAACATCATCAAACCAAACAGAATTTCATATTTGATACAAAGTTATGTTGGTTTTGGTTGGGTTTTTTTATTATTGTTTTAATTATTATTTTTAATAATGTGACTATGCCCCATGAAACAATCAATGATCTTATTGGTGGTCTTGCAGATATTGCTGATAGATTAAAAATGCAAACTAAATAATAAGAAAGTGTCTATGACTTTTAAGGTAAATTTCTTAAATGATTTTTAAATAGGATATAATATGAATGACAGTGAATCCAAAAAACATGTAAGAATTAATTCCTAGTGCTTTTATTTCCTTCAGCACTCTTTGGTAAAGCCAACAAACAATTCTTAAACAATAATATCTTGAAACAATGTTCTTATGTGTATCTTCCTTGTTTGTATGAGAAATTTTTTTAAGACTTTATTTATTTATTTGACAGAGAGAGATCACAACTAGGCAGAGAGACAGGCAGAGAGAGAGGGGGAAGCAGGCTCCCTGCTGAGCAGAGAGCCCCAGGACTCTGGGATCACAACCTGAGCTGAAGGAAGAGGCTTAACCCACTGCGCCACCCAGGCACCCTGAGAAATATTTTAAAGGATATTTGTCTCCAAACTCACCATCACTTCACTTGTATTGTTCGTGTTCATGGTGTCCAAATTTTTAATTATCCTTAAGACAATGGCAAATTTAACCAGGTGGGGTGCATTATGATAGAATGATATTTAAAGGACAGAATTTCTGTGGAGCTACTGAAGTTTACATTTCAGGGCTCCTCATTTGCATGGGACCCTTCTAGAACCCTGGGATACATTTAGTTTGAACTTACTGGGAATTATCTATGTGGTTTGCAGTAACTTCTCTGTATAGTTACACTGGCTTTCCTGATATACAAATGGATTCCGAAAGTCTTCTACTGCTCACAATAGTGAATTATCCAGCACTGTTTGTTAAGGTAAGAGACAGAAGCCATATAATTATATAAATATGGTATCTAGCACTAGAATTATTTGCATTGTAGAGAAGAAACAAGATTGCAATTATTTGGAGCCAAAAGCTAGTCTGGAAAATTATTATACAGATGTGTTGGCAGTTCATTAACAGAAATATTATTTCTATGGATCTGGGTGATGTTTCAGTTTTTTTCCCAGCTTTTTGAAATTTCCAACTTGCTACTTTTTTCTACTTTTAAATAAATGTGTACTCTTGAGTCTAATTCTGCATTTCTAATTTTATATCCTTTTATATAAAGAAGCCCTAAACTACAATAGGCCTTCAAGGTCAAGTCCTGCCATGCCTAGACCTCATAACGTGTAACAGAAAGCTTATTAGCCTATTTCCACACTTCTCCACAGTAGAGTCACCTACAGTGTCAAATGAAATATTTCATACTACAAAAAAAACAAGCCTTCTATGAAAAGAGGAAAGCTACAGGTATGAAAGTATCAGAACCAAGCAAAATTAAGAAATCTTTAAAAATTCTCAATCACTGGCAAAGAAGTCAAACTTGCACTCTTCACAGATGACATGATACTTTATGTAGAAAACCCAAAGACTCCACTCAAAATTGCTAGAACTCATGGAGGAATTCAGTAACATGGTGGGATATAAAATCAATGCACAGAAATCAGCTGCATTTCTTTTTTTCTTTTCATTTTTTTAAAAAGATTTTATTTATTTATTTGACAGAGAGAGATCACAAGCAGGCAGAGAGGCAGGCAGAGAGAGAGAGAAGGAAGCAGGCTCCCGGCGGGGCTCGATCCCAGCACCCTGGGATCATGACCTGAGCCGAAGGCAGCGGCTTAACCCACTGAGCCACCCAGGCGCCCCTCAGCTGCATTTCTATACACTAACAATGAGACAGAAGAAAGAGAAATTAAGGAATCAATTCAATTTAAATTGTACCAAAAACCATAGGAATAAACCTAACCAAAGAGGTAAAGGATCTAAACTCTAAAAACTACAGAACATATCTGAAAGAAATTGAGGAAGACACAAAGAAATAAAAATAACATTCCATGCCCATGGATTGGAAGAATATTGTTAAAATGCCTATGTTACCCAGAGCGATCTACACATTCAAAGCAATCCCTATCAAAATGCCATCAATATTTTTCACAGAGCTGAAACAAATAACCCTACAATCTATATGGAAACAGAAAAAACCCTGAATAGCCAGAGAAACATTGAAAAAGAAAACCAAAGCTAGTGGCATCATAATGCCAGACTTCAAGCTCTATTACAAAGCTGTCATCATCAAGACAGTATGGTGCTGGCACAAAAACAGACACATAGATCAATGGAACAGACTAGAAAACCCAGAAATGGACCCTCAACTCTATGGTCAGCTAATCTTTGACAAAGCAGGAAAGAATACCCAATGGAAAAAGGGTATCTTTAAAATTTATCTTCAATAAATGGTGCTGGAAAATCGAACAGCCACATGTAGAAGAATGCAATGGGACCATTTTCTTATAGCATACACAAAGATAAACTCAAAGTGGATGAAAGACCTGAGTGTGAGACAGGAATCCATCAAAATCTTAGAGAACACAGACAGCAACCTCTTTGACCTTGGCCACAGCAAATTCTTGCTAGACATGTCTCCTTAGGCAAGGGAAACAAAAGTGAAAATGAATTATTGGAACTTCATCAAGATCAAAAGCTTTTGCACAGCAAAAGAAACAGTCAACAAAACAACAAGGCAACCTACAGAAGAAGAGAAGATCTTTGCAAATGATATATCAGATAAAGGACAAGTATCCAAGATCTATAAAGAACTTATCATCAAACTCAACACCCAAAAGCCAAATAATCCAGGCAAGAAATGAGCAGAAGACACAGACATTTCTCCAAAAAAGACATCCAAATGGCCAACAGACACATGAAAAAATGCTACACATCACTCGGCATTAGGGAAATACAAATCAAAATCACAGTGAGATACCACCTCACTCCAGACAGAATGGATAAAATTAATAAGACAGAAAACAACAAATGTTGGCAAGGATGCAGATAAGGGGAACCCTCTTACACTGTTGGTGGGAATCCAAGCTAGTACAGCCACTCTGAAAAACGGTGTGGAAGTTCCTCAAAAAGTTGAAAATAGAGCTACCCTATTACCCAGCAATTGTACTACTAGGTATTTAGTCCAGAGACACAAAGCAGTGATCTGAAGAGGCAAATGCACCCCAAGGTTCATAGCAGCAATGTCCACAACTGCCAAACTGTGGAACGATCTGAGATATCCACTGACAGATGAATGGATAAAGAAAACGTCATATATATATATATATATATATATATATATATATATATACACACACAATGGTATATACAATATATACTCGGCCATCAGAAAGGATATTTAACATTTATATCGACATGGATGGAACTGAAGGGTATTATGCTGAGCAAAATAAGCCAGTCAGAGAAAGACAATTATCATGTGGTTTTGTTTATATGTGGAATATAAGAAACATGGCAAGGACTGTAGGGCAAGAGAGGGAAAACAAAATGTGAAATCATGGTAGACGGAGAAAAACCATGAGAGACTCTTAACAGGAAAAAAACTGAGGGTTTTGGAGGGGATGTGGGTGGAGGAATGGGGGGATGGGGTGATGGGCATTAAGGAAGGCACATGATGTGATGACCACGGGGTGTTATATGCAACACTGATAAATTATTGAAAATGACATCTCTAACTAATGATGTATTATAAGTTGAATAACTGAATTTAAATTTTAAAATATCTTCAATTATTATTTTTCACATATCATTGTAATCCATATTTACATCAGTTTCATTTCATTCACATGCAATGATCTTATCTCACTTAAGATCTTTTAAGTATGAAACTTAATAATATTTTAGATTTCAATCCTTTTGGAATACACCTACTACCTGAGAGGAAAAGTTGGAAAAATGTAATCTTGATAAAAGGCACAAAACTATACCTACCCACACATTAATATAAATATAAAAATTTGTCTTTGACTTTTCAATCGTGGAAAGAGCAAAGTAAGAAAGGCTCTGATCCAGAATCTTTCAAAAGAGTTCAATTCATTCCTGTAAAGGATTTCCCAAGTCTACGATAGCCTGTATTTAATGACCACTCTAAAATTTCATCTTAAGGGCTTGGTCAATATTTGGAGTGGCCCTAAAATCTCCAGCATGCCCAGCAAATCCCAAAGGCTATCAACAGACACTTGTGTAACATCTATTGACCATTTTGTTCCAGGCATCATGAAGCTACCTAAAAGCCTATCTTGATTTGCAGCAATTGACAGAGCGAGTGAAATGATTGTGGGCTTTTAGGTGCCGTATGAAATGTGCTAAGATGTCACTGAATCAGTAGATGATATACCTATGTCATTGACTCCTGGGGTTGGGGGGTTATACATAGTGTGGAATTCAGCTTGATGAAAAGACGGCAATTTGTTGACTGCAACAAGCAAAAGACCTTCATGCCCAATAAGTTTGGTGTTTACTTAAACTCTATCACAATCAAGAAAAAAAAAAAAGTTTTCTTGAAAGGTTATGTATTCCTGTATTTAGAGTTGGGGGTATTAGTCTTAAATGTTGTCATAAAATCATTTTTCCCAAATCTGCTCCCTGAGCATATTCGAATTGCATAGGATTCTAGCGCCACCAACTGACAGTTTTGTACCATTACTACGTTCCTGCTGCTCTTCTGCTAATCTCTGAGGGGAACTAAGGAAAGAATCTCTTCTACCACAACTGCTCATCCAGCTGGTCACACTTGAAGGGATTTTTCTCTACTCATTCACTGTTCCAAAAGAAAGTTACATTTGAACTTTTAAACTTCTATCCTCCTCTCTGCCCTCCTAAAATATACCAGTTTGAAATAGAAAATCATATAATAATATGATTTTGTGAAAGTCATTATTTTACATTTCCATCCTGAGTTTATGATTACAGTTGTTGAGAAAAAGTTGGATACAACTTTTTCTTATTCTTATTCTTTTACATATTAGAATTTACTTAAAATAATAAAATAAAATGAATAAAATGGTTAAAATGTCAAAGATTATACGTACTTTACCCCAATAAAAAATTTCTTAATTAAAAATAAAAAATAAAAATTGACATGGCATCTGGGGCACCTGGGTGGCTCAGTGGGTTAAAGCCTCTGCATTCGGCTCCGGTCATGGTCTCAGGGTGCTGGGATAGAGTCCCATGTCTGGCTCTCTGCTTGGCGCAGAGCCTGCTTCCCCCTCTCTCTCTGCCTGCCTCTCTGCCTACTTGTGATCTCTCTTGCTGTCTGTGTCAAATAAATAAATAAAATCTCAAAAAAAAATTGACACAGCATCTAAGAAAGCACTAAGAGCATTTTGAAAATATAATTCCTGAAGAGTAAGGGTTTCTCTAGCTAAAATTCTTATTTATAAACTACAGAATAATGGGGGAGACCTTTTTTTCAAATAATAGGCTATATTGTATTTCTATTAACAAAAGTAATGCATGTCATTATTCAAACCAATAATTAACTCCTGATACAGAAATATATTTTTAAAAGAAAACTAAAAAATTTATAAACAATTTATAATTCCTGCACCAAATGCAACCAAAATTACATTCTAGTTGTTATCAGGTTATTTGCTGTACATACATTCCCATATGTTTCTAGAAGGTACAAAAATAGTATCAATATAATACAAGGTATTTTCAAGTTTTCTTTTTTCTTAATGAAGCTTATAAAGTATAACACCATTTGATATAGATGCATAGTGTTCCAAAATATGAATATATTATCTTTTGTATATCCAATGTCCAGTTGTTAAACATTCTTGTCACTGCCAATTTTTCCTCTATAACAGAAGAACTATAAATATACCATTTTGCAAGGTATAGCTGTATTAATATCAGATAATCTTTAAAGCAAAGAGCATTAATAGAAAAAAGGATTTCAACTTCATAATTAATAGGGTCATTTCACCAAAATGATATAAAGATTTTAAATATGCACACATCTAAAGCACAGCTTTAAATTTAAAAGCAGAAGTCAACAGGGGTGCCTGGGTGGCTCAGCCGGTTAAGAATCTGACTCTTGGTTTCAGCTCCGGGTTGTGAGATCCAGCCCCACATCAGGTTCTCTGCTTAGAGAGGAGTCAGCTTGAGGGTCACTCTCTCCCTCTCCCTTTGCCGCTACCCTTGCTTGCTCTCTCTCTCTCTCTCTCTCAAATAAATAAATAAATCTTTTAAAAATTGACCACTTGCTATCTATAAAATAAGTTCAACATTTTTTAATAATTGTTTTCATGTGGACCATAATGTTATTTTAAATTGACAATTACAATGATAATTTTTTAAGATTTTATTTATTTATTTATTTGACACAGAGAGAGCAGAAGTAGGCAGAGAAGCAGGCAGAGAGAGGGGGGAAGCAGGTTCCCTGCTGAGCAGAGAGTCCGATGCGGGGCTCTATCCCAGGACTCTGAGATCATGACATGAGCCGAAGGCAGAGGCTTTGACCCACTGAGACATCCAGGCACCCCGAAAGATAATTTTTTAAATGTCTGTGGAAATTAATAAATTTTCTAGACAATTCAAACAAAAAGAAAACATCAAAATGACAGAGAACACACAGAACTGAATTATAAGGAAAATAATACCTATGGAAATTATATTGCTTAGTTTGTTAGAAAAGAAGAAAAGTTTAAAATTCATTCATTGAGATTTCAACTTAATATGTCAGAAAGGAACAAAACAGTAAAAGTAAAAAAGATAGAAATAAAATAATAAAATAAGAATAAAAATAAGGTAAACAAATCAGAGAAAAAGGATCAGTGAACTAAAAGTTGGCTCTTGGCTCTTGGAAAATACTAATAGAATTGACAAACTTATAACAAGACTGATGAAGAATCCAAGAGAAAAGGCTTCCCCAAAAATGTTAAGAATGAAAAGGTAGACATCGTTACAGATGTATCAGTACAGAGATTAAAAAGAGACTATTATGAATAACTTTATCCAAATAAATACAAATATTTAAATGAAGTACACAAATTCCATATATACATATACATTACATATACATATACACATGTACATAGATATATATACACATATACACACATACACACAATCACATATATATAAAAGTTTATCCAAACTAAATCAAAGAAAAACTAATAAATTCATTAATTTAAAAAAGGGTGTCAACAATTCACAGTACTTCCACACACACCCAAAAATAGGCCTATATATTGTAACAGGTGAGTTATGACCAAAATTCTAATTATTTCTTGGCCCAATTGCATACAAATTCTTACAGAGACTGGAAAAACTAGTTTTATGAGGCAAGTACAACTTTCATACCAAAGGCAGTGCAGAAGAAATGACAATATCACTAGTGAACTTAGACTGAAATATCTTAAAGGAAACACTGGCAAACTGAATCTAGCAATTAATTTAAAAGATAATACCAGATGATCAGGTTGTATTTCCTCCCAAAATTGTAAGGTTGTTTTCAGATTTAAAAACCTGTCAATGCAAATCACTATGTTAGCACTTAAGGAGGAAAGATCATATGATTATCTCAATAGAATTAGAGAGAACATCTAATAAACCCTTTCATTCACTCAACAAGGATGTATTAGGCTTACTCTGTTCCAGGCACTGTTCCAGGTGCAGGAAAAAACCCTGTCTCCATGAAGTTTGTGTTTCCCTGAACAAACAAATGAACAAACAAACAAATGAGATACATACTACAGCAGATGGTATTAAATGGTATGGAGAAAAATTAAGCAAGGCAATGAAGGGCATTGTGGGAAAACCAGAAGAGGTAGGAGGTTGAAACTTTATGTAAGATTGTTGGGAAAGGGCCCACTGAGAAGGGACATCTAAGAAGACCTGAAGGAGGTGAGAGACATGTGGAGGCAGAAAAATTCTGACAGAAGGCACAGCCAGTACATAGGCTCTGGCCAAGAAAGTACCTGAAATATTGGAAGAACTACATGCCTGGAGCAGAGTGAAGAAGTGACATTGGAAAGAGTTGGTATCAGGTGATACAGCATATATCAAAGAGGAGGAAATGAGATCAAATTGCATAGGGCATTGTCAGGACTTTGGCTCTCACTACCAGGGAGAGGGGATGCTATTAAAAGAGGTAAAGCAAAAAAAAAAAAAAAAAAAAAAGGAAGAAGAAGAAGAAAAAAAAAAGAAAGAAAGAAAGAAAAGAAACATCACCACCACTACCACCACCACAACAACAAAAATCAAAATGGCAGACAAGATGTCATTATACTTTAACAGGATCATTCTGACAACTGTAGCACAATAGATTGTAGGAGGAAAGGCCAAATGCAGGGTGATTAGTTAAGATGCTACAGCAAAAAATCCAGGCAAGTGATGATAGCAGCTTGGACCAGGATGGGAATACTGAGGGAATGAGAAGTCATGAGTTCTGAATATATTTTGAACGCAGAGACAACCTCCTTTGCGGACAGATTGGGTATGGGATCTGAAAAAAGGAAATCCAAAAGTAGATTCTGAAAGTTTGACCCACACAACAAAAAAATAAGCATTCATCTATGATATAATACCTTAAATTTTTTTTAAAAAGGAAAAATAACCTTTTTACCAAAGTACAAAAATAAAATGTCATTGCATTAAAAAAAAAAAAAGAAAGAAAGAAAAAAGAAAAGAAAGCCTAAGGCAATCAAGGATGGAGGGAGGAATAGAAAAGAAAGCTAACCTCTTCACCTGACTAGAGAATTAAATACATTCAACCTCCTAATCAAGTATAGAAATGAGAGGGTATGGAGACACATAAACCCAGGAGGCTGAAATCTGCAAGCTCTAGTGAATGCCAACAGGGACCACATTTTCTGAACTCTCCATTATGGCTGCCCCACATCAATCCCCCAGGCCCCCTATGAGAAATAGTTTGCCTTCCAAACATTTTTAAGTCAATTTTTTGTAACTCAGAGTACCTTATTCTCATAGAAACAATGTTAGAGACAGTGTAATACAGCCCACAGAAATCCACTTAATGTGTACTACAGATGAATGATACTCTTATTAATAGGCCTACAGAATCTAATCATCACTGACAGTATTCTCTCAGGGAAAACTTAAGCCAGCTTCCACCCCAAGCACCATAGTGCTTGTTTCTTCTTAATGTACCTCTAGAAATGGGAAGGTAAATTTCCCCCTGCCTGCTATTCAAAGCCACAGGGGTGAGATTCCAGTTGGCCTATAAGCACCAGAAAGAAAATTAAGGAAATAAAAAAAAAAAAAAAAAAAATCCTACAGTCCTAGACCTCCCCAAATCCCTACCCCAGCAAAATCTCCACATAGACCTGTGACAGCAAGGAAGAGCATTGAGCATACCCAGAAGCCACAGAGAGCAGAACTTTGGATCCACTCCCAGCATGCTTTGGGAAGAGGACTTATAACAGCCTGGCCCAGAAATGGGTCCTTTGGTCAAGTTTCCTGCCTAGGACAAGTTTTTGAGTTCAGTATTAAATCAAGAGCTGTCTGAAACTGTAGCAAATAAATATTATCAATAGGAGGTTAGAGGATAATAAGACACTCCCTTCCCTGAGGCAGAAGAACCAGGAGCACATTATTGGGCCAGAGAGGCTCATTGGCCTGTCATTCACAGCACAGGATTGTGGGTAAATGGACTTCCTGTAGATGTTCTACAACACCCTGGGGACATAAACAGGTGACAGGCACAGTTCCTTCCATTTTTCATGAAGAGGAAATGAAGCCCAGAAAGTGTAAGTGCCAGATTTCCAGAAAGCTTTTCAAACACTAAGAAGCAAACCTTCCAAAGTCGGCCACTTCTCTCTCTAGGTAAAAGGTCTTGCATCATATGCAAGTAATTCTGGTCTGAAAAGTCTTTTGGGATTTGTTGATGAAGCATTTCTCAGGTCTCATGGGGGGGAAAAATAGCAATTTATAATTGTGACATTTTGCAAATGTTTCAACCTTCTGGATAGCTAATTATGCTTCCTAGGGCTTTTCCTAGATTTTTCTTGACTATCTGAATTAGTGATGAATTACTTGGCATATTTCTTCTGATTACACTTGAAATTAAATCTTATTTCTAGTGGGTTTTTCTCCCCTCTACTTCTTTTCTAATTATCCGGACTACTCAGAAAGAATATTGATATCTACTCTCATTTCTCATAAATACTTGTTATATAATTTTTATGCATACATGTCAGACTTACCAAATTCATCTTCCAACTCTAGAAAAGATACTCTTATAAGAGTATAGTCTACTCTATGTTCAAATTATCTTTATGAATTACATTTTATTATGCAAATCCATCTTCCCATCGCAAACAGGACTTCTCAGAAATCTCTTTGGGCTGAAAGATGTAATGGGTTTTGAACTACATTTTTTTTTTTAAGATGATAGATGCACAATACAAAAAAGAAAAGGAGAAAAAATGGACACAATAGTGACAATAGATGCCTCTTGCTCTGCAGTTATTTAAACCATAAGAAATTCTTTTTACACTTTTATCTGGCATCTCAGTTGAAGTTCTTCTTTAAGGCATTCAGCATGCCAGCCTTCTTGGAACTTTTCCTTCTTCTAATGAAAAGAGTAATGCACACTTCAGAAAAGTTCATTTTTAAAAAATCATTTCTGAAAACAGAAGATGCTATTTCTGACTTCACTGGAAGTTAAACGTTAAGGCTCTTAACACTTGCTATCTCCTGGGATAATTAGAAAGAAAAATTAAAAGGAACACAAATACAAAAAAAGAACGATGAGGAAGACTGGCCATTTTTCTTGTTTGTGATAGAGTTTCTAATGCCTCTGCTGTCATTTGGAATGTGTGAACGATGCTGGTAAGTAGATGAAAAAGCTCTAGGTGGTCTCACAATCACAATGGTCAGCAACAGGACAATGGAGGAGGGAGAATGAACCAGATCAAGAAACAAAGAAAGGGACTAAAGACAAAATAGACTTCTTTCATGCCATTAATCACAAGAGCCTTTGCTTCTTTTTACCCTGTGACACACAATTCCCCCCCCCAATCTGAAAATGATATCTAAGAATAAAAAGTGCACTTTAGTCTGGAGTCATTTCCTCATCAACTGGAGGACTAGTCAGTCACCCATGGAAACAGGGGCAGGGGCCAGGAGGAAGAGAAGCAGCTGGTTTTTGCTCTTCTGTAGGGAAGGGGGGCAGCTGCTGTCACAGACACTTCTAAGACAAGGAGCATCCTCTGAATGAGAATGGGCGACCGCAAACAGAGCTGTAGAGAGATTCTACTATAGACCAATGACTGGGGAGAAAAAAAGTTTTAGTTATGTAAGGTTTCTGTCTGCAAGCTTATTATTTCAATATACAGCTCAGATCTTTTATTCCTTCAGCTTCTCTACCACTGTGTTTTTTTAATATATAACAGTGTTATAAATGAATATAAACAATGCAAATATGTATATCCTAGTATATAAAATGTATTTAAACATGTAATGTTTATTTTTAGATCATAAAATATATGTTCATTTACCCAACAAATACTTATGAGTGGATGTAATGAATGGGGTGTAGTCAGCTCTTCCCTAGTCTCACTTCAAAACTTTACTGATGTTTGAGCTTAATAATGCTTACAGAAACTGTTTGAAGTCAAAAACTTTCAGAGATATAACCATGCCAAAGAATATTTATTTATGTGACGAGATGGACACAGTATATCGTCAACTTAAAAATCCTCATACTTTATCACTGTCTACAAAACAGTATGTTACTATTTCAGTTACAATTATATATTTATTCTTTCCCTCATCAAATATTTATTGACTATCTGTCATATACCAATTACTGTTTTTATCCAAAAAGATCCTTTGGCCTGGAAGAGTTTACATTCTAGAAGGTGGGGGAAGCAAGGGAGGTGGAGGAGAGGGGAAGTCAGCCTGGGAATAAACAACAGATGTAATAAAATAATATGTTCTGCAATATGTTTTTTTTTTAATTCTTATTATTTATTTGACAGAGATCACAAGTAGGCAGAGAAGCAGGGGGATGGGGAGCAGGCTCCCTGCTGAGCAGAGAGCCCGATGCAGGGCTGGATCTGAGGACCATGAGCCAAAGGAAGAGGCTTAACCTACTGAGCCACCCAGGCGCCCCTGCAGTGTGTTTTTTAAAAATATCCTGTTCTTGAAGAAAGGCTAAGGGGAAATGGAAGGGGTAGGTTTAAGGAAATGTGGCGGGTAGGCTACAGTTTTGAGTAGGGTTGTGGTCAAGACTATTTTGAGAACATGAAATCTGAGCAAAAACTGGAAAGAGAAGTGTCTTTAGGGAGATGGTCCCACCAGGGAAAGAGCTAGAACGAAGGCCTGAAGATAGAGTATGCCTGGTGTGCATGAACAATAGCAGTGATGTTGAGTGTGGCTCAACTAGAGGAAACAGATAGAAGAAAAGGAAGTCAGAGAGGTACTAAGGGGGAGGGGAGTACATGATGTGAGTTCTCTCATAAGACAGGTAGTACAGGTTAGTTGACCCTTGAGCAACACGGGTTTGAACTGTAGGGTCTATTTATACACTGATTTTTTTTTTCAGTAAATATAGTACTGTAAATATGTTTTCCTTATGATTTTCTTAATAACATTTTTCTTTCGTTAGCTTACTTTATTGTAAGAATACAGTAAATAATAAACAGAAAAAAACAAACAGTATGTGTGAATTGACTATTTATGTTATGGCTTCCTTCCAGTCCAGAGTAGATTATTAGTTAAGTTTCAAGAAATTCAAAAGTTATACATGAACTCTAAACTGTGTGGGGATGGGGGTGAGAGGTGTCAAGGCACTTAGCCCCTGAGTTGTTCAAGGGTCAACTGTATTATTTTCTCCATATAAATACTAGAAAAGTGTAAGCCAACAAGATTAATTTTTTTTAGGGACAAGATGACAAATTTTTTTGTGTGTGCTTTTCTTTTTTCTTTTTTTTTGTTTTTAAAGATTTTTATTTATTTATTTGACAGAGAGAAATCACCAGTAGGCAGAGCAGCAGGCAGAGAGAGAAGGAATCAGGCTCCCTGCTGAGCAGAGATCCCAATGTGGGGCTCAATCTCAGGACCCTGAGATCATGACCTGAGCCAAAGGCAAGAGGCTTAACCCACTGAACCACCCAGGTGCCCCATGTGTGCTTTTCTTTTGTTTCCAGTTTTATTGAGATAAATTTAAGGTATACAGCATAATGGCTTGACTCACATATATTATGAAATACTTATCACAATAAGTTATATTCCGTCCTCTCATATATAGAAAAAGAAAAAAAAAGTTTCCTTGTGATGAGAACTCTTAGGATCTACTCTCTTAACTTTCCTATGTACCATATAGCAGTGTTAACTATAGTCATCCCTAGTATTTATTTATCATAAGACCACAAGTCTGTACTTTTTCACCATCTTCCTAAAATTGTGCTTTTCTGTATCCTGGTTTCACAGCTAGAAAAACATTTTCATAGTGATGAGGGAACAGAAGACTGGCTGAGGACAAAGCAAAATCTGACACCCTGCAACCTTCCCCCACCCCCACTCCTGGGTGGAACATATGTGACATTCTTTAGGGATCTCCCACCTATCTTAATGTTAATAGCTTGCTAAAAAGGGAGGGGAAATGACCTTGACAATGGCAAGGTCTCGAGTGTCCAGTATTTTATAGGTCCTCTTTAGCATATGAAAGTTTTATTGAAACCTCCCTTTCCTTACCTTCCCCAATCCCATGGTACATGACATGCCACCCCTCACAACCCCAGGCAGCAGCTCTTCCTGCCCACAGGTCATGTCCCTGTGCTTTAATAAACCACCATTTTGCACCAAAGATGTCTCAAGAATTCTTTCTTGGTCATCAGCTCCAGACTTCACCCCACCAAACCTCACTTATGTTGTAAGACTTCATCATTTGGCGCCCAACATGGGGCTTTGAGTCTTTACATTTGGACTCTGAGCTTTGGTGAAAAATTGGTGGTACTTTCTCTCCATCTCCTTTACTCTCATTTCAGGGGCTTTTCAAGGAGTATGGTCTTATTGGGACACTTTCATGTTGACTACTCAGGCTTCAATCCCACGGCTGCTCTATGGGGAGGAGAATGTCTGCCTTTTGGCTGGAAGTTAGTACACTGGCTGGAATGGTAATAAGACCCAGAAACTTCATGCCTCTCTCTATTCTTGTTCTTATATAAAGTTGTCTCTCTTGGGCATGGGGCAGCCACCTAAGTCACCAGGATGGCTGCCAGTCTTAAGACTTCAGTGTGAGGTTTCCTCCTGATTGATCTAATGTCATCCCCTCCACATCCCTGGTCTAGCCACTTCTGGCCACAGGACCTCCACTGGGAGCCTGCCAAAACCAGTACTTGATTGAATTAAAACCCAACTGGGTACTGTTTCCTAGGGAAGTTGGCTGTAAGGACCACATGTGTTGGAATGTCGTATAGACCATGATGGATTTCAGTCTTTGCTATTTCTTGTCAGTGTCCTATACTAACTACTTAAAGCTATGAAATTGGATAATTTCCCCTTGCAAAAACTTTTCTAGTATTTTCCATGGATTAAAATGGCAAAACAGTACGCAACCTTCAAGACAGAAGATGGCATGGCATGGCACAGTATTTTAGTCCATTCACCAGGCACCCATCAGCAGCCTAGGATGTGATGGGGTAGGGGAGGGGCACCAGAACCCCTTCATGGCCTTTTATGGTAGGAATGCCTTCACAGGAAGGCAGGATCGTGATCAATAACAATGGTTTGGTGAAGGACGCCTCCAGTGGCTTTTGACACATGGGAATCTCTGAGTTATCCTGCATGGGATGTCACCCAGGAGCCGGGGGGATTTGTTAATGGGCCTTCTTTACTTTTCTGGGAGCATGGCCTCAGTAGGCTTCCACAGTTCCCAAGTATTCTATCTTGGGGTGCCTTTTTAACCCATGAGAAGCAAACTGCATTGCAAAACTTAGGAAAGGACTGAGCCCCTGTAACACTGCATGGCCTCAGTGGGATCTGTCAGTTAGATCTCCTCCACAGGAAACAGGGCAAATGGACCTAGGATACCTTCATTGCTGTACACCAAGACCCGGCCTAAGGGCCTTTTGCACAATGTGTTTGCCTAAATGGGTCAGCTAGTAAACTCCCTCCTGACATATTGGATGATAATTATCTAAATAAGCCTTTTCCTAGTAAACCCAGGTTGCTGAAGGATATACAGTTCATCTCTAGCAAAGGGGACTCTGGCTTTATCTCTGTTCCTCCTAATAGATGTAGAGGCTTCTCCCTCACTCATTTCCCATGTTAATGGCTATAAGTGGAGCCATTAACATTATAAGTGGGGTTAGTCTAACTCGAGAGGGAGACTTTAAGGAATATTCCCAAGCAGCTGCCGAAACTCCCTTTGTTTATGGGAAATTCCCTGTCTTCTCTGGCCAAACCTGGACTGCCTAGCCCTTTCTCCCCAACTTGTTGGCATGAAAACATGGCATCTGCTCCTCTGTTGGAGCTGATGAGCTTTGAAACCAGGAACACTTTCTCTGCCCTCTGGCAGCACTTTGGCTCTTATGTCCCCCTTCTCCTGTTTCTGCACCAAATTGGGACCAACTCGAGACCATAACTGGTCTCGAGACCGTCCTCGGTGCCTCCTGCACCACAGCTCCTTCTCTCTTCAATGTCAAGGAGCAAGAAGAACACACCCTGGACCTAACATCTCCCACTCTAGATTTCCCCACCCATGCCTCAGGTAAACATTGAAAGTGGAGTGGGACCAGGTAGAACGTAAATCAGTATTTGAGCTAAATTAAGTTTGTTGGTTTAATTAAGATAAACATGTCTTTTAAGTTATCAGCAGTAAACATAAAACTTCTATCAAGGTTTACTGAAGGTCAAATAAGCTCATATTTGTTGCAATTTCTAAGCAAAAGGATGACTAAACTGATGGTTAATTGTCTCAAAGTTTTAATAAGTAATTGTTTATATAGCTTTCAAAGTCTTTGCTAACCTGAAACTAATGTTTGCTTGGATGATAAATGGAATTAAATTCATTAGACACCTAGGACTTTCAAATAGGATAAAATGCTAACTCATTAATTATTGGACATAGGTTTGTGCTTTTGACTTCTTACTGCAAAAAAAAAAAAAAAAACTAAGAATATTTAAATCTGTTGGCAAACATGTTGTATGCTTAACTGATTCACAAATTTGCCATCTAAAGAATTCTGTTGTAACAGTTCACAACAGGTTAATACTTAACTGACTAGAGACTGAGGTGTTTCTAAGAGTACAAAATTCTGCTAACTGTAACTAAGACTGATGGAAATAAGGGGAAAAACTCTGTATGTGGAAAAGTAGGAGATACATAAGAAAGATACAAAGAATGGAAATGCATTTTTGTTGAAAGTAAAAGGTAAATGAGATGGTTGTTTGGAAAGAAATGGCGTGGGACAAAATCTAAATGTAAAGGAAAGTTAGTGAAAGGTTCATGAAGGGAAATCTTCAGAAAAAGAGTTTTAGGTATGGTCAGGAAAAACTAAGATTGAAATGAGTGGTTTTTTTTTTTTTAAGATTTTATTTATTTATTTGACAGAGAGAGAGAGAGAGATCACAAGTAGTCAGAGAGGCAGGCAGAGAGAGGGGTAAGCAGGCTCCCTGTTGAGCAGAGAGCCCGATGTGGGGCTCGATCCCAGGACCTTGAGATCACGACTTGAGACAAAGGCAGAGGCTTAACCCACTGAGCCACCCAGGCACCCCAATCAGTGGGTTTTAAAGGTACATTGGTATAAGATTAAAATTCTCTCCATTCAAAAAGACAGTTTTCTTAAATTAATCTGCTGTTAAGTAGAAAATATAAACAGTTGCTTCTTTTTTGCCTGTCCAGAAAAACCATTTTCCACATTTTGCCTATATCAGGTCTTTAACATCTCTAATTGTATTTAGGCATGTGATTTAAAACTTTCTAAGATTTTAACAAGTGTTGACAATATTTAAATTGTAATTGAAATCTCTAACTCATTATGCTTTTCCTTGGTATGCTGAGTTACTCAGGAAGTACTGCTAAGCAAATGATAAACCTTGGGTTACACTTGGGTAAATGCTACAACTATTCTAGAGGTTCTATGCATTTCCTAAAGTTTTAATGTTTTGATAAGGTCATCACTTGATATTTTAATTACTGAAGGGTTTGTGTCAATGGGTCACAGGATAACTGAGTTTCCTTGTCTACAGTATCATAGTGAATTTTCTAATCAGATCATTAACAATGTCCATTTCTAAGTTTATTTTGTCATTTATAATTGTTTTAATTCTCTTGTAAAATGAGTTTCACCTTAAAGGAGATTCATATAAAGTACTTTCAGGACAAACACAGGTATTCAATATCTTTAAGATCATAACTGAAATGAGTAAAAATTTCCAGAACTAACTAAAACTGTATTCAAACTAAACCAGAATTAGCAACATGGGACTAAATGAACCAAAAGATTATAGTGTTGTGACTCTTTTTTTTTTAATTTTTTAAAAATTTTTATTAACATATAATGTATTATTAGTCCCAGGGGAACAGGTCTGTGAATCCCAGGTTTACACACTTCACAGCACTCACCATAGCACATTAGTGTTGTGACTCTTGTTTGGAACATTGCCGGTTCTCTGCTTGCTCTTCCACACTAAGGAAAATTTTACTTATCTGTGACTTACAGAAATGTAAAAATATTAATTTGAAAACAAATCAAAGCATTCAACTTTTCTCTCTATCTGAACCCTCTGAAACTCAAAAGGTCTCAGTAAATATTCTTTTTTCCATGACAATCAGTCATTTGCATAAATTCAAAAAGAATCTGTTCTTCTTGTAACAGGACACCATTGGGAAAAATGGGTTATTTTACCAAGGCTTTGACTCGAATGTCATATTTGAGGAAGATATTCATAGACTCAGATATGACCAGACAGCTTTAAGGAGCTAAGGTTGACTTTATGAAACCTGGAGCCATAAAGACCCTTGGAACTGTTGGCCTGTACCTTGCTTACAGGGCTCCCAGCAGCCTTCACCAGGTGAGTAAAGAAGGTCACTTCCTGGGCAGGTGCAGGAACCTCAGGATACTTTGGGAACCTCATGAAGAGGAATCTGCCCAAATCTACAGGTATTGCAGGCATGTCTGAGGGCAAGTACTTGGCTTGGCTTCTGGCCTGGAAAGGCTACTTAAAAGTTCAACCTAGAGATTCCTTATAAGAAGTTCCAGCAAAGCAGATTCTAAAAGATCTACATGATCACTCACTGTTCTTGCTGATCTCATGAAAATAATTAGGCCAATTCTGTTTAAACTGGACTTGTTTTTCAAGCCCTAACTTGGCTATCTCTGGAAATGAGGGTTAATTTAGAGAGAAAAATTGTGTTTCATTAAGACAGCTTTGTGGATGTAAAATTCTAGATTTGATTGTCTTTAAATGTTTACTGTTTACCTAACCTAGACAATTGGAGGTAAAGTTCAGAGAAGTTGCATAATAGCTCATTTAGACAATCTTCTTACTTTTTATTCTGTGTGGATAATAATAGGACCCCATGGCACATGATTAAGCAACTAGAAAATGGGATCAATTCCCCAACAATTGTATAACTAACTATCACCTTGGCCAATTCTATGTCACTAAGATAATGAAATTACCTAAAAGCCAGAAGCATACCCCAACCCACAGGGCTAACTATGAACTTGTGGAGATAATGGATGATCCCACTTTCTTTATGATTGGATTGGATGATGCATGTGGGACTCCCCTTATCTCTTGACAAGTTTACTCCTATTTGCCAATGATCCTTTGTAATTAGGGTATTGTTAAGGCTGGACCACTCAAAGGGCTTCTTAATGGTTTCACCCCTTAGTCATATTTATCCTAGAAGCCACCTTTACTGGGGTACAATTGCAAATAAAGGCTTTAGCTGAGCATATAACAGCCCTCCTCATACAAGGAGCCTCAGAGCTCACTATGGGACCATGACTACAATGACCTCACATCAGGTCCAAAGTGTCTTAGAAACCGAAGGCCACCAATGGATGATGGAGGTCAACTTACTAAATACTGGGATATATTTACAGATATGCCAGAAATAATACTTAAAACTTGTCAAACTTTAAACCTAGTTACCCACATGCCTGAACCTGACAATTGTACTTATTTCTCTATAGAGCAAAACTGTTCAGAGATTATTAATCTTGCTTACTCTAGTTGGCCAGATTTAAGATGCCCCTATTAAAAATACAAATGACAGTTGGTTTACTGATGACAATAGTTCTCATAAAAAAACTAAGAAAAGCTGGGTATGCCATAGTTCTCACTAGCACTTTGCAATTCCCAAAGCCTTAAAAATTAATATTAATACTGACTCCAAATATGCTTTCCTAGTCCTACATGTCCATGGAGAAATTCAGAAGAAAAGGCGATTATTATCAAGCCATACCTCCACAATCAAATACAGGCCTAAAATTATTACTCTTAAAGCTGTACACCTACCTAAGGAGATAGTTGTAATTCACTTGAAAGGATGTCAAATGATATGACCTTAGGAACCAATGAAAGTAATAAAGAGTTTACACAAGGCCACTGATTTGGACAAAAAGTCCATGGAGGTGACAAAAACTTCGTGAAGGAAAATTGTCCTTAAGTTCACTCCTTTGGTCCCTATAAAGTAACAATGGACTGCCTTTTATTATACATTAAAAGATGGCCCTCCAAAACTGAATAGGCCTTGATATCTTTTTTTTTTAAGATTTTATTTATTTATCAGAGAGAGAGGGGGGAGAGAGTGAGCACAGGCAGACAGAATGGCAGGCAGAGGCAGAGGGAGAAGCAGGCTCCCTGCTGAGCAAGGAGCCTGATGTGGGACTCGATCCCAGGACGCTGGGATCATGACCTGAGCCGAAGGCAGCTGCCTAACCAACTGAGCCACCCAGGCGTCCCTAGGCCTTGATATCTTGACTGCAGTTACAGAAACCAAAAATTGGAGGAATGCCTCCTAACGGGACCCAATGGTTATATGGCTCTGACTCATGTTCATGGCTTCCCCTAGGCTGGATAGCCACTGTACTCTGGGTTTTGCCTAGAATCAGGGATGCATTATTAAAACCATTACCAACCTGGCCGACCTTCCAAAATTTAAAACAGTGGTGAATTCGTTCTGTCTCATTGGTATGATAAACTAACATCCACTTTTATTCCCCCTTTGGGACTAGAGGATGTTTGGCACATGGATGCTCTTACTAAGTACATGGTCATCCCTAAATAACCCTTAAAGTAACATTTCTCTATTAAAATGCTATGGTAATACAAATGTGTAAAGCAGCTTTACAAAATAGAATGGCATTGGATGTTTTAACTGATATACAAGGTAGAAGTTGTGCTATCACAAAAACAAAATACTATGTTTATGTTCCAGATTATCACAAAATATTTATGTTCCAGATTATCACAAAATGTGACTTACTCAAGTTAGCACTTTGAACAGTCCCTCTCTCCTTTAATAATTGATTAAACTCCCAGACTGAAAAAGTGTTTTTTTGTCAACTAGCAAAAGACTTATCTGAACTTCCTTTTCTTTTTGTTACACTAGTCATGTTTTGCTGTTCTCTCCAATGTCTCCTCACCTGGCATCAACTCCTTTGCGGCCATAACTTCCACAGATGATCCTGACCACTAACAGAGACACTTCTTTACTGTCAGCATTGGATTCAGCTGCCTCCTTCTTTCATAATTCCCCTGCATATTCCTCAACTGACCAATATTGACCCATAAGTAGGGACAGCTCTATGCCCCTATTCAGCAGGAAGAAGTTACAGAAGATGAGACCTTCCATCGTCAACAACCTTAAAGATTTAAGGGTCATGCCCTTCCGCCGTGGAAGCCATTGGAGAGTTGCAGCCATGGCTCTGCGCTACCCTATGGCCGTGGGCCTCAACAAGGGCCACAAAGTGACCAAGAACGTGAGCAAGCCAAGGCACAGCCGCCGCCGCGGGCGCCTCACCAAGCACACCAAATTCCTGCGGGACATGATCCGAGAGGTGTGCGGCTTCGCCCCCTACGAGCGGCGGGCCATGGAGCTGCTCAAGGAGTGCAAGGACAAGCGCGCCCTCAAGTTCATCAAGAAAAGGGTGGGGACGCACATCCACACCAAGAGGGAGCAAGAGGAGCTGAGCAACGTCCTCGCCACCATGAGGAAAGCGGCGGCCAAGAAGGACTGAGCCCCCTGCCCGTCTGTAATAAAGCGTTTTTGGAAAAAAAAAAAAAAAAAAAAGATTTAAGGATCAAAATTGTTCAGGGGGGAAATGATGAGGGAACAGAAGGCTGGCTGAGGACAAAGCAAAAGCCGACACCCTGCATCCCCACCGCCACTCCTGGGTGGGACATATGTGACATTCTTTAGGGATCTTCCACCTCTCTTTAATGTTAATACCTTGCTAGAGGGAAAAATGACCTTGACAATGACAAGATCTCTGGTATCTGGTATCTTGTAGGTGTTCCATTGAAATCTCCCTTTTCCTTACCTTCCCCAACCCCACAGTACATGACCTGACACCCCTCACAACCCTGGGCAGCAGCTCTTCCTGCCCACGGGTCCTGTCCCTATGCTTATTAAACCACCATTTTGCACCAAAGATGTCTCAAGAATTCTTTCTTGGTCATCGGCTCCAGACCTCACCCCACCGAATCTCACTCATATTCTAAGACTTCATCAATAGGAACCAATTTTAATAAGATCTTAGAAGAAGTTCAAGCTCTCCCAACCTCATTCTCTGTCACAGCTGTGAGCGAGATACACCTACAGAATTCAGAGCTCCCCCTGGCTATGAGCACCCACCCTGCAAGCCACAGTCTCCCTCCCCAAGGCAAGAAAGATCTAAGAGAGTCAACAGCCTCAGGCAGCCCAGTGATCAGAACTCACACACATCAGGGCCTGCTGCTTGTGATAGACAGTCCCTCCAGTGGTTTGATCTGACAGATCCAGGGCCTTGCCATCTAGACCCATGAGTCACACCTGAACAATTTCTGCCTTAGCCACTCAAATCCACAAACACTGACGGAGCCCCAGCGATACACTCTGCCACTGTGTGTTCAAAATCTAGGAGATTTTTAGCAAAAATCTTTAAAATCTATTGGCTAACCCTACAATTACAGTAAGCCATAATAAGGGATATGGTAAAGGTGAATAGAGGCTGTCCCCAGAAGTATAGCTGCAGCTGCGGAAGGAAGCATGAGGAAATCTTCCAGGAGGAGGATGCCTGAAAGGAGAGATGGAAGTGAGCCCGCAGGGTGGGTCGAAGACAGTTTCTGCAAAAGCACAAGACGTATACATAGTGCTTCCCGGACATCAGTGTAAACATAAATCATTGGAGCAGTTTGTTAAAATGCAAGTTTATATTTAAGAGGGTGAAATAGGGCCTGAAATTCTGCATTTCTAACAAACTCAGGTATGCGAATGCTGCTGGCAGGAAGACCACCTTTGCTGGACAGAGAACCACATTTTGAGTATCCAGGGGCTACAGCAGTCCGTTTCTGAGCTTAACTCATAGTGAAATCACCTGGAGACTTTTTAAAAGTACTGATGCCTGGCTCCACCCCAGATATGCTGATATCATGGGTACAGGATGCCCAGAATCACAACCTGGGCATCAGGATTTTTTTTGAAGTCTCCCCCGGTGGTCCCGCAATGCAACAACATTTGGTATTCAAAGGACCAAAAGAGGGGAATGTAACATGAAATCAGCACGTGCCAATCATGAAGAATCCCCCCACTGCAATTTCCACACTAAGTAGTCTGAATACATATATAGATATAAAGAGAGATACAAATGAATAGATAGATACATAGATCAATCTTGCTGCCTGCTAAGATCTCACTTCTTGTATAGCTAATAGACATCTCAAAACTACTATGTAAAAATACAAACTCCTGAATCCCACCCAGCCCACCAAAAAAGCTGTTTCTCCATTAGTCTTTCCCAAGTCAGCAAGTCTCAGCTACACACACACACACACACACACCCCAAACAGGTGATCTCAGGGCGATCCTTGAATCCCACACCTCACATCCGAAATGGCAGCAAATCCTGTTGATTCTATTCTCAAAACAGATCAGAATTGTCTGGGATCTCTTCTAAATAATATGCTAGGCAGAATTGAGTGGTTTACAGAGGACTGAAAACTACTCCTAAATTAATAATCTGTTTGAAGGTGGAGGAACTTATGAAATTGTTCTCTCAATATTTATATACCCAAAGCTTTCCACTGTGAAAAGTTGACATCTATATTTGCACCATCTTTATCACCACCTCGATTGCCTACGCTACCACCAATTCTCACATTGAAAATGCTCCTTAATCGCCTCCAAACCCCTCTCTAATGGGCTTGGCCTGTTTCTGTCTGGTCTCAACAAAGTATCGGTTTAGACAAGTTCACGCTGCTCTATGGCTCCAAACTCTCCAATGGCTTCCCAGCCCGCTCATGGGGAAAAACCCCAAAACATCACAACAGACCATAATTTGTTCCATCCCTGCTCCTGTTTCTTCCTACCTCTTTGATCTTATTTCCTATTCATTTCTCCCTTCCAAACACATAAGCCTTCTTACTTTTTCTTTAAATCATGAGGCACATCTCCTCTTTACTTCTGCACCTGGAATGCTCAGCCCTCGGATATCTGCAAGGCCTGTGCTCACCTCCTTCAGGTCCTCACTGAAATACCATTTCTGTGAGATTTCCCTGACTTCCCTATTTTCAATGTAAAATCCTCCCTCTAACACTTCTTTCCCTATTTTATGTTTCATACATACCTCTCCTGAGCTATGTAATATTGGTTTTAAATATCAATTGAGTTATTTCTATCACCTCTTAGGGATTCCTATCCTGCCCTACTACCGCCAACTAGAATGTAAGCTCCACAAAGACAATGATCTTTGTTTTGTTCACCCTCTGAGTTCCAAGCCCCTTAAGCATATTGCCTGGTAGATGACAGGTGCTCTATAATATTCGTGGACTGACTGACTGTGTCAAGTCATCAACTAACATTTGTCCTGGCCATCTTGGATGAGAGACTTCTACTCCATTTAAAGTACTCGCTACAGTGTGCCACGATGTTGATAAATGGTAGCTCTTTTTATAACACATATTTCCCTATACCAAGCATTGGCAAACTTTTTTTATCTAAAGGACCAGCTTTTCAATAGGAATCATACAATCTCTGTTACAACTATGTGTGGCCCAAAACAGGATATACATAGCAGCTAAGTTAAAGGACATGGTTATGTTCCAGTAAAACTTTATTTACAGATTTGGCCCATGGGCTAAAATCTGGCAGTCCCTGCTTTAGAGCAGAACTTCCCAGTTTTGTTACTGAGGTATATATAAAAGGATTGCCTATCTCATGTTAAGCAATGCAACCAAAAGCAGAAGAAATAACCAAATCCCTCAAAATAGATGAAATAACTTCAAAACAATAAAGGACAGATGTAACCAATTCACTAAAGATTTATTAAGGCACGTGGATGGAGCTAGAGTGTATTATGCTAAGTGAAATAAGTCAGTCAGAGAAAGACAAATATCGTATTTAACTCGTATGTGGAATTTTTTAAAAGATTATTTATTTATTTATTTGAGAGAGAGAGAGAGAGATCACAACTAAGCAGACAGGTAGGCAGAGGGATGGGGGAAAGCTCCCCGCTGAGCTGGGAGCCCAATGCAGGGCTCGATCCCAAAACCCTGAGATCATGACCTGAGCTGAAGGCGGAGGTTTAACCCACTGAGCCACCCAGGTGCCCCTCACATGTGGAATTTAAGAAACAAAACAAATCGGGGCACCTGGGTGGCTCAGTGGATTAAGCCGCTGCCTTCGGCTCAGGTCATGATCTCAGGGTCCTGGGATCAAGCCCTGCATCGGGCTCTCTGCTCAGCAGGGGGCCTGCTTCCCCCCCCCCCTCTCTCTCTGCCTGCCTCTCTGTCTACTGTGATCTCTATCTGTCAAATAAATAAATAAAATCTTAAAAAAAAAAAAGAAACAAAACAAATGGATATAGGGAAAGAGATGGAAAAACAAAATAAGATAAAAACATAGAGAGAAGCAAACCATAATAGAACTGACGAAAGCTGAAGAGGAGGTGGGGAGGATGGGCTAAGTGGGTGATGGGCATTAAGGAGGGCACTTGTTGCGATGAAGCACTGGGTATTATATGTAAGTGATTAATCACTAAATTCTACTCCTGAAACCAATACCACACTATATGTTAACTAACTTGAATTTAAATTAAAAAAAAAAAACAGATTAAAGCATTTGGCATAATTTAATAGCATTTTGTATTTCTTATAAATAGTGGTGCAAGGGGCACCTGGGCGCCTCAGTCAAGCATATGACTCTTGGTTTCCGCTCAGGTCATGATCTCTTGGGTTGTGGGATCAAGCCCTGTGCAGGGCTCCATACCTGGTGGGGAGTTGGCTTGAAGAGTCTCTCCCTCTGCCCCTCCCCTCACTCTATTTCTACCCCTTTCTCTCTCTCTCTCTCTCAAATAAGTAAGTCAGTCTTATAAATAAATAAATAAACAAACAAACAGTGGTGCATCTGACAGTTGTTAAATTTTCGTGAAATACAGTAAATTCTTTCCTGCTTGGAATACCTAGAATAGTTACTATTTCCTGCACCTTGATTGACATAATGTACATTCATCTAGCCTGCTTAGATGAATTTTCCCATACTCTATCTCTAGTATTCTCCTGATCTATCAGTAAATTAACAAGGATAGACAGATTACTTGCTTTTTTGAAACAAGTTTAATTCCTAAGATCATCTTAATCAACATAATTGTTAATATAATTGTTTAAAATTAATTTAATTTACCAGGTTTATAAATCTTTGTAGGACAGTGAGCCAATTCAGATGATCTATTTTATGGAATATCTCTATCTATTTATTTTTTTCAGTCAAGACTATTTGACCATCTGTAGATTTCTTGTTTTTCTCCGGCGGGCTCAGTGATCTAAAATGTAGCTTCTTTCGATATTAGGAAAAGTATCCTTTATCAATAAAGAAGCAGATTAATTTCAAATATCAAAGTATGCCACATGCAGAGGCATCTCTGATAAAATGGCCCACTCATAGAAACACAGACTGAGAGAGAAAGGAGCCAGAAATGCAGAAGATTTGCACAGGAAAGCAGAACAATGGACAGAAAACTAACTCAAAGCAGGCTTTCTCTTCAGAGAAGCAGCCAGATGGGCAAGGTGCAATATCCAAAGGCAAAACGGAAGTAACTGCATCACCATTTCCAACAAGATCTGTATTCCAGTGTATTCTGTCTTCATCTGGCACCAATCTACTGTTCAATCTGTCCACCGAGTTTTTGAAGTCAGTGACGATATTTTTCATTTCTGAAAGTTCTATTTGGTTGCATTTATGTCCTTTTTTCCAGTCGTCTTGAACTTTTTCATGGTGTCTGCTTTTTTCTCATGGCTTTGATTTGGTTTAGGTCCTTAATTATCTTAAGCACACTTATTTTATTTTTACTGTTGAGTAGTTCTCTTATCTGAAGTTCTTAATTATATTACCGCTTATTATTCTATACTGTGTATGGTGACTCTCAATGACAGTATATTGTTTTCTTATGCACTTTGTAATTTTGTATTGTGAATTCCTCGGGATGCTTCAGGATACTACCAGCAGAAATCCTGTACAGTCTGGATTAAGGGTGTTCCCCCAGAGAGATTCTATAACTACTTTCCCAAATGCTCAGAGTTTTCACACACTCGGGCCACAATTATGTTAATTTATTGGCTCAGTGTTTCTAGAACCTGACAACTAGGAATATTTAAATCTCAGCTGTGGGTGAGGATAGGGATACAGTTATGAATTTTCATTAAAGACTTTCTCTCTCTAAAATCTAAACAAGGACTTACAAATGCCCCTCGGACACTATTCTGCACAGTTTTTCTAGTGGGTAGACAGTTTTTCTAGTGTGAACCTTCAAAGGCCCCAGATCTTTCCATTGTCTCAAATGTGATCTGTAAACTCATGAAATCTCAAGACATTATATTCTATTCTTGTGTAGGCACTAAGATCTAGATCTCTATATGAGAGACGCAAGTATTCCATCGCTTCTCCTCCTCCCACTCCCAAGGCTCTCAAAGCACCAACCAGCATGGTTTGGCTCTGGTTTTCACTTTGTGCTTCATTTTTTGCCCATTGGGAATTTTCTTACATGCTTTCTCATTCAGCTACATATTTAAAAATGACATCGTTCTATATTTTATCTAGCATGTGCGAGTGTTTTATAGCAGGAAGCTTCCTGGATAATCTAGTTTGTCATATTGCCAGAAACAGAAGTAGCAAATGATAGCATCATGCCATAAAGATTAGTGGGATACGTTAAAACGAAGCATCTCAAACCTGAAGAAAAATCATATTTTTCAGAGACTGATGAAGTCATGCAACACTAAATAAAGAATTTTACAAAGTGTAGTGAAATATGGTAATAAATATTTAGAAGCTTCTTTTGACATTCCTCATTTTAAAGCAAAGGCAAAAGACATAGCCACATCCACTGGGGAAATACTTATTCTTTCTGTCGCAGTTAAAATGGCTGAAACACAACAAAACAAAACAAAAAGCATGTGGTGAAAGCTAAAATGTATATCTTTGTCAGCAAATATTGTTGAATGATATATGGAAAGCATTATAGAAGAGTGAAGAAACAAATGCTGGAACAGATTACGTAGTGTTGAAGGTTTGCTATATATTTGGATGAAATGCTGATGCTTCTAACACATTTCAGCTATGGTATTTTCTGGATTCTGCTTCCAATAATAAAACACATGAAGGGCTTGTGTAGTGGGGGGGAGAGCTACCAAAAAAAGGACCAAATAACATTTTCTTTCAAAAATAAATAACTTTTTAGAAAAATTATGACAGTTAAGATATTTCCAGCAACTATTTGAATTGGAATTTTTAAAATTCCCCCAAAAAGCTGTAAATAAAGTACTCCACATGAAATGCATTCCCTCTATCATCCACAGGCAAGCTGTTATAGCAAAGATGGTGATGCTTTAAAAAATCAAAGTGCTACAGGATAGGGGTGCCTGGGTGGTTTGGTCAGTTAACCATCCAACTCTTGATTCTGGCTCAGGTCATGATCTCAGGGTTGTGAGATCAAAATGCCATATGAGGCTCATGCTGGACATGGAGGCTGCTTGGGATTCATTCTCTCTCTCTCTCTCTCTCTCTTCTCCCCGTCAAACTACAGTGCTACAAAATATCATAGGTGAGATTAGCTTTATAAAAACAACTTTTGAAAATGTAAGGGATTCTACATACCTTTATGGAAGGTAAATTTCTTAGACCAGATTCCCTGGTAAGAAGATTCTGAGAAAAATCACATACAGAAATTTTACTGGAGAGTCCCCTTAAGATCAGCTATGGGGAAGTGTAAAAGGCAAGACTGAGCAGAGGGAGAAATTAAATTTAATTGGTCCTCAACCAATCCCATGGGCAGCACTGGGGTTAGGCTGGTGCTTTTTGTTCCACCTTTCAGCAGGGTGTCTGAGCCTTTATATCCAGCCCTGGCCAGTCTTTAGATGAGAGCTGCCCCGTGGAAAGAGGTGAGACACCTTTCTACTGAGTGCAATGCCTAGAGAACGACTTCTTGGACACCAACATAGTGGAAACATAGCAGTGCACCACAGCATCCAGTAAAACAATCACACAGAGAATTGCAGGTGACTGGGCAAATCCTACAAGAGCTGGCTGACTTAAAGATGAGTACTTCATTTTTCTCTAGCAACAAACAAACAAACAAATAAATAAATAGATTCAGATGTGCTGACTTTTGCAGTTAGCGGGCATGAGAATTCCACCTACCACAAAATATTCAATCTAACAATATGTGAGAAAGTAAACTACTAGAAAGGCATTTATGCTATGGAGATAGCTTTATGAAAGCAGAAGTTTGGGAGCGCCTGGGTGGCTCAGGTGGTTAAGCGGCTGCCTTCGGCTCTGGTCATGATTCCAGGGTCCTGGGATTGAGCCCCGCATCGGGCTCCCTGCTCAGCAGAGAGCCTGCTTCTCTCTCTCCTAGTCTCCCTGCCGCTCTGCTTACTTGTGCTTTCTCTCTAGCTCTCTGTCAAATAAGCAAATAAAATATTAAAAAAAAAAAAAAAGAAAAGAAAGAAAGCAGAAGTTTGGAAGTGCTTCCATTATTACAAGTTATTGTCGCCAAAACTTACATAGCCCATAAAAACTCTAATACATGCACACTTAAGAAAGCTGGAAAATTATTTTAACTTGCTGATCATTTCAGTGCATGTTAAATCAACATGTTAATCTTTTTAATTATAAATTTTCAATAGGTAAAAAATTTCCTAGTTTTTTTTTAACAAAAATATTGTATTAGGTTTAAAAGATAAATATTACAGTTTGGAACGCATACTCAATGGTATGCTCTTTGTATTTGGGTTTATATATTGCTGGAAGAACTTTTTCCAGTATGACATCCATTAAAATCAAGTATCTAAATAAATGGAAAACATAGGTTTTTAAATTTCTATACACATTGGGGCGCCTGGGTGGCTCAGTGGGTTAAAGCCTCTGCCTTTGGCTCAGGTCATGATCCCAGGGTCCTGGGATGGAGCCCCGCATAGGGCTCTCTGCTTCGCAGGGAGCCTGCAACCTCCTCTCTCTCTCTGCCTGCCTCTCTGCCTACTTGTGATCTCTGTCTGTCAAATAAGAAAATAAGAATCTTAAATTTCTACATACAAGCTTTTTTTTTAAAATATTTTATTTATTTATTTGACAGAGAATGATCACAAGTAGGCAGAGAGGCAGGCAGAGAGGGGGGGGGAGTAGGCTCCCCACTGAGCAGAGAGTCCTGATTCGGGGCTCGATCCCAGGACCCTGAGACCATGACCTGAGCCAAAGGCAGAGCTTAACCCACAGAGCCACCCAGGTGCCCCTAAACACAAGCTTTTAATTAGAGTAAAGCATCTGATCACTCAAAGATGTGAGGCTTAGGGACGCCTGGGTGGCTCAGTGGGTTAAAGCTTCTGCCTTTCTGCCTCCAGCTTAGGTCATGATCCCAGGGTCCTGGGATGGAGCCCCACATCAGGCTCTCTGCTCCGCGGAGAGCCTGCTTCCTCCTCTCTCTCTTCCTGCCTGCCTCTCTGCCTACTTGTGATCTGTCAAGTAAGTAAATAAAATCTTTAAAAAAAAAAAATATGTGAGGCTTAGAATTATGGTCTTAACTCAGAACCAGGATAATTCATCAGCTCAAGGCTTCTGGGTTCCTACAATGCCCAAGTTAAAAAACACTCATTCTCTTCTTTCCACCACCCAGCATCTAGACTGTTATCCTCACTATCACTTAGCACAGTGGCCTCCAAATCTTTATCTTCACGTATCACCATTAGTAGAAACATTGTTATGCACGGACCTCCATTTATTTATAAATTATATATATATGTGCTACTCTTCTGACAAATTATATTATGTAACACATACAAAAATAGAAATTAAAAAAGATCATTCTTGCCCAAAATGCATATGAGGAAATATCATGTGACCTCCAATGAAAGAAAGACTCTGCAACATAAGTGGCATCTCCTCTTCAAAAATGTCAAGTTCATTACAGACAAAGATTTGGAAATTTTTCCACCTGGAGTAACAGCTAAATGTAATACTTGATTCTGGACTGGACCTTGGAGCCATAAGGGCAATTTTGGAGGAAACAGGCAAATTTGGAGTGGAATTTATGGATTAGATGGTAATGTTAGATAAATGTCAATTTCATAATTTTGATTTTTGCATGGTAAATACACGCTAAATATTAAGGAATTTCAGGGCATCATATGTGCAACATATTGTCAAGTAGTTCAAGCAAAAACAAAATTCACAGCAATATATATGTGTACATATCTGCATGTTTGCGTGTGTGTGTGTGTGTGCTCAGAGAGACAGAGAGTAAGAGAATGCAAAAATGCTAACAAGCAGAAAATCTTGATAAAATTCATACAAAAATCTATGGATCTTTCTACTATTTTTGCAACTTTTCTGTAAATTTATAACTGTTTTAAAACAAGGTTAAAATTTTAATATAAACAAAGAAACAATCCTTTTAAAAGATGAGATAATAAATGAAACAAGATGGGATTGGGAGGGAGACAAACCATAAGTGACTCTTAATCTCACAAAACAAACTGAGGGTTGCCGGGGGGAGGGGGTTTGGGAGAAGGGGGTGGGATTATGGACATTGGGGAGGGTATGTGCTTTGGTGAGTGCTGTGAAGTGTGTAGACCTGGTGATTCACAGACCTGTACCCCTGGGGATAAAAATATATGTTTATAAAAAATTAAAAATTAAAAAATAAATAAATAAAAAAATAAAAAGCAGCATTTTATAACAAAAAAAAAAGATGAGATAAAAGTAGAAACTAGTTTTAAAGCATTCCATCTATTAATGGTACAAAAAGAGGTATTTATTTTATTAAAACAATAGCTTTCTAATATGAGAATATCTAAAATTCTAGTTACTTGTTCTGTCTTCTTATAAAACTGCTCCAGAAGAAAATCTTCAGTGATCTTTTTATTAGTAAAAAAAAAAAAGTTTCTAGTCTGTAAAACCAATCTCTCTTAAAAGATTCAATTTAGTAATTTAAAAGTAGCTTTTTACTGATTAACATTTAATGTTTGAGAATTAATGAATCATAAGCAATTTAACAAATACATTTAATATCTATTCATAACCATTCAAAAGGTTTGACTTATTTCATTTAATTTAATGTTACAAAATAAAATAGAAATTATCTCCTAGAAGACACTCAAAATCTTGACCACGTTCTAACCATTTCCCGCATTCCTGGTTCTCTCTCTTCCCTCTCAGTATCAAAATGGGGTGATATCTTCAGAATATGCAAGAGCTGAAACATTACATAGGAGGATGCGATAATAGTTTTAGTTGCAAAAAACAGTTCTTCCTTAGACCCTCTCTCTATTCTGATCCCCATCTTCATTCTAATTCCCAAAGCACAACAAAATGATTATTTAGATGTCAGTATCACATAATAATCCCCTCTGCCTCCCTCATTCAGCCCACTGGCTGACTCACAAAGGGGAGCCTTCCGTCCAGAATACAGAGGGGTGAGAGGATGGTGCACTGATGCAAGAAAAGTATATGAAGAATGAATATACAATCACTTTCATTATCCACTCAAAATGCACATATAGAGAGATGATGTTTTCATTTGAGTATTTCACCAGCATGTAATACAAGTTTTAGTGAGGGTTGTGTAATTTTGAATTAAGTTTCTTGAATAACATTGTAGCACGTCCCCCCACAGCACAGCCCTCAAACACTGGGGGCCATTTAATGTAGGTACTCACAAACAGCCCAGCTCCCCCCAAAGTCTGTCACAAATCTACTGCATACACGATGTTGCTGAGTACTGCATTCTATATATACGGAATTAGCTGAAAGAGAAAGCCATGTGGAAGAAGGCAGTCTGCCCATGTATGAGTAATGAACCTTCAGCAACATCCGTGAATACTCAACCATGGGCATACAAGATCAAAGTTCCTTTGGGAATTCTCTCACAGATGTGGACAAACTAAAAATCTTGAACACAAAAGAGCCACTTTTGCTGCAAATAGAAAGGCCTCATTATTATGAACAGGCAGTATGATTTGGCTGAGTTAAGATTATTTCACTTGTCATATCGTCAATTTGCATAACTTACCAAATGCAAAAATGTTAACAAGAAAGTCAGATTTTTGTCAATGATTGTTCTTCCCCTGACATAAGAACTTGGTGATATAACAAGATAAAGAAGTGGACTACAATGTTTAACAAAGAACCTGGCCAGAACTGCCGTGCTCTTACAGGTGTCAAGACAGCACATACAAAACTAGAAGATACCAGTTATGCGATATAGCAAAACACAGAAAAATTTGAATTTCTTTAAATATTTATTTATTTATTAGAGAGACAGGGAATGCGTGCGTGAGTAAGGGGAGATGTAGAGGGGGAGGGGGAGAGAGAATCTCAAGCAGACTCCCTGCTGAGCATGGAAATCGATGACGTGGGGCTCAATCTCAGACCCTGAGGTCATGACCTGAGCTGAAACCAAGAGCTGGAGGCTTAACTGATGGAATCACTCAGGTGCCCCCCAAATTTGAATTTTTTACCTCAATAGCAGAAGGGTGGGAAAAGATACAAACCCCACAGACTGTTCCTTATGTTTACTAATGCTCTTGAGCCAAAGACCAGGGGGAGCACGGGTAGTTGAAAAAGCTGGGTCTCTTGACTTGTTGCAGTAATGGAGAACATACCTCTGGGGAACCACAGGTCACCTCACTGAAAAGCATTATTAGAAGGGCTTTATAAAGGATTTGGGCTTGTGTTAGTTAGGTGATGTGAGAGAGAACTCCAGAAAGTAGGGCTTTGCTCTGGATTGGATGTTATCAGGATGTGGGTAATTCTATGATTATCTTCATAATTCTATATGGAAGCTAAGAAGAATGGAATGAGACTAAGGCTGTTGTTGGTAAAGCAGCAGCAACCATTCCCATCCACCAGGACAGGGGAGATGTTTGGTTGTTTTCGTGGTTTGGAAGTCATTCATGTTTTCCCCTGTGCTCACACATGGTTACTAAGTGGTCTTGTTTTTGTCTTGATCCGCCATGGTCACACAGTGGTCTTGTCAAGGGTTGTTTGCGTTCCCTAGAATGCCGGGGCCTCAGTCTATTCCAGGACTGTTCCTGGCTATCCAGATCTGCTTCTCTTTCTCACACTGATAAAGTGTGTAAATGCTCCAGGAGAACTTCTGGGAATACTCAGTGCTCAAGAGTGGGATGGCTTTTTTTTTTTTTTTTTAATTTGACAGACAAGAGAGCACCAGTAGGTAGAGAGGCAGGCAGAGAGAGAGGGGGGAAAGCAGGCTCCCCACTGAGCAGGGAGCCTGATGTGGGACTCGACCCCAGGACCCCGGGATCACGACCTGAGCGAAGGCAGCGGTTTAACCCACTGAGCCACCCAGGCACCCATGGGGATGGCTTTTAAATAAAAATATATCCTGGTATTCACAAGAGGTGTACTCGGCAAATGTGGAATAAGAAATTATGAAATAGAAAACAGTTCAAGAGGTCACTGGATCCATCTTCTTGCTTCCAGGATGGATTTCTCTATCTCACTTTAAAAGCTCCTCATTTAAAAATTACACAGTTTCTATTTGACAGGTCTATTACTATACGAAATAATCCCAAATTCTCCCTCATTAAGTTGTAAAATAGTTTCTTCTTTCCTTCTCTGTGGAAATAGAAGACAAGCAGCCAATAACCTCTTCACTCTAAAAATAAAATCTTTGTCTTTCCTTCTCTGGCAGAAGTAGCCTCTATTCCCAAGGGAGCTATTATAACTATCTCAAATTGGTCTGTGACTCTTCCTCTGCTGCTCCCAGCTCAGCGGATGCCCCGATCATGTCTTAACTGGAACACTATAGTAGCTTCCTAATGGGTCTCTCTCCTTCCTAATGGGTCTCTGCTCCCAGCTCAGCGGATGCCCCGATCATGTCTTAACTGGAACACTATAGTAGCTTCCTAATGGGTCTCTCTCCTTCATTCTGGCACTGCTCCCCACCTCCTTCCACACTGCTGCCAGAGTGGTCTCCGAGCTCATTTCACTAATGTACATTTGGCCTCCCCATTTTTTTTAAAGGCAAAATCCAAACTCCTTAATATCACCCAGAAGACTGTGACGTACTGGCCTACATCCACAACACAATCATATTCGGCCACACTGATTCTTCTCTGTACTCCAGCCATACTAAACATCTCTCAGGCCTGGGAAACCCATGGTCCTCCAGCCCCAAGGCCTTAACACGTGGTCTTCCTGAAATACTCTTTTTACCTCCTGTTCTACCCAACTAACTTCTATTTCTCTTCCCGATCACATTTTAAACACCCCAACAACCACCCCTAAAAGAAACAAGATCCCCCTATTAGCTGTGTCCTTTGCACCCTGCACTTCATCTAGCATAGATCACAATCATCATTCACTAACTGGACATGAACAGAGACAATCCCTGTCTTACTCACCACCATTTCCTCGGGGCCTGTGGGCATACTGCCTTTATTGGATAGGCATTCATTACATACTTGTTAAACACAATAACTTATGGGCTGGGCCCTCTTTAATTTCTATACATTATTTTTTAAAACTAAAAAAAGCACTCAAAAGTGACCTAACATTCTGAATACAGCAACGGAATTGCATCCAAGACCCCTAGGTTCAATCATATTAGAAATAATACAGCCCCTTCATGCTATTGGATGGCTGGCATATTGACCAGTTCATTCCACCAATGGTTTAATATAATAAAGTAGTTTATCCTTCTACTGACTGTAAGTCAAGCCATTACCTAGTTACTCACTAATCTCTCTGTGAGGATTCTCCACTTTCTTTTAACTGTTACTAGTAATTAAGGTATTGTTTAGTTAATAATTATTAGGAATTATTATCCCCATTTTATAGAGGAGAAACGGAGGCCACATAGGTAGATGAAGCCAGGATTCAAATCCAGATAGGTTTCATCAAAACAAGCCTCTACGAACCAGAAGTGTCCTTCAGTAGCGATGGGAGATCCTGGTGCTCTCCTGAGTCTGGCAGGCCTCCTGCCCGAGGCCATCCGTAAGCAAGCAGGCAAGTGGTGATCTAACTGACTGTGAGAGGATTCCTTTGCTTTAACAATTGCCCTGTCGTGATTGCCCATGGACTGCTACCTGGAAAAGCTGGCTGCCATGTTCTCCTCACCAGGCCTGATCACCTTATCCTGCCAACAACTAAGTTGGGTCTGTGATTGTTGTTACTTCTGGACATTGCGCCTGGACATTGAGCCTGGAACTTCCTGGCTCTCGTAGCCTGCGTCAGCCATTACCGTAGCTTAGGTCCCATCTTACTAGACACTGGCCTTGCTCTGGCTTTCCACTCTTCACATAGACCCCAACATTAGGAAGGCTCAGCAGGCCACACAGCAAATGCACTTGCAAAGAGAACTGTGTGTGGGTGGGTATGTTTATGTGTAGGTGGGTGTATTTGAGTGGGGGAAGGCAGAAGCAGCTTGAAATTCTCACTAAGAAAATATAACACACAAATGATACAATATATAAACAAGTAACAATGTAGCCCAGTGTCAAAATACAGGATTCAGAGAAGACATATGCAGAGTCCGGACAGAGATAGTGATGAGAAAAATTCTTTAGGAGGATTGAGAAACAAAGTATGACTTCAGTCAGACAAGGAGCTAGATTATAAAAGAACCTGAGTGCCCTAAGCATGTGTTGCCTAAGCTTGAAGTATTTGTGTCAACTTACCGTATCTATCAACTACCTGTACTGCTTTTCTTTAAGTTATCTCTATTTTTAAGTATTATCTACCCCTCAATGTGGGGCTCAAACTTACTACCCCAGGATCAAGAGTTGCATGCTCTTCTGACTGAGTCGGTCAGGTGCCCCTGTGTAGCTTTTAATGTTTTTCTTTAAACTTACTCACTTTTTCTCTGAAATAAATTTTTTTCAAAAAGAACTCGTACCATTACTTTTATATCACTATAAGTGCTAGTTGTATTTTTTCAAAGTAGACAGTGACTCAAAGTATGATGACTAAGATTATAAAAGTATGCCCTGAAGTACTCCTTAAAAACATATCATAGACCAACAGTGGTATGCTAACCATGCTTGGGGAGGCACCAACTCAAACACTTGTGTTGATCAACAAATGCCTGACTGTCCCAGGCAACAATGTCATACATTCTCCTTTCTCCTCCTCCTCACCAATACTTCCTCCATCCTCCTTCTCATCCAACCTTCTTAATAGAACTATATGTACTCACTCTGTCTACTATTTCTTCCTTCACCTTCTCTTAAACCCACTCCAATCAGGCTTTCAGCCCTACTACTCCACACTTGGCTTCTAAAACACCACTGTTGGTCAGTTTCTTCTTGCCTTACTGGCAAGAAGCTTTCTTTGTGGATACCCCCTTTCTCCTCAATGTCTTAATGTCATTGAGTCCTTGGGCTCAGTCTTGCCATAAACAAATGTTGGGGAACCTCACCGTCCACATAGACAATCAATCTAATAATTGACATCAGAGGTTCCTAACTTCATTTCCAAGATCCTTCATTTCATCCTAATCACCCATTCCCATGGTGATACTCTTAACGTTTTCATTTTCTTCAATAGCTATATTTCAAAAATCTATATTTCAAACAACCTAGGCTCTGTAACAGCCTCTCCTTCCAATTTGCATTATTAACTTCATCAGGACTTCAAGCTTAGGGGCGCCTGGGTGGCTCAGTTGGTTAAGTGTCTGTCCTTGGCTCAGAAGCCTGCTTCTCCCTCTGCCCCTCCCTCTGTTCAGGCTCTTTCCCTCTCTCTCTTAAATAAACAACATCTTTAAAAAAAGAACTTCAAGTTTATAAAGGTCTCTATTTTCTATCTGTCCTAACAACCGTATTCTTTTTTTTTTTAACATCCTTATTTATTCATCTTAGATTCCATGAATCACCACTTCATGGTCCCATTTTACCTCCATAAACAATGGGTTTCCTGACTCATTTCAGATCTCGGCCCATTTGCTTTCCAGATTATCCTGGCTAGGTGTGGTCACCCTATGACTGCTCTCACAGAAATGTGTTCCAGCTTTTCAACATACTTTTCAGAACTGTAATTTTACATTTATTTTATATTATCTGATAAATATCGGTCTTCCCCATTAGACCATAAGATACATGAAAGTGAAACTGGGTAGGAGAGAGACTTTTTTTTTTTTTAAGATTTTATTTATTTGTTTGTCAGAGAGAGAAAGAGAGAGCACAAGCAGGGGAAGTAACAGGCAGAGGGAGAAGCAGGCTTCCCCCTGAACAGGGAGCCAGAAGCTGGGCTTGATCCTAGGACCCCGGGATCATGACCTGAGCTGAAGGCAGAGGCTTAACCAACTGAGTCCCCACTAGCCCCCAGAGAGACCTTCACTTTTCATTTTATCCCATTTTGTATTGTTTGAATGTTGTGGCCACTATTAAGATTTTTTTAGGGTAAAATCATGACTCTTATATAAACTGATATAAAATGAGTAAATATCAGAAATTTGATTTAACTCATTAATTAATGAGGGAACCAGTAAGATGTTATAATTAGTTCAAAGGGGAATTCAAAGAAGCACATGCATGTGGGCATTAAAAATTGCTAAAATAATGTATAAATAGCTGCAAAATAGACCCATCCTCAGGGTAGAAATCAATTGAATTCCACTGCACACAATTCATTCGCATTTCTATAAACAAGAATTATTTCATTTTATCAATTTTCTAAAATATACAAGATTGTAAAATAGCTCAAAACAGTCAAAGACTGAGATAAGCTGGAATGGTACACAAACAGGACATTTTATTTATTTTCTTAGGACACTTAATATTTTTTACCTATTTCAAAGTTGTTTGTAATTTCTCCTGTCACATCAATGTATGAATAGTATACATTAATATATATACCAATTACTACTTAGTTTTTAATAATGTTAATAAGTATTACCTATATGAAGAATTATGCCCCAGTTTTCTATGTTTTTATATATGAAAAAAGGGTGTGAGTTTTATTTTTATTTCTTTTTAAAGATTTTGTTTATTTATTTGACAGACAGAGATCACAAGGAGGCAGAGAGGCAGGCAGAGAGAGAGGAAGGGGAGCAGGCTCCATCCCAGGACCCTGGGGGATCATGACCTAAGCTGAAGGCAGAGGCTTTAACCCACTCAGCCAGCCAGGTACCCCTGTGAGTTTTATTTTAAATGTTTTAATTGAATTACAACTGATAAATGACATTACATTAGTTTCAGGTATACAATATAACAATTTGATATTTGTTTATATTGCAAAATGATCACCTCAATATGTCTACTTAACATCCATCACCACAAATAGTTGCAATTTTTTTCTTATAAGAACTTTTAAAATCTAGCCTCTTACAACTTTCAAATATAAATACAGTACTGTTAACTATAGTCACCATGCTGTACATTACATCCCCAGGACTGACTCGTTTTATAATTGGAAGTTTGTACCTTTTGACCACCTTCACTCATTTTGCCCATCCCCCACCCTCCACCCTCCATTTCTAATTTCTAATTTTTTTTAATTTTTAATTTTTTTTTGTTTTTAAAGATTATTTATTTATTTGACAGAAAGAGAGATCACAAATAGGCAGAGAGGCAGAGAGAAAGGAGGAAGCAGTCTCCCTGCTGAGCAGAGAGCCCAATTCGGGGCTCGATCCCAGGACCCAAGCCACAGACAGAGGCCTAACCAACTGAGCCACCCAGGTGCCCTTTTTTTTTTTTTTTTAAGATTTTACTTATTTGTGATAGCACAAGCAGGGAGAGCAGCAGAGGGAGAGGGAGAAGCAGGCTCCCGCTCAGCAGGCAGTCTGCCATGGCGTTCAATCCCATGACCCTAGGATTGTGACCTGAGCCAAAGTAGACTCTTAACCGACTGAGCTACCCAGGTGTCCCAAGTTCGTTTTTTTTTTTGTTTTTTTACATTCCACTTAAAAGAGATTGTATGGAATTTTATTTGGCTTTTCAGGGTTCAGTTGTATATATTCTTTATGTATTTTGGATATTAATCTCTTATAAGATAATATTATTTTTAAATATCTTCTCCCATTCAGTAGGTTGCTTTTCCGTTTTGTTGGTGGTTTCCTTCACTGTGCAAACGCTTTTTTATTTTGATGTAGTCCCTCTTTATTTTTGTTTTTGTTGCTTATGCTCTTAGTGTCAAATCTGAAAAACAATCACCAAGACCAATGTCAAGTAGGCTCACTGCCTATGTTTTCCAGGAATTTCCTGATTTCAGGTGTCACATTCAAGTCCTTTTGCTTGCCCTCCGTCCCGGGCACGTCCACCACAGACGCCATACCTGCTTCTAGGCCACTTTTGGTGACAAATTCCGAGTTTCTCTGATGATTTTGCTTCCCGGTGGCTCCAAATTTGGAGCGGCTGTTTGGACCGACAGTGGTGGAGGCCCGGCACACACAGATCTCGCGCAGAAACCTACCGCTGTTAGCCAGCCCCTCCCCTTGCATCCGGGCAACTTCCGCACCCCCGGCAGTAGCCTGGCCTCCGAGCGTTCAGGTGGCTACAGACCTGCAGAGGAAGATCCAGGTAGTTACCGCAGTGAGCCCCTATGGATTCCGCGAGCATCAGTTCTTCCTCATCAGCTGGAACTGAGAAGGTGATCCTGGCTTCCGCAGGGACGTGCAGTCATTTTCACCATCTGGGATAACCTCATTCCTGGTGGGATCCAGGTCTTCAGGGACTCTTGTGTCTGCGGAGCATTTTCTATGGAAGGCCCACATCCAGTGGCCACAGGTGTGAAGTCCTATATGGGCTGTGGCCACAAAGCCCCTGGCTGTCACTATGGAGCTGTCAGTTGTGAAGGATGCAAAATGTATTCACAAGGGGCATATGGAAAAATTTGACCTACAGCTGTCAGAGCAACTAAGACTGCATCGTCAATAAGCACCACCAGAACAGCTGTCAGTCTTGTTAACTGAAAAAAATGATTAGAAATGGGTATGGAAATGTAATCTACACAGTGTGAACAGAAGCCCTTTGGCGAGGGTGGTGGGGGGTGGGGGGGAGCTGCAGAGAAGAAGCCTTTTGATGTGCAATGCGAGAAACCAAGCAATTGTGCCACCTCAACTAAGAAACAGATCTTCTTAATCCAGGACGCTCATGAACACCCAGGAGCCTTTGATATGTGGGAGTGGTATGGTTCTCCTGATGATGTATTCTAAACCTGAGACAAGCCAGGGGGTACTGGACATACTGACAAATGTAGTAGCCTCCCCTGCCCACCTAAATGCATCCCTTAACAATGGTAATGCTTCAGAAGTACTGTGGGAGAACCAGTCTGCAAAGTAAGATTCCTAGAGCTTAGCAAAAGCACCTGATACCGTAGATGGCTTCATGTCTCCATGCCTGGCAGATGAGACAGACACTAGTGGAGGAGGCAGCACCCATGTCATCATTGGAGACCAGTCCCCACCTGTCACTGAAGTCAAAGACACGCTCCTTGTAGACACATCACATCTAGATTCATGATGCCCAGCCCCATTCCAGAATACCTCTATATGAGCTACATCTGCAAGTCTATATCCTGCTTGCTTTTTCCTCCCCATCATGAGCCCAGGTCAATCCAGCAGTTCAGACACTTGGTCAGGAATGCAACACCAGCCTCCTGCTGCCCTGCTAAAATAAGCTCTTCACCCTTGGCCTGACCCAGTGTGCCCAGGTGGTGAGTCTCTCTTGCATCCTGGCAGCTACCACCAACCATCTTCAGAAAAGCATCCAGGAAGATAAACTTGCTGGTCATTAAACTAGTCATGGAGCACATCAGGAAGCATCAGAACTTCTGTTATCACTATGGTAGAACTGGATATAGGCAGCTAGGAGTATGCATCCCTTAAAGCTATAGTTCTCTTTAGTCTTGAGGATCCAGATTTGACCAGTACAAACCAGAGCGAAAAAATCCAAAAAAAAAAAAAAAAAAAAAAAAAAAAACCTGAGATGGACTTCTAAGACTATGTTGAGAAACCCTACTCAGAAGACATCTTCTGAATGGCCCAGATTCTCATCTGTCTGCTAGCACTTAGGCTAATGAGCTCCAAAATAATAGAACTTAATTTTTTTCACCTTATTTACTTATTTATTTACTTAATTTATTTATTGGCCTTATTGTCAATGTTATGATAGCATAGTTCCCTTTATCCTCGAGATGGAGATGACAGAGTACAACGGCCAGATCACCAGAGCCAATCTCTGGTGGACACCACAAACCTGCTGAGGAGCAAAAGAATCTTCCCAGGACCATTCAGATACAAAGACAATGAAATAGTGGTACTTTGATAGGTACAAATATTCCCAGTGTGTTAGCCATGTCTTACCTAGTTTCTTTTTTTTTTCTTTCTAAATTTTATTTATTTATTTATTTTTATTTGAGAGAGAGAGAGAGAACATGAGAAAGAGGAGGGTCAGAGGGAGAGGCAGACTCCCTGCCAAGCAGGGAGCTTGCCCTGATGCGGGACTCGATCCTGGGATTCCAGGATCATGACCTGAGCCAAAGGCAGTGACCTAACCAACTGAGCCGCTCAGGCGCCCTGGTACCTCGTTTTTTCTTACTTGTTAATCCCAGACAATAGCAACCAAAAGACTAAAAAGATCCTTTCCTGCCCTAAGAAATGTTTCAATGCCTTTTGATGACACAGTAGATTTTGGAAAAATCCTTTAAATTAATTTGTATTTAGAGATTCTCAAAGGGCAAAAAAAAAAAAAAATCAAATTTTTATAATATCATTCTTGGATTGAGCCCCAAGGGAGGCTCACTGCTCAGCCAGGAGTCTGCTTCTCCCTCTGCCTCTCTCTCTGACTGGTGTTTTTTTCTTGCTTTCTCTCTGTGTCAAATAAATGGATAAAATATTTAAGGAAGGAAGGAAGGAAGGAAGAAACTTAAGATAGACATTTACAAATAATTCATCATTAACATTCCATTTAATGCTTAGCTTGTCACCTAAGAAATTTTATTAAACAGTATTTTTAAGAACACAAAAGTAAGTGGACAGAATGATAGAATTCAAGCCAATATTCTCCCAACCTCTTCAAAAGAAGAATAAAATCATAAAGGATTACTATGTCCTTTTGCCTTGTACTTATAGTAATTTGCATTAATATGGCATACAATGTTTTTTCTCATATTCAATAAAGCAGCTAATAGCCCATTAAAGTTGTTCCTTAAAAAAAAAAGATTAAAGCTTAGCAAAACTTAAATTTTCAGAGATCTGATTTTAAAATTTCAAGAGGTAATTAGATAACCTGTGCTTTTATTTATTTATGCATTAAGTATGATAGATTCTAACATGTGTTACTTTTTAAAAAGTATTGGCACTTAAAATTATTTCTATTACCTGTGCCATTTCTATTAGGCTTTTGGCGGAAATCAAAATCAGTAAACTACACATTGAAACAGTAATGTGTGTTAAATTAACACTAGACTACTACATGCCTATTGTTTATTTTTAAACACGAGAATTACCCACATAATGCCCGTAATTCACCTGTCAGTCCTTGCTATTATGTTGCCCTTTTACTGGACTAAAAAAAGGGGGGGATACCAATTTCTAAAGATTACTATTTTTAATTGAAAGTTTTATTGAGATAATTTTATTCTTAAAAATATTTTATTTATTAGAGAGAGAGAACACACATAAAAGGGGGAATGGCAGGCAGAGGGAGAAGCAGACTCCCTGCAGAGCAGGGAGCCTGATTCAGGACTTGATCCCAGGATCCGGGGATCATGACCTGAGCCGAAGGCAGATGCATAACTGACTGAGCCACTCAGGCATCTTATTGAGGCACTTGGGGTGCCTTAGTGGCTCAGTGGGTTAAAGCCTCTGCCTTCAGCTCGAGTCATGATCTCAGGATCCTGGGATCAAGCCCCGCATCGGGCTCTCTGCTCAGCAGGGAGCCTGATTCCTCCTCTCTCACTGCCTGCCTCTGCCTAATTGTGATCTCTGTCAAACAAATAAATAAAATCTTTAAAAAAAAAAAACACAAAACTCTTACAACTCAATAATAGAAACAAACAGCCCAATTCTTAATGGACAAATTATCTCAATAGATATTTCTCTAGTGAAGTCATACAAATGGCCAATAAACACATCGAAAAATGCTCAGTATCATTAGCACATCAGAGACATGCAAATTACAAGTAAATGAGATACCACGTCATACCCACTAGGATGGCTGGAATCAAAGAGGAAGATAATAACAAGTGTCATAAAAATGTAGATAAACCTGAACCATTACCATATGACCCAGAAATTATACTCTTAAGTGTGTATCCAGGAGAATAGAAACATAGACCAAAACAAAAAATTTTACACAAATGTTCATAGCAGAATTATTCATAATAGCCAAAAAGCAGGAAAGACCTAAATCCAACATACAAATGGGTAAATAAATGTGGCATATCTACACCATAACATATTATTCAGCAATAAAAAAGAATGAATAATGTGTGTTACATCATACCTGAATTTTGAAATTGTGATGCTAAGTGAAAGAAGCTAGTCACAAAAGACCCTATATTTTATGATTCCATTTACATGAAATATGCAAAATAGGGAATCATATAGAAATAGAAAATGGATTACGGATTGCCTGGGGCTGAGGGAGGGGATGGGGAGAAACAGGGAATGACTTCTAGTAGTTAGTGGGTTTCTTTTTGGAGTGATGAAAATACTCTTAAATTGATTGTGACAGTGGTTGCAGGTATCTGTGAATATACTAAAAACCATCGATCTGTATACCTTAAATGGGTGAATCATATGGTGTGTAAATCATAACTCAATAGAGCTCTTATTTATTTTTTAATGGTTAGAAGAAAAAAAAGTAAATCTCTAGTGTCCTTCATGTTGCACTTTTATAAACATACTCACCTTCTTCCCAACCCTCCCTATCCCTATTTCTACTCAGTGACAGTCACTCACCTGCCTTCCATTTTTAAAATTTTGTTACTTCAAAACTGTTACATATGTTACATACAGTATGTAACCTTTTGGGATTGACTTTCTCCACTCAACATAATTCCTTGGAGATTCATCAGAATTGCAGCATGTATCAACATTCCTTTTTATTTGTTACCCTTGGTATGGATGTACCACAATTTGTTTAACCATTCACCTGTTGAAGGACATCTGCAATGATTTCAGATTTGGGCTGCCACAAATAAAGCTTCTATGAATATTTATGTATAAGTTTTTGGGTAAACATATGTTTTCATTTCTCTGGGGGAAAACACCCAAGAGTTTAATAGCTGGATTATATGATAATCACAGATTTTGTTTTTTAAGAACCTAACTAACTTTTTTCCAGAGTGGCTATATCGTTTTACATTCCCATCAGCAATGCATAAATGATCTAGTTTCTCCACATCCTCACCAGAATTTGGTGTTGTCATTATTTTTTTATTTTTATCATTCTGATAGGTGTATAGTTGAAATCTCATTGTGGTCTTAATTTGCATTCCCTTGATGGCTAATCCTGTTAAACATCTTTTCATGTGCTTTTCTACCATCTATTTATCCTCTTCAGTGAAATAAATATCTGTGCATGTCTTTTGCTTATTTTCTAATTAGGTTGTTTTTTACTGTTGCATTTTGACATTCTTTTTTTTTTTTAAAGATTTTATTTATTTATTTGACAGAGAGAAAGATCACAAGTAGAAAAATCACAAGAGAGGCAGGCAGAGAGAGAGGGGGAAGCAGGCTCCCTGCTGAGCAGAGAGCCAGATGCAGGGCTCAATTCCAGGACCCTGAGATCATGACCTGAGCGATAGCAGAGGCTTAATCCACTAAGCCACCCAGGCGCCCCTTGACATTCTTTATATATTCAAGATGTACCCTTTGTTGGATAGGTGTTGTATTGTTTTCATACAGCTGCTGTAAAAGATCACCACAAAGGGGGTATCTTAAAACAAGAGAAATGTATTCTCCCCCAGTTCTAGAGGCTAGAAGTCCAAAATCAGGGTATGAACAGGGTATCAGCAGGGCATTTCCTCTGGAAGAAAAGACTATCTTTGCCTCTTCTGGCTTCTAGTGGCTGCCAGTTCTCCTAAATTTATGGTCTTCTCTCTCTACTCAATCTTCACATCTTCTCCTCTGTGTGTTTGCCTGGTAGCTTTGCATCACTCCACTCTCTACTTCCATCTTCACATCATCTTCCTTCCTGTGTATTTGTTAAATCACTGCCTGCCTTTCTCTTACAAGGATTCCTGTGATGGCATTTAGGGCCCACCTGGGTAACCGAAAATAACCTCCTTATCTCACAATCTTCAGCTTAATTACATCTAATTAATTAGATGTAATTAGGTGAGAAAATTACCCCTTTTCTTGACACATTCTATGTATTTTGAAAACATTAATTAATGAAAGTTTTTTTAAAAGATTTTTTACTTATTCACTTGAGAGACAGAGTATGAGTACATGAGCAGAGAGGAGGATCAGAGGGAGAGAGAGAAGCAGACTTCCAGCTGGACAGGGTGCCAGATGTGGGGCTCAATCCTAGGACCCTGGGATCATGACCTAAGCCAAAGGCAGATGCTTACCAACTGAGCCACCCAGGAGCCCCTAATAGAAGTTTTAAGGTGGGGGGACCTTTTTCCAAGTAACATTTACAAGTTCCAGAGACTGGACTTGATATTTTTAAGTACCCATTGTTCAGCTTACTACAGAGGGTTTGCAAACATTTTCTTCCAGTCAGTAACTTGTCTCTTAACTGGACCTTTCACGGCAATTTTTTTTTTCATTTTCATGAGGTACAATTTATCAATTTTTCCTTTTATGGATCATGTTTTTAGTGTTCAGTTGTTCACCTTTTTTAAGATGGCCAACCTCAGAAGCACATAGGTGAGACCCATTGATTGCATAGCATTGGCTGAAGAATCATGTCTGCAATCCAGGGCGGTTATTACAGGAGTAAATGTAGGCTGAAATGGAAGTTAAACCAAATTTATTTGTTGCCTTTTTATATGTGAAGGCCTCAGTAGCAAAAAGGCATACTAACACAGGTAAAGCTATATTTTAAAAGGCAAAAGACAATTAACTAAAGGGAATTGAACCCAGCCAACCTGTCCTAGCATATAGTAGTAAAGGAGTTAGAATCAAACTGAACCTTGAGAAACAAACTAGCAAAGTAATTCTAGCAAAGATCATGAACCTAAGAAAAAATATAGTTATAAAAAATATTATTACAACAATTGATGAAATTTGAATACAGATTGTAGGCAAGAAAATAGTGTTTTATCAATGTAAAATTTTCTGATTTTGATCATTGTACTGAGATTATGGAAGAGAATATCCTTTGTTCCTAGGAAAGATACATAAGGTTTTTAGTGGTAGGAACACTGTGTCTCCTACTTGCTTCAAATGGAATAGATAGAAAGGTAGATCACTCTCCAGAAAGGAGATTCGAACCTAAGTGGTCAAGAGGGTGGATGACGAAAGGAGATGAGTTGTTCTAGAATTACTCACTTACAGCAGAGGGTCTCAGACTTGGCTGTATGCTAGAATCACCAAGAAGTTTTTAAAAGTCCCTAGTACCTAAGCTTCACTCATCTATATACTTACCAAATCAAGATCTCTGGGGATGGCTACTACATAGTAATTTTCAAAGCCCCTGCAAGATTACAGTGTGCACCAAGTTTGAGAATCACTGTCTTAAGATTTTTGCTACTCAAAATGTGCTCCATTGACCAGCAGCATCGGCAATACCTGGGAGCTTGTTAGAAATACAGAATCTCGTGCCCAGCTTTATATGTAGTGAATCAGAATCTGCATTTTAGCAAGATGGCCAGGTGATTTATGTGCACACAGAAGTCTGATGAGGTCAGAATCACCTGGAGAACAAATATAGACAAGAAAGACCCAGGCTTGTTGAGGTAAGATAAGGCCTGCACCTCCGTGTTTTTAGCAAGTTCTTCAGTGAAAGAGTTTGAAGATCTGACTATCCCAATCTGTCTCTTAGGTAAGGCGAAATTTATCTTCCCTCAGTGCACATTTCCATTCTCCCAATCCGGCAAAGTTAGCCAACCCTTGTCAGATGGAATAATTCACTATTTAATGTTCTACAACTGAGACAGATTACTAGTAAAATCTTCAAGTGCCTAGAGCTAATCATATTTTATTTTTATTATAACTCCATACTAAATCATGATGAAAATCTGATGCTATTAATAAACACTGCATTTCTATTTGAGAAAAATAATATTTTAAAGACAAGAATGCTGGAAAAATAGTAAATTATAATGGTTTCCTGTTGTTTCACATTGCATAAGTACCTGACACATTTAATATGTAATAGACATGCTAATATAATAGCACTGCCATAGATAATCTAAGAAATAATTAGCTTGGAGTTTTACAAGTATAGGGACATCTCTTGCTATTCTAGAAACCACATTTTAATTGTGGTATCTTTTTTTACCATTGGCCTCTTTTTAAGTTATCAACCCACTTTTGCTCTAATACCTAGTGCCATTTTAATGCAAAACTTACCTTTTCTCAGTGCACATTGCCAGTCTAGTCTTTCAGACCTTGCAGACCTAAGAAAGATTCTGTTTATTTGAAGAAAATTGTTTTGAAGGAAACTATAAAATAACATCAAATGAAATTAGATTTCCAAGGATAAACACAAATGTATCAAAATAGGGTGTCAAATGTAGACACTTGAGAATATTCACATAGTAGAAGAGAATGTTGAAGAAATGTGCTTCTAGTCAAAATGAACAGAGTTGAGTGTGTATACTTCAGAAAGTTTTTTTTTGTGGCGGGGGGGCTGGTTGGCTCAGTTGGTTAAGTGACTGCCTTTGGCTCAGGTCATGATCCTGGAGTCTCAGGATCGAGTCCCGCATCTACTCAGGGAATCTGCTTCTCCCTCTGACACTCTCCACCTCTCTCTCTTTCAAATAAATAAAAAAAAAAAATTTAAAAAGGAAGGTTTTTTGTTTTTTGTTTTTTTAAGATTTTTTAATTTATTTGTCAGAGAGAGAGAGGGAGAGAGAGAGCGAACACAGGCAGACAGAATGGCAGGCAGAGGCAGAGGGAGAAGCAGACTCCCCGTCGAGCAAGGAACCCGATGTGGGACTCAATCCCAGGATGCTGGGATCGTGACCCGAGCTGAAGGCAGCTGCTTAACCAACTGAGCCACCTAGGCGTCCCAGGAAGGTTGTTTTTTTTTTTTTAATGAAAGGAAAAATTGTATCAGATTTTTTCTTTTTTTTTATTTTAAGATTTTATTTATTTATTTGACAGAGAGAGAGATCACTAGCAGGCAGAGAGGCAGACAGAGAGAGGAGGAAGCAGGCTCTCCGCAGAGCAGAGAGCCCAATGCGGGGCTCAATCCCAGGACACTGGGCTCATGACCTGAGCCGAAGGCAGAGGCTTTAACCCACTGAGCCACCCAGGCACCCCTGTATTAGATTTTCAATTTCTGTTTAATTTCACCTAAAAATTGGAGTTAGAGGATAGTGAAAGTAGATAGCAACTGAAATTTCAGAGTTTCAGGACTTTTCATGCAATTTAAAAATAATCTTTCTGATTCTGTTGTTTTAAATCCCTTCTTCGGAGTAGGATAATTAGCCATACAGCTCTGAATAGGGAGTTAAATTAGGTGGGGTGGTTAATAAGGTGAGGCAGGAACATATTGTCGGCAGAAATGTAAGAAACCACTTCAAGAAACTGTGAGACTTTCAATAAGCCACATAAACTCCAAAATCTATAACTTAAAAGAGGTTGAACAAAACAATCTAATTTTAATTCAGCTTCAACATTCTTATTATTCCTTTAATACTTAAAACTGTTTTACTGATCTATATAAGTGCTTCCTAGTTCATTATATCAGCACATAACACAAAAGCAAATTTACCCATTAAAATACCATAACATTAGTGATTTGTGTTTATAACATAAAGCTTTAATGAAAATGACAGATCTGGGATAGATATTCTCCAAAGCAGACATACAAATAGCCAACATATACCTGGAAAAATGCTCAACATAACTCGGCATCAGGGAAATACAAATTAAAAAAAAAAAAGAACGAGATACCACCTCACACAGTCAGAATGGCTAAAATTAACAAGTCAGAAAAGGACAGATTTTGGTGAAGATGCAGAGAAAAAGGATCCTTCCTAGACCGTTGGTAGGAATGCAAGCTGGGGCAGCCACTCTGGAAAACTGTGTGGAGATTCCTCAAAAAGTTGAAAATAGAGCTACCCTATAATCCAGCAATTGCACTATTAGGTATTTACCCAAAAGTACATACATCACAATGTTTATAGCAGAAACTATGGAGAAAAATGTCCATCAACTGTTAAGTGGATAACAAAGTGGTGTGTGTGTATGTGTATATATACAGACACACATACACACACACAATGGAATATTACTCAGCCATAAAAAATGAAATTTTGCCATTTGCAATTATGTTGGTGGAGCTAGAGTGTACTGTGCTATGCATGGTAAGTCAGTCAGAGAAAGACAATTATCATATGATCTCACTCATATGTGGAACTTAAGACACAAAACAGAGGATGACTGGGGAAGGGAAGGAAAAATAAAACAAGATGAAATCAGAGACTGAGACAAACCATAAGAGACTCTTAATCATAGGAAATAAACTGAGGGTTTCTGAAGGAGAGAGTGGTGAGTGATGGGGTAACTAGGTGATGGACATTAAGGAGGACATGTGATGTAATGAGCAGTGGGTACTATAGGACTGATGAATCACTGACCTCTATCTCTGAAATTAATAATACACTATACGTTAATTAACTGATTTTAATTTTTAAAAAAACCCATAGAACATATAACACCAAAGATGAACCCTAATTTAAACTATGAACTTTGGGTAATAATGATGTATCAATGTAGGTTCGCCAGTTGTAACAAATGTACCACTCTGGGGCAGGATGTTGATAATGGGAGAGGCTGTGCTTATGTGGGGACAAGAGGTATATGGGAACTCTGCCTTCTATTCAATTTTCCCATGACCCTAAATTTGTTCTAAAAGTTAAAGCTGATTAATTTAAAACAACAAACAAAAACAAAAACAAAAAATGACACATGTCTGGCAAGTGTGTATTTCCCCCCACCATGGTATGTCTATGACATTCATGTCAAATTGACAATGACATTATTTCCCCTGAGTACAATACTAACTCAGAATCCTTCTCAACACAAAGTTCAGACAGCCATTGCTTCATTCATTCATTCACGCAGCAAAGATTTTTTTCTGTGCTCCTTCTGGGATTCAATATAAAACAAAATAGACACAGGCCCTCTTATCATAGTGCTTATACATTTTAGGAAAGAGAGACATCAAAATAAGTAATTAAGGCATGATGTAATGTGAAATGAAAGATGAATCAATTTCTGCTATACCTGGTTCAGGATTTAGACTCTTCTCAAGCTAGAAACTTAAGAAAATAAGTCATGAAGCTTACATAGTTCTCTATACAAGGACTTCCATGCATATCAGATATTGTAAGAGGGAGATTTGAAATGTTCATTATAGCTGTACATACTGCTACTCAACAACAGAGTGATTCTATTATTAAGAGAGAAGAAGGGATAACAGGTAGCCAACAGCAGTCTCTGCCTTAGTATTTAAAAAGACATTTGTTCTATAAGGCTTGCACAGTCAGTTAAGAGTCCACCTCTTGATTTTGGCTCAGGTCATGATCTCAGGGTCCTGAGGTGGAGCCCTGCCTTGGGCTCCATGCCCAGCATGGAGCCTGCTTAAGATTCTATCTGTGTGCCTCCCCAATACCCTCCCCTCACTCTCTCTCTCTCTAAAGCAAAACAAAACAAAAATTATTCTGTGAATGAGTGAAATCTTTATTAAAGTCATTTGTTTCAATTTCCTCAACTAATAACATTCATTTTATTTTTTAAAAATATTTTATTTGTTTTAGAAAGAGAGCACAAGCAGGGGGAAAGAGAGAGGGAGAGGGAAAGAATCTCAAGCAGACCCCCATCTTAGCACAGAGCCCAAAGCAGGACTTGATCCCAGGATTCCGAGATCATGACCCTAGCCAAAACCAAGAGTCAATGCTCAACCAAATGAGTCACCAGGTACCCTAATATCAATTTTCTAAGTCCATTTAGTAATAATCATTTCCTTATTATCTTGGTCATTAGCATTCTTAGTTAACTACATAATTGTTAAAAAAAAAAAACTTTGCACAGGTGTGTATCTTTTTTTCACAAATAAATTAAGTCCTATGTATACTTTTTCTCTTTATAGAATACCATCAATGTGGTATAAATTACCTCACTTAATAAGTGTATTAGTCTGTTTAGGCTGCTATAACAAAATATTACTGTACTGGTGGCTTATAAACAACAGAATTTTATTTCTCACAGTTCTAGAAGCTAAGAAATCCAGGATTGTGGTGCTAGCAGATTTGGTTTTTAATGACTTCTTCCTGTGTCCTCACATGGTATAAAGGGCTAGGGAGCTCTGTGGGATCTCTTTTATAAGAGCATTAATCCCATTCATGAGGGCTCTGGCCTCCTTACCTAAATGCCTGCCTCCCAAAGGCCCCACCTCCTAACACTATCCCATTGGGCATTAGGATTTCAAACATAAGAATTTGGGAAGAACACAAACACTCAAACTGAAAGTTATTCCCAATACTTGAAGCAATAACATAATTCAGAAAAGACATAAGGGAGATAACCACTTTCTATTGTGACAGTTACTACATGTCTCAAATTGTTTTAAGGGTACTCCCACTATGGATGTTTATAAATTTTATTAGCATATACTGTATTATTTTCCTCAGGGGTACAGGTCTGTGAATCATCAGTCTTACACAATTCACAGCACTCACCCAAGCACATACCCTCCCCAATGTCAATAACCCCGCCACCCTATCCCTTCCTCCCCCACCCCACCCCCAGCAACCCTCAGTTTGTTTCCTGAGATTAGGAATATTTTATGGTTTGTCTCCCTCCCCAGTCCCATCTTGTTTCATTTTTTTCCGTCTCTTCCCCTCATGGCCCCCAACCCTGCCTCCCAAATTCCTCATATCAGAGAGATCATATGGTAATTACCTTTCTCTGATTGACTTATTCACTTAGCATAATACCCTCTAGTTCCAGCCGTCAATGCAAATGGCAAAATTACAGTTTGTATGATGGCTGCATCCACTATGGATTTTTTTAAAGTATGCCAACATTAGTGAAAATAAAAATCAGGAAGCTCTAGATAATGCTAGTCAATCATAATCCCATCAAACATATTTTAAGAAGGTGGAATTTGCATACATGACAAAGCAAAGGGATAGAAAAATATATTCCACACAAATGAAAACCAAAAGAAAGTGACAGTACCTATACTTACTTCAGAAAAATAGACTTTAAGCAAAAACAACAGATGAAAAGGCCATTATGTAATGAAAAGATGTCAATTTATTAAGAGGACATAACAATTGTAAATATATGTATCCAACATTGAAATACCTAAATATATTCAGTAAATACTAATACTCTGAAGGGAGTAATAGGCAACAATATAGTAATAGGAGAGGAATTGAATACCATACTTTCAACAATGGATGATAATCCAGGTAGAAAATCAATAAGGAAACATGGGACTTGAACTATCCTTTAGATCAAATGGATCTAACAGACATATACAGAACACACAACAGCAGCAGAATATACATTTTTCTCAAGAACATATGGAACATTCTCTAGAATAGACCATTTCTTAGATTACAAATCAAGTCTCAGCCATTCACCCAAACTTAACCAACTGAAAGGATCAAATGGCTTATAACCAGAGTCAAATTTTACTTTTCCAAGCCAATCTGCATTTGGGGGTGTGTGTGTGGAATATAATTGGGTTTCAATTTCGCCCAAATAGGCATAACATGATGTATTAATAAAAACACATTCTTTCTAATTCGTAAGCTAAGGCTATATGGTTCTAAACAATCTAAGACTATGTGGTTCTCTAATATAATTCTGGCTAAAAATTCTATAGATTTTTGTTGTTACTGTAGAAATTTTGTAGATCTCCTCTAGGAAGGTGCAACTGCAATCTTTCATTGATGTCTTTTCCAGTAAACAAATCTCTAGGTTTTAATGTATGGGACCCATTGTCTTCTTTAGGAAGTGAATCTCAGAAAACTTTTTAGAAAGAATTAATTTGTATGGTATGAAATAAGTATTTGATTATTGCATTTTGTCTTATAATAATGAACCATGTCATAATTATTTAGGACAGGAAAAATAAGATGATGTCCCATTTCAAGAGGCAGTATTGCAGGTAGGAGTTTCCATCTAAGTAGGGCTCTAGATAGAGTCAGCAATCAGGAATTTAATAAGAGGCATTTTATGGAATCAAAAGAGAAACAGGTTCATAGTTGGAGAAAATTATAAACTAGTTTATAAATGAATTTCTAAGGCTAAATAGCAGTCAGTGAAGCATTTCTAGATTTGAGCTGGAAACACCTTTAGATGGTGAAACGAAGATGGCAGTTTCAATCTCATGGGTTTTCCTGGTTTTCAGCTTTAATATCTGATGATATCAGAGTGTTCTGGTGAACTAAGTGACCTACATAGAGAGGTATAAAGATTGTGCACATATGATCTGTTGCGATGAAACCTCTGAAGTTTTGCACGTTTTCCTTTGTTCTTTATTTTGCTTAACATTCCAAGTTCTCCCTCATTTGTATTGATTCAAGCTTTCACATAGAAAACTCTTGGAGACTAGAAAAGCAGCAATCGTATCACACTGCTTTAAGAACTTCAAGTTTCAAAAGCAAATTGTTTTTAAAGTTCTGACTTGAATTAGATACAGGGATAAAAATAGCACACACTTGAAGTTTACATGGTCTACAAATGGTGGCAATATTTTTCTTTTCAGAGTAGTTCTGTTGGCATATATATATATATATATATATATATATATAAAACTTTTAAAAAGCTCATTATTTTCCAGTTTTAAATGTTTTTTATGCGTGTCTTTTTAAAAATTTCTTTTATTTTTTATTAACATATAACGTATTATTAGCCCCAGGGTTACAGGTCTGTGAATCGCCAGGTTTGTTGGCATATATTTTTAAAATACTCAAAAAGGCTCAACCTCAAGCAGTAATAACATAAGCAAAAGAGACTTAACTCTTAAATACTCACAAGAAACTTCTCTGTCCATACAAGTGAGAGAATGAACAAATTAACACTTTCACATGCATACATACATACAGATTTCTTCATACAAGTAGCTAAAATCTGCTATTCCAGCCCACATGTAGTTGTCTCCTTTTAGCTAGTTAGGGCATGGAGAAAAGGGCAGTTTTGGTTTCAGTGATTCTAAGTCATAAGTGTAGGAGAAAATCGGAAATGTGTTTGAAGATTTGTAGCCAGATATAAGAGAACTCAAACTGAAAAAAGCAGAACTCACAGTCCAGTAGTTTACAGGTTAATAACAAAACCTTAAAGACAATGAAAAGAAATAGAATCTGTAATGGGCACACTATAGTTATCTGTTGAAAAACAATTTTTCTCTCTATAGTCACCCCATTTTTACCAAAGGCCATTACAGTAACACTGATTTGTTTGTAAAATAAGTCTAGACTCATTAAATCTGGCCTGGTTATTTACACAAGTGCAGCAAGAATAGTGATTTTTTTTTTTAAAGATTTTATTTATTTGACAGACAGAGATCACAAGTAGGCAGAGAAGCAGGCAGAGAGAGAGAAGGAAGCAGGCTCCCAGCTGAGCAGAGACCCCGATGCGGGGCTCAATCCCAGGACCCTGGGATCATGACCTGAGCTGAAGGCAGAGGCTTTAACCCGCTGAGCCACCCAGGCACCCCAGTAGCTAACTGGTTTCTGAATGGAAAAAACCTTCTCCTGAACGTGTTGCCCTATGCTAAAATTCCAGAGAGCAACAGATAGGAAGATCCACAATGGAAACTGAATCCAGAACAATACAGTGGCTTTCCAAGGGTGGCAATTATCCAGGTCATACAGCTCTGAAATAAGCCTCTGCATATTCCTAAGCAGGCTCAACCCCCTCAGCATGGAGCCCAAGGCTGGGGCTCTATCTTAGACCTCGAGATGTTGACCTAAGTCAGAATCTAGAGTCCTCGGCTTAACCAACTACGACACCCAGGTGCCCCAAGTCTCCACATATTCTTTAGATAAGTGAATCTAGACGTCTTTTGGACCACCTCAACTGATCTGCACAAACTGCAACTTCTTGGTTAAGATGCCTTACAATGTTTATTTCTGCTTGCAGAGTTAGCCAGGATGTCATGGTGGTAGGCACATGACAGGGACTCAGTGGTGAAGCCAATGCACGCCCACCGGACAGACCTGAGGCGGTATGCACACCCAGTAGCAACTCCAATGTGCCAACCTTAACCGCTGCCAGGGCCCCCTGAGCCAACCACCCACACCAGCAGAGCAGAGTGATTAATGCCGCCAGTTGAGGTTTGCGCAAGCAATGGGCCCCAAACCCTGAGCTTCACTGTAAGGCAGTAGCCGCCACCACCTATAGCCAAGCCAGCACATCATACCTGCCCTGATCCTTTCTTCGTGATGCTTCTGCACATATAAGCTACGCTGCCTAGAGTAGTAAACGAAGGACCAATGGAAGCGACCTGGCTCATAACACTGGGAGAACAAGTTATTGGCTAAAAACAGATGTTCTCATCTCTTCCACTCAAGCCAAGAAGATTTGAGGTGAGGCCTAGACAAGGATAAGGATGTAAATGTTAGTTATCTTAAAAACAAACAAACAGGGGCACCTGGGTGGCTCCGCTAGTTGAGCACTGCCTTCCGCTCGGGTCATGATCCTGGGGTCCTGGGATCGGGTCCCACGTCCGGCTCCCTGCTCAGTGGGGAGCCTGCTTCTCCCTCTCCCTCTGCCTGCCTCTCTGCCTACTTGTGCTCTCTCTGTCAAATAAATACATAAAAATCTTTAAAAAATTAAAAAAACAAATAAACAGAACTTCAGGATGAATTGAATGCCTAAATTGAAAACAACTGCTTAGGTTTCATTTATTCTTTTATTGTCCCAATAAATATCTATTAACAGCAAATTGCTAAAAAGATGCTGAATATTTAACTATAAACAGTTACGTATAGTTCCTATCCTTATGCAAGTTGAATAAATGGGCAATGAATGACAAGTCAATGCCACAAGGGGCACCAAAGGAAAAGTGCATGCATGGCACTAGGCTGTACAAGGCAGGTTATCAAGGGGGCTTTGGGGACAGACAAGGCTTTCTGGAAGAACTCACCTCTATAACGAGACCTGCAGCATGAATAAGACTAGTGGGCCCGGGGGGGGGGGGGGGGGGAGACTGCTCTTGACTAAATAGCATGGGCAAAAGTAGCAAGAAGAATTACAAGGAAATGAAAGAAAATTCAGAAGAGGTGAAACTAGAAAGCATATGGCTCTTTAAAGACCAAACATCTTTAGGAGATTAAACTCCATCTTAAATATAGTGGGGAGTCATATAAGAGTTTCATACTCAATCATAGTTGCTTTGTCCAAATATCACTCGAAGAAGAACATAAGGGAGTGGGTCAGAGTAGGTACCGGTACACAGTTCACAGAAAGAGATTAGGTATTTGGCTATATGGAATACAGTGGGGTTTGGACGTGAACAAAATAATTAAAAGGCAGAAGTGACAGGATGGGTGACTGACAGAGCATGGAAAGGCTGAGGGGGAATAAAAAAATCAATAAGGAAAATTGCCCAGACTTCTGGCTCAATACTGTATGGATGCCAGTCCCATTTCCTGAGGGTTGAAGAGTCAGAGGTAGCCAGCCAAAGAGGCTGGAGATTAATATTTCAGATATCTGGAACTTCCCTAACACCCCGTTAATCCAAAACGTGCTTCCTATTTTGGCTTTAATGGCCCTACCCGATGGCTCTGTGCAGCAGGTCGATGGCTTGAGCGGGCAATCAAGGAGCTTCTTCTAACACAAGAGGGAGCCCGCGAGCACAATCTCAAAATCGGGAAGCCGCAAGACTAAAGTTCACAGGAAGCTTCTGAACGCCCTAATATACCCACCCTTAAAGATCTCACAACGGCTCCACCCCTAAAAGCCAAAGACTTAGCATAAAAGCGCCCTCAGGTCAACGCGCGGACTAATGACTCCGCCCCGCTCCGCGGCACCGGGGAGAGGTAGACGGCCGGATGTGGAGTCTCGGAGTGAGTCACGTGAGCTAGCAGAGTTCGGCGGGACTCCGCCCCGCCCCCGCCGCACCGTCGTCTCACGTGACCGCCTGCAGCCAGCCAATGGGTGAGCGCGGTGGAGAATTTCGAATGTGGCCGCGTTAGCAGACTGGCGACTGGAGGTAGAACCTAGACCCGGAGGGTCCGAATCGTGGGACACACCGGCCGGACCGCGTCGCGGAAGCTTGGAATGTGAGGAGGAGGGCGACAGCTGCGGCAGAAGTGGTGGTCAAGGTACTGTTTTGAGCGTACCTGTGGGAGGAAGGTTTCCGGGCCCTCTTCCGGCAACACCTCCCCTCCCCGACTTTACCCGGGCCCCCGAGAAAACGGCCCCAGGTTTTTCAGGTGTGGAACAGGGGTGTTGTGGCCCTCTTCCTTCAGAGGTCTCTCAGTCGTTCCAAGTTCGGTGTCCAAAAGCTCAGGATGTGGAGCCAAATTAATCGGGTGCCTTTGTGTGTTCATCCACCGGCCTTGCGCCTTCCGACGCTCTAATTTCCTCTTCTGTTAAATACTGGGATACCCTAACCTCCTGCCTTGCAGAATTTTGTGGATTAAGTTATGTGTGAAAACATTTACAGTGTTAAAAGCTAGGCTTAATGTTAGGGCACACAAACCGGCAGCTGTTCTTTGTGCAGCACGATACCGTTGACCTTGTTTCGCTTCGGTTATCCTGGAGAAGCTAGCCCTGATCAGTGTCCTGCCTGGCTGCTTCAGCAGCACGAATGGTAAAAATTATGACGGAGATCCCATATTCCAGGTTCATCTGAATCCAGACCCTTTATCTGAATGCAGACGGACTCTCATCTCGCACGGTGACCTGTTTTCATTAGCTCTCCCCACCAAACCTCCTGTTAACGCCATTGGCCTAGACAGGGAACTTCTGATATGGCCAATTTCTTTTGTGATTTTAAGTTGGTTAAACGTGGTAACAAAAGTTTTTTAGGTAAGTCTTTACTAAACTAACTTGATCAATTACTTCATTTGTTTGGCTCTCAGACATCTCCAGTGGAAACTCAAAAGCTCCATTGTGATACATTGTTTCATACAATCCACTTAACATTAGTGCTTTTAAAAAAAATGTGCTTGATCTACTAGAACCATCCCAGTACATGTTGTATCTACACTGTCAGAAAATAATGGGATCTATAATATCTATATTTAACACCCCCAGACACTGTTTCAAGGAAAATAAGGCCTGGAGAAAATATTCAAGAAAATGTAAGATTTAGTAAAATACTTGACTGAGAGGAGATGGAGCTATCTTTTGTAATGTATATCTAGCTGTAGGAAACAAGAATTATTTTTGCAATTTTAAGATCTGCAAAGTGCAGTTTAGGAAAAAAGATGTTCATGAAAAGTAATTTGATCCGCTCAGTAGTAGAATACTGAAGCAAATCTGATTTGCAGTATTGAAAGATTTAAGTATATTTATATATACTTATGTACTTATTTATATGCTCAGTAGCATTATGCCACTATGTGGCATACTTTTAACTGTATGTAGAGCAATCATTATTTAATGTTGTTTGATATATTCATGACTTACTAGGAGCTAGCAGACCTGAGTATTTAAAAAAAACTTTGAGAAAACTGACGTGTTCCCCTGCCTCAGTTCCTATTCTATCTCTATAATTGTTATAGTAGCCTATTAAATAATTGCATATAGGGCTACATAGTTTAATGAAACCTCTGAAGATGACCTTGACTTTATTGAAAGTGTGTGCTATATCTTGAGTATTGGGTTAAAAGAGTGTGGAAGAAAGAGTTAATCAAGTGACCTAATCTAATAAATTAATAATATAGAGCAGAACTGGAAAACAAAGCCCACATATATGATTATCTCTGACTAATGCTGTAAGTCTAATAAACACTAAAACACTACATGTTGGTCGTATGCATTGCCCGTAGGAAACATATAATAATATCAAAATAATAATAAGACTAAAATATAATATTATTTCCCGTAATACCTTTACAGTAAGCCTTCAGTGAGTATTTGTTAAAGAATAAATAGTGGCATATTACAGAGGTTTTGGTTGAAAATGCATACTTATTAACCTTCCCTATAAAGTACCTGAAGAGGCTAATATTATGCCAAAATATTAATGAGATTTTAAAGCTGCAAAATCTAAGTTATTACCAAAATCTAAATCTAAATAGTATCATCTTCTATAAGCTAATTCTACAGTTACTATGTCTATTTAATCTATTTAATTTGTTCTTTATGAACAACCTGTGTTCTCAATCTTATTTTATGATATTATCATAAACAACCTGTGTTCTCAATCTTATTTGATGATATTATCTCTTAGGTAACTTAAATACTTTTTATTGTTTTAAATTCCTAGGCAGAAGATGGCCAAGGAAAGGTGCCTTAAAAAGTCCTTCCAAGACAGTCTTGAAGACATAAAGAAACGGATGAAAGAGAAAAGGAATAAAAATTTGGCAGAGATTGGCAAACGAAAATCTTTTATAACTGCACCTTGCCAAATCCAAATAATCTGTAAGAGATTTTCATGTCCTTTTGCATCTCTCTTTACGTTTAGACTTAATACATAATAAAAAAAATTTTTTCCTCTTTTAGCCAACACTTCTACGCTGCTAAAAAGCTACCAAGACAACAACAGAATGTTAGTTTTAGCTTTGGAAAATGAAAAATCCAAAGTGAGAGAAGCCCAAGATATCATCCTCCAACTGAGAAAAGAATGTTACTACCTCACATGTCAGCTATATGCATTGAAAGAAAAACTGAATCCACAACAAACAGAAGAAACTGCTCAGGTAATTTTATTACAAATGGTAAATTTCAATTACTTATAGCTCTGTTATTAGCAAATTGATAAAACATCTCTTGTCAGTTAAGGAAACTTCAAGCACATACATGACTGATACTTGTGCTTATATAACTTGATTCTGAAAGCAGGTAGCGAGACAAGGTATAGAAGAACTAGTTTAGCTTATTGCACTGCTGGTCCCTTTGACTATTCACTTAAGTGAGTCAAAGATAGCGAAAGGTCTAAAAGTGGTACTTGATGTAGACAGTCCAGAAGTTTTAATCAGTGGTATAAATCTTACCTATTCTATGTGGTTTTGTTACATCTAGTGAGGTTTTATAAGAACTACCTTAATTTGGGAGGGGGGTATTTAAGTGCCTTTGAAGAGTCAATTTTACTAATGGTTGGTCAAATAAGGAAAACTGTACACTAACTGGGCATTAACAGAAACAGTTTACTTTCTTCCTGTTGGCCATCTATTTGCTATGCTAGTGAAGACAGTTGTGTTGGCACTTAGGCCAGGAAACCAGAGAAGAAAACCGGACCATAGTGGAAGGGTATAGACTCAGGAAGTCATCTCACCCCTGACAGGGGAGTCAGTGAAAGAGTTCTTGCTTCCCAGCAACTAAAGTGATTCCACCTTTTTTCTGTGTATGATATAGAGAATGTACATACATATATATGCAATATATGCATGTGTAGTGTAGCAGAGAATTGTCTATAAAGATTCAATATAATTTCCTTCATGTGAGGGTTATTTTTTTAAAGATTTTATTTATTTTATTTTATTTATTTATTTGACAGAGACACAGCAATAGAGGGAACACAAGCAGAGGGGGTAGGAGTGGGAGAGGGAGAAGCAGGCTTCCCGGCAAGCAGGCAGCCCGATGCAGGGCTCGATCCCTGGACCCTGGGATTGTGACCTGATTTGAAGGCAGATGCTTAAGGACTGAGCTACCCACACGCCCCAAGGGTTAGATTATTTTAAAAGGTTTTTTTTTCCTTCAGAATATAATTATTCCTTTTTTTTTTCCTTTTCCTTGTTTGGTCAACTAGTGAAGAAAAAAAATCCCTCCAAAGATATTTGACTCTTCCTTTTCCCTTTCCTAAGTTTTTGGTGGAATCATATATAGAATAGTGAAAAATGGGTACCTGATAAGATAATCACAAAAACTGTGGGCAAAAATTCTATTATTCAAGGCCTTTTGACATTTATCAATGATTTTTAAGTATTTATTAGAACGTATTAATTGCTGGACAAAAGTGTTCTTAGCATTTAAAACATCAAAGTTCGTTTTCTGCCATATACTTGGTACATGTGTCACTCTCTCATCCATCATCCTATACTCGTGCTTCCATGCTTATCAATTTATGAGTGATAGAAAAGCTTAAAATGTTTTAATAAGAAAAATGTTTTTCTTGCCTGTCAATAGTTAATGTGGTTTATAAGGATTAATCCCAAAGTAGTTCCTAATAACCTTTTGTTCCCTAAATTTGATAATGAATCTTTTAGTAACTTGTTATTAAATTATATTATTCTGGGGACACGTGGGTGGCTCAGTCAGTTAAGCATCTGTCTTTGGCTCAGGTCATGATCTCAGAGTCCTGGGATTGAGTCCCACATCAGGCTCCCTGCTCAATGGGAAGTCTGCTTCTCCCTCCGTGCTCATACACTGTCTCTCTCTCTTAAATAAATAATAAAATCTTTAAAAAAATAAAAATAAATTCGGGGCACCTGGGTGGCTCAGTGGGTTAAGGCCTCTGCGTCGGCTCAGGTCATGATCTCAGGGTCCTGGGATCAAGCCCTGCATCGGGCTCTCTGCTCAGCAGGGAGCCTGCTTCCCCCTCGTTCTCTCTGCCTTTCTCTCTCTCTGTCAAATAAATAAAATCTTTAAAAAATGTTTTTAAATTTTTAAAAAATAAAAATAAATTCTATGGTTAAATATTCTCCTTTGCCTTCAGTAATACTACTACTTAAATGTTAGAACATTAACGTTTAGAACGTTAGCTGTACTGAAAATAAATTGAAGACATTTAACAGGATTAAATTTCTAGTTGTTTTGTTTCTCTTGAACAATTTTAACCTGTCATAATGTCAGCATCTTATATGTGCATCAAGTTAAAAAAACAACTGAACTAGATTAGAGTGATCTCTAAGGAATCTGTATGGAAGTGAAAACCTTCCTAATACAAATCTACAAATCTGTCTGTGTCTGTGCTGTGTTTTTCATCTTCCCTCCTGTCACAGTGGCAGAAGTGCCTCTGCTCCTATCGAAGTCTCTACATCAGATTCCCTTTTTCTCATCTCTAGGACTTTGCTCCTAGAAGTTTGTGCTCTTTCAACATGTATTTCCCTCTTGGCTGAATCATTCTAGCTATCATTCAAATGTGCTTTACTATATCATACCTTAAGAGGAAAAGAAAATAAGTAAAAAAAAAATAGGGATGCCTGGGTGGCCCAGTTGGTTAAAGCCTCTGCCTTCAGCTCAGGTCATGATCTCAGGGTCCTGGGATTGAACCCCACATCGGGCTCTCTGCTCAGTAGGGAACCTGCTTCCCCCTTTCTCTCTGCCTGCCTCTCTGACTACTTGTGATGTCTGACTGCCAAATAAATTAAAAAAAAAATTTTTTTTAAGATTTTTTATTTCTTCATGTAACAGAGATCACAAGTAGGCAGAGAGGCAGACAGAGAGAGGGGGAGAAGCAGACTCCCTGCTGTGCGGAGAGCCCAATGTGGGGCTCGATCCCAGGACCCCAAGATCATGCCCTGAGCTGAAGGCAGAGGATTAACCCACTGAGCCACCCAGGCACCCCTAAATAAAATTTTTGAAAAAAGAAAAGAAAAAAGAAAATAAATGAAACCTCTCCTGGTTTCATATCCCTCTACTCATTTCTCTGCTTCCCTTCACAGCAGAACTTTAGCAAAGAGGACAGTGTGCTTACTGTCTTCACTTCCCCAGCTTCCATTTACATTTGAACTTGCTTTTACCTGGCTTTTATCCCCATGGTTCTATGGTCACTCTGCCAGGTGCCCACAACTCCCATTTTTAGTGGCCAAATTTATTGGTCACTACTTTCTTCTTGACCTTGAAAAAAAAAAAAAAAACAACAACTTTGATTTCTTAGCTTTCTTACTATCATACTCTCCTGGTTGTCCTGCCTTTCTGACTGTTCCAGGTCAGCTTCTTACTTCTTCTTTACTTTCAAATGTCAATTGTTCTAGACCCATACTGTCTTATCCCCCTCCCACGGCTTTAAATGTGATCTGTCTGCTGATGACTTCCAAATTTATAACTTAGCACACACACACAAAACTACTATTTGATATATCTACTTAAATACTTACAAAGGATCTTAAACATGCTTTGTACAAAGTACAACTTTTTATTTTTCCTCTCCCAAAGATATTGTATACTTCTGCCTCTGTCTGTGAGTCTTATCTCATAAAATAATCTACTCATTTGCTCAAAACCAAAGAGGCTTCCCTCTCCCTTACTGTCCCCACCTCTACCCCTCTTCAATCCAGCACACTTTGTCCTCTTAACACCTTCCACTGGGCTTCACCTTGTAGCCATAGGACACTAGTCCTATGGCTACAAAGACATAGGCATGTCTTGCTAGATCTATTATAATGACTTCTAACTCCTCCTGCTCTTGGCCCCATTCAGTCCATGTTTCACACAGTGACCAGACTGATCTTTTTAAAACGTAGATCATTTTACTTTCTTTCTTACTATTTATGTGACTTCCCATCACACTTACACTAAAATTCAAACTCATGACTCCCAAGGCTTCATTATGTGGTCTCTGTGCACACACACCCTACTGTTCTCATTATGAGAAAGGTCATAGGTGACTCCAGCCACAATGGCCTTTCTTTTCAAAGACTTTATTTATTTATTTGACAGAGAGAAAGTGAAAGCAGGAACACAAGCAGAGGGAATGGGAGAGGGAAAGCAGGCTTTCCACAAAGCAGGGAGGCTGGATCCCAGGGCCCTGGGAGCGTGACCTGAGCTGAAGGCAGACGCTTAATGACCGAACCACCCAGGTCCCCTGGCCTTTCTTTTCTAAATACAGCAAGGTTTTTTCTACACCATGACTTCTGTATTTGCTGTTTCTATCACTTTTTCTTTCCCTGCTCTTTCAATGGCTAGCTCCTTTGCATTCTTTAAATTTCAGATGAAAGTCACCCTAAGAGAACCCCTCCAACCTCAAGTACTCTATCACTTCAGCTCTGAGTATTTCCTTCATAGCATTTACAATGTCTGAAATTACTTACATATCTCTTTTCTTTTGTTTTAAAATTTTCTCTCCCTACCCTAGAATATAAGAGGGTTGGACCTAAATCTATTGTTAAGTTGCTATACATCTAGTTCCTAGAACAGAGCCTGGCACCATATAGAGTGCTCATATGTTTTTATTATTAAATAAATGAATGCTTTGTTATGAGTATTTCAATTGTACCACTTTTTTCTTTATTTTAATATATTAACAGAACCAGGAAATACGTCCTTCTGGAATGGACTCCAAAAGTGGCATCAACTCTGGGGATTTATTTGTGAAGGATATACCGTTAGTATCAAATTTCATTATTATGATTACTAATATCAAGAAAGATTTAATTTGATGATAGATTTACCAAAGAAAATTTGCATATTATAGATCCTTGTGTTTGGAGTCTGATGTTTTCTGTACTAAAAATGCATTAAAATAATATGATACGTACTGTTACATATAGCCAAGCCAAAACTTTCTTATACTTACTTTATTGATATCTAAGAATAAGCTAGTTTTTTAAATATATCTGAACTTCTTCACTTATATTTTTCTTATGTCATGTTTTTATTCTAAGATGGATTGGTTATTCACATGAAGGTATTTTTGCCAGTACTACACATAGTCTGGTTTAGAAACAAAACATAATAAAACATCATGTTTAACACAGCTATCACATCGCTTCTCAGCTTTTGGTTAAGATCGAGTATAACACAGCTATCACCTGTCTTGTTAATCCACGTCATTCCTAAATACAGTCAGACCACTCAATGTACCCTCCTCCCCTTCTCTTAGATCAAGTATACTTTGCTTATAAATTATTGAGATATAATTACATAAAGTAAAATGCACAGATCTTAATTGCACAGTTTGATGAGTCTGACTAATATATACACCTGTGGAGCCAAAATCTCCATTATGATATAGAGCACTGCTGTCACTCTAGCTGGGCTTTCTCAGTTTCAGCATTATTAACGTTTTAGGCCAGATCATTCTTTGTTGTGGAAGGCTATCCTAAGCATTGTGGGGCATTTGGCAGGATCCTTGGCCTCTACCACGAAATGTCAGTGGCACTTCCCTCCCCCGGTTATGAGAACAAAAATAACTTGACAGTGCCACGTATCCTTATAATTATCCCTAATTAGAATCATTGCCATAAGGCATCACCTATCCCTTTCAAGTCTTTCCCCTTCTCTTCACAAAAATAATCACTAAGATGATTTCTATCCCCGTATTAATTTTAATCATGAATAGTTGAAAATAGTTGAACTGTAAGATCTAACAAAATATTTATGTAATGGTCAAAAAGTAAGATGGGGTACTTGACTTTTTATAAGATTCCTCAAATTGTTAGTTACCATAACTGTTACCTAAACCTACATTTAATTTTCAATGTCTAGAGGGAAAAATTCTCTATAGGAAATAAAAAATAAAATTAGGATGAAACAGCCAGTAATAGTATTAAAGCATAAAGAAAGTTGTTTCATGAGCCAAAGAGGGACAAGATTTTTAAACAAATAGGTTTTTCAAAGAGATCAGTAATTAGGCACCGTAAAACATATACTACCAAGAAAAAAAAAAGATCACAGCTCGACTAATGATGAGGCAGGCTGATAAAGAGTTGAGTAATAAAATTGCATTTCTGTGATATATTTTGTAAGTCAGTTCCAATTGACTGTTTCTCCAGGTAAATGAAATTATGAGTTATGGCATGTCTTCATTGATAAGGTAGTTCTTCCAGTGGAAGTTAAATGTCAGTTTTAACAAACCAGCCTCCATATAAGCCTCCATATATTTTTGTTTGTTTGTTTTCTTTGATACTGAACAGATATACTGATTTCGAATAGAAATGATGAAATACTAAAGAAAGAGAAAAACAATTTTAAGAAAATCTTAAATTTGTTTTTATTATATAATTATAAAATAAATTTCTGTTTCTCTTTGGCTAGACAAGTTCCTCTTCAAGAAGCTCACCTTCCAGGACAAGGAGAATCATTCCAAACAGAAGGTAATTTAAGTGAAAATCTAAAAATAATATTAAGGGAAACAGATCTTTGTGAACAAGTAAAAATTAAATTTCTCTAATATTTTTTAACTTTAAATTTGCTCATCTGGATTTTTTCTGCTTAAAGCAAATCTATTTATTTTACACAAAATAATAAGTTTTAAAATACATTCATTTATTTTGCCAAATCTATAATCAGGTATAAATGGCTGCAATTTACTGAGCCCTACTATGTGCCAAGCTATTATGTATATAGCTACTATGTATGCCAGTGGCTACTATGTGTTAGCCATTTTACATACATTATAACAATTGACCCTCACAACAACCTTGGAATGTAAGTGCAATTGGTCCCATTTTATATAGACTCAAAGAAGTAAATTATCTCACAAGAAGTGGCCCAAATGGTAAAAGCCTAGTGTTTAAACTCAAAGCTGACCTCGAAAGCCATGCCATTCTTTCCACTTCTAAACTGACATGTACCTGCTCTCAAATATCAATCCTTTCTACTTGAACTAAGCTTTGAAGAAGGGATAGCATTTGAATAAATAGGACCAAATATCCTCACTTTTCCTAAAAATACAGATTATATTTCTTACCTGAAGGGCTTTGCAATTACCCCAATCTTACTAATTTTTCAAGGAACACCTTAGCTCCCACTTTCTCAAGTGTGCTTGTCCTACTTTAAAATATGAGGTTCTTTCCAACTGAATCCTATACACATAAATACATATAACTTACTAGTTTTTCTTTAAACCTTTAAATCAGGGATGCAGAAAACCTTCAGTTAGAATATTTTCAAAAGTTATATAAGGTTCTTTCACAGGTCAGATAGAAGCCATCAATTGATCATTGCTAAGTAAATAAATGGCAATATTAAGTTCCTCAGATTTGTATTTACTTAGAACAAGTGTGGAGAAGCTACAGAATGACTTTTCATTTATTCCACTTTTAATTTTGAGTTCTAAGATTGCTAAAATTAAAATTTGCATAAAGTAAAACTATTTTTTCTCATTTTTTAAAAAATTCTCAGAGCAAATACCTATTTCTCAAGATAGACTGGGATTTGATTGGGATTCAGAAGAAGATAAATCTGCTGATAATGTCTTACCTAGAACTGTATCTGTTCGTCGAAGTTTAAAGAAACATTTTAACAATCTATCACATTTCAATACCATGGATGATTTTGAAATCAGTCATTTCTCAGTGCAGCCCTTTGAATCTGAAAGAATTAGATGTGCAGACCCACTAGTAAACATGAATATACCTGAAAACATAGAACAAAGTGTTTGTCAATGGAATAAGAATCAAACTAACTTATCACTAAAGCTGATTGACCCAGGAAGACCTGCTAAAGCAAAAGAAAACATTTTAGAATATAAATTTGAACAAACTGAAAGCAAACATAGAAGTGCACAAGGAAGAAAAGGAAAAGAGAAAAGAAAAGCTAACAGAAGAAGAAAATCAAAATCTGTACCGAAGTATAAAGGGGGCAAAAGTGAAAATAAAAAAACTGTTTCCAAAAAAATGTTGAATGAATCTGTCACTTCCAGCGATGCTTACAATTTTAATTTGGAAGAGGGTGTTCATATCACACCTTTCCGCCAAAAAGTGAGCAATGATTCTACCGGAGAAGAAAACAACAATGAATTTGAAGTGAGCGTCTGTGAATCAAGTGGTTCAGGAGATGATTCCGATGACCTCTATTTGCCCACTTGCAAGTACAGTCAAGATGTCTCTAGTGAATCAGATAGGAGCCCAGTCACCAGGAATCGACCTAGAAGAGCACTAAAATATAGGAATGAAAATGAGATCATGGATTCGAAGCTTACAAAAACTCCTATCAGTAAGTGATCTACTTGTTTGCCTGCATTTTTAATGTTTATAATAAATGATTACTCCTGATGCTTATATGCTATACTTACCATCTGTTTCTCTGGGGGAGGTTAGAGACTTGCCATCTGTCTCTGGTGGAAGTTACAGTCTGATTAAACAATGGGGGCCTGGGGTGGAAATCACAATTGTATGGCTATGACCTACTTTAAGCTAATTTAAATCTTCTTTAAGAACAAATACTAGTTACAGAGAAAGCATTTTTACTTTTAGTAAATGAAGCCTTCCAATGTAAGCAAAAACCTTTGGTGGAGTTGTTGAATTAAAATACCTTCTATATACTCACTTGAAACAGGCTCTTAAAAACAAAATCAAATTTGAATCCAGTGACCTGTCATTTTAATGGCTTTCCTTCATATTCAATTTGACAGGAACCATGATTTTAAATGGATTCATTCTAGTTAATGAAAGGTGGCCAAACACTAGACCAAACTTTTTTTTTTTTTCAATATGGGCTAAGTATTCTTCTCTAAGACATTTTTAAGACATCTAAAAACTTTGGCTTAGAAAATCTTGCTTTTATTAGTAAGATCAAAAGTAGAAATGGTTCAAAAGTTGATAATAGAGCCTCCGTCTGTCCAGAGAGTCTCATCTGGGGAATTTAGTTAGTGTGGTAAAACTAATGCATATGGTCAGGTTGTAGCATTCCCAAAACATTGTCATGCTATTTCATTTGATACTCAGAAAAACTCTATGAAGGGGCACCTGGGTGGCTTCATGGGTTAAGTGTCTGCCTTTGGCCCAGGTCATGATCCCAGAGTCCTGGGATCAAGCCCCTCATCACACTCCCTGCTCAGTGGGGAGCCTGCTTCTCTCCCCCTGCTTATGCTCTCTCTGTCAGATGAATAAAAAAATAAAATCTTGAAAAAACAAAAGAAAAACTCTATGATGTGTAGGTACCACCATGTTTATATTGTTTTTAAGGAAACTTCAAACCTAAAAAATTTAAATTACTTTCCAAGGTCACCCAGTGCAGACGTGGTAGTATGCAAATGTGTTGTTGTTGTTGTTAATATGCTATCATAATGTTACAAAATCAAGCAAAATTGGCCAAATGTTGATAATTGTTGAAGTGTGGTAACTGGGGTTTCATTATATTGTTGTGTCCAAATTTGTGTATCCTTGAAATTCTACACAGTGAATTTAAAAAAAAAAAAAAACTACACTCTAATATAGTGTCACTCAGAGTTTAGTCCCCAGATCACTAGCATCAATTAAGTGAAACTACTTTTTTTTTTTAAGATTTTATATATTTGTTAGAGAAAGAGCATAAGCAGGGGGAGTGGCAGGCAGAGGGAGAAGCAGGCTCCAGCTGAGCAAGGAGGCCCTTGCAGGACTCTATCCCAGGGTCCTGGGATCATGACCTGAGCTGAAGGCAGGAGCTTAACACTGATCCACCCAGGTGCCCCTTAGGTGAAACTTCTTAAAAATGCAGAATCTTGAGTCATACCCTTGATTCAGAATCTGCATCTTTTTAACAGTTTCCCTGGGGTATTTGTATATATGTAAATTTTAAGAAGCATTGTTCCAGAATATAGCAACTGATCTGATGTTGCTTAGCCATACTTTCCAAGCTAAAAGTTGGAATAATTAGTATAGTACAGTAAACTTATGTGGGGACAAAAAGAGGCAGTATTTGAAACCTAGATAACCCTGGAGAACATGGTTGCTAAATATAGGCATTTTACAGTTTGACTTCAAAAAACAATTTGCCTTTTAAAGCTGTGTGAAGAGATTGTCTTGCATTGTCCTTCTGTGTGCTGGGTACCTGTCACTCAATATAGATCTGTCTCCAAAGTAGAATAATTTGGATGCTTATGATAGGAAAAACATGGGTAACTTTTTACATAATAGCTTTACCAGAGGGAACCTGTTGATCTCCACAGAGGCTATGGTGTAGAATTCTCATTTATTTAATAAAGTGAATTTAAGTGGCTTTTTAAGACTATAGGAAGGCACTTCATAAATTTCGGTATTGAAAAAGATAGAGGCCTTGAAGATTCAACGGAGCAAGGTGAAACTAAAATGAAATTCCATAATTTAATTCATTATGCCCATATTATCATTGAAGAATTATAATTTTTTAAAGAATTTAAAGTTTTAGTAACTTTTATCAGTTCTTCACATCTACAGTAATATTTCAGTGGTATCTGGGATGAAAAAATGACTGAGTTAAAGATCTGTATTCTATAATTATATATATATATTTTATGTAAAATGCTGGATTTGTATATGTTTAGGATATGTAATTGCACACAATTTTAGTTCGTGTTTTTTTCTTTCATTTGGAACCATATTCCGTAAAAATTGTTTTTGTAGGTGAACTACCTAAAACTCACCACTCACCTCATTTTAGCCTGAAGGATATCACCAACGTCCCCTTGCATCCTGCAGTGAAAATCAGAAAACTTTCTCTTTCTCCAAAAAAGAAAGCAAGCCCAGGAGTCTCTCTGCCTAAGCGCAGGTGTGCAGTCAGTATGAATTATAAAGAGCCCACGCTAGCTTCGTAAGTATTTGATTTGTGGGAACCCACCTTTAATGATGCATGTTGGGGGAGTAAGGTTTGGAGCTTTGTTAAAGAACGAGTCTTGTTGGGGCAGCTGGGTGGCTCAGTGGGTTAAATAAAGCCTCTGCCTTTGGCTTGGGTCATGATCCCAGGGTCCTGGGATCGAGCCCCACATCCAGCTCTCTGCTCAGCGGGGAGCCTGCTTTCCCCTCTCTCTCTGCCTGCCTCTCTGCCTACTTGTGACTTCTGTCAAATAAATAAAATCTTTAAAAAAAAAAAAATGAGTCTTGTTGAAATATAAAGTTTTAATTAAAAACTGAAGTGGGGGGCTGCCTGGGTGGCTCAGTGGGTTAAGCCTCTGCCTGCAGCTCAGGTCGTGATCTCAGGGTCCTGGGATCGAGTCCCCCATTGGGCTTTCTGCTAGGCGGGGAGCCTGCTCCTTCCTCTCTCTCTCTCTACTTGTGATCTCTGTCAAATAAATAAAATCTTTAAAAAAAAAAAAACCAAAGTGGGAATACTAGCACTGGCATGTTTTACAATAACTATATTGAAGGGTGAGTTAGTATTGGGATGCTTATAATTATGTCTAAGAATTATTTTTACTCTTATAGGAAACTGAGAAGAGGAGACCCTTTTACAGATTTGTGTTTCTTAAATTCTCCAATTTTCAAACAGAAAAAGGATTCCAGACGCAGTTCTAAAAAAAGAAGTATGAAGCAAGTACAGTGATGGATGCTGTTTGTTGGAGGATGTTTAAATTCAACCCATTACACCTCCTTTTATCACTCCAAGAGAGAATCTCTAAGATAGTACATAATAGGGTTGAACTCTTGCCATGGAATATTCTTTGAACTCTAGATCACGAAAATTCTTCAGAACTATACTTCAAATGTGATGCTTTTTTTCATACCATTAATAAATTTGGTTTATTTTTTCTTTTAAATATAAATAACTGAACTTAAGCCCTATTTCTTAAACTGCCTAAAACTCTTAATTTTACTCATAATGTATCTTCTGCAGAAATTTTAGAAATGAATAATTAAATTAAGATGTTTTAATTACAAGCTTTTGGTGCCTTTTTTTTTTTTCCTTAAGTGGAAAATACTAGAATGAATGATTTTTGAAGATAGGCCAAGGATCTTTTGAAACTCTATATAATATTTGAATAAAATAAATTCTTGGCATGCATAGTAGGGTATACCCTAAGCTGTTTGTGGATCTCTTATATCACTCTTCTATTTAAAATTTCAAATAAAATGTGAGATCATTATTAAAGAATTAATGGTTGCTTAGGCTCAGGGACTAGGTAAGTGACTAGCTCTGAATACCAAACTCTGTGTATACATTTTTCAGTGGTAACTCAGCAAAATCACAAATTATGTCTTGGACTTTCAGGATAGTTCTCTAATTAGTGGTTACCGTGTTGGGGTTAATGCAGATAAAGAACATTTCCATCACCACAGAAAACTATTGGGTGATCACAAATTTGTTTTTGTACTTTTAATATTTCTGTATTCTTGCTGTAGTGTTTATCCATAGACCATTTTGTTTTATATTTTAACATTTTTCATGAATGTTATAGTGTATATATTTTTTTGCAACTGACTTTTAACTCACCATTGTTTTTGAGATTTATCCATGTTGGCAGATGTAGATTATTTTCATCGTTGTACAGTATTTTATTAATAAATAAACTAGACATTCTTTTGAGATAATTTGCTTCCACTTTTTTCATTATTACAAGTTAGTGCTGCAGTGAATATTCTACATTCTTGCACACATGTGAGTAAGTTCCCATAGAGCTGATACCTAGAAGGGGAGTTGCTCTCTAAAGTGGTCATACCAATTCCGACACGAGGAGTGTAATCACTCTCCTCTCAGCAACGTGTTTAAGTGCCAGTTTCCCCACACACTATCACGTTGTATCATTGGACATTGAAATCACCTAAGGCAATTAATGTGAAGTGGTTTCTCTTTGTTTTAATTATGAGATTTTATCTGAGTTAATTACTTCTGAGAATTCAAATGTTTATTGGTCACTCATTCCTTCTATAAATTGCATATTGTGTACTTTGCCCACTTTTCAACCAGAATATCTTTTTCTTAACAGAATGGGCTCTTTATATATTCTGGATAGTATGCCTTGTCTTTATTTACATGGGTTATAACTATTGGTTTCTACTTTATTCTTATTTTTTTTGATGATGTTCGGGAGTTTTAAACATCGGTGTCCTCTATCACCTTTTCTCTTCTCTAAAACTTGGTACTTTCTCTTTTTCACTTGAGTCTTTAAACTGTTTGGTATTTTGTCAAATGGGGATCTGATTTTATTTCATTTTCCATGAAAATAGCCTACCATTTCAGCACTATTCAGACTAATCTATCTGCTGTCTTTGACATACACTGAGGTTTCTATTGGTTTATTTGTCTAGCAATGGGCTGGTTATTGTATAGTCACATTTTTTTGTTGTAGTATAGTGGTGAAATATTTATCATTTTGATCATTTTTAAGTGTATAGTTCAGTAGCATTACATACATTCACATTTTTGTGCAATCAACCTTTTCATCATCCCAAACTGAAATCCTACACCCATTAAGCAGTAACTATCCATTTACTCGACCCCTCCATCCCCTAGTAACTACTATTCTATTTCCTATCTCTATGAATTTGTCTATTGCACGTACCTCATATAAATGGAATCACGCATTCTTCTTTTGTGTGTGGCCTATTTCATTTATCCATATCTGCACCTAACAGAATTTCATTCCTTTTCAAGTATTCAAGTGGTAGAATACAGAATAGTATTCTATTGGGTATATGTACCACATTTTGTTTATCAGTAGACATCTGGGTCATTTCCACTTTCTGTATATATGCTAATATAAAGATCTATTTGAGGGGCGCCTGGGTGATTCAGTAGGTTAAGCGTCTACCCTCAACTCAGGTCATGATCCCAGGGTCCTGGGATCAATCTCTGCATCCAGCCCCCTGCTTATCAGGAAGCCTGCTTCTCCCTCTCCCATTCCGCCTGCTTGTCTTCCCTCTCTCACTGTGTCTCTGTCAAATAACTCTTTAAGAAAAAAACCTATTTGAGTTTCTGCTTTTAATTTTTAAATATACATCCAGAAGTGGAATTGATAATCAATAGTAATTCTATATTTTGATGAGCCTACATACTGTGTTCTAGAGTGGCTGCACCATTTTATATTCCACCCAGGAGTACAAAGGGTTCCAGTTTTTCCATATCCTTGCTAATACTTGTTTTGTGGGTTTTTTCCATAATACCTATCCTAATGGTATGAAATGGCATCTCATTGTGGTATATTGACTTGCATTATCGTCTTTTCATATGCTTATTGTCCACTTGTATTCCTTCAGAAAAATATCTGTTCAAGTCCTATGCCTGTTTCTGAATTGGGTTGTTTCTGTTGATGAATCTTAGGAGTCCCTTAAATGTTCTAGATATTAATCTCTTATCAAATCTATGTGATCTACAAATGTTTTCCCATTATGTGGGTTGGCTTTTTACCGTTGGAGTGTCCTTTGATGCACAAAAGTTAATTTTGATTAAGTTCAGTTTATCAGTATTTCCTTTTGTTTTCTTTGCTTTTGATGTTATATCCAAGATGTTATACCCAAGAAATCATTGCCAAATCCAATGTCATGAAGTTTTTCCTCTATTATTTCTTACAAGTTGCATTTGTTTTTAAAACCATAGATGGAATTGGTTTGCTAATATTTTGCTTAGGATTTTTTATACCTATGATCGCAAATAAAATTTAAAAACAAGGCCATACTAGCCTCATTAAATTAGTTGAGAACCTTCTTTTTTTGCTCTGTGGAATAAATTGTTATCAATCAGGTTTGGTAAAACTTGCCATTAAAAATATTTTATCCTGTGTTTTGTGGGCAAATCTTTGTCTTGGTTTTTTAAATGATTATAAATTCTCTTATCCTTCTTTATTGTATTTAGCTAAATTACATTTTTCTTAGGAATTGCATATTTATCTGTTTTATTTAGTGGCATGTTACAGTATTTCTTAAATTTTCAAATCTCTGTACTATCTAGTTTTGTCACTTTTCTTTTTTTGCCTATTTTTTGCCTGCTTTCTTTTGTACAGAATCTATTTTGCTAGCTGTTAATCTTTTCAAGGGTCCAGCTTTTGTTGATCCTCAGATTTTTCATGTTCTACTTTATTAATTTCTATTGTTATTTTCCATTCACATTTTTATGTTGTCATTTTCTAACTTCTAACTCCTTGCTATCTAGCCTTCCTTTTTAAAAAAATTCTATTTTTAAGTAATCTCTACACTAAATATGGGACTCAAACTCTCCAGTCCTGACCCTCAGATCAAGAACTGCATACTCCACTGAGGGAGCCAGCCAGGTGCCCCCACCCTTCCTTATTAACATAAATTTTTAAAGTCATACCTTTTGGCCTCTTTGTTTTACTGCATGACCTCTTCAGTGTGTTTTATTATCCTTAACTTTGATTTCAAGTATTTTCTAACTTGGTGATTTCTTTTCTGACCTACCAGTTATGTAAATTATTTTTTTCATACAAAAGTGGAGAATTCTATTGTTAAGGAGTTCTATTCCTTTTGTAATACATCAAAATGTTATGTGTATCATGTTGATTCTTTGCTATTTGTTAAATCTTTTGTGACTAAGTTGTCAAATTTTACAAATGTTTAACAGTGTGTGCCAAAAAATATATATAAATTCTCTAATTGTTGAATGTAGTGTTGTATAATGCTTTCAAATATTTAACAGCTTTACTAATTTTGTCTTGATTCCTCATTTGCTAAAAGTATAACATCTTCCACAAAATTTCTGGGTTTACTGATTTTCCTGTGAACTGTTGTTTTTATCACTGTTGTAGTCACTCTTTTTCTCTCATAATGCTGTTTTAATGTTTTATATAGCTAAGGCAACTTATATATGGTTAATATTTGCCTGCATATGGTTAATATTAGTATTTTTACTATATCATTTTTTCTTTCCATTTCTTTAAGACTTCCTATGTTAATGTTTTAGATATATCTCATTAAAGGGCATATTACTAAGTTTTGGCTTTAGTTCAAATTCAATTGTCATCTGTTACCTAGCGCAGTCAGTCCATTTACATTTATTTTGATAACTCCTAAATTTGATTTATTTCTATCAAATATTTTTATGCTATCTACTCTGCTCTTTTTTCTTTACTGTTTACCGCTGGATTGGTCAAGTTGTCTCTATTTCTACTTTTATTAAATGGCTATCCTGTAATGGCTTAATTTGTATTTCCAAAGTCCAAGTTTCTGAAGCATATCTTTTATAAGTCATTTTGATGAGGGTCAAGTTTTTTTCTAGAAATGAATTTTTCCCTCACTCTTGATGTAGGTTGACAGTTACTTCCCCCAAATTTCATTTTCTTATGGTCTTAATTTTGCTGTTGAGAAGTCTTGTGGTCTAATTTTTGCTCACATTTTATTACTTTATCCTAAACATTTCATATTGTTGACTTAATTGTATTTTTAAAATTCATGTTCACTTGTTGGCTGCTAGTTTATGGAAATTCAATTCATTTTCATGTATGGATATTGCTAAATTCACTCACTAGATTTTTTTTTTTTGTAGATTCTTTAGAATTTTTTTAATGTACATGACCTTATTGTCTACAAAGGGTTCTCCTCTGCCTTGAATGCCCTTTTCTTGCCTTACTGCACTCTCTAGAAACTCCGCTACAATGTTGAATGAAAGTGATGAGAGCAGACACTTTTTCTTATCTCAACCTTGGAAGCATTTGGTTTTTCAGCGTTACTGTGATGGGCTTTAATTTTTTATTAATAATCTGTATCATATTGAGGACGCTTCCAACCTTGGAAGCATTTGGTTTTTTAGCATTACTGTGATGGGCTTTAAGTTTTTATTAATAATCTGTATCATATTGAGGATGTTTCCTCTTATTCTTCTTGTTTTTCTATTAAATTATGAGTGGGTGTTGAACTTTGCCAAATGCTTTGTCTATTGAGATGAACATTTTTTTTCTCCTTTGTGCTGTGCATATAATTACATTAATGAAGTTTCATGTTAAATCAACCTTGACTTAATCAGATACACCCCACTTGGTCATGATCTCTTATAATTTTTATATATTGCTGAATTCCATTTGCTAGTATTTTGTTAAAGATCTTTTGCATCTGTGTTTTTGAGGGTTGTGTTGATGTATAGTTCCTTAGAATTGTTTTTCTGGGTTCGGTATCAGGGTAAACAATACTGGCTCTCATAAAATGATTTCAGAAGTCTTCCCACATCTCTTTTCTGAGTTTGTGTAGGATTGATACTTCTTTTCCTTACACCTAAGACCTGTGTATTTTATTATATGTGCTTTGTGGGATATTGTGTTGTATTGCGTGTTTATTAATTATACTTCAATTTTTTTAATGTTAATACAGAAGGGGATGTTGAGATTTTTTAAAAAACAAGCTATGACTGTACAAGTGTGAGTGTGTTAAGGAGTAGCAGCAGTAGGGGCGCCTGGGTGGCTCAGTGGGTTAAAGCCTCTGCCTTTGGCTCAGGTCATGATCCCAGGGTCCTGGGATGGAGCCCCACATCGGGCTCTCTGCTCAGCAGGGAGCCTGCTTCCCCCTCTCTCTCTGCCTGCCCCTCTGACTACTTGTGATCTCTGTCAGTCAAATAAATAAAATCTTAAAAAAAAAAAAAAGGAGTAGAAGCAGTGCTGGCACATTGAATTAGTAACACTGTATGGGGAAAAGAAAGATTTGAATTAGAACTTGGTCACAAGGTTTGTATAAACCATGTCTGTATTCTATTCAACTCTTTAAAACAATGAAGATTAACCAAACTCAAGCACTTTCTTATAACCCTTGCCTATTCTGTTGCTGGACTGCTTTTTTTTCTGTTCTTATTTTCAAGCATAAACAGGATACCCATCTCTTAACTGTAGGAAATGAGTGGTTAACAAGAGAGCAAAGAATAGAGACCAGTGAATTTTAGAAAGGGTCCAAGAACCAAGTAAAGTGGTATGTAAAAAGTACCTATGCATGAACATGTGCATGACTTTGAGAGGGCCCCTACCTTCCAACAAATTCTCCAAGGGATTTCTCTTAAAGGACTTTTTTAAACATACATAAATTAAAACTGACAACCTTCGGTTCAGCTCAGAAAATCACACACACACACACACACACACACACACACACACAGTCGTGTAGTTTCTCATCTTTTTAAACTAATTCTGCCAAGGTTGTGTTGCACCTCCCAATAAAGAGAGAGTAAGAACACGGACTTTTGTTTTCTTCGCTTTTCTCTGACTTGTTGAAATATACTGCTTTTAATAAACCCAGAGAGAATCTCCAGCTTTATCTCTGTTCCACAAAAAAAGAAAAGTGCTCCCATAAAGAAACCAAGTCATAAACCTACATAAATTACATTAAAAAACTTTTCATGATACTTACGGGTGTTCCCTCACCTTCTCTCAGCATCTTCTGTTTATTTTGCTGAAGCTCTGACTTCACAGTATCATTTCTACTTTGCTCAGAGAAGAACACTCGTTAATGAGCGCTGCAGCAGACCGGCGCAGAACATTGTGGAAAAAAGCCACAGGCTGCCTCCAACAACCCTGTCCTGTACAGGTTTTACATCTCTTAAAACAGTGAGGGCTGGTCTGAAGACTCTCAGCTAAAAGGGGTGGCACATTATCGATCTGTCCATAGTGCCTCAGTCTGATCTTGTTTCTATCTTAGGTTTCATAATTTAAAATTTTACTTCCAGGTAGTATGAAACCTCAGTCTTTTCACTATTCTAATGAATACAACCAGCTTTCACATGTATTGAAAAAAACAACTTTGTAGCGATTCTTGATACAGATATATGGGATGGAGTGGGAAGGAGACTTCTTCTCCAATCCAGATGTTTACATTTCAGCAGAAGGAAGGACAAGCCCCCGGCCTCCCTCTGCCTTCATTCACTCCTCCCTCTGATGAGTTACCGGAAGGCTCAGGACTGCACTGTGTGGCTGCTCGCTCACCTGGACCTCTTCAGAGCTGGCCTGCCTCCAAAGAGCAGCACTGCTGTTGGCCATGCCCTGAGCTCGGTGGTAAAGGCCCTGCCCTTGGAGGGGAAGCTGGCAGTGGTGCCAAGCTGCTGGCAAGCCAGTCATATTGTTTGGTATTAGCCCATGTTCCAGAGATATACAAGCCACATTCTCCAATACCCATTTTATTATTAATAAAGATATTCGGGCCATAAGATGCCTTATTCTTTTGACTTCTCAGTTGGTTCAAGATTCAGAAAGAAAAGGCATTCTCTCATACTCCAGAGAGGACACAGTATTCTTTCCTGCAGTCACCATTCTGAGGCACATGAGAAGCTCAGGAGGAGATGTGTAAGAATCAGCTGTATTTTTAGCTGTCTCTTCATCTATTTCACCGATGCAACTGGGGAAAAAAATATCTAATTTCTAAAAGAGTAACACTCTTCTTTCCGTAGGACTTTTTTCTTCTTTGTTTAATGAGTGACAGTGGGCAAGATGCAATGGACCACTCAAAAGACACAGACACACTCGAGCATCTCTCCTCTTGAAATTCCCTCACTGGTGGGTTGTGAATTTTTATGAAACTTCCAACAAATGCCACAATGGTAACCATCTTCAACAAAATGCCCAAAATCTAAGAATTACGGGTATAGTCGATGGTCAACAACCAGATCAAACACTTGCCCTGTTAAGTTTAATAGGCTAGAAGAAAAAAACACACCACCAAATTGAGAGCTTTTTAAAATATAATTTAAAACTATGTTGTACCAGTACAATATATTAATTTTACAAATGTAAAATTTTATCCGCTGTTAAAGCATTTGCAAAAACCACACATCCTACTTCAGCTTTATTGCACAATATCTATAAGAAAATATTAATTTTTAAATTAGAAAACATAAAAATGCTTTCAATATAGAAGAGACAATCTGATTTTAAAGACAATACTCTATAACAAAGTCTACCCAGAAAATAACAACTTTCACAGGATACCAAGCTGGACAGATGCTTTGGCAGATTCAGGACAAAGCACTGTTTAAAACCAGTCCAAGATACTTAATCCAAACTGTATCATCATTCTTCACTAGAAATCTAGATGCCACTCAAGGTGGTTTCTTATACTTATAAAAGTTGAGGCATTTTTCGGTGTGAGCATTCTGAATATCTCTTACATATTAAAAACCATACTTCCCACTGGCAAACAGCCATTTGCAGGTTTTTTTCCTTCGTGCAGATTATCTCTGGCAACTGTTTTTGACAACTATTACATGACCATTTTAACTCATTTATGCGGATAGAAAACATCAAGTTAAATATACTTTTAAAACCTAGTCCTTTACAAAATCAGTTTATAAATTTGTATCATTAAAAATTAGTGTCAAAGACCATCAAAATGGCCTTCATTTGTTTAATATTAGTTGGTTCTCCCAGAGTTGGGATGGCAGATGTCCCACTTTGCTATGTAGTGTTAATCAGGAGATATTTCCAAGCACTAAGCTGGAATCCCAAGACAGGTTAATAAGGTTGTATGATGGATTTTAGTGGGATACTACCCTGGGTCTGTCTTCCAATGTAGGTGTTAAAATACTGACAGCAAATCTTGTTGATTCAATTCACCTCAGACAATGAATATAATCTGGAGATGCAAAAGGAAAAATGTTCATATAATACATTATCAGTGGGGTTGCATACATCATAGAAAAGGGAAAGAAATCCTTATTTGTTAGAACAAGGATTCACCAAATTTGATACATATGTAGATGATGCATCTTTCCTTATTAAAGCACATTGATTTAACCTCAAGTGTTTTTAAATGTATGCCTCTATGCATCAGATTGCCTTTTGGAACTTATGGCCTGCATAAGCGAAGTCAAATATAATAGTCCACATCTGTGTAGAGAAAATAATTATTAAAATAGTGGTTATGTGCTCACGAGTTTATTGTAGGTAGACAGAATTATCAAAAATCCAGATGCTTATAAAAAAGTGTGCATTATTTAGAATTTCTTCCTTAGGAATCAAAGCAGTTGCTTTTCTGGAACTGCATTTTTCAGAACTGCTCAAAGCACCTCATCTAGATGAGTGTTTTTAAAAATATATATATATAAAAAGTCTACAATGAGACTTCAAACATCACATATTTCACCTTTTATGGGCTTTTTATCATGTATCCCTTCTTTAAAGTCCTTCAGAATAAAATAAAAATAAACTCTCACATTCCATTAGAAAAAAATGGAAACATTCATGGTCTGAAAAGTTTCTGCATTCCCCCAAATCTTGGAACTATGTGCAATTTCCTCATATACAGGTTTTGAGGAAACCCCTGATCATCTATTATTGAATATTCAGCTAATGGACATGCCATAGAAAATTTACAATAGTAGTAAATAGCTTAAAATCTATTCCATAAAATAAAAATGTTCTATGACTTCAATTTAAATACATATCTGAAAAAGCTAAAAGGAGGTTTTGTTTGTTTGTTTTTCAAAAGTGCTAATTATTACATTTACAAGTAAGTATCTTCAATACATTATGTCCAATTCTTTATAAAACTAAACCACCTTGCTTTAGGCACACTGCTTGATGAGTTTCTAAGAAGCGGAAGGGGGGAAAAATCACTTGTCAATTAATCCAGCTTCCTTAATTTTACTGAAGAAGAATTTCTCCAGGATATTGGCACATTTGTAGTATTCACTCTCAGGGGGGTTGTACTCTTTGCAATTGGTAAAGACTCGCTGTAAGTCTGCCATGAATAATTTCTTAGACACGTAGTACCTATTCTTGAGGCGTTCGCTCATGGTTTTCAGATCTGCACAGGAAAAAAAAATATTAGCAATCTTTGACTCCTTTTAAACAGTAGCTGACAAAAAAGAAGACAGGGAGAGAAATCTATGTCATCAGCATGGCTACATTTTTATCATCCCAAGCCCTAAGCTTAAGAGACATTCTTAGGATCACAGAAAACAGTTCTTAAATTTTATGTTGTTTCTGTTGTGAGACCTTCTTGTGTAAAATCACAGCATTTTTGCGTTGAAAGGACCATTATTAGTCATCTGGCCCAATCCCCTATTCAGCACAAGGAAGCTAAGTAGATCAGCAGTGGTAAGTACGATAAACTAAGTACTGTTAGCTATTCATCCAGAATTATACAGAAGAGGCTCTCTCTACCCAGAGTAGAGCAGGTGGAACATTTGTCTGAATCATTTCATTACTTAAATCCAAACAATAAGACTGAGTTTGTTTCATTACATTCACAGTTGTTTTGGAGTTGCAGAAACAGAACTAAAGTAGAAAATCTGATCATAAATAAATCTACAGATACACCAGGTTCCTTGCATATAAAATGGTTCAAATGAATTTAGTTTCATGTTCCATGCATGAAATATGAATCACAGGCAGTAAAAAAACAAAACACAGATAGTAATTTCTTTTCTAAAGCAAGTAAGCTTTGAAAAATTATTGTAAAAATAGTATTTTCCTAATATATTCACTTGCTTTAAATTATATCATTTTACAAATGAAAACAGTACTTTTATTTAAACTTGTAAGAATAGGGGCGCCTGGGTGGCTCCATCAGTTAGTTGGGCGTCTGCTTTGGCTTGGGTCACCATCTCAGGGTCCTGGATGGAGCCCTGCATCAGGTTCCCTGCTGAGCAGGGAGCCTGCTTCTCCCCCCCCCCCCCGCCCATTCCCCCTGCTTGTGACTGCTCTCTTTCTCTGTGTGTCAAATACATAATAAAAGCCTTTTAAAATAAATAAATAAATAATTTTTTAAAAATGAACTTGTAAGAATACCATGGGGCTTGTTTACTCTTCACTCTTAGAACTAATTTACAAAATTCCATGCAGATTAGAAGACGTTAACATTTCTGTATGCCTGGGTGGCTCAGCCGGTTAGGTGCCTGACTTCTGATTCTAGTTCAGGTCAAGATCTCAGGGTTGTGGGAACTGAGTCCTGTGTCAGGCTCTGCCCTGAGCATGGAGCCTGCCTGAGATTCTCTCTCCCTTTCCCGGTGCCCCTCCCCGCACAGGTATGTACTCTCCCTCTCTCTGTAAATAGGGGCACCTATTTCTCTCTCAAATAAATAGGGGCACCTAGGTGGCTCAGTTGGTTAAGCAGCTGCCTCTTGGTTTTGGCTCAGGTCATGACCTCAGGGTCCTGGGATAGAGCCCCACAGCAGGCTTCACGCCCAGTGGGGAGTCTATTTCTCTCCTTCTCCCTCTCCCTATGCTCCTCTTGCTCCTCCCCTGGCTAGCATGTGCGCTCACTCACTCTCTCTCAAATAAATCAACAAATCTTTAAAAAAAAAAAAAAAAAGAGAGAGAAAAATCTTATACAAAAAAATAAAAAAAGAAGATGCTAACATTTGTCTACTTATAAGTCCCCTAGTTGTCTTTAAGTCTGGTTCTGTCAAAAAATTATATTAGCTGTACATGGGAGAGTAAGTCAAAATTGTTTAAAAAATAAAATAGCTCTACCAATGCCCAAATTCCCACTATATTATCACATTTTCCAGAAGGAAAGAAACTTATAACTGAATACACTGGGATCATCAGCTAGTGAGATATATAAATTTATGGGCAACATCCAAAAATGGGGAGAATTCATTTGTGTCAAAATCTTAAATCTACCACAAAACACCAAAGAAAAAAATGCGAAATAGGTACTTTTGCCTACTTCCTTTGACTAAAGCTTCTCTTGGTTAGTGGTATGTCATCGTATCTGAGAGTTCAACTTTCAATTTTCTTTCTTCTCTAACTAAAACGGTTCAGAAGGAGAGAAAAATTGGCAAGTATTAAGATACTTTATAAAGGCTCAGCAAATACCCACTAGCTGTCTCACCCAAGTGTGACTGAGCAGATAAAGATGTCCTCTCAGTAAATGAAAGAAGAGCAATGAAATTAACTGTGCCTCTCTAGGTAGAGTTGGATATCTACCTTACCACCTAAGGCTTACCACTTAAGATATGCTGCTCAATACAGTGTTTATGTTTTAGAAGGAAGAGTTGTGTAACTAAAAGGGGGTGGGGGGAATGAAACATGGCACAAAGAAGATTATCCAAAAGATTTCAAACTATTATTTGGAAGAAAGGGGGTAAGAAGAGATGGAGAGAGCCTAAGCTACAGCAGAAACAAAATGAGAGTCATAGAAGTATTTGGATCTTTCAGAATAATTAAAATCAATTCTGTGTTATTTTCTTTCTATATTTCTATTCTATTCTTAAGTTATAAATAACATCTTTCGGGTGCTTGGGTGGCTCAGTCGGTTAAGTGTCTACCTTTGGCTCGGGTCATGATCCCAAAGTCCTGAGACTGAACCCTGTATAGGCTCCTTGCTCAGCAGGGAGCCTGCTTCTCCCTCTCCCTGCCACTCCCCCTGCTTGTGCTCTCTCTGTCAAATAAATAAATACAATCTTTAAATAAGTAAATAACATCGTTCTTCCTCTAGCCTTACTAGAAGCTTACTGACCAAATGGCATGTTAAAGAAGGTGATTAAGTATCAGTGATATCACATATGGAAAAATCATTAAATTATTCCATTTTCATCCCTCCCACCAACGGTGGAGTTCTGAGTAAATAGGAAAATCCTGCCCAGCAATCCACGCATGGTAAGAAGACATGCTTGGGCCAGACTACTTAGACGATGTTCTGAATGAGATTCTCTAAATGATATAGGCTGGACCTCATTCTTATGGAAGAAAATGAGTTTCTGAGAGCACAAAGGAAAGAGAAGAAATGTTTTTAGAAAAAGCTGAGAAGGCAATTATGGGGGAAAGTAAAATTACAGATTTGTCAGTCTTGCCCTAAAAGCATGACCATCTTAAGGATAAGACTATACCTTTCACCCAGCACCTAAAGGCACCCTAAGAAAAATATTACTGCTCCCCTAAAAAGCACCACTCACTGTTGTAACTTTGTCTAGAACACACCTCAGTCTACCTTTGGGCTTGCTCAACAGGGCCTATATTCCACTCGAGCAGTCAGCTATGCACGCAGGTGGTATCCAACTGGAGAGGCTCATTCCCTTCTCGGGCTGGACCAAGCAAAACATTTCCAAAGCGGACAGAGGGGACCTTCTAGAACTACCATTGCAGGTCTTCAGAGAGTACATGAGCAGGGCTGAAAGATAATTATTCTCCCCCAACCTTATATAACCTCCTATGAGTGTTTCATGAAGGGAGTTGAGATGGTCCAGGCGATGAGGAAGCAAAGGTCAGTTAAGTTTGGAAATGGGCATAAAGGATTTTAACAGGGCGCCTGGGTGGCTCAGTCGTTAGGCGTCTGCCTTCAGCTCAGGTCATGACCCCAGGGTCCTGGAATCGAGGCCCACATCGGGCTCCCTGCTCAGTGGGAGCCTGCTTCTCCCTCTCCCACTCTCCCTGCTTGTTTCCTCTCTCGTTGTGTCTCTGTCGAATAAATAAATAAAATATTTTTTAAAAAATAAAATAAAGGATTTTAACATATTTTTTACAGGATGGAAAACACTGAGGGGCATGTGACCAGCTCAGGCAATGGGGCATGGGACCCTTGATCTGAGGGCTGTGAGTCTTAGCCACATGTTGAGTATGGAGATTACTTAAAAATAAGACCTTTAAAAAAGAATAAAAAAAAAAGAAAAGAAAATACTGATTCCCCAAACACTCTTCCATTCAGAATTCTAGACTCACCCAACCCTTACACTTCAGTTTTCATAACTAAGATACAAAGAAGCAAGGCAGAGAGAACAGAGAAAGAAAAGCATATGGATGTAGGTCCATGTCAAGGAGGACAGACTACCAAAACCATTACAATGACGACAGTGAAAACTCATGTGAAAATTAATGCTACAGAAAACACCCACAAATAACTCTTTTATCAGGGAGCTAATAGAGGCCTTTCATTCTTCCTTTCGTATTTTAATAACATCTTAGTACCAGGAACAGTTTGCAGGTAGAAAAGGGACAGAAGACACAGGCTGTCTCCGCAACAATGGCCACACAACTGACTGAAAACAGTTCAGCTAGTTGTCTGTCATCTACACAATGCCAAATTAGCTTAATTGGATTCTCAATTGGCTCAATTAATCATTTTAGCATGGTGCAGGCACAGCAGCAAATTCCACAATTCTACATTTCTAAAGCATTTTGTGTTTGTCTGGCATTGGATGTGGAACAAAGCTTTTAACGGGAATATAAATAGTGACACTAATAGTATCCATCAAGAGCATAGAAAATCGAGAACTGAGTTACTAGGATTTCTCCCTCTGCTAGAGAAGCAGGCAAGTAGCCTTACTCCAACTTCTTTTGCATCACTTTCATAAATGATCACAAGCCTCAAAATATATCAAGAGGACAGCCTGAAGTTCTCCATGTGCAACCAAACGGGTAGAATGTAAATCAGGTGATGTCCGAACAGCCAGCTTTCGCATCTATGGCTGGGTGCAGTTCGCCACCAGGGTTCTCTGCATCCAGTGCTGGTAGCAGGTGGCTGTCAAAGTTGCAGGCATGTCTAACGAGACTGGGCCACCCACCTGTCCTTTATCACTCTGCTCTATATCAGTGGCCCGGATGCAGGGAACCCCACCGCCCATCACACACACCCTACCCTACAACAGAAGAGTACAAATCAACCTCAGCAACCACGTGTCCCCACACCGCCATCCAGAGAGAGTTAAATCTATACTTAGAAAATGTTAATGGCATTACCCATGGGGAACCTTATAACTTCATAATATCCCGGAGCTTCTGTTCTCTTCACAGGTTCCATGAAGGGCCAAGCGCTTTGATGGCTCTTGAGTAAAGAAAAAAGTAAGGTATCTAATATGGAAATTCCATGTGGGAAATCATTTCAAAAATCTGCATGAGGGGAATGAAAAGAAGACCCTCACCTTCACCTGCTGCAGGATGCTCTTGAGAGTGCTGTAAAGCTGGTCAGGGTCTCTGGGCTCTTTACTTGAAAGGAAAAGAGTAAACAGCAGAGAATCATGATTAGTTTTTGGCCCCCTTGCCAGGGGATTCCTATTCTGCTTACTTTGACCAAAACCTAAAATGGGAGCCATCCCAGATTTTTTATGAAAACTGAAAAGCAGCAAGTGCTGTTAATGGGTGATTATAAGCAGTTTGCCTGCTTCCTCTAAGTTTCTGGAAAAAGAGAAAAATCACTTCCATTAATATCCTCACCCATCCTACTTACCTTTTCTCTTTTCCACTCGGCTTCCAGCCTGTCTCTCCTATATGTCAACAAAATTAAACACTGAATGAGAACTGCTTTTGGTCAAGAGAGTAACAAAAGTAATAGTTAACAAAAGTGAAATAAATTACAAGCATGCCTCAATAAAAGTCTACCTCTGGGAAGACAGAAATCAACTGCAATTAATTACTTCCTTCTATAGCTAACAGCATGAAACATTTCCAAGATAGCCAACATCTCTTTCTGTTGGCATTTTTTAAAGAAGGAACTCCCCACTTTTCAGAGGAAAACATAAAAAATAAGTATGTCCAGTATTTGGGGCACGTGTATATTTTAAACTCTAAATCACATATTTTGCTAATCACCACGTAAAAGAGTTAAGCTGTTATTTTAGGTTAGAGCAAACCTTATCCTGGCCTCTATTTTATTTGGCAAAGACCCTGCTTGTAATACAAGATGGTTTAGTGCAGCAGAAAGAAACTATAGCCTCAAGGATTTAATTTCTTGCTCTCTCCTTAAAAGCAAACTTATCCGAGATAAGTTACTTAACCTTTTGCCTCTGTAATTTATCAATCTATAAAACAGAACTCTAAAAATTAGGTGATATGATCCCTTCTGAGATTAGCTGATGTATGTAAAAACAAAACAGAAGAATGCCGGCACAAGCGGGCATTCAGCAATGTGATAGCTATGATGCCATTAGCAGGGGTGATGTAGGGAAGTGAAATTTCTAGGTCTAGAAATAAAAGTCAGATCTGCTATAGGGTAGCTATTGTATTGAAGGAATGTATCTTGCCGGAATAAGGTCTTACTTTTTTCTGGAGAGCTATGGTTTGTTTGATTTTGTGCTGTGTATTCAATCTTCAATATGCTACAAAACCCTGGATCTGAACTCAATGAAAGTGTGGCTATTCGGCAGCTTTCGATCTACAAAAACAGCTATTTTGCAAGTTCTCATCCATAACAATTCCTCTCTAATGTGCACAGATAAGAACCCTTGGGAAAACTACTCTAAAATAGGAAACATGAAACAAATTACATGTTTCCCAATCATCTTTCTAGAAATTTGGAGACAATTTTGGCCAAGCACACACCTGGGCGGGCTGCAGTCCTGAGAGCATGAGCAAGGGTGCACACGGCAACAAATCCGCAGACCAGCATCCCACTGCGGCTAATTCTGACGGTTACTGGCCACGGGCTATTTGCGATCAAAGGACTTCACCATTCTGAGATTCAATTTCCCCATTCGTAAAAGTAGAATTTCCCCATGCTATCCACAGCCATCTTTCAGTAAATGATAGATATGAACAGCTATAAGGAGGAGTCATCTAAGTCCTCCTTAATTTGTTTGCACTCAGTAGAGAAAAGACAAAGGGAAAGCATCTGCTCCCACACGACTACAAACACCACAAATGGAGACAAGCAAGGCAAAAAGCTTTCCAAATCACTGCACTCTGGCAACCAGTTCAAACACAGTGCATGGCAAACCCGAAAGATTTTGCTTTTTAAAGAAGATCTATACATACTAATTCCAGGAATGCTTTCTATTGGAATCTGCCGAACTCCATCTTTAAAGCATGAAAGTCCAGGGTATACTTTTCGAATCTGGGCTTGTTTTCTTTCTATCAGCTTTTTAATGATCTGTAAAGCATAGGAAGAAAATGCGTTTAGTAACAGAAGTCTGTTGGCTACAGATGACATCAGTCCACCTAAAAAGTCGGTCTCCTAAATAAAGTCTTCGGGATGCGAAAAGGGAGAGAAGGTGAATGCAATTGAACAGAGAAGACCTGGAAATGTACTATTATACCATACCTGTCCAGTGGCATTCACACAACCCTTTTTTTTAAGATTTTATTTATTTATTTGACAGAGAGAGATCACAAGTAGGCAGAGAAGCAGGCAGAGAGAGAGGAGGAAGCAGGCTCCCTGTCAAGCAGAGAGCCCGACGTGGGGCTCGATCCCAGTACTCTGGGATCATGACCTGAGTCGAAGGCAGACGCTTTATCCCACTGAGCCACCCAGGTGCCCCTCACACAACCATTTTTGAATACTTGTCCCTTGCCATCAAAAAAGCCAACAGTGAGAGAACACACTACCCTGGGGGCCCACTGTCCTCTTTGGCACAGAAGTCAGGTGCCCTGCCCTCCTTCTCTGAGGAGCCTCTGCTGGAGCTGATCAGCTACCCAGCCCAAGCCCCAGTGCCTGGACCTCTTCACATCCCCCGACTAGGAGCGAAGTGTTCCCTTCTCTGGACTGGAGGGCACTCGAACAGGCCTCAGAAAGTCCCCAGTGCCAGGAAGGTTGATATTATTATTCAAAATTTTCAAGGCTTGAGCCCTAACCTATACTCTTTGCATCAGAAAAGCGGCTCCAAACTGTTGAGGCAACACACCCCCTGATATGAGCATATATCACCCCCAGGATGAATGATTCGGGAATTCTGAGAGAAGTTTGTTTTGTTAAATAGTTCCTGAAGTACTGAGGTCAACTATTTCCAAAACAGTGCTGTTTCCCGTTTAAAAAAGAAAAATTAATTAAAAATAGCCATCCAGAAATTAACTATGTCGTAGCTGATTTTGGAAAAGAAAAAATAAAAGAGAGGGAAAAAAGGATGGTGGGGAGCAAACCATAAGAGACAGGGTTGACGAGGGCAGTGGGGGATGGGCTAGAGGGTGATGGGCATTAAGAAGGGCCCCTGTGAGGAGCTTTGGGTGTTATAAGTGATGAATCACTAAATTTTATATTACACTGTAAGTTAACTTACTAGAATTTAAATAATAATTTGAGAGAAAGAAAAACACAGTAGCAGTCAGTAATTGAATTCACAAAGGTAAACTAAAAATTCCAGTTCCTAACAGCTTGATCTCAAACGTATCATTGGTAAATGCTCCAGCATGAACACATTTTAATCCTGACAATTAAACAAAGAACTTCATAAGGTGACTGGGACTAGTAAAAGTGTATGTCTGGTAAAGCTAGTTCACTGCTGTGCAACAGAAATATCATGCAATCAGCTCATGTCGGTTTTACTCATTTCAGAGAGAGAGGACAGGAGCAGTGGAGAGGGGCAGAGGGAGAAGCAGGCTCCCATCGGAACAGGAAGCCCAGACTGGGGACTCAATCCCAGGACCCTGAGATCAAGACCTGAACTGAAGGCAGAGGCTTAACCAATTGAGCCACAAAGGCGCCCACCCTCCCCATCCACTCATGTTCCAGTAGCCACATTTTTTAAAGTAAAAAGTAACAGGAGAAACTGTACTTTAACAATACATTTTTTATGTTTTTATTTAATCCAATACATCCAAAATATTATCACTGTAGCATATAATCAGTTAGAAAAAAAAGTAGGAGATATTTTACATTTACATTCTTTTATTCCTAACAGGTCTTCAAAATCAGAGTGTTTTATACTTAGAGAGCATCTCAATTTCAACTAGCCATGTATCAAGCAGTCAGGAGCCAAATGTACCTAGTGACTGCAACTCTGGATAGGATAGATCTAAATGCATGCTCTCTCTTTGTTTATTTACGAGTCCAGATTTTTTAATTTATTTTTTTAAGTTTTTTTTTAGGCGCCTGGGTGGCTTAGTGGGTTAAGCCTCTGCCCTCGGCTCAGATCATGATCTCAGGGTCCTGGGATCGAGTCCCACATCAGGCTCTCTGCTCAGCAGTGAGCCTGCTCCCCACCCCCACCCCCACCCCCCGCCTGCCTCTCTGCCTGCTTGTGATCTCTGTCTGTCAAATAAATAAAACTCTAAAAAAAAAAAAAAAAAAAAGATTTTATTTTTGGGAGCACCTGGGTGGCTCAGTTGGTTAAGTGTCCCCTACTGATTTCAGCTCACATAGTGCACTCAGGGTTGTGGGATCCAGCCCCATTAGGCATTTGGCTCAGTGAGGAGTATCTGAGTTTCTCTAACTCTGCCCCTCCCTCCCCACACCTGCATGCTCTCCCTCTCTAAAATAAGTAAATTTAAAAAGAGAAAAAGATTTTATTTTTAAGTAATCTCTATAGCCAACATAGGGCTCAAATTTACAACACCAAGATCAAGGGTCACACGCTCTTCTGACTGAGCCAGTCAGGTACCCTGAGTGTAAGCCTTATTAAGTTTTTAAATTTATCTAAGTAATCTCTACACCCAACTTAGGGCTCGAACTCACAACTCCAAGATCAAAAGTCAGATGCTCTCTGACAGAGAGCGCCAGGCACCCCACCCCAGTCTAAGTCTTTTTAAAAGAGAATGCCAATGGTAATTTCTTAAATAAACACCTTCAGAAAATATAATTTCAAATATAATTTTTAAACTTTTTCTCTTTATCACGGATACTCTCAGATGTGATGACCCACCCAGGTGGCTTCCATACCCCTTGTGTAGCACCCTGAAGGTGGCGGAGCCCTAGTGAGTGACTCGTAATGACAGCGGAGAGCTTCTTAACCCTTCTTTGCCTCCAAGGGTTACCCTGGAGAAAGGAGACACTTTACTTCTGTTTCAGTCTTTTATCTTCACCTTCCTCAAAAATGTTTGCAATTCTCCACCATGTCATCATCATTCTTTCCTCAAATTCTTCTCCCATTTCATCGCTTCAGTTTTAGTCTCCCCAAACACAAGATTTGGGGGAGCTCTTCCATCTTTAATACGTCACCAAGTCTTAGCACGTGTTCTTACAAAGAAATCCCAATGGTTGGCGTCACCCTTACTTTGGATCCTCCAAACCCAGTCCCTCGTCACCTTACTCTCGGATGAAGATTTGAGATGTATCCCTACATCCCAGCTCCACACCCCACCCATGCATATATACACTCAACTCTGCCTTCTCATGGCCTAGTTATACTTTCTCAAACAGTGGCTATTTCACTGGCACACCTAGGGTCCTAGCCGTGCATGTGCCCATGAATTTAATTATGCTGGACTCTGAATCTTTGCTCATGCTGATGGGATTCAGCAGGCTCAAAACAGTTCAAAACATATTTCCCACAAAGACACCTCTGATGATGTTAGGCCCCTAAAGGACCGCACCTTCCTCTTGCCCTTGGAGTCAACACTCACGAAGTAGCCCTCAACTCCTACTCTGCTCCCCTGTCCCACTGCACTAGCTTTCTCTCTCCATCTCCACTAGGCACAACCACAACTTATTCTGCTCATGCATGCTTTCAGTGGCCAGCAAAGCCCTCCATCTACATACAACTTGTCTGCTAATACCATCAGTCCCTGTTTTCTGCAAGGAGGGTTTTCCCAAGTTGAAATAAAGATACTCGTGAAAATCATTCAAGTTCTGTGGAAGAAGATACTACATGAAATCCAGTATTTTATTATGGTGACTTCGAGTCTCTTTGAAAGAAACTAGCTTAATAGCTCCCAGCCTGCATCATCTACTCAGTGGCATGTGTTAGAGAAGATTGGAGGCAAACAGGGAAGGGGAGGTGAGAGGGAGATGAGATCCAAGAGGGGATGAGCAAAAGGAAGGGGAAGGAGCACTATCTTCTAAAGGACTGACTGCTCTGCTAGCTCTGTGTTTATGGCTTTCCCCTGTGTGCACTAAGAGCCAAAAGATCCAGACTAGGTGAATCTGCAGGAGACTCCTGCTCTCTTCTTTCACCAGAGATGCATGGGTGCTCCTCAGAGGAGGAAGGAGGACCCAGCAGCTGACTGCCTGGTGATGGCTCTAGTTGGCCAGCAGTCCCTCATGCTGAATGGGGAGCTGCTGAATACAGACCTGCTCATTAAACCCCAAAGAGAACAATGAAGAAAGCTAGCTCTTTAGAAAGAGACAGAGAGAGGGGCCTGCTGTGCTTTTATTAACTCTCCAAGTACCCTATTTGGAATTTACTCTAAGGCTGGCATCTCTGAGCAAGCAACAACAAAGGTTGTTCTTGTTTTCTTAAAAAAAAAAAAAAAAAAAAGTAACCTTTTGCTCACATTCATAAGAACAAACCTGACCCACATTAAGTAAAAAGGAAAATATTTCTTGAGCACCTACTATGCACCAAACACTGCATAAGGACTTTTATGTCTGTTATGTTGATGATGTCTGACAAACAACCAAGAACTGGGATTAAGGGTCATTAGTAAAAACCAGAAAATAAAGATGGGATTTAAGACAGGTGCTTTTTCTAGTTACTTGCTAGAAAAAGAATGCACTAAAATGAGTAACAGGAGGGCACCTGGGTGGCTCAGTGGGTTAAGCCTCTGCCTTTGGCTCAGGTCATGAACTCAGAGTCCTGGGATCGAGTCCCACATCGGGCTCTCTGCTCAGCAGGGAGCCTGCTTCCTCCTCTCTCTCTGCCTGCCTCTCTGCCTACTTGTGATCTCTCTCTGTCAAATAAATAAATAAAATCTTTAAAAAAAATAAATAAATAAATAAAATGAGTAACAGGAGTATAAAGTGGAAATGATGAGGGATGACATAGCCACAAACCCCATTTTTGAACACCAATGAACTAGGGGCAGCGAGGAGGTAATCTTGGGCTTAACACAAAATTCGTTCATTTAATAAATGCACACTCCCCAGTTATGCTCTTTTTATGGTATTTTCTTCTGTCTTGGACAAATGTAAAAATACTACATAGTCAAATCTCTCAACCTTTCCTCTAACTGTTTCTCTTTTAGTTCTTATGTATAAAAGACTTCACCCCAAAATGGGATAGCAAATCACTGAATTCCTACAAATACAGGCCTTCGAAATTCGCAATGTTAAAAAGAGAGATGGATACGTGCTAAGATAAATGCCCATATAAGATGAGGAGTAACAAAAATTCAAATAAGTGGATCAAACTAGTGATAGTGAAGTTCAAAGAAGAAACTGAACAGAGGCCAAGTGGTCCTATTCGTACATGTATTGGGAAAGTGAGGTAGGAAATGGATAAAGACACCAAGCTAAAGGCTTAAAGCATCAGTAATGGCTTTTAGAGAAGAGTTTAGATAAGCGAAGAAGTCTGGGAAGGATGCATGAGGCTAACTGTAAAGGTTTTGAAGGTGAAGGTAAGATTTCATCATATTTTACAAGTTTTATATTTTATACCCATTTAACAAGTGTTGACCCTCTTAGGAATGGTGCCTAGAAAGGAAACAGATCAAGCATCCCATCAAAGAAGAAATCTGTACAAACCACAGCAAACCGAAATCATGATGACACACCATAGAGCCATCCACACAGAGCCCAGAGACACGCAACTCACCCAACAAAGACCAGCCTGTAGAGAAGGAACAGGAGGTGGTCCCGTGCTTACCTCCTTTTGCTTCTTGATGATGACAGAAAATTCTGTGTATGGGATCCTTGGATTTAGCTCACATCCCATTAGAGTGGCCCCCTCATAATCCTTGATGTAGCCAACATATTTGGTTTTAGGTATTTTAATTTCTTTGGAGAAACCCTGCAATGCAAATAAATTCATTCATATAGCCACTGTGCAACAAATATCCACTGAGTGCAAACTGTATGGTAGGCAGCAAGATAGACTTTTTTCAGGTTCTCATCATATTACTCAGGAATATGAACTCCCCACTGTAGAGTTCAAAAACATCAAGAATCAAATACCAAACAGGAAGCAAGACAACATAAAAAAATAACCCTAGTAAAACACAAATTATACTAAACAGTTCTTTAACAGACCTAATATTATGGTTGAATTTTCCATTAAATTGAACATTCTCCTAATTCCTTTTCAATTCCATTAAATTGAAATTCTCCCAAATTGGGGAGGGGACCCCAGGATTCTCAACAAATCAAAAACCAATCTAAGTTCTAAAAGAAAAGTTTATCAAAAAATACAGTAATTAGAGGTACCTGCCTGGGTCAGTCAGTAGGGCATATGACTTTTTCTTTTTAAGATTTTATTTATCTGAGGGGTAGGGAGAGCAGAGGCAGAGGGAGAGAGAAACCGAAGCAGACTCCATGCTGAGTGCACAGGTGGATGCAGAGCTCGATCTCACAGCCCTAAGATCATATCCTAGACTGAAACCAAGTTTGCTGCCCAGGCACCCTGGACCCCCTGGACCATTAGACTCTTGATCTTGGAGTTGTGAGCTGGAGCTCCACATTGGGTACAGTCATTACTTAATTACTTATTACCCTTTTCCTTTTTTTTTAGATTTTATTTATTTATTTGAGAGAGAAAGAAAGAGAGCACAAGTGGGGAGTGAGGAGGTGCTGAGGGAGAGGGAGAAGCAGACTCCTGCTGAGCAGGGAGCCTGACCAGGGTTTGAACCCAGGGCCATGAGATCATGACCTGAGCTGAAGGCAGAGGCTTAACCGACTGAGGCACCTAGGTGCCCCAAAAATTAAATCTTTAAAATATACATATACAATAGTTAGAACTTCAATATTGATTAAATGAAACCCCTGCTAACTATATAGGCAAAAACTTCCAGACCATTGTAATGTGTAGCTGTGTCAGTGACATTTATCTGTAATATGTTCATTTATATACTTTAATCTGCAATAACCAAGTGCTACAGGATATATATTCATATATTTATATGATAAACATAATTTTCCTTATAATGCCTATTTCAGTTCTTTGCAGTGAATTACTTGGAATTCAGACTACCACAATGACACTGCCTCCCTTTCAGCAAAATTTATTCTCCAAGCAATCATTACCATCATCCTCATAGAGGACTACAGACAAGTCATTTAAGAACCATGACTGGTATTTCAAGCTTTGCAATGCAGTTGCAGCCCAAGAAAGCTGATACTCAAGCCTTCAGTTAACAATCCCACTGAGTTCTCCCAAATGAGTTTTATTATAAAAGTCACAGACACAACCCAAAGAATGAGAAGAAAACAAATAGGAGATTAACTATCTGTCATCAGAGGAAGAAAAGCTCTCTAATTACATGAGACTTATATAAAGAAGTCAACAGATTTTATGTAATGAAGTCTTTAAGAAATTGTATATCAAAAGTCACAAGCAATGTTGAAACAACTGACCAATGGGAGAAAAATAATAAGATGTTAATATCCTCATATATAAAGAGTCCTCATAAATCAATGTGAAAATAAATATTTTAGTAGAAAAAGAGGCAAAATACAATGAACTGGCAATTTAAAAACAGAAAAAGACAACTATCATATGATCTCCCTGATATGAGGAAGTGGTGATGCAACATGGAGGCTTAAGTGGGTAGAAGAAGAATAAATGAAACAAGATGGGATTGGGAGGGAGACAAACCATAAGTGACTCTTAATCTCACAAAACAAACTGAGGTTGCCGGGGGGAGGGGGTTTGGGAGAAGGGGGTGGGATTATGGACATTGGGGAGGGTATGTGATTTGGTGAGTGCTGTGAAGTGTGTAAGCCTGGTGACTCACAGACCTGTACCCCAGGGGATAAAAATATATGTTTATAAAAAATAAAAAATTAAAAAAAAAAATAATAAAATTAAAAAAAAAAAAAAGTAGTTTAAAAAAAAAAAACAGAAAAAGAAACACAAAGGGCCACTGCATAAGAAAAAACACATCAGGGTGCCTGGGTGGCTCAGTGGGTTAGGCCGCTGCCTTCGGCTCAGGTCATGGTCTCGGGGTCCTGGGATCGAGTCCCGCATCGGGCTCTGCTCGGCAGGGAGCCTGCTTCCTCCTCTCTCTCTCTCTGCCTGCCTCTCTGCCTACTTGTGATCTCTCTCTGTCAAGTAAATAAATTAAAAAATCTTTAAAAAAAAAAAAAACAAGAAAAAAAAACACATCAAACTTCACAATAATTAAATAAATATAAACATACACAATTTATTATCTAGGAAAGGAGCAAAAATAAAAATGTTTTTCAATCATCAAACTTTTTCCTGAACCCCCTTATATATTGCTGAAAAGGACAGAAACTGTTATAGCATTTGGCAATGCATAACAAAACCTCAGATATATTTGGAAACAACTCTACTTCTAGACATTTATTCTAAGCAAACTTACCACAGATGAGGTAACATACCTACGAACACACAGTTATAAATGTAATTTACATAGAACAAACACCTGAATGTCCTAAACACGTAGTATTGGTTTAATGAAGTATTTTCCAATTATACCATAAATTTTCAAAGAACCATCAAAAATTATATAAATATTGGGGTGCCTCAGTGGCTCAGTTGGTTAAGTGACTGCCTTCAGCTCAGGTCATGATCCTGGAGTCCTGGCATGGAGTCCCACATCAGGCTCCCTGCTCGGCAGGGAGTCTGCTTCTCCTTCTGACCCTCCCTCTCCTCATGCTCTCTCTCTCATTCTCTCTCTCAAATAAATAAAATCTTTTTTAAAAATGATATAAATATTAATAATCAGATTAAGTGAAAAGGCAAGTAATTCAATTACATAGAATAGAAGCCCAGTTTTATATTTATATCCATATATACACATTAGCACATACACAGAACAATTATTAGGAGGGTACCTATTAAAATAGTAACAGCAAATCTCTTTGGTGGTAGAATTACAATAGATTTTTCTTCATTCTACTTACTATGCCTTCCACAACTTCTATAGTAACTTTACATTATTTTTGTAGTTAGAGAAGTAAATGAAAATGTTTAGGAATTATAAAGCATTATTTTAAAAAATATGCAGTCAATGAATAATCTTTAAAAAAGTTGAGCTGAAAACTTCTAGTAAGAAAGGACCAAGATGGCAGCCAAGCTCCTAGCCTGCTGTGTGCTGCCAAAAAAGGATTCTAGGAAGTATTTCATAATATTCATAACTTTCTTTATGATGACATAAATGGAGGATTTCCACAGACAAATAGATTTCCACAGAAATCTATTTCTCTTATTCATGGAGAACTCTACTTACCTAGCCCTGGGAATTTCTCCTTAGCCTGGGGATACCATATTTTAGAATTCCACGATGCAATATTATACTTCCTTTATAGATGGCATTCATTCACTCAACAAATCTCTAGTACTTACTGTGCTGGTTATAACCGCTACTAAAATCTGAAGCTTAGTCCTGGCTTAAGGATTAACAAGTAGTTGCCATGTCCTTCTTATAAAGAGAAAATGCTAGGGGGAAAAATTTCCTTCGATGAAGGCTACCTGAGTATATATTAAGAAAAGAAATGACAGGGCGCCTGGGCGGCTCAGTTGGTTAAAACCTCTGCCCTCGGCTCAGGTCATGATCTCAGGTCCTGGGATCGAGTCCTGCGTCGGGCTCTCTGCTTGGCGGGGAGCCTGCTTCCTCCTCTTTCTCTGCCTGCCTCTCTGCCTACTTGCTATCTCTCTCTGTCAAATAAATAAATAAAATCTTTAAAGAAAAAAAGAAAGAAAGAAAGAAAAGAAATGACAGAACAGGGTTGCACAGTGAAAAACTTACCTGTTTCTTGAAGTAACCAATTGCATATTCATCTGCATATGTGAGGAAGTTCAGAATATCATGTTTTATATGATATTCTTTCAAGTGATTCATCAGGTGTGTTCCATAGCCCTATATGGAAGTTAGTAAACACATAAACATATTCGATTCTGGAAAAAAGACAATCCATTCCTACAGATTCACTCAGAAGCACTGGCAAATTTAGAAATTGGTACTTTGATATATTTTATCAATATAATACTAACACACCCTTTCCTGCATTTCTGAACATTGAAAAGGACCCACAAAACCAATAAATTCAAAATCCTCGACCTGAGATACAATCATCAGTTTAAAATACAAATTTCTTGTTCTTTGGAAGTAACACACCAAGGCTGTAAGCTGTGGCTCAAACCTAAAGACTACTTGCTGAATGTTAACAAAGAAGCTTGGGGAGTTAACACTGATGATTATTAACACTGTGATTATTTCTGCTTATCTTTAAAGTATTTGAGAACCTGTGATGCAAAGAGCTATGTAAATAAAAAGCTAATCTTTACTAGAATAATAACTAACCCAAGTGTTTCCTGAATGTATACAAATCAGCAACTCTTCCAAAGAAATGTATCATATCCCATTTACAGGATTTTCGTTTTTGTCTTATCAAGCCTTTCCAAGCAAGGTCTACGAAATCCAGAGTCTCTAAGTGAGCCAGAGGACAGAAGGAAGTAAATTAAAGACAGTGAACAATATTTAATAAATTAATGATAGAAATACGAAAAAAATGTGCAAGTACCAGGTTTTTCAGTGAAGTACAAAGGTTAGTAAATATCTATAAATTTAAAGTGGCTGTTTTAGAACCTCATTAAAAGAGGTGAAAGTAAATCCAAGCATCCCAAACACAAATACCTTCACATAAATATTTTAGAATGTGGTGACACACTTTTCTAAAGGACTCAAATGTGCTTACAGGTATGATCTCATGGAACTGCAATACCACAGGGGGAAAAGGATGTTTAGAAATCATTTGGTCTAAGTCTCTATTCCATGTGATGCTGGAAATCTTCTGCCATCTACCCTGAAAAGGTGAGCTGTCAGAAACCTCCAGCACAGGGTGATCCCTTGGTCCTTAGGTAAACCAGGTCATCTTCAGTTGGAGAGTTCTTCCTAACGTTTATTTGAGATCTGACCCCTTGTTATTTCTACTTCTTGACCTTAGTTCTATTCTCAGAGGAACAAAGACTCATTCCTGCTCTTAACAATTCTTCAAGCCTTTAAAGACCATACTCTTTCATGCCCATCCGTACCTCCCAAACCCCACGTGAAGTATCATCAAGGTTTCTGTCATTCCTTAAAAGGCATTGACTGGAAGACCCCTTACTAATCTTATCACTCTTTTCTGGGCTTTCTCCTGTATAACATTGCCCTTTGGAAGCATGGAAGGACCAAACATAATAATTAGGGGATGATCTGCCTGGTAAATAGGAGAAGAGTATTACTACCTCTTTCCTCAAGAAGTTCTTCCACTGATATTACCCAAGGACATTTTAGCTTTTCCCAAACATTTTACAATACTAATATATTTTAAATTTCAATACAACTTGAATAAAAAGAGGAACGAAATATCTCCCTCCTTGAGGAGATGATGGTAAAATGGGGAAGATAAATACATAAATATGTAGTGAGAGTATAGAGCTGTGCTGTTCAATATGGTAGCCAGTAGCCACATGTGGTTTTTGCGCAACTATAATGTGACTAGCTGAAACTGAGATGTACTAGAGTGTGTAAAATACACATCAGGAAAAAGAGACAAAAAAAAACCCCTCAATAACATTTTATCCTTATTACAAGTTGAAATGACAATATTTTAGATATACTAAGTTAAATAAAAAATTTCAAAATTAATTTCACCTGTTTCTTCTTACTTTTTAAACTATGGCTTCTAGAAAATTTTGCAATTACATATGTGGCTTGCATTTGAGACCCAATGCATATATCTATTGTGCAGCATTAATATAAAGTGATATATTTGTATCTATAATACAGAAAAAGGCAGGGCACCTTGGTGGCTCAGTCTGCTAAGCGTCCAACTGTTGATTTCAGCTCAGGTCATAATCTGAGGGTTGTGAGCTCCAGCCCCATGACAGGCTACAAACTAAGCATGGACCAACATGGGGCTTGAATTCCTGATTCTGAGATCAAAACCTGAACGGAAGCCAAGAGTCGGACCCTCAAATGACTGAGCTACCCAGACACCCCTTGTGGGCCTTTAACTGCCACCAAAGGAGTTTTTTTTTCCTAAATCCATCAAGCAATTTCAGTGTTTATTTAAATATTTATTATGATATTGGGGCACCTGGGTGTCTTAGTCAGTTAAGTTTCTGACTTCGGCTCAGATTGGACTCCCCTCTCTGTGGGGAAGTCTGTTTGTCCCTCTTCCTCTGCCCCTCCTCCTCCCCCTGCTGAAGCTGTCTCTCAGATAAATAAAATCTTTTAAAAAAATATGATATATAAATATTAGCTATGTAACTTTAAATCTGCACGATTTCAAATCCAAATAGTTCTTAGATGACAAGATAATTCTAAAACCAGGTGATGAGCTTTTCACGCAAATTCTGAAATGTCATCTTGTGTGTGCTTTGAGCAAGATAAATTCACATACAAATCTTATTTAAAGCATTCACAGGAATTTATATGTAAGCCTGCTTCTCTAAAATGAGTGAATGCAAATTTCAAAGTATCACTTAGCCAAGATTTTTAACATAGTAAATAAAAATCTAAAACCTCCACTTACAAAACGAGTTATTTTTCCAAATAGGTGCTAACAGCACTGTCTTTCATAACTTACCCATTCCATTCAATTGTGAAAGACTAAGGTTCATTTTCTAGAAGAGACTAATGTTCATTTTCTAGAACTACAGTTTCAAATCATTTACAAAACGTGGCTTTTTTTCTAGCTCTTCCTCCTGAGTTTGTTATGTTTGGACATCTTCCTGTAAGTCTTTAGAAAATTACATGGTTTGGGAAAAAAATAAATTGCCCTTCTGGGAAGTAATAAGACAAAGCATCCAATTCATATTAAATACCTTTAGTTTCCCTCTGGTATCCCTAAAAGTGTCCAAGTCAACCTTAATCAACCTCTCCAAACAAGGTGCTTGGTTGGTGTAGCTTTCTCTAAAAACAAAAATTTTGCAATCTTTTTCTGAAATTATAAACCAAGGACGTATGTGCCAGCAACCTCTCCCTATGAAAAAAGCCAAACAAATTTTCCTTCTAAGTAAGTTTCTGAACTCTGAACACTTGAATTGTTTCTCACTTTGACTAGGGAAAACATTTTTTAAAGTGATAAGCATAGCAACAGCACCATCTAAAGACACAGTCAGAATTTCTTGCAAAAGCACCAGACACAGGTTTCAGGCAAACCTGGGCCCTCACCCTCCCCAGTCAGAATGACAGATGTATGAATGATGGGTTTTGTTTATCCTTTGATGCTTAGCACTCTGAGTCAAAGACAAAAAGGCCCACTTGTGCTTTGTGAGAAGAAATCACAGCAGCTCTAACAGGCTGGGTGGAGCAAAGCTCTTAATGAAAACAAAAGTACCCACAGCACTGGCTTCAGCCCTCAAGCAGGGAAGGATTCCTTCCAGTGACTTCCTGTTGGTTTTTATAAATGGCACTGCTTCTTTGCAGCTGGAGAAGACAACCTTGTCCCTAGGCCTGCACTGCCCAATAATGGGAGCACTGGTCACATGTGCCCAGTGGGCACCGGAAATATGGCTGGTCCAGACTGAGATGTGCTGCAGTGTAAAACACACCCTACATTTGGGCACTGAATACAAAACAATATAAAATGTCTCATCAGTAACTCTCTGTGCCATGAGTACCTGCAGTGCAGGGACACTTCTCAGGATATGGTAGGTAAAATAAAATATGTTTTCAAAATTAACTTTGTTTCCTTTTTTTTTTATTTTTTTAATGTGGTTACTAGAAAACGTAAAATTACATGCATGGCTCATATTTGTCGCATTTTATTTCATTAGGTAACAGTGTCTTAGACTTTCCAGTCACTTATCTTTCCATCATTTGCCCTAGTTCTGAATGACCCTCTTTAGGGTTCCTAAAATACCAAATGAATAATAGTTTAAAGACACTTTTCCTGGTTCTGTTTTCCTGAGGGCAGCAGCAGAGCAGGACACAACAGACACTACACCAGAGGTCTTTCTGCAGACAGTCTACCCTTTATTCCAGTTCCAACATAACACCAGCTGCAGTTTCAATGAAACAGCCTAACTCCTGGGGATGAAGGGACCAGTGACAAGGACACTTGGGAGGGTCAATTAGACACACACACACACACACACACACACACACACACCAAAGGAACCCCACATTCCAAACCCTGCAGGAATACTTCTAAAACTGAATCATAAATTTATTCAAATTTTCCACGACTTCCTTTACAGAATTTCTTTAGCCCTTAACCACCTTTAGGGACAAAGCCGTAAGACTTCTTTCTTGAGTATAGTAACCCACATCTCACCATATCCTTTCTGGTGATTCAGTGTCACCAGCTGTGTGTGTGTGCATGCGTGTGCACGTGTAAGCTAACAACGAGCAGGGAGATTTATCTTCAAACCTCCCCTCACTTGTCATACACTATACTTCAGTTGCACTTGGGGCTGTGTGGGGTCCTTGTACCTTGCCCCAATCCCAACAAAGCCCTGGCAGAACCTGACCTGCTGGGATGTGGAACATTCGCTCTCTTCACACACATGAACAGACATTTGCAGCAAGAGAACTCTTCTCAGGAAGTCCTGAACTCCACTTCGAGCCTTCTGTGGATGTGGCACAGACAGACAGGCCTGCCCAAACTCTGCAGCTTTAGTGAGAAGCACCATATTCTCTGCTTTTCTTCTAACACCTTGGGTTCCCCTTACCTTGACTTGCTCATTTGAGGTTACAGCACAGAAAACAATCTCTGTGAATCCTTGGGATGGGAACATGCGGAAACAGATACCACCAATAACACGGCCATCTTTAATTAGGGCAAGGGTTTTGTGTTTCCTGAAAGAATAAGATTATGGCAAAGTTTTACCTATTTTGGTTATACAAAAATACTTTTGGGGGGGGGGTTCCTTAGTAATCAAACAGAAAAGGAAGAGAGTGTTTTTCTTGAGTTTCTATGGAACCCTCCCTTATCTACCCACTATCTAGATAGAACCCTATTAATGTGCACTTTTTAGAGCAAGTTCATGGGCACAAGACTTCATTCATCAGGGCTTCCATCACAACAAAATGCCGGTCACCTAAGAAGGGTCTGAGGTTTATAAATAAAGAATAAGCTATGTGTGGAGGTGCTGACTTGTACTGGAATGGTGTATGCTCAATGCCAAGGGACCCGTAGTGCAGGTTTGGAGGGAAAGCACTAACTCATGGACAAATGCAGGAAATGTTTTTGAAGGGCTACTCTGACTCAAAAATATTACAGAAATATTATAGAAGAGAATACAAAATCCTCACATACAATTTACCAAACCCTGCATTGTAGAATCCTGTGAGAACTTCTGTCTCAGGTGTCACTGAATTGTCACATGAAGAGATCACATTCCACATAGGCTGCTAGGCTATGTATGTTCAAGTACGTTCAATTAGAGAACTTTAGGTTTTCTGTTGTTTGGGTCTTACTTAAAGCAATGGATTTTCAAATGTGCTTATCTGACAGCCCAATAATTTTCCCTAAATTAAGACCTAGCAACAGCAGTAGCAACTTAAGATACCAAATTCAAGACTGTTTTGAGTAAGGCAAAATAGGACATCTACTTGGTGCTTGTATTTCTTCACTGCTATAATGAATGAACTATAGGACAGTCACCAGCAACTTAAAATACAGAGCTTCATTTTATTAACAAAGAAACGTATGAATTGCTGAAAAATTCATCTGACTGCTTTTGTCATGGCAACTACCTTGATGTGGCTCTGTACTCCCCAACGTGACAAGAGGCAGCAGGATTTGGTAGCTGACCCTGGCTTACTTCCACTATCTGAGTGGTTCCCCCTTCATTTCAAAAGTAAGTAAGAAAGAAAGAAGAGCCAAGTTCCACTTACGGGTCAAAGACAAGCCGTGTGATGTACTCTTTCGGCATCCGGGGCAGCTGGTGTGAGAACACGTTCTGGAGACCGACCAGCCACATTAGAATCTTCTTGTTGGGTTTCTGGTTCAGGGAATTGCCGACCACATGAAATTCAATCACACCCCTGCGCTCTTCCAGTCTTGCTGCCTCGTCCCTGGCTGAATGTGCTGACAGTAAATTGGTCTGCAGGAGACAAGAAAAAATTATACACAGCTCCTCTCTTAAGACAATGGGGATCGGACACCTCCATGCTTCTCTGATTTGTTCTAATAAGATACACATTTGTGAATTTTCAGGGACCCAAACAACATACACAAGTTTTAAAACTGAAACGGAAACGGAAGATAAAGCATTTTGAGAAATTAGAGTATCATATGTGTACATGGATATTCGGCGTGGCTTAGGAGCCATCAAACTTTCCTATAAAGGGCCATATAGTAAATATAAGGTCTCTGCGGCAACTAGTCAACCCTGCTGTAGTGTGAAAGCAGACACAGACATATATCAATGAATGGTGGCTGGGGAGAGGGTTGCCTGAGTGACTCAGTCGGTTAGGTGTCAAACTCTTGATTTGGGCTCAGATCATGTTCTCAGGGCTGTAAGATCGAGACCTGCAGAGGACTCCACACTCAGCAGAGAGTCAGCTTGGGGATTCTCTCCCTCTGCTCCTCCCCCCTACTTGTGTACCTTCTCTCTCTCTCTCATGAATAAATGAATGAATGAATAAATAAATAAATAAGTATAGTAGAGCTCCAATAAAACTTTTAAAAGGGGGAAGGGGTAGAGTGCCTAGGTGGCTCAATTGGTTATACAACTGCCCTTGGCTCAGGTCATGATCCTGGAGTCCTGGGATGGAGTCCCACATCAGGCTTCCTGCTCGGCAGGCGGTCTGCTTCTCCCTCTGACCCTTCCCCCTCTGACCCTCCCCCATCTCGTGCTTTCTCATTCTCTCTCAAATAAATAAATAAAATCTTTTTTAACAAGGTGGGGGCAGGGGTTGAGCAGACCAGATTTGTCCTATGTACGAACTCCTGGTTTGGAGGAATCCCACCTGGCTAAGCTTTACGGGACCCTCAGGGTAACTGAGCCGCAAAATTCCCATCACAGTCCCAACAGTGGCAGTCACATTTATGGTGTTAGCACCTCTTTTTGGAGGACAGTGTTCTGTCTGAGGGTATCTGCCATCCCACTCTCAGCTGCAGCTGGCAGCACAACCTTGTGCCAGCACCTTATTCTCCTGCTCTATTTAATCCACGCAGGGGTATGCAGGTAAATGTTCAACAGTCCCCCAGGGAAGAAGAGCCCCAAATGGGAGTACCTGCTCATCCCACTGGTCTACACTGGCTGCCCAGGTGACCAGGGCAACTGTGGTCAATTTCAAGCTACCAACATATTTAACACCCAGCTCAAAAATTCTTGAAAATTTAACAATTGCCTGTGCAAGCCTGTACAAGCCAACCTCATTACACTATCAAATCTACCCAACAAATTTTGAAATGTGTGCTGACATCCATACTTCACAGCTGAAAAACCTGAGCTAAACTAACTTGTGAAGTTACTAAACCCTTGAGAGACAAGCCCACAAAAGGTCTACAGTGTTAGACACCAGGACTGGATATCTACCAGGTAATGTGAGGAATAATCTGACAAAGAGGTCTTTCTCTTAAAACATTCTAGTTCTCTGACTTATCCTCAATACCATAAAATAAATATCTCAGAAGCATGACAAATTAAAAACTGATGTAGCAGAGCCACACTAAAAAATTTTTAAAAGATACTTTACCAAATAATCTCCAAGCCAGTTCTTTACTTCCTGGAAGCTGTCATATATGTCTTTTTTCTTTTTTTTAAAGTAGGCTCCAAGCCCAGCGTGGAGCCCAACACAGGGCTTGAACCCATGACCCTGGATCAAGAGTCAAGCACTTAACTGACTGAACCACCCAGGAGCCCCAGAAATGTCTTAAACTGCCTTGGATGCAATGCAATAAAGGCGCTTTTACCAAAACTGCTTTACATGAATCCAATCACGAGTAAATAGACAAATCCAAAGGGGCCGTTACATAAAATTAGTAAGCAGGACTCTAACAATGGTACTGCCATTAAGAAAAAAGAAAAAGAAAAAGAAAAAAAAAAGGACTGGGTAGCTGTTCTAGATTAAAGGAGACTAAGAGATGAAGAGAAAGAACCTAAATGCAATTCATGATCCCTGCCTGATCCTTCAACAACAGGAACAAATGTTCTAAGGACATAATATGGTTAACAGGGAGAACTCCAATATGGGCTCTCTAAACATTAGGCCAGGGGTCAGCAAACTTTCTTATAAAGGGGCCAAATACAAGTATTTTAGGCTTTGCAGGTCATATATCACCTGTCTTAATTATTCAAATCTGCTCTTGTAGTGCAAGGAAGACATAAATAATGTTTCAATAATACTTTATTTACAAAAACAGCCAGTGGGCCAGATTTGGCTGTAGTTTGCAAATCCATACATTAGAAAATATAACCTAGCTAAATTTTCTGATAGTGGTAACTACATGGTTACATGGTACTACATGGTTACATGGTAATATAAAAGAGAAGTCTTCATCTTAAGAAACAGGAAAATATAGAGGTGAAATGTTATGACATCTATACTGAATTCTGAAATGGTTCCAAATGGTTCATAGGAGAGAAAGACAGAGGTAATACAAATGTAACATGTTAACAGTTGGTGAATCTAAATAAAGAAACTATGGATCTCAGGGATGCCTGGGTGGCTCAGTCAGTTAAGCGCTGCCTTTGGCTCATATCATGATCGCAGGGTCCTAGGATCAAGCCCAGAATCAGGCTCCCTGACTCAGTGGGAAGCCTACCTCTCCCTCTCCCCCCCACAACTTGTGCTCTCTGTCATCTCTGTCTAATAAATAAATAAAATCTTAAACAAAAACAAAAACAAACCATGGTTCTTTATCATGGAATGTTTCTAACATTTATGAGGATTTAAATATTCCACGATTAAGAGATTAGGGAGGTGAGAGTGCCTTCAACTGTGTGGTATTATTAGTATGTTTCTCTGTAATGTGATATTTATCAAGGGGAATCACCTCTCCACCAGCTTGTCTTGCCCTCCATACCATGAACAGCTGGTTAAACGCAAACCAGGATAGCGTAACACGCTCTCTCTCAATGATACCACCCCCGTTTCTAAGAGCTGGAGTGGCCAGGAAAACAAAAGGGGTCTACCAGGTGGCTGGGGGCTGGGCTGCTCTTGTTTACCCTGCTGACCTCTGGTCCAAGCATTGCTGCAGGGTCTGTGATGGTAGACATGACCTCGTCGATTAATTCCATTGGAATATCCCCCATAACTCGGGGTTTCTTGGCCTCCTCCAAGGCATGAGAGTCATTCATTTTCCTCTTTTCTCCTGTGATGATCAAAATAAAAGGGCAAACAATGGATGATCTTAAACACAAAGCAGGTAATGCATGCCCACTAATTTAATTAACTTTCTGTGAACACTGATGGGCATGGAAGTCATTCTCCATTTATCCAGGGAAGGGGCGGCAGCGAAGATGGGAAAGAAAAGGGAGGAGGTCACAGTAACTGCCAACCACAGATCTATTCTGAATATTTTCTATGATAATTTTTTTTATTTGCTGTATGAGTTATGAAGGCATGTATTTGCTCATATGCAAATGCAAGGGTGATTTCAATTATCATGATTACTAATCTCTACATTTAGTCCCTTTGTGGTCAAAGAACATGGTCCATATAGTAACAAAACACCAAAAATTTTTGAATCTTACCTGAGAACGCAAAATACTACCAATTATTTGTAAATGTGTTGTGTGTTCTTGAAAATAGTGTGATTTTCTGACTTTTAGCAATAATGATCTCTGTACATCCATCAGATTAAGCTTACTAATTATGCTTTCAGGGCTTCTATATCCTTAATGATAGCTGTGTCAGCTTGAACTAGGAATTATTCGAAGATGTTGCTTTGAGCCTTCAACTATTTGTTGATGAGGTTATTTCTCTTTGTGGTTAATTCTCTCATGTATGTACGTATGTATACATGTGTGTATGCATAGTATGTGTATATTATGTATACGTGTATATTATATGTGTATAGATGTGTACATTATGTATACACCTATACATATTTGAATGTGTATATTATGTGTATATTATGTATACGTCTATACCTATTTGAAATATACAAATGAAATGTTTTATCTTGCTGGTGAATTTAGTTTTTTCATTATCAAATAACCCTCTTTATCTCTCACAATGCTTTTTTTTGCCATAAAATGATACCTCACAAATGAGCAGGGCCATTCTCAACATGTCACGTGCTGGGAAAGGCCATGAAAAAACAAAGAAAATTTTCCTCCTTAGATTATGTGGTGACTTTTTGTCCTTTCTACTATCATGCTTGGCTCTCCCCGCCATCATAATATGGATTTATTTTTATAATTAAAAATTTAAAAATGTTTTAGATGTTCAAATCTAATTATTCCCCATGTCTGAATCCCACTAAGTGCATTTCCACAGAGCATTCTCAACATCTTTAGTTAACAGAACAGAACAAGGTAAAGTACCTTATCTATAAGAGAAGCTTTCAAAAACATTACGTCACTTACTAAATGGCTTTTGTTGAGTTCTTGTTTTTGTAACTTTTTTAGTTGTTATTAAAGGTAAATGAGAATATTTTCAGTCATCTGACCAAGCAGCTTTCAAGTCCCGTGATTCCCCAAGAGTAATGTTATGAAATACTTATTTTGTAGCTGGGTTTATAAGTAATATGCCCCAGAATTGATACACTGCTAATAAGAGTTATGGTAAGAAAGTATCTGAGGCTATATTCCAGCTCACCAGCAAAGAGTTTTGGGACTGATTAGTGATGCCTCCCTCGGAAGTGAGAGAGAGTAAACGGTGTCACATACGCTAACTATGTGGTCCCACACTTAAATTTTTCTTCGTTCCCTCGCTTATGCCACTTCTTTTATGTCAAACTTTGGTCATACTCAAGATTTGTTTGATGTCAAGTCTCTGGACAGAAATGCAACCTTCAAAACATTCTGTGACTGTGAAATGCGTGTAGGATTAGGAGATTTTTTTGCCCACATGACTGACTACATTAGTGGCCAAATTCTTTGCATCCTGGTATCCACACTCTGCCATATGACTTTGCGGTTCTCCCTACAAAAGAAGCAGAGCACATTTCTCCACCCCTCGACTCTGAGTTTGACCGTGTAATGGCTTCAGATGACAAAATAAGGCAGAAGCGATGCAATACCAGTTCTGAGCCTAGGCTTCAAGAAACTGTATGTATTTCTACTTGTTCTCTGATGCTTCTGGCCTCTTCAGAAGGACATATTCTGCCCCAGGAAAAAGAAAAGCAGCCCAAGGATCCCAGGAGGAGGATGAGAAGTATGTGGAACAGAGATGTTCCACCTTAAGTGTTCTAGCCAAGCCCAGAACAGAGCTCCCGGTCAACAGGGAGACTCATGAGCAAGCCTAGTAAAGACTGAACAAGGTTGGCTGAGATCAGCCACCTTCCAGCAAACACACAGCATGAGTGAGCTACGATAATAAATGACTACAGTTTCAAGTCTCTGTGCTTTGGGTTCCTTTGTTACATAGCAATAACTAACCAGTATAGCTCAACGTGATTTCCAGCCACTGAAATCCTGGACATGCACAATTTGTAGTTGGTCTAACTCTACCTATGGCACTCCCCAGATAACAGAACTTCTACAGCAAATCATAGCCTCTTCTTATGCCCGGTTAAGAGCTTACCTGGGTTTGCCTCAAGCCCAGAAGAGCCTTTGCAGGAAGGACTGGTGCTCCCTCCATTAGGTTGCTCAAGGGAAGATGAGTTTGAATTATATGAAATGGTCCCAGCTACAGGAGGTGGACTGATGACTGGCCCCAAAAAGAAAAAAAGGTATTAGGTGACTCCTTTCTTAGGCAACAAGGAACCAACTGTACATGCAACCATCCCATTCCTGCCTAACACCACAACAAAGTCATCTTCAAAATAAAAGCCATGGAGGGGTACCTGGCTGGCTTAGGGGATGGAGCATACAACTCTTGATATTGGGGTTGTAAGTTCAAGCCCCACACTGGGTGTAGAGAAGACTTAAAAATAAAATCTTTTAAAAGTTAATTCATTGATTAAAATAAAATAGCTTTGGGGCCAATGTGAGGATATAATAAAGTAAGTAACAGATTATAGCCCATTGGATAAAACAAGAAGATCTGAGTCCATATTGAAAAAAATAATGAAAGAATAAATAAATAAATAAATAAATAGGCAAGAAGGTAAAAGTCTTCCTCAAGGAGAACACCAATAAATAAAAAGGAAGGAATGATGAATGTTAAGGTGGGAAAAACAAAACAAAACAAAAAACATTTGGCGCCAGCATATAATAATTGATTCAGGTTAGAATCATCTGTGCATGCTAAACCTTGGGAGTCTAATTTTCATGAAGACAGGATAATTTCAAAGTATCTCTCCACAAAACACACTTTATTGCCAAAGGAAAAATGGTTAAAACTACAGCAGAGAAACCATGAAAAGGCCACCGTCGCCAAGTGACCAAGCTTATCCCCACAAGAAGGAGAAAGGCCAACATCATGTGCCTCATGAAGCAGCACAAAAATTGCTATAAACCACATGACTGAGATAAGAGGCACAATGGAAAGCAGTCTACAGATTAGATAATAATATTGCATCAAGCTTAAATTCCTTACTTTGATAACTGTGCTGTTGTGAAGTAAGAGAATGTCCTTGTTCTTGGGAGATACCCACTGAGCTCAGTAAAGGGGCATGACGTTTGCAACTTTCCAACAGTTTAGGAAAAAAAAAAAAGAGAGAGAGAGAGAGAGGAGAAGATAAAGCAAATATGCCCAAATGTTAATAAGTAGTGAATCTGGGGAAAGGAGATGCAGTATGCAAGATTTCTTTGTCCTACTCTTGCAACTTTTCTGTAAGTTGGGAGTGTTTACAAATAAAAAAAACTTCTCCGTTTTGTTTTATAAAGCCATTGTAGGAAATAGGCCGTTGCTTTGAGAGTGTGCTGCTGATCTATAGCTAATGGGGTGAGAGCAGATGAAGGACACAGACCTTCTCAGTGGCACTGGTCTCATACAGGACAGAGTAAGGCAGGGCAGCCGGGTGCCCAGAGAGAATGCTCAACTAAGTTTCAATGCAGCCACTATTCAGCACCCAGAGAACGTTCTATACAGCCAATAAAGTGATGGAGGACGTGAATGGAGCCACAGAGGCAGCGCTCCATAGGGCTCAGAATACACTTAAGTGCCAGGCTGTGTGGCTTCGCTTCCAGGATACAGGCCTTCTGAATCTCAAAGTGCACTGGAGTGATTCCACACAAAGAGGAACTCCGGTGACTCTGAAGACATCTGAGTATCTTGCAAAACTTCAGAGCCATCATTACAAATGTCATTTATCACAGCTGCAGAGACGTGCAGACATGCCAATTAAGTAGATGATTACACTCTTCCTTCCCCCCAGAGAACACACTGCAATTACAGAAGAACAGGAAAAGGCAGCTTGCTTCTGACAGATTTGGGTAGTATTAAAGAGGACAATACAGCTCAACTGGGTTACAACCTTCATCACAGAAATAAATGTGGAATCCCGAGAGTCAAGAGACAACGTCCGCCTTCTCCATCCTGTGCTACGGCACAGAATGTGCCAGAAGCCAAACAGACTGGGAAGCACTCTGAGCAGGCAAGGGTCAAGGGGAGTTTTCAGAGAGGGAGAGGAATCCTCTTGGGAAGAGCCTCCAGAAAAGAACAAAGCCGACCCTGCTGTCAACTTCAGTTGTTAGCTTTGCTGTCCCCTGCCCTAAGGAAGGCGCTGTGTTCTTCACAGTTCCTCCCACAGGCATTTGCCTGCACATCTGCAGCACATGCCAGAGCAGCACCGCGGGCTAGCAGCTAGAGTCCGGCTCTTCACGAAAGGAAGCAGTTAAGGAATCCCACAGCTCTGCCTGTGGGCCCACCTGGTGCTCTTCTTGCAGCTTCTATTTCTCATCTACATAAAGGGGATAATAATATCGACCTCTCAGGGTTTGTGCTAAGGCTTTCATATGAAGCAAACTTCATAGGGAAGCACTTAACAGAAGTATTTTATTATTATTGTGGAAAACGGTCTCTCACCACCCAAGAGTCAAACTCAGAGGAGACAAGGCTTATAGAAAAACAGGGTTAGGATAGCAGGAATTAAGTGCTGTATGACAGAGCAGTTCGCAAATACTGCTGCACATCAGAATCACCTGGGGAGCTTTTAAAAGTCTCAATGTCTAGGCAAGACCAATTATATCACTCTCTTGGGAAAAGCCTCAGCAATCAGTATTATTTTAAATCATCACAAGTGACGCCACAGGCAGACAAGTTAAGAGAACCAAAGATAAGATATATTCAAGGTTCTGTGAGAGTTTGGAAGAGTATGGAAGGCACAGGAAGAGTAAGGAAAGGGTTCGTGGGAGAGATGTCATTTGAAAACCAGATGAGATCAAGATAAAGTGAACAGCACAGGGACAGAGAGCACAATGCAGGGGATATGCCCAGCCACACAGAAAACATGTCCTGCCCATACTAAAAACGCAAGCCTCTAAAAACGAGAATTCAAACAAAAAGGATCTGATCCAAGCCAAACTACCTCATTCCCTAAGTACTCTGCTTGGTAGGGATTTAATTATATCTGCATCCAAACTTGGGCTCTAGATGAAAAAAAAAATTTTTTTTAATCACCTTCTCAAATGTATTACGTGGAGTGAAAGAAGTCAGACTCAGAAAATGGTGTACCATACGATTCCATTCATATGACATTCTAGAAAAGGCAGACTCCTGGAACAAAAGCAACACCAGTGGTTGCCAAGGCTAGAGGCAGGGCAATGAATGGACAACAGGGGGTTACAAAGGAGTTTTCTGGGGTGAGGCCACTGTTTTGTATTTTGATGGGACCGGTGGTTATACAGCCGTGTGTGTTTGTCAGAATTCACAGAACCATGTACTCAGGAAGGTGACTTTGACTATAATTTTTTTTTTTTTTTTTTTTTTTTTTTGCTGCAGGCAAAAATACTACACACTGAGCTAGATACACTGAAAACTGACGTCAAAATTCTGCAGTCTCCTTCCCTGTGGCCACATATAAATGACTGCGTTGGCCTCTCTTGCTAAACTTCTCCAGAGTCTTCCAAGTGTCAAAGGTGGCAATTCAGATCCTCTCTCTGGGATCAGTGTGACTCCAGAAGTCTCATGTGTCTTCTTTTGTCAAAATGCCGCCACTCAACGCAATGCCAAGGGTGCTCTAGCCCCACTGGGAAGCATCTCATGACCTGAGACTCAGACTGCTCCTCTCCACTCACCTCCCTACCTTGATCCATGAGAGTAACTTGATGCACCACCCACCAGACACCACAGATTCACAAAGACTGGATTCCCAGGCATATCTGGCCCTGGACGGAGACCTTATGTGTCTTTAAAAAGAAGCATTTGACTACACAGCTGAGCTGTGTGGTATTTTACACCTCTTATAAAATTATAATGTGCAAGTTAAGCAAACCCACTAAGGTACAAGGAGGAGTTTATTTTAACTGATTTGCACCTGCGCTCCTCATTAACAGAGATGCAGATACAAGATTTGCCAGAGTGTTCCTTTTTTGCTGGCTCTGTTCTTCAGTGTTTTGACAAAAAACACAAATAAATGCAGAGTGAGCTGTGACTAACACTTCCCAATTGTTCTCGAATTTATGCAAAAAGAAATTTACCTGTTTGGATTCCTAGCTGGCTGGTTCTGGAAGAGGCTGAGAGAAAATCCTGATCCCAGATAGGAGAGTTTTGACTATAAACTTCTTCTTCTAACATGGACAGGAACCTAGGCACCAAGAGTAAAAGCAACAGTAAGAAAAAAACTAATGCACTACCAGAGGGAGAAAAGCCCTAACCATCTATGGCAAGCATCCCAACATCAGCATCTCACTTTCAACTCAGAAAGACGCTCATGAATGATGACTCGAATGATGATCTGTGGGCGGCTCCAGGATATTCAAATTTTAAAAATACATTTCTACAAATTTATTCTCTTCTGATTCTGCATGGTTTGACATGATAGACTGCACAGTGTTCTATCAGTAGGAATGCAGTGCACTGAGTACTCCTCAACCTCAGAGCAAGATTTCCATCATCTGGGACACCTGGGTGGCTCAGTGGGTTAAAGCCTCTACCTTTGGCACACTCAGGTCATGATCTCAGGGTCTTGGGATTGAGCCCGCATCTGGCTCTCTGCTCAGCGGGGAGCCTGCTTCCTCCTCTCTCTCTGCCTGCCTCTCTACCTACTTGTGATCTCTGATAAATAAATAAATAAATCTAAAAAAAAAAATTTTCACCACCTATGTAGCTGTCATTACCACTGTCATTGTCTATCCCAAAAGCTAATAGTTATCAAGTGCTTGCCATGTGCCTATATACTCGTCTATGAACTTATCAAATCCTCACATCAAACCAAAGAGCCACATATTTTATTTTTATTATCACACACGTATATAACTCTTACAAACACTGTTCTAAGTGGTTGATGTATTATTAATTCAGGTAATCTTCTTAAAAAACCTATGACACAGAATCCATTATTATAGCCATTTTACAGAAGAAAAAAACTTAAAGCACAGATATTAAATCACTGGCACAAAGTTCTACAATTAGTACATTACAGGGCTAGGATTAGACTGTGGATGATTACTATGTTATACTTTTTGTCAAGTTATAAACCAAATGGATCTGAAAGTTTGGGGACCCACAGAAATCACCTGGAGATCTTGTTAGAAATATAGATAGCCAAGCTCTACCTGGGCTTACTGAAAAGTAGTCCATAAGAACAGGCCTAGATAATTAAATTTTGATGAAGTACCTTAGACTTATGTACACAAAAATTAAAGAATTATGATTAAAATACCAATACAAATCTACATGTCTGGTACTGGAATACCCTTCTACAAGCCTCTTTTTAAGGCACATACATTCTAGTGGAGGAATTAAAAAAAAAAAAAAAAATGGCTAAGAGCCTGGGCTCTAGAATCCACTGGCTGAGCTCACCACTCAATTTCTGTGATCCCTGAAAGAAATTCTTAGCTTTCCTCTTTCTCAGATTCTACTTCCATAAAACAGAAATATCAATAGTAATTCCTGCAAAGGGTCACAGTGAGAAATAAGCTAATGTTCAACATAAAATGGTGTCTGACCCCCATGTAAGTGTTCCATTCATCCATTCAACAGATACTGGCTGGACGTCTACCTTGTGCCAGGCACTGTGTTAGGTGCTGTGAGGACAGAGTGAACATCCTGCCCTCATGAAGTTCACGCTGCAATGATGCAATAAAGGTTGAATATGATGAGTCCACTATCCTGTATCTAAAATTCTGAACCCCAAAAGCTCTTTTAAAAAGATCTTCCATGACCCATTTCATAACAATCTGATCTGAACATACATAAAACTATTTATAGTTTTTACGATTATGAATAGATATGATTTAGGGGGACTGTCCCTATCCCTAGAACTGAGAAATATAAAATAAGTGTCATATTACCTCTACAAAATATTTTAAATCTTGAATTCTGAAACACCAGTATCAAGGTTTTGGACAACTGATCAAGGATCAGAAACATCATCATCATTATCCCTATCACTAAAAGTACCACAATTCTTCTCACCTATCAATGCCTGCATGATTTTAAATGATTTCAGGGGTGGGAGATGTTTGTTTGTTGAAGTGAAAATAGATAGGGAAAAGGTCCGAGGGGTCTTCTTACTTGCTGCTCAGATTAAATCTCAGATTCAAGAACAAGGGACCATTTGAATGAGTACCTACCCGTACACGATAGTTTAATTCATGGTTTATAGAAACTGCATGAATCACTTCTACTTCCAACCAAGCCACCATTATGCTACATGTTAAAACATTTTGGTATGTTTCTTACCAATCACAGAAAGACTGACAGCAGTAGGAGGTTAAGAGCCTTACTGAGATCACATTGTGATCTTGCTGAGGAGAAAAAGTGCTTGAGGCCTTTTCTCCCCTTCCTCTTTTACACAGCCCTCAAGATTTCCTCAATGGCCCCTCATCACAGAAGTAAATTTCTTTTCCTTTTCTAGGCTCCTTCTCTATCGGTAATTGTATGATCAGTACACTCTTTCACAAGGCCTTGCAGAGACTCACCAAGGATGAATGCCATTACTAATTTAGGAAAAATATTCTATATATCCGTATGTGTGTGTGTGTTATATCTGTATCTACGTAAATACAGTTATTATAATAAAAAATAGTTTAATGCAATGTCATGAGAGAGAGCTTCCTTTGTGTATAGATACGATTCAAAACTGCATGTGGAATAAAAGAACAATCCATGGCGTAAAACAAAAATCTCTAAAAACACAAAGTAGTTCTGAGTGGTAGGGCTTTGGGGGGCATCTTTTGCTTCGTTTTCTCTTAACCAAATTTTCATCAGCATGCGCATTTATTTATCACTTTTAGGGTAAAATACAGATACTGAACCTTTCTAATAATAATCTTGTAAGTTGGTAGATGGGAGGAAAGGCACAAGTTTTGTTTTTGTTTATTTACATACTGATTTTTTTAAAGATTTATATAGTTGAGAAAGAGAGCACAGGAGCAAGTGCACCGTGGGGGATGGGCAGAGGGAGAACGAGGAAAGCAGACTCCCTGCTGAGAGACACAGGACTAGATCCCACCACCCTGAGATCCTGACCTGAGCCAAAATCAAGCGGCAAATGCTTAACCAAATGAGCCACCCAAGTGCCCTAGGAAAGGCACAAGTTAAAGCCAAGAGGAAGAAAGGGCCCAGATGAAGAGAAGGAAGATGAAGATGTGAGCCCTGCAAATGCATGTGAGAACCACAGCCACCTCGGGGAGTGACGTGCAGCCAGGCACAGCTCTCACCCTGAGCCGGCACCGAAGACTCTAACAGCACCTTAAGCTTCCATGTGCGTTATTTTGCTGCCAAGGCTAGAGGTATAAATCCCCATCAGCCTCCATGTTGTCATATTCAATGACAAGGGATTTAAAAGGAGAAGTGGGTGGTAGTTTTACCCTACCATTAGTAATAGAGAAGAGAAAAAAAAACAGCATTGATTTTTTAACTCGATAGCATAAGCATGCCAGAACTATGGGATGAAGGAACATAACACACTATAATTAGCAAATATCAGCAAGAAGCAAAATGAATTTGCTATGGGGGAAAAAAAAAAACCCTGTTACTTTGTAAGGTAATTAAAATTTCTCTTTAAATACCATAAAAGGTGGAGCAGGGGGGAGGGTCCTCTTTATGCCTTGGCTGAGACAGAGAATGACAACTATAAAAATATAAAATGCTGCTTATGTGGCAGATGTAATAGAGAAATAAGAAAATTGCTCTCGGGTGCCTGGGTGGCTCAGCTGGTTAAGTGTCTGCTTTCAGCTCAGGTCATGATCCTGGAGTCCTGGGACTGAGGCCCGCATCAGGCTCCCTGCTCAGTGGGAAGTTGCCTCTCCCTCTGATCCCCTCTCCTATCATGCTCTCTCTCTCTCTCTTTCTTTCTCTCAAATAAATAAATAAAATCTTTTAAAAAAGAAAGAAAGAAAGAAAAGAAAAGAAAATTGCTCTCAATCTTGAAGGAAAGGAGCTCAGACCAGTGAAAAGGCAGCTACTAGATATGAGAGCATGTGTAAGAGATTCTAACCCACTTAGGGGCAAGACCCAAATGGCAGCTCCAGTACTTCTGAACCTTCTTCCCTGGAGAATACCAAAATATTCCTGCCATGCCTCAGTCTCAGGAACCAGTTGCCTGAAGAAAACACTGAAACTCAGGATGCTAGGATTTATGTGCAAATATCAGGCGTTCAGCTAAATCACACCAGAATTACCCACGACATCTTCTACCCACAGTTTAGGATTTGTGTTAAACTGCAAAGGAATTTACAGTTAATTTCTAGCAAAAAAAAACATTTTTGTGGTTGTTTTGGACCTAATTTATTCTTAAAAATTAAAGCTATCTTTCCTGAGAAATAAACCGGGTAATCCAATTAACAGTAACTTAATCATAAAAATCTAGCTTCCCTACTAAAATAGGGCATCATCAGTACTTGCTTAAAGTATGTAATACCTCCTCTTCTAAATGTTCTTCTCTGGGGTGCCTGGGTGGCTCAGTGGGTTAAGCCTCTGCCTTCAGCTCAGGTCATGATCTCAGGGTCCTGGGATCCAGCCCCGCCTCAGGATCTCTGCTCAGCAGGGAGCCTGCTTCCCTTCTCTCTCTGCCTGCCTCTCTGCCTACTTGTGATCTCTCTGTGTCAAATAAATAAATAAAATTTTAAAAAATAAATAAATAAAAGTAAATGCTCTTCTCCCGGCGCCTGGGTGGCTTAAAGCCTCTGCCTTCGGCTCAGGTCATGATCTTAGGGTCTTGGGATCAAGTCCCACACTGGGCTCTCTGCTCAGCGTGGAGCCTGTTTCCCTCTCACTCTCTGCCTGCCTCTGATCTCTCCATCAAATAAATAAATAAATAAAATCTTTAAAAATAAATAAATAAATTGGGGCACCTGGGTGGCTCAGTGGGTTAAAGCCTCTACCTTCGGCTCAAGTCATGATCCCAGGATCCTGGGATCGAGCCCCGCACTGGGCTCTCTGCTCAGCATGGATCCTGCTTCCTCCTCTCTCTGCCTGCCTTTCTGCCTACTTGGGATCTCTCTCTCTGTCAAACAAATTAAAAAAAAAAAAAAATTTAAATAAGTAAATAAATAAATAAATGCTCTTCTCTACACCCGCAGTTCTCAATGGTGTGGAAAACAAAGTCTCTATCGAACCCAGAAAGCCCTTTCCAATAATATCTTCTGCCTCCTTCACCAGAAGCGCTGGTCTAGGCAGAATGCCACCCACGGAATAAACTGGCTCACTCACAAGTCGACAACTGCATCCTCAGCCCCTCATAAGCAATCAGACTTTTAGTTTAAATTTTTGGTTCTTAGCACTGAAAATGCATTTCCCAGGCCAAGAGTCCAGCACTGAAACTTCTGATTCCTTTAAACACATTTCCTTCATCTGAAAAATATTTAAGTGATTATTTCTCTGTTAGAGCTCTTGCAGGCACCAGAAGCAAGGTGCACAAGAGTTGCATACATTCTACTAAAAACTGAGTAGAGGCACATGAAGATCATTCCGGAGGGAGCCTCTCTATTCCAGTCCAGTCCTGCTCTTGGAGTCTAGTTCACAAAGAGTGAGGGGGCAGGCTAACTGTAGCTGAGGTAGGAGTGATTCACCAGGCTTTGAAAGCGTTGGAGATGTGGGATGGGAAAAAAGATCCACTTGAGTTGTCCTGCCAAGTAGATGGAAACTGCTCCGAACACTCGCCCCATCCTCCTCTAGCGTACCGGCAGCTAAATACACCAAACAAAGCTCTACCCCATTGCGAGACCCAGAGACAAGGATCCAGGTGGGATGAGCTGGGGCCAAGGGAACCATGTCTGCAAGCAATACCAATTCACGCCAACAACGGATACACTCGCTGTGCAATACCAAAAAAGACCCACAAGGGGAGCTGAGAAGGAGAGGGTCCCTTCTTCCTCTTCCCTGGGATGACTTTGCTGGCATTCCTGATCTCCTTACTGATACAGGCTTCGGTGTATGTTTATCAGTCACAAGCTCCAGGATCAAAGACCAGCAAGGGTGCTCTCTTACTTTGGGAAATGGGTGAGGATTAGAGTTCGTTTTTCAAGTGGCAGTTTGTCTTTCTCCTGTCTCGCTTGTTCCAGGAGTTGTCGTCTCATGACTGTGAAGACTGAGCGCAGCAGTGTTCTCCCAAACACCTGGGTGGTTTCATACCGAGGTAGACTGTCACAGAACTGGGGCACGTTGCAATAACACAGCCACCTGTGATAAGAGGAGACAAGCACCATCAATATCCCTTAAACGCCCAGGTCCTCTGACATGTCCAATGATGGTGACTCTCCCACCAGTAACCACAGCAGAAGAAACTAGATCTCAGTGATAAGCAGTAGTATCCCTGCCAGCTAAGGAGCCTTGGAAATTAGAGGAGCTCGCCTGTATACAAGCACTGGGGTCCAGCTCTAGGAAAACCATCCCATACTGCAGCATCACGCAGTGAGTCCTGTGGTCAGACAGTCCTGGGGTCAAACCCCTGCTTTGCCATGACCTGGAAACTGTAATTATGTTCTTAAGTCTCTAGGTCCTTATCTGTAAAAAGGGGACAGCAATAATACCTACTTTGTTGGGTTGGTACACCCATGCCAGGAGATACTGTATGGAGAGTACACACTGTAATTCAAGTTTCTGGTACACAAATCGTAGCTTAAATAAAAGAAGAAATTAAAGGGGAAGCTGAGTAAGTCCCGTTTGTGAAAGACTCAGAAATCCACCAACTCGTTCTCTGAGTAAAATTTAAAATGCCTACACAGCACTCACATACCCCTAAGCTTTGGTGGGAAGATAAAGATCTTCAAGACTATTCAAAACTCAGTCAAAACGCAGGAAGTAATAAGCTTCACCATCTGTCGCTTAGGTACATTTTCAATGACTCAGTCTCCAACCTAAAAATGCACTTCAGCATTACAGAAAGCTGGACGAGTGCCCAGGCCCAGAGGGAAACCAGAGGCTTTCTTGAGATCTGACCACAGTCCTGGGGTACGCTGGCTATGTAGGGCACACAACGCAGAAAGCTCCCTCAGCCAAGAGGAGCTGGAGAATGAAAGTTTATTCAAAATCAGCCCTCTTTCTTTATGGTCGGCCCGGATGCAAGGTCTCAAATTCCCAGGACCCAGTCCTATCACTGTAGAGTGGGGGTCAGAGGGTGGCACCAGATCAAGGCTCAGAACCTCAGAAGATCCTTACTCCTTGGTAGCAGAGCCAAACATACTTTTCCAGGACAGGACTGCTTTCTAAAAATGAACACCTCTGCTCTCTGTGTGCCTTTCTAATCTTTACAGTGGGAGAGAGGGCTCAGAGGGGCCCAAACTGCAAATGGGAAGCTCCTGACGAACTTTCAGACCCTTAATAAAGAGTGGCATAACAGTCACTAACTCATGCTTATTGCTTTCTTTATCTTACTCTGTATCACTTCATAGTTTCCCTGTGCGTATGACGGCAGTGGTGGTAGTTCCTCTCCCGAAAAGACAATTTTCATTAGTTCAAGTTTACCTGCCTAAATACAAAATTAACCTTAAAATCCTGCTACTATTTCTATACTTCTCTCAGCTTTTCTGTCGTAACAATTTATACCCAAATGTAATTTTATGATTACCAATTGGACATCTTAAGTGTCACTGTATCTTGTCAAAGGAACAGTGATCCTGGTAGCGGACAGCTAGCGAGAACATTTACTTTGTGCTTCGAACAGAACTGTATCACCTTCAAGGCCAGCCTCAGCTGGATGTTAGTCTGTGGCCATTTAATGAGGTTATAAGATATCCGGGGCTGAAGGGAGGCCAGCTCCCGAGTGACTAATTATGAAATGACAAACGTTAAAGTTACAAATTTTAATAATCAGAAACTCAGTTTCATGAGACTTGGGCCATCTCAAGACTATAATGTTAAAAATGTGTCCAATTTTCTGTACTGGAAGATTAAAGATTCTCAGGATTTAGACCAGTACTGTCTGAAACAGCCATCTTTGCTGCTGGGAGTGTTCTGTGATCTGTGCAGATAAAAAAGGCCACCAGCCACATGTAACTACTGAGCACCTGAAATGTGGTTAGGGCAACTGAGGAGCTCAATTTTTAATGGCATTTAATCAATTTAAAATTTACTTTTAAATGGGAACAGTGTGAAATACTTCTCCATGAAACGTAACTTTACTGCTCTGGTAGGACTCCATTTAGCTTTGACTATTTAAAACTGAGGGAATGAACTGAGATGTGCCATAAGGATAAAATACACTTTGGATTTTAAAGACCACACAAAAGAAGGTAAAAATGCATCATTAATAATTTTTCACATTGATCACACAGTGCAATAGTATTTATATCTTGGGTAAAATAACACATTACTGAAATTAATGCCCTGTGCCTATTTACTTTTCAAAATGTAACCACTAGAAAATTATAAATTACATTTGTGGCTCACACTATGGGTCTATGGCAGGTGCTGATTTTGAGTCTACAGAGCATTTCCATCTGTGGAGGGGTCACAGATGTCCAAGAGTCTATTTAAAACTGATGTTATTTCTGCTATAGCAGTGGTAGGTTATAAATATTACCATAAAAATCATGAAGTGCTATAAAGAAGTGCTTAACAGGCCATGCAATCTTCCCAGGGTAAGGGAAGGCAACACAGATTGTTACTGTCTAGTAAAATGTTTCAAGTAATAGACTTCCATTCATTTCCTCTGAAAACCATTTTACAGACCATAGTTGATACTTTTCAGCTTTGTTTTGACTTCCAAGGTTAATTTCATTTGGTCAATCTGTTAAGGTGCATGGGATGGTTAAGACAGACTGAGTCAACGGGTGGTGTCTGAGTGCTACTTTAAATAAATGACACGGTCCTCAAGCGGGGTGGGACAGAAAGAAGAAATGGGAACTCGTATGCCTCGTCTCTGCACACACACTCCTCCAAACACTGGACCATAGGAAAAGATTTTACCTAAATGACTGGTTTCAGGTCTTCTAAAAACCTGTGAAAGGATAGTTCATTCATGTATGTATGACTAATAAAAATGGCATATGTATGCAGCAAATAACTCTCTCAGAGTTTTGACAGCATCATGATGATTTCCAACCACCTTGTTTTCTTTAAAAAGTTAACAGGGGGTGCCTGAGTGGCTCAGTGGGTTAAGCCTCTGCCTTCAGCTCAGGTCATGATTTCAGGGTCCTGGGATCGAGCCCCTCATCAGGCTCTCTGCTCAGCAGGGAGCCTGCCTCCCCCTCTCTCTCTGCCTGTTTCCCTGCCTACTTGTAATCTCTGCCTGTCAAATAAATAAAAATCTTAAAAAAAAAAAAAAAAAACTTTAAATGTGAACAGACCTGGAGAACTTGAGCACAAACCATGTCATCCTACTTGCTGGAATGAAAATACCAAGGTATATAGGAATTAAGTGACCTGTCCTAGTTCACCCCAACTCAAGGCTTGGGGGTCTCTTACCCCCTAGCCCACTGTTCTTTCCATGTTCCTGCTGTGTACTGTCCTAGACTTATACGCCTAATGATGAATGCTTAGTCATGCAACAATGGTTACATACAACTGTTCCACCAAAATCAACTTAGTTATATCCAACTTGCACTGTATTCTTACAAAACAACTCCCCAGTATAGGGGTGACCGTCACACCTTTCAGAAGGTCTGCACAATTCAAAGTCTAAAACTAATTATTCACCACTTCTAGTAGCAGATTCTGCTGGTCAGATGTATTTGAAAAAGTCACAATCTTCAGGGGTGCCTAGGTGGCTCAGTCGTTAATCATCTGCCTTAAGGCTCAGGTCATGATCCCAGGGTCCTGGATCAAGCCCCGCATCCCACTCCCTGCTCAGTGGGGAGCCTGCTTCTCCCTCTCCCACTCCCCTTTCTTGTATTCCCTCTTTTGCTGTCTCTGTGTCAAATGAATAAGCAAAATCTTAAAAAAAAAAAAAAAAAAGTCACCATCTTCGGACACTTTAGTTTCAGGTTATTTCTTCATGGAATTGTATTAATGTACCATCTCAAAATTCAGGAAACTTCAAAACATTTGTCCAGATCTTTTTCTAAATCCACAGTGATTTCCGGGGATATATACTTCCATTATTTATTATCATTACCTATAGTTAGCATGACAATATCAGATATTTTCAGTATGCAAAATATTCGTATTTTTCCTTCACTCAGAACAGAGAGGATTAAGTCATTTAAGTAATTCTACTGTTCAATCTGGACTTAATTTTTTATTGGAAAACCTTCACAGGGTAGCTATGCAATAATCATTCTCTGAGTCTGGTCTCTTCCACAGAGAATCCGATTTCCCCCCATTTCCTTGCTGACGTACAAGCTCCAGAAGCGTTCAGCTCCTTTGTTCTAACCGCTACAACTGCTGTAAATTATATGCTGAACCAGCATTACAGGTCCTGAGGTTCATTTACACATCAAGATAAAACCTGGTGGTGCCTGCAGCCTGTAATATTACCCATTTTTGAGAAGATGAGTATCGGTGAGACACCATGCTGTAGTGGTGTGTGGTTGACTAACATCCTAAGGGCTCATGACAGTGAGGTTTTCCTCTGAAACAATTACTGCTTCTCATAATTTTCACAGGTTGCTTCTCTGTACTTCCCTTTCTTCATCAGTGTGGCGTGATCGCGGGCAAGCGGGGGAGATGAGCGTCGTCTACCTTCATTTCCTTATTTATTATTAACAGAGGCTCTCGTCTCCATTCTACCTAGAAATCAGCAGGTTTTGGAACTCATCGGGGTGTACTCATTCCAGTCTCTCAGCAGATTCTCTTCACCGTGGCTGGACTCCACTCTTCCTTCAGCCCTCGGCCCGTGGCTCAAGAGGCTGGGCTAGAAAGGAATCTGCTGTTGTCTTTCTATTCCCTGTTATTTTAGTTTCTAAAGTTCATAGTCAAATAATGATACTCTCCTTCAGTTGTACACACTCTAGCTTAAGAGTCCCACGCTGGCAGCAACTGAGTTTTACAGAACAAGTGTGGGAGGAAAACAATGACTAGCATCTTCCCACCACCCGTCCTGTGTGCCAGACGCTACACAGAACACTCAGGGTATTCATGAGACTCGGACAGACGAAGACACTGAAGGTTAAGGAGGTGAAGTGACTGGTCTAAATCATACAGAACGAGGGAGGGATGGAGCTATGATTCAAACCCACTGTTCATTTCAACGTTCCATTTCTAATTTTACTACTCCTTAAGTATTTGCAAGTGCCACCCATTTCTTGGTAATTCCCAAATGCTACACAGTACATATTTTTACTGTTTTCTAAAATACAGTAAAACCTCCCATGCTGCTTTACATTTAATTCTCCTTCTCGATGAAACAATTTTTCCTCTGTTAAGAGTGGTAAATACCTTCAGAGGTCTGGCTTTAGCAAATATTCAGCTTAGCTAATTGTTCACAGATGGGTTTAAAAGACAGACACACAGAGATTTTTCAAGTAATCCCTACACCCAACGTGGATCTCGAACTCATGAACCCAAGATCAAGACTTGCACGTTCGATTGACTGAGCTGGCCAGGCGTCCCTATATATATATATATATTTTTTTTTTTTTTTTTTAATTTATTTGACAGAGAGAGATCACAAGTAGGCAGAGAGGCAGGCAGAGAGAGAGAGAGAGAGGAGGAAGAAGGCTCCCTGCTGAGCAGAGAGCCCGATGCGGGACTCGATCCCAGGACCCTGAGATCATGACCTGAGCCAAAGGCAGCGGCTTACCCCACTGAGCCACCCAGGCACCCAACATCCCTATATTTTTGATAGATTATCTTAGCCCTTATTATAAATGACATTTACAATAATATAAGAACTATATTATTTCATAAAAAATTCTGAAATGAAAGTATAGAAATAGGTAATTTTTAAAAACTGATAAATCTGTAATTCCTATAAAAGTCCATTAGTATGGAAATACTTTATAACTCAAATTACATATCTTGTAAAAGAAAGGGGGAGAGGAAAGGGGATATTACTCATGAATATTGGGTCAATAATCAAAGAGGAAAACTCATCTTTTTAAAAAAAATTTTTTTAAGATTTTATTTATTTGACAGAGAGAGAGAGAGATCATAAGTAGACAGAGAGGCAGGCAGAGAGAGAGAGGGGGGAGGCAGAGTCCCTGCTGAGCAAAGAGCCTGATGTGGGACTCGATCCCAGGACAGTGAGATCATGACCTGAGCCGAAGGCAGAGGCCCAACCCACTGAGCCACCCAGGCGACTAGAAAACTCATCTTAAACTGCACTCATTCCTACTGTTAGAGAAAATAACCTGGACGGATGCCTGGGTGGCTCAGTCAGTTAAATGTCCAACTCTTGGTTTCAGCTCAGGCCATGACCTCAGCGTCTCCTGAGATCAAGTCCCCACTCAGGCTCCATCCATAGCAGGGAGTCCTCTTCAAGAGTCTCTCCCTCTGTTCCTCCTCCTGCTCACGCACACTCTCTCTCTTTCTCAAATAAATAAATAAATCTTAAAAAGAAAATAATAACCTGGGTACAAGTGCTCCTCAGGTTATAAAAAAATTGCCTACTTTAAGTCAGGAATACCTCCTGAAGCAAGCCTGATGTGCCTATAAAATATAAAAGGGGGTGGGGGCACCTGGCTGGTTCAGTCGCAAGAGCATGCAACTCTTGATCTCTAGGTCGTGAGTTCAAGCCCCATGGTGGGTGTAGAGATTACTTAAATAAATAAAGCACAAAAGGGGGAAAGTTATAAAATGGGAATCAAGTCATTCTCCTACTTAAATGAAAATAAATGTAGGTCATCTTACTTTGTGTGGCCCATGTTTAAGATTTTTAAAGTCAGTTCAATTATTCTGCAATTCAAAAACAGTAAAAACAAATTCCTATGTTAAGGGAAAAAAACATGCAATCCAGGAATATTTGCACAGCCTGATGTCCACCAACAGGGAAAGAGTTGGGCAAATTACAGTACATCAACTCAACTGACCATAATGTGACCAATAACATGTTTGATATGCTGTTAAGTACGGGGAAAAACAGGATGCAAATTCTATAGATTTTTTTTTTTTCATTCTAAATAATATAAAATAGTTAGAGGGCAAAGACTGGAAGACAACATGTTTAATGATACCGGTTTCATCATGGTGCTGGGACTAGCGTGACCTTTCCTTCTTTATAAAATTTTTTTAATGCTATTATATCTGTGGTCATTTTTTTTGGTTTTTTAAATGAGTGAAAGTTTCTGTATAATCATTAAAGAGTCACAGTATGGTTACCTAGATCAGTGATGTTCAACAGAAATATAAAGCAAGCAACACAAGTCATTTTAAATATTCCAGTAGTCACACTGACAAGGTAAAAAGAAACAAATGAAATTAATTTAACATAACTTAACTGAATACATCCAAAATATTATCACTTGAACATGGAGTCAATATAAAAAGAACTACTAATGAAATATTTTATTCTTTTTTTTTGTTTGTTTGTATATGTTTCGAAATCTCAGTTCACACGAGCCACATTTCAAGTGCTCCGTAGCCATATGTAGCTATCAACTATCAAACTGGATAGTATAGGGCTAGCTGGTTTGGATCCCTCACGCCTCAAAATATCATGGTATTAATAAGAAGCTAAATTATATAAACATTCTCTCTGAATTGATGGAGTTACCACAATAACTGGGCAACCCTCTGCTTGTAGGGACAAGTAGTAATTTTACGTCTGCAATGGGTTCTAAGAAGCCAAAAGAAAAGAACTTGTCGTCAAATTACCTTGTGTAGTTCTCTTTGTATCCAGAAATATCATCATTGGGAGATCGCAGTCTTCGTTGAGATGGTGCCTCCAGATGCCAATAGTTGATGCGGTTTAGGAACATTTTTGCCAACTCAACAATTGTTTGCCTTTCTTTGGATGGCAGGTGACTAAATTTGTACTGTACAAAGTTATTCACACCCTGAAAAGGAGGGAAGGCAATTTATTCATACAGCTATGCAATCATACTAATTCTGAACACCCACACAGTCAGTGCCATTGGTGGCTATTAGCTAGAGAACAGACATTTCTCTATTCACAAAAATCTCTTCCTTTTCCTTATTAGAAAACAGGAATGCCCAGAGGGAATCATGCCACAGATCACAGTGGATGAAAAGTGACAAGACAGAGAAGCTGTGGGTTGCTATTCTATGCCCGCTGCAATCCTCAAGCATTAAAGAGAAAATCAGAATCACAGACTGAAAAGGTCAAAACCTATTAAACAATAAAACAGGATTATTTTGCAGAATAATTCTTGCTGCACTATCCATATAGGACATCATGTATATGTCCTATATGTCCATCATGTATATGAAGTTCTTGGATACACATGACACTTTTACATTACCAAAATTTTAATCAGAAAGCTGCTAGCATGACTTCCACTGAACTAAAGCATGACAATTTATTTTTTTTTTTTAATATTTTATTTATTTGTTTGACAGACAGATCACAGGTAGGCAGAGAGGCAGGCAGAGAAAGAGGAGGGGAAGCAGGCTCCCCGCTGAGCAGAGAGCCCGATGCGGGGCTCGATCCCAGGACCCTAGGACCCTAGGACCATGACCTGGGCCGAAGGCAGAGGCTTTAACCCACTGAGCCACCCAGGCGCCCTAAAGCATGACAATTTAAACTGCTTACTATCACTCTTTTGGTTTCAGCAAGATTACCAAGAAAAAAAAAAATCTTATTCAAAATCATGAGCTTCTAAAAGAATTTGCAGATTAATTCAATGTTTCCGTAGAACACTTCCGACTAATCTAATTTCAAATCAATTCTTACTGAATAGAGTTTGGAGACAAAAGTAAAATTTCTTCTACTGAAAACTGACTGATAAAAATACATTTATTTGTATTTGTAGACACCCCGATGTCCTATCTTCTGTAATCATTTTCATCAAGAAATTCAGTCAAGAGTATCTGAGATTTCTTTAGCCAAGAATGGCAGGCTAAAAAGTGACTCTGAGGAAAGATACAATACTTCACAGAAAACGTCTATACATGTCAACAGATTCCCCAAATAAACCGGTTTCTTTCCAGGAATCATAATGTAACAGGAAGTCAATTTCTGGCTGCAAAACCTCATTTCTTTTTTATGTTTTTTTGCTTGACTTACAATGTTTTTGACAATGTTCCTAAATTCCCTCACCTCAATAGGCTTTTTCAGACAGTCCCAAACAAAAGGACCAAGACTTAATTTTAAAACATCAACACCAAGAAAAAGCACATTCCATGTGTTCCTACGACCTACATGTTCTGCTTAATTCTTTTCTTCCCCAAACTCAGTGAATTCTAAATATACAGCAACCGTAAAAGACAACAGCTAGCTCATTTATTAAATTATGTATCCACTCCTGTTGCAAAGGGTCCAAGACAACTTCTACACACTCAGTGAGCATCTCTAAGCTGGCTCTAGAGGACGGAAGAAAGACACAGGGAGAGATGGAAGAGTCGGTTTGTTCAGCCTTAGAGCAATAAAAATAAGGGTGTACCCCCACTAAAATGTTACCTGTTCAATACTAGGTTTTTCAAATGGGGGTTTCTTCTCCAAAGAGCCTTCAACCACAGGTTTTCCTCTTTGTAAAATAGACTTTCTCAAGAGCTGCAAAAAAAAATCATTAAGAAAAAAAAAATCAATGTCTCTCTCTCTCTCTCTCTCTCACACACACAAAAACACAGCCTCTGAAGGGAAGTCACCATATTCTAATTATCTTATCTACATGTAAATAAATCCTTAAGTCAATAAAAGTGGGTGACTACCAGGTAACCCAAATTTGCCTTCATACCCCCGACCAGAGTTATGAGAAACGGAACCCCTTCCATGTTCTGCACAGCCTAGAGCTCCGCCAGTAGCACCAGGCTCTCTATCCTAGTCCCTTTCCCTTCTCCCCACCATTTCCTGATTCCCACTGACCCAGAGGCCCGGTATGCACACACACTCTGCCCAGGCCCAGCTAGGCGCCTGCAGGCTGTGCTCATGCTCTGGAGGGTTGGTTGGTCAGTTTTTTAGATGCTTTTATTTATTTAAAGAGAGAACACATGGGAGGAGGGACAGAGAAAGGGAAACCTTCTTCAGCAGGCTCCACACCCATGCAGGGCTTGATCTCAAGACCCTGAGATCATGACCAGAGCGGAAACCAAGAGTCAGACACAATCAACTACACAACCCAGGCTCCCTGAAGAAGGCTCATATTTAAACCCCAGGAAGGCAGGGAGCCATTCTGTGCAAGTGAGACCAGGGGGGAGGGCTGTTTGTACCAGCTGTGCATCCTATGCATAGTCTAGGGCCCCGGCCTTTCGGGAAGGAATTCTGCAGGAATTCTCAACTGGCAACTTTCACTGCTGCAGTCTCTTTTCATTTCCTCTCCATGCACAGAATACAAGCCAAGTGTTCTGGCATCTCAATGCCCACAAAACAAAACACTGCTCTTAATCCTTGCCACTGGAATTTGAAGCTCTCAAAGAACATATATCCAAGACGAAAAAAAAAAAAACAACAACTCAAGAGTCACTAATCAAGACCTACTTTGAAAATAAACTTAATACTGAAATCCTTTACCTTCAACCTTTGCTTAAAAATTCTGTGACCTTTACATGCGGGCCAGGTATGGCATGACCATGCATTTATTTAAGTTGTATCTTTCTCTCCTTTCTCCACTTACTGCCTTTTCAACAGAAACAAGACGTGGCAATCATGCTCCCAGGAGTTAACAGAAATGGACAAAGTTTCAAGGCCCCCATGTGTCCCCCTGAGACATGTCTTACAAGGGCCTCAATTCCTTCTGGGGCACCATATGCATAATTAGTGTGAGGCATCTGTTGATCCATTCAATGTATTGTGCCCATTTTCATAAAAAATAAACATGTAGTAATGATAAGTCACTAATATGTTTCTAAGGATATGGATAGATCATCAAATTCAAATACAGATCATTCTGCCTGCCTACTTTCTTTGCCCAGTTAAAATAAGACCATTTGAAAACTTGGTCCCCTGGGGGTTTCAATTTGGAGATAAACTAATGGGTTGGGGAGATGCTGAATGTTGGTTTCTTCATCTACAAAAGGATTGAGCTGGACTAAGTGGCCACAGAAAAGAAATTTAATACCAGCGGCAAGCATTTGCACCCTTAGGTTCCCTAGACACACTTTATGTTGTATCTCATTTAATACCCTTAACAACCTTCAGATGTAGGTGCTATCACTGTATTTTACCAATAAGGAAACTGCGGGAGAATGTCTCGCCCAAAGTCACCTTTCACACGTGATGGAGCCAAGACTGAAACCCAGAAAGTCGAACTCTGATGCCACAGTTACAGGGTTGAGGAAAACACTGAGTTTAGGAAGCAGCTTTTCATTGGGTTTATTTTCAACATCTAAGCCTGAAGTTTTTTAAATGTTACTAAAAGAATAATACATTTAATTCTAATTTAATTACTGAGACATAAGAGACACAGGAACTGCCTTTCAAAAGCTAAGGAATGCAGGATTTATTACTTATTGACCCAAAGAATGACTCGGGGGGAGGGGTATGGTGGGGGAGAATGCTGAATATTTTAGATTTTGTTCCCATGAGTAAATACATTTGTGCTGTTAAAATGAGGGAGGTGGGAAGAGAGGAGAGAGAGAGAAAAACGGACTTCAAAGCAGAGCAGTGCTGCCTGGCCTATTTGGTTAGTTATAACCAAAATCCTGAGGAGGCCGGCAGGATGGAAACCTTGACACCACCTTCATTTCCAGCAGGGCTATGGGGCTGCCAGGCCACTCAGTTCCAAGAAAAATAATCACTGCAGTCATGCAGACGTTGTTTTTCTTCAACTAACATCTTTTTCCAAAGAAGCTCTAAACAGCATGAACCTGCCAGGGTTCAATCTGGATGACTCAGGACTCATAGCCATGTCAACAACTTGTCACCTGGAGTAGACCAGTGCCTGCTAATGGTGGTGAGGAACTCAGTGGTGCATTCTCTCCCCCCAACCCCCTTTCTCTTCCCTCCAACCTCCCATTTATCTTTGTAAAACCAGTATCCCCAAACGTGACCCCAAAGTTTAAAAATACAATTCTCACTTCCACACCTGTCTCCTATCTATCCCCAAATTCCCATAAGTAACACCACCCCCAAAAAACAATGGAAAAAAAAAACCACAAAAGTTAATAAATTGGGAGAAGGGAAAATTATGTAGCAAGTAAATTCAGATCTTAAAAAAAAAAGCTACAGGAATTGAGCACAAAAATTGCACTGAGATTCCTAGCAGTTAAAGCAAAAGAGGAACTCAATGGAAAAATTTTCTATCCTTGTCATGTAAAATGAAGCACGGTGCTCACTAAAGAGGCAAACCCTTCCTGGCTATAAGCTCTGAGTGGAGCATTTTGTTTTGTTTTGTTTTCTTAAAGAACCTTTTAACTATAACACAATACAACATAATCAACAGTGCCCTCAAAAGCAAGGTTTCTGTTTTTTAATTATTTCTTCTGTCTGCTCCCTTTAAGAATGTATTTTTGGCCCCTGAAGTTCATCTTTCTGCTCCCACCACCCACTTCTCTCCTACCCCTGTCCATCCTGACTGCAGTCAGAAGATGGGGAGGCATATGTCTGCAGAAAGGGGATGGATGTGACCCAAGGGGAGCTCAGACAGAGCAGGAAGCAGCAGCTATGGGGAGTGGGGAAGTGGGAGCAGTAACTGGTGACCAGTGACTGGGGTCAACAAGACACAGGACAGTAGGGAGATGCCCAAATTTGGAAATTCCTGCTTCCTCTCTGTGAAGCATGGGAGTCAAGGCCCTGGGGCCACCCTCCAACCATATCTCCTCCCACCCTCCCCTTGGTCACCGGGCTCCACCACACTGGCCTCCTTGCTCTTCCCACATCACACCATCACCAGATGGCATTGCTTCTGCCGCCTGGAAAGCTCTTCTCCCAGCCCTTTTCAGCAACAGCTCCTGTCCCCAGAGCTCAGGTTCCTGCTCATCTGTGGTCTCCTCAGAGAGGCCTTCCTTAACTACCCTTCCTCATGGTTGTGTCCCCCCCACCACCACCATCCCTGCCATTCTGATTCCACTTACCCTACTTTGTTTCTCTTCACAGCACTTATCACCACCTGCAAATATATTATTTACTGGTTGATTGTCTGCCTCTTCTACTGAAAAGTCAACTCCTTGAGGGCAAGGACTTTGCCCACTGATCTATCCCTCATGCCTACATGAGTGCCATGCACGGAGCACAGGGCAGGTATGCCAAACACATACTCAGATGGACGAACGGATGAGTGGATGGAAAGAAATCTACACGCATAAGCAAATCAAGATATTCAAGTCTGCATACAAATAAGAAGGCTCTCAAGAAGAGTGATGAATCCAACAGGTGGTGGGTCATTTTAGAGAATCCCTCATGAAGAATCGCATGCTTCCACAAACCCTGAGGGCAAACGTATCATGAGCTGAGGGCCTTCCCACCCACGACCTGGTGTGCAGAAACTGAGCACATCTCAACAATGAGAGAAAGAAAAAACGCCTTTTTAAAGTGGTAAAAAACCTCACCTTAAATAGATAGAAATAAACTTGTTTGGTATCTGCATCTTCTTCCTTGTGGACACAGGTAAAGAGATATTCCACATCCAACACTATTCCCAGGAGTCTGTTCATTTCTTCCTCGGACACATTTTCCAGGTGGGAAACATGAGCAGCTGAAGACAAAGACCAAAGGAACATGTGTGACACGTGAGTTGGAAACTGCAAACGTTCTCAATTTTAAAACAGAAAAGGGCTCTCTCAAAACCTTCCAGGACATCCATCCATCAAATGGCATTGTCAACAGAGGGAATTTCTGAACCTCTGTACATCTAGGTCTTCTCACAAAGTCGACTTACCATTAAAAGACTGTCACCTTGCTAAGCCTCAGCTTCCCCCTTCAAGACCAAAAATGGGCCAGCAGCTAATGTATTCCAGTAATGTACAGTTTAAGATCCAGACCTTGTTGGCACCACGTGGTGGTCCTCATAGTGTTAAGCTCTTTTTTTTAATGGAAGTATGGCCGACACACAACATTACATGAATTTCCAGCACACAACACAGTGATTCAACCAGTCTACACTCTCCTGAGCTCACCACCGACACGGCTGTCGTCACCACACACTGTTCTCACAGTGTCACTGGCTCTACTCATTGGGTTATCCTTTTCATCCTCCACCCCCCACCCCGTGACTTATGACTTCAGTAACTAGAAGCCTCTACTTCCCCTTATCCCCTTCACCCATTTTGCCCATGCACCCAACCCTCCCCTCTGGCAACCATCAGTTTGTTCTCTGTATTTATGGGTCTGTTTTTGCCTTTTTAAAAAAAAAGATTTCATTTATTTATTTGACACAGACACAGTGAGAGAGGGAACGCAAGTAGGGGTAATGGGAGAGGGAGAAGCAGGCTCCCTGCAGAACAGGGAACCCAATGAGGAACTCGATCCCAGGACCCTGGGGATGACCTGAGTCAAAGGCAAACGCTTAACGACTGAGCCACCCAGGTGCCCGTTTCTGCTTTTTGACAGAGTTGAGTTGCTATGTTTCCACATAAGAATATGGTTGGTCTCTACCATGCCCATGAATAGCTCAGTGAGCCAAGAATATCCTATTAGTGTGAAGACTGAAATGATGGCCCTTTCCCTCAGCCTTTCTGAGATGCGATGAAACCTCACTGCCCTTGCAGCCATGTCCCAAGGTCTGTTTGAGCTTGAGATTCAGTGCCTTCAGTGCCTTCTGTGATCAAGCCCCCAAACCCATTTTTCTTACCTTAGTTCTTATATATATATAGTAAGTGACCTAGCCATCAACGTTCTCTCCATGTCCTGTCCTCTCTTCTACCCAAACCTGGTCTATTTATCAAGGTTAGTGCACTGAATCCTCTAACAATCCCACAAGCAGGTATCAGCAATCCCATCTAGCAAGTGAGGAAACTGAGGCTGTTTCATCTAATGTCACTCAGCCAACAAGATGGAGCCAGGGTCTGAAAGGGAGGAACGTTTGACCCGAATCCCAAAGCACACTTTTTGTTGATTAGGTGATTCACTTGAAGTCCTTTATCACTTGGAAAGGTTCTTTAGGTCAGCCACTCAATAACCAGCCCCTGGCCCAGGAACTCCTCGGTCAGGATCATGCCTCTCACCTCTGCACACCCAGCATTTATTACTATGCTTGTCACATAACGGGCTCCCGCACTCTGAGGGGAAACCACTTGGGTAGAGCCCTTGGTGTGTTGGCTTAGAAATACTTACATACAGAAGGGTTTGAGATCCTTTTTAAAGGCTAAACTATGGAGGAGAGCGAGCACTTTCCCCTGCCTTCTTAAAAGGAAATATAACTAAAGAATACTAAAGAATACCTGTGAAGTATCAGGCAGGGGTCAGTGTACTCCAGAAACCACCGTGCTCCTGTCATTAAGCCACGAAGCTCAGGGCAAACAGGGAGCTCAGTCGGTTGAGTGTCAGGCTCTTGATGTTGGCTCAGGGCATGATTCTGGGGTCCTGCGATCGAGCCCTGCATCAGGATCCACACTCAGTGGGGGGTCTACTTGTCCTCACTCTCTGCCCCTCCCTCCAGCTCATGCACACAAACTTTATCTCTCTCTCTCTCTCTCTCAAATAAATAATCTTGAAAAAAAAAAAAAAATAAGAAGCCCTAAAGCTCAATCAGGAGACTGGGACAGAGAATGTTGCTGGTACCCTGCCTTCATCTCCTTCCCTTACCACTTCAGGGCATACCTAAAGCATCCAACTACCAGCAACTCCATTTCTCTACCTAAGGGCTTTTCCTACCATTGTAATCTGCTCTGCCACCTACCTGCCCCTTAAGAGCAGCCTTCAACCCAAAACTAAGACATTAGCCTACAAATAAAAAACCCAGGTGTGCCTGGGGACACAGTGGGTTAAGCCTCTGCCTTCAGCTCGGGTCATGGTGTCAGGGTCCTGGGATTGAGCCCCGCATCAGGCTCTCTGCAATTCAGGGAGCCTGCTTTTTCCTTTCTCTCTCTCTCTCTCTCTCTGACTCCCTCTCTGCCTATTTGTGATCTCTGTGAAATAAATAAATAAAATCTTTAAAAACAAAAAACAAAAAACAAAAAAACCCAGATCCCTCATTCCCCAGTTTGAATAACTGGCTCCTAAATCCACCCCCCCCCCAACAAAACTAAGTAGCAGCCGCCCCAGGTGGGAGCTGGCTCAATAATTCACCCTTTATTGGCCACTTTTTCTGCCTCATTTCACTTTTCTACTCCCTTAGCTTCATGCCAAATAAACTTATTTTTATTTTTATTTATTTATTTGATGGAGAAATCACAAATAGGCAGAGAGGCAGGCAGAGAGAGAGAGAGTTGGGGGGAGGCAGGCTCCCTGCTGAGCAGAGAGCCTGATGCGGGACTCAATCCCAGCACCCTGGGATCATGACCTGAGCTGAAGGCAGAGACTTTAACCCACTGAGCCACCCAGGTGCCTCCCCCCACCACCAATAAACTTCTTATATTCAAATCCTTGTCTTGGAATCTGCTTTTGAGGGAGTAAAAACTAAAATACCCAATCAAGGATGCCTGGGTGGCTCAGGGGGTTAAGCCTCTGCCTTCAGCTCAGGTCATGATCTCAGGATCTGGGATCAAGCCCCCACACTGGGCTCTCTGCTCAGCAGGGAGCCTGCCTCTCCTCCTACTTGCTCTTGCTCTCTCTCTCTCTCTCTCTCTCTGTGTCAAATAAATAAATAAGAAATTTAAAAAATAATAAAAAAATAAAATACCTGATCAAAACCATTTTCAGAGTCAAGAGGATTAAGGATACTTAATTAGGATACTTAATTTGGATACTAAGAGGTTGGGACTTGTAAATGTCCACAAAGAAGCCAAGTTAAAGAACTCAGAATCAGGGGGGTAGAAGCCACCCCCTTTTCATTCCCTTCTTTGTGCATAAAAATGGAAAGGCAGAGTGATGGGCCCAAGGTCATGGGATATTGGTGATGGGCATCATGTGCTCATAACTATATGCATTTTATTTAAAGATTTTATTTCTTTATTTGTGAAAGAGAGAGAGAGTGCACAAGTAGGCAGAGCAACAGGCAGAGAGGGAGAGGGAGAAGCAGGCTCCCCACTGAGTAGGGAGCCCAACATGGGGCTCCATTCCTGAACTCTGGGATCATGAACTGAGCCGAAGGCAGACACTTAACCAACTAAGCCACCAAGAGGCCCCTCTACATGCATTTTTAAATGATAAGAGGAAAGAAAGGAAATTTGGTGATCTGTCTGCCTTAGATATTGAGGAATAAATCTAGTACATACATCTAAATGTGAAAACACCAACACTATATTGTTACATTACCAAACAGAAATAGAGTAACTGACTAAAATGTCTCTCAGAACCTAAGTAACATATCATGGGAAAACTACAAATATATATTTGTGTGTGCATGTGAAAAAATAAAATGCAAATCTATTCCTTTCTATTTGGCTATCCAATATGTGACTTCAACATTTTCTAAAAGAGGCCCCAAATTAGACTTCTTTCTAGGTAGAGTGTTTGCATGGGTCATCCTTTTTTTTTTTTTAAAGTCTACAAAATTTTCCTTGAGGTCAGTGTGAAGCCTTTGGGACATAAGCCTCATTCTGGAGACAACTAGGTCAAAATTTTTATGTCAGTTATTTACAGAAATAATTTTACCCAAGACTATTTTTGCCTTGTAATGTTTAATTGCTTTTCAGTGATAAGCCATGAAAGCAATCACTTCACAATATAACATCAATTCAGGGTGGCTGCGTGGCTCAGTCAGTTAAGTTTAAGAGTCTGCCTTTGGCTCAGATCCTGATCCCAGAGTCCTGTGTTCTGGTCCCTGCTCAGCAGGGAGCCAACTTCTCCCTCTCCCACTCCCCCTGCATGGGTTCCCTCTCTTGCTGTACCTCTGTCAAATAAATACATAAAATCTTTTAAAAATATATATAACATCAATTCCTTCAGATTCACCCCAGTATGAAACAGTGTAACTAAGGTGCTAATGTAAGTGAGTCTAACTCATGGAAGTACAAGCCATGATGTATTTATTTACTTTTTAAACATTTTATTTATTTATTTGATAGACACACACTGAGAGAGGGAACACAAGCGGGGGGGAGTGGGAGAGGAAGAAGCAGGCTTCCTGCTGATCAGGGAGCCTGACGCCAGGCTCAATCCCAGACCCTGGGATCATGACCCAAACCAAAGGCAGACACCCAACGACTGAGCCACAAAGGTGCCCCCATAATTTATTTTTTAAACCAGTAGTTCATTTTCTTTAAGTCACAAAACACTTAACCCAAATGAATTCTTAATCAGAACTAGATTGAGCTATTCTGGTTAAAACAAAGGTGGAAATGCCTATTTTTCAGAAGGAGAAGTTGCAGGGGGGGGGCATCCCCTCCTCTTGGGGTGGGGGGTGCTCCACAGTTTGGAAAGCATTGTGTGTAAACATCTTCCAGCATATTCTGAAAAGCAGACTAGATAAACATTAAAATGCCTAAGAAGTGTGACCTTAGGAAGTTCATTTCCTTCTGATTCTCTGTATAATAAAGTCTGTGATTTCTCCTCAAAGCTGTGTGTAAGCCAAAGCACAAAGAACTAAGGAGCTGGAGACCGAGGGCAAACAGAACATCAAGTTTCCCAGAAGGAGGGAGGGAAAGGCGGAACTGGACAAATGGGGTTAACCTCTGCAGCACAAGAGTGTAGGTATCTCTTCCTCTGAGAATAAGAGAAAGGGGTGGCTGAGGTACAAGGGGGTATACTGAGGCAGAAGGATACTACTGTATGAAAAGGGTTAAGCTTCCTTGAATAAACAATGGGATGGGGGAAGACAGATTAAAGTAGAGAGGTGGTTCATCCCCTTGAGAAGAGGGAGAGAACAAAACAAAAAACAAACAACAACAAGCCAGGAGGTTTGGACAAGTTGCTAGGAAAGAGAAGCTTCCCTGGAACGAGAAAGCTAGACAAGGACAGTCACGTCTGCACTGTATAAATACTTCACTGTATGGACCTGCTGTGTGCTCACACTCTCCACCTATGCGCCCCTTCTGACCAAGACCCCTTTTCCAGTCTCTGTATCTAGCTGTCAGCTCTCTCTGGGATGAGCTCCTCTCAACACATCCACACCACCAACTACCTCACGACCTCCCCAGTTCAGCATCAGTGTGCCACCATCAAGGAAAACTTCACCCTCAGGTCAAAATCCTCACGGCCCTCCTCAAGATGGCAATTCCCTCTTGCCAGCCCTGCTTGTGAGAGGCAGCCTGTCATCCATTCCTATGCTGTCCTTTACCTCCTGCATATTTCCAGTCAGCAGATTCCAGGAAGCTTCTTCACTGTCTCCCAGAGTCACCATTCTTCCCTGTTCCTACCTTGCTGGTCACTGGGATCTCAAGCCCAGAGTACAGAAACCCCCAGACTGTGTTCTCTGAGCCCAGGGTACTCTTCCTAGAACACCATTTTCTACAAATGAGCCCACTTCCACCAAATCCAAACACGGAGTCTCTGGACCTGCTGACCAGAAACAGACAGGACTTCCTCAGGAGCCCATAATCACCCCTAACCCATGCAAACACCCAGGAGCACCTCACTCTAACTACCAAGCTAAACTAGCTATTGTACCGGTAACTCATTTTTAACTAAAAAGGATCACTCCTCACGGAAAGAAACCCTTCTTTTAATCTTTTCTAAAGAAGCCTTTTTGATGCTAATAGGTTACCTTCAATGATCTAAAACTTATTTTCCTAAAGAACAGGCCTCTCTCATGTAATTGTAGTGACTAAAAACTAAAAAATAAAAACTCAAAATCTGTCACCCATAATGCACAAATCTACAGCAGTTCATCTGCCACACAATTTGTAACACGAAATTACTGCTATTTAAAGCTTCTGTAGGGGCGCCTGGCCAGCTTGGGTGGTGGGGCGTGCAACTCCTCATCTCAGGGTTTTGAGTTTGAGCCCCAGGCTGGGTGTGGAGATGCCTTAAAAATAAAACCTTTTCGGGGCACCTGGTTGGCTCAGTGGATTAAGCCTCTGCCTTTGGCTCACAGGTCATGATCCTTTGGGTCCTGGGATCAAGCCCCACATCGGGCTCTCTGCTCAGCAGCGAGCCTGCTTCCCCCTCTTTCTCTGCCTGCCTCTCTGCTTGTGACCTCTCTGTGTGTGTCAAATAAATAAATAAATAAAATCTTTCAAAAAACAAAAACAACCTTTTAAATAAATAAATAAAGCAAGCAAGCTCTTGGATCTACTGCTTGGTTTACCTTCCTCCACCAGAGAAGTTCCCATCAATGTACACTCTACCAACCGTGTGAAAGTGCCTTCCCCGACTCTTGCCTACAGTGAAGAATCATTCTCAGTAATTGAATCAATCTTGAAAATTAATGAGTCCCCACTCTTCTGATTCACATTCACTGGAACGCCCTTGGAGGGGGTTGTTTTTCAGGTTACTGGCCATCTGTATTTGTTCTTTTGGGCACTACTTTCAGATCTCCTGCCTATATTTTAGGATGTTGGTCTTTTTCTTATTGCCTTGAAAGAGCTTTAAGTCTGTCCTATTCATTGTAAATGCTCCTGGATTTTGTTGGGCTTTTGGGTAGGCTGTAAAGGAATTCTAAATTTTTCATCAAGTCAAATCTATGCTTGGCATTTCTTTAAGGTCTTGCTTGCAAAGGTCCTCCCTTCCTGAACAGACAAGGACAAAAATGTATTTTCTCCTAGCTCTCTAACAGGTTTGTTTTTAAAACTTAAAACATTCCTCCACCAAAATATCTAGGTCACAAAAGACCAAAAACAAAACAAAACAAAGCAAAACAGAAAAAAAGCTGAGGAACGGCTCCAGATAAAAGGAAACTAAAAGGACCTGTTGTGATACGGCAACTTATAAAGAAATACATATTTGGTTTTTGTTCATGGCACAGTGCTTCTTCTTTTTTTCCTGGCACTGGGTTTCTAAAACCCTCAGAATTTCGGAAGTTCTGAGAGCAATAACGTGAAAGAAGAGTCTTTTGTTATTCATAACAAGTCCCTTGCAACCACACCTGAGTTTATGTTAATGAACTTTTAAAGTCCCTGAAGGATGGGGGCTGTTTGCCAGGGAAATCAAAGAAGTCACTAAGGGTTGGAATTTTCAGCCCCACTTTTCCTACCTATATGGTAGGGATAGGAAGTGGTCTGGAGGGTGAATTAATCGCTAATAGTCAAAGATGCAATCAATCATGCCTACATAAGGTGGTCTCCATCAAACCCTAACAGAAAGAGTCTGGAGAACTTCCAAAGGGTGTTTGCAGAAAGGTGCTGGGAGAGTGGTGTGCTTAGAACTTCATGCTCCTTTCCCCCTGCCTTGCTCTGGGCATCTCTTTATGATAAACCAGTAATCAAATTAAGCAAACCTTCTTCCTGAGTTCTGTGAGCTGCTCTAGAAAATTATCCACCCTCAGGAAGGGGTCGTCAGAATCTCCCAGTTTACATCCAGTTGGTCAGAAGCACAGGTAAAACTGGGACTTGCAACTGGCATCGGAAGCGAAGGAAGAAGAGGGATTAAGCCTTTAACCTGTGGGGTCTGCACTAACTAAAGGCAGTGTAGAAGTGAGTGAGAATTTGCAAGATACCCTCCAGCTGTCCACTGGAGAGCTGGAGAATTGCTCGTGTGTAAAACCCCACATATTTGGCGCCAGAATTATTATGGAAAGGTTTTGAGTATGAGTAGACAAACTGTTTTCCTTCACATGACAACTAACTACACATGTGATTCTAGACTGGATGCTTAACTGTGAAGGAAAATATGCTATAAAGAACATTTTTGGGCCAACTGATAAAAGAATACAAACAGTACACTAAAATATGACATAAATGCTAAAATTTACTTAAGCTGGTAACTGAACTAAGGTTAGGCAAAAGAATATTTTTGATTTTAGGAAATATATAATGTATGTAGGGGGAAAAGGCTATATGATGTATATGCAACATAAGTTCATACGATCCAGGAAAAATATACATATAGATCTACACACACACATATTTTAAAAAAAGAAACAAAGCCAATAGGGCATAATGCTACCAACAGGTAAATGTGAGTAAAATGGGATTTTGCTTTGGAGATGTCCTTGTTACTTTTCTCATGACTTTTCTCTAAGTTTTTTTTGTTTTTGTTTTTGTTTTTTTTAATCTTTCATCCACCTGGAACTGAATATTCAAATAGAAAGGACCCTGCTTTCATTTCAAATAGTCTTCTGAGAGTATGGTACAAAACATGGATAGCATTACCCCAAGCTGGCCAACCCCTGTGACTTGTGGGAAAAGCTCACTCTTTCCCATCACCCATGGCTTTGCCCAGTGTCCCCCGTGTGTAGGGAGCGGAGGGAAGCAGGGGGAAGGTGGGAGCCAGAAGACTGTGGGAGGTTCTGCTCTCTTTCTCTTGCTCCAGGAGGATGTACCTAGGCACCTCTCAGCGCTGTGCCAGACTTACAAAGGCCCAGGGTGCCCCAGGGAGACCTGCCAAACGCCTGCTGCCAAGGATCACGGTGCAGCTGTTGCCTTGCTGGGAACAGGAAGCACACTGTCACCATATGCTGGGACCTTCTCTCGGCTCTGGCCCTGTGGATCACTGGCCTGCACTTCTCTTGAGGACAGCCTGCCAGTCCTCACATGCCCTGCACTGTGAACAGGCAGCAGCTGGGCAGGCCGCTACCATGTCTCTGCTCCTCTGGACTGGAAAGAAAGCAAACAGCACGGCATCCGCAGCCCTTGTAAGCTGTTCAAACACATTTGGTGCTCATGGAAATTTGAGGTCAAAGCTAAAAGAGGTAAAACAAATTCCTTCAATGAAACCTTCTGAATTGACTAACGTGCCAAAGTTTATCACTTAAAAGTGGTTTCCTCTTTTGAAATCTCAGATCTGGATGGAGAAAAAGAGAAGTTAAAAATTAAGAGCCCTTTAGATGAGTTCAGTCCAGCAGAAATAGGATACAAGCCACAAATGTACATATAAATATTCAAGCAGCCACTTTTAGAAAGGTAAAATAGGTGAAATTTTAGTAATACATTTTATTTAACTTCACACCAGATTTTTCATTTCAACATGAACTCAATGTACAAAATTATTACTAGTGTACATTCTTTTGTCATTGTACAAAACCAGCGTGCATTTTACACTTGCGGTGCCACAATTCACGCCACAGTTCAAGAGCTCAGCGGCCACAGGAGACTAGCAGCTACTGTTATGCACAGTGCAGGCACGGACTACAAACTGTGAGAGCCCCCCTGCAAATAAATGCAACCAGTATCTTTTTAGTACTCCTGAATTCAGTGAGTGTTTATCAATGAAGGAATAAGCCAAATTATGCCCAAGAAACAGACCAGATTAGGAACTAGAGAAAAAGTCAGTCCTTAACCTTAGTCTCCTACAGAAAACCTACAATAAATTATTATAAATTATATGTAATTAAAGATTATATAATCATTTACTATATATCTTATATATATAATTATAAATAATTATAGTGATGCAAGGAACAAACACTGCAATGCAGCCCCAAGAAAACCTTTATTCTCTCTACCAGGCTCTAGACAAGTCAAACCTTGGAGGTGAGAAGCCTTTCCCTGGAGAATGAAGGAAATGGCGGGCAGGTGGTGTGAGCCTCCAGGTCTACAGCAGAGGTGGGAGAAAGGGCAAAGAACATGCCAAGAACAAAGAGCAGCCTGGTGGCCAAAATGCAGCATAGATGGTTGGGGGAAAGGCCAGACAATAGAGGCCAGAACAATCCTGCAGGCTCAGCCAAAGCTGGACGTCATCCGGAAGAGAGTGGGAGGCTCAGAGGGGCTAAACGGGAGAATGTTTAGATCAGACTGGATCACGACTTTCTTAGGAAGCCAGGTGCACAAGGATGGAACAGGGGACTCCAGGTGCTGCTGCATATACAACCAAAGAACACAGAGAAGAGACCTGAATTCAGGCAGTGCTGGAAGGAGGCATACGGAGAGAAAGTCAACGGGCCTTCATGACCCAAGGAAGGTAGGGAAAAGTAACTCACATCAAGTGAGGAGGACAAATATTACCAGATTTACCCACTTAACTCCTGCTGTCCCAGACACACAGCTCCTGACAACTTGAAACCCCATGTGTAAAAGACGGAATTAGTGAAAACAGGGACAGCCAGCTGGCTCAGCTGATAGAGCGTGCAACTTTTGATCTTAGGGTTGTAGGTTCAAGCCCCATGGTGGGTGTAGAGATTACTTAAAAAAAAAAAAAAAACTTTAAAAAAAAAGAAAAAACAAACAAACAAGAACAGAGGACACCCAGCCAAGAGAAATACGATGACTTGACTCGGATGGCTGTGCCAGGCCCCCTATTTATATCACTTGGCATCTGCACAGTACAAATATAAATGGGAACTAAGAGTGATTAAGTGGTAGAGGTCTATGCAAATGAATAAGGCTAAAGAAAATGACTTACTTATGATTTAAATGTTTGAAACAGTCCATGAGAAAAACACTCGTAGTCCCTTCATACCTACTCCTAGTCAAGAAAGTAAGCTCTACTGTAATTGGTCCATGGTAGTCTTTACTTGCCTTAGGAAGTTTCTACTGTAAATAAGCAGGTAAGCAGACATAACCACAGGGCAGGGGTTGTGGGGGGGGGAGGCACCTGCCAATTTCTACCATTGCAATGTTTAAATATAAGTGTCTACATGACCCATGTTTATGCATCTATGTTTATCAGAAAAAGTGATGGCACTGAAAAAAAAAACAAAAACAAAAACTGGGGTGCCTGGGTGGCTCAGTGGGTTAAGCCTCTGCCTTCAGCTCAGGTCATGGTCTCAGTCAGGGTCCGGGGTTCAAGTCCTGTGTTGGGCTCTCTGCTCAGCAGGGAGCCTGCTTCTCCCTCTCTCTTCCTGCCTCTCTGCCTACTTATGATCTCTCTCTCTCTCTGACAAAAAAGAAAATCTTAAAAACAAAAACAAAACAAAACAAAAAAACTCCCATATACAACTGCAAAGAACTATCACTAGTCAAATTAAATAATCAGTTATGTCCTGGCATAGTTCAGAACAATGGACTCCAAAATGACAACAAAAATTCCAATAGTGATTTGATCACAATGGCGTTTCCTCCTTCCAGATCACAGAACCAGATTGTTATTTAAATAAGTAGTTCCCAAATAACGAATTTTTATTAATACTAAAATAAGGAGAAATGTTTGGGCCACTGAAGTGCTGTGTTAGGACCCTCTGTTGAATTTCTGTAAACTGAACCTGACTGTACCAATCCCAAATAAGAAACAATTTCAGAGAGGGGACCGGAAAGCTCTAGGCCAGAGCTAACGAAAGGAAATATAATGTGAGCCATATGTGTCATTTTAAGTCATCCATTAGCAACACTGAAAAAAGAAATGGGTGAAATTAATTTTAATAATGTTTCATTAACTCAGTATACCTAAAATATCATTTCAACATGTAATAATATTAATGAGAGAGCTCCCTTTTTTTCATACTGAGCTTTCAGAATCTGGCAGGTATTTTATACTTACAGCTCAACTTACAGCTATCTTTCAAGTGCTCATTAGCTCATGTAGTAAGTGGCTAGAACACTGGACAGCATGGATCTAGACTAACCATTTCACTCTGTATATGAAGACAGCAAACTGCAAAGAAGTTAAGAGATTGGTAAACCGCTGAGCCCAGCCTAGATTTCTTGCTTCCTAATTCCTAATTTATAAAATATAAAACTGAATGTTTTATTCCCAGAAGATACAGAGGAGTAGCCAATGATGGCAGTCCAAGGACACCTGGGATGGAAGTTGACCTTCAGGAGAGCACATGAAACCAGAGCTCATTGTCAAGAGAAAATGTATGGCTGAAATGGATACCCAACAGCGAAGCTACAGAACAGACATGGTCTCAGTCAAGAAGCTTGAAGGTTATGTGTTGGTAAGGACAGAAATGTTCCAGGTTGACCCATGTGCATGATCACTGGAGACTGAATTCATATCCAGCAGAGTGACTGGGAATCAGGACAGTGTATGCAAATTTAAATGCATCCCAGGATGCAGACCTGCGTGAAGCCTAACAGAATTCCCTATACCCTAATCTCTACTTTGCTGGTAATATTTCAGAAGTAATCTGCACAAATAGGACACTATGTATGAAACCTGATTTAAATACTCTGGCCAAAAAAAAAAAAAAAAAAAGTGAAGGAAGGGAAACTGGCCAAGTTTTATTTAAAGTTAGTTAGTTAATTAATTTGTTTGTTTGTTTGTTTGAGAGACAGAGGGCTCAAGCAAGCAAGCAAGGGGGAGTAGAGGGAGAGGGAGAGAAAGAATCTGAAGCAGACTCTCTTGGCACAGAGAGCTGAGCACAGAACCTGAATCAGTGCTTGATCCCGGGACCCTGAGATCATGACCTGAGCCAAATTTATGAGCCAGATTCTTTTTTTTTTTTTAATATTTATTTATTTATCTGACAGACAGAGATCACAGCAGGCAGGGAGAGAGAGAGAGGAGGAAGCAGGCTCCCCGCAGAGCAGAGAGCCCGATGTGGGGCTCGATCCCAGGACCCTGAGATCATGACCTGAGCCGAAGGCAGAGGCTTAACCCACTGAGCCACCCAGGTGCCCCTATGAGCCAGATTCTTGACCCACTGACCCACCTAGGTGCTCCGGATGTTGGCAAATTTTAATAATTAAAGCTGTCTGATGAGTACAAGGCACCTATTAAACTATTCTTTCTAACTTTACATATGTTGGAGCTTTTCCATATTAAAAGTTTTTTTTAAAGGGGAGGGGTGTGGTTGAGAAGAAGCATAACCTCTGAAAAAGGTTTTCTACAGCCCCGATAATAAGACCAATAAATAAACTATGGCATTCTGCCAATAATTTCAAGAGCTTGAAAATGCACAGACATTTCAATTTTAAGAAAGCAGACTGAAAAGGGATGGGGGGAAGGAGAGGGAGAAAAATATTTTTAAAACACCTATAAACCTCAATACCCTGAGAAAAAGCACCGTCAGCAACTCAACAATGATTCCACCAGAGCTGCTCCTATTAGTACATATTAAAATATATGTCATATTTTCTAAACTGATAAAATGAGATTGTACTCGTGATGCTGTTCTTTTTTTTTTCTTTTTTAAGATTTTATTTATTTATTTGACAGACAGAGAGCACAAGTAGGCAGAAAGGCAGGCAGAGACAGAGAAAGGGAGAAGCAGGTTCCTCACTGAGCAGAGAGCCCAATGCAGGGCTGGATCTCAGGAGCCTGGGATCATGACCTGAGTGGAAGGCAGACGCTTAACCCACTGAGCCACCCAGGTGCCCCCATGATGCTGTTCTTAAGTCAGCTTGCCTATGTGGGAATGACCACCTTCCATGCAGTTCCCTAAGGGTGCAACGAGGGTTGGGCACGTGACAGATGCTACACCAATCAGATCCCATCCTCTAGGGATGGAATACTCACAGGGACAGGGGCCGATGGACCTCACCCAGTCAGGGCATCCTGGACAGAAAGCCCACAAATTTATGTTTCTGAGATTCCCCGGACCAAACTGAAACTGGATTTACCATTGTTTTCAGCTTCTGGGATCTCCCGGTACCTTTTTATAAACACTGTTTTCCTACTTAAGCTGGGCAGAATTCCTATCTGTTGGCTGAAGCAAAAGAACTCTGGTAGTAATGGGAACACTACTATTAACAAAAAGAGCTAAGAGTAATGCATCATAATTTTCCAGGTACTATTCTAAAGTTTTTATAAGTTCTATCTCACTGAAGCCCCGCAACAATTCTTTTTATTTTTTTTTTTTAAAGACTTTATTTATTTATTTGACAGAGAGAAATCACAAGTAGATGGAGAGGCAGGCAGAGAGAGAGAGAGAGAGAGAGAGAGGGAAGCAGGCTCCCTGCGGAGCAGAGAGCCCGATGTGGGACTCGATCTCAGGACCCTGAGATCATGACCTGAGCCGAAGGCAGCGGCTTAACCCACTGAGCCACCCAGGCGCCCGCCTCGCAACAATTCTATGAGATAAATACTATGAACTTCGATTCAGGGCTGAGAAAATGGAGCTCCAGGCAGATGAAAACATGCCCCAACGGACAGTGACTGGTTGGAGAGCCAAGATCTGAAATTGGGCTGTTGGAGCCTTAATTTAGTCCTAGATTATAAAACTTCCAATTAAGCAGCTTTATGACTTGCTTTTTTCATTTATAATATGTTAAGAAGGCCTTTCCATATTGGGAAATATATCATTTTTAATAGCCATATTGAATTTATAATATAGATTTTCATAATTCAAGCAATTATCTCCTACATTGGGGTATTTAGGTTTTTTCTAGTTTTTTAATGTCATTAATGTGACTGTAATTAACTGTTCTTTGAGTTTGAGGGCACATCTTAATTTATAGGTAGGTTAAATTTCTGGCTGAGATTTGCCAGGTCCAAGGATATGTACTTTTTTTTTGTTTCCATTCTTGATTATATATCACCCAATAAGGGTATTTTGTTTTCAAAGCTTGCTAAGAAATGTAAAAGAGAACAAAGTTGGCTTTTCTTTGTAAAAGGCCATTTCTGCCTTTGGGCATTCATGTCTGTTTACATGCTCAGAATGGAGACAATCTGCTCAGCTAAGAAAGAGAACTCTGTTTTTAAATGTTAATTGATGTAGGATAATCGGATTTCCCAATCAATACCAAATACAGTTGGAGCCCAGTGCTTAAGAAGTTTCTGAGCCAGCTTCATATTGCATCATATTTCCTGAGGCAAATTCTAAAGGGCACTGGCTCAGGGATCAATTGTGAAAAAGGTAGGTTATAAGCAAAGGTGTTCTGTGACTTCTGGAATTCTTCCTTTGCACCAGCTGTTTCAAAAATCATAACTTAAATTATTTTAGATGCCAGTTATTACAATGCTGTAATTATTGGTGTGTTTATTTCTTCTGCGAGATCAAGGTTCTCTCTATCCTTTCTCAGAAGGTTAGTCCAGTGCAGTAACTTCCTGGGAAGATCACATGATCTACTTTTCTACTCTCTGAGTACTGAAATACCCTCCAGCTGAGTACAAAATAAAATTTCAGACTCGGCCTACCACCATGCTACCTTGAAGGCGGACACTGAACCATTTGATATCACCAAGCAGCCTGAAAGAAAGAGGACATCCAAAAGAAGGCACCAACTTAGAAATGGTCGGGGGCGGGGAGGGGGTAAGCAACTTCAGTGAGAATGTTCTACCAGGAGCAGCCTGGACAGCACACTGGACACAGAGACGTTCTTTGGGAGACTGGGTAACTGAAGGTGGAAAAGTAGAATATCCCAACCTGATCCTGTATGAATCGGAATGTTAATATCTAGGGAAAACTACCGTTAACTTTTATCTACCCAAACCAAACACAATTTAAAATTTTTTAACTTAAAACTCGTATCAGGACAAGAACATATTAGCACAGTCCTGTTGAGTAACAGGCAGAGTCTATCTTGCCAAACTGACAATGATTATCTTGCAGGGATAGATAAGAAGGTTGAAAGGGAAAACACAAGTAAACATTCACCAAACACAACCCTGAGGAAGAGAGCGAGCTACCAGAAGCAGGAAACTAAAGAATACAAGAATACAATGAAGCACTTACAGAAAGTTCAGACAATCAGAAAATAATAATAATAATAATAATAACAGTAGTAGTAGTAGTAGTAGTAGTAGTAAAAATTAGACAAAAAACCAGCTGGTCAAGCTTTCTATCCTGGAGATCAAAGACCCTCAGGCCCCGATCAGAATGAATCAGGACCTGGCACACTTTCCACCAGCTAGCTCAGTTGTCACATTTCATCTCATCTGGCAATCCCCCAGTTGAATCCAGCTCTCCGGGGAAAACGGGAAAAGATGGTAAGAAGGCAGTGCTAACAGCACAGGGCTTGTCACGCAAATTCCGGAGACTAAACAGACTCTGTTGTTACCCAGAGGCAAACAGCATGCAAGTATGGCTACCCCACGAAATTCAGTTAGAACTTTCAGGCAACAGTGACATCCTTACAGTTCCCTTGAAGATATTTAGGAACTCACCTAGTGCATGGCTACAACTCCGGCAGGATTCTGTTAGACTGACAATGATTTGCTGCAGGTCAGCTCTGGGGGGAGTAGGAGAAGGGTTGGGATTTTTCCAGCCATTACATTTACAAGACTCCTCAGCCTAAAAAAGGAACAGAGATAAAAATTATTTAACAGGAAGCAATGGACTCCATGCTTTCCGTGAGATCAATACCCACTAGTTACAGACAGCTACCCTCCCCACTCCTGACTTCAAAATTTCCTACATATGCACAAAAAATAAAAATAGAAAAAGGCAAAGAGGCTGTTTGATCTAGACATTTTGGATTTTAATGTCTTGGCTGGTTTCCTTTCTGCTGGCTGGAATTGAGAACTGCAGCTCAAACAGCAGATGCATGCCCTTTGATACCAGTGCCCCCAAGCAAATGTCCATGAAGTGGTCAGTTCTGAGAAAGCGCATCCATAAAGCTGGCCAAGGCAACAAGCCAGACTGTCCAGAGATCCTTGGAACCTGGTTGGGGCCTCCACCATGACTGAGTCTTGCAACTTGAAGGCTCCAGTTGCAACTCTGCCCCCATGGACCAGGAAGGAAATCCACAAAACTGAGGAAGTTATCGACCTCAAGGAAACGAGGAGGGACACACCCATCTCGAGGCCACATTTGCTAGCTCCTCCAAGTCTTTTGTAGGCTCCCAGCTACATGATGGAGAGGGCCTCACTGTGCAGTCAGGGGCTTCCATCTTGATACTTCTCAGGTTCCTTGTACCAGAATACCAGTATTTATTATTTTAGCAACACTTACAAGAAATCTTCCTTATGCTTCACATTTCCCTACCATCTTTGAGATCAGTGAATACGATTTATGATTTAGCCTTTTTGTGGAGTGTTGGGTATAAAGTTGAGGACATGGATAGAAAGATGTCAACAATTTTCAATCATAAAAATAAAATGGACACAGCTGACTGTGGGTGAGAGCGTTCTGTGTACACTGTCCAAATGGTAGCCAGTAGCCACAGGTGGCTGTTGAGCCCTTGAAATATAGCTAGTCCTTGGGACACCTGGGTGGCTCAGTTGGTTAAGCCGCTGCCTTTGGCTCAGGTCATGATCTCAGGGTTGTGGGATCGAGTCCTGCATGGGGCTCCTTGCTCAGTGGGGAGCCTGTTTCTCTCTCTGCCTCTGCCTGCCATTCTACCTGCGTTTATGCTCTGATAAATAAAAATCTTCAAAAAAAAAGAAAAAGAAATATAGCTAGTCCAATCTGAAATGCACTGCAGGTATAAAATATATACCAGATTTAGAAGACTAATGTAAAAACTTCTCATTAATTATTTTCACATTGGTTACCTGTTTGACCCATGTTTCACACTGGTTACATGTAGTATTTTAGTTAAATAAAAAATAGGAAAATTCATTTCACTGGTTTCTTTTCTACTTTTTAAATGTGGCTACTGGAACACTTAAAATTACATATGCGGTTCACATTCTTCTTCTCTGAAATGGCACTGTTCTAACAAAACAAATCAGACTTTTGTGCTTGGGCTTTGTGGTAGATCTTTGATCACAGGTTTTTTCACCCTGCTTCCCACCCCTGCAGCCCTCAAACCCCCAAACCCCGTAGCAGATGGCTGAAGTTGGTAGAAGTCGGATGAGTAGAAAATGACAGAACGGCTGCTACCTCAACTCCATACAGAAAATTCTCCAAGACAGGGACAGTTTCTGAAGTGTGTGTACATCTAAGAGAGTAAGGAAAGAAAGAATAAATAGCTGGCAAGGCAAGAAGGCCAAGGTGAAAGGAAAATATGTTTCTAAAGATAAGTTCCCTATGCTTCTGAAGATAAGCTGGACCCGATGAATGTTGGCAAGCCCAACCTGACTGCTTCTCACATGTTAACCCACTGGGGACAGAGAAGGCAAGACCAAAAATAGCAACTTGGTAGCACAACCCCCCGTGAGTAGCTCAAGTGACCCTCTTCTGTTTGGCCAAGGCATCAGGACCTGAAGGTTAACCATAGTGCTCGTTATTAAGCTGAACTGGACTTGAAATTCCCTATAATGAGCCATCCACTTCTTCAGAGATTGGAAAGTTCTCAAGGGCCATGTTTTTGGAGACTCTCATGAGAACTTACATGAATGCCTATAGTCTTTGTAGGGATGGAGGAAACCACTCGCCTTGGGGACTCCTCTCCTAGCAGTGGAATATCTACTTCAAGAGTCTCACATAGCCTCTGGCTTTTCTGAGCAGTTGGTCTGATCCTACTGCCCCTTCCAAAAAAGACTTTGGGTAGAGAAGGAAAAATGATGATAATAGTCCCAACAAATTAATTACATACAGCAGACCAAACATAGAAGGAGCAATAGCAATGGCCCAGAACCTTTTGAGTTTGCAGAACTAATTTCCAAGCCAAAGAACTACGATGCATACTGAGTCATTCATTCGACAGTATGTCTTTTTTTTTTTTTTTTTAAGATTTTATTTATTTATCAGAGAGAGAGAGGGGGAGAGAGCGAGCACAGGCAGACAGAATGGCAGGCAGAGGCAGAGGGAGAAGCAGGCTCCCTGCCGAGCAAGGAGCCCGATGTGGGACTCGATCCCAGGACGCTGGGATCATGACCTGAGCCGAAGGCAGCTACTTAACCAACTGAGCCACCCAGGCATCCCACGACAGTATGTCTTGAAGGGCTACTCCGTGCCAGGTACTTTTGCTAGGTATGGAAAGGGAATGAATAAAGACCCTGTCCTTGGGATAGTGAGAATGAGGCAAACAGACAACACAAATTAACAAATTATACAGTATATTAGAAAGTGACAGCACTATGGAAAGAAAGAAGTGATGGGGAAAGGAGGCTTGGGGAAGGGTAGGGCAGAATCTGAAATTTTAAGTAGGCTTTTTTTTTTTTTTAAGATTTTATTTGATTTTATATTTGACAGACAGAGATCACAAGTAGGCAGAGAGACAGGAAGAGAGAGAGGGGGAAGCAGGCTCCCCACTGAGCAGAGAACCCGATGCGGGGCTTGATCCCAGGACCCCGGGATCACGACCTGAGCCGAACGCAGAGGCTTTAACCCACTGAGCCACCCAGGCGTCCCTTAAGTAGGCCTTTTTTAAGAAAGTGGCAATAAAGCAAAGACTTGAAGGAGCAGAGGGAGTTAACCATTAGATATATGGTAGAAGAACATCCCAGACAGAGGGAACAGGCAGGGCATAGTCAAGAGTGGTTGGCTCGCTCAACAAACAGCAAAGACCAGCATGCATAGGGCATAGTGAGCAAAGGAAAGAGCTGAGTTGGAAGTAGGAGAAATCCTACAAGGTCTCATAGGCAATTAGCAGTACTTCAGCTTGGTTATATGATCCATCGTCTCTCCTTTCCCAAACAGGATCCTCTGGGCTTGAAACGGGTATAGGAAGAGAACACAAAGACACGAAGCCAGATGTTTTCAAACTCTTTTTTTTTTCCTTTCCTAGTGTAGAAAGCCTCCCCACTTTCTCTTTTCCTTTGGCATTACTCACAGAGGCATTCATTTTTCTGTCACTAACTTACAGGAGCAAATCATCCTATTTCCTTTCATTTTTTACCTCCACTCCAGGATCAAATACATATTCTGTTACACAGGGACGCACATTAATTATTCACACTTTCCTGAAATTATAAATCTCTTTAATATCTAGATGGAAAAGAACTCCAATACCTTAACCAAGGCCCACCAAAAGAACACAAGATTCCCCTGGAATTACCAAAAAGATGCCAAGTTGTCTAGTTAAGAGTTTCAACACTTACTAAGGCCCAAGATTAACTTTAAGGCTAGGAGTCAGGTGGGTAATAAATTCAGCTCAAAACCCCAAGGAATTATGTAATCTGGGAATCTGTCCTCATTCACCTAGGTAGCCGCATTAGCTTCTGACAAACGTGATGGCCTCTGCCATCTGGGCACATCAGCAATCACAGCCTAAGTCTCCTCCTTTGGCAGGTTTTCCACGGGCAGGCAGGAAAATTGGGAGGAATTCTGTATGGACCAGAATAACACCACCCACAGCCAGTATTTGTAACTCCAGATTCTCAGAAAGACCATGACCCAGTGAGATGAAATTCCTCCTTCCAAGGAAGCTTGAGAAGCCAACTTGTTCTGAATCAACCCGAAAGTATGGGGCCTCTACAAGAGCCATCAACCTCAACAAAACACCACTTTTTGGTTCAAAGGTTTGAGTCTACAGGTAAGAAATTGCTCCATCTCGTGCTTGGGGTTGAAATCCATGGGCTTATACCATAGCTTTTCACCTAACACTGTGTTAGGAATGGATTACCTCAGAAGACAGTGCTAACGGGGAGTGTTTTCTCTGTATTTAGACAGGGTGGAAAGAATGCAGAGGAAAAAGCATAGACAGAATGTGAACCTTTCCTACTCTCTCTCGCACTATTTATTCATTCTGCAAACACTAACTGAGCCCCTACTACATGTCCATCATAGAAGCAGATACCGCGGACACAACAAATTTCTGCAGAAATAAAAATCTATGGGTGCCTGGGTTGCTCAGTCTGTTAAGCAGTTCTCAACCTTAGAGGCATATTGGAATTAATATTAAGATTACTGGGGAGCTCCATTAAGCCTGATACCCACACCTGACTACAAAATAATTAACTCATGATCTTTGTGGATAGATACCAGGCATCAGTATGTTTCTTAAGCTGGTGATGCTGGTGTGTAGACAAAGCTGAGCATCTCTGATCTAAAAGAAGGGTTACTAGGAATGGACCCATGAAAAAACACACACACCTGGAGTGGATGGCTGGCTCAGTTGGTGGAGCATACGACCCAAGATCTCGGGGTTGTGAATTCAAGCTCCACCTTGGATGTAGAGATTACCAAAAATAGAATCTTAAACACACATACACTCACACACTAATTGGAGCATGTCAGGAAGACTTATACAGACGAGGGATCCTTCACATGGGATGAGAGGAGGGGAAGAACAGTCCATTTCTGAAGAACAGCAGCAAGTGTGTGCTTTGGAACATACTTCTTGACCCTCACCTCATGTATAGTTAAATATATAGGTGCCTGCTTTCTCCAAAACATTTTTATGGAATTTGAAACCACTGGTACTCTCCTGAAGCTGGGTGACAGAGGAGAAAAGAGAGAAGTTAACACCTTCTCTGTGTCAGAATTTTCTAGGATTTTTATGAAGGGGATAAAAGAACATGTCTAGTTTAAAATTCTAAAATTATCACTATAAACAAATATATTGCAGAATTCCCCCCCCCTTTTTTAAAGATTTTTTATTTGTTAGAGAGAGAGAGAGAGAGAGATACAGAGCACAAGCACAGGCAGACAGAGTGGCAGGCTAGAGGCAGAGGGAGAAGCAGGCTCCCTGCCGAGCAAGGAGCCCAATGTGGGACTCGATCCCAGGATGCTGGGATCATGACCCGAGCCGAAGGCAGCCGCTTAACCAACTGAGCCACCCAGGCGTCCCATCCCCGCCTCCCCCCACCCCGCCGCCGCCTTTTTTTGAGCCTGTCATTTATAGATCTCTGCTTGGCCTTGCTTTTTTTAGTCATGGTATTTATATTAAAAATTAAACCTAAATTAAAAGCAAAAGGTTGAGAACCACTGGCCTAGAAGAGATAAGACTCTGGGACTGAATCAAATAGGTGATGCATACCAATTCCTCCTGAAGCTCTGCTCAGTAAATGGATTCCTGGAAATCTTCCCAAAGAGTTGTGTGGAAAGAGACAAGATCTTCCAGCAGCAAAACCTATAAACTAGAACATTCTTTCAGGCTATACTGCCTTTCTCAGTCTGTGGAGGAGCAAAGAGGCCGGAGACAGAGAAAATGGGCCAGAGGAAAGACGTGATGTTTGAGACTATTCTCCATCACAAAACAGACTGCCAGGAAACTCTGAGAAAACATTCTCGCTAAGTACTCTTAAACCTTTCTCCACAGCCCCTCAACATCCTGCCCTCATTCAACTCACAGCAGCAACAGGTGAAGGAATGCAGGCAAAAGGTGGGTCCGCAAAATGTTTCAGCTTAGGCTGAGGTTGGTAGAAGAGCTCCAGGTGACAGCAGACGCATCAGTGCCATGATCAAGAGGAAAGGACTTGGGAACTATGGAAATACAGTTTCAAATCTTAGCTGCAACACTTACTATGTGAACCTAGGTGAATCACTAACCCCTCCAAGCTTCCCAGTCTCTAAAGTGGATTTTAAAATACCTATCTCACAGGACTGTTGGGGGCATTAAGCAATGAATGGAGGCAGATGCTGAATTAATGGAAGTAGTAATAAAGATTATGGTGACTCTGATAATGATAACATGCAAGGAGAACTCTGTTAAGGTGAATGGTGAGGTCATGATGAACTATGACAGTTAGTTAGTACTTTAAAGCAAGGACTTGAAGAGGTTGCAACCAATGGAAGTAGTTTGAGGATACTGGCACCAATCATTAGGCAAGAGGCTATAGCTCTTACTGAACAAAAGACTAGGGAGCTTATGAATTACATAAAAAGTTATGCTCTTCAAAGAATAAACTGGCTCCATTTCCACTGTAGGTAAGAGCAGTGGGAAATCATTCAAAGGCTTACTGGGTGATCTTGGTGGACAATTTATTTTAACAGAAGTAAAGAGAAAGAGATGGCCACGTTCTATATATATAATCACCTAGCAAGAACACAATTTAAAAAAACAAAAAACAAAAAAAAAAATATATCAAAATCTGTGAGAAATGATCAACACTTAGGTGAAAACAAATACCCTTAAATGCATTTATGGGGAAAACACAAAGATTAAAAATAAACTATTCATTCAACTCCATAATCTAGAAAAAGAGTAAAAGAATAAACTCAAGAAAAATTGATAAAAGGAACTAATGTAAAAAAAAATTTAGGGAAATCAACAAACAATATCATATACCTAATGAGTAAAATAGTTGATTTTTGAAAAGACCATTAAAATAAACAAACTCTTGAGACTCTAATGAAGGCAGAGAAAAAATATGAGTGAGAAAAGAGATAAAAACTACAGATTTATAACTAAAATAAGTACTCTGGGGGCACCTGGGTGGCTCAGTGGGTTAAGCCTCGGTCTGAATCAGCTCAGGTCATGATCCCAGGGTCCTGGATCGAGCCCCACATCGGGCTCTCTGCTCATCAGGGAGCCTGCTTCCTCCTCTCTCTGTCCCTGCCTGCCTCTCTGACTACTTGTAATCTCTGTCAATCTACCTGTCATATAAATAAATAAAATCTAAAAAAAGTAATAAAATAAAAGAAGTACTCTGTAGAACTTTATATCAATAATTATGAAAAACCAGATGAAACAAGTGACTTCCTAGGAAAACAGAAATTATCTAACCTCATTTAATAGGTAGTAAAGTTTTCTGACAACCCTAGAAGATAATGAAAAGGTCATCAAAGATATAAAAATGTCCCAAGATCAGATGGTTTTATAGGTAAGTTCCAATTAACTTTCAAGAGCTAGCCAAAATAAATATAATGTTAATTTTCAGGACACCCGGGTAGCTCGGTCAGTTGGGTGTCTGCCTTCGGCGCAGGTCATGATCCCCATTGAGTCCCCTGTCAGTCTCCTTCTCCCTCTACCCATCTCTCTTTCTTCTCTCTCTCTGACAAATAAATAAATAAGATCTTTAAAAATAAATAAGTAAATAAGTAAAATTTTTAATTTTCCAGTAGCCACATTTTAAAAAGTAAAAAAAGTAAATAATAAGATTATTTAACATAATACACCCAAATATTACCACTTTAACATGGAATCAGAATAAAAACATTATTAATAAAACAATTTACATATTTTTTATGCTAAGTCTTCAAAACCCAAGGCATATATGACCTCACATTTCAATTCAGACTAGTCATGTTTCAGGTGCTCAATGGTCATCTGTGGCTAGTGGCTACCACACTGGACAGCCAGGGACCACACTATTCCTTTTATTGTAAATTGTTTCAGAACATTAGAAAAAGATGAAAAACTCAACGTCATTCTATGAATCCAGTATAAACCTGACACAAAAACAAAGAGAGAGCAAAAAACACCAAAAAAGTCACTAGCCCAATCTCACACACACAAAAAACTGACATAAAGTATCTGTAAATTAAATGCAATAGTACACGATTAAAATCATGCATTTTGGCACATAATAACTAAGTAAAGTTTATTATAAGAATGCAAAGATAGTCCTTTCAAATTAATCAATTAACAAACTAAGAAAAAATAATTACAACTGATGCCAAAAAAGCTTTAAATTCATAAAATTCATAAAATTCATTATCATAAAATTCATAAAATTCATAATTTCCATAAAATTTAATATCAATTTCTGATTTTAAAAATAGCAAATTTGTCATAGAAGAAAATAATCTTAACTTGAAAATAAACATTATACTAAATAGAGAGACACCTCATTCCTATTAAAGTTACCAAAACAAGGAAGCCCTCAATACAACCACTGTTCAGTACTGCCCTCGAAGAGGGTGCAGTACGTGGGTGGCTCAGTGGGTTGGGCCTCTGCCTTTGGCTCAGGTCATGGTCTTGGGGTCCTGGGATCCAGCCCCGCGTCGGGCTCTCTGCTCAGCAGTAGCCTGCTTCCCCCTCTCTCTCTGCCTGCCTCTCTGTGATCTATGTCAAATAAATAAAGTCTTTTAAAAAAATATATTGTCCTGGAAGTACACAAAACTATAAAAATTGGCATACAATCTTTAGAGATTATCATAACCTATAAAGAAATAAATAAATCAGCTGGATAATAGGATCAAAACTTTTCTCTTTCTCAGCAATAACCACCTAGAAACTGTAATAGGGAAAAAAACCCTATCAAATACTTAGGGACCAATCTTTAAGGAGATGAGTAAGATCTATATACAGAAAACTACAACTTTCTACTAAAGATTGGATGAGTTTCTTCACTGCAACAAGGAAATATGCAGTATTCATGATAGGAAGACACCATATTGTAAACCTAACAGTTCTCCTTTAATTAATCTGTAAGTTCCATAATCATTACTTATAACATATGTAACAAAGTATTAATATTCAGAATATATCAAGATCATCTATAAATCAATAAGAAAAAGGCACAGTCTAATTGAAAAAATTCGCAAATCCAGTATTCCAGAAAAATAAATGCTAAAGACAAATAAGCCAATAAAATGGTCCAAGTAACTAGTATTGGAGAAATGAAAAATTAAAAGCCCTGTGGCATATTTCCTCAGACTAATTAAACTGGCAAAAATAAATAAATAAAACGTCGACACTAGTATCTAAAGTTGACCAAGATGTGAGGAAACACACAGCCTCATATACCCTGTGTGGGAAGACACACTGCCACGTTCGTGCCCTTTGGCTGAAGAATACTACTTGGGAGCTCTCCTACAGACATACTGACATGTGCTCAATGATATTCGTATACCATTTATTAGAGCAAAAGAAATATATATGTCATGTCAGGTAAAATCTAATCAATAAGGAAAGAATTTACTAAGTTATGTAGATTGGGGGACGCCTGGATGGCTCAGCCGGTTAAGCAGCTGCCTTCAGCTCAGGTCAAGATCCTAAGGTCCAGGATTGAGTCCCCGCCTCAGGAAGCCTGCTGCTCCTCCCTGCTTGTGCTCTCTCTCTCTGATTTAAAAAAAAAAAAAAAAAAGCTATGCAGATGGGTACCATAGACTATTTACCCATACAACTAACTTGTACAGAACCTCTCTATAACTAAAATAGGTACTCTAGGTCCTAGTAGAAGGCTGAAAAACCAAACTATAGAATAATTCAAAGCATAATCCAATATCTTTTTTTAAAAAAATTAGTGAATAAGCAATTTAAACATGTATTATTTGGATACACAGAGAAACCAGATAGATACTTATGGGGGGAGGGCAAAACTGGGGGAGGAAAAGGAATATTCACATTGTACTTTATATTCTTCTCTAAAGTGCATATTCATGGGCTGCTTGCTAATTATCTTTAACATTAATTCATCTGAGGGGAACTCATAATTCCAGAAAAATTCCAACGACAATAAAAGAGGCTTGGTATAAATCAGTTGTGGGGGAGGAAGGGCAGAAACCACACATCCTTATCACAAACCACATTTAGGAATTCAAGGATCCAAAACTTTTCTTCCCGTGGGGTTGCTCATAAAAGCTTTACTGAGGTTCAAGCCAAAAAGTAACAAGCATGCAATTCTTAAAGAAGACAATATAGATTTTTAAAGATATAAATCTTAACTTCACTATTGCAACAGACTTAGAGTAATCAGCCCAGAAAGAAAACTTTATTCCCCTCTTGTCTTAACATGACAGGGAAGAATGGCCGTGTTCATGGAGGGCTGAAAATGGGTCACAGATCTCATGGCAGAGAGATTTTGGAAGAATAAACTCTTGTACTGCCCTTACTAATAAAAAATGTTACATCCCAAATATTAACCACACTTATTTAAGCTACTTGTGACAGAAGTGCTTAATGAATTCAACAATAAACACTCACAAATGTAACTGAATAAAGGACTTTTTCTTTCAGAACTGGCTCACTTTGCTTCCCCCACTGAGTCCTGGGATCTCAGCAGCTTTCACAAAGTAGACTTTCATGTCTTTTGTTAGAACAAACGAGACTTCTTCCAAATAAATAGAAAACTCCCTGAAAACTAACAAGAAGATAAAAGGACAGAGAGAGCAAAGGAGAGAGGAAGAAAACACAGGAAAAACACAGAGCAGTCTAAACGTTTTGTCAGCCCCACAGCCCTGCAACTGTGCCGGCCAAGATGTGGAAGACAGCCACAAGTGGGGGTTCAGTCTTCAAAAGGTAGCAGGTCCAAGTTGGGAATGCCTCCTGAGCGTAAAGTAAATACTGGATTTCAAAGACTTAGTGTCAAAAGCAAAAGAAGAATATTAAAATACCTCATTAAGAATTATTATCTGTTGGTTACATGTTACAGTGATCTTGTGGGGTAGTAAGTTAAAGAATATACTACAATTAATCAAATTTAACGGTTGATTTTTCTCTCTCCTTTTTCAATGTGTTGGAGTGGGTTGAACAGTGTCCCCCCAAGTGCATGTCCACTTGGGGCCCCACATGGGATCTTATTGGAATATAGATGATTTTTGCAGGTATGATTACTTAAGGATGTTGAGATTAAATTATCCTGGACTTAGGGCCCTGAAACCAGTAAGTGGTGCTTTCATAAGAAAAAAAAAAAAAAAAAAAAGGAGAGGGAGATCATAGATACACAGGCCATGTGAAGCCAGAGGCAAAGACTCATTCCTTGGAGTGATACATCTACACACCAAGGAATGCCAACGACTGCCAGGAGGCACAAAAGGATTCTTCCCAGAGCCTCTGGAGGGTATGTGGCCTGCTGACACCTTGATTTCAGACCACGGGCATCCAAAACTGTGAATAAGGGAAGTTTCTGTTGCTTTAACCCACCTTGTTGGTGATAATTTGTTATAGCAGTCCTAGTAAACTAATACACGTGGCTAGTAGAAAATGTTCAGTTATATATGTGGCTCATAGTATATTTCCATTGGACATCACTGCAGTATAGTTTAAAAGGAATCTATCCCCCCTCCAAAACCCAAGTCTTTGCTGTAGACCATTACAGCTTATGCCTAGAATAGTCCCAACATTTTCTAAATGGTTCTAAGTGGTTCAAGTTATACCCCTCTGAGATACCTGGAAATTCCTTGAGCTTGGCTCACTTGTTTCAGGATTTTTTGGAGGTGGCTGGGTGGGGCAGGATATACAGAGCACTTCCTACACATGTACATGCACCATGGGAAACATGGAAACCTCAGCGCACAAAAATTTAATACGTGTGGGACTTCTTGCCCAGTTTACTAAAGAGGACATACTAAGTCCTTTAGGAAACATTCAATGCCATTAGCCAGCAAAGCACTTTCTGCCATGTGTTCCAAGCTACCACCCCATGCCCTTTGCCTTGGCCTTTATATCTCCTTTCCAGATGTGCAGGCCCAGCCACTGTTCTTCCAGATAAGAGTTTTCCTTCAAAGCACCTTTCCCAGTCTCTCCTTAATTAGGCAAGACAGCTGCTATCTACGGGAACTCCCACGGGGACTGGCCTGCGGCTTTAACTAAGTACCAGCTGAAGGACAACCTTTTAGGGATTGTGCTGCTAAGCCAATTACCAAAGCAACTAGCAACCCCGGCACAAGGAGGGGAAAGCTGCCAGATGACTTCGTCTCCCCCAAGACAGATATAGCAGAACCAAGAAGAAAAGGCCACTGGATTGCTTCAACAGGCCCAGGATAAAAATGGTTTTGCCCCAGTAGAATCCAGGGTTACATGGCAAAAGAATGCAACAGCCTCCGTTGTAGTCTGCAGAAGCCAGGACAGAGGATGAGAAGGAAGTTGAACTGGATAAACAAGCCATCGTGACTCAGAGGACAGACAGACAAGTGAGTAGAGTGCTTACAGTTCACTCAGTGGCGATGAGATGGGTGTGAAGATATTTGGGTGACATCCAGAGGAACAAGAGAAAGACAGCCAAGCTGACTAGAAGGATTCAGTCGTGCTTAAAATACTGGGAAGCCCTATTTGCTAGAAAACTGAAATCAGTGACAGGGATGTCCCAGAGCAAGAACACACTGAAGGGAAATTTATGGAGTAAAACTATGAATCCAACATTTATCAAGCACCCACAATAAGAAATGCACTTGAACAGTTGTTCTTATCTCATTCTATATGAGGAAGGTATTAATTATTCCCATTATTCATAAGAGAAAACTGAGGCTCTAAGATCTGCCTGAACATTTTCAGTCTATCCTGCAGAAGCACTGGGTATATTCAGGCAGGTGTCTGTGGTCCTGTGGTTGTGCGTGGAGGTCCTCACTCTATTTTACTATCTCTCCGCTCTGGGTTAGACCAAAGTAGAATGTTTAAGTCAACAAAACCATTATGAGATACAACTTCATATCCTCAAGGATGACTATAGTCAAAAGAGCAGACAATAAAAAATGTTGACAAGGATATGGAGAAACGAGAATCTTCAAACAGTATTGGAGGGGATGTAAAATAGTAGCCACTGTAGAAAAGACTTTGGTGGTTTCTTAAACACAGACTGATGGAACAGAATAAAGAGTCCAAAAATAAACCCTCAAATAAAATTCAAATGATTTTTGAAGCATCTCAGAGGCTCAGTCATTAAGCAGCTGCCTTTGGCTCAGGTTGTGATCCCAGGGTTCTGGGATCGAGCCACACTATCGGGCTCCATGCTCAGTAGGAAGCCTGCTTCTCCCACTCCCACTCCCCCTGCTTGTGTTTCCTCTCTGGCTATCTCTCCATCTGTCAAATAAATAAAATAAAATAAAATAAATCAAATGATTTTTGCCAAAACCATTCAATGGGGAAAGGACAGTTTCAACAACTAGAAAAACTAGATATTCACCTGCAAATCTAGAATGATGCTGTTCGACCCTTGCCTCACACTACATACAAAAATTACTTCCGAATGGATCAGACTTAAAACGTAAAACCTAAACTATAGAACTCTTAAAAGAAAACAGAAGAAAAGCTTCATGATATTGAATTTGGCAATAATTTCTTGATAGGACACCAAAAACATGTGCAACAAAAGAAAAAAAAAATGGATTTAATCAAAATTAAAAACTTCTGGGCACCTGGGTGGCTCAGTGGGTTAAGCCGCTGCCTTCAGCCCAGGTCATGATCTCAGGGTCCTGGGATCAAGTCCCACATTGGGCTCTCTGCTCAGCAGGAAGCCTGCTTCCTTCTCTCTCTGCCTGCCTCTCTGCCTACTTGTGATCTGTCAAATAAATAAATAAATAAAATCTTTAAAAAAAAATTTAAAACTTCTGTGCATCAAAGAACACAATCAATAGAGTGAAAATGCAAACCACAGAATTTAAAAAAAAAGAAAAAAAAAAAAAACAGGGAACCTGGGTGGCTCAGTGGGTTAAGCCTCTGCCTTCAGCTCAGGTCATGATCCCAAGGTCCTGGGATGGAGCCCCTGCATCCTGCATCCGGCTCTGTGCTCGGCAGGGAGCCTGCTTCTCCCCTCTCTGTCTGCCTCTCTACCTACTTGTGATCTCTCTCGAAATAAATAAATAAATAAATCTTAAAAAACAAAAACAAACCAAAAAAAACCCTCCCAAATACCTGGTAAGAGGTTAATATCCAGATTATATAAAGAACTCCTACAACCCAACAACAAAAGAATAAACAACCTAATAGAAAAAAATGGACAAAAGACTTGAACAGACATTTCTCTAAAGACATACAAATGGTCAATAAGTACATGAAAAGATACTCAAAATCACTAATCCTTAAGAAAATGCAAATCACAACCACCATGAGATATCCCCTCATACTCATCAGGATGGCTATTAACAAAAACACTGAAAAGAACAAGTGCTAGTAGGAATGTAGAGAAATAGAGAAACAGGAACTTTCGTGCATTGTTGGTGGAAAGGAAAATTGGCCAGGCACTATGAAAAACAGTATGACAGTTCCTCAAAATATTAAAAATAGAATTACCATATGATCTAGCAATTCCACTTCTGGGTATATACCCCAAAGAATTGAAAGTAGGAACTTAAATATTTAACTTCACACTCAAGTTCACAAAACCACTATTTGTAATAACTAAAACGTAGAAGTAACCCAAGTGTCCACTGACAGAGAATGGATAAACAAACTGTAGTACATAACAGAAGGGAATACTATTCAGCCTTAAAAATGAAAAGAAATTCTGACACATGGTTCAATATGGATGAACCCTGAGGGCAATGTGTTAGGTAAAATAAGCCAGTCACAAAAGGACAAACACTGTATGGCTTCATTTGTTTGGGATGCCTAGCGTAGACAGATCACAGAAAAGTCAGTAGGCTATGATGGCTGCCAGGAGTTGAGGACAAGGAAGAATGAGAATTATTGTTGAATGGGTATAAAGTTTCAGTTTGGGAAGATGATATTGAGTTCGTAGATACTGGTCGTTAGTGAGAGCTGCACCACAATATGAGTGTCTCTTCTTTCTTCTTTTTTAGAAGATTTTATTTATTTGAGAGTGAGAGAGAGCCCAAGTGGGGAGGGGGCAGTAGGACAGCGAGACCCCCCCTCTGAGGGCAGAGTCCAATCATCCTGGGACTCAGAGATCATGACCTGAGCCAAAGACAGATGATTATCTGACTGAGCCACCCAGGTAGCACCCAGGTGCCCCAACAACATGAGTTTCTTAATGCTAATAAATGATTCATTTAAAAATGGTTAAGATGGTACATTTTATGTGATGTGTATTTTACCACAACTTAAAAAAAGGTGTTTTTGGAAGTTAAACATAAATTTACCATAATGCCCTCAAACCTATACCAAAGTAGCTGCCTGAGAGAAATGAAACCTATACCCATACAAACCTTTGCACGCTCATGTCCACTCAACATGATTCATACCAGCTAGCCAAAGGTGGAAAACATTCAAATGTCCATCAACTGGTGAATACATACACATCTCCACAAAGGAGAATATTATCTGGCATTAAAAAAGAATGAGATGGTGATATATATTCCATAGGAATGAGCTTCAAAACATTATGCTAAGTATAAGAAGCCAGGCCCATACTGTATAATTCCATTTGTATCAGTTCCAGAAAAGGCAAATATATAGACACAGAAAGTAGATTGGTTTGTCTGAGGCTGAAGTGAAAACAGGTTTGACTGCAAATGGACATAAGAATCTTTTGGGGGAGATGGAAATCTAAAACTTAATTTTCCTAAAAGTCATTGAATTGTAAACTTAAAACCACAGACTTTTAGTGCATCCAATTATATCTCACTAAAGTTTTTTAAAAAGACAAGAACTGGGGCACATGGGTTGCACGGCTGGTTAAGTGTCTGATTCTGCCCTGGGTTGTGATCTCAAGGTCATGGGACTGAGCCCTGAGATAGGCTCCAAGTTCAACATAGAGTGGGCTTGATCTCCCCTCCCACTAAAATAAATAAGTCTTTAAAAGTATAAAATTTTAAAAATTAAAGGCAAGAACTGCTAATAACTAATTATCCTTTCAAATACAGGTCTTCTGCAAAATTTTGCCAAAAATGCGTCCCAAAATTGAGGTATATTTTCTTCTCAATATTAAAGAAGCTCAATAAGCTTCCTCAACATTAAAGAAGCTTAATAAGCTTCTTTAATATTGAGAGGGGGGGGAAGACCAGCAAATGGGGGTCTCCATCCTTGTCCTCCCCTGATCTGAAAAGGCAAAATAAGTCAGTGTCTAGGTAGCCACAGTTCCACTGTCAGAATTTGTCTTGGCAAAAGAGGAATGATGGGAATAAGTCATTAAGTAGGTTGCCCTGTTTTTAAAATGAATGGAGACTTTGAAACAATTAAAACTTGCTAATAATGAAAAAAAAAAAAAAACTTGCTAATAATGAAGCCGTATTCACTGGTACTTCTTTTGGGCTCTCTCATTCAACACTCTAGACTTGCCGACATCCAACTTTCTGGCATGTTCACAGCTTCAATTCAAGCCTAACCGGACTCTAAATGGATTTCTGTACAGTGAATCTAGTTGCGCTCCTTGGATTGTAGTATAAACTGTAGGGTGCAGTCTGCGGGGGAGGGAGAGGAGACAGACTCGTTCTGCAGATTCAAGAAAGGGAGTGAAAGCCAGGATGCAGGAGGTTGGGGGAGAGGGCTAACATTTTCATTTGCCACTGTAGTGAGCTGTCTGAATTTTCCTCTAAATGGTGTGCACGTGTTACTCTGGGGAAAAAAAATAATAAATATATATATATATATATATATATATATATATATATATATATCTTTTAATCCTATTTTCAAACAACAACACCTGAAGTCCTGAAAGCAGTTGTGATCCCAATAAATTTGGAAGCCAACTGCTTTCGAAGCAATTTGGATAATGCTCTTGGGATTTGGAGCTGGGCTTCTCAAACTTTAATCTGCTCCTGAATCACCCAGGAAATCTTAAAATTCAGATTCAGATTCAGTAAGTCTGAGGTGCAGCCCAAGATCCTGCTTTTCTTAAAAAGTTCCCAGGTGAGGACCCCACGTGGAGAAGCAAAGACCTGAAAGAAGAAAGTGGTCTGAGGGAAGTGCTGACACTTCCTCTTTTCCCAAGATGAGCTTCAGTTTTCCATATTCAGTTTAAATGTAAATGGCTAGCTAATCCTTTCTGGGACAGAAATTCTTTCTCCACTGTGAAAATCCTTCCAGTTCACACAGTTGTACCTGGAAATCCAGGAGACACCATAAAGCTAGGACTTGAAACTGGGATTTTAAAAAACTGGATACTTTTTTTTTTTTTAAGATTTTTATTTTTAAGTAATCTCTGTACCCAACGTGGGGCTCGAACTCACCACAAGATCAAGAGTGGCATGCTCCACCGAGCCAGACAGGTGCCCCCAAAATCTGGGTACTCTTGGTGTAAGAGAAAAGGAGAAGGTGGGAGTGGGTGTGGGAGACTTTCCTCAGGAGATATATTTGCCCGGAATTGAAAGTAAAAACAGAAGTGGAAGGGGAGAAAAGATAACCAGCGTGCTAATTCAGGCAGAAACGTCTCTGAACACCTTAATGAACAGTGCCATTTTGGTCTGGGAAGTCACGAGAACACAAAGCAAATACTGCAAAGTGGTCAAGGATACAGAAGGAGAATGGAAACTATGCCATGAGAAAATGACCCAGGTATTAACACTCTATTTAAACGCTCATCTTCCAAGCTCTCCAAGACGACTCCAACATCCTATCAACAGAAAACCTTCCTGACTTCACTGTCTGGAAGGAATCCTAGGCCTGGGCTGGAGCTCAATCACAAACTGCCCTCCTTATGCTAAATAATCAGGTCTGAATGAATGAAAGGCCCAACCTTTAGGCATTATCTAAAGAGCTGCTAAATGACTCCAGCATTATTAAATGGCCTAGGGATGGGCCAGACCCTGCACCACAACTAAGTCACGCCTCTACGACCAACCCAAGCACGCCTCTCCCCTGGAAGGGCCTCAAGAGGCCCTGAATGACACCAAGGCCAAGAAACTGGTGCCCCAGAACCCTAAACCCAGGCAATCCCTGAGTCTCTTCTTGCCAGCACAGATAGCTCAGTCCTCACCAGTGGAAAGACTTGTTAAACTGCTTGGCTGACATGGAGCAGGCCGGACAACCGGCTGACGGACAGAATTTTTCACTCCAAGCCTGTTGTTCAGGCACCAGGTCAGCGGGATGAGCAAAACAAACAGCGCCACATATGCTGCTTCTCTGGACAGCTCACACTCTCATGGTATACCCAGCATCATTCGGGCTGAGGCTCGGCAACCCCACACAACCAGCCCAACCTGCAAACCAAAACTTCCAGGCTGCGTCCCCAACTTTCCACACCCTTCATCTCTGCCCAGGAAGTCAGTGTCAGGCTAACCCTCAACCCCAACACCTCTTTTCAATTAGCCTATCCCCTTCAGTGCCATCCACCTTTCTCCCAGTTCCTGAGGCTCAGTACATCTGCATTCACTGCCCTCACCCAAGGCTATCTGACTCTTCTTTCCAAGTCTCTCCCAGATTGACATCTTCTCCATTCTCACTGGCAGGGCCCTGGGTCAGGCCTTCGACAGCCGCCGGTCAGAAAAAACAGCTTCCTTCTCACTTTGAATACATCCCCACTCTCGCTCCATCTAAAATGCATGGAACCCATCACTCTACTCTAAAATGCCATCTAACAACGTCCAGCATTCCTGCCTAATACTTCCCAAGGCAATTATAGCCAACACCATCTTATTCCCTCCCCCACAATAACTCCACAGGACAAGTAATTCAATGCTTACATTAGGGGTGTGGCTTGCCTGAGTTACCCCAGCTGGCAAAGAAGCAGAGAGCCAAAACCAAAACCTAGAACATCTCGCTGGCACTCTCAAATATCTTGGGGTTCCTCCTTCTTAAAGTGCAAAGACTCGCTACTATTAAATGAATTCAGTCCAAAATTTTCTACTTGAAATTCAAGACTTTCTATCAGCTGGTTTCTTCTTTACCCAGACAGAGGTTCCTTCCCACCCCCACCCCCAACAATCCCTGTGTACTTGTTTTTCCTTTTTCTTTGATTTGGCTGATCTCTTTATTAAGACCAGTAGTTACCATTTAGCTCTGCTTTTAACTGAAACGGCAGATACCATTTTTCCAGCACTTCGACTATTCCAGACACCACACTAAACTAGCTAAGTGGATTATCTCATTTTATTATCAAAACAACACTTGACTACTAAAAGACACACCTAATTTAACACATCCGGAAAAAGGACTCTTGATGCTTGCCCACTTCTAGAACAGCTGCGCTGGAGGTCCTGACCAACTTTGTAAATGGAGCTACTATCCTTTCCATTGCTCAAACTAAAATCCTAGACCTTTGGCTCCTTTCTGTCTTTTGCTTACACCACCTCCCACAACAAATCCAGTTCTGTCACTTCTGCTATTTTCCCCCTCCACTACCATCACCCTCGTGCAAGCCTCCATCCGCCATCTACCCTGCTGCCATCTATACTGCCGTAACTTCAATTGGATCTCCTTCTCTTGCACACTTGACTCTCCTCAAAGCAGCCAAAGGGGATGCTTTAAGACCCAAATCTTTTCCAAATCCATCTGAAACAGCCCAGATGCCCAACAGCAGGTGAAGAGACAAACAAACCAGTACATCCGTACAGTGCAGTACCTCAGCAATAAAAGGAAATTAACCACTAAGGCATGCAGCATGGATGAATCTCAGACCACACTGAATGGAAGAACAGTGTGTAGTGTGTGGCATCATTTACGTGAAATTCTAGAGTATCGAAACTCATATATGGTGACACAAAGCAGATTAGTGGTTACTTCTAATTGAGAGGCATTTGAACAGCAAGGGGCAAAAGGAAACTTTCTATGGTGATTAAAATGCTCTGGGTCTTGATATGCATTCGGTAAAAACGAACAGAACTAGAAATCAAATCATTTCACCGTGTGAAAATTACACATACTCAGCCATCTAGCCCCATTTACCTCTCCCTTCATCTCCTGCGCTCCTCCCCTTGCCCCCATCTAGCCACAAGGGACACCTGGCCACCCTTGAGTATGCTAAGCCATTTCTACCCCCAAGTCTTTGCATTCCCCACCTGGCACCCTCTGCACACACATACAAATACATACACACACACACCCAATGGCTGGCTTTTTGTTATCATTCAGGCCTCAGACCAGGTCCCATCCACAGAGACACCTTTCTGGGCATGTATTGGAAGAACTCCCCAGGCACTCTCATTTACTTCTCTGTTTTCATTCTCTGTGTGGCATGTGGCACTTACTACTTTCTGTTATTTTCTTGTTTACTGTCTGCTTCTGCTACCAGAAGCAAGCTATGCAAGAGTAAAAACCCATCTGTTACTGTATCCCCAGCATCTAAATCAATGCCTGGCTCATGATACATGATATAACAGTTTGTTGAATGAATGGGTGAAGTTGACAATATCACGCTCTCCATTTTACAGCTACGAAATCTGAGGCTTGTAAAGGGTAAGTCATCTCCCCGTGCTCACACAGCGAGGAAGCAGCACATCAGTATTCAAACCCAGGCAGTCAGTTCTCTGGGTCCACGCTCCAAACCACTCTGATGTCTTGCTCCCTTCACTTCTGCTTCTCTGCAGTTTTACACCATTTGCTCCACTTGGGCTGAGCCTCTCTCCTACACCTCTACCTGCCCCAACTGATAAGGGGTTTTCTCTGTGTTGACTTCATGTTTGATCATTCGCTTAAATTTTTCTTTCCCTCTAGACCTGTCTCCCCAGGAAGATGAGGGGATCCTTGTGGCTTTCACTTCCTTTTGTCACTCACCACCCACCAGGGCAGAGCCTGGGCACAGGTACCTAACGAATACTCATGCTCCTGTGGAGGTGGGGTGAGTCAGGTAGTCCTGCGGGTATGTGCAAATCCTGGGTTACATGACTCACTTTGCTATTTCAAAGTAATGCTGACCTTGGCTTCCTTGGCATTCTGCCATCCAGTTTCAACACCAGCTTGTTAGAGCTAATGCAAATTAGAGCTGCCACCATCAGTCACTATGATACTACTCAGATCTCATCCCTGTACTTCTGGAATCTCTGGCATACCACAGAAGCCTCGTGGAAGGCTGCACAGGCTGACAGCATGCAATGATGGGGGCTTTCTAGGAGGGTGGAGAACTAATGGAAGCAACCCCATGTGTCCTGCCCCGAAGTCACTGAAGAGATTACTCAAAGCCTCCTCCTAAGGTCGGGTGGCATATCATTCCAAATGGATCATTACAGACATTATTCACACTTCTTTGCGAAATACATGCATTCATCTCCTGATTAAAAAAATAATAAGCCCTCTGTCTGGGTATCTGGGTAAAGAGAGAAGAACATATTAAAGAAAGCCCATGGTAACCTTTAGTTTAAGTGGGCAGGAAACCAACAAAAAATATAAATAGCAGTTAGCAAACATGTCTTTGTAAATGATTTTTTTTCTAGTTCACTAACACCATATAGGCTTTTAGAATATATGGTATGGCTTTTTTCTTACTTCATAGGTTTTTGGGATTTGGTTTTTTTAAGATTTGTTTATTTAGGGGCACCTGGCTTGCTCAGTCATTAAACATCTGCCTTTGGCTCAGGTCATGTTCCCAGGGTCCTGGGATCGAGCCCACCATCCGGCTCACTGCTCAGCGGAAAGCCAGCTTCTCCCTCATCCACTCCCACTGCCTGTGTTCCCTTTCTCGCTGTGCCTCCCTCCGTCAAATAAATAAATAAGATATTTTTTAATTTAATCTTTTTTTAAAAAAAAGAAGAAGATTTTGCTTATTTACTTGAGAGAGTGAGGAGTGAGAGCACTCGAGCACAAGCAGGGAAGGAGCAGGGGAAGAGGGAGAAACAGACTCCCCACTGAGCAGGGAGCCCAATGTGGGCTCAATCCTGATGGGGACAACAGATAGGATCATGACTGAGCCGGAAGCAGACATTTAACCAACTCAGCCACCCAGGCACCCCTCACTTCGTATGTTTTAACTCTGCTCGTCTCACAACACAACTCCCATGTAAGAATTTACTTTCAATTTGCAGAAGAAGAAATGGTGGTCAGAGAAGCTCACATCCTTCACTCAAGAGAAGGATCAAAGTAGGTGTGATGACTCCCCTTGCTCCATCTTGTCGAAATCCAGGCCATCAAACAAGTGCTGAAGGTCACCAGGTCTGTTGTAAGCTCAAAGGGAACTGCACTTAGCTCTGTAGGTAGAGTCAGAAGATGCTGTTCCAGCTCCAGACAGGGTGTGGGGGGTTGCCCTGCTCCTGGGACCACGTGGCTTTGGGCACATTACTAAACCTCTCTGAACCTCAGTTACTTTGTTTCTACAACACAATTTCCTCTCTTCCAATATCACAAAGCCTGTGAATATGAAATTATCCATTTATTCAACAAATATGTATTGAGTCCTACTATGTGCAAAGCACAGTCAGCGGACCTGGGACAGGAAGTAAACCAAAGTCCCTAGTGTCCCAAAGGAAACAATATGATTTCGCGTGCGCGCGCGTGCACGCGCGTGTGAGTGTGTGTGTGTGTGTATGATTTCCAAGTGTTGAAAAACGCAGTAAAGGAAAACAAATCAGGTAAACTTAAAGAGTGATGGGGAGCTGCTTTTTCTGAGAGGGGGTAGTCAGGAAAGCTTCTCTGAAAAGTTGGTATTTGAGAGCAGACCAGAACGAGGCTTGACAATAAGCCACACCAATGTGGAGAAGAAGCGTGTGCAGTGCAGGGGATATCAGCATATATAACTGAGTGTCAGAGATGAGAGCAATTCAATATTATACAGATTCAAGGGGCATCTGAGTGGCTCAGTCAGTTAAGCATCTGACTCTTGGTTTTGGCCCATATCATGATCTCAGGGTCCACATTGAGCTCCCCGCTCAGCAGAGTCTGCTTGAGATTCTCTCTCTCCCTCTTTTTTTTTTTTTTTTTTTTTAAAAGGTTTTATTTATTTATTTGACAGAGAGAGATCACAAGTAGGCAGAGAGGCAGGCAGAGAGAGAGAGAGAGAGGAAGCAGGCTCTCTGCTGAGCAGAGAGCCTGATGTGGGGCTCGATTCCAGGACTCTGGGATCATGACCTGAGCCGAAGGCAGAGGCTTTAACACACTGAGCCACCCAGGCACCCTCTCTCTCTCCCTCTTCCTCTCCCTCTTCCCCCACCCCTCCCCCTTGTGTGTGCACTCACTTGCTCTAAAAAAATAAATCTTTAAAAATATAGAAAGATTCAATTCTATTTCAATTGTGATGGAAAGTTAATTGTCATAAGGAATTTAGACAAGAGCTACCTAAGCAGAAATTTAAAGCAGCCCACGGTAATAAATGTAGAATAAATGGCAAGATAATGTAACATGTCCACGTACATGCACACACAAATTAAAAAGACAAAAATCCTGTTGTGTTAAATACATCAACTACAGAACAGATTACTTCATAAGTGGACAGTCCATATGATTCCGTTAAACAGTAAGTTTACATATTTCACAGGAGTTTTCAAAGAAGAGCTGTTATGCCAAAATTATGTTTTGAGTAAAAGAGTACATCTGTGTTCCTCACTGCCACTCCTGAAAAGAGATGGCTTCACAGGTCCGGGTACTGGGGATGTGAGGGGAAAGGGGGTGAAGGAAAATGCTCTCTTTCCTGCATCTCCATCCCATAGGCCAACACACAACACAACACAGAGATGTCAATGCCTACCAGAGTGTTAGGTGCTGGGCTGTAGCCAACCCTCTAGAAACTCTGCCACAGCTCCCAACACATATGGTTCTGCATGGCTTGCAGGATACGACAGATAATTCTAGACATCTTCCAGAACCAAGGCTGTCTGTGGCTGTGGGACAGCAGGGCTCCACACGTAGATTTACGAGTAAGGACTCACCAATACAGATTCCAGAGGCAAAGGAACTTTTCAGACTGGGCATTCCACCAGCTGTGACATCACAGGCCCCCAGCACCCACCTCCCTAGCCTTCTGCCCCTCCTCCGTCCCAGTGCTTATCTACAGCCATCCTTGGTTTCTTGTCCCCATTCCTGCCCTCATGGGTTCTTCCCTGTATTCCAAGACCTTGCACATATGCTAAATTCTAAAATATCAAATTCCCATCTTCTCCTTCAAAGATTTCATTAAAGTTCATTTTAGGAAGTTGTCCACATCCTAAGACTTCATTCCTGAAAATGGTTGGCGACTTTTAAACTCGTTTTTACATTAAGAACATGTCTTTACAAATTACTCTATGCAGTAACAGGGATGCAGCTCACAGACGCCATGTGAGTGACAAAAGCCAGATGCAAAAGAAGTCAGACCACATGATTCCATTTACGTCAAATTTCAGAAAAGCAAAAGTGATCTCTAATAATAACGAATAAGGGTTACCAGAGGTGAGAGGAGACAGCAGGGGGCCTGAGAGGTGCTGGAAATGCTCGACAGCTTTCTCTGAGTGGCAGCTGCATGGCCACGTGCCTATGTGAAAATTCACCAAGCTATATGCTTATGATATGAGCACATTACTGTCTGCATAATAAAATGAAGGAAAAAATGACTTTCCTTCAAATTGCGCTATAATAGTGCTTTGTGTACAGTTTCCCACGGAGCTGTTTTGGGACTTCTAGAAGTCCAAGAAAGCCAATTCCATACCTCTCTGGTACATCTAGCACCTTCCACAGCCTGGGTAGCCACCACTTTCATCTTCCTTCAATGAGGAATTCTAATGGGCCAGCACAGTGACCATTCTTGATTGTCAGCTTTAAAACAATCAAGGGCATGCATCTGTCTGCCCTAGGCCAGTAATAAAAAACGCTTATTTTGTCTGCTTTATGGCCTGCACAGTTTCAATGAACTAGAAAAGCCTTTGAACATACCTCGCAAAAGGACTAACAATAAAAGTCAAATGACAACCATGGAACGCCTGAACCGAAATCCTCTTTGTAAACCACTGAGAAGACCATCCCCTTCACCCCATGTGCAAGTTTGGAATGGGAATGCAATAATCGTGCACTGGATAGAAAATCGACTATGTGGCCCAGCTCTTCCCTGAGCAACCACTGCCCTTGAGGAAGCTGCTTAACCTCTTTGGGTCTTGGTTCTCTGCTAGTAAAATGACCTTCCTTACCTTCCTCTTGCCCCAGGTAGAAGAATCAAATGACACAAGGCACATAACACTGTGGCAAAACACCATCAACAAAACAGCTGATACCCGTGAAAAGTTTCCAAAAGCAAACTAAAACTAACGTAGGTGGGCTACCTGTATTCCTAGAACTCTCCCATACGCTAACCCACTCCATCCTCACAGTAAGTGGATGAGGCGGGCCCCGACTCCGACCTCACTTGCCGGACACTGTTTCGTGGCTGCCCGAAGGCACCTAGCACAGAGGGAGAAGGAGGAGGATTCTCCCAGTATGCTCAGGTAGCTGGCCAGTCAGCCCGCCTCCAGTGCTGCCACAGGTGCTTTGAGTTTGAATCAGATTAGGAGGAGGAAACCATTAAAAGTAAGAAACGGTTGACAAGCATTCCTAAATAACAACCTTCCTCTGCTGGAGCAGGGAGCGAACTAAATCAGAAGGCACTGAGCCTTGGAAATCCGGGTTTTATTGGCACTGCACAGAGTATCCAAATCTTTTATCTGAGAAGCAGATGTTCTGATCGTTCCAAGTTACCTCACATGAAACTGGGTATTTTACCCTCAATACTCCTTTATGATAGGTTAGACCTGGGGATTTACCTGACAGAAATAGAATTAAGTCCTACCTATGTGGACAGGTAATCAGGTTTAGACCTGCTCAGTGTTAAAAAAAAAAAAAAAAAAAGACAAAATAATCCACCCCCAAAAAATCAAAATCAAAACAACACACCAGCACTGCATCACCAAACGCTATTTGCAAGCACATGCTTCCGAAAACAAAACACTCCTCAGCAGATTTTTGTTCTCTTTTGCCCTGTAAACTACTTTCTCAATTACATAAAGCTGCAAATCGCAATCTGAAGGCTTTGCAGGCTTGAATTTCCATCTTCCCTGAAAGTTTATGAGGAAACAATTTAATTTGGTCATCTTTCTCTCCGGCTGTTTGTATTGCTCCTGCCAAATATTTTTCCTATGTGTGCCTGGCTCCACAATACCACAGCCTCTTCCAGAAGTCACCACACGTGAAATAGCTGTATGCTATAGATTTTTGTGGCTGAAGACCACTCTTTTAAAAACGTTGCATCTAAAAACCAAAACCAAAACAAAACAAAAAACCAAAAAATATATATATATATTGTATCTACACCCCTCCCTGTTTTGTGCTTTGCTGTAATCATACAGCATACATACTTACAAGTCTCCAAAAAGGTATTTTTAATTTGGTTTCTGCTTGCAAGCTGTGAATTGATACAAAGTATCACCTTAAAGAGGTGCCCAGGACAGAGGAAAGTTTTTAGGGAGACAGAAGAGTTGTAAGGCTAAACTGTAGTGATGGACACATAACTATGTACTTTAACTCAAAAGCATCTGACTGCACACTTACAGCTGGTGACTTTTATGATCTATAAATTATACCACAGTAAAGCTGTTTAGAAATATGACCCAGGATTCACAAAGTGACATTTTTCAGGTTTCAAGTGTTATGCAAATTAACCTTAAAAGCATTACTTTTTCCTATGTTGCAAATGTATTCACGGTATTATGGGTCAATACAGTTTTCCTCTAAAACAGGTTTTCTCAACTCTAGCACTACTGTCACTTGGGGCCAGATAACTGTTGCGCAGTCTGGCCTGTGCAGAGTGGGATACTTAGTAACATCCTGGGCCTCTATTCACTACTTGCCAGTAACACTCCTTCACCCACGTTGACAATGACCAAAAATGCCCCCGGACATCACCAAATATCCCCTGGGGAGTTGGGGATAAAAATAGCTTCTGGGTAAGATCCACTGCTCAAGATTTTGACAGTTGAAAAAGAAATTTGCTCTCTGGAGGAGTGACTGACAAATACAACGGTGTTGTGGGCTCTCCACGGTTTTAAGGCTTGCTCTAGTGCCCCATTCACCAGCTCCTAGCTGGTAGGCAGGTAATTTTTCTCTGCCTCTGTCCTCTGCATATTCTACAATCAGTGTTACTTTTAGATTATAAACCATTATTTTTTTTTAAGTGAAGCCTAATTTTATAGCCCGTGTCACACTTCAAGTATGGCATTCAGCCCAGAATCAAAGCAACTAGGTTCTCCATCAATGCTCTGTGGCCACTGACTGACAGACAATGCAGCAATTCCACTTACCCAGCATCAATCCAACACTTTTAGGTTCCAGGAACTTTGGAGGACCCTTTCTCTTTTAACTTCAAGGTTGAAGTTATAGTCTCCATTTTATAGAGGAAGTCATCAAGGCTCAGGGAAAAACTGAATGACTTGGCCCAGCCTCACACAGTGGCAGAGCTGAGATCTGAGATTCTCTAAATCCTACGTTCCTTCCTGACTTCTACATTAGCAGTGTATTCCCCACTCTGGACTGCCGTAGGGGCTTACCATGGGCCAGACACAAAGCTGGATGCCTCATACATATTAGCCCAGTTTAAATCCTCCCTGTTATGCAATGAGACAGTAGTATTATTCCTACTTTACACACAAGGAAATGGAGGCTGAGGCAAAGTTACTGTCCAAGGTCACACTGCTGGACATCCTGAAATCTAAACACAGAAGCACATGCTCTTGGTTACTATACCCTAGTACTTCCTTTCAGGTATAAATGGCCTATTTCATTAGGAAGAGTCAGTGGGGTTTTTAGTAGATAAATTATACTTAAATTCAAGGAGACTAAGATTTGGCCTACCCATCCATTTACTTGGGTTTTTTCTGTAACACTAAAAACCCAGTCCGGTGGACCCCTGTGAGATACCTAGAAATGTATAATGTTAAAGAATTCCCTCTACCCAATTGTCAAGAAGCAGTCAGGCTAAAATTTCACTACTACTCTCCTTAAGAACTAATAATTTCCTCAGTTTCCTCTTCTCTTGTTCATTTGCCCAGTCAAGAACCACAACACTTAGAATCCTTTCAGAGACAAACACATACCAAATAATCACACACTTAAAAATTGTGATAAAAGCACTAGGAAGGAAAAATAAGCACAAGGGGGTGCCAAACAATTTACAATGGGAGGGCTGGCCAGTCAGGTAAAGGAAATTCAAGGAATGTTACATGCGCAGGAAGAGTTAGGAATTAATTTGAAAGTGAGTCAAGAAGAGCTTTTAATCCCAGTAAACAGTATGTGCAAAGGCCCTGAGGTAGAAGGGAACCATGCTCACGAAGACTGAAAAGGAGCCAGACATAATAGTGGTCAGGCAATACAGGGCACTGTGGACCACAGCAAAGCGAAATGAAGGGTCCCAAGCAGAGGTATAACATAGTTAGATCTACATTTTTAATGATTACTCTGACTGGGTCACACAGAACCAAAGGGACTCTCTGAAGCAACCTTTGCCAGAACATAGTTCAAAGAACTCTACCCTGGATCCTGCAAAACAAGTTTGTTTGTTTCTTTCTTTCTTTTTTTTTTTTTTTCCTCTCCAGGGTGTGGCATACCACCAGAGCTGTGAACTAGCTCCCTCCTCCTTCTGTTTCATTTGTGAAGTTTAAAGGCCAGATCTTTTATCAGGTCTGGGACCTGTTTTTCTTTTAATAGCCCCCAATAAACTACTCATCTCTTTCCAGGTCCCTCCTCATTCTCTCACCTCTCTACTCCCCCCAATTTGCCAAGGGGACCATCAGTAACAAAAGGCAGAGGAATCTGTCCTTTTGGGGCTTTCTTAGGTGAAGGATAGAGACAAGCTGAGAAAGAACCACTCACACCCAACAAAGCAGTTTAATAAAGAAAAAGAAGGGGGGGAAAAAGGCAAATCAGAGAGAATGTCACTCCCCAGGTTAAAATTCCTGGATTCCACAATGCCTTCGTGGCCACACACATTGCCCCCCAACCTGGTGGCCTCTGCCAAGGCGGTATTAGCTCCTTCTGGCCCAGCTCCAAGCTTTCACAAGTGCTTTCAGTTTCTCCACTTCAAGAAGCTTCGCGTCACCCCACCCTGTGCTGCCAAGAGTCCTTAGCACCCGCTGACACTTCCTCCAGGAAGCCATTCCTACCCCACCCATGCTCCAGTCCAAGAACTGCTCTCCTCTGAGTTCTAACACCACCTTGAGAAAGCAGGTTTTTCCCCCCATCATTGTAAATGGTTCACTGCCCACCTCCCTGGGCCCGAAAACCCATACATGCCCACATGCACGCACACATACACATACACTCAGTAGCTCCAGAAAGACACATTCTGGGGGTCATAGTCCCAGCATCCAGCACAATGCCTGGCACCTAGTTGAGACTCCTCTAAATATTTAGTGAATGAATGAGCAAATGAAAACAGACACTTCCAGAGTCTCCCAGGACCAGAAAAAGAGGCCTCTGATGAGAAGTTTTCCCTTCCTGAAAGTTTGGTTGTTAATGTGAACAGGACCCTCAAGTCACAAATGTTAGAAAAGGGCCTAATATTTCACTCCTGGAAATCTGAAAGGATCAAAAATACCAATGCAGAGCACATAACACAGGCTCATGGTTTGGGGAACCAAAACTTCAGGGAAGTTTTCAGGTATTAAGGCAATAGCAGGCAGCTGGGAAAGAAAGTGTTATTCATGGGAACCCAATAAAAAGCCAGGACAGAAAAGCTGAACTGACAGTTCCTATGTGAGCCCATTCTGGCTGCGGAACGTCAGGTCCACCAAGGACCTGAGCTTATTTTCATTTGTGGGCACAGTTCTCCCTTCTGCCCACTGCACTCCAGGTCTTGCTATTAGTCTTAATGTCTTTTTATAACCACCTCTTGGCCCATCACCCTTCTTAGAAGTATACTCCCCTCTATCTTTTTCGCAGTCCTCCATAAATACCAACCATGTATTGCTCTCAGAGGAGGGCAGTGTGCTTTCTTGACCGAATTCGAAAGGGATTATAATATACTGCCCGGGTCTGAATTAGGGACTTGCTCCTTGAAGTGTGGTTACTGAACCAGCATCACATCTGCTGAGAGCTCATTAGAAATGCAGAATCTTGCCGGCCCCCCCACCCAGGCCTATAGATTCAGAATTAGAATTTTAACAGTTCCCCCAGGTGATTCCTATGCACCTTAAAGTTTGAAAAGCACTAGAGCTAGATCCTACATTTGTCCAACAAATATTTATTAAACCCATATAGCGTTAAGTACACGGTAGGCATTCAACATATAGGTGAGGATGTGAATGGTGTGGGGAAAAGGGTAAGCACAGACTTCTCCCGAGGTTGAGAGGCTCCAGTAAATACTAAAAACAGCTTCGCTTGGAAGAGAGGTTCCAGCAGGATTAATAATCTTTACATTAAAATTCAGAAGTGGCCCCTGGAGCTTAGTTGTGGGAATCTGGAATCTGGGAACTTGACCCTGTTTGCAGCAGGCCGGAGATACATGGGAGGTGTGTGAGTGAGTGTCTCTTCCCCGCCTCAGCCACAGGCCGCAGGAGCTGACAAGGCCAAGTCCCCGCCCCCCTCAGCTGTCACCCTGTCAAAACAAAGCCGCTGCTGACAGCGCAGGGCCAGCTTGCCCCGCGGCCTCGGCCAATCCTCTCACCCTGGGAGCACGGCGCCCACATCTGGATTTGCAGCTGAGGAGCTACGGGGGGCCGAGAGCTGGGACGCAAAGGGGATGGCAAGAAACGCGTGTCCTCAAACTGAGCAGTAGGGCCCGCCGCGCTGGGCTGTCACCTTGCCAAATCCTGTTTACACCTCGAGCAGCTGGGACAGCGTTTTAACTAAACAAGTAATAATACAATAATGACCGGGCTGTCACCGCGCGCAGCAGCGCCTCCGCCCTCAGCCCAAGGAGCCGGGAGCTCCTGGACCCTCGCCTCGGGCTGTGCCCACGTTCCCTCCCCGCGCGTTCCGCCCCTTCGAGCTCCCAAAGCGCTGGGAGTCCTGAAGCCTATTTCACTCTCACTCTTTCCACTCAGCTCCTCCCAATGGGACACGCGGAGAGGACGGGGAAAGAGGGGGCGCTCAGATACCCCAAAAGAGGTTTCCTTGGCCCTGGGGCGCTCTCCACTCAGCGCAGCTCCACTCTCTGAAAGGTGCCTCTGGCGAGCTCCTACAGAGCAACAAAGCCCCAGGGCAGCCTAGGAGCGCAGACGCAGAGGGGCAAGAATGAAAGGCTCCCGATCTCCGCGATCCCCTCCGTCCAACCCAACAGGACTCTGGTCCGAGAAGCAGCTAATTGGGCGCGGGCGACAGCAGCACTTCCGCGGTGCAGCGGCCCCAGGCGGGAGGAGGGAGGCGGGGACGGGGGCTGGAGGGGGAGGGGACGGGGGTCCCGCAGGCAGGGCCCTAGCCCCCCTGGGCGGCCGGGGAGCGGCGAGCGAGTACCTTGCAGGCGGAGTACACTCCGAGTTTCTCCAGTTTCTTGGCCCGCGGAGCCGAGCGCAGTTGCGCCTTCTTCACCGCGATCCGGGCCGAGCCGCCGCCTCCTGGTCCTTCGGCCGTGCCCGCCGCCGCCACTGCCGTCGCCGGTCCGCAGGCGCCCGAGCCCCCGGCGGCGGCGGCGCACGGGGAGCCCTGCGGCGGCGCGGGCGGCGGCACGGGGGGCTGCGGGGGCAGCGCCCCGAGCCCGGCCCCTGCCCCGGCCCCTGCCCCGCCGCCGCCCGGCCCGGCCCCTCCAGCCTCGGACATGCCGCCCCGGAGCACGGCAGGAGGCGCCGAGTGTCAGGCGCCGCCGCCGCCGCCGCCGCCGCCGCCAGGGTCTCCCTCTCGGGCTCTGGTCGCCGGGAGAGCGAGACCCTCCCCCCACGCCCTCCCGCCCCCTTCGCCCACCCCCCTCCCCGCCCCCGCCCTCCCCCGCGCGCGCCGCTCGCCGGGGCTCGCTCCGGCCGCGGCCCGCGCGCTGATGGTGGCGGCGGCGGCAGCTGCTCCCCCAGGAGGGAGGGGACTAGCGGCTCCGCTGCCGCTGCCGCCGCCGCCACTGCACACGCCCTCCCCCGGTTCTCCTCCCCGGGGCTCTACTCCGCGCCCCGGCCGCGGACATATTCCTGGGGGCTGCGGACTAGGGGTGCCGGGGGGTGCCAACCTCTCGGTGTACGTCGGGCCCGGACAGCCCCCCTCGGCCTCCTTCCCGCTGCCCGCGGGGTTTCTGCCCCCCACCCCCGCGCCTCGGCACCTAACGCTCGCCCGCCAGGGGGCGAGGCCAAGCTCTGGGTGAGGATGAGGGAGGGGGTGAGGGTGGGGGTAGGGGGCTGGAGCCCAGGCACCTGCTGGCCGCCTCCATCTCTGCAGCCCGCCCCCCCCCCCCCCCCCCCCCCCCGGCCGCAGCCGACCCCCGCTCTCCCGAAAGAGGCAGAGCCTCCCAGTTATTTGTTCTTCCACTCTATTCCACCCTCTCCGAACAGAGACAACTTCCTCCACCCTAGCGGGAGCCAGAGGAAAAAAAATATTTTTGAAAAGAACCCGTTCAAGCTAATCCTTTTCTTTGTTGCTAATTCACCAAAATAAAGGCGTAATGTTTTCTATTTCTCTTTTTGAATACTTTTCTGTGCAACTTTTTTTTTTTTTTAAATTAAGGACGCTTTCTTCCTACAACAATTTCTGGATCCCATCTGCTAGAGGAAAAAAAGAGGGACTGTTAATACTTTCTGTAATTTTTGTTTAAAAGCACTGGTTGTTAAAAAGAATGGCTGTCTAAAAGAACTATCAAAATGGAAATTATTCACAGTGGGAAAAGTTTGAATACAAAAAGTTTGTTAATAGGGCTCATCTCTGCATGGTGGGATTATAACCTTGTTTGTTTCGTTTATATAATGTTCCATAGTTTTCAAAATTGGTATCGCTAGTATTCGTATTACCCATGAAAAATTTAAGCAGCGTCCAAAAGAATGAGTGTTGATTGGGGCTTCACAGTTAAAAAAAAAAACAAAAAACAAAACTCGACTCAGCGTTTTCAACTATTGTTGAAAACTGTCGTTTTCATTGTTGACGACAATGAGGGGGGTGGTGTTTAGTAAGGTGGAGTGCACATTCCAGTTTGTTTTTGTTTTTTTTTGTTTTTTTTTTTTGAAAGTTGTGCACTCCTGGTCGGCCTTTCTAAAACAGTTTTTAAAAGCCCAGCGCTATTTCTCAGGACCCTTCACAAGTGCTGTGCTTTCGTAATATGAGTCATAATTTTTGTGTGATATGGGTCATAATGTGCGTATTATCAAATTCTTTGCATGCCATGTAGCTCTTAGCCATAGATGCCTTAAGGAATGTGCTTTTCCCTGGAAACATGCCCCTTGCAGTCCCAATTTTCCAGTTAATTTTCTCTCTTTTTTCCCCTCCCAGATTCTCTGTGTTCTTTTGAATGCAGAGTGATGTGTTAAAATGAAAAATAAAAAGTTTGTGTATCTAAACAGCAACATTAGACAGCTACAAAATGAAATAGCCTACCCCAAGTTGAGTCCAGCCTGAAGTCCAGACTCTGGTCAGGTTCCATCAGAACAGTCTCCTGAGAGATTGGTATGCTTCATTTAGGACTCCTCTCTCTCTCTCTACTGAGATTTTACAGATTATTAGCCATTCTCACCACACCAGGATGGGAATCTTAAAGGCTGTGATCCCCTGATCAAAGTCTAACATCATGATGGTAGCAGCTATTGATAGGGGTTTGGGTTCCACATGTAGGTGTTTGTCAAACTGGTGGGATGGTCCACTTGAGATCTGCACATTTTACTGGATATGAATACCCTCAAATATTTTTTTGAAAGTTGGTAATACTGAACTCCAGTTCATGGGGTTCATGCTGAAAGTTTAGGGGTACAGTGCACTATCATGGTATCTGCAACTTGCTTTGAGATGCATCAAAAAAGGTAAATTCAGGCAGCTGAATGGTTCAGTCAGTTGAGCTGGCTGCCTCTTGATTTGGGCTCAGGTCATTATCTCAGGTGGTGGGATCCAGCCCTGCAACCAGCTGTGCACTCAACTTGAGGATTCTTTCCCTCTCCCCCTGCCCCTCCCCCTGCATGTGCTCTCTCTTTCTAAAATAAATAAGTCTTTAAAAAATTTTTAAAAGATTATCTCTCTCCTTCTCCCTCTGCCCCTCCTACCCTCCTACCCTCTCTTAGAAAAAAAAAAAATTAGGGGCACCTGGGTGGCTCTGTCTGTTAAGCATCTGCCTTTGGCTCAGGTCATGATCCTGGGGGGTCTTGGGATGGAGCCCCACATAGGGCTCCCTGCTAAGCAGGGAATCAGGGAGTCTGCTTCTCCCTCTCATTCTGCCCCTCCTCCTCCTCTCCCTCCCCCTGCTCATGCTCACGTGCTCTCTCTCTCTCATTCTCTCTCTCCCAAAGAAATAAATATCTTTTTTAAAATTGGAAATAATTTTTTTAATTAAAAAAAAGACAAGGCATCTGTGAATGGACAAATAGGCAGATGAACGGATTAGGTGATAAAGTAATTCCATAAAATAATAATTGTATGTAGGTAGTGAGTGTAGGAGTGTTCACTGGGCAATTCTTTCAACTTTTCTGTTTGTTTGAAATTTTCCATAATAAAATGTTGGGGGAAAACCCTAGCTTCAATATTAACTCACCCATCACCTTCCCCCTGCACAGCTGGCCTCAGAATTCAGGAGGCAGGCAACTGTTCCAGGATATTTCGAAGCAGAAGAAAACAAACTCATTTCAGTCCACCCTGAAAACCATCACTGTCTGAATGGTGAATGGCTTGTGACATCAACTGAACATTATTTTTCATTATTTCCCTGCTCAGAGCACCCAGATGACACACTGCCTTAGGCTGCAGGCCCACAGTTTCAAGGCCTATTCAAATTGTGTTAAGAACACCAGGAAGGGACATTTCAAGGGCAAAGGATTCAGGAGGCTTGTTGCCTCTTCATCATCAGGCTGTTGTGAGCATTCGGTAAGTTACTGTGTGCAGTGCCCTTTTACAAAGTGAGTACCAAGAAAATAAAAGGCAATGTTTTGGTTTATAAAGTATTTAACACTGTGAAAGGCTTTCAATCTAAAATGGAACCAGAGAGGGGCGCCTGGCAGGCTCAGTTGGTAGAGTATGAGACTTGATCTCCAGGTTGTGAGTTTGAGGCCCATGTTAGGGATACACTTTACTCAATAAAATAAATAAGTAAAATAAAATGGAACTCAAGGATATGCAGTGGAGAATCTCCCACACGCATCCTCAAAAGAGCAGAACTTAAGAACAGAGGATGATTTCCTATAAATGCCTGATTTATAAAAGACAAAGACTTATCTCCGGACCAATGAACACGCACTGAGAATCTCTTCCCATCTTCAAGCCGATGAACTTTCCATCTTCAAGCTGCTTGGACTCTGGCTACACTTCCTTCTTGCCCATAAATACAGCCCACCCCAAGCCCTCAATGGAGTCACCTGTAACTTGCTACAGCATGTGTTTCCTGAATGGCAATTTTTTTGCTATTCCCAAAAAATTCAATTTCTGGTAATTTGAGCTTGCCTCAGTTTACCTCTTTATTGAAGTGAATACAATTTAGTTAGGAAATGAAGCCCAATTAGAAAATGAAGGGCTTGGGGAGTAGGAATTGTAGGGGGCAGTTTGACCACTGGAGTTTACTTCTGGCATATTAATACTATAGAATATTATTATGTTCCTGTTAAAAGAATGACCTTTATACAAATATAATAGCATAGCTAGATCTCCAAGAAGTATTGAATGAACCTTGTACAGTATAATACCACTCATATTAAAAACTGGAACACTGACAGGTAAGCCCAGTTTTGTATATGTTCAATAAGGACACGTAAAAATGTAAAAGCAAAAGCAACAGTCAGAAAGATACATGGCAAACTCTTAAATGTATTTATTTTTCACTGGGCATCCTTGAAAATGAAACTGATTTTTCTTGGGATGCCTGGGTGGCTCAATCGGTTTAGTGTCTGCCTTTGGCTCGGGTCATGATTCCAGTGTCCTGGGATGGAGTCCGGCATCAGGCTCCTGCTCCGCTGGGATCCTGCTTCTCCCTCTCCTTCTGCCCTATCCCCCTGCTCCAGCTCTCTTTCTCAATCTCTCACTCTAAAATAAATAAAATCTTTTAAAAATAAATAAATAAAAATAAAACTGATTCTTCTCATTTTTTTTAATCCCTAGTTCCTCACTCAAAGTTCTTATTAAGACTGGTAGTCATTTCTACCTATAAACTCTATGTTCCATCTATTCATATTTCTCTTCATGGCTATCATCTCTTGCCCAGACTACTAATAACAACTTCCTAACTGGTCTCTCCGCTTTTACCCTGGCTCTATCAGAATCCCCTCTTCAAAGGACGGAGTTTTAAAACTGTTAAGTACAAACCTGATCCCACAGTTCCCTGCCTGAAACCCTTTAATGGCTTTGCACAACTTTTAAAAAACAGTCTTGGGGATACCTGGGTGGCTCAGTCAGTTAAGCATCGCCTTCTGCTCAGGATCCCAGCGTTCTGGGATTGAGTCCCGCATGGGGCTCCCTGCTCAGCGGGGAGCCTGCTTCTTTCTCTGTCTGCAGGTCCCCCTGCTTGTTCTCTCTCTCTCTTTCCCTGTGACAAATACATAAATAAAATCTTTTAAAAAATAAAATACAGTCTCAATTTCACCATGTGATTGGCAAAACCCAACCTCTCCTAAGCCCTTCTCCCCAGCGATTGGCACACGCCTCCCAGCTCAGGAAGCTCTTTTCCTGCCACGGGCCACGGGGCTTTCCCATTGGCTCTGCTGCCTGATGCCCTCCCCCAGACAGCGCGGCTGGTCGCCGCATATCTAGTGTGACTCGCACAGACATAACTTCTCATCTGAGAAAGGCAAATTTTGTGACCATCTATTATTACTGCAACCCCCAGGACCTTTTGGCCATATTCTTTCCTACCAAGCCAACACGGCTTCTGTAAAGCACCAACAAGCGTGAAGGCACAGGGAGACTGAAACTGTCTCCGTGGAGGGCCTAGTCCCCACGGGCTGAGTCTGGGTCAGGTGGTATCTGAGTACCTTCGGCCTAGAGTGAGGCCAGTGGCTGGCATCCTTTCCGACACAGCCACCTGTTTTAGAGATAACAGCTTGATGATGACTGTAAAATAAAGTCATGTGAGGGACACCTTGGGGCAATGTCCCCCTGGAAAGAGTGGCTGTAATTAGTGGACATTTGTTCTAATAATCTCCAAAATAAAATTTTTCCTTTTAAGGAAAAATTACTGGAAAACAATTATAAAATAATTCCTAGGGTTCGGAGACATAAATTATTTTTGCCTAGTTTTCAAGCATTTATGCTATCAAATCCTCATTCCTCCAATGAGTCTTAGCCATGCCCCAAATACCATTGGTGCCAACTTACTCATTTTTATTTTTAATTGTTCCTAATAACAACTTTCCATATTTAATGTGAATAGGCCTAAATGTGTTTGACCAAGCATTGCCCTTATAAACAGAGGTCTTTCCCCATTGTCATTGTTTTTGTCTTAAATTTTGACACATATGTTTGTTTTTCAGCCTTTCTATTATTTACAACAAAGGTACAAAGTAAAAGAAATGAAGACGTCTTTCTTCTGAATTCAGGCTCATTGGCTGACTGCTTTTTTAGGGCAATATGTGAGTATCTATCTCTTTGAATAACTTGAAAATTATATTTAAAAAATCAAATTTTGGGGGTGCCTGGGTGGCTCAGTGGGTTGGGGCTTCTGCCTTCGGCTTGGGTTGTGATCCCAGGGTCCTTGGGATCAACCCCGCATTGGGCTCTCCGCTCAGCGGGGAGCCTGCTTCCTCCTCTTTCTCTGCCTGCCTCTCTGCCTACTTGTGATCTCTGTCTCTGTCAAGTAAATAAATAAATAAATCTTTGGGAAAAAAATCAAATTTGGGGGGAACCCAACACAGTCAGTAGAGCATGCAACTCTTGATCTCAGGTTTGTGAGTTTGAGCCCTATGGTTGGGACTATTAAAAAAAAAAAATCAAATTTTCAAAGAACCAAACTTTGGTATGACCTAAATTTTCTGTAACAATTTTCCATATCAGAATAGAGTTATTCCCTCACTTTCAGGAAGTTCACATTCCAACACTTCACCTTATGAAAGAACTAAGTTAGTGTGGTAATGGGCTTTTTAAAAATAAAACCAAAAAGCCTCTTCAGATTGTTTTCAGTTGGTGAAAACAGCTGCCGGGATATTTATTCTATTTTTTTTAGTAGACTTTAAAAAAAAAATCTTTTTTTTTTTTAAGATTTTATTTTTTTATTTATTTGACAGAGAGAGATAGTGAGAGCAGGAACACAAGCAGGGGGAGTGAGAGAGGGAGAAGCAAGCTTCCCGCCAAGCAGGGAGCCCAATGCATGGCTCCATCCCAGGACCCTGGGATCATAACCTGAGCTGAAGGCAGACACCCAATGACTGAGCCACCCAGGCATCCCTAAGATATAACATCTATTAAGTGTATTAATTGCAATGGTCCCACTCAGCGAATTTTTTATATGCATATACTTGGCCACTCACCATGAAGATTGAGATACGGAACACTCCCAACACCCGGAAAGCCTCTCTTTTGCCCCTTTCCAGTCAGTACCCTAAGGCAGTCATTATTCTGGCTTTATCATCATATATTAGTCTTGCCTATTCTTGAACTTCATATAGCTATAATCATATAGCATGGACTCTGGTTGTTAAGGCTCCTTTTTGAATACAGCTATATTTATGACATCATCATGTTGTTCCATGTAACCATATGTCACTTCTTTTTACTGTTGCATAGTATTCCATTATTTGAATATACTATAGCTTATCCTTTCTCCTATTGATAAACATTTCCAATTCTTTACTACTATGAATACAGTTGCTATGAATATTCTTTTGTTTGTTTGTTTGTTTTTAGAGATTTTATTCATTTTAGAGGGAGAAAGGAGCATGAGAGCAGGGGAGGGTCAGAGGGAGAGGCAGAAAGAATCTGAAGCAGACTCTGCACTGAGTGGAGAGCCCAGCATGGGTCTCAATCCCATAACCTTGAGATCATCACCTGAGCCGAAACCGAATCAGACCTTCAACCAGCTGAGCCACCTAAGTGCCTTTATATATTCTTACCACGCTTTTTTGTGCTCATATACACTCATTTCTCTTATACCTAGGAGTATGGTTTCTGGATCAAAGGGAAAGTGTACATTGAGCTTTAATACATGTTTCCAGTTTTCCAAAGTGGCTGTATCAGTTTATGCTCCCTGCAGTGTATGAAAATGACAGTGCTGCACGTACTCATCAAACTTCAGTATCATCAGTCTCTATTATTATTTTTTTTTTAGATTTTTATTTATTTGACAGAGAGAGACATAGTGAGAGAGGGAACACGGGCAGGAAGAGTAGGAGAGGAAGAAGCAGCCTCCCTGCTGAGCAGGGAGTCTGAAATGGGTCTCGGTCCCAGGACCCTGGGATCATTATTCCAGCCGAAGGCAGACGTTCAACGACTGGGCCACCCAGGTGCTCCTCATCAGTCTCTTTCATTTTCACCATTTTGGTGGTTGAAGAATGGTATCTTCTTGTGGTTTTTTATTTTTATGATTAACATAAAATTATTACTTGTTTCAGTCCTTGTGGCTTTAATTAGCATTTTCAACATGCATAATAATGTTGAGCACATTTTCCTTTGCTTATTGACATTTTGGATTTCCTCTTTTGTGAAATAAATGCCTGTTCTGTCTTTTACTCACTTAAAAATTAGTTTGTCTTTTTTATGATTTAGTAGATTTTTAATGTATATTTCTGATTTGAAGCCTTTGGTGGATATTTATGTTGCAAATATCTTCTTTTAGTCTGAGGCTTGATCTCTCACTCTCTCTCTTTTTTTTTTTAAGATTTTATTTATTTATTTGACAGGCAGAGATCACAAGTAGGCAGAAAGGCAGGCAGAGAAAGAGGGGGAAGCAGACTCCCTGCTGAGCAGAGAGCTCGATTCGGGCTCGATGCCAGGACCCTCAGATCATGACCCAAGCTGAAGGCAGAGGCTTAACCCACTGAGCCACCCAGGCGCCTGATCTCTCACTCTCTTAATACTATCCTTGATAAAGAGAGACTTATATTGGTCTGATTTATTAGTATTTTCTTCTTTTATGTTCCACGTAAAAACTCTTTGCCTAACCCAGTTAGTTCATGAGGATATTCTTCTAAGTGTTCTTTGAGTCTTTTTTTTTTTTTAAGATTTTATTTATTTATTTGACAGAGAGAGATCACAAGTAGGCAGAGAGTTAGGCAGAGAGAGAAGGGGAAGCAGGCTCCCCACTGAGCAGAGACACTGAGAACATGACCTGAGCCGAAGGCAGCAGCTTAATCCACTGAGCCACCCAGGCGCCCCTGTTCTTTGAATCTTAGAGAGAGAGAGCCCAAGCAGAGGGAGGAGCAAGCAGAGGGAGACACAGGCTCCCCCCCCCTGAGCAAAGTGGGACTCGATACCAGGACCCTAGCACGACCTGAGCTGAAGGCAGCTGCTTAACCAACTGAGCCCAAGTTTTATTTTTCTTACCTTTCACAGTTAAGTACTGTTGCATCTCAATCAGTTGCTGAGTATAGTGTAAGGTAGTGGGCAGCATTCCTTGTTGAATGTTTGGAGCAGGGGTGCCTTTACAGCATGACCTCATAGGTCCGTCATTATAGCAAGTTCACTGTAGTGCTTTTTGAAGAACAGTCTGGCACCCCGTTAAAGATTGCATGTTCTCTAGTTTTTATTTTATTAATATTTTATTTATTTATTTGACAGAGAGAGACAGAGCAAGAGCGGGAACACAACCAACACAAGCAGGGGGAGTGGGAGAGGGAGCAGCAGGCTTCCTACTGAGTAGGGAGCCCGATGCGGGGCTCGATCCCTGGACCATGGGATCATGACCTGAGCCAAAGGCAGACGCTTAACCAACTGAGCCATCCAGGCACCCCCCTGTTCTCTAGTTTTTAAAGCAGCATTTCCCCTGGCCTTAGGCAAGAGGCCTACTCTGAGACCCATAGTTTATAGCAACTCTCATGTCATAAACGCTCAAAAGCAGAGTGGTAGAGGGGAATCTCTGTCACTTGGTATGAGCTCTAGACAGGACAATCCTGTAAACCTAGATATTCATCTTTTTACCGAACTGTATTATGCTCTAAGGAGACACACTTCCTTGCCTTCCTTGTCTTAGATCCTCAGAACAGAAGGAACCTGGATCAGAATATTAAGAAGTTTTGAGTATGAGAGAGCATAGTTTGGAAATGCAGGGAGGATCAGAATGGCAGGGATGCTTAGGTAAGAGAAAAGACAGATAAACTTGTCGAAACCTCCTTCTTAGCATGAATGCAAAAGATTCTTGCCTACAAAGTATTGTTTCCCAGAGGGCCAAGCAGCCATTGCCTTGCTTTTCCTGGGGCTCCAATTCATGCTTCTGGAGATCTTCATAAATTAGCGCAAGTGCTCACTAACATTGTAGTGTCTGAGGAATATTTTGTAGTATTAGACAATTTTTTACCCTTAAATGTGTATGTATATGGATCTAAACATTACATATGGGAAGCATGACAGATTTTTTTTTTCATTGGAAAATATGTGAATATTAAATGTGAACACTGAACAGTTTTATAAAATTATTTAAGACTTAACGGAACTTTCTGAAAAGCTAATATACCAAGCAACTTATTTTAATATCTTTGACTAGAAATTTGATAGAGATTGACTGTAACTTGATTTTGCCATTTAGTTTTGGTAGGTCATTTTGACTATTTTAGAAGAAAGATAGCCTTTTTTAAAATGTGAAAAATTATTTTAATTTCTTTTTTTACATTTACATTCACATTTTTAGAAGAAAATACATTCAAAATATGTACACTTTACATACAATTACATTTGGCTATGTACCTGTATTGCTTTGAATTAAAAAATTAAAAAGGGGTGCCTAGGTGGCTCAGTGAGTTAAGCCTCTGTTTCCGGCTCAGGTCGTGATCTCAGGGTCCTGGGATCGAGCCCCACATCGGGCTCTCTCTGCTCAGCGGGGAGCCTGCTTCCCCCTCTCTCTCTGCCCACCTCTCTGCCTATTTGTGATCTTTCTCTCTGCCAAATAAATAAATAAAATCTTTTTAAAAAAAATTAAAAAGAAGAGGGATGCCTTGGTTGCTCAGTCAGTTAAGCAGCCGACACACTTGATTTCAGCTCAAGTCATGATCTCAGGGTCCTGAGATCAAGCCCTATATCAGGCTTTATGCTCAGTAGGGAGTCGGCTTGAGGATTACTTTCCCTCTCCCTCTTCTGCTCCCTTTCCCCACAACACATGCCTTCTCTACAATAAATAAATAAATCTTTAAAAAATAAAATTAAATTAAAAAGAAGAAAAAGGGAGTCCATGAAAAATAAAAATAATTTTTTGGCAAATTGTGCATTTTCAATAAATATTAGGGACCCCCCTCTATCACCCCATCTTCCTTCTCTTGCTTTTAACTTGACATCAGATTAAAAATCGTTTCCTTCTCTTTTTTCTTCCCTTTTCTCCCCTGAATACAAACATACACCATCCTGTTAGAAATTTGGTTGCCTTATGGAAACAAGTCTAGAATTTGGGAGAAAATAGCAGAACTGACAGGAGACATTAGAGGAATCTAGCTGTAGCCAAATAGAAAAATTAGATAAAAGTTCAATCATTTAAGATGACCAATACTTTCAGTAGAATTCTGACATATGACTATGTCAGGCACCTCTTGGCCCAGTGAGAAGTCAGGGACATCTCGGAATTGTGGGTACGCCAACAGGGAATTTAACTGACTTTTACCAGAATTTTGATTTACAGGCTGGGCTGCTGGCCCTCATCAGAACAAAATGTAAGTTTAAGGAAGTTAACTACTGGCCACATCAGCATATCAGAAACATACCTGAAATGTTTTATTTATTTATTTTTTTAGGATTTATCTATTTATTTGAGAGAGAGTGAGTGAGGGGAGGAATGCAGAGGGAGAGAATCTCAAGCAGACTCCTTGCTGAGTGAGGAGTCCAACCAGCCTCGGGATTAGATCCTAGGACCCTGAGATCATGACCTGACTGCAATCGAGAGTTGGCTGCTTAACCTACAGATACACCCAGGTGCCCCCAAACCTGGAATGTTTTATAGCTGAAATCCAATTTTATTTTTAAAGATTTTATTTATTTATTTGACAGACAGAGATCACAAGTAGGCCAAGAGGCAGGCAGAGAGAGAGAGAGGAGGAAGCAGGCTCCCCACTGAGCAGAGAGCCCGATGCGGGACTCGATCCCGGGACCCCGAGATCATGACCTGAGCCGAAGGCAGTGGCTTAATCCACTGAGCCACCCAGGTGCCCTGGAATCCAATTTTTGAGGCAATTCATGAGAAATTAAAATTTGCTCTAGCACTTGACAATAATAAAACAAGAACAGCTAATAGTTTGGGGGTACTAGGCACTGTGCTAAGCCTTTTGTGCAAAACATCCTAACTAATCCTTACCACAATGTTCAAGATACTATCCCCATTGTAGGGATGAAGAACTTGGGCCTTAAAGAAGCTAGACAATCAGCACCAGAGTCTCTCCTGTTCTTAACAATGTTAACTTTTGGCCAGTAACAAGCACAGCTACCATTGATTGAGAACTAAAGGCCCGAACACGTGTTCTCACTTAATCTTCGTAACAACCCTAATGGAGAGCACTTAGGGATCCTGCTTAGAGATGAAGACCCTTCAGTGCAGCACCTAGAAATTACACGTAATGGAGACAATAATCGTAATGGCTGCAGGGCTTCTCCCTGGCCTCCTGATCTGAAAGCGGAAAGGAGAGTAAACTTTCTTCTTTCGACCTGCTGAGAATCCTGTGCTCTGCTTAGTAGAACTTTCTGTGATAATGGAAATGTTCTTCATTGGCACAGTCCAATGTGGTAGCTACTGACCATGGACATGTGAAATGTACCATGGACATGTAAAATTTGAAAAATTTTAATTGTATTTAGTATTAACTAGTTTCATATATTTCTTCTATTTTAAGAGGCTCCACACCCAACGTAGGGCTTGAACTCTTGACCCTGAGATTAAGAGACCCGTGCTTTACCAACTGAGTGAGCCAGGTGCTCCTTAACTAGTTTGAATTTAAACAGGATGCATGGCTAGTGGCTACCATATTGGACAACTGGCATGGAGGGTAAGACTGCTTGGTGGCCAAGTTCTCAGCAGCAGAGTCCAAGAGCTTCTGATACTACATTCCCCTTTTTCTCAGTCCTGTCATTGGTCAACTTCTGGGGAATGTATCTTCAAACTAAGGCACAGCTAAGAATTGAGAAAGAGAGAAAATAATCAGGATCTTTTTTACTCCCTTTATTTAAAAACTGAATATTTTAAGTGCTCAAACACTTATTTGTTCGTTCATTTAACAAATACTTGTGGAACTCTCCTTACATGGTAGACACATCGACTATAAGTCTAAGCATTGGCTCTGGGGTTAAAATGGCAAGCAAGGCAGAAATGGAGAGACAGACATTAATTAATCACACAGAGACATCATTAGAAACTCTAATAAAGTCTAAGGAGTTGAAAATGTGTTTGACAGGATGGAGGATTGATTTTTTTTTTTAAGATTTATTTATTTGTCAGAACTAGAGAGCACAAGCAGAGGGTAACAGCAGAAGAAGAGGGGGAAGCAGGCTCCCTGCTTGGCAGTGAGCCTAGTGTGGGGCTCGATCCCAGGACCCTGGGATCACAACCTGAGCCAAAGGCAGATGCTTAATCAACTGAGCCACCCAGGTGCCCTAGATGGAGACTTGATTTGAGGCCTCTGGAAACATCCTTCTGATGATGTTGAAGTTCTCCTCATAGAAGTAATGTTTTAGCTGAGAAATGAAGAATGAGCTAGAATTAGTGACAGTGGAGGGAAAAGCATTCCAGGTGGAGGGAATAGCATGTATAGGCTTGAGGTGGGCAGAGAGTGGACATGTTTGAGGAACTTGCAAGAAAAAGAAAGTGGGGAGAGATGAGGCTGAAGAGCAGGATGTAGAGAGCCCTGCTTGCTGTATCAGGGTTTTTTACCTTTATCCTAGAAGCGGTGACTAGCTACTGAAAGGTTTTCAGCTGAGGAGTGACATGATTAGAAAATAAACTTAAAAAACAAAACCAAACAACAACAACAAAAACTTGGCTTTTAAGAAGGGCTTCATTGTTCTCTGTTCCTTCCTTCCTTCCTCCTCCAGCAGCCAGGCAGGTGACTTCCCCAGACACAGGGCTGCAGCTGGCTCCAAAGGGAGATCCTCAGAACAGACCGGAAGTGCTTGGTCCTGGGACCAGAGGATGAATGGAGCTAAGCTGTGTTCTTTCCTCCAATGCTCTGTGTGCTCTCTCTGTGTGTCTCTACCATTAAATAAATACTGGTGTATTTTTTAAAACTTCAGCCAACCACCCACTCCATTTTCTCTGCAGCAAGCCAGAAGCCCTCAAACAGTAATGAGCTGTACCAGGATCTCTGTGATACGCAAAGAGATAGCTCCTAAAAGACTACTAACTCTAACTCTTCCCCTCAGGCTGGTGTCAGCTGCCTCAACTTGTACAAGCACAGTTGTGGAACATATAGGAAACTTGAATTAGTTTAAGCTGAACCAGGGCAGCCCACTAGAGAGCTTGGCTTTCTGCATTTTCTAGTCTGTTCTTCCTGTTGAGCCACATGCAGCTGATGAACCTTCAGCTGGGAAAATGACAAACCGAAGAATTGACCCCAGTGGGGAAAAGGCAAGAAGAGTGAGTCTGAGACAACAAAAGTCTTGTGAATGTATTGGAACTTCAAAAGTTTCAAACCAGAATCCAACTTCCTGAAGCAACATGAATCACTGCTTCTTCCAAAGTGAATTGACTTTACTTCTGAAAGAGGTAAAGATAGAAAAATCACGGATTTTGCTGGTCAACACGCTTGAGCTTGATCGTCAACTCTGCCACTTACCCTAAGCAAGTTAACTCATCTTCCCGTGCTTAGTGTCTTTGCCTGGATAATGGGTTAATAGTGTCTGTTTAGGGGCACCTGGGTGGCTCAGTGGGTTAAAGTCTCTGCCTTCGGCTCAGGTCATGATTCCAGGGTCCTGGGATCGAGCCCCGAATCGGTCTCTCTGCTCAGCAGGGACCCTGCTTCTTTTCCTTTCTCTCTGCCTGCCTCTCTGCCTACTTGTGATCTCTGTCTGTTGAATAAATAAATAAAATCTTTTAAAAAAATAGTGTCTGTTTATAGCATCATAAGGAGGTAGGGCAATGTGATGAAATGATTAGAAATAGTCCCTGCACTGATATTGTTGTTATCCAGTACTGTCCCTGTGTGTCTGTCTTCTTCATGATATTGACCTTCTCAAGAAAAGACACCTGCCATTGACCTTTTTGTCTGGTGCCTACTCCTGTAGGTGTTCAGTAGATAAAATGAAATAATTAATACAGCCATCTTCTAGGAAAAGGAGTATCCTCTTGTATGGTTAGCCTTCCCAAGATAGTCTGTCTTCTAATTTCCTACAACCTTTTCATTTGCTTTAGACATGAATTAGGAAAACAAAATTATTGGATACCTTTACAGAAAATTATTTTCCTAGAGTGTTTCTACTTACACAGATACATTATTTAATTAGTAAACTTATTTTTGAGTATTTTTAGGATTACAGAAAACTTGAGCAAAATGTGTAGATTTCCCATATATACTCCCTTCTTCCCTTGATATTGTTAACATCTTGGATTAGTGTGATACATTTGTTACAATTGGTGAGCCAATATTGATACAATATGAACCAAATCCATAGTTTACATTTAAATTCATCCTTCACATTGTACATTATATAAGTTTTGGCAAATATATAATAACTTGTGTCCACCATTATATTATCATTCAGAGTAGTTTTACTGCTCTAAAAAGCCCCTGTACTTCACCCCTTCATCCCTTTCTTTTCCCAATTCCTGGCAACCTTTCATCCTTTTATTATCTCCATAGTTTTGCCTTTCCTAGACTGTAATGTAGCTAGAGTCATAGGATATGCAGCCTTTTTAGATTGGCTTCTTTCCCTTAGTGATACGCTTTAAAGATTCATCCATGTCTTTTCCTGGCCTGAGAGCTCATTTCCTTGCATCACTGAATACTATTCCATTGTATGGATGTACCACAGTTTATTTATCCCTTCACCCACTGAAAGACTTCTTGGTGGCTTCTCAAGTTTTGGCCATTATGGATAAAGTTGCTGTAAATATTCACGTGCTGGTTTTCTGTGGATTTCTGTAAGTTTTCAACTCATTTGAGTGAATACCTCAGAGTGTAAGTGCTCTATCATATAGTAACAGTACACATATGTTTAGTTTTGCAAGAAATTGCCGAACTGGGTTCCAAAGTGACTGTCGCATTTTAAATTCCCACTGGCAAGAGGTGAGAGTTCCTGCTGCTCATCATCTTCTCTTTCATTTGGTGTCATCGGTGCTCTGGACTTTAGCCATTCTAATAAGTAGTGATAGTTTGTTGTTTTCATTTGTGTTTCTCTAATGGCATACAATATTAAGCATCATTTCTTATGTTTATCTTATTTTCCGTCTGTATTTTTTATTTTCTTTGCCCATTTTTAAATCCAGTTGTTTTATTGTGGGGTTTTAGGAGTTCTTTCCATCTTTTGAATACCAGACATTTGTCAAATACGTGTTTTACAAATATTTTCTCCCAATTGTGGTTTGTCTTTCCACTCTGTTAGTGTATTTTGCAGAGTAGTTTTTAATTTCAATGAAGTTCAATTTACCAGTTTTTTCTCCCATGGTTCGAGCTTTTCATATATAAAAAGTCATCCAAACCCCAAATCACTAGATTTTCTTCTGTGTTAATCTTTTAGGAGTTTTAGAGTTTTCTGTTTCAAAAGGTTTTATTTATTTATTTGAGAGAGTAGTTTTCTGTTTTAAATTTAGGTGTTTGAAACATTTTGAGTTAATTTTGTGAAAAGTGTTAGGTCTTTTTTAAAAAAACATTTTATTTATTTATTTGACAGAGAGAGAGAGCACAAGTAGGCAGAGCGGCAGGCAGAGACGAGGGGGGGAAGCAGGCTCCCTGTTGAGCAGAGAGGCTGATACCTCTCTGATCATGACCTGAGCCGAAGGCAGAGGCTTAACCCACTGAGCCACCCAGGTGTCCCTGTGTCTAGTTTTTTTGTTTTTTGTTTTTGGGGTTTTTTTGCATGAGGATGTCCAGTTTTTCCAGAACCATTGTTGAAAAGATTATGCTTTCTCCATTGAATTGCCTTTTGTTCATTGTTAAAGATCAGTTGATTATATCTGTGTAGGTTTATGTCTGGGCTCTCTGCTCTGTTCCATTGATCTCTTTATTCTTTCATCAATACCACATTGTCTTGGTTACTGTAGCTTTCGTGTAAGTCTGGATGTTGGATAGGGTCAGTCCTCCAACTTTGTTCTTCTTCTACAGTGTGTTGGCTATTTATATATTTAAAAGTATGTTTGTTTTCAGAAAAATTTTACATTTTATTAATAAAAAATAAACAACACAGAAAAGTAATACATATGAAAATTTACTATTATAGAAGATAGGTTTCTAATCAATTAAGAAAAAGGATAACACAGTAGGGAGAAAAATATCTCAATCATCAGTTACAGAGAGAGAAAGTATAGTGTCCAATATTTGTAAAAGTGTCAACCTTCCTCTTAATTTAAAATGAAAATAAATGCCAGTAACTCCTACTTTTCTTTTTTTATGCCCATTATTAATCAGGGTAGAGGAAAGGAAACTCTCAAAAATGGTGTAAATTGGTATAATATGTATAGGTGGCTATTTGGCAAAATTTGGAATATGTGTTCCTTGTGGTAAGAAATTCCTTTTCTTCAAATGGTATCCCCAGGCTAAAAACAGTGTCTGATACACAGTGTATCTTCAATAAAGGGTGGTTAAATAAATTTGAAAAATGCAAAATGCACTTTGTCATTGATAGAGGAATTTTACTCTTAGGAATTTATCAAATGGGTATATGTACAGGATTTTTTTTGTTGCAGCATTGTTTTTTGTTTAGTGTTTTAAAGATTTTATTTGTTTATTTGAGAGAGAGAACACAGGAGTAGGGAGGAGGAGTGGGAGGGCAGGGAACAAGCAGACTACCTGCTGAGCAGGACCTGGGTGTTGGGCTTAATCCCAAAACCCTGGGATCATGACCCAAGCCAAAGAGAGATGCTGTTGTTCAGGTGGTCTCTTTTTCGATGATGGACCGAGGAAGGAAGAAAAGAACATTTTCACTTGAGAATCCACTTACTTGCTTACATTTTCCACTATAATAAGAACAAGTACAAGTTTTATGACTTTTTCTTTTAAATTGATTTTTTTTAAAGATTTTATTTTATTTTATTTTAAAGATTTTATTTATTTATCAGAGAGAGAGAGCAAGCACAGTCAGACAGAGGCAGAGGGAGAAGCAGGCTCCCTGCCGAGCAAGGAGCCCGATCGCAGGAAGCTGGGATCATGACCTGAGCCGAAGGCAGCTGCTTAACCAACTGAGCCACCCAGGTGTCTCTAAAGATTTTATTTTTAAGTAGTTTCTATACCCAAGGTGGGGCTCACAACCTCGAGATCAGGAGTCACATGTTCCACAGACTGAGTCAGTCTAGAGCCCCAGATCAATCCATAAATCAATCTGTATTTATTGTTCAAGTATAATTTATTTTTTTTAGAGATTTATTTATTCATTTGAGAGGGAGAGAGAGAGAGCACAAACAGGGGGAGGAGGAGATGGAAAGGGAGAGCTGTCAAGAAGGCCTTCCATCAAGAGGAAGAGCTGGAGGTGAAGTGGAGGGAGCCAGGACCAGCTGGAACCTGCCAGGCATCTCTGCATCTACTGGTCATCTCACTGAACCATGATGGCATTCGGATATGGTGCTTCCAAATTCCTGTCTTGGCCAACTCTAACCTGGAACCACACAGGGAAGAGGATTCTGTGAAACAGTTTCCAGCTTAATCAAGGTAATGCTAGGAGATTCTGGAGGAAATGTAGTGATTTCCATTTTGGACATATTAACTTTGAGTTGGCTGTAAAACATCCCCACGGAAATGTCTAGTAAGCTGTTGTCTTGTCTAAATTTCTTCAATATGCAAACAAATTGCTCTAGAACTTTAGTTTGAATCCATCCTGGGGTGAGAGGGTGGAATGCAGTTTTGGATTATAAGCCTAGGAACTAAAGGTATTGGCCAGGAGTGAAGACAATCTCAAGAAACAAAAAGACAGTTCAAACAAGGTCCAGGAGTCAGATAATGACGTAGGGCAGCGAGATGGAGTGGGCAGACCCTGCAGGGCAGGTAGGAGGCAGCCTCCTGGAGGGACGGCCTGAGATACCTTACCTCCACCGACTGAGAATTGGTGTATACATTAAGCGTAGCCTTCTGGAATCAGTATTTTGAAAGTGCCATACTTACAAGAAAAAAACTCAACTGAATAGGCCCTCCTCTTATTTTTTAATCCTAGGATGGAGGCATAAGACAGTATATTTAATGAATGATTCTCCTTTTTGAAATTTCAAGCACAGGTTTGTTACTGAATACAGTTTTTGCCCTTCCTCCTTCATAGTCCTTCAGAATCATAAAGAGAGTTCTGACCGAGGTTCCAGGTGATGTCGTGAACATTCCATGTGGAGAGGTCTCCCATCACATCTGTGGGACAACGCCCCCTGCGACCACCATCATAACCACCTCCAGCCATCACCATTACTATCCAAGTTGGAGGAGCAGAGACTGGGGAAAGGTGGTAAAGAGAAGGCTAAGGGAGGTAACAATTCCAAATGAGCAAGGAAATTAATAGTGCTTTCAGGTAAATTTTCATTTCTATTGGATGACAGATGTAGTCAATGAACATTAAAAAAAAAAACTCAGGTGTAATTAACGTACAGTATTACATTCATTTCAGGTGTACAATGTAGTGATTCAACAGGTTTTTTGGTAAAGATTTATTTATTTATTTGAGAGAGAGAGAGAGAACATGAGCAGGGTGAGGGGCGGAGGAAGAGTCAGAATCTCCAGCAGACTCCACAATGAACACAGAGCCTGACCCTGGGGCTTGACTTCCCAACCCTGACATCATGACCTGAACTGAAATTAAGAGTCAGAAGCTTAACTGACTGCACCAGGCCCCCCAGTGATTCAGCAGTTCTGTATATTACTCAGAGCTCATCATGATAAATGTGCTCTTAACCCCCTCCCCCCCCCCTTTTTTTTTTGCTTGTTTGTATACAAGTTTGATGAGAAAGAAAACACAATTGTAAGAAACCAGAACACTCACGGGTCGCTCAGGCTGAACACACTTGATAACCCTCCCGGGCAGAGGCTGAAAACTATTTGGCAGATTCCCTAAGTCAGTAAATCAGATCCCAGTGTAAATGATCAAGGCCACAGACAGACAAATAGGATCCCAGGGAGAGTCTAGGAGGTGGGACTCTGTGAAAGATCCCACCTGTTTCCCTCACCGCCCTTCAGGTAACTGTCGATTTATTCTCTATACTTAAGAGTCTGTTTTTTTGTTTGTTTCTTTTTTTCCTTTGTTCATTTGTTAAATTCCACATGTGAATCATGTGGTATTTATCTTTATCTGACTCACTTCACTTATCATTATACTCTTCAGATCCATGTATGTTCATACAAATGCGAGATTTCATTTTCTATGGCTGAGTAATATCCCAATATCCCAAGTTTTATATACATACATATACATATATATGTGTTTGTGTGTGTAATATCCATATATATGGTTATAAGTAATATAAGTAATATCTATAAGTATGTAATATTTATAAGTAATATTTATATCTATATATGGATATTCTTTATTCACTTCTCTATCAATGGACATTTAAGCTGCTTTCATAATGTGGCTATTGTAAATAATGTCCTCTATACTGTTTTCCACAGTGGCCACAGCAGTTTGCATTCCCACCGACAGGAACAAGGGTTCCTGTTTCTCCTCATCCTCGCCAACACCTGCTGTTTCTTGTGTTTTTGATTTTAGCCATTCTGACAGGTGCGAGGTGATATCTATCTCATTGTGGTTTTGATTTGCATTCTCTAACGTTGAGCATCTTTTCATGTGTCTGTTGCCATCTGTAAGTCAATAAACAATTTTATCTGCAATGTTCTTTTTCCTCCACTTTCTTAGTTATCAAATGAAATCGTGGCTTCCTGTTAGACTAAGTATATGAGGAAATGATATATTCTTCTGACTACCTTATACAAAAGAGGGCTTCCATCCCTCTCTATACTCTTATTCTGCCTTGTTTTTCTATCTTTCTTTAATATTTTTGTTTATTTATTTGACAGAGAGAGAGAGAGATCACAAGTAGGCAGAGAGGCAGGCAGAGAGAGAGAGGGGGAAGCAGGCTCCCCGATGAGTGCAGGCCTTGATCCCAGGACTCTGAGATCTTGACCTGAGCCGAAGGCAGAGGCTTAACCCATCTGAGCCACCCAGGTGCCCCTCTGTTTTTCATGTTAGTACTTACCCCCACCTGGTATTACAGGTATACATGTTTCCTTTATGTATTGCCTTTGTATCAGAATATAAGCTTCATCAGAGACCATGCCTGTTTTGTTCACTGTTGTATCCCCAGCAAATAAAACAGTACTTAGCATATTGCAGACACTCAAGTAGTTGTTGACTGAATGAAAGACACATTACACTCTAAGCATAGCTTCATGTGAGAGAGAACTGTACTATGGCTATTCCCCATACACAAGAAAATAAACCTCTGGTGTAAAAGATTGACTCTAAGTCAAATGACAGTAGTAGTGTGCCTTATAGATTGTCCCAACAGTTCATCAAGCCTCAGGAAAACTGCAACCTTTACATGAACATTGCCAAATAATAGCAAATAAAAATATTTGTAATACATTTTAGCCAAAAGAGCTCAATAGCTTTGCCAGTACTCATTTCTCTCCATACTTCTCTGCTTGCCTGTCCAGTTCCTTCCCTGGGTCCTCTTCCTCCTTCCTCCTGCTAACTGGTCATTCCCTTGAATTTGCCTTGGACCCCTCCTGTTGATCTCTCTCCACTGTGAGTTTTTCTGGGTAGGCTTCTCAGGTGTCGTGATGCCACTCATAGCTAGATGAGGGGTTAGGTCCCTGGGTGGGCACTGTCCTGGACTTCATCTGACCTGTTTAATTCTTTGCATGAGCACATGAATGGCTCTGCAGACTCCTCCCCTCGAAGCTTCAAGCCTCACCTGTCTGTGTGTCTTTAGCAACATGTGCTCACTGTAGGTGGCCTGGCGTAGGTGTTGAAGAAGTGAATGGAGGGGGTGCCTGGGTGGCTCAGTGGGTTAAAGCCTCTGCTCAGGTCATGATCCCAGAGTTCTGGGATGGAGCCCCGCATCGGGCTCTCTGCTCAGCAGGGAGCCTGCTTCCTCCTCTCTCTCTGCCTGCCTCTCTGCCTACTTGTGATCTCTGTCTGTCAAATAAATAAATAAAATCTTAAAAAAAAAAAAGAAGTGAATGGAGGCTGATCAAATTTGGTTTTGAGACTGAAGTGTTTATCAGTGAAATTGATATAATTTTGGTTTTTGCTTTTAAAGATAAAGATAATAGAATGAAATAAGACAAAGTTGAAACAAGAATGGAAAAATATTGATAATGTTTGAAGCTGGTGGTGGGCATATGGGGGCCCATTATACTCTTCTATTTTTGTGTAGTTTTAATTTTTTCTGTTTAAAAAGACACACACAAAAATTTGTTGTTGAGGCAAAGCCAGGAAGGCCTACAAATATGCTAATATTTTCAGAAGCATTTATGAGGTGGAAATTTGTAAATAGGGGTGTCTGGGTGGCTCAGTGGTTTAAGCCACTGCCTTCAGCTCAGGTCATGATCCCGGGGTCCTGGGATCGAGCCCGCATCAGGCTCTCTGCTCAGCGGGGAACCTGCTTCCCCAACTCTCTGCCTGCCTCTCTGCCTACTTGTGATCCCTCTCTCTGTCAAATAAATAAGTAAAATCTAAAAAAAAAAAGAAATTTGTAGATAAAATTTTACAATATAAATGAGTAGCTATATTCAGTACAGTTGTGCCCTTCAGGGAATTAAATACAAATAAAGAAAGCAGCAAAACATTTTAAAATTTTCAGAGCTTTGCTTGTTTAATTTTAAATCATATTGCTATATGTAAGCCATAAATGAAGGTTGCTAAAGCCCATTGCCAATTACACCATCTTATTTATCATTTATCATAGAAAATTTTCATCGCTAGATATAAGACTTTTGCATAGCATATAGAATGAAAATTCTACTGGGAAAAAAATCTTAAAGATATTTGCCTATTTGCGTATTTTCTATAGCTATCGTATTGCTTTACTTATTTTTAGTTTACATAAGTTTCTCAAAATGGTGTTCCATTTTCTTTTAAGTCTTTATTTATTTAATCTCTACACCCAACGTGGAGCATGAACTCAGGACTCCAAGATCATGAGTCCCAGGCTCCTCCAACTGAGCCAGTCAGGTGCCCCTAAATTGTGTTCTGTTTTATGTGTCCAGTTTATTATTATTTGTTAGAGTAATCATTGTAGTAAGGCAATGATATATACAGTTTACCACAACATATTAATAAATACATATAACACAATTCTCAAACACTCAGATTCAGGTACTGCTATTAAAAAAAATCCTCACCCAGGGCACCTGTCTGGCTCAGTCAGTAAAGCAATTCTTGATCTCAGGGTTGTAAGTTCAAGTCCCATATTGGGTGTAAAGATCACTTAAAAAAAAAAAAAGATTCCCATTGACTTACTGATTTTTTTAAAATTAGGTTTGTTTTTTTTTTTAAGATTCTATTTATTCATTTGACAGACAGCGATCACAAGCAGGCAGAGAGGCAGGCAGAGAGAGAGGAAGGGAAACAGTCTCCGGCTGAGCAGAGAGCCCGATGCAGGTCTCCATCCCAGGATCCTGGGATCATGACCTGAGCTGAAGGCAGAGGCTTTAACCCACAGAGCCACCCAGGCGCCCCATTAAAATTAGTTTTATATAGAATATATTTTCCTCTAAGCGTTACAATTTCATGTGTTCATGTCATGTGATATGTTTTAATTTGGTTCAGTCCTAAGTGTCCCTTTTTGCTTAGAGTAGAAGGTGCAGGCAGTTTTCGAGCATCCCCTATTGCCAATTGCTTCACCATTTATCTCATTTGATGCTATAAATAATTGTGTTCATTTACAGATAAGAAAGCAGATGTTCAGAGAAGCTTAATAACTTGGCTAAGGCTATGTAATTTCTAAGTGACGACAGGCTTTTTTTTTTAAGACAGTTCTTTTTTTAAAATCCAAACTCTACATTGTTCATAGTATATTGTTTTGTCTGTCCATATTCAAACTTTCAGTATGAGACCATGACTTAGTATTGAGTAATAATGGCAGATTTTAGGATGGTCTACAAAATTTACATTTCAGAAAAGATGACAGATATATTTTATAGGTAAGTATATTTATGTAAGTTATGTTAATACTATTAATGTATTATTATATATTTAATTATTATGTTTAATATAATAACACATTATATAAGTGATATAATTATAATACTTATATAGAAAATATATAATATATATTATTGATATATGATCATTATAAAATGACACATATATTATTAATATATTATAGTATATATTATATATACATATTTCAAAAGATAGATAACAGGCCACTAACCAAGACTGGGATTTGGGAGGTAGGGGTGAGACTGGAGAAAAAAGGTGAAAGCTCTTTTATTTCTAGTTTGTCTTCCTGTCTTGAACTTAAAAATGATTATGTATTACTTTTATGCTCAGAGATACTATTTTGTCATCAGGACTAAATATATTCATTTCTTATTTTAACAACTATAAGCATTCTTGAATACCTGTTACTATGCTTGGAATATTCCAAGTCCCTACGGGCCTCAGACATTCTTATTGTTGTAGGCATATCTAACACATTCAATGTACTAAGATCAAATACAACTTCTGTGAGTTGAGTTGAAGTTAAATATAACTTACATGAAGTTGAGTTAAAGTTAACATGTCACATATCATAAACATTTAAAGCTACTAACTAGGGGCGCCTGTGTGTCTCAGTGGGTTAAGCCTCTGCCTTCTGTTCAGGTCATGATCTCAGGGTCCTGGGATGGAGCCCCACATCGGGCTCTCTGCTCAGCAGGGAGCCTGCTTCCCCCTCTCTGCCTGCCTCTCTGCTTACTTGTGATCTCTGTCGGTCAAATAAATAAATAAACTCTTTTAAAAAAATAAAGATTTTATTTATTTTAGAGAGAGTACACCAGCAGGGGGAGGGGTCGAGAGGCAGGCAGAGGGAGAGAATCTCAAGCTGACAGAGCCTCATGCAGGGCTCAATCCCCCCATCCTGAGATCATGACCAAAGCCAGAAAAGCTGGATGCTTAACCGATCGAGCCACCCAGGCATCCCTCCTATTCATTTTCCTGTGAAACCTTTAAGGAGGGGGAAAAAAAAGTATTTTCAGCAAGATAAAATGGAGTACAAAAATAATTATGCTGAAATTTTAAATCAAATAGCTAGTTTTCAAGCATAAACCTTCACATGCCTGGGATACAGCTTGTGCTGATTTCTCTGAGTATTTGTTCTTAGATTTCTAGTTGACTTCGTAGAGACTTTGCCCAATTTTATTCAGGCATACAAAGTTCAATCACCAATTTTTTGAGCACTTTTTGTGCATCTTTTTTTTTTTTTTTTTTTTTTTTTAGGAATGATAGACAGGTGCATCAGAATATTCAGTAGTAGGCCCGCATAGAGTTTTGAGAACCTAAAACAAATTGCAAAGACAAGGGTCTGCTTGCAAGGACTTTCAATGTGTTGGAGCACATGGGTGGCTCAGTGGGATAAGTGCCTGACTGTCCACTTGGGGTTGGGGCTTAGCTCATGATCTCACGGATCAAGAGATCAAGCCCAGAGTGGGGCTCTGTGCTCAGTGGGAAATCTGCTGGAAGACTGTCTCCCTCTGCCCCTGCCAGGTGCTCACTCTCTCCAATTCTATGATACATAAATAAACATAAAAAAGAAAAAAGCTTTCAATGTGTTATTCATGGCATGTCAATATCTTTTGTCCTGTTTGCAGAGTGTTTTGGAAATCAAGGGAATGGAATGAGGGAAAATCAACATTTGAATCAGAAAGTGACATCTCACTTTCATTGAGAAGAAGGTGTTCTAGAAGGAAGAAGAAGGACAGACCATCAGGAGACTCTGAAGACCATGAAGAGAAGCATGACCAACCGATGACAGTTCCCTGTTCCATATGCAAGCGCGAAATTGATCTACCTGATGTTTTCCTCCATAAAAAGCAGCATGTGGCTCTGGCCACCCTGGGGTTTCAATGGATAAGTACAAAGAAACCAACACTTCCACTGGTTTCCATTGAGAGACAGTTTATGATCACTAAACTATTGTCATGTTCTATATTCACTGAAAAAGTCCTCCAGAGCATTAATAATGCTTTTGAACTACTTTGGAAGAAACAAATACCAGCATACTATAAGATCATTGATAACATTCACAGGAGTTCCATATGTTCTCAAGCAATCTGTCATGGATTGATTAAAGGTGTAGCCATTTGTGAAGACAGAAATTCTACATGGAAAGCTGACATGAATGATAAATTCACTGTCGTGAATAACTTTGGCAATAAACCTGATGTGTGTTTTTTTGGTTTGTTTGATGGACATCATGGCGCTTCAGCAGCAGGCTTGACTTCAATGGAACTCCCAGTTTTACTTCTCCATCAACTTTCCAGATTTGATCCTTCCTACCAAATGACTCCTGAAGAGCAAAATGTAATCAAATCCTTTCACACGGTATTTAGGGAAGAATACATAGCTATAGAAGAACTTTTTTCCTCCATAAAGAAAAAGAGAAAAAAGTTGAAATGTGAGTATGAAAACATACACAAAGCCTTTGCGAAAGCCTTTTGGAGAATGGACAGGCTTTTACGTCTTGGAAGGAATGAAGTGTCCAGGGTTCGATGGAGTGGCTGTTCCGTAGTTACTTGTATATTGGAAGGCAATATTAAAAAACCCTGTACTGAAAAGAACTGGAAAATCAATAAAGCTGATGACTTGGCAAAGAGTTTCCCTTCCCAGATGATGCCACGAATAATGTCTGGAGTACTCCATATTGCAAACACTGGTATGTACATGGAGTAGTCTCATTACACCTTATAGTTATTTTTTATCCCTGGCAGCAAAACTCCTCTTGCTTCTGGAGCTATTTAGTGACCTATGATTTAGTGACTTACTAATCTCTTGAAATTCCATTGACTAAGAAATGATCAAGAACCACAGTTTTTTTTTTTTTTAAGATTTTATTTATTTGACACAGAGAAAGAGATCACAAGTAGGCAGAGAGAGAGAGAGAGAGGAGGAAGCAGGCTCCCCACTGAGCAATGAGCCCAATGCAGGGCTCCATCCCAAGACCCCGGGATCATGACTTGAGCCAAAGGTAGAGGCTTTAATCCACTGAGCCACCCAGGCATCCAAGAACCACACTTTAGATGCAGATTGCAGGTACAAAAATAATTGTAATTTTTTTTCCCCAAGAAGGAACATATATGTAATAATTTGACCAAAACATTAAATTTTCTAAATGGGGTACCAATATAGCTGTAGATAAAGGCAAAGCAAACATATGACATTTGCTTAGATCTGAATAAAACATAAAACATTTCCCATACTTCCCTTTTTCAGGAGAATGGAAAGTTTTTTGAGGATTGTTACAAGTCTGGTCGTTTAAACTGGTCAGTTATTCTGATAACACATTTGGAATAGGTCACTTGTGCTCAGTGGGCAAAGTAGTATCAATTTAATTTTAGAGAAAACAATAGTTTGTGCCTTTACTTGTGCCTATACTTATAAGTTTATGAGTATACATTCCCTTCTCAAACATTTGGCTGTGTTTTTAAAATTGTATTTCAAGAAGCAATCCTTTTAGGGCTAAAGTTCTACCTTAGGAGGTTGCCAAAATGGAAAGCCCATAAGTAAAACATTTTTAGCAAAGTTAAGCTGAGTTCCATGAGATGCTTAGTCAGGTACCACTCTCATCAAAAGAATTATTATTATTTTTAAGTAAACCCTACCCCCACTGTGGGGCTCAAACTCACGACCCTGAGATCAAGAAATCTCTTGGTCGGGCACCTGGGTGTCTCAGTGGGTTAAGCCTCTGCCTTCGGCTCAGGTCACGATCTCAGGGTCCTGGGATCAAGTCCCACATCTGGCTCTCTGCTTGGCAGGAAGCCTGTTTCCTCCTCTCTCTCTCTGCCTACTTGTGATCTCTCTCTCTGTGTCAAATAAATAAATAAAATCTTTGAAAAAAAAAAAGAAAGAAAGAAATCTCATGGTCTATTGACTGAGCCAGTAAGGTGCCCCTGTATAGAGTTGTTATTATTTTTTTGAAGATTTTATTTATTTATTTGAGAGAGCAAGAGAGAGCATGTGCAGGGTGAAGGACAGAGGGAGAAGCAGACTCCCAGCTGAGCAGGGAGCCTGATGTGGGACCGGATCATGACCTAAACCGAAGGCAGATGCTTAAACCACTGAGACACCCAGGTGCTTGATAAACAAGGACAGTTTATTTATTATTTTATTTCATTTTTAAAGATTTTATTTATCTGTGAGAGAGAGCACAAGCAGAGAGAGTGGCAGACAGAGGCAGAAGCAGGTGCCCCACTGAGCAAGGAGCCCAATACAGAACTTGATTCCAGAACCCTGTGATCATGACCTGAGCTGAAGGCAAACGTGTAACTGAATGAGCCATCCAAGCATCCCTAGAGTTATTGTTATTATTTTTTTAAGATTTTTTTTATTTATTTGAGAGTGAGTGACAGCACAGAGAGAGAAAGGGAGAGAGAGAAGCGGACTCCCTGCTGAGCACAGAGCCGGAAATAGGGCTGGATTCCAGGATCCTGAGATCATGACCTCAGCCAAAGGCAGATGCTCAACCAACTGAGCCACCCAGATGCCCCTGCCCTAGAGTTATTATTAATGTGTCCACTTATTGAATAGGGAATATAGCCCAAGTTTTCATTTAGTCTTATGAGAACCCTGGTGTCTAAAGATATCCTCATATCTTCTAAGTATTTTTTTTAAGTGCATTCGACATATAACATGGTACAAGTTTAAAGTATATTTATATGATATTTATATATTGTAATATTTCCGTTTGGGTGATAATTAGCACTTCTATCATGTTACATAATTATTTCTTTTTGGTCGTTGAAACAATTCTCATCTCAGCAAGTTTGGTGATTATAACACAGTATTCTCGATATTCCCTATACTGTGCTTTAGATCTCCAGGATTTACTACTTGCTCCAAGTTTGGACCCTTAAACATCTGTTCTATCTCCCACTTCCCCCTTTATATCTAAGTGTTGTTACCCCACTTTTCCAGATGAGAAATTAGAAGCTCAGAGAGGTGAGATAATTTGTTCAGGGTCTCGGAGGTAGTAGGTATTGGAGCTGGGAATCAAGCCCACTATGTCATGCTGCATCTGAAGGGAATTGCTTCCACAACCAGAGGAGGCTGGGTCCCAGCAAGTGGGATGTGTCTGAGATGGTTCCGAACCAAAACCAGATAATCACAAAGATCACAAAGCCAAGTCCAATGCCAGGTTCCTCAGAATTTTGTCATTTCTCAGACTTTATGCTGAGATGGCTTCAGAGCAGTTCTACTTCATGCACAGTTTTCAGATTTTACACCACTCTGGGGACCCATATTCTTGGACGTGGGACCTCCATTAGAAAATGTCATTATGGGAGTGCCTGGGTGGTTTAGTTAAGCGTCTGCCCTCAGCTCAGGTCATGATCCCAAGGTCCTGGGATCAAGCCCCACGTCAGGTCCCTGCTCAGCGGGGAGCCTGCTTCTCCCTCTCCTACTCCTCCTGCTTGAGTTCCCTCTCTCTGTGTGTCTCTCTCTGTCAAATAAATAAAATCTTAAAAAAAAGAAAATGTCATAATACATCAGGGTCTTGTAAAATTGAAGGAAGAATTATGAGACAGTGAAGAGACACTATCATTAAATGTCTAATTTCCTATGATTCACTACTTCCAGGATCACTGCTGTTTGGCTGGTTCTCATTTCCAGGTCAGACATTTGTTGGATCTAAATTTTCAGGCTTACATAATTGTGTTAAACTCTTTTCATTTAGGCATCCTTTATTTTAATAGAGACAAATATGTAGGGAAAAGTTCCAACTTGTGAAAAGGAGGTCGTGATTGCTCCTGAGAGAAAATGATTTAAATCGGTTACAAAAAGTAAATTTTCACAGAAATTTATCAAGAGCATATGTTGTATTTTCTATAACAAGACCTATAATTATAGCACGGGAATTTACCTTTCCTGTATTTTTCGGTATTTCCTGTACAAATTTATTTAAATTTGTAAAATACCAGGGCCATCCCAACTCAGGAATTAAATAAAACAAAACAAAAACCTCACTATATAATGAAACATGAGTGCAGTAATGAAGCCACTGAATAAATTTTGAATTCATGCATGTGGGAAAAAATATTTCCAAACTGACATTCTAGACTTTTTTATTCTTAATGTTTCCCATTTATGTTTCATTTTATAGTTTCATTTGGTGCTCTATTTTATTTCAACTAATCCTCATAGATTCAAAACACTAACAAATATATTTATACAGAATACATAATTATACTTTTTTCCTAACCTTAAATAAACCATAAGTTTTACATTTCTAATTAACCACACTAGTTCCTTAGAAACATAAAGGATTCTTATCTGATCCCTTTGTCTCTCCCAGTGTTTTTATTTTTAATAGCTTTATTGAGATATAACTCACAAAGCACACAACTCACCCATGTAAATTGTGCGGTCCCAGATGTGTGCAACCATCCCCATAGTCAGTTCTAGAACATTTTTGTCCTCTTAAAAAGACACCCAGTACCCTTTAGAAATCAGCTCTCTAACCTGCCATTTCTCCAGGTCCAAGCAACCACAAATCTACATTCTGTCTCTATACATATCCGTATTCTGGGCACTTCCAATAAATGTAATCATAGAATTTGGGCCGTTTTGTGACTGTCTTCTTTCACTTTGCATGTTTTGAAGGTTCATCCGTGTTGTAACAGGCATGAGTACTTCTTTTTGTTGCTGGGTAATATTTCACTGTATAATTATGCTGTATGTTTCTTATCCATTTATTCAGTTGAAAAACATCTGAGTTGTTTCTAATTTTTGGCTATTATGATGAAGAATGCAGGCATGGACATTGTACATAAGTTTTTGTATGGACATGTGTTCACTCCCTTGGGTATATACCCAGGAGTGGGATTGCTGGGTCCTAAGGTAATTCTACACTAAACCATTTGAGGAACTGCCAAACTATTTTCCAAAAGGCTGTACCGTTTCACTTTCCTGCCAGTAACCTATGAGGGTTTTAATTTTTACACATTATCCCAATGCTGTATTTCTGATTCTAGCCACCTTAGTGGGTATGAAGTGGTATTGATTTGCACTTTTCTGTTGACTCATGATGTTGACTATCTCTTTATGTGCTTACTAGTCATTTGAATATCTTCTTTTGAGAAATGTCTACTTAAATCTTTTGCCCGTTTTTAAATTGGGTTACTTATCTATTGAGTTGCAAGATTCTTTTTTATATTCTGAATACAAGTCCCTTACCAGTTGTATGGTTAGGAAATACTTAATAATAAATAAATAAATAATAATTATTAATTGATAATTAATACTTATCTTCTGAAGCAAAAACTTTAATTTTGATGAAATCCAATTTATCAACTTTTTTGTTTTGATATTTGTAGTTTTGATGTCGCTTATGAAACCATTGCCTAAACCAAGGCCACAGAAACTTATACCAGTATTTTGTTCTAAGAGATTTATAGTTTTATCTCTTACATTCCGGTCTATTATCCATTTTGAATTAATTCTGTATATGTCATGGGGTAGGGGTCCAACTTTATTCTTTTCTTTGTTGATAACACAGTTGTATATTATCTCTTTTACTACCTTATTTTGAATTGATCTCTTTATTCCTATTTATCTCATTTGTTAGGTTGTTAGCTATAACTCTTTGTTATACAACTTTTTAAGTTTAACCTCTCAGAGTCTACCATCAAATGATATATACCACTTTACATATAGAATAAAAACCTTACAACAGCATAATTTTATTTCTTCCCTCTGACTTTTTTGTTTATATGTGTGTGTGTGTGTATATATATATATATATATATATATATATATATATATATATGAACTTGTCTCTTTTTATACAAGCATACCTAGGAGGTATCGTAAGTTTGGTTCCAGACTACCACAATAAATCAAATACTGCAATAAAACAAGTCGGATGAATTTTTGTTTCCCAGTGCCTGTAAGTTATGATCACATTGTATTGTAGTCTATTGCATGAAATGCATTATGTCTAAAAAGGCAGTATGCACACACTAACGAAAAGTATTTTATTGCTAAAAAATGCTTATCATCTGAGGTCTCAATAGTGAGTTGTTACCTTTGGCAAGTAGAGGGTCTTGCCTTGATGCTGATGACTGCTGGCAGATCAGGGTGATGGTTGTTATGGCAATTTCTTAAGATAATAAAGTTTGCCATATCCATTGGTTTTCCTTTCATGAGTGATTTCTCTGTAGCACGTGACACTGTTAATATTTTACCCACATAGAACTTCTTTCAGAATTGGAGTCAATCCTCTCAAACCCGGTCACTGCTTTATCAACTGAGTTCATGTGATATTCTAAATCCTTTGTCATCCTTTCAGTGATCTTCACAGCATCTTCACCAGGAGTAGATCAGATTCCATATCAAGAGAACACTTTCTTTGCTCATCCGTAAGAAGCAACTCGTCATCCATTTCGTTTGATCAGGAGACTGCAGTTACACAGTCCCAGCTGCAGCCTCCACTTCTAATACTAGTTGTCTTGAATTTCCACCATATCTGCAGTCATCCATGAAGGCTGGAATGTTGAATGTTAATGTTGATATTTTGACCTCTGCCCATGAATCATTAATGTTCTTAATGGCATCTAGAATGGTGAATCCCTTCTAGGTTTGAACTTACTCTCCCCAGATCTATCAGAGGAATAATTATCTATGGTAGCTATAATTTCATAGAAGTATTTAATGACTTGAAAGTCAAAACTCGACTCCTTGACCCATGGGCTGCAGGATGGATGTTGTGTTAGCAGGCATGAAAATAATGTTGTTGTACATCATTAGAGCTCTTGGGTGACCAGTTGCATTGTCAATGAACAGTAATATTTTGAATCTTTTTCCTGAGCAGTAGGTCTCAATAGTGGGCTTAAAATATTCAATAAACTGAATACACGCACTTTCATCCAGGCTTTGTTGTTTCATTTATAGAGTATAGGCAGAACAGATTTAAGACAATTTTTTTACAACTTTTTTTTAAAGATTTTTATTTATTTGACAGAGGCAGAGGCAGGCAGACAGGCAGGCAGAGGGATAGGGGGAAGCAGGCTTCCCGCTGAGCAGAGAGCCCAATGCGGGGCTCAATCCCAAGACCCTGAGACCCAAGCCAAAGGCAGAGGCTTTAACCCACTGAGCCACCCAGGTGCCCTAGGATTTCTGGGATGGTAAATGGGCACTGGTATGTGAGTGGTTTACTTTATCTATTCAGTATCTGTCTAGTTTGTACATATCTGGGGCTTAAAAAAGTATTTTATTTGACAATGAGAGACACAGCGAGAGAAGGAACACAAGCAGGATAGGTGAGAGGGAGAAGCAGGTAGCCTGATTTGGGGCTTGACCCCAGGATCCTGGGTCATGACCTGAGCCGAAGGCAGATGCTTAATGACTGATCCACCCAGGTGCCCCTCGTTTTTTTTTTTTTTTTTAAGACTTTATTTTAGAGAGAGGCCGATCACAAGAGTGGGAGGAGGGGGCATTGGAGGAAGGTGAGGGAAAGCGAGAATCTCAAGCAGACTCTGTGCTGAGTGTGGAGCCTGATGTGGGTCTCTATCTCATGACCCTGAGATCATGACCTGAATGGAAACCAAGAGTCTGAGCCACCCAGGCGCCCCAGTACCTATTTGTTCTTAATAATTCCATTCAATGAGGCCCCAGAAACTACTTTTGTACTAGTGATGCAACCTTACATAATTGGTGAGCTTCATTCTTCTTACGTATTTAAAACATGCGTATCCTTACCTTGAGGCTGTATTAAAATAATCACTTGGTAACCTTGAGAAGAGAAAGACAGGAGCTTGAGGTGGTCAGCAATTAAGGAATTGTGAATAGTAGAAAAGTATTGGGAAAGCTATGACTGGTCTCTGGATCTAGAATGAGCTCATTGGACAGAAAACAAAAGTAGTTTCTGATAATTATTTCCAGTTCCATCATTTTTCTTTAAAACCTAATTCAGGGATAGAGTCCCACATTGGGCTCCTTGCTCAGCAGGGATCCTGCTTCTCCCTCTGCCTGTCACTCCCCCTACTTGTGCCCTCTCCCTCTCTGACAAATTAAATAAAATCTCTAAAACAAATAAAATCTCTAAAATAATAATTCCAGAATCACCTTACTCTATGCAGGAAAAGAAACCATATCCTTTTTTTTTGAAAGATTTTATTTGTTAGAGAGAGAGAGAGAGAGGGATACAGAGCGCAAGCACAGGCAGACACAGTGGCAGGCTAGAGGCAGAGGGAGAAGCAGGCTCCCTGCCGAGCAAGGAGCCCGACCCGGGACTCAATCCCAGGACGCTGGGATCATGACCTGAGCCGAAGGCAGCTGCTTAACCAACTGAGCCACACAGGCGACCCAGGTAACCAACCATATTCTTAAATAACCCTGACTTTTTTATATGCTTTACCTTCCCTCTCTTTTTCTGGGTTATGTTGGTGGTGAACTCATATATTGTTAGGCTCTAGATGTACAATAGTGCATTTGAGTTTCATGGTCATACAGCTTACAAAATGAACAAAGGGATCTTTTAAATAATCGATGAAAACTGGCTCCCCATCAGCAAGGCTCTCATACTGATCAACAGTAGAGTCATAAACCTGGTGCCCATGCATACGAATTCAGCCTTTCTTGCCAAAATTAGTCTTGCAGAAAAACTGGATATAAGTTGTTTCCCTGACTTCATTCACATAATTTCATTACGCTTCCAATTTAGGTACACCTCAGTTTCAATTTCCTGTTTGTCCATGCTCCTCCTCAATTGCTTTTTCTTTCCCCAATAACTATTTCATTTCTCAAGCTCTAAGTTATTGCTCCTTACTACTTTAAACCCATTAATCTACTTCATAAGAATTAAAAGGTTTTTTGTAAATGTGTCTGAAATCAAGTATTTATAGCTTCATCTCAATCTTTGGATTGCCTCTCTTCTCCTGCTTTCCCCTTCATGGAACCCAAAGGAAAAAAAAAACAAAAACCTTTATCAAGTTTCAACTTATTAAAATCACCTTCTTAAATCTTCACAGTAACAATGAAAAAATAACACTGCAGGTAGAAAACTCAACTCAGGGAAATAAAAGTGACTAAATGAAGGTCACACAGACATCAAGTTGGAATTAAAGCCCAACCAAGTGTGTCAGACTCCCAAGTGTTTCCAATTCTCCACACTGTTTCTTCCAAACCAAGCTATTTCTGGGCACTCCTGCATCCCAGATATGTTTCTTTTTCTTCCTCTACAAATACTTTTTCTTCCATTTTCCTCCAGTTTTTTTTAAAATTTTCCCATTATCTTTAATGGTGAGTGGCTTTATCTGAAAAAAAAAAAAAAAATCTTGATCTTGCCCATTCAGATCTAGAATTCATGATTCTAAGGTCACTCCAAAGTTTACAGGAGTACTCTTCATTTTCACAAGTTGAAGATAATCCAGCAATTAAGTGCAGGAGGCAGTCACATCATTGTTCTCTGTATAAGGAATACTTTGCCTGACTACACATACCATCTTGAAAAGGGTTAAGTATCATCTCAAAGCAGTTTTTCTAATCCCCGTATAATTAATGTACCTCTTACAGTAATCCTGTTCCACTTTTGTTCTGGTAATACTTTCTGAAGGGCACAATCTCTCCAAACTGCTGAAGCTGGTAACTTTGTCTAGGAATTTGAAGTACTGATGTCCAGATTCACAGAAACTTTTGTATAAGAGTCTTCAGATCAGCTCACTGTCTATTCTCATTCCCTCCCGAGATGTTACAGGAACCTTTCTTTAAAGCCAGTCTTTGGGATGCCTGGGTGGTTCAGTTGGTTAAACGGCTGCCTTTGGCTCAGGTCATGATCCTGGATCGAGTCCATCAGCGGGGAGCTTGCTTCTCCCTCTGCCTGCCACTCTATCTGCCTGTGCTCGCTCACTCCGACCAAAAAAAAAAAAAAAAAAAAAGCCGGGCTTTAAATTGTCATGAACTGTTTCTTTCCCCTTTCGGTTCCCCAGACACGTGGACACAGTGTTATTTAAATCTTCCTCCAATTTCCCCTCTTCCTTGGGACTTTTTGTTCATTAGTCTCTTAACTTTCAGTTTAATGTAGTCATCTGCTTTCAACAATTCCACTTGCAGCTGATAGCATATGCAACGTAGGCTCAGGCAACAAGAAAAAATTATTAACTCTGCACATAACAATTTTCCTTCTTGTTTGTCCCAACAGTACTCCTCCAAGGCTTGAATCTTATTTACCCTCTACTTCTTGGACTATGCATGAATAGTTGAGTAGAGTAAGCACCTCTTTCTCACGTTTTTCTTCATGTACCATTCACATAGGAAAGGATGTGAATTATTCAGAAGGCACTATTTCCATTTACACCAGGATGAACAAACTGTCAACTAACTCAAAGCCAGACAGCAAGTAAATGGTAGAGTGAAAAGAGCAACCAGAATTTAATGACCCTTCTTCTAGAAGTTCTATTGTACTCAGTCCAAGGGATGTTCACAACAGTAAAATAAACCAAAATGACATTTCCTACATCTAATGAGCAACTGGGAAATGGAAAAAAAAAAAAAGGCAAATAGTGCATAAGGTTATGCTTACCAATTTCTGCAGAGGCAACTAAAATAAAGATACCAGTTTACCACTTTTCACTGTAACAACATAATTGTATTAAATTATTTTCCAATCATACAACAGAAGAACAGTACTTTTTCTTTTGCTTAGTGGTCTTTGAATTGCCGCATGCAAATAAAACATTTACAAAATCAGTCCATTTAACTATTCTGAGCCAAATAATGTCCCCTGTGTTTTCAGAGCTATGGTCGCAACTATTTCTAGTTTATGTACACACACATAACAGAAATTTTCTGAAATTTAAAAGAAAGAAATTTAAAAGAGGTATTGAATCATATGTCCTCCTAACGGAACATCTGATTACCCAGGTGGCATGTTCATTACCAATCCATGCTGTTTTGCTGGTACAGTAATAATTTACAACTCAGCAAAAGTCAAGAATTATTTTACCAATTTATCTTCTGCAGAGTTGAAGTAAAATGACCAGAAGACAAGTTAATACAAAATAATAACCAAACTACAGAAAAGTAAGAGGTCATGTAGTTTTTAGGACTATCACTTATACAGTTCTCTGGTTTTAAAAACATTTTCCAGGGACGCCTGGGCGGCTCAGTTGGTTAAGCATCTGCCTTCAGCTGGGGTCATTATCCCAGGGTCCTGGGATAGAGTCCCACATCAGGTTTCTTGCTCAGTGGGGAGCCTGTTTCTCCCCCTGCCTGCTACTTCCCCTGCTTGTGAGCTGACAAATAAACAAACTAAAAACAAAAACAAAAACCAGTATCTTTTGAACTCCCATTACTTAATGAGCCAACAGGTTCAGCCTATGTCTGACACTGATGCTTCATCAACTTAAACTCTTTAGGTCCAACCATACTATAGTTGGGTAGACTTTAGCCTTCTGAAATCTCAATTTCTTTACCTCAAAAACAGGATTAGAATTGAACCCCTGTAGCAACAAAATTCAGATTCCAGGTATAGTACCATGCTTGAAACCAGATATTCTAATGTAAATTTTGCATGATCCCAGGGATTTTAATTCTCAAAGGTACTGTAATATTCAAACATCATTCAAACTCCATCTCAGAATAATTTATATACCCTCTTATAAACAATGATTCCTTATCAAGAAAAACTTGCTTATGCTTGAATATACAATCATGTTCCTGAAAACTTGGGGAAAATTATTTTCTTAATAAACTAAAAAAATTTTTAATAAACCAAAGTTAGTTTCAGTAGTACAACCATCCCTTAATCTGTTCAGATTATGTTTAGATTTTTTAATGATTTCAATGAAGCACACATCACAAGTTCATCTGAACCATGATAAACTACAATCAACTTTTAAGACTTCAGTTTTTAATCAAAGGGTTTAATTTAATGTTGGCTAGCTATTATCCATGTAATACATTAATAATACATTTTTTTTCTTTACAGGGCTAATTGACTTAATTTCTTTTTAATCACACAACATGAAACTAGTAAGACTGACATTAACAGTGGCATTATAATTTTCTTCATTGCCCATACCTATAATGTGCTTAAGTTTTAAGTTTTACCAGGTACAAAACTATCAAACTCCACTTTTTAAAAAAAAAATCAATGCTTGTGTTTTTAATTAAAAAGGCGTTTATTTAAAGATTTTAAAAATGTCTACTCTATAAGAATATAAGCTGGTCATAAAAAAGTTCAACTCTTGGCTCTATAAAATATTCAGAAGCTGTTTCATAAAAAAATTAATGGTTATTTTGTATTTGTAGTTTTAGTTATTTTAATATTAAGTGCAGCATTTTAAACACCAAGTTACTAAAAAATGAGGGATAAACAGGCCTCTCAGTTTCAAATGTTAATTACCGTAAGTCACCTAATATTATCAGTATTTCACATTACATAAAAAATATTTTAAAATGGCCTTTCTACTTATGCACTGAAACACAGAATAAAATTAACAGCATATTTTGATACAATTGGCTGTTAAATTTCTAAGATCAATTTTTTTCTAATAATCTTCTAGGTAATGTACAAGCAATCTTATGCAGAAATGGAAGAGGCTTTTGCATAACCAAAGAACACACTACACGAAACATAACCGAAAGAAGAAGACTACTTCAGAATGGAGCAATGATCAGTTCAAATGAACCATATGGGCTCCTAGAAGGGCAAATAAAAACCACACGAGGACTTGGATTTCATGGAAATCTCAAACTGAAAAAATCTATTATACCAGCACCTCAAACGATCTCTGTCCCTATTGATGACTTATGCCAATTCCTTATCTTAGCTACTAATGGACTCTGGGAAGTTTTGGATACAAAGGAAGTCACTGCACTGGCAATGACAATATTTCAAGTATATAAAGAAGCCTATTATTCTAACACACAAAATCAATCTTTACCATCCAAAGAACCTTTCCCAATCTATGAACCAAGCAATTCTGTATCAGAAAGTAATATACATATATTGTTTCAGTATAAACCTGAATCTACAGAAGGTGTATCAACTATAAATTCAAAGGAAAATTTGTTTGATTCAACATGTTCTAACCCTAAAAATGAACAAAGATTTCTACCAGAAATGAGTAATCATGATCTTTACAGTGAGAAAGTAATCAATGGACCAACCAGTGTAGATGAAGTGTCCAAAAATTCAAGTGAAAAAGAACCATGCACTGAAAGTTTCTATGAAGGTGCAGCCAAATATATTAGCCATGAACTTGTAAGTGCTGCTTTAGTGGCTGGCTCCAGAGACAACATTACAGTCATGGTAATACTTCTCAAGGGAATTGAGTATCAGTTTCTGACTGACAAAAGATAAAGTTCCAATTATCAAGAGTATAAAAATGTAAAGACAATTCTTCAAAGAACCAGATATTAGGATATTTCAATACCACATAAATAATTTTTAAGACTGTATTAAAGAAACTATAAAAGCATATTTTAAGTTACATAACACCATTTATATATGTTCACTGTTCCATGCCAAAAAAGAGAAAAACAAGTACTTGCTTTTTTATACCACTTTATTCCAACCTGAGCACCTCAATATAAAACTAAACACTGGTGAACTGTTTTCCTTACTAATTCTGAATTACTGTAATGTACAAGTTCTGCTAGCAGTTCAACACTTAAATAGATTAAATCATCTCTGACACATGGTAGATTTCATATAATGAAAATACCTAGAACAATTAGTGCAATATACTGAACTGATCAAAATAAAATGAACTTTGGAAAACAAGCCTGCAAGATTGTTACTAACATACTGCAATACTTATGTTACAAATTACTGGTACATTGTTTATTATGGTTCTAAGCCATGTAGGAACAACAGAAGCCCCTTCCTTTCAAAGGGAGAGAAAAGGAAAAATTAGCTGTTTTAGTAACTGTACATTTTGTATACTTTTAAGTAATTCTTAAATATTACATGAAAGTAATAAACATATATGGAGACTACAGTGCAGTACCCTATTTACAGTACAGCTGAAGATCGAATTTAAAATAATCAAGTTTGAATGTACATAATTGTTAGTGCATTGACTATATTATGTCCAAAGGGAACAAAAGCTCCCTCCCTTCCCCCAAACAATAAAACCTATGTAATGGCTAGCAGTGATTAAACAGAAATCACAGACACCTGGTTCGTTCCACTTCTGCTGAAGAGCTCACCTGTTTGAAGGGAACACTATCCATTAAGATGCATTTATCAGTATTCATACTCTTAAAACAAGATGAGGTTACATTTGACTTTTTTTTAACCCCACTAAAAATATCAGGACTGGCTATACTTTAGATACCACTAATGTTCGTGTTTTCCCCCCTGAAGATGTGGGACTGTTTTCTTGTGGTTAACTTGTTAAAATGTGGAATGTACATTTTAAATATGCATACTAAGAAATTACCAGTTGCCTGAATACTGTAGCTAAGCATAAATATTTTTAGAACCTCCTTCTAAAAAAAGACTGTTTTTGAAAAGCCCAAATTAATAAGTTCCAAATCTTTTACATAGAAGTGGCTGGTTAACTGTGGGTTTACATCATCCTTTGACTCTATCCCTGGTGACGAGAAATGATTCCCTAACCGTCCAAGGAAACAAGCGTACACGCACAGCTCTCATTCCCCCCTTCTACTTCTGAAACATTAGTCAGAGGGTCACATGCATGTTATTAAAAATTAAGTTCAAAACACTTAAAATAATTCTGTATTAGAAACTTGACTCTATCATAAGTCTCTTCTTTTTGGAAGTCATACTGGGCTGGTTAAATGCTCCAATTCCACTGTCATTAACATTTAGGAAGCAGAAGAAAATTCCAGCAAGTTCAAACTGGAGGTTTAGTTACTACAACACTGACTCCTGGTTGGCTGCGTGGGTTCAGTAAGGTCTACTCCTCTTCCTCTTGCAGAATTTGCTCCTGGATTCTGTGGTTCATTCTTTGGCAACTTTTTAGCTGAGAGATAAATTATTAAAATACACACAATTAGAATATTCATGTTAGAATTATTTTCATCTACTGACTTATGATCTCCCCCCGTGCTTGGTTAACCCTAACTATCACAGAGCTATTTGCTCATTCTTTTCAAGTGTTTATTAAGTATCTACTAGATATTACCAAATACTATTCTTTGGTCAGCCCTTAGTGAGGTTAGTGGGTTGAGGGAAGGGTAAGATGAGGAACAGTTAGAGACATACAATTAAAACTTAAGTTGACTAGAGCTATATTTAATTCTTTATATTCAGTTAGTATACCAGAATAGTAGTACTTTATTTCATTATCATTAATACCTCTACTGTTTAAAGAAAATCTAAGTCAATGGGACGCCTGGGTGGCTCAGTGGGTTAAGCCACTGCCTTCGGCTCAGGTCATGATCTCAGGGTCCTGGGATCGAGCCCCGCATCTGGCTCTCTGCTCAGCAGGGAGCCTGCTTCCTCCTCTCTCTCTGCCTGCCTCTCTGTCTGCTTGTGATCTCTCTCTGTCAAATAAAAAAAAAAAAAAAAAAATCTTAAAAAAAAAATTTAAAAAATTAAAAAAAAAATAAAAATAAAAAAAAAAAAAAAAGAAAATCTAAGTCAATAAAAATGATGGCCAGCCAATGTTTATAAAGAATCTTAGCTTGAATCAATGATTTCTGGACTGCTACATAAATACTTTTTCACCAGTAGCTCTGCCTACTCTAAGCATACTTGATTCTGAATGGTCTACCTCAAAAAACTTCCCCAGTTCTGGGCTGCATGATCCTGGCTTGCCACGTCTGGATAAAGTCCTCAACAAGCAGTTATAGTTTTAGCTCTGCTAAGCTTTAATGGCCATTCTCTGGAGCCTGGATCCCACTGATTTAAAAACATACCTGTTAGATGTAGTCTGCTTGAATCCCAAAGATTCTTCATATGCTGCATTCACTGAATATTAACTATCTCTATGAGTACCAGTTATAAAGGTGACTAAAAATATTGGTCTTATCAACCCTGGGCAGAGACTACTATGGTTGAATTCTAGCTTTACCTTAGCCATGACTCAGGTTACCCAAAAAGTTGAACATGCTCTACTTCAGTATCTAAACGCTCAGTTGCACTTTGGATCTTTTATTTGTTTTAATATTTCACATCAACATTAATCATCTTAAGAATCAAGGGAAATGTTGGAAGAAAAGCCTTCACCTTGGGCTAATTCTCTAGAAACGGTGCTAGGGATGGTAGGGTAAATGGTAATAAAATGGCAAATTTCCAGTGAAATATATTTTCAAACGAAGGCTTATAGGGATAAAGAGTAAACTAGCATTTATAAACTTTACTATAATTAATACTCCTAGATTTTGAACTGAGATTTCTCCCTTTATCATACTTTTCAATGAGCTTTCTATAATTAGATCTGAAATTACAAGGCTGAAGGAAATAAAGTAGAACGAGAAACTTTTAAACTTCTACTGGTAAACTTTTACTGTGAGAAGATAAAATAAAACACAACTTAGAGGTCACAGAAGCAGTCTTCTGTCTCACATCTTATTATTACTTATCATATTATTATAGTAAAGGTGATAATATTTGTTTGCTATATGGAAACTGGAGCTTACCAATTTGCCCCTAAATTAGGATTTTAAGAGGCTAAAAAATCCCAGATCAAGTTCATGAAGACGCACAATGAAAGCCATGTAAGCAAAATCTTACCACATTGGAAACAGATGATAAATTTATTGTAGACTTCCTCCCACTAAATAACTACTCCCTATAGGAAGTCATCAAGAGTGAAAATAATGAGTGCACTGTGTGATCTAAGTTACTAATCTGGTAAATGAAATAGAAAGGCCACAATTCAATTTAATGCTTGGTATTTCTTTAAAGGAAAGAAACATTGTAATTTCAGGAAAATAGCGAAGTTCTAATACATAGGTTACTTTGTGACTGGAAAAATATATTAGCACATCTGAATAAAAAGCACAAATTAAATCAAGTCCAAAAGGGGGTGCCTGGCTGGCTCCGTGTAACATGTGACTCTTGAACTTGGGGTCATGAGTTCAAGTCCCACACTGGGCACAGATTACTTAAAAATTAAAAAAACAAGCAAGCAAACCCACCTGGTGGTGTCTTAATACCATTAGAAAAGTTTAAAAGTTCAGCCTGATTTGATGGACCTATTATTTTCTTGATTTCTGTTACTAGCTTTTCAGATGTGATTTCTGGGTGTAATCTTGTGTTCTATTTATAAAAAGAGCGTATTGTCACACAATCCTTCACAATTATTTCCCTAATAAACTTCGAGCCTGAGCTTTTCAGTAAAATATTTTAGTGTACAACAGTTAAGTTTTTTTCCTATTGAGCCTAAATGGGATACCATTAATTTCTCTCACTTAGTGGAAGATATTCTGACAGTATTTGTAGCAATTCAGCCTCTGAACCAGCTGTTACTTGGTTAATTTGCATGACTTCAATAAAAGGAATATTTAATTGGGCATAAGTCTGTGGGCGCCCCAGTTAATAAAAATGTTTTGGAATGAGAAGAGTGCTTGGTGCATGAATAGTGCATAGACAATAAAATGCAAGAGCCACCAATGTAGACAACTTCCTGATGTAGGACTTGATCAATCCCAGAACCCTGAGATCATGATGTAAGCCAAAGGCAGATACTTAACCAACTGAGCCATCCAGGTGTCCCAATCAAGAGTTTTTAAAAAGAAGACAGTTAAACCAAGTATGCCACAATGTAACTTGCTTACATCTACAGCTTGGAAAAAAACTTACCTATTGCCATGAATATTTCATTTACATTCATCGATGTTTTGGCCGATGTCTCCATGAATAATAAACTGTTGTCATCTGCATAGGACTGTGCTTCCTGTTTACAGAACAACAACAAAAAAAATGATATACACCCTTTGCACATACCTAACTTACTTTTGTTAAAGAATAAGAAGCTTCTTTATTACCACTCCAACTTGATTACCTATAATCAGCAACTGTGTAACAAGCAACTGTTACTAATGAAAGGTAAGAGAGGTAAGGGAACTCCTGTATGTACCTTTTCAAATTTCTTTTGCCTTAACTTCTTGCACTATCCCATTCTGATTCAACCGGTCTCACATTAAATTTGATTTCAAACGGTAAGTTATAGAGGGTGGAAAATTAAAATTTTCTTCAATCTCCTGGGGGAGGCTGGGTGGCTCAGTAGGTTAAAGCCTCTGCCTTTGGCTAAGGTCATGGTCCCAGGGTCCTGGGATCAAGCCCCGCATCGGGCTCTCTGCTTGGCGGGGAGCCTGCTTCCCTCTCTCTCTCTGCCTGCCTCTTTGCCTACTTAGATCTCTGTCAAATAAATAAATAAATCAATCTTAAAAAAATTTTTCTTCAATCTCTATGGCACATTTTATTTATGCTTATCATTTGCAATGAAATCAAAGGGAATCTAAATATCTAATACTGGCCTCAATCACTAAATGGCTAACTATATTTTAATTTTGAATATGTCATAAATCATTCCTTTAAAAATATTACTACTCTATATTTTTGTCATGCTTTACAATTTACACGTATTATTGCCTTGATCCTCAAGTTGTTGTGAAGAGCAACCAATTACCTTTCCCATTTAATGAAAAAGATGAGTTTCCTTTGAACTGTTCTGTGAGAAGGCCACTTCTGACTATAACTTAACTGTTCTCTCTCCCCCTCTATGATGTAACCATCTTAGAAAGAATAGGTTATTATACCTCACATGATCGTAACCAGAATTAAATAAAATCACACGTGCAACATGCTCGGCTTACTACCTACTGGTGCCAAGAAATATTAGTTCCCTTTCTCAGCCCATGTACTCCATCAATAGCCATCATCAAAGAATTTTCCCATCACTCATATTATATATATAAAATGACCACAACAGGGAGCCTAGGAGGCTCAGTGGGTTAAGCCTCTGCCTTCGGCTCAGGTCATGATATCTGGGTCCTGGGATTGAGCCCCACATTGGGCTCTCTGCTCATCGGGGAGCCTGCTTCCCCCTTTCTCTCTGCCTGCCTCTCTGCCCACTTGTGATCTCTGTTTCTCTGTCAAATAAATAAAAATATTTTAAAAAAATAAAGATAAAATAAAATGACCACAACAAACTTTTCTGACAGCCCAGATCCGAAGGCAGAGGCTTAGGCAACTGGGCCACCCAGGCACCCTTTTGAAGGCCCTTTTAAGGACCATGTAAGTGAGCGGTGCCTGGTGGCTCAGGTCATGATCCCAAGGTCCTGGGACTGAGCCTTATGACAGGCTCCCTGTTCAGTGGGAAGCCTGCTCCCCCCGCCCCACTCTCTCTGTTTATGTTCCCTCTCTCACTATATCTGTCAAATAAATCTAAAACAAAACAAAACAAAACAAAAACCACATAAGTGTAAGCTGTATGATGTATGTGTGTATGTTGGTATGTTTATGTGTGCTGAAATAAATACTGGCAGGTAAATAAAAAAGGTTAGGAAAGATACCAAGGTATGTGGGGGTGGAGAGATTAGGTAAGAGCTGATCACCTTTTGCTTTATATATTTCGGCATTATTTGTCAACAATTACTTCTTTTGTAATTGTTTAGATCAACAAAATTTTTAAGAGATGTAGGGAGGGGGAGAGAGGGAGAGAGAAAGAGAATCTCAGGCAGGCTCCACACCCAGCGCAGAGCCTGATGTAGGGCTTGATCTCATGACCATGAGATCATGACCTGATCCAAAATCAAGAGTCAGATGCTTAACCAACCGAACCACCCAGGAACCCTAGTCAACAAAGTTTTTGAACCAATTTATGTATTACAATGTGTCAGGATATCTAAAATTCAGATTTATCGTGAGAAGCATTACATTACATAGAGTAGATATACATTTGCTTTAAAAATTGTTTTCTATTATTTGCATGGTTTAAAAATTATAAATGTAATATATGTGGACACAGAAGAAAAATTTACAATACACATGTGCTTTCAAACATACCTGGAAATCGACAGCTCTTTTATTTGCAAGGTCAGCCTTGTTTCCTGATAAAGCTATTACAATGTTAGGACTGGCTTGCCTCTGAAGTTCTTTAACCCAGTTTTTGGCTCTGGCAAAGGACTCCTGAGAAACAAAGAAACAGCTATTTGGCACATGCTCAAAAAATGGTTAGGGAGCGCTTTTGTAACACAAGGCTTTGAAGACTCTTCAATGTGACTCTTGGAAAGAAATTCTTAGGACTATTATATTATTTGTGACACTTTAATCTCTCTTTTCTTAAAAATCAGCTCTTCTAACTCATAAAAGCTTTGGCAGAAATGTCATGACTGGCTATAAAAAAAAAAAAAGATTTAAAAAAATCTTGAATCAAAATTCTGAATACCAAAAATGTATTTTTAAACTATTCTCATTGTTGGATACATTTCTACTTACCTCGTTTGTGATATCATATACAACTATGGCTGCTTGTGCTCCTCTGTAGTACATTGGTGCTAGGCTATGGTATCGTTCTTGACCAGCTGTATCCCATATTTCAAACTTTACTGTTGTGTCATCAAGACACACAGTTTGGGTTAGAAAAGCAGCTGAAAGAAGAAAATGTCTGGAATAAGTTTATCATTCTTACCCTAATATTTTCGTAATACAGAGAACACCTGGAAATGTGATATATTGCATAGCACAGTCAATAGTGGCTTTAGATACTTGCAAGATCTGGGCCTCAAAGTTTGATACCCATATATGCTTATGTAAGACTTATGTAAGAATATACAGATATTCTTGAAAAACTGCATGGAGTGGGGAGGACACACAGAGGAAGGATTGGCATACCTATATAACTATCATCTACACTGTCAACACAATGCGCCCTGCTCCATTCTCCTAGTAGTTATTGGCATATTTGGGAATTTAGTCCCATGCCTGTAACACTAAATATTTTTTGTTATAATATTTTCCCCTCAAAACACTTTTTTTATAATTGTTATAATCTCAATCTAGACTTAATGTGTTAGATACACTGTTATTATCTCCTAGCTGTTTCAATCCTTGTACAGATTTTTTTGCATTTGTGCTTTTTCATTAGTTCTTTTCTCAGATTTTAACAAACCCAATATCAAAAGGCACAAGCTCTACCGACTCAGCCAGCCTGACACCCCAAGAATGTATTACTTTATAGTGATATTTTTGCATTTAGGGTTAAGAAGTTGCTATCCAATCTTGCAAATTATGGTATCACTTATTCTCTGAACTGCTTGTTGACAATAGTATGAAGTAAAATGTCCATTATGATCCTCTTAGTTCTAAAAATAAACATCAGGAAAAACAATGTAATGGATATTTACAAAAAATGAAAATCCATTAATTTAATCAACAGACTTGAACTTTAAAATAGCAACTGTTAGACTAAATTTCTAAGTGTTGCTAGCTGGGAGTTTGACGCCGGACTTGATCCTGAGACTCTGGGATCCTGACCTGAACTAAAGAGAGTTGCTTAACCAACTGAGCCACCCGGACACCCTAATTAGGTATCTTTTACATTAAATATAACATTTTTTTCCCACAGTATTTTTATCACCATGGTTGTTGGCTTTGTATTAGCAAATATAACCTCAGTTTTGCAAACATCTTAACTGGAAATGTCTTTATTTTAAGCAGATTCTAATTAATAGTTCTGTGAATTCTCAGAAGTGGCTAGACATAATTAAAATGTATTTGAATTCATTGAACTTTTTAACATACAAAGTTAAGAAATATCCATTTTCTTAAATCCTGTATTTATGGTAAAGAATTCCAAAAAAGGACTATGTCACCTTTTCAGTCATGAAAGGTTCTCCTGCAGAGTCAAGAAAAACCTCTTAAACCCGTTAAATTAAACCTCTAAAACAGTACTTCTTCCATAAAATGAAAAGAAGGAAAAAATGAATCACAAAATAAGCCATTTCTCAAGTACAGTCTGATGCACCTTTAAAAAAAACAAAACAAAACTGATTACAATTTGCATTCAGACTTTGTTTTCTATGACCACAAATATACTAGTAAAAACATTCACTTACACTTACATAAATCAACCTTAGGTTCAGAAACATAACTACTAGTTATACTGCCTCAAAGGAAATATAATCTGATTCTCAAACACAAAAGACATCACAAAAGATTACCAGTCTTTTTTATAAATGTATATACAAAAATGACAAGTAAAATACATGCAAAGAAATTTCCACAAATACATTAAAAGAACAACAGCTATGACCAAGTAAGATTCAGAAACATAAAGCTATCACACCAGCAGGCTAAAAAAGAAAAATCATGTATTTAAATAAATTACAAAAAGGCATCTGAGGCAATATCCATTCCTAATATACATGTAGGAATCTTCCTCAAAGTTTATCAAGTGTTCTTCTACCTGTAAGCCTGAAATTAGCATTTTGATAAGAGTACAGCTCTTAAGCAGTCTAAATCTAGAAACAAGTAAGACTGTCCACTATCAGCATTATTTTTCATTATTTCAAATATCCTTAGACAGATTTTTGAAAAGGGATTACTTGTGTAAGACTGACTAGAAAATGCAAAGGCATCAGCTAAAAAAGTGCAGATAATGAGTTCTTTAAATTGACCAGAATAGATTAAAGTCAACATCCTTAAAACACACAGCAATAACCAGGTTTTCAGTGTTATGCTGGGAGAATGAGTTCCAATCATATTAACAAAGAACAAGAATAATCAATTCACTCAACTCTTAGAAAGCATTCTTTATCACACCCTATTTTATAGCTACCACCTCTGTGCAATGAATATCTTCACAGTTTTTGTAATCACTGATTTATATAATCTTTTTCTTCTAGACTGGGAGTTTCTTGAGAAATTATTGTTAGCTATTCTTCATATGCAACATCTAATAAAAATCCCAGGTCATAAAACTATTCAAAACGTTCACTAAATGAAGTTCACAAAAGATATGTGGCATTATTTGGGGGGTATCTTAGACAACATTTGAATAGACAGTTTCCAAATGGGGAAAAAATGACATTTCCAAAGGCCTCTACTCAAGTCATTATATAACTAACAACAATCTTAAACAAGATACCATCAAGATCTTTTTTAACTTGGTAATACCATAGTTTTGTTCATATGGTATGATAAACAGATTATAAGGTTGGAGGAGGAGAAAAGTACCAGTATTTAGCGGTCAGGGGAATGGGTCTTAGGGTACCTCAAAAACACATTAAAACAATTAAAAGTGCTGTAGGGCCACAAGAACAGAAATATTGTCTGTTGTGGGATAATCCAGTATTATTACTGATGCTATATACTGCAAGACCATCATGCTTCCTTAAAGATCTCAAGTTTTCAAATACTTCCCCCATAAAAGTCAGTGCAGTATAGCTGACATCTTCATATTCAATGCTTCTAAAATTATACGACTAGTCATTTATAAGGTTATAAAAATAAATTCTGACACTCAAAATATAAACTACTACATCAATACTGTTTTAACATTAACCACCACAAACTTACCTGAATCTGCACAACCACTTTAATTTATCCAAAACGTCTATTTTCTGGCTAAGAACCACCACACTCTTAGACCTCTTCATTTTCTCTTCACTTCATCACCAGCACTAGCAGTTGGTTTTCTTTTCGGGCCCACATTTCACAAAGAAACAGCTTTTATCACTTCGAGAGTTACTGTGTACGCGACGACAAGTAGAGAAAAACAAAGCTGCGTTGAGATGTGGGTGCTGGCCTGTCTAATAGGCTCCCTCTATGAGCTACATGATCAGTTCCTAATGGAAAGGCTGGCAGCAAGCAAGTAACATTTCAGTCTCAGCAAAACTACAAATTAGCGAAACATAGACCTTGTAGTCAGCTGGTAATAGCCGAAACTGTAAATGTTAAATCTGCAAATACCAAAGGCCTGTAACGGGTAAGACCTTCATAAATAATAAGTACGGAACAGACACTGTAATATACTGGACCAGAGAAAAAAATTTACAAAAGGTTAACAACTAAGAAAAAAAAGGTTTAACCTAATAACTAAAATGAGTCTACAAGAATTAAATAGAAGGGCTTAAAAGAGAAAAATCAAGGAACCAATACCACCCCAACTTCTTTTCAAATTTTATAAGAATACCTTCTTAGAACTGACTATCCCATGAGACTATCAGTTTGATTACATAAAAAAATTGAGACTTTGTCTGCAAACATGTATCATTACTCCAAACACAGGAGTGAAGACATTTTAGGAAAATTTCTACAGTGGATACTAAGAGATTAAATTTTAATATATAGAGAGCTCATATAAAGCTTAAAAAAAACTACAAAAGCATCAAGGATAAAAGTGTAAAGAAAATTTGCAACAGGAATAGAACATAAAAAGTCAACATCACTAGTAATACAGAAAATCATCCCTAAAGCAAAAAGTTGAAAAGAAAAGGGACATTTTTTTATGGGGTGCCTGGGTGGCTCAGTGGGTTAAAGCCTCTGCTTTTGGCTCAGGTCATGGTCCCAAGGTCCTGGGATCGAGCCCCACATCGGGCTCTCTGCTCAGCAGGGAGCCTGCCCCCCCCCCAATCTCTCTGCCTACTTGTGATCTCTGTCTGTTAAATAAATAAAAATAAAATCTTAAAAAAAAAAAAAGGCAATTTTTTACCTCCTATCTAAGCAAAAAGGAAAAAAAAAGTGTGTCACAAACATATTGCTGGTGACACTGTGTAGTTTTGAAAACAATTTTGCCAACACATAGCAAAACTATAAAAATGCTCATACTTGTTAATCTAACATCTTCTGGAATCTCCAAAAGATGGTATGGGGAGCAGGAGAGTAGGGAGAACAAATCTTTATGCTTAAAGAATTTTTGTATTTAACAATTAGAAGCAACCTAAGTGTATAAATAAAAAGATACCGGTGTCCTGGTAGGTATATTAAGTAGCAATTCAATAAAAAATGGTTATAAAATGACCTGTTTAATGGCCGAAAAGTAAAAAAGAAAAAAAAATTAATTAATTTAAAAAATATATAATTTCCTCATAGAGATATGGTACATCTATGTAAAATCATGCCCAAAAAAGCACAGAAGGGGGACACCTGGGTGGCTGGGAGGCTCAGTGGGTTAAAGCCTCTGCCTTCAGCTCAGGTCATGATCCCACGGTCCTGGCATGGAGCCCCACATTTCTGCTCAGCAGGGAGCCTGCTTCCCCCTCTATCTCTGCCTGCTTCTCTGCCTACTTGTGATCTCTATCAAATAAATAAATGAAATCTTAAAAAAAAAAAAAAGCACAGAAGAAATTAAAAAAAAAACAGTAGCGTCCTCATAGTAGGATCACGAATGTTCTCCCGTATGTAATACTCTGAGAAGCAGTAAATTTGTGGCCTTGGGTGGCTCGGTTGGTTAAGCGGCTGCCTTCAGCTCAGGTCATGATCCCGGCGTCCTGGGATCGAGTCCCACATCGGGCTCCTTGCTCAGCAGGGAGCCTGCTTCTCCCTCTGCCTCTGCCTGCCATTCTGTCTGCCTGTGCTCACTCTCTCCCCCCTCCTCTCTCTGATAAATAAAATCTTAAAACAAAACAAAACAAAACAAAAAAACCCTGAAAGGTAAGACTGTAATTGCCAGAGAAGAGCAGGGCCTTGGTTCAGCTTCTCAGAAGTAGATCATAAAATCCAAACTAGAGAGACTATTTGGAAGTGATTCACAGGAGAAACAAAGGTTATTAGAGACAAGGAATTTAATAACTGAGTTCAATGGATCTGGATCGAACTTCAAGATGAATAACCAATCAGGGAAAAGGATGGCAGGAATTAACCAAGTAGCATAAAGAACCAGGTACCAAAATTATCAGGGTAGAAACTGGCTTTGGGAAATACCCACAGCAGTAATCTAATACAATGGATTTTCTCAGATGAGCACTGACTTCATATAAAATTATATATAGAGAAAAAAATGTGGATATTCTAGAGCTGACAGCAGACAAAATAAAAAACTGCCCATTTTTACTTCCCATTAAAATCATATGTGCATAGTGAAGAATACCCAAGTTGACTACGGCAGCAAAACCATGTATTCAGGAAAGAGTTACGGTTCAATTAATGTGAGAAACAGAAGGGTGATAAATACTAATTGCATAGGATTCATTTCTTAAAAGTATCAATGAGCATGTGGTAAGAGATTAATATCTAGAATATATTAAAAAAATCCTACAATTCAGCAACATGAAACATCCACACAACACAATTAAAAATAAGCAAAGAAATTTAACAGATTTTTGTCCAAAGAAGATATACAAATGAGCAAGAAGCAAAGATGCTTAACACCACTATCAGGAGAAAAATGAAAATTCCACAATGAGATCCCACTTCACACCCATCAGGACAGCTATTAACACAAACAACAGAAATCAAGAGTTGGCACGGATATGGAGAAACTGGAACCCTTGTGGGAATATAAAATAGTGTACTGCGAGGGAAAATGGTAGAGATTCTTAAAAAATATCAAACAGAATCACCATATGACTCAGCAATTACATTTCTGATATACACCCAAAAGAATGTTCACAGCAGCATTAGAAGAGCCAGGAGGTGGAAGAAATCCAAAAATCCAAAATGAAGTATCAGTGAAAGATAAGCAAACTGTGGTATTATACATGTGACAGATCATTATCTCGCCTTAAAAAGGAAATCCTGACACATGAGAACATGGATAAACCTTGATGACATGCTAAGTGAAATAAGCCAATTACAGATAAATACTGTATAGTTTCCTTTACAGGAGATTCCTAGAGCAGTGAAATTCATAGATGGAAAGTAGAAATGGTATTTGCTATGGACAGAAGTGGGGAAGAATGGCTAAGTTATTGTTTAATAAGCAGAGTTTCAGTTGGGGGAAGATGAAAAAGTTCTGAAGACAGGGAGTATTGATGGCTATACAAGGTTAATGTACTGAACGCCACAGAACTATACACTTAAAATTATGTTTAAACTGTAAATTTTATATTATGCATACTTTACAACAGAAATCATTTAGCAACATCTAGAGGTAACTTAGATGTTGCCAAATGAACTGCAACCTTGGAAAATATTAAAGGATACCTGACTATCCTAAGGGAATCCACTAACCAGGACATAAAGTAGTCACACCTCACCTGTCAAACATTACACTAGTATTTCTGATACTAAACTAGTACACATTCTTAAAAAATTAGTCTTTAGAGTTTGAGTTTAATTAATAATAAATTTGTGCCCCAAACCTGAATACCCTAGAATGAACTGATAAAACCAGGGTCTGAATCTTAAGACTAAGAGCCTGTGCTTGCCCCACCACGGGCCCAAACCTTTAAAAATCTTTACTCTAAGACTGTATTTACATGACAATGATGCATCAAATAATAAATTGGAAGCAGAATGACTGCATTACAAAGAGGAAAGGCGAAAGAGATGGGAGAAAAGGGAGAGGCTGTTAGAAGTTATTAGGGGTGCCTGGGTGGCTCAGTGGGTTAAGGCCTCTGCCTTTGGCTCAGGTCCTGGGATCAAGCCCCGCATCCGGCTCTCTGCTCAGCATGGACCCTGCTTCCCTTCCTCTCTCTCTGCTGGCCTCTCTGCCTACTTTTGATCTAAATTTATTAGATTATCTATTTATTAAATATAATCAACTATTTATTAAATAGTTTAAATAATACTTTATTAAATTCCCATAAAATTCAAGGAAAAAATGACTTCTGATTTCTAATTCTGCATGTATGGAGCTTAAAAGTCACCACCCTATCCTAACATGCAAGAAGATGAACAAACTGAAAAATCAACAATTCTTCTTAGATCTATAAGAAAAGTGGGGTCACAGGGCAATCCACTGCTCCCAAAATTAGAAAAGTGGGATCAGAAGGCTGAGGAAAACCTGAACTGTAATAAACAAACTGCTGGAAATTAGTGTAGACAAGTCAGTTAAAAACTCTAGAGGAAGCAAAAATAAACAATTCAGACTACATTAAAAAAAAAAAAAAGCTTTTGTACTGCAGAGGAAATCATCAACAAAATGAAAAGGCAACCTACTGAATGTGAGCAAATATGTGCAAATGCTGTATTCAATGAGAGGTTAATATCCAAAATACATGAAAGAACTCCTAAAACTTGACACCCAAATAATCTGATTAAAAAATGGACAGAGGACCTAAACATGTTTAGAAGACATACAGATGGCTAAAGGACAAATGAAAAGATGCTGGACATCACTCATCATCAGGGAAATGCAATTCAAAACCATAATGAAATATCACTTCACACAGTCTGAATGGCTAGTTAAGAAACAATAACAATTGTTGGCGAGAATGTGGGGAAAGGGCAATCCTAGTGCACTTGCTGGTCGTGCAGCATTGGTGGTATAGCGGTGAGCAGAGCTGCTTTCTTAGTGCACTGTTGGTGGGAATGTAAACTGGTACAGACACTACAGAAAACATTAAAAAAATAATTCAAAAACTAAAAACAGTTAACACAGAATTCAGTAATTGCACCTCTGGGTATTTACCTAAAGAAAATGAAAATGCTTATTTGAAAAGGGGGAAAGCTTGTACCCCACTCCCCACCCTTCTCTTTAGTGATACACCTTCTCAACTGGCTTCAAGAACCTAGCACTTAATGCTTCCTAAACAGAACTGCCCAGATCTTTAAAAGATCACTGGCTGTGAAAATGACTAATACTTAGCAATAAACCTATCCACTAAGTTAGCTTAAAGTGCTAATATATGAGAATTTTAGAACACAGGAATGGAAAAGGACAAGTTAAAGAAGGGACAAGAGGGGTGCCCAGGTGGCTCAGTTGGTTGAGTGTCTGCCTTTAATTCAAGCCATGGTCTCAGGCTCCTGTGATTGAGCCCCGTATCAGGCTCTCCACCCGCCCCCCCCCACAGGGGCCTGCTGCTCCCCCTACTTGTGCTCCTTCTGTCAAATAAATAAAATCTTAAAAAAAAAAAAAAAAAAAAAAAAAAGAGCAAGCAAGCAAGAAGGGAGAAGAGAGAGACAAGGAAGACTTTAACTCTCAAGAGTAACTGTTACAGGAACCTGCAATCCCAGAATACAATTATGTAAGCCAAGCAATGCCTTAAGAAACTGAAGTATCTCCAAGGGAGGAAAAAAGTAATGAGAAGACTGAAATCCTTTTGATCCCACCATCATTTGATAAAATTACTTTTGGTTCAGTAACCACATCTAGAAACCTTACAGAAATAAGTCCAGAGTGGAAAAAAATTCTCAGAAAATAGCCACAATTAGATGATTATCTGAAACAGCAAACAAAAATACAAACATTAAATGTCCAACAGTATGAGTACAGTTAAAGAATGTGAAATTACCAGTTACTAAAATAAATACGATATAACACAGAGATACTGAGAAATTACACTAATAAATGAAATGGTATATAATAGCATGACTATTACAAATTCAGACTATCATGGAGCTATAGTTAACAGAGAAAGGAAACACAATGGACTCTAAAAATTTAAGATTCTTGATCTCGCTCATATTATGGGAAAAAGTACAATAAAAAATGCAGAATAGTAAAATCTACAAGTCCCCTGAGATAGTAAAATAGAGTAACAGACATTCTGTACACTGTTGTTGAAGGGCTGTCTGGAAAATTTTACCAGAATTACAAATGTATGTAACCTTTGACAAACAAAGGCAATCAACTTCTAGAAATTTACATAATAGCAATACTTGGGATATATGAGAAATGACTATGAATTATTTATTGCACTTACTGTTAACAGCCAAAAATATAAAACAATGTGCAAATCCAAAACTAAAGAACCGATTTAAATGATTTAAACATTGGTATGATCCATGCAATGAGATACTGCTACAGCCAAGATAAACGAAATGCCCTTCCTAAAATGATATGGATAGATCTTTGACAGATTGTGTTTTCCAAGATGGCTTCAACAACATTTCCTACACCACATTCTTCTTACATGACACCTACACTCCTTTGAATCTGTGTGAGCCTGTGACTAGAACATAACTGATGCTATCTGTGTGAATTCTTAGGCTAGGTCATGACAGGTCACCCAGCTTCACCTGGTACTTTTTGGGACACTCATTCTTGAACCCAGCCATCATGCTGTGAGGAAACCCAAGCCAGGTGGCAAGGACCACATGTAGGTGTTCTAGCTGAGGCCCCAATCAACAGCCAGCAGCTGCTGAGCTGATTCTAGCCCCAGCACCAACAGCAACCCATGAGAGATCAGAAAACCACCTACAAAGCCCACTCAACTCCCAGAACCATGAGAGAGAGAAAATAGTATTGCTCTAAATCATTAAGTTTTGTGGTCATTTTTTTCTGAGCAATTAATAACTAGGACAGTATAAAAAATATGATACAGTACAGTGGCCCTGATGTTTCAAATTCCACAGTATAGAGACTATATAGATTTAAAGTAACAGCAACCTCCCAAGGACATACAACGAAGTTACATTGTCTCTGGGGAAAAGAATTGAGTGGGGTAGGGAATATAGAAGGGAGAATATAGAATTTTCAGTGTATTATCATATAGCTATGGTAAGGTCCATATGAAACTTGGAAAAACACTGAAAAATGCTAAAGGTGTCCAATTATTACATATAGACTTAGTTCCATATCAATAGATTATCCTCTTCTGAGTCCAAAAGCACCTGCTATCTTTAACGATAGAAACCACGAATAAGTGGTCCCTCATCCTGTTTCTACTTATTCTGCCACATCTATATTACCTTGGAAAGAGGGTGAATGCTGTTCATCAACACTTACTTCAAAATAATTGAAGTAATTTTGTATATTTGTATATTCTGTTGTATAAAAGTAATAAAACAGGAGCATAATTCCTTATTTCCAAAATCCAGTATGTGACTTCAGTAAGCACACTCTCATCTTGAGGAATTAGTAATTTGTTTGCTAGAATTCGTATTTGTATCAAGATAGCCAATGATCAAAATTCCAAAACTTCTGGAATTATTCCTATTGCTTTTCTCACATTTACACATTCTTATCCTCCTCCACTAAGAGGCCTGTCATAAAAAGCTCTATGATGACTCCAAATTATGTCATCCTATAATAAATTCAGTGTGCACCACAAAATTGCATATAAGATCAGATTATTATGGTGTAAGACACAAAAGGGGAAAAGAAACATTTTTCAACAACAAAACTTCCTGTTTATTTTTATCAAGTCAGAATTCTTATTCTATTAAAAGCAAATTTTAAAAAAGGTTCTCACCCCACCACACCCAATCATTATCCAGAACAAGTATCATTTATGGGTCCCTGCTGTCTACAAAAGGTCAATTATCCACAAACCTTAAATGTTTAGAACAGAGTCAACAACAGAAAGGTAGCAAAAATAGACTGAATGCAGCCAAAATACATGTGATCAAGTCCAAGCACCAAAGCTTTTGAAAACTTACAGATTTTTCCAGTATGTAACTAACAATACACTTCCTTTATATATACATATATGTCCTCTTTTGGAATATATAATAAATAAAACAGGAAGGCCAACTGGAAATTTAGACATAATTTACATAGTTTTATGTGGGAAGCCTGGGTGGCTTAGTCTTAAAGCTCTGCCTTTGTTTGGCTCAGGTCATGATCCCAGGGTCCTGGGATCTAGCCCCATATCAGGTTTCCCTGCCTGCTCCTCCCTCTCCCACTGCCCCTGCTTGTATTCCCTCTCTTGCTGTGTGTGTCAAATAAATAAATAAATTTAAAATAAACAAACAAATAAATAAATAATGGTATATAATACCATTTTTCATTCCTTATGTGTACTTAATCTGTCTCCCATCCCAAACTATAAGGTCATCTTTAACTTCTAGTACTTAGCAGTGTTAAGAGCTGAGTAAATTCATTGAGTAAATGAATTTTAAAGAAGTTTCACAATCTGACAGAATAAAAGCAGCAAATTAGTCAATCAATAGAGGCTGTTCTCTATAGTTAGAATTAACTGGCAAAGATCCTATCTAACAGCTTTGAGCACTTCAGCAGCATCAGAGGACAATAAATGAATTAAGTAAGATGGGACAAAAATTTTAGAAAGTTTGCTCTAGAAGGATCCTTATTTAGTTCAACCCTCTCATTTTACAAACAGGTCTCAGATAAGTGTTCATAGAAAGGTACCAGAATTAGAAACAAGCTTACAGACTCCTAACTGACAGCAATATTTAGTAGTCACGTGTAACACTTTAAACTAGGATACTGGAGAATAACGATGTTTAGACTATTAAAGATTCATTTTTTAGGGCAAACTGGTACAAACTGATATAAAGCACCAAATCTCTACCAACTTCCCGGAGTAATACAACTTATCTCAAATACTGAATGAATACACACTTTCTAGAAGTGAACACTATCATGCATAAGGATATTCTTCCACTTGAAACCAATGATTAACTTTGACAATTTTAATTCTGTGTTAGAAAGAACAACGAACACTTCACTGTTTTCCTCACCAATCGAAGACCATATGCTAATGGTCTATCTCTAGGTTTTCTGTTCTTTCTGAAAAGTTTTTTAAATTGAGGTGCACCTGGGTGGCATCCAACTCTTGCTTTCTGCTCAGGTAATGACTTTAGGGTTGTGAGATCAAGTCCCACATAGGGCTCCATGCTTAACATTAAGATTCTCTCTCCTTTTCCCTCTGTACCACCCCCTTACTTGTACATGCTTCTTAAAAAAAAAAGCACTTTTAATTGAGAGCAATGTGTGGATGAAAAAAGATAAAGGTAATAAATGCACAGATTATAGTACAGGTCTTCCTGGACTCCTGATGGGGTTATTCCCACTAAACCCATCAAGTTGAAAATATGGTAAAAGTAAAAAATACACCTAACCTACCTTAGTTTACATGTGCTCAGGACACTTATGTTAACTTACAGTTGGGCAGAATCACCTAACACAAAGACTATTTATTAACACAGTACTGAATATCTTGTGTAATTTTTTGAATACTGTACTAAATATGAAAAATGAAATGGTGTTACTGGTACAGAATGGTTGTTTCAGTTATTTACCCTGTGATCTCGTGGCTGACTGGGAGTTAGGACTCCCAGCTACTGCAAGCATCACAAGAGTATTATATTGAATATTGCCAGCCTGGAAGATAATCAAAATTCAAAGTATAGTTTCTACTGTCTGTATTGCTTTCATACCATCATGAAGTTGAAAAATCTTAAGTAGAACCCCTGTGAACTGGGGATCATCTATATACAGACTGGTTTTTCTGAAGGCAAACAAGTGAAGGGCAACAGAAAGCTTACTACTACAGGAAGAACATGACTTACTCAGATTCAAATTTTCTGGCTAGGCTTTCTTTCCCAGTTTAGGAAGTAAGTTTAATATCCGAATACATTTAGTATTCTACTTAACAGTGTAATTTCTCCCTCTGAGAAAATTTCTACAAATAACTTAGTTCATGTGGGTGGCCTGCATTTAGTGTAATATACATGACTAACCACTTTTGTGAAAACCAATAAATGGAGGGGGGAAATTAGTAAGGATTTACCATGTAGAATTTTAAGAAACTTAAGTTGTAAATGCTCATACTATCTACTTGAATGAATTTGCAAAAACTTCATTTTTGGAAGGCTCAAATTTAATGCAAGTATTTGCTTATAAGGTTTTTAAAATCTTGGGTTCAGCATCTGCCTTCGGCTCAGGTCATGATTCCAGGGTTCTGGGATCGAGTCCCACATTGGGCTCCTTGCTCAGCAGGGAGCCTTCTCCCTCTGCAGTTCGTTCCCCCTGCTTGTGCTCACGTGCTCTCTGACAAATAAAAACCTCTAAAAAAAACTCTGGTTTGTTCCTATAAATTTTTTTTAAAGGATTTTATTTATTTGACAGAAAGAGGCACAGTAAGATAGGGGAACACAAGCAGGACAAGTGGGAGAGGGAGAAGCAGGCTTCCTGTGGAGCAGGGAGCCTGACGCGGGACTCTATCCCAGGACCCTGAGATCATGACCTGAGCTGAAGGCAGATGCTTAACGACTAAGCCACCCAGGCGCCCCTGTTCGTATAATTTTTACACCTGATCTTAGACAAAAGGCCGAGAAGTGACTGTTCCTATAATTTTTAATCCGAGGGTTTGTCTTTCAATAAAAGAAAATCTAAACGTAAATTTTTTAACATTGTCAAATCCTAAATCAAACACTATGCACTACATGGAATAGTTATGATTCCAAAATAAATGTCCTGTTTTGACAACAGAACAGTGACAAAAATGACTCAGCAAAAAGTAATGGTGGTGATGGTAGTGGTAGCAGCTAACATTTAATAAGCATTTTACTTTATGCTAGGCACAGTAGCCAAGAAATTTATATGTACTTTCATTTAATCCTCACCGAAACCTTTTCAAGTTAGGTACCATTATTTTCCTTTCTGTAAGAGTAAAATAAAGCTGAGAATGAGTTGCCTCAGAATATGTGCCATGTACTGGAACTACAATTAAAAAGGCACTTGTTTCTCTAACTTAGGGTATAATCAGTCCTTGATTACTTGTGACACTAAGGGGGAGCAGCATTGGTACAGATAACTGAAAACTCCAGATACTCTAAGTTCCTTAGGAAAGACAGGGGAGAGCAACCTAGATGGGACCGAGAAGGGGCCATATTCTCTTAAAGGGCCCAACAGGTTAACAGACTTGTGGAAAGGGTTTCCATACAAACAGATACAAATAATATATGATGTAACCGGGCAAAATACTTGTTATCTTCAAACTGGAGCAGTTGGATAAACAACTTATTTTTAGAAATCCTACCCAAACTACAGTTCAAAAAAAAAAAGGCAATTATTCCAAGAACCTCAGTGTAAAAGTAATATTGACTACTCAGAACACAAAAGTAGTTGTTCTCAAACTTCAGCACATATCAAATCACCTGGAAGACCTGTTAAAATGTAAGATCACTGGTTCCACTTCAGGATTTCGATTCAATATAGGATATAGGAATTTGCACTTTTAACACATTCTCAGGTAATGCAGATGCTCCTGGAACAGGGAACATTCTGAGAACCACTGCTCTAAACCCAAGTTCAAAAATTACAGTACCTGCAAAGAAAATGCTGTTAATGTTCTCATGTATAGTTCTATAACCTAAACCATGTGTCTTCTATTCCTCTGATGACACTGCCTATAAAATTAAACTGTGGTACAAAACATTTATCTTTCAAAAGAAAAAAAGAGTTGAATGACTACATCTTATTTCACTGCATACCCTTATGCTGCTCTTACACCGAAGATCTATCTACTTGTTTATAAATAATACTTAAATGTGTTTAAAAATAAATTCTGGTTCTTTTTTTTTGACAAGAGTAACTCACTTGAAATCTGGTAAAGTCTTTAACTACTCAAGGTGTTAAGTGAAAGATGGCCAGCCCTATCCAACAAATATTAACTGAGTCAATACTAAGCCTTCAGATGAGATAGCAGGAAGGAAGACAACCACCTGAGCCTTAATATTCCTTGCCAACCTTCTGGGCTTGTCTTAATAAGAATAAAAAATGTCATGCAGACTTTAAACCCCTATAAATAAGCTAGAACTCCCCAAAGTGCTACACCCATCACCTAATGACCTAACCTCATTGTGAGTGTTACAGGATCAAGGGACAATTGTATGTGAAATTGAGAGACAACATGGATTCTTAAATCAAACTTCCATGTTTAGGAAGAATCACATAAACTACCCTGATATTCTTGATGAATGTAAGGTCTAGAATATACAAATTAAAGAGTACAACATATGATCCCCCCTGTAAAACACAATCAGAAGAAAATTTTAATTAAGCTCTTCAGACCATAATGACTATTACCAGATATAAACAATCAAAAAATAAAGCACAGATGAAATGCAAAACATTGGGCCAGGTTCATCTGTTAGCTAAGTCTTATCTCACATCAGCCAAAACAAAAATACTTATTTCTTAAAAGTTACAGACCTGTGGTATTCGACATTAAATAGCTCAAACCTTGAAATCCTTAAGTAGACTACTACTATAATTCCTAAGGGTGAACAGCACCCTTATGCTGTTAGCAAACAGCATAAAAGAATAGCACTTCGTTCTCTGACACATTTTTGTCACTGTTCTGTTGTCAAAACATGACATTAAATCACTGTCTTCTACCTTAATCTTACACAATGTTTTATGTCAGTAATGTCTCAAAACCAAACCAAATACCGGTGCTCACAGATATAATAGTAATGGCACTTCATACCTCCTAAAGATATTACTATATAGTCAAGGTAGTTAGAAAGTATCCAACAACCACTGACACAGAAATTTGGGTATAAATTCCTTATAGAGTTGGTTTTAAAAACAAGATTTGATCTGTACAAGTAGAAAATATTAAGGAAGCTTTACATGTAGGAACAAAAACCTGAAAAACTCATTACTGAAATGTAAATAATCTAATTTGCAGACTATATATACGCATACACACATATCAGAAAATATGTGTACTTATGACATTGATACAGGATTAAATTTTTCTTGTAAACGTCCTGCTTGAAATGTCAATTAGGAAAAAATACATTCGGATGATCATAATATTAAAAAAAAAAAAGATTCTAGTCTTAAGCTTCTGAGGCTCCTGCAGTTTCCCAGGAATTAAGTTCTTTACTATAGCATTTCAGTGTTTTGTTATTTTGGTATGTATTGTGAAAAGGGGGAGGGTGGCATTTATCAATTCTATCTGTCCCATGTATTTATAGCCTCAAACTCATAAGTACTTTGGGAAATGCTGCTACTGACAACCACTCGAGAATTGTTATTACCTTGATATTTCATTACTAAACCAGATGTATGTGTCTGTGTGTGTGTCTACACATACATAAATGTATGTGTGTGTCTATATATGTATGTATATACATACACATATATATGTATGTATATATATATATAAAAATCTACTAACAAAGACACCACAAGAATGTATATTAAGTATATTACTCATTATTATTATTCATTGGATTTCTAACTCAAAAGCTCCATACCATGGACTACATTTTTCATGCTCATTATAAAAACACAAAACACTAGGAGCACCTGGGTAGCTCAGTCAGTTGAGCAGCTGACTTGATTTCAGCTCAGGTCATGATCTCAGGGTTCTGGGACTGACCCTGTGATGGGTCCCATAATAGGCTCCATACTCAGCAGGGAGTTTGCTTGAGGATTCTATCCTTCTCCCTCTGCCCTTACTCACTCCCACCACTGTGTACACTCTCTCTCTCTCTCTCTCTCAATAAATCAATTTTGAAAAACAAAATACAACAAACTAAAACATGTAACACTGTGTAACTTGAGAGATGTACAAACAAGAGATTGACAATCACCACCACACTTCTCTGAGTCTACTGAAGTGGAAATATCACCTATGCAGGATACTTCCTGTATACAGGGAAAGACCAGGAGGTAGTCTAGTTTTATAAACTATTTTATTTTAAGGGTCTGAACTATGAACAAGATCCTCAAGTGTACTTGAGAACATACACTAAATGCAGGACAGGAAGTTCCACTTCTGAAAGATCTGAAGTTGCTATGTGTCAGTATCAGTCTTAAGTATCTCAAAAGTTTGACTTTTTATATGTAGGACATTAAAATATATTATGTATACCCTTAAAAATATAGTACTGCTTAATTATATACCCCTTGCAAAATATTGTAATCTTAAAACCGTGTTTCCTCTGGTATTACCCAATTCAAAAGCTTCATTTGACAGATGAAAGAGGACGCTTGGAAAAGGCTGTTCTGGGGGTGCCTGGGTGACTCAGTTGGTTAAGCCACTGCTTTCAGCTCGGGTTATGATCCTGTAGTCCTGGGATCGAGTCCCACATCAGGCTCCCAGCTCTGCAGGGAATCTGCTTTCCCCCCTCATCCTCTCACTCTCTATCATATAAATAAATTCTTAAAAAAAAAAAAAAGGAAAAGGTTGTTTTGCCCCACTGCTATATAATTGTGAATTTGATTAAATTCAATTTATCAAATTTCCTGTCTTCTATCCATAACACTGCACTATTAGCTGTTACCTTTCTCCTGCCTCTTACCTTCCCCTCATTTCAGCTCTACCACAACCACTGTATTCAGTGTACTCTACTTCTTAACCTTTCTTTTGTCTTTCTCTCCAGGTCCCATTTCCCTTTTTGTCCCTCTTCCGTTGATCATTGACTTTTTCTCTTCCTTCACCCTAGGAGCACTCTTAAACAAGTTTAATAAAATTTAATTAATTTTACTAATCAGTGTAATTTATAAACAGTCCAGTTATTTAGAATTAGAATTTTAAGGTTAACTTTCATTATTTACTTTTACTATTTTCTTACTCATCCTAAAGTGCTAAAACATGTATTAATTTGAAAAAGCCTCTAATAACTATCAAGGAACAGGCATCAGATCAAATCTAAATACTTGGGATATTGACTCTCTTCATGCTTGCATCTGTATTCCAGCTTATACACAAAACCATCTTGGGGATAACCAGGAAATCAAAATGTAGGAAGATACTATCTAAACAAAAATCAATGTAAGTTTTAAAGCCTGAAGTCTGCTGAACAGTTGTCTTCACTATGCAACCTATTTAGGTATTCATCATCAAACAACTAGAACCGCAAAATTTTTGCCAATGTATAATTTAATTAAATGAAGAGAAAAAAGAAAATCTCACCCCCTATGGTACTCTCTTGAAATTCATGAAACTGGCCCTTCACAAAACGAAGCACTAGGCTTGATTTCCCAACAGCAGACTCTCCCAGAAGTACTAGTTTGAACTGGCATATTTTATTTCCAGTATTTGGCCCGTTGGGTCTTGTTGCTCCTCGATTAGCCATGTCCAAATTTGAAAGAAGTCCCTAATTTCAGTCTCTTAAATGAACTTCCAGGATGCAAGGTGTCAATTTTTTTCTTTCTAGATGTAGAGAAACCTGTAAAGAAAAATTAAATAAACAAATCAGGAAACAAAACAAATCTAATGTTAATCACTTCAGCAAATTTTGCCTGTACCATATTATTGCATGATAATCTTAACATCGATATGACATTGAATGTCATTTAAGTTCACTACCTTTGTAATAATATAAAGGTATGAGATTTAAGCCTAAAATCCTGCTGTAATTTTCAGAATTTTAAAAAAATTCTATAGCTAATCTTTATTAAAGACTTAAATTTGTGCCAGGTAGTTAAGTACTTAACATTTGCTCAACAATCCTATAGATACTACAACCCTTAAAAATGAGGAAACAGGGACAGAGAGGTTCAGTAACTTGATTGAGGTCATACAGTTACTGTGACAGAGTTGTGACAAAGCCATGAAAGAGCTACGTTTCAAACTCAGTCAACCTGAGAGATGATTCAAGAGTTTAGGTTCTGGAGCCAGACTAGCTGGACTAGAATAGTTTTAGGGAAAATAAAGTTCATAAATGGAAAGTTCTTACAAAAGATCCTAGAACACAGTTAAGAGCTCAATAAATGTTGGCTATTATTATGGGAAGGCCCCTGTAAAATTATACATTTTTTTTGTTTAACTAATGGTAAATTGGAGCAACAAGTATTATAAGGCTCTCAGGTTTGTGTGTCCAGTGGCTAAAAGACTTAGAATTGTTTCATGTGCTCAAGTACATTATACATGGAAGTGTTAACAGAGGTCCTCTATGTGGTAATCTTTAATTAGTGTCTTACTTTGTTAACGCTATTCTGTAGTTTGGGCCTAACAATTAAATATGTCACTATTTTCTATTTAACACATCTAGAAAAACCTAACCTAAATGGCAACTTCTCTTATCACCTAATGCTAATTTTCAATCTCAAAGGAATAAGGGAACATTATTCCAATCTACTCACAAATCACAATGGTTTCCTCCCATCTTTAGCTACAATCAGATCATGTGCTCCTTAAATCTAATGATTCCCTCCTTAAAGTAACTGTTATATTTCATTTAGGTACCTCATTTAAGAAAATTGCCTTCCCCATGAAATGAGTTTAGATAAAAATCCCTTTGGACAATGAATTCATTAATAAATATCCAAGCGATCTTATGTTGGAGACAACAAAATCACCACTGACTTACCTAAACGGTAGCTTTGTAGTGTCCTTTTAGTAATGCATACCGAACTATTCACACTTGAAACAAGATGTTTGAGTTGCTTCCAAACAGTAGGGATGTAAATAAAACATGACTGGCCACAAAATAATTTAATGGCGATGAGTTCACTTTACTCTTCTCCCTATTTCTGTACATTTAAAAGTTTTTCTGTAATAAAAAATGCTCCGGGGCGCCTGGGTGGCTCAGCCATTAAGCAGCTGCCTTCTGCTCAGGTCATGATCCCAGGGTCCTGGAATCAAGCCCCCGCACTGGGCTCGTTGTTCAGCAGGAAGTCTGCTTCTCCCTCTCCCATTCCCCCTGCTGTGTTCCCTCTCTCGTTGTTCACTCTCTCTGTTAGATAAATAAATAATATCTTTAAATAAGTTACATATCTACTGGAGAATTAGATGACAGAATTAATCAATCTACCTATCTATCTATCCAATACAGGGGCCAACACATAAAAGGGACTGAAAATTGGCAATTAAAGGGGCCCTCTGATGAAATAATGACCAAGTATCAACAGAATATCATGCAGAATGAACACGTACCAACACACTCAGATATTTCAATACCAACAGAAACACTTCCCAATTGTTTCACTACCTCCAAAACAGCAAATTCAAATACTTGTCAAGGACAACATGCTCCGAATTTCCATGGTCCAAAATTTCAGGAAAAACAACATTCCCATAAAAAATTATGATTTTAGCTTTGCCTTCTAAGGGTTAAAGCTGTTGGACTATAACTCCCTCCAACACTCTCTAGCAGAAAATAAATGTAATTATAAAAGATACAGGCAGCCTAACATTAAGGTTAATGTATTCACTACTGTTTTGTTTTGCAAAACAAAAATTTTGCATAAAATGCTTTTTAAATCTTTTGAAAATTAAGTGGTAGTCTATAAAGGTCTCTAGGTATTCTTTAATGAATAGAGTATTAACAACAGCAGCTAACATTTACCACACACTTTTGTGCCAACCACTATTCCATGAATTTTGCTTACAGCAACCCTATGAACTCATATTATCCCAATTTTACATTAAAAATAAAGTTTCTGAGCCCTCCTGAATTATCATAGTGCTGTACACGTGTTTTTTTTTTCTAACTGGTTATGACACTGACAAAACCCAAAATTTGTGAATTATGACGTTCACAGCGTACAGTCTCGGGAGGTAACCAGCTTCTAAGGGAAGAGAACAGCGGGACAGGTTTCATAAGGTCGGTCTCTACCCACTGTGCATGCTCAGCGGCCTAGTTGTCTTGAGTTCTTTAAAGTTGCGGTTCATCACCTTTCATAGATGAGACACCCCCTAGGCAGACTATGTTGATGAGCCTCCTCCTCCCTCCATTACCGGTCTTTGGAAGTCGAAGGTAGGCGGAGCTCCCCAAATTCACACCTGCTGTAGGCCCCAGTTCCTCCTTGGAGAGCACCTGAGTAACTGATACCAAACTCCGGACAGCCCGAACAAGCAGGACCCGCCAGGCCCCCTGGCCATCTTTCCCATCCTGCTTCCCCCACCCTGGCCTGGCTTCGGCTGGGACCACCCCCTCCAGGACTGCCAGGACAGGGGCCAGACGGAACCGCGGCCTCCAGCACTCTTTCACGGCGCCATCTTGAGAAGGGAAGAGGGTGACACCCGTCGCTCCCTCAGTCAGTCCGCAAATCCCGATCCCCGGAGCTCTTTGAGGAATGAATCACCAGAGCCGGCAGGACGAGATGCCCAGCTCGACAGCTCTGGTCCAGGGCACTGGGGCCAGGTGAAGAAGAATGGGCGGGAGACACAGTGCCGGCAGGGCCGCGGACAGACTGAGAACAGCGCATAACCTGGGGTCCCGGCTGGCTCTTGGCAAGGGAGGGAAGGTTTGGTTACCTGAGACGGCAGCACGCGGAGCCGCGGGGCTGAAGCCTCCCGGCAGCAAGTCCCAGGCGTAGCCCGAAAAGAGGCTGAAGCTGTGGCGGTGGCTTAGACGGTGGCGGCGCGTCTCCTCCTCAGGCCGCTCCCCTCAGACTGGACCGTGCGGGGATCGTGCCGTGGTGCCGCCCCCGTCCGGCTCCGTCTCCGCCTCTCTCCGCTCCGCCTTCCTCTTTCCTTTCTCCTCCTTCACCGCCGCCGGCGCTCGAGTTCCGACTAATTCTTCCTCCTCCTCCCTCCTCTGCCTCCTCCCCTCAGGCTAGCCGCCGGCTCCGCCGCGAACCAAAACACAAACACTCAAGTCCCAGCCCGGGAGCCACTTCCGCCGCTCGGCGCCGGCCTCGCCGCCACGTCGCTGCACGTAGGGAGCTACGCCCCTTCGTCACTTCCGCGGTAGCTAGCCCCACCTCTCCGTCCGCTCCCCCGCCCCTTCTCAAAGCCCTCTCAGCTGGGGCTGGTCTGCGGGGCCGGCTGGGGCGTGTCCTGTGACCTCTGCGTTCAGCCAGGGGCGAGCCAGCCTGCTTCCTCCATCCCACGTCCCAGGCAAGCGCGGCCCCGCCCTTGCAGGCGCCATTGTCATCTGGGTGGCGGTCCTGGGCTCCCGGCGGTAGGGGGTGGGGGAATTCTTTTATGGCCTGGGTTTTGGGGAAGCTCGAGAACAGGGGTTTGTTGCTCCCTGCCCATGTGGGGCGGAGAAATTCCTTTTGTGAATGTGAGCTCACAGCCCAATTAACGCTACTCTGCAGCACCCCAACACGGCTAGGGGGCTTTTTGGGGAGGACTTTTCTAGCCTGAGAGAGCCTCCCCAGCCCTCCGAACGTGTCCTGAGGGGAAGCCTGGGTCGTAAAGGTATTTACTCCTGCGAAAAGGATTAGAACCTCCCCATACCAAAAGTCTCTAGGCGAGAAAATCTTAAAATAATAAGCTTTTATTGCTTTTATTCAGTTTACCTGTTTGTGTGTGTGTGTGGGGGGGAGAAAATCTTAAAATAATAGCTTGCTTTTATTAAGGATTTTCCTTTGCGAGTTATCCTATTTTACTTTTACACTACAAGGTCTCAGGCAAATGAACATCTGAGACTAATTGCCTTCCTAAATTAGAGTATTAGCTCCCCAAAGTGGTCCTCAACACTGTGTGGCACAGTGCCTGGCAGCTGGGAGTCTCTAGTCATGGTTGTGTGATTAGTGAGTGAGGCGTGCCTGTTTTAAAGGTAAAGAATTTGAAGCAAAGAGATGGTGTAACTTGTCCAAAATCACCACTGCTAGTGAAATTGTATTCTAACCTGCAAACTGGTCCTGAGTTCTTACGCAGGATTCCAGTAAAACAACAACAACAACAAAAAAACCCAAAACCTCAAAACATTATCCTCCGCTGCAGATCGACATAACACACTCTTCTTTGGTTAAATTTCATACAGTAGTTTCCGGCCAGGTATCTGAAACAAAACAAAATAATTCGTTTTGTAATTTGATAGAATGTTAAATTGACTTTCCTTCAGGGTAAGGGCTACTTTACGGTTTTGCATGTATAGCCCTGTTTTGAGAACATCAACATTGTCTAGGATGTATACTTAAGGTAAGGTATCCTGGGGATTCTCTGTCAACATTATGCAAGGGAGATGATTTGAATCCTTGAACAGCCAGTCTTCTAGATGAACTTCCCAGTTACTAACCAGAAGAGCATAATGTGTCATACCTAAATGGTATCTGTGGCACTTGATCCTCAAGAGCTTGTTCCAGTGTAATGTGTTAGTCATGTTAGCACCTCTTGGACAATCCAAGGAAGAATCAGGAAATAGGCTATGTCACATCAGTTGTGGCATGTTAACACTACATCCCAAACCAAACTTTCCAGCCCAAACCTCCTTCTGCTTAGTTGACTGGTATTAACAGACTTCCAGTCAATTGGACTTGAAATGGGAAAATCATCTTCCCCCTTCATAAACCATTTTCCATTCTAATACCCCAAATTCTCTAATCCCCAAATCTGCGATCTAATCCCAACACCTGTGATCTAATCCTAGCATTATGGTAGTGTTCATATAAACTGAATTAATGCATAGTCCCATCTTTTCAATCATTTTTTGCATTTCAGCCAGTAACTCTCAAAAATGTTCAATGATATCTCACTTGCAAAATAGAGTCCAAAGTTCTTCTCTAGGCCCAACCCACATTTCTGTCATTCTATTTCTATAGTTTCCCTCTCCCCAAACTCTTGCTTTGTACCCTAATCATACCAGTATACCCAGTGTTCCCAGAATGTTGCCTATGTGTTCTCATCTTGGCATATTTAATCACTTTGTTCTCTCTCTCCCAGAACACAATTAATGTTCATCACTGCAGGTTTCACTTTCGCCAAGAAACCAAATGCTCTTGATCACATCTGAGAATATAGTTGACCCTTGAACAATGCAGGTGTTAGGGGAACCAACTCGCCACACAGTTGAACATCTGCATGTAATGTTTGATGCCCCCCCAAATTAAATACTAGTACCGTATAGTTGACTGGAAGTCTTACCAATAAAATATTTTATATGTTATATTTATTACATATTCTTACAATAATATCTAATATAATCTTACAATATTATCTAACTTCCTCTTAATTTTTTTTTTTTTTGTATTTCTGGGCAATATCATTTGCAAGTATTTTTCAAAATTTTGCAGATCTCCAAAAAATCTTCTGATATATTGAAAAAAATCCACATATAAATGAACTAGCACAGTTCAAAACTGTGTTGTTCAAGGGTCAACTGTAGTTCTACGGGATTTATCTTTTTCCAATAGTTTCAATAGTTTGCTTTACTCCCTATGATGGTTCTAATATCTATCTGCTTTATTTTATAGTGCGTAGACTTTTCTCCTCACATTTTCATTCCCATTGGGGAATCTAAAACTCATTGGGGGAGGGGGCCCTGGATGGCTTAGTCGGTCACAACCTTAGAGTTGTAAGATGGAGCCCTGAGTAGGCCTCCTGAACCACTGGGCATGGAGCCTGCTTAAAATTCTGTCTCTCCCTCTTTCTCTGCTCTCTTCCAATAAATAAATAAATAAATAAATAAATAAATAAAATCTTATTAGGATTTTAAAGTTCTTAAGGACCAAGACAGTAATTTATTCATCATTTCAATTCCTCACAAAGGATTTTTGACAATAGGGACCTCAAAATATTTGTGAACTTAATTGCATTTAAAATGATGAGCATTTGACTGAGGAAGTCCTCACAAATAACACATGGATACTGTAATTTAAATTGTTAGGAACACCCCATTTCATTGTTCTAGGATAATGCTTCCTCATTTATTTTTTTCTACCAATTTTGTCTTTTAATTTACCCCCTTCATAAATACATTTCACAGTATTTTATAGTTTAGTCATAATGTTTGCCTTGAAGAGGGCTGCTCCCATGGCAGCACTTCTAAGTTCCACTGGCAATTTTGGAGAGACTGATATGCCACAGTACATCGTTGCTCTTAGTGCTGCCACTCATAATATGCTTGTGTTTTCTTCCTCACCCCTAGGTAACTGAAGATAACAGATAATTGTATATTTTTAGTGTCAAATGTGGAATCCTATTTATTGATATAATTTGTTAAGGAAGCTACAAAGTGGAGGGATGGGCCTTAAATGAAGTTAATAGACTTGAACACAGCCCTAATGCTTCCTTTGCTCTCAAATCTCTAAATACCCATTCACAAATTCCTAGTACTTTGCATCTATCATCTCCAGCACTCTTACCTATCTGTATCTTCTACCTTCTCTTCTGGGAAATGTTTCCACCATTGTGTAGTTGAAGAATGAATCAAAGATGGTAATGACTGGTAATGTTCTTTTAACTGGGACTATCTGAGACAAACCTAAAGGTAATTCTAACTGAAGGAATTGCAGGCATAGTGATAAGGCAATGAGAAAAAGACTATGGGAACAGAGTTAGTCATGTTTAAAAAGCAGGGCTTAAAGCAAGCCTCAGTTCAAATAACTTCTAAGCCCACAAATTCTAAAGCAGCATCCCTTTATAGGAAAGTATTTTCTTCACTACACTTGTCAGTATGTGAAATGATCTTATTTATTGGTTTACTTGATGGTTATCCATCCCCACTAGAAAGTAAGTTCCAAGAGATAGGGATTGGCTTGTGTTTCACAATATTCCTAGCACTGACACAAAGTAAGTACTTAATAGTTATTTGTAAAATGAAAGAATTGAATGAATGCTCATCCATAGACATACCTTCATTTATATGCTATCAAGTCATTTAAAATGCTTAAGGGGAGAAGAATATTTATATTAATTATCTGAAAATTACTTTATACAAATTTTTTCAAATGTGAAATAATATCTCCTAACTTTTTTTTTTTTTTATTTTAAATTTTACAAGTCCTTCATAGTTTCTAAAAGACTGGAATCCTATAAATTCTGTTCTGATTCCAAGCTAGGTGCTGTATTTCCCATGAATGTGTAGAAATTACAAATATTCACCAAATAGACTTTCATTGACAAAGGGGGCTGCCTGGTTGGCTCAGTCTGAAGAGTATGCAACTCGACTTTGGGGTTGCAAGCTCAAGCCCCACCCTGGGTGAAGAGAATATGTAAATAAATAAATGTAAAACCTGACAATTTAAAGAAAATCCCATGCTGAACCGGGTTCCTGGGTGGCTCTGGCTGTTAATCCTCTGCCTCAGGTCATGATCTTGAAGTCCTGGGATGGGTCCCTGCCTAGGGCTCCCTACCCAGCAGGGAGTCTGCTTCTCCCTCAGTCCCTCACCCTTCTCTCACACACACTTAAAAAAAAAAAAAAATCGCGTGCTTAAAACGAGTTTGAGTTTGCCACAGTATTTTAAAAAGTCAGTATGCATTATTGTGTAACACATCTCAAACTTTATTTCAATGTTATTTAAAGCTTGGTTATTAAAGTGTAAATGTTCTCAAAGACTTTTTTCTCTACCACAGGTACCAAATATAATAACAGAATTCAAGGTAGTTCTTTAGGCTAAAAGAACTACATGCAGTATGCACGTTCTTGCATAACGAAGGACCTAAAATTAATGGTCACCACCGAAAAATGGCTACTTATTCCCTGTTCGCCAGTAAAATTAATAGGCAAATGGCCAGGGGGCGGCCCGAGGCTAAACCCATCTTAGGGAGAGTGAGTTGCTTGCAAAACTGAAGAGAAGTTGGTGAGCATTTTCTCTAGTGCCCAAGACCACATCCTTCAAGTTTTCTTGCCCTTCAGATCTAGTAAGGAAGGAGGAAGAAAAGAGAAGGGAAGGAGGGAAGGAGAGAAAGAAAAAGAGGGAGAGAAAGGAGAGGGAGAGAAACGGACCGAGACAGAGGGAGAAATGGGTAGAGACCAGCCTGATGAAACAATTGCGCGCCAAGCCCCGCCCCTGTTTCCTAGGTAACCCGGTAAACAGACCCTCGTCTGCTTCTCCTCTGTGAACTCCTCTACGCGTAAATTGGTAGGCAGGAAGCTGTGGGCAGGGAGTCCGAGTGGAGATGTGTTCTTTCATGAGAGTGGGGTTCCCTAAAGGGTTGGGGCACCACCAGGGCTTGGGAACTTCCATTGAGCCAGGTGCAGTTTTCCCCTTAGAGATGAGTGCAGCTGAAGGAATGAGGGTTTCTGAGAGGAAATGTCCCCAGAGTATGGAGGTTGGTCTCACGGACGAAGGAAAGGATGACTCAGGAGAAAGGGGGGTCCTCATGGGAACAAAATCTCCCACGGAGTTAGGGTTCAGAGTGGGATTAGGAAAAGAAGATTCCTCATGTAGGGAGAGCCTCCTGGATAGTAATAAATTTGAGGAGAGGATAGCATCACCAGAAACAAAATCTCCATTGAGCAAGGAGCTTGAAATGAAATTAAAAATACAGAATCTTTCTAGGACCCTCCCGGAGAGGAGTAATTTGGGAGTCTATGGGGTCTCAGCCTCCCAGGAAACAAAATCTCTAGGTATGTTACCAGGAAGAATGGGGTTAGAAAATGACTGTCTTCTGGCAGGGTGCTCTGGAAGGATGATACAGCCTCACTTGGGCATGGTATGTGAAAGTCCACAGGCTCTAGGGAGCAGGAGAGGTTCTGTGGCTGGTTCCTTTGGAGGAGTAAGGGCTTCACTGGGGAAGCAGCCTACTTTGGATTTAGAACCTAGACAGGAACTGGGAAAAGAGACCTGTGTGGTGATCAAGCCCAGTACAGAGATGAAGCCTCCTGTGGAGGTGGACACTGGTCTACCCAAACTAGAAGAGCCAGGGCCGCAAATAGGCTTGGTGATAGAACCTTCTGAGAGCCAGTTTGCCCAACAACCTGAAGAGAGAAAGGAGGCTGAAAACACTGAACCAGGAATAGAACCTCCAGATCGCATCAGACCCATATACTCTGGGAAATTTTTTGATCGGATGCCTTGCTGGCCAACTGTAAGTGTTTTTTTCTAGTACTTTCCCTAAGAACTTTGTATATCCATGTCTTTATCAAGATGATAAACTGATGAGACGTGTTTGGATTCACGGAGTCAAATTGTAAAGATTTCGCTGAGCTGCTGATAATTCCTTGTCCCATTGGATTCTTTCAAGGTTTCACTTTGATATTTTCTCATTCTTTGCCTTCCTTCCTAGATGTCAGCTTTGTTTTCTGTGTGTACCATACCGATGGTTCCTCCTGACTTCTCCTTTGACCTTCATTTTATTGATCAATCTGCATTTCCTCAACCCTTTCACCAAGATACATGTTGTATCCTAATAGTCATATAATGAAAGAAAAATTCCCGCATTGATTATATATTCTGTGATTATTTATTCTTCCAGCAAAGACTTGTGGTAGTGGTAGCCATTTTGCTGGATACAAGAAAATATACAACAAAAACCACATTATTCATACACTCTAGGTTTAGACACTCATTCTAATGTTAGAGACTGATAACTGAACAAATGTTATATAGGTTTCCAAATGAGTAGAAAACAAATTTGATTCTTCCTTAATAGATATATACTCTAAGCACAGAGCTCAGTGGAAAGATTGGGCAACTCTGTTTGAAGGAGATGGGAAAGCTTTGCAGAGCAAGTAATATTTGAGCTGATTTAGAAATATCTGAGCTCAGGGAACCTGGGTGGCTCAGTGGGTTAAGCCTCTGCCTTCAGCAGGTCATGATCTCAGGGTCCTGGGATTGAGCCCCGCATCAGGCTCTCTGCTCAGCAGGGAGCCTGCTTCCCCCCTCTCTCTGCCTGCTGCTCTGCGTACTTGTGATCTGTCAAATAAATAAATAAAAATCTTAAAAAAAAAGAGAGATACAGATGAAAACGAAATATGTGGAAGAAATCTAAACATCCAGAACATATGGAAACAGAAGCAATGGTGAATAAAATTTGCCTTTTGGAAAGATAATTTTGATATCAGCAGTAATGGTGGACTCAAAGGGGGTAATATTGGGTGACAGGAAAAAGTTAGAAGGCTTTATCAAAGTAATTGTGGATGAAAATTCATGTAGAGTTAGGATAGAGAAGAAAGTGCAATTTTGAAGGCTTTGTAGGAGATATTGTTAAAAATTGCCATCCAGGGACATCTGGGTGGTTCAGTTGATTAACCCTCCAACTCCTGATCTCAGTTCAAGCATCCATCTCAGGGTTGTAGGTTCAAGCCCTGTGTTGGGCTCTGTAGTTGGTGTGGAGCCTACAGAAGAAGAAGGAGAAGGAGAAAGAGGAGGAGAAGGAAAAGAAGGAGGAGAAGGAGGAAAAGAAGGAGAAGGAGGAGAAAAGGAAGAAGAGGGAAAAAAATCTTTAAAAATAAAATAAAATAAAATAAAGTTCTTAAAAAAAAAAAAAAGAATTGCCTTCCAGTTGTTGTTCTATGTGGTGAAAGAAAGGAAAGCTAGGAAAGCTGATGGATGACTTAGGGGTTTCTAGTTTGATAATGATCTCTTCTGGTTTGGTGGCAAATGAATATCTGGTGTTGGCCATCCTGAATTTGAAATATCTGCAAGATATCAGATGAAGAATCCAAGGTTATGGTTGGTAATGTGAGACAGTTGGAGCCATGGGTAGGATAGGAGAAGAATCTAGGCAAGAACCTTGGGAAACATATTTATGCAGTGGTCAAAGAAAGAATTGTCAATTAGGTGAGCTTTTGAAGAGTGGGTCTTATTTATTGTGCAGCTTCATGGCATATCATAATGCCTGGCATATAGTGGTCATTTAGTAAATATATGTTGAAAGAAGGCAGGATGATTAAATTGGAGAATGAACAGAAGAAAAAAGTGAGTCCAAGAGGGTGGTATTGAGGAACATAAAAGAAGCATCCTTGAGGTATTCTGAGAATAAAAGACTCCACACACTGAGATTTGACAGTACAATTCTGCTGAAAGTGGTCAGAAGGATTCTGCAGAATTTTTTCTATGTCTACAGACTTTTTGTTCCCCTTGGGACTCAGAGTGTTTGTTCTTTTGTCTTTGACCCACTTTGCTTTCTGGTTCCCTTATTGGATTTCCCCAGCCACAGCCTTTCACTTGACCACACCTGCTTCTTCTTTCTGGATTGGTCCCACAGTCTATGGCTTCAGACCTGATCTCACACACGGGCAGATACCAGCTTCTGGTTTCCAACAGAGGCAATTCTAAACCTGTGCTTCCTCTTCCTCTCACATCCTCCTTTCTCTGTGTGATCGGACACGGTAGACAGTTTCAAGGAGAAAGTGACTAGCAGTATTAAAACACCTGTGCTAGGGTAAAGAGGATACAGATTAATTAGCTTTGGACATTAAGGAAATTAGCAACGTTGGTAGAATGGCATAATGGAGAGAGAATTCAGATTCCAATATACTGAAGAGTGAAGAGGAAATTCAAATTGGAGAAAATTATTGTGAATTTTGTTTTTTCCTTAAGTGTTGACAGTGAAAAGAAGGGAGTAAAGACTCCACTTAGGAATTTATTTATTTATTTAGTGAATCAGTAGAGAAGTTTAAGATAATACAAAGGAAATAATGGGTGGAACCAGATCCTAGATAAACAGGAGGAAATGAAATTAGGGTACAAGTCAAGAGAAGTCAAGATTAGTGTGGATTAGAAATAATAATTTTAATATTTAAATATCCATTTTTACTATAAAACAAAAATAACAATATTTTAGAATACTTAGAAAACAGGAATGAAAACACCCAGAATCTTATTACCCTCACACAATGCCTACCAGTATTCTGCGGCATTCACATGAACGTTTACTAGCAGTTTACCATATCAACATCACTACTCATGGAGCTTTGCAGGTATAAATTCTTTGGCCTCCATAACGAAATTATGAGACAGCTGCTATTATTAAATTCCATTTTACAGATGAGGAAACTGAGGCAAATTAGATAATGTGGCGAAGGTCATATAGCTAGGAAGTGGTAGTCTCAGGATTTGAAGTCACAACTTCAGACTCAAGAGTCTGAATTCTTGACTATACTACATTTCTTGTGACACTTTTTTCCAAATGTGTTTTTAGGTAGTTGTTATGCCAAACATACAAATTGTTTTTATTGGTTTTTCAATAATTATCATTTAATACAACTTCAGTGTTAATAGAGAGACCTTAAAAAGATCTTTTAATGCTAAAAAACAGTATTTCTTTAAGCTAATATATGATTTTTTAGTTAATTTACTCTCGTGTTGGACATTAGATTTTTTCCAGATTTTTCTATAAAAATAGCCTGTGAACATCTTTATGTATATATCTTTTTATATGTCTTGGAATATTTCCTCAGGATAGAGTTTCAGCAGAAGCCAAAGGATGGATCTTTTTCTAGTTACTGTTGCCAAATCCCTCTCTAAAAGATTGTACCACAGAATTTTAAAAATTAATAATGATTTGTAAGGCATTGTTTTAATTTACATTTATTGGATTTGTGATGAGACTGAAAATTGTTCCATAAGTTTCTTTCATTGTTATTCTTGTATCTGGTCTTCTTGGTCAACTCCTGTTTGTCTTATTTGCTTCTCATTATGAAGTGAACTCAAGGGGTTTGCTGCTTGGGGTACATCAAATTGAGCACAACCCAAGGAAATATTGAAAGCAAAGAACTTTTTATTGTTACAAGAAAGAAGACAGGGAAATAGCTCTCAAAGCACTGTCTCCCTTGGGGTTAGTATAGGAAACTTTTATTCAGTGTATTGGGGTGGGGACAGGGAGTTTGCATGCGCACTTTTGGTTTAATTGCACATGCCTCCCATGTAAACATGCTAGTGCATACATTGTATGTTCAGAAAATGACAGAAACTGTGCTCATAGGAAGGGAACTTAATATTATAATGAACTAAAGGTATCCTTAGGACAGCTCAGAGGGGTTTTTTGCACAGGTTCTCACCTCCATCCAGTTCAGCTCAAACTGGCTCAAGGTGTTACCATGCAGGACCCACCTAACAAGGGGCTAGCTGGTGAAACACCTAGTTAAGCATCTCCTTGGCTGGAACTGTTGGTTCTGCAAAACAAAACACATTCCTTTCCCGCTTTTGTCCCTTCCCCTCCTCCCTTCTGCTGATAGTTTTCAAACCTCTTATTTGAGTAATCTCCCATTGTGTCCTACCTAACAATTATTTCTTTTGGATTTTCTAGGTAGGCAATCATATCGATACTTTCTTTCCTTCTTCAGTATGTACACCTCCTATCTCTATTTCCCATCTCATTGCATTGCTTCTGACCAATAATGCAATATTGAAAGTGAGGTCTCTTTTCAAATTTTAATGGGAATGATTTTTATGTTTCAATGTCAAGTATTATTTTTGCTGGAGATTTCTGATATAGCAAATTAAGGATACGTATATTCATTCCCAGTTTGCTAAAAGTGTTTAAAAATTAGGAATAGAGTTTGAACCTTGAAGAGCTTTTCCCCACATTTGCTGAAATACGTGTTTTCTAAATTAAAACCATTAATTTTCTAATAGCAAACCATCTTCATATTTTTGAGCTAAGTCCTACCTGGTTTTAATATATTACTATTATAACATATTCCAGGATTTGATTTGCTCCTATTTTGCTAGCATTTTTGCGTCTATGATCCCATGTAAGATTGAACAGTAGTTTTCTTTTTGTACCATATTTCTTTGAGTTTGGTATGAGAGTAATGTTGGTAAAAGGATATGGGAAGCCTTCCCCTATTTCCAGTTGTCTTTATGCTTGTAACTGTTTATCCATTATGTATACTACCTATTTCTTGGTAGGCTTGGGTAGAATTCACATAGCTGAAAGGGGAAGGACAGGAGATCCCTCAGTATCCTCACCAAGGGATGAGATGGTTACCTGTTTGGTGACCCTGAGTTCATACAGTCTTAACGAAGGAAGGAAGTGCATATGGATGAATTCAAAACCCAGTTTCAAGCACATGACTGTGAGGAGTGTTCAGATGGAAATTCCTATTGTGAAGAACCTGCTAAAAATCCTTGAGGACATTGCTTTGCATTAAGGTGTATTCAGGGAACTGGGATCTCATCTTAGTCAGAGGCCTTTCTGGTGTTGAGGGAAGGGGGGCAGACACATCTCATGGGAAGGACTCTCATCCTGTTGTTGAAGTTGCTGCCCAAAGTTGGTGTTGAGCTGTATGTGAAGGTCTGCTCTGATGGATTTATGAGACCCCCATTAAGCCTTCTAGTCCTGCTAATAAAACGGTCATTGGTGTAGTACAAGGACCTGTATTCAGGAAAAGTTTCCAAGAAATGGTGGCCTGCGGAGAGATTTTTAGAGTGTCCTTCAAGAACTGAAAATGTTCTGATAAAGAGAGGTCCTCTCTGTGCAGCTCATAAAAGGGCTCTTGGCTCTTAACACTCTGGTAGAGATCAAAATCTCTATAATGGTTATTTCTCCAAGACATCCTGAGACTGTCCCTTGATCACCATTAATGCACTGACTGTGACAGAAACATTGAGTTATTAGACAGAACTGAACCTTACAAAGTGCCTTGGTAAACGGTATTGAGCCCTGAGGTACAAAGGGGAAAAAGGAAGGAAAGGTTCAAATAAAGGTTAAAAAAACTATATTGTCTACAATGACTTGACAGTATTTAGGCATTATAGCTACAAAAATACCTGATTTCAAGGAACTTAGAGTTTATGGACCTGAGATTGACAAATGATTTTATAATATAAATGTCATGTGATGGGGGTGCCTTATTTTTCATATTCACTAAGAGTACCTCATAGCTATTCACAGAAAATATCCATTTTGTCAGAATTTGCAAAGAACCAATGTCTGTAGAAATCTGAGAAGTGAGTGGTTTCATTTGCATATAGGTTCAGGGCCTTCTGAGCAGAAAGAAATTAATCTTATCACTCCTAACTTTTTCTCTAAGAAATTCAGAATTAGGGTGATCTCTGGGTAAAACAGAGTGATCTTGACCAAGGCCCAGCGGGAGAGATGGGACATTATGCTAGCCCACACTGAGTTTGGGAAGAGGAAGGTGGTGTGATGATTATGGGTCAGTGGGTCTTCAGTAGTTAAAAATGTCTTGTATCAATCTTCCTGAGTTGACCTGAATCTTGGGAACCAATCACATGAAATGGTCACTGAAAGCTGTAATAATGGGGACTGACTGGGGTGGTGGCCAAATGAGGCTGGACTGGTATGATTGGGAACTGAGAAAGGGGGTGGCTGAGCGGGGAGTTGGTCAGTGCAGTTGGGAATTTGGTTACATACAGAAGGCTGAGAAAGTAAGTGGGTATATTGAGGACAATAGGAGCCAGGTTTCTCACTGAGAAAAAAATTGCTCTAATATGAAAAGGAGAAGGATAAAAGGAATCCTGTGTATTGGATTGTATTTGGATGTATTGGTACAACCTTATGGTAAGTGTCCATGTCCAAAGCCATATCTATGTATCTACATGTATTAAAAAAATAGAATATTATAAAATTGATAAAGATGCTAGTATGTGGGAGAGTGTATATACACATACATTTCTTACCTCTGTCCTCTAAGAGGACTTAGAAGCAATGTTTATCTGGTAGCAATGAACACACCAAAACCAGATCTTGATTTTTTAATACCATTCTGTATTAAAAGGAATCAAGACTCTGGAGGAATGGCTGACTGGGGTTGGTGCACTACAATATGATCTTGGAACACTTTAAGAGCCAAAAACTAAGAAAATTTTCAAAGAATAATTCAAATGTGTTAAAGGGGCACAGAAATAAGCTTGAAAGAGCTCTTAGTAGACCAAACTGTTATATTTGAGACATTGAATAAAATTGCCATTGAGTTAAATAGATATCCATGAGCCCAGACACATGTAAATACATGAATGATTGAATAAATAGCAAGAAAAGAAAGCTTCTTGTAATATAATTCCAATTAATAAAAGTGGATGGAATGTTAGAATTAGAACGTCACCATTTGGCAATCATCTCATAGTTGTGATGATTTAGGCAAGAATCATCAATGGATATTAAATAGTAGGTGAAAGTTTGGTGAGGAACTAGATATTTACATGAATAATTATTAATTACAAAGGAAACATAACTTTATAGAAGAGAAACCTAGCAGGCATCACCTTCATTTAGTAACTAAAGTTAACATTATCAGTAATAGGACAGATTAACAGTGTGTCCTCCCTGACAGAAGAATACAGCAATGTTTCTGTGATATCCCAGACAAAAATGTATAACTTTAATCATAAGAAAACACTAGTAACCTAAACTGAGGGACATTTTATAAAACATTGGCCTGTCTTCAAAAAATGTCAGGGTCGTGGGGCGCCTGGGTGGCTCAGCGGGTTAAAGCCTCTGCCTTCGGCTCAGGTCATGATCCCAGGGTCCTGGGATCGAGCCCCGAATCAGGCTCTCTGCTCAGCAGGAAGCCCCGCATCAGGCTCTCTGCTCAGCAGGAAGCCTGCTTCCTCCTCTCTTTCTGCCTGCCTCTCTGCCTACTTGTGATCTCTCTCTCTCTGTCAAATAAATAAATAAATAATCTTAAAAAAAAAAAAAAAAGTCAGGGTCGTGAAGGACAGGGAAATATTAGGAACTGTTCCTAACTGATGAAGACAAAAGAGACATGGCAACTAAATGCTTTGCAGGTGTGGTGCCTATGCAGGTGTGGAGGTGCCTGGCTCCTATGTCCCTTCAAGAGGACCTGCTGTGGGGAGCCTGGCCAACTGATAGCTTCCTCCTGCTGCCCCCATGAAGCTATTGCCACACTGATGCTCTCAGTGATTGAATGTGACAGGGATCCTAGGACTGGATTCTTTTTACCCAACTGGATTTCTTTAATGGGAAACTTAGTCTCAGAAACCACTCATTGGGCTGGCCAAATTTTCTCAGAACTCTGAGGTAGTCTGAAGCTCTTCTTCCTCCTCCTCCTTCTTTTTTAATATTTATTTGAAAGAGAGTGAGTGTGCACACACATGAATGTATGAGCTTGGAGAGAAACGGAGGGAGAGGGAGAGAAAGAGAATCCTAAGCAGACCACTGGGCCAGACGCGGGACTTGATCCCAAGACCATGAGCAGAAATCAAGAGTCGGTCACTCAGCCAGCTGAGCCACTCAGGTGTCCTTCTTGCTCTTCCTTCTTAACACTTCCTTCTCTCCTTTCACAGGGGTATCATAGTCTGAAAGTTCTCCCTACTCACTCCTCCCCTGTTATCATTCATTGGTGTTTTCCCTAATAAATCTCTTATATGCCTAACCATGGTATCTGCTGCTCAGAGGAACCAAAAAATCACACTGTACTCTTGGGTTTGTTCCTTTTGTTATAAAGGACAATATTGGAGCAATTGGTGATATTTGAATGGTGTCTGTAAATTAGATACTAATGTTATATCAGTGCTAATTTTTTGATTTTTGATGCCTGTAATAGTTTTTTTTTTTAAAGATAATAAACCATAAGAAAAAGTAAAATAGGGAAGAGAGACAATAGTTAAGAAATTTCAGTAAACTTTAGGGGCACCTGGGTGGCAGAGTTGGTTATGCAGCTGTCTTTGACTCAGATCATGACTCAGTCCTGATCCCAGGGTCCTGGGATCGAGTCCCATGTTGGGCTCCCTACTCAGTGGGGAGTCTGCTTCTCCCTCTTCCTCTGTGCCTCCTTGTGTGTGCAATTTCTCTCTCTCCCTCTAACAAATAAATAAATAAAATATGAAGAAAAAAAGAAATTTCAATAAACTTTAGAAAAGAGGCAATGAATATGACAACTGATTTTGTAACACAGAAGAAAATGAAATTTGAGGGAAATCAGGTGGTAATTTCCACCATGTATGACCTAGTTTGCCTGGAATAATCCCTGAGAAGCTCAGGCCTCGGAAGAAAGGGTAGTAAAGCTTGGATCTGAAAGTCAAGATAAGTTGAATGTTCATATTCAGCACAGTTTGGTTTCTAGGTCCACTTTTCCATCCTATGCTGTCCTGACTTCCTACCTCTCCACACCAAATCTGATTCCCTCCCTTCCAACAAATGTGTGGATCTATTTTCTCAAAACAGTTTTTAATGTCAAAGATGCCAAGGCCAAGGGAAGTCAGGGGTATAGGTCTATGCTGAAAATGGGATATTATTTCTTAAAGATTTTATTTATTTATGACAGAGAAATCACAAGAAGGCAGAGAGGCAGGTGGCGGTGGGGGGTGGCGCTGTGGGGAGGGGAGCAGACTCCTTGCTGAGCAGAGAGCCTGATGCCGGGCTAGATCCCAGGACCCTGGGATCATGACCAGAGCCAAAGGCAGAGGCTTAGACCACTGAGCCACCCAAGCTCCCCAAAATGGGACATTAATAAGTCAAAGTGTACTTTCTGTAATGCGGTTTCCCCAGCTGCTTCTCCCAGTGGGCTCCAGGAGGGCCAACAGTGAGGAGGAAAGCCAGCCCTCTCACCAGTAGGCAGTGCATAGAGGCAGTGGAGGATCATGAGTAAGAGGAGAGATTTGAAAGCCAGCCTGCTTTGGTTCAAGAATCTGCCAGTATATTAAGTAGTATAATTCTGCCACTCAGCCTCTCTGTGCCTCATTTGCACACCTACTTTGTGGAAAACATTGAGTACTAAATGAATTAATACAGATAAAATATACGTGCAAATAAATACATATAAAACACTTAGAACAATGTCTAGCACATTGCTATGTGGTCTGTAATTATCAGCTCTTATTACCATTATAACTATTCGCTGAAGTTCTGAATATTCTAGAGGGAAAAAAAAAATGATACTGGGGATTCCACCAAAATAAAGGCTGCCTCATCATCTGATCACCTTATAGGAAAACCTAAAACTCAACAAATCCTGCAACACACACACAGAGCTACTAATCATCTTTGTAGTGCTTAACTTTTTAATATAATGATCAGACTTCAGCTTGAAAGCAAGGGGCCAAAACAAGGTAATAGGAAACACACAAACACAGAGGGAACATAAGAAAATGTGAACAAAAGATATTACTTGAGAGATAAAGGATGTTGCATCCATACAATGAGATGGCAACTTTTAAAAGGACAGAACTTTAAATAAAATCTTTAAAAAAAAAAAAATAAAGGACAGAACTTTTCAGAACTAAATATAGTCTAACTAAAAATTCAATGAAATCAGGAGGATAAAAAAAAGGCATTTCCCAGACATTAAGACGAAGATTAGAAATATTCAGATACATTTGATTAAAAGTAGGTCCAGAAGGAGGGGCGCCTGGGTGGCTCAGTTGTTGGGCATCTGCCTTAGGCTCAGGTCATGATCCCAGGGTCCTGGGATTGGGCCCAAAGTCTGGCTCCCTGCTTAGCAGGGAAACCTGTTTCTCACTCTCCCACTCCCCAGCCCCCTGCTTGTGTTCCCTTTCTTGCTGTCTCTCTCTTTGTCAAATAAATAAATCTTTAAAAACAACAATAACAAAGAATTATGTACAGAAAGAGAGAATAGATAAAATGAAGTAGAGAAAGTTATCAAGGAAATAGAGCAAAATTTCTTTGAATTTAGGATACAAACCAAGATTACAAGGAGTTAATTCCAAATGAAGTAAAGAGAACCCATAGCATGCATCATTGTAACAAAATTTCTGAAAACTGGGGATACAGAGATGATTCTCAATACTTCCACATGGAAAAAAAAAAAAGTCACACATAATGGAACAAAATTCAGAACTGCATTAGACTTTGTGTTTTTTAATGTCTGCTTTTTTTTTTTTAAAGATTTTATTTATTTTACACAGAGCATAAGCAGGCAGAGTGGCAGACAGAGGGAGAGAGAGAAGCAGGCTCCCTGCCAAGCAAGGAGCCTGATGTGGGACTTGATCCCAGAATCCTGGGATCATGACCTGAGCGGAAGGCAGCTACTTAACCGACTGAGCCACCCAAGGTCCCAGAACTGCATTAGAGTTCTAAACAGCAAGACCACCTCTTTTTTTTTTTTTTTTTCCAAGTAATGTCTTCACCCAGCCCACTATAGGCCTTGAACTCAGAATCCCAAGATCAAGAGTTACATGCTATACTAATCGAGCCCACTTGGTGTCCCAGATCACGTTTTTTTTTTTAAGATTTTAGTTATTTGACAAGCTGGTGGAGCATCAGGCAGAGGGAGGGGGAGAAGAAGGCTCCATGCTGAGCAGAGAGCCTGATGTGGGCCTTCATCCCAAGACCCTGGGATCATGACCTGATCCTGAGCTGAAGGAGATATTTAATTGACCGAGACATCAGGAGCCCCCCACACCACATCTTTTTTTTAAAGATTTATTTATTTATTTGACAGAGAGAGATTACAAGTAGGCAGAGAGGCAGGCAGAGAGAGAGAGAGAGAGAGAGGAGGAAGCAGGCTCCCTGCTGAGCAGAGAGCCCGATGCGGGACTCGATCCCAGGACCCTGTAGATCATGACCTGAGCCGAAGGCAGCGGCTTAACCCACTGAGCCACCCAGGCGCCCACCCCACACCACATCTTAAGGGACATTGGATAATGCCTTCAAAATTGAGAAAATTATTTGCTACTTTGTGTTTTATACCTAGCCAGACTATTAACCAAACATAAGGATAGAATAAAGATATTTTCAGGAATCTGTTAAAAAATTCAACTGAATAAATTGGAAGATCTAATGGGCTTTTTGCAACAAGTCATGAACTAATCAGCATCCCCTTTCGTAAGTGGAAAAGAGCTCCCAGGACCTGTACAAAATGGAAGGTTTTTATAAGCAGAAGGGGGTGGGGACAAGGAAGTCATTAATAAAGAGAAAAGATTATTACAGGCAAGGTCACCTTTCTTTGGGAAAGGGTGGGGTCTATCAAGCAGATGACCTTAATAATGTTGTTCAGGAAATTCCAGAGTGATTGATTTAAAATTCCATTCCTGGGACTGGCTGAGACTGCAATTAGGTTAGATATCAAGTCCTAGTTTGCTGACATGGGCTAAACAGAAGTGGCTCCATTTTGAGCCCATATTTTTGTTTTGTTTTGTTTTTTACAGATGGAATCAGAAGTTGACTTTTCATGTATTCTTTCTTGGGCAATGACTAAAGAAATTACTTCAGTGAAATGGGGGCATACACCCAAAAGAGTAATAGTTAGGTTTTAGGGAACGGGCAATTTAGCTCTGAAGAATGGCAAAAGAAAAATTCCCAGGACGGGGCGCCTGGGTGGCTCAGTGGGTTAAGCCGCTGCCTTCGGCTCAGGCCATGATCTCAGGGTCCTGGGAGCTGAGTCCCACATCGGGCTCTCTGCTCAGCGGGGAGCCTGCTTCCCTCTCTCTCTCTCTCTGCCTGCCTCTCCGTCTACTTGTGATTTCTCTCTGTCAAATAAATAAATAACATCTTTAAAAAAAAAAAAAATTCCCAGGACAAGAGCTGTGCTCCAGGCCTAAAAGTAACCAGCTAAGATTAAACCAGGAGGAGGAAGGGTTATAGGAGAGAGTTTATTAAAAAACAAACAAAAGTACTCTGGAAATTTGACAGATCAGTTGAAGCATTTGGAAAAATTTAGAAATAGACATGTTAACAAAACAAATGCAAAGGCTATGACTAGGAAAAAATAATATAACATGATATAATATATATAATATACCTTCTTGGTTCAAGAGTGAACAGTTATGATAATATAAACACCATTGGCTTTATTAAAAAGTATAATGTACCCATATTAAGGATGAGAGAAGGGAAGTGTAGTGGTGGTGGAAGAGAGCTACAACATTCTCCATCATAAAAGGGTAGCAGTTATCTGAAATTAATTGGATTTTTTTTGATTATCTGAAAGTAATCAATATATAACAGTACAAGGGTTTAGAAACATGAAGATAAGTATCAGAAGAAATGGCTTAAAGTATAGAAGACAGCTGGCCCTAGAAAGTAGAACTAGGTACAAATGGAGCAGAGAAATGCCATTTTTTATTACAACCCTTTGATTTTTGAGCAAAGAACATGTATTACTTAGACAGAAGTTAATTTTGAAAGAGAAAAAGAAAGAAAAGAAAGAAAGAAAATAACAGGCTTTCATTTTTCTAGTGCTTTTGAACCAGATGTCATCCTCTCTGTATCTGTATTATGTATAAATGTTTGACTTGAAGTTGGGGGTGCATGGGCTTATCCTTCTGGGTGATAGGTGCGAAAACAATGCTATATGGAGGTAAGTGATAATTCAGGTGGGGAGTCCTTTCTGCAGGAACCCCCAAGATGTAGATAAATATTTCTTATAAAACAGTTTCTCTTATCTTCCTTGGGTTTGAGACTTTATCTACCTCTCTCTCTCTCCCCTTAGAAAAATCTATCAGTAATTGTTAAAGTATTTATTCCAGGCTGGCCTTAGTTATATTGTGCGGCATTAATGTAAGTTTGAACCCAAGAGTTAAGGGTGCAGCACCTCTTTCTCTAAAATCAATCTGTGGTCGAGATATAGTAACTGGAAGAAACCTTTAAGAGAAAGAGGACAAGATTTATGTGATTGAAAACCCATTGTCTTGCCTATATGGAGATTTTTCTTTGTTTACCAACCTTGGAAAATATGACTTTTATTTTTATAAATGAGGTCAGTAGTAGAAACACTGAGAAAAATGAAACTCCAGCTGGGGTTTCCTATATGACTTTGCATGCAAGGTTAGTTTCATGTCACAGATAAATAAAACCTCCAAGGTCAAATTAGTGGAAAATCACTAAATGATCCTTCCTTTCGAGATTTAAATGTACATTACTAATCCAGCATTTCTCAAGTTTTTGCCAGCAGAATTTAAAAAATATATATATCCATTAATTATAAGTGTTCATGGGACTAAAGTTTGGGAAACACAGTGCTAAGGAGCTCTACCCATCCCTGGCAGTGCAAGAAGAGGTCCCTGCTAGGAGTTCACAGTAGGAGAGGGTGTGTTTTTTGGCTTGTTGGCGGGTAGGGTTACACTTAATATTTGGTTACATTTCTTGGCTGGATTCTGATACCCCCTGTGGCTACAAAAAGTCTCCAGGAAGATAATTTTTCTTCTCAGGTTAGGGAGGTCCTTAGGATCACTCTAAGCCACCTTTTAGAGTTAAGGAAGTAAAACTTAAGGTGACCATTAAAGCTGCTCCTAAATTCTGTCTTGGGTCTGGATGTACTTGATTATCATTTTTAGTTTCTAGTGCTCTTGCTGCTGTTTTTCTTCTAGTTGATGTTGGTTATAGACTTTTTAGTAATTTTATTGCTTTCTTTTCCATTGTAAAAGAGCAATACATAGTAATAAAATATTGAGAATAGTACAACCAAAATAAGTCACCTGTAATCTCACCTCTCAAGCAGAATCACAACTAGCAATTTTTGTCTATGTATTCTGTACGTACTGCTGCATATAGAGGTGTGAGTCTGTGTATTTGTATCATGCAAATTTACATCTTTGTTTTAATTCCCATTTTGTCATGAACATTTTTATACCATTCAAAATTATTTATATACAACATTTTAAATGATTCTACAATAGTATATCAATTGAAGATACCATAATTTATTTATTTGCCTATTGTATTTAGTTTGCTTAATTTATTTAGTGTGTTTAATTTATTTAGTGTGTTTAATTTATGTGTTTACTAATTATATTTAGTGTTTAATTTATTTAGTGTGTTTAATTTATGTGTTTACTAATTATATTTAGTGTGTTTAATTTATGTCTATATAGATAAAACACAATTTCATTGTTTGCCACTTAGTGGACCAGAATGAAAAATGACACAACAAATTTTCACCAAACTTGGCGAGTATGTTTGGAATAGCTAGATTCAAAGTGTAGGCTTTGAAGAAAAAAAACACATTTATGTTGTGGGGCTTGGTAGAGAAACTATAGGGGAGGAGAAATAATTTCCTCTCTATTCTTCTGTGTTTTTGGCTGAAACTCTCTGTTATAAAAGACAGATTAGCAAGAGTAAAACAAACAGAAGTTTTAAAATATATATACCTCATGAATACATGGAATATACCCAGAAAGACTGACTAACTCCCCGAGATGGCCCAAGCCACCTCCTTAAATACCATCTTAAGTTAAAGACGAAAGAAAGATGTTTGGGCAAAGGGAAGTCAAGTTTTGGGGAGTTGCCAGGAGAATGCTGGTAAACAAGGGTAAAATTTGTTATGCAGATTTAAGTCAGCCTTCGCCATTGATAGGCTGGAGACTTAGAGTCATTCTTTTCTTCCCGGTACAGAGAGAGAGATACCTTTACAAATAATTTCCTTTGTAAAATGTAAATATCCCTTATGAAAGGGTAACTTCTACTCTTGTTTTCAGCACTTCTTTCTCACCTGCTGTTTCTTAGAATAATCAGCTCGCAATAATCTTTATTCTGCTACCCTTCATACCTCAAATTGGTGAATAGGCCTTTGAGAACAACTGAAATAAAAAAAGATTCATGACTGAGGTGGGCTGAGGGAGAGTTGTCAGACACTCTAGATAGAAATCAGACATAATGGTTTCCATTTTTGTGTCTCCAGTCAAATGGCATGAGGACATCTGATGTCCTGCTGATTTGTAGTCAAATTGCTTTCATGTGGCCAAGTCTATGAGGAATTCTTTTTTTTTTTTTTAAAGATTTTATTTATTTATTTGACAGAGATCACAAGTAGGCAGAGAGGCAGGCAGAGAGAGAGGAGGAAGCAGGCTCCCTGCTGAGCAGAGAGCGGATGTGGGGCTCGATCCCAGGACCCTGGGATCACAACCCGAGCCAAAGGCAGAGGCTTTAACCCACTGAGCCACCCAGGCGCCCCTTGTCTATGAGGAATTCTAAGGGCATTTCTGTCCAAAAAATGTTTACAATGATGAAAATCGAGATTATCTACTGTCAAACATTTGGAAGGGAAGCCAGTGAGAGCCAAATAGAATTACCCAACAGGCCACAGATTGATTGATCCATCCATCAATCCATCCTTCTTTCTATCTATCACTCACATAAATAGCTGCCTGAATATCCCCATGTTCTTTAGCCTAATGAGGCCATCTTTCCATTGAATATTTAAAAGAATGGCTGGAGCTCCCATAGCAGGTATAGAAGGAGAGACTTTATGTTTCATGATATTTCTGAGATTTCTTACAATTTTTAGCTGAATTAAAAAATCACTTGTAGAGATACGTTCGTTAGATTACTCCTTTCTGCCCGTGGACGCTGCTGAGTAAGCATCGTTAAAGTCTCCCCTCCCACCGCTGTCATGTCTAAGTCAGAGTCTCCCAAAGAGCCTGAACAGCTGTGGAAGCTCTTCATCGGAGGTCTGAGCTTTGAAACAACCGATGAGAGTCTGAGGAGCCATTTTGAGCAATGGGGAACACTTACGGACTGTGTGGTAATGAGAGATCTGAACACCAAGCGCTCCAGAGGCTTTGGGTTTGTCACATATGCCACTGTGGAGGAGGTGGATGCTGCCATGAATGCAAGGCCACACAAGGTGGATGGAAGAGTTGTGGAACCAAAGAGGGTTGTCTCAAGAGAAGATTCTCAAAGACCTGGTGCCCACTTAACTGTGAAAAAGATTTTTGTTGGTGGCATTAAAGAAGACACTGAAGAACATCATCTAAGAGATTATTTCGAACAGTATGGGAAAATCGAAGTGATTGAGATCATGACTGACCGAGGCAGTGGCAAAAACGAGGGGTTTTGCTTTTGTAACACTTGATGACCATGATTCTGTAGACAAGATTGTCATTCAAAAATACCATACTGTGAATGGCCACAACTGTGAAGTAAGGAAAGCGCTCTCTAAGCAAGAGATGGCTAGTGCTTCATCCAGCCAAAGAGGTCGAAGTGGTTCTGGAAACTTTGGTGGTGGTCGTGGAGGTGGTTTTGGTGGGAATGACAACTTTGGTCGCAGAGGAAACTTCAGTGGTCGAGGTGGCTTTGGTAGCAGTCGAGGTGGTGGTGGATATGGTGGCAGTGGGGATGGCTATAACGGATTTGGTAATGATGGTCGTTATGGAGGAGGCGGCCCTGGTTACTCTGGAGGAAGCAGAGGCTATGGAAATGGTCGACAGGATTATGGAAACCAGGGCAGTGGCTATGGCAGGAGTGGCAGCTATGACAGCTATAACAACGGAGGAGGCGGAGGCGGCTATGGCGGTGGTAGTGGAAGCAACTTTGGAGGTGGCGGAAGCTATAATGATTTTGGCAATTACAACCATCAATCCTCAAATTTTGGACCCATGAAAGAAGGCAATTTTGGAGGCAGAAGCTCTGGCCCTTATGGTGGTGGAGGCCAATACTTCGCCAAACCACGAAACAAAGGTGGTTATGGTGGTTCCAGCAGCAGCAGCAGCTATGGCAGTGGCAGAAGGTTTTAATTACTGCCAGGAAACAAAGCTTAGCAGGAGAGGAGAGCCAGAGAAGTGACAGGGAAGCTACAGGTTACAACAGATTTGTGAACTCAGCCAAGCACAGTGGTGGCAGGGCCTAGCTGCTACAAAGAAGACATGTTTTAGACAATACTCATGTGTATGGGCAAAAAAACTCGAGGACTGTATTTGTGACTAATTGTATAACAGGTTATTTTAGTTTCTGTTCTGTGGAAAGTGTAAAGCATTCCAACAAAGGGTTTTAATGAGGATTTTTTTGTTTTGCACCCATGCTGTTGATTGCTAAATGTAATAGTCTGATCATGACGCTGAATAAATGTGTCTTTTTAAAAAAAAAAATCACTTGTATATCTCTTCCCTTTTCTGTACTCTGCTTTAACCCAATTTACAACACAGTCCCTATCCTTTTTTACGTAAGTTTTTTTTCACATAGTGTAGTTTATGAGTAAAATTTACTTAAGATTTGGCATTAAAGCTGGACTCCTCCTCATTGGCTGATTTCTTGTCTTATGCCTCCTGGCCTCTCACTAGCTGCAAGATCTTTTCTTCCTCCCATCTTCTCCTCAGTCTTATTTATTATTTCCTTTAACCCTTCCTTCCTTAGTCTAGCCCATCAATAGTTCATATTTTTTTTTTAAGATTTTATTTATTTATTTGACAGAGAGAGATCACAAGTAGGCAGAGGTGGGAAGAGAGAGAGAGGAGGAAGCAGGATCCCCGCTGAGCAGAGAGCCCCATGTGGGGCTCGATCCCAGGACCCTGGGATCATGACCTGAGCCAAAGGCAGAGGCTTTAACCCACTGAGCCACCCAGGCGCCCCAATAGTTCATATTTTTACCTACTTTTTAGCAAAGCAGTTAAATTCTCTGTCTAGTCATGTCTGTGGGCTTCCTCTTTTATACCCGGAGATGTTATCTAGGTACTCTCTTAAACCGATGGTTCTCGCCCTAGAGGAATTCTGCACTCAACAGTTAACATAATAAAAACCTTCCACAATCCAATCTATATCCATGTGTCTCTTTATATAGTTTTTTTTTTTTTCTTTAAGATTTTATTTGTCAGAGAGAGCAAGTACAAGCAGGGAGAACAGAAGGCAGAGGCAGAAGCAGTCTCTCCATTGAGCAAGGATTCCAACGTGATCCCAGGACCCTGGGATCATGATCAGAGCCAAAGGCAGGCGCTTAACCAGCTGAGCCACCCAGGTGTCCCTACACAGTTTTTTAAAAAGATTTATTTATTTTAGAGAGAAAGAGAGAGTATATTCATGGTGGGCGAGGACCAAACAGAGAGAGAGAGAAAGAATCTTAAGCAGACTCTGAGCTGAGTACAGAGCCCATGTGGGGCTGGATCTCATGACCCTGAGATCACCACCAAACCAAAACCAAGAGTTGGACATATGCAGACACCTCATGTGTCTTTATTTTCATCTAGCCATCCATTTATTTAATATATCTGTCCCCCTACCAACATCTACACATTCATCCATCCACCCAAATGTTAATCTCTCTGCTTTTTTCCATCCTGATTTCTCCATGCTCCTCCGAAGATCCAAAATACTCATTATGGGAAGTTTTTTCCCTTAGTTTTTAATTTTTAAAATTTTATTTATTTGAAGATTTTATTTTATTTTATTTATTTGAGAGAGAAAGATTGAAAGAATGAGTGGGAGAAGGGGCAATGGGAGAAGCCAACTCCCTGTGGAACAGGGAGCCCAATACTGGACTTGATCCCAGGATCCTAAGATCATGACCTGAGCCAAAGGCAGATGCTTAACCAACTGAGTCACCCAGGCAATCTATTTTATTTATTTATTTTTGTTTGGCTATCAGAGTATTTAAAAATTCTTTATTTAAATTCAATTTAGTTAACATATACTTTATTATTAGTTTCAGGAATAGAATTTTTTTAAAAAAGGAACAGAATTTAGTTGTTCAGCAGTTGCATATAATACCCAGTTCTCATTACATCAAGTGTCATTCTTAATGCCCATCATTGAATTATTCCTTCCCCTGACCCACCTCCCCTTCAGCAATCCTCAGTTTATTTCCTACATTTTATTTCCTACATAAACAACACTTATGCTCCCCCCATTTTCATCTTATTTTCTCTTCCCTTCCCCTATTTTCATTTGTTTTGTTTCTTTTTTTTTCATTTGTTTTGTTTCTTAAATTCCACATGAGTGAAATCATATGGTATTTGTCCTTCTCTGACTTATTTCACTTAGTGTAATACCCCCTAGTTCCATCCACATTGTTGCAAATGGCAAGATTTTATTCTTTTGATGACTGAGTAATATTCCATTATAGATTCCATTATATATATATGTGTGTGTATGTATACATATATATATAACATATATACACATATATGATGCGCACACACACACACACACACACACAGGAAAGAAAGGGGAAACTTCTTAAACTGTTGGTGGGAATGTAAGTTGGTGCAGCCACTCTGGAAAACAGTTCCTCAAAAAGTCGAAAATATAGCTACCATCTGACCCAGCAATTGCACTACTCAGTATTTACCCCAAAGAAACAAAGGTGGTGATCCAAAGGGGCATTTGCACCCCAATGTTTATAGCAGCAATGTCCGCAGTAGTCAAACTATGGAAAAAGCCTAGATGTCCAACAACCAATGGATGAAAAAAGAAGGTGTGGTGTATACATACACAAGGGAATACTCCTCAGCCATCAAAAACGACATCTTGCCACTCGGCAATGATGTGGATGGAACTAGAGGGTATTATGCTGAGTTAATTACTTAGCTTAGTAAATCAGAGAAAGAAAATTTTATCTCACTGATTTGTGGAATTTAAGAAACAAGGCAGAGGATCAAAGGGGAGGAGAGGAAAAAATAAAATAAGGTGAAACCAGAGAGGGAGACAAACCGCAAGAGACTCTTAATCCTAGGAAACAAACTAGAATTGCTCGAGGAGTGGGGATGATGGGGTGGAGTGGCTGGGTCATGGACATTGGGGAAGGTGTGTTGTGGTGAGTACTGTGTGTTGTGTAAGACTGTTGAATCACAGACCTGTACCCCCGAAAGAAATAATACATTATATGTTAATTAAAAAAACCCAAAACTTATCCTTTTCCAGAAGTAACAATCAGCTGTCTTGAAATGACAAAGGAGAAATAGATAAAAAGTACACTGCTGGGAATAATTGTAATCTTTGCCTTGGGCAAAGGAAGGACAGATAAGACCCGAGTTAAATTAAGTGAAGGAGAGCACCTGGGTGGCTCAGTGGGTTAAGCGGCTGCCTTTGGCTCAGGTCATGGTCTAAGGGTCCTGGCTTCGGGTCCCACTTTGGGGTCCCTGCTCTGCGGAGAGCCTGCTTCTCCCTCTTCCTCTCTCTCTCTCTTTCTGTATCTGATGAATAAATAAATAAATAAAAATCTTAAAAAAAAAGAAGTCTAAAAAACAATTAAGTGAAGGAAACCAGTGCATTGGGGCCATTCACTGAAGGAGCTTGGCCAGAAATGACATATTTGCCTATGTGAAAAGTTAGGGTGTTAGTGGAAATACATGCATATGCAAACATACCACACACACACACTCACACACACACACACTCAGAAGTACCTAACATTTTATCTTGAATTTAGCTTGAACACAGCCATATTCCCATTGTACTGATGACATAGTACAACTGATAAACATTATTTCTGAAAGTTGACTCCCTCAGCATGTCACAGAGATCCCATAACTGGACACTGACAAAGCTAACACTGTAAAAAAGGTATACTTATATATATTTAGCTTTAATGTTTATATTATAAATCAGGATTACTTTAGATTTGATGTATTGCATATTTTTCTTAATTGTGTTAAACCATTGAAAGTAACTTTCTAGCATAAGATGCATAGGCAAGATTCAAAATAAATGCCATTCTTCAAAATACTCCTCCTCTTTCCTGACAATGACCAACTACTTGTTTGTTTGTTTGTTTGCTTCTCCCCTTAGGCAGGAAAAGTTATTCCTGTTGGAGACAGAGTTGCAACCTGTTTGACTGAAAAACTTCCCAGGGTGAGCATTTTCAATAGGCATTTTTGTAAACCCTTAGGTTTGTCTCTTCAGTTGTCTCTTAAGACAACTCTCAATGCTCCTTAAGAAAGCTGTATAAACTTAATGTGGTCAATTTTGATTCTTTACTGCACTTTGAGAACTTCTAATGATTTTGTTCAAGGAAGTGAAAACTCCAGGCTTACAATTTTTAGCTCTATAAAAACCATTGGAGATACCTTTTATTTCTATAGAAAATAGTCATTTATGGTATGCTTTTTAACCTGGGTACTTCTTGGTTGTTTTCTAGATATAACTTTTGAAATATGACATTCATTTCTATAAAACACATTTTAGGAAGTTTCATTATATGGGTCTGTAGTTCCCCATGGACTTATTACACTCATGCAATGGTGTTCACTGATTGGGATAGGTTAATCCTAATATTTTTAAAAAACTGTTCTTAATTCTATTTTCTTGTCTCACTATAGCTAATTACTCCACCTGAGGCAAAAAAATTTTTCAACTATAGATATCCACCTGCTGGAGCTGAGAGAGTATTTTACGGTAGAGCAAAGGATCCCCAAATTGCTCCTTATTTGACACATGGAATAAGATCTAAAATTTCGATACCGGTAACTTCTTTTCCTTTTTTCCCTGTACATTATTAACTTACTAAGGTGAAAATGCATGAATGAGGTATTAATGAAATCATCAGTTCCAATTTCCTTCCCACTCTTACTTTTGAGTAGTGAAAAAACAATCCAAGCAGCAACAGCCACCAGACTGTAGAGAAATTAGATTGTAGAGACAATCTACATATTTTCACCTCAGATAATACAAGCCAAGTTGCATTCCATTTTCTCAGGCTAAAGAGAAATGCTGTCAGGCTTTGTTAGAGAACAGAGAGGATGAAGGCTGGGTGATAGAACCTCGAGGCCCAGCGGAGTGCTTGTATAGAATTTGGGGGAGTGGGCTGACTGTTACCTGTGTTAATTGGGCAGTCTAGATTTTGAAGACCCGATCTATACCTCTGGAGAGCGCTCGTGGCAATCATGTGATTCTTGTACTTGTCATTTCCGCTTTTCTAGAATCCGCATCAAATAACCAGGGCATTCTTCTTAGAAACCTTAGGGCCTCAGTGAAGTAAGTTCATGTAGGGCATGTTTCAGCTACATAGCTTCAATGCTGACAGTTGATTTGAAGAGATGAGGAAAGGCAAGGATAATTAAATGTTTTTCCACAATCACTTTCTCTTCTTCCCAGTTATGGATTAGTTTCAGTTTTCAGATTTTTGCTTTTTTTGTTGTTATATCTGTGCTTTATATGATTTCTTTAGGCAAAGGTATTGATCAACCCGCAGCCTATAACAACATTTCAACAGAAACTTAAAGATAAAAAGGAATCAGTATATTTTAGCAATCAACGGGCACCCCTAGGAAAATCTCATGATCAAACACCGGGATTACCTAAAGGCCTGGATGTGCTCAATACAACATTTGGGACAACAGTCATCAGAGGTAATAAAAAAGTGATGGGGAGTTGGATGGTGAAATGTCTTCCAAAAAAAAAAAAAAGGAAAGAAAAGAAAAGGAAAATCAATGTCTTCTTAGAAAGCAGGATTAAATATCTTGTTGATGCGGCACTTGGTGGTGGTGTAAATGATGATTCATAGCAAGAAAATGACTCTCAGATCCAGAATCCTTAGAGTTGATGTGTACCATGGCAGTAAAAATTCAGCTTTTGGAAACAGATGCAATGAGTAATAGAGATGGTATAAAGAGAAAGGAGAGAGATTCAAGAAAACTGATACTGGAGCCAGCTATGAAGTCCTCAGTCCCTTCTCCCTGGACATACATTTGTGTGTTTTATCTCCACCAATGCTTCTGATGTGTTCATAACTCTTTTTTTTTCATATTTTTATTTATTCATTTGTCAGAGAGAGAGAGAGGGAGAGTGAGAGAGAGCACGCAGGCAGGCAGAGAGGCAGGCAGAGGTGGAGAGAGAAGCAGGCTTCCTGACGAGCAAGGAGCCTGATGCGGGACTCGATCCCAGGATCCTGAACCCATGACCTGAGCCAAAGGCAGCAGCTTAACCGACTGAGCCACCCAGGTGCCCCTGATGTGTTCATAACTCCTAACTCTATGAAGCAGACCACAGAACAATTAAGTTTGTCAAATGCTGTGGACTTTTCTCCATCTGAGCAGATCCACAGTGTCTACCCACATATGCTAAATGCAGGCAGCTTGTAGAGCAGAGCTTCACTCTCATTATGAGAGGAAGTAGAGTGCATCTTTCAACTAACAACAACTTATAATGGAATTGGTCACAGGCCATTGTTTCTTCGGAAGCCCCAGCCTTCTGCCATGTTGTTGGGCATTTTACCTTCCACCTGTTTCACACTTATCTCCTCCTCTCCTTTTCATGTCTCTTCCTCTCTCTCTCTCTCTCTCGTGGTCTTACTGAAGGGGACCTCAACTTCCATTTTTATTTATCCTGGAAAGAAATTTGGTTCTCTTTGTTCTTTTGTACCCATTAAGGCTCTACCTCAGGAATCTTATATTTTTTTCCACCAAAAGGTCCATTAGATTATATTCTTTAACACAGTATCACCACTGTGGAGATAAATTATGCCTCTCTCTTGGGATGTAAAATCTTCAAAGTCTACAGCTTGATCATATCAGATCTAAAGTTAAAATTAAAGTTCAAAACTTTAAAAAATGTATTTTAGAGCAGATGATGTATCCTTTTATTTTATAATAAGATTTTAAAATTGTATTTATGTAGACATGGCATTACAGCATTACAGTAATTGTGTCATAACTACCATCTAGGATTGGACCATTTAATAAGAAAGTACTGTCAAGGTGTACCTCATTTAAATATACAATAGAAGCAATGTTCCAAAACGTGTATCTGTCTATTCATAGGTGTAATATTTCATATATCAGACAAAAAAATACTGCTTTACAGGATTATTTTGAGTGGATCCACTTTCTAGTATTCTTAATTATTTGTTTACAGACCCCAAGTCTTAGCAGAAGTCCAAAAGAAAGAAAACTTCTGAATCTATGTTATCAGGTTGAGAGAGAAGAATGAAATTATGATTGGAATTATATTTAAAAATCATTACATAAACAATAAAAACAAAATAATTCACAGTATATAAAACTGGGGTCCACCAGTCTTGGGAAGGCAGCTATTAAACAAATAACTTATTGCTCTATGTTTGGGATCAGTAGGAAGAGTTTCTTACCGATACCAGTGCTTTCCCAAGCACTTTTGGCTACTTTGAAGATGGATACTCAGATCAAAACAGACTTAGGGTATATGCTTCAATCTACAGCTATCACCAAATTTATTCCCACAAGGCATCAGGGCTTCTGAAACTGACTGAGATTCAAATTTGCTTAGAACATTTTGGGAAGTTTGGAGCAAACTAAAATCAAAATTGTCCTGAGCATCTCAGAATCAGAAAATTTAACCAGGCTTGGAATACAGCTCAGAATAACCTAAATAGTTAGCCAATACACAGTTGGGATATTATTTAGAATTTGAGGGAATGACAGGTCAAGTGGGAGTCCCTAGGACAGTAACACGTAGGTGGTGTCCTGTCTTTCTTGCTAAATCTTCATTTGTGTTCTCAGAATGCCCATGTAGTTTGTGTCATTGGCATACCTCATTGTTATTTGTTCTGGTCAATTTAAATATGTTATAAATAGATAAAAGCTACCTTAAAACTGATTTCATTAATTCTTCCTTCAGACTTACCAGCTAGAGATGTGGTGAATCCACCAAAATCCTACGAAGAAGTATTGAAGGAAGGAAAGGAAGGACATGATTTGTATATTGTTTCTCACAATGATTATTATGTGGGTAAGTGTCTCCCTGTGTAAAATAGACCTGAGGACTCTCAGATTTGTGAAGAGGAATAAAGGAGATTATGTGCATAAAGCAATGCCTGGCATATAGTAAGTGATCAGTAAATAGTAACTTATTCATAAGGTCATAAACCCTCATAACTAGGAACACATATATTTAGACATTTTGTATATCAGATGTAGAAATGTATGTATTATTTAAAGGAAAAACATCTAAGAAAGGTTACATTTAGTTTTAGGCTTAAAAAATACTGTCCTTATTCAAATGTCAGGATTACTCTAAGGACTTAGATTGGGTAATGGTCAGTACACAATTTTTTGAATCACATAGAATAGCTTCAAATACTTGCTTGTCCATTAATCTCTTAAATGGTGATAATAATATTGTGAGGATTAGGTGAGTACCTGCAAAATGCATCCGTAGTGCCTAGAACATAGTAGGTGCTCAATTACTACTACTACTACTACTACTACTACCACCGCTACTACTACTACTACGACTACTATTATGTGATCTTGTCTAATGTAGCTCATTACTAGAAGTGTTCTATAGCACAACTAAAAGGCATTAGATGTTTACAGTGCTATGAAATACAGCTTAGTTGTTGACATGTTGATGTTAAGTGGCATCTTGATATAATAGATTGGGAATTGGACTCTGATGTATGTCCTGAGAAAGCCAATGGATTGTATGTGACTGATTCATGAGCTCAATCCTCATTAACTAGAAGCAAGACTTACCTTTTACTGCAGCACAAGGATGCTCTCATCCTTCCTTTCTCTAATTCTTTACTTTTTCTCCTCCTCCTCTAGCCTCTCACACCAACCATAGTTCTTCTCTGTGCCCTTCCTCCTAATTCTGCTCATAGCTGGTGCTGTTTCCTATGCCCATTGCTCTGCTGTCTGGAATCTGTCATTCTCTTTTTTCATGGCCAGTCTCTGCTGCTTCCCCTACACTTGAGCACATCCCGTCTTGAGATCATCTCTGCCTTCCCCTTCATGCCGCTCCTGCTTCCCTTTACTCCATCACCAGTCACTGGTACCCCATCTACTTCCCTGTCTCCCTCCTTTTCTTCCTTTCCTCCTTCCAGTTCTCCCTTCCCTTATTCCTCCTTTGTTCTCTCCCTCTCTTGTGAAAATATCTTATTCATTTTTTGAAAAAGTTTAGTATGTATTGCACAATAAAATTCAATAACTTTCAATTGTTTTCAATACAACCTGTAAAATACAGGTAGACCACCTGTAATTAGATATCTTATATGCATTTAGCAGTTGGAGGATAATGAGTATAGATTTCTTTTTTTATTTTCAAAAGAGCTCTAATAGACTATAAAATGACTGAAATTACCTTCATTTGCTGATTTTTATGGAAGTCTCATTGACCTCTTGAAAAGGCACAGAATCCAATCTCTTTAATATTGTCCTTATTTTTTCTCCTAATGAAAGTAGCTTTATTTTTTTATTAAAAAGCACATAATAATTGTAGAGAATTTAAATATCTCGATAAAATAGGGCAGGCATCTATCTGGCTGATTCAGCTGTTAGAGCCTGCAACTCTTGATCTTGGGGATGTAAGTTCGAGCCCCATGTTGGGTGTAGAAATTATTTAAAACAAATCTTTGGGGTGTCTGGCTGGATCAGTTGGAAGAGCATGTGACTCTTGATCTTGGAGTCATGAGTTCGAGCCCTACATTGGGGGTAGAGTTTACTTTACTTAAATAAGTATTAAAACAAATACACACACACACACACACACACATACAAATCTCAAAAAAATGAGAAAGTAAATATAACATTGAAATTCCATTATCCAGAGATAACTATATTTGATACATTGAACATCTTTCTAACCTGCATGCAATAAGCCATCTACCTTTCCTTAAGAGGGATGATATTCTCCATGCTTTTGGGGAACTTGCTTTATACATTAAATGTTTTTTATTTAAAATACTATGTCAAGAGCACCATTCAATAACAAATATATAATATCTTTTAAATATACTTAATTTTAGTCATTACAAGTAATTAAAATACAAAGAAAATCTTCTTTAATTCCCAATCTTTTACAGGTGATACTTTTTTTTTTTTTTAAGATTTTATTTATTTGACAGACAGAGATCACAAGTAGGCAGAGAGGCAGGCAGAGAGAGGAGGAAGCAGGCTCCCTGCTGAGCAGAGAGCCCAATGTGGGGCTGGATCCAAGAACCCTGGGATCATGACCTGAGCCGAAGGCAGAGGCTTTAACCCACTGAGCCACCCAGGCACCCCCAGATGATACTTCCATAGATGCCTTTCTTTGTGTGTTTGTATATGAGAATATACGTGTGTTTTGTTCCCCACTGCATATACTTTTTTCTATTTCCTTTTCCCCCATTTAATGAAATACCTTAGTTGCATTTTCATGTCAGTTATCTATACCATATTTTTCAGTATTACAAGTAATGTTGCCTATATATCTTTGTGAATATGATGTATTTTTTAAGGATATATTCCTAGATTTATGAGCATTTGAAGTATTTACTCTTAGAGTTAAACCATTCACCCAAATAGCTGCCCCAATTTGCCCTCACACCCATAGTATATTAGAATTTACATTTCTCCACATCCTCCTTAATAGTGAGCTTTCCCATCTTCTTTATTTTTATTTAACTGAGAGACAAATTATGATTTCACATATTTTTTGTTTTTATTTATATTGTTTGGATTACTAGTGAGGCTGAATCGCCCTCATTTCTTTATTTCATTATTTGACAGAGAAAGACATAGCGAGATAGTAAACACAAGAAGGGAGAGTGGGAGATGGAGAAGCAGGCTCTCACCGAGCAGGGAGCCTCATGCGGGGCTTGACCCCAGGACCCTGGCATCATGACCTGAGCCGACGGCAGACACTCAACGAATGAACTACCCAGGCACCCCTAGTCTTACTTTTCTTATCTAGAAAATAGAAAACTGGGGCGCCTGGGTGGCTCAGTGGGTTAAAACCTCTGCCTTTGGCTCAGGTCATGATCCCAGGGTCCTGGGATCGAGCCCCACGTCGGGCTCTCCGCAGGGAGCCTGCTTCCTCCCCTCCCTCTCTCTGCCTGCCTCTCTGCCTACTTGTGATTTCTCTCTGTCAAATAAATAAAATCTTAAAAAAAAAAAGAATAGAAAACTAATACTACATCATGATTTGAAAAAAGTACAGTATTAGATCTTAAATATAAAGACCTCCCTTTGGGTACTCAGGCTTCAGTTCCTAATATGAGATAAGTGATTATAATGAAAAAGGAGGGTTGCAATGTTCTGATGATCTCACCAAATCTCTGTGAGAACAAGTACACAACAACAGCCTTTCAGATCTTAGCAGAATGGAAAGGACAGCTGGGGTCTCAAAGCACTGCAGTACCTCCCCTGATCTTCAGGATTTCTGTAACATTAATGGGGCCTGAATTTTTCATCATTTATATGTCTTTCTCCTACATCATTTCTTGACTTACTTAACCAAGTATTAACACAGGAACTCTTGTTTTGCCAGTCTCCCAGCTAACATAGGAGGGTGCTTGTCCTCTAGCCAAATCTGTGCAATCCTGGCACTGTTACAATTGCATTTAGTTCCCACTCCCATTTTCAGCGTCAGTGAGAGCATAATGTGCTTCTGGCAAGATAAGGTTATTTGTGTTGCTTCCTCTTTTTTTCACAGGAGAAGCAAAGAATCGAAAGTATAACCCATCAAGTTTCCATAGGTTTAACTTGTATGGGGTTCCAACACCACATTTTAATGATGGAAGAGCCATGGCAAAAACTTTATATTGGCTCCATGAGCTACAAATGTAAGTTTAATTATATTGGGTCTTGAAACAGGTATTAAATATATGTCACATGGACTTTAAAGAAGAGCTGTTGGGGTGCCTGGGTGGCTCAGTGGGTTAAAGCCTCTGCCTTTGGCTCAGGTCATGATCCTGGGGTCCTGGGTTCGAGACTCGCATCGGGCTCTCTGCTCAGTGGGAAGCCTGCTTCCCCCTCTCTTTCTGCCTGCCTCTCTGCCTACTTGTTATCTCTCTCTGTGTCAAATAAATGAATAAAATCTTAAAAAAAAATAAACAAGTTGTTGATTAAATTTATTTTTTAAGGGGAGTAATACATTGACATGGTTCAAACATAAAGCTAATAGGAAAATATATATAGTAGTATGTCTTCCAAAATGTCCAGTTCTTGCAGAGATAACCATGATACTGTGTGTGTCATTCTAAATTACTTCATGCCTTTATAAATAGCAGATCTGAAGATATATGTATGTTTTTCATCTATAGAATCAAACCTATTCATGTTTTTTTTCTTTTCTTTTTTTAACGATTTATTTTAGAGGGGGTGGGCATAGGGAGAGGGGAAGAGAAACACAGGCAGACTCTGCTGAGCGCAGAACCCAATGTGGGGCTCGACATGGGGCTTGATCTCATGAACCCAAGATCTCGCGACCCCAAGATCACAACCTGAGCTGAAACCAAGAGTCAGATGCTTAGTCCACTGTGCCACCCAGGCACCCCAACCCTATTCATGTTTCTTAAAGATACAGCTTTCTGATATCTAGAACACAATCTTATCACATATAATTGTACTGTCATTTATCATTTGGTTTTTTTTAGTAGTTATTTGGGCACCTGAGTATTTGATTCAGCTCTTGTAAACTGTGACCTTTTATGGCTTAATTCTATATATGACTACTTACCTAGAAAATTAAAGTTCCTTAATTTTTTATTTTCTGTGTTATATTGTATATATAAGCCGATATTTAAGCATTGAGAGGTTAGCAATAAAAATTCTTATTTCTTACTATGCTTAAAAAATCAGAAGATTGGAAATACTGAAGTAGTGGCTTGAATGGTGCTCTCCCCCGCAAAAGACACATATTTATTCTAATCCCTAGAACCTATGAATGTTACCTTATGTATGAAAAGGGTCTTTATAAGTGTAATTAAGTTAACAATCCTGAGATAAAGAGGTCATTTTGGATTATTGGTGTGGACCCTAAACCCAGTGATAAGTGTCCTTATAAAGGAAGGTGGAGGGATATTTGAGAAAGAAAAGGAAAATACATAGAGAAGAGGTGATGGAGAGGTTCATGGAGGAGATTGGAGTGATATGACCTTAACACAAGAAAGGTCAAAGAATGCCAAATAACCTCCAAATGTTGGACGAGCAATGAATAGACACTCCTCTAGAGCCTTTGGAAAGAATACAGCCTTGCTGACATTTTGACTTCTGACTTTTGGCCTCCAGAGTTGTGGGAGAAAGTTTTTGTTGTTTAAAGTCACTGGTTTGTGGGAATTTGTTGCAGCAATCACAGGAACCTAATACCTTGCACTTGCACTTCTACACATCAGTGCTGGGAGTGGATTTGTTTTGCCCTCTGCCCTCTTTAAAGAAGACACTGGCCATCCAAGACTCCATGGGTCTCAGTGTGCGGGTAAAGTTTGCATTCCCACAGATACCCAAACTGCCTGGCTCATTTGTCTGTCTGGTCCCGGTGATAGGAGCTCCCTGTTACAGATGTGGAGGGCTAAGTGCTTTACATAGTAGTGAATTAATCCTACCAATAACTCTGGGAGGTAGGTGCATTATAATTTTTATCCTTTCCATTTTACAGATGAAGAAACTGAGGTCCACAGAAGTTAAATCATTTACCCAATAGTGTGCAGCTAAGAAGTCCTAGGGGTAGGAATAAAACCCAGGCAGTGTGGCTCCAGAGACTGCCCCTAACCACTATACCAGGTTTATAGCCACTGGATGCTGTGATCACAGAATATCGATTTCCATTCCTCTTCTACTTTTTTATTAAATGAGTTTCCAATACTTGAATTATTCAAAAACAATAAAGGTAAAACACAAACACCAAATAAGTTCTTATAATATTCTATTAAACCCATATGAGATAGTTTTCTTTGGAGTACAAAAGAGGCCATACAACAAATATTTGTTAACTGATTAATATTAAAGCAGTTAAACCACATATAAAGGAAAAATGAAGTCATTTAAATATTTATTTAAATATTTAAGGACTGTTGATAAATATCATTAAATAGAATATAGAAATTAATGCTTAGTGGGTGATAACAAAATATGGTTTATCCCACTTAGAAACCTGCTATCAATTTATAAAAAACCTGAAATAAACACATTAACAATAATACGGTTCTTTTTTTTTTTTAATAGATTTTATTTATTTATTTGAAAGAGAGGGAGATAACTTAAGCAGGGGGAGTGGCAGGCAGAGGGAGAAGCAGGCTTCCCCCTGAGCAGGGAGCCCGATGCAGGACTTGGGCATCATGACCTGAGCCACCCAGGTGCCCTGATAATGTGGTCCTTAAGAAAATCTTAAGAGCAGAACCGTTAGATTATTAACAAGGACATATTTATCAATGTTTTGGTGGGATAGTCATAGAAAAATACACTGAGTATACCCCAAACCAATGCAATGTTATATGCCAATTATATCAAAATTTAAAAAATACGCTGAATTTGTAAAAGCAGGTAATATTCAGGGTTCATTTTCATCCAACTTGTTTCTATCCCCAAGGAAACGTTGTTACTGGAACTATGTTTTATTTGATCATACTTCTTATATTTCAAAACTTAATTATTGCTAAAACAATAATTATTACTTTGGTTTGCTGGATTTTAAAAAGGACTCACTGGGGCACCCTGGGTAGCTCAGTGTGTTGAGTGTCTGACTCTTGGTTTTGGCTCAGGTCATAATCTCAGGGTTGTGAGATCAGGTCATGACCTCAGGGTCATGGGATTGAGTCCCGTAACAGGCTCTAGGCTCTGGGCTCCACACTCAGTATGAAATCTGCTTGATATTCTCTCTCTCTTTCCCTCTGCCTCTGTCCCTGCCCCTCCCACTCTGTCTCTATCTCAAATAAATAAATAAATAAAATCTTTAAAAAAGAACTCACTAATTCACCCTTAAGTATGTTTACATTTCAAGGTATCTCAATTTTATATTTTTATGTAAACTTGGTTTACACTCAACTTTTAAGGGGCGTATTTCCTCTGTAAAGCTACCTCCATCTGTACTCTTTTTACGACCTTTGGTTTCATAAATCAGAATCTTCATGTGATAGGTGAGTGTGTGTGGGATTGAAATAATTCACATGGAAGCCTTTATTTCAAGTTGTTTAGTGAACACTGTGAGGCTGTGCAATGGATGTTGCAGTTATGGATATTTAGACATGCTTGCAGATACTTCCTACTTCTCCCAGAAACATAATCCAGGCAATTTTAGGGCAAAAGGAATAGGCTTTGTGATTTATATTCCTTCCCCGCTTCATCCCTGCATGTTCTTAATTATGCCTTTGGAACTGGTTTTTAGAATATCAACTTTATTTGTTCAAATTATGGACCTTAAACTGCCATTGATTTATTCCGACTATACCATATTGTTCTTTTTCCCTTTTTTGAACTCATGGGAAGTAAATGAAGACAGAAGAGATGAATTACTTTGTATTTCATCTTTTGTTTCTCCACAGAGTGTCACTCTTCTCCAGAAATTTATTCAGCTCAGTATTTCTAGTAGAGGAAATAGTTTTAAAAGCAAATGAAGTTTAAGAATTAAATGTTCATTGTTTTTAGTCTTAACAAAACAATAAAGAGTTTGTTAATTTTAATGTTATTAAATAGTAGTGTTGTAATTTTCCAGTTCTCAAAAGAAACCTTGTTCATTTAATCACGGTGATAAAAGTAATGAAATTATGTTACAGAAAACTGGCAAAATAAAATCACCCATAATCTTGTCACCAAAATTCAACCACTATTATCTTTTTAATGTATTTCTTTCTAGTGTAGCTTCCTGTGTAAACGTTTGCATAGCTTTAATCAGAGCACAATCCTATTTTATATCCTGCTTTTTTCACTTAACATAAAATAATTTTATATTGTTGTGTATTCTTAATAACTAACATTTAAAATGCATGTGAAGTGTATTCTTGTTAATGTGACATAATTGCCCTCCATGATCAAACATTTATCTCCTTTTTTTTTTCCTTTGTAGTCAGTGAGGCTACAATCATTTTTATATCTGTAACTTTCCCACATTTTACATTATTGTGTGGACTATCTTCCTAGGACTGGTTCTCAGACATAGATAAAAGGGAATGACCATTTTTATGCTTTTTGAATCATGTTACCAAATTATTTCCAAAAGGATTATAGCAATTTGCACAAGCTATCTACCAAGTGTTTTATCATACGTTGTGCCAATCAGTGTTGGGTATTCTCTTTCTGTCTGTCTGTCTGTTTCTATTTGCTTATGTACTGTGTTCAAAGTACCACTTTCATATTATTTTATTATATATTTATTAGTCTCCATATATTTGCTTACTAGATGTGAATTATCTGTTTATATACTTCTGTTATTTACTTATTTGGTGCTTAATTTTCTTCTAGAAATTTTAGTAGTTGCATTATTTTTTTTTTAAGGTTTATTTATTTATTTGACAGACAGAAATCACATGGAGGCAGAAAGGCAGGCAGAGAGAGAGGAGGAAGCAGGCTCCCTGCTGAGCAGAGAGCCTGACTTGGGGCTCGATCCTAGGACTCTGAGATCATGACCTGAGCCGAAGGCAGAGGCTTTAACCCACTGAGCCACCCAGGCGCCCCAGTAGTTGAATTTTTTGATGATGATGTTAACACCTTGGTTTTGTTTATTGAAAAATTAAATTTTTTTTTTAAGATTTTACTTATTTATTTGAGAGAGAGAATGAGAGAGAGAGCATGAGAAGAAGGAGGGTCAGAGGGAGAAGCAGACTCCCCACCAAGTAGGAAGCCTGATGTGGAACTTGATCCCGGGACTCCAGGATATGACCTGAGCTGAAGGCTGTCGCTTAACCAACGGAGCCACCCAGGTGCCCCTGTTTACTGAAAAAATTTTAAATCTGCTTGTCTTATTCTTTAGACCAAATGTTTTATTCAATTGTAAACTTATCTTTATAATAGAATATAAGTGATAGAAGAATGAACATACACAGCTTTTTTTTTTAGCATATAACTTTTCTTGAAATTATGTGTATGTTTTGATGGCCCGAATGATACTATGGTATTCCAAGGGGCACCTGGATGGCTCAGTTGGTTAAGTGTCCAACTCTTGATTTCAGCTCAGGTCAGGATCTCAGGGTCTTGAGTTCAAGCCCCGTGTGGGTCTCCATGCTGAATATGGAGTCTGCCTAAGATTCTCTCCCTCTTTCTGCCCCCTCCCTTCCCTACTGGTGCTCTCTCTCTCTAAAGTAAATAAATAAATAAATAAATAAATAAATAATACTTAAGAAAAAAAAAGAACAAACGACACTTGGATATTCCTCATTGTATATATGTATTTGGTTTCCAGGAATACTTGGTAATAGAAATGCTTGACAGTTTTCTAATTTTATAGGGAAAAAGGAGCTCAGATCATATCCAAAAGAGTTGATGATTTCAAAGAAAAGTTTCAGCATAAACTTGGAAGAGTTTTAGACCCGTAAGTTAATAATTGTTTAAATTGATAATGTCTTTGGATGAAGCACTCTTGGGGTAAATGTTGGTTTGTTTTCAATTAGGTTCTATCCATTAAGTAAGAAAGTCATACCTTTGTGTTCATCAGGGAACTCTCTTAGTATCTCTAGGGCTTGGGGTTCTAGAAAGGTGCTGAGTCCTCGGAGATGAAGAGGGCATTCACAGAAGGAGGGCAAGAGAATTTTATGTAAAGCTTTATTTCTGGGGTGTTAGAAATTTAACTTACCATGTTACATTTTTTCTCTCTTCCCTGTCTCTTGTCTGTCTTCCTATCTGTCTCTATTTCCATATTCTGCTTTGAGTATGTTCTTAATTTTCTTTTTAAATCCTGGCTTTTGAAAGCTAGGGAAGGTGTTTAAGCATTGCCTATGCAGTGGAAGATTAGACGGAAGATGGGCAGGAGAACTTCTGTTTGATCTTCATAGTTTAGTTACAGGAGAAATACAGGCTATTAAAAACATATGGCAAGCATATTTTAAATTCCAGAGATGCCATGTGGTGAGTATTTTAACTAAAGGATTTGTTTTCTTTGATAGCATTGCAGAAACAATGAATGTTCCCCCAGACCACACATTTGGAGCTTGTCTTCGTGCTGAGGAGTATGGTAAATATACAAACTTTCTCCTTAAAAAAAACAGTAACATCCTCACAAAGTTATGTGGTTGAATTCACCATCTCCTTCCTTCAAACTTCTAATTTTAAAGGCTTCAAATGTTACATTAACATTAATGAACAGTTTGTAGCACACACAAAAAAATGTTCATATCGTGTTTGAAATAGGTACAGTTTAAAGCTTTTGTGAATGAATACCTAAAGTGTAGTCAAGGCTCAGTGTAGTCAAGGCTTTATTTAGAAAATAAATATGTCTTGTATTAAATAAGCCAAGGTGATTTGAGGCAGCTTTTTAATGAATTCCAGCACTGTACTAGGCCCTTGTTACTCAGAATGTGGTCTGCAGACTGGCCGTGTTGGTGTCCCCTGTAAGTTTCTTAGCATTGCAGAATCTCAGGCTCCACATCAGACTCCTGAAACTGAAACTGCATTTTACGATATTCCTGGATTAATTCTAAGCACATGCAAGTTGGAGAAACCAATGTACTCTTCGATCACAGAATTAAGAACCACTCCCTTCCTACCAGCCAATCAATCAGTTAAGCTATAAATCGGCAGAAGAAACTTGCCAAGATTTTGTCTTTATTTCTAAGCAATCTATATGGTAGACATCCAAAGGAAAGACTATGCTAAAGCTTATCAGGATTGGGTTGTATATTGGCGGTTTTCAAAAATATAGTCTGTAGTCCACCTGCATTCAAATCATCCAGGGAATTTATTAAATATGCAGGTTCTTGAGAGTTGTTCCCAGACATTCTAATCCAGTAGGCTCTTGTGTATGCTAAGGTTTGAGAACCGCTACTGAAAATGTTTTAGCTGAAGCCCATTCACTGACAAAATATATATTTATTGAGCTTATGAAACAGTATTTTAGACTATCATAATTGCATTAATTAGAAGATTGTATTTCAGTTCTGTCTTCAGATGAACTGTTACATGTTTGATGTATGCCTGTTCATCATAGAGGCTGTCTTACAGGTAAGAGTGGTTAAGAGATGATTTAGGAAATCCATCAACTGGCCTAAAAAAATAAATAGGTAATCGTGGTAAATACTGCTTTCTTGAGGGAGGCTCCATGCTGGTGTGTGCTCTGTCTTACTGTCTGTTGGATCCTCAGGGTCTAGCACACAGTACATTTTTCACAAATATTTATGGCATGAATTGGTGAATCCAACACATGGTTTATCATTTTGACAATTTGACAACATTGACAAATCTTCCAATAATGGATCAAAGTTATCCCTACAAATGGAATGAGATAGTGTTACAGAATGAAAAGGAAGAACACTGACATTAATAATTTTAAAAATATATAAGTATCAGTAGCAGCACTGGTGCTGCATAGTTTAACTATGAAAGGGGACACTGAGGCCTCTTTGGACTTTTCCTGGAGTTTATGGATGGATGCAGATTAACTCCAGGTTCTCCCTTTTGTGACTATTATTGGGGTCAACTGATAGCATTAAAAAAAAACAAAACAAAACAAAACCTGATAGCATTTATTCTGTAGAAAGCTGCTGCTTCTAGAAACATCTTGATTTCTTAACTGGGCCCTAATTTCTCCTTTACGCTTACTTATGGAAATAAAGGCAGCAGTACAAGGAATGTCTCATCTCTAAGGCCTGTAGTTATTGGTTATGTTAAGAAACCTCCAGGAAGAGTGCAAGGGTTGTGGCCTGCTCCTAGGATGCACCAGAGCAGAGGCAAGTAAAAGGAAAATCCAGGACTGGTGGACAGTGCTGCTGAATGGGAACTGGTTGCAGGCAGAGTACAATTAAAGAGCTTGCTTGGCTTTTCTGACAGCCATGGTGTGATAGCTAGGTCATAGGTCTCCCAGAGTCAGAACTTGTGCTCTTGATTTTAGCTATATAGAGAGATGACTCTAGTAATTACAAGTGATATGACAGGAGCTTCAAACATATTCTTTCAGGGCAGAGCCAGAAGAAGATATCAGATACATTTCACTCAACAGAAGTTACACCTAGTGGGATTATGATGGGAAAACCCATGGAGTTGAAAAAACAACCAATCAGATGGTTATTTTTGCATATTAATAGAGAGGGAAGGCCTCTGAAGATAAAAACTGAACCAAGAGCCACCTTGTGGAAGAAGGAAGATCTCCATTATATACAAGAGCCACCCACAGTGTTTATGTCAGAGGCAGGAATGTGGAGGAGGAGAGGAAGCCATGCTTATTTGTCAAAAATCAGTCTCACTGTCTTGATTTCCTCTCACAGAGCCTTGCTTGTGTTTGGCCCACTTCAGGATGATCTGATGGTAGCTGATTCCATTTCAGATGTTTTGGTCTGAGGCACTTGCCCAGTTCCTGGAACCAGCATTCTTGAGGGCTTCTCACCCCTATCTACCTGTAAAAATGTAACTTTTATCAGAATATGTGAGATCAGCTCCTGATTTTATAATAAGTAAGAATCTTAGAGGTGCAATGGGTATCTATTAAAAGAGACTCTTGACAGAGCCTAATACAGGGCCTTACACAGAGTAGGTATAAATATTAGTTGCCGTAAACTGCAATAAATGTAGTGATTTAAATTATTCCATCTAGAATATCATAGCCAACTGCCAACATAATCCTGCCCCAACAAAGCAGGAAGGGAGGAGTACAGGCCAGGAGAAAATGAAGTGAGGGAAAAGGTTCCGTCTTGTGACATCTACCAAGCCATAACATCTGAAGCAACGTAGTCAACTCTAGTCTGATTGCTGTCACCATTAACATCCAAGGAATGTTTCCCAAAAGGGAGTGGCAAGGAATGCTTCTAGGCAGTGTCTATGTTTGTACTTTCTTTGTGTCATAATCTGGGGAAGTTCCCCTAAGTCATTAATGATAAATGGAAACAAGGGCCAGGCCTAGAGGAATGTAGCAGGTGGATTGGAGAGTTTATTACTTCCAGATAACTGAGGGGTTGTGGGTCGGGACTCAGTTAATAGAATTGTGGGTGAGGGTCGGTGTGCAGGTGGTGGTTCTCAGGAAGCAGGGCTGAGAAATGGGAGCTTGATAGCCATACTGGAGGCAGACTGGAAATTCATATTAGGAGGGAAGAGGGTTTTTGAGTTCAATTTTTGCAAGGGATCCCAGAGGTTTAGTAAACTTCAAGGCATATAGTGTGGCCCCCACATGGACTCTTTCCTAGCTTTCAGATCTTCAGCATTGTAGACAAATGTGTGCAAAGAGGTAGAGACAAGGGCTTAAAGTCCTAGGAAAGATAGTCAAATAGGACTGATGATTTCCCACTCTCCCTACCCCCGGCCCAAATTAATTTTGTTAGAACTTTTTCACTGAGCAGAGAAGTCACATAAAACAGAAATATTAAGCCTTATCAATTACTTTATGTACTTTTTTATACATAAGGGTTTTCTGTCCTGCTGCATAATAATGTCAGATTTAGGCACGAGGGTTTTTTTTTTTTTTTTTTTTCCATTCACAGACTTTGCTAGATCTCTCTTTTTTAGGATCAGAATAATATTAACAGACTTTAAATTGAGATAAAAGTCTCCCTCCCCCCTCCCGCTTTAATAGGAGCTGGTGATCTCATCCATAACAGACTTCCAGGTGAATATCTTCGAGGAAAGGATAGACAGAGAGCCCTGATTGCAGCTGTGCGACATCACTTGAAGAAATTTAACTGCCAAAACTTTGACACTTTGTTGGCAGCCTTCAGGCACTATGATAAGGCCAGTATTTGAATGGAGTTTTTTGGACTATGCATGACTTATAGATCCTGGCAGGTTGGTGTAGATCAGGGGTCAGCAGACTATGGCTGGAGAGAGTCAAATCTAGCCCACCACCTGTCTTTGTAAATAGTTTTACATGGCAATTTGTTTTAAGTATTTTCTATGGCTGCTTTTGCACTACAAATGCAGAGACTGAATGGCCTGCAAAACTTAAAATATTGTTTTTTGACCCTTGACAGTAAAAGTTTGCTGATCCCTGGAGTAGATCAGTGGTTGCCAAAGTGTGGTCCTTTTATCATCACCAGGGTTACTTGGGAACGTGTTAGAAATGTCTATTCTAAGGCCCACCTACTGAACTGGGAACTCCAGGTTGGGGCCTAGCAATTGTGTTTTAACAAGCACTGCAGGCCGTTCTGATACAACTTGAGAACCACCGTGGCAGAATGAACTGTGTTGTGCTGGGAGCAAGGGGGTGGTGGTGGGGGAGGGGCAGGCATCATAGATCCTCAGGGAAGACTCCTGGGTCTAGGCCGGCTATACCTAAAACTGAGTATGTACATGTAGGGCTGACAGTCTGCATTCAAGTCAAGCTTGGAATGCTTCTCCCCAGGGGGAGCAGGATGTAGTTTCAGTTTTGAGAGTGTAAGATGATTCCATTTCTAACATACTCTAAATTGTGTCCTTTCATAAAGTCAGATCAATCTGGGCCTGCATAATTCCCTCACACCATTTTAGGCCATCACAGATTTGCTTTCACAAAGCTGCACTGCCTTTAGCTATAGTAAGGTACACTATTGTGTCAACCTCTTATGAAACATCACACAATTTTGTTTCTATGCCCATGGTGTTGTTATTTATTTTTGTCACACGTATCCTCTTTATTAAGAAACCCAGTCTTCCTAAAGGAAATAAGTATGCTTCATTTATGTATCTGGTTTGTTTTTACCTCATAAACAGCATGAATTTTGTACTGATTGTGAGTACCTTTTTGACTTGGCCATCAGGAAGCTCAGAGCCAATTCAACAAAGTACATCTAGTTTGTGAACATGTTCTTAACAGCACACATTTTGTGTGCTTCTTCTTATTTTATTTTATCTTGATTTTCTCTTTGTCCTGATTTCCTCAATTTTGAGGCTCTTTTTAATGGTACTTATTTTTCTAGGCAGCCTGAAACTACTTTAGAATGGGTCTAATTTAAACAAATAAAAGCTCATAAATAAACCTGCAATGATGCAGTGCATCATAATCTTGATATGAGAAGGGGGAAAAAAGTAGAATAATTTTATTTTATCTCAAAAAGAAAAGATAATATTTGTATCCCCCTTCCAATGTTGAGCACAATTTTAGAAAAGTTATACTTCACATTTTTTATCTTAAAATAATCTTGATTACTCATTGGCTTATTCAGTTTAATCCATTCATTTTATTTGTTTTTAGATTAGAGGCCTGTGTGCATGTATTGTACTGATGAATAAAAAGTGGGTTAAGTATCTCATTTAGGCTTGTACCAATTATGTAGGGACAAACACCAATCAGTCACTCACTATATGTCTCACAAAGTTGTGTTTAAAGAAAATGTAAGTATTCAACTGTTTCTCTGGTTTTTAATAGAGACCAATTGCTATTTATAGGTAATTTAAAAATGAATCTTCAGAATTAAAATATGTAAGCTCAAATAAGTACATTTTAAGCTTTACATAAATACAAGTATTTTACAAAGATGATAGATGATAGCAGGATAAATTTAGATAGTAGTGATATGAATCAGAGAACTTACCACAATACATAGAGCTCTGCTTTTTAAAAATTCTTCACTTTAAATGTAATTATAGGCAAAATGATCATCTTAATAGCTGCTGATTATCTTAGTGAACCACCAGGCATATTCCTTATGATAAAATTAAATTAAGCAGGGAGGAAATTACTGAGAATTATTTAATGTTGATATACCTTTTAAATGGTTAACTTTTAATATGCACAATGCAGTGCTCAGTGTCCTCTAGGAACTTTTTCTTTTTCTTTTTTTCTGAGAGGGTAATAAGATGTGGGTCTTCTAGTACAGCTGTAGGATAATTTTTGATTATTTGAATCTTTTATTATTGAATGCCCAGATTTACTTTAATGAAAAACACAAAACAAAACAGAATAAGTAAGCCATGATTTTCTAAATGAATCTTCTTGGCTTAGAGGATTAATTCTGTTATTTATTGAACACTCACTGTACATCAAACATTATTTCAGATAATATGCAGTCTTTCCACTTAGGAAATTTAAAATCTGGAGAGGAAATAAAAAGACTCATCATGTCAACAAGTGGTCACAGTAGAGTCCCAAATTTTCAAAATAAGTATATTATTTTAATTCCTTTTATTATTTTTTTTGAAAATTTTAATTTCTTTTTATTTATTTTTTTTCCATCACCCAGTTACCCCATCCCTCTCCCCTCCAGTAACCTTCAGATTTTTTCCTAGGATTAAAAGTCTCTTATGGTTTGTCTCCCTCTCTGGTATCATCTTGTTTTATTTTTCCTCTCTTCCCCTATGATCCTCTGTCTTGTTTCTCAAATTCCACATATGAGTAAAGCCCTGTGATAATTGTCTTTCTCTGATTGGCTGATTTCTGTTAGCATAACACCCTCTAGTTCCGTTCATGTCATTGCCAATGGCAAGATGTCATTTTTTGATTCCTGAGTGGTATTCTGTTGTGTATATCTATAACACATCTTCTTTATCCATTCATCTGTTGATGGACATCTAGGCTCTTTCCACAGTTTGACTAATGTGGATATTGCTGCTGTAAACATTCGGGTGCAAGTGCCCCTTTGGATACTACCTTTGTATCTTTGACATAAATACCCAGTAGTGCAATTGCTGGATCACGTGGTAGCTATATTTTCGACTTTTTGAGGAATCTCCATACTGTTTTCCAGAGTGGCTGCACCAGCTTGCATTCTCATCAACAGTGTAAGAGGGTTCCCTTTTCTCCACATACTTGCCAACATCTGTTGTTTCCTGACTTGTTAATTTTAGCCATTCTGACTAGTGTGAGGAGGTACTTCATTGTGATTTTGATTTGCATTTTCCCGATGCCAAGTGATGTGGAACATTTTTTTCATGTGTTTTTTGGATGTTTTCTTTGGAGCAATTGTCTATTGGTGTCTTCTTTCCATTTCTGGATTGGATTATTTGTTGTTTGGGGATTGAATTTGACAAGTTCTTTATAGATTTTAGATACTAGTCCTTTATCTGATAAGGCATTTGCAAATATCTTTTCCCATTCTGTTGGTTGTCTTTGGGTTTTGTTAACTGTTTTCCTTTGCTGTGCAAAAGCTTTTTGTCTTGATGAAGTCCTAATAGTTCATTTTTGCCTTTGTTTCCCTTGCTTTTGGAGACGTGTGTAGCAAGAAGTTGCTATGGCTGAGGTCACAGAAGTTGTTGCCTGTGTTCTCCTCTAGGATTTTGATGGTTTCCTGTCTCATATTTAGGTCTTCCATTCATTTTGAGTATTTTTGTGTATGGTATAGGGAAATGATCCAGTTTCATTCTTCTGCATGTGGCTGTCCAGTTTTCCCAACACCATTTGTTGAAGAGACTGTCTTTTTTCCATTAGACATTCTTTCCTGCTTTGTCAAAGATTAGTTGCCTAGAAAGTTGAGGATCAATTCCTTTTATTCTAATCATTATCCAGGAAGGAGCTGAGATGAGATTATTCCTTTTTGGAGACAGGTACATTCAGTGATAAAACTGGTTGTGTGAGCCAGAAGCTGGTGAGGAAGTTAGACAATTTTTGAAAAGTTTTTTCCAAAGCTCAGTCCTATCAGGTGTCTGTGGATGGCTGGGTGTAGGAAAGGTTCATTGAATACCTTGACTGACAGCTCATTGTTGAGTAACACTTTGGCTATAAGACACACCATTGTCAGGCAGAGAATGGTCCAGAAAGCAAAGCACATGGGTTAGATTAATTTCATGGGCCATACGCTTATGCTTGGCGTTGGCTGATAAAACTGGGATAGCAATTCCACAGAGGTTCATGTAGTCAGTATGCCAGGAGCATGGAGGCAATGCCTTATGTGGATGTGTCTTCCCCCCATGAGACAAACTGGCCAACTTTTGTCAGGAGTCACAAGTATGGCATATGGTGTGGTAGCCTTTGCCTCCAAAACATAGTGTGATTTACTTTCTAATGATTAGTGTGTTACCATGTCTGGTACAACAGTGGATCCAGGCAGCAAAGGTTTCATATGGATGGTTTAAGTTCAGTCAGAAGCTTGATTTCTATCTGAGAATGAGCAGAGAATGGACGCTTATCATGTTTTCAATCCATACAAATTGCTATATTGGGCAATGAAGCCATCATTGTTGGTACCATCTATTACAGTTTTGAGAACCTCTTGATTCAACTGCCATATCCCAGGTAGCTTTTCAGCTAGGGCTATGGAGTTTGCATTTTTGGTTGACTTGGGCTTGTAGCAGAAGTTTTCATAAAAGAGTCTATAGTCCAAGGCCTTTGCAACCCCTTATCAAGATAATATGTTTAAAATTCTCATTCTGTTTCAATATAAGCATCAGGGATGTTTTCCAGGCCTATGGATCTGACTGCAGGAATTTATCTAGAGTTTGTTGGGTGAGTTCCCCATTCTCCAGGGATCACCTTCATAAGCATTTTAAAACTAATCCTGAGCATAAGAGCTGAAACACTAGTCAATGAGTCATTTATCTTTTCTCTGGGAAGTTTGTCTCAGAAACTTCTCTGAGAAGGTCAAAGCTCCCTTAATAGCAGCCGGGGGCGCCTGGGTGGCTCAGTGGGTTAAAGCCTCTGCCTTCAGCTCAGGTCATGATCCCAGGGTCCTGGGATCAAGCCCTGCATTGGGCTATGTGCTCCGTGGAGAGCCTGCTTCCTCCTCTCTCTTTGCCTCTCTACCTACTTGTGATCTCTGTCTGTCAAATAAATAAATAAAATCTCTAAAAAAAAAAAAAAAAAAAAAAAAAAAGCAACCGGGACCGACTGCAAAAATACTCAGATCTTTCACTATCATCTCCAAGTGGGTTTTAGGTTTGATAGACTCCAGGAGGGGCTGAGAGGTAAGATACCTCAGGTCTTGCCATTCTTTGTTAACAAGCATTACGTGGGGCCCCGGAGTGGCTCAGTCTGTTAGGTGTCTGCCTTCAGTTCAGGTCATGATCTTGGGTCTTGGGATGGAGCATGACTGCTGAGCAGGAAGCCTGTTTCTCTCTCTGCCCCTCTCTGCTGCTCTGCGCTCTCTCTCTTTCTCAAATAAATCAATACAATCTTAAAACAACAAGCATTATGTGTTTGGCTCCTTTGTCTCTCATCCAAGTGCTAACCAGGCCTGACCCTGCTAAGCTCCCAACATCAGATGAGATTGGGAGTGTTCAGAGTGGTTTGGACATAGACTACCTTTTTATCTCCCATGTGAACCAACTAGTTCCTGCCCAGAGCCTTCATAAATTTCCCTCCTTTTTCACTTAGTGTAGGTACTCCTGTCTTTAACTGTTGTCTGGAAGAAGGTGGAACTTCCCCTGCTCCCCATACCAGGATGAATTTTAGTGCTAATTGTTACACTGTGGCCAGATTGCTAGCATGTCCCTCTTGCCCACAGGAGTGTTGACAACAAACAGGCAATGGTCTTAGAGTCTACCTCCCTGTGTTTGGCCTATAACTACTTCCCCAATTTCTCCTCATTACCAGACAAAAGAATGGAGGACCATTTAGTGCTCAGTTGGAACACCAGAGGTGTTAAAAACTTTGAAAGCATGGGAAAATGTAGAAAGCTATCAAGAGTTCACAATGTTGGTTAAATGAAATGTCAAGCACAAATCATGGTTACACCTGCCCAGCCACAGTGTAAATAGCATGATTCAAAGAAAAAAAATGTTAAAGTGGAATGAACAAAGATTCTGTGTCACATCCTGCTTCAACCAGGGTTCAAATTACTGTGTGTATATCAGGTTAACACAATGAGGAACTCACTTAGTATTTGACTGCTCTTATGTAAAAAATAAGACAAATTCTTTGAATTTATGTGATCTCTTTCTTTTTTCTTAAATGAGATAATACATGTTGCATACTCTGCTCTTAAAGACAATGCTTGCTTCATCTTTTTCTGTTTTGTGTCTAACAGAATGGAGATGGGGTGATAGATAAAGCCGAGCTTCGGGAGGCTTGTGAACAAGCCAGCTTACACTTAGATGATAAGCTCCTGGACCAGCTCTTTGACTACTGTGATGTCGATAATGATGGGCAGATTAACTACCTAGAATTTGCAAATTTTCTTAACTGGAAAGATAGAATGCCTCTTAAAGAGCATGAAGAGAGGGTCATTATTAAAGGTATTTAATTTTTGAAAGATTGCTGAATTCTTACATGGGCTTTTATATTTTCAGTTTTCTAGGAGCTTTACTCTTGTCAACTTTAATATTTTATATTAAAAAATATGCACATAGATACATATTATTTGCTTATTTATGCATAGAATATCTGTGGAAGGACAGGAAAGAGTTTGGTGATGTTTAAGGGGAACCAGGTAGCTAGGGGACAGGGTGGCAGCAAGACTCACATTTTAATCTATGTGTTTTATGTCTTTGAATTTGGAACCATGCAATAACCTCTTCAAAAAAAAAATTATAAGCAAAACAGTTTACACCAAAATCCAAAATATGAAAGATAGTTCCTCAGAAAGCTGTTTGAAAAACCATTGTCTTAGAGTAATTAGCTCCCCTCCCCCAGGAAAACTCAGTAGTAGTCTAGGATTTGACATAAGAAAATTTATTCTTTTGCATTTTATATGAGAAAGAAAAGCAATCTTTACCTTTATTTAAATATTTTCCTGTTTCCACGTTGACTTCTTGCATCACTAACACTGTGTGTGTGTGTGTATGTATATACATACACACATAGATGTACTCTCTCTATATAAAATCACAGTGAATGTACCATTTTTATTTGGCTTTTTAAAATTTAGTTTTCAAATTTCTATGGAATTAAGAAATAATTTTATGGTAAACTTTTTTATGAACTTCATTTTCAGTTCCCTCATGCAGATGTAAGATGAATTACTAAGCTATTTCCTCACTCTTTGAAATTTAGGTTATTTCCAGATTTTTAAAAGTAATATCAGTAACGCTATAATGATTATCATCTCTCAAAAATCTTTGTTTCTAATTATATCTAATTTCTTATGAATGTTATTATTGTCCCAGAAGTAACTATATTTTCATTTTGCTTTTCTAAATGATTGTACCAATTTGCAATTTTATCAGCCAGATCTGTGAGGTTTTATTCTAACTTTGCTACCACTGAGTATTATTCCAATCATTCTTGTAATTTAGTTATTATTATGGCACGTTGTTCACTTTAATGTTCAAATCTTGATTATTAGAGAGGATTAACTTTTTTTAAAAAGATTGTTTACATTTCTATCTCCTCTGGAATATTCTCCTCTAAAAAGTGAAGTTATTACTGTTTTTACTTTTATTCCTGGGTCATGCCTTTCTGCAAGGCCAAAACCAAATTTGGGGCCTTATTTATGATGGGAGCCCTTATGAGTTTCTGAGATGACCTTTCTGTTCAAGCAGCTAGGACAGTAGGGGGATTATGTTTGCCTAATGAAGATTTTATAGAAAACAATTCTTCCCTAGTCCTTTCAGAAATACAAAGGGGTGATAGAGTTTTTTCTTCTTGGCACAACTCTTCGAGTAGTGGGGGAAAGTAGAAGCCTGTTTTCAAACCAGATCATTTTTCAAATTGTTCCTAGTGTTTGGGTTCTGACTTCATCAGTCGCTTTCAATGGAGTCCTTGAGATTTTCCATCTTCTAAGACAGTGGCCAGTGGTTCAGTCAGGGGCTCAGGAAAGTTTTGCCAGGAATTTTCTCATATCCAATTCCGCTTTCAGAGGAAAGGGGTAAGTATTCTTTCTTTCTTTCTTTTTTTTTAAGGGTTTATTCACCTATTTGACAGAAATCACAAGTAGGCAGAGAGACAGGCAGAGGGAGAGAGGGGGAAGCAGGCTCCCTGCCAAGCAGATAGCTCGATCCCGGGACCCCCGGGATCATGACCTGAGCCAAAGACAGAGGCTTTACCCCAATGAACCACCCCGGCGCCCCAAAAGGGGTAAGTATGCTAAGGCAGTGGCTTTCAAACAGTTTTCCGAGACACTGTTTCTCATACTGGTCCAGATTTCTGCTTTTTGTGGGGCGCAGGGAGGAGATTAGAAGTTTTGGAACACAAGACCTGAATGTGTTCATGGCAGATTGCCAGGATCTGAATGGGGGCTCCAGATTTTAGATAGGCATGTCTTTTCTGGTTTGCCACAGTTCCCACCCCAACCGGATACTGGGGCACCAATTTGCCTTTATAATCCTTGCTTGGGCTTTCCCCAAACCCCGAGCGTTCGTCCACAGATTGAAAGACCACAGCGCCCTCTAGTGATAGTTGTGGAGCTCCCAGCTCTGTGAAAAAGGTGCGCCAGGAATTTACTCCTAAATTTCAGAACGACTCAACAAAGCAGATCTTCAAAAGGACTGAGTCTTACAATTCGAGTTTTACCTCAGGGTTTTGTTTTATACACCGATGTGAAGAAGGTTATTTATATAATCGGTTCCTGAGCTCACACTGTGTTCTCATTGCCTCCCCGAATGTTGTAATACGTGGGGGGCTCCCCCTCACCATCAGGTATGTGTGGAATTTACAACTCCACATGCGTCTTCTCCAGTCTCTCCTTGGGGCACAACTCTGGAAACAACTCTGGTAATCCTGTAGTTCAAGTTAAATATAAAAATAAACTCTAATTTTTTTTTTAAAGGGAAAAAAAGGTTTCATTTTTTCATCTGGTGTCTTAGATGTAAAAGCTTTATTCTAGATTAAAGTGGGTGGAGTGGTGAGAAGAAACAGGCCACATTCAGATTTCCTGGTGTATGACATTGGCCTGCCCTTGCTTTTCCACAGTGGGATGCTGGCATTAGTGACCTCTGCTCAGTCTCAGTCTCTACCAGCAAGGAGAAACTAACCAGGAAAGCTGATTTTGTTACAGAGCAGCAAGCACCCAATAGTGATTTCTTCCAGTAATTTGTCCCCCACCCTCAACTCTTTGCTTAAAGGTAAAAAACCAGCTTGTGCAAATCCTGATGAGGCTAATGTTGAAGAATCTGAACCAACTCTCCTGATAAAGCCGGAAGAAATTGTCTTAAAAGAACCAGGGAGCTCAGAAAAGACTCTTCGGACACTTCTGAGGCCAAGTGATAAAGTTTCTAGTCACTATAAGACAACTTCTTCTGAGATCAATGCAGTTGTAGGGGCTCTTCCTTCTACTTGTGAGTATGTCACATTATTTGCTGAGTTTTTGAAGTACAATCAGCAAACATAGAAGTGTCCTTTGTCTGTCCTTGTATTGTCCCCAGCTGCTACCTTCACTAGGCTTTTCTCAAAGCCTAGGACCTTTCATTCAGTTCTGTATTTGAACCATCCAGGAGGTCTCAATAAATGCAGGCTGAATGGAACTATTGCTAATGATGACCCAAGTAAGATGATTTCCTTAACACTGAATGTTACACAGACTATGCCAAGTGTTAGGAAATCCATAAGCCATGTGATTCTTAGATATACGCAGATTACCTTCAAATATTTGAAGAGCTTTTGCAAAACAATTCTCTGTATCTTCATTCTCCATCTGTGAGTTTGCTAGGGCTGCCATAACAAGTACCACAAACCTGAACAGAAATTTATCATCTATGGTTTTGGGAGATGGAAGTCTGAGGCCAGGGTATTGGTAGGGTTGGCTCCTTCTGGGGCTGTGAGGGGGAATCTGTTCCGGGCTTCTCACCTAGATTCTGGTGTGTTGCTGGCAATCTTTGGTGTCCCTTTGCTTTTGCTGCATCACCCTGATTTCTGCCTTCAACTTCACATGGTGTTCTGTTGTGTGAAAGCCTGGGTCCAAATGGCCCCTTTTATAGGGACTCCCAGTCACATTGGATTAGCGACCTACTCTATTCCAGTGTGACTTCGTCTTAATTAATTACAAAGGCAATGACTCTTTTTCTTTTGAGTAATTTCTACACCCAACATGGGGCTCTAATTTATACTCCCAAGATCTACCAACTGAGCCAGCCAGACATCCTGAAATCGCTCTATTTTTAAATAAAGTCACATTTAGAGGTACTGGTGATTAGGATTTTAACATATAAATCTGGGGAGAATATAGTTCAACTCATAACACCTCATATCTTATTATTTGTTTATTTATTTATTTGTCAGAGAGAGAGAGAGAGCAAACGCAGGCAGAGTGGCAGGCAGAGGCAGAGAGAGAAGCAGGCTTCCCACGGAGCAAGGAACCAGATGCGTTACTCGGTCCCAGGACCCTGGGATCATGACCTGATCCAAAGGCAGTGGCTTAACCGATTGAGTCACCCAGGCATCCCAACTCATACCTTATTATTGAGCATGATGACTCTTGGTTAGTTAGAGACTATTTTATGTTGGCTAAGATCACTTCCTTAGACTAAGGACATGATTAAAGTTTTATGCATTTTTCTTAACTGGATTTTATAGACATGTTATATATGTTCTAGTATAATGAGATCTTGCTACTCCCTTTAGAATAGTGTTGTCCAATAGAAATATAATTGGAGTTCTATGTATTTAAAAATTTTTAGTAGCCACATTAAGCAAAAGAAACAGGTGAAATAAATTTTAATAGTATATATACTTTATGTATAGTATATAGAGCTTCCAAATATTTTTCAACAATTAATCAATATAAAATGATTAAATATGCCACTTTTTTTGGGGGTACTAAATCTTTGAAATTCAGTGTGTATTTTATACTTATATCACATCTCAGTTTGGACCCATTTCAAGTATGCACTCAATTGCTCCATGTGGCTGGTGGCTACTATATTGTACAGTTCAGTTTTAGAATGTTTTTTTCCCTTTCTCATTGGTGTCTTAGGTTATCCCATCTATGGTGTTCCAACCATTCGGTCTGATATTCCTGCCCCCCGAATTCGTCGTGTCAGTGATAGAACTAATTATGGCGAAGAGGGCAATGCCTATTCCTTACTACATCCTACCATCTTTGGCCAGAAAGGAGTGTTTGAAAGAGACTTCTTCAAGACCAGATCAAAAAAAGAGGTACAGCATATTATTTCATAAGATTTGGAAGAAATGTCAGCTTCACACAAACACACAAAGATGAAAATGTTTATTTATCCACAACTATTTAATTTTAGACTGTATAAAATGTGAGCTTTGATATTACAAAAGTCATCAGGATCCTCAAATACAGGATTTTTTTTTTTAAGATTTTATTTATTTCACAGACAGAGATCACAAGTAGGCAGAGAGAGAGGAAGGGAACCAGGCTACCCACCAAGCAGAGATCCTGATGCGGGGCTCGATCCCAGGACCCTGGAATCATGACCTGAGCCGAAGGCAGAGGCTTTAACCCACTGAGCCACCCAGGCACCCCCAAATACAGAATTCTTGAGGATAATGTTCAGTTTGGTTGTTCTGGTTGATGTTTTCATACGATTCTTGGAGCAGTTTTTCTTCTATCATAGGAAACATTACATTCACATTATATATCCACTATGACCTACACATAAAAAGAAAAACATTATCCTGAGGAACTCAACACTATTCGTAGTTGAGAAAAAGCAGAAGAGATTGGTCCCTTCCTTGTGTAAGTATCTTATGGTTTTGTATCTCCAAAACCAAGAAGTAAGTATGAGAAGGGCCACTCTGTGCCCTCTTTATGTACCGTGGCTATCTTCTGTCTTAGATTATCTGTGAGAGCACTGATTTATTTATTCTGTCCTGTTGCCACACCATTTGTCAACCCATGTATCTGGTTTTTGTTTGTTAGAAAACATGGTCCTCATATTGTAGGTGATTTTCTTCCTACGTGGGTTATAAAACAGAAACAACCGGCTAGGTCAGAATAGCCACTGAGGTTCTAAGAGCCAAAGATTAATAGCAATGCTTGGCCAACCTGCCTTGGTCTGCACTCATAAAAAGCAGGGTGTAAACTAGGGTGCAATAGCTTCTTCAGAATTTTCATATTCAGAACTAGGAATGGTTGAGGAGACAGTCATATGGTACCTTCTGGCACTTCAGATGAAGCATTGATGGCTTGAAAACTTACTAACTACTACCTTAATTATAATACATTCATCCCAACATTTAATCCCCACTGAGGTAGGAGACAGAAAGAAGAAGGGAGGAGAAACTCAGAGAAGATGCCTGCTGGGTGTTCCAATGAAGGAACTCAAAGGGACACTCCCAAAGTGTTTCACTTCCCTTGATTACTCTAAAGGGCCTATGAAATAGTTGCCAAAAGAAACAAAAATCATGCTTGTTGCATGATACCTAAAATTCTTTTAACTAGGAAGTTGTCCTTTAATTCACACTTCTAGAAAAAAAGAAAACCCAAATGAGTGGTTGAGTAGTAATGCTAACTTGAGAGTGGATGGACTTCTGGAAAATAATAGCAAATCAGTGCACTGTGATGGAATAGGGAACTAGGGGAGGGAGGCCTCCTGAGGAGGTGGGAAGGAAATGGAGGTGGAGGTTTGGGATGCTCAAGACTGACTTGGGCTATTTCTGGAATTCGCTCTGTCAGGACAGTCCTTACCTGCCCCTGGATGGGGGGGAACCACAGCTCTGCACTTGGGCACTGAGGTGTTTTTGTTGTACAACTGCAGCTGCTTGCAGCTCTGCTTTTTTGAATTTCAAATGTATTTGATTATACTGTTAATTTCCCATGAGGGCACATCATTTCTAGGAGATCTTTTAATTTTGTTAAGATTTTGTTTAATAGATGTATTCTGCAGCACTTGTATTTCTTTGGCTTTCCTATTCACTAACCTTTCTTTCCATTTCCCTCCTGGCTTTTTTTTTGTATGCCTCAAAGTAAATATTTTTCCTCTTTTAAATTTAATTTTGGGCACCTGCATGGCTTAGTCGGTTAAGTGTCTGCCTTGGGCTCAGGTCATGATCCTGGGGTCCTGGGATAGAGCCCCCACCCACTGCATCAGGCTCCCTGCCTCTCCCCTTGCTCATGTGTTCTCTCACTCTCTCGCTCAAATAAATAAATGGAAAAAAATATTAAAAAAAATAAATTTAGTTTCATTTTTTTCCCACACCTTTTATTTCCTCTACTCATTCTAACATTTCTTTCCACTGCTGGTTCTTATCTTTCCTTTCTTAAATTTTCCCTGGGATGTAAGAAATATGTTTTCCCATAATAATTATCATTGCAGAAAAATTACTAATAACCAGAATTTGCTGGTTTTCAATATGCTCAAATTTTAGTTTGCTCAGTTATTCATGCATACTCTATCTTTCTGACATTTGCACACCTATAACTATAAGGTTTATAAGAGGCCAGTAAGAGACATTTTATAAGTGATCCTATTTTAGAGAAGAGAAACTAATTTTCAAGGGATTGACATGACATATACAAGATCCTAGTGATAAGAAGTGAGATAGAACTCAGATCCAGCAAGTCTTCTTTCAACCAAAAACAAAGAGTTGCAAGCAATTTTGTATATGGGCTAGTATAGTTGAATATTCTCATCTTCATATTAACAAAATGATTCCTGAATTGAAAATACTGGAATTTTTGATAGCTGATTATTATTATATATAACAGGCACACATGTACATACACGTGTTGGTGCACAATTTTGGGGGGATAAATATCCATAGTATTAGATGTTATAAAGATATTTTTAAAATTCAAATTTAAAGGGCTGCCTGGGTGGCTCATTGGGTTAAGCCACTGCCTTCGGCTTGGGTCATGATCTCAGCATCCTGGGATCAAGCCCCGCATTGGGCTCCTTGCTCAGTGGGGAGCCTGCTTCTCTCTCTGCCTCTGCCTGCCTCTCTGCCTGCTTGTGCTCTCTCTCTCTGTCAAATAAATAAATAAATAAATAAATAAAATCCTAAAAAAAAATAAATCTGGGGCACCTGGGTGGCTCAGTGGGTTAAAGCCTCTGCCTTCGGCTCAGGTCATGATCCCAGGGTCCTGGGATCAAGCCCCGCATCAAGCTCTCTGCTCCGCGGGGAGCCTGCTTCCCTTCCTCTCTCTCTACCTGCCTCGCTGCCTAGTTGTGATCTCTGTCAAATAAATAAAATCTTAAAAAAAATAAAATAAAAGCACAAATCTTAGTCTGACCTTCAATTTTTTTTTCTAGATTGCAGAGATATTATGTAATATTGGTGTCAAGCTTTCTGATGAAGAATTTGAAAATGTATGGAATCTTGCATCAAAAAAGCATCACAGAGGAGAAGTTTGTGTTGAGACCATCAGAAATGTTCTGGATGAGATACAACATGCAGACCGGGTCAAGTGTAAAACAACCATGTGATATTTTTGGAGTTCATTCATTTAAACAAAAGAATTGTTAAATCTGAATTCATCAAAAATTTTCAGTCCATTCTGGTTTTAGATATTATGTTAGAATTCAGCAATCACTGTAGTAGGACTCCTGTGTCTGTGTATATGGCTAATAAATTTGATTGGGATTTTAAGATTTATTTTATATTCTATAAAACACCAAGAACTTGAAAAGCACTTAGAGTTAACCTTTTACCTTACCAAAGGTAAGGTATGTTTAGAATACTTAAGAAGTCTATGCATTTAATTGGTTGATTGAATTTCAAAGTCTAGTTTGTGATACCAGGTTGACAAAATTTTGCTTCCAACCTTTTGTTTTTTTTTCTTTAGGTGTCACTATAACAGAACGGAATAAGCTTAATAATAAGTTTAGTAAGCTTTCCATCTCTGTTAGCGTCTGAGGAAAAGAAACAAGTACAGGAAGCAGGAGCTAGAGAACAAAATGTGGAGTTTCATCAGTGACATAATAGCCATTAGTTTTGCTATCTCCCTATGGCCATTTATAGCAGCATTATCAACAATAGCTAAACTATGGGAATAGCCAGGCGTCCATCAACTGATGAATGCATAAAGAAGATGTGAGATATGTGTGTGTGTGTGTGTGTGTGTGTGTGTGTGTATTCATATATTATGAATAAAAAAGAATGGAATTTTCCCATTTGCGGTGATGTGGATGGAGCTAGAGAGTATTATGCTAAGAGAAATAAGTCAGTCAGAGATAGACAAATACCATATGATTTCACTCATATGTGGAATTTAAGAAACAAAACAAGCAAGCATAGGGAGAAAAAATGAGAAGCAAACCAAGAAACAGACCCAACTATAGAGAACAAACTGAGGGTTACCAGAGGGGAGGTAGGAGGGGGAATGGGTTAAATAGGTGATGGCGATTAAGGCGTGCACTTGTGGTGATGGGTGCTGGCTGTTGTATGTAAGTGTAGAATCACTAAATTGTACACCAGAAATCAAGATTGCACCCACTGGAATTTAAGTAAAAACTTAAAAAAAATCTATTTTCTATGGCCAAAAAAAATATTGTCCTAAAAGGGCACAGCTGACCCACCATTACAGGTAGCTTTAGAAATTATCAGTGGCAAATTGTGTTAACTCATTCCCTCCCTCATGCCTTGGCCCTTTGGTGGGAAGGTGTGACCTCAGTGTATGTGTTCTTTCTACATCAGAAGCTTCAGGTGTGGGTTGAAGCCACCAATGAAGCTTGACTAGTTATATATGGTCTACCATTACTTAGAGAGAGAGAGAGAGAGAGAGACCTAAGGTTTAAAAAAATGCTTTACCCCATGTCTAGAAAAAGTAATTTTACAATTCATTTATTATATAGGTAACTTATATTAAAAATTATTAACTTTGAATTCTGAAATAATTTCAGACTTAGAGTAGATTTGCAAAATTAGTACAAAGCATCAGGCAGTGGTGTGCTAGAACTGCTGTTAATGGTTCACTATAGTCGATTGTGAGTATTTCTTCCCTCTGCTGCATCCAGTGACTCCACACTGATAGTTTGAAATTGTCTACGGTGCAAGTATTTACACTAAGGAAACAAACAAATGCTATGGATCATGAATTTTTTCCCTTCTGAAGAGCCAGTTATTAAACATTTACAAACACCTCTCTATCCATCCATCTACCTACCTACCTACCTATCCATCTTTCTGTTTTTGTCCTTACTGAGCCTGCATTGCTCAGTTTTATTTTTTTTAAGATTTATTTATTTATTTGTCAGAGAACGAGAGAAATTGAGCTCAAGCAGGGAGAGGGGCTGAAGGAGAAGCAGGCTTCTTGCTGAGCAAGGAGCCTGAGGCGGGATTTGATCCTAGGACCCCAGGATCATGAACTGAGCTGAAGGCAGACACTTAACCGACTGAGCTACCCAGGGCCCCTGTATTGCTCAGTTTTAGTAAGAATCCTGCGAAATCCAGAGTGACTTCCTACACTTGATATCTGATTACCCTCCCTACCTTTATGTCTGATCAAATTCCTCATCCCCCATCTTTGATGTATAAAACCTTGGTCTGTCTTTAGAAAAAATTCTTAAGTTTATTTTGCAAGAATTACTCCTACCCTTATGTCTTCTCTTAATAATTTTCCATGCACTGACCTCCCCCAACCTGCTTCTTGGCTATAATTACCCACTTTTCCTTGTTATGTTTAGAATTGAACCCAGTTCTTCACTGAGGTCTCTATTCCCCTGTTGCAACAGTTCTGAAGAAAACCTGTCTTTTATTGCTTTAACTACTGTCCAGCCCTGTTTTCTTCAACTCTGCCCATTCATCCATCCATCCATCCTCCTACCCACCTACCTGCACATTCACACTGTACTTCCAGGTACTTTGGTATGTCTTTCCTGAAAACAAATGTAGTCTACTATCCAAATATAGTGCAATTTTTAAAATCAGGAAATTATCATTACTATGACATTATTTTCTAATCTGTAGACCATATTCAAATTTCTCCCCAAATTCTTTGTGATGCTAATGCTTTTTACAGTGAAAAGTATTTTTTTGGGGGTCTAGCTTGGATTTAATCAATGATCATATGTTGCATTTAGTTGTTATGTCTCTTTAGTTTCCACTCATCTGAAACAATTCTTCTATATTTAAGCTTCATGACCTGTGATGTAATCCAAGCCTCAAGGGACTAGAGGTAATGTAGATGCTATATCATAGCCTATTGTCAATATTCTCTTGTGAGTGGGTTCCTGCAATCTTGTGCCCAAGACTGTTTCCCTTGCTCCTTGGGTTGATGTTGCTTAGGATTCAGAAAACTACATTCTATGAAGGTTTTTTTCCCCCATGAATTAAATCATCAGAGTCAGTGGGGCACCTGGGTGGCTCAGTGGGTTAAAGCCTCTGTCTTCAGCTCAGGTCATGATCCCGGGGTCCTGGGATCGAGTCCCACATCGGGCTCTCTGCTCAGCAGGGAGTCTGCTTCCTCCTCTCTCTCTCTCTGCCTGCCTCTCTGCCTATTTGTGATCTCTCTATGTCAAGTAAATAAATAAAACCTTAAAAAAAAAATCATCAGAGTCAAAGTGGGGCAGATGGTTGAACTGATCCTTGATGAGTTAATCCAAGTGAATCCAAGTTAAGCTGATTGATAATTTGCTACCTGCCTTGAATGCAAGGTAGCACTGGGGTGATGGACCTAGTGATGTCTAGTTGGGCAAGCCTTATTTAAAAGCTAGAGACTCAGAAGGTGCCTGGGTTGCTCAGTAAGTTAAGCATCTCTCTTGATCTCAGTTTAGGTCTTGATCTCAGGGTTGTGAGATCAAAGCGGGGTATGGAGCCTACTTTAAAAAAAAAAAAAAAGCCAAAGCCTCACTATAAAAGTGTCTGAATTGAATTGAATTACAGATTCAGTTTCACTACCTAATGTCCAAAGGGTTTATGTACATGGAAAGATTCTCTTTTCTAGAACTGAATCTTTTTTTTAAGATTTTATTTATTTGACACAGAGAGACACAGTGAGAGAGGAAACACAAGCAGGGGGTGTGGGAGAGGGAGAAACAAGCTTCCTGCAGAGCAGGGAGCTGGATATGGGGCTCGATCCCAGAGTCCTGGGATCATGACCTGAGCCGAAGGCAGACATTTAAAGACTGAGTCACCCAGGAGCCCCTAGAATTGAATCCTTGACTTACTTGCTTCTTACTGGGCCCTGGCAATCCATTATCAGCCGAGGCCACTGCCACTCACAAGTACATTTAGTGTTGTAACTGAAATGTACAATGAGGTGGTAGCAGGCTATACTCTGAGGCTGCCTCTGCCTATTCCAGGCCTGGTGGCTGGGGTTGACTTGCCAGATGTCTGGCTGGGAATACCTCCATGGCTTATGATACCACCAAGATCACCTTGTTGGTTTATAAAGGTTGTCTTTCCTAATTTCTGAGCAGTTAGAAACTTTCCAGTTTGTCTTTTGTGAAGACCAACATTTCCTGTTTGCTGTATAAACACTGTCACTAAAGAAGCAGCCCTTTTTTAATTGTTCGTTTGTTTATAGCTCCTGAAGAGGGGCAGAGAGAGAGGGAGAGAGAGAATCTTAAGCAGACCCCATGTCTAGCATGAGCCCAAAGTGGGGTTTGATTTCACACCCTGAGATCATGACCTGAGCCAAAATCAAAAGTCAGATGCTTAACTAACTAAGCAACGCAGGGGCCTCAAGAAGAAGCCTTTAAAGATTGCTGGGAAGGGACGCCTGAGTGGCTCAGTAGGTTAAGCCTCTGCCTTTGGTTCAGGTCATGATCTCAGGGTCCTGGGACTGAGCCCAGTATCAGGCTTTCTGCTCAGCAGGGAGCCTGCTCCCCGCCCCCTACCCCACTGCCGCTCTACGTACTGTGATCTCTCTCTCTGTCAAATACATAAATAAATAAATCTTAAAAAAAAAACTTCTGGGAAGATGGCAGAGTAGGAGGCTAGGCTTACCTCGTCTCAGTTCCACAGACACACCTTGTAACAACTACATCAGAAAATGATCTGAAGAGTGGCAGAACAAACTTTCCATAGTTAATCATAGAGAGGAGTCCATATCAAACAGGGTAGGAGGGGCAGAGACAGTTGGGAACCAAACTCCCAGGGAGACTAACTGCAAATGGGAGGGACATCACAAGCACAGAGAAAGAAGAGACCCCAATACCCCATACCAGGCAAAATAGGCACATGACATGAGAGACCTTCACTGAGACGACTAATCCCCACATTTGGTTTTGAAAACCAGTGGGGCTTAACTCCAGGTATTTTAAAAATCAGCAGGCTTGCCTCTGGGAGAGCCAAAAGGCAATAAGAAACAGTCCTCACCCTTAAGAGACTGCAAAACAAACACCGCCCCCTTCCCTGCCTACACACACAGCAAGATAAGAATAGAAGCACAGTTTGAAAAGCACCTGGAGTGTAGGTAGAAGTTTTTGTTTGTTGGTTGGTTAAGAGGATTTATATACTAATCTCAGAATGTGTGCTGGAGGGTCAGGGATCTTTGGGAGACTTCTCCATGCACAGAAGCGCTGGTGGATGCTATTTCCCTCCCCACTCCTCAGCCTAGAGAGTTGAATACGTGTGGGAAGCTGGCAAACACTACCTATCTTGGTAACACTGTGCACTCCTGTGTTCTCCAGTGGATCCACACCATCCAACCTGCCCTACTCATCAGGAGTCCCTCCAAAGTGGCTTGGGACATAATCTGGCAAGCAGCCCCAGCAGGGACCATCACCACTGCAAAGCGACTCCTGCCCTGGGGAGAGGTGATGATAACCACACACACCAGTTCAACTGCAGTCACAGCAGCTGAGCTTTATACCTAGCAGTGCAGAGAGTGCTCTGCCGATCTGCATGTCTGCAGCCCCAGTAGATGGTTAGGGGCAGACGTGTGGTCTGACTGCAGGCCTCACCCACCAATAAAAACATCTCAGGGAGCAGCACAGGGAGATGCTCTGCAGTTTGGGGTCGCTGCAGCCCAGGCAGATGGACTGGGGGCAGGCATATACCCTGGGGGCTGACACCACCTACCAACAAAGACTTCTCAGGGGACAGGCAGGAATAGCATCCTGCAGGGTGGTGCTACTGCAGCCCCAACAGATGGACTGGGGGCAGGCATCTGATTTGTCTGCTTGTCCTGCCCACCAATGAAAGCTGCTCCAGGAACAACACAGAGTGCCCTGCAGTTCATTATGACTACGGCCCCAGCAAATGGGCTGAAGGCAGTCCATCTGATTTGACTGCTGACACCATCCAACTATAAGTCCATGACAATCCCAAACTGGCCTCTTAACAGCATAGAAACTGAACCTTGCCCCCAACAGGCAAAGTGGGCCACTGCAACTGACTTGACTGAAGGCAAAGGTAGTTTAGACACAATTGTAGGGCACATACAGCCCACATAGGACACACCGTTGCAGCTCCTGGTTCTGGTGAACAGGGAACATTGTTATATATAGAATACCATGGGACATCTTCCTCCTAAGTCACTAGTTTCAAGATTAGAGGACATAACTGACATTACTAATACATAAAAACACAGGAAGTTAGACAAAATGAGATACAGGAATGAGTCCCAAATGGAAGAACAGAACAAAACCATAATAAAAGAGCTAAGTGAGGTGAGGATAATATGCCTCATAAAGGATTTAAAGCAATGGTCATAAATGTCCTGGAATTGAGAAAAGAGTGGAGGACCTCAGTAAGACCTTCAACAAAGAGAAAATATAAAAAAGAACCAGTCAGAGCTGAAGAACCTAGTGACTGAAATTAAAAATACACTGGAGGAAATCAATAGTTGTTTAGAGAAGGCAGAAGGATGGACCAGCTCGCTGGAAGACAGGATAGTGGAAGGCAACCAAGCTGAAGAGCAAAAAGAAAAAGAATAATTATAAAAAAGGAGAATAGGTTAAGGGAACTCAGCAACACAGTCAAGTGTAATAACATTCACAGTATAAGGATATCAGAAGAGAAAAGAGAGAATATGTGGTAGAAGATTTATTTAGAGAAACAACAGCTGACAGCTTCCTGAATCTGGGGAAGGAAACAGAAATCCAGATCCAGGAGGCAGAGAAAGCCCTCAGCAAAATCAACCCACGGAGGTCTACACCAAGACACATAGTAAAAGGGGAAAAAGTAGTAATAAAGAGAATTTTAAGAGCAGCAAGAGAAAATGTTTAAATACAGGGGAACCCCAAGAAGAATATCAGCTGATTTTCAGCAGAAACTTTGCATGACAGAAGAGAGTGCCATGATATATTCAAAGTGCTGAAAGAAAAAACCTCCAACCAAGAGCACTTCACCCAGTGAGTTGATCATTCAGAGTAGAAGAAGTGATAAAGAGTTTTCCAGATGGAAGTTAAAGGAGTTCATGACCAATACGTCAGTCTTACAAGAAATGTTAAAGGAAATTTTTTTGAAAAAAAGAAAGGGTTATAATCAGAAGCAAGCAATTATGAATGGAAAAAATTTTACAGATGAATACAAACATAATAAAACTAGATTAATCACTTATAAAACCAGTGTGGAGGTTAAAGCACAAAAATAGTAAAGTCAGTTATACACAAATCAGTCAAGGAGTTCACAAAAATAAAAGGTTATAAAAAATATATATAAAACATGGTGCTGGGGGGGGTAAAAATTTAGTGCTTTTAGTGGGTTGAAACTTAAACAACAATCAATACAGACTGCTATATGTATAAAGTGTTGTATATGACCCTAATGATAACCACAAATCAAAAACATGTAATAGATATACAAAAAATAAAAAGAATCCAAGCATATCACTAAAGCCTTCAAACCAGAAGGGAAGAGGAAAGAAGAAAGGACTACAAAACAACTGTAAAACAAGTAACAAAATGACAATAAGTATATACTTAGGAATAATTACTCTGAATGTAAGTTGACTAACTGCCCAAATCAAAAGACATAGGGTGGCTGCATGGATTAAAAAGCAAGACCCATCTGTATGATGACTCATTTCCGACCTAAAGACACATGCAGATTGAAAGTGCAGAGGAGGAAAAACATTTGCCATGTAAATGGAAGTGAAAAGAAAGATGGGCTAATAATACTTCTATCAGACAAAACAGACTTAAAAACAAAGCTTACATGTTGGGAAAACTGGACAGCAACATGCAAAAGAATGAAACTGGACCATTTTCTTACACTGTACACAAAAATAAATTCAAAATGGACTAAAAACCCAAAAGTGAGACAAGAAACCATCAAACTTTTATTTATTTATTTATTATATTTTATTTATTTATTTGACAGAGATCACAAGTTGGCAGAGAGGCAGGCGGGGCGGGGGGTGAGGAGCATTCTCTGCTGAGCAGAGAGTACAATGCAGGGCTTGATCCCAGGACCCTGAGATGAAGACCTGAGCCAAAGGCAGAGACTTAATCCACTAAGCCACCCAGGCATCCTAACTATCAAAATTTTAGAGTACACAGGTGATAAACTCTTTGACTTCAGTTGTAGCAACTTCTTAGGAGACATGCCACAAGGGGCAAGCGAAATGAAAGCAAAAATGAAGTTGTGACCTTATCAAGAAAAAAAGTTTCTGCACAGTGAAGGAAACAATCAACAAGACAAAAATGCAACCTATGGAAAGGGGGGGAGTATTTACAAAGACATATTGAAAAAGGGTTAGTATCCAAAACATATAAAGAACTTCGAAAACTTGGGGCACCTGGGTGGCTCAGTGGGTTGAAGCTTCTGCCTTTGGCTTGGGTCATGATCTCAGGGTACTGGGCTCGAGCCCCACATCAGGCTCTCTGCTCAGCGGGGAGCCTGCTTCCTCCTATCTCTCTGCCTGCCTCTCTGCCTACTTGTGATCTCTGTCTGTCAAATAAATAAATAAAATCTTTAAAAGAAAAAAAAAAGAACTTAGAAAACTCAACACCCAGAAAATGAATAATCCAATTAAAAAACGGGCAGAAGACATGAATAGACATTTTTCTAAAGAAGACATACAGACAGCCTACAAGACACATGAAAAGATGTTCGGGATGACTCATCATCAAAACTAAAATTAGATATTACCTCATACTTGTCAGAATGTCAGAAAATCAACAACACAAGAAACAATAGGTATTGGCAAGGATGTGGAGAAAGGGGTTCCTCTTACACTGTTGGTGGCAATGCAAACTGGTGCAGCCACTCTGCCAAACAGTATGTATGTGCCTCAAAAAGTTAAAAATAGAACTACCCTACAATTCAGCTATTGCACTACTAGGTACTTACCCAAAGAATACAAAAATACTAATTTGAAGAGATGCATGCACCCCAAAGTTTATAGCAGGATTATCAGCAATCATCAAATTATGGAAAGACCCCATGTGTCTACTGATTCATGAATTGATAAAGAAGAAGTAAATTACTCAGCCATAAAAATGAGTGACACCGTCTCATTTGGAACAACATGGATGGAGCTAATAAGACAGTCAGAGAAAGACAATACCATATGATTTCACTCATACGTGGATTTAAGAAACAAAACAAAGGATCATAGGGGAAGAAAAAGGGAGAGGCAAACCGAGACACAGACAACAGACTCTTGACTATAGAGAACAAACTGATGGTTACCAGAGGGGAGGTGGGTGAGAGTATGTGTTAAATGGATGATGGGGATTAAGGTGTGCACTTGTGATGATGGGCACTGGGTGTTGTAAGTGTTGAATCACTAAATTGTACACCCAAAACTAATGTTACACTGTATGTTAATTAACTGGAATTTAAATAAAAATAAAAAAAAAAACCAAACCCAAAGCCTGTAACAAGAGACAAAGAAGGATAATGATAAAGAGAACAATACAAGAAGAGGATATAACAATTATAAGTATTTATATACCTAATATGGGATTACTTAAATACATAAGGCCACTGTTAACAGACAAAAAGGAACAAATTGATGGTAAAACAATAACAGTAGGTGTCTTTAACACCTTACTTACATCAATGGACAATTCATCCAGACAAAAAGTCAACAAGGAAATACTGGCTTTGAATGACATATTGGGCCAAACGGACCTTATATATATATATCTCAAAACAGCAGAATACACATTTTTTTTGAATGCACTTGGAACATTCTCTAGAATAGATCACATATTAGACCACAAAACAAACCTCAACAAATTGAAAAATATTGAAATCGTGTTATGCATCTTTTCCAAACACAATGATATGAAACCAGAAATTGACCACAATAAAAAATGTGGAAAAAGGGGCACCTGGTCCTCCTAAAGGAGTAGAAAAGGAACAACATGCAAAGCCTAAAGCCAGTAGAGGGAAGAAAATAATAAGGGGGATTAGAGCAGAAATAATGACACACAGACTAAAGAAAACAATAGAAAAATCAATGAAATTAGGAGCTGGCTATACCAAAACCAGATAAAGACACTACAAAAAAAGAGAATTACAGGCCAATATCTCTGATGAACACAGATGCAAAAATTCTCAACAAAATATTGGCAAACTGGGGCACCTGGGTGGCTCAGTGGGTTAAGCCTCTGCCTTCGGCTCAGGTCACGATTTCAGGGTCCTGGGATCGAACCCCACATTGGGCTCTCTGCTCAGCAGGGAGCCTGCTTTCCCCCTCTCTCTGCCTTTCTCTCTGCCTGCTTGTGAGCTCTCTCTCTGTTAAATAAATAAATAAAATATTTTAAAAAATTGGCAAACCAAATCCAATAATACATAAAAAAAAAAAAAAAACCTATTCATTACAATCAAGTAAGATTTATTCCAGAGATGCAAGGGTGGTTCAATATTTGTGAATCAAGCAACGTGACACATCACATTCACAAGAGAAAGGATAAAAATGGTACCATTCCAGTATACACAGAAAAAGTGTTTGACAAAGTACAATATCCATTCATGATAAAAACTCTCAACAGAACAGGTTATGTTTATATACCTCAATGTAATAAATGTCATATATGAAAACCCAGAGCTAACATCATAATGGTGAAAAACTGAGAGCTTTTCCTCTAAGGAATAAGACAAGAACTTCCATTCTTACCACTTTTATTCAACACAGTACTGGAAGTCCTAGCCACAGCAATCAGATAAGAAAAGGAAATAAAAGATATCTAAATTGGTAAGGAAGAAGTAAAACTTTGACTATTTGCAGGTAACATGATATTATATATAAAAAACCCTAAAGACTCCACCAAAAAAGTATTAGAACTGATAAATGAATTCAGTGAAGTCACAGGATATAAAATTAATGATAGCAATCTGTTGCATTTGTATACACTAATAATGAATTAGCAGAAAGAAAAATTAAGAAAATAATCCCACTTACAATTGTACCACAAAATAATAAAATACCCAGGGATAAACTTAGCCAAGGAAGTGAAAGATCTGTACTATGTAAACTATTAAAGATTGCTGAAAGATATTTAAGAAATAACAAATGGATAGTTCTGTGCTCATGGATTGGAAGAAGAAATATTGTTAAAATGTCTATACTACCCAAACCAATCTACATATTTAACACAGTCCCTATCAAAATACCCACATTTATCACAAAGCTAGAACAAATATTTCTAAAATGCATATGAAACCACAAAAGACCCTGGATAGGCAAAGTAATCTGGGAAAAAAAAAAAATGGACAAAGCTGGAGGTATCACAATCCTAGATTTCAAGATATACTACCAAACTGTAGTAATCATAACAGTATGGTACTGGCAAAAAAACAGACACATAGATAATAGAACAGAATAAAGAGTCCAGAAATAAACCCATGCTTTCGTGGTTAATTAATCTATGACAAAGGAGGCAAGAATATACAGTGGAAGAAGACAAATGTTATTGAAAAAACTGGAAAGCTACATGGAAAAGAATGAAACTGGACACTTTCTTATGCCATACACAAAAACAAACTCAAAGTGGATCAGACCTAAATGCGAGACCTGAAGCCACAAAATTCCTAGAAGAAAGTATAGGCAGTAATTTCCTTGTCATCAGCTATAGTTACATTTTCTAGTTATGTCTCCTCTGGCAAGGGAAACAAAAGGAAAATTAAATTATTGGGACTACATCACAATGAAAGCTTTTCCATCAGTAAAATGGAAAAGGCAACCTACTGATTGAAAAAAGATATTTGCAAATGATATATCAGATAACGGGTTAACATCCAAAATAAATAAAGATTTTATACAATTTAACACCAAAAACATTAATAGTAAAATAAAATTTAAAATATAATAAAAAGTAGTCCAATTTAAAAAATGGGCAGACGATCTGAATAGACATTTTTCTAAAGAAGAAATTAGGGTGGTCCACAGACACATGAAAAAATGATCAACATCACCAATCATCAGGGAAATGCAAGGAAAACCACAATGAGATATCACTTCACACTTGTGAGAATGGCTAAAATAACACACACACACCAAACACACACAAGCATTGGTGAGGATGTGGAGAAAAAGGAACCTTTGGGTGCGCTGTTGGTGGGAATGCAAATTGGTGTAGTCACTGTAGAAAACAGTATGGAGGTTCCTCAAAAATTAAGAAAATAGAAAAAAATTAATAAAACAAAAAGAAGGAAAAGTAAAATAGGATAAAAACAAAGAGGGAGAAAAACCATAAGAGACTCAACTATAAGGAACAAACTGAGGGTTGCTGGAGGGAAGTGAGGGCTGGGGATGGGGTAATTAGGTGATGGGTATTAAGGAGGGCATTTTTTAAAAGTTTTTTTTTTCTTAAATTTCATTCATTCACGACATAAAGAGTGAAAGAGGGAACAGAGGCAGAGAGGAGCTGGAGAAGGAGAAGCAGGCTACCCCCACCCCCAGCAGGGAGCCTCATAGGGAGCTCCATCCCAGAACTCTGGGATCGTGACCAGGCACATGCTTAACGACTGAGCCACCCACGGGCCCCAAGGAGGGCATTTGATGTGATGAACTTGGTGTTAGATGCAACTGATGAATCACTAAATTCTACCCTGAAATTAATAATACTTTGTATGTTAACTAACTTGAATTTAAATAAAACAAAAAAAATTTAATTGACAAAAGCTGAAAAAATATTATCCTCAGGTAGGTTTCCTATCTGTTCCTATCTCCTTCCTTCCTTCCTTCCTTCCTTCCTTCCTTCCTTCCTTCCTTCCTTCCTTCCTTCCTTCCTTCCTTCCTTCCTTCCTTCCATCCTTCCTTCCTTCGTTCTCCCTTCCTTCCTTCTTCCTTCCACCCGCCATGCGACTAACCGTGCCTTGACTGAACTCTGGTTAATATCGTTTTCCGGAGAATCCTATTCTTTGAATGGAGCTGCAAAGAATTGTGCGTCCTCATTTGTAACGGTAGGGGGCACCCTAGCATTTCCAAACTTCAGAGCTTTAGCCCACAGTGCAGAAGGGCGGCAGAGGCTCAGTAATATTCTGAGTAAAAACAAGAATGTTAAACTGGAGAGAGAAGACTGTTTTCCACTGCACTTTCCAAAATCCAGGGTAATCCATGCAGCTTCTCCTTTTGTTATTTTGTGGCAGTAATTAGGTTGGAAAGGAACATTTTAAAATAGTAAGCTAGAGTGGAGACTCCTTTGGATTATAAAATGTCATCTCTTAGTGACACGAGTAAAACAATGTGAAATATTCAAGTGAGATAAAAATAAATATCCAAATATATCACCATGTTCTCACCTGAATCCATGTTTCTATAGTGTTCAGGATAGTCTTGTTATTGGTAAAATATATTAAACCCATAACAACTGTTATAAGCTCCCTAGCCCAGGTAAATAAACTTAATACATTCTCTTCACAACATAGCTGACAAATAGAGAAACTCGTTGGAAATATTATGTGGACCAATAAAAGGTAATTTTATTTTATGTAGTAAAAATATGAAAACTCACAGTGGCTTGATGTGAAGAGCTGGGCTATTTAGAGGTTAACACCCCAATCATAAAACAGCAATGAGGATAGACTTGAAGGGCATTTCTTCTATTATGAAACATTTATAATAAAAACCTTGTAAAAAATAATGGGATCTATTTAAAGCTCATTTATTTCCCAGCTAAGTGGCAATTTCCCATCACTCAAAATGCTAATACTTCCTCCTGAAACCCTAGGGATAATCCAATTCATGTGTGTTCGTTAAAAAAATCTGGTTAAAATAAGCAGGTGATTCTGTTTTAATAATATCTGTCCTGCCAGCAATAAGACAGTCTCAGGTGCAAATAAATATATCAACAAACAGATTTTCTTTAAAGCACACAGGGTCTCATATCATTTCCAAATTAGCCAATTAGCATGATGCTATTGGAAGAGCTAATTAAAAAGTGCATTTAGACTCAGAAATGTTTCCTGAGAGTAATCTGGAGCTTATAGTCCTTATTCCATGTGTAATTACTCTGCCTAATTTTCCACTCTGTAGATTGAGGTGAACACATCTTCACCTGGGTAGAGGAAAAAGCCTTCTCCTTTTTCTTTTGGAGTGAGCTCGTGTATATCAATACCTTGAACTGATCAATACACACTTTTTAAAAAGACATTCCCCATTCCAACTTCTAAGTTGTTAGAGGAATGGTTAGCTAGGACAGAACTCAAGATTCAGAATTTCTTTGTCTAAGGGTCTGCTTTTGGCTCACGTCCTGGGATCAAGTCCCACTGGGGGATGGGGTTCCCTGCTCAGCAGGGAGCCGAGCCTGCTTCTCCCTCTCCCTCTGCTGCTCCCCCTGCTTGTACTCTCTCTCTCTCTCTCAAATGAATAAATACAATCTGAAAAAAATTTTTCTTTGCTCAGAAATTCAGGCTAGAGTTTGTCCTGTTAGAAATATTTTTACAATTAGAGTCCTAGGCAAGTTCATCAACTTTTGTAAGCAAATATGTCTACCAGAAAAACTGAATTCTTGAGATTTTGCTAGGAGGAGGTGAGGATAGGCAATTTATATTTGATGGCCACTAAGATAGTGCCTTTTAAAGTTTAATATGCATATAAATCATCTGTAGCTCTTGTTAATATGCAGGTTCTTATTTGGTAGATCCCCTGGCTGCAGCCCGGGATTCTGCATTTCTAAAGTTTCCTCTGGAATGATAAAGCTTTAAGTCTTCTGTCAATTCTGTGACCGGGCAGATCAGCATTCAGTCATTCTCAGTTCTTCACCCTCCGGGTTTATAGGACCTTCCACTGTTTACATTCTTTCTATTCTCTGCTCCTATGTACTCATGCTCTCTTTTTTGGTGGCATTTACTTTAATATTAAAAATAAGCTTTTACCTTTTATAAATATTTTATATTTTATAAATATATTTTTAAAGATTTTATTTATTTATTTGAAATAGAGAGAGATCACAAGTAGGCAGAGAGGCAGGCAGAGAGAGAAGGGGAAGCAGGCTCCCCACTGAGCAAAGAGCCCGATGCGGGGCTCGATCCCAGGACCCTGAGATCATGACCTGAGCAGAAGGCAGAGGCTTAACCCACTGAGCCATCCAGGCACCCCATAATTTTATAATTTTATTTTTTTAAAGAGGTGTTCATCATTTTTTAAAAAAGACTATTTATCGGGGCACCTGGGTGGCTTTTTACTTTTTTCCCTCCTTTTCTGTACTGTACTTTGTGGAAGGAAGTTACTGTGCACAGCCCACACTTAAGAAGTGGGAAATTATATTCTATCTCTTTGAGAGCAAAGTATTTGTGTAAATTATTTTCAATATTTCTGTGTAGATTTGTCTTCCTCTCCCCATTTATGTTTATTTATATCATATATATTTATTATATATGTTGAGTTATAACTCAACATTGCTTTATTTTTTTAAAAAGATTCTATTTATTTATTTATTTGTCAGAAAGAGAGAGAGAGACGGCACGCACAAGCAGGCAGAGTGGCAGGTTGAGGCAGAGAGAGAAGCAGGCTCCCTGCTGAGCAAGGAGGCAGATGTGGGACTCAATTCCAGGACCTTGGGATCATGATCTGAGCGGAAGGCAGAGGCTTAACTGACTGAGCAACCCAGGTGTCCCAACATTGCTTTATTTTGTTGCTCAAAATTTTCCAGTGGTTTTGTTTATGTTTTAGTACCTTCTCACTTTCTAGCACCACAGACATGCACTGGGCTCTTTTTGCGTATTTTGTGTTCTAGTCATAGAATTAGCCATTTCTCCAGAGTCCTAACCAGCCCTATTAGTAGGGAATGGTATTGGGAACCAAGTTCTGAGCACTAGGTGTGCTGGTTGCTACTGGGCTGTCTTGTTTCCATTCCCTCTCAGCTAATAGAACAAGGAAATATACATGTGTATATTAGACTGTGTATATACAGATATTTCTTTTTTTTATACAGATATTTCTATGTGTAAACATTTGTGCCTACATTAAACTAAACTAAAAAATAAATTAAATTAAAAATGAGCTTATATTGATGTCCTTTCTTCCTCCCTTTCTCTCTCTCTCTTTCTTTTCTCTCCTGATATTCAAATTATGCCCATATTAGGCCTTTTGAATATAAAATTGTCCCACAGCTCTTGGATGTTTTGTTCTTTCCTCTTTGCCTTTTAGTTTGGGAAGTTTATATTGGCCTATCTTCAAGCTCACTGATTTTCCTCTCAGTCATGTCAAGTCCACTGATGAGTCCATCCAAGGCATTCTTCATTTCTGTTCCAGTGTTTTTGAGTTTTATCATTTCTTTTTCATTCTTTGAGTTTTCATCTCTCTGCCTAAATTATCCAGCTGTTCTTGCATGTTGTCTATCTTCATAGCCCTTGGCATATTAAATCATAGATATTTTATTTATTTTTAAAGATTTATTTATTTATTTGAGAGCGAGCGAGAGAGCGAGCAAATGGGAAAGGGAGAAAGAGAGACTCTCAAGCAGAGTCCCCACCGAGCATTGAGGTGGGGTGTGGCTCAGTCCCAAGATCCTGAGATCATGATCTGAGCCAAAATCAGGAGCTGAACACTTAACAAACTGAGCCATCAGGGTGCCCCTAAATCATGGATATTTTAAATTATCTGTTTGAGAATTCAGTGCAGGTAACTATTTTATGTGTTCAGTGTCATAATAGAGATGTCTAATGTACAGTTATAGGATCTCATGGTCATCTCTGCAAGCATTGGCACTTGTATGAACCACCACCTAATAGATCAGATAAATGTTGAAAGGGATGTTTCAGGAATGTGTCTGGGCCATTCTTCCTTTGAGTTTGTACCTTAATGACTTGAAAGAACTTCTGGATGAACTGATTTATGCTCCATATATTTACAGTTTCTATGATTATTGTTGCTTCTTACAACTCACTTCCTCCTCTGGATTTAATTTCCTTCTTTTCCTTTTCTGTATTTCTTCCTGCAAAGGCTTATGATTGTTAATTCAATCTGTCTGTTTCACTTTCATTTTCAATCATGTAATGTTTTAGCTCAGTATAGAATTTTAATTAATAATTATTGTTGGTCAACATGTTGGCAACATTCATTGTATTTCAGTTCACATTATTACTTTTGAAATAACTGATTTCTGACTATTTCTTTGTAGATATATATCTTTTCTTTTCTTGTTCTCAAGACTTTTTCATATTTTTTATGTTCTGTAGTTCACTGCCATATAGATATGACTCTTTTGATCAAGACTCATTGCAATTCTTACATTTGAGTTCACCTTTGGCAAGAGAACAAATGAGGTTCATGTGTTTTATTCTCTCAAGTTAAAACTTGGAATAAATTTAAATTTTTTAAAAATATTTTATTTATTTATTTGACAGAGAAAGATCACAAGTAGGCAGAGAGGCAGGCAGAGAGAGAGAGGGAAGCAGACTCCCTGCTGAGCAGAGAGCCTGATATGGGGCTCAATCCCAGGACCCTGAGATCATGATCTGAGCCGAAGGCAGAGGCTTTAACCCACTGAGCCACCCAGGCGCCCCGGAATAAATTTAATTTAAATTTAGTGGCAATCTGTCAAATGGGACTGAAGTTTCCAGACAAGGAACAGAGCTGAAATCCAGTTTTGGGCATATGGACCGGGCTAACACTGTTTCTCCTCCCACTACAAACACATGGGCCTGACGGACAAAATTTGAGAACAGAAACACAACTAAATTGTATCTCTAAAAAAAGATATGGAAATCCTTGGATGCTTGAAACAAATAGGTAATTTGAAATTGGAGAAACATGTTTGTAACATGACATCATGGTAACCTAAGCCTAATGTAAGTTGTACATTAGAACTGAGGCTCCGGCATCAAGCCAGAGCCCTTTAAGGGCTGCTGTGCCAGATTATATTCACCAAATCTGGCCAAAAGAGTATTCCTCAGTCCACGTGTTCTTATAGATACTTGCCCCACCATCAAAAGGTGGAGTTTGATTCCTCCTCTCTTGAATCTCTTCTGTCTCACTTATAACCAACAGAATGTAGATGTTGAATGACTTCTGGGTCTAGGTCACAAAAGATGATGTATTTTTCACTTTGTATGTTGGAGAACTCATGCTGGAGGCCTGCATTGCTATGGAAACTGCCTGACTGCCCTCAGGCCATCCAGCAATGAGGAGGCTCAAATGATCCCATGCGGAGAGACCACAAGGAGAAGTCCTGACGCTATACATAGGGAGAGATGCCTGGCCAGCTCCCATCTGCTCCTGCTGACCCCACATTCCTACCTCACTTCTAGCTCCAGTTACTGTATGCCTATAACCACTTGAGAGATCTTGAGCTAGAACTGTCCAACAGAACCAGTATCATATTTCTGACCCACAGAGACCTTGAGATAATAAAATGATTTTATGTTTATTTATATCATTTTAAGCCACTTAAGTTTTTTTTTTTTTTTAAAGATTTTATTTATTTGACAGAGAGAGATCACAAGTAGGCAGAGAGAGAGAGAGGAGGAAGCAGACTCCCTGCCGAGCAGAGAGCCCGAAGCGGGACTCAATCCCAAGACCCTGAGATCATGACCTGAGCCGAAGGCAGCGGCTTAACCCACTGAGCCACCCAGGCGCCCTAAGCCACTTAAGTTTTAAAACAGTTGTTATACAGCAATAACCACCATTCTTTCAGTAAAAAAATGGGCTAAAGGCATTCTTTCCACTGACTCATTGGAAATAGTTTCTTTGGAGAAATCAAAAGTCATGAGGTCTCTCTCCTGAGATTGTGAGCTATGAAGACTATTTAAAGATGGATTGTTGACTTTTTTTTTCATCACATGGCAACTGTCTTTCAGAAAATAAAGCTAACATGGACTTAAGTAGAGCCAAGACATAGAGAGAAAGGGTGTCCCAAACACAGTATTTGAGTGCCTAGATCCAACTATGCCTGAATTTATAATAATATGAGTCCATATATTTTGATTTTTGTTTTAGCTTGTCTGAGTTGAATTATTATTACTTCTAACTAATAGGATCCTGTCAATTATAACCCTGCTATTCTGGACCAGTTCATACCAAAGAGATAAGATGTGGAAACAAGCTGGCGTATGAAGTAGACATTTATACCAGTGGCTTAAATGACCCACACCCCCTGGATTCATGTTCTCTATTGTCCCTTCACACACTGAGTCTGATTCAACCATATGAGTACCTGGTAAGTATTTGCACTTTGGGGCTGGTCTTGGTGGAAGACTTTCTCCTAGAACCCAGCTGCTGCATGGAGGTCGAGGGTAGTCTGCTGCATGGAGAGGCCATGTGTAGAATTCTTAGAAGATGAGACAGATATCCTGTGTAGAAGAACATTGAGGTACCCCGCCCACTCCTCCTCCCTGAATGTAGCCACATCAGTGATATAGCCAATACCATGTAGAGCAGAAAAACTGCCCAGCTGAATACATCAGCCTGTAGAAACATGAAAAATAATAAATTGTTATTGTTTTAACCAACTAAGTTTTGGGGTAACTTGTTATGCAGCAGAAGGTAACTGAAATAGCCAAGGATCAGAACACCCAGTGAGTATGTCTTCAGCTATTGTCTATAATAGAGTGTCAGTGATATTCATTCATTCAATGCAGCATTTAACGAATGTCTACTATGTACTGATCAATAAAAAACATAAAGAGCCCATGAAGAAAATTACAAATGGCAAGAAAATGTACACAATCATTAGTAAATAAAGGATTTTACTTTAGAATTTGATGTTTATCTTTTTCAGAAGATTTAAAGTGGTTTTGGCCTGTGAGGGAAATAACTTCTGATTATTCAATACTGACAACCAAATTTTCCAGCAAAGAAATGGAGCTAGGGGCTATGTTTTAAGGCCACATCCTCCCAAGGTTTATTCTAGTTACCTATATTTAAGGACAGATTAATTATTTCAAGATTTAATGGAAACATACTTTCATTGAAGTGAGAAACTAGTCATTATTTTCTGCATTGAAATTTATTCTTTACTGCAGACATCTGACTACCTGGATTTCACTTTTAGTTCCATCACTTGGTAGGCTTATGACCTTGGGGGCAGTATTAACCATTCCAAGCTATGATTTCTCCATTTATTAAAAGGCATAATAGTATATACCTTATAGAGTAAGCCCTAAAAAAAAAAAATGACTTTTATACTCCTAGATGACTTCTGGATCACCAACACTGTCTTAGAAAATCCATTTTCGGGGCACGTGGGTGGCTCAGTGGATTAAGCCTCTGCCTTCGGCTTGGGTCATGATCTTGGGGTCCTGGGATCAAGCCCCACATCAGGATCTCTGCTCGGCAGGGAGCCTGCTCCCCATGCCTCCAGCCTGTCTCTTTGCCTACTTGTAATCTCTGTGTGTCAAATAAATAAATCTTAAAAAAAAAATCCATTTTCTTTTCTTTATTTGAAAGAAAATAGTGGTCATCTTTGCTTCCTAAGAGACAAAACCCAGTATTCCTTCTTAGTATTAACTAACTTTATCCTTTCTTTTCACTCCGTGCTTTGGGAAATTAAAGATTTTAGAAAAAAACTAACCTTGAGAAAATGTATTAATGTATTAAATGATTTTTATACCTATAAGCATTGCCTTATTAAAGGGTATCTGAAGGAGTTAGTGAAATATCTGAATATGCTCAGTTTTATGAGGGGATAGGGAAACTGAGAGAAAGAACTGGGGTCATCTTTTCCTTTTTGGAATAACACATAAAGGTGTAATTTGACAAAGGAGAGAGCTCTGTTTTCAAGGGATTTAGGTTTGAGGAATGAAGGGTAAATGCTAGCCAAGTTGGGAAAATTTGGGAAGTTCTAATCTGCAGAAAGTAGAAAGCCTCTATGTGCCAAGAACATGGAAATCCTGGCCCCTGTTTGGGTTTGGCTTTTGCCACGGCTCTGCTTGTCTTTAACCTCCTGATCTGGTCAATTCATATCCTCATGTTTGAGTACTTGGGGATACGGTATGTCCTGGGATACCTTGTGCATTTGAATTATACTCTTACTCTTTAGAATGGCAATGATAATTCTAATCACAGAACTGCTAAAAGTAGTTCAAAGTAGGTATAAGCTGGAAAAATGGCTGAGACACTCTTTAGCATCATATTCTTCCTCATCTGTTGAAATATTGAAAACTTGGCACAAGTCAGATATTTATGGGAGGTCTTAGGAACTTTGAGTTTGGGACCTCATGTCAAGTTTTCTGCAGGGCCTCTACCTGAAGATAGAGTTAACTGCTGAACACACACACACACATGCACATGCGCGCGCGCGCACACACACACACACACACACACACACATTATGGCTCTGATGACTTAATTCCTTCCTTACAACCCTTCAATTCTATTCATAGGCACACTGACAAATAGTTTATCTCTTAGAAGAACATAATGCTAGGGGGATTGACTGAGAGGGTTCTTCTGTGAACTATCCTAAAACATCCATGGATATACCTAAAGCAATCATGAAGCTTTTCCCTCAGGAGCATTTGTGGGCTTGTGGATAAGATTTGCTGATTCTGTGGACATGCCTCACCCACAGTGCCTTCTTCCTCACTTCCCTGGAGTGGTAACATCAAAGACAATGAGACATGGGCCGCTGCTAGTTGGCAAGTGGGTTGTGAGAAGAGGAGTGCTATAAATATCCTAACCTACCTGGGTAGATTGGATTTCAGAGTAAGATGTTCCTTCCATACCCCCTCCCTCCCTCCCTTGTTTATTTTCCACATATTTACTCAGTGCCTTCTCTGTTTCTGAAACTGTTGCTCGAGGCTTGGGGTATAAAGTAGTTCTCCTTATTAGGGGTTTGGCTTTCAGCAGTTTCGGTTCCCACCACTAACCTTGGTGGGAAAGTGAGTCAGCCTCCTTCTGATGTCACAGCGCCTGCAACATTCCCCTCATGTCATCTCATCATGTAGGCATTTTATCATCTCATGGCATCAGGTAACGGCAGTACAGTAAGATATTTTGACAGAGAGTGAGAGACCATATTCACATAACTTTTGTTATAGTATATTTTTGTAACTGCTCTGCCTTATTGTTAGTTTTTGGGGTTTATCTCTGACTGTGCCTCATTTATAAATTAAACTTCATCATAGGTATGTATGTAGGGAAAAAATATGTACAGAAAAAAAACCCAGTATATATAGGGTTCAGGTACTATTTAGTTTCAGGTATCCACTGAGGGTCTTTGAAGGTATACCTTGGTGGATCTAGAGCCTTGGTGGCTCTCGGTGGGGAAGGTGAATATTAAAACAAGTAATTCCAATAAAGTGGGATTATCATTATGATAAGGGAGAGAAAAGTATTTAGCCAGAACATTTGTGTTTTCCACTCTGATGACATTCTTTACACTGTGTCTGAAGCTTCAGTCTCCCTTCCTTGGTTGTGCTCTCCTAGAAGGTCTCATTTAACGTGGTATCCCCACACCCAGCTCAATGCCTGGCATTTGGAGACTAGTAAGATTTCTTTGAGTGGATAAACACTCTTTGAATATTGTTGAGCAAAGATTTTATTCAGCTTTTTATATCCATAGTCCCAAACATATGGTTGGCACATCGTAAAAATTACTCAATGAAATGATAGTCATCTCTTTCTTATAGAATGTGGATTTATTTATTTATTTATTTACTTACTTATTTATTTAGAAAGTAATCTCTATGCCCAATGTGGGGCTTGAACTCCTGACTCTGAGATCAAGAGTCACATGTTCTATTGACCCAGTCTGCCAAGCGCCCATTAGTCAATGAAATGAATGAATAGCCATGGTATGGTGAGCTGCTATTGTTGTGGAGAAAAAATGTAACCATCCCTCAGAACAACATACTGCTTGTTTTAACTCCTTCAGTAATTTGAAGGGAAATGGCTCATGTATGGCCTCATAGATGCCATTAGGGTTGTTAGAATCATGTCCTGGAACAATATGTTCTCTAATAGTGACCAGGAAATTAAAATGTAAGGCATCTAGGTCTCCTACTCGCTTTGCTTCAAGAAGGTCTTTTCGAATGGCTGATAACATAGATTTTTCATCCTTTTGACTAAATGGAGACTTCTTACAGGATGGCGGAGCTGATGGTGATGACGCAGCCACAATTGTTCTCCCTTTTCGTTTTGATATTGGAGGAGAGAGGGGAGGAGATTCCTCCTTTAGATATTCCTTTACAACTACTTTAGTAATTTCTTTTCCCTACGGAATAGCATATTCAGGTTCCTCTTCTTTAGTTTCTCCTGAACATTCATTATCACTATCAGAATCCGGGGTTTATAAAGGCTCCAAAACGGAGTGAATACGCGTCCAAGTAGGCCATACAGTAATTGGAATTAACATTCCCTTTAGCATGCAAGAGTTTTAACTCATGACCTACTCTTTCCCTATCTGTAAATCTGAAGTCCCTAATGTAGGGAACCAGGAACAATGTTCTTTAATTACTTTTAAAAGCTCCAAAAGTTGGCCCTCGTTGACTTTTCTCCTGCCACCTCTCGGAGCTGTCTCCATAAACATAGGTAAGGGCTATGTTTGTGCTTTCTAGATTACCCATACACTGCGATAAGTACCCACAACTCACCAGCGGGAAAAGGGAAGGGCCGTGCAAAACTCACCTTGGGGCTTCTTCTCCTGTTTCGTCTCTCATCTCTCGTGTCAGGTCCCAGTTCGGGGGCCACCTGCTCCCATTTTCTTGCAGGTGACTTATTTGTGCCTCATTCTTCTCAGGAGGCGGCAAAAAAATACTGACTTCCAGGATGGAAGGGGAGACAGCATCGGCCACATACTGAGCTGTAGTTACTGGAGCCCAAGACAACCTCTCTCTCGGGTTCTGATTCCTAATTCGAAAGGTGAATGTAACTGCCTGGCCTGCCTCTTTCGCAGATTACTCATCAACATCAAATGGCAAAATGTAGGTGAAGTGCTGTGAAGCACTGTACACATCTACCATTCAGCACCTGCTTGCTACAAGAAAGGGAGGGGCTTTCAGGACAAAGAAGAGACCAGCTTCATTTTTCTTTGAGAAACTTGAAAGGTAGAGTGCTTTCCATCTTATGTAACCATGCTCCTTGGTATGTTTTTTACTGTTTCAAATCCTTTCTTAACCTCCTTCTTCCCTAAATATCAAAAGAAATAACACCATTCTTTTATACCTTTTCCCTTGGCATTTTATATTGACAAATGTGAAGATTACAGAAAAGTTGAAAAAAAATGCTGTAGTGAACACTTTATACCTTTTATCTAGATCACTAGTTAGTCTTTTGCCACAATTTCTTACTCTCTCTTCTGTCTGTCTCTGTGTATATAAGTCTCTCTCTCTCTATATATATATATATGAGAGTTTCACACAGCAATACTCTTTACCTCTAAATATTTCAGCATAACATCCTTGTATAAACACTATACCATTATCAAACTCAAGAAAAGTAATTTAGATAAATTAATTCAATATCATTACATAATTTCTTTTTTTTTTTTATATTTTATTTATTTATTTGACAGAGAGAGATCACAAGTAGACAGAGAGGCAGGCAGAGAGAGAGAGAGGGAAGCAGGCTCCCTGCTGAGCAGAGAGCCCGATGCGGGCCTCGATCCCAGGACCCTGAGATCATGACCTGAGCCGAAGGCAGCAGCTTAACCCACTGAGCCACCCAGGCGCCCACATAATTTCTTTAATTACAAATTTCTTTAATTATCCCAATATGTACTTTATGGTTATTTTTTGTTTTTTAAACCAAGGATCATGGACTCATGAAGTGAATTTATTAATTTTGCTCCTTAATGATCCCCCCTTTTAAAAAAATTTTTCAGAGTCCTGGCTAATGTCCCCAAATTTAGATTCGTCTCTTTGTTTCCTTAGGATTATAACCATGTTAAATGTTTTTGGCAAGAGTAATTCATAAGCCATAATGAGTTCTTCTTGGTGCATGTCACCAAGAGGCATATGTCAGTTTGTCCCATTATTTATGATGTTAAACTTGATGAAAGCCCAAGTTTGGCTAGGTGTTGTCACTTCGATTTCTTCCTTGTAAAGATCACTCTTCTGCATTGTAATCAGTATGTGGTTTGTGGAGCGATACTTTGAGACTAAGATACCCTGTTTATCTTTAATCTTTTACCTGATAGCTTTATTCTTATAATTGATGATAATTGATAAATTATGCAGCCGTCAAACACATGATTATAATTATAAATTATATAATTTATATATTATATCATATATATGATATATATTATACATATATGTATCATGTATATATATATCATGTATATATGATATATGTACTATATATTTTAATTATAAAATTATAATTATAAAGTATAATATAATTGATAAATGAATACAACATTGACTTTATAAGTCTTCATGGTTGGTGTGTGAAGGGAAGTGAGTAGTGAGACTTTGGGGGTGAACATAGTGGTCCGCAGATGGAAGGAAATATCATGACAGCATGAGGACATATGTAGGATAAAGGCTGAACTGTTGTGGGGACAGTCTTTACTGGCTTTGGAAACTTGGTTGGAAGTCAGCTTTGGTAGAGACTATTTATTGCATTTTATTTATGACATTTAAATAAAAAGTGACTTTCCTGGTGATAGAACTTGAGTTCTGAAGGTTGTAGTATTGGCCAGACCATGTAGGATTGAATCCTGGAAAATAAATAGTAAAATAGGGAGAGGGTGAGGCTTATGGGTAGATTGCCTGTTAGCCAGGTAGGTAAGGATATCAGAGGAGAGGAGGCAGGCTTCAAGTGAGAACCGTGTTAGGGGTGAGGATTTCTTTTTTTTTCCTTTTCTTTCTTTTTTTAATTAACATATAACGAATTATTTATTTCAGGGGTACAGGTCTATAATTCATCAGTCTTACATAATTCACAGCACTCACCATAGCACATACCCTCCCCAATGTCCATCCCCCAGCCACCCCATTCCTCCCACCCCCCATCACTCCAGCAATCCTCACTTTGTTTCCTAAGAGTCTCTTATGGTTTGTCTCCCTCTCTGTTTTTGTCCCACTTCATTTTTAACTTTCTTCTCCATGATCATCTATCTTGTTTCTCAAATTCCACATATAAGTGAGGTCATATGATAATTGACTTCCTCTAATCAACTTATTTCGCTTAACATAATATCCTCTAGTTCCATACACATCATTGCAAATGGCAAGATTTCATTTTTTGATGGCTGCATAATATTCCATTGTGTATATATATATATATATATATCACCTCTTCTTTATCCATTCATTTGTTGATGGACATCTAGGCTTTTCCCATAGTTTGGCTATTGTGGACATTGCTGCTATAAACATTGGGGTGCATGTGTCCCTTCAGAACACTACCTTTGTATCTTTGGGGTAAATACCAGTAGTGCAATTGCTGGTCAGACGGTAGCCCTATTTTCAACTTTTTGAGGTTCCTCCATACTGTTTTCCAGAGTGGCTGCACCAGTTTGCATTCCCACCAACAGTATAGGAGGAGTCCCCTTTCTCTGCATCCTCATTAACATCTCTTCTTTCCTGACTTGTTAATTTTAGCCATTCTGACTGGTGTGAGATGGGACCTTACTGTGGTTTTGATTTGTATTTCCCTGATGCCGAGTGATGTGGAGCACTTTTCATGCGTCTGTTGGCTATTTGGATGTCTTATTTGCAGATATGTCTGTTCATGTCTTCTGCCCATTTCTTGATTGTATTATTTGTTTTTTGAGTGTTGAGTTTGATAAGTTCTTTATAGATTTTGGATACTAGCCCTTTATCTGATATATCATTTGCAAATATCTCCTCCCAATCTGTTGGTTGTCTTTTGATTTTGTTGACTGTTTCCTTTGCTGTGCAAAAGCTTTTTATCTTGATGAAGTTCCATTAGTTCATTTTTGCCCTTGGGTCCCTTGCGTTTGATGATGTTTCTAGGAAGAAGTTGCTGTGGCTGAGGTCAAAGAGGTTGCTGCCTGTGTTCTCCTCAAGGATTTTGATGGATTCCTTTCTCACACTGAGGTCTTTCATCCATTTTGAGTCTATTTTTGTGTGTGGTATAAGGGAATGGTCCCATCTCATTCTTCTGCATGTGGCTGTCCAATTTTCCCAATACCATTTGTTGAAGAGACTGTCTTTTTTCCATTGGACATTCTTTCCTGCTTTGTCAAAGATTAGTTGACTAGAGAGTTGAGGGTCCATTTCTGGCTCTCTATTCTGTTTCATTCATTTATGTTCTTATAATTGTATTTCTTTGGTGTTGGTTGTGATCTCTCCTCTTTTGTTCATGATTTTATTTATTTAGGTACTTTCTCTTTTCTTTTTGATAAGTCTGGCCAGGGGTTTATCAATCTTATTAATTCTTTCAAAGAACAAACTCCTAGTTTCATTGATTTGTTCTTTTGGTTTCTATTTCATTTATTTCTGCTCTGATCTTTATTATTTCTCTTCTCCTGTTGGTTTTAGGGTTTCCTTACTGTTCTCTCCTCAGCTCCTTTAGGTGTAGTGTTAGGTTGTGTATTTGAGACCTTTCTTGTTTCTTGAGAAATGCTTGTATTGCTATATACTTTCCTCTTAGGACTGCCTTTGTTGCATCCCAAAGATTTTGAATAGTTGTGTTTTTATTTTCATTTGTTTCTATGATTTTTAAAATTTATTCTTTAATTTCCTGGTTGGCCCATTCATTCTTTCATAGGAGGCTCTTTAGCCTCCATGTATTTGAGTTCTTTCCAATTTTCCTCTTGTGTTTGTGTTCCAGTTTCAAAGCACTGTGGTCTGAAAATATACAGGAATGATCCCAGTCTTTTGGTACCAGTTAAGACCTGACTTGTGACCGAGGATGTGATCTATTCTGGAGCATGTTTCATGTGCACTAGAGAAGAATGTGTATTCTGTTGCTTTGGGATGGAATGTTCTGAGTATATCTGTGAGGTCCATCTGGTCCAGTGTGTCATTTAAAGCCTTTATTTCCTTGTTGATCTTTTGGATCTTTTGCTTAGCTGATCTGTCCATTTCAATGAGGGAGATGTTAAAATCCCCTACTGTTATTATATTATTGTCAATGTGTTTCTTTGATCTTGTTAGTTGGCTTATATAATTGGCTGCTCCCATTTTAAGGACATAGATATTTAAAATTGTTAGATCATCTTGTTGGATTGACCCTTTAAGTATAATATAGTGTCATTCCTCATCTCTTATTCTAGTCTTTGGTTTAAAATCTAATTTGCCTGATATAAGGATTGCCACCCCAACTTTATTTTGATGTCCATTAGCATGATGAATGGTTTCCATTCCCTCCCACTTGCTTTCAATCTGGAGGTGTCTTTGGGTCTAAAATAAGTCTCTTACAGACAGCATATCGATGGGTCTTATTTTTTTTATACAATCTGATATCCTGTGCCTTTTGATTGGAGCATTTAGACCATTTACACTCAGGATAACTATTGAAAGATATAAATTTAGTGCCACTGTATTGCTTGTAAGGTGACTGTTACTGTATATTGTCTCTGTTCCTTCCTGATCTATGTTACTTTAAGGTTCTCTTTGCTTAGAGGAACTCTTTCAATATTTCTTGTAGGGCTGGTTTGGTGATTGCAAATTCTGTTAGTTTCTGTTTGTTCTGGAAGCTTTTTAATCTCTCCTTCTACTTTCAATGACAGCCTAGCTGGATATAGTATTCTTGGCTGCATATTTTTGTTGTTTACTACCCTGAATATATCATGCCAGTTCTTTCTGGCCTGCAAGGTCTCTGTGGATATGTCTGCTGCCAATGTAGTGTTTCTGTCATTGTAGGTTATGGACCCTGTCCCTAGCTGCTTTCAATATATTTTTTTTCTCTGTCTCTGAGATTTGTAAGTTTTACTACTAGATGTTGGGGTGTTGACCTATTTTTATTGATTTTGAGGGGGATTCTCTGTGCCTCCTGGATTTTGATGCCTCTTTCTTTCCCCACAGACACATACAGTTAAATACAATGTAGGGATAGACTATGACTAAAATGAAAATTTAAAAAAAGGTTTAAAAAAAGAAATTGATAAGAAGTTGTTGAAAAAGTAAAGAAGAAAAATTTAAAAAAAGAAATAGAAAAAGAACAAAAGAAAACTTAAAAAATGAACTTTGAAAGACTAAAAAATAATGGAGAAAAAGCCATGAATTCTTTTTGCTATATTTCACTAGTGCTGGTCTTTTGCAGTTCTCATTAATCTGTAAACTTGGTCTTGTCTAGATGTTTTGCTGATCTTCTGCGGGAGGGGCTTGTCATAGTGATTTTCAAATGTCTTTGCCGGAGGCAGAATTGCACCGGCCTTACCAGGGGCCAGGCTAAGTAATCTGCTCGGCTTTGCTCTCAGGAGCTTTTGTTCCCTAAACATTTTCTGTAGAGCTTTGGAGGACAGGAATAAAAATGACGGCCTCCCAATCTCTGTCCTGGAGAAGCTGAGAGATCGGGACCACACTCCTCACTGAGTCCTCAGAGAAGAGCAGTCAGTCACTCCTTTCTCCCTGGTCTCTAGCCATGCTCTGTGCTCACCCAGCCTGTGACCGAGCATTTCTATCTCTGGCACATGGCCCCGTTTGGAGTCTCCAAACCCAGCAGATTCCTGAAGCGCCCTCCTGTGCCACTTTTCCCTGGGAAAGAAGGTGAGTCTCCCCGGATCTGTCACTTGTTGCATCCCTGCTTGAAGAACAGCAGCCTGACTGCCACAGATCACAGTTTATGGCAACCCTGAGCTGACCTCCCACTCCTCAGCTCTGTCTCTGCAGCTAGCTTCCCTGCTCTGATACCTGGGAGCTCTGCTGCACTCAGGCACCCCTGGTCTTTCTGTGACCCCGTGGGTCCTGGGACCAAACTGTCCCAGAGAGGGCTCCACCCTCTGCTTAGCCACCAGAGTGATGTCCCTCAATGGACCAGACCTATAAAAGTTCCAGTTTTGTGCTCTGCTGCTCTATCACTTGCTGGGAGCCAGCTCTCCCTCCCCCCTCACTATCACTCTTCCCATATATCACCTTGGATTCACTTCTTTGCATGTCCTACCTTCCAGAAAGAGGTAATTTTTCTGGAGTTGCTGCTATTCTTTTCTTCTATCTCCTATTAGCTCACAGGTGTTCAGAATGGTTTGATAATTATCTAGCTGAATTCCAGGGACCTGACAAAACTTAGATCTCCTACTCTAGTGCTATCTTGGGGCCTGCTGCAGGCATGAAGATTTCATCAGCTACAAGGATGCTGGTGTGTGTGGGTAGAGAATATAATAAGGGGAAGTTTGAGAACTGGTGATACTGTGTACCAGGAAGGCAAATAAACAACAGGTATCAAACTGCAGGTAGCATAGTCTCTAGACGGATCCCCAATCTCAGAGTTTAGGGTGGACACTGGAACTCAGAATAGAATATATCAGAAATACAGTGAAAAACCAGGGGCTCAGAGCTAGAGGATGATGGCCTCAAAGGCAGTATGATTGGGAATATGTTTCCCTACACTTTACACACCAGGAGGTGGCCATTATCCTCATTTTATTAGCATGCACACAGCCACAGAGAAGTTAAGGGATTTGCCCAAGACCACAGAGTGGCCAAGCAAGGATTCAAATGCAGTTTGTATGACTCCAAATCCAGGGTTTTGACCACAATTCCTTGTATTATGGTCCCTGGACACAAAGAGCTTTGAATCTGAAGAAAAATATGCTAAAAATTAAGAAAACTGTAGTGGGATTGGTTTGCTGAGGGATGATAGAATTGAAAACCCCAGAAACTAAGAAACCTGAATCTCACTTGGCTTTGAAGAGTCAAAGACTACTGCTCACTTGGGTATCCAGCACAGGATGTTGGGCTGCTCCTTACTCACCATCTCCCCTGAGTAAATAATGGCATCTTGATAGGAAAAACCAGAGGATGTGGCTGGTGAGTGAAGTCCAGTCAGATCAGCACTGATGCACATCACTTGTTTGGTGTTTGTGGCAGGGCTCTACAGTCAAAAGGGTCAGGGGTGGAGAGTCAGGGTGATGGGAAAGGCAGGGAGTGATCTGAGAGGTAAAAGAGGAATGAAGCAGAGGTCTAAACCATTTGGATGGGCTTGGAGGTGTGTGTTACTCCTCAGGTATGGATTTATAGTTCTTGTGGCATTAAATCCAAAGGATCACAAGTCTAGTTGATTTGGAAAGGTGGTAAGTCAAGTGGATCATGATTTTCACAGTATGTGTATTAATGATATACTTCATTCATCTATTCCTCTATCAACTCATTCATTCATTCAGTTAATGTTAAGTGAGCAACTAATATTTAAAAATCAAGTTCTGTGTAAACCTCTAGGGTTTCAATGATAAAAAAATGAGGTCTGATGTCCCAGTCCTCATGGAGCTTATAGTGAGTAAGGGAGGTAGATTTGTCACGTACTTAGAACAAAGCTGAAACTACAACTGTGGCAAATAAGAAAGCTGGGGAATTTGTAACTCAGTATTTCTTCAAAATTAGAGGCAATCATTATGTAATGCATGATTATTCTATGTACCACTAAGGAAAAAAAAATCATTCACAATGGAAACCCTTTGGTGCCAAAAGGTTGTCACATTTAGCTGGGGTACCAGAGGGCTGTCCTACTCAATAAAAGGGTAAATGAGGAAAAAGTAATCTCACAATAAGGGACAGCAAGGAAACTTGCTGATCTCAAACTTGGCATGGGTGGTAGGAGGAAAATAAAACTCCCTTAAGAGTTCCAATGGCAAGTCAGTACTAAAGTGTTTTCAATTTGAATTCACATCTATACTGTGTCCAAAAAACTCAAGCAGAGAATTTAAGGGGATTTCAGGTTGATAGTTCTCTGAGATGACTGATTGAAGCAAGTGCAAATCTTTCTGGAAGAGTTTGACTTTAATCTGGGCCAGCAGTGATTGGGAGACTCCATTTACTTATAGGGCATACTCTCGTGCTAAAGGGGAAAGAAACGTACATCACTGACTTGATGAAACACGGTAATCAAGGAGATGTGGGTGGCTTTCCTGATACACGTTGAGATCTGAAGGACGCAAAAGCTTTACCTTGGGGAAGGAGGTGGGAAAAACATTCTAGGTGGAGGCATGAGCACATGCAAACACCTGCAGAACAGGGAGGTACAGAGAATACAGGGAACTGGAGAGGACTGGGATGCTGGAGCAGTAAAGGAGGGAATGGCTGTAAAGGGAGTAAAAGGAGGCAAGGCTGGAGGGCAGGGCTCAGGCGAGGCTGCGCAGACCTATGGAAGCCACATGAAAGATTTTTGCCCAGATCTTAAGAGAAATGGGGAACCTAAAAGTTTTTTGGACGGAGAGATTGAGAGGATCACATATGAGTTTGGAAACAACGGTTTTGGCTGCAGTAAGGAAAATATATTGAGGGTGGATAGAAGGCTAGTGAGTGGTATTGTAGTCTAACATTGAGACAGGACTCTACTATGTAGAAAAGGCAACTCAGAAAGACTGAGGCCCACTTTGGATTCTTCTGTCTGAAAGAGAATAATTCTCAGACATGGCAAGTTTAGAGAGTGTCACCATGCCAGGAGGTCTGCAGCTGATGGGGGGTATCCTGGGGAAGGACCTAGTACAGTCTAAAGGTGGTGGTTTGGCTTTCTCATAATATATCTTATAACACATTACTTGCCTCTTTTTTTTTTTTTTTTGGTCCCTAAGTGAGCTGCTCTAAAGCCACACAGTTAAAGAAATTTTCACAGTGCAGATGATAATGCTTTTCTTAAATCTCACCTGTCTTATTTTTTTAATAAAAATCTACTGTAGTTCAATAACTGGGGCTTGTTCTACACTAAGAAATGCAAGGTGTGGTTTTAGTGGTTGAATTTGCTGTGGTTGGTCTTTTTGCAGTTCCCCTGACTCTGGCTTTTTGTAAAGAATATTTTATCTTTAAGTTCTAAATATGATGTTAGGAAAGATTTATATATCCTATATATTATATGTTTTGCATTTTAAAAATTATTGTGAGAAAATCCATGGGTTTCACCAGATTCCTAAAGTGTGTCAAGGGCTTAGAACATGCCCAGGTCATATTAGCACAACATAAGTCTTATTTAAACAACAAAAATAAATTTTTAAAAAAGATTTTAGGGGCGCCTGGGTGGCTCAGTGGGTTAAGCCTCTGCCTTCGGCTCAGGTCATGATCTCAGGGTCCTGGGATCGAGTCCCGCATCGGGCTCTCTGCTCGGCAGGGAGCCTGTTTCCTCCTCTCTCTCTGCCTGCCTCTCTGCTTACTTGTGATCTCTCTCTGTCAAATAAATAAATAAAATCTTAAAAAAAAAAGATTTTATTTATTTGACAGACAGAGATCACAAGCAGGCAGAGAGGCAGGTAGAGAGAGGAGGAAGCAGGCTCCCTGCTAAGCAGAGAGCCTGATGCAGGGCTCAATCCCAGGACGCTAGGAGCCTAGGATCATGACCTGAGCCGAAGGCAGAGACTTTAACACACTGAGCCACCCAGGTGCCCCAACAACAAAAATCAATTTAATAAGTTACTTGTGAGGTGTGGCACAGGAGGAGGCAGAGTTAGAAGTAAAAACAGTAAAATTTGGCTCCAGTCTTTTCCTTGTATATCTAGGGGCTGACGTTTTGGCCCATACTCTCAAAGCCTGTCAGGACCTGTACTCCTTCAGGCATCCCTTCTGTTTGCAACATCACCAACCTCTCTTCCTTTCTTAGGAGGCCTCTTCACCTGTGCCACATGATCCCATGTAACTGCTGCCCATGTAATTGTGGCTACATTCCTTGACAGCTCTTCCACGGAAGCCACAGCAGTCAGTACTGGTAGACTTGGAAAGCTGAGGAAGACCTCAGGACACTAACTTCTGGAAAGCCTGTGCTTGGTTGATAATAGCACAGCAAGGAAAACATGAAGAGAAGCTGGTGGGGAAGTGCGTGGACTTTAGCTTTCAAAAACTCCAGTTCTGAGAGCACATGGGAGATCTCACTTGACCCTTCTTGCTGTTAACCTTTGTGTGACTAATTCTCTCTCTTCCTCCTTGGATAAGAAATGTTCTATTAGGGAAACTGGCCTAAGTACCAAAAGATTGTCATAAAATTTTTATTTTCCTTCTTCTTTTTTATTGTATCAGGTGACTTCCAAAAGAGACTGTTCTGTTAATATCAATAAAATCCATATTAAACTTCCCCACATTAGGGAATGGAGAGAGAGGGAGCATCAGGGACTGGCAGACAGATGGGACATTTTTAGTTCTGATAGGTTTTCAAGTTTGTGAGTTAGGAACACTTTTCTGTAATGTGTTACTCCTGGCAATCTGGTCTCTGTAGCTGAACAGTATCATTTGGCTTCTCTTTGTCTAAATATATGCTCATGCTTCCTTAATACTTAGGCAGATTATTAAAATGTCCACTGCATCTTTCCTTCCTTCCTTTATTTTTTTTTTTAAAGATTTTATTATTTATTATTTATTTATTTATTTGAGAGAGAGAAAGAGAGAGAGAGAGAGATACAGCACGAGATGGAACACAAGCAGGGGGAGTGGGAGAGGGAGAAGCAGGCTTTCCCTCAGAGCAGAGAGCCTAATGCGGCTCCATCCCAGGACCCTGAGATCATGACCTGAGCTGAAGGTAGAGGCTTAACCCACTGAGCCACCCAGGAGTCCTTCCTTCATTCCTTTATTTAACCAGTCTATCAGAATCTCCTTCTAGATGTTCATGGCAATTTTTATTTTAAAAGATGTTATTTATTTATTTATATATTTTAGAGAAAGAGTGAGAGAGTAAGCAAGAATGAGCAGGGGAAGAGTCAGAGGGAGAGGGACAAGCAGACTCTGTGCTAAGCACGAGGCTCAAGTTGGGTGCTTGACTTGGGACTCAATCGCACGATCCTTAAATCATGACCTGAGATAAAATCAGGAGTCAGAGGCTTAACTGACTGAGTCACCCAGGTACCCCCTTCACAAACCTTCTTAATAGAGAATCTACATTGCTCCTTTCTCATGGCCTATGCCCTTGAGCATGCTTCTTAGACAGTTACTCTAATGAAAGAAACTATTCTTTCGAAAGTTATCAAAATTTTAAAATGACCAAATTTAATGCCTCAAAACTTTTCATTATGGAAAATTTCAAAAGTATACAAAAGTAATGAGATTAGTATAATGAACTTCCATATATTCATCATCCAGCTGCAACAGTCATCAACATATTGCCATTCTTGATTTCTTCATCCTTCCTACTCCCATCATATTCTCTTTGATTTCTATGAAGTGTTTAATTTAACTAAGCATGTTTCTTTCTTTAAATTGCCTCTTTCCCGGGGTGCCTGGGTGGCTCAGTGGGTTAAAGCCTCTGCCTTTGGCTCAGGTCATGATCCTGGTGTCCTGGGATTGAGCCCCATATAGGGCTCTCTGCTTAACAGGGAGCCTGCTTTCCCCTCTCTCTCTCTGCCTGTCTCTCCACCTATTTGTGATCTCTGTCTGTCAAATAAATAAAATCTTAAAAAAAAATTGCCCCTTCCCTTAGCTTCTGAGAATCTACAGTTCTGGACCTTTTCTTATGTGTTGGGTTATTTCTCCTTAATTAGAAAATGGTGAAATATCATTCTGGGGAGGCACCTTCTCTTATGAAAATGTGCAGAATTTAAAAATACAGATCACTCATGCTTCCCAGGTTAAACTCTGAGAATAAAGGTTGGATCATCCCGAGAAGATACAGAGGAGTCAGGAAAGTAGAGAAGGTAGGAATCAGGAAGGTAGAGGTCAGTGTGGGCTGTTGGCACCTGGGAGAGATTTTTGGAGGAAAAGGGTTTTTCTCATTACTAAACAGTTCTCCAAATTCTATGAACTTTCATAAAAGAATTTATACCATTTTGGTCACCTCTGCTCTTGTTAAATAAATGCCCACTAGGTGAACCAGTAATTCCAATCCTATCTAACAGAGAAATTAGTACCCGTGTCTACAAAAAGATACACAAGGATGATCACAGTAGTTTTATTCAACATTGTAAGTACTTGCATCAGGCTAACTGTCAATAGGAAAATGGATAAACAAAACATAGTATATTCTGTTGGGTCCATTATCAAAGGAACGAGACTGAGCCAAAGTGAAAGTTATACAAATCCTTATTCTATGCCAAACATTACAAGTTAGACTGACTGGCCAGGGCAATAAGGCTGAGACAAAGTGAAAGTTATGTAAAGCTTTATTCTATGCCAAGCATTAGAAGTCAGACTGACCGGCAGGGCCGCCTCTGAAGAGAGCGACCCCCCTTGGTCTTACAGGCTAGTTTTTATAGGCCACAACCACAGACCTCTACATATGTGGCTTTGGCTGATTGGATATCTCCTACCTGTGTGTTTTAGTAATGGTTACCCGGAACCAATAGTAGTAACTGCTGAGACGTTTATTAAACAACAAAATGGTCTTGTTTTAGATATGTGTTTTAGCAACGGTTACCCAGACCTGGTATCAGTAACTGCTGAGGCATTTATTAAACAACAAAATGGTTACCTAGGCAACATGGAGTCACTATGGCTAAGTAGGTCAAGGCAGGCTGTAGGGGTTTAACAGGTTTAAAGTGGAGTCGGTCCAACATTCCCCCCTTTTCTTTGGAGATTAGTTAATTCTTTGGTTCTTTCTGAACTGCAAGCAAACCAGGCTCCGGTGGAGGCCTTAAGGAAGTTAGTGAAGACAGTAGGGACTATTATGGTCCATTGAGCTATTTTAGGCCAATGAGGTGTTTCCTGGCTGCTGCTGAGTAGGAACAGGGTTAAAAGTTATGAAACCTTTTTGAATCTTAGTTTTCGTCCACAGTTGGTGGCAGTGGCTCCTATTTCTGGGGGGGTGTTCTTGCTTTTGGCTCATTTGGTGTGACATGTGTGAATCCAGGTCCTGATGTCTTTTACTTTTACTGCTGTGGGGGTGATCAGGAAGACAGTGAATGGTCCCTTTCAGCGAGGCTTCCAAACCAAGTCTCTGGGTTGGTAAAGGTGTGGTTCTACTTCCATCTCCATCTCAGTGTAAGTAATTTGGGTCCCTGTGTGGGATCTTTTTAAGATGGACTATAGTGCCTGCAGTGACTGGAGTACGGACTGATCAGTCATTTTTGTTAGGGTAACCTTTTGCAGCCATGGGCAGAGTGGAGGGGGTCTCCCAAACATTATTTTAAATGGGGTAACCTTATTTAAGTAGTATGTACATCGTGCCCTAAGGAGGGTGAAGGGAAAGAGATCCATTCATCCATTGCCAGTTTCCAGAATTAACTTTGTCAAGGTCTCTTTAAGAGTCTGGTTTATTCTCTCTATTTGTCCAGAGTTCTGGGGCTGGTAGGCACAGTGTAGTTTTTAATTAGTGCCCATGGCCTTGGCCAATGCCTGTGAAACTGAACTTACAAATGCAGGGCCATTGTTTGACCTGATCATGAGAGGCAACCCAAATGTAGGAATTATTTTTTCTAGTAGCTTTTTTGGCCACTATTTCTGCCATCTCATGTTTGGTGGAAAAATCTCTACCTAGCTTGAAAAGGTATCTATAAAAACTACTAACATATATTTGTGTCCAATGGGTTCTGTTATTATCCCTATAGAATATTAGGCAAGATCGTCTAAATGAGCTATTGTGTAACTTCTCTGAAGTTTATCTCAAGTTGTCTAGTTTAGGTAAACAAACATTTAAAGACAACAAAATCTAGAACTTAATATTCACAAAGGTATGTTACTGAAACATAATTTTCCTTTCTTAAATAACCCTCATTTTCAGAGCTAGCAAAATCAGGACTAATTTATTTGAAAAACAAGTCCAGTTTTAACAAACTTGTCTTAATTATTTACATAAGCTCAGCAAGAACAGTGAGTGATCATATAGATATTTTAGAAACTGCTTTGCTGGAACTTTTTATAAGGAATCTCTAGGTTGAACTTGTAATAGCCTCTCCAGGCCAGAAGCCAAGCCAAGTACTTGCCATCAGATATGCCTGCAATATTAGTCAACTTGGGTGAATTTCTCTTTCTGAGGTCCCCAAAGTATCCTGAGGTTCCTGCACCTGCAGGAAGTGACATTCTTTACTCACCTGGTGAGGCTGCTGGGAACTCTGTAAGCAAGTTATCAGGCCAACAGTTTCAAGGGGCTTTATGGCTCCAGGTTTTATAAAGTCCACCTTAGTTCCTTTAAGCTGTCTGGTCATATCTGAGTCTTTCTCAAATATGATATTCTAGTCAAAGCCTTGGTAAAATAACCAGTGTTTCCAATGGTGTTCTGTTACAAGGAGAACAGATTCTTATTAAACTTATGCAAATAGCCAATTACTTGCTGAGAACTTTTGAGTTTCAGAAGGTTCAGATAGAGAGAAAAGTTTAATGCGTTGATTTGTTTATAAATAAATACTTTTACATTTCTGTAAGTCACAGACATTTTAAGAAAAGAGTTTTTTAAGTCTGGAAGAGTAAACATTAGAGAACCAGCAATGTTTAAGATAACAGATACAATATTATAATCTTCTAGTTCATTTAGTTCCATGTTATTAATTCTGGTTCAGTTTGAATGCAGCTTTTACTTTTGGAAATTTTTACACATTTTAGTTCTAGGATTTTTAACATATCAAATACCTGTATATGTCCTAAAAGTCCTTTATATGAATATCCTTTAAGGTAAAACTTATTTTACAAGAGAATTAAAACAATTATAAGTGACAAAAATTCAGAATAGATAATGTTTTACAATTTAACTGGCAAGAAAATCAGGTTACTTCTGTGACACATAACATTTCAATAATTATAATATCAAGTGATGACCTTATCAAAAGGTTAAAACTTTAGGAAATGCAAAGAATTTCTATAACAGTTATAGCATTTACCCAAAATGTAACCCAAGGTTTATCACTGGTCTAGCATTACTTTCTGAGTAACTTAATATATGAAGGAGAAGCTGTATGAGTCAAAGAAATCTCATTGACAATTTAAATCTTGTTGACAATTGCTAAGATTTAAGTTTTAAAGCTCATGCTTAAGTAGGATTATGGATAAAACAAAACATAGAAACTGGTTTCTCTGGGCAGGCAAAGAGAAAACCATTTATATTCTCTTCTTAACAGCAGATTGATTAACTTAAGAAAACTTTGTTTTCTTGAACAGAGAGAAAGCAGATTTTTTTTTTTTTATACCAGTGTTTTTTAGTTTACATAATAGTCAATATTTACTTGAGTGGATCACCAATATAGATTTGTCATGACACAGGGCTTTAGTCTTTCTTTTTTAAATACTATGCCTCATTTGAACAGAAACATTTTACAGGAAAAGATTTATTAGTCTTTTTTCCTTCTCATGAATACATCCATCAGAACTGATCTAACATGGTTAAATTTCCAACATATTTCATTGTTCTCTTTCAAACCTACAAACCAAGGCAAATAAAGGTCACTTTCCCCAAGCCTTCTATGACTTACTAAATACCCTCAAGTTTAGTTTTTATTATTTTCTTTCAAGTTCTGGTAGAACCAGATATTTTTATTTTAAGACAAAACTACTTACTCTCTTAGGCCCTCTTTTTGTGTGTGTGTGTGTGTAGTTTTTCTAAACTTATTATCAGTTATCAGTCAACTACATTTCCTCTGGTTTTTTAGACAACACTAAAACTTTTAATAAAAACTTAATGGCATCTTTTTTTTTTTTGGTAGTCTAGAATACATGGAGTCATTTCATATGTATTTATCATTCTGATGTGCTACATTTTAAAATTCATTTTAATTTTAGCCCATCCTGACTATACCTAAAATTTCTTATTTTGAAGATTTTCCTTCACAAACTTTTTACAGCTTTTTTGCATCCAGGTTTTGTTCCAAGCCATTTTTCCAAATGATTATCACATTTAAGACAAAATTATCTTTTATCTTTAACAAAATGTATTTCCATTCCTTTTTTTTTTTAATATATCTCCTACTTTTTACATATAGGGTTGTTTTTCTTACTTCCGTCTGACTTAATTACAGTTAGCAGAATTTTTTATTCTTAGAAACATTTTAGTCTCTAGTGATGGCTAAGTATTAACCAATTGTGAACAGTTAGAACAGAATTCTATAGATGGCAAATTCATGAATCAGTTAAGCATAAAACATGTTTACCAACAGATTTAAATACTTTTTTTTTTTTTGGCAGTAAGAAGTCAAAAGCACAAACCTGGTTCCAGTAATTAATGCTTTAGTATTTTATCCTATTTGGTTAAGACCTAGATGTCCAACAAATTTAATTCCATTTGTCATCCAAGTAAACCTTTAAAGTTTCAGGTTACCAAAGACTTTGAAAGCTACTTTAACAATTACCCATTAAGGGCGCCTGGGTGGCTCAGTGGGTTAAGCCGCTGCCTTCGGCTCAGGTCATGATCTCAGGGTCCTGGGATTGAGTCCCGCATCGGGCTCTCTGCTCAGCAGGGAGCCTGCTTCCATCTCTCTCTCTCTCTCTCTCTCTCTGCCTGCCTCTCCATCTACTTGTGATCTCTTTCTATCAAATAAATAAATAAAATCTTTAAAAAAAATTACCCATTAACTTGATCCATTCATCTTAATGGGTAATTTTTTTTAAAGATTTTATTTATTTATTTGATAGAAAGAGATCACAAGTACTATGCAGCCATCAAAAGAAATTAAATCTTGCCATTTGCGACAACATGGATGGAACTAGAGCGTATCATGCTTAGCGAAATAAGTCAAGCAGAGAAAGACAACTATCATATGATCTCCCTGATATGAGGAAGTGGTGATGCAACATGGGTGCTTAAGTGGGTACGAGAAGAATAAATGAAAAAAGATGGGATTGGGAGGGAGACAAACCATAAGTGACTCTTAATCTCACAAAACAAACTGAGGGTTGCTGGGGGGAGGGGGTTTGGGAGAAGGGGGTGGTATTATGGACATTGGGGAAGGTATGTGTTTTGGTGAGTGCTGTGAAGTGTGTAAACCTGGTGATTCACAGACCTGTACCCCTGGGGATAAAAATATATGTTTATAAAAAATAAAAAATTATATTAAAAAAAATTACCCATTAACTTTGAGATAGACAATTAATCATCAGTTCCATTATTTCTTTGCTAACAGGTTTTAACAAATAACATGAGCTTATTTGACCTTCAGTAAACTTTGATTGAAGTTTCACATTTACTGCTATAACTTTAAAGTTATGTCTATCTTAATTAAATCAACAAACTTAACTTAGTTTAAATTCTAATTTATGTTCCACCTGGACCCACTCCACTTTGAATGTTTACCTGAGGCACGGGTGGGAAGATCTGGAGTGGGGGGTGTTAGGTCCAGGGGGTGCTCTTTTTGTTCCTTGACAGTGAAGAGAGAAGGAGCCATGGTGCAGGAAGCACTGGGGATGGTCTAGAAGCCAGTTATGCAGGCCACACCCAAGCTGGTGTGGAGAAGGGGGAGAGAGAAGGGGGAGAGAGAAGGGGGAGACAGAAGAACAAAGTGCTGCCAGAAGGCCCTGCAAGCAAGGGGGAGGGGCTAGGCAGTCCAGGTTGGGCCAGAGAAGGCAAGGGACTTCCCTGAAACAAAGGGAGTTTTGGCAGCTGCTTGGGAATATTCCTTAAAGTCTCTGTCTCGAGTTGAGCAAGGGAGAAGTCCCCCATCTATTAGGAGGAATGGAGAGATGAAAGTCAGAGTCCCCTTACTCTCTGCTTGCCCCATTTTTTCAAACACAACAAACAAAACAACAGACAACAAAAAGACAAGACACAGACAACCACAGACCCAGAGGCCCTTACCCAGAAACTGCTGCTGGTGGGGATTTTCTCGGTCCCCTGACCGCCTAGGGGGACTCAAACCCTTGGCATTCTACCAGAAGAGGGATGGGGCATCCCTGCATCCACTCCAGCCCTGGGAAGCATGGCTGTGTCCAGCTTCTCCCTGGTGGGCCATACCCTGCAGCTCTGCAACCAGACAGACAGACCGGATCTCACAATAAAATCTGGAGATCTTACCTCCAGAGGCTTTTCCCAGAAATTCTGATGCTGGCTCAGTGCTCATCATTTGATCCCGGATGAGCCCCCAAATGTTGGGTCCATTATCAAAGGAACATGACTGAGCCAAAGTGAAAGTTATGCAAATCCTTATTCTATGCCAAGCATTAGAAGTTAGACTGACTGGCCAGGGGAATGAGGCTGAGACAAAGTGAAAGTTATGTAAAACTTTATTCTATGCCAAGCATTAGAAGTCAGACTGACCGGCCAGGGCTGCCTCTGAAGAGAGCGACCCCCCTTGGTCTTACAGGCTAGTTTTTATAGGCCACAACCACAGACCTCTACATATGTGGCTTTGGCTGATCGGATATCTCCTACCTGTGTGTTTTAGTAATGGTTACCTGGAACCAATACTAGTAACTGCTGAGGCATTTATTAAACAACAAAATGGCCTTGTTTTAGATATGTGTTTTAGCAACGGTTACCCAGACCTGGTATCAGTAACTGCTGAGGCATTTATTAAACAACAAAATGGTTACCTAGGCAACATGGAGTCACTATGGCTAAGTAGGTCAAGGCAGGCTGTAGGGGTTTAACAGGTTTTAACATGGAATCGGCCCCAACATATTCAATCAGTGGAATTCTGTTTTGCATAAAAATAAATACTGATGCATACAGCAATCTGGGCGAATCAGCAACACAAAGAATCCATAGTGTTGGATTACATTTAGAGGAATTTCAATAATAAGCAAACATAACCCATGGTGTTAGAATTGCAGTTCATTCTGTTAGGCATGGTATTGACTGAGAACAGGCAAGAGGGAATCATATCAGGTGTTGAAATGTTCTCTATTTGGTCTGGGTGGTGGATATACAGGTATGTTAATTTTTGCCTGTTCTTCCCCATCATTTAAATGGAATGATGTAGGGTGTATTCTTTCTCCCCCCAATACTTCTTATTTTTGATATTAAATTTTATTTACATTGTAGTAAACATATAGTGTGATATTGGTTTCAGGGGTAGTGATTTGTCACTTACAACATCCAGTGCTCATCACAACAAGGGCCTTCCTTAATACCCATCACCAATTTAGCCTATCCTCCACCCATCTGCCCTCCAGAAACCCTTAGTTTGTTCTCTACTATTAAGAGTCTCTTATGGTTTGCCTCCCTCTCTTTTTTCCCCTTCCCCTAAGTTCATTTGTTTTGTTTCTTAAATTCCACACATGAGCGAAATCATATGGTATTTGTTTTTCTCTGACGGACTTATTTCACTAAACATTATTACCATAGCTCCATCCACATTGTTGCAAATGGCAAGATTTCATTCTTTTTTTGACCACTGAGTAATATTCCATTGTATATATACACCACATCTTTTTTTTTTTTTTTTTTTTTTTACACCACATCTTCTTTACCCACTCATCAGTTGATGTACATCTGGGCTCTTTCCATAATTTGGCTATTGTTGATAAGCTGCTGTAAACACCAGGGTGCATGTGTCCTTCACATCAGTATGTTTGTGTTTTTTGGGTCAATACTTCTATGTAAGGGACAGTCAGGGCTCTCTACCTCCCTAGGTAGGGAGAAATAGATAGGGATCAGGCTCACAAAAATTCCCAAAATGTGGAAGTGTAAAGAAACCAGAGATAAGGAAACAAATCAGACCATCCCATCCTAGGTGTCAAAGGTGGGGTCTTGTTATAACAGCTACTTGTGACCCACAAAGATTTATCAGACCCTAAGAAGGAAGTGAGCCATTGAAGGTGTTATCACTTGTCCTTACTCAGTGGTGCTATCAATAGAGATGTTAGAAAGATGTAAATTCCCTGGTCAGCTTTCTATACAAGACCAACCATAAAAGCCTTCAGTGGCAACCCCGTGGGACCCCCTCACTCCTGAGACCTTTATCTCTATCCTCACTTAATAAAACTTTATCACTTTACTCACTCTTCTTTGTTCCCAAGATTCATTCTTCGACTCTGTGAGAAAAGAACCTAACTCTTCAGCTTCACTTTATACTGCACTTGCTGGATTATAGGGTATTTCTATTTTTACCTTTTTGAGGAACTTCCATACTGTTTTCTTCTTTCTATCTAAAAAAAATTTTTTTTAAAGATTTTATTTATTTGACAGAAAGAGAGATCACAAGTAGGCAGAGAGGCAAGCAGAGAGAGAGAGGGGGAAGCATGCTCTTCCTGAGCAGAGAGCCCAGTGCAGGGCTTGGTCCCAGGACTCTGGGATCATGACCTGAGCCAAAGGCAGAGGCTTAACCCCCTGAGCCACCCAGGCACCCCTGTTTTCTTCTTTTTAAAGATTTTTTCTTTTTCTAAAATTTAAATTCAATTAACTAAAATATACTTATTATTGGTTTCAGAGGTAGAGTTCAGTGGTTCATCAGTCTTATATAATACCCAATATTCATTATACCACATGCCCTCCTTAAAGTCCATCACCCAGGTACCACATTCCTTTACCTGTCTCCCCTCTAGCAATCCTCAGTTTATTTTTTATGGTTAAGAGTCTCCTTTGGGGGAGGGGAATCTCTTTTGGTTTGTCTCCCTTTCTGATTTCATCTTGTTTTATTTTTCTCTCCCTTCCTCTATACTCCTCTGTTTTGTTTCTTAAATTTCACATATGAGTGAAATCATATGGTATTTGTCTTTCTCTGATTGACTTATTTTGCTTAGCATAATACCCTCAAGTTCCATCCATGTTGTTCCAAATGGCAATTTTTCTTTTCTTTCTTTTCCTTTCCTTTTCTTTTTTGATGGCTGAGTGGTATTCCTGTGTGTGTGTGTGTGTGTGTGTGTGTGTGTGTGTGTATGTCACATCTTCTTTATCCACTCATCTGTTGGTGGACATCTGGGCTCTTCCAATAGTTTGGCTATTGTGGACATTGCTGCTATATACATTGGGGTGCAGGTGCCCCTTCAGATCACTACACTTGTATCTTTGGGGTAAATACCTAGTAGTGCAATTTCTGGGTCATAGAGTAGCTGAATTTTCAACTTTTTTTTTTTAAGATTTATTTATTTAACACAGAGAGAGAAATCACCAATAGGAAGAGGGGGGGGGGAGGCATGCTTCCTGTTGAGCAGAGAGCCCAGGGCAGGGCTTGATCCCAGGACCCTGAGATCATGATCTGAGCTGAAGGCAGAGGCTTAACCCACTGAGCCACCCAGGCACCCCTGTATTTTCAACTTTTTGAAGAACCTCCATACTGTTTTCCAGAGTGCCTGTACCAATTTGCATTCTGTGCAGGGTGTATTCTTTGATTGCAGAAGGCAAAACTTTATCTGGCATGTGGTTATACAGGTGGGTATATATGTAAAAAAATCATCAGGTTGTAAACTTAAAAATGTATACTTTATGTATCTTAGAATTTAAATTTTTTCTTTTTAAGTTTCTATTGTCAAGGTTGTGGCTGACAATGTTACAGTCAACTTCTGAGGATAAGGCCTTATGCTTCAAGTTCCCAGAGCAACTAGTAAGTTTACATCCTGAATATTCTTTATGAATATATCTCATCTGAAATATTCATTCATAGAAAATTGTGATCATTTGATGATAACATCAAAACAGAAGAGTTAATGCCTAAAATAGGACTAAGAGCCATGCAAAGTGATTTGTAGTAAGAACTCAATGAATATCAGAGAGTGAGGAGAATCCCTGGGAACTTTGCAACAGTTTCCCCTCAGTAAGTCAGGGAGGGTGAGATTCACAGTTTGTGGCTCAAGGGGGAAGAGGACATTGATGTATCAGAACTAGTTCTCCATTGGAAGTCGTGCCATTTCTGTTCATTTGCAAAACCTTTCTTGATCTGTGACATCTCATCTAGACTTTAATAGCCACCTTCACGAGAGCCATGACTGCAGAGGCTCCAGGCAGAACAGCAGACAGTCATTACCTGCTTAATGGCCTCCCAAAGGCAAACATTTTTTTTCCCACCCTGGAAGCCAATTTCTGTGCTCAAACCTCTATTTTTATTCTGCTGTTCTCACCTCTAATGTCATTATTGTGGGGATTTTCACTTATTTCTACTGACAAAGGGGCATTTGGATGAAATGTGCCTGTCTTTGCACAGTAGACCCTTCAAAGAAGTGGAATTGGTTGGCTGCTAAGGCAGCATCATCTCATGTGCACAAGACACAAAGAGTGCCGTAGAAACATATCCTGAGCATTGGTCCAGGTGTTCTGTTCTCCAAGTCTGTTATCTGGAGGAGATAAGATGGTAGCTGCATTTATTTATGTAAGAACTGGAGTTCTTCCCTTATATGTCATGGGAATTTAGCAATGACCTCATTCTTCCTCTCCACCTGTCTAGCTGTTTAACAGAGTCATTAGTGTTTATGGAAACATTTTTCTTAATTTCAAATTATATATTTAATAATGTGCTTAACACATTATTAAATATGTGAATATATGAATATATATGAATATATGCATATTGTTTAAAATAATATATGAATATATATAATATATGAATATCATTAAAAAAGTAATATATGAATATATATGTAATATATGAATATCATTTAAAAAAATCACACAATATAAGAGTGTGTCCCCTGAAAAGTTACTTTCCTTCCTGCTCTTGGCCTTTGTGCCTGTTTCTAGTTTTTGGGACATCCATCATAACTGGTTTCTTAGGCAGCCTTCCACAAATATTCCTATATACAAGCACCTCTATATAGATGCCTTAGCCATGTTTATTTTGGTAATTTAAGTTTATCAGCTTAATTGAAGTATGTATACAAAAATACTTTATCAGTGAATATAAGCCAATGTTTGAAAGTTTGCTAAAGTCTTCTTAAACTTTAAATGTATTGGCTCTTCTCATCTATACTGATTCTTCTATTTGTTCTAAAAGAGGTCATTGAGTAGACAGGCAAATATCTGGAAATTTTTTTCCAAAGTTTGAGTGATCCAAACCTTCACTGTAGGCACTACAGGGAGAATACGCTCATCATGGAACTCAGCATAGTCTATATTTCCTGGGACATTACTACCTTAGGTAGAATTAAGTGGTCACTGAGGATGGGAGTGAATAGTAAAAAATGGAAGAATAGCCCTTATCTAAACTCTAGAGCGTCAACTCTTCTTAAAAACTCTTTCATGTAATGTGTCATGGTGAGTGCTGGGTATTATGTAAGACTGATGAATCACAGACCTGTCACCCTGAAACAAATAATACAATATATGTTAAAAAAATAAGCATCTATCAACAACAAAAAACTCTTTTGTATAACTGGACAGTCCTTTATTGAGTGCTCTCTGTGAGCTCATCAACTCTGTTAGCTTCTCAAACACATTATATCTGGTCTGTATAACAACTCTTTTTTATCATTGCCAATTTGCAGAAGAAGGATTTTCTAGAAAGAGTTTTTGTTCATTGTCACAGAACTAGAATATAATTTAAGATGAGTCAGAGTCTGAATCCTAGTTGTCTTTCTCCTAAGGCTCCTTTCCCCCTACTTGATGCTGGTATTCATGCATAGCTTTACCAGGTCCCAAAGTAACTAAGGTCTATCTAGCCTGTTTCATGTTGGGAAATCAACATAGGGTCCAAAATTATTGGGTTTTATTTTAAGTTTTGAAAAGACTGTAGCAGTGGGGGAAACATGGAATTGCATGATGCATCACATCTATCTCTGCCCAATTCCATCTGACATTTTAACCTTAAGCCTACAAAGTTCAGGACATATTCTGGTCCTGTGTGTTCTGGTTGGAGACATTTAGGTAACAAAGTTCTAGGTAACAGGGATCAGTGTACTTTTCAGTCAGTTCGTATAAGATTATTAAATGAGGCAGGCTCCATCTGTGGGAAGTCTAATGAAAGACTTGACTCCCCTGCTCTTGCTTTGTCATGGAGACTTAACCTGCTTTTCATATTTGTAAACACTTATAAAGCCCAAATTTGAGCATCTAATTTGCTTACAGTGTTTCTTTTTACAACTTTTTATTTTCAAATAATTTGACACATCAAAAAGTTAACAATAATAGTTCAAAGAGCTCCCTCTACCCTTTACTGAGGTTTTTCTAATGATAATAGATCATGTAATAGTAATAATAATAGTAAAGCCATTATCTAAGCCAGAAAATTAACATGGGTATAATACTATTAACTAACTTACAGGTTTTATTTAGTGTCCTTTTTCTGGTCCAGGATGCATTCAGGATCCCACATTGCATTTAGTTGTTTTGTTTCCCTTGTCTCCAGTCTGTGACACCTTCCGTGTGTGTGTGTGTGTGTGTGTGTGTGTGTGTGTATGTGTTTGCTTTTTTACCTTTGATAAAGGTACAAAAGGATTCCTTGCCCATTATGACATAGAATATCCTTCACTTGATATTTGTCTGATATTTTCCCATGATTTGATCGAGATTATGCATTTCTGACAAGAAAACCACAAAATGATGTATCTTTCTTAGTGCATCATGTTGGGATATATATGATATTGATATGATCTATTATTGGTGATACTAACTTTGATCACCTGGTGAAAGTAGTGTCTTGAGAGTTTCTGTACTGAAAAGTGACTATTTTCTCTTTTGTAATTAGTATCTTGTGGGGAGACATTTGGAGACTATGGCCTTGTCCAACTTTGGTTTTAGGTTTATGGCTCCCTTCCAGCCTGAAACTCAGAGTTCTGCACTGGGTTTTGGGGCCAAAGCCTAAGAATAACCATGGGTTGCCCTCTGTGGATGTATTTTCCTAAGATACTATGGTGGGGAGAAGGAGCTGGCCTGAGGCAGGATTCGAATGTTCCCAAGTTTCTTGGTTTAACACTAACTTCTTATCACTTTTTCTAATTCCTAAAGGACTCTTAGGGTATAGTGAAAATAAGGATCTTTAGGTAGTAGCTTGAATTTTGGGGACCTTAGTCTATTTACCTATTTAGGTAGGTAACACAAAAATCTCAAAGCCCTCTTATTTTACACATTCCCTTTGCCAGTGAGAAATTAAAAAGGAACTTTCCCAACCCACCTTGACTCCTGTACCTCTCTAGTCCTATTTATCTTTCATGTCCCAGCTCAAATATCAGTCTTAGGGAAGTCTTCCCTGACATCACAGCTTGGGGTAGGTGCCTGATCAGTCATACTCACATCACACTTTACTTGATCTTCTGCAATACTCATTACTATACATGTAAAAATTAGTTCAAAGTTAGCTTTCTTGCTACATTGTAAGCACTATGGTAAGTGTTACGTGAGTGGAAATGTGATATGGAATTGGGCAAGCTTGACAAAGTCAAGATTGCAAAAATGAAAAGCAATAGCTATTATGGGAGGTTGAATGATGCTCTTCTCCTTCCTTTGATCTCTGGGACCCATGAATGTTATTTTATTGTAATTTTATTGTAATTGTAATTGCAAAGGCACTTTGCAGATATGATTAAATTAAGCCTTTTGAAATGGGGAGATGACTGGGTGGGCTCTAAACGTGATCATAAGCATGCTTATGAAACGGAGGTAAGGAGGTGTGTCTGGATGGCTCAGTCATTAAGCGTCGGCCTTTGGCTCAGGTCATGATCCCAGGGTCCTGGGATTAAGTCCTTCATCAGACTCTCTGCTCAGCAGGGAGCCTGCTTCTCCTTTTCTCTCTGCCTGCCGCTCTGCCTACTTGTACTCTTTCTCTCTGTCAAATAAATAAATAAAATCTTAAAAAAAAATCTAGACACAGACCTGCTCAGTGGGGAGCTGCTTCTCCATCTCCGACTCCCCCTGCTTGTGTTTCCTCTCTTATTGTGTCTCTCTCTGTCAAACAAATAAAATCTTAAAAAAAAAAAAAGAGAGAGAGAGAGGTAGAGAGACATTTGAACACGGGAGAGAAGAAGTGATGTGATGATGAGACAGAAGATTGAGTGATCTGCTTTGAAAACGGAGCCTGGTGGTGTCTATTAAGGAAGGCACATATTGGATGGAGCACTGGGTGTGGTGCATGAACAATGAATTCTGGAACACTGAAAAATAAAATAATATACAATGAAAAAGGATGAAAATGGAGAATGGGGACACAAGCCAAGGAATACAGGTAGCCATTAGAAGTTGGGGAAAAAAAAAAATCAGTGAAATAGGTCTTTTTCTCAGAGCCTACAGAAGGAGCCAGCCCTCATGACATAGTGACTGTGACCCTGATATTGGACCTCTGGCCTCCAGAACTATGAGAGATAACCTTGTGCTGTTGTAAGCTGCTAAATTTCTGGTGATTTGTTACAGGGGCAATACGAAACTAATACAGGTATTAAAAAAAAGAAGAATGTATCAAAACCTAAAAAAAGGAACAAAGTTATAATCAGAATGCCAAGAACATAGAAAAACAAAATGATTCATAAAAATAAGACATCAAATTAATTCAAAGTCTGTATTAACAAAGATAGCAAAGGCAGCATACCACAGTTGGCTCAGGACAACATTGTTGAGGCACTGAAACAGCATCTTTGAAATCGTGGGAGTGCTGACTCTCTGCATGCCCACATACCAGAGAGGAGCTTTGCACGTCTGCCAAATGATGCATGGCAGACTTGTTTGAGGAATTCTCACTGAATTTGGAGACCTCAGTACATCCTAGTAGTGTCATAATTTTAATTTGTGAATGCAAAAATTTTATAAATTCATAATAACTAGTGTGTTATTAAACCGTATAAAAGGAAGGTATGTATATTTCCACATTACTTTCCTGGAAACATAGCATCAGTGTTTGGCTCTAGGGAGACCCTGTAGTGGGCCATAGACTATGATTAGAGATACACTGGAAGAGTGATTCCTCTTTTTTCCCTCCAGCTTTACTGAGATAATAATTGACATATAACATTGTATAAGTTTAATGTGTACAATGGGATGATTTGATACATGTATACATTAAGAAATGTTTACCACAATAATGTAACATATCATTCACTTTACATAATTACTGTTTTATTATTGTTGATATGGTGAGAATATTAAAGCTCCAAGGTCACAGCAGCTTTTAAGTATATAACATGGTATAGCTAGCTATGGTTACAATGCTGTACCTTAGATTTCTAGAATTTACTCCTGAACATCTCACAGTTGAAAATTTGTACAGTTTATCCAACCTCTCCCCATTTCTCTCTCCTCTCAGGCCTTGGAAACCATCATTCTACTCTCTGTTTCTATGAGTTTGATGTTTCCAAATTCCATGTAGAAGTGAGATCATATGTTATTTATTTTTATCTGTCTGACTTATTGCACTTTACATTATGCCTTCAAGGGATCACCCATGTTGTTACAAATGGCAGGATTTTCTTCTTTCTCATAGCTGAATATTATATATACATATAGTATATACCACAATTATTATATATGCCACATTTTCTTTTTCTATTCATCCCTAAATGGACACTTTGGTTGATTCCATATCTTGGCTAGTGTGAATAATGCTGCAATGAATGTGGGATAGCAGATATCTGAAGACAGCAATTTCATTTCCTTTGGATATATACCTAGAAATGAGATTGCTGGATCACATAGTAATTCTGCTTTTGAATTTTTGAGGAAATTCCATACTGTTTTCCATAGTGGTTACACCAATTTACATTCCTAGCAGCAGTGCATCAGAATTCCTTTTCCTCTACATACTCATTTGTTATTTCTTCCGCTTTTGATAATGGACATTCTAACACTATCTCATTGTAGCGCTGGTTTGCATTTCCCTGATGATTAGTGATGTTAACCATTTTTTCATGTACTTGTTGGCCATTTGTATGTCTTTTTAAGGAGAAATGTCTATTCAACTCCTCTGCCCAATTTTAATTAGATTGTTTTCTTGCTATTGAGTTGTAGAAGTTCTTTTGTACTTTAGATCCCAATCCCTTATCATATATATGGTTAGCAAATATTTCCTCCATTCTGTAGTTTGTCTTTTCATTTTGTTGGTGGTTTTCTTTGTTCTGCAGAAGCTTTGCAGTTTGATGTAGTCTCACTTGGTTTTTGGTTTTGTTGCCATATACAAAAAATAATAGCCAAGAGTGATGTCAAGGAGCTAAATCCCAAAGTTTTCTTTCAATGAATTTAATGATTTTAGGTCTTAAGTTTAACAATCCATTTCACATTCATTTTCGAGTGATATAAAATAGAGATCTAATTTCATTTTTCTACCTGTGATTATCCATTCTTCCTAACACTGTTTGCTGAAAAGACAATCCTTACCTCATTGAGTATTCTTGATTCTCTTGTCAGATATTAGTTGACTGTATAGTGAGGATTTTTTTTCTGGGTTTTCAGTTCTGTTCCACTGGTCTATATATCTATCTTTATGGCAGCATCATACTATTCTGGCTATAATAGCTTTATTATACAGTTGAAATCAGGAAGTGTGATACTTCTAACTTTGTTCTATCTCAGGGTTATTTTGGCCATTTAGGGTCTTTTTTGGTTTCATACAAATTTTAGGATTTTTTTTTCTATTACTTTGAAAAATACAATTGGAAATTTGATAGGGATTGCATTGAATCCAGATAGCTCTGGATAGCTATATATGGACTCTTTAAAAGTATTAATTCTTCTGATCCATGAATATGAGATTTCTTTCTATTTTTTTATTTCATCTTCAATTTCTTTCATTAAAGTCTTTTACTCTTCGGTTTATAGATATTTACCTCTTTGGTTACACTTATTCCTAAGTGTTTTACTGCTTGTAATGCTATTGTAAATTGTATTGGTTTTTAAATTTCTTTCTCAGATATTTGTTAGTATATACAAACACAACAGATTTTTTAATTTTTTAATTAATTAATTATTTCCCCCCATTTAAAAAATTATGTTCTGTTAGTCATCATAACTACATCATTAGTTTTTGATGCAGTGTTCCATGATTCATTGTTTGTGCATACCACCCAATGCTCCATGCAATCCATGCCCTCCTTAATACTTGTCACTGGGCTAACCCATTCCCTCACCTCTCTCCCCTCTAAAACCCTCAGTTTATTTCCTGGAGTTCACAGTCTCTCATGGTTCATCTCCCACTCTGATTTCTTCCCCTATATGCTGATATTGTGTTCTGAAATTTTACTGAAGTTGTTGAGTTGTTCTAACAGTTTTTGGGTAGAGACTTCAGGATTTGCTCTATATAACAACATATCCTTTGCAACAAAAGACAATTTTATTCTTTTTTTTTTTTTAAAGATTTTATTTGTTTATTTGACAGAGAGAAATTACAAGAGAAATTACACTGAGAGGCAGGCAGAGAGAGAGAGAAGGAAGCAGGCTCCCTGCTGAGCAGAGAGCACGATGCGGGACTCGATCCCAGGACCCTGAGATCATGACCTGAGCCGAAGGCAGCGGCTTAACCCACTGAGACACCCAGGCACCCCTATTCTTTTTTTTTCTGATTTGGATGTCTTTTATTTCTTTTTCTTGCCTAATTGTTCCAGTACTTTGTTTATTAGAAGTGGTGAGTATGGGCACCCTTGACTTGTTATGGATTTTTTTTTTAAAGATTTTATTTATTTATTTGACAGAGATCACAAGTAGGCAGAGAGGCAGGCTGAAAGAGAGGAAGAAGCAGGCTCCCTGCCGAGCAGAGAGCCCGATGTGGGACTCGATCCCAGGACCCTGGGATCATGACCTGAGCCGAAGGCAGCAGCTTAACCCACTGAGCCACCCAGGCGCCCTTGTTATGGATTTTAGAGGAAAAGCTTTCAACCTTTCACCATTAGTATGATGCCAGCTGTGGGCTTGTTGTAAATGGCTTTGTTATTTTCCTATGTATTTCCTTTATTCCAATTTGTTGAACATTTTTATAATGAAAGAATGTTATATTTTGTAAAATGTTTTTTCTGCATTTATTGAGATAATCGTATGATTCTTATCTTTCACTTTATTTGGAGAAGAAGTCACATCTTCAAGATTTTATGGACTGGCTTCCATAAAGAAAGGTCTTCAACTCCTCATGGGGGCATGCTGGAATGTGCTGTGACCCTGGATGTAATCATGCAGAATTCTAAGTACAGGGATGTGTGGAGACTCTTGGTCCAGGAGGGTGTGATGTTAGGCTACTTGGGTCCACAGCATTGACAAGTTCATCATCTTTGTCAAGTGTTGTTTGGCTCCACAGTGGCTGCAAGGGCTTTGGGGTCCTCAGCAATGCCTCTAGGTCCAGCAGCTAGGGACCAGCATGGGCAGAAGTAGTGGCCAGAGCTGGTGTATGCACACACTCAACTGTGGGGGGCCAGCTGCAGCTGCTTGTATAATGAGAAGGGCTGGTTGCAGGTGTACATGTAGTCGTGGGTGCTAGGGCCAGTAGCAAAGACTTGGGTCAACTGTGGGTACACTGGGAGCTGTGGTGGCCCTGGCTGTTGGTGTGCATTCCTGCAGCTACAGGGTCTCCCAACAGCATGCACAAAACAGTGGAGGCTGGTGACAAAGGAGGCATGCAGGTGCACTGCTGAGGGTCTTGCTATAATTGCACGCTGTGCTGCCAGCCACCAACTGGGGGTATAGGGCTGAATCCAGATCCACAGGCAGCTGTGGGGCTTTGGCTGTCTTTATGTACTTCCATGGCTGCAAGTTCTCACCACGGCATGCACACAGTAGTAGAGACTGGTCATGAGAGTCAGACTCATGGCATGCAAGTACACAGCTGGATGGGCTAGCCCTAAGTGTGCACACAGTGGTGTGGATCAGCTGTGGGTGTCTAGCTGTATCTTGCGTTCATGCAGCAGCAGAGGACTGGGATGGCTGCTGACATGGATCCCTTGTTCCAGTGGGGCCCAGAAGGGACTCAGGTGTCTGGTATCTGTGAACCTGAATACCTGTGAGGTAAACATCAGTAAAGTCTGCAGGGGTCCACAGCTATGGTGGTCATTGGTTTCTTCAGTGGTGAGAGTAGCTGGGTACCAGGAACCGTCTCAGTTCTGCCCATGGCAAGTGCTAGTAGCTCTTGCCTTTCATCCTTGTTCCTAGCAAATTCTATCTACCTCTGCTTTTTCAGTCTTTGGATGGAGGAAAACCAAAGCAGTCCCAAAAGGTAGCACTCTGCCCTCTTTTCTGGGGAGAACTCTTTCTAGCTGGGGAGTTCCCTCTTGTGCTGAGCAGAACCAGCCTGGGGGATGGGATGATTTGGGCAAAATGAAGCTGTTTTTCCTTCCTTTTTTGTGTGGTTATTCTCAATTTTTTTTTTTTTTTGTTCTGTTGGGTTGCTGAAGTTTCTTGAGTGGACTCCTGACCTCTCTCGAGGCTTCTTTTATTTGTGGATAACTGTCTAATTGTTGATCTTTGTCAGGCACCTAGGCTGAGGCTACTTTACCTTTTGGTGACATCATTCCAGAATAATTTCTGTGATCTCTTTTAGTTAGACTTCAGAGCCATAATGAAGGTTCTGGACTTTCTTGGGAAGTTATGGTGGATTATTTCCTGTGGTACCTTCCTGGCAACACGCCTCATTTTTTCCTGAGCTGTGTTGCTGTATGGGATACAATTCTTGAATTATAATCCATGTGGAGGGGAATGAGTGTTGAAAAGTATTTTCATGGTCAGCAGTCCTAACATTTTATTTCCCTTCCCTACCATGCTGTGAGGTTGACCACAGACTAGGAAATCCTGCTGATAGTTCTCATTTATGCAATTAGTGGCTTTTAAATTTTACTGTACAGAGTCATTGTACATAGGTAGAAATGGTGAAATTTAATTTTTTTTAAAGATTTTATTATTTATTTGACAGAGAGAGAGATCACAAGTAGGCAGAAAGGCAGGCAGAGAGAAATGAGGAAGCAGGCTCCCCGCTGAGCTGAGAGCCCGATGTGGGGCTCAATCCCAAGACCCTGGGATCATGACCTGAGCCAAAGGCAGAGGCTTTAGCCCACTGAGCCACCCAGGCACCCCAGTGGAATTTAATTCTTGAACAGTACTTCACATTTATTGAATTAAAGTTTACTAGTGTGGTGCCTAGAATCCGTATTTTTTTCCCCAAGGTCCCCAGATGATTGTGATGTGTCTCTAAATTTGAGAATCATTGTAGTGGATGGTAAAGATCTGTGAAACCACAGAGCATATTTTATTCCTCTTTTCATTCTTCAAATCTTTGATGCCAGTACCTGGTCCTACATTACTAGTATATATTTTAATGTATCTGCATAGACTTTCTTAAATAACAATGAAAGTAAGATTTTTAGGTCTTCTCAGAGAGGAATTAATATGTTATTACATGGCTACTATCCATTGATGCTGTTTTGTGCCAAGTATTTATGTTTATTATTTCTAGAACTATTAACAACTCTGGAAGTTGGATGGGAACCTTCTCTAAGAGGTAGGTTTTGGTAAAAATGTTAGCAATCACTGAATCAAAGTTCCCACAGGGCAATTTTTAGTTGGGAGCCAGGGTTGTGGAAGGATAGGAGTCACATAATTAAAATCCCAGAACATATTAGGATTTTTTATTCCTTTGAGTGGAACATAATTATTAAATATTAATAGGAGCTGACAGAAATACCTTACTCCTTAAATGATGGCTTGATATATAAAGGTTTATCTTCTTTTTTTCTGGCAGCTGATTCTCAACTTCTTTGTGTCTCTCATTTTCTCTTTTACTTCCTAACAGGTAGAGCACATGGGTGAGCCACCCTGGGCCTTGTCCATCCACACTCTCCCCTAGCTCATCTTACCAGTCCCCTGTGTTTGGGGACACTGAACCACTCAGGAATGCCAGGGTTGTATCTTTTGTGCACATACACTTGCACTTGGACATCCACTAAGGCATCTGCATATTAACAGTTTGAAATAACCTGTGGGTTTCCATCCCACTACCTGTTCTCTTCTCAGATGGAATCCTTTCCCAGCTCAATGAGAGCCACCCAGTAATGCAAACCATCACCTGGTAATAGAACAAATTCACCAATTGTGTAAACCAGAAATCTAGGAAACACCTTTAGTTTTCTTCTCTCTTTCACCCCTCATATCCAGTCCATCGGTGGGGACTGCCATTGTTACCCCTAAAATATTTCCCCAGTTCCTCTACTTCACTCTGTTTCTAATGCCATCTATAATCCAGTCCCCATCACCTCTGATCTAGTCTCTTGAATTCCATTTTTCTTCTCTGCAAATTGTTCTCTATAGTAATTTTATAAAAACATAAGTTAGATAAGCACAGTCCTTACTTAAAACACTTCAAAGGCTTCTCTCAGAACTTAGAATAAAATCCAAACCTTTGATATTGACTGAAGGCCTTGCATGGTGGCTCTTTCCTATCTGTCAGATCTAACTGCTTCTTTCTCACTCTTCTCAGAGCTCTAGCTATACTGGCCTCATCCCTGTACCTCAAACATGTCAATCCCTTTGCTGCCTCTGGACCTTTGCACATGCCGTTTCCTCTGTCTGAAATATTCTTTCCCCACTTTGCATAGTAAGGTCATCTAACCCTTTGGGTCTCAGTTAAAATGTTACCTTCTCACAATGACCTTACCAAAATGATTTACTGGATCATCCAATTTTTTTTTTTTGTTACTCTGCTGTGATTTCTCTTAAGTTTTAACACAAGCCATTAGCTGTATTGTTCTAATGTGTTGAGTTAATTAGTACCTATATAGCTTTCCATTAAAACAGTAGTAAAAATGTAGTGTGCTTTTATGTCTTCTGCTTCTCACATTTCCTCATTTCCTGTGTTGATTTCAACTGGAATTTAGTTTCAGGGTATTTTGAGTATTTTACCAAACAATTATTTAGATTGGAGAATAATTGTAATATTTCATGCACTTACTTATTTCTCTGAGCTTCATTTTCTTTTTCCTGAAGTTCAGTTACTCATTTTTTTTAGCATGAATTCGTGGGTAACGATAAATTGAGTTCTTTTATAAAAGATGGCTATATACATTTTCTAAAACTCATTGAACTTTATGCTTAAAACCTGTACATGTCACAGTATATAACTTCAGTAGAAATATAGTAATGTCAAAAAAATTAATGGATGAACCAATGGATACAGCTGAGGACTCAAGCTAAAGAAATTTCTCTTAGAACAGAGCACAAAGAGATAAAAAAGATAAAAAATTGGAAAAATGGATAAATGTACAAATATGGAGTTAGGAAAGAACAGATATAGAAATTGTAACATTTGATTAGTAGAAATTTTAGGAGAAAATCTAATCTCTTGGAATGAGAAATGGAGCGAAGGAAATATTCAGAGAAATAAAGGAAATTTCCTAGAATGGAAGACCGATAGAAAGGGCCAACAGAACAATATAAGCATGTACTTTCAATCCATATTTAGACACATAGCAGTTAAAGTTAAGAATATTGGGTGCCAGGCTGGCTCAGTCAGCAGAGAATGCAACTCAATTTCAGCATCATGATGAGTTCAAGCCCCATGTTGAGCATGGAACCTACTTAAGAAAAAAAAAAAAAGACAAAGATAAAGAAAAGAATATCAAAGTTTATATGAAAATTCCTCTGTGTCAGACATGATTTTACATCACAGGATGCTGCTATGTTGTATGGGTCATATGTTCAGTCAGCACTAATTTTTGTGTGTTTCCTATGTGTCAGGTATTGTGCCAGGGATTTAGAGGCATATGAGAGACGATCCTTGCCTTAAAGAAACTCCTCGTCTGGAAGAGGCAGTAGATAGGTTAGTGAACAACTGCAATCAAAGACTGATCAATGGGACATTAGAGTCTAGGCATATACAGGTGGAGCAGCACAAGGGGATAATCAGTCTGGTTAGGGCCGTAAGCATGTCCCATTCAACCGAAGTGAGAAATCTAGAAGGGAAAAGTAGCATGCAAATAATTTTGTTTTTTCTTTTCAGAATACAGTTCTTTAAATTGCCTGAGTAATAATGTTTGGGCATGGGGCGCCTGGGTGGCTCAATGGGTTAAAGCCTCTGCCTTCAGCTCGAGTCACGATCCCAGATCCTGGGATGGAGCCCCGTATTGGACCCTTTGCTCAGCAGGAAGCCTGCTTCCTTCTCTCTCTGCCTGCCTCTCTGCCTACTGTGATCTCTGTCTGTCAAATAAATAAATAAAATCTTAAAAAAAATAATGTTTGGGCATGAAAGACTGGCAGCAAGAAAAACACATGTGTGAGGGGTATTAGCTGCAGTCTAGTTAGTTAGGTTAATGTGTGGTCACCAGAGTGATGCACTGAGACCCAAATGGTATTGGAAAAGCATTCAGTCACAAGCAAGCCATGAAGGTAATTGCAGACTAAGAGAATAGATCTAATTATCTCTGGGATTCAGTTATATCTGTGAGGGAAAAAAGAGAAAGACCAAAGAATTTATGTAGAATTTTTAGGAAAGAATATGTTGTTTCTTTTCTCTTTTTCTTTTTGAATATAAAACTGTCTATTGACAACTGTTTACAATAAAGTAAACAATATACAGTTGGATAACAAATGTTATGATTACTACAAAGTTATTGTTTTTTTCCTGGTGTCTTCTGAACCAGTAACCCAAATATTGAGAAGATTGAGCCTACATGTAAGAAATGAGTTGGGATAAAGAAAACACATGCAGGTCAAGAATTTGGACCACAAAAATCTGTTCACCATTTAATCCAGCAGGTCCTCAATTGCCAACATCTCTAGCCATCTGATTATGATTAGGTTTCCATAAATTAAATTTGAGGCATTCCATGAATTATGACCTTTTAGTTCCATTTTGTCCCATTGAAATCCCCTTTAGGGATTTCAACTTGCAAAGGAATGGTTCACTAGAAGGAACTTGTAAATGTCCATATAACTAATTTTGCTTACCTAATTAAAACATACCAGGACTTCTCTAGTTTTCTCATTTGAGTAGAGAAGTTGTTGGTGTGATAAAATTTTCCATTAAGGGGTTTTGCAAATAAACTTGCATTTATATAACTGTAGATATGGATATGAATTCTGATATGACTGTTTTTAAGTTGTCCAATTTAAATCATTTACATTCTGTTTAAATTGTCCAATTCATCACAAAATCATCCATTTGATTTGAAAGATTAGAGCTTTAGGAAAAATTTCAACTTAACTTGAAGTGATTTATTTCTTAGGTAACTCAAAATGAGGATATCCCAGAAACATGGGCTATCCATGGTTATGACATGTTGTTTTGTTTTGGTGAATGTTAAAAAGAATGAATGAACAAACAAATGAACAAATGAACATAAAGCAGAAAGGAAGAAAGAAAGAGAGAGAGAAAGAGAGAGAAAAGGAAGCTATTTATGTGTGTGTTATATATATATATATATATATGTGTGTGTGTGTGTGTGTGTGTGTGTGTGTATGTGTGTGTGTGTATGTATATGTATATATATATGTGTATGTATGTATAAATATACATATACATATATATGTATATATGTATATATATATACACACAAAAATCCCAAATAACAAAAAACCCAGAATGGTCCTTAAGTATATAGGAGTTAAATATAAATTCTGATTGAGTAATTACTATGGATATTTTCCCTGATATTTAGAAAAATCTGTTCTCTAGTGGAAAGGAAATAATATATGTTTCAAATGATAATATAATGATCAAAATAATATATGGTCTCAAATATTCTTTTTTGATAAAGAAAGCAACTAACAAAGTTTTTATTTATTCAAAGTAACCAGTGCTAGAAAGAGAGCTAAGAGGACCTTAAACTTGCCTCATCCCTGGAACACAGCTAGATTAATATAAAATCATTTTGAATACCAAAGAAATCAATCTGAGGACTGACAGAACAAACTGCACAACTAGAGGGAGAAAAGAATCCACATAGAGGAAGATAGGAAGTGTGGGGACATGATTTGGGGGAGAAATGTACACAGATTTTGCAGGTGGGGGGGCCCTGGTTGCAGAGAAAGGGAAGAAACAGTGAAGCACACAGGATATGCACAAGGACACTTCCCCAAAGCCATTGGCAGGGAGAAAAAGGGGGCCTGATTTTCATGAGTTTTTGCAGTCAGGAGACTCAAAGACTGGAGTTTTAGAGATGGGGGCATTTGGCTGGGATAGAGTCCTGAGGGTGCTGTCATGCTCTTGGGCAGAAGGCATATAAGCAATCCCCCCAGGGCAGACCAGATGTATGATCTGATGATCACCTAAGGCACATGGGAAAGTCTGCTCACTCTTCTTGGAACACATCTGTGAGAGGCCGCACTTCTTCAGGGACAAAAGAGCTGGAGGGCCCCAATTCCCTTCCCAACCCCTTAGCATAAGCCCAGAGACACCTGCTGAGGGTGGCTAACCCAGACACTGGCTGTTCAGTCTGTTTTGCTCCAAATGCTGCACTTTGGTGCAACTGCCCTTCTTGGTCAAATGTGTATCAGTCCCTACGTAGTGATACACCTCCCCCCCCTGCCGAAGACCAGTGCAAACCTTTGCTACAGCACATTGCTGAAATTTGAAGTTTTGAAAGTCAGCAGGCTTGGCTGGGAGAGAGCCCAAAGTGCACTGTGCTGCTCTAGACAGGCAAGCAACCTGGAGGCAGACAGTGTGAAAATAGTGATCTGGAAAATGCCTGAGATGCAGGAGGGGAAAGTATTCACTCTTCTGGGAGTGCTTCCCTGAAAGCAGAAAGCATGGAGGTCCCTCTCTGGGGACAAAGTAGCTGGCTGGCACCATTTTCCTCCCGGCCCCTCAGCATAAGCCAACTTCAGCACAATCCCAACACTGGCTAACCTGCTTACACCAGGTCTCGTAACCCTGTGCTCTGGTGGTATCGCTTTTCTTGGGCAGGTATGCTTGAGGACCAGTGCAGCAGGCACCCTCCCCAGAAGACCAACAGAACATCTGCATGCACCATATCTACTGACTATAAAGTTCAGAAAGCTTCAGTCCTAGTGGAAGTAGGATCAGGTCTCATTTAATAAGCAGACAAGAACATGCCTAGTTAAAACTCTCCACACTCTGGCCAAGGTCCAAACACTGCCCATTGTGGGGAAGGAGAACTTCTGAAGATGACTAACTTGAGGGATAAAGCAGCCAAAACACAGCAGTAGGGTGCACACAGCACACATCAGGGACACTCCCTGAAGCACTGGGTCCTGGACAATGTACAACATCTTCATAAAGCCATTACTCTTAGGGGCAGGAAACATAACAGACTTTTCTAACACACTAAGGAAGACAGGGACTTAGACTAAGTGCTAAAATGGAGGAATTCATTCCCAAAAATGGACAAGAGAAGCTCATGGTCAGAGATCTAATTGAAACAGATATAACTAATAAGCCTGTTGGAGAATTTATACTTTTTTTTAAAATTTTTTATTTTTTATAGACATATATTTTTATCCCCAGGGGTACAGGTCTGTGAATCACCAGGTTACACACTTCACAGCACTCACCAAAGCACATACCCTCCCCAATGTCCATAATCCCACCCCCTTCTCCCAAACCCCCTCCCCCCAGCAACCCTCAGTTTGTTTTGTGAGATTAAGAGTCACTTATGGTTTGTCTCCCTCCCAATCCCATCTTGTTTCATTGATTCTTCTCCTACCCACTTAAGCCCCCATGTTGCATCACCACTTCTTCATATCAGGGAGATCATATGATAGTTGTCTTTCTCTGCTTGACTTATTTCGCTAAGCATGATACGCTCTAGTTCCATCCATGTTGTTGCAAATGGCAAGATTTCAGAATGGGAGAAGATATTTGCAAACGACATATCAGATAAAGGACTAGTGTCCAGAATCTATAAAGAACTTAGCAAACTCAACTCCCAAAGAACAAATAATCCAATCAAGAAATGGGCAGAGGACATGAACAGACATTTCTGCAAAGAAGACATCCAGATGGCCAACAGACACATGAAAAAGTGCTCCTGTTGGAGAATTTAAAGCAACAATCATAAGGCTACTTGCTGGGCTTGAGAAAAACATGGAAGACATCAGGGAGACCCTTACTACAGAGATAAAAGAACAAAAAAACCAGCAGGCAGAAATGAAAAATGTGATAACCCAGTTTTGAAACTGACTGGATGTAATGACCACAAGGATAGAAGAAGTAGAGGAATACAGAAGAATGATTAAGTGATATAGAAGATAGAAAAATGGAAAATAAGGAAGCTGAACAAAAGAAGAGCTATGAATCATGAGAACTATAAATACTTATGGCTCCAAGATGGGAGCACCCAACTATATAAAACAAATATTAACAAACATAAAGAACTCATTGATAATAATACAATAGTTGGAGCAAATTTAACACCCCACTCACACCAATGGACAGATCATCTAAGCAGAAAGTCAACAAGGAAACGGCTTTGAATGACACACTGGACCAGATGGATTTAACAGATACATTCAGAACATTTCATCCTAAGGCAGCAGAATACGCATTCTCTTTAAGTGCACATGGAACATTCTCCAGAGTAGATCACAAACTACATCACAAATCAGGCCACAAAGAGCACAAAAAGGTTGAGATCATACCACTCATATTTCTGACCAAAATATGAAGTCAACTACAACATAACCAGTAAAAAAATTGAATCAGTAGCCAAAAATCTCTCAACAAATGAAAGTCCAAGGCCAGATGGCTTCCAAGAGGAATTCTACCAAACATTTAAAGAAGAGTTAATTGTCTTTTGATTTTGTTAACTGTTTCCTTTGCTGTGCAAAAGCTTTTGATCTTGATGAAATCCCAATAGTTCATTTTTGCCCTTGCTTCCCTTGCCTTTGGCGTTGTTCCTAGGAAGATGTTGCTGCGGCTGAGGTCGAAGAGGTTGCTGCCTGTGTTCTCCTCAAGGATTTTGATGGATTCCTTTCGCACATTGAAGTCCTTCATCCATTTTGAGTCTATTTTTGTGTGTGGTGTAAGGAAATGGTCCAATTTCATTTTTCTGCATGTGGCTGTCCAATTTTCCCAGCACCATTTATTGAAGAGGCTGTCTTTTTTCCATTGGACATTCTTTCCTGCTTTGTCGAAGATTAGTTGACCATAGAGTTGAGGGTCTATTTCTGGGCTCTCTATTCTGTTCCATTGATCTATGTGTCTGTTTTTGTGCCAGTACCATGCTGTCTTGATGATGACAGCTTTGTGACAGAATGGGAGAATATATTTGCAAACGACATATCAGATAAAGGACTAGTGTCCAGAATCTATAAAGAACTTAGCAAACTCAACACCCAAAGAACAAATTATCCAATCAAGAAATGGGCAGAGGACATGAACAGACATTTCTGCAAAGAAGACATCCAGATGGCCAACAGACACATGAAAAAGTGCTCCATATCACTCAGCATCAGGGAAATACAAATCAAAACCACAATGAGATATCACCTCACACCAGTCAGAATGGCTAAAATCAACAAGTCAGGAAATGACAGATGCTGGCGAGGATGCCGAGAAAGGGGAACCCTCCTACACTGTTGGTGGGAATGCAAGCTGGTGCAAACTCTCTGGAAAACAGCTTAGAGGTTCCTCAAAATGTTGAAAATAGAACTGCCCTATGACCCAGCAATGGCACTATTGGGTATTTACCCTAAAGATACAAACGTAGTGATCCAAAGGGGCACGTGCACCTGAATGTTTATAGCAGCAATGTCCACAATAGCCAAACTATGGAAAGAACCTAGATGTCCATCAACAGATGAATGGATCAAGAAGATGTGGTATATATACACAATGGAATACTATGCAGCCATCAAAAGAAATGAAATCTTGCCATTTGCGACAACATGGACGGAACTAGAGCGTATCATGCTTAGCGAAATAAGTCAAGCAAAGAAAGACAACTATCATATGATCTCCCTGATATGAAGAAGTGGTGATGCAACATGGGGGCTTAAGTGGGTAGGAGAAGAATAAATGAAACAAGATGGGATTGGGAGGGAGACAAACCATAAGTGACTCTTAATCTCACAAAACAAACTGAGGGTTGCTGGGGGGAGGGGGTTTGGGAGAAGGGGGTGGGATTATGGACATTAGGGAGGGTATGTGCTTTGGTGAGTGCTGTGAAGTGTGTAACCTGGTGATTCACAGACCTGTACCCCTGGGGATAAAAATATATGTTTATAAAAAATAAAAAATTAAAAAAAAAAGAATAACAAAAAATGTTATTAGGACTAATATAATGTGAATTTCCCTTGTAAGACGTTAGTCTTAGTATATATTAAAAAAACACATATGTATATAATTGTGTATATATATGTTATTGTTTTCAATATATCTATTAAAATAATTTTTAGATGTGTACATATATGACATTAAATCTATTCTAAAAATGAATATTTTGCAATCTTTGTAATAATCAGAAATTTTATATACCCCAATTTTTTAAAACCTTTAAATAAATGATTCATTTTTACCTCCTAAAAAAAAAATAAAGTATGAATACCCAACTTTTGTATCAACATGGGCAGGACTGGAAGAGATTAGGCTGAGTAAAATAAGTCAAGCAGAGAGAGTAAATTATCATAGGGTTTCATTTATTTGTGGAGTGTAAGACATAACACCGAGGACATGGGGAGATGGAGAGAAGGGAGCTGGGGGAAATTGGAGGGGGAGATGAACCATGAGAGACTATGGACTCCACAAAACAATCTGAGGGTTTTGAAGTGGGGGGTGGAATTTGGGTGAGCCTATTGGTGGGTATTATGGAGGGCATGTATTGCATGGAGCACTGGGTGTGGTGCATAAACAATGAATTCTGGTACACTGAAAAGAAATTAAAAAAATAAAAAATTTTAAAAACAAAAAAAAAAATAAAGAAGAGTTAATATGTATTTTGCACAAACTATTCTAAAAAATGGAAGGAAAACTTCCAAGCTCATTCTATGAGGTCAGCATTACCCTGATTCCAAAACTGGACAAAGACTTTACTAAGAAAGAGAACTATAGTCTGATATCCCTGATGAGCGTGGTTGCAAAAATTCTAACAAAATATTAGCAAATAGAATCCAACAGCACATTAAAAGAATCATTCACCACAATCAAGTGGGATTTATTCCTGGGCTGTAAGGGTCGTTCAATATTCACAAATCAATCAACACAAAATACCAAATTAACAAAAGAAAGGGAAAAACAAAACAAAAACAAAAGAAAGGATAAGAACCATGTGATCCTTTCAATAGATACAGAAAAATCATATGACAAAGTACAATATCCATTCATGATAAAAGTCCTTAACAAAATAGGGATAGAGGGAACATACCTCAACATAATAAAGGCCATGTATGAAAAACCCACAGCTAATATCCTCAGTGAAGAAAAACAGAGCTTTTTCTCTATGGTCAAGAACAGGAGAGGATGTCCACTCTCATCACTGTTATTTAACATACTACTGGAAGTCCTAGCCTCAGCAATTAGACAATGAAAAAAAAAAAAAGGCATCCAGCATCACCTGGGTGTCTCAGTCATTAAGCATCTTACCTCAGCTCAGGTCATGATCCCAGGGTCCTGGGATGGAGCCTGGCATTGTGCTCCCTGCTTGGCGGGAAGCCTGCTTCTCCCTCTCCCATGCCCGCTGCTTGTGTTTCCCCTCTTACTGTGTCTCTCTTTGTCAAATGAATAAATAAAATCTTTAAAAACAATAAAAGACATACAAATCAGCAATAAAGAAGTCAGACTTTCACTATTTGCAGATGTCATGATACTCTGTATAGAAAACCCAAAAAACTCCACCAAAAAATTGCTAGAACTGATAGACAAATTCAGTTAAGTCATAGGATACAAAATCAACATACAGAAATCTGTTGCATTTCTATACACCAATAATGAAGTAGCAGAAAGAGAAATCAAGGAATTTATTCCATTTACAATTGCACCAAAACCCATCAGCTCCCTAGGGATAAAGCTAACCAAAGAGATAAAAGACTTGTACTCTGAAAACTATAAAACACTGATGAAAGAAATTAAAGATGATACAAAGAAATGGAAAAACATTCTATGCTCATGGATTAGAAGAACAAATATTGTTAAAATGTCTACACCTAAAGCAATCTACACATTTCATGCAATACCTATCAAAATACATTAACATTTTTCACAAAGCTACAACACACCATCCTAAAATTTGTATGGAACCATAAAAACCCCAAATAGCCAAAGCAATCTTGAGAAAGGAATGCAATGATGGAAGCATCATAATTCTGGACTTCAAGTTCTATTACAAAGCTGTAGTGATCAAGACAGTATGGTACTGGCATAAAAACAGACACATTGATCAATGAGAACCCAGAAATTAACCCACAGCTATATGATCAACTATTCTTCAGTAAGTCAGGAAAGAATATACAACAGAAAAAAGTCACTTCAACAAATGGTGTTGGGAAATCTGGACAGCCACTTGCAGAAGAATGAAACTGGACCACTTTCTTACACCATATACAAAATTAAATTCAAAATGGATGAAGGACGTAAATGTGAGACAATCCTAGAGGAGAACACAGTCAGTAACCTCTTTGACATTGGCCAGAGTAACTTCTTACTAGATACATCTCCTGAGGCAAGGGAAACAAAAACATAAATAAACTATTGGGAATTCATCAAGATAAAAATATTCTGTACAGCAAAGGAAATAATCAGCAAAACTAAAAGGCAGCCTACAGAATGGGACAAGATATTTGCAAATGACATATCTGTTAAAGGTTTAGTATCTAAAATCAATAAAAGACTTACCAAACTCAACACCCCAAGAAACAAGTAATCCAGTTAAAAAATGAGCAGAAGGCATGAATACATTTTTCCAAAGAAGACATCCAGATGGCTAACAGACACAAGGAAAGACGCTCAATATCACTGGTCTTCAGGGAAATCCAAATCAAAATTAAAAAGTGATATCACCTGACAGCAGTCAGAATGGCTAAAATTAACAACACAGGAAACAACAGATGTTGGAGGGGATTTGGAGAAAGGGGAGCCCTCTTATGCTGTTGGTGGGAATGCAAACTGGTGTAGCAGCTCTGCATAGAACTTCCCTATGACCTAGGAATTTTACTGCTAGGTATTTACCCAAATGATACAGAGATGCAGATTTTAATGTTCATAGTAGCAATATCAACAATAGCCAAATCATGGAAAGAGCCCAATGTCCATTGACTGATGAATGGATAAAGAAGTCCTGCATATGTATAATGTAATATTACACAGTTATCAAGAAGAATGGGGTCTTGCCACTTGCAGCAATGTGGATGGAACTAGAGGGTATTATGCTAAGCAAAGTCAGTCAGTCAGTCAAAGACAAATACCATATGATTTCACCCAAATGTGGAATTTAAGAAACAAAAGAGCAAAGGGAACAAGATAAAAGAGAGAAAGGAGCCAACCAAGAAACAGTTTCTTAACTGCAGAGCACAAACTGAGGTTTACCAGAGGGGAGGTGGGTGGGGCGGGTGGGTGAAATAGGGGATTTCATTATGGATGCATTAAAGGGGGCACTTGTGATAAGCACTGGGTGTTGTAAGTGATGAATAAATAAATTCTACACCTGAAACTAATATTACAGTGTCTATTAACTAACTGGAATTTAATAAAGACTTGAAAAAAAAAAAGAGCAGGTTACAGAAAACCCCTCCAAACCCACAAAGTAATCAGTGCTATAGATGCAAAAAAGCCCGCCTATGACTCCCCCAATAATGCTTCAAAGCAAACATATCAAACTTGATTTTCATTAGAACGTTATATCTTCACACTAATAAATAAAAAAGCCAAGACCCAGATTATATATATAATTATATATTATATATATATATAGCAATGGAATATATATATATATATATATAAATATATATATATATATAGCAATGGAAACAATTATTGAGCTTTGTCTTCCACATAAGAGTGCCAAGTAAGTCTCTCTTCCTAAAAAGCAATTAAAATTTGAGTACACTGGGCACCTGGGTGGCTCAGTGGGTTAAGCTGCTGCCTTCGGCTCAGGTCATGATCTCAGGGTCCTGGGATCGAGTCCCACATCGGGCTCTCTGCTCAGCAGGAAGCCTGCTTCCCTCTCTCTCTCTCTGCCTGCCTCTCCATCTACTTGTGATTTCTCTCTGTCAAATAAATAAATAAAATCTTTAAAAAAAAATTTGAGTACACTTTACATTTGCCTCTTTTGCCAGCACCAACTCTGCCTCATCTGAATCTTTCTTTCCATGTCATGACAAACATTAATTCACCAGTGTTGTCTGTGGCACTAATTGTTCAGGATCAAGACTTCTGGTAAATCCTTTTGGTTTATCAGCAACATCTCTTTTCTTTGATTTGCTGTTATTACATTTACTCAGATAAAAGTTTTCTTTTTGTATCAGCATTTTGAGAATTAATAAATGCTTCCATGAGAGACTGTGGACTCAGAGAAACAAACTGAGGGTTTTTGAAGGTAGAGGGGCGGAGGGTTGGGAGGGCCTGGTGGTGGGTATTAAGAAGGGCACGTATTGCATGGAGCACTGGGTGTGGTTCATTAACAACGAGTCTTGGAACAGTGGAAAAATTAAAAAAAAAACTGGGGAAGAAGAGAAAAAAATAAATGCTTCAGTAAACTCTGGACAATCTAAATTTCCTTCAGGCTCACAAGTATTGTCGGTATTGTCAGTAAGTCCCTTCCACTTCAGGAAATACTGCACCTTGCCATTCACTAGTCGTCTGTCCATTATTTTTTCCACCAAGATTCTTCAGAGTTTGCCTCTTCCATTTTTACTCTTTCCATTATTCCTCTCACATTTTTTGGTAATGTAGTTTGATTGGATGATATTTAATTTTTTTTATTTTTAAAAGATTTTATTTACTTATTTGTCAGGAGAGAGAGAGAGAGCATGAGAGAGCACAAGCACAAGCAGGGGGAGCAGCAGTTGGTGGGAAAAGCAGGCTCCCTGCTGAGCAAGGAGCCCAAAGTGGGACTTGACCCAAGGACTCTGAGATCATGATCTGAGTGGAAGGCAGATGCTTAACCAACCAGGTGTCCCAATTGGAATATTAAAAAAAAAACTATTTTAATTCCAGGATAGTTAATATACAGTGTTATATTTTTTCAGGTGTACAATATAGTGATTCAACAATTCCATATATTACGCAGTGCTCATCAAGATAAATGTACTCTTTAACCATCAGTTTGTTCTCTAGAGTTAAGAACCTGCTTTTTGGTTTGTTGGATACCATTTCTTATTGCAGACTTGAAAAACTGTTTTTCACTGTGTCTGATTTGCTCCAAGTCCCTGGTTGGCAGTGTCTCTGGCCATGTAGGGTCTAAGTCCAAGGTCCCTTGTTTCTTTTTTTTTTTTTTAAATTTAATTGTATTTTTTTTAATTTTTTACTTTTTATAAACATATATTTTTATCCCCAGGGGTACAGGTCTGTGAATCACCAGGTTACACACTTCACAGCACTCACCAAAGCACATACCCTCCCCAATGTACATAACCCCACCCCCCTTCTCCCAAACCCCCTCCCCCCAGCAACCCTCAGTTTGTTTTGTGAGATTAAGAGTCACTTATGGTTTGTCTCCCTCCCAATCCTATCTTGTTTCATTGATTCTTCTCGTACCCACTTAAGCCCCCATGTTGCATCACCACTTCCTCATATCAGGGAGATCATATGATAGTTGTCTTTCTCTGCTTGACTTATTTCGCTAAGCATGATACGCTCTAGTTCCATCCATGTTGTCGCAAATGGCAAGATTTCATTTCTTTTGATGGCTGCATAGTGTTCCATTGTGTATCTATACCACATCTTCTTTATTCACTCATCTGTTGATGGACATCTAGGTTCTTTCCATAGTTTGGCTATTGTAGACATTGCTGCTATAAACATTCGGGTGCACGTGGCCCTTTGGATCACTACGTTTGTATCTTTAGGGTAAATACCCAGTAGTACAATTGCTGGGTCATAGGGCAGTTCTATTTTCAACATTTTGAGGAACCTCCATGCTGTTTCCCAGAGTGGTTGCACCAGCTTGTATTCCCACCAACAGTGTAGGAGGGTTCCCCTTTCTCCACATCCTCTCCCTTGTTTCTTAATACAATGCTTTGACTTGACATTTCATGGACTCTTTCTAAAAAAGGGATAGAGATGTGATGAGCACTGGGTGTTATATACAACTGATGAATTGTTGATTACTACATCTTAAACTAATGATGTACTATGTGTTGGCTAATTGAATTCAAATTAAAAAAAAAAGAAAAAGGGGTAAAGAATGGGGGGGTTGGTAATAAATAAATCTCTCTCTTTTTTTTTTTTTTTGGATGGCTGAAATCTCTAGGACGATGTCTAACTAAATTTTTTTTCTTTGTTATTTGGCTGTTGATTTCCCAAAGAAAGAAATCACTAATATTGAAAGTAAATTCAAATTTCATAAAAGAATTTAACTGGAGACAAATATCTTCAATCTATTTATGCAAAGAGCCAGAGACAGCAATTGAATAAATTGCAGAATTTGGATGAATCTGAAATAATGATATTGTTCTGTTGGCTGCAACTCATTACAGAGGTTCTAGAATTACTAGTTTTGTCACTACTCAGGCTTGTGAGAAAATTCTGAAGGGAACTGGATAATTAAATTTTGCTTTGTTAAGATGGGTTGCCTCATGGCTCTATAATGGCACTTTGACATGGTGAAATGAAGAGGTAACATTAGTTGGTGAAGGGCTGCACTTTCATAGTCCAACCTAATTTCAGAAAACAAATACACAGATAATTTTTAATAGCATAAATAAAAGCCTAGCATCTTATGCCACTGATGAATGATATAGAGGACCAGTTGTTTTCTATCATTTCTTAGGTACTATGATTCCAAGGTCTATGTTTTTAATCCATGGACCCAATGTTTCCCTAGGGAGTTCCCTACTTGGCATGTGTTAGCCATTTTTACCCTACCAAGTGTAAGCTGGCCATTATTATTTAGCTTAGAAAACAGAAAGTGGACTATTATGTGACAAATGCACAGGTAAGTCTTGGTATGGAGCAGGAGTGAAGGATATAGACATAAGACAGTTTTTTTGGGAAGCATGGAACTAAACTGTGAAATTTGCCTCTCAGTATAAGCTTCTCTTTCAGAACATGTACTCCTTTCCCCAATCTCTATACTCTGCACTTTTCATGCTACTTAATTTATGATCAGTTAATTTATACAAATGGATAACAATGTGTTTTCCTTTTTAAAAAGCATATATGCCTTTTAAAAATGCTGTTTTGTTTAACTCAAGAAATGTATTGCAAATATTCAAAGCCATTGAGAAAAGATCATTTTGCAGGAGTTTTGGGGAAGACCAGCTTTAGAAAGTTTGGTTGTAATCCTGGGCAGGTAGAAGAATGTTTATAGGGACAGGGAAGCTGTGTCTCTTGTGGGGGGGCAGGGGTCCGTAGTAGGAGCAGAAAGGATGAAAATGCTGGATGATGCCAGTGGATGCAAATAGGGAGAAGGTAAACCAAGATGGTGGTGTTGGGAAAATAATTAGCTTTAGCTCTGGAGTTTGGTAACTTATGGCTTCAAACTTCTGAAGGACAATGTCATCCTTTCCAATATCATGCTGCGCAGCTAAGATTTAAGAATGTACTTATTCTAGGCCTGGAAAAGATCCATGAGGCTTTCTGAGAAGAGGCCAGGCTTCCATTGAATTCAGTCTTATCTTTTTCTTAGTCTTTAGTACTGGCAGTTTTCAACCAACATATGTGCCCTTTGGGGACTAACCACGAACATTTTTCAAAATTTTTTTATTGTGGGGGGCGCCTGGGCGGCTCAGAGGGTTAAAGCCTCTGTCTTTGGCTCAAGTCATGATCCCGGGCTCCTGGGATGGAGCCCCGCATCAGGCTCTCTCCTTGGTAGGGAGCCTGCTTCCTCCTCTCTCTCTCTGCCTGCCTCTCTGCCTACTTGTGATCTCTCTCTGTTGAATAAATAAATAAAAATCTTACATTTTTTTTATTGTGGAAAAATAGAAATATACACAAAAATAGTATAGTAGAATGAGCTCACTGTACTAGTTTCACCTAATTTCAACAATCATTAAAATTTGTTGGTTTCGTTTTCTCTATTCTCACGTAATCCTCCCCCACTCCCCTATTTAAGCTAAAGTATTTTGAAACAAGTCCCAGAGAGCGTGTCATTTTACCTGTATATACTTCAGTAAAGGCACCAGCCATCTTAACTTAATAATCATAGATACTGGAGTGAAAATAAAATAGATCGATAGTCTTTATTTTTTTATTATGTTTTTATTTATTTTTATCTATTTATTTATTATGTTCTACAGTGTTCAGAACTCTATGCCAGGCAATTTGCATCATGTTGTCTCATGTCATCCTTTCACTATTCAGTCAACTAGCATAATGATTCCCACTTCTCTGACAGAAGCGTTCCAAGAGGTGTAGTAAATTGCTAAAGGTCACACAGCTAGGAACTGATGCTACAGGGATTCAAATTTTCTTTGCCTACTCTGTATCCTATTCGCCTAATCACTGTATACAAATGTCTTATCATTGGAACATACTTGTCCTCTGAAAATAGACCCATAAAGAGCACCTTGGCATGGGTGAAAGAATTGTTTTGCATAAAACTACTTATCCTATTGCTTAGTGCCCTTGAATGAATTCCTTGCTGATTGAGAATGTTTGAGAAGGAGGAGTATTGGCTTTGGAGTCATATGATTTTAGGTTGGGCAAATAGGTTGGATGCTTTCTGGTTGTGAGACTTTGGGTAAGTCACTAGGGCTCTGGGAATAGACTTTTTTTTTTTTAAATAAATTCCTGTGAAGATTAAATGAGACACTTGAAAATTTTAGAACAGTGCACTTTATGGAGACTGGGCCCCAGTGTGTTTTGGTACTCTGCCTCCAGTTTCTCTTCCTCCCATCTCCCCATGACGCTTCACTAGGAGTGTATTTTTCCTTGCTCCATCTATCACTTCTCTTCCATGCTATATAGACAAGGCTATACTTATAGCCATATAACCTATGTTTGTTTATTTAGCATTTGGGGGGGTTTAATCTCTATTCCTTTATCTCCTCTCTTAAGTATTTTAAAATATCCAAGCCTGGCTATTGCCTTATATTAATTTTGTGCATTATTCTCACTGCATTTTTAATATAAGCTACCTAAAACTTTCAGAAGTCAGCAGGGTATAAATGAATTTTCTCATTATTTATTGTCACATTCTCTATGGGATTATGAAGTAGTATGTGCTGCATGAGTCATGGAACATTTTTGTCATCATTGTGTTGTCAATTTCAATTAAGGCTGAGAACATCTGATGAATAGTTGGGGTGGCCAGGGAGGGGAGGGTCAGATATGCTGATGGTCGTTTTGATAGCCTGGCATATTCTTCAAACCAATTTACAAGGCGGTTATAATTACCTTGGCAACTCTCCTTGGAACCCTTTCCAAGTTCCTCACATTAAAAATTCTGCTCATCAGCAACAACCAAAATTATCAATGATTAAAACATCATAAACCTCCCAGTTCTCTGCTGGGCTCATCATATAGATGGACTGTAAGGTTTTTATAGTCTGAGATGTCAAGCTGATTCTCTGGTTGCCATTGGTAACAGTTGAGATCTCTTGAAAACACTGAATAAGCTCTTCAGGTCAATGTAGCATATTCATATTGTGACTGCTGAATGAATCAAATTGGATTAAAGAATTTTTATAGAGAAATAAAAGGGGCTTCTTATTGGAAATTGGCACATTATTAGTTGGCACTGGGAGACATATAAAGAGATTAGACATTTATGTTGTATGAATCAACTATACAAAGAGTTAAATGTAATTTTGACTTAGTTGAGAACAAGTGAATATAAATGAAAACTGTACATGCACACACACACACACACACACACACACACAGACAGACACGCATTTACAGAACTTCCTTAGGCTAAAAAATAGCCACATGAAAATTGTAGTTTTAGGGGTGCCTGGGTGGCTCAGTGGGTTAAAGCCTCTGCCTTCGGCTCAGTTCATGATCCCAGGGTCCTAAGATCGAGCCCCACATTGGGCTCTCTTCTCGGTAAGGAGCCTGCTTCCTTCTCTCTCTCTGCTTGCCTCTCTTCCTACCTATGATCTCTCTGTCAAATAGATAAATGAAATCTTTAAAAAAAATTGTAGTTTTAGTGTCCTTGAGGGAAGAACCAAACTGGATATGATAATGACCTTAGAATTATGAAGTAGAGGCATAGCAAAAAAAAACAGAAAGGAAATATTCTTAGAATTTTATCTGAGGTAAAGGAAAGTAGAAGTGGAACAAATCTGGCTTGGGAAGTGTTGACAGGAAATAAGCCTACTGGTCCATTTTGGTTCCAGGCCAGCCTTTCCTACCAGGGCATCATTTCCTGACTTCCTAAAAGACCCAGAAAGGTGAGTCTGTTATGCAGTTGAGTAATAGAGATTAGGAGGTGGGGAGAGCATGGTTTATCAGGTATCTATTGTTGCATCACAATCCTCCCCAAATCTCAGTGTCTTAAAGTAATACCCATTTATTGCTTACAATTTTTTTTTTTTTTTTTGCTTACAATTTTATGGGTCAGGAAATCCTGGCAGGACTTGGCAGAAATGGTTCACTCATGCAGCTGTGCTCATCTGGGGCTGGGAAAGGCGATAAGCCCAATATTACCTCACTCACATGCTAGGATCCTTGGTGATCCATGTCAGGTGTATTGTTTTGGTTTTCTTCCACTGGCTTTCTCTTTGTGTGATTTCTTTTCCCATAGGATAGCCTGGAGTTCTTTACATGTTGGCTCAAGATAGCAATAAAGCAAAAGGGAAGTTTCCAGTCTTTTTAAGACCTAGGCTTGGAATAGGCAGTATCAAGTTTGCTACATTCTATTGGTCAAAACCTGTCAGATTTAAGGGAGGGGCAAAAGATTCAACTGCTGGGTAAGAGGTGTGGCATGGGACCAGAGAAATTGTTTGTGAAAAACCTTGCACATTATCTCCCACAGATGGCCACCCAAAATTGAATTCCAATGAATGCCTTGTGCCTTTGCCTTCTGGTAGGGAGCACTAACAGATTTTCCAAGTTTCACAGGAGTAGATGTTGATGTTCTGATTCATTTTTCTTTCATTGAGAAGGTGTGCAGGAGGAAAACCACTGGTTAGACTTTGGACCTGGATTCTGATGCTTACTTAGCCGTTCATAAGATATATAGCTTTGTGGCCACTTCAGACTCTGTGAGCATTATTTTCCTCACCTGTAAGTTAGTAATAAATATTACCTCCTATGATAGTGCTGAGATGGAATTGACATAACTTACACAGTTCTATCCCACTAACTACCTTACTTAATCAAAGCAAGCATTCAGTAATATTAATCTACTACTCTCTACACTTGATCAGGGAGAGGCATAACTGTGTGCTCATAAGGAGGGTGACAATAAAATTTATTGTCTAAATGAGAATACTTCTGAGAGCACAGTAATGCATTATTAATGCTTATGCCAGATAAGAGTCATATACTGGGAACATCCCAGGTAAACTGGGTCACTCTGGTTGTAAGGAACTGCTGGATGGGGCAAGGACAGAACAATAGCTTATGCTTTCTGTGAGAACTTTGCAGAGACTGTTCATATTAAATATTATTCAGTATGCTTTAAATTAAAGGCATTATAAAGTAGATGAGAAATCATGCAAGAGGTAATCAGAATTCAGAATAACCATAAGACAATATTTTCTATTACCCTGCATTTCTTCGTTGGTGATGGTATATCTCAAAGCAAATTTATCTTTTGTATGAAGGTTAAAAAAACCAATTTATGAGGGAATTAATCAAATCCACTCGAAAGCACTTTCTGCCTCTGTATCCTACTCCCTGACTGTTTTTTTTTTCCTGTAGATCCCATTTTAATCTCAACTCTACTAAATGTATAGTTCCAGGAAAGAATAATTGACTAGGAGAATTCATGTTATCAGAATTTGGTACAGAGACAATTATATTTCTGTACATCTCGAATGGGAATGGATCAGCAATGTCAAAAATTCTCATCCTGTATAGAACTACTTAAAATATGGTTGATAAAGAAGAAAATCAGATCCATGATGTTCTGAGAACTATTTTTTTTTTTTTTTTGAGAGAATAGCAGGCTATTATAGTCCATCTCAGAGATGTAGACATGGCAGAGGACTAGAACAAGTTGAAACGGAATACAAACGACCAAGATTGCGTGTTACCATAATTTCATGTCCAGATGGTTACAATGTTAAATGTTAGGTCCATAGCTCTTTTGGCTACAGTGAATAGCAAGTCTTAAGGTCATTTTGTACTCGGACAGAATATGGTGTGTTGAATCCTTCATTATTTTCTGCAGTGCTGTTTTCTAAACTCAAAAATAAGAAAGATTTCTTTTCTTTGGTAGTAGATACAGCAAATATGTATTAAGTATGTGCTGTGTGTTATGCTATTTCTAACGCAGTTTCAAACATACTAAACTATGTTTTTATAACAAAGTCTAAAAATTAATCAGTTTTATCCTCTTCCTTAACAACAGCAACAAGAACAACAGAGTTTTAACGTATTAAATATCCCTCCAACATCCCCTCCATTAGTTACTGTTTTCTTCCACGTTATTGCAGATGCTTTTGATTCCACACTGTTTTTAAATATAAATTTAATTATTTATACTCTTCTATCATTAATACTTATTTGCATTTAGAATTTCATTTGCTTTATTTATTTATTCCTTACCTCTGGCTTTATTTTTTTCCTACCTAAGCATAGCTTTTAGTATTTCTTTTGGCACGGATCTGTGGGTAAAAGAGTTTTTTAGTCTTAGTTAGGTTGGAAATGCTTTCTCTTCCCCTTATGTCTGCAATGATGGTTTGAAGTAGTATAGAATATTAGGATCCATGTTCCATCAGTATTTTGGAGATTTTTATTATCTGACATTTATTCAGTAATGTTTTGGTAGATGGTTTCTGGAGATTGAAGAAAGAATCCTGATTTGCAGCATTTGTCAGCTTCTGTGGTATAAATATTCCAAACATGGTTATTTCAAGCTACTGACATTTTAATGAGTGGCTCACAAGATTTCTGAAACTTTGACACTCCAACATGCCATAACATCTATTGTTGTTGAATAGACTTTATGTCAGTATGATTATCTTTCTATTCTAGGTAATCTTTCTCTCTGGGAGCTTTTACATTTTTATTTATTTTTAATTTTTTAAAAGATCACAAGTAGGCAGAGTAGCAGGCAGAGAGAGAGGAGGAAGCAGGCTCCCCGCTGAGCAGAGAGCCCGATGCGGGGCTTGATCCCATTACCCTGGGATCATGACCTGAACCGAAGGCAGAGGCTTTAACCCACTGAGCCACCCAGGTGCCCCATCTGGGAGCTTTTTAAAAAAAGATTTTATTTATTTATTTGAGAGAGAGAGAGAATGAGTAAGAGGAGGGCCAAAGGGAGAAGAAGACTCCCTGCCAAGCAGGGAGCCTGACCAGGACTCCAGGATCACGACCTGAGCTGAAAGCAGTTGCTTAAGAAACTGGACCACCCAGGTACCCTCTTTGGGAACTTTTCTTTTTTTTAAGATTTTATTTATTTGTTTGACAGACAGAGATCACAAGTTGGCAGAGAGGCAGGCAGAAAGAGAGAGAGAAGCAGGCTCCCAGCTGAACAGAGAGCCCAATGTGGGGCTTGATCCCAGGACCCTGGGATCATGATCTGAGCTGAAGGTAGAGGCTTTAACCCACTGAGCCACCCAGGCGCCCCTCTCCAGGAGCTTTTAAGGCTTTCTTTTACTATTGATGTTCTGCAGTTTTAAATTATATATAGATATATTTTTATTTTTATTTATTTTTATTTTTTATAAGATTTATTTATTTGACAAAGAAATACAGAGAGAGCACAAGTAGGCAGAGTAGCAGGCATAGAGGGAGAGGGAGAAGCAGGCTCTCCACTGAGCAGGGAGCCCAATGTGGGGCTTGATCCAGGACCCTGGGATCATGACCTGAAACGAAGGCTGCTGCTTAACCAACTGGGTTACCCAGGTGCCCTAGATATATTTTTAAAGATGTATTTATTTATTTATTTATTTGAAAGAGAGAGAGAGAGAGAGAGAGAGTTGGGGCGGAGGGTAGAAGAAAAGGAACAGAGAATCTTAGGCAGACTCCATACCTAGCTTGGAGCACAATGGGGGCTTAATCTCACAAGCCTGAGAGCACCAGCTGAGCTGGTGATCAAGAGATCAAGAGTTGGACACTTAGCCAACTGAGCCACTCAGGTACCTCCACACCCCGAATATTTTTTCATGAATTTACCTTTATTTGTACTGCTTGGGACCCAGTATGTGTTTTCAACTAAGGAATCAAATCTTTCTTCTGCTCTTCACAAATAATCTCAGAATAATGGGAACAGCCATTACTTCCCTATTCTCTTTAGTCTTTCCCTCTGGAATTCTGATTAGATATAATATGGAGCATCTAAATGTAGTATCAATGGTTCCTGTTTGTTTTTTGAATTCATTTCCTTCTTGTTTCATTTAGGGTTTTTCTTCAGTTTACTCTTGTAACTAATGAGTTCTTTTTTACCTGTAATTAATTTACATGTAATTAATTTAATGTCTAATAAAATTTTTATTTCAATGATTAGGCTTTTATTTAAAAATTTAAAAATAATCCATTGATTATTTTTTTACAAATGTCCATGAATTTCTGTTTTTATGCTCTGAAATACTTTGAATTTTTAAAAAGATTTTATTATTTATTTATTTATTTATTTGAAGATTTTATTTATTTATTTGACAGAGATCACAAGTAGGCAGAGAGGCAAGCAGAGAAAGAGGAGGAAGCAGGCTCCCTGCTGAGCAGAGAGCCCGATGCAGGATTGATGCGGGACTCGATCCCAGGACCCTGGGATCATGACCCGAGCCAAAGGCAGAGGCTTTAACCCACTGAGCCACCCAGGTCCCTAAGATTTTATTTATTTATTTGAAAGAGAGAGAGCACAAGTAGGCAGAGAGGCAGGCAGAGGGAAAGGGAGAATCAGGCTTTCTGCTGAGCAGGTAGCCTGACATAGGGCTCAATCCTGGACTTTGGGAATCGTGACCTGAGCTGAAGGCAGCTGCTTAACCAACTGAGCCACCCAAGCTACTTCTTTGAAGTTTTAAATTATACTTATTTTGAAGTCACTTCTGGATTGTTTGATTATTTCTATTTCTCTAGTGTGAATTCTATTTTTTTAGGTTGGAGGTTGATCTATTGACTGTTGGATGTTAATAGTTAATAATTACTAATTTTTCACTGGGGAGCCTTGAGCACCTTATTTGCATTATCTCAATCCTCCAGTAAGCTATTAGGTAGATACTGTCATTCCATACTGTAGATAGGATTACTAAAGAGTTGAGAAATTAAGTAACTTGTATAAGGACACATAGATAGGAAAGGCAGAGCCAGGAAAAAGTCTAGATTCAGAGTACACACTCAAAATCATCATTCAGTGCAGATTTTTACATGTCTTTTACCCACCAATAATCTTTCTACTGAAGTATGAACATATATATATATAAAGTTATTTAAAAAATCATAATGGAATGGCTTGGTGAATCTTTGCAAAATGAATGCACTCACACCCAGATCAAAGTAAAATACATGTCCAGCACCCTAGAATCTACTTTGCATATTGTTAATGTGTTTTCATCTTGAATTATTAAAAGATGAAAACACATTAACAATATGCAAAGTAGATTCTAGGGTGCTGGACATGTATTTTGCTTTTGGACATAAATTTTTTGGACATGTATTGTTTTGCTTTTTTTTTGTGAACATGATCACTTTATGGGGGAATAATTTTTTCATTGCATTTTGAATATTTTTCCTTACCTTGTATTATGGATAAGGACTCTTACACAATGTTGAATAAAAATAATGCTAGAAGACATCCTCATCTCATTCCCAATCTAGGAAAGAAAGCTTTTAAATCTCATCATTAAATATGTGAATTGTCATAAGGTTTTGTGGATATTCTTTCTCAGATTAAGAATTTCATTTCTATGCCCAATTTGTTAAGAGTTTTATCATTAATGTGTTGTATTTGATTTCTGTCATTGTTATCACAGTATGATGTTTGGAATTTCCTCAATTTGTCTTTTATAACCCCTAGGCTTTTATTTTATTTTCATAGGCTCCACTGCCAATGTGGAGGCCTGAACTAATGACCCTGAAATCAAGACCTTGGGTGAGATCAAGAGTTGAATGCTTAACCAACTGAGACTCCCAGGTACCCCAGATTTAGTGGCTTTAAATGTCATAAATTTATTATTTTATAATTCTTTCAGTTAGAATTCTGCCAGGTTTTGATATTAAGGTTATGCTGACTTAAAAGAAATGGACCTCTTTTTTCTTAGGGTATAGGTGAGTTTTTGTAAAATTATTACTATTTCTTTCTTAACTATTCTACAAAATTTACCAGTGAAGATATCTTGGCCTGGAGATTTCTTCGTGGGACTGTATTTATTTATAGATTTAATTTCTTTTATAGGTATAAGCTACTTTTTTTTTTTTACAATTTTAAATTATTTTTATTGACATATAATGTATTGTGTAATGTAAATGTAATTTATGTAATACAGTGTAAATGTAATTATGTGATATAAATGTAACATATAATGTATAATTAGCCCCAGGGTTTCAGGTCTGTGAATCATCAGGCTTACACACTTAACAGCATTTACCATATCACATACCCTCCCCAATATCCATAACCCAACAACTCTCTCCATACTCCCCTCTCCCCAGCAGCCCTCAGTTTGTTTTGTGAGATTAAGAGTCTCTAATGGTTTGTCTCCATCCTGACCCCATCTTGTTTCATTTTTTTAAAATGTTTTTTATTTTTTATAAACATATAATGTATTTTTATCCCCAGGGTACAGGGCTGTGAATCGCCAGGTTTACATACTTCACAGCACATACCCTCCCCAATGTCCATCACCCCACCCTCCCTCTCCCAAACCCCCTCCCCCCAGCAACCCTCAGTTTGTTTTGTGAGATTAAGAATCACTTATGGTTTGTCTCCCTCCCAATCCCATCTTGTTTCATTTATTCTTCTCCTACCCACTTAAGCCCCCATGTTGCATCACCACTTCTTCATATCAGGGAGATCATATGATAGTTGTCTTTCTTTGCTTGACTTATTTCGCTAAGCATGATACGCTCTAGTTCCGTCCATGTTGTCGCAAATGGCAAGATTTCATTTCTTTTGATGGCTGCATAGTATTCCATTGTGTACATATACCACTTCTTCTTTATCCATTCATCTATTCATGGACATTTAGGTTCTTTCCATAGTTTGGCTATTGTAGACATTGCTGCTATAAACATTCGGGTGCACATGCCCCTTTGGATCACTATGTTTGTATCTTTAGGGTAAATACCCAGTAGTGCAATTGCTGGGTCATAGGGTAGTTCTATTTTCAACATTTTGAGGAACCTCTAAGCTGTTTTCCAGAGTGGCTGCACCAGCTTGCATTCCCACCAACAGTGTAGGAGGGTTCCCCTTTCTCCACATCCTTGCCAGCATCTGTCATTTCCTGACTTGTTAATTTTAACCATTCTGACTGGTGTGAGGTGATATCTCATTGTGGTTTTGATTTGTATTTCCCTGATGCCGAGTGATGTGGAGCACTTTTCATGTCTGTTGGCCATCTGGATGTCTTCTTTGCAGAAATGTCTGTTCATGTCCTCTACCCATTTCTTGATTGGATAATTTGTTCTTTGGGTGTTGAGTTCGCTAAGTTCTTTATAGATCTTGGACACCAGCCCTTTATCTGGTATGTCGTTTGCAAATATCTTCTCCCATTCTGTCAGTTGTCTTTTGGTTTTGTTAACTGTTTCCTTTGCTGTGCAAAAACTTTTGATCTTGATGAAATCCCAATAGTTTATTTTTGTCCTTGCTTCCCTTGCCTTTGGCGATGTTCCTAGGAAGATGTTGCTGCTGCTGAGGTCGAAGAGGTTGCTGCCTGTGTTCTCCTCAAGGATTTTGATGGATCCCTTTCTCACATTGAGGTCCTTTATCCATTTTGAGTCTATTTTCGTGTGTGGTGTAAGAAATGCTCCAATTTTATTTTTTTGCATGTGGTTGTCCAATTTTCCCAACACCATTTATTGAAGAAGCTGTCTTTTTTCCATTGGACATTCTTTCCTGCTTTGTTGAAGATTAGTTGACCACAGAGTTGAGGGTCTATTTCTGGGCTCTCTATTCTGTTCCATTGATCTATGTGTCTGTTTTTGTGCCAGTACCCTGCTGTCTTGATGACGACAGCTTTGTAATAGAGCTTGAAGTCTGGAATTGTGACGCCACCAACTTTGGCTTTCTTTTTCAATATTCCTTTGGCTATTCGAGGTCTTTTCTGGGTCCATATAAATTTTAGGGTTATTTGTTCCATTTCTTTGAAAAAAATGGATGGTATTTTGATAGGAATTGCATTAAATATGTAGATTGCTTTAGGTAGTATAGACATTTTCACAATATTTATTGTTCCAATCCAGGAGCAAGGAACATTTTTCCATTCTTTGTGTCTTCCTCAATTTCTTTCATGAGTACTTTATAGTTTTCTGAGTACAGATTCTGTGCCTCTTTGGTTAGGTTTATTCCTAGGTATCTTATAGTTTTGGGTGCAACTGTAAATGGGATTGACTCCTTAATTTCTCTTCATTCTGTTTTGTTGTTGGTGTAGAGAAATGCAACTGATTTCTATGCATTGATTTTATATCCTGACACTTTACTGAATTCCTGTATAAGTTCTAGCAGTTTTGGAGTACCATCTGTCAAGAGTGATAGTTTGACTTCTTCTTTGCTGATTTGGATGCCTTTAATTTCCTTTTGTTGTCTGATTGCTGAGGCTAGGACTTCTAGTACTATGTTGAATAGCAGTGGTGATAATGGACATCCCTGCCGTGTTCCTGACCTTAGTGGAAAAGCTTTCAGTTTTTCTCCATGGAGAATGATATTTGCGGTGGGTTTTTCATAGATGGCTTTGATAATATTGAGGTATGTGCCCTCTATCCCTACACTTTAAGAGTTTTGATCAGGAAGGGATGCTGTACTTTGTCAAATGCTTTTTTCAGCATCTATTGAGAGAATCATATTGTTCTTGTTCTTTCTTTTATTAATGTATTGTATCACATTGATTGATTTGCAGATGTTGAACCAACGTTGCAGCCCTGGAATAAATCCCACTTGGTCGTGGTGAATAATCTTTTTAATGTACTGTTGAATCCTATTGGCTATTATTTTGGTGAGAATTTTCGCATCTGTGTTCATCAAGGATATTGGTCTGTAGTTCTCTTTTTTGATGGGATCCTTGTCTGGTTTGGGGATCAAGGTGATGCTGGCCTCATAAAATGAGTTTGGAAGTTTTCCTTCCATTTCTTTTTTTTGAAACAGTTTCTGGAGAATAGGAATTAGTTCTTCTTTATACATTTGGTAGAATTCCCCTGGGAAGCTGTCTGGCCCTGGGCTTTTGTTTGTTTGGAGATTTTTAATGACTGTTTTAATCTCCTTACTGGTTATGGGTCTGTTCAGGCTTTCTACTTCTTCCTGGTTCAGGTGTGGTAGTTTATATGTCTCTAGAAATGCATCCAGTTCTTCCAGATTGTCAAATTTGTTTGTATAGAGTTGCTCATAATATGTTCTTATAATTGTTTGTATTTCTTTGGTGTTGGTTGTAATCTCTCCTCTTTCATTCATGATTTTATTTATTTGGGTCCTTTCCCTTTTATTTTTGATAAGTCTGGTCAAGGGTTTATCAATCTTATTAATTCTTTCAAAGAAGCAGCTCCTAGTTTCATTGATTTGTTCTATTGTTTTTTTTGTTGTTGTTGTTTTGTTTCTATTTCATTGATTGCTGCTTTGATCTTTATGATTTCTCTTCTCCTGCTGGGTTTAGGGTTTCTTTCTTGTTCTTTCTCCAGCTCCTTTAGGTGTAGGGTTAGGCTGTGTACTTGAGACCTTTTTTGTTTCCTGGGAAAGGCATTTACTGCTATATATTTTCCTCTCAGGACTGCCTTTGCTATGTCCCAAAGATTTTGAACCATTGTGTTTTCATTGTCATTTGTTTCCATGATTTTTTTCAATTCTTCTTTAATTTCCTGGTTGACCCATTCATTCTTTAGAAGGATGCTGTTTAGTCTCCATGTATTTGGGTTCTTTCCAAATTTCCTCTCGTGATTGAGTTCTAGCTTCAGAGCATTGTAGTCTGAAAATATGCAGGGAATGATCCCAATCTTTTGATACTGGTTGAGACCTGATTTAGGACCCAGGGTGTGATCTATTCTGGAGAATGCTCCATGTGCACTAGAGAAGAATGTGTATTCTGTTGCTTTGGGATGAAATGTTCTGAATATATCTGTGATGTCCATCTGGTCCAGTGTGTCATTTAAGGCCTTTATTTCCTTGTTGATCTTTTGCTTGGATGATCTGTCCATTTCAGTGAGGGGAGTGTTAAAGTCCCCTACTATTATTGTATTATTGTTGATGTGTTTCTTTGATTTTGTTATTAATTGGTTTATATAGTTGGCTGCTCCCATGTTAGGGGCATAGATATTTAAAATTGTTAGATCTTCTTGTTGGACAAATCCTTTGAGTATGATATAGTGTCCTTCCTCATCTCTTATTATAGTCTTTGGCTTAAAATCGAATTGATCTGATATAAGGATTGCCACCCCTGCTTTCTTCTGACGTTCATTAGCATGGTAATTTGATTTCCACCCCCTCACTTTAAATCTGGATGTGTCTTCGGGTCTGAAATGAGTTTCTTGGAGGCAACATATAGATGGGTTTTGTTTTTTTATCCATTCTGATACCCTGTGTCTTTTGATTGGGGGCGTTTAGCCCATTAACATTCAGGATAACTTGAGAGATAAGAATTTAGTGCCATTGTATTGCCTGTAAGGTGACTGTTTCTGTATATTGGCTCTGTTCCTTTCTGATCTACTACTTTTAGGCTCTCTCTTTGCTTAGAGGATCCCTTTCAATATTTCCTGTAGAACTGGTTTGGTGTTTGCAAATTATTTCAGTTTTTGTTTGTCCTGGACGCTTTTTATGTCTCCTTCTATTTTCAATGATAGCCTAGCTGGATATAGTATTCTTGGCTGCATGTTTTTCTCATTTAGTGCTCTGAATATATCATGCCAGTTCTTTCTGGCCTGCAATGTCACTGTGGATAAGTCTGCTGCCAATCTAATATTTTTACCATTGTATGTTACAGATTTCTTTTCCCGGGCTACTTTCAGGATTTTCTCTTTGTCACTAACACTTGTAAATTTTACTATTAGGTGATGGGGTGTGGACCTATTCTTGTTGATTTTGAGGGGGGTTCTCTGCACCTCCTGGATTTTGATGCTTGTTCCCTTTGCCATCTTAGGGAAATTCTCTCCAATAATTCTCTCCAATATACCTTCTGCTCCCCTCTCTCTTTCTTCTTCTTCTGGAATCCCAATTATTCTAATGTTGTTTTGTCTAATGGTGTCACTTATCTCTCGAATTCTCCCCTCATGGTCCAGTAGCTGTATATCCCCCTTTTGCTCAGCTTCTTTTTTCTCTGTCATTTGGTCTTCTATATTGCTAATTCTTTCTTTTGCCTCATTTATCCAAGTGGTGAGAGTCTCCATTTTTGATTGCACCTCATTAATAGCTTTTTTGATTTCAACTTGGTTAGATTTTAGTTCTTTTCTCCAGAAAGGGCTTTTATATCTCTCTAGAGGGTTTCTCTAATATCTTCCATGCCTTTTTCGAGCCCGGCTAGAACCTTGAGAATTTTCATTCTGAACTCTAGATCTGACATATTACCAATGTCTGTATTGATAAGGTCCCTAGCCTTCGGTACTGTCTCTTGTTTTTTTTTGCGGTGAATTTTCTGCCTTGTCATTTTGTCCAGATAAGAGTATATGAAGGAGCAAGTAAAATACTAAAAGGGTGGCAAAGACCCCAGGAAAATACGCTTTAACCAAATCAGAAGAGACCCCAAATCGTGGGGGGGGGGGAGAAAAGGGATAAAAAGAGGTTTAGAAAAAAAAAATGAAACAATTAAAAAAAGAAAACGAATAAAGAAAAAAATTTAAAAAAGAATTAAAAAATATATATTAGATAAACTAGTTAAAAAACGTTAAAAAAGAAAAGGGTAAAAGTTAAAAAAAATTTAGCAGAAGAAGAAAAAAAATTGAAAAAAAAATTAAATTAACTGCAAGACAAATGAATCACAGGGAGAAAGCCATGAGTTCAGTGCTTTGCTTTCTCCTCCTCTGGAATTCTGCTGCTCTCTTGTTTCATTTGTATAGGCTATATTTTTAATGCTTTTTAAAATTAGTTTCAGAGGTAGAATTTAGTCATTCATTTATTGAATGTTAGCACCTAGTATTCATTACTTCAAGGGACCTCCTTAATGCCTGTCACCCAGGTATCCCTTCCCCCATCCATCTTTCCTCCAGAAATGTTCAGTTTGTTTCTTAAAATTCAGGGTCAATTATGGTTTTCCTCCCTGTTAGTTTTTATCCTATTTTATTTTTACTTCCCTTCCCCTGTGTTCATTTGTTTTGTTTCTTAAATTCCACATATGAATGAAATAAAATCATATAGTATTTGTCTTTCTCTGACTGACTTATTTTGCTTAGCATAGCACCCTCTAGTTGTACCTATGTCATTGCAATAATAAAATTTCATTCTTTTTGATGGCTAAGTAATATTCCATTGTGTATATATACCACTTCTTCTTTATCCATTCATTTGTTGATGGACATCTTACACAGTTTGGCTGTTGTGGTCATTGCTGCTATAAACATTCAGGTACACATTCCCCTTTCAATTACTATGTTTGTATTTTTTGGATGAATACCTAATAGTGCAATTGCTGGGTCATAGGTTGCTCTATTTTTAACTTTTTTGAGGAACCTCCATACTGTTTTACAGAGTGGCTGCACAAGCTTGCATTCCTACCTACAGTGTAAGAGGATTCCCTTTTCTTTGCATTCTTGTCAACATCTGTTGTTTCCTGGGCTGTTAATTTTAGTCATTCTGACTGGTCTGAGATGGTATCTCATTGTGGTTTTGATTTTTGTTTCGTTGATGCCAAGTGATGTTGAGCACTTTTTCATGTGTTTGTTGCCATTTATAAGTCTTCCTCATAGAAATGTTTGTTCATGTCTTCTGCCTATTTCCTAACTGGACTTTTTGTTTTTGGGTGTTGAGTTTGGTAAGTTCTTTATAGATTTTGGACAGTAGCCCTTTATCTGATATGTCATTTGCAAATATCTCCTCCCATTCTGTAGTCTGCCTTCTAGTTTTGTTAATGTTTTCTTTGCTGTTTAAAAGCTTTTTATTTTGATGTGGTCCCAATCGTTCATTTTTGCTTTTGTTTCTCTAGTTTTTGAAAAATTGTCTAGCAAGAAATTGCTGCAGCTGAGGTCACAGTGGTTTCTGTCTGCACTCTACTCTAGGATTTTGATTTGAGGAAGTGGTGATGCAACATGAGGGCTTAAGTGGGTAGGAGAAGAATCAATGAAACAAGATGGGATTGGGAGGGAGACAAACCATAAGTGACTCTTTTTTTTTTTTTTTTTTCCATAAGTGACTCTTAATCTCACAAAACAAACTGAGGGTTGCTGGGGGGAGGGGGTTTGGGAGAAGGGGGTGGGATTATGACATTGGGGAGGGTATGTGCTTTGGTGAGTGCTGTGAAGTGTGTAAACCTGGTGATTCACAGACCTGTACCCCTGGGGATAAAAATATATGTTTATAAAAAATAAAAAATTATTAAAAAAAAGGAAAAAAAGTAACTATCATTCAAAGAAATGAGAACAACACTAAATTATTTTGAAAACTGGTAAGTAAAGGGAAAGAATCCAGCATTTATCTGCATTTCCTATATAAACTGTATCACTGGGTTATCATATAGTAGATAGAATACCAAATAAAAAAATAAAAAATGATAGAATTTCACATTTTGGCAAACTCTAATTAATTATATGCTCTCTACGGGTGCCTGGGTGGCTCAGTTGGTTAAGCAACTGCCTCCAGCTTAGGTCATGATCCTGGAGTCCCCAGATTGAGTCCCCCATCGGGCTCCCTGCTCAGCAGGGAATCTGATTCTCCCACTGACTTCTACCCTCTCTTGCTCCCTCTCCCCCATTCTCTCTCTCAAATAAATAAATAAAACCTTTTAAAAAATAATAAAAAAAATTATATACTCTCTACACATTCAACACCAATGGCTGCTAACATCACAAAGAGACCACCATACATCATGTAACTTCTAATGAAAGAATTTAACTACACCCATGGAGTATTCTTGCCCAAAAACATAAAGCCCAAGTCTACATCCAGCCACCATATTACAGTAAACACAAATAACTGGAAATGTTAAAGAAACCACAGGGATAGGGATTCCTGTATGCCTCAGTCAGTTAAGCATCTGCCTTTGGCTCAGGCCATGATCCCAGGGTCCTGGGATTGAGTCGTGCATTAGGCTCCCTGATCAGTGGGGAGCCTGCTTCTCCTACTGCCTGCCATTCCCCCTGCTTGTGCACTGTCTCTCTCGTATGTGTATATTTATATCTATAGATATCTATCTATAGATATAGGTATATATGTATATCTATATATATATATCTACCTATCTATATGTATATCTACCTACATATATATATGTATATATAGGTATATCTACCTATATATACATATAGATATACATATATATACCTATTATCTGTATTTTCCAAATAATTTTAAATAGTTGTTTGATAAATACTTTTTTTAAAAAAAAGAAAGAAAATAAAAGAACTACAGGGATCCATTTAGCAAAGTACAGACTGTAAAAAAACTACACACACACACACACACACACAAGATCCCATTTCTTTAATAAACAAACTGCACAAGATGAAAGAAATAAATAAGGAAGGAGAGAATGGAGAAAGAGAAAGAGAGGAAAATATATATTAAAAAACTTGAAAAATATATCAACCAATCCCAACAATAAATCTTACTTGATTCCTGATTCAAACCAAAAGAATGTCAAACTAAATAATGTTAAACATACACACATGTTCACATATGCTCATATATGTTAAATAGATGTTAAGAATATATGTGTATATTTATATCTATAGATATCTATCTATAGATATAGGTATATATGTATATCTATATGTATATATCTACCTATATATATGTATATCTACCTACATATATATGTATATATATGTATATCTATATGTATATATAGGTAGATATACATATATATACCTATTATCTGTATTTTACAAATAATTTTAAATAGTTGTTTGATCATACTAAGGAACTATTATTTTTAGGCATACTAATGGTGTTGTGGTTATGTGTTTTTAAATAAACTCAGCTTTAGAGGTACAATACTAAAATATATACAAAATAAATGAGTACCTGATAAGTTTATTTTCTTTATTTTTTTTTTAAATTTATTTGACAGACAGAGACCACAAGTAGGCAGAGAGACAGACAGAGAGAGAGAGAGGAGGAAGCAATCTCCCTGCTGAGCAGAGAGCCTGATGCAGGGCTCGATCCCAGGACCCTGGGATCATGACCTGAGCTGAAGGCAAAGGCTTTAACCCACTGAGCCACCCTGGCATCCTAAGTTGATATTTTGACATTGACTCAAAATATGAAGAAAAACTTGGTGCAACTAGAGATTAAAGAAGATTAGACATAAGTTAATAATTGTCAAACCTGAATGATGGAGAAATGGAGTTCATTATAATATTCTGTAAAATTCTGTAGTTGCTTGAAATTTCCCACAATATAAAAACTTTGGATAAAAGCAACCAGAAAAAAGTGAGATAAAATATTATCTTTGAAAGAGCAAAAAGACTGGAAGCTAGGAAATAATCACAAGATGTTTTTTTTTAAATTTAAATCAAAGTTGGTTAACATACAGTATAATATTAGTTTTAGGTGTACAATATAGTGGTTCCACACTTCCATACATCACCAGGTGCTTATCACAACAACTGCACTCCTTAATGAATGAACTCATATAGTATTTGTCTTTTTCTGGCTGACTGATTTTGCTTAGCATTACATTCTCTAGCTCCCTCCATGTCATTGCAAATGGCAAAATTCAATCGGTAGGGCATGCATATATTTACCATGGTAAATTGAAATTCAACTGGCTACCCATATTGCCAGCCTAGTATGGCTGTGCAGTTTTCCCTTTTCTTTTGATGGCTGCATAGTATTCCATTGTGTATATATACCACATCTTCTTGATCCATTCATCTGTTGATGGACATCTAGGTTCTTTCCATAGTTTGGCTATTGTGGACATTGCTGCTATAAACATTCGGGTGCACGTGCCCCTTTGGATCACTTCGTTTGTATCTTTAGGGTAAATACCCAATAGTGCAATTGCTGGGTCGTAGGGCAGTTCTATTTTCAACATTTTGAGGAACCTCCATGCTGTTTTCCAGAGTGGCTGCACCAGCTTGCATTCCCACCAACAGTGTAGGAGGGTTCCCCTTTCTCCGCATCCTCGCCAGCATCTGTCATTTCCTGACTTGTTGATTTTAGCCATTCTGACTGGTGTGAGGTGATATCTCATTGTGGTTTTGATTTGTATTTCCCTGATGCCGAGTGATATGGAGCACTTTTTCATGTGTCTGTTGGCCGTCTGGATGTCTTCTTTGCAGAAATGTCTGTTCATGTCTTCTGCCCATTTCTTGATTGGATTATTTGTTCTTTGGGTGTTGAGTTTGTTAAGTTCTTTATAGATTCTGGACACTAGTCCTTTATCTGATATGTCGTTTGCAAATATCTTCTCCCATTGTGTCAGTTGTCTTTTGATTTTGTTAACTGTTTCCTTTGCTGTGCAAAAGCTTTTGATCTTGATGAAATCCCAATAGTTCATTTTTGCCCTTGCTTCCCTTGCCTTTGGCATTGTTCCTAGGAAGATGTTGCTGCAGCTGAGGTCGAAGAGGTTGCTGCCTGTGTTCTCCTCAAGGATTTTGATGGATTCCTTTCACACATTGAGGTCCTTCATCCATTTTGAGTCTATTTTTGTGTGTGGTATAAGGAAATGGTCCAATTTCATTTTTCTGCATGGGGCTGTCCAATTTTCCCAGCACCATTTATTGAAGGGATGTCTTTTTTCCAGTGGACATTCTTTCCTGCTTTGTCAAAGATTAGTTGACTGTAGAGTTGAGGGTCTATTTCTGGGCTCTCTATTCTGTTCCATTGATCTATGTGTCTGTTTTTGTGCCAGTACCATGCTGTCTTGATGATGACAGCTTTGTAATAGAGCTTGAAGTCCGGAATTGTGATGCCACCAACATTGCTTTCTTTTTCAATATCCCTTTGGCTATTCGAGGTCTTTTCTGGTTCCATATAAATTTTAGAATTATTTGTTCCATTTCTTTGAAAAAGATGGATGGTACTTTGATAGGAATTGCATTAAATGTGTAGATTGCTTTAGGTAGCATAGACATTTTCACAATATTTATTCTTCCAATCCAGGAGCATGGAACATTTTCCCATTTCTTTGTGTCTTCCTCAATTTCTTTCATGAGTACTTTATAGTTTCCTGAGTATAGATTCTGTGCCTCCTTGTTTAGGTTTATTCCTAGGTATCTTATGGTTTTGGGTGCAATTGTAAATGGGATGGACTCCTTAATTTCTCTTTCTTCTGTCTTGCTGTTGGTGTAGAGAAATGTAACTGATTTCTGTGCATTGATTTTATATCCTGGCACTTTACTGAATTCCTGTATAAGTTCTAGCAGTTTTGGAGTGGAGTCATATCATCTGCGAAGAGTGATAATTTGACTTCTTCTTTGCCGATTTAGATGCCTTTAATTTCCTTTCGTTGTCTGATTGCCGAGGCTAGGACCTCTAGTACTATGTTGAATAGCAGTGGTGATAATGGACATCCCTGCCGTGTTCCTGACCTTAGCGGAAAAGCTTTCAGTTTTTCTCCATTGAGAATGATATTTGCGGTGGGTTTTTCATAGATGGCTTTGATGATATTGAGGTATGTGCCCTCTATCCATACACTTTGAAGAGTTTTGATCAGGAAGGGATGCTGTACTTTGTCAAATGCTTTTTCAGCATCTATTGAGAGTATCATATGGTTCTTGTTCTTTCTTTTATTGATGTGTTGTATCACATTGACTGATTTGCAGATGTTGAACCAACGTTGCAGCCCTGGAATAAATCCCACTTGGTCGTGGTGAATAATCCTTTTAATGTAGTGTTGAATCCTATTGGCTAGTATTTTGTTTAGTATTTTCTCATCTGTGTTCATCAAGGATATTGGTCTGTAGTTCTCTTTTTTTATGGGATCCCTGTCTGGTTTGGGGATCAAGGTGATGCTGGCCTCATACAATGAGTTTGGAAGTTTTCCTTCCATTTCTATTTTTGGAACAGTTTCAGGAGAATAGGAATTAGTTCTTCTTTAATGTTTGGTAGAATTCCCCCGGGAAGCCGTCTGGCCCTGGGCTTTTGTTTGTTTGGAGATTTTTAATGACTGTTTCAATCTCCTTACTGGTTATGGGTCTGTTCAGGCTTTCTACTTCTTCCTGGTTCCGTTGTGGTAGTTTATATGTTTCTAGGAATGCATCCATTTCTTCCAGATTGTCATATTTGTTGGCGTAGAGTTGCTCATAGTATGTTCTTATAATAGTTTGTATTTCTTTGGTGTTAGTTGTGATCTCTCCTCTTTCATTCATGATTTTAATTATTTGGGTCTTATCTCTTTTCTTTTTGATAAGTCGGGCCAGGGGTTTATAAATTTTATTAATTCTTTCAAAGAACCAGCTCCTAGTTTCGTTGATTTGTTCTATTGTTTTTTTGGTTTCTATTTCATTGATTTCTGCTCTGATCTTTATGATTTCTCTTCTCCTGCTGGGCTTAGGGTTTCTTTCTTGTTCTTTCTCCAGCTCCTTTAGGTGTAGGGTTAGATTGTGTACCTGAGACCTTTCTTGTTTCTTGAGAAAGGCTTGTACTGCTATATATTTTCCTCTCAGGACTGCCTTTGCTATGTCCCACAGATTTTGAACTGTTGTATTTTCATTATCATTTGTTTCCATGATTTTTTTCAATTCTTCTTTAATTTCCCGGTTGACCCATTCATTCTTTAGAAGGATGTTGTTTAGTCTCCATGTATTTGGGTTCTTTCCAAACTTCCTTTTGTGGTTGAGTTCTAGCTTCAGAGCACTGTGGTCTGAAAATATGCAGGGAATGATCCCAATCTTTTGATACAAGTTGAGTCCTGATTTAGGACCGAGGATGTGATCTATTCTGGAGAATGTTCCATGTGCACTAGAGAAGAATGTGTATTCTGTTGCTTTGGGATGAAATGTTCTGAATATATCTGTGATGTCCATCTGTTCCAGTGTGTCGTTTAAGGCCTTTATTTCCTTGTTGATCTTTTGCTTGGATGATCTGTCCATTTCAGTGAGGGGAGTGTTAAAGTCCCCTACTATTATTGTATTATTGTTGATGTGTTTCTTTGATTTTGTTACTAATTGGTTTATATAGTTGGCTGCTCCCACATTGGGGGCATAGTTATTTAAAATTGTTAAATCTTCTTGTTGGACAGACCCTTTGAGTATGATATAGTGTCCTTCCTCATCTCTTATTATAGTCTTTGGCTTAAAATCTAATTGATCTGATATAAGGATTGCCACTCCTGCTTTCTTCTGATGTCCATTAGCTTGGTAAATTCTTTTCCACCCCCTCACTTTAAATCTGGAGGTGTCTTTGGGCTTAAAATGAGTTTCTTGGAGGCAACATATAGATGGGTTTTGTTTTTTTATCCATTCTGATACCCTGTGTCTTTTGACAGGGGCATTTAGCCCATTAACATTCAGGGTAACTATTGAGAGATATGAATTTAGTGCCATTGTATAGCTTGTAAGGTGACTGTTACTGTATATGGTCTCTGTTCCTTTCTGATCTACCACTTGTAGGCTCTCTCTTTGCTTAGAGGACCCCTTTCAAGCTTTCCTTTAGAGCTGGTTTGGTGTTTGCAAATTCTTTCAATTTTTGTTTGTCCTTTTAATCTCTCCTTCTATTTTCAATGATAGCCTAGCTGGATATAGTATTCTTGGCTGCATGTTTTTCTCGTTTAGTGCTCTGAAAATATCATGCCAGCTCTTTCTGGCCTGCCAGGTCTCTGTGGATAAGTCAGCTGCCAATCTAATACTTTTACCATCGTATGTTACAGACTTCTTTTCCCTGGCTGCTTTCAGGATTTTCTCTTTGTCATTGAGACTTGTAAATTTTACTATAGGTGACGAGGTGTGGGCCTATTCTTATTGATTTTGAGGGGCGTTCTCTCAACCTCCTGAATTTTGATGCTTGTTCCCTTTGCCATATTGGGGAAATTCTCCCCAATAATTCTCTCCAGTATACCTTCTGCTCCCCTCTCTCTTTCTTCTTCTTCTGGAATCCCAATTATTCTAATGTTGTTTCGTCTTATGGTGTCACTTATCTCTCGAATTCTCCCCTCGTGGTCCAGTAGCTGTTTGTCCCTCTTTTGCTCAGCTTCTTTATCCTCTGTCATTTGGTCTTCTATATCACTAATTCTTTCTTCTGCCTCATTTATCCTAGCAGTGAGAGCGTCCATTTTTGATTGCACCTCATTAATAGCTTTTTTGATTCCAACTTGGTTAGGTTTTAGTTCTTTTATTTCTCCAGAAAGGGCTTTTATATCTCTTGAGAGGGTTTCTCTAATATCTTCTATGCCTTTTTCGAGCCCGGCTAGAACCTTGAGAATTGTCATTCTGAACTCTAGATCTGACATATTACCAATGTCTGTATTGATTAGGTCCCTAGCCTTCGGTACTGCCTCTTGTTCTTTTTTTTTGTGTTGAATTTTTCCGCCTTGTCATTTTGTCCAGATAAGAGTATATGAAGGAGCAAGTAAAATACTAAAAGGGTGGCAACAGCCCCAGGAAAATATGCTTTAACCAAATTAGAAGAGATCCCAAATCGTGAGGGGGGAGAAAGGGGATAAAAAGAGGTTCACAAAGGAAGAAAGAAAAAAAAAAAAAGAAAAAAGAAAAAGAAAAGAAAAGAAAAGAAAAAAAAGAAAACAATTAAGAAAAATATAAAAAAGAAAAAATATATATATTGGATAAACTAGTTAAAAAACGTTAAAAAAGAAAAAGGTAAAAGTTTAAAAAAATTTACCAGAAGGCGAGAAAAAAATCAAAAAATGAAAAAGAAAAAAATTAAATTAACTGCAAGACTAAAAAAAATCACAGGGAAAAAGCCATGAGTTCCGTGCTTTGCTTTCTCCTCCTCTGGAATTCTGATGCTCTCCTTGGTATTGAAACCGCACTCCCTGGTAGGTGAACTTGGTCTCGGATGGATTTCCTGTTGATCTTTCAGAAAGTGGTTGTTTTTCTGTTTCCAGAATTGCTGTTCTTCTTCTCTTTGATCTGCCGATGGATTTTCAGGTGTTTGCAATCTTTAGATAAGCTATCTAGCTGATCTCCGGCTAGCTGAAGTAGTCTCAGCCTGCTACTTCTCCGCCATCTTGACTCCTCCCCTAGAAATCTTAGAAGTTGTATATCATCTGCAAATTTGTTTCAACTTTCTTAGCCTTCACCAAAGTCACTGATCAGCACAGCTTCAGAGGAAACAGCTGCGCCACTACTCCTTCAATGCCCTGATTTTATTAATTTATGTTTTAAAGATTTTGAAATTTAGAGAGAGAGAGAGAAAGAGAGAGCATGCGTGCATGAGTGAAGAGAGAGGCAGAGGGAGAGAATCTTAGACTCCCTGGTGAGCTTGGAGCCATGCAGGGCTCTCTACCCAGGGCTCAGTCTTACAAGCCATGAGATCATGACCTGAGCTGAAAGCAAGAGTTGGATGCTTAACCAACTTAGCCAACCAGGCACCCCTGTTCTGCTTTTAAATATAGATACCAAATTCTTAATTTAAATTACTGCATTTTTCAGTTGTTGAGAGTTCCATTTAATTATTTTTTAGAAATTCCAGTTCTTTAATATTCTCCATTTGTCATCTATTTTCTTAAACATATTAATTGCATTTACTTTAATCTCTGTGTTAGATAGCTCCAATAAATGGCTCCTCTTTGGGTCTATTTATTTCTTTCAAAGATTTGTTTACTTATTTTAGAGAGAGTAAGTGAGTGAGTGAGTGAGTGTGTGTGTGCAGGGAAGGGCCCAGTGGGAGGAAAAGGAAGAGGGAAAGAATCCCAAGCAGAATCTTCAGTCAGGGTCCAAGGTGGGGCTTGATCTCACAAGATCGTGACCCAAGGCAAAACCAAGGGTTGGATGCTAAACCAACTAAGCCACCCAGATGCCCCTCCATTTTTATTTCTGGGTATTCCTGGTTATTTTCCATTATTATCCAAAGAACCTTCTCACTCTTGACTGATAGGCAGATAGGATGGGTACAGATTTCATCCATTTAGGAACTTTGCTCACAGGTTCAGGATGTGCTCCTTCTAAGGAGGACAAATATTTGTTTGTCTCTATCACTGGGATATAGTAATTTTAAGATTCTAGTTGAGAGTCCAGATGAGGTGTTTATTAGGCCCCATACTTTTCAGTTCTTAATTTCTTATTTTTCTTCCTAAGCAGTTGAGACTGGCAAACATTTTTATTTTCTTTTCAGAATCTCCATATTTAGCTTCTCGATTTTTGCCCCATGCAGGGTAACCATCCAACAAATGCTTGGGTGGGATACCATCATGTGTTCAACTTCTCTCCCTTCTCTTTCCCGTTAGGAACTGACTGCTCAATTATTGGCTGCCTTAGGGGCATGTTCTTATTTTCGTCTCTTTACACTGATGATTTTTTCAGAAGTTCTACTTTCACAGTTCTTTTTCCAAATTCTGATACCATGCAAATTATTTGCAAATGCTTTGAAGGTAAAAGCAGCTTTCCTGGATTACTTTTCTGACATCTTGGCTTCTCAAGTTCAAATTGCCTTGGTGGCTCTCCTAGCCTTTAAAAAGGTTTTGTTTTGGTATTGTATTCAAGTTTTCTAGTTATTCTTGGAGGAAGAGTTGTTTTTCCATAAGCTATTCTGTCAAATCATTATCAATTATATATCATGAATACATTATCTATTATGTATTTTTTGGCAACAGAATTTTATACCAACATGAATATCTTCTATATTTTATAATTTCTACGAGTTCTTTAAAGGAAGTTATCTTCCATACATGTTTATATATGTTGTGTGTGTGTGTGTGTGTGTATGTGTGTGTGTCCTGTGTATGTTTTTATTAGTAGAGGCCTTTCTGCAGGACAATTTCATTTTTGTTCTGGTTTGAACTCCCATTTTTATATCAGTTTTCATATTGGTTTCTGTGATTACATGTTTACTGCTCCACATTTGAATTTCACCCATGAAAGAATACTTGTACATATACAAGATCTGATTTCTTTCAGGTTATTGTCTCCATTCATGGTGGGTGACTAATTTGTGCTGCAGTTTGGGCTGATGGGTTGAGATGTCAGTAAAGAAAAGCTGTTTTCCTTGTGTCTGGACTTAGTTGATGAAAGTATAGTCTGAATCATGTGAACAGAATTTCGCAATAAATCACCATGTGTTAAAAAAAGACACTTGATGAAACAAAATTAGACCATTGTATGGAAATAATATTACTTATAGAAGGTATTAAAATATTAGAACATACTGTTCACAAGAGTTTTATAGACTGAAATTAGAAATACATGGCAGAACATTTCTTGAAATCAGTGGAAGTGGAATAATTGTTAATAAATCTAATATAAATTAATATTACTTGAAGGTTAAAATAGAGACATTGTTGGTAGGGAGAGAGTAGGTAAGGGAAACTTAATATATTAAGTCCTTACTATGTGTGGGTATTGCATATATTTTATTTCATTTACTTCTCAAAACAATCTTATGAGATAAATATTAGTTTCTTCATTTTACTGGCAAGGAAATTATGACCTAAAGAAGCATCTCATTTACGGTTACAGTCCTGTAGAGGTAGCTTAGGTCTAAATTAAATTCACTTCAGTTTGATCAGAATATATTGAAGGGACACTGAGGTACAATGGTGGAAGAAGACAGACTAGATCCCTGACCTTTATAAATGGACAAGCTACCCCTTTGGCTTCTCTTAAAGCACTTGCTTTTCTCTTCCATTGCGTATCTCATTCTGTATGTAATAATCTTTTCAGATGTCTGTCTCCTACTCTGGGCTGAGAGTTCTTTGAATGTAGTGAAAGAACCATATCCATCCTTGTATCCCTAGTGCTAAATGAATGAATAGATAAATCCAGTGTTCAAGTGGAGATTGATTTCATAATGAAAGTTGTTCCCCTTAATCCATGGGGCCATAGAAAAAGGAGAGTATGTTAGGAAACACTGCCTAATGAAATATGCCAATAATATGCTCTTCAGTGAGTGAGCAATATATCAGGAGGGGTAGGATGAATCACTTTTCACTTTGATTTTGGAAAGAGAGTTGGCATTGATAATATATACAGATAATTTCCCTCTTTTTATACCACATATAATCTCTTTCTGGATAACAGGAAATAAAAATGACTGATAGTGTGTAGATGGCTATCTTCAATTTCTTTTAAGATGTTTTGCCTTTAAATATATTTCTCTTATTACTTAAAGCACAGTGATTTAACAGTGACATAAACAGCTAACTTCTCCAGTCTTTTAAAAATAGTTTTGCCCATAAGTACATCAATGTTATTATTGGACACACAAACAGTTCTCATGTATGGTTGGTATAGTTTTCCTAGGAAGATTTTAAATAGCTTTATCAGATTAATTTAGTAAGACTCAGTTTTTGACAATTTCTTTAGAAGGCTGTGGCAGAGGATACATATAGGCAAAGCTGTTATAAAATGGGGAAGTGTGGAACATCATAGTGGTTTACAGAAGAATGTGGCTTATTCAAGTCTTGCAAAGGAGTTTTGAGGAGTAGTCCATGTGAGGACAGCTCAGCCTTACACAATCAATTAAGGACACAGGTTTCTTTTAACTTGAGCTCTCTACATTCTGGGGCTTTCTCTTAATCTATATAGTCAAGCTAAATCTTAGGCCCACCAGACAGGGAGGAGTGGAGGTTTAGGGCAAAATATTCTTTTCTCATAAGTAATGAAACATAAGTTGCACACCTTACTTCTGCCCATGTTAAGTTGATGATAAGCATTATATGGCTATTTAAGGGTGATCAGGCAATACACCATTAACTGGGCAATTATTGCTTAAACTCTATTACTGTGGAAGAGTAGGAGAATGGATTTTGTGAGACAACTGACAGTCTCTACTGGTAATGGCAATACTGGAATTGACAGGACAGAAAATAAGTTTCGGGGGGGTGGGTTCCCAAAAATCTTTGGTATCAATTGTTCATAATTGTTCATAATGTGGCTAAACTGCTTTCTCAAAGCTGAGATTTTACACATTTTAATACTGAGAAGAGTTTGTTTAGTTATTCCTAAAAAATCTTTATTCCAGTTTGGGGTAGCTAACACAACATAATTCCCATCTCTTTTTTTATGAGTCAGTCAGAAATATATTGCTTGACTATTCCTCATGTGTCTGGTCAGTTAGTTGTGGATTCCAAAGCACAGACACAAAGAGTTTTGCTTTGCTGAGTGTTAAAATAATAGCGGACATAAATGACTTTCTGAGCCATTTGAGTTTATTTAATAGGAATTTATCAGGAGCATCTGGCTGGCTCAGTTGGTTAAGCGGCTGACTTTTGGTTTTGGTGACATCATGATCTCTTGGGGTCTGGGGTAGAGTTCTGCATCAGGATCCACACTCAGCAGAGAGTCTGCATGAAGATTCTCTCCCTCCGACCCTCCTCTAACTTGCTTGCTTTCTTGCATACTCTGTTTCTCTAAAATAAGTAAATAAATCTTAAAAAAATATAAATAGGAATTTATCAAGTGATGTTCATTAAAGATGAACCTTTTGATTCCAGCTGTTATCAAACATTCTTGCCTAGTCATTTCATTCTCTTCAACCGTTGTGTTCATTTTTTTTTTCTTGACATGAGAAATTTCTTTAACAAACATTAACTTAAACATGTGTAGTAACAAATCTCTTTCAGGACTTGAAGTATTAGTTCACAGACACACAAAAAGCATTTCCAATCTTCATTTAAAATGTTCTCAGAAACTTTGTGTCTAATAAGTTGTTGAAAACTACAAAAGTTAAAACTAAAATATATAAGTAAATGACCCTGTTTTAGAAAGCATTTAGGGTGATCAGTCTTCTTAAATGTGAGCTAATGTAATAGAGCCTTTTTGGGCTCCCTGGTACTTTTAATGTGGTGTTTATATTATATCCTAAGTTGGCCAGTTTATTGTCATGGAAAATATTAATTTGGAGATTGAAAAATATGTATAGTTGACTGTTTATTTAATCTGGCAATCAACTTGAATGGAACATTCTATGGGTCCTTCTCATTTCTTTCTGCTCTCCCCTGCCTCTCCTACCATACCAACTTCAGAGGCAACTTTGTTCTCTAATGAATACCAGTTTGTGGCATGAAATGGGTTGAGATGTTTAGAATGCATGCTGATAATGTTGCTGATAAGACAGACTCAACTGTTTTATGGTTGGTCCTGGGACATTTAGTTATAAACTGGGGAATGAATTATCTTTTTTTGTTGTTTTAAAAACTGTTCTGTCTTTACTAGAGCCTTGTTACTTAAAGTGTGGCCTCTGGATAAACAAAGTCCACATCATCTGGGAGCTTGTTAGAAAGGTAGAAGTTGAAACTCTATTCCAGACTAGAATCAGAATCTGTACGCTATACACATCTCTAGATGATTCTGTATATGGTTAAGCGTGGGGAAGCACTGTACTAGAAAATCTGATGAAGCGTAGGGGTCTAGTTCTTAGTAGGACATTAATAAGACAATCTCAGATCTATTGTTCCATACATATAATATCTCAGTTGACTCTAGTCTCCTTGAGACTTTAGAAACATGGAATCCATGGATCATCAGACAATTGCAGGAGCTTCTTTAGTTTAACCTAATCTAAAAGTCTGAACTGATAAAAATGGAGATGCAAACCACTAACAATACAGATATCTCACACAGGATTTTTGTCCAGAATATACAATAAATTCTATAACTTTATAATAAGAAGCTAAATAATTCAATAAAAATCGGTAAAATATTTGCATTGACACCTTACAAAGAAGATATTTGAATGTAATAAGTGCCTGTAAGATGCTAAACACCATTTGTTAGCACAAAAACATACAAATTAAGGTTACAGTAAGATTGCTTTGCATGCCTACTAGAATGGCTAAAATAAGGACTACTAATACTAAGTGCTGGAAAGAATGTGGAACATGCATACACTGCTATTGGAAGTGTAAGATGGCACAATCTTCTTTCAAAGACAGTTTGGTAGTTTCTTATAATGTTGAACATATGACACCAGCAATTCCACTTCTAGGTATTTACTGGGGGAATTGTACATAAATGTTCATACTGGTTTTATGCATATTAGCCCCAAACTGGAGAAAACCCAAATGTCTATCAACAGGTGAATGCATAAAGGAACTGCAGTATATCCATACAATGGAATATTTCTCCACAATAAAAAGGAATGGACTACGGATATATGCAGTGACATGGATGACTCACAAAATCTTTATGAGGAAGGAAGTTTTATCCCCAACAGTTGCATAGTGTATGAGTCCATTACAAGAAATTGTAAAAAAAAAAAAAAGTTGGGGGATCTTATTTACAGTGGCAGAAAGCAGACAAATGCTTACCTGGGGCTGTGGGTTCAGAAAGCTTGACTACAAATGGGCACAAGGAAACTTTTGGAGTGATGGAAATATTGGGTTTCAATCATTGTAATTATAGGGCATATCTATGTTATAATTTTTCAAAACTGTACACTTAAAATAGATACATTTTATTGTATATAAATTGTTAATCAATAGTGTTGATTAAACCAAACCAAAAAAAGCCAGAGCAAACTTAAGCATTTAATTACCAAGATCTACACCAATCCTCCAGGAAAATCCAATATCAGAGAAAACTCTTACTACCATAATATTTAGCTTCTTTTTCCTTTGTAGTACCTGGGAATTTCCCTTTATTTCCCATGAACTTAACGACAACAACAAAAATACCTAAATCAGAGATGGTTGTATCTTATGTAGCATTTCTAGGCTTTTGTTGGCTGGAAAAAATTGAAAGTTTATTTTATTCCATTGTTTTCTGAATTTAAAATTTCTGTGAGAATTATGGAAGTATGTAAGTAATATAAGTCTCTCCTCTTCTCTTTATAACTTTTCAATATAATCGATTTCTTATCATTTTTTTATGGAGTGCTGAATCCCATTTTATTATTTATTTATTTATTTTAAAGATTTTATTTATTTGATGGATAGAGATCACAAGTAGGCAGAGAGGAAGGCAGAGAGGGAGGGCGAGACAGAAAGCCTAATGCAGGGCTTGATCCCAGGACCCTGAGATCACCACTTGAGCTGAAGGCAGAGGCTTAACCCACTGAGCCACTCAGACACCTCTGAGTCCCATTTTAATGGTGAGGGTGAAGCCAACGCTTTCTCTAAGAAGGATAGGGGTATATGGATCACAGTCAACTGTCTGAAGAGCTAAATGCTCAAGTTACATATCATCTAGGATTCCTTATAGAAGTGCCCTTCTAAAACCTTCTAGATGATTCGAAAGTAATATACTTTTGTAAAAGACCTGGGGCATTTCTTTTTTTTTATATATAATTTTTTATTTTTTATAAACATATATTTTTATCCCCAGGGGTTCAGGTCTGTGAATCACCAGGTTTACACACTTCACAGCACTCACCAAAGCACATACCCTCCCCAATGTCCATAATCCCACCCCCTTCTCCCAAACCCCCTCCCCCCAGCAACCCGAATGTTTATAGCAGCAATGTCCACAATAGCCAAACTATGGAAAGAACCTAGATGTCCATCAACAGATGAATGGATCAAGAAGATGTGGTATATATACACAATGGAATACTATGCAGCCATCAAAAGAAATGAAATCTTGCCATTTGCGACAACATGGATGGAACTAGAGTGTATCATGCTTAGCGAAATAAGTCAAGCAGAGAAAGACAACTATCATATGATATCCCTGATATGAGGAAGTGGTGATGCAACATGGGGGCTTAAGTGGGTATGAGAAGAATAAATGAAAGAAGATGGGATTGGGAGGGAGACAAACCATAAGTGACTCTTAATCTCACCTGGGGCATTTCTTAAAAATCTCTTATTGTGGACATAATTCACAAATCTATAAATTGTGTTTTGTTCCTTTTTTGGCCTCACTACCCCTTACCCCTATACCCTACTCTATAGAAGACTTTATTTTCCTTGCATTTCTTTTTGCATTTGTTTGAAGAAGCCATTAATCCTTACATCTGCATGTTTTCTCGTCCTTCTGTTTGAAATACTCATTCCTTTTTATCCTTTTGATGAATTTAATGCTCATCTTTCAAATATCCCTCTCTCCAGGAAGTTTTGCTAGCCAACCACAGACAAAGTTAGTTGCCTTATCTTTGTATACTACAGCATCTTGTATATGGCTCCATTAGGAATCTTAATCAATATTAGTAGTTTATTTGAATATCTGTTTCCTTCATTATACTATAAGGACGTGGAGGGAAGGAAATACTTTCTATTTACCTCTGTTTCTCTATTGCTTAACACGGAGGCACAGATGTAGATCTTGGTAAATAAATGCATGTTCTTACTAATAAAATTCATTTCAAAACTTAAGAGTGAAACAAAGCATTGAATCTTTGAAATAAGTTGCTGTTTTTTAAAAATTATTTTTTATTAACATATAATGTATCATTTGCCCCAGGGGTACAGGTCTGTGAATGATCAGGCTTACACACTTCACAGGAGTGAAGTACCATAGCACATACCCTCCCCAATGTCCGTAACCCCACCACCCTCTCCCGACCCCCCTCAGCAACCCTTAGTTTGTTTCATGAGATTAAGACTCTCTTATTGTTTGTCTTCCTCCCAATCTCATCTTGTTTCATTTTTTCCTTCCCTTCCCCCTACAACCCCCTGCCCTTCCTCTCAAATTCCTCATATCAGAGAGATCATATGATAATTGTCTTTCTCTAATTAACTTATTTTGCTCAGTATAATACCCTCTAGTTCCATCCACACATTGCAAATGGCAAGATTTTGTTTCTTTTGATGGCTGCAGAGTATTCCATTGTATCTATAGACCACATCTTCTTTATCCATTCATCTGTTGATGGATATCATACAGGAATTCAGTAAAGTGTCAGGATAAAAAATCAATGCACAGAAATTAGTTGCATTTCTATACATCAACAGCGAGACTGAAGAAAGAGAAGCTAAAGAGTCAGTCCCATTTACAATTACACCCAAAACCATAAGATATCTTTCTTTTTAAAAAAATATTTAATTTATTTATTTGAGAGAGAGGCAGAAAGCAAGCTGGGTGAGCACCAGTGTTCAGGAGAGGGCAGAGGGTGAAGGAGGACTGAGGGAGAGGGAGAAGCATGCTCTTTGCTGAGCAGAGAGCTGGCCATGGACTGGATCCCAGGACGCTGGGTTCAAGACCTGAGCAGAAGGCAGATGCTTAACAAGCCGAGCAAGAAAGGCACCCCTGTATTTTCTTCTAATAATAATTAAACATAAAAAAAAGAAAAGTAATATCACCTGTTCCCCTATTTCTCTGTTAGAAACTCTGAGCACAATTTTTTTTTAAATTTTTTATTTTTTATAAACATATATTTTTGTCCCCAGGGGTACAGGTCTGTGAATCACCAGGTTTACACACTTCACAGCACTCACCAAAGCACATACCCTCCCCAATGTCCATAATCTCACCCCCTTCTCCCAAACCCCCTCCCCCCAGCAACCCTCAGTTTGTTTTGTGAGATTAAGAGTCACTTATGGTTTGTCTCCCTCCCAATCCCATCTTGTTTCATTGATTCTTCTCCTACCCACTTAAGCTCCCATGTTGCATCACCACTTTCTCATATCAGGGAGATCATATGATAGTTGTCTTTCTCTGCTCGACTTATTTCGCTAAGCGTGATACGCTCTAGTTCCATCCATGTTGTCGCAAATGGCAAGATTTCATTTCTTTTGATGGCTGCATAGTATTCCATTGTGTATATATACCACATCTTCTTGATCCATTCATCTGTTGATGGACATCTAGGTTCTTTCCATAGTTTGGCTATTGTGGACATTGCTGCTATAAACATTCGGGTGCACATGCCCCTTTGGATCACTACGTTTGTATCTTTAGGGTAAATACCCAATAGTGCAATTGCTGGGTCATAGGGCAGTTCTATTTTCAACATTTTGAGGAACCTCCATGCTGTTTTCCAGAGTGGTTGCACCAGCTTGCATTCCCACCAACAGTGTAGGAGGGTTCCCCTTTCTCCGCATCCTCGCCAGCATCTGTCATTTCCTGACTTGTTGATTTTAGCCATTCTGACTGGTGTGAGGTGATATCTCATTGTGGTTTTGATTTGTATTTCCCTGATGCCGAGTGATATGGAGCACTTTTTCATGTGTCTGTTGGCCATCTGGATGTCTTCTTTGCAGAAATGTCTGTTCATGTCCGCTGCCCATTTCTCAATAGATGCTGAAAAAGCATTTAACAAAGTACAGCATCCCTTCCTGATCAAAACTCTTCAAAGTGTAGGGATAGAGGGCACATACCTCAATATCATCAAAGCCATCTATGAAAAACCCACCGCAAATATCATTCTCAATGGAGAAAAACTGAAAGCTTTTCTGCTAAGGTCAGGAACACGGCAGGGATGTCATTATCACCACTGCTATTCAACATAGTACTAGAGGTCCTAGCCTCAGCAATCAGACAACAAAAGGAAATTAAAGGCATCCAAATTGGCAAAGAAGAAGTCAAATTATCACTCTTCGCAGATGATATGATACTATATGTGGAAAAGCCAAAAGACTCCACTCCAAATCTGCTAGAACTTGTACAGGAATTCAGTAAAGTGTCAGGATATAAAATCAATGCACAGAAATCAGTTGCATTTCTCTACACCAACAGCAAGAAAGAAGAAAGAGAAATTAAGGAGTCAATCCCATTTACAATTGCACCCAAAACTGAGCACAATTTTTGATTAACAATTCTACAACTTCTTGGTATTTTCTGGTTTGCTTGTATCAGTCTTTGGTTCTATTTTAATCATCTTTGATCTTATTTTGTCTCTGTTTTTATTGTAAGTAATCCCAAATGTGTTTTAAAATGTAAAGACCTGGATAAAAACTGAAAACTATGAGACTGGATTCAAGGGGATGCCCTTAGAGAATCTTGGGACTGGAAAGAAAAGGTGGCCTTGATGTTTCTAGTGGAGGGGAGAGCATTCATTATTCATTCATCAGAGGCAGAGAAAAACCTCCCTGAGCATTTTGTTAAGTCCTTAACTGAGGGCAGTTTAAGGAAAGGTATAGAGATTCTCCGATCTGTTGGGTGCATTAGTACATTATATAGTCAAATTTGGATAGTGTGAATTACATATTTTCCAGAAGGCTTTGAATCCCAAGAAATTTAACAGCAATATTTTTAAACATTACACTGTTTTAAAACTGTAAGGCAATTTTACATTGGATCTACAATCAACTTTCTAAGTGCCAAGGGGAAGAAAAACACTAGTGAATAAGAAACTGAAATGAAGTCAACCCTATAATCTTTATTTCTTTTGTTATACTTACCTGCCCATCCTCATCTCCTTGTTTTCTCTCCCCTCACACTCCCTGTTCTCTTAATCCAAATTCAACATGCAGCTTTTGATTTTTGAATGCTTTTCTTTGGAGTGAATCAAGAACACATGAGATTTCATTTCCTACCTCAGATATTTCCCCCCACTGTCTTTAAGCCCAGTGGAAACTTGAATTGCTTGATTCTTCATTTACCTCCTAGTTTAGGAAATGTGCGGCTCAAAGGAGTGAGAGAAAGTAAAAACTTTCATCTTCATTGAGCTAAGACACTAATTCAATTATATAATGAATTCAAGTCTTTGAAAGTCTATGCCTGAGATCTAACTGCCTCTTGATTTCTGAAAAACCAAATTTGTGTCATTTGGTTATTCTTTCCACTTCTTCTTCTTCTTCTTTTTTTTTTTTTTAAAGATTTTATTTATGTATTTGACAGATCACAAGCAAGCAGAGAGGAAGGCAGAGAAGGGGTGGGGGCAGAAGGCTCCCCACCGAGCAGAGAGCCCAACATGAGACTCAATCCCAGGACCCCGAGATTATGATCAGAGCTGAAGGCAGAGGCTTAACCCACTGAGCCAGCCAGGTGCCCCTATTCTTTCCACTTCTATGAAATTTTTCTCCATGTCCTACCTAGTCCTAAAAAAACACTTGTTTTGCTTAAATAAGGCACAAAAGTGTTGCATAAATCTAGACTGGGTAGAAAGAGGTGCAGAGAGGCCAAGAGGGAGGGTCTGCTAAGGTAACTAAGAAGCTGCTTAGAGTTCACTACCTCTTTATTATAGAACTACCTGGAGCTTTGATGGAAGTTATCTATATGGCAGCAGGTGCAACCCTATCTTTAGAGACTATCATGATTTCTACTGCGTGGGACAGTCTGAAGTTCTTCCCATGATTTAACTGCCTTCTTATACTTTATATCTTATGCCAGCGGGTGGTAGATTATAGCTCATGGCCCAAATATTATGTCTGTATATGGTTCATATATTACGAATAACTTTTACATTTTTAAATGGTTGACCAAAAAATTAAAGAAGAATATTTTGTGACACATGAAAAATTATGTGAAATCCTAATTGCAGTGTCCATAAATAAAATTTTATTGGAACATTTGTTTACATATGGTCTACAGTTGCTTTCATGTGATATTGGCAAGGTTGAATAGTTGCAACAGAGACTATATGTCCCACAAGGTCCAAGATATTTACTCTATGGCTCTTAACAGAAAATATTTGCTGAATCTGGGACTAGACTTGTGTTTCTTTTAGTTCCTGTACTCCCTTGTCCATGTGGACTCTTTCTTGTTTCAGGACATCCTGGATGTATAGGCCCATCCCTTCATTGCTTCCATGGGGAAAAAAGTCATTATTATCAAGGCTTTATATATTTTTGAAGACTTTTACTGAATTACTTGTTATGCCCTTCTCGTTTTTTTTTTTTTCCTTTTTCTTCTTCCTTTCCTCCTCTCCATCTGGTAAAACTAAGAATTTCTTCCAGGTCACTCCTGTATACTCTCAGGTTCCCTGTGGGTCACAGCATCTACCTTAGGCAGGCTTGTTGAGGAACTGTTTCTAAACAAAGCTAGGGCTCCCTGTGGAAAAGAATTCTGGCGTTCTGGCGAATACAGTCTTCACACTTAATTACTATGGGAGAACAATAGTTCTCTAGTGATTTAGCTGAGGCTCAGAGCCTTCTCTAGGTGCAAATGATTTTGCTCTTTAATGTTTTTTTTTGTTTTTTTTTTTTGTTTTGTTTTTTTACTCTTTAATACTCTTAGAGAGGATCTCAGTTGGATCACAAAGTTGCTTCACAGTGTACTTTATCCCTGCATTCTTTCAGACATCAGACCTCTGGATGGTCTTTTGACTTTAATCCTCTTGTTTATAACAATGAAAGAAGAGATCAGAGGCTGTTCTCTCAGATGCTTTCAGCTACTTAAACTTATAATTATAGTAGCCTGATTTTTCTTGCACAATGCTTAGCAATTTAGTTTTTAATCAAAACATCACACTCAGAACTTTAGTCCAAGTGGTGGGTCAGTGATCTGTTGTTACATGGAAAGATTGCCCAGTGAGTAGCTGGGATTATTAAAATATATGGCGATGTCAGAAATTTTGGCTGGAGTCCTGATAGAGACTAGAGGATATTAATCAAATTCTTCTGAGGGGTGCTCTTTGTTCACCTGGTCATGGTTTTAAAAGCTTTAAAAGAGTCCTTCTTGGTACCATAGCTAAACAGATAATAAAATATGTATATAAAATATATAACATTCTCTTCCTTTCAGCATATAGAAGGAGAAATACATAAAATATTTGCATATTATTATATATTTCTGGCCAAAATATAGTTGTAAATTTTGCTTCAAACATGTTAGAATTATAGGTACAGTATAAAAGACAGGAATGGGCTCAAAATACACAGGAACATTTCAATGGGCAGAAAAAAATCAAAGTTTGATTGAGGTTCACACTGTGGATTTGCTGAGCTTTGGATGAACATGAAAATAGGGACTATATGGGGCTTCCTGTTTAATGTCCCTTGCTCTGGAAGTGAGACAGAAAGAGACTATTGTGGGTTTATGACTAACAAGAATCCATGAGTCTGATGAACAAGTCTCCCACTGACTTGGAGAGTGAACTGGATTTTTTGTATTTCCCCAAATCACTCAGGGGTAAATCCTTTGAATTATCAATATAAGTTCATGTGGAATGGAGAGAGAAAAAGAGAGACAGACAGACAGACACACATGAAGAACCAAGGCTCACACTCAAAAAGAGTCTGAGACACAAAGTTCTACAACAAATGAAGAAATTTTAAGCTAAGAATGAAGGTTAAATAAATCAACAATCTGTTGAAAAATTAGTCCAGATAAAAACAATAGACAACAAATCACAGAGCTGTAAAGCAAGTTGACAGTCTTGACTATGTAAAATTAAAAGAAAATTTCTATGATAAATGTCACTGCACTGACAGTAGTGTTTAGGATTTGTTTGCTAAAGAAGACTCTCAAGACCCCAGATGACAGTGTTTTCAAACCCACAGTTCATTTTTGGAAAATGATATAATATAGCAACAGCATTAAAATAAGGATATGTACCATATCTAAGAGTAGCTTGGCAGCAAGAGGTCTGGAGAGGCCAGGTACCGACTCCAGGTACACTCTGGAGAGCTGTACCAGGATGCATTTAATCTACCAGATCAGTAACCACTGACGTGTGTAGACATATCTCAGAACTAGGGAGCCTAAAATGGGTCTCAGATGGGGCTTCTTTTACCTTGCTGGTCACTTCCATGTAACCAATCTGTATGTCAGAGCATTTCTAGGCATCCTAATGAGGCTAGATATAAATCTTCAGTCTCACTGTCATTAATCAACAATGCTAACAAACTGTCATAAACTACTCTCCAACTTACCAGAAAGTAATAGTTACAAAGAAATGCTATTAATCAGTTCATTTCATACTTTGACCTAGGCATCAGTGCTGTGTAGGTACTTCAGCAAGAACAGTTTGGGCTAATTTCCAGATCTGCAGAAATCAGTCCTCCCAATACAGCCACCATGAACAAAGTCAAAATACAAGTGACAAACTAGGAAAATGAGTTGCAACCTACATTGTAGATAAATAGTCAATTTCTCTAAAACATAAAGAATTTTTATTACTGGCTGCCTAGAGCTGTGGTGGATAGAGAATTGGGGTGTGATGTCTAAGAGATGCGGAGTTTGGTGGAGGGGGGATGAAAATACTCTAAAATTGATTGTGGTGATGGTTGCACAATATTATTAATACACTGATAACCATTGAAATATACCCTTAAATTTGAATGAATGGTATGTGAATTATATCTCAAAAAAGCTGTTTTTAAGAGAAGGGAAAAATAATTTTTATTAATCAATATGATGAAGACAGCCCAATGGAAAAACAGCCAAAGGATAAGAAGAGACACCTTGCAGAAACAACATCATTCTTAAACATACAAAAATAAGCATTTGAAAAAATGTTTACTCTTATTCATGGTAAGGAAAATGCATATGGAAACAACTGAAATGCCATTTTTCACCTATTGTTTGGCAAAGGTCACACTGACTTTTTGTGACAACTTTTTGTTGACAACATTGACAACTCTGAGTACATGTTGTGTTAGTAAGGCTGTCAGCAAACCACTCTCCTTATAGCTGGGCACTGAGGCCTTTCTTGATAAATTATCTAGGAATCGCATTTCATTGTCTATATTGTGAGATACCTTTGATGTAGGATTTTTATACCTATAAACCCTTCCATCAGGAGTGATTTTCTTAGTGCATAAATCAGTCAATGTCCTCCCATTGTACCAGCCACTCTCTTCGTGTCCCTACTCTTGCTTCTTACATTCCAGGGATCATTGCACATGCTAATCTCTTCACCATGGATGCAAGAAATAACAAACAAAAATTGGTATAATAAATTAGTCTACCTAATTATCTAATAAGAAAACTCCTTAATTTTAAGAAGTTAAAAAAGATGAATATAGGTAAATATATATATATATATATATATATATATATATATATATATTCTGGATGAAATTTAAAAGATGAATAGTGTTGAATGGATGTGTGTATTTGAAATATTTTAAGTTCCCAATGCTAATTGGGATTGAAATCTGAATACCCAAAATATTTTATTTAAAACCATTTAGCAGTGAGGATGCTTGAAAAAAAATGTATAGGATTCATTAATTTATTCCCTCCTCAAACGTTTATTCAATGCTTTTTCAGTAAAGTGAGCTAGACATTGTAGGGGGATATCAGTAAAAATGAGACAATGATTCTTTCCTCAAGTAGCTCATGCTATTGTCTACAAGAGAAGTTAAATGACCACAGAAATAACCTGGGACAGGGTTAGAAAATTTTGGCCCTGTGAAGGGCCAGATATTAAATATTTTAGGCTTTGCCAGCCAGAGGGCCTCTGTTGCAACTATTCAGCTCTGCTGTTGTAGTGCAAGAGCAGCCACAGGACAGTAGATAAAGAAATGGGTGTTGCTGTGTTACAATAAAACTATGAACAGGTGGCAGCCTGGATTTGACCCATGGGCCATTGTTTGCTTTTACTGAAAGATATAAAGTAATGATTTGATTTCAGAAATACTAATAAATGGGGGTTCAGAGGAGGGAGAGCTTGCATCTAGACAGCAGTCATCTGCAAGGACTTCATTGGGGTAATGGTACTTAATCTGGAACCTTAGTGTTGGGTAAAATATAAATTTGGGGATGTGATGGGGAGAAAGATAAGGTTGAGGAAGGAAGATTGTTCTTGGTAGAGGAAAAATATGTAAACAGAAGCACAGTGGAGTTGGTTATCCAATGGGTGTCTAGTAGCAATTCGGTTTGAGAATAATACACATTAAGTGGAGTAATAGAAACATAGGTGGGAAGGAGGGTTTGGGCCCAACCAAGAAATGCTTTACAATCAGAAAAAGGAGAATGGATTTATTATGTTATCACTTTGGGAGTGCTAGTGGAGAACCACAGAGTCACAGAGTGGTATAGTCACTCATGCCTTTGGAAAGTTTATCTGATGTTCTAGGGGTCCTGAAGCTTAAACAGGGGTTCTCTTCAAGAAAAAGAATACAACACTACACATTTGACGTCAGGTGTAAGGGTTTAGAAGGGGCTCAAATAAATTTTGGGCCCCCAAATCCAAGTTTCATAGCTTCCTGGAAAATTACTTCTGTGGGTGGTATATGTGCAGTGGTTACAACAGTAGTCTTGGCAAGAAATAACAAGACCTTGATATGGAAATGGCAGAGGTAATTGGGAAGAAGGGACAAACATCAGAGTCAGTAGAAGTTAAAGTGGAGGGCTTGGCAACTAGCAAACTAAAAGTGCACAGATTGACATTATCTAGTGGGAGCAAAGAAGAAAAGACAAAGATGGATCTGAGATCTACAGTTTAGAAGGTAGTGATGACCCTCAACTCTACAGTCAACTAATCTTCAACAAAGCAGGAAAGAATGTCCAATGGAAAAAAGACAGCCTCTTCAATAAATGGTGCTGGGAAAATTGGACGGCCACATGCAGAAAAATGAAATTGGACCATTTTCTTACACCACACACAAAAATAGACTCAAAGTGGATGAAGGACCTCAATGTGTGAAAGGAGTCCATCAAAATCCTTGAGAACACAGGCAGCAACCTTTTCGACCTCAGCCGCAGCAACATCTTCCTAGGAACAATGCCAAAGGCAAGGGAAGCAAGGACAAAAATGAACTATTGGGATTTCATCCAGATCAAAAGCTTTTGCACAGCAAAGGAAACAGTTAACAAAATCAAAAGACAACTGACAGAATGGGAGAAGATATTTGCAAACGACATATCAGATAAAGGACTAGTGTCCAGAATCTATAAAGAACTTAGCAAACTCAACACCCAAAGAACAAATAATCCAATCAAGAAATGGGCAGAGGACATGAACAGACATTTCTGCAAAGAAAACATCCAGATGGCCAACAGACACATGAAAAAGTGCTCCATATCACTCGGCATCAGGGAAATACAAATCAAAACCACAATGAGATATCACCTCACACCAGTCAGAATGGCTAAAATCAACAAGTCAGGAAATGACAGATGCTGGCGAGGATGCGGAGAAAGGGGAACCCTCCTACACTGTGGGTGGGAATGCAAGCTGGTGCAGCCACTCTGGAAAACAGCATGGAGGTTCCTCAAAATGTTGAAAATAGAACTGCCCTATGACCCAGCAATTGCACTATTGGGTATTTACCCTAAAGATACAAACGTAGTGATCCAAAGGGGCACGTGCACCTGAATGTTTATAGCAGCAATGTCCACAATAGCCAAACTATGGAAAGAACCTAGATGTCCATCAACAGATGAATGGATCAAGAAGATGTGGTATATATACACAATGGAATACTATGCAGCCATCAAAAGAAATGAAATCTTGCCATTTGCGACAACATGGATGGAACTAGAGCGTGTCATGCTTAGCGAAATAAGTCAAGCAGAGAAAGACAACTATCATATGATCTCCCTGATATGAGAAAGTGGTGATGCAACATGGGGGCTTAAGTGGGTAGGAGAAGAATCAATGAAACAAGATGGGATTGGGAGGGAAACAAACCATAAGTGACTCTTAATCTCACAAAACAAACTGAGGGTTGCTGGGGGGAGGGGGTTTGGGAGAAGGGGGTGGGATTATGGACATTGGGGAGGGTATGTGCTTTTTGAGTGCTGTGAAGTGTGTAAACCTGGTGATTCACAGACCTGTACCCCTGGGGATAAAAATATATGTTTATAAAAAATAAAAAATTTAAATAAAAAAGAAGAAGGTAGTGATGACATGAATAGAAAAAGATAACACAGAGGAGATGCAGCTTTGCAGCAGAAGAAGATGCAATCAGTGTTAACAGAGTGATCTAAAATTGTCTAAAGTTATCCAGGAGGCCATGAAAAATGTGAGATTAGAGACTGGCCGACTAGATCATTTACCTAGACAATTTCAAGATCACTCTGTTCAACAGTGAATTTGGGAGTTACCCACATAAACATGAGTGTTGTGAGAGAATGAGATTATCTAGGGAGAGGAGGCAGAGAGATCAGATCTCTCTGGATAGAGTTGTCTCCTCATTTGGTGGAGGTTAAAATGGAAAATAGCTGCTCAGAGAACTGATATGCTATCTTGATATTCTTATTTGCTACCAAACTTCTCTTTGGAGATCCCTTAATTTTAACAGATTATTTGGAATGAAACTACTTTTTGTGCTACTTTATTATCCATTAGAAGGTACAGGTATTGCCCTGCAATATAACATTTAAATAAATTATTTATATTCATTCTGACGTTAAGCACCTATTTCTTAAGATGGCATTCACCATGTTTTTTAGTCTCCTTTCATGAAAATACAGAAATGTGTGAAGCATATGCTCCCCCCTCCTGACAGATAACCTTTAAATCTGTCTTTCTTCCCTAGTATTTATAATTACTTTACCTGTGAAGGGGTCAAATCTCTGGAAATGGAAGGAAAGAAAAACTCTTGAGAAGCCTGTAATTATAAGTAATAGTTATGCTCTTTGCTGTAATTACAGTTCCATTTTAGAGCTTCCGTTTGTCCCTTCACGATTCCTTCTGACATTAGCAGGATCTAAAAGTTTGGTACAAGTGTCTGGAAAAAATACTTTGTGAGAGCATGTGCTTAATTACCTGGTCTCGAATGACTGGTACAAGAAACCAGGATATTCAGAATGTTCATATCCATCCAATTAGTCATTTATCCTTCTTTAAGAAACCGAGTCATAACACACATCATACTTTTCATCCATTGTTGTTTCTCTATTGCCTTAATGATCTTTTCTTCATGAATTCCCCCAGTAATTATTTTCACTAAGTATTTTGAGAAACATATTCCCCTTCCTAGATTTCTTGGGATTATTTGAAACATGGGAGAAGTACCTTTGCCAGAGAATTTTTTAGAACAACAATATTATAAAACTGGTTTCCGGCCTGGTTCATTATCCAAATCACTTGGAAGACTAAACATACACAGATTTACATCAACATGTTGTGACTTTTCTGGATTAACATGCAGTACTTTCCTTCTTTTTTTTCCTTATGTTTTACTGTATTTCACCTATCATAAGGCTCAAAATTAACCTACATCCTGATGATCCCCAGTTTTATGTTTCTGGTCCAGTTTTTTTCTTTCTTTCTTTCTTTCATTCTTTTTTTTTTTTTTTTTTTTTTTTTTTTTTTTTTAATCTGAGCCCAACTACATGCTTACCATTTCCATTTGGATGATTCACTTATATCTAAAATTTAACATGTCCTGAACTCATCCCCCCTATCCAACTTGCTTTTCTCCTATCTTTTCCTTTACCAGGGAATAGCCAACATGCATGTAGATATGTAGGAACCGCCCCTGATTTTACTTTCTCTGACATCCTATCCCTGCTCTACACCAATTAATAGGAAATTCCTGTATATTCTTCCTAAAATATAGAGAAAAGCTATTCATCTTCATGCCATCATCATCGTCCAAGCTCCAATGTTCTCTCATGTGGACTAATGCAAGCCTCCTAATTGGATTCCTGCTCTCATTCATGCTTCCTCCATCCAGTGGTCAGTGGGTTTAACCTGGTTGTGCATTGGATTCAGCCCAAAAGACACAAATGACTGGTACTTGGGTCTCACTCCAGAGATTCTGACTTAATTGGTCTGAGTATGAGACATTTAAATATTTGCCCCAAGTGATTATAATGTGCAATCAAAATTGGGAATCACTGCTCCATCCCACATGCAGCATGGAGAGCCAAGTCCTTAATACCTTAATCAGTCTGCTTAAAACCCCTCTCTATGTCCTCCTATTAACCTCAAACACTCATATCAACATCTCTACTCTATTGCATCTGTTTTCCCAAGACCATTTGTTGAAGAGACTGTCTTTTTTCCATTGGATATTCTTTCTTGTTTTGTTGAAGATTAATTGACCATGAAGAAAGGGTGTATTCTTTTTTCTTTAAATTTTTTATTTTTTATAAACATATATTTTTATCCCCAGGGGTACAGGTCTATGAATCGCCAGGTTTACACACTTCATAGCACTCACCAAAGCACATACCCTCCCCAATGTCCATAAAAAGGCCATATTCTTAAAACTACTAACATTCTCCCTGTAACTGAGCCAGTGGTAGTGTAAAATTCCTTTTCTCTTTGGGACAGCATTGTGAGGGCAGTATGAGGCTTTGGGGATGAGGAAGAAGAAGGCAGTACGGATTGTCTTTTGTGAAATGTGAAGATAATTTTTTTTTTTTGTATGAGTAGGATTGAGGGCAATTTTGAAGGTTGTAGCAGGCATGTAAGCAAAAGGAGTTATTTTAAATTGAGCAGAGAGAAGACTCTTGCTGGGCAGTGTGAATTATTTTCAATATTTCCAAAAAGCCTAAATGAAATTCTTTGGTTATTAGACAATAGGGACTTGATATAACATCATCACACCTTAATTTTGGCTGGTATCTTAGAATTTAAGGAGATAATGCTGGTTTTCTGGAGGGAATTGGAAGTACTGATTAGGATTAAATGCTTTTGTTTAGAGATCATTAATCACATTAATGATTATAATGTGATAGAATAAGTTTCTCAAAATAAGGGATTGATGTGGATTTGAAATAAAGACTTGAATATTGAAAATTTTGGGGACTATTATTAAAAATCAAGTATATTGTTCCTTTGGAGATACATTTTGAAACAATTAACTTATTTGTTATCAGTCAGCAAATATTTAATGAGCATATTCTTATGTTAGACACTGAGCTGGCCAATTTGGGATATAGTAATGAAGAAGTCAGGATCATTTTTCATGAAACCTTTGGAAGGAAGGAGGAATACATTGAAAAAATAGTTGCACATAATGTTAATATAAGTTATTCTAGAGGCACCTGATGCTAAATAAAATGTTGATGTATTTCATTTTCTTATTTACACATCTAAGAGAAAATTCTGAGAAGAAACCAACAAATAGTTCCCTGTGAGTAATACAGACAATGAGTGACCCTTGGTGCCCATTTAATGCATATCCCTTGGCTTGGTTGTTATCCCACACATATGTCCCTTGTAGTTTTTCCCTAGATGTATTTCTTTCAAACAGTTCCCATAAAAGAGCTGATATCAAACACTATCATTCAAACAGCATTTGTTGTGTTCGTTTTAGATTTTGAATTCTTATCTCAGATATTGTCCATTTTAAAGCTTAGAGTTCAGGGTGCCTGGGTGGCTCAGTTGGTTAAGCATCTGCCTTCAGCTCAGGTCATGATCCTAGGGTCCTAGGATCGAGGGAGCCTGTTTCCCCCTTTTCTTCTCTCCCCCTGCTTGTTCTCTCTCTCTGTTTCTGCCAAATAAATAAATAAATAAAATATTGGTTAAAAAAATAAAGGTTAGCGTTCAGGTTCATTTCTTTCTGCAATGATCTGTTGTTGACTGTTGGCATTTGGTACTTCGTTTCATGAATCCTATTCTGATTTACTCTTCTCATCACCTATTTGTCCTGGTTTTCATAGAGAATCATAAATGATCTCTATTTTTGTGTGGGTACCCTTTCTTCTACTTTTTCATGTTTCTCAGCCATTTTTACATTTCTTTAAATGCTTGAATATTTGTTCTATAATTAAACCTTCAGAAACACACAACTTATTTCATTAAGTAAGCTAATGTTCAGGAAAACAGAAGCATCTAAATTCTTTTATATCTAATATTTTAGTTTCAGAACTGGTGACATATGTTTGAGGTTATGCATTGTAGAACATCAGAAGTTAATTGGAAGTGTTCTATTTCTTAAATAACTTGATGAGCGCATGAACACAAATGGGTTCCTCTATTGTTCTTCTTTATGCCTTACGCATGTTTTATAATTATTCCTTTGCATCTATTGAATATCAATAGAAATAATAAAAATTAAACTAAGATTAGAGGCTAATTTTTTTTTCAGTAATAGGAACATGGAGAAAACAATGGATGTGAGAATGTTTAAGAAATTAAAGACTGGGCTCCTGGGTGGCTCAGTGGGTTAAGCTGCGGCCTTCAGCTCAGGTCATGATCTCAGGGTCCTGGGATCGAGTCCCACATCGGGCTCTCTGCTCAGCAGGGGGCCTGCTTCCTTTCCTCTCTCTCTGTGATCTCTTCCCTTCCTCTCTCCTACTGTGATCTCTCTCTGTCAAATAAATAAATAAAATCTTAAAAAAAAAAAAGAAATTAAAGACCAGAGTTAAATATTAAATTTTGTTTCCATTGACCACACATAAAAAAGTGAACACTTCCATAGTATTTACCATGATACTAAAGTTAAATCAAATTATTTTGTTGAGTTTATGTATGTTTTCAGAGATTTCCTATAAAGTTGACAATTTTACTGTAAAAATTCAAAAACTGGGTTGTAAGCCAGAGTTGAATATTGTGGGAAATTTATATAGACTCTGAAAAACAATCTAAGAGTTTTGAAGGGGTGGGGGAAAGGAGGTTGGGGGAGCCAGGTGGTGGGTATTATGGAGGGCACATATGGCATGGAGCACTGGGTGTGGTGCAGAAACAATGAATTCTGTTACACTGAAAAGAAACTAATAAAAAAAATTAATAAAAAAAAATTTGTGACAGGGGCGCCTGGGTGGCTCAGTCGGTTAAAGTCTGCCTTTGGCTCAGGTCATGATACCAGGATCCTGGGAAGCCTGCTTCTCCTTCTCCCACTCACCCCACTTGTGTTTCCTCTCCCGCAGTCTCTCTGTCAAATAAATAAATAATATCTTAAAAAAAAGTTTGTGACGGAAGAAAATTATACTTGTTCATTTTAGTTTATAAGTTTCCAATAACAGATTGGTTTTATGCATCAACTTCATAATAATTAATTCATTGAACTTATTAAATTTGAATGAATTCAGTTATTTAAAAAAGCGAGGATTTTTCTCTACATCAAGAAAATACCAAAAGGACTCTAATTTTTAAAACTTATTTTCCAAGTAAATAAGTAATAGTAAAGTAAATAAGTAATAGTGTAATTTAAAAACGTAGAATCTTGATTTTCTAAGACACTTTCAAAATCAATTTAGATACATTTAAGTATTCAGGTGAAGTTTTCCTGTGATCACTGAATGCTTGAGTATTCTTTGGCTGAATGTATTTACATAAATATTACCTCTAGCTAGACTTAGGAAATATTGGTTAGAATTTTTTTTATATAAGTCTACACACACACACACACACACACAACAATTGTGATTTGTGTTAGAGAAAAATTAAAATCTGCAAAAATATTGTATCACATGGGACTTCATCTAGTCTGAGTACATCAAAATAAATTGTTTTGTTAGAGAACAGGATGCTAAGTCACTGAAACACAAGTTAAAATTTAATTGGGAAACAGGCTGTTGAAAATAGGCTGAGGCAGGAAGCCAGGATGGGAACACCTGGGTTGTGCAAATGAAAGAGGAGAGCGGCAAACATTCTGAGGTTAAATTGGCTTCTTCACAGTCAAGCCCATGCTGTGGTCTTTACTTGGATCATTCTTCTTCCTCCCGTCACTCCACCCTCTGCCCTTGTTCTCTGTATGGATGACTTACTTAATTGTTCAGGTCTTAGGTCTAGTGTCTTCTCCTCAGAAATGCTCTTACTTTCAGTATATACCTGCCTCCACCAAATGACTCCTGGGACCTGTGTCCGAGCACTTACCACAATTTTCAATCATTTACTTGTTTGCTTACATTGTGGTTGTCTGTCTCCCTTCCTCATTGCCCACTTCCATTCTGTTTCCACTCTCGAAACTCCATGAAGACCTGTTGTTTCTCTCAGTGCCTACTAGCATGCCTGGCACATGGTAGCTACTCAGTGGAGGTGGAGATCTGGTCCCTCTTACTGCTTTCGGGTAGCAATACAGGTAAATCATCTGTGACATGAGAATCAAGCTTTCTCAGAACATTTATATAGGATGATCTGTAGGTCCTTTTATCTCTCCTCTCACCCACACACTATGCCCTGTCCTTTCAGGCTTTTCTATCAATTAAACATATGACATATAGTTTCTAGTAGGAAGAGCATATATCCTATTAAAACATAAATCACTGGAATTGCACTTCACAGTTTCAAGCCAAATTCTCTCTTTCCCCAGTGATACAACTAGGAGGCAAGAAGGTTTCTATCTGTAGAGTTTTCTCAAAATACGGTGTACCCCTATCCTACCATTGTCCTTGTTTAGCCTGGAGCTTACTTTCAGTGTTACTTCAGTGTCCCTTGAGGACTTACATTTCTGTAATTAACTTTTAACTTATTAGGCTGTGTGTTTATTATTCAAAAAACATTCACTGAATGTAGATGAGTAGGGAGCTTTGTACAGAGGATCATTCTTGGGACATAAAGATTGAAGGGGACATCATCCTTGTATTTGAGTTGATTAAAAACTAGGTAGGAGGGTGCCTAGGTGGTTCAATTGGTTGGGCGTCTGCCTTCAGCTCAGGTCATGATCGCAGAGTTCCAGGATGAAGCCCCATATGGGGCTTCCTGCTCAGTGGAGAGCCTGCTTCTCCCTCTGCTGCTCTCATGTTCTCCCTGGCCCTCTTTCTCTCTCAAATAAATAAATCAAATATTTTTAAAAAATTATGTAGGAAGACCATGTATTGGCATACAAAACAGTGAAAGACAATTACAAAGTTTAAGACAGTGGAAAATTATATGATAGTTGTCTTTCTCTGCTTGACAAAACAAACTGAGGGTTGCTGGGGGGAGGGGGGTTGGGAGAAGGGGGTGGGATTATGGACATTGGGGAGGGGATGTGCTTTGGTGAGTGCTGTGAAGTGTGTAAACCTGGCGATTCACAGACCTGTACCCCTGGGGATAAAAATATATGTTTATAAAAAATAAAAAATTAAAAAAAGTGGAAAATTAGAAACTGCAAATGTTTAATAATGGGTGAATAGTTAACTGTGAGATATCTACATGTTAAATTATGTTAATAACATAGACATAAATATATGATAAGTTTAAGTATGGAAAAAAGTCGAGATTCAAAACATCAAAAATTTACATTGATTTTTCTCTGTAGCAGTGAACAGCATTTAACATGCTAAATGGTTTGCTTATTTATTTATTTTATCTGTTTCTTTCCATTACAATATAAGCACCATGGAGGCAGAGTTTGTCAATTTTTTGGTGCTGTAATTTTTACTGTATAGAAAATGGTGCCTAAAACATAGTAAATACTCAGCAAACAGTAAATGAATAAGTGTATGATTAGAATATGGAAGAGAATAATGGAATATTAGAAAAAACTATCAGTGATAGTTATCTTTGAGTGTGGGATTATAAGAAGTGTTAACTTTCAAATTAATGTTTTCTTATATAATAAGTATGCATTAATTTTGTAACAAGACTCTATACACACACATATACATACACAAATACATGTTTAAAGAATGGATAGAAATACAGCAAAAAAAGTAGCTTTCTTTGAGTGACAGACTTTAAAATAAATCTTTTATTGCTTTCCATATAAAATACAATAAAATTTATTTGTTCAAAAATTATTTTAAAAAGGAAAAAATCTTTCATTTGTGGTGGTAGTGGTTTGAGTCAGAATATGGAGGAGAATTGGTTAAAAATGAAAACTCCACCTTCATATTACTTATACGCAGTAATACAAAACCCCCTAAAAAAATCAAGTATGGGGCTTAAATTATATATATTTTTTGTTAGTGATAATGTGTATATTGGAGCTTTTGCCCTGAAGGGGTTTTAATAATGTAGACAGAAGGGAAACCAGAAGACATTTGATTTCTTCGGGATTCAAGAATTTGTGCGTTGTACATACTTTAACACTTTGGTACATAAATCCTTTCAAATACCAAAGTCTTAAAGAGGGTTGAAATAAATCCTCAGAAATTCAAGTTTTAACCTAGAATGCCCTCCCTAGCAAACAGTGATGAAAAAAGTGTTCCCCTGATAATAAAACTGGAAACCACATGGGAAGGAGTGTCACAACATGAAGCAAGAAACCTTTTAATCAAGCTATCAAGGGTCTGTTTTGAGATGTGTAATTAATAGAGCTCCTGGTTAAAATTTAATGAAGAATGTGCTCTTTATCAGGATCATTTCAAATCTAATGGAATTTAGCTGTGTTTTGCATATCAATTTACATTTAAAGAAAAAAGTTTGGGGGCACCTGGATGTCTGAGTCTGTTCCGCAATCAATTGCCTCTTGATTTCAGCTCAGGTCATGATTTCAGGGTTGTAAAATGGAGCCCCGCTTGGGGCTCTGCACTCAGCACAGAGTCTGTTTGTCCCTCTCCCTCTGTTCCTGACCCTACTCTCTTGAGCTCTCTCTCTCAAATAAACAAACAAACAAACAAATAAATAAATAAATAAATAAAATCTTTAAAGACAAACCATGAGAGACTGTGGACTCCGAAAAACAAACTGAGGGCTTTGGAGGGAAGTTGGGTGGGAGGTTGGGTGAGCCTGGTGGTGGGTATTAAGGAGGGCACCTATTGCATGGAGCACTGGGTGTGGTGCATAAACAATGAATTCTGGAACACTAAAAAGAAATAAAACAAAAAACAAAAAACAAAAAAAAATCTTAAAAAAAAGAATTAAGGTTGAGCATTAATTGTAGTTAACTTCACAGTTATTCTAAGTGCATTCATTGCAAAGTAGGAAAACTAAACTGTTTTGGTTAGGTGACTGGCAAACAGCATTACATTTCTTGCCTCTTCAAGAAGAATCTTCTTAGATCTCTTAGGTATGTTAGGTCCGTTATTAAACGAAACGAGACTGAGACAAAGTGAAAGTTATTTAAAGCTTTATTTTATGATAAGTATTAAAAGTTAGACTGATCGGCCAGGGGAACGAGACTGAGGCAAGGTGAAAGTTATGCAAAACTCTATTCTATGCTAAGCATTAGAAGTCAGACTGACCGGCCAGGGCTGTCTCTGAAGAGAGCGACCACCCTCAGCTTACAGGCTCAAGTATTGACTGACTATCATTGAGAGATTAAGAAATTCTTCCTTTCTAGGGATTGAATGTCATAAGAAGAAAGGAGTTGTTTTTTATTTAAATTTTAACAGTGAAAATATACATGGATGTTGATTTTTACAGGATATTGGGATATTCCCAGTCAACTCTTTAAAGTAATCCTTGGAAATAGAAGGGTCTATGCCTATAATTTCTCACTGGCTATCTCTAAATGAAATCTCCTTCTTTGCACATCCACACCAAGTTACATCACAATATCTGTAAGTATATGTGTTTTGTGTTTTACTCTTCAGATGGACACTAACAACTCAGTTTCTATATGCCTCCTAAAGTTCTCTTAGCTTATGGATTACTAAAGTGACCTGACCAAAACATTTTGGTACACCTTGTAAGGACCTATTTAGCCAGAGCAACTCCATCTTGGTTAAAAAGCCATTTTATATTCATTTCCTTAGTTCAGTTTATATTTCCCTAAATAGTTTATATTCTAATAGGTTTGGGTCATTTGGGAAGGGGCCGGAGAGGTGGGAAACCAGGGAAAACAAGTGCAGTGGAACACTGATCAACAACATTGGAACCATCTGGAAGCTTGTTGGGAAAGCGGAATCAGGCCCCACCCACACTACTAGATCAGAATCTGCATTGGCAAGATTGCCAGTGGTGCATATTAAAGTTGAATGGTGAAGTTAACACCTGCCTTCCAGGGCAATTGTGAAAATTAAAGGAAAGAGTATATGTTCAACATCCAGTTCAGGTTTGGTATATAGCAGGCATAGAGTAAATGCTAATCTCTCTCTTTTTTTTTTTTTTTTATACCTTTTCTACTCTGTAGTCTGGAATCAGAGAAATAAAATTTTTTCAAGTTTGGAAGTCATAGCAAATAGAGAATTAAACAATAAAATCAGAGCAATGCTTATACTCTTCTTATTAGCATCCACTTCAGATCTACATTTACCTTGCATGTTTTGAAATGGAAGGATATATTACATAAAATGACCTGTATCATAAAATTACCAGAGTTCACATTTTGAATTATGAAAGTCAGGCTTCTTTAGAGGGAAACCACAACTTTATTAATTGGACTAAAACCTGTACAAACTTTTTTGGGTCATAATTGGAGCTAAACTTTACTCCATCTTATGAAATACAGCAGAATTTAAGTTTTTCCCAATTATGAAAATCATGCTCTATTAACTTGACTTGATGAGTAACACAAATGCAGTAGCTTAAAAAGCACAAGTGTATTATCTCACAGTTTCTGTGAGTCAGGAGTCCAGGCATAGCTTAGTTAGCTCATTGCAAGGATGCAGTGAAGACATCAGGCAAGCCTGGATTCTTACCTGAGGACGCAGGTGGGAGGATATCTTCTTCTAAGCTTACATGGTTTTTGGCAGAATTCATTTCCCTATAGTTGTAGGGTAGAGTGATCCAGTTCTTGCTGGTATGGGCTGGAGGTTACCGTCAGTGCCTTGAGACTGTCTTTAGATCCTTGTCCCATGAGCCTCACAACATGTCCACCTGCTTCATCAGAGCAAGCAAGGGAGAGAATCTTCTCACAAGATGGAGGTCATGATCCTATGTAACATAATCACAATTGGAAAAAAAATAAATTGCAAAAAAATAGGAAAACAAAACAAAACAAAAACAAAAAAAAAGCTAATTGTTTTTTTAGACTTCTTACCCTCTTCGATATTAAGCATTATGTACAAAAAGCGTCTACATTCACAAAACTGATAGAATATAAGAAGAAAATGCCTCGAAACTCATTTGGATATTAATTTGTCACCTGGAACTTTGTTTAATTGGTCTAGTGTTAGGAGGAACTTTATCAGAAATTTCTACTAAAAAAAAAAGAAATTTCTACTTTGCTGATTTAATCTCATGATGTTCAGAGCTCTGAGACCAAAAATTTTACCTATTTAGGAAGTACCAATTTTTCCTTTAACAACTAATTTGGAATATGTTTAAAGGTGGAATAATTTGTGATGTTTTTAAAGATGGTACCCCATGCCAATTAATTTTGCAGAGAAGAATGATGGAAGGGCCTTGCCATTATAGTTTCAGAGGTTTGGAAAAGTTCTGGGTTAAATTTGTACAATCCCAGACAAGAAAGTCTTCTGCATCTATAGCATTTGACGGTATTTTCCCAAATCACACTTTTTGAGATAATAATTCCACATCCAAAATTAGTATATAATTTTGAGTACATAAACCTGCACATTTACAAAATGACATACACACAAAGATATTTATTGCATCTCTGCCTTTAATAGCAAAATGTCAAATAGGGCTAATTAAATACATTGTTAAACCCTTTCAATGGGATACTAGTTTATTTATTTGTTTATTTAACAGACAGAGATTATAAGTAGGCAGAGAGGTAGGCAGAGAGAGGAAGGGAAGCAGGCTCCCTGATGAGTAGAGAGTCCGAAGTAGGGCTCGATCCCAGGACCCCGGGATCATGACCTGAGCTGAAGGCAGAGACTTCAACCTACTGAGCCACCCAGGCACCCCGGAATACTAGTTTGTAAAAGATTAAGAAAACTCTTTATATGGTGATATTGAATGATCTCTAGGATCATTTTTAGATGAAAAAAGCAGGCTCAGAACTGTGTATATAGTGCACTGTCATTTGTTTAACAAGCAAACAAAAAAGGCAAGCACATTGCATACTTAGGCATAGACTAACTCGGGAAGAACAGTGGGGCATATGGACACGTGTGGGAGGGAGACTTCACCCTCCATATTCTGTTGTACTGCTTGAATTTTGAGTCATATTAGTATATTTCTCATTCAAAGAATTGCATATGTGTGTTACCTTTGCCTTCTCTCTTCCAGTTCATTCCTTGATACACCAAAGCTGACTTCACTAACATATCTTTAAAAACTTAAAAACTTTAATACTAAAAAACTTCCTTTGTTAAGGTCACCAATGACATCCATGTTGCTATGTGCAGCGGTTAATTTTCAGACTTCATTTTATCAAACTTCTGGGTAGCATTAGACCTAGTTTACTATTTTTCTTTCCTTTTTTTTTAAAGAAAGATTTTATTTATTTATTTGACAGAGATCACAAGCAGGCAGAGAGAGAGAGAGAGAGAGAGAGAGAGAGATTGAGAGGAGGAAGCAGGCTCCCTGCTGAGCAGAGAGCCCGATGCAGGACTCGATCCCAGGATTCCGGGATCATGACCTGACCCCAAGGCAGAGGCTTTAACCCACTGAGCCACCCAGGTACCCCACTATTTTTCCTTCTTGAAATATTTTCCACTCTTGGGTTTTGGGACAGTATTCTCCCTTGGTTCCCTCTTGGTTTCCGTCTTGGTTCCATCTCACTCTCTGTTGTAAATAGTATAGTCCCTGATAGTGGCCTCGTGTCCTCCACTCTCCTCTGTCTTTTCTCTACCTAGGAAACTCATTTATTTTCCTTGTTTAAACATCATCTGTACACAGACAAGTCTTGCTTTCATGACACAAATTGGGGTTTCTCCCAAAATTTCTTTGTCTTTTTGTTACTTGACCCAGAACCCGAGTAGTCATCGCTTCCCTTCAGCTACTCACCCCCGTCACATCTTATCTATTAACAAGTTCTGTTGTTTCTACTTCCAAAAGTAGAATATATATATCTCAAACGTATCTCCAAATATCACCCAGATTCCCCATTTCCATTGTCACCATCTGAGTCCAGTCAACTCTTCTTGGAGCTGTTGCAGAGTTCTCTGAACCCTTCCCACTGTTCTTTCCACCTTTATTCTTGCTACCCCACACTCCAAACATTGAGTTCCCACATAGCAGCTGGAGTACTTTTTCTTTCAAAGACTTGGATCTGATAACATACCTCTGTGGAATGGTTCCTGCTGTGCTCAGCAGCAAACCATAGCACGGCCTGCAGTGTGATGTATGAACCAGGCCTTCCGGCTCTCCAAGTTCATTTCATGTGCTTTTCTCTCTGGCTGATCACACGGGACTTCTCTGAGTTCCTGGAATATGGCACTCTTCTTCCCACTTCAGGACCTTAGTACATGCTGTTCCTTCCTCTTGGGGAGTTCTTCCCTTGCCTTGCTCATGCATGATTCTTTATCTAACATATCTTAGTTTACACCCTTCTTCCTCAGAGAGGTCTTTTCTGGCCAGCTCATATAGAAATGCCCTTCCCCATGTATTTGCTATCATTGTATTTGTCACATTACATCTAACCACTCTGTTTTGGGGTTCTTTTGAGGTTCTGGGGTATTTTCCAGTAGGTTAAGGGTGATGACAATTTGACTATAGAAATGGTGATGGGACAGACAATACTGTCTGCCTTGCTTTCTGAAATACATCTCAGCATGGGATAAGAGAGTGTACATCATTTTCAAACTATATGTGTAATAAAAGAGACAAGAACAAATTCAGGAAGGGACTAATGATTATTATCTTGACTCAAGGGAATTGGCAGATGGGGGAATAATATCCTTTGAGAGAAACAGGCATCCATTTACCATCTTGCAATCCCAAAGGATACCTAATTATCTCAAGCAGCAGCATTCATTACAGTCTAAATATGGCACATTGCGTTGAATTCTGAGCACAGTTAGGACTGCAAGAGGTCTTTAGAGTGTATACAGTGTATCTTTTTCTAATAAGCAAATCAACAACTGGAGAAGTTAATTGATCTGCTCAAGGTCATCCCACTGCTGAATTGACTTGCTGCCTTCTGCTCCAGGGAGATGTCCACAACATTCTATTCATGCTCAAACTGAATTCCCAAAGGCAAAACCCTGAGAACTATAGGGGCCCACTGAAGCCTTAAAATCGTTTTCCTAGCTATCTCAGAAGTTCTAGGAACATACCAGTTTCTTCTTTTTATTTCCTTACATGCAAGTTGTAACTCTCCTTTCTAAATAAGACAGCTTTTAACAACATATGCAAGGCAATCATTTTGAAATAGGAAATAGAGATTAGTAAAAATGATAGAGATAAAAATCATCCGCAAATTTGTCACCATCCCCTGGATAGTCATATTTTAATATATTTCATCTTCTTAAGAATGGCTCCGAACAAGAGAACAGTCTTCTTTAATAATGAGTCTACCACTCTGCCACCAAGAAATGTCAAAGAGAAAAGTAGGGCTTAAGTTTCTTGTCTTCAAGCAAAGTAGATAAAATAGATGTATATTGGGTAAACAAAGTAGATATATATTTGGGGCTTGGATACTTCCCCGTTTGTTTGAAGACATCTTCAGTGAGAGCTGAAGGGTTCTCATTACACGTCTAAAGTTGGTGAAAATCTTTTTTTTTTAAACTCTAGGTCTGAATATATGAAGCTTGTTCTCAGTTATTTGCCCCATTTGATTTTAGCTTCTTAAGATGGAGATGTGGGTGGGCTGCTATGGATTTTTTCCTTTTGTTGCTGCTGCTGTTGTTATTTTTTCCCCAAGCAAAAACACATTTTCTTTGCCTAGGATCCAGCTGAGAAGCTTGTCGGGAAAGAGCCCAGCTGAGAAGCGATGTGGCAGTGTGTGTGGGTGCTGTCCCAGGTGGTTCCTGATGGATTAGGCTTCCAAGGAAGGAAAGAAGGACCCACAAAAATTTCAATTCTGTTTCGGCAGGTTCAAGATGCCAATATATTTTGTTATTTTGTCCCTGGGGAGTAAATTAAAGTGATATTGCTTCTCCAATACACCTTGGAACCAATAAAGAAAAAATAATGGCCTGTGCTGTCTTCCTGTGGGCACGTCACTGGATGTACTGGGACTTCCCTACTGCAGGTCATTATCTTAAAATCTTCAAATATTGAATTTAAAGTAAATGCTCCTTTCTCCTTGTGGTCAGACAGAAGGCCTTTGAGTGTAAATATCACATTAGATCTGATTATGATCTGTCTATTCTTGGGCAAGTTATTTATCTGCCTGATCCCCAATTTTCCCTTGATGTGTGATTATGAAAATTAAGTGAGACAATTAGGCAAATGGTTTTGCACAGGGTTTCAGACTTAACAAATCTCTCCTGGCAGACGAGAGGGAGGAGTGGAATTTTGACGGTAACTTATGAATAAAGACTGGAGAGTTAATATGCTATTGAGAGAAGCCTAGCTCAGGTTTTAGCTGCAAAACCATGGTGACTTTGTATAGCTTCTACTGTTAAAATTTTTAATTTCTTTTTTTAAAGATTTATTTATTTATCCCAGAGAGAGAGAGAGAGAGAGAGAGAGAGAGAAAGCACTGCTTGAGCAGGGGGAGGGGCAGAGGGAGAGGGAAACAAGTTGGCTCCCCACTGAGCAGGACCCTGACATGGGGCTCAATCTCAAGACCCTGAGATCTGACCTGAGCCAAAATCAGGAGTCACCCACTTAACAGAGTGAGCCACTCAGGCACTCCTAAAATTTTTAATTACAAGCATAATTAGTGGTTAAATATGTTGGTTGTGATGATAGCAAATGTGAACAATAGCTCTGATACTTGAAAAACTGAAAATCCTTCCTTAAAACTTGGTAGACTTTGAACATCAGCCAGCACCATGTAGCCAAATACTTGTTCATTCCAAGGACTTTGGAGCCTTTAGCATTTCCCCCCCTCTCCTGGACCCCCTTACGTGTCTCTTTGCTCAATCAGGAATGAAGTTGAACTTTTTTGCCACCCACTGCTTCTCAATGTATATGGAGGGCTTTCTTTGAGTTGTGCCCAAAATAACATCTGATCTGAAAGCAATGCTAGGGAATTCAATCATCGATGAAAAGAAGAGTAAAAAATAAAAGCAAAGTCATGCCCCTTGAAAGTTCAGCTTCAGCTCTGGAAAATATAAAAAGGGATTTGGGCGAGTCTATTTCTGGAAATCTGACTGCTCCAGCACAATGCGCTGAACAGTGAGGGGGATTCTTTTGTGGTTGATGTACGCATGGAGAGCCTCGCTCCACAGTGTCGGCCTTTTAACCTGCTGGAGGGCAAAGCCAGTCCCAGCTGCCTGTCCTACACTGGCTAATACATCACTCGAGTTTTCCCTACTATACTATAGCACTTACTCTGGTTTTCTGGATCTGCTGGGTCTTGGCAGAAAGGCATTTCAAATCCAGGACAATTATCCAAACTGATTCTGGAGTTGATTTCTTGTTATCTGGTTTATTTCTCCTTCTCACTAACTAACCTAACGAGTATACTTTTCCCTAGGCGCCATTTCCCGGCATTAGGGCATCCATATGCATGTTTTCCACACTCCAATGAGACTTTCTCATAGGTCTGCTGGAGAGAAATAGGACAAGTCATGACAAAATGGCCTGCCAGTGCCTACTAATGTGAACAAACAGTAATGTGGATGGCTGCTGTTGCTGCTTCTGGAATACCGCTCCCTCCCTCCCAACTCATGCCTTCTTCAACTTAGTGTTGACAGCTGGGCATGAAGCATCATCGAAAGCCTCTTGAAAAAAACAAATAAAAACAAAGCAGCTATCTCTTCTTATATTCCTCAGAGCTTCTGGACTTGTATATATTCTATTCTCTTCTGGTTTTCCTATTTGGCCATGATTTAGTTCCTAAAGGGATGTGGGTCCCATCATGTTCATCACAGGCAGACTCTCGTTCCCGATAGGTCCTTCTGTGTTTTATCTATAGCTATGCCGAAGGGTATATTGAGAAAATAAGTCCTGGCAATTATCAGCTCAACACAACAGAAAACAACAACCAAAAAATCCTTTCACTTGAAATTCTCTGGCTGTTTCCAGGTGAAAGATTTTATTTTTGCTTTGGGCCATAAGGATAATTGCCTCATTTTCTCACTCTGCTTTGCTAGTGGTCTAAATGCTACTGTGAGTTTTGAGTCCTTTATCTGGTTTGGTCTCCTGTTCCAGTTATTCATACTTCAAATGTTTTGCTCCTCCCCTTTTTCTTTATTACCTGTAACCAAGGAAACTGATACATACTAAAGGCTTTTAGTTGTTTTCTTCATTGCTGGTTGTTTTTGGTTTGTTTCTTAAGTGGGGTGGAAGACCACTTTGCCCCAAGTGTGTGAGGTGGAGGACCACCTTGCTCTAGGCGTGTGGGGTCCATTGGTCATGTGGGGTGGGTGTCTTTATGATAATCACCTGTGACCAACAAAGAATAACCAGGCCTTGAAAAGGAAGTAAGCCATTGAAGGTGTTATCAGTAGATATGGTAAATGGATTTAAATTCCTTCGTCAGCTTTCTATAAAAGACCAACACTTAAAACCCTCTTGGCAACCCTGTGGTGACCCCTCTCACTCCTGAGAGTTTTTTGGTATCTTCACTTAATAAACTTCCATTGCTTTACACACAGCTTTACACACACACACACACACACACACACACACACCCATATACACGGTTCCATTCTTCTCTGGATTTTATAGAAAATACCACTCCTTTGAAGGGAGAAACTTTTGGCTCAGATTAACCCAAGGAGTAGATATGAGAATAGAATAAAAATGACAATTCATGAGGTTTCCCTGGACTTAATGTTGCAGGGAAAGACTTATTCATTTATTATTATTATTATTATTATTTTGTGTGAGAAAGAGAGCAAGAGAGAGAGAGAGAGAGGTGGGGAGGGGCAGAGGGAGAGGAAGAGAGAGAACCTTAAACAGACTCCATGCTCAGTGTGGAGCCCCATTCAGGGCTCAGTCTCACAACCCTGACTGAGATCATGACTGGAGTGGAAATCAAGACCTGGATGCTTAACCGACTGAGCCACCCAGGTGCCCGGGGAAAGACTTATTTCGATAGTCTGTTTTATACTTCAGAGTAGATAGTCAGGGTGAAGTAGTGGCAGGCAAATAATCTTAGTTTGTCAACTGAGCTAGGATGGCATCACACAAAGTGATAGAAGAAGTCATGGCTTTTTTCTAAGTCCTTTGAGTATATGCCATACAATATGGTAACCACTAGCCACAAGTAGTTATTTAAATTAAAATTAATTATTTTAAATAAATTAAAAATTTAGTTTCTTGATCACACTGATCACATGTCAATACTGCCATGGTCACATGTGGCTAGGGTCTAATATAGTAGACAACACGTATATATAACACATATATAACACTGGAGTAGAAAGTTCTACTGACAACACTGCTCTCATTATTAACCTTGTTTAAGTTGTTTCCCATCTAGGAATATCACCTTCCCATATCACTATCTCCACAAAACCTACATTCCACTGAAACTTGGCTTGCTCTCCCCTCTATCATGCATTTAAAGACTACCCCACCTTCATTTTCCAGTTTTTAAATTTCTCAGGCAGCATTTGTAGAATTTAGAACATAATAATATGCAGTCAATATTCTTATTATTTTGCTAGGCCCAGTTTTTTTTTTTAACTAGTTTAAAAGCTTCTTAAAGATAAGAATTATGCCAGGCACCTTGGTGGCTCAGTCCCTTAAATGTCCAATTCTTGATTTTGGCTCAGGTTATGACCTCAGGGTTGTGAGATTGAGTCCCGCACTGGGCTCCATGCTGGGCATGGAGTCTGCTTGAGATTCTCTCTTTCCCTCTCCCTCTATACTCCACCCAACTCACACCTTATATGTTTTGTTTTTATAGTCCCTCAATGCCTTATACAACCTGATACCATATTATTATCATTATTACTAATTTTTTAAAGTATAGTCTGAGACTAAGCTCAGGGATTTATATGTGTCTCCTAGAATGCAGTGTCTTATAAAATAGTGTTCATAATATATTTATTGTTCTATACTCAGTGCCTCAGAAGGTACTCAATAAACCTAAAGAAGAGAGAATGATTTCATTTGATTTTCACAAGAGAGTGAAACTGGTATTGTCCTTATTTTTACAAATTCAGAAATTGGGGTTCAGGAAAGTTTAATGATTTGATGAAATGCAATGTTAATAAACAGTAGTTATTTTGCACATTGGTGCTTTTGAATGTGATCTTTCTCTCCACTTGGTGTCTCATCTTTCTCTCCAGCAGGGTAACCTGGATTTCTTAATAGTAGCTCAAGGTACCTTCAGGGAAGAAGAGGTTACCAAAACTCGGCTTCTTTATCATTGAGTCAGTCAAAGCAATGGAAAATCTAGCACAAATTGCCAGATAATTGTATTAGCATATAGGCTTAGTTTATGCATACAGAAGATGAGAGACTGTTGGAGAATATCCTCGGAGACTAGCTATCACATGAGTCACCATCTCTATAGGGTCCCAGTTTCCTGGTACTATGATTCTTTCTATAATAATTTCCCACCTCAAAACATCCTTCTGTGAGATTTAAAAGCCATTAAAAACAAAGCCGTAAGCTACCAGAACATTCCTATTAACAAAAGTGACCTGGGTTTGATTTCTAGAAATAAGTAGACTTCTGAAAATCTAGGATGACCTCTTATTCTAGAAGGAGGCAAATATAGTTGTCAGCAGGATTCATAAGAAACTGGTGTTCTTATCTTGTGTGGGGATGCTTATGTCTCCCAATGAGAGGCCTTTTGATTAGTGCTACTATCTTGGGATTCTCATAGCTAGAATTCTTGCCTCCAAGGTAAAGTTCCTCAAACTGTGAAGCTGAGACACTTGCATCTTCCTTCCAAAGTGAAAACAAGCAATTTCAGGAAAAGATGGGAAAGACATTTCCCCTCAAAGGATTCTTTTGGCATCCTTCTGCAACCCACTCAGCAACTTGAGAGTTTCACAATCAAATAATGTCTTTTTAGCACATAATCATCTTTTATGGGGAGCTGGGCTTTTATAGTTGTATGAATTACTCATGTTGGAAGTAAGGAATAACACTTTAAAGAAAACCTTCTGAATTTACTGGGGTGATATTCTAAGCAATTACTTTGAAAAAGGAAATTATAACAAAGAGGCTCAGGAATGTTTTTCTCCATGTTGCAGTCAAAGAAGAAAGTTAGAGAAATGTTGCTTTAGGGACCCAAAAAGAGGAATCGACATAAGAACATAAGACAATATGAGGTTTGACTTCATTTGAGGTTCTGTCAGCTAAACTGTATTTTGGGGAGCAATTAATTATTTGACACAATGTGTGTTTTTAACAGAGGCTCCCCCATCCCCCTTGTATGTTTTTTTCTCAGCTATCCTGTTAAAAAGAAAATTACAAAAGTAGCTGAGCAAACCATACTTTGAGAAAACACAAAGTGAAGCTAAAATAACTGAGCCAGGCTTAGTCTGAAGTTTGGCTGTGTCAGTTATTCACAGATACAGTGGCATGGCTGTCTTTTCTGTAGGCTCCCTTGATCCTGCACTCTAAAGTTCTTGGAAGGGAGCTGTGGCCTTGATTGGAAAAAATGGAGACTCAAAAAAGAACTAACCCAAACTGGGCAAACTCTGATTCTGAATATGTATCATCCTGAGAGCAAATGAATAGTTTCTCACCTGGATCTAGGAAGCTGGGGTTTAGATACCAGCATTCTCCATAGCCTTGCTCTGACATGATTCACCCTGTAGCAGAATTTAGAAATAAGGCTCTAGACCCCAGTCGCTGGAGATCTCAGAAAGATTTGGTTAAATCCTGCTGCATTTACAATTGCTGGATAGCGATCCATTCTGAACTGTGTGGTTTAAGATAACAACGATTTATTAAGCCCCAAATTCTTTGGGTTGACAATTCAGTAGGGACATAGTAGGGATAGATTGCTTTGCTTTGTGATGTCTGGGACTTCAGCTGGGAAAAATCACATGGCTGAGAGCTAGAGAATCCATTTGTAGAGATGGCTCTTCATTCACATGTCTGGATGTTGGTGCTGGTTGTTGACTCAAACCATGGCTGGGTGTGTTAAGTGGAGCATCTGTATGCAGTCTTTTCATGGGGGTTGACTTCCTCACATTATGGAGGCCTTTGAGCAGTTGGACTTACAGGATGTCCCATAGCTTTAATGGTAGATGTCTCAGTGAGCAAGGTAGAAGCCACATCATCTTTTATTATCTAGCCTCAGAAGTCATTGAATGTCACTGTTGCAATATTCTATTCATCAAGGCCATCAAGAGATCGCCCAAATTCAAGGAGAAGGAAAGTAAGTGCCGCCTCTTGCTGAGTTACTGGTAAGGTCACATGGTAGAAGAGCATGAAGAATAGGAGACATTATTGTGGTCTTTTTAGAAAATAGAATCTTCCATGTTCCTATTCAACTTAGAACAAGGCTTGGGACTAAGTGTCATGACTTGCCTCAAGGGTCAACTCTACCTAGCAACTATTCAGATTTGTACTCTGTGCAAGGTAATGGACCAAAGAGCTCACACCTCATGGACTTAGAAATTGTAAATCTCTTCTGTTCTTCTTAAAGTGGCACAAGAACACAGCCATTGAGTGTTGAGGTTTGTAGCATATCTCTGGCTGGCTGATAAAGTATATAAATTCAGTGCACAATGTTTTTAATTTTCATGTATATAACAAGTAACTACTAGAATATATAATTCTTAAATGTTGACACACACTTGTGTGTACGTGGGTATATGTTTATGTAAAGGTATCTAGAAATATATCTAACAGAAAACATACAATACTTTTATGAAAAAAATAATTGCTGAAATGTATTATAGAAAATTTCTTAATGAAGAGATAAATTTTTATGAAAGTTTCAATGTAGTTGACATGACAACTTTCCTCAAATCAACCTATAAAGTAAATGTTTTTGAATGATAATCCCAGTAAGGATTTTTGGTTTTATGGTTGGTTTCTGTTTCATCTTGTTGTAATTTGTTCTTGATCTGGTAACCTAATTCTCCTTTGCTTAAGTTAGCTATTGGGTTTCTGTCACTTGCCACCAAAAAACCCTAACTCATAGAATGGATTTATCTACCATCCATTCTCCCTTTCTTCAATTCTAACATGCTGATGGTGATGATATTTTGATGGAGGCATGAAATTGTGTGGGTAGTAAGCATGTTTTTTACCATTCCACCTGACAAAAATTAAAAATCAGGATTTTAATGGCTCCAAGTCAGTTTCATCAAAGTCTCTAAGGTTGCTAGCAATATAATTAAAGTCCTCCAAAATGACTTTTTTTTAGTTCATAATTATTCAGCATTCACTTATTCTTATCCCCCACTTAATTGTTGAGTGTCAGTTGTGAGAGAGGTATTAAGCTAGGTGTTAGAGATAAAATAGGGGAAACAACAACAGATAAAACATAATTTCTGCTCCCAAGGAGTTGATATAAGGAGACAGTATATAAATAAAAAAAGCACAAAATAATACTAAATTGTGGTAACTGCTATGATACAGATGCTCCTTATCTTACTGGATGCAAGCATATGAACAAGATGGAAATTTTCAGTGTAAGCCTCTATACTTAACATTTTTAAAAGGGTGTAGAATTCTTTAGCAAACATTTGACTTCTAACAGAATTCACAATAGATTATTAAATATTGATTTTTAAAAATATTTTATTTATTTATTTGTCAGGGAGAGAGAGAACAGGCAGGAGAAGGAGCAGGCAGAGGAAGAAGCAGGCTCCTTGCTGAGTCAGGAGCCCAACATGGGACTGGATCCCAGGACTCTGGGATCATGACCTGAGCCAAAGGCAGATGCCTAACTGACTGAGCTACCCAGGGGTCCCTACATATTGATGTTTATTGCTTAGATATCATGACAAAACACTTGCCTTTATTTATCGTATTCCATATCTCCTGCTTATTAATATACCTAATTTATTGCATTAAATGACAAGTAAAATGGTACCTGAACCTAATGTTCTTAGAATATAACTTAATCCTTGGGAATGGACTAATTAGATTTATAGGGAGTGAATCCATTAAACATGAACTTAATGATTTTAACAGAAAAGTATTTTTTAGAAAATAGTCAACATTAAAAGTTAACTAATGGATTTGTAGATAAGCATCATTGTTAATTTGAATGAAAGTTTAGGATATTCTAACGCTCATTTTTTACAACTAACTTTTCCATCTATTCACTCAGCTCTATCTATGACTCCCACCTTTTTCTCTGTCACTTTCTGTTATGAATTCCAGATGGTGTGAACTTCTGATTACTTCCTGAGTATAAAGAGTACTTTACTTTTTTTGGTTTTGTCTTTGGTTCTTCCTTCCCAACATTTTCTTTCTTTCTAGAATGTCTTTTCCTTCTATTGTCATTTAATAAGGAATTCTTAGAGTTCTTTATTAGTTTTCCACAAACACAAGTTATCTAGGATAGAATTTAGTTTCTTCAACCAGGCTATGTGTCCTTATATAATTAAATCATCCCCAATGAGCTACTGGCTGGGGCTATAGCAACAGAAAGTTTGTAGGGATACATCAGTCTGTAACTCTGAAACCACATATTTTCAGACTTCTAGAGAGCACTTGAACTCATTGAGGCAGCTGAATAGTAGTCCCTCAGCTTTATTTCCCTGTTCTTCCAGTGTTTCTGATGATTTGGGTCTTCACCATTGTGTCTTGTATTTAACCAACTGGTATTTATTGAATGACACCCAATTTGAGGCCCTATAATAAGACTGGGTTCCCTAGGAAGCTGACTCTGAGACAGATAGTAGTATGCAAGAGGCATATTTGGGTGGGTTCTTAGGATCAAACCTGTGGAAGGAAATGGAAAGAGCTAGATGGGGTAGATGCAGAGATTGAACTGTAAGGTAGTTTCAGTGGAAGCTTCAGCCAACCATTTGGGGAATTCTGAAGAATGACCCTTCAGAGCTGATCTGTGCTGGGGCAAGAAGGTGGGGCCTTAAACATCTGCATCAATTTTGATTCCCTCTAATGGTAGGTGCAACTTTGGGCAAGGTGGCTCTTTCAACTTTCTGTAATCCCCAAAGTGGCAGGCAGCAGAGGGCTCTTTGCCAGCAGGTCTCCCAGAAACCGAAATACAAAGTCCTTTATTTTTGAAAGGAGACTTGGGAAGCACATCACAGTGTATCCATCACAAATGGCAGCAGAGTTAAGTATCTACTAAGGGCAACAGTTGAATAAATACCTAATTCCGATATTGTGTGATAAAGACAAGAGTAAGTGTCTCCAGGAGGAGAATTTAATGTAGTTCAAGGGACATTTGAAGAAGCAGTAGCATCTAAGTTCTGAGAGAACACTGGAAATTAGACAAAGATGAGGTGGTAGTAAGGAGAGAGAATGAAAAGTCAGGAAGTGAGAAAATAAGGAATGCTTAGGGTACTACTTCCAAACTCAATTCTTGGAGCCAGTAACCTGGCTATACTAAAAGGAGTAAGGTAAAAACTGAGATTAGCTAGGTGAAAGAGGTATGCACGTGCGCATATAGGTGTGTGTGTGTGAAGAGCTTGTGTTATAGAGAGAAGAGCTTATGAGAAAATTGGAAAGTAGAAAGGGAGGGAGAGCTGGGGAGGGAAGGAAGAAGAGGGGACAGGATGGGGATGGGCTGGAAGGGGAGACACGGGAGGAGAGGAGAAAGAATGGAGTAACTGAAGGCAGTTTTTGCCTGGTTGGAGAGGGGAATTGTGACTCTGAAGGTCCTTGTGTGCTATATTAACAGGTGTAGACTTTATCTTGAGTGCAATGGGAAAACCGTAATGGATTATAACTAGAAGAATGACATCATCACTTTTTGCTGTCACCTGCCCTTTATCTCAGACACCTTACATTATTATCTTCTGGAGGCTTATACACGACACCACTTAAGGACTACTGAGTCTGAAATAGTTTCATTTTAACAACTTATCATATAATTACCATGTTATATTAGTCATATTGTGACATAGAATAAGGCATTTATTACTGGAATAGACTTTATATAATTGTGGGAGCTGGTGGGATAGGCTTTGCAGTCTGTTGCCTCCCCATTTGGTATAATATTTGACTGGAAGTCTCTATGGATCAGTTAGATCTATAATTAGGAAGGAATACTGGATGCAAATGAGAGCAAGGAGAGATGGAAACCCATGAAGAGGAACTGGAACCCATGACTGTCACTAACTCTGATCTTGACAATGTGAGTGACAAAAAGCTGGTGCCCTTCACTGGTGCACATGCATGGGGCCCAGGACCTGCAGAAGCTAAAGGAGGAGAACCAGTTGGAGCTGGAAGATCTGCAGGTCTGGGTGATTCCAGGTCTTGGTTGCTTGATCTGCAACCAAGCAGATCAGAGGTCAGTGAAAGTGTGTGTGAGCAGTCACAGTGCCTGGTGCTCTGCACCAACCTTCAGAGTGCAATGGCTACTGCTTTACCTCTACTTTCCCAGCCTTGTGTGAATTTCTTTTGTGGCCAGTGCTAACCTAGAATTAATTAGAGAAGGGAAGCATTGTTCTATCTCTAGTTGCTGAGAAGTTGACGTTGCACAAAACTACCACACGTCATGTTCTGAGCACATTTAGGACTACTAAGTATTCTGCCAAACACAACACACACACACACACACACTCTCATATTTATTATCCTCATTTTATAGATAGAAAAACAAATAGATTGAATAAATTGCTTCAGTAAGAAGCAAAACTGGCATTTGTATCTGGCCTAATTCCAATCCTATTCTTTCATGTACTATGCAAAATAGCGTCCTCTGCCAAGTACTATAAGAAGGTAGACAGATGTTATTTTTAAAAAGAAAACAGCATTTTTGTCAACATAGCATATTTTGACACATCTAGCTCTAAAATGAGGGTTAATACACTCTGATACTTCCCAGTGACCCTCACTGCCTGATACTGAAATTTCTCTGTGGTGCTCTGATAGTCATCTGACAGCTCGTCCATCATGGGTGCCATAGAAGCATTGAAGCTTTAAGTGGCTTCCTGATTTTCTGAGGCTTATAGAACATTCTAAACCATGGACAGAGTTTCGGCACATTCATATTATCACTGGCCATATCCTAAAGTCCTTTAATGACTGCTTCTTAAAATGGAGGCCTTGCTTGGTTTCTTTTGCCAGCTGTTAACACCTTATTACCACTGATGGAGGTCATTTTTATGAGGTGAGGGGATAGAATCTAAGGAAAGAGGACAGGCATGGTAGCTGTTTTTTAGTACCCCATACCAGGGCTTTATAGACTTCAGTATGTTTCTGCCACTTCCAGTTGCCAGTTTCTGTATCTCTGCCTGTTTTCTCAAGCCAGGGAAGAGCTCTCCCTGAGTGCATGGCAGGTCTGACGAAGCAGGAAATTAACTTCCTTAGTACCAACCCTCAGCCAGTGACTGCTGAGAGGTGGTATACAAATACTCCAGCTCCCTTGACTCAGCTGGGAAAAATGTGAGGCATGTGATTTTACACGATTTTCCAGAATTTTCTTGTGAGATCAAACTCCAGTTACCCACAGTGTTAACACGATTTTCCAGAGTTTTCTTGTGAGATCAAACTCCAGTTACCCACAGTGTTAACTTACCTGATACACACCCTGTTAGTGATTTTTTTCCCCCTTCCTTAACCTCTTTTCCCACCCCTCTGCAGGAGTTCTTGCATTTTCTAAACAAATTACTTGTATTTGAATCTTTGCTTCACAATTTTTTCTGCAGGAATCCTAACTAATATAAATGGGAAGGTCATGGAAGAGAAGTGAAGCAAGTGAAACATAAGGAAATAAATAGAGGGAAAGAACTAGTGGGAGAAGTTGGATAGAAAAAGGGACCTGGGATGGATGGGGAATAAATAAAGTAGAGAAATTACTAGAAACAAGGAGAAGGTTGTTAACCTAACCTAAAAATAAAATTGCTTGGTGAGCTTACACAGACCTCATCTGTCTACTGCACATAAATCATGTCTGTGATTCAATAACATCACCTCTGTGTTGGCTCAGGGCCAGAAGATACATTCACTGGGTGGAATCTTTGAATTCCATTTGAATGCAAAACTTAAGGAATACAAGAGACCAAGTCTAACTTCCCAAATGTATCCCTACATCTTCCTGTGGGGTCTGACTTTTCCTCCCCTTCTTTCCATTTGCATAGTCAGAGGAAAGCAGGGGTTTTTCTCACTTAGTGGTCCATATTTTCCATTTTGGATTTTGAAAAAGTCAAACTCAGAGCCACATTTGTTAACCTCAGCCCTTGTAATATGACTTGGCATTTCCTAAAGTGGAAGAAAAATTCAGGCTAAATGCACTGATAGACAATTTCCTATTCAATTTCTTTATCAAGTGGTTCCAGAAATAATTGCTGAAAACTTGAAGTATAATTTAGTTAGTGAATAAACCTTTAGTTTCATACAATAACTTCTCCTGCCAGAGCGCTCCCCTGGGGATGTATCTGAGTTTCCTTTAGCTTCTACTTCTCAGACATAGGGACCCCTAATAATCTCCTCACTTGGCACTATTCTGATTTGTTTGTTCTTTCATTTCCTTACTGGGTTGGAGTTGCCTCCCTCTGGAAGGAATTGTGTTATTATAGTCACAATGCATGACTGTATTAAAAAAAAAAGAGAGAGACCACTTATCTGAAATATTTTAGAAGACATTTCTATGTCACCAATGCCCATAAGCTTTTGTATCTTCCTGGGAAACAATCGTGCTGTCTCTCCAATAATGACTTTTTAGTTGACACTTTTAGATACCCTTTCTCTGGATATTTTTGGGAAACTAAGACCTGAACAGCTTGAAACATTCCTATTGTTTTGAGAAAAATAATAGATAGAAGAATGGCAGGCTTTAGGGACAGTGCTTTATTACTGCTAGGAAACAAAGAACCATCTATCCTCAGATTCCTTTCATTTACAATCATGGATTAATAGAAGAAACACAAACCTAACTTTTGTAAAATAAATTAAGATTGATCATCAATTCACTTCCTGGAATATAGCCAGCCTTCTTTTAGCTAATGAGATCATTTAAATAGGTAGGTACAACCTAGATCCATTAAAAAAAAGTGCACTCCACTTTTATGGAACCCAAAGGTGAAAGTAGCTATCAGTACTCTGTGGGGCCAAGGGAAAGAGTGGGTAGTAATTCCCCCTGGGAAAATCTTCATTGAAGTAGTGACATTTGAATTTAGAATTGAAAGATGAGAAGTCTTTCTAGGAATGCTTGGAGTAGGGAATTTCAAACAGTCAAGGCTAGCAAGTGTGAAAAAAGCATGGAGTCTTTGGCAGAATTGTTAGTTTCTCTTTGAGCTGAACTCCTGGATCTGAAGTTTCAGGAGAGTGCAATGAGACAGAAGGCTGGGGACATGGGAAGAACTACCCTAAGAGGAGCTTTACAGATTACATTGAGGGATATGGACATATTCTGTGGGTAAAATCCGTTGTAAAATTTTAAGCAAGGGGTGTTAGAATCAGATTATACACACACACACACACGTATATATGTATATATATATGTATATATATGTATATACATATATGTATATGTGTGTGTGTATGTGTATATATTTTCAATGGCAATTTGAAAAATGTTTTAGAGGCAGGGGGCCAGAAGGCTCATTTAAAATACTTTGTTCAAAGGAGAGTGAAGGCATTAACTAAGGCCAAATCAGTAGGGATGAAGAGATAGAGTCCAGTGATTGGGGAACTAAAGGTTCTAGTTACTATGTCCATGTTGGAGAGGAGAGGACAAAAATTAGTCCTGATTTTTTTGCCCGAGTGATTATAGATGGGAGAGGGTGGAAGAGGGGAAGGGAGGGTGGCAGCGAGGTCTAGAGAGTTGGGGTCTCATGTTAAGAGAATATATTCCTGCTCTGCGTGACTCTGAAAACAGAATCCCACTGACACATAGATTTTCTTGGGTAGGGGACCACACATGGTTGTGTGGCTCCCAAACACTGGCCCCCAACACTGGAGGCAAAAGCTAGATTTTAATGATAAAGGAGCATTCTGACGTAAAGACATTTGATTTGAAACTTATTCTTTTATTCTTTTGTCCATTTATTTAGAAAACATCTAGAAAGAGACCCTCATGTACCAGGCAGTATGCTGGAGATAAAATGATGAATGTGATTGAGATTAAGAAAGACAAATAAAAAGACAGTTTCATATGGCGAAACAAGGTCTATGTTGAAAATCTTTTAGGCTGGATTTCCCTCTAAGAGAAGGATGTGAGTGTTGAGAGTATTTCATATGGGAGATAATTGTAGAAGCCACTACTAGAGAAGTAGGGAAGTTAGGGAAGGGAAGGAAGCCAGTAGAGGATACATTAATATGCAGGTTGTCATTGTGGGAGTCTTGTGAATTCATGGAACTAAGGTAATTTACACAGAACAGAAGATACTGTAGATGTCTGGGCTGAAAAAAACTTGAGAAAGGAGGGGGTACAAGAACAAGCTGATTATACTCATTAATCTTTTAATATGTAGAGACTTAATCTCCTTCTGTTTCTGCAGATGCTAATACCACAAATGATTAATGATTTCCTGAACATTTATTTATTCTTATTTCATCATGTTTGTGGGGAAGGGTTTAAAGAAACAACCGTGCATCACAGACTTGATTTTCAATGTAAAATTGATTGGTTAAGCATTTGCTCAGTGACCATTTTATAAAAATGTCATATTTTCCCCCCTTTTCAGACACAGAGTTTTGTTATTGGAAAATTACACATATTTTGAATATTTTTTCACTTGATTTGTTTGATAGATTCATATTAAGTGAAAGATTTTATAAACTAAATATACACAATTTGAATTTGCATATTAAATTATTATTAAAGGATTAAATGATTTAGCTCTTGTTTGTCCTGTTTCTTCACATGTAAACTAGCGATAATGATAATTCCTCCTTCGTAAGAATGTTGTTAATATTAAGAATATTAATAGTAAGAATATCTAATGAAGTGCCTGTTACATTAATAAATGGCAAAATTATTATTTATTATAACTTTTTACAGTTTATCTTACGTATCACTGAATCGTTTTAGAATTAAAGTATCTAAACTCCAAAGAAACTATAATCCAGGTCCTAGACATTTACGGTCCTAGACCACTTTCTACTTTGAGGTAGTACTGTGTAATGTTTAAAACACATACTCTGCATCTATGGGTATATCTGGAGGGCATTATGCAAGTGTAATAAATCAAACAGAGAATGACAAATATCTTATGATCTCACTTATATGTGAGCTCTAAAAAAACCAAACTCCCAAATCCGAAAGTAGAAAGGTGGTTGCAAAGAGCTGAAAAGTGGAAGAAATGGGGAGATGTTGGGTATAAAGGGGCATAAATTTCCAGCTATAAGATTATTATGTTCTAGGGATCTAATATACAAGGTGGTGACTATAATTAATAACACTATATTATATACTTGAAAGTTGCTAAGAAAGTAGATCTTAGGGGCACCTGGGTGGCTCAGTTGGTTAAGTGACTGCCTTTGACTCAGGTCATGATCCTGGAGTCCCGGGGTTGAGTTCTGCATCAGGTTCCTGGCTTGGCAAGGAGTCTGCTTCTCCCTCTGACCCTCCCCCTTCTCATGCTCCCTCCCTCCCTTTCTCTCTCTCAAATAAATAAATAAATCTTAAAAAAAAAAAAAACGTAGTTCTTAAATGTTCTTACCATGGTAATTTTGTGACATGATGAAAGTATCAACTAATCCTAATGTGGTAATCATTTCACAATATGTAAATGTATCAAATCATCACACTGTTCACCTGAAGCTAACACGATGTTATGTCAATTATATCTCAATAAAATGGGAAAAATAAGGACCCTGAAGCCGGATTTCTATTACTACGTGTATGAGTTTGACAAATTATTCAGGATCTCTCTGCCTTAGTTCTTTAGTGTGAAATAGGTATAATAATGGCATTTCTATGTAGGGTTATAAGAATTAAATGAGTTAGTACGTTCTTAGAACTTAGGACAGAGCCTGACATACATTGAATACTAATAAGCATTTATTATTACTACTATTATTCTACTAAACACATTAAGCAGCTTTAAAGACTTGCCAAAGTACCTAATAAAAGACAAATTTTGCAATATTTTCATTATCTTACATTGCATAGATTCCTGGTGTGCTTTACAATAGTGTAACAGGGTATAGTGGAGTCAGTCCTGAGGATAGATCTTAATAAACTGACTTTTCTGATGGAATTTTAAAGTGTATATTCCAGCTTTGACATCCTGCTCTCTGTCTGTCAAATAAATAAATAAAATCTAAAAAAAAGGGGGGGGGCGCCTGGGTGGCTCGGTGGGTTAAAACCTCTGCCTTCAGCTCAGGTCATGGTCCCAGGGTCCTGGGATCGAGCCCCACATCGGGCTCTCTGCTCAGTGGGGAGCCTGCTTCCTGTTGCATCCTGCAAGAAAAAGTAAACTTATTTCTACTGTTGTATAAAAGAGATCTGTTTAGATTCAGTGTATAAACACTTTGGATGCAATTTGCCATATTTATGAGCTTCCTTTTGAGGTATGTTTCCAGCTAAGCTATACAGTCACATTTTGACAACGTTTCAATCTTTATTTGTTTAATGGGTCCCACTACAGAGTTAGTTGTTTTTGGAGATCTGAGTAGTAGAATTGGCGGTAGGGTTCTGGGTTCCACCTAGATGGTTGACAAATGGAAGGAGTGATTTTCTGTGGGTGAAATTCCTCTGGAGACAGATGACAATCCAAAGGGAAAGCTCCTGTTAGTGTCAAATCATTACAATGAGAAGAAATTGGGTAAGTCCGATTTCTGTGATGAAAATGATCACTTTTCACCTAGCCTCTCTCCATATTTCTATTCCAGGGCTCAGGGTTATAGGCTATAATAAAATCCTTTCCTGTTTAAACTATCCTTGTCTACACTCAATGGCTTTCCTGGAGAAATAAGAGGATGCTAAGAGTGATGTAAACTGGTATGCTGTGGAGGGGGGCAGATTTACTTACAAAGAATTTTAGGCATTGTTTGCTTTTTGGTATTTTCTTAAAGTGATGTCTTGAATGTCTGGAAGTAACTGTCCTTCTCATCTTTCACCCAGAGGTTTTGTATGGAATGGCTAAACTTGGTTTTATTTTGTTTTCACATAAGCATTAGACTTACTATTCTAGTGCCTGGCTTGATAAATAGCCCTGAGTACATGCACAAAAGCAAACATGCACAAAGCCAGGCCAAGCTGGGCCAAGCCAGGCGAAGCAGGCAAGGCAAGACAAGGCAAGGCAAGGCTAAATAAAATAAAGCAAAACATGCAAAGAAATCAATCAAATAAAAAATTTCTGGGCTAATTGGCAAAGCCATAACATATCTCAAGCAGTATTTGTAAGAGTGAACTACATTCTAATAAAGATGAAGTCTTCCTTTCTGTTTTTCATTGCTTCCAAAAGCCAATCCATATCAAATAATTCAAACTAAAGAAAATACTGACCAAACAAACAAATAAACAGAACTCAATTTCAAATTCCACACCTTTCTCTTACTTCACAATCCAGTCCTCTAGGATAACTCAGCCATGTAGGAGGAATAGTCATTAGGTTCAATTAAGAGAGCAGGTTGGGAGACTCACTATCTACGTATAATTTAATGTGGGATGCCAAGAACACCCTGATGCTGGTTAACACTTGAGAGGTGGAACAAAGAACATATGGCATCATGTTGGTATTTTTTTGGATAGTTCTTAATTTAGGTGCATGACCAGAGTCTAAAAGATTTTGCTCTCTGTGGCATCATAATAATTAGCTATTGCCTCCACTTTGATTCTGATCTATCCATGTGATTTCACGTTCAGTAAACATTTTCCCGAGTCCCTGCTGTGTCTGTGGCATAATTCTTATCCTTAAAGAGGTTATGGCTGGGAATGGGTACTACTAGCACTTGTTAAGTAACAGCTTTATTGAGAAATAATTCACATACCATACAATTTATCCATTTTAAAGTGACAGTTCAGTGATTTTCAGTATATTCCTGGGTAGGGCAATAATCACCATAGTCAATTTTAGAATAGTTTTGTCCCCTCAAAGAGAATCTCTATATTTGCTAGCAGTCACTTCCCATTTCTCCTTAACCTTCTAGTGCTATGAAATCACCAGTATACTTTTTGTCTCTAAGGATTTGCCTATTCTAAACATGCCATATAAATGGAATCATGCAATATGTATTCCTTTGTACCTAGCTTCTCTCATTTAGCTTACTGTTTCAAGGTTTCTCCATGATGTAACATTCAACAGTACTTCATCAATTTTGTCGCTGAATAATATTCCATTATATGGATGTTCCATATTCTTATTATCCATTCATGAGCTGATGTGCTTTTGGTCTATTTCCACCATTTGGCTGTTACAAATAATACTGGCATGAATATTCTTGTGCAAGATTTTGCTAGACATATGTTTTCATTTCTCTTGGGGATATACCTGGGAGTAGAATTGCTGGATCATATGGTAACATATGGTAATCTTTCCGGAATCTGCCAGACTTTTTTTTATAGTGGTTGCACCATTTTATATTCGCAGCATGTTATCACTTTTGTTGTCTTATCTCCTTATGCAAATTAGCATCAGCTTTACCCTGTCTTGTAACTCCAACATCTCATCACTATTGAGCCCTGACAATATAGGTTTGTGTGTGTGTGAGTGTTAAAAATGCCTTCTCATTCTCACTGTCACTTGCCATTTTACAACTTCATAATAACAAGTGCCTTAGTTGGTCTTCCTGCATCTGATCTCATGTACATTCTTTGCATCCTCTGTTATTACTCCAGAGTGATTTTTCTAGAGTGAAAAAATTTTCATATTTCTTAATTCCTTAAAATCCCTTAATGTACATCCTGCCCAGTTCCTATCTAAATCATCTCTTCTGGTTGCAGCCTAGCTTGCTAAGCTCACTTCCTGCAGCTTTATTACTAGTAGGCTGTGCTCCAGCTACCATAAATCCCTTGCTGTTTCATGGAAACACATGATGGTTCAGGCCTCCAGGATTTTGCCCAATTTTGTTTTGCCTGGCATACATTTCTCTCACTTTCTCATTCTGTCCAACTCCTATTTGTCCTTTAAGACCTCACCTGAGGGCCTTTTTTCTCTTGAAGACTTTCTTTGCCAATACCTCCATGGAGAAGTTTCCCCCGAATTTTGTTGTTATATGTATCACATTGTATCACAATTATTTGTTTCATAATGTCTAACTCTCTATTTATTTCTTGTTAAATTTTTTATTTAAGTTCAATTAACATATAATGTATTATTGGTTTCAGGGGTAGAGGTCAGTGATCCATCAGTCTTATATAATATCAAGTGCTTATTACATCACGTGCCCTCCTTAATGCCCACCCAGTTACCCCATCCCCCAATTCCTCTCCCTGCAAGCAGCCATCAGTTTGTTTCCTATGCTTAAGAGTCTCTTATGGTTTTTCTCCCTCCCTGATTTCACCTGGTTTTATTTTTTTCCCCTCTCCCCCTAAGATCCTCCATCTTGTTTCTTTTTTTTTTTTTCAAAGATTTTATTTATTTATTTGACAGACAGAGATCACAAGTAGGCAGAGAGGCAGGCAGAGAGAGAGAGGAGGAAGCAGGCTCCCTGCTGAGCAGAGAGCCCGATGCGGGACTCGATCCCGGGACCCCGAGATCATGACCTGAGCCGAAGGCAGCGGCCCAACCCACTGAGCCACCCAGGCGCCCCCATCTTGTTTCTTAAATTCCACATATCATCAAGTCATCAAGAATTATGATAATTGTCTTTCTCTGATTAACTTATATCAGTTAGCATAACACCCTCTAGTTCCATTCATGTCATTGTAAATGGCAAGATTTCATTTTTTGATGGCTGAGTAGTATTCCATTGTGTATATATACCACACCTTCTTTATCCATTCATCTGTTGATGGACATTTATGCTCTTTTCATAGTTTGGCTGTTATGGACATTGCTGCTATAAACAGGTGCATGTGCCCCTTTGGATCACTACATTTTTATCTTTGGGGTAAATGCCCAGTGGTGCAATTGCTGGGTCTGATGGTAGTTCTATTTTCAGCCTTTTGAGGAACCTCCATTCTGTCCTCCAGAGTGGCTGCACCAGCCTGCATTCCCACCAACAGCGTAGGAGGGTTCCCCTTTCTCTGCATCCTCACTAACATCTGTTGTTATCTGACTTATTCATTTTAGCCATTCTGACTAGTGTATGGTGGTATCTCATTGTGGTTTTGATTTGTATTTGCCTGATGCTGAGTGATGTGGAGGACTTTTTCATGTGTCTATTGGCCATTTGTATGTCTTCTTTGGTGAAGTGTCTGTTCATGTCCTCTGCCCATTTCTTGATTGGATTATCTGTTCCTTGGTTATTGAGTTTGGGAAGTTCTTTATAGATTTTGGATACTAGCCCTTTATCTGATATGTCACTTGCAAAAATCTTCTCCCATTCTGTCAGTTGTTTTTTGGTTTTATTGACTGTTTCCTTTGCTATGCAAAAGCTTTTTATCTCGAAGAAGTCCTAGTAGTTTATTTTTGCCTTTGTTTCCCTTACCTCTGGAGATGAGTCTAACAGGAAGTTGCTGTGGGCTCTAAAGTCACAGAGGTTGCTGCCTGTGTTCTCCTCCAGGATTTGGATGCATTCCTGTCTCACATTCTGGTCTTTCATCCATTTTGAACCTTTTTTTGTTTGTGGTATAAGGAATTGGTCTGGTTTCATTCTTCTGCATGTGGCTGTCATAATTTTCCCAACACCATTTGTTGAAGAGACTTTTTTAAAAAAAGATTTTATTTATTTGGCAGACAGAGATCACAAGGAGGCAGAGAGGCAGGCAGAGAGAGAGAGAGGAGGAAGCAGGCTCCCCATGGAGCAAAAAGCCTGATGTGTGGCTTGATCCCAGGACTCTGGGATCATTACCTGAGCTGAAGGCAGAGGCTTTAACTGAGTCACCCAGGTGCCCTGAAGAGACTTTTTTTTCCCCATCGGATATTCTTTCCTGCTTTGTTGAAGATTAGTTGACCACAGAGTTGAGGGTCCATTTCTGGGTTCTCTATTCTGTTCCATCAATCTATGTGTCTGTTTTTGTGCCAGTACCATACTGTCTTGATGATTACAGCTTTGTAATAGAACTTGAAGCACAGAATTGTGATACCACCAGCTTTGGTTTTCTTTTTCAACATTTCTTTTGGCTATTTGAGGTCTTTTTTTTTTTTTTTTTTGGTTCCATACAAGTTTTAGGGTTATTTGTCCCAGCTCTGTGAATAAAGTAGATGGCATTTTGATAGGGATTGCACTGAATGTGTATATAGCTCTAAGTAGCATAGACATTTTAGCAATATTTGTTCTTCCAATCCATGAGCATGGAACATTTTTCCATTTCTTTTTGCCTTCCTCAATTTCTTTAATGAGTACTTTATAGTTTTCTGAGTAAAGATTCTTTGCCTCTTTGGTTAGGTTTATTCCTAGGTATCTTATGGTTTGGGGTACAATTATAAATGGGATCAACTCCTTAATTTCTCTTTCTTCTATCTCACTGTTAGTGTATAGCAACACAACTGATTTGTGTGCATTGATTTTATATCCTTCCATTTTGCTGAATTCCTATATGAGTTCTAGCAATTTTGGGGTGGAGTCTTTTGGGTTTTCCACATAAAGGTAAGCAGATTAAAGAAAAGAAAAATAGGGTCAGCCAATTATTTGTTATGAGAGTGGGAAGCAAGAGCTTCTTGTACTTCTTTTTAGAAGAACGTGAATCAAGGAGGTTAAAAAAATTTCCTACTAGTGCTCTACACTATCACCCGACTGTGACACACTTCATGGTTTATAGCAACCCAGAGCTGAAAGTCCACTCCTGGGCTCACTGATTGCAGCTGGCTTCCCTGTTCTGATGCCAGGGTGCTCTATAGCACTCAGGGACCCTTGTTTTTTCTGTGAACCCGGGGATGTTGAAACAACACTGTTCCACCAAGGAATCCATCCCAGCTTCACTGCCTGAATGCATTTCAGGCAGGCAAGTCCCTTACCAGAGCAGACATCTAAAAGTTCTGATTTTCACTCAGCTGCTATATCACATTGCGGTAGCTGGCTTACAGAGGCTCCCTACCCCCCGCGGTTTATCTTCCTATATATCTCTCAGATTCTTTTCTCCACACCTCCTACCTTGCAGGAAGTGGTCGCTTTTCTATTTGTAGAGTTGCAGCTATTCTTTTCTTAGATCTTTGTTTGAGTTTGCAGGTGTTCAGAATGATTTGATTGCTATCTTACTGAATTCCTGGGACCAGATGAAACCAAGGTCTCCTATTCCTCTGCAATCTTTTGAGTAACTCTGTTTTTGGACTGTGAGATATATCTCCAAGAGCAAGAGACCTTAATTATCACCTGACTGCCTTTCACTTTTGAAAATAAGACAAGCAACTAGAGCAGAAAAATGACTTGGTCACCAGATAAATTTGTGCGAAACATCACCCCTAACTTCAAGCCTAGTTCACAGAACTCTAAAAGTCTTTGTTTCTCTTTTTCCTGGTTGAAAGAAAACATTCCTTTAGTGATGGATCCAGAGAAATGGATAGAAGAATATCTTATTATTTAGATAATTATGTAGCTTTTTAGAAGTATATTCAGCCATAGGAGCTTAAAGCCCTAAAATAAATTTAAAATAGTTTCTCAGCAAATTCTTAGCTTGCTGGGATTTGACCAAAAGCTTATTCAATGATATGCCTTTTCCCTTTAAATATCACAATAATATATTCCCTGAGTAATCTGTGCTGACAGTTGCAAAGGTACCAAAAAATATTCCTGCAACAAATAAACCTTCTTTTTAAAAACTCTTTTAAAAAATTTTTATTTCAGTATACTTAACATACAGTGTTACATTGGTTTCAGGTATACAATATATTCAATAGTTCTATATATATTACTCAAGTACTCATCATGATAAGTGTAGTTTTTAAACTCCATTCCTCATTTCCTGCATCCCCCCGCCTCCCTCCCTTTTAGTAACCTTCAGTTTGTTCTCTATAGTTAAGAGTCTGTTTCTTGACATCTCACTCTCTTTTTCCTTTTTCCTTTCCTTTCCTCTCTTTTTCCTGTTCATTTGTATTGTTTCTTAAATTCTACATATCAGTGAAATCATATGGTGTTTGTCTTTTTCTGACTGACTTATTTTGCTTAACATAATATTCCCTAGCTCTATCCACATTTTTGTCATTATAAATGACAAGATTTCATTCTTTTTTTGGCTGAATAGTATTTTATTGTCTATATATACCACCTCTTTTTTATCCATTCATCTACTGATGGACACCTGAGCTGCTTCCATAATTTGGCTACTGTAAAGAATGCTTCAATAAACATGGAGGTTCATATATCTTCAAATTAGTGTTTTTGTATTCTTTGGATAGAAACCTAGTAGTGCAAAGCTAGATTTTAAGGTTGTTCTATTTTAATTTTTTTGAGGAACCTCCATACTGTATACCCTAGTGGCTACACCAGTTTGCATTCCCACCAACAGTGAACAAGCGTTCCTTTTTTCTCCACATCCTCACCAACACCTGTTGTTTCTTGTGTTGTTGATTTTAGCCATTCTGACAGCTGTTGAGATGACAGCTCATAGAAGTTTTGATTTGTATTTCCCTGATGATGAGTGATGTTGAGCATCTTTTCATGTGTCTGTTGGCTATCTGTATCTTTTTTGGAGAAATGTTTGTTCATGTCTTCTGTCCATTTTTAAATTGGATTATTCATTTTTGGGGGTGTTGAGTTTTACAAGCTCTTTAGAGATTTTGGGTACTAACCTTTTATTGGATATGTCATTTGCAAATATCTCCCATTTAGTAAGTTGTCTTACAGTTTTTTTGACTGTTTCCTTTCTATGCAGAAACTTTTATTTTGATGTAGTCCCAATAGTTTATTTTTGTTTTTGTTTCCCTTGCCTCAGGAATAGAGAAAAATATTGCTATAGCCATATGTCTCTCATCCTTTCTTCTAAGATTTTTATGGTTTCAGGTATCATATTTAGGTCTTTAATCAATTTTTATTTTATTTTTGTGTATAGTGTAAGAAAGTGGTCCAGTTTCATTCTTTTGCATGTAGCCATTTAATTTTCCCAAAAACATTTGTTGAAAGGACTTTATTTTTCCCCATTGCATATTCCTACCTCTTTTGTCAAAGATTAATTGATCACATACTCATGGATTTGTTTGTAGGCTTTCTAACTTTGTCCATTGATCTATGTGTCTATTTTTTGTGCCAGTACCATACTGTTTTGACAACTATAACTTTGTAGTATGACTTAAAATCTGTAATGGTAATACCTCCAGCTTTTTTTTTTTTTCAAGATTGTTTTGGCTCTTTGGGGTCTTTTGTGGGTTCGAACAAATTTTAGGATTATTTGTTGTAGTTCAGTGAAAATTTTTGTTGGTATTTTGATAGGGATTTCTTTAAATCTGTAGATTGATTGGGGCATTATGGACATTTCAAAATATTTGTGCTTCCAATCCATGAGCATGGAATACCTTTCCACTTGTGTCATCTTCAATAAACTTTCAAAACGAGCTGTGAACGAGTAGCAATACTGAACAATACTGTTGGGCTTATTTTACATTAATAAATATTTCCCTCTAGTTTTACCCACATCAAGTATAATACAAGAAATAGTGTAGATATTCTAGAAAGACAAATAATCAGTTTCTCTCTTGAAGTGATTAAAAAGACTTGAAATCTTCTTTGGGCCACTTTCTAAGGTAGTAAAAGAGACTTATAAGCAGTCGTTACAGATTGAATAGATCTGTAAAGTCCTCAAGTGTAGGTCCCTTTCTCAGAAACAATGGTGAAGGTTATAGAATTATGGAGAGCTGTTAGGGTCATCAGTGCCGCCTTTTTTTTTTTTTTAATATTTTATTATTTATTTGACAGAGAGAGATCACAAGTAGGTAGAGAGGCAAACAGAGAGAGAGAGATAGAGAGGAGGAAGCAGGGTCCCTGCTGAGCAGAGAGCCGGATACAGGACTCGATCCCAGGACCCTGAGATCATGACCTGAGCCGAAGGCAGCGGCTTAACCCACTGAGCCACCCAGGCGCCCTCATCAGTGCCTTCTTAGCAGGTCCAGTTGTAGGCAATACTTCGAAGTTCCATTTCATGTATTTATTCAATTATAGAATGTGGTGAGTTTTCATTTTAGATACAGAATATTGATGTGAACACCACTAGTTTTTACTGTATCTGTTTCTTTTTCCTGTTTATCTAATTTGGGCCTGGTAGTCATCTAACTTGATAACCAGGACAACTTTTGTTCTGACATCAGAGGGATCCCACACATCTCTGATGGTGCCACTCTACTTATGTTTTTATTAAGCAGCTTCTATTTTCCAGGAATTATCTAGGTAAGCACTGGCACAGAGGGTTTTGATTGCTTTTGTGCAATCTTCTTGGGAGGACAGACACTGCACAAGACATTATACACTTGATATACTACTACCAGAGGTACTGTTAGCCACACTGGTCGGGGAAAAGAGAGGAGAACTTTCAAGAAGAGGAAATTGCATATGTAAAGACCATGACATTAGGAAAGCTGGACTGGGGTGTGGTAATCAAAGGCAAAAAATAGCAAGAAACAAATATGAGGATGAGCATCGTCCAAACCGCCCTGGGCTTTACAAGCCACTTTAAGGAATTATAATTTTACTCATCTGTGAGAGGGAAGCCATTGAAGGAGTCCAGCCAGGGGAGCAGTGTGCAGAGATAGACATTTTTAAGAAGTCATCTTTTTTTTTTTTAATTTTATTTATTTATTTGAGAGAGAGAGATATCACAAGTAGGCAGAGAGGCAGGCAGAGAGAGAGGGGGAAGTAGGCTCCCTGCTGAGCAGAGAGCCTGATGCAGGGCTTGATCTCAGGACCCTGACACCATGACCTGAGCTGAAGGCAGAGGCTTACCCCACTGAGCCACCCAGGTGCCCCAAAAAGTCACCTTTGTTTTTATGTGGAGAATAAATTGGAGAGGGGGCAAAAGTAGAAGTGGAGGACCAGTTAGGCTGGTATATTCATCCAGGTGAAAGATAGCATTGACTTGTGCTAAAGTTGATTCAGCTAAGATTAAAGAAATATTAATATTCAAGAAATGTTTAGGAATTTTATTCTAGATTGGATATAGATTGTGAGGGAGGGAGAAAAGTCAAGGATGGACACTAAGTATTGGGTTTAAAGAACTAGGTGGATGATAGTGGAATTAATCTGATATAGAAACAATTGGGACAGATAAATGTTTGCTTTTTGCACGGTCCACTGAAAGTTTGTGGTATTTCCATAGGGAGATGTCCTCAGGCAGTTGCAAGGTATGTACTCATGGATATGAGCTCAGGGAAGAGGTCTAGGGTGGAAGTGAAGATTTAGGTCATATAGGCTCCCACAGTGATATAGAAATAGATGACATCATCTAGAGAAAGCTGTGAAGAGTGAGGTGAGAAGAAGTTTAGAAGATAGCCACAGTTGATGCCAGAATTCTCCAGTGGTTCCAGCAGCATACAGCATGCAAACCAAAATATTCATTTTGGCATTCAAACCTACTCATCTTCTTGTCCTCATCTACTGGTTTTTCAATTTCAAAGTCTATTGTTATTTTTCAGCTTACCTGGTATTCTAAACACACCTAACTCTGTGCTATTTTTCATATTGTTTCTCAACCTGAATTTCCTTTCTTTTTCTCTGTGTATTGAAACCTTCGTCTTTCCAGGCTCCAAACAAGTGTCATTTCCTCCTTGAAATCTTTCCTGACCCCAGAGTAGATCTCCACGAAATATGGAATGAATAATTGAATGAACAGGGTATAGCAAAGGCATTAGATTTCATTCAATGAAGAAGGAAGCTAACATTTATTCAACACCTAATAATGTGTTATGAACTGGCTTGAGCCCTTTAACTACAGTCTTGTTTTATCCTCACACTACCATATATTCTAGCAAGTATTATCATTGCTCCCATTTTACCCAGAAAGGAAAGTGACTATGGATGTTTTCACAATATCACACTGCCTTTTAAGAAGTTGAGTTAGTCTCATTTGCATAAGTATTAAAACACATCTGAGTCAAAAAATAATCCTGAACTCACTGGGTTACTAAAAAATTAATGACCCTTACTTTTCTCCTCCCTCAGGCAGAATTTTATCCTATTACATTTTAATGATAGTAATTACTTCATTCTCATTGATGCTTTCTCCATCCTGCTAACAGGTTCAACTTCACTCTCAGATTAAATCTCCTAATTTAGTAAATGCTCTGTTGTTTTTCATGCCCAATGACCAATTCAACTCGATTTAGTAAACATTTATGAAACACCTACTACACACAAGGTATTCTGCTAGATGATAGGAAGATGGGTAATAAAAGATATCTTCTTCCCAGGGTTCTGAAATCTACAAGAAAGTTAATTCCAAAAAATAAATGTATGCAAGGAAAAATAGTCATTAATTTATTCAGAAAATATTATTTGTCACCTTGTGTGTGCCAGATGTTGTGGTAGCTTCTAGAGCTACAAAGATTAATACAACACATTCCTTGCCTTGAAGAAGGCTTGTCTGCAAGGAAAAGTGAGATGAGAACACAAAGTAACAACATTCAGAGTAACATCCTTGAGTCACTAAACTTCTGAAGTTGGATGTAAGTAAAGATCTAGATAGAATAATGAAGATGATTTTGTTTTGTGTTACTGATTCCCCCCCACCCCAGCTATACAGCAATATGTTGGAATGAGCTGGAGGAATTATGTAGGAATAAGAACACAGCTTGTAGGAATAAGGATGTAGAAAATATAAGTTCCGTAAAGAGAGATTGTCATCTATGACAATGTTTTCCAAACTTTAATGTGAAAAAAATTCACTTAGGGATTTTGCTAAAACGCAGATTCCGATGCCATATGTTTGGGGCAGGACTCAAGAGTCTGTATTTTATTTTATTTTTTAAATTTATTTATCTGAGAGAGAAAGAGAGAGACAGAGAGAGAAAATGAGCAAGATAATGGCAGAGGGAGAAGCAGGGGAAGACGACTCCCCGCTGACAGGGAGCCCAACACAGGGCTTGAGCCCATAACCCTGGGGATCATGATCTAAGCAGAAGGCAGATACTCAACTGACTGAGCCCCCCAGGTGCCCCTCGGGAATCTGTATTTAACAAGCTCCCTGATCTGAGGTTATACTTGGTGTAACAAAGACCTAGTATATGTGACTTTTGTGGTTGGCTTAGTTTTTAAGAACTATTACTGATTCTTTGAATTAAAAAATTAAGGACTATTTTAGACAAAATTTCCTTACATAAATAATAAATCATACTAATATTTCTTGTCTTTAGAAGTTTGTTCAGTTTAAAGGGGAGGGAAAACTTCATGGAGTAGATTCAAAACCATACACACAAAAAGAGGGCTAATGTAGTGAATGAACATTATCTATGAAATAATAACAGAAATGTTATTATAAATTAAAAGACTCCCCATAACTGATCTTCATTTTCCATAGTTTCTAACATTTTTTGTCCATGCATACTAAGTACTATTTACATAGTTTTAATTATAACACAGGATAAAATGTTATCTTCCTTTCAAGTATACTTTGAATGAACTCATATCATGTAGATCAAATTTATGAATTTGTCAAAGGCCTTGGTTTTGAGAAAAGATCTAACCAAATCCATAAAGAGTACAATTGAATTGAATTTGGTAGACAAGGTATGTTCACCTTGTTAGTTATTCTAACAAGCACAATCTCCCAAAAGAAACAGCAGCTTGCCTGGTATTTTTTTTTTTTAAGATTTTATTTATTTATTTGACAGAGATCACAGGTAGGCAGAGAGGCAGGCAGAGAGAGGAAGGGAAGCAGGCTCGCTGTTGAGCAGAGAGCCTGATGTGGGGCTTGATCCCAGAACCTTGGGATCACGACCTGAGCCCAAGCCAGAGGCTTTAACCCACTAAGCCACCCAGGTGCCCCAGCTTGCCTCGTATTTGCCAGATGTTTATTTCTACCTGTCAAGTCTATGTTTGAAACTCACATCAATCAGAGAGGAAAATGGTAGATGATCCACATATTTTACTTTCTTGTTGTTTTTCTTAATCTGTCATTTACTAAACTATAGATTATAAGCAATCTTCCTAATTTAAGCCTTAGTTCAAAAACCATGCTCTTTGGGGGAGGGCTTTGGGTGAACTAAATGTGTGAAGGACTCATTACTGCAGTGACTGCAGTGCTGTCAGTACAAGGAGTTGGAGAGATTAGGGTAAAAATGAGTATTTTGTAGTATTAATTTTTTCAAAGACTGAAAGGTTGGCATTTGAAACTCTAAAGACACATTCTGGTATCAGTGTTCACAGTATGGGTTCTGGAGTCTTCTTTAAATTGCTATGTGAATTTGCACAAATTAATTCTATCTACCTCAATTCCTTTATCAGCAAAATGGAGAAGTAATGTTACATACTTCATTTTGTCCTTATGAGTTTTAGGTGAAATAATTCATGTAAAAGAGTTTAAAATAATATTTGTTTCTTAGTAAATGATAAATATTTTATTATTACTACTATAAGTAATGTAATTTTAACTACTGTGTCTTTCTTGAAAGTCTCTACTCAATTGGGTTCTTTAACAACAAAGCTTCCTGTGCCTTTCTCAACCCTTGAGACCATTTCCCCCCCCCCCCAATTTCCTTCTGGGAATTCCTCATAAATGTTAGTTTTTCCTAGGGTTCTCTCTTTGGCCCTTCTTTCTTATCACTATATGTAACTACATACTATCACTTTAATTATCAGTTATACTCTAATGAAACCCAAATCTATAACTTTGAGCCCTGATTTCTCTTGCAAGCTTCTGTTTCATATGTATCCAAATGCCTTCCGAAAATCTTGCCTTGTTTTGACCACTGACATATGGGTGGAAGGAATAGAATGAGAGTTCTGAGCTCAAGCCTTAAGAGACTTTGTTTATTTTTACCTGCTCTCTCCTACCTCTGTTATCCTCGGACACACACACAAAATACCATGGCTAGCCTTCTGGTTCAAGGAGAATGAATGAAAAATGGAATAGAGAATCCCGATCTAATCCAAGACCTATAATGAGAAGCAGACCCACCCATCACAGTATTTTAAAGCAAAGTTGCCCTGTTGAGCCTGTTAGCCTATAGATACATGAGTGATAGTAAGTAACTGTTTTTGTTTTTGTTTTTTGTTGTTTGTTTGTTTTTTACTTATTCTACAAATAAGTTTTGGAGTTGTTCTGCATAAATAGCTAGTCAATATAATGTTTTACAAGCAACTCAAATTTGCCTTGCCTGAAATTAAACTCTTTTTCTACCACTCACCATAAATCTGTTTTTTGTCCCATATTTCCTTTGTTGGTTGGTGGCCTTACCACTCATTTTGTCACTCATCCAGACATCAGGATATCATTCTTGATTTTAACCTCTCTCTTACTCTCTACCTCTCTTTTCTCCACATTCTGTCAGCTTCATTTCCTATCTAGTTCTAAAACCTATTTTTCATCCTTGTACTCAATGCTGTTGCCTATGTTTATGGTCTAATCCTTTTTCACTTGGACTATTGCATTGGAGTCCCAGTGAGTCTTCCTCCCCTTGTTCTCACTGGTCTCTGATCCCCGCCCCTCCCCTCCACCAGTGGTAACCAGAGTGATATAAAATTAGCCATGTCATGTTGCTGTTTCAAATAATTCACTAGTTCTTACCATGCATGGGAGGAGTCCAAATTCCTTAGCATGACTCCAAACTTCATCACCTGGTTATCCTCTACCTATTCAAATTCATGTCACACTTCTTTCATTTTATACTCTGCATCTATCAATTTAAAGCTATGTAAATCCCAAACATATCATGGGACTTCCCGTCTGTATGATCTTATAAATTTTGTGGCCCCTGGAGCATCTTCCCATCTTTTCTCAATATGATAAACTCACCTTCATTCTTTAAAATTCACCTTTAGGCATTACCCATCTTTGAAGCCTTGCTGGTTGCCTCAATCATTTCTTCTGACAGTGTTTGTGTTACTAAGCTTATCAGTTTGAATAATGATTATGTTTGTCTGACTCTTCCATAAAATTCTGACTACCATGTCGGCATGGATGGTGCCTATGATTTCTGGTTCTTAGCACAAAGCTTGATGTATAATAGAATAAAGAGTCAATATGTACTCTCTTGGCCAAATTAATGTTGTGGGAATGATGTAATTTTGTTTAGCAGTGTCCTGCTGAAGATGGAGAAGTCTCGCAAACTCAATCAGGCAGCTCCCAATAACAGCCAGAGCCAGAAGGTTGCCCTTCCTATTTTCAGAAACTGTGATGGTCGTGTATTCTGAGCAGGCTTCTGGAAGGGGGCAGGGTATGGGGAATTCAGAGAGAAGCAGGGGGATGGGTGGTGATGGATGTGATCTCTTTCTGTTATTCCTAATGCTTTGAAAACCCAAATTGTACTCCTGAAACCATGAATGTAATTGGATTTTTGGGTGTTCACAACCAAGGGATTGATTTCTGTGTGCTCTACAAGAATGAAACTTACTAATGTGTTACTCCTAAATGAAGGGGTTGAGACAGAAGTAACCCTGCAGAAGTAAAGTTGGAAGTTATAGGAATTAGGGGGAGGGAGTTTTTGATGAGCATGCTGTGTAAGAGGTGTCAGGTCTAGGAAACTATAGGAAATCTATGAGGTGTAAAAATTCTCATCTTGATTACAATGTTTTCTCATAAAGTTTTTGGAAAGTTAAGATATTTCAAAGTGCCTAGCACAGGGAATATCATTTAGTATAGTAAAAGTAAGTTTTCTTCCTTCTGAGATTCTTCTTTAGGAAGAAAGAGAAAGAAAAATACTTTCCCTGTTTACCTACCTTAATATAAACCTAATTAACACAGTTAATGTTTTTTATGGCTTAATTTCAGTTAAGATGAATATACCGTATTTATAGAGTTACATATTAAATATCTAAATATAAAAACTGACAATTGACAACGAAATATCTAACCAGTTCTTGAAAGTAAAAATAAGGAATAATCCTATTGTTGAAATGCTTGTTGACAGATGTGTACTCTTCCTCATTGCCTCCTGGCCCACATTTTATCCCAGTCCTTCCTATGGCAACCAACTTTGTGCTGGTGTGACCTCCCCTCAGCCATACTATATACCTTCAACCTTCTGTCATGAGGTTTTCTGACCCTGTTGCCTGGGAATACACCCAGTATTTCTGTAATGGGACCGGAAAGTGCAAGGGAGTTAGCATCCCATGGGCAATACCTGACCTACAGGGAATGGGAGCCAGGGAAAATATGCTCCCTCTTTGTCCCTGAGATGTTCAACTCTGACTCATGGTCTACATGGCTTCTCAGGAGGTCTCAGTAGGACTGATCCAGCAGGTGCACACAGCAGTGACTGAGTCAGGTGGAACACTTACACTGGTTTTCTCCCTTTTCTGTTTCATTCTCTGCTGTTCCTCCATTCCTATTGCCCAAATCATGTCCTGAAATGACTCCCTGTATATGGACCTGTCTCAAGATATGCTTTACCTGAGAAATCCAAGGCTAAGATAACAAGCTGTATTGGACACATATTAAGCAGTATCTTAGACTCTCTCAGAGTCATGTCTATGGGCCTTCAGCCACTAGCCCATGGGAAGACAGTTGCCAACACCATCAGAACTTCTTCAGCTAGAATGACTCCATGGCACCCACCATGGTGTGAGCCTGGACGAATATGATCCATGGACCCTGGTTCTTTTCTTTTTCACTGGACTCAGAATGGATTCCATGTCACAGGGCATGGGACCTGGCTTCCCCAACAATGTCAAAAGAGAGAAAATAATGTAAACATGAAGAACAGAAGAGTTGATTCTTTATGGGAAAACTGTCCAAAGGGAAACAGGAGATGAAGATGGGGAGCCATCAGATCAATTCCTCTTCCTCCTTCCTTTTCATGGGTTCTACAGAAACATAGTTTTCTATGCATCTTGTTTGGAGATGTTCATAGAGCTGAGAAACCAGCTGTGTCTCTTTGTGACTTGTAAAACAATAGCTGGCATGGAATACATCACCTTATATTTACTTCCCATCTTTCTCTGCCTCTCTTACTGTTTGGAGTTTACATTTCTTAATGCTTAAAACTTGTCTCAAGCTTGTTTTCTAGGATACTTGGACTAAGACACAAGTCATTGAAGGCTTTTTATAGGTTCCTGATAATACAGAATAACTGGGGGAAGTAGAACTCAATTTTGAAGGAGGATATACAACAGGACACAGGCTTTGGAAAGATCTCGGGATCACTTTTTCTATTTACAGCTCAACAGAGAAGACATTAGTTCCTTTTATATGGGGTCCATAAAAACACAGTTAAAATCTATAACCACCTCAACTTTGGATGGATGAGGAAGTTTGGATGGATGGAGAAGGAAGTTCAACCCATGCATTTCCATTCCCATGGTGCCTCATTCCTCCTTTAAACAAGGTAAGAAGGATATCTGCTTTGTTTGGTTGTTGTTTCAGCCTTTGCCTTTTATTACCAAGAGTGTTCAAAATGCTTTGGAAATGAAAAAAGTATTTTATGATTATGAAGAAAAGCGTGTGTAGTATCAAGAACTTGGAAAATTCAGAAATTTGTCAAGAAGTAAACAAAAATCCCCTATGGTTTTCCCATCCATAAATAACCATTTAAGTTTTGTGCATTTCTTTCTTCATTTTAAAAATGTATGAATGCTTATATGTATGCACACACAGGCTCACATGTGTAATTATCCTTCTGGAAATTTCTTCATTCATTGAAACTCTCCTTGGCCCTCAAGATAAGCTTACTTGGAACCTGTTTTATAAAGCCTTTTCTGATTTTCCATATCATATATTCTTCTCAGACATACCATGTTTAATTTGTATTTTATTTATTTTTGTTCATAGATCTATATTTTCCCAAACTAGATTATAAGTTTTTAGACTAGAGGACAGAGGCCATATAAGATTCCTGTTTGAAATCTCACAATACCTGACAAGTATTGAATTAATATTTGATAAATGAACAAGTATACAATTCATCTTATAGATTTTTCAACACCTTTGTCACAGAATTATTTCTTACATATGATTATCATTTTATAACATGCTTTTCTCATTTGTGAATTCTTCATATGAGTGATTCATTTCACCAATAAGATTGTGAAATTTCCAAAGGCAAGGACCTTTGCTTATGTTTCTTTTGTCATACTTATCACATTGTTGAATACAGAGCAGATATCCAGCAAAACTTTTTTGAGTTTACCACTAGCCATCAAATGCTGCATATTTATACACCAAACAGACTGAAAGCAAATCAACTCTAGGTTTAGAAAATGACTGGAATGTGTATCTATGATGTTCCATGGCAATGGATGTCCAACGACAGATAAATGGATAAAGATGTGGTATATACATACACAATGAAATATTACTTTGCCATAAAAAAAGGAATCTTACCATTTGCAATGACATGGATGGAACTAGAGAGTATTAGGCTAAGTGAAATAAGTCAATCAGAGAAAGACAATTATCATATGATTTCATTCATATGTGGAATTTAAGAAACAACAGATGAACATGGGGGAGTGAAGATAAAACAAAATAAGATGAAATCAGAGAGGGAGAAAAACCGTAAGAGACTCTTAACTATAGGAAACAAACTGAGGGTTGCTGGAGGGGAGGTGGGTGGGGGATGGGGTAACTGGGTGATGGGATTTAAGAGGGCACTTGATGTAATGAGCACTGGGTGTTATATGCAACTGATGAATCACTAAACTCTATCTCTGAAACTAATAATGTAATATATGTTAATTAATTGATTTTAAATAATTTTTTTTTGAAAAGAGGACTTGTCTATGCATATCTGGTTATAGCTTATTTTTGGTGATCACTCACTCTGGGAAAAAAAAACCAAATGTTTCTTTTTTTTTTTTTTTTAAAGATTTTATTTATTTATTTGACAGATGGAGATTACAAGTAGGCAGAGAGGCAGGCAGAGAAAGGAGGAAGCAGGCTCCCTGCTGAGCAGAGAGCCCAATGTGGGGCTCGATCCCAGGACCCTGGGATCATGACCTGAGTCGAAGACAGAGGCTTTAGTCCACTGAGCCACCCAGGCGCCCCAGCCAAATATGTCTTTATAGATATTCAGTAGCTCCAGAGAAGTCAGCTTAAAAAAAAAAAAAAATTTCTTCGGTGTTCCAAAATTCATTGTCTATATACCACACCCAGTGTTCCATGCAATATGTGCCCTCCTTAATACCCACTTCCAGGGTCACCCATCCCTCCACCTCCTCCCCTCTAAAATTCTCGGTTTGTTTCTCAGAGTCCACAGTCTCTCATGGTTCATCTTTCCCTTCAATTTCCCCCAACTCAATTTTCCTTTCCTTCTCCTAATGTCCTCCATGTTATTTCTTATGTTCCACAAGTAAGTGAAACCATACGATAATTGACTTTCTCTGCCTTATTTCACTCAGCATAAACTCCTCCAGTCCCATCCATGTTGATACAAAATTTGGATATTCATCCTTTCTGATGGCTGAATAATTTTCCATTGTATATATGAACTACATCTTCTTTATCCATTTGTCTATTGAAGGGTATCTTGGCTCTTTCCATAGTTTGGCAATTATGGACATTGCTGCTATGAATATTGGGATACATATGGCCCTTCTTTTCACTACATCTGTATCTTTGGGATAAATACCCAGTAATGCAATTGCAGGGTCATAGGGTAGCTCTATTTTTAATTTTTTGAGGAATATCCACACTGTTTTCCAAAGTGGCTGTACCAACTTGCATTCCCACCAACAGTGTAAGAGGGTTCCCTTTCTCCACATCCTCTCCAATATTTGTTGTTTCCTGTCTTGTTAATCTTTGCCATTCTAACTGGTGTAAGGTAGTATCTCATTGTGGTTTTTATTTTAATTTCCCTGATGGCTAATGATGATGAACATTTTTTTCATGTGTTTTTTAGCCATTTGTATGTCTTCTTTGGAGAAGTGTCTATTCATGTCTTCTGCCCATTTTTTGACATGATTATCTGTTTTGTGTGTGTTGAGTTTGAGTTCTTTACAGATCCTGGATATCAGTCCTTTGTCTATAGTGTCATTTGCAAATATCTTCTCCCATTCTGTGGGTGGCCTTGTTGTTTTGTTGAGAAGTCAGCTTTTGAGAAAATGTAGTTTGCACTGTTTAAAGTTACAACCATGTAATATAGGAACATTGCTGATTTCATGAGATTGAAATGCATTTATGTAAGAGAAAATACTTAACAAATTCAAAATTTGAAGACCACAATTATCAACTACACTGACTTTATCCATAATGAGATAAAGCATGGGGAAATACATTTTGGAATGAGTACCACCTGTCTCCTCCTGAGTAGCATGAACATTTTTCAGGACATCCCCAGGAGAGTTTTGAGTTAATCAGGTTCCAGTTGTAGCTTGTCCATTGACCTCATGTGTAACCTTAGATAAGTCACTAAATCTCTTTGAGCCTCAGTTTTCTTCTCTATAATGGGGATAACAATGCTTTCTATTTTATATGATTATTGGAAGATAAAGACTAAGATAAAGGTAGCTCATGGAAAAGATTTAGCAAGGTACCAGCCTGCCACTATTGTTTAATAAATATTAGCATTTAAAAATAAATTAAAAAATAAATAAAATCATTTATTACCTTTGCTACTTTTTTTATCAATCTGTTAAAAAAATAAATTGGTTTTCATTAGTATTAAATTGTTTTTTTCTTATTAAAGTCAGTATACATTTCTTTTTCCTCTTTTTCCATTTCAGTCCTATTTATCCTTTTGCAGTAGGAGAGTAATGACAACCACTCTCACCAGAGTTCTTAAGGTTGAAGAGGCTGCTGTCCCCTCCCTGACACAAATCCTCCTTAAGTGGGGCAAATATTAGTTACTGACATTAGAAATAGAAGGCCTTTGAAGTAGACAGAAGTGCATGTGAGGTCTGTCAGCAACACACAGTTCTTCCTTTTGAGGAAATGTGTGTAAGTGACAAGCATCATAAAATCATTAATTATTCTGATGTGGGCCAGGCTCAAAGCTTCTGAGCATAAGACTATTTGTCTTAAAACCAGCAAACCATTAAAAACAAAAAACAAAAAAAAAAACCTGGCAAAGCAGCTTGATTAAATGGTACTACATAAAGACATGTGGAAGTTAGATTTCACTAATAATTATTATAAATAATAATAAGAGCGATGCAACTCACCCTTGATCATTTTCCCTGAGGGGGGAAAAAAGAGAAATTGCGAACAAATTATACAAAAACAAAGTAACTTTTGGGTCTGCAAGCACTTCCATTTAGTTAATAACAGCAAATTAGACAAGCTAATAAATGCAGTATTATAAAGACAAGAGAATGCATACTGACTTTGATAAGAGAAAACGCTCAATTTAATACTAATGAATGCTGACTTCTTTCTTTTTTTGACAGTCTGAGAAACTCTGGTCTCTGTGCTGCAGTGAAGCTCATTGATTCTGTCTTCAAAGACTTTGAAAAAAATTGTAAAAGTCTTTTTTGCCTTGTAGAGAAGACAATGCAGCGGACTATTAGGAAATTTTTTACCTCCTTGATTCATGTTCTTTTAAAAAGAGGTATATGATAGCTCTCACTTCCCACTCCCTTAACAAATAATTGGCTGACCCTATTTTTCTTTTCTTTAATCTGCTTACCTCTGCAGAGCGTTCCAGAATTTGTTTGATTGGAAAGATCTTTTCACTCAAGGGATTTAATTAAAGAAAGAACAATGCTCACAGTCAGCAATGCAGGAGCAGATGATTCATAATACAGCTTCAATATGAATAAGAGTGCCCAGAAACCCTCATTGTAGGACTTGGGGGTTCTTCTTACCATTGCCTGAGAGAGATGTAGATGAGTCAAGCTGATGCTCAACTATTAGGTTTATACCTGAAGCCTGATATGTGGTCTCATCACTTGATGTGTTTCCCAGGAAACAAGTCATGAGCCGGGAGAGATAAACACACCACTTCTCTGAATGAAGAGATACTTTTAATCATTTGTCTTATGGCAATTTCCATATTCAGTCTTTCACAGTGTCTCTCCAGCAGTGATGGTGTCATGGCTCATGATGGAAGATAGAGTTCTTTTCTCATTTCTATTCCCTCCCTTTACCCTTTAGGTACCCTTGAGTATTTGCCAAACTGACTATCATTTCTCTAAAGGTGTGCTGCTCAAACTTTGGCATCTAGCAGAATTCTCTAGTGAGCTTTTTCAAAACACACATGGGGATCTCCTTCTCACCCTTGCGAAGTCAGGAGCTGCGAGTATGCATGTGGTTTGGCTGGGGGGGAAGGTAAAAAGTTCTTGAGGTTATTCCTATCTATACCAAAGATGAAAAACCTCTCTTGTAAACCCTGGCCCATACCAATGCACAAGCTCAGGAGTTTCAGCTGTGGCCACGTTTTAAAATCACCTGGAGTCATGAAAACACTACTACTGGGTTCTACCTCCAGACATTCTGATTTGATTGGGAACTGGGCTTTGAGAGTTTAAAAAACTCCCCCAGGTGATTCCAGCATTCAGCCAAAGTTGTAGACGTTTTCTCTAGCTACATACCCAGCATAGGCGAGAGAAACATTCTGAGCATTCAAAGTGCTGTATTTTATCTGAATACCTACTAGCGCTAATTTTTTCTTCCTTTTCATGAATAGCTCCCTTGATAGGATTGCAATACTGGGAGTGCTACATGTAGCACTGCTATACATAAAGGATAACCTGTATTTATTTTTTACTCATTCAATTATTCACACATTCATCGAGTATATATTCTATTCTGTGTCATACTCTGTTCTAGGGTTTGCGGTAGTGGACAAGAAATACACAGTTTACTGTCTTTGTAGTGATTAACAGACAGAAACAGCTGGACCCAGGACTCCTGGGTGGCTCAGCTAGTTGAGCATCTGGGATCAAGGCCCACATCAAGCTCCTTGCTCATCTGGGAGCCTGCTTCTCCCTCTCCCCCTGCCAGCCCTCCCCCTGCTTGTGCTCTCTCTCTCTCTGTCAAATAAATAAATAAAATCTTTAAAAAAGAGAAAGAAACAGCTGGACCCAGTATTTCAAGTTTTCCTCATCAGTTGGCTGCTGGGTTTGTTTATGCCCTCTTCTTATGACCTTCTTTTTCATATCCTAGAAGCTTTTTTTTTTAAACCAAAACTGTTTCCCTGAAATAATCACATTTTCCCACACTTCTGGGCCTTGTCCCTGTTGTGAGCTCTCTGCTTGAATGTCCCTTCCTCTTCCTCTCTACCTAGCTAGTTTCTATCCATGTAAGCTATCATATTTCTCAGAAGTCTTCTTGGACTGGGGTAGATGTCTCACCTTCATTGCCCATGGTCCCTTAATTGAGTAGGACTGGTCAAATAGGAAATCTATTATACAAAGGGAGGAAAATGTATTGCATTTGATGTAAAAATTGAGTATATTAAGTGACTTCTTGGTGGACATTTGTAAAAACAAAGATGATGAGGGTAAGATTATTGTGTGCTTGCAGTTTTGTGGCCATGCACATCAGATGAGTTAAGGGCAGCACTGGAGTTCAACCTAAGGGAGCAGAGTCTAATGAGGACCAAAATGTATGGGCTTCTCTCTCAGTTGCTCTGGTTCCTCCTTATTTTAGGGATGTATGTACTTGTTTTAAAAAAGTACATACAGCTCAAATAAGAGGCTTAAAAAGCATTGATCTAACTGACCTTACCTAATGAAAGGAAATTTTGGAAGATTCTGTGAGGTGCACAAAGCCTGTGTCCAGGAGATGTCTTCTTGGGTGTTAAGCAAATGGTTGAATGAAGCATGTGGACTGGGAAATTTTAGGAATATTACAAATCTGTTGTCTTTTCTCCCAAAGCTGTCATAACCAGAGTAAATAAATTGGATGTCTGTGAATTCGCTTTGCCCCTTGTTCCAACTGGTGCCATGTTAGATCGAAGAAAGCCCAAGGATGGGGAAAGAATAGAGTCCACTTCTTTGATTACATTCTTTACCCCTGCTGATGCTGAGGGTTGAGCTTCTCCCAAGGGGATAGCTATTTGCTTTTCAAAAGTGCTTTTCATCCTCTATTCCAATTGCTGATTTATTTCTTCTGCCTTCTGTGTTAGATGTAAAGTCCTGGAGAGCTAGGACCATGACCTTATCTTAATATTGCTTACAGCTACAAGAACTGGCATACAGTTGGTACTCAGAAATATACATTGGTTGATATGTTCCTATTTTTACAGTGTTCATTAAAAGTTTTGCCATTTTGAAATCTTGAGCAAAGTAAGGAGAGCACTAGGAGAATTCAAAAACCTAAGCTTAGTTTCTTTATCACTACTTCATAAAACTTTATTTTTAACCTCTAGAGACCAACTTCTAGAGGTCTTTATGATTTATGCCTTGCTATTACTCAGGGACTTTCTTATTTTTTTTAGGAAGACTATTCTTAGACTGCTGTTCATTGCCTTGAGGGAGGTCCCTCAGGTTTTTCAAAAGATGAGTGTAGGTGAATTTCTACCCTGGAGAGGAAGTGGATGGTGGTGTAATAGGCAAGCTGACATTTCTGTCTTTGAACATATTCATTTGGCTATGTGAGGGGGAAAGGGAGTCCTAACAGTGTGGTGCCTTAAAAACAAGAGGAATAATATATAGACCCTGGAGAGTGAAATTATAACTTTGGAATGTAGCACACTTGGTCCCTTCAGAAATATGTGAAAAAAATTTAATAAGATCAAATGGCCCTTAGGCTACTAGCCTTGACTGAAGGTATTTGCATATATGGGTAAAGATGATAACAAAAAGAAGTGGCTGGTCACTTTGGTTAATGCAGGAAAGGAAGGTCAGAGATAGAGTGAGCTCTATTTATGCCAACAATCTCTAGAATAAATGAAAACCCATATCTCAGTAACTAACATGAGCACTAGATACCAAATGCATGTATGTTCCTATCGTGAAAATGGGTATTTCAGACTATCATTTGTCTGGTAACAACCAAAGCAAGAATTATATAATTAATTTCTCTGCTTTAGTTCCATGTTCACCATGTATTCTTTCTGTAACTTGCCTTTGCATAGAGCTCTACAAGGAGTTTTCTCTTGGAGAAGAATGTGCTTATCACAACAGAATGGGCATTCTTGGCTGACTGGAAGTAATTTACCTTATTGTAAATACAATGATTGGTATCTTGTTTATCCATCATTTTCTTTGGTTAATGTAAGCTTGATTCTCCTGGTGAGCTCTTTACTTTGATATTTACCTACCTTCACATTCTGGCTTCTCTATTCTGTATGAAGAAAGTATTTAATGTGATTATTCATGAAAGTAACTAAACTAAAACATTTCTGCAGAAACTATTATATGATTGCCTTATAGCTACTTCAGATTTTAAGAGTAGATCATCCTGGGACTTTTAAGAAGTTTGTGTACATTCTCATGAGTCTCCATATTTTATTTTATTTTATTTAAAATACCTTAATTTATTTTTTATAAAAATGGAGAAAACTGTACCTACATATTGGTTGTTGCAGTAATGAATAATAACGTAGATTCTGTTGCTGAGCCTTAAATTCTGCAAATTTGTCTGAGTCAAAATTGATCCCCTTGTATTCATGCTCAGTATATGGTATCGCAGATTTGTCAATCTTCACTCATGGTTGAGGAACCTATTTATTAATTTTAATTTTAAATAAGTAATTTAATTAATTTTAACTGACATGAAAACAGATAGAAAAATAAGTTGAGGGAAGTCTTGAAAGATTTAGTGGAGATTCACAAAAAATTCACATTTCATATACACAGAAAGTACAGTCCTGCCTATGTCACTGTTTCTTCAGAATCTATTCTAGCAGAGTTCAATGGTCCCCCAGTCAACAAATTTTAGACACAAATGAAAACTTCAAGTGGTCACTTAGAATGACAGAGCTGAAATAATTCAAGTTCTTTTTTTCTTCATCTTTATAATCATTGTGTTTTCTTTCTTTCTTTTTAAAATTTTATTTATTTGACACACAGAGAGAGTACAAGCAGAAGAAGTGGCAGGGAGAGGGAGTAGCAGGTTCCCACAGAGCAGGAAGCCTTATGTGGGGCTTGATCCTAGGACCTTGACATCATGGCCTGAGCCAAAGACAGATGCTTAACTGACTGAGCCACTCAGGCACCCCAATCACTGTGTTTTCACTTTTTATTTCTCATCTATTGTTTATTTTTTTAAAATTTAGATTCAATTAATTAATGTGTGATACACTATTAGTTTCAGAGTTAGAGGTTGGTGATTCATCAGTCTTATAGAATACCAAGTACTCCTTACATCATGTGCCCTCCTTAATGTCCATCACCCAGTTACCGCATCAGCCCCCTCCCCTTCAGCAATCATAGTTTGTTTCCTATGATTGATAGTCTCTTGTGTTTTTTCTCCCTCCCCTCTATCACTTCACCTTGTTTTATTTTTTCTTTTCTTCCCCTGTGATCCTCTGTTTTGTTTCTTAAATTCCACATATCATTGAGAAGATATGATCATTGTCTTTCTCTGATTAAATTATTTTGCTTAGCATAACCCTCTGGTCCCATTGACATCATTGCAAAGATTTCATTTTTGATGGCTGAGTAGTATTCCATTGTGTATATATACCACACCTTCTTTATCCATTCATCTGTCAATGAACATTTGACAATGAACTTTTGTCAATGAACTCTTTCCATAGTTTGGCTATTGTGGACATTGCTGCTATAAACATTCAGGTGCATGTGCCCCTTTGGATCACTCCATCTGTATCTTTGGGGTAAATGCCCAGTACTTCAATTGCTGGGTCTGATGGTAGTTCTATTTTCAACCCTTTGAGGAACCTCCATTCTGTTCTCCAAAGTGGCTGCACCAGCCTGCATTCCCACCAACAGTGTAGGAGGGTTCCCCTTTCTCTGCATCCTCACTAACATCTGTTATTTTCTGACTCGTTCATTTTAGCCATTCTGACTGGTGTGTGGTGGTATCTCATTGTGGTTTTGATTTGTATTTGCCTGATGCTGAGTGATGTGGAGTACTTTTTCATGTGTCTATTGGCCATTTGTATGTCTTCTTTGGTGAAGTGTCTGTTCATGTCCTCTGCCCATTTCTTGATTGGATTATTTGTTCCTTGGTTATTGAGTTTGGGAAGTTCTTTATAGATTTTGGATGCTAGCCCTTTATCTGATATGTCAATTGCAAATATCTTCTCCCATTCTGTCAGTTGTTTTTGGGTTTTATTGACTGTTTCCTTTGCTATGCAAAAGCTTTTTATCTCGAAGAAGTCCTAGTAGTTCATTTTTGCCTTGTTTCCCTTACCTTTTGAGATGAGTCTAGCAGGAAGTTGCTGTGGGCTCTAAAGTCACAGAGGTTACTGCCTGTGTTCTCCTCTAGGATTTGGATGCATTCCTGTCTCACATTCAGGTCTTTCAGCCATTTTGAGTCCTTTTGTGTGTGTGTGGTTTAAGGAAATGGTCTAGTTTCATTCTTCTGCATGTGGCTGTCTGTTTTTCCTAACATCATTTGTTGAAGAGACTTTTTTCCCATTGGTTATTTTTTTTCCTGCTTTGTCAGAGATTAGTTGGCCATAGAGTTGAGGGTCCATTTCTGAGTTCTCTATTCTGTCCCATTGATCTATGTGTCTGTTTTTGTGTCTGTACCATACTGTCTTGATGATTACAGCTTTGTAATAGAGCTTGAAGTGCAGAATTGTGATGCCACCAGATTTGGTTTTCTGTTTCAACATTCCTTTGGCTATTCAGGGTTTTTTTGGATTCCATACAAGTTTTAAGATTGTTTGTGAAAAAAGTCAATGGTATTTTGAAAGAGCTTGTATTGAATGTGTACATTGCTCCAGGCAGCATAGACATTTTAGCAATATTTGTTCTTCTAATCCATGAGCATGGAACATTTTTCCATTTCTTTGGGTCTTCCTTAATTTCTTTCATAAGTATTCTAATTTTCTGAGTACAGGTCCTTTTCCTCTTTGGTTAGGTTTATTCCTAGATATCTTATGGTTTGGGGTACAATTGTAAATGGAATTTATTCCTTAATTTCTGTTTCTTCTGTCTCACTGTTAGTGTATAGATATGGAACTGATTTTTGCACTGATTTTATGTCCTGCCACTCTGCTGAATTCTTATATGAGTTAAAGCAATTTTGGGGTGGAATTTTTTGGGTTTTCCATATAGAGTATCATGTCATCTACAAAGAATGGGAGTTTGACTTCCTTTTTGCTGATTTGGATGCCTTTTATTTCTTTTTGTTGTCTGATTGCTTAGGCTAGGACTTCAAGTAATATGTTACACAGCGGTGGTGATAGTGGACATGTCCACCATCTTCCTGACTTCAGGGGAAAAGCTTTCAGTTTTTCTCCATTGAGAATGATACTTGCTTTGGGCTTTTCATAGATGGCTTTTATGATATTGAGATATGTTCCCTCTGTCCCTACACGGTGAAGAGTTTTAATCAAGAAAGGATGCTCTGTTTTGTCAAATGCTCTTTCTGCATCTGTTGAGAGGATCATATGGTTCTTGTCCTTTTTTTTTTGGTCCCATATATTTACATAATGTATCACATTGATTGATTTGCCAATGTTGAACCAATCTTGAAGTCCAGGAATAAATCACACTCAGTTATTGTATATAATCTTTTTAAGGTACAGTTGGATCCTATTGGCTAGTATATTTGAGAGAATTTTTGATTCCATGTTCATCAGGGATATTGGTCTGTAATTCTCTTTTTTTGTCAGGTCTTTGTCTGGTTTGGGGATCAGGTAATGCTGTCCTCATAAAGAGTTTGGAAATTTTCCTCCATTTCAATTTTTGAAACATCTTCAGAAGAATAGGTATTGGTTCTTTAAAAGTTTGATAGAATGGGAATTGGGAAGCCATCTGGCCCTGGACTCTTATTTGTTGGGAGTTTTTTTGATTACTGCTTCAATTTCCTTGATGGTTATGGGTCTGTTCAGGTTTTCTATTTCTTCTTGGTTTAGTTTTGGTAATTTATACATCTTTAGGAATGCATTCATTTCATCCAGAATGTCTAATTTGTTCTTAAAATTGTATTTCTTTGTTATTGTGATCTCTTTCATTCATGATTTTATTTGGGTCTTTTCTCTTTTCATTTTGATAAATTTGGCCAGGGATTTATCAATCTTATTAATTCTTTCAAAGAACCAGCTCCTACCTGGTTTCATTGATCTGTTCTATTGTTCTTTTTGTTTCTATTTCATTGATTTCTGCTACAATCTTTATTAATTATTTTCTCCTGCAGAGCTTAGACTTTATTTGTTTTTCTTTTTCCAGCTCCTTTAGGTGTAAGTTTTGGTTGTGTATTTGAGAACTTTCTTGTTTCTTGAGAAAGGCTTATTTGCTATATACTTCCCTCTTAGGACTCCCTTTGCTGAATCCCAAAGGTTTGAACAGTTGTGTTTTCATGTTCATGTGTTTCCATATATTTTAAAAATTCTTCTTTAATTTCCTGGTTGACTCATTTATTCTTTAGTAGGATGCTCTTTAGCCTCCATGTATTTGAGTTCTATCCAAATTTCCTCTTGTGATTGAGTTTCAGTTTCAAAGCACTGTGGTCTGGAAATATACAGGGAATGATCCCAGTCTTTTCGTACCAGTTGAGATCTGATTTGTGACCCAGGATGTGATCTATTCTGGAGAATGTTCCATGTGCACTAGAGAAGAATGTGTATTCTGTTGCTTTGGGATGGAATGTTCTGAATATATCTGTGAAGTCCATCTGGCCCAGTGTGTCATTCAAAGACCTTGTTTCCTTGTTGATCTTCTGCTTGGATGATCTGTCCATTTCAGTGAGGGAGATGTTAAAGTCCCCTACTCTTATTGTATTATTGTTGACGTGTTTCTTTACTTTTGTTATTATATATAATAACTTAAATAATATATAATAGCTCATATAATTGGCTGCTCCCATGTTAGGGGCATAAATATTTATAATTGGTAGATCTTCTTCTTGTTGGATAGAAGTATGAAATAGTGTCCTCCCTCACCTCTTATTACAGTCATTGGCTTAAAATCTAATTTGCCTGATATAAGGATTGCTAGCCCAGCTTTCTTTTGATGTCCATTAGCATGATAAATTGTTTTCCTCTCCCTCCCCCTCACTTTAAAAAAAAATTTTTTTTATTTATTAATTTTTTAAAAAGATTTTATTTATTTGACAGATAGAGATCACAAGTAGGCAGAGAGGCAGGCAGAGAGAGAGGGAGAAGCAGGTTCCCCACTGAGCAGAGAGCTTGACATGTGGCTTGATCCCAGGACCCTGAGATCATGACCTGAGCTGAAGGCAGATGCTTAACCCACTGAGCCACCCAGGTGCCCCACAAATGCTCTTTTTGAGTTGTTTGTCTATAGGAATAAAGAGAAGAGGCCAAGTTTTAAGTTTGGATCAATGCAGTGCTGGAAGAAGGTGAGGATCAAGGGGAAATTATTAATAAATTGAATAATTTATCTGCAGCAGAATCAGATAGTTGGAGACCAAGTGACCACAAGAACCCAGGCTTCCAGTCCATTTGTAGGAATTTCAAAGAGAGTATTAGATTTCCTAGTGTTATGGCACAGCATTTAAATCAATCTTCATTTTAAGGGGCAGGGTGACCCTACCTGACATGTGATTACTTAAAAAAAAATTCCTCCTGGGGTGCCTGGGTCAGTGGGTTAGGCCTCTGCCTTTGGCTCAGGTCATGATCTCAGGGTCCTGGAATCAAGCCCCACATTGGGCTCTCTGCTTGGTGGGGAGCCTGCTTACCCCTCTCTCTCTGCCTGCCTCTCTGCCTACTTGTGATCTCTCTGTCAAATAAATAAATAAAAATCTTTAAAAAAATAAAGAAAAAAAATCCTTCTAATGATTGGCTTTTCCCCCCCATAACCTTATTTGATTCACATTTTATTATAGTCTGCCCCAAACCTGTACATTAAAAATTTTATTAAGTTAGTACATAAAGGATGGATTCACTCAGGGTTATTGGCCATTTTATAGTAAAGCCAATAGGAATAAATGATTGATTTAGTAATGAAGCTCAGAGACTTTCTCAGAAGTAGTTCATGTTACTTGAAACACTCACTGTCAATATAGTAAGCAGTTTGGCTTTTCTTTTAAAGTTGGAAAATATTAAGTAAATTACATTTTCTTCATTGAAAACTGCAGCTAGTACACATTTTAATATGGTGGTGATGACTCTTTTTTAAGGAGCAGAAGCAGAAGTAGACATGTATGAAAATAAACCAAGAACTGACTAAATTTGCTTATGAGAATTATTAAATCCATATGATAGTACTAATAGCAACCATAATTAACATTTACTAAATGCTAGGGGCAGGGCTAAAAATTTTATCATATTTATAATTTAATTTTCAAATTCCTTAAAGAAAAGTATTATTATTCTTGTAAGATCGATAAAGAAACAAAGGTTCAGAGAAGTTAATAAGTTGCCAAAGTCCACATAGGTAGGAAATATTAGAATTTAGGCTTGAACTCAGGTCTATTTTATTCCTGAACCTGTATATACTACCTAGTGCATCCTGACTGAACCGTAATCCAGGTGGACTGTTTTAGCAAAACTATATCACTTGCCCTATATCAAAGAAGTTATTGCAAGCCACTGACTTTATCTATTTAGGAAATAAAATTGTCACAATAACTTAGCCTTGGAAGAGCTAATCTTTTTTTTTAATTTGGTATTTGTTTAATCTCCATATTTTTAAATTTTATTAATTAAATTAAATTTAACATTATTTTATTTTATTTAGTTAGCCAACATATAGTACATCATTTGTTTCAGATGTAGTGTTCAATGATTCATCAGTTATGTATAACACCCCATGCTCATTACATCATGTCTTTTTGGGGAGAGCAACTCATCTTATAAATAAATGGAATTTTTTCTTCTACCTCTCATGTTCTATAGAGTTTAAATTATATACCACTACTCCAAGTGCTATATAGAGTATACTCCTAGAAATCTTGTCAGATTAGGTAATCATCTGGCCATTTTATATTCTAAACCCCTCCTAACCTTTCTTCTAGCTTGTTTACTCACCATGATTTCACATTTCTTGTTCTCTAAAGTTTTCTTATTAAACAAATATATATTGAAAGACTATTACATGCACTGGAGGTGATAAAAAAGAAGTATAAAACTTTTGAGATGGATCCAGAAATTGGAGTAGAACAAGAAAAAATAAATAAAGAAGATAGGAAGGGACAGGATAGGATAGAAAGTAGAGGGACTGATTCAGCAGTGGTGCCTGACATAGAGCAGGGACTTAACAGATTTTTCTTGAATGAATGAATGAATAAATAAATGAATAAATGAATGAGTAGTTAAGTGAATGAATAGATGGATGAGTGAGTGAATGAGTGAACGGAGGAATGTGTGAATAAATGAATGAATGGATGGAAGGATGGAATAAGTTGACTTGAAAAAGGTAAATTTGGAAAGATGTACAACAAAATCCTATCTTGCCTTGCCTCTATAGTCTAGGTCCATTTGTGGAGTACCTGCTAAAATAAAACAAAACAAAACAAAACAAAAACTGCCAATGGTTCCAATCATCTCAACATGGCATGAAATGACAGATTCTGACTCAGACTTCTCCCTATTGTTTAGGTTTGAACAGGTCAGAAGACACCTGAGGACTAGATGATAGAATAAACAGACTCTCCAGTGTTGGGTACAAGCAGGAAAGGTTATATACATAAGCAAATAAAATTCATTTGATATGGAAAACTTGGGTACTTAACTAAATCCTAAATAGCACATAAATTCTGATATTAAAGAAAAACAGTGCTAAATAGAAAAAGGAAAGATGTTTACAGAAAAGTATTGATGACACCAAATGAGAAAATGCAGCAAGGATAGACAAACAGCTTAGCAAGGAAAAATCTTATGGCTTTGGAGCCAAAAATACAGAACAATGCCAAGTTGAGTCTTGCCTCTGCCATACCAGCACTTTGCATCCCATCAGTAACAGAAGATTACCCCCCAGGGTGCACTGCCAGTCTCCTGGGCCTAGAGAAGTATGCAGAGCTTTTCTTTTCTTCTTCTTTTTTTTTTCACCCTCCCCTTGTTTCTAAAAGACTGCTGCACCAGTTTTAGGATGCATACTGCTTTTAGCCAGACCTGTGCAGATTTTTAAAATTTGGTTCTTTTCTATGTTATCGTCTGACTTTGGACAACCATTGTTGATTTAAATATTGGTTAAATACCGTATGTTGTAATGGAAAGAGATTTTTATGACCCTTGGAAAGTTATGGAGCCTTGGTTTTCCAACCTTTAGAGTGAGGGTAGTGGGTCAAACTCATAATTTTCCTTGAAGGATTATATCGGGTAACCATTGTGAAAGTTTTTCTAGACTTACTGTGACTGCTTTTATGAAATTCTATGGTCCCAGAAGACTATACTTATATTAAATCCTGTATCTTGGAGGCTGGGCTTATCAAATAAACTTGCCCACTATTTCACTATGTAGATGAAGACAGCAAATCATTTGCCAGAGGATGTTCTTTGTTTCAAGAAGAATGTAGTGTTTTTTCTCAGCTATGTAATTATAAGGACAGTAGGTCTTTGTTGTAACAGTTTAAAGGCTAGCGGAAGTCACAAGTTCTAAAATCGTGGAACCTCTATGAACCAAAGGCTCAAAGCCAAGACTATTCCTTTTATGAAAACTTAGAAAACAGGTTGAGAGGATCTTAACTGAAGACTTTGGTGGAACAAAATTAAAAAATGAGAACAGGGAATCTGATTTCAGAGCTAAAACTTTGAGAGGTTCGATTGGCATAGGTGTTGCCAACTGTTAACCTGAAGTTATTAGAGATGGCTCAGAGTTTAGGCCAGATAGTTCTTTCTCATAGCAGGAAATGGAGTGGGGGTGGCAGCCAGAATGTGTCTGTCCTTTCCATAGTCTCTTGTAAAATTTAGGGATGGAACAGACATAGGCAAAAGTGGCTCTCTGATAATGTGGCATTTGGAGCCCAGATACTTCCCTCAGATATTTAAAAGAGAAGATTAAAAAAAAGAAGAAGAAGAAGAAGAAAAGAATCATGTTTGAATCTGATTAGGCCTCTAGATCTATGGGGAATTTAGAAAGTAATATAAGCGTACAGGAAAGAGAGACATAAGAACATGTTATATAACAACATGGGTAATGACCAGTAAAATGCAGATAGGGAGGAACTCTGCCAGATAAACAACCTGGTTTCTATAATAAGCAAATTTCAGGGAGAGTGAGAGCATGATAAAGAGAGGTTGAAAGAGACTGAATGAAGGACATAGCAACCTACTGTTGACCCTTGGAATAATGACACCCTTCGATCCTGGTTTGAACACACACAGTGAAAATGAAGAGGAAAGAGACAGAGAGAGAGACAGAAAAGAATCCAAGTAGTGATTAGATATTCAATGATAATAAAAAATTAATAATTTTTCTTAAGTTAACATAGAATTATAATTTTTAAAAGGAGCTTTTAACATTTTACCCATAAATAAAACTTGCATACTTAAATATTTAGGAGTGAAATGAGAAAGTTTAAGTGAGAGTGTGTCTTACTGGCACCAGAAGCTAGTGTAGAAGGTCAAGTGAATGATGCTGAGAGTACTCTAGAGAACTGTGGTTCCTTCCTTTAGGTGGACCAAGGACATGTTCCTTGGTTCCTTTCCTCAATACCTATTTCTTTGGCAATATCAAAGGGTTTATTCTAATGTGTGGTTTTTCTGTGTTTCAGATATTATAATTCACTTCCTTTGTATCTAAATACTTTCTCTAGAATTAAAGTAACCTGGAGTTAGTTAGGATTAGAAGGAACACATATCATTTATCTTTACATAGGAGATCGGATGTGTTAGATGCTAATGGCATGCTTGTCATTATGGGTACTGACTTGTACTGCACAAAGCTCCACAGTGGCTTTTTGCATTGTTTACAGTGTTTCTGCAACAGCATGAGATGTGCTGGTGGAATGCAGCTGGGACAACTTTGAATTTGGAAAAAGATCCATTCCTGTCAGGAGTGATTCACAGGTTTTCATTTTCTGATGAGATTATATCAGGCTCCTTATTTTAGCTCTGAAGCATAAAGGAAATGTTAAACCTTCAATCTTTTTCCATATAACTGTTCTCTAATGCAGACTTTGACAATTTGTTCTAATTGAAAAGCAATCCAACTCAGATTCATAGAATCCATTCATCTCCATCCATCCATTCACCCATCTATCCTCTAATTCATCTATCCATGTTTACACATTGATTTCTTATCTATATGTGTTCTTTGTAATTTCCTTGGGTGTCTTATGTTACAAGTTGATTTTCATTTGATATTTGTCACAATTATTGATGACCAACATCAATATTTTGGGAGATACCTTCATATTTCAAAGGAAGAAGTTAGGTTAGAAGGAGAGCAAAATCTTACTATATAAATTCAGGACAGTTATAATTTTTCTGTGCTTAAGTTTCTGTATCTATTAATTGTCTATTAAACGCCATGCTCTGAGAAAAAAAAAATCACTTTCCCAGGAAAAAATCACTAATGATTTCATATCATGTTTTTAAAAAAACAATTTAAAGGGCTGCCTGTGTGGCTCAGTCGTTAAGCATCTGCCTTTGGCTCAGGTCATGATCCCAGAGATCTGGGATTCAGACCCACATCGGGCTCCCTGCTCAGTGGGAAGCCTGCTTTTCTCTCTCCCACTTCCCCTGCTTGTGTTTTCTCTCTCGCTGTCTCTATTTCTGTCAAATAAATAAAATATTAAAAAAAAAACACTAAAGAGATGGGATATCCTTATGTTAAATGAAAAGAATGCAATACTCTTCCAGAATAATCTCAAAAGTGTAATATAGAAAGTGAATGCAAACATGGTGAATGCAAACATACTGAAGTTATGTTTCTCTACTATCTCTCAGCTTCCTATTATTAAAATACAACTATTTATGAGCAGAAAAAATGTGTTAGGAAAGGAATCCATAACAATATAATGAGGTAACTAGTATGAAAGGCTAAAAAATTTATGTCTGATATATTTGTTTGCAAGTGCTATTTTGTTTACCAAGTTGCTGTAGTTCAGAGAAGAGTAATCTGGTGGGTAAAGTATATATATAATGGTATCCTATTTTAATCTTTCTAGCTATATTAAATTTAGCAATCACCTATTAGGTGTTTTCTATCCACAAGACACTAGACTAGATCCAATAAAGCTATATAAATGAGGGAAGATAAATCAAAAGAGTGAATCTAGCTTTCAGGTAGGTTGTTTGACCTGAATTAAACATCTTAATTGGAATAGATACTTTGATTAGAAAATCCCAAGTGTGGGGGGCTCCTGGGTGGTACAGTTGGTTGAGCATCCAATTCTTCATTTCTGTTTGGGTCATGATCTTGGGGTTGTGAGATCAAGCCCTGTGTGAGGCTCCATGTTCAGAGTTGGGTCTGCTTGTGACTCTCTCTCCATCTCCCTCTGCCCCTCCTCCCACTCTCTCTTTAAAATAAATAGATAATTTATTCATAAATAAATAAATAAATAAATAAATCTATCTATCTTAAAAAAGAAAAAAAGAAAGAAAATCCAAGTGTGGAATGTTAGTACCAGAACGAGATTGAGGGAGTATTTAGTACAGCACTCACAATCAGTGTGAAGGAAAATGAAGGCAAATATACACATGGAGAAGGATAAAGCACAAGGTAACATACTTCCACTTGCATTTCATTGGTCAACCCTGAACCAACGTGATTCTCTCTAACCACTGGCGTCTGAGAAGGTTTGTCTTTAATTGACTGTAGTTAAGAATGAGATGGAAACAGAATGTGCAATGGAATGGTAAATGAGTCGGCCTAAAATCCTAGCTTTTATGATTCCAGACACAGGGCTCATCATTAACCGCTTACCCATTCCATGGAGCTTTGTTCTAAAAGGCTGGTTAAAAACCAAAACCAAACCAAAACAAAACAAAAACTGCTGTCTAAAGACTCTTTAGAAGAGAAGAAGGGGCTAGTCACTTTCTTCAAATACCAAAAGTGTTGCCACATGAAAGAGAAATTGAGCTGTAAATCTCCAGAGAGGTCTAGAACTAGCAGGTGTGACAATGGGAAAAATTCCACTTCAAACTAACTAGGAACTTTTTTCTGGTCAGAGGTATGCAAGGTGGCATGGGCCTGCTAGACATTGCCTAGAGAATTCAGGGATAGGCAAGGAGACCACTATGGATTTTCAAAAATGCCTTTTTGAAAATAAGTGACATCTTGCAGACTTCTTCTGTCTTGCATGAAAGGATCTTCCATTAATTTAATAATGAGAGAGAACTTTAAAAATGCATCTCAGAGGAGGAGTCAAGATGGCGGAGAAGTAGCAAGCTGAGACTGCTTCAGCTAGCCGGAGATCAGCTAGATAGCTTATCTAAAGATTGCAAACACCTGAAAATCCATCGGCAGATCGAAGAGAAGAAGAACAGCAATTCTGGAAACAGAAAAACAGCCACTTTCTGAAAGGTAGGCCGGCGGAGAAGTGAATCCAAAGCGACGGGAAGATAGACCCCGGGGGGAGGGGCCGGCTCCCGGCAAGCGGCGGAGCAACCGCGCACAAAATCAGGACTTTTAAAAGTCTGTTCCGCTGAGGGACATCGCTCCAGAGGCTAAACCTGGGCGAAGCCCATGCGGGGTCAGCGTGGCCTCAGGTCCCGCAGGGTCACAGAAGGATCGGGGGTGTCTGAGTGTCGCAGAGCTTGCGGGTATTGGAACGGGAAAGCCGGCTACAGAGACAGAGCCGACAGTAAGCTCACAGCTCGGTGTTACCTTGAACTGGTCGCAGGCTCGGTGAGCTCGGAGCGCGGCCGGAGGTCAGGCAGACGGGAGTAACTGGGCGCTGTTCTCTGAGGGTGCACTGAGGAGTGGGGCCCTGGGCTCTCGGCTCCTCCGGGCCGGAGACCAGGAGGCCGCCATTTGTATTCCCGTCCTCCGGGACTCTACAGAAAGCACTCAGGGAACAAAAGATCCTGAAAGCAAACCCGAGCAGATTACTCACCCCGGCCCCGGGTAAGGGCGGTGTAATTCCGCCTGGGGCAAAGACACTTGAGAATCACTACAACAGGCCCCTCCCCTAGAAGATCAACAAGAAATCCAGCCGAGACCAAGTTGACCTACCAAGGAGTGCGGTTTCAATACCAAGGAGAGCAGCAGAATTCCAGAGGAGGAGAAAGCCAAGCACGGAACTCATGGCTTTTTTCCTGTGATTTTTTTTTAGTCTTGCAGTTAACTTAATTTTTTCTTTTTCATTTTTTTTTTTTTTTTATTCTCGCCTTCGGGTAAATTTTTTTTTTATGTTACCTTTTTCATTTTTAACGATTTTTTACTAGTTTATCTAATATATATATATTTTCTTTTTTACATTTTTCTTAGGTGTTTTCTTTTTTAAAAAATTCTTTTCTTTTCTTTTTTTTTCTTTTTTCTTTTTTTTTTTCTTTCTTCCTTTTTGAACCTCTTTTTATACCCTTTCTCCCCACTCACGATTTTGGATCTCTTCTAATTTGGTTAAAGCATATTTTCCTGGGGCTGTTGCCACCCTTTTAGTATTTTACTTGCCCCTTCATTTACTCTTATCTGGACAAAATGACAAGACGTAAAAATTCAACACAAAAAAAAGAACAAGAGGCAGTACCGAAGGCTAGGGACCTAATCAATACAGACATTGGTAATATATCAGATCTAGAGTTCAGAATGACAATTCTCAAGGTTCTAGCCGGGCTCGAAAAAGGCATGGAAGATATTAGAGAAACCCTCTCGAGAGATATAAAAGCCCTTTCTGGAGAAATAAAAGAACTAAAATCTAACCAAGTTGAAATCAAAAAAGCTATTAATGAGGTGCAATCAAAAATGGAGGCTCTAACTGCTAGGATAAATGAGGCAGAAGAAAGAATTAGTGATATAGAAGACCAAATGACAGAAAATAAAGAAGCTGAGCAAAAGAGGGACAAACAGCTACTGGACCACGAGGGGAGAATTCGAGAGATAAGTGACATCATAAGACGAAACAACATTAGAATAATTGGGATTCCAGAAGAAGAAGAAAGAGAGAGGGGAGCAGAAGGTATACTGGAGAGAATTATTGGGGAGAATTTCCCCAATATGGCAAAGGGAATGAGCATCAAAATTCAGGAGGTTGAGAGAACGCCCCTCAAAATCAATAAGAATAGGCCCACACCCCGTCACCTAATAGTAAAATTTACAAGTCTCAGTGACAAAGAGAAAATCCTGAAAGCAGCCCGGGAAAAGAAGTCTGTAACATACAATGGTAAAAATATTAGATTGGCAGCTGACTTATCCACAGAGACCTGGCAGGCCAGGAAGAGCTGGCATGATATTTTCAGAGCACTAAACGAGAAAAACATGCAGCCAAGAATACTATATCCAGCTAGGCTATCATTCAAAATAGAAGGAGAGATTAAAAGCTTCCAGGACAAACAAAAACTGAAAGAATTTGCAAATACCAAACCAGCTCTACAGGAAATATTGAAAGGGGTCCTCTAAGCAAAGAGAGAGCCTACAAGTGGTAGATCAGAAAGGAACAGAGACCATATACAGTAACAGTCACCTTACAGGCAATACAATGGCACTAAATTCATATCTCTCAATAGTTACCCTGAATGTGAATGGGCTAAATGCCCCTGTCAAAAGACACAGGGTATCAGAATGGATAAAAAAACAAAACCCATCTATATGTTGCCTCCAAGAAACTCTTTTTAAGCCCGAAGACACCTCCAGATTTAAAAAAAGTGAGGGGGTGGAAAAGAATTTACCATGCTAATGGACATCAGAAGAAAGCAGGAGTGGCAATCCTTATATCAGATCAATTAGATTTTAAGCCAAAGACTATAATAAGAGATGAGGAAGGACACTATATCATACTCAAAGGGTCTGTCCAACAAGAAGATCTAACAATTTTAAATATCTATGCCCCCAACGTGGGAGCAGCCAACTATATAAACCAATTAGTAACAAAATCAAAGAAACACATCAACAATAATACAATAATAGTAGGGGACTTTAACACTCCCCTCACTGAAATGGACAGGTCATCCAAGCAAAAGATCAGCAAGGAAATAAAGGCCTTAAACGACACACTGGACCAGATGGACATCACAGATATATTCAGAATATTTCATCCCAAAGCAACAGAATACACATTCTTCTCTAGTGCACATGGAACATTCTCCAGAATAGATCACATCCTTGGTCTTAAATCGGGACTCAACCGGTATCAAAAGATTGGGATCATTCCCTGCATATTTTCAGACCACAATGCTCTAAAGCTAGAACTCAATCACAAAAGGAAGTTTGGAAAGAACCCAAATGCATGGAGACTAAACAGTATCCTTCTAAAGAATAAATGGGTCAACCGGGAAATTAAAGAAGAATTGAAAAAAATCATGGAAACAAATGATAATGAAAATACAACGGTTCAAAATCTGTGGGACACAACAAAGGCAGTCCTGAGAGGAAAATATATAGCGGTACAAGCCTTTCTCAAGAAACAAGAAAGGTCTCAGGTACACAACCTAACCCTACACCTAAAGGAGCTGGAGAAAGAACAAGAAAGAAACCCTAAGCCCAGCAGGAGAAGAGAAATCATAAAGATCAGAGCAGAAATCAATGAAATAGAAACCAAAAAAACAATAGAACAAATCAACGAAACTAGGAGCTGGTTCTTTGAAAGAATTAATAAAATTGATAAACCCCTGGCCCGACTTATCAAAAAGAAAAGAGATAAGACCCAAATAAATAAAATCATGAATGAAAGAGGAGAGATCACAACCAACACCAAAGAAATACAAACTTTTATAAGAACATACTATCAGCAACTCTATGGCAATAAATTTGACAATCTGGAAGAAATGGATGCATTCCTAGAAACATATAAACTACCACAACTGAACCAGGAAGAAATAGAAAGCCTGAACAGACCCATAACCAGTAAGGAGATTGAAACAGTCATTAAAAATCTCCAAACAAACAAAAGCCCAGGGCCAGACGGCTTTCCGGGGGAATTCTACCAAACATTTAAAGAAGAACTAATTCCTATTCTCCTGAAACTGTTCCAAAAAATAGAAATGGAAGGAAAACTCCAAACTCATTTTATGAGGCCAGCATCACCTTGATCCCAAAACCAGACAAGGATCCCACCAAAAAAGAGAGCTATAGACGGATATCCTTGATGAACACAGATGCGAAAATACTCAACAAAATACTAGCCAATAGGATTCAACAGTACATTAAAAAGATTATTCACCACGACCAAGTGGGATTTATTCCAGGGCTGCAAGGTTGGTTCAACATCCGCAAATCAGTCAGTGTGATACAACACATCAATAAAAGAAAGAACAAGAACCATATGATACTCTCAATAGATGCTGAAAAAGCATTTGACAAAGTACAGCATCCCTTCCTGATCAAAACTCTTCAAAGTGTAGGGATAGAGGGCACATACCTCAATATCATCAAAGCCATCTATGAAAAAACCACCGCAAATATCATTCTCAATGGAGAAAAACTGAAAGCTTTTCCGCTAAGGTCAGGAACACGGCAGGGATGTCCATTATCACCACTGCTATTCAACATAGTACTAGAGGTCCTAGCCTCAGCAATCAGACAACAAAAGGAAATTAAAGGCATCCAAATCGGCAAAGAAGAAGTCAAATTATCACTCTTCGCAGATGATATGATACTATATGTGGAAAACCCAAAAGACTCCACTCCAAAACTGCTAGAACTTATACAGGAATTCAGTAAAGTGTCAGGATATAAAATCAATGCACAGAAATCAGTTGCATTTCTCTACACCAACAGCAAGACAGAAGAAAGAGATATTAAGGAGTCAATCCCATTTACAATTGCATCCAAAACCATAAGATACCTAGGAATAAACCTAACCAAAGAGACACAGAATCTATACTCAGAAAACTATAAAGTACTCATGAAAGAAATTGAGGAAGACACAAAGAAATGGAAAAATGTTCCATGCTCCTGGATTGGAAGAATAAATATTGTGAAAATGTCTATGCTACCTAAAGCAAGCTACACGTTTAATGCAATTCCTATCAAAGTACCATCCATCTTTTTCAAAGAAAAGGAACAAATAATGCTAAAATTTATATGGAACCAGAAAAGACCTCGAATAGCCAAAGGGATATTGAAAAAGAAAGCCAACGTTGGTGGCATCACAATTCCGGACTTCAAGCTCTATTACAAAGCTGTCATCATCAAGACAGCATGGTACTGGCACAAAAACAGACACATAGATCAATGGAACAGAATAGAGAGCCCAGAAATAGACCCTCAAATCTATGGTCAATTAATCTTCGACAAAGCAGGAAAGAATGTCCAATGGAAAAAAGACAGCCTCTTCAATAAATGGTGCTGGGAAAATTGGACAGCTACATGCAGAAAAATGAAATTGGACCATTTCCTTACACCACACACAAAAATAGACTCAAAATGGATGAAGGACCTCAATGTGCGAAAGGAATCCATCAAAATCCTTGAGGAGAACACGGGCAGCAACCTCTTCGACCTCAGCCGCAGCAACATCTTCCTAGGAACAACGCAAAAGTCAAGGGAAGCAAGGGAAAAAATGAACTATTGGGATTTCATCAAGATCAAAAGCTTTTGCACAGCAAAGGAAACAGTTAACAAAATCAAAAGACAACTGACAGAATGGGAGAAGATATTTGCAAACGACATATCAGATAAAGGACTAGTGTCCAGAATCTATAAAGAACTTAGCAAACTCAACACCCAAAGAACAAATAATCCAATCAAGAAATGGGCAGAGGACATGAACAGACATTTCTGCAAAGAAGACATCCAGATGGCCAACAGACACATGAAAAAGTGCTCCATATCACTCGGCATCAGGGAAATACAAATCAAAACCACAATGAGATATCACCTCACACCAATCAGAATGGCTAAAATCAACAAGTCAGGAAATGACAGATGCTGGCGAGGATGCGGAGAAAGGGGAACCCTCCTACACTGTTGGTGGGAATGCATGCTGGTGCAGCCACTCTGGAAAACAGCATGGAGGTTCCTCAAAATGTTGAAAATAGAACTGCCCTATGACCCAGCAATTGCACTATTGGGTATTTACCCTAAAGATACAAATGTAGTGATCCAAAGGGACACATGCACCCGAATGTTTATAGCAGCAATGTCCACAATAGCCAAACTATGGAAAGAACCTAGATGTCCATCAACAGATGAATGGATCAAGAAGATGTGGTATATATACACAATGGAATACTATGCAGCCATCAAAAGAAATGAAATCTTGCCATTTGCGACAACATGGATGGAACTAGAGCGTATCATGCTTAGCGAAATAAGTCAAGCAGAGAAAGACAACTATCACATGATCTCCCTGATATGAGGAAGTGGTGATGCAACATGGGGGCTTAAGTGGGTAGGAGAAGAATCAATGAAACAAGATGGGATTGGGAGGGAGACAAACCATAAGTGACTCTTAATCTCACAAAACAAACTGAGGGTTGCTGGGGGGAGGGGGTTTGGGAGAACGGGGTGGGATTATGGACATTGGGGAGGGTATGTGCTTTGGTGAGTGCTGTGAAGTGTGTAAACCTGGTTATTCACAGACCTGTACCCCTGGGGATAAAAATATATGTTTATAAAAAATAAAAAATTAAAAAAAAAAAGAAATTAAAACCAGCTTAAAAAAAATGCATCTCAGCATGCTTTTCAAATGCAGGTAACAATCACAGTATTTATGAGGGCTTTTTATGAGCCAGATACTTTACTAAGCCATTTAGATGCATTATATCATTTAAATCTGGAAACAATCCTACAAGCTAGGTACTATTATATCTAATTTGCAGTTGAGGGAAATGAAGCACCAAGAGAGGTTAAGTGAATTGCCCTAGTAACACAGTTAAGTGATAGACATAAATCCAGAGATTTTGATGCCTAAGCTTGCCCTTATCAACCACTGTATTTATTCATAAGTCAATGAATTTCACTTCTCACCACTTCCACTTCTACTGCACTTTTTTCAATCACCATCACCTCTTGTGTAAGTTATTGCAGTAAATGTCTAACAAGGCTTTCCTCCTCCAAGCCTACCACCTTCAGTTTATTCTCCATTCAGCAGCCAGAGTGATACCGATAAAGTTGAAGTCAAATCATACCATTTCTCAACTTGAAAACCCTTTAATTGCTTCCTATTTTTCAGAATAAAGGCTAAGGTATTCACAGTGGCCTACAAGACCCTACCCAATCACCTGTCCTTTACACTCTCTCTTTGATCCAAGCCCTTCCCCTTGCTTTGCTCTGCTCTGGTCACACAGGCCTCCTGGATGATTCTCAAATAGGCCAGGAAATCCCCTAAGTGGGTTCTTCTCTCTCTGCCTTGAATGTTCTTCCCTTTCTGCCTTGAATGTTCTTCCCTACATATCTATATGTTTAGCTCCTTCACCCTTTTTGTGCCTTTGTTCCACTACCACTGCTTCAACAAGGTCTTCGTTGGCTATTCTGTTTAAATTTCACTTCTTCTACTCTACTACTAGCTTTCTCTATGACTCTATCCAGCTTTATTTTTCTTCATGGCACTTAGGTTGGTTTCCTGTATCTCCCTTGACTAGCATGTCACACCCATGATAGCAGCCATTTTTGCCTCTTTAGTTCACTGTTGGGTTTCCAGCTCCCCAGCAAGAGAGCAGTGGGAGGGAGGAAGAGAATATTTATTGCCATGGCTGCTGGCTCCCACCCTATGGGGTGGCCTCAAGTTAGCTTTGTTCCCTGAAGTCACTTCTTCTCTTAAGGTAGTTGTCTATTACCAGGTGCTCTCCTCATGACTTCGATAATGCTACCATCCCTTTGTACACGTGGATTTAGTATGTTTTGTGTCCAGCATTTACCACACTGCTCCTTGTGGTTTCCCTCCACCCTTCCCACACTTTTGTAATGTGTCCCTACTGAAAACATCCTAATTTGAGTACGCCATCTGTTTCCTGCTGAGGCCCTAACTTATACAGTGTTCAATAAGTATATTTTTAAAGATTTTATTTATTTATTTGACAGAGAGAAACAGCGAGAGAGGGAACACAAGCAGGGGGAGTGTGAAAGGGAGAAGTAGGCTTCTCACAGAGCAGGGAGCCAGATGCAGGCCTCCATCCAAGGATCCCAGGATCCTGACCTGAGCGGAAGGCAGACGCTTAACGACTGAGCCACCAGGTGCCCACTCAATAAGTGTTTTTGAATGAATGATTAAAAAACAGACTTTCAAGGGCAGAGGGGGCTTTTGCAGGTTTTTATTAAATTTTACATGTATCTTCATATCATGTCCAATGACTGAGACTTGTAATTCTAACTCTTAAAGAAAGATTCAGTGAATGTTCACATCATACAGAATTTAGAACATTTCTGATTACTTTTAATGAATTTAAATATAAAATTCTAAGCTACTTGTCATGCAAAAATAGATTTCTTGTCTTTTATTCTTCTAAATGTATTTTACATTCATTAAGATTTAATTTCTTAATAAGCAGCAGAAAACCGAGTCTACAATAATTAATTTAAAACAAAGCAAGGAAATACCACCTTTTTGACACTCAATAATTGATTGAAGATACCTTGTTAGAAGCTAAAAGACCAATAATCTGATTTAATTTAAATCAACATTTTTACCTTATTTGTTAGCATGAGACCTGTGGAATTTCATTTCAACCTAGACAAGAACAAGAAAAGAAACAGAAATTAGCATTAATGAAGCTCTGTCCTCTCTTGAGATTTTAAGGGCCTGAGAAGTACTTACTGATTAATGTTAATGACTGCCTTATAGAAATAGTTTCAAAAGGTAAAATACAGATGTTGACTTATCTTTCTCATACTGAATCTTTGTTTAGGTAGTGGCCACAATAAGATGGTACTTATTTAATTGCTATCACTGTATTTTTCTCACCTATAAATTTAACTTTGACTACACAATATGGAGATGTGTGGTCTCTTCCTAAACTGGAGTGCTGTGGAATGTTTGGTGAGGTAAGACAAAGTCTTCCTTTGAAAATTGGTGGAATGGTACTGTGGTCATTGGCAAGTTAAAAATCTGTTAAGTTGGTGAGGTGTAATTGCTTGGAGTTCCACCACTGGATCAATGGGTTGTCATCTTAATTTCTATTTCTCCTCATTTCTGTATAGTCACTTAGATTATGTGTGTGTGTGTGTGTTCACATATTACTTGCCTTTAAAATATATAGTAAAAAATACATCTGATCATTGTATCATATCTTGGTTTGAAAGTGAAATGTTTTGCTTTTATCTGGCAACTTTGATTTCAAGAGGAGTTAGACCTTATCTTTTCCAAAGGAACAATTTTCTAATGGAATTTAAGTTAATATTTTTATAGTTTATGTATTCCATTTATTAGACTGTGTTGGTTAACTATTGTTAAATAACAAATAGCCACAAAATATCAGTGGCCTACAACAGCAAACATTATTTATCTTCATAACACCTACCATTCAGCTGGGAGTTGATTGATCTAGACTGGGATTGGCTGGCAAGCTTTGTTGATGGTAGCTAGACTCATTCATGTGTCTGTGGACTGGTGAGGGGATCAGTTGATCAAGGTATGTTGATTGGAGCAGCTTGGTTGGGTGTCTCTGAATCACATGTTCACCTTCTCTTGGGAGTAGTGGGCAAGCCCAGGCAGGAACTTCTCACAAAGATGTCAGAAACATGAGAATGTGAGCAGAATCCCTCAAGACACTTAAAGGCCTTGGCTGCTACTGGCCCGATTTCACTTCCATCTCATTCTTCTATTGGCCAAAGCAATTCATATTTTTTTTTATGTTTAGTTTTTTTTTCTTTTTTTTTTTTAATTTTTAATTTTTTATTTTTTATAAACATATATTTTTATCCCCAGGGGTACAGGTCTGTGAATCACCAGGTTTACACACTTCACAGCACTCACCAAAGCACATACCCTCCCCAATGTCCATAATCCCACCCCCTTCTCCCAAACCCCCTCCCCCCAGCAACCCTCAGTTTGTTTTGTGAGATTAAGAGTCACTTATGGTTTACATGATGTTTTTTAAGAACTTTATTTTCCCACTATAACTTTAGTTTCCCACTAAAACTCAATCTACCTTATCTTGAGCAAATTAGGAAAATTTCTTTAATTCTAGAGGTTTTTCTACTCCTTTGCAAAAAATGTTAATCAAAATGCTTCCTGTTTTTGATCTCACTTTGGTAAGTGCAATTAAGACTGTAATTTGAGAAATATAAAAGTACAATAATTACAGAAACTTGGAGATGATATGCAAATAATTCCGTCCAAAGGCAACAGATCCAAATCTTCACTAAGTTTTACTAATTATATCATAAAAATGAAAACAACTGAAATATCTTTTATAGTAGCAGTCTAGTATTTAGGCCTAGATCCATAAGGTTATTTCCCTAGCTGATGGTTATGTAAACTCTGAAAATAACTAGAATTAATTTCCTAGTGAAGAGAACCAGGGGTTGCATATACTACAGCAAGTTTATATTTCCATGGTCTTTGACCCAAAAGCTTTGGTTATTTGTTTTGTGGCAAACAACTTTTTGTCAGTTATAGAAGTCATACCTATGCTCAGAACAATGTAAGTATTTTGGTAACCTGAACCAAAAGGTAAACATAGGTAAGTACAAATGTCTGTAAGAGCTAGTTTATGATTAATCTTAATTTTGTAGCACAGCCAATGTTGTGATTATCCTAGATTAGGGTGTGTTAAGGCCTTCCTACGAGACTGGAGGGGAGGGTTTGCCAGGAGTATGTTTGTACGAATGTTAGGAGACCTTTGGGGAAAGAATCTTCCTGAAAATGTAAAATGTGTAGGTTGGTACAATAACAACTCCCAAGCATTGGTAGGGAGAAGGTGATTTTACTCTTTGTGATTGTGAAATTTCTGATATGTTACATTTGGCCTTCTTTCTCTTTATTTTTTTGTATATCTATTATAGGTTTTGGGTTTGTGGTTACCATAAGGTTCATATATAACATTCCAAGTACATAGCAGTCTATTTAAAGTCAACGGTCACTTAAGTTCAAGTGCATTCTGAAAAAAACAACAAACTTCTTTCTTTACTCCCTCCTCCACATTGTATGTTTATGCTATCATATTTTACGTTTCCTATTCATAATTTTTATTGTGTCTTATTACAGTCATTTCTTTTTAACTTAAAAATCTTCCTTAACATTCAAGGCTGGCTTAGTGGTGATAAACTCCTTTAACTTTTGTTTGTTTAACTCTTTATTCCACCTTCAATTCTGAATGATAACTTTGCCAGGTAAAGTATTTTTGGTTGTGGGTGTTTCCCTTTCAGCACTTTGAATATATCAAGCCACTTTCTACTGGCTTACAAAGTTTCTGATGAATAATCTGCTGATAGCCTGATAAGGTTTCCCTTGTATGAGACTTTTTGTTTCTTTCTTGATGCTTTTAAAATTCTTTAATCTTTGACATTCTAATTATTGTGTATTTTGGTTTGGACCTCCTTGGGTTCATCTTGTTTGGAACTCTGTTTTTTCCTGGACCTTGATTTCTGTTTCCTTCCACAGTTTAGGGAAATTTTCAGCTATTATTTCTTTAAGTTCTCTGCCTGCCCCTTTTTCTCTCTACTTTTTTTGGGAACCCTTTAATGTGAATGTTCACTTGATATTGTTCAAGATATCTCCTAACCTATCATTTTTTAAATTCTTCCCTTTTTGCTTCTTATTACCTTGTTTTCCAGATCTCTGATATGCTATTCTGCATCCACTAGTCTACTGTTGATTCCCTCTAATGTATTTTTTTTTCAGTTATTGTATTCTTAAATTCTGATTAGTTATTTTTAATATGATCTATTTCTTTTTTGAAGGTGTCACTGAGTCTTCCACTCTTCTCTCCAGCTCTCAGTGTCTTTACAATCAGTACTTTAAATTCTTTTTAATATTAATTTAAGTTTTAAATTTCACTTTATTTTAATCCCAATACCATTAAAATACTGTTATCATTACCCTAAATTCTTTATCAGGCACATTGCTCATCTCTGTTTCACTTAGTTCTTTTTCTGAGGTTTTGTCTTGTTCGTTCTTTTATTTCCTCATCTCCTGATTTTGTTGACTTTCTGTGTTTGTTTCTATGGTTTAGATGAAATAGCTACTTCTCCTAAATTTGAAAGAATTATCTTGTGTGTGGTCATCTACTATGCAGGTGCTTCACTGTGTGTGCGTGGTGAATTTCATTGGCTGGCTAGAGCTGTGGGTGATGTGGGCTGGGAGTCCCAGAGCTCTCCGCACAGTGGGCACCATGGCAGGACAATTAAGGCTAAAGTGGGTACAAGCCAGAGTGTCCCAAAGTTGTACACACAGAAGATGCCCTGGGAGGGCAGCTGGAGCTGTGATTGGTGTGGGCCAGGAGGTCCCTGGGCTCTCTGAGCAAAGGGTGCCCAAGCAGGACAGCTGAAACTATAGTGCATGCAAGCCAGGAAGACCCAGGGCTCTATGCAGAGAGGGTACCTTGACAGGATAACTGAAGCTGAAGTGGATGTAAACTGAGGTATTCCTGGTATACCAGGAAAAACAAAGGTATAGAAGGCTCCCTGGAGAGGTGGCTGAAGCTGAAGCACAGCATAGCCTAGGAGGTCCTGGGGGACTCTATGCATGGGGTACCCTGGCAGGACAGCTAAAGCTAAAGTGGCTGCAGGCCAGTGTGGTCCTGGGCTTAAACTGGATTGGGTGTAAGTCAGAGTGTCCCAGGGTGCTCAGTGCAGGCTGTGTCCTGGCCAGGTGAATGGAGGTAAAGCCAGTGTAAGTGGGAGGGTTCTAGGGTGCTCTGCACAGGAGGCACCCTGGCAGGGTGGCTGGATCTGAAGCAGAAATCAGCCAAGAAATCCCAGAGTGCTTTGCACCAAGGGTGCCCTAGCATGCTGACTAAAGCCCAGAGCATTCTGGGCTGCTTTGTGACTCTCTCTCATCTTGGCATGAAGGTTGGAACTACAGTGCGTGCTAGTTGGTAGGCACCACCTTGGGCCTGCCTTGGTGGGATGGATGGGGTTGGTGTGGGCTAGGGGCTTGGACTCACTAAGGTGGCAGGCTAGGTAGGACACCCAGACTGTGTACTAGTCTGTGCTTTCAAGGTGGACTGGGAGAGTAGACTCTCTCTCAGCCCCTTCCACCCACTGAGCTTTCCATTTGGTGAAGTTCTAGGGCTGGCTCTTTTAATCCTATTTGCTCTTTTAACTGTGGCCTTTTTTCTGTGCACAAGGACAGAAGAATCTGTTCCCAGTTCTCAGTACTATCCCTCCCCACTGTAGTTAACAGCATTATTGGGGGTGTCTTCATTGCCATGTCCCCAGCTGTCTTGTTCTCTTTTGCTATTCTCTCTATCATTTGTTGTGCAGAAGCTGTTCAGTCGGCCCTCAATTCTTCAGGAGAAATTATTCTATAAATAGGGGTAATTTGGTATGTTCTGAGGAGGAGGTGAGTTCTGGGTGATTTTAAACATGATAGGCAGATCATCCTTAGTTACTGCCTACATGGATTGGCTTGACTTTTAGTGTGGAGGGAGAAGAAAAGACACAGGGATACAGAGGGAAGGAAGAAGATTATCAATGCAACTGAAAGTCTTTCTCCCAAATTCTAAGTAATATGGAAGGCATAGATATTCACTCTTCTTAAACCTCTAGGAAGAAACATTTGTACCTCTTTCCTCAAGTTTCTGTTTCAGTATATAATGGGCTTGAGGGTTGAATGAACTTCTGTTCCTCGGTCGGGTGGAAGAGCTAATCCTATGTGGAGAATTTGCTCACTGGGACAGATTTACTAGTGAGCAGGATGCTTATATGTGATATATCTTCTCCAAGCTTTTGTTTCCTGGCCTTTTTGTCTCCATGCACTTAGCCCGCAAAGAGCCCACAGCCCATATTCTGAAGAAGGTACTATGAACTAGACCAGAGATGAAAGATGGACCTCGATTTAAGATTATCAGAGATGATTTCCTTAATTAATCCACAGTTGTAATGATAATGTAATGTTATGTAATGCTTTACAGTGGTCTCATTTAGCAAGGAGTGGAAAAGATACAGAGATAAGAACCCCTGGTGGTGCACATGAAGACAGCTCCCTCCTGCCTGCTCAATTCTCATGAAAGCACACCAGAAGCTATGTCTCAGCAGCCTACAAAGAGTGAAGAATCCTCCAGACCAGAAGAACACACAAGGTAGGAGTAAGATGGTAAGTCAATTCCCTAAAAATGAATGTCTTGATGTCCTGTACACACAGACATTCTAAGTTTATTTCATGCTATGTCTTTGGGACAAAGCTTCCATGAAGCAGTACTTGTGGTTGGTTTTCCTTCTCATTCTCCAAGCTCTATCTGTTCTGTGTGTAACTGGGTATATAAGGTAGGACTCTTTGTTTAAGTGATATGGAGTCACATTTTTGTGAATGTATGAGCTTGCAGGCGTTAAGATCTAGGTTTAGAATGGGAGGAAGGAGGCTCTGCTTTGCCTTCTTAACTATGCTTTCCAGTGGTGCAACGTTTTGCATATTTCCATACAAATAAACCAGTACCTTATTTCTTATTTGTCTTGTGTGTGTGTTGTGGCATTCTGAGTTACTAACTGGGTATATTTAGTGGTGAGTAACAAAGACCGGGTGTCTGTTTTATGCAGTACAGCAGAGAATACAGAATGCAACTGCCCCATGGAGGACACTGGGCAATCAGCAGGGGAGGGCACCAGCCATATTGGAAATTTGGCAGCTCCAGCAAAGTACAACATGAGCACAGCATGACTTCAGGCGACATTGATAAAAAATGTCATCAGAGGCAGCATCAGTAAAATTGCACATTCACTAGGCTTTATAGAGATTGAAGTCTTGCTGATAGAGCCACACAGAGCCAGAGCTAAAGCCAGAGCAAAAGAGGAAGTTGGTAGCTGAGATGCCTTGTTTTTCAATATCAGTGGGGCATCTGTAGGGGACATGCAGGAATTCTTGGGGGAGGCTTTTAAAAGGTATCTGGAAGATACTCAATAATAGATGAGGGAAGAATTAGAAACTACTGTGTTTCTATAAATGTGACTCTCTGTCATTCCCTAACTGGTAGGGCCTGGGGAAACACAGGTGCTAAAGAGTTTAAACAGGTTTTTGGCATACATTTTCCCTACTTCTAGTCATACCTAATCTGATAGCCAACTTGGGTGCTTAAGATAAACTGATTGATTTCATGATCTTAAAACTTTTTATTTTTCATTGTTGTTGACTCTGAATGGGGAGGGGAGCTTTTACATGTATTTTTAGCATTTTTGACAGCTTCTGCATTAATGATTACTGAGTCTACCAGTTAAAATGATATTGGTCTATGTCCTATGTACATCTGACAAAAGAGGATGATGGGCAATAGATATGTATGTATACAGAGGAAAGTGATGGAGGGACAAATGGAGGAAGATTTAGCAATAAGGCAGGAATATCAAGTTTTTATTTTTGTTTTTGAGAGAGAGAGCATGTGTGGGAGCAGGGTGGGAGGGGCAAACGGAGAGGGAGAGAACGAGTCTTAAGCAGGCTCCCCATCCAGTGCAGGGCCTCCCGTAGAGCTCCATCTCACAACCCTAATACCCTGATATCATGACCCAAGCCAAGATGAAGAGTCGGATGCTTAACTGACTAAGCCACCCAGGAACCTGAGGAATATCAAGTTTTAATGGACATTACATTCTAAACTTCACAAAGATTACTTTTTTGATTAACATTTCCAATTTGAATTCCTAGCACAGTGTGTGGGCTATAATAGAAAATTAATATATTTTGATTAATAAATATTTATTACATTTGTATATTATTATCTAAAAAAAAAAACAGTCCACACGAAGTTGTACTTTGGAGAAGGAGAAGGTAGGAAGTAGACCGATGAAAAAGCAAAGGAAAATTAAAGACAAAGGATTTTGAAGAGGGAGAGTAACATGAATCTGTCACATTAAACTCTAAAGCCACCATCAATTTAGCTGCTTTTTTTTTGGGTTTTGCTCTTCGTACAACATTGCCTCTTCAAATAGTAAGGAGCTGTGTATGTATTTTCTGGTGATGTTTGTTGAAGAAAAGTAATTCAGGGCATAAGACAGAACAGACTCTTGGCTGCATATGAACAATTTGTTCCCAAAAAAATCAGATTTAAATGTTATTGTAGTGATAAAATGAAGGCATGTTCAAGATATGCCTATTGAGACATTGGCCTCTTATACTAACTTACATCCCTGCATCAAGAAAATAGCCCTCTCTCATTTGGTGAGGCCATCAGAGCAAGGGTGAGGGGGGAGGGGAAGGAGAAGTGCTGAAATGGCACCTACCCACTGTTGTCCCTATGTAGTCATATCAGAAGAGCAGTGAACTGCCAACAGGTGCCCTCAGCGTCATGTAAGAGTTCTGAATATTAAAACCAAAAAAAGACATCCAGAGCTATAGGTAGCCTGACGTATATTCTCAAAGTGAAAGCTGGGTAGTTCTTTTTCTTCCTTAAGTATAGACCTTTGCTATAAATAAAATACCACACACAAAAAATAAAATACCACAATTAGTCATTGGATTTTAGTGCTACACCTTGTTCAGTTCTTTTAAATTAAATTGTGGGGACACCTGAGTGGCTCAGTCATTAAGCATGTGCCTTTGGATGAGGTCATGATCCCGGGGTCCTGGAATCGAGCCCCACATCAGGCTCTCTGCTCAGTGGGAAGCCTGCTTCTCCCTCTCCCTCTCTTCCTGCTTGTGTTCCTTCTCTTGCTTTGTCTATCTCTGACAAATAAATAAAATAAAATCTTTAAATTAAATTGTGGTTAAATCCCCAAACGAAAAATGAAATGAAAGTAAAATAATGATGAGGAGAAGAAAGAAGTTGTGAATCTCCCTGTCCTTCTGACCCAACATTGATAACAATGATAGTGCACTTTCAAAATATAATAAGGGAGGTTTTGTCAATTTCAGTACACTCAAAAGATGTCTTGTGGTTATTTGTGATGTATTTCGCAGATTTCTCACAAATTCTTGCCATAGGATTTTTTTTCCTTTGAGAGTATTTTATGAAACTGCTGTAGTAAATGTACATTTATCTTCTTGAATTATTTCGCTGATGATTTCTTGCTGTTCATTCTCTCTAACCTTTTTTTCTGGGCCTGTTGGATGGATTGATCCTTTAATTTCTTCTCTTTTCTCCTCTATTTTCTATTTCTTCATTTTTTTCCCTCTCTCTCTCACATATTATATTACCCTGACCTTCTCTTGACTTCTTTATTTCTGGTGTTATGTTTTACATCTGGAACAGTCCTTTTTTTTTTTTTTTATGGCATCCTGTTCTCATTCCATGAGTGCAATGTATTCCATTATTTCTCTGAATATATTGGTGTGTGTTTGTGTGAGAAGCTTCTTCACCTGACAGTCTTGTTTTCTTCCAATTTTTCCCCTCATTTCTTTGTTTTAGTCCTTACCTTTTGGATTAGAACCTTTTTTAGATGGCTGGAAGTCCTTGTTTGGCAGCTCTTATTTAAGAGTCAGGGACAAGAAAGCTGATTTAGAAGCTCTGAGAACTTTTGTGGAATGTGTCAACTGTGAACTGCAATAGAGGATGAAACTCACTGAAACTCATATAGGTTATTTCCACTTTAGCTACTACAAGTAAAGTTGCTATGAACTCTAATGCAGAGATTTTTGTGTGAATCCAAGTTTTATTTTGCTGGGACTGTCCAGGAATAAGATTGTTGGGTACTATGTTTAGTTTCAAAAGAAACTGCCAACTCATTTTCCAGAGTGCGGTGCCGTTTTGCATTCCCACCAGAAATGCATGAGTGGTCCAGTTTCTCTTCATATTATCCAGCCTTGGATATTTCTTCATTTTTTTAAGTTGTCTGTTTTCTTATTATTGAGTTTTGAGAGTTAAAAAAAAAAAAAATATATATATATATATATATATATATATATATATATATATCCTGGGTACAAGATCTCTATCAGATTTGTTTTGTAAATAGTTTCTCCCAGTCCATGGTTTTTCTTTTCACTCTCTTAGTAATATTTTCTATAGAGCAAAAGTTTTTGATTTTGATGAAGTCTGATTTATCAGTGTTTTCACTTATTGACTGTACTTTTGGTGTCTTCCTGATGAATGATTAGCTTAATTCATGGTCATGATGATTTTATCCTGTTTTCTTCTAGTAGTTTTAGAACTTTGAGTATTACCTGTACGTCTTTGACCCATTAAAAGTAAAAAAAAAAAAAAAAAAAAAAGCTGTAAGAAAAAAAAAGATAATGCATATATAAAGGATTACTGCTACATCCAGTACAATTCAAAAAAAAAAGTCACTTTTTATATAGTACAAAGTATGGATCAAAGTTTTTCTATATTTGTGAATATTGAATTGCATCAGCACCATATGTTGAAAGGCCATTCTTTCTCCATGGAATTGCCTTGCATTGGTCAAAAATCAACTGGGTGGGGTCTATAGACTGTTCTTTGTACTCTGTTGTCTATATATGCTTTTGCCAGTGGCACAGCTTTAAATTAGGACTTGAAATCAGGTAGTGTGGATCTCTCAAATTTATGCTTCTTTTAAAAAAAAATTGTGATTATTCTAAACATTTTAGAATCAGCTTGTTAATACCTACCAAAAATCCTGCTCAGGTTTTGATTTGGATTACAAAAAATTTATAAGCCAATAGGAGAGAACCAACTTCTTAACAATATTGAGTTTTCAAATCTATTCCATATTTTTTTTGCTGCTATCATAAATCGTTGTATCAATTGTCAATTTGTTTTCCATACCCCAGGTAATATTTTTCAGTTCTTAACTCTCAGGGGCTAGGACATTATCTAGCATAGACTAAGCACTCAGTAAATATTTTTTCAGGGTCTTAATGTTAGAAAATTGGGGCTCTATTTCTGGCTCCACTCTACTTATTGTGATAATCTTGAGTAAGACACACAATACCCCTGAGCTTCATTGTATTCATCTGAAAACAATACAGTGGCTCTAGATAATAAGTAAACATATTTGAGCTGTACTTATTCTGTGAGTCTACGACTTAGCCAATTTGACATAAATTCCTAAAGCGTATCATTTCCCCCTCTTATTCTGGATGGCTTATCTGGGCTAGGCAGGAGAATTAAGGGGAAAAAATAAACATAAATTTTTCTTACTCCATTGTTTAACTGAATTTAATACTCTTAGCATTAAATGTTTGAAACTCTATTTTTTAATTGAAGTTTAATTAACATACAGTATTATAAATGTTTGAAACTTTAAAAAATGTGAATTTATTGAGATCGGTGGGTCAAAATGGAAGCAAAAAAAGTCATGGTGATACTTACTCATATCCCCCTCTATTTCATAGCCCTGTAGGAGAATAGTTTAGCATGCAATACTTTTACAATCTGGGCATCCTGTAAGGTGGATGTGACTGGCATTGAATGATCCTTTTTTTAAAGAAAAATTTTATTCCTTTATTTGACAGTGAGAGAGAACACAAGTAGGCAGAGAGGCAGGCAGTGGGGGTGGGACAGGCTCCCCGCTGAGCAGAGAGCCTGATGCGGGGCTCCATCCCAGGACCCTGAGCTCATGACCTGAGCTGAAGGCAGAGGCTTTAACCTACTGAGCCACCCAGGTGCCCCAAGACATCGAATGATCTGATAATGGTCACCCCTATGTGGTTGACTTGATTATTCATGATACCCTTTAAGTTAAAAGCAATCAGGTTGGCCTTATGGAATCATGCAAAGTGGACAGTTGTGGCATCCAGAGCAACTCCACTTATCTTCTCCTCTCCCTCATCTATTAGCAGTAGTACCTGTTTCATTACTTACTGGTCACTCATTGTCTCAGGTTGTTGCAGCAGAAAAGGGGATTTCATCTTCATTGGCTATTTACTCGCAAGGCTAGTTCAGACAAGTGGTGGCCTAATTTTTAAGGGCTTAAATATTTTATCTTACTTAGGGAAACAAGATTTGATAATACTTAATCACTCTTGTGGTCAGGTCTTGCTGACCCATATGAAGAATTATCTCCTTTCATTTACTCAAATGATTACATTCTAAATTAAAACTTTTGAGTATAACTTTCACACTATTTCAAAGTGAAGATGATTGCAATCATATTTTTTTAGAAAAATATTTCAGAATTGTCACATTCACCCCTACCTCTGCAGTTAGCATTGTGTATCTACACTCAACAGAAACCATTCTTGCAAAATTTATCTGAAGCTCCATTTTGTTTTTCCTTTACACTTAGACTTGAATTACTTAAAGTCACTGACTGCCATTTTTCCTTAGTGTTTTCTCCTCCTTTGGCTTCCATAACACATCTTTATTTTAGGGTTTATTTTTTTGTTTGTTTGTTTTTGTTTTTGTTTTTTACCTCTCTGGTTGCTTTTTTCTTTCTCCTTTGCAAGTTTTGCCAGACTGGGAGTGGCTTTGCAATTATGAAGAGGAGGATGCAGTGGTGACATGGAGGGACGGACAACCAGAAACCAGCTGGGCTCAGACAAGGGGCAGTCAAGGTAGATGTCAATGAAGATTTATCTCAAGGGCTTGGTGCTATCCATGATAGCACCAAGCCCTTGAGGAACGAAGGGCACAAATGCAGCAGAAATGGGAAAGAACATGAATTGACTGAGGTTAATTTTTCACATCCAGAAGAATAAAAGCTCAAAACAGAAATTAAATTTAGTTGTAGAAATAAAGTTATATCTTGGCAGATCTCAGTTTGTGGCCCAAGGTTCAAGTTTATCAACATACAACACTTTTAAATGGCTTTTTCTTATGTCATTTGACCTGATAATATTATAAAGAAGATAAATTATGGTTGCTTTTCATTCAGAATTAAATAAGTTTCCCAATGTCCATGCAATCCAACAGCAATAAAGCAAGAATTAGTTTTCGGAGATTCTGCTTCATAATGCCATGCTCTTTTCATTAGATCACATAATTGGGGTTAACTGGTTATTTAATAGTTGCAGAAAAAAAAACTAATGATTCATCATCAGTGAGACTAATGCCAAGTCAGATCCATAGGGAAAGAAGTGCTATTCAGTAGCAATAGAAACTAATTTATGGGAAATACTTGTAAGTCAAACTGGTGGATAGAACCATCAATAGAGCTGATTACTATGTAGTATAAACTTAGCCATTCTTCTTTGTCATTTTATTGTCTAATAATGATTGCTGAAAACATCGAAGCAGAGGAATATCATTTTTAGAGTGGGATTTAACTTCTTATGAAGTCTTTTCATTTTACAGGTAAGAGAACTGAGATCTGGAAAGGTTATATATAGCTTGTTAGTAATGGAAACAGAGTGAGCCCCCAGGTTTTAAGATGGTGCATTTTCCCTTACACCATCTTATTTTTGGGAAAACTAAAATGGCAGAATTGTTACTATTTTGGCTGAGCTGTAGGGACTGAAGAAGTGGTAAGCCATTCAAAGGAAGTCAGATTTACTTTGTCCTGTGCTTTCTAGGCTATCTGTTCCTCCCTGCCCATTATCGGAGCATTGCAGTAAGCCTATTAGAGGGTATTTGTGTCATCAAGGTAATGAGTTTTCCTTGGAAAATATTATTTTTAGCTTCTGAAGGTAGGGCTGTTTCAGAGATTGTTAGCCTAGGGTGTGGTTGATGATAACTATATCTTTAGTCCATTAACTTCTATCTTTCATCATCATTTTCAGATAGTTCTCTTTAAAAGACGAAGGTCATACAATTTTTGGCAGCCCTTTAAGACATCCAGGTCTTGGGTCACCTGGGTGGCTCAGTGGGTTAAGCCTCTGCCTTTGGCTCAGGTCATGATCCCAGAGTCCTGGGATCAAGCCCCGCATTGGGCTCTCTGCTCAGCAGGGAACCTGCTTCCCTCTCTCTCTGCCTACCTCTCTGCCTACTGGTGATCTCTCTGTCAAATAAATAAATGAAATCTTAAAAAAAAAAAAAAAAACAAGGACATCCAGGTCTTAGACCCCTGTATTATTCTACTATGGGATTGTTATCTAAATTGCCACACTTCTATTTGCTTATTATTCTTTAATTTTTTTCCTTTTCCTTGTGCTTTTCATTACTTTTTATCTCAACTTCTGTTGTGTCTTTCCTGTTTCTCTAATCACCACAAATTGGGTAGTAAGTATACTTTGTTCCAAACAAAGATACTGTCTTAATTCATCAACCATGTGGTCAATTAATTAGCCCAAATTCTTGAACACCTGTCAAGTCTTGCTGAGTTGGCAGGTTCTTTTCCTTCCTTATTTTCCTTTTATGCTTTCTCTTTTTGACCAGTCATTTGGTTAAGTTCCAGTGATAAATAATATGTTTTTGCTCCAGGTTAGAATGTTTTAAAATTAGAATCTGACCCTATAGTCTTTTTCTGAGTCATATGAAAACATATTTAACCACATTTAGTCTATCTTTACTTTATCTACATAATTTCTCAAGACTGTCAATTATTGAAGTGTTGTTAGGGAGTTGGATTCTGACCGTTATTGCTGAAGACCAGACACTTACTTATCAGCCCTAAATGAAGCTACTGCATTAGCCTCCTAACTGGTCTTGTCTTTTTATGTGTAAGGATTTATGTATGTCCCTAGTCTTTCTAGTTTCTTATACTTGAGCCACATGAAGACACTTGATGGTCCCCAAGTATGTTTTGTGTCCTCCTTTACTCATTCTATCTACATGAACAGCTCATATCTTTTTCTATCCATTGCACATCAGATGCCCACCCACATAACAAGGCTCAGAGGAAAGGTCACTTCCTCTATGATATTTTGTTAACTCCTGATATGTTAGATTGGTTTCTAAGAAGCAGAGCCTGAGGCAAAGATTCAGGTGCATTTTGATTTATGGTAGCATTGCTCTTAGGAGGAACCTGTAAGTGAATGAGGAAAGCAGAACAGTAAAGAACAGAGCAAGGTTGTTACCTTAGGGAAAGTTTGCCTTGGCCTAATCCACTGGTGGTGGGGTAGGTGCCTCTAGAACATTAACTATACCACAAAGTTTTCTCTCCATGAGATGGGGGGTAGTTTTTTGTACTCCCATATTGATTAGTCATTAAATATAAGCAATCTTGGGAGTTCATGAATATTTCTAGCCATGTGCCTGCCATCAACAGAGGGTAATTTTCATAAAAAAGGGGCATTTGTGAGCTCTTAACAGCTAACACTCTCAGCACCCAGGATCCAGTAAATAAGATGTGGAGGCACCCCAACAGCAACTAAAACATGTACTAAGTTAGAATTTTTTACCCCATGTGCTTGTACTTTATGTAACTGTAGTTTGTGTATCACTGATATCAACTATCCCATTTTTCTTATATCTTTGGAAAACTAGAAATATTCAGTCACCTAGAACAGTTTATTCTTATGTTAATATAGCATCCAGTGGTTTCAATAGTAAAATTATAGCTCATATTAAATATGTCCTTTTGATTGAGTATTTCAGTTTGTAATGTGAATATGAATAAAACCAAGGTTTTAAGATTTATGACACATGGGTTAAGGATATAAGCAAGCAACTAAAAAAATATAAATAGCCTATAAGCATATAAAAATCATTTTCATGAAAAAACATAGTAATGCAATAAAAATTAAGATAGAAATAAACACTCATAAAATTGGCAACTAGTACAAAGTATTTTAGTACTTGGTCTTAGTATGGTTGGTATAATGTGGGTGAGTAGATACTCTTATACATTGTTTATAGTAGTATACATTGGCGTAGTCTGTTTTTTTGGAGGAAAGGATGTCACTCTGGCAATGCGTATCCAAAATACATGAACTTTGGGACACCTAGGTGGCTCTGTTGGCTAAACTAACTCTGCCTTCAGCTAAGATCATGATCCCAGCAATAGGTAATTGCCTTCTATCATTTAGATATGACTCCCTGGCCCTATAGCAGAACAAGAGATTGGATAAAGGAAGAATAAGAATGTATCTTATAGCAACTGTGTTACATTTGCCAATTTCTTAGCTTCTCTGAGAATTAATATTAGCAACTGCAAAACAATAGTGGAAATAATATTTACTTGGCAGAAATGTAATAACTGGAGAAAATGTATTTAAAATGCCTAGTATAATACCTGAAGCCTAGGAAATTTTTAGTAAATGCTAACAGCCATCATTACCATTACCACCACTACCACCATCAATCAAGAAGGAGACACACTTGCAGTTAGAGCAATTTCAAGGTGATTGTGGGATGAGGACAACTTGACATATACACAATTTTAGACATTGGATAGTAGGCTAAATTGAAGACTCGTGGAATATTTCTGGTAGAAGAGATCTTTAAAACCATCTTGCTAACCCTCTGAAATTCTGAATGAGGCTCAGAAAGTTTAGAGGATTTCTGTAAGGATACCTCATTGTCAGAGCTAGGAACAAATTCAGACCTTCAGATTCCCACCTGATTTCTCTCTGCTATTAATATAAGTGCCTCAAGAGAAAAAAAGAAGCTCTCAAAGATACACAGTGGGTGGGGGGGTGGTACTCAGGGCACTGGGACGCTTTTTCTATACAATTACTGAAATCTTTTTTTTTTTCTATTTTTAGAATTCCTTTTTTTAAAATTTTTTATTTTTTATAAACATATATTTTTATCCCCAGGGGTACAGGTCTGTGAATCACCAGGTTTACACACTTCACAGCACTCACCAAAGCACATACCCTCCCCAATGTCCATAATCCCACCCCCTTCTCCCAACCCCCCTCCCCCCCCCAGCAACCCTCAGTTTGTTTTGTGAGATTAAGAGTCACTTATGGTTTGTCTCCCTCCCAATTCCATCTTGTTTCATTGATTCTTCTTCTTACTGAAATCTTATGTCGTGTGCATAATTGACTGTTTATTGTTTTCATTTGTCTGAGACTCCTCCCATCTCTTCTCTTTATTCTTTGGTGAATTGCTCCTTTCATTGTGATTCTGAAAGCACCAGCAGTAATATTATCCTGCACCTCCTGGCCACAAAATGTTTGGACTATACTAAGTCTGGCCATCCATGGTATGCTATCTCCTTTGTCACAGCTCCTTAGATGAACTAAGCAAAGTCATTAAAAATCCTTCTATGAGGGGAGACAAGATGGCGGGGAAGTAGGAGGAGGCACCATTTCAACCTGTACCCTAAAATGAGCTTATTACCTACCAAAGAACTCCGATTGCCCATCAAATCAGCCTGAGATCAGAATTATACATGTCTGGATCTCTACGGGGGCAGAAGACACCAGGTAAAGCAGAGTGGGAACATTGGACTGATATTGGAAGACAAACAAAAAGGGGAGGGAGCCACCAGAGGTGACCCATTGGAAAGTAATACCCCAATATGAGAGTGCCCTGCATCTGGAGACCAGCATTAACTTGGAGTTTGGTTGAAAGCACTCAAAAAAAGCAAAGGATCATGGGGGAAAATTGTGGGAATTGGGGCGGTTAGGGACAGGGGCTTAAGTCCCTGGACCCAGGACAGCCACCCCTGGCACTGAGCCAGAGAGTGTGGTGGAGAAACCAGGTCTTGGTTCCTGAGCCACCAGCACACCCGAGAGTGTGTGGGGTTCGGTTCCCATGAGGGGCTGGGAGCCTCGCCACCTGGCAGAAGCACAGCCTTTTTGCAGTCCCCATGCGAGTGTCATGCCGTGCTATTGTGTGCCATGCTATCAGTCTGAGTTGCGCCCTGCACCCTCCCCTGAGAGAGGTGTGCACAGGCACCAGCCCAGCGCTCTCGGACCCAGTAAGACCAGGCACTCCCAGCCTGGGCCAGGAGGGAAATCTCAGTGTATGATCGCTGCTTGGATCCTTTCTGGCAGTCTGGAGCTGCCCAGATAGCTGCCGCTGATGTGGTTTTGGGTACAAGCAGGAGTTCCTGTGTCCCCAGGGACTGTGGCTCGGAACGTGCTCTGCCAGCGGCTGAGGGGGAACTTATGTGCTCTGCAGCGCCCAGAGGGGAACAAACTGTGGCTTCTAAGATGGAGGTCTGGGTGCAGTTTGCTTTCCTCTAAACCTCCAAAAACCATCAAAAGCTGTCAAGGCGAGAGAAAAAAAAAAAAAAAAAAAGACAAAACGAATAAGTAAACATAAAAGCCTCCAGAGAACAAAAGCCTGAAAAACCGGTTTCCTCAGCACCCACTGCCTTGAGGGGGGCGGGAGGACTTAACTTAGGGAACATGGCCTGAAATCCCACGTGGCAGGCCCCTCCCCCAGAAAACCAACCAGGAAAAAGGAAGAAAGAAAAAAAAAAGACGACAAGAGAACAGCCACCACTACTTCATAGATACAACTTTTATTTTTAATTCATTCCCACTATTCCGGTTCCTATTTACCATCACAGTGAGATGTCCAGTACATCAAATTCCATAATAACCTTTTAATCTGAACTTTTTGATATACCCGTGTTTTTCTTTTGCTTTTCTATTTTTTAATTAAAAAAAATTTAGTTTAGTTTAGTTTATTCTTTTTTTATTTTTATTTTTTAACATTCATATAGAGTTAAACTTCAAGGTAATCCCTTTTCCCCAATCAATGCTACCCCCTATAGTTAAACCAATTTTTAATCCTCTTTTATCTAGGAAAGTTGAGTCCTTTAACAAAGATATCAATATACATCCAGGAAGAATCAAAATAACCTTCCTTGTCCACACTGAGAATTTATAACCACTCTTCCATCTTTTTCTTCCACCAGTGTTTCTGTGTATTTGTGTTTGTCTTGATAGTATATAAATCTTATACTTGGGGTTCTTTTTGACAAGATTTTTTTTTTTTTGCTTTTATATTTATACATATATTTTTTTCTCTTGTCATATACTTTTATCAGTCTTTTTGTTTGTCTGTTTTTGTATATGTCATAAATCTTTCCTTGGGGCCCATTTGGGCTGAGCCTTCTCTTTAATATTTCTTTTTTTTTCCTGTCTCTCTCTCTCTTTTTTTTCTCTTTCTTTTCTTTTTTCTCTTTTTCATTTTTCTTTTGTTTGGGTGGGGACTCCTGATTGCTCAGAAGCGTTTCCAGGGTGCTCCTCAACTGCACCATGGTCGATACATCCAGCTACATCCATTCAGCCATCTCTCAACCAAAATGACTAGGAGGAGAAATGCCCAACAGAAGAAAAATTCAGAGGATGGGCCTTCTGCAAAAGAGCTAATGGCTATCAACATAGACAATATGTCGGAAAGGGAATTCAGGCTAACAATTATCCAGGCAATAGCTCGGTTGGAGAAAGCTATGGATGACCAAACAGAATTGATTAGGGCAGAACTGAAAGCCGGCAGGGATTATGTTCACAATGTTAGGGGAGAACTGAAAGCCACCAGGGATGATGTTCACAATGCTCTCAATGAGTTCCAATCTAATCTAAATTCTCTAAAAGCTAGGGTAACTGAGACAGAAGATAGAATTAGTGATCTGGAGGATAAACAGATAGAAAGGATCAGGGGGAAGCCTGGAGCAAATAGCTTAGAAGCCACAAAAACAGAATTAGGGAAATAAATGATGCCATGAGACATTCCAATGTCAGAATTATTGGAATCCCTGAAAGGGAGGAGAAAGAAAGAAGTCTAGAAGATACAGTGGAACAAGTTCTCCATGAAAATTTCCCCAGTCTCGCGAATGGAACCAGCATTCATGTACTAGAGGCTGAACGGTCTCCCCCCAAGATTATAGATTCTCAAAAGTCCTCAAGACACCTAATAGTAAGAATGAAGAATTAAAATTATAGGCAGGCCTTCTTGAAGACAGCTAGGACAAAGAGGCTCCATACATACAGAGGAAAGCCCATCAGAATAACATCAGAGCTGTCCACAGAAACCTGGCAAGCCAGAAAGGGCTGGCAAGATATATTCAGTGTACTAAATGAGAAGAAAAATGAGAAGAACATGCAGCCAAGAATACTTTATCCACCAAGACTGACATTCAAAATGGATGGAGAGATAAAGAGTTTCCAAGACCGGCAAGGCTTAAAAGAGTATGCGACCACCAAGCCGACACTGCAGGAAATATTAAGGGGGGGGTTCTATATAAGAGTAAAAATCCCAAGAATATCATTGAATAGAAATATAGAGACAATCTACAGAAAGAAAGACTTCAAAGGTAACACGATGTCAGCAAAAACGTATCTATCAATAATCACTCTCAATATGAATGGCCTAAATGTGCCCACAAAATGACACAGGGTTGAAGATTGGATAAAATGACAGGACCCATACATATGTTGTCTACAAGAGACCCATTTTGAACCTAAGGATACACCCAGAATGAAAGTGAAGGGATGGAGAAGCATCTTTCATGCCCATGGGCCTCAAAAGAAGGCTGGGGTAGTGATTCTTATATCAGATAAATTAGATTTTAAACTAAAGACTGTAGTCAGAGATACAGAAGGACACTACATAATTCTTAAAGGGACTATCCACCAAGATGATCTAACAATTGTAAATATCTATGCCCCCAATATGGGAGCAGCCAATTACATAAGAAAACTATTAATCAAGATAAAGAGTTATATTGATATGAATACATTAATAGTAGGAGATCTTAACATGTCTCTCTCAGTAATAGACAGATCATCCAAGCAGAAAATCAATAAAGAAACAAGAGAATTGGATGACACATTGGACAAAATGGGCTATATATATATATATATATATATATATATATATATAACATATATAACATTCCACTCTAAAACAACAGAATACTCAACAGAATACTCATTCTTCTCAAGTGCACATAGAACCTTCTCCAGAATAGACCACATACTGGGTCACAGATCAGGACTCGACCGACACCAAAAGACTGAGATTATTCCCTGCATATTCTCAGATCACAGTGCTTTGAAACTGGAGCTCAATCACAAGGAAAAGTTTGGAAGGAACTCAAACAACTTGAAGCTAAAGACCACCTTGCTTAAGAATGCTTGGATCAACCAGGAAATAACCTGGTTGATACAGCAAAGGCAGTCCTAAGGGGGAAATACATAGCCATCCAAGCCTCCCTCAAAAAAATCGAAAAATCCATAATATACCAGCTGTCTCTACACCTTAAAGAACTGGAGAATCAGCAACAAATCAAACCAACTCCACACATAAGAAGGGAAATAATCAAGATTAGAGCAGAGATCAAAGAGGTAGAAACTAGAGATACAGTAGAATGTATCAATGAAACTAGAAGCTGGTTTTCTGAAAGAATCAGTAAGATCAATAAACTATTGATTGGTCACACTAATCCAAAAGAAAAGAGAGATAGCTCAAATTAATAAAATTATGAATGAAAAGGGAGAGATCATAACTAACACCAAGGAAGTAGAAACAATCATCAGAAGTTATCAACAGTTATATGCCAATAAGCTAAGCAGCCTAGATGAAATGGATGCATTCCTGGAAAACTATAAACTCCCAAAATTGAACCAGGAAGAAGTTGAAAACCTGAATAGACCGATATCTAGTAACGAGATTGAAGGCAGTGATCAAAAAACCTCACAAAAAACAAGAGCCCAGGACCTGACGGATTCCCTGGGGAATTCTACCAAACTTTCAAAGAAGAAATAACACCTATTCTCCTGAATTTTCAAAAAATTGAAGCAGAAGGAAAACTTCCAAACTCTTTTTATGAAGCCAGCATTACCCTGATTCCCAAACCAGGCAAAGACCACACCAAAAAGGAGACTTTCAGACCAATATCACTGATGAATATGGATGCTAAGATTCTCAACAAGATCCTAGAAAACAGGATCCAACAGCACATTAAAAAAGATTATCCACCATGATTCATAACCCAGGATTCATCCCTGGGTTACAAGGATGGTTCAACATTCACAAATCAATCAATGTGATAGAACAAATCAATAAGAGACGAGAGAAGAACCACATGGTCCTCTCAATTGATTCAGAAAAAGCATTTGACAAAATCCAGCATCCATTCCTGATTAAAATGCTTCAAAGTATAGGGATAGAGGGAATATTCCTGAACTTCATAAAATCTATCTATGAAAGACCCACAGCAAATATCATCCTCAATGGGAAAAAGCTCACAGCCTTCCCGTTGAGATCAGGAACATGACAAGGATGCCCACTCTCACCACTCTTGTTCAACATAGTATTAGAAGTCCTAGCAACAGCAATCAGACAACAAAGAGAAATAAAAGGTATCCAGATTAGCAACGAAGAAGTCAAACTCTCTCTTTTTGCAGATGACATGATTCTTTATATGGAAAACCCAAAAGACTCCACCCCCAAACTACTAGAACTCATACAGCAATTCAGTAATGTGACAGGATACAAAGTCAATGTACAGAAATCAGTGGCTTTCTTATACACTAACAATGAAAATACAGAAAGGGAAATTAGAGAATCAATTCCATTTACTACAGCACCAAGAACCAAAAGATACCTGGGAATCAACCTAACCAAAGAGGTAAAGGATCTCAAGGAACTCCAGAACACTCATGAAAGAAATTGAAGAAGACACAAAAAGATGGAAGACCATTCCATGTTCTTGGATCAGAAGAATGGACATTGTTAAAATGTATATACTGCCTAGAGCAATCTGTAGTTTTAATGCTATTCCGACCAAAATTCCACCAGTATTCTTCAAAGAGCTGGAGCAAATAATCCTAAAATTTGTATGGAATCAGAAGAGACCCCAAATCACTACGGAAATGTTGAAAAACAAAAATAAAACTGGGGGCATCACGTTACCTGATTTCAAGCTTTACTACAAAGCTGTGATCACCAAGAGAGCATGGTACTGGCATAAAAACAGACACATAGACCAGTGGAACAGAGTAGAGAGCCCAGGTATGGACCCTCAACTCTATGGTCAAATAATCTTCGACAAAACAGGAAAAAATATAAAGTGGAAAAAAGACAGTCTCTTCAATAAATGGTGCTGGGGAAACTGGACAGCTATATGTAGAAGAATGAAAACTCGACCATTCTCTTACACCATACACAAAGATAAACTCAAAATGGATAAAAGACCTCAATGTGAGACAGGAATCCATCAGAATCCTAGAGGAGAACATAGGCAGTAACCTCTTCGATATCAGCCACAGCAACTTCTTTCAAGATATGTCTCCAAAGGCAAAGGAAACAAAAGCAAAGATGAACTTTTGGGACTTCATCAAGATCAAAAGCTTCTGCACAGCAAAGGAAACAGTCAACAAAACAAAGAGGCAGCCCACAGAATGGGAGAAGATATTTGCAAATGACAGTACAGACAAAAGGTTGATATCCATAATCTATAAAGAACTTCTCAAACTCAACACACACAAAACAGATAATCATATCAAAAAATAGGCAGAAGATAAGAACAGACACTTCTCCAATGAAGACATACACATGGCTATTAGACACATGAAAAAATGGTCATCATCACTAGCCATCAGGGAGATTCAAATTAAAACCACATTGAGATACACCAGTTAGAATGGCCAAAATTAGCAAGACAGGAAACAACGTGTGTTGGAGAGGATGTGGAGAAAGGGGAACTCTCTTACACTGTTGGTGGTAATGCAAGTTGGTGCAGCCACTTTGAAGAACAGTGTGGAGATTCCTCAAGAAATTAAAAATAGAGCTTCCCTATGACTCTGCAATTGCACTACTGGGTATTTACCCCAAAGATACAAATGTAGTGAAAAGAAGGGCCATCTGTACCCCAATGTTTATAGCAGCAATGGCCACGGTTGCCAAACTGTGTAAAGAAACAAGATGCCCTTCAACGGATGAATGGATAAAGAAGATGTGGTCCATATGCACTATGGAGTATTACACATCCATCAGAAAGGATGAATACCCAACTTTTGTATCAACATGGACAGGACTGGAAGAGAGTATACTGACTGAAATAAGTCAAGCAGAGAGAGTCAATTAATCATATGGCTTCACCTATTTGTGGAGCATAACAAATAACATGGAGGACATAGGGAGATGGAGGGGAGATGGGAGTTGAGGGAAATTGGAAGGGGAGATGAACCATGAGAGACTATGGACTCTGAAAAACAATCTGAGGGTTTTGAAGGGGTTGGGGGTGGGAGGTTAGGGGAGCCAGGTGGTGGGTATTAAGGAGGGCACATATTGCATGGAGCACTGGGTGTGGTGCAAAAACAATGAATTCTGTTATGTTGAAAAGAAATTAAAAAAATAAAAAAACTAAACAAAAAGTCCTTCAAGAACTTTTAATTTATTGGTAGTAGAGAGAAGCTCCATCTTTCCTTTGTGAATGTTAAGTTGGGATGCCATATGCCTGCATTTGTCTGTGGTCATGTTCTCCTCTTTTTTTTTTTTTTTAAAGATTTTATTTATTTATGAGAGAGAGCGAGAACGAGCACAGGCAGACAGAGTGGAAGGCAAAGTCAGAGGGAGAAGCAGGCTCCCTGCGGAGCAAGGAGCCCAATGTGGGACTCGATCCCAGGACGCTGGGATCATGACCTGAGCCGAAGGCAGCTGCTTAACCAACTGAGCCACCCAGGCGTCCCTCATGTTCTCCTCTTACTTTACCAAAAGGAGATATGGTTGAACAGTATGAATGAAACACATGGAGAAGCAGATCCAAGAAATGAAAGGAAGTCTAGATAGTCCCATATGAATTAATGACATCCTTAAGTCGAGTTACAATGAAAGCTTTTCCCAGTTTCTTGGACCAAGTGCTCTCTCTCACTCCCTTTCTCTTATCTTTTTCTATTTCTCTCCTACTCTCTGTTCTAAAATTATATTGAGTTGAAGTTTTACCATTTAAAAGCAACAAGTCTGTTCAGCACAGCACATTGCTTTTCTGGTCTTCAGTAACTGCCTTCTGTATTTTTAGGTTATCACACCCATTCCCTTCTTTATCCTCAGTTATTAGCCAGGACACAGGAGGCATCCTGCATCACTGTATTTCCTCCTGGCTTTGTCTTTCAATTGCTCATGCTGTGGTGAAATGAGCTATTTGGGTGTCAGACTGAAAATCTGTCAGAGGAGCTTTCTCTGATTTCCATCTTCTCCTCATGAATAGAAGTAGAGATTTTAGAGGTGAGTGAATGTAGCTCTGTCATTTTATTAATGATAAATCAATGTTTTGGAAACATTTCCTAAGGTGAAAGGTAGAGCTTGATTGAAGTGTCACCAAATTTATGGTCCAGGGATATTTCCTTCACTGCAGGCTGTTTCTCCAATATCACCAGGGTCATTTTTCTCTCCTGGAAACTTGAGAAAGACCCTTTTCTGCCTTGATTCTGGTGAGTGAGAGGAGAGTTCACACCATCTTTGGAATATGGACCAATCCCTCTATGGTAATACATTTAGCCTAGTTGCATAAACTCTACATTCTGTAAAATTAATGTCAATGAGTTTGGGGTCTTTCATAAAGTCTATTTTACTTTGCTATATCAGTCTATACAAAAATACCTAAAGATAGAATATTCTACATCTTTTTTTGATTCCAAATCTAACCATATTCCTCAACTTCTGAATGGCTATTACTTCCTGAATATTTCTGGTTTCATTTCTTGTTTTTTTTTTGTTGTTGTTCTTTTTAAGATTTTTTTTTACTTATTTGTCAGAGAGAGAGAGAGAGAAAGAGAGTGCACAAGCAGTGGGAGCATCAGGCAGTGGAAAGAGCAGACTCCTTCTGAGCAAGGAGCCCAATGCCAGACTTGATCCCAGGACCCTGGTATCATGACCTGAACCAAAGTCAGATGCTTTAACTGACTGAGCTACCCAGGCATTCCTCTGGTTTCATTTCTAACATAAACATTAATATTGTGCTTAAGCTTTATTCACCTGCCAGGAACCAGCAAATAAATCAACAACCAATAAGACATATTTTGAGCCTGAAAAATTCATCTTAAAAATAACTAAGTTAATTTGTTAACAGCATTAAGAGATTTCAAATTCACCACAAAATCTTTGTTAGGAATCAAATGGGGATGGGCCTCACTTTTTTTTTAATTAATTTTTTATTAAGGTATAATTGACATATGAAATTATATTAGTTTGGGGCATGCAGCATAATGAGTCTATATTTCTATACACTGTGACATGATCACCACAAGTTTAGTTTCCTTCTGCCACCTTATAAATTTACATAATATGCAATACAATGTTATTGACAACAGTCACCATGTTGTACATCACTGAATGTTTGTATCTCCTACCCCTTCCATTTTCCAACCCCTCAAACCCCTCCCCTCTCCAATAACCATCAAATTTGTTCTTTACATTCATGAATTTGTTATTTTTTTCTTTTATTTTTTGGATTCCATATATATGTGAGATTATATAGTGTTTGTTTTTTCTCCATCTAACTTATTTTACTCAGTATAATACTCTTTTTTTTTTTTTTTTTTCCTGAGAGAGAGAGAGCATACAAGAATTGAGAGACATGGACAGAGGAAGAGCAAGAGGAAGAGAGAAAATCTCCAGTAGACCCCCTGCTGAGTGTGGAGCCCCACATGGGGCATGATCTTACAACCCTGAGATCATGACAAATGTGGAAATCAATTGACTGAGCCGCCAGGCACCCCTATTCAGCATAATATTTTCAAGGTCCATCCATGTTGTCACTAATGACAATATTTCATTTTTTATGGCTGAATAATACTCTAGTGTTTGTGTATGTGTACCCCACATCTTTATCCATTCATCCATCAATAGACCTTAGGTTGTTTCCATATCTTGGCTATTGTGAATCATGCTGCAATGAAGATAAAGGTGCATTTATCTTTTCAATTTAGTGTTTTCAATTTCTTCAGATAAATACCCAGAATTCGAATTCTAGATCATATGGTAGTCCTACTTTTGTTTTTTTGAGAAACCACCATCTTGTTTTTCATAGTAGCTGTAGTAATTTATAATCCCTCAAAAATATATGAGGGTTACCTCTTCTCCACATCATTGCCAAACCTTGTTGTTTCTTGTATTTTTGATACTAGCCATTGAGACTGGTGTGAGATAATATTTCATTGTAGTTTTTATTTGCATTTTCTTGATGATTAATGATGTTGAAAATCCTTTTCTGGTTCTCTTTGGCTAGCCACACTTTGGAAAAAATGTTTATTCATATCCTTTGAAAAATGTTTATTCATATCCTTTGACCATTTTTTAATCAATCATTGTTTTTTATTATTGAATTGTGTAATTCTTTATATATTTTAGATATTAACCACTTATTGGATTTATGATTTACAATTATGTTTTTCCATTCAGTTAGTTACCTTTTTATTTTATTATGCTGATCGTTCCTTTTGATATTCAAAAGCTTTTTATTTTGATATAGTCTCATTTCTTTATTTTTACTTTTGTTACTGATGCTTTTGGAGTCAGATAAAAAAAAAAAACTCACCAAGACCAACACCAACGTCAAGGAGCTTACTACATGTTTTTTGCCAAGAATCTTATAGTTGCTCGTCTTAAATTCAAGTCTTTAATCCATTTTGAGTTTATTTCTGTGTATGTCAAAATATAGTGCTCCAGTTTTATTCTTTTGCATGTGGCTGTATAGTTTTTAAAATACCATTTATTAAAGAGATTATCTTTTCTTCATCATAAATTCTTGCTTCTTTTGCAGCAAATTATTTATGGGTTTGATATTCTGTTCCATTGTTCTGTGTATCTGATTTCATGCTAATATCAGACTGTTCTGATAATATAGCTTATATATGTAATATAGTTTAAAATTAAGGAGCATGGTGTCTCCACTTTGTTCTTTCTCAAGACTGCTTTGGATATTTGGGATCTTTTGTGATTCCATACAAATTTTTGAATTGTTTTCCATTTCAGTGAAAAAGGCCATTGGAATCTTGATAGGGATTACATTGAATTTATAGATTGCTTTGGGTAATATGGGCATTTTAACAATATTAACTCTCCCAATCCATGAGCACAGAATATCTTTTCCATTTATTGGTGTCTTCAGTTTCTTTCTTTCTTCAATGTCTAGTAATTTTCAGTATACAAGTCTTTCACATCCTTGGTTAAATTTATTCCTAGGTGTTTTATTCTTTTTGATGCAGTTGTAAATAGGATTGTTTCTTAATTTTTCTGATAGTTTTGTTGTTCGTGTATAAAATGCAACATATTTTTGTATATTGATATTGTATCCCACAACTTTATTGAATTCATTTATTAGTTTTAGCAGAGTTTTGTTTGTTTGTTTGTTTGTTTTGCATCTTTAGGGCTTCCTATACATAAAATTATGTCACATCACAAATAGTGAGTTTTACTTTTTCCTTTCCAATTTGGATGCATTTTATTTTTTTGTTTGTTTGTTTTTATAATTGCTCCAGTTCAGACATTCAATACTATGTTGGACAAAAGTGGCAAGAGTGGGTATACTTGTCTTGTTCCTCATTTTAGAGAAAAAGATTTCAGCTTTATTCTATTGAGTATGAAGTTAGCTCTGGGCTTATCATGTGATTTTTGTCTTTCATTTTGTATCTGTGATGTATTATGTTGATTGATTTGCAGGTTTTGAACCATCCTTGCATCCCTGGAAAAAAATCCCACTTGATCAAAATGTTCTTTTAATGTATTGTTGAATTTGGTTTGCTAATATCTCGAGGATTTTTGCATCTATGTTCATCAGGGACATTACCTGTAAATTTTTTTTTAAGTGGTGCCCTTATCTTATTTTTGTATTAGGGTAATGCTGGTGAAGTAAAATGAATTTGGAAGTATTCCATTCTTGAGTATAACTCAATACCACAGTAAGATACCACCTCACACCTGTCAGAATGGCTAAAATTAACAATCCAGAAAACAACAGATATTGATGAAGATGTGGAGCACTCTTACACTATTGGTGGAAATGCAAACTGGTGCAGCCACTCTGGAAAACTGTGGAGAGTTATCAGAAAGTTAAAAATAGAACTACCCTATGACCCGGCAATTGCACTACTAGGTATTTACCCAAAGTATACAAAAATACAGATTCGGGGTGCCTGGGTGGCTCAGTTAAGCATTTTAATCTTGTTCTCAACTCAGGTCTTGATTTCAGGGTTGTGAGTTCAAGCCCTTTGCTGGGTTCCACACTTGGTGTGGAGCCTACTTAAAAAAAAAAAAAAAAAAAAAACAGATTTGAAGGAGCACCTGCACCTTGATGTTTATAGCAGCAATGTCAACAATAGCCAAACTATGGAAACAGCCCCAGTGTCCATCAACTGATGAATGGATAAAGAGAAGCTTTGAAATACATATATATACACACATATATATATCCACACACACATACACACATAGAGACATATATCCAGCTTTGATGAATATGTATATATATATATTCAATTTCAGTTATGTATATATGTGTGTGTATATATATGTATTCATATATACAAATATATATGACTAGTACTCAGCCATCAAAAAGAATGAAATCTTGCCATTTGCAATGATGTGAATGGAGTTACGGTGTATTACAGTAAGTGAAATAAATCAGTCAGAGAAAGACAAACATGAATTCACTTACATGTAGGATTTAGTAAGCAAAACAGATGAACATACAGGAGGGGGGAAAAAAAAGAGGGAAGCAAACCATAAGGGACTCTTAATGATAGAGAACAAATTGAGGGTAGATGCAGGGACGAGGGTAGAGGATGGGCTAAATGGATACTGGGCATTAAGGATGGCACTTGTTATGATGAGCATTGGATGTTATACGTAAGTGATGAAATCACCAAATTCTACTCCTGAAACAAAAATTATACTGCATGTTAACTAACTAGAATTTAAATAAAAATTTGGAAGAAAAAACTGGAAATGTTCCTTTCTCTTTAAAACTTTGGAAGAGTTTGAGGATAAATATTAAATCTTCTTTGAATGTTTGATGGAATTCACCAGTGAAGCCATCTGTTCTTGGACTTTTGTTTTGGCTGAGGTGGTGGTTTTTTTTTTTTTTCTTTTGTCTTTAAGATTTAAATTATTTGAGAAAGAGAGAGAGAGAGAAAGCATGAGTGGTGGGAGGGTCAGAGGGAAATGGAGAAGCAGACTCCCCACTGAGGAGGGAGACTGACAATGAATGTGGGGCTCAATCCCAGGACTCTGGGATCATGACCCAAGTGGAAGGCAGACACTTAATTCACCAAGCCACCCAGGAACCCCTCTGGCGAGGTTTTTCATTAGGATTCAACCTCCTTGTTAGTACCAATTTTGTATTTCTTCATGATTTAGTGTTGGGAGACTATATGTTTCTAGGAATTTATCATTTTTTTCTAGGTTGTCCTATTTGTTGGCATATAATTGTTTATAGTTGTCTCTTATGATTTTTTGTATTTCTTTGGTATCTGTTTAACTTTCCCTCTTTGATTTGTGATTTTATTTGAGACTCTTCTCTTCTTTTCTTAGTGGGTCTAACTAAAGGTTTATTAATTTTGTTTATTTTTTCAAAGAACAAGTTCTCAGTTTCATTGATCTTTTCTATTGTGTTTTTAGTTTCTATTTCACTTATTTCTGCTCTGATCTTTATTGTTTTCTTCCTTCTACTAATTTTGGGCTTTGTTTGTTTCTTCTTTTCTGTAGTTCAAATGCAGAGTTAGTCTGTTTATTTCAGATTTTTCTTCTTTCTTAAGATAGGTCTGTACTGCTATAAAGTTGTCTGTAAGTACTGCTTTTACTGTTTCATAGATTTTGATGTGTTGTGTTTTCATCTACATTTGTCTCAAGGTATTTTTTTTGAATTTATCCATCAGTTTCTTCAACAATCCACTGGTTGTTCAGTAGCATGTTATTTAGCTTCCACATATTTGTGATTTTTCCAGTTTTCTTTTTGTGGCTGATTTTCAGTTTAATATCCTATGGTCAGAAAAGATGCTTGGCATGATTTCAGTCTTAGACTTATCGAGACTTGTTTTGTGGTCTAACATATGATCTATCTTGGAGAAGTTTCCATGGGCACTTGAGAAAAATGTATGTTCTGTTGTTTCTGGATGGAATATTGTCTGTTGTGTCCATCTGCCTAACATGTCACTTAAGGCCAATGTTTCCTTATTGATTTTTCTGTCTAGATCATCTATTCATTGATATAAGTGGGGTATTAAAGTCTTCTACTTTATACAGATATTTTTTGACCTGGCGGAGACATATCAACAGCAGATTCATTTCCCACTCAAAACTGGGAAGCAATGTAGAATATATTTATCCTTCTCTCTTATTCTTAGAAATAAGTGGTTCGCTTGTCCACATTTTTATGTACTAACTTCCTACATCATTAGTTCTGTTTAATCTCATTCTTTTTCTAGTACCCCTTTGGTTCCTTGCTTCATGAAGGGCAGGTCCAGTGCAAGAACTTTGGTGGGGAGGATGAGTAAGAGACTTAATCCTATTTTTTTTTTTTTTTTTTGTTAACATGTTCATGTGGACAGGAGAGCCAAGTCTGGTTGCCACGTGAATTTCTGGGAAATTACTGAGGCAGGGAACCAGCATCAAAATATTCTACTTCTTTCTAATGAAAGCCTTTTTGTAATCCCTGGAAAGGACAAAGATTCTATCTTAGGTGATTAGTTAGTAACAATTTAGATGACTAGACTTTTGGGAAGATCCAGCTTTTAGTGTAGAAGAATATTTACATGTGACTAGGGAAACCTAGTCTGTCCTTAAATTCATATTAGCTGAATGACATAGGACAAATTGATGCTCCAGGCTTTTGGATTAGATTACCTCAAAGTTCTCTTATTGGTATAATGTTTCATGACTCTTCTTTTGTAGTTAGTATAGGGCCCAGGCAAAGGCATGACCCTGGATATTTATATACAGACTGATTAGGCTAAATATTCTATCCATGTGGTTAGCTGATTTCCACTTCCTCCAACTAGTCTTGTTTAAAGGAACAAGGAATCAACAGGACTCTGTAAATAACTGCAAAAACAAATTTCATGTGCTATTTAGAGAGAGTCTACTATTGTCATGGTTTTTAATTGGAAAGATAACTCTTTTTCAATTATTCTGCTATGCTTTTTGACTTCCAACAGTGGTGTTTTTAAATTCTGTTCCTTGAAACAATGTTAATAAATGTTCCTCATTAAAAGGCTCAGTAATGACATAGATTTAGTAAACATTAGATCATGTAATCCCCTAGGAATTTATTGTTCTTTGGATACTAATATTTCTGCTAGAGAGATCCCTGCTTAATTTTTTTTAAAACACAGCATGATAGGCAGAATAATCCTTTCCAATGATGTCCATGTTTCCAGAACCTATGTATATGTTGTTATATGGTGGGGGGAATTAAAGCTACAGATAAAATTAAGGTTACTTGTCAGTTTACCTTGAAATGAGATTTCCCTGGATTATTTGAATGGGGCCAATGTAATCACAAGTCTTTAAAAATGGAAGACAGAAATGGAAGAGTCAATTTTAGTCAGAGAAAGAATTGATTGGGCATTGCTGGCTCTGAAGATGGAAGGAGGTAAGTTTTAGAAGCTGGAAAAGCCAAGAAAATGATTCCTCCCTGGATCCTCCAAAAGGAACACAGTCCTGTTGATACTTTGAGTTTTACCCAAGGAAACCTGTTTTCACCTCTTACTGCCAGAATTGTAAAACACATAATAAATATGCATTGTTTTAAGCCACCAAGTTTGTAGTAATTTATAACAGCAACCATAAGATACTAATACAGTGTTTTACAAAATCATATGACCATAGAATACTTAATATCTCCTAGATCTTGTATCCAAATTTGGAACAAAATTTGGGGAGGCTGATGGTCTCAGTCCATCGCCTTATTCTCTAAATTAGCCCTGTTCAATAGAGTTTCCTGCATTAATGGATATCATTTATACATGTGCTATGGTAACCACTAGCTACAAGTAGTTACTGAGCACCTCATTGTGGTTGGTGCAAGTGAAAAAGTGAAATTTAAATTTTATTTTATCATGATTAATTTAAATTTAAATAGCTACATGTCACTACTGGCTAATGTATTGGACAATACAGCTTTTTTAAAAAAAAATATTTATTTATTTGACAGAGAGAGACACAGCAAGAGAGGGAACACAAGCAGAGGGAGTGGGAGAGGGTGAAGCAGGCTTCTTGTTGAGCAGGGAACCCAATGCAGGGCTTAATCCCAGGACCCTGGGGTCATGACCTGAGCCAAAAGCAGGCGCTTAATGACTGAGTCACCCAGGCACCCCTGGACAATACAGTTTTAGATCAAAGTTTTCAGATTCAGTTGCTTATAAAAGCCAGTGTATATAAAAATGAGAAGCTTATGTAATATAAATAAGATAACAGTGAAAGACTTATGATGAATAACACTGACTCTTGGTCAGTGTTCTAGAGATTGACAATGGAGTGGAAGAAAGGTGTCCTTCAGAGGGTGTACCTTGGCCGTAAGGGAGAGAGCTACTCTGCTCCTGCCAGTTATAGCAATGAGGAAACAGTTATTATCAGAAGTAAATTTTCAAGAGAAGCTAGAAATTTGGGTTTTTATCTTAACTACTCAGATCCCTCAAAGTCTCAGATAAAAGCAAACATAACTATGAGGCACATCAGCTGGTAGACTTTTAGTTTCAATGCCCTGAAAAAGAATGATGCAGAAAGTTTTTCTTTATTTTAATTCTGAGGCCCTGGCCTAAGGAAGAGATGTGCTGTTGAGGAAGAGAGCTGTTGAGTACAGTGGTACAGAATGGGGCACTGCACAAGGACACATATATTGTGAGTCATCATTGACATTGCACAAATGAAGGATGCATGCAATTATTTAGATAATCTTTTGGCAAATAGTGGTAAAGAAATTTGTTCTAATAAAGTCAGCACATTATGACAATTTTCCAGTAGATGGAAATAAATTACCTTGAAAACAATAATTTTTTAATTTATTTTTATATTGCTGTATTTGGTCAATATAAAATGTGGGCAACTCTGATAAGGTGAGGTTCAAAGGAGAATATCTAGGAAGGCTGCCTATCAGATAAAATTCACCTTTATGAATCTACTATTTATAAACTCTGAACTTTTTTTCTTACACATTCATTAAAAGAAAAGATCTGGGGGCACCTGGGTAACTTAGTTCATTAAGTGTCTGCCTTCGGCTCAGGTCATGATCCCAGGGTCCTGGGTTTGAGTCCTGTGTCAGACTCCCTGCTCAGTGAGGAGCCTGCTTCTCCCTCTCCCTTTGCCCCTTCTCCTGCTTGTGCTCTTTCTTTCTCTCTTCATCCCCCCCTCCTCAAATAAATACATAGAATCTTAAAAAAAAAATCTCAAACTTTCCCAAAGGATGCCAGACCAACTTATACCAGCTGAGTATTCCTGCCATGTTCTCTCAGAGAGTGCTCTGTTTTGCATATCGCTGCTCTTCATTGCATTATCTTTTTAAATTGATTTAAAAACCAATTCCTTCTCTTTATTTCCTTCTCTTTCTTCTTCCTTTTATGGTCCCAGTGCCTGCTAACAGAAAACTCACTTAGAATCTGCTCCATAGTTTCTTGTTGAAAGAATTTTTTTTTCTCTTGTATACCCTGTACAGGTATCCTTTTCTTTCTAGCTCCACCTGTTTTCTTTTCTTTTTTTTTTCCAATCCTTGTTTTTACCTCTCTCTGTCCTCTTTTGCCTCAGTTTCTCATTCTCTGCCTTCATCTCCCTGTCCTCACTTCTCTCACATTGTCTCTTTGTCACCTGCTGACTTGTTTCTGTCTCCCTCTCATTCACTTTCCTTTTTCTTTTCTCTCTCATTTCTCACTCTGCTCACTATTTCCAGTTCTGTCTTTGACTGTTCCTTCAAGTGGGGATTTGGAATCCAAAAAATTGAGACAGCAAAAGGTGTGACACATCAACCTTAATTTCCCAGTTGTTTCTTTATCTGGAAGTTTCAGGTTTTTCTTCTTTCCACGATGTGAAAACATGCTGGAGAATGAGTGACAGGTGCTTTCAAATATGAAAATCTTTCTCAAAAGCATCAGGGTGAAGCCACTTGAAAAATCATTGACCTTCAGCAACAGACATCTCCTGGTGGCAGCTTCCCTCTTCCTTTTCGTTATTTCTTTTATTTAGAAAACAAGCTGGAAGCATCAGGGTGGAATTTGCTGAAGCAAATGAGAATCAAATAGCTGCCTATTATAGTTTCCATGGAGTCCACTCTTGGGTCAGAAGAAGTGGTGAGCCCAGCATTCAGAGAGATTACTGTGCCTCTAACGTCACACCAACAGCACCAGAGAAAATAGTTCGGCCAAAGAGTTATAAAGGAAGAAAGGGAACTGGCTGTGCCTTGCTTTCTTCCTTGCATTGCTTTCAGAGGCTCAGTTGTGAAGAAGCAGAGCTGCCATTCTGCCTCAGACAGCCTACTTTGCTTTAAATTATTCTGGACTGGGTCACGTGGGCCAGTAACAGGTGTTCAAGTGAAAGGTTTTACTTAGTTTCTTTTTGCAATGATTCAGAAGCAGAATTATTTATTTATTTATTTATTTACTTACTTATTTATAGAAATATTTTTTAAAAGCCAAATTTCTTTATTTTCAATTAAGCACCTGTTATTCTGTGATCAAATCTATACTTGGTGGGCTCAGATGTATGGGTGACAGTGACATTAATAATTAGAAAGTCCCAGAGTCCCTTTTTTTCCGGTGAATTATGTAGTAATCAGCTAGTCATACCAACTGGACTTGATAGAAAGTTTGTTTTCAGGAGATGGGTAACACCAAAATCTTTTGCTTTTCTATATATTACAAAAGGAACCAGTTTATGGACCAGCTTTAGGACTTCTCATTTAAATCACAACTAAGTTCAACAAGAGCATCTTTCTGAAGCTGGTCCCCGATTTCCCTATAACCAGCCAAAATGACTTCTTTCATATGAGTGACTGACTTATTTCCCTTTTATATATACCACATCTTCTTTACCCATTTATCTTGAGCTGCTATTTGGCTATTGTAAATAATACTGCAATAAACAGGGATGCATATACCTATTTTTCCTCCATCACATATACATTTTTTTATATTGGACAAACTAAACTTTTTTCTTCACTCTTAATTGTTTTGCAGTTTTATTCACATTCCAATTAGTTGACATATACTGTAATATTAGTTTCAGGTGTATGATATAGTGTTTAAACACTTCAATATAATATCCTGTGCTCATCACAACTGTACTCTTTAATTCCCATCACCTATTTACCCTATTCCCACCATCTACCTCCCCTCTGGTAACCATCAGTTTGTTCTCTATAGTTAAATGTCTATGTTTTGGTTTTTCTCTCTCTCTTTTTCCTTTTGGTCAATGTTTTATTTCTTAAATTTTACATATGAATGAAATCATATGGTATTTGTCTTTCTTTGATTGACTTATTTCATTAGCATTTACTCTCTAGCTCCATCCAAGTTGCAAATGGAAAGATTTCCCTCTTTTTTATGGCTGAGTAATATTCCATGATATACACACACACACACATATGTATATGTATACACACACACACACACATATATGTATATGTATACACACACACACACACACACACAATTTATCTTGCTTGTCCATTCATCAGTCAGTGGACCTTTGGGCTACTTTCCCCTTTTCCATATCCTCATCAGCACCCATTGTTTCTTGTGTTTTTGATTTTTGCCATGCTGACAGGTGTGAGGTGATAATTCTGTTTAGTTTTGATTTGCAAAACTGATGATGATAATGATGTTGAGCATCTTTTCATGTTGGCCATCTATGTCTTCTTTGAAAATATGTCTATTCATGTGTTCTGCCCATTTTTTCCCATTTTATTTTATTTTATTTCTTTTCAGTGTTCCAGCATTCATTGTTTATGCATCACGCCCAGTGCTCTGTGCAATACATGCCCTCCATGATACTCACCACCAGGCTCACCCAACCCCATACTCCCTCCCCTCCAAAACCCTCAGTTTGTTTCTCAGAGTCCACAGTCTCTCATGGTTTTTCTCCCCTTCTGATTTCCCCCAAATCACTTCTCTTCTCCATCTCCCAATATCTTCCATGTTATTCCTTATGCTCCATAAGTAAGTGAAACCATATGATACTTGGCTCTCTCTGCTTGACTTATTTCACTCAGCATAATCTCCTCAGTCCTGTCCATGTTGATACAAAAGTGGGATATTCATCCTTTCTGATGGAGGCATAATACTCCATTGTATATATGGACCACATCTTCCTTATTCATTCATCCATTGAAGGGCATCTTGGTTCTTTCCAGAGTTTGGTGACTGTAGCCATTGCCATTATGAACACTGGGGTACAAATGGCCCTTCTTTTCACTACATCAGTATCTTTGGGGTAAATACCCAGTAGTGCAAAAGCAGGATCATAGGGAAGCTCTCTTTTTCATTTCTTAAGGAATCTCCACACTGTTTTCCAAAGTGGCTGCAAGAACTTGCATTCCCATCAACAGTGTAAGAGGGTTCCCTTTCTTCACATCCTCTCCAACACATGTTGTTTACTGTCTGCCTATTTTTAATTGGATTATTCATTTTTGGAGTGTTGAGTTTTATAAGTTCTTCGTAGATTTTGGATACTAACCTTTATCAGATATGACATTTGCAAATACCTTCTCCCATTCCGTAGGTTGCTTTTAGTTTTGTTGATTGTTTCCTTCACTGAGCAGAAGCTTTTTATTTTAATGTAGTCCCAATAGTTTATTTTTACCTTTGTTTTCCTTGCCTCAGGAGACATATCTAGAAAAAATTTCTGTTATGGCTGATGTCAGAGACATACTGCCTATTCTCTCTTCTAGGGTTTTTATGGTTTCAGGTCTCATATTTAAGTCCTTAATCCATTTTGAGTTTATTTTTGTGTATGGAGGACTTTTTTTTTTAATTAAAACTTTTACTTTGACTCACAGTTGATTGAACAAAACTGAAGACTCAGTAGGTAAATACGTACGCTCTTCCTTGGTCTTTCTGCTTCAACCTCACTGGCCTTTTTTATTCTCCTGAATTCCTCACAGTCTTCCTGCTCTTTATTTTTCACAGAATGCTCCTTTTTATCGTCTTCAACTACTTCACTTCTACATGTCCCTCAGCTCTCCTTAGGTGTCACTCCCTTGGGAAAACATCACTGGCTTTCTGACTATTAGAACATTACAAAAACCTTCCAAATATAGGATTTCACCCATGTAGGAAATATACCTTTCCATGTATTTCTCCTGGTTGTGATTTAGTATTTCTGTGATTATTTGATTAATATCTGTCTCTCCTACCAGTCTATATGCTCCAGAGATACAGGGACTGATTTGGATTACTTTCATCTAGTTTTTGGCAATGAGCTTACTACATGGTAAGGGTTCAATAAATATTTGTTGAGTGAGTAAATGGATGAATGAAAAACAGGACCAGAGCTTCCCCTTATGTGTGCACTTTATCTGGGTGCACCTAGTCTGTCTGAGAACCCCTAGGCACCAACCTTAATCCCCCTAGTGGTCTCCTTTCCACTCCAACGTGATGAAAGACACTATCAGGAACCAGGAGAAACTCACCAAACTGCAAGTACAAGTGCACATTTGTGGGAAAGGAACTACTCATGGAAAGAAGAAGGTGGTTCACAGAATGGCTAAAACAGATGACAAAAAACTTCAGTTCTCTGTCAGAGGCAGGCCCCTGGCCAGGGCGGCCTCCGCCATTAAAAGATGGCGCCTGGCTAGTTGCCAGGTTAGGATTGCCTCGTGAGACTAAGCAGAAGGTCCAAAGAGGAAGTAAACAGCATTGATTGCTAGTGAAGTTGTTCGTTTAGGTGCACAGCCTGATTCGCTCCCTCCTGTACCCTGCTCGCTGTTTGGTCATGTAAATGTATATAAGTGTGTAGACATGCGGAAATAGAGAGAAGATACATCTGAACTGGGGCTTCTTGTCGTCCTTGCGGGTCGAGGGCGATAGTTCTCCTTAAAGAAGTTAGGAGTAAACAACACCTCTGATATTGAAGAAGTGCATATGTTCACAAACCAAGGAATAGAGATACACTTTAACAACCCAAAAGTTCAGGCATTGCTGGCCATGAACACTTTCACCATTACAGGCTATGCTGAGACAAACAGCTGACAAAAATGCTACCCAGCATCTTCAACCAACTTGTTGCAGACAGTTCAACCAGTTTAAGAAGACTAGTGGAAGCTCTGCCCAAATAATCCGTGGGTGGAAAAGCCCCAGTTGCTACTGGAGAGAATGATGATGATAAAATTCCAGAACTTGTGGAGCATTTTGATGAGCCTTCCAAGAATGAAGCGAACTGAGTTGAGTCAGATTCGGAAGAAGATAAAACTTGAAGAAGTTCCTGGGAGCTGCTATTTTATATTATGACTGCCTTTCAAGATTTTATTCATGGGTCTGATAAAATCTAGATCTCTAATATTTTTAAGCCCAACCTCTTTGGACCCTGCAGCTCTTTTCAGTTTTTGCTTCTACACAATTTATTCTTTGAAACTAATTAAGCTGAGGAAACCTGGGAATAAAGTTTGAAACAAGATTGATAAAGTTCTTTGGCTAGGAAAAAGAGAAGAAAAAAAGAAAGACAGGACCATAGTCTGGCAATGTCGTTATAGTGAATCAACTTAGCCAGGATCTTTGTTTGTTATTATTTAATAATTACAAGGGAAAATATAGCAAGTAGGTGTAGGCCAGTCAGGCCCAGAAATAGAGACCTCCTTGCAGTGGACATGCCAAGGGCCATTAAAGGTAACTCCCTGGAAGACAAAGGGAAGGGAGAGGTCCAGAAAAGGAAAGGTCAGTGACTCCTGTGAAATAAACTGAATTCCTACCCACTGATAGGCTCAAGCTGCTCCCACTTGAGAGCTTCTAAGCATCTAGAATTTTGTGTATCCAATGTGGATTTTGAAAAGAAAGCAATTATAGCATCTTGGAGTGCAAACCTCCATGAGAAAGGCTCATAGTGAAAATGGATCAAAGTTTTATGAGGATGGTTCAAAATTTTCTTGCATTCTAAATTCAAGGGCTAATAAATGCAGATGAAAAATATCAGAGATTGTAATGGGAGAATGATGCAAAATCACAATGAAGTTGTAAAATACTCATAACAACAGTGTTGAGGTCAAATGTTCAGAGGCAGCAAGAGGATGCAGAACTGTGGCCCTGATAGCTGCATCCTAGTTAGACTGTTCTTGTAATAAAGTATTGAACAGAGAGGGAGTCTCCCTTCATTGTCAACTATATTCTGAGTTTGGTTTTTCAGTCTTCCTGTGGACTGTGTGATCTTCCTAATAACCTTTCTGACAACATTCCAAAAATTATTTTTTCTTTTTTTTCCAGAATCAATTCATATTGTTTGCAAATAAGAAATCTTGTCCTATGAAATGTGGTAGAAAAGATAGGGAAAGACTCTGTTTCGTGGACTCCCTGAACAAACACCAGTCAAACCAAATGCAGTGACCTGCAATGGCCAGAGGTGGAAAAGTGGGGATGGAGGGAAAGTTGGGATGCTCTTGGCAGATCCGCAGAACTTCAACATGGAGAAATTCCACAACAAAGCCTTTGTGGTGCAAGGTTTCCTCTGTGGCATGGTAATTCTTTTGGAGATAAGTCTTCATGAATCCCAGTAGGTTGCTGGTGTGACAAAACTCCTGCTTTCCAAAGTTTGAAAGGATAATCTAACTCAGTGGTTTTTAGTGGGGATGGTTTTAACCCCCCCCCCCAGGAGACATTTGGCAATGTCTAGAGACATTTTTGATGTCACAACTAAGGGAGAGGGTTGCTACTGACATCTAGTGAGTAGAGGCCAAGGGAGTTACAGAACATCCACACAGGAAAGCCCCACCATGACAGAGAATTATTTAGCCAAACATATATAGTCAATGTGTCACTATTGAGAATTCTGGTCTAAATAATGTGACTGAAACTCTTGCTTTTTAGGAAAGTTTTGTATTAGAAAAAAATCTTGTACTGGAAAATGTAAACTTCATATTTTGAGGTAGTATACAGAACTACATTATCCAGCGGAATAGAAATTAGCTATCAAGCACGTGAAATACGACTAGTCTGAATTGAGATATGCATATGTGAAATACATACTGGGTTTCTTAGTTTCAAAAAATGTGGAATATCTCATTATAATTAAAATATTCTTTACATGCTGAAATTATAGTTTTGAAATATTGAATAAAATAAAATAAGTCATTAAAATTAATTACTCCTGTTTCATTTTACATTTTAAAAAATGGGTTACTAGAAAATTTAAGTTACATATGTGGCTCATGTCATAATTCCATTGGACAGCTCTGGCTTAGAAAAGGAGAAGCCAATGAGTTAGAGATTTTGAACAGGAGATATTCTGCTTATTGGAAAAGAACAAAAGCTAAAAGAAATAAAATTTCATTTATTCTTTAATTCCTGCACCCAGTAGACATTTTTTTAAAGTAGGCTCCATTCCCAGTGTGGGGCTTGAAATGATGACCCTGAGATCAAGTCCTGAACTGAGATCAAGAGTCAGATGCTTAACTGATTGAGCCACCCAGACACCCCCGGTAGACATTTTTGAACACACACTATGTGTTAGTTATTTGGCATACTAAAGATCAGTATCTCTTCTTTTGTGAAGAACTCATAGCCAAAGTCATAGTCATAAGTCAAAGAAGTCAGAGAGTTAATAAAAGAGATTGCAGAAAAAATTTATATATTACTGTGTATATAAAGAGATGTGTGATTAGCTACCTAGGTAAGCCAGGGACCATAAAGAGGTGATGAGTTTTCATTAGGATCTGTCTTTTGACATCTTTGAGTATTATTGGTCTATTCCCTATTCTGGGACTTACCACCTAGAATGTGATCTTTACCTCTTCTCTGCTAACATCGTGCCTAACTTGAGGTGAAAAACTGAATCCTCCTGGGAGCATTGTAGCCCAAAGTGATGCCTTGTGATTTTGAAATTTTTAAGGTGTTAATTTGTTGATCTCAATAGGTATTTCATAATAAAGTTCTTTCCATGGCTTTCCTGTCCTATCTCCTTTAAAGTACACGAAATACTAAAACAGAGGCACACAAATGTGCTTATTAAATGCAAGAATGACCATTCCAAAGGTCTCATTCAATTAAGTCCTACTTATAATTTTTTCTTGCATTATAGGATAATGCAATAACACATAGGTTCTGTATTAATTTCTTCACTAAAGGATCTAACTGTGTACTCTGTTCACTCTGGCTCTTTGCACTTCTTGTTCCTTTTGCACTTTTCCACATTGCCCTTTGCATGGCTAACTCCTTTAGGCTTTAGGTTTCAGTTTCAATGCCATATTCTCTAGTAAGCCTTTTTTGACAATTGCCACAGTACAAGATTATGTTCTCCTTCTCCTAAAGCACTGTCTCCTGACAGAGTACTTCTCACAGTGTACTTTAATGCTGGTTCAGTGTTCCATCTTCTTCATTAGACTGTGAGCTCTAAATGGCTGTTTCTATATTTCATTTGTTTACTGTTATGTCCTTGGATTTCAGCCCCAAGTATGACACACAGTATTCTTTAGTTTGGATTCCCCAGAAGCAGTTACCAGGGTGAGGATTTGTGTGTAGATGATTTTATTAGAAAGGTTCCCAAGAGAAAGAGAGTTGGTGTTGGGGACTAGGGGTGGGGAGGTGGGCTAGGTTGGGAGGATGGGACAGGGAAAGGGCAGAAGCCCAGCAAAGGTGTAATTTCAGATGATGTCCCACTTGATAAATGGATGAAGTAAGCCTCATCCTGATCTCCATGAGAGCTCTAGAATCTTATATCTCCTATTTTTCCCAGCCCAAGTCAGGAGTTATCTTTCCACTAGTCAATCATTGGAAATGACCACTCTTGGGGCACATAAACTTGTAGGCCCTTCTGGTCCTCTGTCCTAGCAGGAAAAGCAGTCAAGTGACTCTCATAGCCCAAGAAAGTCTTATGAAGAGGGTAGCGGGGGCAGGCCATTAAAAGCAAAAGCATAGGTGTTGGAGTAGGGGTGCACAGAAAATGTAAAGGGAATCTGAGGGATCCAGATAGAGAAGAGACAATGTGTCCTCATAGTAAAAAAAAAAAAAAAAAAATTTTGGATGAATTTAAAAATCTTTTTTTTAGACTGACTAGGAATAGCACAATTAATCCAAATACAAGCAGTTATGTGGATATCTATACTTACTATAATTGACAAAAGTAGCAAATATGGGATTGTGCCTTGATAATTTTAGAATTAAAGAAATTTGTATATCATTTTATACAGAATGAATGATCAGCAATTGATTGATCTACCAGATTACAGTTTTAAGAAAAGCTTGGATGAAAACATTAATTGTGAATCTATAATGTGTTTTTAAGGGGGAAGTTAGGGTCTTTCAAACATTTGTCTAATATTTTAGCTTATTTTAAAGAAAGAAGCTACAATGTTCATCTATAAATCTTCTCTTGATAATACAGTTATAGAACTATTATGTTTGCCAAACCAGTAGCTGAACCCATTATGGTTTAACTTGTAGCTATGACCAGTGTAGAAAATAACCCAGTATAGCAATACTCATAATTAAGACAATTGCAAAAGAAAAAAAATTTAAAAAAAAGTAAAGTGACATGGTATCTTACTTTGATCTCAGGGCTAAATAGAAAAACCTCCTGAATGAAATCTTAGATCAGTATTTTTAAATTTATATGGCAATTGTAATGCTTCCCTGAAATTTGTTATAGTGCTGCACCTGGTATAGGGATCATTATGCATCATGAAAACAGTTCAGTCTCACTAGGATGCTTCTGATGGAGGTTTACGCTCCCAGGGTTTGTCTTTAAACCTGAGTGCATTGCAAAATATAAATCATGTGGTGTTTACTACACAAAAAAGTTATAAGGGAATGATCAATGTAGTGGAGATTGTATAATGAATGATTTCAGATCAAGTACATGATTCTTCCTGTAGTAGGAATCTTATTTTTAACACTTTTCACTGTGCATTTCACTTTTCATATCAGCACTGTGCATGATTATTTAGAGCTGTCCTGACTCTATATTTTCATTTTACTGATTTAACAAGGTAAACTCTTTTTGTAAAATGGAATTTAAAATTGGTACAAATTAAGGGAAAGTAATTCCATCTGGGAGGAATCACCAACATCACCTCATATTTTGCCTTTACCTTTCTACTTCCTTGTTAATGAGCAAATAAACTACTTTATCAGAAGAGTGTTGGAGAACACATACTAATACATATTCCTTATTTTCTGGGATGTTCCATTAATATGGTCGTGGAGTAACATGGCCTATAATAAAACAGGAACATTTACTCACTCCGGGTAAAACTAATGTTATAGTTTTGTGTGAAAAAATATTAAAATTTGTGTATTTATAGCAATAAAGTAGTTCCTTAATTTTAAAAAAAAAGGAATGATGAGGCAATATGAAAGAGGAGCACGTGTATAGAAAATGAACCAATAAATTTTTTTTTAATGAACCAATAGATTTTAAAGATAATTCCAATCAATGAAACAAACTTTAGACTGCATGAAGGTAAAGAATTAGAGGAATGGAAAGGGGTTCTGGGTTATCCACTTTGAAAACAACAGAGAGAGAGATGGATATCAAATAGTAAACAGTTGAGAGCTATAGAAAGTGTTGATAACTTTCCATATATGCTTGCTAAGATTTCTGGAGGAAGAGAATGGAAAGAATTTTGGAGAAACAAGATTTGAAACACTAGTAGCAGTAACAAAGGCAGAGTACTCAGGATGGAATGGTACTTTAAAAAAGGGCTGGAATGAAAATACCTACTCATACTTGGTATTAAAACAGCAGAACACCAGGAGAAAATGAGATCCTCCTCCCACTCCACCTCCTCCTCTTGCTCCCCCCCGTCCCCTAGGTATGGTGTTCAATGATTCATCAGTTGCATATAAGAAAAGGAGATTCTTAAAAGCTACCACAGAGAAAGTATAGACTACCTAGAATCAATTAATGAGAGAGCTGACTTCACATCATTAACAAGAGATGCCAAAAACATTATTAATGGAATCCCTTCAAAATAGTGAGGCAAAATATCTGATATAAATTTACACTTTTATATCCAGCTAGATTATCATAAAAGAGGGAGAAGAATGTAGACAGACATTTAAGATATACAACCCTAGGAGAGTTTTCCAGCCATAGCCTCTCACTGAAAGAAATACTAAATTGTTTTCTTCAGAGGAGAAAGTTAAACCCTGAAGAGAATGAGATAGAAGAAGTTACATATATGAGCACAGAAATTAAATATGAAATTTTGGTAGTAGTAATTAACTATTGGACATAATAATAATCCAGAAAAAAATTATGTGTGAATAAAAAGGAAAAGAGTAATATTCTAGGAAGCAATGACAACAGGGGCACATTGTTTTGTGTAGCCAAGTGAATTAGTATCTTCCAAACGGCCATAATGTAACAAAATCACTCATGTTAAAAAAATCCAGAGTACAAGAAACACCAACAGAGTTTAATGTCATAGAGTATGCAAAGTTCATTGAGATTGTTAGATTGTTTCTGATTCCTTACTGCAACTTCCCTTTCAGTAACTACCTCTTGTTGAGTTTTGACATAGCATCAAATAGGAAAATCCACAAATATCTGAAAAGGCTATTAAAATATTCCCTCTTTCCAACTGCACATTTTTATAAAGGTTAATTTTTCTTCATATACTTTAGTCCAAAATATGCATAGCATTTGACTGAATGCTGAAGCTAGTTAAGAATCTAGCTGTGTCCTATGAGGCTGGACATTAAAAGGATGTGCAAAATTGTACATGCTACTCTTCTTCATTTTTTGTTTGTTTTAGGAAATACAGTTATTTTTTCATGAAATATGCTATTTATACCAACTAACAAATACATTTTTAAATAAATTTATAAATTTTTTGAACATTTTTCAGTTTTAACTTCTAATAATATAGATATTGATATGTATAACCCACATGGACAAAGGTTTTGGATTTCCTTGATAATTTTATGTGTAAAGAATTTAAGAATACACTGGGGGTGCAAAAGGACAATTCTACCAGACCTCCTTTTTTATAATTGACTCAGTTTGCCATGACACACCCTTTTCTTGACTTTGTTCATGGCCTTAAAATAAGTTCCTAAATTTGAAGTCTTGATCCTGTAAAAGCTTCACTAAGTTTTCTCCAAATCCATAAACTTCACTGCCCTAAGCAAATCCCTTTTGGGAAATTACAGCTTGTGCAATTCAAAGTCCTCTCAGCCTTTCATGGAAGTGAAATAGTTCATTTCAGTGGTTGCATTTCCGTATGGTGTGAAATGATCCCTACATCAGACTCCTGCTGTGGGAGTCATTATCAACCTGGAAATGGAAAACAAAGCCAAAAATAGGGGACAGATGTGACCTACCAAGAAAAAAAAATTACATGAAAACTCAAACTTGAATTATTAAGGGATAGCTGTCTTTTGAAAGACCTAAATTTAAAATAAATACATACAGATCTCCTTTAGTACATATTTTTTTCTGGACAAGTAGATCCTTGCGTTCTGCTCAATTATTAACTAGAGAATCTTAAATCTAATGAATAGATGTCATAGTCTATGTGCTATTAAAATGGCTTCATATTTCTAAAATTATAATGTAAGTCAAGGGGATATTACTTGATTTACAGTAGTTAGATTGACAAGCAACTTTCTTTGGAAACTCCTTTCTGAGAAAAATGATCTACATGTAAGACTTAGAATACAAACTTTATACAATGTCTTTAGCCATGGACTATAATTTTAAGATGAGGCTGCTCAGAATGGCTTTTCTGGCCATTGAAATGATTTCTCACATATTGGAAATTTCATTAAACTATAAATTATGGAGGAAATGTAATGCCTTTTTCTTGAGAAATTAATTACTTGACTACTCAGAAATATTATTAATGCTAATGACTGGCTAAAAGTCAAAATAATGAACCAAATTGTGGCAAAAGTCTATGCTTATGATTTACATTCTATCAAATTTATTTCTAATTAATTCAGGTACTGCATACTTAGACTTCCTATAAGCCCTAACTTTCAATTAAGGAGCTATTATTGTACAACTACAAAATTAATAACAATAGGTAGTATTGATTGAGTGCTTGCTATATATGCAAGGTTCTACTCTAAGCACTTTATATTGTTCTATTTCATTCTTTCAATGAACACTGTGAAGTTTATACTCTTGTTATATTCTTTTTAGAGATAAAGAAGCAGGTTCTTACGTGTCCAGACACACAAAGTCAGTGAATTATAGTTATGATTACAACTAATATAAAAAAATTAATTTAGAACTACCATAAGATCCAGCAATCTTATTCTCCATATACATCTGTAAGATATGAAATCAATATCTTGAAGAGATATCTGCATCCCCATATTTTTTACATTATCCACAATAGCCAAGGCAAAATCCAAGCATCCATCAATGGATGAACAGATAAAGAAAATGTGATATATCTTTATATTCAACAGAACATTTAGACATGAAAAGGGAGGAAATCTTGCCTTCTGCAACAACATGGATGAACTTTGAAAGCATTATGCTAAGTATGATCTCATTTATATATGGAATCTAAAAAAGCTGAGCTCATAGAAATAGAGCAAACTGCTAATTACCAGGGTCTAAGGGGTGAGAAATGGAGAAATGTTAGTCAAAGGTTAACAAATTTCCAGTTAAAAGATGAATAATTCTGAGGATGTAATGTATAGCATAGGGACTTTAGTTAACAGTACTGTAATTATATGCTTGAAAGTTGCTAAGAAAGAAAATCTTAATGTTCTCATCACACACAAACAAATGGTGATTGTGTGTGGTGATGGCGATGTTTATTAATTCTATTGTGGTAATAATTTTCAATATATATGTGTTTGAAGTCATCACATTGTGAACCTAGTACTTACACAAACATATATATAAATTTTATCTCAGTAAACCTGCAAAAAATAATGTTATTACAATCATGGTTTTACAAATATCTCTTTGAGACCCTGCTGCATTTTTTGGACATATACCCAAAAGTGGAATTGCTGGATCACATGACAATTCTTTGCTTAATTTTTTTTTTTTTTTGAGGAACTGCCATATTTTTTCCACAGAAACTGTACCATTTTACATTCCCACCAACAATTCTCAAGTGTTCCAATTTATCCATATGCTTGCCAACACTTGTTATTTTCTGTTTTGTTTTGTTTTTAGACTAGCCATCTAACAGATGTGAAGCAATTTCATATTGTGGTTTTGATATGTATTTCTCTAATGATTAGTGATATTGAGTATCATTTCCAATGCCTATTGGCCATTTGTATATCTTGTTTAGAAAGTGTCACTTTAAGACCTTTCCCATTGTTGTACTGAGTTGTTTGGTTTTTACTGTTGAGTTGCTGTTCTTTATTTATTCTCTATTACTTCCCCAACCTTATATCTGTTTTCCCTTTTTGATTGTTTTACCTGTAGGTTTTGGTTTCCAGAATGAGACATTGAAATAATAGTCTTAAAAACACTGAATAAGGGGCACCTGAGTGGTTCAGTTGGTTAAGCCACTGCCTTCGGCTCAGGTCATGATCCCGGAGTCTCAGGATCAAGTCCCACATCGGGCTCCCAGCTCCACGGGGAGTCTGCTTCTCCCTCTGACCTTCTCCCCTCTGAGGCTCTCTCTCACTCTCTCTATCAAATAAATAAAAATCGAATTCTCTGGGAAAAAAAAAAAAACACTGAATAAGAAGCCCCATGATTGTGTAAGATCAAATCCTATAATAAGTTCTTATTATGTATGTCTCTTAGAAGGTTTGGTTCTCTGATTATACCCTAATATTAATAGTCCTTGTACTAAAGCCCTATTTTTTTTTCATTTCCCTCATTTTATAGATAAAGAAACTGAGCCACAGAAAAGTTAAATTACTTGCCCGAAGAAAAACCCTATTAACAAAAGAAATGCAATCATCATGTTCTATATTATCCACAACACAGTGACTTTGTCAGGGTCAAACTCCTGGTAATTTATGGAGTCTGGATTCAGGTCCACTACCTCTGAGTCCATGTTCTTTCAGCAGGACTACGTTATCTTCTTTAAAGCAGGGAAAACACATCTCAGCTCATGAAAGTCTTTCAGCCTTTCCTATCACATTTGCTTCCATGAAGCATTAATAGTAAAAACCACTTTATCAATGACATGGTTTCGGAGTCAGTCACAAGGTATTTTCATTATCCTCCAGGTTACCCAGATGACCTAACTGTTGTCTAGGGCCATCTTAGCCATGTCAATCACAGCCACTGTGGAAGAAAATGAGCATTTTGTCCTGCTAACATTATGAATAAACATATACATGATGTTCCAGAATGTGATAAACCAAAAATAACAGGGTCACCCTGTCTAGTTCTGGTCCCTAAAATTAAGGAAACTTTAAGCATTTCTTCTAAATTTCTCCTCTCCCTAGCAAAATAACTATAACCCTGACTTTTGCACAACTGATTTCTAAGGACATGTGATATCCTTTGTGGATATAATAACAATGTGAGAAAGTTGTTTTTCTACTGTGAATAGATTAATGTAAGCTATATAACCTTGGTAATTTTGCAGCTTCTTTCCTTTAAATTTATGTTGTAGGTTTTTTTGGTTTTGTTTCTCTTTTTCTTTTTGGTAAGTTAACCTTCCTGAAGTCTGATATTTGCCAACTTTTTCATAAGCCAATCTCTTTCTTAAGTGCTTTGCTGTCTGTCTTCCTCTCACATGAACATGCTTTTGTGTTTTCTAGGATGGAAATATCCCGGATTGTTGGTGGGAGGAGTTAAAAATAGGTAGTGTTTTTCTCTTTGATTGAGTCTATATAACACAAACTTACTTTTTTTTTTTTAAAGATTTATTTATTTATTTTAGAGAGAGAGAACATGAGCAAGAAGGACAGAGGGAGAAAGAGAGAATATTAAGCAGGGTCCATGCCCTGTTCAGAGCCTGATTTGGGGCTGGATCCCAGGACCCTGGGAACACAACCTGAGATGTAACAAAATCAGACACTTAACCTACTGTACCACCCAGGCATCCCAACACAAATTTATAAGCAAACTTTTATACCAGTGTTCCTGCTAGCTTACTCCATAACAAGGCCCACCTTAGGGAATGAATACATGTTCTAACTTCTGTCTGGGCAGGGCAGAGAGGGTAATGGTTATAGGAAGGAGGGCTGGGACAAAGCTGAAATCTGGAATATTTGTTTTATTTCATATTCTTTCATAGTGTTAGATTGTAGTCCCTAATGTCATAACTGCATGAGTTTAAATTTGAAATCTACAGCTTATTAGCTACAAAATCTTAAAAATTTTATATAAATGTTCTATGTCTCAGTTTCTTTGTCTCCTAACTAGGAAAAACAACAGTAACAATATAATGTCACAGAGAAAATTAAATGAAATAATACAAATATTGAGCTTAACATAGAAGCTGTCACAAGATAAGTACTCAGTAAGTTTTAGCTATAATTGTTAAGTCTTGTGGTGTTTTGGAGATTATTTAAGGCTTGTGGAAAGAGTGAAAATTGGCTTAGTTAATTTAACTAGAAGTGCTGACCATATAGCTGGTGCTAGGAGTTAAAATTCAAGGGACCAAATTAAGTACACACCTAACACAGTTTGTTTTAGGGAGGGGGATGTGAAGGTGTGCCATACCTCCTTTTGTGGTAATGGATAGTAAAATGCTGTGGAGAACAAGCATGAAACACTGTAATGGGTCAGAAGCAGGATCAAATATGGGACAGAGAATAATCTGGTAACTCAGAGGAGAATGGGTTTGGAATGAAAGCTGATGGGGGTGGGGAAGAAAGAGGGTCAAGGGAAATATTTGAATCAGTCTACTCTTTGCCTTTATTGAATTATGGGAGAATAGTTTATAAATTATTCATCTGTTGTTTAATCAGAGGTAATTTAGAATGATCCTAGTTTGGAGTATCTTTGAATGGATCGTGGAAATCTTCACATTGACTGGACATGGTAAGGAATTAATATCGAACAATTGTCTTTACTGATACTGAGGTTTTTAACATATATTACAAACTTATGCATTATATATTTGTCTTCTCAACTTTGCAGGTAAGAAAACAAAAGCTCAGTGGAGAGGATGTATTAGTTATGCCTTTTTTGATGGCAAAAAATCAAAACCCAGTTGGAGCTAGGCAAGTCAAAATGTGGAATTAATTGGCTTAACTACCGAAATGACAAAAAGTGCAGGGATAAGGCTAGGTCCCAGAGTTTTCTGGAATAAGGAAAGGCAGTAGTGCCAGACCCCACTCTCCTACAGAATCTTACTCACCCTTCATTTTTCTGCATATGAACTTCATTCTTTCACATTGGCTGTTGCATTATGAATGGGAACATAGCCCCAGGCAGCTCTTTCTCTTACAGTTTTGCAGCTCTTTGTCTCACAGCTCCACCCAAGAGACAAAGGTGATAATTCTGATTAGTTTGATATGGACAATGTGCCCATTCCGGGACCAATGAAAATGGCAGGAATGACTGGGTACTAAGATTGATCGCTTCCACTATAGTCTCAAGTTTGGAGTCAGGAGAGAAGAGGTCCACCTCACTTTTCCATAATAATTTTAATTTGAAAAGGGGAGAAGGACTAGGAAAACAAAACCAATAATTGATTGCTATGGGTAACTTATCCATGATCTTACAAATCTGTAAATGATGGAGCTGGGACTGGAACTAGTTTTGCCTCTGCCTTTGTCTCCAAAGCGTTTGCTGTTTCCCTATATGCCTCTGTTGATCTAGCTAATGCCCAACGATATATAATTTCTTTCAAGATACAGGGTCAGTGGACATAGAATAGTCCATATTACGGTTTTTACCACCAAAAGTGATTTTCCCTCCTTCCAGCTTCTATAAAACTGCATCTACATCACTCTGTAATACCTATCACTTATTACTCCATGTTATTTATTCACATTGCAGTGTGTATGAATTGGTGTTGTATCCTTTTTTCTTTTATTGAATAGAAAGCTCCCAGAAGAAAGGAAGTCCTTCACACAGCACCTAGAGCAGTCCCCTGCTCTTTTTTAGTGTTTCTTAAATATTCTGATAGTCTTCCCAAAACAGGGAGGATAGTGATTTCAAGTAGCAATCATTTGTTTGTTTGCTTTTAGTGACATGTTTTTGAGGTATGATGTGCACACAGAAAAGTGGATAGATCATAAGTTTACAGCTTGATATAGTCTTACAAACTGGAAAACACCCATGTAAGCAGCCTAGATAAAACAACAACAGAGCTAGTACCCCCAAAAGATCCTGTGTGTTGATAGCAATCTCTACTTGCTCTAGGAATAGTATAAGGTGTTTGTTGTTTTTAACAATATCTAACAAAGTTATCATATCTTCTAAATACGCTATATAATGATATAAAATCCCTACTCAATACTCCCAGATGACCCCTATCATGTAATCTTTTGATGTTTTGCCTCACAAGAATCTAAAGCTGTGCTACAGGGCAGAATCTAGCAAGGAATAAACATCTAATAAGGTGTTCAGCCAAGAACACTCATGTGAAAGGATGCTAATGTGGTACAAATTATCTAGCTCCTGGAATGGTTTTGTGCACTGAAAACCAAACAGGTTTTTTGATCTCTTACTGAGATCTGTGGTGACCCAACAGAAAGCAAAGCATTGCTTCTTTGTTTTATCTAATTGGATGAGGGTTTTCTCATTTTTTGAGGGGGGGAGGCATTTCTTTCTGTGATATTTAATTTTATTTCTTTAAGCAAATACTTTTTTCCTATAATTTACTTTTTAAATTTTGTAGCATAGGAAAAGACTGCTTATGGGATCTCTAGTGGTTTTTGGTTTGTTTGTTTGTTTGTTTGTTTTGTACACATATAACATCTGGATTTTCTGTCTTCAGCTTCTACCTCTTCGGCAAGTCACTCAGGCAACACATGTTCTCACATAGCTCCACTTGGAAATTTTGATTCATGTTTGTATGTTATATATGTGTCTCTTGTCATTAAGGTTGGAATTAGAGAATTCTGCTTAATCCATAATTCTAGTGCAAATGAAAGGCCAAATATATTCTGATTTCTTTTCCACACTTTATTTTGTCTTTAGATTAGTCTGACTTTCAGGTTCTTACTTAACGTTTGCCTGTTACATGACTTTAAAATTTTTTCTGGACTGTTTGATTTTAAAAAAATTTTATATTTGCATTTCACCTCATGTAAGTTCACTAATGAGGCCTCCAAATAATGGGACTTATGAACCTTAGAAAATGTAATTCAGATTCTAAAGACTAAAGAGATAGTGCTACACATTGTGTCCTATTCTCAGTTTGAGAACATGGAAACCTAAAGACATTAGACAAGTTTTATTGGGTTATTGGTGCAAAGCTTACTTTCTGTGCAGTGGGCTTTATGCTTTGTTTTTATAAAACATTTCGAATGGAATTCTTTAATTTTTGTATCATATTATCCTTAGGTATATTCCCAGTTTTCTTTTTTTTTTTTTTTTTTTTTTTTTTTTAAAGATTTTATTTATTTATTTGACCGAGAGAGATCACAAGTAGGCAGAGAGGCAGGCAGAGTGAGAGGGGGAAGCAGGCTCCCTGCTGAGCAGAGAGCCCGATGCGGGACTCGATCCCAGGACCCTGAGATCATGACCTGAGCCGAAGGCAGAGGCTTAACCCACTGAGCCACCCAGGCGCCCCTATTCCCAGTTTTCTTAATGAATCTTTCACTTTAAACATTTCTTATTTTCCACTGACCCACAGTTGTAACTGCAATTTAAAATGCCAAAGGGTCAGAAGGCAAAGCAGAGTGGAAGTCAATAGCATAATGTTAATATGCTGTGGTGCCTCACAGACCAGGGGTCAAGCGTAGGCTCTGTGGTCTTGGACAGTTTCTGTATCTGTTTAATGGTGATACTAGTACTAGTTACAAAGAACTTTTAAAAAAATATATTTAATTAATTAATTAATTAATTTGAGAGAGAACATGTGCGAGTGGAAGCGGGGAGGGTCGGAGGGGAAAGCAGACTCCCTATGGAGCAGGGAATTAAGTTGGGGCTCCACCCGAGAACCCTGAGATCATGACCTGAGCCAAAGGCAGTGGCTTAACTGACTGAACCCCCAGGTGCTCCAGTAGTTACTTGGACCTTGCATCTATGAATCTAAATTCAAGGGGCTGAGGCATACTTGTGTCAATGTAAGCTCCAAAGTCTGCATTGATATGTCCAATCCCAATTCAACTACCCATTTTGTCTTCCTCCCTGAGGCAGTTGTGATCATCTTCTTTTTCTTAGCCCTAATTAACTATGCCAGAGATAGGAACAAGGTGCCTCCTTGGGTCTATGATAATTAGTAAATATTTAATAGTTTACTCTTTGGAGAAAGATAGGATTTGTAGCATTTGCTAATTTTGTGGGGTAAATACTCCCACCATAGTCAGTTTTAGGTGATCAGTTTCATTACATTGATTTTGGTGATGGGAAGAAGTGTGCACCAGAGACTCTAATGAGCTCATGTAGACAGCTATTGTATACTATTGGTTATGTGTAAATCACTTGGACCTGGACTTGCTCCATGCTTCTCTGGTTCTGTAAGCCATGTTCCATGGTCCTGAGGAAGAGCTCACTATAGACGTCAGATATATGAACAAAAGACAAGACATTTCTTCTTGGCTGCTTGACCTGAATCTCTATTATTTGCTTTCTTGTGGGGTACACTTTCTAGAGTGGAGAGACAACTGGCCAATGAATGGGAAGTCCTAGTCAATAGAGTTGAATCTATAATTAAACTCTAAATGTATACTCAGTATATTCCTTCCTAGTCTGTAGTGTTTTTCAGCCTTTGAGATATTATGGTCATGACAACCCTAGTAGTTAACTACTGCTGCATGACAACTTACCCCCCAATTTAGCAGCTTAAAACAGCACTTACTATCTTACAGTTTCTGTGGACTGGCAACAAGGTATAACTCAATTGGGTACCTCTGGTTCCGCAACCGTCATTAAGCTGCAGTCAGGTGTCAGCCAAGGCTGCGTCATCTCTGACTGACCTGGGAGACAATCTGCTTCTGAGCTTTCTCATATGGCTGTTTGCAGGCCTCTGGTCTCCCCTGGATGTTGACTGGAGATCTCAATTTCTTACCATGTGGGCCTCACCAGAGAGCCAGTTCACAACATGGCAGCAGGCTTCTTTCAGAGCAAGTTAGCAAAAGTGTGAGAGAGGCTTCCTAAGATGGAGACCATAGTCTTTTTGTAATCCACTTAGGACAATGGTGTCAGATTGCATTTGCCATATTCTATTGACTACTGAGTCACTAAGTTCAGCTGACACTCAAGAGGAGAAAGTTATGTAAGAGCACAAAGGAAGCAGGGATCGTGGGGCTGTTCTTTGTCCTACAACTTTTTTAAACTGTGCCTTAAATTATTTTTTTCAGTTTCTGTTAGCAGACAGCACCAGTAATTCATAAATCTCTTTCACTGCAAGATCTAGAGTAAAAGTAGAGGTCTAAAATATCAGCTTAGTATACTAGGAAGTGCAAAAGATTGGATCTGTCCCAGGATATCTACACTTTCCCTCCATTCTTCCAGAGGAAAGAAGACTAATTTCTTAAGAAACTGAGAAATTATTAAGTCTAGGTTAAAAACCACTTTCCAGGAGGTAATTTCATGACCAAGTTTTTAGATTTCCATATGTTTAGAGAATTCATATAACACTGGCTATATTCAGTTTTCTGCACAGAACATGCTATTTAAAATGATATTCTTCCCCAAATTGTCCCTCTCAGTTTGTAATGATATTCTAAGAACATCTTAGTATGTGTTTGGCATCTATACTCTTTGATACTGTTCTTTTAGTTGGCACGGCTGGTAGGGCAGTCCCGGCCTTGGGTCATGGTGCTTTAGTTTCGGCACAGAGCAGCACTGAACCTTGCACAGTAGCCCCTGATATTCAACCTGTATAATCCAGGGCACCAACCAATTCATATTGCATTTAAAGAATAACTCTCTGTTACTAGAAGCTTTAAAAATTATTTTTAAATAATCATTGCCAGTGTTCAAGAGGTAGCACAAGCATTTTTATCCAATACAGAAAGCTTTCTGTGAATATCCTCTTTAGATCTCTCTGTTCTTAAAGTGGGCAACTGCTAAAAACCTTTAGAATTCAGAGTCCCATCACCACCTCCTGGTGTCCTATTGACTTTCTCCTCCCCTATTGCATACCATATGCAATATACCATCCCAGAACAGCTGTGTGTGACCTTTGAGAAGAAAGTCTGGTCCATATTCTGATGGCCTTTCTCATGATACCCAGGCATCGGCTCCACTTTGGAACAGGGATGAATTATCACTATATGAATGGCTGTCAACAGGAAACTGAAGTTTGAATTTTGGCTCCTTCTTCCTTTAGTGCCTTTCTCTAAAACTCAATTAAGGAGGAAGTAAAGAGGAAAGCTTTTCAGGGGGAAGTTTTAGGAGTAAAGAAAAGGATCTAGGAATGCAATATTTATTCTAAGAATCAGCCTTAAATTATTCAGTTTAGAAAATCTGTTTTCCTCCAACTCCCTACTTCTGTGTACCGTGTCACGAGAGCTCAAAAAAATCAACAATTTTCAATGTTCAGATAATATAAAGCTATATTTAATATAGCATTTCTTCCCTACTACCTATTATTTTGTATCTGTGTGGTTTTTGAGTAAAGAAGTTCAAAACAGTTTTGGGCAAAATATTGATATAAATTAACTAACACAGAGTTTGCTGGGGAAAAAAAGGAAAAAAGATAAGAATATACCTTTTGAAATAACTTTTTCCATCCTATTGAAAACATAGAGTGATATGAAGAAATAAACAACATGGAAATTACCCGGATCATTTTTTCTTCCTATCTGGGTTTGGGCATTTATAGTAGCTTAGAGACCGGCTAGTAACCAAACATTCTGGCCCTCAAATTTGAAAGCTATTATTTGTATTCTATACTTAGGGAGTATATGCTTTTTTTTATTAATTTTTTATTTTTTATAAACATATATTTTTATCCCCAGGGGTACGGGTCTGTGAATCACCAGGTTTACACACTTCACAGCACTCACCAAAGCACATACCCACCCCAATGTCCATAATCCCACCCCCTTCTCCCAAACCCCCTACGCTTTTGTTTTTAATTTAGTATGTTTTGCTTCCTCACTTGATTTTGACTTGTTTTCCTGCCTACATAGCAGCAGGTGTTTGGGTGATAATAACATCTAAAATAATCCTGGGAAAATGTGCAAATTGGCTGAAGAGCAGCAGGAGCTATCACAATATGCACCCCCTTCCATAATTTAGTTTAACTAATCAGGTTGCAGCATCAAAGCTGTTATGTACTTGGTTCATAGTATTTTATTTTTTCATGTATAACTGTGTAGTGTCTTAACCATGATAACAGGCATATATAAAGTTTTTAATTTGGGAGGGGTATTGCTACAATCTAGAAGTGCCCACTACCAAGGGTGACCCTATTACAAGAAGACTTAGGAATAGAGAGTTTTTAATTCACAAAACTTGAGCTTTGTGATATGTGTTCATTACTATCTATATCAGTCAGCATTGTACTGTACTGAAAGGAAAAGAAAATCCACCAAACAAGGCTTAAATAAGGATTCTTTTCATCACATAAAGTCCAGAAATCATTCAGTAGGACTCTGAGGTCATCAGGGATTCATGCTTCTTCTGTCTTCCCACTCTACCATCTTTTGTGTGTTGATTCCCTCTTCAGATTCTCTGAATGGCTTTTGTACTTCCAAACATGAAGTCTGTATCCTAACCTGAACAAAAACGGGAGCAGAAAAAAGAGGTAGCTCCTCTAACAAGAGAAAGAAAAACTTATCATGAACTTTGTACTATATTTCCAATTATGTCTTATTGGCTAAAAGTGGGTAACAGGATTACCCATGGTTGCAAGAATGGCTGGGAAAACAATTTTTAGTTGGGCAGATTGAAACTCTATGAAAATCAGAGTTTTTGTTGGTAAGGGAGAAGGAGAGAATGGATATTTAGTAGATAATTAGAGAGACTAACAAAATTTTCAGAGAATAATTTTTCTCTCTCATTTGTATATGTGTATATGTATATGCATATACATAAGTGTGTGTTTGTGTGTGTGTGTATTTCCTGAGCATGTTTAAAATATGGGCTTCAGTGTCTTACAAAACTGAATTTCAATTTCTTTCTATTATATACTAGATGTGTGATATCAGGGAAGTTATTTGTTTATATTCTTATTCCTAAGATGACAATAGTACCACCTTCATAGTTTTTTGTGAGAATAAGAAAGATAATGTATGTTGGAAGCACTTGGCATAGTGCTTCAAACATTGTAAAATTTCAATAACACTTATTATTGTTTTTATTATCTTACAGTGTGATCCTACTGCTATTATTGTTAACTTCCAAGTTTTCTGAGCTGAAAAGTATTTGAGAAGCTAGGTAGGGGCTAGGATAGCAGCCTGCATATGTCTCCTAGGAAGAGCAGCCAGAGGTGTGTGGTTCAGTTGCAGGAACACAACTGTCTTAGACAAAGAGAGAGAGAGAGAGAAAGACAGAGAGAGAGAGAGAGAGAGCAATAAATATACAAATAAATAAGTAGCTCATGAACGTATCAGTCTGTTCCCCCTTTCTGTTGGCATCTATAAAGTAGGTCATTCCAAGTGATGGCAAATATGGGGAGTGCACACTTGTACAATGTGTGGTGAGGCAGGGTGCATGGTTTATGAGACACTTCCTTCACCAGAGGGAAATCCTCCCAATCTACTAGTGAAGAGGAACTAGTCTAGTCTAGGGTTTATCCTGTAATCCTAGTGCTCCCCAACCAAGAATCATTTCTGTAGGCTTGCAGGGTGTGGTCTAACCTGTGATGGAAGGAAGGGCATTAGTATACCTACCTGGCTCCTCATAATATTCAAAGCCTACATCTGAGGGCTTATACCACAGATCTTCTGCTGGAATTGCTTGATAAATTTATCCTCATGTGGACCTCTGATGGAGTATTTCTATAGCAACTGTGATAGAAAAACAAGGAATTCAGTCTTAAGAAATTAAATTTCAATGCCAAGAAATGGAATATGTAGGCCAAGTTCAGTCCAGCCAAGAAGTTCACATGATACCAAGAAGGTATTGGCCATGTTTGGGTATTCTCTACAGCATATTTGATGAGCACCTAAAATCATCAAGTAGGTGTTTTTTTGTCTAGGCTATATTATCTGGAAACAAGTGAGATTGTCTACCCCAGAAAGGTTTTTTCATGGATGTTCAGCGCTAGTGTCCATGGGCACCAGTGCCTAAGATTCCAGGACATATTGAGATGGCCTTAGAAGACCTGTATATGGGGCGCCTGGGTGGCTTGGTTGTTTAAGCATCCAGCTCTTAATTTCAGCTCAGGTCATAAATTGCACAGTTGTGGGATTGAACCACATATTGGGCTCTGTAGTAGGTATGGAGTCTGCTTAAGATTCTCTCTTTTTCTGCACCTCCCCCCTAAACAAACAAACAAACAAACAAAACCTGTTTATAGAAGGGCTTTCTCCTTTATTGCTATAGTTTTGTCACTGCCACCCCAAAGAGGTATGTCCACAATCAACACCAATATAATCCACAGAAATCTGTGATATTCACATCCAACATGACATCTTTAGGACTTCAAATTTCTTGACTTCTAGGCCTGTGTTACAGACAAAAGCAGCAAGCTGTAGGGAGCTCTGAACTCACTCTAGACTCCTTAATCCAATTGAAACAGTATCACAATACATTTTATTTCATAACCCATGACATCATCCTGAAGGCAGTGGACACTGACCAAGATTCTACACACCATTCTCTGCTTCACATTCCCCATTCATATGAGCCACTTCCATCCTGTTTATATGAGGCATTTATCCCATTTCAGTAATATAATTCTGACAGAGAGGATTTTGATTTCCAGAAAGCATGGGAGGAAGTTTTGTCTCAAAATGGGTTCCAGCATTTATCCTCCCTGCCACGCCCACACCCTCCTCTGTACTGGTTTGCATTATCAGAAATCTCTCTAAATCCCAAGTTTGTTTTCTACTTTCTTCTCTTTGCTTCTGAATCTTTACTCTTCTTTCATTCTTTGTATTATCCCCAACAAATTAAAGTATCTCGAAGTTATATGATGAACATGAAATACTGGGTCCATGTAGCAGCATGAGAAAAAATAATAAAAATAAATAAAACCTCTATTGAGTGACATGACAATCAATTTTGTATGCACAGAAAATAATTCTGGAAGATAACTGCATTATAATTTTTCTGATATTACGTAGTCATGCTCTGATTACTCAGCTCTCATTCTTGCTACTACATTGTCATTCTTTATCCTTCTTTTTGTTTTCCTAGTTCCTTTGAGCAATTACAGTCATATTGAAGATAAAGAATAAAGAAAAGACATGCTTAAAAAGGTGACTATCTGTCTGAATGTCAATGACCATTTCCAACCACTAGAGAAACAGCCACTCGGACTACATTTGAAATTCCAGACTCAATGTGGCCTCTGGTTGATGGAATTTGGTTGATGGAATTTTTCTGTGTAATAGAGGACAAACTTTGGAACTAAGACTGCATTTTCCAGTACCCAGTGATCTGCTGGGTGTACTGGTCCTATAGCTGGGTTTGCTGGAAACAGTAAATGGAATAATCCATTTCACTTAGCCATGTAGAAGTGAGAGTTTTTATGATTTCAGATCAATGAGAAGTATTTTAATATAGAGTTAAGTTTGGCAGCAGAAGACAAATTTGATGGCAGAATATTCCACATAATACAGTATGTATAAGCCTAGTGGAAAGATTTATAAATTTAGCCTGAAACATAACTAATATTTTTAAGTACCAGTTCGATTTGTTTCATCAGGAATACTTTAATAATAAAGGGTCTTACAAATTAGTGCTATCATAGGAAATAATGAGAATTGATGATGTTGGCTGAAAACCATATGCTTCAGTAAAACTGATCTTATGTCCATTCATTTATTATTACTGTACAACCATTTGCTTGCACAGCCACTAAAATCTAAATCTTATTAAACATTGGAGTCTAATGTGATAAAACATTGGAAATACAGGCATCAAAGAAAGTATCTATGTGAAAGATAATTTGGGTAGGCCACTTAATTTGGGTATGCTACCACTAATTGAATGTGTGTGTGTGTGTGTGTGTGTGTGTGTGTGTGTGTATGTTCATGTGCATGAATGAATGCAGGGCATAATAAAATGTTTGATCAGCCATTGAAAATCATATAATCACCATTGATGTTGTCTTGAGCATTCCTATTGGTTGTTTAAAAGTAGAAACAATACCACTATATTTGATTTTAATTTGATTGAGGTTGTCAGGGAATTGTTCTTCCTGATAATAATCCCCAGTGGATGATGTCTAGGAAGATGGTTGAGTTAGGAAAAACCGATTGACCTTCTCTTCTAATTTCTCAAGAAAAAGTGTAGGAGATTATTTAATGTACAGAGAAAGTTTTTACTCACATTTTAATTAAAATAAAAATATTGAAAAATATTGAAAATTAAAGAGATTTCTATATACTCCATCCATACTGAAGGTCCAGGATTAAAAACATCTATAATGCACTGAATTCTACTCTTGAAACCAATATTATATTACATGTTAACTAACTAGAATTTAAATAAAAATTTAAAAAAGAAAAAATATTTACCACATTTGAAATTAAAATTGAGAAAAAAAACCCACGCATAATAGCTAGCTTGATCTAATTCCTAACTTGGTATCATCTGACTGAAATGTAAGTATGGGAAGTTTGCTACTGGTTCAAGCTGAAGACCTAACTTGACCTTTTGGTAATCTGATGTCCCCTTTTAATGTGGGTTGAACTGTGTAAAAGGATATTGTGATATTAACCACTACCCAGCACCTATAAAGGTGACCTTTGCAGATGTGAATAGGCTTTTTGCAGATAATCAAGTTAATATAAGGTCAGTAGGGCGGACCCTAATCCAATATAACTAATGTCCTTATAAAAACGGGAAGTTTGGACACAGAGATAACACCAAATGAACATGAAGGCAAAGATCAAAGTAACACAGCTTCAAGTCAAGGGAAGCTAAAGATTGGAAGGCCAAAGACGTCAGTGGCTGGAGTAGAGGGGAGGACTTTCAGAACTCTAAATCCCAAACTTCAGTGTATAAAATCAGTGTGACATGATGAGATGTGATAAATCATTCCAATGTCTAAACTATAGATAAAATCCAGAAGTAGCTAGGATTTAAGAGGTGACTTCCAACACTGAGACTGCTTATTCTTCAGTGACACACTTATGGAATTAAATTTAGTTGAATTAAATTAAGAATATGAATCCTATAATTATGTATGAAAGATGTATAAAAGAGAAGGAAAAGAGCTTTTAAATTTTTTTTTCTATTTCCTTTTCTCATTTGTAGAGTAGAACTTTTGATTTAGGACAGATAATCGATTTTCCCCCAAACTTCCCAAGATTATCTTCTTAATACTCAGGTAACAATAGTTGAAATGGATTTTTTAATAGGATTTTAGAAGATAGTAGTTACCTATTTTTCAGCGATAAAAGAGAATATAGAGTTGTGAAAGGAAAAGGTAGGATTGTGCTAACCAGTTCACGTCATCTCTTAAAAAAAAATAAAAACAAACAAGCAAAAAAAAAAAAAAACCAAAACAGACTGAAGTGTAATGCTTCAGAAAATCAGACTGGTGGAACAGAATGTGGTGGGGCATAAAAGAGTAAGTAAAAGATGAGTATGAGAGAAAATAGATGTTCCTGAATGAAAAGTCTGAATAAAAGAACATGTTGATAATCAATGGCATACTTGAAAAAAAAATAAAAATATTAAAAAAAAATAACAAGTAGGAGACAGCAGTGTCTCACTCTATCCTAAATAAATTTAGAAAAACAAAAACATACTACAAGGTATACTCCAGCTATTTCTTATCTTCCATTGCACAAAGTTTTCCTGTCCCTCCTTAAAACTAAAGATAATTATCAAAGGAAATAAAAATTTGGATAGCTCCTAATTAGGTATTATACTACCAAACGTCAAGGTCATATAGTAGTACATGAGATATTCCCAGAGAAAACAATGTGGTGCAGGAATGCCATGCCTGGCTAAGGGCTTATTATTATGGGAGGTATATAGTCCAGCATACTTTGAAAAATTTGTCTTCCAAAAATCTTATCTTTGATCTTACCTATCAGAATTAAAGTGTGATTTTCAGATTTTCAGTGATTAACTAAAAGGAAAAAGAAAAATGAGTTCTAGTAGTTTGGGGGTAGAGTCTTTTTGGTTTTCCATATAAAGTATCATATCACCTGTGAAGAGAGAGAGTTTGACTTCTTTGTTGCCAATTTGAATACATTTTATTTCTTTTTGTTGTCTGACTGCTGTTGCTAGGATTTCTAGTATGATGTTGAATAACAGTGGCAAGAGTGGACATCCTTGTCATGTTCCTGATCTCAAAGGCTGTCAGTTTTTCCCCATTGAGGATGACATTCACTGTGGGTTTTTTATAGACAGATTTCATGAAGTTGAGGAATGTTCCCTCTATCCCTATACTTTGAGTCGTTTTAATCAGGAACAGATGCTATATCTTGTCAAATGCTTTTTCTGCATCAATTGAGAGAGCCATGTGGCTCTTCTCTCTTCTCTTATTGATTTTTTCTATCACATTAATTGATTTGAAAATGCTGAGCCACTCTTGCATCCCATGGATAAATCCCACCTGGTCATGGTGGATAATGTTTTTAATGTACTATTGGATCCTATTAGCTAGGATCTTGTTGAGAATCTTGGCATCCATATTCTTCAGGGATATTGGTCTGAAATTCTCCTTTTTGGTGGGGTCTTTTCCTGGTTTTGGGATCGGGGTAATGTTGGCTTCATTAAAAATGTCTGGACGTTTTCCTTCTGTTTCTATTTTTTAAAACAGCTCCAGTAGAATAGGTATTATTTCTTCTTTAAATGTTTGGTAGAATTCTCCAGGGAATCCGTCAGGTCCTGGGCTCTTGTTTTTGGGGAGGTTTTTGATCACTGCTTCAATCTCATTACTAGATTTGGTCTATTCAGGTTGTCAATTTCTTCCTGATCTAGTTTTGGAAGTTTATAGGTTTCCAGGAATGCATCCATTTCATGTAGGTTGCTTAATTTATTGGCATATAACTGCTGAAAATAATTTCTGATGATTGTTTCTATTTCCTTGGTATTAGTCATGATCTCTCCCTTTTCATTCATAATTTTATTAATTTGGGTCCTCTCTCTTTTCTTTTAGATTAGTTTGGCAATGGATTATCGATCTTATTGATTCTTTCAAATAACCAGCTTCTAGTTACGTTGATGTGTTCTACTGTCTCTAGTTTCTATCCCATTGATCTCTGCTCTAATCTTTTTAAAATTTCTTTTCTTTTTTAAAAAATTTATTTATTTGACACAGAGAGATCACAAGTAGGCAGAGAGGCAGGCAGAGAGAGAGGGGGAAGCAGGCTCCCTGCTGAGCAGAGAGCCTGATGCGGGGCTTGATCCCAGGACCCTGGTATCATGACCTGAGAAGAAGGCAGAGGCTTTAACCCACTGAAACACCCAGGTGCCCCTATCTGCTCTAATTTGATAATTTCCCTTCTTGTGTGTGGGGTTGGCCTAATTTGTTGTTGATTATCCACTTATTTAAGGTGTAAAGAGATCTGGTGTATTCTGGATTTTTCAACTTTTTTTGAGGGAGGCTTGGATGGCTATATATTTCTGCCTTAGTACCACCTTTGCCATATCCCATAGGTTTTGGAATGAAGTGTCTTCATTCTCATTGGTTTCCATGAACTGTTTAAGTTCTTCTTTGATTTTCTGGTTGATCCAAACATTCTTAAGCAGGGGATCTTTAGCTTCCAAATGTTTGAATTCCTTCCACACTTTTTTGTGTGGTTGAGTTCCAGTTTCAAAGCTACGAGAACTCATACAGCAATTCAGTAATGTGGCAGGATACAAAACCAATGAAAAGAAATCAGTTGATTTCTTAGACATTAACAATGAAAATATAGAAAGGGAAATTAGAGAATTAATTCCATTTACTATAGCACCAAGAACCATACCTTAAGATACCTGGGGATAAATCTAACCAAAGAGGTGAAGGATCTCTACTCGAAGAACTACAGAACACTCATGAAAGAAACTCAAGAAGACACAAAAAGATGGAAGAGTATTCCATGCTCATAGACTGGAAGAATAAACATTGTTAAAACGTCTATAATGCCTAGAGCCATCTATACTTTCAATGCCATCCCAATCAAAATTCCACCATCATTTTTCTTTCTTTCTTTCTTTCTTTTTTTTTTTTTTTAAATAAAGGGGGGAAGAGTGATTTTACTCGCCCACCATCATTTTTCAAAGAGCTGGAACAAACAATCCTAAAATTTGTATGGAATGAGAAGAGACCCCAAATTGCCAAGGAACTATTGAAAAAGAAAAACAAAACTAGGGGCATCAGGTTGCCTGATTTCAAGCTTTTTTTTTTTTTTTTCCAAGCTTTATTACAAAGCTGTGATCATCAAGACAGCATGGTACTGGCACAAAAATAGACACATAGACCAGTGGAACAGAGTTGAGAGCCCAGATATGGACCCTCAACTCTATGGTCAAATAATCTTTGACAAAGCAGAAAAAAATACACAGTGGAGAAAAAAAGATAGTCTTTTCAATAAATCGTCCTGGGAAAATTGGACAGTTATGTGTAGAAGGATGAAACTTGACCATTCTCTTACACCATACACAAAGATAAACTTGACATGGATAAAAGACCTCAACATGAGGCAGGAATCTATCAAAACTCTAGAGGAAAACATAGGCAGTACACTCTTTGACATCAGCCACAGCAACTTCTTTCAAGATATGTCTCCAATGGCAAAGGAAACAAAAGTGAAAACGAACTTTTGGGACTTCATCAAGATGAGAAGTTTCTGCACTGCACAGGAAACCGTCAACAAAGCAAAGAGGCAAGCCATGGAATGGGAGAAGATTTTTGCAAATGACACTACAGACAAAGGGCTGATATCCAAGAACTCCTCAAACTCAACCCACACAAAACAGATAAACACATCAAAAAATGGGCAGAAGACATGAACAGACACTTTTCCAAAGAAGACATACAAATGGCTAACAGACACACAAAAAAATGTTCATCATCATTAGCCATCAGGGATATTCAAATCAAAACCATATTGAGATATCATCTTAAACCAGTTAAGTTAAAAATTTAATTGAAATTAACAAGATAGTAAACAACAAGTGTTGGAGAGGATATGAAGCAAGGGGAACCCTCTTACACTGTTGGTGGGAATGCAAGTTGGTGTAGCCACTTTGGAAAACAGTGTGGAGATCCCTTAAGAAATTAAAAATAGAGGGTGCCTGGGTGGCTCAGTGGGTTCAGCTGCTGCCTTCAGCACAGCTCGTGGTCCTGGGGTCCTGGGATCAAGGTCCACATTGGGCTCTCTGCTTCGGTGAGGAGCCTGCTACCCCTTCTCTCTCTCTGCCTGCCTCTCTGCCTACTGGTGCTGTCTGTCTGTCAAATAAAAAAAAAATTAAAAATAGAGCTATCCTATGACCCTGCAATTGCACTACTGGGTATTTACCCCAAAGATACTGATGTAGTGAAAAGAAGGGCCATCTGTACCCCAATGTTCATAGCAGCAATGGCCACAGTCACCAAACTGTGGAAAGAACCAAGATGCCCTTCAACGGACAAATGGATAAAGAAGATATGGTTCATATGTACAATAGAGTATTATGCCTCCATCAGAAAGGATGAATATCCAACTCTCGTATCAACATGGATGGGACTGGAAGAGATTATGCTGAGTGAAATAAGTCAAGTAGAAAGAGTCAATTATTATATGGTTTCACTTGTGAAACAAAAGGAATAACACAGAAGACATTGGGAGATGGAGAGAAGTGAGTTATGGGAAATCAGAGGGGGATACAAACTACGAAAGACTGTGGACTCTGAGAAACAAACTTAGGATTTTGGAGGGGTGGGGGTTGGGAGGTTGGGTGAGCCTGGTAGTGGATATTATGGAGGGCGTGTATTGCATGGAGCACTGGGTGTGGTGCATAAACAATGAATTTTGGAACACTGAAAAAAATTTAATTTAAAAAATGAAAAAAACATTGTTGCATTTAGAACTTCGTGGGAAATACATCTAAAAAATACTGAAATCAGTTACTGACTTTAGAGATAGGTAGATAATCCTGTGAATTAGGTTGTAAACAAGAGTGGCAAAATTAAGAGTGGGGTAGAAAGAAGAAATTTACTTTTTCCAACTATACTAAAAGTATAAAAGAAAAAGAACATGATCATACATCTGTAATATGTAGTTTGATCTAATTCCCAAGTTGGTATCCTCTCAAAATAAGGAATAAAAGAAAATAGACTTCTCTAGAAAAATATAAAACAGATGTAGCAAATAATATAAACACTTCTATTTGTACATATAACACTCAGAATCTTTGATTTTTGTAATTTAAGAGGCCCAGTGATTTCTGGGCTCTTAAGTTGAAAGAGTACTTGTACTGAAAGAAATGGACCAAAAGGTATAACAAGGTAGCAAAAATGGCAAGTAAAATGAACAGATTTCACCTCGGTGTCTCAGTCATTTGGATATCTGCCTTCAGCCCAGGTCATGATCCTGGGCTCCAGGGATAGAGCCCTGTTTCTCCCTCTCCCTCTGTTTCTCCCTTCTGCTCACATGCTTTCTTTCTTTCTCCCTCCCTCTCAAATAAATAAATAAATAAAATAAAATAAAATCTTTTTTAAAAAGGTATCATAAGTGAAATAGAATCATGACAATATGATAAAAAGTATAAATACTTCAAATACTATTGATGCATAAATATATGTGCAAATAATATACTAATGTATGCACAAATAGCAAAATTGTATGAAATACACAGAAAAGGAAAATTAGAAGGTTTTAACTTACCTTAATTAATCTACTAAAGATCTAATAGAAAAAATTAAATATATGGAAAGTAAATATTGCATTCAACAAAGTAAATGATATGTTACACAGTTCATTTTGGAAACTAGAATCTTCTGAAAGCTTCTATAGAATTGCAAATGCAATCTTAGGTCCTTAACTTGATAAAATATCAGAGTGAGGGTTAGATGGGAAAAAAACAACATACTAGAATTAGTGGAAATATTTGAGAAAGTAACTAGAAAAGTTTTGTATAAATATATGTATAGGTATACACACACACACACACATATATACACATACAAATCAATTGAGTTCCACTAACAATACAAACTAGATACCTTTCAAATTCATGATAGAAAAATGTGATGTGAAGTTTATTACTTATAGATCACTGTGCTCTGATAAGCTTTACAAGTTTTTTTTTTTTTTTTTTTTTTTTTTTTTTTTTTTTTTTTTTAACAAATACGTAAAGTGGTGCAAAAAACCAAAATTCAGTTAGGTAGAAAATGGGTATTGTTCAAAAAAGTATGCTACACAGAATTTTCTAAAATTACTAAAACATATTGACATATTTTTAAAAGATTTTATTTATTAAAAAGAGAGAAAGCAGCATGAGTGGAGAGGGAGACAGAGTGAGAGAGGGGGAAAGAGACTCCTTGCTGATCAAGGAGTCCAATGCAGGGCTCAATCCCAGGACACTGGGATCATGACCTGAAATGAAGGCAGATGCTTGACCAACTGAGCTACCTAGGTTACCCCCACATTGACATAATTTAAACAAGATTTGAGTAGTGAGAAAGAGATAGCTAATTCCTGAAAGAATATCTCTTTTTTTTTAAGTGCAGTTTTCTTTTTTAATTTGAATTCAATTAGCCAACATATAGTGCATCATTAGTTTCAGATGTAGTGTTCAATAATTCATCAGTTGCATATAAGACCTAGTGCTCATCACATCATGTGCCTTCCTTAAACTCCTCTTTTGATCTTTTACAACTTACAAAAAAATTAAACATATATGTATTTTTAAATATATTTAAATAAAAACTTCATGTGTATTTTTTAAGCTTTTAAAAAGAAAAAGATTATGTTTATTTATTTATTTAGAGCACACACGTGAGTGGGAGAGGGGCAGAGGGAGAGAGAGAGATTCCCAAGAGAACTCTGGGCTGGATGTGGAGTCAATGGGGTACCTGATCCCACAACCCTGAGATCATGACCTGAGCTGAAATCAAGGGTTGGATACTCACCGACTGAGTCACCTGACTGAGCCACCCAGTGCCCCTAAATTTAAGTTTTTATTTAAATTTCAGTTAGTTAACATACAATAGAATATATATATATATATATTTATACTACATGCAGTGTTAAGAATCCAGAAGAGTGGGGAGAATGATTAAGGCACAAAGACAACATTTGTATTTGAATGAAGTATTGACATTCATCTTAAATTCAAGAACAAAATAACAATGGTGCCCACCATCACCTTTCCTATTTGCTATTTATTTATTTAAAAATGGGTAGGGATGTAAGCTATGGGCTTTGGGGAGTTATGATATGTTACTGCAGGTTTATCAAGTGTGATAAATGTACCACGTAATGGGGAATGTTGATAATGTGGAAGGCTGTGCGTGTGTAGGGGCAGAGGATATATTGGGAATCTCTGCACCTTCCTCTCAATTTTGCTGTGAATCTAAAACTACTCTAAAATAATAGCCTTTTTTTAAAATTTATTTTTTATTTTCAGCATAACAGTATTCATTATTTTTGCACCACACCCAGTGCTCCATGCAATCCGTGCCCTCTATAATACCCACCACCTGGTACCCCGACCTCCCACCCCCCGCCCCTTCAAAACCCTCAGATTGTTTTTTAGAGTCCATAGTCTTTCATAATAGCCTTTAAAATTTAAAAAAAATGTTTTAAGTGGTTAGTGAAAAAAAATCATTAAATATGTCACATTAAAGTAATTGGTTAGCTCTTTGAAATATAAAAATGTCACTTTATAGTAATCACTAAAATGTCTGCCATTTGAGTAAAGGCAATGATTGTCATGAGGGTGGGGTTCAGAGAGTGGGTGGTGAGGTGTGAAGTGTTCTTTGCGGAATCATGCTGCCTTCTTTCCTGGGTGAAAAAAAAAGCAGTCCCTTTACAGCTATGCTGAGAGTGGGAATTGTAATTTATCTGTTTCTGCTTGTGTCCTGAAGAAGAATGAGATGTCTAGAAACACCAAATTAGAGGGTTAAATATAAAACATCAAATTAGAGAAGAAGTGGTGAAAAATAGAATAGTTTATCTCACGTATGGAGGAGAAATGATAACATTCTCAACTTCTAAGCAACAGAGAAAAATGTGAACAGTTTATATAAAAAAGTTTAAAATAGTCTTATGATAAAAAAAAGTCATAAATAAAGTATAACATAAAATATTTACATCAGACATGACAAAATTTAATATCTATAAAATATTGAGGATGCATGCAAAATTTTGAGCAAAATATCAAGACCACAAAAAATAAGCAAGCACGTGACATGCACTGATAATTCAAAAGAGGAAATACAATGGAAAATAATAATATGAGAAATTGTTCATATTATCTAGTGATAAAAATGTAAAACAGAGAAACATTAAGTAAGCAAATCATAAAAAAATATAACATCTTGTGTTGATAACACTGGGGTGGAATTTATTCTCCAACAAAAATCCTTTCAACACATAACAATAATAAAAACCTTTTTAACAAATCTCTTTCCATAGAGTGATGGTGATACCCATCCATTACAAACAATTAAATCTCTGATCTTAATGAACAAACTTGTTGAAATGTTTTTATATGCCAATGGGATATCACAATGCCACATAGAAAGCATATTCATGTACATAAATATCTATGGTCACTTGGTTGGGAATATTCATAGAATAATTTTCTAGAAATGAAAATCCCCACCAAATTGTATATGCACTTTAAAATTTGACAGATGTTGCAAAATTACCCTTTAAGGAGGTGATATCAACTAATGTTTTCTTGGCCGCATGTACATTTATCCTTCTCTTTTCTCTATTTTTCCATAGGTAACTGATGTTTCATTTTATTTTATTCTCTTATTTTTATTATGCTATGTTCGTCATCATACAGTACATCATTAGTTTTTTTACAAATTTAGTTTTATTTTTTAAGTGTTCCAAGATTCATTGTTTGTGCACCACACCCAGTGCTCCATGGCATGCCCTCTTTAATACCCACCACTAGGATCTCCCATCCTCCATCCCCTTCCCCTCCAAAATCCCAAGTTTGTTTCTCAGAATCCACAGTCTCTTGTGGTTCATCTCCTCCTCAAGTTTTCCCCAACTCACTTCTATCTCCCAATGTCTTTTGTGTTATTCCTTTTGCTCCACAAGTAAGAGAAACCATATGATTGACTTATTTCACTCAGCATAATCTCCTCCAGTCCTGTCCATGTTGATACAAAAGTTGGGTATTTATCCTTTCTGATGGAGTCATAATACTCCATTGTACATATGGACCATATCTTCTTTATCCATTTGTCCATTGAAGGGCATCTTGGTTCTTTCCACAGTTTGGCAACTGTGGCCATTGCTGCTATGAACATTGGGGTACAGATGGCCCTTCTTTTCACTACATCTGTATCTTTGGGGTAAATACCCAGTAATGCAATTGCAGGGTCATAAGGTAGCTCTATTTTTAATTTCTTAAGGAATATCCACACTGTTTTCCAAAGTGGCTGTACCAACTTGCATTCTCACCAACAGTGTAAAAGGGTACCCTTTTCCCCAAATCTCCTCTACGACACTTGTTGTTTACTCTCTTGTTAATTTTATCCATTCTAATTGGTGTAAGGTGGTATCTCAGTGTGGTTTTGATTTGAATCTCCCTGATGGCTAATGATGATGAACATTTTTTCCTGTTTTTATTAGCCATTTGTATGAAGTCCTCAATCTCAACACTCAAAAAACAGATAATCGTGTCAAAAAATGGGCAGAAGGCATGAACAGACACTTCTCCAAAGAATATATCATTAGTTTTTGATGTAGTGTTCCATGATTCATTTTTTGCATCTAACATTCAGTGATCCATGATATATGTGCCCCCCTTACCACCTATCACTGGGCTAACCACCCTCCCACCCCAAAACCCTTAGTTTGTTTCCTGGAGTCCATTGTCTCTCATGGTTCATTTTCCCCTCTGATTTCACTCCCTTCATTTTCCCCTTTCTTCTCCTAATGTCTCCATGCTATTCCTTATGTTCCACATATAAGTGAAGCCATATAATTGTCTTTCTCTGCCTGACTTATTTCACTTAGAATAATCCCTTCAGTTCCATCCATGTTGATGCAAATAGGGTATTCATCCTTTCTGATGGCTGAGCAATATTCCACTGCATGTATGGGCTACATCTTCTTTATCCATTCATCTGCTGAAGGGTACCTTGGCTCCTTCCACAGTTTGGCTATTATGGACATTGTTGCTATGAACATTGGGGTGGATGTGGCCCTTCTTTTCACTACATCTGTATCTTTGGGGTAAATACGCAGTAGTGCAATTGGTGGATCATAGGGTAGCTCTATTTTTAATTTTTTGAGGAACCTCAATACTGTTTTCCAGAGTGGCTTCACCTGTTTGTATGTCTACCAAAAGTTTAAGAGGGTCCCCCTTTCTCCACATCCACACCAATGTCTGTTGTTTCCTCATTTGTTAATTTTAGCAATTCCAACTGGTATGGAGTTGTATCTCATTGTGGTTTTGGTTTGTATTTCCCTGACACGGAGTGATGTTGAGCATCTTTTCATGTATCTGTTGGCCGTTTGGATGTTTTTTGTTTTGTTTTGTTTTGTTTAAGAAATGTCTGATGATGTTTTCTGCCCATTTCTTGATTGGATTATTTGTTTGTTGGGTATTAAGTTTGATAAGTGCTTTATAGATTTTAGATACTAGCCCTTTATCTGATATGTCATTTGCAAATATCTTCTCCCATTCTGTAGGTTGTCTTTTGATTTTGTTGACTGTTTCCTTTGCCTTGCAAAGCTTTTTTATCTTAGTGAAGCCCAGATAGTTCATTTTTGCTTTTGTTTCCCTTGCCTTTGAAGATGTATCTATCAAGAAGTTGCTGTGGCCAAGGTTCAAAGAGGCTGCTGCCTGTGTTCTCCTTTAGGATTTTACTTATTTCCTGTCTCACATTTAGGTCTTTCAACCATTTTGAGTTTGCTTTTGTGTATAATGTAAGAAAATGGTCCAGTTTCATTCTTCTGCATGTGGCTGAACAATTTTCCCAACACAATTTGTTAAAGAAACTTTTTTTCCATTGGATATTCTTTCTTGCTTTGTTGAAGATTAGTTGACCATAGAGTTGAGGGTCCATTTCTGGGTTCTCTATTTGGTTCCATTAATCTATGTGTCTGCTTTTAGGTCAGTACCTTACTGTCTTGATAATTACAGCTTTGTAATACAGCTTGAAGTCTGGAATTGTGATGCCACCAGCTTTGGTTTTCTTTTTCAACATTCCTTTGCCTGGGTGTTTTTGTATTTTTTTTAATTTATTTGAGTATAGGTGACACACAATATTACATTAGTTTCAGGTGTACAACATAGTGATTCAACTGCTCTGAGTCCAATGTGTCTCCCCTCCACCCACTTGTTAATTAATAAAATTTTAGATTTTAAAAAAATGTAGCTACTATCTGTTACCATTCAAAGCTCTTACAATATCATTGACTGTATTTCATATACTGTGCCTTTTATCCCCATAACTTATTCATTCTATAACTGGAAGCGTGTGTCTCCCTCTCCTTTTCACGTATTTTCCCATCTTCACCCCTCTTTCCTCTGGCAACCATCAGTTTGTTTCCTATATTTATGGATCTGATTTTGGTTTTTGTTTGTCTGTTTATTCATTTGTTTTGGTGTTTAGATTTCACATATGAGTGAAATGACAAAGTATTTGTCTCTCTCAATATTATTTTACTTAACTTAATATCCTGTTTATCCATGTTGTTACAAAGGGCAAGATCTCATCCTTTTTTGTTGCTGTGTAATATTCTATTATATAGGTGGATGGTAAATAGATGATAGATAGATGGTAGATAGATAGATAGATAGATAGATAATAGATATACAGATACACACATACAGATAACATCTTCCTTATCCATTTACCTATTGATAGACAGTTGTTTGTGTTACTTTCCTGTCTTGACTATTGTAAATAATGCTGCTATATATAGAGGGGTACATATAGCTTTTCAATTCAGTCTTTGTTTGTTTGTTTGTTTGTTTTCCTTTGTGTGAATACCTAGTAGTGGGATTATTGGATCATATGGTATTTTTATTTTTCATTTCTTGAGGAACCACCATACTATATTTCACAGTGGCTATACCAATTTGCATTCCTAACAGTACCTGAAAGTTCTTTTTTCTCCACATTATTGTCCATACTTGTTATTTCTTATCTTTTTTATTTTACCCATTCTGTCAGGTGTGAGGTGATAACTCATTGCATTTTTGGTTTGCATTTCCTTGATGAGGAGTGATGTTGAGCATGTTTTCATGTGTGTGTTGGCCATCTGTATGTCTTCTTGGAAGAAATGTCTATTCAGTCCTCTGCCTATTTTTTAATCAGATTGTTTTGTGTGTGTGTTGAGTTGTATGTGTTCTTTATATTTTGGATATTAACTCCTTATTGGATATATCATTTGCACATAACTTCTCCCATTCAGTAGGTTGCCTTTTTTTTATGTTTTTCTGTTTTGTACGGAAGGTTTTTAATCTCAATATAATCCCAATAATTTATATTTGCTTTTGTTTCCCAAAAGTCTGGACAATTTCCAAGGCCAGGTTTGAAGGTGGCTTTTCCCAGAAACATTCTCTGATTCTTTGGCTTGATATAATCTTTTACTCTTCTGTTTTCCCATCACCTATCCTCTCGTGTTATATCTCTGTCTCTTTTGTTCTGTATTCTAGCAACTGTTTCCTTTCTTTGATTATAAGTGACTTGAGGTCTTGTTTGTAATTCTCACTCATTAAATCCTTTTATGATTGAGTGGAATTTTAAAAGTTCTAAATGTTTGAGATTTTATTAAAAAATATTTGTTCTCTCTCAGTTCTGGAAGCCACTAGTCTAGTATCACTGGGACAAAATCAAGCTGGGCTCTTTCTGGAAGCTCTAGGGTAGAGTATATTACCTATCTCTTCCAGCTCCTGGTACCTTCCATCATTCATTGGCTAGTGATTCTATTATTCTAATCTTTGTCTGTCTTCACATTGCTTTCTCTGTGTTTGCAATCTCCCCTTGTCTCTCTTATATAAGAACTCTGATGAGAGTATTTTAGATCCTGTCTGGTTAGTCCAGGACAAGATCCTTAACTTAATAACATCTGCAAAGGCCCCTTTTCCAATTACAGGTTCTAGAGATTAAAATTTGATATCTTTAGGATATTATCCATCCTATCACAGGTACATAGCATCTGATCCAAAGAAATATAACCTTTTTTTAATCTTGAGTTTGTTTCTCTGTTTGAATGTGAAGGGCAGGGTAAGAAAGGCAGTGTCAGAGTTGACAAAGGTTTGGTAGTATGGGATGAAGAATATATATATATGTCATATTTATTGAATGTAATTTACATTTAATAAAATACCATGTTTTAAGTATTCTAATTAGTTTTAATAAGTTTATACATTCCTATAATCACATAATCAATATGCAGAACTTTTTTTATCACTCCCACACAGGTCCCTTGTGTTCTTTCTATTATGATTTACTTTTTGTCATTATAGATTCAATTTGCTTTTTCTAGAGTTTTATACAATCATACAATATACTTCTTGCATTCAGCACAATGTTATTGAGATTCATCCATGTTGTTGAACATATTAGTAGACCATTAACTTTTTTTTATTGCTGAGTAACATTTTGTTTATCCTCTGTTGATGAACATTTGCATTGTTTCCAGTTTGAAACTCTCAGAAGGGGGTGGGATCATGGACATTGGGGAGGGTATGTGCTTTGGTGAGTGCTGTGAAGTGTGTAAACCTGTTGATTCACAGACCTGTACCCCTGGGGATAAAAATATATGTTTATAAAAAATAAAAAATTATAAAAAAAAAACAACCTGATGTGAACTTTTATGTATAAGTCTTTATGTAGATATATGCTTGTTTGTTTTTGTTTTTCTTCCTTAAAGTCCATCTGTCTATTTTATTTTCCACAGCTTCATAGAGCCTTACCTTGAAATGGACAGATATGGACAGACTTAGCAATAAATGTTATGACAGTGTTTGTGGAACTTCCTGCCTTTCCTGTTTCTATTATGGAGACAGAGAGTAGTCACAGCAAAGAAAAAAAAAATCCTACCTCTATTTAGGTTAGGATTAAGTCCTTTCAACTAACCAAGCAGACAGTAGTTCCATTGAGAGAACAAAGTAAATTGGAAGGGATGTGAGAGCTTGGAAGTATAAGCAAGTAATTATCTGGCTCAATCAGAAAGAGGGCCAACCTTAATGGGGTATTGCTTGCTAAATTAAACTGCAGGGAATCAAACATGTAAATATAACTTGAGATGTAACCAGCTTTCCAAGCCATAGAAAGTTCAAGAAGATTTAGTGTTCCTTGTTTTCTCTTGCCATAGAACTCTTAGAAGAGCCTCTGGACAGATGGTATTAATACAAGACCATCAGTCAATCATTCATTGATTCTTTTTCATACCACAAATGATTTGATGATAATTTAGAATATCAACAGTCAATGAAGTCACACAGATGCTATACCTCAGTGGTTGAGAGAATATTTGAGCTAATCCTAGCCCACCTTCTAACTTATGTTCTAACCTCAAGAATGTTGAATACATTAAGCTCTTTTTGAGATAAGGAAAGTAGAATTGAACATTTTAGCTGCTATGGCAACAGGTACCATTTGCATCTTATGGTTTTGTTCTCGGAGAAAATCTACTCAGTAGCAGAAATGGGGGCAGGATAGGAAGGGGAAATGGAACATGTGGTTCCAAGACCTTCTTACCCAACCTCTGTGTAGAGGATTTAATAGCAATAAAACCAGAATTCTCAGTGCAGGGAATTTCCATTCCCACCACTAATTATATCTGCATACTGAGCTACAGCTGAGGAAATCTGAGGTATTCTGATCCACAGTGTCCTTATTCAGTTTCCCCCGATAGATAAAACATAGAAACTTATATTAAATATAAACACCAGGTATCTTATTATGTTCCCATTAGCAACATATTGAACTATAAAAGATAATACCATTGCTTTAACGATCTATCAATTTAAAAAACCTAGGCTTTGAGAAATGTGCTATAATTCTTTGGTAATTATGTAACAATAGAACTAGTTACATAAGGATTATTATTTTCTCCTTATTCCCAAAGATTGTGTTTTTTAAAAAAAAATCAAAGTTCTGGGGAAATGGGTGAGCAAAAAATTAAAAGAGAGAGAGAGAGAATGAAAAAGAAAAAAAACCCCAAAATATCAAAGTTCTCTTATGTTGCCCTTCTCCTTTTACTTTTGATCTTTTTCCCTCTTTAATTCTTTCCTCTGTACTCAAGTATGGTTGAAATTTAGGTCCAAAACGTCTGTCAGGTTTTGGGATAACTCTTTGATCTTATTTCATGCTCTTTAGATAAGAAGACTCGAAGTCTTCTTATAGTTGATAGTTGATAGTTGATAGTTGTCTCCTAGTCCACCCTGCTGATTTAGAACCTGGAGAGTCTGAGGAAGCTGGAGATGGGTTTCATATACCTAGCAGAGCAGCTACTGTTATGAATTTAAGTGGGACTCACTATCTTATGAAGTGGAAAACATGACGGTATAGGGAATACAACTTAGAAATTAGATTGGTGTCCATAAGATTTCTTATGGACAGTTTCTGTGATACAAAAAAAATCTGATCCCAACTTTTTATTCATTTATGCATTCATTCTTTCATTCATTCTCTCATTTAAATACTTATTAACTTCTATATTGTCTGCAGATATAATGATGAGCCAAGAAGACAAGGTGTCTGCTCCCAAACAGTTGATGATTTACTTAGGAAAGAGACATTAAGCAAGTAAGTAACACATATTTTTAAATTTAAATCCTGTGAAAGAAAATTTTACAGTGCTCTAAGAGTATAAGCTTAAAAAGTGACATTGAGCTGGGACCTGAAGGGTGAATTGCCATATGTGTCTTGTTGATATTTCCACTTTCATATTAAAATTTTTATAGAAATTTGTCCAGCCTCTGTACACAGATTGTAAAAAAAAAAAACAGTGATTCAATGGGGGAGAGAATAAAGAAAGATGACAGTACCTGACTTTTCACATATAAACTTTATTAAGCAGGAATTCCATCAGTTCTCAGATCCCTTAAGAAAGTACTCAAAGCTTGAAACCTTGTACTGAATATAAGAAAGCAAATTGTGTCATCTGGGTAAGAAATCATTAAATAGGGATCTGAAGATCTTGAAGATAAAGGATGAAAGTTTGTCCTATGCTGGCCCATAAATCTGCTGATGGGTTGGTTAAGTCATCAACAGACTTCTTATACTAGGCTCCTGGTAAGGTTCTTAAGTGAACCCAGTGCCCGTTATGTGTCACAGTCTAACAGTATGAGTAAAGTGGAGACATCCAAACATTAATGCTCAGAACACAGTTTCATACAGAACACTGGAGCTCTTGTCCTCTACTACAGACAAAAAGCAGGAACTAATCAGAAATATGAGTAAATGCTGTCAAGGACAAATAGTTTTCTGGAAATCAATGAGGATGATTATCACATGGCTTGATGTGAAAGGACTGAAATCAGACCAGGTCTGTGAAATCTTTCTGATGTCATACAATGTGAAATCTCAGCATAGAGAAATGGACACAGAAGAGGACAGATATAATGATGAGCCAAGAAAATGTCACATATTATCTGAGTCATGATCTCACACTGACCATCTTTGGATTTAACTCTGGGGATTTGATGAACTCATGGGATTGTTTGCTGATTTACCTAGGAGTCAACATTCACATTACTTGGGATTTAATATCATCATCACCACAGCCCCTTTACCCCCAACACTTTGAAATGTTGTGTGATATCTAACACACTAAGTAGTATTATTGTGTGGTGATATCAAAAGAAACTTTAGCACTCACTCAGAAGCAACTCAACAGAAAAATTAGCCCCTGAAGAATGCACATATTTAAAACACTACCATAGTATAACTGATGTAAATAACACAATTGATGTTGGGTTCTGCCAAGATAGAGAAAGAACTGGATAGCCAAGAAAAATAGTTTATTCCCTTCTATTTGTATAGGAAATAATAGAAAAGAGAGTGACAGGTAGGACAGAATTAGGAGTTGCTGAATACCTCCAACATGGTAGACACTGTGTTGATGTTTTGTACCTAGCATCTCACTTAATTATTAAAACACACATGATTATTGCCCCCCCTCCACAGTCTCCTGAAGCTGTTAGGAAACTGAGGACTAGAGTTATTATGCAACTTTCTCAAAAGTCACACATTTAGTAAATGATAAACCTGGAATTAGAACCCAGAAATATCACACTTCAAGATCCATGCCTTTTCTAAGCCATTCAAGGAGATGAGAGAGAATATTTGGTAAAGATACTGAGATTCTGGATTCCAAGATTCTAAAACTCTGGAGAAGAGATCAGAATGAACTTTTGAAAGCACAAAGCTGGAGGAGGGACCGTATGACCCAGGAAGACATGAGACTGGTATTAAGTAGAGGATGTCAGTGTGGAAATAGATAGAACTGGGAGCTATGGGCACTATTTATTGTACAAATCTTGAAATTCATATACACATACACATACAATGTATATGAATGAAATTTCACATACAGTCTAGAATGGTATTAAGAAGTTGAATGATCCAGGAGATGAGCCTTAGAGACTGGATTCTATTCTTGGCTCTTCTACTTATATGTCATGTGACCTCTCTCAGATTTCCTTATTCATAAATAGGAGCTAATAGTATGTCGTTATTGGGATAAGTTTGAGATAGAAGTTAGTAACAATCAGCATAAGGACAGTAGAACCATTTGCATGACACTTGAAAGCCGTGCAAGCCAATTAGTGTGGTCAAAGGGTTGTGAATTCCGAGAAATAACTACAGAAAGCAGAAAGCTAATCAACTGTATTGTAACTGGGTAGTCTGGAAAAGGGCTGGGTAGAAGAAAAAGCAAAAATTACAAGTGCTCTCCTGTCCTGTCCAAAGAAGAGAACACTGTTTTTTAGTATTTAGACTAAGAGCTGTTCAACTCTGGAAGAAAGAACTTTAAGGCCAATGAATTGCTTTGTATCTTTTATCAAGCTCATCAGGCTACCCATGATCATGAGTATTTGGGTTTTGGTAGTGACTTTTATACTTAGAAGAGGGGTTAGGGCATCTCCTCAATTTAAGGGCATACTCCCCAATTCTTACCATATAGTTATCTATTGCTGGATAGCAAATTATCTCCAAATTTATTGGCATAAAACAATGCATCCTTGTTTTATCATAATTGATTGAGTCAGGAATCTGAGCATGGATTTTTAGGATCCTCTCTGCAAAGTCTCTTGTAAGGCTGCAATCGAGATATAGGCAGAAATTGCAAGGCCCAGCTGGGGGTTCAATTGGGGCAGAATCAGCTTCAAGCTCCCTCTGTTGTTGGTGGTGAGATTCAGTTCTCTGTGGGCTGTTGGGCTAAAGGCCTCAGTTCCTTGCTGGGTGCTGGCCAGGAGCTACCCTCAGCTCCTGGCCTTGAGATATTTTCCATCACAGTAATTAAGTGAGAAGAACCCAAGAGAGAAAATACCAGCAAGAGAGAAGTCACAGCCTTTTGTTACCTAAAAATGGAAGGGATAGCATATTATTTTTTACCATGTACTGTTTGATAGAAGAAAGTCAGTAGGTCCAGCCTATACTCACATAGAGGGGATCACACAAAGGCATGAACAGTAGGAAAGAAGGAGCTCTGAAAGCCATGATGTCAGGAGCTGCATACCACACTTACCTATCTACAAACTGCTGTAGCAAAGATGGGGTCCAATCATGATTACTGAAAACGATGCAGATGACTTCATAGGAAAAATCTGAAGTCCCCTTTACTCTGTCAAATTTCCTTTCTGTAAATGAAGAATTTAGCCACTTGTTTTTATCAGTAAAGGAATCATGGCAACTGATATAAATTAGGGACATAAAACAGCAACCACAGGGAGGCTTTGCTCTTCCTGTGGCCTCAGGCAATGGCCCTGTCTTTGAGCAGCCTACTTGTGAGCAGGTCCATGTGAATAATGTAAACTGAGGTCCATTGACATGTGCTTTCCGGAGTATATTTACACTCCACATGGGTCAATAACCTTGACATTTGGCAGAGGTCTCTAGCAGATGATGGAAATATTTTACCTCCCGTTCAGGCCAACTTTCTTGTGTTGATATTTCTACTTAAAGAGTATAGGGATGGATTGAGGGAAGAGAGGCAACAGTGAAGAATGGGAGGAAGGAAGGAAAGAAGAGCAGAGACGTTTTTGGTTAAGTCTCAAGCTTTATATATTATAAGGGCTTGATTCTAAAGGAAAGCTCCAGTAGCAAATATAAGGACATGGGTGCCTCAATTAAAAAAAAAATTAAGCTTAACTCAGAATAGTTCAAGGGGGACAAGTGTCACATTTAACTTGTACCTGCTTTAATGAGACACGAAGGAGAAAGGTTTCTGCCTGTGTGTGAATGCCTTGCTGTTTTGGTTTGGGTAGAGAACTAAAATTTTTATGTGTATTTCTGTTCTTTTTAATACTAGCAGCATCTTAACTATTGATTGGGGCCAGTCAAAGATCTTGAGCCTAAGAAAAAATGCCATTTCCTCAGACTTCCATTTCTTGGAAAATAAGCATGGTGATGCTAAGTAAGTACTTAGGTTATTGATTTGCTGGATCTTTGATACTCTGAGCTATACAAATTCTCACAAAATCCCTCAAAGAAGCTACTTTAGGTTAGTAATAATTAGGGAGATTGTATGGAATGTGCTGAGTGGGGATCCTGCCCATCTTTGGGTTCCAAATTGGAACACAGATGCTGTACCCTGTCAAATCCCGTTTATGGCTCACCTTTGCTGCACAGTTGATGGGAGATCTGGAAGTACAAGAAGAGATCTTTTGGAGCAGGTGATTTAATGTCATTTCAGTTATTTGCTTTGAGTTCTAAACATGTCATGTGAAGCCTTATAATGACCAGTCTTTTATTAATTCCCCTGCAAATAATGGTCGTTGTTGAGGTTGTAGGTTCTCTCAGTCACAATTTTGCAGCAACCATCTGTGTCAGGCTCTGCCTTGGTTGCTGTGTGGGGAATAGAAATTGACCAAAAGACTGGCTGTCTTGGAACGCCTTATAACCGAAAGAGGCACACAGGTAATAGACAAGCATAAAACGTATTTGAAGTAGAGCTAAGAGCAAGGATTTTTGGAACTGAGGTAATTAGGTTTAAACCCTAGTTCAGCCACTTACTAGGAGTGTGGCTTTGCATGTATTACTTAGCTACTTTTATCTTCCATTTTCTCAGCTGTAAAATGAAGATAACAGCAGTGACATCCTGATAGGATTATTGTTAGGACAAAATGAATTGATATGCTATAAAACTCTGAGTGTGGTGCTTGTTACCCTGTAAGTTTCCATTAAATATTATCTATTTTTGTGTCTTTCTGGTTTAGACTCCTTGTTCAACCTTGCCTCCATATCCTCATCAATAAAATAAGCCTAATGTCATAAGCTCTGACAGTGTAACAGATTTATCAGGAGACTAAAATAAAAACACGGACACTTTTAAGGGAAAGCACAATGTATGTGTTTATTAATAAGATTTGGTTTTCAAGTTCAAGTTCAGAACAGGGTTAAGTATGTGTTCATAAATGTCCAGGAGGGTCTGAGGGAGATCCAATAGCACTGTGAAGTTGTGCCAAATGTGGCCTCTGGAATATGAGAGGAAGGACTGTGCTTCCTATTTGTGGTGGAAAACTGCATAGCTTCTTAGCCTCTGCTTTCTTATTTTTTTTTTTTAAAGATTTTATTTATTTATTAGACACAGAGAGAGACATCACAGGTAGACAGAGAGGCAGACAGAGGGTGGGGGGGGGGAAGCAGGCCCCCCCGCTGAGCAGAGAGCCGGATGTGGGGCTCGATCCCAGAACCCTGAGATTATGATCTGAGCCGAAGGCTGGGGCTTAACCCACTGAGCCACCCAGGAGCCCCTCTGCTTTCTTAATTATGATAAAAGGATAATAAAGGATATATTATGGACTTGTGGAGGGTATTAAAAGAGAGCACATATTTAATGTGCCTGGCATTTAGCAGATAGTAAATAAAAATCATCTTATGTTGATATGAAGAGGGAAAGGTGAAACATGGAAGGAAGACCATAGAAGAAGGGTATTGAACCCCAATGTGAACACTCATTTACACAAACCCTGGTAACCCAACTCAAGTCTCCCCAGAGCAGCAGACACCCCAGTTGCATGTAGTGGGGCATACTCCCCGGTTTTGCTACTTCTCACTTTGATTCACCTTATATCTAACGACTGTCTCTCTCTATTTTTTTTTAATTAATTAATTAATTAATTGATTTATTTTCAGCATAACAGTATTCATTGTTTTTGCACCACACCCAGTGCTCCATGCAATCCGTGCCCTCTCTAATTCCCACCACCTGGTTCCCCCAACCTCCCACCCCTCGCCCCTTCAAAACCCTCAGATTGTTTTTCAGACTCCGTAGTCTCTCATGGTTCCTTCCAATTTCCCCCAACTCCCTTCTCCTCTCTAAATCCCCTTGTCCTCCATGCTATTTGTTATGCTCCACAAATAAGTGAAACCATATGATAATTGACTCTTTCTGCTTGACTTATTTCACTCAGCATAATCTCTTCCAGTCCCATCCATGTTGCTACAAAAGTTGGGTATTCATCCTTTCTGATCGAGGCATAATACTCCATATGGACCACATCTTCCTTATGCTGTCTCTTTTTTAAAAGATTTTATTTATTTACTTGACAGACAGAGATCACAAGTAGGCAGAGAGGCAGGCAGAGAGGGGAGGGGGAAGCACACTCCCACCTGAGAAGAAAGTCCAAGGTGGGGCTCGATCGAAGGACCCTGAGATCATGACCTCAGCCTAAGGCAGAGGCTTAACCCACTGAGCCACCCAGGTGCCCCTACTTGCTGTCTCTTGCCCCAGCTCCAGAAATAGATTGAAACAGAGTTAGGTTAAGTAACTGGCCAGAATCAGCTCTTGTATCAGACAGAAGAGGGGATACAATTCTCTCTGGTGGTTCTAGAAGCTGAGTTTCTTTAGCTTTGAGTATTGGGGCATGAACTCCTTGGATATTTACAATCCAAGTTGTTTCTCAGTCTCGATTAGATTGTCCCCTTCCATGCTTTTATGAACTATCAATTATAATTTTGGTCACACCTGAGTAGAGTCCAAATGACCTGTGGAATTTTTCCCTTAGTCTTACTTCTCTTCTCTTTCCCCATGATCAGAGGATCTTAAATCTTTAAGATCCTGATCTTAAAGAAATGGTTTCAGAAGCCACCTGGTCCAATTCAACTTACCCTGTATATATTGCCTCCACACTGGGCTTGACTAGTGGGTTTGATCACTGCTATCATTTCCTTCAAAATGCCAATTGTTCTTCCATGGGCCTAACTCTTTAAAAAAAGGAGAATGTATTCCCATCCGTGTAATGCTTATCATTTGGTTTCTGTGTCCATGAGTTATACTGTAGTCTTTTGAAGTTTCATGAAACAAGGAAGAGGAAGAAAGAAGGATGCTCTGACCTAAGACAGATTTTCTATTTTTAAGGATTATGAGTGATTGTGAAAATAAATGGTAATTGAAAGGAAACAATAAATTAATAGCTAGAAGCATATTGATGGGTCAAGAGATTAATTCATTTAGTCAAAAGGTTAATTAATTGGATGTGTATGTGATAAAGACATCTCAAGGTGATATTTTAATTGACAGTCATATCATTGGTGAGGAGGATAACAGAAAAGTGTTATATTAGAGAATTTCAACTCAGTGTTTCTGATTGCACTCACTCTCTGACTCTGCACTAATAAAGGTGAGAAAATGAGATGTGGTTTCCTGAAGGTCTTTGAGGGGAGAAAGCAAGGAGATTCCAGCTGCTCAGCAGATGCTCATTCACTGTGCACCCCAACCATTATCTTCCCTTTCCCTGCTGCTATCAAAATTTGCAGTAAGAAAATAAAGATATGCTAGAGTCCTTATATTACATGATTAAAATGGACATATCATATTTGTCATTAATTGTAGAAGAAAGACATGGTTCTCCATTAAAGGAATTTTAGGCAATGAAAGAAGAGGTGTATGGACACAGGAGTCAATTTATAACATTCTTACATAGAAGACAAACCCTGTTAAGAAGGTTGATGCTAGGGGCGCCTGTTGGCTCAGTTGGTTAAAGCCTCTATCTTCAGCTCAGGTCATGATCTCAGGGTCCTGGGATTGAGCCCCGCATCCCAGCTCTCTGCTCAGCGGGGAGCCTACTTCTGTCTCTCTCTCTGCCTGCCTCTCTGCCTACTTGTGATCTCTCTCTGTCAAATAAATAAATAAAATCTTAAAACAAAGGTTTATGCTAAGGATTTTTTTTTTTAGAAAAAAGTAATAAATCAGTAGTGTCAGGGAAAACATGGTTTTACCATAAACAGTAATTCTGAGGATGTTTTTGAATAAAAACACTCATTTGTAAATATTATCAAAAAGAACTTTCTATTTTAAAAAGTAATCATAATACATGCAAAATCCACCTGTTATTGCCCTGATTCATTGTCATTACAGATGGGCTGTGTCTTGTAAATATTTCCCTTGAAAGTGAGTGTGTTAGAAAGACACTGCAGAAGAGACGGGATTCTGTCTTCTGTGTTCTGCTTCTTGGTTGGCTCCTGTGGTACATGATGACAAGTAGTGAGCTGGACACTAAGTGAAGCTCACTTTTGGCTTACCAATTCTGACACCAGCCTTGATCCACCTGTACCCAGCAGGGGTTTCTGGTTTGCCCTGCATGCATTTTCCTACTCTCCAGCCTCAGTCCAGTGACTATGGACATTTCTGATCCAAGCAACCAGGTAAACCCTGCTGCCATTCAATGGGCTATGTCTATAACCCAAACAAAGTCTAGATTCTAGCTCTGGGGTTTCCTTTTCCAAATTTGTTCCTCTTGGGGACTCCCTTTCCACTGTAGGTTATTCTTTAGCATTCTCTTTCATCTCTTTTTTGGAGGTAATCCTCCATAAATAATAGTTCTTCATATCAAGTATTACTGTGTGGTTTCTGTCTTTGACTGGACCTGATACATACCTCAGGTAGCAGATGCTTCTGGTGCTCTGCCCATCTCCACTGTGTACACACCATTCCACTCCTTGCCCAAGGCATTCTTCTGCAAGCATCTGTGACTCTCTGTGAAGACTTTGTTTCTGCCTTTGCATAGGGCAGACCATGCATACTGAGGAGTTTACATCTCTGGGAGCACCCCCCAGCCATCAACAGATGGGAGCTGAGGGATGAATACACCAACTTCTTCCTCCTCAAGTTGGGCAATGTTTATGGTCATGTTCACGATGTCTCCCACAGCAACTTGGGGTTTTTGAGCCTCAGTCACTCACAGGGATTATCTGCTCAATAACATATTTTTTATAGGCTTCCTTCTTCTCCTTATCTCATTTCCCCATTCTCCCACCAGTGTTTCCTGAAGTCATGCTTCAAATAAACTATTTCACTACAATTTTTATCTCAGGGTATCTTTTTAGGGGAACTCGCATTAATATATTTCATTTCAGAGATGAGGGAGTGAAGAGGAGGCAAATGTAATTTTCTTGTCTGAAGTCAAATAGTTGAGTAGTGGAGTTAAAAACTCAATTCATCTCACCCCAAGTCATTATTCACATTTACTTCAACAAATATCTCTATAAAGATCATTTTTACCACATATTAGATAAATTCAGTCCTATTAGTCTAGTCTAAATACATAAATCCCAGAATATAGGTGCCTCACATCTACAAATGTGATCAAAACAGCATAGGATTACTCTTATGGCTTATATACACTGCTGGTTCTGTTGAAATATAAAACCCTGATTTTTTTTTTTTTAAGATTTTATTTGTTTGAGAGAGAGAGCATGAGAGGAGAGAAGGTCAGAGGGAGAAGCAGACTCCCCACGGAGCTGGGAGCCCGATGCGGGACTGGATCTCAGGACTCCAGGATCATGACCTGAGCCAAAGGAAGCTGCTTAACTAACTAAGCCACGTAGGCACCCCAAAAGCCCTGATTTCTAAATACAACAACTATCTGTAATTAAAGCTAGGAAAAGCATTAAACTGGTTTTTCTTGGGATACATTGTCTGTATTCTTAGAGAAGCTTCTCTCTCAGACCATGGTTTACTATTCTTATAATTTTGACTTGCTATTATAACCAACACCATTCTTTTTCCAAGCTAGGCGTTATAAAACTGAGATGCACCAGAGGGCCTAGGTGGCTCAGTCGTTGAGCATCTGCCTTTGGCTCAGGTCATGTTCAGAGCTCCATGGCGGGATCTCTGCTTGGCAAGAAGGCAGCTTCTCTCTCTCCCTCAGCTTGTGTTCCCTCTCTCAGTGTCTCTCTCTGTGTCAAGTAAATACATAAAATCTTATAAAAAAATAAAAAGAGTAAAAAAAGAAACTGAGCTGTATCAATACCACCCTAAGAATAAAATTTTTCACAAGGCTATCATTAGGCTAAACTGCAGAAATAGAAAAGATAGCAACGTAAGGAGTCTATTCTAATTAGAAAGTGACATGTTCACCTATTGTTTTAAAACATAGAGGAATATTCAAAATAGATAGAAAATTATGAGTCTCCTGGAAAAAGGTCAATATTAATGTACATTTTATTAAACATCTAATATACAATAATATATTATTACCTGCTTATGACCTGCTTTATCCCATGCTGGTTCCTTTGCTCTCTAGGCTACAGCAGAAGTCTCAAACTTTAGCAAGCATCAGAATCATCACAGGTTGTAAGGGCCCACCTAAATTTGCATTTCTAACTAGTTCCTGGTAATGCTGATGCTGCTGGTCAGGTCACCACGTTTTGAGAATCACTGTTCCAGGGTAGTGTTTTGTTTTGTTTTTTTTTTTTAAACCCTGGGTGCATATTAGAGTTACATGGAGAGTCTTAAACATTATTGGTACTTGGGTCCCTCTCAAAATAAATTGGAATTTTTGAGGTCAAGACCAGGAATCTGGTTTATGAAAGCTTCCCTGGTGATTCTAATGGGAAGTGAGTCAGGAACAAATGTCTGTCCAAGTGTTTCTATAAAATCGTAATGCGTACACCTGAGAATCTTGATAAAATGCAGACTCAAGATTTGGTAGCTCTGGGATAGGGTCTAAGATTTTGCATTTTTTAAAAAATTTCTTTTCAGCATAACAGAATTCGTTGTTTTTGTACCACACCCAGTGCTCCATGAAATCCGTGCCCTCCTTAATACCCTCCAGCTGGCTCCCCCAACCTCCCACCCCCCGCCCCTTCAAACCCCTCAGATTGTTTTTCAGAGTCCATAGTCTCTCATGGTTCACCTCCCCTTCCAATTTCCCTCAACTCCCTTCTCCTCTCCATCTCCCCTTGTCCTCCATGCTGTCTGTTATGCTCCACAAATAAGTGAAACCATATGATAACTGACTCTCTCTGCTTGACTTATTTCACTCAGCATAATCTCTTCCAGTCCGGTCCATGTTGCTACAAAAGTTGGGTATTCATCCTTTCTGATGGAGGCATAATACTCCATAGTGTATATGGACCACATCTTCCTTATCCATTCGTCCGTTGAAGGGCATCTTGGTTCTTTCCACAGTTTGGCGACCGTGACCATTGCTGCTATAAACATTGGGGGTACAGATGGCCCTTCTTTTCACTACATCTGTATCTTTGGGGTAAATACCCAGTAGTGCAATTGCAGGATCATAAGGAAGCTCTATTTTTAATTTCTAGAGGAATCTCCATACTGTTTTCCAAAGTGGCTGCACCAACTTGCATTCCCATCAACAGTGGAAGAGGGTTCCCCTTTCTCCACATCCTCTCCAACACACGTTCTTTATTGTCTTGCTAATTTTGGCCATTCTAACTGGTGTAAGGTGGTACCTCTTAGAATGGCCAAAATTAGCAAGATTTTGCATTTTTAACAAGCTCCCAGATGAAGCTGCTGCTCCAGGGACCATACTTTGAGAACCAAGAATCAGAACTGCTGCTCTTTTCTGTGGGTATGGTTTTTCTGTGAGTTAACTAGAGAAGTACTAAATGATTCAGGTCTAGGGCTCAAATATTTTCAGGTACTAGAAGGTGGAGATGACAATTGGATTTTGTTCTGCCGGTCCTGACTAGAGCAGGGACTCTCACGACTCATTTTTTAGGCAATGGGTTGCCATGGCAACTTTCAGAAATCTGCCTTTCAAGCTGGGGGCTCCTGAACATCACTGCCAATCACAACAAGGGGCCCCAAAGATATCTGAGAGCGTTAGCCATGTAGCTGCAGCACTTAGAGGGTACTGCGTTCCTTGAGAGCTGCCGCTGAGTTTGAGCCCCTTCCTCAGCCGCAGTTAATGCTGACCTCTGTGCTGAGTTCAGAAATAATTCTCCCTCAGGACAAATAAACCATAGTGAAGAATGAACTGCCAGCTGGAGTTCAGGAGCCTTAATGTTGGTAGAAAATTTACCACTGAAAGCAAGAGTACCAAAGGGATAGAGTACTCATTCTTTACCCCAGAGGGAATTCTTAAGTAAGAAGGGTCCCTTCAGGTTAGTATAGTGGTTTCTTACAAAAACAAGCAACATGGGCACACTTTTAAGTTCACTTCCTCCCATTTTATTCTCTGTTGTACTCAAATATATCACTCACATATATATATCTTCTATTTTTATCAAGCCATCTGAATAAAACAAAGACAAAAAAAAAAAAAGAAAGAAAGAAAGAAAGGAAAGGAAACCAACCTAAAACAGAGCCTCAAATTCATTATTAAATTCTACCCAATTCCCAGCTTCTTATTTCCATAGGGGGGAAAACTAAGGCAGAAGGAAACAGTCTGAGGAGGCATAGTTTTGTCCATAGGAAGCATCTTGCCCACCCAGCTATTTTTTTCTAGAATATACATTTTATTTAATTCCCTTGAACAACAGGTGCAGATGTGCTGGTCTCTGCCTCACTGGGCTGTCCTCCTGTCTTTTGTGAGCTCTTTTATTCAGGACTCTGTCCAATTTCACAACCCAGGGAACAGATTCTTTCAGGACACAAGTTGCAGGGAGTGACATTTACCTTATTCCCTCTGGTGGGACCTACTCTCTCTATGGGATAACAAGGGGAACCTTTGAAGGGATCCGTGTGAAGTGGCAGACATTTCCTCATCTCTGCTTCCAGCTAGAGGAGCTATGGGCAACAGGGCAAGGCCCCTTGCCACAGGGAACATTCTGAGGCTTTTGGCTGACAGTGCTCAGGTCCTCTGTGTCCCAGAGTAGTGGGTGTGACATATATATATCTGACTTCTGAGGCAACAGCAAATTTCTGTAGAGAAATTTATGGGAGAAAAAAAAGATACATGTTTAGGAAGCATGTTCATGTTAGTCAAAAAATTCCCTGGATCTTTCTGTAATTGTAAAGAGTTTAAGATAAGGTTTTGATTACTAAAATTTGCATAGAGATCAGAAGCCACACAGGTTGGGGAGAAGATGGCTAGGAGCAAAGATGGCATATGTTTTTCCTAGTGCTTCCCCCGTACCTTTTTTAAAGATAAATGTTGTCTTGATTGGTAATACTGTAAGGAATAGCTTGCAGGTGACACTGTGTAAAAGCTAGATGATGGCCTCAGTTAAGAAAAATGTCAAAGGGGGCTCACTTTTCAGAAGTTAGCCTGGGTCTCTCAGGGGAGGGGAAGAAGGAGGGAGGAGAGAGAAGGGAAGAGGGGGTGGGGAATAGAGATGTTGGCGGAGGGGAGAATGGAGAAAAAGGGAGTGCTAGGAAGGAAGCTGGGGAAGAAGAGGTGGGGAAAGGAAGGTGGAGGAATGAGGAAGGGAAGGGGGAGGGAGAGGAGAGGAGGAAGCAGGAGAGCCAGGGGAGACCAAGTGACATTTGCTTAGCATTCACTATATGTCAGGCAGTGTGCTTTCACATAAATTACTTCACTGACTCTTCACAGGGACTCTGCAAATTAGATATATTTTAATATTTGATTTTTAGATGAAGAAATGGGGGCTCAGAAGTGTTAAATGACTTGTCTGAGGTGACAGAGGTCAGGAGAATGGTTGGAGGCAAACACTCATTTGTGTCCCCCCAAAACTCCTGCCCCTTTCTCAACATTGTATTTATTTGGAGTGTGTGCCTTTGGATAAACTGAAGAAGTAGGCAAAGGAGAAGCCGTTTGGAACAGTCTTTCATTGAAATTGTTCAGGTTCTGAGGCTCTGTTTTCAGTGGTGATGGTAGTCTAAGGAGCATTACAGAATTCTGTAGTAAAGGTGATGTCTTCTAAGGGCGAAGCAGCAGCCGTAGCGAGAACTTTTGGAACAAGCTATTTTCATTGCTCTGGATAAAATCATAATCTTGACAAGAACAGTTCCATTTCACACAGGGGCCATCCAAAGCAATTGTCACTTTCTAACCAACCAGTTAGCTTGCTTCACATCCAAATATGATTCCTCCGATCCAGGAAGAACCAGGACCAATTTATAAGGCTTGAAAAGGCATTTTTACTTTTTTCTTCCTACTAGAAAACCCAAATAAAACAGGAGAACAAAGACCTCCAACAAATCAAGAAGTACCAGTACATAACACATAGTAGACACTCAGTCATTACTAGTTGAAGCAATGAATGAATGTTCAAAGTGCTCTTGAAGAACGTGATCCATTATTTTCATGAAAAAAAAAAATCATTGAGGTACTAGGAATGCTATGGAAATGGTACGTAATTGTCCGTTTCAATTAGCTTGATTCTAGTTGGTCTGCCTCCCACGGAACTAACTCCTCATTATCTAAGGGATGATTACATGGCTTGGGGTAATGTTTCTGGAGTTTGTTCCCTGGAATGTCTCTATCAGAATCACTTGGCACCCATATCTGATATCTTCCATATCTGAAAGATCAGGTCCCTAAAATCTCTATTTTATTAAGACCCCCTGGAAATATTCATTTGAATGAAAGTTTGAAACTATTGATATAGGGGTTGAACAGGTCTCTCTCATACAATTATGGACTCAGGCTTATATTTAACAGAATGTAGATGTCAGTCCACCTATGTCTAAATTAGCTAGGACTCAGTCTTGTACTACCATAGATTCCAGTCCAATATTTCCCAGTATTTAGTATATATAAATCACCCAGGGAGTTTACTAAGTAGGAGATTTCTAGGCCCCACCCAAAGGCACTCGGCTGAAGCCAGATCTTAAGTTTAAACAAGTACCCCATTTGATTCTGATGCAGGTATGCTGCTAACCTCAGACCTAATACCAAGCCCTTCTGGAAACAATAATCCTGTCATGTGGTTATATAACCTCTGAAAGGACACTTTGCTGGTGATTTTACCACCTCTCAAGGTAATAAACTCTATTTGTAAGTGCTTTCATTGCCAGAAATTTCTTACATTGAAATAAAATAACATTCTGTTAATCTGTCTGTCTGACTCTCTTAATTAGAGCTACACAGAAGACTTTAGTCCCCAATCTTGTTTTTAGGAAAATATACTTGACCAAGAAAATAAGTGCTTTTTTTCCCTTTGGATCCCTGTTTTGCTTCTTTAGCAGAATGGGTAGGTGAGGAGAATGCAGAGGTCCAAACATGCATCCCTGATAAGAAGACAAAGGCTTCTGCTACTTACACCACAATAATTGTTTAGAAAATCAAGCATCTAGAAAAGCTTGAAATTCTCATTTCCTGGAGTAGTATCACAACACATAGAAGGGGGGGACTGGCTGGAAAAGTATGGGCATGTTTCTGGGCATTTCACTGGGGCTTCCTCACATCCTCACAGTTTTACTAATTTGTCCCATGTGTATGCTTCCTTAAAAAAACCCAAATAATTTATTCTATTCACAGGTTTCAAAAGGAAGTAATTACTAGTAAAATTTTAAAAGACAAGAATAGCTTTGGACATGAACGGAAGGGTACCCAGAGTGGCCATGGGGATGTTGGATTTATTATTTAAACCCGTGTGACTGGGCAAGTTAAAAAAAGTCCGTGGCCCAATTAAATTCATTTACAAAATGGGGATAATAGTAAGTCACTTTTAGCATTGTTTGACAATTATATGAAGATATGTAACATGTGTTAATTTAGAAATATCTGTTGGTACATAGTCACTACTCAAAAAACAATGTCAGTCATTATTGTTAGCATCAGTAATAGTAGGACTAGTCTGCCAGAATATTCACACACTAACACCAATTAGTTCTTTTTGAATGGTATTAAAAATGATTAAACAGGTCAAGAGGAGCAAAAGGGAGAATGAATACGAACACAAATGCACTAAATGTAGAAAGTTGCCTTTGCCTCAATTTTCCCATTCACATAGGTAAAGAGGGATTGAATTTTAGAGGTGAAGCCCAACACATTGTCTTGAGTAACTTGCCTGATAAACATCTACTCTTCCCTTTTTTCTTACAGATTTCTTTCTGCTGCTCTAGCCAGTTTTAGGGTACAAGATTCACACATCAGAGGTTTTGGTTTGTTTAGATGTTTTTAATGATACAATTCTCAGATTGTTTATTCTTTTTGATGTGAAATAAGAACAGGGGGACACCAAAATGTAAATGCGATGTTTTCTAAGAATGTCTGGGATGAGTTGGCCCTAAATGTTCTTAAACATCAAATAAAAGTTGAGCGAAGGGTATTTAACTCATTACCAAGCCAGCATCTGAGTTTGCATGTTGGCTGAGAAGCAGGGGACATTATAGGTTCTAGACCATCTCCGACATCCAAGCTGTGTAATCTCTGGGGCTTTTTATCTCTTTGCAAAATGAGAATGAAAACACCTGCGCCGCATAACTTACAGCACTGTTGAGGCTTTACAGAAAAAAAATGAAAATGCTGATCCAGTGTAAGCTGGCCTCACTCTCACAAGTCATTTCTCAGAAGTCTGGGCTCCATTTTGGAATTTGCACTGGTCTACAACCTCTCATGCAAGAGTAGCACATGGGAAGGATATAGCCAAGGATCTCTCCCTCATCTTGAGGTCAAAATGGCTTAAAGTAGTTGTGCTCTCATATCCCACAGACCAGTTTTGGGCTCCTGAACAACAGAGTGTGATGCCTGGAGGAGAGATATTTATGCTAGCTCAGTGGGGAAAGCCTTCATTCAGGTCGTTGGCGTGAGTCAGCAGAGCCTAACTAGGTAAGCTCTCCCTACCACCACACCGGGGCCCACATACCTGACACTGGGTCCGTGTTCTTATTTCATTAATAAAATATGACCTCATGCTTCTTTTGTAATCCAGAAGCACAAGGATACATTGGTTGCAAACTGCATGCAGATAAAAGGGGGATTCCTTTTGAAACTACATCCTCTTAATAATAAATAACTTTTGATCTACTATACATAACAGTAGTGCATTTCTTGTTAAAACGGCAAGCTTTTTCTTTTTTACCAAAATGAAAAGAAAACATTCATTTCTTTATAAATATTTTAAATAGTTTAAATACATATTTCATACCAAGGATATAAAAATAGCCTCTCTTTTTTTTTTTTTTTTGTCGATAAATAAAGACATGTTCATTTACATGGCAAATAACGTGCAATAGCTAACCACTGGCCACCAGCTCTATTTGACTGATTGTCTAGGAGATGACATGCAGTGATAATTGTCCCTTTGCCTTCACAAAAAGAAAAATAGATCAGCAGGAGCTGTGCACTCCCGAGGCCAACAGCGCTATGGATATTGTTCAGGAATGACAAGCAGGCACTCAGGAAAAACCTTTGCTGCACTTCACAAAAGTCACCTAGGACAATACGAATCCACAAATTCTTTGTCTGGGACTTCTAGCTGCTCAGACCCTCAGGGTCTTTGGACTTTTAAAAAGTCTGTCAAACAGACTGGTAAGGGAATACCTGTATGGGAAACTGTTTCTGCTATGTTTCTAAGGATCTAGCAAGTGTTTGCTACAGTATGGATGTGGTTCTGCCTTTGGCTGGCTCCTCAAGCACTCTCCGGCAGGACTCCCAGCTCTGCTCAGTCTTCACACCTGCCCGAGGCAAAAAAGGCAAATGAAAGCCGTCATGCAGTGGTGGGTCTAAAACGGGCAGCTGCTGCACGTGCGCGAATATCATACGTTTATGGCTTTATTATCTTTCGTTTCTGTTGTGCTTGTGACGATTTCCAGGGGAAAGTTCTCCAAGGGTTCTGCAGAGACTGGCGCCGCACCTTCCCTGTCCCAAGATCCTGGCAAGTTTTCCAGACTGAAGGAACTTGTGGCTCCCTGGCTGAAGCTGCCCTCCTCTGACCTGCTTGGGAGAACCAGGTGCAAAGACGTTTCCGAGGAGGAGCAGACTGAGGACGAGAGAGTCGCCGAAATGGACTGCAGGGGTGTGAGTGTAGAATCCGAATGTGGAGAGATGCACCTTAAAAATTGCAGGTGGCCTTCTTGGACAACCTGGTAGTGGGCAGGTGAATAACCAAGGCTTGGAGAGTGATAAAGGTCACCGTCTGCTGGATTTTGCTCGTGAGCTCCAGTTCGCTGGGGGCTGCTCCCCACGGAGGAGGGATCCACACTCCAAATGTCTGAGGTGACATTACCATGACAGAGTTGTGCTTGAGTGTAAGCGGCTCCACCAGCTTGCAAGTGTAGGCAAGGTTGGTGAGTACTCCAGGTCATCCTGGTCTGTAAGCTGTCCCCGGAGGGACACACAGATGTGGTATGCAGAGAGCAGAACTGCGATGGCTGCTGGGGTGACAGAACGTTTTCTAGAAGATGCATCACATTCCTCATGTCTTTACCTAACTGAGAGACCTCCTGAGTCAATGTCGTTACCTGTGTGGATAAAGCAAAGCAGAAGGCAAGGGTCAGAGTTGTGTGGTAGTGATTTCAGAGCAGGAAAATGAGATTTCTTAGTCAGAAGGGTGGAAAGGCTGCTTCCCCTCCAACCCCAGCCAAATCCAAGGGATGAATGGAAAAGTTGGCACCCGATCGAAGCCATCCTTATTCTGAGGGAACTTAGAGAGACATTCATAGTCTGGCACTCTTAATCAGTGACTCTCAGGTTCTTGAATAAAATTAAGAGACAGGGGTCAACTATCTCTTGTATCATTTAAATACAGGCAGTATCTTTTACTTCCCCTGAGTTAGCTGGTTACACAGTGGTGCACACAAATCATTCTGGACACCTCAAAAACCAGTATAGAGTGGTGGGTATTGTGTATAAAGCACTCAGCAGGCCATCTGCTCGCAGCTGATAGTAAATGATAGCTCTCACTTCTGTCATTTCTGGCCAAGATCCATGCTTACTGTAGGGTCAGGGACAAACTGGCCTTCAGGGGTGATGAAGGCGGTAAGCAAGAACCCATACCAGGTTTGTGAGAAAGCGAGTTTGCAGAAAGAGGGAAAATAGCAAAATAAGAGAAACCTGCCAAACAAGTAGGTGCAGATCAGCACAGTGGGGAGCCTGGCGGTGCTGTGGTTGATCCGTGAACCTGGAACCTTATGGAATTTCAACCCAAATTGTGTGGTATGTGTTTTCTTCACTTTTCTAGGCAAGTCATTTAGCTTCTGTGAGATTTTCTAAGTAAACACAACTCTCAAATACCTAAGAACCACTGAAGAGTTTTCATTATTCATTTTACACTTAAAACCAATAATAAAATTTGCCAGCGGATTTGTTTTCTTACCAACCACATCACTTTCTTAAACCAGGAAGACCACCAGAAGATTGAATCTAGCTTTTCTGGAGGGTTTACATTCTTCAAAGTGAGGAAACCCTGTATTTCAGAAGGCAGGACTTGAACAGGTTATCTTCTAATCTTCGGTGAGATTTGGAACACTAAGACGATGTTGTAATACTTTGCCTTCAACTGCTGTAAGACTGTATTTTATAAAGGACCTGCTATGACTTGAGTTTACTATCATGAATCAAAAAACTCCAATTTAAGCAGCGGAACCTCTTGACTAGCCTCAAAAAACAAAACAAAACAAAAGGCAGTTCAACTTCAGTGACGCCAGATCCAAGATTGCTGTTTTGGGCAAACTTTTTCAACAATGACATACACATTCCTAATTCCTCCAGCAGCTTAATTCAGTCCACTTCCTGTTGAGTGTGTTCTGAGACTAATTCTCCCTGGCAGGCCCACCAGGAAGTCGTGCCGCTGGAACCGGGCATTTAAAAAAGGCCAGAAGGAGGTTTTTCCATGGTTCAGGCAACCCACTGGTAACACCTGCCTTGAAACTGCCAGGCCAAAAGCATTTCTGCTTTGCTGCTCGCATGGAACTCAAGGGACTCAACTGAACGCTTGTCCAGGCTTTTCAGCAGATCTGAAACTTCGGGTGATGAAAAGATACCTCTGAGCCTCACATTTAAGAGGCAAAATAGTGAGTCTGAGAAAGATGCTATGTGTTTTGAAATTTTCACTGCAGGTTGTCTCATTTCATGACCTGCCAAGCCTCGATTTCACAGTGCATGGCTCATACTTAAATCAGGGTCTGGATCTTGGCGCTCTAGACATTTGCCTACGGGCTCCCCCTTGAATTGATTAGCTCTTCTATCAGAATTTCAGAAGAGAAGGCTGACACTGAAGGGATATACCGACCACCCGTTTCTGTGGACTGTCTAAGCTTCATTCCTGTATCAAATTCACATTAGCTTTCAGTACATTTTACATCCCAGGACATTTTACAAAATTACATTAGCTCCCAGTAAAACGCTTTCAACAGGCCTTTAATTAGGATTGAATAAAGATACAATCTTTGAAGAACCATTTGCATTTTAGGCATATCAACAATTATGTTATTAAATGTTTGAGTACATTTATAACACAATATGCTTTCAGGTACCCCTTTTTTCCCCATTGGATCTATAAACAGTGCTAAGATAGGCAGGGACACATTATTATTTTCCCACCTGTAAAGAGGGACACTATGGTCCAGAGGTTAAATTACATTTTTAAGGTCCCATCTTTCATGAAGGACAGTCTTTGGCCTAGAAATCAGGCCTTCTAAGTTTGGTGCTCTTTCTGTTATAGTATATTATCACACAGGAAAGGAGATATTGCTTAAGAGTTGATAGAGTTTTGCTAATGTGGACAGAATTTGTGAAGATCCCAGGTGATACAAAAAAGTACCTTCATGTGTAAAATCTATCTGAGACGTTAATTCAACATCCAGTAAGTAAATACCATCATCTCGAAGTCAGAAACCAGTGAAGCACAGCAAAATCTTCTCATGTCAAATTATACAAATAAAACAACAAAAACAGTGTGCAGCAAGGGGGAGTTTGGAGTCAGACAATATATCAACATGCATATTTCTGATGAGCTATTGTTTCTAGATTTCAAAATAAACAAATATTTTTCCTTGGGTGAAATACCTTTTGATGGCCACATCCTTGACATCAAACTTTCACTGTATACTTATTACAACTTTGAGGTTAGGAACTTTAAATTTTTTTTTTTTTTTAAGGATTTTATTTATTTATTTGTCAGAGAGCAAGCGAGAGCGAGCGAGAGCGAGCACAGGCAGACAGAATGGCAGGCAGAGTCAGAGGGAGAAGCAGGCTCCCTGCGGAGCAAGGAGCCCGATGTGGGACTCGATCCCAGGACGCTGGGATCATGACCTGAGCTGAAGGCAGCTGCTTAACCAACTGAGCCACCCAGGCGTCCCAAGGTTAGGAACTTTAAATGGGAATCCAGAGTCATGACTGGCTCCCGGAATGTAAACAAGCATTAACATTTCCAGAAAACAAAATCACTGTATTAGTTTGAAATAAAAGCAGCAAAGAATCCAAGGAAATAGAACTTTCTTTAGCTCTGAAGGGTAATGATCAATGTGTATCAGGGAAGAATGCTGTCACTGGGTCATTGAGGACACACTCCAGCACCTTATTAAAGTTACATGAGAGAATTAATCCCTGTGGGTACAGGATGTTTCCCTTCACAGGGACAAAGGCAACTGTCACAAGGAAAGATGGCATCTCCTAGAGGTGGATAGTCTGGTGACACTGAAGGGGACAACATACTGCCACAGAGAGTACCTCACTTTTGCTTACTGCTTTCTGCTGGGGTTGCTAACAAATTCATTCTAAAACACGTTAGACCTTGTTCTTAATCAAATGTGGAAAGCAAAGAATGCAGTCTCTACTTTCCAAGGGTGGTGAGACTTAATACATTTTTATAGCATGCTAAGAAGATGTGCATTTGCTAAAAAAAGGTTGTTGGGGCTACTTTGTGAACAAGGCTCCATCCATTTAAGGTGATATACCTTCAAAATACAACTTAAAATCAGAATACTACAGAAATAGATCAGTAAAAACAAACAAAAATTCACATCAAATGAACCAAAGTTCTCCCACTTATCTCAACACCTAATCGTATTCTTTAAATGTCCTCTGTTACTCATATTAGAAGACACAACTGTACTGTGATGAACACTGGGGGTTATACTTAGTTAATGAATTATGAAACACTACATCATAATTATCAATATTCTCACAAGCTCCATCTCATGTTTTTCCCTTTCCTTTCCTTTCCTTTCCTGTCCTGTCCTGTCCTGTCCATTCCTTTCCTTTCTGACCCTCAGATCAAAACCTGATCAAGAGTCAGATGCTTAACCAACTGAGCTACCCAGGCGTCCCCCCTTCAGTTTTTAGTGGCGCTTATTTACTGACTCCCACATCTCATGACTATATTCTGAGTGCTAAGTGACAAACAGAATTAAGTTATTCAGAGTTGTCTTATCAGTTGAAATTTGGTAAACCTTTTTGCATCCCTGGCTGCTACCCAAGCTGGCTGTTTTAGATGTGGCCTTCTGATTATTTCTACTTATAAAGAGAAAATAGATAAATAAGCCGTAACTTAATACACATTTTTCTCTCCCTTGTGTGTCAAGTTATGTTTCCTTTATCCATATTTCCTCTCCTTCCACTTCCTTCTCCTAATTCTTCTGTGAATAGGAACCCATCAGTCTGGGATTTAAGACTGTTGGCCAAACCAGTTCACCATCACCATCTGCAGAGCCAGTTGTTCACATCCAAGATTTCTCTATACTTTCCAAAGTCCCAACTGCTAGAAAGAAGAAGTGTTGAAAACACCATCTGTGCTTCCAAGTGGTTCAGTATTCTATCCAAAACTTCGGAGCATCTAAAGATCCTTCCCTCCTCTGTTTTCCCAGTAACATGTATTTTACCACACAAATCTGTTTAGCAGGTTTAGGGGTAGTGCATTCGGTCTTGTTGAGCAGCACCCTCTGTCATGAATAGAAAAATCCAGGCAACAAGGGACCCGTCAGTGATCCATGATAGTCCACACTCTGGTCTTTCCATACCTCTAAGGAGGAAGTTACTAATTGCCAAAATTTTTCTATGTTGGCTATATCCAGGTTTTCTCAGAACTTCCACTGGCTTACAAATAGTCATTGTTGCCTACATTTCCAGAGCATCTGGTTTTCTCCTCTTATGTTTAATTTGCTTCACTGATGTGATGCTACTTCTCACCCTCCTCTTAAGCATATGCCCACAGATGCTTTGTTGTGAGGATCAAATAGTTTAAGGATGTTAAAGTCTCGTTCCCATACAACTGATACTTTGTCAGGATCTCAGTATCTATCTGCATTTGGTAATGCAACACAGCTCAGTTGAAAACTTCCTCACCATAGGGAATACTGGAATACCAGGAAACATTTAGCCCAAAGACAATAAAAGCCAGTTATCTATAGAACTCCTTTTCAGCCTTGGCATGGGAAGACAAACAATGCTGTTAATGGTTTTACATAATTAATTTGGGAGAAACAGAGTCTCTGAGTTTTAGCATCACCTTGCATAGATCTTTGCAGTAACAAATAGTAACAGCAATAACCAGAGTCGTTGAAAAATGTTGATTAAGATCCTGCATTTCCATTCTAAAGTTCAAGTAATTGCAGTCAGATGGATTGAGAATTCTCTATAAAAGATGCGTAAGCCAAAATACAACAATGTGCAGCTTGTTGTTGATCACATTTGAGTAAGGACCAATGTGGGGTTTGCTGGGGACAGGTATGACTGTCTTTATTGTCCTTTATAATGGCCCTGCATAAATCCTGCCATTTATAAATCTTCGTTGATACATGGTAATTTAATGAATAATAAGGTGGATGGTTTATTTCTTAATATGAGTTTCTGGTGTTTTCATTTGAACTTAAGAAACTTTTACCAATCTCCCACAAATAGCACTGCAAGACACAGAAGTAATTATCACTATAGCCCTAGCAGGGAAGAATGTTTTATATCATCTCAGTGTCTCATGGATACCCCCATTACTTCAAAATGGGAGATTTACAAACCACTGTGTTATTACATAGTTGAGAAAAATCCATCTGTGGTGCTTGTGCCCTAGTGTCCCAATAAGACTGTGCACTGCCAGTTTTTATAGTTAGATTGTGTGCCTTTTGGTGTAAGCACAGATTTGCTGTTCTGGTGTGTCTTTGCATCATACCTTTTAGGAACAGCAGTGTGAGCTTCATGAGGCAGACCAGAACATCTCTTTGAAAATACCTTTTATTTCACATCAAAAGTAGCTAACTCTTGCCTTCTATTACTCATGTTTTACATTTTTCAATCTTGGCTATTGGCATGGTATGATTCATGGCCTCTGAGTATAACTGGAACTTCAATTGATAGGAAAAAAATGCCATTTCCATTTTTGTGCATTCAGTGAGCAGATGGGGAATGCATCTGTTGATATAATCTTCTTAGCTTGAAGAGTTCTTGACCCGTCACTCAATTTTTGCCAAACATGTATACATTTTCCTGCTAGACACAATTTTCCTAAATTCCGGGTACTAATTACACCAATCCTCCCCCCGCTGCCACAAACACATATACATTTTTACGAGCTCTGATTCAGGTAATTAAATGGTCTTTCATTTAATCTTTTGTTATGTTGCATATTTATTATGGGATTCAGGATTCAGACAAGTTCAATCAAACTCCATAAGCAGGCAAAACAAAAAGGACGATGGGCATAATTTCATCCTTGTGTCTTTTGCTTCACAACACATTCAAAAACAAATGACAGTCTTTTTATCTGTCAGCTAAAATAATAATCATACTTGGCACTTGCATAAATTTTGTCCAAATGAGAATCTCAATCCTATTACTAACAAACATTGTAAATCTTGTTCTGCAGCTGGAGAAACTAGAATGTTGGGAGGTGAAGTGGCTTATCCAAGGTCACACAGGAATAGTACCAAGGGCTTTACTTTTGCAGGTGCATCTGGTGCCTTTTCAATTATAATAAGAGAAGAATTACAAGACTTGAACGTGATTACTCCAGTGGTTTCACTGAATTTCTGCAAACTCAGGCCTTCGGACACAACTTTATTACTTTAGCTGTACTATTTTAATCCATTATTTATCAACCCTTTGATTGCTTTCTTCAACTGTTTTCCTACTTTCTGTGACAAAGTTTGATTAGTATTCAATTTGCTATCTCGTTGAGGGATCCTCACTGCTATTAGTGAATACCAAACATGAGTCTGTCTCATCTCAGAACCAACTGTATAGATCGCTTATCAAGACAATGTATAGAGGAATCACCTGGGGATCTTGACACCAAGTATATTCAGATTCAGTAGGTGTAGGGTGGGATTCTGCATCTCTAACAAGCTCCCAGTTGATGCCAATGCTGCTAGTTTGTACTCTCAGGGAGTACTCTAACTTTGGTTAACTCCTCATGTACGGGTCTTTCAGTAAGAGCTGAGAATTTAAACAGCTTTCTTCAATTCTTTTGGCAAGTCTGTAGTTGGAGTTTTTTATTTGTTTAGATCTTCTTTAATTTCTTTCAACAATATTTTGTTATTATTGGTGTACAAGTCTTGTACCTCCTTGGTTAAATTTATTCCTAAGTATTTTATTCTTCTTGATGTTACTGTTAATGGGATTGTTTTTCTTAATTTCTTTCTGACAGTTATCAGTGTATAGATACAACTGATATAGATACATCCTGCAACTTCACTGAGTTCACTTATTAGTTCTAACAGATTTTGGTGGAATCTTGAAGATTTAGGGTCTTCATGATTGTCAAAGCTGTTGTCTTTGTTCTTGGTGGCTCCCAGTAGTTGAGGGTGCCCTAAGATCTGTCAGTGTCCCAAAGTGGAGGATCATAGAGAGCACCTAGGTGCAGGTGGATTAGGAGCTGGGCTCTAAGGTAGCAGCTGGGACAGTATGCAGTTATATCTGTTACAGGGAGAAACTAGGAGATGAGCATTTCTGCATGATCCCTCTCTGCTGAACCTGAATATACAACGATAGAGATGTTCTTACACCCATTTTTTTTTTCGCTTTTCAAAATTTAAATTCAATTAATTGGCATATAGTGTATTATTAGTTTCAGAGACCGAGCTCAGTAATTCATCAGTTTCATATAATACCCGGTGCTCATTACCTTATGTGCCCTCCTTAATGTCCATCCCCTCACTTCCTATGATTAAGAGTGTTTTATGGTTTGTCTCTCTTTCTCTGATTCCATCTGATTTCCCCTCCCTTCAGCTATGAGCCTCTGTTTTGTTTCTTAAACTCCACATAAGAGTGAGAACATGTAACTGTCTTTCTCTGATTGGCTTATTTCACTTAGCATAATACTCTCTAGTTGCATCCATGGTGTTGCAAACGGCAAGGTTTCATTTTTTCTTTTCTTTTTTGATGGTGGAGTAGTATTCCATTGTATACATATACCAATCTTTATCCATTCTTCTGTTGTTGGACATCTGGGCTCTTACCATCATTTGGCTATTGTGGACATTGCTGCTATAAACATTGGGATGCAGGTGCCCCTTCAGATCACTACATTTTTATCTTTGGGGTAAATACTTGGTAGCGCAATTGCTGGGTCATAGAGTAGCTCTATTTTTAACTTTTTAAGGAACTTCCATACTGTTTTCCAGAGTGGCTGCACCAGCTTGCATTCCCACCAACAGTGTAGGAGGGCTCCCTTTTCTCTGCATCCTCACCAACACCTGTCATTTCCTGACTTGTTAATTTTAGCCATTTTGAGTAGTGTGAGGTGGTATCTCATTGTGGTTTTGATTTGTATTTCCTTGATACTAAGTGATGTTGAATGTTTTTTCATGTGCTTTTTGGCCATTTGTATGTCTTCTTTGGAGAAATGTCTGTTCATTTTTTTCTGTCCATTTCTTCATTGGATTATCTGTTCTTTGGGTGTTGAGTTTGATAAGTTCTTTATAGATTTTGGATACTAGCCCTTTATCTAATATGTTCTTACATCCATTTAAGACTTACTTTTGTTTGCTATGATCCTGTAGGATTTGTGAACTTGGCTTTCAGAGCTAAGTGCTTTGAGGGTCTTAGTTGGGGGCACTAAGTCCAAACTCTCCAATGCTGGGACTTAGGGGTTCCTTCTTGATAGCATGGCACTTTATCTGGGGCGGTATTTTTGCTTTATGTGTCCCAACCTTTCCAATCAGTCTCCATGTGGGGATTTTCTCATTCACCTGATACGTCAGTTATTCAACTTTTTAAAAAATCATTCCTTGTTTTATGTTTCTCTCAGAGGGAATTATTCTGCATATAGATGTACATTCAGTGTGTCTGTAGGAGGAAGGAAATTCAGAAGCTTATTATGCTGCCATTTGGGGGCATTTGTTAGCTATTTTAGGTGTTTTAACCATTGTATTTAAGAAATTTTTTTATTTATTTGCCAGAGAGGGACTACAAGCAGGAGGATGGCAGGCAGAGGGAGAAGCAGGTTCCCTGCTGAGAAAGAAGACTGATGCAGAATTTGATCCCAGGACTCTGGGATCATGACCTGAGCTGAAGGCATATGCTTAACTGACAGCCACACAGGCCTCTTGTTACCCTTACTGTACTTGTTATTCTTACTAAAATTATCCCATCTTTGGTGAGTGGAAGACTCTTTATACTGGCTCCTGAGCTCTTCTGACATCATCCTAGTAGTGTTTGTACACTAAGGTATCTTAAACTTATGTGTATTTCATGTCTCCAGAAGTGAAACAGCTAATTAAAGACACTCTTGTTTCTTTTATTGGGAAATTATATCTGAGACCATAATTGATACATAGAGATACTGACTGTTATTGGGCTGGTCATTGTTTATACTCCTTTTCTGTTGAAAGAGCTTGGAATTGTATGCATGTACATGAGAGACAATATAGGTTCATATTAATATTACTAATTCTATTTCAGTATTACAGGGTTTTAACATTTTATATATTACATTTGTATCTCCTTTACACTGTGAATTCTGGTTATTGAGGTATAGAAGATGAGAGAGTTAGGATATCCAATAATGACTCATTTGCTTTATCCCCCGTTATACATACAACAGTTGCAGTATATCAATATTAGTACTACCATTACAAATTATGAATACTGAAAACAATTTAAAAATTTGGGGGAGGCATATTCTAGTCTAATTTTTTCTCCTCTCCCCTTTCAGTGTTTCATCCATATTTACATTGTCAGAGACTATGGTCTTTGAAAACTTAATACCTTCTCTTCTTTAACTTTCATTTAGACTTGATACTATAAATAAGTACATATTTAATGCTGATTAACTTGTCCTATCACAATTCTTTCAAATTATCTTGGTTTTCTGAATCTTGTTCTTGAGAATATTCTTCAGGAAATGTTTATGGGAACAATGTTCCTTGAGTTTTTTTCATGGTAGCAGTTTGGTACCTGATGGTCATTTTTGCTGGATATAAAATCCTTAGTTTACATTTTCTTTACATTTTGTATATTTTGTATGTTACTCCATTCTTTTGCACAAAATGTTGCTGTCTAAAAGTCTAACAACAGTCTAGATTTTTCCCTTGCATGTCCCATATAAGACCTTTTTTATCTAGATACCTAGTGTATATTTTTTCTTAAAGACCAGTAATTTCACTAGAATATGAAATTACAATATGCACCTTCAAAAAAACTTTCAGGATAAAGCTGTAATAACAGTGTTTTGTTGCCAGTTATCAGATTTGATTTAAAAATACATTTTAAAAAATCAGTGTATTACCAGTGGACTCCTCCCCACCTATCATTTTATTTGCTTTAGAATGTACTCTTTTTCTTTTCTTTCTTTCCTTTTCTGGACTTGAAAATGCTAACATGTGGAATAGTCATAAGTGGGAAACATATATGGGAAAACATATTTGGGAAATGTATATCTCTCCTTGAGAAAACATACAGTATATTTTATTAGGATTTTTTGAAAATCCCTTTCTAAAATTATCATATCTTAAAATTATTTGTCCATGATTAAACCCGATATTACATTTAAGTATATATGGGCAATTTAAGGAACCAAAGATTCAAATCGTAACGTGGGTATCTAATATTTCAGAAGGAAATCTTTTCAGGGCACACCAAGGATGGACTTCTTCAAAAGCTAATCTAATAAAAGGAAAATTGGGATCCAGGTTTGATTTTAGGCCTTTCTATACCTTTTGCTGCATATATGATTATCTCTGAGCCTTAATTTACTCATCTGTGATAGAAGCAGCTCACATGAAGGGATTTCTGGTGTCTCTTCAAACTCAAAACTGGAATTTCATTTTTCTCTTCTACTCAGTGTTCTAATGTATTATGGCTAAAATATATATAATGCATAATTCAGCATTTTTATACATTCATCACCATAAATGTGTGCCTACTGTATGCCAATCATAGCAAAGAAAAAGGCAGATAAAGAATCTTGTCCTCATTCAACGGACATCCTAATGAGAGGATAAATACAGTGAAAAAGTAGATAACTAAACTATGTACCATAACAGAAGTTTGATAGGCTATGAGGGAAAAAAATATTTGGAATTAAATTTGGGGATCAGAGACTTCTGTTTTAAAAGACTGGTCAAGGAAGACCTCACTGAGAAGTTGACATTTGAACATAGGCTTGAAAAAAGGAAGAGAGATGTCCAAGCAGATATTGAGGACGAGCTTTCTGAACAGAGAAAACAAATACAAGATCCTCAGGTGCTTTCATAAACTAACATGATAGACAATAATGTCTGTTCTGGAAGTGTCATCTGTAGGACACTGAGATCATTTGTGGTTATCTTAAGAAATTAGAACAAGAGAAAGGAACAGCAGCAAAGGAAGTTAATCATGATCATTAAAGATCTGTATGAGTAAAGTTTGTCATATGTCATATGAGTAAAGTTTCATGTCATATGAGTAAAGTTTCAAGGAAGAGAGATATGAACTACCTTTAAAATTTAAAATATTTTCATTAAAATCAACCATTTATGTTCCTTTTTCTATGCAACTCAAGAAGAACAGAAGTAGAAAATATAAATAAAAGTCTTTGCAAGAGTTATATGAGCTAAATACAGAGGATAATTTTCTAATAGCTAAACTAATTGAGGAATGAGTTGGCTATTATCAGAAGCATTTGTGGAAATTTTTTTAAAGATTTATTTATTTATTTTAGAGAGGGAGAGATGGAAAGGGAGAGAGAGAATGACTGGGAGGAGGAGACAGACGGAGAGAGAGAATTCTCAAACAGACTCCCTGCTGAGCACAAGCCCAACATGGTGCTACAAGGACCCAAAGATCATGACCTGAGCCAACATTAAGCATCAGAAGCTTAACCAACTAAGCCACCTGTGTGTTCTGCATTTGGAGAATTAAAAAATTTTTTTTTAAAGATTTTATTTATTTGAGAGACATAGAGAGAGAACATAAGCAGAGAGAGGGAGAAGCAGACTCCCTGCTGGGCAGGGAGCCTGACATATGACTCGATCCCAGGACCCTGAGATTATGACCTGAGCTGAAGGCAGATGTTTAACTGACTGAGCCATCGGGCGCACCTTGAGAACTTCTGAAAGTACAGATACCCAATGTCAACCCAATGCTGGGCCAACAGAAATGTTATTTTAAAAATATTTATTGATATTAAATATATTTTATATATTAGTTTATAAAAATATCTATAATCATGTATAATATTCTAGATAATCTGAAAGCACAACTAGGTTTGGGAACTGCTGGTGTAGCTTTTTCTGGGGGCATAGTGAGCTCCTTACTACTGAAAATGTTCAGGCAAAATAACTTCTTACTGATCACCTCAGAAATAAAAATCCCATACTGGGAGATAAGCCAAAATAGGTGGCCTCTGAGATACCTCTCAAATTTCAGATTTTATGATTCTACCACATTATGAAAATACAATAATATCAAAGCTGAGGTTGCTTAAATATTTGTTTTAGAACCCATTTGCCCATTAGGATAATGGGTAAACTTTCTTTTACCATTATTTATAAAAGTTGATTACTTCAAATTCTACCCTATCATATGGTCATATAAGCATAAAAAGGAGATTTGACTAACTTAGTATTGATTTATAATATTGTGTTTATTTCTAATTGGGCACAAGTAAATGGGAATTGTCAGTTCCTATTGTCTAGGTGCCTTATGGTTCTTTAACACAGAGACTGAAAAAAATCCCTAAACCTTCCCAAGTTCATATATGCTTATTTTCTAGTACTCAACGTTGACTGACTTGAGATATAGGATATTCTCTACTGTACTTCAGTAAAGTCTGAGTACTTTAACAACAACATTAATAATAACAATAATAATAATAATTTTGAGGCAATTCACAGAATTTTTTTGAGCTATAATCAAAGTCTTTAAGAGCCTTGGGGAAGGTAGAAATATACACATGAAAATAACATAAAATTTTATAAAAGAAAATACTGAATGGCAAAGGTGTTAAAGCTCAGAGAAGGGACTTAAGATTTGGCATTCATCATAGAAGAATCAAGAGCAATAATAGGAGATTGGAGGTAGAATCAGAGCCCTTTTCCAAGATGTATGATGTTCTCATTTTTAAAAGGGGGATATTCATGTATTAGGAGAGGATAAGAAAGAAAAGTTCCCTGAAATCCCTTCCAACTGTAAGATTCTATAAAAAAAATTCTAATACTGGGGCGCCTGGGTGGCTCAGTGGGTTAAGCCTGTCTTCGGCTCAGGTCAGGACCTCAGGGTTCTGGGATCAAGCCCTGCATCGGCTCTCTGCTCAGCAGGGAGCTTGCTTCCCCCCTCCCCTCTCTCTGCCTGCCTCTCTGCCTACTTGTGATTTCTGTCTATCAAATAAATAAATAAAATTTAAAAAAAATTCTAATACTATCTACAGCTGCTGGATTGGACCAATTATTGAACTTAATTTTTCTATTGATGAGGGGAAAATGGCAGAGAAGTTTGTTGTTTTAAACATTTTTCAACTTGTGGGGCTCCTGGGTGGTGCAGTCTGTTGGGCGCCTTGGTGTTGGCTCAGGTTGTGGTCTCGGGGTCATGGATCTCATGGGCAAGCCCTGTGTCCAGCTCTGGGTTCAGCATGGAGTCTGTTTAAGACTCTGTACTCCCATGCCCCCTGCCTGCACTCTCTCACTTGCTCTATCTCTCTCTCTAAGATAATAAATCTTTTAAAAAAATTTCAACTTACAAATTATTTAGGAAGTATGGAGGAGTGGGGAAACACCTATATCCATCTTTAAAAAAAAAAACAGTTATTCTGAAGCTATCAGTTAGTATTCAGTTAATAAGTAGCTACCACTAACTGGCTAATTACTAGTAATGAGTAATTAATAACTGACTGTTTAAATTTCATTTGAATTTTCCTCTACTTGTTTGAATATACAGTAACTCATTTTACTGACTATTTCCCACTTTTATTCCTAGAACAGATCCTTTTTCCAACCATTTCTGCTCCTTGAAGGCTGACTTGTTTGACTCCATCAACAGGGTTATTGGCTCATTGGGTTTGGCCATTTTAGAACATCAGCAGATTGGAGGGTGGTAGCAGAGGGAGGTCGAGGTATATGTTCCTCTGGTTGCTTCCCTGCAGGGTTGAGGTGGGCAGAAGGTCACAGAGGGTCCCAACAAAAGATCACAGCTCCTTTCACGTCGCCTTCTCCACCCACCTTCCTCTGACTCAATATTTCAGAACCACTCTCTTCACTGACCCCTTTACACCCAGGAGTTATAGTGAATTTCTGTTGTTATTATTCCCACAGTGGAGGGACAGTTCTATGCTTTGTGGTTTCCTTACACTCAAGGAGCTTCTTTGTAAATACTCCTTTTATTCAACCCTGCTCAAACTGCCCATTTAGAATGTGGCATTGGTCTCCCTTGGACTCTTACCAATATGTCCATTTAGTCCCTCTGTTCAAAATAAAAAGAGGCCTATATATAAGTAATCACAGGCCAGGAAGACAAAAACAACTAATATCCAAAAGCTATATCCATGTTAAATTCACACTTCACAGGATGAACTTTTGAGTGGCATATTTTTTTTTCCTTTGGGAGATCCTCACTATTCTTTAGGACACACACACACACGTGTGTGTGTGTGTGTGTGTTATCAGTAAATCTCTCATGAGAGCTACAAATCTACCCATGCATATAGGCTTGAGAACTGAAAATAAGCAAAAAACGTCCTGCAAATCATTAAATACTTGGGTGTATTCCAGTTTAGAAGGCTATGTCCACAAAATGTAACATTAAAATCAATAATACTTATGATATACAATAATAATACTTATGTTTTAAAATGAAAAATACAGAATGGTTTGTCAGCAGTTAAATGGATTTTTCCTTTTTTTTTTGTCAAAAAGTGAATGTACAGCATTTTTTTAGATTTTGCTTTTGAGAATTGATGGTCAAGAACATATATGTGATCATGATGCAGAAGAAAAGAGATTGTACAGTCAGATCTTGGAACGGTCTGGCAATTCTGTCAGTGTATTTCGGTTGAACCAATTGTCAACAAGAAGATATAATAATAACACTAGTTCCGAGGACTGAGGAATACTCTTTACCATAAGGTATTACTCACGTAGGTTTCCTTGTATGAATTATTAATAGAACTCTAAAAAAAAACCCAACTTTAAGTTTTCACAGCCATTTCTTAGGTAAGGAGAAACTTCTGTTACTACTATTCTGTTTTTATGACTGAAAGAGACTTCATTGATCTCATGATACAAATTTGTAGATGTGACCTCAAAATCATAAAGAATGAAAGAAAAAATAGATAAACTGGATAGCACCAAAATTAATACTTTTATGCTTCAAAGAAAAAATGTTTAGAAAACAAAAAGGCAAATTCAATAATGGGAGAAAAAACTGCACATCATAACTTGCACATGGAATATATACAGAATTCTTACAATCAGTAACAAAGAGACAACCCAATTTTAAAGTGGGTAAAGGATCCGAATAGACAATTTCCCAAGGAACAAACACATGAGAAGATGCTCAATATTATTAGCTATCAAGGAAATGCAAGCGAAAACCATAATAAAATACCACTTCATATGCTCTAGTATGGTTATAATAAAATAGTCTTATAATAAAAAATTGTTGGCAATGAAGTAGAGAGCTTGGAACCTTCATGTACTGCTGAGTATAAAATGCTGCTGCTGCTTTGGGAAACGGTCTATCAGTTTCTCAAATGTTTATACATAGAATTACCATACGATCCAGCAATTCCACTTAATTACCCAAGAGAAATTAAAACATGTCCACACAAAAACGTGTGTGAATATCTTACGAATGTTTATAGCAACATCACTCATGTTAGCTAAAAAGTGATAACAACACAAATGTCTATCAGCTGATGAATGAATAAATAAGAAGTGGTATATCCACACAACGGAATATTACTTGGGTATAAAAGCAAATGAAATACTCCCATGCCACATGGGTGAACCTTGAAAACATTATATAAGTGACAAAAGCCAGTCACAGAAGATCATATTGTATAATTCCATTTATATGAAATGTTCAGAATGGGCAAATCTATGGGCAGAACATGTAGATTCATAGGGCTGAGGGTAGGGGAACTTGAATTCCGGGTGATGGCTGTATGGTATGGAGTTTCTTGTGGGGTAATAAAATGGTTTAAAATCGATTACGGTGATGAATGCACAACTGTATGAACATACTAAAAGCCTTCAAATTATACACTTTATTATTTTTAATTTTTAAAAAGATTTTATTTATTTATTTCCCAGAGAGAGAGAGAGAGAGAGAGAACACAGGTAGGGGAGCAGCAGGCTATCTGCTGAGCAGGGATCCCCACACGGGGTTTGATCTCAGAACTCTGGGATCATGACCTGAACCCAAGGCAGACATTTAACGACTGAGCCACCCTTTAAATGGATGAATTATATAATACATTAATTATATCTCAATAAAGTTGCTTAAAAAAAAGGGGGAGTTAATAAATAGTATAGAAAGATGGGCTTCTCCCTTTAAAAAGTTAATATAAGTTGTTTCTATAAAGCCTATTTTTTGTTTAGCAATGTTAGATATATTTCATTCTTCTGAATAAATTTAAGACTTGGAGTAGATTGAAATGGTCCAATATTAACTGGTTCCTTTGAGTACATACAAAATAAGATGCTAAAAAGGGGCGATCAGAGCAGTGCGCCCAAGTGCCTTTTGGTGAACAAGGATGATCTAACAAGCTACCTGCATTCTTTCATTTTGAAAATGAAGATTTGGCTGTGATTTTGTTTCCAGGAAGCTCGGCAGGTTCTTTTCTGCCTAGTTTCACAATTGTTTTGCTATTTATATGTTTAATCAGGTAATGATGAAGCATCATTAAAATGGCATAGTGGGTGTCTTTGCCCTTAAATCTCTAAGTCTTACAAAACAAGTGTTCTTTCCATTAACACAGTGACCCTATCCCATCAAACTATTTAGCTAAAATAAGATGCACTGAAATATAAACATTTTCTATTCTAATTTTATACTGAGTATTTGAGTAGCAAAAGAAAGGTCTCAGATAAACAGTAGTCATTGTCATGATCAAATGTTTCCCTTGAATCCAGTCGTTTTCATGTTCTCCCCCATAAGCCCTGAGACTTATTCTCTCTGACTACTCTGCACTGAGCAGGAGGGAGCAGCGGGTGCTAACTTGAGAGTCGCCTTCTGTTGAACGGAAGTATAATCTTGTATAAGAAGAGAATGAGTATTTGACCCCTTATTAACAGAAGACATCATGCTGGGGGCTTTATATATGGTACTAAGTCTTCACAACAATCCTGTATTGCAGATTTTATCATTACCACTTAATAGAGGAAAAATCTGAACTTGGGGAAAGTGAACACTTTGCTGAAATCAGACATTTAATTTTATGAATAGAGATCTGAATATTGTTCTCTCTCCAAAGCGTATTCTCTTTCTCTACTAGTGTGTTTTATGTCTTCTGCCTGCTGCGGTGAAGCATACGGCTTCCCTGGTCGGCTTTACCACAGTATCTTTCTGGGTCAGCCAGATTTCAGAAATGAGGAAATATTCTAACCCTTACCTACAAACCTTTTCAGAAATGGAGCATTTGACTTACACAGCCGATGGCCCCCATGGAGACAGTTTGTTGTTATTTTTAAACAATTTCCTTAGAATTGCACTCTTTCTTTTTTGCCCTAAAGCAACGGCAATGTTTTCAAAAGCATTCTAATATTAGCAGCTGCCCTACATCTTTTAAACTCTTGTCACTGCTCTGTGTGAATGTAGGTTATTACCAACATTATTCCTTTTCTGATTTTTGTTCTGTATTTAGCAAGCTAATTATGAACCCTACATATCAATGAGCAATTTCTTTTATATCTTAAATGTTTAAGCAAATATCAGAATGAGATGTTGCCATATTCTGATACTTGATACACTTGACATGCCCCCCATGTACTGGGGATTCACTTTTTTTTTTAAAGAGTTATTATTATGTAGTATATCCCGTGTTCATTATCAATTCTTCTCTTGTCTACTACTACCAAGAAATAGAATAAATGAAAAACAAAGCAATCAAATGATCACATGGGTGAGTGGTAGGATACTCCTGAAATGGAAAAATTAGGTTTGGATTTTAAAAGATAGATTTTTTAGTTTTTTAAAGATTTTATTTATTTATTTGACAGAGATCACAAGTAGGCAGAGAGGCAGGCAGAGAGAGGGGGGGCGGAAGCAGGCTCCCTGCAGAGAAGAGAGCCTGATTCGGGGCTTGATCCCAGGACCCTGGGATCATGACCTAAGCAGAAGGCAGAGGCTTCACACACTGAGTCACCCAGGTGACCTCCCCGCTTTTTTTTTTTTTTGGCTACATAAACAATATTATAGGAGATAAGAGGAAAAAAACAAGTAGGAAGTTGGGAGAAAGATAATTTTACAGTTTGAAACCAATTCGTATTTTCATTCGGCCTGTCAGTGAGTTTTAATGTACTAAAGGGTCAAGACTATATAAATTAAATTATGTGTAAAAGATAAGATTTTCTTACTCAAGCTTCAACCATGAAGAAATCAGATATTTCCTATAAGGAAAAACTAATTCTTTAGGGAAGGATAATTGGACCATTGATATTTTAACTTGCCCTTTTTATTTCAATATATGGCAAGATAAAAAGATTTATGTCATCTCACTAGAAAAGCAATCATGAATACCAAATCACACTGGGGAAATACTTGTTTTTCAAGTGGTTATCTGTTTTAATGTATCTACCATTGGCTCACATTATCGAAGGAAAAATCGTATGGTGTATGGATTTACAGCCGTGACTTGGGAAAATTATGTACATTCCAGAAGGTGAAGATATAAACACATTTGTTTCCCCAGAATAATTCTTAACTCTAATATTTTGAGCTAAGGCAGTCAGTTCTTAAAACCATTAAATGATCTCAAATGTGAGGGAAAAGAATTCAAACGGTATTAATGGGTGCTTTTAGAGATCAATATTTGAAAAGAAATTATTCAATCGAAGATTCTCTGACAAGGTATTGTGTTTGTTTTGTTTTGTTTTTGGTAGATTCTTAACAATAGGTTATTTAGATAATCCAGTGTACAGACAAATCCTTGTGATTTAAGGGGTTTCAATCCTGTTAGTTTTCCATTCCTATCTAACTTGTTAGTCTGCCCATTGGAGCTCTGAAGTCTTGTTATCAACAATCACACTTCCAGAGAGAGTGAGCACAGAAGGAGCAATGGTAGTAAATTGTAAATCTTCACTAAGCTGAAGACACACAGGTTTAAGAAAAACTGATTGTGATATATGATTTCATTTTTCACAAATCTCACCAGTGTCCGTAACTGGTTACATTTTTGCTAAGATCTCATCAGATAATGTAAAATTTTCATCCTAGGAAGCGGCTGTCTGTGCCTGCCCACATGTCCTCGCCTTAGGCCAACCCTGAAGGTCACCAAAGACCAGTCCAGATCTTCCTGCATATTCCTCTCTGAAGAACATTTCGAGTCCCCTTCGCAGCAAGGACTGCATGAAGGGCTAGGGAGTCAGTCTCTCAGAAACCACCCTCAGTTCCCCCTTTCCTTTGTCTTATGGTGGAACAGTTTTGAATTGTCCTATATACTCTCTCAGTGGTCCCCAGCAGGATTGAGCCCCAATTGCTTACAGAGATAGTCATCTCATTAGCGCAGCTTTATTTATGAGCTTTCATTTCTCACCTGTCTTACTTCTCTACTCCTTCATCTTGCTTTCTGGACCACCTCCCAAATAAACTATTTGCATCCAAATTGTCTCAAAATTTTTTTTTAATTAAAATTTTTGGGAAGGATACCCAAATTAGGACAGGGATTTGGAAATTACCTTCTCTGTGTATATGAAATGGCCAAAAGAGGCAAAAAGTAAGTAAGCAGGTACCTAGAGCTGAACGGGGGAACAAGGACTAATCATAAATGGCAACGAGAACACCTGTTGTCCGGGGTGGGAGGGGTAGAGGAGTAGGAGATGGTCAAAGTATTCTAAAACTTATACGGTGACAGTTGAGCCGCTCAATAAAGTTACTAAAAACCATTAAACTGTACACTTGAAATGGGTGAATTTTATGATATGTAAAATATATTTTAACAAAGTCATTAAAAAAAATTACCTGATTTTACATGGATAGATGGTAAGATCCAGAGGAGTAAAGTGCTTAAAGTTACACAGCAAAAATATGTCAGGGAAAGGAAGAGCATTCCAGGTCATTTGATTACTCTGAGAAATAGCATTCATCTTTGGATAAATCATCTTGCTTTAACTCATTAAAAATTACATGAAAAAGTGAAAAAGCACCCATTATATCAAGTATCAATGCATTTATGACACTAATTAGTATAATTATCATTTCTTTAGTGCTTTAAGCTAAATGATTTGCCTATACTATCTCAATTTCACAATGGGCCATAAAGCAGGCATAATTTTGTCCTCTTATACACGAGAAATAGAGCATGAAAGAAGATAAGTAACTTGTGGAAGGTCACGTAACTCATATGAGGCTTAACGGGAATTCATCTGTGGTGGTCTGACACCAGAGTACATGCCTGTAATTACTCTATTATACCACTTTTGCTGGTAACTAGGATTTATAGCTTTCGCCATTCCAGCATGACCAAAGAAAGAGAAAGCTCCATACCTCACTGTTGAGTTTATTTATTTGCTGCTTGGTCTCCTCTGCTTTGATGAAGAGAACAGCAGCTCCAATCTCTGGGTCTGAAAAGTAGAACACACTCAGAATGAGTCCTTTAGTAATAAACCTCATATATGAGGACTGGGGCAATTGGAATGGAGAAAGCAGCCTAAGCTACTACCTTTACCTTTTCCTGACGTCTGTGCACTACAGGATCTATCTCCCTGGGATTGGACATGCTTCTAGTAATCCTCTGAACAGTGCCTGATAAACTCCTTGAAACAGGCACATATCATGGTGGGGACTGTGAACGCACTGGTTAGATGTGTCCAAGGCAAATCTTCCTTTCCCCTGAACACAATCGCCACCATGTTCCAAGATGGCACAGTTTCTCTTTTTTGAGCATTCTTTAAAAATATTTCACAGCCAATGCCTAAACCATAGGAAAGGAGTGTTCTTTTCCTCTTCCTTTTCCCCCCAAATATTAATTCTTGGGCCCGTGAGAGTATCCCCCCCCTTCTATTTCAGGCGCTAAACTTCATTGTGGGTTTCCTATCTCTTCTTGTGTTGCTCTAAAAGATAGTATCTCCCATTTCCTGGTTCTCTTATCTTCACTTTTTCTTTACCTTACTCTTCCAAATACATTTATTTCTGTCAGTGACAAAAGTATAGATGAGTCGCTGCCAGCTGGAGTGGAAAGGAATGAGTGATACATATATGAACTGTTACTAGCTGAAGCGTTCAGGGATCTATATCTATATCTTTATCTATATCTATACACACACGCACACACATATATGCACACACATAATTAATTTATATTTATTATTTAAATATATTTATATAAAATGATATGATCATCCTAATACCCTAATTCTGGTAAATTATGGATAGAAAATTTGTTTGTGGAAGAAAAAAGTGACTTCCTTCTCTCTGCACACTCCCCCACCTCACCCAGAGACTTAGAAGGACCCTTCCATTTCTTCAGAAGATGAGTGCCAGGGAGTAAGATTATTGATTGAGATGGAATACCGGTATTCTACCAAAAGGAGACACACACCAAGGACTGTTTTTATTGGGCTCGGCTTTGTTCATGGGGGTACTCACTAACTGGTAGTAGATCCTGACACAAAGATCTCAGAGCTGAGTGGGAAGGGGAGGATGGAGTTGGCAGGGGACTTCTAGCCCTTCTTCTGGAGTTTGCTGATAAATTATTTTGGATAGCCTATGCTTGCTCATTATTCTCTCTCTAGTAAGTACAGGCGTGTCTTCTTTAGAATTTACCTTTTGTTTCTGGCCTTCATTATGTTGATAGATTCCTATCAACATATCCTAAGAACTCAAGAAGGCAAGGGAGTGAGAGGAGGCTGGGTTAGGTTTGGGGGTTCTCTTACATTAAATTCACCATCATTAGAGAGTAGTGCTTCACCTAGGCCTCCATCATTTCCAACCTTCTTATATCCTTCTGAAGTTGTTTATCCTCTGATATGCAAATACATAATCTCTCATCAATAAGTTGGTTAAAAATAACCAATGTTCCTATAGTGTACAACCAACACAGCTTTTCCTCTGGGTAGTGTTATTTCTGTGGATTAGCCTCCCTTCGTAATAAGAAAACATGGTCATCCTCTAATGAATAGCAGAAATTTGAGTCTCCTGACATGCCATTTACCTGGGCTGGGAAATGGCAGACCATCTAGCCTGGAGGGAGGAACAATTACAAATTATATCTTAATAACTTGGAGATGCACAGACTCAAGTCAAATTGTTCCATGGCATTGGTAAAGTTCTATCATGTAGAAAATATTCAGATTGGGAAGGCAAAAAAGTGCCTATGACAAACATTACAAGTTAAAAGGAAAACACCTTTTGACCGAAGGCTAAATCTAGAACTTACCTCCTAGAGGAGGGGAAACTCTGGGCTCTGGCCTGATGCGTTCAGAGCCAAAGTCAAAAGTTTGGCTTTCCTCACTGCTGTTTCCATCTTCAATTCCATCAACAATCCTATTTAAAATAAAGGATATTGGTTAGCTCTGCATTTATATTTATGAGTTCCAGTAGGCCTTTTAAAAAAAAATATGTTATTTATTTATTTTAGACAGACAGAGAGAACACACAGGGTGGGAAGAATGTGCAGAGAAAGAGAAAGAGAGAGAATGCCAAGCCGACTCCCCACTGAGTGCGGAGCCTGACTCAGGGCTTGATCTCACGACCCTGAGATCACGCCCTGAGCCAAAACCATGAGTCAGATACTTAACCAACAGAACCATCCAGGAACCCTGGGTTCTAGTATTTCTAGAAGACTTAAAAATATTGTGTAAATTTCTAAATTCTGTATACTACAAAACTGTGCTATCCAATATGGTAGCCATTAGCCTTTTACATTGCTACTGAGCACCAGAAATGTGGTTCATGCAAATTGAGACACACTCTAAGAATAAAATGCACATTGGATTTCAAAGATTTGAGTAAAAAAATGCAAATGGTTTTATTAGTAAATTTTAAAATATTATTTACGTTTGAAATTATATTATTTGGGGCATACTGAGTCAAATAAACTATATTATTAAAATTAAATTTCACTTTATTTTTTTGTTCGCTTTTGTTTTTTAGAAATGTGGCTACTAGCAAATTTAAAATTACATTAGTAGCTCACTATAGAATTTAGAATCTTATTTGTTCTCAGATTCAAGGTCTTAAGATACAGAAACCTTCTTATCTGAATTCATATTAAATCATCACTCTATCCAGAATTAAAGTGTTTTTTTGTTTGTTTTTGGTTTTGTTTTTGTTTTTTAAAGATTTTATTAATTTGTTTGAGAGAAAGAGAGTGTACAAGAGAGATCATAGAGGTAAAGGGAGAAGGAGAAACAGACTCCCAGCTCAGCAGAGAGCCCAATGTGGGGCTTGATCCTAGGACCCTGAGATCATGACCTGAGCTGACGGCAGATGCTCAACTGACTGAGCCACCCAGGTGCCCCCAGAATTAAAGTGTTTTAATCTAATAATTATGGCATCACATTAAATAACTTTGATGACATCTTTACTCTGAACCTGGACAAACCCTAAAGTAAGAGTTAAAGAATTACATATAAATGACTATTAAGACTTTGGCTAGTCTTCTTTCCTTGCTAAATAATGTCTAACCCAATCATTATTTAAAAAATATAAGTCTAGGGGTGCCTGGGTGGCTCAGGGGGTTAAACTTCTGCCTCCAGCTCAGGTCATGGCCTCAGGGATCCTCAGGATCCCTGAGGCCATGACCTGACCTGAGTCATGGGATCCAGTCCTGCATCGGGCTCTCTGCTCAGCAGGGAGCCTGCTTCCCCCCTCTCTCTCTGCCTGCCTCTCTGCCTATTTGTGATCTCTCTCTCTGTGTCAAATAAATAAATAAACTCTTTTTAAAAAATCGTTAAAAAATATGTCTATTGTAGAAAATTTAAACATAAAAGTAACACAACAGAAAATAAAAGTCACCTGCAATCTACCACTACTGTTAGCGTTTTGGTACATGTTCTCAGAATCTTTTTGTAAGTGTAGGATCAATTGTACATAAACCTTTCTTTTCCAGCTCTGATATATTTCCCCCTATTTAAAATTTATTGTATTACTTCTTATTAAAAATTTAGGAAGGAGAAGAATAAGGCAACGTTTTCAAATTACCATCCTCAACTGAATTTCAGAAACTTTAATGTCCACCTACTTTTCACTAAGTCTGTTTTGCTTATTTTTTTAAAATTTCTCTCTAAATGGATAAATTGTGTCCTTCAGATGACTAGTTAAATATAGTAAAAAATACCACTGGCTTTATCGGTAGAAAAATAGAAATTGAATCCAGATTTCCACTGTAATCTATGAGATTTTGGACAAAAGAGTTCACTTCTTGTATCTTCATAGTACAGATAATAGGAACTACTCTACAGGACTCCTGAATTCCTGAGGAGACTAAATGCAATAGTGAATGTGGAATAACCTAGCAGAGGATGTCGCACATAGGAAGCATTCCATTTTTTCCCCCTTGCTTCTACTTATTATTCAGCTATGCTGTGATTTTTTACTATTGCTTGTACTCACCATAGACTACTCCTTTCACATTATCTGCATCAGGATTTTTCACCCTTTCAATCCTCTTTAGCTAATCCTAAAGTGAATTTTTAAAATTAAAAGTAGAGTCATTTCATGTTACCTACAGAGGAGGCCAGAAATATAACTAAGCTTCAGTTGTCCGTAATAATAAAGAAAATAGGACTGAAAATGAACATCAACACTTCATTGCCTTTATGATTTCAACTTATTGTTCCAAAAAATGTTTGGTAAGATCAGGCATTGAGGGAATCACATTGATGGGCCTTGCTCTATCTTTTATTTTCATTTAAACTTATAAATTACAAAATTACATTGTAGAAATACACACATAATAATAGGTAGCGCTAAACGGATGAAAGGAATAGAGAAGAACTTCCGAATATTTAATGGACCCTTTTGAGAATACAACTAGCATTCTCATATTGCACACATCACCATGTAGAGGCAAAAATTGCACGTAAAATTCAGCAGAGTTAAAGAACCCAGGCTAGGAACCTGTGGCTGAGAGGCCCAGAAATCTGGCCCAGAATAACTTAACAGCAAGGTACTAGTTTGGACAAAAGGCAGCCCTTTTCACCTAGGAAATACCTGCATGATGTGATTCTTACCTTGGACTGAGGTCTGGGGGTCCAGTGCTATTCAAAGCTGACAGTTGCAATTTCAAGTTTCTCTCTTTCCTTTTAGCATGGTTGGGGGGGTCAGTTTCCTGTTTGTTTTTGGGGGAATGTGAACTGGAGACTCGGCTAGGTGAGTGAAATGGTACAGTGCCCGAGGCCAGCTGCTTCAAGCTTAGGCCCAGATAGCTTTTATTGCTTCCAACCTTCCTGCTGCGTGCAGATGAGGTTCCCCTGGTGTAGATGGGAGAGAGGGAGGATGTCTCCTCGTCCTCCATCTCCTCGTCCTCCTCTTCATCTTCCACAATGGATGGGAGTCTTTTGTTGATGCTGCCATTTCCCTTGGGCTCTGACTAAATCAGGGGATAACACAGATTAGTACAGACCACAAAGACTGCTTGAGAGGTAGACTATTCATGCTGGTGGGCCTACCTAAGCAAAGTCAGATCCTTTAGAAACTTGCTTCTCAGTAAAACTCAAGACTTTGCAGATTTTGCTATTATTTATTCAGGGGTTCCATGTCTCGCATTTCTGATATTCCCCAGGTTTATCCTCTTTGCCATCCTGGTGTCCTTCTGTTAACGCCTCTCTTGGTCTTTTTAAACTGTCTTGGTGGGGAGCTGTGTGAAACCTATGTTTTACCTGGTTTGCTTCCAGATTATACTCAGACTATCATCTATAATAGTATATGGTGACGTGCAGGACATTTTCAATTTTACGGGAAGGACTCGGGCCTTGTTATTCTAAAGTCATAAGGTCTTCTTTTTTTTTTTTTTTTTTTTTTTAAAGTCATAAGGTGTCTAGTGGAACTTTATGTGCAGGTCAACCAGAAAAACATATTATCTTTGAGAATAAAAATCTCTCCTATTCTGGATCACATAGATGGAGCAAGATCCGCGGCATCCACACCTACTCTGCTTCCCGTTATTTTTATTCTCAGACATCAGTTGGCAGGAAATGGAGCAAACCATTTGGTCTGCTCCTCTTAAGAACCTTGGGAAGGGAAGAAGTCTTGCATAAACCCACCTTAGACTCCTGGCTGGAGTCATTCAACCTTTTAGACTAAGAAGCAGCAAGGGAGAGGATGGGTAAGGACAATGCAGGGCAGAAAGGACAATGAGTGGCCCTCAATGAAGTCATTACAACAATGGGTGTTTCTTGCTCTGCCCCAGACAGGGTTTCCCTGCTCCAAAAGATCATTCATTTTTTGTGTGTGTGCCTCATTCTTTTTTGAGGATATAATTGCTTCTACCTGCCAATCAATAATTTCTAAGAGAAATAAGACAACAAAATGAAAAGATCTAAGAGTACTACTCAAACCTCATGAGCTGTCATGGTTTTCCTCCTTCTTAATATAAAGAGTTGTTTTTTTTGGTATATACTGATTTTCCTGTAATAGCTATAATGATAGATACAATAACAAAAAATGAACTTGAACCTGTGGTGACTTTACAGGCAATAGCCCATTCAGTTTAGGCCAAATGAAACAAAATAGTTAGTTTACTCATGAAGTTTTCTTATATTCTAATCTTAATGGCTCAAAATTTCTTGAAGAAATGGCATGAGACTCATCTTTCCAACTAGATATGATTATTATAATTAATGGTGAAGTCCTTAGCTTTTTATTGGGATAGCCATGGTTTGGCTCTTATTTGTTTTTGCTTTTCACAGCATTTTAAAGTTCTGTGTTTATAACAAAGTTAATCCCACATGGAACTGCGGAGGAACAATTGTTTGGTAGCACTGTAGAATAGAAAAATTCGCTCGCCCCATTAAAGACACAACAGGGCAAACTTATCCAAGAAATGAAAAACAATGAGTAAATTCTTTTAATTGGATTTCTATTTACATTTGCATTGGCAACTTAATCATTCCTTTGGTTCAAGGAGGCTCCACTGGCCCTAAAAGAATTCTCTGACTAATAATCTGCAGTGTTTGTACTTCTACAAGTTTGTTTAAATGTCATACTTCCATTTTATCGTGGAGACTTGGCACCTTGAGCAAGTTGCTTAGACAGTGACTCTTGTGATCAAGGCGGCCAACAGTACTTCTACGAAGAATCAGTTATTCCCCCTAACATTACTGCAGAGAGGAGCTGAATTTATTAGATCAGTAAATACCCAGCCCCACACACAGCCTCTCTGCAGGAGTACCAGTTATTTTCTTCAGGCCACGTGCACAGAAATGCTTGCTTCTCTTGGGTAGCTGGATTCACCCCTGGATACACTGCCATAAAGTTCGACTACAGATTTCTTCCTTCTCTTCTGACCCACTCCTTCATTTCCCCCTGACAGATGCTTCCACAAGGACAATGAGGCTTTTATCCCCACAGTCAAAAGAATCTCTCATTTAGCTTATGACATTCTACTGAAATAGCCATTTTGAACTCACAAGTGCCTAGATTCAGCCAGACCTGTGATGACTACAGGGGAAGCAGAATAAAGTCTAGCAGCAGAATGCACGGACTTTTGGTCACATGGTCCTAGAAGTCCTGAGACTTACTACCTATTACTACCTATTATTTACTACCTATTACTACCTATGACTTGAGACTTACTACCTATTACTTACTACCTATTGACACCCCTGGGTAGGCAAATCCTTGCTTTTTTCACCTGTTAATTGGGAACGGTGTGAGGAGATAGATATTAGATAATGGAGGTTAAGACACTTAGCAATGTGCACTGGAAATACTTAATAGATGTTCTTGTGGGGATGATGATGATCATGAAGAAAATGGAAACATATGCTTCAGGTGGGTGCTACAGAGACTGTTGGTTACCTCTTTTTAACATAATCTCTCCTTCTTTGCTAGTTAACAGAACTTTCAGCAATGCACCTGGCCCAAAGTTCTTCTTTCTCAGCTTCCTTTGTCAGTGGGTTTGGCCATGAGGCTGAACTCTGGGGTGATACTAGCAAGTGGACAGGTTAAAAGGAACTTTTAGGAGGATGTCTGGAAAGAGGCAAGCCTCTATCCTCTGTGTGTGTGTGTGTGTGTGTGTGTGTGTGTGTGTATTTGGTTTCTAGTCTGGACCATTGATAAAGTGGAGAGATCTCCTGCAGCCATCTTAGACAATGAGAAATTCTTAAAAAGGGAAGCCTTGCATCGAGGATAATGAATCCCAAAGAAGAAAGCTCAGGACCTACTGACACAGTTGTATCACTGTGTAACTCTATCAGTAATTCTAGTTGTAAATCTATCAGTAATATATCTTCTAGTGTTATTTATTTATTGTTACTTAAAGTCACTGGGAAGTAATAACAGAGGTTATTACCTCGGGCTTCGTCCACGAGAGAGAAATAAACATCTATTGCCTTGAAGCTCCTGTTATTCTGGTGGTTTTGATATTGTAAATGAACCTAAGCCTTAATTACACACAATAATTTTTTTGAAAGTTAAAGATATCCATCCCTTCTTGGAAGGGATGTTCATTTTCAGATTGCTATGAAGGGGTTGCAAATTGCAAATTGGAAAGTCCAAAAGAAAGCTAAATTTTTCTTCAGGAGAGAGAGGAAGATAGTAATGGCCTGGGGAAAAGGGGTATAGTTGTGAGGAAAGACGGCCTGTTGAGAAGAGTTGAAACATAACCATTTTGCCAGCTCCTGAGGAGGGATTTTGCAGAGATGAGAAAGACAACTCCTGCCAGAAACTCAGTTGAATGCAATGAGATGTTTTAAGGGCTTTTAAGAAGTTTCTCAGTAGTATTAAAAGTAAACTCTGTTTGTGCTCCCACAGCCCCAACTATGTTCAGTAAATTGTCAATGTCTTTGACATATGTTATGTAACTGGATATGTATTTCTCTGTATGTATGTGTGTCTGTGTGAGAAGGGTGTTGGGTTTCTGTTTCAAGGAGAGTGCTGAGCAAGGCAAGGAGATTTTTTATAGGATTTCTGTCACAGGATTATTGGTAATAAAAGTCCAGGTAATAAATCTGCTAAGTCACTTGTTTCTTGGAAAATTTTCTGTGAAATTGGAGGATTCTTAAAAGTTGGGTCTGCTTTTAAGAGAAACCACTTCCAGAGTATCTCTGAACCACTTTTGTTGTTGTTGTTTATATCATGAAAAATCATGTTGTACCACCAATTGGAAGCCTACAGGAAAACATTTGGCTGCTAAATTTAAACATAATAAATGTACTTCCAAGATCAATATCTCAGGATGTTATTACTTTTGGCAGGTTCTGGTGGCAGCCCCTTTCAACAATGATAAAACCCTTAAATAGAGAGGTCAGTTTCAATACTTCTCTGTTCCAAACTCCAGAAAGTCAGTCAATACATTTCATTGGGAAGTGTATCAGGGAAGGTTGAAAATAAATGCATAAAACCCTCAAGTGGGAGGCAGATTTATTGGAAATCCTACAGATTTTTGATAAATGTTCTACTCTTTGGAAAAAGCCATACCTGTGACACTGTAGTTTTGTTCGATAATCTTGATATCACCTGAAAGAGCAAACAAACAACAGAAGTCATAAGAATCATTTAAGCCTTCCCAGGTGGTTTGGGACTGGGTAAAAATGTAGGAAGCAAGGGAGAGAGAGTGTGGGGAATGACTGATCCCCCTGGGTAGGCAAGAAGAAACAATGCCTCCTAACAGATACAGAAAAGGCCCCCCTCACCCTAGCCTCTGGGAGCTCTGTTGACTAATGCGAGGACTAATAAAAGGGAGCAGCAAATTGAAGGTCATACCTAGGAAATAATGATCGAAATAGTGGACCTATTCACTATATTTTCCATCCCGATGCCTTATTCACTCCCCTTTTGTTGTCCCTCTCCCCTTTTCCTCTTCCTGACCTTCGGCTGAAAGCTCACATCTTCTATGATTTTTCTCTCTGGCTCTGTGAAAACAGAAACCCATGGAATCTTTTCTCATTTAATTTTGGCACATTTGTCTACCTTCCCTTCTTATTTGAATACGGGTGGGGGTGATATCTCCTTTCTGTCCCATTTGTTTTCCTCAACATGATGTTTCTTATGAACTACGTATGATTAAGTTCACTGGAGATCCTGATCTATCTGATTGAATTTAAGATTCCATTGATTATAAAAAGAAAAAAAAATGCTGTCAATCAAATTGGAATGGGTCATCAGTTGTAAGAGAAACACTAATATCAGAGATGCTAAGAGGTTAGGGACGCCTGGGTGGCTCAGTTGTTAAGTGTATGCCTTGGGCTGAGGTCGTGATCCCAGCATCCTGGGATCGAGTCCCATATTGGGCTCCCTGATCAGTGTGGAGTCTGCTTCTCCCTCTTCAGCTCCCCTGTGCTTATGTTCCCTCTCTCTGTCATAAATAAATAAAATCTTTAAAAAAAGGAGATGATAAGAGGTGAAAAGCAAATGTGTGCTGTAGAATCAGTTCAGCTGGGCTTGAGAATACATCTTACATAAAATCAAATTACGGTATTGTGGAGGAGTCTGTTATAATATGCAGCTTTCCATGCTGGACAAAGAAGCTCTGGAACACATGATATATCCTGGAAACATGCTTCAGGTCTCATCCACATTGCTTTTTGCTCAAAGACAGTCCTTTCATTTTAAAGTGGTAATAGATGCTATAAATTAGCATAACTTTATTCACATTGGAAAAAAAACCTTTTATACTCAAAAATGATCTGCCTAGGAAGTGAGACATATTTGGTAATTCTGTCAACTCTCACTGTTGTTGTTGTGGGTTTTTTTTTCCTAGATGATTAGGGAAATAGATGTGTTATTATTTATACAAACGCTGGCATCATTATTGCTGTGCAAATACATGTTTCATCAATGTTTAATTTTATCAAAGAAGTCAACCCATTCTACATCTGCTTAGTTGCCTAAATATGCATTAATCAGAAGCATTGTAGACATAAGTTTTGTAATAATTTCCTAAATGGTGACAAATAAAACAGCTGAATAATTAAAAATGTGAAAACCAAAATTACAGTGCTGTTGTCTCTGTGGTAGATGCAAAAATGTGTTTTAAAGAGCCTTTCAGTTACAGCCTGGAGGAGAGAACGAGTAGCCCAGTAGGATTCAGGAAGCCTGAACAGCTTCGGGTCAGAGATGCGCTGAGAAACAGGCCTCAGCGTCTTTTGATTTGGTTGTGACTCCTAGCTCTCTGCTTTACTTACTGGTAGCGTGACTTCTGTCAAGTTGCTGTCCAATTGCATTAGTGCTTCTCAAACTTTTATGTGCACACATATCCCCTGGGGATTTCATTATAAAATGCAGGTTCCGGTTCAGGAGGTCTGGGGTAGAGCCCGGGACTCCGTATTTCTAAAGAGCTACCGGGGAATACTGTTGCTGCTGGCCCGTGAGGCATACCTTGATCTCATAACCAACATCACTGCTATTATCGTCCTATCACCTGTTAATTCATTAAGTGTTCACAAAGTGACAGGCACCCTGAAAAAAATGCTCCCAGACATTCTGTCCACTAATTTTCACTGTAATCCTATGAGGTAAGAAGTATCCATCATAGATCCAGTGCTACTGTGATAGGGTCTCTGAATAAGTCGTTTCATTTGCATATGGTATTAATCACATGTGTTTATGACCACTATGATACAGTCATTTTGTTGACTAATCCAGATTCTGCCAGCAGCAGAGAATATTGGTTGAATGGAAACCCCATATTCTAAATGTAGAAATCACCCTAAAAAGTGTCTGCTGCAATGGTTTGTAACCTGGCAGACAATAGAATGTTTGAGAAGCATTCCTAAGTAAATCAGCCTCCAGAGCACTAACTCCAGAAGGTCTCTTCCAGTTGATGGGGTGGGTAGGGCTAGGTCTCCAGGTCAGGGTTGAAACCACTGAGTTAGTCCAACTCCCTGCCTAGATATGTGGAAATCGCCGTCCAGGGAGATGAGGTGACTCGCGCAATCCACTCATCTGATTAGAATTCTGGCAGGTGCCCTGACTCTCTGTGTACTTTGCACAGAATCAGAAGTTGTCTCAGGTGCCTCCTCCAGCAGTTAATGCTATTACCTGAGCTGAGAGACTAAATGCCTGATGTAATAAGGAATTGAATCTAGCATAAGGTTTGACGACTGCCACAAACCAGATCCCCAAATCTTGTGATACTGAGTTACCCGAGCACCTTGTTAGCCTTCTCTGAGCTACAAATCTCTCCAGAAATATGATGCATTCTAGACATTCTAGCCCTATGGGGAAAAGTACACAATACAACCTTTGAATGGATAATGTTTATAGATATCATTTCTTGTTCCAGTACCTGGAAGACTCAAAGGTTTTGAATGTTTTGAGACAGTCAGTCTTATCCAATTTGAGTCCCTCCCACGTGAAATTTTTAAACCTTTTAGACACAGAACTGCTGGTAATCTCTAATGGGGATGATTTTTTAAAAAGACTGAAGTAGTACAGGTTGGGTTGATAAAAAATGTTCTCAATCAGATATAAAACAAGAAATGAAGGTCATTGCAATGAAGTCGTGAGAGAAATAAAGGCTGAGGGTCAGCCCATTCAGATCTTAGAATTATACCTTCAGTTTGCCAGGTCAGAAAAAGCCAAGTGTGGGCAAGAAAGAGAGAGGGTATGCCTTGGCAGAAGGTTATCACAAACAGGGTAAGGCTTTTATAACCTTGTGGACTAGGAAAGAAACATATTCTCAGCTATGTGGAGTTGGTTTAAAAAGATCTTACTGGGCGCCTGGGTGGCTCAGTGGGTTAGGGCTCGGTCTTCAGCTCAGGTAGTGATCTCAGGGTCCTGAGATCGAGCCCCACATAGGGCGCTCTGCTCAGCGGGGAGCCTGATTCCTCCTCTCTCTCTGCCTGCCTCTCTGTCTGCTGATGATCTGTGTCTGTCAAATAAATAAATAAAATCTTTTAAAAGTTTCTGCATAAATTCTTTCTGTTTTATTTCCCAGTCCTAACCATTTAACTTACTCTATCACTCTGTAAGTCCTGTGGAACTACGAGAGAGGATTCTTACTTCAAAAAAACACTGATAACTGGAATGGAGAACCAGAAGAAGGAAAATGGTCTGTTATTACTCAATCTGCTATAAAACAGCAAAACAAATACACAATCTTTTTTTTTAAAAAAAGAAAAATGTGTAATAAAGTCCTCAAAATTCTACTATTGAGCTTGAACTGCGAACAGAAATCAAATGTGCTTAAATTACTGGTGATTATAGATGTAAAAAATGTCATTGTATTCTTTTATGTTGTCTATTTTACTGAATGAAGGCATTCTAGAAGAGCTTTCAAAGGCTCATACCTGACCTTGGCCATCCAACTTATTTTTTTCTTAAGTTCCTAAATTCCCCAGTAGTAAATTTTCCTGCTTTGGGGATTTTCTTTGAGCTGGGCTGCAAGCTCTTTGATTTGTTTCATCTATTTCTGCCCACAGATTAAAGTGTCTCTGAATTCTGACACATGGTACTATGACAATAAAGTTTGGGGCCCAGCCTTTCATGGGATGCTAATGTCTCACCGTTAGAAGCCGATTGATTTTTCGGTAATAGTGAGGCATTGACCATAAGCTTTCCTTACTCTCAAGATCTTTTCAAGAGGCTGAACCTCCAAGAAGGTGACTACTATGAGGTAGGAAGGAAGCAAATGGGAATGGAACCCACCACAGAGGCTTGGGAATCCTCCGCTGTGACCCAGTGGGACCAGTGGCCCAAGGAAGGTATTCTCATGGTTTTCTTGGTTTGCAGGTCGGAATTACAAGCCCCTGTGTGAGCCTGCAAATGTCCTCTCAACTCTGGCATCTCCTAAGACACTGAAGTGCTCTGGTAGGAGTGTTCTCTACAGCTGATTGCTCAATTGGGAAATGAGATGCAAATTACAAGGCTCTTCTTTCTGAGTGATTCATGATATCCGCTGCTTTGTTAATAATGCCACATTGATTAAGTCACAAAGCAGACTGAAGAAACATGTGTCCTCATTGAGAAAAAGGAATCATCACATATTTTATCTTGTTCTCTGGACAGCAACATTACTGGTACTGGTGGCTGTTTGGGATAAATAGAGTATGAATGAAGGATACTCCCCCATAACTCAGTAATTCACATAGTTAAAATGCCCATTCTTATAAAACCATAAATAATTGTCATACGATATAGGCAAGTAACAAATCAATAGGTCTCTTTTATTTAATTTTTTTTCCTTTTTAAAGATTTTATTTATTCATTTGACAGGGAGACACAGCACGGGAGGGAACATAAACAGGGGGAGTGGGAGAGGAAGAAGCAGGCTTCCTGATGAGCAGGGAGCCTGATGTGGGACTCAATCCCAGGACCCTGGGATCATGACCTGAGCCAAAGGCAGATGCTTAAGGACTGAGCCATGCAGGTGCCCCAGGTCTCACTTTTATTTCTGATCTGCTTCTTTCTCTTGTAGATTTAAGTGGAGGTACTAAGAAATAGTGAGTACCACTAAGTGCAGGTGAAGACAGAAAAGAGAAATTTGAAAACTCTGGAGAACGAACAGGCTTTGAATAAGGGGGCACTCATTTGTAGCTAAAATTTAGGAGTTCACTACCATCTAATCTAAAGAAGACATTTCCTAAGCTGGTCTGAAACCCCAAGTGGGTAATACAGTAGCTAACATGTTTCCTTTGCTTGCTGTATAACTTAGAAACCGAAATGAGATTTTAATTAAAAAACTGATGGTTTTGAACTTTTCCAATTTCACCCTGAGCCTTGAGGTCAAGACAAACTATTAAGACTTAGAGAAGACTTTTTTTCCTCTAAGTAAATACTACCACTTCTGATGCAGAAAGTGCATGTCAAATAACCAAGACTTAAATTTAGTTTATTTTCTAGTTCTGGAGAGCTCAACCACTAAGACTATAGCGTAAGAAACACTACAAAAACCCTTCACCACTGTGTATTATGATAAAAGTTCTGTCTACCAGGCGGGGGGGTGGATAGGACCCATTTAGGAGGTAGTATAGCATAGTGATTAAGAGCTGGGATTTTCCTAGTCATTTCACTTATTAGTCATTTCACTTATTAGCGTGACCTTGGGAAGCATAGTAATTGAGATAAAATAGGTAATGCTGAAGTAAAAAATAATTTGGTGAATTTTAATGGTTTAATCCTAAGGAGTTTTATTTCTCATTCTTCCTCTAAAAAATGATGATTGGGTGGGTGCCTGGGTGGTACAGTTCATTGGACATCTGACACTTGGTTTCGGCTCAGACCCTGGTCTCAGGGTCATGAGATCTAGCCCCGTATCAGGCTCCCAGCTCAACTCAGTCTGCTTGAGATTCTCTCTGCTCCTCCCCCTACTTCTCTCTCATGCACCCTTTTCTCTCAAATAAATAAATAAATGTTTAAAAAAGATAAAAAATGATGGTAATATTTAAAGTTGTTTTGAGGATTAAATGAGATACATATAAATGTAAACCGAACAAATCTTAGAGACCCAGTTGGTCACATGAGCCACAAGAAAAATGTATAGCACCCAAAAGTACAGTTGACCCTGGAACAGCATTGGGTGTTAGGAGTGCCAACCACCACCCCCAGTAGAAAATCTTTTATAACTTTTGACTCCCCCAAAACTTAACTACTAATAGCCTACCACTCACTGACCAGAAGCCTTACAAATACTTAAACTGTGGATTAATACACATTTTGTATGTTATACAGGGTTGCATACTGCATTTTTACACTAAAGTAAGCTAGAGAGAAGAAAATGTTATTAAGAAAATCACAAGAGAAAATACGTTTCAATTACTCTACTTATTAAAAAAAAAAAAAAATCCACATATAAATGGATCCATGCAGGTGAAACCTACGTTGTTCAAGAGTTAATTGTAATGTTAACTGTAATGTTAAAAATATTTTTTTCGTGTTTTCAAGAACCTTAAAGGTGACATATTGATAAGTTACAGTAAGACTTTTTAAAATTACCTCTCCTTTTCTATTCCATCAGCAATAACAAAGGTGCTCTCAGTTCTCTCGCTGACACTCGGGATCCCTTCGGTTCACACTTCCCTTCTGGCCACAATGCCCAACGGTCCTGCCAGAGATGACCGCTAGGTGGTGCCATGCCTCCCAGCCCTCTCGTTTCTCTAGGGAAAGGAAGCATTCGGAGCCTGCCGGTGTCTCTTAACGCTTCAACTTTATGAGATACACAAAGGGACTTATGGTGAAAAAAGTTCTCACATTGTTGCACTTGTTAAGTAGTTGGTCCAGTGTCTGGCATAAAAAGCAATTAATTCCTATTAATAAATGTTAGTTATGTTATTACTGATATATTGATTATGGAGAAAAGTTTTCTTTGAATTGGTTTAATGGGAAATAGGGTATTTTTAGCTAAGGACATCCAAACATTCACACAGATGGATTTCCAACTGCAACTAATATATACGTAGGATCCCTAAGTAAAGAGACCATAAAATTGTTAAACAGGAGTTTTCCCCACATTGCTCTCTTAGCAAGGGCTATCATGCCACTCCACAGAACTCTTCTTTGTGCAACACTAGGTAGAACATTTTACATAAAGTAATGACTTGCTATTCTAGTCTTCTTTCCCTCAACACTTTGATCTGCTTCACTTAAACAAAATAAAGCACTTTCAAACTGTCCACACAGTCAAGACACTGATAATATATGCAAATTAACTCAAGCATGATTTTAACCTCTTATCTCCAGATTCAAACGTATGAATTACAAGGCTTTGGGGATTAAAAGAAAACCCAGAAAGTCTCTTAATACTTAGTCAACAACTTGGAAAATGCAGGATGATTTTGAGGGAAAGAGGGAGTTACTTATAAATATGTGGTTCATATCATTCAGAAAGGAAAAGGAAGAAAATACACACCATTATATGAGAAAACTAGAAATTTCTCCACACTGACATAGAGTTTCAAAGGTTTCAGGCTTTGGGAGCTATGGACCAACTCCGTGATTTGGGAGTTCAGCAGTTAATCAGTGCTAAAAGAATTTGCAGTTTAAACTCATTATATTGAGCTGAGATTCCATGCCCCCCAATGACCTGCTGCTGATTAGGGTACAATGGCTCCTTGGTTAGCTTGTAAAATCAGCTACTATGTAATTGTAAGGAAACACAATAGCTGGTTTCATAAGAGTTTCAGGATACATGCTGAGTACTCTGGTTCCAAACCAGGTCGGTAAAGAAAGAGGCTCAGTTTGGTATGAGAAGTTTTCGCATCACAACTCCTGATGGCACTTCTAAAGCTAATGTGAAATGACTAATTTGCTGCCAAGGAAGCTCACTGTCAATTATACGCTGTAACACAACAGGTGAACAACTCTGTATTTTGAAAATAGTGTTTGTACCAGCAAACCGAAATGAGCTACTCTGCTAATTTAAACCACAGTGCCTTGGTTAAGCTCAGTTAGCCAGAGAAACTATATAGAAATATATATATATATGTATATATATATATATGTGAAATATATATATGTATATATATGTGAAATATATATATATGTGTGTATATATATAGATAGATAGATAGATAGATATGTGTGTGTATATATATATATAACCATGATAGAGGGGTCATGGGCTGCTTCTACATGACCAAATACATATTCTTTTTTTTTGTTAACTATTTATTTATTTTAGAGAGAGAGCATGAGCAAGAGGGGAAGAGGGAGAGAGAGAATCTCAAGCAGACTCTACCCCAGTCCTGGAGCTGGACATGGCCTCGATCCTATGACCCTGAGATTAGACCTGAACCAAAACCGAGATTTGGATGCTTAACTGACTGTGCCATCCAGGTGTCCCCCAAAATGCATTTCTTTTTAAATTAAAGTCCTCTGTGAAACTTAAGCTTGAGGAGTACTACGTTTCATAACATTTACACTTTTGCCAAATATTCAACAATTTCTAGGTAAAGAAGAATGTCTCACAGTTAGCAGACGAAGGCCAAGGTTCTTAGGTTACAGTTTTGTTGTACTCAAAGGTGATGTGTGGAGCACTGTAAGGAAGGTATTACTAATTATATATTGACTGAAACAGTCTTTGTCAGAATTCACAATAGGAGTATAAACCACTGAAATTAAGGAAGAAATGTGTTTAAGTTTGCATTTTTGCTCCCCCAGTGGGGCTCTAAGAAGTCCCGAGAACAACAATTGTCATAGCTCAAATGTGCCTGATATATCTTGTTTCCTTCTCTGCTATCTCCTAATAAAACATCCTGTGAAGGAATCATTCCCCAGTTATTTATGTAATGGCATGTCTTTTCTATTTCTTTTCTTATGTAAATTTGTGTTCTCAGCCCGCGCTTTCATCCCAGGATAGACTCCTCCTTAACCTTGAAAAATAAACAGTGAAGGGGACACCTGGGTGGCTCAGGTGGTTAAGCATCTGTCTTTAGCTCAGGTCACGACCCCAGGTCCTGGGATCAAGGCCCATATGGCTCCTTGCTCATCCGGGAGCCCGTTTCTCCCTCTGCCTGCCGCTCCCTGTCCCCCCTTTCCCCTGCTAGTGCTCTCTCTCTGGCAAATAAATAAATGCATAAAATCTTAGAGAGAGACGGGAGATTTAGAGGAGAGTGTTGTGGGGAGAGGTAAGGCAATGACCTCTTTCCTGAGATTACTAGGTAGACGAGATTTCAGCGTTATCACAGGACAGCTGAATCACAGAGTGGCCGTTTCCAAGTCCGGACAAAATCACAGCAGTATTGACTTTGGAATCCTCTTCATAAAAATGTGAACAGTGAATAAATCAGATCCATTTAGAATGGGCATAACTTCTTCAAGAGGGGCATTCTAAACTTATGAGCTAAGTCAGTTACTTAGAGGTTCATACAAAGACATCACTCTTTTAGTTACACACGTGAAATCTATACATGTAATTCTCGTCAGAACAAACTTTTCTCTCTACTTTTTTTTTTTTTAGAGATTTTATTTTATATATTTATTTGACACAGAGAGAGAGAGAGCGCACACACAAGTAGGGGGAGCAGCAGGCAGAGGGAGAAGCAGTCTCCCTGATGAGGAAGGAGCCCGACAGGGAGCTTGATCCCAGGACTCTAGGATCATGACCCAAGCAGAAGACAGATGCTTAATTGACTGAACCACCAAGGCACCCCTCTCTGCATGTTTAAGGTGATTATTTTCATGATTGCAAAATAGGCACCAGTGAACTTACTAGAAGGATGATGCCTTCACAATGAGTTACACATTTGTGGAAAGCAATCCCGGCCCTTCAGGTTTCCCAGGCTCCTGGATCGGACTGTGCTTGTAAAGTTATGTCTTTGGGGACTGCAGGAAACTGGCATGTTGGATTCTTCAAAGAAACAATTCTGGCCTTAGTTGGATTGTGAAGGCATACTACTTTTAGGTAATATACATGCTTCCAAAATAAGTCATTTGGAGTCCCACAGTGGGAGTCATATTTTTCCTATTAATTTCCATTAGATTTTCTGGAGGTCTAAGTTCTACTTGGCACTGGCTCTCAACCAGTCTTCTCCTCTCTCCCTTTTTTGTTAATTGATTCAGAATTTTTTTTTAATTTTTATTTATTTGACAGACAGAGATCACAAGTAGGCAGAGAGGCAGGCAGAGAGAGAGAGAGGAGGAAGCAGGCTCCCTGCTGAGCAGAGAGCCCGATGTGGGGCTCGATCTCAGGATCCTGGGATCATGACCTGAGCCAAAGGCAGAGGCTTTAACCCACTGAGCCACCCAGGCACCCCATGATTCAGAATTTTTAAATAGACACTTTTACTTGGAGAAGTACCATTAAAGTGATTCTGTGGTAAATTATTTAGAAAAACTGAAGAAATATTTTAAGGTATGGATACCCTTATATTTATTAATGTATTTGGCAGATATATATTCCTATAGGCTAGACTTTCATAAAACGATGCCACACTCATCTGTCCAGCAAGCTGCCTTGATCTGCCGCTCCTCATGTTTTCCTCAAATTACTAAATGATATCATGTGTGCCTATTCTATTTCCTGAAGAACACATTCTCATTGACAGGTAAAACAAAAACACAATAATAAAATAAAACAGGGAAAGCAAAATCAAATAATATACTTTGGTTGCACACCTTTCTCAATGTTTTAAAGTTTTCCTGAGCTGGAATTAAAAAATAATAATAATAATGGAAAGGTCATACTGGAAGGGCCAACAGCTCAGACTGGTTAACTGTTCATTAACTGGTCAGCCGTTGCCCGAGCGGCTGCATCCGGGTGGACACAGCCTGATGAGGTTTCCCAGCCTGCGTGCACCAGGACTGGACCACATGACCCACTCTGGCCAATGCAATGCAAACAGAAGAGACCTGTGCCATTTCTGGGTCTGGCCCCTAGTAATGCAAAGGCCGCCGTGACCCTCCCTCTCTTAATTGGTGGGCTGGCTGGATACAAAGCGCCTGGTGAGGGACTGTGAGTTCCAGATGACTCTGAGGTCTGGGGGGTGTGCCGGCCAACAACTAGAGGAGGCTGGATTCCTGAGTCAGGTGAGAAGCCTCCACCTATACGCTACGATACGAATGAGCTTTACTGCACAGATCGTTGATTCTACTTATTGTATTTAGTTACCGAGACTTGGGGCTGTTTGTTGCAGCGTTTAGCTTGACTCAACCGATGGTTTCTTGGTGACCATTTAGGCCAGAGATGAGGAACTGGAGGCCCGCAAAAGGAAAGCAGCTTGTTCCGAGTCATACAACTTCTATGTGTATTGAGTCGAATCCTGCGTATTCTTTGCTGTTTTTTGACAGAACCCGGTTTTGGTTCTTTGGTCTTTTCCCCATATATAATTCTGACATTTTGTCCCATCGAGACAGCGGTGTGGCCAAGAAAAGAAAAAACACAAACTGTACAACCTGGAATACAAATACGCTTTGGTAGTAGCCCTAGTCAGACCTGGGACTGTTTATGAATCCTGGCAAAACGCAGTGACACAGATCGGTGACCATATGTTCCGCTTTTAAAGAACTTAATCTTCCGGGTGGAACACATAAGTGGGATTACCACATCACTAAAAGCTTAGCATCTTGCAGATGTTCATCTAAGAATTTTTCCTTAATCATTTTCCTCAATGACACGGAAACCAAATCCTTTAAATCCCAATTCATTTCACGGAACTGTATCTCCACGGATCCCTCCACCGTCGCAGACTTGTCATTTGGATGGTGTGCTGGCCTGCTAATTCGTAATCTTGAGGTACTTCACTCCCCCCTTCCACCTGGCATCTTGTTTGCTTCTGATTTCTGACTACTTGGCTACTGTTCCTTCAGTCAAAGCCACCACCCCTTTGGCATCCCAGGCTGCTGAGTTTAAATGGTGAGCAAATAAGGTGCCTCCAATCTGATGGACTGGAGGCCTCCAGCTTTGCCTGCTGAGCACAGTCTGTGCTGTGGTGTAAGCATACTGTCTCTACCATATGTCATCGTCTCTGCTGTCTATACCCTTTTGAGGAACTTCACGGGAAAAGCACTATGAGAGACGTTTATCCTGGGACTTTGTGATTTGTTTTTAATTTTAATTTAATTTCTACCAACTTAGCTCATTTAGAGCAGTTTTAATTATACCACCCACTGGCTCTAAGTTTTATCAGTTGAGCTTGGGTTTGGGATTAAAGGGCTAATGGAAGAGATATTGTCCATGTTCAAGGATGACTGGGGAAATATTATTAGACTAGCAGAGTGCAAACAGTGAAATATATACAGTAGTAACACATTCAGGATTATTCTAAGAAGACCCAGGAGATCCAGTCCTTGAATGAAAAAACAGAATAAAATTATGTTTTCAAAAAATCCTAACATACAGAGGTAAAGTATTCGCAGATTGATTGAGAAATGTTAAAAAATATTGCTTCTTTCACCAGTATTCTTTTTGTTGTTGTTGTTAGAGTGGGAGGAGAGAGATAAGTGAAGAGAGGGGTAGAGGGGGAGGGGTAGAGGGAGAGAGAGGATCCCAAGGAGGATGCATGCCCAGCACAGAGCCAATGTGGGGCCCCATCTCACAACCCTGAGATCATTCATAACCTGAGCTGAAATCAAGAGTTGGATGCTCAACTGACTGAGTCTCCCAGGCACCTCTTTCACCTATAGTCTTAATCCTTCTCCATAACAGTATGTATAAGCACATAAAGGAAGTGCTGAGAACATTTTATTTCAATTGATAAGAAGGCCTCCAACTACTTACAAGGATGAAACTGAGTCTGAAAGGAATGGAAATACTATGTTGTACATCTGAAATGATCGTGGAGTGATTTCACAGATTTACTCTCAAACGTGGAACAAAGGAAGCCTGAAGAACCATTACATGTATAGAAGACTGAAAACCATGTACTTGAAGACATTTTCCCAGAGCTAGTCGGTGACCACGGGGTTATTAATAGATGGATGGATTTTTGAGCAAATGAAAGTACAATTACTAAGAGAAAGGACAAGTCAGATGACCAAACTACAGTAGTTCTGCCGTCTTATCCTCTTGTTAAGGAGATGTCTTTCTTGAAACATTTAGGCTCAGTGAGTTTTTGATGAGACATGACGAGTAATAGCATTAAGGTTAAGAAGATTAAAGTGAATGTTATTCTGGAAATTCAGTATAGCTTTTGCTGTAAGTCAGGATGCCTGAAGGAAACCAACTGTTTTAGGAGAATTATGTTCTGATTTGTAGCACAGTGCTTTAGTGGACAAATGTACTAGGCTGGGATTCAGAATACCAACATTTGACTCAATTTTATACTATTCGATTCTTTCACTAATTCTGTAATCTCAGGCAGGAACTGCTGGGACAGCGAGTTCCTTCATCTGTTAGCAAGGATTCAGGAGCAATACTAGGGTTAAGAATTAAATGAAATGAGGTGATGTAAACAAACTCTCTTGCTCCTAATTCATAGCTAATAAACATTTACATCCTTTCCTTGTCAGCGGTCGCACTACTAAATATGCAGTTTACAAGAGAAAATAGCATCTGTTGAGAAACATTTTGATTTTTTGACTGAATCTTATTTGAAACACATGCTTGGTATGGTTGATGGAAGACTTCATCCCAAAGAAAAAGTCTACTTTGTGCAAAGGGAATATTCTAACTCATTTAGATATAGCAGTCATTTAAGTTCTATTCCTAACCAATGACTGGATTTTTCGTTCCGTGAATGAGTAAATTTTCTTTGCTCCTCCCTTTAAGTCACTTGTAATCAAAGGAAAATCTGAGTTTTAATAAGGGGTACTTAAGATCACTTCCAGTCCTAACATTTTATTCTGTGGGTATGGAAACTCTGTGTGTGTGTGTGTGTGTATTACATTCCAGTCAGCATGCATCAAGCACATAATTTGTACTAGCAGTTTGACTAGGAAAATGATTACAAAGATGAATAAAATATAGTTATGGCTCTCAAAGAATGAATATATATATATATATATATATATATATATACACACATATATATACACAATGGAGTTCTCCACTGATAATTTGGTTGAGTTCTTCAATGATTTATTTTTTAAAAACTTTTTTATGAAAGTATAATATATGTAGAACTGTGCACAAATAAAAAGTATACAGTTTGAAGAACTACCAAAAAGTTCTGTGGTTCATTTTCTCTTACATGTGAAGCTTGTATTCCCATGGAAACACGTTTCCCATGAATGCTCCATTAACCTAAAATAGGGCTGGTATTCACTGCTCTAGGATTAAGGGACAGAGGACAAATGTGTAACTTCGCTCTGATGGATGTACCACACTAAGTTTCCATTGGGTTGAGGATTCAGTTGGCATGGGACAGACGTTGCAGTTCTTGACCTCCCTTGCTTCCTTGCGGAAGGAATGGACCAGTTTTTACCTCTCTCTTCTATAACTAGTCTCCTTTTCTAGGACATGCACTGAGCAACTTGACTCCAAGAGTATGGTGAGAGTTAACAGAAGGCAATGTTTGTAAAGTACTTAGCATACAGCTTGGTTCACAGGAGCTATTATACCATTAGCAGCATCAACATCATCTTCACTTCATAGAGCCTTGTCAAGAGGGTGGACCCTGTTACCCGCATCTACAGCTGAACTTGAGGGCAGGCTCTGGGCTTCTCTGGTGACTGAAACAACCATCAAAAATGGAGTGGGGAATGGAGGACCCCGGGTAACAGTGGGGCCAGGTGGATGATTCCTGGTGGTTGCAGTCTAGGTAGTATTTCATTGTGAAGGAATGGGCATAAGTCAAGTCTGTGTGTGTGTGTGTGTGTGTGTATGCAAATGGGACACTTTGTTATAGGCTGAATGAACATCTGCTGCTCCCTGCAGGATGGAAGTAACCAGAAATGAAGAGAAAGAAAGAATTTTTGTCTCACTTATGGGATGGCAGGTGGCCTTTTATCCTCTGACTTTCTCAACTCGGCTAGCCCCTGCTTTCACCAAGGAGCTCAAAAATCTAAATGTTCACTGTTCAACCTGAAAACATAAGCTGAAATACCTAGATATCCTCAAATGTGGCCGATCTCTTTGCAGGATATGTCTCATGCTATTTGACTGACAAGTGGCTACACGGGACAGAATTCAGCCATGAAACAAGAGCCCATTCAGGGTGGTTTAAAGCTTTTTATGTGTCCTCTACTTTATTTGTTTTTATTTTTTAATACGTGTTTAAATAAGATTTGTTTTCTAAGGAAATGTTGCTGCAATATGATTGCACAGCCTACAATGATGTGATTCCCCACAGTTCATACAATCACTGGTTTTGCTTCATTTGTCCGACAACTACCTCTGACCACCCACCACTTTTCCGGATCTTTCTTATCTCAACTCTTCAGTGGGTCGGTTGCCATGGAAACCATCATACTATTACAGTGTGGTCTCCCTCCCTCCTTGACCCCCCTCACACAAACACTCCCACACACAATAATTGATGAAGCCTGAGCAGCACTTGACTAGAACTGAACCACTCGGTCCTACAGGAATCTAGAATCAACCATAGAGCTTCATCTACTCCCCACTTGAACTGAGGAGCTGCTATCTGTGACCATTTCTTGCCATTTGGACAGGAAAGAAAGACAGCATGATGACTGAAGGAGAGAGAAATGGAGAAGCAAGGAAAAATAAGAAATGTGGAGAAAATCCAACCTAACCCAATTATAAGAATTCCTGAGGCCCAGGTGTGTGCCCGTGTATGTCTGTATATTTCATTTAATCCCCTAAGATACTGGGAATCCTTACAATAAATCTCTTCTGACTCTGATGCTCTATTTGAGTTGGATTTTTATTGCGTACAGTCAATGCCCTCATTGCCCCCAGACTTACTAGGATCCTCAGGCCCTTTGCCAATGACCCATACTAGTTCTGTTTTAAAATAAGGATGTAAAAAAGAATCAGTCTGTAGTTAGAGGAGAGGTTAAAAATAACCTTTTTTCTTCCTAGGACTATGGAGCCTTCATCTCTCTGAGGCAGGAGAAAGAGAATCTCAAGATTCTCTTAGACAGGAATGGGTCCAGTGGAGTCCATTCCACCCCAAGATCTTTCAGGGGGAAACAGATGGGGACCAGACTGATAGTAATGGGGAAAATGAAACATTAAGGCTGGGTAATCGCTAGAAGAAAAGAGGACACTGAGGGTCTTTTGCTGCACTCAAAGCCAGTGAGAGGTTCATTGGGTGCCAGAAATTCAACAGCAATCTTCATTTACTGAGAGCCATGGACATGAACGCCATGCTGGGCTCTGGGGACCCTACCTAAAATGCAATCTTTTTCCTTCAAGGTAATATGTTTGCCACAACTTCTGCACACACAGAAAGACCAGTACAAGAAAAGTTTCAGAACCTAGGAAGTATACTGTGTACAAGTAGAATTTCTAGGCCGTTATTTACTGAGCTTTTCCTATCATATCTGACACCATCTTAAGCACCATTAAACTGTATGTAGGTAAAAGAATTGATAATAAGACATTTCTTATAGAGAGAGTATCCTAAAATACACAACTGACAGAACACCTGTTGCTCCCAGGATAGCAGGGAAAACTGACATGATCAGATGACACGAGAGTCCTTCAACATGCAATTTTCAAGGAACAATTACCTCAAAAAGGCACAGAATTAATTATGTTCTCTTATTACACAAAACTGGGCTGCAGATGCACACCTACAACTAGGCTACTCTTGAAGAGCTAAGTATCTGGGCCGCCAGATACGATTTTTTACATTATTATCATTCGGTAAATCATTTTCAAGAAAATTGCTTCCAAGTAGCCTAATCTTATTCCAGTCTGAAATGCGGACTAAATTTAAACCAAGTCCCTCCTTTGGAAATAGCTCTCTTTTCAGTACAATCTTGAATTAAATTGTAATATAGTCACATAGGCGGCAAGGATGTTGGCAAATCAGAGACTTCACCTGGAAGATCTACTCAGGCTTGTTTTTATCTATGGAGGAAGCAGAGTCAAACCTCATGGATATAGTACAGCTTAATTACTTAAGAAATTGTCCAGGGCCAAGTGGTGCAATGGACACATTTCAATAGTACTTGGGAATTAGATGCTTTTTCCACTGCTATTTGAGTTTGAGATAGGGGCTGCCCATTGAAAACTTCAAACAAAATAAAGATTCACCTCAGTATATGAAAGACATGGGGTCTAGACTCAGATAGAAATATGAATTCACATTCAGAGACCGCTGAAGCTAATGCTAAAGACCATGAGATTTACTTGAGCTGATTCTGCCACACACATTAGAGACCTTATACCTCACGGCTAACCATGAAGTGCAGCAGACCCATGTGTTACGCTCTGATGAAGTATTTTATAAACACAGGTCAGCTGCGTTGCTAAACCCTGGAATTCTCCACATGTAAATTTGTTTCACACAGGAAGTTTGTAGTTTTCTACCCTAGGCAATAAATGTGAGGTGAATAACAGTCCAGCATGATTTCATGGTTAAAAGTATTGATTCTCTACTTTCTGGAGGGCATTAGTGTTATAACATTTCATCCAATTTTACAGAAAATATGTGTGTGCTTAGATTTGAAGGCAGGTCCTTTTTCATCCTAATACAGCTTACTATCCCAGACTACCTGGAGGAATTACATTAGCTATATTGCAAGGGTTGTTCCCCCCGCCCCCACCCCGTATTATTCAGCTTAAATTTCTCCTATGGCTCTTGAAAACCTCTCATGTGAAATTTGAGGGAAGTGAAAAACAGCCTTTCCAACTTAGATATTCTTTCAATATGTTCTTTTAAATCTTAACTACGATACTTTCTTTGGCTTTGTTACGTCTTAGGAATGTAATTCTGAATTCTCTTAACTTTTCATTTTATTTTATTTTTTGAGTATACCATACGCCCAACGTGGGGCTTGAACTCGCAACCCTGATATCAAGAGTTGTTTGTTCTACCGACTGAGCCAGCCAGGTGCTCCTCTTAAATTTCATTTTACTTTTTAAAGATTTTATTTATTTATTTGACAGAGTGAGAGAGATTACAAGGAGGCAGAGAGGCAGGCAGAGAGAGGGGGAAGCAGGCTCCCTGCTGAGCAGAGAGCCCAATGCAGGGCTTGATCCCAGGACCCCGGGATCATGACCTGAGCCAAAGGCAGAGGCTTTAACTCACGGAGCCACCCAGGTGCCCCAAATTTCATTTTAAATTACATTTCAAGGCTATGTGGCCGCCGTCTTCAGGACTTTATTCATTTTATCAAAATTTCACGTAAGTTCCAGTTCCCAAAGTAAACTTTTTGAAATTCATTCATTCACTCATTGAATGTATATTAAATGTCAATTCTATGTTAGGCTCTGACTTAGGCACTGAGGCTATAGTCTAGAATAAAACAAAGCCCACATAAAGTAGACATTCTGCTAGAAAAAATTGGCCACGAACAAGCAAATATACATATTGAAAGAACTTCAGATCTTGCTAAAAGCTCTGAAAAAGACCAACAAGGTGATGTGCCAGAGGCTATGCTGGAGAGGCAAACTCCAGAGCAGGTGGTCAGGTGAGGTGGGAGGAGCACCCCTGCAGCAAGGGAAAGCAGGCCAGTTTGCTAGAGTGTGAGCCGGACTCAAGATGTCATCGGATGCATCTGAAAGGCAGGCGGGTGTTGGAATACATAGGATCTTCAAAGTTATGGTCAGAAGTCTGGATTTTAACAGTCCATGGGGATCCATTGAAAAATTCTGAGTAATGGAATGACATGATCCAATTTATAGTTTTGAATAGGTTGCTTCTGGACCCTTGAGGAGAGAGGGTGGTAATGGAATAAGAATAGAGGCAGGAGGACCACTCAGGATACCATTTCTCGTGTGTCATGGTCAGATTCTTTCAGCACCCACCACACCTACATGCGCACACACACACACACACACACACACACACACACAGGCTGGTGATGGCAAGTTGACTCTTCAATTACTATGAAAATTTGCATTCCACTATATTTATTTATATATGTTCTAACTACTGCATATGATCACTCTGAAACTTTTGCAATAAATTATGGTTATATTTGCATTTGTTTCACTTGAGGGTTACTTGAGAATTTGCAGTGTTCAATTTTTATAACTACGCTCTTTAAGCATGGTGCTTTGTCTATATAGAGAGTAGATGTAGATTGTGGGGAGCTGGGATGTTAAGGTAGTGTGGAAGTTTTAAGCAGCTATGATAGGTCAGCACCTTAAATAACCACAGTATGATCTAATATGTCCAAGTGGGAAGAAGCCGCTGAATGTGAACGTCCTTGAGGGCTCCCTTGTCTCTGCCCAGGGGGCCATCCCTGTAGCCGCTTGTGCTATATTGGAGATGGCCAATCAAAGACCTTCTCCTAAAGGTCACTGACCCTCAAGAAACTGGGGAAACATCCCTTCCTCTACTAAAGAGGTGCAAAGTCTGAAGGGGGAGACTTTATTATTTTTTTTAAGCTGATCAGATTGCATGACAATGAGAAATTGAGGGAAAATGAATAGGTTAAAACTGAATAGGTTTCATCATTGATAACCCCTCAGTAAGAATTTATCTTTCCTTTAAAAAAAAGAAAACTATTTTATTTACTTATTTGGCAGAGAGAGACACAGTGAGAGAGGGAACACAAGAAAGGGGGGCGGCAGAGGGAGAAGCAGTCTTCCCGCTGAGTAGGGTGCTTGATACGGGACCAGATCCCAGAACCCTGTGATCATGACCTGAGTCGAAGGCAGATGCGGAACAACTGAGCCACCTAGGCACTCCTAGAATTTCTCATTCTTTTTCAACAACCATTGCTGTTTGTTTCTTCATAACCACGATACCACCCCTCAGTCAGTGTCTACCATGTTGGAAGGACATCCGTATTTATATGTAGCCATATTGATAACTGATTTTCAGTGTATTAGCATTATTAACTTTTGAAAACAGATATTTTAGATACTTCAATTATTTTATTTATCACAAATTCAAAATTCTTATATTAAGGCACTAAATTTCATAACTAACCACAAACAAGTTTGTGCTAAAGCCAATTTTATAGGGTCTACCATGAGAAGCAGTGAAGCAAATTTCTCATAATCTGCATGGACAGAAATAGCTAAATTAATCCATGCCATTGTTGGAGTTATCCAGGAGCTATAAATAAATAAGGCAAAGACAGAAAACACAGGGTGCCTATGATGTATAATTAGTATGAGATCCAAACCATGCTAGCTAGCCTTTCCATAAGCTAGAATATTATATATTTTAGTTAATTTTCTGACAAGAATCAAATGAGCTGTCATTCTAAAGTTACATAATTTGTCATAGCTCTAGGAGTTATATCTTACCACGGCTACATACATATTCCTTCTAAATTTTGACTATTTTTTCAATTAAATTATTTTATTTATTTTCAGAAAAACAGTATTCATTATTTTTTTTTAACCACACCCAGTGCTCCATGCAATCTGTGCCCTCTACAATACCCACCACCTGGTACCCCAACCTCCCACCCCCCCACCACTTCAAACCCCTCAGAAAGGATGAATACCCAACTTTTGTAGCAACATGGACTAGACTGGAAGAGATTATGCTGAGTGAAATAAGTCAAGCAGAGAGAGTCAACTATCATATGGTTTCACTTATTTGTGGAGCATAACAAATATCAAGGAGGAAAAGAGGTCTTAGAGAGGAGAAGGGAGTTGGGGTAAATTGGAAGGGGAGGTGAATCATGAGAGACTATGGACTCTATTTTTTTTTAAAGATTTTATTTATTTGACAGAGATCACAAGTAGACAGAGAGGCAGGCAGAGAGAGAGGAGGAAGCAGGCTCCCTGCTGAGTAGAGAGCCCGATGCGGGGCTCGATCCCAGGACCCCAGCATGACCCAAGCCGAAGGCAGAGTCTTTAACCACTGAGCCACCCAGGCGCCCCTAATTTTTGACTATTTCTTAAAATGCTTTTCTGGTCTTTATTTCACAATGGGTTGACAATCAGTCTTCTCTTTACCCTGATGTTCTGCGTCACCTAATAATGTGTAAGTTCCAAGGGGTACCAGGTGAATCCAGAGGCAAAATGAGAAAGACAAAAGGCAGCCAAAGAGTGGGGGTTAAACTAATACATATTAGAAATAATGGGGAATTGGAGATAGAGAGAGAGCAAGAAAAAGAGAGTGATGAGAGCAGGAAGAAAGGGCTGAGCGATGCAGCAGAATGGCCACTTGATTTTTAAGAATAAGGATATATAGTTATCTTACATTTATATTGTTTGCATTTCCATTATGCAAATGTTCCTTCCTTTACAACTCACTGATCACCAAAGACTTCAACCCACTAAAAGTCCCGTGTGATTAGATATTTTTGTTTGTGTGTACATGGAAATTAAGGAAAGATGCTGGGTATCCCATTGAACTTACAGCAGAGTTGCAAAGCAAGAATTCATAACCATAGGTCACCATCAGAATACAAATGTGCCATGAAGTTGGAGAACGCTTATAAAGACCAGAAGACTTTTCCCCCAGGGTATGGAATTATGAGGAAGGGTGGCCCAAATTTATCAAGCCTTTAGGAGGCATACCATCCCAACATCTTGAAGGTATATGTATGTGTATATATATATGCGTGTGTGTGTGTGTGTATAAAAATATATATATATATATATATATATATATATATATATATATATATAAAGATACAGAGAGATTGAGAGAGAGAAGTTGTGAGTGATAAATGACTAGGAAAAAACAAAACAATAAAGGTTTCAGGGGTAAGTTCCAGTTCCCATTTGCCCTTAAAAACGTAGCTGAAAAGAAGCAATACTTCTAGTTCCAGCTGTAATGAAATAGCTTGTATTGAACTAACCCTCTAGTAAAAAATAAAGCTGGAAAAAATGCATAAAATAACAGTTTGAAAGCACTGGAGCAGTCAGCTCAGGGAAGACTTGAAGGGCCGTGGTCCCTGAGAGAAGAGGGGCATACCAACGCATGCTCTGCATTTACCCAGGCATCTTCTGGAGAGAACTCGCTATTTCATTGTTAGAGGGAATAGAGCACAACAGAAAGGAGTCATCTTCCTGGCAAAGGAGACTGAGATGACGTTCAGGTGATACTGAAACCCCTGGGATTTGAAGAGTAGAAGCCTAGGGAGCAGGTAACTGCATCCGTGTGGACTTGGACACATGAGCCAGCTGCTAACAAGAGCACATGCACAGGGAAGCGCTTCAAGACACTCGGAAGATGAGAGCACCTGGGAGAAGCAGAGATTTCAGCCACAATGGGTGCTGAGGAGATGGAGGGAAGTTCAAGCCCCACCAAACAGGAGAGGCCCTGGTAAACGTCTCAGGCTTTCAGCTGAGATTCCAGAAAAAGTACGTCAAGGGTGGAGGCTATAGCCCCAGATGATGGGCAAAGCTGAACAGAGCAGCCTAACAAAACCTAAGAGGAACTCTGGGCATGATGAAATTGGTTGGTCAGAACTCGATCTGTCTGCCAAGAGAAGGACTTACCTGAGTGGAGGAAAATAATAGAATAATTTTCATAAGACACATCTACATTTAAACAAAAGTATGACATCTGCTAAAAAGAAGGAACCAAATGGCCACAGGAAAACAAAACAACACAACAGAAAGAACAGATAATGAAAATAATCCCACAGGCAATTCAAGTATGGGAGTCTAAAAATCACTCCAATTCATGTTCCGGCAAATAGATAAAAGGGGATAAAAGATTTGATCAGAGATACAGATCCTTAACAAGGAATCAAATAAAAAGAAGACAAGGCTTGAGATCCATATCTTCCACTTTACTAGGCCAAGGCATGTTGGCTCTTTCTCTCGTCCTGGATTTCTTCTTTTCCTCTCTGGTTCCTTCCACCCTCTCACACACGTCCACACTTCAGAAATAGTTGTCCCATTAGGTTGTCTTAGAGAGTACAAAAGACAACTGTAGTTTTAAAAGTCCATGTGTCAAGGGGCACATGGGTGGCTCAGTCGGTTAAGCATCTGATTCTCGATTTTGATTCAAGTTATGATCTCAGGGTGGTGGGATCGAGCCCTACTGTGTGCTCAATGAGGAGTCTGCTTGAGATGCTCCCTCTCTCTCTCCCCCTCTGCACCTCCCCCTCCATGTTCTCTCTGTCTAAAATAAATAAATAAATAAATCTTAAAAAAATAAGTCCATCTGTTGAATCAGAAGATATGAAAAGTGTCTTCAGCAGAGACAACATAACTAATAGTGACAGCTGTCTGTGTTTAGACTCTGTCCCAGTCACCTAAAATTCTGTGTGACTACACACAAGTTACTTAGCCATTCTCAATTTGTTTTCTGTTCCCTACAGATTGGTCGATACCTTACAAAATCATTTTAAGCACTAAATGAGATGTTTATCTAGGAAGAGTGCTTAGCACAAACAGATTCCCAACAAATACTGATACCTCCTTTTCTGTTTGCTATCATCCATAGAGAGCACACACTCGAAACTCGTTAATCTTGAACTTCAGAATGGGATACCATCTATGTGTTGACTGTCATTTGATATCCTCAACGAAGATGAAGTGCTATACAACTTACATTCTTTCCCTTCCTAAGTGAGGAATATTAATGACTAACAAAATGCCTACATAATATAGGTTTGTCAAAACAATAGTTCCTTGAAGTCTCAGGGGAAAAAACAAATCGAATATTTCAAATATCTGGAACAAAATTCAAGGCAGCGATCAAGGCTTTTGTTGTTACAGAACACTATTCATGCTTTGGCTTGCCTTTCAACAATCATGCCTATTAAATCATTTGTGTCTCTGACACATGTAATGAAGTCATATTCGCGATCAGCTTAATCCCAGGATGCAGAGTGGCACCTATTTTGTTAGGAAAGCTGTTTGTATAAACTGAAACATGCAGCAAATTTATAATTTCATAAAATGCTCATTATACTTTCAGCATGACAATCTTTGGCTTGAATCTCTTCATGCATATTTAGTCATTTTAAGATAGACTGTTTTGGGTACTGGTTAAGAAAAAGATTATTTTTAAGCAAACTCCCTAACAAGCAAGCAGAATAGTAAATAGTTACAAACACAGCAAACTCTGAGCCATATATTCTATGTGGAAATCTTTAAATTCTGGAGAAAACACACAACTGCAGCTAAATATTATACGTCACTGAAATTGACTCTTGTTATAAGCACATGAAGGTAAACAAGAAAGAAACTGAATTAAGGGAGGTCATCTATAAACAATACTTTTCTAGAATGTTGATAAATTCCACCCTTGACTTCTAGCTAATTATTTGGTTGTTCAACTAGTGGCTGAATAATCATACCTTATCCATTCAGAGACTTTCACAAGGGAAGTCATGACATGGGCTTTTATTGTTATAAATAATCTCCAGGTCCCATGGTTTAGATCTCAGCATTAATTAGAAGTAAGACTTACATCACTCTCATGACCTTCTCGAAGGTTGTATGTGAGATCATGTTGAATGTCTTCCATGAATTTGTGAGCATATTCTGGGTAAAGGTCTAGCACTTCAAAGAGTCCTTTGAGGATGATACATTGAAGATCACAGTAGGTTAAAGCCTTCACATCTGCATTGGTCTTGATCACTTGGTCCTTAATTGATAGGTTTGCTCCAATTAAGTCCCCTTTCCCTTGAAACAGTGAAAAAAAGAGACATGTCACTTCCAAAGAAAAGCAAGTTGGGACTGGAAACTTCATTTCACTTAAAGGCTTCCCTTCTCTGAGATGACACTGCAAAAGAAAAAGACACCTTCATCTCCACAGCCCTGAGATATGGGGCCTGGTATTTCTTTGTTTGGTGGGGGAGCTTCCTGTACACAGAAGAATGTTTACCGCCATCTCATATTGCCAACCCCCAGCAGTGACAACCGAAAATATCTTCTGACATTGTCATATGTCCCCTGGCAGGCACAACTGCTCCTGGTTGAGAACGGTGGTCTGGGGGATAAGAACTAGGAGAGCAGAGTTGGGAATGGTCGGTGATAGATGGGCTCCAGACAGTTCCTTATGGCATTGGATAAAGGACTTTAGACAAAGCAGTTGACATTTTTGTCACAGTTGCCTCAACTACTCAGGAGAAATAATAATGGCTCCAATTGGGGGTGGGGGCGCTGTAGAAGACCATGAAAATGTGTATTAGTAATTTTGATTCTAACACAATAATAACTTCATTATCAGCTTGCTAGTACTCGGGTTCTTTCATTTACCTCCAACACCTCTTACAAAAGAGAGGGTGAGGAGGGAGGAGGTGCCATCCCTCCCTCGCCTCAGAACAGGGTGGGTCACAGAGAGGTAGGGGACTTCGAGGACGGTGAAACCTACCAAATGAAAATGTGAAACACAACCATACTTCTGTCACTCTGTGACAGCGCAAAAGGCCAATTTTCCCATCAAAAACGAAAGCGAACAAATAAAAACTATGAGGTCTCGGTTTGCGCCACTGCAAGGAGAGAAACCCACTACCACTTTGCCACCCGCGCCCACACCTCACCCAGCACCCCTGCTATTTGCCCTAAAATGCTGCCGCCTCTCAGTCCGAGGCTGGATTCCTCCATCTGGGAACTAGCTTGCTTCCTTGAGTTTGCTGATTAGATCATATCGGACAATGTATTTGAATCTTTAAAGTCTTTGGGTTCATTTGAATCCATTTAACCTAGCAGGAAGGTGAATATCAATGTAAGAGCTAACAAAGATGATTGCAGCTTCAGATATTTTATTTTATTTCATTTTTTGGAAAGATTTTATTTATTTATTTGACGGAGAAAGATCACAACTAGGCAGAGAGGCAGGCAGAGAGAGAGAGGAGGAAGCAGGCTCCCCACTGAGCGGAGAGCCCGATGCGGGGCTGATCCCAGGTCCCTGAGATCATGACCTGAGCTGAAGGCAGAGGCTTTAACCCACTGAGCCACCCAGACGTCCCTCGAATTTATTTTAGACACAGCCATTAATTCACTCGGCATCCGTGTGAGATACGTGAAAGAAAATCCATTCCATCCTCAGACAAACCAAGGTTCGCCGCGGAAGTAGTATGACCTGCGTTCACAGAGGACACTGGCATGAGATTCATGGCTACAACTTGGGAGTTTCTTGGCTTTGTCCTCCTGCCTGGGCTTGAAATTTTATTATTATTTTCTTAATGGCTGCTTTGCTCCATCTCAACAGGGAATCAACAACCAACTATGGACCCACAGAGAAACCACCAAGGAAAGAATATCTTAGGAACCGTATCGAACAAATTGTCCTTTCCCCCATTCAGTTCATTTTTTAACTTACAAATTTTTATTTTTTATTGTGCCCAGCATTTCTGGAAGGAAAGCCTCTGAATTGTAGCAGACTTCAATAAAATTCCGTTTTATTGAATTTCACAGGAAAAGGAAACATGCCAAATTAACCATGAATACTTGAAATATTCATAAATATGTAACAGATAAAAATGGGGCATTTAAAAATTATTGAATTACATCTGAGTATTATCTCTGAAATAACATTAAATTCAAACCTTGAAGATGAGCCTATTTGGCCAAAGGAAAAAAGGACTAAAATCTGCACTTACAGACGGTCAGGGACTGTACAACCACGTGGTGCTAAAGGATTCAAGTTGGATCTATTGTTGTCCACCTATACTGCTAAACTTGGCAATCTTGTTTCTTATACATTTTGTTAGAAATCTAAATTGGTGCTCAAAAACGCAGCCAGGTACCGATGTAAGATGTAAATATACCCAGGATGCTTTGAATATAGCCAGTTTTGAAATTTGTATATCTAAGGAGAGTTATCATGATGTGATGTCTTGCTACAAAATGCATTTATATTTTCTCTTAAGCAACTGGTGTTTGAAATGACTGTAGGGTCTACATACTTCCATACCTTGGGTGACCACAGCATGGCTATTTAAGTCACAGTGACCCCAGCTATAAAAACACCACCAACATCTTGCCAACCTTGGCACTTTAGAAAGAATCTGCTTATTCATTCATTTAGCAAGTATTTATGAAGCATTGACATGCAAACCGGAACTCGTGTTGAGCCCCAGCATGTGTGCACTGGTCTCTACCCTCCCTGATTTTCCAGTCTTGTGGATTTCTCCTAACCTAGATTTAGGACTTTGATCAAAGTTTCTTATTTACTCTAGGTCTCAGTATCCTTATTTCTAAAAGAAGAGAAAGACTTCTGTGGTCTCTTACTATCCCCATTTTTCAGAATTCTATTACTGGTATTTGCTAACAAGTTACTCTTCCACGGGGCGGGAGAAGGTTTTGGGGAAGGGGAAGCTGATGGGGTGCATCAGCAAACCATCCAACTTAGAGCAATAACAGGTTTAATTATAATTAGATAGACTAATACCATTGTGAAGAGCACATTTATCAGTGCTTTGTCACTTTCTTTTAAACAACAATGAAGAAATTGGTAGAAAAACACAATTACCATGAAATAAAAGTGTATAAGGCAAATGAATCCCCAGGCATCAGATTAAGAAATGTCTTCATGTATATTGACTGGACAACTGAATTGCTTGAATAAGTTATGGCTTGACAGCTGTTTGGTGATTCTTCTTCACTACAACATTATATATTAATTCATTTTGTTGGCACAGTGAATATGTATTAAATATCTACAGATCCAATGTGAAGCCACGTGCTCAAGTTTACCAAAGTCAGTATTGATTTTAATTGGCCCTATAAAACAATATTACCATGGGGAAAGTAAAATAGTCAATCTCCATTGAAATAATGTTAATCACAGAGAAAAAATATGAATAATTTGTTATCCTTGTTTGGGTTTAGTCCCAATATCACATACGAGTATTTAGAATGGTCATGTGGCAATATGCATTTAAATCACTTTTGATGTTCGACATAGTAGAAATGAAGATGTGAAAATGTTAATCATGAAAATCATAATCTGTGGAGGAAATTGGGACCAAGAGCAAAAGGCAATGAATTAAATCTTTCAGCTGTGAGTAGAATTTTTTTAAATAAAAAATCCAGCTGAATTATGTATTACAAACAATGTTAATTACCTAGAAGTCATTGAATTTGTACCTATTATGTTCTAATGTCATGGACGATACCTTCATATTTCATTCCTAGAATTGTTGCTAGTTACTGAATGTAAAAATAATACCAAGATTATGGGAAAAAAACCCAGATTGCAGATTAAATATATATATTTAAACACAGTACATTACTTTTGCTTACAAGCATATCAAATGACATAGTTTTGGAAAGATAACTCTATGCCCTCTTAAAACCAAGCTATGTAAATAGGCAGACTATAAAACTGACATGGTCCTAAGGAAACCCATGGAAAAGTATTTCATGATTAAAGGTGAGTTTTTGAAGCAAGTTTAGAAATGAATGTCAATTTTAATTTAGAATCACAAAATAATAGAATAGCTGTTAACTTTACAAAGTTGATAAGTGAGCAGGAATGTTAAATTCTTCTTTTATTTATTTTTTAATTTTTTTTTTTTTTAGATTTTTATTTATTTGACAGACATTTCACAAGTAGGCAGAGAGGCAGGCAGAGAGGCAGGCAGAGAGAGAGGGAGGAGGAGGCAGGCTCCCTGCTGAGCAGAGAGCCCGATGCAAGGCTTGATCCCAGGGCCCTGGGATCATGACCTGAGCTGAAGGCAGAGGCTTTAACCACTGAGCCACCCAGGCGTCCCTTAAATTCTCCTTTTAAAAACACACACACAGAGCCTCGTTCTGACATTGATAATGAACAGGCCAAACTGAAAATAAACTGTCAATAAACTGTCAATTCAATTTAGTTAACATTTAGTATATTACTAGTTTCAGGGATAGAATTCAGTGATTTATCAGTTGCATGTAACACCGAGTGCTCATCACATCAAGTGCCCTCCTGAATGCCCATCACCCAATTGCCCTAGCCCTTTACCCCCCACCTCCCCATCCAACCTTTCTGTTAAGGAGAAAAAGCATAAGAGGCTGAGTCAAGAAATGAGCCAAAGCTTTAAAAGACAAGCCTGGGGCGCCTGGGTGGCTCAGTGTGTTAGGTGTCTGCCTTTGGCTCAGGTCATGATCCCGGTCCTGGGATCGAGCCAGGAGCCAGGCTCTCTGCTTAGCCTGCTTCTCCTTCTCCCTCTGCCTCTCCCCTGCTTGTGTTCTCCTTCTCTCTCAAATAAATAAATAAAATCTTTTTAAAAATAAAAGATAAGCCCTACATTTCCCCCAGTTTTATAGTCTGCCTATTGACATAGCAAACTGAGTGAATATGAAGCAATGAAAAGCCCATGGGGATTTCACTATTCACTAACCTCCACCACTTCACCTTTAATCAGGGATCATCACACCAACCTAACCCCACCAGGGAACGGTATTTAAATTGGATAATGGACATAAAACACCTGGGTCATATTAGGGATTCAATACATTTTAGTTCTCTTCCCTTTTCCCAAAGTATAATCTGTCTTGAAGCTTATGAACTAGAATCAGTGATAGCAGGTTTATAATGATTATATAGAATAAGAGGCATCGCTTAGAGGTGGAAAGAGCACTGGAGACAGAGTCAAAAGACCTAGGTTAGCTTTGACTTTGGAAAAATAGAGAAAATACCACTCTCGTCTGTCTCTTTGTATTAGAAAGGCTTAAATAAGACCCCATATGTAAACATGTTTTATAAATGGTTAAGTTGTCTATAAATCTTAGTACTTAAATGACTTAAAAATAAACTAGCCTCTTTGAATTTACACAAATCCTAAACATTGATATACTCCATTGGTTTTCAAAATGTATTTATTGTTTAGGCCACAACCTGACACATTCTTAGGCCTTCAATAAAGATTAGTTGAATGAACCAACAAACAAGAGAGAGTGATTTTAAAAGAAGTACATGTGGGCGTCTGGGTGGCTCAGTGGGTTAAGCCGCTGCCTTCGGCTCAGGTCATGATCTCAGAGTCGTGGGATCGAGTCCCGCATCGGGCTCTCTGCTCAGCAGAGAGCCTGCTTCCCTCTCTCTCTCCCTCTGGCTGCCTCTCCATCTACTTGTGATTTCTCTCTGTCAAATTAATAAATAAAATCTTTAAGTACACGTAAAAATGTAAGTAGGAATTTTTCTACATTAACTCTACCATTTTTGCCATTTTTGTCAGCTGACCTTATATTTCAATGGAAACCAATTATGTCTTAATAGATGGGAGTCAACTTTGTGGTACAAAATCTTCACAGACTATTCTGTGGAATTTCTTTGAGAAAGGAAAAAAAAGCTTGTGATCATCTTGACAATATGGGATCAGTTACTGTCATGAGAGCTTATTCTCAATGCATAATCATTTTTGCACTACTCTAGTCCAGATAAAATAATTTTTATGTTCTTCTCTGAATTTGTTCTCCACAAAAATATGGAACGCCCTCTTAAAATTGACCAGCTATTTCACCAAAAGGCAGCAGATATCATGACCAATAATTTGGCTTGAGGAATCAGAAAGCATTGTGTTCATTTTTTTTTTTTTTTTTTTTGTGTTCATTTTCTTATTATGTTATTTGGGACAAATTAAGTTAACTAAAATACTATTTATTTATTTATTTCTAAAAATGGGTTAAGATCCATACTACTGGATTTTTAACAAGAATGAAATGATATACTGGATGTAACAGCACAGTGTAAACTCAGTATGTGGCATAATAATTAATAATAAACAATTGGCAAATTAAATCCACTTAAAGAATCATCCTAATCCCATATATTCATCCAGAATTTTCTTACAGGAGCAGTACCCCTCCCCCCATTTTCTCTTCTTAACTTATGCTCTAGGGCAACATTTCATGAACCTTTTCAACTCAGACCTACCAAGAATAGCCAGCACCATGCTGTCTTTAAGAACTTCCATGGAGCCTGAGCATACAAAGTAGATGGCCTGCAAAGCATCTCCTTGACGCAGCAGATACTCCCCCGGAGCACAGAAAGAGGTTTTGATGTGCAGAGACAGAGACCTGAGGCAGCCCCGGCTGGCACACTCAAAGAGGGACAACTGCAAGATTTCCTTGTTCAAGTGCATAGTGATGTCAGAACGCAACTCGTCCGGAAAGTCTTTCAAAAGCTGTCAAGATGAAAGGAGAAATCAAGCTGGGGTAAGTCTGGTCTGATTGATTTACTCTGTAAGAGAAGAGGGGTGTTCTTCCCACTGTTTGACCAACCAGAGTACAGAAGGGGAAGTATATGTCTATTCAACCCTGGGGCGATTATTCAGTGACTGTGACCCCGGTTAGGTTCTACTGAAAAAATCAGCTGATAATAAGTCTGGAGAACTAGGATAAATTAATAGAAGACTCTAGAAGGAAAATATATGGCTTCTTGTGACTTGCTTCTCACAAAGACTCTCTCTCAGGACAGAAGATATGGAATTTGGATGCCCTGGTGTTTCCTCTAGCATCATGATTGTGTCAAGAGAGGAGAAACCAAATAATTGCTCAGAAGTGTGAATGACAGTGTAATTGTAGCAGGTTGCTTTATTTATAGGATACTTTTCTTACAGTAGTGGTCTGGGGTATTCCTGGAAGTCCACAAATAACATATGTGCCGGAAGACGTATGCTTTCTCACTTTGTTCGTTTTAAAGGCACCCAGTAACTTGGTTAATCTAATAATCCAACTTGACACAATTTAGTGGTTCCAAGAATTGACTGGTTCCTCCAAAGATGGTAAATGAGAATGAAAGACCACCCAACCGACCGAAGTAAAGTCAGTGTAATACATTGGTCCATCCAAAGTGGCATCATGAAAACATAAGCCGAAGCAGATGAAAGAAGATGGACTGAGTTTCATGAGGGACTAAAAATTGTTGATAAAGAAGTTGGTGGGTGTGTACTTCTCTTCTGAAACCTGCATTAGAGCACCTTGCTTTTACTAAGAATATGTGCTTTCTGCCTGAAAACTTCGACATGTGAAGTGAACATTACCTCATTTGAATCTATTCCATTGTTGACTGACCAGGTTGTTTGGAAATATTCGAGCATCCTCTGCTTGAGCTGCTGGGGCAGGTGATGGACCCGTATGAAGTCCTTCAGATCCTTAGTTCTAGTGTGATAGAGGGACCATCTGGAATACATCCTCTGTATGATCGCCGTCACGTTTCCAAACACCAGGGCATGCATCAAAGCTAGAGAGGACAACACAGCATACATGGGAAAGAACTAGGATGGAAAATCTAAGTCTAGAATTACAGTTAATGTATCCTGAATTCAGCGGAGGATGCTTATGTGGCCATGTTGGTACAGCTGTTTTGGTATACTACTCTGTCAGAGGGCATCCCAATGCAGTCATTTGAATCCAGATGGCTTGATCGAGTAAAAACACCTTTTAAGAATACTCAGTAATAGACAAAAGAGGCCCCTCTGACTCACACTTACTCTGTCAGCAGCTTTTCTGGCTATGATAAACTTTTATTTTGTACTTTTTTCATCTAAATTATTTTAAAGTTAAGTATAGTTTAATGGCCATGAGAAAATAATTTTATTATAATCTCATAAAATAAGCTATGAAGTTATAGTTCAATGGTTATCATAATAACAAATACATTTTAAAAAACCAAGTCTATTAGCGGGGTGCCTGGGTGGCTCAGTCAGTTATGTGTCTGATTCTTGATTTTGGCTCAGGTCATGATCTCAGGGTCAGGACAGCCCTAATGGGCTCTGCCTTCAGCACAGTCTGCTTGTCTCTCTCCCTCCCCTCTTCCACAAATCCCCCATTTGTGCGTGCATGCACACACTCAAAAATAAATAAATAAAATCTTAATAAGTCTATTAAAACCAGTTAAACTTTATTCATCTTTCCCCTAAGTCATCACATAAAATGAGTTTTCAGATATTAAATATAACACATTTTGATCAATAAAGGTATGGAGAAAATTGCTAGAAAAGTAATTGAGGATTTTCTGAGCAAGCAGAAGCTGAGATTCCTATGGCTTTCATCACCAGCCTTGCTTCAGCTCTGTGTCACTTACATTTTAAGGGAGCTATCAGAAAATCTGAGGCCATTAAAGAAACAAATGCATTCATAGAGAAAAACAGTTATTCTACTTAGAGTCCTCTTTGCCATTCTGAGAGGAGCCAGATGGTGTGTGTGTGTGTGTGTGTGTGTGTGTGTGTGTGTGTGTGTATGACTCTGTTTCGAAGAGATTTCTCAGAGAGTATTTAATCCCCACTTTCTTGCTGAGACTTCCCCTTTCTCAGAAAACCACCAAATTATAATTGGATAGAAGACTTTGTTCACAAGAACTCAAGAGTTGCTGTGGTTTGGAGATGGGTCTTCTACTGGGAAAAAAAGTGATTTCTAGGAATTTCCCATTGTAAGGAGTGGTCAACTACTTTAAAGTCAGAAAAGGTAGGACAAGAATTTGTACTATTTGTTAGCCAAGCAGAATCAGAATGGCCTCTGCGGACACCAGCAGAGAGTCCCAGAAGGCCTTGGACCCACCTGGGGCTGTGGCACTGTGAGAGTTGAGAGCTAGGTATAGTTACATTTACGGGCAGATCAGCTTTCAGTGATATTCAGATTTCAGCCCTGAACCCCATCCTGGACAGGATTGACAATGAGGTAAGCTCAGGGGTTCGGTGAAATCATCTGTTTTAACAGCTTTTGGTTTAAAAAAAAAAAAAAAAAGACTAAAAATTTAGTATTTTGTCTATTAAGATCCATCAAACTGTCCCTGTACCAAAATCTCAATGTCCAAGGAGATCTGTTAAAGTTTCTTAGCATCAAAATGGATACATTACTGTAAATGTGTCAATACATCACTGCATCTATTTTCCTGAATCTTCATCCTATTTCAAGGTAGCCCCAAATAAAATTCTTTCTTTCCTCTGCATTTGCCAGAAATTAGCGACCACTGGCATGCTATCTGCAATCTAATCTAACACTGGAATGAAAATTCTTTTTGGTTCTATATCATCATTTCTCTATGGAAGATACGGTAACCACGCCTACAAAGGTGGTAACCATAAAGAGGCCCTCAGCATTTTTGAAAAGTTACTAGAATGGGGTTAAACTTAGGGTGATATACAGGAGGAATATAATGTTGCAGAGAGAATATGGACTTCAGAATCAGACAGCTCAGGATTCGAAACCTGATTTTGGCATTTCCTAACTGTGAACTTGGGAAGACGTATAATTCTCATGGGTGCAGTTTCCTAATGTATAAATGGGCATAGTAGTACCTTACTCACAGGGCTTTTTTGAGATCTAAGGAGTTAATATATTTATATATATATATATATATATATATATATATATATATATATATAATATATATATATATATATTTAAAAGTGTCCAATATTTTGTGTGAAAATCAGTGGGCACTCAGTTTATGTTCATTATTCCCGTGAGAGTGGAAAGCATAATTGTAAATTTTCAACACACTCAATGGCATAAAATATGGGGAAAGGACTCAGTTGATTTTCCAATAACCTTTTAAGTATTTAAGAGTGGTTTTAGTGGAAATAACTTCTCGATGAAAGAAATTCAAGGAATATTTAATGCTGTATGCCTGCTCCATACAAACATAAGTATATATTCTCCCTAAATTTTCAAAAATCAATGTCTCCCAACAGGTGAAAACTATTCCAAGAAAACTGTATATTGCCTAATAACTTAGTGTTGAATGGCTCTTGGTATATCCATCAACAGATGAATGGATCAAGAAGATGTGGTATATATACACAATGGAATACTATGCAGCCATCAAAAGAAATGAAATCTTGCCATTTGTGACGATGTGGATGGAACTAGAGGGTATCATGCTTAGCGAAATAAGTCAATCGGAGAAAGACAACTATCATATGATCTCCCTGATATGAAGAAGTGGAGGTGCAACATGGGGGGTTTAAGGGAGTAGGAGAAGAATAAATGAAACACGATGGGATTGGGAGGGAGACAAACCATAAGTGACCCTTAATCTCACAAAACAAACTGAGGGTTGCTGGGGGGAGGGGGGTTGGGAGAGGGGGGTACGGTTATGGACATTGGGGAGGGTATGTGCTATGGTGAGTGCTGTGAAGTGTGTAAACCTGGTGATTCACAGACCTGTACCCCTGGGGATAAAAATACATTATATGTTTATTAAAAATAATAATAAATATAAATAGAGGTCCATTCTTCTGTATGTTTGTTAAAGCATAGTAGTTCTGATGTCAAGTACTTTGTTTGGAAGAAGAGACCTCTATTTAAGGTAAACACTCAGCAAAGAAAGCAAACAGTTCCGCTCCAAGTCAAAGAAATTAAACATCAGTTTCGGGCTCCGTTAATATACTTATGGGCTCAGTCTTTGGAAGCCCTACCATCTGTAAAAGTATAAAATAGTCTTTCATGGAGACTAAACTGAGGACTGAGAACAATTTTATTTCATTTATTTTAACACTGCTTTCCTTAATTATGTGTATGATTTTAACTTTGCTTTGCTTAATTATAATGTGTGTAAAGCACTTAAAGTAAGAGAAGTAATATGTTCAGATCATTTAGCATCCTAATTGTACATTATCAATAAAATGAATTACTGGATTAATTGTAGCATTCTCAGTGTTGTTGGAAAGTCCTCGTCTGCATCTGAGTCACCATAATTTCACAGTCACATTTCAGCAGAGGCAAATACTTCTCATATAAGTAGTTAAAAAATAAAACCCCCAACTCCCATAATTTTTCAGTTTTCATAGTTATTCTGCTTCTCTGTCCCGGTTATCACTCTCACACGGGCAAAGAGTGAATAGAACTGTCAGGCCAAATCATCCCATCTGCTATGGCAGTTTGACTCCAGAATTGCAAAATCCAGGTCACTTTGGAAGTCATCATTCACTTTTCCTTTTACTCCTAGCAAATCTGATGTATATAATTCTTAAAGTAGCATGCTAGGGCTGCTGCTGAGTGTGTGGGAGGCTCCTCTGCTTTGTGTAGGAATGTTGTATCAAATGCATTTTGTAAAATCTCGTCTTAACATTAGGTCTTGGGAGGAAGCTCCATAATTGGGGTCTCAGAAGAAAGTCAAGAGACCTTAAATGAAAGTACACTCTTAGAGCTTTGCCTGGCTTTCTTTTTCTTTGTCTCCTTTTTCTTCCTCTTTGTCTTCTCCTTTCCTTTCCCATTTCTCTTCCCTCCCCCGCTCTTCCCTCCCCTCTCCCCCCTTTTACCCCTCTCCACTTCTCTCTCTGCATTGCAGGCCACACTGCTCTCCTGAGGTATAACACCCTTGCTGAGTTCTTCCACCAACCATTTTGCAGGGCCTTCGTGACTGTTGGCCCCTGATATAAAAGGAGACCAGAGCTCAGGCTTTGGGTAATCTTAGCTGCCTTCCTCCTCTTTCCCACCTACTCACTGACCTGGAATTTTCCACGCCTGCTAGAGTACACTGGCTTGTGGATAGCAGATGGCAGAGAAAACAGAATGAGAACAATTTCCTAAATGACAAATTCAAATGGCAGTGTATACATCTTTAAAAAGCCTGAATTTGTGAACACCATAGCCCATATGGGTCCAATAAAATTATGTCAGGAGAATATATTTAGGATGAGAGGACCCAAGGAAAGCCTTAACTGTTAGGAATTTCACTTTACCTTTTTTGGGACAAGAATGCCTCATTTAAAGGCGACATGTCCTCAGGGATGAGTCACCTTCACTAGGAAGTTTTATCTAACCTCTTAGCCTAACAGACCTGTCAACGGGGGCTGACTTGTTAGGTGTCCATGAGTTAGCCATTATTAAATATGATAGAAGAGCTTTTAAAGAAATGGGAAAATGTTCTAATACATTTTTGTTTCATGGCAAAAATGATATGCAGAGTTAATATAAATATTGTCAAAAAGAGGGCTATAGATGTATAAAAAGACTAAAAAGACTATCTTTTGGTAATGGGATTTTATGTAATTCTAATTTTTGTGTGGATTTTTCAGTCTTTTCTAAATGTGCATTATAATAGGAAAAATTAAAATGGAAAAAGAAAGAACATCATCTGCCCAAGTTCCTATTTCCATTACTAAACTGTGAACTCCTCGAAGGAAAATATCATGTCTTAGTCATTTTTGTTTCCCCAGCATCTAGCACAGTGCCTGGCATAATGTAAGTGTGTCATAAATATTTATGGAACTGAAGTGAACCTCTGGTCATTTGATACTTTCTTTAAAAAGTTTTTTAATCCTAAGCAATTAGCTTAGAAAATGTAATATGAATAGTTCAGCCCCAAATCAATCCCTTCACCCCCACCCCATGCCCCAAAGACAATCTTTTAAAATCATTTATTTCAGGTCTTGTGAATTATCACCAATATTTTAGACAACATAACTTTACTTCTATTGCTTGACTCATCATATTAAGACAAGCCTTGAAAACAACCTGACATGAAAGGCGGGAACTCAGCTATTAGCTACCCTCCCATCATCCCACACGTGGTAGTTACTATTTTTAGCTATCTATTATAATTTTACCCGGCAAAATTAAGATCAATAACACATCAAGAAAACTATGCAAATACTAAATATACAGCTCATTGGGATTTCTTAAAGTGAATCACCCTCCCAATAAATAAACAGGATAGTACCAGCACCCCAGGCCTCCCTATGTCCCCTTCACAGACACTAACCAGCCCCATTACCAAAGTTAACAGCAGTTGTGAGTTATATTGCAATCTATAAGTTTTGCCTACTTTCAAACTTTCTCTAAACAAAGTCATGCAATAGGTACTTTTTGGTATCTGTCTTCTCTGCTTAGCATTGTTAGTAAGATTCATCCATGTGGTTGCGTAATGTGAGAATTCATTCATTCTCATGACCGTATAAGTACTGTATTGAGTAATGGCTTCACAATGTACTTATTTATTCTCCTACTAATGGGCATTTCCAGTTTGAGATTCTTACAATTACGCTTGTACAATCATTTATCTGTCTCTGTCTCTCTCTCTATATATATATGAGTATTCCATTGGATAAATACTCAGAAGTAGAAGCATTGAGTGGCAGAGTACCAGTATGTTCTGTTTTGGTAGATATCAACAAAACTTTTGCACCACGTGCATCCCATCGATTGTATAGAAGTCAAGATGTTTCATATCCTCTCAGACGCTTGGGTTGTCATTGTTTTTAAGAGTAGCATTCCAGTGACTATAAATGCTATCTAATTTTGATCTGAATTTACATGTCCTTGATGAATGATGTTGAGCACCTTTTTATATTTGTATTGTCTATATGGCCTGGAAATCTGTTTGTGAAGTACTCTTTAAGGTTTCTATGCATTTTTGGATTGTCTGCTCTTACTGATTTGTAGACAGTCTTTATATATAATAGGTAAGAGTCTTTTGTCAGGTAAATATTTGCAAATACTGTCTCCGACGCTATGGCTCTCTTTATGCTCTTTAAATAATGTTTTTTTTTAATAAATACAAATTCTGTAGTTCAACTTATCCATTTGTGATTAGGGCTCCAGGAGGAATTAATATTAATGTACAGTTTTAGAAGTTGTCAAGGTTGTTTTTCAACACCCAGATATACCCAGATATACATTTGACCCAGCAACTTTTATTGAAAGAATCATCATTCCCCCTTCACACTGCATGTCACCTATGTCACAATAAAGTGACCATATGTGCATGGGCCTATTTCTGAACTCTTCTATTCCACATGTCTTATTAGTCTGTTCCTGAGCTAACATGTGCTTTCTTTCTCTTTTTCTTTCTTTCTTTCTTTCTTTTTTTTTTTTTTTTGATTTACTTATTATTTGAGAGAGAGAGAAAGGAAGAAAGTAGAGGGGAGGGACAGAGGGAGAGCTAGAATCTCAAGTATATTCCCTGCTAAGCACAGAACCAAACACAGGGCTCAATCCCAGGACCCTCGATCATGACTTGAACTGAAATCAAGAGGTGGATGCTTAACTGACTGAGCCACTCAGGTGCCCCTATCATGCACTTTCTTAATTGCTGTAATGTTACAATGCATCTTGATATCTGTAGTGCAAATCTTCCAATTTTGTTTTTCTTTACAATTGCTTTGACTAGTTTTAGCTGTTAGAAATATCTTGTCATTTTTCACACACACACACACATACACACACACCCACCCACCCATCAACAGACATAAACACACATCTACTAGAATATGCATTGGCATTGCATTGAATATTCAGATTAATTTGGGAAAAACTGGTATATTTATAATATTGAGTCTTAAAACTATCACCATTGTATATCCTTCCATTATTTTAGACCATTTGTAAATTTTCTCAACAATGTTTTGTAGTTTTTGGTATAGCAGAATTGTACATTTGATGTTTGATATTTTAAAAATCACTTCTTATATTTTATTTTCTAATTGTTACTAGCATCTAGAAATACTATTAATTTATGCATATTGAACTTATATCTGTCAGCTTTACAATATTTGGTCATTAATTGTAATAATTGTTTGAAACTTTTAAGGTTACTTTTTTGTGTTGGGTGTTCTCTATCCTTACATAGATTTGTCCAGGTATGCTTATTTTTTCTCATTATTTTTGCTGGATCTCTTTGATAGTTTTAATTATTCTTCCCACAAATCAGTGGTTCGCACACATTGTCATTACAGCTGCTCACATGAAAGCTTCCCCTTCCTCCCGCCTCCTCACTCAGCCAGTGAGTGCCTGTGCCCTAGATAATTATCTGGGGTTTTGGCAGTCACCTGCAACATTTAATATTGCTACTGCCTGCTTTTGTAGTAAATATTGTATCTCTGTCATTAGTAATTTCATTAGCCTTGCATGGAGATTCCTAATAAGTTACCTCAGACTTGATTCTGTAGTAATATATACATAAATTTATTTATTTATTTTAAAGATTTTATTTATTTATTTGTCAGAGAGAGCACAAGCGGGGGGAGCAGCAGGTAGAGCAGGCAGAGGGAGAAGCAGGTTTCCTGCTCAGCAAGGAACCCCGATGCAAGACTTGATTCCAGGACCCTGGGATCATGACCTGAGCTGAAGGCAGCCACTTAATCGACTGAGCCACACAGGTATCCCAATATATACTTAAATTAAAAAAAAAATAGATTATTTGTGTCTATTTATAGAACTTAAGGGAATAAAATTAATTTCTAGTATATAATAAAATGGATATTTTGTAAGAGGTTTGCTAGGTCTCAGTGAATTCAGGCCTTTGAACACACTAAACCTCTGCTGCCTTATATCTAAATTAAGGTGTTAATAACTTCTATCTCCCAGTGTTATGAGAAGTAAATGAACAAAATGTTCCATATTGTGAGTACTTATGATTAGCTCTTGAAGTTATGCTAGTTAGTTAATTAGAAAATATTAAAATGCAGGCATCATTTCTTCTAGCCCAGGGTAATTGTCACAATAATAGTTATTTCCTACAAACACAAATTTGAGAAGCTTTAACTAATAAATTCAGGTTGCTTAGATGCCATTTGTCATTCGAAAGCAATGGTTTCCTCAGTGCTATTTAAGTCACCTAAATGCTTTAATGCCACTGACAAATGAGTACTGGTTTTGCACCAGGATAATTTGATCAACGAATATTTAATAAGTGACAAAGTAACATTATCTGATTATTTCCCCTATCTTTTGGCCCTGGGACCAGCATTGCTTTCTACTTACAGCGAATAGCAGGGAATAATTTATGCCTTACCCATTTCTGATGCAGGACCATTCACAATATAGTATGTGGATCAATAGAGAATAAAAGTTCAATTATCTAGCAGATTCTTGAAATGTCAGATCAGTAGGTTAAGCCTTGAGCACTTGAGCATTTCCTCAGATTTCCACCAGGAATAGAAGAAACATGGGCAAATATTAAATAAGTATAAACTGTGTGTATTGGCAAAATGCTTGTCATTTTGCTAAGCTGAAAGATGGGCAGTCAAGGAGACTGGTGATTTGAGAAGTCATAATACTGGGCCTAAAACAGCCACCACGGTGTCTGGCACATTGCAGCTCTTTAGAAACCGAGAGTTCCTGTTCTCTGCTCCCCGGGCTGTTGCTGCTGTACCTCAGCCAAGAGCTGCAGCAAATCCCAGCAGTCCCAGCACGCCACTTCAGCAACTCTGCCCCAGCACTGCCTTTCCAAGAAAGTCTCCCGATCCCTGGCCCATGCTTTGTCACTGCCTCTGAACTTCCCCAACTGATTTGGCACGTAGCATTTACTGCCTGCTATTATTATAACAACTCTTTCCATGTCTTTCAGCCCATCTCTTCCAAACTGGATCACAAGTTCCTTGAGGGAAGGGCTGGCTGATACTTCTTTGATTTCAACATACGCTGGATGAGTCATTGCTTAAAGCCCCAAATACTCATTTTGTATCTCCCACACAAGGAAGGTGGTAGGAACCATCCCCTATTATATGGTTTGAAACTCTAAGCGATAACTGGGATTAAGGCCATTAAAAGAACATGATAAAATAGGAGAAACATATGGGGACGAAAACACTGATAGAACCCTAGTTTAAGAATTCTGGCCTAAGAAGAATGTATACTTGATCCAGGTAAACATTCACATCTACTATTCCATGAGAGCCATCTTATAATTCAGTAAGTTTCCGATTAGGTGTTTATAGATGGAAATAAGCATTTATTTGGTTTCAAACCTTGCCTCTTTATCTTACGGATGGTATGACATTGGGAAAGTTACTTTGTTTCTTCAAGCTTTAGATTTATCATCTGAAAAATGTTGATAAGAATGGTGTCAATCCTGTATGTTAGGAGGTTCAGAAAAGGGAAATTAAACAAAAGGTTTCAACAGAGGAAATTCACTGTAGGGAACTGGTTTTCCTGGGGCTAGAGAGTTAAATGAGTAAAAAAGAGAGTATAAAGGTAACGTGGATATAATAACCGCAAGAAGGAGTTTCTGTCCTCGGAGATGAATAAACAAGCGGGAGAAGCGCACTTATCAGAACATAGAAGCGCAAAAGAGGAGCCATGAGGAGCTGTAAGAAACCAGGGCTCTGACTTTGGATGCGGAGACACTCCCAACGGAAGCAGGGATCTCCAAGACCCAGTGAGGTGGTTGTGGGAGTGCCTGAAGATGCTGAATGCTGGGACCACGTGCTGCTGATCGGGGTGGTCTGCCAGGGAAGGTACGTCAGACACGTCAGAAGCAGGCAGTCTCCTGGCTCCACCTCCTGCTTCCCAGTCTTCCTCTGGCGCCCCTGGAGGCGGAAGTAACTGAAGCGGGCTGGCAAGGAAAAAGGAGTTTCGCAGGGTCCGACCCCAGCATTACAGAGCACAGCACAGGAGGTAGGTTTGGAGTTCCCAAACAATAGCATATTAGTTTGTCTGTTCTTTAAAAGGGATAGTCATAGTGCCCAACCCATAGGTTTTTCCTTTTAGATTTACTCTGGGTATTGTACTGAAGCATGTAGCACAGAGAAAGAAACAAAAAAACCCCAATTTCAAAATGTTAAATATTTATTATTGTATTGGATGTTTTCTTTGCTTTTGTTTTATTTTTAACTAAGTAATCTATCAAACATCTTTAATTTACTATATTAGTATTAATAAAATTTGAGAACAGTGACCTGTTTGAGACTATAAAGTGGAGTTTCAAACATATACCTGGAATTCAGACTCAAGTAATTCACAAACACTAAGGGTAAACAGTACATTGAGAAAACTATGTTCCTATCTTTTCAAAATCAACCGTCAAGAAAATGGTTACTTCTTCATCTGCCCAGAAAATGGAATTCCTTGACATCATGGACTTTCACTGCTAATCTATATGTATATTAAAGTGTTTGTCACTGATTTTCTAACTAGTGCTTTTAAACTCTTCTGATTTTAATAATATGTTTCTATTGCGTTTTAGGACTGAATAAACAGAACAGCAATAGTATGGCATATTCTCCTGGTGTGAAAGAAGAATTTCCCTTACCACCAATCAGCATGGTGCAGATGGAGAAGATCTTTTCCGCATCCGTATTAGCAGAGACATTCCCAAACCCAACGCTGGTGAGGCTGCTGAGGGTGAAGTACAGAGCGGCAATATAGGCACTTCGGATAGATGGGCCCCCTAAGGTATTGTTGCCATAGTACGGAGATTCTAGTCTCTTTCCCAACTCATGGAGCCAGCCTGCAATGGAAGAAAGAATGAGAACTTAAGCCCAAAGAGTAAAGTCCCAGTATGAGCACCTGGCGGTAATGATAAATGAACATATAGGGAGATGCTCAGGATAAAGAAGAGAGAAAAGCTAAAAGGAAGGTAAAGGCAAGGAATGAGATTCCATTGCTACAAAGCAAAATATCACTTTTATGCAAGCTGTTCTGTATAAGCACAGCAGATAAGTGGGCTTTCAAGAGCAGATGGGTAGTCAAAACTAAACTAGTTACCCTAATACTGGAGATTACCTGTAGAGATAGAAACCGAGATTGCTACTACCAGTAAGAATGTTGTTCAGCACCTTTCCCAATTGGAATTTTAAGAGACAAAGATGTCTAGTGGGTATTTTTAAACCCTACATGATGACAAATAGCAGCAACCACAAGAATCTAGACTTCACACAGATGAGAAACACTTTATTTCCATCCTGTACAACCTTGCCACATTTTATCCACTTGGGCTGACATCTAGTTGGCTTACAAATAGCTCATGTTACCTTCCTCGGAAAGTTTTCTCTGGAACCCCATCCTGCCTTTGGGGATGGAGGGGGAGATCTGCACAACTAAGAGTTACTCGCAATGAAACTGGAGTGCCTCTTGCTGTTGTGTTATACTCCTTGTGTATATATGAGCCCCAACTAATCAAATTAAGTGCTTTAAGTATATGCAGTTTATTGTATGTAAATCATGCTGTCATAAAGCTGTAAAAAAGCTACATTAATAAAGATGGTACTGTAATAGCAAGTATGGTATTGACAATAATAGAACAGAAACACAACACAAAGACCACCTTAAAATCCTTCCTGGGTGGCTCAGTTGGTTAAGCGGCTGCCTTCGGCTCAGGTCATGATCCCAGCGTCCTGGGATCGAGTCCCACATCAGGCTCCCTGCTTGGCAGGGAGCCTGCTTCTCCCTTTGCCTCTGCCTACCACTCTCTGCCTGTGCTAGCTCTCTCTCTCTCTAACAAATAAATAAATAATTTTAAAAAATCTTTAAAAAAAAATATCCTACCCTTGAAATACTTATCCTTTAAGGTTTTGTATTTCAAAATCCTATCTCTTTCACTGTGTGCGTGTATGTTACAAAACACTGTGATGATTCAGCTGAACCCCTAAAGTTCATAAGACTTCTGTTAAGAGAATTATTCACTGACTACAACTTTCTTATAAACTCTTCATTTAATGGCTACCCCAGAAAAGATCAAAGTCATTACACTTTTTAAGTAGTAATAATGCTGTCATTATCAACTAAAGTTATAGATTATGGAACTGTGCTAGGTAATTAAAATGCATATTTTAAACAACTGGGAACTCCTTGAGACGGAGGAGAATTGCTTAGTGGCAAGTTATCGTGTCTTTTTCATCCTATGTCTCTAGAGAAGTGTTTCTCAACCTTTAGCTTGTCTCAGAAACATCTAGAGGGCTTGTTGAACAAGGATAGCTAAGTCCTATCCCTGGAGTTTTTGGTACAGTTCAAGAGGTTGGGGGTAAGGGACTAAGAATCTGCCTTTATAATAGGTTCCCACATGATGCTGATGCTGCAGATGGAGGGGACCATGATTTGAAAAGCCACTACTCCAGAGCAATGGTTCTCAACACTGGCCATGACTGGGAAAGCTTTTTAAAAAAGACACTGCCCAAGTGCCATCTCCACTAACTGCACCCGAATTGCTGTTGCCAAGACCAGGTACTGGCATTTTTTCAAAGGTTTCCCAGTAGAATCTAATGTGAAGATAGAATCTAGAACCACTATTCCAGAACTTATCAAAGCACTGACAGGAGTAAGTTTTAATAAATGTTACTTTAAAAAGTGAATGAATTAATGAATGTATAAATGATTCTTACACTCTGTCATAGTATGAGACAGTATGACAACACTGACGAAATAAAACAGCACATGTGCATTTGTAAATCTGTCCTAGAATAATGAAAGTATGTTTTGATAATAGAGAATAATAACAAAATGTAAGTTAGACATTGTAAAAGGTGATGCTGTTAGTAAACCATGTCCATTTACTCTGTCTGGGTAGGCTTTGTGAAGGAATGAACTTTAGTGATGGGGTTCAGAGCAGACTTCCCTAGAATGTGCCACTTTGGGATATGAATTATTTGCGATGAAGGCAATCAAGGCTTAACAGACTCAAGAAGAGCCTTTTACTTCCCTCTCAACTACCTAAAAGAATTTAGATAAGAGGCCTGTACCAAGAAGGGAGCTATTAACAGGGATAACTTTTTATATCAGAATAGCAAACATTTGTTTACCAAACATTTGCTCTTCTTATCCTCCAAAGAATTGTCTTCCTTCTTTTTGCAGCACTTTTGCCTTAGCTCAGGATGGCATATAAACCTCAGCTGCCTGTCTTTGACCCCCTCAAGTCTATATGAGACTTCTATATGTACTAAATTAAATTGATCTTCTGTTTGATTGTCGTGTGTCAATGTAATTATTAGGCTAGCCAAAGAACATAATAGGGAAGAAGGAAAAAATTCCTCCCCAGCACTAGATTCAACACAGATTTAAATCTGGATTCTTCCATGTATAGGCTATAGGAATGACTAACTTCTTTGAACTTCACTTTTCTCATCTGTAAACACAAGGATACTATCTAACTTATAGGGCTGTAGTGGATCAAATGATGTGCCACATATGAAAATGCCAACTACTGTTACTGGCACAGGGTTGGTGTGTCATATCTCTTTTTTCTCTCTTGCTTCTCTTACTTACATTGGAACGAGAAAACTACAAAAGCCAGAAAGGTAAGAGAAAATAAGGGACCACAGGTGAACTGTAATGGAAAAAGAAGGTGGTGACCCCATCTATTCAGTAAAATTTAAGATAGGGATTAGCATTTCCTAACTAATAACAACAAAAGGGAGAGAATCCCGAAGGCAGTAGTTCTTAAAATTGGAAGAGTTATACACCCTTGTGTGAATCTGAAGAAAGACGTGATCCTTTTGTCAGAACAAAGTACATGTGAAGACACTTGTACCACTCTGTATTCATTTTCATTTAGCTCATGGCTTCATGAAGCCCTTTCCTCCATATCAGATTAAAAAGCTCTGTTTTAGCAGTTTAAGTGAGGGGGAGGAGGAAGTGATAAAGGTCGATTGGTTAAAACTTAGTTTAATCTTATATAGAAAAGATTTGGAAATAAAGACAACTTATCTAAGAGCAATTGAAGAGATATTACAAAAGCAAATCAAATGTGTATTTAAAAAATATTACGGGTATATTTATATACACTGTAAGAAGGCAGTCCAGACACAGAGGTAAAATCAGGAAGCAGAGATAACATCTGAATTTATCATCATATTTGGGTTGTTGATTTCTTAGGATAATGCCCCTATAGGCATTAGATCCCAACATTGTCAAATATGAAAACCATAGGATTCTGAAGGGCTAGTGGGTTGACTATTTCTCATGCGTCTTCCAACTTGTGCTCTGAAAGGGATGTCATATTATTTCTGCTGGACAAGGAAGGGATTAGAGGGATTTGTCCCTTTATTCCATATTGGTCATTTCTGCTAATAACTGGGAAGCTGAAAAATGTTATTTCGCCCAAAGAGTAAATATTGAATGATCTAATTTTTGTTTTAGTTGATGCACAGAGGAAGATCTATTGATCTTAAATTAAGGTATTCATTTACAACAGAAGCTAATTTTCTCAGAAAAAAAAAAAAAAAAAGCAAACAAACCAACCCAGTCAATATATTCAGTTAAAACTCCTTAATTTGAACAGACATAAAACACTTAAGAATTCTCTGAAACAAATCAGTATCCATATAGGTTTATTTCTGAGATAAAGTAGGATAAAAGTTTATATTAGGACATACAGATTATATTAGATTATATCCTCATCCAATGCATGTTCATTTACAATGTGTGAAGCTATCTCAGAAGTGATTCAGGGAGCAAAACACAGAGGAACAACAGACCTACTTTTGTTGATGTCTCTTTTCTGTCTAGCCAACTGTTCTATTTTCAGAAACATCTTGTTTTTTAAGAAAGGTTGCTACTAAACTGTGTTACAGCTGACAGAGCAAAAGCAATAATGATGATGACAAAACCTGGTAACAAGGAAAGGAGGTAACACCCACAAATCCGGGGATTGGCTCTGTGGGCTAAATAAAACTTTTTCACAGAACAGCTCGTCCAAAATGAGAGCACATGTTCACTGTAACAAGACAACATGTCACTGTACTGTACAGAAGAAACAGTTTAACCAATTTGGAAGCCAATCTTTTTTTATGCTGGAGAAACTTGTCTCTAAAGGAAGGGATGTCCTAGAACAGTCTGTCTGCTTCTGCTCAATTTTTTTTTCCCTAAAGAACATTTTGAAGGAAAAATACATATGCAACATAAAGTAAAATCTAATATACTGAATAAATCGCCCTCTCATAAAAACAAAAGATATGATAAAATAATCCTGTCATTAGTGAAATTGATTACACAAATAAAAGAGTAGATTTTTAGAATAAAGATCAATTTTGAAGATGGAATGACTCTTAATGAACATGCCCATAAAAGCCTGTAATTTAGTATAATTCAATCCACATATTTTTCATTGTATACTTACCATTGTATACTTACCATACTTACCATTGTATACTTACCATACTTTACTCTTTAGGTTTCCTAAAATAATTTACTGACTTTTAAGATGCAAATGTGTGCAGTTTGTAGAGGTATGACCTGCTTTATACAACATATGTATTCTTGGAATGTTTAGGTTAGCATTTGGTAATTAACAGATATTTTAGGTTTAATGAAAGGAATACGAGCATATTAAGGAAAGCCTGTGGTGAATTTCTTTGTCATATAAAATACCTTAGTAATATGAAAAACTACATGGTAAAATATAAGCTTATGAAATCTGATTTATATGTGTGTGTTAAGATGTGATGTATGGATAGAGAAAAGAGAAAAGGGACTAGCACATACCTAACCACACCTGTAATTCAAAATAGTACTTTACTTAATTTGGTATGAATGAACCATGTTGTATTAGCACTTAGCTAGAAGCAAAAATGAAGCCCATGCTGAGGTTTTCTCATTACTAATTTGGCACATGGTTTACATTTTACTGAGAACTTCCTGTGCTCCAGACACTGTACTAGGACAGTACATCTTCCATCTCACTAATAGGCACTAACTCTATGGAATAGGTATAGTTATCAACCATATTTTGATTCATCATTTCATAATCATCATAACAATTTAGAAATTATTGTCCCCATTTTATTTTTTTTAAGATTTTATTTATTTATTTGACAGAAAGAGAGAGCACAAGTAGGCAGAGGCCGGCAGAGCGGGGGGTGGGGGGATAAGCAGGCTCCCCACTGAGCAGAGAGCCCAATGTGGGGCTCGATCCCAGGACCCTGAGATCATGACCTGAGCCGAAGGCAGACACTTAACCCGCTGAGCCACCCAGGAGCCCCTATTAACCCCATTTTAAAGTTGAGAAAGCTAAGGCTAAGAAATTAAATAGCTTGTTCAATATGGCAGTATTAGGATTTTAAACCAGATATGTGTGCTGTTGGAGCCCAAGTTCTTGACCACTATGCACAGTACTTCAACACGCTACAGACCTAAGAGTACAGTGTTGTAGTGTTGCAGTGTACCTGAGTGCCTTTACAAGTAAGGTGCCATTCTTTATTACAGCATACATACATGATAAGAAAGAAATAGTCTTAGTTAAGGCTCCTCAGAAGCAGACACTGAGACATGGCTTTAACTATAAGTGATTTATTTAAATGTTGGCCCAGTAAATCTTTTTAGAAGGGAACAGGAAGGGGCACAGAGGGTGGAGACAGCCAATGAGATATGCTTAATAAAGCCAGTTATCACTATAGGCAGTTGGAGCTTAATTCCACTGGAGAACCTCTGGGACCAGTGTGGAGCACACCCCATATTGGAACAGGGGATAGAGGGCGGCTCCAAGGGAGCGTGAATTCCCCACCATTGCCATGACTGCTGGCAAAGGAGACTTCAACCTTCTACATCAGAGGACAGTGCCTCAGGCATAGACATAGATTCTAAGGATGGGAATCATACAGAGAAAGGGGACATGGTAGAGTACCAACAACATTTTTGAAAGCCATCAACACTAAATGTCAAGTATTTTACTAGGCTTTCACTTAACAACTATCACAATTACTCTGCCTTTTTTTTTTTTTTTTTCTTTAACAGATGGAGCCCCAACAGAGAATTTCAGCAATTTTCTCCCTTCTTTTAGGGAGTTTAGGACTGAGAGGCAAGTGGCACCTGGGTGGTCAGTGGGTTAAGCCTCTGCCTTCGGCTCAGGTCCTGATCCCAGGATCCTGGGATCCAGCCCCGCATCTGGCTCTCTGCTCAGCAGGGAGCCTGCTTCCCCTTCTATCTCTGCCTGCTGCTCTGCCTACTTGTGATCTCGCTCTCTCTCTCTCTCTGTTAAATAAATAAATAAAATCTTAAAAAAAAAAAAAAAGAACTGAGAGGCAAATCCATACCTCTCTAACTAAACATCCATGATCTTTCTGCTATATTAACTGCTTATAAAGAAGTAATCATTTTATATGATCTTTTTAATTGTGTTTGTTGAAACCATTATTAAATCAGTTTGCATTTCCAGTGGCCACTTTTGCTTAGAGTGGTGGATTGTGTCCCAAAGGCACATATCATATCAGAGAAAATAATTATCCAAACATAATCCACACTGTAGACATGGGATAATATGGCATTTAGAACCTGAATATGACTTCTCTACAGGGATCAAGAGGCTTCTAATGTAAATTCCAAGCACTGAAAATACTATAGTTAACATTTCCTTCCCCTCCCTCCATACTTAATCCTTCCAGACTTCATTTAGATGAGAGGTAGAAAAGCACTGTGAGTCTTACAATTCCTAAAGCAGGAGATGTCTGACTGGGAGAGGCAAAGCAGTGGGAGACAATGATTGTGGCACACAGCATGCGAACTTCTCCGGTCTCTTCAGTGGGAACAAGGGGCTAAGGCATGGGCCTGCCCAGCTGCAGGGGTACTTGAGAGATATGAAGACAGGTGTCAGAAGTCTGACTGTGTACATGTGCTTACGTGGGTTTGTGGGGGTGGTGATGGTGTGGCGGTGGAAAGCCAATGCATTTGTGAGGTATTGTATCTACTGTTATACACATTAAAAAAGAATTGTTAACCCCAAACAAAATGTTACAAAGAAGCTTAAGATTTCATCTCCACTGTCTCTTAAAATTTTTATCTATGTATTTATCTCCATTCCTTAAAGTTCAACTAGCACCTGTCACTATAGGTTTTTGTTTTGTTTGTTTTTTTATTTCAATAAACTTTTTATTTTTGGATAATTTTGACTAATACAAAAGTTGTGAAGAGTACAAAGAATCCTTGTATATCCTTTACCCAGTTTCCCTTAATATTAATATCTTCATGTTTATCAAACTATGAAGTAAATATTGACACATCACAATTAACTAAATTAATAGAATTTCTATAAATTCTAAATCATAAATTAGAATTTAATTATAATTTATAATATATATTTATAAAATATAATTATAATTATATATAATTAAATACAATATATTTATAAAATATAATTATAATTTAGAACTTAATTATAAATTTTAAGTTATAAAATTATAAATTGGTATTTCTATATTTTAATGTAAGAAATAGAGTTAAGGAGAAGTGCAGAGACTTAGATCCCAAAACTTATTCTCCATCTTCCACTCCAAACCCATGTTAACAAGATGTGACTAAGGATAAGACTAGAAGGACACCAGGCTACAGTGGTATTTGACACTGATTTGTTAATTACATTAAGGAGAACGCATCAGTAAATCTGAGGTCTCAATTTGAACAGGAAATCCATCACATGGAGTTTCCACTTATCACCCATTTGGGTTCTCAGAAACCTAGAGGTGTCTCACAGTTCTGAAATGGTGGAACTTACTCTCGGGATAAAAGCCTGAAACAAAAAGGATTAACCATACAATGATAGAGACTGAACTCTGAGTCAGGAAATAAGGGTCTTAATCTTGGTCCTGCCATTTATTAAGTTGATGTATGATCCTTAATGCACCAGTTATCCTTTCTGGTCTTCCATTTTTCCACCTTGAATATGAGGTGAATTGATTGAGTAATCTCTTTTTCCATAATCTTTTAGTAATCTTTCCCAGGTTTAAGATTTTATGAAACAAGATCCCATAACGTTTCATCACAAATTGTTGACTTTCTTAAAGCAAAACACTTGTGCAATAACCCATGATCTTATGGATTCATTTTTTATTTGTTTTTAATTATTTGAGTGATGACCCATCAGCAAATATTGATAGGATAAGGATAGAAGGTTTTCACTTTTTGATGCATGTATCATTTCTGCTCTGTTTCCACTGCTGAACAATTTTTCAGAAGCAAATTTTATGTGATATTGGTACTGTCAAGGAAAAAATGTACCACCTGTGCAAAAACCAGTTTGCCAGTTCTCTAAAGTCTACTTGAATATTACATTTGTATAAAAGAATATCACTGAGTACTGATTACTAAGGTATAGCATTGCACTTAGGCAATGATGAATTTAAAGTTTATACACTATGGTAAACTACCAAAACAGACCATCATCACATGCAGCAAAAAAACAAAACAACAACAAACCAAACCAAACCAACCAAACAAAAACACTCTAGAAAGAATGAGAAATGTGCAACAACCTGAAACCACAATTGAGCAGTTACTGGAGGGTTTTCTGACTGATCTAAGAAGAGGCAGTAGAGGCAGGCCATCTGTTTCCAACCAACTGAGGCACTTCCAGATGCCTCCCAAATCTTGGCTAAAAATAGAGGAAATTCTAACAAAGATTAGGATCATGGCTAAGTTAACAGAACATAAACTATGAACTCACTGTCCTATATAAAATGCTCATACAGTCCACAATGCTTTCGGATCTGCCTTAACATGAACATTTTTTCCTGAGTAATTGCTCATGTGTTTTTCATGGCTTAACGAGTTCGTGAGACCCTGGTGTCTGGGCTCAGAGCATCATTTACAAAGACAAGAACTTGTCATTCGGTGAGAAAATTCTAATCCAAAGCACTCACCCTTTGCACAAAGGGACAAAAACATGTTTCAGGAAAATAATTTAGGATGAAAATAATTGAATTCAGCCAAATAACTTTACTTTTCTGGCATGCTAAAGTTTATTTTCATTATCTGCCCCCAATTGCCTTTTTGTTCTCTCTTTTCTCTCAAAGATTCAGAATTGCTACAAACTGAGGGAAGAAAAATGAATCGATATGTCCCATGTTTGCAAACAACTTCTCAGCTGTAGTAGTTGGCTAGCAGTCATTTAAATTAGAAGGATAGGCTCTGACATCCATTAACAAGGAATCTCAAGTTTCTCTGGTTTGTAGAGCTTCAAAATAAAGTTCTAATTACATTTCTTCCAACTGCATTAAAGGAAATACATTTTCTAACATCTCAGTTATAAAAGTAACTCAAATACATTAAGCCATATGATGTGCTGGAATGTTGCATTCAAATACCCCGTTAAAGTGTCCTCTGGATTTTATTTACCTTTACTTGGTACTGGGACTGTTCTAAAGGCATTTTCTTCAAGTTTCTAGGAAATGCCCACATGTCAAAATAAAACACCAATTTTGAGGGGTCAGCCTTTGTTCTCCTTTAGAAGAGCTGATTCTGACTCATATGTCCAGTAATGCCCTTAAAAACATATAACTACCTTTGTTTGATGGCTTGATGGGGAATGAAATACAATAAGTGGTGGGGGTTTGCATGAACACTTTAAAATAAGTTTTTAGCTGCACATGACTGAGCGACCGGATATGAAGGTAATACAGGGCAATGGGGTGTACTTGAGACAACTAGAGGTGGCATGGAAATTTTTACAAATAAGACATAGACAGAGTGCCCAGTGACAACAAATCAAGAAACTAGAGATGCAGGGAGAATGCAGAAGAGAAACATGGTCACAGAAAAATGTGTCCAGCCAGGGAGTCCAGTAAACGTGAATAACCCAGAAGGCAAACAATGCGGCACAGGAAAGTGCTACTTAGTTGTGTGATGTTGGCTATGTCACTCATCCTCTTGGGGCCTAGTCTCCTCCTGGTTAAAATGGAAAACATGACAGTAACTCACCTCATAGGCTACTGTGACGTCAAGTGACACAGGCCACACAGAGGGCTTAGCAGAGTGAAGTATTAAACATAGCAAGCCCTGGATAAAAATTATTCTGACTGTTGCTGCTGTTGTCTGAAAGGAATGAAGATTTTCTGTCTTGCTGAAAGTAATGTAGACTTCTAAAATCCTTCATTATTGAAGATTGGTATAAAATATTAACCCAAAATTTCATTTCCATCCACAGAAAATAATGAACACAGGAGCAGAAGTAACATACATAATCACATCATTCTTGCAAATTCAGGATTTTGCACAATTCATACTACAGTTGCCACTTTCCCTCATGAGGTACTGAAGACACGAAATGGATAGAACATGGCTCAGAATATTCTGTCATCAATTTGCTTTACTTGACTTGTTATGGTCAAAACAGTTTGCCATAATATTCTTGCTTGTGCCTTTGTGTCTGGCGCCATGGTCAGACCACACACTGATCACACAATGTGCTGAATATTTTATATAGTATTTAATTTAATCCTCTATTGTGTAAGAGTTTCTTACAACTCTAAGAACCAAGAATTACAATCTAAAATGTTGATATTAAAATATTAGTACTTGGAAAGGCCAAGTCAAACATGACCAAGAGTAGACATTTCTTTTTTTTTTTTTTTTAAGATTTTATTTATTTATTTGACAGAGAGAAATCACAAGTAGATGGAGAGGCAGGCAGAGAGAGAGAGAGGAGGAAGCAGGCTCCCCGCTGAGCAGAGAGCCCCATGCGGGACTCGATCCCAGGACCCTGAGATCATGACCTGAGCCGAAGGCAGCGGCTTAACCCACTGAGCCACCCAGGCGCCCCTGGAGTAGACATTTCTTAAGGAGAAGGACCAGCTTTGGAGTCTGGGTTTGTCTGAGTTGACATTTCTTACACTTGTTAATATGCCATCCTACCTCCTGACCCTTCTTGTCAGCCAAGGGTTTGGCTTTAGCACACTCCTGATCGTCTTCATCTCTCTCATAGAAATGGCTGCCCCAGTTGATTTGTCTGTGTAATTGCTGTTCCCTCCCACCTGACAATAGAAATTTCCCCTACTGTCTTCGGCTGCTTACAGTCACCATCATCTAGGACGTGTGGTGTGGAGACGTGACATTATTTTTTATTTTGAGCATGAAAACTTCTGTGATGGTCTTTGCTGCCCCACCACCCCCACCTTCACTATTATTCCAATAACTCCAATATTCCAATAATAGCCTTAGCTATTATTCCAAAGGTGGTTGGTGGGAATTGATGTGTTAATGGTGAGCGTAAGCAAAAGCTTGGGGAATGTGAAAGCTTTTTGGAACTGTACACTGAACTCTCAGCAAGTCCCCAAGGTTTCATTTTCCAGGAATAGAACTCTTTGGTTACCCTCACGTGGACTTTGCAAGAGACTTTATATAGGTCAAGCCCATGCTGTGGAGAAATTAGAGACCACACAGCTTTTGTTTTTCTTTCGAAAACCCACTTTCCTACATGGTTTCTAAGATCTTATTAAAAATATTAGGGCGCCTGGGTGGCTCAGTGGGTTAAGCCGCTGCCTTCGGCTCAGGTCATGATCTCAGGGTCCTGGGATCGAGTCCCGCGTCGGGCTCTCTGTTCAGCAGGGGCCTGCTTCCTTCCCTTCCCCTCTCTCTGCCTGCCTCTCTGCCTGCTGTGATCTCTCTCTGTCAAATAAATAAATAAAATCTTTAAAAAAAATTAGATAAACTAAGCACTTGGAATCATGTTTCAACCATCCCATTCACTGGCATCTGACTTTTAATTTGACCCGGAGATGCCAACTCTGTTTACAAATTATTACTTGGCGACCATAATGCCTTTGTAATGGATTTGAAACGATGGAAGCAGGGATAAGAAATGGTTTCGTCTCCAGCCCAGCATGCGAAAGTTGGTTTAACTCACATTGTAATCAAAGTATAGTATATAGCTTGTTTACATATTTGCCTAAGTCCTACTCTAGTAGTTTGGGGGGAAAATGTGTTTATACTTTCACTGGATGATATCTTCTGAAATACCTCAATCCGGGTTCTGGAAAACATGTTTCAAAGACCATGGGGCAGATTTTATAGGTGTCATTCATGGAGAAAGCTGTCCCACTCTGGGGATATTGCAGAGGCAGTAAGAGGCATACGGTAAAGAAAACAGGGAAATCCAAGGACACCAGAACATCCAGAGAGAAAGTGGCAAGAAGCTGCAGTAGCATGCCCAGGCAGGGTTGAGGGAGCAGTGCGGGGCCCTGTGAGCCCAGGCTGTGGTGGAGACGGGATTTGGCAACCAGTTCCAACTGCTGAGGACCCAGGAACATGTAGGTTACCCTGTAGGTTACAGCCCTGGCTCTCTCTAACACTAGGGTTGAGCCCAATCTGCCTCCCTTTGTTCCCCATCCTTTGGCTTCATTTCTACTCTCTTCTTCCAAAATATAGCAGCATTTCCAAAGTTTGAAAATACAGTTGTCAAGGCCTCGGCTGTAACTCCACCCACATTAGAAGGTCCCCTTTTTCAAGGTCATAGGAGGCCAGTTCCTGTTACTGATTTCCCTTTTCCAAACATCTCACAGATGGTTCATTTCTACCTTTGATGTTTTGTCTCAGAATTGAATGCAGTCAGGTTTTGTACTTTGTTTTTTGTTTGTTTGTTTTGATCAGCAGTTGTGCCTTCATGACAAAACTTGGTTCCCGACTGCTCTGTTATCACATCCATTTTCCAGCCCAGTGTACATTCAGATCAGTTCTCTTTTCTAATAGCGCCTAATTCATTAATGAACTAATCCACTCACTTAGCAAATATTTAGTAACCATACATAATGCTGGAGATGGAGATGCTGTGTGAGATGTAAAGATAAGGGAGCTGGGTCATCCTTGCCTTGCGGTCTACTCAGGAGACTCTAATCATAGCCTATGTTTGCCTGAACTCAGTGTCCCCTTGCTGGAGCAATCAGAAATGATTTAAAGGAGGGTATTCAAATTGTACTACAAAGGATAATAGAGATGGAGGGAAAGTGCATTTTGGGAAGCTAAATAAAGGCGCTTGCCCAGGAACACTTAATGCACGATGGAAGAAAGGAGTTTGTGTAATTTTGCTGAAGTTAATGGTACAGGAGAGGAAATCATGTAAAGTGTGTTTACCCTGCAATTTCACAAACTTAAAAATATCCTCCTTTTCTTTCAAGATATCGAAAGTCAACAGAAGCAACCAACCAAAAGAAAAGTTGGGTTTAAATTGCTATATCAGAGACTAATATTTAATATAATGGATAACTCTGTGGCAAGAATGCTAAACCTTTGAATAAATTAACAGGGAAAATGGTCAAATCATTCTCCCCCTAAGTGTGTGTGTGTGTGTGTGTGTGTGTGTGTGTGAGAGAGAGAGAGAGAGAGAACACAAATAACATGGGGATGAATTCAGTATAATTCTTACTAGAGGCAGGGGTGTTCCTTCAACTTTATTTTGAGAATACTCATAATGCAAAAAAAAGAGGGCGCATTCTTAAAATCTAGAGATGACTTTTGAAAAAACAATAAGGCAAAACTACTGAGGCCTTGAGGAACTGCTGGAGAAACTCCTGGGGGTTCATCTTAGGGTCATTTGGTCTGATAAAGCTCAATAAATGTAGAAGAAGAAGAAACACTTTTCAGTCTTCAGACAGGCTCATACTGAAGAATTTGGGTTGTTGGCATTCAAGTCTTATGCTGGTATCTAGATTATAATTCCTAATCATGATGAATCATCATCCCTATGATGCAACACTTACAAACATTTCTCAGGATTTTGCAAAACGCTTGCACCTCCAGTGATTTCATTTAGGACTTATTTTTATCCCCTCTCACTTTGCAGTAATCTATGTAATCAATTTTTCATTTCCATCACTTAGCCCTCTGTTCCTCTCCTCCCCCTCCCGCCACTAGAGGCCTCACCGCCCTTTAATCCCATCTGATTATCTGCCTGCTGCTCCCATTAGACCGCTGCTTCTTTAGAGTAGGAATTATCATTGTTTTAGATGCTTGATTCCCAAGCCTAGCTCAGGGTGTGGCACCTAACACACACTCAATACATATTTATTAAGGGATAAAGCAAAGCCTTCTCAATCATAAAGGCTACAGAATAGAGACACTTGCCATGAATATAAATTAGGCTTTGGGTCTGCAGAATGGCTTAGACTGTAGTTCCATGACTTCAGGGCAGCTAGCCCTCTAAATTTTGGCTCCTGCAACTAAAAAAGGAACTAAAAATGTTTTCCTGTTTGTTGAGAGGCTTAAAGAAGATAATTTTGTCAAACATCTGTCTTGGTGCCTGGGGTATGATTACCACATAAAATGTTGGATCTTTTTCACCTTTTCTGCAATCTTCCATTACTTTGTCACAAATAACTAGATGATTCCAAAACAAATCAGCTTTCTAAATTAGAAGATGAGTTGACAATTAATTTTCATCATACATCATGTATATAACTAAAAATGGACATATGCCAGTGGGGAAATTTGGGTGTTAGAATAAAGTGATCCATTAATATAAACAGATAATAAAGTATATTGAGGCATCACCATCACTTAGCAAAACCATATGTTTCCTGATGTATTCCACTGAGGTATCTAAAAATTTAAAGGACATGTTGACCCACTATTTGGATTGCAAAGACATTTGATGCCTCTCTCCATCTAGATGCCATCATTGTTCTCTCTCATGCTCTTAGTTCCTTGTTCAAAGAAATAAGCATATTTTAATTATGCTATCCAACTAATAAGCATGGTTAGTAGAAATGAAACAAATATAGTTGATGATGTTTACAACAGAGCATGTTCAAGTTGGCTAGTTCCCAAAACAAAATGACCCAACTGAAAATAAACATTCTTTAGGAACACTGAAGACAGCAAACATTGACTGGGGACAAACTAAACACAGTAGAAATAATCGATAAAAAGTAAAATTCACAATAGCTAAAACTGTACACAAAACAAAATTGTTGTTGACCAAAAAAATGATGGGAGAATAAAATCTTAACAAAAATTAGTTCTTTAAAACTTACACTGGGAAAACCGGACTTGGTAGAAATGTCACAAAAGAAAACTCATTCTACCTGATGTGGGGATTTGAAAAAATTGATTGATGAATTAAGTCTTTGGTGTAAAGTTTACATATAAGAGAACTTACTTTGATAAAAGTAATTTCAATAGAAATTTTAAAAAAGAAATGGAACAGAATTATTTAACACCGCTGTATAGGTATTTGATCCAAAAATTTAAAAAAGTATAGTGAAGTTGTAGTAAGTGTTTTATAGATGAGAAGTCAGAAATGCTGCCGTTCTGGTGAAAATGTCTGTATTACTAAATATACAATGGAAATGTCCTTAGAGGTCAGAAGAGTAAGGACAAACATCCTCAGAGTCAGTTAAAATGTAAGATTCAAAATGATAGGATCAAAACATCTATCTTCACTAACCATCAGGAAGATTCAAATCAAAACCACATTGAGATACCACCTTATACCAGTTAGAATGGCCAAAATTAGCAAGACAATAAAGAACGTGTGTTGGAGAGGATGTGGAGAAAGGGGAGCCCTCTTATACTGCTGGTGGGAATGCAAGTTGGTACAGCCACTTTGGAAAACAGTGTGGAGATTCCTTAAGAAATTAAAAATAGAGCTTCCCTATGACCCTGCAATTGTACTACTGGGTATTTACTCCAAAGATACAGATATAGTGAAAAGAAGGGCCATCTGTACCCCAATGTTCATAGCAGCAATGGCCACTGCCATTTGCAAGTCGCCAAACTGTGGAAAGAGCCAAGATGCCCTTCAACGGACAAATGGATAAGGAAGATGTGATCCATATACACTATGGAGTATTATGCCTCTATCAGAAAGGATGGATACCCAATTTCTGTAGCAACATGGACGGGACTGGAAGAGATTATGCTGAGTGATGTGGAGAAAAGGGAACCTGTTGGTGGGAATGGTACAGCCACTTTCGAAAACAGTGTGAAGATTCCTTAAGAAATTAAAAATAGAGCAAAATAAGTCAAGCAGAGAGAGTCAATTACCATATGGTTTCACTTATTTGTGGAGCATAAGAAATAACACGGAGGACATGGGGAGATGGGGGAAATGGGGAAATGGGAGGGGGATGAACCATGAGAGACTAGGGACTCTGAAAAACAATCTGAGGGTTTTGGAGAGGCAGGAGGTGGGAGGTTGGGTGAGCCTGGTGGTGGGTATTAAGGAGGGCACCTATTGCATGGAGCACTGGGTGTGGTGCATAAACAATGAATTCTGGAACACTGAAAAGAGTAATTTAAAAAATAAATAAAAATTAAAAAAAAAGAAAAAATCTATCTTCATCAAAGTCAATTCAATGTTTGGTCAAATAAAGGATTTACTAAGACAACTCCACTGAGCTTGCCATCCAAAGATGGAATCTTTCCCTTCCAGAGACCAAAAAATAGGTGATTCGCCAACTTTAAAGAATGTAAAATCCTTTAAGTTGTCAGTGGCAATGGATTGCTGTTTGTCCCACTCCCCCCACACCAAACACACTCAGTATGGCCATAGGTTTTGTAAGGAATGACAACCATAACATGACTGACTTACACCATTCACCGAGTATGTTGTCGGGAGAAAAACTGCAAAGCCACATATGCTTAGTTGTCAACAAAATCATACTGGATTATTCATTTAAAAAGATCCAGCTCTTCAGAATCCTATTACACCATGGTATTATTTCTGGATTTCTATAAATATATTTGCATTGCTATGAACAAGCATTTTTCGTATGAAACATACAAAACACTGCATTGGAGACATGAGTCATGTCTCCTCAGTTCTGACATGTTTTTAAACCAAGTGCTAACTGGCATTTTGAAATCATTTCATTGGTTATTTCCTAGAGGGTCGAAGTCATCACATATTCCATCATGTATTTCAGTCACAGAATAGCTTTGCAACCTGTAAGCCTAAAGCAGTATATTTTAAAAATTAATGGGATTAGCTAGCTCTAAAAACATGAATTTATGGGCAAATGATAGAATTAGAATACCACCCTCTTGTGTATCACACTAAAAAAAAAAAAAAAAAGCGCCAACCTTGACAGAATTCCATTTTAGGCTAGGAAGACTGCTAAAAATAAGCCTGTAATCTGACCATCAGCTGCAGATTTTTCAGTAAGGACTACAGGCAGTTTGGGTGCTGGCTTCAATGCTGCAGATCAAGTACCTAAAGTTTCTTGGAAACAAAATCAGCTGCCAGAGCCATGATTTTAATAAATCAAATGATGGCTACAATAGCCACAGTGGCTATGGCAGCATCAGCTGTTAACCTGACTTGAGCATCTGAGAATCACTTTCTATCACTTCATCTTCATTATAGGTGAGGAAGCTAATCCTGTTTCTAATTTTTTTTTAGTATATGTGCTACCGAAGCGAGCATGCTAATCCTGTTTCTATTTTACAGATGAGGACCAGTGCCTTACTTAGACAGGTAAGCAACACACAAACACACAGAGAGGGTCAGGAGAGGATCCAGGTTTTGAAATCCGAATCTATAACTCACATTCTTACAAACTGTCATGTGACATCTGATCCTTTGAGATCAAATGTAGGTTCACAGGAAGCTGTCCAGTGACAGATTAATTTTCGATGTCCTCATAAGAGAAAATGGATACAGAGTTTGAAAGCTTCATAAAACTTGATGTACATTAAACTTTTATTTCTGTCTTTAGTATTTCCATGGAGGGAATATTCTGGCATCTAATTTCTGCCAGTCTACTTAATCTTGGTGTTGAGAACAGGGGCCGGGGCAAATATACAAGAAAACAAATCTACAATTTTTGCAAAGAGAGAGTTCATAAATCATTTCTATCTTAACAGTGTTCTCTGAGTTTCTGAGAAATTAAATTTGGGATTTGTCTCTGTCTTTCCTGACTAATCTTATTGGAAATAAACAAAAACCAAAAGACTCGTGTCCAAGTAAATGACATGACAGTAAGGAGATTTTAGCAGCAAACACCGGGGTCTTAGACTATGACACATATTTTAATGATTTCTTTGGTTGTGGCTATTTGGGGAAACCCTAAATACAAAGCAAATACCTGCACATACACACATGACAAGAATGGAGAAAAGAGTTATGGACATTTTTAAACTAGATGTCTAATTGGTTTACATAAAATGTTTTAATTCTCTTTTATCATGTATCTATAATTTATGGTCATGTGTGTTAAAATCTCAAATGGAGAAAGTACTCTAGTGGAAATTCTTTATAAATTCAATACCACTTTATAAAAATAGTCACACAATTAGGATAACAAATAGAAGAAAGCTTTTCATTAGTGCGAGTATATATAAAGTGTGAGACCAATTTCCTAAAAATAGCATAGTATATTCCCTTTTACGCAAAAGTCCAGCTGGGCTAAACTGTTTGGCAAACACCATGAAGAGAAGTATTGTCTGTGTTTCTCCCTTTTGAGTTTGAAATAAAATCCCTAAAATACTCTATTCATTAGGTCACACCTTCTGTGGTCTCTCTTATCTTAGGGATTGTATCTGCATATCTCAGCCAAGACTCTAACCCATTATTTTGGTCTTATCTCTCTTCTTATTCATTGTGTGTCTGAATGGGTAAACTGAGGACCCATGGACTTCATCAGGTCCCCAGTTATTTGCACTGTGCTTCCATTATGCTTTTCAAGTTCTAAATTGTTTGCCAATCTTTAAATATCAGACACTTAACAAAAAATCCTGACCCTTAAATTCTCTGGAAAAAATCAGATGCTGGAGGTGAAGTTAGGCCATAGTTGGTTCCCTCATCTAGGGCTTTCATTCTTCACTTCTTTCAGAACTTAATTTAGTAACCTTTAGTTTAGTACCTGGACTGCTTCATCCACGTATGCTATGACTGTTTCTCCTGTTAGCTTTTTATTTTATTCAAGAATGTTTTCTCCACACAAGCTCATCTGCTAAGGGTTCCTCAAATGCATTGTGAAAGTTCCTATTTCCATGAATTTATTCATACTACACACCTCACTAAATGTTTCCTAAATGTTCTCCAAAACAGTATTCACCTTTTGAGTCCACCCCAAATGCCATCTTCATGGAGATTCCGTTAAAATTACTTCTATTTCTTTTTAAACTTCTTAGGAAGTTTTTGCCTGTTCGAATTTGCTACAAACCAGCATTTAAAAATAATTTTTGTGTAGTTTTGTGTCTACCTCTTGACTCTAAGAAGAGAGTACACTTCTATAAGGCAGGGGCTCTAATTTACAACTCTTTGTATTGTTTGCAGCTCATAGCACTGTTCTTTGGGCCTCAACAAATGTTTATTTTATAGTACATACTGAAAATCTCAGAGTTTACATGCAACAATCTCAAAGACTCAGTTTTTTTTCTATCCTATTTTTCTCTATATGATAGTCTCTTGGGAAATTAATCTGCAGTACATTCAACTGTCACCTATTCTAAAAGAATATGATTAATAGAGTAGCTAGAAAGAAATAATTCTATATTAAACACATTTGATGATGTCTTCTCTAGACAGCAGCATAATTTATTTTCCTCATAGCTGAACAATGCTCCTTGAAGGACTAGAGATTTGGTGTCTTATGTTTAAATGATTTTCTTCTATAAAGGCATCAGCATAAGTGGGAATAAAGTCTTGAGTAATTAGCCCTTATTCAATTGGCCTTTTAGGGTTAGATGACAATCATCCCTATGTTTCAAACAAAACATATAATGAAATCACCCTGGAATTTAGGTTATATTATTTGGGGCAGAAATTGACATTTTAGTTCTGGCAAAATTATGAATTTGGCTACTGTATAAGTCTTTCTGATATAGATAGGAAATACTGATAATATATACATTCTTCCAAAAGAGAAGATGAAATCTCCATATGCAAAAAGAAGGGGTAGCAAATCTGAAGGCTGGCACAGTGGTGGTGCTCACAGGGAGAGAGGGATAGGCAGCTGAACAGAAGTAAGGATGTCTGTGGCCTTGGGTTTCACACCCATGCAGGCACAGGAGAGAACACTGAAATCCTACAAACACTGGGACTGACACCTGGTATACAGCCATGACACATGCATGGGGAAGGACAGAAATAATTTACCCAACATCTTCTGAGAATGACAAGGAAACCAGAGTTTGCAAAAAGTAATCCCTTGAGATAAATTTTTAAAATTCAGACATGTGCCTTGCATTCATTGATTGGTGTCTGAATATACATTATCCATGAGGTACCTTGAAGCTAAGAAAGTTTTAAGAGTTTGATCCTAGTGCAAGAAACAATCTTAGTGTCCTTGGCAAAAGCAAACAAAAACAACTAAAATTCTGTATATTCTCATACCTCAATCTGTACGAGATTTCTAAAAGAAGCCTTATTGAAGATGATCTCATAATAAAAATGAAAAAAAAAGACAAAATGCATGAATAAATAGTTCACCTTTTGCAAGAATTAGGTGAAAAGAAAATTAACACACAGTGAACTTGAATTAATAAAATAAAAATGGTGAAATACAATTAAGATAATCAATTCAAAATACTTAAATTCAATTCACAAGTCTGTTCTAGGAACAAATAGGGAACTAGAACTACTAAAAAGAAACCAAACACCATGAAAAATGAGCAGAGAATTGAAAGAACACTAAATAAAATTTTGGTATACATTCGATAAAAAATAATAAGGATCTACAATACATATCTAACTAAATTCAGAAGCTTGACCTAATGGGCATATATAAAACGTTGCAGAATCATACGCAAAAAAGTTTATGTATGTTTTATCCAAACACCCAAAGAATATATTCCAATTGAGCCTCAACAAACACTGAAGAATCAGCGTCACAGAGACCAAATACTGTGACAACTAATGCATCCAATTAGAAATCAGTACTTAGCTTCACAAGTCACATACACATTGAATAATAATTCTTAAAGATTCAACACTGCAAAATATAGGGCCAGGGGCACCTGGATGGCTCAGTGGGTTAAGCCTCTGCCTTTGGTTCGGTCATGATCTCAGGGTCCAGGGATCAAGCCCTGCATCGGGCTCTCTGCTCAGCAGGGAGCCTGCTTCCCCCTCTCTCTCTGCCTGCCTCTCTGCCTACTTGTGATCTCTGTCTGTCAAATAAATAAATAAATAATCTTTTAAAAAATGAATAAAATAAAATATAGGGCCAAATAGATTATTTAGAAAAGAAAAGAACTTACAAATCAATGAACTAAGTGTCTCGTTCTCCAAAGAGGAAACTGTAGTAGCCAAAAAAGAAAAAAGGGGTGGAGGAAGGAAAAAAAATTTTTTAAAGGTAAAGAAAAAAAAAAAAAAAAGAAAAGAAAAAGAAAAGAAAAAGAAAGGTACCCTTTCTTTTTTTTTTTAGGAAAAAAAAAAGTTTTACCTTACTTACATAGAGAAATGGAAATTAAAGCAAGACACTATTTCATACCCGCCACTTCTCTTTGCCCCCAGATTTTTGCAAGTTTAAAATCATTGGTAATAATTGGTGGTGAAGATCCAGGGAAAGAACACATGTAACACTACCAAATAAGACACTGGAACAATGTGTTATTATCATCATCCACTAGTATCTGCTATTCAATTATCCACTGTTATTATTACTACTACAACTTTTATTTGTGATAATTTATATGGAAGCTAATGAGATGAAATAACACATTGTTTTATTAATACACTTGCATAGTAAAAAATAGCATCTAAGGAAAGCTTATGCACCAATTTCGGTAAAGAAGGAGCAAGTGGGAATTAAGGGGTAGTGGGGTTTTGGCTTTATCTATAATATTATATTACTTTAAGAATACAAATGAAGCAAATAAGGCAAAATGTTAAAGGTATAATTTCAAACAGTGTCTGCTACATTCATTCTACAGTTTTTGTATGTTAAAATTTAAAAAAGGAAATCTAGGAAACCTCAAACTTTTCAAGCTTTTGTTTTTTTGTAAATGGGGTTGAAAATATCTGCCTCATGAAAATGAAGTAAAAATCAGATGAGACAATGTGCACAAATATATTAAGCACTGAACCATGTATGTAGTTTGTACTAAGTAAATGTAAGCTAAATACCAATTTGATGTAAGTCAATTGTCTTTAAACATGTATAAAAATTACAAATAACTCTACTACTTATTTAATTTATTTCTAGTCCATATGTGTGTGTATGTATTTATCTTTTATCCCAAATAAGAATCATATAATACAAATACAAATCTGTATCCTGAGTTTGTCATTTGAAATAATCTGAGCTTTTCCCCATGTCATTAAATTTTCATTAAAATCATGATGTATTTTTTCTTACATTTATGTTTTCTTGATACTTCCTTTTTTCTCGTCTTTTTCTATAGGTTCCATGGTTTGTGTGATTTATAAGGTTAAGTGTACTATTTTGAGTTCTCTTTGGGGGTGACATTTAATTTTTCACAAGTCTATCTAATCTATATTTTTCTACTTACCAGTTAATATTGACAATTTATCCCCGTACTACTTCCATTCCCTGCCCACATCTCTAAGATGGGAAATTTTGAACACTTGAAACTTTCTCCTAGTCTTGGATGAAATAGAAGAGCTACTGAGTCTGGCAGAGCCATCAGTCTGCTTTAAAGCAATACCTGTGCAGTAGGGATAATTGTCCATCTCCTTGCATACCCACACCCTCTGAATCAGAGGGCAGACTATGGGTATGGAATGAAGGGTTTCTGTTAGTGTGGGTCTCTCAAAATTTGAAGCTCAAGTTGTCTGTTGGTTGTATTTTAAAATCCAAACCTTTTTATGTGTCATTTGGTGGAAATTCTTTTTCTTTCTTGTAATAAAAGATCAATAATTGGTCCTAATTTTCAGTGATGGTTAAGCTGTTTAATATGTTTTATCCTGGTCATTTATATAAATGTTAGTGGGAAGATGAAAGAGGATGCTTCAAGGATTGCTATTCAGAAAAACTGTCACCTGGATCCAATGTTCTAAAATTTAGTCATGGGGGAAAGAGATAAAGAAAGGTAACAAAGATACTAATTTAAGAAAAATCCTGACACCCTGATTCTTTTCCATTGAAATCACAGGTTATTTTCTGTTACTTCTTACAAATATTCTCTTTACCCTTCAGCACTGGGAATTTGATTATATTTGGATTTGAGGAAAGGAATACATAGACTAAATGTAATTTTTTTTTGACTAAATGTAATTTTAAAAAGACTTCTTCTTTGGAAGAAGGGCTGGAAATCACAAAAAGCAGTTCACATATTTTTGGAAGTAGAAATATATATTCACATCTTTAGAAATACCTTAGAGTAGAAAATCTCCATTGAAAGTCTTTCGTTTCCCTCTTCTTCACATAATGATAAGTTGATTTTCTGAATATTTTGGAGATCATCTGGTCTAACCACCTCATTTTACCCAGAAGAAATATGAAGCCTGGAGTCTGGATTGAACTCTTAATTTCATGACTCCCAGCCCACTATTCTTCCCAGTGCATCATGAGAAGGAAGCAAGTAAGTAAAATTAGAGGTTTAGAATCGTTCTCTCTAGGGCTCCTCCTTACACTAGCATCCTGTGATCTATGAACTAAGGTTAGCTGTAATAAAACAGTAATTCAACTGGAGCCAACTCAATGGCCTAAGGTTGCTGAGTGCAAGGTTGAAAAATAAAAATGCTAGAGTTAAAGGCTGCAATGCAAAGGGACTCCCCAGCTGGGCTAATCACAGTGCAGACCAAATGACTGAAGTTGTAAGATATTAGGAAATCAGCTTTGCTTCTCACTATCATTTAGAGATTAAGCCATAAATGAAAATTTGAACATTTCAATCACAAGTTATTTCTACATCCAATCTAGAGAGCAGTATGGCTTTCTTTCAGTTTAAGAAATCATTACATTTCTTTAAAGCTGCGTGTAAAGTGAAATTGTGCATTGAGCTTGTTTGCATCATAAAATTGACAGTGCATGGCTGTGGCTAAATTCCTCCATCGGTTAAGAACTTTAGGAAGAAGTGGATTAAGGGAGAGGATTTTCACGGCTTGTATATTATGGTACAGAATACAATTACACTCTAATGGTACAAAACCTGGAAAGAACAAAAAGTTGAGAAATGTCCTACTAATGAGTTAGGGCAGCCCTGAGTGAGTCTCACTCAAGTGAAAGATAGGTCAACAGACTAGGGTACTATTTCTTCAATACACCCACATTTCAGGTCAAGGCAGTTTTCTTAAAGGAATTGTAACTAAATCTTCTCCAAGTTGAAAACAATCTTAGAGATCATCTAGCTCTAAGATGTTTTTGTTTGTTTCATTTACTAGAAGCTCATGAAAAAGCATCATGGAATATGCAAACTATTTATATGAAAGTATGAATTTATCATTAGAGAGCTACAGCTTCCATTCATTTTCCAAAAGGCCTTATGACTCAAGAAGAATTGAGACTCATAAGGATCAGTTTTGTATCTCATTTCATAGAGATAATGGGGAAAGATATGGTTTGATAAAATTTCATAGGTCATACACCTAATTAACAGCAGGGCTGCAGTTAGAATAGAAGATCCCAACTTCCAAGTAAGAATTGTTCTATTATACCATGTTCTTTTACAAAATATATTTTCTGAAGGCCACAGTTTAAAGTTTGGCGTAACTCACTGGAGTATCAAGTATCAATAATAATGTCTATTAGTGATCTATAAAACATCTCAGTAACATTTAGTGAAGTTAGAGTAAGTATGTAATAAAATAGATAATTTTCTATTTTTTAATATATTCTTTTATGTGAAAATATATTTTTTGATATATTTTATTGTTTATGTGAAAAAGAATATAGACATAGGATGAGTCAAAGAGAAATTTATTAGTACTTTAGATTATAAGACTGTTTTCCTAAACATTAATTTAGTTAAATAAATGTATTAATTAATTAAAACTTTATTTTAACTTAATTAAAACTTAGGTGCATATTATTTGAAATATCTATACAATATTATTTTCAAGTTATTGGATATTCTTATACCAATAATAACTGGAACAAAATTACTGGAAAATGGATCCCACCCACAAAAGAACAAAAACGTAAAATATTTAGAGAGAAACTCAATAAGAAACTTGTGTAACTTGTATGAAGAAAACTACACACTTCCTCTTAATTATGTAAAAATTTTTAAATAAAATGAAACAAGATGGGATTGGGAGGGAGACAAACCATAAGTGACTCTTAATCTCACAAAACAAACTGAGGGTTGCTGGGGGGAGGGGGGTTGGGAGAAGGGGGTGGGATTATGGACATTGGGGAGGGTATGTGCTTTGGTGAGTGCTGTGAAGTGTGTAAACCTGGTGATTCACAGACCTGTACCCCTGGGGATAAAAATATATGTTTATAAAAAATAAAAAATTAAAAAAAAATAATAATTGGAGATTAAGTGCCATTCCTTGGATGACAAAATATTTCACTGTTTTAAAAGTATTAATATCCCTGAATTAATTCTTGAAGTTAACTCCAATTAAAATGCCATTTGGAATTTTTGGAGGGGAGATTTTTTTTCTAATATCGATCTGAGTAAATGAGTCAGAAAGACCTCATTCTACTTGCTATAACAAAATTTAAACGGTACAATAATTAAACCCTGCAATACTGGTATAAAATTAGACTGTCAATGAAAGAAAAATGAAACCTAGTGATAGCCATAAGTATGCATAATAATGGAGTATGATTAAAATGCTATATTTAATTAGTGTGACTAAATGGATTAGTCAATAAATAATACTGAGAACTTATTTAGGCATTTGAAATATGCATGCATATGAAAGGAAGAAAGGAAGAAAGAAAGAAAGAAAGAGGAAGGGAGGGAGGGAGAAAGAGAGAGACAAAAAAAGAAAGAAAAAAAGAGACAAAGAAAAATAGTTAGATCCAAGCCTCATTCAGCTATATTAAACTCCCCCTTAGCCTTTTTCTCTTCTTTAGATGCTCACATTACCTTTTGGACCACACTAAAACTAGTGTCTTCAACTTTGAACTTATTTAAGAACAGAAGCATTTGGGGAGGAGGAGTCAAGATGGCAGAGAAGTAGCAGGCTGAGACTGCTTCAGCTAGCCGGAGATCAGCTAGATAGCTTATCTAAAGACTGCAAACACCTGAAAATCCATCGGCAGATCAAAGAGAAGAAGAACAGCAATTCTGGAAACAGAAAAACAACCACTTTCTGAAAGGTAGGACCAGCAGAGAAGTGAATCCAAAGCGACGGGAAGATAGACCCCGGGGGGAGGGGCCGACTCCCGGCAAGAGGCGGAGCAACGGCACACAAAATCAGGAGTTTTAAAAGTCTGTTCCGCTGAGGGACATCGCACCAGAGGCTAAACCGGGGCGAAGCCCACGCGGGGTCAGCGTGGCCTCAGGTCCTGCAGGGTCACAGAAGGATCGGGGGTGTCTGAGTGTTGCAGAGCTTGCGGGTATTGGAACGGGAAAGCCGGCTACAGAGACAGAGCCGACAGTAAGCTCACAGCTCGGTGTTACCTTGAACCGGTCGCAGGCTCGGTGAGCTCGGAGTGCGGCCGGAGGTCAGGCAGACGGGAGTAACTGGACGCTGTTCTCTGAGGGCGCACTGAGGAGTGGGGCCCTGGGCTCTCGGCTCCTCCGGGCCGGAGACCAGGAGGCCGCCATTTGTATTCCCGTCCTCTGGAACTCTACGGAAAGCGCTCAGGGAACAAAAGCTCCTGAAAGCAAACCCGAGCGGATTACTCACCCCGGCCCCGGGTAAGGGCGGTGCAATTCCGCCTGGGGCAAAGACACTTGAGAATCACTACAACAGGCCCCTCCCCCAGAAGACCAACAAGAAATCCAGCCAATACCAAGTTCACCTACCAAGGAGTGCAGTTTCAATACCAAAGAGAGCAGCAGAATTCCAGAGGAGGAGAAAGCAAAGCACGGACTATTGGCTTTTTCCCTGTGATTTTTCTTTTAGTCTTGCTGTTAATTTAATTTTTTCTTTTTCATTTTTTGTTTTTTTTCCCGCCTTCTGGTAAAATTTTTTTTTAACTTTTACCTTTTTCTTTTTTAACCTTTTTAACCGGTTTATCTAATATATATACTTTTTCTTTTTTATATTTTTCTTATTTGTTTTCTTTTTTTTAATTCTTTTTTTTCTTTTTTATTTTTTTTTTCTTTCTTCCTTTTTGAACCTTTTTTTATCCCCTTTCTCCCCCCTCACGATTTGGGATCTCTTCTAATTTGGTTAAAGCATATTTTCCTGGGGTTGTTGCCACCCTTTTAGTATTTTACTTGCTCCTTCATATACTCTTATCTGGACAAAATGACAAGAAGGAAAAATTCAACACACAAAAAAAGAACAAGAGGCAGTACCGAAGGCTAGGGACCTAATCAATACAGACATTGGTAATATGTCAGATCTAGAGTTCAGAATGACAATTCTCAAGGTTCTAGCCGGGCTCGAAAAAGGCATGGAAGATATTAGAGAAACCCTCTCGAGAGATATAAAAGCCCTTTCTGGAGAAATAAAAGAACTAAAATCTAACCAAGTTGAAATCAAAAAAGCTATTAATGAGGTGTAATCAAAAATGGAGGCTCTCACTGCTAGGATAAATGAGGCAGAAGAAAGAATTAGTGATATAGAAGACCAAATGACAGAGAATAAAGAAGCTGAGCAAAAGAAGGACAAACAGCTACTGGACCACGAGGGGAGAATTCGAGAGATAAGTGACACCATAAGACGAAACAACATTAGAATAATTGGGATTCCAAAAGAAGAAGAAAGAGAGAGGGGAGCAGAAGGTATACTGGAGAGAATTATTGGGGAGAATTTCCCCAATATGGCAAAGGGAACGAACATCAAAATTCAGGAGGTTGAGAGAATGCCCCTCAAAATCAATAAGAATAGGCCCACACCCCGTCACCTAATAGTAAAATTTACAAGTCTCAGTGACAAAGAGAAAATCCTGAAAGCAGCCCGGGAAAAGAAGTCTGTAACATACAATGGTAAAAATATTAGATTGGCAGCTGACTTATCCACAGAGACCTGGCAGGCCAGAAAGAGCTGGCATGATATTTTCAGAGCACTAAATGAGAAAAACATGCAGCCAAGAATACTATATCCAGCTAGGCTATCATTGAAAATAGAAGGAGAGATTAAAAGCTTCCAGGACAAACAAAAACTGAAAGAATTTGCAAATACCAAACCAGCTCTACAGGAAATATTGAAAGGGGTCCTCTAAGCAAAGAGAGCCTACAAGTGGTAGATCAGAAAGGAACAGAGACCATATACAGTAACAGTCACCTTACAGGCAATACAATGGCACTAAATTCATATCTCTCAATAGTTACCCTGAATGTTAATGGGCTAAATGCCCCTGTCAAAAGACACAGGGTATCAGAATGGATAAAAAAACAAAACCCATCTATATGTTGCCTCCAAGAAACTCATTTTAAGCCCGAAGACACCTCCAGATTTAAAGTGAGGGGGTGGAAAAGAATTTACCATGCTAATGGACATCAGAAGAAAGCAGGAGTGGCAATCCTTATATCAGATCAATTAGATTTTAAGCCAAAGACTATAATAAGAGATGAGGAAGGACACTATATCATACTCAAAGGGTCTGTCCAACAAGAAGATCTAAAAATTTTAAATATCTATGCCCCCAACGTGGGAGCAGCCAACTATATAAACCAATTAATAACAAAATCAAAGAAACACATAAACAATAATACAATAATAGTAGGGAACTTTAACACTCCCCTCACTGAAATGGACAGATCATCCAAGCAAAAGATCAACAAGGAATTAAAGGCCTTAAACGACACACTGGACCAGATGGACATCACAGATATATTCAGAACATTTCATCCCAGAGCAACAGAATACACATTCTTCTCCAGTGCACATGGAACATTCTCCAGAATAGATAACATCCTCGGTCCTAAATCAGGACTCAACCAGTATCAAAAGATTGGGATCATTCCCTGCATATTTTCAGACCACAATGCTCTAAAGCTAGAACTCAACCACAAAAGGAAGTTTGAAAAAAACCCAAATACATGGAGACTAAACAGCATCCTTCTAAAGAATGAATGGGTCAACCGGGAAATTAAAGAAGAATTGAAAAAAATCATGGAAACAAATGATAATGAAAATACAACGGTTCAAAATCTGTGGGCACAACAAAGGCAGTCCTGAGAGGAAAATATATAGCGGTTCAAGCCTTTCTCAAGAAACAAGAAAGGTCTCAGGTACACAACCTAACCCTACACCTAAAGGAGCTGGAGAAAGAACAAGAAAGAAACCCTAAGCCCAGCAGGAGAAGAAAAATCATAAAGATCAGAGCAGAAATCAATGAAATAGAAACCAAAAAAACAATAGAACAAATCAACGAAACTAGGAGCTGCTTCTTTGAAAGAATTAATAAAATTGATAAACCCCTGGCCCGACTTATCAAAAAGAAAAGAGAAAGGACCCAAATAAATAAAATCATGAATGAAAGAGGAGAGATCACAACCAACACCAAAGAAATACAAACTATTATAAGAACATACTATGAGCAACTCTACGCCAATAAATTTGACAATCTGGAAGAAACGGATGCATTCCTAGAAACATATAAACTACCACAACTGAACCAGGAAGAAGCAGAAAGCCTGAACAGACCCATAACCAGTAAGGAGATTGAAACAGTCATTAAAAATCTCCAAACAAACAAAAGCCCAGGGCCAGACGGCTTCCCGGGGGAATTCTACCAAACATTTAAAGAAGAACTAATTCCTATCCTCCTGAAACTGTTCCAAAAAATAGAAATGGAAGGAAAACTTCCAACCTCATTGTATGAGGCCAGCATCACTTTGATCCCAAAGCCAGACAAGGATCCCATCAAAAAAGAGAGCTATAGACCAATATCCTTGATGAACACAGATGCGAAAATACTCAACAAAATACTAGCCAATAGGATTCAACAGTACATTAAAAAGATTATTCACCACGACCAAGTGGGATTTATTCCAGGGCTGCAAGGTTGGTTCAACATCCGCAAATCAGTCAATGTGATACAACACATCAATAAAAGAAAGAACAAGAACGCTATGATACTCTCAATAGATGCTGAAAAAGCATTTGACAAAGTACAGCATCCCTTCCTGATCAAAACTCTTCAAAGTGTAGGGATAGAGGGCACATACCTCAATATCATCAAAGCCATCTATGAAAAATCCACTGCAAATATCATTCTCAATGGAGAAAAACTGAAAGCTTTTCCGCTAAGGTCAGGAACACGGCAGGGATGTCCATTATCACCACTGCTATTCAACATAGTACTAGAGGTCCTAGCCTCAGCAATCAGACAACAAAAGGAAATTAAAGGCATCCAAATCAGCAAAGAAGAAGTGAAATTATCACTCTTCGCAGATGATATGATACTATATGTGGAAAACCCAAAAGACTCCACTCCAAAACTGCTAGAACTCATACAGGAATTCAGTAAAGTGTCAGGATATAAAATCAATGCACAGAAATCAGTTGCATTTCTCTACACCAACAGCAAGACAGAAGAAAGAGAAATTAAGGAGTCAATCCCATTTACAATTGCACCCAAAACCATAAGATACCTAGGAATAAGCCTAACCAAAGAGACACAGAATCTATACTCAGAAAACTATAAAGTACTCATGAAAGAAATTGAGGAAGACACAAAGAAATGGAAAAATGTTCCATGCTCCTGGATTGGAAGAATCAATATTGTGAAAATGTCTATGCTACCTAAAGCAATCTACACATTTAATGCAATTCCTATCAAAGTACCATCCATCTTTTTCAAAGAAATGGAACAAATAATGCTAAAATTTATATGGAACCAGAAAAGACCTCGAATAGCCAAAGGGATATTGAAAAAGAAAGCCAACGTTGGTGGCATCACAATTCCGGACTTCAAGCTCTATTACAAAGCTGTCATCATCAAGACAGCATGGTACTGGCACAAAAACAGACACATAGATCAATGGAACACAATAGAGAGCCCAGAAATAGACCCTCAACTCTACGGTCAACTAATCTTCGACAAAGCAGGAAAGAATGTCCAATGGAAAAAAGACAGCCCTTCAATAAATGGTGCTGGGAAAATTGGACAGCCACATGCAGAAAAATGAAATTGGACCATTTCCTTACACCACACACAAAAATAGACTCAAAATGGATGAAGGACCTCAATGTGCGAAAGGAATCCATCAAAATCCTTGAGGAGAACACAGGCAGCAACCTCTTCGACCTCAGCCGCAGCAACATCTTCCTAGGAACAACGCCAAAGGCAAGGGAAGCAAGGGCAAAAATGAACTATTGGGATTTCATCAAGATCAAAAGCTTTTGCACAGCAAAGGAAACAGTTAACAAAATCAAAAGACAACTGACACAATGGGAGAAGATATTTGCAAACGACATATCAGATAAAGGACTAGTGTCCAGAATCTATAAAGAACTTAGCAAACTCAACACCCAAAGAACAAATAATCCAATCAAGAAATGGGCAGAGGACATGAACAGACATTTCTGCAAAGAAGACATCCAGATGGCCAACAGACACATGAAAAAGTGCTCCATATCACTCGGCATCAGGGAAATACAAATCAAAACCACAATGCGATATCACCTCACACCAGTCAGAATGGCTAAAATCAACAAGTCAGGAAATGACAGATGCTGGCGAGGATGTGGAGAAAGGGAAACCCTCCTACACTGTTGGTGGGAATGCAAGCTGGTGCAGCCACTCTGGAAAACAGCATGGAGGTTCCTCAAAATGTTGAAAATAGAACTGCCCTATGACCCAGCAATTGCACTATTGGGTATTTACCCTAAAGATACAAACGTAGTGATCCAAAGGGCCACGTGCACCCGAATGTTTATAGCAGCAATGTCCACAATAGCCAAACTATGGAAAGAACCTAGATGTCCATCAACAGATGAATGGATCAAGAAGATGTGGTATATATACACAATGGAATACTATGAAGCCATCAAAAGAAATGAAATCTTGCCATTTGCGACAACATGGATGGAACTAGAGCGTATCATGCTTAGCGAAATAAGTCAAGCAAAGAAAGACAACTATCATATGATCTCCCTGATATGAGGAAGTGGTGATGCAACATGGGGGCTTAAGTGGGTAGGAGAAGAATAAATGAAACAAGATGGGATTGGGAGGGAGACAAACCATAAGTGACTCTTAATCTCACAAAACAGAGGGTTGCTGGGGGGAGGGGGTTTGGGAGAAGGGGGTGGGATTATGGATATTGGGGAGGGTATGTGCTTTGGTGAGTGCTGTGAAGTGTGTAAACCTGGTGATTCACAGACCTGTACCCCTGGGGATAAAAATATATGTTTTTAAAAAATAAAAAATTAAAAAAAAAAAAAAGAACAGAAGCATTTGGCACTTTGGGAGCCAGAAACATATTAGTGCCCCTGAGCTTAACAACCATACAACTCAGGAAGATCCTATAGGGTAGAAAGGAAAAGGCTGGAAGTAGGCAAAATTTCTAGTAATTAAGTCATAAGATCCTTTAGGAGGAGCATAGGAAATCAACAAATGGTCAGGACACATCAACTCAAAACAAAGTCTCCTTGAAGAATATTCTCAAAGGAGACACTCCCTTCCAAAGTCTAGGTTTAGGGCACAGTTCAAGATATTTGAGAACCAAGCATATTTTCTCAGGGAGGTGAGGCCAAAATGAGAGTAGGAAAGAGCTCATTGGACACTTTTGGATCTAATGAGAACTAGCAGTAATGCCAACCCAAATTTATCTCCAGCTAGAAATGGAAGCATGTTTGAACCACTTACTAACTCAGAAAACACACACATAAAAGGATCAAGATAGGAAATGAAAGAGTTGAAATGATTAGCTGTTTCTAGTATCCTATAAGGGTAAAACCAATGTTTATCATACTCCCATAGTAAGAAATCAAAAATGTACTAAGAACTGACTTATTAACTCACATCACATGGATCCTCTAAGTGTGGAATATGGCCTTAAAAATCTATATATTTGGATAGTATATGTGATACTATAATTTATAATATTAATATTTTAATATAGATATTATAATATTTGTAAGAAATAAGTATTTGGTTTTCATCTTGTTTCTGGCACAGAGCTCCTAAAACACCTTTTTTTAAGAGGTGACTTCTGCACAGAACCTAAAGATGGGGGCTGATCGCTGGAGAAACAACCCTGTGGTCAGAATGCTGGCACTTTCAGTCCCACCCCAGACCTTCTGGGAGGGGAGAGGGGCTGGAGGTTGAATCAATCACCAGTGGTCACTTGTTCTGTACTGACTTGTTATGATTTCAAATTTATGTTTTGAAATCTTGTTCTGAACAAAGTCATTTGTGATTAGAACTTGTTTTGAATAACTTGTTTTAACAAAATGATTTTGAAAATGGATATTGATATTGATATGATATTGATACGATATTGATACTCATATCAGTTGTTAAAAAGAAACTACAGGCCCCAAATGGAGTCACTTTTACTAAGCTCCACCAAAACCTAATACCTAACCTAACTGCAGTTTCAGCCTCTCCCAGGAATGGAATTTTAAACCAATCAGTCCGGAATTTCCCCATCAGCACTGGTGAGGTCATTTGCATGTTGAGTAAGACTCTCTGTCCTTCCTGCTAAGGGAAGATGACCTTGCCTGCAACAATCCTTTCTGTTCTTGCGCTAATAATTTCCTTGTCCTGCACAGTTCTGCTTATGAAAATCTTCCGTTTTGTATACCTCCCCAGGACTGCTTTCTACTTGATAGATGGGATGCTTCCCTGAATCACTGAAAAAGTTAATTTGATGTTCAAATTTACTCAGTTGAATTTTTGTCCCCTAACAAAACCATGCTCTTGTTTACTGGGCTTTCTTGATAACTCCCATATCTGGCTCCTCACTCCCAACATCCTTTGTCTTTAGCTGAAGGTAGTTTTCCTGGGTTTCTCCTGTGTATACAAGAGATATACATGCTATTATGCTTCTGTTTTCTCCTGTTAATCTGTCTTTTTATTATAGGGGTGTCTCCTATAATATAAATAAATAATAAAATAAATAAAAAAGAATAAAATAAGGGAATCTAAAAGAGTAGAGGGAAAATTATTTTTCTCCTCCCATAGAAACAAAACATTTCTTGCTCAAGCGTGATTCGAATACCAAAGAAATTAAATATTTGGATATTCAAAATATCCTAAAGAAATATGCTATTCAATGATTTCTATTACTTTATTTTTTAATTCAGTTTTTAATTTTAATTCCTATAGAGTTGACATACAGTGTTATAGTAGTTTCAGGCGTACAATGTGGTGATTTGACAATTCAACATTATGCAGGGCTCATCATGTCAGTGTATTCTTGAATCCCTATCACCTATTTCACCCATCCCCCCACTAATCTCTCCTCTGGTAACCATCAGTTTGTTCTCTATAGAGAGTGCATTTCTTGGTTTGTCTCTCTCTCTCTGCCTTCCTATTATTGTATGATCTATACTTCATGGCAATAAAGTTTAACCAAATAAGTAATGAGAATTTTGTTCTTTAAATTGTATAAATGATGAGATAATATAAGGAAAAACCTTCTTCCAAACCCTGAAGGAAGACTGATTTCAGAACCTCTTCCTCTTTGAATCTGAGTGGGATGGCCCATTGATATGGGACAGAAGCCTTCATTTGTGGACCACTCATTCATTCCTGCATTCACCCAAATACGTGTATCATGCATGGGTTCTTTATATAAACACACCAAGATCAGTATCAAGGGTATCTTTATGTTCTATAAAGACAGGAGTTTGTGGTATTGAGTATGTACATAATGTATCTCTGGAAAGACAGAGAGATAGATACACTTATACATATAAATGTATGCATGTATGCGTGTTTGTGCGTATGTTACTAACACAACAATGTGTCATAATTCTATAGCACTTTCCAGTTTGCAAACTGGTTTTAGGTTTATCAGCTTACTTAAGCTCACCCAACTGATGAGGTGTAGAAGCAAAAAAATGTTCACCTTTAGCCCAGAAGGCTGACCCATAGCCTGCATAGTTTTGGTAAGGATCAAATAAGTGCTGGTTGCTACACTCTTGAAGGGTCTCATGATGGAACATTTCACCAATAGTTAATACTGAGCTGAATGATAAGCACCAGAGAGGTCTCCCTGAAAGTAGTTTTATGAGTAGAAATTCAAAGAAACACTCATGCTCTAATACTCCTTGTACCTCCCCTGTGAGCACTAAGCATATAACCACCAGCTTCATACGGCAAAAAGTGCGGCTCTTTCAGCACATGGGTCCTGTCCCTGTGCTACTTAAATAAACTTACTAGGTTACACCATACAAGATCTCAAGAATTCTTTCTTGACCGTCACATTCAATGATCCTGCAACATTCTCTAAAGTAGGTATTTTTAATTATTTCCATCTTATTCATGAGGATAATCTCTCTCCCTATTCTTATGATTTACTGTGAAATGATACATGTGGTAGCCCATATTTTTAAAAAGATGAAAACTGTAATTATTCCTCCTACTATGATAAGTTTAGTAACTTTTGCTAAGATATAGGTTTTTACGTCAAAATTCATAGGATGTTAACAGAATATTATTGATGCATAGTACAAAAAGGAAAGGCTATGAGGTAAAATAAATGCAACATTTGGGTTAAATAAGGTTTAGTCAGTTTCTTTGGGATTTCTCTGAGCTCACACTGTGCTAATTTACCTTTCAGTCCTTCAGAATGGGATGGAGTAGCTTCATATATCAAACTTATATGACAATAGAACCATTTATTGCTCGGAGCATATCATCTGAAGCTTAAACGTATTTGGAAGCTCTAGTATGAGGATATTCTGAGTATATTTCAGCTTCAGTGTTTTCTAATTGTTAAGTATGAAGCATGTCCTCTTATTGAGCAACTCTGGCAACGTGAAATCTTATTAACTCCCAGTCTGCCACCTGAAACCCTGAATTTCCCTATCAAGGGATTGAGAACATTATGCAATTAAAAGCTAATTTGGGGGGAAGCCTGGGTGACTCAGTTGGTTAAGTGTCTGCCTTCGGCTTGGGTCATGGTCCCAGGCTGCTGGCTGGGATTGAGTCCTGCATTGGGCTCCTTGCTCGGCGGGGAGCCTGCCTCTCCCTCTGCCTGCTGTTCTCTCTCTGACAAATAAATAAATAAAATCTTTAAAAACAAAAATAAAACATTTTTTAAAAAAGCTAATTTTCTGCTGCTTGATTTCTAAATGCCCAAATAATTTTGAAACACCCAAGGTTAGACTACAGAGATAATTTCAACCTTAGAATTGGACATTAATATATACTTTATTTCCTCAATTTTTATAAGTAAAGTTTACCATTATATTCAGAAAGTACAATGGAAATCTGAATTTTAAGAATAAACCCTTTGCCATCTGAAACTAATGTAACATTGTGCATCAACTTTACTAGAAGGAAGGAAGGAAGGAAGAAGAAAGAAAGAAAAGAATAAACCATTTGCTCTTTTGGCAAGAGAGTAAACTCTTGCTCTGAAAACAGGAAAACGTTTCTGTTTTCTAGACATCTTTATCAAAATAGAATAGAGCATCGGCAACTCTTTTAAAACTGATAGTGTTCAATTTTAGTTTCTCAGAACTACCAGTAATATAAATTGTTCCTGATGATGATATTTAACCACTGTGTTGTGACGCCTGGGTGGCTCGCTGGTGAAGTGTCCGTCTTCAGCTCAGGTCATGATTTCAGTGTTCTGCGATCAATCCCACACTGGGCTCCTTGCTCAGCAGGAGAAGCAGCCTGCTTCTCCCTCTGCCTGCTGCTCCCCCTGCTTTACTCTCTCTCTCTCTCCCTCTGAAAAATAAATAAACTCTCTAAAAAAAAAATAAATAAATAAACCATAGTGTTGTATTGCTTCAGCATTGAGGTTAATTCTTTCTCAGTGGACTCGCCTGGGCCATTACCATATCCAAAAAAATTCACAGACGATATGAGGATTGAAAAGGGACAGGAATGTGGAAAAAGATTAGACGTACTGAGCTGTTGCTGGTTTAGGACTGTTTATAAACCGGGAATATCAAAGTCACAGAAATCTCCCAGACTTTTTAAAAACCTTGCTCCTCAAACTAGGACAGGGGATCAGCAGCCCGGACTTCACCTGGGAGCTTGTTAAACATGCTGGGTCTTGGGCTCTACCTCAGACTTACTGAGTTAGAATCTGTATTTTAATACAATACTCAGGTGATTTCATTACATGTTAAAGTTTAACATCTTGTGTTTGTTTTTTTTTTTTAAATAAGAGCACAGATGTCCCTCACTAGGGTATATTTTAATGGATGGAGACCTTCATTTTAGGCCTTTTCTCCCCTTTCTTTATTTCATATATTCCATAAAATGAGAATCTACAGTTTTTTATAATCTTTTATACAAAACCTAAAAATGTAGACTACTACTCAATTCTATCTTAAGGAAAAATTGGTATAGTTATTGAAATAACCAGCTCACAATATTATAAGACTGGTTATTTTCTTCCCCCACTGCATAAGGCTTGTAAATGCTAAGCAGTTAATAACTAGAGAGCCCTACAGATCAATCAGCTTTTATGATGTTTTATCCAACGAGGATCAGATTTAGGATTAAAATGGTCGATGAAAGTTTGAAAATGATATCTCACTTAATCCTTTTCTTCCCATTCTAGATTTTTGGGCTTGTTTTTCTCCTTTTTTTCTTTTTTCTTTCTTTTCTTTTCTTTTCTTTTTTTTTGTCAATGGTACAGATACACTTTTAGGCATCCACAATGGATAAGCTTACTCCAGCCAAAGGATTAAAAGATAAAAATGCTTCTCTCTATTATAGTATACTCTCATCTCTAACCTCTGCAGCAGATTATCTATTTTAAAGTTCAGCATGTCAAAGCTTTAGAAATAGAGATGGCTTTGAGAAAGAATATAAGGAAGCATTTTAGCTACAACTGGGAGCTACTGATCAAGATGCAGTCTAGTAGAGGGAACAGCTTGGTAAATAGAAGGCCACTGTGACGTTTACATAAGGAGCACAGACTGTATTATAGTGAGCAAAAGCCTTGATAATTACCACAACTCCATGTTCCAGCTAATTCCATTTGACATGATGATGTCTGAGAAGCGTATGATTCATAGAGGCATTTTAATAAATGTTTTTGTAAGTTGTACTGTTTTTATTTTTTATTTACTTTTATTTTTTAAAGGATTTTATTTACTTATCTATAAGGGAGAAGGAGACAGAGAGCAAGCACAAGCAGGGGGTGCGGCACGCAGAGGGAGAAGCAGGCTCCCTGCATAGCAAGGAGCTCGATGCAGGACTCCATCCCAGGACCCTGGGATCATGGCCTGAGCTGAAGGCAGCCACTTAACCAACTGAGCCACCCAGGCATCTGAGTTGTATTGTTTTTAAATGTAAGGGTAAAGATTTTATTGTAGAAGACTTTTTTTTTTTTTTTTTGACTGTCTAAAATCTTAGGCGAAGCAGGTATTCTCTCCATCATACATAGTAATGGAGAGATACAGGGCCCTGCTTTCCACTGTGGAAATGGAAGGTGGGAGGTCCTTCTCACCCCAGTAGTCAGTGTTTGAGCATATAACTAAGCTTGGCCTATTGGATTCTCCCTTCGGGGGTTGCGAATCAGAGACAAACAGGAGGTTAGGACTCTGTCATAGCATCTATAAAGACAGAAACATGTCTAGGCCTGTTTGCAAAATGTTAGCAACTGTGCATCCTGCATTGGGACCTTCAGAGCTGCCTTGGATTATGTTCTTTCCCTAAGTCTTGTTCCCTCTCTAATTCTGAGTCTGCAAGTCCTGTTGATGGATTCCTTTTCTGTTTTTGTTTGCAACCAAGAATCATGACTGTTACAGAAATATCACCTCCTCACTACGCTTCAATAGTACTGCTATTTCATTGATGTAAGTTTCAGCAGGTAGCTGCAGGTCGAGAATAGCCCTAATTAGTATGAAGATTGAAGGAGGTGTCTTAATGGTGGTAGTTCTCAGCTATCAGAATGTACTATGTACCAGACTATGTTAGGTATGTCAACTTGAGTGCCTCTAAAACTCAAAAGCACTGAGGGTCAATACTACCATACCCATTTTACAGACTAGAAAATTAAAGATCCTTGTGTAAAAGGTCATGCACTGAAATCATCTTGGCCAAAATCACATGCCTAATGAATCCCAGAAGCAAAATACAAATACAAATCTTTCTCACTTAAATCAGAACCATTATATTCTATTCAGTATCCTCTGAACCTCTTTAAGGACTAATTCAATGTTAATAATTGAGTTTTATCTGTCATTAATTGGACTTCATAAGTTTTCATTAAAATAATATATCCCTACATTAACTGAGTTGTACAGAAATACGCATGTCTTCTCACACATTTCTAGCTGGGTATTTATTGAAGTCTTCTCATAGAAAAGACACCCCCCCCCCCAACCAAAGAGATCATTCTAAAACATGTCTGCAGCCAAAATAAAAATTTTAATTTAAAAAGCACACTTAGAGGTTTCTGGATGTCTCAATTGGTTCAACATCTGATTCTTGATGTCAGCTCAGGTCATGATCTCTGGGTGAGAAGATGGAGCCCTGTGGGGGTCTGCACTCAGTGGGGAGTGGTCTAAGGTTCTCTCTTGTCCCTTCCCCACCCTCCCCCCTCAAATAAATAAATATTTAAAAAATAAAAATAAATAAAAAACACACTTAGACTCAGTTGTGTTATGCCTCTCTAATGTAGTATTAAATCTTGCCCTTGAAGTACTAAGTTCTATAAAATTTTTCTATATCCCAACAAGCTGATAGGATAGATGTTGGACCTGTCGCCTGTATTAACCTGGAAGGGGGAAATCTGTATGCGAGCAACTGTCAGACTAGGTGAAATTTACTAATTTTTCCGAGACTGGCTAAATATAAATTGTAGTCTTTTTTATTTTGAAGATGGGCAAAAGCATAAAATTTGTTGTCCAGCACTACAATTAAAGTTAAAGGGAAATATTTTTTTAGAGCATTTCTTAATACTCTTCCCATATAAAATCGTTAAGTATCACTAGTAACAGTTCACAGTACATTCCTTATTAGAAGTAACTGTCATAATAAAATGGTAATGATGGCTATAATGGCTACTATCTATTGAGAATTTGCTAGGTGCCAGGCACAGTATTAAATAGTTCCCATAGATTTCCTAATTTAGTACTGGCAGCCCTAACGAGGTAGGCACCATTATTATTGCCAATTCATAGATATTGAAAATGAAGCAGAGCAAAACATCTCCCCCTTTTCCCTGGGGTTCTATATTCAAAGGATCACTGCTTGAGAGAATTATATGTTTCACTATAGCCTTAGGAGGAAGTCCAAACTCGAAGGCTTAGCATGAATGGTCTTTAAAGATCCGGTCCCTGACTAACGGACACTTTAGCTTCATCACCTTACTACCCCGTTCACCCTTTATGCGATTGACCTGCTTCGTGTAGCCATGTTCCTGCCCTCATCCATGCCCCTTCCTCAGCATCTGCAGAGACAAGACCTATTCATCTCTTAAAACCAGCTCATCTTGGAAAAGCATTTGCTGATATGCTAGTTAGATCTAGCTACCTCCCCTTTATGCACGTTCCGGTTATAGAACTATCACACTGGGATATATCCATTGAGCTATTTGTCTCTGTTTAACTACTGGACTTTAAGCTCCATGACATTAAGTATATTAGTTTTGGTAACTTGAGTGCCTTACACAGGACCAAGCAAGTATGTAGTGGGCACTCAGAAAGTATTTTTTGAATGAGTAACCAAACCTTCTTCTTCTATTTTTTTTTTTTTTTTTAATTTACTTATTTGACAGAGAGAGGGAGAGAGCAAAAGGGAGAGAGGGAGAGGGCACGCACAAGCAGGAGGAATCGCAGGCAGGGGAGAAGCAGGCCCCCCCGGCGAGCAAGGAGCCCAATGTGGGGCTCGACCCCAGAATGCTAGCATCATGACCCAAGCCAAAGGCAGCGGCTTAACCAACTGAGCCACCCAGGCACCCCGACTAACCAAATCTTAAGTGATCACCCTATTTGTTCTTCTCCTCTCAATCATCCTGCTGGAAAAGATTTGCTAAACAGCTATTTCCTCTAATTTCATAGTATTCAAAATTATTAGAAGGAATTATACACAAGGAGTTAGGGAACCTAAGCTTTTGCCCCATGACTGTCATTTAGTAATTGAATGAAGATTAACTCATTCAACATTTTTTTTTTCTACACGTTTGCCATGTGCCAGGAACTATACACCACAGTGAGGATACAGCAGTGAATACACACCAGATAATAACCCCTACACCACAGAGCTTGCAAAGCCTACAGCTGGATTTTTTCACCGTAAAATCAAAAAAGTTGGATTAAGGTCCTCCCAAGTCTAAAATTCCATGAAACAATAAGCCAACCTTACAGTTCTTAAAATATAGCATAAAAGCACATAAGAATATGAAGTAAAAATAACACCAGGAAAATCAGTTCATAACCAGCCTCTGGTACAATTAGTCGATGGGTATTAATTCTTCCTTCCAAAAATAGGTATCTTATAGAGAAGTGATCCTGCAATCCTTTTTAAAGTTTAACTTTGATTTGATCTGATACAAAATATTGGCACTCTCTCTAGCTGCGAGTAGTAGAGCTACCAAGGACAAAAGGGGGAAAAAATCATTTCAAGGCAATTAATAATGATTAGAAAAAAAATTCCATTTTATCCCTTGGGACTGGGAATCTGTTCTATACATCTGATGTTAGTCACAACATGAAGAAAATGTTATTTAATCAAATTTTATTTGTGTGAAGAATTTTTTGATTCACGGTACTTGAACAAAAAAGATAAGACAGTACTAGTGAACAAATTCCATAGTAAAAACTAAATTAACCTAGATTCTAAGCTGCTTCATTAAAAAAAAATTAAGTAGAAGAGGTCCCAATCTCAGCTGGAGAACATTCTAAATGAACAACAATACAAGTAATTTTAAGGGAAGGGAAGTTCCTTGTTGCCAAGCCTATAAATCCAATATTGACAGACACAATTAGCATACTATCATCCTGATCATATTCTGAGAGGTGTTTGGACAGGAAATCTAATTCTCTAAAGATAAAGGTTGAGTTATTCTTATCATAACTGAGTAAAACTTATCAATTCTTTAATATGCTGTGATCACAAGATGTACTTCCTGACACATTCTTTTTCCTCAAACTTGTTGACATTGGGTGGTTGCTATTGACAGTTTATGTGGACACTGATCTATGATAAAAATAAAAATAAGCACACAATACTGGGTTTGTTCTTCCATTAACATCTTAAATCATGGAAACTGAAATAGACTTTCGAGTTATATGGTGAGTTTTCTCATGTTCTAGATGAGGAAACCGAGGCCTGTAGAGGTGAACAAAATTACTGCAAGCCGCACAATCAGTTAGTGGTGGAGCCATGACGAGTTCTGTTGCCCCAACCCAATGTTTTTTTTCCCATCATGTATTATGCCAGTGCTTTCTTTGTCTGTTGAGATCCATTTCACAAGCTCCCGTTCGTTACACTGAACCATAACATCAGTTTTTAAGAATAGGAGAGGTTGGGGGCAATACTGAAGCAGTTTAGATGGTTGTCTTCTTTTTTTCTTGGAAAATCAATACCTCTGTGTGTTTGTGGGAAGAAAAACAGTGGCTAGTTTGTACATCTGCAGCATAACTGGTGTGTTGGAAATGAAACAAAAAGCTTTCCTCATCTAACTAAATTTGAGAGCGTGAATAAGCTGAATTTCCCCATCTGGAGACTCTCAGACTAGACAAGACTTACAAATTAATATGACTGCATAGGTCTGGGGCCTGAAGGAAATTAGGTCAGGCCCAGAAAGGAATCAGGTGGCTGACCACAAGTCAGAATTTCAATATGGATTCAAAACAAAGGGCAGAGAGCTAATGCTATGTAATTCACTGAACGCCATTAGGACTACACCAGAGTGTGTGATGAAGGAACCTTCAGGACAAGAAAATAGAAATGGAAACAATACTAAAGGACAGGAAATGTTTTAATCCAAGTCCAATCCCAACTTTAGTCCTCCTTTTAATCAACTCTTCTCTGTCTTTCCCCTCATTGTCTTTTCTCTCCCTGTCTTCCTTCTCTCAGTCTTTCACATGTCATCTCACGTTCTCTTTATGGAGAACATTCCCGCTTTCACACTGCAGTTTTATTTCTCTCTTGACTTCATTTCTGAGAATTGAGGTCCATAGCAAGACACAGAAGAAGTACTTTGATAAGGAAGATAAAACCAGTTTGAGATGAAAATGATCAGGACGTACTCATTGCTTTGGTGTAGCTTAGGGTCAAAACAGAGACGTGCAGGAATATTTTAAAGAACATAGATAGGAGATTTGCTCCCTGAAATCTGTTTTTCTTAGGGTCTCCAGCTCATTCTCCAAAGACATACTTTGAAGGCTTTGTATATGCCCTCTGCTGAGAGGGTGGCATTATGAGAGCCAACCCAGGGATGTTCCCAATGCATTCTGCCATTAAGTGTAGGTATGAAAAGTTAGAACCTGTTTCTCTCTTGGGAATCTCTTGTGGTTTCATCCCTGTACAAGGGTCTGAGCTTCCAAAAGTTCAAGATTGATTTTTGGAGAAAAGAAGTGAAGAATTTTCTAGTCAACCAAGAAACAGATTCTTTTGATGAAATGTACAGAATAAGGCGGGGGGTGGGGGAGAATTCTACATGGGATACTATGACAGTTCTCTAAAGACAATGACTGGGAGAAGAAAGCATATATTTTTGGATAGAGGGTTATAGCCTTCAGAATTTCATTTTCTGTAAAGTTCTTGTGGTTAACATAAGTTTAAAAATGTGTTTCTGTGCAGAACATTTCAGATTCATTTATGCAGAATTATGTAATGCTTGGAAAAATCTCCCTTAAATTCCCATGCATTATGGGGACACAAAATTCTACAAATTATATTTGTGAATATCCAGTTCCCTCTAACATCACAAATTCTCAAAGTATACTAAATGTGGAAAGTGTGTCATTATAATATATTCACTCTCTCTCTCACAGAAATGATTGGCCATAGAACAGTTGCCCAGTGATTCAATGGTACTAGCCTTGCATTGGCTATGTCAGATAAGATCACACATTACTTATCTAAACACTTCTACAGCCTGGCTGGTCACTTTAAACCGTTAGCCCATTGAAATGTTAACCCATTACTCTTTAAAAAAAAAAAACAAGGATTTTCCAAAAAATTTTCTCAAAAGAAATCACTTACATCATGGACCACCGCCCCAAAACCCCTGAAAAAGCATTAGACAAATCGACAGTCAGAGGACATATTTATGGACTCATCTTTCACCTCCTCTAAATTCTAGACAATCTTTTTTTTTCATTTAAATATGGAAAATGTGACAAATGTAAGCCCTTACCAACTTCCCACTTCAGAAGGCTGTTGTCTTCCCTTTCCATTTTTCCAATGACATACCAGATACACGCCATCCAGTGTGCCAGGAGCGCAAACATGGACATGAGCAGAGTCAGAACGATTGTGCTATGCTGGGAATAACGGTCTAACTTCTGCAGGAGACGCAAAAGACGCAGCAGCCGAACGGTCTTCAGGAGATGCACGAGAGACACCTGCGGGAGGAGACAGAGCAGCACAACGTGGCCCATGGCTCCTCGCATGCTACTACAGTTACTTTAACTTCTAGCCATTCTGGAAAGTTCTTGAAGTGAAATATAATCATGAATCCCATGCTATGGTCATTTTTACGACCATCCCAATGCCCCTTCTCCACATATTACATCGAGAGGTGATAGAATAAAAGATGATAAGACAACTTAATTTCTTCAAATTAATACTTATTTTCCTTAGGATTTATCTTTTTTCTCTACTTATTTGATTGAATCTAATTTTGTGTATTCCGATACATAAATGAAACACATTATGATTTCAGGATTGAACGTAAGGTGTCTCCACCTCTTCCATATGTGTTCTTTCAGTTCCACATCCCTCTGTCCATGTAAGACTGGCCTTATAACAATAACTTGTACCCACTGAAGTAAAACCATGTGAAGTGGTAACAAAGGTAACTTAGTTTTTAAAACAAACAGTGATTAGATCTATCAAACTTGTGTAATATCTACTCCCAAATACCAGTAGCACCTCCTGTCTCCTGGGCTGTGTTCTCTTCTCTCTAACATCATCAATAGAACAAACACGTGCCTGAAGCTTTTGTATTCTGAGCCCTCTCTCAAACAGACATGCTTCGGGAACCAAAATTAAAACAGACCAAAATTTTCGAAAACTCTCCTAGGTCCTGCCTTCGTATGCACTAAAACAATACACTTGCATCTAAGGGATTATTGTCCTGACTTTAGGACCCAATTGAAAAATGTGCACCATTGGTGTCTACCCGAATGGTCCATGTCATTGTTAACAACATATGTGGTACACTAATGCATACTCTTTCACACCTCAGAGAGCCTCAGTGAACACTCTAAAATAGAAAAGGGAAATAGGGGCGCCTGGGTGGCTCAGTGGGTTAAGCCTCTGCCTCCGGCTCAGGTCATGGTCTCGGGGTCCTGGGATCGAGCCCCGCATCAAGCTCTCTGCTCAGCAGGGAGCCTGCTTCCTTTCCTCTCTCTCTCTCTCTCTCTGCCTGCCTCTCTGCCTACTTGTGATCTCTGTCAGATAAATAGATAAAATCTTAAAAAAAAATAGAAAGAAGGAAAAGGGAAATATAGTATTAGCTCATATGAAAATAGTTTAACAAATTTGGCCTTTTCGAGTGTGTGTGTGTGTGTGTATGTGTGTGTGTGTGAAGGAATCATAAATAAAGGGGAAGAAAGTGGTTTGTATGGCTACACCTAAGAACAGTATTTCCTCAGCAGATAGAATCACAAACAAGGTCAGCTTCTTCTGTAAATTTGCCTTTGTAATTAGCTCTGGAGTCAGTTGACTTCCAGTTCCTTCCACCACTACCCATCTCCCCTTATGTCTAAGAAAAGTGTACCTAGAGCAGTGCCTGACACATATTAAGTACTCAATAAATATGTATTAAATGAATGAATGGGTAATACATTGAGATACAAAACATTCTACACTCAATATAATAATAGAAATTCAACAAAAGTATTTTCAGTTGTAATTTTGTGACTTATTCTATACTGAAATAAAGTAAAATCACAAAGTCAATAGAAGCTCTTGCAGGCTAGCTGTGCTTTTATTTCTTTTTCTCATTCTTCTGTGCCAAGTTTTATTTTCTTTTCCTTCACAGCCAAGTTCTCATCTGTCAGTTCTCTGGTTCATTGTAAATCAGGCGATTCCATGCCAGTATTTTGCAATATCTACTTTGTAGCTTAGAGGAATTGCCAGGGGTAGAGTTTATTTTATAGGTCGAAGAATCTGACAGATAGATGACAGTTTTGTAATTGAAATGAAACCTCAAACAGAAATCCCAGATGGAGGAAGCCATCTGCTGTGGACTGAATTTGTCCCTTCAAATCTCATGTGTTGAACCCTTCGCCTTCAATGTGATGATAACGGGTGATGGGGCTTTTGGGAAGTGATTTGGTTTAAATGAAGTCAGGAGGATGGGATCCTCAAGATGGGATTAGTGCCCTTATAAGAAGAGGCCAGAGAATTCTCCCTTCTCCTCTCCTCTCTTCTCTTCTCCTCTCTTTCTCTCTCCCCAAATCCCTCTCTCCTTAACCCAGGGTCTCTCTCTCCCCTCAATATGTGAGAACACAGCAAGAAGACAGCTGTCTACAAGCCAGGAAAAGAGCCCTCATCAAGAACCAAACTGGCTGGAACCTTGATCTGGGACTTCCCAGTCTTCTGAGAAATAAATTCTTCTTCTGAAAAAGAAGACTTCTTCTTTTGAGAAATAAATTACTATTGTTTAAGGTACCTAGTTAATGAGATTTTGTTATAGCAGACCGAGCAGACTAAGACACCACTCAACATAGAATACTGATGTGAGCAATCTCCCCATCTTCTCAGACCAAAAAGATGAGTTTGAGGGAAGAATGGGGGACTGTCCTTACATGAGAACAATAGCCTTTTGGAAAGATAGGGGACACACAACTTAGTGTCCAGGATCGGGTAGCCTTAGTGATTTTGCTGACATTTTTTAAATAAACTATGCTTATTCCTATCTGAGTCAACAGCTTCTTGCTATAAAATGTGAGTTTGGGCTCTTAATAAATGACATAAGAAAGAGGCACATTTGATTTAGATGGAAACATATAATCTAAAAAAGGGAAAGTATTCTTTCTACTCTTGGGATGCAGTTCTGAATTTGTCACTGATAAAAATTAGAAACAGCTTATAGGCAGGTGCAAGACAGTAATGTAATCATCAGAACCCCCTTCGAATGGCAGTTTCCCCTATTACCAGGAGGACATGACCACCCCCGGCTATCCACTACAGGGGAGAAAGAGAGAAAGAGAAGTTGATTAACATGTACTGAGGTCTTTCTGGGTGTTTGACACTTAGCAAGGTAGTTTATAGAAATGTTGGCTTTTTAGGCTGCTGAGAAACCCTGTAGTGATTTCTGTACTCATTTTGCCCATTTTGATGTTAACTTCCCCAAGGAAGTCACTCAGACAGTAAGTAGTAAGACTGGGATTTATACTTTTGTCTTTTTTCACTCTATCATATTTTCTATCTCTCATTCACAGCTTTGTCTCTCAGAGTGCCTTTCATAGTGATTTACACATAGTAAATTTTATTAAAGAAATGTGTGAGTTGTATATAAAATATTTACCACCAGCAATTATAGGCAAAGTAAAAATTAGAGTATCTAATACATTTTTGATGGTTGTAATGAATTTTTGAATGTCATCTGCAGAGATGAACTTACTGGATGTATTTTAAATCTGGAAAACCAACACCTGTGTTTGCTTATTTATTTATTTATTTCCTTTTTTTTTTTTTTTTAAGTCTGTGCAGTATAAAAAAAAATCATATAATGCATAAACCATTACTCATAGCTTATGTTTTCCTAGGGAGTAAACACAATACACTGAACAAGCTTTTCTGTTCAAATAGAATATTTCATCTTGAATAATATATTTGGGGGCATAGCAAATTTATGTGCCAATTTGTTAATGATCACATGCTTCCTCCTGTGAGAAACAAAAATTATCACTGTGAAGACAGATTCCTTTATTCCTTCCTCTTTTTCTTTCTTTCTAATGTAGATCTTGATATATAACTTGCATTCTTTATAAAATGTTCATGTCAGATTTCACAAGACAGAATGAAGAAAGGAAGCAAGAATCCAATAAAAGTGTGTAAATATTTAAAATTCATCAAAATATGAGAATTAGACTTTTTTCAAAAATCGTTTGTGTTAATTTTAGGCAGTGAGGATGTTAATGATATATAAGCAGGTTATATATCTTAAAATTGTATACATTTTACAAATAATTATATAATATCTATTTTAAACAATTTTATTTGTTCGGTGCCCAAAGAGAAGTGGAATATAAAACAGTATTGTTAGTATTTAGTAGCAAAGCAGTAATTTAATTCAGAGCACACTCTATTAAACACCATTTATTTAACAATTATCCAGGAGAATGTGGAAAATTTTTAACATTTTGTGAATTATATATTTCTTCTGAAATTTTTTTGTTGCAGTCTTGCAAAAACCTTGTTTTAAGTCATTATGCTTTCATTACAGTACACTTATCTAGTCAAATTCAATTTTAAAAAGCACTTTAAAAAGCCTGGATAACAATTCAAAGTGGCACTGATTGATATTATACACTAAATTTTTCCCCAGAGGTTTCCTTCCAGTTGACTTATAAACCTCTTAAAGATGTTGACACTCTCAACTTTCCATCTTAAAAAAAAAAAAAGAAAGAAAAAGAAAAAAATACTCTCATATAGGTCATCAACAACTGCACAAATCTGCACTAAATAGGCAGGATTACAGTTCAATCTTCATTATGAAGTCAATAAAGACTCTATTTGAAAAACAATGATCACTTTAATATTGAAAACTATGCTTTTAAATTCTTGATAGAGAATCTCAAGGGGTTGTCGACTGAGTAAGAAATATGTTTAATTTGAACTAATGTTTAGTAAATTTTTGCCTGCTAAAATTTGTTACTCTCTTAATCTCAGGAAACAAACTGAGGGTTGCTGGAGGGGAAGAGGGTGGGAGGAGTGGGGTCGCTGGGGGATGGACATTGGGGAGGGTATGTGCTACGGTGAGCGCTGTTAAGTGTGTAAGCCTGATGATTCGCAGACCTGCACCCCTGAAACAAATAATACATTATATGCTAATTTAAAAAACTTTAGGAGCAAATTGCATCATTGGCCCCAAAATGCTATTATATGTCCCTAAATTCTCTCTATGTATAGGGAACACTTAACGCTCTTAAGAACAACCATTGTTCAATAGTAAAAATAGCTGCTACCACCAAGGGACGTACTTGCTTTTCTGCGAAAGGCATGAGGTTGTGTGAAGAGTTTCCATGAAGAAAGAGAAGTTACAATCCTACAGAAAAGTCAAAGATCCAACAAAGCTCTCAAGTTCATGGCCATTGTATCATTTTACGTTTCTGTTCCTCCCAACATTTTTACAAGGACTTCTAAGAATTGGTTGAATTCTTATATTAATTTCAGTACTCTTCTGTATTTTGATCTGTCCTATCTTTGTTTTGCCAGTGAATAATGAAACACTCAAGAGGTAGAGATTAAAAGTCCTAAAACTAGAAGAAATCTTAAACTCTACACTAAACTTTGGAGGCAAATAACTGCCTTAGGAATGAAAAATAAGGCTTGTATTCCTGCAGATGGTTTCCTTACCAAAGGATTTGTTCTGAGTTGCTATTGATGAAACTCTGGCTTTTGGGATATCCTGGTCTAGGTATTTATTTATTTTTTAAAAGATTTTATTTATTTATATGACAGACCGAAATTATAAGTAGGCAGAGAAGCAGGCAGAGAGAGAGAGAGCGGGAAGCAGGCTCCTTGCTGAGTGGAGAGCCTGATGTAGGGCTCTATCCCAGGACCCTGAGATCATGACCTGAGCCAAAGGCAGAGGCTTTAACCCACTGAGCCACCCAGGGACCCCATGGTCTAGGTATTTAAATAACTCAAACCAGTAACGCAAATTTTAAAAGGAAGTAACTTCTTCAAATGGACTGTCTGTGGCTTGTATACTCTTGGCCACTTTGGCGTCTTTATTCAGGAGGGCATAAAATCCTAGGTGCACAGACTGTCACAAACACTTAAAACCTGAACATGTGGAAAATAAACACAGGGTTAAAAATAACCTTTAAGGTCATGCAGAAGGGAGCTCTTTACTCACCACTGTGACATTGAAAGCATACAGGAGATCAAACGGCAGGGCTGCGATTAAATCAATGATGAACCAGGTTGTGACGTAGTGGATGCAGATTGATCTTGCTTCAAAGATAACTTGGCCAGACTTGCTGACATAGGTTGTTCGGAAATTTAAAATAATATCTGCTTGAGAAAAAAAGATAAGAGAAAGAGGAGGAAGGCGTAGAAAGAAGAAAAGGAGGAAAGAAGGAAGGATGGAGGTAGGCAGACACGCGGGCAGGGAGGAAAGGTGGAGGAAGAAAATTGCATAAAATTATATAAAATCAGTCAAATAGTAACCTCATAGTGTGTTTCAGACTGATAGCACCTGAAATTCTCTTCTTGACAGATCCAGTTTAATTAAACGAACAGGTATTGAGGAAGGGTGAAGGAAGTAGTGGGGCCACACGTTAGCATAATTAAATGAATAAAAATAACAATAACAACAATGGTCATCAGTTACTAAATGCTCACTATGTCCTTGGCATTGTCCTAAGAACTCAGCATAGGTTATTTCACTTAATCCTCAGAACATGTTCTTAAGTAGACAGTATTACCTCTATATTAGAGAGGCAGAAACTACTTTTTTTTTTTTTTTAACTAAGTCTTATGGAGGAAAAGTAACATATCCATGATCATAATTTCAACCGTGCCAAAGATGATTTTGAACACAGATATAATTTCTAGTTTGTAATCTTTTTTTTTAAATAAAATTGTACTTTATTTCATGAACGAAGTTTTACTAATCTCTGTGTAGGCAGAGAATCATCTCTGCCCTAATGGCACTTATATTAAAAAAAATACCAGAAGATTCTTGTTTAACTTTCTAGGTTAAATTTCCCCATTCCATTTTCGTGGACGATGTGATCATTTTCAACCCTTCCTTACATTTTATTATATTTTTATTTTATATTCTATTTTATATTTACATTTACTAAATATTAAGAAGCTTTCAACAATATATGGCCTTCATGAGTGCTGGTAAATGATGACCAGAGCCACAAGGATCGTCTTGGGGTCACTCCTGCGATCTATAAATAAACATCTCTATTAGTCCCTGGGTTAAATATCTTTAAAGCACTGGAAGAGATTACCTTTTCCTTCGTCTGTTTCAGAGCTGAGCACAAACGGGTCATGGGGAATTTCAGGATTGCTACACACATGCAAGGAGGATGATGGTTGAGTATTTTATGGGCCATGAATTCAATACAACATACTTCTCTGTGGAACTTCATTCGTGGGGAGTGCCGTGATTCATGGACTCAATGAACAAAGGAGGGAATGTGGGAAGAAAATATACCAAAGAAAATAGGAATGGAGGGAGTTACGAAGCAAATGCAAAGCTCTGAGTTGCATGGTTATTGAATGAATTGGAATACTCTTTACAGTTCATTTAAACCTTTGAAAATAAGTAGAATAGGGCTGCGTGAGGGTAAAAATTTGACATCACAATCATGATGAATGGCAGTGATACGACATACATAATGTGTACTAGGTATGTTGTTTTTACTTTTCACTTCATGTTCACATTTGTGGTAAGCAGAATTCAACAATGACCTCTCTCACACAATCTTCTCCCCTTAAGTGGGGTGGAACCTGTGAGCATGATATCATGCCATGGTCATGTTATAGTATATGGCTAACAGGAGATTCGCCTGGATGGCCTCACTTGATCAGGTAAGTCCTGTACAAGCAAGTTTTCTTCAGCTGGTGGTAAGGGATTGGAAACCAGTGAGATACATTCTTCCTGGGCGGGAAGAAAGCAATGGCGACGATGCTGAAAAGACCACGTGACACGGAGAGACAGACTGTCTTTAGTTGTTGACAGTGGCCCCTTGCTGACATCTAGCAAGAAATGGCGACTTCCATCCTAAGGAAATGAGTTCTTCCAACAGCCACATGAGTTTGCAAGAGGATCTTAGGTCCAGAAAGAAAGACCGAGTTGACACCTGGATTTCAGCCTTATGAAGCTCTGAGCAGAGTACCCAGGTAGGCCAGACCTATCTAACCTATAGAAACAAAATAATCAATAACTCCTGTTTTAAGCTACCAACTTTGTGGCGATTGGCTGGGTAGCACTAAAGAAATGAATACAACATGGGGGTTCCTGGTGGCTCAGTTGGTTAAACGGCTGCCTTCAGCTCAGGTCATGATACTGGAGTCCCAGGATTGAGTCCCGCATCCAGCTCCCTGCTCAGTGGGGAGTCATCTTCTTCCTTTGAACCTCCCCATGCTCTCTTTCTCTCAAATAAATAAAATCTTTTTTTTTTTTTTAAATGAATACAACATGTGTTCTGTCATTTGGTTCTCATCATAGCCTTGTGAAGAGAGATAATATAGGAACTATGACAAGACAGATTACTATTACATTATTAAAGATACCACAGATGCTGTTAGCATGAGCCCAGTACTATTCTGGACCATTTATAATCATTATCTCATGGACTCCTTACAACAGTGCTAAGAGCTAGACACTTTTATGATCCTCTTTACAGATGAGGAAATTGAGACATAAAGGAACTGAAGTGACTTGTCCAGAGTCACACAAATGATGAAACTGAAGCATGGGATTAGACTCCTCAGCTAGTTAGTGAATGAGCAAGACCCAAATCCAAGTCTCCTAATTTCCAATTTAGTGCTTTGACTTTTGGTACCTTCATAGAGGCCAGTCCCCTCCCAACTCTGGAAGCAAGTTCTGGGGAACTTAAAAAGAAAGTAATTTTTCTAGTCTACTGTGAATAAGCCAACTTTTTTAAAATGGCATTATTAAAAGTCACATTTTTGTCAAAAAAATAAAAATATTGAAATAGTTCTTTGCTAATATTGAAAATTGGAAAGAAGGAATCAGTGGCTAAACCATTCACAAAAGATGAAAACCATCCCAAGATGGTTTCTGCTGCAAAGTAAAAGTTCTATCATGCTGCAGGGCCACCAAGAAGGAACAGAACACTGGAATGCCATCAGGCTGTGAGGGTAGCATGAGCACTTCTCATTCTTTCTTTTCATTTTCTGGGCTCATGTATTTGTTTCTTAGCAAGCCAATTTAACAGGTCAGGCCACCAGCTGTTGCAATAGGGCAGGGATTTCAACTTCCTGCTTTCCAAAAGAAAGCTCAGATGAAGCATATAGGTTTTCATTTTATGAATGAGAGATCCAGAGTTGTTTACCACGCCCTTCCAGTGAAGGAAACCCCGCGGTTTTCCATAACGCAGGCTGAGATAAGTTTGCAAGATCATTGTAAGATCGGAAGGAGAGAATCACTAAATTTTACTCCTGAAACCAATATTACACAATATGTTAACTAACTAGAATTTAAATAAAGACTTGAAAAAGAGGGGGCGAAAGACCGGAGGGACAAATACCTTGCATATTTACTAACTGATCACCCGTTCTACCACAAATTTCACAGAAAACCCGCTGTCACCATCCACACTCTGGGGCACACCCATGAATGGAGGAATGAATAAAGTGATTGGCCTTTGGTTGATTGATGCAGCAAACATTTTTAAAGCTGTGTAGTAAATTATGTGTTTGACTAAAAAATAAAAGAGGTGCAGATTTCTGAATAGAAAAGACATTTTCCTGGATGAGTCATTACAGAATATCAGTTTAGGAAGCTTTTAAAAAAATAATTTGTTACTCATTTGAGTTGATTGGGTGAACAGAAGATATGCTAATTTTAGGTTTTAAAAAGAAGTAATTATAAGACTTTTTTAAAATTATAAGACTTTTATACACAAACAGTGACAATAGTTAATATAAAAGCGATTTTTAGAAAATCTACAGATAAAAGTCTATTTTTGAAATACATGAATACTTCAGGCTTATTTTCAGGGTGATAAAACTCAATTTATATTATATTCTAAGATTTCCCGGACAATGGTCCTATTGTTGTGCAAAACTGTAGGTTTACTCAATGATTAGTATTATTTTTGGAAAGCTCATTTCTAAGAAACCTACTTTTGTCATATGCATAAAAATAGTCATAATTCTGGTGTACTTTGATTTACAAAACTTCACATTCATGAGTTTGTGTGACAATACCAACTCTCTCATGTGTACCATTTTACCAATGACTCAGGAGATTTAAGAACCTTGTTTAAAGCCATGAAGAGAGTAAGCAACAGAGGACAGGGCATCTATTGACACTTGATCCCATTTTCTTTCCATAATCTTCAAGATTACCATACTTCCCAATATATTTCAGAGGGAATAACAACAGGTCGGTGCAGGGAAGTGCATTTCCATTGAGAACCCCTGGATCAAACAAAATGTCAGCACCAGCCAGGTAAAAGAATGTCACAAAAGTGTCATAGGAGACACCAAACTGAATGTAAGGGAATGAACTATCTTGGATTCTGTCTGGAGACAGCAGGGAATACTCTGTTTTCTGTTCAGTGATAAGAATGTGATATTGGGGGGCACCTGGGTGGCTCAGTGGTTTGAAGCCTCTGCCTTCGGTTCAGGTCATGATCTCGGGGTCCTGGGATGGAGCCCCACATTGGGCTCTCTGCTCAGCGGGGAGCCTGTTTCCTCCTCTCTCTCTGCCTGCCTCTCTGCCTACTTGTGATCTCTGTCTGTCAAATAAATAAATAAAATCTTTAAAAAAAAAAAAAAAGAATGTGATATTGGTGTTTGAGAACCAAGAGAAATCAATGCTTGTAAATATCCCCTTAAATGGAAGAGCAGAGATGACTCCCCAAGTTCTCTAAGAGTGAGGGAAGCGTAGAATAAAATCAGATTCTGATGAGGAAGAAAAGAGCCTTCCTTCCAGAGCTAGTGTCCCTCCTAAGAGAATCACAGCTGCGAAGTGGAGCTTGGCAAACATTGGCAGTAGTCTCTCCTCCCCCTGTGCTTATCCCACTTCCTTTAAAGGTTGTGTATCTTTGGCAATTAAATCAGTGACTCATTCAAACATTACAGTAAGAATGTGGGCTCCTCCAGACAGTCCACAACCTACCTGAAATGCAACAGTGTGGTTTCTATTTTGAGACATCCGGAGAGCAAAAGTATAATGTTTTTTTGATGTATGTTGAAAATACATGAAGGCATACTCATTGTTATCCAAATTTCTATATGTGGTTTCCCTCATTAATTATGTTTATTATCAACATGCACAATTGTCCATAAATACACACACACACAGTTCAAACCAGGAAAATATTCTAAAAACCATAACAAATTAATTTATAAGAATTTACTGCCTCAAATTCTTACTGTCTCATGTGTTTGTATGTACATAAATAATCCCTTGTAACACATGGTGCTGGTATCATGTGGAATGAGGAACGAAGCAGGGCAACAGAGAATCATCATATGTACTCTACGGGGTTTATAGAATTTCGAAAAAACTGGTCATAATATACACCACCAAAATGAGGTGAAATATAATTAAATTCTCTGACAATTCAGATGGCAATTATTTTCAAGATAATCAATTTGCCTTGTTGCTTTTCAGTTTTACATAAGCATGATTAAAATAAAGACAAATAATGGAGGGAGAACTGTGTACATGTTCTGTTTTCATATTGTTAAGACCTCCAAAAATAAGTGTTTCATTTCACTCCCACACTAAACAGCTATGTATGTGGACTAAAAAGCAGAAAGGTTAAATCTATTTTTTCTAGTTTGATATCTTTGAGAACTATATAATTAGAAAGTAAAAGAAAAAAGGGTGAATTTTATATGGCACAAATTAATAGATTTTTTTCTTTATTAGTATGTAAGCCAGATGGGAAATAATTTAAAAATCATATTGGCTCATTTGTTAAAAAGTAAATTAAAATATAATCGTGTGCATGCAAGCATATGCACCACATAGAAATAATTAATATCTTCATTTAGCTATTTCTTTAAAAATTAATCAATGTAGTACAGCGTGGGTGGAAGGATATTTAACTAAACCAGCTGCCGACTCATATTCTAAAGATACCCTGTCTTTTTTCACTGCTTGTTAGGCGCTCTGAACACAGTATGATGTCACAGCATATTGAGCCAGAAGGTGTGGGAAGATGAATAACCAGGAGCTAATTAATGAAGAAGTTCGAGGGACTAACAATCCTAAGAATGTAATTGATTGTCCATGTTAATAGATGAGATTTTCATGCCATTCTTTCCCTGCTAATCTTGTCAGCATTTGTTGTTCTTGCTTACTATAAATGAGAAATCTGTAAAGAAAAGGCAGCAGACTCTGAGAACTAGCATTTAAGAACCATGCCTGAAGAAGAAGGCAAGCACGTGCATCAAGGGGTGTTTGATGCTGGTACTGACTTCTCTTTTGTACCTGCGTTAACCATGGTGACCCCTATACTGGGTTTGACCCTCGATATCAACATCACACAGACCCACGCAGAAGGGGAGGGACCTAAAAGTCACTATAACTTGAAGTAAACTTTTGCCACGTTTTTCATACAGACTGCTCCCAAATGACTGGTCTTATTCCTTATTGAAAGGGCTAAAGTATAGCTATTCCTTTCAGCTTGGCAAAATTCTTCAGCACTATAAAAATAACCCTGTTGATGACCTGTTGTGCGCTTTGCCCCATGCAGGGCCCTTGGCACTTAAAGTTGGATAAGATGTGCAAAAAAGGATCCCTTGCGGGATGCCTGGGTGGCTCAGTTGGTTAAGCAGCTGCCTTCGGCTCAGGTCATGATCCCGGCGTCCTGGGATCGAGTCCCACATCGGGCTCCTTGCTCAGCAGGGAGCCTGCTTCTCCCTCTCCCTCTGTCTGCCATTCTGTCTGCCTGTGCTCCCTCTCTCCCTCTCTCTCTCTGATAAATAAATAAAATCTTTAAAAAAAAAAAAAAAAGGATCCCTTGTCTCACAGCCACAGAATTTGATTTTATTACTGACATCAGTCCACCTTTTGGTGCATAAGTAAGCCCCATCTGTGACTATGGTGGCAGGTCAAGAGAGACAGCACACACTCCCCATGTATCTCTATTAAACCCCCCACTTACTGTCTATAAACTAATTATTTTATTATATTGACTTTGTACATTGCTTTCATTTTATTGTATAAATTTACCATGTAAAAAGACTTCCATATAACATGCACATTGGTATGTGTAAGAACTACCAATTTTGGTTCCCTATAAATTATTCAACTTCATTTCAGTAATATGTAACTTTAAATTAGATATTGAACTCTGGAATTACCAGATCATTTTTAATAAAAATAATTTAATGATTAAACATAAACCTAGTGAAATACCATGATTCATGCATATGCCACTTAATTATAGAAATCCCTTTGGCATACTTCTTCTATCTATAGTTATATTTACCATGTGGTAAACTTTCCAAATTTATGTACAACAGTAATATAAGGCCTGTCATATCTATAAATATCTGAAATTTAAAACCCTAAATGTTTGAGTCTATTAATTTCATATGAAGTAAATATTGTTTATCCAAGTAATAAAACTTAGAATTGATGAAAACTGAGATGGCTTAAAAATGTATTGATATAATTAATGTTTGCCCCAAAGTGAAATCCAACACATACATCCTCATTAGAAAAATTTTAGAGTAAATAAGGCCTTTATGGTTATTACATTTTAATTAGGGCTCTTATCATCATTTTCATATTGGAGGAAAATAGTTCTCTTAGTGTTTATGGCAGTTTTTATTGCTGCTTACCAAATATTCCTGGCTCTCTACCTCCTGGTATGATTATATTTTATGACATTTCCCCACCACCTGAAGAGATTGTGTGTCTCACTTTGGCTAAAATTATGAGAGCAGAAGTAGCCTGAAACACCGGGCAAAATTTTGAAAGCTAGTGAGCAATTCCTCACATTTTCTTCTCCTTGCCTTGATGACCATGGGAACATGGGGCAAGATGGAGTCTCTGTCAGCCAAGGTTTCTGACTAACTACAGTGGGCAGAAATCGCAGCTGACCCACAATGGACATGAAGGAGACATAAACCTCTGTGTTATACCCCACTGAGATTTTGAGGCTACTTGTTACCACAGCCCATCCTAACAGATACGTGTTCCTAAAAGGCTATAGAGCAGAGTGGCTAACAGTGAGTATCTGGAGTCACACTTCTTGGGTTGTAAACCACTGAGCAGCATTAGCTGCTGCTGTTAGTATTATTACTAGTGGTACTACTACTGCCATTCTATAGGCTTCAAAACTGAGAAACTGGGACAATGAATGACTTACCAAAAGTTGCCCAAGAAATTAATGCCACTAATTTTATTGATACTTTATAGATCTGATACACGTAATATATGGTGCTAACATGACAATAAAACTATAAAAACAGATAGCATTTTTAAAAGTCTTCCTACCTGATAGGGTTTGTTTTAAGTGCTTTATATGTATTTCCTATTTTGATCCTCACAGGTCACTATGAATTAGGTCTTATGTCCATTCAGTGATAAGGTTCAAAATTAATTTGCCCATGGTTACCCAATTAGAAAATGAGAGAGCTGGAATTTATATTCAGAGTCTGCCTATATACAACCATAAAATATTTTTTATTATAATTCTTCACCTTCTTGTAGCTTAGGAAGGAATTCTTCTGGTGAGAGATCTATGAATTACTTTTTAAGATTACTTTTTAGAGTCATAAGAAAATATGTAGTATTTTGGCTATAGGTTGCTATATATAAAATTATTCAGCATCTTTAAAACTGTTTTGATTTTTATTTTGTTTTTACTTTTTTTAAGTTTTTATTTAAATTCTAGTTGATCAATACACAGTGCAATATTGGTTGTAGGATTGGAATTCAATGATTCATCAGTTACATATAACACCCCGTCATCTTCAGAACAACTGCCTTTAAAACCTATCATCCACCTAGCCCATCCCCCACCCATATCCCTTAATCAGTCCTCAGTTTGTTCTCTATCTTTATGAGTCTCTTATCGTTTGTTTCCCTTTCTCAGCACACCCTATATGTTCATGTTTTGTTTCTTAAATTCCGCTATGAGTAAGATCATACAGTATTTGTCCTTCTCTGACTTATTTCACTCAGGATAATACACTCTAGCTCCAACCACATCATTGCAAATGGCAAGATTTCATTTTTGATGGCTGAGTAATATTCCATTGCGTGTATATACTACATCTTCATTATCCATTCATCAGGTGATGGACATTAGGTTCTTTCCATGTTGTGGTTATTGTTATTAATGCTGCTATAAACATCAGGGTATATGTACCCTTCAAATCTGTAATTTTGTTTCCTTTGGGTAAATATCTACTAGCATCATTGCTGAACTGTAAAGTACTTTCTATTTCTAACTTTTTAAGGAACCTCCATACTGTTTTCCAGATTGACTGGGTTAATTTGCAGTCCCACCAAGAGTTCAAAGGGTTCCCTTTCTCTGCATCCTCACCAACACCTGTTGTTTCTTGTGCTATTAATTTTAACCATTCTGACAGGTATGAGATGATATCTCATTGTGGTTTTGATTTGTATTTCCCTGATGATGAGTGACATTGAGCATCTTTTCAGGTGTCTGTTAGCCATCTAGATGTCTTCTTTGGAAAACTGTCTATTCATGTCTTCTTCCCATTCTTAACTGGATTATTTGTTTTGAGGGTGTTGCATTTGCTAAATTCTTTATGCATTCTGGATACTAAAATTTTATCAGATATGTCATTTGCAATATGTCATCTCTCATTCTTTAGACTGCCTTTTAGCTTTCTGATGTTCCTTTGCTGTGCAGAAGCTTTTTATCTTGATGAAGTCCCAATCGTTCCATTTTTGCTTTGGTTTCCCTTGCCTCTGGAGATGTATCTAGGAAGAAGCTCCTATGTCTAATGTCAAAGAGGTCACTGCCTGTGTTCTCCTCTAGGATTTTGATGGTTTCCTGTCTCACATGTAGGTATTTCATCCATTTTGAGTTTATTTTTGTGCATGGTGTAAGAAAGTGGTCCAGTTTCATTTTTCTGCATGTCACTGTCCAATTTTCCCAACACCATTTATTAAAGAGACTTTTTTTCCATTGGGCATTCTTTCCTGCTTAGTTGAAGATCAGTTGACCATATAGTTGTGGGTCCATTCCTGGGTTCCCTATTCTGTTCCAGTGATCTATGTGTCTGTTTTTATGCTAGTACCACAGTGTCTTGATTACTACAGCTCTGTAATATAGCTTAAAATCCAGATTCGTGATGCCTCCTACTTTGCTTTTCTTTTTCAGGATTGCTCTGGCTATTCGGAGTCTTTCATGGTCCATAAAATTTTAGGATAGTTCGTTCTAGCTGTGTGAAAAATGCTGGTGGTTATTTCTATAGGGATTGCATGAATTGTGTAGATTGCTTTGGGTAGTATATAGATTTTTAACAATGTTTCTTCTTCCAATCCATGAGCATAGAAATATTGTTCCGTTCTTTGTGTCTTCTTAAATTTCTTTTGTAAGTGTTCTATAGTTTTCAGAGTACAGATCTTTGACCTCTCTGGTTATGTTTTTCCCTAAGTATCTTATGGTTTTTGTTACAATTATAAATGGGATTGGATCCTTGATTTGCTTTTCTGCTACTTCATTATTGGTGTAGAGAAATGCAACAGTTTTCTGTACATTGATTTTATATCCTGTGACTTTGTTGAGTTCATGTATTATTTTGAGCTATTTTTTCATGGAATCTTTTGGGTTTTCTACATAGAACATCATGTCATGTGCAAATAGTGAAAGTTTGACTTCTTCCTTGCCTTTTTTGGATGCCTTTTATTTCTTTTTAGTTGTCTGATTGCTGAGGTTTTGACTTCCAGTAACTACATTAAATAGCAATGGTGAAGGGGACATCCCTATCTTGTGCCTGACCATAGAGGAAAAGCTCTCATTGATGATGATATTAGCTGTGGGTCTTTAGTATATGGCCTTTATGATGTTGAGGTATATTTTTTATCAAAAATCGATGTTGTATTTTTTCAAATGAAAATATTTTTTCTGCATCTATTGTGAGTATCATATTGGTTTTATTCTTTCTTCTATTAATGTAGTGTATCACGTTGATTGATTTGCAAATATTGAACCATTCCTGCAGTCTAGGAACAAATCCTACTTGATCATGGTGAATAATTCTTTTAAAGTACTGTTGGACTTGATTTGTTAGTATCTTGTTGAGAATATTTGCATCCATGTTCATCAGGGATATTGGTCTGTAATTTTTTTTAGCGGGTTCTTTGGTTTTGGAATCAGGGTAATGCTGGCTTCATAGAAGGAGTTTGGAAGTTTTCCTTCCATTTCTTATTTTGGAACAATTGGAGAAGTCTGGTAGAATTCCCCTGGGAAGACATCCAGCCCTGGTCTTTTGTTTGTTGGGAAATTTTTGATTACTGATTCACTTTCTTTGGTTATAGATCTCTTCAAATTTTCTTTTCTTTTCTTTGTTTGTTTGTTGGGAAATTTTTTATTACTGATTCACTTTCTTTGCTGGCTATAGGTCTCTTTAAATTTTCTATTTTTTTGTTTGTTTGTTTGTTTCAGTTTTGGTAGTTTGTATGTTTCTAGGAATTTGTCCATTTCTTCCAGATTGCCCAATTTGTTGGCAAATAGTTTTTCATAATATTCTCTTGTGATTATTTGTATTTCTGTGGTGTTGGTATGATCTCTCTTCTTTCATTTGTGATTTTATTTATTTGGGATCTTTCTCTTTTCTTTTTGAGATGTCTGGCTAGGAGTTTATCAATTTTATAAATTGTTTCAAAAAACCAGCTCCTGGGTTCATTGATCTGTTCTACTGAATTGTGTTTATTTGTTTCTATATCATTTATTTTTCTCTAGTCTTTATTATTTCCCTTCTACTACTGGCTATAGGCTTTATTTGCTTTTCCTTTCCTAGCTCCTTTAGGTGTAAAATTGGGTTTTACATTTGGAACTTTCCTTGCCTCTTGAGGTAGGCCTGTTTTGCAATATACTTCCTTCTTAAGCCTGCCTTTGCTTTATCCCAAAAGTTTTGGACTGTCATGTTTTCATTTTCATTTGCTTCCAAGTACTTTTTTATTTCTTCTTTAATTTCCTGGTTAACCCATTTATTCTTTAGTCAGATGTTCTTTAATCTTCATGTATTTGTGGTTTTTTCTATTTTTTTCTTGTGGTTGACTTCAAGTTTCATAGTGTTGTGATTGGAAAATATGCATGGTATGATCTCTATCTTTTGTAATTGGGGAGGGCTGATTTGTGACCCAGTATGTGATCTATTCTGGAGAATGTTTCATGAGCACTTGAAAAGAATGTGTATTCTACTGCTTTAGGATGAAATGTTCTGAATGTATCTGTTAAGTTAATGTGGCTAGTGTGTCATTCAAAGCCATTGTTTCCTTGTTGATTTCCTGTTTCAATGATATGTCCTTTGCCTTAAGTGGAATGTTAAAGTCCCCTACAATTATTGCATTATCAATGAGTTTCTTTATGTTTATTATGAATTGATTTATATATTTGGGTATTCCCAAATTGGGGGCATAAATATTTATAATTGTTAGATCTTCTTGATGGGTACACTCCTTAATTATAAGTCCTTCTTCATCTTATTTACAGTCTTTGTTTTAAAATCTAATTTGTCTGATATAAGGATTGCCACCACAGCTTTCTTTTGATGTCCATTAGAATGATAGATGGTTCTCTATCCCCTCACTTTCAATTTGCAAGTGTCTTTAGGTCTAAAATGAGTCTCTTATAGGGAGAGATGGCTCTTCTTTTTTAATCCATTCTGATATCCTGTGTTTTTTGATTAGAGCATTTAGTCCATTTACATTTAGAGTGATTACTGAAAGACTTGAATTCAGTGCTACTGTGTTACCTATAAAGTTGGAGTTTTGGTGACGTTCTTTGCTTCTTTCTAGTCTTTGTTGCATTTGGTCTCCCCCCAACACACACTGAAAAAGTCCCCCTTAATACTTCTTGCAGGGCTGGTTTAGTGGTCATGAACTCCTTCAGTGTTTGTTTACCTGGAAAACTCTTACCTCTCCTATTCTGAATGATAGACTTGCTGGAGAGAGTATTCTTGGCTGTATATTTCTCCCATTCAGCGTGCTGAATATATCCTGCCATCCCTTCCAGCCTGAGAAGTTTTTATGGACAGATCTGCTGTAAACCTGGTTTGTGTTCCCTTGTAGGTTAAGGACCTTTTTCCTTGTTGCTTTCAGGAGTCATTCCTTTTCTGTGTATTTTGTGAATTTGACTATGATGGGCTTTGGCAACAGTTGGCTTTTGTTGAATTTAATGGGAATTCTCTGTGCTACTTGTATTTTGATGTCTGTGTTCTTCCCCAGATTAAGGAAATTTCCAGCTATAATTTGCTCAAATAAACCTTCTGCCCTTTTTTCTCTCTTGATCTTCTGGGATTCCTATGATATTAATATTATATGTTAATAAGTTGCTGCGTTCCCTAAATCTATCTTTGTAATCCATCACCTTTCCTTCCCTCTTCTTTTCAGCTTCAATATTTTCCATACTTTTATGATCTACACCACTGATTCATTCCTCTGCTTCATCCATCCTCATTGTTATGGCATCCATAACAATGTATCTTGGTCATAGCATTCTTACTTTGGGCCTGACTAGATTTTAGTTCCATTATCTCTGGAATAAGGGATTCTCTAGCTTTTATCAAGCCCAGCTAGTATCTTTTTTTTTTCCCAAGCTCAGCTAGTATCCTTATAATTATCTTAAATTCTAGTTCAGATATCTTACTTCTATCCATATTGATTAAATCCCTGGCTGTTATATCTGCTTCCTGTTTTTTTCTTTTGGGGTGAATTCCTCCATCTTGTCATTTTTTACAGAGAGCCGGAAAAAAAAGAAAACCTATTTCCTAGGTGGGTTTTTGTCTGTTTGTTTAAAGAAGCTAAATCTAAAAAATAAAAATATATATATTAAAAATATATATAGTATATATAAATAAAAATTATAAGTAAATACAAATTAAAAAGGAATTAAAAATAAAATAAAATAAAAAAGTAAAAATTAAACTAGATTGTTTCCCCTAGAGCTAAAGCTTTGCAGCTTTCTTGACAATAGACTTGGTGTGAGCAAGAAGTCTGTGTTGGTCTTCTGGAGGAGGGTCCTGTTGCACTGATTCTCGGGCAGACTAGTCCTAGCAGAGATGCACTTACAGGGAGCAGGGTGGGCAGGGCGTGGTGCAAGCAGTTCCAGTCTTCACTTGGTGGTGCTGTTTAACTCACTAAGGTTTGGTCCCTGCTGACAGGCAGAGGCAAAACAGTGTGGCCCCCTTCCCAAAGCTGAGAGTTTGTGCTCACCACTCTTCAGAAATCCCTCACAGAAGAGCAAACAATCACTCCTCTTGCATCCCCAGCTTCCATCAGATCTCTGCCTTCACCTTGTCTGTGTCTGAGCCTACTGCCTGCCAGGTGGCACCATACTCCTGTGTTTTATCTCAAGAGCACTGCTGGATTTGAAAACTCCAAGTTTTAGGGACTCCCATGATAATGGAAGCATGCTAATCCTCTGGTGAGGGTCTTGTCATACTTTCGCTCTTTGCTGGCCCATCTCAGGAAAAGCCCAACCAAATAGCAGTTCATTGTTTATGGCAAAGTAGAGTCAAAAATCCAGCACCCAGTTGAGTCCTCAGCTGGCATATCTGCTCATATGATTGGGAACAGTGCAGAAGGGTGGCACCACCTGTCCTTTTTGTGACTCAGGGGATCCTCAGACCATGCTGAAACTCCTGGGTCTTTACCCTTCTTCTCCCACCTAGATCACCTTTAAACCAGGCATGACCCAGATGGTGATGGACTTCTGAAGCTTTAGATTTTGTGCTCCCCTGCTTACAATATCTTGTGTTGTCCCTTTAAGCAAGGCTCCCCTCCACAGTACCTGCAGTCTTTATCTCCCTTCTACATTCTAGAAGGTTTTCACTTTCCTACTTGAAGACTTGCAATTTTGTCATCTCAGTCCTAAGATTCCTTGGGTGTTCAGAATGATTTGATAATTATCTATCTGTGTTCCAGGGACGGGGCAAGCTTAGGGTCCTCCCACTCCCCCATCTTAACTCCTCTCCTTAAAAAATGATTTAATTCAAGAATGGCATATATATTGCAAAATGCACTGGTCTTAAGTGGACAGCGTGAATTTTCCCAAAGCTAATCATTTTTGTCATTACTAATGGATAGATATAACTAGGACCAGAACATAAGAAACTTCTTTTATGATTTGTCCAGTCATTAACTCCCAAAAGATCCCATAATTTTGCTTAATTAATTAGGAAATTTATATAAATGAATCAATAGTATGTACGTGTATATAGATTCTTTCATTAGACATTGCATGTGATCAATTTGGTATCACATTCACTTTTATTGTTATGTAATATTTCTTTGTATGATTATACATAAATTCACTTCTTAATTTTACTATTGATGAAAACTTGGGTTGTCTCCAATTTCGGCTATTACAGTTAATGCTCTTAGAAATACACACACACACACACACACACACACACACACACTACCTTTCCCTGTATAGTTAGTTATAGGTATGCCTGTTGACTCTATGAGTTGAATTGCTGGGACATAATTATATGTTACTTTGCCAGTAGATTCTGGCAAAAAGTCTAACAGAGACTGTACTAATCTACATTCCTACACACAATGCATGGAATTTCACATTGTTCTATATCTTTCCCCCATCCTTGGTGATTTGTCTCTTAATTTATTTTAATTTTTTTCTACTCATTCTAGTGGTGGTGAAATTATTTTCATTTTCCAAATGATATCAAGCACATACTAATTGCATACTTGAATATCTGCTTTCATGAAACATCAGTTCAAGACTGCTGTCTAATGAAATACATTTTCCTCTTTTTTCTTTAATTGATTTGTAAGAATTGTTATTATATATTCTGATTGTCGGTTGTGTTCTGTCAAAGTAATTTATGCCTATTGCCAAGATCATTAAAATATTCCACTATGGTGTCTTCTAGGAGTTTTATTTTTTTGACTTTAACATTTTATCTACAATCCTTTGCTGCAAGTGATTCTGTGTATTGTGTGATGCAGGAGTCAAGATTTATATTTTCCCAGGTGGAGATCCAATTGATCTAGCACCATTTTAGAAAACACTACCATTCTCCCCAAAGTATTCTAGTGCCACATTTGTCATAAATCTGATGATCGTATAAGCATAGATCTGTTTCTGGTCTCTACATTTTGTTCCAATGGCCTACTAATCAGATACCAGCTTTTCCAGTACAGTCAGAAATGGATATGCTTAAGCTCTATCAAAGGATTCTCAAATGCATTTAAAATATGAGTAATATATGACTTTTAATGCAAACGTTGATTAGTCACAAATCTGAAGTATTACATTTTTTAAAAATTTAATGAAATAAAATATTCAGTATTTGAAATACTGGAACCATGCTTCTCACTTTAGCACATTATGATCTCATAGCTATTTTTATGATTATGATCAGTAGAAATTGCTCATGTATTTGTGTTATGCCATAATTGCATTTCTACTTGTGGTTTCTATAATTTAGTCTATTTTAGTCTTTGTGAAGAGGAAAATCATAAAAAGATCAATAATGTTAAGTCATACCTCTCTGATTTCAGTAAGATACTAGGAGGATCAAGGATCAAGCAATAATGGCAGAGTTGGGGCACAGAGTGGTTCTTTGCTCTAGTTGTATTATAATCCAGGTCACTGAAATCAAAAGGACAGTTGGGAAACAAGACAGTATCTGGATTTCATTAATTCTCCCTTAGGGTTGTCTGAGTAGAGAGAGAAGCCCAATGACAAGTCAATATCACCTGGAATTTAAGAGTCAAGAATTCATCATGGTGGCTGGATCACCAAAACCAAGAAGGGAAATCACTAGGCAAGCAGAAATAGCATCCAAATAATCGCATATGGAAGTCAACAAGACAAGTCAGTACTAGAGGGGGACAGGAGGAATTCCAGAGCCAGTGAATACCAAGATGCACCTATAGACAGAGGCAGGGTGGAATATGAGCTTTAGGGGTTAAATCTATCCTTTGGAAATGTACACTATCAAAGGGTTACCAATTAGAGCTACAGCCATAAAAGAAACAAAGTTTTCAGTTATTTTTGTCTATATTTCACATTTAAAGTCTTTTTTTTTCTAAGTTCTTACAAACTTTATCCTTTAAACTTATTTTAGCACATTTCTGGAGGCTAGGGAAGAAACTGTTCCTGTATCTGTTTATACAAATAAAATATAATGTCTGGTGCTTCTGTATCTGTTTGTATAAATAAAATATAGTGTTCTCAATGGTACTCTACAGAGAGCAAAACATAACTCTCAAAACCTACCAACTCTGTATCTTTCTACTTATTATATTTTCTACATATTTTAATTACTTGTTTCTTCTTATTTTCTATTTGTAGGGCAGTGGGCTATTGATGTAAAGATGAATAACTAAAAGTTTACAAAGACACATCTATTGTTAAAAATCACCTACTCATGTACTCAGGAAAAGGTCTTGTCCTCAAATTAACTTTTTATTACATTAAGATTGTTTTACTAGCAATATGGATAAAACCACATTGTCTTTGTCAGGTTAGAGTCAGAAAGTGCTACAAAATTCAGTTTACTCAGGATTGAACACTATCACAAACCAGAAGTCTAGGGTTTTATTCCAAGAAGTTGTTTTCTGAGGCATTACTCAAAGTACTCACTCAAAGCAAGTACTCCAAATGTGGTATTAGGCTGTCACTAGTATGTTACTTGACTTGGGGTAATTTTTGATGAATCCTATACTTGAGCTAATGCTCTTTTCTTATTTAGCATCTGAATGTCCATTAGTACTCATACTATGCTGAATACGTATTTATGTGCAAGCAGTAATATCTCTTTTGCTGTTGGAGAGATTCAAACATGACTGTTTCTCAATATGCTTCAAAGCACCTGGGTAGCTCAGTCATTAAGTGTCTGCCTTAGGCTCAGGTCATTATCTCAGGGTCCTGGGGTCGAGACCCACCTGGGGCTTCCTGCCCAGCAGGATGCCTGCTTCTCTCTCTCCCACTCCCCCTGCTTGTGTTCCCTCTATTACTGTCAAATAAATAAATAAAATCTTTAAAAAAAAAAAAGATTGCTATTGGCCATGCATTCTGTATATTTCAATTGTTATCAGACTTTTCATGTGTATGGTCAGTTCAAATTTTCATTCTCTTATAAAAATACATCTCTTAGTGATAAGGATTCATTTGTCTTATCCTAATAATGATGTCCAAGACAGACTGATCTGATCAATTATCATCCTCTGTCACTGTTCACTATTCTTCCTCTTTTCCTTTAGGCAGTGCTTTTAATGAGCATGTAGATTATTTCCATTTGCTTCTCACCACTTGGGAAGAACTGGTTTGGTGTCTTGTAATACACAAGACTTGAAATACATTCAAAACCTGTAACAGCAATGCTCTTGATAAATGAATGTGGAGAAAGAGCATATTTATTTTGCAAGAAAAGATCTGCATGTTGTGTTGATATTAGGTTGGGAAGTCAGTGAGTCAAAATTATACCCAAGAGAACTTTAGCCACCCATAAAGTACGTCATTCTAACACATCATCTCTCATCAAGTCCACTGTATTGCCTTTCTCTTCACCATTAAAAGAGACTGTGGCATCTTAAGTTAAGTAGCAGGTGAAGCAGCTGACCCACAACCAGTGGTCACATTGTAACTTCTTTAAAAGACTAAAATCACATTCAAGTCAATAAAATCCCCATTGAATGGGAGAAACAAAGGAAATAAGACCTATCTTGCACCTTACTTCATCTTGTCCTTAGGCTGAATGATGAGGGAAATTTCCTTTAATATTTAATATTTAAAACAGTACCTTGTTTTCCTTCTCTCTCTCCTTCTATCAGTCTAAAAGTCCTGCAACTGTACTGCAACTGTAGTCTATCATGCAAAATATAACAGTAAAAGATCGCTGTTCACCAAAATTCACATTCCTTTTTATCCAGAGGAACAGAATTGCAGCTGGAAGACAATTCTCACCCCCTTTGCCACTGGTGCGGTCACATTTGAGGTTCTTGCAATGGAAGGACTGTATGTAGATTTTACATTTTGCACATAAAATTGTGCATATTTGTCTCTCTGCACTCTTTGCTTTTCTGTTTCTGCTGCTTGGAATGGAGAACAGAGTGACCTTAGAAGCCACTAAATATAGTAGAGCCACTGTCGGTCTCAGTTCTTAAACAATGGCATACGGTAACCACCTTCCCCCTCTTCTCTCTACCAGCCTTCAATACACTCCCCAGAACATAAGTGAGAGAGAAATAGCTTTCTACATCTCATAAACCACTGAATTATTGTTGCAGCTCTTGTTACAATAGTTTACTGGACGTAACTAATACACAAAGCAAACTCCACTGCGCTCATCCTTCCATTAACTTCATAATTTAACATTTCTCATGAAATACTGTTTTGGTAGCTGGTCTTGACAGTCCAATCAGACTGTGACCTTTTGTCATTATGAGCAAGGGACTCACCCAATTCTCCAGCCTCTTCTAAGGATGGCAGCACTCCTAAGTAGTAGTTTTCCTTTTATAATTTTCAGCCAAAAATTGGTCAGTGTTATTTCAACATAAACCCCTTCCTGCAACAGCTCCTAGGCATTCAGCCTCCTGGTGTTGCTTGCTTAAAGCCAACACATTAGTCTGATCCACTGAGGTCACCTGGTATAAATTTGTCAGAGTTAGCACAGGACAACCACTTAATGTAGAACTTCAGGTAAAGAATGAGTAATGTTTTAGCATAAGTAAGTGCCATAAGAAGAAAAAGTCCTTTTATTGCTACAACCATCCTTAGCTTAATAAATCTTTCAAGAGACATCCAGGTGACCTGAAATTGGCCATACCTTCTCATCTCCCCAAAACATGTGTACAAATCCACCTGATGTCCCGATCAGGAACCTTAAAAACATGTGTGTGTGTGAACATGTGTGTACATGTGTGGATGTGCATGCCACCAGACGGATCCTGAGGCTGAAGTGAACTGTGCAGAAGTAACATGTTTCAGCACCACAAATACGAAATATCACGTCCTCATCTGTCTCTCTTCCATTAGCATCTGTTGTTTCCATTCTTTGAAAAATAGTATCTCTGTTTTCTGCTAAGCTATTAACTTCTTTTAGTTCCTTCCTGTAGATCTTTACTTTGATCATCAATTCATGCACAGCAAGAAACATTCCATCTATCTTTTCCCACCTACTTTTATGGTTGTACATTCTTAGGCTTTGTCTTGTTGTGCACCTCTGCAATGACCTTATTAGGTCTTCACATTTTTTTAAAAGGGTTGCAAATATTAAACATTTCCTCTTTTTTTTTTTTTAAAGATTTTATTTATTTATTTGACAGAGAGAAATTACAAGTACACTGAGAGGCAGGCAGAGAGAGAGAGAGAGAAGGAAGCAGGCTCCCTGCTGAGCAGAGAGCCCGATGTGGGACTCGATCCCAGGACCCTGAGATCATGACCTGAGCCGAAGGCAGCGGCTTAACCCACTGAGCCACCCAGGCGCCCCTGCATTTCCTCTTTTTTGGTCTTGGTCTCCCAAAAAGATGAATGAGATGAATTGCTTCATGTTTGGTATTCTAGACTTTTGTTCCCTTCCAGATTATTTCTAGTTTTTCTACACTTTATTATACATTTTGGATTATCCAGGGTAAAGAAAATTGTTTTGAAGATCTCCAAAGGAATACCACCAAAATTACTGATTTCCATGAAAACTGAAATAATAGTCATGCTATGGGCACACCATTATTAAATTTAAAATATGTGTACTTTTTTGTAATTTATCCTTTAAAATTATAATCTTAGTTTGCTTAAATATGATGATATAATAATGTTATGACTATTTGGGATGAACACTGGCTTTTATTTATTTTTTCAGAAGACATATTTATTTATTTGACAGACAGTGAGAGAGCAGGGGGAGGGGCAGAGGGAGAGAGAGAAACTCAAGCATTCTCCCTGCAGAGCATGGAGCCCCAGGTGAGACTCGATCTCATGACCCTGAGATCATGATCCAAGCTGAAACCCAGTCTGACACTCAACTGGCTGAGCCACCCAGCTGCCCAATGAATAATGGCTTTTAAAAAATATAACTAGGTACAAATGTAGTGATCTGAAGGGGTAAGTGTACCTGAATGTTTATAGCAGCAATGTCCACAATAGCCAAACTATGGAAAGACCCTAGATGTCCATCAACAGATCATCAACAGATGAATGGATAAAGAAGATGTGGCATATATATATATATATATATATATATATATATATATATATATATAGTGGAATACTATGCAGCCACCAAAAGAAATGAAACCTTCCATTTGCGACAATGTGGATGGAACTAGAGAGTATTATGCTTAGCGAAACAAGTCAATCGGAGAAAGACAATTATCATATGATCTCCCTGATATGAGGAAGTTGAGAGGCAACATGGGGGGTTTGGAGGGTAGGAAAAGAATAAATGAAACAAGATGGGATCAGGAGGGAGACAAACCATAAGAGACTCTCAATCTCAGGAAACAAACGGAGGGTTGCCAGGGGGAGGGGGACAGGGAGAGGGTGGTGGGGTTATAGACACTGGGGAAGGTATGTGCCATGGTGAGTGCTGTGAAGTGTGTAACCCTGGCTATTCACAGACCTGTACCACTGGGGCTAATAACACATTATATGTTAATAAAAAAATAAAAAAATATAAATAGGCTGTAATCTCAGCCCTTGCACTTAGTAGCTGTGTCTACCTTGAAATGTTTTGCCTTTTTACCTTTTCTAAGTTCTAATTTCTATTTAAGTGATGAAGCTAATAACTATTGCCCCTCATTTATTTACTCAGCCAATATTTATGGATCATCTAATAGAAGAGATACATGTATTGGCTAGATTCTGGGTGTACAAAGAATACTAATATTCTGTTCTTGCATTCAAAGAAATTATAATTTAGCAGGAGATATAGGAAATTATAAAGTTCAGTGATGAGTGTTCCGGAGGAATAGCTATACTAAAAAAGGAATAGTTAACTTGGAAGGTGAAGACCTAGCAGGTGAAGCTTAGGAAAGTCAAGTGCGAGATCACAAGTGATCTCTGTCCTGAGGGATGGATAAGAGTTATTGAGGCAAAAGAGAAAGAGGATGGAAGCTGCAAATATGCATTTCTTTAAAGTTCAAGAATAGGGGTGCACCTGGGTGGCTCAGACACTTAATCAACCAACTCTTGATTTTGGCTCAGCTCATGGTCTCAGGGTAGTGAGCCTGAGCCCTTCATTGGACTCCATGCTGGGCATGGATCTTGCTTAAGAGTCTTTCTCCCTCTCCTTGTGCTCCTCCCCGCACCTTGTACATGCACTCAATCTCTCTCTCTCTCTCAAAAAAAAAAAAAAAAAAAAAAAAAGAGAGAGAATAGGAAGTGATTGAAGGGTTTTTTAGGCAGGGAGATGACATGATCAAATACACATTATATCGAGACAACAACAGCAACAAAAACCTGACTCTAACATAGTGAATAGATCATAAGAGTATGAGCAAGAAAGAAAGTTGGTCAGGGGGCATGGCAGTCCAGTCAGAACTGATGGTGACTGGAACCAAAGTGGTGGCAGTGAAGAGAAGAGACAGTGTACCAACAGACGGCTAGTGGTGGACCACCCAGGACTCTGAGCTTGATTTTACTGGGGGATGAAGGGAAGGGGAGCAATCTGTGAAAAGCCCTATGTTTACGGCTCACAGGGTCCTGTTCAGAGGTATGGGAAAATCCAGGAAGGGAAGAGGGGAGTAGTTTAGGAAAAGAAGGTGATGACTGTCTTATTTACTATCAAAGTGAATTTCCAGTCATGCTCACTTTCAAACATTCAACATCGATTTACTGCACTGTTACTGTATACCAACACCTGGAATCCAGTGTCTTCATGCCTTGCGCTGCTCTGCTTCTGAGCGGGTGGTCTTTATCCAATGGCCCTATCTGTGTTAGGTTTTTTGAAACATTCCATTCCAGCAGTGAATTTCATTCTTCCCATAAGGCCAGGCTGAGGTAGAATCACAAAAGGACGAATAACCACAAGCACTGCTTATTTCTTGTGGCCACTTTAGTAAGTTCATCTCATTCCAGATGCTCAGCCCTCATGGTCTCTCACCCCACTTCCCTATCAATGTCTCTGATCCCATCTTCACAGTCCATGACTAATACTGACCAGCTTTATATCTATTTCAAAATACACCAGAGATGTCTTTCCTGCAATCATGGAATCATCTACACAGCCTGGAGCAAGGCACCACTGCTCTTTCACAGTCTCCCAAAAGTTTCACACTGAGGAAGGTTTTTCCAATTATTGTAGAGGCTTCTCAAGAATGGGGAGAATGCCTTCACTTTCTTCAACACACTTTTCACCATTCCATGTATGGTATCAGGTTTATGTCAGGGTTGCCTTTAAATAATTCTTAGCAGTTAATTGTTTAAAAAGATTTCTAATTTTCTGGTGGGCAGGATGTCCAGCTAAGTTGAGACTAGCATCTCTTTGCTTCTCTGCACATCCGTGGGTCTCTCTTCTCCCAGACGTGGACAGCATCCTAGTACCTAGCTTTTTGAATTGCTGAGTTCATCTCACACTCACCCTATGGAACCATTTGGGGGGGCCTTGAGAAACTTTTGGAATGTTTGCAAAAGGCAGGCAAGGCACCACAACCTATGGGATTTCTCAAGCTATCTGCTGTTTGCTTATTGGCACTGACTTATTAAGGATTAGTTACTCTAAAGTGAACTATACTGCGGGCACCTGGGGGGCTCAGTTGGTTAAGCACTTGCCTTCAGCTCAGGTCATGATCCAAGAAGCCTGCTTTTCTGCCTTTGTGCATCCTCCCCACTGCTCTCTGCCTCTCTCTCTCTCTCTCTCTCTCAAATAAATTTTAAAAATCTAAAATAATAATAATAATAATAATAATAATAATAGAGTGAGTCATACTGTTTAAAAATAAAGAACAGCCAGCTGTGGGACCATATGAAAAAACCATGGAGGCCTGCCTTTGGAAAAGAAGGCTATTGTTCAACTGGATGAGCCACACTTCCTGTTTTGTTGATCTGTACCATGGTAGTAAGTAAACATTAGTCTACTGCTTACTATGGGTCAGATATGTATTAGCTGGAGGAACTGGAGAAGTAAATATATTATCCAGTCCATGTCCTTTGGGAACTCATAGTTTATTTATGGTATGTGTGTGGAGTCGGGGAGAAATAGACAACTATAATAGAGGGCAGAAAAGTGAGGGAGGGAAAGCATTTAAATAATGCATGAGGGAAAACTAGCCCAGACTCCTGATAGGAGTAAGATGACTTAAAAAGACGATCTTGTAGAAGAGGCCAAAGATGCCATTTCAAGGATAAGGAGAATTTTATTAGATAAAGCTAAGGTGATGTGTTGCCTCCCCCCACCTTTTTTTATGAGAGTACCAGCTATGAAAGATATGAAAATACAAAGTATGTAGGGAATGGCACAGTTGAAGAAGTGCTGGTGGTCCAGTATGACTGGAGACACAGGAAAAAGGATAAAGTGATGATAGATAAAAAGATGAGAGTCTAGACCATGGAGGGTCTTCTAAACTATGTTGAGGAACTGCCATGTGCAATCATTTGAGTGACATCATATTGGTCCTCAACAAAAATTTAATGAACAACACATAATGAATTACATCTAGGCCTAGGTGACCATAATGTTTTCTGTTATCTAAAATATCTAAAGGGGTGCCTGAGTGGCTCAGTAGGTTGGGCCTCTGCCTTCAGCTCGGGTCATGATCTCAGGACCTGGGATCAAGCCCCACATCGGGTTCTCTGCTCAATGGGGAGCCTGCTTCCCCCTCTCTCTCTGCCTGCCTTCCTCTCTGCCTACTTGTGATCTGTCAAATAAATAAATAAAATATTTTTAAAAATTAAAAAAATAAAATATTTAAAGGGGTGCCTGGGTAGATCAATAGGTTAAGCCTCAACTCTTTATTTTGGCTCAGGTCATGATGTCAGGGTCGTGGGACCAAGCCCTATATAAGGCTCCATGCTCAGTATGGACTCTGTTTAAGATTCTCTCTCCCTCTTCCTCTGCCTTTCTCCCATCTCTATAAACAAACCTTTTTGAAAATCAAATAAAATATTTAAACAACTTCTCAATATACTCAATATATATTTGCTTTAAAAATTATGTATTTATTTAATTTTAAAACTGTTGGCAATTGGAGAAGAGATTATTTCAACGGCAAATGCTAAGTGAATGGGTTGAAATGGGAATTATAAACCATATAAATGATGTCACTTTTACTTAGAGAGTATGAATTTTTTTTTTATACTGCAAGGAAACATATATGAAAAAGTGGGAAAAAGAGAGAATGACATAGCAGAGTTCATGTTTGGTAAGAGACAAATGGGAAAAAAAAATCCTGCATTAGTCTGCAATAAATTTCTAAATCAAGAACTCATAATTTTCCTCTGGGTTTCTAAATTTAGTAATATTCCATTTTTAATTTCCTTGCCTTGTTCAAAACAAGCCCTATTGTTTCATATTTTATGAGCACGTGCTCCTTTTCATACTCTATTTACAGTAATAGGTAAGTCACAGGGCAGCATCATTCTCAAATGAACGCTAAGACAATTTTCCTCTAAATCTACCATTTCACAAACATTTCAGATATAAACATAATGGATTCGGATACATCGTGTAATAAGTTTTGTATCTGTCAGGCAAATGTAACTCTATTTTCCATGTATATATATCTTATCTCCTAAGGAAAAAAAATTAGAAAGAAATAACAATGATGCAATATTAATAACACTATTTTATCTGAATTACTCCATTAAGTGAAATGACTGTTTAGTAGTAAAACAAATTCAGAAAGTGACAGGCACCTATAACTTTGCACAAGATCTATTACTATAAAAAAATATTAGCATGAAAAAAATATTAGCATGAACAAATTGTATTTCAACTAGAACTTTACTGACCAATAAATGCTCTAAGAATAATGTGATTAAAAAATGAAACTTTGAAAATATGCTGTAAGCTGTATATGTTAATATTCTATGGTCCAATTATTCCACCCCTTAAAATATTCTTTTTTTTTCCCCTTAAAATATTCTAAATACATTTGATGTTCTCTTTCCTTGGAATATCCTTCATTGAGACATACAGTTCCTTGTTTCCTTGCTTCACTTCTGTTTTTATTTAAATGCCCTGTTCTTTTTTTTTTTAAGATTTTTATTTATTTATTTGACAAACAGAAATCACAAGTAGTCAGAGAGGCAGGCAGAAAGAGAGGAGGAAGCAGACTCCCTGTGGAGCAGAGAGCCTGATGTGGGGCTCAACCCCAGGAGCCTGGGATCATGACCTGAGTGGAAGGCAGAGGCTTTAACCTGCTGAGCCACCCAGGTGCCCCTAAATGCCCTGTTCTTAATTCTCATTACTGACCACCTCATTTAGGATTACGATCCATTTCTTTTCCCTTCTTTGCTTTACTATTCTCCATGCAATTCACCACTATATTACACATGTTATTTGTTTTGATTCCTGTTTATCTCTACTGGAATATAAGTCCTATAAAGGCAAAGACCCTGATTTGTTTCACTATTCTATCTCTACCAACCAAAACACTGCATGGTAAACTATAGGCATTCAATATATATTTATTTAGTTAGTGAATAAATGTGTTTTTCCATAAAGATGTGCTCTATAATTTTTTAAGTAGCAAAAAAATCATCTTAAATGTGCAACAATTAAGACATGGCTAACTAAACAGAATAGTTCATTTATATAATGGAATATTATGCAACTATTAAATGTTTATAAATACTTATAAAACTCAGAGAAATGCTTACATTAAAATCTCATGTGGAAAAATGTCACCAAAATTTGTATAGACTGTGATCACAATCATATGAAAATAAGTAGGGCAAACAACAACCAGAAAGTTTGAATGTGGAAGCAGTAGTTGTGCTGGGATGGGTGTGACTGAGGACTGTTTGTTTTCTCCCGTTTCTATTTTAAAATTTTTGTAATTAACATGGTCTACACGTCAATAGTGCCACGGTTGAAAAACTACTTACCTACATGCCCATTTTACATGAACTTTAAAACCTTTCCATATAATTCAGAGGGTGGTTGGATTATGGACATTGGGGAAGGTATGTGCTATTGTGAGTTCTGTGAAGTGTGTAAACGTGTCGATTCACAGAGCTGTACTGCTGGGGCTAACAACAAATGATATGTTAATACAAAAATTTAAAAATTAAAAAAAAGACTTTCCCATATAATTCAATCATAAATGATGCAACCATCCACTCACAAAAGATGAATTCCCCATAAAGAAATATTTATGTTTATTTATTCTGAAAAACCTAAAGAAGCAACAATGAAACTGACAGTTTATTTGCAAAAATAAATGCAATTTTACTCCTTGCTTCAGTGCTTGAGTAGGTACTTTTAAGTACCTCTGTTAAGTACTTATTTGGGAGCCTTTAATAACAATAGTGAAAACAGTAGCTTACTGTTCAATGGACTCTTTTGGTTTCCCCCCAAAGCATTCTGACAACATCTCTTCACTCTTGAGATAAGACACTGGGTATGTTATACTTCTGTAGGAATCTGAAGTGATGGAGTAGTTTTCTGGTTTTGTTTTGTTTTGTTTTTGTTTTTTGTTATTGTCTAATTATTGCTATATCCTCAGGTTTAAATTTCTTCACCAGATAAATAGCTGGTCAGTAGCCGAGTGGGTACTGATTCATGTCCAGTCAATGGTTATGCTCAGTACAGCACATTGTACTTATTCAATAATCCAAATGTATTATCTGGGAATGTAGAGAGTGGGATATTCTTGTTGTCAGGTTAAAAATGCCCACATGAGACACAGGTCAAATCAGAGCCATGGCTATGAGTGCCATTCTGAGTTCTGCTTATTAAGAGACCCTATTAATCAATCCAAGGCATTGTGAAGGGTAGGGATGTGGGGGTGCAGATACAGGGGTATACAGCTGTGTAGGTTTCCAGAGGGAGGAGGGAGAACAGGAGAAAGAATGTATATGAGAGCAGGAGAGGAAAAATGGGGCAGATGGAGGGAGAGTAAAAGGAGGGAGAAACTCAAATAGTAAGAGGCAAATGAATGGTAACTTTAGACTTTTAAATATGTAGTCCGGCAATACCAGGATCGCCAAAGATTTTATGTTAAGATTTATTTGAATTCTCTCATCGCCATGAAATTTAAACTTTCTTTATTGTTAGAAATCTTTCCCTTCAGTATCCAAGTCTGTAACTTTAATATCAGTCATCTGATTAAATGGGAAAATGACATACCTTTGTAATTTTCAAGAAAATGATAAGTTGGGCTTTGCTTGTACAATGAAAGAACAATAAAATGTCTATAGTATTTCAGTTTCCACTGAGATTTATATATTTTATCTTAACAGAAAAAGACACCCAAGAATGCTGAAAGAAAGTATTTCTTTTGTATAAAAGATTTTATTTATTTATTTGAGACAGAGAGAGAGAGCACACAAGCCAGGGAGAGAGGCAGAGGGAGAGGGAGCATCACACTCCCCGCTCAGCAGGGAGCCCAATGCTCGGCTGGATCCCAGAACCCTGGGAGCAAAACCTGAACTGAAGGCAGACACTTAGCCGACTGAGCCACCCAGGCACCCCATGAATTAAAGTATTTCTTCTGAGGCTTGAATTTTTATCAGAAAGTTATAAACTATAGTTGAATGCTGTAAGAACATTACTCTTCGGTTCCACATTAAATGAGGAAAGGTATCTCAATAAAGACTATGCACAACGAAGACAGGACTTGGGAAGAAGTTTTTTAAAGCAAACATGTATCTCTAAATATCAGTAGAAATTGAACACAAGGGCGCCTGCCTGGCAGAGTCAGTTGGCATCCCACTCTTGGTTTCGGCTCAGGTTCTGATCTCTGGGTCATGAGATTGAGCCCTGACTTTGGGCTCCGCAGTCAGGCATGGAGTCTGTTCAAAAGACTCTTTTCCCCTCTCCCTCAACCCTTCCCCCTGCACTCTCTCTCTCTCAAATAAATAAGTAAATCTCTTTTTAAAATTTAATATTATTTTTTTCCAGTGTTCCAAGATTCATTGTTTATGCACCACACCCAGTGCTCCATGCAATATGTGCCCTCCATAATGCCCACCACCAGGCTCACCCAACCTCCCAACCCCTCCCCTCCAAAACCCTCAGTTTATTTCTCAGAGTCCACTGTCTCTCATGGTTCATCTCCCTCTCCAATTTCCCCCAACTCACTTCTCTCCTTTTCTCCCAATGTCCTCCGTGTAATAAATAAATCTTTTAAAAGAGAAGAAATTGAACACAGACCCCGTAAAATCATGAATTTGTTGAACAGAGAGAGGTTTCTATTCCTCTAAAACTAGTGATTAAGGCTTTAGCTAATGAGTTCCTTCTCGACTGTTACTGGAAGCCAAGCTTAGTGTCTTTCGGGCCTCATCAGAGCAAGGCAGGAAAAAGGATGAGGAGCGGAAATGAAGATGAGCCCTTTTCCTTGCTTCTGCAAATGCTGATGGAAGACTGGATGGGAGATGCACCTGGAATGATGGCCTCTAGTATTATCTGTGGTCATTTCAGTGCACGCCAGATAAAGGATGCCTGACTTAGGTAGATACACGATACCTTCTCTCAGCTTTCCTAAAAGGATGCTAAGGCAAATCTGTGGAAGTAGCTATAAAAGCCTTAGATCCTTTAAGTGGCAAATGAGTCCCCGGACACTCATGTTCTTGAAAGCTAAGGAATGTTCTGGTCTACCTTATTCCCATGATTAGCTGAACTTTCAGTTTATATTGAAGAGTGATTGTTTCTGAAGAATAGTGGATATTAAAGCAAACTGAAGAGACAGAGGCTTGGTGACATTATTGACAATTGACAATACTTATCAGTACTGATTAAATAGTGAGTAAACTTATTTCTTAATACAATAACCTCATTAAATCCTCACAATAATGCTACTACCCATTGTACAAATGGGTTTAGGGTTTTAGTCCTCGCTTGGCCAGTAATCAGCTAGATCCTGGATAAACTGCTTACTTTTTTCTCTCTTTTCCTTCCTATATATAAACAGATACACCTGTGTTAATTACTTCACAAGCTTATAATAATAATTGCATGATAAGAAGAAATAAAGATTCTGAGATAGCAAAATTTAGTGACAGGTAAATGAATAGAAGCATTAATTAACAAAGCATTATGAAGGAGGAAAAAATAAAATAACCAGAAATGAAAACATAAATATATACTCATAAGACAAACTACATGTAGAGGAGTTCTATTCATTATTTGGGGTATAATCATTTGTAGATAAGTAAATTGTGATCTAAAAGCATTAAACACCAAATGATGGTAGTGCTGATTAATGCATTAAAGTCCCACTGAGAACCAGTGAAACAGAATTACCTAAATCAGTACGAAGTATAACCTTAAAAACATAAAACTGAGGAAATATTACCTTTTGAATATGTATGGGGTGTTTGGGTTTTCATAATAACTGGGGAGCACCGGTGGTGTGTAGTCAGTAGTAAGGATGCTGGATGTTCAGTCCCGGCCAGTATGGTCTACATGATGTGTGTCTGCCCTTTATCCCCCATGACTCTCAACTGTCCTCTTGTGACTAAGGGGAATATAGAGTAAACAGATAGTACTATTGCATACCATGTTTACTTTGACTTTTAGCTTTCTGAGGATTCTTAGAGAAAGCAATTCAGAGTTACAGCATTATGGCACAGTTCATGATTCCACTAAGCCTTTGTGATCATAACAGCTAGTAAGTAGTATGCACAAACTCCATTCTAGAGAGGAGCACGGTAGAATGACAGAAGAAAGAGCATTCTGTTCCTCTGGAAAGGATTTATCACTGAACCTCTGAAATGGCTCAGTGCAAGGGGTCATAGATGACAGAGCAGTGGTTTTTTAAAAAATTTTAGAGTGATACAGCTATCAATAACAAAATGTCCAATAACAGCCGCCCCCATAAAAGGAACATTATTATATCGCTCAATAAGGACTCCACCTCTTCTTGCCTCTGTCTCTCCTCAGGATTAAAGATGGCTGCAGAAATTACAATACATCATACCCTTCCATCCACACATCCTACTCTTCCATCCACACATCCTAGGTGAAAGAAAGAGAGAAGGACACAAATATTTTCCCCCATATGTCTCTCTTCTTTTTTCAGGGGAAAAAATAACCTCCATAAAGTCTCATAGAAACAATCTCTCTATATCCTATTGGATAGAGCATAACTTACTCCTCACCTGAAACTGGCTTGAAATTCTCGTAATTCATTCCCTAGATCTGGGATACTGCTGCCTGCACGAAATTGGGTTCTTTGGGCTTTTGATAAGGAAAAGGGGTAAGGGGTAAGTGATTATTGGATCTATGGGCATACCACAATTTCTGCCACCAACATTGCAAAGGTTAAAACTATTAATTTCTGCATTCGTGGAAGAAAGAGAACGAAATTGGTACTTCTTTCTCTCATTTTCTGTCTCATTGCTATAAATAAAAGAAGGCAAGCTGAGTAGAATTTTTCAGAAAATGAAATCACATTGGTTATCAACCCTTGAGAAACCTGATCTGAAAACCAGGAGACCTGAATGTCCCACCAATTAGTAATACGGCCTTGCGCATATCACTAGGGCTCAGTTTCCCACCCATAAAGTAAGAAAGACTGGATTAGATAAATTACTAGTAGGTCACTTCCCATTGCAAGTTTCTGTAAGACTTTGAGTCAGCAGCTAAATTATACATGATGACTTTCAAACTGAAAGTAATTTCATAACCACTTTGTAACTTATAGTCAAACCTTACATCCTATTGATCCTAAAGAATTAATGTGGTTTACAGAGCAATTTATTTTAAGATGAAGGGAGTAGTTAAGGGAGTTTCAAACTCACCATTCGTTTTTATAGTTTGGCTAACATAATAATACTCAGATACTTTATAGTGAATTTATCAGGGAAGAATATTTTTAAGTCTGTCTTCCCAAAAGAATATTACTTAGTGGCCTGGAGAGAAATCAGTTGGGAGGTAAAAGTAATATTAGGAGATGCTGGATTAATCACAGTTAAACATTTCTTGATCATTGAATTTCTCGGAGGATTTACAAAGCTAATGCACACTTTGAGTTACCAAAAAAGAGATATTATCTTTCAAGTTTCACTTTGACTATATATTCTTTTTTCATGGAACACTTCATTTTCGCCATTTAGAAAATAATCCCATCACCTTACATTTGTATAGAGTGGTTTAATCAAGAAGATGTTTGGAAAGCATCATGTTTTGCTATACGAAAGCCTTTCCTTCCCAAACCTCTTTTAAACTACTTTTTAACAGTTCTGACCCAGCTGATTAAAAGATGCCAATTTAATAACACTATTCTATAAATAGAAAAGAAACATGTTAAATATGCATATAGATTTTGCCACACATACCAACCTGGTAACTATTAAATGGTACAAGCACTGCCCTATTAGTATTGTAAAATTACAGTATTACAGGTTATGCACTCTTATTCTTACTATTTTGATTTATTCCTCAGTGATCATTGTTAGGTCACCTTTGTGAAATATTTCATAGAATAAACGTTCTGGGAGATTTTCTTTGAGAAATTTTCAACTCTTTTTCCAAATCTGTTAAAATAAATTGTAGATACGTTTCAACTCATTTAAAAGAAAAAGAGCAAGAAGACAGCCATAGCAAAGAGCAGTCAAGTTTTTCCTGCTTATGAAGACATGTCATTCAAGAGGGCATTCCAGACTGGGATCCCTCTAAAACTGTTGGCAGGCCAAAAATCTCAAATTCTAACATAATCTATATAGAAGGTAAACAGCATTAAAAACAAGAGCGAATTTCCATTTCTTTGTCATGCTACTTGGAAGGAGTGGGTATTGCCTACACAGAAAATCATCTTGCTGTCCCAGCAGAGCAGAAATGTCAGTCACAAAGAATACAGAAGATTTAGGGGTAACTGGCAAGGGGCAAGCCAGACTCTCTGGTTTAGTAGAAGAAAACAGCCTTAAAAAAAAAAAAAGCCAACCAACCAATTCAACCCTCCAAAATTGTATAAAGTATCTTTCTCCTAAGTGTCAGTTCTGAGTGTAAATGTATCATCATCGGCCAGTGAGCCTGTAGTACAGAAGCAGCTTCTAAGCCCATAGAATTTCAAGTATCTAAGAACAAGGAAAAGTGGAAACTTCAAGATATAACCATGTCCCTATAACAGAGTTGTAAATAACAACATTATTAATAATAATGACATGAAATATTTGTTAAGCAGATACTCGGGCATAATAAACATGTTGAGTGACTGTTCTTGTTCTTGAGAATTTTGAATAGGTCACAGGAAGTCTTTTTAGAGTGCTAATTTATGCACATGTCATGGGTGGGTAGGAGAAGTCATGGAAGGTTAGCAAAGAAAAAGTTTATAAAACCATAGAGGATTTGCTTATGGATACACCCAAATGTGTGCAAGGTGGAATGTTGTTATTTGCCATTGACTAGTGATTTCTGTTATTTGCTATTGATCAGTAACCCTTTACTACAGTTACACATTTGTAATGAAGAACAGGTTTAAAAAAAAAAAAAAATTACAGATCTATTTCCTTGACTTTGTAGCCTTGCCAAGCTACCCAAGTAGACAATATCGCCATCTAGTGGTATATACATACTACATACTACAGCAACCACTTTTGGGGTGGAAGCAGGGGTCCTAACAGCTTTAAGGGGGGGGGGGGTTCCCAGTAAATGCAATGGTAATAATGGTGTCAAAGCCACACCAAGAGCATACAAACTCATCCAGATGAAATGTGCTGACATTCAGTTAGAGAACCCACTCTGGTCCCAAAGCTTTATCAGCTGCACAGAGAAAAAAGTACCATCACGACTGAAATAAGGATTGGACCTGCCTCATTTATTTTCTTTCCTTGAACTTTTAAGATTCATTTATCATTCCTTTGTTCACCTACATGCTTGAAAACATTTTCCAAACACTTTTTTCATCTTTACAATAAGGATATTGCCCTATATCACCATGGCTAGGTAAAGAAGCAGGTATCAGGTTACCAGTGATGGTCCAGAACTAAGGGACAAGGGACATTTCTGTACTACCTTTGCAATTTTCTAAGGATCTAACACACACACACACACACACACACACACACACCACCCCTCTACAGGGAGTCAAGGAGTCAATCTAAGCCTTAATGGAGTTATAGGATTCATCTTAAAATGAACAAGGAAGAGCTAGGCTTTGATATAAACAGATGAAGATTTAAGGGACAGGGAAATAAGAGGCTTATAAGAGTAGAGCACAGACAGCTTCAGCTGAGGTTCCCAATATTCTAGAGATGAATATTCTTAGCAAGCATCTCTTGGGGCCTCTTTTTAGGTTAAAATCAGATACTCTCTGCGTCTCCTGATTGCCTGTTTCTGCAACCAGGCCAACTATGACAAGAGCCACCAACATGCCACAAAGGCATGGAAGGGAATGGAGGACCAAGCCCAAGTCTGGACCATTATTAGACCACTGATGGATTTTGGCCAAGCCCCATCTCTGACCCTGTGCAATTAAGATCATGATGGATGTGAGAGTACCAACAAAATAGCCATTAAGCCTTTTTTAACCCATTTTTGACAACACAAGGATAGACACACAAAACATGGGTTTAGACCTGTTTGATTAAAGGAACAGTGAGAAAGCTGGAAGAGGCAATTTTCAGAAATCCAAATATGCATTTCTCCAAAATTTGCATCCGAGGCTTAGTCATGCCCATGCAAATGGATCTTAGTTCAAATTCATGTCAGAAAAATCTGGAACAACACTTACTTCCTCTATGCAAATCCTCTAGGAAAGCAGCCGTTGGTTCTTACCTATAATAAAAAGAATCTCCACTGCAATGTCACTGACTGTTGTGCTCCGAGTCGTGGACAGGTCATCGTTGCCAATAAAGCAAACGTTGTAAGGTACGGTCACGGCAACATAAAACGTCGCCAACAGAATAAGCCAGTCCCAGCCAGCTTTAAAAGTGCTAAAATGCAAAAGTATGAATTTGGACTTTTTTGCATCGGAAACTTTATACTCCGGAAATGCTGGTTTATCTACAAAAACATTCTGTGGATAAAGACAAAAAGGAGAGAAGGGAGACACAACATTAGAAGCAAGGATCACACAGCCTTAAACACAGTTCTGTGAGGAGGACTGTTCCTACACACAAGGCCAACACATGTTTACAAGTGACTTTTAGAAGGTGGGGAGGCAAACAGTAGAGATGCACATACTGAAGCTGAGCAGAGATCTTTGCTCTAAGTAACAGGAATGTGCAGAATTTAGTCATAAGCGGTAAGTGAATAATCTAGACTTTGTTCATTTAGAACAATTGCTCATTACCTAGAATGTCACCTATAAACACCCACAGTTGCCAAGTATAATCCTTTACATGCTGAAAACAAAAAGATACATTTCCATTCCTATGGTCATGGGGACATTCCATATTCTTGTAGTTTCGAGATGACAGTCCTTATCTAAAGGGTATATTGGACGGGAAATTCTTCTAGTAATAGCAAAGGTACCTTTTTTTCTTTCCAGAAAGGAGAGAGATATATGATCGACATTGTAAGGTTAACAGCTATCTACATTTCTTCCAAAATACAACCAGGTTGTGCTAACCACCTGCATTTTGCATTGCAGCTATTGATGAGGTTTCAAGTTGCGAGCCCATATCTCATACCCTTCACTGGCATGGATTCATTGTGACACTTGTTAGCCCTTGCAGAGATGTTAACGTAAGACATGGTTGGTTACTTAAGAGTTATTCAAGTCAGAGGAGGAGAAAGGCAGTTTCACTGTGCAGCTTGATTAAATGCAGAATAGCTGGAGTTTTATAACTGCGAAAGCACTTCATTTAGAAAGCAGTCCAAATTGATGAACAATTCTTTATTGCGATGAGACAAACAGAGGTCCAACAATAGCATGTGTGGAAATTTGACAATTCTATGACCAGATACTTGCAGACCTTGCTTTGACCTCAATTAATGAGAAATACAAGATCGGTAATGGAAACTTTTGAAAGTTAAGTTGGATGAAGTGAACACCTTAAAGTTTTGGAATACATGTGACTTGCAGGTCACATTATGTTTTCTTGTTTCAGCCATTGAGGAAAGGACAAATTCGTGTGGAATGTTCAGGGATTCCTGAAGTACTTGAGGATTCAAGAAAGGTCAGAGCCTTCAGGAATACTTAGCTCTTCAGTGGTAACTACCAGTGACCAAATATTTTTGCTAACTTAATAGTAACTTACTCCCTACCTTACCTTTCTCCTTGGTAGGCATTCCCAACAAGTTTCCACTTCCTGTTAATATTCTCACTCAACCCATACAGGCACCCCCCATAATGCCAGGGTTTCGTGGTGAGGGACTACTTCACTACTTCCAGAAGGTTCTTTGATACCCATCTGCCACTGCATCTCTGTTCTGTTTAATTCCCTGAAACTTGACCTGCCTCTTTCGCATCATTTTTTGGTTTTCAGAAGCAAATGTAAAGGGTGGGCTTTGGCATAAAACACCTGTTGGGCTTCTCATTAAGGTTTAGGTAGGTGTACAGGAGAAGATAGAGTTAGGGTCAGTAAGTATTAACCACCTGAAGGCTGATAAGTACTTCTGTTTACAGAAGGACATGATAGATTCTCGTATAATTTTTTTTTTTTTTCAAATATAAGACATTAGTAGAGGAGCCATGGGGGAATGCCTCAATTGGTATCTGAGTAAGTCTTTTGCTATCATATTACAGAGATTAAAACTTTACCTCATTTGAGGGAGATGCCAGCTCTAGGAGAGAGGATTAAGAAAACTCAGGAAGTATTTTCCTTGGATTAGGCTGATTACATGAAGCATTAGTCATGTTGACACAAAAAGTCAACAATATGTATTAGTTATCTCCATAAGTCAGAAAACAAATCACACTATTTCATTTTTATAGGGTACTTAAAACATATTCCTTAAAATTATTTTAAAAGATACTAAGAATTCATTATATCTAGAATTAGGCTTAACTTGTGAAGGGTTTTTGACTCCAATGCTTCACATCATGACACTTCGCTTAAGTAAAAAATATAGATGCTCCTCTTCTCTTACAACTAGACTCGTCAAGTTTTATCAAAAGCCTTTTGAATGGAAGAAAATTTCTTATAATTGCAAAGTAAGCTTTCAGCAAGCTGGGGGAAAAGAGATCTATTATTTATAACCCTGAAACCTGGGGCTTGAGTAAGGAAAAATGCAACCAACAATTCTGAATTTATTTATATGTCGTTTATTAATTTCGAAGCATATTCTTTAGTACCAATGGTGTTTTAGCTCTTAAACCTCTACACATTTTTGAAACACAATGGTTAAAGCCAAAGCCTACCTAAGGTAACTGTTTCCTAAACCATTTTTGTAACTTTTCTTTGAAACTAACATGAATGAGCAAGGAGATGGGAAAATGTTTCTATGATCACTGCACCAAGTCCCAGGAAAGCGTTTGCCTTGCCCTTTGAGGACCACTGGTATCCAGCTCATAATGTTTGGGTTCTGAAAGCACTCTCCTCTCAAGCTCATGTGATCTTTACATTTCCTTGTGTTAGAGACCTTTACATCATCACATTGTTGTATAATAGAGTAACGCATCAAGGAGAGCAGAAATTAAGTGCCTTTTCTATGCTGTACCAGGCGGTCAGAGCCAGGACTAAAAGGTGTTACATCCTGATTCTCAAACCTGGCTAATGGTCTGATAGCTCATTTGCGTATGGTTGAATCACAGAATCCTATTCCACAGAACTATATCAAAGCACAGTGGCTTTGAGTCAGAAGACACACAGCTGGGTCCCACATCCTGCTTCCACTTTTGAGAACTTGAATAAGTTCTTTTCCATCATTAAAGTGGAACTAATAAAAATCATATCTAGTACTGGCTTACTATAAAAATCAAATAATACGAGCTAAGTGAAAGGAATTTGTAAATAGCAAAGAGTTGTAAAAATATTGAGAATTTGTGTGTGAATGTTACTATAACCAGAATTCCCCCCAAATGGATTGTTCAGCTGATAAATGATCCAGATCATTTTTTCTTCTTCATCCTTCTCTCTTCCTGCTGTCTTTAGCCATTCTACTCTGTTCTCCTTGAAAAGAGACAGAGACAGATACTACCTGTACCCTAATTCTAAAGATACTACCTGTATTGCCAGATCAGTTTGATTAGACATCCTTACTTACTATTATTTTAATGTTCCCCACTCATGTTTGTATTTCTTAAATGACTGGCAATTTGCCAAATTAGCTAAGTGGTGGGAATTATGGTTTTTTAAATCAGATTTTTAAGTGCTGTTCCGTATCTTGTTGGATCTAAAGGGAAAAACAGCATGTTCAGCAAACACATTTTGAAGCTTCATAATACTCGCTATGTTTAAATAATTTTTAGCTAAAGGGTAGAAGACAGTGTCAGCTTTCAGCATTATAGAATCTCTGGCTAATATTTGTTTAGGTGCTTTGTTGGTTGACCTGCATAGAATCAAGCCCAGATGCAGTTACCTTTGTTTCTTCCTGGAACTTGTTTAATGTCACTAGGGCTGGCTTAGTAACTGAAGGGAGATGTCAATAGGAACCAGTGGAAAGATCCAGAGAGCAAGAGGTGTACACTCTTTTAAGTCTATCCCTGGACTCTCAGCAAATCAATGTGACACCCAAGGCACAGGTGTCCTTAGAAAATCTTTATCCTAAGTCAAGCCAAAAGAAGCAGTGTGTGACTCCTCATGGTGGTGCCCGGCTGGTCAGCCCCAGCACGGGGCGATGGTCCTAGAGCACAAATGGATCAAAGCCTCTTGTTCTGGTTTCTAGAAGGAAATCACACCGAAGCCGAACTAGCTTGGTTATACTTTCTTGTCAGATCTCCCACTCGGGGAGGGCTCAGGCATCTTTCTTTGTTCACCACAGAGAAGCAGATACTTTGTATGTTTGATACAGGGCTGTTTTATCAGTGCATTTGTGTTAGGTAGTCTCCAGCTTTCTGTGTAAAAAGTAAGAAGCCAAAGAAACCCTTTGTGTCCCTAACTCCCAGGACTTCTAGATCATGGATTGATTCCAAAACAGCTCTGCTTGTTTGATGTGCCTTTTACTAATGGCACTGGCAAATTAGACCCTGAGTATTTGTATCTACCACCCATAGTCACACACCAGCAAAGACGTTGTGTTCTGAACACCCCGCAATGCACATTAATGATATTATTGTCATTTGAAAAATTATCTCTGAATATCTATAACTGAACAGACAGAGTTCTGGGTTTCTCAGCGACATCTTTCCGTGCTAAGAACTAATTATAAAATTCATGTGAATTCCTGTAAGTTGTGTGTGCACAGGACCACCTTTTTGAAGCACAGTTATTTGCTGTGGCTTGTGACAGAAAAGTATCAGGTTGCAGAAAGTAGCCCTAACTGTCATTTACTAGGAGTACCAGTTTTGACAAAATCATATGATATAAGGCACAGAATTTGAAACCCAATGTTCCATGGTGTGAAATTGCCGACTCTGTTTTGTAGAGGTTGTACTTTTTTTAAATGGAATCATGACTTGGATGTGTTCATGGTCCTCCCAGATAAAAACATTAAGTGAAATTAGATAAAGTGCAGAATAGACGGAACTACAATTAAATATGAGAAATTTTAACCAACAAGCTGTGAATATGTAGTCTATGACTTGGTGCACCATCTTGTTCATAAAATGTAAACAGTAGGTCCCCATTCACAGTATCCCCTCTACCATGTTGTACTGACTACAGTAATATTCTAATCTCTGTGCTGTACTAACACTGTGATTAAGCACTTTTATTGCAGAAATGTCTTATGATTGCTGACCTTTTCTATTTTATTCTTTATAGGAAAGCACAAACCAAAGTGCAAAAACATCTAGGAAAGCCAATAAATGAGTAATCGGAGCCTTTCTTTAGTGAATCAAATATTGGCACCAGGGGAAACTCTAGCATTCACAGTGTACACACATACCACCTACATTATTTATTTTCAATTTGTTCTTTTCTCTTCTTTGCAGGTGCCCAGAGATGTGATAAAGGACCGCTCGGCTCCGTCTCCGGGCTGAGTCAAAGTGGGTCCCTGCTCTTGATCGTCCTTTGGCTTTGTCTGGGGGAAAATAAAACTCATTAAGCACCAATGAATGCATCATTTCATCCCAAGAAAGTCAAGTTTCAACAGTTCCCTTTCAAGATACATAGCACATGGTTTTCAACACTTAAAATTATCTGCTGGTTCCTAATGACATTTACTTAATTTTAGCCCTTCACAATTTATGTATTTTTGACATTATGTTAACTGCATTAATTTTTTAAATTATAGTAAAACATACAGGGGCATAGAGGAAATTTCAAACACTTTTAGAAAAACATTAAATCAAAAGTCAAAAAATATTACTCCTGTCTTCCTGCTATTCCACGTTCATATCCCTAATTCAGCTCCCAATATATTTTCTTGATATTTTTCCAGAAAAATATCTAATATATATCCAATATCAACATTTATATCTATTTTTCTTTGCATAAATAGAAGTTTACAAGAAAAACTTAAAAAAAATATTTTATTTATTTATTTATTTATTTGAGAGAGAGTAAGAGAGAGAGAGAGCTTTAGCAGGGGGTAGGGGAAGAGAGAGAGGGAGAAGCAGACTCTCCATGGAGCAGGGAACCTGACACAGCTAAATCCCAGGACCCCAGGATCAAGACCTGAGGAAGGCAGACGCTTAACTGCTTAACAGACTAAGACACCCAGGGGCCCCATACAAACTCTTTACATAATCTTTTTTTCACATCAAAGTAAACTGTAAGTCATTCTAAATATATGCATATTATTTGCATTTATTTTTATGAAATCTATTCATATTATTTTTCTAATATTAAAGTTACACTGGTATTTTTTATTTGTAAGAGCTCTTTTTGTACTAACTGCCATTTTCTTTGTCATATATGCTGCCAACAATGCTTCCACTTTGTTACTCGTGTTTGAATTTCATTTATCCAGCATAAAAATTTTTAATTTTTATGTTGTCAGATATAATGATGTACCCATTATGGTATCTAGACATTATGTCCCGCACAACCAAACAGCCATCACTAAAAAATTGTTTTAAAAATTCTATGCATGCTTTATTCCCACATCTTTATGTCTTTTTTATCTTATATTTTTATTTTTAATTTTTTAAAGATTTTATTTATTTATTTGATAGAAATAGAAAAAGCACAAGCAAGAGGGAGAGGGAGAAGCAGACTCCTTGCTGAACAGGGACCCCGATGAGAGACTTGATCCCAGGACCCTGGCATCATGACCTAAGCTGAAGGCAGATGCTTAATGATGGAGCCACCCAGGCACCCCCATGTCTTCTTTATTCTTGACAGTTAAATCTTTAATTCAATTGGACCCTATTTCAGTAAAATTAGGTAGATGTCCAGCTACTTTATTTTCTTTACAAATATCCAATATGAAAAAAAAAAAAAAAACATGTTATATGACATTTAGAAACATGTAGTCTTTATTTGGTCAGTTGATCAGCATACAATTTCATCCTAAACAAATTATATCTATATTACAGTGACTGCAAAATATAAAAATTAAAAACTATTATTTATCTAAGCTTCATCATCCAATCTCTATAGCATTACAGAGGCTCTTTGATTTCTCTCCTTCATAAAAATGATGTGGTTTGGTTGCTACCGTGCGGAAACCAAATAACTATTATTGATAGCTATTGTGCGCCCAGCCTTCTTCTATTTATTATTTCAATTAATCCTCATAAATATCCAGTGAGATTAGTATTATTATTCCTCCATTTACAGACAAGAAAACTGAAAGGCTTAATGGGATCATGCAATTAGCAAGCAATAGAGGCAATATGTGAAGCCAGACTGGTAGGAAATCCCTCCTCCTCCCCCACAAAGCACAGAGCAGGAACACTGCCGGGTGTTGAGTGTCCCTTAGACTAATGCATGTTGTTGTCCCTGCCCATCTGAACTTGGACGCCAAGTCCTTCAAGGACTTCTAACCACACTCAATTCCCACTCCACTCTGGTATGCTTTTAAATGACCAGAAAATAGGGTGTTTTATTCCCTGCAAAAGTCTTATATGACGTTACCTGTTTTTTTTAGTCGTTCACCTTTTGCTTTTTGTTTTGAAAGAAAGTTTAAAAAAATTTGATACATCACTATAGGCTTGAATCACTAAAAGCAGTTTAAGAAACAAAGAACAGACATCAAAGGGGGCACTTCCTTCGGAACCTCCTGGCTGGGGAAGCACATTTCATTGTGTTGTAAAAGGTAAAGCTTCCATCTTTCTGTGTTCAACTTTTTGGTCTACACAGAACTCTTGAACGCTGTATTTGAAAATGTAATTATTAATCCAGCAGGGAGTAAATTTAAATATATTTAAATATGAAAACAGCCAGAGTTTTAAAGCAATGTTTACAGGAATATGATGGGAAAGGCCAGTAGGCTGCTTCTGCTGTGGCCGTTGGTATCAAAACGCCAGGTGGAATGACAACGGTAACCACCAAATGGACCAGATTAGAGATTAATGACATGGAGAAATCTAATTAAGAGCCAAGATTTTCCAAAGGAAACAACAGCGATTTTATAGTCTTAAAAAAGGGCCCCTCAAAGGGAAATTAAAAAAACAAATAAAAAAAACCCTGCTTGATCTTGGCTCTAAATGGAAGAAAAAAATTCTCCTTGAAAAGTTTTTATTACAATCTAATCCTTGTGCAGGATTGAATTTGAAAATCATTCTACTTATGTGATCTAAAAATTCTCCTGAGCAGAGGACGTTCTTTCTGCCCACAGGTCCTGTCCCTATGCTTTAATAAAACCACCATTTTTACACTGAGGAAGAAAATAAATAAAATAAAATAAAATAAAATCTCCCAAGTGGAGAAATGAATTTAAAATGCTTCTGGGTTGACGGCTCCTAACTGGGGACGGGGGAGGGTGGGAATCACAAATAGAATAGGGAACAACTTATTTTTTAAAAATATATATAAAGTACTCATGACAGCAATATTTGCAATGTGCACATATACACAAACACATAAACACATATATACATATACATGCATATATATACACATATATGTATATGTATATGCATATATATACATATATGTATACACACATATACATATATGTATATGTACATATATATATATATATATATATATATATATATATAAAACACAGACACGTGTATTTGTGCATGTAACTAGAAGAAGCCAAATGTCCATGAACAAAAGAATGTATAAACAAACTGTGGTAGAGTTATGACATAGATTATTAAAATTCTATTAATGGACATATGTAGGAATAAATGGAAAATGAATGAAATAGTGTCTACCTATAAGCATAGAAATATCTCAAAAACATAATAATGAGCACAAAAGCAAGAAATAGAACACAGAAAACAAGGCAACACATTTATAATGTCCACACACATGCCAAACTAAGTAACATATGTTTAGGGGAATGTTTGAGCTATAAAACTACACATAATCAACACACATACATGTGTGTTATAACTGGCTCCAGGGGCCGCCTGAGCAGAGCAGTCGGTTAAGCATCTGACTCTTGATTTCAACTCAGGTCACGATCTCAAGGTCATGAGATCAAGTCCCTCACCAGGCTCTGGGCTTGGTGCAGCATCTGCTTCAGATTCTCTCTCCCTAGCCCTCAGTCCCTCCCACTTTGCTTTCTCTCTCTCTCTCTCAACTAAATAAAATATTAACCAAAAAAAAAAAAAAGAGGGGAAAATAAAAAGAAGTGGATCCAGGAAACTAACTAACTTACACGTATTAATATATTTTGTATTTTTTAACATTTTATTTATTTATTTATTTATTTGCCAGAGAGAGATCACAAGTAGGCAGAGATGCAGGCAGAGAGAGAGGGGGGAGCAGGCTCCCAGCCAAGCAGAAATCCTGATGTGGCGCTCGATCCCAGGACCCCAAGATCATGACCTGAGCCAAAGGCAGAGGCTTTAACCCACTGAGCCACCCAGGCGCCCCTATATATTGTATTTTTAAATAAAAGATATTTCATAACATATTAAGGACACGACTACAGTAGCATTAGATCACTTAGGTGTGGGAACTGACTCAGTTCTTTGGTGTGGTGACCCGATGGGGGGTGGGGGTGGAGATGGGGACATCAGTTGCTTCAGAAAAATGACTTAGGGTTAAAATGTGAAAAAGGAGTAGCTGTTAGTAAGACAAGGTGAAGAGTAGCAGAGGGAGGAACATTTCTGACAGAGCAAATAAAAGGTGTGAAGGCCTTGGGCACAAAAGACCTCAGCATCTCTGAAAGACTGAAAGAAGTCCAGGAGAGTAGGCACATACAGAATGGGAGGAAAGGACGTAAGGGGGAAACGAGGAGGCAGGCAGAACCCACAGCTCACCAGTCCCCCAGGCCTCTGAGGCCACATTAGGAATTTTGCTTTTTACTCTAAGTGCAATGGTGAAAGTATTCATTAGGGAACAGCTTAGGCCTGAATAACTCTCTTGAACAAGAAAATGACTCTCTCTCTTTCTGTGTGTGGGTCTGTGAGTCAGTCTCACTCTCTTCTCCTTTCCTATCACACAGCAGAGGAAAGCAAACGGAATTGCTGGGCAGCTCTGCGAGCCTTCACAAGTGGCCTCCATCTTTGAGACCTAGGCAGCTCCCCTGGGGAGGAGGAAGAAGAAGTAAGTAGAGGGCAGGAAGCTGCCTGGGAAAGCCAGAAGTCACTCCCTTCCCTTACCCACTGGGTTCGAGCCACACCTGACTACAAAGAGGCAAGGAGACAGAGTCACTAGCTGGGCAACCTTGTTCCCTGTTAAATCTCTGTTGTAAGCTGGAGAGGGTTCTATTTTTAATGGACGAGTTCTGGGGGACAATTAACAGTTCCAGCACATGAAATCATAGCAAGGGTTTAAGCATTCACATGACATGAGAAAATTTGAGTTTTCAAAATAACACGTTAACCTGCAGTGTGGAAACTGATTAGAAAGGGTCAACAGAGGTCATTAGGAATCACCCAGGCAGCCATTTTAGGAGGTCAGTGGAAACAGTCTCCGGCAGTAGATGCGGCACAAAGCTGTCACATTCGAGATATATTTAGAGGGAAAAGTTGCATGGCTTCATCGCCTAATAGATGATGAAACTAGGTTGCAAGACAGCAACAGGAAAAACCTAGGCCCTCCAAAACATCATGGGCCAGCTGTGAGGCAAAAAGGAGTTTGAAAAAGAGAAATACAAAAAAGGAGGGAAAGGATAATGGTGGTGCCAGAGAATCTGAGGGAGAAGAATGGTCCAAGGAAGAAGAGAGGCCACAGTGTCTGCGCACCTCACGCTGAGTGACTCTCCTTAGATGGAAGAGACATGCCATCCCTGGCTTTTAATAGGAAAGAAGGAGGACATTGTTTGCATATACATGGACGTGAACGTGCAGGTTTCAGGGCAGGAGGACGAAACGGCTCCAGTCGTAAGGAAGGAAGGGAGGAAGGAAGGAAGGAAAGGCCATGATAGGGCAGGAAGGGCCTTTCCTTCTTTGCCTTTCCCTTTCTTTCTTTTCCTTCCTTCCTTCCTGCCTCTCTCTCTCTCTCTCTCTCTCTCTCTCTTTTCCCTCCCCTCCTCCCTTCATTCTTTCCTTCCTTCCTCATGGACTTTGGAGGTGAAGTCAAATGTTAAGGATGCGGGGTAATTCGCAGGAGCTGGGGGTTTGAAGACAAGAAGGAATGCTTGAAATATTTGTTATAAAGGGTGGGCTGCCAAACCCAGTAAGAACAGTGAGAGACTGGTTGGGCAGCTTCCCCTTTTGAGGCTGCTAAAAATCAATTTAGAGGGATTCCCATCCTCTCTAATGTACGCATTATACCAGCAGCTCGCAGACACTTGTGTTTAGGTCAAAGAAAAGGTACTGTTTGTCCCTTTGAGTTTGCCGCTTTGTCAGAGGGATATAGAGAAAATACGGAGGTGCAGGAGAGTTGAGAGTCTATGTACAAGAGACTTTAAAATGTTGAACCATGAGCGCTAAGGCAGAAGACGGTAGCGAAGTAACAAAAAGAAGAAGATGAAGATTCTAGGGACCTTAGATCAGCAGCAGCTCAATAAAGGTAAATGAGGGGCGCCTGGGTGGCTCAGTGGGTTAAAGTCTCTGCCTTCGGCTCAGGTCATGATCTCGGGGTCCTGGGATCGAGTCCCGCGTCGGGCTCTCTGCTCAGCAGGGAGCCTGCTTCCTCCTCTCTCTCTCTGCCTGCCTCTCTGCCTACTTGTTCTCTCTCTCTCTGTCAAATAAACAAATAAAATCTTTAAAAAGAAAAAGTTAAATGAGTATTATATAAGGGGAGAAGGTAATGTGCCTATAAGCAGTATGATAAAAGAAGCAATTTCAGTTACTGAGCAATACTAGTAAAGATCATTTCCAAGAAAAAAATTAAATGTTATGTTTATACTCCAAAACATTACGTATTATCAATATTCCCTTAGCCTCTCTCATGTTCTAGGCATCAGGCTGGAAATGTTGTCTTAGTTCTCATTTCATCCTCACTTTGTAAGGCGTCCATGTTTCTATTTATTGCAAAGCAAATAAAAGGTCATAGAAATCCTGTAACTTGCCCAAATTCAAAATGGGTGGACTGAGTGATATCTGAATCCTTAATAATCTCCCCTGAAATCCCGTGTTCTTTCCACCTCACCATAGATTATGGACAACTAGGCAGTGGCCTCTGATGAGATGTTTTCACGTCCCTTTGTTCCCCTGCCGGGTCAGAAGGGGTGGGTCTCCTAGACAGGCCTATTTCCCTGCTGTCTTTTCTCCTCTCTCGCTCTTCCCCTTGCATCAAGAGAGACACACACTGGAACACGCACCTTCTCAGTTATCACTTTTAGGTTCCGTCTTCTTCCCACTTCCCCCTCACACCACTTCTTATGTATTATAAATACTTTTATAATATATTGGTTTATATCAGATCATGTATATGTTCCCATGTAGATATTAAGGCAGAGACTTTGGGTTTAAGATGGCTAAAAACAACAACAACAACAACAACAACAACAACAAAACCTCCCCCTTATTTCAAAAATAACAAGAAAACCTAAAAAACCATGAATTTTTATGCTTTAAACTCTGTAGTGTCGAAAGCAAAAAAGTGTTAAAAACCACAAAGAAATCTTAAAAGCTAAAATCACAGTGAAATAATTTCGTTGGTAGATCATGGTAGCAACAAATAAGAATTGTAGAGAAATTTATTTATTTATTTTCTGTATTATTTATTTCTATAAGTTACTTACATTTTATTTATCTATATTTATTTTTTATAATTAACATATATCTGTGGTTCCATCCAACATCAACTGCCAATTCTTTTCACATGACTGTGGAACACTCACAATTAATTTTGTTTTTCAAAGACAATTTCAAAAATATCCCAAAATGGAGAAGTCATGTGCATAAAAAAAGAAGTCATGTGCACCTATTTCAAACTCTCATCATTTGGATTATTTATATTTTTTAGTCCTATATAATTCTTGATTTTAAAAGAAATTAGTAAATGAACTTACAGACTTTTGGAAGTGAATGAATATTGTTTTAAAAAATAAACAAAGTTGGGGCACCTAGGTGGCTCCATTGGTCAAGCATCCGACTCTTGGTTTTGGCTCAAGTCATGATCTCAGGGTCGTGAGATGGAGCCCATGTTGGGCTCTGTGCTCAGCTTGCCATCTGCTTCAGATTCTTTTTCCCTCTCCCTTTGCCCCTCCCCCACTCAAATACATAAATAAATCTTTAAAAAAATAAATAAACAATATTACCAAGAATATTTGATATCCAAACCCAATGGATGTGAGGGAAGATGGATCAGAGGAAAATTAATACTTCAAGTGCATGTGTTCTAAAAGTTACCATATAAAAGTATCCCATACATAAAGCAAAATAGATATTTAAAATGTAAATTATGTAGAACTTTTCTTCAAGACACAAAATATAATTATTTACAAAGAGAAAACCAAGTAAGATTAAACTAGAAAGATATAGAAATGAAAGTAAAAATAACTGAAATAGAAAATGAAGTTAAAAATATATGATCTATAAAAACCAAAGAAAGTTAAAAAAAAAGTAAACTTCTGGCCATTGTGTTCAGGGAAAAATAGTGAGACAATTCAATAATATTAAGAATTTTTAAAGTATAAGAATTTAGAAGACCTTAAAAATTGTGAGATTACTTTGTGAACATTGTATCGGCATAGTTTTTAGATTGAAAAAAAAGTACTCTGGGGGTGGGTGCCTGGGTGGCTCAGTGGGTTAAGCCGCTGCCTTCAGCTCAGGTCATGATCTCAGGGTCCTGGGATCGAGTCCCGCATCGGGCTCTCTGCTCAGCAGGGAGCCTGCTTCCTCCTCTCTCTCTCTGCCTGCCTCTCTGCCTACTTGTGACCTCTCTTTGTCAAGTAAATAAATAAAATCTTTAAAAAAAAAAAAAAAGTACTCTGGGGGTAAGGGTAGCCAATCACCACAATAGGTTCCCCCTGGAACCAACCAAAACTTTGGAAGGAAGTAGATAAAGACACCCTCTCACCCAGACTGCTTGTCACTCTACACTAAAGTCTACTGCAGACAGTTTTAAAAGTCAGTCTTATTAACCTTTGAAGGAACAAATACTTCTTTTTTTTTTAAAGATATTTATTTATTTATTTGACAGGGAGGGAGGGAGAGAGAGAGAGATCACAAAAAAGGCAGAGAGGCAGGCAGAGAGAGAGTGGGGGAAGCAGGCTCCCCGCCAAGCAGAGAGCCCGATGCGAGGCCAGGACCCTGGGATCATGACCTGAGCTGAAGGCAGAGGCTTTAACCCACTGAGCCACCCAGGTGCCCCCAAATAATTCTTTTAAGGCTTTGGAAAGCAAAACCCCTGAACATTCCTGAATTTAATCTACAAGTCCGGAAAACTCTGATTCTAATACTGGATGAGTATAATACGAAAAGATAAGTATAGATCTCTTTGAATATAAATCCACAGATCCTAAAAAGAACATTAGTGAATTGAATATAGAAGTATATTAAAAGAGAATGCACCATGCCTATGTGGCATTTAAAAAAATATATTTTATTTATTTATTTGACAGAGAGAGATCACAAGTAGGCAGAGAGGCAGGCAGAGAGAGAGGGAGAAGCAGGCTCCCCGCTGAGCAGAGAGCCGGATGTGGGGCTTGATCCCAGGACCCTGAGATCATGACCTGAGCCGGAGGCAGAGGCTTTAAACCACTGAGCCACCCAGGTGCCCCTCTATGTGGCATTTATGCCAACATGGTTCCAACTTAGGGATCTTTATTCAGCAGATTTATAAAGAAGAAAAGGCATAGTATCATCTCAAAAAATACTACTTTCTTTTTTTTTAAAGTGGGCTTCCACTCCCAGCGTGGAGCCCAACATGGGGCTTGAGCTCATGACTGTGAGATCAAGACCTGAGCTGAGATCAAGAGTCAGACACTAAAATGATTGAGCCACCCAGGTGACCCTCAATAAATATAACTTTTAAAAACATAACAACAAATATTCTTGTTTTTTAATTACTATGTTTAATTAGCTAACACATAGTACATCACTAATTTCTGATGTAGTGTTCAAAAACTCATTAGTTACATATAACACCCAGTGCTCATCACACACGTGCCCTCCTTAATACCTTTTTTTAAAAAAGATTTATTTATTTATTTATTTATTTGACAGAGATCACAAGTAGGCAGAGAGGCAGGTAGAGAGAGAGGAGGGGAAGCAGGCTCCCCGCTGAGCAGAGACCCCCCCCATGTGTGGGGTTCAATCCCAGGACCCTGAGATCAGAGGCCTAATCCACTGAGCCACCCAGACACCCCAATACCTTATTTTTTACAAAAAACTTCATAATAAGCATGCAACAGAAGGAATCTTCTTCAACTTGATAGAGAATCTAGCAGTAACCAAGGGAAAACTCCTATTTAATGGGTGACATTAGAAGTTTTCCTTGGAAAATACAGAAATATTTTAAAAATGAAGAATGCTTAGTTGTTTTCCTTATTATGGGTTTTCTGCATTTTCTTTTAAATCTGTATTGCATTTTTTATAAACTCAATTGTAATTATATGGTGATACACATTTATTCCTTCAAATCAGAAACTAATATATGTACATTTTATAAAATTTAGAAATGTAAAAGAGCATAACACAGGAAATGAATGTCTTTCTTAACACCATCTTCTAGAAAAAATTTAAATTCTGGTGATTTTATTCTTTGATTATGCTCTAGGCTTTTTAAAAAATATTACTGACCTCAATTATGTAAACTAATCTTAAAAATATTTAATACAGGAATAACTACAGATCCTAGAAATGAAGAGGGCTGAAGGGGAAAATTCCTGTCAGTGATGTAGGAGTGGATTCTTAACTTTGTCCAGTTAAGAAAAAAACATCTTTAACACAATCCATTAAATAATGAATTTTACAATTTGATGGTTATCAGAAGGGTGGGTGGGAATGGGTGAAATAGGTGATGGGGATTAAGATGTGCACTTATTGTGATAAGCGCGGGGTGATGTATGGAACTATTAAATGCCTATATTGTACATCTGAAACAAATACAATGCTGAACGTTAACTAACTGAAATTAAAATAAAAACTTAAGGTAAAAATAGAAAAAAATGAATTTTAAATATATATATCATTTTTTTAAAAGTTGGCAATGCACACGGTCACTGGCCACTTCATTAAGCCTTGCTTCTATGATGGGAAATGAAAAAAGTCCATGATCCTAGTAGCAGAGATGTAATGCATGTTGTGCCAAAATGCCAAGATACCCCCCTTAAATTTAAAAGGCATAAATCTATAGTTGCTGGGAGTGTGTCTTCTGAGAGCCCCCACCTCAGTCCTCAGACCACTCTGCAACTGCTTCCAGCTGTAGAGAGTGACCTTCACCAAGGTGACACACTTACCCAGAGCAGGTTGCGTTCAATAACCAGTCAACATGGGGATGTAATGGAAGACCCCCTGCCCAACTCAAAGGGCCCCAGTTTTAGCTAGCGGGGAATTTGGGAGTCAACGACCCACTTTGTGGCAGCTGCACTGCTCCCCAACTTCCCCTTCTGCTCTGCCCTCCCTTGTCTTACTCTATTCAAGCATTGTTCTTAAGAGAATTCCCTAATAAATGTCTTGCAATCTCCGACTGAGGGCTGCTTCCTAGAGATTCCCAACCTACATCAGCAGTGTTGGAGCCTAACCACTCATCGCCAGGTCAGAATAAACACAACTCGTTGGTGTTTAAATGGTGATTTGACATGGTGAGAGTTAACATCTGAACTGTGGGGTAAGGACATGCTCCAGAACAAAATACTTAGTAATGCATAGAAATGATTAGAAGTGAAAGAACAAAAATGTAGCAAATTTCTATGGGGCCTGGCTTACTCCCTGGACTGAAGAATTCTTCTGGACTAATATATAACTTGTCCAAACTGGTTAAGGAAAGACCCAAATAACTTCTGCATTTTTAAATTTCTAATTTTGAATCCTTTCTATTGACTGGAATTCATCTTCAAGTAATTTTTTCCAAGAGACATCTAAGGGTTATATGCTTTATGAATTTTCCGTATGATGAACTGTATAATCCTCTGCTATAAATTTTCTTACTCTGAGAGTGTCACAAAGCCTGCTAATCTCTTGGGCTATGGAGCCATGGAATACCAGGACAGGGTAGGGGGAGCAGAGCAAACCAAGTGCAGGCAACAAGGACTGCTGTCTATAGACAACTTGAAAACAATAATAATCCAACTACCTTTGCTCAGTTTTCACCCCCATTTGCAGACATGTTAAGTAATTCTGGTGACAAAAACACTCTCCTCCCCCTAAAAATCTTTGGTTGGTCTTGGTTCAAAATAATTGTTGTGGCTGTTTTTGAATTTTACTAATATGTGTAAGGTTCAAAATTAGCATATTTATAGCAAAAATTATGGGCTGGGAGAAAATATTTCCAAATCACGGACAAAAAAACTGACTATATATCTAACTGTAAAGAACTCTCAAAACTCAACATGATGAAATCCAAACAATCTAATTAAAAAATGAGCAAAACACATAAAAGATATTTCACCAACGAGGCCATAAGAATGTCAAGTAATCATGTGAAAAAATGTTCAACAACATGAGGCATTAGGGAAAAGGTAACTGAGAATAAAATGAGGTATCATATACCTACTAGAACAGCTAAAATGAAAAACAGCAACAATACCAGTTGCTGGGGAGGATGTGGGGAAATTGGATGTTTCAACTGTCGTTGATGGAAATGTAACATGATATAGTCGCTCTGAAAAATAGTTTGGCAATTTCTTGAAAAACAAAAATAAAAACTAAATATATACTTAACCACACAAACCAGCAATTGCATTCCTGGGCAGTTATCCCAGAGAAGTGAAAATGTATGTCCACACAAAAACATGTGCACAATTGTTCATAGCAGCTTTATTTGTATTAGCCAAGAATTGGAAACAAAATATCCCTCAATTAGTGAATGTTCAAATATATCCTGGTATATCCATCAAGGAATATCACTAAGAATAAAAAGAAGCAAACTATTGAGGTATGCAGCAACTTGTATGGACCTCCAAGGCACTATATTCAGTGAAAAAAGCTAATCTTGAAGGTCACAAATATAATGTTTCTATGATTCTGTTTATGTAACATTCTCCAAATGTTGGAAATGAAGGACAGATTAGCAGTATTCAGGGGTTAGGGATGGTGGAGGGTAAGAGGTGAGTGTGGCTACGTAAGGGTAGCCAGGGAGAGACACGTGTAGTGATAAAGTCATATATCTTGATTATGGTGGTAGTCACACAAATCTATCCATGTGATAAAATGGCGTAAATCTATACACACATATTGTACCAGTGTCAAATCCCTGGTTTTGATATTATACTATATTTACATAAGATGTCATTGTTGTGAACAATTGAGACCTCTTTTTCTCTTCCCACTGTCCTTGCTAATTTCTGTGGATCTATAATTATTTCAAACTAAGAGTCAAAAATAGTATTTTTCAGATTGTGTCTAGGTATTGGTCTGTTTTCACTGGTTTTGAGTGTAGCACATTGGCGTCTTCTAATTGCTTTCAATATTTGAGAATCTAAGCTACATGAAAGCCTGAAGCTGGTTTTTCATACTCCGTGATGCTGGCTCATCCCAAGAGCTTGCCAATTTGGAAAAGGAGTCCTTCCTCAACACACATTACTTCCATCTAATACAAAATTGTTACACTGAACCCATCTTGTTAGTATATGACACTTTACTGCCTCATGCCAGAAAATTTACCATTAACAGCATACAAATTTACATATCTACAAAGCAAGTGTGTGTGTTTTTATATCTGTCACTCCTATATATTCTGTCTTATTTAAATATTAATTAATTAATATTTAAATTAATATTTGAATTAATTAATTAATTAATATTTAAAATAGAGACTGGCATATAATAGGTATTGAACTTCTTTAATGAACAAAATAAGGAAAATACTTCCCCATTATATAATTGTATGGCATTATGCATTTGAATATCTGTTGGTTAGTGGGAATGTGGCTAGACGCTATGCTTATCAGATAATCATTATCACCATCATTGTTTTCACATCTTGTCTTTTTCAATCTATTTTCCACATAAATCCTCAAAAGACTGCTGTGCATAAAACTTGAGTCTGTATTTTATAAAGTCATGTATGTTTTATCCCACTTCTGTTGGAATTATCTTCTGTTTATTTATTTTATTTATATCTTGAAGTAAACATTTTATTAGGTACAACATATATACAAAAAAAGAAGAGACAAATCAAAAGTGTGCAGCTGAATTTCTGGTTAGTACTGATCTTGTATATCGAAATCGGAAAAAAAATATATGTGTATGTGTGATTTATATATATATCCTATGAGTTCTGCTTCTCTGCGGAACCTCATCTCTGGTTTACTCACCACCTAGCTTCAACAGTATGAGTACATATATGTACTCACTCCACTCCTCTAGTTTCTTTTGAGGCAAATTCAAGGTATCATATCTATATCTATGTATATCTATCTATCTATATCTATATCTATATCTATCTATCTATCTAGTCTACCTATACTCTACATACTATGTATACATAGATATCTAATAAAAAGTTTTTAAAGCAAATCACAATATATATTGCATAAGTATATAACCACATTCTTTAAAATAATCAAATATCCAGTCATTGAGGAACTGTGGCTTTTAATTGGGATCCTTAGACTTCCAGGGTTTAGAGGAAGTGTCACAGGGATGGAAATACACAAGTGTGGGATGGAAGAAAGTCACCAGGCAATGCACTAGGTCAAGCCCCATTTCTTTATGTTTCAGAAAAATGAGCTTTGGAATGAGATTTTATTCAATAAAAGAACTCTGTCATTTAGAGAAAATGGAAATTACTAAATAGGTAATCTTGGGTCAAAACAAGAGTACTATTCTTTCTGCTTTTCTCAAACTAGAAAAAAAATGTGCACTTAGTAGAGAAGTGCATTGGATAATGCAGTAGGTGCTCTGGCTTTGCACAGTTTCTGGTCTGGAAGATGGATTATGTTGTTTATTTTGCTCCTCATTCCTAGTACAGGGACAGAGGGAAGTAAGTTAACTAACTAATGTTGCTAGAGTTACTTAATCACATTCTTTATTCATGTAGTTGATATATTCACTTCAATTGTTCTGTGTGAGGAATTTAAGTCACTGATTGTGGGAAGTTTGGGAGGAGCTTTTATACAAGAATTGGCTAAAAAGACAAAGGGTAATTGTTTTAGAATTCAATGGCAGAACTTGATTTCTTTTGAAAAGGCCTCTGATTGAGTTAGATGAAATCGGAATAATGCCAGAGGATTATTACAAGAACAAGTAGCTTTCCCTTGAAAGTGAAAAGCTGAAATAACTGAAAAATTTTTTTAAAAGTCTGAGAAGTCCAAGCAGCAAAACAGCAGGAAATAAAGTGAGGGATTGAGATGAACTAGTATTAAGAATTCAGAAAAAAAATTTTGAGTAATGTCTATGCCCAACATGGGGCTTGAACTCATGACCCTGAGAACAAGATTCACATACTCTACTGACTCAGCCAGCCAAGCACTCCAGGAATTCAAAAAATTTTCAAGTGTTAACAATTATGATAGATACTAGGTATGAAGACCAAGGTTAGTTTAAATAGCCATAAAAAGAATAAAATTCATTTATACAACATACCAATTTCAAAATGACTCAAGAATTACTCATTTTTATATTTTTTAGAGCAAATGTATATTTATCCACTTTTAAACGTTAATATTTTCCAGCCTAAGAATTGCTGTATTCAGTTTACTGTAATTTCCTTTCTACCTTTTCGTTTTGGTTAATCTTTTACCCTAATAATTTTTTTAAAAACATCAAAGTTCGTGGTTATTGATCTGTGTAGGTACCAAGCCACTAGCCATTTTGAAACTTAAAAAGGGACCATTCCCTACCTTTGAAAATTAAAATATGTAAATTTTAAAATCAGAAAAAAATAGCCACCAAGCTGTTGACAAAGGAAGAGAGGCAAATGGAAGAGTAAACATTTCTATTTTAAAAAAATCTTTGCTTAACAGTACTGGTGGAAATAAATTTTCAGAAAATATCATAGAAATTGAAAATCCCTAGAGTTGCCTGGGTGGCTAAATTGGCTAAGCTTCTTAAGCCTCGACTCTTGATTTCAGCTTAGATTTTGATCCTGAGATCAAGTCTGACTATGTTCAGTGGGGAGTCTGTTTGAGAGTGTCTCCCTTCCCCCTGCAACTCACACACACACAACACTCTCTCTTTCTCTCAAATAAATAAATAAATCCTTCTTCCCCCATAATAGGAAATTGAAAATGCCTTGATGAGTGATTCTTTGAATTTATTAAAGTGTCTTTCAATGATAAATTCAAATAACTGGACCAAGGCTGATGTAATTATCTTTTAATGAGCACTAATAATTTCACTGAAAGAGTTGTATGTTACACAAATCAGAAATAACAAACATACCAACCTGCCACAGGACCATGCATTTCTGCTTTCCACTCCATTTCTTCCTGTTTTGAGTGTTGCCAGTTTAGTAGAAAACAGAGACAGAACATTTCTGGCTTGGTTTATTGGGGATCATGCTAAAGAACTTTAACTCTTCAATGAAATATTGGAATAATCTAGAAGGGGAAGATGTGAGTTGACTTTTGCTTTTGGATTTAGAGTGAAGTATGCCCTGAAGGAGTATTTTAGAGGCAGAAAAAGCACACAAATGGCTAGCCAAAAACTTGAATGGATTGGTAGGAACATCCTCTAATTATTTACTCTTTTAAGATATTGTTCTGACAATATTTATCAAGAAAATAAATAAATTAGCAATACACAATGAAGAAAGAAAGTCCTTGCACATTCTAAATGTAACAAGTATTATAATGCAGTATAAGCAGAATTTTCCTATTTATGATTTTTTTTTAATGATTAGTTACATGTTGGTTAGGTGTCTCTTTTATGTTAATTTTAATCAAGCAAGATATGTATTTTCTTCAACTTTGTCCACTCAAAAACTGCAATTACTCAATTCTCCCTACCCACTGCTATTATAGATACATATCATATCATGGATTTATTAAGACATTGAGTAATGCAGTTTCTGAACTGTTTCATGGGTGGGGTATCCCTAGAAACAAGTGTTTAATGCTTCTTTGGGTGTTCCATAAAAGAATTCAAGTCAATATGTTGTCATTTAAAAGTTGCCAATGAGTTCTAGTTATACTGCCTGGAATTTGGAGTGGGTAGTTGGTGGATAAGTTTTAAAAGACCCCCCCCCCCTCCCCAATCATAATGGAACATAAAGCTGAGGGGGAAAAGGTTTAGGAACATAAAATAGATTAAAACATGAAGTTGTAAATATTAGGCATCAAAAACATTAGATAATGCTTCTAGGAAAGAAAAAATTTCATGTGAATTTAGGAGCAGGCAATGAAGGTCGATTATTAGGCAAGACGAATATGAGACCCAAGGCTTAGAGGTAGCAATAACATGGCAAATTCAGGAGAGAATAGAGCAATCACGGTAAGAGGATAGTAATTGTTAAAATTCTCTATAAATCTTGAAGCATTTTTCAGAAACATCAGAAGGCTTAGGACAAATGTGTTTGATTATTACAAGTAGTGTTAGAAATTTAAAAAAAAAAATTATCTTCCAGAGAAAGATAACAGATAGAAAAACCAGGAAGGACAGATAAAAACGAAGAGGAAGGGAAGAATTAACATTTACTGGAACATCTTCTGAGTTTTGGTTAATCAATGTGGATAAATTATATTAATATAAATCTCTTGTTAACCCTATAAGGTAGGCTTTATCTCCTCTGCTTAGTTAGCAGATGAGAGGACTGAGCTAAGAGAGCTGGTGTATCTCACTCAGCACGAGAATGGGTAGATCTGGCATCCATTTGGAGGTCTGTATGTCTCTAAAACCCACATATCTTCCACAAAACCTACTGCACTAAAGAGAATGTCAAGAACCACTCACACTTTATAAAGCAAGAAACCATTCATTCCCATGATCCTGACAGAAGAAATATGGAAAGGAACTCAGGAAGGAGCAGAAGATAGAAAGGTGAAATGGAAGAGTTTCCCAGAGAGTGGTAGACTCTCTATAAATATAACCACCTAACGGATCCTCACGCTCTTATTCATATACGCCTCTCTTCCTATCAAAACACAGAGTTTGTCCCCCCCCCCCATTGAATTTGGATTGGTTCTGTGACCAACAAAATATGGCAGAAGAGATGGTGCTTGACTTCCGTACTTATGCAGCCTCTATATTTGTCTGATCCAGCCTCTATGCAATGTAGCATAGAGCTACACAATGTAGCATAGAGCTGGATAATGACAGCTAGAGAGAGAGAAGGATAAGGATAAGAGGGGTGGGGGAGAGGGAAAGGGATACAGGAAGAGGAAGAGGGAAAGAAAGAGAAATAGAAACTTTGACAATCCGGCCATTCTCTCCTCCTCAGTGAAGCCACGGCATATGTTAAGTTCTTAAGGATAATCCAGTCTCTGCCAAGTTCCAAAATGATAGTAGCTACATGAGTGACTCCAGCAAACACCATTTGGAACAGAAGAACCACAAAACCTATCCAAAGAATCATGAGAAACAACAGACTATTATTGTTTTCACATTCTGGAGAAATCTGTTATGTAGCAAAGGCTGATAACACTTAGTTTTGGGATCCTGGAGTGGAGAAAACAAATCATCCAGAAAAGGTAAGGTAATAAGGTAATGTCACCTTAGTCTCTATCTGTATTCAGATACTTGAGCCTATATAGGACACTTAAAAATACCTCTATTAAAATACAAATACTCCCTGGAAAAGATACTTAGCTGCTTAGCAAGGATTCATTGACAAACCAATAGAGCACAACATATGGCACAGGATAGAGGGAAAGATTCTATTTAAGGCTGACCTAGAAAAAGGGGAATAAGAAAGGTACCAGAGAGACTTTATGATTTTGCAAAGGCTTGGCCCTGTCCATGTCTAGTTAATACCACTAACATCATCTCCATGATCACCACCCATCATGATCATCTATTGTGTCTATAATTGACTTACACTACCTACTTTAGGCAAATATCATCCTAAATCAAATTTAATTTATATTTCTCTAATCTCACAATGACACTCTAAGGTAGACACTGGCCCATTTTAGAGCTAATGGCTAAAGTGCAGTAGGTTTAAATAACTTGCCCAAATTCATGTAACTCACAAAAGGCAACCTAACAACTAATACCTAGTTCAGCCCAGTTCTAAAGACTTTGTCATTTGCACTTATCAGTTTCTCCTAATTTGCAGACACTGAGAACTGCCAAACCTCCAGGTTTTTTTTTTTTTTAATGTTAGTAGTTAATTTTGAAAAATAATCAAGCTCTATAAGACATTGGCCCATATTTTAGAGTTATAGAATATATTAAAAATTACTTATGATGAGAAACAAGTTTATAGAAATTCTAATGTAGAAATCAATTAAAAGTAAAAAAAAAAAATTTAAAATGTTTGCCATTATAATTTGTAGCAGGAGCATTATCACAATGACAGTGGGTGGTGAAATGATCCAATATTTTTCTCACTGGTATTCCCCAGTGTCCTACATGAAAGGACAGTGCTTTTTTTGTTCTGGTTCTTCTCGGTTTATAGAAGGCAAAGCAACAAAATCTTGGCCATCCTTTGAGGATGAAGGAATAAAATAGAATATCCATGAAGAATTCAGGTCAGCAAGAAATAACCGGGAATGAAAGTGTAAGGATAAAGGAGGAGAAAAGAAGAACAGAAGATATTGAAAACCAAGGCCAACGCCTTGTCTACAAGATCAACAAATAGATTTTACTCATTCATTCCATTTTAAAGCATCTTTTTATTTTGTGCCAGCCACTAAGCTGGGGAGCAAAGATAAATAAAGCACATTTCTTGACCTTAAGGAGAAGTAAGCAATTTGATTTATCCAGACAAAAGTTATGCTGGAAGGTTTGAAGACAACCCAGCTAATTCACAGAGGTCCCAAGATAAGGGCCAATTCATTTTCCATTCTGAGATGTCACTCTATCATTGTTACTGTGCATGCAATCTCCAGGTAAAGAACAGAGTCAATACTACAATCCTCTTATTACAACCACAGCATAAAATTGATAACATGATATGCAGAGCTGGAGGAATAGGGAGAGAGCCCTTTATGGAAGATTCCCTTAATTCTAAATGAACAGCGTCCTTGGAAGTCTTGAGCAATAATGCACCACTCAAAAATACTGAACAACAAATTAATTTACATTAACACCAAAATTCAACTATTAAAGAAACTTATGATATTAATTTGATCTCTCAACTTTTCCTTAATGCTATGTGTTATCGGGTGATGGTTTGGTTGCTCTATACTAATGCTTCTCAACCAGGGGAGATTTTAACAATGTCTGGAGACAGCTGGGGTTGCCACAACTGGGGTGTGGAGGCTACTGGCATCTAGTAGGTAGAAACCAGTGCTGTTCCTAAACATCCTGCAGGTACTACACAGGACAGCCTTTCATAGCAAACAATTATCTGACCCCAATATGTTAATAGTGCCAGGATTGAAAAAACTACCTACCTATATGACCATTTTGAACTTTAAGACCTTTTCATAATATTTAATCATAAGAAGGTATACCCATCCATACACAAAAGATGAACTACTCCTAAGGAAAATTTTAGGTGTATTTATTTTTACAAAATAAGGAAATAAAGTTACATAGTATTCAAATGACTTGATATCAATAAATGATTTAATCCTTTTTAAAGATTTGGGTCATGCTCTAATAATCAGTGTAACATTAAGTATTCAATTCAGAGATAGTGAATTGGTCCCTATTTCTCCAGTTATGCCCATCAATTCACAAATAATGATCTAATACTCTGATAAAATTGCTACCATGAGCATGAGGGTTTATAAGAATCAAACGATTTAATGACTGGCATTGAAATGCAAATTCCCACTAAATTCAATACACATACTAAAGTCTATTTTTGTCTTCCTTCTCCCTGAATAAGACCATAAGGTAACCAGGGACCTTTAGAAACTTCGTATGACCATTGAGACATCACACTCCTTAGTGAGTGCTTCTTCACTTAGCCACAAAGCTATTTACTGGGTTTTTCCCATTGACTCTGTGGGAGCATCAGAAAAAGAAAGTGTATACATACACCTCAGTTACAAGAACTGCTTTCTTTTGAAGCAATTCTCACAAACATAGTGGCATACTATGATAGCCTCCTAATTTTTTTCCTTAAAAGAAAAGTAATAGCATCTCATTCACTTGCATCCAGATTTTGAATCTGTAATAACCTCAGTAAAATCTAAGATAAAATGCCTGGATCTCTAGATTGACTTTATGCTTCTTTAATTAAATTAAGATTATAAAGTTAATTCAAAAGAACAATTTGTGAGGCATGCTAAAGCATTCCAGATGAGTCAACATGGTAGCAAACTATTCTTTTTTAGTCATCAAACAGACCCCCAAATGATCTCCCTATGTCAACAATATTTTATGGTTCTGCCTTTATTAACCATGTGTTAGATGCCAGGAAATGCATCTGTAAGCTTTATGAGACAAGAGCTGGCAAAACTAACAGTTCAATAAAAGAAACTCTTAGGTAAGAAAGAAGCTGACCACGGTTTGTAGCGCTCACAGATTTCCTTTTCTTATTATCCTGGTTGTATCCACCACTCTCCTGGGCTTCTAATACTCAACCAGTTTGACTCTAGTGTCTCCTTAAGCCTCCTCACACAGACGTGCCTCTCCCTCCTACCTATTGAATCAGAAAATGAAATATCATTTTCTTTACCATTTTTGGTACTAACACTTCACTACCCAGTTTTAACACTGTAAAATTCTTTGCCATGTTTTTAATGAATCTAGAACATGACTACTTCCAGGACCATATGGAGGAGCTCTTTTCCTTCCTCCCTCTTCTCTAGACCAGAAACATGGTCCTATTGATGTGAGTCCAAAAGTGACCTATGCTTTTTTTTTTTAAAAGGATTTACTTATTTATTTATTTGAGAGAGAGAAAGCACAAGCATTAAGGGCAGATGGAGAAGGAAAGATACTCACAAGCAGACTCCACATTGAGTGCAGAGCCCAATATGGGGCTCAATCCCACGACCCCTAGGTGACAACCTGAAATGAAGAATTGGTTGCTTAACTCGGCCACTCAGGCACCCTGACTACACTTTTTTTTAAAACTACAGAGGTTCCTGCGATTTGATAGTTAAAGTATGACACAAAATATAAGGCACAACAATTTCATTAGCACTTAGCTAACACATATTAAGTGCTGAATGTAATGACTTAAATAAGACCCACATGAGTGAGAGTTTCCAGGGTATCATGTCTAGAAATTAGAAGTGCCATAATTCAGATCTCCTGTTCCAATGCCATTTCTAGTATAAAATGATCTAGTTTGGGGAGTGGGGGAGGGAGGAATCTCTTGTTAATTAGTTGCCTAGATCAGGAATCTGCAGACTCTGGTCCACAAACTCATCTATTTTTGTAAATAAAGTTTTATTGGAACACAACCACACTTATTTGTTTACATATTGTCTATGGCTGCTTTTTGGCTATAATGGAAGAATTAAGTAGTTTCGATAGAGACTACATATGACTCATAACACCTAAAATATTTATTATCAGGCCTTTTATAGAGAAAGTGTGCTGATCCTTGATCTAGATCAAATGAGAAAGAGCGAATGAGAATGAAAATTTGAACTAACCATTTTCCCAAATATATTCTCTCTTGAGAACTAACTCACTAAAGAAGGAGAACGTATAATGGCCCAGCTTTATCATAACTTTTAAAAATTAAACTTTGCATAATTGATCCTAGGTTTATGTATGTAGGTGGTTTAAAGAAAAAAAAAAAGCACACCAGTAAGTACATTTGAAGTTCAAATATTTCTCAATTCTATTCATTCACCATTATGTAACATCAAACACTCCATAGAATGTAGGGTTTATGAGAATCAAACGATTTAATGACTGGCATTGAAATGCAAATTCCCACTAAATTCAATACACATACTAAAGTCTATTTTTGTCTTCCTTCTCCCTGAATAAGACCATAAGGTAACCAGGGACCTTTAGAAACTTCGTATGACCATTGAGACATCACACTCCTTAGTGAGTGCTTCTTCACTTAGCCACAAAGCTATTTACTGGGTTTTTCCCATTGACTCTGTGGGAGCATCAGAAAAAGAAAGTGTATACATACACCTCAGTTACAAGAACTCAAGTCAGAATAGGAGTTTTTCTGGCTGGTAAATACTGAATGTGGTGAAATGTACAGAGATTCCTATTCTTCTTCAGACAGAAGATCTGAAATATAAGTTCTGCAGTCCACGGTCTGTAAACAGGCTCTGTGACCCAGCATACTACAAGATTTCCTGTCAGGTAGTATGACTATGGAATTACAGATCCTTGTCATAAAAGACACCTAAGAAATTATCTAGTCTAATGATTTTATACAGTAGCTAGAGACACTGCAATTAAGAGAAGCAAAATGCCTGACCCAGAGATACGACTTGAACCTATAACTCTTGGGATCTCTTTACTATATCCTAGAGTTAGCACACTGACCTGCACCAGATAAAATCATGAAACAGAGGAAAGCTGTCCTCAGACAACCATAAACTTCAAACTCCCTTCTGATTATATGACTTACCAGAGGAGTTGCCCATCAAAGAATGAAGAATAAAGACCAAACTGTTTAACACAGCCTACAGTTGGAGGCCTGAACTACCGATAGGTTCTCCATTTAAGACCACCACTCTTATTCCTGAGGCTCTAGAACAGCTCACAAGCCAGCATGTCCTCATGAAGCCCAAGTAACCAAGAGCAGTTCTGGAAGACAAGTATCTTCAAGAAAACCTGGACACTAGAACCCATCCAATACCAAAAGAATAGGTATCTAGAACAAGGGGAAAGAGGCCCCATGTATAGTACACAAGGTACCATACAAGGCTTACTCCATGTTGTGGCCTTGTGTCTTTTCACAGGAAGCAGCAGCTGGAAGGGATCTTCTAGAACATCTCACCCAGCTATTCCACAGTTTCAATTTTATGGTCCATGAAAGCTGTGAACTTAGAATAAGTTCCTTGAGCTAATTTTAATATTGCATAAAACCAAGGACAAATAATTTTTATCATCATAATACCCCTAGAGCCATAATTATATTATACTTTCCTAATCTACATTTTAGCTAGAATAATATTTACTAATATCACATGACCAGAAGCTCTGATTGGCTACTGATGACATCAGAAGGATTTCCTTGAAAGAACCAAAGTGTAGAAACATGTTATATAGAGATAGCTCACACTCTTTTTAACAAAGTAAATGCCAAGAAGAGATATAATCTAGTACATTCAAAGTATAGATGAGGAAACTCAAGCCCAAGCCTAACAGAGTATTAAAGGCCTACTCAGGCTTACAGATGGCCAAATTTCCCATTTCTGAGTCAGTGTTCCTTCCACCAGAGCATGTTATAGAATCTTCTGCAGCAAACCAATCACACAGCCCTGTTTTCCTTATGTTTTGAAAAGAGGAAAGAAATAGAAGGAAAAATAGAAGGGATAAAAATGAAAGTAATTTAGCTTTTTTCAATGCCATAAATTTATCCATAGATTTTTGAATGTATGATTTCAAATAAATAGATAAAAGTTTAACTCACAGCAAAGTTAAACCTAAGTCTGCATATAATTTGCAGTACATTTAGCATGAATTTTTGTTTAGCATATTGATTCAGCTGATTTCCAATGGGTTCAATTAATATTATGCAAGATATCTAAATACAAACAAAACACTGTGCAGAAGGGAGTTTGAGAAAGTCAGTCTTTGCTTTTTAAAAAATCACTGTTTAATCTGGAAAAAGTTGGCAATCTTAAACCAGTTTGAAAAAGAAAAAAATCTAGAAAATCCCAATTAACTCCGATAAAGAGCAGAAGAAAGGAATTTTGGTCCAGGCTCTGGATTGACTTAGTTCTTAGAAAGGCTCTAAGAATTTGCATTATCTCAGTTTCAAATCTAGCAGAAAGTACATATGCCTGAATCTCATGATTTCTTGGCCCTGGGGTTGTGTGTCTCCCCAGTTTTGTGAGGATGATACAGCTCAACTTGGCCAAGGCTGAGTCAGACACTACCTCTGTAATCTAAGAGGAATGGGGCAAGCTCCACCAGAGTTATGGTCTGAGAATAGAGAAATAGAGGATCTCCTCCTTCCCGATACAACACAAGGAATTGGGCAAATGAATACAAGATGGACATGAGCCCCAAAAACGTCCAGGACATTCACACAATAAAAATGATTAAAAATATAACTAATATGCAAAAAGTTCAGATAACAGGCAAAATTGTGGGGAGGCTAATAATTTGGCTCTGGAACCAGACTGTATAGGTTCAAATCTTTACTTCACCACTTTCTAGCTATGTGACCTTAGGCAAATTACTTACCTTCATTGGGCTTTCATGTATTCATCTCTAAAAACAAAAAGAGAATAGTACCTTCTCACTGGCATTTTGTGATAATTAAATGAGATGAAACCCATATAAATGCTTAGAATAGTTCCTGACACATGGTCACCACTCAATCGACATTAACTCTCATGATTATTATTATTATTATTATTGGATATGAGAGGCAAACATGGTATGTATTTAAAAGATCAGAGGAAGGAGAGAACACTCACAAAGGAATTAACAGTGGGAGAAATGGTGCTCGATAGCACAGGATGGGTCATTTTGTGAGGGAGAGTGCGGAAAGATGGCATTCTAGATGATACAAAGTGTCATGGTGGAAAAAGCAAAAGGCACAGTAGATTAAAGGATCAGTCTAGAGTGAAGAGGAAAATCGTAACAGGGTCTTAACTGCAAGGAGTTTTTAAAAAATGTTGGGTAGGGGTCAATCTCCCAGGTTGTGTTCCTCCTAAAACGTAATTTTAAAAAAATCCATTTTTTTCATCTTGGATTTATAGGTCTTTTTTTTTTTTTTAAGATTTTGTTTATTTATTTATTTGACAGACAGAAATCACAAGTAGGCAGAGAGGCAGGCAGAGAGAGACAGGAGGGAAAGCAGGCTCCCTGCTGAGCAGATGGGAGGCTGATCCCAGGACCCTGGGATCATGACCCGAGCCGAAGGCAGAGGCTTTAACCCACTGAGCCACCCAGGTGCCCCTATAGGTCTTTTATCGTGAAACAATTATAAATCCCGTTTTATTCAAGCCACTTACTAAAAACAATTTTATATGAAGACATCACCATGTTATGTTTACGTTTACGACTTACTTGTAAAATTACTCCATTAAGAAACAGATTGTAACAACTGACCCCTTTGAACTCAAGAACAGCAATCTATCTTGTCAATATGGATGTGTTGATCTGCCGGTTATTATTCTCACTTCAAGAGACTCTTACCCTCCTGATGGCTTTCATCTCGTCCAGACTTGCTAACCCCTTTCTCATAGCCTCTCTTCGGAGACTTCATAAAAGCAATGCTGTTATGATTCCTAAGTTACAAGAATCCATAAGTAACACAAAAATGACATTCTTTATATTGACATTACATGATATTTTCCATCCATCCCTGGATAGGATTTGGCAGCACTTTGTTGAGGTAAGAATTCTGCACCTATCTCACAAAAATAATGATTTGCTTTAGGTTAAGGAAGGCATTATTTTTTAACAAGTAGGCAAAAGCTAACCAATCAAAGTCATACAATTAACTAGTTTTATAACAGTTATTTATGTAGAGTGAGACTGGAATTTTACTTAGGTAAAGAATGAACACAAGGAAAATTCTCTCGCCCCATTACGCCTTAAGAGTCAGTGTATTATTTGTTTGCGCACTCTTACATTCCAAAATACGTTGTTGGTGGCGGTTGTTGCTTTTCAAATCTATGCCTACTGTGTGGCAAGCACTCTACTAGAAGCTAGAAAACAGAGTCATAGCCCTGTCTGACACATATTTTAACATTTCTGATGTACGAAGTCCCCATACTTCCCTCCCAGGAGATTCTTGCACATAAAAAATCCAAAAAGCTAGTTAAAGCAATAAGCAAGCCCCAAGTGAACACAGATTATGGGGAGGGCAGACACTTAATCCGCCCCCCCCCCCCAAAATCAAGCCCCATGGCAAAACAAATGGCCACACGCCATCTCTACTGTGGCTATGGACACCGGATTTCCATGCAGTTTCTAGCTCAATTATTACACTCAGTGCTTCCAAGAAGGCTGTGGCTGCTTGTTACAAGACTCTGGGTTTTGGTTTATTTCCCACCATCTTATGCAAATATTTTTCTTCTGAAAAGGTCATCTCCTTTGAGAAGCCTTCCCCTCATGCCTCCCTTCCTCTCCCATTCCTACTCAAAAGTAATAACATCATTTTCTCAAAAAACCTTTTTCTGCAGCTCTGCTTTACTATATAGAACAATGTATTTTAGTTATTGGTGTCACTCCCCAGTAGACAGTGGTTTATGCAAAGGCAAGAATTTTCCTTTTTCACCCATGTGTCTCTAGATGTCTAATGATTCTTGCTGAATAGATATGTAAGACAAAGAATCTAGGGGTACCATTTTTGGCTAAATCTTAAGCTTCGAAACAGTATACGTAAGAATTTGTGCTTTCTGACTTTATGAAACACCATTAAACCTCCAAATAATGTTTCCACAGTCAAGTTTGATAATGCCCTTCTTCAGACACCTTTTCCCACTCCTTCAGTAATTTATACAAAAGTGAAGGTTCACTCTCATTAGTGTCTCTGACAGCAGGAGCCCTTGCAGTTGGACCCCCTGGGGGGTGGCAAGACAGAACAATGCTAACAGATGGAAAAAGTTTGAAAACCACTGAGCTCAGGTTATTTGAGTCAAAAGACAACCAAGCTTGCCAAAGCTAAAAGAGAGATTAGAAAATAAGCATTTGGCTAGTATGAAATTTTAATCTTGTCACATTCTGATTCCACTTGAACCCGAAAGAGTTGTGATTTGGTGTTATTTCCAGGTTTGACCCTGTTGCTCATATTACTAATGTTTGCTTGATAGCATCACCGGAGTTTACATTAAGGCAGTCTGCCTTGCGCCCTTGAATTTAATTTAATCCTTGGTTTCATGGTAATGGCAGGCAAATTTGCTATGAGAGAGAGAGAGAGAGAGAGAGAAGAACGGAGAGGGAGAGAGAGTGGGTTAAGTTCCCCAGGAAGCAGACTGAAGCAGAGAATTGCATTTAGGCAGATGAATCATTAGGGAGTGTCCTCAGGGTCAACATCTACCCCGAAGGGAACAAAGCAAGACTGGACAGAGAGGGAAAAGTAGGGCTGTGCTACAGTCTCAACAAAGCCGAGGAGTTCTGGAGCTGGGAGTATCCTTCAGAATTAACCCAAGTACCAGGATAGAACTAGGTCTTCAAACTCACTCTCCTGTACCATTGACCAGTCATTGGATGAGGGTTGCCCAGGAAGAGCTGCCTCGCCTCCCTGGATAGGTCCTTTCAGCTCAAGTAACCCCTGGAGGGAGCTAGCAGCTCAGGGCTGTCAGACAGCAACACCTCTAGAACCCACCCTTCAGTCCTTCAGTGGGACATCTGGTGTCACAGCACTGTGTCTGTGACAATTCAATAGCATAAAAAATATACGTATTATTTTAAATAAGCATTTTCTGTCTAAATCTTGTGTTTGGGGAATCTCAGGAGGAAAGATCACTGAGAACCAGAGAATCAATAACTTGAATCATCCATTTTTTCTCATCTTTAAAACAGACTTGATAATACTGTTACTCCATATAGAGAGAAAATTGTTTTATTTCTTTTTATAGTTTGATTTGACTTTGTTTTCATCAGTTAGAACTGGTCCCTTGAAGACAAAAATGTCTTTCACTGTCTGTTTATGAAATTAAAGACTACTATTTTTCAAATGAAGAGGGGGAACAAATTCATGTCATTTCTTCTGAAACCACTTTTCTGTTTCAGTTATCAAAGAAATCAAACTAAGAGTGATCATTTATACCTTTCTTAACAAACTACTTAGTGTGGGTAATTTCTATCTAAAGGCGATAGAGATCTGGGAAGGAGGGAAGATGAGTGATTTTAGCACTTGGCATAGTGCTTTGAGGTTTGTTGATAATTTGTCCTTGCAGGACCCCGTTGAGATGAGGTATTTAATCACCCAGAGGCCAGTGCAGGACCACAACTCCCTGTAGAAATATAAACAGAAATCTTCACGATTTGCCGGTCATGTACACAAGTGAGGCTGAAAACCCAACATCATGAAAACCTTGAGCTTCTTTTAGAAACAAAGGCAACACTCACAGGGTCTCATTATGTGTGGGCTTGTTAGAGAATGAATGTTTGTGTCCCCTGCAAATTCATATGTTGAAGCCTTAACTTCCAATGTGATGGTATGAAGTGAGGCCTTTGGTAGGTGATTAGGTTTATATGAGGTCACGAGGGGGTAGCCCCTGTGATGAGTTTGTGGGTTATGAAAAGACGAAGAGACCAGAGCTCTCCCATCCTGGCACCTTCCATTAAAGTCACCATGAGAAGCAGCATGTGCAAGCCCCCAGGAGGGCTGTCACTAGAACCTGATCATGCTGGCACCTTGATCTCAAATTTTCCAGCCTCTAAAACTGTGAGAATCAGATGTCTATTGTTTAAACCACCCAGTCTATGGAATTTTGTTAGAGTAGCCCAAGCAGACTGAAGTAGGGCTCATTGGAATTTCTGAAAATACGTGGATTCTTTGATCATTTGAAACTTCTGCCATAGGGGAATTGAATTTCATGTGACATTCTAGATTTCACCCAAATATAAACATTATGGTGGAATCAGTCCAAGCTTTATTTTGTTGAGCTGACAGACCTTGAAATACCCTTCTCCTGAAAGGTGATTGCTCAGACTCTCATCAGGCAATGAGGTCACCCAGGCCTTAGGTCAGATAGGAGAAATTCTCACTTAAAGCTGTTATGTGAAGATCAACTGGAGGCCAGCTAGCATGAGACCATATAAATTCTAATTATCATTTGAGAAAAATTGAGGGGAAATTCCCTGTTTTTATATATTAGAAAATCTACAGGCTTTACAGAAGCACTTTTCCCCTCGGTGGATCCAAGAAACATTTGACCAATGGATCTTTTGCTGAAAACTGAAGGACATAAATGATCTATAATATTTAATTCTGATCTATAATATTTAATTCTGAAACTATGGCACCTCCTGATGTGTACAATGAACCCAAGCGCCATCCATTCACACCTTGCATATTGCTTCACTTTATGGGTAAGGAAGATGGGGCAACAATTCTGGCTCTGGTGCTCAGGGAGCCTCCTCCAGTGCTCCCCACTCTGCCTCCATGCAGTCCTGATTTGGCTTGTTTTTTAGAATGAAATGTCCCCTTCTGGTTTTGGAGTTAGACCTAAGTTGGATACCTTAGTAAAGGCTGAACTCTCCCACCAGCATGCCTGCCGGCACCCAACAGAGACCCACACACGGACTCTTCGTATAAGGACAACTTTCGAAAGTCATTCTTCCCTTTTGAGTAATACAGGATTTTTGTTTGTTTGTTTTCGATTATTAAGCATCATCTCATCAACTTAAGTACCTGACAGGGAGAAAAGGCAGTGCTTTTTGTTTTACTTTGTTTTGTTTAGGTTTTTCCAAAGATTTCAGGAAATTTCTCATCACTTACCAACAAATTAGGGCAGGTTTGGATGAGTGCTGACGGAGCAGAAGGTTGATTAACAATTTCTGAGTGCACCTGGTGCAGTTAATTAAACATTAATTTTTTTTCTTTAATAAAATCAAAGCTACACGTGCATGTGGCTATCAATAGTCCAACAGCTCTTAGAAAAACAGAGTTTTCTAGATCCTCTCATCCAATTTTTCATGTATCAGAAACAAAACTTTTCATGTCTTTGGCTATTTTTTGTTTTTTAAATAATCACTTCTAATATCTATATTGCCACTTTCTTAATTTTTCAGTTCTAGGCACTACCGACTTATTTCTGAGTATAAAAGATGAGAATTTAATTCTTTTATATCCCATCCCCTAAGCACACACAACCTCTTCCCAGCTCCCCTCACTCCCAGTATTGTTACATAGTTACTTTTGTTAGAGCAGTCTTCAGTGTTCACAATATTGTAGCAGTTGAGTCATTGGTGAATAATAAATATTTTTTCTTCACTACACAAATTTTTTCTTTCTTTGGAGTTGTTAATCATCTGGATTTTGTTTTGTTTTGTTTTCTATTTATCACTAATAAAAATCTATTTATCACTAATAAAAATAATAAACTCTTCACCAATTATGTGAATTTTCCCTCAATAAAGTTTGATGCAGCAGGTGGGATTATAACTAATCTTGAAGACTTCTCCCAGAGACTTCTGCCTGCTCTGATCTAGGCAGGATGGCTCGCTCAACCCAGGAGACACCTCTCATCCTGAGCCGTCATCCTGAAAACAGGATGTCTCCTCTCAGATTGCATCTTCATTTGCTAAATCTTATGTCTTCATTTTTCTTGGTTTACCGCCTCATTTTGGTGCACCACAGTTTCTAGTAAATTCCTCGGAGAAGGTGCATAGAGGGGAAGCAGAGACCTTTCATGTCTGAGGAATACCCTTGATTTTATTGGCAATTGGCTGGACATAGATTCTAGGTTGGTTGATTAGCAGCAGCCCTAGCCCCCGGCAACCATTGTTCTGTTTTTTGCTTTCCTGAGTTTATGGACTCAGACATCTCATGTAAGTGGGATCATGCAGAATTTGTCCTTCTATGACTGCCTTATTTCACTCAGCAGAGTGTTCTCAATGTTCATTCAGGTTGTCACATACAGCTGAAACTCCTTTTTAAAGGCTAAATAATATTCCATTGTATGTATATACCAGATTTTTTTAGATCCATTCATCCATCAGTGGACATTTAAGTTGTTTCTATATCTTGGCTCTTATGAATAGTGCAGCAGTCAACACAGGAGTGCTAATATCTCTTTGAGATTCTAATTTCAATTCTTCTTCTTTTTTTTTAATGATTTTATTTATTTGAGAAAGAGAGTGAGCAAGAGAAAGAAGGGTGAGGGAGTAGCAGAGGAAGAGGGAGAAGCAGTTCCCCACTGAGCAGGAAGCCCAATGCAAGGCTCCATCCCAGGACTCCAGGATCATGACCTGAGCTGAAGGCAGATGTTTAACTGACTCAGCAAACCCAGAGGCAATCCTGATTTCAATTCTTTTGGATAAATATCCAGAAATAAAAATGCTGGATCATATGGTAATTTTATTTTAATTTTTTGAAGAATTTCCACACCTGATTTCCAGTCTACACTATTATGCATTCCCACCAACAGTGCACTAGGGTTCCAATTTTTAAGGCAATGCTCTACTGCTTTCTAGCTTCTGGTAAAACTTTTAAGAAGTCCATAGTCATTCTGGCTTCTGATCCCTTGTATGTTGCCCTTTTTCGTTTTTTTCTGGAAGCCAAAAAGAATCATCTTTATGTTTGGAGTGTTATGAGATTTCAGTGTGGAAATCCACATCCTTCAGTTCTAGAAACTTGTACTAATTGAATAATAGATTCCTTCCCTCTAGTTTCATTTTCTTCCTATTTCTCTCTTTTTCTTTGATACTGTTTTATACCTAGTTGCTTAACCTCCTAGATCTGTGCTGTTCCATATCACAGCAGCTAGACTCCTGTGGCTTCTCACATTTACATTTAAATTAATTGAAATTAAATAGATTTTTAAATTCAGTTCCTCAATCCCACTAGCCCCACTTCAAGTATTAAATAGCCACATGGAGCTAGTACATACTGAATTAGCACAGGAACAGAACATTTCCATCATCACAGAAAATGCTAGGACAGTGCAGTCCTAGATGGTCCTCTAATCTGATTTCTTTTCCTATTTTCCACATCTTTGTCAGTCTGCTCTAATTTCTGAAAGATTCCTCAACTTGATCTTTCAATATTTCTATTGAATTTTTAAAAAATCATTATTTTAAAAATTTCTGAACTTTCTTAAAATTTGGAATTTAATTTTTTAAAAATTTATATTCTTTTCCTACTTCATCCTCTATTTATCTCACAGATTTAGTATCTATTCTTATGTGCCTAGAGATATTGAATTTAATATTCAATATTTAACATTAATATTTAATATTTTATTAATATTTAATTCCTAAAGAGTTTCTTCTTACTCCAGGTAGATTTTACATCTGTGTTTATATTGGCTCATATCCTTCATATTAAAAGATTTCAGCAGATGTCCAGGCACTTTTTCATATCTGCTCATATTTAAGAGTAGACCATGAAAAATCTGAAAGGAAGAGCTAAGCACATAAGAAAGATGTGCCAAATTTGTTCCTTGTTATGGGGTGATGTGGCTGAGCCATTTCCATGAGCAAATCCTGCATTCAGGATTTGCTTTCTTCCTACGCTGTCCAGATTGTTTTGAAAAGATCCTTCCAAACACTTATCAACATAGTGTATAGACTGGGCTGCTAGTGTTCTAGGACCCAAGACGAAAAAGTGGACTGGGGTCCCAGGACTTGCGATGTACACATTTATCTCCTCCTTTTTTAGTACTGCACCTGTACCTCAAATGTGCCCATTTTCTTCAGTCCAGAGACCTTCAATCTCACCCTTACAAAAGGATAAGTCTCACATTTTCAGCAAGAGTGGGGAAGTGTATTGGACACCTATTAGAGTGTGCTGTGCCTTCGAGACCAGAAGGTCTATTTTCCAGTTGTTGGAAGTGCCCATGGTCGAACAGGCTCACTCGCCGACGACCATCACTATTTGTGGGCACAGTCTGTCCACAGCAATTGATGAGTGTGAATGTCCAGGCCCTTTCTCCAACTCAGGACAGTTCTGAAAGGTCACCTTGTGACCAGACCAGAACCCAAAGTCGTCTTCTCTATCTTGCTTTTTCTCCTTCTCACCCAGATCCCACTAATACTTGCTTTCCTCCCAGAACTTGATAGTTTGGAAAGGACAGTTCTCTGGTTGCACAAAGTAAGGGAAGAAATCTGTGGATTTAGCTGCTTCTTAAAATGCTTTCAAAGAACTTTTGTGTTTTAGCTTTACAGTGATTGGCGCTTTCAAAGGGAACTCTTCTTGAGCTTTTGGAAGGCGCAAGAGTAGAAATCACCTTGCTTCTGACCTTCTGGCACTATTGGTCAGGATTTAGGTTTCCCAGATCCATTCAGGCAGTCTGTACTCATCGATTTGCTTTTCAGTTTCTAAAATGTTATTGCTATTATTTTTGACCTATAGGTTTATGCCTTTTGTTAAAATATCTTTTTTCACTGTCATTTTCGTGACATTTTGGAACTACATACATTTAACCAGCCAGTTTCTTGATGTAGACTTCGCTCTGCCTCTGGAACTTCTGAAGTTTTTATTTTCAGGCCGTAAGTGTATCGTAAATAGAAATATTCATCATCGACGCTTTCTGGCTGCACTAATCCCAGAAAGGAGAGGGAGATAGGTAAATGACTGTATATCTTGAAAGCTGATATATTCTTAAGTGATGAAAAACTATCAGATTGAAGTTCAGTATGGAAGGAGTTATTACAGATTTTGCAATTATAGGATGACACAAATGACTGAGTATAGATTGAAAGATAGACATTATCTCAAGGATCATGGTGGCTCACGAACTGAATGATAGTCAAAACTATCTTTAACAGCCATCCTGATGGGGTGGAACACATAAGATGCAGGCACTTAGAAGTTATCCTTTTATTAAACTCAGTATTGATGAGCTATAATACACATTAGTATGTACTGTTCTAGGCTCAAAAGGAGTAGAATGAACTCCAAAAGGGCTTAAAGGAAAATGGCAAATATGATTATAGGGTTGGGGATAGGGAGAACCTAAGTAGTAAGCAGAAAAACACACAGTTTATTCAGAAGAGAAGAATTACATGATTTTCTAATGGCCCTAAAGCATATAAAGCAATACTCATTCATTTTCACATTTTTAAGTGCTTTTTCTGAGAAAATTTAATGGGATAATTGGTGGGTAAGAGTACCTTATTGATAGCAGGCCTTTCAGTTTTAGTTTTCTTCCTTCTTAAGGGATCCTAGCATGATAAAATGGTCTTTAACTTCAATAGGAGGGAATGAAGTTCTACGTGAGTATTATTATCGAATGGGAATATTGCTTTAAAAACATGTACTGAAATTTACAAAGAAAAAGGAATGGACACATTATGAAAGAATGCAAGGGGATTTTGTTTGTATAATGAATCTAGGGATCATGTAATTCTTCAGGTTTTTTTCTGTATTTGCCTCATTTTTTTCATGAATATGTGACTTTTTTTTTTAAAGATTTTATTTTTTTATTTATTTGACAGAAATCACAACAGGAAGAGAGATAGGCGGGGTGGCAGGGGGGAGGAGGGTAAGCAGGCTCCCCGCTGAGCAGAGAGCCTGACATGGGGCTCCATCCCAGGACCCTGAGATCATGACCTGAGCCAAAGGCAGAGGCTTTAACCCACTGAGCCACCCAGGTGCCCCAGAATCTGTGACATTTTTATAATGGATACAACAGTTACATATTCCTTGATAACATGATATAGAAACCCTCTAATGTAGAAATTAAAGAACCTCAATCTCTAAAGCTAATGAAGACTTGGGTTTGAGTCCTTACCTTGCCTGCTTACCTGCTTTGTAACCATGGGCATCCTACTTAACTTTTAAACACGTTGATGATAATATCACCTATTCCATGGAGTTGTTGACAAGATTAAGTTTATAAGTGTATGAAAAGCATTTAGAAGTACAGCTGACTGATGGTAACCATTCAGTAATGTTAGATATCATTTTTAGTCCAAAAAACATTTAAGGCAACTTACAAAATTATAGATTAGGAAGGTTTTTCAAAGTAAAAAGAATTTAGGCAAAGGGTAGAAAAGAACAAAAGGAAGCTCAAAAGAGCTAAAATTTTGATATTATTAATTTATTAATATTATTAAATATTATTATTAAATTACTAGCTCAATTAAAAAGAGGCAAATACGGTTGAATATAATAATTATAGTAGCTATAAATAAATTTTCAAATCTCCTATCCTGACCTAAAGGAAATCTTTTCCCAGGATTCTCATAAAAGAGTCACTGGATTATTTAACTTTTTTTTTCCCCCACAAAATGTAAAAAATTTATATAATCTCTACTCTCAAATACCCTTAAAACTAAATTTGTAAATATTAATGAGTACCCACAAGTCCAAAATTCCTATGGTAAGCAAGTATGCTTTTTGTTTTCTAAACTACAGAAATCAAACACGGCTGCATGACAAAAATGCCCCAGTGTGGGAACGTACATTTCCCGGTGAGTTTCCAGTAAACAAATCAATCGCTGGAGGAGTGCTTTAGAAGTTAACTCCATGTTTCCATTTTCTGTGTTCATCACCTTTCCTACCCTGCAGCGAGTCTTCCTGTAATTGATAAATGTATCCCAAATTACCCTTATTTAAATATTATTTTCCTGACTTTGTCATACTTACATAATATTTGCACATATTTTTAAAACACTTAATTCCAAACAACTCACTTATTTGTACTTAGACCATTTTAATAATTCCTGTGCACTGATTGCATTTTCTAATCTATATATTAGTATGGTATAATATTTTCCTTTAAGAGGTGTTTGGGTGTCCTTTGAAATCACTGTGCACTACCAGCGATATTCATGATTTCTATTACTCTTTGGGAAACATTACGAGACCAGTGCTCTAACCCCTGAGCTACGGAGCCTCTTTGGGAAACATTAGATTAAAATAATAAACACTGACATATATATTCACATTAAGGTTTATGTTTAAATGTGAACTTAATAATATCTAACTTAGAAGTGAAAGCTATATTCCCTGACTAAATGAACAGACAAGAAGGGAAATTCTGAGGGATACATTAGCCACTAAAATCAAGTCATGTCTACTTAGCTGGAATGGTGAATGCCTTTCCTGCTTCTTTACTAGAATAATGTCATATTTTACCCACAAATCTCAGCCACTGTTAGCATGTCAAAATTATCTAAGGTAATAAACTGAATGAATCGCCCCTATTTTTTTTTATTTAGCATCATTATAGCTATCTTTCAATGAGTCTTCTGTTGTTGCTGTTTTTATATAGATTCCAGTTAGTTACCATACATATAATATTAGTTTCAGATGTACAATACAGTGATTCAACAATTCTATACAAACCTGGTGCTCATCACAAGTACCTGCCTTAATCCCCATCACCTGTTTCACCCACCCTCCACCCGCCTACCCTCTGGTAACCATCAGTTTGTTCTCTATAGTTAAGAGTCTGTATTTCGATTTTCCTCTCTCCTTTTTCCCCCTTTGCTTATTTGTTTTGTTGTTAAATTCTACATATGAATGATATCACATATTTATCTTTCTTTGACTGATTTATTCCAGTTAGCACAATTCACATTCTCCCAAATGGCAAGATTTCATTCTTTTTTTTTTTTTTTATGGCTTAATTAGAATCCAATAAGTAAAACAGCCAGTTGTGTCCTGTGCTCATTTTTGCCAGTAGGGTAGGTTTGAAAGTCTATGTCTTTGATTTTAATTTGAACTTTCCTGATTAGTAATTGGGTTGAGTCTTTTGATGTGTTTATGACCAATTCATGTTTCATATCCTTTGACATGTGTCTATTGACATTTTTTTATATCGAGTTATATTTTTATTTGTAGGAATTCCTTACATAAGCTTTTTAAAAAAGATTCTGTTTATTTATTTGAGAGAGAGAGAGAGAGAGCACATGAGTGGGGGGAGGGACAGAGGGAAAGAGACAATTATATACCCCACTGAGTGGGGAGCCTCACCTGGGGTCTTTATCCCAGGACCCCAAGATCATGACCTGAACCAGTCAGACGCTTAAACGACTGAGCGACCCAGGCACACTTCCTTACATAAAATCTTGATACTAATTATTAACCTGTTTGTAGGGGATTGCAAGTATCTTCTACAGACTTTTGAAAGATGGACCTATAATTGGTCTATAGACCTATGGCAGAACTTACATTGTATACCAATCGTACATCTCTGCCTCCCAAAGATACCTGAGTAACGGGCCCTTGTTACTGTCTGGCAATACAAAGTGCAGGAAAGTCCTTTGACTAAAGCTGTGTTAGCCCAGGGGAGCCAAGAATGGTAAGAGAGGACTGCGTTCAGTCTGAGGATGCTATGCTCCACAGTTGTCTAAGTCAAACTATAAAATGGATTACATGAAAAGAAAGACTGCTACTTCCCTAAGTGAGGGGGACCTCTGCACACACTCGGATTATATGGAGAAGTGCTCTTCTCTCATGTGTGGAGGACTGGCTTGAGAGACACAACTGAGCTTCTCGAATATCTGATGTATTAATCACTGGTAGCCTTTTTATCTGCATCTGTGCCCACTGGTGAGACCCTTTTGCAGCATTCATGGAAGCTTTCATCATATTCTGTCATTAGAAAATAATTCAAGGGGCACCTGGGTGGCTCAGTGGGTTAAAGCCTCTGCCTTCTGCTCAGGTCATGATCTCAGGGTCCTGGGATTGAGCCCCGCATCGGGCTCTCTGCTCAGCGGGGAGCCTGCTTCCCTCTCTCTCTCTCTGCCTGCTTCTCTGCCTACTTGTGATCTCTGTCTGTCAAATAAATAAATAAAATCTTTTATATATATAAAAAAGAAAATAATTCAAGTCCTCTGCCAAGTATCTCGAGTGATCTAACTTCTATCTTTTAGATAAATGACCCTTGTATCACGTACCCAGGTGGTTTCCAGGTCTAGCTATTCCACCATTAAGTTTTCCCACGGGCATTTGTCCACTTAGTGATCATTCACCTTTTTGTTCTTACTGCGTTGTCTTTTTAATAAATAAGAGTTCCAAGTCTAATGTCATCAAATATGTTATATTTTTAGTATCAAGTTTAAGAAAACCTTCACTACAACAGAGTCAGTAGAGATGATTTACCTATATTTCTTTCTTTAAAAAAATTTTGCTTAAATCTCTTTGAATTGATTTCTGTCTATCATGTGAGATAGGAATCCAAATATTTTATTTATAAATGAATGTTTAATATTTCCAGGTTCATTTTATTAAATAGCCCACATTTTCAACATTAGCATACAATGTAAGCTCTGTCATGTATCAGGTTTTCACAAATGTACATGTATGGTTCTGGACCCCCTATGCTATTGGTTCATTTTTTAATTGATATGTTTGTCTACAACACTGTATTATACAATAAGTTCACTATAACTACTGATATGCGCTTCCCTATTTGGGTCATCATTGTCAGAACTGTCAGCTATTTTTGCAATTCTGTTATTTCATACAAATTGTAAAGTCACCTAGCTGGATTCCATAAAAAATACAAACAAGAAAAATGAAAAGAAAAAAAATCTTGTTGAGATGCAGGATTTTCACTGGAATTTCATTGGATCCATCCAACCATTGGGTTAGTTGATGTTTTTGTGATATTAAAATTTGATTGATACATAAATATTTTACCGAACATTTTTAGATATTTATTTAGATATTCTTTAATATCTTTCAATAAGAACAAAATTTTCTTCCTAGGTTCAGGCATATTTTTGCTAATAATCTTTTTTGTTTACTATAACATATAGAATTTTTAAAGTTATATTTATTTACAGTTTATTGCTCATTAACAGAAATGTAATTGACTGAATATTTTTGAATATTTTCTTGGAATTGTCAATTTTGTTAAATTCATTAATAAATATCAGTAATTTCTCTGTAGTTTGTTTTGGGCTTTTTGTGTAAGCAATTATATCATTTGAAAATATGACCATTTTGTTACTTTTATAACAATCTTTACTTTTACTTTTCCCTTCTTATGCTACTAGTCAGAGTTGCTTGCATATTGTTAAACAGAAATGGTTGGAACAATGTGTTTATTTATCTTGATCCTGATTTTTGGAGGAAATACTTTTGGGGTTTCAATTAATTATTATATTGGCTATTTTTTTAATGTTTTGGTAGACATAAGTTTGCTCAAAAAGCAGACGATTCCCTTATTTGTACTTCTGCCATGAACTCTACAAAAATATCTTTAATGTGTACTGTGGTGGGACTCCTGACCATATTGTCTCCTTTAATCACTTAATATGGTAGATTTATTAATAGGCTTTCTAATGTTGAAACTTCCTTTGCTGTGATAAATTCAACTTGTTCAGAATGTTTTTATTGTTTTTTTTCATTGTTGGATTCAGTTTGTTTTAATTTAGAATCTTTGCATCTACATTTATGGTAAGATTGGCTTGTCATTGTCTTTCCCAAGCTTTGCAATCTGTCCTTAGCTGGTTTTAGTGCTAAGATGATAGAAATTTTCTATCCCCTGAAAGAATTTGTTGAAGATTAAGTTTATGTGTTTGTAAATGTTTGGGAATACTCATCCATAAAATCATTTGAGTTTAATATTTATAGGGAAAATATTTAAGCAAGTGATTGATAGGCTTAATTCAAGATAATTAAAATTTATTTTCTCTTCTTGAGTCAATTTTTTAAAATGTTTCTACAAATTTCCATTTCATCTAATTTTGAAAAATTATTGGCATGATGTTTTTTAAAAATTATATTACCTCCTTAATCTCTTCTGTATCTGCTGTCATTTCCTCTTGTTCATTTCTAACACTAAAGTTTCTAATAGGAAAGTATTGTTGTTAGCAAATGATCTATGTTTTTAGCTAAAGTTTCTGTTATCTCCATTTGTTCAAGAGTTCAAGTGGATAAAACATTCTAGGTTGGCACTGATTCTTATCAACAGTTTGAAAACAGTGTTGAATTCTCTTCAGGCTTTTGTTGTGTTGAAAGGAGAGTTGCCGGTCAGATTGGCTTCCATTTGCAGATAAAGTCATTTCTCTAGGCCTGCTTTTAAGATCTTCTCTTTGCATCTAGTATTTAGTTTCATGGTGACATTTTTGGTTTGATTTCTTTATATTTATTCTGTTCAGATTTGTTGGGCTTCCTAAATCTGAATATTGAATTGCATTAATTTAGAAAATCCTTAATAATTTGTTATCCACTGTTCTCTTCTTGATTTCTAAAAGTCCACATATTTTAGGTCTTTTTACTCTAGCCACTATTTCTCTTGACTTTTTTTTTTTATGTATAATATGTTGTATACATTGGATTTTTTCCTCTTCTGATGCACTGATTTTTTTCTTATTCTGTGACTAACCGGCTGGCCATCCTATTCATTGAGTTTATTTTTAATAATTATCTTTATCATTTACAAAAGTTCTATTTGTTTCTTCAAATACGTGTGTTATTTTGATAGTCTTTGTCCCTCCCTCATATTTTATATGTACTCTTGGATTTTCTTTAAATAAATTGAGCATACTTAAATTCCTGTCTGATAATTTTAATATCTACAGGTTGAAGACTCAATTTTGTGATTTCTTATTTTACTGATGACTCATGTTCATGATGAGTTTTCACTGTAGGTTCATGTTCCTTGGAACTTTGTCTCTGAGGATTCTTTTAGAACTGCAATTAGAAATACCCAACTGGAGAAGATTTGTGTGCCTGGTAACCCCATGGACCACAATTACTTTGAATAAAATTTTCAACTAGGTTTACTCAATATCCAGCAGATATTATAAATTCAGTCCCAAATCTAAGTAAGTGTGACACTGTGTTCAGGAATTTATTTATAAAAGATGTTCTTTTCTTTTTTCATGCTTTACCCAGATCCAAGGTTTCAGTAAACCAGTCTTCTCCTTTGGGGTCCCTCACCCCCCTACCACATGTGACATTCTCAATGTCATCTTTTGGTTGTTCTAGATTTATGCTGCTGTCTGCAATCTGATCTCTCACTCCGCTCAGGACCTCGGCTTTGTCTCTTTTCTCTCACAACTCCAACATACCACCTTTTCCTTTTGCTCCTCAAATCTAATTCTTTCCTTTACTGTACCACCAGCACAGCCATATTGTAAATTTCTTTCTTTAATGCAGCAATTTTAGGTATTCTGTATTGGGATTTCTCTCTAGATCATCAGTTCTTCCTAAATTTACGATTTATTGTTTTTATAATTATAGGAATTCAACTATATACCACAATGGATGGATTGTTTTCATCTCAAAAATATGTGAAAGATATACTGTTTTGTATCAATGGTTTGTCCCCACAAGAGAAAGTTGAGATTTTTAATTTTCTACTTATTATAAAAATGATAACTCCTTCCTCAACAGCAGGTGTGGAAAATCTCTAGCTTGCTTGTGACTACCACCTTCTGTTCTCCTATTCACTATGGCCTTGACAGAGTTCAATAATTGATTCTAGCATCTTTCCCCTGTGAGACAAGACGCCACCTCAACAGGCTTTTCAACATAAAATTCTGGGTAGTTATTACCAACCACAAGACATTAGGTCAAACAGTAGCTCTTATTTGCTACTAGATAATCTGATTCATTTAATTTTTCTTCTCATCACTATCATTTGTTATCCTCACAGATTAAGAGGTTCTCTCTTTTTTTTTTAATTTTTTATTTTTTATAAACATATATTTTTATCCCCAGACAAACCATAAGAGGTTCTATTTTGATTCTAACCGTGTGTGATTGCACAAGAACAACAGTCACTATGAAAAGCCACCAGCAAATACATGCCTTTCTTAATGTAAATAATGCATACAACTACCCACAAATCTAGAAATGATAGCACAAAGTAAAACGACCAGGAAGCAGTACTTCTGTGCATATCGATAAGCGTTCTTGAATTTCAGGTTCTCATGTTGCCCCATGGCTGCCATAACCTGATCTAATTGAGGAGGAGATTCTGTCAAGCCTTTGAGAAACTCCCTTCATTCACCATGCTCCTGGTTTTTGTGGGGTTTTTTTGGTTGTTGTTTTGGTTTTTTTTTGTGGTTGTTGTTTTGTTTTTGTTTTTTGTTTTGGTTGTGTGAGAATTTTTGGATACCCTATAGTCCTTTCCTACTCACTGGTAGCCAGCATTTCCCAAGGGACTTTACAGTTAGACAAGACCATTCATTGCAAGTCAGTTTTCCAGAGCACCTTATCCTCAGGAGATCAGCTTTGGGCTTATCTTATTCTTTCACAGAAGGTAATGACAGAACATTATTAGGAGCAATTTTCATTTTAACCTTAATTTAACCAACCTCCCTTTTCAATACAAAGCTAGACTATTTATTCAAAAGTCATGAGCTCATGGTATGGTTTGTTTTTCTGTCCTTATGATGTAATATATATAAATAAATTGTTAAATAATCTGTTAACCTTGTAATTTTGTTAATCTATCATTCAGTTTTGCTGAAATTCTATTGCAAGGTGAAATACAGCTGGAGTCCCATTTGGGCTCATCACTTAATGACTCATCTCAGCTCACACTATGGCATCCTCAACACAGGAGTGAGTAGATACTTGAGAAGTCAACCAAAATCATGACATTTAGCCATTCTAATGGTTACTTCTTAATACCGTGCTCCAATGTGACTCAGCTTTGTTGTATCCTGCCCTTCTCTGCTGGGTATCACACCTTCCTTTGGATGTTCCGGAGTACCTTTCTTAGTGATCACATTCCTCTAAACCACTTTCTGGAGAGATCAACCCCCCACAGATGTGTCTCTCATACTGTCTGATAATGTGCGTGCTTTCATGTTCCACCTAGTAGGCCTGTTTACTAATCTTGTCACTTGGGTCATATTAATAAATAATACATTTTGTGTCAGATATATCTGGAATATCTCATTTTGTCCTTTTTATAAATGATCACCGATTTTCTTCATCGACCATTAGAAGCTGCTATTTTCCTTTTCATTACTTTTGTTATCTCTGCCTCTTTTGCTACTTTATTTTACCTTGCTACCTATGACCTCCTAAATGCTTAAAAACCCCCATTTGCCTACTAAACCTTAGATTATTTCTGGACTTTCCCTAGTTCAGAGACTCTCTTTCAATAAATAAATTTTAAGAAGTCATTCTAAACTGATTCCAAATAGCCACAAGTTCATCTCTCAAGGCCATTTAGTTTAGTTTTTCATGTGCCCACCTTAACCTCCATTCTGGTTAAATTCACTCAAAAGTGAATCAGACATGGCCTCTGCCTTCACACAGCTCAGAGTCTAGGAGGGGAAAAGGAACACAATAAAGAAACAAAAGCACAGACCAATGAACTCATAAGCACCATTTGTAACTTCGAAGTTTCTCCTCAATATAATCAGTCATTTTAGCAGCTTTCTAGCTAGTAAATATTCATCTCACCTCCCATCTTGCATCAACATTAATATGAATGTTTGCTAAGAAATGCTAATACTTAGGCAAAAAAATTTGATTCTCCACATTGAGTCTGTACATATTTTTCTCAAGAACTGAAAGATGTATTTTTAAAGTAGATTAAATAAAATTGAGTTACCATATAATTTCAAGAAATTGAAGCAATTAGGTGAACATTTCAGTAGACATTTATCTAGTGAAATGTCTATGTTCTCCCTGAGCCAAATCATTCCCCACAAAATGTGTCAAACAAATACACTCAAAGCCTCATGGAATTTGGGGGAAGCCCATTGTGGAGACAAGCAGGATTGCTCAGTGGGTTCCCAGACATTCTCCTTATCTGCAAACAAGCTAGCTGGGATAGACTGCTGATTTTTACTGATGTAAGAGGCAGAAGCTAAACTCAAATCTCCTGAAATTTAGGGACCCAGGCCCTCCTCCTCAGGGTACCCCATGTTTCCCACCACTTCTCTGAAAGGCTGGCACTAAAGCTCTTGGCTCTCAACAGTCTGTTTTTCTCACATTGGCAAAGCCATCACCATACTAACCCATATAAAACAAAATGCAAAAGGGGAAACCACTCCCACACCACCACCCTCTGCAGCGCAAACCCACAATATCCTGCCTGTCCCAAGTAGGCCTCTCCATAAGAGGCTGAGGCCAGAGACACAGAGACTTGCAGATCTTTCTGTCCTATGGCTTCCAGCTTGTCCAAAGAAATTGTACCATATCATTCATGACAGTGGTATGACAACTATAATCCCTGAATTGGGAACATTCCCTAATACAAATGACCAGGTGAATTCTGTTGGATATAGAGAATATCACTAAGAATGCATATATCCAGCCAGAGAAAGTCAGGTTATATGACTTTTTAAAATTCTCAGCCTGAATTCATTAATCTTCTTAATACCCATTTGTCTAGAGTCTCAATTAGTTGGTCATTCCATTGCAAAAGGGTTTGAATGTTAAATTCATCTCCCAAAATGGTTAAAATCATGTCTCTATTCTTGAAGTAATAAAACTATAATACTTTTTAGAAGAATCAGACTAATAAGTTATTAATTTCATAATGATTTGTCCAAGGATGACAGTTACAAGAAAAAATTCAGTCCACAGGTATGTTTTAATTGGTTATAAAATATTTAAAAATTTTCTTTAAAATGGAATGACTCTGTGAAGCATGCCATGTGTATTAGGCCTCAGTCTCCACCATAGTCTTTCACAAGATTTCATTCATCTTATTATCCCATGGTCTTTAAAGGCAACTTGGTTGATAAATCCTGGCTTTCACTATTTGCCTTTAAGGAAATGATGATAGTGAAAATGTATAGAAAACCCAAAGGACGTTTTTCTTTTAATATAGATAATATAGATGAGATAAAGTTTCTTTAATCACTTTAAGCATCTGCCTGGGCTCTTCATTTCTTATTTCACCACAGTTTTGACAAAGAGTTGGTATAGATCTCCTGGAGGCAGAAGTCAGTGTCCTCAGAAAAAGTGGCAATTTTTACAACAGTTCTCCCATTAAACAACTGCTCTCTCTTAGGATTTTTGCATATGTTTCTTCCATTATGCAAACAAACAAACAAATAAAAAAGCAGGCAAAATATTTCAGAAAGTGAAGGGAACATTATTACAATGTTCCACATTGAAAATGGAAATTGAAAGTATACAAAAATCATCTCAGATGTAACTAATATCTGATCAATGGCTTAATGTTTTGGAGAATATGTACATATATTTTTTTCAAAATGCCTTTTTTTAAATGCCTTTAGTTATCTTAGAATATTGACCAAATTGCGATTCCCAGAAACTGAAGATAAACAGAAAACTCAGAAGAACAGGAAATCGACCAATAGCATTCTATTTGAAGTGAAAGGGCCATTCAACACCAGCAGTAAGAACACATTCTGAGAAGGAACTGACTTGGGTAAACACAAGTTAAATTGTCTTTGACTTAAATCAAGCACAACAGAGCCACACAATCTATTCATCAGAATGTACACCTGAGATGTGCAGCTATGGTAGTTATGATCTGATGATTCTGAAAAAGCAAGAAGGCTATGTTGTTTTCTCTCTCTGAATAATAAAACTTGCTAAATTGGACATCATTTCTACATTCACTTATTCATCTATCCATCCCTCAAATATTTCTGGAGAACTTACTGAGTATTAGACACTCACACTACACGTGTTAGGGATGTGACGCAGGAGAGAGGCAGAGCCTGTTCCCTGATGAAAACTACATTTTTTTCTTAAGATTTTATTTATTTATTTGAGAGAGAGATAGAGGGAGGGAGGAAGGAGGGAGAGCCCAGAAGGAAAGTGAGAGGGAGAAGTAGACTCCCACTGAGTAAGGAGCCCGATGTAGGACTTGATCCCAGGACCCTGGGATCATGACCTGAGCCAACGGCAGATGCTTAACTGACTGAGCCACCTGGGTGCCCCGAAAACTAAATTTTAATAGAGTACAGAACTATTACAAAGAAACTAGCCTGTGAAAAAGGTTGTTTCGGATCACAGTCAGTGCGAGGAAGACTAAGAAGAAACTGATGTAACAATGTGGGTGGAGATGGGCTCCTTCAGACAGGGTGGTCACAGAAGGCCTTTCTAGGTAATGTGTCTGGCACAAGTCTTCTCAAATTCGGATGCACAGGGGACTCCTCCGGGGATCTTATTAAAATGAAGATTCTGATTCTGAGGGTGCTACAGGGCCTAAGATTCTGCATTTCTCAAAGGGTGATGTTGACGTATCAGGTCCTCAGACCTCACATTGAATAATAAGGACTCTAAATAAGAAATGAGAATGGTAAAAAGGATTGGGGCAGGAACTATGGAAAGAACCTAGAAGTCCATGGACAGATGACTGGGTAAAGAAGATGTGGTATACACACACACACACACACACACACACACAGAGAGAGGGAGAGAGAGAGAGAGAGAGAGAGTGGAATACTATGCAGCCATCAAAAGAAACAAAGTCTTGCCATTTGCAACGATGTGGATGGAACTGGAGGGTTTTATACTGAGCAAAATAAGTCAACTAGATAAAGACAATTATCATATGATCTCTCTGATATGAGGAATTTGAGAGGCAGGGCAGGGGTCGTGGGGGGAAGGGAAGGGAGGGAACAATGAAACAAGATGGGACCGGGGAGGTAGACAAACCATAAGAACCTCTTAGTTTCGGGAAACAAACTGAGGGATGCTGGGGGGTGGAGGGGCGGTAGAGGGATAGGGTGGTTGGGCTATGGACATTGGGGAGGGTATGTGCTGTGGTGAGTGCTGTGAAACATGTAAGCCTGATGATTCACAGACCTGTACCCCTGAGGCAAATAATATACTATATGTTTAAAAAAAAAAAAAAAAAGGATTGAAAAAAGGATTGGGGCAGGAGCTTTCTGTTTTTATTTTATTTATTTATTTATTTATTTGACAGAGAGACACAGCAAGAGAGGGAACACAAGCAGGGGGAGTGGGAGAGGAAGAAACAGGTTTCCCTGCCAGCAGGGAGCCTGAGGGAGGACTGGATCCCAGGACCCTGGGATCAAGACCTGAGCCACCCATGCTTTCTGTTTAGATAACAATAAGGGGTTTGGGGAAGGAACTGCAACAAGCCCAACCTTTTGTCCACCTCATTCCCAAATTTCTATCATTTGTTTCATAGGATACCCCAGAGCGTGCTAGAAAGATACCTGCTCTGAGACCAGGCAGTCAGTCCTGGGCTCAATCCTGTCTCCATCTCCTCAAAACACTAAGGTTTTGGACAGTTCACTTGCTTTCACTTTTTTTTTTTTCCTTTTTCTTGTTTTTTGTTTGTCTGTTTTACTCTTCTCCATCCTAGTAGAATCCTTGTGAATCTATAGTAGAATCCTAGTAGAATCTATAATCTGGCTTATAGAAAGTCATCAGTAAATGATAGACACTCTAGATTGGTTGATCCAACCCCACTTCCAAGCCCTTTTTCTTTAGGCTATTTCTACTCCAAAGGTGTGAAAACTTTTAAAAATAGACTGGAGAACTTTGATTTCCTAGCTTTTCTTCCAGCTAGAGATGGCCCTGTGAAAGAGTTATAGTCAATGACATCTTGATGGAAATCCCCGGACACTCCTTCCTGCCCACAAAGGCAAAGCCTCAGAAGAAGCCTTTGTTCTCTGTCTTTCAGTATCCTTTCTGTCTCACCAGAAATGAGTTCTAAAGGTGCAACAGGCATCTTACAGCCACGAGGTGACAAGAATGAGAATGAGGTGCAGGCTGGCTCAGTCGGAAGGGCATGCAACTCTTGATCTCGGGGTCGTGAGTTCAAGCCTCACGCTGGGTATAGAGGTCACTTAAATAAATAAAACTTAAAAATGAAAAGAATGAGAATGACAAGCAGCACGTGAAGACAGCAGAGCAGAAAGTAAAAAAAAAAAGCGCCTGTGAGCGCCTACCAGTATTGCTCTCACCATTCCAAACACGGGCGACTCAGCTCAGACCACTCGCAATATGAGAAAAGAAAGCCCTTACTGATTAAGCTGATGTTGTTAGGGTTTCAAGTTCTTGCAGCTAACTGTAATTGATATCTAGTTGTGCGATGCAGCTAGTCATTATTATTATTTCTTCCGAAGCCTCTTAGGAAGAGGAAAAGGCAGGAGCAATGTAAAACTTCGGTCAGTGTACTGAATACTGCCAACCTGCCGCCATCCGCCAAAAGTGAGGCTACCAAGAAAGCCATTGCATTTGAATACCGGTTTGTATTACCGGCGGAGAATATGAGGAGCTTCACCCATCAACCCCTAAATTCTCAAGACAAATATGAAGTGCCCACATTTTAGAAATCATAACAGTCTCCAGGTCTGAGAGCACTGATGATGTTGTGCGTCCATAATGCATAGCTCAGTGTCAACCATCATTTCAAACCAGATCTGGGCATCCTATGAGAAATGAAACTCACTGCCTTGGGCCCTGTGCCGGGAGCAAGAAGACACATATTATATACTCATCCAGTCTGAATGGAAAACTAGATTAGTATAATGAATGAACTGCTGTGAAATGAGTTCGGAAGACGGAGACGCGTGCAACTGAGTACAGAGAAAAGGGACTTCTAAAAGAAGCTGAACGCTGTCCCATAAGTGAAGGTCCTTTAATAAAATTAATGAGCAAGCGTGTCCTCTGTGACTGTTCTGTGCAAGGCACTCAGGAAATTCAAAGATTACGAAGCAGGATGCCAAGTTGAAGGCCCTTCACAGTTTGAGAAAGACAGGCCGGATGAATGAAGTCAGCAGCAAACAGGGAGGACCCCCACTGTGAGCTCAGGTGGCTCAGGTAAACTGATGACAAAGAAAAAAGGTAGGATTCTCCTAGTGACTAGGAGTGACAAAGATGATTCAAGTGAAGGAAGATCGGAGAACTGGATGTGGAGGGAAAAAAGAGGATACATTGTATTAGTTGAGAGTGAACAAATCAGCTTGGCTTATCCAGAGACTTCAAGAAGGTGAATGTGAATGGTTGTCATTTGAATATAGAGCCGCTTTCATAAAATCACATCTGTTTAGAGTAAAAGAAGGAGGTGCTGCCCCCTTGCTTCCTGGTCACACAGCCTTTTGTCCATGCATGCCCGCCCCTCCTGTCTCCCTGTGCTGAATCCCTCTTCTTGTGAGGACACCAGCCCAATGGAATTAGGGCCCACCATCACAGCTCCGTTTCACCTTCATTACCTCTTTAAAGGCCCTGTCTCCAAATGCAGTCACGTGCTGAGGTCCTGCGTTTAAGGCTTCAACGTATGATTTGGGGAGCACACAATTCAGCCCATAACTGTCCCCAAGCCAGAAACTTGAAATCAGTCTTCCTTTGCCTTCATCTTTCAATGCCTACTTATTCTAATGGTGAATTCTACCTCCACACCATATGAACTCCCCAGAAAGACGTAATAAAATGTAAACTAACTGATATTTAAATGAAAACTTGAAAAAAAGAGAAAGGCATAATAAAACATTTAGGACTTAAGGTCTGCCTACCTCTGTAGAGATAAACTTCAACTCCCTGACTTTCATAATCTGCTTCCAAAAGAAGGTTAACTATTTGCTAGTGCAACTCCTGAAATTAATGTCCCTCCGTTCAGTCTATCAAACTCCACTCATCTTTTAAGACTTGCTTCAGTAGTATTTTCCCCATGAAGTTTTTGACTCTGCTCCAATTCTTGCTGGCTCCACCCTAACTTTTACCTTTTCTAGAAAGAATTTACCATTTCCGCCACTCTACTGTCACTGAATATACTAAATTACAAACACTGGATCTGTGTCCTTCATAAGATTATAAGCTCTTGAGGAGAGGAAAAAAAAATCCCAATAAAAGAATGTACACTCTGGAATTTGATTATATGAATGTAAGTTTTAGTTCTATTAAGATATTTTTTACACTGTCAGTTTTATCAAGTTACTTAAATTCACTGGTAAATGGGAATAATACCTAATTCATATGGTTGTAATGAGAAATAAATGAAGTTTCTGTTAGCATGAAGTAGAGACTGAATAATGGCTAGCTATTAAAATAAAACAGAATAGAACCATGACCACTATCTTTTACCGAGCATATTCTATATCCTGTCTTATGTGATTTGCATATGTTACTTCTTATAAACCTGATAAAATTGATTCATATACTGGGACTCACAATGTCAGACCCAGTGGCCTGACATTGACACCTATGCCAGCCTGCACTTAAGGGGAATTCCTGTCATGGAATCCAAACATACTCCAAGCACAATCCTTCCAATCAGCTTTAGTTAGCTTACCTTATCCTGAAACATAGGACCTTGCAAGCCTCGTAAGGAAATCCCCTACCTCCTTGCTGATCATGACCCAGTTTCCATGGTCCCCCATCTTCCTAGGAAACTCATTCTTGCCCAATATCCCTCAGAGACAGTGACCCACTGCTTGTGAGGCACTCCCAATCCATGCAGTGCCTGCCTTTGAATAAAGGGCATCAAGCCCGTTACTCAATTGTGTCGTTTTTGTCATTTGACAAACTGAAACAAACGCAGCATGTACGATTACCCCATGTTATAGATGAGAAAACTCAGTCTCTGAGAGGATAAGCAGCAAGTCTGAGATCTACTACCGAGCACGTGGTGGAACCAGGATTTGAGCCGAAGTATGGATGATCCAAAGCACGTGGTCTCCATTCTGACATCCCCAAACAATAGTTCAAATCTGGAGGCAGAGTGGGGCTCAGTAAGTATTTGTTGAATTACTTAATCCACTAATAATCTACTTTTACGTGGCATTAAAATAATTCTTAATGATAGTGAAAGAGGTGAACAAGGTTCCACCTTATGCACTCAGTAACGCTTAGACGTAGATGTAGAAGTTAGTGGTTTACACACATTTTTAGAATGGAAGTAAAATATGTATCCAAAACAAAGGAGGGTATTAGGCGGTAAAAATCACCAGATTTCTGCTGCAGTCCCCCAGAGCCTCCCACCCCCCTTGCTTTCCCTCTCCTCGGCCTCTCCCCACCCCCCCATACACTCCAGATCTGCTAGCTGAGAGCTACGGAGCGCACAAACAGTGCTTTGCGTTTCATGTTCATCTCCCATCGATGCCGTTCCTTGTATCCCACACCTTGCTAGCCTTTTCTGTAAAATGTTTTTTCTCATATCAAGTAAAACCCCAAACAATATAGACATTAATAATTAAAGTATTTATTTTTAAAATAGAAGTGCACAATTTATACCTTAAGGACCATCATCTGAGCCTTGATAGGAAATTAATTTAATTAACACAAATCTTCCACAACTCAGTGAACTAAAGTGATATATCTGTATGAGATGCAATATCGGGTCGAGTCAGGCTACATGCTCACTTAGAGTTTTCTAGTGCTATGAGACAAATATTGTTCCAGTTACACAGTGACATTTCAATGATTTTCAAATACTTATCCTGAAGTTCTAAAAATACCATATGCTAAGATGTGCCTTTCCTGCAAGACATGCCATCAACGGGTGAATTTTAATGTATTTTTCCTCTATTAAGTGCAGGTAAAAAAAAAAAAAAAAGAAAGAAAGAAAGAAAGAAAGAAAGAAAAGAAATATATATTTATTTTTTTAAGATCTTTTATAATCATGTTGGCTTACCATAGTTTGCTTCTATAAAAATACTATATATTTTTGTGGGATATTTATAATACGGTAGTAATGAAAAATGTTCTTAAGTGTTCATTACATAGCAGAAATAATACATAATCTTATATAAAGTAATAATCATTTGAGGAAAAAGTTATAAAGCTATAAAAAATTTTATGAGCTGCTATCAAGTATTTCAAAATTCCTAAACCATATTTTGCATTATATAATTAATGGTAAAAGTGTTTTGTTGATATTTTTTGCTTTAAACTTTGTAAAAGAAGGAACATGATTATACATGTTCCCTAAATAAATTGGAGTATTGCTGAGCATAACTGAACATCATTTATTTAAATATAAATGTAAAACTCATTTTTAAGACAGAACTCTGAATCAGTAAAATTGTTATTGGTTCCAGAGTACTCAAATACATGCCCTCCACCCCCGAATTGTGGGTATAGTCTTTCATGTGCAAGCAGTGCTGTTAGTGTATCACACTTGGCCTCTCTTTGCTTCTTTACTCACTTCATCCCAGGAAAAGAGGAGGAACTTACTTGGTTGAGCTTGGAAGGACATGTTGGTATGTCCAGGGCAGCCCCTTTCTCTTTAAGGCTCAACTGCCTTTGGGGAACACCTGATCTGCTCTGGTCCTTGAGCTTGAAATGCTAACTTGGTGAGCTCTGCCTTACCTCATTATAGATCTGTTTGTGACTGATGAGTAGCTTTGCCGAAATTTGGAGCTCAAAAAAAGGAAGCTCACTTGCTGTAGATATATGTCAGACCCTCTGTTATGGGTTTCATCAGAAAGAAAGTTGATATGCTGGTCTCCTATCTGCTTTATTCTTATTTCCTTATGAGTTGGACCAGCACTGGAGTGGAGAAAAGGAGTGTTTTAGTTGAGCTCTTTCAAACCCCAAATGAGTAAGTGTATTTTGCTCCTTTTATCAATTTTCAGTCTTCCAAGACAGGGATTTCTCCCTTTCTGCAAACATAATAGATCTAAGACAAAGGTGATGAGTTAAATTTGAAAAAACCATTACGCATAATTCTCATTTTCAAAGCAAGTCAATTAAATTGCTCCCTTTGAAGAAAAAAAAGTACTCACATAATTCTTTTTAGTTTATATATATATATATATATATATATATATATATATATGATCTTTATCTCCTATTTCTGGCAAACAACCCTATAACTCTTGGAATCTCTGAGATGGTGAGTGTCTTTTATACACTAAGGAATGACTGGTGGCTGGGGAGGTCCCTAAATAGCTTCAGCGGTGAAAGATCTAGGCAAAATCAGACAGTTGGAACTTTCACCCCACCCCTAACCTTCTGGGAGAGGAGAGGGGCTAGAGACTGGGTTAATCACCAATAGTCAATGATGTGGTCAATCATGTTTACATAGTGAACCTCCATAAAAATGCCTGAACAGCAGGCTTTGGAGACCTCCTGAGTTGGTAAACATACTGAGGTCCTGGGAGTCTGGCACACACAGAGGGAGCATGGCAGCTCCATATCCCTTCCCCCCATGCCTTGTCCTTTCCATTATGCTGTTGCTGAGTGTATCCTTTGTAACCATGTAAGTAAAGTGTTTCCCTGGGCACTGTGAGCTGTTCCAGCAAATAATCAAATCTGAAAAGGGGCATGTGGAGGAGCTCGCAACTTTATAGCCAAGTCGGACAGAAAAGTTCGGGAACCCTGGGCACTCGGTATTTGTGACTGGCGTCTGGGGTAAGGGCAGTCTTGCGGGAATGAGCTCATACACCTGTGGCGTCTGACACTAACTCTGAGCGGTGTCAGAGCTAAATGAGATGATAGGACCCCCAGCTGGTGTCCAGAAAGTTGTAGAACTGGTTCTTGGTATGGAAAAAACTCACACATGTGGTGTCACAAGTGCTGTGAGCAAATACAGTTCATACTTACCTTCTGAATTCCTGCAACACCAAAAACAAACAAACAAAAACCACTAAAGACAAAAACTGCACACAGTGACTCCCCATTTCCTTTCCTCTCACTGGTCAGGTATTAACGTACTCTAATATCCAAGTAACTTTAACTGTAAGACTGTTCTTTCCTTATGTATGTAAAAATATGCCTCACTATTTAGTCATGCAAACACACAGGAAAATAGTTGTGTATTTGCAAACATTTTAAGTGATGGAAGTGGGGGTAGCGGCACCACACCGGAATAGTTCTCCCTTCATGTTGTCATTTCAAGAGACATTATATATTTAAAACACTCCCATGCATGTTTTAAAAGAGCTGGAGTAAAAGAGTTCATTCTTACAAAGACATGATTGTTGAAATGTCTAATAGCCTGTTCTCATAAAGAATTTACTACATAGGACATCCCTGCAATGACTACTGTTTTTTCTCTGGTCACCAAAGTATTTAATTCTACTCCTGCTTAAATAAATGAAACAATATCAACATGTTATCAGTGTCAATTTTTGTCACTTTGCATGAATCGCAAGGAATTTCTTCATAAGTAAAAATAGGAAGTAAAAGGAAAGCAACATCGAGTCTTAGAATGCTTTAAAGATCATCAGAAAGTCTCTCTGTGCCTTAAAACAAATTATCATATTGTAGTTTACAGTAAGATACAGATACACATTTGTTTGTGACAGTCCACTCTAGTAACCACTAAACTTGATTCTTAATATTTCACGTGAAATTCACTTCTGAGTTTTGAGCTACTGCACTTTAGATGAAACCGAGAGATACACTTTCAATCACATCATTTTAGTTCACTTATTGCTATCCACTCATTTTCTTCCCTAATAAAACAAGGTGGTGTGACTCTTCATATTCTAGTAAACTATTTTCCTTCCTCAACCTATTTGCATAGGAATATGAACTTCTGGTTCCCGTCAAATGAGTCTTTATTACCAAGACGAGAATGTAAATTCATGTAATGTCTCTGTGATTTTGCAATAGGCACCAAATACTGACTGCTAATGGTTATGAATATTTATCAGTTGCTGTTATTAAAAGGACAGTTTTTTTTCCTCCCAGAGTTTTTGAGTACACAATTTCAAAATGTTACTCCATCTGTCAATGTTTTCTGAAAACAGTACCAACCTTCTTTTTTATCATCTGGAGTAATCTTCACTTTTGTATCTGTTATATCTTTGAATGAAGCCAGAAAAAGTACCACATCTCCTTTCTCATTCTTTATAGGAACAATATCCAATAGGCACCAAAATGGAGACCCTGAAATGGTAATAAAAACACAAATCAACCACTGCCTCATGTTTTTTCTATGAAAATCTCAATCATTAGTGGCACAGTTAATAAAGTCCTTACTGTTTCCCTCTATCCCACACCTCCCCTCCAAAATCTTAAAAATGTCAGTTTTCAGATTCCATAAGTGTCTGGCCCATATGCATATCTCTCCATTCTCAAATGAAATGCTTTCTTTGAAAATAAGGCTGTGTTTTAAACAAAAACACTTGTCTGTGCTGAGATATTTCTGCTTATGTAATTTAAACTGTATTTCTTTTTTGAACTTGTTGATGTTGAAGCATTCCACTTTATGAAACATTGCCCCTCCCCACCCCCAGCATGCACGAGTTGCTAAATAAAGACCTTTGTTTCACACAAATTTGCTGGAGGTTTATTTAGTCAATTTAAAAATCAATGATTGCCCACCAGAATGGCTAAAGTAAAAAAAGATGGAAAATACCAAGTTTGGGGCAAAATGCATAGTCACTTGAACTCTCATACATTAGTAGCTGGTCGCAAATTAGTACATATATACCTTAAAAACTGTACAACAGTATTAAGATAAATTCCCACAATAAACATTAGGCAGCACTGTGAATGAGCATTATACAATAATTGGCGTCAGATGGATGAATGTCACGAACATAATACTGAGAAAAAGTAGCCAGTTACAAGTGAGGAGAATGCATTTACGTTAAGTACAAAATAGACAAAACTCACCTACAGTGCTAAAAGTCCCATTGGCGGTTTGGAAGATTGTGATTCAAAGGGGACACAGGTTGGGGAGTTCTGGCATCCTGGTCAAGTTTTGCTTTATGACCTTTATGTTAATTACACAGAAGTGTTCAAGTTTTGAAAACCCATCAAACTCTACACTTATGCATGTCTCTTTTTCCATATATATGTTTTACTTCAAGAACATATTTTTTAAGGATTTCAATTATTTGCTTGTCAGAGAGACAAAGGAAGCACAAGCAGGGGGAGTGGCAGGCAGAGGGAGAAGAAGGCTCCTCTCTGAGCAAGGAGCCCGATGTGGGACTCCATCCCAGGACCCCAGGATCATGACCTGTGCTGAAGGAGGATACCACCTAGGTCCCTCAATAACATGTTTTCAAAAGGGATAATCAAGTTCAATTCTATGTTTTGAGCAAAAGAACTCTGAAAATACCGTTAGTAGCTTCAGATTCAAACCTAAGGCTCATATTTTGAAATGTATTTATATACCTTAAAATATGCACTTTAAGAATATATTAAAATCCTAATACTAGATTTCCTACTAAAAAGCATTCCTGGGCAAAAGAAAAGAAAAGAAAAGAAAATGGAAAAAATTTATTGCTTAAAAACAAAACTATTAATCTTTTATTTTATTTATTTTTTTTTTTTAATTTGACAGGCAGAGATCACAAGCAGGCAGAGAGAAAGGGAAGCGGACGATTCCAGGACCCTGAGATCATAACCTGAGCCGAAGGCAGAGTCTTTAACCCACTGAGCCACCCAGGCACCCCTCAAAACTATTAATCTATTTACATATGTTTTTCCTTCATTTTTCTTTTGATGGAGGGAAAAACCCTTAATAGTGTGAATTTCCACCTTATTTGGGTGATGATTTCACATTTGTAATACAAATTTGACAAAAGTAATAGCCAAAAATACCCTTGATGGGCACCTGGGTGGCTCAGTCATTAAGTGGCTGCCATCGGCTCAGGTAGTGATCCCAGGGTCCTGGTATCAAGCCCCGCATCAAGCTCCCTGCTAGGCGGGAAGCCTGCTTCTCCCTCTCCTGCTCCCCCTGCTTGTATTCCTGTTCTCGCTATCTCTCTCTCTCTGTCAAATAAATAAATAAAATCTTAAAAAAAAAAAAAAAAAAAAGGAAATGCCCTTGGTATTTCTTGATATTTTAAGTTGTTTCGTATATACTGTATTAGATCTCACAATTTCCCAAACAACAGATGTAACCATCCAACCTTGGAATCTATCAGTTTTTTTTCTTACTTAAGCACACAATAAAGGATTTGATATAGGGGTTGTCTGACATAAAAATCACCTTTTATTTTAGTTGCTGTTGTACTTTTTGGAAAGTGTGTTTGAATACACATATAATAAGCATATGTAGTGCGCATGGAGTAGGTACCCAATCTGGGCATCCTCCTAACAGCTTCAGCACCATGGATTCTTCCATGCTCTCCTGACTGAAATCTATGGTTTCCTTTCATTCATATTCTTAAATATCCGTGCCACAGCAATGCCATTTCAACCTCCCATCACCAGGCTCCGGGAGACCTGAGATCTAACCATAGCTCCCACATTAACTAGCCCAGGACCATGGAGGACTCAAATTAACTTCCTTCTCCAATTAATTTGGTTCCCTCAATTGCAATACTCTCATATCCATCAGTCCACTGGTAGAAAGAGCAACTCAAAAACCATGAGGCAATAAATCAACTCTATTGTCTATGACTAATGGGGAAACCTTATAAATGAGCCATATCCCTGCCCAAACACTACTATCCCCATCATCCCAGAATGGCCCTTAATTCTAATTTTTTATATAGCCACTGTTTCGAGGTGGGAGCTGTTTTCACTAATGCTGTGCTAGGTAGGAACAAAAAGACCTATCAGGGCAAGCTATCAATCAGACCCTAGACATAGTAACAGTGGGGACGTGGAAAACAGTATGAATCTGATATTTTGGATCACAATTTAAAGCATCTCTCTGTCAATTATCTTGCAAAAACATCACCCAAATCAGAACAGAGGCTATTAATTTTCTTGAAAATCCATTTTATCTGAGCACTCAGTCAAGCATCATTATTGTTTCCACAGAGCCTTTGAACAGGGGCACCAAAGTATTTTAGAGAGAGGCAAAAACATGTCAGGTGAGAGAGAGCCAAGAGAGTGCTGCCCACCAGACAGTATCTCAAATCACACAGCATTCCTTTCACATCATGTTCCGGGGAAGTTGAAAGATCACTTTGAGATTTGTCTTTTAAGTTACAATGAGGTATAACCTTGGACATTTTGTAAATTCAGTAAAAGTTCATTAACACGGGTCCCTATAATTTCAAATTTTGTAATGATTTGGCATGTATTAAGCTGAGGTCTGCCTTTCTATTGCACATATGACAAAAAACTGTATAGAGGCACACCTCGGAGATACTGTGGGTTTGGTTCCAGACCACCCCAATGAAGTAAATATCATAATAAAGTGAGCTAAAGAACTTTAAAAAAAAAGATTTATTTATTTATCTATTTATTTTAGAGAGAAAGAGAAACAGTAAGGGGAGGAGGAGAGAGAGAGAGAGAGAGAGAGCACGAGCTCCTGAAGCAGAATCCCCAAACGAGCACAGAGCCTGAGGCAGGGCTTGTTCGCAGGATGCTGAGATGGAAACCTGAGCAGAAACCAAGAGTGGGCCGCCCAACCAATTGAGCCACCCAATTGCCCTGGGTTAAATGACAATTTTTGGTTTCCAGTGCATATAAAAGTTATGTTTACACTATACAGTAGTCTGTTAAGTGTGCAGTAGCATTGTGTCTAAAAAGACAATGTACATGCCTTAATTAAAAATATTTATTTCCCTAAAAAAAGTGCTAACCATTATCTGAGGTCTCAATGAGTTGTCATCTTTTTTGTTAGTGGAAGGTCTTGCCTTGATGTTGATGGCTGCTGAGTGATCAAAGGAGGTTGGTCGCTGAAAGCTGGGGTGGCAGTGGCAATTTCTTAATATAAGACAGCAATGAGATGCGCCACATCAATGGACTCTTCCTTTCTTGAGTGATTTCTCTGTAGCATGCGGTGCTGTTTGATAGCATTTTACCCATAGTAGAGTCTTTCAAAATTGGTGTCAATCCTCTCAAACCTTCCTGCTGTTTTATCAACTAAGTTTATGTAATACTCTAAATCCTTTGTTGTTATTTCAACAACCTTCAAAGCATCTTCACCAGAAGTTTCCATCTCAAGAACCACTTTCTTTGCTCATCCTCAAGAATCAACTCTTTATCCATTAAAGTTTTATCATGAGATTGCAGCCATTCAGTCCTATGTTCAGGCTCCATTTCCAAGTCTATTTCTCTTGCTATTTCCACCGTATCCACAGTGACTTTTTCCACTGAAGCCTTGAAACCTTCCCAGTTGTCCATGAGGGTTGGAATCAACTTCTTCCAAACTCCTGTTAACGCTGATATTTGGACCTTCCCTCTTGATGGCATTTAGAATGGTGAATTCTTTCCAGGTTTTCAAAGTACTTTTCCCAGATGCATCAGAGGAATCACTATCTATGGCAGCTACAACCTTACAAAATGTGTTTTCTTTTTTTTTTCTTTCCTCAGAGATTTACTTATTTTAGCCAAATGCAGAGCCTGACACAGGACTCTATCTCAGAATACTGCAATCACGACCTGAGCAGAAATCAAGAGTTGAAGACTTAACCAACCGAGGCAACCAGGCACCCCCAAAATGTGTTTCTTAAGTAAGAAGACCTGAAAGTCAAAATTACTCTTTGAGGGGAACCTTGGTGGCTCAGTGGGTTAAAGCCTCTGCCTTCAGCTCAGGTCATGGTCCCTGGTTTCTAAGACTGAGCCCCGCATTGGGCTCTCTGCTCAGCAGGGAGTCTGCTTCCTCCCGGCCTGCTCCGCCTGCCTCTCGGCCTACTTGTAATCTCTGTCAAATAAATAAATAAATCTTTTTTTTTTTTTAAAGGATTTCATTTATTTATTTGACAGAGAGAGATCACAAGTAGGCCGAGAGGCAGGCAGAGAGAGGAAGGGAAGCAGGCTCCCCACTGAGCAGAGAGCCCGATGTGGGGCTCACTCCCAGGACCCTGAGATCATCACCTGAGCCAAAGGCAGAGGCTTTAACCCACTGAGCCACCCAGGTGCCCCTAAATAAATAAATCTTAAAAAAAAAAATTACTCTTTGATCCATGGGCTGCAGAACGGATATAATGTTAGCAGGCATGAAAACTTTAATCTTATAACTCTTATCAGAGCTCTTGGATGACCAACTGCATTATTAATGAGCAGTAATACTTTGAAAGGAATTTTTTTTCTGTAAGTCTCAACAGTGGGTTTAAAATTAAAATATTCATAAATCATATTATAAACAGAAGTGCTATCATCCAGACTTTGTTGTTCCATGGTATAGAGCAGGTAGAGTAGATCTAGCATGATTCTTAAGGGCCCTGGGATTTTTCTTGGAATGGTCAATGAGTATTAGCTTCAACTTAAAGTCACCAGCTGCACTAACCCCTAAAAAGGGAGTCAGCCTGTCCTTTGAAGCTCTGAAGCCAGACATTAACTTCTCTTCTTCAGCTATGAAAATTCTAGATGCCATCTTCTTCCAATAGGAGGCTGTGTTATCTACATGAAAATCTGTTACTTAGCACAGCCTCCTTCACTAGTTATCTTAGCTGGATCTTCTGGGTCTCCTGCTGCAGCTTCTACATCAGCACTGGCTGCTTCCCCTTAAACTTTGATGTTATGGAGACGGCTGCTTCCCTTAAACCTCATGAACCCACCTCTGCTGTCTGCAAAGTTTTCTTCTGCAGCTTCCTCACTTCTACCAGCCTTCACAGAATCGAAGAAAGTTAGGACCTTCCCCTGGATTAGGCGTTGGCTTAAGAGAATGTTTGGTTGGGTTGAACTTCTATCCAGACCACTCAGACTTTCCCCCTATCAGCAATGAGTCTGTTTCACTCTCTTAGCATTCACATGTTCATGGCAGTAGCACTTTTAATTTTCTTCCAGAACTTCCTTGCATTCACAACTTAGCTGTTTGGCACAAGAGGGTTAGTTTTTGGCCTATTTTGACTTCCAACATCCTTCCTCACTAAACTTAACGATTTCTAGCTTTTTGACTCAAAGTGAGAGACATGCAGCTCTTCCTTTCATGTGAATACTTAGAGACCACTGTAAGGTTGTTAATTGACCTAATTACAATATCGTTGTGTCTCAGGAAGTAGAGGGGCCCAAGGAATGAGCGAGAGACAGGGAATGGCCAAGTAGTAGAGGAGTTGGAACACAGACATTTATTGATTTAAGTTTGCCATCTTATACAGGCAATGCTGGTGGTACTCCAAAACAATTAAAATAGTAATATGAAAGGTGGCCAATCGTGGTCACCAAAACAAATATAATAAATAGTGAAAAAGTCTGAAATATTGGGAGAATGGCCAAAACGTGACACATAGGCACAAAGTGAACAAATGTTAGAAAAATGGCACAATAGAGTTGCTCTATATAGGGTTGCTACAAACCTCTGGTTTGTAAAAAGCACAATTATTTGTGAAGCACCCTAAAGTAAAGCACAATAAAAGGAGGTATGCCAGTACGAGCGAAATAGTTGAAGGGAGGTACTGGGTTCTTTCTTTCCTCCCTCCTTCCCTTCTTCCTTTCTTCCTTCAGCTTCTCCTTCAGATTTATCCACAACATCCGCCTTACAGATATACCTTTGGCTACCTCTAAAATTAGAAAGCAAAGCATATGCCACTTGCTTCTTCCAAAAAAAGAGGATAGATGCCAAAATTACCATGCAGGTAGGCAAGATCCTTCGCAATGTGATCACTTATCCATCCTTTCCCCGCTTTCCTGAATTTCTCTACCAGGCGCTCTGTCCTGACTCTCTGATGATATCTCCATGCTTGCATGACTATAATCATTCAATGCTACTCCCCAAGGCTGGCCTCTTCCTCTCTACCCGACAGGCATAGTAATGATCACACAACACCTTCCGGTCAGCAGTAATTCAAGTCTGGTTGCGATAAATCTCTTAGAAGGCTAAGGCAGGAGGCAGCACATCCCTCAGCCTCAAATTCAGAGGTGAAGGATTCTTAAAACAGGTTAAAGGGCAGAAATCCTGTGTCAATTTTAAGTCCTTCTGTGTACAGCAGCAGTAATTACCATGTGGGCTGGTGAGTGCTAAAACAGACAAGGCTCTGCCAGGATTTAAGTTAATAACACCTTTGACTTCCATGGATAAATACAATTCATGGGGAGGAAACAGGATTTATACCCTACATGGTAAAATGTATTTTGGGGATTGTATAAATAATTACACAGCGCTCAAATCTAGTGGAATGTCCCATGTCTCCAGTTCGGTACTTCCTTCTTCTTCATTGGGAAACAAGAGTGTCGGAGAATTTGACTTGCTATTTGTATTGTAAGAAGACTTAGATGCTTCCTACTCACCCACAAATGGTTAAACTTGGTAATAAGCAAAAGCGAAGGATAAGGTTTCCAGTATGAGTTCAAGGCTTAATAACGAAATATAAGGAGGTCAGATATAAAAGTAAATCGAATTGTGAGCTCTTCCTTTCTCTTTAGTGACTCTGCTGTCCTGATGAGATTCAAATTGCATTTCCCAGTGTACCTCAGTAGCAGAAAGGGGGATACAGACACTGCCTATCCTCACATTTCTTCTATCAAGCAGAACTTTGATTGGATTTTTTTATGATAAATGTGTGATATACAGTCTTTGAAATGATTACTACAGTAATGTAATACCCTAAGTGTTAACAGCGTCAACACTATGCAATCTAAACACTTTCAGGCGCTCTTCATCCTTCACACTAAATCTGATGAGTCTGGTTCCCAGCAACTATTGTCTCGATGCTACTTATCCATGATGTAGTGAAGAGTTTGGTAGTTTTTAGAAATTAGTCCAGGAGGTAGGCAATGAGGCAGGGGTGGGAAAGGGACTGCAGATGAGTACACAAAGGATGCTCCTGATGGTGATGGATGATGGGACACTCGTATCTATAGCAGGAGGAGACAGCAGTAATGGGAATACCAACTGAGTCTATCACCGAGCCCTTAGGTACCCTTCCTCTTTACCACATTTGCTACTACTGCCTTCTCCTGGCCTTCCTCACATCTCATCCACTCTTCAAAAGTGTTTTTCCTGCCTTTAGGTTTCCTCCCATGCTGCTTCCAATAAGCGGTGAAAATATAGGATATTGAGTAAAAACATCCAATTGTTTTTCACTGCTTACTTAAAATATTAACATAGCATTCCAGATTCTTTACCAATATGGGAGGTCTATTTTCAAGGGACCAAAAAAACCAAACCAAACCAAAACAAAGCAAAACCCAGGAATGGGATGCGTAGTATGAAGAAGTGACCTAACGGAAGGTTCATATTAAAAAGGAGGGGAAGTCCCGTGGAGGACCCACAACTGCGTGGGGGACAAGCCTTAATAGCAGTCTCCCCCAGCTCTTCTCAGCCTTTGTACTACACTAAGGGATGAAAACAAAGATTCTTTGGTGAAATAGGAGGTAAAGGCTGTACCTTATCTTTGGGAACCGCTCCAAGGGCTATCCATCCACAGTGCAGCCTCTGTATGTCTCAGGTCTTTGCTCTGTCCCCATTGCATTTTCCTTGAGTAAACACCCTTCCTCTACATGCCCCAGGGTCTTAGGGACCCAAAGTAAAGGGCACTAGGACCCCAAGACCTGTGTAACAACAGAGGGTAGAGTGGAGTTGGTAAGAGATTAACAGACCCGCTGGAGACCTCCTGAGCTGGGCAGTGGACTAAGGATACTTTTCATATCAATATTTAATAAAAAAGGAGGATCTTATAAAAACAATGTGTTTTAAATTTGTTTCTATGTAGGAAAAAAAAAGACTGGCAGAATGCACACAAAATATTTATAGCGATGGCTTGTGGAATTATAGTTTCTTCTTGTGTCCTTTCTTCTCAGGATCCTTATTTTCAATTTTTCTAGAACAAGCATTAAAGAATACATAGTGGGGGTCTAGTAACTCTACAGATTTGAGGTAAGAAATGACAAGAAGTTCGAGACAGGGCAGTAAGAGTTAGGAGGTCGTATTTCAGGGGAGATCACTTTTTACATATTCCAGTGATTTAAGTTTTAATAGATATTCCAAAGACAGAGAGAGAGAGAAAGAGGAAAGAAGGAAGGAGAGATAGATATCAAATCAAGTGATGTTTAACTGATTTGAAAGTGCCAAGTTTTGTTTTGTTTTGTTTTGTTTTCGTTTTTCCATGTTGTTCCAAGTTCCTTTTCTCCTTAAATAAAAACCTTATTCCTCTTCCAGGAGCATGTAAAGCCCTTTTTAAGAAATCCCTAATCATCAGGAAAAAGAGGAGGCTGGGAACCTGAGATCCAAAGAAATTTCCCCAAGATGTGCTTTTGTCAATAGTTGCACCATCCTTGTTCAACAAATCATTGATTATGTTATTGACCATATTATTTGCTTCAAGAAAACCAAACCGCTTCTGCTGGTAAAGAGAATTGAAAGGGTTTTCCACACATGGTTAAACACAAATCCAGCTGGGACAGGTTTAGAGGAGGAGCCAGGACAATTGGGTACAGTCCAATAAGAAATAGAGATAAGGAGGTCCTGATGATGTAAACAATATAATGCACACAGCCAGAACCCAGTGATAGCTGTCACTGCAGTTTCCATTATGTGCTAGACACCATGCCACATGCTTTACATGCTCTTACATCTAAACTTCTCATTGATCAATCTGACCAATATTTTACCAAACTGAACCACATTATACAAATGGGGAAATTGAGATATGCAGTATTTTCTTCAGAGTCACACAGCTGTTAAGTGCCACAGGGCAGAATTTAAACACAAATCTGAGTTTGATTTTCTAATTTTGCTTTACTACAATATTCTGGGAATGATCTTGTTCTATAAACAATGTTTTAGGAATTGAGTTTCATTATCATTTAATTTTTCTTCCCATACTATAGGATGTAATGATACATATGCTTTATTAAATACCATAGTGTAATAGAAAAAAATGAAATAAAGCCTTAGGATAATCAACAAATTTCTCTCAATCAAGAATAAGAGTATAACCGCTCTCTCTCTCTCTTTCTCTTTTTAGATTTTATTTATTTATTTTTTTTTCAGTACTCTCTTCACCCATCATGGGACTCAAATCTACAACCTGGAGGTCTTTACAATCACATTTACCAGCTACCAAGCCAGCCAGGCCCCTAGAACCTCTCTTTGAAACAAGATTCAGCTACTTTAGATTGGAATACATCCCTCATTAAGATACACATGGCTCTTAAAGTTGCTTCCGTATCCAATAAGACCCTGGGATGTGAAAACCACCACGAGGGCTACTTTCAGTCCTCATGTTGAGATAAAGAGAATGTACTCATAAAAGCTTCCTGATTACTCGTGTAAGTTTTTAAGGGTAGTAACCTAAGTCTTTAACGTAAGTAGCACCATATTCTGACCTCATTCACAAAGCATTTGTCTGACACATCCTCCCAATATGTTTTTGTTTCTTGCTTTCTTAGGAACCTCCAGAAATGGTCATCTCCGTACCGTGGCAGCTCTAGGTAGGACACACAGTGATATCCCCTGGATTTATCTCTTCTAAGACTGGAAAATACAAAGAGCACTGACCCCAGTCAACTCTGAGCTATGGCTCTCTATTTCAACAATCCTCTGGGGGGAAAGAGGCCAAATGTGATGGGCAATTCTAAGGAAGCAGAAAAATGTCTGATTCAATGGGCTTGGGTTTATGATTGTTATTTGTAAGTCATTTCCTTCTGAGAAGAAGACACTGAAGCAAACTTGCACCCCGGATTCTTGACTTTAAGAAAAGCAATTTTTCTTCAAACTTACTGTTGTTCAGTGAAAAAGAACTTCCCTTAAATCAGAATTAGAGGATCAAGTTAACTCTAATTGCACAAGGCTGCCGTTGGAGGAATCTATGGTCTTTTCAGGGCAATGGAATAATTGTTGGTGCCATTAATCATAATACCCACAAGAATCCAGCATGGACAAGGGGTTCTGGGATTCTAGGATTACTTCATTGAGGACCCAAAAGAAAATATTTGGAGATTACGTTGCAAGCGATTGGAAATTAAGTTATTCATTCAACAAATATTTATTGAGTGCCCTCTATGGTTGGGAACTGTTCTATGTGTTTGGATATATCAGTAAGCAAAATAGGATAGATCTCTGTCCTCTGCCTCAAGAGACTGTACATTCTACTTTGGAGAGAAAAACAATAAACTATAAATAATCACATAGTTTATTAGAAGGTTTTAAATGCTGTAAGAACAACAACAACAATGACAACAAAAGGGGGATTAAAGAACGTGGGAAAGGGGGAATGATAGTCTCAGGAAATCATTCATGGATGTGCGACTTAATATTGTTTTTGAATATTAATGACTTTATGTGTGCCATTGTAGGTCCTCTTAGAAGCCAATGATGAGAACATCATAATGCAGGTCTCAGGTCAAGCAAAGGAGAGAGGGAAGGAAGAAAATCTGGACAACAGTGTCTTAAACTGCAGTGCAGTTGTAACAAAAGTTTACCAAGGTCACCATGGAGTCACCCAGCCAAAATGACGAACAGGGCAGTTCCATACCGCCAGGAACAGACTGTTTAGCACCTCTACTTCACTCAGTCATGGGTTGGAAGCTGCCCATAGAAAGCCTGTCCTCTGTACCGACACAGTGAAATGGTTTCAGAGCACAAGAGCTGGGCCGTTAGCCAATTACTCTCCTGTAATCAGATACAAGAGGCACGTTCTCATGGTTGCCACAATTAGCAGAGCAGATTATGTCACATTTTTGGCAGAATTGCATCCATGCCCTTCCTCGTGTCACTGAACCTTCTTATTCCACCAGAAACCAAAACACCCCTCTGCAGGCAGCCCTGGTAGAACCATCAAATGTAGGGCTCTGACACCCTCCCTGGAAGGATGGGCACATAGTCCATCCTGGACCAATCAGTCTTTCTTTTCCAGCAATTTTGATCTTGAACAGAGGGACCCAAGATCAAAAATGGAGCAAGCAGATTCATTTAACAATGAAGGCCAGAAAAATCTTTCTGATTATTCCCACTACCTAGACCTTACAAAAAACTACTGCTTCCTGTCTTTTTTAAGAGATGGCTGCTCACTCCTTTCTTTGGTTCTATAAGTTATAACATATGTTTTTATTTTATTTTTATTTATTTACTTGACAGACAGACATCAGAAATAAGCAGAGAGGTAGGCAGAGACAGAGAGAAGAGGAAGGAGACTCCCTGCTGAGCAGAGAGCCCGATGTGGGGCTCGATCCCAGGACCCTGGGATCATGACCTGAGCTGAAGGCAGAGGCTTTAACCCACTGAGCCACCTAGGCGCCCCACAACATATATTTTTAATAAACTAGTATTTTTGCTTCAGATAACCAGAATCCATTTGTGTTGCTGATGAGGAGCCCTAATTACAGAATGATATATTTAGAAAAGGAGAGTCAAGATGTAATGGAAGAATACAGACCTTAGATGACCTTGCATGTGGTCGAGTCCTGGATTCTGCATTTACTTACTGAGTTGGCTCAAATATAATTTTTACACCTGTCTGCACCACATCTGCGTACTGGATTTACCATTGCTTCTCATGGTTAAGGACTTTGAAGAGGCCAATATGTCCCAAAGTATTTTACACTTTTTGACTACCTATACAAAATAATGACTTTACCTGTACATGTAATGCTTTCATTCTTTATCTATTAAAAAACAATCAGGGAGGTGCCTGGGTGGCTCTGTTGGTTAAGCATTTACCTTTGGCTCAATTCACGATCCCAGGGTCCTGGATGGAGCCGCACTGGGCTCCCTGCTCAGCAGGAAGTCTGCTTCTCCACCTCCCTTTGCCCCTCCCTTCACTTGTCCCCATTCACTCTCTCTCTCTCAAATAAATAAAATCTTTTTAAAAAAATCAGGCACAACTATGGTTCAGTATTAATATTTGTTAAAGCTAAGCGATAGTATAGATATAAAGCTAGGTGACTATTGGTTGTAAAAATCTCTGTGTACATATGAAACATCTTGTGATTTTATTTTTAATTAAGGAAACATTACTCTGGAAAATGGAGAATTATTCAGCACTTACTTGAACATCTAAGCTAGTATTAAACTGCAACATAAAGTCAGCTCAAATTGCTGGGGTTAGAAAGATCTTTGAGATGATGGAATGAAACTCTTTACTGGAAAGATGAAAATACTGAATTCAGAGAGGTTGAGTAAACCATTCATAATGGTTAATGTTAATTGTTGTTAAACCTCAAGTCATAGGACTTTCAGTTTCCTGAGCTTTGTGCTAAAACACAAAACACAGTGCATTTCTCCAAGGATTAAAAGAAATATTCAAAGGATTAATAATGATCACATGAGTGAATAATCTGATTTTGATATCTGAAAAGGAAAATTTATACTTGCATATATTATTGATAAAATAATCCAGGACACATAACAAATTCAGCGTGATCAAGTTTGGGGGTTTGGGTTTGTTTGGTTTTTTTTTAAGATTTTATTTATTTATTTGTTTGACAGAGAGAGCACAGGAGCCAGGGGATTGGGAGAGGGAGAAGCAGGCTCTCTGCTAAGCAGGGAGGCCGATGTGGGGCTCTATCCCAGGGCTCTGGGATCATGACTTCAGCCAAAGGCAGATGCTTAACTGACTGAGCCACCCAGGCACCTCAAGTTTTGTGGGGTTTTTAAAAGATTTATTTTATTTATTTGAGAGAGAAAGTTTGGCCGCACTTATGCACACACATACACATGCACGGGCAGAAGGAGGGACCGAGGGAGAGATAGAGAGAGAGAGTGAAGCAGGCTCCTAGCTGAGCTGAACGTGGGGTCCAGTGCAGGGCTCTATCTCACGACCCCTGAGATCATGACCTGAGCGGACATCAAGAGTCATTTAACTGGCCGAGCCACCAGGCACCCCAGGCCAGTATTTTTTTTTTTTTTTTAAGCAGATTTGGGAATAGAATATGTGTTTAAAAGTTTGAGCAAGTGAGATCAAAATGATGGGAAATGTGTTCTATGGGAGAAAGCAGATATTTTGAGATGAGAATTTGGAAACAAGGAAACAGAAATTGAAAAGAAGCGTTAAGGATCTCATGACAATTCTCCAGTGTATAAATACATGGTTGCAGTTTTAGGTGTCATTTTAGCACTTTCCAAGAACATGCAGACAACAAACATACTGAACATTTCTTCCATTGTGCAAACTCGACTCTTAGCAAAGACTCATGAACACAGCGCCAGATTGCCCTGAGTCACAACTTGGCAGGCATACTGAAGCAAAACAGTTAGACGCTTCCCCAATTTACTGCTCCTCCCCTAAAATGGAGCTGATCCCTCACCAGAACTTGAGGCCAAACCCCACTGCCCAGGTAAGCAGTGCCCTTCATGCACTGGCAAGTCTGTCCCAAGACACTCTTTTGTGAAATCTGAATCACGCATAACATTTTCTCACTCGCTTCCCTAAGATTATAGGCATTTTTTCTCCAACAACAACAAAAGTACATTTCGATCCTGTACAGTAATTAAAACATGACGATTTAGAATGTTTCTAAATCATGTGGGCCCCAATTCGATACTCCTTAACGGATCTGGGACATTCATCTTCATAGGTCAGCAAACTTCTGGAGAGAGCCGGGTCGTCAATATTTTTGGCTCTGCAGTTCAGACATCCTGTCTCAACTATTCAGCTCTGCTATTGTAGTGACAGAACAGTAATAAACAACACATAAGCAAATGAGCATGGCCATTTTCCAATAAAACGTCCTTTATAAAACCGGCATCCTGCCAAAGAAGCCTATAAACTCCCGTGTTCTAGGAGTTAATCCTTCATTCCTTGGGCGTTGTGACCAGACTCAATACTACCAGACTGTTTAAGAAGCACTATCTGTTAGAGGCACCTGGGTGGCTCCGTGGGTTAAAGCCTTGGCCTTTAGATCAGGTCATGATCTCAGGGTCCTGGGATCAAACCCCATGTTGGGCTCTCTGCTCAGCAGGAAGCCTGCTTCCCCTCTCTCTCTGTCTGCCTCTCTGCCTACTTGTGATCTCTGTTCGTCAGACAAATAAAGTCTTAAAAAAAAAAAAGCAGCACTATTTGTTAGTGCAAGAACCAAGTAGAACCTAGACTGTGAATGTCATAGCGGTGCATTCTCAAAGAAGATTGTCCAGATGATTCTTTTTTTCCTAAATGGAGGGTAGTCATTTCCTTTCTCTTTTGATAATGAAAATATACTTAATTATCCTTCACCTAAAAATAAGCTTAATGACCTTAGAGGGATCTCTAACAAGGCATGTCTTGCAATTCGATTAACAGAAGCAACGTGAGATTCTGACATTGAGTACGAATTTTGTGAATTGCATCCCAAAAGCAAAATACATGCAAATCAGAAGAGAAAAGAGTCAAATGGAGATGGGTCAAAGAGTCTACAGACTCAGGCCAAAGCAACTAGAAGCTCAAATATGTGAGAAACTTCTACTCTGGAGATCTCTTTTTTTAAATTTTTTTTTGAAAGATTTTATTATTTATTTGAGAGAGAGAGAAAGATCACAAGTAGGCAGAGAGAGAGGGGGAAGCAGGCTCCCTGCTGAGGAGAGAGCCTGATGCGGGGCTCCATCCCAGGACCCTGAGATCATGACCTGAGCCGAAGGCAGCGGCTTAATCCACCGAGCCCACCCTGGTGCCCCTCTGGAGATCTCTTTTATGCAGAGAAAAAAACAGGTAATTTTCTAAATCATTATGGATATTATACACAATGAAACAATTTCAAGCAAAAGGGGATTTTTTTTTAGACCTCAAGACACATTCTAAGTTTAATGTTCTCCCTTTCAATAATACCTTTTCTTAGTAGCATTGTTAACAAGATTCCTTTTGCTATTTGACTCCTACTGTAATTTCTGAAACACAATGCTTTTATTTATTTATTTATTTATTTATTTTCATAGTGGAACATAATGTTTCAAAAGATAATTTAGTGGACTCAGCATTGAAGAATTCTGGGTAAGTAAAGACTTCAAGAAAAATCACTGTCCTTCTCAGAGGTAAAATCACTTCTCCGTTTATAGCTTGGTTATATTGCCCATCCCTAGAGATGCTCCAAGCCGTGTAAGTTTTTTTTTCCACTTGATGTCATTTTTAATAATGATGGTTTGGGGGATCTGTTCATCAGTGCTCTGTGGATTAGTCAATACTAAAAACCAAGCACACTAAAGCAGCAAACTATTCCCCAGCCTTCCCTCCCCTCTCATCTCAAAACATATCCACCCAACAAAGTAAAAAAGGCCAGATCAGGTGGATTCCATTGCAGATGCACATTTTAGAGTCATTCTTGACACTTCTTTCTCATCACCCCCCACCCCCAAACCAAAGAGATCACCAATCTGGTCAATTCCAGCAGCTAAACCTTTGAAATGGGTTTTAAATCCACTCTGACATCTTTCCTGGCCATATCCTAGACTAAACTGGGGCTGCCTGAACTTGAGTCTGCAACAGAATCCCCCGGACGGCTTGTGAAGGCAGCGGTTGCAGAGCCCCCCTTCCTGATTTGATTCAGAAGGTGTGGGCGGGGCCTGATAATCAGTATTTCTCACAAGTCCCAGGTGATGCCCCTCTTTCCAGTCTTCAGATCACACTTTGAGTACCACTTAAGTATTGCTTATGTGGATCACCTGCCTCCTGAGGCAAAAAGAAAAAATGATCTTTGTAAGATTAAATACTCATCATGTGACTTCCCTGCTCAGAACCCTGAGTGCCTTTGGTTAACTGGCCACAGCCTGGGCATGTTCTATAAAGCCTGTGACGCCAGTCCTGTCTCACTCCTGTGTGATGTGACAAGTCGCTGCCTGTTCTCCAGCCACTGGCCTTTTCTCTCTTTCTCAGATGGGGCAGTCTTTCCCAGAAACTTTGCACATGTAGCTCTTTGCCTAGAATAAGTTTTTATTCTTTCCTTCATGTGGTCAACCTATACTCACCCTCAAATTCAACTCAAACATCCATTTCTTGATAAATTTTTCCTCATTCCCCAATTTGGTCAGATTCCTCTATGACTCCATCCCATAGCAGCCTGCAACTTGCCAGGAAACTACTTAGAAGGTTCATGATTATTGGATGAGTCTTTCTCAGTAGACTCGCATGCACAAGAGAGCAAGGATCGTGACTTACTTTCTTTTGCACAACCCCTTGGACAAAACAGATTGCCTGGCCCAAACATCGCAGGGCTCTACAATTTGTGTCCAAAGAACAAAGTTAATTTTTATAAGATGAATTCTTATAAAATAACATTATTACAAAACATTATTACAAAACAATAATTACAAAATATTATTACAAAACAATAATATTACTGCTGGCTGTGAGACTGATGGCTAACATTTACTGAGTGCCCATGGGCAGGCACCACGCAAAGCACTTTACAAGCACTTTGGGTTCATTTAAACCTAAGAAGTAGATGCACTAACTGTTATTGCCATCTTACAGGTGAGAAAAGTTGAAGTTGAAGTAAACTGCTCCAAACCACATGGTTCGTAAGTTATGGGAACTATTTTGCCTGGTAGATACAAATCTAGACTCTCAAAATCATTATTGCTAGCATTACACGGTTCTTTATATTCTCTATCACTTACTTTCTTTATCTGATCCCCTTGATAGCTTTAAGATACAGAATATTATCTCTGTTTGCTTCTCAAAGGCAAATTTAGAGATTGGAGGGTGGAATGACTTGGCTAAGGCCACGTAGAGCATGTCAGCAACCAAGCCAGAACTCGAACTCACATCTTCACATACGCAGCTCATGATTCCTTCCATTCAGGAAGGAATGCTGGAAATGGGAAAAAGTGCTCTCTAAAATAAGATGATTTTTGCTACATTTCTGTTCTCAAATATGCATCTGAAAATGTGAATTCATTTGACCATTTTGCCAAGCTGCTAACAGCTGACGAATGGACTACTTTTCAGAGAGCTCTTTCAGCTTTGAGGGATAGTCACATGCCACATGCCACAGCCTATTGGGACAGCAAATATTCGCTGAATATTTCACATTCAGAGGGGTTCCACAGTCTCCAACACCGTGCACAAGGATCCCTGAGTTGTGTGCAAGTTGCTGGCCTTGTCTGCATTCTCTGGTGGCTGGCTCTCCAGCTGCTTTCTCCCTGCCTTTTCTTGCTAGCTGCTCCAGCGAGACACTCACTTCTTGGCTGCCTTGTTCATTTACCTCCTTCATGCCTGCATCGGCCTAAGCTTTCAAAGGAAACTGGGATAGAAAGGGTTGAAAGCAGTGGGATTCAGTAACAAGTCCCCAGTCTGCATTCCTGGAGTAAGATGCCCTCAGGACTACCTGGTCACTTCCCTTGCAAATAGCTGCTGCTTTATCAATCCAGCAGAAAACTCCAGAATGCCACTCCTTCTATCGCTGCAAGACAGAGAATGAGAAGAGGTTCTCCAAATAGAAAAAAAGAAGAAAAATATCCTAGCAACAGAACCAATGTCTAGAAACAGAAAGAAGAGGGAAGGTTGAGGTCACAGATCCAAAGAAAACTTCCTTGGAAGGAGAGGTACCATGAAGCTGAATCAGGGGAGCAAAATGAGTTTACAGGAGTGTGTACAGATGGTGTCTCAAAGCTATTTTAATAGGGGGCAATAGAGCGCTTCATTTGAAAGAGTAAAACAAATATTTTTACTCAGTCAGCAAGAATTTGAGCATTTCTTACCCACCAATGACTATTCTAGGCTTGGCAGATACCATGATTAATTATTATGGCACCAGTAAAAAAAAAAAAAAAAAAGCCACCTTCAACCATGCACAATCTCCTGGCAAAGATGGATATTTAAAGGGAAAGTTACAACAAAGGATGCATCAGGAAGTTTGGTCTGCTGTAAGAAAGTACTGTATAGACGGGCTTCAGAACAAAAGGAATTCATTTCTCACAGCTTTGGAGGCTGGAAGTCCGAGATCAGGGTGCTGACACAGTCTGGTTGCAGCGAGAGTCCTCTGTTGGGTTACAGACTGCTGACTTCTCATTGTGTTCGCACACCGTGGAAAGGCAGTAGGCTAGCTCTCTGACCTCTTCTTATAAAGACCCCAACCCCATTCACAAGGGCTCCACCCTCACAACCTAATCACCCCCAAAGGCCCCACTTCCTAACAGATCACATTGGGATTTGAGTTTCAATGTCTACATTTTGAGGGACCAAAGATGGTGCCTTCTATGAAGAACAAGCATGATGTGAAACAGAAGGCCCCAGGTGGTGAAGGCCTGACAGATGAGACAGGTTTGAACGGAACCATGATGATTTCACTGGTCTAGTGGGAGGGTGTGGGCAGGGCAAGGGTCAAGGAAAAAGGCAAGGAAGTTAGAACAGAGGGCATTTTTGAAAAACTATGAAATGATGAATCAAGTTGAAGCAAGGCTGTGCTTGGGTAGGGATGATGAGGAAAGAAAGAGGGGAGAAGGGAGCGCAGAACTGAAGGAGTCTGAAGAGGTATACTGTAGAGCACAACTAGCTCATGAGTGGCTTCCACACCAGGCTAAGGAGTCTTCATTTATCAAGAAGGACAAGGAGGAATCACTGAAGGCTTGGTCACGGGAGCATAGTGAGGTCAGATGTACACTGTAGGAAGATGATTTGGGGCCTGGGGCCCTCCTGAGTGCAGTCACACTGGTTGTATGCCTATGAAATGGGTTCTGAACATCATAACCCTACAACAAACAGCACTTCCTCCCCTGACATATTTTCCTCAGAAGAAGAACCTGTCTGTTCCCATTTCCCAGAGCACCAGACCCACAGAAACTCCCACTTAGATGTCTGAATCCAGTGTCTGAGCCCTGGCCTGTGGCCTGGTTTCTAGTTCTGCCTCACCTCACTGGCCATCTGACCATCTTCAGAGGGACCCCATAAAGATTCTGGGATGTCTTAGCTGAGAGGTTCTGTATCTCCTGAGTTGTCGGAGAATTACAATACTCACACACAAAAAAATCACACTATTCTAGACATGCTATACTCTTACTATGAATAATTATATAATATTGACTGGTTACAGTTGCATAAAAACAGACCTATGCTTTATTTCTCAGTGACAAGCCCCTACTCGGTGACACTAACCCAATTTACACACTAGTGGGTACCAGAACCCCAGATCGCTAGAGCAACCACATGGACTCTTTGCCATGTTACAGAAAGTCATTCTTCCCGCCACGGCCTTAAGTCAGACCGTCATGATTCAGGGCCTGAGTTGCAATAGTTTCATTTAACCCTTCTGCACTCAGGAGGGCCCCAGGCTTTAATTAAATGATCCACTATCGCTATCTTGAAATTTTTAGTAGATATTTTTAAAGGTGAGCTGTGGCCGGGCAGGGGTGTGTCTATATTTTCACTTTTCAATGGACTCTACAAAATTATGTAGCTTTTCTTAATAATGGGTGCTGAGCAAGAGTTATTTCATTTGGTCCTCCAGCAGACTTCTCTGAGGGTGCCTGTCTCTGATTCAGAGAAGGTCAAGGAGAGGCTTAGACAAGCCAACTCACTTAGCTGGTGCACATACTTAGTATATGGCGAAGATTCTACCCCAAGCCTTTCCGATTCTCAATATTGCTCTGGTTTTACTAGCTATTCGGAGCAGATCTTTGGCCTGGGCACAGTAAACATAGTGGGAAGATCCTTCCTTGCCAGAGCTTGATCCTCCAATACCTACTTCTCACCACAGAGAGAGAACCTTTAAAACTTTTCTTATTTCAAAGGGAACTTGTTTCACTCCAAAGATTCTCAAGCATTGTTTGCGGTTACACTTCATTTCCGGCTCATGAAGATGAAATCATGACTAGCCACAGGTACAAAAATGAGTCACTTAATAGGTTCCTTCCTTGACAGTTTGCCAGGTCTTCCCAGAGACTTAGGGACAGCACCTAGGCAGCCACTCTCCCCCATCAGACAGGGGCCGGTGAGGCAGAGTCATGGGGTCCCTAGCCCAACGCTGAGGTTTGCCATGCCCTTGAGCATGACCTAGTGTCTGAGAGTGCAACCGTCAGAAGTCCACTTCGTTTCTCTGTGAGTTTCTTAACTGTGAAGTGGGATATTAAATGATTGGCCTCCAAGGACTGATGCCAGGAGTAACTGGAGTCACAGCATGGGCAAAGGGCAGAGCACAGAGCTTGGCTGGCAGCGGACACGCAGGAAGGACCGGGTGTTACTGCCTTGTGAAGTCGTCTGCATGGAGTCAGGGAGGCTACCTGTGAAGAAGGGAAGGCACGCAGGGACCTTTCAGTCTCCACATGACAGGCAGCACTAGGCGGTTCCGACAAATGCACTGAGGTCTGATCCATAGGTCCATCTCACCTAGTTCTGACCGCCCTGCCGGATAGCCGGCATGAACACGTCCGTATGAGAATTGACCTGAAACTCAACAATGCAACCCTCACTGTGGGCACACACAAAGAGCACGCTTTCTCTTACAGTAGCTTGTCCAGATGCATGAGAAACAGCCCGAGAAGCCTACCTACGGTTCCAAGGACGAAGCCTGCATTACATGTGCGTGGAAAGCTGAACTGCCAGGCCGCGGCCCGACCAAGGCTGCACATGCACTGCCGCCTCTCAGAGCCCTTCACCTTCCCGCTCCCAGCGCCATAAGGCTGTTTACTGGAGCTGCATTTCTGACCCTTCCTTCCTGAATGCAAAAGGCACAGGAGAGAAATAGAAGCGACTCATCTTCTATCAAGACTGAACAGACATTTTGGAGAATCATCATGGAATCATAAAAGCATCATAAAATGCTATTTTGGGGCATGCGAAGTCCGAAGTAAAACCTCAGAGGAATCGGACTGGAAAGCAGCCGAAAGCAAGCAGCAGCAACCTGACCCACTGTTCTCTAATACACTTAGTTGTGGGAAGCGTGGTCCCTCGTTGTGGCCCTCCAGATATTTAGGAAAACTGTAAATTTCAAAAGCATGAGAATTAAATGTCCTCTTGCCTCTTGCTACTTTTGCTCTGTTTCCTTCACCAAATGCGTTTCAACAAATCTAGATGTGAAGTTTGTAAAACATGGCTGCCCATTTGTGGTCACTCCTGTATAAGAGCTGGGAGCAAAAAAAATCTTTAAAAAAAAGGGTCCTGGGATGGAGTCCCGCATGGGCTTCCTGCTCTGCAGGAAACCTGAGCTTCTCCTTCTCTCACCCCTCCACCCCCCAGCTTGTGTTCCCTCTCCTACTGTCTGTCAAATAAATAAATAAAATCTTTTTAAAAAGGGGAGGGGGGTGCCTGGGTGGCTCAGTCGGTTAAGCGACTGCCTTCAGCTCAGGTCATGATCCTGGAGTACCAGGATCAAGTCCCACATTGGGCTCCTGCTCAGCAGGGAGTTGGTTTCTCCCTCTGACCCTCACCCCTCTCATGCTGTCTCTCTTTCTCTCCCTCAAATAAATAAATAAAATCGTCAAAAAAAAAAAAAAGAGTGGGGGGATTGGGAACTAGGTCCCCTTTTCATGAATGTGGGTAGCCTTGCAGCTGCTCCAACCATAATCCCAATACAGTATGAAAGAATTTATGCAAGTGACATCCTAAACAGTGTCACAAAATGTCTCCAGTCTCCGTCTGGTCAATGGAACACTAGACTCCTGGAGGCCTCCACGAGAGGCTCTGTGTAGGCACTTTAGTCCACTGTCCCAATGGATCCCAGACTTCTAAGATGCTAGACAAGCGAGTGAAATCATCCAAAGTCCTCCAGTCCAAACATGCAATCATCTCCCATCTGAACACCACCTAACAACCAGCTGCAAAAAGGAAGAAGAATCATTCTGCCAAGTCCAGCCTGGGTTCCTGACCCACAATACTATAAGCTATAACAGCCACTGTTTTAAGCCGCTCAATTCTGAGGTAGCTATGGCACATCAATAGTTAACTGGGACACGAGATAAACTGTACTCTGCCTCCCTGACTCCACATGCCTACGGGTAAGAACATGCTTGTGTCATTTCCCAGGAACAAAGCTTCCAGGCTCCTACCTTCACTAGCTTTTCAGGAAGCATGAGTCCCCAATGGGCTCTTCACAAATACTTCTAAAATCTAGGAGTGTCTCAAACAATCTAGTCCTCTTGACTTTCAAGAATGCAAGACTCTAAACTCTGCAAACTCTAAGCTCTGTCCTCCAGGATCACTGAGAAACCTTCAGTTGCTGCCAAAGGACCACCCCAAGCCAGGCTAATGCCTGTGGCTTTGACAGTCTCAACAGTCAGAGGAGATCCCATCAAAGGATGACACTTGCCTTTGTGCTTTGTTTCTCGAGGACTCTGGTCTGAGTCCAGGGTAAGGCTAGGAGGGAAAATGATCTTGCTTCCCTCAGAATTACCTCTCCTACCACCCCAGGACTCCCTCAACCTCATGATAAAATTTCTTTTATTTTCTGTAATCTCAAACCCTGTTCTCTAACTCTTGTTGAAATTGGTTCCCAGCCAGCTGGCTTGCCTCATTGTTCTCTCGATGTGGTGGAAAGCTAAAGTGACTGTGAGTGACGCCCATGCTGGGAAACCCCACAGCCACAGAAGACAATCCTTTAGATAGTACAGTTTCCGTTAAAGTGCATTTTCTTGTTGTTCATTTATTACAAGGATGGGCATGACACCCCTTGCTCTGAAATTGGGATCTTACATGAAACCATTCTATTTGCAATGCTACAAGCCCATCTCTTAACAGTAATAGGGAGGGAACTATGCGGCACATTTAAAATGTTAATTTTGAGAATCATTTGACATTCTCCAACCCCAAGGCTTTGTCTCTTTTCCTATATAGAGCTCCATTTCTTAAATACCTGGAGGGCCTAATTAAATATTCTAAAAATCATCTGCACAGTCATTTGAAAAACAGTGTAACAGAACGCACTAAGAATATCTTACATATAAACTTAGTGTTAGAAGGAAAGTGTTCCTTACTATAATTATCTGCTATGAGTAGCTCATTGTAAAAAAAAAAAAAAAAAAGAAAAGAAAAAAAAGAGGAAGTTCAGGAGGAATTCTCCTCCCTGATCATGAACTGACCTCCTAAGACTGAATGTGCGTTATGTCTGATTCAGAAAGTTTCCGTGTGTACCAGAGTAAAAACAATGTGTTACCCAACTGGCGGTATGCATACTCCTAGTAGAACACAGATTATTTTTGGTAGTTCATATAAATATCTTACATTCTAATGTCTATTAGCTTTAATGTACATTGAAAGTGAAATAGCAGCTAGTACCTCTAGCCTCCCTGTAAACATTTGGAGGAAAATGAACAAGACACCACCAGTGTCTCCCCATTTCTCTCACTCTTTCTCTCACCTTCTCTTCTGATCATCTCCTACCTCCCCTTCTCTTCTTCCACCCTTGGTCACCAAAGAGAAGCCTCCTCGGCTTCAATGTTCCAGCTTTCTCCCTACTCACCCCCCAACACATACTACTTTTTATTTTCTGAGCAATTTAGTTTTTCAGCTTCTGATGTGTAATGAATGTAGATCTAGCAGCTGAGTCAACAAAGGATCCTCCTCCTCCCGGCACCTACCCTAAACAGATAGTAAATTGTAAATAAATTGTTTTTGTTGTCACAAATACATAAAGTCCAATACCACAGAAAGTTGAAAATCTAAATATATTTAAGAAGAAAAAAAGAAAAAATGCATTGATATTTCTAGGCACTTTTCCAAGTTTCGACAAGTTGAGGACTATCTATCACATAACACACACTTGAGTGTTCAAAAGTTTTTCAGCATTACAGTTTCCTTATCTATAAGTGTGAGACAATTCAATTTTACCTGATTTCTTACTGGGAAAATTAAATAAAATAACATATGTGCTGGTTGAAACACTATAATATATTAGATTGATTATTACTAAGATTTCGTGATATATTTTTTTTTAATTTCACAAAGTGAAATTACAATGTTTTCATTGCATTTTTTTTTCTTAAGATGTATTTCTTTGAGAGAGAGCACAGGTACATGTGCACGAGAGAGCGTTGAGGCACGGGGCAGAGGAAGAGGGAGAAAGAAAGTCAAGCAGATTCCCTACTGAGCACAGAGCCTGAAACCAGGCTTGATCTCATAACCCTGAGATCATGACCTGAGCCCAAAACAAGAGGTGGACACTTAACTGACTGAGCCATGAGGCACCCCTCATTGTATTTATTTATGGTTACCTTCTTTTTGAGGCTAGTGATCCCAGTTTTCCATTTAGAGTAGTGATTTAGTTTTCTTTTGCTTACAATCCGAATGTGAAAAAAGAGTCAACTGAAAAACATGAAGCAATAGTTCAGAAAATACGCAGAAATAATGGCCAATCTTGTAGGTAACTTAGGAATGAGTGACCCTGTGAATGAAAAGAGTTATCTAAACTGCTATCAAGGGTGCGTGGGTGGCTCAGTTGTTAGGTGTCTGCCTTGGGCTCAGGTCACCATCCCAGGGTCTTGGAATCTGATCTCTTACCAGGCTCCCTGCTAGGTGGGAAGCCTGCTTCTCCCTCTCCCACTCGCCCTGCTTGTGTTCCCCCTCCCGCTGTGTCTCTCTCTGTCAAATAAATAAATAAAATCTTAAAAAAAAAAAAACAAAAAAACTAAATGCTATCAGATTCGAGATTCCTTTTGTGACAAATACTTGTATTTCCCTGTTTTCTATTTAGAACTGAAAAAAATCATAATATGATTATACAGACTATTTTCAGAAAAGCAGCATTATATATTATTAACAGTAATCTAACATAAAATGAAAGTGAGGTCATCTCTGATAAACTAATATGCATCCCCAGAATGCAAGAGCTCTTCGTGCAGAGCCCAGCAGATGCACAGCATCCACAAGTACTGTGAGTCAGTGACAAGAGGTTTCTGAAATGGGTGAAATTTGGAACAAGATAAAGTTTAATCATTCCTTGCTACACTATGGTTTTCTTCTTGGAAATTCAGTGGGAAATGAAAGCCTTGCCCAAAACACTGTGTGTTAAGTTCTAAGTTCAGATAATTAGAAACCAGTGTTTTACTTCCTGGAAAACCTGACAGGGCATTAGAAAGTCATAGAGTGCATGGTAGTGTCTTGCTAACTTTGGGTACTGTGTCATACAGTGGTTCTCTGCTGACTTACTCATCTTGCAAGACTGAAACTGTATCCCCACCCCCTTTTTCCTCCTCCCCTCAACAATTTATTTCCTGCTTCTATGAGTTTAACTATTTTAGATACCTCATGTAAGTAGAATCATGCAGTATTTGTCCTTCAGTGACCGATTTAGCACTTTGTATAAAGAGGAGAGATCTCATGTAAAGTGTTCTTCCCACAAATAAACCAGCCACAAAAGAAAACAAGGAAATTTTTGGAGGTGATGGACACATTTAGAATCTTGATTGTGCTCTGGTATCATAGGTATATGTGCTCACTTCGGCAGCACATATACTAAAATTGATATCATAGGTATATGTCCAAACTCATCGTCTTATATATTAAATATGTGTAATTTTTGGCATACAAATTATACCTCAATAAAATTTTAAAAACAATTTTAAAAGAAAGAAATCCATGTTAGACCCTGGACAGTTCTTCAATTATCAGACCAATCCATACATTATAGTACATTTAGCATCCCTGACTCCTTCCCACTAAATGGCAAAAGCAGTCCCCCACCCCAATTATTGAGTCAAACATCCCCAGAGATTTGCAAAATGCCCCTAGAAAGTGGTCCCATCCCTACTTCCACAGAGTCAGTGGCTTCAGGGCAAAAACCTTGAAGTTAGAGGATGTTTCTGTAGCTTGGTTTCTTTGTTTACTAGTTTACAATTTGGGGCAAGTCACTTAAATTGTAGTATATTTAATGTGACTGTAACCAGGTGTTTCAGGTTTACTTTTGTTTGTCAAAAAGATAGGGTAGAATCCTAACCTCTACTACCTCAGAATGTGACCTTATTTGGAGAGAGTCAATACAGGAGTAATCAAGTTCAAGTGAGGTCATTAAGGTGAGTGCTAATCAACTATGACAGAAGTCCTTATATAAATGGGGAAATCTTGACATAGCCACTCACACAGGGAAAATACTATGTGAGGATGAAAGTAGAGATTGGGATGATGCTTCTACAAGCTAAGGAACACTGAAGATTGCCAGCAAACCTCTAGAAGCTAGGGCAGAGGCATGGCACAAATTCTTCCCCATAGCTCTCAGAAAAACTAACTCAACTGACCCTTTGATGGTGGATTTCCAGCCTCCAGAATGATGAAAGAATAAATTTCTGTTGGCTAAGCCGCTGGTTTGTGGTACTCTGTTGTGACAGTCCTAGCAAACTGAGACATCAGGATATTATATTTGTAAAACCAACTATGCCATTTTAATTTTCTTTTTATGTTTTTGTTTTCCTCCAGCACTCTTCTTCCTGGGATCTATTTAATATGAAAATGGGCTTGATACAATGGAATATTATTCTACCATTAAAAAGAACAAATAAAATCTTGCCATTTGCAACAACATGGGTGGATCTAGAAAGCATAATGCCAAGGAAAAGAAGTTGGTCAGAGAAAGACAAATACCATATAATTTCACTTATATGTGGAATTCAAGAAACAAAACAAAGGAAAAAGAGAGAGAGAGAGAGAGGGACAAACCAAACCAAGAAAGAGATTCTTTTTTTTTTTTTTAAAGATTTTATGTATTTACAGACAGAGGTCACCAATAGGCAGAGAGGCAGGCAGAGAGAGAGAGAGAGGAGGAAGCAAGCTTCCCGCCAAGCAGAGAGCCCGATATGGAGCTCGATCCCAGGACCCTGAGATCATGACCCAAGCCGAAGGCAGAGGCTTTAATCCACTGAGCCACCCAGTGCCTTCAAGAAAGAGATTCTTGGGGCGCCTGGGTGGCTCAGTGGGTTAAGCCGCTGCCTTCCGCTCAGGTCATGATCTCAGGGTGCTGAGATCGAGTCCCACATCGGGCTCTCTGCTTCCTCCTCTCTCTCTGCCTGCCTCTCTGCCTACTTGTGATCTCTCTCTGTCAAATAAATAAATAAATAAATAAATAAAAAAGAAAGAGATTCTTAACCATAGAGAACAAACTAATGGTTACCAGAGGAGAGGTGGATGGGGAGACGGATGAAATAAGTGATGGGGATTAAGGAGTGTACTTATACTGAGCACTGGGTGATAAATGGAATTGTTGGATCATTATATTATACATCTGAGACAAATATAACACTATGTTAACTATACTGGAATTAAAATTTTTAGAAATAAAAAATAAATTAAAAGAAAAAGAAAATGGTCTTGAAAGATAAGATTTCTGTAGAGAGGATATGCTAAGATTAACATATATATAGGTTGGGGCTCATCAGCTAATCACGGTGGTCTCCATGATGGAGGATATAACTTTCTACCATTAAAAAACTTAGCCAAAAACCTAGAGTCTGGAAGACAGAATACGACATGTGTGAAAGCTAAATCTAACCCATTTTCTATTTTTGTGAATACAGATGTATTGGGAGATGGCCCACCTACTCATTTACATACTTTCTAGGGTTGCTTCATACTACAATGACAGAGAGGAGTACATGAGACTTAGACTGTATGGTCTGCAATACATACAGTATTTACTATCTGGCCCTTTACAAAAAGGTGTGCCCATGGCCTATGTCAAAATATACTCCACTAAAAATATTGGTTTAAAATTTTAAAAAATCAATAAAAATAAAACAAAATAAAATAACTTAAATCCATTGAACATTCTGGACAAAACACCAAGATACTTAAATAGCAACACTTTTAAGGTAAAATAATGCTCTATGCCAGTACACAAGGGAATAATATCACTGAGTCAGTTAAATGAAGAAAATATGGACCAAAAGTTTAATTTTCAGCAAATTGATCTACAAGTCTAAAGACCAAAGGCACACTGTTACTAAAAAGCAAGAACTCGGGCGCCTGGGTGGCTCAGTGGGTTAAGCCGCTGCCTTCAGCTCAGGTCATGATCTCAGGGTCCTGGGATCGAGCCCCGCATCGGGCTCTCTGCTCAGCAGGGAGCCTGCTTCCTCCTCTCTCTGCCTGCCTCTCTGCCTACTTGTGATCTCTCTCTGTCAAATAAATAAATAAAATCTTTAAAAAAAAAAAATAAAATAAAATAAAAAGCAAGAACTCAGAGAAAACCGTTCTTAGGAGCTCTTTCTGAGATGGCTCAGAGAACAAGCTTCAGGAAACCAAGAAAAGATTGTCCCTCTCCCTCTGCTCCTCCTCCTGCTTGCTTTTTCTATCTCAAGTAAATTAATTAAATCATTAAAGAGAAAAAAATAAAGAAGTCACTTGATGTGATGAGTGCTGGATGTTGTATGTAAATGATGAATCACTGAATTCTACTCCAGAAACCAATATTGCAGGGGCACCTGGGTGGCTCAGATGATTAAGAGTCTGCCTTTGGCACAGGTCACAAACTCCATGTCCTGTGATCCAGCCCCATTTCAGGCTCCTGGCTGAACAGGGAGTCTGCTTCTCCCTCTGCCTCTCCCCCATGCTCTTGCTCTCTCTTTCTCTCTCTCTCAAATAAATAAACAAATAAATAAAACCAATATTGCATTGTTTATTTAAGTTAAAATTAAAATTTGAATTAAAAAATTAAAAAAAAATTGTTCCAGGGTTAAATGGACTAATATAAATAAGAGTTAAATATGTGAGAAAGTGCTTAGTACACAGTAAATATTGCTTAAGTGTTAGTCATTATTATTTTTATAGTTGTCATCATTATTGACTTTTTAAAAGATTATACTCTCTTTAATAACTATATTTTAGAAGGGCTGTGTGTGTATCTACATATAGATCTATATATGTCTGTTTTCTCTTAATTATCTAGAAGAAATCACAATAACTCAGAGAGAAGGACGCATAATGTTAGAGCAGAGGTAAGAAAAGGGATCAGATGTGACCTATTCTTCCAAATCCCTTTATGGTTTTATTTTAATTTTGGCTGAATTACTCTGCATTGGGGCATGAATTCTTCTGGAGAATGCTATGTCCCACCCTTTTCCCTAGTCAAAAGAGGAAAACAGACCCTCCAGGGTGGACAAATCTAGTGGGTAGACAATAAAGTTTTCCTGAAGAGGATAGGGGTGTTCAGCCTGTGAAGTATGAAGGAAGGGGCTGTCTTTAGGGTGGGGTAGAGAGAAAAAGGAGGGAGACTTATAGACTGAAAACATGACTAGGAGTTGGGGTTCTGCCAGTGAGAATTTCCTCCTTTGATTTTCCTCTGAATTTAGCGAATAGCCATATTTGCCATCCTGATAGCAGTGTGTCAAGTCCCAATAGATGCCCTGAACATTTAGAGTGTTCTGCTGCACATCACCAGCCTCGGGTCTGGATATCAGAATTACAGGCCAGAGCAGGAAGAGAAAGAGCAGCCTTTTCCCATGAGGTCAGGAGAACAAGACAAGCATTGAGGTGCTGGTGGGCAAAGAAGCTCAATGGCAAATGGTCAAAATGTATCTAGAAAGAATAGGAACAAGCACCTCTTTTCTAAAGTAAAGGCATTTTCTTCCTTCTATCAAGGGAGGACCCTTGAGGGCATATGTTTATTATTAAAAATAATCAGAAATCCAGACATCCTTTGAAGTATCCATAGGTCCCTCAGATGATCAATTTCAATTCCAATCAGCAAGCACTTACTGTGAAACTAATGTTTGTTGGACACTGCTCTGAACTCAAGCTCTACACACTAGACATGTGGACGCAAGTAAGGCATAAGTTGTGCCATCAAAGGTTCACTGTTGTATGTGGAGAGAGATATAAAAATAGCTAAAATACAGCCTGATTATCATAAAAGAGGCAGCAGTTTTCAATCACTTATAACTGGATCAATTTATTGGCTCAAAATGTCAGGCAAATATCCATATTGATTGGTTAAGAGGGGACTGGTGCCTTTAATGATTTCCACCCAAAGAGGTCTAAAAGGCTACAAACATCTTATAAAACCCTAGGCTCAGGAAATTCTTTTGGGTGTTGACTCCCACAATGTGCTCCATATTTTCTACTTTTCTGGCCTCTAAAGTCTCCATCCTTTGGGCTTCCCATCTAGATTCACTTCCTTGGCCTAAACCTTTCTCAGTGTTGCCACATTTGGATATCTGGAGGTGGCTTAAAAAGGAAGACACTTGGATGGATTTGGAATCACCTGTACAAGGTGCCTGTTTGAGAACACAAGTCTGCAGTCAGCAGATAATTTAGACAAAGGACATCCCTTTTCACTTTGTTCCACTGATATTGGTTTTATCACTCCCAACCAGTCTGCATTCTCTGCGGCATCTCCCATTTTCTTCTATTTCAGGCACTCTTCAGTGACTGTGGTATAATTACACAAAGCTGAAGTCCTTTTATTTTATCATATTTGCCACAAAGGCCTTATCTATTGACACTGGGAAGGACACAATGGTCTGAACTATGTTTCTAATGTGAAAGCCTTGGATATTCCGTCCTTCCCAGAATGCTCCTCTCCATTAGTTCATGACTACCGTGTATCCAAAATTTACATGGTCAAAGACTGTCCTCCAAAGACAAATAAGTTATAAAAGAAGATGCAGTTCCCATGTTCAGGCCCCTATTCCTCTTCCTGACAGTGACCCCAAAACTAAGTACTGAGAGCAAAAACAGAGGCCTGAAGTGCTATAATCATCTGCAACATTCAGAGAGCCTCCCCAAAACAAATAATTACCAACCCACAATGTCAATAGCGCCAAAGTTGAGAAAACCTGAGTTAGAACACAACTTGGATGTCGTGACAAAAAGACCCCAAAATGAAATTATTCCAACAAGATGAGAATGTACTTGCTTTTGTCTGGGGTGGGGAGGATGGATCTGTAACAAGACCCAGGCTCCTTCTATATTATTGCTCTGCACTCCTCTATGGTGTCACCCTTGACAAATGGTTGAAGCTGCCTTTGTGGCTTCACCTGAACATTCCGACCCACATGTACTGCTTTGCTAGGGCTGCCCTAATGGAACACCACAGATGGGGTGTAGCCACAGAAATTTATTTTCTCACAATTCTGGAGGCTGAATATGGAGGTCAGGATACTGATAGGGTTGTTTATTTCTTGAGGCCTCTCTCCTTGGCCTGTGGACAGCTGCCTTCTCACTGTGTCTTGACATAACCTTTCCTCTGTATGCCCATATCGTCGGTATCTCTTCTTTTTATGAGGACACTAGTCATATTGGATGGGGGTCCCACCTTTATGATCTCATTTAACCCTAATTACCTCTTTAAAGACCCTCTCTCTGAATATAGTCACAGTGTGTGTTAGAGCTTCTAATGTGAATTTTGAGGATATACAATTCAGTCCATAACATAATGGGAAAGGAAGAGAAATTACAGGGCAAACAACTGTATTTTGGGGGGATTTTTCCTAAGAGTTATATAAGTCATTCTCTTGCATATCATTGGCAAATGAGACAAAACTTTGTCACAGGTGCAACCCAACTGCAAAATAGGTTGGGAAGTCTGTTCTCTAGCTTGGCAGCCATGAGCACAGATAAATCTCAGGAAGCAATGTTATTTTAGAAAAACTATTAGAGAAAGAGATAGAATTTTAAAAACTGAAAGTGACAATCTGTTCTAATTTTGATTTAGTGGTTCCCCAATATAATGCCTCTTGGATTCATCCCAACCACCAGGGCCCATGAGATAATGAAACCAATTCCTACATAGAATCCCAGTACTGCAGATTCCAAACCCATCCCTACATCTTCTTTCATTTAGAAAAGTGTCACAAAACTGCAGCCACAAGAAAACACTTCGTATTTCCTCAGTGGCAGCCTTGAGTCCAGGCAAATTTACTCCCACCCTGAGTTACACCGTGTGTCTCTTATTTTTGTCTTTAAAAAAGTAGTGAGAAAGGCTCTGTGGCCAGGGAACTGGAAGAGAAAATGCCTATGCTGTTGCCCTTTAAATTAATTTCCTTCTCTGCCCATGAACACCTGAGCCTCTGCCTTAATGACTGAGGTTGAGATGTGGTTCTTAAAGGCATACAGTTGGAGAATATCCTGGATAAGATCATCTATTAATAATACATTAACAACTATCATATCTAATGTGCATTTTAAGAAAGACCTAGTAACATTGTAACACAACTTATTTTAACATACATTCACTCAGTTAATATATTAACACTGAACAGTTAGAATTCTAATGCTAAACTTTCAAGCAGTTTATGCAGCTAATGGCTGAAACCAGGCTATTGCCTGTGTCACTTGCGGAACTTCAGTAACAGTCTGTATATTTAAGTGAAATGCCACTAAGCCTAATGGGAGTGATGGATTCATTATTGAGTTGAAAGAAGGTGACCCTTCACAACTGCCCGAGAAGCATCCGTCTAAGAAAGCCACTCACCATTCTTCTTGTAGAACATAATTTCTCCTTTGAATTCCGTTTTCTCCTCCAGTGACTTTTCTATTTGAAGCATCAGCTGTTCATTGGTTTCAACTCCAAATAAGAATTTGCAGCTGCAACTCTTCTGCATGACTTCGGTCCGGGCGAATCCAGCGAGCTCACAGAAGCCATCAGAACAGTAGACTATGGGGAACCCCTTAGCCACCTGGGCATTCGCAAGGATGAAGTTGCTATCTGTAAAATGACAAGGAGACACTCAGCCACCACACGAGTGTGAGGAACTCTTTCTTTTCCATCAGTTTCAGTAACAAATTATGAGCTTGTGTACTTAGCTAACAGTGCATATCCTGATGTGCTAGGGTGGGAAGACACTCCAAAACACGGAGCAGCGAAAGTGTGTAGTAAGCTCTGACTTTGGCTTGCATTTTGAAACACACTACAGAAGGAATACAGTATTCACTGGTCTGCTTTGAGGCACTTATTCCCCAGCTGGCAGTCCAGGTAGGACACTTTTGGGCTTGGCTTCAGGTTCAAACCTTGAATCTGCCACTTGATGTATACATAAACTTGAACAAGTTACTCACACACTAATCTCCTGTTTCCTTAGGTTTGGTTTCACTAAAGGCAGACCCTGGACGGAGATTCAAGTGTAAGACATTGACTGGGCAGATAACTTCAGGAAGGAAGCAAGTGGGGAATTGAGAAAGGGAAGGAAAGAAAGGTAATAAAGGGTAGGAGAAGAGGGTTTTATTGCTATGGCAGCTGAGGTCATATAGGGACCCTAGAAGTAACAGAGGACCACAGCTTGGAATTTGCCCATTAAGGGAGAGAAAGGTATGTTGCTGGAATTATTGGGAAATGTACATAAGGTACTTAGTGAAGTCTCTGATACAAATAAGTATTCAATAAAAATTGTTGAGTGTTAGTCACACCTTTATGGATTTTTTTTAAAGATTTTATTTGTTTATTTATTTGTTTGTTTAAGAGAGAGAGACAGATAGTGAGAGAGAACAAGAGTGAGAAGAAGGAGATAGAGGGAACCTGATGAGTAGGGAGCCAGACACAGGACTTGATCCCAGGACTCTGGGTTGATGACCTGAGCCAGAGGCAGATGCCTAACTGACTGAGCCAGCCAAACGTTATGATTATTATGTTAACAAGTAAGAATCAGAGGTTATTATGTTAACAAGTAAGAATCAGAGGACAATCAAAAATAGCAGAGTATTACGTGCTTGGAAAGAACTCCTGGAGCGTGAGAGGCAATATTCAGGGAAGCTTCCTGCTGGGTGAATTTCTTTTCATACTAATTTTGAGGCTTGGGTATGATATTTACAAGCAAAAAGATGCATATTGGAGATGGGCTGTCAGACAAGGCCTTTATAAAAACCTGTTCATAGGTGACTTTAGGTTCAGAATGAATTAGGGACTATTATTAAATAATTCATTCATTCTCTCATAAAACAAATGTTGGACACTGTTTCAGATAATATTAGAGGCTGGGATTTTTAAAATAACACAAGTAAAAATGGAAAGAACTGTGGTTGTTAAATGAAAAAAATCAAGATTCAATATAATATGTTATTAGATGAACTATTTGTCTGAAAATATATAAACACATATGAACATATATATGTGTATCCAAATATGAAATACTTGTGTGTACTTAAAAATAAGTGGAATAACTTGACAACTGTAGCTATCTTTAGAGAGAGTGACTTTAGGCAAAGTGGTAGGCACACTTATTTTTACCATACACCTACTATACCCTTTGAATGTTATACTAAATGCTTTATATATTGCCTATTCAAAGAAACAGTATTTAAAAAAAAAAAAAAAGTTTGCAGTAGACAGCCTGTCTTACATGCCATGAGAAAGGAGGAATTCTAGATACTTTCCAATGGCCAGTAGGTCAAGCACTGCAATCTCTTCTGTGGGCTTCCTCATCCATTTTTAAAATATCTGTTTCACATTTCCATAGTCGTCTATCAGCTGACTGAACCAAATCCACTCGATCCAGCTTTGCTCCAACCAGCCCCTGAGCCCAGAATGCCAGTTCTAGTGCTCCCATCTATATCCTGCCTTAGCTGGGCTGGCTGGTCTACCCTCCCAGTCACCCTTCTCCCTGTGGAGAAAAGCCACAGCTAAAGCTCTACATTGGGAAGCCTTTGATAGCCTATTTTGAAGCCATGGGAATGAATTAAATTATCCAAGACTAATATTTAATTCTGCCACACTTTGCAGGATTTATTAACTGTGGACTACATGTTGGACTTTGTTGCAGGTGTAAAAACAAAAAGTTTTTCATGCAGTTTCTGCCCTTGAAGATCAGTAATGCACCTGCACGAGTTCCCCAGGAGGTCCAGATGTAGGCATCCTCCTACTGCGTTATGGTCTTTATCCAGTGACTTCACACAACCATGGATCCCTCTTTAGCCATAATTTCCCTTCCTCTTCCCATTCTAAAACTTTGGTGGAGAGATTGTTTAGAAAATGCAAATACATCACACAGGCAAAGTACTCAAACATCCTGAAGGAGCTTTTAATGCATTTTCAGAAACCATTTTTCAGTCGACTCCTGACATGTTTATTGACATTCTACTATATGCCAGGTAACTTGATTCTACCATATGGCAGGTCCTAGGGTGAGGTAAGAATGGGTGTTAAAAGATGAAGAATGGGGGCACCTGGGTTGCTCAGTGGGTTAAGCGGCTGCCTTCAGCTCGGGTCATGATCTCAAGGTCCTAGGATCGAGTCCTGCTTCAGGCTCTCTGCTCAGCAGTGAGTCTGCTTCCCCCTCTCTCTGCCTACCTCTGCCTACTTGTGATCTCTCTCTGTCAAATAAACTGAGCCACCCAGCTGCCCCATAAATAAAATCTTAAAAAAAGAAGAAGAAGAAGAAGAAGAGGGTATAGTCCCCTAGCTCTATATTACTACAATTTAATTAAAGAAATGCATGAATATCAATAACACTAAAACACAGCTTACGCTTTTGTACCAAATCAATGATACACAAATAGTATGCACTACCAGAGTTGAGAGATTCAAGGTTCTAAAGTTTGAAAATGATGAGCTTGGAGTAAGAAATAGGTGAAGCTGATTTAGCAAAAGTCCTGGAAGGTCAGAAGCCAATGCCTGGATGGAATAGGCAGAGGGTGGAGAAACAGTCATTGGAGATGAGAATAAATTACACTGCATTTTGTCCTCAGGTCCAGTTTTCCCATTATTTAAAGGGCTACAGTAATTTTCTTGCATTAGTATTTGTCTGCTATACCCTTTCTCATCTTGCTTTACTTTCAACCCTTCTATGGATGTATTTTAGTTGTGTCTTGCACATGCCATGTATTTAAATTTTTGAAAAGTACAATATGAAGGAGTGCCTGCGTGGCTCAGTCAGTTAAGTGTCAGACTCTTGATTTCTGCTCAGGTCATGAACTCAGGGTCATGAGAGCATGGGGCTCTGAGCTGGGCATGGAGCCTGCTTGGGATTTTGATTTTTCTCTTTCCCTCTCCTGCTAACCCCTACCTTCAAAAAAAAAAAAAAAAAAAAAAGTATAATATGAAGATACTTCAATCAACCTGAGCTCAATAAATTTTACTTTTTATCATTTTTACAACTTAATTTGTGCTTTTCTCCATTGTTATTTTGCCTTTTCCATTCTTAAAAATTAAGAACTACAACTTAGCTAAAAAATTATACAATATTTAACATCATCAATAAACATCCGCCATAGATCATACATCCAGTATGCAGATTTTATTTCCCTCCTTCCCCAAAGAAGAAACACAAAACTTGAATTTTTGTGATAGCCATTCCCATTCATATAGTTTTTCCACTTATATATATATATCCTCACACAACATACTGCCTATTTTTTCCCTGGTTTTTTGACATATATTTTAGTATTTCCTACTAAATATTTCTTAGTGAGTTGGCTCTTTTATTAATTTCCTTAACATCCTTATAATTGTTTACATAAGAAGAGACCAGCTCTCCTGAGCTACAATAAGCTTTTGAAAAAAGCTAGAGTTACCAGACTGCCTGAACTGTGTGTTTTAATTGAGGATTATAGTATGTTTGGGGTATTTAATTCTTCCTGCAAATATACTGCAAAAACAAAGCAAAAAAAAAAAAAAAAAAGTCATGTATTTGGCCTTTCTGTTTATATTTAGTACTTGTCCTCGATATGTAATTGCATTTCAATTCCAAAGAGAATTTAGTGGCAGTCAGTGCCTCATAAAGCCTAGTGTGCGAGCTACATGAATAGTCCTTCTGTGCGGGAAAGAGTAGCTCCTCATACCCAGCTATCTGCTTGGAAACATATGCTTTTCTGAATACCAGTCCTGGAATCTCCAAAGCAACATGACATTTACTTTAGAATTATGTAAAACAAAGCCATTGCCATAATGATTATGAACCCATCATGGATATATCACTATCCATACCTTTTAAGGAATCAATTACACATATGTGATATGCATCTAAATGCCACACAGCTTTTCCCTGCTTGTTTCTAGGTCATCTTTTTGTGCAAATTCAGTTTTGAAGTGCCAGTAAACAGTAGGATCTAAATGTGTTTACACTTGAGGCAGTTGATTCTTTCTCTATGCTTCTTTAGCAAAAAGCCTGTGTAGATCATCAGAGGCAATCTCAGGGTTAGGAGAGACCCTGGTCCTTTGGTCAGACTTCCCAAAATATTGCACCATTTTCCACTCAAATGGAGATGTACTATTCTTGTCAACTTCCCAGGCTCTGTGGGAATGGTAGAAGAAATGGAAAGATAAAGAAGAAAAAAGGAAAAGGCAAAGTCAAACCACTACTCTTTTTATCTTTACATGTGTCCCTATTTTCCTGAGAGCATTGAGGACTGGAGAAGTTTAGTTTCCAGCCCAAGGTGTGAAGCTAGGGATTAAAACCATTTCTCTATTTACTATATACTGCATTCCTTCTGTAAAGAAGTGATTTGTTCTCTATTTCCAGTAGGTATGGTTAATTCTAGAAAAGTCATTCTAGAAAATAGGTTAAAGCTAATTCTAGAAAAATGGATTCTTTTACCTCTTCTGCTCTGTGAACAGCCCAAACCAATAGTTTTCTCTACAGAGATCATTTATTAAAAGATCATTGACATGTATCAACACAACAATAAAAAAATAAATAATTAAATAATTAAATAAATAAAATGTCAAGGTCAGCTTTAAAGAAAAATTCATTGATGACATCTCCCAAACCAGCCTGTGTCTATCAGCAACTTCTATGTCACCTCATTTCCTTCAGAAAGTCAGTATTTCAAAAACATGACAGGAACTTTCTTGGTTCCAAAATATTTTGCACAGGCTCACTCCAGAGGCAAAGAACTGTAGCTGCTATTCAACAGATTAGGTTTCTGATCTCCTCATGCCCTTTAGTGTAGATCAGAGTCCTTCTAAAACTCTTTCATTAAAATATCCTTCCACTTGCTGAAGCCATAAATTTGTATTCCAAGGGAGCTGGGGGCATTGATCTAAGTTCTATTTTGTTTTTGAACATGTTTCATAAAATCTATCAAAATTTTGTCTTCTACTGTGTTGTATATTCATGTTTGAATGTTTTTGATTTGTTTTTAAAATGGTCCTGCCAAATGTTTAACTCATTTGAAACTTCAGGAAGGTGTGCTGTTTGTTTTCTGTGACTCTGTGCATACCATTTAGCACACCTCAACAGAACATACAGTTGAGACTCAGGACTCAAGGTAGACTAATATGGGAAACAAAGACAAAAGAAAGAATTAAATTTTCCTACTGCCTGCCGCCCACTGACAAGTCCTTGAAACAGGTAGAGTGACCTTCCTCTGAAGCAGGAGAGCGAGGTTCTTTTCTCACAGTCAAAGAATGAATTTCGCAGACAAAGCGGAGTGAATAAAGTGATAGAGTTTTATTAAAGGAAGATACAGAAAAAGCTCTTGAGAGAGAGGGGGGTCCCGACAGGGTTGCCAACTTGGGACATCACTGACAGTTTTTTATTTAGAACTGACCAGAGAGCTTATCATTCTTGTGATGTCTTGGCTTGAGTAAGGACTGGTGATAACATCTTTAATGGCTTAGTTCTTTTTTGGGTCTGGTTATTCTTTGTTCATCATAGGTGACTGTCATAAAAAAGACACCCTTTCACACACGTCTGGGGCATGGTGGTCTGGTTTGTTCCCTTATCTCTGGTTTCCTTACACCTCAGCATTTTGGGGATTTCTGTAAACCTAATCCTATAGCCCCCTACCTATCTCTCTCTATCTAGACTCACCTGTCCCTTACTCACGTCTGGGAGCTCAGCTGCCTCAATGCCAATACTTTACTAAGGGCAAAAGGCAATCTTTTGCCTTTTTTATTTGCCTGTATTATACCGATCCCTGGAATCCTGTATGTCTTCTGTAACATATAGAATTTCCTTTGGAAATTTCCTTTATCCCTACCCCTCCCAACAAGATACGTTAGCAATCATTCTCCAAGCTTATGGTCCATCTGAAGGGTCTCATGGCTGAGTTTTCACTAAGCAGTAATAAAACAATATTTTCCTAACAATAGCTAGACCCCTCCGGGTCCTGAAAACCTTGTTCCCAAAATACTTTGAAGGTTTGTGCTGTCCCTAACCCCATTCCAACTTGAAAGTATATAACCAGTCACCCATCACAACCCCAGGGCCCCTCTTTCTGCCCATGTGTCCTGCCACAGAGCTTTAATAAAACCATCTTTTTGCACCGAAGACATCTCAAGAATTCTTTCTTGACCGTTTGTTCTAAACCCCAACATTTCTACATCATGGATTAGTGCATGATCAAAAGGATTAGGCAGATCCAAATTAATCTGTCCCAGACGCCTCAAATACTTCAAGACAACCATCTCAGTATCCAGTCTAAAAATTCTTCACTATGGCAGACTCCTGGAATTGTTCAAACCAAAGTCAGTGAGTGATACTTGGTGTCAAGAAGGAACCTGTATTCCTTAGTTCTTTCTGCCCATGACACAGAAGTAGAGACTCTGATGGTCCAAATCTATTTCTGAAATGTGCTTCTGGTATTGGTTCTCTTTTAAAACCAAATCTCACCCGAGCTAGTGAGTACTCTATGAGCATATTCTGCAGACAAAGCAGATGGGTAAATTTGAATCCTCCCATTGTTACAGAGAACAAGAAACAAACATGAACTTTTAACCTTCATTTAGGAGTTGCTCCCAGGCTCTCTGAATAACATTCACATACAGGTCCAAGAAAGACAACATCAGTACCCCTCATGATATTGATCACGGTCATCTCGACAGAATACTTTATTCAGGCGGGTAGAATATGAATGTCTCTGACTTTAAAATATTTAAGCCATCTTTGCACTTTATATTGATTTCAGGCAGCTTAATTGTATCATTTCCAAGTATGATGGCATCTTTATTAGATTGATGGTACCAGTTGCAAGCTGAAATCCTCAGTGTGCCTGGCACCCAAATTTGGAGGTTGCTTAGATTGGGGACTTTTCTAACCTTATTTAAAAAAAAAAAAAAGCAGATGAAAAATTTGCAAAGAGGAATTCTCATGGTCCTTGCCAACTATGCATCACCTAGTAACATGCTTCAGAAGGTCGTATTAGTACCTTTCATTATTTATTTATGGTCTGATTTTTTTTTAAAAACTGTATGAATTATCATGCCAGACAGACAAAAACAAGAGGAACACTGTCACAAAGCAAATCTCAAAGCTAGAAGTCTAGTGCTAAAGCACTAGTAGTGCTTTCTAGTAGTAGAAAGCCATAAGCTGTATCTGTCCATGAGAATATCTTGCTCTTCTCAGTCCAGTAAAGAAACAAACACACAGACAAATATAAACAAATGTGCTTTTCCATCTTGCCACTGAGAGTGCAGTCCTAGGCCAACATCAGCCTCAGCTGGGAACTTCTGGGAAATGCAGACTCTCAAGCCTCACCCCAGATCCCCTAAATTACAGTCTGAACTTATCAAGATTCATATTCACATTCCTAGTGGAGAAGCTCTTTTAGAATATCACTGGAGAGGTATCCAAGAGCCTAGTGACAGTAAAGCACTGAGAAAGGGCACCTAGGTGGCTCAGGATAAAAACAGAAAACAAAACAAAACTTTCTCATTGTAAATACCCTTTGTAAATTGTGAATTTTTGTACCATATGCATATAACACCTATTCAAAAGTATCTTCTTAAAGTTTATTTCACCATTCATCTAAATGACTGAATAAAAACAATTCAGTTAAAAATAGGTGGTAAACTTGATGAAGTTAAAAAAAAGTCTAGATAAATAAATTCTGAAATTTCCATAAAGATAAAAGCTCTTTAAGACAAATACATGTTAGGCAAATTTAGTACACTTTTTTTTTAATGATTTTATTTATTTATTTATTTATTTGACAGAGAGAGAGAGAGAAATTACAAGTAAGCAGAGGCAGGCAGAGAGAGAGGGAAGCAGGCTCCCCGCTAAGCAGAGAGCCCAATGCAGGGGTTGACCCCAGGACCCTGAGACCATGACCCAGGTGCCCCAAATTTAGTACACTTTTTATCATAAGTTGGTAAATAGCAAAATCACTAAATTTTACTAATTCCACTTTTTCAATGGTGTGAGCTTCAGTATTGAGCTATACTAATTCTCCGGTGTATGGTCTCTTAAGAGTTCAGGAAATGAGTTTAATTTTGAAAAACAATGATTCTGACTCATTACAGGGTGACAGGATTTATCAAAAGTAAAATGAATGAAAGAGAAACTTCAGCAAACCTCATAGACAATAATAAAATGTATGTCGTGTTTTATGCACAATTGATTCCCTACAAACACATTTGAAATAATGTTAAAATGTGCCCTACTTTTCTCTAGGTCTTTGTCTTACAGAGTTCACCTTTTAGACAAAATGATCTTTCCACATCATTGGTTTACTTTTTAAAAAATTACTATTGGGCACCTGGGTGGCTCAGTGGGTTAAAGCCTCTGCCTTCCGCTCAGGTCATGATCCCAGGGTCCTGGGATTGAGCCCCGCATCTGGCTCTCTGCTCAGCAGGAAGCCTGCTTCCCTTCCTCTCTCTGCCTGCCTCTCTGCCTACTTGTGATCTATCTGTCAAATAAATAAATAAAATCTTAAAAAAAAAATTAGTATTACTATCTATACTCTGCCATTGGGATGTACACGCCAAGGAACGGGGGTTTGATTTATGTGTTCATTAATGTAGTCACAACTTCTAGAACAGTACCTGGCATATAGTAGATGCTCAGCAATTATTAAAAACATGACTAAAATAAACATGTAGCCTATAAGCTCTTAAGAAAGCATACCAAAAGAAGTCCATGTCGTTTAGCTCAATCTCTTGTGTTGATCAGGTAGCAGGGATCATGTATTACCACCCTCCTTGTTTTAAAGATAAAAGTAGTTTGGTCCCTAACAGCTCGTCCTGTGCTCCCATTTTTCATCCTGACGTGCTACTTTTAGTAAAGTCTTTGGGAAGCAGAAATAGACAATTTCATCTTCTATTAGAAAATGAATTAAGCAAAAACAGTCCGTTAAATGATGTTCAACAAAGCCCTTTCACCTAAATATAAAATGAAGACATTATAAGGCACTTCTACTTGGTAAAGAAAACTACCATGTGAACACATGAATTAAGCATTTTGGAATCATTAAGGACTCTTTAGGGTCATTAAGAAGCTGCTTTCTTCTTTTATAACCCAGGATGCGGCATTTGGGCCACTACCGCAGTGAAGAAGGGAGACTACCCAGTTCCACATCGGGCCTAGTGAAAAGACCTAGGTCTGTTGTAAACATCTCTTCATTTGCGTATCTATTATATCTTAATTTGCATATCTATCATCTCTTCATTTGCATATTTGTAACTCTTGTCCCACCCTACCTTCCTCCCCCAAATCAATCATGAACCTTGGGTGAGCCTCCTGGGAAGAACAAGTTTTTTCCCTGCTTTTGCTAAGAGCACAGGAAGAGAAAGCTCAGTGTTCATTCTTTCCCCCTTTTGAACATACACACTGTGTGATTTAACACTGCCAACTCCCCCCAGAAGAAGGGTAAGGCAGTTGGATGAAAACTGACTGTGGGGAAAAAAAATAATAAAAAAAAAAAATAAATAAATAAATAAACTGGGTAAGTTTTCTGCCTTGGTATTTGTGGAGCCTGAATTTTCTGGCCCAATTCTCATTTAGTATAATTTTATTCTCTTAAATAAATGTAAATTACCAAATATGTAGCTAATCGTGGTTTAAATTTTACACATTTGTGAAAGTTTCTTAGCGGTTTATTTAAAGACAAAGTAAGACCCCATGACAATATTTTTGTTCTGATAAACTTATTTATCTTGGCATCTTATTTATCCTACTGAAAGGCAGAGCAGACTACATGGAACCCAGCAAATGAAACCAGCCATATTCTATGAATACCCAGATTCCCAAAATATTTAATTTAACTTGTCCCCTGGTTATCTCCTAGCGCAACCTATTTTGCTCGCAATTATGTTTATTTCAAAAATATTTCCTTTTCATTTCAAACAGACTGGAACAGAATCTTTACTTCAAACATACATAAATGTTTTTTAAAAGTGATTAAATCAGCCATATTTTGTTATTTTTTTTACACGTAAAGGCCTTTTAATTTTGAATTTTTGAAGACACACCAAATAGATGAGTATGTCCAGTGCCCCAGGATGGACTGGCTTCTCTCTCGCCATTCAAGGGGAGATGTTTATATTCTGTGGGAGCTAATGCAATTCAAATGTTTTTCATAATTTGGTAGCATTTTCCAGAACCTCATCTGTCTACTGCATAATCTTCTCAGCTTCACAGTACTCATGTTAGATTAAACAGGAAAGACGAGCGGTTTTGCAACAGATGATTGTTAGTTAAATAGCAGGAAACACAAGAGTAAACGAATTAGATAGTTGCAGATAGTCCATGGCCGTAATATTAGTACATTTATTCTAGTGTCTTTGTAATAAGGCAGAGACAGTGCAAAACTTTAATTAAGGTGATACTTGCTAGAGACAGATCTCTGAGAATTTGTAGGGGAGGTGGCGGCCAGAGGAAGATGGCAAAAACTGAGACGCAAACCAACACAGATGAATGCTGCCTCCGCTTTAGGAAACAGAGAGGAACAGAACGGAGGCAGCGAATAAACCAGACAGGCAGAAATAAAGCAGATAAGAGCTGCTGTTTATTAAACAGCTGTGGTATGCCAAGCACTCGGGTCAGGCGTTTTGCATTTTAAATTTCTGACCCTCACAAGAGCATCTTACTGTCAGTGTCATTAGATATGGAGGGACTTCTGCTCAGAAAGGCTGAATAACCTAAAAATGCTCCACGGCAAGTTAAAATATCCTTAAGGGCTACAATATTCCTGATCTTGGTGCACTGAGGACAGGCAGAGGGGAGTAGAATTCAGATCTGAATAAGGGTTCCCTGTCACCAAGTTCAGTGCTTCTCCAAGTTCAGCACTGGTTCACCTGGTCCATGGGAATCTTCTAGTTCACTTCTTAAGGTTGCAGTTTCACAGACCTAGGGGTCTATTAAATTAGAACCTCCAAGATATGGGAGCCTAGGATCTGCATTTTAAACCATTTATTACACAAAAAATTGAGACATTCTGCCTAATGGAAGGAGGTTCTGATTATATACCCTAACCCCAATTTAAGAAGGTGGTATCCCCTTTGCAGATGAGTACATACTCAATCTTCAAGGTGTAGGATTCCATTCTATATAATAATGCCTTTGATTTTATGGATTTCTATAATTCCTAGAGAGACTTTCAATAACTAACTCAGTGCATGAAACTAAAGAAGCGCTCAAAGTTTGGGGAGGATTATGAAGGTCAATATATCACCAATGCCCAGTCCATAATCCTTTAATCTTCCTCTACAATATCCTATCTTGTGGTTGCCCAAGTGCCCTAATGATGGGATACCACTGTTTCATGAACCGGTGATATGAGTGTTGTGATTATGAAAGGTACTGACCTATCCACATATAGATGTACACCTACTCTTGGTCTTACTACCTAGAATACTCTTTGTAAGGCAAATTTTGCCTACAATTCTCCCATTTTATTTTATTTTTTAAAAGGGAGGTTGAGGAGCAGAGCAAGAGAGAATCTTAAGCTGGCTCCATGGTCAGTGCAGAGCCGGAGGGGGAGCTTGATCTCACAAACCTGAGATCGTGACCTAAGCCAAAAAGAGTCAGAAGCTTAACTAAGCCACCCAGGTGCCCTGCCACTCTACCATTTTTTTTTAAATTTTATTTATTTATTTGACAGAGATCACAAGTAGGGAGAGAGGGAGAAGCAGGCTCCCCGCTGAGCAGAGCCCAATGTGGGGCTCAATCCCAGGACTCTGGGATCATGACCCGAGCCAAAGACAGAGGCTTTAACCCACTGAGCCACCCAGGTGCCCCACTACCATTCTAATTTCTTTAAAGGACTTCCACTGCAGTAGAATAAAACTCAAACACCCTCTACCATGGTCTACAATATGCTACTAAGATTTCACTTACTCTTTTTTTGGTATCTGACATTTAAGAATATCAGAGCTGTTCCTCTCAGCTCTTTCAGGGGCGTCTGGGTGGCTAGTCAGTGGAGCATCTGACTCTTGGTTTCTGCTCAGGTCATGGTCTCATGGGTCCTGGGAGCAAGTCTCTCATGGAGCCCTAAGCTCAGCAGGGAATCTGTCTGAGATTCTCTCCCTCTGCCCCTCCCCCTGTTCACATGCACTCTCTCTGTGTCTCTCTAAAATAAAGAAATAAATCTTTAAGCAAACAAACAAAAAAAGGATGTTCTTCCCAGCTCTTTCCTGCCTTCAGGCTTTTTGCTCATGCATTTCCTCTCTCCGTGATTCACCTTTAGGTCTCAATTAAATTGTCCACTTTTCAGAAGATTCTTTCCTGACCATCTTATCTAAATAAATCACCCACCACATTATTCTCTATCACTGTATCTTCTTTCTCCTTTAAGAGTATTACTATTTGTTTTAAGATTTTATTTATTTATTATGTCAGAGGGAGAAAGAGCTGGCACAAGCAGGGGGAATAGCAGGCAGAGGGAGAAGCAGGCTTTCCACTGAGCAAGGAGCCCGACATGGGACTCGATTCCAGGACCCCAGGATCATGACCTGAGCAGTAAGGGAGACACTTAACTGACTGAGCCACCCAGGCATCCTGAGTATTACCATTTTTAATGATATTTCAACACGCCTCCTTATTTGTTTATGATTTATTAACCACTCACACCCAAACTGACTACCCACAAAAACTACAAACACAAAACTATAAACTCCATAAGGAAATTATCGGTCTTATTGTCTATCCTATCATCAAACATGCTCTGTGGGTATGTATTTTTTTCCCAAATGAATGTTATCTGAGATGCGCAGGCACGTGCCTGCATACGCTCACTCTGACATCTTCTTCCTCAGTGAATGGTACCAGTATGTCTGGGTTCTGCTGTCCTGATACAATGGAGGTCACCTAAACATAGAAAACTGTCTTTTCAGAAGAAATCTCATTTCTGTTGATGTTCAGATGTTATATGAAACACCTTTTAGACCTAAGTCCTGAGGGGGTATACATAAAACATATCTAGTGGCCATTTTACACTTTGGATGAACATTGGTCTATGTACCAGAATCTTAAAATTGGATTCTAGCTCTCTCGGTAATAAACTGAGTGAGCATGTCCAAGTCACTTCCTCCTTCTGGGCCTTAGTTGTCTCATACGGAAGGTGAGGGGCTCACATCCAAGATCCTTTCTACCTCAGACACACGCTGGTTCAATGAATTACAGGCACAGGCGTACGCATCAATGGTGACTAGAATTTAGTGACTGTAATGAATGACTTCAAACACTATACAATTTTAATTTTAATCTTATGAATCAAAGGAAGGAAGGAAAGAAGAAAGGAATGAAGGAAAGAAGAAAAGAGTAAAGACAGACAAAAGGAAAAAGACCGTGAATATTAGAATCTAGCAAAAGAAGCATCTTAAAACAACACAGAATGTCTCAAACTAAAATTCTTCCGCCTGGGTGGCTCAGTAGGTTAAGCCTCTGCCTTCGGCTCAGGTCAGAATCTCTGCATCCTGAGATTGAGACTGGCATCGGGCTCTCTGCTCAGCGGGGGAACTTGCTTCCCTCCTTTCTCTGCCTGCCTCTCTGCCTAATTTTTATTTAAAAAATAAATAAAATAAAATAAAATAAATAAAATTCTTCTATAGTGTCAGGAAAGGGTTTGCATGAGGTACTAGTATACACTTAGAGCCAGAGCCAAATTCTGCCACATTTCACTTTTCAGAAGAATATAAACTAACTTTTCTGAACTTTCTTGTCTTCCTCTTGTGAAACAGGAGGTGATTGTTCCTTCACATAAAATACCTAACCTGATGCCTGGGGGGGAAAGATATTACTCAGTAAATCATAACTTTATTATTTCTTTCATTATTTTCAAATATTTCCCTCTCTGGGATTTGACACTCAGATCAGTTAAAAACTGTATTGATTTTTGAATCAGGAAACTAATTTATATTGTATTCTAATTCGGGGGATACATTCACCATTCATTCCACCAATATTTAGTAATCACATATGTGCCAGGCATTGTGCTAAGTATTAAGAAAGGAGAGAGGGAGGGAGGGAGGAGGGAAGGATGGAAGGAAAGGTGAGTCAGATGGTGACAAAAGCTATTAAAGCAAAACACAGCACGGTGGGAGAATTGGGAATGATGAGTGAGAATTTTTTTCATTGGTGTAATTTAAATTACCATAATCAGGGAAACTTCCCTGATAAAGTAACTTTTGAAGAGAGATCTCAGGGAAATAAAGGGTGATCCATGTGGATACATAAAGTACTTCCAGGTAGAAGAAAGAACAAGCTCAAAGACATTGAGATGGGAATATGCTTGGTAGGTTTGTGGAATAGCAGAGAGAGTCCAGGGGGTGGCACACAGTGATCAAGGAGAGCCTTGGTGGAGATGAGGTCACAGAGGTAGTGGGGGCGAGTCTTCCAGATCATTGAAGGAGACTAAGCCTTGGTGAAGGCTCTAGATTTTGCTGAGTGTAATGGGATGGCCTGGCTTCATGTCAAGGGGTAACTTTATTCTGACCTCTATAATGAAAGGCCCATTCTGTCTATTTTGTATAGAATAGACTGTGGGAGAACATGCGCCAGACTGAGAACAGTCAGAGGCTATCCCAAGAGTCTATTTAAAAAGAGATGATTTAGACCAGGCTGGTAGCAATGGCTGTGGTGAGAAGTGGCTAGACCTGAGGCATCTTTAGGAATAGCTGAAAGCATGCGCCAATGGATTCAATTGGGACGGGAGAGGAAAAAAAGAATCAAGAAGTGATGCCAGTGATTCTGTATTAGAAAGTAGAAGGGTAGAGGCACATTTTATGAGATGGGGGAAAAAAAGGAACCCTGAAGATTTGAGAGATTTCAAGAGTTTGGTCTACATATGCTAATATTAAGAAGCCCATTAGGCATCCCAGAGAAGATGTGAAATAGGCAGCTGAATAAATGAGTCTGAAGTTAAAGAAGATATCCATACCAAAGATATAAATGTGGACTTGGCAGGAATGAGCTCATTCAGGAAAAGAGTATAAACAAAGCAAAGATGAGGTCTGGACACTAAGTACAGAAAATGTCAACATCGAAAGGTTGGAAAATTCAGGAGAAGCCATTGAACAGGAGTGAGAGAGGGGTCCATCAGGTGGAAGGAGTACCAAAGAGGTCATGAGAGCAGGCAAGCTAATCATGAGGTCAGTGCTAAGTACATCTCATGCTCTAAATACGATTTGGAGTATAGATTTTTAAATGAATCAATATAATCATGTTTTGAGTCAGGAGACTCCAGAGAAGATGAAGTTCACAGTGACACTGTACACTCTACGAAGAAGAATGACCTTGAAGCTACCAGTATGACTTCCACCCCATTTCCCTGCCTTGGTTAAGAACAGATATGTGAGATGAGGTGCTAGATAAATCGATATTATTCCGATGTTAGTTCAAATGAGTTTATCTTTAGTATAAGCGTATCCTTTTATCATCAAGCTAATTGGCCATACTGGAAAGCATCAGGAAACCAGAGAAGAAATAAAAATATTGGCCATCATTCAGCCCTTCTCAGTTGGTAATACTGGTAATGATTTTAAACTAGTTTCTAAAACTTTTTGCTGGTTACATATTAAACAATCATGAATAACCATATAATAGGTGAAACTGGTTTTATTCACTTGTCATTACATGGCCAGGTTAGTACATTCTGTCCAATAAGACATTTGGATAAGTCAGTTTGAAGATTACCAGTAAGATATTTTCATTTCCATTAAAAGGCGATATGAAAAGAGAACTGCTCTGTTTCTTTTTTAAAGATATTTATTTATTTGTTTGTTTGTTTGTTTATTTATTTATCTAACAGAGAGAGCAAGAGATCACAAGTAGGCAGAGAGGCAGGCAGAGAGCGGAGAAGCAGGCTTCCTGCCGATCAGAAAGCCCACTGCAGGGCTCAATCCCAGGACCTGAGATCATGACCTGAGCTGAAGGCAAAGGCTTAACTCACTGAGCCACCCAGGCGCCCCAAGAGAACTGCTCTGACCATGCAGGTCATTGTGCCCTTTTACTTTCTCTTACTCCTCATTCCTGCCTTGCAACTTAGTTGTGGAATCTAGAGCGATGTCAGTCATTTGAGACCCTGAGACAGCCTTTCTGCATTTGGCTGAACTATCGGATGGAAAAAGTCTGGATTCTTTATACCTTTGACTAGCAAAACTAATGTCAGCATATATATTTAAAGTAGTTATGGGTAAAATACATAAGCGTGTGTGTACTAATTCTCATTTCATTACATATTTTTTGGCTATTTTTGTAGTTCCTCTATTTATTCTCTTTTGCTCTTTTTTTGTGGTTTGATGACTTTCTTCGGTGGTATGCTTATATTCCTTTCTCTTTCTCCTTTATGTCTTTACTAAGGTTTTTGCTCTGTGGTTACCATGAGGCTTACTAATTAATTGTTTGTGGTAGCCATTTTTTTTTTTTTTTAAGATTTAAATATTTACTGAAGAGAGAGAGAGCACACACATGCATGAAAGCACTCAAGCAGGTGGCGGGGTAGAGGCAGAGGAAGAGAAGCAGACTCCGCACTGAGTACAGAGCCCAATGTGGGGCTTGACTTCTTGACCCTGAAATCACGATCCGAGCCTAAATCAGGAGTGGCACACTCAACCACCTGAGCCACCCAGGCACCCCGCATTCCTTTTTTAAAAATTGCTATTGTTTTTGTTCACCCCCTTCATCCATTTCTCCATTCCACCCCCACCCCTGCTCTTGCAACTAATAGATACTGCTCTAGCAATAATCTCTATCTATGAACATAATTTTCTGTTGTTATTGGAGGGGGGGCTTTAGATTACACATACAAGAGAGATCATATGGTATTCGTCTCTCTGTCTGACTTGTTTCATTTAGCATAGTGCCCCATGTTGCTGCAAATGACAAGATTCCATTCTCTTTATGGCTAAAAAATATATCACAACTTCTTTACCTATTCATCCATCAATGAACAGTTAGGCTTACTTTCCTACCTTGGCTATTGGAAATAATGCTAAAATGAAAATAAAGATGCATATATATTGTTGAATTAGCATTTTTGTATTCCTCAGATAAATACTCAGTGTAAGAACTGCTGGATCATACTGTAGTTCTACTTTTAATTTTGGGGGGGAACCCTCATACAGTTTTCCAGAGTGGCTGCACCAATTCACATTCCCACCTACAGTGCATGAGGGTTCCCTTTTCTCCATATCTTTGCCAACACTCTTTATTTCTTTTCTTTTTGATACTGACAAAAGATGTCAGACGTGAGGTGATAGCTCATTGTGGTTTTGATTTGCATTTCCCTGATAATTAACGGCATCGGATATCTTTTCATATAACTGTTGGCCATTGTATGTCTTCTTTAGAAAAATGTCTCTTCAGATCTTCTGCCTGCAGTTTAATCAGATTATTTGTTGTTTGTTTCTGTGTTTCTTTGTTTTGCTGTTGAGTTGTATGAAGCCTTTATATATTTGGATATTAGCCGCTTATCAGATAAATGACTTGTAAATACTTTCTCCCATTCAGTATGTTGCCTTTTCATTTTGTTGATGGTTTCCCTTGCTGTGCGGCAGCTTTTTAGTTTGATAATAGTCCTACTTGTTTATTTTTGCTTTTGTTGCTTTGCTCTTGATGTCAGATTCAAAATCATCGCCAAGACCTAGGTCAAGAAGCTTACCGCCTATATCTTCTTCCTGGAAGTTTTACGGTTTCAGGTCTCCTGCTCAAGGCTTTAATCCAGTTTGGGTTAGTTTTTGCATACAGTGTAAGACAGCAGCCCAGTGTCATTCTTTTGCATGTGGTTGTCCGGTTTTCCCAACACAACTTGTTGGAGACTGTTCTGTTCTTTCCCCTTTGTATTTTCTTAGCTCTTTGTCATACATTCGTATGTATGGGTTTATTTCTGTGATCTCTATTCTGTGCCTTTGATCTATAGGTCTGTTTTTTATTCCAATACCACAGTTTTAATCACTCCAGTTTTATAATACAGTTTGAAATCAAGGAATATGATGCCTCCAGCTTTGTTGTTCTTTCTCAAACCTGCTTAGGTTATTCAGAATCTTTTGTGGCTCCATACAAATTTTAGGATGATTTTCTCTATTTCTGTGAAAAACGCCATTGGAAATTTGATAGAGATTCCACTGAATCTGTAATTTGCTCTGAGTCTTATGGACATTTTAACACGATTCTTCCAATCCATGAACATGGGTATCTTTCCATTTATTTGTGTCATCTTCAATTTCTTTCATTAATGTCTTGTAGTTTTCAACACACAGGTCTTTCTGGGGTGCCTGGGTGGCTCAGTGGGTTAAGCATCTGCCATTGGCTCAGGTCATGATCCCAGGGTCCTAGGATCGAGCCCCGCACCGGGCTTCCCATTCAGCAGAGGATCTGCTTCTCCCTCTCCCTCTGGCCCTCACCAGGGGAGCTTGTGCTCCCTCTTTCTCTCTCACTATCTCTAATAAATACATAAAATCTTTTTAAACAAATATACAGATCTTTCACCTCCTTGGTTCGCTTTATAGCTAGGCATTTTACTCTTTTTGATGCAACTATAAGTGGGATTGTTTTCTTAATTTCTTTCTGATAGTTCACTATCACTGTGTAGAAACACTACTGATTTTTTTGGTATTGATTTTGTATCTTGCAACCTTACTGAATTTATTTATTAGTCCTAACAGTTTCTGGTGCAAGTCTTTAGGATTTTCTATATATAATATGTCATGTGCAAATAGTGACAGTTTTACTTCTTCCTTCCCAATGTGGATCCCTCTTATTTCTGTTTCTTGCCTAACTGCTGTGAATAAAAGTGGTGAGGGTAGGCATCCATGCCTTGTTCCTGAAAGCTTTTAGCTTTTCACCTCAGAGAATATTTGCTGAGGGCTGTCTCATATGGATTTTATTACACTGAGGTCCATTCCCTCAATTCTGGCTTTGTTGAGAGTTTTTATCACAAGTGGATGTTGAATCTGTGAAATTTTCTTTTTCATCTCTATTGAGGTGATAATGTGATTTTTATCATTTATTTTGTTAATAAGATGTCATCACATTGACTGACAAGCAGATCTTAAAACATCCTGACATCCCTGAATAAAACCCACCTGATCATGGTCTATGATCGTTTTAATGCATTGTTGAATTCAGTTTGCTGATATTTTTGTTGAGGATTTTTACATCTATGCTCATTAGAGATATTGGCCTATAATTTTACTCATAACATCCTTGTCTGATTTTGGTATTCAGGGTAATGCTGGCCCCAAAAGGTGAATTTAAAAGAGTTCCCTCCTCTTCTGTTTTTTTTTTTTTTTTTGTTGTTGTTGTTGTTTTTTTGGAAGAATCTGAAAAGGATTGGTACTAATTCAATTTTGAATGTTTGTTAGAATTCACCAGTGAAACCATCTGGTCCTGAACTTTGTCCGATGGAAATTTTTTGATTTAATATCCTTCCCAGGAAGTAGTCTGTTTAGATATTCTATTTCATAATGATTCAGTCTTGGTAGGCTATATGTTTATAGGAATCCATTTTTTCTGTGTTCTCCAATTTGTTGACATATAATTATTCATACCAGTCTCTTAAGACCCTTTTTATTTTTGTGGTATCAGCTGTAACATCTCCTCTTTCATTACTGATTTTATTTGAGCCCTCTCTTTCTCTTTGTGAGTCTAGCTAATTCAGTTAATTTTTCCAAAGAACTAGCTCTTAGTTTCACTGATCATGTCTATTGTCTTTTTGGTCTATATTTCATATAATTTCTGCTCTACTCTCTGTTATTTCCTCCCTTCCACTAGCTTTGGGCTTCTTTTGTTCTTTTTCTAGTTCTTTTGGTGTAAACTTAAATCATTTGAGACTTTTCTTGTTTCTCAAGGTAGGCTTTTATCACTATGAACTTCCCTCTCAGAACTGCTTTTGCTGCCTCCCATGTTTATTTCCGTTTGTCTCAAGGCATATTTTATTTCTTCTTTGGTTTTCTCATTGACCCACTGGTGGTTCAATAGCATGTTGTTTAATCTCCACACATTTGTGACTTTTACAGTTTTCTTAGAAATTAATTTCTAGTTTCATGTTATTGTAGTCAAAAAGATGCTTGCTATGTTATCAGTCCTCTTAAGCTTATTAAGGTTTGTTTTTTGACCTAACATATGATCTAACCTGTAAAATGTTCCATGTGCACTTGAGGAATGTTCTGTATATGCCTGTTATATCCATCTGGTCTACTGTGTCTTTTAAGGCTGATGCTTCCTTATTTATTTTCTCTTTGTATGATCTATCCATTGATGTAAATGGTGTGTTAACCTCCCCTACTATTATTATATTGCTGTATTTTTCTCCCTTTATGTCTGTTAATATTTGCTTAAATTACTTAGGTACTCCTAAATTGGATGCATAAATATTTACAAATGTTGTAGCCTCTCATTGGATTTACCTTTTTGTTATTATGTAACATTTATCATCGTTTCTTATTACAGTTTTTGTTTCAAAGTCATTTTGTCTGATATAAATACAGCTTATCCAGTTCTTTTGATTTCCATTTGTATAAAATACCTTTTTCCATTCCTTCACTTTGTGTGTGTGTGTTCTTATATCTGAAGTGAGTCTCTTGTAGGCACCATATGGATGGGTCCTGCTTTTTTTGTTTATTTGTTCTTTATCCATTTATCCACTCTACGTCTTTTGATTAGAGAATTTCATCCAGCAAAAACGTCTATCCACACTTTATTAAATAAAAATAAATAAATAAATAAATAAAAATGTATTAAACCACTAATATTTGATTTTCCTGGTATTTGAAAATGGAAGCATTCCTAACTGAAATATACAATATCATGAATATTTAGTCCAGTTCTATTTAGTCCAGTTCTTATAACCATAATTTTAACAGTGATATAATAATCAATATATCAGGGTGCCTGGGTGGCTCAATGGGTTAGGCCTTTGACTTCTGCTCAGGTCATGGTCTCAGGGTCCTGGGATCGAGTCCCGCATCCGGCTCTCTGTTCAGCGGTGAGTCTGCTTCCCTTTCTCTCTCTGCCTGCCTTTCTGACTACTTGTGATCTCTCTCTGTATTAAATTAAAAAAAAAAAAATCTTAAAAAAAAATCAATATACCAAAGTTACTAAGCTAATCTTCTCTTCTAGAATTATATACGTTTTCTGGGAGCTTTCTAGGTCTACTCCTTAGAAGACTTTGATGTTAACAGAAATTAAAGTTAGTATTTTGGATACATCTTCTAGAATTAAAAAATACTTTTAAAATGCACTCTCCTGTCATCTACTCCTAGACACTTATTGATACCAAATGACCTTAAAGACTTGTACCAAATTCTGTAATTTCCAACAAAACGTCCAAAGAGAGAAAACACTAAGATGTGTAGCTCATGATATAAATTTATGGTATGAAGTAGCATCTTCCTAAATTCTGCCCCCCCCCCCCGTTTTTATGTTAGAATACAATTTAAGAGACAGGAATGTTAAGTCACTGGTTCTTTTGCCCTTATAAAGGCTCTCCTGGCATTGCTATTCATCCATAATGGGAAAGCAAGGTGTATGTGCTCAGCATGTGGTGATTACATAACAAAACTGAGTTATTATTCTATACAGATAAAAATTCTGAGAAAGAGGTGCAGATGTATGCAAAATATAAAGACTTGGAATAACCTCCACTTCCTGAACATTTTTTTCCTTTCTCAGTTCATTTTATGACTGTCTAATCTACTATTTCCTCAGTCCAGCAACAGGAAAATAATACCATTTGATCTATTTGAACCATTGCCACATAGAAGAGAAGAGTGGTCTTATTCCAGATTTGCCCGGGAGGTCAAAGCTATGTCCATGGATTGACATCTCAAGGGAAAATATTTCATCTTAACATGAATATAATTGTATCTAATAGCAACACTACCCACAAATCACAGGCAGCCTTAAGTACAGTGAGGTTCCTTTTCCAACAGCACTCAGTGAAGCAGATGACGGACACAGATTCAACAGAAAGAAGACAACAATGAGCAGTGAAAACTTGGCCTAAAAGACTTTGAAGGCCGTATGAAAACTCTAAGAGATAATCTTGCCATTTTGTCGAAGGTTTCCATCCAACCAAGCCTTGAATTCTAGTCTTTATTTCTAAGTATAGAAATAAAGTATTCCAAACCTAAGTCCTAAATTTCCCATTATAAAATTTATAGGGAATTTATAGATTATAAGTTATTATAAATAAATTTATATATTCACCCAATAGTCAATAGTTTTAAAATGGACCCTTTAGTCATTTTTCTTAAGCAATAGGGATATGGTTTGGATTTAAATTGTTTTGAAATGAAAGGTATACACACACACACACACACACACGTCCTGGATCTACACTGTGAGACTCAAAATAGGATCAAGGGATATACTAATTGCACACGTGTTACTGTTTGCATTTGTTCCAAAGTCAGTATATGAAGTACAAGATCCTCATTGCCTGCATATATATATGATCCTTATCATTTGCTTTTGTACAGATTCATGTAAATCACTGAAATCAATGAATGCACTGCTATCTAATACGTGTGCCAACTATGGCTGCCCTCTAATACTCAGCTGTGTGGCCCTTGTGCTAATATCAAGGGCAGGGTTTTATAAACCATCATGGCTTTTGGAGAGAACCAGGTTGCCATATACAATTGACTAGGTCATGTCCTGAGCAAGTATGCCAAACTGACAGTTATGTGGGGACTGAATTCCAGCCTGCAATTACTCAACTCACCAAGCCGTGAGTCCTGGTATTGGGTCATGTCCACTGGACATATACGTCCCATCAAATGGCCAGTCCCAGGATATTTACAAATAATTATAGAAACAAAAAAAATGAAAAAAGCCAATACTGCTCTTTGCTGCATTAGCATGTATTGTTTAACTTGACCATGAAAAATACATTTATGCCCATAATCTCATACCCGTCTATACTACTGATAAAGATATTGAAATATAAATAAGTTAAGTGACTTCCAGAGGAATTATAATTAGTCAAAGGAGAATAATATCAAGTTCAACTGGATTTTAAAACTAACTGATTTTTTTTAACAATTCTATTAAAATACTTTTTAACGGGGCATACAGGATATTGAGACCTATTGTATGACAAAAGAAGTATGGATAATTTCTACATTTAAAATTACATTTTTATTTTCCTTTTTCTTGTCTTAGTTATCTCCATTTAGACGTGTTCTGTATAGACAGAACACGTATAGACATTCTGTATAGACAGAATGACATGGAGACCATGTCATTCTAAGGTTGCAATTTGGATGAATAATTTTATGCATTGCTCAAACTTACACCATGCCCGTCTTTCCCAGTTCCATGAACTGACGTATAATGTGGTGACATTGTAATAGTTTTACCTAATTCTATATGTGATCTTGTGATTTATAATAAGAAATACATATGGTCTTCCTGGCACACAGCTCCTAAAACTCTTGTAATTTTCTTAAATAATAAGTGCAATGGGAACTTTTTGTTATAGTATTTGATTCAGAACTAACCCCTTTCAACCACACCAGGGTTTATGCTAATGAGGTATCTTTTGGGAATCTCCTAAGGATGGGGGTTGGTTGCCAGTGGAGCTAACCATGGGATTGGAGCGTCGGAACTTTCAGCCCCACCCTCACTGGCAGAGAGGAGAGAGGAGCAAGAGGTTAAACCAATTGATGGCCAATGATTTAGTGATCATGTTTACATAATGAAATGTAAACCCTATAAAGATGGGGTTCAAAGAGCTTTTGGACTGGTGAACACTTAGGGATGCTGGGAGAATGGTGCGCTAGGACAGCACAGAAGCGCCGACCCTTTTCCTCACACCTTGCCTTCCGCATCTGTTCCACCTGGCTATTCCTCAGTTATGTCGTTTACAGTAAACCAGTGATGTAGTAAGTTAAATGTGTGACCTGCCCTAGCAAATTAACTGAACCTGAGGAGGGGGTCATGGGAACCTCTGACTCATAGCCAGTGAGTCAGAAGAACAGAGACTGGTGACTGACATCTTTCAACTGAGCCCTTAACCTGTGGGATCTGAATTTAAATTGTAGGACCCACAGCGGGCCGTGCAGAATTGCTTCATGTGTGGCAAAAACCCACACATATGGTATCAGAACGAAGTATAGTAGGAGGAGAAGAGAAACTCAGGACTGTTTTTCCAAAACAGCAAGATTGACAAATTGTATCATTTTCTCCAGTCTTCGAGTTCCTGTCTCTTTTCCATACCAGACTTTAACCAGTGCCCTCTTACTCCACCTCAACACATACACACACTCACACGGTACCCATAGCAATGTTTTCCTCTTCACTTCCCTCCCCAGTAAAAGGCTGTAGGGTAATTCATCTCAAGTTAACAGGTGGAGAGGGTAGTGAGGACAGGATAAGGGGAGAAGAGAATAGAAAATATGTGATTTATCAAGGTTTGAATAGCCACACCTTTGTTGTTGTGGTTGTGATTCTTAGCTAAAAAGTTGTACAGACCAAAACCCACACAAAGGAAGACTTTAAATGATTCAAAGAGAAACCAGCAACTTAAATCTCTCAGAGAAATCTGTGGAGCCCTTTGCATACTAGTATAAGATGCTCATGTTAGTTATACTCAGAGGTCTAGGACTGCTTTTTCTTGCCTTCCACCACCACAGCGTCCCATCTGGACACAAATATCATTCATTCAATGATTTTTTTTTTTTAATCTCTACATACAAGCCTCCATGTTGGAAGCTAACTACTTTATCAAAAAAATATAATGCAATGTCTATTTCCTGGCAGAATTTTAGCCAAAAGTCATTGTTGCTAGTTTCAATTTAGCCATTGTTGTAAAACAATTATTTTTAAAAATCAGGTCACTCCAAAAGCATACTTTTCACTCAGGACCTTGGGTTACTGTAACTCTGTGAATTCAAAGTAGCTGAGACAATTAAAGGTCATTCAAAAGATTCACAGTCAGTTCCTGAACTTTAAGGAAAAATCTACTTATTTGATAATATTTATCTTTTTCAGTTATAACAGACTTACAAAGATGCTCATTGTTACATGGTTTTTATTATAAAATATTCAAATATAAAAATTAAAGAAAGTAATGTGACCAACATGTAGGTCCTTATCATTTAGAATTAATGAATATTAAAATATTTCCATATTTATAATTTTGCGATATTACAGATACAGTTAGCATGTCTTTGTCAATGGTAGTCCCTGTCATCCTGCCCTAGAAGCACGCAAAATTCTAAAGCGAGCATATACTCAATTCACCTTTGTTTTTACACTTTCATCATTTTTTTTTGTATATATAAACAGCATATAGAAATGTTTTATGTGTTTGTAAAATTTACAAAAATTGTTTTTTTCTTTATGGGTCATCCTGAAGTCTGTTCCTCCACCCCCAGTAAATTTTGTTTTTCAGATCAATCCACATTGATACAACTAATTGTTTAATTTTAACTACTTTACTGTAGGCATATGTCACAGCTAATTTACCCATTTCTCTATGGATGGATACTTAACTTCCTTCCTTGTTCCTCCCTCTCTCTTCCTATAATAAACAAAATAGCAAAGCACATGAGTGTGAGTGTCAGAGTTTCTGGGGGTTCACTGTTACCTTACATTTTTAATAGCAAATTGAATAACCTTTCTTATTAGGAGGGAAGAATTCATTTACCCCATACAAACAGGTAAACCATATCTAAGCTTTATAACCTACAAAAGTACTATATGTATTCTGCAAAATATTTATCCAGCAATTAATCCACTTATTTCCTTTTTTCTAAGTATAATTAACAAATGATGCTGGTGACTCTTCTGATCTAAACTTTCCACTCACAAAAGTTCTTCCCTATGGTATCCTGAAATTGGCACCCATTCAGTGTACTGCCAGTAACAATGATATCAAATCAAAGCTGTTTGAAGCAGTATCAAGAGTTCACATTAATGGGGCCAGGCAGAGATGGAAACCACTTAAGATACCAGCTTGGTTTACATACGGAGAACAAATATCAAGGCAAGAGGTATAAGGATAAGAAGCAAGAAGTATTTATAATCAGAACATCAAAAAATGGCCAGGCGATAGGGGGAGCTATTTAGGTTGAACAATAGAATATTGCCATTTTGTAGGTCAAATATTGGTAATAGATCAAAGTGGGGTGTTACTCATACTTTCTGGATTTGGCATTAACAGGATCGGATTGGTATTTTCTGACATAGTCAAGAGCTATTTCTAAGGGACATGGGTGACTCATGAGTCGAGATTTGGAAGTGTTCCTTTTTTACTGTCCCTCTCCAATGCTTCAGACAGTTCTCACACTGACGGGTGGAGAGCCACCATTTATCCAGGGCTGTCATCCAGAGTTGTGCATTGTCACCTTCACAAAGGACCTCAGCCAAAGCAGAGGTAGAAGGTTGGTGATCAACTTCAGGCCCCAGGGTGTTAATTCGACCACCCGAGGAGGTCTTTTTTTCTAATGGATCTGCCCGCCAGGTGTGCCTTTTTCTAATTTTCACAAAAGCACCCTGTAGGTTACTATTGATCATCTCTTAAATCCTATACAAACCTGGAGAACTGAAGTATAAAATGAACTGGGAATGGGAGGAGAGCAGTTGGCTTGGCCTTCATAGCACATACAAATAGTGACTCTCTATTAAGAAGGGACCCTTGGTTTTCTTGTAGTTCAAATCTTTCTACATCGAAAATCTCTCTGCTAAATTTGCAAGATTTTCAGTTCTAGACTCTGAGTGAAGGATATGGTTGAGGGAATAAAAGCAAGAGTAAGATTATCTTCTTGGCAACAAAAGTAGAGATGACATGTTCCAGTGACATTAGGGTATTTGCAATCCATTGATTGAAGTTAATAAGCCTGTAAGGTGTGTTTTGTTTCCCAGTCATGATGGAGGCTTCCATTCAACCAAGTATTTTCCTTTAAAACAAAACAAAACAAAAATCTCTGGCACTATTTCCCTTCAATTATTCTCTTGCTAAAAATAAAGTCCAATGGAGATACAGGAGCAAACATATCAAAGCATTTCGGCAATATGATCCCTGACTTTAGCTAGGTATTGTGTATTCACTTGTGGTGTCAAGTCTCAACTCATTACAATTAACCTGATGTATTGATTTAATATCTCAGGCAGAGATTTATTTACCTGGCTAGAGCACTGTGGAAGATGATTCTAGAAGAAAAGGAATGTCTGCAAACAAAGATGAGATCCTCTGATGAAAGGAAAGCTGACAGTGAGTAGCACTCACAAAATCAGACCCCAAACACTCATTACTTCAAGGCTCAATCCCCCAAATTAGAGCTAATAATGATTCAGCATTGCATTGTTGGGTACTTTCATTCTGTAAAAGAATACCTTGGGGTAGAAAGGAAGCCAAGCAACAGATTTGCTTTTGTAGGCTGGCCCATTAAAAGAGGGTTATTTAAACTAAAGCCAAATTACATTGAACCATTTTCACAATAGATATCAGCCATTCTACAGAAAAGATGTTCCCTCTCTTCTCTAATATACAAATTTACTGTTATTTTAAAAATTGTTCTGACCATATAATAAGGTACTAAATAAAATACAAAATATAGAAAAATCACGATTCTGTTAAAGATAACCAGATCATTTTCTTTCACCTTTATTATTCATTCAAAAGAAGTTATAGATTGTCTACAACATTCCAAGTATTAAACATAATAAAAGAATACACCAAGTAAGATAATCTCTGCCCTCAAATTATGTGTCATCTAATGAGGAACATGTATAAATACAAAGGAAAATCAAAAGATCAGTGTTATCATAGAGGTATAGATGCATATTTCATTTTGAGATATGACCAAATTTTTAAAAGTTTGCATTCTTCATCTTCAGTTACTGTAAATTTTTCTATGACAGTAGATATACATATAGATGTGTGTGCATATATACATATATATATATGTTTTTAAAGATTTATTTATTTTATAGAGCACACATGTGTACACACAATTCGGGGGTGGGTCAGAGGGACAGAATCTCAAGCAGACTCTCCACTGAGCACAGAGCCTGACTGTGACTTGATCTCAAGACCCATAATTCAGTGACCTGAGTTGAAACCAAGAGTGAGACACTTAACTAAATTACCCAGGTGCCTTGACAGTAGATATACATTTTTAACATCTTAACTTTGGATATAGTATGGTTTGTTGATCCTTTTCTTATGCTTATCTGTTCTGAGTCTTTAAAACTTTCCACTCTTTAACTAACATAGTGGTGGTTCTTCCACATTTGTCCTAAGGCAAATTCCTAGAAGTTCAAGGGGTAAGAACATTTCTAAAACTTCTGGCACATATTGCAAAATTGCTTTCCAAAGAAAAGTACTGTGCCAAATTACACACCCACCAGGACTTGAGCTTTTTAAAAGATACACACACAAATACACACTCTTAAGTATTCACACTATCCTTGATTTCTTCAAAGTTTGAATATTATTTAAGTGTAAACAATATGTCTGTTCACAGGCACAAATAAATACATGTGTATATTACACAAAGATTCAGAGATGATTGATTTTGCCTGATTGTATAAGATACTTATTTCAAAATTAAAAGTTTTCTTCAAGCAAAGAAAGCACAAATTTTAGTATCATGTAATCAATGACACATTACACATTTTGCTGTAAGCTTTTATCAGAAACATCTAAAACCATGATGTATCAAGATGCCATGGCAGCTGACCTGTCTTCACCTCTCATCAGTAGCATCTGTACCTAGTAGGTATCTGTGTTATTTGATTCCAAGTAACGTGAAATGGTCCACTGATTATTTAGACTTTATTAAATTTTTAAGTTTACTCTTTGCAACTACAAAATTGAGATAACCAACAATAACAAGTAAAAGTAGTCATATACATGGAATCAAGAAAGTTATCTCTACAACTTCTATAAAAACTGGAAGTAAAATTCAATGAAACTCAAATTATTAAAACATATTATTTTTGGTCAATGTCTGTGACTATTCTGTGTGTGAGAGATACAAATTGATGACAATATTATTTGTTTCCTCAACTACTCTCCTACCTTTGAATAACTAATAAACTACAAACAGAAGTAACAGAACCGGGGCACCTGGGGGGCTCAGTTGGTTAAGTCTGTTTCTCCTTCTCACTCTCCCTCTGTGTTCTCCCTCTCTCCTCTCAAATAAATAAATAAAATCTTTAAAGAAAAAAAAAAAAAAGAAGTAACAGCACCAAATAATGGGCAACATCTAAAACAAGAATCAATTGTCCCACTGGAAGAGTAATTTAGATCAATTAACAATGATCAATGATAATGAAATGATCAATGTCTTAGAATTTGTTCTATAAAGATGCCAAGTTCAAGGATCTGGTTTGGCTCTGTCCCTTAGTATTTGACTGACCTACAACAATTATTTTACCTCAAGGTGTTGGTGTTCTTATCCATGAAATGGGTGTTGTAGGAATGAAATCAGTTACTTCCCCTTAAAAGTGCATGGTACACAGGAGGTGTCTTGGATAACAATCTTTTTCATAGCTAGGACAGTTCCTATTGCCTCTCTCACAGGACTTTTTAGCCAAACAATTAAGTGTGTGGCTTTATTCATCACTTTCCAGCTAATGTTCTGCTTTTTATCTATTTTGGAAAACAACCTGATAAATACAAATGAATACAAATTAGCTAAGTATACTGGTGATGTAGCACATGAATAAACCACCATTTTATTTGTCAATGGGGATAAATTTTTTCTAATGAGTCATAGAGCTAGCAATGGTGTGAGTAGAACATTTATTATATTTCCTATAATACAAGATAGATCTATTTTATGGTTTGATTGAAGTGCTTCTAAAATCTCACATCTGGGCCACTCTCACCCAATGGGTCCTAGATGATTATTATTTTCATTTTTAAACTCTCACATGATGCAAAATCATCTAGAAATTCTTATGTTACTCCATACAAGCCTAACGTGGCCTAGTGAAAACAGTATAGCTTAAAGGTTAAGAATGCTGCTCTCGGGGCTCCTGGGTGGCTCAGTGGGTTAAAGCCTCTGCCTTCAGCTCACGTCCTGGTCCTGGGGTCCTGGGGTCCTGGGATCGAGCCCTGCATTGGGTTCTCTGCTTGGTGGGGAGCCTGCTTCCCTTCCTCTCTCTCTTCCTGCTTCCCTGCCTACTTGTGATCTCTGTCTGTCAAATAAATAAATAAAATCTTTAAAAAAAAATTGCTGCTCTCAGGGGCACCTGGGTGGCTCAGTGGGTTAAGCCTCTGCGTCGGCTCCAGTCATGATCCCAGAGTCCTGGGATAGAGCCCCGCATCGGGCTCTCTGCTCAGCAGGGAGCCTGTTTCCCCTCTCTCTCTGCCTGCCTCTCTGCCTATTTGTGATCTCTGTCTGTCAAATAAATAAATAAAATCTTTAAGAAAGAAAAAAAAAAAAAACGAATGTTACTTTCAGAGTAGGGATCAGCAAACTTTTTTCTGTAAAAGCCAAGGGACCAAATATTTTAGGCTTTGAGAACCATCTCATCTCAGTAACAAAGACTCAACCTTGTCATAGCACAAAAGAAGCCACAGAAAACATGTAAACAAGTAATATCATGAAATATTCTTTTTATTCTTTTCAACTATTTAAAAATACAACCACTATTTTTAGTTCAGATGCTGTTCAAACACAGAAGGTGGGCCAGATACAGACTGCCGACAGTGGTTTCCAGAGCCCTGCTCTAGAGAGACACTGTCTGGATTCTAATTCTGGCTTATCCCTTGTTCATTGTGCCACCTGAGCAGGGTGGTCTCCTCTCTCCACTTGGGTCTGAACTGGAACAATAACCTATACCTCATTCATGTGAGTTTTATGTGATGGGAATGAGGATACACAAAAAGTGCACTGCATTATGCATGGAGGGCAGCTGCAAATGGTAGGTCCCTTCTCAGCTAAGCGTTTGATTTTTATAGGCATCCTGTACCATGGAAACACAAGATCCTAGAATCCAGACAGACTTGCACCCAAATCCTGACCACTAATTTTTACCCACATTACAGAGATGTAACACTAAGCCTACAAAAGCACGATTGCTTGTGAGAGCCTGGTATATAGTACATACTGAATGTTTCACTGAGTTGAGGGCATGAGCAAGATGCTTTTAAAGTTTTGGATACTGCTGTCTTAGCTAAACTCTTTTTCCCAATTTTCAGACATAGGTAGTTGATGTGCTTTCTATCTCTGTATCCCTTAGAACCCATGTGTGTGTGTGTGTGTGTGTGTGTATCTCTGGTCAAGATTTGTACTGGGAACAAAGCACTCATACGCAGATATAACCCATGACAATTGCTGGGAATTCTTGAGTTCTCGTGTGTATGCTGGTTTCCACCTCTGGGAGCAAAAAAGTTCTCAGTAAGGGAAAAGTCTCAAGTCTAACCATCTTACCCGCCCCCATCCTCCCCACTTCTCTGTGGTATCTGAAGAGAATAAACTACTGGCCCACCAGAAGTACAGAACACTGAAACTATGGAGACTGGCAGCTTTGCCTGGGTTGGGAAGAAATGAGTCAAAGGAGGGGGTCAAGGACAAGATAGGCTAAAGAAGAAGGCAAGGATGGGGGGAGATGTTTTCTCTAGTCTTCAAGGTTAGTGGACAAACGACACTGAGGCATCCAAAGAGTGATGCTGGCTCCAGAGGAGAACCATGACACTTACCGTAGTATAGCGGAGTGAGCATCAGCAATAAATTCCAGACAGTGATTTGAAGGAGCTGCTGGATGCATCTAGGTAAAAGGAGCCCAGTGAAGCACCCAGGCAAAGACTTGGGAGTATGGCTTTGAAAACAGACCCAAAATCATGGTCTTGTCAAGGTTAGGAAAATGGGATCTCCAGGACTGTGCATAAGCTGCAGATCTCATGTGTGCTGGTGCTGTTTCCTGTTATGGAAATCTTTTGGGATCGTTTTAAGATGAGCAATCCTCTTGCAGAATACTGTAGAACTCCAAGAGGCATGATTCAGACTGTAGTCTCATAATCTCACGGATGCTCTGCAGAGTCTGGGCATTAGTGAGTAGATGCCTGCCTTCCCTGCAGAGTGAACTTTGCCTGGTGTGTGTGCGTGTGTGTGTGTGCACGTGTGTGTGTGCGCGTGTGTGTGCGTGTGTGTGTGTCTGTGTGGTGTGTGGTGGAACAGAAACCTTAATGCTAAACAACACATGATGCCTCCAAGTGTAAGCTGGTCTCTTAGTGCTAAGACAAGGATTATAGAGACTATACTTTGAGGGTCTTGTTTACATACCAAGCACCAAATACCAATGTCAGGGTCTAAGTAAAAAGTCCCTGGGTATTCCAACCATGACTGATGAGAACTATCTTTTGCAGGAAGCTGGATGGAAATTTCATATATAGACAGACAGACAGACAGACACACACACACACACACACACACACACATAAATATATATATATAATTATACCAAACATATGCGACATTTTATGAAAATAAACATTGTAGGTACTGCCTTTCCTAAAGCTATCCCACCAACTGCTGCTAGTTGATGTGTTGCTCAATAAAATCGATATTCCCAGTATGAAGGCTGGAAGCATTTTTCAAGTTATGCCTTACAAAATAGGCATTTGATACATTTTTTAAAGATTTATTTATTTATTCGAGAGAGAGAGAGCAAGTACGAGCAGGGGGAGGGAGAGAAGGAGAAGCAGATTCCCCGCTGGGCAGGGAGCCTGATGTGGTGTTTGATCCCAGAACCTTGAGATCATGACCTGAGCTGAAGGCAGACATTTAACCGACTGAGCCACCCAGGCAAACCTAGGCATCTGATATTTACACTACTGGAACATCCAAGACTAAAGGAAGTTCCACATGGTCAAGGGGAATTTCAAATCAAAAAGATTATATTTGCAGTTCCTAACAGTGTTGTTTACTCATGGTATCACTTTTCATAGGCATCAAATTTACAATAGAAATCTGTGAACATACAAACAGTATATTCAGTTAAAATTACTGGATTATATGTGCACCTGACCTACCAAAACAACCAAAATACTTTATGGGAGAAAATACCATAAGTTCTTTTTTTTCTTTTTTAAGATTTTACTTATTTATTTGAAAGAGAGCAAAAGAACACAAGTGGGGTGAGGGACAGAGGGAGAAGCAGACTTCCTGCTGAGCAGGGAGCCCCATGTGGAGCTGGATTCCAGGACTGCGGGATCATAACCTGAGCTGAGGCAGACGCTTACCTGACTAAGCCCCCCGGTGCCCCAATAACATAAGTGTCTTAAACATATAAATTTTATCGTAACTTTAGTCACATATCATGGACGTAAGTATTGTCCAAATCAATTACCTATAAATATGGGAGCACAAGAAACAAAAGGACTCCCAGAATAGATAAGAGAGCAGACTCTAGAGTATAAGGCTTACAAGGAATGGTCAAGTCCACATCAGTGAAACATACCACCTTTCACAAGCTACCCAATAAGCCAATCATTTTGTAAGGAGGATTATGAGTTTTTACACATGAAGAGTAAATTATTACAGTGACTATACAGGCCACATTCTGGAATCAGGGAAAAGGCACTCATTCTTACAAGTCCTTAGGGAAGAAAAAATATTAAAAAACAGTGACAATTAGGTCAATCCACTACATTTTCAAGAAGCAGTAAATGCTGAAGTACTTGACCTTGAATAGAGAGGTATGGCAGATGTGATGGAAAGATTTCTAGGATGGGAGTTAGCAGAGAGGTTTTCGATATTGCTATGCTACTAACATTCTATGTGACCTCCCTGTCCTCAGTTTCCTTATCTATAAAACAATGGATTGGATTTTTATGGACCCTTTCTGCTCTAACATTTTGAACTCTATTATGTCTCTTCAAATCTTCCTTCACATTAGCATTTAATTCCAGGGGCAGGGAATAAAGTCCATACCGCTCGAGTTAGCATTCGATTCTCCATATACTGACACCAGCTTCTGCCTCCACTTCTATCTTGTTTTATTCCTGACACCACGTCCGTGTTTGGTTCAGATCCTCTTTTTCTCTTGCTCCTTATCACGGTGACCTCTGTTTTTCTTCCCTTTTCTTCAACTGAATTGTCTTTTACTCCATTCTATAATTTTCCAAAACCATCTTTTTGTTAAGAATTCTTTATATCTGTCACCACTAGAACCTATACACTCCTCAGTGTCACAGGGCAGACCTTATGGTTGCAATCATTAGCCCAGTACCTAGCAACATTCTGTCCAAAATATAGCCTAGAGAATGACTGATGGTTCTAATCTTGGTAAAAGAACAAGAAGTTTATTTATGCTTTTGTTAAAAATCAAAACCAAGTGAGCCCTAAAATAAAAAGGACAAGAAACAACAAAAGTTGGTAAGGATGTGGAAAAAAGGGAACCCTCATGCACTGTTGGTGGGAATGTAAATTAGTACAGTCACTGGAGAAAAGAGTTCCTCAGAAAGTTAAAATTAGAAATACCTTATGATCCAATAATTCCACTACTGGGCATTTACCAGAGGAAAAAGAAACATTCATCAGAAAGATAAATGCACCCCATGACTAATTATTGTAGCCTTATTTACAATAGCCAAGATATGGAAGAAACCTAAGTGTCCATCAATAGATAAAGAAGATGAGACACACGCACACACACACACACACACACACAATATCCCATAGCCATTAAAACGGATGAGATCTTGCCATCTGCAACAACATGGATGGATCTAGAGGGTATTATACTAAATGGAGTAAGTTAGGTTGAGAAAGACAAATACCGTATGATTTCACTCATATGTGGGATCTAAAAAGTAAAACAAATGAATGAACAAACAAAAAGCAGAATCAGACCTATAAATACAGAGAACAAACTGGTGGTTGCCAGAAGGATTTAGAAGCTTCCAGTTATGGACTGAATCAGTCATGGGAATAAAAGGCACAGCCCAGGGAATCTAGTCAATGATATTATTATAGTGTTGTCTGGTGACAGATGTCGCTCCATTTTTGGTGAGCACAGGATAACATACAGAGAAGCTGAACCACTACACCTGACGCTAAGGTAACACTGTGAGTCAACTATACTTAAAAAAAATATATATATATATATATTTATATATATATATATATATATATATATATATATATATATAATTCAGAAAATTTATAAAATTTTTAAAAATCAAGGTGAGCCTTAACAAAAGTCAATTCCTCTCATCCTTGTGGGAATGAATGCCTTTGAAAAGGAGAGAGAATTAAACAACATTTCAGATCATTATAAAAGGTTCATTTATCTTTAAACATAGAATAGCTAGGATTCACAATTTTCAAAGCAAGCATAGTTCAGGAAAAAAGAAAAACATTACTCGTCTAATATCTCATAGACTTCACAGTAACTCTTAATTTATTACATATCGTAAGGGCTGATTAAGGTTAAATATTTTCTACATCGGAACATATAATGTACTCACCATTGAAACATGTCAGAATTTGCCTTTATTCAAAGAAAAAAAAGTTCTATCCAAGGCTACTCTCTGTCCCATGTAAAAAAAAAAAAAAAAAAAAGCTTTACTAAGAGAATAACCACTCAATGCCCATTAATCTTAACAGCAATCTTGGCTCTCTCTTTTAAGATACATACATATTCTCTTACAGGGAAGCACAAATCAGTAAAAGATGTGTCACTACAGGTCTCAATCTGCCTTTACTCATTCCTCTTTGCATTACCAAATATGATTTCAAATCACTTTTTAAAAATCTTCCCCATCCTTGACTTTGCACACCTTTTTATTTAAGACATTAAAGATTAAAATATTTCAGATGAAACTAGAAAGTTATGCAGCACTAAAACAACCATTAAAAAGGCAGAAATCAGGGGCACCTAGATGGCTCAGATGGTTAAGCATCAGCCTAGGCTCAGGTCATAATCCCAGGGTCCTGGAATTGATCACTGCATCAGGCTCCCTGCCCAGTGAAGAGCCTATTTCCCCCTTTCCTCCTGGCTCATGCTCTTACAATCTCTCTCTCTTTCTCTCTTTCAAATAAACAAAGTCTTTTCTCTTAAAGGCAGAAATTATTTTTAAAAATATTTTTTCAGACAAATAGAATAAAATGGCAAGTAAAAAAATTTTTTTCAGACGAATAGTAATAAAATGGTGAGCCCTTGAATAACTGGGCCAGAGGTTTGTGGTTTCATGGTCCTAAATGATCACATAAGACTAGGAGGCAAAGATGGTGAGCTCTCAGCAGGGTCCACTGTGGTAATGGGAGTTGGTACTGAATGGCTGAGGCAGACGCTTGCTATATACACAGGGAGGTTTGAGACCTCAAATGAAAAGAGGTACGGTGGAATCCAATTCCAAACAAGCACATGACACAAACTTAATATACAACTTCAATATTCAATATTCAATATTCAATTGATATATAGATAAGTAAATAAATAAGCAAATAATTTAAAAGAGAGGAAAAAGAAGCGAGAATTTAAATAGTACAGGTACTCTTCCATTCAACTGAAAAGATTTCAAGGTTTTTTTTTTTTTTTTTTAATAATGTGGCCCCAAAACACAAAGCAAATATTTTATTAGAGGCTCAACTCATGAGTTGGTTACCTGTTCAATGCTGGGGAAAAGCTGTGTTAGTAAAAGACAAAATGTCATCCACACTAGACTTACTTTAGAGGGGACAGTGGTGAGTAATTTTAACCACAAGCAAACTTAATCTTACATAGAGATCTCAGCAGAGAATTGCCTCTGTAATGTGCCATGCTTCTAATGCCCTTCGTTTGGAATTGTTATCTCAAGCCAGAATTATCCTCCCCAGGAACTCTTGCTCAAGTGTCAGTGATATTACTGCAGTGGGATCTTAAGGGCTCCAGTGGTATCTCCCTCTCTCCCAGCATCTCTTACATGTGGAGTGCTAATTGCTCTTCTCCCTTAGGAATCTGACCCATTTGATACATAGGTAGAGATAAAGAGCACAGAATATTTGTGCCACAGCTGGAAAGACAGTTGGAGATGGAGCCCCAAACCTTTGTTTCATAAAATGAGGAACTAAAACCCCAAAGTTCAGGGATTTGATTGAGGTCTCTATGTGCATGGGGCAGTGCACACTGGAGTCACTTGGGAAATCCCTGAGGACAGGAAATACAGGTTTTCGTCATTAGAAAAGCATAAGACGAACGGAGGCTTTCTTTTATTCCTCATATGGGCTTCATCCTAAAAAGTCTCCTGAACAACATGAATGCCGCGGATCTTGTTGCAGCTTTCCCTGTGGTCAAAGCAGATGTTTCAAAGGTTTTTGTTTTGTTTTGTTTTGAAAGATTTTATTTATTTATTTGACAGACAGAGATCACAAGTAGGCAGAAAGGCAGGAAGGGGGGCGTGGGGTGGGGGGAAGCAGGCTCCCTGCTGAGCAGAGAGCCCCATGCGGGGCTGGATCCCAGGACCCTGGGATCATGGCCTGAGCCGGAAGGCAGAGGCTTAAACCCACTGAGCCACCCCCCGGCACCCTCAAAGGTTTTAAAGTCCCTGCAACTGGCTTACCCTTGAGCTGGAAAGTTCTTCTGCACCATTTACTTTTATCAAAGCTTACGATCACTGTTTTTCTTAGAGGGCAATTTATTTAAAGGGTGAGCTGGTACTATTTGTCGCTCTACAGCCAGTTTTACAAGGCATTACTGATGTTTTCTGAAACCTTTACTGCAGTTATACTGATGATTGGAAAGGCCAAACAAAATTATCCTCTGTACACAAGCGCACATGCTTTGACCTACTTTAATTAATCAATCCTAGTTCAAGTAGAAACAATGAAACATTTTACCACCATCTTTTCTCCCAGAAATCTGAGGATATTTTGACTATATAAAACATCTATGTTAATTGAAATATCTACTGCATATAGAAAGTGAAGACAGCAAAAATGGCATCTACCAATTTTCTCATAATATCTGCGAATAACTGGAAAAAAGTTTTCCAATGTAAAAATGTTAATTTTCTATGTAGATGAACATGGTTCCTTTGGGAAGGTAAAATAGATAAGACCTCTTGAGAAATTTATAGAAACTTTAAGGCTGTGAAATTCTACTCAGGTTGCCTGACTCCACTCATCCTATAAAAATGGGATGCTCACATTATTTTTCTCCTGCCTAGAGACTTGATAAAGACTCATTATTTCACATCTACATACTTTTTAGAAGATGCAAAGGCCAGTGAAATTACTAAACTTTTTTCAGCGAAATTACTAATATTAACTTAAAATGACATTAAACTTTATTTGAAATTTATGTACATTTGACGCCAGAAGACTTGTAAAAATGTAACAAATTAAGAAGAATTGATAAGGGGCACCTGGAAGTTTCCATCGGTTAAGTGTCTGTCTTTGGCTCAGGTCATGACCCCAGGGTTATGGGACCGAGTCCCATATTAGGCTCTCTGCTCAGTGGAGAGGCGGCTTTTCCCTCTCCTTCTGTCTGCTATTATGCCTGCTTGTTCTCTCTCTCTCTTTGTCAAGTAAATAAATAAAAATTTAAAAATGAAATAAAATAAGTAAAAGTAAAAAGAATTCATAAGGCAGAGGCTGGGAATATCCAGGTTTTGCAAGTCCTAAAGCTTTTTTAAAATAGGAGGAATTTTGTAAGAAAAAGTGAAAATATATTAGAAGTGGAGAGGAAAATTCATTTAGGATGAGAATAATCACAAAAGGGGCAAACTGTAAAAAGGTGACAAATACAAACATCATCAAATCCTGAAAAATACCAAGAGCTTTTTTTTTAAGATTTTATTTATTTGACAGACAGAGATCACAGGTAAGCAGAGAGGCAGGCAGAGAGAGAGGAGGAAGCAGGCTCCCCACTGAGCAGAGAGCCCTATGCGGGGGGCTCGATCCCAGGACCCGAGATCATGACCTGAGCCGAAGGCAGAGGCTTAACCCTCTGAGCCACCCAGGTGCCCCCAAGAGCTTTATTAATGGACCCCCCCTGACATATCCTTTGTGATGCTTTTTAGAGACAAGTTGTTGGTTCTGTCAGTTTCAATCCTCTTTTCTCCCTCTCTGTTCAGGTAAGTCTGGTGTGGGGCATCATAGGAGCTGCTCTCCCTGCCGCAAGCCCTGCTCTTCTGTGTCCTGACACCTGATGAGTCATGGAGTGGGCGGCCTGAGAATTCCTGCAAGCCATTCATTCCCACACCAGGGCAACCAGCAACAGCTATACTTGGAAATTACTGCAAACTACATAAATGTATTCTGCCCAACCTAAACTAAATAAATACTCTCCATTCAACTTCCATTTTGGCTGGATCCCAAAACTGCCTGCAGCAAACACAAAGGAGTGTGTGATGGAGGGAAAATTAGAATGGAAAGAAACAATACAATTAAACTATTGTGTTTAAAATATATTACTTTTGAAAATTTTACAAACAAATGATTAATGAGATATGTGAGGACCTCTACCAAGGCAAGTGAAAGGCCCTGAAAAGCTTAAGCATCACTGAGTTTAGGGTAAAACCTCATCTGCGGGAACGAATCCATCCTCATCAAAAAGAACTACCTCTGCTATCAAACACATGCAGTGTTTTCTTCTTGATGGATTCACGTGGACAGCACCAATGGAATAGAGAAAGGAGACATTGTTCAGGAAGCATATGACAGGTGGCTGAACAAGGAATAAGATGGGTTTATTACCTGTGGATTCAGGGATCAAATATGTTGCCTCAGTCAACTTCTACCTCCTGATACCCCTGCTGTTTTATGATCAGTCATGGATAATGTTGCCATCCATGAATACGTGTGGCTTGGGAAAAAAAAAAAAAAAATCAATGGCATGTGTCCCACACCTGTGTGGCCAGGCCTTCCCCTGTGAGGTCTCCTCTGTTTTTTTGGAGCCCTGTTGAGAAAGTTCACCTCCTGGGCCTCATGATGTCAGAAACACCCTTCCATGATCTCCTCCAAATGGCCACAACCTCCCCCGGCCAGGGACATGTCTTAATGTGGTTTTTTAGCATTTATTTTTGGAACCCATTCCCGAGTTCAAGGAGAAACCAATCCAAAAAGGCCACGGCAAGACTGGGTGGAGATGCAGCTTGTGTGGGCCACGAGCTACACTTCAGAGGGAGTTTAAGAAGCATTTCTCAGGCATCTACACTGGCACCAGAATGAAAACCCACGTTGGCTAAGACACATTTGCCATCATTAAACTCCACATTCTTTGAGGACAGAAGCTCATCCAAAACAGATGGTATTTATGAGGACAAAGGATGATCACAGATAATTTTCATAGAAAATGATGGAGTTCAAGACCAAGAAGTACACAGGGAGTTGTCTAATAACTCAGTGGTTCTGCTGGGAATCATTCCTGACGTTTGGCTACCAGGGGCCTAGGAAAGGCCTTGATGAGATTATTAAGAAAATTGGATGTGACATCTGTGGGCCATTTAAACCCCAACCACTCCAGTGAAGCCAAAGAAATGTTTCCCAGATCACTTTGTGGTCACTCTAGGAGCTTTTTGCTTTCTGATGCTAGTAGGAAAATCACAGCGAGTCATCATGCCTGACTTCTCAACCTATCAGTTCCTTCTCAGAGCTTCACTGATGGCTTCTCTATGTACTAAATGACATTGGAACAGGTCAAGAGAGGCCTCTCATTGTCTCATCAAAAGAGTTTTGGTTTCATCTTAAGGCAAAATGCCTTGAGCTCTCATAAGAGAGGGATGGCAAACCCCTGCTAGGATTGGCAGTCATCATAAGTGTGACATTTGGCTAAAAGTCCCAAGTGTAGGGGCGCCTGGGTGGCTCAGCCGTTAGGTGTCTGCCTTCGGCTCAGATTCTGATCTCAGGGTCCTGGGACCGAGCCCCCTATCAGGCTCTCTGCTCAGCCGGGAGCCTGCTTCCCTCCTGTCTCTGCTTGCCTCTCCGCCTACCTGTGATCTCTATCTGGCAAATAAATAAATAAATACTCTTAAAAAAAAAAGTCCCAACTGTAGAGTCCTACAGGAAAGCTATGTCACAGTGCTCAATAAAATATGTTTGTTTAAGGTATGTTTCACCTTCCTCTCACCTGCCTTCCTCTGATGTATTAAAATATGCATCTCTGCAACTAAACCCATGGGGTGAAGTGAGAAAGCTGCACACATTTTTGAGTGGCTGTTATGTCCCAGGCACTGTTGGTCTAGATGTTTGGAAAGACCAGAGAATAAAACAAAGAGCCCCTCGCTGAGACCCACTCCAGAATCAGGATGGGGAGAAAACAAGCAATAAACAGTAAAACTAGCAATAAGCAAATTATCAAGTATGTTAGAAGATGGTAAGTAGTACAGAAAAAGAAAAAAAAAACAACAGACAAGGGGAACGGGGTGAGGACATAGGGAGGAGCTGAGATATGACTTTAAGTAGGTCGATTAGGAGAAGGAAACATTATTAAGGAGGACCTATTTGAGAAGGGGGCACCTTATGAGTCATGTGGACAGTTGGGGTGTGGGTATGTTCTAGGCAAGGGAAAAACAACGCAAAGGCCTTCAGACAGGAGTGCATCCAAGCATTCAAGGAGCAGCAAAGAAGGTAGCAAGGTACCCCGCCCCCACACCCAGTGAAAAAGAAGCAGCAGAGTAGTGCTAGCAGTTGAGCTGTGTTTCTCCAAAATTCATATGCAGAGGTCCTAACTCCCAGTACCTCACAATGTGACCTTATTTGGAACTAGAGCCAATGCAGATGTAATTAATTAAAATGACTCACACTGGAGTAGGGCAGGCCCTGAGTCCAGTAGGACTAATGTCCTTATAAAAAGGGAAATGCACACAAGGAGAACACAGTGTGAAGACTGGAGTGACACAGCCACAAACCAAGAAACCACCAGAAGCCAGGAGACAGGTCTGGAACAGAGCCTCCCTCAGTGCCTTCTGAGGGAAGGAGTACAGCCCTGCCGATAGCTTGGTCTCGGACTTCCAGCCTCCCAAACTGTGCGATAATAGGTTTCCGTTGTTCAAGACACTCAGTTTGTGTCACTGTGTTATGGCAACCCTAGCAAATTAACAATAAGCAATTAGATCGGAGAGAGAGTGAGGATCAGATGATAAAGGATCTTCACACAAGGTCTTTGGATGAAGAGTCAGGACAGCATATTCAGCACAGGATTATATGATCTGCTCAAAGCCTGAGTTCTGGAACACTCCAACTTTATGAAGTCTCAGGAAAGGGGAGAACATGGCAAAGAGGCTGGTTAAGAGTCACTGGTGAAGCAGGAGAAAAACTAGGAGAATGTACAGCAGGGAACGCTCCTGGTGCTTTTCCAACTAAGACCGTGGCCAGATGGTGTTGGAAGAGCAGCTCACTGTCAGGGGATTGGGACCATCGCTGAAGGGGGAAGACAGAGAAGTCCATCAATGTCTTCAAAAGCACACACAAGCCTGCTGAAGAGTTTAAAAAAAAAAAAAAATCAACCAATCAGTCAATCTCCTAAGTCAATGGGGTTCATCATGGTTAGTAGAGTTTTCAGATTTCTTAAAATTCACATATTATTTATCAGAAGAAAAAAACAAAAGGTCAGTGGTAACATCTGGTCTCACTGTATATAGAACTTCTTCTACTTGTGCTGAATAAAATTACTTTGAATCACTAAGCAGAGAGTTATAAGGTGATTCAGAATACCAAAGATCTCAGAATTTAGTTTAGATTCATTTAGGGCAATGAAAACAGCTTAACTCACTCAACTCCAACCGCTCCTAATATCTGTCACACAGGTTCTTACCAGGGAATCCAAACCCCACTTCAGGGCATTTTCCCCGCTGTCCTAACTCCTCAAATACATGGCCTCAAGCAAAGGGGAGATTCCTAATAATGTCACAATCCTAAACTGAACAAAGGAGATGCCCGTATGTCAACCCTGAAATCTCCTGTTGACAGACACACAGAACAATTTAAATAATCCCAGCTCCTGTCATTTAAGAGCCTCAGGATACAGGGACACCTGAGTGGCTCAGTTAAGTATATGACTTCAGCTCAGGTCATGGGATCAAGCCCCGCATCCAGCTCCCTGCTCATCCCTCTCCTACTGGCTCATGATTTCTGTCGCTATCTCTGTCTGTCTCTCTCTCTCTCAAATAAATAAATAAAATCTTAAAAAAAAAAAAAATGAAAGCTTCACAATATAAATAGGCTAGACTGGCCTAGCCTGACACCTACAAGCACGGACTCTGAGGCCGGCCTGCCTGGATTAGAACCCTGCTTGGAAAGCTCACTACCTACAGGCTCTTGAACAACTTGCTTCATTGGCTTATGCCTCAATGTACATATTTGGAAAAAGGGGATAATAATAGAAGTGAACTGATACTGTGATAACAAGGATTAAATGAGTTAATATTTGTAGGACATAGAACGTGCTCAGCACTCAGTAAAAGAGAAGTATTTGTTAAATATATAAACCAGTATGTATGTTTCCTGGACAATGGTTTTGATGAACACATTAAAAAAATAGAATTGCTTATAAAAGAAAAAAATCACATATTAAACACAATCTTTTCAAGCTTTTAAAAATGTTTTACCCCCAGAAAGCAATGCATGTGTTAATTACAATTACTCTTACCTACCTATGAGTGCTCACCAGCTCGCGAAATGGTCACCTGCTTCAAAAGTTTGAACATGACAGAGATTTGTAAATTACAGAAATGCAAGGTGAAAATTCTTAAGCCATATTGGCTAGATAAACTAAAACAGAATGCTTTGCAACAAAGGCAGATCACAAACCCTCAAGCTCTATTAGTGGTGATGATAATGGTACACAAACAAAAACCTTAGCCGTCTACGAGGGGCTTGTGCTATGACTTTAACATGAATCCCTCATTTCATCCACACAATAACCTCATGAGGTTCATCCTGTCATCATCTTTTATTTCAAAATGAAGAAACAGTCTCAGATATTAAATACCGGCTCTCTGCTCACACAGTTACATTGTAGCAGAAAACCTGCAGCGTGAGCTCTTTACCCCTCTGCTTGTCGTGCACAGGGCCATGCTTTCAGCCTGCTTAGCCTGCCCTCCAGGTCCCTGGCTCCTTCCTTGCCATTCTCAGGCAGCCTCAGCACCCAGGACCTGGCCCGCAGCCACGCTGCCCCAATCTCAGGGGCCAAATGGAAAAATCAATCCTTTTGAAAGCTGTTTCCTGGAGAACACCACACTAACCCCTGGGAAAACTACAGAGAATACAAAAGGGGTTCCTGATGTATTTGGGGGTAGGCAGCTTGAGGCTCATTGAGGAGCAGACATTTCTGTTCCATGGGAAAAGAGAAGTTCTACAAAAGGGCTCGGAGCATGTAAATCACAGGGGCAGGCAGACTCTACCCCTCTTTCCTGGTATGAGGAATCACTCTAATGGTTAAAAATGTTGAAGCTGCCAGGGACATTTGCTCATTTTCCTGAAGGTAAAAGTGACTGTAGTCAGAAGAGTGGGGATCATGCCAGGTGCAGATCTACTAAGAAGAGAAGTCAAGAACCACCAGTAGATATTGATTGTAATGGAGTATTTCAACTGAGAATATCCTCCCTTTCAAGTAAACATAGCGCCAGGGCATCTGGTTGGCTCAGTCGGCTAAGCGACGGACTCTTGATTTTTGCTCTGGTTGTGATCTCAGGGTAGTGAGATAAACCCTGCCCTGGTCTCAGAGGGGAGTCTGCTCAAGATTCTCTCTCTCCATCTCCCTCTTCCCCTGCCCCCACTTTCACTCTCTCTCTCTAATAATAAATACATAAACCTTCAAATAAATGTGGCACCATTTGAATTTTATCCATTACCTGCATAAAATAAATACACTTCACCCTGATTTAAAGGGAGGCCAGCTTGCCCCAGCTGGTGCTAAAACCTCTTCCTATCTTTTTCTCCCTCCATTCCTTGTCTGCATGGAGAAAATCAACTCCAAGAGCCAGCAAGCTAAGGGAAAGGGCAAAATTTGATGGGAAAGTGATAATTCAAGTTGTTTGTGAATGACAGGTAGAGCCAGCAGGTTCACTAAACACAGACAAACTTTATTAGCAAAACTGCTCATTTAAATTATCAGAGGAACTAGGTTTCTGAACCTATAAATGGTTCATTGCAAGCATACCCATTATTCTAAATTCCTATTAATTTCTCAATTCCCATTTGGATTCGGCTGCCTTCAAAGGCACATTCTATTTGCAGTTGCTGACACTCTGTAGGGATGGCTAATAATTTCATCTAACTGTGAGACAACTCAAAATGTGACTGAATTAGCTCCAACTGTACTTCATCTAGCCACAAGGAAAATGTGGCAGTGCTGAACAGTGGAACCACCTTCTGCAGTGGAATTGATTGTCTCCCTGAAGAAAGGAGAGCCTACTAAGAAGAACACCCATTTTTTATCTATTAGTTTGCTTTCTGGTGGGGAAGGGACAGAAATTGTGTCCCTGTCAAGTAATTGCTACCAAAAGACAAAACAGGAGTACCTTATGGTCAACTGGGGAGCATTCGATAGGCAGAAAAATCCCCAAAAGAATCTGCATATGGTGGTCAAAAGAACAAACCACAGAACCAGAACACATGCTGGGATCATGGAAAAAAGACTATTAAATCCAAGACTTGTTGTCTTGTCTGCTGAATCTTTCACTCCACGTTAGAGCATCTGAAATTGGAATGGGCTGAAACAAGCTGTTCTCACGCAGTGTTGGCCCAATTATCTTCAAGATTGACACACAATTTCTGGTAAATCTAGGTCCTCCTACTTCTCCCAGGTACCCGAACAGCCTTTCAACTGTCTCACCCCACCCACAACCCCCATTAAGTGCCAGTGTGTGGTAGCAGGAGTTATAAATAAGCCCACTTCTATGGCCCCCAATAAAAAACTATTATTTACCTAAAAGGCATTCAAGTGTCAAGCTGTCACTGTAGTTTCTGAACCTTAGTGAATGCCAGTCCACAAATCCTATGGCATAGAGAACTGGTTTACCCGAAATAAACATGATTCGAGAAGCACCGCATGATTTCGCTAAACAAGATGACTCACTTCAGGGAACTGGAAAGGTAGAGTTCCAATCAGGATGTTGACCCACATTCTTTGGTAAAGGAGATACAGGACCCAAGGCAATAGCAGCATAGGGTGTGTAAGCCTCCACAAAGCAGGTAAGGGGCATGTGGACCTTTCGTAATAGTGGGCACAGATCTTAAATACTCTTGAATGGTAATCACAAACTTCACTCTGAACCAGAGACAGTCTATCCTCAATGCCAAGATGGCTCAACATAGAAGACATACTGGGTCAGGGAGAACATGCTAGAAGAAGGAGATTATCTTAGCTATGAGAACATAATGGTTAAGAATACAAGTTTTGGAGTCAGATAAGCCTAGTATAATCGTTAACTAGCTCTGTGGCCTTGGTACATATCTGAGGTCAAGTTCTCCAGATGCAGAGCCTGAAACAAAGATTAAGATACACCTAATTTATTGAGGGAGTACTCTCAGGAAAAGCTTATGAGAGAATAAGATGAGCAGAATTGAGAAGGGAGAAAATGCCATGATATCTGATAAAGTTTAACCTTGACCTGATCAAATAGGGGAACTCTGGAAGGTAAATGCACCCATGAATTGTAACTGCCTATAGTCCAAGGAGCTGGCTTTTGTGGGTTAGTGACTGGCCATGGCCCACAGGTGGAGAGGAAGGACTAAGGAGTGTGTTAACCTTCTGGACAAGGTTAGGCTGAGCGTAATTATCTGAAGAAGGGGGCATCTGGGAGTTTATCAGCCAATACTTATAGGAGCTACAGGATAGGCCTAGAGCAGTCTGGATCCAATCAGTTATAGAAATCACACAGTAAGGTAAAGAGAAAAAAATTAGTATAAGTAATCACTATGATAAAAGTGTATAGCATGCTTGGGCTAAGGGAGAAAATCCCAGGAAGGGCAAACTGGAAGAAAAATGTGGTTCAGCCCCGCAGAGAGCAGAGAAGCACACTTGTTTGGCCAGGCTGGATGTGGTCTGGTTTGCTGGGCAAGCAACAGGCCACCACTCACTAGAGCACAGGGAGCAAGGGGGAGCAGACGAGCAGCAGTGGGTAATGTGGGTGGTGTGGTTTCTTTTCAGAAATACCACGCATCCCGTTTGCCTCCAGCATTGCCATAGAGAGGGTTAAGTAGAAACTGCTCTGCCCAAAGCTGTCAACTCAGAGTCATCGTAAGGATCAAGTAAAATAATATTGCAAAATACCTTGGTGGAGTGCTAGTCATATAAGTGTTCCAAACATGGTAACTGTGGCTAGTATTAATAATCATCATAAAGTAACATAAAATAAACATCATAAATTAACATGAAAAATTAACATTGACTAGCAAAAATCCGGATTTGAAAAGATTTTGCCAACTTTGCCTAGTGATCCCAAACTAAAATTATAGTGTTAATGGAATAAAACCAAATTCCTGCATGTGAGTTGCAGAAACAGCACAGTACAAATAGAAGACCCAGCTAAACAGCAAAACTGGAGGAGAAATTCATTTAACGAATATTTATTTATTGCCTTTAAAGACACTATTCTAGATACTGAGGAAAACTGCAGGAAAAAACAAAAAGAAAATAAAATCTCAGCTTTCAGGGCACCTGGGTAGCTTTCAGTTCAGGTCATGGTCTCAGGATCCTGGGATCAAGCCCCGCATCGGGCTCTCTGCTGAGCCTGTTTCTCCCTCTCTGCCTGCCTCTCTGTCTACTTGTGATCTCTCTCTCTGTCAAATAAATAAATAAAATCTTTAAAAAAATAAAATAAAAGAGGCAGCTCTCATTGAGCTCACACTTTTTGTGTAAATGCGGAGGCTAAAAAAAACAAATGTCAATGCAGAGTGTGTCAGATGGTGATGAATGCTATGAACATAAATTAATCAGAGTATTGGGATAAGATATTGGAGACAGTAGGGAGCAAAATCTTCTCTGATTAGGTGGTCACAGAAGTAAAGGTGGCTGATGGAGTGGGTGTGGGTGGGCATATCAGAGGGAAGAGTATGTTAACCAGACAGACTGCAAGCCCAGGTGCAAAAAGCTGGAGGTAGAAGCTCGTGTGGCCCATTCAAGGTACAGGGAGGAGGCATGGTACCTCGCCAAGACTGAAAGAGAGGGAGAGGAGCGGGAAACAAAGGCAGAAGGAAAGCTGGAGCTTTCAGACCATGTGAAGGAGATTCTAGACTATGGTGAGGACTCTGATTTATGTTCCGGCTGCTGAGAGAAGCAAAGTTTGTGCAAGCAGTGTCATGGGGGAGTTGTCTATTCAAGACAAATTGATAGCCTGGACTACAATGAGAACACTAGAGTTGGTTAGAATTTGTTGGATTTTGGAAGTAATTTTCAAGTTGAGCTAATAAGGTAGACGATGGTTTGGATGCACAATGAAAGAGAGTTAGACACACCAGGATGACTTCAGGCTCCTGTCCCCAGGGACTGAAAGAAATAAAGTCTCATGAGATGAAGAAGACTAGGGGATAAGGGAAAGCTTTTTCATGGGAAGGTATAATCAAGACTTTGTGTTTTGGTGTTCTCTGAAATGACTACTAGACATTCAAAGGCAGATATCCAGCAGGCAGTTGTACATGGACCTGGAGTTCATAGGAAAAGAATGGTCTAGAGATATGAATTTGAAAGTCCTCCATGTATAGACATATTTAAAATCTCAAGAAGGAGAGATCACAAGAGGGGATAAGGATGTAAAGAGGACAGCTTCCTAAAAGTGAGCCCTGGAACATTCCGGTGTTTACAGCAAAAGACATGATTGTGAAGTTATATTGGATTTAAGAGAACAAATTTTTATTTAAAGTGGAATAGACTGGGGCACCTGGGTGGCTCAGTGGGTTAAAGCCTCTGACTTCGGCTCAGGTCATGATCTCAGGGTTCAGGGATCAAGCCGCACATCAGGCTCTCTGCTCAGCAGGGAACCTATTTCCCCCCTCTCGTTGCCTGCCTCTCTGCCTACTTGTAATCTCTGTCTGTCAAATAAATAAATAAATAATCTTTAAAAAAATAAATAACATAAAATGGAATAGACTGCTTCCAAAGATAATGAGTTCCTGCTCCCTACTCTGCATCTGTTGCCCACCAGTCAAAGATACGATAGGGATTCCAACATTGGGTGAAAAGATGGACCACATGACCTCCAAGCTCAAAGCCATCAATATAGAAGACAATTTACTCGGAATCAAGAGATCTTCAGTTAAAGGTCTGCCCTTAATTTGTTCTGTGGCCTTAAGGAAGTCATGAAACCTGTTAGTCTTCAATTTCCTCATTGATAAAATAAAGGAGTTGGATAAGCTCTTCTTTAACATTCTCTCCTGAGATCTAAAAGTCTATAATTACCAGGTATCCACTTCTGTTCTACTTAACCCAGACATTATAAAACTCAGATATTAAAAAAAAAAAAAAAAAAAAATCCAAAGAGTTGCTGATTTGTTCAAAATTAATTAATTAGATTCTTGGAGTCTGACAAAGGCAAAGCCTTTCCAGGTAGTTTCTGAGTTATCTTCCCCAGAGCTCCTGTTCCCACTTCCACTCTGAGGTGGTACAGCTGTACTTCTGTGATAAGCCATAGCAAAGGAAGAAAATTTAGCTCAATTCAAACAATAGGAGTCTTGACAGAGAGAAGTACAGGGCTGGATGCCTGAAGACATGTGAACAGGCCATCTGCGTTGTCACAATCTCATCAGTAGAGGCTGGATAAGCAATTCTAGTGAGGGGTTGAAGAAAATTATTACCCAGAAGTGCATACAGCTAGCTGCAGAAAGACCAAAGAGGAGATTGGCCATCTGTTGGCAAGTTGGGCTTAGACAGAAAAAGCTAGTATTCAGGTTAGGGCCTGATGATGAGTAGGGTTTCTAGGCATAATAAAGAATAGGAGCTTTGTAATCAAATAGGCTTGGGCGCCAAACTTAACTGTATTAGCAATTAGCCGTTTACCCTTTGGTAAGACTTGTCTCTCCAAACCCAAGTAATACCTTCCTCTTACCATAGTTGTGATTTAAAAAAAAAAAAAAAGGTGATTATATGTAAAATACTTAATACAACAGCTGGTATTTAAGAAGGAATCAGTAAGCCAAAGTTATTAATATCCAAATAAAGGAGGCAGTGATGGAATTCCAAGAGAAGATACAACACGAGTAGTGTTCATGAATCTATTATTCCCTGATCTCCTTGACCTACTCACAGCTTACTTTTTTAATCTAATTCTGGCTACTTTCCATCAAGACTTGTTACCACATGGAACTACTTACTATCCCATGTATAAATTGTATCATAATTCAGTGTTTTCCCAAATTCATTCATATACCACCCAAACAAATTTTGTACTATCTACATAACACGTGCACTAGTATTTGCCTCCATTTTTCCTTCAGTTATGGAAGTTTTCACCTAAACACATTTATTTGGTTAAAACAGTTTATACCACAATTTTAAATAGAAATCGAGCATTACTTTCCATGAGATGAAGAGAACTAAAAAATACAGGCAATCTGAAGCCCTTTTTGTTGAATTCTAGTTACTGTAGTCTGCTATCATATTTGGGCCTATATGTTAAAGAACAAAGGGAGGAGAGAGGCACTAGTTAATTAACAGTATGGAAAGAGGTTACAGATGCCTTAGCATGAAACTGAGGTCTTTTTTTCCCAAATAAAAGTGTTGAAAGATGATTGGAAAGAAGAAATTCTGTCACTGCATAGTTGAATTATTACTTAATGTTACTTCTGTATACTGTGCATTTCAGCAGTGATACAGAGCCTCTGAGAAACCCCCCATTGGTTCATACCATCCTGCCTTCTCTGTTTATTTCAATCATGTCTTCCAATGCTCTCTCATGCCCCACCTCCTCCATGGAGCCTCCCCTGATTATTTCCTTCAGTGGTAAACTCCCTGCCTTTAAATCAAAGTTAACCCATTTGGAAATAAATCATACATTTCCTTATGACATCTGTCCTATCACTGTCACACTATCATTTTGCTCTTGCATTTTTATCAGTCTAGGTTTTTCTTACTCCTTCCCCAATATAAGTTATGGTGGGTGGGGACTGTCTTTTCTGCCCACAATACCCTATGCAGGCTTTGAAAATGGCAGGCCATGTTTAAAATATATGTAGAGTAAGTGACTAAAACATGTGGTCCGTGAAGTACTATAGACATACTGGAGAACTGAGGTAATCTAAATGAAGGCTGGGAATAGTGATGTTAACTAGGCATTACTGAAATAAAAATATCTGAATATTAGGTAGCAAGGAAAAGTTTTCCTGAGAAAATGTTGGCTTCATATTACTATGAAAAAGGTAGCTATTAGCACTGTTATCAGAAACTCATCATGTTTCCAGAGCGTGGTACTAACACAGCTCTATCCAGGTGGTACTCTCAAAGGAACCAACCATCATATTCTTGCCAAGGTCCTTTATCTCTCATTTGACTTGCTAGGAAATGTGCATAACTCCTATTAGGACATATGTGATTGCCCAGGTTTATCACTGTTTTTTTACAGATAGGTGTATGAAACTTATCCTGCTGTAACACTAACACAGCCATTTCACAATGGCTTGGAAACCACCACAGTGAAATTTCAGAAATACAAAGACAATGTTGAAGAAAGCAATGTCGAAAAAAATAGTCTCATACAAAAGAAGGTGAAATGGTAAAATGAATTCTCTCACATCTTACACTTAAATGAGATTGGAACACCAAATAGAAACCTTTATTCAAGCTAGCAGTAGGGCTCTCCCATTATTTTCTACCAAGTCCTGGGTAATAATCAGGACATTAATCATCACATAGCTAGGTGTACAATCTTACAGGATATAATTTCATTTTATGCATTTGGGTAATGTCACTTTAGAGAAAATCAGACAATGGGTGGAAGAGAAAGCAAGGAGATAGAACAGAAATCATAGCTGAGAGCTTAGGGCTGCTGTCCATTCCTTGTCTTTCTCATTTCATTCTTAAATGCAATGGCAAGTTTCTTCACTTTGGAAATGTTAAAGGCTTTCTTAGAAATAAGTGGGAAATTCTAAAATGGCCTTTTGTTAGAATTGGGAGAGATCTTGGAAATCTTCTTGCTCAAACTCCACATTCTGCAAAGAAAGAAAGAGAATGCCGGATAAAAGTGGAAACTGTCCAAGACCACTCAGTTACTTTTGACAAAGGGAGGGCTGCAATGCTGGTCACATGAACCAAATCTCCAGCCTCAGGGCTATCCCTTGCCCTCCAAGAATTCTCTTCTTGGAGCTCAAAGCCTGAGGCCTTCCCTTCTCATTCCAGCCCAGGCTGCAGTAAGAGTGAGAAAACAGGAGTACACATTACACAGATGACAGATAACTCATCAGATACCTGCAACTCTTCCACTAATATTTCCGCCAATCTCCTCAGCAAGCATATGGCTGGTGGATGTGACTTCCCTCAATTGGTAACTAGAGCGAACAAGCAGCACTTCTATCAAATTTCATGCTACCATTGACAATTCATGTCCCTATAACCAAAGCTGCTTTTTTGCTTGGAATCCAGTAGACGGAGCTGTGCTTTGAGAACAGATGTGAAAACAGGATCATTTGCTTACTTCTGCAAGGGAACTTAAATCTCTTGGATAATTTGAAGCAGTCCACATGACAAGTTTGAATGCTTTACAGTGTAATAACCAATCTCTGGGTAAGTGTTAAATAACCTTCCAAACTCCCAAAGATTAATTTTGCTTTGCTTGCAAGAACCTACTCTATTTTAAAATGACTCAAATCTTTTCTTACATTTATCAGCATTATTTTCTGGTTGAATATACTTCTGTGGCCTTAGGAAGTGCAATGACATTGTGTTCAAGAAATACAAATTATTCTACCAAATAAAAAAAGATATGTTTTAGTGATTTATTTTCATTAATAAATAAACTTCTAAGCACAAAAGAGGTTATTGGTTTGTTTGCATTGGCGATCACAATGAATCTTTAACAGTATGAAGTAGTAATGCTTTAAGCAAAAGCTCTTACTAAAACAGCCAAGGAAGGAGTGAGAAAGTATATATAGACTTTCTCACAGTATATATATATATATATATTAATATTATATTCATATAAAATATATACATTTATTTATATATATGATATATATATGACATATAATATATATATATATGACTTTCAAATCCTTTAAGGATCCACTTCCCTACTACTATAAGTCTCAAAGGACTGAGCAAAAACTAGCTATGCTCACAGCAGACCTATTCTGTTTTCTGAACAAGGAGACTATGGAAAAACACCCCTCAGGTCCCAAAATGTTGAAGATTTGATATCTCTTGATCCCTTGCTTTAACCCTGAGCTTTTCTGAAGAGCAGATTCAGTTCCCCTTTTCCCAACTCTCACTCATAAAGGGGATTCTAGTACAAATTGGGTAAAACAAATTTCTCTTTGGGACTGCTATCCACATCAACAAAAATAGGAAAAAGAACATTGCCCCCATGAAGCCTCCTTTGACGTCTTGAGCCCATGATTCTTCCCCAACCTGAAGCACCCTCTACACATGCAGGAGGCTCTACAATGCTCAGCACTCAAGACACCTGGCTGGCTCAGTTGGTAGAGCACACAACTCTTGATCTCGGGGGCATGAGTCCAAGCCCTACTTTGGGCACAGAGATTGCATAAAAATAAATAAATAAAACAAATTTACTCACATGTACTTATTAAAAGAAATTTTTTTAACGTGCTCAGTACTTAATTGTTCTCTTAGTGACTTATACACAGTTCCTCTTTCCCAACAGACTTGCAAACTTCTAAGAATAAGGATTAAGACTTATACTCCTTTGTGCCTTGTGGTAGTCCATGATATTACAATACAAACAACTGTTCTGTCTTACAAGCTTGATGGAGAATCAAACATCACTGTTTTCAATCTTTCAAATCTTTGAAAGCATATCCAAATAGTATTAGGGTGTTAATTTAACCCTAAGAGTTATTATTTGGTAGCATTCGGACAATTTCTGAACAGATCATTAACGATATTTTACTATATACTGATGATGCACAATAGGAATAAAAATAACGACATTTGAAACATTAAATGTGCACTCTTTGAAAGTAAATATAAGGACTGAAATGTCCAGTTACGAGTAAAAGCATAATGTAGAAGTTTTCAAACTGGCAAACTTTTGCAGAGTTCCTCTCTTACAGAGTTGACAAGAAGAGTAAATGACTCATTTCCTTAAACTGCAACTGAATCTTGGGAAATTAATTTCTGTACCATTTAGCATTTGACTTTCTCAACTTGCAGAGTAAGAAGATAAACAGGCAAAGGCTATATTGTTAGAGTTTTATTAAGTTCAGCTCTAATTAGTTTCTTATTTTTAAAAATCTTAGTAGAATTGCCAATTGATAGTAGGTACACTGAATACCCTGAACCATATGTAGAAAAAGTAATCCCTTTTTCCCTTTTCTTAAATTACTCAAGTTATTTAATTTTTTATTATGTTATGTTAGTCACCATACCATACATCATTAGTTTTTGATGTAGTGTTCCATGATTCATTGTTTGCATATAACACCCAGTGCTCCAGGCAATACACATCCTCCTTAATACCTACCACTTGGCTCACCCTTCCCCTCATCCCTCTCCCTTCTAAAACCCTCAGTTTGTTTCCCAGAGTCCATAGTCTTCCATGGTTCATCTCCCCCTCTGATTTCTCCCTCTTCTTTTTTCCCTCCCTTCTCCTAATGTCCTCCATGCTATTCTTTATGTTCCACAAATAAGTGAAACCATATGATAATTGACTTTCTCTGCTTGACTTATTTCACTCAGCAAAATCTCCTCTAGTCCTGTCCATGTGGATACAAAAGATGGGTATTCATCCTTTCTGATGGCTGAGTAATGTTCCACTGTGTATATGGATCACATCTTTATCCATTCATCTGTTGAAGGGCATCTCGGCTCTTTCTGCAGTTTGGCTATTTGTGGACATTGTTGCTGTGAACATTGGGGTGCATATGGCCCTTCTTTTCACTACATCTGTATCTTTGGGGTAAATATCCAGTAGTGCAATTACCCTACCATAGGGTAGCTCTATTTTTAATTTTTTGAGGGACCTCCACACTGTTTTCCAAAGTGGCTGCACCAACTTGCATTCCCACCATCAGTGTAAAAGAGTTCCCCTTTCTCCACATTTCTTGTTTCTTGCCTTGTCAATTTTTGCCATTCTAACTGGTATAAGGTGGTATCTCAATGTGGTTTGATTTGAATTTCCCTGATGGCTAGTGATAATGAACAATCCTAAAATTTATATGGAACCAGAAAAGACCCAAAATCGCCAAGGAAAGGTTGAAAAAGAAAACAAAGCTGTACACATCAAGTTATCTGATTTCAAGCTATATTACAAAATTGTGATCACCAAGACAGTATGGTACTGGCACAAAAAACAGACACATAGATCAAAGGAACAGAACAGAGTACCCAGATATGGACTCTCAAACCCTACGGTCAACTAATCTTCAACAAAGCGGGAAAAAAATCCAATGCAAAAAGACAGTTCTTCAATAAAAGGTGCTGGGAAAATTAGACAGGTATATACAGAAGAATGAAACTTGACTGTTCTCTTACACCATACAAAATAAATTATAAATGGATGAAGGACCTCAATGTGAGACAGGAATCCATCAAAACCCTAGAGGAGAACATAGGCAGTAACCACTTTGACACAAGCCACAGCAGCTTTGTTCAAGAGACATCTCCAAAGGCAAAGGAAACAAAAGCAAAAATGAACTTTTGGGACAGCATCAAGATAAAAAGCTTCTGCACAGCAAAGGAAACAGCCAACAAAACAAAGAGGCAACCCACAGAATGGGAGAAAATATTTACAAATGACACTATAGACAAAGGGCTGATGCCCAAGATCTATAAGGAGCTTCTCAAACTCAAAACAAACAATCAAGTCAAAAAATGAGCAGAAGACATGAACAGACACTTCTCCAAAGAAGGCATACAAATGGCTAAAAGTAATCCCTAAATCCATACTGATTCCATGAAAATTTCATGCAAGAAAATCTCCATCTACTCCACCTTCGATATCCAGAACGTATCATGCTGGTGATGACATTATATATACTTTTTACATTTTGGGTGAGAAAAGCCATTAGCTGCATAAGACAGCTGTTCACAGCCTGCTAGACACAACTTGGCGTCTTTCAGGACATACAAATGATCACTTCTAAATTAAATGAATCCAACTACACATTGAACTTATTTTGTCACTGGCATAATTCAGTCATCATTTGTGCATAGTGGTATGGAAAGGGATATAATAAAAATTTTTCCCCACAATGCCTGCTTCTGAGAGTTTCAAAATACTTCATAGATATTAACAGATTATTTTGTATTACCATAACATAATTAAGCATGAAGTATTATCACATTTTCTTAGATAGAATATTTGATACAATGTTAGACTATTATAATAATTTAGACACAGAGACTGCTTCTATATCCTCAAAAGAGTTCCTTTATTCAGTATAATTCAATACGCAATGACCCTTGAGTGACACAGGTTTGAACTGTGCAGGTCTACTTATGTGTGGATTTTTTCAGTACAATACTCTAAATGCTGCTTCCCTTAGGATTCTCTTAAGAACATTTTCTTTTCTCTGACTTGCTTTACTGTAATAATACAGTACAATAAAACATAGACAGAGTATCTGTTAATCTGTTTATGTTTCTGGTAAGGCATCCAGTCAACAGTAAGCTATCAGTGGTTAAATTTGGGGGGAGTCAAAGTTATCCACGGATTTTCAGGATTTTCAACTACGTGGGAATTGGCACCCCAATGAGCATTTCTGTAGATTGTTACAAAGACAGTTTTCTTCTGGAAAGGCTTCCTTGGCAGGTGTGATGTCACATTTTCCAGCTCTTCTCTAACCCCTGCCCATTCCTTGTCTTTGATGGCTTTCTCTTCTTAAAACTCTCTCAGTGATGTCTCAAGCCTCAATCTTCTTGAACAAGCCCACTGTCCCAGTATGACAGACCCCAGTCTTCCCCTCCAGCCCATCCCCTGCCCATGATGTCAGCCATTCTCTTTATGCTTTTGCAGCACCAGTTTGCTTGTAATTCTCCACCACACATTTTATTGCCTTTGCACCTCTGCTCATACATTTCCCACTTCTGGAATGCCTTTCCCTGTCTTTTTTATCTGGCTAATATTCGTCCACCCCTTAAGACATTTCCTAGAGGTCTTCTCTGATACCATTTCCCTTCTCCACCACTGTGCGGTCTGATTAGGGGCACCTTCTCTATGTTCCCACAGCGTTGGTTAGAGCATCAGTGGGGTAGTTCTCAGATTATCCATGTGTGCTTGTGCTCCTTTTGTTCACGTGCAGGGATGGTGTTTTGTCAGTTTTTTCTGTACCCCCATGCCTGGCTTCTGACTAATCAATAAACATTTGTCAAAATGAACTACAAAGGTTAAGTGGAGATGACCTGTATTTACCTAAGGATGGGATTTTATTAACTGAAAGAGTAATTCTAAGGCAATATTTTTCTAAGTTCTCAGAAAAGAACTCCACTTGCCCCCAAATTGTGGCATATAAGCAGAACTCCTCTAGCCATATTGAAATATACTCATTGACATTTAATCCCCATATTAGATTGTACACAATCTAATTGTACACAACTTAAGATCAATGACGGATGTTGGTATTTTGCTAATGAAATTTGTAAAAAATAGGCACTGTTAGTTGAACATATGAATGATTGAGTGGGTGGATAGGTGGGTGGAGAAGTGAGTGGATACAAAGGTGTGTGAATGGAAGGTAGATAGATGAATGGATGGACAGGTAGGTGGATGGGTGGTTGGGTAGTTTAAGCACTGTATTCATTTGATCTCTCTTATGGTTTCTTTTTATAACCATCTACTCATAAATAAGGCTGGAAAAACACTTCTTGTACGTCAGTACTTGGTCTCCTTGTATATATACTTGTCCTCTATCTTGACAAGACTCAGGAAGACTAAGTACAAAGATTTCCTGGGACATTTGAATGAGCAGTCGGATGTTTCTGAAGTTCATTAGAAGCACCTTGATTTCTTTTATAAGAATGAAGATAAGATCTCTTCCAATACCTCATTTACAGTGGAGTGTGATTCTCCTCCCCAATATCAATTTTCTTTTTCCCAACGAGCTTGAAATGTTTGGGTTAAATACTGTGAAAAATATTTTGAACAAATTATCAATTTAAAAGAAAAGAAAACCTGACAACCATCTGTGTGATGTGTGTATTTTTTTTGTTTTTTTAATCCCTCGAGTTTTTTTTTTTTAATCCCCTTGAGAACTCTATTTCTCTCTATTTGTGGGAGAGGATATCATCATTTAAAACTATCATTTGCTGGGCACCTGGGTGGCTCAGTCAGTTGGGTGTCTGCTTTCAGCTTGGGTTGTGATCCTGAGGTCTTGGGATCGAGCCCCAATTTGTGCTCCTTGCTTAGTGGGAGCCTGCTTCTCCCTCTCCCTCTGCCTGCTGCTTCCCCTGCTTGTGTTCGTTCTCTCTCTGTCAAATAAAAAAATAAAATCATTAAAAAAAATAAAACTATCATTTGCAATTTCAGGTCAGCTTTGGTCAACTCTGAAACAGGTCCATTAGAGAGAGGAATGGGCTCTACAGTCACATCTAAACAATGTAACTGCATTTCTAAGGTCACAACTACTCATGACAAAGAGGAGAGATAGAGAGTGGTAACCTCAGTTCACAGGAGAATCAAATTTCTGGAATGGCCTTCTCTCTTTTCTTTATATGGTTAATTTATACATATATATGTATGTGTATATATATATATATATATAATATTTTTTTAACTTTATTTATTTATTTGTCTGAAGGCGAGAGATAGAGAGAAAGAGAGAGAGACCGAACAAGCAGGAGGGGTGGCAGGCAGATGAAGAAGCAGGCTCTTCCCTAAACAGATTTTTACTCACACACATTTCTAGTACCATGTCATTAGCATTTTTTGGAAAATGCACTTTTTTCTATATAGTCTTATTATTTTCAATTTTGTGTAAAGTTACCTGCAAATTTCTTCAAAGATGCATTTTATGGATAATACATAGGAAATTGGGGACATTTCTAGCTTTTTTTTAATACACCATAAAAATGTAAACTGGAAAAAATAGTCTCTCTGTAAATGCTAAAGTACCTGGTAAATAAAAAAGAAATTATGCTACATGGAGTATAATCTCAATTTTAATATTTTATATAGAAATATATAAATATTCCTATAGATATTGGGGTTTTTCCTTTTATTTATAATAACTTTGCAAAAAAATTTTTTTAAAGATTTTATTTATTTATTTGAGAGAGAATGAGTGAGAGAGAGCATGAGAGAGGAGAAGGTCACAGGGAGAAGCAGAATTCTCAAGATGGTGGGAGCCCCATGCGGGACTCGATCCCGGAAGTCTGGAATCATGACCTGAGCAGAAGGCAGTTGCTTAACCAACTGAGCCACCCAGGTGCCCCAATCTTTGCAAAATATTTCTATGTGATACATCAACAAGTCATCCCTTTTAAATGTTAAGCCAAATTTAAATACTTCAAAATACATAAATATTTTCAAAGAGGAGTGACAACAAAACATCCTTCCCATAACCTAAGATATTCCAAAGTGTAATTATAAAATTCCAAAATTAAGTCTCTTATGATGGTTGAGCTCTCATTATTTAATTTGTTTAGTTGCTCCTTTTGTAAGGAACCATTTCAATGTGTTCTTGTTTGCAATCATTGTATTAATAATTACAGTTTGTTACAAGTCCAGAATATGAATATTTTTGCCAGTCCGTTCTTTGAATACTTTGACTCTAAATTTCAAACTAATTTTTAACAAAAGGCTAACAGAATTTAAAGTGAATACTGGTGCTGCTTCAGCAAATTTTCATCTTCTCACCAGAAGTTGTGGTTAGGGACACACCTGTAGTTCCCATAGTGCATAATAAACATCAACAAATGTTTTGTGCAATTTACATGTTTAGCATCATTTTTTTTAAGAACTGTAAAACCAGTACCTAACATTTTATTAATAAACATTCTGTATGAAACAGACAGCTCATCCTCTATTTTCCATACACATTTCTCACACCAGGAGCAACTACCAGCCCCAATCCCTGGTGTTCTGGCAGTTTTGTGCACCTGGCATTGAAGGAGTTAGCTGCCCTTAGTTCTTGAGATCTGATCTCTTTGTTTCATCAGCAAGCACAATGTGTGCAGGCTCTGAAGGGAATCTGGAAAAGCCTGGGAGTAGAGCGACAGGCCGGTCTTTGTATTTCAGATTTAACCACATGCAAGAGTGAGAAATCTTTTCATTGCATATGGTTCTTACACTAGACCACACTGGGGCAGAAGCTGCAAACAAGGCAGAAACCTATGAAACACAACCCAATTTATCCTAATATAAATAACAACAATATTTTCTTTTAAAAATTGAAAAATTTGGATGCACGTTAAACCAGAATGAATAATAGTACAACAGGCATAAGCCATGACTGAACCAGGAAAACTTGTTCACCGGCCTCCAGAGGCTCCTTTCCACTTCCAGTTAGAGTTCAAGAACTCAAGTTCTTCTAACTCCCTAATATGGTGCAGGAGATCTGTTAATGAAATTGAGATTGCCAGTTTTTATCCTTAAAATTAGTGATGCATCTTCAAACTCAGTGAACTGACCTCTCCTTTTGTTTTATTCGGTTAGTGTTATTTTATTTCTAGAACAGAAAGGGATTTAACTAATTGTTTTCAGAGAATATGAACTAACAACCAATGGCTTTGATCTAAAATGTGAAGCAACTTGTTATCCCTTGAGTAAAAATAGAGCAAAGCATTTAAAGAGAAAAATGAAGAGAAATTCCTGAAGAGAAAACTCTCTAAGGTAGGAGAGTTACAATGTTGTGTTCATATTCTGTCTTGAACTGAGGACTCAGTGAATGTTAGTGTGGATAGCTGTCATCCCTCCAAGAGACTGCTGAATTGAAGTGTGTGACCCAGGGTTAGGGACATAAAAATTCCAACTTGACTCTGGCATCCACTAAGGACATAACAATGGAGATTGTGCCATACAGCAGCTGGTGGGGTATTTATAAAAAATGTTTATAAGTTTATCTTTAACTACCTCTCCTCTGTCACTTACTACAATCCTTTGACAGTTTTCTCAACTGGATAACGGTCATGGGGGAGAAAAGTTGAGATTAAATGACACAAAGGCTCATAATTGGCCCTTAAAAAACATTTGTTGAGATTTGAATGTTGAAAACTAATTAGATGGGAACAAACAACTGGAGAACAAAATAAACACATCGTGATAAAGATGTTGTTAGCATCTATGAGTATCTAATAGAATTTTTAAAGAAAATAATTGTTAATTATATTTCACTTACTTACTTGAAAATATCCCAGTTATGTATTATCCATAAATTAAACAACACAACTTTAAGGGTATAATCTTACTCGTCTGCCCGTACAACTAATGGTTTGGGAACTTCATGTTTCCAAGTCCGTCTTTTTTAAAACTCACAGCCTGAGTGTCTGGATGCCTCAGTTAGTGAAGCATCTAACTCTTGAGTTCGGCTCAGGTCATGATCTTAGGGTTGTGAAATCAGGTCATGATTTCAGGGTCCTGGGATGGAGCCCTGCATCAGGCTCTGTGCTCAGTGGGAGTAGGCTTGGGATTCTCTCTCTCTCCCTCTCCCCCTCCTCTACTTTCTCCCTTGCTCTATCTCAAATAAGTAAATCTTTAAAACCCATAGGCCAAAACTACTGTTCCTATAAAGTGACATTACTACATACTATAGGGTTAAACTAAACCTATAATAAAAATTAGTTGATAAAGATCAAGTTGAACTAACATTAATTTAAAATTTTAAAGAACATGGGTAAAATTGAAAACCATAACTAGCTAAGGATAACAGAAATTATACCCTGAGTATAAAGCATGTTCCAGAATGGGGAAAAAAAGTGGGAGTCCAACTCTGTATACAGTAAAAGCTCTGTAACTTTCCTTGGGTACCATATTGTTTCAGTTTCCAGTAAATTCTAAAAACATGCATTTTTTTTCTCTTCAGAATATAAAATTTTTGTAAACTTTATTCACTTAATTATTAATCATTCCCTAATTATCTTTAAAAATTAATATCTAACAGTAAAAATCAACAGGTTATTTGTGCTTACTATTTATTTGATCTGGATATATTTTTCTACCACATTTAGCACCTTCTCAAAATCATCTTTTGCATCAAGCTGATCCTTAGGGTTCTATCTTATTTTCTACTTTTATTTTTTCTTTCTCTCTTATTCCTTTACCAATTTGTTGTGTTTTGTTTTTATTTTTCATATAGAAAACTATTTTATTTTTAATCAGTTATTTGTGTCTCTGAAAGCTGCCTCATGTTAGTTTCTGCAATGATTCAGAGAATAAATTGATTAATTAGCCTTTTTTAAAAACCAGGCCTTGCTAGTAATTCATGAATAAGACATTATATTCCTCAGTTTCACAATAAAAATACATGCCAACTTATTTGTATCACATCAGAGTTTACAGCAAAACAATTTAAAAAAAGATCCTCCTCTAAATTCCTTCACTATTAACTGCGGCACTAGATCATGCAATTAGCTGAATAAAGCCCAGTTCATCAAGACAGACAGGACGACTCACTTTTTATTTTATTTATCCGTTTATTTATTAAAGATTTTATTTATGTGATAGAGAAAAAGCACAAGCAGGGGGAGTGGCAGGCACAGGGAGCAGGACAAGCTGGCTTCCCGCTGAGCGGGGAGCCCGATGTAGGACTTTATCCCAGGACCCCGGGATCATGACGTCACTTAACCAACCAAGCCAGCCACCCAGGCGCCCAGGACTACTTGTTTTTAAAATTGAAACAGCAGGGGCTCCTGGGTGGCTCAGTGGGTTAAGCCGCTGCCTTCGGCTCAGGTCATGATCTCAGGGTCCTGGGATCGAGTCCCGCATCTGGCTCTCTGCTCAGCGGGGAGCCTGCTTCCTCCTCTCTCTGCCTGCTTCTCTGCCTACTTGTGATTTCTCTCTGTCAAATAAATAAATAAAATCTTTAAAAAAAAAATAAAATAAATAAAAAAAAATAAAATTGAAACAGCAATGTTATATCACACACTACTTTGCTTCTGTCGTTTGTCCTATGACTTGGTGATTTACATATTTTACTAAGTACAGCCTTGTTTATGAGGATAACAGACAGTTCCTTATAAATAGAAACTTTAGGTATCCATTGTTAAGGGATTTTAAAAATACATATCTTTATACTTTTATGTAAGTATATAAGTACATAATGTATGCGTGAACTGTTCCCAGGAACTAACTAATGACTTCAGCACATTTCCCCTGTATGAATTATCCAAGTAACAATTTTTATCCAGCAGCTACAAGAGCTTTAATATTGCAAGCTAAGAATTCATATTTACAAATTTGAGGGAGTATTCTTTTGTTCGATGATTGAAAAGTTTGCCTCTTAGGACATGATGTCCTTTGTATCCCATCGTAGCTTACGTAATAGTAGAGAACGGCTTCTAATGAAGGTTTGTTTGTGCTCTGACATTTGTGGAACCTATTGTTCTAAAAGCGCCCTGTCAGATGCAAAAGAGAGGATAAATTAAGCTCAGTTTAACATGTAACATGATTTATTTCAACCTGATTAGCAATGAATAACTATCAGACTTTATATATTAATAGGATGACACAATAAAATGAATACAAGAACATGAAGTATGGTGGAAGTTGAATATTTGAGGGAAGAGAAAAACAGCTTTCAAAATGGCAAGCCGTCCCTTCCTACAGCATTTTCCACTTCATAATTTTCTGCCATAAACCTGTGGCTGATGACAGGCAGATGTCGACCAGCCAGTTTCCATCATCTGCTCACCTGCCATCAAACATTACTTTAAGGTTCTAGTTATTCTATGGCTCCTCCAGGGGTAGCCTTGCTTGAGACCCCACTCTTCTCATCTCTCTTCCCTCCATATTTTCTGAAATCTTCTTTTTTGCAAACCCCTATTCTCAATGAACCAGCTAATTCATCTCATAAGCTATGGCACACTTATTAAGATTCTATACCCTCAGAGGTTCCCTAAAAACCAGATAGAGTATATTTCCCTGTGTTAAGAAAACACTGAAAACATCACTAAGGAGTGGAGATTGGTTGGTTGTTACTGGTTGGGAAAGTCTGTTGTTCTTGGTGTCGGAAATCACTATAGCAGTTGTGCTCACATACGATACACTCTTATCTCTGTAATAGAAGAAAGCATCACTTGGAATCACAATAGTCTATCAATTTTATTAAACATTTATTATAGAAATTCAAATCTCCACCCATTCTCTTTTGGACACAGGAAATGGTCTGAATCTTTTCTATGGGAGGATGGAGCCCGTCTACTTCTCCAGCTTTGTTTTGTGTCATTGCCGAGCCTTATCCCATTGGAGTTCTCTTACTTGCCATGTTGGTTCTGGCCTCTACAAATGTGCTCTGCTTTCTCAGAATACTCCCACACCTTTACTTCCCAATGCCTCTGTTCAGGGATCACTTAAGAATCACCTCCTTGGGGGCACATGGCTGGCTCAGATGGTTAAGTATCTAACTCTTGCTTTTGGGTCAGGTCATGATCTCAGGGCTGTGAAATCAAGCCCCACGTTGGCTTCACACTCGGCAGGAAGTCTGCTTACAGGTTCTCGCCCTCTCCCTCTGTTCCCCTCCCTCTTCCATGTGCTCTCTCTCTCTCTCTCACAAATAAATAAATAAATCTTTAAAAAACAAAACAAAACAAAAAACCTCTTTGGAGAAACCATTTCTATCATTACCTTTATTTTCCACTGTAACCTGTTCTAATAAATACTTCCAGTACTTCTAGTTCAGCAATGAAATGCCCCTATTCATTTGCTTATTAATTTTCCTGTATAGATGTTAAGCGCTTTAAAGATTAGATTGGTTATTGTTCATTCTGAGTGCCTGTGATTGATCTGTGTCTGGCACATGATGAATACTCAATAAATGTCTGTTGATTAGAGATGAATAACAAAATTATTACACGTTTGGAATTACTGAAGTAGTCCTTGGTCCAACCTTTCTAAAACCTTGCTGTACAGTGCTTGTACACTGCATTCAACCTTATGCAAAAACCTTTGACAACTCCCTTTTACCAAATGGACAGGTCAAATTTGTAGCATACACAGTAAAACGTTTTTTGGTTTTGTTTGTTTGTTTGTTTAAAGATTTTATTTATTTATTTGACAGAGAGAGATCACAAGTAGTCAGAGAGGCAGACAGAGAGAGAGGGGGAAGCAGGCTCCCTGCCAAAGAGAGAGCCCGATGTGGGGCTCAATCCCAGGACCTTGAGATCATGACCTGAGCTGAAGGCAGAGGCTTTAACCCACTGAGCCAACCAGGAGCCCCTTTTTGTTTGTTTTTGAATAATCTCTTTCCTGGTGCTCTTCAAGATGGAAACATAGGAAGATCCTGAACTCTTCTCCCACAAACACAACAAATCTACAGATACATGAGGAAGAAGAAAACACTAATTTGAAAACATATCTGCACCCCTACATTCATTTCAATGTAGCCAAGATATGGAAACAAGCTAAGATATGGAAACATTATTTACAACAGCCAAGATATGGAAACAAACTAAGACATACACACACACACACACACACACACACACACACACACACTGGAATACTACCCAGCTATTAAAAATAAATAAATTCTTGCCATTTCAACAACATGGATGGCCCTCGAGAATATTATGCTAAATGAAATAAGTCAAATAAAGAAAGACAAATACCATATGATTTCACTTATATGTGGAAAAAACAAAAATGACTAAAAACAATATAAAAACAAACTCGTAGATACAGTGAGCTAGTGGTTGCCAGAGGACAAGGCGGTTGGGGGTAGGCAAAATGGGGGAAAGAGATCAAGAGGTACAATCACCCAGTTATAAAATAACTAAGTCATGGATATATTATGTACAGCATGGGGACAAGAGTCAACAATATTTTATTGCAAAACTGAAAGTTGCTTAGAAAGTAAATGTTAGAAAGTTCTCATCACAAGAAAAAAAAAGTAAACATTTTTTGGTGACAGAAGGTAAACAATGTGGTGACCTTTCTGCAACGTATACAAATATTGAATCATTATGTTGTACAACTGAACTCATACAATGTTGTATCTCAATTTTACTTCAATAAAAAACTACTTAAATAACTACTTTTCTTAAATAATTTAAAATTCAGTTGGGAAAATAAGCCAAGAATGAGTAAAATAGAAATAATGCCAACAATAATGGTAAAGTTCATATGATACTTATTTTGAACCAAATATATTTATAAACACTTGACATACATTAAATCATGTCATTATACAGGAATTATCATTATCCCATTAGAGGTGAAGAAACCAAACCACTGAGAAGTTATATGACTTTTCCAAGGTTGGGGAGGGAAAAAGAGGCAGAGCTGAGATTTGTAGCCAGGCTCCCTGGCTACAAAACCTGTATTCTTAACTACTGCACCATAGTGCCTCCAAGAACATGACACACCAATGCCTCCATGCCCCCCGAAACAATGGCGAGGTTGACTGCGGAATGGCGGAACAAACAAATACTGTAACTTTACAGTGGGGACAAGGGCTCTGCACCGGTTGGATTTAGGAAGATTTTATGGGAGAGGTGAAAGTAATGGAATTGACTTTTCTGGATCTACTGGACTTGGTAAATCAGAGTGGGAAAAGGCCTCCCAATAGAGAAGATAAAGATGGGTAATACAAGGTATGCGGTTTGTGAGATAATACGGGAGTATGTAGGGCAAGATGTGTGGAGTGTGGGGACTTAAATTCTAAAGTCAGCAGTTCAAAATATTTCCAATTGACCCTAGAAGTCATTGGGAGATATGACCAAAGATGAAATGAGTAAAGCGTTGTTTTAGAATAGTAATTTGTTAGTGGCCTGTAAAGCAAAATCAAGGAGAAAGATACTGAAAACAGGAAGCTCCTTATAACACTATTTCACAGGTTTGGACAAAAGCGATGGGATCCCTGTTTGCCATGTGTTCCTACTTCACTTATTAATTAATGAGATAACCAGTCAGATGTTACAAGTATATCAAAGGAAAATCCAAAGAACCATATCCATAGGCAGTAAGAAATGCTGAAATGAACTTAAAAATAGATTAAAAACTGGCTTTTTCCATAGAAGAGGAAGGGAAGTCAATTTAACCTCATCAGACAAAATTTATTTGTATATAATGAGTTATCAAAGGCTTTTTACACAGATATTTATATGTCCAAGGTAATGTTTAAGCACTTGTGTCTCTAGGAATAAGAATCATTTTTGCATTTTTAATTGTCTAAAATTTACATTCAAAGACAATGAAAGGTACCAAGACCTCCACATAATCAGATATCTAGGAAGAGAAGGTTGCTAAAGAAGACCTAATTTTCCACTGAAAACATCATTTTTTTTTTTCCCCATTTCAGAGTCTCTCACTGGGTAAAAGTGCCCATTTCGACACTGGTGTGAGCATTAAATGAGAATATCAGTAGCAGGTATCAGAACAGGAATGCAAAGTTCCTAACACATGGAGTTCGGTGGTACTTCCCTCTCCTCACCTATCGAATCATACCTAAGCATTTTCTAAATATGCATGTGAACTAGTAGGTTCAAAAAAGGAGTTGAGTTGCCTTTCATGAGATGAGGCCTATGCACTTACACCTGGACACTTCTGGGCGGACAGAGGAAAATGACAGCTCAACAAAGGGCACGCCAGAGTTCTGTCAGGGAGAATCTGGCACTAGCAAAGTCAGCATGGCCCCATGAGCCAGACTTGGCAATAGGGTCTTTTGTTTGGAGTCAGAGCGCTTTGTCATAAGAAAAATAAATTAAATTGAGCTTATTTGTTTAAAGCAAATGAACATTTTCTAACATTCTATCTTACAAGCATCTGATCGAAAAAATCAGATCTGGCAGAATCTGCAAGAAGACTAGAGGAAGGTGCAAATGGAAAACAGAGCAGGACATGGTAAAGAGCTGGGCTGGAGGACTAAGAACCAAGCAAGTCCAATGACAAGACTCCGATGCTTCTGTAAAATATGACCGCTGCTAGAAGCCACTGCCATCAGTGCTGACCCTTGCTATATTCATCATGGCTCCTAGCTGACCCTTCTTTTCCTGGGTCACTTGCTCCAGAATCAGCCTCAGGCTGCAACAACTGATTGGCTGAGCTTGGGTCACACACTGAGCCCTGGCTCCTGGGGAATTATCAGGTAGCTGGAGTATCTTCCTCTTTCACTTTTGTACTGAGAGACAAAACACGACCGCCAACCAATCAATACACAGTGGTAACTTCTGCCAAAACACAGAGTAATAGATGCTCCATGGTCAAGTGATCAAGCAAATCTCCAGGCCTATCTGGGTGTTGAGACCAGAGAGAGCTTCTGTGTTGGGGATGGAGGAAAGATGGGATGATTCATCTACTCCGTCAGTGTGAATGTACCCTGAGGAAGAACAGGGCTATGGAAATCAAGGGGGGGGGGTGGAACCATAATGCCAGAGCCAAGCAGCTCTGCTCTAGCACTCCCAAAAAGGCAGAAAAGGGTAGGGAAGGGAATCATTTCACAACCAGCAAGAAGAATGAACATACTAGAGACTTGGAAGTGCAGGCAGAGAGTCAGCAGCCTGTGAGTGGGTACAGGTGTAGGTGAGGACAGCAGGAAAAAGGCATGGGGGGCTCCTTCGGGCCTCAAGCTGGCAAAAGAGGAGTGTTCCTACGATCCGAGCTTGTGAGACTCAGGAAAACATCAGGAAACATCAGGAAAAACTGTATAATCTATACAAGTTACTGGTGTTCTTATGGAAAACACGTGTTTTATGAATCAGTTTTATTGTCACTTTCAGTTATGATGGCCTTCTTCTTAATCCACTTAACCTACCCTGGAAGGGCCTCTACTTTTTAATTAACTTTTTAAAATAGACAATCCCACCTCTTCACAAAACATTCCCTAACCTAAACCAAGCCACACTGTTTTCTCCATTAACTAAATTGTTAAATTGTGTTAAATTGTGACATTCTCAGATTCTGACCGATAAAATATCTGTCTCTCCCATCAATTTGGGCACCCTCCGAAGAAAATACCATCAGAATTTGAAATTCCCTAACTCTATAATAGATGTTCCATAAACACTTTAATCAGGGATTCAATCATAATGGAGCAGAAAGAACACAGAAGAGAGATCATCTGGGTTAAGCCTGTCACATGTTGGTTACGAGATGAATAGTTTATTCAACTTTTGATCCTTACTTCTTCATCAGTAAAAAAGAAACAATAAAGACAGTGAAGATAATATACCGTCACCAACACCTAGCTCAAAATGCTATCATGAGCTAATAAAAATAGAGCAAAACATTTGCAAATGTTAAACCACTGCATTATAAAAATACTTTGAACACATACTACTACCAATAATTAGCATTAAACGGAAGAAATTTCCTTAGCAGAATTTCAAATGCCAGAACAGATTATAGAGAGAAGATATTTTTGGAAATGGAGTCCACTTTATAATGTTTTAAAATATATAGGTAGTTATAATTTTGCTTAAGGGCGCCTGGGTGGCTCAGTGGGTTAAGCCGCTGCCTTCGGCTCAGGTCATGATCTCAGGGTCCTGGGATCGAGTCCCACATCAGGCTCTCTGCTTAGCAGGGAGCCTGCTTCCCTCTCTCTCTCTCTGCCTGCCTCTCCGTCTACTTGTGATCTCTCTCTGTCAAATAAATAAATAAAATCTTAAAAAAAAAAAAAAAGTTACTCTGCTGTTCTTTCCCAATATGGTCCATGTTCTGCACCTTAACCAATTTGGTCCACCACCTCCCTTTGCAATAATAGCACCTTATATTTATACATCACTTTACTGTTTACAGAACACTTTCACACCTACAGTCTCATTTGATCTTTGCACGCACACAAACAAAAACTACAAGAGCAAAGTGTTAATACCTAATAAGCACCCCACAATGTTTGAAGCCTTAAAGTTAAAGCAAAATTCTTCAGTGAAACAGTTTTTTGTTTTGTTCTGTTTTGTTTTTTAAGAGTCTCCTCTTGCCCTTGCTGGAGAGGAGGTGGGTGGGGGATGAGCTAAATGGGTGATGAGCTTTAAGGAGGACACTTGCTGTGATGAGTCCTGGGTATTATATGTAAGAGAGGAATCACTAAATTCTACTCCTGAAACCAACACTACACTATATGTCAACTAACTTAAATTTAAATAAAGTCTTAGAAGAAGAAAAAAAGGGAGTCTCTTCCTGCAATACCATAATAATCTTCAATTTAATACTCAGTACTTAAGACAACAATTTGAAAGCTTTGGGGGCTAAGTTTTTACAACTTGTTTTTATCTCTACCCAAAATTTAAATTAATTAAGTTCTGTACTTACTTGAAACTTCCATGACACCACTATATTTATAGAGCGCTTTACAGTTTGCAAAAGCATTTCCTTACACCTATCATCTCTTTTGAATTTGCACACACTCAAAGATTAAAACACGAGGTCAATGGGGTGCCTCGCTGGCTCAGTCAGAAGAGCATGGGACTCTTGATCTTGGGGTCCTGAGTTCAGTTCACACAGGGTATAGAGAGTACTTAAAACTAAATAAATAAACCTAAGAAAAAAGGCACGAGGTCAAAATCATTTATTCAACTTTGACTCTCTTGGGACTAACACTGTGCCTGGTATCTATGAGAGATGGAATAAATGTTTGTTAAATGTGAAGAAAAACATGGAGGAAAGGGAGAGAATGATATGACTCAATAGCAAGAAAGATTAGTGTCCATGGAGATACAGAAGATTGTTCTTATTTCTCTCTGTGCAGAAACTTCACTAAATTACATTAATATTCAATTCTCACACATATACTTTGTGTTGAGCACTAAATTATAGGTTTTACAAGGAGGAGACTTATTAAATATTGGAATTAGAAGATGTTCTCTTCACTATTTTTAAAAATGGCATATGTTTAAGAATCTAAAACTTTCAGTGAAATAGGGACTGAAAATAATCCTTGCATGGGATCAGCCTCAGCTTTCAAAGTAAAACTTTCTCTCATTACTGATACTTTAAAGTGAGAAAGTTTCAGTGTCTCTATAAATGAATCTTTCTAAAAAGTGATGTGGAAATCTTAAATCTTTTATGACAATCAGTGGCAATCTTGCACTTAAAACAGTAAAAAAAAAAGGGGGGGGAGGAATGCTTCGCTTAAATTTCCAGCAAGTTTGCAGAGCATTTCTAAATGTACCTGCTACAAGTATTTCAAAATCAAAACAAGATAAGTAGTCGTGTCTTTTCCTGGAATCAGACTGAGTAAAAATAAATACAGTGGGACCAAATTCAACCACAAATTCAAGCCAAATCCATAGAAAGCTGAAAAGGAGTAACTTGGAAAAATATAATCTATTACTCAAGATGAATGCAATATTTGTTTAACTAGAGGCATTTTATAGCAATAATAAAAGAAAATGTGGTCTTCTTAAATCAAAATGGAAGAGAGCTGACAGAACAAATCTCTTCACTCCCCAGATCCCTTTGAAAAATAAAAGTAAATACAAAAGAGCACTGGAAATTTGAATCAATTATGGATTTCCTGGAAGATATAAAGCAGATGGGAACAGACTGATGTCAAAATCCAACTGGGTTATGATTATCTCACCCAGAGAAGACCTTAAACAACCCTAAGATGAAGGCACTCTTTGGAGAAGAATTGGCTGATTGTCAAGAGAAAAAGTACAGCATGTTGAATCCCAATGACTCTCGAGATTAGTAACTATTATTTTTGCTACCTGGAGAAAAAAGATAAACAAACATGAGTATATTCTATCGAAGTAGAAATTCTGTCATGGGAGACAAGTACTAGAAATTTAACAAAATTCTAGGTAAAGCATTTCCTAGGACATTCAAAGAAAGCTTCAACTGGTTGGAGGTCACGCCCTTGCACATTTGCTCCTCTTCACAACAGCCACAAGCAAATCTCCTGTCTTTAAAGCGGGGGATTTACTGCAAAACAAAGAATAGTAATCACCCCGTCTGTAGAAATACACTGGCTATACAAATTGTACAGAGACTGTACAATTTGAGACCTGTGGAGGGAAACCAAACACTTGAAAAAGTGTTACTAACCCAAAGGAAAATCCAAATACACAGAGTTAAGAGCAAAACAGAAGAAAGATTGAAAGTGCGTAGAACTAATGTCCTCAGAACTAATACCCCAGAAAACAGAAGGAATAAACAAATGTTCTAAAATAAGGTTGTTATAAAGTACGTATAGAAAAACATAAATACAAAAGTTAAAACTAAAAATCTATGGACTAAACAGCAGAGTGGGGCCCGATAAAAAGTGGTGACCCAGAAGATGGACCCATGGGAATCTCTCTGCTGAATGCAGTGGACAAATGTTGAATGGCAGGAGAAAAAAGTTACAAGACATACTGAGTAGCTAATAGAAAGGCTAACATTCATTCACCTAATAGGAGATTTAGAGAAAGATAACAGAAGAACAAATACGCAAAGGAAAAAAAACCACACACACACACAAAAGAAAATATCCCTATGCCTGAAACTCCATATAATAAAATTAATTTTTAAAAATAAAGAAACTATATCCACCAATAGTTAAAGATATAAAAGGATAAGAAAAACTATGTTAATGAACAATTAACATGTGAAAGCGCTTAAACTCCATTACTAATTGTTGGATCCCCGCCTGGCCCCTCACAGCATGTGGAGGACAGGCAGAAAGGGAAGAAAAAGGAGCCCACTCCAGATTGGTCTGTAGAGTAGGTTTAAGATGCAAGCAAATTTTGAGTGCCTGGATGGCTCAGTGGGCTAAGTGTCAGACTCTGGTTTTGGTTCAGGACATGATCTCAGGTTAGAGAGATTGTGCTCACCCCCCCACACCTACACTGAGCAGGGAGCCTGCTGGAGATTGTCTTCCTCATCCTTACCCTCTACCCCTCTAGAAGCATGCCTCCCCTAAATTAAATAAACAAATCTTTTTTTTTTTTTTTTTTTTTTTTTTTTTTTAAAGCAAGGGAATTTACTTGCAAGGTTTATCTTGAGGCAAGGCATCCACAACCAGAATCCTAAAAGTTTATGCAAAGACCTTAACATGGATTCACTCATGTACACTATCCACACAGTCTCAACAATTTACACTCTCAAAGCTGCATCTTTGAGGGGCACCTGGCTGGCTCAGTCTGTGGAGCAGGCTACTCTCAATCTAGGTTATGAGTTCAAAGCCTATGCTGGGGCAGAGATAACTTAAAAAAAAAAAAAAAAAAAGTCTTCATCCTTGGAACGACTCCCACTGTGGGAATTGTGTTAAAAAAATGAAGTAGAGGGGTGCCTGGGTGGCTCAGTGGGTTAAAGCCTCTGCCTTCGGCTTAGGTCATGATCCCAGGGTCCTAGGATGGAACCCCACACCAGGCTCTCTGCTCAGCGGGGAGTCTGCTTTGCCCTCTCTCTCTCTCTGCCTCTCTGTGATCTCTGTCTGTCAAATAAATAAATAAAATATGAAAATTAAGGAACAATTGTAGTACTGGAAACCACTAATTAATAAATATCAAAAACATTATTTTATCTAAAATACACAGATCCTTAAAAATAAAATTCACACAACATACTTAAAATAGACTGGCTGGATAAACTTATACAAATCTTCCTACTTTCACCAGGCTTCCATTTGAGAGATTTTAAAGGAAAGTTGAAAGAGATTGTCAGTGACTGTTTCTATGTGTGTCCTGTCCTAAACCCGGCCATCCATTATATAATGTGAAAGCCAAGCTATTCCTACATTGTCATTTCCACTTGTTGCTTTCAGAAATTAGCTAACCTCCAACAGCATCCTATTTTCTTTCACATTAAAGTCATTAGGCTTCTTGCCCATGCAGCTAATATTTCTTTGGCTATAAATAAATTGGACACATCTTATTCCCCACAAAGCTATTCCAAAGGACAAGAAAAAAAATCTCTTCAAAGCAACCAGGGAGATAAATTTGATTCCTTTTACCTCATCAAAGGTCAAATTAATTTCACCTGGGTTGTTTACACTTTTAAAATACTTTCAACTTATGCTCTTGACAAGATGTGGGGAATATGAAACAAAGAGAGAGGAATTTCATAACTGCTCTAAAGGAACCATGGAGCTTCTAACTAGGCTGTAGTGCCAGAAGGAAGAGAAGTTAGGAATGATAGGAACCTACAAAAGGCACCTAGAAACCATTCAGGGGAATGGCTGTTCCATCAGAGTATATGTGACAAGGGCCTTAGAATTTTCTCTGCGAACTACAAGGAAGTAGATTTGTTACCAGCACAAACAGCTGCTGATACAATAAAGATAACAGTGAATAAACTTTTTTCCTTAGAACTTCTGTAGGTGAAAATTCAGGGGAAAAGTGCATTTATTACTTTCTTGAATCGAGGAAAACCCATGAGTACAAGTTTTAAAATGTTCACTTGACTACGAGACTTCAGAGAAATATGGATTCTGATGCCCCAACTCAGGTTTTCTCTTCAAGACAAGCAGATATTTTCACTCCCAAAACTAGGCCATCTTTGCTGGTTCTAAATCAGCTTTGCCAAAAGTCAATTAATTAAATAATCATCAACCTTTACCAAATGTATTAGTTTTTGTAAGGAATATGTTAATGAATTTTTATATTATAGTCGATGACTATATATTCTTTTCATGAATCTGTTATGAATACATCAGCCTTAATTTTATATTTATAACAACTGAAGTATAAAATTTTCAACACTTCATATGTGATAGAATTATTTGGGGCCTTTTTTTCTTTAGTTTTTCACATTCTTTGCAATTCCATTTTTTTATACTTCAGGCTTTAACCAACTGGTATATGAACCATAATCTAGTAATTACTAGGTTACTAATAATTACTAGCAAAATCACTCAAATTTTTTGCTTTGTTTTTAAGTAAACCATTGTAAATCAGATTTGGGGTAGAAATCTTACTTTAAATTTTGGTTGCTGAGTATGAATTATAAATTTCTGAATATTAAATATATTTATAAGAAAACTAATTCATGCTGTGACCTTTTAAAATATTATTTTTCAACCAAATAACTTTTTAAACTTAATTATTGACCTTATTGAAGTATAGTTGACATATAATGTTGTGTTAGTTTCAAGTGTACAACTCAGTGAATTAATAATTCTATACATTAGGGCTGTGCAGTTACCATTTGTCACCATACAAAGTTATTATAATATTATTTACTATATTAGTTATGCCATAATTTTCATCCCTGTAGCTTATTTGTTTTATAACTATGAAGACAAAAAAGCCAATAAGTTAAAATTTACAGAAATATCTTAAAACTATTAATGTAGTCCTGCAAAATGAACTGCACCTCTTTAGAAATAACTAAATAACAACTTAAGTCAATGTTACTTGAGAATTAAAGAAATCCTTTAAGGACAAAAAGATCCTTTAAGACATATAATCAAAAGTGACTTTAAAAGGAATCTTAAAGAGATTACTATAAGCTAAACAATTCCCATATGAAATATTTGTTAGATCCATCAAAAATAGTAAATAAAACAATATTTATAAAAGCATTCATAAAAATTAATCAACCCAGCAACTGAATATTCATTTAATATATTCAAGAGGAGACGGCATATTTAAGAAGATAAATTCTGCAAATCAGTCATCCAGCAAATAGATTTTTAGACAACCGATGGGCGTTTAAATTCTACTTTTGTTCCGTCAAAGAAAGCCCTACCATTGCATTTTAACTATTAAAAGTTCTTCATCCAAACACTTCTGATTTGGCTGATATCTAAAAATTCTGCACTTGCAAGATGAGCATAAAAAGATATGTCCTATATCTAGGGATTTGGTTTGCAATTTATTAAGTTACTCAAATATGTAAATATGTAAATGGTTGATGGTTGAATCAAAAGGAAAAGATACCCATAACCTGTGTAAAAGACTTGCAGAATGCAGGCTAATTTTCTTCAAGAATGAGCTTTTTATTAAAAACAAAACTTTAAGGACAGCTGGGTGGTTCAGTCAGTGAAGAGCCTGACCCTCGATCAGGGATCAGGTCTTAGGATCAGGTCTTGATCCCAAGGTTGTGAGTTCAAGCACCCAACTTAAAAAAAAGAAAAAAAGAAAATCTGGAATTCTGTTTTTTTTTTTAATGAAGCATTAATAATGACCTAACTTAAATTAAACTTCTATAAAGGATCATGTTGTCAAGCAAATAATAGCTTCCTAAATTTATTATTTCTAATTTATAGAATAATCTTGTTAAAGCACTATATAATTTTGATCAGTTTTTCTTAGACTTTTGAGAATCATCAGATGCTCTTAGAAAAGGAATTTGTTAACTAAGAGTCTCAGTTTGTTAAATGCAGCCCACCCCTGTTTTTGCAAATAAAGTTTTATTGGAACACATTCATTCTCATATTGTCTGTGGCTGCTTTCCAGCTACAACTGCCCAACTGCATAGCTATGATAAAGGATTTATAGCCCCCCAAACCGAAAATATATATATGATGTGGCCCTTTACAGAAAGATTGTTGACCTCTGTTCTAGAATACATTTGTATGCCCTACAACAAGGACCCAAAGGTCTCAGCTGGACCAATGTTGTGTTAAAAATTACATTTTAAATATTTAAAATATCAGGGCGCCTGGAAGGCTCAGTGGGTTAAGCCTCTGCCTTCGGCTCAGGTCATGATCTCAGGGTCCTGGCATCGAACCCCACATAGGCTCTCTGCTCAGCAGGGAGCCTACTTCCTCTTCTCTCTCTGCCTGCCTCTCTGCCTACTTGTGATCTCTCTCTCTCTCCGTTAAATAAAGAAGTAAAAATCTTTAAAAAATAAAATAAAATAAAAAAATAAATATTTAAAATATCAGCTAAAACCCACTAAAAACATAAACATAAATATACAACAAAGTTTGTGCAGCAGTACTTGATCATAAATGGGGAATCCAGGTTATAGAAATATCCTTGTCATTTTATTTGAGCAGTCATTAAAAAATACATACTTAACCTATTTTTAAAATAGGTCCATAACTCATAAACCCCAAGAATATGTCTAAGAACCCATATTTGCTCATAGCAATTGTAAAAGACAATAAGATCATATAAACATAAACATGTAAAAAAAAAAGCTGTTCCTGATTTATAGAATAAGCTTATTCAGCCAATGGTTAGGTGAGGGCTGATAAAAGTTTATTCTCAAGATTGCTTTGATTGTTTATATGTGCATTGTAAAATATTATTTAATAAAAGGAAAATACCCATATCTACAGTTCAGATTATATAGAGTGGTGTGGGAAACAAAGGCAGAAGAAAAATTATTAAATTTCCATACTACCTACAGCCCATTGACAAGTCCTTGAAACAGGCAGAATGACATTCTTCTAGGGACTCAAATGTCTCAAGATTAATACTTTGCTAAGGGCAAAAGGCAATTCTAGCCCGAGTGACCCCCAACCCCAGGATCCTGTAAGTCTACTTTAATATATAAAAAATACTTTGGAAACCTCCTTTATCTCTAAACACCCCAAGATACATGTCGGCAATCATCCCCGACTCAGTCTCATGACTGAGTTTCTACTGAACAGTAATAAATGACCTTTCTCAACAATAGCTAGCCCCCTCAGGATCCTGGAAACTTTGTTTCCAGAATGTCTGGGAAGCTTAGGCTACCCCTAACCCCCTCCCGACTTGAAAGTATATAATGGGCCACTCCGTATGACCCCCGGTGCAGCTCCTTCTGCCCATGGGTCCTGTCCCCGTGCTTTAATAAAATCATCTTTTTGCACCAAAGATGTCTCAAGAATTCTTTCTTGGCCGTTGGTTTCAAACCCTCCTAACATCTTTCCTACATCAAGGATCTTTACTTTCAAAGCAGTTTTAACTTGATCATATGCAGTTGAGTCTTATGAGCAGAATGGGTGATAAACTGAGTGATCTAATTCAAGTCATCAACAAGTATAGTAATCTTTACCAAGACAATCACGGTTTTTCCAGTTGTTTTATAAGGCTTTACTGTTGTTCTGTTATTGCTATTATTTATTTGCATTGATAGATAGATAGATACATAGATACATAGATATTAAATAGATTTGCTATTATGTATGGTAACTTTTTACCATAAATCACATACCTTGGAAAATCCGTGGTAATTTTAGTGATGAGTTTTTTTGATTACTCCCTGTAGATTAGAGGTTAGCCAGATTTGGCCTGTAATTCCAATTTGATTGGGGAAAAATAAAAAAACAAAAAATAATATTTCATGACACATGAAAATAATATGGGATTCAAATTTTAGAGTCTATAAATAAAGTTTTATTTAATAATCATTCTCATTTGCTCATGTATTATCTACAGCTGCTCTCATGTTGTGATAGCAGAATTGAGTGGGAGCCCATAAAACCTGAAATATTTACTGTCTGGCACATTACAGAAAAAAATTCAACAAGTTCTGCTTAAAACTATACAGAAATATGGAAAAAACTGAAAAGATCACTAGATGTCTCTGATTCCATACCATGCCATTGTCCTCTTCCCCTTTACTACCCCCATGGAAAAAGGCAGTTTCAGCTCTTCCAATGAATTCATTTCAGTATTTCTTTACTCCATATAAATTTGAGATTCACTGACATTTCCTTTGAACCCTGTCATGTCTGTATAGTTCCCTTTTTAATAATAGGTTAAATAAAATCTATAACACATGTTTATTTTATATCTGTATAAATTTATCTGTTCTTGTATCTGTGTGACAGTTATGATTTTTTCCTTTTTTAAAATGTATCCTTCAGCAGAACAAAAAAAAACACATCAAAGAATATGTCTTATTCTCCCTGCCCCTCCTTTAACATCATGTGAGGGTAGAGCATACAAAAGTGATCTGTTTATGCTCTGCCCTTTCAATATAGGAATAAAAGACAAGGCCCAGGAAAAGTGCCCTTAAGCAACACAATAATTTGTGAAATGCCAGGTGTTTATACAAGGTTTTCTTTTGGAGAGACTTTAGAAAATGAAACAAAAGGCATATTCAAGTGTAAAGGACATTCATTTCAAGCCAGTAAGGGCAAGTTGCAGAACTTTTTTTTTTTTAAGAGGAACATTCTGCATAAAATAAAACTGTGGGAGAATGCACCCCAGTGGATTGTGTCAATGCAGCACTGTCTCCTAAACCATCTGAGAAGGTGACCCAGTAGGCGAGTTACCTACCCCAGCAAGTTTTAATGCTGATTAATCTATAGAAGGATTTGACTTCGAGGATTGTTACTGTTTTTTCTTAAAGAATATGTAGGAATAATTTTTATTGTTTTCTCATTAAAACCGTATTTTCCACGAGATGAAAATCTCACCAACTGGAGTCTGCCCAACTCTGATAAGGGTAACATCTGCAATTGGCAAAGCATTTACTTATATTTTGAAACAGAAAAGATGAATGTGTATGAGGGTGCATATGTACACTGTGCACAGGGGTTTAACACTGGCTCGGAATGCAAATCATGAGAAAACTTCAAACCATATTTTGAACAATAGTTATAGTTTTGGAATAAATGTGGAGAGTAAATAGAGTTACAGTTGACCCGTAGCAACATGGGTTTGAACTACGTGGGGCCACATATATGTAGATTTTTGTTGATAAATACTGTACAGTACTATAAATGTGTTTTTATGACCTTTTTAATATCATTTTCTTTTCTCTTGCTTACTTTATTGTAAGAATACAATATATATCTTCTCCAACATGTGTTGGAGAGGATGTGGAGAAAGGGAAACTCTTTGACACTGTTCGTAGGAATGCAAGTTGGTATAGCCACTTTGGAAAACAGTGTGGAGATTCCTTAAGAAATTAAAAATAGAGCTTCCCTATGACCCTGCAATTGCACTACTGGGTATTTACCCCAAAGATAAAGATGTAGTAAAAAGAAGGGCCATCTGAACCCCAATGTTTATAGCAGCAATGGCCACAGTCGCCAAACTGTGGAAAGAACTAAGATGCCCTTCAACGGACGAATGGATAAGGAAGATGTGGTCCATATATACAATGGAGTATTATGCCTCCATCAGAAAGGATGAATACCCAACTTTTGTATCAATATGGACAGAACTGGAAGAGATTATGCTGAGTGAAATAAATCAAGCAGAGAGAGTCAATTATCATATGGTTTCGCTTATTTGTGGAGCACAAAGAATAACACAGAGGAGATGGGGAGATGGAGAAGAGAAGGGAGTTGGGGGAAATTAGAGGGGGAGACGAACTATGAGAGACTGTGGACTCTGAGAAACAGAGGGTTTTGGAGAGGAGGGGGGTGGGGGTTGGGTGAGCCTGGTGGTGGGTATTAAGGAGGGCTCGTATTGCATGGAGCACTGGGTGTGGTACATAAACAATGAATTCTAGAACACTGAAAAAGAAATTTTAAAAATAAATAAAAAATTTTTTTAAAACAGTACAATCTATAATACATATACAAAATATGTACTAATTGACTTTATGTTACCAGTAAGACTTCTGGTAACAGTAGGTTATTAGTAGTTAAGTTTTTGGGGAGTCAAAAGGTACACATGGCTTTTCAACAGCAAGATGGGGTCAGCATCCTTAATCCCTGCAATGTTTAAGAATCAACTGTCCTTTGACAGAATCACTAGTAATTGTAATGCATGATTTATAATAAGTTTGTATCTCTATTTTTCATAGGACTCAATACTCCTTTGAAGAGAAAAAGGAAAATAAATCATAGGAGCACAAATGCACTAACCAGCTAAAGTAATAGCACAGTGATAATGACCCTTTTTTAAATTGCCCTCTCAGCAGTACTTTCTGTCCAAATTAAGATCATGTAAGAGATACGGTACACATGAAAATAAAGCCACACTTAAAATTCCTTCCTTTCTTATAGGAAAATCCTTGCAAATCTTGCATCTGATAAAAGACTTATATCCAGGCTATGACTCTTACAGCTCAATAAACAATGATAACAGTAATCCAATTTAAAATACAGCAAAAGGCTTGAATAGACCTTTCACCTATTTCATGATAAGTACATAAAAAGTTGTTTAACATCATTCATCATTAGAAACATATGCATTAAAACCACACTGAGATACCACTACATACCCACTTGAATGGCAATAATCAAAACATTAGGTAACAGCAAGTCTGGCAAGGATATGAAGAAACTAGAACCTTCATACACTACTGGTAGAAATGTAAAGTGGTGCAATCACTCTAAATATAGTTTGGCACTATTTTAAGTTAAACATAAACTTTCAATGACCCAAGAATTCCACACCTATGAATCTACCCAAGGAAATGAGAACACGTGCCTGCAAAAGACCCGTAGGACTTGTACGTGAATATTCATAGCAGCATTATTCATAGCCAAAAACTGGAAACAAGTCCAATGACCCTCAAGTGGTAAATGGACAACCCGAAAGTATCATATCCATGCTAGGATTACTATTCGGCAACATAAAGGAATAAAATATTGAGACACAGTGCCACATGGTTGAACCCCAAAAACATTACATGAAACGTAAAAAGCCAAATACAAAAGACTATACATCGCATGGCTCTATTTTTAGGAGCTACCCCAAAAAGACTAATTATAGGGACAGAATGCAAATCAGTTGTTGCCTGGAGGTAGTAACAGGGATTGACTACAAAGAGGCTGGTGGGAATTTTGTGGACGACGAAAATATTCCAAAACTACACTGCCAGTGACGGTGGCACAACTCTATTCTTTAACTAAAAACCATTGCACTGTACACTCACCATGGGATATAAATTAGATCTCAGTGAAAAAGTTAAAAAAAAAAAGGTGAAAACTTGGAAAATTCCACAGATAATATATAGCACAAGTTTGATAACTTTTAGATCAAACTGCCCATAAAGAAACAGTACATAACAAAGCCTCACCCATTTGGTGAGGTCACCCATCTGACCATAAGGCAGATGATCATCCAGACCCAAGGCCTCCTTAGGAAAGTATTCCTCAGCACAGTCCATCTCTAGATTTGCATTTCTCCTACTTGTTCTGCAATAATCTAGTGTGTCCATTCAAATGTTCAGAATTCATCCCCTTGTCAAATATGTTTGAGGATAACTGCATTCTACATTTACCTCTTAAACTAGAGTCACAAAGCATTCCAGCATTACAAAGATTCTGAGAAGTCCTGCATCAGAAACAACACAGTTTGGGTTTATTGAACACCACTTTTTTTAGGAGGCATCATTACCATTCAGAAAGTTATAGAGAATGACATGTCCTCATATTCTTTAACCAGTTTTAAGTATTAAACATTTCCATTTTTACTTCAGATTTTATTGAATAAAATATACTACGTATATAGTGGAAATGCATATGTATCCAAATTCCAACCCTTCTTCTTCAGTGATATTCACTAAACTGTTCTCATTCCCATGCCTATTATTATATTTTTACTACACAGATATTTATCTAAAATTAATATATGGTATTGTCTACATAATTCTAAACTTTATATAAGCAATAGTATATTTGTCTTTTCTCCCTCCAAATTGTGTTCTTGAGATTCTTCCATGTTATGGATGGTTCACTTTCATAATATTTCATTATAGATTATATCCATAATTTACTTACTGAACATAGAGTAAATGTTACTATTTCAAATCATGATGCAACAGGCATTCTGGACCTATTGCCTTGTGCACTGGTAGTGGATTACTTCCTAGAACATATTTCTAGAAGTGGAATAGCTCTGTCCAGGAGCATGCCCATGTTTAATTATAATATAACTTGCCAAACTGCTCTTCCAAACTGGCATTCCAAGTCACACTACCATAAGCATGTTTAAAACCCGTTTCTCCAAATTCTTGCCAATGTATATTATATTTAGATTTTCAAAACAATACATTAGCCATTTAGATGTGAAGTATTTTAATCTGCATTTCCTTGGTCGCTAGTGAGGTTGAGCATCTTTCCCTTGTTCCTTCTCCTGTTGACTTACCATGAGTTTCCTCCTCTGTAATTTGCCTTTGTCCACCTCTGTTTTAGACTAATGGAAGGAGTTCTTTTACAATTCCGTATGCACTCTTTTGTCAGCTGTATGGGTGGCAACTATCTATTTCCAGGCTGTACACATTTCAACTACATTCATGGTAGGTTTTGCTGTGGTGGTGGTTAAGTAATTTTTAAATTGTAATTAATTGCATTCATCAATCTTGTTTTAATAGTTTGGGCTTTTTTTGTGTATTTTTAAATGCTTCCCTCCCTTTGGCCGTAAAGATATTCTTTTATATTTCATTTTTAAAGTTATTTATTTATTTACCTAAGTCTTTAGTTCATTCAGAATTTAATAGTTCACCTTTTCCCAACTCATCTGTAATGTTGATCCTGCCTATAATCTAGGTCTTTTTCTTGGTTCTGTATTCTGTTCATTGGTGATTTTTCTACACCTGCACATGATATTGCAATCTACTTGCTGTAACTTACCAAACAATAAATATTGCCATCTGGTAGAGCAAATCTCCATACTGCTTTGCTATTCTTCAACATGTCTTCACGTGTACTTACTGGTATTAAATTCTCAATGTAAAGTAAGGACATTGTTTTCTCTTCTTTTCTAATTTGTATATCTCATTTCTCTTTTTATTATTAGAGTACATTGGCTAGAACTTCTGGTAAATATTAAATAGAAGAGGTAATGTGATTTTTGATGGATTCCAAATTTTAGTGGAGTTGCTTTTAAAGTTTTACTACCACACATATTAACTGTAAGCTTTAAATAAGTACCTTTAATCAAGCTAAGAAAGTTCTACTGCTATTTGCTTGGCATTTCCTACTGAAGAAGCATCAAAAACAATAAAATTTTCCCAACATAAGATCATGCAGTAATGTATTATTTAGCCTTTGCTGAGTAACAAAATGCCCCCAAACTTAGTGGTTTAAAGCAACAATTATTTATTTTTTTTCCTGATTCTGTGTGCTGGCTGAATGGGTCTGCTGCTCTCACTTGGGCTCACTCAGAACACTATCCTAACCCATCACGCCTACTAGGTATCACCTTGGACATTTGGGACATTTCTCCTTTTCTCTTTTCATTATGCAGGAGGCTGGCCCAGAGTTCTGTCTTCACAAGATGCTGTCAGGGTTCCCAGCAACAAGGAAGGAGAAGATGTAATGCAAGAGCATTTTCTAAGCCTCTTTCATCTTATTTGCTAATGTTCCATTGCCCAAAGCAAGTCACATGGCCAAGTCCAGACTCAAGGTTGGAGAAACAGAGCCCACCTTTTGAAGGGATGAGCAACAAAGAATATTTGTCATTCTCCACAGTCGAGAATCTCCTCTATGAATGTAGTATGTTACATTAAGAGTTTTTTTCTGATGTGGAAACAAGATATCCAGGTATCGGTCATAGAGTTTTAAAAATATCTCTGTGCCCCTTTTTATTCCAAATTTATTTCTTTGTGTCTTTTCTCTTTTTCTAGATCAATCTTGATATACATTTATGTATCATTACTTTCTTCAAAAACCTAAGCTTTTGATTTTGCTGATGATCTCTTTCTTTGCCTTATATTGAACATTTCTGATCCATCTTTGCTCTTCAATCTTTCTTAAGTTTTATTCTATCTTTTTTTTTCTAACATCTGGAGTTGAATGAAAAAGAGAACAAACCAGAGAATGGCAAGAAATAGATCTGAGCGTGAATAGAACAATGACTAGCACACAACCCTTCTAGGTTCAATTTTCTCTTCATAAAGTCTGTCTTCTAAAAATTATTTTCTGAATGATTATTTAGGGTGAATTCTCTCAGTTTTAGTATGACTAAAAATGTCTTTCACAAAAATAGACTTGAACAAATAAAGATATGCCATGTTATCGGAAATAAATACAACCAGATAAAGACGTTAATCCTCCTTTAGTTGGTTAATATTTGTTAAGATAATATTGGGACCATCCCCCAAATTGCATATTTTTATATTACCATGTTATATTCTCTATGCAACTAAAATAATTTAGTTTCTATTTTATTCCATTTCCTCTACCCAATATCCCTTTCCTATACTCTATGAAAGTGCATATGGCAATCACTTATCGGTCTAAGTATTAAATGGAATAAATATTTTAGGCTTGGAGCAACAATCTAAAATTAAGCTCTCACAGACATCCTCAAACAATCTATCAAACAGTCTTTTGGGGAGATTTAAAAAACAAAACAAAATGTTAAAACTAAAGAAACATCTAGGTACTGACTTGCTTTATATGTATAGTGCATGTATTCCACTATGTTGTAAACTTGAAACTAACATAACATTGTATGGCAACTATACGTCAATCAAAAAAAATAAATTAAATAAATAAAGCCACAAGAGCAATTTTGAATGTTTGCAGTCAAGTTCAGAAGACATAGAAACCTGCCCAAAATGAAGCCGTTCTTACAAGAGTCAAACTTAATAAAACTGGTAATGTCTTATATTTGTAATAACCTTGGAAACTGCTAGTATCAAAAAGTACAATATTCTTAAGGCTGAAGCTAATCTTCCATTTCAACAGTCTCCTGTTTTTCCAGTGATATCAGACAGTTCAATAGTAGCTTTCATAATTGGTTCAATAAGAAACTCTGTGGGTGCGCCTGGGTGGCTCAGTGGGTTAAGCTTCTGCCTTCGGCACAGGTCATGATCTCAGGGTCCCAGGATCGAGTCCCACATCGGGCTCTCTGTTTAGTGGGGAGCCTGCTTCCCCCTCTCTCTCTGCCTGCCTCTCTGTCTACTTGTGATCTCTTTCTCTCTCTGTCAAATAAAAAAAAATAAAACCTTAAAAAAAAAAAAAAGAAAGAAAGAAACTCTGTGAATATTTACTTCAAAATACCTTTATTGGAAAAACCTGCCTTGGCCCTGTGGTAAATGGAGGTCATATCAGGTCACCTTTACGAAGTCCCAAAAGTAGGTAGAGGGTAGAAATAATTGATTTTACAGTGTTATGTTCCAGTTTCCTAACATATGTTCTCCAAATTTTTCAAGGGAAAGGAATGATTCTGATGCATAGTGATGATTTTGACTTTAAATGTTTTGGGGCTCAGTATTGAGTAGTTGGTAGAACTTGATGAAAATTTCTTGGTACAAAGTGCCTCTGTTTTACCTATGTACCTCATTCTGGTCACATTTATTTTTTTTTTTTTTAAAGATTTTATTTATTTATTTGACAGAGAGAAATCACAAGTAGATGGAGAGGCAGGCAGAGAGAGAGAGAGGGAAGCAGGCTCTCTGAGCCTGATGTGGGACTCGATCCCAGGACCCTGAGATCATGACCTGAGCCGAAGGCAGCGGCCTAACCCACTGAGCCACCCAGGCGCCCCATTCTGGTCACATTTAAAAGCATCAGTCTCATATCAGAAACCCAGCTCTCTTTCTATGCTTCATTAAACAGGTCTAACAGAATGCCCATCTCAAGAGGTTTCTCCTCTTCCTCTGTCTCAATTCTATTGCAAAACTACCATGAATGCCATTCACATCACATCCATCATTCTGGTCTTCTCTACAATGATTAAATTTGAGATACAGAGTCCAATGTGTTTGGATGCAGACTTCTCCTCTTTCTAATTTTTTAGCATCTTACAAAAAATAATGCCCATTTTCCCCATGTCTTTGCTTAAATAACAATATTCTAAGGGGCATCTGGCTGGCTTAGTTGGATGTAAAGAATTCTTTAAAAAATAAATAAATAAATAAAATCTTAAAGAAAACCAATATCTTATTATTGTATTTCTGTGGGCTTAATTTATTTTTGCTGTTACTATTATTTAGCTCTGTTAAATTCACTGCAATGCTGAACTTATTCAAAGACATTTATTTGATTCTTATGAAATTAATTCATGAAACACCATTAAATCTCCTAAAGACTCTGAGATATAACAGAATGTTTCTATTTTTAAATAAAACATATGCCAGAAAGTATTCTGATTGTCTCTGTTAACTTTCATCTTGGAGAATAATCACTATAGCACAAATAGGCAACAAAGCTGAGTTTAAAAGTTATTTCTAGGGGCACCTGGGTGGCTCAGTGTGTTAGGCCTCTGCCTTCAGCTCAGGTCATGATCCCAGGGTCCTGGGATGGAGCCCCACACTGGGCTCTCTGCTCAGCGGGGAGCCTGCTTCCCCCTCTCTCTCTCTGCCTGCCTCTCTGCCTACTTGTGATCTCTGTCAAATAAATTAATAAAATCTTTAAAAAATGAAAGTTATTTCTTTGGGAGATAACTGAAGCAAATTATTATAGATTACTGATTCAGTGGAGTATACTCCTCTAGGTTCTTCCTCTGAATTCTGTTTATCAGTAATGCTATAGAAAATAAAGTATCATGATAGCTGGTATATATATTTTTTGATAACTGATACTTTTAATGTTGACACTATGGTCCATGATATGAAAGTATCTCCTGAATAACTAATAAAGATTAAATTATTCATCAGCATAGTTTTAGGGTTAAGTGAAATATTTTGTCCCTGTTACTCAAGAACAGATAATTCATATATGGTATCTAACACTACAGATAAATAAAATTGGGAAAACTTCAGAAAAACAAGTAACATATATTCCCCCACTCTAAATAAAACCAGAACAACAATTTCCAAGAGTAAATTCTCTACAAAATCTCAATGTTTGGGACAAAGAACCTCTCAGCCAAGTGAAAAGTATTTATGACATTAAAAACACATTTTTTCTTGTGGGGCGCCTGGGTGACTCAGTAGGTTAAGCATCTGCCTTCCACTCAGTTCATGATCCCAGGGTCCTGGCATAGAGCCCTGCATCAAGCATCAAGCCCTGCACTGAGCCCTGCTCAGTGGGGAGTCTGTTTATCTCTCTTCCTCTACCCTTCCCCCCTGCTCGTGCTCCCTCTGTCTCTCTCTCTCTCAAATAAATAAATAAAATCTTAAAAAAAAAAAAAAAAAAACTACACACATTCTTATTCAACAATGTTTCTCTCATTCATCCCCAACTTCCTAGTTCAAATTTCCTTCCCTGGTTCAAGTCCTTTGGTACCATTAACACAATTCCTAACTAGTTTGTCTCTAGTATCTCACATTTTCTTCCACTGAAACTTCATTGTTAAAGGATGCTTCTCAAAGTAGAGCTCTGACTTTCCAGTAGCTACTTTGCAGTAGCTCCCTAATGTCTTATTAAAGTCCAATTATACTACCTAGCTTTCAAGACATGAACCAGTACATCCAAATTACCATTCCAGCATTCCTAGAGTTAGCCACCGTGCTATTTACCTTCAAAAATGCCCTGGTCCAGGAATGCCTGGGTGGCTCAGTGGCTTAAAGCCTCTGCCTTAGGCTCAGGTCTCCATCCCAGTCCTGGGATCAAGCCCCACATAGGGCTCTCTGCGCAGCAGGGAACCTGCTTCTTCCTCTCTCTCTACCTGCCTCTCTGCCTACTTGTAATCCCTGTTGTCAAATAAATAAATAAAATCTTTAAAAAAAAATGCCTTGGTCCAGCACAATCTGCTGGAGAACCACCTCCCCTTACTACCTAACAGATTCTATGCAGGACACAAGTCCCAGTCTAAATGGTCCCTTCTCTGTTCTTAAGAAGCACCTTCCCTTTGTTTATCAATTCATAGTCCTGCTACTAGTTCTCCTATAACCTTTCCATTTTACCCTGTGTTCTAGTCATACCAGTCTTTCCTCTGCCACTAGAATGTAAGTGTCCTAAGAGAGAGAAGAGTTATTCCTCTGTTTCAGCCACCCCCTCAACATACGTGACACAGTGACACACATAAGTAGTTGTGGAACTGATGTTTGAGGCTTTGAATTAGAGTCTCAAGATTAGGGGACCACAGGGTGCCCACTTTCTATCCTCTATTCTCAATTTTTTTTTAATAAACCAAAAAGTTAAAATAACCAAGTATTTCCGTTCTTCAAAGATATGGCAATGAAAAAATCTCAAGGTACAAAACATAATACAAACCAGTGAATTTATTTATTTCCAAGAGACCTCAATTCTAAATCTTATTAATAACCAAATATGGAATTTCCTGGAAAAGGCCACCCAATTACTGTATTTACTTTCCTGTGCTATTCAGCGTTACTAGAAGGCATAAATTAATTTTGATGAATGAACAAAGAATTGAGTTGGTAAGATACTAAGCAAACGCTCTTCTGACTTTCATAATAAGAAGGAGGGGAAAAAAACAAAGCAAAGCACCACCTTCTAATATATAATGACATGTTCAAATTCAGTAGCTGTAAGTGTGGCAAAAACTGAATTAACCATGTCAGAAGATGGATGACTTCCCATTAGCTGCATTTTAAAATAATGTTAAGATTATATTAATTACGAAGGCTTTTCATTTTAATTGTCTATAAACAGAAGAGGTTAAGTCAATTTTATGTACTTCAAAGAATTTTTAAGCAGGCTGCTGCACTAACACATGAATAATGAGGACATTCATTGCTTTTAAAAATGACTTTCTTCTGTACATCAACACGTCATTACTCTCCTCATTCACTCTTGCTCTATCTTCGTATGTATATACAAATAATACACATGTATTTAAATATGCATGCCCTTAAATACTCAAGTATTTAATACACACGTATTTAAAGATAATAAATATTACACTTAGAGATATTTGCCTATAACTAACAATAAATGGAAACACAGAATGAGCCTCATTATCCACCAAGTATGAATGAGAAGATAAAATGTAACAGAATATAATTCCTACCCTACACTAACCAAAACATGTTACAGATGCATCCCTGCACAGTGGATCCTCATTACTGGTGGATTCCTTATTTGAGAATTTGTCCACTCACTAAAATTATCTATAGGCACCAAATCAATTGTGGAGTTTTCACAGACATGCACAGAGCACTGAAAAATATGAGTCACCTGACATGGTCCCACCTGAGGTTGAAAAAGGTGTTTCTCTGTCTTTTTGTTTCAGTTTTTATACTATAAACAAGTGTTTTTTCAGTCTATTTAGTTCCAAGTTTCTCACATTTTTGTGCCCTCTGTTGGTGATTTTGGTGTTTAAAATGACCTCCAAGCCAAGGGCTCTCTGGTATTCTTAAGTCCAAAAAGGCTATGATGTGCCTTATGGAAAAAATGCGTGTGTTAGATAAGCTTCATTCGGGCATGAGTTATAGTGCTGCTGGCTGTGAGTTCGATGCCAATGAATCAACTACATATTAAATAAGGTGTCTTTAAACAAAGACACATGTAAAATAAAATTATATATTGATTGTTGATACAACGATCTGACCAGAGCCTCACTGGAACCTAACCCTATATTTTTCCTAGAAGCAGTGGTTCAGTATTTGCTAATTCAGTGCTCATGGCAATTTCATAAATCATAACTACTTCAAATAATGAGAGTCAACTATATATCATGCACACACACGCACACACAGAAACATGCACACACAATCACATTCACACACACAGAACAGAATAGTCTAAAATGAAGTTATGAAATCAACACACAGGTAATGTTAAAGAAAAATTACTCTTCCTTAACTGTATAAAATTTCCTGCTTAAAATCAGTATGTTTTAGTCAAATTAAATATATGTTAAATTTCAGTAAAAGGAAGAATATCTTTCTGTAAACTTCTTTAATAAAGTAGAAAACAGTCCTAAAAGAATCTTAGGAAAGAAAGAAATCATTTGAAAGCCTCATTAAAAGCATACTAAATGCTTTAATAACCATAATCTTGGAATTTCCAGGTCTTTCCAGCACTTTCCATCTCTGGGATATTCTTACTTAAACTAAAAAGATGTCTTTGTATGAGAATATTCTTATCCACTGCTTCCAGAGCCCCATACTGTTTAGTTGGATATATCCAGCAGAATATGTATTCAAACAGTGGCCTCCAGCCTTAACAACTCCTTGAATTTACATCCTAAAGTTCTGTTAAAATAAAATAAATGAGACTGCTTTCATCTACTTATGCAAAACTTATGCAAAAATCTGTGTTAATCAATGGGATAATGGAGAAAATTATCATAATTCAAATCATTTATCAAAATTAAGTTATTTAATTAAGTCATTAATTACATTTATCATAATTCAATCTGCAAAGTATTATATGACAATTTTTCATTATTAATATTGTAATTGGCATCATGATAGAAACTGTATAAAACAATTTACAGAGACATAGTTTTCTTCCCCACAGAATGGTTAGATTTTAACTTTATATTAGACATTGTTTACTATAGTTCCTTTTTAGCAATCTGTCCTCTCAAAACACAAGTATGTGTTTTTAGGTACAGGACAGATATCTGTAAGTAGGAGTCATCATTTCTGAAGAGATTTTACAATGTGCTGAACATTATAAAAGAACAGAGAGTTTAAGGTCAGCCAAGGCAGTGTTTAAATTCTGGCCCAACGATTTACCAAGGCACTTGACCTCTCTAAACCTTAATTTCCTCCTCAGTAAAGATCTCTTGATCCCAATAAAAAGGAAACAAACAAACAAACAAACACTAGAAATGAAAAGCTTTTTGAAAACTTAATGCAAACTCTTACCTATACATCTGAACCAATGTGAGGCCATTTCTGTTCTTAATGTTCCCCATATTGTGCAAATAACAATACGTGTTGCTGCAGAAATGTTAATATGTTTGATTATGGGGTGCCACCTCAGACTCCAGGGTTATAGGTAATATCTAGCATTTATACCATAACATCTTAACTAACATCTGAACAATTCTTAATTTCAAACACATCCAGTCCCCAAGGTTTTGGATAAGGGTTGTAGAGTAGCAGTACCCAACTTCAAATTGCTGATGCATATGTGTACTTTTTGCACATATGTGACTATGTAGGATCAGACCATGTCACTCTAGCCCATATTGCCTTTGGCCCAACAAAAGGAGGAAAAAGAAAGAACACGTGAAAATCAATAACGCTCATTAAATTATCCCAAGTTGATCTTCAGCCCACCCCTACATCAGTAAGTTCCCTACCTCCACTGGCTGAAGTCATCAACTCTTCCTCTGGTGGGCCTCCTGCCTGTTCCTTTATACCTGTTTGAATTCCTTTCTCAAACACAATCCATCTTTTCCTTCAAGTTTTAGTGTCCTCCAACTGTCAAGATCATTTTTGACCCCAGATCTGTAACTACCCCTGCATGAAGAAGACTAATCCAAACCTAACCTCTCCCAAGACACACTCATATGCACACATCCACCCACACGCGATCCAGAGAGACCCACCAGGCAGACTGTAGATTTCAACCAGACTATGGAAGATAAAAAATACATGAATAGATGGCTTTGGTTTATGTCCTTATACTATGCTTTCTCCCAAGAGAGCACAAGTAATAGAATACCACTCCACTTCTTAAAACTTTGCACTGGCCTCCTATTTCAGTTTAAACGTAATCCAAACTTCTTTCTACTATGACTTATATGGCCCTACATGATCCAGCTTCTTACCTCTCAGAACTTGTTTCATATTACGCCCATTCCACCCCGAACCTATAACCTTGTCATGTCTGCCTTTTATGTTCCCTTCTCACCCCCAGTATTTCCATAGCCGGTTTGTTCTCATTATTTAAGTGTTAGTTTAAAGATCACTTACTTGAACTAAAGTCGTCAAGAATAGTGTTTGGTCAAAAATTAAAATCAGAGCTAGCCTATGACCCAGCAATTGCACTACAGGGTATTCACCCCAAAGATACAGATGTAGTGAAAAGAAGGGCCATATGTACCCCAATGTTCATAGCAGCAATGGCCATAATCATCCAACTCTGGAAAGAGCTGAGATGTCCTTTAGCAGACGAATGGATAAAGAAGATGTGATCCATATATACGATGGAATATTATGCAGCCATCAGAAAAGATGAATACCTAATTTTTGTATCAACATGTATAGGACTAGAGGAGATTATGCTGAGTGAAATAAGTCAAGCAGAGAAAGTCAATTATCATGTGGTCTCACTTACTTGTGAAGCATAAGGAATAACATGGAGGACATTAGGAGAAGGAAAGGAAAAGTTATTTGGGGGAAATCGGAGGCAAAGACGAACCATGAGAGACTGTGGACTTTGAGAAACAAACTGAGGGTTTTGGAGGGGAGAGGAGTGAGGAGGTTGGGTGTGCCTGGTGGTGAGTATTAAGGAGGGCACATATGGCATGGAACACTGGGTGTAGTGCATAAAAATGAATCTTGGAACACTGATAAAATGTAAAACAAAATTAAGATGTTTAAAAAAAAAAAAAAGAATAGTGTTATGTCCACATTCATATGCCTGCCCCAAAGGAAAATACTGGAATGGTGCTGAATGAACTTTTGTAAGGTTATAGAAAGAAAAGTCACTATATGGCTAAGATGTGACTATCCACAGAGAGAACAACAGATTCACACCACATGGAGCATAAATATTTAACTTAATTTTTTCATTAATTTTGGATATTAGAGCATTAATCCATATCCCAAAACACTGATTCAATGAGACACATTTAATTTGACTTTTAAACAGTAATTTTAAAAAGTGATTTTTCTTTCCCTGCCTCATGTGTACCTTCAGAGATGGGTACTAAAAGTCACTTTTGCTTCAGAGAGCAAAAAGAAGATTCTAACCTAAGAGAACAGTGGTGCCCAATGGAACTGCATAACACTCCATATGAGGCTTTACATTCAACCAATAATCAAGGATATTAGTGTCTAACTGAAAAAAAAATTCATAGAATGTTCTTGTGGGAAAACTTCTACTAATGTAGGCACTGCCTATATGGGAAATGTGGAAAACTCCAAATCATATTGCACAACCTCAATAAGTCTTGATTTTTACAGAATCTTCATTATGTTGTCACTTTTCTACCTTTGCTTAACCTCAACTTTACAATGTCTACACCAAGGTCATTTCAAAGAAAATACTAACAAGTTAACATCGTAATCATTGTTGTCCAAGCAAATCTCACAACTTCTAACACATTTATTATCTTAAAGGTTAATTCTCATGGAATAAAAGCCTATGTAGAAAAGACATTTTAGAGTCTCAAAGTCAAATATTCTTTCCATTTTCACTTACTTGTTTATAGACTGGTCATGACACTGGAGAAGAAGCATGGGTTCTAATCAGCTATGTGACCCTGGAAAAGCCACATTGCCTCTCTAAGCCCCATTTCCTTTTCTTCAAGTTAGCAGCTAAAACAAGGTAATTCTTCAGGTCTCTTTCAGAACTTTACCAAAAAAAGGCCTTCTGAGTCTACATGAGATGGAAACCAGAGTGAATATTAAAGGAAAAGAGATGAACAAATATTTCACCCCAATTCAGCAGCATACATATTCTGAGAAAATTTTAATAATAAAAAAACAAGTCCAGAGGAAAGTACTGACACCAAAAATCTGGATTTTTATTATTTCAGGTAACATTATTTCTAAACAAGCTAATATAGCTAAATTGATCCTATACTCCTACATAGCTGCTGAAAATTTATTAGGTGAAGAAAATGTCTAATGTGAAGTCTGAGTACTGTATGGGAACTTAAACTTGAATTCAAATGTAAATATAAATCTCACAGATTTTTCCCCCTCTCTGAAATGTCATAGAGAGTATTGGGAGAACTAGTTTACATTCAGGCTTTACATTTAATTGGATAAATATATGATCAACAGAAGAATCAAAATGAGCCAAATTTCATTTTAGAAGTGACGAAAAAGGGGTATTATAGTATTTCCAGAAGAAACATACTAGGAAGTGTGCAAAAATTAGTCTTTATGATCTCATGGAGTTTATAAAGATATTTCCATAAAATTGCTTCTCAACTATTTAGAGTCACATAAAGTATAATGTATTCGTGGTCATTTTATGGACCAATATAAAAGACCAAGTACAGAAAAAGCATGACTGATAAAAATAACAAAATAGTTACTATACATTTTGCAAATCACTTCTCTGAGTTCATATATTTTGACTAAATATAAACAGGGTATTTCTGGATTACTATATTTAGACAAAGCTAATCCATTATCAAATGGTTGGACTGAAAGTATTTATCCTGGTGTGATAGTGTCCATTAAAACTTGTGGCACTTCATCTAGGGTGAGGAAGCTAAATTCATCATTAAAAGGAAAAAAAAAGATTATACTATATTATCACTAGTTGGTCAAAGACTCTACATGATAAAACATAAAATAACTAGTGTTTAATTCAAAGGGGTACATTAACACGTGTCTTTCTTTCTTCTGCAATATTTTCCACTAATAGAAACAAAACAATTATGGATAGATTCAAACTTCCTTTTCTTAAAAAAAAAGGGGGGGGAGGGATGAAGTTTTTACTATAACCAAATCATAACCAAATTTTATAATCTCTCCATTAGAAGATTCTCTAGACTTTACGGTTAAAAATAACATTCCTATCTATCTCTTATGCTAAACGTCACCTCCTTGAGATAGTGAATATAGTTTTATTAATCACAATCTAAAGGAAGGAGGATAAGCCAGGCAAGTTGAACAAGGAACATGCTTTACCAGTGGGAGGGTCAACTCACTAAAACATGAAGACTGAGCTTTAATTTCTTTCTTAGGATCGAGAACATTAAGAAAGATCATTATTCCTTAAAATTTTAAGGAGGTCCAAATTAAAGCTTTTAAAATAAATCCTTGATTGTTGATGAGCTTGCTTGACCTCACCCAGGATGTTTTTCCATTTCCCTAAAGAGAGAGGAAATACTGAGATTTATGAACTTGCCGAGAGATCTGTATGAACTTAATTCTTTTTTTTTTTTAATATTTTTATTTATTTGACAGATCACAAGTAGGCAGAGGCAGGCAGAGAGAGGGAGGAGGAAGCAGACTCCCCGCTGAGCAGAGAGCCCGATGATGCGATGATGTGGGGCTCCATCCCAGGACCCTGGGATCATGACCTGAGCCAAAGGCAGAGGCTTTAACCCACTGAGCCACCCAGGCGCCACTGAACTTAATTCTTAATAGTTGCGGAATCATTCAGAGGTTTTTAAAGTACTATTTTGAGAAAACCACCACATTTGTGTTTTTAAACATTACTCTGCTCAAATGTATTTGAAAATACACAGAAAATAAAATCCTTAAAAAATGAGATGTTGAGTGAGCTATAGACACAGTATGTCTGCTTCATTATCTGAGTTAAAAAGAAAAACAGAACATGTCAGTTGGTTGAACTGTTGTCTGCTCTCTACACTTGGAAAAGTTGAAGTTCTCCCATGTTGTTGGGCCCATAGGAGATACTCAATAACTATTTTTAGAACAAAAGAACTGGGAAAATCTGGGAGCTGTCCAGGTACCTATTTCTCAAAGCAATACCATTCATACTGATGTTCCATTGCTCAGAGGGCAAGAGGTTTCAGAGCCCCATCTCCCAGATCCAAGCCATGATTTTCCACCCCAGCTGCGCGTAAGAAACACCCCATGGCATCTGTTTCTTTTTAATCAGACGCCTGGGTCCCTCACCAGAGATACTGATTCAGCAGCTCAGGGACAGAGCCTGGAGACCTGCAGGTTTCAGCTGCTTGTGAGGCAGCTCTGTTTTGCAGCCTGGGTTGAGAACTACCAAGAAGGAGTAGACTCTTCTAGGCTTGTTAACCTAGAAAGATAGATCTGTTATCTTTACTCGGTCGGTTCACCTAACTCAGACAACCTTCTTTTCCTTTATATACTCAAAAGGAGGAAGTAACTAAGCAAACTGCAGGGATGAATGAGGGGATTTAAGAAACAAACAAAAACATATTATGCAATCAGAAATTTGAGGGGAGGGTGGTGCCTTCTACCAAACCATACAGGGGCTCGGACCCCAGTCTGCATCTTGATTCTGCTACTTCTGCAGTGTGACCCTTGGAAAAACTGTTTCACTTCTTCATACATAAATTTCTTTAGTTGTGGTGCTCACTTTGGCAGCCCATATACTAAAATTTCTTCAGTTGTGGAATGGAAACATGGCTAATATTTAAGATCACTTTGTGAATTCAATGTATAAAAAATGTATAAAAAGTGCCGAGTAGAGAGACTCATACTTAACAACATACCAACAAGTGGCAGGTGGAAGGATGCAATGACGATGACAACAATAATGATTCCTGAATGTAAGCGATCAGGGAATTTTGAAAAACTTAGGTAGTTGAAAGTAAAACACTTCCTGTAAGTCTTGTTTCACACTTACCAGGTTGAAATTTTTAGTAAGTATTTTTTTGTATATCTAGTATGTTTTTGGCACTCTGCAAGACCAAAGAAAGACAATCATGAAAAAGAGGTACTGGGTGCCTGGGTGGATTAGTCGGTTAAGCATCTGACTACCTGCTCAGTGGGGAGCCTGCTTCTCCCTCTCCCTCTGCCTCTCTCCCTGCTTGCGCTCTCTTGCTCTCTGTCAAATAAATACATTTTTAAAAACCTTTAAAAAATTTTTTTAATTAAAAAAGAGATTTCTAAGAAGTAGGTACACTCGTGTTGGAAACAAGTATATAAGTAACAATATAATAATAAAATAATACCAAAATAAGTGTGAACAAGGCTCTATCATCTCTAAAAGACAGTGCCAAATAACAATTTTGTTCAGATAATCTAGGTTAGCACCTAGATTAGCAACATGATTTATGATAATATTACTCTTTTGCAACTTTGCCTAACCCAGGAAGATAGCCAAAGTACTCCCATTTTTGTGACATAAAAAATATCAGAAAAAAAGACATATGTTTACCTAGAATACTCATTGACAGATAGCAACTACAAGGATCAGAAGCCTGTCCCTCTTCCTCTTACGTGATTGCAAAAGGGAATTGCTCTACTCAGATGAGATGACTCTACAACACTTTGAGGGCAAACATCCTCAAGTTCTCATACCCATCCTGAATGAAGATCCTTCACAAGTGAGTGAGCAGAGAAAACTCAATCAGATAACCGACACCAACACACCAGCACAGCAAAATCACCTGGGAGCTAGTCTACATTTCAAAGCCATCTCAGCTTCTCACTTTACATAGGCAACTCAGAGCCATGTCTCACTCCCGGTTAATGGGATAGTTCTCATTTTATCTGTAAACTCAGCAATGGAAGCAATTAACACGTTTCCTTGCTGACTTAAAAAAAAAAAAAAAAAAACACCACAGACACTAATTTAAAAGTATACATGAAATCATTGAAGTAAATTTAGTATTCGGAGGAGGAGATCTGTCATTCATGGCATCTGACTTTTGATAGGCTCATTTGTTTATAGACTCAAGCTACTGAGTAACTACTTGAATACTGAAAAAGAACTGAGGAAAAGCAATGTATCTCTACCATTTGCATAACTCTTAAAAAATGACAACTTGAAAAATACATTGCCAGCAGGAATCATTCATTTTTTTCCTGTTATTACCCCTTAAGTCACTGAAAAATAAGAAGATATATAGAAATGAATGAATAGGAGCAAAAAATATGAGCTGTATCCTCCAAGGGACCTAATTTAACCCAGAAAACTCTAAGCCTCTAGAAAGGAAGTTTTTCAGAAAGTCAAAACACAAGTTTTCTTAAAACTTAGGTTTATTTATATGATGAAATGTTCCAAAAAAAAAGGAATTATTTATGTGGCTCACAAATATATATATATAGTTTATTAAAATAAATAAGTGAAGAAATTAGAACAAGTAAGAATAAGAAAGAGCCTAGGGAGCTAAGAATGTTATTTTTACTTAAAATACATGTCAGGAGAGTCTGTACAAATGCTACAGGAAGGCTGAACTTTCAAATTTGAGCACCCTTAAGCCTGTGCAGGGAGGAAACATGATCACTTCCACAATATTCCCTAAATCTCTTCCCCATCATCTAACTTTTTGATATTGGAAAATGTAAATTCTTTAAGCCTGAGACTCTATGATATTGTATAAGATATGATACTTTGGGGGCACCTGGGTGGCTCAGTGGGTTAAAGCCTCTGCCTTCAGCTCAGGTCATGATCCCAGGGTCCTGGGATCGAGCCCCACATTGGGCTCTCTGCTTAGTGGAGAGTCTGCTTTCCCCTCTCTTTCTGCCTGCATCTCTGCCTACTTGTGAGCTCTGTCAAATAAATAAATAAAATCTTTAAAAAAAAAAAGATACTTTGCAGATAATTAACATTTAAATGGAGTAATATTAAATTATAAATAGTTGGGTATATGCATGTGCATGTGTGAGTGTGTGTGCACGTTTGAGTGTTTGTGTCCGGGACAGAGCTTGAGAAACTGGTAAAGAAGGGAAACAAAGAAACAGGAAGGTAAGGGTACAACTCATGAACTTTGCTTAAGAGAAGATGCCTTTTCTTCAATATCCATATTTGTAAAATAAGAATGACACCATTTCTTTTAATATGTCACAAAAAACTGATAGAATAAAATATTAACATAAGGTGATATAAGGAAACAAATATAAGACATAAGGTTGGAACACATGAATATGAATCTCCTCCATAGATCTGAAGTAGAAACATACCTATTTTCTTCCCAAACTAGTCTGGTACTTGTAAAAAATAAATGAGATAATATGTGTGGCTTTGTAATCAAGTATTTATGAATACTTTCCATTAACATAACATAAAACATAAAACTCGTGTTGAAATTCCTTGACAAGAAAACAAGGGATGTGTATAAATAATCTTTCAGTCATCCAGACAGTATTTACTGATTCCTGAAAGGATCCATAAATTCACTTTAGCTGAAGCTGTCCATTTATTGAAGGACAATTATATGCTAGGTATGTTTGTTTTATAACAGGATAATAAAATGTACCCATATCACTTCCCATTTCTGTAGAGGTCCTAAGACATTAGGTGTTAACGTCTCCACATTCTTAAAAGAGGTAAGAACTACACACAGGACTTTAAAATGAGGTTAACAAAAACCAGTTGTGCACACTCTTAACCCTTCATCCACACTGAGATTATGAAACAGTGGGGTCTGGGAGACTACAAAGAGGTTTCAAGAGTTAGAAGGGGCTTTGTTTTTACCTCACACCCAGGGAATGGACCCTCAGTAGCATAGTCAAGAGTGTTCTCCTGAAATTTGGGGAAAACAGTTGAAAAAGTAAGAGATGGTGGCTCACCAGCTGCACTGCTGGAACAGTGGAAGATTTCTATACTGAACGTGATCTGCAAAGAACATGAAGGTGTTCCTGTGGATTCCATGGATTCCAGGCCCATAGGAGAGTCAGCATGGGGTTATCAAAGATTCTAAACAAGAGGGACACTTGCAGGTCTGAAGAGATCCCTTAGAAGAAGATGGAGGTGTACCCTGGGTGTCTTGGCGTTGACAAAAGAGTCCTAAGCTAGTGACAAATGTGATCTCAAGTCAAGGAAACAGCAGGTGATAATTCCCTTGGGATGTGCTGTGTGTGTGTGGGGGGGGGTGTGATGAGGTTTTAGGAAACCAAGAAAGTGCCCAGTTAGAGAACTATGACACCCCAGACACCTGTCATATTCCAAAGATTTAATAATCAGATGGCACAGCCACCAAACAACCAAAACAAGGCAGTGACCAGTCAACATGGCTTCTACCATGGCTAGAGCACTACATGTTAAATAAACACCAGGTTTGTTCCAAAATGGCAATGAGGGCTTTCAATAATATTTGTCAATGAAGAATTTTTCAGTCCTACTTCTCTCCCTTCTCTTCCAGGTTCAACCCTGTAAGAACCCAAGGCAGCCTGATGAGTGGGGGAGGAGGAGAAAGAGAATCTCAAAAGAAGGGAACTTTCCTACCATAGGTTAACAGGCCAAGAGGGACCTACACTGGGAGAGGGAAGAGCTTTCCTTTCAAAGATGAAAATTGTGACTATATATTCACTGGATCTTTATTAACTGAAACTATAGTAACTGAAAGATCTTTTCATTACCTAATATTAACCCAAAGTGTCACAGGCCTTGACCTAGATTTCACCCACATAAGAAGGAAACCACAGGTCACATAAAGATGGGTTTAAACAGATTGTGATGTGGCAGTGGGGAGCATATATAGTGATCGCTACAATTACATAATATTTGATGTGCCAGTTCTGATGTTTTCAAAATTTGTTTTCAGCCACAATAATTCTCAAAGGAAAGCTGATGCAAAGCTCAAGGTGTAAAAAAGGTGATCCCAGAGTTGCTCTAGATGGGGGACGGACGGTGCAGGGAAACAAGGAAGGACAGGTACATGCCAGGTCCCTGAGGTTGCTGAAGGATAGGTTAACAGCCAGCCCTGAGATAGATCCTTCAGTAGTTAAGTCCCCATCACCCCAATAGTTCCCTCATACCCCTTGGTAATTCCACCTCTCTCTACCCCACTCCCACTCCTAAGCAGCCACTAATCGGCCAGAAGTATTTTTAAATTCAAATTAGCATGGCATTGTTCTACAGAAAACTCTGAATCTGTTAAAATATCAACAGACTTGTGGGCTTGCAGCATAGCCCTCAAGTGATCTCCAACACCGGTGGATCATGATCCCTCAGGTAAGAAGAACGATTTTTAGTACTCATTCCAACAAGGGAGGTAAATTCCTGGATAATCCAAGGCGATAGTCATGGATAATAATAGCGTGTTCTAAAAAAGCATGAAAATGGTTTGTTTCTCAAAATAAAGTCAACCATGACCGTTAAGATCTTAATCATCTAAATGTAATGCTTTACATTTTAGCTCCAATTTTTTGTATTTTTATTAGACATAGACTACTATAGTCAAAACCGTATCTATATACTCCTGCTTCACTATTTATAAAGTGTGTGACTTTTGACAATTTATTCAACTTTTCTGGGCTTCGATTTCCCTGCCCATAAAATAGGAATAAAAACATCTAACTTGCAGTATTGCAGAGATTAAATAAACTAATGTAGCTAAAAATACCAACAACAACATTGGGTGTATGGTTCCTCATTAGATGTCAACTCTCTTTCATTTTCACTTTTTCAAGTAAAATCAGAGTAAGTCTAAAGGAAAAACATGGTTTTGAAATTAAAGGACAAGTGTAAGAATCCATCCCTCCCATGTACTAGTAGCTTTGGGAAAAAATAAATAGCCTTTCTAGGGTCCTCTGCCTCCTTATCTCTAAAGTAAGGACAATACAAATATCTAGAATAATCACAGGCCAATAAAGACTCAAGTCACTTCCATTTCAAGGTTTGTCATATTAAAATTAAAGAGATACCAGGGGTCCCTGGGTGGCTCAGTGGGTTAAGCCTCTGCCTTCATTCAGGTCATGATCTCAGGGTCCTGGGATCAAGCCCCACATCAGGGTCTCTGCTCAGCAGAGAGCCTGCTTCCCCCTTCTCTCTATGCCTGTCTTTCTGCCTATCTATGATCTCTGTCTGTCAAATAAATAAATAAAATATTTTTTAAAAAAATTAAAGAGATACCAGGTTATATAAAACATTAAATATTTATCTTAAATTTATATTAACATTCAAATTGTAGGATAAATTTTTCCCCCAATTTTTTTAATCTACTTCAGAAGATAATATTAAAAGTAAATTACTGGGGGGAAGGGTAGCTGGCTGGCACAGTCAGTATAGCATGCAACTCAAGATCTTGGGGTTGTGAGTTCAAGCCCCATGTTAGGAGTAGAGATCACTTACAAAAAAAAGAAAGAAAAAAAATGTTTAAAGTAAACTACATAAAAAGTCTAATTTAAGGAAATTTATACTTGGCAGCTTGGGGTAGGCCAAAAAGCCCTATTTCAAAGAGCTGTGAAAATGTTGGTATGTTGTAAGCAATCATAGGGTAATGCAGGGACTCTTTTGAGAGTTAAGATAGGTACTAAAGAATAAAATTACATAATTTTAAAAATGCTTTTTTTTTTATATTTGGTTTAGTTACATTAATGAACATAAAAAATTTTTTCCAAAGCTATTTCAAAGCATACTATTTCTGTAAAATAATATCTATATTTTTATATCACCAGAAAATAAAATAATTATCTAATCACAATGATCTCTTCTTTATATTTTCACATACTTAAGTCATGCACTTTGCCATATCTGTCTCCTTCACCAAGTTATTAGTATTATTTTAAAGAATGTGTCTTTTTTCATTATATGCAGTATTATTATTTTTAATTTTTTTCATAAAATTGCTTATAATCTTCCTCAACGGTGCATTTTCTGGTGAATGAAGTTGAAATTGTGGACATCTTCAATTAACTGTTCACTATAGACCATAGAAAATTTTAATTGAAAAAATACCCTGTAGTTGCTGAAATAACTTGGAGGCACATGCAAATTTTGCTAAATGGATGATATTCTCAATTCTATTTTCTCCCCAAAATTTTGCCTCATGGCAAAATTACTTCCATTTTCATGGAGAATATCTCAATCTTACCTTTCAGATTTAAAGGGAAAAATATTTCAATCTAAAAACTTCATAGGTTCTCATTTTCCCTTATTCAGAGTAAATACCTTCAAACAGTATTTCTATAATACAAAAATTTTATAAACGGTGTCTTATGGGGCACCTGGCTGGCTCAGTCTGTAAAGCATGTGACCCTTCGTCTCAGAGAAATGAATTCAAGACCCATGTTGGGCATGGAGCCTACTTAAAAAAATAAATAGATAAAGGCATCTTTATGATTCTTTTTAGTGTTTTACCAAATACTAGTGCTACAAAATCACAGTTCTTTTCAATTGCTTTTCATTTCAGTCTGAACAGAAATATACCCAATTAAAAATACAATATGCATCAAGTCTTTCAAGTAGAAATATTCCAAAGGAAAATCAAAACATTTCAAATATTAATCTAATATATAGTTTGAGTTCTTATTGTTTAATTTTTTTCCCTTTGATTATCTAGTTACACTTCAAGGTATTTCTGTTTTTTAACTTTGTTTACAATAGTTGCTATCCACTAAAATGAAGTTTTTGGTACTCTGTTTATTAAATACTTTGCTTAAATATTTCCTTTTTTTTTTCTAAAGACTTTATTTATTTACTTGAGAAAAAAAGAGAGAACACACACATGAGGTGGAGGGGTAAAGAGGGAGCAAGAGAAGCAGACTCCCCGCCAAGCAGGGAACCCTTTACCAGTTGGGTACAAGGAGCCTGAGATCATGAACTGAGCCCAAGGCAGATGCTTAACCCATGAAGCCACCCAGGCGCCCCTGATTAAATATTTTCACATGTTTCAGACAAAATGAGAAGAAAAAATAAAGGCTCGTTTAGAAAAGACTAATAAGGGGTGCCTGGGTGGCTCAGTGGGTTAAATCTCTGCCTTCGGCTCAGGTCATGATCCCAGAATCCTGGAATCAAGCCCCACATCGGGCTCTCTGGTCAGCGGGGAGCCTGCTTCCTGCCCCCCCTCTCTGCCTGCCTCTCTGCCTACTTGTGATCTCTTTCTGTCAAATAAATAAATAAACTCTTAAAAAAAATGAATAACTTTTTGGACACTTGGACTACTAACCAAGCATGCATTTAAAGACTCGGATTTTTTTTTTGTCTTTCTCATAATTTTTATTTAAATTTCAGTTAGTTGATATACAGTGCAATATTGGTTTCAGAAGTAGAATTCAGTGATCCATCACTTACATACAACACCCAGTGTTCATCAAAGTGCCCTCCTTAATGTCCATCACCCAATTATCCCTTCCCCCCACCCACCTCTCCTCCAGCAACACTCAGTTTGTTCTCTATCATTAAGAGTCTCTTTTGGTTTGTTTTCCACTCTCTTTTATTTTCTCCCCCCCCCCCTTCCCATATGTTCATCTGTTTTCTTTCTTAAGTTAGATATATGAGTGAAGTCATACAGTATTTGGCTTTCTCTGACTGACTTACCACACTTAGCATAGTACACTCTAGCTCTATCCACGTCATTGCAAACGGCAAGATTTCATTCTTTTTAAAGGCTGGTTAATATTCCGTTGTATATATATACCACTTCATTATCCATTTATCAGTTAATGGACATTTGCCTCTCTCCATTTGTCTCTGGCTATTGTTGATAACCTGCTATAAACACTGGAGTGCATGTACCCCTTTAGATCTGTATTTTTGTATCTTCTGGGTAAATACCTAATAGTGCAATTGCTGGATCCTAGGGTAGCTCTATTTTTAACATTTTTATAAACCTCCATACTATTTTCCAGAGTGGCTGCACCAGTTTGCATTTCCACCAACAGTGCAAGAGGGTTCCCTTTTCTCCACAGCTTTATTTTTTTTTTTAAAGATTTTATTTGTTTATTTGACAGACAGAGATCACAAGTAGGCAGAGAGGCAGGCAGAGGGGGTGGGGTGGGAAGGAGGCTCCCTGTTGAGCAGAGAGCCTGATGATACAGGGCTTGATCCCAGGACCCTGAGATCATGACCTGAGCCAAACGCAGAGGCTTTAGCCCACTGAACCACCCAGGTGCTCCAACTGCTTTTTTTTTTTTTTTTTTTTTAAGATTTAATTTATTTATTGGAGAAAGAGGTGAAAGCAAGAGATATTACAGAGGGAGAGGGAGCCTCACCACTGAGCAGAGACCCCAATGAAGGGCTCGATCCCAGAACCCTTAGATGATGACCTGAGCCAAAGGTACATTCTTAACTGACTGAGCCATCCAGGTGGCCTACCACATCCTTACCAACACTTGTTTCTTGTGTTGTTAATTTCAGTCATTCTGGCAGGTGGGAAGTGGTATCACTTTGTGATTTTCATTTGTATTTCCCTGATGATGATTGACATTGAGCATCTTTTCATGTGTCTGTCAGCCATCTGGATATCTTCCTTGGAAAAGTGTCTATTCAATTCTTCTGCCCATTTCTTACCTGAATTATTTGTTTCTTGAGGGCTGAGATACTAAACATTTATCAGATACATCCTTTGCAAATATCCTTCCCATCGGTGGGTTGCCTTTTAGTTTTGTTGATTGCTTCCTTCACTGTGCAGCAGTTTTGATCTTGATGAAGTCCCAACAGTTCATTTTTGGTTTTGCTTCCCTTGCCTCTGATGACATGTCTAATAAGAAAATGCTAAGACCGAGGTCAAGGAGGTTTATTATTTTCATTATTTTGCATGTTGCTGTCCAGTTTTTCCAGCACCATTTGTTGAAGAGACTGTCTTTTCTTCATTGTATGTCCTTTCCCTCTTTGCCAAAGATTAGTTGACCTTTTAATTATGGGTCCATTTCTGACTTTTTCTATTCTGTTCCATTGACCTGTGTGTCTGTTTTTGTATCAGTACCATACTGTCTTGATGACTACAGCTTAGTAATATAATATAGCTTGAAATCCAGAATTATGAAGCCTCCAGTTCTTTTTTCTTTTTCAGGAATGCTTGGGTATTCAGTGTCTTTTGTTTTTCCATGCAAATTTTAGGATTATTTCTTATAGCTCTGTGAAAAATGTTGGTGGTATTTTGATATGGATTGCATTAAATGTGTGATTGCTTTGGGTGTAATAGACACTTTAATGATGTTTGTTCTTCCATTCCATAAGCACAGAATGCTTTTCCATTTCTTTGTGTCCTCTTTGATTTCGTTCATAACTGTTCTATAGTTTTCAGAGTGCAGACCTTTTACCTCTTTAGTTATGTTTATTGCTAGGTACTTAATTGTTTTTGGTACAGTTGCAAATAGGATCGATTCCTCAATTTCTTTTTCTAAGGCTTCGTTATTGGTAAATAGAAATGCACAATATTTCCACATGTTGATTTTATATCTTGTGACTTTGCCAAACTCATGTAACAGTTCTAGCAATTTTTTGGTAGAGTCTCAAATACACAATCTCACCTTAACCCAAGAGAGCTATAAAAGGAACAGCAAATAAAGCCTAAAGCCAGAAGAAGAAGAAATATAATGAAGCTTAGACCAGAAATAAGTGATATGGAAACAAATTTTAAAAAGTAGAACAGATCAACAAAACTAAAAGCTGATTCTGTGAAAGAATTAATAAAAGTGATAGACCCCTAGCCAGACCTATCAAAAAGAAAAAAGAAAGGATCCAAGTAGATAAAGTCATGAACAAAAGAGATCATACCATCACCACAGAAATACAATTATAAAAGAATAGTATGAGAAATTATATGCCAAAAGAGTGGGAAATCTGGAAGAAATGGACAAATTCCTAGAAACTTACAAACGACCAAAACTGAAACAGGAAGAAATAGAAAATTGGAACAGACCCACAACGAGCAAAGAAATTGAAGCAGTAATCAAAAATCTCCCAACAAACAAAAACCCTGCGGCAGATGGCTTCCCAGGGAAATTCTACCAGGCATTTAAACAAGAGTTAATACCTATTCTTTTCACACTATTTCAAAAAATAGAAATGGAAGGGAAACTTCCAAACTCATTCTACAAAGCCAGCATTACTTTGATTCCAAAACCAGACAAAGACCCCACTAAAAAAGAGAATGACAGGCAAATATCCCTGATGAACATGGGTGCAAAAATTCTCAACAAGTTACTAGCAAATCAAACCCAACAGTATGTTTTTTTTTTTTAAAGATTTTATTTATTTATTTGACAGAGAGAGATCATAAGTAGGCAGAGAGGCAGGCAGAGAGAGAGAGGAGGAAGCAGGCTCCCTGCTGAGCAGAGAGCCCGATGCGGGACTCGATCCCAGGACCCTGAGATCATGACCTGAGCCGAAGGCAGCGGCCCAACCCACTGAGCCACCCAGGCGCCCAAACCCAACAGTATGTTAAAAGAATTAATCACCATAGTCAAGTGGGATTTATTCCTGGGCTGCAAGGATGGTTCAATATTCACAAGTCAGTCAATGTGATATACCACATTAATAAAACAAAGCATAATAACCCTGTGTTTCTATCAAGAGATACAGAAAAAAGCATTTGACAAAGTATAGCAACCATTCTTGATTAAAAACAACAACAACAATAGACCCCTCAACAGACTAGGGATAGATGGAACATACATCAACATATATGAAAGACCCACAGTTAATATCATCCTTAATGGGAAAAAACTGACAGCCTTTCTTCTATGGTCAGGAACAAGACAGGGATGTCCATGCTCACCATTACTAACACAGTACTGGAAGTCTTAGCCTCAGCAATTAGACAACAAAAAGAAATAAAAGGCTCCAAACTGGCAAGGTAGAAGTCAAACTTCTACTATTTGCAGACGACATGATACTCTATGTAGAAAACCTGAAAGACTCCACCAAAGACTCAAATAGTTTAAAATTCTGACTGACGGAGGCAGTTAAAAGAGAAACCATGCACTGCCATACCAAATATCTTCCAGCATTTAACATCATATATCATGTAATATAACTATTAAAACAAATTCCTCATATATAAAAGTAGCTGGCAATTTTGACTACTATAGCTTCTTAGTAATTGATAGAATATCATTGTTTTTTTGACACAAAAATGAATTATACATACACCACCACCAAGTTCAAGCACATTTCTGCTTCATACATTTTTCATGTTCAATAAATATTGTTTTTACTGTGACACTATGCCTTTGCCAAAATTTACATTTCCCCTGTCACCAAGTAAGTAACTTTATGGTTAATGATCCATTTACTTGAATTTACAATGACATTTATAATAATGTATGATTCACCTTCTATAGAATAAACTTTGAGAAAAGCTTTACTTTTATCTGTGAATTAGATACAAAACTCAAGCAATATTAAAATTAACTTATTTTCCATCAAACACTCTCATGATGTTAATACTTGCTAAGTTCTTCTGTGATTCAAAGAATACATTAAATATTGTTGCTTCACTTTTTTATATGTATAAAAACACAAAATCAAAACAGAATGAGATTTTCAACAATAAAATACAACAAACTACTGATACATGCAAAAAGAAATTACAAAAACATTATGCTAAGTGAAAGATGCCAAACCAAAAAAAAAAATACAATATATCCTGTAACTTCATCACTATTATATTCTAGAAAGGCCAAAACCATAAGGATGGAAAACAGATTAATTGTTACTAGATAGTGGAAGTAAAGGGAGGGTATTTGAACTTTAAGAGCAAAAATACTGTTCTAAATCTTCATTGTGTTGGTGGTTACATGAGTGTATACATTTTGCAAAATTCACTAAACTATACATTTAAATGGAGTGATTTTACTATATGCAATTATACCATTATAAACCCTACCCCCAAAAAAGAAGAAAAATGAATGAAATTCATTTAGAAGAGCAAACATAGTCTTCTTAAAATTAGCTACTAATTGTTTTTAAGTAACAACCAACAAAGCCGCCCAAGTGCCCCTCTGCTACTAATTTTTAAATAAATGATGATGCTTATTCAGCAGATATGTTGCTTCTGATTTTAAAGTGGTCAGTGCTACTGCCCCAATGTGGGCACCCGTGACAGATATAAACATCAACATTTTCTTTCAGTTATACACTCATCATCAACTTTCTTTAGAAATAGGAACTCAGTATTTCATTAAACATGTTTTTTTTTTTTTTATTTTTGTGAGGTCACTGATGCTAGAAAAGGTTCACTGCAAAAATTTTTAAAGCTACCAAAAATAGATATATTCTACTTAAATTTCATTGTACACCCAAATGATAATTTCCTATGTTTCCTACTGACTCTCTTTTTTTTTTTTTTTAAAGGTTTTATTTATTTATTTGACAGAGAGAAATCACAAGTAGATGGAGAGGCAGGTAGAGAGAGAGAGAGGGAAGCAGGCTCCCTGCTGAGCAGAGAGCCCGATGCGGGACTTGATCCCAGGACCCTGAGATCATGACCTGAGGTGAAGGCAGCGGCTTAACCCACTGAGCCACCCAGGCGTCCCTCCTACTGACTCTCTTAATCCTTCTTCATTTTCATTTTCATTTTCCTTCAATCCTACCAACAACTTCATGCATTTCACAGGCCTTGGTGCTACTGCATAGTATACTGCATAGTATACATGTTGTGCTAGGAAAAGATATTTGTGTGTGTGTTCATATAAATCTGTATATACACAGAGTATTATTAAATATTTTGTATGTTGAAAGTGTTGGCATAAGAGATATGTATTATTGTTGGCATTTTTCAGACTTAAATACACATTAAAGTAACACCTATCTTCACTACACAGATACCTGAGACCTTAGTAGACAAGACTATAGTCAAAACCTATAAGAACTAATAGAGATCTACCAGCCCATTTTGACTTATTTTAATGCAATGATTAATACTGATACTTTATTAAAAATGAAAAAATTGTGCAAATGCTAAACTAAATGGGACTATATTCATAACCACAAATATGGATGCATCAGTACCCCCACCAAAATTCAGCAACACACATATTCTAAAAGAGAAAATTAATGTCAATATTATACACACACACAAACACAAACATATATGTGTGTAGATTTGTGTGTGTGTATGTTTCCAGTGTAAAAATTCTAAATAAACATTAACAAGTAGAATCCAATAACATGGTCAAATAACATTTATTGAAAGAATGCAAGGATAGTTCAATTGAATTTATTATATTAATTGATTCAATAAGAAACAGTGAATTACTTAGATGATGAAAAGCCAATTTATAAAACTGCTTAATAAAATAGGGATATATAACAAAGTCTCTTAATAAAGTGGAAATATATAATAAAATATCTATCTCTCAAACTAAAAGCCAGAAAAATAGTTATTAGAAAAACACTAAAATAATTTCCATTGAAAGTCAGGAACAGGAAGGATTTTCTTAACCATTACAATTTTTAATAGTGTTTATAATCTGTATAATATGAACCAAAGCAATTAGACATAGAAAAAATTAAGGGAACAAAATATAGGAGTTGCAAAAATTGGAAACAAACAAGAAAAATTTTTATTATTTGAAGACAGTATTATTGGGCGCCTGGGTGGCTCAGTGGGTTAAGCCGCTGCCTTCGGCTCAGGTCATGATCTCAGGGTCCTGGGATCGAGTCCCACATCGGGCTCTCTGCTCAGCAGGGGGCCTGCTTCCCTTCCTCTCTCTCTGCCTGCCTCTCTGCCTACTTGTGATCTCTCTCTGTCAAATAAATAAATAAAATCTTTAAAAAAAAAAAAAAAAAAAGACAGTATTATTTCTTAGCTGAAAACCCCAAGAAAACAACTGAAAAATTATTGTCAAGGATAATAGAAACTCACCAAGCTGGCTGGTTAAAAAAAATAATAATAATAGTAACACATAGGAATCAATAGCCTTCAAATAAACAAACATAACTGAATTAGAAAAACAAAATGGTTGTACAAAAGACTCCATTTTATATAGAAGTCAAAGATGAAATAACTAGGAAAAAAATAAGTAAGAAATGTCAAAGAACTTTACTGGAAAACCCCCTGAAAAGATATAAATGATAGAAACACACAGCAAGTTTTTGATACAAATTATTGACATCATAAAAATATCATGTTTCCTACAGATTACATTAAAAATACCAACAACTTTTTTTTAGCTAGATAATCTGGTTCTTAAATTCATAGGGACTTCCAAATAAGTATTACTAATCAAGCAAAAAGTTTCCGGGAAAAATAGTGAAATAAGAGTTTTATCTTATTTTATTTATTTTTAAAGATTTTATTTATTTATTTGACAGAGAAAGAGACAGCAAGAGAAGGAATACAAGCAGGGGGAATGGGAGAGGAGGAAGCAGGCTTCCCCACTGAACAGGCAGCCCAATCCAGGGCTCGATCCCAGGACCCTGGAATCACAACTTGAGCCAAAGGCAGACGCTTAACAACTGAGCCACCCAGGTGCTCTGAAATAAGAGTTGTAACACATATCATAAAATTCCTATAATTAAAACTGTGGTACGAATGTAAAAAAAGAGATAGATGAGTGTAATAAGATTGAAAGTCATAAAATAGAAAAATTACATATAGAGCTATAGAATATTATCTATATGCACATAGGAATACAGAATATAAAATGATAAACTAGACATCTCAAATAAGCATAGAAAAGATGAATTACTGAATAATGTTAGGAAAATGGATAGGCATCTAAATGAATAAATTTTGATCCTTACATCATATTCAATAGATCAAATTGCAGAACTTATTAAAGGAGGAGAACAAATTTGAATGTACAAAATTAAATGGTAAAGCACCTAGGATATTTTTTAAAAAGTTTAATATAGAAAATACCTCTCTAAGCATGACACAAAACACGCAATAAGGAAAACTGATTAATTCATCTATATAAAAATAAAAAGACCAAAATTGGAAACAAAACTATATACAATTCACTTTACTAATAAAATATTCATTTTGGGGACACCTGGGTGGCTCAATCAGTTGAGCGTCTGTCTTGGCTCAGGCCGTGCTTCTGGGGTCCTGGGATGGAGCCTTGATCCTCTGTCTGCCCCTCCCCACTCACCAGCCCTTCCTGATCTCTCTCTCTCTCTCACTCGCTGGCTCACTCTCTCTTTCTCTCACAAAAATACATAAAATGTTTAAAAATGTATTCATTTTAGGGGGTCTAGGTGGCGCAGTCTTTAAGCATCCGCCTTTGACTCAGTTCATGATCCCAGGGCCCTGGAATTGGCCCCACATCAGGTTCCTTGCTCAGCAGGAGGCCTGCTTCTCACTCCCCCGCTCCCCCTGCCTGTGTTCCCTCTCTCACTCTCTCTCTCTGTCAAATAAATAAATAAATAAATAAATGTATTCATTTTATTACTATGTTAAAAAACTCATAGAGAAAACCAATAATCCAATTAATAAAGGGCAATGAATACGGACAAACAACACCCAGAAAAGGAAACTGAGTAGACATTAAATATATTAAACAATGTTGAATTTCACTTACAGAAAACAAATGTACATTTTAAAATTATAATAGGAAGTCGCTTTTTATCTTAAATTCAAAAGTAATTTAAGTGATGGGATTAAAACAAATATACTGAAATGTTATGCAAATATTAGTTACTAGTACTATCTTCCAAATAATTTTATAGCTTTTGGTTTCTTTTAACCGAAAATACACTAGACAATATGGAGCACTGTACAGACGGGCAAGAGTCCTCAGTGATTATTAATTCTATTATCCTAAAGCCTGAATCCACATATTGTTTGAAAGAGGGCAGCAAGCTCATTTTCAGATGACTGAAATGTAACCTAACCAAAGATGTACCAAATATTAATAAATACAAAAGCTGCAGTCCCAAGACATGCAATCTTTTCCACCATTTATAGAATCATAATAGAAACATTTATTTAGGAATGAAGGTCAAAAATATGCCCATTTTTATCTTCTACATTATTCTCTCCACTGAAGAAATAACCAGAACACCACAATTAAGGGCAGGTCTACTTGTCAAACTGGGTGTTTTGAGATTTCGGTAACATGTGAACATCTTATGTGGATCCCTTTTTCTAGGAAATCAAACAAAAACATAGAAAGGCTGATAAGTTCTCTGGTCTCAAATCCTTCTAGTTCAATCACTAGAATGAGAACCTCATTTGGACTGCCAAGTACAATAAGAAAGCCCACCCAAAAGACTTAACAGAACAAAAGAAAACATGAAAAGAAAGAAAGAACTTTAGATTATATTTGCAAGTTGGAGAGCTAGGTACCCTTATTTCTTCCTGTAAAGTCTTTGCAGAGAAAAGGTAAATGATCTCTGTTGAAAGACGTCAACAATACTGATAGTGGAGAATATATTTATCCCAATAAAAGCAGACTCAAAATAGGTAGAAGAATTTCTTCTGTACGATGCTAACAAGGTAAAAACACAAGATGAGGTCACTATAATAGCTATGAGAATTAGAATATCTTCTATAGAGAGATTAGCCTGACAATAAAAGAATCACAAGTACTAAAATCAGCAAATTCAAAGAACCAAAATCGCAAAGAAAATGGATTTCTTTATTTTTTTAAAAAATGGACAGTAGATTTTCTTTGATGAGCAAAACTGCTTTGCACAGTGAAAGCATTAAGTAGTTCCAGACATGAGTCTTAAATACCAATCTAAAAACATTCTTTAAGTGACAAGTACTTAAAGCATAATATATCAAAAGAAAAAAAAACAGCATATATACTAGAAATGGCTAAAAACTTTAAAGCAGAAATTCCTTTTTGCAAGAGTTAGAAACTAGAAATGATACCACAGATTGCCCTAGTTTGTTTATACTTGCTATAAAAAACACATTTTAAAGGCAGTGTGATATAGTAGAAAAATCACAGGCTATAGTAGAAAAATCACAGGCTAGTGTGATAACATACAAAAATGCTGAGCTCGAGTTTTGTCATCTGTAACAAAAAGGGGGGCTGCCTTCCCCCTTGCTGGGCTATAGGGTTGTGTAGGAAAAATAAAGCACCAGTGTGGTGTACAGAATATATGTAGACATACCCAAAATGGTAGCCACTATTATCATTAAACTTTAATGAAAGAAATGAGTACTTGAACCATGTGAAAATGAGGTACTAGAAGCCAGTCTAGAATTATGTTTCAAAACTAAAGCTAAACAACGTAATACTGAATCAAAGGAAAACCAGTTAGCATCAAAGGGAAATAAAGACAATTACTGCACCACCCTAGCCTTCAAGGAGTTTGCAATTCTTTTACACAAAGAATCACTTACTGAGCAATGACTTTGTTCCAAGCTAAATCTGAGCAAGGGGAATTCAAAGGAAAAAAGACATAGTTAGGACTTGAAGGAACTGAGCGCTAAAATATGAAAGCCTATCATCAGAACAGAAGTGAGTGGGCAAGATCACGTGGAAGCAAAGAACAAATGGCACCCAACTCGACTTGGAGCATCACAGAAAAAGTTTAGATACAAGGCAACCCTCAGGATGGCTCTTGAAGAAAATAAAACGTCTTGCTTGTCAAGTGACCGGCAGAGTCCGGGAGACCAGAACGAGCAGGGGATTCAGGGTGAGTATGTCTGCAGTCTGGGAGACAATGGTTTGAAAAGATTCTGCAGAATCATCTTGGGGTCATATGACACTAAGGACTTTGGACATTCTCCAGGAGGTAGCCAGGAGCTGATGGGTGGCTTTAAATAGAAGAGTTAAATGATTAAATCATACCGCTTTTATCGGAAATCACTCTAGGGATGACTTAGGCTGAAGGGTGGGGAGTAAGCAGGATAAAGGCCGATGGTCACAGGGATCCAGTGGGAGTAAGGTTACAACTGTGTAGGTAAAAAACAGAGGAACTAAACTAAAAGAAGCAAGGAACAGGAAGTGAGGAGTCAAATTAGGGCATTTCTAAAGGAAAATCTCAAAGACCTGATAACCAATTAGATGTGTGGGCAGTCGAGGGTGACCCAGATTTCTAGCTTGGAGAAATGGGTGCGTGGTAATGCCAATAATGGAGCCAGAAAACATAAGAAGACAAATAGGTTTCATAGGCTAGGAAAGATTACTAGTTCATTTGGGGACATGTGAATTTTGAAGGGTTTAAGGGAGATAGATAGTGCATTAATGGCTATGAAGGAAAACCAAAATATACCTTCCAGGGAATTTATAACCCAAGAATTATATTTGACTGAATTACTGAGAAAGCTCTTCGGTTGCTCTAGTTGCTAAATATGAACTATGTCACAGGTAAAGTTGAAATCTCATCTTTTTTGTTTGTAGGCTCTGCTAAACCAAAATGGATTTAAAACTTAATATTTCGACTATCTCAGCAAATATACATTGCCAGGGTGAACCCTACTATCTCTGCAGTGGTTGCAATTCTGTACCTTTTACTGTTGGCATTTCTCCAGTCAACTTCACTAGGGCTGAGTGCTAGCACACCCTCTATTCTTTTTCTTCTCCACAGGCACAGTTTTATAGTATAACACACCCCTGAAGGAGAAGCGTACTCAGCTATGCGGTCAGAAATCAATCTCTCCCTTTCCTAAGAGATAAAACTTAGCTCCCTGGGCAAAGCAGACATTTGTAAGAAAATAAAGAACACATCAATCCACTGCATTCTCTGGGACCCTTGTCAAAGTGTAAAAGCATTTTTTGAAGAGAAAGAAGAAACTTCCTAGGTGTCAAGGTGGGCATTTCTCCTGCATTACACATCAGCCTGTGGAATTTGGAAAGGTTGAGAGTTTCCAGGCACAGATGGCACAAAGATGTGAATCCACCATCTCCAATGGCTTACTAAGACTATGTACTCTGACTTCAAAGACATTCCATGTCCCACCTAACTGACTTCCCATTCTCTTCTTGCCTCTACCTTTTGCCATTCATGCCCTCTAAAAGACGCCCCTCTTAGCTTCAATGACAATGAAACACAAATTAGCAGAGTAAACAGATATCATCTTTGCCCTTATCACATATGAGCCAATCATTCCCATCCAGAAGCCATTCATTATATACAACCCTCCCAGATCATTCACCCGCAGAAATTATTCCTGTCTCGTCCAGATTTGCACAGCCTTTTGCCTGTATTTCCTGAGTATTCTTATCTCTTTTCAACCTATACTAATTTTTGCATACATTTGTCATCTTCTTTGAGAAAAGAAGATTTATTCCAAAAGATCCTAGCATAATGGCTTTGTATATAGACAGTGTTGATTAAATACTGTTGAAGAAATGACTGACTGATTACTGATGAATAAGGTAGAGATTTCATCAGGGGGACTATATCATTCTAGAAGAACATTGAGTCTAGGATATCCCAGAAACTAGTAACTCAGGATCTTCAATGTATTTCTCATGCTAGAAGAGGGTTCATGCCAGGGCCTTTGGTCTACAGGTGATATTAAAAGCCAGAGCCTAGGAAAAATATATTATGAGCATAACTTCCATTTTTAACACATTAGCTATCATTTACCTATATATAATGATGTCAAAACAAAATTATCGAGTATTTTAAAACTACATAATACAACCTTTCTTATTTGTGTATTTCACTCATCAAAAGAAATAAACATATGTCTGATAAAGACATAAATCCAATTCTTATAAATCAGACGCTTTGTTCATTGCATAGAAGTTATGAAAACCACTGTGATAAATAAAGCCTTTGCAGTGTAAAGAATTCATCAACAAAGTCAAAGAATGAGAATAAATAATTCCCTCCTCCCTCTTCTTTCTTCTCTCTTCTTTCTCCCATTACCTCTCATTATCTATACATAGGGAGCACCCTGTTAAGAGACTGGGATTAATACTCTGAAAACAATCCAACAGCTCCCACATTACTTCTAGACCAGAGAATTAAGAGTCTCTCAGGACGGCTGACTAAAATGAACAAGACTAGTTGTACTGATGTGCCATCTCCAGATGTGAAACAAGATGGGAACCAACTTACTCCCTCCAGGAAGTTCGGCCTTATATTCACTAAGATTCCAGATGTAAACTCAGGAGGGTTTCATGCTACAGAATTTCAGAGTGTGTTTAATAAATCTACTCTTTAGAAGAACAAATGTGAGAACATCCGGTTTTGTATAATAATACAACAGTGCATAGCAACTGTATAGACAGAGTTTCAAGATGACCCCCAAGTTTCCCAACTGCTTGTGTATACACTTTGTCCAATCCCTTTCTCTTGCCTATAGGCAGAACAGATGATTTTAGAGGTGTGATTAAGATCCATAATCAGTTGACGGTGAGTTAATCAAAACGGAGATTATCCTGGCTGGACCTGACTTAGGCAAACTCTTAAAAGAGAGACGCTCCTTCCTCTCTGGAAGAGGCAAACCATACGTTGTGAAAGGGCTAATGAGAGGACATGTGGCCACAACCTGAGGGCAACTGCTGGTTGCTGAGAAAAGTCCTTGGCTGACAGCAAGACAATAGAGGCCTCAATCACAAACTGCAGGGATTAAATTCTGCTAACAACTACATGACCTTGGAAGAGGGCCTATAGCCCCAGCTAAGGACTTATTAACAGCCTTGTGAGACCCTAAGCAGAAGACCGACCTAACCCTTGCCTTGTTGTCTGGCCTACAGAAAATGTAAGATAATACGCCACAAAGTTTGTGGTAATTTACTACAGAGAAAAAGAAAACTGATAAGGAACTATCTCCCTAAACATGAACAATAAGAATAAAAGAGACTACGACTAGCATATAAAAAAATTCTTAAAGACTCTTTATAAACTTCTATTTGGGCAGCGATATCTCTAGAATGCTAGCTATTTCCTTGCATGTTTTCATGTAATAGCCTTTTATAGACAGACCCATACATAATGGAGCTCATTCTTTTTTACTGGCTAAATGCCTTTGCTGGTATTCTCCAAACTACAACCCAGCAAAGACTTAGGAAGATCTCCAGTGTCCCACCTTATTCTTCTCCCTTCCCATAGCCCTGGGTTCATTATCCTTCTCTTTAAGATTGTAATGTTAAGAACTCTATGTTCCTTGATGAAAGCATGAAAGGAAAGATGGGGAAAAAAGAAAGGAAAGATGAAAAGACAAACCACTGCAGTTGCCCCTGTAAAGAAGTATTTCAATTTTAACAAATTTCCTTGGACCATTTTAAACAGGCTAGACAGGAGTACATAAAATATATGCAAATATGAATGAGTGTCTAAGCTACTGTTATTCTGAATACTTTGACTGGCATCTCCTTGATAGAGACCACTGGGTTACAAACTTCCTTTAAATCTTAAATCTTGTCTCACTAATTCCAAAGGAGAAGCACTGACCAAATCGTTGATAGGACTGGAAAATGTAGCCAAATACATACCTATGAAAATGTAGGCTAATATACCATTATGTTTGAAAATGGGCACTTCCCTTTGAATGCTTTATATCCTCAAAAAAAGAAAATAAAGTATTTTTCTCCAATGGTATCCCATGACAAATATTTATACTAAAAACTATTTCTTAAAAATATACTTATATGTTCTCTACTATACTTTATTTTGTGCTTATCACAAAAGTCTACTCAGAAAAGATTTTTTTTTTAATATGGTAAACATATTTAAAAAAATGTAGGAAAAGTAAACTAGCTACAGGTCATGAAGTTAACACTTAGTGTGTGAATGTGTATATCTGTCTGTCTGTTTTAGATTGTTTCCAGTGAGAAATGTGGCTGCTTGTGAGGAGTTAAAAAAAACTCATTGGCATTACTCTTTTGTCCTAAATAAGGCATACATATTCAATGTTTGCAAGTTTCTTAGTCTCATTGCACTTCAATTAAACATAAACCAGGAGGACATATTTCAGAAGTAAATGTATTTTAGGGTAGTTTTATATAAAAAGATTTCTATTTCAATAAGTTTTTAAAAACTAAACTGGATATGAAAAAAATTCTAATTAATTGTCCACAATTATCCTTCAATCCTGACAAAGAACTCACTTCTTAAATACTAAAAGGAATAACTATTAAATAAAACAATAAATTGTCATCAGGTGATAAAATACATTAACTTCTTTTATGTTGCCTGTGATAATATTTCAACAAATAAATTAGGAAGGTTATCTTATAAGCTTTTATTGTTGTATACTTGTTTTTTTTCCCTGAGAGAAATTTTGAATGATGTTTTAAGTTTCAATATTTTCCATTATAGTATTAAGTCAGTAAGACTAATAACATTGCATGGTGGTTAAGTTAGCAAGGTGGTTTACCAGGGCTACTGTTCTTTCTCTTATTTTTTTCATCAGGAGTACCCAATATAAAATAAAATAAGAAATTAAGATGACTATATAAAGTATAACTAACAAATAAGGCAATGTACCAAATAAATATATTACATTTTGAGTATTATAACATCATTCACTTTCTATAGAGTTTTTATTTGGGCAGGTGGCACTTTGGCAAATTTAAAACTTGCAAACTCTTTTGTCTTGCACAGGAGAAAAATAAAGAGAAAGAAGGATGATCATAGGAAGAGTTTCGGGGTAGTAATTATACTTAAATTTTTATAAACACAGAAAAGATAACACAATAAGATAAAATACTTAGCCAGGGAAATGGTATGTCCATGATTCTAGATACAGAAATATCTGAAGCTAAAAATTTCTTTAAAGTATTTTTTAAGTTTCAGATTATTGAAGTCATCCTGCAATTCAAAAAAGAAGTAAATGGGAAAATACAATCTTCTTTCCTAGAGTGAAGTGTTTTGGGATGAGGGGTATTCATTAGATGTTGTAAACAAAACAAACAAAAAAGTCCTGCCAAAGTAAACCTCTATGTTACTCCTCCTTTTGCAATTTATTTCACTGATTTTCAGACTGATTTCATACAAAGTGGTTCCCTACAGGAATCCCCCAAACCCTGTAGAGCACAGACCAAGCATATTCACAAACAGTTTTAGGTTTTGGTCTTTCTTTTTGGTTTCTGTTTTCTAGATGCTGGTAGGTAATAATGGTCTTCCCAAATAAGAATCTAAAATTTCTCGTCTTCCATTTTATTAACATTAATGCTTAGGTTTTTGTTTGTAGGTGTTTTTTTTTTTTTTTTTTAAGGGAGCTATTCACTAGTACATCCATCTACATGCCCTCTGCTTATCAAATGTTACAGTGACATAAAGAGACAAAGGTATCTCATTCTGATGCTCCAAAGCCCCTCTCATGAGTAACTGATACCTAAATATATTGCCGCAATAATTCTCAGAGCTGTGCTGGGATGATTCACTACACTTTGCACTCCATTCAACTTTAAATGGTGATGAGATCAGTAACTACCATTTACCAATAACCTCATTTTCAATAGGTGCTTTTGGGATCCATGTTGAGAACCTTTGGGATTTAAATCTACAACTTCAAGAAGAAACATACGCATGAAACTAACCAGTTTCTAAGGTAATAATTAGTAGTACCCACATTTCCACATGCTTAAAGAAAGCAGTGGTGATTTTGTGTGCTGTTCGGGTGGTGAAGGTAATGGCAGTGGCAGGAACTATAAGTTTTATTACAATATTTTCTCTTATTGTCCAAAGAAGATACATTGTACTGCACTTCACCAATACTGTCTGACACATGTGAAATATAAAAGGGGAGAGAATGGCTAAAGCAAAAGTTAAAAACACCATAAGAATATTCACACCTTTTACCCTGAGTAGGGTGGACAACAAACATAAACATTGAAAAAATAAATAAATAAACATTGAACAAAATCAAGTAAATTCTTTACTTCCCTCCCATGTAAACTTTTCCAACTATTCATAAAGCACAAAGCCCAGGACTTTCTTCCCACCATAACAGGAATGTTATATAGACTACTGGAGTAGAAATAGAATTAGATGTACTCTCTCCTGTCAGCTCCATGAAATATACCATCATAGTAAAAAATAATTATACTTGAACCACAGAAAAGCCTTTAGAATGAGTTCCTGAGTTTTGTGTAAGAGGCAGAAAAAGGAAAGATAGCACACAGAAGCAACATAAGCTAGGAGGAAGGTGGGGATGTTCATAGTGAAACCAACGGAGAGCGTTTGTTAGGGGAGAAAGTACATACTCCTGAGCCTCTTGGGAAGACCAGAGGGCCCATAGAAAGGCTTGAGCAGCCTGGAAAGGAACGGGGACCTGACCGTGGTCCTGAAAAAGAACAACTTGCAGGTGATGATGAACAATCTCCAAGCATCCACACAACACCATATCCTCGTTTTCAACTATAACTGAAACAAGCTAAACGTCCATTAATACTCGCCCTCAAAAAAATATGTCCAAACTTTTCATATGATCAGCCTTTGTAATGCCCAGCTCTTCCCTCCCCATCAGTCTCTCCTAGGGTGTCAGGATAATTTCAGGATTGAGAGGTAGACTATTCTAGCTAAGAAGCAGGAATTAATTTTCTGACAAACTCGCAACGCTTAGAATTCTACAGAAAGCTTACACTTGGCAATCCTGATTCTAGTTTGCATTTCTTAAACTCTGGTGGGAAATCATGCCTATCCGAAAGACCTCAAGGAAGGATACTCTCTAGAAGCATAACATTCCAAACTCACCCTATAATCTAGGCAGCTTTGAAACTCTAGTAAGGTAAGGTGGCAATTCACTAACATGGACATTCCCACTTTGACCTCATAAAATTAATTTTTAAAAATTTCATAAGAAGATACCTAAATACGGGTCCCACACTGAACACGGGCGTCAGTGTTTCTTCAGGCTCTTTTCTAGCTCTCACAAACCCAGGAAGTCAAGGGGGCCAACTACACCAATCCAAAGTGTTAATACTACGCTGAACCTTGGGTGGGAGGAAATTTCTCCGCACAAAAGACACCTTTGCAAAAACGGAACGAATTTCACTTCGCTGGTGGAAAAAAAGAAGGTAGGGAGGGAAAGTAATTTATACGTGAAAAATCATTCTCGGAAAATACCATACAACTCGTCGAAGTGCAAGACTTACGTGTTCCGTCAAAACGGGTGGCGATGGTGTCGAGGAAGGTGTTCTGGGGCGCCAGTAATCCTTTCATAACCGGCATTTTTCCAGCGTGGTGTGAAATTCTCCATCAAAGTTTGTCCAGAAGGATGGCTCAAGAGGAAAGCGCCAAGAATGGAGAAGGGGAGCGCGCTGACGGCAGCAGAGGGGGACCTGGCGCGGTGCTGGGGCCGATCAGGGGGAGGAGGATGGAAGGAGAGGGGGAGCGCGTTCCAGCCGCCGCTGCTCTGGCTGGAGCCTCTCGGCGAGCGCTCGGCGAGCCCGCCCTGTACCTCCAGGCTCAGCCCAGCGCAGGCTCCCACTCCTGTCCCCTCCACCTCCGCCAGCTGCCGAACCCCACCCCCCTCTCACCGTCCCTCCGCGGGCGGCAGTTCCCGCCGAGCTCAGCCTCGCCCCCCACCCCGCCCGCCCGGGAAGAGCCCGCGGTGGCCCGGGGCGCCGCGCCCTGACCTCGGGCGCTGGGGTCGTGGAGGACGGCGCTCGCTGCAGGGCGAGGCCGGGTGGCGCCGAACCTCCCGGTTTCCAGGGGGCGCAGGGAAACGCGCGCGATTGCGACTCCCACCCCCCAGGAGCCAGTGAACAAAGACCCCTTTGTTCCCGCTCCGTCCCTCTCCCGGGGAGACCGGAGTCCCGTGGGTGTGGTACTGGAGAAGGGGAGGAGACAGGTTGGGGCAGGTACCCGGCCTCAGTCAGGAGCTTGGGAGGGGGCAGTCCCCCCACGTGGTGTCCGAGAGAGCTGAGGCCGCTGGACGCCCCAGGGGTGGTGGCCCTCTTCCGGCACACCTGACACTGCCAGTGCCCCAGTCTGGAACAGGGTAGCTTCGAGTTAGTTGCGCGGCCCCTTCCTAGTCACCCAGGTCTTTCAGCTTGAAAACTAGTCCAAAGCGCCCGGGTTTTTCCACCTCTTCTTCCTGGGCTCAAAAAGAGGTGTTTCGGCCCCTAACTCCAGATTGCCATTGGTCTTCCCAAGCCATTCTAAAGTAAAAGAAAATAATAAAGAGTTTTTTGTTTTGTTTTGTTTTGTTTTAATGGACAATGAATGGATGGCTTCTCACTCTCCGGCCAAATGAAAATAAAACATTCCTAGAAAAGTTTTGTTTTTATTGGTTTGTGAAATACAATGTAAGTAAAACCAGTCAGCCTTGTAAAAAAAAAAAAAAAAAAAAAAAAAAAAAAAAAAAAAAAAAAACAGCTTCACCACCAATTAGCCTAGCCCGCCTCCTCTCCACCACCCAACAACCCCACACCCCTACGCAACGGCGAGGCTTCCTCTGAGACTGGAACCTCCGGGTGGAAAGCCTGGCCGCGTCCCTAGAACGACAGGTGTCATGGAAAACGAAAGTGGTCTCTCCCTGCCCTTCTACCCTTTGCTCACGCGGGGACTCCCAGTCTGCCAACATTCTACCAAGAAAAGCCTGGCCCAAGCCTGGGGCGCAGCCCTGCGGGACGTGGAGGAGGACACCCGCGCTGGGATTCTACAGAAAACCCTGCAAGGGAAGGAGATGCGGAAGCAAAGTTGAGAGCCTTGGGGTAGAAAAACAAACGTAAGCCCAGGTGCTGGCGCACCCGGAAGGAAAGGAGGGGGGAAGCGAACAGGTGTGTGAGCCTCGGCGAGGGGTAGCTCGAGTCCCCGCCGCCTGGGAGCTCGGGCTTGCGGGGAGCCCAGAGCGCTCGCCTCCCACTCCTGTAGGTAGCCAGACAGGGGGGAGGGGGGAGCGGGAGGGGTTCCTTGTTTGAATTCTCCCGGTTCCTGGGGCGAAGGGGGGTACCCTGAGGGTTTCGTCACGGCTGCCCAGGGCTCCGGGAGGGCGGGGGTGTAGAGCGGGAGGGAAGCATTCCCCTCTCCCCGCCCCCAATCCCTCTTTCTTCGTGATGCACTTCCTGCGGCCGAGGATTCCCTTTGTGTTGAAATTCAAGAAGATCCGGCCGCCGCGTGCAGCTAGCCGGGCTGGGGGCGCGGGGCAGAGGAGGGGATTCCTGAGTGGGCGGCGCGGGGCAGCAGACCCGGAGGTCAGGCTTTTGGCGCGGGGCCTCCCGCCCAGCTGGACTCCTCACCCGCCCACTCGGCCGCTCCCTCCCTCCCCCCAGTCCTTCCGTCCGGAGCCAGCTGTGCTGTGCGGAAACCGAGCTCACGTGGGCGGTGTCCCCCACGCGGCGCGCCGAGACTACTGCGGGTGGCTCTCTTGGCTCTCTCTCGGGCAAAATGGGGAGAGAAAGCAGAGGGAGCCCCTGCTTCTGTTTGGGCGGTGCATTGCGTCCTAGAAAACCCAGACTCCTGCTGTTGCTGTAAAAGCCTGAGAACCGCCTCGCATCTAGTGGCTTCAAGTTCAGCATGAAATAGATTAGGTGTAAACCAGGATTCGGTTCATAAAATTTGCACTGTAGGGCTATGTGTGTCTGTGTAAAAACTGTTGTCTTGTGGGCTTGATGTACGTTGCCAAATGCATGAAATCACTTGCAAGAAACAAGCAAGGAGGGGGCTTCAGAATGGCAACCCCAAAAGAAAGCCTAGATTTTATGGCAAAAGAAGCCTAGCATTTATCACTCACTGTCTTAGTCGCTTCTCCAGTACAAACTACGTGTGGGGGACTGTGCTAAACACAACAATCCTGCCCTAAAATATCCAAGCCTGAGATCCTATTGAATTCAATTGGTCAAAGATGGCTTTGACCACCTCGTACAAACTTATATCCCCACCAGGAAGCAGTCTTTCTTGACTTTTTTTTTTTTTAATCTTTTATTTATTCATTTGAGAATGAGAGAGACCATGAGTACACGGGTGGAGAGGTATGGAGGGATAAGGTGAAGCAGACTCCACATTAAGCAGGAAGCTGGACCAGGGACTCCTCTGGATGCCAAGATTCTGGGATCATGACTGAATCAGAGGAAGACACCAAGGGAACCAGAAGAAGTTTTTCTTGACTGTCATCACCACTCTGGTCTTGGGATCCAGGCCTTCTCTGAGTGAGTATCCAAAGAGGTAGGAATTAGGAGCTACCAGTTTCTTAAGGCCTGGTCCAGAAACTGCCAGAACTAAAGCAGGCACAGAATCCAGATTCGAGGGGAGGGAATAGAGGTCCATGTGTTAAAATCTCTACATCATTGTGAGTATTTTAGTTTTGAAGGAGGCCGCCTTATAATGGTATTCCAAAATTTGATTTAAAAATCTAATTTTACCTATCCTAAATATGTCAGGGTACAAGATCTGGGCTCAAGTCAATAATTCTTTATAGGGAAAATGTTAAGACACAGGTATAAAAATATACATTGAAATTACTTGAGAACTACAGCCATGTATAAATGGCAACTGTTACTATTTTCTTTCATGTTTATTCTCTCCTGTTGGTGTAGGTCATGGAGAAGGTGTGACCACTAGTTGACCCAGGAGCTAGCCTCTCATCTTCCTCTACCCTTGTAAAGTTCTTTCTGCCTACCTTTCCCACCGACTAGAGCTGTTTTCAAGGATACAGACTTGAGAGAGCAAGCTTTTAATCCAAGCCACGGCTAAGGCCTCTGTGTAAACTTCTAAGATTCTGGTGCTTATATGCCAGCATCTACTGAAGACAGTCCCCGTATATAAGTTCTCTTGCTTGCTAAACCCGCCACTTACTAAGCTGGAATGGCCTGCCTTTTTCTTCAGTCTCTCCTTGCCATCTGCATACAGGACCCATTCAAGATTTTACCTGGGGAACTCCTGAGGTTTCAAACCAACATCTCAACATTTCATGCTGTCTTTTCAGTCTGGATAAGATTGGAAAAGGGGCTTCAGAAATCACTCACCCACCCCCATATCTGTTTGATGGTTTTAGATCTTCTTCTTGTCCATTTCATAATTAGAGCATTCATTCAATACCGTAGCACAAACAAATGCTTCATTTTCATAGATGTTCGTGTATTTGACTGTAGGCTTTGAAAACATTGTTAAACTTTTCCTGGCAACAAGAATTTTAGCCTTCAGAAGAAGCAGCTATTTTAATGTATAGGCTGGTTAAAAAAGAGTGTCTACTCAGGATTGTGTTTTAGTTTTGTCTCTAGCACTTATCCCCTTTGCTACTTTGTTACTACTTTGGGCAAGTCATTTAGTCTTTGTGACATAACACTTCCTCATCCATAAAACTGGGATAAAATTTCCCTACCTTCTCCATTGAGTAGAAGAAAATATTTGTGAAAAATCTCTGAAACCTGTAATGTATGGCATATGATAATAAGGGATTATTACAATAATCTATTTCTCTTTTTTTGTTGTTGTTTTCTAACACCTAATGCAAAGTCACACAGCCAGACCACTTTATACACAATAAATATCATTGACTGTTACAATGTACGGTCTTATTAACTCAGAGCACATTCATGTATTGACAACCCATTACAACCTATGGCTTCTGAGTTTTTCCTTCTAAATATAAGTGACTCTAGAAGCTCAGAAGGAAAATCAAGTTCATTCATTTCTTTTACTAATTGTTCCTGAGTTGTCCTGCTGTGAGGTCCAACTGAGTTGTCCTGCTGTGAGGATTCTAGTGGTACAGCTACTGACTCTTGTTCCCAAAATACGCTTAATGTGTATACAACCTGGAATATTCTGGCAAAAACCTCTCAGTGGCTTGTTAAAGCAATGCTATCTCTTGCTCACTCTACATTTCCTACCTGACCCAGTAAGTACCTCTGCTTGTTACTAGGGTCCAGATTGAAGGAAGCTCTGCCCAAAATGTGTTTTTCTTGATAAGAAAAAGATGATCTGACAGAATATATGCTGTGTTTTAAAACTTCTACCCACAACTTAATGGTTAAAATGAGTCACATGACTATCTGAATTTGAAAAGGGTGGTAAAATACAATTTGTTTTGTGCCCAGACTTAATTTATAAAGGTGACAACAGAGAGGTCAATGCCATTGAAAGAGAAGCCTAGTGTTACTTACAATTCCCCTAGAAGGGAGAGACATAACTCATTAGGCAGAGCCACAGAGGAAACACCAGATTTTGGTCAGGAAACAGAAGCAGGAGTGAGAGGAGCTCTTAAACCACAGCCTTTACTGGGATCTCTGTGGGGAAGGCAAACCAGGGCAGCGTTTAAGACTGGCTAGTTTGAATAGTTGTGGTGGGCTTTAGGCTGCAAGGGTGGTCTGTAGTTGCCGGGCACCTGGCCCTGTGGTGATTTAGGGCAGGGGAAATACTAGTTTGAGGTGAGAGATTTAGATAAGCTCATTGATCAATTATGCATATGGTCTTCCTCACCTGTAAGAGGGAGAACTTTGGAAGCACCATGTGAACCCTCATGTACAAAAGAGAAATAATACTAATAATACACTACCTTGGACTTTATGAAAATTAAATGAGTTAACAATATAAAACATATAGAATGGTATCTAAATTACAGTAAGGGTCTATAGTAATAATATAGGATATTATGATTATTTTAGGCTGTCCTGTACAGACTCTCTCCTTGGAAACTTAGGTCACTACAAATGACCTTCGGCAGTAATTGGATAGCTGATTCCTAGAGGCCAAGGGTTCCCGCTAATACCTTCCTCAACTCTTAGTAAATTTTCACAGTAGTCAAGTCACACAGCCAGACCACTTTGAAAGTCAGTGAATGTGAGCCTCTTCGGGAGGGTAGACAGTGAAAACTGGGGCTAATATTTGCTTTATTTATTTATTAAATCTAACTATCTTTCCCTTACCTTGGAGATCTTTTGTCACAGGAAACTTAACATTATGTCCTTTAGTGCCTACCAAAGTTTTCAATATTCTGCTCAGGCCTCTTGCAAAACGCTGCTGCCCCAATTTCATCAGACTTTCATGGTAAATACCCTCCATTTCAATCTTCTCTCATCCGTCAGTGATTTTATTTATTTTTTTTAAGCTTTTATTTATTTATTTAACAGAAAGAGAGAGAGCACACAATTATGGGGAGTGGCAGGCAGAGGCAGACTCCCTGCTGAGTGGGGGAGCTGCACTGGGAGCTTGATCCCAGGACTCTGGGATCATGACCTAACCTAAGGCAGGCACTTAGGCGCCCCCTGCCAGTGATTTTATAACTTCATTCATCCGACCATCTTTCCTTTTCTCCCAGAAGATGAAGTGTTCTCTGTAAAACAATCACAAACCCCCCATAATTTTTCAGAGCTGACTTCCAGAACCGTGTTCCATTTCTTGAGCTCTTCTCTCCTATACATTTATTTCTCTACTAGTTTATTCTCTTAACCTATAAATATTCCAGATTCTCTGATATTACTAATAAATAATTTTTCTTGATCTATGTAATCTTTCACATTTCCTTCACATGCAAATTTCCTGAAAATTAACCTATAATTACCATGATTACTTTCTTACCTCCTCATTTTCTCATCAACCCTTTATAGTCTGAATTTTTCTTCAGCCATTCTGCCAAGATGTCTCTTACTGAAGTCATTGATGACCCTAGTTGTCTAAACTAATGCACATTTTCAGCCCATATATGCCTGATTTTTTCCACCTGCATTTGACTCTACCGGTTAATTCTTTCTTAGAACTCTCTACTCCATAAATTCCTAAGACAGCAAATTTTCTTGTCTTGGAAAAAAAGACCCTTACCTGTTGAAGGTTTAATTTTCATTAAAAAAATCTTTTCCTTCTACTTGTCTTCACATTCCAGTGTTATTCAAGAATTCATAAACTCGATTACTAAAGCTTTTCATCTCCATTACTGTCTTATATGAAATATCTCTTCTATAAGAATACTTTTCAAATATTTATAAGAAGCCCAGACCTCTCCTCTAGGCTTCTCACAATATTCAACTATGGACTTTATATTACACTTTGAATATTTTTCCCACACAAATTTTTGTATCCATCTTTATGTAAGGCACCAGGGAGACATCCTCATCCTTTCTGGTTTTTTGTTTGTTTGTTTGTTTTAAGATTTTATTTATTTATTTATTTGAGAAAGAAAGAGAGAGCAGGGGTGGGGGAGAGGAACAGAGGGAGAAGGACAAGCCGACTCTATGCTGAGTGCAGAGCCTGACACAGGACTCCATCCCAAGATCCCGAGGTCATGACCTGAGCCAAAATCAAGAGTCAGACGCTCAACCAACTGAGCAAACCAGGCATCCCCTTTCCTGTATCTTAGTCCCAATATCCATCAAATATTCACGCCCTTATTTTATCTCCTAACTATATCCTAAGGAATCTCTACTTTTTCCATCTAATCCATGTCCTAGTTTGGGTCTTTTCCATGTTTTGTGTGAACTTCTGCTCCCAAGCATGAACTCCCAAGTGGTTTCCCTACCTAAAGTTTTATCTACCTCAAAGTCATTCTTGACATTCCAGCCAGCATGAGCTCATTAATCCGTCCTGTCCCTCCTCACACTGCCTAGAGGGTAAAATCGAAGGTCTATGTTCTGAGCTCAGCTTATCCTTTCATGATGCATTTCTCATCATACTCAAATTTTTTGTTGAAGGAAAACAAAATTCCTAGAAGTTCCCAAAACATGCAGTGCTCTTCAAGAGACTGTGACTTTGATCATACTATCTTCACTTCCTGGAAAGCACTTTTTAAACCTCCTTAGCATGACTAACACACATACCCACGTTCTACTCCCGCCTATTTTGGATGCCCCTTAAAACGGAGCCATTTTGCTTTCACAACAGCTGTTGTATATCAGTTGTATATAATCTGACCTAGTTTTACTTCTGTGCTTTTAAGTAAGTTACTTCTCTCTTCTGAATCTCATGGGAATTATAATAACATACATTTCACAGAACAATTGTGAGGGGTAAATGAGAAAAGACAAAGAAATTGACTAGGGTAGTGACCACCATTTACTCATCATTGTATTTCCAGTGACTAACATGGTTTCTGGCACAGTGCAGACATGGAAATATTTGTTGAAAGAATAAATGTTAGTTATCACATTTATCTCAATCATTTCACCCATATGCTACTTTCTGTTTATTAGTTTATCTCTCTATCTCTTGCACCACCACCAAAGCTTGCACCACCAAGCTTTTAAAGGTTTATTATCTTGGGGTGCCTGGGTGTCTCAGTCATTAAGCCCCTGCCTTAGGCTCAGGTCATGATCTCAGGGTCCTGGGATTGAGCCCTGCATCAGGCTCCCTGCTCCACAGGAAGCCTGCTTCTCCCTCTTTCACTCTCCGTACTTGCATTCCCTCTCTCACTGCGTCTCTCTCTGTCAAATAAATTAAAAAAAAAAAAAAAAAAAAAAAAAGGTTTATTACCTTAAGAAAACTTTCTTATCCAATCTCCTATTTAAAGTATCTGGCATAAGATGCATTTAAAAATGTCTGATGAATGAAGAATGAATGAAGTTATTCTACAGCAGGTCTTCCTCTACAGCAAGTGCCAAGACTGACTTCACCACTCCTTTGTTACAATTCCCTTTGCTATCCAAACTCTTGTTGGATTGATCATTTATAGGCAGAAAATGAAGGGAGGAGTTTGTATATGATCTAAACTTCTCTGCTCAAATTATTGATCAGGTACTTTCTTTTTTTTTTTTTAATTTTTTGAAAAAAAAAAAGTTTATTCTTAGAACAGTTAATTTATAACAACCAAAAGTTCAGGTACTTTCTAATGTATATAAGGATAATGTACCTTCTTTAAATCATAGAATTTCAAGCTGTAGAATCTTTCTTCTGTAACCTTTCAGAGTGAGTCCAAGGCAAGTTCTCATGACTCTGTCCTGCACTGGAGCCTCCATCTCTCCAAGACAACCGTACTTTTATTTTTTTAAGATTTTTTATTTATTTATTTGACAGACAGAGATCACAAGTAGGCATAGAGACAGGCAGAGAGAGAGGAAGGGAAGCAGGCTTCCTGCTGAGCAGAGAGCCTGCTGTGGGGCTCAATCCCAGGACCCTGGAATCATGACCTGAGCCGGAAGGCAGAGGCTTTAACCCACTGAGCCACCCAGGTACCCCAACAACCGTATTTTTAAAAAGAGGGGCTCCAGTTGTTGGATGTTTGTTAAGCTGAATGGACTATACATATTAACAGATAGGTGACTATTTGTGAAAAGTAAGGTGATATAATTTCTGCTTAACAAAATATACTTATTAGTAACCTCTTCCTACTTCTTAAACTATTTCAAGGCAGTTCACTATTAAGACATACGCAGAAAGTTAGTTCAAATGATGTACATAATATGAGTGGTGGGATTATAAGAACTTTTATTGCTTCCTTATAGTTTGACATATTTTCCAGATTTTCCCTAATGACTATGTAATACTCTATAATGAAATCAAAAATACACCTGGAAAAATCAGAAATTATATAAAGGAGGGGTCCCTGGATGGCTTGGTCAGTTAAGCATCCATCTCTTGATCTCAGCTCAGGTCTTGATCTCAGGGTCATGAAACCCTGAAAAGAAAAAAGAAATTATATAAAGGAAAGAGCAATTTATTATACAAGAAGTGTGATTTACTCATCTGAGCATTAAACTAAGCTCTGAGTTAAGTAGAGGCCAAAAGAGGGCTTGGTGAATATATAAGCATCTCAGTCATTTGGGTGAGATCAAAATCTTCCGTGGTGCTAAATTCCAAGAAGAAACTGTCACTTTGTTTTATTGAAATAACAAGATATTGGGCATCAGAAACTCACGTTCCACTACAGGCTCATTCTCAACTAATTTTGAGACTTTGATCAAAGTCTCTGATCTCCAAGTTCCCTTCCAGTTTTAATATAATGTGATCCATGTTTAGGGAAAATCTTTCAAAATAAGATTGGGGGTCATGTCTTTACAACTGAAAATTGAGCCCTCGCAACAATCCTTATGGCCCCTGAGAACTTGGAAGAAAAACTGTATCCGTTTGCTCACATACAGATAAAGACAATGCAGAGTCTTGCCTAATGCATTAAAGATGAAAAGAGTGACTCTTACACCCCCCTTCCCTTTCCTAGATTCTATCCTGGTTTCTGTTTTTAGACTTTCACACAAGGAAAAAATATATATATAAAGTCAGTCTTTTTCAAGTCTCCTGCTGCTCTTTTGTATGTATTTAAACCCAATGTTTTAGCAAAAGATGAGAATAGATGCTCAGTGCTGATGTAAATGGCAATGCCGTCATCACTCAGCTAATGGAAAACAGAAATAAAAGGGTAGAGAGGGGGAAGGGAAGGGCCGAACAGTTCCAAGTGCTGATGAAGTAGATGTTTAAAAGTTTTAAATTCTTTGTAGTCAGACATCATGCTGTTTATTGCTTGTTTAATCTCATAGTGCTGGCTCAGTGATCTCTTTCTTTTCTGAATTGTAGTAGCACTATCCAAATTCTGTTATTTGGTTATGTCTTATGAAATACCAAGACATGTCTTCTTTAAATATCTTCTTTCTAGAAAATTTAGTTTTGTCACCTTTCAATGTCTGCCTGTCTTGGGTTTTCTACTAGATCAGAGACATCTTAGGTACCAGGGTTGTATTTTAGATGCTCTGTGTCCTTCATGGTGCCTAGCTTGAACTTTGCTCTTTGTAGGTTTTCCATATAGACGTAGGTGTCCTCCAAACAGAGTAGGATATTGGCACAATGTAGTTTGGTTTAAAGGACTTAACTATGATCTCCATGTTGTCAACTTCTTCATTCCACTACTTCATTCAAAATCCTTGGGGCATCTGGGTGGCTCAGTGGGTTAAACCTCTGCCTTCGGCTCAGGTCATGGTCTCATGGACCTGGGATCAAACCCCATGTTGGGCTCTCTGCTCAGCAGGGAGCCTACTTCCCTCTCTCTCTCTGCCTGCCTCTCTGCCTGTTTGTGATCTCTGTCTGTCAAATAAATAAATAAAGTCTTAAAAAAATCCTTGAACTGCAGATTCACCTCAACTACATTTTTTTTTTTTTTACTTTCCCCACCTCTGCATCTACTTTTCCAACCTTCTTTCTATCTATCATTTTCTCCCAGACTCAGCTCAAAATTCACTTTCTCTGAAAGACTTTTCTCCTCTGGCCATCACTTTTTTTTTTAAGATTTTATTTATTTTTTGTCAGAGAGAGAAAGGGCACAGGTAGGTATCGTGGCAGGCAGAGGCAGAGAGAGAAGCTAGCTCCCTGCTGAGCAAGAAGCCCAATACAGAACTTGATCCCAAGACCTTGGGATCATGACCTGAGCTGAAGGCAGACACTGCTTAACTGACTGAGCACCCAGGTGTCCCCTGGCCATCACTTTAACCTTCAAGATTCAGTTTTTCCTTTGCTGCTTCCCAGCTTTGAAATGTTTCTAATGTAATTCCATTCTAGAAACTTTGCTCCTAAATAGTCTGTAAGGAATGGTGTTGAGTAACTTTTTTCATATTGTGAAATATGCAATAACTAGCACGTTATAGTAGCTCCATAAATGCTAGTTCCTTCCCCTTGTTGCTGCCTTAAAATTGCACAGTCAAAACATATTTTAAAAATTACACTGCTGAAGTCATTTCTGTTGGTGACCTTGGCACTTAGGGATTATTGCCACTCTACTGTGTTCACTAATTCAAAGTGGAGTGCAGTAAAGTGACAAGAAATTCACTACAATTTTGAATCATCAGATGGCAAAACTAGAGACCACAGAGACATTGACTCTAGTAGAGGGAGAGTGGTGCACTAAGACAGGCTATGACTTTTCCAAGGTCAAACAGTCAGAGAACACTTAAAACTAAACTGTCTCAGCAGTGTACCCTTGTGACTTTTCTTTATGTCTCTGCTTTTCCTGGATTAATATTTTTTCAAACGATGAAGGATTATTAAAGTGTGTGTTTCTTGACGCTCACTCCCCAGATGTGACCATGGAAGATTAATTTCTTCCTTTTCTTTTTTTCTTCGATAAAATATTTTCTTCTGATAAAATATTCATGGTAGTTCATCTTTTGTAAATCACCTTTAAAGCTTCTCAACCTGAAGTGTTTGTGCCCCTGATGGATCACAGCATGTGGTGAAGTTACTTCTAAAGTAACTTCTAAAGGTTAGATCTTCTAAAGCCACAGGATAAACAAGGCCCATCTTCCAGAAACTTAATTTTCATATTAAAGTGCAGCTATATATTTCCTTTTTAATAAAGGGTTTGTTTGTTTTTTTTTTTTAATTTCGATGTTGTGGCCACTACTTCAGGCTATTCGTCTTGGAATATGAATTCAGGCTGTCTTGAGGTTAGAAGATATCAAGACAAAAAGTTGACAGAGAGAATGTAAGACTACGTAGTAAGTTGCAAAACTCTACAGTGTCAGTTTATAGAACTGTCTCTTAGGTAACTTGTGCTTCAGCTTTAACTTTCTGTCAGTCTCATTCCTTGGGTTCCCTACCATTTAGCAAAGTACTGAACACAATACCCATTATCACCCAATAAATGTAGAATATATACTGAGGATGACAAATAGTTATTGAGACCATTTGTAGAGGTAAATGAGACATCAGACCGCACCAAGAGATATGAAGACCCAACAACGCCATAGCTGGGACCACAGGAGGTGAGAAGATACAACACTTTGAGAATATTTTAAATTCTAAGATATATTAGAAAGAAACAATTCCAGACTACCTCGAGGAATAATTTCATTTTAAATTGCTGACATGAGAGAAAATAGATGGAAAGTCCTATAAAGCCTCTTATGCACATGGATTTTTATAAGAACAACCATTCACAGTTCAGTAACTTTTACCTTAATTGATCATTTTATTACACAATTACATGATATTCTATGCTGCCTTCTTTTATTTTTTCTTAGAGAGACCCGCATAAAAATCCCACTTTATAACATTAAAGAAAAAATTATATTTAAGTTTTAATTAAAAGGAAAAAATAAAAAATGAAAAACTACAGTTTCTGAAATAATGAAATCATTAGAATTTTAAATCTTTACATTTCTGGGTTTTATTTTCTTTCACCAAAAAAAAAAAAAAAGTCAATACTTTCAACATTGCAAGGTAAAGATTATAGAAAATTTGTTCCCTAAGAACAAAAATTATCAGTGTCTTAAAGACTCCAATCTGCAGTTAACTTTTCACTTCTTTCTTTTAGGTGATGATTTCACATGGCAGTCACAATCTCTTTTGGAAGGTGGGAGGTTAGATCTGGAGCAAGCAAGCATAAAAATTGTTTGTTGGACATGCAAAGATACATTTGAGTGGGGTAAGCCCCCAATGGCTTATTCCTCTCATTAAAAATACATCAAGATCGGGACGCCTGGGTGGCTCAGTTGGTTAAGCAGCTGCCTTCAGCTCAGGTCATGATCCCAGCGGCCTGGGATCAGTCCCACATCAGGCTCCTTGCTCAGCAGGGAGCCTGCTTCTCCCTCTGCCTCTGCTTGCCATTCTGTCTGCCTGTGCTCGCTCTCTCCCCCTCCCTCTCTCTGATAAATAAATAAAATCTTTAAAAAAAAAAAAAAATCAAGATCAATATCACAGCTGTGCTTAAAGCACAAAATGATTCAAAATAAAAGCCATTCACAGAGCGATTCAGGTACCAGAGAGACTGATTGCCCCAATGAAGAATGGGTGAGTCAATGAATGAATGAATGAATGGAGTCAAATACTCCTGGATCAAATGGCAGGTGTCTTGGCTCAGTGTGCTATTTCTGTACAGTGGGGTGCAGAAGTGTGGACCTTTTTGAATTTTGGAAATGAAGAGTATTTTTATCGATCAACAAACCCACACTGCAGCTCCTTTATATTAAGTTCGAATTTCGACAGTTAAACACTCCCCTGGATAGCATTTTGTAAGCTTACTCATTCTTCACTGCCAAAGGCAACAAAGCGGGAACATCTAACAATTTTAATTGCTATTAAATGCTTATTTAAGCACATGTGGAAAAATTTCAGGGAAAATAGCTAAAATCACCTCTTATTCCACACTGAGTGCAGAGATCACTTAAAAATAAAATCTTTTTAAAAAATTGCCTCTTATTCTCTCTTCTTTTTTAAGGATTAGATACTTTGAGTGTTCTACTTTCTTTTGAAAAATGTGTAGCATATTCCTTTATTCAGAGGATGAATAGTCCGTAATCATGTTGATTGCATTTAGGAAGGAGTTAGGAATTATAAACTAGATAGTCAAATTTTAATAATTAAATTAAAATTTTATCTCTCCCATTTACAAAATTTCAAGTTCTATTTTATTGCTTCCTGAAATATAATTTAAACAAACCAAAAAATTGGAGGTTTTCTGTAGGTTATAAATTTATGAAACTTAAAAGCATAACTTTACCTAGCAGTTGGGCTCTTTTACATTCTCATAAAACTGGGCTAACAAAAGTTTGAATACACATGTTTCAAAAAGTAAATGGAGGGGAAAAGGGCATTCTACACATGGTAGTATAATTGATAAAGTAGTGGACTTGGAATAAGGAGACTCAAATTCTACTACTGAAAAGTTATGATACATAAATCATAAATACTTGGAATCTTTGTCACCTAATAAAGAAACTTAGTATAGACAATATAGCTCAGGTTTCTGTGGAAATCTCCCTAAAAGGCCCGCGGCATTGTGATAGGCCTCAAGTAGTTCTCAGACTATCATACTAGGAGTTCTTTGTGGGATGATTTTAGATTGTACCAAGATGACATTATGTTATTTCAATAATTATCTATTACAAAATACATATTAAAAAATGTTTCCCATTTCTATAGTGCTTAAAATATTGTTTAATGTTTATGTTCTTGAAATATTTAAGTTTTAAAAGAGATTATATAAAATATTAAATATATAATACTACAGCCGATGATAAACAGATTTTTAAATGATGGAAGAAGCCTGGTTATGGGAAAACAAATGCTACCTAGGCTATGCAAGCATCCATTTAAGAAATACGAAATGACATTTTTTTGAGATTGCTTCCAGTTTTTAAATCATATAGGCCTTTAATAAAAGAGAACCATCTTAGCTTCTTACTAGATGGTAAAAACAAACAAACAAAAAAACAGCCCAAAGAAGGCCACCACACAGCAAGTATGCTGAATATACATTTCTTTATATCTTGGGAAATTCCTCTCAGTACTTACCCAGAACACCTCCAAAGAGATTACTGGATCAATTCCATACAGTATTGCTTCAAGGACAGACATATAAACCAAAGAAACAAAGTAAAGACTATAGAAATAAACCTTAATATATAGGGTTAACTGAATTTCAATAAAAGTACCAAAGCATTTCCATCAGGAAAATAAAGTCGTTTTAAACTAATAATGCTGAAACAACTATTTTTCCCCATTTAAGGGAAAAAAAAAATCAGTCTTGACCTTTAATTCACACTATACACCAAAATTAATACAAAGGGCACCATGGCCCTAGCCAGAAAAGCTAAATCTATAACATTTCTAGAAGACAACAAAGAAGAAAATATCTGTTCACTTGAAGTAAAAAAAGAATTCTTAGGTTACAAAAAGCATCAAAAAATGATAAAATACCATTACAGCCCCAGCATGATGACTAAATTAAAGAAGAAAAATAAAAGATGGACAATACCACATGTTAGCAAAAAGTAGAGTAAATGAAAGTCTCATACATGGTAGTCAGGATGGGTGAGCACTTTGGAAGCTGGTTTTGCAGTAAAGCTCAAGTTAAGCATATATTTAGTATATGATACTTAAGCATATACTTACTATATGATACCTCCATTCCATTCCTGGGTGGACCATCTAGGGATGGATATAATATCTCCCTGTATATCCAATAATATAAAATCCCTGTATATCCAATAGAAATAAAAGATATGACCCTGTAAATTCTTATACAGAAATCTTCATGGCAGCTGTAATCAGAATAGAGCCAAACTAGAAGCAACCCAAAGTTCACCAGCAGGTGAAAAAGTATATCCATGTAACACTACTCAGCAATAAAGAAGAATAACCTACGGCTACGTGTGACAACATAGAAATATCTCAAAAATTTGGCACCGAGTAATGTGGCCAGAAACAAGAGTATAGTAGTAATGCTAGTATACTCTTGTATACTAGCACAGTATTAGTAGAATACTAGTAATACTATACAGTATTACTAGTCCATTTATGAAAAATTCTAAAGTAGGCAAAATTCATCTATAGCAACAGAAAGCAGATCAATGGTTGTCTAAGGCCAGGGATAGAAGGGACTGACTATAAAAGAAAGAAATTTCTGAGGTAATGGAAATATTTGGTAATCTTCAGTAGGATGTTAGTTACATATGCATATACATTCATTAAAGCTCATTGATGTACATGCTTAACATAGCTGCATTTTGATATCAACTTTGATAAAGTTGATTTTTAAAAACTAAAATCAGAATAATGTCTGCTTATGAGGGAGGACTGACAAAATGCACACAACAGAATTTCCTGGAATCATCAAATATTTTACATCTCTGTTGGGGTGGTGGTCAATCTCTTGTATACATTTGTTCAAACTTATTAAACTATAATTTTAAAATCTATTCATAAAATCTCTTGTATACATTTGTTCAAACTTATTAAACTATAATTTTAAAATCTATTCATTTTATGTAATATGATTTATTTTTCAATTAAATGAAAACAATTACTTCAGAAATAACATGCAACTGTACAGTAAAAAGAGTATTTTTAGTTCTCCCAAATTGGCAAAGATAGATAATATATGTATATATCATGTATGTATGCATGTATATCAGGGCTAATAAAAGTTTGGCAAGATAGAAATGTTAGTATACTGATGATGGGAATGCAAATTAGTTTATTTCTAGAAATAAATTTGCTAATATTCATATCTTCTGAATATATATACCCTTTGGTCAAATAATTGTACTCTTTGGAAACTCTACTAATGAAACATTCAGAAGTCCAAAGATTTATGTACAAATATACTCATTTCCTATAACTGTAATTTAGCTGCAAAATTGGAAAGAAACCTGAATGCCCAAGAAGCAGGATATAATTATATAAATTACAACACATCCGTGTGGTTGACTGAATAGCTATTAAGTGATGTTTGCAGATGATTTTGAATAGTATGGGAAAATACTATATTAAATATTTAGCAAATGAACAGATAATCAAATAATATTAAAATATTATGGTTATAATGTAAACTATGAATGTGAAAATTTAAGGGAAAAAATGTAAATGTTTAAGGGGAAAAATGTTACTGGGAGGCAGGATTTTGTTATTTTCTTTGCAGTTTTCAGCTTAATTTTCACAAATTACAACTATTTTGTGAGAAAATTAGAATTAAAATTATGACATAATTTTAAATATTATTCTTGTTAATATTTCCAATTATAAATGTTTATGGTATCAGTAAGGTGAACGGTGTAAATATATGTCCTATAAGGTTATAAATTATGTTTAATGTCTTAGACATAAAAATAAAACATGAATATATTTCTCTGAATATAATGTATTGTAATATTTTTATCAGTTTGGAATATATCCTTTTAACTTTTTCTCCTTCCATGCTATAACTTCTGAAAAATAATTTCTATTTTGTTTTTCTTTTTCTTTTGGAAGGGGGCAGAAATAGCCGGAAAAAAATGGATTTTTATCTTTCAATATAGTATTCGATACTTACAATACATAATGACAGAGACATTTACTACTCACCAAATACCCGTATGTTTCCTCATGATTCCCAGCTCCCTTTCACTGGACTTGACCATGTGATAAGTCTTGACTATGTTACTCTATTGCTTTTTGTTTCCTGTCTACAGTAAATTGGAATCTGTCTGCAGTAAATTGGAATTCTCCTAAGTTTGAAAGTGGAAGTTCTTCTTCTTTTTTTTTTAAGATTTTATTTATTTATTTGACAGAGATCACAAGTAGGCAGAAAGGCAGGCAGGGAGTGGGGCGGGTGGCGGGGAGGGGAAGCAGGCTCCCTGCTGCAGAGAGCCTGATACGGGGCTGGATCCCAGGACGCTGAGATCATGACCTGAGCTGAAAGCAGAGGCTTAACCTACTGATCCACCCAGGCGCCCGGAAGGTGGAAGTTCTTGACACCTACTAACCAAGGGAGTTGCCAATGAGCAACAGAATATATACTTGTGAAAGATGCATTTTTGTTATGTTAAGCCACTGGGGCTTTGGGATTTATTACTTCTGTTTCAACTGTTATACTTACCAGTACAAATATTGGTACTAGAATTGAGGGTTGCCATAGAAATAAAAAAAGAAAAACAAAACACCTAAATGTCTGGCATTAGCTTAATAATTTGGGCAGTAGAAAGTGAGAGGGGAAAAGTACACAGGGGCGCCTGGGTGACTCAGTCGGTTTAACGTCTGACTCTCGATTTCAGCTCAGGTCATAATTTCAGGCTCATGAGATGGACCCCCGTATTGGACTCTGCACTGAGTGTGGATCTGCTTAAGATTCTCTCCCTCTCTCTCTGCCCTTCCACACCAACCCCCTTCTCTTTCTGTCTCAAAAAAAAAAAAAAAAAGAAAAGAAAAGAAAAGAAAAGTATACGGAAGCTGGAAAGATGGATCCATATTATCCTGTGTCAGAACACTTGGTAAAATTGGCAAGTATGAGGTGAATGAGATTTTGAAAAAAATTGGCTCAGATAAAAGTGGGGGTAAAAAAGGGTTAATGAAAATCCAGAAATTCAGTGCTTTGTAGGACTTTGTAGGCAAAGTCACTGAATTCTAGACACCAACCCATAAGATACAGCATTTAAGGAGGATCTTGTCAACAAATTTAAAATGGGCAGCTGGTTAAAATGACTCAGGGCAAAGATCAGAGTAAGGGTTTGATCTTCATATCTACTGTTATGATAGCCTTAAGGTATTCACCATTAAGTAAGCAAGGATGGGGTGAGGCTGGGGGACAGGGGTGGGGGGGTGCAGTGCAAGGAAATGCACATTGATGTGACTTCAAGGAAATGTAGGGTAAGTATATTGCTGTTGCAGTGGTGGTGGTGGTGGTTTATATATTTAATTTTTTATTAATTATTTTTATTAACATATAATGTATTATTTGCCCCAGGGGTACAGGTCTGTGAATCATCAGGCTTTCACATTTCAAAGCACTCACCATAGCACATACCCTCCCCAATGTCCATAACCCAACCACCCACTCCATACTCCCCTCCTCCCCCCAGCAACTCAGTTCGTTTTGTGAGATTAAGAGTCTCTTATGGTTTGTCTCCCTCCGGATCCCATCTTGGTTCATTAAGAGAGTTTTACTTTGAGGTGTCTGGCTAGTTCAGTCAGTGGAACATGTGACTCTTGATCTCGGGTGTAGAGATCCATGCTGGGTATAGCGATTACTTTAAATAAATAAATTATAAAAAATAGCTCTACTTTTATAATAACCAAGAGTTTGGACCAAAATATATTTGTGATTATTCAAAACCTAAAAATCATTGGGATCCCAAACTTCCATCGGAAGCAATTAAAAAAGGAAAGCCATGAGTAACAATGGTCAAGGGACTTTCTCCTTGACAGCTGAATCAAGGTCTCATAGAGTTGCATCAAGGATCTGGAGGCCGGCAGCATTTCAAAATTGCTATCAACCACTACAGGCTTATCTCCATCCTTCCTTTTCTGGTGAGGGATTTTACCAAGGTTTTCCTGTTTCTGTTCCACCAGTTATACTGGGTGAAGGTGGAGCAGATAACTTTCTTTTTAGTTGATGGGCTGCCTGGGTGGCTCAGCAGGTTGTGCTTCCTACTCTTGATGTTGGCTCAAGTCACAAACTCAAATTCCTGGAGGGAGTCCCACCTATGCCTCACCTCTATGCTCAGCGGGGAGGCTGCTTGGGATTCTCTTTCCAATAAATAAATAAATCTTAAGAGGAAAAAAAAAAAAAAAAGAAAAAGCCCTTCTTTTTAGTTGACAGATATTTGGCCCAAAAGGAGGGAGAAGCTGGCGGACGGCTTGCACTTTGAGCTGGGTGAAGTTAACACGGAGTTGTCTCATTTGGGAAAGGTTGAGTGTGTTCTGTGAGTGGAAAGATATTAACAAAGACGTGTTTATTGACCAGAAGGACAGATGGTGGTGGAGACACTGACCAATTATGGAATAAATATGATCTCACCCCTTTTCCCACTTCCCTTACATGCAGTGCCATGTGACTAGTAGATGGCCAAGAAGCTCACAATAGACATCAGGTATGAATTTAATGTGTTAAGTCGCTGAAAATTTTGGGTTTATTTTTTGTTGCAGGATAACCTAGCTTATCCTGAGAAATAAATTTGGAAAACAGGTAAAACTTGGAAGAAGAAAAAAAAATAACATCCATAGAACGTTTTTAAAACTTTTCTTTTTGGTGGCAGTTGTTACGTTTGTTGTTGGAAATTCAGAAATTACTTCCCAAAAGAAAATAAAAAATGAAATCATTTATATTCCTACTTCCCAGACGTAACCACTGCTACTATGACATGTATCATAGAACTATGTGAAATTTTCAATAGTAGAGTTATAATTTGCATATTTTATTGCCTGCATTAAAACATATAATCTCCATACAAATGTATCTTTTATTCTTGGTATGACAATATTATAGTTTGTTTTTTTACTAATTTTTAATTGCAAAATCTCATTACATAGAATGAGTTGCTTATTTGTATTACACACTTACTTTATCTATTTTAGATATATTTGGGATATTAGTTATCCTATTTTTACATATGCTGTCTAGCTCTTCTTTCAATGTATGAGTTAACCCCAGACTTTGTATATAGTCTTTATGTCATATCTTTTTAAAATACTAGTAGAGTCTTTGATTTTTTTCTTTTTTTCAAAGATTTTATTTATTTATTTATTTGTCAGAGAGAGAGAGAGAGCACAAGCAGGCAGAGTTTCAGGCAGGGGCACAGAAAGAAGCAGCCTCTCCACTGAGTAAGGAGCCTGATGCTGGACTCAATCCCAGGATTCTGGGAACATGATCTGAGCTGAAGACAGATACTTAACCAACTGAGCCATCCAGGAGTCCCTTGATTTTTTTCTTAAATTCTTCCAGGTTTCACGTCTTTTTTTTTTTATTATTATTATTTTATTTTTTTAAAGATTTTATTTATTTATTTGACAGAGAGAGAGATCACAAGTAGGCGGAGAGTCAGGCAGAGAGAGAGAGAGAGAGAGAGAAGCAGGCTCCCGCTGAGCAAAGAGCCCGATGCGGGGCTCGATCCCAGGACACTGAGATCATGACCTGAGCCGAAGGCAGCGGCTTAATCCACTGAGCCACCCAGGCGCCCCAGGTTTCACGTCTTTTTAAAATAAAATTGCTCCATCCAATTACACCAAAAATTCAGTTTCATTTTCTCCAAATATTAATGTGGAATTATTTCTGTGTTGTTTTGTTTATATTTCTTAAACTTTGGATCATGTAAGACCTCACATTGTTTGGATTTGCTTCAATGCTATTTACAGAATTTACCATTCCCCCTCACTAGTTTGCAATGCCACTTTTAATCTATACTTCTACATAAATTTGTGGGTTTGCCCTCTCTTTTCTGTCCTATTAATTTTACTTTTCACTGCCAGTGCTAACTTATACTGTTATCACTAATGCATTCTTACAGAATATTTTACATCTTTTAGAGAAATTTTTCCTTTTTTACTTAAAAAAAGGGCTACTTTTATACATTGCCTCTTCCAGGAGATAATTAGCTTGTTGAGATCTACAGAAAATTATGTTTGGATTTCGCCAAACTCCCAAGTTAATTTACTGGAAATTGACTTTGTTACAGTATTAATTGTTCACAGTCAGAAATTCACAGCATTTATTCAAATCTTCTTTTATTCAAATTTCTAAAAATGCTTAGATATAAAAATATATTTTAAGGACTATCACATTCTCATGTTTCAAAGAATTAAAAAAAATAAAGAAATACATAAACAATAAAACCTTAAAAGAATTCTAACCATGGTAATGAAATGGAAGGAAACAGACATCTTCATTGAAATAAGGCATAATTAAAAAAAAGAAAGAAAGAAGGCATAACTATTAAAAGGAGACTAGAATAATAGCGAGCACTTGATTCTGCATTACTAGATATGTGATAACATATTTTCTCTATTTTAAGATATACGTCTTTCCATCTGTTTACTCTGAATATCTCTGAAATTGTTATGTGCTATGCAGTCTGTGGTATCTTAAAATGGCTTTCAACAATCATGACATAGTTATCAATGCCTGTGTGCCTGACCAAAATTTGGTCATAGCTGGTTTTTGTTACAACATCAATTGGGCTATAGACATTATTAAAAGATACAGTGTACACTGAGTTTAATTGCTGTTTTTAAAAAATTTCACTATGATTTAAAAGCGGAAAGTTATTGTACACCTAGAAAGGCAACAGAAGAAAGCAATGGGGACCTAAATTTGCTATTGCAAAGCAAATATTTCCATTGGACAAGTAAGCTCATTCCGCATTTTCTTGCAAAGCTGCCACTGAACACTTTCTGAGAACCAAGAAAAGAAGAAATCCATGGTACGTGATATGTGAGGTTTTGTTGCTAATATAAACACTCACGTATTATCTATCATAGACAAGAACCACCAAGCATCAAAATTTGTAGAATGCATGTGTAGGACTTAGAGAGAAATTGCAGACAGAACTGTTGGGCATATTAAAAAAGCTATGTCCCCCAAGGAGGATATCTGGTAGGAACATATGGGTAATGATGATGATTGAGATGATGTGAGAAGAGTTGAATGCTGAATGGGAGCACATTTTAACTAGCTTATGTCACTTATATGCCCTAATGAATGCCTCCCGAGCTTAACATGATTGAAAAAAGTCTAATAGAGAGCTTTCAAAAATTTAACAAAAAATTAAAAGCTTAGGGGGTATAAAGCAACAGTTCTTAGTTTAATTGTGCACATTTGTTCTCAATAGTGTATAAAATAATAACGATTCTTACATTGGATAGTGATTTAGATGAGATGACATTATTTCCTATCAGTTAGATCACCTATCCTTTTGGTGTAAGTAAAAAAGACCTAAACTTGCCTAAACACTAAAGGTAATTATTTTTTTTTTGACCATGAAGTCCAGTTTTTCCAGCTTGATTCAGGTAAGCTCTGAACCAGGTGTTCATAATATCATGAAGGAATTGACTTCTATGTCCTCACCTTACCTTCCACACAGGGGACTTCATCTCCAGGCTCGCTCTCTTTAAATGTCAAGAGGACTCCCAGCAGCTGCTGAGCCAACAGGCTTTTTCCTCATCCATCAGGATAAAGTGGGAGATTTCCCCTAGAAATTCAGAAAAAGTTACCAGATAACTCTGGACAGCATAAGTCCTATGCATCATCCCTGGGTCCACAAAGTTTATAGGGAACTCTTGGACTGACCAGAAGGAAGGGATATGGAAGGCACAGAGGGAAGTTGACTAGAAATGATGAGAAAATAAACTTAGTTACCAAATATAGCAGGGCCATTAATTTCCTGTCCATATCGCCATGCACATCAAGCTCTCATGCCTGATTTCCAACTGCCAGTACCCACATCTCCTTACCCAAGGATGATTTTGGTCTCCAAAGTCCTTTTTATCCAGGCTCAGTGGGCCAGCAGTTATAGAACTTAATGTCCCCAATGTTGGTGGGTAAATACTCCAGCTCCTAGCTATTTTGTAATTTGGGTGGGATACTTCTAAAGTGCACATATAACCCTGGTTCCCAGAGTGAAATCCAATCCCCTTAGCTGAATGGTAAATAAACTGATAACACATGGCTTATCGATTGCCTTTTCTTCTCCATCTCACTTCTCTGCTCCCTTCCAGTGATCTCTTCTCCTCCCAAATGAACTCTTTACACTTGTATCTATGGCTCAGGATCTGCATCTGGGGAAACCCAAACTCAGACAGTGATGGTAAATCTTCACCTTTCTCTCGTCATTTAAAATCAAGTGTTTATTTTGTGAGACCTATGTGAACCTTGGTCTCTCCTGGAATAAAAAGGAGATAGTCATGCTTGCCCCACGTTCCTGACCTGATTATTATGAAGATCCCATGAGAGAACGTGTATAAAAATGTTTTGTAAGATGCTGCACAAATGAACATAGCTATAGCTATAATTATCATACACTTTAGAAAAATTAATCCCCTCAATTATTGGCAAGTAAGCTACAAATAGTATTTATCAGTGGTGGGATCTTAGGCAGTGCCCTCTGCCTTCTCTTGAAATCAAAAGGACAAGAATTAATAAAAAATTAGGTGATTCATCACAAAGGGATTACCTAAGGCATCCCTTTGTGTAGGCTACAGCTGCCCATTTATTTGTTGTTAATACCAGAGATCTCTCAGCAGGAAGGGAGCAGAAAGTAAACAGGGGAAAACTGCTAGGAAAGGGCAAAGGCAAGCCGCCTGCTGGGCGCTGCTCTCTCAAAGGCTAATGTAACCTGAACTGACTCACACTTCAAGCTCCTCGGGGCTGCTGATGAAGAACGCAGCCCATGTCACAGTCATTTACTCAATGCAAAATACTGGTTTCCAGGGAAAATCCAGATAGAATGGACAATAAATAGTTGCCAATTTTATGGTCATTAATTTTACTCAAGTTTGGAACTCAGTACACTTTACTATATTTTATTTTTATTATTTAAAAATTTTATTAAATTCCAGCGTACGTGAAGGAAAGGTCACAAACCATAAGCATACAGTGGGAGGCATTATCACAATGTGAACAAGCTGGTTATCACCACACAAATCAAGAAATAATCAGCACCCTTCCTGCCCCTCCCAGTCACTACCCTGCTCTCCTCCGTAAAGGGAACCTCTCTCCGGATTTTACTACCAGAGATTAATTTTGCCTGATGTTGAACTTTTATATAAATAGGATCGTATGATAGATATTCTTTCCTGTCTGGCGTTTTCACTAAAATTTTGATGACAGTCACCTATGCTGTTGTGTTTAGCCATATTTCATTCATCGCATTGCTATATATCATCCTGTTATATGATTTTACAATGAGTTGTTTACCCTTTGTACTGTGATAAACATTTAAGTTGTTTCCTGTCTTGGGCTATTATTACTAAATCTATCATGTATCTTCTCATATAAGTCTTTTTATGGATATATTTTCATCCCTCTTGGGCATAGTCATAAGAATTATTGGGTCATGGAGTGCATATAGGTTTAATCTCATTAAAAATGATTTTTTCCGAAGTAGGTATGCTTTTTACAATCTCACCAGTAATTTATGGGAATTCTATTGCTACACATACTGTGAACCCTTGATATTATCAGTCATTTTTTTATTTTACACATTGTGATGGTCTCTCATTTGCTTTAAAATTGCATTACTAATGCACTTTTTTTAAAGTATTTTTGGTCATCTGGATATCTTTTTTGTAAAGTATTTACTTAAATCTGTTATCAATTTTCTCCTGTTTTCTACTGATTTGTCATTTTCTACCATTTCCTACTGGTTTGTCATCTTCCCACTATTGATCAGAAATCTCTCCTTACAGGGGCGTGTGGGTGGCACAGGCAGTTAAGGGTCCAACTCTTGGTTTCGGTTCAAGTCATGATCTCAGAGTCATGAGACTGAACCCTACGTGGGGCTCTGTGATGAGCAAAGAGCAGGCTTGAGTTTCTCTCTCCCTCTCCTCCTACCTCTCTGCTCCTCCCCAGTGTACTGTCTCTCTCTAAAATAAATAAATTTGAAAAAAAATAATTCTACATATACCATGGATACAAATAATTTCTTAGTTCCAGCCCCACATTGGGCTCCATGCTTAGCACAGAATCTGCTTGAGATTCTGTCTCTCTCCCTCTGTCTCTCCTGCTTGTGCTTAATTTCTCTCTCTCTCTCTCTCTCTATATATATATATATATAAAATTTTTGAGAAAAATAAAAGTTTTTTTAAAAAAGTATATTTATATCTATCGGTTTATACCCACCTACATGTTGATACCTCGAGATCCATATATATATATAGATAGATAGATAGATAGATAGATCTATACACACACACACACACACACACACACACACACACTCTCTCAGTTAAGTATATAATGGCTTGCTTCTTCCATTCTGTGGCTTCCCTTGTCATTCACTTAAGGTATTTCAAGGAATATAAGCTTTTTAATTTTAATGTAGTCTAACACATACCATAAAGAATATATTCTTCTGTATTATATTCTAGACACTTTATTGCTTAGATTTTCATTATTTTAAAAATCTACCTGGAATTTATTTTGTTTGTGCCTGGAATCAGGATTCATCTTATTCCCTTCATGGAGCTCCAATAATTTGTCCTGTGCCTGAAGGACTTCATTTAACATTTCTTACAGTGCAGGGATGCCAGTAACGAATTATTTCAGTTTGTGTTTTCTGAAACTTCTTTAGTCTCCTTTTTTTTTCTTTTTCTTTTTAAACCAACCAAATGTCAGACCATTGTCTTCTGGTTTGCATTGATTTTAGTAAAAGTCATTGGTAATACTTCCGTATACTATGTTTTTCCCTCTCTGACTCATCTCAAGATGTTCTCGTGGCATTTAGAATAGACTTGTCTAAAACTTTCCAGTTGTAATTGATTGTTCTGGTGAGAGAGGTTCAATGTCATCAGCAGAGGGTAAAGCTTCTGCAATGATGTCAAGGCAAGAAGAAGGTAGGTTATTATAAGAAAATAAAGGAAAGTTGAGTAAGGTAACTAATTTGTCCTTGTTTGCCTAAGATTTTCTCAGTTTCACCACTAAAAGCCCACATTTTGGGAAATCCCTCAAGCTCCTAAAAATTGAACAGTTTTCCCAGGAACATCCTGGTTTTAAAACTGACAATCGTATATCTTAGAAAACCTCTCAGTCCAGCACAAACCAGGATGGTTGGTCACCTGACACCAGGCCATCTCTTTCTCCATCTATTTCCTCTTTCCTATTTGTTACTAACTTAGTTCATCTCCATTTTTTGGTTTAGTTTGTTAGAATGGCCTGCTAACTGGTTTTCATGTTTTTATCATTGGCTCTATTACTGTTCATTTTAGCAATCATTTCCAAGTTTGTGAACCCAGGGTATGCATGACCTCTAAACTATATTTCTTGAAGCTAGCTCCTGAGGCTGAAGTTTCTCGCTGCTATAACCTGCTATAATCAGAACAAACAGATAGGTTCTATCTGTTTGTTCTGATACTTCAAGAGACCATTTCTCAGCTGTGGAAAATGATTGATTTTACTGGTATAAAATGTTCTGTATTTTCTAGATCCAAAGTACATGAACTTCCAGTGCCAAACCAGATCTAGAGCAACTTATTCTTTAGTGATTTGACAGTGACTGATGATTTCCAGCACTCACTCTATGGGATTAGTATCTTTGGGGTTCTTTTCCAGTCCAGGAGGAATTAGAGTGACCACTGGCTTCTCAGGTTGCTGCTCTAGGAACAAAAGTAAATTGTCCCAAGAAAAGAGTGCTTATTAAAAACACAAATGGAAAATAAGGTTTGGATGCAAACAAAGTTAAAACTATTCAAGAAAGTCAAATGGGTTTCAAATTAAATGTGAGCTGTAGCAATTGAAATGTTAGGATGGTTTCTGTTCTTTGGTGGATCTTGGTTAGACATCATCCAGTTATTCTTGTCCTCCACTAATTTCTTGGATGAAAAGTCTATGCATTTCTTATCTAGAGCAATTTTCTGGAAAGTTAAGAACTTGGTTTTGAAAGAGATAATTATACCAGGGCAAAATATTTATACCAGATCATCATCAGTACAGTGAGGGAAGTTGTTCATTTTTTCTTATATTGTCTATTTAATTAATGACATCATTGCCAAAAACTTTCATAAAATTTTCAAATCCCTTTACCATTGCAGGAATATATTTAGTATAGATTTTGGGAAATAAATTACTTGGTGATAAGAAAACCATAGACTCTGTGGCTGAACTTCATTGCTTAGAGATCATTTAGTAAGATAGTTTTGAAGTTGTATTTTTCTTTCTCAGCAGATAAACTTCCTTCAAATAAAATCTTGTGCAGAAATGCAATGTATCAAAGTAATAGGAAACATTTCTCTGGATGAGGCATAGAAGCTTGACTGCTCACCATTTTCTCCTCCCCTAGTATTTGTAGTATTATAAAGAATCAGAGTTATTAGGATTTACAATAATATTGTGCCAAGTTTGCACAAAATTTTAATGTAATGTGTCCACCAACTCTATGAGAAATTATTACTCAAATTAGACTCTTGCAGAGCAAAAGCAGAAATGTATAGTTCCCCTATCAGCTTGAAATTGGATACAACATATATTATAACATTTCAAGAGAGCTCGAAGAGAACCTTCCAAAAAATAGTATTTTTTTCAAAAAATTGTATTTTAAGATCATTGTATAAAAATCTCCCTCAATTGGATTGCCTGGGTAGCTCAGTCAGTTAGCGTCTGCCTTTGGCTCAGGTCATGTTCCCAGGGTCCTGGGATTGAGCCCCACATCAGGCTCCTTGCTGAGTTAGGAGTCTGCTTCTCCCTCTCTTTCTGCCTGCCACTCCCAGAGAGAGAGCTTGAGCTTCTTAAAATAACATAAAATAAATAAATAAAATCTTTTTTAAAAAAGAACACCCTCAACCTATGCATAAAATACCTATTTGAAATGGTGAAGTTATCTCTTTAAAACTTCTTTATATACAAAACAAGAATAACTCAAGCACAAAAACAAACGTACATTGTTTAGACTACGTTACAGATTTTAACTTGCAGGACTATAAACTCATTTTTGAATCAGTTATTCGTTTCATATGCTTTGTGTTCTAAATCTATGGAAGCCCTTCTTCAAATCAAATTTTGTGGGAGCCCACTGGGTACAAAAATCTGAGGTTGAACTCTACAGATGAAAGTGGGGGTAGGATCCTGGAACCCTGACTGCTTACCTCCCCAGCAGCATGCTCACTTTCCAGCCCTTCAAGAATCTGTCTTGGAAGGACCCAGATCCCTCTTGTCAGTGTAGGAGCCATGCCCCTAGAGGCTGTGAAGTAGAGTGCTTAAGGATACAGGCTCTGGAGTCAGGAACTGCTAGAATTGAGTCACATCTCTGCCATTTATTAACTTGCCAACCTGAACTCTCTGTGGTCCAATTTCCTCATCTGAAAAATAAGAGCAGTGGCAGTAGCTAGTCCCCAAAGCAGGATGCCATCATTTTTTGTCTCTTCCCATGCCCATGTTGCTCTATTAAGTAGTAGATTCTGTTTCCCATCCCCCTGAATGTTGGCCAGCTTTATGAATTCCTCTTACCAAGAAATTATAGAGGAAATGACTCTTTGCCAATTTCTCTAATAATCCTGAAGAAGTCTGGAGCCTTTGGTCAGGAAAGCCAGCTGACATGCTATAACGAAACTCAGATGAAACTATTGCGATGAGAAAAAACAAAACAAAACACCAAACAGGTAGTGGCAGAGAGGTCATGGGGAGGCACACTGAGGCCCTGGAAATCTGAGGGGCGTCTTCCTGGATCCTCTATCCCAGCCATCCACCGGCAAAGAGTGAGTGATCCTGTGTGGAAAGAGAATTATCTAGTGGAGACATGCCTGAATTTCTGGCCTACTGAACAGTGAGAAATGGTAAATTGTTGTGTATCAGTCCATTTAGTTTGAGAGTAGCTTATCATGTAGCAATAGATAACTGAACCGAAAATAGAATGTACCTCATGGGGTTGTTGTTAGGATTAAATGAGATAGCAATAATAAAACAATTAGCACCCGATGGGGGAACATTGCAATTAAATTCAACTGTGGTTAGTGATTGGACTGTGTGTGAGTCAGAATTCCAGAGACCTTTCCCTTTTAGGGGCTTACCTTCTAGAAGGAGCAGACGGAAATAATAAATAAGCAAATTATACAGTTAGAATGTGTTAAGCCCCTTGGGGGGAAAATAGAGCAAAGTCGATTGGTAATGTGGGGTTGGAGGAGAGAGGAGACAGTTTACAATTTTGGATGGACCAGTCAGGGTAGGCTTTGTTGAGAAGATTAAATGTGAGGAAAAGGGTGTGAGGGGGTGGAGGAGCTCTGTGCAGGTATCAGGGAAGAGCGTTTCCAGAGAAAGGACAAACTCCCCAAGGCAGGAGTGTGCCTGGACTTGTCAAGATGCTGTGAAGAAGTCACTGTTACCGTGGCTGGAACGCAGACGTCATGGGGTACACGGTAGGACACAGAGTGGGAGAGCGGCATATCACCTATGGTGAGTTGTTTGGCTGTCCTGGAACATTTGGAAAGAGATGTTCTGTGTAACGAAGGCAATGCTTTTTTCTTTCAAGAACTATGAAATGGGGCGCCTGGGTGGCTCAGTGGGTTAAGCCGCTGCCTTCAGCTCAGGTCATGATCTCAGGGTCCTGGGATCGAGTCCTGCATCGGGCTCTCTGCTCAGCAGGGAGCCTGCTTCCTCCTCTCTCTCTCTCTGCCTGCCTCTTTGCCTACTTGTGATCTCTCTCTGTCAAATAAATAAATAAATAATCTTAAAAAAAAAAAGAACTATGAAATGGAAGTTCAGCAGTTGTCAACACTTATCTCCACCTGTAATCATCTTGTTTTGTTTGTTTATTTTGGGTATTCTGCCAGTCCTGCGAAAATAGAAGATTTATAAAAACACAAACCTAAAAGAATTCCTGTCACCGAGTAAATGATCAAGATATATTTTTGTTTAAGGGAATTCATGGATGGAAAGACTTATTGTCTTTCCTCAACACTCCATATGGTTTACAAAATACTTTCTAGTTAGTTGTCTCAATTTAACCTTATAATACTGTCAGGAGAATAATATAATTCCATGTTATAGACATGGAGAGATGCAGAAAGCTTAAAGGTCTGGCCAGTGGCATCTCCCCGAGGGCCACATGCAGGGAGCTGGGGGAATTCTAGGGAGTCAAAGTGTTTGTGTACTGTCTAATTTTTTTAAAGGAGCTGTGTCACATTGCATACTTCCACCTAATATTTAAAGAAATTTCAACATGCACGGACATAAGTATGAAGGATATAATTTCTAGCAGAAAGAAATTTTGACGCTGTTGGGGTTAATGTAGAGCATGAAACCAGCCATAATACCTGACTTGCTGAAAGGTTAACACCAAGGTGGCTGGGGGCGAAGGAAGGTTTTGGAGAAGGGCCTGGGTCTTTGGAATGCTGAGGGTGACCACTCTGCAGTTGGAATGCCCTGGGGAGTTACCTGCCGGAAGCTTTCTTAGCCCAGGACCGCCACCCTGTGATCTTAGAGACTATGCTTTGTTTCTTAGGCTCTGTTTAGTAGAACATGCAGATTAGCATATCTTATCTTTCCCCTAAACAGATCCTCCTAGTATCGGTAAGACTCCCTGTCCTGTGCTTGAGAAACAGTGATAAGGATTTGTGGTCCTGAAGGACCAATAAAAGCGGGACCAAAGAAGAGCGCAGGGTCCTCTCTGAGCTTTGACTCCCTTGCCTTCTCCTCTCCTTCAGCGTGAAGTTTGGAGTCATCTTTCCTCTGTCACTGGCCATTCCTGGCATGACACCTCTCTCTCTCTCTTTTTAAATTAACTTATAATGTATTATTTGCCCCAGGGGGACAGGTCTGTGAATCATGAGGCTTACACGTTTCACAGCACACACCATAGCACATACCCTCCTGTGTCCATCATCCAGCCACCCTGTCCCTACCCCCCAACCCCCATGATACCTCTCTTTTAAATGTAACAAGTCCCAGGATGCCTAGGTGGCTCCATTGATTAAGGGACCGACTCTTAATTCTGTCTCAGGTAGTGAGATGGAGCGCAGTGTTGGGCTCTATGCTGGGTGTGGAGCCTAATTAAGATTCTCTTCCCTCTCTCTATTCCTCCCTGCATTTGCTCTCTTCCTCTCAAAATAAAAAGTAACAAATGCAGGGGTTCCTGGATGGCTCAGTTGGTAGACCATATGACTCTTGATCTTGAGGTTTTGAGTTAAACCCCATGTTGGGTGTACAGACTACTTAAAAAGAAATCTTTAAAAAAAAAAAAAATATATATATATATATATATATATACACACAAAGTTTTCTTTAACACTAATTGTGGGGCTGGCAAAAAGAAAGGGCTACTTAAGATGGCGAAAGTTCCCGCCACAAAATCTGAGCTTGGACAGGAGAACAAAGACCCAAGCAGGAATCTGAAAACCCTCCCAGCCCAGGCTCCCATGGACCAATGGGACCCTGACAAGTGGGAATCTGAGACCCCCCTTCCCACGCTCCAGTGGACCAATGGGACCCCAACGAGCGGGTGAAATAGCCAAATAAGGGAGACTTGCCGAAAGACCCCTGAACTTCCCTCGAAGCCCTTACTTAAAAGCCCCCTTCTCCCTGCCTTGGGCGCGACTTCGGCCACTCTGCTTTCCAGAGTCGCAGAACCCAGGGCAGAGTCGCAGCCCGAGGGTGCCCACCTCCTCCCAGCACAACTTTCCCAGCTCTCCCTTCTCCTGGCCCTGAAACTTTGCCAGAGAGTGTTTTTAATAAATCTTGCCTTGCACCCACTTTGCCTGGTGTTGTGTTTATGTCGCCGGAAAAACTTTACACTAATAAACTTAAAAAAAAATTTTTTTTTTAATTTGAAAGATAGAGATCACAAGTAGGCAGGGAGGCAGGCAGAGAGAGAGGGGGAAACAGGCTCCCCACTGAGCAGAGAGCCCGATGGGGGGCTTGATCCCAGGACCCCGGGATCATGACCTGACCGAAGACAGAGGCTTAACCCACTGAGCCACCCAGGCGCCCCAACACTAATACACTTTTACATATTTCTTTTTGCCTCTTTGAATTCATATTTCCATTCCATTTCCTTCATAGGATTTTATTTTAAAAACATATTTTTATATTTGAAGGGCTTGAATTGATCACACTATCAAAATTCTCTGTAACAAAATGGTGCATATAAATTGAAATTTAAATATTTCATTTCTTATGACAATAAGGCTCCAGATTGAGTTATCTTTATAGTTATTATTAATAGATTGCTAATAAAAGTGACATAGATGTATTACAAATGTTAATAAATAATAAGCATAAAAGGAAAATTTATTGCATTTCTTATGGAGGATAGGAATTTTCTTTATGCATGCAGGGTAGAGTCTACTTTTTTTTTTTTTTTTTTTAAATACTCAGGGTTTAGGGGCACCTGGGTGGCTCAGTGGCTTAAAGCCTCTGCCTTCAGCTCAGGTCATGATCTCGGGGTCCTGGGATCGAGCACCACATTGGGCTCTCTGCTGGTTGGGGAGCCTGCTTACCCCTCTCACTCTGCCTGCCTACTTGTGATCTCTCTCTCTCTCTGTCAAATAAATAAATAAAATCTTAAAAAAAAAAAGCTGAAATAAATAAATACCCAGAGTTTAGCATCAGCTTTACTCTTATTTAATGTGTTTTTCTGGTGTAAGTACTAAGAAAACATGTTTGCTTAAGTAAATACATGGGAATGAAGAGAGTTATATTACTAGCAGTGATCCTCAAACTCTTTGACAGTTCTTCCAAGTTGCACAATAAAATATACTTAGTGATTTACCACCAAGAATTATTTTTAATACTCTATAAGCTCATAATTCATTTAGATGAATTTTGAAAACTAGAGAATTAGAAAAGGCCTGACCTGAAAAAGGTTTGCTACCTTTTCCTTAGAGTTATTCATTTGCTTGACACTTGCAGCGACATTTAGAAATGGTTCTTTATGGTTTATGCACCAGAGGATATTCTAACTTGGGCACAATAAAATGATATAAAGCATTAGTGAAGAGGTGAGCTGAGGGTACTAGGAAAAAAGGAAGGTGAGAAAGGAGAACTTGTGAAGTATTCTTAAACTAGATGAGTATACATACGGAAGTTGAGAAAAAGTGTCCATGTGCCCATGAGTCACTTGGAAACTCAGTGATTGCCAGAGCTCAGTTTGAAGACTGTTTCCAAAGAGGACAGGCTACACAATGGCCCCGTGTGGGAAGGTGCATGTGTATGTAGTAATCAGAATATATCCCTAAGAAGGATGGCCTCAAAGAATTGAGTCAGGAGAACAAGGCAAGAGACCGAGAAATTTCTTTAGAACGAGGGCACGAAAAATGGCTAACGCAGTTCAGGACCCAAGTTCTAAAGCCCTAGACTGGGGCGCCTGGGTGTCTCAGTGGGTTAAAGCCTCTGCCTTCAGCTCAGGTCATGATCCCAGAGTCTTGGGATGGAGCCCCGTGTGGGGCTCTCTGCTCAGCGGGGAGCCTGCTTCCCCCCGCCCCCGCTCCCCCACTCTCTGCCTGCCTCTCTGCCTACTTGTGATCTCTCTCTCTCTCTCTGTCAAATAAATAAATAAAACCTTTAAAAAAGAAATTTAAAGCCCTAGACTGCTGGGGTGGGAATGAGGGTGGGAGCAGCAGGGATAGGGTTGGTGTGGGTGAGGCTTTAAGGAGCTGGAACCTTCAGGTTATTGGGAATTTTTATGTGAAACTTCTCTTAGAATCCTGCAGGGAAAAGGTGATACATAGAAGAAAAGAATAAGATTGTACAAGAGGGGCTTTGTAGTGGAAATCATATGCCTTTGAATACCAGTTTAACAGCTGTGCTTGTCCCATATCTATTCCAGCCAAGTAAAACTCGAGAGACAATACAGAGCTACACTATCCCATGTGGCAGGTACAGGCTACCCGAGGCTATCAAGCACTTGATATGGGGCTGCTCAGAATTCATGTGTGCTGTATGTAAAGCACAAACCAGATTTCAATGACTTAAAAATGAAGAAAAAGATGTGAACTAACTCATTAATGATATTTTGTGTCGACTGCCTCTTAAAATGGCAATTGGGGGATATACAGGGTTAAATAAAATATATTATTAAAATTAATTTCAACTTTCTTTTAACTTTTAAAATGTGAGTATTAGAAATTTTAAATTATACACGTGGCCCATTTTCTCTTTGATTTCATTGGCTGGAGCTTCTCCAACTGAAGGATTTTTTTTTTAATCAAAATCATTTTTGGATAATTTTTAAGTCCTTTAAAATTTTATTATGAAAGAAAATAAAAAGACATTGGAAAACAATAAAGTCATTTAATAATTTTTTTAAAGTAAACATATAAATCCATAACCTATATTAACTAGGTAAAGCATTGTTAAAACTGTATGCTAATTTGTGATTCCAAATTTGAAAAAAAATTAAACACACACATAAATAAATGACTGGAAAAGTTCAAAATAGTATTAATAATAGATTTTTCCTCAATAGTGGGATTATGTGAGATTATGTCTTTTTATTATGGTTATATATTTTTATTTTCTAATTATCCAATGTAGATACACCTTATTTTTATTTTATCTACTTTTTAATTGTTATTATTATTTTACTGTTATTTAAAAGAGCATAATGGGAAGATGTCCTTTCTTTATCCATTTACATGACATTTAATAAGAATTATATGAAGCGCCTGAGGGGCTCAGTCAGTTAAGCATCTGACTCTTGATTTTAGCTCCTGTCATAATCTCAGGGTCATGAGATGGAGCCCAGTGTCAGGCTCCATGCTCAGCAGGGACTCTGCCTGAGATTCTCTCTCCCTTCCCCCCTTTACATGTGTGGTCCTTCTCTTTCTCTCTCTAAAATTAAAAGAAAAAAAAAGTCAAACATAGAAAAATGAACAGAAGCATTGAAAAATGCGTATTTCTATTATTTGGAGTGGTATGCAATAGCATAACTAAATTATATAATAGATGATAAATATTTTGGGAATAACTTAGGGATTCATTTCCTTATTGTCCATTATCAGTTAGGACTTGTTGTTCATTCCCATTATCAAAAAGCTTCAAAGTAATGGGAGTCAGAGATAAGAAAACACTAAATCTTCTTGAAAATACCAGGAGAGAATCTCAATTTTTCAAAACATTCCCTGCAAGGAAAATCTAGCTACTTGGCTGCCACACAAAAGCCCAAGTGTATAAAAAGCATTTCATGGAGCTGCTCCTAATAAAAAAGCCAGACAGTAATTAATTGATTTGTAGAGATCTCTGATCTAGCTCCAAATACCTTGTGATTTACTAACATAAAATGGACAGTGAGCTGAATTCTCCCAGAATTACATCCTTAATATTTACTTTATGGTTTTTAGTTTGTTAAAGCAGCAATTTTCTAATTATACTCAGTTAACTTTAAGGGAACTCTGCAGTCTCCCAAAGCACCTAATCCATAATCAAGAAGCCATTCCAGTGGACATTGTGAACCTGTTTGTAAATATATCTCAAGCATCCATATCTGGTTTTGTTTGTTTTTTTAAGATTTCTTATTTATTTATTTATCAGGGAGAGAGAGAGAGCAGAAGCACAGAGAGCTGCAGGCAGAGTGAGAAGCAGACTCCCTGCTGAGCAAGGAGCCAGATGTGGGACTTGATCCCAGAACTCTGGGATCATGACCTGAGCCGAAGGCAGATGCTTAACTAACTGAGTCACCCAGGCGTCCCTAGATAGGGGGAAGCAGGCTCCCTGCTAAGCAGAGAGCCCGATCCAGGGCTTGATCCCGGGACCCTGAGACCATGACCTGAGCCGAAGGCAGTGGCTTAACCACTGAGCCACCCAGGTGCTCCCCATATCTGGTTTATAAGCTTCTTATTTTTTTAAAGATTTATTTATTTATTATTTGAGAGAGGGAGAGAGAGCAGTAGCAGGGGGAGGGGGAGAGGGAGAGGGAGAATCCCAAGTAGATTCCCCACTGAGCATGGAACCCGACTCCAGGCTTGATCCCACGACCCTGAGATCATGACCGGAGGTGAAATCTGGAGGCTCCTTCAGTTGAGCCACCCAGGCGCTCCTGGTTCATAAACTTCTCACCACATGATTTGTTTACAAGGTGAAGACATGCAACCCAGTATATGAGAAGCACTGAGGTCTGAAGTCTTAGAGCGGCAATGGCAAAAAGGCTGAAATGGCAAGGAGTCAGCCTTCGTCCTAATCTGATGATCACTGATCTGCTCTTTAATCTTCCACAGCTCATCAACTTCTTTCTTTTCGTAATAATGACTTTATTGGTTCTCATTTCTCTTGAGGCTTGAGAATGGAAGAAGAGATGTCCATGAAAATTGCAGCGTTGTATCATGGATTCTGTCTTTCTCCAGTGATTCACTTCAACACGCATGACTACCGGGCCGGCACTGTCAGCGAAAGAAGGCTCCTCTGTTACACCTTTGACTGAAGCTGGCATCATAAGATACAAGTAAGTTGAAATAGATGTGGGTGGAAGTGGGTGGAAAACTGCTATTTTAGAAAACGTGGTATGTGCTATAATGGAGAGTTGTACATATGTCCAAACTGCCCTGAAATCTCAGAGGACAGAGCAATTCAGGGCACTGCCATTCTGCTCAGTGAACAGGTTTCTGGGTTTGGGAAGGTGTCACAAAGAGCTGCGATATGTGGGGCCATTCTTGCCAGGCAGAGCGCTAAAAGGAAGGAGGGTGAAGGTTCTTGCTTCCTGGGCTTCACCCCAGACCGTCTCATTGGGTAGTTTGGCAGCGGGGCTGGGGAATTTTAACTTCTCACAAGTTTCCAGAGCAGGCTGATTCTGATTCACTTTTTTTTTTTTTTAATTTTAATTTTTAAGATTGTATTTATATATTTGACAGGGAGAGACATAGCGAGAGGGGAATACAAGCAGGGGGAGAAGGAGAGGCAGAAGCAGGCTTCCCACCAAGCTGAGAGCCTGATACAGGGCTTAATCCCAGGACCCTGGGATCATGATCTGAGTCAAAGGCAGATGCTTAATGACTGAGCCACCCAGGTGCCCCTCTGATTCACGTTTCTGATCCAAGGCAACAATAAAAATGTAATCAGTTCTATGACGGTGTTCCCCTTTCTTGCCATCACCAATCTATAACACACACACACACACACACACTACTGACCAAGGGGAAAGAGAGCTTGGTGTCATGTCTGGAGCAAATCCAGCCCTTATGAAAATCTTTTGAGATTGCAGCTTTGTCCTTACAGGTCCTCAGTCACCGGCAGCCTCTTCATCTCCCGTAGGCCCAGTGGACTGCAGGTTGAAAGCTGGAGTGAGGAGGAACTGAAATGAAAGAATGAACCGAGCTCAACAGCACTGCAAATGCACAGATTCTCTTGTTTTCTGGAATGCCCTTGAAAGCAAGGAAGCTGCTAGAACATCATCCTCTTCTTTGTAAGTTTAGACCTTATTGATTATGAATATTTGAGAGTTAATCTTTGCTTTCTATGATCAGTTGCCCACCAAAGACTTGAAAAAAAAACAAAGAAACAGCGGTGATTCACAGGAGCTGGGACATCTTGAAAACGAATGCATTTGGTGGGCCGATGCCAACCTGAGTTGTGCTGGGAAAGCTTAAAGACTTTGTTTGTTTGTTTGTTTATAGAGCACAAGCAGGGGGAGGGGCAAAGGGAGAGAGAGAAGGAGAAGCTCAAGCAGACTCCGTGCTGAGTGTGGAGCCTGAAGAGGGTCTAAATCTCACAATCCTGAGGTCATGACCTGAGCCAAAATCAAGATTGAGTGCCTAACCGAGGAAGCCACCCAGGTGCTCAACACTGGGGAAGCTTAGAACACCAAAGTCAATCGAGTCCCACATCGGGCTCCTTGTTCTGTAGGGAGCCTGCTTCTCCCTCTGCCACTCTGTCTGCCTGTGCTCGCTCACTCTCTCTCTCTCTCTGACAAATAAATAAATAAAATATTAAAAAAAAAAATGAACGCCAAAGTCAAACTTAACTGTTCTTTAAGAGTCTCCAGAGAAGTCTTCCAGATTGAATAACTCAGAATTGAGGAAATGAACCCTAGGAATAGGGGGATGAAGGCCGAGGTAATGCCAACAAGCAATAGGTAAGGGCTGAGGTTTCACAAAGGTGAATCAAGATTTTCATATTTTCATACCTGAGGGTTAGTTAGCATTTCTCTGAAAAGAAAGCAAGCCCAAAATAAAGGAAACAAAAATGCAGTACGGGGAGCCCCTCCCCTCCCAACATACACTCTGTGAAGGGTTTTAATTCTTGGGTCCTTTTCCCTTTGACCATGGGAAATACAACAGTTAGTTCACAGTTTTAAATTCTTTTGTTGTCATTTAATTTGCTCTGGTTTTCCCTAAGCCTTCAAAGTTGTCTGATGTGTTCATAACTGTGTGAAGATCTTCTCAAAGGAAATAAGGAATCCATCCATAAGAGAAAACAGGTCTCGTTTCCTCCACACAGTTTCTTCCACAGATGCTCTTCAGAGGTACCTGCCTCACCTTTACTGCCATGAAACTGAAACACACGGTTCTATACCACAACCAAGAGCAGTGTCGGCATGACTTGAAGTGGTGTGGTCCTGGGTTGGGAGGAGCCCCGAAGTTTCAATGTGTCCTCTGCTTCACAATAAACCCACCTGTTGGGGCACCTAGGAGGCGCAGTCATTAAGCGTCTGCCTTCAGGTGATGATCCCAGTGTCCTGGGATGGAGCCCCACATCAGGATCCCTCATCAGCAGGAAGCCTGCTTCTCCCTCTCTCATTTCCCCTGCTTCTGTTCCCTCTCTCGCTGTATCTCTGTGTCAAATAAATAAATAAAATCTTTAAAAAAATTATAAAAAAATTAAAAATCTTTAAAAAAGCATTAAAAAAATATAAATCTACCTGTTATATTGTTCCACTTCCACCAAAATTGCAGAACTGCTGGTGCTCTCTCCTGACTTCTATTTTGTCTCAGGCAAGCAAATCCTCACCTTGATGGGCTGTAATGTCATCATGAACTAAGACTTTATTTTATCAAACTATAATATGCATTTAAAAAGATTCATTTTTCAAAATTGTACACTTTGATGAATTTTCACAAACTTGGCACATCCATAGCCAACACTCTGGAAGGACCTCCCTCCTTCTACTCACTAAGCCATCCCCTGACCAAGGAATCACTATCCTGATTCTATCTTGTAGAGCAGTTCTGCTTATAGATGCGCATTATATGTAAGTACTCATACAGTACCTCTACTGTGTGTCTGGTTTTTTTCAATGTTATGTTTCTGAGATCTGTAGATGGTTTCTTCTTAATGGTGTATGGTATTCCTTATTGATGACCACAACTTATTCTTCATCTAACTTTTGAGCATTTGGTAGTTTTATGTTTTAGGCTATTAAAAATATTACTGCCATGAACATTCTAGTATATGCCTTTTATTAAGCTTCTGCACGCACCTACTTATATACATAGGAATGGAAATGCTTTGTCGTAAGGTATCCATATATTAAATGTAATAAATACTGCCCAGTTCCAAAGTGCTTATGCTAATTTATATTTTCATGAACAGGGCATGGGAATTATTATCAGTCTACACCCAGATCAAAATTTGATAGAGTCTGCCTTTTACACTTTAGCAATTCTAGTAAGTGTATAAAGCACCTCATTGTGGTTTTATTTGCATTTTACTTATGGTTAACAACATAGATTCTTTCTTTAAAAAAAAAAAGATTTTATTTACTTCAGATGGATAGAGAGAGAGAAAGAGACAGAGAGCCCAAGCAGGCAGAGGGAGAAGCAGGCTCCCTGCTCAGCAGGGAGCCCGACTGTGGCTCTATCCTAAGAGCCCAGGACACCAAGTGTGAGCTGAAGGCAGACACTTAAATTACTGACCCTCCCAGGAACCCCAGATTATTTCTTTCATGTGCTTGTTGGGTATTTGGATATCTCCTTTTAATAACACGTCTTTTCAAGTCTTTTGCACATTCTTCTAGGAAATTATCTGTGATTTTATTATTAACTTAGAGGAAATATTTGTATTCAAGATAAAAATGATTTGTTGAGCATGTGTATTCCAAACATATGCTCTTAGTCAGGATCTTACTTCTTGATTTATGCATGGTAACTTTTGATAAGTGGAGTTTCTTAATTTTAGTATAATTTATTATTTTTTAATTTTAGGGTTAGAGCTTTTGGCATGCTGTTAAAAAAAATTTCTGGATACTCCGAAGTCACAAATACATTATTCTATGTTTCCTCGTAAAGTTTTATGTTTTACTTTCCAAATATAGATTTGCAATCCATCTAGGCTTAATTTTTGTGTACAATGTGAGGTAGGAATCAATATACTATTTTTTCTCCATATGAATAAACAATCGACCCAACACTATTTGTTGAAATCAGCATCCTTTCCCTACCACTCTGAGCCACGACCTTTGTTATGTATCTGGCGATCTGTTTTATAATTTCTTTGTGGTCTGAAATACAGAAATAAGGGGGGGGTGCCCTGGCACAAAGGACAAGAGAACAGAATTAAAAGGGATTGAAATCTGATGCATGAGTATGTCATCCTGAATAAGGTGAGGGCTGGAGAGACACAGGAGGCAGGCAACAGGCAATGGAATGTCCTCCAGTCATCTATTTAAGGTTCTCAGAGAGCTGTGTCTATAGCCTGAGATCCCTGGGCATCAGTCATGGCAGTATTCTTTCTCATTTTAGAAGAAAATTTGGGATTAAAATGGTGTGGATAATTTTCAAAAAATACAGTCTCCTCATAACTCTGCATAAAGTCTAAGAGTAATTTCTACCTCATAAGGTTACCATAAAAACAAATGAGTAAATATATTTGAAATTCAGAAATTTCCCCTGCTTAAATATAGTAATATATACTTTTAAAATATTAATATTATATTTTCTATTAAGGCCCTGAATTTCCTATTCCTACATGTAATTTTTATTTTTCCCACACACACACACACACACACACACAAAGGAGCACACCATGCTTTGAAAATTTCTGTGAGAAATCAACTGTTCAGAAACTATGCTTATTTATTATTTAAATGTTCTATCAGAAATCTGATGTGAAGGGTGTCTGGGTGGCTCAGTGGGTTAAGCCTCTGCCTTTGGCTCAGGTCATGATCCCAGGGTCCTGGGATTGAGCCCCACATAGGGCTCCCTGCTCAGTGGGGAGCCTGCTTCCCCCTCTCTCTCTGCCTGCCTCTCTGCCTACTTGTGATCTTTCTTTGTCAAATAAATAAATAAAATATTTAAAAAAAAGAAATCTGATGGAAAAGGGGGTAGAAATACAACCCTTACCCTCCATATATCCACTGAGAAAAGGACAGCTATAATCAAATGGCGTCAAAAGCCATCATTTTTACCCAGAGGAGATCATAAAAGTTGTTAGAACATTAATTGCTTAAAAGGAATTATGTCCATAGATCTTGGTAGTCAGTTGTGAGTGATTGTCACTTTTTGTTGTTTGCCTTTGTTTTTTTAAATATGAAATATTTCACACATACAGAAGACTATATATTGAAAGTGTCTTTACACCAGAATACTAATAAATAAAATCTACATTTCCAGGTTAAGAAATGGCCCATTGCCTTTATGTTTGAAGACTCTGTTTGCCCTTAGCCATTCCTTACCCCATATCCACTGATGAGCACCAACTGGAGCACTGTTCATACCATTCCCATGAATTTCTTTATCTTTTACCACAGAAGTATTTATGACTAAAATATACTATCTTGTTTCACGTGCTTTTGAGCTTTAATAGAATGCTATTGTATGTCCTGTTCTGGAACTTTTTCTTTTAAGGTTAAGGTTTTTATTACAGATTTTTCCATGTTAATTATATAGTTGTAGTTCTGTCACTTCGTTATTTATCATTCCTTTGTTAAATATACTGCAGTTTATTTATCTATTGTTCTGGTGGATGAGCATTTGAGTTGTTTGTAGTATTCTACTAAAAAAATAATGCTGCTATGATCATTTGTGTATTTTTCCCCTAAAATACACAAGTAAACATTTTGGGTTTTCAGTGGGGAAGAACTTACTGTCTAATCAATTCAATTTTTCATATCTTCGGGTCTTATTGTTTTCCAAAATGGTAGTAGAGATGTATATGCCCAATAACAGTAAAAATGGTGACCCATGACACCATAGCCTCACCAACAGTTGGTATTGTCAGATTTTAATTTTTTTCCCCAATTGTGTCAAGTAAAAGTATATTTGATTGCGGTTTTAATTTGTATTTCCATGATTATTATTAGTGAGATTACCATGATTTCATATCTTTATTGTCATTCACATTTTCTCTTTTGTGAGAAACCAGTTCAGTAAATTTGCCTGTTTTTCTGTTGGGTCTTTTTTCTTATTGTATTACATGAATTATTTGTGTAGTTTGCATACTAAATCCCTTGCCAATTTCAAATGTTGTAAATATTTTATCTCTGTTTGCGTCTTATCTTTTCACTTCTTCAGAAAATCATTTCTGTAAGAATTCTGTAATGTTCACAATGTTTTCATTATTTGTTTTTATTTTTTTCAAGTTTTTCAAGTCGTTTATTTATTTGAAAGAGAGAGGACAAGGTGGTGGCTGCGTAGGGACAGGGGCAGAGTGAGAAGCAGACTTCGCACTGAGTAGGGGGAACCATACTGGTTTCCTGATCTCAGGATTCTGGGATCATTACCTGAGCTATACGAAAATGCTTAACCAACTGAGCCACCCACATACTCCTCATTTCTATTTTTTAAAAATAATTATTTCTTTGTATTGAAATTATGAAGACTTTTTACTCTTTTGTCTTCTGTAAAGCACGAAAAGTTTTCCATTTGAAATTTAAGCGCTTAATATATTTTGAATTGATTTTATTTTCTTCCATATAAATAACCAACTGTTCTAGTGCAATTTTTAAAAAGGTTTTATTTATTTATTTGAGAGAGCAAGAGAGAGAGGGAGGAGCAGAGGGAAAAAGACAAGCAGACTCTGTTGAGCACGGAGCCTGATGCGGGCTCCATCCCACAACACCGTGTTGTGTTTAGATAGACGTTTCTGTGATTTGTCCCATGTAACTGACCACCTGGGCTTGCATGTACACAGGTAGGCTAAGGAATGTTGCTTGTGAACTCATGTTGTGTGAATAACCTTGGGAGCCTAGTTGTTTGAAGTGTACTATGTGGCCTCCAGGTCTGAACTGGCCCTTCTGGTCTGGACGCCAAGAGCTATAAATCTTTTCTTCTCGCCCCCTCCTGCTCCAGGTTAAGCTATGGGAGGGGAGGCAGATGCACACAGCCCAGGCTCCTTGAAAATATAGAAACAAGATAACATGGAAATGCAGCTTGATCCGAACTGCATGTAAATGAACAGATGTTTAATTTCAAACACTATTATTTGCCCTATAAATATGGTCCTTACGGGGATTGTCAGTTGGAAGTCTCACCTGGGGTAGGATGCTTGCCTAGGCCTCTCAATCAGACTCCAGCCTGGCTGTCCCCACAGAGCTTCCTCAGCTAATGAGGCTGGATGTTGGTACCTGAGTTAATGCAGCTTTGCCTTACTGTCATTTTTTGCCTACTATGGCCTCCATTTATGTGTAGATTCCTTTCCTCTTCTGTTGGTATTAGGTTTCTATAATAATAATAAAGTTTTCTTTCCTTTTTGAAAACAAAACAGGGCTATTGTGAGTCTTTTGTGCAGAACATCCTGAAATCATGACCTGTGCCAAAATCAGGAGTCAGATGCTCAATCAACTGAGCCACCTAGGAGACCCTAGTGCAATTTAAAAAAAAAAAAAAGATTTTATTTATTTATTTGACAGACAGAGATCACAAAAAGGCAGAGAGGCAGGCAGAGAGATAAGGGGAAGCAGGCTCCCTGCCGAGCAGAGAGCCTAATGCGGGACTCGATCCCAGGACCCTGAGATCATGACCTGAGCGGAATGTAGCGGCTTAACCCACTGAGCCACCCAGGCGCCTCCCTAGTGCAATTTTTGATTAGTCTAACCGTTGATATAAAATACAAGCTCTATCATAAAACAAGTTTCTATTATAATATTATTTTATTTCTTGGATTCTTTTCCATTGCCCTGTTTATTTATTGTTCCAAAAATACCCACAGTATCTTAAGGCTTATGATTTTATGATAAATGACTGATAAGGTAAATCTGTCATTCTGCCCACATTTTTAGTTGTGTCTTATCTAGTCTCAGTCTTTTGCTTTTCCAAACATATTTAGAATTTTCTTAAGACCAATAAAAATGCTGTTAGAATTTTGTTAGAGTTGCCTTGAACTGTAGATCAATTTGAAAAAAAGGGCCACCCTCATAATATTGTACCTTCTTAACTATTAACATAACATGACTCTCCATGATTTAGAATTTCTGTATTGTCTTTTAATAAGACTTTCTCATTCTTCCCAGAAAGTTTTTGCATGTCTTTTGTTAAATTTATTCCTAGGTTCCTTATATTTTTATGGCATTTAATTAACTTATTACTTTAAAGATTTTCAAAAAGTTTTTATTTATTCATTTATTTAAATACTCTCTTTACCCAACATGGGGCTCAAACTCACAGTCCTGAGATCTCTACTGACTGAGCCAGCCAGGCACCCCCTTTTTATGGCATTTTAAATTAAATTTTCTACATTTGTCTTGGTATCCAGAATGAATCCAGTAAGGTTAAATCCTCTTCTTAATTCTAATAATTGATTTGTAGATTATTTTGCTTTTTTTTTTTTAATTTAGAAAATAGTCTCATCATCAAATAACACAATTTTTTGTTTCTTTTGGAAATCATGTATTTTTATACCTGTTCATTTTCTTATTAACTCTCTAGAATTTCCAGTACAATGTTAATCAGAAATCCTAAATCTTGACTCTGATTTTAAAATAAATACTTTTAGTATTTAACTATGAAGTATGATGCTTTTTCCTGAGTTTTCTTTTTGGCAAATTCTATGTTAGAGTTGTATCCAGATTAGATTCATTGCAATTTATTTTCAGAAAGTCCAAAATAAGAGTAGTTTATCAACATGGGGACTTATTCTATTATTTAAAATAGTGCAGAAATAAGCATTCCAATGATGGATACAGCAGCTACATAAAATAATAAATGCAGTTCTTTAATCTTGTCTTCCACTATGCCTCACAGGAATTGTCCTTTCAAGGTCATTTCATGGCCCCAAATAGCTGCTGGGTCTCCAGTCATCACAGCAACCATTCTAAGAACAAGAATGAAGAAATTAGTTTTAAAAAAGGAGAAAAGAGAAACAGAATCAGATCTTGTTAAGTGGACTTCTAAGAGACCTCGCGTGAAACTTGCCCTTATGTTTCATAGACAACCAACCATTATTGACAGCTACAAGTGAAGTTACATAGTCATTTTATTGTAGTCCACATTGCTATTCTCTTCCAAATTGTGAGACTATTTACCGAAGAAAGGAGACAATTGATAGTAAGAAGCAAATCACATTCTGTCTTTATGAGGTTAAAGAAGATCCAAGGTATTCTTTGTTTGATAACATTTTTTTTAAATCATAAATATGCATTGACTTATACTGAGTGCTTTTATGCATCTATTCAGATGACCACATTTCCCCCTTTCATTGTTAATGTTGCAAATTACATTAATGGATTTTCTAAAATAAATGTACTCTGCACACCCAGGATAAACTCAACTTGGTTGTGATATATCTTCACTGTACACTGTTGGAATTGACTCGCTAATATTTCATTGAGGATTTTTTTCCTACGTCCTAATGAATGAGATCAATTTGCAAGTTTCCTTTTTCATTGGGTCCTTACTGATTTGGGTATCAAGGTTATACTATCACATAAAATTAATTAGAAGGAGTTATCTATTGTTTAAGATTAAAGTTATCTCCGCTTTGAAGTTTGGATAGAATTTTCTAGTAAAACTAGTTTTTATCTTGGGATTTCCCTCATAAGAAGATTTTTAACACTGAAGAATGCTACTTTTTTGAAATTATTATTTTTTCTATTTGTTTCTGAATCCTTGAAATTTAAAATAAGGACTCTTCTCAGCTCATTTTGGTTTTCTAATATGTTATAAGCCATTTACCTACAAGGATCATGAAATACAACGTACATCTCAAAACTCATATGTGAGGGCTATAGTAGTTGGTCTCTTATTCCTAGAGGAAAAGTTTAAAAACTTTTCAGTAGAATCAGCTCCTACTCAGGCCCAGGATCAAGGAGAATAGGACTTGAAATTGTACATACAATAAGCTTGACCCTGACCAGCAGGTGGAACTTGAGATAAGCCCCTGTCTATGCCCCATCTCTAGAGTGTCTGGATTCATTGGCTCAATGCCTGCAGACCACTCCTCTCTTGTGAAACCTAGCTCTGTGACTCACTTCTGTCCTGGTCTCTAAAGACACTATTTGGAATTAAGCATTGAGTGCTCACTCACTTTGTAGATGATGCTTTCTCTTTCTTGTGTATTTTCTATTCACTTTCCATCCCAACCACCTGGACAACCTCTGTTCTTTTCTACTTTTTTCTTTTCATACTCATGCATCTTTTCCACTGGGAGGTCTTCCAGGACATAAAGAGAGTTGGGCTCTCTGTCGTTCGTGTCATCACTATCCCTGCTACTTATCCTTGTCACTTCACCTGTCACACTTAGTATTTTCAAAACTTTTTATTGAGCTATATCAGAAATGCGTGTATCATTAGTACACAGATTTATACATTTTCACAAATTGTACATAAACTGTGTTTTATATTTTTGTATCTCGATCTTCCCTATCAGACTCTGAGCTAATCAGTCACTCTCAATAATAGTAGCTCTCTATAAGTAGCTCTCACTAGGACCTATCACGGTAGCTGGAATAAATACTTAGTAACAAATGACAATTTTCCTTTTCCTTTTTGTCTACCAGTTATGATTATACAGAAATTTATTAATCCCTTTTAATAATGTGACTTTGCTACTGATATTTCCATTTGCTAATGAGAAAACAGTTAATGTTTCTTGCTTAAGGAAAGTTAAGTTGGAGATTGAATTATTGGCTCTAACACTTCATCCCTTTCGGTAATCAGGCCTGCTGATAAACACTTTTGCGATTTTTCCTAAGGAAGAGTCTTCTTCCTTAGTCTTTGACTGTGGGTTCAACCAGGTAACTTGCTTTGGCCAGTTGGAGCCTGGCAGATGGGATGGTAAACAGAGGCTTGGTCAAACATTTTGAGCCTGTCATTGCCAGGAAAAGAGCTTTTCTGTGTGGCTGCTGCCATGTCAGCCTGAGATCTAGAATGAGACATCTGGGCCACCCAAACTCAGCCTGGATCAGCTGATCTGCTGACATAGATGATTTAATTGAACTTTGCAACCCAAAGTTTGAAATAGTCGCATGCCACTGAAATGCCCTTTATGGTTATACAGCACTAGCTCTAGTTTAGTCAATGCTAAAAACAGATTTCACTGACCCTCAGATCATGTTTTCAAGCATGGTGAAATTCTCCTTCATCTATGATGCAAGTCCTAATTGTCAATCCCAAATTTAGGACTCCTGCCCTTGTGGCTTCTATGTTTCTGCTTCAATAGAATTTTTTTCTTAAGATTTTATTTATTTATTTATTTATTTGATAAGAGAGAGAGGACAAGTAAGCAGAGCAGCAGGCAGAAGGAGAAGCTGACTCTGCTGAGCAGGAATCCTGATGTGGGGCTTCATCCCAGGACCTGGGATCATGACCTGAGCTGAAGGCAGACATCTGACTGAGTGAGCCACCCAGATGCCCCTCCATACAAAATTTAAAAAAAATATATTTAAAAGTGTATTTTTTCCCCATTGGATACTTAATGTGGTCACTCATCCTCTCCTTGGGAGTGACTTCTTGTGATATTAATCCATTAAATGGAGGTCTTGTTTCTTGGCTCGTGATTACTAGATTTAAATATGTCTGCTGTGTCCTAGGCTGTAATTTGTCTTGACAGCCGCCCTCCTTGGAAGCCAGCCCTCTAGCTACATTAAATACCACTGTTGAAGCTCTTTCCTGGTCTAATTTACTCCTTTCTCCTCTTGAGTCCATCACTAAGGACTCACTATGCCTTAAGAGGTTTTTAACCTGGACGTGTTATGACAGTCATGGCAGCTCTTAATAGAAATTAGTCAGTGGGACTCCCATGTAGTTCACTGTAGGTTCAAGGAGTGGGATTTAAGGGTGTCTGGCTGGCACAGTCAATATAGCATGTGACTTTTGATCTCAGGGTTGAGAGTTCAAGCCCCATGTTAGGTATGGAGATTACTTTTAAAAAAATAAAATATATATATTTTTTAAAAATGAAAGAAAAAAGATTTAATCATCAAGAGTGGTCACAGGGCTCTCATGCCTGGTTTTAGTCTATTCCAAGCTGCTTGACTGAACTTGTGGAAAAGGAAATTACTATCTCCACAGCTTGATGTCCACATCTGCATACTTCTGTCATGCTTCAGAAAGTGATTCCACAATAAATACATCATCTTTATAATAGTCCAGAAATAGAAGAATGAAGGCTTAATGCTCAGTTGTTGTATTTTTTAAGATTTTATTTATTTATTTGACAGAAGAGAGCACAAGCAGGGGGAGCAGCAGAGGCAGAGGGAGAAGCAGGCTCCCCACTGAGCAGGGAGCCTGATGCGGGGCTCGATCCCAGGACCCCAGGATCATGACCCGAGCTGAAGGCAGATGCTTAACGACTGAGCCACCCTGGCATCCCTTAATGCTCAGTTTTATAATTCTTACTCGATAATCATTTCTGCCATCAATGACATACATGTCCTCTTGTTGTTAACGTTAGGTATTGAGTGTTGAATTTGTTGTACTCCCTATGCCGGTGGTTTTCAAATGTGAGTGACATCACAATCACCTGGAAGAACTGTTAAACTACACATGCCTTACCCATCCCTCCCAAGAATTACTGACTTAATAGTTCTGGGATGGGCCTTAAGAATTTGCATTTCTAACAAGTTCCAAGTGATGCTGGCACTGCTGGTCCAAGCACCACACTTTAGGAATCTTGCCTGAATTTATGATGTACTAAAATCTTAGAAAAATCTATATAATATCTCTCTACTGTCTTACTTATTTCCCAGTTACTTACCCCCATCTCCTTCACATAGGCAGTTGTCTTAGGTCAGATTGAAACTGACTCTGAGAGGGGCCGTTACATGGAGGTTTTTTGATTAGCGCTCTCAGGAGATACCTTAGTTAGGAGGTAGGAAAAGGCAAGATTGGGCAGAGACAAGCTGACTCATAAAAATTTCTTCTGAGGCCTCAGTCAATGCTATGAGAGTGTTCTAGAGTGAGATAGCTGTTTAAAATCATCCTCAGTTGAGACAAGAGGTTGGCCTTTATAGTCCCATATCAATCAATCATTGGCTGCTGGTAATCAGTGGGAGGAGGTATTACCTTGGGTAAGGTAGTTTTCTGACCAAGGTAGTTAGTGCCCAGGGGAGATTGCTGTCAGCAGCAGAAATTTCCAGCATCTAGAGAATGGAAACTTTTACTCCAAAGAGAGTTCTTTCTGTATGTGCTGACCTCCATGGATGCTTACGATGTATATTGTTCAGTGAGAAAAACAGGTTTCAGAAGCATGTATACAGTATCTTTCCATATTCAGAAAGCAAACATCTCTGTTATTTTTATAAATTCTTGTGTTTGAGTTTGGAAAAGAATGGAGGAGGATAAATACACACATTACTTCAAGAGGATGGACGTGTGAGAGGGAAGGAATTTAAGAAGATTATTAACTATTTTCTTTATATTGGTGCTATCTTAAATGATTATGTCAACATGTCAATTATATACTGTTACATTTATTTAGAAAATAGATACAATGTGACTTATTCATATTACAAAAGGAATATGCATTCACCTCAGAATTATTTCACAGTGTAAATCTCTTCAGTGTATATGAAATACAAATCAATGAAAAACAAAAAAATAAGTTTACAGATGTTCAAAGAGCATATGTAGCAAGATTCCCAGTAGTGAAACTTGAATTTGTCTTTAGGGAGGTTTTCCATCTCCCTACAAACCATGCAGGAGTGTCCTAGTTGCTCAACGTATTCTCCAATACTAGGTAACATCGGGCATTAATATTTTAGATGTTTTCTGGGGATATCAGGTGATCTTCACTGAGGTATTATTTTGCATTTCTCTGAGGGCTGGTGATGTTGAGCATCTTTACATATACTTACCGGTCATTTGACTTTCTTGCCTTTTTTCCTTTTTATTTTTCTGTTGCAAAAAGTTTTATTGTTTCCATTCGGGCCACAGTTTGGGTGAGGTCTCCTGGGTGATTAAAAAGCTCCCTAGGGGGCGCCTGGGTGGCTCAGTGGGTTAGGCCTCTGCCTTTGGCTTAGGTCATGATCTCAGGGTCCTAGGATGGAGCCCCACGTGGGGTTCTCTGCTCGGCAGGGAGCCTGCTTCCTCCTCTCTCTCTGCCTGCCTCTCTGCCTACTTGCGATCTCTGTCAAATAAAATCTTAAAAATAAAATAAAATAAATTAAAATAAAAAGCTCCCTAGGGGCTGCAAGGAGAGACACAGGCAGAAACCATGGCAACAGGGAACTACCAGAGGGGCCCCTGAAAGGCAGTTGGGCTCAGACCGCTCCTCATCAAGCTAGAAGCTGAGCATTTCACAGTGATGTAGCCTGACCAGGCAGGGCAGGTGGTCGCCGTCTTCTTGATGAATTTCCCCTCCTCACCTAAGAAGCAGTTCTCCCTGAAGTCACAGAGAGAGGGGTCTGCGGGCAGAACCCAGTGCATGCGCTCCCGAGGGGCCCAGTTCTGGTTCTTCTCCAGGACCTGGAGGCTTCCATGGAGTCCTGGCTTTGACCCCGCTCATCTTGGGAAGGCCCCCTCCCTCCTAGACGGGGGCGGTGAGGCGGCAGAGGCCCGGTTTTGCACCAACAGCCCCTCAACTCCTCGCGCTTCTCCGTGCCCCAAGGTGCTGACCCAGATCCAGTAGAGTCACTGGGTCGCGTGGAACAACAAGCCCAGACAAAGGTACGCATGGGAGGCCCTCGGATGCCCGTTGACCTGGAGACTGGTGGGGCCTCCACGGTGGGCAATGATTCCGAGGACTCTGGGAGCGCACGGTCGGTGGGCAGTCGGAGCCGGGCCCAGCGCTGGCTGGTCCTGGAAGCAGAGGGTGGCTGAGGTGGTTCCGTAGGTTGCGGCTGGGAAAGAGATTGAGGGTGGTGGAGGCCGGAAGGAGGGGCGTCGCCCGGTGGGCTCCGTGCAAGCGCTGTTGACGCGGAGACAGACTGGGGAAGCCGGGGCACCTGTAGCCCGTCTTCTTTGGTTAAGTGTCTCTTCACCTCTTTTGCCGTTTTTCAAAACGGGTCTTCTTGATCTCTATTGTTTCTGTGTACCTTTTCCACACAGGTCCTTTATCAGATAGGTGTTGTGGATGTCTTTTCCCACTTCGTGGCTTGCTTGTTCACTCTCTAAGATGAGCAGAAATTCTGTTGTTGTTTGTTTTTGCTTTTGTTTCTGTTTTAAGTAAACGGTGCCCAACGTTGGGGCTCAATTTCACAACCCCGGGATCAGTTGCGATCTCCACCAACTGAGTCAGCTAGGTGCCCCGCGAACAGAAATTCTTAACTTTCACAAGTCTCATTTGTCAGTTTGTTCTGGCTAAGTTTTTTTGGTGTAGAAATCGTTGCTCTGAAGTTAAGAACCTAGTCTGCTATATTTATCTCTGGAAGCTTCCCTGATTTAATCCTTCACATGTAAGCCTCTGTGTCAAATTAATTTTTGTTTATAGTGTCAGGTTAGATATAATATAGTGTCCCATTTTAAGGATTCAGTGTGTGTGTATAAGTGTGGGTGTGTTTAGAACACTGCCTGACAGTCACTGCTACCTAAATGTTAATTATTATTCCCATTATTATTTGCTATTTCTAACTTTATTAATTCTGTAATTACCTTTAAACCTTTATTGTCTTAGCTGTCATACTTCTTAAATTTTATGGTTTTTTTTCATTATTTAATATCCGAGTTCTTGTTTTCCTCCATTGTAACTTCTGCTATAACGTGAAGCACTTTCAGGGACTGTTTTTCTGCCTTTTAATTTACTTCTTTTGTTTACTACCAAACCAGATTTTTTATCTGCCCCCGCCCCCGCTTTTTTAAAGATTTTATTTATTTAACTGACAGACAGAGATAACAAGTAGCAGAGAGGCAGGCAGAGAGAGAGGAGGAAGCAGGGTCTCTGCTGAGCAGAGAGCCCAATGTGGGGCTGGAACCCAGGACCCTGGGACCATGACCTGAGCTGAAAGCAGAGGCCTTAACCCACTGAGCCACCCAGGCGCCCCTTATCTGCCTTTTTAAAAGCTTTTCTCCTTTCTTCCTTTTTCCTCTCTCCTTTTAGTCTTCCTTCTTTCTACCTTCCTTCCTCTCTCCTCTGACTTTCCTTCTCCTTCTTTTCCTCCTGTCTTTCTTGTGTGCAGCACCATGCCTTTCACCTTTCTCTTGATAAACATTTAGTAATGTTCCCTAGATTTTTGTTTGTTTGTTTGTTTTTCATTTACTGTAATATGAATAGCTTATATTTCCCCACAGAAACTAGCAACATTGCTTTGTGTGTGTGTGTGTTGTGTTGAATGTCTTATATTTGGGCTCACAATTTATAGACAGCAATGTTGCCTATTTCTTGCGGAGATTTTATTATGTATTTTGAGAGGTCTTACTTTTCCATGGATTCTAAGAAATCAGTCACATCTGCATCTGTGTCATCAGCACTGTCTTTGACCTTTCCTTGATGTCACTGACAAGGTACATCAGCCATTTGCAAGGTTTTCTTACCTTTTTTTTTTAAACTATCATTTGACATTTGCCTTTTATTTTTTATTATGTCTTTAAAATGTAGGGGTGTCTGGGTAGCTCAGTCAGTTAGGCATCTGCCCACTGTTCAGGTCATGATCTCAGGGTCCTGGGATCCAGCCCTGGGTCAGGGTCCCTGTTCAACAGAGTCTGCTTCTCCCATTCCCTCTGCCTCTCCCTCCAACTTGCATTCAAGAGTGCTGGTGTTCTTGTGCTCTCAAACAAATAAATAAAATCTTTACAATGGAAAATTAGTCCCACCAAGAAATTAATGTTTGATAACAACATTTGCAAAAAAAATTTTATAATTTTTAAAGCGCTTCCAAAATTAAAGTTTTTTTTTTTTTAATTTTTTATAAACATATATTTTTATCCCCAGGGGTACAGGTCTGTGAATCACCAGGTTTACACACTTCACAGCACTCACCAAAGCACATACCCTCCCCAATGTCCATAATCCCACCCCCTTCTCCCAGCCCCCCTCCCCCCAGCAACCCTCAGTTTGTTTTGTGAGATTAAGAGTCACTTATGGTTTGTCTCCCTCCCAATCCCATCTTGTTTCATTTATTCTTCTCGTACCCACTTAAGCCCCCATGTTGCATCACCACAGTTTTTTATTGAGATTGCTTTCCAAATTGAAAAATGGAACTCTTATTGTTATAAATATTGCTAATAGCTTGCTTAGAAAAAAAAATCACATTCTTTATTCCTTGAAAAATACATATGGATGCAATTGCCTGTTAAAAGAACAAATACAATAAGGTTTTATACATTCAGGTAGTATGTAATAGTGAAAAAAAGAAAAGGAACTAAAATTTTATAGCTTATAGGCTGGGGTTCAAGTTTAAACTTTGTCACTTATTAAATAGAAGCTTTTCAACATGAGTTTCTCTGAGTGCCAGATTCTGTATTTGGAAAATGAGGATAAAAATAACTGCCTGGATAAGCTCATGAATTGTTACAAGAATCAAACTGGATAATATGTAAAATTCCTTGTAAACGGAAATTGGTATGCCAATTAAAGTTGTTTTCTCAACACTAAAATGAGAACTGAGCAACTTCTAAAAAATTTGACACTTGAGTCTTTAAAATCAGTTCGAAATGGACAGAGAGGCCACAGCTCAGGCTAACGTCACATCATCTCAGGCTCAGGTGTTCTGTCACCTGCTGGTGAAAGTAACACTCAATAGTGACCCCTCTGCTTTCCCTCTTCTCTTTCCTGACTTTAGTTTTATAGAGAATTTAAAAAGAAAAGTAAGTAAAGGAACTAACCGCTTTGGTAGATGAGGAAAAAACTGTTAGGGTGCATTGTGCTCTTTAGGAAATTAATTATTGTCACAAAATAACTCCTTATGGAACAAATACCAGTTGTCATCTTAATTGTCTTTTCTTTGAAAGAAGTGATTGAAACCAGACAGCACACTAACTAAGCTAAGACCCAGCAGGTGAAACAGAACTGTTTTCTTCTTAATTGTCTCTGAATCCAAGTCCTGTTATTTCATTGGGCATTATTTCTCTGTTACTAGTCCATCTTTGTTATTGTTGCTTCTGTTCAGGCAGAACAGAATACTAAGAGTATGTGGGCATAGCCAAAGTCTGAGATTACCTGTCTTGGACCCAGACTATTGGTTCCTAAGTGTAAATCAGTGCAATCAAGATGGAAAGCTATTATTATTATCTTTTTGAAAAGATTTATTTATTTATTTGAGAGGAAGAGAGGCAGAGGGAGAGGGAGAGAGAATCTACTCTCAGTGCAGAATGGGATTCTATCCCAGGACCCTGAGATTACAACCTGAGCTGAAGCCAAGATTCGGATGCTCAGCCTGGGGTTCCAGGTGCCCTGAAAGTAACCATGTTTTGCCAGCGCGGTCCTGGCATAACATCAAACCTGGTTTAGTCTCATCATTCCTAGTTTTCTTTTCCTTGTGAATTCATGCCAGAAACTTGGGTCGCTGAGTGAAGAGATAGTGGTTCAGGGCCTGAGCACAGAAACCAGAGTGTCTGCGGGTACAAATCTCAACTCCTAATCATCTGTGTGATCTTAGATAGGTCACTTAATCTCTTTTGACCTCCATTTCTTCATCTCCAAAATGGAGAGATATTTACAATAGTGGTTCTTAGAATTGCTGAGCATGTTACAGAAATTAATTTGTGTAGCTATATATTAAACCATGTCTGGCACATAGTAAGGACTCATTATTATTATTATTAGGCTGTTCTAGAATTTAAATTCCAGTGACTCCCTAAACTCATACTATTTTTGCAATGAAAAATATTTGGGATTTCAGCTGGCCAACTTCCCCGGCTTCTAATAAGACAGTACTCCCTTACAACAAACAGAGTGTTTATTCTTCCTTTGGCTTCAGTAGCTTTTAAAATTAATCCATGTTTAATCTAAAGCAAAACTGAACACGTTTAGTAATGGTCGATGTTTCTTGCTAAAAATAAAGACTTACCTCAGTCATTGAATCAAGCTGGAGTTTCCTATGGAGGCCAGATGCCAGAAGCCTGCTGAGAGAACAGCATGTGATAAAATCGGCAGAAAAGACCAAAATGATCATATCCTGGAAATGCATTGTGTCAAAGCCCATCCACTCTCCTCTCCCCACAGCCTTCGGCTGGGACCACTTAACTCTCAGGACATTATGGTACAGCACGATTGATGACAAAGTCTGGGCTCTATAGTGAGGGGCTAGAAGAAGGGGGATAGGAAGCCGAAAGAGTCTCTTTCCCTCTTCTTTTTATTACATGTTGGTTTTCATTTTATGGAATTTCTCTGGGTCTGCAGTGAAGGGACTTGCACGCAGGCAGGTGTGCAGTTGTAGAATGTTCTAGAGCAGTGGTTCTCACAGTGTGGTCCCTAGACCAGTCGCATCCGCTTCATTTGGGAATTTGTTTAAAATGCAAATGCTTGGCTCCATCCTAGACATGCTGATTCTGGAACTCTGGCTGTGGCCCTTAGAGATCTGTGTTCTGTTTTTGTTTTTTTGTTGTTGTTGTTGTTTTTTTTTTTTGTCTTGGTTTTTATTTGTTTGTTTGTTTTTGTTCTTGTTGTTTAAAGCAAACTCTATGCCCATCCTGGGGCTTGAACTCAGAACCTCAAGATCAAGAGTCACATGCTCTACTGACTAAGCCAGCCACACATCCCAGATCTGTGTTCTAATGAGTCCTCTGATGATACTAATGCACACTCAGTTTGAGAGCCAGGAACAAGCAGTTGGAGGGCCTAGTCTCCTGGGCTGGCTCTGTAATTTGTTTCTTGTGTGGCTTTGGAATAAACTTTATAGCCTGCTCAGACCCTGAGCCTTCCTTTTGCAAAAGATAGATGCATATATTGGGCCCCCGGCCAGAAGATAATATGTAAGAGTACCTCATAAACTATGATGTGGGTGTGCCTGGGTGGTTCAGTGGGTTAGGCCTCTGCCTTCAGCTCAGGTCATGATCTCAGGGTCCTGGGGTCGAGTCCTGCATCGGGCTCTCTGCTCAGCAGGGAGCCTGCTTCTCCTTCTCTCTCTGGCTGCCTCTCTGCCTACTTGTGATCCCTTTCTTTCTGTCAAATAGTAAAAAAAAATCTTTAAAAAAAAAAACCAACCAACCAACCAAACAAACAAACAAAAAACTGTGATGTGATAGAGACATGTATCTTTTATTGTTGTCTATTGATTTGGGTACAGGAGAAGTATGTCAGAAGGAGACTAATCAGAGGCTTTGATGAGGCTGAATGATTTTTTTAAGTTAAAAAAAAATGAAGATATAATAACAGTAGAGTTCTCAGAGTTTGGGGCTGTCTTTCATGCGCAGACCAGATTAGAGCAGTCAGAGCAATGGATAGGGTAGTGCCCTGATAGGTAGGAGGCAATTCTAGCATTGTGCCAAGGTGGGGGTTCCACTTTCAGGGAACTGAACAATGGTAGTTCCTCCTCCCTTTGCATTAATTGTATACCTTTAACCCACATTAGTTTGCCTCTTTCTTTGTGATGGAATGAGGGTAGGAGGTGGCTTGAGTTATTCCTAAGAATGTGGAGTCACAGTCAAGAAAAGTTAGCTTGAGGAAAATACCTTCATAAAATTATAGCTGGCAAAAGGGAAGCCTGATTGTTTGGACCCCAGGAAAATATATTCTTTTTGAGTTTAAGAGAATACATTAGCATCTTCCTGAATCCAGATTGAAAAGACTCAAGCTCATTCTCTAGTTATTCAAAAAGGAAGCAATTTTCCAGTGACAATAAGGGCTATTAAATGTACCCGCTGAAAAGGAGAATAATGTGTGGCTCACTGAGCCACATTCCAAATCAGGATTCTTTCTTCGTATCAATCATAGGGGTGGTGCTGTCTGTTTCTATACATTTCTTAAAAGTTACTTATGTGTGTCATTGGATTTTATAGAAATATTTAAAATATAATATCTGCGTATAAAATGTCTTTGCTGTAAAATGATCTTTTCAAAGTCTTAAGTGATAACACATGAATCCAAAGCTCTTTTTTTCAGACACTAAAAATACTGTTTGTAAGAATTGCTAGTTATGTTCTTTTTCTTTCAGGGGTCTTTCTTCCTGTAGGGTACCACCTACATACAGAAGATACCTTTTTAAGACAACAGAAAATTGAGTTTCAAGTGTCCAATATCAGGTTGCATTTTCTTTATTTACTGATTAAATTATGCATGCCCCTTGTGGGTTCAAGGGGGAATATACCTCAACTATGTTGAATCTTGTGTGTTTTCCATTTTGTGGTAGAGCTCCTTTCAAACGATGCCACCATCATTCAAGCACAAACACAGGAAGAACCCAATGAGTGGAGTCTCTCTGGCAGACCTGGAAAACGTAACTTGGAAAATAAAGCTTCTGAGGAGTTGGCTTTATGGAAGCTATGTTATTAGCCCCTTCTCCAACTCTAAGTCAGAAATTGTTACAGAAAGCTCCACAGACTTAGATACTAGGTTTAGGATACCCCAGTCTATGAAAACCTGAGGTCAGATGCCTTCAATTCAATTTCTAGGATTGTGACAGTGGTGTACCCATTCAGTAGGGTACCACAATTAACCTTTAACACAGAATAGGATAACTATTCTACAAGATCATATTACTATCTATATTGCCCTATGCGTTTCTTGATTTGGAAAATAGAATTTATTTTTAGAGCCATTTTAGATTTCAGCAAAATGGAGCAGAAAGTAGAGTTTCCATATACTCCCTTTCCCCACTCATACAGCTTCCCCCACGAACAACATTTCCCTACCAAAGTGGTACATTTGTTACAGTTGCTGAACCTACATTGCTATAGCATTATTACCCATAGTCTATAGTCTATATAGGGTTCACTCTTCTTGTTGGACATTCTGTGCATTTTGATAAATGTATAATAACATATATCCCCCACCTCATACAGAGTAGTTTCCCCGCCCTAAAAAATCCTCCATTCTTCCTAACTCCTATTCATCATTGATCTTTTTACTACTTCTGTGGTTTTGCCTTTTCAGGACTGTTATATAGTTGCAATCATACAGGATGCAGCCTTTTAAAATTGTCTTCTTTAACTTAGTAATAACTACTTGATGTTCTTCCATATCTTTTCATGGCTTGATAACCTATTTCTTTTTAGCACTGAATAATGTTCCATTGCCTGGATGTACCACAGTTTATTTATTCACCTGCTAAAGGATATCCTGGTTGCTTCCAAGTTTGAGGGATTATGAATATAGCTACCATAGACATTGTTGTGGAGATTTTTATATAGATGTAAGTATTCAGCTCATTAGGGTGAGTGCTAAGGAGAAATTCCTGGGTCATAAGACTATGTTTTGCTTTGTAATAAACTGCCAAATTGTCTTCCAAAGTGGCTGTACCATTTTACATTACCATCAGCAATGAACAAGAATTCCTGTTGCTCCAATTCCTTGCCAGTATTTGGTGTTATTAGTGTTTTGGATTTTGGCCATTCTAATAGATGTATAGTGATATCTCATTCTTTTAATTGCAAATCTCTAATGACATTTGATGTTGAGCATATTCTCATATTTTTATATGGGATATGTATATCTTACTTGGTGAAGTGTCTGTTCACATATTTGCTAATTTTTTAATTGGTTGTTTATTTTCTTAACGTTGAGTTTCAATAGCTCTTTGCATATTTTGGATAACATTTCTTATCAGATATGTTTTTTGCAAATATTTTCTCCCAATCAGTGGCTTGTCTTCTCATTCTCTTGATAGTGTCCTTTGCAAAGCAGAAGTTTTTAATTTTAATGAAGTCTAGCTTATCAATTATTTATTTTATGGATTGCGCCTTTGATATTGTATCTAAAAAGTTAATACCATACCCGAGGTCACTTAGATTTTCTCTTATGTCATCTTCTAGGAGTTTTATAATTGTTTGTCTTAATTTGGGTCTGTTTGTGACCCATTTTGAGTTAAATTTTGTGAAAGATAGAAGGTTTGTGTGTATAGATTTCTTTCTTTCTTTCTTTTTTTTTTTTTTTTTTTTTGCATGTGAGTATCCAGTTGTTCCAGCACCATTTGTTGAAAGGACTATTTTTCCCAATTGTACTGACTTTGTTCCTTTGTCAAAGTTAACCTGATACTATTTATGTGGGTCTGTTTCTGGATTGATCTATTTGTCTGTTCTTTTGTCACTACTACATTGTCTTGATTACTGTGACTTTATAGTAAATCTTTTAGTTGCATAGTGTCAGTCCTCTGGCTCTATTCTTCTCTCTCTCTCTCGCTCCCCTTTTTTTTTTTTTTTTTTTGAAAGATTTTACTCACTTGTTAGAGAGAGAGAGAGAGAGAGAGAGGGAGAGAACAAGCAGGGGGAGAGGCAGAGGGAGAGGAAGAACCATGCTCCCCACAAAGCAGGAGAAGCCCAGTATGGGACTCTGTCCAGGACTCCATGATCATGACCTGAGCCAAAGGCAGTGGCTTAACCAACTGAGCCACCCAGGCGTCCCTGGCTCTGTTCTTCTCTTAATATTGTTGTTGGCAACTTTAGGGATGCCTGGGTGGCTCAGTGGGTTAAAGTTTCTGCCTTCGGCTCAAGTCATGATCCCAGGGTCCTGGGATCAAGCCCCACATCGGGCTCTCTGCTCAGCAGGGAGCCTGCTTCCTCCTCTCTCTCTGCCTGCGTCTCTGCCTCCTTGTGATCTCTGTCTGTCAAATAAATAAATAAAATCTTAAAAAAAAAATACTGTTGTTGGCAGCTTTATAATCATTTTGTTGACATCCACAAAATAACTTGCCAAGATTTTGATTGGGATTGCATTAAATCTATAGACTTTATTGGGAAAAGTGGGAATCTTGAAAATATTGTCTTCCCATGCATGAACATGGAATAGATCTCTCATTATTTAATTCTTTAATTTGCTTCATCAAAGTTTCATAGTTTTTCTCAAAAAGATATTGTACATATTTTGTTAGATTTATATGTAAGCATTTCCTTTTGAGGGACACTAATGTAAATGTTATTGAATTTTAATTTCAAATTCCACTTGTTCATTGCTGGTGTAAAGGAAACTAATTGACTTTTCTGTACATTAACTTTGTATACTGCAACCTTGCTGTAATTGCCTATCATTTCCAGGAAGTATTTTCTTGATTTTTTTGGATTTTCTACATAGATAATCATGTCATCTGCAAGCAAATAGTTTTATTTCTTCTTTCCCAATCTGTGTACCTTTTATTTCCTTTTGCCATCATATTGCATTTGCTGGAACTCTCTGTACTATGCTGCAAAGCTGTGATGGGAGGGGTCATTCTTGCCCTGTTCCTAGTCTTAACAGGAAAGCTTCAAGTTTCTCATCATTAAGTATGATTTTACCTCTAGGTTTTTGTAGGTATTCTCTATCAAGTTGAGGATGTTTCTCTCTATTCCCTATTTTGCTGAGAACTTTTATCATGAACAGGTGTCAGATTTTGTCAAATGCTTTTTTGGATCTATTGATATGATCATGTGATTGTTCTTCTTTAGCATTTTTTAAAAATTTTTACTTATTTATTTGACAGAGAGAAAGAGAGACCACAAGAGAGGCAGGCAGAGGGAGAGGGGGAAGCAGGCTCCCGGCTGAGCAAAGCGCCTGACGTGGGGCTTGATCCCAGGACCCTGGGATCATGACCTGAGCCGAAGGCAGAGGCTCAACCCACTGAGCCACCCAGGTGCCCCCTTCTTTAGCATTTTGATGTTATAGGTTACATTAACTAATTTTTGAATGTTAAACTAGCCTTGTATACCTGAGATAAATTCCACTAGGTCATGGCATATAATTCTTTTTGTATATTCCTGGATTTGATTTGCTATAATTTTGTTGAGGATTTTTACGTCTATGTTTATGAAAAATATTGGCCTGTAGTTTTCTTTTCTTGTAATGTCTTTGTCCAGTTTTGACATTAGGGTAATGCTGGTCTCATAGAATGAATTAGGAAACATTCCCTTTGCATCTGTCTTCTAAAAGAGACTGTAGAGAGTTGGTATAATTTCTTTCTTAAGAATTCACAAGTTGACGCAGCTTCCATTAGGCTCTCTTCTGGGACATTTGCTCTTAGAATCCAGTCACCATGCCCTGCAGGAGCCCAGAGGGCATGGAGCCACTGCTATACAGGTGCTCTGACTGACAGGCCAGGCTAAGGTCTCAGCCAGTAGCCAAACTTAACTGCTAGACTTGTGGATAAGTGAGCAGACAATTCTAGTCCCCAGAAGTCACATCATCCCTCAAAGTCTTCCCAACAGATATTCTAGATATGAAACAGAGATAAGCTCTGTCCCCATGACACTTTTGAATTTCCAACTACGTCTCTTGTGGGATGCCAGGAGATGTAATTTGTATTTCATATTCTGAGATAGTGTATTGTTCAAGTAAGTTTGGGATGGTTTGTTATGCAACAGTAGTAATTAGGACAACTCTTCGATGCTGGTAGGGCAGTATCTTCTTTTTGCCTCTTTATCCTCAAATCTGCTTTCTACCTATTTACACGATGCTCTCTTTACTGTGGATGCTGACAGATCAGCTGGATTAGATCAGCAGGCTCCCCTGCCCTCCAGTACGCTATTATGTTAGACAACAGGGATCCTAGAAGGAGTTCAGAGAGAGAGAGAGAGAGAGAGAGAGAGAACAGAGAGGTCTGAAGAATTATCCCTCAGGCTTCCTGTCTGAGAAGATGGCTCGGTGCCTTCAGACACTGCTATTCTAAAAATCACCCAGTTTACATGTCTCTCTTCTCGGTTCCAAATCCATATGCATTTAATATTCATTGCTGCCTTCTCCTCTCATTCCTCGCAATCTAGTAGGGGGGTCATCACCTTCTGTTAGCTACTCTTTGTGCCGCTGTGGCATCCATTTTGTAGGCCTTTAACCAGTTCAGTCAAAACCAAACTTCCCATTTTACTGCCCTTCTTAGATAAGGCCCACATCATCCTGACGTCATTTGACCACTCCCAAGTTCTGCTTTTACCATATGCTTACCAAGAGTATGAGACAGTTGTAACAAAACACTTCAAGTTCCACCAGGCATATAGTCCCCCAGGAACCACTGCTACCCTTCAACTAACCAATTTCCCATGAGTCTGGGAATCCCACTTAGCTAACATCCTGGATCCCAATAAAAACTAGCCCACAGGTCCCTCCCTTTCCCTCCCTATTTGCTGGGTGAGACCTTGTATCACCAAACTTCCAGCTGGTCCTACAAGGCCAGTGAGGGTTTCCTTTCTGGGACCCAGGAGTAATCAATTCTGTTTTCCTTTTGCATTCTGGTCTCTTGCATGCCCGTTCACTGTGCTGCACCAGAAACGATCATCTTAGTGCACTCTGTCCTGGGTCACATACAACAGTGGCAGCTGCTGCTACCACCAGGTCCCTGCATGCATATCCTGGTTGTTCCCCTGCTCCTTACATTGCATTGGAATTGGTCCTTTCCATATTCCAAAATTATTCTAAACGTGAGTGTGCTGGGTATTTCCTTTGGGAATGAAGGATATGGCTAATGGTTGGTTTAGCTGACTCTTGAATTTTAACCCCTCTATAAAGGCAGATGTCTCTCACTTGACTTTCTTTAATGGCACTTATAACTCTGTAATGGTTATTTATGTTCCTTCTCTTCTTATTGTTTGTCGTTATATCCCCCCCCCCTTTTTTTAAATGGCTTACTCACAGTAGACACTCAGTAAATGTCTGATATATAGATACTTGCCAATCATAAGGTATCCACAAAAATAAAGATAAAATTAATTAAACATATTTTTCTGGGCACATTCTCTCAGTATATACCAAACAGGCGTGGTCTTACATTGAAGATATGTTAAAATGGGATGACCTAGGAGCGCCTGGGTGGCTCAGTGGGTTAAGTGGCTGCTTTTGGCTCAGGTCATGATCTCAGGGTCCTGGGCTTGAGCCCCACATCAAGCTCTCTGCTCAGCGGGGAGCCTGCTTCCCTTCCTCTCTCTCTGCCTACTTGTGATCTTTCTCTGTGTTAAATAAATAAATAAAATATTTTTTAAAAAGTAGGATGACCTAGAAAGTATGTCGCAAAGACTGAGGAAAACTAACCTACAGGAATAGCCCATAGTGAGAGTGACCAGGCTGTACCTACCACAACATGTAAAGGGCACAACATGTATCAACGTGAGTCAGTTAGTCCCTCTTACTAGACATATAGCAGGAAATATATATACATTAACTGTGGATTCCAGGCCATAGTCTCATTCCCAAGACAGTTTGGTGATAGGTAGAGGGTCATGCATCTTGATGGACCCAGAACTACCTTGGTTTACTCCTATTTCCCACATACTTGTTAGTAGTGTTCCTTTTCAGTCTTAAATGGGTACTGATTTAGATGATAAACATAAGGTCACTTTAACTATACATTTTAAGCTGTGGGCCGGACAGTGCAGAGAGAGTATGCAGCCTTTCGCAAAGGAAGACAGACTGATTACAGTCCTAGATGGGGAACAGGCACCATGAAGCCTGAAAGACCAGAGCAGAGGCTCAAAACCGAATTTCTGTCTTTTGGTTAGGCCATCATGGTAGAGGTTTGGGCATCAAGGAGTGTTGGGACATTTTATTTTTACATTTGGATCAAAGACTATTGACAAAGGAGGCTGGGAGAGGGCATTAACATGGTGCTAAGTGTTGAGCATTTTTATGACATCCCCCTGCACTGATTGACATAAGTACTTCTAAGCTTCCTTTGGGGTGGTGGCCCCCAGCAGGCAGTTATCACTTGAACACTGTGAAGGTAGAAAACATCTATTTGGTGAAATTTATCAGAATGACTTACATTTGGGCCACTGCTCTAGACTGTGGTGCCTGGAGACCCCCATCTATCTTCATCTCTAGAACAGAATTTCTTCTTACTCTATTACATTCTACATCTTTCATGGTTCCAGGTAAAGCTTGACTTATAAACACATTCATATTAAAATTGCCAGACCTGGAATCCATTCTTTTTAAGTTAGTTTATAAAAGGGTTTGGTTTATATCCTGGAGTGTAGGCCGTCATTCCAAATATCCCCACATACTAGTAGGGCTGAGACAGCTGATGCTGTCTTGCCTCTGCCACAAGAAGTATAACTGACCTTGGTCAAAGTTTTATCCATTGGTACATCCAGCTTTGGGGATCAAGGATTTTGAAGACAAACGGGAGTAGGTAGAACTTAATAGTGCTAACTTTGGTTGACATTTTTGTTCTGATGAGGTGTTTTTTATTTGTTTGTTTTTGTACAAATCAAGAGCAAATATACATAATTCTTTGGACTGGCTTATTCTTTTATAGGTAATCACATAGGTAAACAAGATATTTTCTTAAATATCTTGTTTAAAGATATTTCTTTAAACAAGATATTTAAAAGATATCTTTTTTTTTTTTTTTAAGATATTTATTTATTTGACAGAGATCACAAGTAGGCAGAGAGGCAGGCAGAGAGACTGGGGGAAGCAGTCTCCTGCTGAGCAGAGAGCCAGATGCAAGGCTCAATCCCAGAACCCTGGGATCATGACCTGAGCCAAGGCAGCCGCTTAACCCACTGAGCCACCCAGGCGTCCAGGTTATGAATTCTTCTTTTCAAATATTAAGGAAACTTTGTACAAACTAAACATACAGTTAATGGGGTCATAATTATAGGCAGCCAGTTACTCTGAGCAGGACAGATTTTGTCACAATTTACGAAGACTTTTGGCTTAGGCACTCTGGGAATAGTTAGATAAGGCTTCGTTTTAAAACTGAGAAAATGTCTATGCAGTCATTGTGATGGTCATTAGTAAGAGTGCAGTGGACGTCATTGCAAGGAATCTGAATTCAAATCCTGGCTCTAGAATTCTCCACATGCTTTTGAATAAGGCTCTCAACTTCTTTGCAGTTGTTTCCTCAATTCAGAAGTTGTTCTGAGAGTTGAATGCTGTCTTGTAAATGACAGCATAGAGCAAAAACCTGGAAAACATTGTTGCAGATCTTGAGTCGTTACTTCAACATATACGTAGTGCTTATTTGTGGTTCCAAATAATAGAAGAGGCCTTCTTTGCTTTATAGCAAGTTACACGTATCCTCGCTAAGGCTCTCATGCAGTGACTGACTTAAAGTATGTTTTGGTAAAGGGAAGAAAGAAAGGAAGAAAGGAAGGAGGGTAGGCAGATAGAACCATGATATGATTAAAGGGTCTAAAATTATTGAGATGAGTGGCAAGCATGCTGTATCTGGTTTAATGGTTTGTTATTTCTCCCTAGAGTTTGATGATGATTTTTAAAGAATCGTTTGTCTTTATTTGACATTGTGCAAAACACCCACCTAGATTGTGCCCCCAAGTGCAGGGTTTTATATAAAGTTTTTAAATTTTATCTCCAAGAAGATAATCATAAAATAGTATTGTTCCACCAAACCTCGGTCATGCCATAATTATTGCTTTGTTAGTAAGTAGTTAATCAAGATAAATTGGAACATCAGCAGCCATCTGTCTGACGCGAGAGATCTGATTAAAACTGTAGGAGGTCAATGGAAAACGGAGGAGATAAATATTATTTTTAGGCCCTAATCTAGGAGCTGCTTGTCAACCAGTCACATGAACAGTTCACACTGCTCAGTGAATGTGTTTCTCACAAGTACGTACGTGGTAGTTGGTTCCCAAGCTAACCCATAAAAGCCTTTTCAATAGCTAATATACCTGAAGCAGTCTTTGTGTCCACAGGGCAATGTAGTCCAGGTTTCCCTGTGCCATGGCAGGAATATGTTTGTCTTTCCAGCGCACGAAATAGGAAGTTCCTTTCTCCTTCCAATCCTTTCAGCTGCCCTCCTGCCCGGAGGAGGACATGCTACCTGGAGGATCTGAACCCAGATTGTGTGCTTTGGACTGAGTTCCAACAGGAGTAAAGATCAGAGGAGGCATTTCTGAAACGAAGAAAAAGGAAATGTTAAGCTAAGTGACTCTAGGGGACCATGTATAACAATATGGAGACTTAACTTTTTATTCATCTATCATATCTTATTTTTTTCTTTTTAAAGATTTTATTTATTTATTTATTTATTTGACAGAGACAGAGAGAGATCACAAATAGGCAGAGAGTCAGGCAGAGAGAGAGGGGGAAGCAGGCTCTCTGCTCAGCAGGGATGCTGAGGCAGATGCAGGGCTCTATCCCCGGACCCTGAGATCATGACCTGAGCCGAAGGCAGTGGCTGAATCCACTGAGCTACCCAGGCACCCCTCAAATCTTATTTTTTTTAAAAAAAAGATTTTATTTTTAAGTACTCTCTACACCCAATGTGGGGTTTGAACCCTGAGAGTCAAGAGTCACATGCTCTACCAACTGAGCCAGCCAGGTGCCCCCATCCATCAAATCTTTTGTTTTTGGGAAAAAAGGGATGTTTTGAAGAAAAAAGTTGCACACAATGTCTAGCATAAATTTTATCTATAATCATGTAATCATGCAGTGATAAAGTAATCATAAAATTTAAAAGCTACAAAAATTCAGCCATTTCAGTGTATAATTACGAATGCACTATTGCGTTTTTCTGAAGGGTCTCCAAAGCAGCTTTCTGTAATGATTCCAATTGCACAAGGAGTAGAAGTGACCTTTTCTCCACTCACAGGGAAGAAGTCTCTCTAGGACAACTTCTGTTACTCCTGTCCAACTACCGAGCAGAAAACAATTTTCTCACCTCTGTGTTGGTTCTTTCTTTCTCAGGGTTTGGCCTCGAAACCTGGAATCGGAGAAGTAGATGCATTATTAGCCATGCATTCACATCTTAGAAAGGAGAGCAGTTTTCACTTTAGCTCAGGGCTCAGGTGGAGGGCTCACGTGGCAAGGCTGCCATCTAGTGTGCAGTAGACATCATTACATCCTGAAACCAGAAAAGAATCACATCCCTTAGGCTATCAGCGTTAGCTATATTGGGGGATTTACTGGTGATTTTAAGACAAAAACAGGTCAGCGATCACTAACAAAATTACTATTATTTTTTTTAAAGATTTTATTTATTTATTTGACAGAGAGAAACCACCAGTAGTCGGAGAGGCAGGCAGAGAGAGAGAGGGAAGCAGGCTCCCTGCTGAGCAGAGAGCCCGATGCGGGACTCGATCCCAGGACCCTGAGATCATGACCTGAGCCGAAGGCAGCGGCTTAACCCACTGAGCCACCCAGGCGCCCAACAAAATTACTATTATTAATCGTATTTTTCTATGACTAAAAATATCTCCAAGCTGCAGCCCTTACATTTGGGGTACTTTCGGTGTCTTACATGGATACATCCTTGGGCTCTGATTTGTGAGAGAAATCACAATTGCTAAAATTAGATCACCGGCACAGAGATTAGATTCAGCAGAAAATTTCTTACTTTGCTGCTGATTTTCAAACAAATTTAAATAGTTTGTATAAATAATGTTGGTGTCTTTAAGTCCCTTACAACTTGATAAGGTATTAGTGAATTCATGCCGAAAACTTTCAAAGAGAGTTTTTGCTAAAAGGCAGCATAAAATGGTGACAATGAGCATGGATTTTTAAAGTGGGACTGCTGGAGTTGGACTCCTGGCTCCCCTGCTTAGTAGCTGGACAGACTGTGGGAGTGTTAGCTAATGTCTATGTGCCTCAGTTTTCCTGCCTGTTGATGGGACTCATAGTTGTAGTTACTCACAGAGAATACTGTGAGAATTAAGAGAATTATGACATACAAAGAAATATAGATGGTTGTTTAAAAAAATACATTGTATCCTTTATTGAATAACAAGAGATGCCAGCATTTGAGCTGGAGAGTCTGCACCCCCTTATTTAGAATCATACATTTGACAGGTAGTAAGGAAGCAAGCCTACAACCTACTTTCACCTTTATTTTTCATCTCTAGACATTGGCCAAAGAAGGCAGCCTTGTTTTTTTTGTGCTGAAAATTGTATTTCAAGTTTCAGTGCCGTGAAATAGCCAAAAAAGGTAATGGGAAAAAATCTGAAGTCATGAATATTATCATAGTTTTTCAAATAATAGGAAGAAAGCCAATTGGTTTGTAGTAAAAAGGCTGCTCTTAAGAGTTTAGCTCTCTCTACCATTTTATGAATCATATTCAATGAATTGAAATGAAATGAAATGTCATATCTCACCTACCTGAGTGATTAAAAAAAAAGAGGAACAGGAGACCATTTCATGATACATAATGAAATCCTAGCATTTAAGGATAAGGCATACAGAAACCCGGAGAAGCAACAAAGTTAGTCAGTGGTGAAAGCTAATTCCAAAGGCCCTTCTCTTTATCCAAGCTGGATTTCAGACAAAGTAAAAGCCACTAAAATGACATCTTCAATGGTAACCAGCTTTTCTTAGTAAGCACTGACTAAACCAAAAATTTAAAACATATGTAATTTGAAAAACCACCCCAGCTTCACAAACATTGTTTACTTACAATCTCCTCTTAGCAGGTGTAGGAGCTGATATTTACTAAGGATGAGAAGAGAGGCTTGATATGGGTAAATTATTCCTGCCTCTTGGGGGTTTGAACCAGATCCAAAACCAGAAACTCACAAATGCCCTGGAGGAATAATTCTGAAGGGCCCAGATGTTTTTTAATATGGGCAGGAGGAAGGTCCCATGAGCGTGGAGAGCAGAGACATTCCAGAGTAGAGCTGACAGCCAAGGTGACCACTTTTCCACTCTTACTTTTGTGAGAGCTAATGTCTCAAGCAGCCATACCCATATCTATTCAGACAACCCCCAGCTGTAACAGACACTTTTAGAGTCCTACCAAGTATCCTCCACTGAATGGCCCATGTCCCATTTCAGTAGCAGCTGTGGTGGACAGTTTCTCTCCATGCTGATGGTGTCCCACCTGGGTCCTCCATGCTTCTTACTCAATACTTTCTCTAAAACCAAGGGAGCTTGCTCTGAAAGTGTGTGGAGATTCATTTCCTCAGAGGAGAACATTATACAATAAGAGATTGGAGTCACGAGAAAAATCCCCCCCGGCCCCTATTCTTTGTTGAGGTCATTCTGAAGTGCATTCTGTAAAGTTTCTCAAAAGGTGTTTCACAGGATTGCGTCCTAGTTACCCAGGGCAATAACCAGTGCTAACAGAACTGTTTAGGGGTCCCTGGGTGGCTTAATCTCTTAAGCGTCCATCTGTCCTTGGCTGGGGTCATGATCCCAGGGTCCTGGGACATCCCAGAGCCCAAGTTGGGCTCTCTGCTCAGCTCAGGGTCTTCTTGTCCCTTTTCCTCTGTTCCTCTCCTGCTTGTGCTCTCTCTCTCTCTCTCTCAGATAAAATAAATAAATAAATAAATAAACCATTTAAAGCTCTTTTATTGTCTCATTCTCCTTACATTCTCACTTACTGGGGTAACCTCCATCCTCCCCATCCCCCCAAAACTCTGTCTGCACTTGAGTCCTTGCCTCAAGTTCTGCTTACAAAGGAACCAAATTCAGACTCCATTTATGGTTCAGATAGCATCTAACTCTTTCCTTGCAGCTCACTCCTCATTGACCAGGAGAAGCATTCAAGAATTACTGTTCACTTACCTTGGTTTCCCTGCAGTGGCTCTTCAGACACCTAGCACCTCTTGGGGGAAAACGAAAGCTTGTATCTGGCAGTATTGACCATACTCCTTTTGAAAGCTGCAAACACCCCTTTGAGGATGGGAAACAAAGGCTCAGGGGAGTTTACTAGGGAGTTTACTATAGAGCACTTTCCAGGGATCAGGAAAGGGTCCTGGGCTGCCTGCCTCTAACAGAGTCTTGCTGTGCATCTCCATGTGCCTATATCCCAGAGTGATTTCTCTGAATTATTTCACCATATTTGGAGAGTGGGGGGAAAATATGTAAAAGGATGGCCCTTCCCATATCTAGTTCAGAATTATTATAGTGAAACCAAACAAGCAACCAAGAACATATGCTTTGCTCTTTAAGATACTCTAAAGACTGGTTAGAGAGGTTAGAATTTTAGCGATCATGAACAGTGTTCCTTGTGCACTCAGATAGTCAAACAGATATAAGGGACAAAACATGTGCTTTGAGCCAGAGGGATCTGAATATGAAGACTGGCTGAACCCTCAACGAGTTATATGTCCTTGATACTGTGATGGTCCACCAGAAGTCTCTTCAGTAATGAGGGACTTTTCCTCCCAGTGACTGGGAGTCTGCCTGCTGAGAGTTTCCAGTTGTAAGTTGTCTCCAGAAATTACCCCTGGTAATCCTTTGGTAATTCTCTGCTGAAAGTTGTACTCCTTCCTGGGGCAGCTGACCCATATCACCCAATGGCTGACTGACAGAAATATGTAAAGGTCTGACCATCTCAGCCCAAGTCAGAACAACCATGAAGGGCTTAACTGAAAGCTCCCCTTTGGATTGGCCAAGGCATAGCTGAATCTTTGTCATAGCTTACCTCCTCCCTTACCCAATTCTCATCCTTCTTATCTTTTGTAGATGTTAGTCCTGAAAATATGCCCTAAAAAGTTGTCTGAATGCTAACTCCATCTCAGTGTGCATCCCAGGGTACCTGCTTTGTGACACTACATGACAGGGCTTGGTTGAGACAGGAAAGATTTTTGGAAAACTAATAATGCAGACCTTGATGGAGTCAGGAAAGATATTTGGAAAACTTAATAATGCAGCCATTCTTTGAAAATATATATTTTTTAATGTTTAGTCAGCATTTGCTTCTCAGGGATGAGATCAATTCCAGTGAGGAGTGTTTTATACTCTTACTTTTGCTTTTTCCTCTTCAGTCCTAGAGAACTAATTACATTTCCCAAGTGATAATAAAGAATCTAATGTGAATCCTTAGATTAATGGTCAAGAAAATTTCCAAGTACTTAGGTGATGTTTTAGTACTGGGTAAAGGTTGATTCCATATGAAATTGTCCATGTATCCTGCCCCTTAATCTATTCTGAGCTTATATGTATGATCCCAAGAAAGTCATTTAAATTTCATGAGCCTTGGCCACAGCCACAGAATGTAGATAATTGTGTCTTCCCCACAGAATTATAGAAAGGACTCAATTGATTAATATATTGGCACAAAATAGTTACTCAACACAAGTTAACTTCTCCTAACTTCAGTGAACTGGGCCATTCAAAATTTTTCAGTAAGGTAAGGTGTTACAAATTATCACATAAAAAATGGTTACTGTAGGCAAGATCTGGTTACCTTGTGGATCTTAAGTAGACAAGGCTATCTATCTGTTGAGGAAGGGTCTCCCACAAGGAATGAGTCACAAAAGTCCCCAGAGTGTTTACTGATGTCAATGGTAAGAGTCCACGCTGAGCTCTTCCTCTGCCAAGATTTCCTTTTTTTGGGTTTTATGTTTTAACAAGAGAGGCCATTTACATCAAAACTGAGCAAGTCTTCATGTTAATCAAAACAACTTTCTAGAAGGCAGCGTTTCCCCACATAAACAAAGGAGAGTGAAGGAATAGGAAGAGTGATGGTTGGAGGTAAGAGGACACAGAAATAGAAAAAGTAGTTTTCTTGAATTATTCATTCCATGGGGATACTGCTTGCCATTTTTATTAATCCTAGCGTTATCTATCTCCAGGCTCCATAACAACTACTTATTCCCTGAATCTTTCTAATCTAAAAAAAAAAAAAAAAAAAAAAAAAAAAGCTTAGCAAAATTCACGCAAATTCAATTGAGCATGTAGTGAAGAATTGCAAACTAAAAGAAGAGTCAGGACTTCAGGTTCCAGTGATTTAGCTAACACAGGGACCTCTGAGTGCCAGAGGTCCAGACATCCAATCAGAATTTCCAGGGCCATTTTAATGTGCTGTGGAGCACAAGAGAAATTTATCATTAAAATTTTTGATATAATAAGCCTGTGCTCTGAATTTTTAAGACGTTCTTGTCAATTCAGGAATCTATTCAAATAATCGTTAATACTGAGGAAAAGGGAAGGAAAAATGAGGTTATCGTTTCACATGTAGACAATGACAGAATAGAGCAAGGTCAAAGGCCAAGTTTAGATAGATATCCAGATGGAAGCTTAAATTCTTCTCGTATGGTAATTGAATTGCATTTCTTCATCTTTTCTCCTCATTTCTTCCCTGTTTCTTTTCCAAATCTGAAATCTTAGCAGTTTTCTTTTACGTCCATCATCAAACTATCACACTATTAGGTTTAAAAAAAAAAAAAAACTAATTGAAACTGAGTTGAAATGGATTTATTTTCGTTAATGGCACTGGTGCCAGACAATAATTTGAAATACAAAGAGCTTTCGTTTAATGCCACTCCAGCTTGGCATCTTTTGTATTTGCTCCTCTCCTTGCTGAGAGGTATCACCCTCATGACTTACTCAAATGTGGTTTCCCGTTGTAGTGACAAGGATGAGATGGGACAGACAGTCCAGGCTTACCAAAGCTGACCCACCTTGCTTTCTGTTCCTCAGACCTGGCTTTTAGTGAATTCTCAGGCTTGATACTTATTATTATCTGAATAATCTACACCCATCTGTTACGATTCCAGTTATGTTAATGGATACTCCTTTTTCCCTTTCAAACTTATTAAAATTTTCCCTAACTTATACTTCCTGCCATTTGCCTGTCTCTTTGTTCTAATCCTTTGCCAGATTTGGTAATTCTCTTTATCCCACTCAGTTAGTTTCCAGTTGATTGCCACTGCCCTACTCTGGTCCCCGACTGACCATTTTCCCAGCTATTGGAATAATTTCTTAAAGCATCTCTTTCTAGTCCCCATCCCATGCCTTGATTTCAGTGAGCTATGGAAACTTTATCCAACACAGATTTATTGCTTTCCCATTTCTTTATGATGCTATGTCATATATCTACACCTTTATATAAGCCCAACTCATCATATTTGTCCTACTTGTACTTGTCCTACTCATTGTATTTGTTTATTAAGTTTTCTGGATGTGTAGATTAATGTTTTTTTTTCTTTTTGGTAATAATGTTTTGAAAATGTTTAGCCATTATTTCTTCATTTATTTTTGTGCCCCTTTTCTTCTCTCTCTGGGACTTCTTACATTTATGTTAATATATTTTATATAGTCCCATGTGTCTGAGGCTCTATTTGTTATGTTCTCCATTCGTTCCCCCCCCCCCCAATTCCTCAGATTGGATCATTTTTATTGACCCACTTCAGGTTTGCTGAGTCTTTCTTCTGCCATCTCAAATCTTCTGTTGAGCTATTTTAGTGATTTTTCATTTCGATTATTATATATTCCTGACATTCTATTTGGTTAATTTTTTTTTAAGATTTTATTTATTTATTTGACAGACAGAGATCACAAGTAGGCAGAGAGGCAGGCAGAGACAGAGAGAGAGAGAGGGAAGCAGGCTTCCTGTGGAGCAGGGAGCCCGATGCGGGGCTCGATCCCAGGACCCTGAGATCATGACCCGAGCCGAAAGCAGTAGCCCAAACCACTGAGCCACCCAGGCGCCCCTATTTGGTTAATTTTTATAAGTTCCCCCTCTTTATTGATGTTTATACTTGGTGATCCACTATTATCATACTGTCCTCTAATTATCAGAACATAGTTTCTTTTTGCTTTTGAACATATATAATACCTACTTTTCTTTGCTGCTAAGTCCAACATCTGGGCCCCTTCAGAGAGTTTTATTGAAACAGAGATAGTCTCTTTCAGTATATGGGCTACATATTCTTATTTCTTTGTATACCTTATTTTTTTGTGTTGTTTAAAACTGAGTATTTAGAGTAATATATTGTACAATCTAGATTATGATTTCTACCTCTCACAGGGGTTGTGAATGTTGCTAGGGTATTTTTGTTGTTTTTTGGGGGTTTTGTTTTTTTGTTTTTTTTTCTTTGGTTGTTGTTCACTTGCTCATTTGTTTAGTGATTTTTCCTGAACTATTTATATACAGTCTATCTTCGATACAGTAAAGTAATGGCTGTCTCTGCTAAATTAAAAAAAATATATTATTATTTTTATTGTTAAACCTGTCTTCCTGTGGGTTATTCCTGGGTCAGCATAGCTTAGTCCTCAAAGATTGGTTAAAGATGTGGTGGGAAATTCCAATTGTAACATGGCTTATCTAACTCATTTTCTGATTTTAGAGAGAAACACAAATTTTTAAATGTTTAGAGATATTCATGTATTGCACATGTATTTGTAAGGACCATACTCTGTGTCCAACACTCTAAACTCTGAGAATATAATGGTGAGTAGGAAAGTCACCATTTCAACTTCCATGGAGCCTACAATCTCATAGACATGACAAAAGAAGGAGAAAAAAAAATCATAATGGGCCATATTCAGGGAGTGGGGAAAATATGAAGAAGAATAAGCTACGTTTATTTTTTCTATTTTTTAAAAACTTAATTTTTTCTAATTTTGGCTGTGTTGGCCATTTCAAATGTATTATTCTCTAAATACAGCTGAAGACATCTAGTGAGACACCGAAGGCAATGATGAGAATTGCAAAAGGGAATCATGGTACTTCCTCCTTTCTTAGCTCTGATAGTAGAAAAAGAAAGTAAAAAGGGAGAAGAATCATCCTTTTCATTTATGTCCACAATAAGCATTCCCATCTTCCATAAATAAATAACCCACTTCAGTTCTTATGTACCCATGCAAGGATTCTGATCTAATGACTGATTTCATTTCCTTGTGATCAGATAAGGTTATTTTACTATAATAATTAGAAAGTAAATAGTTCTTCTTTGATTATTGGTATTCAGTTTGGCCTAGAAAATAATTAGAAACTTATAAATCTCTAATCCATGAGAATGGAAAACTACTGATAAATGCAAAGCAGTAGCTTTGACCTACATATGGTGGAATTTTCAAAATTTAGTGAATGGGCTTGATTGAGGCATTAAATGTGTGTTGTTGTTGTTGTTGTTGTTGTTTTTTAAGATTTTATTTATTTATTTGACGGAGAGAGACATAGCGAGAGAGGGAACATAAGCAGGGGAGCAGCAGAGGGAGAGGGAGAAACAGGCTTCCTGCTGAGCAGGGTGCCCAATGCGGGGCTCCATCCAAGGATCCTCGGATCACAACCTGAGCCAAAGGCAGATGCTTAACGACTAAGCCACCCAGGTGCCCCTCACATGTGGTTTTTATAATGCAATTTATTTCTGTATGGTTGCTTTCAGGGGCACACATCACAAATCACTGCATAAATCATTGCAGTCTATCCAGCAAGTACAATTCACAGCTATAAAGATGGCATTGCATATATCAAGAAACTACAGTGTCAAGGAGCCAAAAAATGACTTTGAACAAGAATGTCACAGAATATGGCATATTTGAAACACACTGAGTTGATTTGATTGTTTTATTATAGAGGCTATGAGATATTACAGGTCAGAGAGAAAGATTTAGATTTTAAAGTGATGAATTATGTATTTATTCACAAAAAATACAGATAGTTATATTGTTTCCCATTTTACAAGCAAAACAAGAAAAAGATACTTATAGAAATGAACTGAAGAGGAGGTTGCTCTTGCTTTCAAAGATTTATTTCTCCATTTACATGTGATTTGTCCATTTTCCCTCTAAAATATGCAGCAAGAGTTTAGCTTCAGGAGAGGCAGTCTTGCTCAAGGAATAATTCTCTGGCTTAATTGTGGAGGAAACCCTTCAGCTGGTAGAAAATCACATTTTTGCTCCTAAGTAAAACGATTTGGCGACGAAGCATAATGAATAGTAATTTTCAAAAGGAGTATGATTTTCAAAACAAACTTCACAATACTACATTCAAGAGGTTTCTTTGTGCTGTAATTAATGGAAGCAACTTCACCAGCTGAGCCTATGAGTCCCCAAGGACAACGTGGTTTTACCGCAGGACTCAGAGAAAAGTTTCTATGGGTGGTCTGCTGGTATCAGTCTGGTACAGGAGTGGGAGGAGCCTTAGCTTGAAATTAGATCCAGCTCCTCCCAAAGCAGAAGGGATACTGGCAGTTTAGAAGTGGAAGAATGTGCTTGTGTGTGTGTTGCTGGGCAAGAGGGTGCGAAGAGAATGTCTGGCTGACCCTGCCCTTGCACGTGCTGTCTTCAGCACTGTAGTTTCCAGTCAAGCTTGTAGTAAAAACAATCTGGGAATGTATATTACCTCCCTATTGCTGTGTCACAAAATATCACAAATTTAGCAGCTTAAAACAACATGCATTCATTATCTTAACAGTTTCTGTGGTCAGGAGTCCAGGCACAGCTAAGATGGTCTTTTGCTCAGGGTCTTATGAGGCTGCAGTCAGGATGTGGAAGAGGATGCATGCCTTTCTAGAGCCTGTTCTCCCTTCAAAGGTCATGTGATTGTCAGCAGAATTTAGTTCCTTATGTTTGAAAGTCTAAGGTCCTTATTTCCTAGAGGCTACCCAGTATTGTCTTCCACATATCCTCTCTCCAGTGTGACAGTTTGCTTCTTGAAGGCCAACAGGGAGCATGTCTGCTACTACTTTTCTCTTCTTTCTAGACCTACTCTTTGGAAGGGTCTAGATTAGGTCAGGCTCACTGAGGTTAATCTCGTTCTCAAAGTCAGTGGACTTGATATCAAATTTACACCTAAAAATCTCAGACTTTTTGGGCATATAGTACAAACTAATCATCCAAAGACATCCATCATATTCACTGGCCCCACCCATGCTCCAAGGGAAGGGATTATACAGGGCATATACATTAAGGACTAGAAGTCTTGGGGTTATCTTGTAATTCTGTCTCCCATAGAGCCCAATATAAGGAAGCAGGTTAAATCACCAAAACTGAGGAGGCATAAGGGAGGTAAAGACTAAAGTATAGCAAGAAGAGACTCTTTCTTGGAAACCAGGGCTTGATTTGCAGAGCAGCCTGAACCAGTAACTCGGAAAAGCCAAGACTATAAACAGGGAAGTTTCACCTTGGAAATTCAGAATAGAACAAAGGCATTAAGGTTATTTGCAAAAACTGTAATTCATAGAGGAAGGGTCTGGTGTTCTGTCCAGTCTTGAAATGGTGGTGACGTGAGATCAACACTGGAGTATCATGGACATATAAGACTAAAACAAGATAAGGAAGGGATCCACTTTTAAGCCTTGTTAGCTTTTTATTTTCTTTTTTTAAAAAATAATTTATTTATTTATTTGAGAAAGAAAGAGTGAGAGAGGTCAAAGCAGTAGGGTGAGGGGCAGAGCGGGAAGCAGACTCCCCACTGAGCAGGGAACCTGATGATCCTGGGACTCCTGGGATCATGAACTGAGCCAAGGCAAACACTTAACCAACTGAGCCACCCAGGCACCCAAGCTTTATTAGGGTTTAAGGGTGAATATTCAATACCATATTGCAGGCTATTTCATAAAAGCTAAAACTTGGGGTCTAAGTGAAACCTTCTACCCTCTGACCAGCTCTTCCCTACTCTCAACTTCAAATATACAAATTTGGGACAGATGTGATTAGACAAATCTGAAGAGAGAGAGAGAGAATGGGTAGGTGAGTACTAATCCCAAGAAGGACTCTGAGTTTTCTCAACCTGCCACATGGAATATAAAAGGAAGTTTTAAGAGACACTGACTTGTCCAATGGATCAATTTTAGTCTAAGGGTGAGGTTGAAGGTCAAGATAAAGGATGGAAGCTGGGTTTATACAATTAAAGTGATAGCAGGCTTGTTCAGTATTGTATAAGACCTGATCCAGTGAATATCCTGGGTTATGATCAATCATAGCCTCTCCTGATATTAGGAGAAGTTAGGAAATTGGTTTGTAGAAGACTTTTGCTCCTTCTGGATTAGTGGGGAGGGTCTAAAGATGCTACAATTAACCTATTTTCTTCTGGAAGTTGACATAAGGAGAACCACAGGTATACCTTTGGGTGGCAAGGAATGAATCAGGCCACTTTGATGAGCAGTGGTATTGGGCAATAAGCTGTCTATGCTTGTATATTAAAAAAAATAGATATATACACACACGTGTAAAAATATATATATATACACACACACACACACATATATACATATACATATATACATATACATATACATATACATATACATATATATGTGTGTGTGTGTATATACATATATATTGCTTTTGACCTGGTGGACACAAGGTAAAGGAACAATAGAGTCTATGCAAGCTCTGTTAATTACCTGAAGGTTGCTTTCATTGTACTGTCTGCTCTGGTTGTAGTTACTGGTTCATCCTATAGTGGAACTTAGTGATCTGAGCTCAATTCTCTAATATTTAGTTTTGATTCCCTAATATTAGACACTGTGTGGTGTGTTAGGCATTAAAATCATAACATTGTGATACATACAAATTATGTTGTCATATTCAGAGTGCTGTATTTAGTTTAATTACAATTTTGTTTTTGCTTTTATTGGTGCTTTAAAATGTCTCTTGCCATTATTTTAAAAATATATAAAATGTTCATTTTCAGAGTGTGAAATGTACATGCATACTCTAGGATCTTTTAGAAATGTTATGGTGTGAAGAGGTAGATAACCACAATATGCAATCTTAACACCTTTTAACCCTTTTCCACTTTTCATTAACAATGCAACTTATTAGTCAATGACTAAATAATAATCTTGGCTTGAATTTTCCAAATTAGCATACTTTCAGAGGTCAGGCATATGTGTCTTTGGCTGATGGTACAGAGCTTTGGTTCAAGATAGTAATTGGAGTGGGCCATTAATACATATAAAAAGGTTGTGCACATAACTGTTTATTTCCTTTAGGACAGATTTCAGGAACTGAAATCTTGGGTCAAATGGTGGGAGGCGATTTACGCCTCTTGATAATGTTGCCATGATGGCCAGTTTCATGTGTCTCCTTAGCTGGGCTACAGTGCCCAGTTATTCAATCAAACACTAAATAGGTGTTGCTGTGAAAGTACTTTGTAGATAGAATTAACATCTACAGTTAGTTAATGTTAAGTTAAGGAGATTATCCTCAGTCATCTGCTTGGGCCTGATTCAATTAATTGAAAGGCCTTCCAGCTGAATTCAGACTTTCCTGAGGAAGAAATTCCTGCTGTGGACTGCAGCTTTGGCTCCTCCCCAAAGTTTCTAGCCTGATCTTCCCCTACGAGTCTCAGGTTTGTCTACCCAGTCCCTGCCATAACTCACATCAATTCTTTGTGTTTATAGGTATTTGCATTTTGCTTATGTATGTCATATGTGCCTGCATGTCTTATATACATGTATATGTGTCTTTACATGCACCCACACACCTATTCGTATGTATTATGTACACTTACGTATATGTCAGATAGATAGAGTTGATACTGGTTTTGTTTCTTGGGTAGAACCCTGGTTATTCAGTTGCCAAATTCCTTTTCAGAATGATCAGACCCATAGTTTATAAAAATGGCCTACTTAGCACACGTTAACCAATGTGGATTATTATAATTCTGTAGAGATGAAGACCCATTGACTAGTTTTGACTAGTTTTGACTAGAATGGTGTTCCAATCCATGACATCAATATGGTGACAGGAGGCAGGGTATACAAAAAGGGAAGATGAAGAAATCAGGGGACATGTCACAGCTTGTAACAATAAAATCCCAAATACTCAAGGCATATCCAGTTGATAACATATATCCATTAGGATTCTTATGTATTCTTTACTTTTTGCTCTGCGATTGTCTATATAGGTTAAAACTGACTCCCCAAATGGTTTTCTCGATTGCTAATCCAAGTATTGGAATAATTACAAGATTTTACTCCTGTCAAATACGTCAAATAATACATATTCTTTGGGCTATTCATTGTGGAATGTAACATGATCTTTTTTGTATTCAAACAGCAACTTTCTTTGGCTTACAACTACCCATGCTTTATGAAATAATCCTGATCTCTTCTATCAAAGAAAGAAACTGAGGGCAAATGTGGAGCAGTGGGTCTCTCAGAAACCTTAGGAAGGCATAAATACTGTGAGTGTAGCCATTACTGAAGACACATCCTTCATGGGGGCATGACCAAATACTAACAACTTAAATTTTAGCTCTCCATTCTCCCTTTAAATCTTCACTGGGAGGCAAATTCTTATTCTACCTTTGGATCAAATCTCAGCAGACCCTTGAGTTTTCTGGTCCTTCTCCAGGAAAGCTAACAGTTCTCTCCTCAGTTAAAATCACAAACATAATCTCAGTGTAATAACTTAAAAGTTGAATCTCCCATGTAGTTAAAAATATGTCCTCCTCCAGTTTCTCGGGGCTTCTGTGGACAGGGAGGTGGGAGTCAAGGACAAGGGTGTAGATGGCATCTTCTCTATGTTCTGCACATGCTCTGTCATCTGACACCATGCTCTGACCCTTCCAGAGTTGGGGGGCGGAGAGAGGGAGTTGCCCTATGGGGAAAAGTTCCCACCTAAAGGTAGGGTTCTACTTACCTAATTTCAGTGCTTGGGACATTTGGAAGGCATTTAAAATGAACTTTCTGGATGCACTTAATTGGGTTGTTGGAGATATCTCACCCCTTCATTCTTGGGGAAATTTTCTGCCTGTCATCATCCTGATGAAGAAAAATGCATCTGTATTATGGCTGACCTCTTACTTCCTCCCAACCTCTATAAATCCAGTTGTACCTCCAGCCTTTTTCTCCTTACCCTGGCAGGCTGCCCTCTTCGTCAGAATCTGTGAAGACCTATATAAGTTCTCTTGCACACAGCACATACCTGAGAGTACACTCAAGTGACCTTCTCCCGGGACAGACTCCAGCAGAGCAGGCTAATTCCATCACAATAACCACTTGCCATCTGCCCCACCATCACAACAGCTGCCAGCCAGTTCGGCTCTCTTACTCTTTTGCTGTTTAGATTTCTCGGGAGAGGGGGCATAGAGTGGGGTTGGGGAGATGAGAGTGAGTGTCCTCTGTGTTTGCAAACTGTAAAGAAGATATTTTTGTAAGTGGTTGGATTGAAGCTTTTCCCCTCAGTCATGATGGGTGGTGCGTACACTCTCCAGCCCGTTTCTACCACCTATGAGGGAATGGGACTCACAATACACATTTTAGAGTTCTCTGTAAAGCCCTCTACTTCCCTTGTCTCTAAATCTCTAGATCCTTGTTGTGGGGAGGAGCTTTTAGCCACATCCTCTAAACATTTTGCGTTATAGTTATCTTGCATTTTGTTTTAAGTTGCAATGTCCACTGAACTAGGGCAGTGGCTCTTAGAGTGATCCCGGACCAGCATTATGCCAGGGCTGGGAAGCTGATTAAATTGCCAGTTCTCAGAGCTCACAGATCTACTGAACCTACAGGATCAGAAATTCTATGGGTGGAGCCCAGAAGTCTGCATTTTAGCAGCCTTTTAGCAGACTTTTAGCAAACATTCTAGGTGCTTATGATGTATGCTAATGCTTGGGAACCACTGTTTTTGTTTGTTTGTTTGTTTGTTTGTTTGTTTTGTTTTTTATTGTGTATTTTTTTAAATTAAATTAATTTATTTATTTTCAGAAAAACAGTATTGATTATTTTTTTTTAACACACCCAGTGCTCCATGCAATCTGTGCCCTCTATAATACCCACCACCTGGTACCCCAACCTCCCACCCCACCCCGCCACTTCAAACCCCTCAGTTGTTTTTCAGAGTCCATAGTCTCTCATGATTCACCTCCCCTTCCAATTTACCCCAACTCCTTTCTCCTCCCTAAGACCCCTTGTCTTCCATGATATTTGTTATGCTCCACAAATAAGTGAAACCATATGATAGTTGACTCTCTCTGCTTGACTTATTTCACTCAGCATAATCTCTTCCAGTCCGGTCCATGTTGCTACAAAAGTTGGGTATTCATCCTTTCTGATGGAGGCATAATACTCCATAGTGTATATGGACCACATCTTCCTTATCCATTTGTCCGTTGAAGGGCATCTTGGTTCTTTCCACAGTTTGGCGACCGTGGCCATTGCTGCTATAAACATTGGGGTACAGATGGCCCTTCTTTTCATGACATCTGTATCTTTGGGGTAAATACCCAGGAGTGCAATTGCAGGGTCATAGGGAAGTTCTATTTTTAATTTCTTGAGGAATCTCCACACTGTTCTCCAAAGAGGCTGCACCAACTTGCATTCCCACCAACAGTGGAAGAGGGTAGACTTTAAACTAAAGACTGTAGTCAGAGATACAGAAAGACATCCACCAAGATGATCTAACAATTGTAAATATCTATGCTCCCAATATGGGAGCAGCCAATTACTTAAGAAAACTGTTAATCAAGATAAAGAGTCATATTGATATGAATACACTAATCGTAAGAGATCTTAACACGCCTCTCTCTGAAATAGACAGATCATCGAAGCAGAAAATCAATAAAGAAACAAGAGCATTGAATGACACATTGGAACAGATGGACCTCATAGATATATACAGAACATTCCACCCTAAAACAACAGAATACTCATTCTTCTCAAGTGCACACGGAACCTTCTCCACAATAGACCACATACTGGGTCACAAATCAGGACTCAACCGATACCAAAAGACTGAGATTATTCCCTGCATATTCTCAGATCACAATGCTTTGAAACAGGAACCACTGTTTTAAGGCATCTCCGAGAATTCCACCTTAATAGCCTCTCATGCGTACCCTTAGCTGAACTTGTCAAACCACTTAATCTGTTTCTTGTTAATAACTCATATGTTTACAGATTTAAGAAATACTATGAAAATGATAAATCATAATTACATTTGACTAAAACCAAAGCCTGCTGATTATCTGACAGTCATCAGTCCTAAATTACCATGAGTTGAAGGTTCGCCAGAAAGGGCAGCTGGAGTAATGTGTTGTTATAGTCTCTCTCCCATTTCTGTAGCTCCAGCGTGCTCACTAAACTGTAAGATGAATTATTGTTTTGTAAACTAGTGCATTAATTTTTTATCATTGGTCAGACTTCTTTGTGTTCTTTTTGTAGAGAGAGACATCATCCCTTGATTTTACTCACTACCTTGTAGAGTAACCTCTTAGGTCCTTTTGTTGCTATAAATCAGGATTCCTCAACTTCGGAACTATTAATATTTTTGACTAGATGATTCTTTGTTGTATGGAGCTGTCCTAGATGCTAGTAGCATGCTCTCAATTGTGACAGCTCCAAATTTCTCCAGACGTGGACACATGTTTCCTGGGAGTGAAAATCAACTCTGCTAGAGAAGCATTGGTTTAAACGGACACCCATGAAGTCCCCAAATACAGTTAACATTTCTTATCAATTCCACACATTTTGACACCAAAAGGAACACTGAGTTTTGGTCAGGACTTCTAATTACCGTAGAGATAATTTTGAAATACTTTAAATGATATTATTTTGCAACTTGTTATAGAAATGCATCTTGAGGGGTGCCTGGGTGGCTCAGTGGGTTAAAGCCTCTGCCTTCAGCTCAGGATATGATCCCAGGATCCTGGGATCGAGCCCCATATTGGGCTCTCTGCTCAGGGAGCCTGCTTTCTCCTCTCTCTCTCCACCCACTTCTTTGCCTACTTGTGATCTCTGTCTGTCAAACAAATAAATAAAATCTTTAAAAAAAAAATCTTGAGATTGCTGAGCAAATATTCTTCTGATTCACATCATCAATTAAGCCCTTAGAATCGTTCTGAGAATTTACTGTCTGAGAGTCCTCATTTATAAACACAACAAGCTCCAAGAAACACAATTACTATACATTTTCTCAAGGAAGGGAGTGGTGATAGTATCGTAGACTGTTGATTTAAATTGTCTTCTTTTTTTTTCTTCTTTCATTAAGTGGTAATTCAACTCTTCATCTTTCGTGATTTTCTTTACTCACTTCAGGCAATTATTGCTGGCGATTATGATGTTAATGAGTTATGTCGAGCAGACTGAAAAAATGAAATATATTTTTAGGAAGTTAAGTTAATGGAAGCAACAACTTGAATGCATGCAAAAAGCAGGCATCTTTCTTATTGTGCCCTGATTGATTTCATAAGTCAGGTGTTCATATGAATGGATAACCTTTACTTAGCGCAGGGAGTATTTTGACAAGAAATTTACTCTGATGAGCCATAAAGGAAGTCTTTTGTGAGATTGGCTGTTCTGCATTGTGTCTGATATATATTTTTTATATTGCTTGAGTTAATTTTAAGGCCTCCCAACCTAAGCTATGCTGATCGACATGAAAACCACAACTCTTTTTTTGCCTCCTTTGTAGTTGAATTCTAATGGTCTTGACATATTGCCGTATTGTTCACCAGGGTGACATAAAATACAATCAAACGCACACACAGATGACTATGGAAAAGCAAACCCAGATGACAACACATATCAATAGAATATTTTCTTTCACCCTTTTCTTTTTATTCTTGAGTGACACAGCAACTGAAATAACCCTCCCTTTTGAATGCCTTTGATTCAATCCGCTGCATGTTTCCCCTCAGATGAGGTTGAATTATTAGCACTTCACTGTCAAAACCACCTTTGTTTCTAAATTAATACCCAATATTTACATACCAGTAAGATAGATCTTAATATGCCAAGACTCTCATCTTTCTCAACCTTCAGTCTTACAAACTACTTTTATTCTGGATAAACTTTCAAACCAAAGTGCAATTGAAAATATGCATCAATGATCCTGGATTTTGTGGGGGAGAAGATTGGAGATGGCAGCAGTGGGCTAATATGGGTTAGATTTTTCAAGGTAAGAACATTAAGAAAAATAACACCTCTTATTAGGAAAAATCATTTAAAACCAGAGAGGCCTAATTTTCTAAATAAGGAATTTTCTTTAAGTAGGTAATGCATTTGACAAATGTAAAAATAAATTTATGATACATATATTATAGATATAAATGTTCAGTAGAATTTTCTGAAATGATGGGTATGTGTTATATATATATATATATATATATATATATATATATATATATATGGAATTGCTAGTTGCTTATGGATATGGAAGACTTGAAATGTAATTGCAATTCAAAGACTGAAATTTTAATTGTATTCATTTTAATGAACAGAAATGTAAATCTAGATAAGCACATGTGGCTAGCGGGTCCTACACTGAGTGGAGGAAATATATGTGATTTATGTATTTGTATATTCGTTCCTATAGTTCTCGTTTTACAGAGAACCTGACATTTAACTATTACTCAATTTTAAACTGCTTTATTGGTACCATGCCGTGCAATTCACGCATTTAAAGTATACAATTTAGTGACACTTGGCATAATCACAGCTGTGCATTCATCACCACAATCAACTTTAAAATATGGTCATCCCCTCCAAAATTCTTCACAGCTCTTAGCTATCATCCCTGGCCCCCAATCCTCCCTCACCCCAGCTTCCATAAGGCAACCACCAACCTCCTTTCTGTCTCTCTAGATTTGCCTATTCTGGACAATTTATATAAATGGAGTCAAACAGCATGTGGTCTTTTGTGACTGGTTTCTTTCACTTGGTACGGTGTTTGCAAGATTCGTTCATGCTGTGGCATATATCAGTATTTCTTTCTTTTTATGCCAAATAATATTCCATTGTATGGATATACCATACTTTGTTGATCCATCCATCACATGATGGTCTTTTGGGTTGTTTCTATTTTTTTACTATTGTGAATAGAGTTGCTATAAATATTCTTGTACAAGATTTGTTTTTGTTTTTGGTTGATCTATGTTTTTCTTTCTCTTTGGTATATATCTATAAGTGGAATTGCTAGATCTATGGTAATTCTATATTTAACCATTTGAGGTACTGGTGGACTGATTTCCAAAATTCTGTATCATTTTACATTCATTACATTGTAGTGTATATGCATTCTAATTTCTCCACATCTTTCCAAACACTTGTTATTATCTGTCTTTTTTATTATAACCATTGTAGTGGGTGTGAAGTGGTATCTCCTTGTTATTTTCAGATATAAGATTTGTAAATTTTTTTTTGCATTTTGTTCTCTTTTTACTTTCTTGATGGTGTACTTTGAAGCATAGACTTTTTCATTTTGATGTCATATATTTCATTAATTTTACGGTTTTTGCTTGTGCTTTTTTTGTTATATCTAAGAATTCATTGCCCAATTCAAGGTCATAAAGATTTATGTATGTATTTTTCTTCTAAGAGTTTTATAGTTTTAACTCTTAAGTTTAGGTCTTTGATCCGTTTTGAGTTAGGGTTTGGATAGTGTGAAGTGGGGTCTAGGTATAGTTTTTGCATGCATATATCCAGTTATAAACCAGAATGGTTTGTTAAAAGACTACTTTTGCTCCACTGAATTTCCTGGCCACCCTGTTGAAGATAAATGTTAAGATTTCTATTTTATTGATTTGTATGTTTATTTTTAAAACAATACCACAGTCTTGATTACTGTAGATGTGTGGTAAACTTTTACGACTGGGAAGTATGAGTTCTCTAGATTTGTTTTTTTGCAAGATTATTTTGGCTTTTCTGGTTCTTTGAATTTCCATATGAATTTTAAGTGCACCTTGTCAGTTTCTGCAAAGAAGTCATCTGGAATTTTGATGTAATTATGTCTAATCTATAGATCAATTTGGGGAGCATTGTCATCATAACAACTTTAAGTCTTCTGATCTTTGATTGTGGGGTGTCTTCCCATTTATTTAATTTCCTTCAGTAATGTTTATAGTTTTCAGAGTACAAGTCTTAAATTTCTCCTGCTAAATTTATTTCTAATTACTTTATTATTTTTGGTGTTTATAAATTGTTTTCATTTATTTAAGTTTTGCTTTCTCATTCCTACTATTTAGAAAAATAATTAATTTTTGTATGTTTATTTTGTATGCTGCAGTCTGTGGGATTTATTTATTAATCCCAATGTTTTTTTAGTGAATTGCTTAGGATTTTCTGTAAGTGGGATCATGTCATCCACAAATCAAAATAGTATTACTTCTTCTTTTCTAAGTATGGGATATATTCTATCTCATTTTCTTGCCTAATTATCCTGGTTAGAACTCTTAGTTCCATGTTGAATACAATTGGCTAGATAAGACATCCATGTCTGGTTCCCAATTCAGTATTTCAGTACTTATTATTCATTATGAAGTATGGTGTTAAATGTGGTTGTTAAAAGAAAGGAATAGAAAGTTCCCTTCTATTCCTAATTTGTTGAGTGTTTTTATGGTTAAGGAGTGATGAATTTTATCAGATGCTTTTCCTGCATCTATTGAGATGATTGTAGGATTTTGTTCTTTATTCTGTTGATGAGGTATATTACATTAATTTATTTTTGATGTTGAAACAACCTTGCATTCCTGGAATAAATCCTATTTTGTGACACTATATAATCTGTTTTACATATCTGGATTTGATATTAGTATTTTTTTGAGAATTTTTGTGCCTATATTTACAAGAGACACTGCTCCTTAGTTTTCTTGTGTTATCTTTGTCTGCTTTCGGTATCAGGGTAATACTGGTCTCATAGGATGCGTTCTTTTCTTTTACTTTTTGGAAGAATGTGAAGAATTGGTATTAATTCTTCTTTAGGTATTTAGTAGAATTTACCAGTGAAGCCATTTGGTTTTGGGTTTTTTTTTGTTTTTGTTTTTGTTTTGTGCTTTTTTTTCTTTTTTTAAACTACTGATCTTTTTACTTGTTATAGTTCAAATCACATTTTCTAGTTCTTTTTTTTTTTTTAAAGATTTTATTTATTTATTTGACAGACAGAAATCACAAGTAGGCAGAGAGGCAGGCAGAGAGAGAGAGGGAAGTAGGCTCCCCGCTGAGCAGAGAGCCCAATGCAGGGCTGGATCCCAGGACCCTGGGATCATGACCAGAGCTGAAGGCAGAGGCTTTAACCCACTGAGCCACCCAGGTGCCCCACATTTTCTAGGTTTTTTTTTTTTTAAGATTTTTATTATTTTTATTATATTTATTTATTTTATTTTTATTATTTATTTGAAGAGAGAGATCACAAGTAGGCAGAGAGGCAGGCAGAGAGAGAGAGAGAGAGAGAGAGAGGGAAGCAGGCTCCCTGCTGAGCAGAGAGCCCGACTCAGGACTCGATTCCAGGACCCTGAGATCATGACCTGAGCTGAAGGCAGCGGCTTAACCCACTGAGCCACCCAGGCACCCCCATTTTCTAGTTCTTAATTTAGTTTTTGTTGTTTGTGTCTTTCTAGGATTTTTTTCACTTCAGTTAAGCTATAATTCTTCATAGTATTTCTTCACAATCCTTTTTATTTCTGTTAAAGGATGGCTCCTTGGGCTAAAATCAGGGGCAATAAATGAGGCAGAGATGTCAGAATACTTTGGCTCAGACTTGAGTAATAATTTAAAAGTCTACAAAGTCATGTTAAATGGGTGTATTAAGTAAGTTATTTAAAACTAGAGAACTAACCAGCTAACTGTGTTAACCCATCATGAAGGTGATAAGGAATGCCCTGGGGAGAGAGGCACAGCTATCACTGAGAAGTTCAGTAGCGGCTGTTCTCTGTCACTGGGGAAGCGGGCCCGCTGGTATCAATGGGAATAATACAGAACCAGGCCAGAGGGAACTAAACACTGGAGACAAGATGGATGTGATTTCATGATGAGCAGCAAGGCCAATATGGCCCAGAGGGACTTGAGCTGCCACAGTTTGTGGCAGTGGCATATAGAGAGGATGGTGGGCCTGGGAGTGAGATAGATGGGTAGCCAGTAAGAGTATTATTTCTCTGAGACAACCACAAAAGATCAAAAGTGGGTGAATAAGAAAACTGATAAGAACGATTAAAATGGAAAATCTCAATTTTTCACCTGCCTTCCAGACATGAGCCAGTTCTCAAAGCATGAGACATTACTTCCCTTTAATGGAAGGACATTCCAAGCACATTTGAGGAAGAACCCTGCAATGACACTGCAAGGATATATAGTAGTAATTTCTCCAGTCCTTCCCCAAAGGACCTTAGGTATTTGCCAGAGTAACTGGAAGGAGAGCAGTCAATGAATGTTACATGTACAGTCTCGAATGACAGTAAAACCAAATGACTCAAAAATGGCATCATACTCCCTTTGATAGAGTAGGGGCATGAAGATAGAGTCCTGGTGTATTAATTAAGATCTTGGATGAACTGCAGCAACAAGGATAGTAGCTTGTTGCACTAAACCTACTGTGCAAGGCTTTCTCATTCTTGTTAAAATTGCAACTAGAGGGGCACCTGGGTTAAAGCCTCTGCCTTTGGCTCAGGTCATGATCCCAGGGTCCTGGGATCAAGCCCTACATCTGGCTCTTTGCTCAACAGGAAGCCTGCTTCCCTTCCTCTCTCTGCCTGCCTCTCTGCCTACTTGTGATCTCTGTCTGTCAAATAAATAAATAAAATCTTTAAGAAAAGAATTGCAACTGGATATCACCTTGAAGAAGCATTAACTTCACAAAGTGAACATCAGTTGGGGCACAAAAAGTTCATCTGAATGGTGCAAGGAATTGAGCATAGAGGATGCTGATGATGTCTTAGCCATATCCCCTCAGAACTTACCATTCACATGCATATCAACCCAATAGCTTCCAATCACAAGCCCTTGCAGCTCTTCAGCTAGAGCTTCTTGGTCCACAGACTAGAGGTATTGGGGAATAACCGTCCCTCCCCAATAGTCCTCAAGCAATGAGTGATAGGACCTGGTGGATAACTACTCCAGTCACCTTGCTGGAGTTAGCTGGCACGTTGGAATGACTGAGGCATATTACATCATGCCTCAGCCTCAGCGGTTCACTGTCGGTTGTCTATGCAATGACACATGCTTTGCTATCTTCTTTTCCTTTCTCACTTCCTTGCTTCTCTACAATTGTCTTCTAGAATCACCTCCCAAATAAACTACACATCCCACGTCCATATCTCTAGGTCTGTTTTGGAGAAACTCCACCTAAGATACTTCTACCTCCAATTCAGTCTCTCTGACTTTTCTCCTTGCTCTTTTGAGGCAAGATAGCTTTGAGAGAAAGAGGGCTGAAAAAAGTCAAGAAAGAATAACTGAAAAACTGGAAGGATAAACAGAGTAAATAAAGTGTTCTCCAGTGGTACTGTGGGTTCACCTTTTCAGAAGGGAGAAATCAGGAAGAAGAACTGGCTCTTGACTGTAATGCCCTATCATGCTAAAGCAATCCACAAACAATATATGGTCACCTGAAATTGCTAGCAGAGTGTAAGGTTGTACGTGATGGCTCATTTTCTGTGTCAGCTTGACTGGGTCACAGGATACCCAGTTACTTGATTAGCCATTATTCTCGGTGTGTCTATTAGGGTGTTTCTGGGTGAGATCAACATTTGAATCAGTAGAGAAAGGAAAGCAGGTGGTACTCCCAAATGTGAGTATCATCTAATTCACTGAGGAATTGATGAGAGGCAGAGGAGAGAAGAGAATTTGTCCTCTCTGTCTGACTGATGGAGCTGGAACCCTGATCTTTTCCTGCCTTTGACTATGATTTACACCACCAGCTCTCCTAGGTCTCCAGCTTGTAGATGGCAGACAGTGGGACTTCTCAGCCTCCATAATCAAGTGAACCAATTTCTTACAATAAATCTTTACTGATTCTGCTTCTCTGGAGAACCCTGTCTAATATTGTATGTCATTTGAGATAGAGGGTCAGCTGCAAATAACAGAAAACATCACAGTCACTTAAGCATATAAGGTTCACTTTGATCAAGTAATAAAAAATCCAGAGGTAGTGAATCCAGGTCTCTCACAGCTGCTTAACAACAAAGTCATGAACCCAGATATTTTCTATTTTTGTGTTCCAGCATTCTCTTGTGCTTGTGTTTGCCACCTCCTGGTTGCAATATAGCTGCCACACCTTCATCTCACTTGTGTTGAGGGAAGAAAAAGGTCCAAAATGAAGGAATGGTACTTATACTAATAATTCTTAACTTTTCCAGAAAGTCTCAACCATTTTTGTTGGCCAGAGTTATATCCCATGGCCACCTCTAGCTGCAATAGACTATTGCCACCCTGAACAAGGAAGAAGAGATTGAGGAATTAATATTAGGTCACAATTACCACCAACTTCCACATAAGGTGAGCACAAGTCAGACTCAAATTATGTCACAGCAGGGTTAGTACATCCCTCCAAGGTCATTGTGTAAATTAATTTCTGAAGAACAAACCCTAGAGATAGGTATGTGACTATTCTAGTGGCATCATGCAATTCAAGGCCCACCTACATTGTGTGTGTATAGTGGGGATAGGGGGAAAATGCCATCTAAATCTAAAAATAAGATGGATTAGAAAGCTCAGATAACGGGATAAAGAAGAGAGGGAGCCAGAAACAGACCAGCAAAATTTATAGAGCTCACTCAACAATCCATGTAATGGAATAGTCAGTACTTTGCACCCAGTTGCATAGCTGGCTAAAGTACACTTGATCTTAGCCAAAAGGTTGAGAAGAAGTATCTGGGTAGACTTAACCACAGCAAAGACCTTTCAGGTGGGCCTCCTGCACGTTAGTTCCCATCGGTAGTCTAAGTATGAGGCTGAATGACTTCATGGGCTGAAGAATGAAGAATTTCTATCTTGGCTGCAGGAAGATTGTGGTAGTTATTACATTCGATTTGTCCATGTTTTGTGTCTATGTAAGTGCTTGGAAGGGTAAACATGCACCCTGGAAAATGCCATTGATAAAAATGAATGTAGGGAAATGTGAATAAATGGCATTTTCCAGGCTAGTTCTTCCAGAGTCAACCTCACACTAAGTGTTTGCCTTCTAAGGACCTTCTTGGAGGAATACTGAGGGGCCACTCCCTTGCACTCACCTGCACAATTCACTTGTTGTTAAGTAGTGAATTCCCCAGGAAGACATAACATCATATGCTTCTGTTCTTTTCTTTCTGAAATATGTGCAGTGACTCTTTTGATCTCTCCAGAGACACCAAAAAATGCTTATGGACAGAAAGATGATTCTTCCAAGATTCATAATTTGTATTTTCTCTTTATGTGTCTGTATCTCTTACTACATGTACAGAGCACACATGATGGCGTGGAAAATATAAACACACCTTTTTTTTTTTTTTCATTTAGAATTAAAAGTCTTCTGGAAATTCACTGGAATGGCAGTAAGAAATGCATGCTCATGCATTATTAATCTATGCTATAAAAAATGGAATTTACAATAACATGATGTTTATTGCTTTTGCTCCTGAGATGCAGAGACATGCGCCTTTTTTTGCCAGGCACTTTAGAGCAGAGCTGTTCCACTTCATGCTGATGGCACTGCGGCATCAAGCAAGCACCAGTGACATTGCTCAGGGTCTTCCAAACGAATTTCTAGATTTCATTATCAAAAAAATGGACTGCCCATTTGTACTGCCTATCTTAGTCCAAACTGACAGCATGAGCTGGAGCAACTCCAAATCTGTTTTTGTAGGGATATCTCACAAATTACAATGGGAGTCATAGAAGTGTATTACAGAGTTCCATTACATTACCTCACTGTCTTTCCAAAAAAAAAAAAAAAAAAAAAAAAAAAAACACACACAAAATAATCCTGGGAAGAGGCTTTGTTGTTCTTGTTTCATTTTGTTTGTTTTTGCAAGGGTCTAGCAGATTTGTATTTAAAACTTCCTGCTGGAAAGGATGAGCATGGTTGCACCAAGTTTTCTGGAACACTGGGCGTGGGGACAAAAACCCTGGGTTTCCAGGTGTATCACCTGTGCTAATGGCGATCTCATGACTGACTCAGATTTCCACAGTTATGAATACTGTGTGTAGCCACGTACCATGCATAGCCCCCTCCCTATCATGTGTTCAAGGTTGCTGTAGGTTTGGTGAGGTTAGTTGGTTTGGGCTAGATATTTCAGCCTAGACTTGTTATAGACTTTCTAATCAAATGTGCTTTTTCCCAGGAACTCCATAAATCAGGGCTTTATATTAGATGGACCATATGAAATTTTCATTTTTCTATGTCAAAAATGGTTGAATATGAACAATTTCATTTGGCTCAACCTAGTACTTGGCCCCAACTAGAAAAATAACTCTGAATGAAATATGCCTAATTCCTTTTCTTCAGTTTACTCCAGAATCCTGTCCTTTGAATAGTCCCAGAGAGAGTGCCGTAACTCATTTCCTGACTGTAGTTGCAGGAGACACAGTACTGCACAGAGAGTTGGGCAATCATGGTTCAAACTGTGGTTCTTCTATTTCCATAGCTTTAAGGTACTTACTAATCGTGGCTCCCTTGTTATTCGTAGTGGTTGTCATAGAGTTCCATGATGCTTTGAAATATATTTTCAAATACTCTAGGGAAAGATGAGCATATGTTCATCTTACTGATAGAGACACTAGGGTCAAATGTGACTTTGCTATAGTTCTCATGTAGGTGGGGTTGATGTCACAGTCTCCTGTCCCCCTCAAGTAGACCTCCTGCTTCCTCACAGCAGTAGGGCTCTTAATCCTATAGCTGCTCACTGTCAACAATGCTTCAGTCTCCATATTTAGAGTTATTTAACCTTACTTCTCATCTTTAAAATGGGAATAATACTACCTATCTACTTCATGGATTGTATTAAAGATTAAGGTAGTTAATATCTGCCACGTGTTTTGAATAGTGCTTGTATCGGGAAAGAGCTATGTGTGTTAACACTTATCATTAGACTTTTTATTCAAAAGCTCCTGTCCTAGGAAGCTGAAACTTGATGGAAAACCTCCACTTGAATTTTATTACAGTGAGCTTTCATATTCATGAAGTCGACAATGTGAAAGCACAACCAAAGATTGATTATGAGTAGATGTATTGCATTCTGCTCTAATAGAGGTCTTATGTTTCAGTATTTGGGGAGCTCATCCATATTCCTCTCGGTTTATAGTCTTATGTCGGCCTGAGGAATAATTTTAGAGAGTCATATAAAAGCCAAGGTGTTTGTCATAGCACCTGGAAGCAAGCATACTGTGGGCAGGTGCTGAGAAACCGTTCTCCATCCCTTGTGCCAAAACACCTCAGCCCTTTCCCTGCCACGGCCCTGGTCTTGGACATCACCGAGGCAGCCCCTGCCAACCCAGCAGGCTGTTGGATGGCTTAGTGTTGTAGGAACTGAGATTGTGAGATGAATGCTCTGGCTGTGTCTCACAACTGGCATTTCCACAAGGCCTGTGGGATCGGAGCTGTTGATCTCAAGGCTCATTGCACAATGGCCAGGTAGAAAATGCTTAGAATGCTCGATGGGAGCAAATCGGCTGCTTCTGGATCGTTATCAATAGACGACCTCTTCCAAAGACCAAAACTGATACATGAGTAAGACTGTATTATCAGCCTGCTGATAGATTAAGTTGTTTTATATAACAAGTAAGCCACATAGCCATCCCCACTGCTGCTCTCTATATGGATTACCGAAATCTCATTACTAACAGTTTGCTTCTGAGTGATTAAAAATGTCTGGATCTAACTTTTGGAGCTGGGATAGATTAGATCCTCACTTAGAAAACAGAGTAGTTAAACAGATGCTGAATGGATTGTGGAATGTGGAACCCAGGCAGGGAAATGGCCTGGTTCATCCCTGTTCTATACAGCTGTTTATAGATATGCTGTTGATAGACCGGTCCTCATGGCAATGGGGGGCCTCGCTGGGGAAGAGAGAAAGTTTGAGGACAAAACAAATGAAAGTGTGCATTATATTTATGCTGGCATGGCCTACATGGAGAGAGAAAGGGCAGAAGCTGATGGGATTCGGGAGGCTGATGATAAGGAGAGAGGCTCAAAGAGGGTAAGCACAGATAATCCAGGGTGTGTATCCAAGCAGCTAGGAGAGTAGCATGTTCTGTTCAGAAGGCAATGGATCAGTGTATTTTCTTGGTTTTAAGTACAATAGTTCAGGATCAGGTCAGACAACAAGGTTTTGAACTTAAAAGTTGCGTAAGAAAAATCTTTCAGGGGGCGCCTGGGTGGCTCAGTGGGTTAAAGCCTCTGCCTTCAGGTCAGGTCATGATCCCAGGGTCCTGGGATCGAGTCTCACATCAGGCTCTCTGCTCAGCAGGGATCCTGCTTCCCCTCCTCTCTCTCTGCCTGCCTCTCTGCCTACTTGTGATCTCTGTCAATTAAATAAATAAAATCTTAAAAAAAAAAAAGAAAGAAAAATCTTTCAGGAAGATTATTAATTGGTATATTTTTAATAAAAGACATTTTATCCTAATTTTCTTCATCAGTTATAAGTAGAAATTAAAAAAAAAAAAACTGGTGAAAAAGGAAAGAATATACAATGGGAAAAGAACAGTCTCTTCAACAAATTGTGTTAGGGGCACCTGGGTAGCTCAGTTGGTTAAGCATCTGCCTTTGGCTCAGATCATGATCCCGGGGGTCCTGGGATGGAGCCCCACATCAAGCTCCCTGCTCAGTGGGGTCTCTGCTCCGGTCCGCATGCTCTTTCTCTCTTACTTGCTCTCTCAAATAAATAAATAAAACTTAAAAAAAAAATGGTGTTGGGAAAACTACATGCAAAAGAATGAAAATGGAGCACTTCCTTGTATCATGCACAAAAACAAATTCAAAATGGATTAGAGACCCAAATGTGAGAGCTGAAACCATAAAAATACTAGAAGGCAATAATTTCTCTGACATTGACCGTACCAGCATTTTTCTAGATATGTCTCCTGAGACAAGGGAAATAAAAGCAAAAATAAGCTATTGGGACTACATCAAAATAAAAAGCTTCTGCACCATGAAGGAAATAATAAAACTTAAAGGCAGCCTACTGAATGGGAGAAGATATTTGCAAACGACGCACCCGATAAAGAGTTAGTATTCAAAATATATAAAGAACTTTTATATAACTCAAGACCCCAAAAAACAAATAATCCAATGAAAAAATGGGCAGAAGACATGAACAGACATTTCTCCAAAGAAGATATACAGATGGCCAACAGACACATCATCAGGGAAATCCAAACCAATACTACAGTGAGATATCACTTCATACTTGTCAGAATGGCTAAAATCAAAAAATGCAAGAAGCCACAAGTGTTGATGAGGATGTGGAGAAAAAGGAAACTTCTTTCAGTGTTTTTGTTTAAAAATATATATATATATATGTATTTAAATATTTATTTATATATTTGACAGAGATCACAGGTAGTCAGAAAGGCAGAGAGAGAGGGGAGGAAGCAGGCTCCCTGCTGAGCAGAGAGCCTGATGTAGGGCTCCATCCCAGGACCCTGAGACCATGACCCAAGCTGAAGTCAGAGGCTTTAACCCACTGAGCCACCCAGGTGCCCCTAAAAATATATTTTTTTACTTATAATATTTGGTATCTATTTGAAAGATTTGGTACACACACACACACACACACACACACACGTATATATACAATGGATTATCATTCAGCCATAAAAAAAGAGTGAAATCTTGCCATTTGCAATGACATGGATGGAGCTAGAGAGTATAATGCTAAGCAAAGTAAGTCAGAGGAAAGACAAATACCATGTAGGGATTAATGTTCTCCCAACATGTTTTGAGAAATGTTACCCAAGAGGTCTCTGCAGTTCTCTTTCATGAGCCTCAAAATATCTTAATAGACCTTATTAATGTAGGTATTAATATTTCTGAAACATTCTCACATATTATTTTTAATTCTTAAACTGTAAGATGTATGTATGTAATGTATGTAAGACATTATTATTCATACTACAATTAAGGAAGGAGACTCAGTGAGGTTAATGGATCTTCCCAAAGCTACAAAGCAAGTAAATAATAGAGCTGGGTTTTAAACCCAGATCTGCTCAATTTATAGCCTTTTGGTTTTCTGTGTAAATATAGTTGAATGTCAGAGCTCCTCTGTTTGCTAAAGAAAGTGGTATTCTTCTATTCCTTAGAATTAATTATAATAAGGAATACCCTTTTGATAAACTTGATGTTTGATTTAAATGGCTATTGCAGAAAGTGGACTGATTAGGAAAACAAAGGAATGAAATCATTCCATATGAAGCAGGACATAACCAAATTTGTTGCTGAGTAAGACTTGAAAATTATTTTCAAGGCTGCATTAATGCATCATCTACTATCTTTCCCCTGGCTCATACTGTTACTTTGCCAGATTCAGATTTGATTTAATAAGCAACAGCTTAAGAAAAATCATTTATGGAATATCCTTGCAATGCTTAAAAACATGTTCAACTTGAAAGCATCTTGGAGACTTTGTTGTACCAGAAGGACGGTATCCTGCACAGTTCTTATTTTGCCTTGAAATAACAGCCTCTACTCATCTTGTCCTTGCACCTGTATTTATAAAGCTCAGCTTACAAGTTTAAGTGTTTTCCTGTAGGAACACTGCTTGCTACTTTACCTTTGTTTCCTGTACATTAAATGCTTGACAGAGTACAACTGGCAAATTCAACGGCCTCGGCCTCCCAGACAGACCTTTCTTTATAACAAGGGTCTTCGTATTCCAAATGGATGATTTCTAAAGAGAACCTATTCAAGGAATTAACCTATTTTCGTAACTCTAGCACTATCAAGTTGGGAAAAAAATCCAAATTCTCCTTTTATTTCAACTGTGAAATTGTTTTCAGTTTATTTCATGAATTCAGAATGCCTGATTATTATAAATGGTTCAAATTTCCTTTCTTATGTGACACAAACTATCTTTGGACCAAAACTTTAATTCCTTTTCTTGATTCTTCATTTTTACTATAAATATAGAATCCTGAAGCTGTTAGATTCTGTCTCGTGAAGGCAGTTTCCTATTTCTCAGACAGCTGCAGGCCTGGGAGCCCCAGTTGGGAAATTCCTCAGAGATTTTGAGGTATTCAACCAAAGTGTCTTTCTTTGAAGATTTCTTTCACATATACTACAATGGCTTTTTAAATGGAACATTCTTCTGATGGAGGAGGCTGGAAAGGTAGGGAGAAAAAAAAGCAATAGTGTCCTGGGGATATGAGTAGGGTTGTCAGATAAAATACAGAGCACTGTTAACATTGAAATTTAGCTCAATGAAATAGTATAAATATGTTGCAAATATTGCATGGGACATACACTAAAGAATGCTCCTTTTTTTTTTCTTAAATATTTTATTTATTTATTTGACAGAGAGAGAGAGAGAACAAGCAGAGGGAGAAATAGGCAGAGGGAGAGGGAGAAGCAGACTCCCCATGGAACAGGGAGCCCAACATGAGGCTTAATTCTACGACCCTGGGATCATGACCCATTAGGCAGGCGCCTAATGGACTGAGCCACCAAGGTGCCCCAGAATTCTGCATTCTTATCGCATTCAAAGTTAATGTGGCTGTCTGTAGTTTTATTTGCTAAGTAGACAGCCCTAGAAATGGGAGAAGTGTAAATACAAAGGACAAGAGGTGGTCATGAGTGAGAGATGGCACATGGAGCTGAGTCCATCTCGACAGCATTGGAACAGCGGGACTTGGGAGGGAGGAGGACAATGTGCAGGCATAGAAAGGGAAAAAAGGAAACACGCTTCTTGATTTCAGGAGTTACGCTTCCTAGGAATATTTAAGAAATAAAATGAAAATAACCTAATCATTTTTTGTAAGTAAATACAATTAGATAAAACTTCAAATGTTAATGTTTTATCACATTATCTAGAACATCAAAATTGAGCCTTTGCAAATTCTGAATTCAACCTTGTTAATTTAATTGTTATAAGCTCTTTTTGTTTTTTCATGAAATAATGACAGCTGAGTTTTTTACAGTTTAGTTTTTTAAAAATAAAATTGCATTTCCTTGGAAAATCAGTTATGTTCCAGGATATGTTATCAAGATGTTAACCTTCGGCCTCTGTTTTCCTCTCATCTGTCTTCTGAGCAGGAAGCCTTTTTTCTGCAAATGGACTTCTGAGCTCTTTTAGCCCAGTAGAAACCTTTAGTTGCCCCAAACTAGTCTCCCTGACTAGGAAAAACCTTAAAAATAATGCCAAGATTGCTTCTGAGGGCAACTGGAAAGAGAGTGAGTAAATATGGGTGTAAGGCGGGAAGGAGGGAAATAGCTCCTGGAAAGGAAAAAAAAAAAAAAAAAGAAGAAGGGGAGGCAGAAAATGGGAGGGTGGGGATGGGCATATTTCCTGATTTGGCTGGGGAGGGGGCTCTACCTGTGAACTAAGGAAGGGATGCGTTCTTGGAGGTCTGGATGCAGGGGCGCATCTCTGGAGTGGACACAGAGATCCCCCGCCTTCCAAACTATGTCAGATTGCTGGAGCCTGAACAGAGCACAGTCGGCTCTGAAGGGACCTGAGAGCGAGGCCCATAAGGCCTCAGTGGTCACCATGACGAGCTGATGACTGATGACCCAGAGGCTTCTTCATTTCTAGAAGTTACCAAAGACCCAGAACCTTTGTTATCACCCTGGACAGCAGTTGGGGAGGGAGAGGTGTGTCACGTAACTGTGATTACATTTCCTAGCAGCACAGCAGGATGAGACAGGATTAAATTGATTCAAGGAAAATAAAGTGAAATTTGCTGCATGCCCATGGCCCAAGATTCATACCTACTGCACATGTTTGCTTCATCTGAATTCCACACTTATGAATAACTAGCAGGAATCCTTTTAGCTTTTTCTCATGATTATGCCAAAGGTATCATGATGTGGAATACCAATTTCATGAATTTGTTCCTAAGGTAGTGTGGGTTCCAGAGAAATTCCCAAATTGCTTGATTTTGATTCAACTAAGACAGACTCTAATTGTGTCACCTCTAAGATTTGGAAATAATTGAATTTCTGTTTCTGTCTTTTGATCCAAGTCCTAGCGAGTAGTTCTCAATATAATAATATTTTCCTTGTATTACTTCAGCAGTCAAACAAGACTATAATCCAAAAAGCCCCTTGTATTCACAGAGACAATGCTCTTATGATGAAACCACAGAAAGAAGTTGTAATTAATGCAAGAAATAATGCGAACAATCTATTAACATAATCTGAATGAAATCCTTGCACTGTTAAATGCAGACACTAAGTGCTCATATAATACTTTATTAATTAACAAAGTATTTATCCACAGGGAAATGAGGATAAGAGACTATACACTTTGTCAGACTACAGGAAAATGTATTAGTGCTTCATAAGAAATGCATACAATTCAAACAATAGCATGATTATCTTTTTAAAGCAATTACATTTAATCTCAGAAGAAAGAATAAATACATTAATTCTTCTATGTTTCCCGATAAGCCACCAAGATACATAAGTGATCATTTTCTTTTCCTACAGCTCTGGAGGTTGGTGGCAATCCAGTGTGTGCTGCTCAGACAACTTATGCAGTGAAATATCACTTAGCACATGAAAACACATTATGAGATTAACTGACTTTGGCTGAATAGACTTCTCTTCCCCAGGAAACCACGGTTTGTACTTGACTTTGCACATGCCTTTCAGCTTTGGAGACTTGGATGATGAGAAGGTGTATCTCCCATACATAAGATGACGGTTTGGTACTGAATCCCAAGTCTTTTTTCTTATCCTGGTACGCTGGGCTGAACCAAGTATGATTGCTGAGAATGTCTTTTACCTTTAAAACTCCACATGCAGTGAAATCAAAGGATTTGCACGATTTCTTTCCCTTGGCCCAATCCAGGTAGGATCTACTTGGCTCTCCAGAACTGGAGGCTGGTAAGCAGAAATCGTAACCCTCATCTTAGCTGATTGTGACAACCATGCATGATCTACCCACAGGCCATACAGCAACCAGCTCATGTGATAGACCTTTGACTAGCACAGCTCTCGTTCACCACGTCCTAAGCAATACCCAAGCTTTCATGGCTGTAGTTTGCAACATGCCATTCCTTGTCTAGGGGTCTGAAAACCTGGCTCCATCTTCTCTTACGGTTGCTTCATAGATGCTGTCTCTCTTGGCTGCTGGTTCTTCAGAAATGGCCCTTCCTGGTTTGTCCTTGGACGCAAGACAGGATACTGTGTGTCCTAGATGCTGTCACCCCTCACTGGAGTTGCAGCAAGGGGATAGAAGCTGGTGCAAAGCTACAGAGAGATTGCATGACTAACCAGTCCATGTATTTCTTGAATAAGAGGGTGTTTGAGAGAATAAGACTTAGAATCAGGGGGCCTAAATGCCAAATGCCATAGATGCCTCATGGTGTGACAGTGAGAAAATAATCGAGCCCTCCAAGGCTTCTGTTTCATATTCTGTAAAATGGTGGTACTAATTTCTTTCATGTTGTTTTCCAGGGACTGTGGTGATGGACAATTATTACCACATATGTGAAAATATTCTGTAAAAGTACAGAATGTCAAATGCATTGCATTATTGTTTATATTCATGGGAATAAAGCTCTGTTTAAGTCAGCCCTTTTAATTATTTTTTTCTAAAACATACCTGTCACAATGCCCCATAGGGGAAAAAGCTATAAATGTTATGTGGGCAAATATGTTTGACAAAAACTACCTACAGTATCTCTTTCTAGGACATGAACAATGCTTGTTGGCATATTAAGGACTCTGAGAAGTCCAATCAAAAAGATACCCACTTAAGTTTTGGTTAACTAATGTTTACTTTCTTTGACCATTGAATTATTCTTAAAGGATTATGAAAAATTTTTTTTAAAAAGATATTGTTATTAAAACTCTATGGAGGAAGATAGATGATAATTTAAGAAGCCAGGTCTAGATTACTTTAAATGTGACCCTGAAACAAAACGTAAATTCATCATAGCTTTCAAAAGAGAAGTTGCGTATTTTTAGGATAACATTGAGATTATTTTAATAGGAAACAGAAATGTAGCTGGTGTATTTCACCTAGTTTCTGTAGGATTTCCATCAACTCTTTTAATGCAGTGACCCTAATATTTATACTGAGGTTTCTAGAAGAAACACACTGAGATGTTTTTTTCTCACATTCCTTGCTGGTGTTGTGACCTTTCTTCTAGGCCACCTCCGACAAAAAGTACCAACACCAGAAAGAAGGAGCTGAGTGGAATAGTGAATAACCTTTTAACCAATCCTGTGTCTTTAGAGGGTAAATAATTTTTCTCAGTCTGTTTGGGCTTTTATAACAGAATGCCATACACTTGGTGGCTTAAAGACAACAAACTTTTATTGCCCACACTTCTGGAGTCTGGAGGTCCAAGATCAAGGTGCTAGCAAATCCTCATCTGGTAAGAACTCCCTTTATCGCTCATAGAGGGCCATCTCATTGTGTCCCTCATAGAGGGAGCTCTCTGGGGTCCTTTTTTTTTTTTTTTTTTTTTTTTATTTTGATTTACTTGGCGGGTTGGGTGGGGGGAGAGAGAGAGCACATGAGCAGGGACAGAGGGAGAGGGAGAAGAAAGCTCCATACCAAGCAAGGAACCTGGTGTAGGACCCGATCATGACCTAAGCCAAAGGCAGACGCTTAACTGACTGAGCCACCAGACATCCCAATCATAATACGTTTATAAAGTGCTTATTGTGTACCAAATACAAGTCTAAGTACTTTTCATTTATTAATTCATTTAATCCTCTTCTTAACTCTGTCATGAAGATACTGTAATCATTCTTCTTTTACAGATGAGGAAATAAGCACAGAGCAATAAGGAACTTGCTTAATATCACACAGCAAATGACAGATAGGGGCTACATTCAGACAAAGCAATTCTTACTTCCCCCACACATTCTGCCTCAAAAAAATTCCGAACCTCAAGAAATGGATTTTAGTTGAGAAATTTTCATCTTTGTTTATCATGTCATAAAGCGCAATGAAGATCAAAAAAAACCATAGTATTTAAGCTGCTATTTAGTCTTTTACCTTACAGATATTTGTCAAGCTCCTACTGTGTGCATTCTCTTAAGGAAGGCTCTTAGAAGGGAAGAGAGTTTTTACCTAAAGGTTGTTCCAGTTGTGTCGGGAGAGAAAAGATGTAGACATGAAAACCACAGCACGAGGGAGAAGACTGCCCTCTGGATGGTGGCCACAGACGCTGTCGAGATGGTGCTCTCCGGGTTCCAGCCTCTTGTCTAGGGTCATATGGTGGGAGGCAGTGCTGTTAGGGTCCAGACTCTGACCGTTTAACCACAGTGCATGCTTCCAACCACTACCACGTCTTCTCTGCTGCTATTTAGGAACCTCCAAAAACTGGGAGAAAGGATTGCTGTGTTTCTGTGGCCTGAGTTCTGTGTAGCTGCATTGGTGGTGGCAGAGGAAACTTTATTTTTAGTTATTTTATTTGGAAACAGTGTTCAGAATATCACTGCGTGATGGGAAGTTACCCTGAAGTCAAAGTCCAAGAAGCCAGAGATGGCGTCCAAGGATCATCAAAATCTCAGAGCCAGGAAATTGAGAACAGGTCAAGCTTTCGGGCCATTGACTGCGGGTCCAGTCCGTTGTTTCATTGCCGTTGTATAAGCCATTCAAAGCCTGAAATATACCCAACTCTTCAGTCTGTTTATTCAATTTCTTCCTCATTTCAGACTTGGCAGTTTATTATTTTTGTAAAAAATATAATGATTATAATCTAGATTAGTTTTATCCAGTTCAGAATGTATGAGAATTTTTTTTTAACCTAAGAACAAGTGTCTGCCTACAGAGTCTTCATTGCAACCTGTTTTTTTTTTTTGTTTTGTTTTTGTTTTGTTTTGTTTTGTTTTTAAACCACCAGATTCTTAAACTGAATTTCAAAAATGCATTTGGGGCACTCGGTTCAGGTGGAGAACTTCTATTAGTGGTCTTTTGACCTAGTAAGCAGCAATGATATCATTTCTAAGCAGAAATAGCAAGTACATGATCACAGTCCATTAGCAGGAATATGAAGCCAGTAACACTGAACTTTATTGACAAGCTGGAGGGAGTTCTATTCTCTATCATTGAGAAAGCTGCATGGTATATTTTCCTGCATGGATAACTGGCTGTCCGGATAATGGATTTCAGTGGCGCTTTGAGGAATGTGTTACATGTGGTTATAAATACCTTTTTCCTTGTTTATTTTGGAAACAAACTTTACTCAGGAGAGACCTTGAGATTTGTGTAGTCAGAATTGTATTTGCCAACACCGCTACCCAGGTGGCTGAATTTGTCCAGTATTATCACTACCCCTTTATATAGGATGCCTTTATCTGGGAGAATCAAATCTCTATTAGATAACATGTTATACAGAATTGATTTATGGGAAAATTGTATCCTTTGGATACAAATGAAGCAGAGGTTTAAGTAAGGCATATTTTGAGGATACAGCAGTTGCAATGGAGGGAAAGCCAGTACAAGATTGCTTGAAGTGGCTGCACTTTCCACAACTGTAGAAATGGTTTAAACTGGCAATGCCTGCCTCTCTGTTTCTCGGTCTTCTGGAGTTAACTCTTTTTTCTACCATTCACATAGTCCATTTGACTTCCCATTCCTGTGAGGGGTGGGGGGTTATCTAATGACCTGTTCTGCATTTCTCAGTATACCAGGAAAGTACTTTCAGTCCCTCAGTAGCTGTCACTTCCTGGTTGGAAAACTGCTCTCCGATCAATTTAATCAGCTTTCACCATCGCGTTCCCACTGTTACGCACAGATCTGGCCCCCCTGCCCCCATTCTCTGAGTAGGGTGATTCGCTCTGCTGGCTTGCCTGAGATGTGGGAGTTTCTGGGCTAGAATTAGTGAAGTCCTGAGCCCATCTGAATGAGTTACTCACCCTATTCTCTAGGACACCAGTATACAGCTCTGCTATGTATAAAAGACTTTCTGAGGGATTGGGGATAACAATGAAATAAAAGCAAGTAAAAGAAAACAACACAAACTTAGAGACAGGACATGAGTGCAGCCAAGGGCCTGGTCCTCCGTCTGCTTCTGCTGGGCCAGCAACAGCACAACAAACTAACAAATTCTAAAACAAACATCTGTCTTCCAAGGATTGAAAGTATGATGGATGAAAAGTTGGCATCCTCCAAAATTCATCTGTTGAAATCCTAATCTCCAGTGTGATGGTAATAGGCGGGGCTTTTGTTTGGTGATTAGATCTTAAGGATGAGGCCTTCGTGAATGGGATGGGTACCCTCATACAAGGGATCCCAGAGCACCCTCCTCCTCTCTCTACCACATGAGGATATAATGAGAAATCAGCTGTCTGCAACCCAGAAGAGAGCCTTCCAAACTGGACGGTGTTGGCTCCTTGATCTCAGACTTCCATTCTTCAGATTGGTGAGAAACACACTTCTGCTTTTTATAAGCCACCCGGCTATGCTTTTCTGTTAAAGCAGCCTGAACTGACTGACAGAAAGGTTGAAGGTAAAATATCTAGGCAGGTTTTAACATAAGAGACCATGTGTTTGGCTTTTAGAAAGAGGCCCCTGGCAGCATTCTGTAAAATAATGGAGCAGATCTTGAAGTGCATGGAAATTGTCTTTCTGTGGCAGATACTACACCTTGTGCCAATTAGGCACTCAATAAATGCCTGTTGAATCAAACCATAAGTACCCTAAAAAGATTTTACTATGAAAACCCTTTATTATCTCAAGTAATAAGAGACCCAGTGTAGTGCATTCCAGAGTTAATTCAGTGGCTCCTCATCGTTTTCAAGAACCGTGTCACTTCCATCTTTAGTCTCTACCATCTTCGGTCCTTTTCTGTATCTTCCCTTATTGTCACAAGATGCTGCTACTAAGTCCAGAGATTAGATTACTTCAGTAGAGACAAAAGGAGAAGTTGACTCCCTTTCTCTTTTAATTAGTGAGAAAATTTTCCCATCAGATTTCATAAGACTCACAGGGTTGGGGCACCTGGGTGGCTCAGTCGGTTAAGCATTTGCCTTTGGCTCGGGTCATGATCTCAGGGTCCTGGGATGGAGCCTGGAGTAGGATTCCTGCTCAGCGGGGGTCTGCTTCTTCATCTCCCTCTGCCTCTCCCCCTGCTTGTGCTCTTTCTCTCTGTCTCAAATGAATAAATAAATTTTTAAAATCTTAAAAAAAAAAAAGGGGGGGGAATCACAAGGTTAATGAAGGGAGGTTAGGAAAACTAATTTCTAGGAGAGGGATACAATCTTTCCCAACCAGAAGAAGTGGGACTGTTGGGCAGCAAAACAAAACTTCCACTCATAACAAAAGTAGGCTGTTTTCAGTAATTTGGAGGTAGTGTGATTTCCTATAAAATGAATTTGTTTATTTTTTAAAGAAGATTTAATTAATTAATTAATTTATTTATTTGTCAGAGAGAGAGAGAGATTGAGAGAGAGAGAGAGAGATTGACAGAGAACACTAGTAGGGAGAGCAGCAGGCAGAGAGGCAGTGGGAGAGGGAGAAGCAGGCTCCCTGCTGAGCATGGAACCCAATGTGGGACTCGATCATAGGACACTGGGATCATGACTTGAGCTGAAGGCAGATGCTTAACCAACTGAACCTCCCAGGTGTCCCTAAAATGAATGTATAGAATCTCTGATAACTTTTTAGCCACACTGTGGTAGACACTGACTAGAAGCTCACTTCCATAATTTCTTTTCCATAACTCATACAAAAACTACCTTTCCCAGCTTCTCTTCCAGTTAGAATGGGGTCATGTGCCTGAGTTCTGACCAATGGAATGTGCGTACAAGTGCCTTAGCAGAGCCCTACTCAGGAGAGCCCCATCTCCCACATTGGACTGATATTCCTGATATTCAAACAAAAAAATAACTTTATTGACTTCTGTCACTGCAGTCTCTACGTTATGTGTTTTTGGAGCTATTAATTGTCATCTCTTACCTTGCTTCATATACTCTTCTAAGTAGAAAAGTCTTTCTCAGACTTCCAGTAAGTCTCTTCTTTTACTAATGGCATGCAAAGTTAAAACTGAAAACTTCACTTATTCTTTATGATATATCCCTGTGGCTCCAGAAGTCAACTTACATTTAAAAGTTGACTAATACTCATATCTTGAGAATCCCTACCCTTAGCAAAATGTATTTGTGCAGAGAAAAATGAAATGAACCCATTAAGTTATTTTCATTATCTCTGTAGAAGTGACTGCAACTTTAAGATGAGGTTGAATCCAGCCACCTCCTGTAAGATATTGCAAAAGGAAGCATTTCAGAGGCAGTTATGTGTGTTCTTACTTTTTGTGTCCATCTTTATATTGCTGGCTTTTATTATTATGTCATTCCAATTTCAAGCAAAATTTCTGTGTGGACAGATTTTTTTAATCCCTGGGACTATAAAGATGAATAGTGTCTTGTCCTCACCGACCTAACAGTTTGTATATTGATGATGAAAACTTAATGTCTTAGGAGCAATAGTGGAAGTGTATATGTACTGCAGAACACAGAAGAGAATGTTACTAAATCTGCTTGGGGATGATTCTATAATATTTATCACATGATCTTTGTCTCTTAGGATCGCTACAACAAATTATCATAGATTGGAGGACTTACACACAACATGAAGTTATTCCTCATGCTTACAGAGAAGGCAAAATCCAAGATCAAGGTGCTAGCAGATTTAGTGTCCTAGTGAGGGCCCACTTTCTGGTTCATAGACAACCATCTTTTTGTAGTCATATGGTAGAAAGACCAAGGGAGCTAGCTCTCTAGGGTCTTTTTCATAAGAGTACTAATCCCATTCATGAGGGCTCCACTCTCAGGACCTAATAGCCTCCTAAAGACCCCATCTCCTAATACCATCACATTGGGCAGTAATTTTCAACATGTGAATTTGGGAGTGGGGGCACAGATTATCTAGTCTAAAGCACGTATATAAAGCACAACCCAGTGACCAGGATGCTATTAGTGTCCAATAATGTTGTCCTCTAACCTTTCTTTAAAGCTATGTTCTAGCCAATCTGAAGGTTCCTTTGTTTGGACCAGAATCTTTGCTGTCATCAGTGGTGTGTGGGTAAACCGGTGTTCAAAAAAACCAGAAGTCTTTATAGCATTAGCCCATTTCCATGGTGTAAATACTTCTATCACAGCCAGTTTCAAACTACAATATGTAAATACAGGATGACAAAATGACGAAATATTTAATAAGTGGCTCTAAAGAGTCTGTTTTAGCCAGCGTATCATGCCACTGTCATAATCTGATAAGATCCCCCTCATCGGTGTATCTCCATATAAGAATACTTTATTTTTTAATCTTATTTTATCTTAAAGATTTTATTTATTTATTTGTCAGAGAGAGAGAGAGAGCATAAGCAGGGAGAATGGCAGGCAGAGGTAGAGAGAGAAACAGGCTTCCCACTGAGCAAGGAGCCCAATGTGGGACTCGATCCCAGGACCCTTAGATCATGACCTGAGCCAAAGGCAGCTGCTTAACCAACTGAGCCACTTAGTTATCCCCATATGAGAATACTTTAAAAAGACTTTTTAAATTTGGGGTTTTATGAAGATTCATTCATTCATTTGACAAATATTATTTTTGCATTTTCTATGTGGTCAGCCCTGTTACAGATGCTGGGGATGCATATACCAGGAACAAAACAGATGTGGCTCCTTCCATTATGAAGTTTCTGTTCTAGTAGAAAGTGATTACTGTAATGGAGAAAAATAAGATTGGGGAAAGGGGATTTGTTACTGAGATGTTATGGGAAGTACGACTTTACATATGAAGGTCAGAGAACTCTTTTTTAAATTTTTTTCATTTAAAAAATTATTTATTTGACAGAGACATGGCAAGAGAGGGAACACAAGTGGGGGAGTGGGGTAGGGAGAAGCAGACTCCCCTCTGAGCAGGGAGCCCAATGCAGGGCTCAATCCCAGGACCCTGGGATCATGACCTGATCTGAAGGCAGCTGCCCAACCTACTGAGCCACCCAGGCACCCCAGGCAACTCTTTTCTTGATTAGCTCACATTTGAGTAAGGTCTGAAGTGTTAGAGAAAGCCATGCAGATATCTGGAAAAGGACACTGGGGGTGCAGAGACTCTGGAGTAGGAATGTGCTTGGCATGTTTAAGGGAGAGCAACAAGACCACTGTGACCTGGTTGGAATAAGTAGAGGATAAAGTGGTAGGCAATCCGGTGAAAGAGGTATCGGAGCAGGATGGGGAGTTATAATGGATAACAATAATTTATTGAATGTCTGTTTTGTTGTCATAATAATGGCATACAAATTATATAGATATTATTTCCCTTAATATTTGCAAGACAATGATGGCATTCATATATCTTCCCTTTTACTAACAACAGACTTGAGGCTTATGGCAGTATTTTAGTTTGGGTTACTCCAAATCCTAAACCAAGGATCCAAGTGCTAATAGTTTATTTGGGAGTTGATTCCAGAAGATGCCAATAGGAAATTTGGGGAATGGGTCAGGCAAGGGAAGAAAACAGAAAACTGATGTGTCATGAAATCACCACTGTGGGCAACTGGAGCTTCATCCCCCAGGGGGACTCTGGAAGCCCATGCCCAGCCAGTTACCCCACCTAGAGGCTGATGGAACTGGAGTGTTTAACCTCAGATCCCTCAATCAGAGTTTGGAACTGTTCCCCAAAGGGCATTCATTCTCTGTGCTTTCAGCCCGTCATACTTTAAGACATGTATCCGGACATTAAGGAAAACTAGACAGATTTTCAGGGGCTAGCAGCTGAAAGTTTACCCTAGGTACACAGATCACAGTGGCGCAGATATGGATGGAGCATGAAAGCGTCTACTACAGGGAGTCAAGTGGTATTTTGCAAAATCAGAATTTGCACGTGGACCCCTACTGTGGTACCAAAGGAAGAACTTAAGAAGTGGGATCTCAGCTAGCCTTATGTCTGTGTCACAGAGAAGGTAAATGTGTTTTATTTAAAAAGGATCAGTATAGTCCCCTGTTCATCAACAACCCAAAAGTGGGACCTAGAACCCATTTCACGAATTTTATTTCAACATGATTGCAGATTTAAAGACCATTTAAGACTGGTCAGCAAGGGCATTTTCATGAAGTCTAAAGCCACAGTAGTCTAAACGGGTTAGAAATTTGCCACCAAGAGTGGTGCCAAAGAAGACACAAGAATCCCTTGACATCGGTGAAGATTAAATTTGGTTCTTCCTTCTCTGGAACAGTGAAGGCACAGTTCAGGGAGCCAAGAAACTGAGGGATGGTACAGTGTGAGGTAGTACTCACCGTGGTCAGAAAAAGGGAGGCTTGGAATATTGTGTTAAAAGTGAAGGCTGTGGCAATCTCAGTGAAGCCCCACTATGCTGTCCAGGGGGTCCCACCATGTCCACATATAAATAGATACAAAGCAGCTCTGGTTTTCAGGGAGCAGCCTGTGTGTATCTGTGGTCTCTCTGCTCATCCGTACATGACACTTAGAAAAAAGAGATGGGAAGTGGAAGTGATTGGAAAAAGCCCTTTGGGTTATGCTGATCCTTACCGTGTGCTCCAGGAAACTCCACTCTCCTGAAAGGTAGTGGTCAGGCTTCCAAAGGAAACTCTATAGGGAGTGTGGTACAGAAGGCTTTGCATAAATTAAATGAAACACAACCATTCCTAGACCTGAGAGATCACATTGTTTTCCTCTCCAATCTCCAGTTAGATTATTTATTTGAAATGGTATCAAACATGCCTGTCCCTAGGCTAGGAGTAAAATAGCAATTTTGAGGCTGAACATAAGGAGGAGAGAACAAAAAGATTAAAGCAATCAAAATAAAATGGGGCATGTTGTGGAAAAAAGGCCAAAACGTGGCAAAGATAATCCCATTCTTTGCTGATACATAAAGAGTCAAAAATTAAATAAATAAATGTTAAGGCCGTGTTCAAGAGAAGCGCTGTTCTTGGGTGTTGGAAAATGGATATGATAGCAGAGGAAGGCGTGATCAAAACCAATGTTTCCTAACTGTGGTGGTTGTTGTTGTTGTTGTTTTAACCAGCAGAATGCTTTTATTCAAATGTAATCGTACATGGAGTTCAAATGATAAAGCAGATAAAAATGCAGCTGCTCCAGCAGAGTAAGGGGAGGCCAAGGGCACGGTACCTCTGCCTCTCTGTTTTCTCCGGCAGCTGCTCCCGTACCCCTGCCAGGGAATCCTTGCACTCTGCAAAGCGGAATTTGAAAAAGAAACATTGGAATGTTGCAGCTTTTATCCGTTCCAAGGTTTCACAGATATTAAATGTTATCAGCTCCTCTTACATCTGTAAATGTATGCTAATAAAGTCACCAGTCTCTTTCCCGGTGTCCGTGATGTTTTTCAGCCTGTAAATAGGGCTGAAATCTGTAGCAGCCCACAAAAGTACAAGATTTGAATGGCCCGTTCACACTTCCTTATGTCCTTGCCGGTATTGGCAGGAGACAGCTGTTTGTGGACTATGTGTAATATTCACACCAGTCATAAAATTCTTGCCTGACTTCCTGATCTGATTTATTTGACCTTTTTATCACTTCTCAGATCTTTGACCCAGGGACTGTTGGTAATTGGCATTGCTTCTACTGAGTAAGTCTGATATGTTTAATATTTATCGTGAGGAGGTCAGAAACCTTAGGTGAACTCTGTATCTGGTTAGCTGGAAAGATTAATTCATATATCCAAAAGCTAAAGGGTGCTTTTTGTGAATTGTCTGCCTCATTCATTGAAATGCAACGGGATGGTTTAATGGCTTAAACGCACCGGTGATGAAGGGAAGAGAAGGGCTCAGTGCTTCTTGGTCCCATGAGGAACGGTAGGCATGGAATCAAAAAGGCCTATTTAGCCCCTGCTTAAGCCATAACCCGGGTGGAGAGGTCCATGGCCCTGTAATTTAAATCATCATCAGTCTCCAGTGAAGTGGAGATGGTGGATTTATATCACTTCTGAGTGGATGATCTGAGAGAGGAGAAAGCAGCCTGTAATATACTTGGTGCTTGAAGGGAGACAGCAGATGGTGGGAGAAGTATAGAAATGCAAGCCCCTAAACTTTCTCTGGCAGCAGCCTACTTTTTTGTCTGTAAAATGGGAACAAGAATAACTACAAGGGGAGGTTAGATGATCATTCAAAAACATTCACACCTCTCCATCACCTTAATGGGGAGAATAACTTTTTCTGCCCCAGTGATAACTGGGTTTAGCTATGCAATTCCACTGGCTTCATGCAGGGCAGAAGGAACGTCACTGTAATTTGGCTTTGAGCCTGACCATGTAACTTGCATTCACTGATGGGTTATCAGTCAATATGATGCAATAAGTTTAAAGTATGCCTGTCATCAGAAACCTGTACTCTAGCTCTCCATCTCTGAAGGGGAGGAGAGGCTCGTGGAGCAGGCCTGGACCCACCTGCAGCTTAAGTCAACCCAACCTGTATCACCATCCCACAGCTGACCTACAATTGGTGAGCAAGAATAAATGTATTTTGAAGTCTTGAGTTGTAGGGTGCTTTGTTACACAGCAGTTTTAACTAAACCACTTAGGTTGTGATGCAGATTAAATCAGGTAATATACAAAACAATTAATATAAGACCCCTGAAAATAATAAGCACTCAAGAAAGAATTTCTGCTGCTAAAACAATGTTCACAATAGTATTTGGATTTGATACTTTTTATTCCTTCAGATGTGGCTGATGAACGAATAGGGATCACATGGCCTTCTGGTGGGATTCTCATACAGGTGGGGAAATTCATTGACTAAGTACCAGTTCTCTTCACATTTCAAGGCAACTTCTGGTCTGTCCTGCCCTATCTTTCTAGCTGTTTCACAGCCAGTGTGGAACACTGAAAAAGTGACAAAATTGGACATCTCTTTGGGTCTTCATTTCTTTCGAAAAGAGGGCTTTTTGTTGCAACCAAGATGAATGGTCGACTTTCCACTAGCCTTTTTGGGTATGCGGCGCTAAGCACGTGAAAGCTTGTGGTCTGAAGCTGGCTCTGCCACTGGTTTCCACATTGCCTGAGGAACTTAACCTTTCTGTATGGCACTTCCCTGATTTACATAATGGGGCTGATTATAATTGCCAACCTCACAGGATTGTTGTGCGAATTAACTAATGTTTGTAAAGTACTTAGAGGTCCATAGATGAAAGGTGCTATATAAGCCTATTATTATGTCATCAAAAATGAAATTCCAATAAGATTGCACTTTCATTTAAATTTCCATTAATTTTATCATCATTCTAGATTAATTTTCACTGGTTTTCTAGAGCAAATATAAATAAATAAATAAATAGGAGAAAAGGGTTATATATTAAAATATGAAGCATTCATATGGAAAGGAAATTAGCTAGAGAAAGCTAACACTTAAAAGTGATTTTTAAATTATTATCCTTTAATGAGCCCAGAGCATGTAATCAATATTATGTAAAACCTAGATATGGTCTCTGAGTTTACAAACTAAATCATGAACCTGACTAATTAGTGAACATTTTCCATTTCAAGTGTAGAGAAATGAATGCTAGGTAAAGACCTATAACTCAACTTATTTTAAAATTGGACTTCTTGTTATAGGAAGTAGCGTTAAAAGATTACAAAAGATGATAAATGTGTAAAGAGTATCTATATGAGGTTATCATGTAGTCTGCCTAATTCTATACTGGGTCTATGTGAACTGGTCTTGACATTCAGACCTGACCCTTAGGTAATTAGTGCCATAAAGTTTGAGCGTAATCTCTCTCATCAAACCAGGCCAAGTTAGATCTTGAACATCTGGTTTAATGTGCTCATTTTATAGGTAAGAAAACAGAGACTTGAGTGTTTAAAGAATTTACACATAGTCGCAAAGCTAAGAGATCAGCAAATGTGCCCCAAGGCCCCACCCAGTGCCCTTTCCATATAGCTATTGACATCTATGCATAAGAGGATTAGTTACTTGTTCATGTTATAATATGGGTTATTTCTGCTATGCTTTCTACAGCAAGGGTACATTAGATGGACATTTCCAAGCCTCATTGTTAACTGATGTTAAGTTTCTTGTGTAAATACCAGTAAAATGTCTGCACGTATCAGTCCATAATGCTGATTTAAGAAAACAAGACATTATTCTGGATGTCCTGAACACACAGAAATGATTCCTTTTTCCATGATTTTTTTTTGAAGATTTTATTTATTTATATGACAGGGCGGAGAGGCAGACAGAGAGAGAGGAAGAAGCAGGATCCCTGCTGAGCAGAGAGCCCAATGTGGGGCTCAATCCTAGGACCCTGGGATCATGACCTGAGCCGAAGGCAGAGGCTTTAACCCTCTGAGCCACCCAGGCACCTCTCCTTTTTCCATGATTGTTGACAAGAAATGGCAGATGGGGCATTGGAATCTGTTTTCTTCTTTGGAAATCGAGGGGGTAGATTAAATATTCTCCATTTCTCTGACTCTAAATGTCTATGCATCTAAGATGCCAGGTTCATTAGAAGTAGAGAATGAAACACGTCCTCTGCTTGTAACAAGGAGGGTTTGTTGGATTCCATTGAATTTTAATGCCACTAGAAAGAGATGGATGCTGTTGCTTCGTTTTCCATTAGATAGATGCTATATACAGATAATAAAGGAAACGTCTATTTAGAAGCTTAATGCACACTTATTTCTTAGGTTGTCTTGTGCTGCTGATGTCTGAAGATGCAAATTTTCTTTGTAAAATTGGGAGTGAGAGTAGTAGTACCAAGTCCAACTAAACTTCACTGGGTTATGGATGGGGGAAATTATGTTTCATTTGATGACTGCAGTGATGCCAAAGGAAACCTGAAAGACAAATGCCTGCCTTAAATATTGAGACAGAGATAGATGGACTAAAGGAAGCACTATAGGAAAACCGCAGCAACCCTTTAGTGGCTGGGAATCTTCTTTCTCTAGATTTGATTCATCTTTCCACTCCGGTGCCAATTTTCCCCACAGATTCATTTTCTGTTTCTAAGAAATTGAAAATGTTGGTTGCTTGACATGAAGGTGCGTGATCATGGGAACTCATTCACGCATTCACTCATTCAGGACTTTCGGGGGACCTCCTGCTTTGTGGGAGGCGTGTGAGAGGGGTTATCATGACAAATATTATGGCTGATTTTTATATCATACTCCATATGTCACACACTTCATTTAACTTTTGCTACCACTCTACGTGGTGTTATTATCCCCATTTTACAGATGAGGGAGGGAGGCAGAGAGTGAGCAGCTTGTCAAAGTCCCGTTTGTGTTAATCACGTTTTGTTTTGGTTTTTTTCCCCCTACATCTTACAATGTTTTGACTTCTTAACAATCTTGCTTGCTAGGTGGGCTTCAGGCTGGGCATGGAGCCTACTTAAAAACAAACAAACAAAAAACTTGATCGCTAAAGCTCAGGTAGAAGGACGCCTTTCATATGCAAACCAACCAGTCCCAAGTCTATTCTCCCAGCCACCTCCTTGCCTAAATCTCACACACCAAACCTTATTTCCACTAACCTAAATTATCCCAGGGCAGGGACCAGGCAACCTTAGAGCGGAAACCTACTGGAATTATTCAAATTAGCCAATCCTAAACTGGTCTGCCTTGCCTTTCTCACAGAAACCCAAGTCAAAGCTCTGATCTAGGATCCCCCCCCTTCGTCCTCCTGCCTCTTGACTAAATGTAGTGCTTCCTCTGTGGCCCTTTGTGCTGTGCTATGACTCTTGTTTCCTTCAATGTCATCAACTCTCCACGTCCTCACTCAGTCAGCCTTGTAAATTAAGACCAATGTGCAATTCATCATAAAGCTGGTAAAGAGGTTGGGGGTGGGGCACTTGGGACTCAATAGGCTGAGGTCAGAGTCTGTGCTCTTAACATATGAGCTATGCTGACAGAAATAAGACACGCTCTTTAAAGGGTTCTCAGTCCTGCGGGGAAACAGAGTCAGAAGCAAATACTTACCAAGTAATATGTAAATGTGATCATGAAGATATCATTGTCATGGCTAGCTCATTCAACAGCATTGTCAATGAGGAAAAAACATGTATCTTGGATAGTGTTTGTGTGAACTTGCCGTTTGGTTCCATTCAGCGCGTATTTAAGCACCTTCTATGTGTGGGTGCTTTCTCAGTTACCAAAGATACATAAAGGGGCTGCCATAGAAGGCACCTTTGAGTAGCAGAGTGGACAATGTGGACACCTAAGCAAATAATCATACGACTGTTTGTGCCCTAGAGTCAACAAAGAGAAGGATGGCAATGGGACCCCATGGGTCGGGTAATTAACTCTGTTCCCAAGAGGAAGTTGAGGCAGGTGAGCAGTAAAATTACTGTGAAAAATGAGAAATTTGGGAAGTTTTGTGCAAGAGGTTATAAGACAAGGGTGGGGATAAAGAGTGTGGAGTCTCATTTAGTTGGAGGGAACAGAATTAATCAGGATTTTAAGATATGCCATCATGCAAGTCTGATGGATGTGGTTTGTGTCTTTTAAACTCTGGTTGTACTAAACCTCAGAAATGAGACTGGATTGTATTTAGGATCACAGACCTTACTGTATGGTGGTGAGGACCAGGTCAGAGTAGTAAAGACAGTTCCAGTTTTTTAAATTTAATAGATCTGAATTCAAATTTGGAATTTCTAACTCACTAGCTTTGTGATTTGGGGCAAGTTATCTCACCTCTCTCAAGTTCAGGGGGAATGATTTTTACCTACCTAAGCTGTGCAAAATTCCTAGAACACAGTTAAGAAATGAAGTTTCTTCTACGTTCTGGACCCCTCTGGTCTAAGGGGTCTACTTATGGAGTCAAAAGCCATGCAAATGTGTATAACCCAGGAAGTTTCCATGAATAATACAAAGCTTTGGTAGCCAGACTCCACATAGGTTCTTGTTACCAGCCACTGCCATATGAGAGTGATCAAATAAGGGAAACCAATTTCCTGCTTTCCTTATTCCCTGGAACAACCTCTTAGTATTATTCCTTTCTTGGTTGAGTCTTAAGCATGAGGAGGTTTGTGAAACCTGGAACTACCAGAGGCTGGGGCATACTGGTGTAGTATTATTCCCACAAAGCTGGGATGATACCTGAAAACCCAAATGATGATCACTGTCAGTAACTTACCTTCATTTCCCAGTCAGTGTTCTTCATTGGCTCTTTGTCCATGAGTGAGTAGGCTATGACGTGCCTTCTGTGTCTTCCTTCTCAGTTGTGTGATCAGATTTACCATTTTATGAGTGTTTACTATGGGATGTGCTGTGGGGCATTTGGTATAGGTATACACATGCATATCTCAACAACTTTGGTTCTAAGCTTTCTAATGCTACCTCATGGGTTTGATCTCAGCTCCTCTGGGCTTCCATCCTATCAGTATCATGAACTGGATTGATCCCTGGTTAATCTTTCCCTCCAATGTAACTCATCCCTACAGTATACATTCATCATTTGAACTCATGTTCTATGCCCACAGAAGTTGATTTATACCGCAAAAAAGTAAATGCCACAGCATGTTTCTTGATACCACCTTAAGAGTTCAACAGGGAGAAATCTGGAGTCAGACTGTCTGAATTCTATTCTGACTCCTTCACATGTGACTCTGGTGACTTCGAGATAAGTAATTTAATTTTTACAGACTTGAGTCTCTTCAACTGTGATAGTGCTGACCTCAGAGACTTGTTGTGGTAATTAAATGAGATAATATTTAGCCTAGTTCCTGGCATGTAATAAGTACTCAAAAGGTATTAGTTATTATTTTTATTGACAGAGACAACCTGATGAAACTAAGGATAACTGTGTTGTCCAATTTAGCATTCACTAAGCACATGTAGTTTTTTGAATTTAAATTTATTGAATTTTAAAAAATCAGTTCCTTAGTTGCACTGGCCACCTTTGAAGTGTTCAGTGGTCAGAGATGGCTGCTGGTATTGGATTGTACGGATGCAGAACATTTCTCCATTTCTCCATTTCACAGAAAGTTCTGGGGACTGTGCCGAAAAGGACGTTGCTCTTGAACCCTAGAAACGCCATAAAGGAAACATGTGAAATGCACCACGGACTTAAAATAAAACCTCATCTGTGCATTCTATGGGGGGCTGTAAAAGCAATGAAACATCCCCAATACCCACCTACAGCATGTGTAAACCTTTTGAAACAATTAGAGCATACATTGTTCCTTTTCACATTGTTTTGTGGTTGTTTCTCCCTGCCCCCCTCCTCCATTTTCAATATCTTTCTGATGGAGTTACGTTCCATATGTAATATTGTTACAGGTGCAAAATTGTTTCTTTCAATCCTGAATGCAGTTGCACATGTGCAACAATAGCTCTGAAGGCCAGCGCTCTATTACTGTGAATCCAGGCCTCTCTCGCAGTCTGTGGGTCAACAGCGTTCTTCTTTGCTTGCTAATGCTTTATTGTCTCTTAGTATACATTGGAATAATAATGGTAATTTATGCAGATATTTTGTATGCATAGCAAATAATGAGAAACACCTGCAGAAATTTCCCTCCTTCTCTGAGTTCAGCAACTAATTATATTTTTAAATAATGGCTACCATTGAACACAATTATCCAAATCACTTTAAGTAATGGAATCTTTTTAAGGTGTTTTTGAAAATTTTAGCACAGTTTTTAAACACTCATTTTTATCTACAAGATGGGAGGAAAAAAAAGGCTAGTGGGCGGCTTACCCCCAAAAAACGTTTTCTGCCAAGAATAGATCAGCCCAGGATTTTCCTCTGGGCCCTGGTCTGGCTCCCAAGGCTATGACCAACTGATGAAAACCAGGTTTTCTGCAGAGTTCACCTTGCTGATTTTGGCGGCTTGCTCTTCCTTCCCTTCTCTCTTTCTTAATACAACATAAAAATAATTAGATTACCTCTAAAAATTCTCTTTTAAAAAGCCCAAATTGCCACATGATTTTCCCTTTTGTCAATCTAATAGTTTTGAGTGGGAAAAGCATTGGCTGGGAAGTCAGCAGACCAGTTTGTTTCATCCTTCTGAGTCTCAATTTCCTCTTCCATGCATTGGGAAGGTTGAGACAGACGATTTCCTAAAGGCTTTCCAACTCTGAACCTCTCAGCCTCTGAACCTTGGCTGTCAGGGATCAAGCTCACCAAAGAGAATCTAAAAATAGAAGTGTTTGGCCAACAGCAAGACCAGTAAGACATACATATTTCCTCCCCATATCTCAACCCTTGTTTGCAGTTTCAATTAGAGTAGGATTCCAGAAACTTTTTGATATATATACCTATGCGATTTAGGGTTGGACATAGTAGAGCAATTTGAGAAATTAGTATCTTCTTGGACACGTGCCTCATTGCTATCCTGTGCAGATGTGATCAATAATACCTTCTAACATTTCTTTTGGTTTTGGTTTTGGTTACCTCCCCCTGCCACCATTCTAACATTTCTAACCCATTTTCTACATGCCTATAAGGAGTTACTTGTCTTTAGGAGGGAAAATCAACTCTTGCAAAAATCATATAATTTTCTTTTATATCTTGGGTTCATTTGGCCAACTGAAATTTTTGGAGTGCTTCTTAGAAAATGCTTCAGTTACAGGAATTTCTGACCTCAAGGTGTTTATAGTCAGAAGATGGAAACAAGTTAAGTACCAAACAGATTTAGAATAATATGGTGAAAATAAAACAATGCATCATGAAAGCATGGATGGCAGAGTTGGTCCCTGTGAGTCCCGGATGCTGGTCTGTGCACTAGCGCTACTCTAGACTGAAGTTTAACTGATCTAATTGATGAAAGCATAAAGGGGGGAAAATAAAGAAAGTGGAGTAATTGTTTTCTAAAGCTAAATATAACCAATGAAAAGGATGTCCTTTTTATATTTTGAGATTATGTTCTACCTATTCCTTTGTTTTTAAGGTTTTTAGCTTTTCTTTTATAAATGATAGCATCTATGGTTATTTTTAGATTAAAAAAAAAAGTCTAGCAAAATAAAAAACTGGAAAATCTTCATCGTCCCCAAATCTTGAATACTGTGTTTGAAATTTTACTGAATCTTTAAATCTAAAATTGGGAGACCTCTGTGTTACACTTCCTTCCATGTCCTTTTTTGTTTTGCAAACTTCCAGGGTCCTCTGTGTTCTTCTAAGAGTGGGAAGATGAAAAGTCAAATGGAGTTTTATTTTGTATCGTTCCTCTGCTGATGAATTACATGGCTAGTCTCAGAGAGAGACAGAGAGCGAGCAAGAACAGGGAGAGACTGAGAGTTTGCAGGTACATATATACATATATACATATACATATAAAAGCCATTTGATAATGACTTAAAAATATATGTCCACAAGAACTAATAATTGCGCATTTGTGGGCAAGCTTTTCATGGTCACTATTTCATAAAATTTTATATTGTGATAGTGAACAAAAAGGCAGCCAGAAAAGTTTAAGGAAAGGAATCCTAGGCAGTAACTCCTCCCTGCTCCAGGAAACTCACACCAACCCTAAGAGAGAACATGACAAAGGGGGCGTAAATGGGGCACTTCTGTCCCTAGTGAGGACAGAAAAGTGTAGCAAGATTCACCGTGGGAAACACAATTTACCAAAATAAATAAATAAATAGTCGTTATTTGAAGAAGGTCATTCTTTTCAATGTTGAAATTCCAGCTAAAAATTCAATTGATACTAATATTATTTCCTGAATGTATAATCTTCCTGTGTTATGTGAGCTGCTTATATGACTCACATTGCTGGTGAAGAGTTAAAAATGAGCTCCCTGTGTGTTTCTGCACAAAATGGTGCACGGTCAGTGAAAAATGTGGAGGTGGCCTGTGGTGTCCTTGTGGCCTCAGCAATCAAGGAAAGACACTTGTTACTTGGTGGCTGAGCCTGGGGAGGGAGGGGGAGAGAAGGGAAGGAGGTATTCACTTGGAGTCAGAAGAGTAAGTAACATGGTATTAGTCATTATATGATCTCTGGGCTCTCCCTTCTTGGCAACTAGCTCTCTTTTGACCACCCTTCCCAGGACACCCAGAACTAGTGGACATTTCCATCTTGCACCTCAGTTTCCATGTTTAACTTCTACATACATAAACTCTGTGGTGAGCGAGAAGGGTTGTGGCTTGAAAAAGACCTGATAAATACGAATCCTTTCCTTCTTTAAAAAGGATCCTTGGAGTGGAATTGAAAGACGACATTTTTATTACTCAGGATTTTGAAGTGTACTGAAAAAACCTCACCTCCGTCTTGCGTGGATGGCTGCAATCCTTCCTAGATACTTATGGTCCTATGACCGCAAGAGCAGCTTCTTGTCTCTATAACTAACAACACTTTACTTTTACATTAAACATAAGCTTAAGGAAAAAAAAAATCTACTTAAGGGACATCTCTTGGCTGTTGCTGTTCTGAACATAGCTTCACACGGAAAGAAAGCATTTGTGGGCTGTGTATAGTTGCTGTGTCAGAAGAATGCTCTTTATCACAGTAATTTGGAGAGCGTAAGATGGTGGCCCCTGGGGAAATTGGACTCAAAATAAATCTTTGAGAGCATATATTAAAGGTGCTTGGAAAGACTATCTTTGAACAACTGGTTAAGTGTCAGATTCCCCCCATCCTCCCCACCCCCCCGCAGATGAACTTTGAGGATAAAATGCCTGAAAGAACAAGCGTAGTCTAGATTTAATTCTACACTAGCGATGTTCCCTCAGGAGATAATGAATTGTGAATAGTGAAGTTCTAAATCCATTTCCAGAGCTTTCAGTGAAAGGCTAAACTGTCTTTTTTCCAACACCCACATTAACATCCTCAAAACTACCCTAAAATATGGACATTCTACCCCAAAACAGATCCCACACCCCGCCCAGTACTGTCTATAATGAGCTTCAGACTCCTTGGCTAGTCTTTCTCAATAAATTCCAGAGCTTGCACCTGGCTGGAAATAGGTAACAAAGGCCTGGGGGACCTAGGAAAGACTCCAAATATTATCTGCAAAGCAGATTAATACTGTATGTTTCATGGTAATCCCTTTGAAAGTCACAAACCACAGTACTCAAACCTTGCCACAAGAGGGAACCATTGTTTAAATGTTGGAAGGATTGGGTCTTTTGAGGGCTTCATCCTGCTCAAATCTTTCTTGAATATAAGAACCTGGTCCAAAGGGTTGAACAAAAAAGTAAAGGGACAGATACAATCATCGATGCAGTTCTGTTTTTAAGAGCTGAAGTATCTCAGCTTTTAAACATTCAAATAATCAAAAACACTCCCAGGGCGCTAACCTGTTTAACAGAAACCCAGGCCCCGAGTCAAGCATCTGAGAGAAATTCATGTAATCGAGAAAACACTGACGAGTCTTTATTTTCACTATGAACAAGGCAAACTTCTTTGGATGCAAACAGCAAATAGCGGACTATAAGGACACAAAGACAAATCCAGACCTTTAGCTCTAAGTGTTGTGTATTAACTAGCAAATAATAACTGTGATTGGTAACTGGAGAAGGGGAACATATGTTGCAAAGAATTCTTGCCTACAGCCTTTTGAACCAGCACAGTTGTGAAATCCAGATTAATGTGATAAAAGACATATAGAATGGCCTCTTGGAGTTCGTGTGGCCCCAGGCTGGCACAGGTCCAGTTTCTGTACCAACAGAACTGCAAAACAAACTGCAAAATATTTGATGCCAGTAGGGCTTTTATAGGAAAACAGATGACGGCTGAGATTATTAATCCTGACAGTTTCCTGATTTATTAGGACGTTGTCATCCTCTTCTTTTGTATAATTTGGCAAATGATCACAGTATTAGACTTGGTGGAGGCAGAGCGAAGGGTTTCCCCCCTAACAGTGGCAGCAGGTACAAAGCATTAGGGCTCGGGTTGAGGCAAGACGGGGATGAAATGAATTTTCCGTTACATACTGTCATTTGAGGAACACTAAATCGGTGTTTCCTAATGACTGTCAACCTAGATAGAGCTACGTAACTAAAACGTGTGAATTATTTCAGAGAAATAAACCTTCTGTTTATTTGGTAAATCTGAAGCAAGGGTGACTAAATTTAACACCAAGGTCTCTGGCATTAATATTGTTTACCACGCAGGCAAGGAAAAACAAAGAAAACGATTAGAAAATAGTAGTCATCTTTAAAAGCCATTCTTCTAAATTGTGGTACTCTGCAAAACAAAACTGTATGGAATTTCTCACTCTGAATCATTCATGTGAAATCACTGAAACATTCTTGGGTGACTTCATAATAGACTCAAAATTAGAAAGCGTTGGCATATTTTATTAGTGATCTCCTTCGCCAAGATATCTTTACATTCCGTTTTTCATAATACCTTGCATTTAAAATAACTACAACAGAGATTAAGCCTCAATAAAATACATCACAATTATAGATATTTCCAACTAAATGATGTTATCCCCACGACAGTTTTATCAAAATATAAAATCCCAAACTTGAAATGCTATAATTGAACACTTTTTTTTTTTATTAAGAAAAGCCATGTCTGCACCTATGTTTCAAGACTGACATATTGTGCAATAAACAGCAATCAGCCTAAAGATGCTATATTAAACAAACCAAGTTTTGTTTTGCTAAACTAAGCAAAATTAGTTGAATGCCCTAAGTAATAGTTGCTGGTATTTTTTTTTTCTAAATTATTTCTCCACTTGTTTTTGTGTCTATGCATAAATTAAAAATCTGCTGAAATTTATTATTCATCTGAGATGTAATTAATATGCAAAATTATGCAAATTAAGATGCAATTAGGCTTCAATTCTCTAGTGGAATTTTCCATTATAATTTAATACAAAGTAATAGAGTAATTGGTGTCACGTGTAATTACGGTTACTCACGTGTACTTGCAGACGTGCAAATGATGTGGTATATGTTAGTTATCCTATGCAAATGGTTCATGCAATCTCTTAATACTTGGGAATGAAGTAAACAAAGATGGATTTTCAAAAAAAAAGGGTGAGAAGGACCCCTCTTTCTTCTCATGTACTACCATTTTGAAGAACTATGTGAATAATTGTAACTAATTTCCCTGCATTTATTTCTAAGAATTTTTAACTCGGTATTATGCAGTGTGTTGTTTATTACTTTAGAGAAATTATTTCCAGTAAAAATGAATCTTTAAACAGTGACCTAATAGCGATTCAGATGCCACATGGGTGAATAATCCAGGATGAGAGCAGCCAAACCAAAGCACTGTCTAACCCGGCAGAGTCTGTGTTTGCATCCGGCTCAAAGGGTCTTGTCTTTAAAAGAAATAACATAGCCAGCTTTGCCAAAGAACTCATTGTAACAATGTTGTGTTGTTTCCTGATCACAAAGTTGATCAAATTTGCTTCCCAGTGTCTATAGGAGCCAGGCAGTTTGATTTTTCCAAACCCATATTTCTTCCCTCTTACTTTTCAGAATTCTAGGAGAATTCCATGTCATTTCTTTTTGAATGAATAAAGCACTGAGCAAATTAAACTATATAAATCTCTCCATCACTAACTCTGCCGTTTGGTTCAAGGGACTCAGCCGCTAACTACCGAGTGTCTCCTTGTGTCTCCCTGGAGACATGAAAAGAACGAGTCTCCCATGTGCTTGTCCTGAGCCTGGAGCTGCAGCTTATAATTTCTCCATGAGAAATGATTACCGCTTGTTTTAAAACACCCATGCTGTGTTGAATCCTGCACAGAAAACATTATGATCTCGACACTTTCCTTCTCATAACTGAAGCACACACTTTAAGACGAGTATTTTATATTCTCAGCTCCAATTAACCTGAAGTGTTTCTCTTTCCTATGTCTCCCCCTCAACCTTACCCCTTTCACCTGAGCCTGGGCCTCTATCCTTTTGTAACAGATTTTTTTTTTTTTTTTTTAGGGTGGGGATATGTGATATATTAGTTGCAATTAATAAGAATGGGCACAGAAAGAGGCAAACAGGCTTGCTGCAGAACAGCAGATAAAGAGTTTCCCTCTTTCCCCCGCTGCATTCCCACTTCTTATCCCCTTTCCTCCACCTCCTCTGGCTGGTTATTTGAGAAAACAGACGTGGATAAGAGAAAATAAGCACTACCGTTAGTCTCTCATGCTGCACCCTTTCAAAGGCCCACCCATCCATCCATATGTGGCTTTCCCATTCATTCCGATAATAATACCAATTACTATGCAGGCAGGGCCATTCTTATTCACATTTGCAGCTCACTGTGGACATTTATGCTGCACTCTGAGCAACACTCCTATCTTCAACAACATCGATTATACAGCTGTTGTACAATCATTGTAAATGAAATATACAATGGCCCTGTTCAGCTTGCGGAAACATTTGTAACCATGGAAGGTGGGCTAGGAGAGGGGTGGCCCTTCCTCTGCCTGATTTCTCTCCAGCACTGCCTCATTCTCCAAGTCCTGATATGTCCTCCAGCTTAGTGGGGGCAAGGGACCGAACTGATAGAATTTAAGAACCAAAAAGCCAAAGAAATGTTTTTCTCTTGGCGGGGTGGCGGGGGGGACTTTGGGATTCAGGTGCAATGGACAAATGGGGCCCAAGAATCTTGGCATCACAAACAACGGCTCTTCTGGGATTTGCTATGGCCAGACATCCTAGGTCAGATGGAACAACTTGGACTCAAGCCATCTAAGACCTCCCAATCAGAATGTCTGACTTAGGCAAATGTTGTCTCTGCTATTTCCTCTTTTCCCAGATAAAGTTTTTCTTTTCGTTCTCGCCTTCAACAAGTTATGTTTGTGGTCAAACCAATGTTATGGCTAAGGGCACCTGGCAGGCTGAGATGGTAGAGCATGTGATTCTTGGGGTCATGAGTTTGAACCCCATGTCGGGCATGGAGATTACTTTAAAAAAATCCCAGTATTAAGGGTCTTTTATTTTTAATTTTCTAAGGAACTGGGCTGATTCAGTCTGCTCTTCCCAAAGAGACGTCATCAGTGAACCCTTTTGTGCTCCTTCCTTTCTCCAAGTTTCTCTCTTCCAACCCTCAAAGACTCTGACCCACTGAATTGACATAACCATGACATTCTACACATGATCATCCATTTACTTAGGTACTGTCACATGCAATCAATACAACTCAGATTACACCTACTTTCTAGAAGAAAAGATTATGTCTTAGGAAGGCCATACAAGTGATTCAAGATAAAACTGAGACTCAAGGAGTAATGATCGCTTCTCCCCTGTGTTTAGATTTCATTTACCTTTATTTATCACTCTCCTATAAGCTTTGCAAAGACTCTCTTGGATGAAATTCAGCACACTTTTCTTTTTTATGTTTTAATACGTCGGAAAATGTCTTAAAATCAGTGCCCCTTGGACAGTCACTGTCAGCCAAACAGGTGTTGTGTAGCTGCCAATGTCTGTAGATGCACAACTTTTTTTGTTATTCCTGGTGAATGACTAAAAACTGAAATTCTTTGAATGTTCAGCCAACAATCTTTAAAAAAAATCACACACATCTTTCCGTTGTCTGAAAATTCTGCATTTGACATCTTCTGGTTAGATCAAATCCTCTCCATGGGTGTCAGTAACTTAGAAGACATTTCTGGAGACAATGGTGGAACTCTCTTTTAAGAAATGCTACATCGCCAACATTCTTTTTTTTTTTTTTTTAAAGATTTTATTTATTTATTTGACAGAGATCACAAATAGGCAGAGAAGCAGGCAGAGAGAGAGGAAGGGAAGCAGGCTCCCTGCCGAGCAGAGAGCCCGATGTGGGGCTCGATCCCAGGACCCTGAGATCATGACCCGAGCTGAAGGCAGAGGCTTAACCCACTGAGCCAACCAGGTGCCCCTCACCTACATTCTTAATAGCAGCAAGGATGACACTTTGTGGAAAAGCACAAAGTGGGAAGCTAATTCTTAGTTGTCAGCCTCATAATGTGGAAGGTTTAAGAAGACCAAACCTGATTATTTCACTTATAGCTCCTTTATATGTGTGCCCTTTATATATGTGATAAATGATAAAAATCGATGTCAAAATAACTCTGAAAGAGCTCCTTCAATAATTATAAAACAACAGTTCTAAGTGATAAGAAGACATTGTGTCATAGGTTAATTAGCAGCCATCTTTTCTTGGAGACATGTAAAATAATGGTTCATCCTATATTCAGTAGTGTCTTAGAAACAAAGAAATATATGAGTAACTCATTTGATCCTTGTACACATCCTCTGTGATTAGTGCTATTAGTCTTATTCTCTAGTTTTTTCTTTTCTTTTTTTTTCTTTTTTTAGATTTTTATTTAGTTTTTTGACAATGAGAGAGACAGCAAAGAGGAAACATAAGCAGGGGGAGTGGGTGAGGGAGAAGCAGGCTTCTCAGTGAGCAGGGAGCCTGACCTGAGTCTCCAGGACCCTGGGATCAGGACCTGAGCCCAAGGCAAACACTTAACGACTGAGCCATCCAGGTGCCCCTATAGTTTAAAGACCAAGGTACAGAAGGAACTTGGCCAAGGTTGAATATGTCATAAGTGTTTAAGCATGTATTTGCAACCAGGAAATTTGGCTGTGGAATTCACGCTTAATCTGAGCTAAAGCTGATTTATAGACAGGATTTGTTAGGTGTAAACGTTGTAGGTTTTTTTCCCCTTTTTTTAAAAAAAGATTTTATTTATTTACTTGACAGAGATCACAAGTAGGCAGAGAGGCGGGGGTGGGGAAAGCAGGCTCCACGCTGAGCAGAGAGCCGGACATGGGGCTCATTCCCAGGACCCTGGGATCATGACCTGAGCCGAAGGCAGAGGCTCCAACCCACTGAGCCACCCAGGGGCCCCTGGCTTTCTTTCTTTTCTTTTTTTTTTTTTTTTTTTTTTTAAAAGTCGTTAGTTTTTGTTTTTGTTGCAAACATTTATGATTGAGAAATTTTGTATAAGAATTTGATTTCCAGCTTTTAGGAAAATTAGCTTTAGTGATATTAGGCATCTGTCCTCACCTGATAAGAATCAGTTTGAGGGATTTGCTACTTCCCCTATGGAAGTGCCTGTTCTCTTGTCTCTATCTTACCTGCTCCATTCAGTTTCTTCCCTTGCTTCTTCCCTATGCAGATTTAATGTTGTGACTTCAGCTGTGCTGTTGAGTTAAAACTGGGGACATCCTCTGGAGAACTATCTTGCAAACCACTGTCCCCAGACTGATCTCTCTCTTTCTTACCCACATTATACATAGCACAAGTGAAATCAGGCCAAAGCAGGTTGAGACACCTCTGGCCCAAAGTTGTAAAACAGAAATCTTTATGTCTGGCCATGGTATCAGGCAGCGTTAGATCAGAAGCAAATTGACTCAGAGTGATATCCAATAAGGAGCTTATGGTAGGGATTTTATCATGCAAAATTCTGGTGACTGGTAAGACTGCTTATGTGGAGCTATTGCTTTTTGCCAGGCTACTGCATGGCATGAGCAGGGCTGGCAGGGGTAAAGGAAAGATGGTTGCGAAATGGGTGAGGGCAAGTGCAAATTGGAGTCCATGTGGACTAGGCAGAACCCACGTGGTGTCACGCCACCTTGAAGCCTCTGACTTTGTTAATGTGAGTCACCTGCAGAAGCAGCTGCCAGCCCATTAATGTGGAAGTAAACAGGCTCTTGGCCAGGAGTCAGAGAAGCCAAAGGAGGAGACCTGGTGGCAGGTGATAGAGAATGGGCTGGGCTGCTGCTGCACACCAACCAGGTGAGCCAACACCTGTGACAACACGTGTGCACTGCAACGACTTCTGACCCTCTGCCAGCCTTCCAGCATCACCAGGGCTGCATCTTCACTTCCACCTTCCCAGCTTCATGGACATTCCAGATGGCCAACAGTAGTCTGGGGCCGTAAATGGAGGAGGGTTCTGGGACATGTAGTTCCACCTTAGCTAACTTAGCACAAAACCACAGTAGCCCAAAGTCAAGAAATCTAGACCCTCACAAAGCTGCCACTGAAACAGATTCAGTCCCCACTGAGGGATCAGAAGGATGAGAAACCTGCCAGGAATCCGTAGCACTTGGGTCATGAGATGTCTTCAACCGTAGTGCTGCCTTATTGTCTGCTGTTCTTACTTAAGGCCTGAAAATCCTGCCTCTATCTCGGCTATCACAAATAAGTCCTTGACCATTGGCAATTAATTCGGCCTCCAGCCCTGTTCCCTCCCCTGAGGCACCGAACGTTCCAGCCCTCTAATCACATGGTTGGTTCAGGCAACCAGCCTCCATCCTTTGGTGGGGTCCAAAAGTCACCATTAACATGTCAAAGACACCTTTTTTCCTTTCACCGCTTAGGAAATTCCAAGGATTTTAGGAACTCTGTGCTGAAATGGGGATGAAGACCAAAAATATATTTCTACTATATTAAATATTATGGGGTACAGAGAAGTTTCAAGCTTTAAAAATTGTCCTATTATATGCTGTCTTAGCCCAGGTTCCCTCCGAATGTCAGATGAAGAAACAGGACTGGTGGATAGGCAGAGTGAGAGAAGAAAGGTGGAAGAGCTAAGACAAGTTGGTGTCTACTGTGTGACAGTTGCTCCTCCCATGGGACTTTCTGAGGAGCCTAATGAAATGGCATTTCAGACCTATCTACCTGGGGAATGAAAGAGGGAATAATTTGTTTATTAATCCCTTACTTCATTCTCACTTCGGGGTTCTGAGTGGGATCCTGTAGGTATCCTGTGCTACAGCATCAGAGAATCCAAGGCAGGTAGAACAGTCTATGGCAAAGCCCCAAAGTGAGATTGCATCTGAGTGAAGCTGATCAAAGCCCATATGGGACTGGTTATTGCAACAGTGGCTGGAGAAAGAAATCTGGCTGAACAGAATTAAGTGGACCACAAGAGGGATCCAGTAAAGTCCATCCTTGCAATACTTAGATTCACTCATGCCTTCCATTCCGGCCATGTGCCCTGACCTGGTTATGGGAGACAATGGTCTTCCTGAAATTTAAGGAGACTTACTCACTTTTATTGGAAAGTATGGTATGCGAAGACATCGGATTTTCACAAAGCATCAGGCTTTCCTTGGTGATCTTCCCACTGAATTATGTAGTAATAAAATATCAATATCTGGTCATTCTTTTCTTTCTGGACATATGAGAGTCAAAGTTTCCCAGTCCTTTTGCAGTAAGACAGGAGAGTGTGACTATGAATGGTCAGTGAAACATAAGCAGAACTGACATGTGTCCCTCTGAAATGGAGGCAGGGAACAAGCCCCTACATAATTTTCCAGTCTTTCCCCTCTCCTCTTGAGCAGAAAGCATGGAGTCTGTGTGTTGAGATAACAGAGCAACAATAGCCTGGATCACTGAATCATCCCATGGAGGACAGCTGCCTAGAGGCATGACCCAGCATATAACAGACTTTGCAGGAGCAAGTAATAAACCTTATATGTTTAGCTGCTGAGATTTGGGAACTATGTATTATAATATCATAACCTATTCTGCCTAAAACACCCTTGCACATTTGTATATATCTTGTGCTTTGTAATCAAAAGTCAGGAGAATGGGTTATATATTTCTTTATAAACTATTTAAAATATGCTATAAGTTGAATCAATGCTTAGGAATAATTAAATTCCTAAGTGAGGGAATGTACTAACATTCAGAGCCAATAGGGAACTTCCTAACATCTCTTGTCAAGTCAGAATTCATCATTGGAATTGGGAAGTCTTGGTTGAGGTCGTAGTCCCTGCCACAGGGAATGTCTCTTAGTGAGTCTTCTGAACACCTAATGTGTTCATAGGCATTGAAACTCCAATTATTCCTTTACTTTTTGTTCCATACTAAACGCATCTGTATCATTGTCCATTACAACCTCATTCCTTAATCAAATTACACATATTTTCCTGGGGATAAAGTTTTGAATTGCAGAGTCTTCTCAGAAGCCCACATTTGCAATGATGCTACCATAATTCATTGTTATATCTCAGCATTGTAGTTGACAAATAGTTGATGTTTGTTGAATTAAGCCAAATTGAACTGACATGAATTGAAGGTGGAGGAAGATGATATGATCATTGTGCTGGGGACTTTCTATCTATTATGAGGTGGCTAATATTATCCCCTTTTTGCAGATGAGGACATTAAGGTTTAGAGAGATTGGGTAAATTGCCAAATGTCATACTAATTGTAGTCTACGTTGAAGTCTGTGAATTCTAAGATCTGAGATAAAGCTGACCTTCCTCCCACAATATCATAATGCTACCTTGAGTTGAAACAAATGTAAATTGAATCAAGGTGAATTGAATTGAACTGTATTGAACTGAACTGGAAAATCCATCACAATGTAGAGATGTGGGGCTTAAGACTCTGTAGTAGTCATATCATTGATGGTGTATCATTACATCAACACCAATCACAACGTGCCTGTTTCTGAGAGGTGATACTTTAAAATATTGAACCCTTAATATGTTTTAAATCTACTTTTATTAAGAAAAGTTTTAGCTAATAAAAAAAGTTCTGAATGAAACTCTCGGGTAACTTACCCTGCCGTACTCACCCCATCTCCTTCTTTGTGAGAATGACTCCTTTGACCTCAGAGTGCAGGGGATAGGCCTGATTGGCACAGGTTCCTAATACTTCTGGTCTCATTCAACATATTCACATGGCACAAAGCTGTCCGTAGTGATAATCACATTAGGGACATTCACTGGTGTATCAGCTACCAAGAGAAGCTTTTGAAAAGGCAGGTTCTGCCACTGGGTTTCAAGTCACTTCACACTTAGAGCCAACACCCTTTGGGAAAAAGCAGCAACTTGCAATCATGTCATTGTGGAATGCTAGTTGTACAGACCATTAAAAAAAAAAAAAAACAGATCAGGTTCAACTGCCTCATTTCTCAGAAGAGGAAACAATGCTAATACCTCGAACTGATCTTACAGTTTATAGTTTGTATAAAGAGTTTCCACATATGCATTATCTCGTTTCTTATGTCATTGGGGGCCTCAGCCCTAGGAGGTTAAATAAATTGCTTAAGGTCACATGGTTACTTAGTGACAGAACAAAAAGTAAGGGTTAGAAACTCAAGGTTTGTTATCTGTGTTTTTCATTAAATTACCTTCTTAACAAATACATAGTGTCATATCCAATAGATATTGTACTTAGAACTGTGGGTTGGCATTGCAAAAAGAGGACGTAAAATAGTCAATGAATGCTGAATTGCCCTCAACTGAAGACAATCTAAAGCAATGAAAAAAAGTTGTCAGTACAGAGTAGGAAGTGACAAGTGCCTTTGAGTGTTTCTAATCATTTTCTAGGGGAGTTCATGTAGGAGTGATTACATCTGACTCAGTAAAGAGAAAGGTTCTCAAGGATTTCTAAGAGAGGGGACATTTGAATAGATTTTTAGATAGCTAGAATTTGAATATTCAGACCCACAGTAGAGAAAGCAGAGGGAATTTTTCTAGTCCCACAAGGGGCTGAGTCCCTTTAAGGCAAGGACTCTTGCCTTAAATCTCAGTTACGTTATCTTTTTATATTTTAATGTCTAGAGTATCATGAGTTATCTTAGAGTCAACTTCAAAAAAACTTCCTGGGGCACCTGGGTGGCTCAGTGGGTTAAGCCTCTGCCTTTGGCTCAGGTCCTGATCTCAGGGTCCTGGGATTGACCCCCGCATTGGCTCTCTGCTTGGTGGGGAACCTGCTTCCCCTTCTCTCTCTGCCTGCCTCTCCTCTGCCTGCCTGTGATCTCTCTCTGTCAAATAAATAAATAAAATCTTTAAAAAACAACACCCCCCCCCCCAAAAACAAAAACTTCCCACCCAGTAGGCTATGGAATAAGATACATTTTAAAGGGATGATGGACTGTTCAATCAATGGTGTCACATCAATGAGTTAGGACACTAGCACTCATCTTGACAAAACTGAGGGTGAATGGAGAAAAGTAGCAGAAACTCAGATTCAAATTTTAAGTTGTGGAGAAATCACAAAAGGCCTTGAATGCCAGATCAAAATTGTTGAGACTTTATCACACAGGCAATCCAGAACCACCAAACATTTTTTGTAAGAAGTAATAGAGTACGAAAAGCATTTAGGAAATTAAGTTGACAGGAATGTGTGGGTAGACACGAATAGAAATTGTAGAAAGGTAGAATACAGAGAGGTGATTAAATAGTTGAGAGAAACTATCTGAACTGTTAAATTAGTTACTGAGTAATAAACCACCCCAAAATTTAGTAGTTTAAAACCACCACCATTTATTTATTCTATAATTCTATAAGTAGCAGTTTGGGCGGGGCCTATCTGGGCAGTTCTGGTCTTAGCTGATCTCAGTCACATGCCTGCAGCTAATGACCAGAGCCAGCCAGTCTCTGACAACTTCAGTGGGGATGACACATCCTTGCTCCGTGTGGTCTTTCATCTGCCAGAAGACTAGCTCAGATTTGATCACGGGAAGCCGAGAAGACTTTCTGTCTGAAGAGTGGAAGTGCCTAGGGCACTTGAAATCTAGACATGCAACTGGCTTGATGTTACTGCTGTTGTGTTGTTACTCAAGTGGCTGCAAAGTCACATTGCATAGGTGCGTGGATAAACGGGAGGGAAGGAAATAATTATGGGTCATTTCTCCCCCCAGCAATCTGCCATATTCTCTAATTTTTTTATCATTATTTTTTCATATAATTTTTTTCTCACTATATAAAAGATATGGAGGAATAGGCCATTTTTCTGGAGCATATCGTATTAGTAATTTCTCTCTAATTGTCACTGTCTTTGCTAAAAAGAAGCATAGCAATATGGTTTTATCTTTGGTTAAGAAATCACCAATTCTATTTTTATGATTTGGTTCTATTAAGCCTGAAATATCTGCAGATTTTTATATCATATTTAATAATATCAATTAATGTGGTTTATGACTAAATTGTTTTTGTTTTCTTCCTATGTTCACATTACAGTACAGTAAACACATGGTACTAGGCTTAGTTAATGGAAAGTGTATCATTGGAGGCCCATGAAGGATCTTGATATTCCAACATGTCATTAAAAAAAAATATGTGGTACTGAAAATATTGAAATTACTTTGATTCTAGAATTTCACTGAAGTACTCATTTGGTGATTTTTTTCCTTCGGTCTTTCTTATTCCATTGTAGGTCTGTTTTTTAAGATCTTAATAAGTCAAAGGGAGCCTTTCTAGTATTTTACACACACTAAGAGGGGCAGAATAAAACACAATTGAGCATCTTAGGAAAATTTCCCTTCAAGATCAACCCAAAGGAAATATGTTTTCTTTCCATATCTACTTCATAGACATCTATTTCATAGAGATATGTCTCTAGTTTTCATCTATGTGCTTTTGTGAAATTTGAAAATTTACAAAATATATTGTTAAATAGAAATCTCTAGGATTCTATCTATTAGAGTAAATATTCTCACCAAATTATGTAATTTCATTTTCTAAATTCTTATGGAACCTGTGTAGGCTCACGGCTACTGCCATTTCTCCAGCGGACATCTTCATCCCTTCTCTTCTGGACGAATGAAGTACCCTCTTAACTGGCATCCTCAGTTCCAGTTTTTCCTTTGCAGTGTATCCTTTTGGATCTCAGAGTATTTCTAATGGAATATTAGTTTGGTAATATGTTCCCTAAAGAAAAATGCTCTCTGGGGGTGCCTGGGTGGCTCAGTCTTTAATTGTCTGCCTTCGGCTCAGGTCATGATCCCAGGGTCCTGGGATCAGGCTCTGTGTCAGGCTCCCTGCTCAGGGGGAAGCCTGCTTCTCCCTCTCCCACTCCCTCTGCTTGTGTTCCCTCTCTGTTAAAATAAAAAAAGAAAAAAATCCTTAAAAAAAAAAAAGAAAAAGGATCTGTGTTCAAATAAGTTGGAAATGCTGTATAGCCCATATCCTTCATGTGTATAGAGCCAAAAACCCTTTCAGCACATTGAAAGCTTTGAGAAGTCCTGAGTAACAGGAACATAGTAACGTGCTTTTCTTGTCCACGTTACCCATGATCACCATGTGTGTTTAGTTTGTAGTACCTAGTGCTTTAGGCAAAATTAAAATAATTAGAAGACAAAGAGTCAGTATTGAACACTGAACTTCCAAAGGGGACTGTGAACATCAAGACTAGAAAAATTCTTGAAATCCCAGCTTTATTGAGAGAACATGGACTTATAAATTCCAAAAGATTTTTTACATTTCAAACTCCAGTCTTCGTGGAATCATAAATACTAAATTTTACAAAAAAAAAAAAAAAAAAAAAGACGGGTTTATCAGAAAACAGTAGTGTATAAAGAAGGCCTACCAGGCTGAGAAAGGAACATGACAGTTTTCATGAGGGGGAGGGGAGATACTTGGGAGGGACAGGAGGAGGATAAAGAAGCAGCCTGGGTTCTTCAGAGACCCAGTGTCTCTACCTCCATGGGTCTTCATTCAAGAGATGCCAGAGAAACCAGGTTAAAAATCTCAGGCAAGTTAAAAGAGAAGTTGAAACCCTAGGGTGTATGTAATCCCTTTACCAACTGAAATTCTGAAAGGATACAAGATCCTCTTGTGCCAATATGGGACAATCACAGTGGAATAGAAAAGATTGTACTCGTATTTAGGCAGAAAACAGAAGGGGATTTTGCCAATTAAGTTTCCCTTGACAGATATTTGGTGTGGAAAGAATTAAAAATTCCTTCCATGCTCCTATTGAGGCAAATAAAAATAGTTGAGAAATAAGACTGGATGTGTTATGGGTCACTACAGTAAATGGCAAGGCGATCCCATATGAAAAAGACTAAAGCAGAAAGATATGGCCGAAAAGCAGAGGATTTAGAGTGCTAATGGAAACCAAGGAGACACATAATATCCAGAAGTAAGAATGAGGATGAGGCTTTCAAGACTTTTGATTTTGCTGAGCAAACAGGCAATGACTTATACCTAAGAAGTAGATGTAGTTAGAAAAAAGGCCACTGCCCAGAGTTAGGTGAGACAAGCTACACCTCAACCAGAATTCAACAAGAAAAAGCCCAGAAGTCATTTCCCCCCAGCCCTGGACATTTTTTGGAAAGAAAATTGTGTAAGATCACTTGGAAGTGAAAAATTGCTCGAAGGAGAGTTTAAACTTTAAATTGAGTTGAACATGTGCCTAAGTGAGATCTTAAACTGGAAAAGATCGAGTTACCTGTAACTGGGAAGTTCACAGTATTGCTTTCTACCCATCATTAGAAATGAGGATTATAAGGGAACTTAGTTACACAGAAATATCATAAAATTTTATACAAATGAGATGTAGGTATAAATTGTCTACTCTATTACATAGAGAAAAATCCCCCATATCTATGTGTGTGTATATATATATATATATATTTAAATTAACAAGTGCTGTCTTCTCTTAGAACTAGTATTAGATGGAACATGCTCTGGTAAATAATGTCCTATGTTCTTATTAGAGTAATCTCTTAAAAACAATCTTCTTTCTTTTTGATTAATCGTTTTTGAATGCTTTTTGGAATTCTTACATGTTTGAGGCATTATGCTAGGTACCTGAATTAAAATGATATCTCTAAAGTTCTGACCTCCAGGAAGCCACAGACTTAGAGAGGAAATATGTGCTTTTTTGGCAACATATATACTATTTTTTAATTTAAATTTTGTTATTAAAGTATTAATTTATATATTATTTATTAATACAAATAATTTATATATGTCAATATGTTAATATACATTAATGATTATTATTTTGTTATTTTTCAGTGTCCTGTTGGTTTATAGAGTAGCATTCAGTGATTCATCACTTACATACAACACCTAGTGCTTATCACAAGTGCCCTCTTTATTGCCCATCACCCATCTAGCCCATCCCACATCCACCTCCCTCCATCAATCCTCAGTTCTCTATCATTAAGAGTCATTTATGGTTTATTTCCCTCTTTCCTTTTTTCCTTTCCCCCCTTCCTACATGTTCATCTGTTTTCTTTCTTAAATTCCACATATGAGTGAGATCATATGATATTTATCTTTCTCTAACTTATTAGCATAATACCTTCTAGTTTCATCCACATCATTGCAAATGGCAAGATTTCATTCCATATATATATATATATATATATATATATATATATATATATACATATATCCATTTGTCAGTCAGTGGGCATTTCGACTCTCTCCATAGTTTGGCTATTGTAGATAATCCTGCTATAAACATCAAGGTGCATGTACCCCTTCAAATCTGTATTTTTATATTCTCTGGGTAAATACCTAGTAGTGCAACTGCTGGATTGTAGGGTAGATTTAGCTTTCTGAGGAACCTCCAAACTGTTCTCCAGAGTGGCCATACCAGTTTACATTCCCATCAGCAGTGCAAAGGGTTCCCCTTTCTCCACATCCTTGCCAACACCTCTTATTTCTTGTGTTAATTTTAGCCATTCTGACAGGTGTGAGGTGGTGTATCATCATGGTTTTGATTTGTATTTCCCTGATGATGAGTGATGTTGAGCATCTTTTCATATGTCTGTTAGCCATCTGGATGTCCTCTTTGGAAAAGTGTCTGTTCATGTCTTATGCCCATTTCTTAACTGGATTATTTGTTTTTTGGATATTGAGTTTGATAAGTTCTTCATACATTTTGAATACTAACCCTTTATTGGATTTGTCATTTGCAAATATCCTTCCCATTCTGTGGGCTGCCTTTAGTTTTGTTGATTGTTTCCTTTGCTGTGCCTAAACTTTTATCTTGTTGAAGTCCCAATAGTTTATTTTTGCTTTTGTTTCTCTCACTACTACTACTACTACTACTACTATTGCTTCACCTTCTTCTTCTTCTTTAAAGATTTTATTTATCTATTTGACAGAGAGAGAGAGAGATCACAAGTAGGCAGAGAGGCAGGCAGAGGGAGAGGGGGAAGTGGGATCCCTGCTGAGCAGAGAGCCCGATGTGGGGCTCAATCCCAGGACCCTGAAAGCGTGACCTGAGCCAAAGGCAGAGGCTTAACCCACTGAACCACCCAAGGTACCAGTTTCTCTTACTTCTAGTGACATGTCTAATAAGAAGTTGCTATGGCCAAGGTTAAAGAGGTTTCTGCTTATGTTCTCCTCTAGGATTTTATTGGTTTCCCATCTCACATTTAGGTCTATCATCCATTTTGAATTTATTTTTGTGTATGGTGTGAGAAAGTGGTCCAGTTTCATTTTTCTGCATGTGGCTGTCCAGTTTTCCCAACACCATTTGTTGGAGACTGTCTTTTTTCCATTGAATATTCTTTCCTGCTTTGTCAAAGATTAGTTGACCATAGCTGTGGCTCCATTTCTGGGTTCTTTAGTCTCTGTTACATTGATCTATGGGTCTGTTTTTGTGCCATTATCACACTGTCTTGATGACTATAGCTTTATAATATAGCTTGAAATCTGGAATCATGATGCCTCCAGTTTTATTTTTCTTTTTCGGAATTTCTTTGGCTATTCAGGTCTTTTGTGATTCCATACAAATTTTAGGGTTGTTTGCAAAAATATTGGTGGTATTTTGTTAGGAATTGCATTAAAGTCAACATATATATTAATATTAGAACCGTACAGAGATGACTAGCATGAATTCTGAACAAACAGGAAAATTTAGGAGGAGTTCCACATTTTTCTCTTTAAGAGGTTATATTTTCTCTTTAAGAAAATGATTTTGGAAAATAAAAATTTAAAGGTTGCATTTAAAATAACATCAAAACCATAAAATACTTAAGGATAAATTTAGCAATACAGAAAAAAACCTTGTACTCTGAATCCGTATTAATCCATATTAATGAGAGAAATTAAAGAAATCATTACATAACATGTTAATTGATAAAAGACAAATTTGTCAAGATACCAGTTCTCCACCAAATTATTGTATAGATTTAATACAAGCCAAATCACAATTCCAAAAGGTTTTTTATTTTATAAATTGGTAAGCTACTGTAAAACTTATATGGAAGAACAAATAACCTAGAATAGTCAAAACAGTCTTGAAAAGGGAAAATAATATAATGTAGGAGGGCTACCCTGACTTCAAGGCTTACTTATTGTAAGGGACACCCAGGTGGCTCAGTTGGTTAAGTGTCTGCCTTTAGCTCAGGTCAAGATCCTAAGGTCCTGGGATGAAGCCCCATATAGGGCTCCCTGCTCAGTGGGGAGCCTGCTTCTCCCTCTCCTGCTTCCCTTGCTTTGCTCTCTCACTTTCTCTCTCTGTCAAATAAATAAATAAAATCTTTATTTAAAAAGATTGACTTTTTACAAAGAGTAAGACTTTATCTTACTTTACTTACTATGTAAAGACTTTCTGTGAGGTTACATTTAAAGACAGTGTGGTATTTATGAAAAGATAGTTAAATAAAACAGAACATGGAATTAGAAAGATAGCCACACTTGTGCGATCAATTGATTTTTCATAACAGTCCTGAAGGATTTCAATAAATGGTGCTTGAGCGACTTTGATATCCACATGGAAGTAAATGAACTTTAAAGTTTTTTTAAAAAATAAACTTTAAACTCTCTATCATGCTGTGTGGTCACTTGAGATGGATCACACACCTAAATTGAAAATCTAAACTTACAAAGCTTATAAAAGAAAGCTTATGAAAATATCTTCATAAAATGAGGGTAGGCTGGGAGAAATCATTTGCAAAACCATACATCTGGCAAAGGACAAAGAACTTATGTCTGACAAATAATAAAAAGTTAAACAATTCAATGAAAAAAAAAAAAAAAAAGACCTAAACAGGGACTTCACAGAGGAAGAAATATATATGGCAAGTAAATAAGTGTAAAAAGGATTGGACATCACCAGTGAGCAGGAAAATGCAACAAAATCACAAAGAGATACCGCTCCATGTTTAGTAGAAGGGTTAAATGTAAAAAGAACAACACTAAATGTTGTTAAAGCTAAGGAGCAACTGGAATTCTGACACACTGACGATGGAGTGTAGTGTAGTACAATCAAGTAAGAAGGCTGTTTGTTGCTTTTTTTTTTTTTTTTTTAAGTTGAATGTACAGCTGCCTTATTTAATAATTTCACTCCTAGGAATTTATCCAAGAGAAATGAGAATATGTGTCCACCTAAGACTGTGATAAATACTCATAGAAGCTTTATTCATATTCAAAATTAGAAACAACCCAAAGGCCTATCAAGAGTAGATAAATAATTTTGATACATTCATACTATGAAGTAATATTAAGCCATAAAAATGAAAAAATGTTGACTCCTACAACAACAACATGGATATATCTTCATACAAAACAAGAGAATGAAAATTATATGATTTCATATGTATGAATTTCTAGAATAGGAAACCTTACCCTACTGGGGCAAGGAATATCCCTGGCAGAGTCCAGAGAATTTTTTACAATGGTGAAACTTCCTATTGTCTTTTTTTTTTTAAGACTTTATTTATTTGATAGAGAGAAAGAGCACAAGCAGAGGGAATGAGGGAGAGGGAGAAACAGAATCCCCGCTGAGCAGGGAGCCTGGATGTGGGACTCGATCCCAGGACCCTGGGATCACGACCTGAGCTAAAGGCAGACGCTTAACCGACTGAGCCACCCAGGCGCCCTGAAACTTCTTATATCTTATCAGCAGTGTGAATTACATGGATGCAAGCATTTACCAAAATTTATTGAATTGTACATTTGGCATGTGCATATTTTACTGATTATGTATTTTACTCTAAAAAAAAAAGGAATACTGAACTCTACTTAGTAGGAATGATTTTCACAGTGGTATGGACAAACAATTCTGAAATAATTGTGTGTTCTCTGAACAAATAAGTAAATATATTGATGATAATGGGTGCCAGATTTTCTTCTGTTGCAGTTATAATTATGGGAGGGAGACAGCTAGAATGAACACAGGAGTGTTGAAGTGGAATTAGAATCACCAGGTAAATTCATTGTTTTTAATATGTAAATAGGTAGATACAGAAATAAATGTGTGTGTATTTTTTATTGTTTTTCCTAGCTCCGAACACTGAGAGAGGTTGAAAGCAATAAAATACTAGTAACAATGACCCTAGCTAAGACTCAGATATTGGCTCCTAAATATCATTCTCCACTAAAAAGGACCAGGGCCTCCTGGAGGAAAGAAGAATTCCAGGGCTAAGCTAAAAAATGCAAAATGAGCTGCTCAAGAAAGTCAGAAACTATTCAAAGAATGTTGGAGACCTGACAAAAGGACACTAAAACCAGATTGGAGGGGTTACTAATATCCACAATCTGGAACCATTGGGGCATCAATATAAATAAAGCTAGAAGAGGATTATAATCCACTGATTATAAACCACTGATTCATAAGATAGAAATATGTGGGTCCAAATTGATATAAAACTAAAAAAATGAATAAACACGTTATGTAGTAGGGTGGTGGTGGGGAAATGCCACGGCAGGCACCAGATTGTGGGGCCAGGCATATATCCTCACAGCCCTCTGCACCTGCTCAGATGTCCCCCTGGGCTTGGAATAGCCTTTCCGTTCCCTACCAGCTTGGTGTCCTCCTTTCCGTACTTCTCACAGTGTATCTTTTATGTTACCACCATTGGAAAGGTTTCTTGATTTTTTTTTTTAAGATTGTATTTATTTATTTGATGGAGAGAGACACAGCGAGAGAAGGAGCACAAGCAGGGGGCGTGGTGGAGGGAGAAGCAGGCTTCCTGCTGAGGAGGGTGCCTGATGAGGGGCTGGACCCCGGGGATCGTGACCTGGGCAGAAGACAGATGCTTAATGACTGAGCCACCCAGGTGCTTAAAATTCTTGAATTTTAAGAAGCCTCTTAGTGTAGTAATTATTGATCATTTGTTGTCTTATTTTTCATAATCCTTTTCTTAGCATAAACATCAGAAATTCTTTTTATATTCCTTAGAGCTCTCTTTTTTTCTTAGGGTCATTTTGTCTTCTATATTTCCTAGTTCCATTCCCCTAGCCCCACTGGCACTTAAGAGATCTTTGTCTCAATTTTTTTTTTTTTTTTGATGCTTTGTTATGGAGGATGCTGTAACATTAATTGCATTGTATTAAATTGTATCCCATCAATTGGTTGCAAGCTATGAAAATGAAAGTAATGGGGGTCAATTTAGCAAAAAAAATTAGTTTATCTTGATGCCAGCTGTGAAAAATGCATAGGACTGGCTTAGAGCCAATCACAGAAGCCCTGTAAGGTACATCCTTCCACCTGCTTGCAGGAAAAACCTTATTTAAGAAAAAGAAATCAGCAGATAACTGCAGCTCTCCTTCTGTCCTTTGATTTAGAGATGTGTTTTGTTTTGCTTCCTGACTAGACAGTCCTGAATTGGGTTCCCTGACGACAGATGGCTCTGTCAGCCAGTTGGGCCAAATGAGTCAGTGATCTGCTGCAACGATGGACATCAAGTAGCCATGCAGGTATCAGGATGCCCACTAGCCCAGGATCAGAAAGGAACCTCATGCTGGTTTCCAGGCTTCCCATCCCCGTTCCTCGGCTCCTGCTGAAAACAAACTTACAGAAGCCATAACAAAACAACCTTCCACCCACCAGTCATTCTTTTCTGAAGATTAGAGGCAAAACTAAGAGCCAGTTCAAGAAGAAGGAGTCCCTCTCCCAGGAAGGGAGGAATTTCCCATTAGACTTTAGGGGGCAGGCTAGTTCAAATAGCGGATAGAACAGAGGACAGGCGCTAACCTTACCTCTGTTCCTTGTTGAGCTGTAAGTCATTTGATAGTTTTGCTTTGCTGGATACTGATGTCACAGCCCTAACTGCTTCAGCCAGCTGAGCCTCACCATGTTATTGTAATGATAACTGAGTTGCAAAGTGAGGCTCCTTGAGTACCTGTTTTGAGACAGAATTCTGGAATATGGTGTGCACAGCCCTAGGGAAGGAAGGACAGCATCCCAGGAGCTTTGGGAAAACTACCATTCTGAGTGTTTTTCTTTGTATTTTTAGAGGTTTCCTCAGACCTGTTTGCAAATGTTTTGATAATCATGGGAATTACTGTGTATTGTAAATAATTATAACTGATATTGATAAAGTCATTTCTGATTTTCATGGTATAATCAGGTCTTTAGTCTCACCATATTCTCATAACAAGGTCATAGGTATGACACGTATGAAGGAAATATAATAATCCCCATTTTATAGATGAAGATAGAGACTTGGAGACATTTTCTATTTTAAAAGGAAGAGGATTGGGACACCTGGATGGTGGGTTAAGCCTCTGCCTTTGGCTCAGGTCATGATATCAAGGTCCTGGGATCAAGCCCTGCATTGGGCTCTCTGCTCAGCAGGGAGCCTGTTTCCCCCTCTGTCTGTGCCTGCCTCTCTGCCTACTTGTGATCTCTCTTTGTCTCTTTGTCAAATAAATAAATGTCTCTTTCTCAAATAAATAAAATCTTAAAAAAAGTAAAAAGGAAGAGAAATATGCAATTCGGGGCTGAAAATGAGCTATTAACAGAAAACTGAGTGTCCAGTAAGCTGTATCTTAGGTATCTGAAGAAAATAAAAAAGGTTGGTGAGAAGAAAATAATTGGTTATTATCTGGCCAGATGTTTTCAGTAGAAGATGGTAACAAAGGGATTGGGGATAAGTTCTGCCTATAAAACTTGGACTTGAGATGTTTAAGGAGGTCATTGGGAGACATCCCTCCCAAGATTCACCCAGATGTCTCAAGATTTGTAGGACCTGGAGGAATAGGAATTGATGAGACTGTAGATGACTCAAAGCACTTCTATTATGTAAATGAAAACAGTTCCCAGCTCACAGCCCTATAGGATACTATTCTGTTCTTTCCTCTGTCATTCTTGCTTCCTACTTCATTACTGCATGTGCAGGCGTTGGTGACTCCGATTAGTTCAAAGGAGGATATTGCAATAAAGCTAGAGAAAGAAAAGGAGTGCCTGGGTGACTCAGATGGTTAAGCATCTGCCTTCGGCTCAGGTCATGATCTCGGGGTCCTGGGACTGGAGCCTGCTTCTCCCTTTCCTTCTACTACTCACTCTGCTTCTGCTCTCTCACACTCTCTGTCAAATAAATAAATAAAATCTTTAAAAAAAAGAGAAAGGAAAAAGTTTTGATTTTCAAAAGCCTTGTCTTAGGTTTAAGATAAAAGATGAAAAGATCAGTCAGATTCAGTTGTTCTTACCATTGAGGGAGGATAAAAATTTTGTGAAATGGGAGAATAGCAAAGAATAAGTGGAGAGTATACAAGGAAATTGGATGAAAATGGACCCAAGCAAAGGGACCATGGGTTCTTGACTATGCTTTCTCCACGCTTCATCCCCTCTGTGCTTAATCCTAGGAGACAAAATCTACTACCAGGGCATTTGAAGATTTGAATGCAAATAAGAATCTAGCAACTTTTTACAAGTAAGAGCTAGGATGAAAGCAAGACTTAAGTTTCCTTGTGAAGGAGCAGAAATATCTATGATTAGACAATAAATCAAAGGATATATTACCCTGAGGTCAGTCTATTGTCTTGCACACCATTAAAGGGGAATTGTGTGCTGATGTAGGCAGAGAATGGGTCAAAGTTCAGATACATGATGGGAGGAGGGAAAGTTAGCCAGAGTTTAGTTAGCAGGTATTTTGTTGATCACTGATCAGTGAGGACAAAGCAGTTCAGCTAATCATTTATGAGGCAAAGAATGGGAATTTTGGAGGTCTGTGTTGCCCTGTCACAGGTAAATAAGAAGGAATCTGTGTGTCTTATCTGAGTCATGCATGGAATGGTGGTTCTTTGCAATAACCAGTTTCTTAGAGCACAAGAGTGGTGGGATTTTTTTTTTAGCATTGCTGTTTCCTAGGATCACAGAGCTTAAGTAAACTTTAAGATTTTAAATGGATACTAGTAAACCAGGGAAACGGATTCAGGATGTTCAACTCTAAGATGTGTACTTGGACTGTAAAAATGAAGAGGGAAGCTACCACCACAGCAACAGCATCCAGGAACAAAACAAATATTCCTAGAAGAACAAAATACTAGCCTCATATATCTTCTGATCAGCATTTCAATATAAGACACTGGAGAGCAACAAGAGACCTAAGTAAAGAATGTAAGCTAAAGATTGTTTAACCAACCACATTTTATTTAAAAATGAAGTCTATTCTATGAATGGTCTTGATCATGCTAGAGCTCAGAAAATACTGTGTCATTGAGTCCTTCTAGAAGGAATTATTAGACAACGAATTTGGCCAACTAAGTAAGTAAGTGAATAGTGGCAAAAGGACTGGGAATAAATATTGAATGTATTTTCCTGCAGAAAAAAAATACGGGAATTGAGATGTCAGAACGAAATATAAATGTTATATATCTTTACTATGTAGAAATGATATAATTAACAAAAATTGGATAGGCAAGGGGGAAAGGAGGTCAGAAATTAGATAAATTTATTGTTTCATTTAACTTAGTAAAATAAACACTATTGGTAACTAAAGTCAAGAGAAAGACAAGGAAAGAAAGGGAAAAGGAAGAAGAAATAGCCTTATTTTTAATCATTATAGTAGGGAACTTACAGAAAGAGTTTAAAGAAGTACATGACTAAGGGTCTAATAAAAAATTATTACTATAAAGGTAACTACTAAAGGAAAAAAACCACACAACTTGAATAGCAGACCAACAACACACAAAAAGTAAAAAAAATCCAGAATTTATAATGAAAGAATACCCTTCAAATGATACAGAAGATGGAGCAAAGACAAAACATAACTTTTACATCAAGTCACCTATTAAAAGGCTTATCTTAGCTTGTTTAAGTTTTTTTTTTAATTTTATTTTTTTTAAAGACTCAACTTAGTTGTTTTTTTTTTTAAGGCTTACCTTTTTTTTTTTTTTTTAAAGATTTATTTTATTTATTTATTTTAGAGAGAGAGATCGAGAGAGCACAAGCAGAGAGAGGGTGAGCAGGAGAGGATCTCAAGTGAACTCCAAGCTGATGCAGAGCCCAACATGGGGCTTGATCTCACAAACCTGAGATCGGGACCTGAGCTAAAGTCAAATGCCTGACACTTACCCAACTGAGCCACACTCAGGTGCCCTTTAACTTAGTTTTTAAAGGAAATGAATCTCCAGGATGGATTATGCAACTTAATTCTATGGCATAGACTCATCTAAAACAAGGTACTTCAGTAAAGCTGAAAATAAAAGAATTAAAAAGAGCATACCAGAAAACACAAATAAAAATAAGCTAGGACTCCAGCCAAAGAGAATATTGAGAAATAAAAACCCAATAGTGCAGAAGTGTGTAACTCACAATGGACATATTACAGTTATGAATATCTGTGCACTAAACATTCATAAAGCATAAATTACAGGTGATAAGAGCAGGAAACAGACATAAAAACACTAGTGGGAGACATGAATTCACCCCTCTTGGTCCAAGTCAGATCAAGTGGATGAAAATAATTAAGTATATTGAATACTGAAATAACATAAATAATAAGATAAAGCTAATTGATAAGGTAATTCTGTACTTTATTAACTTTGAATAAGCCTTGGAATATTTAGAGGAATTGGCCATATATGGGGCCACCAGAAGATCCTTAATCTATTCTGAATTTAAAATAAACAGGAATTTTAAGTACAACCTTCTCTAATCACCATGCAATAAAACTAGATAACCAAAAGGTCCTTTTACCTGGAATTTGTAATAATATTTTCTTAAGATCCAAGTTGAAGAGGAAATAAAAAATGAAATTGCATTGTATGGAGAAAAGAATGTAATAACACTTCTGAATCTATGGGATGTAGTTAAAACGGGCTTTAGAGGAAAATTCATCATCTTAAAATACTTACATAAGTAAAAAATGGAGTCATGGGGCTTGTGCACCCTTTCAGACCAGTGCAGACCTAGGGGAAAGTCGTTCAGTGCCGGCCTGGTGTTTGCTTCTGTCTGGTCAGAGTGAGAAGAGAACAATGCAGAAGGCCTCTGCCTCTCTAGTGCCTTTACACTGGGTTGGCCTTGGCTGTGCAACGCTGATTGTTGCTTCTGGTGGGATCAGTGGCTGTGCAAAATCTAGTGCCCTATCAGTGGCTGCTGGGCTTCTTTTCTGTGGCGTATCAAGCCTGGGTGCTTATCAGCTCTCTCAGGATCCAATGAACATTTGGGTTTTCCTAGCTATATCTGGAACCTTAAATGGCATTATAGGACTGAGATTCCATTACTCTGGATGGATTAGGCCTGTGGTCTTAAACTTGAGTGCCAGTTTGTTGACGGTCACCAAATTTGGAATTAGTGTGTTGAATAGACTCCGTCCGTAGCAGTCATGTCCCAGCTTGGACTTACGAAGAATTTAAAACTTCTGCTATTCTTTAGTGTATTAAGAGAATTAAGTGCAGCATTTTCACTCATTCTGACTTTTTACTTAAACCAAACCAAACAAAATGTCATTAACATTCCAGGAGAAGAAAAATCAATCATTATCATTACAGTCTTGAAGAGGTGGGTGGTATATATGCCGAGAACTTACTGTTATTTTCTTGTACAGTTTGATTCTTGTATATTGATGTTATCTCTTCCTTCTGTATCTATAGGTAAAGGCTCATGGGGAATGTCAGGTATTAACATTGGTAGCACCGAAACCCCATACTCAGAACAATGTGAAAAAAATCTTTTATGAGATTTAGGTTTTCTGTTCTTTGGTTCATCCTAGAGCATAGATCTACTTGACAAATTATGTCAAGTGACATATCCAAGAAAATAAATTTTACTGAAAATTAAAAAAAAAAAAAGGAGTCATGAATAGATACCCAGTTCAAAATTCAGAGGCAAGAAAATAAAAATTAACACCAGGAAAGCAGAAGTTTAGTAGATTGAAGATTGGTCCCACTCTCTCAGTTCTCTTTGTGTATGTTCCCGCCTCTCGCCACTGTGCTCCAGCACGTGGATTTCCTTGGCAGATGGGACGCCAGTAGACGGGATGCATCAGAGGCTTGCTGTGTGTATGTGCAGCAACATAAACTCTTGTGTGTCTGCAGTTGCCCTGAGAATAACAGGCGTGAGCTAGCCTGCTGGTTCTGGAGGAAGACAAGAGACACAGAGGGTTGAGTTGCACAAGCAATCCAGAGCATGACACAGAACTGCTTCAGCCATCACAGCCTGGAGAGAAACTGCCCCAGCGAACACTGAAGTTCAAATGTGACAGTGCCATGGAGATTTTGCTATGTGGCATCACTATGACAACATGAAGGAATTCATTAGAAAATAGAATAATGGCAAATTTTATTGTAAAGTTTTTATTTTTTTTAATTTTTATTTATTTTTTTAAAGATTATATTTATTTATTTGACAAAGAGAGATCACAGTAGACAGAGAGGCAGGCAGAGAGATAGAGAAAGAAGCAGGCTCCCTGCTGAGCAGGGAGCCCAATGCAGGACTCGATCCTAGGACCCTGAGATCATGACCTGAGCCAAAGGCAGCGGCTTAACCCACTGAGCCACCCAGGTGCCTCTAAAGTTTTTATTTTTAAAATGTCTTTAGCTTTTGTTTATAAGCTTCTGTCTTTAAAAAACTAATAATTGTTAATCTCATCACAGAGAGAGATAACCTCAATAGCAAAAGTAAATGTTAAAAAAGAGGGGTGATATTCTGAGAAACAGAGGACAATTAAAGCTCAATAAAATAATTTTGCTGCAATATCTGATAAATTTGAAAACTTGTATGGTTTTCAAATGATTTATTTTCAGGTGTACAAAATATCTCAAAACTTAGGTGAAATAGAAAATTTAATCTGACTTTGCATAGAAAAGAGTCACCTCCAAAAACACCAGGCCCAGGTAGGTTAAAAAAAAAAGTTCTACTAAACCTTAATGAGTATGTAAGTTAATAGTATTTAAAATTTCCCAGAGCATTAAGAAAAATAACCTGAATTATTTTTGTAATGAATGCAGATATCAAAATCTAACAAAGATTGTACAAAAAAGAATATCCAAAGACAATATCCCTTATCCACATCAGTGCAAACAGTCTAAATAAAACATCAGCTAATGGGATCTAACAGCAATTAAAATACACCAGAAACAACTAGGCTCAACTGAAGAAATGCAAGGATGGTTTTATATTAGGGCCTCTATTAATATCCTTCATCACGTTAATACATTTAAGGGGAAAAATAATATAATGATAACTAAGACTCTGAAAAGGCATTTAATGAAATTCAGCATTCATTTTGGATTGAACAACAACAAACAGTAAGAATAGGTAAAAGTTTCCTTAAGGTGATAATCCCACGTCAGTATCTCTACCTATGTGTATCTATCTCAGCCCCAAAGCCACATATTACTTACTATGGAAATAAATTGCTTTCTTCCACAGTTTATAAAAATTATGTAAAAGAAGAAAAAACTTATCTGCCAAAGAAATATTAATAGAAAGTGAAATAGCTAAAAATAAATCATGGGAAATATGTAGTATGTATATGAAGAACATACTGAAAATCTCCTGAAAGACATACACAAAAAAAGCCTGAAGAAATGGAAAAAGAGGGGCACCGGGGTGCCTCAGATGGTTAAGTGTCTGCCATCAGCTCAGCTCAGGTCATGATCTCAGGTCCTGTGATGGAGCCCCACATTGGGCTTCTGAATCAGTGGGGAGTCTGCTTCTCCCTTTCCCTCCTGCCTCTTTCCTCTGCTCATGCTCTCTTTCTGTCTGAAATGAATAAATAATACAAAAAAATCTTAAAAAAAAAAGAAATGGAAAGAGAGACTATCTTCTTGGTAGGATATTCTATATCATAAATATATCCAGTCTTCCCGTGTTAGCTTTTTATGATCCCAATAAAAATCCAATTATAAAAAAGGCTAAGAAAACTGATAAAGTTTATTTGGAGAAAATAAAAAAGGGTAACCAAGGAAAATTTCCATGGGGAGAGCATTAGGGGTGGACTAAACCCTACCGTATATGAAAACATCATTAAAACACTTTGGTATTTATGAACAAACCATTTGGAAAGAATTCAGGAAATAGACCCAAGCACATGCACAAATGGATTATATAATAAGATTGGTATCTTAAATCTATTAAAAAATGAGTGAAATGTCCCTGAAAGTTGAATCTATATGTGATATCACATACCATAGCAAATTCGAAGAGGCTCAGAGATTTAGATGTAAAAATATATCATAATAAAAATACTAGAAGAAAACATAGATTAATTCCATTATAACCTTGGCATGAAGTTCTTTCTTGACTCAAAATCCAGAAGCCATAAAATAAAAGGCTGATAAATTCAATTGTGTTAACAAAAAAAAGACCCAGACATGGAAAATGAAATCACCGTTAGCAGCAATAATAGACAGTAAAGTGAGACTTACATACACAAATATCCGACTGACCTTACAGACAAAGGACTAATATCCCCAGTTTATTACACACTAGAATTGTAAGCAACATCAATAACCTTATTAAAATAACCTTATTAAAAAAATAAGCAGAAGGGCACCTGGGTGGCTCAGTTGGTTAAGCAACAAACAGGACATGATCCTCGAGTGCTAGGACTGAGTTCCACATCAGGCTCCCTGCTCGGTGGGGAGTCTGCTTCTCCCTCTGACCTCTCCCCTCTCATGCTCTCTCTCTCAAATAAATAAATAAAATCTTAAAAAAAAAAAAGAATGACTCAAAAAAAATAAGCTGAGGATATACACAGATATTTCATGCAGAAGCAAATATAAAAGGCTTTGAAACATATGAGAAGACAATAAAAAATTCACATTAGAACTACACTAGAATATCATTTTTTAACTATTAAATTGACAAATATTCAAAAGTTTGATAGAACCTGCATTTGGAGAGGTGGTAGGACTGGATGGATATGGTAAGAATGGATATTAACTCAAATCAGTATAGTTTCTAAAGGTAATTAGCAATATTTGTCAAAATTATAATTACATCTGCTTTTGACTTAGGTATCCCATTTCCACTATTCATTTCATAGATATGCTTGTACATATGCAAAATAATGCATGCAGATTATTCATACAAAAATAATACATGTAGTAAATTTACAAAATATAATGTTTGGAAATTACTTGAATATCCTCTTTGGACTGATTAAATAAATTATCTATATATCTAAGTCTATATCTCCTTTCAAAGGAATACAATACAGCTATAAAAAGGGAATGAGGAAACACTATTGGGGTGCTTGAGTGGTTCAGTTGGTTAAGCGTCTGCCTTTGGCTCAGGTCATGATCCCAGGATCAAGCCCCACACTGGGCTCCTTGTTTGTGGGAAACCTGCTTCTCCCTTCCCGTTTTGCTCATCTCTCTCTAGCTGTCTCTCTCTCTTTCTCAAATAAATAAATAAAATCTTAAAAAAAAAAGTAAACACACTATTCATAGATCTATATAAAGGTCAGCAGGGTAGATAGATGCTAAAGAGGTGTGTGTGTGTGTGTGTGTGTGTGTGTGTGTGTATGTATGTGTGTGTATTTGTATTCATATATTCCTTCTTCGTTAAGTGGTTCTTAAATGATTACCTTTAAAAAAGGAAAATATAAGTATAGCATGCAATATTTTGTCTGTAATTGGGAGCATAAGAATGTATGTGCTTGTGTGCTTATTTAGCTTAATATAAAGATAATGACATTGGTGGAAACCCAGAAACCAGTAACAGAAGTGGTCTGTGAGGGAATGGGAATCAGAATGGGAACTGGATACACACAAGTGGGGGTAGGAGTGGGGTTTTCACTGTATAGTACTTTATATTTTCTTTTCATTTTGAAGCATGTGGATGTATTATCTATTTAGAAAAAAAAAAACCCACCCCAGTGAAAGAACAAACATAAAAGCCAGAAAAACATTGATGGGGAGGGGAAAATACTTCAGACGATAACCAGCAGACTAATGGGTGAGTGTGTTGGAGAGGAAGGGATAGAGTCCCCTAAATTTTGTCATATCATGTAGTTTGGGAATCAAAATCTGGGGCCCCACAGCCAAATTTGGTGTGCAGATTTTTTTTAATGGCCAGCACAATATTGTTTTAAAATGAAAATCTTAGTATCTGTATGAGCCTGTACTTCTCCATTTGCTGTGGTCACCAACCATCTATTATTTTATACCAGATGCTGAGAAGCATATGAGTTATAATCTCTAATGGAGAGTTGCCTGTGGCCATGTATTTTCGTCATTAGTTGTAGGAACCATTAACTTCTCCAGATCCATCTTTAATAGCCTTTTCTGGATGAGAGCTATTAGATTCAAAACTCAAAGTTTTAGACGATCCTTTAACCATGGTGAGAGATAATCCTTTTGAAGCCACTTCCCCAGGACTTAGGGGACCTAGACAGGGTGTGAAGGAGCATGTATGGTTCTGCCACCTGTAACATATTTGACCTGTTTGTGAAAAGCTTTTCAGAAGAGAACCAAATGTTCTCCTTAACATTTACTTAAAAAATTACAAAATGCGTTAGTAACAGCCTTATCTCCCAGATTTGCACAGGAAAGGACAACATGACCTTTTAAATATTCTTTTTTAGTTAATTCTTAGGATCAAGATTGAGGAAAGAAATTGAGGATAAATATTGGAAAAAAATATGACTGTTAAACAGCCAAACCTGGAAGAGTGAACCCCACAAAAGGGAAAGTAATTGATAGATGAATAATACAATGTGTAAAGATGTATTAGTGTTTTCATTATTTTGTACTATTTCTATTCAGTTGGAGCTTATTTCCATAGTAATATAGTTAGCTAAAAATCTGCCTTTGTATATAAGGTCTCCACAGAAAAAGCAAATATGAAAATGGCAATTTTTAGAACAATATTCTGTTTTTTGTTTAATAAAACTAATGTTTCCAAATCTGCTTTTATTAAAACACAATAAATACCATCAATTTTTGACATGAAATCTCATTATATACTGTAAATATTTATCACTTTCTAGGGGAGAAGATTATGCAGTAGATGACTTCTCATTGATTCGCTCATAAAGCTGAGTTAGAAGTGAAGCTTCTTTTTATTTTCATAAAAATAAAAGGAACTCAGAATTTGACATCCATTCCATTTGGACCAGCTAATCAGACAAAGCACAGATGGTGCACTTTTCAAGAGCATTTCTTTTAGCATTAGAAAAATTATAAAAGTAATGTTAATATAAAAACCTTCAAGGTAAAATAGAAAACAGACAATGCTATTGCAGAGATCACTTCCTCTCCTTTCTGGGATTTATTCTCCTACTAAATCTAAAGTTTTGGCATCGAATATTATATTTAAAGATGGGTAGAACAGTATAATTTATATTGTTTTAGGTTTATAAATCTGAAAAAGAAAAGCTTTAGACTCAGACAGTGGTTAAAGTGGAATACAAGGCAATGTATTGTCTTGATGTCAAGAAGCCAAAGGCTCCTTGGGGATGAGCGTAGTTCAGTCATTGGTCAAATTTCTACAAACTTCTAGGTTTGATGGTCGTTGATCATTGATGTCAACAAAGCTATAGATTTCTGAGCTCTAACATAGCTTTTGGGAGTCTGATGGAAGCTACCTGTGCACATAGATCTAGAAAATTTTGGATATACATTCAAGTGGATCACAAATCTTCAGAGAAGTTTCTCTTTAAGGATCCGAGAACTGCTGGTTAAGGGCCCCTGAAATAAACAGTCTCTAAAAACTTACCCCAAACATTTTGTCCATTTATTATTTGCTCTCTTACATTCTTTTTCTCTTTTCTAGAAATGTGTGAATCATGGCCCACCTGCAACTATTCTGAATTCAAAATCTAAGGTTCATTCTGTCATTAAGAGTCTTTTACATATAATCCTACCTTTTAGTTCTAGTCATAAATCTGTACTTTCAGTCCCATTCCTTGGAAAAAAAAACAGAGAGTTAGACATTATTCAATTTACCTCTTCTTCCTTCTGGGCTAATGATTATGGAGGAAGAAAAGTAGGTGAGATTCTACCATTTTTACGGAATTAAAAAAAAGTCAACTCAGGTAAGACCTGGCATGTTAACTTTTGGATATTTGCCTTTTTTTTTTTTTTTTTTTGTCTTACTGCTTTTTATTTTTTAATTTTTTCAATTTATTTATTTTCAGAAAAACAGTATTCATTATTTTTTCACCACACCCAGTGCTCCATGCAATCTGTGCCCTCTATAATACCCACTACCTGGTACCCCAACCTCCCACACCCCCGCCACTTCAAACCCCAGTGCACTAAATTATCCTCCTCTATAGATGGTGACACATAATCGTTTGGTGTTTTTTTTTTTTTTTACTATACCTAGAAACAATTTTTTTTGTTGTTGAGTAATATAAGATCAAACCATCAAAAGAATAAATGAGGTAGCCTTAGGATATTGGTTTTTATTTTGACCATTAAATGCTTAATTCATACTTTTGAAACATATAATCACTTAGTAGAGAAAACGTTAACATCTCTGAGTTCTCAAAATGATTCTGATTTTTATGATCCCTTTTGAAGATCAGAATTCTTTTTGTGGATGCAACTTGCTGATGCAACTACTCATGTGCAATTAAACAATTTCTGCTTAAAGATAGTGACTTTTCAATACTCAGTTGATGTATTTTTAAAAGGGGTAACTATCCACTTTATGAAAGCAATTATTTAGTTATTCTGGACAAAAAGAAATAATAGCAAGCATAACATCTCAGACTCAGCCAAAGTCAATTTCAAATGCTGGCCTTCTCTATTCTTGGCTATCATGATTATAGTGTTACAGACAGACTCCAGGACTAAAAATAATGAAATGTGTTGATCTTGAACTTGGCGCCTAGAATATCGTTCTTAAAAGACGGTCTCCTTGAACATATTCTGGAGAAACTGGGTTAAGATAGCTAACTGAGAGCAGGTAGCTAAGTTTCCTTCTGCTCAAAATTTCTAAAAATAGTAAAGATATTTTTAAAAAGAATTAAATAATTCCTATGTTAAAATTCTTTAAGAAGTCATCAGTGGAGCAGAGATATTAAGAAATTCTTAAATAAATGGAAGGAATACAGAGTTGGATACATGGCAAAAACTGAAGATTATTCTGAAGCGTGGGCAGTTGTTTTTATAGAAGTTCAAAGCTAACAATCAAAGATTCAGTAGGAAAAGGGGACACAAGGACAATGGTGAAGGTGGTAAATTGGAAAAATATGTTCTGAACATATGGGTAACTTATCTCTTTTCTTCTGACCTGATTCAGTAGGACAAGTTAAATAGCCAATGATGGGAAGAACCTGACGAATATCCAGGTATATGGCAACTTTTAACAGGGCTTTCCATCTTCCACAATTAGAACACCAATTCCAGGCACTCTCCAGCTAGGAGTACATCCCACCTCCATCCTAATATCACTCCTGGATTGATATTTATAAATCAGGGTAATTGAAAAGGGTAATTCTTTCAAAAAGACTCTTAAGATGACATATATAGGATATTTTAGAAAAGTAGTATTTGTCTCGGAATAGAAAACCAAAAATTTCAGAAGTAATCCCATCGAAATTTCAAAATTCTAATAGAAGAGAAAAGGAAGAATGGAGGAGAGGAAATTATTAAGAAAGACAAAATAATTCTGAAGGAAGAAATGATTTTTCAGTTTTTGAAATGTACTTCATATTAAGCACAATATATGCAGTAATTTTACTTCATGAATGAAAATTTTAAAACATTGAGGATGAGAAAATATAAACTTTCTGGAAAGATAAAAACAGGTTTTCTACAAAGAAATGGAAATCTAACTGGCATTACGCTTCTCATCAAAAACAATGTATATTAGAGAACACTGGAGCAAAATGTTAACTAGTGCTATTTTCATCTAAAAACCCTGAGGTACACATACCTAAAAGTAAATGTATGGAAAGATCATGTAACAAGATGCTAAAATAGTTTTGGACAAATCACAAAGACTGTAGATATTACATTCCAAGGTGAGCTTCTAGGTCATAACGAGATTTTCAAAGGAGGTGACCAAAATCCTGTTATATGATCCTTATACCACTGCTCATAAGAAAGATATAAAAGGGTTGGATTTAGAGATAAAAGTAAGTAGATTTTTTGAGAATCCCCCACTCCCTCCAAAAAACTTCCACCAAGGTAACTTGAAGAGTTTACTAGGTGAACCTCCAGGAATTTTGGGGACACTGTGTCTGATTCCATTCTAAGAAATCTAAAAGACAAAATAAGGTTTGAGGATGGAGTAAAGGAATCAGCTTTTAGTATGGCCTATATCAGAGATAAAGGATTCAGAAGTATGTCCTGTGGGTCCAGCTGTGAGCCACGTGAAAGAGAGAGCTAGCATGGAGTCATTTTAGGTCCTATCCACCTTGGGTCCCTGGAGATATTACAGACCATATACAGAGAAAATGTAGATATCACTAAATGCCTATAGAGGCAAGAAAGGGGAAGTAAGAATAGAGAAGGATTTGGCCACATCAAAGAAAGTGTACCTGAGATTCTCAACCATGCTCTAGAAGAGAAAAAAAGATTCGAACATCTTCTGAGCCAGCAGAGTTCTACTGATAGATCCTTACAACAGTATTAGTAAGTAAAAAATTTCCTGCTCCCTACTTCAAGTCAGAGACCATCAGTATCAAGTCAAAGGGCTAGCAAGAAGAAAAATTAAAGAAAGCCCACTTTCTGATGGTAGGCTTCCTACCAACCCAAGGTCTGAGCTAGATGAGAAGTAACTTAAGGAGTTGAAAAGTAGTCTCTTACACAGGTATGAACACTTAAGTTATTAAACTCAGCCTGTCTTTGAGACCTGCAGTGCCAAAGATTTTACTACTGAAGAAAAATATAAAACTATATGGTGTGTTTAGTCTTCGTCTGAAATCAGGGGACACCTTAAAACATATTTGAAGGCATGGAGAGAAAGAAAAAAAGTTGTTTGGTAATTATATCTCCAGAGCTGTGTTTGTTTTCAATATTGCTATTACAATTTAAAAAGGGGACAGGAAAAAGATATATTTCACAACTACTAAAAGTAGGTTTGTGCTGGGGCACCTGGGTGGCTCAGTGGGTTAAAGCCTCTGCCTTTGGCTCAGGTCATGATCTCAGGGTCCTGGGATCAAGCCCCATATTGGGTTCTCTGCTCAGCAGGGGGCCTGCTCCCCGCCCCCATCTCTCTGCCTGCCTCTCTGTCTATTTGTGATCTCTTTCTGTAAATAAATAATTAAAATCTTTTAAAAAAAAGTAGGTATGTGCTGATTTTAATACCAGAGAAAGTAGAATTTAAGGTTAGAAGTATTAAGTGAGATAAAATCATATTGGTAAAAACTAGAATTCATCAGGAAAATATGTGTTACAAACCTCAAAGCACCCAATAGTGTAACTTTGATACATATTAAACTAAAACTAATAAAAATTCAAGAAGTAATTGAAATAGTTGTATAGGATTTTATACATGCCAAATAATTTATATTCCATTCAAAATCCAATGAAACATTCACCAACATTAACCCTCTATTAGTATACTTGAAATATACTTTAAAAATTTGCTCAATTTAAACGTCATCTAAGCCATGCTTTCTGGACACAAACAATGCAATTATGCTTATTCTAAATAACAGTGATTATAGAGGCAATCCAACAGGAAATTACAAATATTCAGAAATAAATAATGAGAGCAGTGTGTGTATGTGTGTGTGCATGCACACGCATACATGTGTGTGGCCATATCCTGTAAAGTGGTACTCAGATGAAAAATTCTAATTTTAAATACATTTGCTAAGAAGCCATAAAGAAATGAATTATGATTCATTTAAAGAAGATAGAAAAAAATAACAATAAAATATACAAAAAAGTAAAGGGAAAAAATAAGAGAAAAGGGAAAATTAACCATATTAAAAAAAGCATAAACCAGGTCACTAAAACAAAAGCCAATTCTTGGGAAGGACCAATGAATACAGTCTTTGGTAAGTCTGATAAAAAAACAAGAATAAATTTCACATTTTTGACAAACGCATAGTCTCATGCAACCACCATTCTCTATCATACAGAAGAGCATCACCATCCTAAAAATTTCCTGTGTTCCAGGGCACCTGGGTGGCTCAGTGGGTTAAAGCCTCTGCCTTTGGCTCAGGTCATGGTCCCAGGGTCCTGGGATCGAGTCCCACATCCGGGTCTCTGCTTAGCAGGGAGCCTGCTTCCTCCTCTCTCCCTGCCTCTCTGCCTACTTGTGATCTCTGTCAAGTAAATAAATAAAGTTAAAAAAGAAATTCCTGTGTTCCAGTTATTTATCCCTTCATCCCCAATAAACCCTGGCAACCAGTGAGCCATTAATGTAATATCATTTAGAGAATTTTCACCATCCTACAGATTTTCTGTGTTCTACCTATTTATCTCTCCCCACCCCAACGTCTCTCCAACAATAATCTTTTCACTGTAGCCATGGTTTTACCTTTCCCAGAATGTCATATAATTGGAATCATTCAGTGTGGATCCTTTGCAGATGGTTTTCTTTCACGTGGCAGTATGCATTTAAGTTTCCTCCAAATCTTTTGGTGGTTCGAGAGCTTATATCTTTATGCTGAATACTATTCCACTGCATGGATATACCACGGTTTGTTTATCCAGTTACCTGTTGAAGGACTTGGCTGTTTCCAGTTTTAGCAATTATGCATAAACCTGCTATAGACATTAGTGTACAGATTTTGTGCAAACATGTTTTCAACTCATTTGGATAAAGGTCTGAGAATACAACTGCTGGATTGTGTGGTAAGCCTGTGTCTACCATTTTAAGAAAATATTGAACTTTCTTCCAAAGTGACTATGTTATTTTGCATTCTCATGGGAGTTCCTGTTGCTCCATATCCTTGCTACTATTTGTTATTGTTAGCAGTGTTTGGATTGTAGCCATTCAAAAGCTGTGGCATGGTTTCTCATTGTTGTTTTAATTTGCAATTCCTTAATGACATGGGATGTTGAACATCTTTTCGTAGGCTTATTTGATATCTGTATATCTCTTTTGGATATATCTGTCTGTTCAGATCTTATGCCTAGTTTTCATTGGGTTGTTTGTTTTGTTATTGCTGAGTTTCAAGAGTTCTCTGTAGATTTTAGGTACAAGTTCTTCATAAAATGTAGGTTTTACAAATGTTTTCCCCCAATCTGTGGCCTGTCTTTTTGTTCTTTTAACAGTGTCTTTCACAGAGCAAAAAATTTTCTCTTAAATGAAATTTGACAATTTTTTTTTTCATGGATTTTGCTTTGGGTTGTATATAAAAATTTATCTTCAAACCCATGTAGATTTTCTCCTATGTTATCTTATAGAAGTTTTAGAATTTTTTAATTTTACATTTGGGTCTATGATTAATTTTGAGTTCATCTTTTGTAAAGGTATAAGGTCTGTATCACTTTTTTTCCCATGAGGTTATCCAGTTGTTTCATTGTCATTTGCTAAAGAGATTATCCTTTTCTACTTGAATTTCTCTTATTCCTTGTCAAAGATCATTGGCCATATTTGTGTGGGTCTGTTTCTGGGCTTTCTATTTGTTCTGTTGATCTATTTGTCCATTAATTTGCCAATACTATACTGTCGTAATTACTGTGGTTTTATAGAGTCTTGAAGTCAGGTAGGATGAGTCTGCTAACTTTGTTCTTCAATATTATGGTGGTTATTTTGTGTCTTCTACCTTTTAATATAAACTGTAGAATCATTTTGTTAACATTCACAAAATAACTTCTGGGATTTTGTTTGACATTACACTGAATCTTTAGATTATACTGGGAAGAACCAATACTTTAACAATATTGAATTTTCCTTTGTTTGCTGAATCTGTCAATTACTGATACAGAAGTTTTGAAGTCTCCAACCATAATAAGGGGTTTGTCTATTTCTCTTTAAAATTCTGTCAGTTTTGGCCTCATATATTTTGATGCTCTACTGTTAGGTGCATACACATTAAGGACTGTTAAGTCTTGGAGAATTGACCCTTTATTATATGCATGGCTCTCTTTATCCCTGCTTCTGAAGTCTGCTTCATCTGCCATTAATGTAGGAATCTCAGTGTTCTTGATTAATATTAACATGGCATATATTTTTTCATTTTTTATTATTTTCTTCACAGCCCCATGAGTTATAATGTCTAAACTGTTGGGGGAGAGGGGGTCAAACAACCACTTTGGAGACACCTCAAGTGTTGTCTGGCACTTTGGTACAGAAAGGATTTGGTCCAGTTTCTTGCTAGCTTAGGATACTGAAAGACATAATGTTGGTGGATCAACCCCCCCTGGGCTGGGTTGGGCAGAAGGTAGACGAAGAGGTGTTTTGGGACAGATGGGCAGAGCATGGGTTTGGGCTCAAGTTCTTGTCAGCAGAGCTAGTTGGTCCTAGGTGAATGCTGGGGTGGCAGAGGGCAGCCTGAAAGCTCAAGCTGGGTAGAAGTTTATGTGGTGGCCTTCTTTTGCCCAGTCCACCAGCTCACTGCTCTGGAATCATTGCTGGATTTCCTTCTGGGTCCCCTCCAGGATGCACGTGAATGATATTCCCACAGCTTCATGGTCTTTCAACAGTCCAGGCTGTTTCTGGGAGCCTCATTTCCCCACCAGTCTTTGTGTGCCAACCCTTCAGGTTGTGCACTGATGTGAATGTTGAAGTCTCCCATGAAGGTGTCAGAAGCTGCCTCAGCCAAGTTGCTGCAGAACTTACTGGGGTCCTTCCAGACCGTGGCCACCACGGTGCTAGTACCCAATGAGGTCTGGGTAGAAGGTCTTCCTCAGGAAGTAATGGTAGAGCCCAGTTCAGGATGCTTTCTGGCACCGTCAGCATCTTCAGCCCCTAGATTGTAGCCCCTCCACTCAAAGCACCAGATTATATCTCTGCTGCAGTGAGCTACTTCTGCAACCCATCTGCTCACCAGAGTCTGCTCCAGGTCCAGGAGGGCCCTCTTGAGCTGGGACGCACAGGCAGTCTCTTCCAGGGGCAGTAGGATGCACAGCAGGCCTCAAAGCACAGTGCACCAGAAGAGAGGCCACTTATGTCACCCAGCTGGGGCATCTTGTTGACCCAGACTGGCCCAGCTGCCTGAAGCTGCCTTTATCCCTTTACCTTTAATCTATTACTTTATAGTTAAAAGTAACTTCTTTCTGAGCTGAGTCTGGTTTTTATTTGTTTGTTTTTAATCCATACTGACAGTGTCTGTCTTTTAATTGGTAAATTTAGACCATTCCTCATTAAAGTGATTATTCATACAGTTGGATGAATTAACTGCCCTTTTTTTTTTTTTTTTTACTCATCACTCTTTCTTTGTTACTTTGTTATTTCCTATCTTCTCTGATTTTAATTCAGCTTTTTTTTTTTTTTTTTTTTTTGGTAATCTCTGCATGCAACAAGGGACTTGAACTCATCTCCCCAAAATCAAGAGTCACCTGCTCCTCCGACTGATGCCCCTAATTCAGCTTTTTATATGATTGAATTTTCTCTCCTTCTTCCTGAGCATACCAATCACAAGTTTTAAATTTTTTTTAGTGGTTGCCCTAGAATCTGCAATATACATTTACTAACTAAACCCACTTTTGAATAATACTAGACCACTGCACAAGGACTGCAGGTACTTTCTAATTAAGGATTTCCAATCCTCTCTCTCATCCCTTAGAACATTGCTGTTACTCATTTCACTTATCTAGAAGGTACAATTATCGAGTGCACTACCACTACCATTATTAGAACAGTTATCTTTTAGATCAGTTATGAATAAGAAGAATATTTTCTTTTACCTTCATTTATTCCTGTTCTATTGGCCTTCTTTTCTTCATGTAGACTGAATTTTCTTATCTATCATTTTCCATTTCTGAGGACCTTTTCTGACCTTTTTTCAAGACAAGTCTACTGGCAACAAATTCCCTCAATTTTTGTTTGTTTGAGAATGTATTTTTACTTCATTTTTTGAAGAATAATTTCACTGAATAAGGAATCTAGACTGATAGGTTTTTCTCCCCCCCCCCCAATACTTTAAATATTTCATTTACTATCTTCCTGCTTGAATGGTTTCTTTGGAGAAGTCTGGTATAAGTCTTACACATTTTTTTCTTTAAGTAAATTTTTAGCTTTCAAAATTTTTCCCGTTTGTTTTTGTTTTCTGCAGTTTGAATAAAATATGCCAGGCATTTTTTTTAAAATTCTTAATCACTATTTCTTCTGCTTGGTATCCTCTGATCCTTGATCAGAAGTTGGGTGTTTGTTGCTGATTTTAGAAAATCCTCAGTCACCATACTTTAGATATTTCTTCTGTTCTTTTCTTTCTTTCCCTTCTGATATTCCTATTAAAGGTGTCTTACAGCCTTTACAATTGTCCCACAATTCTTGGATATCTGCTCCTTTTTTTTTTTTTTTTAAGATTTTATTTATTCATTTGACAGAGATCACAAGCAGGCAGAGAGACAGGCAGAGAGAGAGAGAGAGGAGGAGGAAGCAGGCTCCCTGCCGCACAGAGAGCCCGACTCGGGGCTCGATCCCAGGACCCTGGGACCATGACCCAAGCTGAAGACAGAGGTCCCACTGAGCCACCCAGGCACCCCCTGCTCCTTTTTCAATACACTATTTTCTCTTTGCTTTTCAGTTTGGGAAGTTTCTATTGGCACATCTTTAAATCTTATATCACTGATCACTGATTCTTTCTTCTGCTGTTTTCAGTCAACTGATGAGCCATCAAAGGCATTCTTCACTTCTGTTACCACTTTTTATTTCTAGCATTTAGGTTTTACTCTTAGCATTTCCACCTTTCTGCTTACATTATCCATTTGTTCTCCTATGTTGTTAAATCTTCCTTTAGTGTCCTTAGTATACTAATTACAGTATTTTAAGTACCTGGCCTGATGATTTCAGAATCTGTCATTTCTCAGTCATGTTCTGATGCTTATTTTGTGTCTTGAGACTGTGTTTTTGTTTTGTGTTGTTTCACCTTTATCTTGCGACTCTTTATTGAAAGCTGTACAAGATGTATTGGTTAAAAAGCTGAGGAAAACAGAACTTTAGTGTTAGGTGTTACATTTTTCTGGCAAGGAGTTAAGCTGTGTTTACTGTTTTTTTTTTTTTTTTTTGTTGTTTTTTAAGCTGCATTTATTGTTTACTGCAGGTGTCAGAGGTTAAAATTTCCTCTAGTGTCCCTGTGTTTGTGTCCTAGGTCGACTTTGGGCTTCTCTAAGGACTCATTTTTTAAACAGAATCCAAGTATCGCAGTTCTTTCTGCTGTACTTCCCTCTTCTTATAAAGGAGTCCTGTTGATGTGGTAGTAAGGTGGGAAGGGGAAGTGTTCTATGATCCCACTCTGATTAGATCTCAGTCTTTTAATGGTCCTGTGCCTGACTCATGATCTTTACAATTACTTGCCGACTTTTTCTTCCTCTTAGGTGAGACAAGAAGGCTTGATGGTACTGGAATTGTGATTTCCCCCTGCGATCTCAGAAACTAGAGGAAACTGGCTCTGGATATTTCCCTTGCCCCGTATCAGTTAGGGTCTGGCAAAATTGTCTCTCTTGAAAGGAGGTCTCCTTATTAAAGAGAATAGAATGATCTGGGCATATTTCAGAGTGGTTGCTTTCCTCCTTTCCTCTGTTAGAGCACCCGAGGTTTTGTCTCTGATCTTCACTGTAAGAGGCTGGTGGAGCTTGTGAGTGGACAATCCGCAAAAGTGTGGAGAGACCCTTAAAGCTAGGCTTCCTGGAGTTTTTTTTTTTTTTAATCTCTTAAGCTAGTTCCTGGCTCTAGTGGTTTCTGTTCCCAATAAGCTGTGATTCTGTCTCTCCATCTCTCTGTCTCTTCAGTTTTGGGGGTAATGGTTTGCCTTGTGGTCTCAATACTCTGATGGATCTAAGAACAGTTGTTGATTTTCAGTTTGTTCAGCTTTTTTTGTTGTGAGGACCAGAGTGATGGGTTCCAAGCTCTTTACCTGTTAGACCCAGACATTTTTATTGATTAATTATACTAAGCTTAAAAGAACAGATTTTGATGATATAAAATTATTGACAATCATAAAAATTCAATGGTGTCAAAAGAGTATACAGATTTATTATAACTCATATAAATACCAAAGTCACACAAAAACTGAACATTGTAAGTTCATCTCGCTTAGGAACATACAGGAAAATGTCCTAAATAATATATTTAAAAGTGATCAGACAGATTTATTTTTAATTTTGTTTATTTATTTATATATTTTAGAAAGAGGGAGAGCCAGCACAAGCCAGCACAAGCCAATAGGGGTTGGGGAGGGACAAAGAGAGAGGGAGAGAAAGAATCTTTGGCAGGTTCCATGCCTAGTGTGGAGCCTCACAACCTTGAAGGCATGACCTGACCTGAAATTGAGTTGGACATTTAACTAACTAAGCCACCCAGGTACTCCCAGAGAAATTTTTTTTATGACTGCTTTTCCTTTAAAAAATATTTTTGGAGAAACATCTTGGCTTTTCTAATGGCTTAGTTACCACAAATGAGAAGCTTTTCATTTTCAATTCCCTGAACCATTTATTGAGCACAGTGCTGGGCACAAAACATATTCTATAAACTTGTTTTCAATGAATGAATGACTGAATATTGAACCCGGTGCTTTATAAGGGTAACTGTAGGAGGCACATAATGAAAACCATAAGGTCACTGCCTTTCCACAGCTCACAATCTTGTGAGGAGTCTGCCACAAACATAACAGACTAACCCAAATCAGATTGTGATAATTGCTGCTATAGAGAAACAATCACACTTCTATAAGCGTATGTGAGAAAGAGAGATTAATTCTAAAAGGCAGTGTTTATTTAGATCATGGCTTAAGAAATAGAGGGAAATGAAGCTTTCTGACTAAACTTAATTTCACAATTACCCAGAATCATAGAATTAGATTTGCACAGTGGTCTATCAGAGGCTTAGTTATTGCCAATTAGATCATAGAATCATTTTAGAATGCATTCTAGATTTAAAAAAATGATTTTGGAACCTGAGTTTTCCAAGACTTTATCACACTAAAGGTAATATCATGTCATTTTTATGGCAATTGTGAAATATCCTTTGTATCTTGTCTCAATGTGAGTACCTTAAAAGCTCCAGACCCTAAATGTTTCTGGAGATCTTCAGGAAAATTTCATATGAACAATGGAATAGTCTTTCCTGAATCTTCTGCCCTGCTCTGCCCTCTTATCATGGTCCACAGCTCTAGAAGCTGCTTGTAGTGATGCCTCATGGGTCACTGTTCCTAGTGCCTCCCGCCCCTCAGCAGTGCTGCCTCCATCTTCTTTTCTGCAGCCAAGTTGTTTTATCCATGTAAGAAAGAAAAGGTCTCCGTCACCCACAATGTGTGATCCTTTGTAAAATGGGGACTATCGTGATTTGTGCTTTCATGTCCCGTAATCACACATACAGATACGCACTTACACATATGCACCCCCCCTTTCCTTTTCCTCTTCCCCTCAACCTATGTGGTTTGGCAAGGGGACATCTTCAAAAACACACTCTGCTTTCTTTCCCCCAATTCCCTGTGAATTTTCCTCATTATCCTCTCTTATAGGAAAAATATTCTCTCTCTTCTCCCAAATCAGGCAAAAAACTTCTCCAAATTCTGGAAGCTCAACTCATCAGTTCTTGAAATATCTCTGATCACTCCTAACTCCCAGTGTAGGATATGAATCACCCTTCACAGACTCAGGAAGACAAGAAAAATCACATCTCTTCATTTTTTATATGTCAACTTATTTTGATTTTCAGGTTCTTCCTGCTTGGTAATTCTCTGGGGCTTCATGCCATGTTTGGGACAGGGGGCTCTATTTCAAGTCCTCGCAGAATCCTACTGGCCAGACATATCGTTCTTCTCTGTAGATTTACTGCTTCTCCAAGCTGCTGCCAAGGAGATGCACACAGCTCTCCCTGCTTGCATGAACTTCAGATCTTTCTTTCCTTTCTCTCCACCCCAACCTCAGTCCAGAGGAATCTCCTTCTAGTTGTGAGGGGGGTGGTTTGTCTCTCTCCTGCATGTGTGTGTGTGTGTGTGTGTGTGTGTGTATTATTTTCCAAACTACTCTGCTTCTTCCTGCTTGCTACTTTACTTCCTTTCTTCCATATTTCAAAATGCACGTGATTACCTAAAGGCTTGAATTTGGGAGACAAAGAACCAAGACATCCCTGGTTTCAGTCCTTTGACATTCCTCCTCAGGCAATGCCAGACAGAGAAATCTGTACTTAAAAAAAAAAAAAAATTATTTATTTTTTGAGAGTGAGCAAGAAGAGGGGGACAGAAGGAGAGAAGAATTCCAGACAGAATCCCCACTGAGTGAGGAGCCCAACTGGGCTTGATCCCACTGCCCTGACCTGAGCTGAAATCAAGAGTCAGACGCTTAACTGACTAGCCACCCTGGTACCCTGAGAAGTCTGTCCTTTGAAAGAGAGGAAAGAAAAGAAGCATAATATGGAGTTAACTTAATCCTCAAATTTACCTCAAATACTATCTATTCACATCACCTTTGATATCAGCTTAGATTCTCCACTACATTTTAGAATTGTAAAGACATTTAGAGGTGACCTACTCCTACCCATGAAGGGAGAGAGACTCAGAAAAAAAAAAAATGGATGTAAAGGTTCAATTCTGGTTATCTATTAACTATGTAACAAAGCATCCTAAAACTTAGGGGCTTTAAACAATGACGGTATTTATTATAATGGTCATTATTATCTCTGATGGTTGTGGAGTTGACTGAAGTCAGTTGGCAATTCTTGCTTGGAGCCTCTGCAAGGTTGAGTCAGACAGTGGGGACTGGGACACCTGAAGGCTTGTTCACTCACATGTCTGAAGGTTAATGTTGCCTGGTGGCACAGTCAAGAGCGGGCTGAACAGATGGGGTTCCTTCAGATTCTTCCTCTGTCCTTATGTAGTCTTTCGACATATCTCCAGCATATTTTACCTTGTGGCTCAGGGTTCCAAACATACATGTTCAGAGAGAGAGAGAGAGAATGAGCCAGATTCCCTTTCATGAGCTAGCCTCTGACAGTAAGTCTAAATGACATGACTGAGGCCAGCCATTGTTCAATGGTGAATGATTAGACTTCGACTTTTGATGGAAGTGTCAGGTAATTTGCAGACATGTTCTATTTTATTTTTTTAAAAAGATTTTTATTTATTTATTATTTATTTGTCAGAGAGAGAGGGAGAGCGCACAAGTAGGGGGATCAGCAGGTAGAGGAAGAAGCAGGCTCCCCACTGAGGAGCAAGGATCCTGATGCAGGACTCAATCCCAGGACCCCAGGATCGTGACCTCAGCTGAAGGCAGATGCTTACTGAGCTAAGCCACCCCGATGTCTCTGCAGACATGTTTTAAAACCATAAAAAATTGTATATATTCTTCCACAATGTTGATCAGCTCCATTTCCTTAATGTCTCATATCTAGCCTCCCCTCCCCAGCACATAATTTATTCCTTTAATATGAGTGATGGTTAATTTTATGTGTCAACTTGACTAGGTTGTGAAGTGCCAAATATGTGGCCGAACATTATTTCTGGGTATTTTAAGGATGTCTCCAAATGAGATCAACCTTTGGGTCAGACTGAATACAGAAGATATCCTTCCCAATGTGGTGAGTATCATTTAACCTGTTTAGGGTCTGACTAGGACAAAAAGGCAGAGGGAGGGATAATTTGCCTTCTCCATCTGAATGCTTGAGCTGAAACATTGGTCTCTTCCTACCTTTGGACTAGGACTTATACCATCAGTTCTTCTGGTTCTTAGAACGTCAGGCTCAGACTGGAATGACACCAATAGTTTTTATGGGCCTTCAGCTGGCAGATGGCAGATTTCGGGACTTCTCAGCCTCTATATGTGCATGAGCCAATTCCTTATATTCATGCTCTCTTCCTCTCTGTATGTGTATATACACACACAGACACACAGACACAGACACAGACACACACAGACACACACACACACACGGTTTCTTTGGAGAAATCCTGACTAATATAATATATCTTTCAGATTGGAAATTTTCTCCTCACTCTTAGAGTCAAATTCCTTATTGGCTTCCTTGTCACTTAACATGTAAAGTTCAGCCAACTCCTCTCTCACTTTCTTGCCTTTTCTACTTTTCTGCCATTTTTTTTTTTCCAGCTCTAGTCAGGCTTAAACATTAGAGTTAAAATTATTTTCCAGACTCTTAGATGATTTCATTCATTTATTTTCAGACTAATTTTAAAGATACATTATCACATTTCATGTTACTCTAGAAACTGATTTTTGTAGTTTAAAGAAGGCACAGTGATTATGGAGCACGAAGTGTCTGACCCAGAGGAAGCAGTCCTGCTGATGAGATTCTGAGCTCTGTCTTACTTGCAGGAGAAAGAGAGATTCACAATCAGATGTTAAGTACCAAAGGAAATCTTGGGAAGGAGCTAGGAAGGACTCAGCTCTAGGTCTTTTAGAAAGTGAAAAGCGAGGAGTTTAGGATGGGGCTGGCAAACACCAAGAGAATATGTCACAATACTTGTTCACCTTACCCATGTCAGGCACGGCTAATCAGTCATAGCACTGCAGCTGGACATGGCCTCGACACAGTGCACAGGAGCTATTATGAAACTATCTTGGTTGACACAAAAGGTAAAGATCTTTTGCCCTCTTGGGTCCGTAATCTAGAGAAAAAGAGCTGAAGTCAAGCTAATGTTAAGAAGACTGTGGGTATGGATTTTGCTTCCAAAACTTGTTGATGACAGAAGGCATATTTATAGCAATGTAAACAGGGTGGTTTTCTGATTGGCATGAGAGTCCTGCCAGAGAGTCCATTCAAGCAGTTACAGTCAATAATCACTTGTGTTGATTGTGATGTGCGGTACCTTCAAGTTACTGTGTCCTCATCTTGGATTTCTTTTACTTCCCCCTATATCCCTACCTCTGTGTAGAGTTTATAACACTGAAGAGGTTTAAGAATCAGTGACGATAATGTGACATAATGATTTTTAATTTTATACCTTTCTCCAGGCTGCAGAAAAATCAAAAGAGAAATTAAGAAATTTTTACAAAGCATATCACATATGTCATTCTGGATACATATATGGTGTCCTGATGCTGCAGACAACTGCTTAGTTGTTCATTTTACTATGAAAAAATATGAAAAAAAAAAAAAAACAAACCCTGAGCCTCTTAAGAGCTAAAACTGAGCCACGTTTTGATTTTAATGTTTAGAAAATAGAAAAGAGCATTTTGGCAAGCCTGTGATTATTTCTAATTGCCTTAGAGAACTCATGTTCTGGGGATGGGTTTGATAAGAAACAAAGCATAAAGAATCGATTTTGTATGCTATTAATTGGATGCCAATGCCACACTCAATAAATGACCATTCTGTTTCATACCAGCTCCTCCTAGAGGGCAGAGTGGAGGAGAAGAAATTCCTGGGAAACCTTTGGGTCAGTCTCTGTGGAAGGCCTCAGAAGCACATGCTATCTGGGCATGCACATTTATCAAACAATTTACGCAATTTTTTTTTCCTAGTCTGTGTTCCCAACATGACACAATTACTAGATTTATTAATTCCTTGTTGCTGGGACTAGAGTTTTCCCAATGTGATGGACTAATGCATTAGCTCTAACATCTGGGGCTCTACACCCCCCGACATCAAGAGATTAACTGAAATACAACAGTACAACTTTTCCCTTTGTCTCAATGTGAGTCTCCCTTCCTCCCTCCCTCTCCACATCTTGCTCTTTCCCTTGCTCTCTTAAGCACTCAACAAGCTTTTCTGAGCAAGGAAAGTAAGAAAGTGTTTGATTTACAACCTCATTTTGTCTCTGCTTGTATTTCACCTTCCATCTTCACATTTCTTATTGAAACCAAGATAAGTGGGGGGAGACGAATAGACTATCTATTTTCCTCTCAATCTTTCAAGTCTTTGGAGAAGCACCAATCACCATTCAGGTTGTCAAGAATTCTATCAAGATCTAGGAGCAGGGCTCAAAAGAGCACAACAGCATATGGTTCTTACATTAGACCTGGAGCCTGGGGGCCACTTCATCTTTTGGTGGGGCTAAGAGAACAGGCAGAGAATACGATGGTCATATGCCTACTGGGATCATTGTCCTCTCATCACACCTGCTCATATAAATGCCTTCTGCCATCACAGTTCTTGTTGCCTGAGATCCCTCTGTTGGTGATACTGCTGTCTCTTGTTATCTCCCACTTTTTTTTGTTCATGCTATTCAACCCTTGTGCCCTAGGATCTTGCCCCTAAAGCAAATGCTTAAGTCAGGGGTTCCAGTATCTTTGATAGAGCTCTCAATCTCAGTTATTTGTAAGATTGCTTATGGAAGCAGGACAAGTTTTTAAAAAGCAAGAAAGCAAGCACTGTGATATTGATGGCAATTGACAAATGGCCTCAATGTCAGAGAGACAATTTCATAGTCATCATGAACTGGTTACTCATGTCCTGACTAAAAGGGGCAGCCATGTTTTCATATATGCCTTAATTTTCCAGATCTTTTTATTTTTCAAAAGAAGCCAGAAACATAGATTTCCAGGTAAACTCTGAATATTTGCAACTAATTCACTTTTTTTTTTTTTTTAAATGTAGTACAAGCCAAAAAAACAAAAAAGAAAAAAACGAAGACTCCATCTTGTAGATGTGATTAGACCCATGGGATTATAGAGGGACTCTTCCAGTTTAGGACTTTATTTCTGAATTGGTAGGCTTGGCAATGCCACAAAATCTTCTTAAATAGCTTTTCCTTGTCAGTGGACTGCCCCTTAATATGCTTTTGCCTGAATACCCTTTATCTTCTCACACTGTCTCCTCATCCACCCCATGTCAATTCACCAAATGTTCAGTTGAGTATCTCCTAAGTGAGATACCATACAAGACACTATGAAAAGTACAAAAATGTTATTGAGAATGGACTAGACTGCTACAAAATTGACCCAAAGTAGTGATGGCTTAAACAGATAGGTATTTATTTCTCACATAAATCTTAGGAATAAATAATCCCAAGGTGGTAGTTTATCTCCATAATTTCAGGGACCCAGATCCTCCTATATGATGGCTGTCCTACCCCTGAGGTGTTGAACTTGACTTCATAGCTTCAAGGTGGTTCATCATCTAGTCAAGTACCACCTGGCTATGCTGCAGTAAGAAATTTGCTCCAAATCTGAGTTGCATTATATGGGTCCAGTGGCCCCTCTCATTGCTATATGTCTGGCACTAGTGGTTTCCAAGGTCAATATGGAAGAAGAGAAGTGGAAAAGACACATTGGGTCTTAATAGACTCTTTCTGGAAGTGACACAACTCATGCTTCAATCACATAGTAAGAGATAGTTCCATGATTTCAAATTACTGACACAGGAAGATGGTAAATGTAGAGGACCACATACACAATTGGTGATAATATTCTTTGCTATACCATCAAATTCATATGCCACCTAGCAGGAATACGAATTGGCAAAAGAGGGGGGAATGCCAAGAAGTGCATGCATAACTAACAACTCTTATTCCAGTGTATGCATTTTTATCACATGGTTATTCCTAGCTACAGAAGTGGCTGGCTGAGAAATACAGTTTTAATTCTGGGTGGCCATGTGCGTAGCTAAAACTCAAGGTTCTATTATGATAGAAAAAGGAGAAAACAGATATCTGGAGGCAATTAGAATATTTTGCTATAATGAAGTTGATATGGTCTTTGCCCCAAAGGAGCTTACTATTTAGTGGAAAAGATAGATGTGTACATAAAGGATTATATTGAGGTTAATTGTGTTTTGTTTTGCTTTAAAAGAATACAAGTGTTGTGGGAAGCATAAACAAAGTTAGCGGAGAGAAAATCCATTAATAATAACTCAAGGAATCAAACAAGTATAATGAGTTAGAGAAAAGTTTATTCTTTGGAATGCCCTAGGGTCCTAGGGTCCTGGGTATGTTTAGCAGACCAATCAGGGAAGCCCTCGAAGATGAGGAGACAGAACTACATTTCCTATAGGTCACAGTGGGTAAGGGTCAAATATTGGTGGGAAAACCTATCTCTTATTTTCTCCTACGTAGTCCAAGTTTACACTTATCAATCCAGTGTACTATTAGTAGTGTCCTCCTTTAATTTCAAAGTGTTCTAATTTGGGCAATAATTAACTATTTGGTCACTTTAATGATTGGAGGCTGGGCTTTAGGAAGAGAGGAGAGAATTTGAGGAGGGGATCTGGGAAATAGTTGAAGGCTGTGTTGTATTAATGTGATTTCTTCCCAAAATCTTGTAGATGTTCATTAAATTTACGAACCTTGAAATCATGAGTCTGACTGAGTTTCTTAAGGAAAAAAGTGAAAGGGATAAAGTCAGTATACTAGCTAAAATGGAGTAATTTCTACAAGGAAGTGATTTTAGAAATTGGCAGAAATCTTGGGGAAGGTACTAGATTCCACAGCTGTGAAACTGAAGGTTCAAAATCAAGCATAGTCCGATGCCCAAAGGATAAGGACATTCCACACATCAACAGTGTTATATCCTATACTTTGTAGGAGGTACCATCTGAGCAGAGTCCTGAAGGACACTTTATTGATTTGGAATTCCACTTAGGGTCTGCATTTCCAAAGTCCCCTCTTATGCCCTCTAATAAATCAGTAACTCCCCTACAACTTTTCTTTCTTTACTCATGATCATCTTAAGGGCATACCCTAAAGTGTTCACAACTTCTTCCTTCCCCAGATAGAATTATACAAGCTACCCTACACCAGTGCTCACAACTAGTAACTTTTCTACTCATTCATATTATAGCTGATTTAGCAAATGGAATGAAAATAAGAAAGCACTGGTTTAAGGCGGGCTTGCCCATATATCACTTAATGAAAACATGTCAACAAACAATGAGCTGACACGCACAGGAGACCCGAGTGGAGTTTAATTTGTAATTATCAACAGTTTTGGGGAAAGTCACTTCACCTCTTGGAATTTGAATTTACTTTTCATAAAATGATGTTTGGAGGCCAGATCTGATTTTGACTAAATGCATTCCACAGAATGCTTATTCCATGAGATGCTGTTTTTCAAGCAGAAAAACATTTCCATTGGACTGTATGGTGAACCCACATCACACATTGGAATTCCTGGAGAGAGCTCCTCCCTTAAGAATTCCTTTTTGATTGTATCAGATCTACCATATTCCAAACAAGGAATGTCTCTATTGATATTTCACATTGATAGAACAAAGCTGGTTCCACAATTTGGGTGTTTGCATGAATCAAATATTCCTTCCCTTCATCCACTTTCACCCATCTATATCTATACTGGTTTATTTTCAGCTCTTGCTTCTCTTGGTTATGCCTAGGATAAGTTATGTCCAAATATAGTTACCCAAGTGGCTCTGGGGAAGCTTCATCCAACTTCATTAGGCTTTTCCCTTCCCAAGATCACCTCTACTCTGGGTCTTCTTCAACTTAGCATTTGCAGTGTGCTTCTGAATTATCAACTTTCTTTTCTGAATTATACCTCTTCATATTAAAATAGGATTTGCTTATTCTTGATTTTGTCTCTTAGTATTTTCTAAACGAGTTGAACCTATTCTGAGCTTATTACTTAAGCAGTGTTTTTTTCTCTTAGTATTTCCTTCCAGCTCTTTTTTCTTTCAATTTTTTTTTTTCTCTTTAGCTTAGATGGGGCTCCTGTTTGGTTCTATTACCTAACTATGGTTGACATTTTTATATCTTGCTGTTTTATTTTTAGCTGCTTTTCTTTGAGCAGGGGCTGGGGGAATGGACTTTGAACTTCACATTATCATACTACTTTTCCCAACCAAGAAGTGTCTCAAAGTCATTTTTGGAAAAAAGCAGGTGATAAATTCTTGAAAACTTATCTCATCTTTATTTATAATATATTTGTTATAACTAAATGTTTAGTTTTTATCAACTTTATTAATAGCTAAACTGTTGACTAAGAGTATGTCAAACAGTTTTTGTTATTGTTGTTGTTTTAAGATTTTTTTCATTTAGAGGGAGAGAGCACAGAGGGATGGGGGTGGGAGGCAGTGGGAGGGAGAAGCAGACTCCATGCCAGAGCAGTCTGATGCATGGCTCAGATCCTATGACCCTCAGACCATGACCTCAAGACTATGACCTCAGTGGAAATCAAGAGGTGAGCACTCAACTGAGTCACCCAGGTGCCACATCACACAGTTTTTAATTATCTTGTGCATCTGGGGGGTCATCCACCATTTTAGGTCTACAGACAAAGATTTTCTAGGAAGAAATTACGTGTAACCTTTTGGTTTGTGAAGATGTCCCATATGCCTATATAGAAGATCTCCCCCTCAGGCTGGTCTAAGAGAAAACTTTGAAGAAAGGAAAACCTGTTTTTGAAAATGCATGGGCTTGTGTTACTGTAAGCAAGTTACTTAAATTTTGATCTTCATTTCTTCAACTGTGTAGTGGGCATAATAATGTCTGTTATATTGAATGAGTTATTCAACTTGAATTCCTGATGTTCAACCACTTTGACTTATAAAAATGACAATTTCATATTTTTAACCTGTACCTAATAAAATGAGCTAGCACCAGTCATTAATAAAAGCTGATTCTCTTAGCCTCTCCTCTATCATATGATTTCCCCAGTGCCCCAGTAATCCTCTGCTCTTCTTCCTCTCTCCTTAGGTTCACATATTCTCTCTAGTCTCTTCTATCAAAGCTCAGGAATAAAAGACTAGAAATAAAAAAATAAAATCCTTAAAGTCATGATTCATCTACCACATCTTATAAACATTTTTTTCTGATGAAATTAATGCATTCTCTGTAGAAAATTAGGAAAATACAAAAGATTCTTAAAAACACTAATAATAAATGATTGTTCATCAGCCCCCCAAATTCATTTCTAACATTTCTAGATATATGGAAAGAAATAGAAATGTAGCAGGTAAATATATGGGGGAAAAGAAGGTTTTCATTTTAGTTTTAGAAAATAAATTTATTTGATAGGTACTATTTTGAATCATTTCTAAATTTAATATTATTAACATTTTCAACACTATCCATTATTCTTTATGTATCTTAATATATTGTTAATGGTTTCATGGTATTCTATCTTAAGGGGATACTAAAATTTATTTAAACAATCCCCTGCATATTTACAGGAGTTTTTTTGGTCTTATATAAAGTACCATGATGAAAATTCTAATAAATAAATGTCTGTTCCAATCCACAACTCTTTGTTAAGGATTAACTACTAGAGGTGAAAATTGCTGGTCAAAGTTACCCAAATTTTAATAGTTTTGATAAATTGCCCTGCAGAAAGGTTGTACCAATTTACACATTCAAGGTCAATTCATATGATTGTTTACTTCCTTAGACCAGCAGTTCTCAAACTTTTGTTCTCAGATGCTTTTACTCTCAAAAATTACTGAGATCCCTGAAGATTTATGTGGGTATTATGTATAAGTTAATATTTACCATATAAGAAATTAAAACTGAGATTATAAAAGTTTATATATTAATTGATTTTAAAAGTAAATAAACTTGTTATAAATTAATAAAAGTTAACATTTTAATGAAAAATAATTGTATTTTCCAAACTAAAATATCTCTTTAATATCTGGCTTAATAGAAAGCTCTTGGATTCTCATATTTGCTTCTACATTCAATCCACCTTTGGCTGAAATATATATGAAAAAGTTCTGACTCACACAGAAATGTAACTGAAATAGGGGAAAGCATTTGAACAGCCTTTCTTATACAACTGTAGATATTTTTCTTTGATGCTACCTAAAATTCAACAAGTGTTAGTTTCTTAAAGGTTAGTTGCAATATGGAATCAGAAGTCAATGTTTCATCCTCTGTTGAGTTAAAATCCAATGGTCTATCCTGCACTTCAGTGGCTCTTTTACTCCTCCATGATTACATAAAATCATGTGTTGGTCATGCATTGAAAAATACTGTTTTTCAGGATTATGTGTATTTTTCAATCTTTGATGTATTTCACTATAAAATATCAAAACCCACATTTTTTGGGATCATTGTCAATTTCATCAGAAAATTCTTTAAGTATTGGGGAGCTCTCAAGACACTGTTGCATGAAAGCTTTAATTTTATTATTGGCTATAAATATTGTCAGTTTAGTTCCTTGAGGCCACAAGCTCCCCTCATTTATATTTAAGAAAATATCTGCCAGATATCCAACTTGGGGAACCCATACTTCATCCCTCATTCTTTTAGGTAAAAATGGTGGTCTTTGAAAACACACAAGTGCTTTTCCTTGAGACTATTGTCGTACTTTTGTATGCAGCAGAAGGGCTTTAAATGTTCTTCCCATTTCATCACACAGAATATTAAAAAGACTTGTACTCAAGGGTTGAGATTTAATGAAATTAATATTTTTACTACTTCACCAAGGACTTTCTTAAATGAAACTGACTTTTTTCCCCCTGCACATGAATATTGGTGAAGAATACCATTATTATCAGTGTAGTTTGTTTTCATGGTCTTAATTTGTGCTACAGCACCATTGCTTTGGCACAATCAATACAAGTCTCAGCACAGTGAAAAGGCAAATAGTACTTTAGTATTACTGTAAAAATAATTTTGGTCTCATGTCCAACCCCCACCCCCGGCAAAAGGAAAGAGTGGCTCTCGCTACTGTACCATGACTATGATTATTGTAATGATTCTTCCTATCCCCTTTTCCATGAATGGGGGAGAATGAACTGAGTTATTTTTGGATCCCACTGCCTCTACCCCCCACCAGCAATATTTACTGTTTAATTCCACTTGCTAATACTTAAATAGCAAAACTGAACTTCTCAACTGAGGGTGCAGAGACATCACAAAGACACAGGTTCTGAAGCAGAGGAGAAGGTAAACACACAATTACTTTTAAAAAAAAATATTATTTATGTGTTTAAAGCACAAATTAGTTTGGTAGAGAGCATCTTATGTCTGTTTTATTTCCATATCCCTCAGACTGACAATGGGATGCCTATCAATTAATTCATTTAGAAAGCCATACACCACAAGAAATAAATTATTTGTCCTCTGGAGCTTGTCACAAGGGGATTTTTAAAAAACCATTAAACAGAAAGACAACTGCTCATCTTCGAAAGATGAAAGGCCACTTCTTCCTCCTCAGCTAATAGTTTCTTAGTAATGATACCTACTGTGGATGGTGTTTCACATACTATAAAGCATGTCCAGATACTAATAACTTAGCTTCTTTACACCTCACTTTTCTTGTATGTGAAATTGGATTAATAAGAATGCTTTGGGAGTGTTTTATAAGACAATGCATATGATGTGCTTAGCACTGTGCCTGGTACCCAGGAAGTTTCCAGAAGGGTCATAGTGGTGATAATGGTGGTAGTAGGATAAGTAGTAAGGGTAGCAGCTGTGGCAGTTATTGCTTTAGGCATTAGTAACAAGGCCCGGCAAAGTGAACACGGTCTTTCATGGTCCCCCAGAAAGGCAAAGAAGGAGCTATTCTTCAGACCCTGGCTGTTTTCACTCCACATCCCAAATTCTTCCTGCTGAGCCACACCTGTACTTTTGGGGCCCTCAGAAAGTATCCTTAACTCTCCTGTTTCCTTGCTCTCCCTCCTGATGGTGGACTTCTCTCAGGCAACCTCCACCCCTCCACGCCTGGTGTCTCTAAGCAGCATTCCTACCTCCCCCCCAACCCCCGACCCCTATACCCCGCCCCCCACAATGGTTCAGTACTTCCAGAGCTCTAACAGGAAAGGTATATTTACATATTTACATGGATGCACAGGCAGGAAAGAGTTTACAACACCCCCTTTGGAGTGAGAAAACCTGAGTTGGAAACCAGTTTTCTGTTGCCTGTATCCTTGACATTGGGCACATGGAACAGTGCTAATACTTGCTTCGTGGGACTATGGTGAAGTTTATTATATGAGGCAGCACCTGGAACGGCTGTGCTTAAGCAAGCATACAATACCAGGTACACAGAGTGATAAATAAATGCTGATTTGAAGATGAAGTCTTGCAGAAACATTTGCTCTTCTAGGTCCCCATTTTTAGTCTCCCAGACTAAACATCTTCACTATTTTCCTCCCTGCTCAGACCCAGACACATCACAGAATTATAAGAATATTAAAAACTCAGGACTATCCCTACACAGAATTTTCCCTAACCCTCTTTCTTCTTTGAGCTCCTAAAGCTATTTCATAGAAAAGTGACCTTATTTTTAAATAGAGGGGGCAATTGAAAATCAGTGAACGGACCTACCCCCTAATGATTTTTTTCTCAGACATAATTATAATAATTAGCATTATAAAGTGCTAATTATCTTTGGACACAGAGGACCTGCACACCAGAGACAGAGGTCCGCATTAAGTAAAGTGGATTTCACTTTCTTTAGTTATGAGATTTCTCTATTTTTCTCTTTGTAATGATGCAAAAGGTATTTAGTCCACCAACCCTCATTTGAAAACTTTTTCCAGTTAAGGAAACTATCTGCTGGCCATCCACAGCCCAACTCCATATTAAACTTAGGGAGATACAAAGAATTGTTCCAAACTCCTCACTTTTGGTTAGGTGACTGTTCTGTAGTTCTAGGCCAATACCTAGAACCTGGGAAGAATCTCAAACTGTAAAGATCACGAGTTTCTTATTTAGATGACGAATCATTCTTATTAACAAATGGATAGATAAAACCCTATCCCATGCCTTAGAAAGTCTGGTGGGCAATTGTTGAATGTGTTAGGTGTGGAGAAGCTCAGTATGTAGGACATAGAATTTCAAGCTGAATGGCACTTAAGGAGTCATCTATTCTAACCATTTAATTTTACAGAGGAGAAACTGAGGCACAGAACTACTCGCTAAGAGAACCAGAACTGAAAATGGAGCTGTGGATGTTTCCATCAGAATTTTTAATCACACTGCACTGGGCTTTAAGTCAGAGGGCTTCTTATTAAGTAAAGTCAGGGTCATGTGTTAAAGTGTAAAAAAAAAAAAAAAATTAGGACAAGTAGTGAGGCATTGGGGTAAGGCTATGAAGAGTAGAACTCTGGATTCCCCTCTATCATCAGTTGTCAGCAATGAATAATTGTTAATATTATCTAGTCCTCACCTCATTAACACAGAAATTGGAAAGTGAGGCCAATTTTAGAGCAGAATATTAGTAATGCAGAGCTATAAAGAGCCATGGACATTTTCTGAGAGCCCCAGAAAACCGTGTAATTAGTTCATCCCCCCTCAGTCCAGTGTAGGCACTCGTCTCCCACTTCAGCCTGGAGATACCCAGTCATCCCGAGTGGGTCAGTCTCATCTGCCAGCAGCTCTATTCGATTGGTAGTTCTCATCTGTGTCAGGTCAAAATCTACCCCCTTAAATGTCCATTCGCTGGACCTGTTCTGTACGTTGACGCACAAATAAATAAGTAGGTCTCACGTTAAAAAAATACTGTCGATTATTTAAAAATATGAACATAATCCCCTTAAGGTTTCTCTAAACTGGTGTTTCTCAAACTCAGCTATATCAATACCTTGAAGGGCCTGTTAAAACACCTATTGCCGATCAGACTGAGGAAGACAAATACTGTATGACTTCCCTCATAGGTGCAATAAAAAACAAAAACAAATAAACAAACAGAAAGCAGAATCAGACCTATAAATACAGCGAATACACGTGAGGTTGCCATATGGGAAGAGAGTGGGAGGATGGGCGAATGGGTGAAGGGAAGCAGGAAGTTCCAATCTCCTAGTTATGGAATGAATAAATCACTGGGATAAAAGGCAGGGCCCAGGGAATATAGTCACTGATACTGTAGCAGTGTTGTATGGTGAGAGATGGTAGCTATACTTGAGGTGAGCACAGCATAACATAGAAGTTGAACCACTCTGTTGTACACCTGAAACTAATGTAACTTTATGCGTCAAGTATATTTAAATAAAAAAATCAAAATTCCCACCTATTGCTGTTCCCCATTCTCAGAACTTCTCATTCAGTAGGTCTGGGGCATCTCTAAAATTTGAGAATTTGCATCTCTAACAAGTTCTCAGGCCATGCCTGTATACTGGTCTGCTCACACATTAAGGTCTACAGCTCTGTTAGTCCTTTCAATTATGCCTTTTGAGGCGTGTTTCCTAATCTGATGTCATTCCATTTGTTCTTTTTTGAATGCTTTAGAGATTTGGCTTTTGTTTGCGACCACACGGTTGGAACTAGAGGGTATTATGCTTAGTGAAATAAGTCAATCAGAGAAAGACAACTGTCATATGATCTCCCTGATATGAGGAAGTGGAGACGCAACGTGGGGGGTTTGGGGGGGTAGGAAAAGAATAAATGAAACAAGATGGGATCTGGAGGGAGACAAACCATAAGAGACTCTTAATGTCACAAAACAAACAGGGTGGCTGGGGGGGGGGTAGGGAGAGGGGGGTGGGGTTATGGACATTGGGGAGGGAATGTGATATGGTGAGTGCCGTGAAGTGCGTTAACTTGGCAATTCACAGACCTGTACCCCTGGGGCTAATAATACATTATATGTTTATAAAAAAATTACAAAATTAAAAAAAAGAAATTTGGCTTTTGTCTTTTTAATACTTTTTATATTTGTTCAGGCTTTCCTTAATGGGTATATATAACTTTTCTACTTGAGGGAAAAAAGTGCATTTTTCTTTAAAATAAAGTTAAATAAAAGTGTAATTACCAATATAAAGCAAGATGACTAAAAAGAATCTGTCTCATTATTATGTTTTTATAGCTTATATACAGATTATTTGAACTACAATGCATTTGCTAAATCATTTATTTCTATTTCCATCACTGCACATTGTGATGATTGGGGAAAAAGGTGCCTTTTTGGTATTAACTTTATTTTCACATTCTAGAATTTATGGTAGTGTGAGAAGGCCCAAATTTGTAAGCAGAAGACCTGATTTCACAATCCAGAGATCCGAATTTCATGGACACTGTGATGTAGTTTGACTGCATTTCTCTCAACAACTTCTCAGTTTCCATATTTTTCAACGGCAATAAAATAGTGATGGCTGACTTTTATTCTCCACATAGAAGTAAGAGAAAACATAAAAGCACTTGTATCCATGAAGGCTTTTCAAATTTTGTTATTATCTCTAATGTTTATTCACATGGCTGTTGCTTTCATTTTTTCATCTGGAATTCCATTTTGTGAGAAGAAAAGTAGTGTAAGAATTCATTTTGTTTGTGTCTTTAGTCATGAGCCCCTCCATCTACTGAGCACATGTCTACCTCATGTCACCTAACTCAAGTGGACTTCTGGTTAGATCATGTTAGTGATGATGCATTGTCTCCAGAGAATGCCAAATCTATGGTCTGTGAACTCATGCCATCTGTGCCTCTTAGCTCCTCTGACTTGAAGATCTCCCATGGAGGCCACTGTCAGTGCCTGTTTACACCCAAGTTTTAAGTGTATACTTTTTGTTAAGAAAGAGTGACAGTGAGGGTGGCCGGGTTGCTCAGTTGGTTGAACATCTTAATCTTGATTTCAGTGCAAGTCCTGATCCCAGGGTTGTGAGATCGAGCCCCACATCAGGCTCCGAGTTCAATGCGGTGTCTGCTTCGGATTCTGTCTCTTAGTTACTTCTTGTCCTTCCCGCTCTCAAACTCTCTCTCACTCAAATAAATAAATAAATCTTAAAAAAAGAGAGAGAGAAAGAGAGAGCGAGCAAGCGAGAAACAATGATTGATGTAATTCCTCCTCTTCAACTGGGGGGAAAAAATTCTAACTTTCTAAGAATATGACCTCAGTCGCTTTTGTCCCTCCCCCTCTCAAACTCTCTCTCTCTCTCAAATAAATAAATAAATCTTTAAAGAAAGAGTGAGAGAGAGAGAAAGAGAGAGAGAAACAATGATTGATGTAATTCTTCCTCTACAACCAGGGGGGGAGGCTCTAACTTTCTAAGAATATGACCTCCAGGTGAAGCTCTGATTCAATAAATCATAGGACAAGTTTTGAGAGACAAGTTTTGGACAGGGCTGAGATTGTTTTTTAATACTGTATATAGACTTTTATCAATTATCAAAGAAAAGAACACGAGGAAAAAATTTGCTGAATCAACTGAATAGTCACAAAGGTGGTACAGACATATCTCATGTAACAAATTTTCAGGTACCTGCTCTGGGAAAGGTCTACCCATTTATCTTCATACAATTCCTTTTTATTTTATATAACTACTTTTTTCTCCAAAATGACACTAAGTAGGCTCTAAGAAGTGATATTTCGACATTACTGTTTTAGGTAAAGATACATTCACCAGCTTACTATGTAAGAGTTTCTACTCCAGGAAAACCATGTGGATTCTTCTGAATTGCTCCAGAGCTTGGGTGAGCCCTAAATAATTTACTGTACCCCAAGTGAGAAGGCTGGGGAGATGGCATCTGTGCATCTCTTTATTCTGCCTTGTGTCCTGTTTCCATTTGTTTTGAAAGGCTCTCTTTTTTAGTCTTATTTTGCCTTGAGATTTTTTTTTCTTCTCTGTGCTAAAACTTTATTTCTATATAGTTTAACTTCAGAAGGAGACCAGAAGTTCATGAAAGGTTAAAAACAATTTATGAAGAAATTGATGCAGAAAGAAAAATGCATTTTCCCAAAAATAACACAGTACCTACTACTTTCTGTTGTCTTCTTACTAGACTGAGTGTCACAAACTTTCAACGCATTACATTCTCAGTGCAGGCTGTACCTACCAAGCTTCACCTTATCTGTTGTGACTTATACAAGCTTGCTTTCCATGTTCAACTGATGTATTATCAACTGAATTCTCCTTCTGTTGGTTATATTTTGATACAAATTGATCTACACCTGGTTTATAGAACTCAATTGATATATTTTGGATATAATGGGTTGGGATGGAACACATTTAAAATTTAAAGACAACTTTTTTCATTTCATGGCTTCTCCCCTTGGAGATAAAGTTTTCAGGGATATATGGAAGTCATTAAGGCAGGCATACATGTACATTTAAAAATTCATAGCAAAAAGAAGTGACAGTGTAAAGGCAGAGAGATGGAGGTTTAGACATCAGTTGCCTGATTCCTGGGACAAATCAATTCTTTATACTTGGATATTCTTTGTAGGATCCCCTCTTCCCCTTCCAGTCTCCAGGTCAATATTTATACCTGAATGATGCTCAGGTCTTTTAAAGATGGGCTGGCTGGATCAGTTGCTGTCTCAGACAGACTTTAAATGTATTTTCAGCATGTCTTCAGACAGTTACTTTTCCTCTGTTCAATTTTGTTCATCTTCTTACTTAACTTTTCAAGTGCTACTATTTCCTTTTTAAATGTGGTATTGAGAAGTGCAAACATTATTGGAAGAGAGAGTCTTACTAGCATAATTGTGCATTATCTTCCTTTTATATTGCAGATGGAAACATTAAATCTAGGGGGAATAGAAATCTGCTCAATCAGATAATGATAGTACAATTTCCTTTAAAAATACTTACCTGTGGAGAAGAAAAGTACTGACTTTTTAAGGTGGCAACTTTCCATCATTTTTTAAAAGAGCCAAATGACACAGGGAGTTAAAATTCTGTCTTTTGGGAGCCAAACTTCCTCACTGATGCTACACCTTTCACTCTTGCAATTTGATATTTTAGGTAGGGAGGTAGGTATTTTTAGAATATTTTGGGTGAGGTGGGAGGAGGGAGTATTCCTAGAGCAGTATATCATAATTTGGGGATTAGTGGAGTACTTAGAAAGAACACAGTGCTGTGTCCCATTTCTTATATTAAATTTTAGTAATAACAATTTCTTTTTTTTTTATTTTTAAAGATTTTTATTTATTTATTTGACAGAGAGAGATCACAAGTAGGCAGAGAGGCAGGCAGAGAGATAGGGGGAAGCAGGCTCCTGCTGAGCAGAGAGTCCGATGTGGGGCTCGATCCCAGGACCCTGAGATCATGACCTGAGCCGAAGGCAGCGGCTTAACCCACTGAGCCACCCAGGCGCCCCAGTAATAACAATTTCTTATAAAAATTTTTAACAGCTCTATTAGAGGATAATCAATAAAGAGTAAACTGCCTATATTTAGTGTACAATATGATAACTTTGCTCTACGTAGAAATCCATGAAACCACCATCAAAATCAAGATAGGAACATGGTCATCGCCAATCGTTTCTGCAGTCCTTGACCCTGGCTGGAGATAACTATGTATCTGCTTTCTGTCCTTACAGAAAGTTCATATTTTTTAGAGTTTCATTTAGGTGGAATTATACAGTATATAGTCTTCATTGTCTGGCTTCTTGCATTCTGCATCATTATTTTTAGAATCATCAGGGTTGTTGCTTGTATCAACTGTAGTCCATTTGTTTTTATTGTTAAGTAGTCTTGTGCAGATGTGTGCTTTCATTCATTTTGGGTTAATAAATGGGAGTGGAATTGGTGAATGGTTGGTGGGTGTCTATCCACATTTAAAGAAATCACAAAACTACCTTCTAAACAACACCTTCTGAAAAAACAAGCAAAAACCTGAATAAAGTACTTTAAAAAATGGTTTTTAAGACAGTGAACAAGGTGGGCAGGTATTTTGGTCCCTCTTACTCCATTCTGACCAGAAGCAGAAAAACAATAATTACTTCAAATGAAGAAAAAAAGTAGTCAAAGAGAGCTTGAGATTTCATTTTTTTTTTTTCAAAAACAGCATGAAACTTTAGTTAAAAGGGATAATATCTGAAGTACTAGCCAAACTAGAGTTTTGCTCCACTGTCGTGTTCACAACGGTTCATATGGAGATCTGGAATTTCATAGAGCTGCAAAATTTTGTGACTTGACAAATGGTAATTTTCATTATAATGATAATTCTGATTAATGCCAATCTTCAGAAATATAAACTTTGCCATTTAAAAAGAGAAAAGTTTTTCTCTTGTGTAATAATTTCCAATGTAAAGGTATTTTAATAGGCTTAAACTTTAATTTCCTGAGTCTTTCTCCCAAACTTGAATCCTTTTAGAAGTCTTTGAAAAATACTTACATCGAACATTCTCTCTTCTCTGTAAAAATGTGATTCTTACAGAATACAGATGTTTCTTAGACATGAAAATAAGTAAGCATAATTTGAGACTCTAGCAGTTAAAAGGAAATAAAATCTAGAGAGCTGGGCTCATGCAGGCTTTAGGGAGAAGTAGTCAACTTTGAAGACCTCTGACAAGAAATGACTGGATACTGTCTGGAGAAATGGTTGTTACTTATCTCACTTCTCACAGTGGAAACTCATACATGTGTGCAATAGAAATGCTAAGGATCTCCATTACAGGTGTATATTGTACTTCGTGACCTCTTACTATCTCTTTATGATATTGACTCTTCATTGCCCTCCCTAACCCTTCTCACTCCTGCCAAAAATCCCACAACCATATCTTTATTTAATTTCCAGGTATCCATATCCTTTTGGGTAAGAGTTATTTGTCTGATTACTCCTAGAATTATTTATCTAGCCCAACACTGCCACACCCTTCATGTTTAATCTTGTCTCTATAAAGGTGGTGATTGCTAATTCAGAATGCAATCTCCAAAGATGAAATCAGCTCTAGCAACCCAAATAGCTGTCTCAAAAATCCCTAAAATCATTTTTGTTCAAGGCTTGACATGTTGTCTTCATTAGCCCAGCCATGTGTCCATCATAAATCCCATCAAAGAGCTGACTATTTTCTCCACACTGTTTTGAAAGTCTAATTTAAATGTTAACTAGCCCAGCAGTAATACAATTCGGATTGTTAACAGCAACCTCCAGACTCAGAGACAGTTCAAATGACCATTATCTGGAAAAACGAGACAGAGTGAAGAGCTGTTTCTTATTACGATGCTTAATTTACAAATTAAAAGCTCCTCAAACCCTCATTTCAGAGCTGGCCCTCTTTGGGGCAGTGGTGATAGATAGCAAACATTGTTCTAAATAATAAAATTGTTTTAAAACGTGGGATGACAAAATAATTATACTTAAATTGACAATTTTTTCAATTCCTTAAAACTTTTACAACTACAATGTGATCAAAATTGGTAGGGGCATTATTAGTGTCTAAATAAACACGTGAAATAATATAATATATTCTTAATATACTTTAAAGTTTTCTTTAACTATCACTGCCTAGGATTTATGCCAAGTCCATCTTTTTAGATTGTGAGAAAACATCTGCCATTTAAATATGTAAAGAAGTAGAGGTATTCAAGATTGGTATCATTAACTCTTATTAAATATTAACATACATGTATTACATATATATGTATGTATTTAAGAACTAAGATCATATAGAATGTCAAAGATTTTGAATACTGATTCTTACCTTGCTGGTCTACAGAGGCTCAGAATTATTATCATCTGAGGAGAGTTCGTCAGACCAGTACTTTTCAAATTTCAGAGACTGATACATTAATTTTTGTGGTAAACAGAATCTGAGGTGGTCCCCTAAAGTCCCTTCCACTTGGTCAACACCCTTGCATAATTGCTTCCATTTGTGTGCATACTGGACCTGTAATGTGCTTCTAACTAACCGAGTGTGGTAAAGCTCTTAGGGCATTTGTGATTCCATGTATGTGATCACATTATGTGATTGTAGTAAGGAGATTCGTTCTCTTGCTGGCTTTCAAGAACAAGCTGCCATGTTGTGAGCTTCCCGGTGTAAAGGGTCACGTGGCAGGAAACTAAGGGTAGTCTCCAGCCAACAGCCAGCCAACAAGAAACCCAGCCTTTAGTTCAGCAAGGCCACAAGGAACTGAGTGCTGACAAAAACCAAGTGAGCAGGGATGTGAGTCCTTTCCCAGTTGAATCTCATGTGAGATCCCTGCCCTGGCTGACCTGCTGATCGCAGCCTAGCGGGGGACACATCCCTGACCCACAGAAAGTGTGACAAAATAAGAGTGTGTTTTTTAATCTGCCGAATTTGTGACAATATTGTTACACAGCAACAGGTAATTAATACAATGTGTTATAAAATAAATTTGGTAAGTGACAATCCACAATTTAAAAAATAAGAGAGAATAGAATAGATGAAAGGAACAGAATGAAGTATAAGCCTATTTCATTAAAATTTTCTATATATATCAACATTGAGTCACTAAATGCATTTCATAATGCAGGTTGTGGTTAAAAAAAAAAAAACAAATTGACAGAAATCTTTGTCAATCTGACTGGGAAAGACCCTTCCAAGTTTTGAGGGTGTATATTCTCGATCTGTGAACACTTCACAAGGCCTGTCAATCCTGCTAAAGCGGGAGTATAGGGAGAAAGCACGAATATTGAAGACTGAGTATCTCCTCACATTTAGGGGATTTTGATTTTGGAAGAGTACTAAAAAGGTTATATCTGTAGTAAATTACAGGATTATCTAATGTTCAGTACTCAACAAACATAAAGAGACAGAACTAGGCAAGACTTTACGTTGTGCTAATTAAGACATTTCCCCCCAAAGTATAGCATTCCTCTCACTGGTGGTACTGTATGATTTTAGTTTGCATATAGACAATTCAATTTTTTTTTTTTTTACCTTATGCATTTATCTTGCTGAGTATTCAAAACCCGACAACGTTACTGCTTAAGTTAAATGGTGCCCCTGTACCCTCTGCCTTCTTTTCAGCAGCAGTCTGTGCTCTCGTGACGACATGCAAATAAGGCCATAAAACATCAGGAGGGGGATTTGCAGATGGCTGACGTCTGAAGATTGGGAAACCCTTTTCCAGACAAAATTTTGGTTTGGAAACTCAGAGAGGTTAAGAGGACTTGTCTTGGTCCCTGTTGCACATGGGATCAAGCAGTAAAGAAAAGGAATGAGCTGTTGCCTAAGTCTGTGTAAACTACAGACTCTCTTGAGTTAAAGAAATTACACTGGTAGGGAGTGTATATGCTGTTGTGATGTGGGTAAGTGTCTGAGGGGGAATGTGTATTGTGTGTATGTGTGTTTTCTGGTGATTCCCATATTAGACATTGGGCTAGACATAGCCAACAAGACAGATAAAGCATGTCCTTTCAGAGTTTACAGATGAACAGATCACCATAGTCATATAAATATAAATAAATATAAATAAATTGATGAAATTATTGATTATTAGGAACCTCTTTTGAGAGTCATGTAAAAGATGCAAGAGAACGTTGACTTTCACATTAGAAGATGTGAGGTCAGATTTTACCTCCACTATTTGCTGGCCTTATAATCTTGGACAATGAAACCTCTGTGAGCTTCATTTTGCTTATGTGTGTAATTGAGATCTGAGTTCTTTCTTCACTGAACTCTGTATAGACATATAGTGAGGCTTCTCCAGAGAAACAGAACCCATAAGATATGTGTGTGTGTATATGTATATATACACACACAAAGAATTTATTTTAAGGAATCAACTCACATGATTATGAAGGCGGGCAAGTCTAAAATATTCAGGGTGGGGCTGTAGGCTGGAGACCCAAGGAAGAGCCAGCACTGCAGTTTGAGTCCAAAAAATGTCTACTGTGTAAATCCCTTTTGCATAGGGAGGGTCGATCTTTTTGTTCTATGTGCCACCCACATCACAGAAAGAAATATGCTTTATTTAGAGTCCACTGACTTAAATGTTAATCTCATCCCAAACAACTCTCACAGAAATATCTAGAATAATATTTGGCCACATCTCAGAGTACCATGACCCACCCAAGTTGACACATTAAAAATTCACCATCACACGTTCACCCGTCAACTCGGCTGCTGTACACATCTCCTTAAACTGAACTTCTCCAGGTAAAGGCTATATTTCCACCTGACATGATACAACTATCCTGTGTGCAGGTGAAAACACTTAAATCCCTTTTTCAGGAGAGGACTGGATGATATTTACCTCTCTCCTGATATCCCATAACTTAAATACTAAGATGTGAAGTTAACAGTGCTTAAATCTATGAAATAAGGTCAGCACAACTTATGTTAGATAATAGGAGTATACAGGAGGGAAGAAAACAGGGGCACCTGGGTGGCTCAGTGGGTTGAGCCTCTGCCTTCAGCTCAGGTCATGATTTCAGGGTTCTGGGATCGAGCCCCGCATCAGGGTTTCTGCTCAGCGGGGAGCCTTCTTCCCCATCTCTCTCTGCCTGCCTCTCTGCCTACTTGTCATCTCTCTCTCTGTCAAATAAATAAAATCTTTAAAAAAAAAGAGGGAAGAAAAAAAGATTTTTAATATATATATATATATAAAATAAATATAAAAATATTTATATCTATATACCACTGGCCCTTGAATGATGTGGGAGTTAAGGGTATCAACTCCCCCTCACAACTGAAAATCCATGGATAAATTGTGACTTCTGCAAAACTTAACTACTAAGCTGGAAGCCTTACCAATAACATAAATAGTTGATTAACACATAGTTTGTACATTCTTTGTATTATATACTGTATTTTTATAATAAAGTAAGCTAGACCAAAAAATGTTATTAAGAAAAATATAAGAAGAGAAAATACACTTAAAGTACTATACTGTAAAAAAATCTGTGTATAAGTTGACTCATGCAGTTGAAAAGCAAGTGTCCAAGGGTCAACTGTGTGTCTGTGTGTGTGTGTGTGTGTATAGCACTTCGATTTTCTAGCACATGGCATGTTGTTACAAAATGCTGTTTCTTCACACTGTACTTTGATTTAGGATCAGTCTCTGCTACCCAGGGTCCTATATTAACTGTGATAGGAATTAGCCTCCGTACAAGTGTAAGCATTAGAATATGAGCATACCACATATGCTCATACATTTTGGTAAATAATAAATTACAAGTATAGTAATTACATGCATGTTTCTTTTATATAAAAGATTATCTACTTAATTTTTTGCATTTTAGGCCAGGGCACACAATGGTAGAATTCCTGGCAGAGGAATGCAGGGTTTCCTATTTTTAAGAATCTGAAACTATTTTTTAAAAATTCTGCCTGCATATAATGAAATAGGCCTGAAAGACTGCATGGGAATTGAGCACCTATCTGAATTATTTGCCTTAAAGTGGTGGTAATGATTGTGTGTGTGTGTGCATGTGTGTGTATGTGTGTGTGTGTGCATATCTATGTGCATAAAATAAATGACTTTTAAATATCGTGCAATTGATACCTGGAACTTTATGTAATTCGCTCAATGTTCAATCTAACTATATATCCACAATTTAATTGAAAATCCTGCCAACATTATGTACGTTACCCCCTGCTCTATCCTAGCTAATCTGAAAAATAAAGAAAAATATTGGACTTTGAGCGTTTAATCCAGACACAGATAAAGAGCTCTACCACATACATTGCATTCATATTCTCCTTTCCACTTATAAAATGTCTTTTCTTCAGTAAGGCAAGAGATGCATGTCTATGTTAAAATTCTATTTCTACCTTCATAATACTCCTTCTGATTCTACTCAGAGTAATAGGTAGCAAATATTTTTTCTATTAATTAAAGTCCTTCACTTTTAGGATGAATTTTTTTTGAAAGCTCTCCAAGCCTCTCATGGCTCTTTAAAAAATATCTTTTTCCATGGAAATGCTTAATTCATTACTTGATGCTATAAAAATGAAAAGGTGCTTATTCAAACTGGTTTATTTTGTCCTTCCTTCTCCAGTACCCATTACCCCCCTCATCCTAGGCTCAAACAAATATGATGAGGGGAAGAAAAGTGTCACTCACGCACCTGCACGAGAGTCTATGGAAACTCCTGCATACCAAGAAGGCTAGTCCACATTATAGCTTTCCTCCCATCCAAAATTATAATAATCAGGATGGCTAATGATTAGGAATTTAAATTCTGCTTTCTTATTTCCAATCATTATGCTAAGATCATGGAGATAAATAAACTTTTAGCAGTGTGTAGGGAAAGAAAATCTTTTCAAATTCACCCAATCAAGTTATTCTAAATCCAATCTTTCTATGCCTTGCAAAATCAGCTATATCTGGTTGTTTTCACAATTTCCTGATTAAATCTGTCAATAGATTTTCTGCTGCTCATTCCGTTATTTATCCAGAGCATTAATGAACTTCTCTACCTCCTGTGGATCCATAAATATTTCTATTTTATTATCAAAAACAACCCTTAATTGGACTAAAAATAGGGTTGTAGATCTATCTGTTCCACCTAAGTAGTAAATTAACTTTTGTGGTTCCAAAGTCACCATTTATTTCTTCATCGCTCACTGCTATTTATTGCATGTGCCTATCACATGCCAGTCACCATTCCTGGGGCTCAGGATTGAGTGGTGAGAAAGGTAAGTGGGACCGCCACTCCCACAGATGTTAGATGCAGTACGAGAGATAGTGAATAAACATGTCACCAAATAAAGCAGAAACTTCTTACGATGAAAAGTTGTCCTCCAATAGAAGACAGGGAGATCTGGAACATGGTGACTAAACGGAGGAGAGGAAAAATGTGTACCATGGAAGAAGGACCCCGGAAGTCCTATTAGAAGAGCTAACATCTGAACTGCTGTCAGAATGAGAAGGAACTGGCCAGGCACAGATCCAGGGGAGAGATTTTTCAGACAGCAGGAACAGCAGATGCAAAGGCTCAGAGTCAGGAATTTGGTGTGTTTGGGGACACTGGAAAAGACATGTGATTGGATCTACGTAAACAAGTAACTGCAACTAATGTGACATGGCAACATTCCCACGAGGTACTGGGCTATCATTATGAACCAAACACCAAGAACATTCATTTGTTACTTCAATCAATTAAAAAATAACCATGGAAGGAAATTAACTTTTATTATTATTATTTTCCCTTAAACTGAAGTTCGGAGAAGTGAGTGACTTGCTAAAGGCTATTTATCTAGTAAGTGGACCATTTCAAACTGAACCAAGTCCAGTTCCTTAACCAGCAAGTTACAGTGCCCACCTGACATCTTTCCCACTAAAAATGTGAATGATTTTTATCTTGATTTATGAATTACTTTTGCAAGTAGCATTTAGCCACTTCTGTTGCAGGTAAAACAACACTGATGTTATTTGTTGCACAATAACATCAGTATCTGTGTAATACTTTACCTACTAGGTAGGAGGCAGTGATATGCTGGTAACCGTTGAGCAACTAACTCCCTTCTTCCCCCAAGAAAGCCTTGATTTATGGCATTTGTTGATTTCCATAGTGTAAATACTCCCACAATGGCCTATTTCAAGTTAACAATGAGTCATCTGCTAAATGTGCAATCGAGAAGAGATGTGCCCAATCAGCTACTGTGAGCCAGAATGAATGGGCTTCAATATACCGATGCTAGGAGATGCCCAATAAATATTCATTTGAAAGCAAGCCTACCCATAGGAAAACAGTTTGGAATCCCTTTGATGAATGTCAGAATCACAAAGGCTAAAACCAGTTGCATTTTATTACTTCCCATCCTCTAAATTTCCTTGTTGGGAGAAAGGTAGGAGGGAGTTCATGGAAAAAAAAAAAAATGGAGGTCTTTTCCCCTGATTTGTGCCAGTTGAGAGTTTTATCACTGCCACCGGAAACGTTTTGCCATTGAGTTTGCTTATCGTTGGGCTCATCATCTTCTTGAATGTAGTGTGTGCACATGGTTATTTCAAAATGAAGAGGCACAGTACCTTAGGCACCTATATAAAAGTTCAGGATGGTTTTGTTAATTGAGAATTTAGGAGACCAAGCCCCCGGATGCAGCACCTGAGGAATTGTTTTACAACATGGAAGCCATTAGACAATATGGACCTTCTATGAATGAATGGGAATCCTTGCGGTGGGGGTGGAGAAACTGCCTTCCAAGTGCAAATTCCAGTGTGGAATCACCAGATAATAATTCATGACAGAGATACAACATATGCTCTCCTGATAGAGTGGGAGTTACAGGACACAGAGAGCAAGTAAGCAGCAGAAACTCCGTGAGTTACGGCACCTCATTGCCATTATAAAACATCTTTATTGGGAGGGAAAACGCAATATTTTGGTAGAAGGAGATGAAGGAGGTAGTCTGGATTGCTCACTTATGGTAGAATGTGCAATTTTACAGCTGGGATATGCCCGTCTGCTCTGTGTCTTCCTTGACTCACAGCCTATCCTGAGCAGGCGTTGAGTATACACACTTTAATCCACGAGGCAATCAAGGTGCTTAGGTAGAACCTGGGAAATGGAGAATTTTATGAAAGGGAAGCCTATATTTTCTACACAAAGTTCTCAAGCGCCATCATCTCCAACCCTATTTTAATGTTAATTTGATTTGTGCTACTTCTGGGAAGCTGTGTTAGTGGTCATTGTGTGTGTGTTCTTGAGGCAAGTAGATTGATTCCCCCGTATAAAACACTTTGTTGTTGTTGTTGCTGTTGTTTTATTGTTCAAGTTTGGAAGTGGCTGCCATTTCATTTTTATAGCAAAGTCTTAACACTAAGAACACGTCACTGGAGTCAGGTGTGGAAGCCTGGTCCCCTCGGATCCTTGAGGATTACAGCAAATGTCTGTTTTACTTTCCCAGTGTCATAGTGGCACAGAGGGCAGCTTATAAAGTCATCAGAGAGGTGCAGTCAATCTGAATTTTTAGAGCTATAAAGAAATTGACCATGCAAATCCTTCAGTAAGCTTAGTGTGGGAGACTTTCTCCCCCTAGGAGCAAGGGAAGGGAACTCATACTCTCCCCAAAAAGAGTTTTCAGTTTAGTGTTTCTGCATTTTTTAATTCTTCCTTATGAAAGGATAAGTTAAAAGATTTGAACCCTTTATCTGCTTGGCAAATCAGGATATTGGAATAACATGAGGAAGGTTTATAGCCAAAGATAGGAGTCACGGAGAATGGAGATGAAAATGCATGATATTTAGAAGTCTCTAGTCTACCTTATCATTTTCATCAAAGAGAATATAATTCCTCTATGCAAACATATGAGTGAATTTCTACATTCATTCTTTCTTAAATCACCTGCTTGTTTTGTTGAAATATTCCTTTAAAATATTTTGAATCTCAATCACATGTTGAGGGGTTTTTGAAAGCTGAGAGGTCATCAATTTCATGATTTTGGTGATATGACTCTGGAATGTCATTATTTTCCTCTTATAAATCTGATCAGTAAAAAATCCCCTAAAATAGTCATGGTGATTCCCTGTAAGGTAGTCTCCTAACACCTAAGTTTAGAAGAGAATGTTTCAAGGGGTACTTTATGTTGATACACATCGCTGTGAAGTCTTCTTTATTTGTTATTGTCTTTTAGAAAGCATGAAAATGTCTTTTCTATTTGTAGTTGTTTTCAGGAAATATGGACTCTTGTCTCTAGCGTTACCTCCTGGCTACACTCACTTTCTATGCTATTTGTGTATCTACATTATTCATGCTTACAAGCCCAGCTGTAAAATAAAAATAGAGTGAATGAATGAGTTCTAAGGATCAACATAAAAATACGGCCTGAACTCCAGCCAAACCTTGAATCTAAGTTACTTTACCTAGTTCACCACTTCCTTATTTCATACGAAAATTCCGTTATGTCAAACTACTTCTCTTCTGAAAACCTGCTCCTCTGAAATTATGTTTGATGCCCAGGAATTTTCTTAATTAAAATGATAAAATCTGTAATATTCCATGTGTTCTATGCACTCCTAGATTCCCCGTAAGACCTGGAAAGTTTTCATATCAATCAAAAATGAAGAAAAGTACTTCACTTTGTTTCTCCATTTCTGAAATTCAGACTTCTTTATTTTTATTTACTCACTAGTCAGAAAACGTGTGGCTTTCTTTGAAGCTATGAAAAAATTAATACAGAATGGCCCCAACTTCACTATGCTAATATTCTGGGAGGCACAGTCTTCAGAGACCATCTTAGGCTGGCGGCTGCTGCTTCTGATGCTGGTAAATTGGAAAGCAAAATACGGCCGACACAGTGAAAAAGCATGGTCAACTTTACATCAGACTTCATTGTTCCTGCTATAATGCACTGCTTTCCACACATAATAGTGACTGATCTGGGTGATCGTTTTCACTTAGGGGAAAAAACATTTCCAAACTCATTTTATCAGCTCTGGAGTTTCATATGTATAAAACAGAGAATTATATATGTGACAGGGCGCAACACTGGGACTAAGAGATCTCCAAGCCTGGAATGAGAAACATATAGTTTTCTGGCAATTTGAGCCTTTTGTAAATTTTCCTCTCAAGCTGATTCACATGGCTGAGTAGAAAAATGTGCATTCCTCATTGAACTCCAACCGGCAGCTTCCTAGCTTTCTGCCGTCAATTGTAGTGAAATCATTGTCAATTAATCAACTGGAAGAGCAAACACCTGCCCAATTTATTATTATTTTTTTTTACAAGTAATTAGGGGGTCCAATAAAGCAGCAGGAGTAGATACATTTTCAGGTAAAAGCATATGTCAAAACCTGCATGTTTCTAAGCAGTCCCACAGCAGAGAGAGAGAGAGACAGAGAGAGACAGAGAGAGAAAATATATATATTTCTTTTGACAACAAACAACCTCAAAAAAATTCTGAAATGTGGAACAAAAAGGCTTGTCAAGCAACGATCTTTATTGCTGAGGATCCCAGCACCTGCGAGCACAGTTAAGAGCATTACGTGTGACAGATCTATGTAGGTCACTGTTGTGTAGGTTGTGTAGGTACCGTTAGTCTGGGTACAAACAATGAGCTTGTAGCTACCAGTTTTATGAATGTTTTGTAAGCCAGACAACAGAGACAGACTGAATTTTGTTTCTTCTTCAGAGAGAGGGAGAAGAAGAGGGAAATAGAGAGAGAGAGAGAGAAAGCAGGATAGAGGGGAGAGAAAGAGAGAGAGAAAGAGCAGGAGAGAGAAGGGGAGAGAGAGAGAGAGAGAAAGAGAGAGAGAGAGAAGCAGCCGGGTGGCAGAAGCCCATGTACACTTGCACAAAACAGGTGGTGTTCTAGTTAGGATGCCATATTTGCTATTTAGGGTTCTTGTGATCTCTGGAAGGATGGGTAAGCTATAGGGTGCGTAGGACGAATCTACACAAAGCATCCCTAGCGCTCCAAGCCTACAGGCTCCGAGCGACCTGGCACTCCACATACCGAGATGGGTTATCTCAGCAAGGCTGCTACAGAGTCTCTGTGAAATTTGGGTTACCACATTTAGCTGTGGGATTACAGCACATAATACCACAGATAGGAGATAATGCTTGAGGCGTGCGGCTGTGGCCGTGTAAGCCTCGCAAGGCTAATTATGGCAGATTTGGGGGCTGGGGCAGATAGAGGTGGGGCAGGACGTGGAATGGGTAATACAGCGTGGCTTGTGGCTTGCTAGAGGCTGTCATGGCATCCTTGCCCCACGGCCTGGTACTCCACCGACACTGACAACCCAACAAAGCTCCAAAATGTCATTCTGTGCCTCCATCCTTTCTGAGGCAGACAGCAATAAATCGGAATTTATTTTCCTCAACAGGAGTCCAGCAACCCATAGAAAGGGCAGAATTTCTTTTTATTTTTTTCCCCCTCTTTTAACTATCTTTTTGGAGGCTGAAGTGATAGGTTAACACTTTCTCTCTGATGGCACTGTATGAATTTTTGCTTTAATGATTCGTGTTCACTGCTTGCACTGGCCAGAAGCTCTCAAGATATTTATGAAACAAGTTGTCACCTCATGGTACCTCACCAAAACTTTGTTTTTTCACATTTTTGTCAGTGAGCTTTCTTTCTCACTGTATTTCTGTTGACTAATCTCCCCAACACTTCGACAAGTCCTGGACAAATCTGGTAGAGTTCAGAATAAAACTAAACTGTGGTGGGTGATAAGTCTTGCTGGTCCAGCTGTCTCAGATTTTGAACCTGTTTGCGTTTCCCATATCCCAACATTTCCTTCTGATTTACAAAGACCATTTGAATGCTTTATCAACTCACAAAGACTATTACCTCCTCTCAATTTTCTCAAAAGGAAACAGTGCTTATCATAATCCATGCCCTACTCCTATAACTCAATGGTCATGAAGGTCAAATGGAAAAGGTAGTATTGTAATGTAAATTGTAGTATTCCCAATGCACTATCGTGTTGCAATCTCTGTCCCCGTCCCCGTTCTTCTGGGTGCAACTCTTCTTGATCTTGGAAAAAGGCACAGTGAGATTTGGAGCATCTAAAAGACATAAGTTGTCCAGAAAGCCTTAAAATATATTCTGAAAAATACTAGATATGGCACTTATTAGTGCTATTTTCGGATTATCTTAGGATCTCTGCCTTTTGGGCACATGTTGAGATGATATTTCTTGCCCCCCTTGTGTTTGCACGGAGCCATCTGACTAGTTCTGCACAATTAATTGTGATCAGAAGGGCTGTGAATCACCTCTGATCCAGGACATTTAATGGTTGATATATGTGGGAGACTTTCCAGAGCTTTCTTTTTCCTCTAACATGGCAACTGGCTCACTTTATATGCTAGCCCTTCCTTCAGGTTTGGTCCACAAGTAACTATAATGAACACAGCACTCCTGCTGATCCCCGAGGACATGCTGGACATGAGCAGGAAGTCAATGTGTATTGAAATAAATCTCTGAAATTTGGAAGGCTCTTCGTTACCACTACATAACCTAGCCTATCCTGACTGATAAGCTAGATCACTGGGACTGCAGTACATGTGGTGTGCAAAAAAGGGGTGCCAGGTGAAACAAGTTTGGGAAAAGCTAGTTTGCACAAGATGAAATAGGTTACGCAGGCTATTTCAGATTCGTTCATGGCCTGTGAATCTTCATGAGTCTATTGTAAAGAAATTAAAGCATCCCACTATAGTACTTGCTATTTGAGGATCATCCCAAAGGACTCACGTGCCAAGGAATGCATGCCAGGTCTCCATCACCTCGCCAGCCTTTGTCCTCCTGTGATGGCATCGGGACAGTCTTCCTTGCTCCTTGGTAATGCTAGTTCATGGCATGGTGCTGGTTTCACTGCCATCCCAGGTTCCCTGTAATCCATTTGTTTGAGGAAATCTATGAATTCATTCTGCTCTTGAATGTTAGCTAATTTCAAAGGCAAGGGTATAATATTTTGCACGTGAAGGGGAGAGAGTGGTGCTATTCTCTAGAAGGTGATATATATATATATATTATATACACACACACACACACACATATATATATAAAATCTCAGCCCTTATAAGTCTATTTATATATATATATTTAAAAATGTAGACTTTGACACTTTTCTGGCTTACTAATTTCTTTTCTTTTTCTGATTAAAAAATACACCTCGTTTATGAGAAAAAATATATTACCATACGTGCTACAAATAGAAGCCAACACACCAAAGAAAGTAACTGCTAAAAGCTGGCTAATTGAAATGTAATTCATTAGTTTCAAACAGAACTGGCTCTGCGTGCATGTGTGCGCACGCGCACGCACACACACACGATTACACATAGACACAGAATTTTGGCCTCACAGCCCTTTCAAAGGTTGCATTTATGCTTCTTTCTCTGGTAGTGTTTTTGCGGCACTTGAGAAACTGGAAAAATCTATTGTATTGAAAACGAAAGGTGGCCACTCACACCCGAAGTCAGTGACTATGTTTTTTTTTTTTTCCATGACTATTTTCTGCCGGGGGGATGATTGTATAGATGCCAGCCTAACAAAGCGTTCTGTCTGTCAGTGGTGTGCTGAATTTGGAGACAATGATCAGAACTTAATTCTCAAAATGCTACTCTGATGCAAATCGAGGCCATTCTATTTCAAGAGACTCTAGTTTCTTTATTCAAAGTCACCCTGCATTTCTGGAGCTAATTTGGTCTGAAAAGTAACCGGTTAGGTGAAGAACTAAAGTGTTTCCAAGCCTTAGGCTGCAGGTGGCTGAGATAAAAGTAAATCCCAAGCTGTTAGAAGAAAAGGAAGTGGAGGAGGAGGGAAAAAGTAAAATTAAAAAAAAAAAAAAAAGGGAAATGAAAAGGAAGAAGGAAGAAAGGATGGAAGCAAAGTCATTCTGCTCCGGCGCTCATTTACTTTCTGAATTGACACACGAGCAGCCCAGATCTTATCAGATAATACACACATTTAGAAATCCGTCTGCACGTGTCTATGTTCCTACAGCCCATTCTGCCTAGCTAAAACAACATCTTTTTTTTTTTCCCCGAAAAATCTGTTTCCTTCTTACATAGTCCAAATGTTAGAATGTGGTTTGAATTCTTTTTTGAACATTAATTTAAACAGTATGGGAATAGATCAGCCCTTATAAGTCTAAATAAAACTTCCTTCGACATATATAATATGGTGTGCTTATTTGGAGGCTAATGGAGCTGGAAAGAAAAAAAGTGGGAAAGAGTTAAATACAGAAAAGAGTAAGCTTCATGGGAGTTTTTTTTTTTTCTTATAAAAATTTAATTGCTGCTTATTTTTTTTTTCCATCCAACCTATTTAGCAGAAATTTACAGCAAAGCTTTAAACTGGTTTTCATACCAGCATTCCAAATGTTCGGGTATTTTGACCTGAACAGAAAAATGCAAATAACACAGTGCCACTTAGTGGAAAGGGGGAAAAAAATTGTGTGGATGAGGAAGAAAGTCAACAGGCATCCAAATCGTTGCCTGGAATTATAGATACAAGTCATGTTTGACATTCAGATGCTATGCCTTTTGATGGCTTTCAATCACATTAAATTTCTACTGCCACAATAATAAGTAAATTGTGTCACATGCTATCACAACAAACATTTCCAAAAAGAGCATGGAGGAATCCATTCAATGCTGATAGTATAGAAACATTATAAACTCTATTTGCTCAAGGAGAGAAATTTTAGTAACTTCTTAAGGTGAGGCAGTCTCGTAAACTGATAGAACCATGTAATATTTGTAGCTCTGTGAATTATAATCAGACACTTAGACTGTGTTCAACAGAGCAACTTTCTTCTCCGCATTAAGGTAGAAGTCACATTCTGAGGGAAGCTGGCGGATCCCTCACTACCATAGTGTTTTGAGGACCTTGAGAAAACCAGAACAGGGGGTGGGACCACATCTCTCCAGCTTATGGTGAGTCAGGCACCAGGGCCACCAATTTCGTTTGCAAGCTGAATGTTTTGCTTCCCCTGATGATGAAGGTCACTCTCTAAAGCGAAGCTTTTGGTGACTATTGTTGCGTTGTCCTTGGGGGTGAGGTTTGTAATGTCTTTAGGTGTCTCTCTGTGTACCTATTAAATGTAATCATCCAATAGCATCTCATTATTCTAATATTTTGCAAAACTCACAGCATGCATGGACAAAAGCACTGACTCTATTTATGTCATATAAGTTGACACACCCAGTAAAGAGCATCAAGGAGCTCTTTCCCTCTCCCACTCCCTCCTGTTCTTTGTTGAAGCTAGAGCTTATTTATCCAGTTCTGAAGTGCTCTCAAAGTCTGCTTCCTCCCACCGCCTTTCGGCTTCCCAACACACTTATGAAAATGCTACCTTTGGATACTAGATTTTATTTTTACAGCCCACCCCTCACAGCAGTCCACTGTAACCCTCACCTAGGTAACTCGACAGGGTAAGTTCAGAAAGTCTGTGGTCTTCCACTGGGCCAAGTTGTGATCTTTTAGGCTGGGTGGGGCTGAATGCAAATGGCAGCACTGATGGTTTTACAGAAAGTATTTGAGGCATCCGAGACAGCACTTGGGGAGTCAGCATGGAATTAAAGATGAACAGCATTCACAGCTCTTAATCAGAAGCTCTTTCTACAAGAAAAAAAGAGAAATTAAAAAAAATGTTCCTACATTACCTACAGTGTTGTTAATGTAACTTTCTATTTACATAATATGCAAAAAGGGCTGTCTGCAAACTGCAGTAATCTATATGGAATGAGGACAAAAGATACTGATTTCTCTAAAATGTTCTTGTTAAGGAATAATCAAGAAGTTAGAACCTCTAATCTTGCAGTCAAAGCAGAAGTTTGGGAGATTTTTTCTTTTTTTCATTTTGCTCATGTATATATATTCACATGCACAGACGAGTACAGACAGATTTACAGATATCAAATATATCGTCTTTAACATTCAGGAACTAAATTAAACTTCAAAGAAAAAGTTAAAGTTCCCAGTAAAAGAAACATTTATTCACTTTTGATTTAGCCTCAAGCACTTCCAGCAAGTTTGCTCCGAGATGTCGAAGGAGAACTTAAGGGTGTGTGTGTGTGTGTGTGTGTGTGTGCCTGTGTTCCTGCCTGTGTTAGAGAGAGAGAGAGAGATGAGAAGGGAACAGGGAGGAAAAAAAAGATAGACTAGACTGTATTGGCCTGGGATGGAGCATGTGAGGGAAGGAAAGTAAGGAGAGGTAGGAAGAGGGAAGGTGAGAAGAAAGGAGGGAGGGAGGAAAAGATTTCCAGATGTTTTCTCCAGTCCCAGTCCCTGAACTTTCCAGTCTTTTAATCAGTGGGAGGTATATTTTACCATGAGTTAAATCAAGGCCCCAGGGACTTTCTAGAGAAGGAAATGTCAAGGCCACGCTGTCTAAGAAAATGTCCAGCAGCTTGTTGATTCTGTCTTCCAACTCTAGAAGATGATAAGGAAAATTCTGGTTGACAACAACTGCAAGGAGACAACATGTAGAGAAAGCACATTGAGGGCCACACAACATCTGAGTGAGCAGGGGTGACGGATGAAGAATCAGCTCTTGGAAATGCATTTGCAAATGGTTAGCTAGCAGCCAATACCATAAGGACCACGGTGTAAACAGCTGTGTCCTGTACCAGCAGGAGCTTCTCAGAGCAGGGATACCGGATTCAGCCAGCTGATGGTCCCAGTAGGCCTTTGAATGTCTATTGATCTCTGTGCCCTTTGAGTCCAAAGGTGTGCTAAATTCAGGAGTAAAAATGTAAATCATCAAAAAGTTTCAGACTGACTAGTGCATGTTTTAGGACTAGAATTGCTATTAGATTTCCCTTGGCATTCTTCATATACACTGATTAATGCACTTGTTGATCAATTTTACTCTGAAGTAGAATGATAACTTTAAAAATTCACGTTATTATTTTTCAGGTTTTCTAAAGTGAATTGAGAGCAGCAAAGGTTTCCAGATCCAAAGATCCAGGTTTGAATCCCAGATCTAGTTTGGACTAGCTCTGTGTCTTTGTTCAATGATCATGTTACTCTCTATCTCCATTTTTTTCCTCTGTAAAATAGGAATAATCATAGAAACAATACCTCACAGAGGCTTCATGGGGGTCAAATGAGAGCATCTTTGTGGGAAACCTTTCTTGGTTGTAAATAGCACTTCCACAGAGCCTTTTAGCAGTTTCTTTCTGTGTGAGGCTGATAACTGGTAACAACATCTCTGAAAACTGTCCATTTTAAAATTGTTTGTGCCATACTTGGTGGTCTAGAGTGCTGGGTCTCTCTTCTTTTTTAACTTTTAATTAAAGAAAAAAAATTTTTTTTAAGATTTTATTTACTTATTTGACAGAGATCACAAGCAGGCAGAGAGGCAGGCGGTGGGGCTGTGGGGGGGGGGGAGCAGCAGGCTCCCCACTGAGCAGTGAGCCCGATATGGGGCTCAATTTCAGGACCCTGAGATCATGACCTGAGCTGAATGAAGGCAGAGGCTTTAACCCACTGAGCCACCCAGGCGCCCCAGAGTGATGGGTCTCTTAATCAAGCTGTTATATAGGCCCTTATAAAGAAAACCCAGATCTCATTCCAGAATAAAATGGGGCTTTATCTGCAGAATCGCTGGGGGAGCCTGTATGGAGGTAGAGTGCCCTTGTCAGTTTTCCCATGGAACATCTTATCTACCACCAAGAGTCTAGTTCCCAAAGCTCAGGGCTTTCCTCAGTTAGCATCACAGGACTTTAAAATGAGATCTTTCTTTCTGCGGGTGTTGTTTTTAGCACACTATATGCATATCTCATTTAATCTTGCTGAAATTTCTACATGAAAGGTTGTATACTGTTATGATTCCCATTGTACAGATGAGAAAGCTGAGGCTTAAAAGCTTATTTGTTGGAGACCACCCAATTAGTGATAAGGGAAGTTATAATTAGCCACACACCAGACCATAAGTAAATTCGTTTATCCCAATACTTTCTTCATTTTTGCTTTTCCTCCTCCAGATCCTAGCAAAAGCTTTGCCAGGGGGGAAAAAAAAATGCAAAGGAGATAGCAGAAGGCCCAGAGACAAAACTCTCTGGCATGCACCACAGTGAGTGCCATGATGGGTCAGACTCTACGCGTCCTGCTGGGCATTGCAGTGCAGAGACTAGAGTCATAGTAAAGGGCACATGGTGAAGTGGGATGGACAATGGGAGACACCCATGTCTGGTGTGGAAGGCTATGGGGGAAGCACAATGAAGAGTTTTTGAGACGTGAAGGGCTACTAGATCGGATTCTGAGAAGTTATCCTAACTTTCTTGTTTGGGTTGGGACATCAGGGAAGATTTTACATCAGTGTGAGACCATAGTAGCAAAAGTAATAACAAAGGGGGCCCATTTGTCATATGAATACGAGGTGGCTTGAGACTACAACACTGAGAGTGATACGGACTTTGGGGTCCTAGAGGATGGGGAGTCTGTCTTCATGTGCCTCCCATTGTCACTTTATCCACATACCACAAATCTGTCATTCTATAAGGGAAAATCCCAGAACTATGTGGTGCTTGAGTCGGATGTGTCATATGCCCTCAGCTCAGTTCTCACTCCATACAGCTGTGATGGGGGTTCTGGGCATGCCCGTGACCGTCCACTTCAGTCATCCTGCTCAGCATCTCTCTATTTTTCTGTCCTGAAGCCCAGAAAGTATGTTCAGAAGGCATGCAGTTGGCCCCTGGACGTGAGGGAGTTAACACCCCTCTGAACAGCCCTCCACTAATGAGGAGTGGGTGTTGGTGGATATTTGCCCAGGCCTCTAGTCCGTGGAGGGACGATTCTGATGAACTTTCTATACATTTCCTCACAATTCCCCAGCTGGACTGAGCCCCAATTGCTCACAGCAATAACCAGCTTCGTAATGTACAGTTTATTACTTGTGCTAGTCGCCCATCTAACTCTCCCTGTCCCCTCATTCCTGCTTCCTGGGATCACTTCCCAAATAAATGACCTATATCTTACTCTTTCTTTTGCCTCTGCTTTCAAAGGAACCCACGCAGAGAGCTCAAGGTGGTTCTGTAGATTCTCTCTTTCCTACTACTTTTTATTGCCCCAACTTACTTTCACTCTAATTTCTTAGCGGCAAATCCCATTTTAGTTCTGAAAACCCCCACAGCTACTACCAGTTGTGAGAGAAGCTGCAGGCAAGAATTCTGACCTAAAGAAGGGTAAATTCCACCCTAAATACTAACAGTCCCCTCCACCCAATGAACGGATCTGTTAAAATACTCTGCAGATAATGCCTGTTGCCTTTAAGACCTTTATTGACTCTCACCAATGACAGAGGTATTAATGCCTAAAGTTGGAGGTGACAAGTAAAACATAACTCTCAGAATGTCATCAGAGTGGATCTGTTTTCTTTATCCTGGAAGACACAGTTTTGGGATGTACCCCCAAATAACCCTACTTTCCAAATGAGGCTTTCAATGGGTATAGTGTATCTATAAAATGGAGTAAAACCCAGTGTACAGATATCACAGAGGGGCATTTTCTATGATTACTAATTGGGTTCCTATTTTCATTTCAATTTTCTAATAATGCGTTTATTTGAACTAAGTTGCCCTCCTTTCATTAAACCTAGAAGTAACTAAAAATGATCAATAACATGTTTGAGTGTATCAGGTGGAATAAAATTATTATAATGATAGCTAATGAGTCGGGATAGTATTTTTATGTAGCAATCAATATCACCTCCCAAAATAGCTTCTAAAGCATTGACCTGTATTGTCTTTGGGGCATGGTTGCTATTGCAAAAATTGAAAAAAAAATTGACAATATTAAACTCATGAACTTCTAAAAAGTTCCTTTAATTCCAAGGTAAACAGGTAATAGTTTTGAGAAAATCAGCCCTTTTGAGTATCAAGAGCCTGTATCTTTTAAGCACCGGCTTCCAGGACCTTGATCCAACGTTAAAATCATGAAAGGATCTATGATCAGTCAGAATAAGTGATTGCCTCCAGCCCAAATTAGATAATGTAGGCTGGTGAGAGAAAGAGTCAAAATGAAGCAAAATGGATCAAATGGTTGGAGGCTCACTGAAAAGGGGGCACCTCTATGCATCTTCGTTCTTGTTCATGGATGACAACACAGAAGGCTGGCCATCCCTGGGAACTAGATGCAAGCGTACAGATAGCAGAGAGGACAGGACCTGACACCAGGATGAGCACCTTCCCTCAATGCCATGACCTCCCACATCCCTGGAACTTAGCTATCAAACAAGGAGTATGAGGATGGGAGGAGAAGAATGTGTAATTGAGTGGCTTTAAATCTGAATGGACAGAGTTTGCATTTTTCAATTTGGGGAGATTTCTTTTAAAGGTTTGTCTTTCCAGTTTATCTCATAAAACCAGAAGATTTGGCAACACCAGGGACTCCTTCTGGCCTGGAATTTTCCCACTGAATGTTATCTGCCTCCTCCACCCCCCAACCTTTGTTTTCTAGTTTGCCCCAATCCCTACCACTCCTTAATGTCTTACACCTGGACCACTTCACTCTCTTAAATTATTAGCCTGGGGCCTCTAGGTATTTAAGTGCCTATCTTTAGATTTAGAGGGCAAAATAAGGGAAAGGAGATGTGCAGAAGATATACACTTTTCTGGAGAATAGGATTGTATATATCAGGTTAATTCTGTTGACGGAGTTACCACTTCATGCCCACCAAAATCAGAGGCTGTTTTATCTTAAGCAGTCACTGCCTGCTTTTCTCCTAAAAAGATTGCCACCTAGACCCCAGGAGACTGGGAGAATAGAAGCCTTACTCCCTATTGGGTATAAGCGGATATAATAATAATAATTATAAACATATATATACACATTACGTATATGTGTCTGGATGTAGATGAATTAGTTCCCCTAGCACCCAGCAAGTTTTTCCGTATCTTCGTACAGCAAAGCTTAGTTAGAGAAGACCCGACTTTCAAGTTACAATTATGAAAACAAAACTGGTTTCTTCTTAATTTTGTAGATACCAGGTTTGCATACAGCATTAGCCATTTTCCTGTACATTTCCATTAGTAATGTCTTTGCTGATTAGTTTTTTCTAAATTAGCATGTTTATCCATTAGCATATCAATATTGCTGCCAACCATCCTCTTAATTTTTAGTTTTCTTGTTGCAACAAAAATTTTTTTTTGCCAATAAAAGCAGGCATTTCTTAAAGCCTTAATTAACTCCAGCACAATTCCTTTTTGCTTCTTTAATAATAGTGTGTAATATTTACTAAGATTATAGATTTTGCCTTATTCAAAACCACTGCTCATTCAAATAAGCAAAATCTTCACATTTTCGGGTTTGGCATTAACACAGTCTCCTCTTGTCAAGAGTTTCCCTGAGTTCTGGAATGTTGGAAAGACTGTACATTTTCAAGATAAGCATCAAAGAAACTTCAAGGACAAAGATTCCTTACATAGAAGATTTTTTTTTCTAAGTGATTATTGAAGCAAGTTGGACTTTCAGTAACCATGTCAAAGGAAAAAGACGATGGTCCAAACTCGAATTCTCTTGGCCAAATCTCTTTATCTGTATTATCCACCGCAAATAAGCAGAGTTCTGGTTGACTCATAGCTTTGATGTGTACAATTACATAAATTTAAAGTCACCGACATCAAATAAGTAACACTGTGTTTAACAAAGTACACAGGAAGCACGGTAAAATATATAGTCTGTTAAAAACTCCTGTCTACACTGTTATTCAAGGTAGGTTCTTTTGACTATAATGATTAAATATCTGCAATAATTTTTTTTCTGCTGAGTCTGTGGAGACTGTTAAAGTTATGCTTACCTAATTCTAAGCACTGTCTTACTAAGGTAAGTGCTAGTAATTATAAATCTTTATGTGTAAGTGTAAGGTTTTTTTTTTTTTTCACACCTTTCTGGTGATTAAGAAGGGAAAATGATGAAGAAGTTGATGATATTGATGACTGCATCTCACATACTGTTTGTGGGAGTGTAAATTGTCAGTCTTTCTGGAGGGCAATTTGGCAAGATCCCTCAAATGAGAATGTCCTTTGCCCTAAAAGTTCCACTTGTGAGAATTATTCCTAAGGAAATAATTGGAGAAGGCAGAGATGGATGTACAAAGATGTTTGCAGTCCCAGGGAAATGAAAACGAGTCTCAGTACCCAGCAATCAAAAATAGTTGAATAAATTGTGAAAATCCAAGCAACGGAATACTAGGAAGCCATAAAAATGGATTGGTTCAGTCTCTATATAAATTAAAATAAAAAGGTGAGTAATTAATTTTGAAAGTTTAAATACAGTTATGGAATAATATACATAATATGGTACACTAAGATATATTTATATGTGTAAACACAAAAGACTGTCAACACATGAACTAAACCACTTAAATGGTTCATCTCTGCTAGTCCCATTATGAAGGCATTTCTGCTTTTTAATTTTATTTACTTCTCTATTGGGCAACGTTTTCACAATTGGCTGGTTTTGTTCAAGAATTTTCTGTATTATTTATTTATTATTTAGGGTTGTGTTCCAGCACTCAGACACTCACTTTTCTCTTTTCACCTTAATCTTCCTTTGGAAGGAGGTTCCTGTAGTGTGTCTCTTGGCTAAGCCCAGTGCCCACGCCGACAAAGGTGTCAAGGCATCTAGCTCCTCTCTCTTTCCACCTAGGACTATGAAGCACACACATGAAATTCTTCCTCCAGGGCTCGATGCTAAAGAGAGTGACTCAAGGGCACGGGAGGAATTGGCTGTAAGGTTCACTGTAGGGGCGGAGGTGGCACGGAACCTCTGCTGTGGGTCCTGCTGCCCAGCTCTTGGAACATTCCTGGTTCTTGTCCATTTGTTAAATCTCCTCCTTAGCCACCTGCTACTCTGTGAGCCCTTGCTATGCTTCTAGTTAATCTGCCTTTTGATGGCCATAGTCTGCTTCTGACTTATATGCCTGTTTTGTCTTATACGAGGACACGAAACTGTGTTTCTATCAAATGAAACAAATAAATAGCATGCACTATTTAGAAATAAATGCCAGAGCACTGAATAAAAAAGCAAGAGGGGAACAAGAAGAGAAAAAAACAAAATGGAACCAAAAAACCCTTTTGACTTGAAATGGGTATAAGTGGTGGGCAACCCGGCCCATTATGATATGGACAAAAAACCTAAAAGTGAGAATAAAAGTCAGGGTGTGTGTAACTATGAGCATCTGATCAGTGTAATTAGTATATGTCAGGGAGAAGTTCACGTCTGTTTTGCTTTTCATAAAATAAAACAAGGGCTTTAATATTAAGGGTTTAATTCTTATTGTTCACTGTGGATTTATTGAACTATGAGTCCCTTGAGGAGGCCTGGTTAATTTATTTCATATGAAAGAGGTATCTTCTGTATTGGAAGTACTGTATTTTATTTAGTTTTGAATTGCTAAACTATCCAGACTCGTATCTTTCCCTTACTAAGATGTGATAGATTCATGGAGTCACAAATAATAATGGCATCATAAACAAATAAGACTGAAATGGTTTATATCACGACTCCTCTAAGCTGAGGACATAAATGTTCCCTTTTTTGAATACCTGAATAATTCAAGTAAAGGTATTCTTTAAACTTTTCCAGTATTCATATCTAAGAACATAAAATATTTTCACAATACAAGTACATTTACCAAGAGCAAATGTTTAAACAAAAGAACCAGGGTTCTTAATGAAACACCCTCAGGAAAATGTTTAAACTTTGCCCTTAAGTTTACTTTGTTCACTAATAATAGGCTTCTATTTCGAGTAGAGAGTAGGAAGGGTAAGTTCAACGTGTTAATAAGAAAAAAGTAATAATATTTAATTAATTCTGGCTGAACACACATGGTTTAATATACTTGGCAATATCATTCCATCACATGATATGATAATTTAATGGAACTTTTTTATTTAAATTGCTGGCAAGTTTATGAAATTATAAAGCAAATAGGCCATGCACTTGGGTGTAATTGACTGTATAAATGTGTTTTATACTATACTGTTGGCAAATTAGCCAATCCCTGTCACGGAATCAATTATTATCTAGCTGAATTCCACAAACACAATAGCAGAAATATTGCATTTATACAAAAAAACACCATGATTGTTAATCTTACATTGTGCATCTTAAAGCAAGGCAATAAACATTTATACACTGGATAATCGTCTTAAGATAATGCCACTGCCAAATGATGCACATTTAAAGATTCCTTGTTGTTGGAGACAGTCGTTTGGGTTTTATTTGTGCTTGCCTCTCCGGATCAATGAAGAGGATAATGGAAGCTTCAGTAGTTCCAGTCAAGGAGGGGTTCAGGCATTTGACCTGCGTTTAAGAGACGCACACTGCCCAAAGCCAGCATAACACGGTGCGTGCCTACCTTGCTCTGGAGGCTTTCAAAACGATAACAGTGTCATGTGTTTAGACAGAGCTATCACTTTCCAAGTGCTGTCATGCACACTCTATCTTGTTACCTTTCCTAGTGAAAACGGTGGCATGGACGACCCAGAGAAGAACTCTGTTTCGTTCGTTTCTAGTCTGGCTTAATTTAGCACAGTTTTTTTTGGACCAGAAAGAGGTTTCTTTCCTTTCCAGTTAGCCCTCCAGGGTTCCCAGCTGAGGCTGCTGCGAACTGTTTGCTGGGAAGAGCCTTGACACCAGCGTGGATTCTGAATGGTCCAGGAGGCAGCCGCACATTTTCGAAACCGCATCTGATGAGACCAAGCATACCTTCTCCCAATCGTTTGCATGTAAGCTTTATAAAAGTCTGTGAGGCTTACTTTTCTCATTTGATGAGAAAGCCAAGGCTTAAAGAGTCAGAGAGATTTATCCAAGACGATGCATACAGAAAGGACAGAGTTAGGACATCCATCTCACAAGGGCTGATTGAAAACCTTTGTTCTTTGTGTTAAGACAAAAATCCTAAGAGCAAGACCCTCTTTCCATAGAGGCTGACCAGAAACCAAATCTGCAGAAATCTTAGCTGAAGCTAAGTCAACAGGGAAACTTGTAAGCATATTCCTTACACGAATATTTTTCTCCTGTAAGGGAGCACATTCTTTTTTTTTTCTGTTCAGCAGGGAGTAGATTTCTTTAAATATCCAGCTGAAGCGCGTTGTCTCCTCTTCATCTTTTTCGTATTAACTTGAATACATCTTATAATATGCCATTTGTTTTAATTGAGGTTTTCTGCCCTATAGTATTTGGACATTCCTTCCTTCTGGAAGGGTCTTTTGCCCTTAAGAGTTTCTTTCGTAGTTGTTGTTTTTAAATGCTAGCTTTGATTTGAATCAGTTTCTCCACTGCTCCCTTGGCTTCCTCCTCTTTAACCTTTGAATTTCTTCTGAGTCTTATTCTCACTCCTTTGTAGTAGTCAGCCACACTGTTTGAAGAGCTGCAGTCTCCCAGAGATTTGCTCTGCACCCCGAGGTGGAGGAATGACAAAAGGGAGAAAAGAACCTTGCATTAAAATACTGAGTTTTCATTTCTATTGGGCTTTGTGGGTGTGTGATGTTCAATTAATATTTGACAATAGTGAAAAGCTTCATGCAAGTAAGCCTTGCCTCCAAGCTACAACTGTATTTAGTATAAGTGAATGCATTTTTAAAAAACTGAATAGCTTTTATCATGAGATTTACCCATCTTTAGGGTATCCAAAAGAGTCAGTAAACTCTTAAAAATCTGCAGAGGTCTTTCCCTACAAGATCTTTTATGAAACAAATATTTGTTGAATGGCAAAATTTGGCCCATGGCCACTTTCCATTCCTTGCTTCGGAAGAAATGGGAAGCATTGGGATATGGCTGTGACTTTTTATAATAAAACAAAGGTAGCTTTCAAGAAACTTCAAGAACAGTTACAGATGATGAAGCAGGTTTTCCAACATAGTCATTAGTTTAAAGGTTTATATCAAACTTAGAGCAACTATAAATTAATTTCTACATCCTTCTGAATATCCTTTTTGTAACCACTGGATGAAAGCAAATTATTTTCCAGCTTCCCTTATCCACAGACTGAAAAATGTGAAAAATGATGAAAAGAGGAACAACAAATTTTACCACCTCATCAATCAACATTTCAGATTTGGACAACAATATTTTCCCTAAAATATCAGGGAGAGCCGTGGCGATGAGGATCACAGCCTCAATCATAGAACTTTCATCTTTTTCTTGCTGACATCATTCAGACATTTGCTCAACAAATACTTGTTGACTTGTTTAGGATTTTTGCTATGTGAAACATTTAGATCCTGCAACTGTGTTCTTAACCGAACAACGGGCGGGTGAGTGAGTGAATATCCAGCCCCCAAATCTATGGGTGTGGGTGTGTGTTCCTCTGGACATCCCCAAATCGTCTTAGCTTCAACAACTCCAAACATACAAAACGCCACAGAGTCCCCCTAAAACTGGCTCCTCGCTTAGTAGCATTTATCTCCTTGGGAGAAGCACAGCTTCCAGAAATCTAATTTAGAGACCCAAGCTAGAAGTCGTAAAGTGGTCTTGAACCCCTCTGTGTAAATCAAAGAACCCACCAACCAGTGTATCCTTAGCACCTACCCATCCTGCCTCAGAAATACCTCTTCTCCCTCAATTGCACAGTGGTTAGTTCTGCCATTTATGATTTCTCAGCCCCAGCTTATACAAGTGGTCCCCTAACTCAATGCAGCAAGTCTGATTCTTCCCCAGGTCCTTCTCCATGTGGTCACTAACTTGTTTTTTACTGGAAAACTAATCTTTTATGTCATTCTTCTGCTCCAAAACCCTTATGATGCCCCCATCTTGAACAGGATAAAGGCTAGTGTACTTAGCATGAGGACAAGGTCACTCATGATCTTGCCCACTGGAGCTCTCCACTCTTGTCTCCCAGCACATCTCCACACTGACACTGCTCCTACCAGACCTGCTGTGATGCTGTATTTGGAAACAAGAATCTCACATATTTCCATGACTATGAGTGCAATTTTTTTACCGATTGGTCTCTATGGGCCTCAAATTACTCATATATAAAATATATGACTAATAATAATATTGACTACTTTCTCTGGATGTTGTGAGGATTAAAATAAACTAATTCATGCAAAGTCCTTGAACAGGCTCCAGCACACGCTACATTTGGGACAAATATTAGCTATTATTGTTGTTAGTGTGATTCAAATATTGCTTTTAGTCTAGGAAGCTTTTATTCTCCTCATCCTCCTGGACAATTCTGACTTCTAATGACCATCTTCCTTGGGAAGCCAGCTCTGATTTGGCAGGAGAGTTACTCTTCTATACATCTGGGGTTCTTGGTTCATTTATGTAATAGAGACCTGCTTGACTTAAAATCATATATTGGCTTGATTGTTTGTTTCCTCCATTAAACTTTAATATCATTAAGAGCAGATATAAGGTCTTAATCCTTTTTGGATGCCTTGGAAGGCTAGCAAAGTGCCAGCCATTTAGTACGGGGACGTAAATGATTGTCAGTTGAATAAAAGACATATGTTACATGACATTGGACAATGAAGTCTGCTGTGTGACTTTTCTCCAAGCTTAAGGGGACTTTAGAAATTTTAAAAAATTCTAATAATCCACTCTTAACCCTAACAGATCTTGTCCTAGGCTGTTGAACAGTGGAAATTCCTGCTTGGGGGCATCTTTCTCAGGTGTGGTGGAAGATTGGCCCAATCTATTGTTTTCTATATCATACTTCAGACAGAAATGGAATGGGTGTGGCAAAAATATCCTACCTTACCTTATCTTACTTATATTTTCTTAGTTTGAGGTATAGTATATCTATGCTAGTAAAACTCAGAAAACATTTCATTCATTTACATGTGACTTATGCCAGAAACCTGCCAGAAGAGTGTAGATATGAATCAAAAAAATGTGATTTATTATTCCCCATATAGAAGTAATTATCTGTGCCCATAAGATTCTCCCAAAGGGACAGCGTGATATTTAAAACGGGAGAATTTATAGCTCTCACACATATTTGCATCTTTTACGAAGTCGATAATATTTTGAAAAGAATTGTGTGGAATATGTGGGTGCCCTCAGGCCTGTGGAGGATTCCAGTGAATCCTGCCAAATATTATATACTGTAAAGAACTCCAGCTCGATTGGCAATCTTAGCTTGATCAAGGGGTGTGGAATATTAACTTCTTGAGGTGTTAGCGCTTACAAGGAATGGCTCTTACACCCTAGGTTTTCTCCAGGACGTTTTCTCAAGTGTGTTTTGGTACTTCCCGCGTGTCAGAGGGAATGAGAATTAATTTAAAATGATTGATGATTTGGCAACCATCGAATGAGAATGATTCACTCCTCCCCTCGTTGGCAGTCAAAACTCAGTTCGGTTTCCTGCTTTCTGCAACCTGTGAAAGTTTTCTAAGTTGTACTAGATGTTGTTGAATATCTCCGTCAGAAACCTCAGCTGGCTTGCCAAAACAGCTTCTTGCCAAAATAAATCCAGGAGAGGCAGACGATAGGTTATAAAGGCGAATCTTTTACACACATTTTTTCACAGCTGAATGCTAAGATGACAGTGGGTGATTTAAGCCTGGCCCACTCAAGGCAGACTTAACTGGTCAGAAAATGGTTCAGTTTCAGCTCTTTGGGGAGATTTTGATTAATTTGATTCTTAACTACCAGTCACTTCCCCACTGCCTGTCTAGCCAAAGTTCCCCAAATTGGAAGGGCTTGTCCAGTTATTAACAGTTTATTACAAAATAAGATCTTCTATCTTAGGGCTTCTTAATCTTTAATATGCATGTGAATTTCCTGTGGATCTTTGTTAAAAGGTTCAGTAGGTCTGGAACTGGGGCCTGAGTTTCTAACAAGCTCCCAGGTAATGCTACTGGTCTGCAGAGCACAAGTCTCAAGTGTCTGGATGCAACCTCAGACCAGGATAGATCCCTTTCTGCCACTCTGGGTTTCTCTACAAAGCAATATGGATGCAAAAGTAGATATTTTAGCATAGTGGAGTAAAACAGACATTCCAAAGAGCAAAGAGTCCTTCAAAAGTCATTTAGAACTGGGAAAGCTAAGAACTGAGAAATGACATGTGTTCTAATTTCTTTCTAGATAAATTAACAGGCCAAAATTGCATGAGCTTTTGGTCTTTTTCAGTGTCCCCCCAAAATGTCAAGAATAAGAAAAATGTTTATTAGAGGTTTATTTTCCCACTTTTGAAACTAAAATCCATTCTAGCGGTATAAAGGACAATCTTTAAAGTCCTTAAAACAATCCAAGGGATGTGCCGGCCACCCACTAATGGGGTCCTGTAAAGGCTGCTGTTTGTGTCTCATCTGGACCTCTTGGTGTACTTCATGAGTGTAGGCTAGGAGGAATTTCGCTGAGTCAAATGAGGACCTTCTAGCCAGGTCAGCCAATCTCAGACCCCCTCCTTACCCTCCTACTCCCCACTGCCCTCGGAGATAGACAGATGACCTCCTGTTGTTCCAAACACCAGCTTCCTTGACTCAAGGTGAGTCCGACTGTAGTATAGCCCATGCTTCAGAGCTCCACATTTGATCAGGCTGGAGATGACCTCCAAGTGTGTCACCTCATTGCTTGGTTCCTTCCCCTGCTATACCCTGTTTCCTTCACTCTTCTAATTTGAGAGCACTCCCACAATAAACACTTAGCACCATAATCCTTATCCCAAGTTCAGCATCTAGGGAACTGATCTGAGATAGATTATGTCATCTTTCTTCTACCAAAGTCAAGAAATGCATTTTAATTCCAGAAAATGTCACCAGGTTCTAGAAAGAAGAGAAGAGAAGAGAAGAGAAGAGAAGAAAGGAAAAGAAAACAAGAGAGGAAAAAGGAAATGAGCCATCTAAATGGTTGAAAATGACACTATGATATGGTAGTAATATGTATTTCTTGCTCTATTTGTGGTTTAGAAGAGAATAATTTGCTCATTCTTAGTAGAAGGAATTATCCTTGTTGGTTTTTTTTTTTTTTGTTTGTTTGTTTGTTTTTTTGCCTAAGTAAGATGAGATGGGATAGCTCTCTCTGCTAGTGGTATCTGTAAGGATAGCTAATGCTATCCTCTCTTCAGCCAGAGCCATGGTCACTCCTGCTCACCTTCTAAAATCCAAAAGTGATAGGGCAAAAAGCAAACTCTCATATGAGCAGGGCATACCCTAGACTGTTCAGGTTTATACAGATGAGCTGTGTTCATATTGCAAAGATTAGGCAATCATCTATGTATGATGTCTTCTTACTTTATCTTGTCTTTGAATGAATGGGGGAGTTATAAATAAAATGTTGTTCAAGGAGGTGTATAAATAAATTGGCATAATTAGGTGTCATAATTAGGTGCCCAATGCTGTTCCAGATACATTTACATAATTGTCAGTGCTGCAATGAAAATAATTGTTTGCCAGGATTGCTTCTGTTAAGGCTGATAGTTCCTTACTTAGTATAGTTTGTTCTAAGTGGTTGTTTAGAAAATATTCTAAACTCTGATTGTGGAATTATTGTACACAGTCTTAAATTTTGGTTTATTCTTTAAAAGTAAAGCAAAGGGCAAATGGCTCATTTTTGGAAACTTTATCCACTAGTGGAGCTTAGAAAAATTTAAGTTTTTATACACATCCACATGAAGAATGAAATGCATATTTTTGGACAAATAAAGTATACTCTAAAATTCAGCTTTTAAAATCTAGACCTCTCTTTTGGGCATTAAATCGTACCCCTGACTAATGAGTGACTGTCCAAAGTCAACTGAAATATGGTTGAAAAGAAATTAGTATGTTCCTGTCTGAGAAAGGAAGGTGGGGCAGATGTGTTCTTGTTGCTTAGAACCCCTTTATTAATCTCCTGTCTTAAGCTCTTGGCTTTCTGAAATACTTTATTATTTTTTTTCTGAAATACTTTATATAATACTCTTATTCCAGACATCCCTCATATCCTCTATGTCTTTGCTCAGATGTCACCTTCTCAGAGGGTCCTAGTGTGCCCACTCATTTTTAAGAGTCTTCTTGTTTGCCTTCTTGCACTGCATTGCCTTTAAAAAAAAAATAGTATTTATCATCTACCAGTCTACATGATTTACTATTTAATTACACTTACTGCTTATTGTCTGTTTTTCCACTCTAGGAAGAAAGTGCTACGTGGCAGAGATCTTCACCTTAAAAAAAAAAAAGTAGTGTAAAGAACAATTAAAAGGAATTCATTGGTTTACATTAAAGTCCAGGGATAGTTAGCTGCAGGCATGGCTGTATCAAGGGGTTCACATACTATCCTAAGACTGTGTTATTTTTTTGTCTTCTGCTTTACTTTTCCCCTTCATTCCAAGGCAATTTTTCTAGGTAGTGGCAAGTTGACTTGCAGCAACTCCAGGTTACTTTGTACCAGCTGAGAATTATCAAAGCAAAGAGGAAGTCATCCTTCTAATAGTTGCAACTTAAGAATGAAGACTGGCTTTCAGTTCCCATTTCAGAGCCAGTCACCATGACCAGGGGTCGAAGGAGCATTCATTGGCCAGAACTAAGTTCCACATCCATGCCTGAAGTTTGGTAGTGGGATCAACTCCACCTTAACCCTGTACTGGGGTAGTTTCCTAAAGGAAAATCAAGGCTATGCAAAGCTCTAATATTTGTTGATTATGCTTCTTTGCTGGAAATATCAGCCATTTGTAGTTTAAATATTTAAGAGTTTTTTTATTCTGAATTTTGATGCTCATCCCTTAGAAATGACTTATAGATCTATGAATGCCCTCACACATTTCCTTTCTGGCCAAACAAATAATACAGCAATGAAAAATTCACGTGATTATTTACAATAGAAGAGCTAAGTTTTAACCCATTTTCCAGGCCACAGCTGGATTTAAATGTACTTCATATCATTCAGAAAGATTTGTTGCAATCTCACTCTTGATTCCACAGCTCCTATAGCCATAGACTTTCCTGGCATTTAAGTCCATCGTATGAATGTATATGTGTTATAAAAATTGTTCCTAATATTAAGTAAAATGGGTGTATCTCTTTTCTTCTAATTGCCCTGTTCTATCACTACTAATAATTAATGGCTCTTCTGCTTGTAACATCATTTAACTTTTAGGTAGACAGTTATATCTCCCTGCAGCCTCCTTCAACTAGAATGAATATTCCCATGCTCTTAGCCATCTCTCATAGGTCTTGTTTTCCAGACCTTTCATCATTTCTGTTGGTCTCTTCTGAACTACCTACAGCCTATCTTCTTTAAAAACACAATGTCTGATATCCTCACCTGAAGCGGAACCATGTCCTCACAGAGCAGAATCAGTTCTTTTGTTTAAAACATTTTTGGGGGGTGGGGGAATATTGTATAAAGCCTCTTTTCTCACCCACAGGTGGGTCCTATTATTGCTTAACTGGTATTCCCCAGTGTTACAGCTATTTGGAAATTTACCAATGTCATCACCAGAACCCTGCACAGATGTACAAAATATAATGAAGCAATTATTTAAAAAAAAATAAAACTAATTGTTAAAAAAAAACTTTCCAAGTTGATCCAGCTGTTAACTCTGACCTGCTTAAAGCAGGAAGTTTACATATAAAGAAGAGAATATAATCTGCAGGTGTAGACACCTCTTGATATAGAATCTGGGTTTAAAAAAAAAAACAACTAACTTAAGATACTTGTTGTGCTATTTGGCTTTGCTCATTTAAAAAAAAAATTTTTATTATATACAACCAGACCTTTAAAATTACAATAGACACTGAGGTATTATTACACAATGGGGAAAAATGACACTAGGTTATGATTTGGAGGAATCTACCTGCCATTCTACAATTAATGTGCTGATCATATTTTCATTATTATAGATGTGCCACAATGGCATATAATTTTCCTGTGAAAAGTTGTCATTTAAGGCATAGTACAATCCAGAATGTATGTTTAATAACACCACTTTACTGATAGTCCAATGTAGTGTATTGTCTGATTACACACACATATTCAGTAACATACTGTTACACACCCAACCATGCTTCTTTAATGAAACTTCAAACCTTTGTGCAATATCAATCTGCCAAAGAAAGTAGTCCCTTTGCAGGTGATACAAGCAAACTCAGCTGCTTCCCTTTTAAACTTCCAGTTTCCTCTTCCATAATCAATCTAGTTGCTACGATTATCTATGTGACAGATGTTAAATAGAGAGATGTTTAATTTTCCCAAGGTGTTATTATATACTTATTTTATGTTCATTTGTTTTCACTCATTTAAGTGCTTCATTGAAATGAAATTTCCTTGATGACTGTCTTGGGTTGCGAGAACTCCACATCTTATTCCTAAATAAGCCTTCCCTGACCTAAAAAGCATTTTACTGTCCTATAAAAACAAATCCTTTTTGTTTTGTGTCTACCCTTCTAGCTAATGATTAGATCCACATTTCCCAGTACAAGGTCCATTAGCTAGTCTATGGCCAAAGGGTCCTCTGATCAAATATGATTAGGATGCTGTGTATTCTGTTCTCCTCCTGGAGAGGGCACATATGTAGATATGAATTAAAAAAGGCTTTAAGTAGTCCCAGAGTAAAGAAACCTGTTCAAGGTAGTGTTCCTCAACATTTTTGAGCTTGACACATTTTTATTCCCATGTAGCTCCTATTGACAGTTCTTGGAAACCACTGGGACACTGAAATATTGGTTTGTAACAATATTTCAACCAATGATACTTTCTCTGTCATTTTCAGGCATAGTGTTCTAGACCCAAGGAAGTAGTCCAGTGGTGTTTCCTTCATTTCTGGACTTCGCAAATGTGAAGACAGATGACAAGATGGAAGTACACTCCATCTTGAGTTTGGAGGGGAATGGGAAGAGACCGCACCCATGCAAATTTCTGGAAGGGGAAAAGAAAGGAATAATGACTAAGTACCTATTACATTCTAGACACTCTTACTCTTACATACTTTATGTACATACATGCATTTATTCATTCAACAAATATTTAGGGAATGCCTATTATTCCAGGAGTTGTGAATCAGTCCAGAAGGCAAATTCCCCATTCTGATGGTGCTCAGACTATCACGTTGAATACGCAAGAGGTAAGGACTTCATCTTCATTTTACAGATGAGAAATTTGAAGCACAGAGACATTACACAAGTTGTCCAAGGTCAGAGAGATAGTAAGTCAGCATGGAAATGGTCTGGAAACACAGAAGACCTTCTTGCGAGCCCCATATCCCAGCCCAGACACCTGTATGCAGGGTTTTGGTGCCAGGGAGTTCCAGTGGCTGGAACAGGAGGTGAGATCAGAAGATGCTAACTGGGAGACAGCTCATCAAAGGCATTGTCCTCCACATACTTTATTACCTGTTACACACCCTCTTTACCAACTGTCTGTAATAATAAGAAGAGTCAAACCTGGAGGCATATTTATGTGGGTAAATAACACTCCTCTCCTTTCCAAGACAGTTTTGTATCAGCATTCTCAGCAAGTACTTTCATCCTTGGTTTCCAACCTAACTTTAAGGGGAAACTTAATCTATATATTTACAAATCACTCTCTGACAGTGAGCCTCAAACCCATCTTTAAGTTCACAAAACCTCTTATTCTGCCCCTAACAGCTAAGAATATGCTGTATGCAGAAGTTCTTCTGAGTTCTTGGCCTGTGGCTTTCATGGGGATGTGAACGGGCTGTGAATTCTAGGTTGGAGTCCTCGTTTTTCTACTTGCTTTGAGAGTATGAAAGTATGAAAAATTCAGACCAGGTTTATTCCCCCTCCCCCACCCCCAACTGCAGTTTCTCCTGCTTCCTTATATCCATGACACCCTTTCAAAACTTGCTGTCAGGAAAAGATTTGAAAGGTATTCAGGCAACCTAGAATCCTTTCCCGGGTCTTGCATCTCTTGGGGGTAAATCTCTTCCAAGTTGCCATTGAAGACGTTGTCTTTCATGCTCCTATATGGAGAGCTCTCCCTGAGGAACTCCTTCACACCCTAGGCTTTAACTCCTGTTCCAATGTTGTTGACTCCCTAGTCTCCAGGTGGGTATTTTTTTCTGAACTCCAAACCCTAATTTCCAATAGCCTCATTGATCTTGCCATCTGAATGTCTTGAAAGTACCTCAATTCACCCTATCTAAACCTGCTCCCCTACTCAGTATCCCTTATCTGACATCTGCTCTGGGACTTAACCACTCTGTAGGTCTTGCCTTTGCCAGGAGGGAAAATTTTATAGTTATTCATCTATGTCTCTAACTGTTCGAACCACGAAATTTCACTCATAACACCACCAAGTCATTAGTATGCTTACGGTTTGGTCTTCTGTCTCCCCTTCTAGACTGTGAACATTCTGAGGACAGCTACCGTGTCTTACTTGCTTCTACGTTCCCCATGCTTAGCAAGGGCAAGTGAGTGTCAAATGAATGATAATTGCCTGAATGAATGTAGAAATAAATAAGGTGCAAATAAAGGTAAAAATGATTGATAATTACTGAGCGCGATCTATTTGCTAAGGATACTTAGATTTAAAAGATGTATGAAGCCAAAATAAAGTAGTAAAACAAGAGGAACAATTGTCTTTATTTAACCCTGTGTTCAGTGGTGGTTCTGAGGAGCTTTATACATACAACACGATAAAGAGCCTTATGGGAGTGTGCCTCCAAAAATGGTTATAAGACAGTACCTATGAAGTGTAGGGTCTTTTCTAATTTTTTCAAAAAGCTATAATTTTAGGTTTATGTTTTTTCGTTTTTTGTTTTTTGTTTTTTGTTTTTTGTTATGCCATCACGGTGTTTTGGTATGACATTAGAGGTGAGGAAAGCCTAAGATGGTGGTCAGAACATTTCTCCAAGTTTGGCAACTGTCTGGCACACTTCTTCGGGTCTGGAATTGCTCTACCCAACTCTTCCTACATTTTCTTTGGCTTACAGGTCACCTTTGCCGCTAAAGAGTACCTAGCGTCTCCAGCTCTGCCTCAAGTTTGTACAGATCAATTCTGGGATGATAGGAAAGGGTCTTAGAAGTTGAGTTTCACTCTCCTTATCATTGAAGGCAGAAGTTAATCTGGATATCAAGCACACTAATGTCCACAAAGAACCCTTTCTGCTTATGGTAGAACAACAATAATGAGACTGTAGCCAAATTTCCCAAGTTTCTCCACATATAAATAAAAGAATCTTAAGCCTTCTGGTCTTTAAGATGTTATCTGTGTTCTTATTCAGTTCTCATTCAGTACACAAACAGGGGAGATTCCATAACTTTTCGTATGATTCTGTTGACACTTGCCTTTCTGAAAATAAAAAAAGAACTATGTATCCTATATTGCTTTTTAAACATAAGAACTTCATGTTGAAATGACAGTCTATCTGCTACACAGAATAAAGAACATCAGACAAGTTATCTAGAAAATGGGGACAGAGATCTTCTACTTCTAAGAAAATATATATGAGCTCTGATAGCCAGAAGTATAATGTAGTAAATGGGCTTTGGATTCATAAATAATAACAGCAGATACACACTGGCCTCTTCTATAAGTGAAGTTTCCTGAGTGTGTTACATAAATTAGCATAGTCCATTTTCCCAACCACCTTCTGAAGTAGGTACAGTTTGTCCCCCTTTTATAGTTGAGGATATTGACTGACAGAAATGTGCCTGGGACCAAGTAAGCACATGTGATGGGAACAGAATTTAGACTCAGGCAGTCAAATCCTGAAGACCATGTCCTTAGCCTCCAGGCTGTGTTGACCCGGGTCTTAAAATCCCACAATGTGAGCCCAGAAACCTCTCTAAAGCCTTAGTTTACCACTCTGTAAGAATGATAGTACCTACCATCCAGGGTTATGGTAAGGATTAGTGAATGTTGAATGTAAAACTTTTATCGGAGTGTCTGGTATAGGGAAACGTCTCTCTAAATACAGCTATTATCAATCAGGACATCAGGACATATTTCATATGATTGTTCTTAAACTGTGTCAGTGTTTCAGAAGGAAATAAATAGCATGCTTACATTGATGATTGAGGTCAGTTTAATGAAGAAGCCATTGTGGAAATCTAGCAGGTGGAAAAGGAAACATCTTAAGGCTAAAGAGTAATTACTGAAAGACTTTACCACCCCCAGACCTGAGCGCGACAGTACAGGGAGTGGTTTCCAGAACTTTCTTTCCTGGAAGGCTGCCTGATACCCACTGTGGTCTCCAGTGGAGGAGTCAGCCCTGCAGTGGGTGGCCAGGCAGGGAATGACCTGGAGAAATGAATACCTAGACCTCTGTCTCTTGCCATTGCCTCCTAAAAGTCACACCCAGAGGAAAGTCAGATCTTGAGGGACCCTGCTCAATGCTGTCCACAACCTTCTAGGATACGGTTTGCGGATTCTGCCATCACCTCTGTTACAAAGATGTGTGCCTATGTGTGTGGACTGTGTGTTTCTGCAGAAAAACATTTTATAGATAAAAATTTAAATCAAGCATTATAGAAAATTTCTGGGCTGAGAGTGAATCACTCCTACCATCCCAAGGCAATTTATTCATTTTAGTATGTCATGGCTAAAAGCTGAATTTATTTACTTATTTTCATTTATTTAACTCTCCCATAAGGCCTGCCTTGTATCATTCTAAATGCTCAAAGATTAGCTCATTTAATTTAATTCTAATAAGGAGTCTATGAGATAAACACTTCTAATTCCCATTTTACAGATGAAGGAATTTAAGCAAGAGGCTAAACCCAAGGTCACACAGCAGTAATTAGCAGAATCTAGATTTTGAACTCAGGCAGACTGACTCCAGAGGGAAAGCAGTTAGCAAGAGCATTAACCATAGTCCGTTTTTTATGTGTTTATTGTTGCGGGCGTTTTAGTTTCTTTAAAGTTAGTAACTTTGCTTTTTGAGTAGAGTTTTAAAATCAACTTAAAATGTCTAAACCTTGTATGGAACCTGATTTGGACAAACTGAAAAATAGAGAGACATTTTATTATACAATCGGAGAAAGTTAAACACTGGCTACTAGATGAAAATAAGGAATTGTTGCAATATTTTTTGGTGTGATAATACTTAAAATAGTCTTATCTCTTGGAGAAACATTGATTTTTATGGGTGAAGGAATGCGATGTCTAGGATTTGAAGAGTGAGCAGATGGATTAAATAAGAATGTTGAAACGTTGGTAATTGTTGAAGCTGGGTAATAAATAGGTACCCGGGAGTCATTGTGAAATTCTAATTTTGCATATGCTTCAATTTTTCATTGCTAAATTTTAAAAAATATTTTCAATTCCTATAGAGGTATTTTAAGAAGACTGTAACAAAGGAGAATTTCTTAAGTTTAATGCAATAATAACATTAATAGTAATTACAGTAAAACATAATAAATTGCACAGACCTTTAAAAGCATACAGGCTTAAAACTCTCTCTTGCTTCTTAGAGCAGTGATCTGAAATTGTTCATAATTTACTTACATTTATGTTTATCACCTATTGTAGACTTTCCCATGTGCCCAAATGACCACCTGTACTGTACGCCTTTACTCTAGTTGTGGTAAAAGCCTTGTAGTAGCAGCAGGTTTGTCTTCGCTAAGACATGAATATGTCAGAGCTGAGAGCTGACTTCCTCCCTCAGAGAGACTATGTGCCCTCAAGCTGAGCACAGGCCCCTTGTGTTACCCTCACCTGCTTTACCCGCCTGGAAGATGGTAGCTATTAAGATTACAGCCTCTGAAGACACAGTTCTTCTCCTCCTCCTTCTCGTCCTTCTTCTCCTCCTTCTTCTTCTTTAATTTTAATATTGGTATAGTTAACACACAGAGTTAAGTTAATTTCAGGTGTACAACATAACTATTCAATAATTCTATGTATTACTCAGTGCTCATCATGATAAGTACAATTTCTTCTCAGATCGTAATGTGCAATACATTCTTTCTTGAGTTCATGCCTTTGTATGCATTGGAAACTCTGCCTGAAATTTCCCCCCAATCCTGCCCTACCCCTACTCCATTACCTACCTCTCCACAATGCTTCTTCACCAGCTAGATTCACCACCTCCTTTAACACTCGTTTCCTTGCATTAGCCTTTCTCAACAGGCCATTCAGGATTTCCTTCTCTGTCTTACTCCCCTGTATTGTCCTTGGGGGCAGGCATTGGGTTTTTATAAATTTTTGTGTTCTTGTTTGCTAACATAAAAGGGCAAAATAAATGATTATTGAATGAATTAATGAAGTTGTTCATTTAAGCTTTGATGAACTATCTGTTACATTAACCAGAGTTAAATTCTTTCAACCAAATTTACCAATATAGATGCCACCAGTCATCTAGTCTTACTTTCTCATTTCTCTCCAAGTACCTATAAGGTCATGTGAAAGGACAACGTTCGATGTTTTCCTAATGACAAAACCATATGGCTTCTCAGACCACGTATGCCATAGGTATGAACTAGGTAATCACACGGTTTTTTATTTTTGATAGATTTAAGAAAATCATAAGATTAGAGCTGGAGGGGTCTTAGAATAATTTAACCTTTGTTGCTCTTTCAATAGAAAAGATATGGAGATACAGGGAGGTTAACTGACTTGCCCAAATTTATACCAAGACTTAACTTGGGTCTTCCCTCAGAGAATGTCAATTCTGATTCTCTACTTTGAACTTAGAGAAGGTCAACACATTGGCTTTTCTTTTTAAGACCCAAGGTTTACATAATTTTGGCAATGCTTTTTAAGAAAAAGAACAGAAGATTATAAAGACAAAATTCAGTACAGACACTAATATTTATTTAGAGTGAGAAAATGGTCATGATATAATGTTTTAAACTGCTAAAAATAGCACAAGTGCCACAAAATGCTGAAAAGTCACTATATTTTTATGAATTAATCACCTAAAGAGGCTCTTCATTAGTTCATTTATTTGGGATTATTGAATTAGTGGTTTTAAAAAATTCTCTTCTATAATACTGCATGGTAGGTTTCCTTTAAAAATAAAGCTTTAAGTTGTATATAAATTTATATAAAAGACTATTTAATTCCTCCAAATTGTAAAGATGTTACCTCTGGTAGTTTCTGCCAGGTATACCAAAGCAGAGGCCCAGCAGTTAGGCTTACATCAGACATGCCTAGGTAAGAGAAGTAACTATGTATGTATTCATTCATTCATTTATCAGACATTCGTGATGCCCCTACTAGGTGTTGGTCACTGTGCTGATGCAGTTGCACATCATTATGATGTAAAGATGAATAAGGCGTCTTCTCTTAACCCTTGAGGCCCCAGCCTATTGGGAGAGAGTGGCAAACAAAAAATCAGAATTCAGTGCCATACCTACTGAAACAGGGCTGTAGAAGAAGAAGGTCAGAGGAAAGATTGTTGATTCTTTTGGGGACAATATGGTAGAGAAGGATCCACAGAGGAGGTGACTCTGAGGTAAGTCTTGAATAACAAGTGAAATGGGGAGAAAACTATAGGGACAACACTTTCAAAAGATAAAGAATGAAAAAGGGGTATGTTCTGGCTCAATGAGGCTAGAACAAAATATCTAAGGAAGGCAGTTTCAGGGGTCAAGGCTTGAAAAAGGAAAGGAGAGATGAACGTGTATCATGTGCTAAAGATCTTGGGCAATAGCTAATAGGGGAAGAGAAGCCCTCTATTTCGATCAGGCTACTAAGACAGAATCCCATGGACTGCATGGCTTAAACAACACACATTTATTTCTCATAGTTCTGGAGGCTGGGAAATCCAAGATCAAGGTGCTAAGCTGATCTGGTATGTGGTGAGGGCCTTCTTCCTGATGTGCAGACAGCCATCTCCCTGTATCCTCACATGGCAAATAGCAGAGATAGAGGGGAAGCTCTTATGAGGGTGCTGATCCCATTCATGAGGGTTCCACTCTCATGACCTGATTTCTTCCTGAAGGCCTCATCTACTGATGCCATCACATTGGGGGATAGGATTCCAACACATGGGTTTGAGGGAGACAGATATGGTCCATCTCTTGTACTCTTGGAGGATTTCAAGCAGGTGAGCCACATGCGTTTGGTATTTGTAGGGAGAGTTGACTAGAAAGAGAGGGGAAAGGAAAATGTCAGCCAGAAGATAACTGTGATGCACATCTAACAGTCTGGGTGTGAAGGGGCATAAACAAGGGTGGTGATCTAGAAAATGAAGAGGAGAGAATCAAAATAAATTATCTGTAAAACATAGGAAGAACAGGACTTGGTGACTGATTGATTATACATTGAAGATGAGCAGAAAGGGAGGGATTGGGGATAAGCTTGGGCACCCAGGAACAGAATTATCATTATAAGGATGATAATAATCATTATTAATTAATTATTAATTTTCTATTTTGTTTTAATTATCTCATAATTATTATTATTAATAATCTTAATTATCATTAATAGAATGTTAAATTAGTAAAGGTATTCCAGCTGATACTCTAAGTATTTTCTTAATATTAAAAAAATATATATATATATTCGCTATCTACTTAAAAATTAAATAATGATAATAATATTAATAATGATGCCTAAGTATTTTAAAATATTTCATTACTATGCTCTTTGTTCTCTAAATATATGGTTTTAAAAAATATATCATCTGTTTTTTGTTCCATAAGACTCATCTTACCTTTACTGGCTTGTGCAGCTGTTTCATGTGTGGATAGTTTCATTCATGAGTTAGTTCGATTGTTGTTCAGATTTCAAAATCTATATGGCTCCCCTTTTTTTTTTCTTATGTTTTCTGATTTGTCCTAAACTGTATTTTAAAAATGTCAGGGGGATCCATCTGCCACCATTACTTCTGCTTCACTAACCTAGTACTATTCCCACAGGTAAAATCATTCTTCAGGCTTTTTATTAAAGGGGCTCAATTTCCTACACTGTCCAACATGGTAATTACTGCTACATGTGATTATTTATAATAAAATTAAAATTAAATACATTAAAAACTCAGTTATTCTGTCATAGTAGCATTTCAAATGCTCAAGTCCCATATATGACTAGTGGCTACCACATTGGACAACTCAGACATAAAAGATGGATCATTCCAGAAAGTTCTACATTGTTCTAGAAAGTTCTACTGGGAGTTTTGTGCTAGACCATTATCGTCCTGATCCTTTGAACCATGTAGCTATTCATTCAGGATGCTAACAAGATTTTCCTCTCTTCATTGAAAACATACACTATACGCATCTTCATATAAACTACCCATTGTGTTTTGCATAAAAATTTGATATTATCACGAAAAATCACAAGGTTTTAAATATTTCAGAAACACTTTTGAGTTCAGTCAGCACAGGTTGCCAATACTGAAAAGATCATCAAGATATAACAGCTCTCTGTTAAGATGTCAAAGTGTCACCACTAGTTTTACAAGGGAAAAGGTAGTTTGAAATACTAAACAGGCCATCTTAGTCGATTTGTCTCCAGTGAGTAATAAATCCTCCCTGTTTGCTAACTCAGCCAACTGATGTGCTTGGTTGACTCTAGAGAATTTATGGTCTCTTTCTAAAAATTTATTGCTGAGTGGATCAGTATATTCATAATTTCAGGATTCCAAACAAACTCTTATCCAGCCATGTCACAAATGAATAAAGTGGCATCATTTATTTAAGTGGTAACTAGAGTTTCATGAGTATTTCACCTCCAAATCCATCTCTGTCGTGACTGGCAGTAAGTCAAAAAGTAGTTAGCTTGAAAAAAACAAAACAAAACAAAAAAAAAAAAAGACAAAAGCCATATCACCACATCACCAACTCTGGGTGCATTTAAAAAGTGAATCAATCTCTATTCTGAAAAGCCCAAACACCAGTAATTCATCTACTTAGAATATCCAAAAGAGAAATAGGTCATCATTGAAGCAAAAACAATAAGCATAGCATTATTTGGAAGAATCAATAGTGTCATGATAAATGAAGTTCCCTCTTGTATTGCAGCAACAAACCTCCTGGAGCTGGGAAGTCTCAACTGATTCTCTGCCTCCAACGAGCCCCTCCCATACCCTGAGTCCCTATGGTTCTCTCAGGACGCTTCTGAAACAAGAGTCTAGGTCACATAAACCATGAAAAGTCTTGTAGATCCAGCTACAGTCAGAAATAAAAGAACCCTTTCTGAAAGGGCACCCCAACGTGGTGACTGATCGCTGGACCTTTGTCCTATTTTAGCTGTGTTGGCTATATCGTGCTGCCACCCTACTTAGTAAGTGTGACGGACACTCAGTGCTGGGAGAAGTTGATGTCATTCCCACTGACAAGGACACTAACAGACCATATTCTTCTCGTGCCATTCGGAGGCGCGTCGAACAAAGAAGCAAGTGGCCAGAATGTTCAAAGTTAACTGCAAACGGGGAGAAGAAAGTTAATGTGACACGCTGCAGTATTCTCTCTTAGCATGCAGTTGCAAGCTTTGAAAGTCCCGTTAAGTATCTCTTTTTTAAGATAAATACCTATTAAGTAATGTATATGCACAAGCTGAAGTGTTAAATGGTTTGTTGAAACCTATTAGAGTACACAAGATGATAAACATAAATTATAGCTAATATACTGCACCAGTGATTTTTAAACATAAAAATTACTGACACTGTAAAAACACACTTGAGTCATCGTAGCAGCATAATAGCACTAATCCATGTTTATCCAACCATGCACTTTTCAAAAACAACACAAACCTCTAATAAATGCTTTGGCTTCACCTTGACAACTTATATGGGTTATTGCCTCGTTCATGCCTGGATAACCATGTGTTATGACTTAAATGTTCTTTAATATCAATTTATGCCTTGAAGAAAAAAGATTGAATAACATAGTGTACATATGGTTCAATTTATTACAGCAAAACAATCATTTTAGTTTGAAGATATTTTCTCATGGTGCATATCATAGAAATCTTCTTCAATAGAGCTCTCAATAAACCAGATTTTTTATGTCACAATAAATGAAACTAAGGCAGCTAATTGTTGCTAAGATTCTAAATAGATGGGTCTATTTGGCTTCCTTGTCAATCAAGAAATACATTCCTTAACACTTGTATTTCTGGATTCTAATGTCTCTAATTGGATTTTACACTATCTGATTAACGAGGTAGTTTATAGGCTACTATAAAAAAATTGATCCTTAAAAAGTGAAGGAGGAAATTGTAGACCGTCAGCATTACGGAAGAGTCAAGAAGACACCAAGAATCATAATGGTCACAAAAACCAAAGGGGAGGGCGTAGGGTAAGGAAGTGAACTGAGGAAGTGAATTCTAGAAAGAGAATAAGTCAATATTGACTGTGATTATCTCAGAAATGCTTCAGATGGTATCCGTCCTGGTCCCAGGCCCCCAAATTCCAAGTCTTGAACTAGATATTTTTCTCTGGTTCTGGCTGGCTGAAGCATTAGGCTTGGGTCACACACTCAGTACACCGATCTGAAAGCCCGGCGTGATGGTGGGCTTGGTGTGTTGGCAGATGACATAGGCTCTGTAGAGATCTATTTCTTTAAGAAGAGTTAGTCAGTTGAATCAACAGGTCTTTATAGAAATAAAAATAGAACCTACATATTTATGTATAGCTTATTACAAAATGCAAACACTACTGCAATTTAAAAACATACTCTTTTAATCATTTATTCTTTATTTCTCACTTTCCCTCTGTCAATCAACAATGCTATTTGAGAACTCTCTGTGTGATATTGGGGATGAGGGGAAGAGCTTGGAGCAGATTATATTAATGTCTGGTAAATGATATAATAAACACTTGCAGGGAACCACTGAGGGATGAAGGCTCTTTGGAGGAGGTAACTTTGGTTTCTAACTTTTGGAAGACACAAATTAGTTTGAAAATGACCCATGAAAACAAAACAAAACAAAATCAGATAAGTCTTTCTGGAAATTAATATTGATAATAAAATCTGGAGGCCCTACAAAATTTATCCAGTAGATGCTAGGCCCACACTCATAAAACTTGTTTACAATGTTTCTTTGTTCTGCATGAGCCATTCCTTCAATCACCTTCCATTCCAGCAAGCACTAATTCTCCTTCTTCAAATGAACTCAGCTGTTCTGTATGGTCTTCTCCATGGCCACTTGCTCTTTCTTACCCAGGTGTTAATTCATTTTGAAGGTCAAGAAGATGATAAATGATCTTGCAGCAAGATATATTTTGCTAGGCATCCTAAACAAATCCAATTACAAGTTGATTAATAAAAAAATCCAATCAAACTGGATTTCTCTGTTTCCAGATCTTGACTGGGTTTTGTTTGTTTTGTCTGTTTGTTTGTTTTTTCTTTTAATCTAGGTCTCCAAGCTTTAGATTACTTTGGTTTTTCTAGAGTTCCTTCCTCTTCCATGTCTACATTTCAAATTCCACCTGTTCTTTAGAGCAATGGTCTCATCTCCCTTCTATAAGTAAGCATTCCCTGATTACTAATGGCTTCAAGCAGCTTCTCTGTTTCTTCTCTTCTCCTACAGCTTGTTCCTGAACTTCTTCTGTTAGAACTTACTGATTTTCATCCTGTTCTCTTACTGTTTACATTTGTGTTTTCTATCATAACTTGTGGACTCTATACTCCCTGAGGGCAGGTAGGACCGTTCTCTCTCTTGCTCCGTGCGCTAGAGTTGAGCACTCATTCTTGAGCAGCATAGGATTCAACCAGGTTTTGTTTAATAAACATGATAGATTTTCCATAATCTTGAGGCTACATTCTATCAGTGTCATAGAAACTTGCTATCATGAAGATTATATTCTTGCAAAACTCTTAATGAGCAACTAGAAAAAAGAGATATTCCTTTTGTACACCTATTACTAAGTTTTAAAAAAAGGCTGATTTAAAACCATGACTTCTTTCATTTTAGTTTTATTTTCAATCCATCCAAAGGGACTGGATTGTACACGTCTGTGATTCACAAATACATGGAAGCATTTACAACTCCAAGAAAATATGCTTGTCTTGTCCATCCTTGAAGGAAGAGTGATACACTGCAAGGACCAGGACATGGTCACCTACCAGGATAGGATTGTGTGTGTGCCCATTGGAATGCATTCTTGAACTGTCTAATCCTTCTTCATTATCCATCAGCCCAGCACACATATTCTGGGATGAAACTCAAAGTCAATGACTGTTTATCTTCATTAGCTCCTCCAAGCAATGATTTACATGCAAGTCCTGATACTGTTCACCACCGCTTCTCTAGCCCATCAGCATCCAGGTTTCCCCTAGAGCATCCTTAAATGATTCCAGCTTGAGAAACCCCATCCCAGATTCTAAATGTGGAGGTCCTTGAGCAGCATCCAAGTAGACTAAACAACCTACATTTATGACATTCCCCCTGGGAGCATTACCTCCATAAAGGAAATGACACACACAAATGTACACAGTAAAGTAAACATCCTACTCCCTCCATAAGACCACTAAATATGTGATTTGACATCAGTTTGTCCCTGGGGATGGGGTGCAGGTAGATGACTTAGTAACAGAGTCTTGGTAGTAGTAATTTAGAAAATGGCTGCCAGAATGTCATTGGCTCGCTGGGTGAAAAAAAAAAAATTATCCTTTCTCTGGAGCTACATGAATGGTTTTATGTGATAACTAAAAGAGAAGACCATCCAACAGATTAGAACATGGACCTGGAAGACAAATCTCTTGGCCCTAACTTTGGCAATGCTGACAATTTGCTGGGTTGATCTTTGAAAGGTATTTGTTCTAATGTTTTAAGGTATCATTTTCTTCCCTAAAAGTACAGGACTATCACAGGGGATAGTGTTTCCTGATTTTCATAAAAACACATTTCAGTCATAATAATAAGCAATTTGGCTTCCATGATATTTTAAGGTCATCTTCACTAAGAATTCTATCGTCTTTTAGAATTGTGATTCCATGGCCCCAGAAATCAGCTTTCAACAACTGGAGAAGAATCCATCCATTCTGTTTAATAAGCAGAAACAAAAATAAGCAAACAAAACTGTTAAGTTTCACCATGATCCCTATATTTTAAAAGTCTGCGAATCTGTACTTTTAAGCTATATTTAGGAATTATACAAGCAGTGGTGTTCATTTTATTTCACATAATTTTCTCTCTTCTGGTTTAAAATTCTTCATTTGCAGAAATGCAACATGCATTTTGCATATATTTACTCATATATACTCGAGGGTGAAGTTTACAAACTCATCAGGGTAAAAAAGTCCAGGCTCATGTAAAATTTTTAGAGAGATTTGCCTTCACAATTGTCACTTCCGCCATTTTATCTCGTCCTTCTACTTCAAGGGATAGCCCTGTTATCAAAACCTGACCTCAGGCTATGATGTCACTCACTTATATTCTAATGTAAATGTGAGATAATGTACTCACTTTCCTGTTACCTTGTACATCAAGCCTAAACTCAAATTTTGAATATTTCCCTCCTGTTAAGGAATTAGAACAGCAGTTGGTAGGTGAGAAATTCCTGGGGGTGAGAGTTGGAAGAGGAGGTAAGATGTTTTCTCCAGTATCCTAGAAGTCCTATTTCTAGGATATTGACTATATTCAACAATAGATGTGTACCCATTCTAATTAGAAACCTTACAATATTCACCTTATGAATATATGTGCTTAATATTGTTGGGTTGCGTAGCTACTGAAAAATAATTACTCAATTTGATAAAGAAAAAAAGATTTCCACCAAATTATAAATTTCCAGTGGTATCTGAGAGCTTCATTTTTCTCTTTTTCAGTATTTCTAGGTAGTGAGAAGGGACCGCTAGTGACAAAATGGTAAGAACCAGGGTGACCTCAACAGCACATGCTCTCAATTCCCATTCCCTGAATCCTGGTACATTTTACCTCAATTTCCCCTGAGTGAACAGTTTGTGTAGAGACAGGGTTTATCTTCTTTACATTCAGATGGTTGCATTTCCTGCTTAAAATGTTAGCTAGATTGTCTCTGTACCCTGCCTCCCCCCATCTTTTGGTCTCCCAGAAGCTGTCTGCTGCTTCAGGCAAACTTAATGATGGCAGGGCCGCAGAGCCAAAAAAGGAAAAACACCTGTGGCCAGTGTAAAGTTTAGTCCTGAAATAGACAGGCAATGGCCATCACCTGCCTGCTGTGTGAGAGCCCAATCAAGTCTATTCATCACAACTGTGCAGATAAGGGCTTTTTTCACCCCCCTCCTTTTTTTTTTTTTTTTTTTTTTTTTTTTTGCTGTTGTTTTTGTTGAACTGCATGTAATAGGAATAGAACAGAATACAGCAAAGAAATGGTGCCCTCTGCATCTCTGCATGGCCCCGAGGGGCTGCTGTTTAGATACAGCCCATGGAGGTGGTCATTCTGTAAAAATGGCTCACGGAATGTTCATTTTGGAAAATAAACTTGGGCTTTCTCTTCAAAAATTTCTATTATGAAATTTTCTTTCTATCTCCTGTGGAAATTATGAAAGAGAAGAGAATGAAGTCTAAGTACAGCTAAATTCAATGAGGACGGACCATGTGTCAGGGAGCATATCAGCAGGGGTCAATGGGGTACTCTCCTGTCCAGGCCTTGTTATAGCATGAAAAAGAAATAAGGTACAGTGAAAAAATCATGCACATGTGGACGCCATGACAAAAACATATGATTTCATCTTTATCTTTCTGCAATTCTTGACATTTTAAAAATTCCTATCCTTTCTTGAAATAGTAGCTTCCCTTGGCTTCTATGACTCCCAAGTTTCCTGGTTCTTTTCCAGCCTCCTTGGTTTGGTTCTTCTCCATTTCCTTTGCAGGTTCCTTTTCCTCTGTTCATCTTCCTAACTGGTGTCAACCCTACTCCTAAGTCATTTGTTCTCTGCACTTTGTCCTTGGGAGATTTCATCTCATCTGCCACAAAGCTGAAAGAAATATCTATGCATTGGCAGCTGCCCAAAGAGTCTCTCTACCCAAGATCTGTCTCCTAAGCTCCACACCAATCCACAGAGTGGCTACCTACCATTGTGTTGGCCAATAAGATATGTTTTGTGTGGCTACTGGAGATTTCTTAGTGTGTTCAGCCTTTTCTTCAGAAGTGCTGAAGTGCATCCTTTCCAAACCCTTCTTGTATAGAGATTGATATGAGGCTCAAAATGAAAGAAAATAAACCAAAAAAACAAAAACCTTGTGAACAAGAGGTACTCATAAGGAAGAAATCTACCCGCTGAAAATGAAATAACAATGATAAACAGAGCCTGGGCCTTTAATGAAATTGTGAAATTACTGCATAAGCGGTGGATTGCTTCCTGTAGACTTCTTACATTGTGGGGAAAATCATTCCTCTCTTTGGTTTTAGGCATAGTTATGTATAGAGAGAATTCTATGTACAGTTGCTTATTGTTTTATACCTTAAATGAGAGAATGCATACTTAAATAAGAGAACTGTATTTACCATGGAGGAAATGTTCACAAAAATTGATTATGCATTTTGCTGCAAAGGATATCTCAACATATTCAAAATAGGAAAAATTCTTCAGGCCACATTCATTGACTACAATTTAATAGAACCATAAATTAATTATAATAAGCAAGCAGCTCTCACCATCATCATTATACCCACACCTTACCATCCAAACTTATACAATTGGAAATTGAAAATTATAACTTCTAAGAACTCTTGAATTAAAGAACAAATAAAATTCAAAGTATAAACAATTGAATAATAAATAGTATTCTACTGTAAGGAAGAGTTTCCTTCCTTCTTTCTTTCCTTCCTTCCCTCCTTCCTTCCTCTCTTCCTCTATCTATGTATCTATCTAACTATTTGCATCTATATGGACCCATGAATTCTTTGAATTCTTATTTTATTCAATAGGACATAATCTGTTAGAATCATTTTATTCATTTATTTATTTATTTATTTATTTATACCCCCAAATTGTTCTAAATTTGGCCAGTAGGAATTTCTTCAAGGTAGCTCTTATGTATTTCTGACATGAATCTGTTATTTTTTGAACACTTCTTTGCTTTCTGGCACAAGATATCCCACAGTAATTTTTTGCTTATCCTGCTCTACCTCTGGAGCTAGCCATCTCCCTGGGGCTCCTGGTTCCTTTAATAAAGAATGCTATTTAGAACCCAAGCACCAGCATGCCCACTACTTTAGGAATACCATCACTTCTAGGCCTTTCCAGAGGACAAGATTTCATAGTCTTCTGCTTTCTCATATTTACAACTATTTTTTCTGTCAAGTGAAGAAACTGGCTCCATTTATCCATGATATATTATTCATTTCCTCAAGCATAAGAGGTAGTTTCAGATTGCTAATTGATATCTTTTTGAGATGCAAACCTACTAACTAGAATTCTATATTTGCTTACAGGTCTTTATTCTTCAAAAATACCAAGGTCATGAAAGACAAAGAAAGGCTGAGAAAAATCTCTGGATTCAAGGACTGAAGAAAAATAACAACTGAATGAAATGACTAATCTTGGTTTACATCTTGGACTAGAAAAAAAAGAATATTTGGACAATTAGTGTAATTTAATATGGTTTTCAGATTAGATAATAACACTGAATCAATGTTGTATTTCAAGATTTAAAAATTCGATTGTATTTATGTGAAAAGGACTTAGGAATGCAGAGACAGGATGTTTGCAATTTACTGTCCAATTGTTCAGAAAAGTATATGTATATACACAAAAACATATACATATGTTTACATGTGGTAGCATATACAGAACAATAAAGGAAATGGGGCAAAACATTAACAACTGCAAAACATTAACAATGCAATTGTTCATAACAGTTGTAATGTAGTTTTACTGCAGATTTTAAATTACACAAAAAACAAAGCTGCAGGAAAAAAAAAAAAGAAATAGATGACAGTGCATGGTCTCCATCCCAATCAGTAGTATACTCCTGGAGAAGTGTGTAAGAATAATTTACAACTTCAGGAACATATATTAGAAATAGAGAAAATCTGAATGTGAAGGAACTAAATAACAATGAGAAATACAAGAAAAATTCTAAATATTACAGCCAGAGGTGAAAGATGTAGGAATTAGAGAAATAGAAGAAGGAGAACAAAAGCAGAAGAATAGGTCTTGAGTATCAAACAATTCAATGAAAAGTTGGTTCTGTGAAAGGACAAATAAAATGATACATTTTTGATATGTTTTGTTCAAAGAAACAGTGTTTCTACCAGGCAACAGTGTTAGGGGGTATCACTGTACATCCAGAGATATAATGTTATGCCAATAAATGTGAAAGCCTAGATGGAGTGGATGATAGAATAGGAAAATAAAAATTTCCAAAATTGGCTCAAGAAGACAAGTTGAGTACCATGATTATACAGGCATAACAAAAATGAATCTAGAACTTGTAAAAGATGACCCCCTTCCCCCAGTGAAAAGGAGATATTCAGGTTAGTGGGAGACTCAACGTTGAAAAATGTCAATTATCCTTCCCTGTCATCATAAATTTAATCTTATCTCAATCAAAATTCTATTATCATCTGTCCTATAATTCGAACATCTCATTCTAAATTCATGTGGGAGAGAATGTATACAAATATAAACAAGATAATCTTGAAAAATAGGAAATATCCAGAGCCCCCATCTTTCCAAATATCATACCATATTAGAATGTCATGACAATGGAGGTGCACTGATGCATAAAAAATCCATCAGTGAAAAATAATAGAAATCAAAGACACAGATATGTATATATATGGAAATGGTGTCTATTTTGCATGCGGTGAAAAAAAAGATTAAACAACAAAATCCCAAATAGATTAAAGTTCTAAATTTACAAAAAGTAAGTTCTAAATCTGTCCAAAAGAACTGTGGCAAAATATGTTTAGAAACTTGGAATAGGATAGGTCTTCCAAAACAAGGCATACATTGAAAATGTCTTTTATGAAAAAGGCTGATATAGCTTATAGTTGAAGAAAATATCAGTAAGACAAATGATCAAACAAACCCTAAAGAATTTACAAGACAAGTACAGATTGGGGGTATGTTTTCTTAGTTTGTAGCTGGAAAGGATTAAAAACCAGAATTTTTTAAAAAGATTTTATTTATTTATTGACAGAGAGAGACACAGTGAGAGAGGGAACACAAGCAGGGGGAGTGGGAGAGGGAGAGGCAGGCTTCCCACTAAGCAGGAAGCCCAATGCTGGGCTCTATCCCAGGGCCCTGGGATCATGACCTGAACGAGGCAGACACTTCAAGACTGAGCCAGCCAGGCGCCCCCAGAATATATTTTTAAATTCCTAAAATTACTAAGAAAGAGCTTAAGCAACCCAAATAAAAATAGAGGGGAGGAGATGTGAACAGATCATTTATAGAATAAAAAATACACATGGGTGACAAAAACGTAAACACAGGTGTTCTGCGCCATTAATGACCAGGGAAATGCCAAAGAATACTATGAGACTGACAGTAACTACAAAAATTGATAACATTAAGAGATGGTGAAATGTGAGGAAATGGGTATTTTTAATACTACCCATGAAAATCAATTCATATAGCCATTTTGACATGGTATTTCTGAATCTTTTGACTCTAAATAAATGAAGAATTCTCTTTGGCCCAGGATTTCTACTTCTCATCATCTAATCTTGGAATTAGATGATGTAAAGAGGTTCATGCATTGATACTACTGCAACACTGCTGTGATAGCAACTAAATTTAGGGAGGTAAGTTTCATCAGAATTATCAGGACAAAAAATAACAGACAATGGAATTTTATGTGTAATTTGGGCCATATGTGGTTAATTTATGTAAACAATATAAAAGGATTGTCAGGGCATATTGAGTGATAAAAACAAGCTACAGAAGAATAAATATGGTATGATACAGTTTATTTTAAAAATACTCATGCAAAATAAAACTATATACAACTAAACATCACTATGCATACATGAATGTAAGAAATGCCTATACCATGGGTGCCTGGGTGACTCAGTGGGATAAGCCTCTGCCTTCAGCTCAGGTCATGATCTCAGGTCCTGGAATCAAGCCCCGCATCGGGCTCTCTGCTCAGCAGGGGTCCTGCTTCCCCCTCTCTGACTGTCTCTCTGCCCACTTGTGATCTCTTTCTGTCAAATAAATAAATAAAATCTTAAAAAAAAAAAAAAAAGAAATGCCTATACCAAACTGATTTAATGAACAAAAAGTCTTTGATTTCCTCAGGGAAAATCTATAGAAACGGAGGTGATGACTAAGGATGATATAACTTGATCTGTAACGTTTACGTTTTTTACATCTATTCAAATGGCACTGTTGTAATTGAATTTTTTTGAACTTTTAAAAAGAAAAACAGAAGGAAGCTATTTGTTCTGCGCCTCTAACTAACCATGTGCATTATAGCCACATAAATCAGTTAAAGGTCTGAAAGGTCACTTCTCTGGTGAATTACCACACAAGTGTCATTTACACAACTCCATCCATCCATTCATCCAACCGTAAATGCCTACCTACCTGTATGTGCAGTTACTTTGATTGAAAATTAATGTTTAAAATAATCACATGTGCTTAATTTTATGTAATATTTACATTCCTAAAAAGTTGAACTTAAATAGCTTTTTAAATTGAATCATATTTTCAGTGCAGTAACAGAGTACAAGTATAAAGAAAAACAACATGCTATGGTGAATTATTTTGTGAAGTGAATGAACATTCCACAAAATGCTTGCCTTATAAATGTGAAATTTATACATCAACTTTACTTAATAGAAGATAGCCCTGCAGGTAACGTTGCTCTCCCTGCTCCCTGCCTTTCAGCTAAAATATAGCTAATTTATACAGATTATTTTTATTATATTCTTGGACCAGCTTATTTTTATAAAAAGCACTGTCAGAATGCAGCCCTATCATTTAAATACCAAATATCCTCCACAGATTTCTTTCTGAATCATCAAAATCTCCTGGGAAAACTGTGTGTTTGGGGGCAATTGCTATATTAGTTTTCATATTTTAATTTTCTTGCCAAATATTTAAATATATTTGATAACTACCAAGGCAAGCTGAAGGATTTTAAGAATGTGTTCAAGGGGATTATATTAGAGACTTCAGAGTAACTTGCAGATCTAGAGGGGTTTCCAAGGCTAAATGAATTCTTATCAGGTTTATGAGAAAACCTTTTCGAAATAATTTGTAAATTTATCTGTTAATCAGCAAATCTGATTTCTACAATATTGCCCACAGTGAATAATTAGTTATTTTTCATGGCCGTAATGCTTGCTTAAGAATGATAAATTTTAATTATAGAATTTTATTGTTTTTCTTTAAGAGAGACAAGATCCAAGAATAGAAGATGTGCTTTAACGGAAAAGGTCATCAGATTTAATTCTCTTTAAAATACAGGCCTTTGCCTAGCAATAGCCAAGTCTCAGGAGACCTTAATCGTCCAAATCATATGTTTTGCCACCTTGTGGTAGTTAGAAGTGAGTCAAATATTATAGATTAGTATGATCATCTGGGCAGGTGGACAATAATTCCCAGGTCTGTTTTTAGAATTCAGCATATTTTCTTCTAAAATATCATCCTTTTTCTCTCTCCAAAACCTGTTGAGAGGTAAATCCTTAAATACAAGGAGAAAAGCTATGGTTCAAGCTCTAAACTCTTCTCAGGGATAAGGGAGAATATATATCCATAATATGGATTAAAAATCTATACCATAAAGCCATTTTTATAATCCATTTGAAGTGATTTTATTATGATATGGAAGAGAAAAACACAGAGAAGTGACTAATACAAGTGAAAACAAATTATAGAAATTTTAAATTTGACTAGTCACGTGACCAAGAAATATTTTCGAAAGTCCACTGGAAGTTGGTAAAAATGCTTTAGTGTCTCCTTTAATAATGAAAGGCAGTCATTATTTATTTCATACACATGTCTAACAAAGTAGAAAGATAAACGTACCTACCCAATAATTTGCCTTCACAGTGTGGGGAGAAGCTGATTAAAACATCTCAACAATCATACAGCAAGAAAATATGCACACAAAATTAACATACAGCAAGTATAAAATGGAAAATGGAAGTGCTTCATAATTCCATGCTCAAAAGAGAGCAAATGCAAATGTTTGATGTATATTCAGCCAGATGTTTTTCGAAGATAAAGATAGGGATATATAGATAAGTAGTTCATGTATATTTTCTTTCAACTTATCCTCTACTCTTCAAGATTCACTGTGAGAATACTTTGCAGGGGAGAAGACAACATTTTTTAAAAGCAGAAAGGAGCAGATTAGGTCAGGAGATAAAGAATTCCAAGGAAAATTGAACAATGCTACATAAAGATGTTTTGGAATTAGCTATTTGGCCAATCTAGAAATAGAAATAATTATATAGTGGCACATACATTTGGAATGTCTTGATCTTTCCAAATGACTTCTGCTAAACACATACAAATTGAATCTCACAATGATTGACTCTTTTCACTAGTAGGGCATTTGGGTCTTTTTATTTAACTGCTCTCAAAATCCCAATACATTCATAGAGAAGGGAAGCAAAAGCACAGAGTAGTATCTGTGAGACCCTAGGTGCTCGAGGAACATCAGTTAAGATATCAAGATGCATTGGGGTCCTGGAGAGGGTTGGAGACTGGCAAAGATTCAAGGAGGACAGTTTTGCTTTTAGCCATTTTAGCTTGTACTGAAATTTGCTTATTTAAATTACTTCTGAATTGCCACATTCTTCATTTTCTTCATCCATAATATAAGAATGATCACCTTCTTGATATGCCTTGCAAAGATTTTGTGATGTCTAAATCATGTTAAAAGAAACCAATCTCTGCTTAAAAATTTAAAAAGTGAACTGTATACGATGGTATGAACTCAGTGTCCCTACTTTTTTGGATAAGAAATGTATTGAGAAGAGTCAGTTTGGGGATAACCACAGTATTCCTCAAACTGAACCATCACTGGTTCTCATGAACATGGGCTCAGGAAGGAAGTGATACGTAAAGCTAGATCTCAGTAATGTCAGGGTTTCTATATACAAGGAGTTGCTTTGAAACAGAAATGTACTTGCTCATTTAAGACTGCCTGTGTGCCACTGTGGTAAAATAAATGCATATATTTCTTTAATCACAAAGAGAAATTAAGTCAATCAGAAAATACGAGAAAATCAAATATGTATAATGAAAACTTGGTCCAAATATGACTGCATGGAGGTTTAAAAAAAAGTGTAGTGGACGCTGAGGGGTACCACTCGATCCCTCTTCAGGACCAAGGCACTCATTCCCCCCGCTTTTCATCCAAGGCAGCCCGGTCTAGAGCTGACCACCTTGTTTCCTTTAGTCCAGGACAGCTCCATGGGGCCACTGCGCTTCAGAGCTGGGGTTCTGATTTAGAGTTCAGTTACTCCCTCTGCCCCATCCTGTTTGACTCACGCTCTCACAGGTGTTACTCTGGAGAGCACTCCCCAATAAATTGCCTGCATATAAATCTCTTTCTCAGAATGTTTTTTTAAGGAACCCAATCTAAGACTAGATGCCAGTAGACTTTTTTTTTTAATTTTTTATTTTTTATAAACATATATTTTTATCCCCAGGGGTACAGGTCTGTGAATCACCAGGTTTACACACTTCACAGCACTCACCAAAGCACATACCCTCCCCAATGTCCATAATCCCACCCCCTTCTCCCAAACCCCCTCCCCCCAGCAACCCTCAGTTTGTTTTGTGACATTAAGAGTCACTTATGGTTTGTCTCCCTCCCAATCCCATCTTGTTTCATTTATTCTTCTCCTACCCACTTAAGCCCCCATGTTGCATCACCACTTCCTCATATCAGGGAGATCATATGATAGTTGTCTTTCTCTGCTTGACTTATTTCACTAAGCATGATACGCTCTAGTTCCATCCATGTTGTCGCAAATGGCAAGATTTCATTTCTTTTGATGGCTGCATAGTATTCCATTGTGTATATATACCACATCTTCTTGATCCATTCATCTGTTGATGGACATCTAGGTTCTTTCCATAGTTTGGCTATTGTGGACATTGCTGCTATAAACATTTGGGTGCATGTGCCCCTTTGGATCACTATGTTTGTATCTTTAGGGTAAATACCCAATAGTGCAATTGCTGGGTCATAGGGCAGTTCTATTTTCAACATTTTGAGGAACCTCCATGCTGTTTTCCAGAGTGGCTGCACCAGCTTGCATTCCCACCAACAGTGTAGGAGGGTTCCCCTTTCTCCGCATCCTCGCCAGCATCTGTCATTTCCTGACTTGTTGATTTTAGCCATTCTAACTGGTGTGAGGTGATATCTCATTGTGGTTTTGATTTGTATTTCCCTGATGCCGACTTTTGACATTAGTAGCATTTCCTTTCCAGTGGCTCGTTTGAAGTGGAGAATGAATAAATTTTATCTAAATTTAACAAATTCAAAAGTGCAGTGAAATCCAATTATTTGGCATTATGAAGGAAATAAGCAAATAAACATAGAAATTGCTAAAACATTTCTCAGACTGTGGAATAGAAGAAACTAGCTTTTTTTTTTTTTTTAATAGAACTTCTGTACATGTAATATGCATGTGCTACTTTGAATTGTTTAAGGATAGGAACCTGTAAAAACAAAATGCACGTGTCTGGATGCCTGGATGGCACAGTTGGTTAGGCATCTGATTCTCAGTTTTAGCTCAGGTCGTGATCTTGGGGTCATGTGATTGAGTCTTGCATGGACCTCTGTGCTCAGTGTGGAGTCTGCTTGAGTTTCTCTCTCTCCTTCCTCTTCTGTCCCTACCCCTTTCTCTCTCTCTTTCTCTCTCAAATAAGTAAATAAATCTCTCTGTATATATAATGGAATCACTTAAAATTTGGTTTAAAACAAATAAGCAAAGGGCTACCAAATCTCTAAACAAGGAAGAAGGTCACCTCACGGCCCTAAACATCAAAACATTGCAACCAAGAAAGAGAAATCTGTGGTATGATCTTGTCTGATACACCTTGAATCTTCTGCTTTCCAACCCTCAAGCTCACAATTTCATAAACACTATTCATGGAAAAAGATGCATTTGAAAAAAATGAAAATCCTCCCTAATCTTTGCCCTCCAAACTCACCTTGAAGAAAAGGGCAATGAGAAGGGGAATCAAGACTATGAAGATAAAGTGTTGTGCTTAGAAGGTTTTTCTACCATCCTCCTGTCGAAAGTTTGATTCGCCATTTTTAAAGCCTTCAGGCTGAGAGGAGAGAAAGAGTCAAAGCTTAGTGAGATCTCTCCTTAAAATAGAAAACACATTCCTAAGTAGGTAAGTGAAACTTTGTACCAAATACTTAACAATGTTTGGGGAGAAAAAGAGAGTCTGGGTCATCCTGGAAAGGGAAGAAACAGCCCAGTTGAGCCATAGTTTCCCCATCAGCCTCTCTTTCTCTCTTTCTTCCTCTCCTTCTCACCCTTTCCTCTCTCTGTCTCTCTCCCTCTCTCTTTCCCATTGTAGGGCTACACAGATGAGGAAAAGACACAATGCACAGTCCTTGAACTATGATTTGAAGGCAAAAGAAACAGACCTCAGATAAAATAGTGTGCTAAAGATACCCGTAATGCATCAACAAATGACATCTTGAGAAAACTTCCCATGATGAGTAAGAAGAAAATGAAAACAAATGGCACGAGAAATAGTCTAGAAAAAACAAAACAAAACAAAACACAGGATGAGGAGAAAAAGAGGAAGGAAGTACGGAGAGAAGGGAGGGAAACATGGGAGAAATGCGGAAGAGAGGCAGAGGTAGTAAATAGAACACAAAAGGACTGTGAAGAACCCATTCACAGTTGGTTTAACATTCAAAAATCAATCCATGTAATTCACCATATTAACAAACAAACAAACAAAAAAGAAAAACCATTTGATCAGATCATCTCAATAGAGGCAGAAAAAAATCATTTAACAAACCCTAGAACTCATTCATGTTAGGATCAGCAAACAAAATAGAAGACCTCTTCCTTAAGGTGCTTTACTTCTTTAACAATTCTAGAGAAATGACCATGAAGATCCATGAAGCATAACAAAAGGAAGGAGGCAAGAAGGAAGAGCAGGCGTCCCTCACTGCACCTGCATTAGTCCTCATTCCTAGGCACACTTGCAGGCCATCACCTTGTTAGAGGGAATATCCTTTCCTCACCCATGTGGGCCATGGATTAATTCAAAAGGTGGAAGACCTTGTCTTGTGGGTTGAAACAATGTCAAAGCTCAGTAGGATAATGAATGGCTTACTCTCATTTTTTCAAATTCTTTAGAACCTTAAAACTCTATCCATTTTTTCTCCTTCGATGACTCAATAATATTTATCTCTTCCTTTTTTTGTCTACTTCTTTGACTTTATTTGTATCAATAATCTTATCATTCTATTCAACTCTAAGCCCTTGAAAGCAGAGTTCTGGATTGATCATCTTTTTATTTCCCCAGAGTGGAGATGAGAGCCCTTATCATAGGTGTTAATAACTACTTGGTAAGTCAAATGGAATCAAACGGCATTATGAGGGACAGACCCCTGAACTAGAAATAAGAGGTCTTGAATTCTAAGACTGACTCAGTCATTAATTAGTAATAGGGTCTCGTGAAAGCCTGTCTCTCTGGGTTTCAGTTTCTTTTTCTCTTAAATGAAGGCGTTAGAATTAATTGCAAGGTATTAATATTCCTTAATACTCCTACCACTGGTAAATCTTTTTGTTATGGGTTTTCAAAGATAAACTTAAAAATGACTTTTCATTTAGATACATGAATGGTGCCATTGTTTTTCCTAGATGTTGTCTTTGCTGCAAAGACCGGTTGGGGAAGAAGCAACTCAGGAGATAGATTCCAGATGGAAACGGTAGCAGTGACCTGCCCAGGTGTTTAAAGTAGGACACCCTCTGGGTGCCCCCACAGGCCTGCGGTGAGACTGAAGATCAGAGGAGCTAAGAAATACGGAGAAGACAAGAGCATCACAGGTGTATCCACAGTTAAAGAGTTCTATGCTGTATAACACTATAAAGTCTGGAGGGGAAGAAAGGCAGGCAGCTGCCAGACCAATATACCATTTTTAGAGACTGAGCTAACACAGGAACAGTTGCCAGTGTGGGACTGGCCTAATGATTTTATCTCATTCTCTGTCTGACTTCCCTCCAGTGAATCTTGTAAGGGAACCAGCTACCTGATCCTTTAATCCTGCTAACATTTTATAAAAGAAGATTCAAATTAGTTTTGCTTATTCCAGATGCTTTATATGCAAATGAGCTTTAGAATTGGTGGCAACTAAAATGTGAAGCAGACTCCATGATGGGTTGGAGGAAATGCTCCCACCTGAAAACCCTCCCAAAACAACGAGATGATTCCTTTCTCCTGGCTGCCAATGGCTCTTTCTCAAGGGAATTCCAGAATCTTCCAGATATCCACCATGACTCTTTGATCCCAAGGAGGAACTCCTCAGATTCCTTTCATGTATAACTGGCTTTGACTTTCCCCAAACAACATGTGGATCACTATCCCTGCCTTCCATAAATAGCATTACCTATGCAGTATTAATCAGAGTTTGCAAGTCAAATATTAAGATCATTCCTTGGGGTAATCCAGTGGTACAACTTTGCCATTTTATTTTCCCCTTTGCAACTCTAACTAGACAAGGGAAACTAAAACACTGAGCTAGGAATTATTTATTTACAGCTTCAATCCAACACACACAGACCCTGGATAAAGATTGCTCACTCTCCCTTATAATAAAAGTGGCATCTTAATGTGGAGCAGTGTGGAGCCTCAGCCCTGCCCGTGGGCCAGCTCTTACATCCTCCCATGTAGCCTGGCATTTGCCCTCTAGCATTCCTGTGTTGCTTGGCTCCAAATGGAAGTGCTCTTAATTTCAAATGATTTATTGGGGACAAGTGCGAGGCCTGCCTGATCTAAGTCTGTTTGTATTTGGTTTCCTGCGTCTCAGGGGTGATTTTAAGACAATATCTTATGTTGTAAAGGAGGGATAGGAAAAAAGAGCAATACCCACCTGCTGTAGGGCTAGAGCTCACTGGTGTTTTACACAGCTGTGTGGTGCCATTTTCTACAGCAATGAAAAGAAAGAGAGTCAGGTCTGAGGACAGCAGGTGAATGATGGACTGATAAGGGAAATTTGTACAATCCCCATCAGGTTATCTATTGAAGGGCAATTCTGTTGGGCTGTTCAAAGAGCAGAGGCCTAGGGCTAGGGACTCATCATAGGGGAGAGTGTCGCTGACCAGTTTCTCTGTTGTCCTGCTCCTACAGTACTCCGTCCATTAAAATATTCCAGACTATACAGAAATTACATTTTTTAAAAGACTCATTTATTTGGTTTTAGAAAGAGAGGGCATGGGCAGGAGAGACAGAAGGAGAAAGAGAGTCTCAAGGGTTAGGGTTAGGGTCTCTGTGCTGGGTGTGGAACCTGACATGGGGCTCGATTTCACAACTCTGAGATCATGATTTGAGCTGAAACCAAGAGTCAGACACTCAACCAACTATACCACCCAGGCGCCCCCAGAAATGACATCTTTTAGATGTTTGTTTTCAGAATTTCCTAGGAGCTACTCATAGTAAAGGGACTGTGTTTGTATTCTATTGATTCTCCACAGTGTCAAGCAAATATTAAGTACTCAGGAAAAATGTTAAATGAATGGCTATGTGTGTGAATGAATAAACCTTTTTTTTTTTTTTTTTTTTTTTTCAGCTAAAGCAGGTGCATCCTTATGGGAAAAGATGTTGTATTTAAATGGTGGCATCTAATGGGGATATATTACATGACCTCTTACTACCAGTTCTCCTTATAAAATATCATATAAAAAGATTAAAGCAGCACTGTCCAATATAACTTTGTGTAGTATTGGGATTATTCTATATCTGTGCAGTCTAACATGGTAGCCATTAGCCACTTGTGGCTACTGAGCACTTGAAATATGGCTAGTGTGGCTGAGGAAATGTATTTTAAATTTTATTTAATTTTAACTATTTTAAATTTAAATGGCCACACATGACTTACAGTTGCTCTACTGGATAGCACAGATCTAGAGTCATCTTCAGGAAAGATTGGAAAAAAGAAAAATACACTGCTTTTTGATGCTTTTTAAAGGGAAAATGTGTGTATGTGTGTGTGTGTGAGTGTGCGTGCACATACATGCATACACACATACATAGGTGTGAATATGGTATATATATGTATGTGGTGTCTTATAAGCGCTTACTATCAGGTTCATCAATCAATAAGGCAAAATATGTTAGGAACATGGTCTTCAGAATAAGCTAGACCTTAGTTTGAGTCTTTGGCTCTGCCACTTACTAGTTATTACTGGCATGTGAAACTGCCTAATTTGCCAAACATGTCACGATGGAAATCTTAATTTTTTGAAGAAGATATGATGGGATATCAACCTTATTCTAAAACTTATTCTAAAAACAAGTTGCCAGCAAGGACCCTGGGCTACCCTAACTGCAGAAAATATTGACAATGACATCATTAAGATGGTAACATAGGTCATTCTTGACATCAGTCCCCTTAATGAGAAGACCAACTAGAAACTATCCATAGATTAGACACCATTGCAAAAATCCCAAAACCCAGTGTTGAAGCTGAAGCACTCACCCTGGACCACAGAAACAGAGAAGGACTACATTAGAGAATTACAGAAATGACTACACTCTGATGGCATGGCCCTCCCCCCAGACCAACATCACATTGTATCTAGAGGGCCCCCTGGGCCTTTGGTTTTTTCCAGTGGGGGAATAAAAGAGAATACAAGGTGGACATCCAGCTCACCCAACATTAGGAGACACTTCCCAGAGGTCCACTTGTGTCACAGGGATCACTGGGGGACATGGGAAGACTCTACCACTGGGGATCAGATAGGGACGAAGAAGAGGGGCAGGGATGAGAGCAGCTAGTTCTCAGATCTTGGTGGATGACATTCTTGCCAGCAGCAGAACCCAAGCAGAGATCCTACCCCACAGCTCTGGGCATCTGAAGAGTTGAGTAGGTGGTCTCATCTGGCCTAGGAACTCAACTAGCAGTTCTGCCTAATTTGGGTCCCCTGTCAAGGGGCCATATAGACTGTAGAGCATGGTCTACTTGCTCCACCTAGGCAGGAAACCAAATTTGCAGCCCCACCCAATGCTTATCAAAAACCTCCCAACAGAGAAAAATCTAGGACCAGATGGTTACACTGGTGAATCTTACCAAATATTTAAAAAGAATTACTACCAATTCTCCTTAAACTCTTCTAAAAAATTGCAGAAGAGAGGATACTCCCAAACTCATTATACAAGGCTAGCATTCCCCTGATGCCAAAGCCAGATAAGGATGTTCTAAGAAAAATATAGGCCAATATTTCTAGTGAATATAGATGTAATATTCCTCAACAAAATACTAGCAAACCTAATTAATGCAACATCACATTGAAAGGATCATGCTCAGGGCACACAAGTGGCTCAGTTGGTTAAGCAGATGACTTGATTTCAGCTCAGGGTCATGATCTCAGGCTCCAGGGACTGAGCCCTGCATTGGGCTCTGTGCTCGGCAGGGAGCCTGCTTCAGGATTCTCTCTCTCCCTCTGCCCCTTCCCCCTGTTCATGTTTTCTCTCTCTCTCTCTCTCTCTCTTTCAGATAAGCAAAAAAGTCTTTAAAAAAATAGAAACAAAAGGATCATGGTCCATGACCATGTGGGATTCATCTCTGGGATGCAAAGATAGTTCAGTATACCATCTTTTTATTACATCACATTAATAAAGTGGAAGATAAATATTATATGATCATCTCAATAGATTCAGAAAAAAACACTTGAGAAAATTCAACATCTACTCATGGTAAAAACTCTCAACATATTGGGTATAGAAGGTGGGTACCTCAATGTAATAAAGCACATATGACAAGCCCACAGCTAACAGCATACTTAGTGGTAAAGGTTGAAATATCTTCCTCTAAGATCAGAATCAAGACAAGAGTGTTAAGTCTCATCACTCCTATTCAACTCAATATTGGGAGCCCTTGTCACGGTAATTAGGAAAGAAAAAGGGGGATAAACATCCAAATTGGAAGAGAACATGTCAAATTGTCCCTTTGTAGATGACTATTCTTATTTATAAAAAATCCTAAGGCCTACTAGAAACTGTTAGAATTAATAAATGAATTCAAAAAAGTTGCAGGATATGAAATTAACATAAAAATCAATTGCATTTCTAAACACTAATGAAGGACTCTCAGAAAGAAAAATTAAGGAAGCAGTGCCATTTACAATAGCATCCCAAAATGCAGTGTTGAAAGTGAAACTAAAACTAAAACTTTCACTAAAACCCAGTGTTTTAGTGAAAACACTAAAATATTTGGAAATAAATTTAACCAAAGAGGTGAAAGATCTGTAAACTGAAAACAATGAGTTGTTGATGAAAGAAATTGAAGAAGACACAAATAAATAGAAAGAAATCCCCTTATTGATGGGTTGGAAGAATTAACATTATTAAAATGTCCATACTATTCAAAGCTGTCTGTAGATTCAATGTAATTCTTATGAAGATTCCAATGGAATACTTTATAGAAATAGAAGAAACAATCCTAAAATTTGCATGAAACCTTAAAAGAGCCAAAAGATCAAAAAGCCAAAGCAATCCTGAGAAAAACAAAGCTGGAGGCATTACACTTCCTGATTTTAAACTATGTTATGGAGCTATAGTAATCAGAACAATACGGTACTGGCATTAAAAAGACATAGTTGAATGGAACAAGATTGAGAGCCCAGAAATAAATCCATGCATATCCGGTGAACTAGTTATTTGGCAAGGGAGCCAAGAATACCCATCGGGGAAAAGCAGTCTCAATAACGGTGTTGAGAAACCTGGATACTCACATGCAAATGAAAGAAACAGGACTTCTACTACTTTCCACCACTCATAAAAATTTACTAGAAATGCATTAAAGATTAAATATAAGACCTGAAATCATAAATTCCTAGAAGAAAGCATTGGTAAAAAGCTCCATGATGTTGGTCATGGAGACAATTTTTTTGTATATGACACCAAAAGCACAAGCAATAGAAGTAAAAATAAACACAGGAGACTGCATCAAACTAAAAGCTTTTGCACAGCAAAAGGAATGAGAAGTTAAACCATATACTATGAGAAAATATTTTCAAGCTAAATATCTGATATGGGGTTAATATTCAAAAAGGAACTCATACAACTTTTTAGCAAAAAACAGCTCAATTTAAAAATGGAAAAGGGAACTAAATAGACATTTTCCAAGAATAGACATGAACGGCTGAGATATGGCCCTTGCTATCGGTACATGAAAAGATGCTCGGCATCACTAATCATCAGGGAAATGCAAATCAAAAACACAAAGAAATACCACCTCACACCTGTTAGAATCGCATTTATTAAAAAAGTTAAGTGGCAACAGGTATCGGTAAGGATGTAAGGAAAAGGGAAACCGGGGTGCCTGGGTGGCTCAGTGGGTTAAGCCACTGCCTTCATCTCAGGTCATGATCTCAGGGTCCTGAGATCGAGTCCCGCATCGAGCTCTCTGCTCAGCAGGGAGCCTGCTTCCCCCTCTCTCTCTCTCTCTGCCTGCCTCTTTGTCTACTTGTGATCTCTCTCTGTCAAATAAATAAATAAAATCTTATAAAAAAAAAAAAGAAAAGGGAAACCGTATACACTGTTAGTGGGAATATAAATACAGCCACTGTGGAAACTGTATGGATGTGTTCAAAAAAATTAAAATAGGAATATCTATATGATCTAGCAGTCCTCCTTTTGTGTATATATCCCCAGAAAATGAAGTCAGGGTCTTAAAAGGATATCGGTACTCCCAAGTTCATAGCAGCCTTATTCACTATATAGCCCAGATATGGAGAAAAGCTATGTGACTATTGAGAGATGAATAGATAAAATGTGATATGTGTACACACACACACCCCATAGAATATTAGCCTTAAAAACAGAAATTCTGCCTCCTAATTTGCAACAATACAGATGAAACTTGAGTGAAACTAAATGGAGTAAGTCAGACGGAGAAAGACAAATACTGTGTGATTTCATTTATAAGTGGAATCTGAAACAAACAGATTCATAGAAACAGAAACAGGGAGGAGATTAGTGATTGCCAGAGGTGGGAGAGGGGAAGAATGGGTGAAGGTGATCAAAGGGTACGGACTTCCACTTATAACACGGATTTCCAGTTATAAGATTAATAAGTTCTGAGGATTTAATGTATAGCACAGTGACTGTAGTTAATGATATCGTATTGTATATTTGAAAGGTGCTAAGACAGCAGATGGTTAAACTTCTCCCCACAGAAATAAATCATATCTATGTAAGGTGATGGATGTGTTAATTAACCTTATTGTGGTAATTATTTCTCTCTACATATCAATATATAAAAGTATGTTATATATATAAACTTACACAAGATTGTGTATGTCAATTGTATCTCAATTATTTAAAAAAAATGAACTGCTGATAAGTTGCCCTGCCCCCCATATGCATTACAATAGATATATATAATATTATATATATATATATATATATATATTAGACACCAAAACACCAAAGACACATTGACACTCTTCTTAGTTAATGAAATCTGTCACTTGTTTTGACTGCCATGCCTCCAACTTAATGCCTCTGGAAAAAAACAGTCACTTCATCCTTTGTGAGATAATAGAGACAAGAGTTTTGGTGTGTTGTTGGAATTTATAACAGGAAGGGTAAACTTTAAATATGAAAAGTAAAGTGAGAAGAAAGGGAAGGGAAACAGGAAAAAGCCTCAGGATGTTAGATCCCAGCCTAACTCTTGTTTCTTTGTTTGTTCTGTTCCGGTTAAATATCATAAGCACTGGCTAACACCCCTGGGCTTTCGTGGAGTGTAGTAAAACAGAGAAAGGACTCATTTATCCTTAGATCTGAATTATCTCTTGGCAGGTAACTATGAATCTTTGGTCAAATTATTTAACCTCTCTCCATATCAATTCTCCATCAGTAAAATAGAGCTTAATTTTACTGCGGGGTTAAGAGATGATGAGAAGGAATATTTGGCACATAGCAGACATCTAAAAATATTTCATCCTTCCCCTTCTTTGGTGCTTCCATGACCAGTGTTTTCCCTGCTTCTGGCTTCCTCTGGGTATCAGGGGACCAGATTACGTAAGATAATCAGTCTGTCATCTAACCTACCCATCCATACATCTTTTTAAAAAAAATCTGACAAAGTTGGATTTACATTTTCTTTATCTGTGTCTCCAGATCAAATCTGTTGAATATAGGAGCTGAAAGACAGCTTTCCTAAAGAAACTATCAGGTTTTACTGTGTGCAAAATGAATCAAAGTCTGTTCTTTTATCCTTCTTTTCACTCAGGTGTGCATATATTCCATTAAACCAGTATTGGAAATATATTTATGTTTATTTATTTTTATTTTTTATTTTTTAGAGATTTTATTTATTTGACAGACAGAGATCACAAGTAGGCAGAGAGACAGGCAGAGTGTTTGTGTGGGGGGGGCATGCTCCCTGCTGAGCAGAGAGCCTGATGTGGGGCTCCATCCCAGGATCCTGAGATCATGACCTGAGCTGAAGGCAGAGGCTTTAACCCACTGAACCACCCTGGTGCCCCTTTATTTTTTAATTTTTCAAGATTTTATTTATTTATTTGACAGAAAGCAACACAGTGAGAGAGGAAACACAAGCAGGGGGAGTTGGAGAGGGAGAAGCAGGCTCTCTGAGGAGCAGAGAGCCCCATGCAGGGCTTGACCCCAGGACCCTGGGATCATGACCTGAGCCACCCAGGTACCTCCACTACTAGAAATTGAAAAAAAAATAAATTAAACTATGAATTTGTCCTCATTGTCCCCAGTCCTGGATAGCGATTCTTAGGACTTAGAGAGGAAACAGCTGGGTCTGAGAAAATGGATGCAGGGGCTTAGGAAACCCATGTGACTCCCAGACTGCGAGCAATCCATTAGGAACCAAGACTTACACTCCAGTCTCCCATTCCTGGGAAATTCCTTTTAACGCTAAGAAGGAATAGATCTGGGTACTGTCTTCTTACATGTGCCTTTGGGCACATTGTTAGTGATCAAAAAACTTTCTCAGAACTACCTCTTTCTGTCACCACAACAAAACAATTTCCCCTAGAAACACCTGCACATTTTTAAGACTCTCTATCAACCAAAAAGGTTGGTCCATTAATCAACTGAAGTTGACAAAAAATGTTAGCCTTCTTCAAGTGCATGCCGAAAAGCACTGTGGATGTAGATTACTATCTCGTATCTTCCTTGCATTGCTTGAGGCACCTAAGGAAACGAGTCCTTCCCATTGATATCTCTGCATCATATTTCTTCTCCTTAGCAATAATAACAAATAGCTATGCTTCTTGGGGAGCAAAATTAAAAGCAAAAAAAAATTGGACAAGTTTGAGTTTGTTGCAATAAATATTTCAGAGAGCCAAAATGAGTTCTCAAGTTCTTATATTATGACAGATGTATTCCTACATTTTGGGGAAAGTTGTGATCACCATCAAATACATTCACAAACGTGTGATCCCTTTCTGGTTAGGGGATGGATGTTTTACGAGGCACGATTTTTAGAGTTAGGATCTTGGAGCATTGGTATTCTTGAAGAAAAAGTTTGAGGGCCTTAGAAATATTGGACAGGAGTAAAATACAAGCTGTATGTTAATGAGGTACAGTATGGAAACAGATGTAGAAGAAAGTAGTGAACATTTTTTTTCATTAAATTTCTAGCCCTTCACTATATAAACCTGTTATATAGTAGGTTGCTCGATGGCTGGTGTATGGGTTAAAATGTTGAAAGATAAGAGAAAAAAGGAGACTCGGGATGAATTTAGATTTTTTTAAGACCCCGAGCTTTGAAAAAGATAATAGCCTTTGCTATGTAATTCAAAATAATATAAAAGCAATTCTGAACTGTAAAACAAGAGTAAGGAAATCCAATAACATTGAGATTTCTCCCATGGTACTTTTTTTTTTTTCAGATATTTCTGGACTTATTTTTTTTTTAATATATATAATTTTTTATTTTTTATAAACATGTATTTTTATCCCCAGTGGTACAGGTCTGTGAATCACCAGGTTTACACACTTCACAGCACTCACCAAAGCACATACCCTCCCCAATGTCCATAATACCACCCCCTTCTCCCAAACCCCCTCCCCCCATGGTATTTTAATAAGATCATAAAATAAAATCTTCCAAATATTTTTCTAATTTTTTGGTACCTCTGTTTTGCTGGTGTCTTCAACATTTGCTTGGTTTCCTATAGGGTAATCTGGCAGTGAGAACTACTAATCTTTCACCTACAGATTTGTTTAATTGTTTATTCCACAGACTTGTACTGAAGGTAAGTTATTTGACGGACTGGGATCTCCCAGATAAAAAAAAAAGTCCAGTCCTTATTCTGGAAAGACTCAGAATCTGGTGAGTATTATAAAGTTTAGTGAGTATTATAAAGTTCTCAGCAAAACCAAGAAGGAATAATGAAGAACAAAGCAAACTCTGCAGGTATCAGAGAAGCCTTTCCATAGGTGACACCGGAGCAGGTTTGGAATACCAACACATGGGGAGAGTGGAAGGGAGCATTCTAGGTCCATACCATAGCACTGGTGCTGTTGTAAGGGGGACCAAGAAATGGAAGTCGTTGATCTCAACGTCAGGCACAAAGGATTTCAGGCACACTTCGACATGCTTCTTCCTTGTCCCTTTGTTTTCAGATTTAGCCCTTTTACAGTCTCTCTAACATTCTGTACTTTTTAATTAATTAATTAATTTATTTATTTTTATTAGAGCCAAAGATGTTCCCAAGCTGCCTCACCTGCTCAGATTGGATTCTGCATCTTTGGATCCTTTATAACGGATCACAATTCTCCTATAACCTTATGGTTAGTATTTAAATATCTAGTAGCATTCCACATTTTCTCTGCCTTGGTTTGCTTAAGTCATCTCCTTTGTGATTAGAATATAGTCAGATAGAGAGATCTTTGCCTCTGTCCACATTGATTATGTCAGATTTATGTAACTGTAATGCTCCTCTTAATTTGATGTGTGGATCCTGGACATGGGGGAGGACATACATAGATTTAAGTGATACACATGGTGCCTCAGTGTCTGAGCACCTGGATGCATCTGGGGACTGTTACAGAGCTAATTGGCAGGTGTGGTACATGGCAAGAACAAAGATCTCCCAAGCTTCAAGAAATAACCACTCTGTGGGATCCCCAAAGAGAAACATTCAAAGGTGTCTCTGTTCTATTTGTTAATTATAAAAAGCAGATTGCCATGGTGATGGGAGTGGGCTAAATTAGGAAGGGTATGGAGACAGATATTAGAGTGTAGAAAGGTGCCTGACATTCATAAGCATCCAGAAAACTTTATTCCTTGAGCCTAGCTTGAATCATTTTATTCGCTAAACCTATGGAGGGAAGACAGGCATCTTATTTCTTCATATTCCACATGGATGATTGGTCTTTCCCTTCTCTAGGGTCAAGGAAACCCCACATAGCTCATGGCTTCTTGGAGGTGGATGTAGTGTGTGCACACGGATGTGGATGGAGTGAGGATGCAGTCAGAAAGAAGTTGCAGAGCAATGGGCAAAAGGTCTTGGGGCACAGCAAGTGGCCTGATCTGGTCTTGCACAATGGCAGAGGGATAGCAAATAGAACCAGATGTAATGATGTGCATTACAATCACACCAAGAATTGATACTTTTGCTAATAACTAGACCCTGGGGAGCCCCCCATGGGTTTTAAATTGGGAAGCCATATGATCAGCTCAGTGTTTCAGACAGAGTAAGGTACACGCAGTTTGAAACATAGGTTGAAGGCAACACTATTAGCTGCAGGGTTATCTGCTCTTAGCCTGTATCAGTTGTAAACGTGGGAAGGCCACAAAAAGAAAAGAAAAGGAATGAGGTACCGAATGAAGGCAACAGAGGCATTGGGAAGGGAAATGACAGAGAAGAATTCAAGGGTAGCCAGAAAACAGAAAAAAAAAGTACCTGGCGATTACAAGAGGATGAGGAAAGAAAGTTTAAAATATCTTTCTTCCGGCTTTAGTGAGTGAGTCGATGAAGGTTGATACCAGTAACCCAAGTAAGTAAGAAAAAAGTTTTGCAGATAAAATGCAGAGAAAAGTGGCTCTGACAGAGCTGAACGTATATTCTTTCATTAATTCACTTTAGAAGTTTGATCTTTTGCTTTTATATTGATGTAAGATCTTCTTTTTTTTTAAGATTTTTTTTCTTTTTTTAATTTTAGAGAGAGAGAAAGGAAGAGAGTGTGGTGGGGGGAGGGGTAGAGAGAGAGGGAGAAAGAACTGCAAGTGGACTCCCTGCTAAGTATGGAGCCCAAAGCTGGGCTCTATCTATCTCAAGACCCTGAGCTAGGACCCTGAAATCAGGACCTGAGATCAGGACCTGAGCAGAAACCAAAAGTCAGATGCTTAACCAACTGTGCCACCCTAGGGCCCCAAAAAGGGTCTTCTTGTTTTCCTTCTTCTTTTTCTTCTTATCATAGTAGTCCTGCTAGGCTTGACTTTTTATTTTCTTTAGCCAGCACTGTGTGCTTAAAATTTTGAATTAGTTGCTAAGATTTAAAAATAAGAAACATTTTACATAAAAATCTGGATTTCTGACTGCTGGTGAAAAATTGAAACATCTGTGTGATGGTTAATTTTATGTGTCAACGTGACTGGGCTAAGGGATGCCCGGATAGCTGGTAATATATTATTTCTGGATGTGTCTGGGAGGGTGTTTCCAGAAGAGATTAGCATTCGGATCTGTTGACTAGGTAAAGAAGATCACCCTCGCTGATGTGGGTGGGTATCATTCCCTCTGTTCAGAGTCTGAGGGAGGGTGACTTTGTTCTCTCTGCTTGAGACATCCAAGCTCTCCTGCCCATTGGCACTCATGGTTCTCAAGCCTTTGGCCTCAGACTGGGACTTACAACATCATCTTTCTGGTTCTCAGGCCTTTGGACTGGTACTGAATGACACTACCAGCTTTCCTTGTTCTCCAGCTGATAGCAGATTGGGGGACTTTTTGACCTCCATAATTGCATGAGCCAGTTCCTATAATAAATCCCCTCTGTATGAGGGGATTTATTATATTATATTATCTTATATTGGGTCTGTTTTTCCTGAAGACTAATACAATCTGCTTAAATCAATAATCCCTTTAGACTGGACGTATGCTATCCAATTTGACATAATCCCTACCACACCCACTTATCTTCTTCACAGGCCCATTTCTCTCATTCATGTTTTCTGTGTGGAAACTTTATGTAGCAGATGTGGTCAAAACTCTACCCTTACTCCTTTGGCCTGCCCCAGAGGTTGTCCTCAGAGAGTTCAGATGGCTTCCTGTGTCTTGCTGCCTGAAGCTGTTCTCTTCCCACCGGAGTGCACTTAGTGTATCTAGGGACCAGGCCAGAGATGTCAGAGAATTACTCCTCACCCCAACAACTATCGATGGGCCATGGGGGTTGTTGGATAAAGACGCTTCCTCGCCATCTCATGAGACATGTATGAGGTGTTCCCAGGTAGTCTGTCACAGAGTTCCCACCTGGTAGGACTGTGTTCTGGTCGCCCACTGTGGTAACCCACCCATTACCAAACATTATGAACTGTCACCACTTTCGTAACTCACTTTCTCCCACTTTCACATGCTTTATGGGCTCTTTTCCAAAATAAGTTACTGGCACCCAAATCCTGTCTCAGGGTCTATTTGATTGGGTGGTAGGGTGGAGCTCAAACTAAGACAGGACCTGCAACCAATTCAATTTGTCATCTCTGAGTTAGACCATCTCCTGGGTCCTAACTGCTCTTCAAGGATGAGTTTCAGTCTCAGATTGGCAGAGATAGAAATGTCCTTGGAGGAAGTGGAGACTTAGGACCATGAGTGAACTGTCTACGGTCACATGGCATGGTTGCTTCAAAGACAGAACGAGGCCCTCTCTCCTTATCCCCAGACTAGTGTTCCATCCACTACCTCATGGCAAGCCTCATGGGGAGCTGATAGACAGCACCCACATCAGCCAAATCCAGAAATATGAAAAAAAGTTTAATCAAAATACAACAACATCAACTTGTTTATCTATAGTCTCCTTAGCAAGTCCAAGTAGCTGCAACGGGGAGCATCCAGCCCACAAAGCCTCAAGTATTTACTCTCTGAGAGCAAAAGCTTGCCAATCCCTGCCCATTGGAGTGGTATTGAGGGTACCACACTTTCCTGGGCTCACTTACAGGTAAAACAGTAGGAAGAATCTCTCCCTTTCAGATACGCTCAGTGACGCAAAAATTGCAACCCACCTCCCCTTGGTTCCGCCAGCCGAGGATGTTGGTGGCAGAGCTGAAGGATCAAGGCTGCAACTCTGACTTCTCTTGATAAATTAATTTATTATTTAAGCACATCTGCCTGTTTATTTAAAGAGGTGCTGTGGCCTCCACTTGTGCACTTGTGTGGAGGAAAACATCACACTGAGATCTCAAGTGTCACGGCAATTAGTCAAATGGGGAAAGACGCTGCTCCAGGATGTTCAGGGACACTGTACTTGATAATCTTTAATTTGCTCGATATTACAATTAAGGTAACTTCAAATGTGTTATAACCTTAATAATGTCAACATGTTTCCATTATCTCGGGTGTACATATTATTTTTAACCTACTTCACACACAAGAATATATTAATGCATTTTTTGGCTGCCGGTAAAGTGGCCCTCTAACAAGCTTGTGAAGGACTTAATAACCTTGTAGAAATGTTTTACTGATGAGTATTTAAAAATTATTGGAAAATCACTCAGTCAGGATTTTAAAAAAAAGTCTGCTACATTATCATTGGCTGGAAAATAGATATTCATGAGGAGAGACACAACAGAAAGAGAGACAAAACTAATGTTTCGGCGACAGAGGAGATAAACGGGAAATACAATGGCATTGAAAGTTGAAGAGCTGGGGGCCTCATAGCTCATCCGCTGTGTGATCTTGGGAAAGTTGCTCAGCTTGTCTGAGAATTAGTGTCTACATCTTTAGCTTAAAAGCCAAGTCCTGCCCTGTTCTCAACAGTGTTCCTATGATAATGTAATTAATTGACGCTGGTAAAAGAGTTGTGTTAACTGCACAGAACTATATGCAAATGTCCATTATTGGACAAAATTGGAAAATGATGGGTTGAGGAGAGATGCTCTTTCCTGTAGTTGTTTGTCACCTTCATTGGTATATTAAGACAGTTAAATATAAACAAGAAGAAAAAGAGACAGAGGGGACAGTTTATTTCTTCCATCTTAGAGCTGTCTAGCTAGAAATGATAGCTGCTCAGTGCTCTACATCCCTGTCCCTGTCAAAAACAAGGGTGGGTTCCAAGGAGGAGAGAAGCAGCTGGTTAGGTGGCCCCAGCAAAATGAAATTTGCGGGAGTCATATATATATATTTTTTATTAAATTTGGGAGTCATATTGTTTTATACCATGTAGAGACTGACGAATGACCAGTGCCTGGCTTTCATTTTCTTATTTTGGGAGCAACTTCACTCACGGCCGACAGTCATTCATGTCCCCTCCTCTTTCACAAAGTGTTCAGAGGCAAGCATAACCCTGGGCCTGGGTTATTGAGGTAAACATTTATGTAACTCCAACGCTTTCCACTGGTGTGAAATTACTGATACATTGGGATCCTCCATTTTCCCTAATTAGACCAGTGAGTGAGGGATTTGCAGAAACAATTCCAGAGACTCTCACTTTAATATTAACTAATGTGCACTTGGCCTACTTTTTGATTTTCCCACTGAACATATAGGGTCAGTTTCTCATCTTGCTCGGCACCCCTGTGGAGTAAGCTCTGAGCTCAGAACTGCAATGTTTTCAAGGGCGGTGTCTTTCCTCCCTTTACCTCTCTCTCTCCTTTGCTTCCCACTAGGATTTTGTTTGCTGTCCATCTAGGTACACAAGCTGTAGTTTCATGGGGTTCTAGGACTATTTTGATAGGGCTTGTCCAGGGAATTCAACTAAGGAAATTGAAACCATGCAACTGAATTTTTTATAGACCTGTATGAGGATCACCACATGTGGACATGTATGTGTTGTGTGTGTGTGTGTGTGTGTGTGTCCACCTGTGTGTGTTTATTTCTTTTTAAAGAGGGATTGAATTTCAGAGAGATAGGGTCCTCTATTCAAGTAACTTTTGGGAAGGGAAACCAGGATAATAAAAGGAAACACATTCCATGAGAATCCAAGTGAGGCACTGGGGGATGAATGACAGTTTGGGGGGTTGCATTCAATTTCTGTCTCCTTAAACAAGCTCTTGTAGTTAATTTATCTGAACTCTGGGTTCCCATCAATAAAAAGGGGATAAAACGTAGCTCTTAATTTGGTTGTGAGGTCATGTTAATGTAGATAAATTATTCCTTCTATCCTGGCACATAAGAGGCTCTGGGTGAATTATTAGTACTAGTACTAATACTAGTACCACTGCTATTGTTGCAAATTTTCTACATTTACATAGTACAAAGGCAATAAAAATATTGACTTGGAGAAGAGTGGGGTCAAGGATGTTGGCTAGCTACTTTGTCTTTTTAGCTGAAAGAACCTTGCTCAGCTAAGAATGAGGGGTTAGGACTCTGAGTGGTTTTTCCAATAATGCCCTTCTAGCATCCTCCAGACTTTGGGGGTGAACAAACCCACATTTTGGAAGGGGAAGGGAAAGGAAGAAAAAAGAATGGGCAGGGCCCTAGCCTCGCAATCCAGCTTCCACCAAAAGGGCTGTTTTCGTCTCTTTTGTATACCTGGTCTCTGGGTAGGATTTGGTTAGCTAAAAAAAATTCCTCATCTAGAAGCTGGCAAATGATTGGACAGGATGATCCTGAGATCCCTTCCAGCTCTCACATTCTGTCAAGATTTTGTCACCTTTACCAAACTTTCATTTGGCAGACTGTCAGGCTGCCTGAGGCACCAGGAAATTTCAAGGGCAGAGTCAGCTTTTTAAAAACTATGAAGAAGGCACATAGTTCTGCATCTCCATTTGTATGTGGAGATGGCCCTGCTTGTCTTCAGACTCCTCACTCCCACAGCCCGTCTGGCCCCTGCAGTTTCCTGGAGCATCTCCCTTCCTTGGGCTCCATCCTCATCTACCCAGTCCTCCAGAGTCCCACAGCCCAAGGCTTCTGGCTCCGTTCTGTCATAAACACCCAATCCTTATCCCTCTGCTGGTGCCCATCTCCATTTGAGCTGTGACTAATGAGAAGAAAATACCTCACACCCTCCCTCCACAGGAATAGCTTCATTACTCCAAATTATAAACCTCAGAGGGAAACACTTCACTTCCCAGGTATCTTTTCTCACTGTCAAATCCCACTGCAATGCCAGCTTTCTGGTTTGTCTGCCCATAAAGCCAGCTTTGAAGTCAGAGGTCAATGTTCCTGCTATAGTCATTAAAAGACGAGATTTGGGGTCAAACAGATGCATTAGTCCTGTATGTGTAAATCCTTTGCTGTCAATCTTGTGCAACTTCCTCAATTTTCTGTTTTTCTATGGAGGAGCTATTTCAGGTTTGCTGTAAGAAAGTGAAATTTTCCTAGGATACATCATACCTGAAACCAAACACACTTCAGGTTTGTTGTTGTCATTGTCAGCGTTATATGGCCACTCAACACTTAGTTGAAACCTCAAGATCCAAGAAATACCACACTCCTCTATTTTAATCAAATAAGCTCAATTCTATATTTGTTACAGGGTTCTATCTTACACACACACACACACACACACACACACACACACACGCACATAACACAGGTGTACCCAGAGGCCCTACTATCTTCCCAGCAATAAAACAGTGGGAAAGGCCTTCTATCATTGCGGGTTGGTGGCCACTCATTGACCTGGTTCCTTCAGTAATCTTTTGATCCACCCAGGGGCTCTGCTGAGTCACACTCAGGTCATAAGGTGCTTTGGTGAGAATGGGCACTCCCATGCACCCTCATGGCCCCCACCATCACATGCTCTGAGGTTGGCAGAGTACTCAGAGGAACGAGCAATCACACCTTCTCTTCAGACAGGTCAATCTCTAACCTCTTTCAGCCTGGGGGAAATTTCTCTCTTTCCTCATTATTTTCTTTTGCCTTCACATTCACATTCCTCTTCCCATCCCATTTGAGGATACCCAGGACTTTATGAAATACCAGAAGTGCTACACATAACCCACTGAGAAAATGGAGAATAACACCTAGCACTGAGCATGAGGAAGTGTCTGCCTGTAAACATGTTATACTAAGCCTCTGCCATAATTAAAATCACAATCATCAGCAGCATTGCTTCCATCATCATCATTATCCCTACTCATGCCACCAAAGAAACTTTCTAGAGTCATGACACTTATCAGTCCTTAAAGGAAGACAAAGGTGAGTCAGACTTACAATAGCTTGGGAGATTCTATTATTCCTGAGAAGACAGAGAGACACATATGAGACAGACAATGCAAAATTCTAGACCTGAAATGCATTCATTTTTGACCAACACAGCCTTCTCTTGAAGACTTCCCTTGCACAGTGGTTTACAGTCTTTTCACCAAGTCAAATCTTCTTTCAATACAAAACTGTAAACTACCATGACATATGAAGGAAGGGGGAAGGAATATTATCAGGAATGACTGACTAAATCAGCTTGACACTGAAGTTTCAGCTTTAGTTTTAAAATGTTAGTGGCTTCTCCTTATGAGCTGGTAGCAGTGAACGAAACATATTAATCACATTAGGCATCTTGGTGATGGGTCCTTCCCCTATTTTTAAATAAATGCTAACTTCATATAAATCTCATTTAACTAAAGGGGAGTAAAACATTTTCAAAGACAAAGGTAAGTGGAGATTATAATTGTGTCCCTGTTTGATAAGGAAATCAACAGAGACAGTTTAATATTATTTATTAATCCTGTAATAGTATCAATGCCAGACCTTTGGTGTTTACATGTCGAACCAAAGTATTCCTCTAATTCTGACTAAATAATAATCGTTTCTATGTATTAAGAGGTAACTATGTGCTATGGGCTTAGTTGCAAGATAAAATCTTTACGAACAATAGTTCAGTTAATCCTTAAATCAACTTTGAAAAAAAAATGTCACTGCATCTCAGAGTGGCTACACAACTTCTCCACAACACATAAGGAAGCGGTAAATCATAATTCAACTATTGTTTGATTGACTCTAAGATCTGTTTTTGTAACTGCTAAGTGAAACTGCCTCCCACTTCCCAACCTCTTCACCTTGATGAGAGAAGTTAAGATGTTGGTGATACCAAATTTTGTTAGTGCCAGCTACACTTCTCCCCCACCAATTTTCAACCTTCCTGTTCCCCTAACTTTCCATTTATTCCATTCAGTTCAATAAATGACAACATTTAATGGCCTTACCTAAACAGGGGTTACCTTTCAATCTTCCATCTTCTATTCCCCATATCCCATTAGCTGACAAGCATTTTTCTATGTTCCAAAAGTCCCTTTAGGTTATCCCTCTCCCCATTAGTTTAGGCACCATTCTTGTTACTTGTCATGTGAGTTGAACTACAAATCTTCCTGGACTTATGATGGGGTTACCTCCTGATAAACTCTTCAAAAGTTGAAAATGTCGTAAGTCAAGAATGCAGTTCATACACCTACTGGACCTACTGGACATTGGAGCTCAGGATAGCCTACTTTTAATGTGCTCAGGCACTTAACTTTAGCCTACAGTTGGGCAAAATCATTTCACACAAAGCCTATTTGATGATGAAGTGTTGAATATGTGATGTAATTTATTGAATTCAATACTGAAAATGAAAAACAGAATGGTTGTATGTGTATTGGTTGTTCATCCTCGTGATCATGTGGCAGATGGAGTTGCCGCTCACTGCCACTGTCTAGCATCACAAAAGAGGATCATGCCCGCCCATATACTAGCTCTGGAGAATGTAAAACTCAAAATCTGAAGTATGGCTTTTATGCATATCACTTTGGCACCATTGCAAAGTCCAAAAAAAGTCATTAAATTAAGCCATTGTAAGTCAGGGACCATATGCAGTTACTACCGAAATTTCTCTGCTGGTCTTCCCTAAATTCATCTGTAAGGAAACGTTGTGAAGGACTGGAAGAATGCATCAAACAAGTAAACAAACAGATATGTTGATGAATGCCCTCACTGGCACCTTCCCAGGTTTTTGTCTGCCTCTCATTGTCTTTGACCTATTTAAAACTCTTTAATTGTCACTGACAGCAATATAAATGCATCCAGTCTACACATGCGCAAATGATTCTGCTCTGGTGAAGGAACGACTGACCTTTCCCTGCTCAAAACAAAACAAAACAAAAAAAGAAAAGGAAAGAAAAAAAAGCCAATTTTGGATCTATGTGTTCATTTCAGTAATACTTATTGAGCCATGTGTAGTACTTTGACTTCTCCTTTGAACCAGTTGAAACATCTTATCAGTTTCCTCATTAATTAAGCAGTTAAATACAATTTTTGATGTGTTCATTTCATATTTGAAGGAGAGTCATGGTTTTACCTTAAATTAAAAAAAAAAAAAACTTTAACATATAACACATCTTAACTTTGCTATTTATCTTAATTTGGATTTCCCAGAAAGCTGAGCCTGAGGCATGGATTTGGTTGGAAATATTTATCAGGAGGTGACCACAGAAAGCTACAATGATGATGTGGGAGAGCAAGAAAGGCAGGAAGGGAAAACCAGTCAGCGGTGTGTTATTGAGTTGGTTACCACTGCGGTCTCCAGGACTCAGTCCTGATGGGTGATATCTCAGCAACCATGTAGAATATGTACTTCTGAATGATCCGTCCAGAGGGTAAGAGATTAGGACACTTCTCTTCCAAACATTGTCTTCTATACGTTGAGTGTTGCCCTTTGGTCTGAAATCCTTTGTCCTTCTTATCTGTATTTTCCATGGCTTTAGAAAGAGTTGTAAGACAGAAAAGTGAAGAAATACTGCTGTGTGCACTGGGGGAAGTAAGCTGGCAGACATGCAGAACTGATCATCCTGGCCACACTAAAATTAGGTGGTTGAGGGGATGTGGTGCAGGGCACAAAGGCAGTTACTACACAACCGGTATGATCTATCTAAACTGAAAACTGTTATATTCTTCTTCACTTTAGAACGTTTAAGTGATTTCTCATGCCTGTAGGATAAAATCAAAACACCCACATGGCCCTTCATGCTCTGCCCTCGGCCTCCCTTTTCAGCCCTCTCCTCACACCCCAGCTTCCATCTACAATCTGATGCTTGCTGTTCCCCTGACACTACTGTGACCTGGTATATGCGTTCATGCCATTTCTTTCTCCTCTTTTCTAGCTAGCCCATCGTTAGATATCGTCAGAAGTGTTTAGTGACTGCCCACCTCCCTCTCGCTCTCCCACAAGATATGACATTTACCTACCACATTCTGCTGTGCTTCCTCTATCAGAGTATCTACTACACTGGATTCTATTTGCCTCTTTTTTCTCTCTCATTATTCTGTGAGTTCTCTGAGGGCAGAGACAGCTTTTTTTAAAAATTTCTGTAACATCAATGCTCAATAGCTTCTCCCTGATAGTAGATACTCAAAAACAGTTTGTTGATTTCATGAAACACCTACTTGACTCTTATCTGTACCAGTCACGACAGAGGATAAATAAAGACTTTGCATTAGTCAGGGTAGGCCAAGTCATGCTGTAGCAACAAATATGTGGGAAGTCTCAGTAGTTTAAAACTACCAATGTTTATCTTCCACTAATGTACATAGCAGTTATATGTGGGCAGAGGGCCTCTGCTCACAATATTTACTCAGGAACACAGACAGTTAAGTAGACATGGTCTGGAATACTGTTCTTGAGAATTTTGCACTGGCAATTTTGTGTTCATTCTGGGAGTGACACAAATAACTTTTCTTCAAAATTCACAGGCTAGAACTAGTCATGTATTCCCATCCACCCAAAAAGGGACTAAAACTACACCTGCTATGTGTCCAGGAAGAGAGAGACAGAATTATTTGGTAATCATTACAAATGACTACCACAGAGTTTTGCTCACAACATTGCTACAGGTTGAGTTGTGTCTCCCTCAAGATCCATCCATTGAAATCTTAACTCCTAATACCTCAAAATATGACTTGATATGGAAATAGGTTCATTGTAGTTGTAAATAGTTAAGATGAGGCCATACTAGAGTATGTGCAGGCCTGCAATCCAATATGACTAATGTTCTCATAAAAGGGTAAATGTGGACATAGGCATGCATAGAGGGAGAAGACCAAGTGAACAAGAAGATATCCATCTGTACACCAAGGAAAGAGGTCGGGAACAAATTTCTCCCTTGCAGCCCTCAGAAGGAACCAATTCTGGCAACACCTTGATTTTGGGCTGCTAGCCTCCAAACAAAACAAATTTAGGTAGTATAAGCTATCCAGCTCTAGCGAACTAATACAGATTTCTTGTACCAGAGGTTGGGTGCTGCTATAATAAGGGCCTAAAAAAGAGAATGTGACTTTGCGAGTGGGTAATGGGCAAGCTGAGAGAGTTTTATGAGGTACATGATAGAAAAAGTCTAGATTGCCTGGAAAAGAGAAATGGTACAAGTATATAGCTTAAAGGTAGTTTTGGTGAGGTCTCTAAAGGAAATGACAAACATGTTATTGGAAACTGATGGAAGGCAATCCTTGTTATAAAGTGGTGTAGAACTTAGCTGAATTATGTTCTAGCATTTTATGGAAAGTAGGGCTTATATATAATAAACGTGGATACTTAACTGAAAAGATTTCTCAGCAAAGTGTTCAAGTGTGGCCTGGTTTCTCCTTACTGTTTATAGTAAAACATGAAGCCGATAAGTTGAAAAAGGAATTGTTAATCAAAAACAAATTAGAACCTGAAGATTTGGAAAATCCTCAGCCTATCCATATTGGAAAAAACAAGAAAGCTTACTTTGAGGAGAATGGATGTGGCTAAATGGCTATTTCCTAAAAAAATTAGATATGTGACTCATGAATCCAATCAAACATTTCAGCAGAAACCATAAATAATGATGAAGTTATACAGAAAAGATCTATGGGAGATTCTTTTGTCTGATGGTCTAAACTCCCATGAATTGGAAAGGAGACCAGGTAACTTTTGAGAATTTTATATCAGCATAAACACTGCCAGCCTGGACTGAAAGGGACAGAGACAGGATAAGACAAAGGAAAAATGACCCCCACTACCTTCGTTCCAGAAGGCTGGGTCATCTCTTTAGCTGAAGAAGGTTGCTGCTACCCAGCAATGAGGGAGCAGGACCACCACTCCTATGGACGTGGAAAACTGAGCATTGTACAAAAAAGATTATCTTCAAGTCTTAAAACTGAATGGAATTCACTCTCCTAGGTTGTGGACTTTTCTGTGATGCTTTTTTCCTTCTGCTTTCTTCTTTTGCAATGGTAATGTTTATCCTATGCCTCTTCCATATTGAATATTCAAGTAAATAACTTGTTGTCTGGTTTTACAGGTGCAGTGATGGAGTGGAGTTTTGTACCAGGGTGAATCAGACCCTCAATTTCACCCATAATTGATTTAGATGATATTTTAGACTTAGAATTAATGCTGGAATGGGTTAAGACTTTCAGGGATTTTGAGATGGACAAACGTATTTTGCATGTGAGAAAGACATGAATTTTGGGGGGGTGAGAGGGTAGATTGTTATGGGTTGAATTATGTCCCTCCAAAAGTCATACATTGAAGTCCTAATTCCCAGTACCTCACAATTTGCTTTTATTTAGAAATAAGGTCATTGAAAACACTTTGAATAATGACATAATGTCTTAATTTGGCCCAAACCAATGTCAAGGTTTTCTTCTAGGAAGCTTTGGTGATCAGGTCTTACCTGTAAGTTTTCAATTCATTTTGAGTTAATTTTTGTAAGTGGTGTAGGATAGGGGTCCAGTTTCATTTTTGGCTTGTGGTTATTCAGTTTTCCCAACATTATTTGTGTTAAAGAGACTCTCCTTTTCCCATTGAGGGTTCTTGTCCCCTTGTCACACATTAGTTGACCATATATTCAGGGATTTATTTCTGGACTTTCTATTCTGTTACATTGGTCTAGGTGTTTGTTATTTATACCAGTACCATACTGTTTTAATTACTATAGCTTTGTAGTATAGTTTGAAATCGGTACTTGTGATGATGCCTCAGCTTTGGTTTTGTTGTTGTTCTCAAAATAGTTTTGGCTATTTGGATTTTTTTGTGGTTCCATAAGAATTTTAAGGTTGTTTTTTCTATTTCTGCAAAAAATGCCATTGTAATTTTGACAGGAATTGCACTGAATCTATAGATGGCAAATATTTTTCTTGAAAATCTCCCTTACAACATAGAGTAACCAAGGACATCTATACAGAGCAAGCAGCCTTGATCCCACAGTTATCTCAAAGCAAAAGTTTTGTTCCACGGTCACTTGCACACCTCCAAGTTCTCTTTATTGCTCTATGTTGATGTGCAAACTTGAAGGTAATGCTAAACTCAGTGGATGAGATTGTTTCTATGGATTTTCTTCTCCTCTTTTCTGTGAATTTTTCCTCTGTTGTTATGGTACTTCCTTTTTACAGTCTGTATGTTTTTCACAGTACCTTCCTCTTTTAATCCTCCTATCCAAGATTCTTATTTTCTTCCCTGCTATCCCCTTCACTTATAAAATAATACCATTTCAATCCAAACTTCTTTTCATAATATTTCCACATATTTGAGAAGAAATTTGTGGAAAAATTTTATGGCTCATCATGTCATATTGAAGTCAAGATGTGTCAAGCATCAAAGTCAAGCAGTATCCTTCAGACACTTAAAGAATATATGTTTGATTGCCTTCATTGATCAAGTTTAACCAGATTATTGCCACTGCTCCACTCTGGTTGAGCTAGGTAGGTACAGACTATGTATTTGACAAGAGGCCTTCCCTTCAGTTTTCTTCACCCAGCGACATTTCCTGGTGGGAGATGGGTTGGGGATAGCAGTGGTGGCAATAATAACATTAGTGGTGATAGTGGTGCATAACATCCACAGAGAGTAGAATTCTTCTTGGCCGTTAGAGTTTATACTCATTTTCTTGGTAAATGCCATCCTCTGTACATTTGGGGAATAACAATTTTCCAGCCCAAGTGTGCTTATCTCCAGACTCTAGTGTTTTTTTTTCTTTTTCTTTTTTTTAAGATTGTATTTATTTATTTGACAGAGAGAGATCACAAATAGGCAGAGAGGTAGGCAGGGGTGGGGAAGGAGGTTCCCTGTTGAGCAGAGAGCCCGATGCAGGACTCGATTCCAGGACCCTCAGATCAGGACCTGAGCCAAAGACAGAGGCTTAACCCACTGAGCCACCCAGGTGCCCCAGACTCTAGCGTTTTATATGAACTTAATATTTTAGAACCTCAAAATAAGTCTGTCTGTCTATTTATCTATCTATCACCTATCATTCTCTATGTTTAATTTTTAATTTTATGAGATAGAAAATGGTTAAGAGAAAACCTCCAATGAGAAAACAGAAGGCTCATGAAGCAGAAGAAAAACTATTTTGGTAAGGAAAATATTTCCATATTATATTTTCAAGAGGTCGACATAAACAATAGTGAGTTAAAAAATATTTTTAAAATTATGCACAGTGTCACTTGCCAGTGTTGTGTTAATTAATGCAAATGTAGAACACTGCATCAGCTCTTGCTTGAATTCTATCAATGTACATCTGTACAGTAAATATGTTAGTGAATAACCCTAAGCCACTGTCAGAAGATTCTTTTCTCAACTGCTAAATTCTAGAAAATCATTGCCAGCATTCTAGGCATATTTTCATATGCTCAGGAAGATCCAAAAGAAGCCAATAGAAGCCTATAGAAGGGATGTGCCAGTCTCCCATTCTTAGTATGTATAAATACTATTGCCCAAGACTAGGTAGAGAATAAAAAGAAAATTCACATTAATTAAGTACCTAATGAAGGAGTGGACTTTATGCTAGTTATATGCTTGAATTTTTACAAAATAGGCATTGAGATGTCTGCTAAGGTATCCTAGTTTTTGAAAAGTGGTTAAGAACAGAATAAGTGAGAAGAGTTAAAGCAAGGATAATGTCTTTTGTCAACATTCTGTTAGTGTACCAGCTCACCATTCCATGACTGACATCTTTACCACTTTAGAAGGATTTCAATATTGGCAATACATTCTTTTTTTGAACAGGAAACAAAAAATTAATGTCTAAATATTCAAAACCTCTTCCCTCCACACACTATTAGGGAAAAATCTGTGTTTGCCAGCTTGGATCCCGAGTCTTTCTTGTAAAGAATCATGAAAAGAATTGAGGGAGAGAATAGCAAGTTACTGATAATTGCTTGGGTGATTGACGTTGGAAAAAGCGAGGGTTAGTGGCAGAAGAGAAATGAACATATCCAAAAAAAAAAAAAAGGACTAGAGAAAACAAAAGCCAGAGTAGACTGGGTTGTATGAGGTGGGGGAGGGGGAATTCAGTGAGCTTTCAGAAAGAACAGAGAAAGACTTAGGCCCTAACTTACATGAAGGAAACAGCTGTCAAGGTATAAGAACTTAAAAATATGATAACATTAATAATATCCTCTTTCCACATTTATAAGAGTTAAAAAATATTTAAATTGCATTTCAAATTAAATGTTGGACTAATTTTAAAATGTCATGTCTAAACTGGACCACAAGGTCCACAACACTGGACCTACTCAGTGTTTTGTGGTTACTTTGGCAATATAAATCTCACCCGTTTTCCTGTGCGGATAATGATATTCTTTCTCCTCTTTCCACATTTACAAAAGTTAAGAAATATTTAAATTGCATTTCAAATTAAATGTTGGACTAATTTTAAAATGTCATGTTTAAACTGGACCACAAGCTCCACAACACTGGACCTACTCAGTGTTTTGTGGTTACTTTGGCAATATAAATCTCACCCGTTTTTCTGTGCGGATAATGATATTCTTTCTCTGTATGTCTCTGATTTCACTGGTCAGGTTTTTGTTCCTGATCTTTGAAGAATTCATATCCTTGACCCTGATTCATTATAAAATAGGAAGAAAAAGAAATAATTACTTTTGAATTAAAACTTTAAAAACAGGGACACCTGGGTGGCTCATTCAGTTGTTAAGCATCTGCTTTTGGCTTAGGTCATGATCTCAAGATCCTGGGAGTGAGTCCAGCATCGGGCTCCCTGCTCAGAGAGAAGCCTGCTTCTCCCTCTTCCACTTCCCCTTCTTGTATTCCTTCTCTCACTGTATCTGTCTCTGACAAATAAATGAGTAAAATCTTAAAAAAATAAAAGATTTAAAAACATACGAAATCCCCATTCTGAACAATACTTTGAAAGATTATTGAACTTAAACTAAACGTAAATCCATTACTGAGTTGGAATGCAGTGTAAGGAGCTCTGGAGACACTCTCTTCAATGAAACAATAGCTAATAAAAATTGTTTTAAGAAAAAAAAATATTTAAAATTTCCGGAAATTATCCTAAGGGCATGCGGCAATGAAATGTTTATTTAAGAACATTTACTAAATGTTAGAATAGTGAGAATCTGTGACTTTGGAACTATAATCAGATCCTCTCCCCTTCTCTATCCAGTTTAGTGTGGTGGAGGATCTAGTCCTGGTGGATGTAGCAAAATCACAGGGTTCTATTTGGTCCTAGTGCTCAGTCTAAAACCAAGGTTTCTCCCCTGGGGAAGCAGGACAGCAGCCTTTCTTTTCTCCCTAAGCTCCAGCTACAGAAACTCTATTCAAGTCAAGTGTGGTACAGTGGTTTAGGGCTCCCTTGTTCCACCCAGTTCCCATTTATAGGGTGGGAGCTCTCTCCAAGAGAAGTCAAGAATAGTCAGCCCTGATTGGCCGATGTCCCAGCTCAGTCACAGGGTTACCTACCTCCTGAGTTTAGTGCCCCATGTATAGAGTAGGGGTGTCATTCTGAGAGAAACAGACCATTTTCAATGCCCTAGCTCTCCAGAATAATAATACTGAAGTTCTTTCCAAGGAGAGTCACAGTTGTTGAAGAAAGCCCCATAACTCTCTGTGGGGAGACTGATTTTATTTGGAACACAACATAGAGAAGTTCAAACCTAAAGACACTATCAAAAACAATAGCGATTTTGGTGATCAGCAATTAAAAGGAGTCTAGCAGCTCCGTGAGAACAATAAACAAAATAGCAGAAGTTTAATAGAGACCCAGGGAAGGATAACTAAGAAACTATCTTCAGGGGTCAGAGCAAACTTCAGACACAGGTCACAAAGACTTTCCCTGAAAAGAAGCCCATGCTTACTTAATTGGATCAGACAGTGTAGTGACTTACACACTTGGACATTGGTTTTTTGTTTTTGTTTTTTGCTTTTTGTTTTTTAGATTTTATTTATTTATTTGACACAGAGAGAGACAGAGAGAGCCAGCGCACAAGCAGGGGGAGTGGGAGACTCCTGGCTGAGCAGGGAGCCCAGTTTGGGTCTCGATGTGGGGCTTAATTCCAGGACCCTGGGATCACAACCTGAGCTGAAGGCAGATGCCTCACTGACAGAGCCACCCAAGCTCCCCAGCATTGTTAAAAACAATATACCAGGGCACCTGGGTGGCTCAGTGGATTGAGCCACTGCCTTCGGCTCGGGTCGTGATCTCAGGGTCCTGGGATCGAGTCCGGCATCGGGCTCTCTGCTCAGCGGGGAGCCTGCTTCCCTCTCTCTCTCTCTGCCTGCCTCTCCATCTACTTGTGATTTCTCTCTGTCAAATAGATAAATAAAATCTTAAAAAAAAAAAAAAAACAATATACCAGTCAGTCAGCAATTAGTGAAGACTCACACCTGGGTGTGGTATCAATACAGGCAGACCAGCCAGAAGCTTAACAGGGAAATCTGGCCAAGAAACAAATAAAGGGAGCCTGGATAGGACCATTGTCTTCCTGGGAGTGGGCAGGGCGAAAGAGTAAGTCAGGACGGTTGTGTGCATGTTCAGTGTTGCACCCTGTAAGGATCAACACATTAGGCAACACAATATGGGGGAAACAACCTTCACGGACTCAATTCTGTCACGTTATTAAACAGATCAACAAAGGATCTAGCAAGCAACAATAACAGCTCCTGGAGTTGGGGAGTGAATAACTAAAATAACGTACAATATAATTAATTAAAATGTGTACATAGGGGTGCCTGGGTGGCTCAGTGGGTCAAAGCCTCTGCCTTTGGCTCAGGTCATGATCTCAGGGTCCTGGGATGGAGCCCCGCACCGGGCTCTTTGCTCAGCAGGGAGCCTGCTTCCCCCTCTCTCTCTGCCTGCCTCTCTGCCTACTTGTGATCTCTCTCTCTCTCTCTTTCAAATAAATAAAAATAAAATATTAAAAAAATTAAATGTGTACATAATAAAAAAGTTATCATTTTCTCATAATAAAAATTATAAAACATACAAGTAAATAAGAAAATATGACCAATACACAGGAAAGAAAAGCAGGCAACAGAAATAGTCTGTGACAGGGACCAGATGTCAGATTTGACAAAAACATCAAATTAGCCTTTACAAATATGTTTAAAGTACTGAAGAATACTATACTTCAATAATTAAAGAAAGGTATATGTCTCATCACAACTTGCTGAGATGGTATTGTCTAATCAAACTGAAAATATCATAGATAATTTTTTTAAAGAGCCAAATGGAAATTGTGAAGTCAAAAAGTCAAATAAATAAAATGGAAAATTCTTTAGAAGAGTTCACTAATAGATTGGAGCTAGAACAAGAGAAAATTAGGGAACCTGAAGACAGATAAATAGAGAATATGCTACCTAAAGAATATAGAGGAAAAAAAGAATAAAGAAAAATTAATAAAGCCCCAGAGATACATGATAATTTTAGGAACATCAACATAAATCTAATAGGAGTACCAGTAGGAAAGGAGAGAAAAGAGCAACAAACATATTTGAGGAAATAAAGGCTGAAGTCTTTCAATATTTGATGAAAAACATTAATCTTCACACCAAAGAAGCTTGAAAAAATTTGAGTGGATAAATTGAAAGAAATCCACACCCAGACATTTAGTTAAAATGTTGAAAGATAAAGACAAGGACAAAATCTTGAAAATAGTAAGAGAAAAAAGATTCATCATGTATAAGTGAAACCCAAAGAATAAGAGAGACTTCTTGAATACCAAAATGCAATTTAACATGTTAAAAGAAAAAAAACAAAAGTCAACTGAGAATCTTATATCCAGCAAAAATACCTTTCAAAAGTAAAGATGAAATAAAGACATTCCAAGATAATGAAAACTGAGAGAATTTATTGCAAGGATATCTGTCTTATAAGATATACTAAAGAAAATTGTTTAAGCTGAAAGTATTTGACTTGAAACAATAATTTGAATGTACATAAACAAAAAGTGACAATAAAGATAATTATGTAGCATAAAATGATATGTATATAATTGTATTTTGGGGCCTATAACATATAGACATGTAACATTTGATGATAACAGTTCAAAGGAGGTAGGCAGGAACATAGCTGTACTGGAGCAAGAAAATAACATCAGATAATAATTAAAATCCATAGGAATAAATAAAGAGAACCAGAAAGGGTAAATAAGAGGTTAATATAAATACATGAAAAAAATAAAGCTAAATAATATAAAAATAGGGAAGGAAATCTCTATAAGAACAAATTTCTCTATTTCACTAGAATTATATCAGTCAAATTTTAAATCAATTTTGGTAATGAAACAGAATTGAAAGTCTAGAAATAAATTTTTCCATATATGATGAATTGATTTTTCTATAAGGGTGCTAAGATAATTCAATAGGAAAAGACTAATCTTTGCAACAAGTGGTACTGGAACAACTGCATATCCACATGCAAAAGAATGTAGTTGGACCCTTTCCTCACACTATACGCAAAATTAACTCAAAATGAATTATAAACATAAAAGCTAATACCATACAACTCTTAAAAGAAAACAGGAATAAATTTTTATAATCTTGGGTTAGGCAAATCATTCTTATATATAATACCATAGACACAAAGTTAGAGAAAAGGTTAATAAATTAGACTCATCAAAATAAAACAAAACTTTTGTATCTCAAAGTGCATCAAGAAAGTGCAAAGATACCACAAAGAATGGAAAAAGGTATTTGTAAGTCATCTACCTTATAAGATCATTGTCTCAGAATATATAAAATAAAAAGTTCCTTAAACTCAACAATAAAAAAGCACCTTAAGGGCACCTTGGTGGCTCAGTGGGTTAAGCTGCTGGCTTCAGCTCAGGTCATGATCTCAGGGTCCTGGGATCAAGTCCCGTATCAGGCTCTCTGCTCAGCAGGGAGCCTGCTTCCTCCTCTCTCTCTGCCTGCCTCACTGCCTACTTGTGATCTCTGTCTGTCAAAAAAAAAAAAAAAAAAAAAAAAACCCGCAAAAAAAAGCCACCTTAAATATAGACAATGAATATGAATAGACAATTCTTCAAGGAAGGCAAATGATAAACAAGAATGGTAAGAGATCCTAAACATCATTATTCTTTAGAATAATACAGATCAAGGTCACCATGAGATAACACTTCACCTACACTAGTCTGACTAAATAAAAAAGGTAGACAATTACAAGCATTGACAAGAATGTGGAGAAATTAGAACATTCATACAATTCAGTTCCACTTCTTGGTATAGGTCTATGAGGAATGAAAACAAAATGTCCACACAATGGCATTATAGCCAAAAAGTAGAAACAACCCAAATGTCAGTCAAATAATAAACAGACAACAAAATGTGGTAAAGTCATACTGTAAAATATGATTTGACTGTAAAAAGGAATGAAGTAATCCACATATTGGATGAACCTTGAAAATATCATGGCAGTGGAAGAGCATGGTCATAAAAGATTACAAATTGTATGATTCCATTTGTGTGAAATATCCAGAAGAGACAATTCTATAGAGACAGGAAGCAGATTAGTGCTTGGTCAGGATTAAGGGAAAATGGACACAGTGAGTGACCATTAGCAAGTACTGGCTATCTTTTGAAAGATGATGAGAGAATTTCAAAATTAAATTGTGGTGGGGTTGCCTGGGTGGTGCAGTCAGCTAAGCATCTCACTTTTGGTTTTGGCTCATGTCCTGGTCTCAGGGTCGTGAAATCTGCTTAAATCTTAAATCTGGTCATGGAGTCTGCTTAAAGTTTCTTTCTCTCTCTCCCTTCCCCTCCCCATTTCCGCTCTTTCTCAAATAAATAAATAAATCTTTAAAAAATTAGATTGTGGTGACTATGTACTTTAATTTGATGATTGCATTATATATGAATTACATCCAAATCAAACTGTTAAAAAACTTATTAGTAAAATTCTGTCAGTAGTCAATCCAATCTTATGAAGAGATTAAATCTCAAAAACAGAAAGTGGTTGCTCAAAGCCATATAAGCAAAAAGAGGCAGAGATTAAGTTTGAAATCTAACTCCATCTTGGTCAAAAGTTACTGCTCTTTCCACATCACCAGACTGTGGACAAAAGCATAGAAATAAAAAAAATTTAGAAAAATAAGTGGGGGACTGATGCAATTTCACACTATTTATTGAAGCAAACACAGATAAAGCTTCTCAAATGTTACATTTAAAAGGCATTTACTAGGGCACCTGGGTGGCTCAGTGGGTTAAAGCCTCTGCCTTCAGCTCAGGTCATGATCTCAGGGTCCTGGGATCGAGTCCCACGTTGGGCTCTCTGCTCAGCAGGGAGCCTGCTTCCCTTCCTCTCTCTCTGCCTGCCTCTCTGTCTACTTGTGATCTCTGTCTGTCAAATAAATAAATAAATAAATCTTTAAAAAAAAAAGGCATTTACTAAACATAACTTTGTGTTGGGCCTGTTTCTGAGTATGGTAATGTAAATTCAAATAAGACATAAACTGATTTCTATGAATGTAGAGTAATGTGGAAGACACAATGCAAATATATGCCGTGATAAATATATACTCTGGGAAAATACATCAGATTTTACATGATTGGAATCATGTAAGAGGTTTTGGAGGTGACATTTGGGCTGACTCGGAGCATATACAGGTTTTTAGCTAGAGTAAAAAGGTACTTTCTTTCCAGTTGTGGAGTCTTAGCCAGTCAATACATAGTACTGTTTTCTGTCTTTCCAGAGTTTGGGCTCAATTGATAAGCAGACTAGAGACTAGAAAGATGGAAATTAGAATATCGTAATTACTGCCAAAGCCATTTGGAGAATGTGATTGAAGTCTGTGTCCATGTGGTTTTGCTAAGTCTCCAACCCTAAAACTACATAAAAATTACCCAAAAAAGTTGAATCGTCTATTGTACATAACAAAACCTAAAACTAGTGTGTTAAAACAGTGATTGATTACTTCTGGTGATTCTATGGGTTGACTAAACTTTTTTTTTTCCATATGGTATTTTTTGGGGTAACTCATATGGGTGCATTCACTTGGCAGAGAGGTTGGGCTGGATGTTTCAAGAGATCTCTCTAAAATGTTTGAACCCTTGAGTTCTGGGAGTGGTTGTGGTACTCTGATCCCCCTCTACATGGCTCCTTACGTCATGTGGTGCTTCCTTTCCACATCCCATCTCTCTCCAGCAAGGCAGGCTGGACTTCCTTACAACAGATTCCAAGAGAGAGGAAATGAAAATTACCAGGCCCTTCAAGGACTAAGCCTAAAATACATAAAGCATTACTTCCACTGCATTCCTTTGGAATAAATAAATTAGAACTCCAACCTGGATTTCAGAGGTAGGTAAGTAGATTTCACTCATTGATGAGAGAAAAAGCAAGCACATATGGGAAGAGGAGGAAGCATTGGTAACTTTTTTTTTTTTTTCTTTTAAAGGGAGATCCAGGGACGCCTGAGTGGCTCAGTTGGTTAAGCGGCTGCCTTCGGCTCAGGTCATGATCCCAGCGTCCTGGGATCAAGTCCCACATCGGGCTCCTTGCTCAGCAGGAAGCCTGCTTCTCCCTCTGCCTCTGTCTGCCACTCTGTCTGCCTGTGCTCATTCTCTCTGACAAAAAAAAAAAAAAAAAAAAAAAAAGGGAGATCCAAAACAGACTTACATACCTACTCATGGGTGTAGCTGAAGAACATCAGGCTTCTCTGGTCCAGGGATTCTGATTGCATGGCAGAGAGCAGACAGACAAGTAGATTCTGTAGACAGGTGGATTCAAAAGAGAAGATGAAAAAAGAGAAAAGACACTGCTCCAAGAACTCCCAATTCCTTCTCCCAAACTCACCAATCACATGAGTTCTTCTTCCCTGGGGCAAGTATGAGTAAGAGAGTGGAGAGGAGCCGAGAGTGTTTCTCAGGTAGAGCCCCCTCCATATGAAAGATGAAGGAAGAAATGGTCCACTGTAACACGAAGCAAAGTCATGCAAAACAAAATAGTAAGTGGTACATGAACTCTACAACTTCACATTAGTCACATGCCCTGGAAAAGTACTGGGAGGTTGCTGTCCCAGACAATAGAAAAAACAATTTTCTTTTTTTTCCTGAGATAATTTCAGCAGCATCTCTGCTACCTCGCCTAATTCCTGGTGGAGATATTTGAGAGATGTCTGCTTTTTTTCTTCTAAAATGTTTAAGTACTTGTAAGTTTGAGTACATGCTTATGGAGCCTGAGGAAGGTTATTTGAATGACAGATGGGATAGAGCCCCTGTTGTAGAGGGCATATATCAATTAAAGATACAGAAAGCCCTAGAGTCATGACCAGGTCAGGTCATAACGTCTAGGCTCCTCCCACCATGCTGTATGATTCCACCACCTAATTAATGAGGCAGATTCTGGAATCTGTTGATGATCATTCTTAATGAGTACATACAGTAGGGCAGGATGCTTCTATTTAGATATGCTAATGAATGTAATTATAATTTTATTCCATCTTTTCTCCAAAGCAATTGAGGTTTCAAAACCTGGAAAAAATAATGATAGACGAGGAGTGTTAGAAATAAGCCTTTTCCCTGAAATAATTCACCTGCAACGGGAACCCTCGTGCTAAATAAATAAATAACACCTAAAAATCACCATTTGATGGAGAATAGAGAAGGCTTCTTGCCCTCATTTTGGAATCCCGCAGAGCCTAGAGCACTCTATGCTCAAGGACTCTCAAAGTTGTTTGTTCTTTTTTTGTTTGTTATTTCTTCCTTTGGGTTTATTTTTAATGGTTGCTGGTTATAAGAACAAAGAATGTTAGCAGTGGTTTAGGATATAAAGATAACATATCCGGCTGTGTGAGTAAGTACCTGAAGTTGGAGGTTATAAAAACAGAAGTTGACATAAAGGGAGGATTCAGATTTTGTGGAGTCCAACATTTTTATAATCTGGGGTACCCTCTTTAAGAGAAAGAATTCAAATTTAGAGTATAAATTTAGGTACTGGGCCTTAGAAGGGGTCCACGTAATTTGGGGAAACTTAAAGCTTAAGTGTCATTGGTTTCATTTCAAGTGTCATTAATTTACCTTGTTAAAAACTGTTAATTTACCTCTTGTTAAAAACTACAGATGCCCTGATTATTTATATTAAGTTTTGGGTAAACATGATGCAGGACATTTCTTGTCATTAGTACACATGTTTTATAGCAGATGAAAAGATTATGGAGGATATACTGGGGTTACGGGTATATTAGTTTGCAAGGGCTGCCGTAACAGAATACTTAAAACTGAGCAGCTTAAACAACAGAAGTCTATTGCTCATAGCTCTAGAGGCCAGGAGTCCAAGATCAGGGCATTGACAGAACTGATTCCTTGAGGGCTGGGAGGGAACACCTTTTCCTTGCTTCTTGACTAGTTCTGGGTTTCCTGAAGCCTTCCTTGGCTTATAGAGGCCTCCTCCTGATCTCTGCCTTCACCTTCCCATAATGTTCTCCCTGTGACCTTGTCTGTCTCGGTTCTAACTCCCTCACTCTTTAGGGACACAGTTATATTGGATTAGGACCCACCCCAATAACTTCGTCTTAACTTGATCCTCTGCAAAGACTCAATTTCCAAATAAGGTCACATTTATAGAGAACTGGGAGTTAGGACTTTAACATTGTGGTGACAGGGGACATGCCATTAATATATGAATTATCATATGAAATTCAGTGTCCTTGGGTGAAAATGCTCTGACATTTTCACCCAATGACATGGTCCTTATATCCTTCCTATTTTAATAGGTGGAAATATGCTCAGAAAATGATAGAATATGTCATTTTATCAACATAAAACCAACTTGTAAAAGAAATCTAAGTAAATTCCTTCCATTCTGCCTAGAGAACTAAGGATACTTCAAAATACTATGGACACTTGATCTTAGAGACAATGTTTCTAGCCCACCTTTTTGTCTGTTTGCTCTCCAGATCCACACTCACCTGTCCCTTCTGTCTTCTGCCTGGAAAGGCTGAGTTCATAGACTACATTAACTACAGTATCATAGGCTCAAGTTCTATGACTTCAAACTGAAGTCAGCTTGTGGGGCCCTCCAGGTGGAGATAAGAAAGAAGCAAGAGGGAGAGATCTGGAGATGTATCTCCCCACATCCTTGCTGTGAACTCACTTCTGGCTTTATCTCTCAAATGAAGTCTACTGTTTTTCTCTAGGCCTCTGACTGCACAACTTTCCTTTCAGAGACTGGGACTTTTCCTCCCCTTTGGACCATGGGTGATAATAACTCAGCTTGTACTAAATCCTGGATGCTCTTTGCCCTGTGTTCCCTTACATCCACATGCTTGTTAGAAAAAAAAAATCCTTATAGAATTATTATCTTCTAATAGAATATATCTGATTTGTATTAGGACCCTGACTGATACCTCCCCAATCCCCATCCTCTTCCATCTTTCAAGTGCAAGGACTTTAAACTTAGCTTGGACTAAGACTTGGACTTAGCTCTATTTATCTAGGAAATCCTACTTTACTGTATTTTATATAAACAATGATATATACCAGCGTGACTCCCCTACGAGGTTAAGAGGAACCAACTATCAAGTTAGATACTATAGGGGCATTATTAGTAACAATGGTATCCAACCCTTCAAGTAGAATTCATATACATACTTTTAATGACTACATCTAGAATTTGTTTAAATCTGTCCTCTCCCCTGTCCCTAACAATTAACCTCTAAAAGCCAGTGGTGTTTAAGTTCATTTCAGGACAATAGGTCTTCCCTATATGATACATTGTCCAAAAACAGTAAATGAAAAAACATAATTCTAGAGAGAAAAAGGTGCAACCTTAGGAACATTAATTTTATTCTGTATGCTTAATTGTGCAAGAAATACTACTTTACAAGTCATGAGACATTTGTCCTCAGAGAGACTGCCATGGCTCCCACAGTCCTGGAAGCTCTGTTTTACCTACTTTAGGTTGGAAACCCTGAAATCCTTCGGTGAAGCTTCCTCTGCTCCCACATGTTTAGATATTTGATAGAAATGATAAATCATTTTCTTTCTGAAATCCTTCTTACTATCAAGCTATGTGGAAGCTCTATACCATCTTCTTCCTCTTTCCCCATTTGAATTTCTAACCTTAAGCCAAGGGGAAATCTCCTTCTTCTCTGTGTTTTTTTTTTTTTTTTATAAAGATTTTATTTATTTATTTGACAGACAAAGATCACAAGTAGGTAGAGAGGCAGGCAGAGAGAGAGGAGGAAGCAGGCTCCCTCCTGAGCAGAGAGCCTGATGTGGGGCTCGATCCCAAGATGCTGAGATCATGACCTGAGCAGAAGGCAGAGGCTTTAACCCACTGAGCCACCCAGGCGCTCCCCTCTCTGTTTTTTACTAAGACATCTTATCTGCAGTGGAGACCTCTTTCTTCAGCTGTTGACAAATCTGCTCAAGTCCCCAAAAGTCTTAGCAGAGTGGAACAGAAAAGCCACAGAGAATTAGGTCTTCACCTTTGATCACAGTGAGCAAAGGAACAAGGAGGAAATAAAGGTGAAAAAGTCCCCCACAGCGATTAGCATTTCAAAATATTATCCTACCATAATATCATATTTGAGTTGGGGAGATAAGCATGTGGCAGTGATGAGGAAATGAAGCAGGAATTTGGAGCAAGTGAGATTAGGACTGGGTTAAGATGTAGCTGTAGGCAGAGAAGGTGGGGTAGTTGAAAATCCTAGGCCTAATGAGACTCATGTTATCTCTAGGCTTTTTAAATAGTTGTTTCTATAGGGACTGACTTTAGATAAACAAGGACTTTCCTAAGGAGAGGCATGACCACACACAAGCTGGAGAACCCGATGTGATTGTGTCACCCTTTCATGATCATTTATTAACTGGGTGGGAACCCATGATATAACTCATCAGTTTACCCAGAGCTGCCCTATCAGGAAGTCAGCTACCCACCTGCCAAAAGCATGTGTGGAAAATGTATGGCTAGATACTACTGGAGAAATCCCCTACGTTGCATACAGTATGTCTGTATGTTTTTCTTATCTGCATCTGTATGACATATTTGCCCTTCGTATTGCTTTCTACTCTTTCTGCTTCTGCCTAGGTCTCCCAAATTATCTAAAGTTTGCAGCTCGGTGGTTCCTGTATCATTTCTTTTACTTACCAAAAGTGCAGATTCACCCAATGGGACCTACCTCAGCTCCTCCTTTTATTCAGTAGCCCGAGAATTCAGCATTTCTAGATCAGTGATTCTCAGACCTGAGTGTGCATTAGAATTACCTGGAGGGCTTATTCACACAGATTGGTAGACCCCATCCCTAGAATTTCTGATTCATGGGGTCTGGGGAGAAACTTGAGAATGTTCATGTTCATTTCTAACACAGTCCCAGGTGATACTGGTCTAGTAATGCCAGAGTACAAATGCTTACATTTTGAAATGGGACCCTTAGACTTGCTCTCCTAAAAGCAAAGTATTTCAATGACAAAGGGATCCTTCCATTTTTTTTCTGTCCAAAGTGATTATTATTTTTTTTTTCCCAACCTGTATGCTGTGTTACAAAGTCAGTTGGAAGAATGTAAGAATTTTATTCTCTAGACTCACTTTCAGGTGAGGCCTATACAGGACAATGTGAATTATTTATCTACTAAATATTTAGTAAATACCTACTTTCCATGGTAGGTATTATGAGTATATGAGTATGAGACATACTGTGTCTTATATGAAGGAGATAATACTGTATAATCAAAAGCATGCAGCTTTTGGAGTCCCAAAGTCTAGGAGAAGCCTGTCTCTGCTACAAAGGATGCTATATATGGCTTCCCAGGCTTTGCACTGTAAAACTCAGGGCCACTGTGTCATCTTCACTCAGCTAGAGCTACATTTCCAAGAATTCTGTTCCTTGTATGATTCTGGTCAGAGTTGTTCACAAGAGGAATTTGTGCAAGATAGAAGCAGCAGCCATTGGACTTGTTGCCCTGCCCCTTGTAGGGCAACATGCACTGTAGTAGCCTGTGCATATTATCACTGATCTCATGGCTCATTTCTTAGGAATAGGCAGCAGCCAGGCCATAGCTCCTCCAGTTCAGCTTCTCTGAGACCTAGGCCAGGTATAAGTATATCCAAAGGTGAATGGCACTGGCTTCCCCTGCATATTGCCCAATTTACTGGGGTTAGGAGCAGCAAGACACAGATATGCACTCCAATTTGTCCCTGTGGCATCCATTTTTTACTTGGCCTTTCAGTTTGTTCTTTATATAATATTGTCTTAGCACTTGTAGCCCTGGCCACCTACAATTATTTTCATCCCACCCTAGGCAAAAAGCTACGTCCTATAGACTCTTGATCAGCTCTCATAGTTACATAAGACCTAATCTCTACCATAAATCCCTTATTCTACATCACTGTTAGTGGTTCTGCTTCTCTATCAAATCTTGACTGGTAAAGGCATCATTTACATGGTACTCTTCGGGGTTTTGCTATGTACAACCAAACAATTATATTTATTAGCCCTGTTTTAATACTTATGATCTAAATGACCTTGGTGAACCTATGGAACTTTACTTAATTTCAGTTTGCTCATATGTAAACTGGAAATAGGAATAAGTAATTCAAAGTATTATTCTGAGGGTTAAGTGAGCTAGCATATGCAAAATGTCCTGACCATTCTTACTCAATATAATAATCCCATTCCTCACTGTTATTCTCTATATCATTATTGTGTTTCAATTTCTACATATCACCTACCTCTCTCCAAATAGTCTTACTTACTTATTTTTCACATGTTTTTGACCTATGTTCCTCCACTAGGATATACACTGTGTAGGGAATGTGCTTTTTCTACCTTGTTTACTGTTGTAGTCCCAGTGCTTGGTCCCAGAACGTGCTTTGGTACTCACTATTATGATGGATGGCCAGAGCAGAGAAAGTGGAGGGATATACATGGATGGATGACTGAATTAATTAATGACTAAAATGCCTAGAAGAGTGGTTAGTTCCTAGAAGAGTGGTTAGTTCATGGTAAGAATTCATTGTTCAAGGATTTTAAGTATTTGTAAACTAATAATGGAAATGTGTCCACCATTAGCCACAATATCCAATACATTGAGATATACGCCATAAAAATGGCAGCATATAATTTGAGAACGCAGGAAGTCAAATTTAGTTAAGTAATAAGCCAAAAATTAATGCATAAAAAGACAGTTCATAGGGGGGACCTTAAATTATGGATAAAATTTTAACTGGAGAAGGTTAGATGAGAGTGTAGAAAAAACCCAGGTGTTTAGCAAAGCATAAGATATGTTGGAACAGTAAATGGCCTTTTTGCCTAGAATATAAAGTTAGTGACAAGAAACTTATAGAAGGCAAATAGGAAAAATAGGAAGGGAAATGAGGACTAAATCATGGAAGTCTTTTAATTGCTCTCTAATTATTTAAACTTCATTTTGTGAAACAGTATTTTACTGAATGTGCCCACAGAGCACTAGCACTAGCTATTCAAGATGCTCTAGAAAAAAAAAAAAGTTTTCCTGGTCAAGTACCATGTTCTTCAACTTCCTGTTGGAGTGCTACCAGTACATTAACATGTTTAAGGCTCAGGGAAGTCCTGCAGTAAAGAAACCTACTTAAGTTTTGTTAAAATGGTGGTTCCCATATTTATTGGTAGAAAATTGTCCATGCAAAATGCACATTGATATTTTAGTGGAATTAGCATCCAGTGGATAGATGTTAAATTCTCTACCATGTTCCCATGGTAGTTGTCAGAAAAATACAAGGATGAATATCATACATTGCCTACCACAAGGAACATGGTGCTATGCAGTGAATAAAGCAAACGGTTTATGGCATGATTTAGAGTTGGAGAATAATATATATAATCAGAATAAGACCATAGACCTACTTGTCTTGAGATGGTAGATAATAAACCCGAATATTAGGGGAGTAAATACAGAGAAACCAATTATGAAACTTCTGTAATTGTCCAAAAAGGAGGCAATACAACTTTGGACTAGGGGTTAACAGTTGAATGTGCTCCTTCTTCTCTTTCCCCCACTCATTGAGATGTGGGCCAGGCTCAGCTAGAAATCCCATCAGACACAGAGGCCAGGTGGGGCTACATTGTGGGAAATTCTCCAGTTTTGAGGGCTTTTGTCAGAAGGTCAGAGCTGGGAGAATGAATGCAAACTGTACAATCAAATAAGAGAAGACCTCAATGGAAGATGAGATGATGCAAAATAAGAAATGGGTCGAGGAATGAGGAATGAGAAGTCACTAAAAGGGTAAGTGGGAGATGGTCTCAGGGAGCCCAAGAGATGCACAGATGTCATGAGGACTGCAGTTCAGCTTTTTGGCCAAAGCCAGGTAAATTTAAAGGTACAAATGGTAGGAAACAGAGGTTAAAGGCATTGGAGAGGGAACATCCTTGTAATATGGAGGCAGATTAGGATGGACACAGGCACAGTCTTATGAAGAATATAGGCTCTTGGCAGGTGGACTGATGGATAATTTGTATTCATTGCTCTTTTCTTTAGGGAAAGATAGAAATTTTGCTAAATGGTTATGGAAATGGAACTGAATATGGAAAGTTGTCTGGGCTTCCTGGCAGTGTAGAAACTAGACCTCTGGGAAGAAAAGCACCCCATTTCTCTATATTTAGTTAAGGTCCCAGTGGCTATACATACATGTTATCCACAAGCAACGAACCTCAGCTTTTATTAATGGTGACATCCCTGAAGGTGTTTTGTATTTCTCTGAACCCACAGATTCTGGTTCAGTACTAATATGGAGTATTAATTCAATAAATACTCAGTGAGTGAATAAAAGAGGAAAGGAAAAAAAGAAGGGAGGGAAGAAGGATGGGTGAGCCCACCTAAGTTCAAAAAAAAAAAAAAAAGATTATTTAACATCATGAGAGTCTCTGATGAAACCTAAGTACATTATGAAAAAGCCTAATGACATGGACATGGTCCAACAAATTTTCCCTGACTTTTTGAGGCATCAAATTAAAACCAGTGTACCTCTCCAATGCCTTCTGATTCTTCACCTTTATCAATATAGTGTTAACAAAATGCAGTTTGGTATTTGCCTGAGTGAGTCAGTTTTCAAAGATTACTGTCCTGTGTATTTGCTGTGAATGGTAGGAGCCCTTTGAGCATGCACAGTAAGGCACACCTATTTAGAAACACAAATAATCAGAAAATGGAGCAAAGTAGAAGGGGTGTTTTCATCTGATAAGTTGAAGAGTGTTGAGAATAGGATGGGTATTTGGGATCTAAAATTAGTGCATGATATTTTTACAGTTCAAAATTTTGTCTACATAGACACCGCAAAGGTGTCCTTCCAGCAATCAGATTTTAAAAGGAAAAAGAAAAGCAGTTCCTATTTGCCATTAACATTTGCCTAATGGATAGTGTCAGCTGACATGAAGAAAAGTTGGCCAGGCACAGTTAGGGTAGACTGAATTCTTTGGGGGAGGAGGAGAAAAACTGGATTATCCTGGTATGAAAGTCATTTAAATATCCATAATAAATAGAGTAATGAGATTTTTAGAGAATCACTTAAGCAGAAAAAAATGGCATAAAGTTATTAAATCTAAAGCAGAATGAGGGTTCTTTAAAAGTTTTAACTCTTAATGTTTTAAACAGTAATTTCGTGTTTCCCTTCTGATAAAAAAGAAAAGATCTATCTTTTCTGGTTTTGTGAGAAATCTAACTATTGTTTTGCTATTTGTACAAATCTACTGCTGAAATTTTAGTGTTGTGAATCAGCATAGCATCACACATTAAATGGATATTGATCTAACATTAGAAATAAAAAAACAATACCCATTAAATTAATCAATAAGGATGTAATTCCTGATGAACTCAGCAGCCTAAAGTGGGGGTATTTGTTTGCTTTTCTCTTTTCCTAGCAAACTATTTCACGATTATAGGAAATAATCCAACATTTAAAAGATTATACTGGGGAAAAAACAGCATTGGTGAAAGCTGCAGTTTGTAATTGCAAAGTTAATTATCTTTCCTAAACCATCAGTTGTCACTTAGAGAGACCAGATTCTTGCAGACTCTCCAGGGACTGCCTTTATTTCATTCCTAATGGCTTGGGACCCACCATTTTGCTGTCTCTGAACATTTGGTCACTGAATGCACCATTTATGGAGTATTGTTTAATTAAGGACAAATTAAGAGAACTGTGCACAGAATTTAATTTCATAGACTCTGTAAATTCTTTTAAAGAGGATACTAACTATAGGCATGATAAGTTTTCATTATCTATTGCTTCTATAAGGTATTGACAATTTATTGTTTGCAACAGTTCCAAGTTTTGTTTACTCTTCAGGGGATTTTGTTGGCACTGTACTTTTTGTGCTTCACAGATATCCTATGGAGGCATCCAACTCTTCATTAACCCCTTCAGTTCTGAATCACCCAGATACAGAAACCCACATACTTGAAAGGTTGCATTTGGTCTTTGTAAAGACTAGGGATTTATGGGAAGGGTTGAATGAGAACTAACATCATTAAAACATGTGCTTAATGTTCTAGATCTTGGGATATAAAATATCTCAAGTGGATAGTCATTCATTCATTCTTTCATTTGACAAATATTTTCTGAGTGCTTGCTATGCATCAGAAAATATTCTAATGGAGAATGCACCATTTACTAGGAAGTAGAAGAGTTCTGAAATATTCTGGTTTCAAAATTTTTTAGAATAAATTATCACCAGACTCCCCACTGCTTCCTTTGAAAAGTCAAGTGCAAATAATAAGTTTGCCTACTGGCACTCTGATAGAATAATTTTGTGTTAGGTACAAAGTAAATCTTAGAGATTTTATTGTCCAAACTGCCATATGTTACTGATGATAAACTAAGTCACAGAGAGGTTCTTTTACTTCAAATTAATTCAACATGTTAGTATCAAGTAGCAGATACTTGAATTCTCACAAACAAAATTATTGAAAAATATCATTGTTTAAGAAATAGTTACAAATAGTGTCCAGATTAGGTAAAAATATCTGTAATATTAGGATTACTGTATTTCCATGTAACAGAAGCTCACTCAAACTCTCTTGGGCCAACAGGACATTTTTTTGTAAGGAAGTAAAAGCTTCAGAACAAACCAAAACCAGGACTCTGATCATCAGGATTCCTACAGTCTTATAGTTGTGCCCCTCTAGTCATCTGCTTCATTCTTTTCTTCATCTGAAGATATTTCTAATTTTTTCTCCTGTCCACTTGGAAATGGGTGTCAATAACACCTAGATTTACAAGATTCTAGCAACTTAGAAACATATACTCTCCTTCTGTTCCAATCCAAAATTCCCAGGAAGGCACTCATTGGAGAAGCTTGAGACCAAGTATCTTCCTGAATCAGTCCATGATGGCCAAATAGGAAAGATCTCTTGAGGACATTGCAATTAATTCTTTCTATGACAGAGGTTCAACTATAGATCAGGTAACTAATATGGGAGTTAGCAGGGAGCAGAATCACAGTGGGGTGGTGGTGAGGGGTACTGTGTGTATTAATTTTGAGCATGGATGCTTTTGATAAATCATCTGAATTCTTATTCTCAAAACTGAAAATAATCCAAATTCCCTTCAACAATAAAAAACTAAATAAATTGTGCTGTTTTTATATAATAAAATACTATACAGCAATAGAAAAGTAACAAGATGCAGCTACACACAATAACATGTATATATTTCACAAACAAAATAATTTTGAGTGAAAAAAACCCACAAACCAAAAAAAGACTATGATTCCTTTTATGTAAAATTTAAAAATAGACAAAGCTAATGCTTAGTAATTGATATTTAAGTAGTAAAAAAAAAAAGCTATATAAAGTTATAAATAAAAACAAGAAACATTTTACTGAAAAATCAGGATTCTCTTTAGGGAAGAATGATAAAACAGTTACTGAGAGGGTCCATGAAGAGGATTTTGGGGACCGGCTGTGTTTTATGTCTTAAGCTAGAAGGAATGACATGGTTATTCACTTTGTGAGAATTTGCTGAGTTGTATATTTATGCTTTATGTATTTCTCATGTGGGAATTATGATTCACAATATAAAATAACCCAATATTCCTAAAAGGGGGTCTTGGCCCTGTTCCCTCCCCCAAATCCAGAGTTATCTCCAAAGAGTAGGAGGGACAACAGAACTCCTACAAAATTGTGTGGCTCCTAAGAGTAGAGGAGCCTTAGGTCCTGCTACTACTCTAGTTGTCAGGATGATATCAAATCTCATCAGAACACCTTCTTGTTACCAAAGATCAAGGACACAAAGAAGGTATATATGCACTGTTTGCCTGCATGGACTGGTCTGAGAAGCCCTACAGAGACCTCTTGGGCCACCTCTGATCATGGGGGTGGGCACCAAACCATCTACACAACCCTTAGTCCCTAGGGTTCATTAGACCTACAAACCCATCTGGAATCCCCTAAGCCAGGGACTTTTTTTTTTTTTTTAGACTGATTGTCTCCAACTCAAAACTCTTCAATGGATATAAGCTTTTGTAGAAAATACCCAGGAAGTATACTGCAAACATCTCTAAGCATCAAAGCACAGAACATGGGACCTATTTGGATAGGGGGTAAGAAAAGAAAAAAATATCTAACAAGGCTCAAGGAATCTCTGTTGCCACAAAAAAAGAATGAATTGGATGTTGAGTAGTCACCAAGAGTGTCTACAGCATGGGTATTGCATTTTATTATTTATAAAACCGTGTTACATCAAAAAATGATCCTGACTGCAGGGATAGTAATCGTTCAGCAAGAGTTACTAAAATGTTGTTAAAGGTAACCCAGTCTAGACTATGTCAGAAGCAAGAGCCTATGTAATTTCTGACAAACTTTAGAAAGGCCCATAAGTTTAAATGGGGAGTCATAGCTATACTCAAAACCACAGTAAATGTGTTAATATGTGTTTATTTTTTAATTTACTTTGTTTGAAGCATGTTTATGTAATTTCTGCATTTTCAAGGTAAAATGAGGATAAAAGAGGAGGAATACATTTGAAAGTACCTCAAATTCCATCTGGCGCCATTTCCTAGTTTCATCTTTTAATAATCCCACATAGCTTCCAGTATATAGAATCCTGAAGTGTTAGCAGAATTACAATACATGAGTATCTCTTTGCTATTATAGCAACCAATTCTTAATTATTTGTCCCCAAACTGCGTAAGACTTTCTTTTATAGGAATTATGCTATTTTTTTGGAAAAGTCAAAATCTGGACAATAGCCCTTCATTCACCAGAAAAATAAATAAATATCCCCATTAAAGAAAAAAAAAATGTGTGTGTGTGTGTGTGTGTGTGTGTGTGTGTACACATGTACACACAGGAAGGGGGCCAAGACAGATTTTATAAAAGATGGGATCACTGAACACAGTGTATAGGACTAAATCCTTGCAACCTGCATTCTTACCATAACAGAAAAAGTGAGTATAAACATAATAAATCAATAGGCAGATAAGCAGGTAGATAGGTAGATAGGTAGATAAAACTCTGATAGGTATTCTCAGATTTGCAGATGTGCACACTCAGACTTGCAGTCAGACAAAAGGGTTTCTTATTACATATTTCATAAAGAATCCCCTAGCCATGAACTAACTGCTAAAATATTTAGATAAGATTGAGTGTATAAAGGAGGGGAAGAAAGAGGAGGGAGTGACAGGGAAGAGAGGGAAAACGTGGAGGAGAAAGACTGAGGAGCTTAGGCATAAAATGTCATCTGAATCATAGCTAACATATTGCTAACCCAACACTAAGATGCTATAGAAAAATTATACCAAATCCAAAACCTGTCAAATGAGATTTAGCAACATAGTTCAGAAGTTATCCCCTATTGGGTAACTGTCTATAATCTTGCAACAAACCCCATAAGTGTTCACGGTAGTTATTCCATATGCTAAGGGTAGCATATCATTTCAGAGCTGTCAGTTTTAATTTCGGTTTTATTAATTTTACCATAAGCCTACAGACATATATTTCAGAAGGCATATATCACAAAGATCGTAAACTCCCACAAAGAAGCTGGTGATAGTTATAGGTTATGTCACAAGTTTGATGGGAATTAGATTCTCAAGAGAATAGTAAGAGAAGGTTTAATGTATATGTCAAAGCATGCATGGAGAGACTAACCTCTCCTCAAATTGACAGTCAAGATATATCCAAGTGATTAAAAATACTTTGGTGAGGTTTTTTTTTTTTTTTTAATTAACAACACATTGTGTTACAAAAATGTAGACTTTCAGCAAGCCAATGAGGTTGTGATGAAAAGTTTATTTTTTTAAAAAAGAAAACTATTTTTATTTTAAAAGTACTGCAACTTACATTAATATTCCTCAGTAACTTGATAATTTTTTTGAAAACTGAAATCAGATTTTTTGTGGTATATTAGTAGGCATCTTTCAATCACCCATTGGCTGGTATCCATACACTTTAAAGCGTGTATAAAATGAAACAGATAGTATGGTCAGTTAAAGATAGCTGCAAATTCTTTGTCATTCATCCCACTGAAAGATAGAATCTATTCCCCTTGAATCTGGGGTGATCTGGGGACTTGTTTTGTCCAATGGAAGGTGGTAGGAGTGACTCTAAAGTGCATGGCTGTCTTAAGATATGAGCCCTAAGATTAATCTTAAAATAGTCTCATCAATGGAAACTGAATCATGAAAAAATATTAATCTCAAATATGATCTACTGGTGGTTGCTAGACTCTTTGATTCTACCACATAAGAATTTAGGACCCTTTTGCCTTTACCTCTTAGCACATTCATGCTAGGAAGCCAGTTGCCATGTAAGAAGTCCAACTTCTCTTAGACCACCATGTTGCAAAGAAGCCCACGTCACTTGGAAAGAGAAGTGACAAGGAGGAATGTTGCAGTGCCAGATACATAAATGAAACTTCTTAGACCTTCCATCTCAGCTCCCCCAGTAGCTGAATGTAGCTAAATGAATGACTCTAGTTGACATCCTGTAGCAGAAGTACTGCTAGGAAGAGCTCTGTCCAAATTTCCAACCCAAGGGATGCTGAGAAATAATACATTGCTTTTGTTTTAAGCTACTGTGTCTTGAGGTAGTTTGTAGTATGGCAATAGATAAGCTACAGAGACTATGTGTATGGTATGTGTGCGTGTGCTAAGTCTATATAATACAGGCACATGCATATTTGCCATTTAAAGAGACATGATGCAAAATAAAACCTGTAATAGAGAGTACCTTTGTATATTCATAACAAAATGAATCAACATGGATATACTGGGAGATGGGCATAAGATAGACAAGAAACACAAATGAGACACTTGTCACCATGTACCTCTTAAAAATATTTTTAAACAATATTACACTATTTTAATTATTTAAAATTTTATAACTCACATTTAAAAACACTTCGGGGCACCTGGGTGGCTCCATTGGTTAAGAGCCCTGCATCCAGCTTCCTGCTCAGCGGGAAGCCTGCTTCTCCCTCTGCCTCTGCGCCCCCCCCCCATGCTTTCTCTCTCTCTCTCTCTCTGCTTTCTCTTTCAAAGAAATAAAATCTTAAAAAAATATTTAGGCAGTGAGAGACAGGCACCGACAAAGAGACAGAGAAGGAGAATGCGGTGGAGAGGAAGAGGGCTATGATTTGAATGCTATTTATTTTTAATAAATTGACTTGCCAAGCTGGGCTCTACCAGGAATGGCAGAGCTTTGGAAACACTTCTTCCAGGGATGTTTTGAGCAGCCCGGATGCTAGCCCTAAGGTAATCTTCACATAGGCTTATCACTGAAAATGCTACCATGAAAAAGTATTAAATCTCAAATGTGACCCCATTGATTGTCGCCGTTGGTTATTGTGACATAAGAATTTAGTCCTCTACAGCCAGGAAAGGTAAACGTGTTTACCTTTTAGATATAATGTTTGAACGGAATATCTTTGTTCAAAAGAAGCCTCGATTTGAGAAACAGCACAGAGGGTCATAGGGGAAGAGAGGAAAAAATGAAACAAGATGAAACCAGAGTGGGAGACAAACCATAAGAGATTCTTAATCTCAGAAAACAAACTGAGGGTTGCTGGAGGGGAGGGGATGGGAAGAATAGGGTGGCTGGGGGTTGGACACTGGGGAGGGCGTGTGCTATGGTGAGTGCTGTGAATTGTGTAAGACTGATGATTCGCAGACCTGTACCGCTGGGGCAAATAATACATTACAGGTTAATAAAAAATTAAGAAAAAATTTTGAATAAGAAGCCTCAGTTTTACTTTGTACATAAACTTTACATTTCAGTAAAGTTTTAGTAAAGATTCATAGAACTCTTCTAAATTCTATAAACTGTTCATTTAATATTGTAATAACCCAAACAAGGTTTTCTACAAAGAGTACTTTATTAAGGGGTGTGTGTGTATTGTGTAGATGATTACAGTTATCTTCAATGAGTGTGGATTTTTTTTGTAAATATTTGAAATGTTGACTTGAGAATCTCCTAAAAAAAAAAAAAAAGATGGCTTTTCACTGGATTTTGTCAGAAATCATCTTGAAATTCTATCTTGGAACTTCTGTCTATCCTGGCCTTCCCTATTCCTCGCATAAAACACAGTGTCAAACCTATCAGGCATGCAATTCAACTCATAAGCATTTTTGAATGAAATGGGGAAATAGCACTTCAGTAAAATAAAGTCCAGTTTGTTTTAATGATTACTATGCTAAGCATTGAAGCAAACAAACAACCTGGCCAGAATATTCCATGATATCTGCATTGCAAGGGGGATGTGACTAACTCAGGAGGGCATCTGTTTTCCCGCATAAAATTTTCATTCTCAGCATGGACTCACTGATTCACTCCCAGGGAACAATGATACCTCTATTCCTACCCAGCTATTCCTGCACCCACATTTGTCTTCATAATTATTTAACTATTGTTTCAATAGTCTTGAAAATTAAGAAGAAAATGCACCTTCCAAAATAAACAGTCAAAAGAGAGAAGGCACATACACATGCAAACATACTAAAGTTTCAACAACGCGGTCTTCAGCCATGTGAAAAAGTTGTCGTAGGGGCACCTGGGTGGCTCAGGGATTAAAGCCTCTGCCTTCGGCTTAGGTCATGATCTGGGGGTCCTGGGATCGAGACCCTCTACTCAGCAGGGAGCCTGCTTCCTCCTCTCTCTCTGCCTGCCTCTCTGCCTACTTGTGATCTCTGCCTGTCGAATAAATAAATAGAATCTTTAAAAAACAAACAAAAAAAAGTTGTTCTAGGGTCCACTACAAAGTTGAAAGCATAAGAGCTTGTACCTGAGAACATACGATTTGATGAAATAAACATTTTATTTGAGGATAGAATTAGCAGTAGCTTTAGTTTCACAGTATTTTGCCCAACTTCCTCTTTTTGATTGTACTCTGCTATCTTTTTTATAGTTCTTGCAGTCTTACACCTCTTCTGTCTTCATGGGAAGAAAGTTAACCAGCACAGGTGCTACCCCTTTAAGCCTGGGCCCCAAGCTGAACACACGTGGTACAGATCTAAGACCAGCTCAGAGCAAGACACCAAACCCAGCTGTACCTATAGCTTGACCCAACCCAGGATCCAGCCTCGATGTCCCAATCCCACCTGACCCAGAGACAGGTGAGAAACAAATGGTTCTGGTGTATTCTGCTATAATTTTGTCAGTATCTATTACACGGCAATATCTGACTGATGAAATTTCTTAAAAGATTTTGGGAACATGGGATAAGTGGATTTTTGAAGAGCATTTGCTAAATACTCTGTATTTATGCTTTTGATTTCCGGCTCTACTTAAGCAAACACTAGACAGAGAGAAAGCACAAAGGGGAATTGGTATAAGTATCTGACAAAAACAAATAAAAAATAAAAAAAATTGACCAGTATCAGTGTCAGAAAAGGGACAAATGAACTCAGAAAAACAGGCAAAATAAACGGACAATTAGACCTAGTCCCATTATACCTCATCGATAGCTAGGGTTACGATGTCAGTTATAAAAGTATAGCCACTTATATTTATATTATACTTTACCAAAAAAAACTTTCTCATATCATATATAATTAATTCTTGTCATGTGACCCCCCCACAACATGCAAATGAAGAAAACAGGGAAGACATTTTTTTAAAATCTCCATTTCATAAATTAGACAGACAAAGCTCAGAAAGGTTAAATGGCTCCTCTGTTATCACCCAGTGCAAACATCTGACCCTCAGTCTTTTGTCCTCTAGGCCTGGCCCTTTCCACAGCAATGCTTTTCATCTCACTTTTGTCAGGAAAAGAGAAAAGTGAAAATGAAGACCTTACCCCAACATAGAATTCAATACAGCATCTTGCCTGAGAACCGTAAAATGCAGGAAAACATTAGCAGTGCTTACAGAAGGACCTTGTCTGTAAGCTGCTGTAGGTTCATTTGGTTTCGTCTGTGGTACAGCTGTGTCATCCGGGTCAATCACTCACCCTCCTTAGTGGTTGGCCTCCTACCTAATGTTACTGACTAAAGCTGAGTCCTACCAATAGAGGAAGTCTGATATTGGAGAAAAAGGCATGGTGTTGGCTCCTATGTAATGGATTAAGCAGAAGCAAAATGCCAACAGTAATTAAAAATATATCTTGGTCCTGGGTTGATATTTAGCATCTTGTCCATTAGCTTGCTGGCTTGAGAGTTCACAGCCTTTGTGGGCATACCATTTGAGGGTTTTGATTTGGGCATTGTGGTAAACTCCAAACATTTGTCAGCACTCACTGGGGCTATTAATAGAAAAATGTATGAAGTTATATTGTATTAGATTTTTTTTTGTTGTTTTGGTGTATTTTTCCATGGAGGTAATAGAACCATTGCCTTTCCCATTCGAAAAAAAAAAATATTCTAGGCTGACATTCCCTTAGCCAAACATACAATAAGTTGCTCAGCCAGTTTTAGCACTAGGTTGTTCTCTGAATAAAAGCCAAGTATTTTATTCTAAAAACAAATGTCACCTACTATGTGTCAGGAATTATGATCAAGATTAAATAAAACAAGATTCCAAAAATATTCCTTTGACTAGCTATTTGTTAGCTTTTATGGTAAGACAATAATTAAATCTTCCTAGTCCACTTAAATAAATCAAATCCATTTGCTTGATGATTAATTCATTTCAAGATCACCTACCATGAGAAAAATGTTCTGGAAGTACATTCAGAGATTTTCTCTAATTAAAACTTAGCTAAAACAGAAGATAAGATATGGATGGATATAAACAAAGCTCTGGAAACAGTTCCTCTGCTCTGAGTAACCCCCTTTCTGAGTCCCCCAGTGAAGTATGTTGTCTTGGTTCATCTGAGGGAGGTCTTTCGATCATGTGGTTGTTGGTGCAAACTTCAGAGAACATTCCTCCTTTCTACAGTCCCCTCCAGATTCTTCTGCAAAAACCGGATCTGCTGCCAATCCCCCAAATACAGGCAGAGGTGCTCTCTACCCCACTTGTGGCACTTTTTCTTTGGGTTCCTCAGGCAGTATTTCAGATTCCCCGAGTTTCCCAAATTTCTCTGGATTCCTTGGCTCCGAGTCCCTTATTCTATCTGCAAAGCCAGCATTAATTGCTTAAGTCTCACATCGAATCATTTTTACCTTTTCTTCTGCTTCTTTTGTTTTTACAGGCTCTAATGATTACCTTAGCTCACCCATGCAATCCAGGGTAATTTCTCTGACTCAAGGTCAGAGAAACTTTATGACATCAGCAAAGTCCCTTTGCCATAGGTTCCCAGGATTAGAACATGGACATCTTTGGGAGCATGTGGGCATTATTCTGCTGACTACATGTACCACACATACACATATACTCTAGATGAAGACCATATAACCACACTCTAATTGAAATGGTATCTGATTCAATGCCTGCATTCTTTTAGGGCCTCAAAGACTAAAATTTTGTACAGTCAGAATGCCTGTTTGTTTCAATCAGCGTCTCCCCAAACAATATAACTAGGTCTCTTTCGACACAAACAGAAATCACTATTATTAAGAAGTATGAACTCTGAAGTCATGGAGACAAAAGGGCATTGTGACCTTGGGTGACCTTTCTGAACTTTAATTTGTTCATCAATGGATATGGGTAATTAATATATCTCCTTTCACAAAGTATCCAGCACAACAGCTGGTACACAACAGTTATTGTTTCTCTCTCCTAGACAACCACAGGGCCTTCACGATCCCACCAAAATCTGCTCAAAGAGGAAAACTCAGAGCTCCTATAAGATTGCGGACCATTTTACACACATGTATACACACGCACACACACACACACTCTGACATGAAATCACAAAAATCAGAGGCATAGTTTACTTCACTTTGCCAAAACTACCACCTGGAGGGTCTGAGCCAAGGTTGATAGCTGACTGGAGTGTGACAGCAAATGCTTTGAGACACATCTACTCTAAAGGGAAGAAAAATGGCTATTGTGGTTCCTCCTGGAGCCCTTGAAAGTCATATCACAGAACCCTGGAGTTTTAGAACTGGAATCAGACTTGGAGAACATCTGGTCCAGCAGCTCAAACTGTGTGTCCTTCAGAGCCTGCTCTGGTGGTGGAAGATGGAAACGGAGCAAGCTGGTTCCCACCCTCACCTCCAACAAAGTTAGCACCTATTTTACAAACACATCCCCTATGTAGAATTTGTTTGATGAAGGGGTTTTACCAAATTTGTATTTTTATTTTTCAAGCCATTGATGAGTTCAACCCCCTCATTTTACAAAAGCGAAAGTGATTTGACCCGTGTTCCTAACGTCAGCTTGCTGCCTTTCTAAGGGTCACCATTGCAAGAACAGGGATCGCTCACAGTCATTGTCAGATACAGCATCAACGGCTCTGCAATCAGCCAAGGGCATTGTGCTGAGAAGCCATCAATTATCCTGAGTAGTCAATGAGAGTTTGCTGTTGTAAAGGGACTCAATTGAAGATAATCCATAAAAAATCAATTACATTATTATTTCTTAATTAGGGCACTTGACAATATAGCTTTCCTCAGCAAAGCCATCAGTGAATAAGCACATAAATACACATAAATAAATGCTGCTTCCATCCCACTGAGCTCCTCAATAAGTTCACAGTGACCTTTATCACCGAACAGTCTTCCAGACAAGAACGTTTGCATGTTCAAGCAGACTCTCAAGCTGTTTTTTTTCTTTTGGATGGAAAAAATGAGTCTATTACAAATGCTGTGATAATAATACTAATATATTTGTAGATTATTAAAATATTTAATATATGTGCAATGCTTTCCAATATACAAAGTGCTGTCACAGTTCATTTGCTCTCTTTGAGGCAGTGGTGAACTCAATGTTATACCTTGAAGTGTGCCACGTATGCCCTTGCCCTAATAACTGATAAGGAGGCACCTCACCTTATGAGATTATTTTCCATGACCCTTCTCCATTCATCCCTGACCTTATCCTATTTCAAATGAATTTCTTCCCAGCTTCTGAGAGATGGCTTCATCTCTCATTTGTAGCCTTGAGAGAGTCCTCTGGACTTAGTGTTGTATTGGTTTTGGTTGTTCATTGAACCACTATTGTTGAATGTATGAGATGCAATAGACTTCATGGAAGCAAAGGCTCCTAATTCACAGAGTTGCTACCCCAACAGACAAGTGATTATAATGCAGCATGAACACCAAAGCTCTACAGGCTTCTGGGAGCACTGAGAAGAGTGCCTTCCCTATACTTAGGAGAGAGGGAAAGGCTTTCTAAATGAAGCGCCAGCTAAACTGAGACTAGAATAATGAATAGAAGTTAACAAACAAGATGGAGTAAAATATCATGTTCAAAGGCCCAGGAATAAGAGACTCTATGGCATAATTTCGATCTAAAAGTAGATCAAAATGACTGGAGCTCAAAATGGGACTGGAGAGTTAATTAGAGTCCCACATAGAATTAGAAAGAGGAGAGCTGTGGAGGAAAGGTGTTCCAGGAAAAAAGTTCAACATACGCAGTCTCTGAGGAAAAAGGAAGCAGGGAGTGAAAAAAAACAAAAACAAAAACAAAAAACCAGACTATGTCTGGTGAAGTATGAAGGCTAATGGTGAGCACTGAGGATGGGACAAGAACCAGAATCCAGAGAACCTTCAAGATATGTTAAAGGATTTGAACTCTATTCTAACAGTATATTTAGGCAGAATATTCCAGAGAAACAGACCCAATAGGATTTATTTGTTTGTCTGCTTATACAGAAAGTGGTTGACACGATAATGGAGGTCAAGCAGTCTGATATCTTCAAGCTTGAAGGGGCCATAATTCAGTGACATCATTCAGCCTGAATTAAAAGGCCTAAGGTGGGGTGGGCAATTGGGTTCTGGTATATGTCCCAGAGTCGAAAGGCTCAAGAGCCAGGAGTCCTAATATCCAAGGGCAAGAAAAGGTGAACAGCTCAGGGTGAGAGTTGAACTTTCCTCTGACTTTCTGTCTGTTCAGACCCTCAACAGATTGGATGAAGCCCACTCTTATCAGTGAGAGTGCATCTTCTTACTCAGTCTACTGACTGATTCAAATGCTGATCTCTTCCAGAAGCACCCTCACATAAAGCACCCCCAAATACTGTTTCACCAGCTATCCAGGCATCCCTCAACCCAACCAAGTCAACACATAAAATAAACCACAACAAAAAACAAATCTCATTTTTCTTCTGCCCCAGGAGAATCCATTCTATACCCAGCAATCAGCACGTTCTTTTTACAATAACCATCCCTATCCCATTTCCTATTCATCTCAAAACACTCCAATCACATTTGGGATAAAATCCAAACTCCTTACCATGGCCTAGAAGGCTCTTCATGATCTCACCCCTGTTTGCTTCTCTGACTTCACTGCAGAACTCTCTCCCCTTGCTCATGTTGCCTTAGTCACATGAGTCTTGTATTTGTTCTACTAGCGTTAAACCTCTTTGTGCCTCAAGGACTTTGCACTTGCCATTCTTACTACCTGAAATATTTTTCCCCAGCTCTTAACAAGGCTGGACTTAGCACAGACATTATCAGCACAAATATCATTTCAGAAAAGCCTTCTTCTATCACTCTACTGTCAGGTTGCCTTTGGTCCAATCACCTGTTATGCCCTAGCATACCATTCTGCTACTTTTCCTGCAAGGCTGTATCAGGTAGGGAAGACTGGCTGACACTTCCAATGTAGAATTACTCAAAGGCAATAGGAATATATTTCTCATCTATAGTAGTCCAAGGTGGGTATTCCTAATTGAATGGTGAATCTTCTACTTGCAGAAATGCAAAGACCCAGGATGCTTCCATATGGTGGCTCTGCCCTTTTCTAAGACTTCCATAGCAGGGAAAGAGAGACTTGGCCTGAACGTGGCACACATTGTTTTTGTTTTCTCTCCCGTCCATGGGGGGAGGCTGAGTCCCATAACTACATAAGCAGCTACAAGGGGCTGTCCAGCCACGTCTCAGCTGAGTGCAGCCTGCAGAGAGAAAGCAGTTTTAGTGGATATTCATCTCTGCTGTAGCAGCAAAAATGCTATTTAAAATTATCATGGTTATTTATCAATTCACTTACTAGCTATGGTATTATTATTTTATTCCCCTATCAGAAATTAAACTGAGCTTCATGATGCCAGAAACTTTTTCTATTAGGGATAACACTATAGCTTTATTTCTTAGAATAGGGCCTAGGAGAGTAAATGATGAATACATTTTTTGCTTACAATATATGTTTAAACAAAAATATAGCTGGACTTAACCTTGGTCTTCATAGTCAAATCTCACAATTTTCCACCATGGTGGTGGAAAAGAGAGACCAGAGAGAGACCTGGTCCTGGCTGACTTATGAAGTGCAAGTAAGAGAATCAGTGGCTTCTGAGGTTCTCCCCAGCTCCGAGACGCTGAGTGGCCCTAATTTCCTCTAAAGTGATGAGGAAGCTTGCTCCTGAGAAGATACGGGAACCTTGCATTAAATAGGACAATGACTTCTATCCAGGGGTTCAGCTTAGGGTTGGGTGTATTTTCAAAGCTGAAATTGGCCTTAGTACTGACCCCCATACGTTTAGGTATGCAATCAGTTCTTCAGAGCGAGTTACACTGCATCTCCTGGGAAAGGCAAGCAGGCGGGATAGAAATGTGCTTTGAACCAATGAAGGCCTTTCTGGTATTGCAGCTAGCATGCAATATCCTTAATTGGGAAAGTGATCATACTGATTTACTTTATGTCACCATCATTCCAGGTTTGGGTCTGGTATTTTGGAAGGAAAGGCTCAAAAAACGTGTGTGGAATGTATATATACATACATACATACATACATACATATATATATGTAAAATATATATATTACACATATATGAATGATTTAAATATATATTATAATTATAAATATATAATAATATATGCTATCACAATAATATTTGTATATAATAATTATAATAAATATATGGTTATATATTTATATGATTATAATAAATATACACATACATAAATATATATTAGATTTTAAATATCAATGACAATTAGAATGTTTAAATATGTAAAAATGAAAAAGCTGACCAGGGGAGTTCCTGCGTATGCTCATAACTCACCCATTCTCCAGCTTTTTTTTTTTTAATTTTTTAATTTTTTATTTTTTATAAACATATTTATGGGATTGGGAGGGAGACAAACCATTCTCCAGCTTTTAACAATGCCAGTGTTACCCAGGATTTTGCCACTCTGGCTGCACGTGCAGGACAGCAGGATCTCACTAACACCCTTTGTAGGGATCACCTTTTTCTGGAGTGTTTATGGAAAAGGAGTATTTTGGTATGAGTGCTTTAGAGTCCCATTCCCTGTGTCTCCTTTCCTGCTATGCCAGAATTTCAAGTAATAATAAATATCTTGATCCACACCATTACAGTTATTATACTTTCATTTTCTTGCTGTCTTCCAAGAAATGGCAATTCTCTATTTATTTCCCCCAAACACACCTCAGCTATTGTGTATATAGCAGTTCCCCCATCTGCCTTATCTGTGGGAGATACATTGCATGACCCTCAGTGGATACCTTAAACCATGGATAGTGCCAAACCCTATATACACTGTTTTTTTCCTATACATACATACCTGTGATCAAGTTTAATTTATAAATAAGGCACAGTAAGAGATGAGCAGCAATAAGTAATAGTAAAGTAACAATATCATAACAAGATAATGTAATAGAAGTTATGTGAATGTGGTCTTTGTCTCAGAATATCTCATTGTGCTGTACTCACACTTCTGCTTCTTGTGAAGATGTAGATGACAAAATGCCTACGTGATGAGATGATATGAGTTGACATATTGACCACAGAGATAAGACGAGGTAGCACTGAACAAGATCCAACCTGAATGTAAACCCTAAACTCTTTAAAAGTTCCACTAGCCTAAACATAGGGGTGGTCATTTTTAAAGGTCACTTGCTTTCACCTTATCAGGACCCGGGATCTTTTCTGTCTTCTGGTAGAAGACCTTGCCAGTACTCCATCTCAACCCTCAGGTCTTACCAGTGGCAACTCCTGAGGGTTTTCTCTGGGTGCCACGGCTGGCTCTGCCCTCACTGGGTAAGACCCCAAAGAGCAGGAGAACCAAGTCTCTCAGGAGCAGCCATCAACTGGGGTGAAAAAATATCCCTATTATTATGCTCCGGTGTTTGTTTAGGTCTTGCAAGTGAGGTATGACCATCTCTGCTCTGCAATGTCCTTTCAGAGGATACTTATATAGCGAACAGCCTTAGAAGATAGAGACAATGTTTCCTTTCAGAGTAAAGAGCAGTTTGTTTACTGCTCATTATAAAAGACTCAAGATTCCTAAATTAAGGGTATCACTCTTATAGTGTAACCTGCTGTGTGGGAGGGTGTCTTCAGGATCTCTTCATGTCTCCCTGTGGGAACTGGGGCACAAGGAACTAAAAGGGAAGTTTACCAGTGTGCCAGCTATGTCTAGGCTGGGAGTAAGAAGCTGTCATTTGTCTCCAATCCAGGTGTGTCACGTTTTCTATAGTCATCCATGCAACTGTGGCACTTGCCAAAAGGGTAAAATATTTGATTATGCAGTCCTTGAAAATAGCTAAACCTGGCTTAACTTTAAGACTTAGCTGAAGGGCTATATTTTTAAAGAAAAATTGAGAGAAGGAAGCATTTAGAAAAAGAAGGAAAATACTTTCAAAGAGTACGAAAGAATCTATTTAAGTCTCCAAAGATAGCCCCTATCTAGTCCTTCCCTTTCTTTTCTTACATTATACTCCTCCCCTCAGGAGATTGTGCTTAATTCCTATATCCTTGAATCTAGGCTGGCCTAAGTGTGAGCAATTATATTCTGGGACTTCTAAAAAGTAAATTACTGGAAGCTTTTCAGCTTCTACTTGGGTCTTAGAATACTTGCTTTGGGGACAAAGCATGTTACTCATCTACCATAATCTAGGAAAAATCTAAATCTGAATCACATGGAGGGGCCATGTAAAAGGAACACTGGTCAGTAGTCCCTCCTGAGTGCTTAGCTCACATGTAAGCGAGCCATCTTGAACATTCAGCCCAGTAAAGCCCCTGGATGACATCAGTCTCAGCCGTCACTTGAACGCAACTGTATGAGAAGCCTCAACTAAGAACCACCCAGCTAAGCCTGCTCAATGGACAGTACCATAGATTATTTAAATTGTTTAGTTGCAGTGTAGTTTATTATAAAGCAATAGATACATGGAGCAGAATTAGACTTCAGAAGGCCTGTGTCACCAAATAAAATACATAACAATATTTTAAAATACACATCCACCAATGTAAGCATATTATTCTTATCATGATGGAAAAACAGCAACTTTCTCAGATTCTCTGAGTTATCTACTCAGGAAGATTGTAACACATCCTCAGACACTAGCATAGCCAAAAACATGGATCAAATTATTTCCTTTTTTCCCCTTTTCTTTCCTTCCTCCCTCCCTCCCTCCCTTTCTTTCTTTCCTTTTTGGAAAGTCCAGGATAATGGGAAATATTAAAGTCTTTATTCTTTTGAGGACCTGCCTGGACCTGAACTGACGCTAACAGGGTGATGCTGTTCATTTTAATTTGTCTCATGGTGCATTTTTTTCCTTGCTGTGGAATGTGACGTGCACAGTCATAATGGAAGTGGAACAAAGTGTCTGTTTTTGCTTTTCCAACACACATAAGGTTTTCCTGATCACTCTATTTAGTGTGAAATGCATCTGCATGTTGTTTAATATAAGATCATTTTCATTAGAATGTTAGTTATCCTTAGTATAATACAGAGCAATGATTCTCAAAGTTTAGTAGGAAACAGAATCATCTGATGGGCTTGTTAAATAACCCAGATTATGGACCCCACTGCAGATTTAGGGATTTAGGTCATCCAGGGTGGGACCTAAAATCTGCATTTCTCTTTCTTATAGTCATGTGGTTTGAATTGGGGATTTTTATTTGTTCTTTATTCTTTAACTTTTCCAGCTTTATTGAGATACAATTGACAGATAGCCTTGTGTAAGTTTAAGTTGTACAAAGGGATGAGTTGATATATGTAAATGTTGCAATAAGGTTAGCTTATGCATTTATTATCTCATATAGTACAATTTTGTGCGTGCATTGAGAACTTTTAACTTCACTGTCTTAGAAACTTTCAAATATATAATACAATTGTTAACTATAGTCACTATTCTGTCCATTACATGTCTAGAAGTTATATCTCTCTAACTTAGACCACCTCACCCATTCCCACCATCCTACCCCTAGTGACCACTAATCTATTCTGTGTTTCTGAATTCGATTTTCTTAGATTCCACATATAAGTGAGATTCCGCAGTATTTGTCTTTCTCTGTCTGACTTACTTCACTTAGCACAATGACCTCAAGTTTCATCCATATTATTTTTTTAAAAGATTTTTATTTATTTATTTGACAAATCACAAGTGGGCAAAGAGGCAGGCAGGGCGGGGTTGGTGGGGGAAGCAGGCTCCCTGCTGAGCAGAGAGCCCAATGTGAGGCTTCATCCCAGGACTCTGAGATCATGACCTGAGCCGAAGGCAGAAGCTTTAATCCACTGAGCCACCCAGGCTCCCCAAGTTTCATCCATGTTATTACAAATGGTAAGACTTTCTTCTTTTTTATTGCTGAATAACCGTCATATATATATATATATATATATTATACATAATATGTGTATTATAGTTATATATGTATAATATATATAATATACATATGAAATGACAATGAAAAAGAAAATGTGATATTTATATACATATAAATATATATTTTTCTATTCATCCATTAGTAGTCACTTAGGTTGTTTTTATGTCTTGGCTCTTGTGAATAATGCTGCAGTAAACATGGAAATGCAGATATCTCTTTGAGGTAGTGATCTCATTTTTTTCAGCCACAAACTCAGAAGTGGAATTGCTGCATCATAGGACATTCTTATTTTTAATTTTTTTTTTAATTTTTGAGGAATCTGTATACTCTTTTCCACAGTTGTTGTACCAATTTACATTCCCACCAACATTGTACTCAAGTTCCCTTTTCTTGATATCTTTGACAGCACTTGCTATTTTTTATGTTTTTCATGATGGCCATTCTAACAGTTCAGAGGTGATTATCTCATTGCGGTTGTGATTTGCATTTTCCTGATGATTAGTGATGTTGAACACCTTTTTACATATCTGTTGGCTATTTGGATGTCTTTTTGGAAAAGAGTTTACTCAAGTCTTTTGCCAATTTTTAAATTGGATTATTTGTTTTTATGCTTTTAAGTTGTATTATGTTCCTTATACTATAAATTTTGTATATTAACCCTTTAATGATATGTGGTTTTCAAATATTTCCTCCCATTTCATAGGTGACCTTTCAATTTTGTGGATGATTTCTTTCTCTGCGCAGTAGCTTTTTAGTTTGATGTCATCTCACTTGTTTATTTTATTTTTGTTGTTTGTGCCTTGGTATCATATGCAAAAAAATCAATGCCTGGACCTTTGCCAAAATGCTTTTTTAATGTTTTCTTCTAGGAGTTCTATGGCTTCAAATCTTGTGGTTAAGTCTTTAATTCATTTTTAATTTTTCTGAATGGTTCAAGATGGGGGTACAGTTTCATTCTTTTGTATGGGAATATGGCATTTTCCCTACATCATTTACTTAAGAGACTACCCTTTCTTCATTAACTGTTCTTGTCTTTCTTGCCAAAGAAAGACCATATATGCAAAGGTTTATTTCTGGTCTCTCAATTCTGTTCCATTGAGTTATGTGTCTGTTTTTATGCCAATACCATATTATTTTCATTACCATAGCTTTGCAATTTAGTTTGAATCAGAAAGTGTGATACTTCCAGCTTTGTCCTTCTTTCTCAAAATTGCTTCTATTTGGGGTCTTTTATGGTCCCATATGAATTTTAAGATTGTTTTTTCTATATCTGTAAAAGATATCATTGGAATCTTGATAAGTTTTAGACTGAGTCTATAGGTGACTTTGAATAATAAAGAGATTTTAACAATATGAATTCTTTTATGAACATGGGATATCTTTCCATTTATTTGTGTCTTTCTCAATTCCTTTCAACATCTTATAGATGTTGGTGTAGATTTTTCACCTCCTTAGTTCAATTTATTCCTGTGTATCTTATGGTTTTTCATGCTATTATAAATGGGATTGATTTCTTTATTTTTTCTCCACATAGTCATTGTTAGTATGTAGAAACACAAGTAATTTTTGTATGTTGACTCTGTAATCTGCAACTTCAGGCAATTCATTTATTAGTTTTAACAGGGTTTTTTTTGTGGTCTTTGGGAATTTTTTATATATAGGAAATATCATTTAAAAACAGAGAAAATTTTATTTCTTTTGTCCTAATTTGGATGCCAACTATTTAATTTTCTTGCTTGACTGCTTTGGCTAGGACTTCCAGTACTATTTTGAATAAGAATGGTGAGGGTGGGTACCCTTTTCTTGTGATTTATCTTAAAAGAAAAACTTTTAAGCATTCACCTTTTGAATAGTATGTTAGCTGTGGGCTTGTCAAACATGAACTTTATTATGTTGAAGTACCTTTCTTCTATATCCAATTTGTTGAGAGTTTTTATCAGGAATGGATGTTGAATTTTGTCAAATGCTTTTTTATATTGAGATGATCATATGATTTTTAGTTTTCATCTATGAATGTGATGTTTCTCATTTATTGATTTATGTATATTGAACCATCTTTGCATCCCAGGAATGAATCCCATCTGATTATGTTGTAAGATCCTTTTAATGTGCTGTTGAATAGTATTGTTGGTATTTTGTTGAGAATTTTTGCATCTATATTTATCAAGAATGTTGGTCTGTAGTTTGGGTTTTTTTTTTTCCTCTTTTTTTTTTTTTTTTCTTTTTGTTTAATTCGGCTCACATATCAGAGTAATGATGGTCTGGTAAAATGAATTTGAGATTTATCCCTCTTCTTTAATTTTTTAGAAACATTTGAGAAGGATTAACATTAATTCTTTTTTGAGTGAAAGAACCACCAATGGAGCCACCTGGTCCAGGGCTTTTCTTTATCGGGAGGTTTTTGATTATTGATTCAATTTCCCTACTCACTTTTTGAAAAAGATTTTTTTTAATTTATTTGAGAGAGAGAGAAAGAGAGAGATAGCTGGAGAGAGCATGAGCAGAGGGTTTGGTGTGGAGAGGGGGAGGATTGGGAGAGGGAGAAGTAGGCTCCCTGCTGAGCAGAGAGCCTAAAAAAGCTGGGCTTTATCCCAGGACCCCCCAAGACCATGACCTGAGCTGCAGGCAGATGCTTAATGGGAGCATCTGGCTGGAAATTGAGCCAGCTAGGAGTCCTTAATTTCCCTACTCATTATTTGTTTGTTGAAATATTCTATTTCACGAAGATTCAGTCTTTATAGTTTTTATGTGTCTAGGAAGTTATTGATTTCTTCAAGGTTGTCCAATTTATTAGTTATTATTCATAGTAATCTCTGATAATTCTCCATTTTTTTCTGATAATTATAGTAATCTTTACTATGAATAATTATTCATAGTAATTATTCATAGTAATCTCTGAGAATTCTCCATTTTTTTCTCATATCAATTGTAATGTCTTGTCTTTAATTTATAACTTTGTTTATTTGGTTTCTCTCCTATTTTCTTGGTTAGTTTAATTAAAGGTTTATCAAATTTGTTTATCTTTTGAATGTATCCTCTCTTGGTTTTATTAATATTTTTTATCATTTTTATTCTTTATTTCATTTCTATTTTAAACTTTATTATTGCTTTCCTTCTCCTGACTTTGGGTTTAGACTGTTCTTCTTTTCTATTTCTATTTCCTTGGGTTGTAAAGTTAAATTGTGTACTTGTTTTTTCTAGACTGTTCTTCTTTTTCTATTTCCTTGGGTTGTAAAGTTAAATTGTGTACTTGTTTTTTCTTCATTCTAAAAACTTAGCTCTTAGAACTTCTTTTGTTGCATCCCTTAAGTTTTGGTATTTTGTGTTTTCATTATCATTTGTCTCAACACATTTTAAATGTCCCTTTTTGTTTCTTCTTGATCCATTGGTTGTTCAGGTGTATGGTGTTTAATAATCATGTATTTGTGAATTTTCCAGCTTCCCTCCTGTTATAAAATCTAGATTTCTAACAAGTTCCCTGCAAGGCTGCTGCTGTTGTCCAAGGGCTCACACTTTGAGGAGCGTTGTATTATAGGGTAGTAGTTAAGAGTGGCACTGTTGCTGATTCATACCTGGGTTTGAATGCTAGATCTGCTACATTCTCTTCTTTTGATGTTGTGCCTCTACTTCTTAGTAAGATAAGGATCACAAGAATAATCTACATTATAGAGTTATTGAGAATATCAAACAAGAAAACACATGTAAGGCTTGTAGAACAAATCCTTATTGACAAACTGTTTACTCAAACCTAGCCTTTAGAAGAGATCATCTATTAATGACAATCAATGTGGACATGTATAAACTTATGCCATTTTCTCTATAGGATTTTAAAAATGTCTTTCTGCTTTTTTCTTTGATCTCTCCTCATTTCTTGTTCTTCCTTTCAGATTAATATCACTTAGTTAAAACACATTCAAGATTAGCTCAGTAATTAGTTTGCTCTCATTGACTGTTTTATTTCAAGAACAACCAAGCCCCACAGAGCTGTGATTGATCATCTATTTAAAAGGAGTTACCTAATTTGCCACTTCTATACTTTAGTATACTTCCTTATTACATATTAAAGGCTTCACCAGTCACTTTTTTCTAAAAGAACACAAGGACAAAAGGTTTTTTAAAAATAATTTTATAGGCTCAATGTTTACCTGTTATTGCCTGAAAGATGAAGTGTTGTCAAGAAGAAATGTCAGCAGTACCAAGAAATGTTTACATAGTAGAAATGACTCTTAGAATTCTTACAACTGCAGAGAATATTTTATTTTGGATGACAAGACAATCAAGTATTTTCCAAATGTTTTTACATCTTACCCTGAGTATTGCTAATGCTGATCTACTCACACAATTTATAACCATTTGCCCTCAAAATTAGATTTCAGTTTAGTTGTATTTGTGTTACCACTTTGCAAAATTTCACTTTTCCTTAGTGGTTTTGCCCACAAAATGCCCCATGTCAGTATAAACTGAAAATGGGGCTTTTTTTAAGATTCAACCTCAGCTTATCCTGCAAAGCAGTTGACAATATTACCTTATTTAACTATTCAGATTAACCTTGCCAGAACTGCCACTTGTAACAAATCGGGTGCTGGTGCATGTTTAACTATTACTTCTCTGAAGGGAAATTACAACAGTAATAACAACAAACCCTGATATGTAGTGTTTGCCAATTTTCCTGGTGTAAATACTCCTACACTGGCAAACTTCAAGTTACCAGTGTGATATCAGTGAATGCAAAAACAGGAAGAAATATGGACTGTTGACCCTCATGAGTAAGCTTGTGTGAGCAGACACCAGCACAACAGTGCTTCTAAAACACATACACACTTTGATTCTTTAATCATAGCAGAGTATCTGTGATTTCATAAATACAGTAGCACTTGCAAGCCTCCCGGCTTTTGCTTCTGCTGTTACTAGAGCCCCAAATACCCAGCCTCATGTGCATCTGGCAAACTCTTACTTAACTTCTAAGGTTCAGGGAAATGTTAACTTTTCAGAGCTTTGCTACTTCCCTCTAAGCAAAGAATTAATTACTCCTTTCTTTAAAAACAACTTTATTGAAATATCTCCCACATATAAAAATCATGTGCATTTAAGGTATAACTTGGTGTTTCAATATATGCATACATTTTGAAAAGATCAAGCTAAACATTTTATCCATCACCTCACCACTACATAGTTACCATAGTGTGTGTGTGTGCGTGTGCGTGTGTGTGTGTGTGTGTGTGTATCTCTGTAGTGAGAACACTTAATTTAAGATCTGTCTTCTTAGCAACTTCAAGTGCACAATACAGTATTAACTATTATGATCAGGTTGTACATTAGATCTCAGAACTCATTCATCTTGTGTTAACTGAAACTTTGTACCCTTACACCAATATCTTCTCATTTCCCTCTCGTATACTCTGACCCTGGTAATCACTATTCTACTGCTTTTTTTTTCTATTAGTTTGACTATTTTAGATCTCATGTGTATGTTAGATTATGCAATATTTGCTTTTCTGTGTCTGGCTTAATTACTCCTTTTTCTGTGTTCACTTAGCGCTTTAGTAATACTTTAATTAAACACTACCACACTGCCTATGTGTGTATGTATTTACGTATGCCTAGTATAGTTCCTGGCACATTGTAAGCAATCAATACATTTATATTGCATTAGCCAGAAAAAAAAAAGGCTCCAAGTAAACAAAGACCCAGAATTTTAGAAAACAGAAGAAAATATATTTCAAGTAATGAAATAAGTAAAAATAGTTTAAAGCCTATTAAAAATTACATTATAACCCTTTTAAAGATAAAATATTCAAGGAAAAGCATCAATCATATAACATTTTTGTTTATAGACTATACTATTTAAATATTTTATATGTATTCTATTACTTAATTCTACATTACAGAAAGGCTAAAAAACTAAAACTCACAAAAGTAGAGCAACTGCCTCCTCCCCCACCTCCATCAGAATCAGCAAGCTGATTATTAACAGAGTCAAGACTCAAATTTCTCTAATTGGTTTTTTCTACCAAAAAATGCAGTCTGTACAATCTAATCCCAAAACACTATGAACTTCCTACAGCGTTGTACACTCAACAGTCACTTAATAAATATTACTGACTTTTCTCAGCTCCAGCCTGGTAAAAAGTAATTCAGCAATACACATTTGATTTTAGTCTTTCAGATCTTGATAAACTAATGTAGAAATAGGACCCGGAGAACATGTTAAAGTTATAAAGTGTATAATTTTCTAATTCAGTGATACAGTACTAATTCAGTCCTTCAGGACGTATGTATTGAATACCACTATGAAATAGCTAACATTTACTGTCTCCTTATTATGTGGCAAGCAGTATTCTGAACACTTTACATATATTATCTCTTTCATTCTTACAATCATTTGAGGCAGGTACTATGATTATCTGCATTTTTCAGATAAGTTGAAAAAATGTGACCATGGTCACACCGCTAATGCATAGCAGAGTTAAAGTACAAACCCAAGTCTGACATCTGCACTGTTAACCATGATGAAATGCTGATTCCTTTTAGTTGTAGAAATAAAACTGTTAAAGATTCTTTGCATCAACAACAACAAATATTCTTTTAGATATCAGGGATTTCAGAGTTAGAGAATGAGTCCCTGACTTTAAGAGCTAAAGGTCTGCTAAGCAAGACATATATTGACATAAACATATTTAGATATGTTAGATATAGATACTTTTGTGCTTAGAAATGTTTCAGACATTCAGAAAAAATGGGACTTATTGGCGACTGATAGTAAGTGTCAAAATTGGAGGTAGGGAAGTTCTATTTTTAATTTCTTGACTATGGACTCTGAAAAACAATCTGAGGGGTTTGAGGTGGCGGGGGGTGGGAGGTTGGGGTACCAGGTGGTGGGTATTATAGACGGTATGGATTGCATGGAGCACTGGGTGTGGTGAAAAAATAATGAATACTGTTTTTCTGAAAATAAATAAAAAAATTGAAGTAAAAAAAGTTGGAGGTAGGATGAATAGGAGAAAATAACAGGAGGAAAGTGTTTCAAGGAAGTAAAAATATCATGCTTAGAGGCAGAAATGCAAGAAAATGATGTGTCACCCAATGTTACAGACCACTGTTAATATGGAAATCTAGAGGAGAAGATTAGAATTGAGTGGGAGAGGGTCTGAATGCAAGGGGAAGGAAATTGGACCTTATTCCTTAACAACTGTTCATGGAGAAGAGAATAAATGGCAAAAAAAAAAAAAGAAAGAAAGAAAGAAAATTGTATTATAACATAGTTCTGGTTTGTGGGACAGATCAGGGGAGGGAAGAGAACCCTAATGTAAATCTAGATGCTGTGCTGGAGATTAGAGATGGGATGGTGATGGGAAAATGAAAGCATCTACTGTAAAAGTCATTATGAAGAAGAAAATAAAGATTTTGTGGGTGGTGATAGAGGCACTCTAACATATGTAAGCCTGGTAATTAGGTGAAAAATAATATTTGTGGGAGAGATATTAGTTTTTGAATATGGATAAGCCCTTTCTTTGCACATACTCTAAGTGTGATATGACAGAAAAACTTCCACGTAGAAACGTTCAGTAGGCAGCTAGAGATTTTTGTAGAAATGAAATTCAGAAGAGTGTTCTAGACCAGTAGTAAGAGACCTATCTATCCAGAGATAATAGATAAAGGATTGATGGAGGGATAAATCTTGACTAAATACAATTACAGAAAAGTAGGATCTAAATCTTTGAGTAAAATGACATTTAGGGGAGCGGAAGAGGAAATACAACCAGTAAAGGGGGATAAAGAAAAATCAGCAAGTGTCAAGGACATCAAAGTGAGAAAAGTTGTGAAGTACTCTGTGCCCAGATGTGCTAGGTTTTGAAAAGAGGCCAAGTAAGGTACCACCTGAAGAAAAACTACTGCTTTTCACAAGTGGCTTAAAGGATTCTTGAAGGGTTCTAATGCAACGGGACGTACAGAAGTTGCATTGCTTTGAGTTAAGGACAGAAAAGAAATGGAAAGAAAAACTATAGACATATTTGATAGTGAGGTAGGAGAAGAGGAAGCAAGATGTAGGAACTGCTTTTGTTGTTGTTAGGATGGAGGAGACCTAGGTACATTAGAAAAGGAAGACCCAGAGTTGGAGAAAAGATAGAGAAAAGAAAGACAGATGGAAAAAAAAATATATTTTTTAAAGATTTTATTTATTTGACAGACAAAGATCACACGTAGGCAGAGAGGCAGGCAGAGAGTCAGTAGGAAGCAGGCTCCCTGTGGAGCAGAGAGCCCCAGGACCCTGGGATTGTGACCTGAGCCGAAGGCAGAGGCTTTAACCCACTGAGCCACCCAGGCGCCCCGGAAAAAAATTATTTTTTAAAATTTATTTGAGAGAGAGAGAGCAGGGGGAAGAGCTGAGGGAGAGAGAACCCCAAGCAGATACCCCACTGAGCACAAAACTTGTCTCACTGCTTGATCCCACAACCCCGAGATCATGACTTGAGCTGAAATTGAGAGTCAGACACTTAATTGACAGAGCCAGTCAGGCCCCCTGGAAAAAGATTCTTGAGAAAGTGAAAGAAAAATGATGAGGCCAAAGGAACAATTGCAGGGACTAATATTAGGCTGGAAGATAATCACCTTTTCCTTTCTATGAGACCCTGGAGGAAGAAGCCAGGAGAGGAGAAAATATTTTGGAGTGCAGGAGAGGGTATAGTTATTAAGGGAAAAAAATGCTTTTGATAATCTACCTGCATCCAAACTCAGTCTGCCTGCCAAGTCGTCACAATCATTGTTTAATGGAAAGGCTTCCCCTAAAGGGAGCAGGTGTGATTGGAACCAGTTCAAGTGTGAAGGAGTTGACGCTTCCTTTGGCAAGCTCCTGCCTTTCTTCTCACTCTTTTTTCTACCACATCCTGCAGGTGCCCAGTGGCCCCCCACTGGGGAACTATATCCAGGTCTACTCCCTGGGGACATTTCTCAAAACTACTTATTAAAAATTTAGGTCACTGTTTTTTGCCTATTTATCAGGAAAAATTTGACAAAATGTCGGGTGTCCTAGCAGCTAACTTATTGTCACTCTGTTGCTTGATTCTTTCCTCCAAAGGATTCTCTGTAACAAAATCTTTGCCCAAAAGGAGGAGTAGAGTTTCCAGTACGGAAGTAGTTCACTATTGGATGTTTTCTGGTTAGAGGACCCTGATAAGTGTCCCTTCAAAGTTATATAATCTTGTTGAAATGGACATGGCCTTGATGAACCACCATCCCACAGAGAGGGGTTGAACAGGAACAGGCACTAGAGTACAAGAATGATGATTTGGCTGACACATACCTGTGTTGACTGAATGCTGACCAAATATTAATAAGAAGAAGTGTTATAAATTATTGCTGGTAGTTTTCTCTCTAATACCTGCTTTATGAAAGAAAATAAGATGGGTGGGAAATTCCAGGTGGGAGCAAGTCCTGTATCAGTAGTCAGGGTTTTTCAGAGAAACAAAAACAGTAGGATGGATGGACAGATAGATAGATGGATAGATGAATGGATGATAGGTAATTTATTTCAAGGAATTGGCTTTACACAATTGCATTTTGGGCTGGTAGTGAGGCTGGAACTCTCTGACAGAGCTGATACTGCAGTCTCAGGCAGAATTTCTTCTTCTTCAGGCACTCCTCACTTTTGCTCTGAAGACCCGTTACCTGAGTGGTTAAGGAGCACTCATTTTATTGAGGAAAATCTCCTTTCCTTAAAGTCATCCTATTGTAGCTATTAAGCACATCTACAGAATACCTTCATGGCAATACCTGGTATTTAATTGAATTACTGGGTACACTAACCTAGCCAAGCTGACCTGGAAAACCTGTGTTGCACTATCCCCATATCTTCGTACATCTACTTTGTGTAAGTGATGCTTCAGGGATAGCTAGGACGAGAGGCTTGGGTTAGATCTGAGAGGAAAGAGAAGGGGTTAACCACTGGAGGAGAAATATGAAGGATTTGGAGGATGCAACAAATTCAAGAAATAAAATAAGAGTTATTTCAAAGAGAAGATCAGCGCCCAGGAATCCCCATGGAGGAGTTCTAGGAGTATTCAAGGGATGGTGTCAAACCACTTTTATTTAAGTATCAAAGGAGAAATGACCTCACAGTAGTGGAAGATTTGGGGATAGATTTTTGTCACCCAGATGAGTGGCACTTAAGTTACATAGAAAGGAATAACTTGATGAATGAAACAATGCTCCTTCCATCTTAAAATTTGCTTCTTTTGTGTTGTTTCTTTGATATATGAATTATTTTTAAAATTTAGGGTGTAAAACCAGATATTGCTGTATCAACAACTGATCAAAATTAGCATCAATTTTCCTATTAATTGATTAAACTTAGCAGGCTTAAGTAAAACATGTGACTTATTAGGAGAAGGAGGAAGAGCTAACGTTTGTTGTATACTTACGACATGCCAAGCCACCTCACTAATTTCCTTACTCTCATTTTCTCCTCAGGAGGGCTCTTTAAGTTAGGTATAATTATCTTGATTTTGCATATAAGAAAGCAGGATTAAGGAGGTTAGAGATAATACTAATGATAAATGAAAGTGTTCAAAATGAATTTAGGTCTCAATGTAGGGTCCCCAAAGTCCAGATTCTCAACCAATATGCTGAGGTGCCATTCCGGAGATGCTTGTTTCTGGAAGAGTTCTCACAAGTGTTCCTTGGTGCCTTGGCATGCCACCAGCTGGCCTTGGGGACAACCAGGGAGGATCAGGAGAAGTTGGAGCTAGAGCTGGAACAGGGGTGCTAGACCTATATAGCTATATCTATATAGATAGATATATTTATATCTATCTACACATACACACACACAGACACACACACACACACACACACACACACACACACACATATCATTTTAGATCATTCCTTCCAGGATCCCTTAGACAATCTAGTGACTGTTTTTCTTAAATTAACAATCATGATCAAAAGGACTCAATGTAGTTTATGGTTTGGTGACTGAGGTCTGCTCAGAGTGTGGAGGACTCTCCATTTAACATGAAGATCACCTTACTAGTGGGGCCAAATTCAGGTTTAAGCAAGATAAATGTTCTCTGAATAAGTGGCCTGGGGCAAAGTGAACTAATTTTTAGACTTTATTTCATTTCAGCCTGCCTATAGAAGTCTAGTCGTAAATCAGAGCCTATCCTTACTGGAGTTCTTTATAAAAGTAGATAAATAGGACATAAGCATCAGCTTCCATTATTTTAGGTAGTATAATCCAAAAATCAAAGCATAAAGGGTCTTCAAGTGTTATCAAATCTATTAAGTCCAAAATAGTTCATTGATGACCAATTTCCACATGCTTAAATGGTTCAACTGCATCTGAGCTTATGTGAAAATCAATGCAAAAACATGAATCACCAGAGAGTATGCTGGAGCCTTCCAAAGACAGTTTGTAATTAGCAAACCATCGATCCAGATAGACAGGACCCCGAAAGCTACAGAGACCAGGCAGGTGAAAAGCCAGAGTCCCTGTCCTTTACAATTAATCATTACTGCTCTTCTCCCTCCCAGCACCACATAAGGGACTTCCATCCAGTCTGTAATGTTGGCATTTCAGCTGATTTGGGGTGATAACTCAACTGTGGCACCAAAGAGGAATATGTATCGTATTGAAGGGAACTCATTATATAACTTATACATGCTCCGTTTTAAAGCCAAGCCCATTATGATTAATATTTCTCAGGTTTTTTTTTTTTTTTTTTTTTTTTACCCATTTCACCATATTCTGGCCAATATTATATAAATTCAAAGGAAGGTTACAATTCATAGAATCACAGAATCTTGGGAAGAAAGGAAGCTAAGAGGTCATTTCATCTAACCACTTCCTATACAAAGGTGATGAGGCAATTTGCCTCAAGCGCCGAGTGAAAGATATGAGGCTAGAATCATGGTTTCATTCCCGTATGGTGCAGTTCCCACCACATCTTATAGACTAATAGTACAAGAGGTTTAACCTGGCGGTCTGAGTCTTTTATCTTAAAGTAATTGATCCAACTGTTAATTACACCACTCTCCAAAAAGAGCTATGACCCTCTCTAAAAAAAGTCTCTAGTTAGGCCTGGAATCATGCCATGAAACTGACATGGATTTGTAGTTTGTAGACTAACAAAGAATTCCCATCTCCTTTTTCCGCATAGTCAAACTGTTACACAGATTCCACCTGCGGCCAAACTTTCTACTCTTCACAGATATCCATTTTCCCTCTTCGGAAGTTGTGCTGTCTCTTTGAAGATAGGGAATGTCATGACTACTTCCTGGTGTTAGGGGACTTGTTGATTGCTGTCAGAAATGACATGTGTCACATTTAGGCCAGATCATTGTATTGCTGGTGTGAGACCCTAAAACTTGCCCTTTCCTTGTCTTTCTAACCCAGACCCCATACATCAAAATAGACTAACTGTCCATCTGCATGGTGTCTGAGTGACTCTAATGAACAGAGCTGACCAGCATTGGGCATGGAGTGTGAGCTACTGATTTAAGGGGGTCATTTGTTACTGCAAAATTACCAGTCCTATCCTGACTAATATAATAGTATTTGACCAAATCAAGCTTTTCTTGATTTGTTATGGGATTTGGGACACGTACACCCACATTCACAATTTAGCTAGGCAAAGAAACGCATTGAATGATGCACACTTGGACAAGATAAGAGTTGTTAGTTTTTTCTTTATGTATATACCTTGAAAGTGCAATGGAACTTCTTTATTCATCTAATAGAATATTATTGCATACTTTTGGAAACTAACTGGACTACAGATAATTATTTATCTGGATCATAATTACATATATAACCAGGCCCATTAACATATGATTTTGTGTATAAGTATGATATGTCTTTAAAAATCAGTTTAAGTAGTGTTGAGAGTAAAACTAATTGGGGGAGGGGGAAACTGAGTGTGGAGCCAGCAATTCCACAATAGTTACCTGAGAACACTATGGGGATAATTATTATTGAGTCAGTCAAATGTTCCAGCCGCCTGGTCACAGCAGGAATCAATGCATACCTCTGTTTTCAATATCAAGGGATCATCTCAAAATCATCAACATTTGTGAAGTGTGTAAATGCAAAATGGCTTCTGTTTAACCTCTCAGGGGCCTTGGTAGGATTCCCTTGGTGCTTTTTTTTTTTTTAATAAAATACAACTTTATTCAGATTAAAGCTACATTGTGATGTTTGTAAGAAAAAATGATCTTAAGCCAGTATCTTTCTCTGAGAAGCAGAGGGCAGTCTTTTTAAAACTCCATTTCATTAGTATAAAATAGAAATACAAACATAGATACACGCTTTCCCCCCCCCCCCCTCTCTCTCTCATTCTCTCTCTCACTCCTGTTCTCCACTTCTAAGATACCTCTTGCTACCCAAATCAAATCCTGTCATGGGGAAACAACACCAGGTGCCTAATGGATATGTTTTTATCAGATTTCTTCATCTTTGAAACTAATAATGAACCTGATGAAGCAGTGAGACAACCAGAGCTCAAAGACCAGTGGTCAGAAATTCCAGAGGTTCCAGGATGCTTCTGGGGAGAGCAGAAACTTCCCAGAAAACTAACTGGAGCCTCTAACATGTAAAGCAGTGCACCTCAGCGTGTGGACCCAGGACCTGCAGCAGGAGCATCTTTTGGGAGCTGGTAGGAAATTCAAAGCCTCACGCCCCCACTCCAGACCTACACATTTGGAATTCTTAGAGAAGGGCCCAGGGCTTGTGTTTTAACAATTTCTCCAGCCAAAAGTTTGAGAATGACTTGTGGAGAGTTTCTAATCAGCCTCCACGCATTTCTGTGCATTTCTACTTTCATCTGAAAGTCAGCTAGCGGGCATCTTTGGAACCAGAAGATATCTGAGCGTACCATATTCAGCTCTTCTGAAGCCTCTGTCCGATTAGACTCTATTGATGGCAGTACTGATAGTGGCTTCTGTTTTGTAGGCTGAGGAAGTGCCAGGCAATTGCCTTTTCTTAGATAATTCCAAGATTAACAGGCTCACGTTGCTCAGATTAGCAGTGCTTCCCACCCTGCAGCCAGCTAGAGAGGGAACACGCTGTCCTCTCTGTGGGCCAAGGGGCTCGCTTCCCAGCCATCAGTTTGGGCAGGAGAGATGCTGATCAACATAAGTCACTGCCTGTTCCCAGATTGTCACCATTACCCAACCAGTGAGACATTCCGTCCTGGTGCTCAAGCAATGCTCTGCTGGTTTGCCTGGCTTGAGCTGTGGATGGGCGACTGCATCACCAATTGCAAAGGACATTCTGTTCAAAAGGGAGCAGGCAGAGAGGGAAAATCCTCCCCACCTGATTTCAGAAGGAAATGTCAGTGCAGTAAAGCAATCATTTACAAAGAACAGGAGTGAGATGAGCAAGAACCTTCTTACACATCTCATGAAAATACAGCTGGACTTGGAAGTACTTAGTGTGTTTCCCAGGGGAGGTCACCATGAGTACACCTGTCCTCCTGGGGAGAGGGAGGGTGGCGGGAGAAGCTACTGTCATTTCATTTTTGCATTTTACTTTTACACTGTCTGAATTTTTGTTGTGTACAACTTGAAACTAGCATCAGTGTGCTTAAGTTGCAGGAAGCCTTTGAAAGGAAACAGGTATATATAATGAATAGCTGCCCTCAGTAGCAAAAACGCCTTCCACACTGGCAATGGATTCCACTCCAAAATCTGCCACAGGCAGTGATAGCAATACAGGTGAACATAGGTTCTCCCTCTCTTAAAGAAAATAACATGAAAACATTTTTACATGATAGTTGTTTGAAAAGAATGTTGCTCGTTTTAAAGCCTCTGGCCATAAGATAAAATAGAATCCAAGTGTTCAAATACGCAAGAGTGACCCTCTTAAAATACTCAGTTCTGCCCAGTTTTGTTAAAATGGCTTACTTCTGTCCAACCCCATCAGACAAGATTCAGAATGGATCTAGAAACAATAGCAAAAAATGTTTTGCTACAAAAGTAGCAATGGCAAAAGTCTGGTTCTCTCTCCAGCCTCTCAAAAAAAAAAAAAAAAAATTATCCAGGCTGCCCATTATAACACCTGCTGCTCACAATGAAAGCCCAAGCCAAGCAACTCCATGCCCTTCCATCCAAATATCCAATCTACCCGCAGAGAATTCAAGCTGTCCAGCCACACACCAGCTGCTTGCTTAGTCACTGCAGAATGCTCAACTTCCACTCCCTCATCTCTCCCCATGTTTGTTCTCTTGGTCTCCCTCCGATCTGACTCTTCCATGAAAAAAGAGTTGTTAACACAGTCTCAGAATCCCGCAGGAACCTCTGAACCAATACCTGGGGTGTTCTGAGCAAGGATCATAGAATTTACCCTTTCTTTTCACCCTCCCCTTCTACTTCTAGTATGATACTAAAATGACCATTTACAAAATATATGGGAGAACCAGCAGATTCTCCCAGATTCTACCCAGGGCTTAGGGACAGCCGTGATTCTTCCATTGGACCATTCACGGAATGGGATGAGCTGTGGTCCAACCTCACTAATCTATCTTTATCCTATTTCCCAATTACAAGATGAAAGAATGGCTTTGATGATCTCCATAACCACATTAGGAAGTTCCATTGTCTTTTTTGCCCTTTGGTTTTCTCAATGCCCGAGGCACAGAAATAGTTTTCTGCTTTGCCTCATCTTGACTCATGACTCGTCCTACCTTATAGATGGATTTTTAAAATAGCATATATAAACCTTAAAAAACTAATTGAATTTTCTCATGAAAGTATACAATTATTTCAGAGGCTCTTTGATTTTGTCTGTGATTGGTTCTTAACATTTTAACTTTAAATGCATTCTTTTTGGGCAGTGACACACACTGGGGCAAACTCAAATGCTTATAATGGCCTCAGCATCAATCTTTATTGATACAAAATCTTTATGATTTTGTGTTATAAATAATCACTCCTAGCTAATCATGTTTGCACACCATAGTGACTTTCTGAGAGCTCTCGTAACATACCATGAGACTTCACTGTCTATGCCCTTACCTGGGAAAGCTCAACCAAAGGCAACTGAAACTTAATGCTAGCTTTGCTGACCAAGCCAGGTACCCCAGTGGAAGAACATTCCTTAAAATTCAACTCTTCAGAGAAGGGGTTCTTTTCCCAATTGATACAGAGATTCTGATGTGCTGGCAGAAGCCCTTGGACTTGAAACGTCCTTATTCTAGCCTTTAGCAAATGTGGTTCCTTTCCATTTTTCAGATCTCGCCCCTCAGAGAAGCTCTCACTGACCATTGTATTTAAACACTTTCCTCACTCCAAGCATGATATACTCTGTCATCCACTATGTAATTTTTACCAGCAAAACAAGCAATGATAAGTTTGTGGCAGATTTTGTTACTGACCAGTTGTGTACCCTTCCCTGTATTCAGACTCTTTTCTGTGTAACATTCCAGGTTCTCCCCACTTGGCCCTTGTTATTCCCCTTAACCAATAGACTGAGGCAGATGTATATTCACAAATGCACATTTCAAGTCTCTGTTCATGTAAGTTTAATAGCATCCCATTGGCCAAATCAAGTTACATGGTCTATCCAAAACTCAACAGGAAAGGAGGTAGAAGGGAATGCAAAAACACCTGTCAACGGATGTAGACAGGGAGGCATAAACAGCAGGTACCAATAATTCAGTATTTTGCTTTGGTCAGTTGGTGGCAATTGTCAGTGGTCTCCTGGAACACTGTATTGAGAAGGATTCTAGGTTTCAGCAGAACTCATTTCAGTTTCAACTGGACTCACTGAAAGGCAGGCCATGCTTAATTTGCCATGCCTCTCACAGTCTACAATGTATCTGATAATGTAGCAAAAAGCTGTAGAGAGAGTTAAAATCAGATCAGAGGAATCAAGAAAGCAAATATTTGTCAGTGATCCCAGAGCTTAGGCAACATCACTGGTCAGTAGTTTTGTCACAGATTTAGTGCCCTATACCACTTATTTGTTTTCCTTTCCACTGTTCTAAAGTCTGTGTTTGGGAGACCACTGGCTGTATTTGCTATAGCGAGGTGTGTAGGTTTCCCTCTCCTAAGAATTGAGAATGCTAAAGAAGAGAGAAATGTGGCAGATTAGTGCGAGGGGAGGGGGAAGAACAAGCAATGCAAATGTTGGTCTAAAAGAAGTTTAATTTTTTGCAAGGCTAACTCTAGAATTGGCTTCAAAAAGTCCATTGTTTTTCTCCTATAATTTGGTTTCATCAAAAGATTTCTCCTGTGTGGGCTCCTTATTAAGGTTTGTTGATAATTTGCTTAAAAGCCCAAGAAAATGACTGGCCTTGAAGTGTTGGCTTATAGCTTTATTTCTATCACAACTCTATTTGAACACCCACATGAAATCCATTGTCGGCTCCCCAAATTGTCTAAACCTTCAAGTACCATCAAGTTGTTTGTTTTTATTTAATGTCTGTCTCTAATAAAAAGTCTGCATAATTGGAAAGGCTGAGCTTCTGGTCTGGAGGAGCTACGGGTTCCCTACTCATTGTAGTGACTTTTGTATATCTTAAGGAGAGCAGCCCTTCCATATTCTTGTTTCCTGAGAAAGACAATGTATTTGGCCAAGTACAGATGGTCTCCGACTTCAGATGTTATAACTCAAGACTTTTTGACTTTACAATGGTGTATAAATGATATAAATTCAGTAGAAACCATACTTTGAATTTTGAATCGTGATCTTCTCCCTTGCCAGTGATAGCAGTACAATGCTCTCTCCTGATGCTGGGAAGAGGCCCCAGCTTCAGCTCCCAGTGAGCCAAACCATTATGAAGGTAAACAACCAATATACTTAAAACCATTCTGTTCCCATCCTACCATTCCGCTTTTCACGCTCAGTACAGTATTCAATCAATTATGTGAGATATTCAACACTTTATTACCAAGTAGGCTTTGTGTTAGATGATTTCCCCCAACTTAAATTTGTGAACGTGTTTAAGGTAAGATAAGCTTAGTTCTGATATTTGGTAGCTAATTATTAAATGTGTTTTGACTTATGATATTTTCAACATACTCATTCACAATGGGTTTATTGGGACATAACTCCATTGTAAGTTAAGGAAGATCTGTATTGTGCTTATAGTTGCCATTACTATAGGAGGAAAAGAGCAGAAAGAAAATTAAATCAAGAAGAGCCCTGTAGGATAGAGTTTGGAAACCATTGATATAGTAAAGGGATGACTTCATCTCCTTTCTCCTGCACACCTGTACTCCTCATTTCAGTGAATGTGGTCACTGTCTGCCCAGTTTCCCTAAACACAACCCAAGAGTCAATCTCCCCACCCCCCCAAGAGTCATTCTTAATGTTCCTTCCTCCTCAAACCTCAGGTCCAATCAGTCACCAAGTCAAGCCAATTCCATTTTCTAAAGAGGTCTCAGATTGGTCATGTGCTTCTCTCTCTGTCCATTCCTACCCTCTAAGTTGAGACCACCCTACCTTTCATCCACATTATTGCCTAGCCTCCTACCTGGTTTCCCAGCTCCTAGTCATGCTCACCCAACTCTAATCCATTTTCCAAACAGCCAAAGTGATTTTCCTTTTTTCCCATTTTTTTGGTTTGTTTGTTTGTTTTGTTTCGTTTTGTTTAGAGAAGAAGAGAAAGGGGTGGGGAGAAGGAAAGACAGAGGGAAAGAGAATCTTAAGCAGGATCCACGCCCAGCACAGAGCCTGATGTGGGGTTTGATCTCACAACCCTGAGATCATGACCTAATCCAAAATCAGGAGTTGGATGCTTAACCCACTGAGCCACGCAGGTGGCCCCAGCAAAAGTGATTTTCTAAGGAGGATTTCTGATCAAGATGCTTGCCTGAATGTTTCATCCTTGCCACCATTGTTTAAAAAAAATCAAGTTCTGTAACTTGGCTCCCAAGATTACCTACCATGCCTTTTTTTTTTTTAAAAGATTTTATTTATTTATCAGAGAGAGAGAGGGAGAGAGAGCGAGCACAGGCAGATAGAATGGCAGGCAGAGGCAGAGGGAGAAGCAGGCTCCCTGCCGAGCAAGGAGCCTGATGTGGAACTCGATCCCAGGATGCTAGGATCATGACCTGAGCCACCCAGGCGTCCCTTTTTTTTTTTTTTAACCACTTTTTCTACATGATTCAAAAAAATTTTGGTTCTTTTTACCCACTGTGCTCTTTCCAGGATTTTGCTTGGATTATTCTCTCACCCGGACATACTTCTCACTCATCCCTCACCTGGCTAATTTCTATCAAGTCATGGCGCAGGCTTCCCTGTATCCCTGATGCCCTAAGATGGGTTGGGTGATTCTGTTATATGCTTTCTTGCTTCTCCTGTGGTGCTCTGACCACACTAGGTTGATAATTGCACGATACGTGGCCCCTACAGTGCTATAAGCTCCAGGATGGCAGTGTCTGAGCCTGGCTTGCTTATGATTGTATTTTGCTATCTAGCAAATTGTTTGGCACATATGAGAGATTTAATAAATGCTTTTGGTTTGAATAGAATAAATATGGAATGATGGAGGTCCATATCCACTTACCTCATGTCTTAAGAACATGTCCATAGGGTGCCTGGGTGGCTCAGTTGGGTTAAGCCTCTGCCTTTGGCTCAGGTCATGATCTCAGGGTCCTGGGATTGAGTCCCGCGTCAGGTTCTCTGTTCCGCAGGGAGCCTGCTTCCTCCTCTCTCTCTCTGCCTGCCTCTCTGCCTACTTGTGATCTCTCTCTGTCAAATACATAAATAAAATCTTAATAATAAAAAAAAAAGAATATGTCCATAAACTGATATTTCAACAAAGTGATAGAGCACAAAATCTAGTACTAGTATGCCTGGACTTAAATCCAATTTAGGCCATTTATTAACATGTGACCTTGGACAAGTTATTCTAAATGTCTAATTCCTCATCTTAAAATGGGAATAATAGTACTTACCTAAGGTAACAACATAAGGTTATTATAGATTAGGCATCCTTATTAAACACCCAATACAATGTCTAACTTAATGGTTGCTAAATAAATGTCTTATTTTTATCAGAAATAGGGTAGCCAGTGGAATTGAATGCAGATAGTACAAAAAGTGTTGAGATTTAAGAGAGGGAAGGAAAGAAACTTGGAAAGCTGAATAGGAGAAAACTGGAGTAAGAGTGTTGGTGTAGCTCTTAACCTGTACCAAGCTTTGATATGCAACTAAGGTTCCACTTGAGTTTATTCTGTGTCCCTCTCGGGTTCAAATATGCACGTGTATTTCTGGAAGGCTTATCAACTTCAGTTTGGACTCTTTGACTGGTGACAAAAGTGCATCTCACACAGCTTAAGCACTGAAATGAATTTATCATTTCATGTAACTACAATAGAGATAACACTGGCTTCAAGCAAAGCTTGAACCCATGGCTACAAAGTGTCACCAAGGGCTCAGTTATTCTCATATCTAATTCTAAAAATGACTGCCAGAGGCTCTCCATGGTACTTGCATGTGCCTTCATGCAAGTCTTTCATCAGAAAAGAGGAAGTCTTTATCTGAGCATTCAAGCCAAAGTCCTCACATTCACTCTCATGGTTCCAGGAAAGGGCACATGACTCCGATGGTGTCAGGGAGAGTTGATACTGGGACATTTGTGTGTCCTTTAATCAATTCACTGTGATTAGGGAGATAGGATGCACTACTTGCTTAAACTAATCTGAACCCACTAGTGCAACTGGAGTTAGGGTTAATCTCCTTAAACTATAAGGCTGAAAATAAAGGAGAGTTTTTCCCAAAGACCTTAGAAAGAGTATTACCAATAAAGAGAGGGAATGGATGCCCACCAGCAAATAATGGTGTTTTGGAGGACCCAGAGGCACCTTGGAAAAGGCCTTGTCTTCAACAATGAGAGAAACCAGGCTTTAGAGCTTCATCCCAGGACCACACAGATTAGAAGGCAAAGGTGGAGAGCAAGGAGGGTATCATTTTGCGGGAGTGGTAGAGGCTCTCCCTTAAAGATGTCACAGTAACCACACCAAGAAGAAAATCAAGGATCTAAAAGTCATCCAAATTGCCCCAAAAAGATCAGTTTGGAGCTCAAATCCCAGAATTCTGAATTAAAAATAACACGGCCCTGTAGAGTTGCATAAATTGAGGTCCCAGTTGAAATAACCAAACTTCGCAGCCTTTAGAAAACATTTAGAACAATAAACCCCAAAGTCAATTGATAGGTTCATCTAAGCAATGGACATATAATAGGTAGAACTCCACATAGTACCTTCCATAGGATCAAAGACAATAGTGGGATTTCATGAATCCGTACATCTCAAAGCTGTTTTTCCATTTAAATGTGTAACTCTTTTTTTTTTTTTTTGTAGTGTATGAACTTCTTATATTTATTTTTAGGCACTCTGCACTGAGCTGCTTGCATCATGTCAATGTTTGCTGTGCTAACTTTACATCTAAAGGTTATTCAACACACTGAGATCTGAAAAAACACTCAGATTTTTACCTCGAAGAAACTGTACTTGGATTCTGTTATATGTTCTAATGGTGTTAAATGTCAAAAAATACTGGAAATACAAGCCTTAGGAGATGGGCTGCAACTGGTGCTCTGGACGTCTTGTACAACTAACTAAGCGGTACAAAGATGCCAGGCCCTACAACTCAGGGTCAGCATTCTGCTGTCTGTCTGGCAGATTCTGAAGAGGAATCCAAACTGGAAGGTCAGAAAATAAGTTAGTGATCGTTTATCATTGCTTGCAATTCATCTGGTACTAGTCCTACACAAAAGAGGCAGTGACAACTGGGGAAGACCTGAACAAACAAAGTAACACAATCTTGAATAGTGAAACTGCTCTTGGTTGCATGTGCCGAGTACTCCTTTAATGATCATGGTAACCTGGAAAGTGGGGATATTATCTCACTTCTGCCAAGGGGACAGGTGAAGTTACTGGCTATAGGGTAACGTGTGCCATTCTCCAAGATGGCACAAGTCAACTCTTTTTTTTTTTTTTTAAGATTATTTATTTATTTATTTGATAGGCAGAGATCACAAGTATGCAGAGAGGCAGGTAGAGAGAGGGTGAGAATCAGGCTCCAGGCTGAGCAGAGAGCCCGATGCGGGGCTCGATTCCAGGATCCGGAGATCATGACCTGAACTGAAGGCGGAGGCTTAACCCACTGCGCCACCCAGGCATCCCAGCACGTCAACTCTTAATGGCTTTTTGCTGAGTGGACTTTTAATTCTAACCCGTGGATCAGCAGTAGAGACCTCCTGTGTCTGTCACCGCTGAAAGATGTCCCCTTAGTAGTCTCTGCATTTTTTCCAACACTTCAAAGCTTCAACAAAATCCCATTGTAACTGATTTTTCAATAATGCAACCAATTGCTTATAAGTCAGGAGAAAGGCAAACCCACTCCTCTCTGCTTTAAAAACTTCGGGAAAGCAAAGGTGAGTTGGGAAACATCCACAGCTAGAAACATTTCAATCAACATTTCACTCACAAGCACATGCGCAGGCTCGCGCACGTGCACACACACACACACGCATACACACAGGGGTTGCATACTATATCAAGGAAAGAGAGGAAGCAAATTTAAAAATATACTTTCAAATTCCTTCTTTGTTTAGAAATCATGCTGATTTGTTTTTTATGTTTCTACTTAAGATTAGGAGATGTTCATAGTTCAGTGTTTGGGTAGAGAAAAGAAAAAAAATGTTTGTTTTTAATGAGACAGTAGACATTTTAGCATATTATAATTAAAATACATTTTTGTATCACAATTACCTTATAATTTAATAATAATGTAATCTGATGAATATCATTATCACAGAAAAAGCCATTTTGGATGGCCAACTTATGACCCTATACAGACATGAGACTTCAGTACCTGGGTGTGTTTTCCAATTTACATTCACCAAGTTACCAGTCAATCATCTAGATTGGGGTCTGCAAACTATGGCCCACAGGCCAAACCCAGCTGGCTGTCAGTTTCTATCCTTAGATTATAACACAACCACATTCATTTGTTAGTATACCCTTTATGGATACTTTCAAGCCACCGTGGCAGAATTGGGTATCGTCTACGCAATGTGGCAAAATGACTTGTATGGTTTACAAAGTGAAAACTATTTATTATCAGGCCCTTTAGAAAAAAAAAAAACAGTTGCCAGCATCTGGCCTAAATTATGTGACAGCGTTTAATTTTCTTTTTTTATCTTCACGGTATGCCTGGTCGTAATTAGGCCTGGCATATCATAATACAAAATTTATAAAAATCATCCTGTATCCATTATTTTGCTACCTTTGAATTAATCGATGAGCAGGAACATTCTGTTTCCCTTTACTCAGACCTGCGGGTGACTTGATTTAATTTAACTGACATTTGACCACTTACTGTGTTCCCAAAATACTCTGAGATGTTAATAGTCCTCATGAAGAAGGACAAAAGTGATATCTATGATTGGGAAACAAGACATGATGGAAACTTTTCCCTGCTCTTTGAAAACCCAGAACTATGGGATCAGTTGATAAACAAATGTTTTATCTCTTTTGCTACCCAGATTGATTAGAAGCAAAAATGCAGAGTATCACTTGCCATCAGATGATATCCAACATGCCCTTCCAGTGTTCTAAGTTCTTTTAATATTTGAACAGTACGTTGTTACCTTATGACAACACCAAATACTTTTAACTCCCTTTTCACAAAGACTCCAATTATAACCCAATTCCTTTCAGATTAAGTACACTTTGATAGCAATTCCCTTATACCAAAAAATATAGCCCAAGATAATGGGCTGTGAGTATAGTTTCAATGCTAATAAGAGGCAGTTTAACAGCCTCGAGAAGTTCATTCTGACTACATTTTCATTGCTGTGATAAACAGCATATAATGCCCCTCAATTATAGCTTTAATGTAAAAAAATGAAGTTATAAGACAATTTATCCCAACTACATTGTAATTTCATTTCTGAGATGTTGCCCTTTTAATAAATAAAAACTCCACTTACCCATTCCATTGTTCTCAGTTTGGGTGTTGACAGTGAGATCGATTACAGGAAAAAAAGAATTACAGATGAAATCAATGCCACCACTATAAGTAAATTAGTGAGAGTTTGTTCAAGCCACCGAGCTTGAAACACTTTTCTACCCTTTTCTCTCAGAGTGCATTAGAAAATAAAATGTTATTGATGATTACAACTTTAAGGAGAATCATGGATTCCAGCTGACTATGAGCAATGAAACAAAGGAACATGTGAGGGAAGTCCTTGAGTCATATGCTGAAGTTCATTTTTTCAGACTTTAGTGGGGGTTTACATACATTCTGAAACATGCCCTTTTTACAAGTGTTCAGCCCTACAAATGTTCACTGGCAGACAAATGGGGCCATAACCAGATCAAGTAGCAGAACCCCAAGAGCCAATGATGACCTCTCCTCAAGGATAACCACTCTCTAGACTTTTGACCATGTCCATTAACTTTGCTTGTTTGTACTTCATATATAGGAAATCAAACTTTCGTGACTGCCTTCATTCACTTCACATTAGGTAAGCAATAGTAATCCATATTGTATGTGTGTGTGTGTGTTTCATCCTATAGGGTGGGTCTCAATGTTGTTTCCATGGATGGACTTTCTAAATCATTTTAATGCTTATGGATTTATTTATTTTGAGTGATGCAAAAACACAGCCAGAACACCAAAACTGGGATCTTGAGGAAGCCTAGAACAAAACAAACTTTAAGAAAATGGTTGCAGTCCTGTACATGAAATGTTCATAGCAACTTTATGAATAAGCTCAAAATACTAAAAATAACTTGTTTTAGTCAACTCTGGCTAATCAGCTACATGACTTCTCCTGAAGCAAAGATGTCACATCCAAACTTCATCATGTTGGGGGTTAGGGCTTGAGCATATGAATTTGGGGAGGACATGAATATGCTGTTCAAAGCACAACTCAAATGTCCCTAGATAACCAAATGGCTGGGCCAACTCCATCATAGCCATACAGTGGGGTACGAATTAGTAATAAAAAACCATGAAGATTTATATATGTAACAACCTGGATGGATTTAAAGGGCATGATGCTTAGGAAGAAATGTTAATCATAAAAGGTTACATATTGTGTGATTCCAGTGATAGAACATTCTCACAATGACAAAACTATAGATATGAACAGATTAGTGGATGCCAGGGGACAAGGATGAGGGAGAGAGCTGTGGTGAGATGAGAGTGTGTACAAACACAAAAAGTATCTACTGTCTATCTAAACTTCAGATCTAGCCGAGCACCCTTTATTTTAGCAGGAAATTTTGTCCCCATATTCTAACCTTCATACAGATCTGTGTTAATTGCTTTTCTGAACACAGCTCTCGCTTCTCTGGGTCACCAGAATCCTTTCCATAGTGCCCTTTGAACTCACTGTTGGACATCGTCAGATGCCCCAACATGTTCAACCTCTTCTCATTTATCATGTTTTTCAAACTGAGACCCGATTCTACACTGGGGACACCATTTCCTCTGCACCCTTTTCTTTCCCAATCTCTTGTATGTCACTAGGCTGGCTGTGAAGTGGGTGCCCTCATTTAATCCTCTAACCACAGCAATCCCTTCTCCTTTCCACTTCCCAACACTCTCCAGCTTGAATCTTTTATCATCAGATTACACTTCAGGCCACCCTTTCTTACTCTAAGTGCGTAAGGGCTAATGGGTCATCCTCTCTCGTTCTTTGAAGAATTTAGTTTCTTCCACAATGTCATTTATTGCAAAGCCACTTCTATCATAATCCTTATAATTTCAATGTCTATGCAGATGAGAATTTCAAAACCCTGTTTTCTCATTTCTTTAAACTCTTCTCCACACTATTTCAGCCATCTCCTGTAGAAGTCCTGATGCCTTAGACCTCTTCATTACCAAATCGTGTAACCACTTCTTAATCCACCCCTCTGCTTTCCATCTTTAGGTTTTCCGGCTGACAGCATCTACCACTCCAGCTCAACATGGACATCTACAACCCATTGATCCCCGACCTTTGAAATTGCCTCCTAGCTCTTTGTACTCCCACTTCACTTCTTATCCAGGTAAAATTCGAAAGCCAGTTGTTAGAACCACTTCTTTGTATATGCCCTTGTCTCCTTTGTACTCTCTCTCTGGCACACTCACTTGAAAAAATGCAGCTCTAGTCAAATCCCACTCTCCCTGTATGCTCACCTGTACCCATGAAACTAAATGAAGCTGGAAATAAACACAGGACTGCTAACTTTCCTACCTTTGCATTCCTGTTCACTCTCGACAAGAGAGTCTTACAGTGACTGGACAATCATACTACCTGTCCTTAGTCCATTTACCTTCCTGCTTTCCCAAGTAACTGTTTTATATTTTCCACTGTCTCCTCAAATACCTAACAAGTCCTCCTTTGTTCTCAATCTCATTTTACTGAGGATGTAAAGGTGATCAGATGAGAAGTTCTACACATTCTCACACCCACACTCACCATCTACTTGCATCTCTGTCATCTAACTCTGCCTTCTTTCCTGTTAATGAATGAGTGTCCCCTCTGCCAGGAAAAGCCAATCCCTTCCCCTGTGTAGGTGATCCTATCTGCTTTCGTCTACTTGAGAACATTACTCTAGAAATCTCCTCTTTTTTTCCTACAGCAACAACTCCTGTCCTAAATGTTTCTCATCAGCTCATAAATATCTAAAGGAAAAAAAAATCTCTTAACCCACTTCTCACTCCAGCCAGCACCTTCTTTCTCCCCTTCTCTTTAGAGCACATCAAGTATCTACACTCATAATCCCTAATTGTTCTCCTCATATTCTCTTTGAACCCCACTGGCCAGGTTTCATCCTCATCACTTGATGGAAACAAAGCTCTTGTCAAGGTCAGGAAAAGCGAAAATGAACTTTTGGAACTTCAGCAAGATCAAAAGCTTCTGCACAGCAAAGGAAATATTCAACAAAACAAAGAGGCAACCCACAGAATGGGAGAACATATTCACAAATGACACCACAGACAAAGAGCTGATATCCAAGATCTATAAAGGACTCCTCAAACTCAACACACACAAAACAGACAATCATGTCAAAAACTGGGCAGAAGATATGAATGGACACTTCTCCAAAGAAGACATACAAATGGCTAACATGAAAAAATGTTCATCATCATTAGCCATCGGGGAGATTCAAATCAAAACCACATTGAGATACAACCTTACACCAGTTAGAATGGCCCAAATTAACAAGACAGTAAACAACAAGTGTTGGAGAGGATGTGGAGAAAGGGGAACCTCTTACACTGTTGGTGGAAATGCAAGTTGATACAGCCACTTCGGAAAACGATGTGGAGATTCCTTAAGAAATTAAAAATAGAGCTACCCTATGACCCTGTATTTGCACTACTGGGTATTTACCCCAAAGATACTGATTTAGTGAAAAGAAGGGCCATCTGTACCCCAATATTCATAGCAGCAATGGCCACAGTTGCCAAACTATGGAAAGAACCAAGATGTCCTGCAATGGACAAATGGATAAAGAAGATATGGTCGAAATAAGTCAAGCAGAGAAAGACAACTATCATATGATCTCCCTGATATGAGGAAGTGGTGATGCAACATGGAGGCTTAAGTGGGTAGAAGAATAAATGAAACAAGATGGGATTGGGAGGGAGACAAACCATAAGTGACTCTTAATCTCACAAAACAAACTGAGGGTTGCCGGGGGGAGGGGGTTTGGGAGAAGGGGGTGGGATTATGGACATTGGGGAGGGTATGTGATTTGGTGAGTGCTGTGAAGTGTGTAAACCTGGTGATTCACAGACCTGTACCCCTGGGGATAAAAATATATGTTTATAAAAATAAAAAAATTTAAAAAAAAAAAAAAAAAAAAAAAAAAAAAAAGATATGGTCCATATATATAATGGAGTATTACACCTCCATCAGAAAAGATAATTACCCAACTTTTGTATCAACATAGATGGGACTGGAAGAGATTATGCTGAGTGAAATAAGTCCAGCAGAGAGAGTCAATTATCATATGGTTTCACTTACTTGTGGAGCACAAGGAATAACACAGAAGACATCGGGAGATGGAGGGGAGAAGTGAGTTGGGGAAAATCAGAGGGGGAGACAAACCATGAGACACTGTGGACTCTGAGAAACAAACAAAGGGTTTTGGAGGGGGGAGGGGGGGTTAGGTGAGCATAGTGGTGGGTATTATGGAGGGCATGTACTGCATGGAGCACTGAGTATGGTGAATAAACAACGAAAGCTGGAACACTGAAAAGAAATAAAATAAAATAAAATAGGAAAGAAAGGACTTCTCAATCCAAATGTCAGTCCTTATTTTACTTGATCTGTCAGCAAAACTTATTACATTTGATCTCACCTTACTTCCTAAAGCATTTTCTTTCCTCTGTGGTCACCTGGTTTTCTTTCTACCATACTACCTACTTATTCTTCATCTCCTTTGGTAGGTCTTCCTCATCTATCCAACTTCAGAATCCTGGAGTGCCTCAAGGTCAAAACTTTGGAATCCTTCTTTCATTGCCTGAGGAATCTCATTTGACCAGGTTCTCATAACAAAATTCTATCTCCAGCCATACTTTTATACTAAAGTCTAGACTCATTCTATCTGAGAACCTTCTCAAATTTTCACATGACTACCTAATAACCATCTCAAATTTAATGTGTCAAAACTTTGCTCCTGATCAGACTGCCACTCCCCTTCTAAAAATCTGTACCTCCCACACTCCTTTGTTTTCCAAGGCACACAACCTTAGAGTCATACTTGATTCTTCTCTTTTTCCTCACTGTATTTCTTCTCCATCACCGTATCTTATTGACTCTACTTTCAGAATATACTTATAATCCAGTCAATTCCTATTTTTTACTGCTACCAAACTCACCTCACTTGTTGCCATGATTTCCTAATGAGTCTTCCTGCATTCAATCTTTTCCCCTACATTCTGTTTTCAATCAAGCAATTGGAATGATACCATTAAAATGTTTCCCTGGGGGTGCCTGGGTGGCTCAGTCAACTAAATGGTTGCCTTCAGCACAGGTCATGATCTCAGGGTCCTGAGCTGGGGGAAGGGGGGGTCCCTGATTGGCAGGGAGTCTGCGTCTCCCTCTCCCTCTGCTCCTCTCTCCACTCATTCTCTCTCTCAAATAAATAAAATCTTTAATAAATAAATAAATATTGGAGTAATTCCTGTGCATATTGTTTGTCATTTCAAAACCCTCCAATGCTTCCAGTCTCAATCAAAGAAAATGTTGAATTCCTCACAATGGCCTAAAAACACTATAAAATCTGCTTTCCCCTTTATTTCGCTGACCTCAACACCTGTTCATTCCTCACCACCACCACCACCAGCTCCCTCCACTCCAGCCATGTTGGCCTCCTTGCTGTTCTAACATGCCAGCTCCAGTCTTGCCTCAGGGTTCTTGGATTTACAATATCTTCTGCCTGAAATTTTCTTCCCTTGGATATTTACTAACTCCCGTGCTTCCTTTAGATCTTTTCTCAAATGTCCCCTCAGTGAAGCCTTCACTGACTACCTTATTTCAATGGAAAGTGAGTCCTGCCATACTTCCTACTCTCCTTACCCAGGTACTTTAGTTTTTTTACCTAGCACTTATCACTTATTACTGTTTAATATGCCATGCATTTAAATCATTTATCTTGTTTACTATTTTTGTTCCCTGTCTAGAAAGGCTGGGTTATTTTCTGTTCCTCCAAGTGGCTATCCACTGCTGAACCTCCAGATAATATTATTGCCAATCAATATCCATGTTATTGGATTCTTTGGAAAATAAGAAGACAAGAGTTTCCAGAGCCCTGTAGCAGTTAGACTGGAGTCTTATGACTGATTTATTATCATTGGCTGGTGGGCAGAAGAGCTGTAAGACACTTCTAGGCTTGGTCCATAAAACCTTATATAAGTGATGCTCTTTTCACTTCTTGTTCAACAAACTTGGAGGCCATTTTTTTTTTGTTTTGTTTTTAACAGTATATTAATTTTTTATTTTTTATAAACATATATTTTTATCCCCAGGGGTACAGGTCTGTGAATCACCAGGTTTACACACTTCACAGCACACACCAAATCACATACCCTCCCCAATGTCCATAATCCCACCCCCTTCTCCCAAACCCCCTCCCCCCGGCAACCCTCAGTTTGTTTTGTGAGATTAAGAGTCACTTATGGTTTGTCTCTCTCCCAATCCCATATTGTTTCATTTATTCTTCTTCTACCCACTTAAGCCTCCATGTTGCATCACCACTTCCTCATATCAGGGAGATCATATGATAGTTGTCTTTCTCTGCTTGACTTATTTCGCTTAGCATGATACGCTCTAGTTCCATCCATGTTGTTGCAAATGGCAAGATTTCATTTCTTTTGATGGCTGCATAGTATTCCATTGTGTATATATACCACATCTTCTTGATCCATTCATCTGTTGATGGACATCTAGGTTCTTTCCATAGTTTGGCTATTGTTGACATTGCTGCTATAAACATTCGGGTGCATGTGTCCCTTTGGATCACTACATTTGTATCTTTAGGGTAAATACCCAATAGTGCAATTGCTGGGTCATAGGGCAGTTCTATTTTCAACATTTTGAGGAATCTCCATGCTGTTTTCCAGAGTGGCTGCACCAGCTTGCATTCCCACCAACAGTGTAGGAGGGTTCCCCTTTCTCCGCATCCTCGCCAGCATCTGTCATTTCCTGACTTGTTGATTTTAGCCATTCTGACTGGTGTGAGGTGATATCTCATTGTGGTTTTGATTTGTATTTCCCTGATGCCGAGTGATATGGAGCACTTTTTCATGTGTCTGTTGGCCATCTGGATGTCTTCTTTGCAGAAATGTCTGTTCATGTCCTCTGCCCATTTCTTGATTGGATTATTTGTTCTTTGGATGTTGAGTTTGCTAAGTTCTTTATAGATTCTGGACACTAGTCCTTTATCTGATATGTCGTTTGCAAATATCTTCTCCCATTCTGTCAGTTGTCTTTTGATTTTGTTAACTGTTTCCTTTGCTGTGCAGAAGCTTTTGATCTTGATGAAATCCCAGTAGTTCATTTTTTCCCTTGCTTCCCTTGCCTTTTGCGTTGTTCCTAGGAAGATGTTGCTGCGGCAGAGGTTGAAGAGGTTGCTGCCCGTGTTCTCCTCAAGGATTTTGATGGATTCCTTTCGTACATTGAGGTCCTTCATCCATTTTGAGTCTATTTTTGTGTGTGGTGTAAGGAAATGGTCCAATTTCATTTTTCTGCATGTGGCTGTCCAATTTTCCCAGCACCATTTATTGAGAAGGCTGTCTTTTTTCCATTGGACATTCTTTCCTGCTTTGTCGAAGATTAGATGACCATAGATTTGAGGGTCTATTTCTGGGCTCTCTATTCTGTTCCATTGATCTATGTGTCTATTTTTGTGCCGGTACCATGCTGTCTTGATGATGACAGCTTTGTAATAGAGCTTGAAGTCCGGAATTGTGATGCCACCAACGTTGGCTTTCTTTTTCAATATCCCTTTGGCTATTCGAGGTCTTTTCTGGTTCCATATAAATTTTAGAATTATTTGTTCCATTTCTTTGAAAAAGATGGATGGTACTTTGATAGGAATTGCATTAAATGTGTAGATTGCTTTAGGTAGCATAGACATTTTCACAATATTTATTCTTCCAATCCAGGAGCATGGAACATTTTTCCATTTCTTTGTGTCTTCCTCAATTTCTTTCATGAGTACTTTATAGTTTTCTGAGTATAGATTCTGTGTCTCTTTGGTTAGGTTTATTCCTAGGTATCTTATGGTTTTGGATGCAATTGTAAATGGGATTGACTCCTTAATATCTCTTTCTTCTGTCTTGCTGTTGGTGTAGAGAAATGCAACTGATTTCTGTGCATTGATTTTATATCCTGACACTTTACTGAATTCCTGTATAAGTTCTAGCAGTTTTGGAGTGGAGTCTTTTGGGTTTTCCACATATAGTATCATATCATCTGCGAAGAGTGATAATTTGACTTCTTCTTTGCCGATTTGGATGCCTTTAATTTCCTTTTGTTGTCTGATTGCTGAGGCTAGGACCTCTAGTACGATGTTGAATAGCAGTGGTGATAATGGACATCCCTGCCGTGTTCCTGACCTTAGCGGAAAAGCTTTCAGTTTTTCTCCATTGAGAATGATATTTGCGGTGGGTTTTTCATAGATGGTTTTGATGATATTGAGGTATGTGCCCTCTATCCCTACACTTTGAAGAGTTTTGATCAGGAAGGGATGTTGTACTTTGTCAAATGCTTTTTCAGCATCTATTGAGAGTATCATATGGTTCTTGTTCTTTCTTTTATTGATGTGTTATATCACATTGACTGATTTGCGGATGTTGAACCAACCTTGCAGCCCTGGAATAAATCCCACTTGGTCATGGTGAATAATCTTTTTAATGTACTGTTGAATCCTATTGGCTAGTATTTTGTTGAGTATTTTCGCATCTGTGTTCATCAAGGATATCGGTCTATAGCTCTCTTTTTTGGTGGGATCCTTGTCTGGTTTTGGGATCAAGGTGATGCTGGCCTCATAAAATGAGTTTGGAAGTTTTCCTTCCATTTCTATTTTTTGGAACAGTTTCAGGAGAATAGGAATTAGTTCTTCTTTAAATGTTTGGTAGAATTCCCCCGGGAAGCCGTCTGGCCCTGGGCTTTTGTTTGTTTGGAGATTTTTAATGACTGTTTCAATCTCCTTACTGGTTATGGGTCTGTTCAGGCTTTCTATTTCTTCCTGGTTCAGTTGTGGTAGTTTATATGTTTCTAGGAATGCATCCATTTCTTCCAGATTATCAAATTTATTGCCGTAGAGTTGCTCATAGTATGTTCTTATAATAGTTTGTATTTCTTTGGTGTTAGTTGTGATCTCTCCTCTTTCATTCATGATTTTATTTATTTGGGTCCTTTTCTCTTTTCTTTTTGATAAGTCGGGCCAGGGGTTTATCAATTTTATTAATTCTTTCAAAGAACCAGCTCCTAGTTTCGTTGATTTGTTCTATTGTTTTTTTGGTTTCTATTTCATTGATTTCTGCTCTGATCTTTATGATTTCTCTTCTCCTGCTGGGCTTAGGGTTTCTTTCTTGTTCTTTCTCCAGCTCCTTTAGGTGTAGGGTTAGGTTGTGTACCTGAGACCTTTCTTGTTTCTTGAGAAAGGCTTGTACCGCTATATATTTTCCTCTCAGGACTGCCTTTGTTGTGTCCCACAGATTTTGAACCGTTGTATTTTCATTATCATTTGTTTCCATGATTTTTTTCAATTCTTCTTTAATTTCCCGGTTGACCCATTCATTCTTTAGAAGGATACTGTTTAGTCTCCATGTATTTGGGTTCTTTCCAAACTTCCTTTTGTGGTTGAGTTCTAGCTTTAGAGCATTGTGGTCTGAAAATATGCAGGGAATGATCCCAATCTTTTGATACCGGTTGAGTCCTGATTTAGGACCGAGGATGTGATCTATTCTGGAGAATGTTCCATGTGCACTAGAGAAGAATGTGTATTCTGTTGCTTTGGGATGAAAATATTCTGAATATATCTGTGATGTCCATCTGGTCCAGTGTGTCATTTAAGGCCTTTATTTCCTTGCTGATCTTTTGCTTGGATGACCTGTCCATTTCAGTGAGGGGAGTGTTAAAGTCCCCTACTATTATTGTATTATTGTTGATGTGTTTCTTTGATTTTGTTATTAATTGGTTTATATAGTTGGCTGCTCCCACATTGGGGGCATAGATATTTAAAATTGTTAAATCTTCTTGTTGGACAGACCCTTTGAGTATGATATAGTGTCCTTCCTCATCTCTTATTATAGTCTTTGGCTTAAAATCTAATTGATCTGATATAAGGATTGCCACTCCTGCTTTCTTCTGATGTCCATTGGCATGGTAAATTCTTTTCCACCCCCTCACTTTAAATCTGGAGGTGTCTTCGGGCTTAAAATGTGTTTCTTGGAGGCAACATATAGATGGGTTTTGTTTTTTTATCCATTCTGATACCCTGTGTCTTTTGACAGGGGCATTTAGCCCATTCACATTCAGGGTAACTATTGAGAGATATGAATTTAGTGGAGGCCATTTTTTATAGAAGGCAGCACCTTTAGGAGGAGCTTGGGTCTTAGGAAGACTGGAATTGGACTGTGACTCAGTAAGAAGTAAATCCTTGAATTAAGCTACTGATATTTTAGAATCATTTAAGGAATTAACAGAACTCAGAATGATACAACATGTAATAAATATTTGTGACAATTCTGAATAAGTAAAAAATTATCTTGTTTTTACTTAAAAAACATAACACTGCACTCTCTAACATAGTCAACAAAATATAACGAGCACAAGCTGATCATTAGTATCATATATTGCTCTATACTACACAACCAGACCTGCGAAGACTTTGGCAATGTACACTGTTTTGTGCCCTTTATACTTTTAAAAAACCATTCCATCTCCCATGATAACTTTTTCCTGATGTTATCTTGCTCACTATTGTATTGGCTTTTTGGGAGCTTCATTTTTGGTTCTCATTTCTACTCTTAGGTATGAAAGTCCCTACTTCTTCTCATTTTTGTTTTTTCTTTCTCATTTTCTCCTCACTTTTTATTGTATAGTCTTTGCTTTTCAGCTGATAATGGCAAGGCTTGAATGTTTTAGCTGTTGCCACTGAATAAGAGTGTTTTCTGGTTTGCAAGCCATTTATCATACAATATATTCTTTGTGGATTCTTGGCTTGTCATGAATACTCACATACTCAAATAAATAGCCTTTTCAAATTCTTTTGAAATTTGAGACTGTCAGATAGATAATCACCAATTAAAGGTAATAGAATGATACAAACAAATATTGGGTAAATCTTTTTTCCCCACATTTCTGTGAATTTACTTTATCTAATATTTTTGTTTATAAGAATTACTTTTCCTTTTTCATATTTCCAAATATACTGATAACTAAAACAATCCTTTGAAGACTAGAGGAAATGTTATCCCTTGTGGTAAGACTTAAGATTATTTTCAAACACAACCTTTTTAAAACAATTTTAATCTAATCAAAATGTAGTTATAGCCTGGAATTAAATATGCAAGAAGTGGGTTTCTTAATGGTTTATTTCAATGGGATGTGAAGCTAAGATTGTTAAGAAATGCAGAATGCTAATTAACTAGAGTTAAAAGCTGGGGATGAGATAAAATATCCTGACGTGAACTTTTGATCAACCTTTCTTATTAAAAGTTCACAGGGTCCAGTAGACCTGGATGATACAGAGCTGTGAGGTCCTGCCCATTTTATAGACTTCTAGGGGTTGTCCCATTTAGTTATTCCACCAACCAGCAGGGGGAGACACAGAATGCTCCTTGTAATCCAAGATAGAACTCCCTTTACCCAGAGCCCTCTTCAGTCCTTGTGAGTCCATAACAGGTAGAACAAGTTAGTCCAGTCTGACAAAGCTCACCCCTTCGTGTTTTCGTTTGCTTGAATTACAGTTGATTTTGCATTCAAGTGACTCACTAGAAGGAGGGATTTGTTTGTATTTGTTGGTTTTGCAGATACTAGATTATATCAGGTTTTTTTTTTTTTAATTTAAGTAAATTTGGCCTGTGGCTCCAAAACATGGATGAATCTGATTGAAATTCAGCTATTAAAAAAAAAATTAAATTTTAATCTGTCTCCTAATCAGTACCTCTAAAAATCTTAACCCAACAGTCAACTATATAGGAGTTAACAAAAGCAACACTAATAAACCTAATGACAACCTATATTAACATTTTAAAATGTCTTGACAGGTTAGAAGACTTTCTGATTTTCCAGGAACCAGATAATTTCAGTTTTGTTTATCTACCAGTTCAGTTCAACACATACCTGCGGTGGGAAGACTTACCAAAGGATATATATGCCACCCCTAAGTTAAGTATTTGGGATAAAAACAGGTCATGGTACTTGCCCTTAGGATAGATAGACACTTAACAAATACTTAGTGGATCGTGTGATCCATGCAACAGAAGAGATGCAAATTAGGTGCTGAAATAGATCAGAGGAAGCAGCAATTCTTCTGAAGTAAGGCACTAGGTGGGCTTCGTAAAGAGAAATGAAGCTTGGGCATAACTAAGAGGAAAGAGAATGGATTTGGACAAAAAAGGAATAGAATGTGAAAAGATATAAAATAGAACATCTGTTTGAGCAACTCTCCTTTGTTCGTGTTGCTGGAAGATGATGTGTGTGGGGGGTGGTGGGCATACCCCTCAGTAAAGCTGAGGAAGAAGGCACAGGACAGAGGATAGAGAATCCTAGGAACAGGTTGCAGAGGGAATCAGTAGTACAGGGTTCTCAAAATCAGATAGTTGTTCAGACTCAATCAATCTGATGACAAGAGTGTCCGTCATCAAGGAGACTGAGAGAATATGAAAATATAAGTGAAAACCCAGCATCTTGAAGGACAAAAATCCATGTCTTATTCTTTCAGGAAGATTGCCTTCATTATACTAGCAGAAGAGCAGTAGATATGAATTACTAGGCAACACAGTTTCTCAAAAATTAAATGTCATATTCAAAGATGATTTCAACTTCAAATTTGATACTCAACAATTTTTCCTTCTTCAGCCTTTTATTTTGAAGATTAAATATTGGTTCACGGAGAGACCTCAAAAGAGCATCTTGACAGGCTTATCTCTGAGTTCTTTAGATGACAACAAGAGTAAAACAACTTTGAGCAAATACCTATTTTACTTGTCCCATTTTGATTTCCTTGATTAATAATTTTTATCTAATCATTTGCTCTTATAGAACGTTGGATAAGGGTGATGGATTTGAAGAGCTAAATTCCTGTTTGTGTTATATAAAAAGTATGTGGGTTGTTGCTTTTTAATAAGTCATTTGAAAAAATAAAGATTGGATGTGCCAAAATCCCCACCCAAATCTCACTTAACACCTCTTTCTAAATGGAAAATAAAACCCTTAAATATTTACACAAAACTTAATTATACATTTGTAAGCATATTACATGGTTGAAAACTCAGGGTCTGGACTGGGAAAAAGTAAAATGAGAAGTCGATATGCTGTTTCCGACAAATAAAACAGAGGTCAACAACTTTTGGGTCATAGTCAAGTTAAAGAGTGCTTATAGATATTTTTGACAGGTCTCGGGTTTTGCCAGTAGGCAAGGAACAAAGAAATACAAAGGGGAGTGGAAGAAAGAGGAGGAAAAACAGAGAAAGAGCAAGAAGAGTTGTTGACTTTCTCTGATACTTATCCAGAAAAAGCAATGTACTAGAAGTAGCATGGAGTTATAAGCAAGGCTGGAATATATAAATTGTTAGGCTTGGATTCAAATTTTGGCCCCTCTCCTCCTGGCAGCATGCCATTTGGATAGTCACTGAACCTCTCTGGATCTGTTCTGTATCAGTGCAATGATGGGAGTCCTAATCACATAGATTTGTTGAGATGGTTAAATGAGATAATGTGCTGAAAGTCAAGGTACAATGGCTACACAGAGATGGTGATGAGTAAAGGTTAGTCCTATAGATATTGCAAACACTGTTATAGAACTGTAATGACTACCCAACCTAGAGAAACTGAAATTCATGACACTTTTCCTCAGATTCCTTGGTCTTGAAAGTAAGTCTCCAAATTTGGATAGCCAGACCATCATCATGATGATACCAGCAGTGACTAATCCCCCATAGAGCTTACAGTCCAGAACAGAAGTAAATTAATAATTTTAAGGACATAAGGAATGCTCTACAAGGTAGCACAAGGTATGATGGAATCAAGGAACAGGAAGACCCAGCCTTGTCTATAGGAGTCAAGGAGGTGTCCAATAAAAACTAACCTGCAGCTAAGAAATAAAGAGGAAAAAGGAATCATTTGGGCAAAATGGAGAGAAAAATTGAGGGGGAAAGGGAAAAGGGGACAGTGAGCTTGTAAGGCAGTAAGGACTGCAGTCTAGCTGGAACATGGAATTCAGATGACTTCAGCCTTTTTATATCTAGAGAAAGTAAGGGGGTCAAACCACTCAATCCTTTCTTTTTATTTGATTCTTTCTTCTTCTATTTACCAAGTAACTTTAATGGAAAAAAAAAGTACCAATAAAACAGTCCATTTCTTCTGAGGAGTCTTAACCCCAGATCACATTTACTAATTCCTACCTCATCAGAAAAGATGTAGAAATTGCCAAATGAGCCAATTCTAGAATATGTATCATTCTACACTATGTCCCCAAACAAAGGAAACACTGATAGTGTCAATATGTTTAAACTATGTGGGTGAGAGTTGAGTGATTTCCTGGCTCAGAGCAAACAAAGACCACCTTTCTGCACTTTATACTCTCATCAGTTTTAACTCATTCGCTCCAGCTCATCATGTATGTGGCAAAGGAGAGAGGGACCAGCCTGCATTTTTCTACAGACTACAGCTACTGTGAAAATACAGAAATTGTCCGCCTCCCACAGGTAGAGCTGGAGGGAGGTAGCATGGGAGAGAGGAGGCGAAAAATTCAAAGGAACATGGTGAAGATAATAGGTAAATGTTCCACTGTCAGAGTGTGGACTCCTTTATGTCAGAGGTTGGCCAACATTTCCGTAAAGGGCCAGATAATAAATATTTTCATCTTTGCAGGACACACATATAGTCTCTGCAGCATGCATGAAAGCAGCCATAGACAATAGGTAAATGAATGGATATCCCTGTGTCTCAATAAAACTTTATTTATAAAAACAGTGGGCCAGATTTGGCCTATAGTGTATAGTTTGCCAACCTCGGCTACAGTAAGGTGATTATTATATTAACTACATCTTACTGGAGGTATAAAAAAAAATTCATACTCCAGCAGCCTGGAGAGGCAAATGTGGGTCTTGTGTTGCTCACTTTGACTTCACAGAGACCCTCGGGAAAGAGTGGAAGCATTCTGCATTAAGGGAAACCTTTTTTTCCCAAATAGTAATAACATTTGTAAAATAGAGCATCAGATAGAACTACTTTTCATAATCAAATGACGGAAATTGTAACTTAAGCTTTATTTAGCCCAAATTTCAGTCTGATGAATCCTCCATTGATACTCATGTTGGCCCTGAGACCATATGTCACTTATCCAATAACTTTGAAGGAACCATTGTGCCTTTTCATGTAAATCTTGCTAAGCTCATGGATCACTGACCTGCTTTAGGTGATGTGTGGCATATCAATTCATTCCTGAATACACACAGCAAACTCACCCACCCTATTTCCTTCTGAGATTTTATTTATAAAGTGACTCGCAAGCACACACTCACCAATTTCCAACCAAGGTAGCCTGACAATTTTTTTTTCTCTGTCAAGATGCCAAAAGCATTTAGAGTGCTTTACCAACGTCCCACTTGCCAAATTTCCATTTTCACATCAAAGCTGTTGGAACCCCGAGACAAAGCACAAAGCCCTCTCAGCCAGTCAAATTCTATTGTTCTGTATTACACGGGTTAAAAAAATAAATAAATGAATGGCGAAACAGATTGTTTTTGAAACTGATAACACAATTTGTTCTCCGGCTTCATATGTTAGATTTCCGCCTGCAGCAAATATTTACAGCAGAGTTTTAACCCTCTCAAAATCAGCTTGCTTATGTAAGGGCTGCAACTGCCTTTCCTACAGCACCCTTGACAATGCAGCTTTAAGAAAGAAAAAGTAGTGACCTCAGATACCGTCCTATGTGCATGGTCAAGGTTTAGTTACAAGGAGACATGCAGATGGAAAACATAGTCAAAAACTTGTCGTCAATTATTTAGCATTCCCATAAACCATTAGATGGTCAAAAATATCTTTAATTGATTCCATCGCTACCTATGCTACTTATTATTTATTACTATAACAAACTTCTCCATGGGAACAGCTAATTGTGCCTCCCTGGTGGCCACTTCAAGTGGAATAAGCCTTGCACAGTGCAGCCTAAGATACGTTGAAAGGTCTTCAGCTTTGGGGATTTGATTAAAACTGTATTACATGAACACATCAGCAACCACTGCCAAAACAAAACACTAATTTAAAAAATCCTTCTGCTTTACTGCTTAACACAATTGAAAGGAGCTCTGTGTGCATATGTGCATGCGTGTGTGTGTGTGTGAAAGAGAGAGGGAGAGACGTGGGGAGTGGTAGCAGAAGGAGGGGGTTGCATATGTTGTCTCCTCTGCAGACAATCATGTTTAATGGAAATAATGTGGCATTCTGTGTCACACTAGGCAGAAGAAAAGGGCAATCCTGCCAGTGGCATCATAGGTATGAGCAAAATCTCTGACCCCATGATAGGACTGCAAACTATTGTACCAGAAAGCCAATGGTAGAAGAGATGACTTTTGGCCCAACCTCCCCTAAACACACACACAAACACACAAACACACACGCTTGTGCATACACATGCACACGCACGCACACACACACCCCTTTATAGAAGCATAATTGTTAATCTGCTCTTTAATAGAAAAGACAGATGTTATGGAAATAGTAAGCCACACTGTGCTAAGAGTGTTCTGTGGAAAGAGGTTCCATAGGCAGCACTCTACACGGGAAGATTTAGACAATTAAGCAACCGTTGTGAGGCATGCAGATGAATAACACATGCTAAATTAAATCAATACCAAACACTGTGTTGGAAATAGGTTAATTGTTTATTTTAAACTTCATGGGGAAAAAAAGGAAAAGAAAGCAACAGTGGAATTTGTCAGGTACTTGAAGCAGTTTACTGGCCTAGATTTACCACAGCAGCCCAGAGAACACATGCCCCATGAAGTCCTATAGATGGGTCTTTTAAAAACCTTTCTTCACTTACAATTCTCAACTCATTCTCATTTCATTTTAAAGAAGGCGGTGGGTGAAAATGGAATTCTTAGAAATTTCAAGACCAAGACTTTGAAATATTGCCTGGTAATTACAGATACTCAGGCTGAGCTTAAGACTCTCAGGGGAATGTGTGCCTCAGTTTACTACATTTATTTATGTAGACTTAGAGAATAAGAGCAGAAGTCCTCTGCCATCTCTTGTCTGACCCAGTGGATAAGCTAAGAGTTTTTGCAACATCATGTGAATGGATCAAAGCAACCATTGTCTAGAGATATCTTTGTGTCATTCCACAGTCTTATACTGTGACGTACCAAAGGGTCAATAGCTGATGACTTTCCTTAATGTAATGTTTATGGGGAAGGAGTAAACTAATGAAAGCTCTGATGTTAAGCAACAACAGAGCAAAAAGGTGAGAGCCCGTATGTTTTGCACATCTATTCAATAACCCCAAATGCTAATTTTTGCATTGAGAAAAACCAGGGAAGAGTGGGAGGATTCTTTTCTTAAGTGTGTGAAGACTGCTACCCTGCCAGAAACTTGCAGATTAATGCCATTTTACAGATAAGGAAGCCAAGGCTCCAAAGGGTTAAATGACTTGTCCAAGCTCACACATTGGTCAGTGATGGAGTTGGGCCATGAGACCTATGCCTGGCTGACTCCAGAGCTCAAGATCATCTGTTACCATAGCAACTTGCTGAGAACATTCTCCAAGGGTGTCCTAGGATGTAACTCTGAGGTTGTCTTATGATCCATCCATACGCTGTATGACCTTATGTTAACTATAGCAGGACAGCTCTTCTCTAAAGGAATCCCAGGGTAAGTGAGTATGTGTGTTCCCTACTCATCTCATCACTTTGTTACCAGGATAATTGAGCCAAATTCAAGTAATGACATTGGACTCATTAAGCACTTAAGTATTAATTTGTATTTCTTTCATATATTTTTAGATTTAAAACTCTTCTACTCACAAATTGATTAAATTTGACTTTTACAGTAGATATTCCCTTATCCGATATAATAGTTGGTTATTTTGAAAGAGGGTCAATTAATTTATGACATTATAAATGAAAGCTATATACCTTGATCATTTCCTTTTACCTTAAATATATAAATAAATATACATTCATTGACTATATTTGGATATAAGATAAAAATCTTTTCTTTGAATATATGACTCCACTTGTAATCCACCACTATCTGCAGTCTCAAGTTTTGCTTTCCTTGAAAAGAAGGAAGAGCTTAAAGATAGTTTCAAAACAATCAGAATGTGGAATTCTTTTAGATAACTGATTTTCTCCTCAAGCATTTCCACTTGCTTCACTGATGCCTAATTTCACTTCATTATTTTTAGCAACCTAATGTTATTGAATCTTTCCAAAGGATACAACTTTGTTTTCATATAAATGATTGTATTTCTTTTTGCACTAATATTTCAAACTTTATGAAATATTTAATTAAAATTTGTATTATAATAATTGCTATAACACAACTGGGATAAACTAAGCATAGGATCAGACACAACTGTCTCCTGGTAAACATTCTGTTCAATTGATGGGAACATAAACTCAGAGGCTCATAAGAAAGGACATCATTCAGAATATTTTCCAGACTAAATGGAGAATAGCAATTAATTCAGCAAAATGATTAGGGAATAGTTAGTGTCCATTAATAAACAATCATAAATAAAATAGAAGTATTTAGAGTAAAGGCATAAGTGTTATTGGACACCTACCATGACTTGCCGGTTGGAGTTGGACCTTGAGGGCCCTGGCAGTAAAGTCAAAAAGGGAAACATGTTGCATTACTGTTAGAGTTCCACTCCATTGACCCATGATGGAAAGAGCCACCTATGGGGTCAATTCCACCCTGTCTCTGAGCCATCACAAACTCAGTGAGGACTGGGTTTGAAGATACATTATTTATATCCTCACCACCAGCAAATGGGGTAGAGAGGGCCTTGTGGAGTTATTGGTATATCATCTTTCAGATTTCTCATTAGTGACGTAAATTATGGCATTAATTTGCCATTCCCATGTTAGATCTCCAGACACTAGGGTAATATGGCTATCATTATGATGTGTCTCCTTTGTTCTTGATGAAGTTTGGAAGAGGATGGATGGGTGAGGAAGTGGAAGAACACTCATTTTCCCTACCTTCACTTTGTGACATCCTGGCTAGTTTCTATCTTCTCTCTTCTCCATCAGTTGTTTTCCTGGAATACCACTCAATGAGGGCATGGCACTTGAAACAGGTACAGAAAATACACATTTTTGTCTGCAGAGTTAAAGTTTTCTGAGGACTCAAGAAGATATTCAGCACATGGATTCCTGAAAAATATCTTGTGTAATAGGAGGCAATGTATTTAAGCTGGATTGTGGAAAAAACAACAACAACAACAACAAACCCCTCAGAATTGTACAAAATGAATACAGAGATGAACGGGACTTCTGTTCTTTAAAAAGACTAAGGATTCTGTTAATTGTTATAAGCTTAAATATAACATTTCATTTATAGGAGTGTAAGGCTGGATCACTTTTGTCCTTTCCCAGTTTGATCCTCTCATAGCTTATGCACAATCCTGTGTCCATTTACAAGTAAAGGTACATATTTTGGGAGCTGTGAAGGTTTAGAACCGGAAGGAATTCATTTCATCCAAACTCGTCACTGATCAATAAGGAAAAACCCCTGCAATATGGAAGAACAAGGTCACCTTCCAAATCCTACAATTTCCCCTGCTAATATTCTCTTTTGGCACCAGGATCTGAAGGGGGCCAATGATTAATAAATATGGAGAATGGGAAGCTGATTCCTGCTGAGTCTAGAAGTGGCTAACAAGCAGACCTTGTTTATGTTTCCTCCTTACAAGAGTGCCTGACACATATTACGTGCCATGTAAGAATTGGCTATTACTGTTACCTTGTACCCTCTGTTAACTGTGCCTGTTCAAACAGTGGCTACCTGATCCCTTGGGAGGAATGTAGCATCAGAAGAGTTACATTCCAACCAACCTATTCTGTGACGTTGTTGTCCTGGACTACGAGATGTTTTCTATACTACGCAAGCATCTTACTTTTAGAATGAGATCAAAATATCCTTCCCAAGACACTGCTCTACTCATTTCAGTCTATATATCATATTGAATTTCTAAATTATGAATATGAGGAATGCTTTTAAGCTGTTTTCTTCCTTTGCTTTGGATTTTTGATCCCCTTCCCCAAACCTGCCTCCCGACACCCAGGATTCCCCAATTCAGTCAATGGCAGTAATGATCATCCAGTTTTGCAAGCTGGAAACTTGGAAATTACTCTGGACTGCTCACTTCATATCCTTGCCATTTTCAATCCACCCACAAGTTCTCTTGGTTCTACCGCCATCACCGACCTTGCGTCTTCCAGCTCCTTTCCATTTCCTTCCGCGGTACCCTGACAGCCACCTCTTGCCTGGTTCTGATCAGAACTATCTCCTGACCATGCAAGAATTTCCTGGTTGCCAGTCTTACCTCCCTCCCATCTATGATATTGTAGCAGCCAAAACTATCGCCTCAAAACCAAAATCAGATTATATCTCTTTTCTGTTTAGAAAATCTCCTGGTTCTTTCCTGTCTCTAGGTCTTTATGTTCTGTTATTTTACTGCAATGATTTTTACACTCTTCATGTGGATAGTTCTTTCTCATATCCCAGATTTCAGGATAAATGTCACCTCCTCAATGGGGTCTCACTAGCCATCCTTTCTGAAATTGGTCCCCCACTCTGTAATTATCTCACTCGTGCTTGTTTCTCTCATAGTGTTTATTATTGTAATTATTTATTTGTTTGTTTGTAAACTGTGCATTCTACTACAAAATTTAAGGGATGTTAGAGAGAGGCTATGTCATTCATCACTTTATCCCATTCATCACTTTATCCCCTAACATATAGTGAGCTCTCCCTAAATATTTGCTGAATGAATGAATGAATGAATGAATGAACGAGGTGGGCCAATTGTCATAAGCACTTGGGGCTGACTTTAAGGCGACAGAAAGAAGAGGAAATGGAAACTGAGAAACCTAATATGTAAAACAAACACTGAAGGTTTTGACTTCCTTATGTGAAGGAAGGTGACTTACTCATTTCTTGTTTCTAGTACTTAATGCAGTGCTCTGGAATAGCACAAGGGTTTCAGAAATACCTACTCTGTGAATGAATGAAGTAAAGGATGATGGGAACGTGAAGCTAAACGAAAAATGATGTAAACCTTGCCGTTTAGATGAACAGCTATGTGCAAACACATGGAAGTTGTTTTGCAATTAACAGTATTGTTGAAGATGTCATTATTCAGGCAGTGATTAAGAGTTCTTTTATTACAATTCATTGTTTCATATATGGGGAACAGGAGTCAGGCTTCTGTTCATCAATTTTTAACCTAGTTATGCCAGTGTCTTCTTTCACAATTGTGACTAGCTCACTCAACTGCTTGGGATCTCAGTCCTTTCTTTTTTAAGTTTGGTCATTAATGCTATGATCTGATTAATAACTAGGCTAATACTACCAATAGCATGAATACTACTACTATGTATATTATTAATATTAGCAAATTAATATTATGTTTTATTATGAGTATGCTCCCAAGCGCCCCCCTACACAGGTGTTCCAGAACTTATTTGGGGATCCTCTGGAAAAGGAGACCCTTAGCCTCAAATAAACAGACATCACAAGGTTGGTTACAAACATTTGAAAAGGTATTCTTCTATATTTTGAATCATGGAACATCTCCAGAAACAAGGCAAAACAAATATCTGGAAGGAGATTCAGGTACACATTTAAAGAAGAAAGGGAACCACAGTTTTCACAAAGAAGAACAAAAGAATGCTAATTTCAGCTTCCTGACATTTTCATTCCATCAACAAGCCCTACTGATTCTACCTTGACATCTCTATGTCTTGCATCTTCTAACTCCTCTCCCTCTTTTTCAGGTATTTAATCTGATCACAACCCTCTCTGAAAATCTTGCAGTAGCTCACTGTTGTTTCTGGAATAATATCTGAACAGAACCTTGTAGGGCATGTGAGAACCTTCATGACTGAAGGGCAATAGAGATGAATTCCAAAGCTCGACTGTATAGGTTCGAATCGTAGTTCTGACATTTGAGTGCTGTGTGACCTTTAGCAAGTTTCTTAACCTCTCTGCACCTTACATTCTTCATTTGTAACATATGAATGATAGTAGGAAAGAACTCATAAGGTTTCTGTAAAGATCAAATAAGTCAGTTCACACAGAACATTTAGAATAATGCCTCGCACATTATAAACACAGTTTTATATTTTATTATGATTTACAATGGGCTAGTGAGGTGTATTAGCAGATTGCTGTCAGATACTGCGTTGTCTTGATCAGGAATTAACAGTAATCAACCTACTTTCATTTGAGTGGCTCTGAGTTTTATCACAACAAATTTGAAAAGGAGATAAAATGAATGAGCCCTGGGCTGATAAGGTAGAAAGAGAAATGCTATCAGTAGAGGGTAACAAGCTTCCTGGAAACAAGTGGAGGAAACTCGTAAGTGTATAAAACATGTGGGAGCACCATTTTAGTGTGAAAGAAACCAGCAAGGCCATCTACAAATTCCTGTTGCAATCTGCAGTTTCTGGCCACAGGATCTCAAATTGTACTGGTTCTGGTGACAGCACCAACAGGTGGTTGATTAAGTATCAATGGAGATGTTTCTTATGAACGGTCTTGGGGATCTTGGAGCTATAAAAAATGTCCCGAACAACAACTGAAATTCCAGGAATTTTCTGGGTACTAAATGCCTACGTTAGCATCCTACTCTGAAGAAATTAAGCCAAGATGATTTGGGGTTGCCTGGGATCTGTACTCTGTATCCACCCTTCCCAAGATGGAGCTGCCTGACAGATTTTTCCCTCCTGTCTTAGTGTCCCCTACACTGCCTTCAGCTCCTCCAGGACTCTCCATGTGACAGCAGGGACTGGGATGATGATGACTCGGTGAACCAATCACCAGTCATCTTACATTAAAATAATATTAATACTAGGACTGGTAGTGTTGCGTTTTACTCACCACATTTTCTCAGGGAATTATATGTTTTCCAACATATATTTAAAGTCCTTTTTGTTTATGAATTTTCAGGCCTGAAAACAATTCAGACTCAAAATCATAGCCTTTTTCATTAAAATAATTATCAAACACAATTTTTGAAAATGTATAGAAATTGCAGCACTGGTAGTGCCACAATTCTAAGGATTACATTTATGACTTACATTAGAGTGTTACAGAATATAATTTAGTATTGCTATCATTTCAAGTGTGTGTGTGGTGGGGAGCCCGGGTGACTCAGTCGGTAAAGTGTCCCACACTTAATTTAGGCTCAGGTCATGATCCCAGAGTCATGAGGTCGAGCACCACACAGAGTCCACTTAAGACTCTCCCTCTCCCTCTGCCTGTCCCCCTGCTCGCGGGCTCACTCATTCGCGCTCTCTCTCTCTCTTTCTCTCTCTCTCTCAAAAAAAAAAAAAAAGTGTGTGTGGCAATGAAGGTTTTGAGGTGGGAAATGGAGTTCAAAACAGTGAGAATAACATTCTAGGCACAGGAAAATATCTAACTTCACTGGTTTTTGTTTTTTGGTTTTTGTTTTTTTGCTTACTTGGCTCTTTCCTAGGTAAGATTGCAAGCTGTTGGTGGGAAATCATTTCATTTTTTTTTTCAATCCCCGAGTTTATTTCAGTGTCTCACACATAGTGAACCCTCAAAAAATACTAGTTAAAGGAAAAAAATTATGACAAAACAAACATCTGTCAGAGAGGAGATGATGACAGATAAAGAAGTTTCCTTTGTTCCCCAATTGTTTGGAGTTTGTATCTTATATCGTTTCTTGTTTAAAAAATTTAACCCAGAGCATGAAATGCTCAGGATCATCAATGCATTCCTGTTTGGGCTGGGCATTTCTGTAAAAAAAAAGGGGCAGAAAGAGAGAATTACATCAACATAAACCATTCTCTTGCCTGAAGACCCAGGTTATAACTTTGCCACTGATAATGCGATCCATGTACCAGTACCATGATTAGCCCTCATGAGCAGTGTGCTCCTGAGAAATGCAGGACCTCAGCCCCACCCAAGACTCACAGAGCCAGAATCTGCGTTCAAGCAAGATCCCCAGCGGCTTGTGTTTGTGTTGCGTTCTGAGAAGCATTGGGTGAAACACATGCTAATTTAAGGAGTCTAGTGACGTGTTAAGTGCTCTGGGCAGCGTCATGGTGAGGTCTGAGAAGGCTGTGATTTCAAGTGGGGGTGACTAGGAAAATGAAGGTCACGGTAACTAAAATCCGGAAGATGAGATGAGGAACTGGTTTGGAGTGGGAGGTGAGGGAGAGGCAGAATGATGCCACTGGGCTTCAAGAAAGAGGAACTGTGTCACCCAAACTTTTGCCAACCAAACTGATAGCAATCAAATGCAGTTCAATATCACTTTCAATATCAGAACTCCATGGATAAAGAGAGAAGCCGCAAGAGAGGGAAAATCGAGGAAAACTTTCTAGGTTGAACGTATGCAAAAGGAAAAAATATTATTTAAGGATATTTGAACTTCTGAAAGCCCAGAGAGACAGAACCAGTTCTGGGTCCCACTGCTGTTCATACGTAGCCAGAAAATTTCTCTGGGCTGGGTTCTATCTGCCAACTCCTCATATTTTTCATTCTTGCTCTTTGTGCATTTAATACCTTGAAAAACAATCCTCTTAATATTTAAAACCCATTTTGGATATACACACAGTGTAAAATGTGTGTAAAAAGCCTCTTAACACCATTGTTTTCCAATGACACTGTCAATGTATTTTTCTTCATTTTTATAATCATTGTTACTGTTGCTTATGATAACTCTCTATGAGCCCAGAACTGAAATCTGTTTTCTTATGGACTTTTTAAAACTGTAACTTTCTCTGTATGTCACAATTACTCTTCTGATTTTTTATTTTTGTAGTGATTTTGTCAGGTTCTTCTTGAAAAATATCACAAGCATTAATTTTTCTTGATGCAGCCTGGAATCATTTACATGAACTTGGCAAAAATATGCATACGACAGGGGAATAGATTATCTGGGAGGAGTGGGGGACAAGGAGAGAAGCGAACACTATTTAGTATAATGCACCTTTTATCGTCAGATCTCCAAGTGCTTTGCAAATATTAATATATCACATTACCTCCCTGGGAAACAAGTCAATAGGATTAAACACATTTTACAGATGAGAAAACTGAAAGCACAGATTGCTGAAGCGATCTGCTGAGAGCCATAACAAAGGTCACAGTGGAAGGGGGCACAGAACTCGGTGTCCTGATACGGGTAGCGCCTATCACTCGTCATCGGTTCCTTGGCCCCCCTTTGGTTTTGGAAAGGGAAACAAGCCTATGGTTCATTAACCCAGCATAGAATGCCGGTACAAGGTGTGTTCTTTCCCGTTGCCCTTCCCACAGTCCCAGTTCTCTTATCACTTCGGCAAACGTGCGTTCTTAGCCCCATCTCCTCCTGCCCTCGCCTCTCAGAAGAGAGGACAAAAAATAGGGTTCCCTGGAAACAAGGTGAAATACATATTACCGCTGATATTACGGCTGATTGTGTATGTGTACATGCAACAGAGAGAGACTGTGTGAGTCTGTGTGTGTGAGAGTATACATGAGAAGGTGTATGTATGTGAATGTGTGAGACAGTGTGTGTGTGTGTGTGTGTGTGTGAGAGAGAGAGAGAGAGAGAGAGTGCATGAGAGACTGTGAGACAGTGTGTCACAGAGTGTGAGAGAATGTGTGTGAGAGATCATAGTGTATGAGTGTGTATGGAAGTGTGCGTGAGGGAATGTGTCTGTGAGAGTGTCTGTTTGAGAGATTGTGTATGTGCATACAATATCTAAAAAGAGAGTTGGCATTTCTATATTTTTCCAATAAGACAGGGCACTTTTAGGATTATTGTTACCATTGTCCTAAAATAACACGAAGACAAAAATGTTGTTCTAATTTTCTTAAAGGCAAAGGAGAAAGCCCCAACAAACTTTAAAGTTTTAGTGCTTAAAGAGAGGCTACCAGAGCTCCAGATGAGAGACTGACGTTTCGTGTTGCCCTAACTAAACCCCTCCCAGGATGACATGCTCAGATTACTAAGAGTCCAAGCAGTGGGCTTGGGCCTACCTTCCAGCAACGCCCCCGGCAGCCCGGGGGGCCTCTTGCCTGTGCGCAGGCCTTTGGGGAATGAGTATGTTTGAGGTCACTTGGAAATGATGCTAAAGCTGCCCATGGAGGAGTGCTGGGTGTCAGGCTGGGGTAACAGAGAGTTTGCCTCTGCAGGGAGAGTGACAGCTTCACCTAAAGCAAACTGTACAAGCTCTTCATCATTCTTAGGCTCCATCCAACTTGACTGGAACCCATCCCCCTGCCTTTTAAACAGAATTGTTACACATAACCTTGTCTTACCATGCCTGAATTTTGGCCTCGCCGTCGCAGCAGACATTTTCTCGAATGTTCTAAACCCAGACTGATGTTTCTTCTTCTGGTGAGTAAGCATATTATTCACCTTGAGAACATCTCTTTTCTCAAGTCACTGGAGGACCAGCTCCCAAATTCCCTACCCTGCTGATGTCTTGAGTTCCATTTGTCACGGCCTCCCAAGTCACCGTGTGGGTGTAACAGCCCCAGCCCGTCTGCTGGGGGAGACTTTCTGTATGGTGGTCAGGAGGCGGTGCATAGGCTGAGCCTTCCATTGGGCCCAACGCCCTCTGTCTGCCCTGCAGTTCATAACAATGGCTATCATTCCAACTGCTGAGAGTTATAACTCTCTGAGCAAAACAAGAATCTCCCTAATGATGATTATGAGAATCCCAAGAATTCTAAACTAAAATAACTACCTAATTTCAGGTTTTAATCCTAACAGACTGGCAAGTAAATGTGAACCTAGAAGTTGGGGGACCAGGGACATCGTCAACACGGTGGTCACAAAACCACTATTTCTCCCTAGTGTCAGAAGGTGGCCCAAGAGCAGATTTAAGACTGCTACTGTGACTGAAATTTGGTGACAGTAAAACCTTTTTACTTTATCAGAAGCAGTTTTCTGAAGATTCAATGTATCCAAAGTTTTAAAAATCCCTATAGTTTCCTGGTACAGCAGGGAAAGCAGAAGAGGTATTGAAGTCACAGGAGGGCAAGGTTAAGCAGAAGGTGTACTTGACAACTTCATGTTTCTTCTTCCATGCTTAGGACGTGACTTGTAACCTTTGTATGTGCTCTTCCTTTAAAATAATCACAGAAATAAGTACATCAATTTAATAGAGTAAATAATGTTGATTGAGGTTTGAAAAATAATTCTAACTACACTTTTACTTCCCAACATCTGATACTATACAAAACACAAACTGTTTTGTATAGTATAATATACTATAGGATAATGCCAGTTAACAGCCTTAAAAAGGTCAGAATAGATACACTTTAAAAATGTTAAATTACTTTTAAGGGCATATTAAATTCCTACTTTCACCTATTCTTTTTCCTTGTTTTCCCTCTCCTCTGTGGCAAAGGTATTAAAACAGACTAAATGGGGAAAAAATCAGGAAGTAAGGAGAAATCAGTTCAGCAGAGCCTGGATAAAGGATGAAATACAGAAATTAGTTGTGAACACACACACACACACACACACGCACACGGTTTTACGGTATACTTTTTGCTTCTTCGAAAAAAATCTGATTCTCTAAAATGTCTCCCTATGCTACCTGTTTTTTTCTTCCTTTCCATCTTGTAAACATGCACACTTGTCTTTCTTGCCTTTAAATCTTTAATAGTCCCTCCTAAACAGTGGAGAGTCATTTAAGAAACAGGTTAGGAGGGCCTGGCTGGCTCAGTGGGTTAAAGCCTCTGCGTTTGGCTCAGGTCGTGATCCCAGGGTTCTGGGATCCAGCCCTGCATCGGGCTTTCTGCTCAGCAGGGAGCCTGCTTCCCTTCCTCTCTCTCTGCCTACTTGTGATCTCTGTCACATAAATAAATAAAATCTTAAAAAAAAAAAAAAAAAAAGAAAGAAAGAAACAGGTTAAAGTGTAGATTTCAAAATTCTACTTGCCAAGAGGTTCTGATTTAGTAGGGTTGGGACTGGGCACAGAAATACACATTTTTTTCACAAGCTCATCTGGGAGCCTATGAGGCAGGTGGACAAGGAACACATTGGTCTAAAACCAAAACAAAGACACCTTGAGTCTTCAGCAGGCCAGCAACTGATGGAGACAAACATCAGTGGACAGTAGAGAATGAACTAATTAACAACTCCAAATATATCACATGTGCATCTTTCTGATGACATGTGTAATTAGAAACCATGATATGGGTGGCTTGGTGGGTTAAGTGTCCACCTCTTATCTCGGCTCAGGTCTTGATCTCAAGGTCACGAGTTCAAGCACTGCACTGGGCTCCATGCTCAGTGTGGAGCCTACTTAAACCAAACCAAACCAAACCACTGTGACCACTGACATTCTTTTAATAAAAGTCTACAACCCCAGGGGTAAAGTGATACACAAAAATGAGCATGCACATGGGTAGGTAGGTTTGAGAGTATTAATTTTTTTTTATAAAGATTTTATTTATTTTATTTGACAGACAGAGATTACAAGTAGGCAGAGAGGCAGGCAGGGAGAGAGGAAGGGAAGCAGGCTCCCTGCTGAGCAGAGAGCCCGATGCGGGCCTCGATCCCAGGACCCTGAGATCATGACCTGAGCCGAAGGCAGCGGCTTAACCCACTGAGCCACTCAGGCGCCCGAGAGTATTAATTTTTTAAAAAATTATCTTTCAAAGTCGAGGATTTATGAATCCTTCACTAGTTTTTACCAACTGCTTTCCATCGAGTTTTATGAGATAGAACTATTTCCAATAAACATACCTGGGAAGAGCTATTTAATGCCAAACAACAGTTTTCCTCAGTCCACATGAGGCCTTTCTCTTAGAAACAGGAAATGGCTTTCTCTTGCAAAGATGAATGCTGTTCAAAGGATTCATGTTTTGCCTCAGTTCAAAACTCATACTAAATTTGGCAAATTGTGGTACCCGTGGAAGGGAAAGAAATTTATATTACAGGTAGTAGTGCTGAATGTCTTTCTGAAATAATTTGAGTAGTGCACACTCATATTACTCTTTAAAGGCTCTTTAATGAGGCATTTCCCAAGAAATTTTGATGATAATCTGTGGAGGACTGATTGGTAATATTTACGTACTTGTGAGGGACCACAAACTTACATTCGTGTGAATGAGTTACTTCCTATTAAACAAATGACTCTTCTTTCACATGTGTAATAATACTTTGACTTCACTTTTTTCCCTCTGCTCTCCCAAAGAGGTTTCTTTCTCTCCTGTCATTTGTTGTTGTTGTGGTGAAGTTATTTTTCTTGACGGTTCCACCTACTCACTGTTAACCTGAAGGTCTTTTCCACTGTAGACAGGCTGTGAATGCGCAAAAAGGAAGCTTGCTATCGCAAGATCAGCAACTCGAATTACAGCGTGATCAGAAGTGACATCACTGTGTGGTTTCATTAATGATATTAGAGGAGAACAAACTAATTTCAGTCGTGCTTTCAGGGTCACAAAACTATGCACCTTGCCCCTATCGTTCCCTCTTCCATCCCTCCCTAAATTGTATCAGGGATTTCTTCTGAGGACTTCTTTTCCTTCAGTATGCCCAGTCCACTGTGAGTGTGCGCATCTCCTCATTCAGCTTGTGTAGAACAGAGCAGAAACAAAACAAAACAAAGCACATTAACACTATTGACCTGATAACTTTCTTTTCCCAGAATAAGATCTGAAGAAAACTCAAGAAAACCACAGATACTAGAACTGATGAAGTCTACTTCCTGTGAATTTGTGTGGCTTGCTCATCAAGTCATATCCCTTTTTTAATTCTTATTCTTTATTCTGTAGTCACAGTATTTCTGCAATTGGCTATGGACCCCACTTACCACAAACCATGATTATCATATGTGAGAACCTTGGCCCAGTTCTAATCCTACAGCAACAAAAGACCTGTAGCTTGGACTGCCTTTTCACCTATGCTCCCATTTGGGCTCTCTGTGGTAATGAAACTGGTTGGTTTGAAACAGATGTGATCATGGGGGAAATCTGCCTTTGCTTGAGTTCGTCAAACTCTCTGCTTTACTTTTCCAGTGATGAAATTTTGTGCGCAGCAGATGGGAGACTTCGAGTGGAGGGACTGATATGTACATATTAGAGGGGTTTGTAAAGCTGAGAGGCAAGTCTGATGCTGGCTTCTGATTTGTTTAGGAGTCTTGTAGAAGATTAAATGGAGCCAGAAATTGTGTCATCAAACCAACAACCATGGCCAAGTCATTTAGCCTCTCTTGGCTTCAATTTTCTTAAGCCTAAACCATAGTTTCTCAACCTTGTCACTATTGACTTTTGGGGACAGATAATTCTTGTCATAGGGGACTGCCCTGTACCCTTCAGGATATATAGCAGCATCCCTGGCCTCTACGCACTAGATGCCAGTAGCACCCCCAGTTGAGATAGTCTCCAGACCCTGCCAAATATCCCTCGAGGAAGGGGGAGAAGGCAAAATTTTCCTCCATGGAGAAACAATGGCCTAAAATAAAGCAGTTAAAATTTACCATCACTTTCTATTCTAAGATTCCACAAGTATAATATCCCATGACTCTAGATCCATAGCCAATCTGTTGATAAAAAAGAACATCTTTTTCAACTCTAGTGGCAAAATATGTTTATACCATTAGCCCAAATTGAGACTTAGTCCCAAATATTTGTCAAGAGCTTATCATACGGCATAACAACAGTGGGCAGCATTTGTTGGCCACTTACTATGGTAAGCGCTTTCAGTGAGATCACTCACTTACGGCGGAAAGTTGAAGTACAGTTGAGCTCCAACTTAGAAAGAAGGTAAACTAAGGTGCAGGGACAGTAAACAACTTGCCCAAGTTCTCTCTGCTAGTAAATGGGAGAATAAAAACTCAGGTCTACCCACCTTAAAATTGCTGAATTTTTCCATTATTTTATGTTGCTTCCTGTGGTATTTCACCAGGCATTGTTTAAGATTTTAATATCAATAGATTGACTCCTTGTACCTATAAGGAGTTATAACCATTACTCTCTTTTTTTATATGTGGAGAAAGAAAATCTGATAACTTTCAGTAGGGAAAGAAAAGGTCAGAAAGAGGTTACATAACTTGCCCAAGGTAGGTGGCAAAGCTGAGATTTCTATTCAGTCGGTGATCCTAGGCACGACTCTCTTTTGCCTTTAGCATAAAAAGCTGCAGTATTAGACCTTAACACCCTATGAGTCAATGCAAGTGAGTATTCTTTTGGTGTTGTTGAATATTTAGTGAGACTTTATAAATGGTGGGAGATGTCATCTATCTCTTTTCTGTAAAGGAGTTGGTGCTATGGAATAAGAAGAACACTGAAATTATAGTTGCTATCATAAAAAAGATTTTTTATGCATTGTTCCATAGAAGAAGAGATTTGGCCTGCACTCCTCCCACTCAGTCAAAGAGTGAGACACTTGAAATGTGTTTGGCTGCAATGCTCTCCAAAGTCTGACCAATAGCCTTGCAGTTACTTTCTCATCATGCCTTATTGAGCACTCCCGATGTCCTCCCCACACATGCTGGGGAAACAGCCACTGATGACACATAATTCCTGAAAAGTTCAAATACTGGTATTAAGAGAAGTCCACACTAATGACATGTATGGAGGGATAGAAGATCACAGATAAAAGAGCAAATTTTCCTAATTTGGAAAAAGCCCAGCCAGGACAATTTCCCAAAGGAAGGAGACCCTTGAGTGGTTGTAATGGGTCATCAGACATCCCAGCTGGAGGGACAAGTTATGTAGTGTGAATAAAGGTGGCAATTTCAGAGAGAGAAATGTCATCAGTTATGGCCAGAGAAAGAGGACTGCAGAAAATGAGGTCAGAAAAAATAGATTAGGATAGTAAAGAGCCTTGAATTTCACCCTAGGATGACTGGGTCTTTCTTTCTTCTTTCTTTCTTTCTTTCTTTCTGTAGGTGACATGGACTTATCAAAGAGTTTCAAGCAAGGGAGTGGCAGAATCTAAAACTTGTGTTTTGAAAGTACTGCTGTTCACCTATGAAACAAATGAATGGAGTTGACAGGTATCCAAGCATCTAGGCATCCAAGCACCTTGCCATTGGGAAGCCAAATTTTTCTTCCTAGAGTTTACAGTTTGTCAGACAAACATGACGAACTCATACAAAGCCAAGTACCAATTTGACCCCAATTTTTCTGCCACTGCTCTACCTTGGGGATAATTAAACTATCCTACAGGAGTCCTCCTGGGACACATTTCCTTGAGCAATAGGGTCTAGGGAATGCAGTTACAGCTTAACCTTCTTTTCCCACAAAAGAAGTCTCCTGAGTTTAACTGGTCTAAGAACTCGTGGTGTGGGTGGAAGTAAAAGCAGGCAGTGCCAGCAGCATTAATATTTTATGCCTACAAGGCAGCTTTGTAGCCAGGGTTCTCAAAGCTTTAACAAACATGCATTTTTAAAATCTCTCTATGTGGTGAAAACACAGAAAATTAGAGGTAATGATTGAACTTGCTGTGGTCTCAGTCTTAAAACAGAACCTGGAATTGAAGCCCTCTCTCCCTCTTGTACTGCTGCATAGACCTGAGATGAATCCACACTGGGTGGGAGTTGGACCCCTGACTAGAGAAGCTGTATATTTTGGAAGAGATGTTCTAAATGCTTAGGTCTTTATGGCAACATAGGTAAGAAGCTGTGTTGGGAAAGTATTCCCACCTCGAAGGCTGCAAAGGACAAAAATGAAGCCACATGATCCACACAAATAAATGAGGCCAATGTAAAAATGGTAGCCATCACATGAGGAGAAGTGGCTCCACAAATTCCCCACCTGGGTTTCCTTCCCACTTCATAATGACCATTGGGCAGGAGGGAAAGGTCACATGGATGGGCATTTACTTCTTAAATGAAACATGATCACATCAAAAGCCATTGAAAAAGACATACAGTGCCTGAGAATTTCCAGTACAACCTCATTCACCGATAACACAAATAGATTTTCTCACTGTCAACTGCAAGAACTCTACCAAATTCTTCCTCAGACCTTAACTCCCTGTAGAGCTAGTATGCTGTTCCATCCATAACTATGGATTACTTATTTATATGTGACTTTTTTTCCTGGATAACATTTGTATGAAGAAGGGCCTTGTAATCACATAGCTTGAAGAGGGTCCTGGCAGTTCAGTCACAACTGGACCCTCTATTCCATTTGATTGAACCCTAACTTCTCTTATCTTACCCTTGTGGTCCAAGGAATGTAAGCAATGTGCAGCTTCCTTCCCACAACTGTGTCTTGTCCCTCTTCAGATCCTTCAGAATCCTCCCAAATTCTCTGACTTAATGTGCTATCTACTAAGTATGCTACCATTTTGGATCATTTTTGAATCAACAGATCCAATATGCTACACCAGGAAAGAGGAACTTAGAAAGAAGAAGACACAATCTAGCTCCCAGCTGCCATTTTATAGAAGTCAGTGGGCAGAATTGCTCTGTCTGGGACTTTAGTTCACTGAAGCCATTCCCCACAGGTTCCGTGGCCCTTAGCCAAGCAAGTAGTTCTCTTTCCTATCCCTGTTCTTTCTCCAGGAATGATGGGGTAGAGAATGGTGAAACCAGGGGAAAATTTCATCTCCTGCTAGGATAACAAACACCTCTTCATAGCTGGGGCAGCTATTCCATTCTGTGTTGTGGGGTGTTTATATCAATAAGACAATTGGATGAACTACAGTTATCATTTCAAGAGGTAGTGAAACCCATTGAGCTTTAAACAGAGCACTATCGTAACCACACAAACAGAGCACTATCGTAACCAGATGAGTGATTTTTAAATAAAGCAATCATGTCAGCTTTCTGGGCCTAGATTTTCTCACTTGAGAAATGAAGGGGTTAGACTAGAAAATGAGCTTTAAGGCAAAGAATCATGATTCCAGCCATCCATAATGCTCTACTAGCTTTAACATTTTGGGGTCATTAGGTTCCTTTGAGAATCTAACAAAACCTATGGAAAAAAGTTAATGCTTTAGAAATTTTGGAAATAATCCACGGAATTCACAGATGTTCTTCTCACCTGACTCCAATCCATTTTACTACTTCAGAAAACCCTCTCCTATTTCTCTGTAAGAAGGGGAAATTTTTTAAAGTGCCCATGATGAGCACATAACAGGTACTCAGAAATGCTCCTTGAGGGAGTGAATGAATGATGTCATTCCCATGATCTATATGTTCTCTATCTTCAGAAATACAGTCTTGTGTCACTCCATCATCCCTCAAAATAAATTATTTATTAAATATCCACTTGAATTTATTGTTATCTGCAAACTAAATGACATTATTAAATTCTAAGGACTGGTTCATACTCCATAGAAGCTAGATTAAGATTGTGGAGAAGTAAGAATGATCCAGAAATCCGTTAGGGTTTCTTCAGCTGCTTGGGCTGGCATATATTCATTCCTCAAGTTCTGTACTTATTCAGAGAGGATGGTCTCCCTAAAGAGAAGAAGACATTTTTAAATTCAAGTATATCTGAGCAGATTCCCTCAAGAACCCCAAATGAAATCTCTACTCAAGTTTGGTAGAGATTTCCAGTAGGCTTTATAATCATATCTAACTCATTCAAAGTAATTGGTCCTTTTTGGGAGATGATGACATCTTATTTATTTTCCTATTTTCTTACTGTTTTTATTAACTTATTATTTTTATTACCTTTATTGCCTTGAATAATCTAAATGGAATCCAGTATCATTTGAGAAAAAAAGTATAAACCTCCTAAAATATTCAGCACAAGTAATAAGGAATCAGAGGTTTTGCCCATGGATTAAAAATCGGCTGTCACTGTAGCATCTGATTGTAGTTATGATCCTGTTTATAGCAGGTGGTTTGGGTGGAAATTTCCACTTTTTTTTAAGCAGAACCAATAATACCAGCTAAATGCTGCCTTGATTTCTCATTACCAAAGCTTGGCTTTTGACTCATCTCAGAATAATCTGGCATAATTTGTGTATTATACGGCTGCTCTCCAAATTCTGTCTGCCTGGTGTAGTATGGTAAGCTAATCCAAAACATCTGTCCTGCACTTTGTGTTCAAAATCCCTAAAACAGGATATAGGATAATGGAAAATAGATCTTCCTTTTGTGCTTCAGCTATTCAAAGCTAGGTCCTTAAACAAACATTCAGAAACAAGTGTGTCTTCTATAAATGGATTCCAAACCCATGTTGAAATAAATAAGTAAGTGTGCATAGTCCTTCTCTGGGATCCACAAACCTGAAAACAGTCTAGTCAGCCAATCTACCTACCAGACTCACTAAATTCTCATTATTCAGAAGGTGTTGGCAGTAGTTGGCTTCAATTTTGGCCCCTCCTGAGCGGGCCGCCTGGTATTCGTGCCCTTGTACACCCATGCTCCTGACACATTAACTCTATGCTTGGACATGCGACTCACTTTGGCCAATGGGGCCTTAGCAAGCTCGATACAAGCAGAAGTTTGAAAAGTGCTTACCTAATAAATCTTATGGTCTTGGAGTATCCCATCTTTGAAGCCCACTGCTGTTCTGAAAGTGCTTGGTCTGACTACTGATTGGTGAAAGGCCATGTAGGGAGAGGCCCTCCCTGGCAGAGGAGAGCTTGTCTTGAAGTTCCAGCCCCCAGCAAAATTCCCCTGGCTGAATGCAGCTAAATGAGTGACCTCAGCTATACTATCTCAAATAGAAAACTACCCAACTGAGCCCAGTCAACCCACAGAATAAATAATAATAATTAATAATAACAAATCTTTGTTGTTTTAAACCTCAAAGTAAAGAGATAAAGATTTGTTATATAGTTTTAACCCTTCGTTTCAGTTAATACAAAAATATACTTATATCATGCATATATTATATATATTATAAGATATAATATCTATATTACAAGATATAGTTATTATAGATATAGTTGTGATACGAATGGTAGTTCTTCTTGTTGTTTTTATTATTCACATAGACTTCAAACTCTAATGGCCATAGTAGGTGGGGAAAAAAAAAAAACTGTCAAATGTAAATTAACATCTCTTTTCCAAAAGTATTTTTCCCCATATTTGTACTCAAAATAAATAAAAGCATTGACTTAAGACTTATAAAATTCTAAAGTATTAAGAGATAAATGTTTAATAATTGACTGTGCTGAAGACTAAAGACATTAAGTATACAAATACATTTTAAAATTGAACTATAAACCAAAGCATATTCTATTATTTGAAATCTTGTTTTTCCTGTTGAAGGACTGTAGGCCTAATGTACTTTTTAGGGTCTCCACCAAACCAATTAGTTTAATTGATAAATCAGGTGCTTTTTTCTACTTTTGTTCAAACTTAATTAGAAACTGACCAATTATTAAATTTTATCTAGTATTATTTCAATATTAGCTGCCACTTTTTTGTGATTACTAAGGGCTAGGAATTCTGTTCATACCTTTGCATAGATTAATCGATCATCACAACCTGCAGGGTGGATGGAGTATTCTTCCTATATTTGGAGAAGAAACATAAATCTAAAATCATAAAGCATGTATTTGACAGAGCCATTTCCAAGTGGTTGGTGTGGAAGACTCTGTTCCTTTAATTCTCTAAGCCAGGGGTCAGAAAGCTGTTTTTGTAAAAGGCTAGAGATTAGTGAATATCTTTAGTTTTGCAGGTCATACAACTTAAGGCTGCCATTAGAGCACAAAAGCAGTCAAAGGCAATAAATAAATGAATGGGATATGCCTGTGTTCTGGTGAAATTGTATTTATAAAAACAGGCTGTATTTAACTTGCACCTATAGTTTATTTTTAAGATTTTATTTATTTATTTGAAAGAGAGAGAGCATGAGCTAGGGGCAGGTGGGGGGTAGAGGAAGAGCAGAGGAAGAGGGAGAAACAGCCCAATTAGGGGCTTGATGTGGCACTCAATCCCAGGACCTTGGAATCAAGACCTGAACTGAAGACAGACACTTAACCAACTGAACCACCCAGGCACCCCACATCTATAATTTTAAAACTTACAACCCATTATCCCCACAGGTTCCCAAACCAATAATGATCAAATATGAGGTTAGATCAGAATTACTGGGAGGGCTTGTTCAAATAGATTGTTAGGGACTCCCGCAGGGTTTCTGGTTCGGTAGGTCTAGGATACGTCCAAGAATTTGCATTTCTGTCAGGTTCCAAGATGATACAATGCTACTGGAACAGGGCATTTACTTTAAGAATCAGTATTATAAGTATATAGGACTTCAGTTCCTGACTTTAAGGTAGATCACCATCCTGAAGACCAGAATCTCTCTTGCTACATTTTTAGTGAACTCAAGCATCCTGAGATGGTAGTTTTAATCAAATCATTGTTTTTGTTTCCTCCTTCTCTTTGTTTTATTGTGGATCTAGGAGGAGGTGTGTACATGAGGAGCTGGAGGGGAGAGTTATAGTGGGACACCGGAGTGGCTCAGTTGGTTAAATGTCTGCCTTCGATTCAGGTCATGATCCCAAAGTCCTGGGATTGAGTTCCACATTGGGTTCTTTGCTCAGTGGGGGAGCCTGCTTCTCTCTCTGCCTGCTCTGACTGCCTCTCCCCTTGTTTGTGCTCTCTCTCTGACAAATAAATAAAATCTTTAAAAAAAAAAAAAAAGGGGAGAGTTACAGTGAATGTTGAACATAGATTGACAGCACCTGTCTCCACTGCCTACTCCATTCCTTTGTGCCTGTCCCTTCTCCATCTTTCGAAGATGAAACACTTGTGACAAGTTTTAATCTTGTCTTAGACAAGACTCAGACATACGCATACATAACCACATATTTGTGTATGATATTTGGTGTGAACTTTGAAGGTTATGGACTTGGGATAACATAGCCTTACAGAATAACCAACTACAGAGGTGACAAAATTCAGTAAGTTATGTTGGAGTGAGCCAAGAAACAGAAGACATAGCGATTTGTCCAAGTGCTTTACTGAGTGAAATGTGGGGAAAAAACAAAACAAAACAAAACAAAACAAAAAAACTTTGACTACACATGGTCTTGGACCCAAGTGGTAGGCTTCCATGGAATTAGCATTTGTCATTTCTTCATTTTTCACAATGATGCTCTAGTTTAGAGGTCTCATCACAGGGTAGTTAAAGGCAAAGACTCCTGAGTCATAACACCCGTGTGAATTCCAGATCTTTACTTACTATATCTGTGACCTTGGGCATGATTTCACCCCTGCTTCTCTTCCTCCATAAAACAGGATGTTGATTGCACCTCCTTTAAAGGCTATAGGAGGGCTAAATGAGTTAATATGTGGACAGAGACTGATGACACAGTAAATACTTATAAAGATGGTGCATACTGTTGAATACATTCTATTGAGAGAGATGGACTCTTGCACTCAGGGCGATTTTACATGTGTACTAATCATCAAAACAAGCTTTGAACCTGGCTGTGGCTGATTCCATAGCTTTGGTGCCTAATGGAATTGAAACACAAACCAAATGAAAGGAGCATCCAATCCCTTTCTACAGGACAACAGGCTGAGGAACACACACCAAAAGATAATCCCAGTGTCCAGAAACATCAAGAACTGTGCAGGTATATGGGTTCTGAGAAGAATGGGCTTCTGTGAGGGTGGGCAAGAGAGAACAGTTGAGGTAGAACCGTGTTTGTGTGAGGTGAGGAGAGGGCATTGTGGTAAAAGCGAGAGACGACTGGCTTGGATATAAGCAAGGTCGCTAGAAGCAAGAGAATATTCCTGTGGCAAAATAAGGCCCACAAAGTTAGGATGAACGCCTCCCAAACACACATAAACACACACACACACACACACACACACGCAAATAAAAAGAAAATCGCTAAAAAAAAAAAAAACCCAAAAAACAAAAAACAAAAAAATCTACAAACAAATGGTTTGGTCAAGTGTTGAATAGAAAACACTATCAAAATAATTTTCTATTCATCAATAAGGATATATGGGGAAAAATCATTATTCCTTCATCATTGCTCCTCCCAGACTCCAGTTATTTAGCTAAGTAGGGCAGAGGGGAAGGAGTGCGTGAGGTAGCTGGGAAAATATTAAGGAAAAAATTTTTGTGAAAATAATTTTACAAGCCCTTCTGTTTTCCAACAAGGGGCATATCTGTCCCCGGAGCCCTGCAGCTGTGCCTCGCACAGAGCGAGCTATTAGCTTTACAGCTCCCAGAAAATAGCTTCACACAGCTCTGATTGCATGGGGCCCTCTGAGGTCTTGCTGCAGGTTTGGTTGGGTTTCACAGTGATTTTATATTTCCTGTTCAAGCTTTTATTAGTTTTATATAGATACATAAGCATGAGGGGTCAAGGGGGAGGGAGAAACCCAAGACAATGGAACGGAATTCTTAAGCTGTAATAGGAGTTTAAGGGACTAAGATGTTGCTCAAATCGTGAGAGGTTGGTGCTGGAGTCTGGATATTCAGGCCCAGATTGAAGCAAGATCTGGTGCCAAAAATCCATGCAGAGGGGACCCGTTCGATCTCCCAACTTGTGCTCCGTTCCCCTACTTCAAGGACTCTTGCCAAAGCTGTTTCATTGCTGTAGATGAGAACAGAGAAAAAAATACATGTATAGATCAAGGTCATTCTAAGCCTATTTCAGCTGGTGATTAAGAGCCTGAGCTTAGGAGCCACACTGCCTAAGTTTGAGTCCATCCTCTCCACATACAGCCGTGGGATCTGGGACACCAGTGTCCTCATCCTTCATCTGTGAAGTGAGGACAACAGTAGAACTTAACCCATATGGTTGTATGTGTATATAAAGTCTCATTTAATAATGAATGAGAATCAAGGGGAGAACTATAATAAATGAAAATTTTGGTACACACACACACACACACACACACACACACATGTTTAGAAAAGTACCAAGCATATGATAAATGAGATATATAATAGAGCATATAATAAAACACTTGAAATAGTACTTCCATAGTCTCAATAAATGTTATCTCTCAGTATTAGGTTTGCTGTTATTATTAGTTTTAATGAAATATTGATTTCCATAACTAATTTGCTTCATGTCAGTTTCCTTAAGTGTGGTCATATATGCTTCTGGTCCATTGCACTTGGATCATGGTTGAACCATACATGTAAGCTACAGAGAATGAAGGCCAGTGGGTGTACATTTATCTGTGGTAAACAACTCAATACAGTTAAGTGTGAAGAAGTACAATCTAGAACCTTGCTTCTCAAGTGTCTGTGTGCATGGGAGAAATTACCTGGGGATCTTGTGAAAATGCAGATTCTGACTTAGTAGGTCTGTGGTGGGACTGAGTCTTTGCATCGCTGCTGGTCTATAGACCAGAATTTGAGTCACAAGGGAATCCAGGAATGAGCACTTATCTGGGAGGCAGACAACCCAAGCACATGACTATCTCATTGTTGAATTCAAGTGTTTTGTTTGTTTGTTTGTTTTGATTTTTTAAGATTTATTTATTTATTTTGAGAGAGAGAGATAAAGAGTACATGCATGTGAGTTGGAGAAAGTGGTTGAGGAAAAGAATCTCAAGCAGACTCTCAGCTGAGTGGGGAACCCAACTCAGGGCTCAATCTCATGACCCCGAGATCATGACCAGAACCAAAATCAAGAGTCACACGTTCATCTGACTGAGCCACCCAGGAGCCCCTCAAGTGATATTCTATAAAATTCACTCATTTTCTTCCCCTGGCCAAGTGAGCACTGGGAAGATATGTAAGAACTGCAGGACTTGTATTGAGAAATATAAAAAGTGACTGAGACATAACACTCCTGCTCTCAAAGGACTTACTACGTAATGGTGCAGAATGAGACACGTGCCCACAAATGAATGCCATCTAAGAGAGCAAGGAGAAAATGCAAGTGTTCAGAGGAGGGAGGGCCATTCCCTTAATTTGAAGAAATCAGGCCACTTAGCATTTAGCTTTTCCACACTTTGTCCCATTTAGCATTGCTTTGCCACAATTTGTCCCTCTGCAAAATGGAACTAAATTTCTTGCCACCTGGCTCTTAAGATAAAGGACAGGCATAATAAGCCCTTAAGATAAAAGTGTTTTTGCAAGCCATGTCCTATGTAATTGTTCTTAATATCAGCAATAAAATCAATAGTCTGGTTATGAATAGACAGGTAACCCATCTGGGGGTGATTCTCCATATTAATCTGTATAATTCTTAGCATTAGAGGGCCACTTAATATAACAGAAACAAAATGGTTTCCTTAGCTGACTTCACAACCATGGAGCAAATGCTCGTTGATACTGGGGCAAGAGGACCATATGTGGCTCTGTTTTCAGCTCATCAGCAGTATGGTAGGGTTGCAGAAGTGAAAGCTCCATCTGTGTCTCTCAGCACATGGTCCTGGGTTATTAACCAGAAGGGGTTAAGGGATAAGAAAGGGGAATCTTCTGGAGATGTGTGGTCAAGTCTTCAGAGAAGAGCAAGCATCTGAAACAGAATTATCAGTCTTATGCGATGCTTCCCATTATGGCAACAGATAGGAATTCTACCCATTGTTTTATTCACTTTCAGATTTTTAGAGGGTTCCTTTTTCTGTTCTAAACAGACTTTTAAGTTTCTGGTCACTCCAGATCCAGAGCGTCCTGTGGATCTGCCTCGATAGGGACTACAACAGAGCTCAGCTTCTGCCTGGGCACAATCCTACATTTTGCCCTTTTTTTTTTCCACAAGTGCTGCCCTTGGGGGCATTCCTAGCTAAACAAGCTACTTTCTAATCTTCATCCTTGTGTTGGCTTCTCGGGAAACACCACCTGAGACGTCTTTCACCACACCACCCTTCAGCCTGGTGGCCCATCGAAACAAAATAAACCACTCTCAGTCCCTTGATTAGGCCGCGTCCTCTCACCTCTCTGTCCTTCTGTGCACATTCTGTGTCTATCACAGTAAGCCATACCTTGCATGCAGCAAATGTGTACGAAGTAGTTGTTGCTCTGGTTGTTTTTGAATAAATATACATTCTTGGGCCAGAAGACATCCTCCTGGTCCTTCTTCCACCAACCTGCCTTTCCTGAGTAACTCATCCTCATCTTTTCAGATAATTCAGCCTGAAGGTCTTCTCCTTTGCAAAGTATTTTCTTGCCCTTTCTTGGAATTGCTCTCACTCCTTTACTCTATCAGAGATTTTTGTTGTACTGTGTTATAGCTGTTTACTTGCCTATTTCCTTCCACCCCCACACAAACCTAGATTTTTTAGCACCTTGAAGTCATGGCTGCATCTTTTTTTTTTTTTTTTTAACTGCTGTTTAACCAGCAAATAGTAGATGCTCAATAAGCATCTGAAAATAAAACTTAGATCATTGATCTCCTAACATGGATGTGTCTTAGAATCACCTGGAGAAATGTTAGAAATACAGATTCTCATGCTTGACCTTCAGGTTATGAATAGACTCTCACCTCTCTGTCCTTCTGTGCACATTCTGTGTCTATCACAGTAAGCCATACCTTGCATGCAGCAAATGTGTACTAATCTGGGGGCTCCAGGGTTAGGGCTTATTTCTGCATTTGGGAACAAATTCCTCAGCTTGACTCTTTACTATTTCTACCAAGAGGAGATGCATTGAGTTATACATTAACTTTTTTGGTTAAAGTTAACAAAACTTTATTAACAAAACTGAGATGCTAACCTCATCTATTTCTATTCAAGAGTAAGCTCTTAGTCAAAGGATACACCAACCCATGATGCTTTTTCTCATATGGGAAAAGATACTGTGCTTTGGTGACAGTGTTTGGTGACAGAGCCTGAGAGCTGCAGAGACAGGTTGCCTGGGTTGACTGCTGGTCCTGCCATTCTCTGGCTGTACAACCTCAGACAAATTACACCCTCTCTGCGCCAATCCCCCCCACCCACATCATCCCCTGCAAAATGGAAATAATAATAGTCCTTACATCATGAAGTGATTGAGGGTCAGGTCAGTGAAAGCATGGGAAATGCTTGGAACTGAACTTGACATGTAGGAAAATCTTAATTAATGTTAGTTATTTCTTTTATTATTATGACTACTATTTTTTATTATTGTTTTAGGAAATTACCTTCCAGAAACATGTAGTTATAAGGGAGTTATTGTATAACTGTCAACGTTTGCAAGTTAGGCAGGAGAATGAATAATAAAATTCACAGTTTGAGACTTTAATCCTGAGAACTACATCATCTTCCCATAGTTAGCTGCTTTTCCGTGATCTCCTGGTTCCTGGTACCTGAAGGTTTCTCTCACATTTTGTTTTTCTGTCAGGGCTTTCCAAGTGTAAACAAATGTGCTCTACAGTTCACCATTCTACAACAGACTTGGGTGAAGGATGTTTTTTATATCTCAGAGGTTTGAAATTGCACAATCCTTCAGGTATAGCATTTCAACTGAGAGTGGCCTGTTTTCTGAAAGCCAGCCTTCCACACAGACAGTAGTATATCAATTTGTCACCAGCTTGGAGATCCTGGCAGAAAACTGTGAGAATTACATACCTGTAATTTGGTTTTCCCATTATAGGGACCTTGACTGTCTGGGTGCTGTTGAGTAAGGTCATTGACACTTAACAGAGAGCAGCTGGACTGGGGAACTTGATGCCAAAACTCAGCAGCCCCTCCTCTCCCCTCCGCCCCCACATCCCTCTCTGGCAGGAAATTACACCCAAACCACAGAAAACATTGCAAATGCTTGCATCCAAAGAGTTATAATTAAGTTGATCAGCTTAAATAAAAAGGCTGTGACCTGTTTTTTTACTTTGTGTAAATAAGTCAGGTGAAATAATCCATTTTACTTGTCCCCAAAGTGTTCATCCACCTGAAGGCAAGAGAAGGCTTAGATTTCACAGGATTAATCTAGGCTAACCTTGAAAAAAAGTTTGCACATAAAAACTCTCAAAAATATTACTGTGAAAATCTGTGAACTCTTTTTCTTATAAAAAATTATTTCTCAAAACCCACAATTCCAGATAAAGATGATGTAGATGTTTGACCTATGAAAGATCAGTACTATAGAAATGATTTGAAAAATCTGTCTTGTAGAAGATAAACTTGTTTTGGATCACTCCATAGGGTAGAACTAAATAAAATGGATAGAAGTATATGAAAAGAGAGAGTTAGGGTTAATATGAGTTTCTGGTGTAAAATGCCATTTTATAACAGCTGGCATCCTATTTGCTTGTAAAAAGGGTACAGTATTTGCTTAGGGATATACCTCGACAAAGGGTTGAGGAAAAAGGTAAGCATCGTAGAGAACTATGTGTGGGCAGAATATTCATCTATGTGTGGTGACCTCTCCTATGTCCCCTCAGATTTTCAATAAAATAATTAAATCCGTACAAAGCTCATTTCTAGAGGATCTTTCAGAGAGAGTGATAGAGAGGCTGGATCTTGCCTCCCAGACAATGTAGGATGGAAGGGAGGACTCACATGTGACAGCTGGAATGTTGATGGACAGACACATGAGGAAATAAGTTGTCAGGAATTTGCAAAAATCATGGAGATGGCTCTGAACTTTCAGAGAAGTTCATGATGAGTCGGCTTGAATCCCTGAGGGACAAGTAAACCCTGGCTGTCAGCTTAGTTGCATGAGAGAAAGAGCATTTCTACAGTGCTCTGCCAGCTCATATAGTAACTCCCTCAGAGGTAGAAGCCCTACTATGTTTCCTCACAGAGCTGCACTCTGGTCCCCTTGGAGACATGAATGGGGAGACCAAGACAACCAAGACGCAAAATGTGAAGACGCAGTCCAGCTTAGCAAGCTGAGTGACTCCTATGAAGGAGCCTCAGACTCAGCCTTGGAGGAAGACAATATCAGAGAAGGTTTCTCAGAAGAGGCAACAGTGGGGTGGGGCAGGGGGTAAATCTGAACAAACAGTGTGTTCAAAATACCAGGCTGGTACCGAGGGAGCAGCAAGCTGTTGAGCGTGGCTAATTCACTGGGGCTAATGTGACAGGCTTGTTCGGCCTGAAACAAGCCTAGGAAGGGAGCCAGGGGCCGCATCACAAAGAGTTTTGATGTCAGTCAGTCCAAAGCCATTGGAGCTTATCTTGAAGACAGTGGGAAGCCACTGAAAACCGTGAAGCAGAGGAGTAGTGTGATCATACGTGGGGACCAGACAAAGTATGTGAAGAGCCTCTAGGCAACTATTTGTTTTACACAGTTTAGACATTTACTTGCCCAAAGTCCTCCTCCTAGTCCGAGAACTTACGTTTTCTCCAAGAACCACCTCCCCTTGAAATCATATTTGATAATACCAATCCCCTTCTCTGATCCTGTACATTTGTTTTTTTGCTCCTGTTATCACCTTCCACGTTGCCCATTTTTTTTTTTCACCTCAATGTAAGTCTTCTTCAAGTATCATTTTGTATCCGGGTCTTTGTAAATCATTCACAATAGAAATTCACGTGTATACAGGAGGCAGATAGGTATGGTAGATGAGTAAAGCAAACCAGGTACAATAGACATTTGTTTGCATGCTAAACATGTGGTGTACAATTGACCCTTGAACAAGGCAGAGGTTAAGGGCGCTGACCCCATCATGGTTGAAAACCCACGTATAATTCTGAACTCTCCCCAAACTTAACTACTCATAGACTACTGTTGATCAGAGGGCTTACTGATAACATAAACAGTCAATTAACACGTAATTTGTATATGTGTGTATTATATACTATATTCTCACCACAAAGTAAACTAGAGAAAAGAAAATGTTATTTAGAAAGTCTTAAAGAAGAGAAAATACATTTACAGTATTGTGCTGTCGTTATCAAAAAAAGATCTATGCATAGGAGGATATGTACACATTAAATCCACATTGTTCAAAGGTTGACTATATTCTTCACTTCCATAAAGAGCTTAAAACAAAACAAAACAAAACAAAACAAAACCCAACAACAATAAAAAAGCACAGGGAGGTACTAATAGAGATGTCTGATGAACTATGGCCTAGGAGAACAGTAGAGAGTGGTGAGGTCTCTGGTCAAGTAGACTGTCCATTCACTTTGATAAGAGTGGCAACTACTGCTTGATCCCAAGCCATTGTTAATACACAGAATTGGAGGTCCACTGTATAAAATCTCTTGGTTAAAAGAAAAAAACAGAAACCTTGGAAATTCAGATTTTATTTTTGAACAAAACTTTTTGAGTTTTATTTTTTTCCTTGGGTAGGAGATTCATCTTAACATGCATGCATTTTAAAACAGTAACAGGGTCTCAAACTGTTCCGAGCAGACATTAGACAAGCACAGAAGGTTGAAAATTCCTATTTAAAAAATGGAAATTGCAGTAAGAAATGGAGAAGTCACACACATATGGTGGGGTGGTAGTTTATCCTGCTCCCTCAAAAGTTAAATCTAAACTTCATTCACATTTTTTTTTTTTTAATTATGAGATTCTGATCTGATGCTTGGTTGTGCTGAACAGCACTGGGCCTCCCCACAAAGATTGTTGGTTCCTACCTCCTAATAAAATGGCTCTGAGTAAGGGGAAGAGGCCCTGCCAGCCTCCAAAGGATCTCAGCACAACCCCTTGAAAGCCAGCTAAGCTTCCTCTTCCATTTGGAGGTACTGTTTCTATGCAGCACATCTCAGAGGAAGACTAGGACCACATCACTGCCCCCTGCAGGCGGCGGGTAGATGTGGGGGCAATTGTTAAATGGGTTTTCCCTTTGATTCCAAGGCTCAGGCTGGGTGGGCCTCTCCTCCCTACATTTCTGCCAGAAAGAGATGAGGTCTCAGGGCTTGACAGGAGCCATAGGTCTATGGAAATCCAGATTTGTATATGAAATATCCTGATATTAAAAGTTGACTCCAAACCTTTCCAAACACTGTAGTCCAATACCAGCATATCATTGGTGCAGATATATGACACAGACCTTCACATGACAACTTTTGTCATACATATTCATACCACCATAATGTCTAGAAACTTAATAAATATAATTTGAAGGGCACCTGGGTAGCTCAGCCATTAAGCATCTGCCTTTGGTTCAGATCAAGATCCCAGGGTCCTGGGATCAAGCCCCACATTGGGCTCCCTGCTCAGCAGGAAGCCTGCTTCTCCCTCTCCTACTCCCCCTGATTATGTTCTCTAGCTGTCTCTTTTTCTGTCAAATAAATAGATAAAATATTTTTTTTAAAAAATAAATAAAGATAATTTGAAGACAAGGCGCTCTAACTCCTGTGATTTTTTAGCACTTTGGTCCTTGTCATTCACTTGGCCCTTACTTTGGATTACCTTTTATTGCTATCGAACTTTCACATTTATTTCTAATCCCCTCACATAGAGGGGACCTCCTGGACAACTGAAACCATCTTTTGAATGTCTTTCTGTTTCTAGTCCCTAGCATGGTTGTTTTCCCTTTGTAGAGGCACCTTAACAACTACAAAAACTAAAACGTATTAATTGCATATTGCAGATGTTATAGGTAGTGATTTACTCTTACTATCTCATCTGCCTCTTAAAAAAGTATTACAAAATAACTATGGATGTTTTAATTCTTGTTTAGAGATGAAATCCAAAGGTAGTGAAGATGAAACCTTGCCCCAGCTCATGTAGATATGAAGGTATGGAGTTGGGACTCCAGCCTAGAAAGTGGGCCTCAGGAAGCGCTGTTCTACTGCTGAAAAGGCATGGTATAGAGTCCCTGAGGTGCTCAGCAGTCAGAGAACTTGAAGAAGGTATGTCTCCTGCTTCCCTCAAACTCTGTGATGTGACAGTACTAATCCTTGGTAGTTAATTCAGTTCAAATTGCTTTCAACATAATAATAGCAGGGCAAAAAAAGAAACCAGAGTGATCTTTTGGCCCTGTGAAGACAATTATCAGGTGGTTATTTAAACCATCCTCAAAGAATGGTTTGTAAGCTATGGACTCACAAAGAAGTGTCCTGATTTCCTCCGTATTTGACTTACATGATATGATTTGGCTTAAAGTGTGTCCTCAAATATTTTTAAAATACTAATTTTTTAAAAACCTGCACATTCATATTCGATTTGAATGTAATGGCTTAAATTATATCAAGTATTTTTAAAACACTAACAACAACAACAACAAAAAAACCCAAAACCTGCATATTCAAATGGAAATTCAACCTAGTAGATGTCTCCAATGTGCTAACTAGTAGTCTACCAGATTCACCATATAATAAATACATGTTATATATTTCAACATAAAGTACATTCATACTAATAAAATGCCACTTTTCTCTGCTTTACATATTGGAGTTCTGTGTCAGATTTCGTTTGCATAATGCATTCTGCTCTGTGAGAAAGTTGGAAAGCCTCTTCTCTAATATATATAGCTTCTTACTAAGTCAGTCCCTGCTCTCCTGCCTAATTACACATGCCTGAATAGTCAGTAGGGGCCGATTAGCATTGTGTTATATTTATGGAATCTAAGACATAATCAATTGTAAGGTGTACTATTATTTCATATACCTCAAAGAAAGAAAAACACTCCCATCAAAAATCTAGCATGCAATCAATTCTGATATTGTAGATTTTAAAAAAAAAATTAAGTTCTCAAATCAATAGAATACAGTATTTCAGAACATGAACTCTGAAATCAGATTACCTGGATTGGAAATCTAGGCATCCTATATACTCTGACCTTCAGCAAATCACTAAACTCCTCTCTTCATCTGCAAAATGGGACTCTTAACACAGTCTAACTCTGAGGGCTCTTGTGAAGGTTAAGTGAGAGAGAAAGTGTAAGGCTATGGGTTTGGGATCTAGTAGGACCTTGATAAATGTTTACTATTGTCATTATGGGCCCAAAGAAAGCCGTCAATTTTATGACCCGATCGTATAGTGGTGTTCCTGTCAGGTGTCAGGCAGAGTCCAGCAATCTACTCTTCTCCTTTTAATCTCCTTTTCAGAAGCTCTTTACTCTTAGTCAGAAGAGTGAGCACACATCTGATTGAATGGGCTTTTATCCCTAAAGGAGGAGGTTTGCCCGATGATATAAAGCTCTGTTCAGATGCCAATTTAATCTCTTCTGATGGAGAGGTTTTAGAAGCTTTTAGCCCTCCTTGGTGACCTCCATATTGCACAAATATATTTCTCTTGCTCTTGTGTCCTACAACCCCAGAGTACTTTGGAAGGATGGAGTAGGCTTTCCTTCTGAAGTGTTGGTCTTGATTGCCATGGTGGGAAGGTTTATTTCGATAAATGATGAAGGAGTTCAAATTTTGGAGCTAACTTTAGCTGTAGATCCTTTTTTTGAAGTGAAAAAATTAAGTTTCTTGGACTATTTGAACTATATATATTAATTACCCCATATAAAATTTTTATGTGGATGAATAAGAAAGTGGCAACTCTGTTCTTAACATCCTTTTGAATGTCTGGTGGTTACCACCAACCTATCATATCTCAAAGCAGATCCAAGGACTTCTCCAAAAACAAGTAAGTCAGTGTGGGCTCAGCTAAGCTTCCATAACAAATAGAACAGAAAACTCATGTCACCAACCAGAGGAGGGCAGGTGGTTCTCCTCAACATCTCATGACAAAAGTTTTTGAGCTCCCTCCCTTGCATGGCCACACTATCAAGCATACCTTCTAAGGTTGTTTCTGAAGGAAGAGAAACTGAGAGGTCACCTCAAATGTTTGTGGGACCAGGACTCTCAGTGGCTTATCTCACTTCCACCCACATTCCATTAACCAGAACTCACGTGACAAGGCCCACCAAACCTGTTGATTCTAACTCAATGGCATCTGAACCATTTCTTTATTGGCCACCCTCATTGACACTGGCCTTTTTCAGATAATCTGCATCTTTCATCTGTACCACCCAAAGTAATTCCTTAAGAGATTGATTTACTTCCTCTCTCTTTCCTCCTGTCCCTGAACATATATGCCCCATGCTACTCTCCACTTTAACCGTCACAGACCTGATCTCATCCCCGCCCCCAAGTTGAAAACAGTTTATTTGCCTGGAGTTATCCTCCTTGCCTATCCTTGCTTGCATGATTAGCAGGTACAACCAGTTGCTAGTGTACCTGTCCTGCCTTACCTCCCATAGACTTCCTTATGTATAATTCTATCCAGCATACCTGGATTTCTTGTTTGCCTAAAAATTTCCTTATTTTATGCCCAGTCTCACACCACGTAATATTTTTGTCTTTTGGAGGTCTACCTGTTACTCAAGACCCCTTTGGGTGTTTCCCTCCTTCAGTTAAGCCTTTCTTGATTCACCCAGTTGGAATGAAATGATCATCCAAAGAGCTTCTAAAGCACATTTGAGAGAATTCTTATTTCACACTTATTCATTCCTCTGGGTGTTTACATTAACAATGTAAGGACTTGTCTTCCTGACTTGACTGCTTGCTCTCAAAACTCTGCTGTAGACTTGAATCCCCTAATGTCTACAACACTAACCTCAAAGTGTTGAATACAGTATGCTCAATACATGTTTAGTAGTTTAATTTTTAAAACTCTTAGTAACTAGTAGAATGAAAAGATATCACAAAATTTGAAATGTAAGGTCGTTCAACATATTTTCTGCTCTAACATGACACAAAAGCCCTGAAAACAGAGATTTGTTGTGATAATACTTATGTAATCTTTAATTTCCTTAATTTACAAAAGTATGTTCAAGATGGAAAACAAGGAAGGGCATTGTCATTTTTGCATGATATAGTTTGGATCTTTATAGTCTAAAAGCTCTACCGACTGAGGATATGTGGGGCTTGGGTAAAGGAACATTCCAATAGGCAACTAGCACTCACCAATTTTACTCCTGAACCATCATCTGTATCTACCTCTGCTCCACTTAACACATTTTCTCTATTTTGTGTCTTACCAAATAATCTGGTTTTTAAACCTATTATTTACTTCTGGCACCATTTCTCTTATCCCATTCTCTCAAACTCATGACCTTTTTGAGTCCTTTACTAGATACTTTCTTGGATGGGTCTACTGACTAAATGGCTTTATTTCTGCACTGAATTCGTTTTCATTTTGATGAAAATCCAATTTTTGAAGCTCAGGGAGGAAGTAATAAAGGAATTAAGGTGTATCAGATAAGATTCTTTGGACCACAACCAGCAGCGAGCTCCAACTCAAACTGATATAAACAATATGACAAGTTATTCACGCTCATAATAAAAGTCTAGAAGTAGGATGAGGTACGTATCTGCTTTTTAGCAATTCTCTTGGCTCAGTCCTTCTCTGTGTTTGCTTCCTCCTTGGCCTAGTAAGAAAATAGCTATAGTAATTCCATGCATCACACTAGACACAATAACATTAAAAGAAAGAAGGACACTGTTTGTTCTTGTGTTTTCTTTTTGGAGCAAGGAAACATTTCACAGAAGTTGTCCAGAAGACTTTAGTCGTGTTTCATTGGCAGGAATAGGTCACATGCTATTTTTAAGTCAAATATTGTCAAGGGGAATGGGATTACCCAACTGGTTAAAACTAATGATTTAGGATTGAGTGAATTTTGAGGGGTCAACCACAATAATTACCAGAAAGGAGAAGGCAGGGAAGAAAGAAGGCAGGAAGGAAAAACAAATTAGAATTAGTTTTCTCATTTGGGAAACCCACCCTTTATAAGTCATTACTGTATTTCAAAGATATCTGTTTTTTTTTTTTTTTCTTCTCTCTCTAAATTTCAGAGAATTTCAATTGGGAAGATGAACTTTTCAGCCCTCCAGCAGAGTAAGGAGATCCCTGGAGGTTAATCCTACATTTAATGCTCACATCTATAAGGCATCTATGTCTCATTTACTCACAGGTCATTGACCAGAACTAGTCATATGGCTCAACTAACCATGGCAAGTAGATGGCAGGGAATTAAAAACTACCACATGTCTCGAAGGCAGGAAGCTAGAAAAATTTAATGACCACCATACTGTACTCATTTCAAACAACCCCCAAATCAAAGAAGCTTCTCACAACAGAGGTTTATTTCTCATTCCTACTGCATGCTCCTTATGAGTTGGAAACAGGGCTTTCCACAATGAAAAAAAAAAAAAAAAAGAAAGAAAGAAAGAAAGAAAGAAAGAAAGAAAGAAGGAAAGAAAGAAAGAAAGAAAAGAAATAGGGTTTTCCTTTTGGAGTCACTCAGTAACTCTAACTAGTGACCCTGAGGTGTCATCTCAATACGTTTTCACTACTATCATAGCAAAAGAAAGAGAATGTGGCACACTATGTACTAGCTTTTAAAGTTTCTGTCTGGAAATGACACTTGTTTCATTCCACCGACATTTCATTGACAAAGAAAGTTATATGGCCATGCCTAATGCCTAAAAAGAAAGGGGAACTGCAATTCTTTCCTGTGCCCAGAAGCAGAAAACTAAACTATCTGGTACACTGCACTTATGAATAACCTGTTTACTTCTATTTCCCCAGCGTGTCATCTTGGGTTTTCCCATAACTTCTCTGGTTGTTATCAGGGAGTAAATAGTCTCTGTCTTGTGGTAGCAAATAGCTCATTCTAGTGTAATATCAGAACTCCAAGCTTCGTTTGATTTAAAATCTCACAACATGCTTAGTTTGGGGTTTGGAAGACTTCAGCAGGTATTTGTGTATGAGAGATAGAGGTTTGATCACTTTTTCTCTTTCTGGATGTACTTCTACTCTGACCCATTACTGACCCAGTCTTTGCACAAATACTTATTAGACACATAATTCTATCAGATACTGTCATAGATGCTGGAGATATGATAATGAAAAACAGACAAAATTTCCTATCTTCGAAGAGCTTATATTTTAGTAGCTAAATGCTAAATTAATTGTATAAGTCCTAGAGTAGAAAAAATATAGTAGAAAAGAGGATAAGAAGTATCAAGGAAGTGTTATTTAGGTAGGAGTGTCCAGGGACAGTGACATTTAAGCAGGAATAAAGGTAAATGAGCAATTGGAGGAAGAGTTTCTAAGTCGAAGGTGAATAAATGCAAAAGCTCTGGAGTGGGACATGACCTGGCTCATCTGAAATAGAGTGAGGAGGACAGTTCTGTTAGAGAAGAGTCATGGTGGTGGGGAGAGTGGAAAGACATGAGGCCAGAGTGTGAAGAGAGGCCAAGATCACGTAGGGCCTTGTAGGTCACTGTGGGACACTGGACAGCTCAGAGTAGAGAAATGGCATGATATGTTGTGGGTTTTATTAAGATCATTTAGCTCTGTGATTGGAATGGATAGGAAAAATGGTGAGGCCAGGAAAAGATAGACCAATCAGGAAACAATCTAGGTAAGGGATCTTGGTGAATTCTTTTATTTTTCAAGCCTCTTGGGGCCACAGCCAGTGGTGAGGGAAGAGATAAAATTAAGGAGTTGAGGGCAGAATAAGTTTTACCAAACTGCAACAATTGTTGGAATCTCATGGTATATACCCTCTGAATGCGATAGAAGCCAAGAGTTGAGTCTCTCTCTCCTAAGGCACCTTAGTGGGTTTTCAGGGATTTCTTGTTGCTGGTGATCTCACATCTGCATTTTCTTGGATAGAGTCAAGGCCTGCCAGCTAGCTGGTCACATATGACCCTCTCCACCTGCTAGTGGTTTCTGGCTGTTCATCTCTTGGTTTGGCCTACTCAGTTTCTCCATAATTCTCTCTTGGGAAGAGTAGGCAGACCAGCTCCCCTCCACAATGCCTAAATTTCCCAATAAGAGACTCACTTATCAATTGTCCTGTCCAACCCAGGAAGTTCTGGCAGTTTCTCATGTTCTCTAGTCTATTGTACCAACCAAGGTCAACAAGTCAACCACAGCCTCTCATCTTTATCATGAGCTCAAAATACTGGTTCCTGTGTCCAGCTGTCTTTACAGAAAATGTTAGGACTGAAGGCCATTCCTTGAAGCTTTGAGGTGAGGGAGGAACATGTCTCTCCCCTCTCTTCTTGCAAGGGAAAAGAGAAACATAGCATACTGACAATTCCCTTAAAAAAGATTCTTCTCAGCAGCCTCTTCAAATTCCAGTTTATTTCTTGCCTCCTCTTACACAGTCTGGGAGAGAATGATGGGTTAATTCTGGAAGAACAAGTTTCCCATTCTTAGTCATTCTTGCAGAAATATTCCACCACCTAGTTTTATGAGATAAACCATTCATCACCTGTTTGCAGAGATTTCAGGTCTCAAGGAAAGTTGGATTTAATATCTTCTTACATTGCAAGCATGGGGCTGGGACTTGGATGAGGCAGGTGGGCCTCTTAGGGTATGCAATTTAAGGAGACTTCACTCTCAGGGATGTGTACGTTCAGGGTTGGCATTTCATGATCTGATTGAGCCTCCTTAAATTTTATGTCCCATAAGCCTCATTTGCCTCTTCTGCTCCCAATCTTGACAAGCAAACAGAAGCCAACCAGAGTTAATTTAGGCAGAAAAGGTGTTTGTTAAAAAGACATTGTGGGGTGATTCACAGAATCACAAAGAATCCTGGGAAAATAGGTTTGGAGGCTACATGGTGAGGAACAGGCTCCAGACATCCCACAGGTGCAGTGATAACCTCCCACACTGCTCTGCTGGAGACACACCCAAGCATGGACTGGCCACCACACTGTGTCTGGAGAGGAGACCAGTTCCACTGCAACCACAGTCTCTGTTGTTTCTGGAAATGGATTTAACCACTGCTGCTGCTGCTGCCACGATCACCACGGATTCTCACCAGTCCCTGCTTTGTCACTTCACTAGCTTTAAGTCAGAGTCTGGGCAAGTGATCTGAGTGGCACAGTCTAGTTCATGGGTCCAAGATGCAAAGACACTCTGAGAAAGTGTGTTATCAGCCATTTTTAACCTCATATTGGAGGTAGGCTTCGAGTCCTCAGGTGGGAGATTCTTTGGTAGCCAAAATTTAATGACAAGTGACAAAAATCAACAAAGAACTGGAATTTCCAGGAAGTTCTGTGAAAAAAAAGCAAAAATATGGGTTAATAAAGAATGAAAAAGGGGTGATCTACTTGCCATACAGTGGTCAGTGAGGGACTTAAGCTAGATTTCCAGATGGAAGGATCTGGCTATGACAAAGTTGGCTAAATATGGAGGGTAGAACCAACACAAAAACCTCTAGGATGAGAAGGAGCTCAGTGTGTTCCTGTAATAGCTAGAGCATAAATGAAGAGGCTTTTAGGTAGGGGAATGAAGTAAAAATAGAAAAATTTCCATTTTTAAGAGAATCACTTTTGCTGTTCTCTGGGGAAGGAGTTGGTACAAGAACACTCAAACCAGAGGTACAGAGATGGTTGTTGAAGTTGAGGGTGGCTGAGGGGAAAAAGATGGCCCCAAATAAGGTGGTGACAGCAGAGCTAGAGATAAAAGTCTGGATGTCTTGCAGACATTGCGGACAGAATCAATTAGTTGAATATGGGAAACTAGGGAAAAAGAATCCTGGATCAACATTGGGTTTCTGGATAGAATAATCAAATAGATAGTTGTAGCATTTACTAAAATGGAGAAATGGAAACCAGACATGGTAGTAAAAGCTCAAGAGTTCTATTGGGGGCATGTTTGGTAGGCAATGCCAGTATGTCATCAAATTGGGAAGGTTTCAGCTCAAGCTGCAAAAGTACCTCAAGAGTTGCAACAAACCAATTTGCAAACATTTTAAGTAAAATCGGTATTAAACATTCCATGACACTTGGAGTCCAGAAACATTTTGCTGGCTTTTGGCTTCATTTTCTTTTTTCTTTTTTTCCTTTTATTTTTAAAAATAACGAAATGTTTTAAACATACAGAGAAGTAGAGGAATAAAAACTTATAAGACACCTGTATATCCACCATCCAGATTTAACAAATGTTAACATTTTACTATATTTGCTTTAGATCTTTTTAAAAATAAATAGCACTGTACACACACAGCTCTACTCCCTCATCCTGTTCCTCTTAAGCGTATGATACCATTTATATAAAATTCTAAAACATTCAAAACAATTCTATGTATTTTTAAGGACCACTGCATATGTAGTAAAATTATAAAAACAAGAATGTGAGGACACGCCAACAGCAGAACATATTTTTTGTTTTTCTAATTTAGATTAAATGTAGTTCAATCCCCACACATCAGGGGTTCCAAGAAATCACATCTCAGTCATGTTGGAGAATGGCTTTCCTCCTCATTTGAAATCTTACAAGAAGTCTGCTATGGCAGCTCAGGAACATTGGAGAGAACCACTAGCTTTCGCTTCACGGAGGTCACATCTAAGATGCTCATTGTCTGAATCTACACAGACCTCTTGAAAGCAGGAAGGCTGAATCTTCACAGAAGCCACTCCCTTATGTCAAATGTGCCTCTAGAACCTGTTTCATAGCTCCCAGCATCACCAGTACTTAGATTTAATGCTCAGTCCCAGCATCCATGCTATGCTACCCCTGCTCCAGAGGTCCCAGAACTTTGGCACAATTGCCCAGACACAAAGCAAAAGAACTACAACCCCATCCCACCCCCGCCCCACTCCCAAATTGATTCTTCCCACAGTTAAACCTCCCTCCTGCTCCTTCAATATCCCAGACCTCCAACTCTGGGGCAATACCAGCTGGGGCAGCCACCAGCTGAGAAGGCTTTTTAACTTCCCCTTCCAAAAGTAAGGAAAGCTGGCATTCAGGATAAAAAGCTCTGTCAGCCTTCACAGAAAAACGCAGAAATGTCTTTCCTTCTTCCCCAGCGAGCTCACAGCCAAGGCAGTAAGACACCATTCATTGTTCAGAAGGTTATCCTGTTCTGCTTAATAGTCTCCCTCTTCTGCCCGTTGACCACACTCTCCTAAGGAGCTTGCTTGGGCTCTTCGCTTCCAGAAGGTTCTCTTCTAATGACATGTTTTGTCCTCCTCAGGAATAGTGAACAAATGCTGGGCCCCTGGTTTCTCACTATTTTTACCACTCACTACTGTTACTTCCACAACACAGTCTCTTCTTTGCATTTTTGATCTCTAAATTCCAATCATTTTCTATTCTCCTCAGAAAACACTTCTCTTTGTTCTTCCTTCTCCTGCCTTGTGTTTTGTTGGTGAACCAAAACATTACCTAATGAATAAAAGGGGGTTTCTATTGATATGCCAGTATTAAGAAAAGGAAAATAAAATATATTTTAGAGTATGAAACCTTTTGCCCACCCACCCCTCACAAAAAGAAACACAAAACAAATAAACAAATGCTCTCACCTATTCAAACCAGTGGCAGAATTGAAAAATCTCTCCAAATCCCTGCCAGAGCTATTGACACCTATATCCTCATATACTTCCTAACTAAACCTGCTTTTCTCAGGTAGCATCCAAGTTAAAAGAGAATTTGGTTTCAGACTGAATATCAGTGTTGAAATATATCCATTTTGAGAAAAAAAGAAATTCCTACTTAATTCATTGAAAAGCGGTATCGCAGGATTTTGATTGGGGACCTACCCACCACTTACAACATTATTTCTCTGACACAATGGACTTCCAGTTCCCCAGTCTGTGATGACTCCACAAACACAAAGTCAAGTGAGAAAAACAAAAATTCATACTCGTGGTGTGGAAATATTTACCTTTTCTGGAAACATTTCATGTCAGCATAACTGTTTTATTTCAATTATCAGATAATTCTCTAAATGACTTCCTTCTCTGTAACTCTTTTATTTACAGGGCAAATATTAATTGAGCACATACTGAGGGCTTTCAAAAAAATAAACATTTAGGTGAAATGACAGTTTTTTAATAGACTATGTCTTCTTGTTTCTTGTTTTCATATCTGAAGTTGCTAAATAATTAAAATAGAATATTTAGTTACTCTTAGACTGAGTTCATAAAAAGAAGTTCCTAACTACTAAGCTTCCCACAGTTTTAAAGCTTTTTAAAAATAATATAAACTCATTTTTGTATCTCTCATGCCTAGAATATGTACAGAACACAATAAGCATGAAATAAATATTTGAGAATGGAAAATTATCTGTCTAAAATACTTCTAGATACAGCCTTGCTTAAAGGGGAGAAAAGATCATTCACAATCTCCTTGAGTCCCTACATTGTATTTTCTCAGCAGCATGGTGGTATTCCACATTCCCTTTTTCCCACACTCTCCCAACCCCAAATCCCTAAAAGGCTGAATGCAGGAAGGCAGGACTGGACAAATCAAATGCCTCATTAAGAATGCCTGAAGAAATATGCCTAAAGATGAAATTATAGCTCTTAGACCAGCACTCAAAACCCTGGAATAAAAGAAAAGAGAGGAGGAGGGGGTAGGGGCAAAATTATGCGATTTGACCGTGGTTACTTATCCAGCAAATGTTTCTGAAAGCTACTAACTACTAATTGTGGTAAAGGTTTTTAAGCCGGGAAATGGTGAGTCTCTCTCTCTCTCTTTTCTTGACGCTCTGTAATTTATACACAGTTTGGGGATGGCACTATGTCTTAAACGCAATAATATTTTAGAGAAATTTGAACACTGTAACTTAACAGGTATGCCAATTTGGGTCCATAAAAGAGATACAACTCCAGAGATTTCAAATAATTTAATAAGGCGTAACCATTTTTCTAAATTTCTGTGGTATTTTTTTCATCAGCCTAAAAAGCTCTACCATGTGGCCTAATTCAAGGCTGCAGGCAGGAGAAATTACTGACTTTATTATGCCTGCTTGGTGCTCTCCAGTAAAAGCGTTCGGCACCAGGCGTTCTCCTTCTGGGAGGCTCTGTAGAAAGCTTTTGCCCTGACAGATCTCCACTGGTTTCTTGTAAAAAGGAACAGAGAGAAGGAGGTTATGTTCCATTGTGTGTCAGGCTTATAGGTTCCTGTCCCTCTCTTTGCCTTAGAAAAGGCCCACAGCAGGGCCCAGTCACACCCAAGTCATAATGGCCCTTGGGTCACTGAACGCCATTCAGGGTTTGCTGAAGAGAGATTAATGTTTATTATTATTGCCATTAATGCTATTACTGTTATTGTTGTTATTATCCGTTGCTTATTGGAAATGAGCATTCTGTGGTCTTTTCAAACATTCCACTGCCTTTCCTGCAGTGTGTTAGAATAGCCAGTCACTTATCTACAAGGAAACAAAGGCTAAAAGTGAAGCCATTACTTCTCCCTGAACTCTTTTTGGTGCAACTGGACTTGTGTTTTTATTTGCTAAGATAGATAGGAAAAAAAGAAAAGAATGGTGCATTAGCTATAGTGTAGCTGGCTTCTCTGGGAGGTTCAGCCCCCAAATCCCAGTGGCTTAATGAAATACAAGTTTATTTTACTCATCCAAACTCTAAGTTAGGTATTACTAATGGGCAGACAATGTTCTTCTAAGCACAAACTAAAGAACTAGTGGTGGAGGTGGGGCGGGTTTCATTTTGAGGCTATGGAGTTCACATTGGTGGTTGACTCCATTCTAGCCAGATGAATGGGGAAAAGACCTCACATGGGATGTCTCAAAACAGCACATCCTACTTCTGTTCACATTCCACTAGCCATACTTAACCACAAGGAGTCTGGGAAATGGAGTCTAGTGAGTAGGAAAGACAGGATTGCAACCTGAGCAACCCTCTTTGGACACCTGTTCGTCAGGTGTCAGGATGTTGGGTCAAAGTACCTGGGGGCTCACTTGTATATGGAATCTAAAAATACTGAACTCAGAGAACAGAACAGTGGTTGCCAGCGGGGAGGAGAATAGGAGATACTGGTCAAAAGGTACAAACTTTCAAAAATAAAAAAATAAAATGTAAAACAATTTTTTTAAAAAGCTACAAACTTTCCTTTGTAAAATGAACAAGTTCTGGGAACCTAATGTACACGTGGAGACTGTAGTTGACAACATGGTATCATATATTTGAAAATTGCTATGAGAGTAGAGCTTTAATGTTCTCACCATAACAACAACAAAATAATAGTTACATGAGGTAAAGGACGTGTCAACTAACCTTCTTTTGGTGAACATTTTGTGAAATATATGTGTAGCAATTCATCACATTGTACACCTTAGATTTACACAATATTATGTGTCAATAAACCTGGTGGGGGGGGGGAGTATGTGGGAGTTCTAGGTAACCTTCCCTTAGAAGGTGACATTTGTGTGGATAAATAGCATAGTGGGAGCAAATCTAGCAGTTTTTTGAAAGTTGGACATACTTGTGATTATTGTTTCAGAAAACTCAGCATGAGCTCTTCTAAAGGTAAGTTCATCTTGAAGTAACTTTTACATTTTTAGGAGTGAATGGTATAGTGCTAGATACCAGTCTCTTAAATGCCAATGTCTTTTATCTGGGGCCACTGAATTTCTAAACAGAAAAAAAGGTCCAGTGTCCTTTCTGAAGGGAGACATCTGGCTGCCCAGGTTCTGCTTGCTTTAGTGGGAGGTAGGAAGGTCAGCTCTTCCAAATACAGATTTTCATTCCATTTTTTCCAGTTTTTAGCCCCTAAATACACCATACTGATGCATCTGAGCTTATAGTGCACTTTATTTCTTCTCTTTTCTGTATTCCTCATTGTAAAAACTCTAACCTGTGCCTTCCCCCAGATCCTTTTGTCAACTCCCACAACTCCAATGCTTTGCATCTCCAAAATTTTATTGGAATTTCTTAATTGAGGAAGCTTCCTTCCACTGTTTGTTCTTATGGATTTAGACAATAGTCTTGAGAGGTTTTTTAAAAAATGCAGAGTCCTTGGCTTATTACTAATCCAAATAAAGTAAATCTGGGTTGGAACTTAAGTCTACCTTATATGATGAAAAACATTAAAGTACACAAAAATAAAGAGAATATAATAAATCCTCATGTAGCTATCACCTGGATTTAATAATTATCAAGACTTGAGATATTTTTTTCCTTGCTGAAGTATATTAAAATAAGCCCAGACATTGCATCATTTTTTCCCAAATACTGCAGTATACATCACTAAAAAAAAAAAAAAAAAGACATTTTCTTGTATCACCATAGTACATTAAATTAACTATTTTTATCTGGAATCATCTAACATTCAAGTCCACAATCTAATTTTCATGATTGTTTTTAAAATTTTGCTGTAATTAGTATGTTTTTTTAAAACATGAAGAAAGGAAACTGTTTTCTTGTTGTTGTTATTGTTTGTTTTTTTGTTTTTTACAAAGCAAGTATAAGATGGATACCAAAGGTGATGGAGATTGTCCACTAAAAGAATTTTTAAATTAATTTCACTTACCAATGCCAACTGACAAAAATTTTCATGCAAACAGCAGCCATAAGAAAACTGAAGTGACTATACTAATAATCAGACAGTACAGATTTTAATACAAAAAAGTCATTATAAGTAAAAGACATTTTATAATAATAAAAGAGTCTATTTATACAAAGATATAACATATTATAACATATAGGCACCAAAAAATGGAGCACCAAAATTCCTGAAGCAAAAACTAACAGTATTGAAAGGAAAACTAGACAACTCAACAATAATAGCTGGAGGCTTCAATACCCACTTTCGGTAATGCATTAAGTAGGTGGAAAATTTAAAAAAAAAAAAAGGCGGGGGAGAGTTGAACAACTGTAAACCAAATATCTAACAGACATCTATAGAAATCTCCATCCAATAATAGCCATTCTTCTCAAGTGCTCATGAACATTCTACAGAATAGGATGTAACATAGGTCTCAAGCAATTTAAAATGATTACAATCATTCAAGTATGTTTCCCAACCACAATGAATTAAATAACACAAGGAAATCTGAGAAATTCAGAAATATGTGGAAATTGAAGAATACACTCCTAAAAAACATAAGTCAGAAAAGAAATCATAGGAAAATTAGAAAATAATTTGAAATGAATGAAAATCAAGATGCAATTCCCAAAACTTATGGAATGCTGCTATGTGCCACATAGAAATATTGAGAGCTGAAAACACTACATGAAAAAAGAGGAAAGATTCAACTCAATAACATAATCTTCCACTTTAAAACACCAAAAAAATAAAAATAGAAAAAGCAAGTGAAACCTAAAGCAAGAAGAAGAAAGAAAGTAATAAAAACTAGAGTGGAAATTAATGAGACAGAAAATACAAAAATAATAGAGTAAATTAATGAAACCAAAAATTGCTTTTTTGGGAAAAAAATCAACAAAATTAATAAACCTTTAAATTAACTGTGAAAAGAAAAAGATGGATGATTAAACTAAAAGTAGGAATGAAAGAGGGACATCACTACTGACCTTACAGAAATAAAAAGTATCATAAAAGTATGCTATAAACAATGGTATGCTAAAAAATTAGATAATCAAGATGAAATGGACAAATTCCTCAGAAGACAGAAACTACTGAAATTGATTCAAGAAGAAATAGAAAATCTGAATAGATCAATAACAAGTGAAGAGTCACAATTACCAATAAAAATCTTCCCAGAAAGAAAAGCATAGGCCCAGCTTGCTTCATTGGTTAATTGTACCAAATATTTAAGGAAAAATTTGATAATAGTATTGTATTAATGTTATTATTCCTAAATTTGATAGTAGCAGTAAGATTATGAGAGATAATATTCTTGTTTTTGAAAAATACAATGAAGTATTTAAGGGTAAAGGAGTATGATGCAATGCCCTAAAATGACTCAGGAAAAAATTTTATGTATGTGTATATGTAGTTGGCTATGTGTGCATATAGATAACTGTGTGAGTGTGTGTGTGTGTGTGTGTGTGTGTGTGAGCCCATGTGTGTGTGTTATGTAGAATCACAGGGAGAAAGACAGAAAGAATGATACATTAAATGTGCCAAATCTTAACAATCAAAGGAGCTGAATTAAGGGTATAAAAGAGTTTATGGATTTTTTAATATTTTTCTTAAAATAATACAAAGTAAGTTTAAATTTATTTCCTAATAAAAGTTAAAAAAAATACATTATGACCAAGTCAGAATCATACCAGGAATAAAAAGACTGTTGAATATTAGGAGATCCATAAGATAATGTATCACATCGATAGAACTAAGAGGAAAAATTATATGATGATCTTCATAGATGTGGAAAGACATAGGAGAAAATTCAACCATCTTGATAAAACACACTGAAATAAGAATCAATGACATTTCTTTGAAACAACAAAGCAGCCATACAGAGCTACCAGCCCTTCCAGATGTTAAAAACCTAAAAATAAACTTCTGAAAACTTTCCACAGTTGAAACAATATGGTAAATACTGTTTCATGAGTAGATGGACAGACCAATAAAGAAAAAGGCACAAATGATTATAGGAATGAAGTACTTTATAATAATGTCAACATAAATCAGTGTAGGAAAGATAGAATTTTTAATAAACAGTGTTGGGTTAACTAGACATCTTTTTGTAAAAAAAGTAAATATGAAATTAGATATATACCTCATACAAACATCATGGATACATTTAGACCATAGATGCTAAAGGTAAACATTGAAACTATCAAAAAAGGAAGCAAATTTATTATAATATGCAAATGTATTATATTATGTTTATTTATAATTTAAAATTTTAATTCATTCTAATTATTTATATTGTTATATTATTCTATTTATGTTATATATTAATATGTATAAATAAAAATAAAGAGAGAGATTGATCGATGTTAAGAAATTGACTTTAAAAAAAAAAAAAAAGAAATTGACTCTCATGACTGTGGAGGTTGTCAAGTCCAAAATCTGCAGGGTAGGCTGGCAGACTGGAGGTAGACTGAGACAGAACTGATGTCTCAGTTTAAGTCCATAGGCAGTTTGCTGGCTGAATTTCTTGTTCTTTGGAAGAGGTCAGCCTTTTTTCTTTAGGCCTTCAACTGATTGGATGAAGGCATGTACATGAAAGTAATTTTTATTCAAGGTCTACTGATTTAAACATTAATCCCACCTAAAAATATTTGCAGAAACATACAGATGTATTTGACAAAGTATCGGGGTATGATGGCCTAACCCAGTTCACACATAAAATTAGCCATCACAGAGTTTATTTCTACTCTTCCAGATACTAAGTAAAATGATAGTAAAGGAGGAAATAAATAGCTGTGTGTGGTGAGTGTAAAACAGAGTGAGGTGCTAAGAGTAGATGTTACAAAGAGATTGACCTCTTTGGGAATCAAGAAGAGGAGGAAAAAAAAATTGTAGTGGGGGAATTAGATGATTCTTACTCTTCTTACTTACATTCTTACTTACAGGATTCATTAAGCAAATGAAAGGAGAAAATGAGTTCCATAAAGGGCAACTTCTACTTTATCTCCCCAGTCTATGGCACAAGAATACAATATAAATTTAGGGAAAAGGCATCAATATACACAGTTTTGTTTTGATTTGTTTTGTTTATTTGTTCATTTTTAAGAACAATGATAAATCCTCTTATTCAGTTCCCACGATAACCTAAAAATCTTCTGCTGAGCCTCTGTGCAAAGAATTAACCATCTGGTCTTCAGCAGACCAGCAGAAAACAAACATGGACACTCAGTGTCTTTCCCACTGACTGCCTTTCTTGCCAACCCATACATATCTTTGATACAGTTCTCTCCCTACTTGCCAGAGATAGCCCTTTGAGTTTCTGCTTCTCTGTCATTTTCCCCATCTACTAGAGTCACTGACACCCTCTATTCCACCAGCACAGACTTACTCATTATTTTATTGGCTCACTTATTTGACCTATGGTAGTTCCATATAAAAGTTGAGACCCTTTGCAGCATCCCAAACTCTTGTTCACCGGGCTTTCCCTTAAATAGGGCTGGATGGTTCTAAAAATAGTGATAGGAGCATGGTGTGTTCCTCACAGATGACAATCTTGAACACATTTACAGAATCTCAAATGACTCCTCAGAAAATTCTGCAGTATAATCTGAAAGATAAGAGGTATAACATTCTAGTTTTTACTAACTGTAAGATTATGGGAAATATTATGACAGTATCACCCTAGTCATCTCTACATCAGTGATTATTCTGAATTTGGTCTTCTAGTACATACTTCAGTTGATAAAACAGACAGAAATTTCTCATTAATTTAGGGATATGGGACTCCTTCCTTCCAGCAATGAGCTTACCTGGTTATCTAGGAGTAAATACTAACATCAACCAAGTAACCTAATCACTTAAATGTCATTTAACTGTTATGAACGGAAAGTAATTGTTACTATAAATGTTTGGTGAATCTGTCAGAAATGCTTTAATTTTTTGAAGGTTTTTTAAAATTTTTTTTCATGAGAGAGAATGCACAAGCAAGGAGAGTAGTAGAAGGAGAGGCAGAAGCAAGTTCTCTGTTGAGCAGCAAGACTGACATGGACTCTGGATCCCCTTCCACTCTGAGTGGAAGGTAGATGCCTGAATGACTGAGCTACCCAGGCAACTTTCAGAAATGCTTTAATATTTGGATAAGAATATTCTTAACGGCCATTACATCACTTTATTCCCTATCCAGCCTTAATGACTATTAATGATTAATGATTTTCATATATCATACAGTTATTATTTTTGTTTGATAGACTTTAGTCTAGCAATAAAAATCCATCACCAATAATATAACTTGAATGTTTTATTTATCATCTCTGAGTTTTAGTGTCAAAGCAGTATAAATTACTCAGTAGCATTATAACAATTTTTAACTATTAATTTGTTAGTTTTGTTTGTGTTTTTAAGACACACTGGTAAAATTGACTTTCTACATGCTGTACACATTTTTATTTAACATTTACCATAAGTGATATAAAGCTGAATATTGGTGAATATGACAATGTTCTGAGCATAAGTAGGATTTTTTTCTTTTCTCTTTCTTTTTCTCTTATCTTTATCATCATGAGATCCAGGATCTGTAGCAGAGAATTACATAGAATATGTAATTCTAAAATTCGGGGACCACAGTCCTATATTGCATGCCTGGACACCCAGCATTATCTTTAGTTTGGGCAAATCTTACCTGGAAAACAGTCACTGAAGGCTTTAGAAATTAATTGATCCAGTCTTTTCAAGTACATTGCAAGAAATGCAAACCCACTGCCTTATCACTGCTTGGAGTTTTGAAGGATCTGAGTTGTCAGAGCATTCTGTCTGTGTTGGAATTCACCAACTCCTTCAGTGCAACCTTGAGCCTTGACCTGTCCCCTTCTCTTCTGGCTTTCAGTTGAGTTTGACCAATAGGAGGCACCACCGGGAGGTTGAAGTCCCTTGGCTCCTTCCTTGTTGGGTCACCACAGTTTTGTTGAATCTTCTTTGAAAAGCGTATGTCTTCTCATGTAGACCTTTACTGCAGGTACAAGTAACTCTGTCTGGGTTCCATTAATCATTTCCTCCACTTGCCCCTTAGGATTTAAGGTGCATGATAATGGTTCTCCAGTATTGTTAGCCCTTGGGTAGTCTACCCATTAGTGTCCTTTAATGCTGTCCATATTATAGTAAAGAGTTCCTTTGTAATTTGTGTCCTGATGACCCTGCTTGAGTGTGCTATTTCTTTCTTTCTTAGAAACACTCCTGTTTCTGTTACTCAGACACTGAGGACATAGATTTTGGTCCAATCCTGGAAAGGCCGGGAGGTCCAACGTCGGCATTCATTGTCATAATCCATTACACAATGTCTGCTTCCCACCAGCTCTCTGGGCTTTGTAGTATGAATTATTTACTTTTCATGTTATCGTTTTAGAAATAGATATTCCTAGAAGTGCTGAAGCCGGGGCTGGCTATAGATCATGATTGTGAACAGATCACCACAAGCCTCCTGAGTTTTATTTATGAACTTCTATTTCATGCTTGCAACTTTCTCTTACGTTGCTTGGCCCAAAGAAGCATCCCACTCACAAATCCCCTGCTTTTTCTCTGCTTTTAGGTCTCACCACTTTGTCAGCCCCTCACTGAAAGAAAGAAACATGCTTGTCAAGGTAATGCTGAGATCCAAAAATGAAGAGATTTTAGGCAGCAAATTAATATTCACTGCCCATATTCAGCTCAATTTCTTATAATAATTTAGCACCACATATGGTAGTTATGAATAAGCATTGATAAGAGTAATTTCCTAATCTTTCCCACATGATCCAGAAGAGAATGATTTTTAAAACTTGAGTGAGCCAATAAATATTAATAGTTCCAAAAATGGGTCCAAAACTCTAACCAATAGAAATGTGGAGTTGGGGATTTGATTTGTCGCAAAGTTACATAGAAGTAATTGTTAGTATTATTACATTGGTACAATTGTTGGTCTCTGGACATCCAAAGGATTGTTGGTGCTGAGTGAAACGTCTAGAAAGAAAGTAGATGATTACAAGGAACTTTCATTATAAAAAACCACAAATCAAATTAAAAGGGGGAAAGAAGGGGAAAAAATCATCTTTCACTGTTTATTTTCTCATTTTCTTTCATCCTCTCTTATTATGGAAAGCAGTTGTGGCAGGCAGAGCAAATAACTGACATACGCACACACAAACCCAGAGTCTACAGTTCCTCAGCACTGACTGGGATTTGCCTCTATCTAAAATGATATCCCCGAACATGAGGAAAACAGATAATATCCTGCTCAAAAATGCAATTGAATCAGACAACTTGAGATCCCAAACCAGAAGTTCATTTGAGAAATTTTGTGATAGCAATAATCATCAGCAGTCAGAAAGATTCCTTTAAATTTTTGGCTAACTGTTGTCCAAAAAGTAGCCAGAAAAACAACAAAGAACTATTGCTTTTCTCATTCCAATATTGGAAATTTCTTTTTCAAAATTCACAAGGACCCAGAACTATTTTTATCTGTATATTTAATAAAGAGGGAACCCTTTAAAGTATAGCTTTCAAATCTGTGTGCCATAGAGTAAAATGCCTGAGGATTCTGAGTTCACATGAGGATGTTAGTTTTAGTTTTGCTAAGAAATATGAGCACAATGAAAAGAGAGAATAAAGCATCACATGGAACAATTTATATTGTTTGGGAACCGCATATCTATGTAAAAACTATAATGTCCAATTACATACCAGTTAGAGTAAGAAGAATGACTAACAATGTTTAGTAAGCAATAAGAAAGATCTATCACATGGTGGAGAGAAAACCCTCCTATTTTTTTCTAATTTTTAAAAATAAACCAGAAAGAAAGAATATTGTATCATAAGGACAATTAACATAACAGAAAGGGAATTGCATTTCCGTGCTAGATTTACCATGAACTAGTTGAAGGACCCTCCCTGAGGCCTCATTTTCTTCAGCCCTAGAATTTGGATGAAGAGCAGTGAGGGGGTGGACCAGATGATCTTTAAGATTGCTTACTGTGCCAGAATCAAATGTATTCTAAATCTATCGTAAGTAAGTTCCATTTCACACATACACACACACAAGAGATAAAAATGCCAGTTGTTATCTTTTTCCTAAGGCTTTGGTTTTGTTTCAGACCTTATTTTGGAAAGGGAAAAAATCACAGATGAATCACTGCAAATTATGATACCAGTCATGGATCTTATCAAAATTGGCGACTCATCCATTTTCAGCAGTTTTGCTAGCCATGGGAAAAATGCGCTTTCTTTCTCTCCTTTCTCCAAAGGCCAAAGGAACACAATTGCATCTTTTCTCCAGTCTACAAAAAAAAAAAAAAAAAAAGCATCTGACCATTCTGTATTGTTTTGTACATTTTCATACTTAATCCATGAGAATAAAATTGTTCAAGTCCATGTTGAGCTCAGTCTTTTCAAAAGATTATTGTTCATGTGTGGATTTTCTGGTAGAGCGATAATATAATAATTATAATAATAAGTATTTGCTCTAATTTGTCATTGACTACTATTTAATGTCCACTTTAATTTTGGTTCATAAAGATGCCAGTTTTATGTAGTCATAAAAACACTGAATTTTGAGTTAAGAACATAGATATTTGTGCTCCTTTGTACTGACAGTGTGTGACCTTAAACTTGTCATTTACACGTTGAGCCTTAATTTCCTCACCTGTAAAATGAGAACACTAATAAAATCTGTCATATATAATTCTCAAGTTTATTGTAAAAATCAAGTAAAATAATTATGTAAAACCATTTAAAATTGCTGAGCATGATGTAACTCATTATACTTAATCATTATTTCCTTACTTATTTTGTTCTTAAATGATTCTGATCTCCACAGAGTATTGAAATTCTATACATGTCCCAAGATGTGATTTACCATTTACTTGAGAATTTTTGTGTATATCTTGGATTTTGGGCTCTTCAGTTCAAAACTCAAACACACCTAGCTAACCCAGGACTAGTATTGACAGAAAGTGTGAAGAAACAGTCTCGGGGCACCTGGGTGGCTCAGTGGGTTAAGCCTCTGCCTTCGGCTCAGGTCATGATCTCAGGGTCCTGGGATCGAGCCCCGCATCGGTCTCTCTGCTCGGCGGGGAGCCTGCTTCCCTCTCTCCCTCTGCCTGCCTCTCTGTCTACTTGTGACCTCTTTCTCTGGGTCAAATTAATAAATAAAATCTTAAAAAAAAAAAAAGAAAGAAAAGAAACAGTCTCATAGCTCATTTAGCATGCTGATACCTACGATGTACAACACACCTAAATGTCCATGACTTGCTTCAGTGCACAATATGGACATAGCTTCTGAAAGCTATGAGATCTGGTTTTTCTGCTATTCTCCTATGTCCCTGTAGGTGAGAAATCTTGCCTGTTGAAAGTAGTATAAATCTGATGATGGTCACTTAAAAAGAGAGAGCAAATTTTCAAATATCACCTTTATTAACCCAGCACCGTCCAAAACTTCAATCTTTTCCACTCAGCAAAGTGAGGATTTTTCACGTTTCCCTGGGCCTCCACAGTGAAGCGAGTTTTTGCTTATCGAGTTCACTGCCAGAAAATAAACTCGAGAGTCATGATTGCCATAGATCTATGGAGAGATTAAGAGTTTGCAAAGATGGAGGGATATACAATAAGATGGCAGTTCTCTATGCAGAAGCATGGTGAGAAAGTTTCTTTTAGCTTTCTCAAAGAAAATCACAGTAACCTGGAAATTTAATAAAGTTCCTTGAATATAAACAGTCTGGGGAATTATTGGTTTTGAATTACTGGCAACAGTGAAGAGGGTTAAATACAGTTTCAGAATGAAAATTAGTTTTATTTTGTCAGGAAGTGAGCAAGCAAAGAGGCAAGGCAAGAAAAAGAAAGAGAGAAGATCACTGTGGCCGACGCGGAAAAGCGCAACGTAAATTCAGAGATGACAGGGCAGGTGAAGATTTCCAGTGTGACCACCGCAGTGTCACCTACAGCTGAGGACACCAGAGAGGGAGAGCTGCAATGCAAATGTGAAGCGAATTTATAGCTGAGGAGTTTACTACTTGAGTTTTGGATGAGATCTGGTCTTTCTCTCTCACCTTCTTTCATGTCCTCCTTAGAAAGAGCGGACAGAAAGAAGATCTCTAAAATTCAAGGTTCCTGCTTTCCTGCAGTAAACATTGCCATAGTACCGTTTTAATGAAAATGAGTCATTCCAGACTGCCTTGTTTTCAGTGTTGAAGTTTGGTCCTCAAACCACATATTCCAACATAACTTTTCTTGCTTTTGTTTTGGTTAAACACATGTCCCCTTTCAAAATGGTTCACATTTTCCCTCTGGCTCATTAAAGGAAATCTCAGAAGGAAGACTTTATATTTTTTCACTCCTTGCATTCAGATAGCCTGTCCCACAATTAGGTTTTACAAATTCATAAGGGTGGAATGACCTAAAGGGTCATTTCAAGTTACCCATTATGAATCTGGAATCAAAAACCCAAACTCAAAATCCGATGTCATTAATAATGGCATTGCCTAAGTCACTTAACCTTCTAAGTTCTTTGAACTTCACATCACTCCCTTACCTGCAAAGAACAATAAGCCTGTAATTTCAAGGGTCGTTTTGGGAATTAAGTGAGGTGTTGTAATTAAATTTCAGAAAAGACACTACACAAAACGTCAACTTCACCCCTACCTACTCACTACTCCTTAACCCATTTATGGCAAGAGCTACATCCAAAAACCATTGAGTAAAACAAAATCATTCTGTGTTTTTAAAAAATGACCTAAAAAATCACCTAAACACAAAAGTCACACACATTTATGATAAGTTTGAGTAAAGGCAAGGATTAGGAAGTAAAAAAAGCCTGTTTTAAATTCCATCTCCATACTTGTAACTTCTGTGAACTTTGATTCTCAAATCTCTCTGAGCCTCTTTTCTTTTCAAACTCACTGATATTTCCTTGAGTATTAGGTGAGATCATTTACTTAAAATAGATTGTTTCATTCATACAACAAAAAATTTTTTTAAGATTTTATTTATTTATTTGACAGACAGAGATCACAAGTAGGCAGAGAGGCAGGAGAGAGAGGGAGAAGCAGGCTCCCTGCTGAGCAGAGAGCCCGATGCGGGCTCTATCCCAGGACCCTGGGATCATGACCTGAGCCGAGGGCAGAGGCTTTAACCCACTGAGCCACCCAGACCCTCCGTCAACAAAATATTTTTTAAACAGCTACTGTCCTAGGCACTTGGGAATACACCAGTGAATAGGATAGAAATCTATGTCCCATGTAGGTCTTAGTTGTGATGGAATAAGATAGACATGAAATAAGAAGTAGAATAATGTATATGCTACACTAAAAGTTACAAATGTTATAGAAGAAAGAAGTCATGGACATTGGGGGGTTGGCAAGAAGTTTTGTAGAGTGAAGGGAGGGGAAATCATGCTATTGGGCTAAATACAATGATCAGGGTAGGGCTCATTGAGAAGTTAAAATATGAGCAAAAACTCAAAGGCTCATTGAGAAGATAAAATATGAGCAAAAACTCAAAGAAGGTCAATAAGTTAATGTGATGAGAACATTCCAGGCAGCAAGAACAGCTAAAGCAAAAGCCCTAACCACTGGGAGGCCAATATAACTGGAAAGAGGTAAGTAACAAGGAGAGCAGTAGAAGAGAGACAAGTGGGGCAATAGGGATGGATCCCACAGGGTCTTAAAGGCCATTGTGAGGATGTTGACATTCAAGGAAATGGAGACTTTAGGTTTTGAGCAAAGCATTATTATTAAACATGATCTAATAAATGTTTTAAAAGAATCTTTGAGATGATGTGTTGAGATTCCTCAACTGGAGGGACATCAATTAATAGCCAAACAACCAGCTAGGAGAATATGGGAGAAGAGTAAAGCAAGTGATAATGGAATGGTGAGTTGTAAAAGTCTAGATTTAAGTTGAGGGAAAGCCCACAAGATTTTCTGGTGAACTGAATATTAAGAGTGAGAGAAAGAGAGGAGTTGAGCAAGATCTCTGAATTTTCGTGCTAGGCAACTGGAAAAATAGAATTGCCATCAGCTGAGATGGAAAAGACTATGAGTTGAGCATGTTTCAAGGTGGAGACAGAAAGAATTCTGTCTAGGCATAACGAGCTTTAGATGCCTACAACGCACACAAGTAAAGAAGTCCAAGGGACAGTTGGATCTATGAATCTTGATCTCCAAGAGGAGGTCTAGGTTGGCTATTTCAATTCAGGAGTTATCAGCACTTAGAGTGATCTAAAGCCATGAGACTAGAAGAGATCAATAGGCAAGTGAATGAAGCTACAGAGGGACAGGGAACTAAGGACCAGGAAAACAGACCACTGACCAGTGAGGTGAGGGAAAGGCTGGGCAACACATCTGGAAGCAAGTCAAAGGAAGTGCATCTAAAAGAAAGGAGCGATCAATGATTATAAATGTAACCAACAGGTCATGTAAGATGGGGAGTGATTTGGCAACATAAACATGACTGCGACCGTGACAAGAGCAGTTTTGGTGGAGTGGTGACAGTGGTGGGGGAAGCTTAACTGTACCAAGTTTGAGAGATAATAGGAGAAAATTTTGAGAGAGAATAGATCTTTTTTCAGGGAGTTTTGCTGTAAAAGGTAGAAAAGAAATGGAGTGGTAGCTGCTGTGAGAAGTGGAGTTAAATAAAGGCTTTTCAATGTGGATGAAATTATAGTATGATTGAGTGTTGATATTATGTGTGTCAAGCTCTTGGAACAAGGCTTGGTAGCTAATATAACCGGTACTCCCCAAGAACCCGTTTTTGCACTTGGTAATCTTGGCTGTCAAAAAATCTTTCTGTATTGGTACTTCCCAATGTATAAGTACCTGTGAACACAAGTGACATGGTTGGCCTATGCCTGAAAGGGGTGGGGAAGCTCAACTTCAAAGAAAAGTCTTTCCCTGTGTTGTGGAAGCTCCTTTTTACTACATTCCAGACCGTCACATTATTTCCAGGAAAAAATACCAAGAAGAATTACCATGTTGGCCTCTAACCCCACTATGGAGCTATTGCACCTGCAACAAGAGACACATAGCCTCCCTGAAATGCTTCATTCTCTTCATTCTCTTCTTCATACTACACCAATGCATTTTCCCAGAGAGACACCATGGTGATGCTTATATCCTCAGCTTAAGACTTCCCACACTCTTCAAATGTATTTATTTCACACTACAGTGTGAAATACTATGGAAAGGAGAAGAGGAACAAAACCAGAGGAAATGCTAAAAGTAGCAGAAAAGGAATGTGACTAAGTGAGAAGAAGAGTCCCTTGTGATTCACCCGAATGGGAAGGAATAAGATAACTCCATTGTGATGGCTGAGATTGATGAAGGATTAGGTGGATGTGAAAAGCATCTGTTGGTTTTGTTTACCCAGTGCCCAATCTCCATTCTCTGGTAGTAGCCCCTTGATATTCCCTTGGGAACTATAATTACCCTATTGTCTACAGGCTTAGTAGAATGTATTAGTTGTTGTGCCCTCTTCTTGGTGAGCTGTAGCCAAGAAAGCCAGGTGGACTAATCACCTCTTCTCTTGATGGAAGGGGCACCAGGAAGGAACAGGATTGCTATTGTCTTCTTGTCATGGGAATTTCCTTAAGAGATGGTCCACTGGGACCTGATTCCCAGATTCAGGGCTCATCATCAGTCGGTGTGCCCTACCATGACTGTACCTATTGTTCACACAGTTACCTATTCCATTTGGCCTCTAACTGTGGTAAAGCTGTTACTAATTTTTTTAGCATAACCTCTAAGTTTCCTGGTCCCTGACCATGCCAAGGCTCAGTTCATCAGCTCTTTCTTTATATCTATGAGTTACCTACCTTAAAGATCATTTCCTTTTCCCACCCTTTTCCTTTTGGATTAAATACTTGCCATGTATTTGCAACCAAGGAATGCTAGAGAGAGACTGAACTAGTCTAGAAATCCAATTGCTACTGTTGACCTTCAAAATGACTTTAAAAAAAAAACCTATTAGTAGGTTGGGATCTGCCTTCATATGCAACTTCAAGTTTTTCCCCTTGCTCCCCTAGTCCTCAATGCCATGTCAACAGATGACTGCCTAAAATTCTTTTCCTTTATTTGCTCTTGGAACCAACAATAATTATAAAATAAATGGCACTGAAACGTATCATGTAAATAGAGAAGGATTTTTGTATATTCTAGACTGAGATGTGGGGGGAAAAAAGAGATCCTTGTCTATTAAAAAAAATCTTTTTAATATATAAAATGTAAATTAGTTATCTAGATGCCACTCTAAGAGCCTTTTGCTCTTGGCTATGAAACCTTCATTTGAAAACCTTTTCTTTCGAATTCTCTGCCACAGTTTTATGGGATGCTCAATGTAAACAGATGCCTCATATAAAGTTCATTTTTATAGGTAGCTAATATACTAATATCCTACAGGGATAATTTAAGCTCCCAGGTGTCCAGGTTTTAACTAGGCTACAAAGAAATTTTAGCCAAGGACAGTAGGACAAACTACCTAAGCTAGAAATGTCATGGCTCTTTCACGAGGCACCAGGATTTCAGGAAACTTCAAAATAATGTCACACAAAGAACAACTAGCTAGGGAAGAGACTCCATGAACTGAGGTGATTCGAATTTATAGATTATGCTGGGGCAATTTAGAAGCAGGGAATCCTTGTATATATTACTTTATATACATAGTTTCACATTGAAACTTGGAGCAGTAAAATGTCTCATAATGAGATGGCATCAAAATACCAACTCTTCTTACCAGAGTTACTGTATTCTGAGAATTCAGAACATGATCCATGCTATTAGAGAGTTTATATTGCAAGATCAGACCCAAAATACTTCACACACACACACACACACACACACACACGTTATATTTCTGCATATAGTGAAGTTCCTACTGAGAATAAATTTAAACCTTTGCAGGTGAAGCCACCAACCAAGCTTTATATCCAGAAATTGGCTATGAGCAGATCTTTGGCTCTTCCCTAAATACAAAAGTGGTCTTTGTTAGTAATTCAGACATAAGGCTGGGAGTCACCCCTTGCCCTGGTGTAGCAGACCTTTTTATAGCTGCCCCCCTATTACCACACAGAATACTCAGCTCAGAACTGGAAAGGAGGTTGATACACTGGCATTAGGGCAAAGACCTTTCTGAAAGAAAATAGTCCCTTTTCTTAAAGGTTAGGTATTATAAGAAGTTTTGTAAATGAGGAGGTCAGCAACTGAGGTTTTCCAAATCAAAGGTGATGGAAATAAGAAGTTAGACTGAAGGCTGATATAATGCCTGGGGTTAGGTGGTTCATGAGATTGTGTGTAGCACCTTTCCACTGGAGATTCCTTAGGCATGGAAGTGATGCTGTGGGGCAATGATCCGCTTTGTTAGTGTGAGCTAAGAGCCTATAACGCAAGCAAGCAAATGAGAAGTTTGCAACTAGTAGAACACATGGCTACAACAGAAGTATCACACATCTATTAAGAGGGGGACGTCCAGAAGTCCTCTCCAGTGTTCTCCAAGGTGCTGTTTGGAAATAAGGTAAACTCTTTCAAGAGTGTAAGTCTCAGGAAACCTGACAACTTGGGCAGGCAGCTGGCCGTAAGAGCAATTGCTGGGTTTTCTCCCAACCTGGTATGATAGCTAATTTTATGCAGTGACTTGTCTAGGCTATGGTGTCCGGCTGTTTTGTCATATACCAGTCTATGAAGATATTTTGTAGACGTGATAAATATTTACGATCAGTTAACTTTAACTAAAGATTACCTTCAGTAATATGGGTGGGCCCATATCTAATCTAATTAGTTGAAAGCTGGGAGAGCAAAAATTGAGGTTTCCTGGGGAAGGAATTCTGGCTCAAGACTGCAGTATAGAAATCCTGCCTGGGTTTCAGCATGCCAAGCTGTCCTATGGATTTGGGGCTTGCCAGTCCTTATAATAGCATGAGCCAATTTTTAAAAATCAACCTCTTTCTCTATATGTGTGTGTGTGTGTGTGTGAGTGTGTGTGTATAATACGTATATGCATGCCCATATATGTATGTGTGTGTGTATATATTATATATATATAATATATATATAATTTTCTTTCAGTTCTGGAGTTCTCAGTTTCCTCACTAGACTCACTAAATACATAGTTAACCCTGACTGATACACCTGGGCAGATGAGTACTTGAATGATTGTTTGGCAAAATGCAAAATATATGACTGCATGTGTACCCCCAGCTGGCGAGACAGTCCATTTTGATTACATACATACAGAGTTGATAAATATAGACATATTGTTCTATCACTATATCGCTTAAACACTCACATGCAGTTAAAATGATTTACAAAGAGTTGCACATTTTACCAATATAAAAATCACTCCTTTTTTTGTAAGTAACGTCCCTCATCTCTCTCTTTTAAAGTACATGTTCTTGTAAATTATCTTTCTAGCACTATTTTCTACTTGAAACGAAACTGTAAGAAAGGGGAATCCCAGACAGGCTCCTCTTGTACCATATATTTAAATAACCCCAAGCTTTGGCAAAATTCCTAAATTCTCTTCAAGTTTCAGAGACAGGTAGGCAGGTACCCAAAAAGGCTTGGGCAGAGTGAGTCTAGCCCACAGACTGGGAACTCTAAAACCCAACGAGAAAAGACAGAGAGCTATTCACCTTCAGAGAGGGAAAAAACAAAACTCAAAACTGAAGAGGCCAGAGACCTTAAATCTCCTGCATTCATTCCTTAAAAATGTATTCAGAGGGTTCTACACACAAGAGTGTGTGCTTGGTGTCAAGGAGGGGTGGAGGAGGGATGATGGTACACAGCTTATCTGCTCAAAGGCTGTGAAATATGTATCGAGGTCCTTATTTGTGTATTAGAAAACTGAATATGAGAAAGATAAGAAAGGCGGTGGTTCTAGAATGTATCTATAATGCAAGTATAAAAATAACTATAACATGAGATAGAAACTATACGGTCTCATCCATGTGGGAGAGAGGCAGCTGAGGAGAGTGTCTTTAGGGAAGCAATAATAATGTGCTCTGAAATCCCAAGATGCAGTGATACCTGCAGAAGAACAGAGATACCTTGAAATCAGGGCCAGATTAAGATCTTAAGCGTCCCTAATCCCCAAAGAGATTATAGTGGTGCCCACCTCCCACCATCACTACTACATATAATTCAAAACAAAACAGTATTTAAATGTTTAAGAAATTAAAGAAATCCAGCGAGGTTCTCATTGTTTTATCAGGATGATCACTTTATTGCTTTTCTTGAATTAATATAGCTTTTCAAAAATGGTTTTGGGGAGGTGCTCCTCTTTTGCTTGTTCACTAAATTTGCACACCAGGATGCATAATGTTTTATTGGCACACAGCCATACCCATTCAGTGATACATCATCAATGACTGCTTTCCCTCCACAATGGCAGAATTATGTGGTTACAAAAGAGACCAATGGTCCAGAGACGAACAGAGTACGTCAGCATGGGTAGAAGTACAAAAAAGGTGTACAAGTAATATGTGCTTACCTGGGAAAATTGACAATCTCATAAGAAGCCTCTGAGAGTGGCAGTTAGTTAGGTAGGTAGGTATTAGTTTCTTAGTTAGTTCCTTTCCCTTTATGGGCACAACTTCTTGGTTCAGACTCCCTGGGAGCAGATCACCCAAGGTAGAATGAAAATTGATGGAAGATCCTGAAAGTGATGCATATATAACATCTGTCACATTTACCACACCACTGATTCTATGACTGTCCCATCCCCACTTCTCCCCTCTAGAGACATTCATAGCCAAATTGATGATCAAAAGGTTGCTTGATGATCAGAGAACCAGAGGAAGGGGTTGAAGGGAATCGTAATGGCAGCAGATAGAGAGAGTTTACAACAGCTGTCTCATACAGACAGGGCTAGCCTTGTCAATGGAGCCAGAATTCCAGAGCCCATGGACTCCTGCAGTGCGTGGATAGGCTTAGGGTTCGCTCCAGTAACCTTCCTTTTACTTTATTGCCAGCCTCCCTTCTTATGACACATTGATTCTTTAGAAATCTGAATCTATTCATTAAGGGTGCAGTCAAATTTTGAAAACCTAAGTCTCCAGTCTATTCTATGTCTTTAGGTCAAGATTTGTTTTCATCTATTGCTTTTCTTTCTTAATTTTCAAGGGCATCTCTCTGTAGTCTTCAAGTTCAACTTGGAGGAGTTGATGACTTTTTTTTTTCTTTTTACTCACCCAAGTTGAAAGTGGATTCTGCTATCCTCATTGTCATGCACCTCACTGTGTGAATAATTACTTCCTCAGGAACTCATTTGATGCCACAAGCATGTGTTCACCTATTCAGAAATGTAGACAAAGAGCTCATTTAGAGGCCCTAAAACCTTATCAAATCCTGATTTATATAGGTAACCATGTCAATAAACACATCAAAATCCTGCGGGGCAGTGACAGTCATTAAATAAGCCTGAATGTGTCTTTCCTGACTGACTCTGATTTGGAAGCACAGCTCTCTTTCTCACACTTTGGGATTGTACCCTCCACTGGTGGCACAGCTGTTGGCCCTGCCGACCAGAGCTCCTCCGACTACTTTGAAAGGCAGAACACCCCTGAGTTATTGGCAGTTTCGATCATTTCCTCATCCCTGTGGGCAGTGACTTAATGTAACATTGAACTGATCATTTAGCCATTGCGGACTTCTTTTGTTACGTTGACATGGGGCACTTTAGGGTAATGGTTGCTCTTTGAAGACATGTTTGCGGGGCAAAAAGGTTAACCTTTTCAAGGTTTTGAAAGATGGAAGAAGGAAAGAAAAATAACAGTTTTAAAGCCAGTCATTGTGTTATGTACTTTCCACACAAAGTATCTATTTTAAACCTCAAAGCATACACCTATTTTGAAGATGAAAGTTGAAACTTCAGCTTAGTTAAGTAACTTGTCTAAGTTCTCACAGTTATTAAGTGGTGAATCCTGGAATACAAGTCCAAGTCTACCTTATTCATGCTCTGATCTTTTGCTTGTGGGTTACTCTGTTACCTTTTTCCAACACCAGTTACCTAGTAGGATCGGTGGGTCTTGAAGCCACTGATACATTATTATGAAAAGCATCAGGTGCAGAACTTGTTTTAAGTTTTAGATTTCATAAGGTTGGGATCACATCCATAGCAGTGCCTAATACTTTCTGGAACAGAGTGGAGACCAACAACCTAGGTAAAATGGCATTTCCGTGACCTTCCCACCATCCTAACTCCCTTACAGTCACCAAGGAACAGCAGCTACAGTCAATATTCTTTCAAATAATACAGCAGATATTTGTCTAGTACTTACTAGGGGCCAATCATTTGCACTGAGCTTTATTAAAAAAAAAAAAAATTCTTGCCACAAATTGTCCTAATCACTGAACACACTAGCTACGCAATGGCCAAGAAGCCCAGTACAGACATGGACAAAATAGGAGTTTTGAAGGATTTGAAAAAGAAACTTCACTTTTTTATCAAGGATTTTTTTAATCTTTTTTTAAAAAAAGATTTTATTTATTTATTTGACAGAGAGAGAGATCACAAGTAGGCAAAGAGGCAGGCAGAGAGAAAGAGGAGGAAGCAGGCTCCCTGCTGAGCAGAGAGCCCCATGCGGGTCTAGATCCCAAGACCCTGGGATCATGACCTGAGCCAAAGGCAGAGGTTTAACCAGCTGAGCCAGCCACGTGCCCTTTTATCAAGGATTTTTTAAAAATGTATATTAATAGCCGAAAAGCACTGGAGTATGATTAAAACTCTGTTAACTGCAAGTTTTGCCCTTTATTGAGAACAACTGACACCAAACCTGCCCGGCAGAGAAATCCGGTTTGGTCCTAAAGGCTCATGCTTACTGAATTGCAAACAGTGAACCATTTCCAGGCAAGAGTCAAGCACACCCTGAGAGTGACATCAGCCCTTGACAACATCTCGACTGCCCTTCTTGGAAGCTTCCTTTCTGGCTACTGACTGACTGGCTTCAGGGGTGTGGTAGCTCAAACCACCTACAACATAGCAGAATAGGAGACAATTCAGATATGAAGTGAGAGTATTGACTGGGAAGAAACTAGAATATTATTTGCTCTCGGAACCTCAATGTCTTCTATAAAATGGGAACAGTATCCCTGTCTCTGAAAAGCATGATCACGTACATGAAATAAGGTTGGTAGAATGTTCATTCACTTAACAGAAACATAATCAGACACTTACGATAAACCAAATGCTCTGACAGGCACCAGAGAGACAACGGTAAGCAGAACAGATACTGCCCATGCTTTCACAGAGCTCCACGTGTAGTGGGGCAGACATTTCAAGGAATCATCACAGAATGAGCTAAGCCATTAATGTCTGCCAAATGTTATAAAGAATGCTATAAAGCGCAGCATGCTGTGGGAATGTATAACAACAACTCCAAACAACAAGCAGGTTGTTTAACAGTCCCCACCAAAGATGCTCATACCCTAGTCTTCTGAACCTATGTGAATATGTTACTTTATGTGGCCAAAGGGACTTTGTGGGTGTGAGTAAGTTGAGAATCTTGAGAAGGAGACAGTATCCTAAGTTACCCAAGTGGGCCCACTATCACCGCAAAGGTTTTGAAAAGTGGAAGAGGAAAACAGAGGGATATTTGATTGCAGAAGAGGAGGCTGGAGTGACATGATGCGCGGAGGACTCAACCTGCCATGAACTGCTTTCAAGAAGGGGGTAAAAACTACAGGTGGCTTCCAGAAGTAGAAAAAGGCAAGGAAACACTCCCTAGGGCCTGCAGAAAGGAAAGACTATGGACACCTTTATTTTAGCCCATTGAGACCTGTGTCAAACTTTTGACCTACAGAGCAGCAGGATAATAAATTTACATTATTTTATGACAGTCAATTTCTGGTAATTTTTTATAGCAGTCATAGAAAACTAATACAATCCTACACTTCTTGGCGTGGGGTGTAGGTACTCAATGGAAGCCTCTTTGAGGAATTTAACTGAGACTGGACAGTTGACTTAGATAGAGTGCCAGGCCCTGTCCCTCTGTCCTCATTTCATACCCCTCAGCCTGACACTGATGTCCATGGCCTCTTTTGGTGGCAGCTGTGTTCTCTTGAGACAGCTGGTCTAGGAGGTCACCTTGCTGACAGGATCCATGAGACCAGCTAGCTCTGATGAGGACCTCTTCCCACCAACCATCCAACCATCCAACCATCCACAACACATTCTCTCTATCAGCAAGTATTTATTAAGCACCTACTATGTGCCGGTTCTATTCTAGGGTCTGGGTATACAGCAAACAAAAGGAGAGAGTCAATGTTCTTACATAATTGGGGTTCATCTTTATGCAAAAGATTAGCTCTATTTGTTCATAAATTTTTGAAAAGCAGAACAACACCTGAAATAAATTGATGTGATCTTAAAAAAGTGCTATAGTCTTTAAAAAGAGCTAAGAAACAATGAGCTAGATCCAATAGAGACCTCATGAAAATTTTCTCGAGAGCCAAAAGAATCAATCAAATTTGCTGTGTCCTGTTTTGCCACAGTGTTTGAGTGAGGGTTACTGCAGCAAGACAGAGAATCTTAACTCTGGTTCTAGGAATTACCAATGCTACACACAAAACTGACCTCTGGATTTAAGAACAGAGTAGGTTCCTCCTCAAATCCTAGTGATAAGGCTTAAGAATAGACTTTATTTTAGGGAATCCCCGGTGGCTCAGTCTGTTAAGCATCGAACTCTTGATTTTTGCTCAGGTCATGATCTCAGGGTCCTGAGATCAATACCCACACCGTCTCATCACTCTCCCTCTGCTCTGCCCCCCACTCTCTCTCTTTCTAAAATCCAAAAAAAATTTTTTTTAAGGAATAGATTTCATTTTAAATCTCAAAAGTGAGAAACTCATAGACACTAAAGAGATAACAAAAATGGGTGACACCACACACAGGAGTTTGGCATAAACATTTTTCATGCATTGCACAAATATCTACAACATTTTTTTAAAATTCTGTATCCAAATATTTGTTGTAATTTCCAGCACCTAATGATTTTGGGGAGAGGGGTTGTTTTGATTTTCATTTGTGTTATTTTCAAATAATCAATGTAGTACTGGTCTAGCATAGATACATGTTCTCCAAATGCCTGTCCCAAATTTAAGAAAGCATCCCAGCTCCCTCCAGAAAGCTGAGGAAAACCTGAGATCCTGGTGGAGCATGTCCTCATCAGAGCTTTTAAAGCATGTGGCAATCATGCATAATAAACAAGAATTCTGAAGTAGCTTCAACTGCCTATTGGTTTGAGAAGGTGACCTGCCAGTCCCTGGATATTTGGGTGGGAGACATTAATCAAGCATTCCTTTGTCAGTGTTAGTTAAATATAGTTAAATGATCCTATCTGCCTGGGCTGTTTAGACCTGTCAGAAGTAATCTGCCCCTTCTTGAGGATTGCCAAACAGGTTTTCATCCCAAGTGACTCAGTCATTTATTCCTGTTTAAATACAAATCTTACTTACCTCTGTAAGTCCTGGCTCACCCTTAAAAACTCCACATGGGCTTAACATGCCCCACTGTATAAAGTGATGAGAATTGTTACGGATTCTTCTCATTTTTTCTGAATACTACAAGGAATGTAGCCAAATTCCCTGGAGAGTTGGGGAGAGTAGAAAGTAAATTGAGGACAGACCACAGAGACCACATAGAGGGATTGCTTTGGAAGGAAGCACTTGCCTGACTTTCGAGGCTTGCTCCCTCAAAACCTACACCAGGAAAAGAGGTATCATTCAAACAAGGCTCAAATAATAGTTCGGAAAGCATAGGTGAAAATTTCCTGGCTTAGACCACATTAGGAAGATTTACAATAGAAATGACAAAAATGAAATCCCCTTTCACATGGACAAATACTCTTAAAATTGGAACAAAGAACTGGGAGCTGTTCCCTTCATTGTCACAGAAATGCTGTTTTTTTATTGTTTGTTGTTTTTTAAAGATGCCAGATTGATCTGACTCTGTTTCCTCCTCTTCTATGCTAAGATCTTTGCCCAGGGGGACCGCAACAAGAAATAACATCACAGTTCCAGCAGCCGGAATCACCAGCTTTCTACCCAGAATTGGCTTCTGGATGTAAGAGTCTTAGGAAATTTCATAACATTCTACCCCACAGTTTTCTTTTCTAGGAATTTCTCCTAATAGATTGTGTGGCCATACGAAGAAAACTTCGTGTGCAAAGAGGTACATCCTGGTTTTGCTTACAATTGAAAGAAAAATGAAATATAAATAAAAAACACACCCACATACTCAACAAAAAGGGATTGGTTAAATTAATTCTGATGCATCCAAAGTAAAGGAACACTCTGTAGCCATCAATAATTGCTTAGAAGACCTAAGAACAAAACAAATCAGTTTTTACTCATTCCCACTTTTCTGTACTTCTACCTTCCTTTTTGTTTTTTAATAAAGATCATGATTTACCTTGGTTCTTGGTTAGTAGGCAGAAGACAGTAGAAGCTGGCTGTGAGGGAACTATGACATTACACAAAGAATAACACTGAACAAGGCCTTTTTTTAAAAAATGGTTACACCCAAGACTCAGTATTCATGATTACCCAACCAACTCTTCATCACCCAATCAAATATCTTTTCTATCTAGCTACATTTAAGAACTGCCAACTGGTATTGCCTGTGTTGTTCTTCTGTTCTCTGTTGGTAAAAGCTGATTGCCAGTTTATGTGATCCTCTTGGCAAAAAAAAAGTTCTCTTTAACTATTTTGTTAACAAAGTCTTTAACTTCATAGGTCGACTGCACTGGGAGAGGCCCTCATATGAGTTGGTGCTTATTTAAAAGGAAAATTTGCATGTATTTATTTACTCATAAAAGTGCCACTGAGCTGAGTTTAAACACACTTTTCTTCTCACATGAGGAATTGTCATTCCTTAATGGATTTGAACTGCTCATATTGCCTAGACCAAAATTTTAAGTTGGCATATTTCAATAAATCCTGCTGGACAAATAAATAAAGATCCTGTATCAGTGAATTCCCACCTTTTTTTTTTTTTTTTTTGGCCTCAAAAAGCATTGTTTCAATTAAATCTTATTTTCACCCCAACATTTTAAATAAATCAAAGAGGAGCTGGTTTAATTAAAGTGGAAGTAGGAATGGACGAAAGCTTAGAGTGGTCACTAACTCGCCGTGCAAACTAGGACATTCTTGGGAAGGAAAGGAGGCACTATTAATGACCGCATGGGGACAACATATTTTACAAATTATTTCTTTCTGGTTTGGGAAGATCACAAGTTCAAATTGCCCAGAAGCAGTAAAGGAAATGATTGGGAATTGGCTGCATAAATTGGAAAAGACGATATGGGGTGGGGGTGGGGGGTGGAAAATACTGTAACTAAAGTCCAGTGCCAAGCAATAAAGCAGACCAAAAAAAAAAAAAAATACAGCTGCAAAACACAGACAGTGGGCTAATCTGGTAAATTTAGAAAATGCTTGAATAAAACAATGAGGAAAAGATGAACCCCCCCCAAATGAGCAAAGGATAGCTTCCTAGGCAGCTGAGAGGGGAACATACAGAAACAGCAATGCCCAATAAAAAGAATTTTAAAAGTATTTCTCTCTATATATGTGATCTAAATTGAATTTAAATAAAAAAAATTTTTAAAGTGCTTATCTCACCCATCATTAAAGAAATGCAAATGAAAACAAAAAGCCATTTTTCACCTAGCAGACAAGCAAATATTAAGGTGTAAGAATAACTCATATTAGTTGGACTACAGGGAAGGAGCCATTCTTCACACTGATGATAAATGTACTAACAGACTAAAACTTTTTAGATAGCCAAAAGGCAATAGCTATCAAAAGGAAAACACATATTGTTTCTGACCTGATGGCTAAACACAGCTAGAAATTGACTTGACGTTTGCTAAAGCAAACATATATACAAGTGACACAGTCTGTCATAGCAAAAAGAAACCTGGAAACAACTGAAATGTCCCTCAATTAGGGAGGGGTTCAGTATATTGCAGAATGAGATGTCGATATGGTAAAGCTGTGTAGCTAATGCAATAAACACTGTGGCATTTTATATGTGCTGATACGGAAAAACCATAAAAACATGTCACAAAGGCAAAAGAGAAAAGCAGGGTCAGAATACTGTGTATATTATGTTTTTATTCTGTACATTGTTAGGAGGCTACCTACAAGATTATGGATACCTGGGTTTTTATGATCATACCAGACAACCATGACCATTGGTTGTCTTTGCTGGAAGGATTGGGTAGAAGTGTAGCAGCAGAGGTTGTTTTTACTTTCTGTTTTATACCTTTTTGCTTTGTTTGAATTTTCTAAATATGTTCATGTGCGCCTATTATAAATTTTTAAAATGTCAACAGAGGTTATCTATGTGGTTGGATTATTGTAATAAATATTATAAAAGGTGGGGAAAGCTATGCATGAGGAAAACAAAATGGAAAGCCCAAGTCAAGAGACATATCAAGCTTACAAAATCACATCACCTCCATTAACTGTGAAATAGTTTGAAGCATAGTCCCCTTCTTTTCAAAATATTAAGGATTTGAGCCATTCATTCACCCAAATGTTATTACAATATTGAAGTCAGAAAGGATGCTATTCCTTGCCCTCTAGTGAGAAAATGAGAGAAATATATACAAGGGGTTATGGGAGCAGAGAACACACTCACGATGGATGTCAGTATATCTAAAAAAGAACCTGGAATATCCAACCCACCCCAATCTTCTTTCCTGGCCCTCAGCTAATGGGGGAGGCCACTATTTCTAGGGAGCTTTCCCTTAGTATCATTCTCTTATAGCATAAAACCTATCACTTTGCATGAGACTGAGATATCAAAGCTTTGACCTGTTATGTCCTTTAGAAAAGGTTCATGGCAGGGCTAGATTGCAATTAGAACTGGGAAGAGATCTACTACACTAATAAGGTGAGAATCTTCTAGAAACCTACCAGAAGAACAGCATCCTCACAGAAGCCAATGGAGACCACCAGCAGCCCTCATTATACTTTGTTCTCAGTCAGGTGTTGAATGTCACGATGAGGGAAGGAGATGCTGAAACCCCTGAGGAATAACGCTGAAGGGGCTGCTCTTCATTATTTATATGTCCAGTTCTCTTTCCTCCAGCTCAGTTGATAAGTGATTTATGACGTAGGGGTTTTGTTATACTTCTGTTTAATTTTCCAACTTAACTTATTTTGGGGAAGAAAAATTCTTGTAGTTATGATATCTTCCTACAGAGCCTCATTCTTACCCAATATTTCTATTTTTTTAAAGATTTATTTAGTAATTTACAGAAAGAGAGCAAGCACGAGTGGGGGGGGGGTGCAGAGAAAGAGGGAGAATCAGACAGAGATCACAAGTAGGCAGAGAGGCAGGCAGGCAGAGAAAGAAAGGAGGAAGCAGACTCCCTGCTGAGCAGAGAGCCCGCCCCGATGTGGGGCTCCATCCCAGGACTCTGAGATCATGACCTGGGCCGAAGGCAGAGGCTTAAACCCACTGAGCCACCCAGGTGTCCCCACCCAATATTTCTTTCTTTTTTTTTTTTTAAGATTTTATTTATTTATTTGACAGATCACAAGTAGGCAGAGAGGCAGGCAGAGAGAGAGGAGGAAGCAGGCCCCCCGCTGAGCAGAGAGCCCAAAGCGGGGCTCGATCCCAGGACCCTGGGACCATGACCCGAGCCGAAAGCAGAGGCTTTAACCCACTGAGCCACCCAGGTGTCCCCACCCAATATTTCTTAACAAATAAAGTTCCTCAGCTGTCTAATGGACTTAGTTATTCCACAACACGATGTTAACTAATAATAGTCATTAGGTATCTACTATTACCCAAACTATGATAGTTGCTTTCCAGGAAACCACCCTGATGAGGGGACTAGTATACCCACTTCACAGACAAGGAAACTGGGACTCAGATGGGCTGAACAATTGGCACACAATCACACAGCTCATAAGTGGCTGGGTACATAGTTGAATGCATTGTGGATGCTATACATATTACCAAAGTTAAACTGAATGAAGATAAATTTTCCACAAGAGTTTGGCTTCTTGTATCATCCTACATAAATAAGACTCGATTTCTACAGTCATGTGAATGTGAAAGTCTAAGAAAAGAACTCAGTTGCAGGTTCATTCAGCTCAAAGAATTTTCTGCACTGATACAAATGTTTTCCCTCTATGCTGTCCAATCAGGTAACCTTTAGCCACATATGGCTATTGATCACTTGATAGGTGGCTAGCATGACTGAACAGCTGAATTTTTAATTTAATCTATTTTAGTTAAATTTAACTAGACACAGGGCTCTCGTCTCTCATATGGGACAGCATGATTCTAACCAAAGTCACTCAAGAAACATATATTGGTAATTGGGATCAAAACGGGAAAAAGTACAGGGAGAAGAAATGATATAAAATCACAAAATTTTTACAATTGAGAAAACTATAATGAGACCATCACATTCAACCCACTCATTCTACATTGATGAGTAGAATTGTGACCCAGAGAAATTAAGCAATTTGCTAAGGTCACATAAGCTAGTAAGGGTCCTGATATAAATCCCACCTCTTAGTGAACGTTAAGCCTAGCTGTGATGTTACAAGCACACAATATTGAGTTAAACTAAGCACAACAACAGAAGGATTTTTTTTTTTCTTTTGGTACTCTTTTTGGACTGTATGAAGTGAGGAATAAGTGACAGTCGTACGCAGGCAGGCTGTCTTTGCCTGCATATGAGATTTGTTCCTCGTATATGGAGAGAGAGATTTGTTCCTCCCGAATCTCTCCATATCAGTAAGCAATAATGTAAAATTTCTATGAGGTAGCGACATAAGTAAGTGTAAAGCTAACCTGCTAGTTAATTCCATGGCCTCCTTTTAGGGAAACACCAACCACTTTGGAATTGTGTTTGATGTCCCAATTCTGTTACAAAAAAAAAAAAAAAAAAAAAAAAAATCTGACTCCAAATTATAATATTCCCTAAACGATGCTCTTCTTCCCAACTTCTACCCCTGAATGGGTAGAGCCCTGTATACCTCTCTTACAGAGAAGCTCTTGTATTTAATTAGGTTAATAGGTTACAGATAGGTTAATTAGGTTAAATCCTGGGCAGAGGGAAAGTGCTTCTAATTGCCGCTGCCATTGTATTACCTGGAGCTGAGAGGGAACTTCGGCATACACTAGTCTGTATTCTGCTCATCAGAGGCCTATTTAAACATCATACATGCTGGTGACTTCCACACCAGGCACTGTCATTCCCCTAAACTCCTTGGCAAAAGCATTTTGAAAAAAAGTACTTTCTGTTTTATAAATGATTTCTTCCAGGTTTCCAGTGAAACAAGTCATTTAAAAAAAAATTTTTTTTTGACAAATGAAAGGGGAAAAAAATGCCTTTTCAAATCCAGGGCACTTGAAAGTTTCATTTTCCTGTTTTAATTTGCTTCAGCGTTTCAAGGGAATAATAATAGTTTTTTAATGCCAAAGGTGGCTTTCATCACTCAAAACCCTCTAATTTCCTCCCATATTGCAAGTAATGTGTTAATAGTTCCAAAATGAAATATTACCTAAAACACAACTTGGTAATTTTCCTCACAGTTCAAAGTTATTTGAAAAAGAAGCATCACCTTTTACAAATATTTACTTTGCGACAACAGAAGACGCTGCAAATTATCTTCTTTTTGTGCCATCTTTGAATCTTATGTTGGGAAAAAAAGAAATAAATGGGAAAAAGAAAAAAGCCTCCCCCCTTTCCTTTCATGTTCTAATACCGGGTTCCACCTAAAGACCTGATGCCTATCTTTAAAATTAGATGTTGCTCAGATATACATATAATATATAGAGAGAGAGAGAAAGAGAGAGAGAGAAGTGAGAGAAAAGCTTGGTATTCGTGGTCTCATTATAGAATACACACACTAAAGAAAGGATGTGCATAGAGGCCATAGAGAATTTAAAAGATTTATTTATGATGTATTACTGTAATTTTTAATTTAGACATGCAAATTTTTTAATTTGCACCGACTGCTTTGCCTTAATGGTTTTGATTAATACTTGGAGGTAGTGTTTGTGAAAGAGATTTATACTGTGATTCATCTGCAAAATAATCAAATCATTACCAGCTAATGACAAAGCTGTGAAAAATGATATAGATATTGTGTAACTTCCAGCTATGGCTGAACACGTGGAGGTACCCAATCCTTCCAGCAAATGTGGACTTGTGTTAATAACTGCTGGGAAGTTCGCTCTAGGTCCACTCTAATTTGGCAACAAAAAACATTGATCTTAATAAAGCTGTCTGATAAAAGGAGCAGTGATTAACATCCCGAACCCTCTATTCTGCTTCTCATGCCAAGGTCCCTTTTTTTTTTTTTTTTCCAGGAATGAAAATTCCACTGCACTTCCTGCTTATCGCTCCATCTCACCTCAGCCCTCCGTGGGCTTCCAGATAAGACTGCAGACAGCCTAAGAAGGGGGGTGGAGGGCAGAAGGAGTAGGGCTGGTGGCTGCAGGTGGCAGTTGTGGGGGGAGGAAAGTGCAGCACATGAATTCTCAGAGTCTGAATCCCTTTCACAAAGCCAGCACCCATTCCTTCCAGAACTCCAGGCACCTCCTCTTCTAGTAGGTCCTTCCTGTCTGGATTCAGGCATTCAGGACTGAATGACTTTTCCTCTGTTGCTAATCCTGACAGAGTCAGCAAAAGTGGAGGAGAAAGCTCCAGAGCATGCCCAGAGTCAGCAGAACAAACTCTCAAATAGTATCAGGAAACAGAAGAGGGCAGGAAGCAGAAACCCACAGATAATCCCCAAATCTTGTTTCAGCTGCTTTTTATGACAGGCTTCTCCCCCCACATCTCGCCCAAGCGGCTAACTTGAACCCAATGGGCAGATTTGGATTTTACCTCCATTCTGGCTGCCCTCCTCTGACCATACAATAAGAATTAATGTTTCTTACAGTCTCAACTGTACGGCCGACTCTCTGCTGAGGTGCTCCCCACTCACTTTTTCATTTATCCTCACCACAACCCCAGGAAGCGGTGCTATTAGTATTATCATTCCCATTTCACAGATAAGTAGCTCTCCCAAAGTTAGTAAAAGAAAACCGGCATGTGATGGAGGCAAGACTTACTTCTGGTTCCTTCTACCAACACAGACCCCACCCATCAAAACCATGTCCTTATATGTCTGAAATTTCTACTGAAGAATGAAAATACCCCCAACGAGGGTAGTCAGGAGCGAGAGAGAGGATGAAGCGGAGAGGCGAGTTCAAAAAGAAGCTTGGCTCCACCACAGTTCTTTCTGAAAAAATCAGATTTTAACTCATTATCAAGAAATTCAGCTGCTTTTTTATTTCAGTCCTCACAAAGGAAAAGCCCAGTGAGTTGATAATCATTAATATTTCATTGAAAACCAATCCATATTTTCTGTGATGGTGACATGGACATTCCACTTTATCAGGAAGCCATTTTACAAAATTAGAAAAAGCAAGGCACCATTCTGGAAAGCAGAAGCCGAGACTACTTATCATTATTATTTATTACTTATTGGGTGCCAACTGGGTCCCCACTGCAAAGAGGGAGTTACAAAAGCATCCCACCGAGGCAGACGGTCCCTGTTCACTGGGTTCACAATCCAATTCCGATTGCACGGCTACAAGGGACCCTGCGTCTTTAATTACTGGTAACCGTGACTGCTGTGGAACCACAAAAGGAAGATCAGAACTTTCTATCACTTTTCTAGACATGAAGACAAATGAGAAGAGAAGCAATAAGTGTAATTAATTTCAGCCAGAGCTGGAAGAGGAAAACTTTCAGCTGTGGTACCATACACAGCATTCGTCAGGAGAGCCTCTCTCTTAGCAGAGCCAGAGCCAGTGACTCAGATCGGAAACAGGCTGCCATTTCAAAAAAAGAACGGGAGAGGAAAATAAACGTAACATGGTGGCATTATTTTGGCTCCGAGTGTCTAAGAGAGAAATAAACCTATGACGTAATGGCCCCAGGGGCCCAAGGAAAGCAGGAAGAGTTAAGCCACTAAGTTCAAAGCAAAGTTAAAATTCAAGCCATTGAGAGCGGGCCAACAGAATAAGCCTTTGGACAGATGGGCATCTCGTGTGATTCAACATGAGATATGGTACAAGTAATGAGACTGAAATGCTGAAGGAGAGGGAAATACACTCTCAGAGGTAAACTTACATGCAAGTCACTGGGACTTAGCTGAATGATTCCCCCTAATGCTTAGATAAATAATGCTGCAAAATTCTTGGGAATCGAACCATATCTCCACCCCTCAGCTTTCAGGAGCTTTGAAAGACTGGACTGAGGTAACAGTGGGGAAGATTAAATCCAAAATATATTCATCACGGTAGTTTCAGAGAAGGGAGAGGCTCCCTGCCCATGGATAAGAGAAAAGGAACAAAACTTGATTCTATGTTCCAAACTTGAAAGGTGACCTCAGATATTTTTGAGGAAGAGACCTGAGCATTCAGGTTTTATTAGCTATGCTTCTGCTGCCAACTGATGACAAATATTCTGGAATCCAGTCTTTGTCCCGGTCCCCCAGCATCCCTCCTCCAAACACCATTAACAGTTATAGCCGTGGTCATTGCTGGGTTTTTTTGTTTTGTGTTGTGTTTTTTGGTGTTTTTTTTTGTTGTTGTTGGTGGTGGTGTTTTTTTTTTTTTTTGTTTGTTTGTTTGTTTGTTTTATTGCAGTCTGTTTTCCAATCTGCCGACATGCAGCAGAACCTTCTCAGGTGATGCAAATGTGCTATCTGATATGGTAGCTACAAGCCACATGTGGCGAGTGCCACTGAGGAATGAGTACCAATTTGATTCCATTTTAATTAATTTAGACTTAAATAGCCACGTGTGTTTATTCACTATCCTAGTCCACAAAGAGTGCAGCAGAGTGAAGCTCCACAGAGAGCAGTGTCGATTTTACTGAAGGATGTATGGGCATGGATAGAGCAGTTTACATTGCACACGGCGCCAAATCCTCTTTCCCAGACTCCCCTGCGGCTAGAGATGGTCCTGTGACAGAAGTCTGGCCAATAAGAGGAGAATTAAGGGTTACTGGACAAGTAATTTCCTTTCCCCTACACAACAATTTCCTACTAGCCTCTTTTGTCACCCTTCTGCTTGGGGTAGTACATGATACCTCCACACACAGCAGCCATCTTAGATGTGAATGCCGTACACCAAGGCTGGCACATCAGGAAGCTAGAGATGGGGCTAGGACTCTGAAAACTTCCTTAGTGGTGACACAAGTCCTGGACCACCAACCTGTGGATTTCTGAGGCACAGGACAAATAAAGCCCTTCTTCACTTAAACATCTCTGCCTGTTTTTCTGTGCTTGGAGACTAACTCACAAATCCTAATCGCTGTAAGTTGGTCCTCTGGTAAAAGTTTGCCACATAATGCATATCTCGGTGTCCACAGAACTGGTGTGAAGTCCAGTTGCACTGGCAGTGCTTCCCCGTGGCACTCACCCAGCCTTACTCTTCCCCTTGGGGCCAGCCCAGGGCACTATTGTGAGGAGTGAGTCGTTCTTATCAAACTGCCTGCACCTCCCTCGATTTCCATGCTCTGTTCTGTTTCCCTGTGTTCCCGGCCCTGTCTAATTCCTGGTGTCTTCCTCTCTCCCATCAGCAGAGCTGGTGCTATCATCTGTGACTTTTATGATACCCTCTTCAAACTGGGGAGTGGAGGAAGGATAAGCTTTGTCACAGGCTCAAAGCTTTGTAGTCACAAGAAAAAACCGGAAAGAAGGTAATTGGACATTATAAGGGCGTTGCATTTCATTAAAACCTCTTGGGTAAGTAACTTAAAATTAGGTGCCTAGAAAGAAGCTGGCTTGGTCTCACCTCTGATGTCCTGTTCACTCTTCTGTTTTCTTTCTGATCCCTCTTAACTGGGTAGAGTCTAACATGTACTAAGCCTCCTCGTGGCCCTCACATGCATATGGTTTCTTTTAATCCTCAGAACAAGCCCAGGAAGTGAACCCTGTGGAGACACTTGGGGACAAGGGTGGCCTTTTGAGAGTTTTTCAAATCCACCCACTGTATCTGTTGATAGCCGTTCACTAAAGTTGTTGAAAATGCCATTCACTAAAGTTTCACGGATGCCCATTCCATCTCTTGTTCCCATGTTGGAGATGAGGAAAGAGAGGCTCAGAGAGCGGAACTGCTTTGTCATACATGATAAATGACCATGCCAGGATCTCTGGTTGCAAGTCACAGCTCTTTCCACTAGAATAAGGAGGAGGCTTGGGGTCTCTTCTCTCATGCAAAGCTATCTAGTGCCAGTCCTGAAAGCAATCAGTCCGCTTCCTTCCTCAAAGGAGTTCTGAGGGGGCTGGGGAGGAAAGGAGAAAGGGAAAATTAGGGAGAGGCCCCTAACGTTGAGGGAAGTTGAGGACCCCAGTTCTCTGCCCCTGTGGGGGTGCCTGGCAAAAAGCCACTTCACCTCTGCAGCTCCCCAGATGTCAAGATGTTAAAAAGCTTCCTCACCTCACAGGGAAGTTGTGAGGATTAATTCTTGTTTCAAATCACTTCGTGATCCAGTGATGAAAGATTCTCTTGGTTCTTTTGTCTCCCAAGTTCCTCCTCCCACAGACATGACTCATGAAAAGTAGATGGGTGGAGGGCAAAGTAGAGAGAGGCAGCTGAGAGCAAGTTGAAAACAGAGTAAGCTAGGGCAAAGAGGGCAGGGTGAGTGGCTCCAGAATTCAGACAGTGACTGGGAACCACTGGATGATGTTGACTAACAGCCTGTCTCCCTGGACACTCAAATATACACCAGGGGTTTCCTCACCCTGACACCAGCCCATAGCAGAGAAAAATCAAGAACTGACTTTTGGTAAATTCTCGTCAGTGGTCACATTAATGTAAAATCCTGCCTCTGCCCTGTCCAGTCCTAGGTGCACCTTCCTCCAGGAAAATGAAGAAAAATAGGTCATTCAGTCCTTGACATTTGGACATTTGGGTTTAGATGTGTCTTCAAGGCAGAAATGCTTTTTATAAAAGCTTTCAGAGAGTTGCAAGTTCTTCTACATTTTTCCCCCTCTTTGTGTGTGTGTGTGTGTTTTGTTGTTTTTTTTTTTTGGGGGGGGGGTTTGCCTACTATGGAGTCCTATTTTCCTTTTTCCTCTTTTTCTAATTTAAAAGGGTAAGTGTGGAAACAGAAGAGCAACCCCTATCCGGAGTCAACTCAACATTAAAGCACCCTAAAATCACTTCTAATGAAGGACCTCAGTGATGGAACTGGGAAGGGAGAAACTGAGGGAAAAGTTTGTAGAAAATTCAGTCTCTTGTATGTTCACCAATTGTATCTCTATGTCCCAATTGTAACTATGAAAGAAGCATCTCTCCTCCTAGATACTAGGGAAATGTAAAACGGATGGAGGAGAGAAATAACCTCTTCTCTCTGCCCCCAATATGATAAATGTCATCTCCAGGGCCTGGCGTAGACTGGATTCATTTTTACTATAATATTTCAATCCATTTGAGCAAGATAAGTATGCAATGAATCATTCAACAAGCATTTACCAAAGATCTTCTATATGCTGGTATACATGAGATGCTCAATAAACACTCCTGAACTAAGGAGCTGAGAATCTGAAAGATACATCTTGTTCTTAGGATCTAGACGTGCATGATCAATTTGTGGGGAGAGTGCAATTAACTCAGAGGCTAAAGCTTTAAGGAGGAAAGAACAGCAAGTTCAAAGCAGAGGCACTTTTCTCATTTGGGTAAGGACAGTGCACTCCAGGTTTTCCTAAGGAACACTGTGAACTGTTGCTCAGTCTGTGCACTGAACAAAAGGATTAGCCAAGCATGGGTGGGTGACAGAATTTGGCTCTTTCGACTTGCCAAACTAAGAGCCAGTGAGCCACATCTGCCCAGATGTGATGCCTTTTATTAATTTACACGAAGACATAATGTACTTTGGTGTGGTCTTGCTTTCCTCACTAAAAGGAAAATGTCCCTTCTTTAGCTTGGCACTTCATTCACAGTCTCGATGATCATGTGTGGCCCAGAGGAAAAAGAATCACTGCAATACAGCTCTCAATTGGTGGATTAAATAAAATGTTGTATCATTGATTTCTGAGCACTAAACTATCCAGAGATGTTGCCGGTGTCTATTTAATAGAACTGCCAAAAAACATTTAATTTTTTCATATAAAACACACCCAGAAAATTGAACAAATTTCATCAAAATGTTTAAGTGCCAGAAACGATTCCAGTCTAATAAAACATTAAGGCCTTGCGTGGTCTATATTGCACATGTGGCAGACCCCCATTAACGACGCAGTTGGAACCATGTTTTTCATTCTTTTGCACAAAATCACCAATTTATGCTCTGCTGGGAAACCTTTTGGAAGGGTCTCTTTGTAAATAAAGCAACCAACGTCTTAAAAGAGAGTTGGCCAAGAGTGCGCCTCCTTCAGGGTCTGAGAGGCGTCTTTGCTGATCGGATGCTAAGGCAGGCCTGCAAAGTCAGCTGTTGTAACAGAATCTGTTGGCGTTTGCCGCGCGCTGAGTGACAGCAGTGTGTAATCACAGCGACGCGCAGATACACATCAGACGGCAAGAACACAGAAATAAGCAGCGGAACGGGAGTATTTTGGAACCTAAATGGACCTTGGCACAAAACACTTTGAAACTGCCATTTTGCAGAGCCTGATAATTTTTGCTTGGTGCGTTCGAAATCTAGAAAGGGAAGAGTAAGGAAGAGGGAAGGAGAAAGGTTCATTTTTATGGAGCGCATCCCAGGTCTCAGGCACAAAAAGGGCTTTGCGTCTGTCATGGGATCTGATCCTTGGAGTCCCACGACGATGTTAGGTGTATGATCTCTATTTGCAGATGGAAAAACCAAATCTGAAGGGGTAAAATAACCTCCCCAAAGCCACACAGATAGTAAGTGCCAAGGTCAGAACTGAAATTCAGGTCTGCCAGTCCCAAAAGTCCGGACCCTCCCACTTTCCTTGTTTCCATGCTGTGGTGTAAATCAGAGGGGGAGCAATTCCTTCCATCCTGATCCCAGAAGCCCTCCTTATCTGGTGGTTTCTGTGTATACAAGAGGAGCTGGCTTTTATCGAGTGCCCCTCACCTTGTCTGCTTCATGCTCAGGAGGGAGAATCCACTTTATTCAAAAAGTAAACTCCTGGGAAAAGCTGGGCTGGGCTGAGATGGACAACAATCGGACAGCCCATTTTTCTAATCAGGGTTTGTGGACCTTAGGGCCAGAATAGTGGGATATGAGACTCAAGAGCATGGCCAGTCTCCCAGGTATGCGCCCTGGGGAGGACTGTTGGCAAAATCTACCAAATTCACATCAGATGACAGGGACTAGTTACCAGCATATTACAAGATCTGCTGTCCCCAAACATATTCGTTAGTAAGAAAAGTCAGGTTCCCCTCTGAGCAAGGAGCAGATTTACAAGAAAGCAAGTGATGTTCTCTGAGGGGAGTAAACCCACTTTATGTAAACCTGAAAGATCAGTTACAGTTCCCAGAATTCACCCCCAGAGTGTGCCCCTGAAGTCACCGACCAAGGGACTGTGAGAACCAGTGTGAATGGACTCAAAACAAAAGAAGACTCACCTGATTACAAGTTTCATTATGAACCTTGGGTTTTTTAGAGCTGGTGACATCACACTGCTTTGAAACGTTGGGAGGGAAAGGGGGCTGCTGTCTATGCCCAACACACACGTGAACTTGGCGTGTCTTGCAGGCCTCCCCATTGACATCACACAAAACTTTGTCTTCATTCAGGCTTTGTGAGCTTGATAGCAAGGTCGCCCCTGCCCTTCTCCCCTTTCAGAGGTGGTTAGTAACCAAAGGTAGATTTTTGTGATTTTTCAAAGGCAGCTTCATAGACCACATCACAGCGTAATTGTCAATGAATGTTGGCAGTTGGAAGCTCTGAGACCCGTCCGAACCTCTGCTTACAGTACAGTTTTCGGATTTGGGGTACGTAAGAGCTTGGTTGCCCAAAGTATGGCCCATGGATGAGCAGAATGGGCTGCAACTGGAGCTTGCAAACAAACAAACAAACAAAAAACCAAAAAACCCAGAGTGCCAATTCTGTTGGTACACAATCTGTATCTTTTTTTTTTTTTTTTTCACAAGATCCCCAGATGATTTGTGTTGATCTGTACATTAAAGTTCGAAACGTGCCAAGATAGAACAGTGGTCTTCCACGTGTCTTTCCAGGACCAGCAACATCAGCATCACTTATAAATGCAGAATCTCAGTCTGCTAAATCTGAATTTCCACTTTAATGAATCCAGAGGATCTGCATCCACACTGAAGTTGGGAAAGCATTGTTTGAGGATTAGGCAGACCTGGGTTTCAGTCTGCGTACAACCATTTAATAGAGGTATGATTTTCCACAAAGGACATAACTCTCGGAGGTTCTGTTTCTCCAATAGGAAGATAAAACAAATGGGTCCTTTTGTCAGGAAATTCAAGGGGATTGAATTAGATCATATAGGTAAGGCTCTTAGCACAAGGCTAATGCATATTAAGCACTTAGGAAATTGTTGTTTTTAGCTTTCACTGTTTACTCCCTTCCTTCTTGTCTGTCATTCTCTACCTGAGATATATGTCCATGGAGCCTTCCTGGGTCCCTTCCAGCTTCAACGTGCCCTGATTTAATAATTAGTTCATTTTTCTTAAACGTGCTGAGTAGCCATTAAACCAAACCCTGTTAACTATAATGGAAGCAAAACTGGATTAAGAATTAGTTCCTCATCAGTGTCCAACTTTCTGTGCTTGCTGAGTTTGGTTTTGTTTCCAATATGAAATGGAAGCAGAAGGGGGACAGAGCCCATCACATGTCTGTTACACACTTTCCATGTAAAAGGTTCAGATACTAACACAAGGGGAAACAAAGCAGTCATGGTCTTACTGTCATGGAATTTGCTTATTTAACCGGGGAGATTAACAAATAAATATATAATTGCCATTGAAATTGTAGTAAGTATTGTGAACGAGGCCCTAGGAACAAGAATAGAAGGTTAATAGAATGTATATAGTGGCTGGGTGGCTCAGTGGGTTAAAGCCTCTGCCTTCAGCTCAGGTCATGATCCCAGGGTCCTGGGATTGAGCCCCACATCGGGCTCTCTGCTCAGCCCGGAGCCTGTTTCCTCCTCTCTCTCTCTGCCTGCTTCTATGCCCACGTGTGATCTCGGTCTCTCAAATAAATAAATAAAATCTTTTATAAAAAAATAGGATGTATCTGGTGGAGGTGTCGTTAGTTAGGAGGGTAAAACTGTAGCGATGGCCTTTCAGAGAGAGTGACATATAAGTTAAAACTTGCAAAGGAAAAATAAGAGTCAATCGGGAGAAAGGGAAACCTGGGCAAAAGCAATGAAATAGATCTGAGATAGAGAGAAGTTAAAGGCCAGGGAGAAGGTAGATGAGACTGGACCTAGGTCACTAAGAGGGTTGGTTCCTAGAGAATCCAGAGTGTATGTGTGTGTGGGGGGGGGGAGTGGAGCCCGATCTGGGCTCTGGGCCATTGGTGGTTATTGGTGGTTCTATTAAAGAGGACAAAGGAAGATACCACTGCAAGGAGCTCATGAATGTAGGTGGCTGAAGCAAATCTCACTAATGACTGCCTTCATGAATGAGCTCCTAGAAGGAACTCAGTAATACCTGAGATTAAGCACAAATAAGTAAATGGTTGAGAAATAAAATTCAAAACTACTGATGACCTAATAGAGATAAAAGTTATAACCTGGGAGAAGTATTTTGCAAAAGAAGGCAGTGTGTAAGGCCTCCAAATGCTCCTTCTCTCTCCTGCATTTAGTTTTTTCTTGTTCTGCTGGATTTTCTTATCCACATACAAATATGTTGTAAGAGCCTATGTCTTTAAAAATAATCTTGCGTGACCTCCACATTCTATTCCTGTTACTGTCCTATTTTTCTAGTACCTTTTATAGCAAAACATTGAGTCGTGGGTTCCTGCACTATCCACTTCCTTTCTTCTCATTTTCTGTCTTAAAATACATAATATTGATACACTAAAGAATATATGTAATGTATATGTAGATCATAAAGCTTGATGATAAAAGTGGACACCTCATGAGAATTCTACACAACTCATCTATTAGAACTTTACCAATTCCACTGAAGTGATTTGGATATTCCTCTTCATTCTGCCCCCTGCCTCTGCTAACCCAGACAATAATAATTTTGTATTTGTCATTCCTTTCTTTTGGAAACATAGTTTTGTCACAAATGCTTATATCCCTAAACAACATATATTTAATTTTATCTGACTTTTTGTACTTTGTAAAAATGGAAAATCAATCATGCAAAATCAATTCCAAATGGAATTTCCAATGGCATAAGAGCCAAACTTTTAGAAGGAAATACAGAACAGTATCTTTGTGACTTCCAGTTGAGAAACAATGTTTTAAATAAGACATAAAATGCACTAATGATTTTTAAAAGAGGGGGCGCCTGGGTGACTCAGTGGGTTAAAGCCTCTGCCTTCGGCTCAGGTCATGATCTCAGGGTCCTGGGATCGAGCCCCACATCAGGCTCTCTGCTCAGTGGGGAGCCTGCTTCTCCTTCTCTCTGCCTGCCTCTCTGCCTACTTGTGATCTCTGTCTGTCAAATAAATAAAATCTTTAAATAAATAAATAAATAAATAAAAATAAAATTAAAAAGGGTGGGCTCTTGGGTGGCTCAGTTGGTTGAGCATGGAGTCCCAAGTATGGCTCCCTGTTCAGCACAGAGTCTACTTGTCCCTCTCCCTCCTCCTGCCCATGCTCTCCCTCTCTCTCTCCCTCTGTCTTTCAAATAAATAAATATATTTTTTTAAAAAAGACTTTTTCCCTCTATATGCATAAACCGTCCCACTCCCATTCCCTTCCAGATGTCACGCTGCTGAACAATTGAACCATCCATCAGTGACTCTTCCTTTGGAGTTACACATAACCCTAACACCATGGTATTCATTTAAAACACAAATATCCTTCAGGGATTGGTAATATATTAAGACTCTGCTCTATGTTGGGTTTCCTGGGACATAAGCTCTAAGACAAAGATAAGTGGACAGAAATTATATTGAGGAGGGCTCTTAGGATCAACAGTTGTAGGGGAAGGGAAGGAGGCGGGATTGGGACAGGGAGAAGTTCAGCTGTGATGCAGTCCCATGGAGGCCTCAGCCAATTCCACAGGGTTCTGAAGCTGGGCTGGCCTTTCAGAGTATAAATAGTGGCACATCGGCCTTTATCTCCCCATCTACCAGTCACTGCACGCTGTTGACCTTGGGCAAGTTGGCTATCTTCATCCAAGCCAATTCCTTTAGGTCAATCACTTTTAGGTGATTGACTTGTAGGTGTTTGCTGGTAGTACTTCCAGTGGCAAGGGGTGTACTCTCTCATTCCTGAAGGAAAATCTGGATGGCACATCACAACATCCACCAAAGTCCATCATACTCTAGACTGAATTTGATGTATTCTTGAGCCTGGGGTAACCGAGTGACAAAAGAACCTTAGATATGGGTACACGCTGAAAAGGACATGAGAAGAAGAAAAATCAGCCCCCAGAGAAACTTGGTTAAAGAGATTTGGCAAGGGAACATTTGCTGGGTCACATTTGCTGGACATAGGAAACTATACAGCATACCAATTTCCTCTACAGTTTCAAAGTGCTTCCCAGAATCCACCTTGGTCTTTGCCTCTAATTAGTACTGAGTAACCGAACTAGAAGACTAAGTATATTCTTAGAGAACCAGCCCCACAGGAGAAGCTATCACCCCTCATCCACCTGCCCACACACAAAAAAGTCCACTTTGATATACTTACTCAGAATTTTGCAATCAGAAAATCTAGAAAGGAACGATTTTCAACATGAATAAAATGTTGAATCATTTTGAAAAATAAAATTTGATACTTTGAATTATCATGTGGGAGAACGACAGTGAGCCAGGGGGAGTAACCTAAACTTTCTAGGACTTTGGCTCCTTAATCATTTTGTTAGAGCCATACCTCAAACAGAAACCCTGAGCTTCAGGTAATAGGTAGCAAGAGCAGCTCAAAACGTTAGAGGCAAGCATACAGGACACTGGACATAATAGAACCCTGAGCCATCTGAACTAATAGCACTGTCATGAGCAAACCTCCCAGAGCTCTGCTTTGCAACTTTTCAGAAAACGAGAAGATTTTCAGCAGTATTTTAAAAATTGACCAAAAGGAAAGAGAGAAAGCCATGGAGAAATAACCAGTCCCTTTATGCTGACTTGGTAGAAACAATTGCAACTGAATGTGAACATGAACAGAATAAAATTACTCATCTTAATTATTCTTTAGAATGACAGTGTTCAATAAGCAGAATTTCTACAAGATATTAATAAGTTTCTTACTTAAGATATTAATAATTTACTTACTTCCCTCCCGTTCTGGAGGGAGTTCTTTCAAATGTATTTGGGAAGTTCTGTGTATTATATCTCTTTTCTGCATGTTCAGGTTCCCATTAGCTCATTCAGAGATCTGAGAAGTCCTACAGTGAAGAAAACTTTTCAATCTTTTTGAAGTGTTCAAGCCCGAAGAGTCCACCCTAGAACACATTTTCCTTGGAACACTCACTAACATCTTGTCAAACTAGCACACAAAGAGCAGAGTTTGGACAATCCTGGTCTAACCCTACCTATTCTACTTACAGATGAGCAGTCCTAGGGTCAGAAAGGAAAGGAAGCTTTCCCAAGATCACAACAGTTAATAGAGACAGAGTCAGAACAAGCACACTGGGTCCACTACCTTCAAACCAGTATTCTCTTTCCAATCCTCTGACTAATGGAAGAAAATCAAATTTGTTCTTTTATAAACCGGCTACTGATTGAGGGTTGGTCTAAGAGATGGCTGCAAGATTCATCTTAAACAGAAAACATTTTCTCTTTTTTTTTTTTTTCTCATTCCTAGGGTTTCTATGGGTTTTCTTATTCTTAGAATTACAGAGCATTTTCATTTTCTCCCTGGCACAGGGAGGAAGAGGAAAAGAGAGGCTAAACAGAGTCATCTCAATAACCCAAAGGAGCATCTACTTAGGACATTGAAGTCTGTGTATGCTTTCTGAGGGATTTTTCAGTTTGAATGTTTGAATTGGAGGTGGGACCTAGGACAGAAGAAGGAGAAAGTGGGAGAAAAAAGTGGGACCCCAGCAGGGTAGCCGCAGAACAAACTCCAGGGAGAGAAACCACCACAAGAGGACTCTCCGTGGCAGACTACTGCGAAGGAGCTTCTGCTTCTTAATTTGAAATGCTCTGTGCTTCACTGTCCCTCTGTGGTACCCTCAACTTCTTCCACCTTCCCCCACTTAAGGTCTTTATTTTATTTTATTTTATTTTATTTTATTTATTTGACAGACAGAGATCACAAGTAGGCAGAAAGGCAGGTACAGAGAGAGAGGAGGAAGCAGGCTCCCTGCAGAGCAGAGAGCCCGACGCGGGGCTCAGTTCCAAGACCCCAGGATCATGACCAGAGCCGAAGGCAGAGGCTTTAACCCAGTGAGCCACCCAGGCACCCCCCAAGGTCTTTTAAACAGCAAGAAGTACCAGCCCTGGAGCATGCTGCCTTTGGGAATTAGGTGGAGGCTGGATCTGCATTTGGAGGAAAATGTACAAGATGGAAAACTGGAGCTTCTTAGTGAGATGCCACTGGGAAGCCAGAGGGGAGCCAGGAGGGAAATGGAGTCAGAGTCGGGAGCAAGAGGTGGAAGAAAGAAACCACCTCTGTATGTATATGGATGGGGACCCAAGAGTCCTCAGATAAGACTGGAGAAAGGACTGAACCTCTCTATTTGAAGTAGGATGGAGCATCAAATTAATTTGTTTGGATATTTTGGCAAAAGGTGAACCAGAAGACCAAATGGGATTTTTAAGGTATACCATGAGATGGGTACAAGGAATACCATGTGAGAATATCATTCCAACATGACTTCTAATTTTTTCTAATTGGATTGATTGCCCTAGCTTCCTGTCACCACCTATTCATGTGGCTCCTGCCTTCTTTGTCTTGCTTTGTGGTGTCACTGTGAACCCGTCCTCTCTTGATTCACAAAAGCAGTGCACCACAGCCTAGTACTCCTCAAACACTGGGCCAGTCCTTCCTACTCCCTGGGAAAATACCTTGAGGATTAAAAATATCCAGACCAGTGAGGAATAGGCCCAGAGAGAGTGAAGAAAACATACACGTTCAATTTTCAAACTTGAAATGCTAAGGAGGTTGTGAAATTAAAAGCTTTTAAAATGTAACAGTCTTCTACTTGGTCTAACACCCCACAATGTGGCATACCCATTATGATTTAAGTTTTAATTCCAAGAGGCCACAGACTTCCTTAAATCACTATTTCTTACTCTACCCTTCAGCATTTTTACCTGTACACATAGTCAGTTCATGGTAACCATTAAATTGGATGTGTTCTGGTAGTAACTCACACATGAAGGAGCATTTAACCCTCTTTTTCCCACTAACAAGGTGGGCTTGACTCACCTGTGATGGACAGAACCAAGCTTCTCCTTGCCATAAATATTCAGCATCCTTGAATGCAACCTTTGGAGCAGCCAGATCTTCAGATTCATCCTATCCTACAATGCAATGAGGAACCTGAGCATTTGTTTTCTAAATTGTCATTCTTATTCTGGAAAATGGTGTTTGTCTTCTCCCCTAAGCAGCTTACATGAGTCAGTCAATTAGAACCTAATATGGATGAGGTTTCAAAGGTATGTGCTGTGCACTCTATAGGCTTCAGAAGTTCCTGTTTGTGGTAATTTCTGTGGTTATTCCAACCTATTCCTTTCTGAGCAGCCAGATTGAGATCTCTTCCCCACAGCATCTACGCAAGCTCATCAAGTAAATAAGTCCAAATGCCATCTTCAAAATCAGATGTCAATGCCCCCCATACCTCCCAACAAATCAGCCTATCTGCAATGAGTTTTACTTTGCATTTCTTCTATGTACCAAACTATTCTAGAGGGCATGTCATAGGGTTTAGCCAGGAAGCCAGATGTTTGGATCTGTATTCTGTGGTTCAAGGGCCATTTGTTGACCCACACCCCTGACCCCACCTCCACAGCCTCCCCATCAGCAAGGCCAAGAGGATTTTATCAGATAATGACATTTCTGTACTCAGCCATCCTTTGTGGAAGAATCTCTATTTCTTTTCTCTCTCATCACTCATGGTATACATTTTAGATGAGGAGGGTTAAAACAGTTAACCAGATTATGTTAAAATATGTGTATAAACATGCTCAGAACTCTGGAACTGGAAAGCTGAAATGATTTAATTATTTAATATTTTAAGTGAGTGTAGGTGTGGCATTTATTCTATTATTACTAAAGAATAGAAAGAATCAAAGAGCAATTTCTAGGCTGCACAGCTAATGGGTGTGTCTGTCAAGAAGTTCTGTAATTTAGTGAAGTTGAATAACAACACGTCGCTTCTTCTCTTTAGTTGGAAAAGCAAGGACAATGTAGAAGTGTATGGGTCTGAAGGATAATCAGGATTAAATGTTGAGAACAATACAGAGGAAATGTGGATCTATCGGAAACCATTTTCCTTCGTCCCATAATTGCCAAGAGAGAATCCTTTTCTTAGGAAGTTGGGGGTGGGGGGCAAGGAAAGTGGATATAATGGAAACTGTAATGACTAAAACTTGTTCACATTCTGAGGAAAGCTCTTCCCTTGTTGTAATTGGCCTTTAACAATTAAAGACAACATTTTTAGACTAACAAATCATAAGCCCACTACACTCATGTTTGGCAAATTTTTCTGTAAGGAATCAGGTAGTAAATATTTCAGGCTCTTAGGACAATATAGTCTTTGTAATAATTGCTCCGCTCTCCCACTGTAGCAGGAAAGAACCACAGACAATACACTCAACAAAGGAGCATGGCCGTGTTCCAATAAAACTTTATTATAAAAGCAGATAGGAGCGGGATTTGTTCTATAGGAAGGTAGTTACCTGACCCGTGCCCCAGACTCTTAAGTTTTTTGAAGACTAGGACCTATATTTCCAAGCCTGGTACACTGTAGGCACTTACTAAATATTAGTGAATGACATTTTTTTAAGTTAGAATTATAGTAACTCTACCATTGTGTGACCTTAGCCAACTCATTTCCTCCTTTAAAGCCTCAGTTTTTGATAGCATAAATGGAAAAAGTAATGTTTATCCCGCCTATTTTCTGAGATATCTCATCATAAGTCAACAACAAAAACAAAATCACCAGCATCTGTTGATCTTTTAAAATTAAAAGGATCATATAAAGTTGTTTTTTATATGTAACACATTAATCCTCACAACAAACCTATATCATCTCCATTTTGTCAGGTAAGGAAACCAAGCACACAGAGAGTTTAAATACCTTAAGCCTATGTGGTAAATGATAGAACTGATATTCAAACCCCAGAGGCTGCCCAGTTAATCACTGCACACTACTTTATTTTCCCTAAGCCTGGAAACTGAAATGAGCTATTAGAAAGAATCGTTTGTGGCCTTTTGTATTTTATAAGTCATGGAACTGGCTTGCTGTGTAAAACCAACAACATTTTGTGCTTAGTTGTCCAATCCTCTGTGAGTGTTTGGCCAACTCTATTGGAGAATAGAAGGGACTGGGTGATAAATCAGGTAACATCCTCTTGGTGGCAAGCAACTCTGGTGAACTAATGCAAAAGTGGGGCCTGGGAAGATATTTATTAGAATATACGAGATAGCTCACAGAACTAAGGAAGATCAGAACAAGGCTCAGGGATGAGAGAGGACCTCTTATAATAGTAACTTAAAGACACTAATAATGAAGCAGTAGCTTGAAACCACCTCCTGCTTCTAAATATCTCAACTCATGTTTCCAATTCCCTGGAAAGAGAATCTCTTTAGTCTAACTACTTCAGGCATTTCTGCCCTTATATTAATCATCTCTGTGTAGCCAAGGCTATAGTGTTATAATCATTGGTGAAATGGACCATAAAGCAGGCAACCACACCAGTGAGTCTACCTTAAGTGGAATACCAGTACCATGTTCCATTTCCAACAGACACCACCTGCTACATACTGCCTTACTGTGACATTTTGACTTGAAAATAAGAACATTTTGTGTTTCTTCTTTCCTTTATCATAGGCTGCCAAGCACACAAAATCCTGTTAAAAGTTCCAAATGCTTCTAACCTCCTTTATTCAACCTTTCCTTCCTTCTACCTGTCTCTTCCATACACTTTCTCCTTCCATCCATCTTGAATTTTTGGTCACATGATCTATCGATGTCCCTAATTCTCGAGCAATCCTGCCTACCTCATTATCACCACACGTGCCCACGCTGATAGCAAAATTATCACACTTGTTTGTTTGTAGATTAGCCATAGCAGTAAAATTCATTCTCAAGAAGCCAATTTTATATATACATTTGTGTCTTACAAGTTCTCTGACTTAAAATATAGCTTTAGTGTCATGACTCTATATTTTAATGCAAAATAGAATTACTGTTCTTAGTCATTTTTGTTTTACCAATGTATTCTTAACCTTATTTCTACAATAATTTTTAGGACCTGAGCACTGCTTTCTGATCAGCACAATAATGGAATGCCCATTAAACAGATGAAAGTCCTTTGTGGATAAAATGCAGTTTTTATTCCTGTCACACTGGGAGTCTCACTCTTTGCAAAAGCATTTAGATAAATGTGAACTATGGAAGGCTGGGAAAAACTGTTTTAACTGTTACTTTTCCTTTATCCTAATTTGAAATTGCATTACTGCCCCCATCATATTTCTGCTCCTCAGGCCAGAACGTCCCCTACCTCAGCCCATGGCTGAGCCGATGGCTTCCATGTTATGGAAGCCCAGGGCTTCCGGGTTATACCAGGAAATGGGGTCTGGAATCCAGAGTATAGAACCTTTTGCCATGGAATATCTGGAAGGAGTTTGAAGGAGTCTGGGAACATTTCAATCCATGGTGGTCTAACCAATTCAGCTACCAGCACTTCTTCCTTCAGACCTTTAAGCTATTATGCCAAAAATGAAACTATTTTTAACTAATCATAATTTCAACTGCTCATCCTAGGTTAATTTCCAGGCACTTTGCTGCGTACTTTACATGCATGATCTCACTGGATTCTTCTCACTAAGACCCCCAAGCCATGTTGTAGCTGAGAAAACCAAGGCTTACTGAGGTTAAGCTGCTTGCTGTACCATACAACTAATAAGAGGGAGACGTGAAATTTTAATCCAGATGGTTTGACCTGAGCTCCAAATCGCTTGCAGTTTTCTCATTCTTACCTTGCGATTTGCTTTGACTGTTATGGTTATAGAATGTCATTTTAAAAAATGACCTGGAAATGCATGTTACCTTTTCCAGCAGGAGATTATTATGCATGATATGCATGATTCTACAGTCACCTTCTTACATCCAACCAGAAATCATATCTCTCATTCCATCTTGGAAATCAGTGAATAAGTAGAATACATTCTTTCTTCCAATTTCTATTTATTACTTTCTTATCATGTGCCAGGCTCTGTGCTAGGCTGTCTGACAGAGACAGAAATAAACAGTTTCTTCCTTCATGGACTTTGGTGGGCAAGACACTAGAAGAGAATAACGGAGAAGGAAAATGAGAAAGAATAAGAATTAGTAATTTTTTTTAATTACAAATTTTTAGCTGTAAGATTTGATAAAATGTAATCAAAAGTTGTTTTGCTGACTGCTTTTCAAGGCTGATTTTAGTAAATTTTATCCTTTAGTATAGAAATCCCTTATGTTTCTATTATATAGTTTTTTTCTGAACCACTGGATTCTGCAGAGAAATGTAGGATTCTTTTCAAGGAAATGCCATAGCAGACCCTCTGTCACTCATTCATGATAGTTAATCAATCAAAAAATGCCACACTGTTATAAATTCTTAAAAATCATGGTGGGCAAAGGAGTGCAACTGATGTATAAGCAAAGCACTATTAAGTGCTAACAACAATGAATTTTATCTTTAGTCTGGGCTTAGGTGATAGAAATTACAATAGTATTAACTTGAGAAGTAATATCACCACCTTATCCTCAGAAACCCAGACAGCTTGAATACTAACAGAGGGTCACATTTCATTACTGCAAATACTACAGTAAGGGGCACCTGGGTGGCTCAGTCGTTAAGCATCTGCCTTCAGTGCAGGTCATGATCCCAGGGTCCTGGGATTGAGTCCCACATCGGGCTCTCTCCTTGGTGGGAGGCCTGTTTCTCCCTCTCCCACTCTCCCTGCTTATATTCCCTCTCTCACTGTGTATCTATCAAATAAATAAAATCTTTTTTAAAAAGTACAGTAAATTTTTCAGAACAAAACAAGAATTTGAAGTATTTTTTCTTTTTTTCAGCAATAGGTATACAATGAACAGAATCTAGAGTATAAGTCACTACTTTGAGTACCAAGGTAACAAAATACTTTAGAATAATCAGAAAACCTGACTTTTTCCCCTTCAATTTATTATTGACCAAAATAAGGATACAAAATGACTGAGTCTAAGTCAGCTTGAATTTTTAAGCTCTCTCCCAGAGTTAATTTTAGTAAAAATTATGTTTGAGCTTCTGGATGGGATTTTTCCCCTTGTCTGATTGATTTTTGTTTTGTTTTCTTTAAATTTATGTTCCCTTTGCACATTCCACTTATGTCAGGTTTGGGAGGGGAACGCGCCGATAATTCTGCAAGATGGTTGATTACTATGTTTTGGTTGATTAGGATGAGGTTCCAATAAAGCCTCCAAACATGTTGGTGTGCCTCTCAGTTAAACCTTCAAATCCTTAGAGGTGTTTCTCATCACTAAAACAACAGACCATAAAGTTTGCTTTATGCAAGTAGATTTATTTCTTTATTTGTACTCAAACACAACCATAAAGGTTTATCTTCTGATCAGAGAAAGAAAATAAACAAAGCAACAAAGGTCTTCACGAAAGAGAGTGTAAAAGCCAAATTAACAAGGTCTTTGTTCTTTCCAGGTTAACAAGAAATAGGAAGAAAGCAAAAGGTAGGATTATGAGGAAGAGGAAGCTCCCTGCTTCTTTATGTTACTTTGATTCCTGATAAGCAACATCAGTGTGTGTTTAAAATCTTGAGGATTTATATTATTAACCAAACAAGAATTTTTACAATCAGGGAACATTTGTCTGGTTTCCCCCTCGCCTCCTCCCTCCCCACCCATCCCCCCAACCAGCACACACAATTTTTGTAGAATATTTTGTTGGCTATAATTAAACTATGTGTGTTAATTAGGATTAGATTTTAAATGCACTGCTTGGGAAGTTGAAAAATACAGGATCTGAATGAGCCCAAATTGAGATGACACTTGAATTTTCGCAGATGTTTCCATAATCCTAATTTCAAATTGATTGTACTTCCTGAACAGTGAGAAGCCATTTTCAGTTATTTATTCAGACGTGTGCACTACTTTTCCCTCTGCCAGTGGTAGAAAATATCTAGCACTTTCGTTAACTCCTTCAAATAAACTGATTTCTGAGGCAGGTTTTAATGGGAGGGGTGCCAGATAAAACCCACCTGCTCCTAGGGCTGTCCCAGAGCCCATGTATGGGCCCAGGCAGAAATCTGGGTTCCAGCAATTTCTCCCTCGCCTGTCCCCTCATGATGGCTTCAGCTGGCTTTTGACTGTCATTGCTCAACAGGCCAGGGAGAGACAAAAAAAAGGAGAACTTTCCATATTATTGGCTACGAGCAAACCATAATCTGTGACACTTGATTCGGTCACAAAGATGTGCAGCAACAATCCGCGATGCTACAGAAGCCCAGGGTTTGGACCCGACAGCAAGGCCACCTGTAAAACACATTCCCAGATAAATGGCCTGTAAAAAAGATAAGCCCCCGCCAAAGCTAAGTGTGTCGGTACCAAGCGGCATTTCAGCAAAAGCTGCAAGTCCAACACAAGACTTGGAATGTGCTTGAAAGAAAGGGTGGTCATTTCTTGGCTGCGGGTGTTCTGTTCTCCATGTTCTGTTCAACTTAAAATCCAGAAAGTCTTCAGAAATCCTGCCTTGGAAGCAACCCCGTTCTACTCACAAGTCTCCTATTTGATTGTAATTCCTTGCAGCTTTCCTGTTAGGGGGGCCTCTGCTGAATTAGAGGCATCGTGCCTTCTTCCACCTGTAACGATTTCCCACTCAACTGTAAGACAATGGCCATGATTGATCTAATGAGGGCCTGGAAAAGCCAGCTGATTGCTCGAAATAGTAGAAAGCAAAAACTTGTGCTTGGCTTCGGGAAGAGTTTCTCATCAACTCTGGTACCCTAACCTAACTAGGTAAGGGGCCTCACAGCAAATTAGGAAAGGCACTTAAGCTTTTTCTTGGTGGGAGTTCGGAGAGAGGGCAAGGCAGGATTTAAGCAGGGAGGGAGGACATGAAATGTTCAGCCTTCACAACGACAGTCACATGTCATTCTATATGGTCCCATGAAGGCAGATTTTTTTTTTTTTTTTAACAAAAAGCAATTAGAATAAATGCTACTGCACGTGACAGTTATAGTTTTTTGTTTCTGTTTTTGTTTTTTCCGGCTGTTTCCTTTTCTAAATATTTGAAGTCCAGCGGAAACAGCCTTTGTGTATTCATTTGTTAAAGAAAATAGCATGCTGCCAAGGTACAGAAAAGTAATTCACATAATGTCCCTGAAAATCACATGATTTTTTTTTTTCCTCATTGCATCTTTTAGGGCTGTGTTTCTTAACCCTGGCTGCACAGTAATCACCTGATACCCCATACCCCAGATACCATACCCCAGATCAATTACATCAGTGTCAGGGCTCAGACTCAGGCTCAATCCCTATTTTTACGCTGTCCAGATGATTCTAATGGGCAGCCAAGTTTGAGATCCAATTATTGTGCTACAGTGTCTCCAATAATATCGAGGAGAAATATTTTCCTCCTGTCTTACGTGCAGATGAAAGAGCCAAGTAGAATGGTCGTCTCTCCATCTCTTGTCCTGTTAGTTACCTGAGGATTCACAGATCAGCATATGCGGGCCTGGGCTTGTTCAGATCCCTGCTAGAACCCCTCCCTCTGGGGGGTCTTTGCAATCCCTGGGATAATGGACCAGGGAGTTGAAGTAACTTGCCTCAGGCCAGTAGCTGGTAAGAGGCAGAACTTGATTTAAATCAGGCCACTGTTGGCCTGAGAGACCCTGTCTTCACCGTTCCAAAAGCAAAGGTTTAATGCTGGGGGCCGATGAGCGGCACCCAGACTTAGGTTTGTTTCATTTGGCTCTCATGGATATGAAAAATGTTCAGGTTTGTGAGCCTATATGGTGGGTGTGTAATCTCTAGTTCACCTTCATCCCAACCACTCCCTACAGTCTTCACACTGAGCACATTTCAGCCATTTACTTTAACAGTTTGGCCTGGGCAGATGTTTGAATTCACATCCCTTTGCTAAAGCTAGAAGGGCCTTTAAAATTGTAGTGAAGTCACAAAAGCATCAATGTTCTCACATATATCCAGCCATCACCCATCAATAAGGACTAGAATTGTCCCTTCCTATCCGAAACAGATGCTCCTTCCTAATCTCATTCAATTATTGACTTGTCCATTCATTCATTTATCTAATGCATTCCTGCTAGACAGAAGACACTTTGAAAGTAAAATAATCCAGGACAGGAATTAACATGTATGTCCTATTAAGGGCCAGGTATTTGGTTGAGCGTTTTGCAGACTCTTTTTTTTTTTTCTTTTTTTTGAGCTAGTATTTAATCCATTCAGCAACCTATCTAATATGACCAGTATGAATATTTTACTGATACTGTAAGCAGAAAGTATGTGAACCAGGGACATTTTTATTCCTTCACTTAATAAATATGGATGAGTAACCACCACATGCCAAGCGCGACTCTAGATTATGGTGACCCAAGAGTTTAACAAGACTGATGGGTTGCCCACCCTCCATCAGTGATATGCTGGAGCCCTTCTTATCTCAGTATGTTTGCGAGAGCTATCAGATAGGTACAATTTCGGGGTAAGCAGTTGTGAAATTAATGGTGACTAGAAACCAGTCATACTAGGAGTATAGGAGTATTTACACCCTGGGAATTGGTGACAACTACAAATCAGGACCTTTCTTTTTGTGAGTCAATTTCTAGCAATGTGTGAAGTTTTAGAATTCAGATCCAGGCCTGTCTGTCTCTGAAACCAGGGCCATTTCTTCACGGTAGCTGAAGAAAGACGTCTCTATCCTCAAAAAAGCTATAAAAATAGAGAGAAATACATCAACACCAAGATACAGACCCTGGATTTGAATCGCACCTGCTACTTACCAGCAATATGACCTTGAGGATTTAAGTTAACAGCTCTTTCCTTCAGTTTCCTCTTCTGTAAAGTGGATGGAAAATGACACACCACTGGATTGTTGTGAAGATTAAATCGGTCAGTATCTATAAAGGGGATAAAAGGCTGACATTTAGTAAGAACTTTGAAAATGCTAATTATTATTATTAAAAAGACATTTATTAAAGCTTATGAAAAAGAATAACAAGGAAATTCGCAAGGCCAAGTGTGTGGATACAAGTGCTTGCACCTGAGAGAGAAAAAGAAAAGATTTTGAGTCAGAAGAGAACTATTTCTCTTATTCTTCCCATTTTGTTAAATCATATTAATAGCTCCTGCAATTGTCTGAAGTTTGCAGACATCCCCTGATTTGACCATGGCTGTTATTACAGCAATAGAAAAAAAACAAAAAAACAAAAAACTGTTTTGTCAAGCTGGAGATTCATCCCAATCCACAAGAAGTGGATATTGTCCCCTCAAAGCATAGGCTTCCCAAGACCCCCAGAGAGTTGCAATAACACAGACACTCCTGCCTTCATTGTGTCTTCTGACTTTACCTAGCAAATCAGTGCAGAACCTTGCCTGAGTCCATTTTTCTGTGATTCTTTGAAAGCAGCTCTTTTGACATTAAGCATTTTTAACAGTTTCAATATTTTAAAATGTTGAAAACATGTAATCACCATTATTTTCTCTCTCTCTCTTTTTTTTTTTCTGCAATTTCTGTTGATTGATGATATCAGCACCTTTTTAAAGAAGAACTGCACTGTTACCTCCCCACTGAAATCTATGGCTATAGCTAACCAAAGCTCATCTCGTGAAAGAAACAATTCTTATATAAAGAGAGTGAAGAAGGGAGGGAGAAAGGATCCAAGGATAAGAGAGACATCTAATCTATCGAGATGTGAGTACTTGAACACAATTTGTAACAAGCAAGTTTATGTTTCAATGAAAATTCGACAAGAAATGAGCTTTCAGTTTAAATAGCAGATCTAGTTACTTCAGGTTAATAAGAATAAGAAGGCCTTGAGCAATCTATCTAGAAGTGGCCACGTGATTTGTAAACTAAAGATTGAAAATCTTATTGTTGCGAATAGTTGCTCAATCTTGTATCCAGGACGATCAGCAAACTGGCTACTTGGATTGCCCCAGAATTTAAGTCCATAGAGGGTGAATTTGTCATATTTAGTGTTGTTTAGTTCATTAGATGTTAGATTAAACAGTCATTAGTTCAACAAAATTACTTAATATTATTACTTCACATAAAATGCTCCATAACCTCAATACACATCAGAGTGTATAATGTACACCAAAATCATTACTTGCCAATATTTGGGGACCTTGGTAGGAAATCACGATACCATACAGTCTAGCCAGTGAGAATGAGATTTCTTTTCCTCCTTGCCTGAGAACTGCTTTCCCTCGGCCTTTGCCAAAGACTTTGTCCAAATTTTAAACTAAATATATGTGCAGTATATAATAATGATCTAGAATTACTATTAATAAATTTCTCTGAAAGCCATAATATCCCAATGTCCAACTGTTCTGAAACTTCCTGCCCAGACTTTTAATGATATGATTAAACTCAAAGTCCAAAAGAAGGAAGAAAAGTTAGTGAGACAATGTACAAAAAGTGTTTAAATTAAAAGTTGGAGAAAGTTACAGAGAATAAAATACATTCTTGACTTGATGGTAGGCTTAATGGGAACATCCAAAGAAACCTGGAAATTAGGGTGATATTGGGGAGAGGGTTTCCTCTCTCTCTCTCTCTCTCTTTCTTCATTCTCATTATTTTCTGTATTTTGAGATTTTGAACCATTTGGGAGATTTTTGAAAATTAAAACCTTAAGGATGTATTTTAGCTATTTTTTAACCTTAGATGTAGCCTAATGATAAAATTTTGTAGGGTTCCTACCTTTATCAGAAACTAAATTTAGCTGAGGAAACATATATGGAATGCCTAGGCACTGTGGAGTGTTTAAGGACCAGGGATATCTGACAGAGATAGATGCATGTATCCTATACTGAGGAAAAGTTCACATATATAAATTAAATAGATGAAGGACATCAAGAATAACCAAATTAATGAGGCTGAAGAACAGATCTTTTAAATATTTTATGTTAATTTTTCAGTGATAAACACTTCTAGAAAACCTAGAAAATTTAGAAAAGTCCTCTAGACAGCAGAAAAATCCCCTAGAGATAATCACCATTGCCCACATTTTGATGTTCAGACTTCTAGCCTGAAAGACAAATGAAAAAGGATAAGCATGAAAACCATGATAAAGGTACAACTGATAAGATTTGACAACCGATTGAATGTGGTGAAAGGAAAATCATCAAGAATAACCATTTTTCAGAGCTAAGCAACTTGGTGCACAGTAATACAATAAACCAGATAAGGACCATGAGAAAAACAGCAGGCTTACAGGGAAAGGACGGGTGTATATTGAAATGTTTAAACTGGAGGCAACAGCAGTAGAGTCACATGGAAATCCTAGTATAAGGATGGTTAGGTAGAGCTGATAGGAATAGTAATATTTTTAAGGTATCCTCATTTAAGTTGGTCATTTTAAATTTATTTTTAAAATATCATTCTCAACTATACATCACAATCCCTGAATTAAAGGGAGAAGTTGTTGAGATCATATTTTAATCCTCATCATTAGCTCAGATGAATACATTTAAAACATGTATGTATTTTATAAAGTACTCCTCCCATTTTCTGTGGCATAAAGTCATAAGGAGATATGTAATGAATATTCCCTTCATAAATAATTTTGATCAATGTCTACGAAAAATTTCTTTTCTTAGACACCTATGAAAATATCAGTTTATTAAAAATTGAAATTTTATGGGTCTTGTTCTATTCTACAAATGAGATAACAGTATCACCAAGAACTAAATGGTTATTAACAATGAAAATGAGTCACAAAGCTAAAACTGAGAGAAGCCTAGTGAATGAGCCTTAGAGAAGTCAGATTTGCTCATTGGGCCACTGTGGCTGAACAGGAATGTTAGATAAGGATATCTACATTCACTTTCCCTATTCTTGCAGATGCTTAAGCAACTAACTTTGCTCAGAGTTTGCCTACTTGGATCTGGAGAAAATAAATAAGTGATAGACATCACTGGTTATATACTAAGTTTTCATTTTCCCTTATTCCTTACTATCAATTTCATGTTTGTTTTTGTTTTGTTTTGTTTTGTTTTGTTTTGTTTTGTTTTGTTTCATGTAGGCAATGGCCTCAGACCTGGGGGATTAATTTTGTTTGGTCTAAGACAAACATGATAATTCATTTCATTTTACTAGACATTAGTTTATGTGCAGGCATGTGATACAGTTGTGGCCAATGAGATATAAGAGGAATTCTGTAAAAGTTTTTGCCTCCTTAATGAGAAAGAGAGCAATGGGAGTAGAAAGCCCATTACCCAACCTCTGCTCCCACCTCCCAAGGGCATGATTATTTTGAGCATCAGTAGCCATTTCCAGACACCTTAAAACAACAACATTAAAATAAGGGGAGGATAGTTGTACAACAGCAATCAGAGAATCATGCATCTTTTAGGACATCTCTGGAATGTTGTGCCAATCCTGAAATCTCTACCTCCAAACTTCATGTTATGTTTAACATTAGTTGACTTTATAGTTTAAACTATTATTAGTTAATTCTACTGTAACTTATAGGGAAAAATAATCCTAATACTGTCTGTAAAGCATTTAGCATAAAGTATACACTTTATAGATTTTAATTTAAATAAAATTAATGCCTAGACTTAGATGCACATTGTAGAGCATAGATTTAATCTAGCTGAAGAGTGGATCTGGGACAGGCATTCAGGTCCCAAAGTCCTGCATACTTCACTTAAGACCAGCTTTATTATTATCCATATCTAGGTGTTAGCCTTGGTTTCTTGATTTGTTTTCCAAAGTAGTTAGGTGCATGTCTTACAACAACCAGGTTGCTAAATTCCAGCAAGATGAAACATTCCCCACTCCAAGAGATGGGCACTCTTTATCAGACCAGTTTTCACTCCTCTGGGCATTGCTATGAACCACCAGTCACCACTGTATCTTCTCTCTCTGCTTCTTCCTACACCCTTGAGAACAACCACGTTGGAGTGGAATGAACAGGAGCTTGGCAGAGTAAGAGATATGGAAAAGGAACAGAGGGCTGAATAATCCATCAGCTGGCTAATCCATCTCTGAATAATTCATAAATGGACTAATCTGACCCTACCATCCTGCCTATACATCTAGGAAAACAAAAAGAAGCCTTCAGGCAGCTAGCCTTTTTGCTTCTACCAATGAGATCCAATATCTCAGGGCAAAGCCAAGAATTGTTCCTGCCACCACTATATCCATAGGGCTTGGAAAGTGTAGCCAGTCAGTTGTATGTTCTTCTCTGTAGTTTCACAAGCAATGCAGCAAAATACTTCTGACAGAGGAAACAAAACTTCAAAAATTTTAAAGAAAATGAGGTCACCAGAATCAAGTCCCCAATATTCCCATGAAGAGACTCCTCCTGGTTAAGAAAAAAGACACAAAGCCAGCAAAAATCTGATTCTAGGTCTTCCTTCCTTCTCAAGAATAAAAGTATGTATTTCTTGGTCCCTAATGTGGGGACATAATAGAGGTCCCAGGTCACTGAAAAGGAGAATTAGAACTACACCTCGCTGTTAACCTGGCATGGAAGGATGGACAATACAAGAGTTTTCTTTTATTGATGTGTTGTCTTTGATATAGGAAGTCTACATTTTAGGGAGAAAATGGTTTGATCCATAGAATGTCCCCAGACAATTAATAGTGGGACACAATACAAATGAAATGTTTAAGAGTTGGTGAGATTGGGAATCAGGTAGTCAGTATCCACACCAAAACTTTAAAGAGGAAGGTAATTGCCACTACATGTCCTTATTTGTTGAGTTACAATAATCCTGAGATATTTTCCCTGTTGCATGAGAAAGAAAACTGCAATGGAATCAAACAACTATGTCATAAATGCCTTTAACATTAATCTTTTCATTCTCCACACTTTCCATTTGCTGAGTGTCTCCTCTATGCTGGGCATGGCGCTGGGCAGAGGGACACATAGAAGAAGCACATAAAGCCTCAGCCCATGAGAGTTCACAGATTTGGGCACAGAATAACTCGTCTAGAAGCCTTGAATTAGTTCTATTTGAACACTACCATTTGCCTTGATATAAAGCACATAGAATTTCATAGACTGTTGCAGGTAGGAAATACTACTCCAAACTAGCATCCATAAAATAGCACCACATGGTAAAGGTGCTTGATCACATTTGTTGAAGGGATAGATGAGCCCTCACTCCATGTAAAAATGCAAAAAGGCAAGTCCATCTCTGGAAGGTGAGAGATCAGGTGGCAAATTCTCCCAATCTCTGATTCATTGCTCTGCCATACACAATGCCATGTAGTGAAAATAAAACCTTTTATCGTTGATCTAGACCTTTCTTTGTCATTCACACTTTGAAGCTCTTGTCATCATGCCTTGACCTGCTTCATAAATTTTAATAAAGCTTTTTTAAAGTAAATATTTTATTGGCATATAACATGGAGATAGAAGCGTGCACAAACTGTAAGAGTATAGCTCAAAGTATTTTTACCATGTAATCATACCTGGATAACTGCCATCTGTATTAATAAACAGAGATGATGAGCACCTAGATACCTATTCTCTAAGCCTCTGCCTTTACCCACCTCCCAGTCTCCTCCACCTCAACACACACACACACACACACACACACAGAGGTAACTGCTATTCTTTTATTACTATTGCTTACTTTTGCCTTTTTTAAATTTTTTTTAATTTTTTATTTTTTATATACATATATTTTTATCCCCAGGGGTACAGAGGAACAGAGGGCTGAATAATCCATCAGCTGGATTACAGGGGTACAGGTCTATGAATCGCCAGGTTTACACACTTCACAGCACTCACCAAAGCACATACCCTCCCCAATGTCCATAACCCCACCCCCCTTCTCCCAACCCCCCTCTCCCAAGCAACCCTCAGTTTGTTTTGTGAGATTAAGAGTCACTTATGGTTTGTCTCCCTCCCAATCCCAACTTGTTTCATTGATTCTTCTCCTACCCACTTAAGCCCCCATGTTGCATCACCACTTCCTCATATCAGGGAGATCATATGACAGTTGTCTTTCTCCGCTTGACTTATTTCGCTAAGCATGATACGATCTAGTTCCATCCATGTTGTTGCAAATGGCAAGATTTCATTTCTTTTGATGGCTGCATAGTATTCCATTGTGTATATATACCACATCTTCTTTATCCACTCATCTGTTGATGGACATCTAGGTTCTTTCCATAGTTTGGCTATTGTGGACATTGCTACTATAAACATTCGGGTGCACGTGCCCCTTTGGATCACTACGTTTGTATCTTTAGGGTAAATACCCAATAGTGCAATTGCTGGGTCATAGGGCAGTTCTATTTTCAACATTTTGAGGAACCTCCATGTTGTTTTCCAGAGTGGTTGCACCAGCTGCCTTTTTAAAATTTTTTGTAAATAATTAGCAGCATACTTTTTTGCATCCACTTTCTTTCTCTCATAGTCTACCTGGAAGATTCATTGCTGTGCTCTGGCCCATTTTTATTACTGTATAGTATTCCACCATGTGCACATGCACACAGTTACAAGCCCACATCTACCACAATATATTCGTCCATTCTACCATTGAGGTAGAAAACATCTACTCATACATTTGAATCACTCCCAGTTTCAGGTTGTAAGAAACATAGCTGCTTTATTATAAACATTCTAGTTTATATCCTTTGGTGCATATATGTACCCATTTCTCCTTCGTATACACTAAGAAGTGGAATTGCTGGCTGTAAGTATATGTTAAAACTTCATTAAAAACTCCCAGTTTTCCAAAGCAGTCTCACTAACTTACATTTCTATTAGCAACTTGTCCTTACAAATTTTGTGTTGTCAGGTTGGGTTTTGTTTTTAGCCATTTTTTTAAAAAGATTTTTATTTATTTATTTGACAGAGATCACAGGTAGACAGAGAGGCAGGCAGAGAGAAAGGAGGAAGCAGGCTCCCTGCTGAGCAGAAAACCCGATGTGGGACTTGATCCCAGGACCCTTGGGATCATGACCTGAGCCGAAGGCAGAGGTTTTAACCCACTGAGCCACCCAGGTGCCCCTGTTTTTAGCCATTTTGATGGATATCTGGTATCTCACTGTGGTTTAATTTTCTTTTCCTGATGACTAATTAAGTTAAGCACCTTTTCCTGTGCACATGAGGTCATTTAGATAATTTCTTTATTATAAAGTGTCTTCAAATCTCATGCCATTTTGAGTGTGGTTAGCTTCCTTTTTCATTGATGTGTAGTTTCTTTATATACTTGGGATCTGAGTCCTTTGTCATATTTTTTGCATTACAAATTGCTTTGCTTTTGACTTTCTGAATGGTATCTTCTAATGAGCAGAAATTCTTCATTCTAATGAAATCTAATGTACCTTTTTTTTTTCCTTTTATGGTTAGTCCTCGTGTGTTTGTTTGGTTCAAGAAATCTTTGCCTACCCCAGGTTCATGAAGATATTGTCTTATGTTATCATCTAGAATTGTGCCATCTTGTTGTTACTAGCCACTTGTAACTATTTAAATTCACATTAATGAAAGCTAAATGACATTAAAACCTAATTTCCTCAGTTGCAGGACCTATATTTCGAGTGGTCCTTGTATGTGGCTAGTCGCTAGTGGACAGTGACATGGACATCATCATAGAAAATTCTACTGGACAACACTGGTCTAGAAGTTTTGTTGTATTAACTTTCACATTGGTATTCACAATCCACCTGGATCTATTTTTTTTAATAATATGTGAGATGGGGCCATTCAATCTTTCATTGGGTCCACTGACGGGTTTTTTGGCAATCAGGAACATTTGCATGAGATTCTGCATGAGCAGAAAAATGAACTTTTATTGTGTTACACCACAAGGTTTTGGTGTTTGTTTTAGTGCTAGTGTTGCTTACCTTAATGAACAGTCTATAATGTCACCAGTCCTCCTTTTCTCCCCTTTGTTAACCTTCAGTTCCAGTGCATGTTTTCTTTAGGAATAAGACTTCCAATTCCTATCCTATTTGTCCTTCCTTTCCAGTAGCTCATGTTTTGAAACCCTTTTTGCAGGCTTTTTTCCCATCACTGGATCTTTGATATGTGGGGCATATATATTCACACAAGAGAATAAGATTTTTTTTTTTTTTTTTTTTGTGTAGATTGAGAGAGTGAGCACAAGCAGGAGGGGCAGAGAGAAGGAGAGAGAATGAATGTCCAGGGGACTCTGTCCTGAGTGAGGAGCCCCATGTGGGGCTTGATCCCGTGACTCTGTGATCATGACCTGAAAGGTCATTCATTTAACCAACTGCACCACTCTGGTCCCTCAAGAGAATGTAGTCTCTACTGAGTATCTACTAAGTGCAAACTACTCTCTGCTAACGTCTAAGTCTTCCTCACTGGATTTTATAAGAATACTATCCCCCACTTCCCTAATCTGATTGACTTTACAAAATATGATCTGATTATTGTAGACATATTCATGCTAGCCACAGACTTTACAAATTAGAGAACAATTCTAAGACCTATCTTTCAAAGATACCTCTTTAAGAATAGCTGCTAAAGAGTTACCATGCAGTAGCTAAAGAGTTACCATGAATTAGGTGAAGAGTTACCATGCAGTATTTAAAATGTGAGACTATATACAAAGGGAAGTCCCATTTCCCTTGGGAAGGGTCTGGATCACACACAACAGGGGGTGTAGAGGTTGGCCACTTGGACCAATGCGATAGCACAGTCCTGGGGGCTCTTTGGTATCAGATAATCATATGAAGTAGACACTAGCAGATAATCATATGAAGTAGATGGATTAAAAAGACGAGGCAGAGAAGTGTTGTTGGTCAAATATGAAAAGTTAAATTTATCTTTGAGTATCTTATCAAGTTCCCCAAAGGTAGACCCTGAAATGAGTCTCTGTGCGCAGGGGATTTATTATGTAAATGCCCCAAGGAAGTGGAGAAAGCATGGGAGAATAGGAGACTAAAGGTGAATTGCAAGCAAAGCACCAGCCTCAGTCTGATCCCCCACAGGAGTTATAAAGTATAAATTACCCAGTTCATGGCAAGTGTGCCAGGCTGTGTGCTATTGTATCCATCAGTCAGTCACTGACCAAAAGCTACTATTGGTGGGAAAGAAGGGAACCAGGAAGCAGGAAGCCAGCACAGGACTAAACTCCTAGGCATTGCCAGCTGTCTGTTTATGTGGGCAAAGTGCCTTCAGCAACCTGCAGTCAAGCCTCCAAAGTGAGTCACTCATGGATACAGGTCATTAAAGCAAAAACACACAGATGTTAAGAAAGGGGCACCCAGAAACCAGAACGAGTTCCATGGGATGAAAGAGGAGTCACTTTAGTGTCCACATGTCAGCTTTAAGAGGCAAGGACATACTTAGTGGTTGGTAGGTGAAAAAAAACAGAGATCAGGGGGCAAGTAAGCCCAGTAATAACCCATGATGGGGCCAGATAGTCCAGCCTTCCTTTTTTATTGACTGATCCCACTGAGCATGACTGCTTTGTCTGGGCTGTAGGTTCAGAACCAAAACAGATTAAATGAATGGTTTAATCAGATTGACTTCATTACATACATTCCCAGGAAGTTTCCTTCTGCATGAGAGTTCTACAGTTCAGTAACAGTATCAATCATTCTTTCATTCATTCTCAAATATTTTTTAATAGAACCATGTATCAGACACTTCCTGAGGAATAAAATGAACAAGACCAATGTGATCTCTGCTTTAATGGAGCATACGTTACAATCTAATAGGAAGGAACTAAAGTTTGGAGAGGTAAAGAAACTTGCCCTAAACTACAAAGCTAGAGAGGCAGAGCTAATATCCCAGCCCAGTTACCCAGCTCCCACCCCTGGTACTTTTAATCCTACTGGCTCCCTGGAAGTTGCAAACAACCAAATCACTCACAGCAATCTCGAATCAAGGGCTGCATTTTTCTTCCTCCCTAAAAAAAGGCTTCTTGGGATGGTGGGAGAGAAAGGTCAAATGAATTTAATTATCTTATTAGCAATTTGGGGAGAGGTGTTGCTTTTTCATTAAAATACAATTATAAAAACTGAGTAAAAATTAAAAATCAAGTTCAATTTTTGTATAGAGAGCACAAGGCCAAAAGACTATCCTTTCCCTTTTATAAACACCTTTCCCAAGGTGTGAAAAGACTTGGTGATAGGTGTATAATTTTACTGATCCTTTAGAAGCAGCTGAAATGTGGAAAAACCAGAGAGCTGGCTTAGAATAGATCCCTTGCCTTAGCTTCAGCTGCCTAAATGTGGTCATTTCAAGACAGATTCCCAAAGTTAATTATGTTTTCCTGTAAAATGTAGCATTAATTTAAGTGTAGAGTATTAAAATGGAATGTATAATACACTACTGAGATGGTTTGTTGTAGTTATTTTCCAAATAAGCGTATAGCACATGAAGTCCCTGTAATGGTATTAATTATTTATCATTCTATGTGGAGAAAATATCAATTATAATAAAGTATAAAAGGGTTATTAGCTTTTCTGAACAATAAATAAAGTGGAAGTTGTGAGATCAATATGATGAATATATTAAGTTAAAATTCTCTTCTGTCGTAACAGCTGATAAGATTTTATGTACCAATCTCATGAAAGTGTTATAGATATTTAAAAAAGAAATATATTAAATAAAAATAAAATCTATTAAAGAAGGTAATTTTAAATATTTAATGATATAATTAAGTCTTATTAATGTAACATTCTTTATTTTTCAGATTAAAAATTCACAGGATTGTCATCCCTTTCATCTTAATCAGACACCGTGTTTGTTGTAATTATTTGTTATGTATTTTCATTAACATTTGATGAATATTAACTGTTTGAAATAAAACAGTATTTTTTCTTTAGCTATAATGACTAACAGGGGCTACTTCACAGCTAGCAGATGGAGAGCCAGAAAAGAAATGGGAGCTGTTCCAGCAAAGTCTCTGAGGTAAAGGACAGAGCACAATCAAAAGTTCTTATGGTTCCACCTCCTGCTTCCAACTGTGGAGGGACCCATGACTTTGCCATGCCTGAGAGAGCCCATCTTAGCATCATCTAGGAAGCACAAGGTCTAGTGTCGCAGAACTGAATTTAAATACAGCTGTGGTACTTCTCCCTTTAGTTTTGGGCAAGTTGCTAAACCTCTGAAGCCTCAAGTTCCTTATCTGCAAAATGGGAATAATAATACCTTCCTTTTAGCGAAGCTATGAGAATTAGAAAAAGTAAATATGTAGAACCTGGTCCAGAGTAGATGCTGAATAAGGAAAAAATAATCATTTAATGCACCCCCCCTGAGTACTAGAAATGATGGGAAAGAAGGCCATAGAGTAGTTCCTGATTCAGTTTAGCTGGAGAAATAAGAAAGTAATATTGCATATCCAGTGACACAGATCCTTTCAAAGAACATCCATTAAAAATTGATGAGGACTTTTATGCTATGAGAGACACCAAAAGGAAGATTAACAGACAAGACACAGACTGGAAGCAAATATTTGCAAATCATATCTCTAATAAAGGACTTATATTCAGAATATATAAAGAACACTTACAACTCAATAAGAGGACAAAACCTTGATTACTCATTAATAAAAATCACATGCCAGAAAGTTCAGTGTTCACAGTTGGCTGGTTATTATTTGTCTGTTTTATGAAATGAGTTTATGTATGTATGGGGAATGTGTATGCTTTGTGTATAAACACAATTTTCTTTAGGGGGGATTGGGAAGAGATAAGTACTGTTCTAACATTGACACTCTTATACAACATTTATCACAGCTTTCCAAGAATCTTCACGCTGAATGAAATTCATAACAGAGCCCCCAAAGAAAAATTTGGTTCGAGGAACTTACAAGAGAGAACTTATGAGAGAGGGGATGAATGAGTAGGGAATGAGTGGTCTCATTCTCGATGTGTGAGCATAATTCTAATAGCATCTGTATCACAAGCTATTACTACCCCCTGTAAAGCTGTGAAAGAACCCACGGGAAGAAAGCATAAAGATGGGGCAGAAAGAATAATAGGCAAATCAAACTATATCCCAATATATGGTATAGTATTGTAAACCCAATATTGTTTACACAAAACACGGTGGCATTGGATCATTTTTTAAAGACTTGGTTTTGTCTCCTTTTTAATTATGAAGGATAAAATAAAATTGAGTGACTGAGAGGAATAAATAGATAATGAAGTATCAAGGGTTTTTATGTAGAAGCTCCTTATTAAAATGACTGTCTCCTTCAACTGTTTAATCTAATTTCTGCAAGGCAGGTTTTCACTTGTTCTGCTCATATAAATGCACAGGTATTAGAGGTATTATTAAGACACTGTGTAGTTCACACTCAGAGCTTGAAGAACTGCTTTAACCCCTTAAGTGCTCAGAGAACCAACTGAAGAGGGACAACATGCAGTGAGGAAAAACCAAGCACTCATGGAAAACAGTGGAAGCAGTTTTTTGGAGCTCCAGATGAGACCCGCGTGCCTGTCCTCACATGTGGGTCCTCTACAAAATATATAACCCCACCTGCAATTCATGTTCCTTGAACTGGGGCCTCCATCTGAATACTTTGTGATTCAGCAGTCATACCTGAGAAAGACATCAAGATTGGAAATGGGACTTCCAAGCAGACAATGGGAAAGTCTCTGTTCCCTACACTTCTATAGCTTTTATGGTCATGTTGCCTGTCAGAAAAAAAAAAAAGTACATAAACCCGACCTCTGAGCATCTCAGTAACAATCTTTGAATAATCTTTCTTCATTTGAGGTTTTTTTTTTTTTTAAGATTTTATTTAATTATTTGAGAGAGAGAAAGAGAGAGAGAATGAGAAGGGGAAGGGTCAGAGGGAGAAGCGACTCCCTGCCAGGGACTCCAGGATCATGACCTGGGCAGAAGGCAGTCCCTTAACCAACTGAGCTACCCAGGTACCCCATTAGAGAGTGTTGTCAGTTAACCAGATTCTAGACAAGCTGTTCTCAAAATGTGGACTTCAGACCAACAGCATCAGGATCATCTGGTTGTCCGAAATCCAAATTCTGAAGCCCAGCCCAGACCTGAATCAGAAACTCGGGGAGTGGGACTCAAAAATATGTGCTTTAATAGAACTCTCCAGGGGGTTGTGATACTGGCTTAACTTTGAGAATCACCACTCTAGATTGCTTGCATTTCAAGGGCAGCTTGAGTAGTAATAGAAAAGGGGGACCCATACAGCCTGAGCCTGGTCTTTTTATTCTGACTTTGCCCTTCTCTAACTAGGTACCAGCACTCTGAGTCAGTCATTTAACCCATTATATGCTGAGTAACAGAGCTGCTCAACATATGGGCAACTCCGGCAAATTGGCAGGATGCCACTGAGAAAGATATGCAAATAGAGTGTTTGTACAGGCTTTGATGACACTTTCAATATTCCTTGTTGAATTAGCAAAGCCTTTAAGTGGGTAGGGGACGGTCCCCAGCCCCAGGAATTCCCCAATAAGAGATAGGACCCTTTCTACCTTGGAAAACCCAAACCTTAGTAAGGCTGATGGAGTTCCTGAAGAGATTATTCACAGAGATGGGGTCCAAAGAAAGTTAATCCTATAAACCAAACATGCATACAAACACACACACATGCACCCCTAAAAAACAGCCCGTTTAGAGCAGAAACTATAAAACATTTCTGACCTCACAGTTGTAAACACCAATAGTAATTTTTAAAATAAAGTAGAATATTATATAATAAATAATAAATATACCAAAGTGGATTGTCACCTGAAGTTGTTGGTTTGAATTATGTGTGTTACATGGAAAATGATTACTTTTGAATACTTGATAAAATCCTGGTTAAATTTAGATAAGCTTTTTTTGTATCTCTTTCCATACTTTCACATACCTGTGGTTTTGTGTTTTTCTTCTCTAGTTATAATGAATAACACTCTTTAGCCTTATTCTTTTTTTTTTTTTTTTATGAAAAAGAGAAACAATAAAAAGAAAGTTAAAGTGAAAAACACTTCCATACACAATTGAAGGGTTGGAAAGGTAACAACACAAATTCTGAGAAATGCAGGTTTCGCCTACACCGCACACACGTTATTCTTTTGTTACTATTTAAGTACTTAAAAGTACAGTGTAAGCTTAAAATAGCTCAAACATTATGACAATGTTTCAGTAACAAATACCGCATCAGGGCTCCACTGAGAAACTTGAGCAGAAGTAGGGTGTCAGTTGCTTTGTTTTTATTTGTAATAAGCAAAATCTGAGAGGGCCAAACTCAAGTCACCCTGGGTAAGTTTGGTGACAATTCCTTGAGAAATATCATCTCACCTGGTTAGAAGAGTAGGGCTGCTTCTGAGACTGCCTCTTCACGGTCATGGTTGTAGTAGGTATGAAGGAGCACTCAGCACTATACTTTAACCCAATGCCTCCAAACTTTTAAGGTATGTGAGAACTGCCTGGGAGGTTTTGTGAGTGTGCAGCTCTTGACTCAGTTCATGTGGGGCAGGGCTGACCTTTGCATTGCTAGCTGGCTCCCAGGTGATGCTTATGCTCCTGATCCCCGAACCCCGCTTTGAGAAGCAAACTCTACTCCATCTTTCATCCCCAGGACAAGCAATCTCTTCCCCAGGATAAACTTGACAATGAGAAGGACCTTTCCTGAAATTATTTCTTGATTCTTGAAAGCCAAGGTAAGTTCATTCCATTGTATTAAGAATTATTATTAAAAAGTTGGTAATAAATGTCTTCCTTTCCCGAGCAAAGACTCCAAGGAAATACTGTAGAGTTTATTTTCTGTGTTATCATGGATAAGATTCCTAACTCTTTGAGCCTCATCCATTTCTTCCCCAGGATAAACTTGACAATGAGAAGGACCTTTCCTGAAATTATTTCTTGATTCTTGAAAGCCAAGGTAAGTTCATTCCATTGTATTAAGAATTATTATTAAAAAGTTGGTAATAAATGTCTTCCTTTCCCGAGCAAAGACTCCAAGGAAATACTGTAGAGTTTATTTTCTGTGTTATCATGGATAAGATTCCTAACTCTTTGAGCCTCATCCATTTAGCTAATATTTAGCTAACTCTGCCCAGGTGCCCGGCCCTATGCCATGCCCTGGAGAGAGAGAGAGAAGACACACAGGGAAGCAAGTGGTTTCAGAACCTGTGATAAGGACTATAAAAAGGATTAGAGCCCAGTAGGTCACAAGAGCCCCAAAGGAAGTACCTACAAACTGAGACCCATATGACAAATATGAATTAGCCAAGTGAAAGGGAGAGGGTTCCTGTTGCACCTGTTATTAAATAGTGGCCCTCAATGAAACATGGCTGTCTGTCTTCACACCATTTTCAATGTGATGTTGCTGCTGTTCCTATCAAGCAGTAGAAGCTACTTCTCTCTTGAATCTGGGCTGCCCGGGACTCTCTGACCAACAGAATATGGAAGAAATGATGTCAGAAATTCTAGAGCCTACAATTTTCAACATCAGTAGTCTCCATTCCCACCTTCTTGGAACATAGCCAATATGTAAAGAAGCTGGGCTAGATGACTGAATGAATGATAAGAGACCATGTGGAGGGGGACATCCCAACTTCCTGCCATCTTTACCAAGGCCCCATACATGTGAGAGAAGCCATTGTAGGCCCTCCAGCTCTAGCTGGCCCATCTGAGGACTACAGTCACATGAGAATACTCAGGCAAGACTGGCAGAACACCCAGAAAATACACAGAATCATGAGAGATAACAAAGCATTGTTATTTTGAGACAGTAAATGTTGGGATGGTTTGTTACACAGCAAGAGGTAACTAAAACACCAGATGAGTGAGAGACAAAGAGGAGAGAGCTGGGGGAGAGGAGACAGACATATGAAAAAATTTAAGTAATCCAATATGTCAGGACATGATGGTGTGAAAAGGCAATGGTAAGAATTGGACCTAATGCAAGGCAAGGAACAAGTCCCCGAAGGGCCTTGCAGAAAGTTTAAACTTTATTCAGACACATTTTGGAGCCACAAGATCGATTTCATTTGAGGGGGATGACATCATCAGATTCTTCATTTGTAAAGGAAACCTTCATACAGTTACTTACTCCTCCCTAGGAGTTTTTAATCTAGTTTTTAATCTAGTGAGAATTAAATGAGATATAATGGTGGAAAACATCCCTGGATATTGCAGGGGGTTTCATTGAGGCTCTGGACCAAGATGACAAGGCTCCCAAATTTCTCTCCTCTCACAGACACACCGAATATACAACTACACACTGAAAAATTCCTTCTGTGAGAAATGGAGAAACTAGTTGAGTGGCTCCTATATATTAGGAAACTGAGAAAATGCCCATATCTAAGGAAAGGCTGAGACACATTCTTGCTATAAACATCACCCCCAGCACAGTGCCCTGTAATTGGGAGGGAACCGGTAACTATCAGCTTCTCCCTGAGAAGTGAACCTCCCACATCTAGTGTCCCAACTTTTAAGGCTGCCCCCCAAGGGATAAGCCCAGAAATTATCTAGCTCAGAAAGTCAACAGGTCTTGCATTCATGAATCTTAATGGGACCATAGCAAACAAAGAAGCAGCTCTTAACAGGCATGTGAGCAATTGCCATGGATATTCCTCACCCACCCCACCCCACGCTCAGTGCAGAAGGAGCAGACAAAATTGCTTAACTCCCAATTTCTTGCTGGTAAGAGTTTGACTTCAAACTTCCCCGGCTGCTGGCTAAGGATCCAGCTTTTAATCAGCTTGCATCTAAATGCTGACTTCAATTCTTCCCTTTGAGACACTGGTGGATCTTGGCACACCCCCAACTATTAGGAACCACAAAGACAGAAGCTTGAACAATCAGAAAGTTTCAAGAGACAGCCAACAGCCAAGATCCAGGATAGGGTTATACAATAAGATACATCTCCTATACAAGACCACTCCTTCAAGGCTGGGAGTGAAAATAGCTTAGGGGACTTAAGTGATATGATCAAGCTGACCAATATATGCATTTTAGAAATACCAGAAGGAGAAAAAAGGATATGACAAGTATAAATATATATACACCCAATATCAGAATATCTAAATTTATAAAGCAAATATTAACAGGCCTGAAGAGAGCAATAACAAAATAATAACAGTAGGAACATAGATACCCCATATTCAACATGGATAGATCATCTGGACAGAAAACCAGTATGGAAACATTAGAATCAAATTCCGTTTTAGACCAAATGGACCTAACAACTATATACAGACTATTCCATCTGTATTATAGATGTATACATCTATCCATATGTATTCCAGCCGAATACATATTTTCCTTGAGTGCACATAAAACATTCCCAGAATATATAATATATTAGACCACAAAATAAGTCTTAATAAGCTTAAGAAGATTGAAATCATATCAAGTATCTTTTCTAACCACAATGGTATGAAACTAGAAATCAACTGTAGGATGAAAAATGGAAAATTCACAAATATATGGAGAGTAAACCTTATGCTATTGAAACCAATGGGTCAAAGAAAAACAAAAGAAAAAGGAAAATACCTTGAGACAAATAAAAATGGAGATGAAACATACCAAAATTTACAGGATGAAGCAAAAGCAGTTCTAAAAGGGAATGATATAGTGATAAGTGCCTACATTCAGAAACAAGAAAACTCAAACAGCTTAGCTTTACATCTTGACAAACTAGAAAAAGAAGAACAAACTAAGTCCAAAGTTAGTAAAAGGAAGAAAATAACAAAGATCAAAACAGAAATAAATACAATAGAGACTAAAGAGACAATAGTAAAGATCAATAAAAGTGAGGTTTTTCTTTTTTGTTTTTTTTGTTTTTTGTTTTTTTTAATGAGCAAAACTGACAAGGCTTTAGCTAGGCCAACAATGAAAAAAAGAAGACTCAAAATCAAAAAGGAAAGACAACACATTAGAATTGATAATGCAGATGCTAAGGATCATAACAAACTACTATACAACAAATTAGATAATCTAGAAAAAATGAATAAATTCCTAAAAACATATAACCTACCAGACTGAATCATGAAGAAATAGAAACTCTAAAGAGATCAATTAGTAGGAAGGAGATTGAACAAGTAATCAAAAATTTGCCAGTAAACAAAGTCCAGAACAAGATAGCTTTACTGATAAATCCTACCATTTAAAGAAGAATTAATGCCAATCCTTCTCAAACTCTTCCAAAAATAGAAGAAGAAGAAACACTTTCATACTCATTTTATGAGGTCCCTATTACCTTGATTCCAAAGCCTGACATGGACACCATTTGAAAATAAAATTACAGGCCAACAGCCCTGATGAACATAGTTGTAAAAATCCTCAACAACATATTAGCAAACCACATTCAACAGCACATTAAAAAATTAGATACTATGGTCAAGGTGGGATTTATTTCAGAAATTCAAAGATGATTCAGTATAATACAAATTAAATATAATACACCATATTTAAAAAAGGACAAAAATCATATGATCATCTCAATAGATGCAGAAAAAGCATTTCACAAAATTCACCCTTTCATGCTACAAACACTCAATAAATTGGGTATAGAAGGAATGTACTTCAACATAATAAAGGTCATATTTGACACACCCATAGCTAACTTTGTACTCAATGCTGTTCTGTTCAATCAGGAACAAGACAAAGATGCCCCCTGTCACCACTCCTATTCAACATAGTACTGGAATTCCTAGCCAGAGCAATGCGGCAAGAAAAAGAAATAAAGGGCATCCAAATTAGAAAGGAAGAAGTAAACTTGTCTGTTTGCAGATGACATGAAATTATATACAGAAAACACTAAAACTTCATTAAAACTAATAAATTCAGCATAGTTGCAGACTACTAATCAATACACAAAAATCAACTGTATTTTTATACACAAACAATAAGCTACTGGAAAAAGAAATTGAGAAAAAACCCTATTTTCAATAACATCAAAAACAGTAAAAATTCTTATGAATAAATTTAGCCATGGTGTTGAATAATCTATATGCAAAAATTATAACATGTTGATGAAAGAAATTAAAGAAGACATAAATAGATGGAAAGATATTCCATGCTCATGGATTGGAAGAATTAATGTTGTTAAAATGTCCATGTTACTCAAAGCAAACTATACATGATCAATGCAACCCCTATCAAAATTCCAATTACATTTCACAGAAATAGAAAAAGCAGTTATAAAATTCAGGTGGAACCACAAAAGAACCCAAATAGCCAAAGCTATTTTGAGAAAGAAAAACAAAGCTGGAGGAATCACATTTCCTAATCTCAAACTATATTGCAAAGCTTTAAAAACCAAAATAGTATGTTATTGGCCTAAAAACAGACACAAACTAATGGAACAGAGAACCCAGAAATAAACCTGTGCATATGCAGTCAATTAATTTTTGATGAAGGAGCCAAGAATATACAATGGGAGAAAGCATAAATGGTGCAGAAAAATTGGATATCTACATGCAGAAGAATGAAACTAGACTCCTTATCTTATATCATACACAAAAATCAACTCAAAGTGCATTAAAAATTTGAACATAAGACTAAAACTTTAAAACCTCTAGAAGAAAATATAGGGGCTATGTGTCTGGACACAGGGTCCTGGCAATGATTTTTTGGATTTGACACAAAAAGCAAAGGCAACAAAAGCAAAAATAAACTGCAGGACTACACCAAAAGACTTCTGCACAGCAAAGGAAACCATTAACAAAATGATAAGGCAACATACTGAACAGGAGAAAATATGTACAAAGCACATATCTGATAAGGTGTTTCTATCAAATACGTAAGGAACTCCTACAATTCAATAGCAAAAAAACAAATAATCCAATTAAAAAATGTACAGAAGGACTAAATAGACATTTTTCCAAAAAAGACATACAAAATGGCCAATAAGTACATGAAAAAGTGTTCAACATCACCAATCGTCAGGAAAATGCAGATCAAAAACACAATGAGATACCACCTCACAGTTGTTTAGAAGTCTATTATCAAAAAGAAAGTGATAAGAAATATTGGTAAAAAATGTGGAGAAAAGAGAACCCTTGTGCACTGTTGATTGGAATCACTGGTAAAATCACTGAGAAAACAAATGGAAGTTCCCCAAGCTACTAAAAATAGAATTACCCTATGATAGGGACCTGGGTGGCTCAGTGGGTTAAAGCCTCTGCCTTCAGCTCAGGTCATGATTCTGGGGTCCTGGGATCGAGCCCTGCATCAGGCTCTCTGCTCAGCAGGGAGCCTGCTTCCCTCCCTCTCTCTCTGGCTGCCTCTCTGCCTACCTCCTGTCAAATAAATAAATAAAATCTTAAAAAAAAAAAAAAGAATTACCCTATGATATAGCAATCCCACTTCTGGATATATTTCCCAAAGAAATTAAATCACTACCTCAAAGAGATATCTGAACTTTCATGTTTATTACAGAATTATTCACAAGAGCCAAGGGATGGAAACAACCTAAGTGTCCATTGACAGATGAATGGATAAGGAAAATGTGACATATACATAATAGAATATTAGTCAGCCTTAAAAAAAGAAGGCAATCCTTCCTTCTGTGATGAGATGGATGAACCTGGAGAGCATTTTGCTAAATGAAATAAGCCAGACAGGGGTGCCTGGGTGGGTCAGTCATTAAGCATCTGCCTTTGGCTCAGGTCATGATCCCAGGGTCCTGGGATTGAGCCCTGCATTGGGCTTCCTGCTCGGCGGGGAGCCTGCTTCTCCCTTGCCCACTCCCCCTGCTTGTGCTCCCTCTCTCACTGTGTCTCTCTCTGTCAAATCAATGAATTAAAAAAAAATATATATATATATATAAAACAAAAAAAGAAGAAGAATGAAAGAAGACAGACAGCATGGTATCACTTACACAGGGAATCTTAAAAAAAAAAAAAAAAAGAAAGAAAGAAAGAAAAAAAAAAAAAAAAAAAAAAAAAGTGGGATCCACAGAATCAGAGAGAAGAACAACAGTTGCCAGGGGCTGGGGTGGGGAGAAATGAGGAGAGGCTGGTAGAAGGGTCCAAACTCTCAGTTAGTAAGACGAATAAGCTCTGAGGATCTAATGTATAACATGGTGACAGTAGTTGACTGTAGGGTATTGTATAACACATTTATCAAGACAGTAAAGTTTAAGTGTTCTTACGAAACAAAAAGCAAAAAAGGTAAATATGTGAGATGATGGATGTGTTCATTAATTCAATGGGGGGAATCCTTTCACAATGTATGTGTATATCAAATCATATTATTATGTACTTTACATATATTACAATTTTATTTGTCAATCAGACCTCAATAAACCTGACAAAAAAATGCTATTAAGGGAAGAGCCATGATTTCCAGAGCTGGTAAAAACTCAGCCCTGCTCCCTTTCCCTCTTCCACCACTCTTCCATGTCCCTTACTAATTCTGTGTCCCACACCCATAGTTCAGATTTTGGCAGGGTGGGGACAGGTAACATCTAGATCCATCTAGGTGTTTGTGAGAGCAAGAAAAATGTGAAAGTGCCAAGGTTGTAGACCTTGAAGGTCTCACCTGGATCCATGCCACTGGTATGATTTTTCTTTTCATTTCTCATGAGTTGAATTTTCTAGAAGAGAAGCCTATAACCTGAAGGATTCCTTAATCTTGATCCTTGATGATAAATCTCAGGTTTGTTAACTAACAAATTTACCTGAGAGAGCAGTGGCTCAGTCCCAGAAAATTTAAACTACCTCTGTGGGGGGAAAAAAATGTTCCCAGCCTGCAATGTTGTAAAATCTAAGACAGTTTAGGTAACAGCGCTCTGAAAATTTGGAGTTGCTTTTCCAAGAAGCTAAGGACAAAATATAAACAAAGGGTTTTGGTTTGGTTTGGTTTGGTTTGGTTTGGTTTGGTTTTGAATGTTTTCGGGAGTTGGGGAAGGTGTAGAGATGAATGGAAGGAAAAGCCAAATTCTCTGATCTGTCTACATGATCCCATCCTTGGCTTAATAGGTTATAATTCAGCCAGTATGTGAGATACAATGTAAGCCACATACTACTGGCTTCTGATGATGAGTAAAATCCCATCATTGTCTATCAGAAGAACCTGACTTACTCTGGAGACGATTTTACCGGGCCACTAACACCTTCCAGTCTCCTGGCCAACCTCAGAGTGGTTTCGCCTTTTTCAATACAGTTACTCAACTGGAAGATGACACCACGGGAAAGTGCCCCCAGAGTGTATTCTCTGTATCTCTTAGGGTGTGTAAAATGCAGCTCGTGGATTTAATTAGAATTACCTCAGAGAAAAATCTCATTTCCCCTGCCAACAAGAAACATTAAGTGGAGCCAGTGATATTAGAATTTGAAATTCAGAAGGAGAATCCTCTGCAGGCTGGAACATTCTGTGTAGATAGGATTGGTCTTTGGGGAAAATGCTTGGCCTGGAGCCACTGGGGGGCTTGACAAGGCCCTTCCATGTGTCCCATTTATGAGCAGGAGATACATGACCAAAATAAAAACGGGGAGAGATTTATGAGGGGTTTATGATGTTACAAAAGGTTCCAAAGAATTGGTGAAGGAAGGTTTTGTTCATGGTAATAGAGAAGAGTAAGTGTGTGTTGAAGGACAGAGCTTTTTATAGACTGAATTTACGCCCATGAGTATGCAACTCCTTTTCCTAGAACTAAAAGAACTCTATCCCTTTTCCCCAGTAGTTTTCAACTCAAGCCCATGCTTCACTGAAAAGTGCTAACCTTGGGGTCCTGACTTATTGATATGCTGCATGTTTGTCAGGTATGTTGTGAGCAATTTGCTTTTAATGCCAGTTAAAGTGTGGAAATGTCAGGTTGTTTGATTTTTTTAAATACATATATATTACAAAAGATTCAGGATGATTTCAAGAGTAAAGCCTAGGTACATATACATCTGAAGCTCAAGACTAAAGACAGCATAGAACACAAACAAGGGAGCGTTTGACTATGACTGGACCACCCACTCGGAGAATCACATGAGGAAAAGATTAGAAACATTTGGCCTGCTTCCAATAAATGCCATATACCTTCCTCCAGGATGCCATCTTTAAGTGCGGATAAATTGATTCTCTTCTTACTATCGAGGTACATTTATTCACAACCTTAACAATTCTAAAGGTATCACTATATCATGAGTTAGTCCAGTAGTTAATACCAATAAGAACTAAGTGTAAAGCATAGAAAAAAATGAATGACTATAACTGTCATGGATAAATTCCATAAATCTCAAAATTTTACTTTTCATTCACATAGAAGTTCAAAGCTGAAATTCAGTAGCCTTTTACTCTGGATTCAGAGTTCCAGTCTTCTTCCTTCTTGAGGCCCCAGAGTCTGCAATGCAAGGATCTACAGAAGGAGAAAGAGAAAGCAAAAAACCACACCTATTCTAAACCACATAAGCTCACAAGTGTCACTATCATTTTCAGTTCCATTTTATTCATAAGAACCAACTGCGGAGACACATCAAGATGCAAGGTGACCTGGGAAATAAAGACCCTGGCCAGAGAGAGAGAAAGCCGTCAGAAACAACTCTACATTACGGATAAAGAACACAAATATTTGGGAGCCTCTCTTCATCTCTCCCAAAGGGGAAGAGAAGTCACTGAACATGAAAGAACTCAGTGATAAAGCCAGACCCTCCTATACCCCGTTCTGAAAATCAGGATCATGGTGCAATTAAGTCAATCAGATGGACCCAACCAGAATTTTGAATATGGAGCTGGCAGATCAAGGAACAGAAATAGGAGAGAATTATCTGTGGCCACAGGGGCAGTGCCAACATACATAATGTCAGTGTCATCCGATGGTGTCAGAGGTGTAAACCATGACATGCCACACTCAGATATGTTTCACAATGCTGGGTCACGGAGATTATTTGGGTTGTTCTTCTAACTGCATGAATGCCCTTAGTGTCTGCCTGTCTAAAAAACTGAGTTCTCTAATATTCCCAGTCTATGAGCTATTCAGTTTTCTATCAATAAATTAATTTTCTGCTTGCAACTGTAAGAGTCAGTTTCTGTTGCTTGCAGCTCAAAATCCTGATGGAAATCATAATATATGATTCTATTCTGGGTGGTGGAGGTGTGGGGAGATGGACCATTAAAATAATCATATTGGTTTTATTAGGCATCTCTTAAGAGGGTTGCAAGTGAAAATCCAATTAAAAGAAGCTCCAAAAACATTTCAAGAAATTGGCAGCCTTGTTGGAGCAAGTGCCAAGTCTTCCAAGGTAACTATGTTGAGGGAGATGATGTTGCTTGGATAGACATGTAAAAGGGGACACTTGGTGATAATTGTTTAAATTATATGTGGCACATACTGATAGAAGGTTTAGCCTGCGCAAATGAGGCATATTAGATTAATGGTTTAAGAATGCTTAACAAATGTAACTAGCATATGTACATATGGTTTTATAGGTGTTCAGGTTTATACATTATTGCCTTTTCCTATACTATATGTATTGCCTTTACAGATAGCTAAGTTTCCATGCCTGTGAAAAGTGCCTATCACTCACAGGCATTCATTTACTAGGCATCTCTAGTCTAGTAGATAATTAAAGGATTATCAAAAAATATTTTTCATTTCTAGCTCTTTATTAGATAATTCACCATCGTGTAATAGATAATTGACAATGAGATAAAGTGTCATCTCTTCCATGAACTCTTCCATGAAGGCTTTTTTCTTTTTCCTTCTCTCTCTCTCTCTTTTTTTTTTAATTTTGCTTAAAACATCCCTAATAATTAGAAATTACTTTTCTAAACTTACAGTTAATGGGTAGGAGGTTCAAACGGTATTTGAAATCCAAATTTACCTTTTCCCAGTATATGACCTTGGACAAATCATTTATTTGTATCTGACTTCATATTTTGCCTCCATTGAGGAAGAGAGAGGTCAAAGTGGTGGGGAAGGAGCAAAGATATAGATTATTACTAAAGGTTAGCTTTGTTTTGTTTGAAACGTGCAGGAACTGCTTACATATTTTAAATAATTAATTAACCCGCTGTATAACTAAATCATACTAAGCCACACAAAGACCAATTATAAAATGTATAATGAACTAAAGATTTTTATTTATCCAGTTCTGTGCACCCAAACCCTCCCTCCTCTAAAAGATAAAAACTAACAAACCAGTGCAAAATGTTGTCAAGTAACCAAATTAAATAAGTGACCTGTCTCCTGGCAATAGTGAAGCATCACTGGCTTAGGAAGCAAATTCACTAGACTGAGTTCTCTTTTCTACTATTTCTATGCATATCGAGAGTCCATTTCCTACCCCAAATCGAAAAAGAGCAACTGAGCCTAAAGGTAGTGACTTCACATTTGTCTGCTCAGCTCAGAAATGCATCATTCACTATAAAACAAATAATATTTAGAGCGTCAATATATTATTTGAAATGGAAATAGGATGAATGGTGTTAATTGAAGGATCTGAGTTGTCATTTTATGAATATTTTAGTTCCATTATAAATTACTCAGTTGTTCAGATATGTCAGCCTTCTTCGCCTCACCCTTCCATGCCCTAAAACATCTCCAGGCTAGTAAATAATTAAAGGATTATCAGAAAAAGTCAAAAAGAATTTGACATCAGAATATCTTGCGACAGATAGTGTTAGAGATAGCCACAAATAACAAGAGTCTCTTAATTAACTACTGCTAGCGAAATCACCTCGCAGGTTCTATAAGCAAAAACTCAGTCTCAATCACCTCCCCACTTAGAATGCTGTGGTATGGTTGGAGCTACTCTGTCCTTTGTCTCATGTGACAGAGGGACTAAACAAGGCTTTGTTTAAAAGGCTATCATAAGTCTTCAAGCCCTGGACTGAAGATCAGGCCACTAATAAAAAGGAGCAGGTAGTGACCCTGCCAATCCCAGTTTGCCACTCCAGCTCTGCCCTCTAGACCAGCGGAGCTAAAACAAGCAAGCAAAAAGCTAAATAAAGAATATTCCAGGAGGCCCGGGTGGCTCAGTGAGTTAAGTGTCAGGCTTTTGGTTCGGGGCTCAGATCATGATCTCAGAGTCCTGAGATCCAGCCCTGCCTCGCTCCTAGCTGGGTGTGGGTCTTGCCTAAGATTCTTTTCTTTCCTTTTGCCCCTCCTGGCTTGCGTTCTCTTGGGCTCTCTTAATGTCTCTCTAAAAAGAAAAAGAAAAGAAAAAAGAAAAAAAATTCCAGATGTTAACAAAAGTGGCAAAGGACAAAAAAGGACGAAGAAGTTAAAAAGTCAGGCAAAGGGAGAGGGATGCTGAGAAAGGCAACCATGGCTGAGAGAGCTCGGTCAGAAGCTGTCTGTTGTGCACAACTGTGTTTCCCAGTGAGTGAAAGCAAAAGCTTGGAAAGAATACTGTGTCAACTCTGATGTATGATCATTAAACCACAGACGGGTTGAATTACTTGGCTAAAAGATATTTCTTAACAAAACGTCCATTGGTTGGACTGTGGTGCCGCTGTCCCATAGGCAATAGTTTGATCAATCTGAGCCCACCGTTTAGCAAATCATTTGAGAACATGTTACAGAAGAATACAGTGAAAACAATATGTAGATGAGAATTTGTCTTCTCTATCAATAACCAGTATAAAAAGCCAAACCACGAAGTATCTATTGTCCTGTCTCATGGAAACCCCCTAAAGAATACCCTGAATCATAGTCAGAACTATTTACTGAATACACAGCAACTACTCTATGGTGGTTTTGAATTGAGAAACTTTTTTACCTCCATCTCAAAAACATAAGCTCAGTAAATAATTCAGAAAATCTTACTTCATGGACAAGTTGATGTGAACTAAAATTGAAAGAATTTTATGCCCAGCCTTTTTTTAAGAGTTCATATTTTATTACAAGCAGTAAGCATTTGCACATTATTCAGGATTTATATATTATTACTTCTGATGGCAATTTCAGCTTTCTCCTTAATTTTTTAAATCTTGTATTTAAAGTTCCATGTTTCACTTTCTTTTTTTACATAAATTATGTTTTTAATTTAATTTTTCAGCTTTATTGAGATATTATTATTTTTAATTTTTTTAATAAACATATAATGTATTTTTATCCCCAGGGGTACAGGTCTGTGAATCGCCAGGTTTATGCATTTCACAGCACTCATCATAGCACATACCCTCCCCAATGTCCATATCCCCAACACTCTCTCCCATCCCCCCACCCAGCAACCCTCTGTCTATTTTTTGAGATTGAGTCTTTTATAGTTTGTCTCTTTCTCAATCCCATCTTCTTTCATTTTTTCTTTTCCTACCCCTCCAACCCCCCCACATTGCATCTCCACCTCCTCATATCAGGGAGATCATATGATAGTTGTCTTTCTCCGATTGACTTAGTTCACTAAGCATAATACCCTCTAGTTCCATCCACGTCTTCGCAAATGGCAGAATTTCATTTCTTTTGATGGCTGCGTAGTATTCCATTGCGTATATATACCACATCTTCTTTATCCATTCATCTGTTGATAGACATCTAGGTTCTTTCCACAATTTGGCTCTTGTGGACACTGCTGCTATAAACATTCAGGTGCATGTGTCCCTTCAGAGCACCACTTTGTATCTTTATATACCCAGTAGTGCAATCGCTGGATCATAGGGTAGCTCTATTTTCAGTTTTTTGAGGAACCTCCACACTGTTTTCCAGAGTGGTTGCACCAGCTTGCATTCATATTGGCATATTACTGACATATAACGTGTATAAGTTTAGGATGTACAATGTGATTATTTGATATACATACATGTTACAAAATGATCACCCCAAGTTTAGCACCTCCACCTTCTCACATAACTACCATTTTTTGTGTGCAGTGATAACAATGAAAATTTACTCTCTTAACTTTTAAGTATATAATGTAATATTGTTAATTATAGTCAATATAATTTAATGCTGTATATAAGATTCCCAGAGCTAATAATAATATCACAATAATAACAATATAGCTGGGAGTTTGTATTTTGACCAACATCTTCTCATTTTTCATACCTCTCAGCCCCTGGCAACTACCATTCTACTCTCTATTTCTATGAATTCAGCTTTCTTAGATTCTGCAGGTAAGTGAGAATAAACAGTATTTGTCTCTCTCTGTCTGGCTTATTTCACTAAGCATAATGCCCTCAAGTTCAGTTCCATCCATGTTGTCTCAAATAATGGGTTTTCCTTCTTTTTTATGACTGAATAGTACTTCTGTGTGTGTGTGTGTGTGTTTAATCCATTCATTGATGGGCACTTTTTACCTTTTATTCTAAGATTCAGTGACATTTAGAAAAAAATCTACTCAATCTGAGAATAAGTTTGGATAACAAGAAAAATCCAAGTCAGCACAAATCCCTGAGAGCAAATTTATTAAAAGCACTATGTTTACCTGCAGTGGACTTAGCCACGACTTCTCCATGTCTTTGTTTATGACATCCTTAAAGTCCGGTTGCATGAAGGCTTTCCATAGTCCTGTGTTCTGTGGTCACATTCCCATTCAGAGGCTGTATCAAACACAGAACAAATAGCATTTATGTTCTTCTCTCCTGTGCTTGGTCCAATTAGACAGTAGTGCTCCAGACAATAAATGCTCATAAAAATAAGAAACATATTAGATAGGAAGGTTATTATTGCCCTGTGGCCTAGAAATTGGATGGGTTCACATATGTTTCCAATAGAATCTTTAATTAAGATCCCTTTTCTATCAATGTACTTCAGCAATTACCTGTATTGATAATGGGTCATTATTTTCCTGGTAAGGTAATAGAGACTCTCACAGGGATGTCTTCACAACTCACCTCCAGAATACTTTATGCCTTTTGATTTTTTTTTTTTTTTGATGACTAACTTACCTAAATGACTTGGTACTTACAAACTCCTTTCTTAACTGAGAATGAATTGGAGTGTACACTTGAACAATATTTAAGTAAGATTGTCTGCTGATGTTGGACTTCAAAGTTGAGATGATAAGGGATGCCTGGGTGGCTCAGTTGGTTAAATGTCTACCGTTAGCTCAGGTCATGATCTTGGGGTCCTGAGATTGAGCCACAATTCAAACTCCCTGCTCAGCAGAGTCTGCTTTTCCCTTTCTTTCTGCCCCTCCCCACCTTTTGCGATTTCTCTCTCTTTCTAAAATAAAATAAAATAGAAACAAAATTGAGATGACAAATATGGGCCTATGTGCATGGGACATAGACTGAGATAAAAAAATAATAATGATAATAAAAAATCATTTTTGACAGACCCCCTAAGCAATATTGACTATAAATGGGATATTTTTGGAATTGGCATGTCCTATCAAGTTTTGTTAAGGAGTCACGCTCCTTAAGTAATTTTTACCTTAAGGGAATGCTTCCCACATTTTAAATTTTATTTTTAAAATTTTAAAACTTTAAATTTTAAAACTATTTTAAAAACTATTTCTCCTTATGCTTTGACCTCATTGACCCCTGCCTGATTTATGGTATTCTTAGACCCCGCCTCCTGACTGTGCTGCCCCTTCCTGTCCTGCACTACCCTCTTCCTTTGCAACATGATGTGTGACCCAGCCTCTCTCATCTCTGACCTTATCTTCCTTCCCATATTCTTTCTTCTCTACTTGGACTATTCCAAGTGGGTCCTAAAGAAACCCTCAGATCTCTTTTACCCATCTGCTGTTCTGTGGAACACCCCCAACCCTATTTATCCCTATTGTCTTCACTCTTTCCTCCATCCAATGACATTGCCTCTCTTCAACCCTGCCTAAGGCACTCATCCCCCTCATACTCTCTTGCACTGCTGCCTTTCCAAGAATGCTCTCAAGTTTTAATCTTGGTTGTACACAATGGTCAGGTATAATATTTGAAAAATTTCCTGATTTACACCCTTGATTGGGAAATTTCCATCTTATATGGAGCTCCTCTCACAGCTCTCCCATAATTTGTCCACCATTAAATCTTAAGCATGACTCTAAGCAAAATAAGTCAATCAGAGAAAGACAATTCTCATATGATCTCTCCAATATGGGGAATTTGAGAGGCGGTGCGGGGGGGACGTTGGAGGGCGGGGAGAATGAAACAAGATGGGACCAGGGAAGGAGATAAACCATTAAGAGACTCAATCTCAGGAAACAAACTGGGTGATGCTGGGGGGCCAGGGGGAGGGTGGTGGGGAATAGGGTGGCTGGGAGGGTCTGTGCTATGGTGAGTGCTGTGAATCCTACAAGACTGATGATTCACAGACCTGTACCCCTAAGCCAAATAATACTTTATATATTAATTTTTTAAAAATGCAGAGATTAAAAACAACAACAACAACAACAACAACAACCTTAAGCATGACAGTGTAATTCAAGAGAAGAATGAGGGAGGAAAAGGCCTAGAGAGAGAAAACAGGAAAATGAAAGTGAATCCTGTTTCTCCGAGATATGAAGCAACTATGGAGAGAAGCAAGAAGGGAGAAGAGTGGGGTTGTCCATCAATAGTGGGTGGGTAGAAGTTGAGGGGTAGATGGTGTGATAAACAACGTTGAGGTGAACATAGACATCAGGAAAACGTCATCTTAATTCACACTTGGCACTCTGGGATGTGGCCTCTGGCTCACCCCACCTGGGGGCAGCCCTGTAAAAGAGCTCTAGGTGGTACATATAGGCCTAAGTAGAGGGAGGGTCAGAGATTAGTTTTCCAGGGTCAAATCTGATTTTTACAGACATGGATGGAGTGTGTCCATGGGTCCGAGGAGAATGTGGGTGTCAGTTTAGAATCTGGCTGAGTTACCACAGCTGAAAAAAGAAGCCAGGGATATACAGTAGTGGTGGGCAAGGAGGTGCAAAGCAGGTGTGGGCTGAAGTGTAGAAGCTATTACTGTTCCTTAGGGGTATCGACAGCACCAAGGAGTGTCCAAATCATGCCGAATCAGCAAGAGGGGGCCACTGTGTTCTGATTACATCAAGGAAGTGTGAGACTGGATACTCCAAAACCCATTAGGTCCATCTTTCAGCAGGAGATTTCAGCAGGCATGGAATGAGTCACACCTCAGAGGTCACCTTTCCAGAAAAAGTATAAGGTAACTGAACAAAGTCCCAGAAATCTATCTCCTTACCACCATGAGAAGACAGTGAGTTCATGTCCCACAGCTGCTGTTATATTGAGGAAACAAAATGTTGTAGAGGGGCGCCTGAGTGGCTCAGTGGTTTGAGCCTCTGCCTTCGGCTTAGGTCATGATCTCAGGGTCCTGGGATCCAGCCATGCACTGGGCTCTCTGCTCAGCAGGGAGGCTGCTTCCCGCTCTCTCTCTCTCTCTCTGCCTACTTGTGATCTCTCTCTCTGTGTCAAATAAATAAATAAAATCTTTTTAAAAAATTAAAAATCAAAATGTTTTAGACTTGGGACTGGAGAAATTTTGAAAAAAAGAATATCATCTCTGTTAGACCAAGGTGTTGGCTCATAGGGAAGATCTAGCAAATAAAGGGGAAATGTCAAAAACTGCATTTTCTTTGCACTCAAGGTGAAAATCAGTGGGTGCTTTCATGACCCAACTTCCTCTGCCTTTTTCATCTTCTGCAATTATAGAAGCAAATCTCCAGTGCCTTGAAAATGAGAGGGTAAAGCAGGATGTCTCAAAGCCAATGCTTTTAGGACAGCAAATAGGGGAGTCTTCCTCTGCTTCAATTCAAAACCTCTTCCACAATCCATTTACATTTTTTTTTTTAATTTCTAAAAGTTGCACACATGTTTGAAGGTTACTGCCTGGTGAAGAACTGACTAAACATGTTTTTAAATGTTGTCTCTTGCCCCATTCACACCAGCACCCATGGGACCACAGAATCTTTTCTTCTGACATTTGAAAACATTAAAACAGCTTCAGGGCTGAAGAAAACATCTTCCTTGTAATCTTTCGAAAGTTTAGTTGCCAAGGCGACAGAGGCCTTGGCCACCAGGTAAGAAGGCCTCCCTGTGGTATATTCACATGGTTATTTAGGGAAGGGCAGGAAAACAAGGGATGATTGGAGGAAAGAAACACGGGGGTTTCCCTGAGATCATACACCTAGAGTCTCTTTTATTATGTAATTAGAGGAAAAGCAAACTTGCCCTCCTTCAAAATCATACTGTTTTTTTGAAAAGATTGCAATTTAAGCTACATGCTGCTTTGACTTATTATCATGGGGTTGAAATCACATCATTCTCAGAATAGCTACTTTGCAGAGAAGAACGGGTCCAAGGGGTCTTTTATAGATTACAGGATAAGTGACAGCCACCCAACACTACACTCTACTTTCAAGGAAGGTCTTAAACATCATCTCTCTGTAGTATAGTATAGCAGGTAAGGAGCCTAAAAGAGTACAATCCTGAGTTAGAAAGGAAAAGATGTTGATGAGTGGATGGAACAAAAATATAGGAACAGTTCAAGTTTTCTAAGCATATCAGTCAAATCTCGCTTGTTCATGTGGAGTGACTTTTTCTTACTCAAGATCTTCTTATCCTACAGTCAAAGAGTTGTTGAGACTATGTGAAAACACATGAAATCCCCCCCAGAATGCACCGCAAGTCTTAGCTGACTTTCTTGTTGGCATGAGAGGAAAAAAATAAGAGGGCCAGGGAAAAGCTGGGAAAAGATACACTTTAAGGCAACACTCTCAGTTAGCCTAAGGTATGTTGCTACTTCAAAATGGGATGAATAGGACTGGACTTTTTATCTGATACATTCTAACACATGGTAAGGAAATAGAGATCATTTTTCATATTCCAACAGGTTCATATTCCAACAGGTATATCAACTATTCCTCAGGCCCTACTGCTTTGTCTTATACACTGAACTTGGCACATCAACTTCTGATGGTTAGGAGGCACTATTCATCTTGTCTGGTCTTCCTGATTTGCTCTCTTGCAAGAGAGTGAGTACTTTGAATTCAAGAAGACCAAAATACCAAGTTCATTGGTATTAGAATTTCTCCTTCTTGCAATAAATCTATTTAACCAGAGACCAGAAATGGTTATCTTCTCAAAACATGACATTTTGTCCATGTATTTTCTTTTGACTCCGGTTTTCTTGGATAATTAATAAACAATCTTTCTAATAAACTGGCTTCCAGAGATTTGAGGTCATGCAACTATCCTTATCAGAAGAAAATGAAACTTAAACTGTTAAGCAGTAGAACTTCTGATGGATATAACATATATTTACTTGTCTCTGTTGCCCACACTATCTTTTAATTAAGTGGAGCTCTAAGAGACATTGTTTTGGGGATTCCAGAACAAGATAGTTGGTTTCCCTGAAAAACCCATGCTCAAAATGGAATTATGAGTACAGTGGACACAAGAAAACTCTTGCAATTTATCTATAAGAATGGATTAAGTATCCATATGAAATAAGATTATAAACATAGCAGACACTTAATAATCAATTAATTAAGTAATGAATAACTGATAAACATCGAGACAAGACACATTTTCCTACCGTGTAACCCTTAGCTATTATATAAGCAAGATTGTCTTGAAAACTTCAGAATGTACTAATATTTTTCAAAATTTATATCATTAGCCTGAAACATATCAATAAGCTTTTTCTGCTAAGCAAATAAGCTACTAATGGCATTTCAGAAGGATCTAGGCTATGAATACTGGCATTCTTATTCCAATTTTCATAATTAAAAGGCCACATGAAGAAGTTAAAATAGACCATAAACACTCATGGAATGACTAAAATGATAGTAATATTTCATGCTTTGTACTAGGAATTAATATGGAATAATATTCAAGTTCATAGAATAATTCTGGCAGGGTGTTATTCAAGCAAAAGTTCTGGTTAAGCGGGTACCTGAAATAATTTTAATATTTTGGCTTCTGCTCTTCCTAATCTATTAAAAGTTGTGTGGCTGTTAGAATTCAGATTTTTATTGCCCAAGATGTTGGCCCAGTATTAGTACTCCTGTAATAAGTCAGGATTCCTTTTTACACAACATTCTATGTTCCTCATATAGATCAAAATTTTTCAATTAAACTCCTATTTAATTTTTCTCTTCCCTTTAGAATACTAAAAGGGATATTGTTTTCTGATTCTTCTTAATTGTTCTCCTTTTTCTGATCCAAATCAATTGAAACATCATAACAGCCTCAAAATTAATTATAAGATTTCCCCTCTGCTTGGATAGATATATACACATCTCAGAATGTGACAGCTGCGTTCATATTACTAATTACTCACAGCATCCTTTGACGTCTGTGAATCTGCACTGACCCAAGTGAAACAGCCCACCTTTACTTAGGAGTTGTTTTGTTTTTTTAAGGGTTGGGAGCGAGGAAGCACAATGAAAAGGCATTGATATTTAGGTTTTCTGTGACCGAACAGAATCTACCCAGCCTTTTGCCTTACTAGCTCAATTTGTACTTTTTCTTTGCTTTGCTTTCCTCTTCTTTTCTTTTTTAAATCAACTTTGCATAAAGAGAGGCCAAACGTTTTACTCCAGAGGGTAATTTTTGTCTAGAGCGGTAAGTTGAACAGGTTCCATTCAAAACAGGAGAAAAGACCTGTCTTTTAATATCCCTAAAATCTCCAATAAGAGAAAACTAGAGTCACTAGAAACTTCAAAACCCAATCCTCATTGTTTTACCTTTATCCCCATAGAAGTTCTAAATCCATAAAATATGAACTTTAAAGAGAAAACACCTTAGAGCATTGGATGAATTTACAGTTTTTTGTCAATTTGTTTCAGTGAGACCGAATGTGGTAATGATATTAACAAAGGAGAAAAAGTATCTTGAGAAGTATGTTGCAGACAAAGAAGTCCTTCTTTTTTATTGCCACTGCAGTAAGTGTTGTAGTGCTGTCTCAGAGGGCTGACCGGTTTGGGCACTGCACAATTCCAGTGGGAACTTTCTATAGATAGGTCTGCACACGCAAGTCCTCCTGGGGGACTGTGTGACATGGTGGCCAGATATTTGTCCAAATGGGAGTCGTGTGTTTTTTAATGAGGAATTTGTTTTAAAATGAGTAAACCCAATTATTTTTCCCCCCTCAAGGGGAAAAAACATTCTTCATAGCCTCACACTACCTAGTTGTAGGTACTCTGTACGTATTTGTTGAAAAACTAAATAAATTAACAAAAAGCTACCATATTGTTTGTTTTCCTCTCTTTAACCTCTTTTCCCAGTTCTGCAACCATTTTCTAATAAAACATTTGAACATAAAAGGAAGTGACACAAAGTAACAAAATTAGAAGACATGGTGCCAGGTATAATATGGTATGACCCCATTTTTAAATCTGAATTATCCTTCTCAAGTTTAAGTCTTTCTATGAGAAGAGGGGAAAAGAGTCCTTGACAAACTGGAACACATTGTTTTGATTAGTTGTCTATTAATTATGAAGTTAGTTACACTCCAAAGAATTCCTAAGCCAACCAGAAGGACTAGTTTAGTCTTCAAATAAATCCTAATCCCACTATCACCTTGTGCTTAAACTGCAAGCTCTACAATGTCCCTCTGTACAGTTCATTTACACCTAATTTTCTAATAATTGGTATGTCATTTTCCAATTTAGGATGATAAGAAAGAATTTAAACATAAATATGCTTTGGAAAAGCAACATTAGTTTATACTTGTGCTTCCAATAGCTGACATTAGATTATTCCCTAAGTATCTTGCATACAAGATAAGAGGGAGAGAGATAAGCCAATAGGTACCTGATATGAGGGGATGTTGGAAGAGAAGAAAGAAAAAGATTTTTAAAAATGAATTTGGAACATTAAAAATAGCCTTTGTTTGCAGACTTTCTATTTTGCCTGCATTCATCTCTGTATCACAGAAAGAACTCAAACCTGAAAGAAGGCCATACACACACCAAGAAAAAAAAAATAAAATAAACTTAATTAGAAATGATCCATTGGTATTCTATTTCTGCCAAGTGTTTGGGTGGTTTCCCATAGTACACAGCTGTATCATTGCTATGAAATTGCTAAGTGTAGAAGGAACCCACCATTATCTATCCTACAATAATACATTCCTTTACAATTCTCCCCAAAATGGGCACAAATATCCTTTGGGTGTGATGACCTTCCACTTTATCAATCAGACCTATAAACACATTCTTCAGCCCTCCAAATCAGCATTTGTGCTCACTCCCGAAACTTACTGATCAGCCAAGGGAAAGAATTAATTAAAACTAGTCCAATAGATACACATCATTCTTAATTGTCAATTAGCAATATGGTTCATAAGCCTGGGATAGAAAATCTATTTGTAACAACTGATGGCTGAGTTATAAAACTTTGTTGTTGTTGTCATCTTGAACTTATATTTTGGAACAGGATTGAGAAAGACAACAAAACAAAGGATAATTTAAAACTTTCACCTCCTTAAAAGGAAGGAATATATATATATTCCTTTTAAGGTATACACACACACACACACATATAAATGACTACCTTTAAAAAACTTTTTAATAATAAATTCATTAAAATTTATTTAACTTTATTTAAATTTATTTTTAATAATAAAATGCCTATGTTATGGTTCATGCTACAAATAACAGAGGTTCAATAGCCAGAACCACTGATTATTCCTCTGAGTCATCCAATCTTAAGAACTTACCATTTAAATGTATCCCCAAATAAAATAACCTCTTGGTTCCTTCTATTCCAAATGTGATCTATGAACTAGCAGATCTGCACCACCTGGAAGCTTGTTAGAAATGCATATTTTTGGGTGCCTGCATGGCTCAGTTGTTGGGTGTCTGCCTTCGCCTTGGCTCATGATCCCAGGGTCCTGGGATGGAGCCCTGCCTCGGGCTCCCTGCTGGGCAAGAGACCTGCTTTCCCCTTCCCACTCCCCCTGCTTCTTTCCCTCTGTAGCTATGTACCTCTCTGTCAAATAAATAAAATCTTTAAAAAAAAAAAAAAGCAGTTTATTCAGGCCACACTCCACTGTTGGGAAAACTAGATTTTGTTATGGAAGATGAAGAAAAACAGTTGGAGATTAAAGTGTGCAGGGGGGGCGGAAAGGAACAGCTGTCATGGAAAGGACACGCGAAGGCCATGGCAGACCATGTCTAACCCTGATGTTCCTCAGGCTCTCTCACATCACTAGAGTTTGGTTTTGAAGTAGCGTCTTGGGTTTGTTTGTTTGTTTCCTTTGCGCATGTGTGTGTATTTTGGGTTTGTTGGTTTGGTTTGATTTGGTTCGGTTTTCTTTAGACAGCCAGACACAGTCTGGACCTGACTTTGGGAGGGAAATGATGAAGGCCATAGGAGAGATCTGAAAACCTCCCTAAGTGTAACCAGCTTTAGAGATGCCTCTTACAGGAACTGAAGGAAGACGAGTCCCCAGGAAGCAAAAAGCAAATTTTTTTTTTTTTAAGATTTTATGTATTTATTTGACAGAGAGAAATCACAAGTAGATGCAGAGGCAGGCAGAGAGAGAGAGAGAGAGGGAAGCAGGCTCCCTGCTGAGCAGATAGCTTGATGTGGGACTCCATCCCAGGACCCTGAGATCATGACCTGAGCCAAAGGCAGCGGCTTAACCCACTGAGCCACCCAGGCACCCCGCAAAAAGCAATTATTAAGTGCTATGATGCAAGTGAAAACGGTTTTCATCAGAATGTTCATGTTGTGTAATAGGTACTCAATTGGAAGAATGTTAGAGTCTCAATATGTATATTATAATGCCATACTTCCTGAAAGAGAACTAGCCAGTAACAGTACGTTTTCCTCTATTGAGTGTCTACCATGTGCAAAGAAGCACTGTAGTAGACATTTTAATTTTTTTTTAAATTCTATTTATTTGTAGGAAGTTGCCACATTCCATTTTCTTGCCTGTTTGAACTCTACTGGACTGTCTGCCATGTTCCTTTAATAAGAATGGGGCATTTAAGCCTTTCTTTGGAGTACCCGACATGCCTGCTCCCTCAGCTTTGTCCTGATCACTACAATCCCATCTTCCACGTGTTCATATAATTTCTTATCCATAACACTCTCCACTTCTAGTGCTAATCATGTGCATTAAAATAAAATAGCAAATGTGCTGAGAGAAGTGCACACTACAAAATGATACTCATAATATTGAGCACTTTCCAAAGAGTATGATATTTGCATTAGGTCATTAAATATATTCCCTCTCGTCAGAGAGCGCTTTTGTTCTCTGCTCTCCTCTAACTTGGTTCATCTCTCACAAGTGAAAATACCCTTATCTCCACTAAGCCATTCTCACGTAATCTTTGATTTGCATCTGTTATTATTCTTAGGGGAGAATAATATCTCTCTACATGAACAGAGAAAAACTCCCAAGCAAAATATATTACAAATGTATTTGTCTACAGGAGTGTTCCCTTTAAACATGTTGAGTGCAAGCCTCAAACTTCTTTCATTGTTTATAGGCCCAAAACTAGGATTCCTTCTAGAGCCTGGATGCTAAAAACTGCAAATTAAAAGGTGTGCTCTGAGTATAGCTGGATATCTTCCACCATGCTACTTTAAAGAATATATTAAAGAGAGGGTGAAGGCAGGTGGAACATTTTTAACTGGCAGCTGAACATTTGCTTGGCTTAAAGCCAAATGAAATAACATAATCCTAACTGACTGGTACACTTCTCCCTGATCCCTTTAAATTCCTCTTTCTCAAATTCTTTATGACATTTAAATATCCTTAGAATTAATCAATATTACAAAACAATGAGATGGTTATAAATGGAGACAGCTAGTCGCAACATTCATAATACAAGGGCTATTTTTCCTGAGTATTTAGAATGTTCTTTGACTTTACATGGACTACCAATTCCCACAGAAACTCTGTGAAAGATGTAATCTTACTCCCATTTAATAGATGAAGAAAGCAAGGCTGAGAGGAATAAGGTGATGTGCCCACATTCCCAGAGCTAAGCAGAGGAAAGACTAGATCCAAGTTCAAGTTTGTTTCATTCCATAGCCCATGCTCTCCTTGCCATAGTCCCTGAAAACCGCGTTGCCTAGATTCCGTTACCTTGTTTCCTTTCCTCGTCTCTTTAGGGAAGGCTACCGAAAACTTTTCCAGGTTCTCTTGCTGGGAGGAAATGCCAATGAGAATGACTGGAAAGTGACTATTTTCAACTCCGCTGTTGAAAGAACGGTGCCCACGTGGCTAGTGCTCAGTCAATGTTAAATAATAACCGTTCAAACCCAGTAATGATGAAGCAGGAAGCGCCTCCCTCTTTATACTTTTAATGACTTCATAGGGTTCTTTTTTGTTAATTGTTTAATCACAAATTTCAGTTATTGCTATTTACATGCTCTCTTTCAACTTTTGAATACAGACTTATTTCTATTTTGCCAAGCTTTCAGAAACACCAAATTAGAAACAAGCCTATTGTCTTCCACACAATTTCTGCACTGTGAAGAATGAAAACGCCACCAGAGTGCCGGCGTGCCTAATAGGGGAAAAGAAAGAAAGGAAAAGAATCAATCGTAAGTTGCCTAAGGAATGGCACCTTTGTTTAGATTCCGTGTGCCCAAGGTTGAGAGTCACTCTTTCCATAATGGAAAAGACCCCTCACACCATCTTCAGGACACTCAAGGACAACCCAGAAAGGCTTGGTTTTTTTATACAGGTAGGAAATCCAACAGAAGTAAAGGGGCCATTGAATGAACGTAAAACTGACAAGCTTTTGTCTTGGGATGCATGAGTAACTTGCTCTTCACAGGAATAAACAGGTTTATTCTCCGTCTCAACCAGTAAAATTAGAGATTTAAAAAAAAAAAAACATGAAAATTTCACCTCACCCTGGAGAATTAAGAGAAAGATATGAACATGAAGTTTGAGCTTGGTGTTGTCACTTTTTCGCTGGAAACCACCTGTGCAAACAATGGTACATGAAGCATTAGACAGCCCCTATGCCCTCAAACAATTGGACCCAAAGTTCACCTCCGCTTCTCCAGCCATCATCTGCACTGGGACGTGTATGTCCTTCTCACAAAGCCTTTCTAATGTTGTGTGAAATTCAAACACTAAGCTGCAAATCATTCAGTCCCAGAGGTGACTAATTATACAAACTTTGATACTGTTATAACCAACCCTGAAAATTAGCAAAGGCATTTGGACAAGTGGTATAGAAAGTCTTAAAAGAAAGCTTGGGGAAATCCAACAGGAAGCCTTGACTACATATTGGCAAAGGCAATTCCATGTTTCCAAGGATGCATCTCTGCTCTTAAATTAAGCAATATGCGAAGAGTAAAGGGAAAAGGGTGAGCAAAAAGAGAGAAGATAAGAATCAAAGTCTTGTCATTGGCCAGATACCCTGTTAGATTTTAAGTGGCTTAAACAGTGCTTCTTCAAATTTCTTTCTTTTTGATCCATGATTAAAAGATGAAAATCCTAAATAAAATCCAGATTCTTAGGTTTCCTTTAAATAACAGAAGGTCTGGAAAAAGGGGTGCCTGGGTGGTTCAGTGGGTTAAAGCCTCTGCCTTCAGCTCAGGTCTTGATCCTGGGATTGAGCCCCGCAGGGAGCCTGCTTCCCTTCTCTCTCTGCCTACCTTTCTGCCTCCTTGTGATCTCCGTCTGTCAAATAAAACAAAATAATCTTTCTTTAAAAAAAAAAAAAAGAAGAAGAAGAAGAAGGTCTGGAAAAGTAAGCACATTGTTTCCACAGGGCAGTAAGTGGCTGGGCTGAGAAGTGGTTGCTCCTGTTCCCCTTTCATAGATAAGGCTTGCGTTCAATTTGCCACGAGCCCCTTGTCACTGACACAAGACCTGGTTGATTCATTTGCATGATCTGTCTGATTCCTGTAAGCATTTAAGCATTTATAACCTTTGTTGTAAACATTGCTGAGGGATTACAAGTGGTATGTGTCTGAGGACTTGTCTACTTCAAGATTTTAGCATACTTACTTGCATAGACAAAAATAGTGGTATACTGAAAAGCTCCTATATTCAGAATTAAATGATATGGCTTTGATTCCCCTTCTACCCTTAATGAGCTGAGTGCTCTACAACAAATTATTTTAACCTCTTGGACTTGTATTTCTTCAGTAGTAAAATAAAGGCATTGTATTAAGTTACTTACGGATCCCTTGCCTGTTGAGAAGGCTGTGTCTTCAGTGGTTAAACCATAGGTGACAGGGAGTCAACCTGATGTATAAATTACGTGTTAGCAGGAGAGTGAGGGTGATTGTGGGAAAACATCCTAATGATACCCTGTACGTGGTGAGAGAAAGTAAAATTTTAATTTCCTTTGAATAGTAAAATTCTAAGGGAAAAGAATAGAGAGGTCATAGTTCCCTTATAATACCACAGAAAAATGACAGAATTAATTCAATCTTATTCAAAAGAGAATTTAATAAAAAAATACTAATTCTGTATAAAAGAGATCCACCTGTTATGGATCAAATTGTGCCTCCTACCACTGGGAAAAAAAAAAAGTATAACAATTTTAGCCTCCAGAATCTCAGAATATGACCTTTTTTTGAAAGTGAGGTAATTAAGGTGGGCCCTAATCCAATATGACTGGTGTCCTTTCAAAAAGGGGAAATTTGGCCGAGACACAGAAACACGTGTACAGATACAAAGAAACAGGGAAAGGACTATCTAAACCAAAGAACATCCAAGGCTACTTACTAGAAGAGAGAGGGATGGAACAAATTCTCTCACAGCCCTCAGAACAACTCAACCCTGCCTTGGTCTTGGACTTCCAGCCTCCTGATTTGTGAGACAAGACATTTCTGTTGTTTAAGCCTTCTAGTCTGTGGTAGTTCCTTATAGCAGCCCTAGCAAATTCATTTAGCATCTTACATCCATTTGTCCCCAGCTAGCTGGAGGCACAGCATTCTTCCTGGGGGGAAAAAGGACCCAGGAAAGAAAGAAAGTAAGAAAGAAATACTAATAGAAATGGAGATAATATCCTTGTGACCTCTGCAGGGACAAAATACAGATCACCTTGACTTCTTTGATTCTTAATCTCCACATTATAAATAGGGGTCAGTGTGCTAGTTTTTAACCAAATTTCCTGAATCTTGAAACTGCTTCCTCAACTGGACCCAAGACCAGTTACATTATGCATAGGACCAAGTGCAAAATAAAAATTCAGGATCTCTTGTTAAAAAGGTATTAAGAATTTCAAGATGGCAACAGCAGAGCACGGCCCACATATCCAGTCCTATGGGACTTCACAGGCTGCATGCGCATGAAGCATCACCCTTATGAGTCCCACCAGATGTTTGAGAAGGCCACTAATGTCTTCACTCCCCTTTCTTTGCTGGGTAATTCTGCCATGTATCTTGTCTCTTTTGGAGCATTTTTTACTTTGTTCTCCGTGGGTCAAGTCCAAATTTTCTAGCAACTTCTTATCATTTCCTTCCATACATGCATTTATTTGCCAAATGTACTGAGCCCATTCAATGTCCCAGCTACCAGGATGGCTCTTGAAAAAGTCATATGGACCTTGTCTGAAATCATGTATAATTTAGTGGCAGAAATAACTACAACCTAAGGAAGTATATAATGAGATAAAGGAGATAAAAGCATTGTACTCTAGACATTCAGAGAGAAACACCTTAATTCCAGGTAGGTTGCTTTTAGGAAAGGCAACATTGTGAGGACACTTACAGGAATAGATTGGGCTTTACTAGGCACTTACGAAGACAATCCAGGTAGAAGAGCCAGTATATGCAAAAGCATAGGGATGGCACCGAAAAAAAATCTGTTTGAAGAGCGTGGGCACTTTGGTATAGGTGGAAACAGAAGGAGCCATTAGGGAGTGAGCTTGGGAAAATGGGTTGAGGGTAGATCAGGAGGCTTTTCTCTATTTGGGAGACTAATGGTGCAGGAGAGCTGACTTAATTATGTTGAATAGCCAAAAATAAGCACCAAGATCAGATTAATTGTGCTTCAAATTAATTTTATGTCTGACAATAGATGGCACCATCCTTGCAGATGTATGTGAATTTATCTTACTAAATATTGTTGAACACTAATATCTATTTTGTTCCCATGGAGGAAAAATCTTTGTAGAAAATCTTGGGCCCACACAAGCAGAAGCCCTCTTGGGTGCTTCTGATAAGCAGGACCAACATTTATATTGGGACATATCATATGGACTGCAATTATTTGTCTTCAAGTACACCTTCCCCACCAGACTGTGAGTCCCTCCAATGCAGAGACTGCATCTTATAATTCTTTCTACTCTTGCATCTGACATAATGCCCCATATATGGTGAGTGTTTAGTAAATATCTGTTAAATGACTAAACAGAGATTGCGGCTATATGTAGTTGCCTCCATCTAAATTACCCCTCTCCCGGAGCACCTAGGTGGCTGTCAGTTGGGAATCTGCCTTTGACTCAGGTCATGATCCCAGAGTCCTGACATCAAAGCCCACATCAGGCTCCCTGCTCAGCGGGGGGTCTGCTTTTCTCTCTCCCTCTACCTCTCTCCCTGGCTTAGACTCTCTCTCTATAAATAAATAAATAAATAAAATCTTTAAAAAAACAAAAACAAAAAACAATTTCCCTCTTATCTACTCATAAATGAGGGTATTAAATAAGAACTTGGAGTGAAAAAGGGCTCTCATCTAGCCCTATTTGTGAACAGTGGCTAGTTGATCTACTTTCAAGTATACTCTGTTTCCCATTCCCATGATGCTTTGCCTTCCAGTCTGGTTCTATCAACCTTCAGTGTCCTTGGTCTTATGGTACCTTGTTGCTGAGTTACATGGTACCACTGTTTTCTGATATTCAGCAATGGGTTAACTATCTTCTGGCAGAGCCACCCCTCCTGAGATAAAGAGGAGAAACTCCAGGTAAGTTTAGCTAGATCAATGGCAGCCATAGTCTGAATATAACATCCCCTTTCTGTGCAAAATGGATCCCTGATGTTCAGTTCAAGGACTCAACATTGGAAAACAGTAAGGTAACATGTGGCAAGGGCAATCCAATCTTTATTCTGCCACCTCAGGAGTTTCTCTGCTGGTTAACTCTAAAAAGTACTTTTCATGTGTCCCCATGCCATCTCTTGTTTGTGGTTTACTTGTTTGGTTGTTTTTGAGAGAGTATTTGATGGCACTTTCACCTCAAGACTCACTTCAGAGTATAAAAGTGAGAAGAAAATTCCTCTGCTAGATGGCTTCTGTTGTTTGGTTGCTGAAAGGAAGACCCTATGATATAAAGACGACTAACTGTTTATGTTGATAAAAAACTGCCTGCAACACAGGCTGGTAGGAGGGGAGTTTGTAGATGGCATCATGATGTGAAATACCCTGGGAGACACTTACCATCACGTCCTGGGACCCAGTGATGTTCCCACAGCTGCATCCTCAACCGTGTAGCACTTAACAAGGAACAATTTTAAATCACTTTGCTTCTAAAATAATTTAAAATCAGGGTGAACATCAGAACCGAGTTTTTATCATTTTTTTTAAATGTATATGGTGTAGCCCCTGAGTTTTAGCAGTAGCAAGAATAAAAAACTACACTCATCTTTGTAAAGATTGTGAGGCAGACTAAACTGGAGGGAAGAGGGAAGTCTTGGGCTCACTGAATCTGGATCCTAGCACTGTGCTTACTCTTCAAAATTCAGTTTCCCCATCGATAAAATAAGACTATAAAAATGACCACCTCACAGGCAGCTCGACAAAACAGCATTCTTAATTAGTTGATGCTGTAGCACATATTAATTACTTGAATTATTATCATAATTAACACTGGTTGTGGAACCAGGATCTTAAGTGGTTTGAATCCTATTTTTCTCAACATCCAATCATCTCGCCTTGGGCAGAACTTCTCTTTGCCTCAGTTTCCACATCTATAATTTTGGCCACAGTGTCTTCATAGGACTCGTGTGACTATGAGATGAGTGGATATCTATGTAAAGTATTCAGCAGTGCCTGGTATGTAGTAAGCACTTAATAAATGTAAACTGCCATTGTTATTATTCCACTGCTGTGAAGATTATTCAAAGTGCAGGATCAATGTTCTCTGGGAAAAAGAAAATAGCCCATTGTAGCCATTTTGAAGCTCATTCTGAGGACCAAGAAACAAAGAGCTGACAATTAGATGATAGGTAAGGTACAAAACTTCAAAAAAAGAAAAAAAGTTACATTCCTTTCTCAAAAAATTAGCTATTTCCTTTGAGATAATAGTACAGATAGTACAGAGTTGTCATATACACCCTTCCCCTCACCTTTCCTAATGTTAGCATTTTACACAACCATGGTACCATGTCAGAAGTAGGAAATTAACACTGGTTAGAAAGGGTAAGAAAGGGCCAGAAGCCAGGTGCAGTTCAGAGGGGGAGCCAAGAAAGCCCTTTCCCTTTGTGACACGGAAAGGAGAAGACACTTGCTAAAAGCTGAATTAACAGCATCTACTCCCAAACCTCCTGACAAAACAGGATCATGACAAAGGTGCCGGGAAGACAAGTGTAAGCTAACAGAAGAAGAAAGGGAACAAACACGTAAATCCATGCAGTGAGACCGTATTCTGGCTAAGGACGTTATGTAACCCATTTTCCCACGAAGGGCATTATGATGAACAATGTCATTAACTAGATGACTAATTTTATTTAAATTTCTCCAGTTTTCCATTAAAATCCTTTTCCATTCCAAGCTCAAATCCAATTCCACATTCTATTTAATTGTTGCATCTCTCCCAGTCTGTGACAGTTTCTCAGTTTATCCCTCTCTTCCATGATCTTGACCTTTCAAAAAATGCTGGTGAGATAATTTGTAGACTGTCACTGAATTTGGATTTGTCTAATGTTTTCTCATATTAACTGAGATGATAAAATTGGGGGAAGAATACCAGAGGTGAGGTGTCTTCTCAGTGCATCTTATCAGGAGGTACATGATATCAATGTGTTTTGTTATTGGTGGTGTTAACCGTGATGACTTGGTTGAGGTAGTTTTCTTCCAGGTTTCTCCAATGTGGAGTTACCGTTTTCCCTTTCCCTATCTATTAATTAGAAGGGAGTTACTAGGTCCACTCCTCACCTGAAAGGGAGAAGAAATAAGCTCCAGTTTTTGGAAGGAGATATATCTGAGAACTCATGGGCATATGATTACAACCAGCACAGTAATTAATAAATACTTTGGAGATATAATTTGTGGTGATACAAAAGTTTCTCCTTAAACTTTTGCCCACTAATTTAAGCATTCATCAGTATATCTTGCTTGCAACAATTTTTACTATAACGTTTTTGTGGTAATTTTCTCTTTCCCTCATCTTGTCTATATTTATTAATGGGAATTTCTCTGTAAGGAAGCAGTGTCTATCTTACTTATATATGCATGGACTCTTAAATGTATATTTTACTGTTGGGGCTATAAAACCATACTATATTTATTTTTGTTTTTCAAATTATTGTAGCTTTGACCATTGGGAGATCTTTAAGTTTGCTGTTTCCTATATCATTTTGACTTTTTTTTTTCTAACTTCTTTATTTCTTGAAACCATAAGATGATTGGTCCATATTTTCACTACCTCCGGTCTTTCTTTAAAGAGATCTTTTACTGGAAAATGGTATTTAGAAACCAAGTTCTGGGTGCTAAGTACATTTCTTGTTACTGGGGTATCACTGCTAGTAGGCCCTCTCAGGGAATCTATGTATGCATACCAACCAATGAATACACACACACAAGTCTATGTATCTACATTTATTTTTGTATCTAACTGTATACAAATTAAAATAAACATTTTAATAAACAAATTTAATAAATTAAAATTAAAACATGTTTAATATTGAACAATGTAATATTTTAAAAATAAAATTAACGTTTTAATAATTAAACTAAAATAAAATAAACATTTTACTATGATATCTCTGAATCTCATTTAGAACCACAGGTTTCTTTCTAGCCTTCCCCCTGCTTATTTGTAAACTTCTTTCTCTGGTGATGAGAAATCTGGCATTTGTTTTTTACAGTATATACATTTATTTGCTCAATCCTCATATATGTGTCAAGTAGCTTCAGAATTGGGGCTGACCCATACCCCTGTGAGCAACCAATTTATCAAATGGACTAAATAGTTTGTGCACATTTTTGGTCTTTGGCCTGAAAGCATCTCATTCAAATATGGTTTTGCAAAGTTACATGGGTCAGTACTTGTTCATCACGGTCTATATTCTTTCTTGGCTCTCACTGTCATCCTGGTTATGTTTTTTAAATTTGCATAAGTAAAATTCATCCTCTGTGCTGTACAATTCTATGAATTTTGACAAATGCATAGACTCATATACCTACCATCACAATACCATTTGGAACTTAGCCCCCCAAATTCCCTCATGCTCTCCTTTGTAGCCAACTCCTCCCCTACTCCCCCACTACTGATCTGCTTTCCATTTCTATCATTTTGCCTTTTCCAGAATGCCATATAAATGGAATCATACAACATATGGACTTCTATATCTGGCTTCTTTAATTTAAGAACATGTGTTTAAAATTCATTCGTGTCGTTGCATAAATCAGTAGTTTATTTCTTTCCAGTGCTGAGTAGTATTCCATTTTACGGATACACTGCAACTTATTTACCCATTCTTCTGTTGAAGGACATCTGGCCTGTTTCCAATTTTTAGCGATTATGTATAAAGCTGTTATAAACATTCACATACATGTTTTAGCGTGATGATACTTTTCAGTTCACTTGGTTAAATACCTAAAAGTAGGATTGGTAACTTACATGCCAAATGCATACTTAACATTACAAGAAACTGCTGAACTGTCTTCCAAAGTAACTACCATTTCGCATTCCACTGGGAGGAGAGTTCCAGTCGCTCTGCATCAACATTTGGAATCGCCAGTTTCATTTGCTTTTGGCTATTTAATGTTATGTCGTCTCATTGTGATCCTCATTTGCATTTCTCTAAGAACTACTGAAGATGAACACATTATTATATGCTTGTTCGCCTCCTCTATATCCTCTTTGGTAAAGGGTCAGTTCGGATCTTTGCCCTTTTTAAAAAATGGGTTGCAGGGCACCTGGGTGGCTCAGTGGGTTAAAGCCTCTGCCTTCGGCTCAGGTCATGATCCCAGGGTCCTGGGATCGAGCCCCACATCGGGCTCTCTGCTCAGCGGGGAGCCTGCTTCCCCATCTCTCTATGCCTGCCTCTCTGCCTACTTGTGATATCTGTCTGTCAAATAAATAATAAATAAAATCTTTAAAAAATGGGTTGCTTGTTTTGATATTGTGGGGTTTTTAGATTTCTTTATCATTCTGGATACTAGTGTCCCATGAGACACGTAGTCTGCAAATATTTTACTTTAGTCTATGGCCTTTTTCTCATTCTCTTAACAATGTCCTTCACAAAGTAAGAATTGACTGTTTTGATAAACTTTAGTTTACTTCTGATTTCATAATTAAGAATCTTGCAAATCCAAGGTCACATTAATTTTCTTCCAGAAGCTTTAGAGTGTTATATCTTACATTTAAGTCAATGAAGCATTTTGTATTATTTTTGCATAATGTTTGAGGTATGTGTCAAGCTTCCCTTTTTTGCACATTGATCTCAGGTTTTTCCCCACCATTTATAGAAAGACCATCTTCTCCCCATTAAATTGCCTTTGATTAAAAATAAATAAATAAAATTTTAAAAAAAATTGCCTTTGTTGGCCCAAAAGTTTGCTGACTATACTTCTGTGAGTCTATCTCTAAACTTCATATTTACTTCCCTGGTCTACGTGTTTGTCTTCTTACCAGTAACACACCGTCTGTGTCCTGAGTCTGGTTCTGATAATTGCCTTGCTGATGACTCGCCTTTGCATATGTCTCATGATTTCTGTGGAAAGTTGCTTATCTAGTCAATACTGAGGTAGGTATATTTTGTGCTTGGAGACGGACACCCCTTTCCTGCTGCTCAGCCTTTGGTGTAGAGGTTTGTGTGCCCTATTCCAGAGTTGGCTGGGGACAAGAGTTGTTATTGCTGTGGTTACCCTCATCATAACTCAGACTTCAAATCCTGCTAGTGGTGGCTTCTCTTTAGGCTGGCGCTGACTTGCCAGACATAATTTCCTCAGTGTCTACTTCCTTCCTGGACCTGTGCAGCCCTCCAGGGAGAATCCGACTCTCGTGTCTGTCCCGGATGATGACAGTTATCATTGCTTGACTCTTGTTAGCTTGGTGCTGAGGGGTAGAAGACAGCCGGCTCCAATGACTGATGTTCCCACTGATCCTCTGTTCCAGGCAGGCCCAGTGTCCCTGGGTCTGGTGGGGTGAGGTCGGTTCACACATTCTCCTGCCCTACCCCTTCCCCCAGCTATATTCTGGGGCTAGCAGGCATGCCCCATCCCCAAAAGCAGAAGGATCTTTCTTTTCTCTTCCCTCAGTGGCAATGAGTTTTCCCTAGAGCAATATGTCTCCACTTGTTGCTGCTTTACTATAGATGAAGGCTCTTTTTTTTTTTTTTTCCTCCAGGGAGGTGGTTCTGGAGGAAGTTTTTGCTGAGGCTGCTGCTCCCTCCCCCAGACAACACCATGAAGGAAGCCTTGCACAATAGAGCAAAGAACAATGAGAAGGTTTTCAATAAAGGATCAGTGACATGATAAGGTTACCTATAAAAAGGCTAGGGAGACTGGTTTGGAGCAGAGCAGAATGTGAGAAGACCAGTTACAGAGCTCTCGATATGGTACAGTATAGCAGGGCAAAAGGAACATCGGTTAATATCTTAAGAGCTAGCACTAGAATTCCTCTTAGGGAAGAAACTATGTCTACTTAGGAAAATCCCTTAACAGGCCATTTAGGTGTGAAAAGATGCCCAGGAATGAAGTGAAGGGCAAAGGCTCAGCTGAATTCCTCACTCGAATAAACTGAAGTAAATGTGATCTTGTTTTGCTGAGACTGCTGAGAAAGGGGAAAGGAGCAGGAAAGCAGGTCAACAGCTCGATTACAGAGGGTCACGCAGGGAGATGTGATCACTGAAATACACAGGAGAGGGGGATTATTGAAATTACACATATGTATGATGATAGCTAAAAAGCTAATAGCAACTGGTCGTGGTTTTGGGAGACAGAGGTCCTCTATTGCCCTAATCATCAATAAAGTCAGCCACACACAGCAAAGGGAAGGTTTTAAGGAGCAGTGATATGGGTGGGGTGTGGGGTGTCTTGGGACCAAGGATAGACACTGAGTCCCGTATCTGCCTGGATTAAGGTCACTCTAGCAATAGTCCAAGACGATAAGCCAGAGAAGCCACTAAAATGAACAGATTCAGAAAAGTAAGAACTCCATACCTGACACAAATATGACTACTGAGGTGCCCAAAAGGGGACACTGGGCATTCTACAAGTCAAAGATCTAGGTGTTTGAGGCAAGGTGATCTCAGCAAGTTCATTCCCCCAGCCAGGGATAGATTAATGTTCAAGAGTCAAGTATATAACTGGGGTGGCTGTCATGTACATTTTCTCATTTAAAATAATTTTTAAATACATATTGATTTTTTTAAAGATTTTATTTATTTATTTGACAGACAGAGATCACAAGTAGGCAGAGAGGCAGGCAGAGAGAGAGGAAGAAGCAGGCCCCCAGCTGAGCAGAGAGCCCCATGCAGGCTCCATCCCAGGACCCTGAGATCATGACCTGAGCCGAAGGCAGAGGCTTAATCCACTGAGCTACCCAGGTGCCCCTAAATATTGATTTTTAATGTAGTTACATATACACTAATAAAGACACAGCAAGCTGAGTGTGTCAAAAGAAGCTGCTTTGGTCTCCAACATCTACCATCAAAAAGAAAGCAATGGAGTTAACTTCTTCAAACCACTTAGAATTGTTTAAGAATGTGATTATATTGTTGCAAAAGGGAAAATCCAGTTGAGGTTCCTATCAGAGAATGTTACTCAAAGAGAAGATAAAATACAGTTCTTCAATTCTTACATTTAAAATGGAATCAACCTACATCAGAAGGAAAATCGGGCATTTTCACAATGACCTGGAGGAAAGTAGAGATGGCAAACAAGAAGGCTCTCCTCCAGGGAAACCAGGACTATGGCAATACCCTGAACCACTAACTCCAAATATGAGTCCTACAAAGACACTTAAGTCCCACTGTACATAACATATCGCTTGCAAAAGGCAAATTGGGCATGAAATGCCAATTATTTTACACCTGAGACACAAAAGCAAGACATATTACAAACAAGTGTATTTTGGGAGATTCTTTCAAAACAGTTAATCACTAACTTTGGCTCATAGTCTGTTGTATGAACTTCAGTACCAAACAAGAGGCAGTTGGAGTTACTGTCAACAACAGAAGCACTACATAAGAAAGTCAAAATTTTTAAAGAAAACCTCCTGTACATTTATATTGTAGGAATATGTCTTATAAACAAGGGAGAAAATGTCACAAAAACTCAAGGTATTATTCTTGGAAATCTTCACATTCGCATTGTCTTTTTTTTTTTTTTCTGGTCTCCAAAATATCTCATGCCCTTTACTGAAACTAACACAGAGAAATTATACTCCTCTGAATTCCCTTGAATTTGGTCCCTAATGGGAATACAACTCCAATCTCAATCTAAGTACATTTGACAGTGAGGGTTTTTTAAGTTAATCCAAGTAGGCTTAATACTCTCTTGATTTAGTTCCTCCAGAACAAGACTCTGACATAAGGAGTTGAGTGCAAGTAGAATATTTGGAACATGATCCCAGAAAACTCTAGAAAGGGTAGGTAGGGGGAAGCAAGACAAACAAAGAGACAGGGAGCACCCTGGATGGCTCAGTCGGTTAAGCATCTGGCTCTTGATTTTGGCTCAGGTCACGATCTCAGAGTCGTGGGATCAAGCCCTGTCACAGGCTCCACACTGTGGATCATGCTCAAGATTCTCTCCCTCCCTCTCTTGCTGCCCTTCCCCCCCTACCTCAAAGGGAAAAAAAAATAGAAGTTGGTAAAATGTGCATTTCAAGGAGATAATCTCTGTGAACAACTGAGAATGCTTCTGGGCACCTGTGGGAACTAGTCTGGGACACACCTCAGACTTATCCCAACTGAGGGTCCTCAGTGGTCCAATACTATCCGCTAACTTCTTGTGTGCCTGTTGAGAACTGCTTCTAGGGACATTAAGTCTCCAATTTGCCCTATGGCTGGACCACCCATCCTCCAGGGACCAGAAGAAGGGCCCTCCAGAGAGAGCTCAAAGTGCTTGCATAAGCAGCTTTGGGAGCCTGGAGAGGGAAATCCTGCAAAGATGTGTATAAGGCACTCATAGCACCCATACTGGCACTCAGCGTGGCTCACAAATTAACAAATCAGAGAACCATGGAATGAAAGAGCTGTCAAAACAGTTAGGGATCAAGTCCTTTCTGCAGGTGCTTCTGATATTTTGAACCTGTTACAGTCTCTGCACTTCTGCAGGAAGCACTGATGTTCTTTCAGGAAGGGAGAAAAGGAAAAACCCTAAATGTGTTGTTGGTGTTCCAAGCTGAGCCTGCCTCAAATTCATGCAGTTGGATGTTAGGAGATGAGAAAAGAGGGTGGACAGATAGTGACCTGTGATAAAAAGGGCAGTCCTTGGCCCCAGAGACTCGGGACGTGGCTCAGTGTCTCAAGGGAAGAAAATGAAGAACACTGGGAGACAATAAATGGAAGAAACACTATTTGCTGCTTATATGAGAAAATGGGCCACCATGAGAATGGGAGCCTTCCTGGTTTTTCTGGCAAGAGCACAATGTGATCCCAAGGTCGTGAGGACCACTGAAAATTTAACCCCACTTGGACAAGTCTGAGATCTGAGAGCTGGGACACAGCCCCCTTGGTACAAGCATTCGTGATATTGTTTTTGTTGTTGGAAGGGGAAGTACCAGCTTCCGTGGCCTTCATCATGGTATCTCTCCCAAACAGCTTCATAGGTGACATATCTATAAGGGAGGTAGAGTTTAACAGGTGCAAGAAATATTCATGGACACATGTGATACTATCAACAGCTCTTGGAAATAAATAGAAAAGTCTTGGAGAGGTAGTGAGGTTACTTCCACTGGAGCTGGGTAGAGAAATGGGCAGGGTGTCAGTGATGGAGAAAGGAATGGGCAAGGCTCAGGTATGGGCAGAGAAATGTCCTAGGACTTCTGGATGGACCAGGTTTGGAGGGAAGTTCATGGGTGAGAGAATCAGGACAAGAGTGGGGGACCCAGTGGGATTCTGGAATGGATATGGAGCAAGGATTTATTTCTTCAACAAATGCTGATTGAGCTTTTAGGACTTGTCAGGCACTAGTCCATGTACACTGCACAAGATAGAAATTTCCTATCTTTATATGGAGCTTAAAGTTTAACACAGTGCTGCTGTTAGATGTGCATAATACTAGACAGTTTTCTACCTTTTAAAAAACATCTTTTTATTATTAAATAATAATTACCTTTTAAGTTTCTTCTCTTTGGATCAGGAAGTATGGGTGTGGCATATAGAAGTGCCCCAGGATGAAAACAGCTTTGTCAAAATTTAATATGCACAATCTCTTGAATAGTGTAAGCTATTTTCAATAACTCTATTCCTCTTGCAAGTGATTGACTAAGGCCAATGAGACCTTAAGGAATATCGTCGAAGGAGCTTCTAAAAAGGGGCACCTGGGTGGCTCAGTTTGTGGGTTAAGTGCCTGCCTTCAGCTCAAGTCATGATCCCAGGGTCCAGGGATCCCTGCTCCCTGCCTTCCTCTCCCTCTGCCTGCCATTCCCCCTGCTTGTGCTCTCTCACACTCTCTCTCTCTCTCTGACCAAAAAATAAAATCTTTAAAAAAAAAAAAAAGAGCTTCTGGGGAAAAAAAAAATGTTTTCCTTCTTGGCGAAGAAGACACTTAAGGAGAAACTGTCTCTTATCTGTCTCTCTTCGTGGTCATATAAGGATGTAGCATCTAAGACCACAGAGACCACCCTGCTTCCTTGAGGAAACAAACTGAGGGGAAAATGCCAGCCAGCTGAAGGTAGGGAATGGACAGATAGAACCTGGGTCATTAGTATCATGTCTGGGCCACCGACTTAATAAATCCTGGAATTATCTGCTTCCAATGCTCCTGTTTTCAAGCACATAAATTCTTCTCATTACTGAATCCACTTTTAATAGCATATTCTGTTATTTGCAGCTGAACGCATGCTCTCTGATGGATTCAGTGAGTTCACCAAAGCACCAATCATGAATGCTATTTAAACATTGGTACAAGTGTTCAAAACTGCCTGGGTTGCATCGCTGACAACGAAAGTGTTGTTTCTTTACCTAAAGTCAACATGCTTATTCCAAAGCATTCCTCAGACTGAATGTACTTGTTTTGTTCTCATTCCTCTTGAAATAAAACCCTTGATTTTTGCTCTATACAGCTAAAGAAGTGTTTACTGGATGTGCTAAATATACCACGTGATATACTTTTCACAATGTAGAAGAATAAAAGTAACTCAAACCTAAATATCAGAGTAAATAGTTACCAGAATTTTTTTAAAGATTTTTTAAAATTTATTTATTTGACAGAGATTACAAGTAGGCAGAGAGGCAGTCAGAGAGAGGAGGAAGCAGGCTCCCTGCTGAGCAGAGAGCCCAATGTGGGGCTTAATCCCAGGACCTTGAGATCATGACCCGAGCCGAAGGCAGAGGCTTTAACCCACTGAGTCACCCAGGCGCCCCCATAAAGGGGTGTTACCAGAATTCTTTATGAGTTCCTGAGGAATTTGCCCTTCGTGGTAATTTGTTTAGCCTCCAGGACACTTTATCCTTCATCATACACTTTTAAGGAGCAGAGAGTAACCTCTCCATGGCTTTGCCATGCCTCTCCTTCATTACCCTTCCCTGTGAATGGCTAGCCACTTACTCCATGAAAAAAAAACAAAATCATCTGCCACAGTCACTTAACGTAGGAAACATCATGAGACAGTAAGAAAACTTCCAATTATACTCTGACCTAACCTCTCTTACAATGTCTTTATATTCCCATAAATCAAAGCAGGTAAACCCTTAACACTGCCTTTGAAAAGTTATATATACACAGGAAAAAAAAAAAAAAAGGAGAGAGAGAGAGAAAAGAGAATAATAACCAGCTTTTCTCATAGTCAGATTTTACTATTATGTCATGGAGAACTTTCAAGATTTTTCCAATATGAACCATGTCAGGAGAAATCTCCAAATATATCATATGATCTGAATTGTGGATGACAAATGGCCTGGGTTTCCCATCATTCCAATGTTGTCAATTTGGCCTTCCTCCTCATTGACTCAGGACAGACAGTGGGACTCCAGACTCAGGCCTGCATTAAGTATCACATCCAGTAAATGAATTTATTTCTTTTACCAATATCATTGCATCAGGGAGACTTGGGGGAACACTGGCTTGGGAGAATGTTCCTGGTAGCTGCAGATAGTCCCATTTCCTTCCTGTAGTCCCAATAACGATGGGGGTGGGGGGGGCGAGGAGAAAAAATCAGAATGGTGAAGATAGGAAGGGTACAATTTGATCTCAATTTTGTCATTCCCGTCCACGTTTCACACAAATTCACCACATGACCACATCCAACACTTGCTCAAAAGAGCGGGACAGTGTGGAGCCACAGAGTCCTCCACTCCACCTGCACGCCTTTTTCAGAACCACGAAGTTCACAGGTGACGCGAAGGGAGGTGTCTCTGATACTAGCTGCCAACCCCCCCAACCCAATGCAATTTATTCCCTTCCTGAAAGCTCCCTTCTTCAGATGTGGCAATCACACCTCCTCACCTTCCTCCTCCAAGAGCTTTGTTAACTTTCCTGATTTGTTTTCCCCTGCTTAAATAATCCAAAACCTGCTACCGCCTAGTACCTCGCGGAAGAACAGATGCGGTTGGGTGCACCTGGGGACAGCTGCGGTCTGGACTCCCGGCCCCCATCAATTATCACCCCCCTTACACTCACCCTCCCCTCCGTCACGTTGCCACCTGTGCTTCATGTGTTCCTGAGATTCCTTGGGAAAAAATGCAATGAGTGGCATTTGGGAGTTTCTCGGATTCCCACAGAGTGCGTAGCCTTCCCTTCTAGCCCCCTTTTTCAATGTGCTAATTGTAAATGCAGCTACAAAGAAATGCCTCCAGAAAGCACCGACTTCAGGCTCAACCCAGACAAAGGTGAGGTGGCTTCCAGAACTCCATTCCTGTCAGCTTTCCGTCTGAGGCATGAGCTTGGAAATTGCTGCAGGCTCACAGTTCCCCTGGTCTTCAAGGACAGAACCGGGTCCAAGCCTGAGGCACCCACTGTGAGTCTGAGGGCCATCCAGCAGTGTGAGTTTTTTTCACTACATTACAATTATTAAAACACCTGTGCTAAATAACCTGATCCAGTCTGAAGTGTTCCTGAATCTCCCAAATCACTCATTTCTTAACTAGGCTGGCTTATTGATTGCATTTAGGTGGGCACTAGAAAATCAAGGTAAAGCCAGGTTCAGAATCTCTTGAAGTCCTTCCCACCTGCATCCTGAGACATGAGACGTCTGTGTTGAAAGGTCTCATTCCCTTATTCTCCCATGATCATGGTGAAAACCAACCCAGATTTCAAAGGCACTAAAAAAGGCAACTGCAGGCCGCCTGAAGAAACCAGCTCAGGGATGAAAAGGCGCCATTTATTTGGATTAAGAGGGTGGAAGGAGTCTCTCCTATTAACATGAGCTGATTTGGGGAAAGAGAACGCAGGGATGAACCATCCAGAAATGAGAGATGCAGTTTCAAGTGAATGAATTCCCTCCTGCTTCTCAGAATGTACTGAGTGTCCGCATCATATGCCTCATGTCTTTTAAAGCAGCTGGTCACTTACATCGAAAATCACACAGATGGATGAAAAGTTCTCCCAGGATTAAGAAATGTCTTTAAAACAATCATGGCCACATGGGCTCTGTGGCCATCAGCAAGGCTAGGAGTTTGGCCTCTTTGCCTGGGAGCTCATAGACTCCCACTGTTAGAGTAGATTTCTGGCTCTGGCCATGTTTTTGCTTCCTTCAAATGTAATTTCTTCTTTGGCCAGGGTTTCCTTCATAAACGGTAGGGCTCAGTTCAGGTATTGGCAAGTGTTTCAGGAAATGATGGAAAGAAGCCAAGCACAAGTTCTAAGAAAATTCAATTTTTATCTAATCGCAGAAATATAGTATGGAAAGACCCTGGGTTCCCCCTCATTCCTGGGCTCTGCAAGAACGTTGGTATGGTTCTGAGACCAACCTGTAGCTATACCCACCCTTGAACTTCTTGGGTACCTCTCTACTTCCGATCAAACTAGACCAAGCTAGAATGAGTCCACAAACACAGCCCTTGACTCATCGCCATACCAAGGTTAACCTAGGAAGATACAAGTGGATGTCGTTAATGCTTTGACAATCTCTCTTGCAACCTCTAACATTTCATCAATGTTTCCTATGTTCAGAAAACGATCTTAAGGTATTTTATGTGAGATAGCTTATTTATTACTCACAGCAAGCTGATATGGAAGGCTCTATTGGTGTCCCCATTTTACAAATGAAGAAGCTGAAATATAGGCTGTGTAAGTAACTTGCCCAAGGCCACAGAGCTGGTAAATATTGGAATCAAAAATGGACCCTCACATCCTAATCCCAAAGCCCATACTCTTAACTGCTACATAATGTGTACAAAAAAATAGTCACTATGCACACACACACACACACACACACACACATAAAACACACACATAAAACCTGTTTAACCTCATAAATAATATTAGAATGTGAAAATAACAGCGAGACACTTTTTTCTTTTTCAGACTGGAAAATATTTACAATGATAATATCTGGTCAGGGGTGGGAGAAGTAGGGGAAGGGCTATCACTGCTTCTGGCAACAAAATTAGGTACTAATTACCTAGAAGGTAATTTGGCAATAATGACCAATGCCTGGGGATTTCACCTACTATTCCAATTGGCAAATTTATTCCCAAGTCTTCATCCTAAGAAAATAATTTAGGCAAGTGTGAAAAGATGAATGCTCAGTAATTTCTCATCACATTGTTGGCAGTAGAATCAGAAATAGCTACGGTGTCCCATCACAGGGAGTTGGCCGCACAAGCTATGGTATATCCATGTATTGGAACACTGGCAGTTATCCAAAATTGTGGTTTCAATGTGTATTAAAGGATATGGAAATATGTTTAAGGTATATTATTGAACAAAAAGGTAAAAAGTCATAGACATCATATAATCTCATTTTGGCAAAAATTAACACACCTGCTTGGACCTTTGATGAAAAACCATTTCTTAATCCCATTATTTTAACTGTGATTATCTTTGTGAGTGGAATTGCGTGTAAGTGCCATCCTCAGCTCATGTTATCCATATCCAGTGGACAGCCATTTCTACCCTACAAATTGATAAGGACGGGGGATGATGCAGTGACAATGCCTGACCTTGGTAAGGATGGGATCAAAGTCTAGCTAATGTCTGCGTGTGAATGACTGCTCATCATGTGGCCTCTGCAGAAAGAAAAAAAAAAAAGGTTGAGAACAAAAGCCACAGACTACTCAAACTACTCCCAAACTCAAATGTTCAAAGTCCAACGCTGTGCCAAATATCTCCTACTTACATACCAAACTACTTCAATCCTTAACATTTCAAGGTATACCCACAAGTTAGAGGGTTCTGAATGTAACTTTTCCCTGCCTTTTGCCTCTTTCTTCATCCAGTCTTATGAGGCTCTCCCAAGATAAGACCACAATGCTCCTGGGGTCAAGGATGTGGGTCCAAGCCTTTGAAACGTCAACCATTGTGGGCTCTGTTCCATGGACGCATGTTGAACTCCTGCCATTTTTCTCAAAACATATGCACAGTTTGGCCAAAGGAGACCAAAAGAAATTACGTAGCTGAATCTTTTGCCAATGTGGCAAAAATCAAAGCACATGGTCTGTGAAAGATAGGTCATTGATACTCTTCTGGACTGTAGAAACAAGCATTATGTAGTGTTAAATCATCCCGCAACCAGCACACTTTGGCTATTTGTTTATCGCTTCATCCAACAAATGTGTGAACTGATAGTCAAAGGCACACTCTTTGACAAGAACAAATATGCTGAAAATATGAGAGCCCAAATGAGTAATTGTTTCCACCACTTACAATAGGATTAAACATTTATCAGATAAGGAAGATGCTACAACTCAATTGGGAGCATGGGTGACAGTTCAAATACAAAATATTTGGAATGCATGTCCATATCTGATAAACATCACAAACTATTTCCATGCTATTATATCAATTTTGTCTCTACAGAAGTCTCAAGCTTCTGTTTTTAAACACTATGCAGATATAAATATTTACATTCGTTTGTGATACATGTATGTGTGTACTGTGCATGTATTTGAGTGTATATACACATCACGTAGCATACATATCACAATGTGCTAGAATTCACACCGAAGTTAAGCCTGAAGTGATTTTGCATACCAAACCATATTTTATCACGTCAATAAAAATATTTAGTGTGCACTTTATATGTGCAAGATTTTGTGCTAAGTGCTAACATGGGACACAAAAATGAATAATAAATTCAGTACATCCACTCTCAAGGAGCTTATAATTTGTCAGGTAGTTGGAAAGACAAGTAAGCAAACAACTATTACGTAAACTTACCCAAGTGATAATTATGAAGATGTAAACAAAGTGTCATTGGTATCTTAAAAATTGTACATAGATACAGATGTAAAGGTGACTATAGATCAGCCATTATCCAATGTTTTCCACAAAAAGCTAGAGAGTAAGCAAATTCAGCTTTATGGGCTATAGAGTCCATGTCACCCCTGCTGGGATCTGCCATTATAGCCAAAAGAATGCATAGACAATTTGTCAATCAATGGGCATGGTTGCCTTCCCATAAGACTTTATGTATGGACATCGGGATTTGAATTTCATATAACTTTAACATGCTGCAAAATATTCTTTCTTTTTATTGCTCTTTTCAACCATTTAAAAATGTAGCAACCATCCTTAGCTCACAAGCAGTCCAAAAACAGGAGGTAGGCTAGATTTGGCCTGAGGGCCAGGGTTTGCTGACTCCCGAGATAGATATAGACCTCGCTAAAGAGCTTGAGATCACAACCAGCTGGGGTGTGAAAAGAAAGAACTCAGGGGAAAAGCTTCATGGAGAAAAGGGCTGTGATATTGTACCATGAAGACGGGAACCGTTTGGAAGAGATGGAAGTAGGATGGGAGTACTAGGGAATGGGAGAGGAACAGTAGTTCCCGGGTTCTAGGACACCGTGCTAAGGAGTTTGTGTAGGTCCTGAAGAACCAGGGAAGAAAGGGCAAAAGGATTACAGTTGCTACTCAGACAGTGGAAGGTGGGAGGTTTGGTGAAAAAGGGGATGGAACTACTGCAGTTATCCAGCTGCGTGCTCACAAAGTCGTGACCTTCCAAATTGGCCAAGGGACTAAGAAGGGGAGGAGGAATTCGGAGCACAGTGATGAAGCTAGCAAGACCTGGTGGCAAATGTCTATATGAGTGAGATAAACACAAGAAGAAAACGGATTCTGTTGTCAAGGTCTGGGGAAGGTGGAAAAGCTGACGCTGTGAACAGTGACAAAGGGGACAGAAGGACTAGTTTCAGGGAGATTTCAGTAAGGATGATGAAGCTCAGGGCATGTGAGGCCAGAGGGGCAAGCACACAAAGGAGTCTATATTCCACTGATGTCTGAAAAGGGCTTCCATAGTCAGCCTGTCTTCTCTAAGCTGCAGGCCATTACTATCCATGAAGAGTTGCAACGATTTCAAATCAGTTTTGAGCATTACCTGCCGGCAAGATATTTTTAGCTACTGTCAAAATCTGGGCCCAGATGGTTGTCATTTATTTCAGATACCTTGGCAGAAAACAGGTTAAGAGCCACTGCTATCAACTACATCCAAACACAAAAGGTGAATTTCTTAGGTAGCCAAAATACCTGAATAACTGAATGCTGAACTTTGTTCCCACTTTACTTCTGTAACTGCCTATTAGCAGTAAATGTGGACTTCAGAAGGAATTTTAGATTTCAGATACAGTTTGGGAATTCTGAGCATACAGAGCCAGGCCATTCAATAGAAACTCTACAAAGAGGAAATTGTTCTGTATGTTGCTGTCCAACATGGTGGCCGTGAACCCATGTGGTTAGTGAATACTTGAAATGTGGCTAGTGTTCCTGAGGAACCGAATTTTAAATTTATTTCATTTAAATTTAAGAAACCTCCAGAAGCCAATATTGTACTATATGTTAACGAAGTAAAACTTAAATTGAAAAATCTATAAAATAAAATAAGATGAAAAAAATAAATTTAAGGAAGCATAGGTGGCCAGTGGTTACCCTATCAGACAGTGTAGATATAGATGACAATTGGAGTGGGCAAAATAATCAGGTAGGTGACAGGGACATCATATCCAAAATACCAGAAAGAAGATACATTTTAGAGTGGGAGGAGGCAGAAGATGGGTAGAGATTAGCTGAAGGAAAGCTAAGAAGAAAAAGACGTTTGAGAAAGAGTGGTCAACAGTTTCAGAAGAGAAGAACATGTGACAAACATGAATTGAAAAACAGACAAAGACATCTTCGTGGACGGTAGATACTAGGTGACTGTGGGAAGTTTTGATACCTTCAGGAGCTCCTTCATGGAGGTGGAATCAAATTCAATGGTTTTGGGAATGAAGTGGTGACTAAAATTAACGTAATAATAGTGGTAACAGCAACAGCCACGACATCATACACCAGAACTACTTCAGAAAGAAAATAAATAAAAAGACATCCTTTTCAAAATCATGTGTGGCTTAACTCAGAGTTATTGGAAAGACCAGACTGGGAAGGACATCAAAATGACTGTATTCCCTAACTCCTAGGATGCCTTCAGTTACAAGGTGCACCATTAATATGATAATAGCTTTCCCTGCAGGGGGGAGAGGGAGCCAGCACTTAACATACACACACCAACTCTAATAGCCAGGCTTTCTAGACTCGAGGGAACATAGTATATAATACACAAAGGTAAAAGGTCTTCCTTAAAAATGCAGTGGTTTTCCTTCTCTATTGGAGAAGGAAACCTTAGGTTTGTGGAGAGATTCCAATCAGTACTATCACAAATTCTCAGAGAATTCTGGCTATGCATTCTTGAACAAATGGTACCTAGAGAAAAAAAGTGTGATGTGTGATGGTTGCCCGAGGAGGTAAGAACATTAGAACAAAGAGCAGGGCCTGAGAAGAGGGTAGGTTGACTTAGGTTCCAACGAGAATGGAGACATGACGTTACTCTGCCATCAGAGTAATCTCATGTTAACCTCATGTGTAACCTCAGTTACACAGATGGGACCAACAAAGGAATGAAACTCCGAGCACATGTGCTCAAACTCTGAGCATACAAGCTCTTTCTTGTGCAAGAGCACATATCCTTAGGTTAGCTCCAGGTTCAGGTGAGGCCTCTCTGGAGTTCCAGTGCCAAACCAAGGGTCTTCACCTGAGGCATTGCCAGCATCGCTAGCCAATCAGAGGAGACAGGGACCACTCTCTTCTCTCCTTTCCCCACTCCTGCCATTTCTGGGCTTCTAGATTAAGAAAAGGAGCCTTCTGGGACACCTGGGTAGCTCAGTGGGTTAAGCCTCTGCCTTCAGCCCAGGTCATGATCCCAGGGTCCTGGGATCGAGCCCCGAGTCATGCTCTCTGCTCAGCAGGGAGCCTGCTTCCCTTCCTCTCTCTCTGCCTGCCTCTCTGCCTACTTGTGATCTGTCTGTCAAATAAATAAATAAAATCTTTAAAAAAAAAAAAAAAGAAAAGGAAACTTCTCTTTTACTTTTCTTGGTGCAGTTTACGTGACCATGGCATCCAGCTCACATCTTCAGGCTCTATAGATGCACACTGAGAAATATTTACTTTTACTGAAGAACACAGAATCATGGAATTAGAAAAGACATTCAAAGACCTGTCCCAATCAGCGATCTGTCTTCAGACAGGTATTGGTCTATCCTGCTCCCAAAAGATAATTATTAATTTCCTTCTTGCGGATCCCTAGGGACAGAGACGCGGCGCCCTCCCTCGTTTGCTTGCTGCAGCATTATACCCAGATGTTGTTCATCCAGAACCGAGACCTGTATAGTCATGGCAACATGCACCAACCCCCATGCTGGAGTCTTTGTTCAAATGCGGACTATATTTGAGTAAACACGTCTGGGTCACTGAGTTCCTCCCAACAAATGTTTTAACATCTTCCCGTTTCTTTCTTCCATTTGTTCATTTCAAAAATAATAATCATTGTTCTTTGCCCTTTTGTCCAGTTTGTTACTCTGTCCTGTATTTTTTTTAATTAGGAAAATTTAGTGCAACATGTTATGCTTCTGATTCTAAATGTCGACAGTAAAGCTCTCCAAACTCATGATTTCTGTGGCAAATATAACCCAGTCTCACTGCCGAGTCACAGAGGCACGAGCATTAACTTTTTATGTTATATGACAAAATACTGCACTTTTGGAAAGGGCCAGAATTAATGTTACTATGACAACTCCAAATTTCTGACTTTTATGCATGTAAAATTTCAAGGATACAGTTGCATTATAACACAAGGTTGTTTATAAAATCTCGCCTGAGCACTAAGATATTTATTACAAGTCCTCACTGAGACCAATAGAAAGTGTCACAACCCCCCCCACACAGCAATACACATCAGTGAAATAGATGGTAGTGTATATGTGGTTGCAAAATATTATGAAATCGATTAAAATCTTATTTCTTTCATAGCTGCTATACTTATAAACACATATATACAGTATGCAGCACTGGATATAAATACAAATAAAACATAAAGAGAAAACATATAAAACCTCATAAATATACAGTATCCTGCCTTATCAATATTCATTTATGCATATCTCTGCACTCACGCATTAATAAAAGCACATATATTGGATTTGAATGTGTGAGGGATGGGTAGAGAAGCTGTAATCAAGATATTCAAGCTCTCCTCTTCATGGAGAAGTATTACATTATCTCTCTCAGCCTATTATGTTTTCTGAAATTTCCAAATGTATGTTTTGGCCTCTTCAACTTTAGTCTTTTGCATTTAAGTAATGAGAAAGTTAAGTGCAATAAATGGATCACTCAGGGGCATTACCAAGAATGTTTTGATCTATTTAGAGCCTTTAACTTCAGAGCAAAGGCCTGGTTTAGTGTGACCTTAGTGAATTCAAACTGTTTTGTTTCACTAACAAGTGAAGCATATATTTCAATAGAATTAATGTATGACTAGCTTCTCAAAGAGACTCCATTTCAGGCCGGGATGCAAAGGGGGGAGGGGTTCTAATTTCAAAACTCCCTCAGATATATTTCTAAGAAAGCATCTCCGTATAATGCCAACTGATGAAAATTTGAGAATTCTATGGTCTTGGAGCTCTATTTTATTTGTGTTAGTTCGTGATTTGTGGGACAAATATAGTTTTTCTCAAAAACTCCAAGTGCTGGAACTGTTTTGCAAGAGATATGGACTTTTTCTCAACAAATTCCAACATGTTCCCCATAGGATTCAGGGGGACAGGGCCCTGCTCTGTTTTCTTATTGGGTTAACTGTTAGTATTGAGGCCAAACCAAACTCCGAGCTGAGATTCTTTCCTGTTTCCTGGGCCCTCACCTCCCTTAGACGTCTTCCTTTGCAATGGCTTCTGTCCTTCCTCCAGCAGCTATGAATAATGCGCCAACATCCTTACTAAAGGCCAATTGTTTTATGAAGCTGGGATGGATAATTAGTAAATTAATTCATTAAAGTTACCCTCCCATTATTGAACCAGTCATCTGTGTAAGCAAGATGTCCTCAGTTTATAAAAGACATTTGTGCCTATGAGTGAATAATTGTGAACCTGTTCTTTTTCCTTTCTTGACCGAGTTTAGAAAGACATTTTACATGGAGTTCCTTTATGTCCTTACTAAAACAGCTGACAAAATATAACACGGGCCAGAGCAGCCTAGGGCACAAGGAGCCACGGGGTTCAACACAAGACTTACAATCAAGCTTCAAAAACGGAGCCTTTGATTTAGTAATAGCTCACATTTATTGAGTTCTTGCAGAGAACAAGGTGCTATTTGAAGTACTCTCCATTTACATGCTTTCATCCTCACAATAACCTCCCCAGAGAAACAGCAGTTGAACACAAGGCTAAGGGACTTGCTCAAGTTCATACAACCAAAAAGTGGTGGAGCCAGGATATGAACCCAGACAGCCAGGCTCCAGACCACACTCACCTGCTTTTCTTTTCCTTCTTCTTCTTCTTTTTCTTCTCCTTCTTCTTCTTCTTTTAATAAGATTTATTTATTTCTTTGAGGGAGAGAGTGCATAAGTGGGAGGGGCAGAAGGAAAGGGAGAGAGAATCTCAAGCAGCCTCCTTGCTGAGTGTGGAGCCTGACATGGGGCTCCATCTCATGACCTTGACCCTCAGATCACAACCTGAGCTGAAACCAAGAATTGGTTGCTTAACCGACCATACACCACTTGACTACCTTTCTAGACTTAAGTTTTTTTAGATCTCTTGAGATCCAGTTTTAAAAGGCATAGAGTTTTGGACTTTCTTGAAGCACACCTATGACCATCCTGTTTGAGGATGGGAGAGGTCTTCCAAATAAGAAAAAGCTTCAGAGCACTTCCTCTCACTTAAAACAACTTTGCCTCTTACTTGTCTGATACATAAACTATCTACTTGCCTTTTAGCCGGGAGGAGTAGAGATAACCAAACTTAAGCTTTGATGAAAAGAGTTTCTCTTTATAATTGTATAGGCTTTTTTCCATATGATTAAAGTCTAACCTCTGATGGTGGAAAGTTTGTAAAACACTGAAACAATCATTCTTAATTGTTATGCTTGTTAATGATCAACCCTGGTAATAATACTATGGTAATTGGCACTTTAATAAATTTTTTCTGTCTTTTCTATGAACACTTTCATTTTTTAGATTACATTGTGTAATTACTAATAATATTTAATACCTGTCCATAATCACTAATATATTAAGAACTATTCTAAGTTTCACATACATCTTCTTATTTCATTTATATCATTAAGCCTCATGCCAATAATGTTATTTATTACCAGGGCAATGGCTTTATGGTATTTTATTTGTGTAATATCTACTGTGTTGACAATTAAAAATTTGGTTTTTCCTTTTTTTTTTTTTTAGTATTATAGATAATACTGAAATGAACATCTTCATGTGTTTCAGATTCTTCTAACATGGATAGGGGAGATTGTTAGACATGGAATTAGTAGGTCAATGGGCTGACCCTTTATAAGGCTCTTTTTGGTAGTTTTTGCCAAATTGCTTCCCAGAATCTACCATAAAATTCTTTCTGGAAGCCTGAAACACTTAGTGAGGCAACTGTTGTTTGGGGAGGTTAAGTTAAGGGATGTGATATATCAAGTTAGATCATCAGAAAGCTCCATGTTTAAAAAAAAGAAGAAAAAAAAGAAAGCTCCATATTTGAAACTCATTATTGTGACTTCTCAGAATGGTCTTCCCAAAGTCACAGGTCAAGAGTAGGGTCTTGACTTTCATGGAAAACAGTTAGGACTTACTCTAGGTGAGCAAAATCACTGTTTAAAGCATTGTCTACAGTGTTAATCATCATCCATTAGATAGGAACAAACAGCTTTTGTCCTGCTTGATTAACTGGCACACATCCATTTTTTTTTTCATTTGAAAAAAATATAATTCCATTTGTACCTAGACAGTCAGGAAACCTAAAACTTAAGTAGATATCCTATAGTAGCCTACAAAATGAAATATAAACTTTTTATTGGCAAAATATTCCACTGACTGTTTTGTCCCAGTGTCATGTTCCAATCACAACTCCTATTATTGCCATAAGCAAACTCTCTGCCCTAGACAATTTTAAGCCCCACTTTTTTTATGACACTTCAGGTGTCTTCAGGATCTCATTCACAGTACCATTATCTGAACACCTTATTTAGAGTCCTACATGTTACCCTATTTTCTTTACTTGTCCTTTTAAGTCCAACTTGGTAGGTCATAAACCCAGAGAGTCTCTCTCATGTTTGCATCCTGTAGGAATTCTTAGAGGAGAGGGTCTTGTACCTTATGTTAATTTAGTGACATGCATGAAGTCTGTTGGGCATTCCCCAGGGAAATACAGTGAGGCAAGAGTCATTATTACCCCCTTATAACACTTAAGAACTTGAAATCCCTTTACATCATAATAACCTCTAATAAAGGCATAGTCACGTAAGCTAGGAAGTCATTGTCCTGTATAATAGAAACATAAACTGCTAAACAGGTCCCGTTTTCATTGTTAGGGCTACAGCTTAGTATAAGATCTCTGCTCTAGAATTTACTGAGTGGTTAGCAAAAAACAAATGTTGACTCAGTACTTATCGTATGTACCTAACCTCTCTGCAAGAGAAGAGGACAATTCTGAAAACCCCCTTTAAGTTTGGTTAGGGTTTAGAAATTATTTCTGTAACCCTGCACCAGGGAACCTTTCTCAGCAACACTACTTTGACTACTATAAGTGTGTTTTGTAGAAACATCTCTGGAGAGTGCTTGTGTTCTATGTTGAGCCACTATTTTTCAATATGGAAGCTCAACAAACTAGTTTGTACCCTTTTGTGTCCCCTAATCATTTCCTCTTGAGTTTCCAAAATTACTTGAGAAATACTCACTTTGTGAACCTCCCTTTGTAAAGTAACAGTTTGACCTGCATGCCTCAGTCAAGAGCAGAGTCATAAAATGTGGCTAAACAAGGCACTTGAGGAAAGAAAAATCAGGGTCAGCGTGCAAGTCAGCCTAGCAAAGAAATGAATTCACTGAGTGAAGTCACCAGGTAATGAGTAGGTTGGAGGAACTGAATTTTTTCCTTGAGAAGTCTTAAACTCTTGGGAGGGCGAGGGAGGGAAAACAGACTTGTTGATCCAAGAGACTCTTTAAGTCTCTCATGTCTCAAGTGTGGAAATGTCCCAAACTAGCCATTGAGATAAGAGAGGCGTCTTCAAAACATGCAGCGACAACTTCCCCTAATGCCATCAAAAACCTGCAACAGAGAAAATGCAGAAACCGTCATTCAGATCCTAGAGACCGGGAAGTAGCTAATGGAGCCATACATTCATCATATTGATTGGGCCATTGATTTTTCCCCCCCTCTTCAGCGCCCATTTCTTGGTCCTGTGCCAGAGATGCTTTAAAGAGCTTAAACAAAACTTACACCAAATCTTGCCAAAGGCCCCCAGGGAGCCTACAAACTAACTTTCTCTGTTGCTGCAATTGCAGCTGCACAGGCAAATCCCCTCCAGAAGAAATTGCAGATTTCTGGATCCAAAAAGCTGCGAAAACTATCTAATTAAGAACCCCAACTGCGAAGGGAGGTAAGCAGAAGCCTAAGAGGTAAACCAGGAGGGTTGAGCCAAGAAGATATGATGAAAGATTTACTGGTGCCCCTGAGCAAACAAAACTTAATACCCTAATATCTAATACCTTAATACAAGTGGAAGAATTCTTATCTCAGCATCGAGAGGATGGATGGAGCATATTCATCTTCCCAGGACCAGTAACCGAAATTCTGGCATCAGTTCCTTAATCTATTAGTGTCCAAACTCTGCTGTGTTTAAGAATTATTCAGCAGATTCCTGGGCCGCCTTTGGTGAGTCTGGTTCAGTAGGGAACGGATCATAATAAGAAGATTCCTAGATGAAGGGGGTCTTTGGATCAAGCTTGGAGAAATACTGCAAACAAGTTGACTGCAAGGAGTTAAATACTTGAATGATTTAACTTTGTTAAATAGTTGGATGACTAATAATCATCTTGTTATTGTCGTCCACTTATTCTACGCACAGGAATCTAGAAAGCCTCCTGCCTACCTAGAGGAACAGAGATTCGCAAAGATTGGTATTCATTACAAACCTTTGGTTGCAAGTCACAGAAACTGACTTAACTCAAGCAAATCAATACGCTTTTTATTATGAGGCTATAATGATATCCCATGGAGTTTGATGACCTGAGATAAGGAACTAGAAATTTATAATACTCTGCCTCTCTCCTATCTGCTAGTTCTCTCTCTCCCTTCCCCCACATCCCTTCCCTGCTTCTCAGTTTATAAGGCAGGAAATGGCTGCCTTGAAGCTCCCCAGTTAACACATGAGAGTTCTACACAGAGAGACTAAATTCCAGTTCTAACTTGGGTTGGTTGCTGCCTACACTACAATTAATAGGGATCCAAGGTCACCTAGAGGTCAGAGACCACATGAAGGGCGAAGAGTAATCTTAAGTAGAGAGTGGTAAAGAATTTTAAGTTTTAATTATACTCTTTCTAAGCTTTTCTTCTATCTCAGTTCCTCTCACTCTGAACAGAGATATTTCACAACAAATCACATAACGTGGAGCATTATAGAGCAAGGAAGCAATGGTCCATAGATTATTGTTTCTTAGAAGGAAAACTAAACTGATGGACAAGATTTGGTCTCAGCACAGGGCCAGTTCAAGTTATAATTGCTAAATAAATGAAAAGTACCTGATTCCCTTTACCTTCCCTTTCCAAGCCTTTACCCTCCACCCATGTCTCCCCACTCACTCCATCCTCTTAGAGTACGTATTAATCATTTGTACCCAGTATGCATGGGTTAAATTGATCTGTCTGTTACTTCTTCAGGACAAAAGATGACCAAATGAAACTAAAATCACCCATTTGAATGACAGGACATTAATTTCATTTATCCTGAGGGGATCTCCCTTTCCTGAGGCATTGGGCAAGCGAGTTATTCCTTGTGCTAGGATTTTGGTGACTCTCACATTTGAGCGATAAAGCAAATCAAAATGGACAGAGTATGATTAGGAGTCCTGATCTCAAAAGCAGATGTATTCTCAGATATATTTTTTGGCACTTCGTGACCTATTTGCCTGTATCAGGAGATTTTTCTGTTTTTAAATATTTAAACAGGGTGAAAGAGTTCATTTCAGCCTCTGCGACGAGCAAACCCCATGGTACTCTCCCATAGGCTGAGCAGAATTTTCTTTCTGAAAAAATTCCTCCTCCAAAGGTTGAAGGTGGAATCGTGTCCGTTTGGAGTGGGAGTAGGTGAGGGGAGTTTGATCACAATTTAGCAAACTTTGACATTCTTTAAAAACTTCATCATCTATTGCTTGAGGGGCTTTTCACCTACCCAGGTGTTCTCTACTGGCAGCTAGTTGGGGTGTGTGTGTGTGTGTGTGTGTGTGTGTGTGTGTGATGTTTTTTAATCAAGCCAGAGTTCTTTGCTTGAAATTTTATAATTTATTTCTGGATTTAATTTGTGCATTTGAAGAAAGAAGCACCAGCAAGCATCTGGGCTCTTAGGCAAAAGGTGTTTGCGAAGACTCCCATCAGAAATCCCAACTTCAAATGAATCTCCCTTGAGTCCAATGAACACAAATTTGAGCTTTCAGCTGAGGTGTGGCTCTTCAAGCCTCTAAGATAGGATGAGCCAGTGCCAGTGAAATCTGTTAGGACAAGATGCAGCAATTTGTTCCCACGCCTTTTCTACCCTCTGGGCATTCACACTCAGAGGGGAGGTCACTCTACACTGAGCCACCTTGTGGCATGTGGGAAAACAACAGCCAAAGGCAAAAGTTTTGGGTGACAGAAACATTTCTGGGACACTCTTTGGAGAGGGTATGGTAGTGATCCTGTGGGTCTTCTTGAGGGAATTAGACAACAGAGCAGAGCTTTTTTTGGCAATTCAATTTGTTTTCTGTAACTTGACTCTTCTGGGAGTTGGTATTATTGTAGTGATTAAAAGAGAAAGCTTGGGAGAGTCACAAAAATGAATCACATCCTTGCTCCACCGGCTACTGGTCATATAACCTTAAAAAGTTATTCAGTCCAGTATGAGCCTCTGAAAAATGAGAATGATAATGATATCCACCTCATATTTTTGTTATGAGAATTAAATAATACCCAAGAGGGAGTTGGCATAGTGACTGGCACAAATCTCAAAACTTTTTCAGTGGATAAGAAGAAAACAATTGCTATCAGACTTGTTTGGCGAATTCTCACTATTTGCTCCTTTGAAATTAGAGCCAAGCTTTTCTTGTATGGCCAAAGATTTGATGACAGAGTTGACTTTTTAGAAAAGGAAAATAATCTTTCAAAGAGTGCTGTTAAGTCAGTGTATTTGTTTTGTGATTATTAGATTCAATTAGTCAGTAGAAGCTACTTAGAAGCTTCTTTGCATTTACAAAGAGGATATCCACTTGATATCAAGATAGACTTTGAAAATTCCCCTTTTTTCTTTATCTTCATGCCATATCTTACCAAAGCAGGTATCTTGAAGTATTAAGAGATATTAGTCAGAGAAAACAGATCTACTGACAAGTTCCAGGAGCTTAATATGATGTCCATTCAGATGAAAACTGAAAGTTGTTCGTAATGTTCATAGGATCATACCAGATCAGACAGATTGATTACATTGAAAGCCCAGCTAACCCAAAACCAATGAGTGAAAAGTTCTTTTCCCATTTCATCTCTATTTTCTTCCTTTCTCTTTATTTTAACAGCAACTAACTCCTTTTTCAGTACTGATCTTTTGAATACATCCGAAAGCTTCCCCCAAACTCAGACCCTTTGCCTCTGCCAAAATACAAAGGGCAATCTGTTAAAGGGGGAAAAGGGTTATATAAAAATATTGCCTACATCCCAAAGTTTTTCAATTTTGAGTGATTTTTTTTTTCCTGGACAGTGTCTCAAAAAGAAAAACATTGAATAGAATTATCTAGAGGATGAAATCTTGCATCATTAATGGAAGGCACCAGGTACCCAGGGAGATACTCCTCATTCTATTCCTTAGGCTAATTAACCGAAAGAAGCTTTGAAAGATGGATTCAGTGCATTGAAATAGTCACAGTCCCAGGTAATGGGACAAGGCTATGATTTTCCTTATCCATTTGGAATATAATTGAGATGACGTGGAAACTAGAGTCGGGGAATCAAAAGAGTAGCCAAGTGTAGGGACATTAATAATTCAAGTCTTAATGACAGAATGTATGTTCTTTGACCCCCTTCCATCATCTTATTCAGTATGAGGTATTGGGAGTAGGGGAAGCAAGTTGGTTTTCCAAGTCTACTAAGAAATTCATATATTTTTTATTGTATTTTATTTTGAGAGGTGCTACATGAGTAGGTATTACGTTTAATATCCTAGGAGCTTTTCATTGTGCGGTACTTCACAGTTTGAAAATCCCTTTTAAGTGGGTTGTTTGGTTTGATCTTCAACACAAAAAAATATGTTCCACAGATCATTATTAGAATTCAGATTTGACGAATAAGGTTCTGAGAAATTAAGTGACTTGCTCGAGTTCACTCTGCTAATATATATTCGTGCTGAGTTAAGAAGATGGTGTTGCTGGGAGCTTAAATGGAACACCAAGGAAACTTATGGAACTTCCTCCCCTTCAAATCTTTCAGAAACAAAGTATATTCTCTTCTGACTGAAGGGTTTGCATTCATGGTACTGACTAATGGTAAGGAAAGAGACCAGAGACCTCTCCTAAGTATTCTGCTAGCCCTGTAATTGGGGAAGTTTCTTGCTCTCTAAATAGAAGAGCAGTGATGATAATAATTAAGTTCAGGCTCCCATACTTCCTTTCATCTGAATTCTTCAGCCAGACAGAAAGGAACCACCACCCCCTCTAGATGGTGTGGATTTCTTTTCAAGGTGGTCCACCTCCATTAACCATGTAGATCTTCGTTTTGAGTAAAAGCAAACATCTTATGGAAAACTCAGGAGTTTGCACCCCCGCCCCCCCCCCATGCGTGGTCAAGCCTGCTTTTTATGGAACAGGATGTCAAAGATTTATAAAACTATCTGAACCAATAAAGTTGCTGCTCCCATAAAAAGGAAATGAAGGACCCATCAAAATCTCTAGTCAGCAACATCTACGAGCTTAGTGGGGAGCGTCTGAAGGCAGAGCCTGAATAGAAATGTGAACGCTCCTTCACTCTGTCCCTGCCTTCTCTCAGCCTTCCACCTGCAATAGACTGTATTCATATCTCCCAGAGGAAATATGCTATTACTGATAATATGATCACTGAAACACTGGGAGTGGTTAGATACAGAGCTCTGGCAGTGGGTTAATAAAAGGCCTAATGAAGAACAAAAAATCCTGCCTGTCGCTGTAAAAAAATATTGCCCCCGGGAAATTATAAATCAGACACTGCAGTGAGAAGCTTAAATATATATATATATATATATATATATATATATATATATATATATATATATGTATTGCATTGGCTTGCTGATAAATGCGGGAGTGGGCAGACCTGTGACGAAACAAATATGTCACTGGATGCCCTTGGAGTTTCAGTCCACCTCAGCATGATGCAGTTAAACGCCTCAGCAGAGCAAAGCCAAAACCATATTTACTCAGCCTTGTCAGATCACGCTGCACCGGGCAGCAGAAACAGGATGCCTGGTCCACAAATTAGTTATAATTCCCAGAGCCTCGCTCGCTTTCTCTCTCTCTCTCTCTCTCTCTCTCTCCCTCTCTCTCTCTCTCTCTTTGGTTTGTTTGTTTGTTTGTTTGTTTGCCTGATTTCACAGCATTAATCTCAATAGTCTCCTAAATGCTGCTTCTGAATAGAGACCTATATTTGGGTTTCCTTAATACATCCACATTGAGCTTGTCTGGAAAGAACCCAAAAGAAAACAGCTTTATGGGCAGCCTCAGGGCAACTCCATCTGACCCATACAGGAACATATCAAGGCAAAGGCTCCGACAACCTCACCCTACCTTTTAACTAACCTGTCAGTGATCAAGGAAAGGAGATGACCTCTTCAGCACTAGGAAGGCTCACAACACCTTGAGTCATGAACACACTGGCTGCCTGATAAATACTCACTGAGGGGCTGCAGTTGATCTTGACTTTGCCCCTTCAAGGAGTTACTCTTGCCCGTGACCTCTCTCTTTAGCCCACTATCCTTCATCAGGCCAGCTCTTCTCCAAAAGATCACTTCTGCCTGCCTTTCTCCTGGTTGACTGTGTGCTGACTGTTGGATCCCCATTGGGGATAGGCATGTGTCCAGGGCACTTGGGAAAAGGTGACCAAACAGTGCAGTGGGGTCAAGGCCAAGGAGAACCCCTCGTTCCCCTCCCCATTCCCCTCCCCACTCCACCACCACCCATGAAGCCTGCTTTACGTGCTACCTGCTGGAACTGGTGTCACTCAATGTGCCACTGAAAGAAATGGGGAGAAGCTGAGATGTTTCGGGAACTCCTTTCCATTTTGGGGGGATTCTAGAAGGGCAATTCCTGAAACATAAGGAAACTCTAGTAGAGAAATTCCATCCCTCGCAGGGAAATTCGACAGCAAACCTCCAATAGATTGTAGAGGGATACATCTCTATTTATCACGAGCATCAGGACCTTTATCTTGAATTCTCCCTCCTTCCTCCTGGAGATCTCTAAAACATCAGCACCAGTGTATAACCCTGGCCTCTTGGTCCCAGATGTGGATTCATGTTTGTTTCCTTTACTGAGATGAGGTGAGAATATGAAAACCAAACTTTACCAAGGATTCAGGGGTGGGAAAAATGAGAAAAAAGATAATAAAAGGAATATACAATTTAGTAATCTGATTCATACATTAAAGCTTTATAAAGCTGTCTGATGGAGCATTGATTTCCATATGCCAGAGCAAATTTCTGAGGGAATTTTCATGGGTGCACAAGGCTGCAAAATGCAAAAGAACAAAATGCAGTGAGATTTTCATATTATATGTAATATATATGGTAAATTACACTTATTTTATTTATTCTCCCTCTTCTTATCCATAAATAGTCCTCTCTTGGAACAGTTTACGCTAGCTTTTTTGGTGTCCTTATTTGGTAAAATAAAAACGTGGTCATTCTGTGCTGCTCTCCCACTTTCTAAATTTTACTAATCCCCCAAATCCAAAGACCTGGTACCCCCCACAACAAAGGGATGACTTGTTCCCAATATACCTCAACATGACAGAGACTACCTTACCCCATCACCATGGGTGATGGTGATGATCTGCTCAAACTGGTCTGCTCAAACATATCCAGAGATCCTTAAGTAATGCCCAAGACAAGAAGGTTTCCCCCCAAAATAAAAAGACTTCCCTTTTACTCCAACCTCAAAGTGCAAACTTCGTACTTTTATTCTGAGGATATTTCTCTTTGTTTTGAACTTTGAGAGAAAATTGATTTCTGGATGGTGCTGCAGGGCTGCTAAGGGGATATCTACCATGTGGAGCCCAAAACAAGACCAGTGGCTCCCCAGTGTTCACACGACCACCTTCATAAGCCAAGCCAAACATCCCTTTTCCCTTCCTTGTACACTTAACAATTCTATATATTTGGTTGTGCTATTATCAGAGGGAGCTTTGCAATGTTGCCAAATGTGTGGCCACCAGACTTATTTGTAGAATAAAATCCTTGACGGAATCTAGTTATGCAGTCATTGCAGTTTATGAAATCCAACTTATAATTGATGTTACTCAGTGCCAACTGCATAACCCAACCAAGTTAAGTTAACTTATTCTTAACTCAGTAGGTTATGCATATATAGCTCTCGGTCATGTGCAAAAGTTAAGACTATGAAATGGCGTGCTGTTTGCCCCTAATTTGGAAGTATTAAAGAAATGATGTGTGCCCAAAGGAAGTCATTAAAGGACAACCATGGAGCCACAAACCATTTTTTAAGAATCAGCACTTTGGGATCCCTAAGCTACAGATGAATAAACTGTATCTTCCAGAATGTTGGCTTATTCTCTCTGGGTTTGTTTTCTTTTGTTATTCCTGAGTTTTTAGTTAAGTTTTTTTTTTTTTTCCTTTTTAACATGTTCCTGCTGTGCTGAGAGATCTTAAAGAAATGCCTTCAGTCTACATGTGAGTGAGGAATACTCTGAGATAAAATAGGAAGTACCTCAAGTCCACATCTGAATACGGGATTACAGAAGAGAAGGAGCAGAAACCTCTATTCAGATAACAGGGTTCCCAGGAAAAAAGGCATCCTAGAAATAGAGAGAAAAGCCTGTAGCCAAAACCACCTCTCTCTCACTTGGACGTTCTTCATCTTGGGCAGTTTTAGAGAACTGGCATCCTATTCGACGAAAGAGCCACTAACTGCTGTTAGGTAGTCAATAAAGATAAGAGCAAAAAATAAACCTTTGAAATCGGTCCAAGAAGCTTGTTGATAGTCTTAACAGAAACAATTGCAATGGAGTGGCAGGGGAGGAAGCCATTCCAGATCTGCGGAAGAGTGAATCCAAAGAAAATGTGGGAGTACCATTTGCAGACCAATCTCAGGAAGCTGAGCTATGGAAAAGTGTGAGGAAATGGGGCCATAGCCGGAGGGCTTACAGGGTGAAGAAAGTGTAAAGCAGGGGGAAAGAATAGAGCATATTTGTATAAGGGGAAAGATCATTTAGGAAGAGAAAGATTGATGATGTGTGAGATAGAGAGAGAGAGGAAGAGAGGGAATGGCCAAACGAGCAAAGATCTTAATAAACTCAGAGGATGAGATAGAGAGGGTGTACGGAAGCACCAGCATTTGGAAAGAGAAACAGTAAGTACTTCATTTTAATAGTAAGAGAGAAGAGGCCAGGTGCTGTTGCAAGTTGGTTTGGATCACCAGTTCTGATGATAGAAAAAATGACAAGAGTTCTAATCTTATGATTTCTATTTTCATAATGACTCTAGGTTATTAGCTGAAATGAGGGGGAAAGAAGTGAGAGTAGAAAAGATTTTTTAATGGTGCTTAATTTTTTTTTAATGTAGAATGGTTGAGTAGTGTCGAGGAGCCTTTTGAGGTCTGATTTTTTCCCCTTCATCTCTGTTGTACTTCTTCAGGTGCAAATATGGGGAAACGTGGACGAAAGTTGGAATTTTACAAAGTTCAAGAATATTTGCAAGGCAAACATCACAATAATGGATCATGAAATCTCGGCTAGAAATGAAGGAGATTAATAGCAGGAACGAGTTGAATGATGATGAGTAAACCATGGGATCAACGAATGGAATGTCGTGAAGTAGGAAGTACCAGAATAATGGGAAGCTGTGGTCAAAGACATATATGCATTTGAGATTTTGGTGTGGGTGAAGAGGAAAAGATCACTTCAAAGAGAAAGGAACCAAGAAGCCACATTCCCAGGAACAATGAAAGGAGTGTCGAAGGGATTGAAACACACTGAGGTCAAAATTTAAGGAAAGAGAAGTGGCTAGGAGGAAGTCTCTAAACAATGGTCACAAGAAGAAGATGACGGTCTGTCTACAAAGGCAGAGCCTCCAGGTTGCTGGGTTTGTGTAGGAGGGAAGAGAATACTGGTCTAACAGCAGTATGGTGCAGAGGAGGATAATTATGTCTCCTTCCAGTCCTGGCAAAGGGAAAAAAGACCTTTTCAGAAGAGAGGGTTGCTGAGTAGTGAGGTCTTCAGAGGACAGATTTCAGTCCAAGTCGTGAGTGGACATTTAGGGGAGAGTTTGACTCTCAAGACCTATTTACCTCTTAAGACGAGAGTGTCAGGATTTGACAACGAGGGGCAGGGGGAGGGCTAAGCCAGTTGTCCAGTGCCAAGAGTTCAAAGGCTAGGGAATGAGAGGAGGACAAGCAGAACTGTGAGGCTTGATGGAACAGTTCCCAGGTACTGCTTTTCCTGCACACATCACCGCAATTAGGAGCATTGTGGAGTGTCTGCAATGTACGGGGTCTGCATTTTACAGGCATTATCTCATTTAAACTGCTGACAATTTATGAGCAAGTGGCCTCATTTCCCATTTTACAAAGGATGAAATTAGGATTTAGGTCATGTAACTTGCCTGAAAATATACAGCTTCTGAATAACAGAGCTTAACCACTCTTCTACATTGCCTATCATTTAGTAACAGGTGTGGGACTGAAGGAGCTGATCATCTTCCGAAGTTTCATAAATCAAGCCACAGCTGTAATTCACTAAAGAAATTCAATATTTCTGGGCATACTATTATGAATTCTTTGTCAAGGCACAAATAACTCCCCCCAGATGGAGTAATCTGTTTGTCCGATCCCAATTTTCTTGAAGCGAGATTCATTATTATTAAATGGTGTAGCTACATAGTACTTTAGATCAGAAAAGATCAAAACATTTTACAGACAATAAGATGTCTCTCTGACTTAAAAAAGAAAAAAATGACCCAGTAAGGTCAGTGGCAAAAGCAAGAATTCCACCAAGGCATTATGACATTACTCACTATAAAACACTGCAATTCCTTACTCATTAGCAAAGCTTTATTTTCCATGGGATGTATTTCAAATGAGAATATGCTATAAGTAGAAAACAATACATACGGGTTCATTAGTCTTGCTCTTTTAAAGATAAATGCTGTATGTAGGATAAATGCTGTGAGCAAGAAATTATAAGCAGGTTCCCATATGCTAGATATCTATTTCCACAGCTCCTATCATCATGGTTTCTGGGCACTTTGACAGATAGATGAGGCTAATTCAGGCAACGCAGTACATTCGGAAGAGTAGGTGAAAATCCTCTTTCTCCTTAGCTCCCTGCCTCGAAAAACAATAATTCATTGGAAAGTAAAAAGAAGAAAAGACTTTCTGGAATGGAGTGAAACCTAAGGGGAAAGCCATGCAGGAGGGGCAAGTTTTAATCCTTTGGTTACGAGTAACAATGGTGACAGTCTGACCCTTTGACCAGGTGTTTGGAAATCTATCTTAAGTGAATAACTTACCATATGTAAATACTTATCATTAAGTAAATAATGTTGTATGCTAATCATCATAGTATTAGACAGGGAGAAAATTCAAAAGCAAATAAGAAAGAGTTTTTCAAACGTAGGTAGTATTTTAAAAATAATTTATGGTGTATGTTTACCTGGATATTATGTAACTGTTTAAATCATATTTATAAGAACAATACGATTATTTGGGAAAATTCTTATAATGTTAAATGGCAAAAGTGGTAATACGTTCAATGTAACATGTGAAATGCTAAATAATTTAAGAGTGCGATTATAGCTGTGAAAAAAAGAAAAAAGAAAAATATGAAGCACAGGGAAAAGGTGGTTTAGGTGTTGAGACAAGCAGTCATTTCTTTTTATTCTTTTAACTTTCCCATATTTTTAAAATTTCTATTAAGAAAAAAATGTCTCATTTTGAAATAGAAATGATAATGTTATGATCTGGAGGTCTGAGAGCTAGAAATTTTACTAATAATTATCACATGTTCAAAAATCATTCAGTATGGGTTTCTAATAAGTGTATCATTACCAGCTAAACCTGTATTTTAATCCAATTTTCCCGATTTTACATTTTCTAAAGTACATTAAAGTGTGAAAGTGTGGACAGCGAAAGCATTTTGACGAGCAGACCCACCTGTATAACCCCTCCACAGTCAAGATACAGCACTTGTCCATTATTCCAAAATATTTCCTTATGCCTATTCTCAGCCAAATCCTCCTATGCTGCCAGGAACAGGCAACCACTACTCTGTTTTCTCTCACTGATAGATGACTCATTCCTGTTCCAGAACTTCACAAATGTGGAATCATACAGTTTGCACTCATTTGGGTCAGTTTCCTTTTGTTCACCATAATTGTTTAAGATTAATCCATGTTGCTGCATGTATCATAGTTTATTCCATATACAGATATATATGTTATGTATATAATAGATGTATATATATACATACACCACACACACACATATACATATAAATATATGTAAACATACACAATACATTTTCATCCATTCATCTGTTGATCTGTTGGTGGTCAATTGAATTGTTTCCATTGGAGGATATTATGGATAAAGATTTTATAGACATTTCTTTTCAATCTTTTCTATGAACATGTTTTCACTTTTCTTAGCTAAATACCTACCAGTGGAATTCCTCGGTTATATAGTTAAGTATATATGATATATATATATAACTTTATAAAAGTTAAACCACTTTCCACGTGGTTTTCCAAAGTGGTTTTAACCCTAAAGGTTTTAGGAGAAAACATTTTCAACCTTAGGATAGATGAAAAATTCTTAGGACACAAAAAGCACAAACCACAAAAGAAAAATTTATATATATATATAGAATTCCATCAGAGTTTAAAATCACTGTTTTTCTGAAGGCAGCACTAACGAAACGAAAAGGCAAGCAACAGACTGGGAGAAAATATTTACAATATATATATGTGAAAAAGGACTTGCATTTGAATACATAAATAACTTTTACAACTCAATGATAAGAACTCAAACACCCAATAAAAACATGGGCAAAAGATTTGAACAGACATTTCTACAAAGCAGATAAACAGATGGCAAAAAAAGCACATGAATAAATGTTCAATATCATTAGTCATCAGGGAAATGCAAATTAAAACCATGATGAGATGCCATTACACTTCTACCAGAATGTCTAAAATTGCAAGGATTGACAGTACCAAATGTTGGTGAGGCCATGGAGCAGCTAGAACTCTCAAACATTATGTTTTGTGTTTTTTAATGGGATGATTCATCGGACATTAGTTTCTTAAAAAAGCAAAAGATTATTCCCTTGAGTCAGGCCTGAGATTTAATTAGTGTTCACACTTGTTTTCTACCTCATCATGCCCTCAGACTTCACTAATCTTCATGGCCGGATGATTGTTTCTAGCATTGCTAAAAATATCAAACACTTTCTACATGAAGAAAGAAACAATTATTATTGACCTGGTAAGTTATTTGAGGATATCATCTCTAAAATGCCACCACTTCATACATTTAACATCTCATTCTAACTTTGTTCTATTTCAATTGTCATAAATTATTTTAGACACCAGACCACATGTCCTTCTTCCCATCTAAATCCTGTTCTGTATTTGACCAAAAATAATAAAATTCACACCAGAAGCAATTAACAAATTCCTGGGTTATCTTTCAGTTTACACACCAACTTCAAGAGTTAAATTTCCCTCTGACTCATTTTAAGCTATACAAAATCGACTAGAATGTTGAATGGGCTGGGTTGTAGAATTTGAACTGTGAGATTAGGAAGCCTCAAATATAGTTTCATTTACTTGAGGCTGTTAATTTTCTGTAATGCTCTCTGTCTATGATAAGACACTTCAGTGGTCTCTCTGAAGTGAAAATGGGGTTGCTCCTGAATTTTATTAATTACATTTCCCTGCAAGCCTTGTTTGTTCTATTTCTGTGTTATTCTGATTTTCCAAACCCCAAATCAGATATTTTAGGGGCAGCTGAGAGGAAAATCTGAGGGAAGTTGTTTTTATGCAAAAATAATGACAATATTTTGATGATTTATGGAAAGAGCGGAATAAATATTTTAAATCTGATTTTTCCTATATCCTCAGATCATTCATTTCCTGGACCTATAGTCATACAAAATGTTCTCATCATACCATAGCAGAAACGTGTTTTGATGATATATTATTGAGACTTCCACATTTAGACATCACATATATTTGATGGTTTTCTAAATTTTCTGTGGATTCTGCCCTACATCAACTTCCTGTCCCCTCTTCAGTACCAATATTGATGGACTCTACTTCATTGTTCATTTCTTCCAAAATTCCTTTAAAATGGAGGCATGTACAGATTAAATCAGATGGCAGAATTGTTCATGGTACAGCTTGCACTTTCTTGGAGAAACGTATTTAATTAATTAAGGAAAAATAATAGCACTCTGCAGGAAAAGCAAAAAATGCAAGATCAAAACTCCAGCTAAACTCTTTAAGCCATTATGAGTGACCTCTAAACCACAAACAATGCGAAAGTTCTTGGGAAAACTTTGTTTAACTGGCACTCACAGTGCATATTAACTCAGAAGCAGAACCCTGCCAAAAATGTAAACCAGTCACTGTTTATAAATGTGAAAAGAAAATTAGCACATGAGCAAAAGGAAAAACACATCTCTGGTGTCAACCTTTCTGTGAACTTCTCTACGGTTTATAGTTGTTTTTGCTGTTTTTTGCAAAGGTGTGATGGGCAGAGGGAAAGGTACACCTGGAGCGAATGGTACAGCTGTTTGTAATTGCAGTCTGCAGCTATGTCAGGTACAACTGTGCTCATTGTGTGTGATTCCTGATTTCACAGAGCCCCTTAAGGTAGCTGCAAATGTAGCATGTTCTGCAAAGTTCCCCAATTCTGGCTGTCCGTTAGACTCACTAGACTGTTTGCAAGAGAAAATCTCCCAATTCCTAATTCCTTCTCTAGATTCACTAAATAAGAACCTCCAGGCACAGGGCCTCAGCATCAGCATTCTCTAATAATGATCCTTGGTGATCCTGATGTATCTAGTAATTAGGTCTGAAAACTCTGTACTAAAACAAATTTTAGCAGCTGTGTTCAACCTAGTCTTCTAAGATAACAGAGGAGGTAGGAGCAGAATTGAAGGTCATAGAACTATGCACAATTTGTCAGAAAGTCCAAGAGAAATCACACATGTATTCTACAACATCTGGGTTTTGCAGTGTTTTAGGGGTTTTTTGGTCTCTAATTATATTGGCTAAATACTGTGTCATGAAAGAAATATTAATTTCTTTGAGGAATAGGCAATGAAGAATGAATTATGTCATAAGAAAGCATTTTTTAGTAGGCAAATATATTCAACCATGGCCTTCATTTGGGAAAAAATAAAAAGAGCATTTCTAATAGACACCTATACTTTTTGCCTACACTGCTGCCTACACTTCTTTGGGAAACAACTTTTTTTGGTTGGGGGGAAGATATCTCCCCTCGTGTCAGCTGAAGTCTGGTTAAGGCCACCATTTGGTTCAGGATGAGCTTGTGACCCAGACCTGGATAATTCTAATATCACATACCTTCATTCAGAATGATTGGTTCAGGTCCTTGAGGATGACCCTAGTCAGGCTATTGAGAGATCTAGTATCAGCTCTGAGACTTTCTAGAAAGAGAAGAAGGAAACCTGAGCCACCAGAATCACCATGAAGGCAAAGTCTGTGTTAACACAAAGGCATTGCAAAGGAAAGCAGATTAGCAAGAAGACAGATAGAACTCATGGAACTGATATCACTGGATATCTCAGATACATATGTACATCAGCTCAGCAAGATCCTGGACGTTAAGATCATATATCATTAAATGAATGTAATTTTATTAAATTCATTCACTCATTCATTGGTTCATTCATTTTGTGAAAGCTAATTTGAATAAAGTTTTTGTTACCAACAACAAAGTACATCTGATGAATGCAAGAAGATCCTTGTTAGTTAAATTGCCAGGACCATTAAGAAATCTAGAGATGCTTTATTATTCTATAGTCTGTTTTTTGTTTTCTTTCATTAGACAGACTAAAGATTTAATATCCTACCATCAGAACCTCAAGGAAATTTTGAATCAATAAATCAATCCATCAGCAAGTATTTATTTATTTATTTATTTATTTTTTAATTTTTAAGATTTTATTTATTTATTTGAGAGAGAGATAGTGAGAGAGAGCATGAACGAGGAGAAGGTCAGAGAGAGAAGCAGACTCCCCATGGAGCTGGGAGCCCGATGTGGGACTTGATCCTGGGACTCCAGGATCATGACCTGAGCTGAAGGCAGTCGTCCAGCCAACTGAGCCACCCAGGCGCCCAATCCATCAGCAAGTATTAAATGAGCTCCCTTCTGGGCTTACCACTCTGCTAGCATAATAGGAAAATGAAAGTAAGTAGGAGACCTGGTCCCTGCCTTCAATAAGTTCACAATCTTCTCAGAGAAAGCACATACGTTAGAAATAAATGGGGAGAAAGAAGAACGTAAGTTGCAGTGGGAAGAAATGTTAATTAGCTTGACTTAAGTGCTTTCTGTGAGCCAAAGATCGTGTGAAGTGTGGTAGAAAGACCCTGAGAAATAAATAGTACCACCACTGCCATCAAGGAGGATAGAGTCAAGAACATAAAACACGGTTTTCCAGAGATGATTTAAGTGCATTATAAAGCTACATGCCATAATTTACTAACAATTTAATAATCTCTGTTCTAAGGCCTTAATGAGCAGCATAGTAATTACTTTAATAATTTACTCTAAGAGCTCAGTGCCTTCTTCTCCCATGGCTTCCAAGAGCCACCAACTTCATTTTGGAGGCTAATCTCACCTAAATATTGGATCTCTAGTATTTGGGGTTTTGTCCAAACTTGACCACAGATTCCCATGACTTCTCCATTGAAACATGTCATCCTCTAAAAAATAAAGCAAACAACCTCACATTTTCCGATTCTCCATCATCTTCCAAACTTTCATCATCCCTTGACTCCTTTGTCTTCTCCAGCTTTCCATGATTCTTTGTCTGCCACCTCTCCAGCTTTGCAAACTGTTTTTAGCCCAGTTTCCAGAGTTATCCAAGTGTAGCATAATAGAGTTCTTGTAGTAAAGGGACAGAAGGAGATAAAAGGACGGACACAGGAGGGCAGAAATTGGATCCTTGTTGATACAAGCTTTTTTTTTTCCTTTTCCTCTATTTTTCTTCTTTCTTTCAATCTCCTAATCCAGACTTCTCTGAAAAGAAACAACTATTGAGTAAACAGTTGCTTTTGTACTCCAAAAGAGGAATTTACTAACCCAAATGATTCTCCAGCATATGTGTGTCTGTATCCATGTGTATGTGTGCACATGTACATGTGTATGTGTCTTGAGGGTTAAGATTTCAAAGCTTTGGAAGAGTGAGGAGGCCAGGAGAGGTTGAGAATAAAATTCACCAAATAAATACCCTTGTTTACTTTATGTACTGATCATGTCTTCAGAGAGGGTGGGTGACAGATTAGATCAGTACTTGCAAACATTCACATACCCAAAACACAAAGAATAACTCAGTGATGGAATCAAAAAAAGTCCAAGAATTAAAGGTTCTCTAGTATCTATTCTGCTACTTTACTACCTTAATTTTCCCTTTGAAATCTTACTAATCTCCTTGTTAGTGCATGGAGAGCATGAGGCATTGAAATGGAAATTACATGATTTGACTACATAGAACTCTTATTTTTAAATAAAAAGTTGACATTTAATTGAGTGATAGAATAATAATGTTAAAATATTAGCCAGCATGATCCCACCCACACACTCTAAGGGGTCTCTTACCATGTCTTTGGCTTACCCACTGTTCAGTCAGCTAGGTTATTTCTATTTAATTGTTTCAGAGAAAGGATATGACACCAAGAAAACAAAAAATCATTGCTTCCCAGCTCTTTGATTCAAAGGCCTAAACAGTGAGGTAGAGGGGTAGAAAAGAGTCATGATCTAGCAAAAGATTTGGGATAAAATATCATGACAAAGCACCTAGGACCCCATGCCCAATTTAGAAAACAACATTCCCTGAATGTTATGAAGGTAGGAGCATAGGATATGCAATCCTAACACAGACTTCAAGGTCCTCCCAAAGGAGTGTCACTGTTCATGCTGCTAGGCTAAGCCCAAAGCAGGGTACAAAACCCCTGAGAAGCTTGTAGAATCTAAGTTGAGCCAAAGGAGACAAAACCCAAGAGAAAAAATGACTGTTATGTACATTTGAGCAGGTAGAACTTCAGAATTTCCTACTCTGCAGTGTGGCAGAGGAGAAGGAAGATGACTGGCTTTGGTCACCGTGGCACAGAGATGGGAGGAGGAGAACCAGTGGACCGGAAGTGACTGTGCATGCCAGAAGTAAGCGTATCTTCACGGTGACCCAAGTAAACTAACAGCAGAGGTCCAGATGAGACAATGAATGCCACAGCCACTGTGGACAGAAATCATTGAGGATCAGAGAAGACAATGGATGTCTTCAAAGGTGCCTATATGCGCAAATGACATTGAGGACCAGATTTTGCCTGCCCCCATTCCCGCCCATGCACAGTCACCCATAATGTAAAATCGGTAACATTAAATAATTTATAAAGGCAGATGGAATATCTGTTAAGCTCTGTAAAAAACTGACATATTTAAGTAATCAAAACCCACTATCCAGCTGAATAATAATGTTCAAGTAACTGATTCTAATGCAAAAAGTTCCCTTTCATATTGACGATCGCAAAATTCTGTGAGTGATCTCTTTCTAAAATGAAGCTGATCAAAATTTTACAGCTGACAAATATGATCAACAGTCACCACATAACCTTAGAGTAATAAAAGCTGAAACAGTTGCACTTCGCCCTCTTGAAAACAGACATGACTGAAATATTTGTAAGCCAACAGGGACCAAAGGCATCGCTTCAAACAATGCTCAATAATAGCACCATTTTGTTGGTTCCCAGAGCAGTGAGTGGGTGGCTTAAGACCAGAGCAAAGTAAACCTCTGAGCTTTTATGCTGGGAGTAAATTAAAAAGTATTTATAATGTCACTCATTCGATGCCTCCACACTCATGTGCCATTTACATCATATCACGGTATGCTGCTTATAAATGCCTTGTACATTTCCAGGGTCTATGCTTTGTATCATCAACAAAAGCTGTTTGAGGACAGGGATTGTGTCAAATCCAATGGATACCTCTTAATTTTATTAGATCTTTCTCCAGTATTTCACACTGTTGCTCGTTTAGTCTTCTTAAATCTCTTCTTGCATTTTGCTCCTTGACTTGAAACATTTGATCATTCAATGAATAGTTACTGACCACCTGCTATGTAGTAGGCACTGCCCTGGGCTCTGGGAATACCTCTATAAGGAAGACAAGATTCTGGCTCTTGATGTGCCAACAATCTGGTGTATACAAAAAAAGGCAATAAAAAAGGAAATACATGAATTAAATCAGCTCAGATTGTGATAAGTGCTTTTATTTAAGGTTACTGGGGAAGATTTCTCTGAAGAGGTGACTTATATAAGCTGGGACTTGAGTGATTGGAATAAATCAGGCTTGCAAAGATATGGGAGAAAAGAAAATAGCAAGCACAAAGTCTCAGGGACAAGATTAATCATGCCTCATGGCAAGAAGACCAGTGTGTCTTCAGCTGGTGTCCAAAGGACAAGTCATAGAAGGTCCTGGAAAGACAGGCAGGGGCCAGCTTTCTTGGGCCTTGTTGGTCTTATCAACACTCTCCTTGCTTCTCCTCTTCTCTTCCTAATCACTCCATCTTAAGCTCCTTCATAAGCTTTTCCTGTTCTGCTTTGCTCTCAAATAGTGGTACTCCCCCAGATTTTAGTCTTTTCTCTATTCTTTCCCTTTTAGGCTTTTCCTAGGTTATCATGAACCATTTGATGAGAACTACACAATCATCATGTCCAGTTGTAGGCTATATTGATCATAGCTCTTAAGTCTCATTGATGGCCACCAAACCGTATCAGTGCCAACCTATGAGACTTGTCTAAGTTGCATATCTGTATAACCCATAGCCAAATGAGTGGGGGTAGTAGAGTTAACATATGTGGTAATTATATTGAGGATCAACATATGAGAGTTGTATACAGCACATTCTAAAAAGGTTAGGAATAATACCACCTATAGGGAAAACAATCCTGAGAAAACGAATTTCCTAATATGGAGCTATTATACCTCTATTGCTCTTCTCCCATGGCAGCATTCACATTTTCCCTCTTCTCTCCTAACTTCTCTCATACTTCTGGGGACAAAGAGAACATTCATCCCTCCAAGGTATCTAGTGGATTATTGTGGGCATACATGCAGTAGTTAGGGAAGGGAAAAAATGAAACAGATGGGATCGGGAGGGAGACAAACATAAGAGACTCTTAATCTCATGAAACAAACAGGGTTGCTGGGTGGTGCGGGGGAGTAGGGAGAGGGTGGTTGGGTTATGGACACTGGGGAGGGTATGTGCTATGATGAGTGCTATGAAATGTGTAAGCCTGAAGATTCACAGACCTGTACCCTTGGGGCAAATAATACATTATATGTTAATAAAAATAATTTTTTAAAAAAGATAATATGTCTTTATCCCCCCTTCTCCAAAGGAACATGAAAGTTGAATCCAGATACATGGAAAAATGTCATATTGGAATATTTCTATGATGTTGAATCGTCCTATAATCATAAATTATTTAGAAATGTTCATCACCATGCCAAAAGCATGCCCTGCCTTGTGGCTTTTTCACATGTGGTCACATCTTCCTTGAAAGCGCTCCTCCTTATCCACATGGCTTAGTCTCTAACTTCCTTCAGAGCTCTCATGAAACAGTCCTTCTGTGACAACCCTGCTCTTTCTATGGCCCATACTCTGCTTCATTTCCTTCTGATGACCCTTATTTCTCTTATCAACAACCACTCTATATTTAAGTAGTATTTTAAAAAATTATTTGTCTCCCCCACAAGAATATAAGCTCTACAATGACAGAGATTATTTTCTGTCAAGTTCATCTTCACTCTCTGAATCTGTAACGGAACCTAGTACATAGTAGCTGCTCAGTAAATATTCCTTGAGTAAGCGAATGAATCTCTGTGTCCCACATAAGCTATTTTTTCTGCCTAGTATATTCCACTTTTTTTTCTTCTGCTTTCCTTATGTCCATTTCCCTTGGTATAGATGCCATCCCCTCCATAAAGCCTTTCCAGAAACTCTAGTTTGGACTAGTTTGGACTGGTTCCTCCTCTCTACAATGACAACACTGAATGTGTTATCATCTAGCAATTATTTTTCTATTTAAATTACATAAATCAATGCCTTTCTCTTGCAGTAGAATTCAATATCCAACACAAGAGCGAATATGTCTTTATTCAACATATTCAATAAGCATGTATGAAGCATATAGTGCTAGGCTGGAAGCTTCCAACACTGAACAGATAGGCAAACCCTCATAGTCATGAGGCTTGCAGTCAAACATCTTACTCAGTGATGCATTCACAACATTTCACTGGCATGGCACATCTTGGATGACTAATGAGTGTCTCTATTTAGGACTTTTATATCTTACCTTTTGAAAGGGGTTTCTCCTCATATTACCTCTCTATCTTTCATCAGAATAAAGGGTACAAAATTTGAAGATATTAACTTGGGTTTTTCTTTGTAATTCAAAACCCTGCTCCCATTCCAAAAGTCAAAGACATTCATGCATTTTCTCTAGGAACAGGAGGACTGAAAGAACCCAAAGTCAATAAAGAAGTAAATTGAGCTTCTAATCTGTTTACTTTTCAGTAACTTTATTGAAATACAATTGACATACACTGAAATGTACCCATTTTAAGTGTACATTTTGATGAGGTTTGGCAAGTCTATTAGCCCATAAAACTATGAAGAGAACATTTCCTTCATCTCTGAAAGTTCCCTTGCCTCCTTCTCAGTCAAACACATCAACACCCCTTGCCCAAGGCAACTACTGTTCTGACTTCTTTGTTTAAATTTGATTGGTCTTTTCTAGCTTCACATAAAGGGAATCATTCATTCAGTATGTAATTTCTTGGATCTGAACTACTTTTAAAGTTTTTGAGATTCATCTATAGTGTTACTTGGTAGAGTATATTTTGTTCCTTTTAGTTGCTGATTAGTATTCCACTGTATCTATAATACCACAATTTGTTTATTCATTCATTGGTGGCTGGATATTTGGGTTATTTCCAATTTGGGACATCTATGAATAAAGCTGCCATGAACGTTTGCATATGAGTCTTCAATAAGTAACTATTTTTATTTCTTTTGGAAAAATTCATAGAAGTGGAAATTTAGGGTCATATGGTAAGTGTAGTTTTAATTTAATGAGAAACTGCAACAACTGTTTTCCAATCTGACCGAACCATTTTTCATTCCCACCAGCAAAGTATTAGAATTTCATTTGCTTTGCATCCTAGCCAGTACTTCTTATTATCCTTCCCTTTTATTTATGTCAATCCACTTCTTAAAGTTTTCAGAGTGGGCTAGTAGCATCATAACTAATGCCAAGTTAGGGAATACTCAAGCCTTCTAGAATAACAAGAACCGATCTGCAGATGTATACTCATAGGCAACTTGCCGAGGCCTGATTATTAGTCAAACCTGGTACAAAGAAAGTAGCCAAGATTTTCTGAGCCCCCAAAACTAAAAAGGTGAAAAAAAAAAAAAACCTAAGAAGACTTTGAGGTTCAGAGGATATAGAAGATAAAATGCAACCAGATATCATGGTTGAACCACAAACTTTAGTAGGGGATACACAGGGTTAGTTTCCGGCATGGCACTGGTCACAACACTTTTATCAGCCAATCAGTATGTAACATCATTTTTATGTATGTTTCTGTTTAAGAACATCTTCTTTGATATATATCATTGATTCCTAAATATTGAAATCATGGCCAACAGTACAAGAGCTCATGCCTGAATGAAGCTTATCCATCACACAGAATTTTCTTCATAAGGCACATCATAGTCTTCTTGCTCTTGGGAAAACTAGACAACACTTCACTGCTTCAGCTGTGTTTGGGTGCCATTTTAAATAACAAAAAAGCCAAAAACTGCAAAAAAAAAAAGAAAAGAAAAGAAATGTGGCACCAAACAGACCATGAAAAGAATACGTATTTGCAGTATGAGAACGGAACAAGAAGACAGAAGGTTGCCCTGTTCAACCTTAGCTGGGAAGGTGCACTTCCGGTAACAAGAAATCGCACATCCACAGATGACTGTGAACACGCCACAAGGACTGAGTTTGAGGTTACAGATAAATTTTAGCAAGTAGGCAAATCTGCAAATAATGAGGATCAACTATGTATGTGTTAGTGTGTGCATGTATCATAGAGGGTATGCTCCAAGAAGATATGAATATTGCTAAAATTGCTGACAGAACTGCAGAAAGTTAGCTCTCTGTGGATATTCCACATATATTGACTAATTAGTAATTTTTGATCCAACATTAGTAGATTAAAGACATTTAACCAAGGCTCTGTTTTTCTGCATTGGTGTTTGTAAATTATAATCATTTAACCTCAGACAATCTCTAAATTAGCTGAAGTGCTTTACATAGGTAATGCTTAGCTTTTTAAAATAACAATTGCATCCAAAATATTAATATACCAGATTTCAGGATCAGATACTTTATTGTTATACATCAATTTACCAGGCTTAGAAACCTCATTGCTTGGGGTTGGGTTTTTGCACTTGATCTTAGCCAAAAGGCCGAAAAGCAATTGGGGTCAGGTTTTTGTGGCCCTCCCTTAAGGAACCTCAGAATCAGGTCTTTGTGAGATCGTACATAATTAGAACCCCAATTTTCCCTTTCACTGTCTTCATCCTACCTTTCTAGAAGGAACCAATATAGTACAATACCTTCTGTATTTTAAATAAAATTATGTCACCTACACCAAATTTGGATTGCTCTTTCTATAGTTTTAATATTTCTTTTCTTATTGGCACAGGGAAGATGTATAAAAACTGGCCATTCATTCCCTTATTTTGTTTATTTATTTATTTATTTGAGAGAGAGAGGGAGAGCACACGTACGTGCACAAATAGGAGGGAGAAGCAGAGGGAGGAGAAGCAGACTCCCTGTTCAGCAGGCAGCCAGACACAGGGCTCAATCCCAGGATCATGGCGTCATGACCTAAGCCAAAGGCAGGCATTTAACTGACTGAGTCACCCAGGCGCCCCCAATTCACTGATTTAAAAAAAAAAATTAGTAATTGATGATTGAGTGATGATATGTCCTTGATCACCGTCATGCTCTGTGCAAGAATCTGTCAGCTACTTAAATGCCACCCAGCCAGCTCTCTGCTGGTCTAACAGTCTTGACTCATATTTCCCAAATTTTGAGTCATCTTCATGTTTCTTTTCTACTATCTTTCTTGTTCTGAAGATCTTTTTTTTGGCTCAAACACCCAGAACTGAATCCAATAAGTATCTGACCTACTGTAGGTGAAACCAACAAACAGCACTAACAACGACAAATTCTGGGGATTTGGCACAGAGAAAGTTTATATTTTCCTAACTATAAAATTAGTGAATTTTATTGTCCCAATGTATTTGAAAAAGTTATTAAACTTAAAAGAAAGAGAATAACGTTATAAAAATCACCTCTGATCCTAACAACCAAGATCGCCCTTTTTAAAATGTTTTGAATTTTCTTCCATGCATCTCATTTCCATGAGTATGTACTGACTATGTATTTCCTCCCTTTTTCACCGTCCCTTAGTTTAAATTACTTATAAATATAATATTCCTTTATAATGACATCATAGTTTAATCAATCATTCCTGTGTTGTTTGACAAATAGATTCCTTGCAACTAAACATCATTGCAAAAGATTAGCTGGCCTTCCAAGTGAAGCCTTAGTCATTTCTGCCATGGTTAAAAATGGCCTGTTATTTCTGATTGGAATACACAGTGTTAAGTTTATTCTTGGAGAACATAATACTCTGAGGGTTTTTTTTGTTTTTTGGGTTTCTTTGCTTCCATTTGTGTTTTACCAAAGTCACTTCAAATTTATTCCTACTAAAGGTGTGAATTTAGCAATGGACGTTTAAGTTGCTTTATTATAAATAAGTGACACGAGCAAAAAATATATAGAAGGACATCGCTGCTATAAACAAAACAAACAAAAAATATTCTTTTAAAAATAAAGAATGTTAGAATAACGGCAAAAATGAACATGGAGCTTATATATGCTAGACTTCAAATTAGGCAGTAAAGATAACAGCACAGTGTATTAAGGCAGCCCATTTCACAATAGATTATATATTTTATATTATGCATGATACCTAAAAGAAATTTGAGCCCTTATTACTCAGATCTTGTGAAACAAGGTCTACTTTTTGAAATGTAAGTATTCATTTACTAATTTTAATCATGGCTACCATTTTCACCCCTTAATATTTCACCCCTTAATATCGCATCCCCCCAACACTCACCTCAAGCAACATGGCAATGTACCAACTTGCTTTGTATTTGCTGCAAATAACAATTAAAAAGGCAAGAGAATTTTTATTTTAAAGAGAATTGTTAACCCACTGCTGATAGGTAAAAGGTGGTCTCCTTACCTCATTAAGGTGAAGAAATCAATAGAACCTCAAGTATGGTCACCTAAGAGTGTGGAATATACTATAATTATTTGCTTACATGGTAAGAGCAGGAGTAGGATAATAGCAAAGTGGCAGCTTGGCTGCAGGCAGCGTCTGTCTCTGTCTCTTCCCTCTCTCTGTCTCTCCTCTCTCTCTCTATGCCTCTCGCTCTTGCTCTCTCTTGCAGCTGTGGGTGTGGAGTAAGAGAAAGAATGTGTTCTGTGTTCTGGGAAGCAGTTATGACAAGGGGATGCAATACTGTAAGGGCCTATTTAGCCAGAGCGATTCCATCTGGTTAAACAATGACCTTGCTGTTTATACAGTAAAACTTAAACTGTCCCTGCCCCCCCTTCCCCCAGGGAACTTACTTAAAACAAGTCCCACAAACTAGTCCCAGGTAACAAAGCCTAAATACAAGGGTGGGTCAGGCCAGGTGGAGGTATTCAATCAGTGGGGATGCTTACTTTCTCCCTAGCTACCAAGGAGTATGGGCCCCGCCCTTTGAGTACCCTTTGGGCACCAATTCTGACCAAGGTGATAGGCTAGGTCAAATATCTACTATAGGGTAAATTGTAATTCAATTGGTCACTTATGTGTGACCTAGCATGACTGTGCATCTTTCTCTGTGTGTTACAATCTCATTGGCCACCTGTGCATGGCCAGGCCCAACCACATGGCCTTTGCCCTTAAAAACTAGTCTGTGAGGCAGAGCAGGGTTGCCTCTTTGCAAGAGATGGCCCAGACCGGTCAGTTTGATTCTCAATGCTTGGCGCAAAATGAAGCTGCTTGACCTTCGCTTTGTATCAGTCTCACTCCTTTGACCATGGACCCAAGAATACAAGCATAAGAAATGGGCCTCAAAAGAAGTGAGACCAAAGAAGGGTGTTGAAAAGTATGTAAAAATGGGTGACTTTTCCATGGAAATAAACCCCCACCCACCATTCCTCAGAATATGCACACGGTCAGATCACGCTTCACTGTCTCCTTGAAGTGAGATGTAGTATCGGGACTCGCATGGGCCAGTGAAACAAAACGATGTATCAGCTACGTCACTTCCGGGCAGCAGCTTAAAGAACCATTGCACAAGTTTGTCGTGGCTCCTCTTTCTTTCCCCTGTGATCGTGGATTCACATTTTGAGTTGTTGCCTCCAACTACCTGGGTTCATGAGTGACTATAGTGAAGAGAGCCCCATTGCTAATTTGTTTGGGAAATGTAGCATTCACAAAATAAATTTTTGTTCTTTTAAGCCACTGAGATTTTGGAGTTTTAACTAGGGCATAGCCCTAATTTATTCTGACTGATAACCACCCCAAGAAATCTCTAGCAACAAAACATAAATCGTTTCTTGTTCTCAGAATAACTTCATCGTAAAGGACCAAGTAGAACTGTGGTCCACTCTAGGGCCTGTGACTTACTTGAAACGTGCCCCTGGCAGCACAGAAGGCTTGTTGAACATTCCTTATCCTGAGTTAAAATCCCCTTAATTCATTTTATTTTTTCCTCTTTTCATATTCATTCACTCCACAAACATTTGTTACCTAATATGAGCTAAGTGAGCTAGGCATTATCTTCAAAGATGACAGGAACCTGGTACTTGAAGATTTTATCACCTAAGGTGGAGGGGCGATGATAAACTATTCCCAAACATTAGCATATAAAGTAGGAAGTGAACTTTGCTCCTGTAACTTAATACATTGAAACAATTATTTAATTTGCGGCAAAGCTTTCAAGATTTCGATTCCCATAAGAATAGTTTTCCTTTTACAGAAATGAAAATGAATTCTACGGGTTGTCTGGAACCTGAATTTTTCTCCCACTTCTGGAGCTTTTTTTCATATGAACACACCTAGAACAACCTCATTATTTTTTTAACAGCTATTCTGTATTACATTTAGAAATATCTCAGTTATGTAACCAAGCTTTCTCAGGTACATGTCTTTTAAAAGTATTTATTTATTTATAAAATTGTCTTATTTATAAAGTATATTTAACAATAGAAGTGACATATGTTGATTCAAACTGAATGGAAGGATATTAAAGGAGAAGAAAAACTTACCTCAGGTCCTAATTCAAATGTGCTTAAGGTAAAAAAAAAAAGGGGGGGGGCTTATTTTATCTTTTACTATATATTTATTTCTTTCTTATTTCACTGAAATGTCCATGAATCTTACTTTGACCCACTGAGCCACCCAGGCGCTCCTTGTGGATCTTACTTTGAATACATGAGCTCTGATTTTTCTTTATGCTTTGTTTCATCTATCATAATATTCGGATGGCACAGTTGTTCCAATGTACATTTTTCCAGACACACATCCAGGGGAAAAAAAAGAGTTTATACTCCCAGCATCTCACAAACAAGACTTGACCATCTAGTAACTCATGATGTCCCTGACCAATCAGCATGGCTGGTGGAATTGGATGGGCCATTTGACCAGGCTTGGGTATTATGGTCCCATCTGCAGTCACAGTGATAAATAATCTTCTCAAAACATATGACTTGAGTGACAGAGAAGGCTATGATTTTAGAAAAGGGATGAAGAATAAGAGTTCTTAGCTAAGAAATAGGTAATGTCCACTATAGTCCTTGCCTACCTCTTTGGACCCCTCGTAGCTCTGCCCACATGATATCACTCTTAACAATCACTAGTGTATTCTTTTATCAATTTTCTATGCATACACAAGACATACATATAAATGGGACCACATTACTTTTTTTAATATCCTATATTTCATTAATAATCCATTCTAGACTTTCCAGATTAGTCCAAAGAAATCTTTTTCATGCTTTTCAGTGGCTACATAATATTCCATTACAAGTATGTACTGTGATTCATTTAAATAATTTCCAATTCAGGGATATTTGTTTTTTCTCAGGGTAGAGTTGTCAGTACAAATACTGTTCCATTGAACATACTTGTACATAAATTTAGATACATTTGTTCAAGTTTATACCTAGGTTAAAATCCTAGACAAAAAATGACTAGGTCAAGGAAAATGTGCATTTAAAATGTGAGTAGATATGTTCAAAAATACAAATGAAATTCGAGATTGAACATGTTTGCACTACTATCAACAGTGTATGAGAATGCCTGGGTCTCATTATACCTTTGCAAATGATGACTAAAGAGCAGTGTTTTTATTTTATTTTGTATGAATGCCATTACTTGTGAATTGCCATTTTCCATGCTTATTTTTCTTCTAGGTACTAAATTTCTCTTTAATGAGTTCTTCATAGATTAAGAAGATTAGCACCTACTCTGCTCTATTAAAACATTTTTTTGGACACTTTATTTTGACTCTTCATTTTTTATGGGGTTTTTTGGTCAGATCAAACTTTTAAAACTTTTACACATTTAAATGTGTCATTCTTTTTCCATCGAAGTTTCTGGGTTTTGTAGGTTACTTAGAAATCACTTGAAATGTACACAAACCTCACTGGGTTTTCTTCTATTCCACTAATGCCACTTTTTCATTGAAGTCATTGATCAATCTGAAATTATTGTTAGTCTTGGTAGGTGGAAGTCATTAATCATCTGCTTCTTTCCTCTTCCAGATATGTGGTAGATGGCATGTACCCAACTATAGTCGGTTGGGGCCATGTGATAATTCTGGATAATCATTTGTAAATGGAAGGTGACATAGATTGCTCTACTCAGGCTACTTAATTGCCAGTGCAAGGCCCTACTTTTCCCTCTGATACAACGTTGGCCAATTTTGAGGTAGTGGCCATTCCACTATCTTGGGTCCTTTGAATTAACACAATCCACAGAGGTCCCCCCCCCAACTGACAACCATAAGTGAAAAATAAACTTTGGTGGCACTGAACCACTAATACTTGGTCGCTTTTTAACTGCAGCATAACCAACTCTACCCCAACTGACACAACAAATCAAGTACTATTCTGGAATTTAAAAAAAAAAATACACATTCATTTGTCCTGAATGTCCTACCTCTTTTCTTGGGTGCAGTTTTAAGCTTATAGTATCAGAGCCTTGCCCACATCACTTCCCTGTTAGTATCTGTTTGCCCTTGACCCAACTTCCAGCTTCTAGCATCAGCAACTCTTTGCTGAGGGAGTCCTCCCATTAATGGAACTCCACTCTACCACATGCCAGAATTCATGCCTCCAGGAGCAACCCTCAAGCATATGTCAGGAATGTTGGAGTATAAATAAATACTGTCACTCCATTACTCCTTAGGTGGGATAACTCTAAAGTAGAATAATTTACATGGGCTTCCAGAACTCCTCCAGTGGGAATTATGCTTCATAACACTTTGCTCAGTATTAATCTGACTTGGCAACCCAGAATGTTCACACTCAAAGGAAATATAGAGGAGGGAACATGACAGAAGTTATCAGAACTTAACGTGAACCATGACCTGGAAATTTTTAAGTATCAGTAGATAGTCATTTCCAAAATGGTAACAAGCCAGTCATTTATCCCATGTTTATGCACATTTAGTGTTTGTATTTAACCTTTTCTGTTGTTAAACCTATTCAAATTCTATTTGAAATTTTCTTTCAACAAAGATCTCTCAATTTTAAATTGAATGGTTGAATTTTAATTAAGGATATATTTACATAAATTAAGAGAAATGGATATATGGGTGCCCAGAAAGGTACAGATATAACTCAAAGATAATATGATAATTCTTGAGGTGTTATTAGTTGAATTAAATCTTTAAATATATTTTTATTAGTGATAAAGTTCAAGTGAGAAGAAATTTTTTTTGAATGAAAGAGAATGTAATGGTATCCAAAGGATTGAATATTTATTTATCTTGATTAATTCAAAGCTCATCTAATGTCTCCCATGAGAAGGGCATTTCAGGAATGCAAAAGTCTAAGTTGTGAAATTGATACCTTTCCACCATGAATTAATCAGCATCCTTAGAGTTGAACAGGTGTTAGATGAGAAAGTTCAGCATTTGCTGACCCAGGGCGGCAGGAAACCAACAAACTAAAGTCCCTATAATATATTACCAGATGGGAAATCAACAATCAAAACACTATTTCGAGTGATAGTTTTTAAGGTTTTGTCATAACCCAATAGTGTTCAGTCTTAGAGAAAAGAAGTTTTGAAAGATTCAGAGAGAAAATCCACATGAGCAGTTTACATGAGATTATGTCTGTGGGAGGAATTTTTCCACTACTCACAAAGCCAGGGGGGAAAAAAATCTTTGTTTGGTTTTTGTTTTTTGCAGAATTTGCAAAAACAATAACTTTAAATCAACCCTCCTGATCTACCACAGGCTCTGGGTAATTATCCCCAATAGGTCCCTTTAGTGAGTCAGTTTCTATTTTTTTCTTCAAAAGTAGTTTCTTTTTGACATTTTTATGCAGTCTTTCTGTTTGCTAAAATAACAGAAGTCTCCTATTACAAAAACATCAACAACTGTCAGGGATTTTGTTTCTCCAGAGCTCAACTCTCAAGCCTTCTGACACAGTGGCTAACATAGCAATCTGAGTCGTGAATTTCATGCAGATCCTTCTTTTTCTTTAGCAAATTAATAAACTGAAATTGAGACTGGCCTCCCATTCTGTCTAATTGTTAAACAACTATGCGACATACCTGAAATGTTTGGGAGTTCCTTGGAAGATTCTTTACTTTTTTTTTTTTAATTCTATTTATTTGTTTGACAGACAGATCACAAGTAGGCAGAGCGGCAGGCAGAAAGAGAGGAGGAAGCAGGCTCCCCGCTGAGCAGAGAGCCCAACGTGGAGCTAGATCCCAGGACCCTGAGATCATGACCAGAGCTAAAGGCAGAGGTTTAACCCACTGAGCCACCCAGGCGCCCCAGATTCTTTACTTTTTTTTTTATCTTAAAGAACCTGGTATGAGGGGGGGAAAAATCAAGAAATGAGAAATTCTGCTTCTGGTCAGGTTGAGAAAAAAGAACTGATTTACTCTTTCACCAGAAACAATAAAAAATTAGACAAAAATATATGAAGCAATTGTTTTCAAGACATTGGAACATCAGGTAATGATCCCTGAAGTGTGAGAAATAAAGGAAGTGCACCCTATGTTGCTCTACTTACTACCTTACAGAAGTTTCCAGGGCATATCCAGAGAGGGGACACCCAGGTGGATTAAAGCTGACACCTTAAGTTGAGGATACTGAGGTGAGAGTCTGTGGAGACTAGGGAAACTCCAGTTCATAGGATAGAGGGCCATACAGTAAAGAAGGACACAGAGAGAGCACTGTAAATATCTACAGAGTGTCCCCCTTAAGTACTCAGCTGAATACAGATCAGTGTGTATATGTGAGAAAACTACCTGAGGCCAAAGAAAGAATCACCCCAGACAATTAGAGGTACCAGTGCCCAATGAACACTCTGGGGTAAGAACAATGCCTGTACCCATCAGGCAGATTGAAAACCTCAAGATATACAGGGTATTGAATATAGCACTAAGAAGGATCTTTCCTTAGTAGTGGAGGATAGTTAACCCATGACCAAACCCTACACTGGTTTTGTCTTGCACTTACTAAAAGCAAGACCAGAAAGGACCAAACTGTTTCTAGGTAACTTAACTCTGTCCCAGAACAAAGCTCAAGGATATTTGTAAGAATAGAAATATATCAGCATCCCACAAGATATAATTTACAATGTCTATCACCAAATGATCTGGGGAAGTGACGTCACCAAGATGGCAAAATAGGTTCTTGACTCTTCTTCCCCTCACAAGAAGAACACTATGCAAAAACAAGACACCACTGAGAGAATCCTAGAGCATGGATTTGAGGCAGAAGCTCTCCCCTGCACCACAGAAAAAGACAGACTGCATTAGAAGGATAAGAGAGGCAGCTACATGTTGACAGTATTGTCCCTCTCCCAGGACAGTACAGCACCATTCAGAGAGGTCTCCCCTGAGCCTCGAGTTCCTCCAGTGGAAACAAAGGACCCAGACTGCGACAACCATCACCCCAGCATTGGGGTTGCTTTGTGAGAGCCCCTACTGTGATCTTGCATTAAGGAGATTACAGGAGAATCCATGGCGTTTAATCTCGGGGAATCTGACTGTGATGGAGAAGGTAGGGAGGGGTTTGCAACACTAGTACATGGAACTTGGCAGACAGAGTTCATACCTGCAATGCCCAAGTAGTAATCCCAACCAGCAGCTTTGCTCATCTGCTGACTGAAATCAGGGGCACACACTGACCAAGGAACTTGGCTAGGTATAGATCTGCCTGATTCAGATCCTCAAATGAGGAGTTTTGCCTGCCATAGAAATTGACTCGCCCACACCCAGGCAAGGTGCTGAGTCACAGCTCTACCAGCAATGGAGAGTGTCATCCAGGCCCATTTGATCTGAAGGGCGGTGATGACTCCTGGAAGCACCAAAGTCCAGTGGAGCTTCAGCCAAAAGGTGGATGGTCAGAGCTGATCACTCACAGAGTAAAGCCAGTACTAGGCATTGAGCGGTCCTGTGCTACTCATAGGCAGAGGGATTAATTCACAGCCAAGGCTGAGGGTAGCTGCAATCCCTTCCAACTGGAGAGACTGTTTGGGAAATTGAGAGAAGCCCAGATGGCCTGTCCTCTTATGATCCAGGCAAAGGGTCTGAGACATAACCTCACTGACGATGGAGAGTGTTTTCCAGCCTCATCTGACCGGAAGAGCTGGCAAAAACTCCTAGAAGCTGTGCTGGCCCAGCAACACTTGAGCCTAAGAGAAGGCAGGCAAGCTGATAGTTTGTAGAACAAAACCAGTGGTCCTCTCCATCCAGGAAACCTGGAGTGCAGTTCCGTTAAGACAATAAAGAGCTTTATTGACTTTAGAGATGTTTCTCCTACTGTGTCCAGGCAGGAAACCTAATTCATAGTCTTGCTCATTACTAATATAGCCTTCAGCCAGTCCAACCTGAGACTCTAACCAGAGCACACAGAAAGCTGCATAGCCAATTCAACAGCCTTACACACAGTGGCACCTGAACAGAGAGCATAGCCCATTGCTTCCCCTACCTGAAGAGCAAGCCAGTGACCTCACCTAAGCAGAGAATTCAGTATACACTGTAGCCTGATTTAGATCCCCAAACAATGAACCATACAGGCCCTGGGGCCTGTCCTGCTGCCTTACCAGGACAAGAAAGCTAATTTATAGTCCTGTTTACTACTAAATATAGTAGTAAAAATCTAGCCATCTATTAAGTCTGACCAGAGACCTCAGACAACTGCAGAGACCATCCTCCAGCCTCACTCAGATAAGGAACAAAGCCAAAGTCCTGCTCAATTGTTCTCAGCCAGTGGCACATCTTCCCATCTTCTACCTCAGAGTTTGAACAGTAGCCTCACCCAAAATTAGACCATACTAGTAAGCCCCATCTTCCCAAGCACATTACCAGCAAACACACCCAGAAACCCAAACTGAATCTGACTGGTAAAGAATTGTCTCTGCCAAAACAAACCTGAAAGTTCTGGAAGAGAAGCCCAATGACATAAATGTGCAGATACCAACATAAGGAATCAAGGATCACTAAAAACATGTAAATGTGACACTACCAAAGGAAACTAGTAATGCTCCAGTAAATGATTCTACAAAAATAGAGATTTATGAAATGCCAAGAGAATAATCTCTTAAGGAAGTTTGATGACCTACAAGGAAATACAGACAACTGAATGAAATTAAGCAAATAATGCATGAACCAAATGACAAGTTTGACAAGGAAATAGCAACCATCAAAGAAATAAAACAAAACAAAACAGAAATCCTGGAGTTGAAAAATACAATAGTTGAACTAAAGAGCTCAATGGAGAGTTTCAGAAGTAGAGTCAACCATGCAGAAGAAAGAATCAGAGATCTGGAGGATAAGACATTAAAAATTACCCAGTCAGAGGAACACCAAGGGGGGATAAAAGGTAAAAAAAGCCTACAGGAATTATAGGATGCAATGAAAAGAAACAATATTTACATTAGGAGAATTCCAGAATGAGAAAAGGGAAGAGAAAGAGAAGAGGACAAAAATATATATAAAGTAATAATGGTTGAAAACATCCTGAATCTGGGGAACATTATGGACATCCAGATCCATGAGACCCAAAAGATCCCAAATAGGTTGAACCTAACTTATGCTATATTGAAACATACTGTAATTAAGTTGTCAGAAGTTAAAGACAAAGAACTTTAAGAACAGCAAGAGAAAAGAGGGAAGTTACGTGCAACCCCATAAGATTATAGACAGATTTCTCCACAGGAACTTTTCAAGCCAGGAGAAAATGAGATGACACTTTCAAAGAAAAAAATTTCCAGATACACAAAGAAATAGGAAAATATGATCCATAATGAGGATATAAATCAATCAATTTAATCTGATTAAGAATTAACTACAGGTGGTAGAGTTAGCAGAGAAGGACATCAAAATGGTTATTATAACTATACTCCATATGTTCTAAAAGTTAAGCAAAAACATGGAAATATAAGAAAGATTCATTTCAAACTTCTGGTGATGAAAATTACAATGTGTGAGATAAAAAATACACTGTCCAGGATTAACAATAGATTAGAGATTGCAGAAGAAAAGATTAGTGAATTTGAATGTATAGTAATAGAAACCATCCAAATGAAACATAAAGAAAGAACTTTTAAAAATTGGACAGAGTATTGGTGAAGTGTGAGACAGCTTCAGGAAGTCAAATATATGAATAATTAGAGTCACAGAGGGGGTGGGGGAAAAAAATTTGAAGAAATTATGGATCAAAAATTTCCAAAATTTGCTGAAACTATAAACATACATATCCAAGAAGCTAAAGAAACAAAGAAAATAATAATAAGGCACAGCATATTCAAATTGCTCAAAACCAGTGATAAACAGAAAACCTTAAAAGCAATCAGAGAAAAAGATATGTACCAAGGAACAAAGGAAAATATATCAGAAGAGGAAATGGAAGAATTAAAAAACAATGGAGCAAAGTATTGAAAGGGAAAAAAATCTGTCTTTCTAGAATTCTATACCTTTTGTAAAGTTCTTTCAAAGGTAAAAGCAAAATAAAGATTTTTTTCAGACATATGAAAACTGAAAGAATTCATAAACTTTTTTGAGAAGATGAGCAAAATTGATAGATATCTAGATTAATCAGGGAAAAAGAAAATATAAATGGTTGATATCAGAAATGAGGGAACAATAACATTACAGACTTCACAAATATCAAAATATGAAGGGAATCTTAAAGATAATTTTATACCAATAAACTCTATAACTTAATGATAATGGACAACTTATTTGAAAGATACAGATCACCAAAGCTCACTGAAGAAAAAACTAGGTAGCATAAATACCCCTTCATTTATTAAAGAAATTTAATTTGTAGTTTTAAAACATTCCACGAAGAAATGCTAAGGCCCATATGGCTTCATTGGATAATTCTACCAAAGGTTTAAAGAAGAAATAATGCCAATTCTACACAATTACCTTCATATAATTGAATAAGAGAAACACTTCCCAAATCACTTTATGAAGTCAGAAGTGCCCTGATATCAAAAAAAGTGACAAAGATATTGCCAGAGAAAATATTGCAGACCAATATTCCTCATGATCATAGGTTAAAAAATTGTTACTGGAATTTGAGCAAATTAAGTCCAAATTACATAAAAGACCAAGTGTGGCAGGTTATGCAATATTGGTTTAACAATAGAAAATTATCAATGTATTTTACAATAACAAAACAAACAAAAGAAAAAAACTGTATGGCCATCTCAATATCAAAAGAAAGCATTTGATAAATTTCAGCATACATTCTTGATAAAAACTCTCAGAAAGCTAAGAAAAGAAGGGAACTTTCTCAATTTTATAAAGGTCATCTATAAAAATATAGCTAAAAAATTTTAAATATGGCTTTGTTAAGATTAGAAACAAAGCAACACTTCTCTTCAATATTGTATTGGAATTTCTAGTCAGTGCAATAAAGCAAGAAAAATAAATAAAGGACATCCAGATTGGAAAGGAAGAAATAAAACTGTCTTTATTCACAAATAACATAATTGTTTATGTATAAACGCTATTGGAATCTATAAAAAAACTACTAGAACTACTGAGTTTAGGAAGTGTTTCAGGGAAAAAAATCAATATATAAAAATCAATTGTATTTTTAAATATCAGTCATCACAATCAGAAATTAAAATTTAAAAAACAATGCCATCAAAAAATATAAAATAATTAGGGATAAATCTCACAAATACATGAAAAATGTGTGCACTGAAAACTAAAAAAAATTACTGAAAATAATTAAATAAGGTCTAAATAAGTGACGAGAGATAGATACTATGTTTACTGAAGACTCAATAATGTTAAGAGATCCATTCTCAGGGTGCCTGGGTGGTTCAGTCATTAAGCGTCTGCCTTCAGCTCCGGTCATGGCCCCAGTCCTGGGATCAAGCCCCACGTGGGGCTCCCAGACCAGCGGGAAGCCTGTTTCTCCCTCTTTCACTCTCCCTGCTTATGTTCCCTCCTTCTCTCTGTGTGTCTCTCTCTCTGTCAATAAATAAATAAAATCTTAAAAAAAAAAAAGAAAGAAAGAAAGAAAAAAGAAAGAAATCCATTTCCATTCTCTCCAAAGGGGACTGACAGATTTAAAACAATTCCAATTAAAATTCCAACAGGCTTTCTTATAAAAAATTGACTCATTTTGAAACTGTTATGAGAATTCAAAGGACCTAGAATAGCCAAAGAGATGGGAATAGATGAACAAGTTTTGGGAATTAACACTTATTTTGGAGCTACAATATTTAAGATAGTTTGGTATTGGTATAAAAATAGACAAATAGAGGAAAAGAACAGAATAGAGTCCAGATATAGACCCACAGATACACAGATAAATGATTTTGACAAGATTTCAAAAGCAATTGAGTAGAAAGATTAGTCTTTTCAACAAATGGTGCTGGAATAATTGGATATACATATATCCAATTTTATATATATATATATTATGGATATGTACACATATCTATGTATATATGTATGATCCATTTTTCATACCATAAAATTAACTCAGCATGGATCATAGACCTAAATGTAAAATTTAAACCTATAAAACCTCCAGGAGAAAACTTTTTTGGCTTTGGATTAGGTAAAGTTTTCTTAGTTATGACGCCAAAAGCACAATCTGTAAAAGAAATATTGACAAATTGAACATCATCAAAATTAAAATCTTCTGCTTTTTGAAATAGACTGTTACCAAAATGAAAAGACAAGCTACAGACTTAGAAAAAATATTTGCAAATCACATATCTGATTAAGAACTTATACCCAAAATACACACTTTAAAAAAAAAAAAACTCTTAAAACTCAAAAATAAAACAAATAGTGGGCAAAAGATTTGAAAAGACACTTCACAAGAAGATATAAATGGTGCACAAAACCATAAAAGATCCTCAATAGTACTGAATTAAAACAACAATAAGATAGTATAACAGACCTACTAAAATGGCTAAAATTACAATAAAAAAGATTAACCGTATCTGGTGTTACCAAAGATTCAGACCAACCGGAACATTCAATATTACTGTTGGGAATGAATGTAAAATAGTTCAACTACTATGGAAAACCATTTGATAATTTTCTTAAAAAGTGAAACATACCTGGGGCGCCTGGGTGGCTCAGTGGTTAAGGCGTTGCCTTCGGCTCGGGTCATGATCCCAGGGTCCTGGGATCGAGCCCCGCATCAGGCTCTCTGCTCAGCAGGAGCCTGCTTCCTCCTCTCTCTCTCTCTGCCTGCCTCTCTGCCTACTTACGATCTCTGTCTGTCAAATAAATAAATAAAATCTTTAAAAAAAAAAAAAAAGTGAAACATACCTAAATGTAATCCAGGCAATCTACTTCCAAGTATTTGCCTAAGAAAATTAAAGTGTTTACCAAAACAAAGATTTGTACACAAATGTTCACGGTACATTTATCTGCATGAGCCCAAAACTGAAGACTGTGCAAATGTTCAGCACAGAAAAATGGATAAATACAATACAATTGGAATACTACCCAGCAATAAAAATGAGTGAACCAGTAATACAAACAACCAATAGGTGAATCTCAAAATAATTATGCTGGGTGAAAGAAGGCAGATCCCATTCATACTCCAAAAGTAAATACTGTTTCGTTCTATTCATAAAAACTTCCAGAAAGTGCAAACTAACCTATGGTGACAGAAAACAGATCATTGGTTGACTGGGGTTGGGAGGAGGCCATGAGCAGAGGCAGGAGGAAGAGACTACAAAGGAGTTTGGGGAATCTTTTGATGTAATGGGCATTTCCATTATTTTAATTATGTTGACAACTTCATGGATGCAAACATACTTCAAAACTCACCAAACTATACACTGCAAATATGTACTACTTGTTTTATAGCAATTCTTCCTCAAAAAGCTGATTTTAAAATTTTAAATATGAAGTAAGTGAACTTGCTCTTTCCTTTTATATGGGCATTCAGAAACCCCCCTTTTTAAAAAGATTTTATTTATATATTTGAGAGAAAGAGTGCAAAAAAGAGAGCTGGCAGGGCGATGGTAGAGAGAGAGAGGGAGAAGCATAATCTCCTCTGAGCGGGAGCCCAACTTGGGGCTTGATCCTAGGATCATGACGTGAGTTTAGAGGCAGACACTTAACCAACCGAGCCACCCAGGCACGCAGGGAATTCAGAAGCCCTTTAATGAAGACTTGAGAAGATAGCTATGGTAACCCCAGAAATAGTCATCGGACTGTAACCTTGGGAGATGACGTGATTCATCTAGAAGTTGAACTAATTCTTTTTTATTTGTTTATCTATTTTGTTGGGAGGGAGAGGGTAGGAGAAGAGGCCAGAGGGAGGGAAACAATCTTAAGCAGTCTCCACACTCAGGGTTGAGCCTGAGGTGGGGCTCAACTTAAGACCCTGAGATCATGACCTGTGCCAAAATCAAGACTGAATACTTAACGGACTGAGCCACCCAGGTGCCCTGAACTAATTAATTCCTTTTTACCTAAAGCTTGAATAGTCCAAGTCCAAATGTTTGTTTGAGGATATTAATTTAAGAAAAGAAAAACAGAATATAAAATATTAAATTAGGTTCACAATTGAATGTTAATACAGAATAAGAAACCAGAAAATCTTTCTAAATTTTGAAAAGCTGACAAACATCACAAATTACACAAAATTTATTAAAATGATGTTTGTGTTCACTCATTCACTGCTAAGCACATTTCTTACCAGTTTTTTGTGCAAAATCTTTGTTCATCTCATTTATGACAATTTTATAATATTGCCCATAAGAAAACAAAAAGATATTTCAGTCTTTCCTGTAGTGACATGCATATAGCATTAGTAATTATATAGGTGGCATTATGATTATATTTTTGACAGAAGCAAACTTCCCATTTGACTTCATATTGATAAGAACCTCCTCTGGCAACTTTACATTGCTGATAATTGGAAGCATTTCCATAGAAAGCCGAGTTTTTCCTCACTGTGTATATATACTTCCAGTCCTGGATACCTTATCACGTCTTCACATCAGGATAAAACCTCCAACCTGTAAGGTTCTTTTTTTTTTTTTTTTAAGATTTTATTTATTTATTTGACAGAGAGAAATCACAAGTAGACTGAGAGGCAGGCAGAGAGAGAGAGAGGGAAGCAGACTCCCTGCTGAGCAGAGAACCCGACGCGGGACTCGATCCCAGGACCTGAGCCGAAGGCAGCGGCTTAACCCACTGAGCCACCCAGGCGCCCCAACCTGTAAGGTTCTTGATTCAATTGCTGGTGAGTTGGCACAGTTAACTGAATGGTTTTTTCCTGAAAGGCAATCTTATACTGGGATGGCCTGCGATGCTAAATAGGGAAGTGTTGGTGACACACAGAAATATAACCCTCTTGAATTGCGACCCCAACAGAACTTTCCCTGAACCAGATCTCCAGAATTTCTGTAGTAACTCCAACACTGTCAAACCCAAGTAGAGTATAACGGACCAGCGCAGGTTAGAGGGGAGAAAAGACAATTGTCTTCACCATTTGCAATCGAAATATCTGGCTCCTGCAGCTATAAGAACACATCTGCTGGAGTCAGTCCCATAGCCTTAGAAGGGAGCCCCTACAAGGAAGGGCCTGAAGCTTAAACTTTGTTAGTTTCCAGGGAGATGACCTTTAAAATGAGCCTCAACTTCTTGTCCACCTTCCTATTTTCTTTGTATTGCTTTTTTTTTTTTCCTCACAGAATCTCTCAGTTTCTCAGAGTATGATGACGGGTACTTGGTTTTCTATGTGATCCATACAGCAGCTTGAGAACTATAGTTATGTATTTGTACCACATTAAGGGAAAGGACCAATGGTAATTTCTGCAAAATGAGCAATTATTAAGCTAAAGCAAAATAGAGATACCTGGGTGGTTCAGTGGGTTAAAGCCTCTGCCTTCGGCTCAGGTCATGATTCCAGAGTCCTGGGATCGAGCCCCGCATCGGGCTCTCTGCTCAGCGTGGAGCTTGCTTCTTCCTCTCTCTGCCTACCTCTCTACCTACTTGTTATCTCTCTCTGTCAAATAAATAAATAAATTTTTTTTAAAGATAAAGCAAAATATACTTTTCTTAAGATACATTAATATATTGCCTCCGATGAGAAACCAAAGTGTACATACATTTTTAAATTAAATGTATATAAATAATTTGACAGTTTTACTCCTCAAACACTAGTCCAGACCCCAGATTTTATTATTCTTATGAAACTAAAACTGTGATTAGAATTATCAGAGAATAGCATCATTTAGTTAAGTTTTTTTCTGTCTAACTTAAGATCATTAACCAAAACATTCTTTGTTTTCATTCAGTATTGTTCAAAGTCTTTGTAAATTTTAAGTGGACATCTTTTCTCACTCAGAAAGAATAGCCTGAAAGTAATTTAATTTCATTAATTAGGTTGCTGAAATGTCTCAGGAATGTGACTCTGGAAGTCAATTTCATCATACCAGAGGTTTGGAAGATGTAAGTGTTCTTAATGAAGGTACACTTCCTGGGCAAGGCCTGTGTCACAACTTTTTTTGTGGTACCACAAAACCTAAAGAGTGACTCAAGCTACAAATGGTGGTTTGAGCAGGTAAGTTTGCAGTTAAGTCCAGAAGCAGCTTCTACTTTAGGTAAGGTTTGATCCAGGAGTTCAATCATTGCCAATATCAACCTGAATCCCCTCTCTCTCTGACTTCTGTCTTCTGCCCCAGTGGCTTCACACTTATACTGTATAGCAGTTACCCCAGCAGAACCATGCTCTCTCCTAGAGATAAGAAAAAGCTGCCATCATTTTGGAACTTCATATCCTTCTAGAACACAGTTAAAGATGGGAGTTTGTCATTCCCAGAAGACAAGCAAACCTCTCATTCTATTTCATTACTCACAGATGAGTAGTTACCTACTCATCTTTGAACCAGACAATATGGCAGGAGGAATGCCGAAGAGGAATAACATTGTAATGGTTGGTTTAAGTCAGTATGGGTTCACTCCTAAAGCAGGTGGTGAATTCAATTCCACACCATCTAAATGGCTATGGTATGATGTGGTATAGTATGGAGGACAAGGAGTAAGGTCTAAATTTTACAAAGGAAAATAATGGTAGAGGAGAATGAATATCAGGAATGCAACCAACAAATGTCCACCACAATATCCATGAAATGATTAGGCTTTAAAGTCGGGCAGTCTAGAGCTCTGATTCTATCAGATTCCGTCATCTATTATCTTTAGAACCTCAGGCAACTTGACTCTTTTAAGTCAGTTTCCTCTTCTGTAAAATGGTGAGAGTAATACGTACATCCCAAAGTCATAATAAAGGCTGCAAAGATAATATACATACAGTGAATGCCATAGTATCTGATATATACTAAGTGCTCAGTCATAATAATTGCTACTCTTATACTAATTTTTCAGTCCTATGAATGGCTGCTATTAAAATGGAAGGCAGGGCGCATGGGTGGCTCAGTGGGTTAAGCTGCTGCCTTCGGCTCAGGTCATGATCTCAGGGTCCTGGGATCGAGTCCCACATTGGGCTCTCTGCTCAGCAGGGAGCCTGTTTCCTCCTCTCTCTCTCTCTGCCTGCCTCTCTGCCTATTTGTGATCTCTCTCTGTCAAATAAATAAATAAAATCTTTTAAAAAATAATAATAAATAAAATGGAAGGCAAAGGGATTCTCTTTTTCAGAGAACAAATCACCACTCTGGCTGGAAGAAGAGCAGCCATGGGTTTCAGGGAACTATTGACTTTCCTTATTGGTCTCGCCCAGTGTATAGAAAATTCCCTATCAGTCCTCCATGGAGAGTTATAGTAGCATGGAGATATTCTTGGGGTCACAAATCCAAAATTGGGATTCGCTTTCAGAGAAATAATGATCTGAATGGTGACCAAGTTTCTGCACTAGCTCAGAAGTATCAAGTTAGTCCACAGCGTAGCTGAAAAATAGTATCTTCACAGGTGCATTTGGTGGGATTACAATGGTATCCCCAAATCATAAGTCCATCCACCAACCACATGAGACTTCCCATGGGAAAGATATAATCATAAGATACGAAGATGATATATTGATATAGCATATATCTTATGACTACATTCTTATGATATATTCAAAGATAAATTATTACTTAATGAATTTACAATATGCATTCTATCATAAAATAGTGAGATAGCTCAGTCCACTGCACAACACAGATGCATCATTGAGTACCTAACTTTTGAAATATTTAAGAAATCTAAATGGAGTCATCTTAACAGAAAATCCCCACCCCAGGGCCAGGAGCAGTGGATGGACAGAGAACAACAAAACAACAGATTAGGGCAAGATGTGTAACACTTCACAAGATAAGCTGTCCAAGTCCATTCCCTCTGCAACCCAGTCATTGGCTCTATGCCACGCTGTAGCAGTACAACTGTTATTTCTCTGTATTTCTCCATAAAATGCTCTTTTCCATATATGGAACAGCATTTGAGATTTTTTTTTTTTTCTTTAGGAGACCAGGAACCACAAAAGTGAAGGAAAAAAAAAAAAATGCTTTCACTAGGAAGCAAACTACCAGACCAGATCAATACATCTCTCCCCTGGCACAAACGATATGATAATTTCAGGAGAACCATCAGGTTCCCAAGCATCCTGGGCTCCAGTGAAGTTTACTGCTTTGGTTTTTTGGTTTGTTTGTTTTTTTGTTTTTTTGTTTTTTCAAATTCACAGTTCCCCCTCTGTGGAAGGATGCAGGTGTGAAGCAGCTGTGTTCAAGGTAACATCTCATACATTTGCACAGCGTGGCAGACTGGGCTTACATCTTTCTGTCTTTGCTTTTCTTCTCTTTTTCTTTTCTTTCTAATTAGAATTTATAGGATTTCACTCTAGTGCTCAGTAGCCATTAAGAAAAGGGAGCACTTCCTAAAACTCAACCTTAAATCCTCCTGGTGTAAAAGCAAGGAGGTTTCTTTTCTATTCTACTTTGTAGATATTTGAGCACAGCTGGTCTGTCTACTCTGTGTTAAAACCCTTCAAGAACTTGAAGATCATTACGAGATCCCTCCCTTCTTCTGGCAGAATTCTCCCCACTCATTTGTTATAATATTTTTTTATTACAAACTCTTTGATATTCTCTTTTTTTTTTTTCTGTTTACCTTGTCCCAAATTGTCCCATCCCTTCCTGAACTGAACCCAACACTATTGTCAAGGAATATAACCCAAGGGAATATTAGGATACGATAGGAGGAGAGAAAAGGGGAGAGTAATAAGGAATATAACAAGTGCAGAAAGGAATATAAGAGGAGAGAAAAGTGACTCTGGACATGGTCTTTAGATAGAACAGGATCTGAGTCTTGGCTTTGTCACTTACCCTTCTGGAACATTCTTACAAGTTACGTAACACTTCGGTCCCTTGGTATGTAAAAGAGAGATAATCCATAGGGTATTATAAAGAACTAAATGAATAGAAAGCTTCCTGGCACTTGCAAAGTCTCCATAAACATTTACGATGTGGCAGTGCTGCAGTGTCCCACCCAGATCCTCTGGAAGTCCTTTGACCATTTCTGTGCATGCCTTCCTGCCCTGGTGGCTTTTACTTCCAATGGCCTCCTGCATAGGTCTCTCCTTTAGAGGATTAGCCTAGGGCTGTTGAAGCAGAAGTCCTTGGGAGTGCACATTGCCCGGGGTTGGCGTCAGCAGTGACTGATGACGCAAACATATACAAGCCCAGCCTCCTCCCAGTTGCCCTGTGGTAGATGACTCAACTTCCACTGTCTGGCTGCCTTGTAGGATCAGGCTGAAGCTTCCCCCCTTAAGATCCTTGGCCTGAAACAGACAGGTTGCTTGACTTCTTCTCATTTCCTGTCCTGAGGCATCCACTCCCTCACTGGTTTTTCCTGGAAACACTTCTTTAAATAAATCACCTGCACACAAATCTTCGTCTCAGAATCTGGTTCTGGGATCCTGACCTGGGACAATTACCAGTATAATTATCATTCTCACTTCTTTATAGCGCAAATTGTTCAAACACCTCAGTTGAAGGAAGATAGTAGTGATTTTCCCTCAGGTGGACATATGTTCCCAAACAGGAAAGAATTTCCAAACAGGGCAACTTCCTTAACTCATCACACTGTAGACAAACTGTAGTACATAGTGAATCATTCAGTAAATTACCAGAAGTAAAGGAGGCGTTAAGCAGGTGGCATGCGCATTTCTGAAATAATTCACAATTATTCATTCTTTAGAAATTGCTTTGCCATTCTTCACCTTGTTTCTGTATTACTGAGCCTAGGAGGAAAAAACCTCTCTGCCTGTGGACTTAATTATGTTCTGCCTTAAGAAAATGTGGTCTCAACATGTCTTATCTCCTCCCATCCCTTGCAAGAGAGCTAGGACCAGAGATAGGGTCTTGAGAAGTTGGAAAAAGGTTTCTTACAAGAGTCACCCTAGAAAAGGAGACATGAGACCCAACTCCCTAAGAGACAGGCACAAACAGACTCTGGAGCTGGAGTGGGAAGAGAAGAGCTGGAGGTCTCCCAGCGACAGATTCAGGGCAAGAACCTCGAAGAACACTCAAGCCACCAGCCTGTCCCTGGAGTCATTGCACGTGGGACAATGTCAGGCTTTCTTAAAAGCCCAGGTACAGAGAGACTTTGGTGCTAAAGACTGCCAGACATGGGGGTTTAACGAACCTGAGTACTCCTGAGGGGGTAATGTGAAGGACTTAAAGTCAGTAACTTGTTTCTCTCATAGGTCGTCTCTCATCTTCATTTCTATTATCCCCATTGCTCCTGACTTCTGAATTAGCCAGCAGTTTGTCAGTAGTAAATCACTGGTCCTAATGCAAGGGGCACCCAGATAACCAGTAGGAATCAGTATGGTTAATGTTCCCCTCTGCCCTGCGAGGCACTACCAGGTCTATCCTACACAATGTGAGCTTTGTAGCACCTTTCTTTAAAAACAAAACAAAACAAAAACCTGTATTTCAGTTAGTTGAGGCTGCCCCAAACTGCAATTCCAAATATATAAAGCAGTATCATCATTATTTTCCATATGCATTTGCCTTTCCTGCGTTTCATGGGGCAAAGGTCTATATTTTTCCAATTTTGAATTTAATCCGATCCCTCCCTTCCATTTCTCTCCCGTTTTCCCAATTCTTATTCCAATCAGACTGAGTTTGAGGCTCTCTAAAAGTTGAAGGGATGTGCTCTTGTTTTGGCCAAGTTCACCCCGCCAATTCTGCAGCCTAAGCACACTTTCCACCAAATCCTCACCACCTCACAACAGCAACCCCATCCATTTTTAACTGAATTTTTACATTTAAATTGATAACTACAGAGAGGATTTTCAATCACTTACATTAGACTTGTTTTGTTTTGTATTTTCCAAAAGATAAGGAATCACCTATTTATTTTTCCCTAGCTCTAGCTCTTGCTCTCGCCAAGGCCACAGCATGACAAATACACTGAGAAAACAGAGTGCACACACGCGCACGGGCACACACACAGAATTTCTACAAGGACTCTTTCCCCCGTTGTCATGGTTTCCATTGAAGCCTATTATCTATGGTAATCCTACCTGGATGATGTTCTATTTGTTTGTTTGCTTATTTGTTTGTTTTAAATATCACATCATTTTCATACTTTCATTTATAAGAGGTTGTCAGTAAGGAATTTAAAGCTTTCTTCCTCAAATTTTTTTCTCTTACTCAAACCTGCTTTTGAACAAGTTGTTTACATCTGAACCCATTTTCTTACTCAATCCATAGAGGTTAATGGGGTGTCTTGGATTATTTAGACCTTGAACCTGACAGAATTAAGTTCTTCTCAAAGTCACTGATGAACTCTCTATTATTAAAGGAAATGGATAATCCTATCTGAGTATTCCCATTTTATTAGAACTTTCAGGAACAGTTGACACGATTGATCACTATTTCTGCCTTGAAACATGTTCTTCACTTGGCTTCCAGAATATCATACTTGTTTCTACCATTTCTTCTCAGTTTCATTGGTTGATTTCTCATCTCCCTGAAGCACAAGGTTCAATCCACAGACCCCTTCTCAAAGAAGTGACTTAAAGGATCTCATCCAGTCTCATGAGATCTTTATATATCACTTATATGCTGATGATCCTAAATTTCTGTCTCTAACTTTGGCCTCTCTCTCTCAACTTCAGATTCACATGTCTTCATGCTTATTTGATAACTCACTTGGGTATCTAATAGAGATATCTCTCTTAGTATGCCCCAAATCAGATCTTCACACACACACACATACACAAACACACAAACACACCCTCCCTCACCCGCGTTCTCCAGTCTTCCCGATCTTAATTGAATCACCTTCTACTGGTTATTCAGATCAATTTCTTGGTGACATATACAGCTCTTACTCTGAAAGCCATCATCAAATTCTATTGTCTCCACCTTCAAAGTATATCCAGAATGGGACTGCTTACCACTCCCATTACCACCACTATGATCCTGTCCTGTCTGGATAATTTCAGTAGTCTCCTAACTGGTCTCTCTCCATATGCTCTTGTCCCTCTTCCAACTATTCCCCATCAACATAACATCCAGAGTGATCCTATTAAAAGGATCCCCTTGGTCATCTGCACAAAGCCCTTTAGTGGCTTCCCATGAGACTCAAAGCAAAAGCCAATGTCCTTTCTGTGATTTACAAGGTCCTACATGATCTGAGCTTCACTCCCTCGGTTACACCATCTCCTAACCACGCCCCCTCCTTGTTTATTGCACTCTAGTAATTCCAGCCTCTTTGCTTTGCTTTTCCCGACAAAAATGTCAGGCATGTCCCAGCCCCATGGCCTTTGCACAGGTTTTTTTGTTGGCCTAGATTACTCATTCTTCAGATACCTACATGGTTAGTTCTTCCACTTTCTTCAGATCTTTACTTAAAATCACCTTTTCAGTGAGGCTGCTCCCCTCACCAACTCTATCTAAAACTTCCCCTTCCTTCCCTCCTTTATTTATTATTAGCCCTTATCACTATCAAACATGTCATTTACTTTGCTTACATATTTTGTTTACTCCCTGTCTCATTCACTAAAATACAAGATCCATGAAGACAGAAGTTTTTTTTTCTCTTTTATTCAGAAAACTACTAAATCCCCAGCTTCTGGTGCCAGAAGGATAGTGGGTGTTAAATGGGCATTTGTGGAATGAAGAAACAATGCCAAATAAATATGGAGATAGTTTTCTCTAACCCATCTCATTTACCCTTGATAAAAAAGATAGGCGCAGTAGGAGTTGCTCTGGAAATGGGTACAAGAATGGCCACAAGAGGACCATGCCTGATCATTACCAAAACAATGTTCGGTGAAAAACTGTAACTCACTATTCAGTAGTGTTAATTTTATTATGACCCGTATAATTGTCCCCTTCTTCGAGGTATATGCAACATGAAGTCCCTTGGCTTTGATATATCAAAGAGAATTATGTGAAATTTTGTGTAAAAATGAGTTTTTCATAAATTGATGACAACATAGGTCCCAGAGCTTGGCAATTCCTATCCTTCTGCCTGATTCTCCTGCCCTTTGTTCCCCTGATTCTTACCATTCTCCTTCCTGCAAACTCCTTTTTTCCCCTTCTCTTTTGTTGTTATTATTATTTTTTTAATATGAAGGTACATAGCAGGGATTCTACACAGTTCACGTGAAAGCAACAGAAAATTAGTCAAGGAGTGAAGAAGTACCTGTGATTTTATTACTCGATGGAGACCAATTTAGACAACTTTTCAGAATTGTGGCACGTCTTCCCATTTGGTTGGTTTGTGTGTTTGTCTTTCTGTGTCTCTGATTCCATCATACCTAAGACCTGAGGGACCTTCCTTTCCCATATCTGTGTCACCTGCAGGCATGAATATACCTATAGGCACTTGCGTGCATTGTCTGCTCGCTTGGGGATTGAGGATATTACTATTAGGGTGTGGAAGATTTGTTTCATACAGGGAGTTATGTAGCTTCTTCGGGGGATCTGAGACCTAGAAAACAGCGGTCCTATTCAAGGAAGGCCATGTTACCAGGGAGCCCAGTTATCAATCAATGCACCACAAAAATTAAACCGTCTCTTAGAACAGCAGTCGAAGCACTGTGGGCAATGAATTCTTAGGGGGTGGCAAAACAGATGAAATCCAGTCATCACATTTTACAACAGATCTGCTGCTTGATAAAGTACAACTGGAGAGCAGACTGTTAGCAATAAGGCCATTTCTAAGAATAAAATGAGAGTTTGTAAAAGATCCGTTTGAATTATTAACTCCGAAAAAGTGGCTGGAGAAGAAAATGGTTGCAGCTATCACTGGCTTTTCTCCTCACGTGTATGATTAGAACAAAGGGAGGCACAGAAGAGCAGGGGAAAGAAGTGAAAGCAAATTTCCCTCTGACATAAGGAGGCACATTTTCACGCAGTGCCTCATCGATACATGGAGAGGCCACCTACCAGGTAAAGAAAACACTGCGGCCATTGTGAAAGCAAGCAGATGCCTGAGCAGGGGAAAATGACGCTCATTTTTACCAAACACCGTTCCTTTTTTTTTTTTTTTGCTTGCATAGCATTCTTTTAATACCAAGTGGACATATCTAGCCCTTCCTCTATTCTGCACCATGTAGATTTCCACTCCCTGCTTCCAGACTCCCCCATCCAGACTTGATTTAAAATGTGAGGCATGTTGGAGGTCATGGGAAAACAGCCAAGGTGACCATTAATATCTCCTCTCTTGCTCGGAGGTGACCAACCAAGGACGAATCGATCTGGAAAGACGATATTAGTGTTTTCCAATTCAATACTTCTCACCACATTAATGAGGAGATTTGAAATCTTTCACCCGAAGAGACGCAGAGAAACATGTTAACAGGGCACAATGGTCAATGCTCTCTTTTGATTTCACGGGCATGTTTTCTCCATGTTGCATGGGGACAGACACAAGCATTTAGACTCCAGAAAATAAAATGTTGCCTTATGGAATCCAGCCCTATCAAGAAAAAGAGAGTCATACAATCACTGGGCCTACAGATTTGGGGGTATCATTTGGCCTTTTCCTCTTTAAGAAGTTGCTCTCAAGACCCTTCCAGTGTTCTCTTTTCAAATCCTTCCAGTAGAAAATCCCTAAGTCTTATTTCAAGATTGTATGACATGACTTTTCAGAACAGGTAGGTTGACCATAAAGACTGTTAGTAATTCCTGTTCACTTTATTGTTAAAGATGTATCTGTTCCTCATATAAGCCAACTGAATGTAAGATTATTTAAATAATATTTGGGACCTTAAGAATCTAAATATCCTTCTATTTAAAAGAAAGAGGAGAATGAAGTTTACATCTCAATATTGCAGAATCTATTCAAGGCACTTCAAGAAAGACAATGTAAGATCCAAGATTAAAAAAAAAAAAAAATGCTACCAACATGCTTAGTCTAAAACTCTGGAGGGTGAAAGGCATATGATCAAGGGTTATAGAATCACTATGGGTAAATAGACTGTTCACCAAATTCTGAATAACACAGCTAGAGAACTTGGAGAAGTAGCGTTGGGTTAAATGTTTGCAAATATTTGTTGTTGGGTTGGATTTTGTTTTGTTTTGTTTTGTTTAAGGAAATTTTTCATATCACAGGATGGATATACATTTAGAAAGTCTGTTTTTTTCTATGATCTTCTATATAAGAGTTAAGGAAGAGTTGGGTTAATTTCATTTGTATATATTTACTTTGTTTTAAGCACTCTTCTAGGCACTTTTAAAAGATTACCTTGAAGGCACCTGGGTGGCATAGTAAGTAGTTAGTATAGAGTCTGCTTGGGATTCTTTTTCTTTTTCCCTCTGCCCCTTCCACTCATGCTCGCTCTCTCTCTCTCAAATAAATAAATAAGTCTTCAAAAAAAATTATCTCATTAATCCTCACTTTGGTTCAGGAAGGTGGGTATTCTTATTATCTTCATTTTTTTTAATGGAAACTGAGGCTCGGTGAAGGTACGACATCACACAGCTGATAGGCAGTGAAATCTGGTCCCCAGAACTATTCTCAAAACTACTGCATCACCTCCCATGTAGTGCGTATTTAATAAATGTCTAGTGAGCACATACTATGTGCAGGGAACTATGCAGAGATAAGTTAAATACTGTCCTTTTTACAAAATGTCTATAGATTAAGAAGAGACACAAGACATGGGATGGACACAAATGCTTGTATCTTAAGGATGCATGTGACAAGTTACCTGACAGACACCCAGAATCTATGAAGCAACTCTGTAATCCCTCCATCTGGTCCAAGAATAATGGGAAATGGGAGATGCAGAAGAGAAGGACTTAGGAGGAGGGGGCCAACGATCATGCTGGGGATAATTATCAAGGGAGCCTATAGTAAATACCGTTCAAATGTTGAGAAAAGAGAGTTCCCCATAGGAGAAAAATCAATTCTTACAGAATGCCGGAGCTGTGCCAAATTCAATGTTCTGTGGACTTAGTGAAGCCAGATCTCTGAAAGCAAAACTTGGCTGTTGCCTTCTTTCCACTTGGCCAACAAAAAAGCCAAGCAGTATTTACACTTTAAAAATATAATTTGCCTACTATACACCCATGAGAATGACTAGAATTTTTAAAAATAAAAGTAAAAAGACTGACAATAGAGACAATGCCAAATGTTGCCAAGAATATGGAGCAAATGAGACTCATAAATTATACGTGGGAATGTACAATGGTACAATTTCTTTAGAAAAAGGTTAAGCAGTTTCTTATAAAACTAAATATATACCTACTTTATAATGCAGCAATTCTACCTCTAGGTATTTACCCAAAAGAAATAAAAACACATGTCCACAAAAAGTCTTGTATAAGAAACATGACATAGATGAATCTCAAAAACATGCTGAATGAAAGTAGCCAAACACAAAACACTGCATGGTACAGTATTCCATTCATATGATGGTCTAGACTTGGAAAAAGAATTATTTGGTAGAATCCAGTCAGAACAACGGTCAGGTCCAGGAGGGCCAATGCCTAGATTACTGGGCAGGGCTTCCTGGGAGAACTTCCTGGGAGTTTGGATGACACAGGTTTATGTATTTGTCCAAAGATGTTGGATGATCATTTAGGATTTATATATTCCATAACATATAAATTTTACCCTAAAAGACCAGAAATGTGAGAGATAATGAATTCTAACTAAAGATATGCATGATATAGTATTTAAAAGTGAAATATCTTTATGTCTGCTACTTACTTTGATATGTATCAAAAAATAAGATGGACTGATGGATAGACAAATAGGTGATAAAGCAAATATATTAAAATGTTAATTATATGGGGCACCTGGGTGGCTCAGTTGGTTAAGCCTCCGCCTTCAGCTCAGGTCATGATCTCAGGGTCCTGGGATCGAGCCCCACATAGGGCTCTCTGTTCAGCAGGGAGCCTGCTTCCCCCTCTCTCTCTCTGCCTGCCTCTTTGCCTACTTGTGATCACCGTCAAATAAGTAAATAAAATATTAAAATGTTAATTATGAATCTAGTGGCTGGATATTTGAGTATTTGCTCTAATATTCATTCAACTTTTCTATAGGCTTGAAATTTTTCATAATAAAATTGCTTTGAAAAAATAAAACTCAAGAATATAGAAATGCATATTTTTGAAGGTTTGAAGATTTGAATTACCTACAAATCAAAAAGACTTGGCAATAAAAAAAGCTTAGGCTTCTATTTTTGTAACTACCCTCCTTTCCTGAAGTACAGAAGGAAATAACCAGAGAGGTAACACTACTACAACATTTGACTGAAGGGCCCTTAGTTATGACACAAAACAGGTGTCTTATGTGTTTTAAAAATATTTTGAGTGTACTTCACATGGACTTCTAGCTAAAAAATTAGACTGGATAAACCAAAGATATTGGAATACAAGGACAATCTCTGGAGTTCTAAGAATTTGTTAAAGACCGTTTTTGCTTGTTGTGTAGAAAATTTGGAAAAGCTCATAAGTACGTAGTGAAGAAGAAGGAAACCACCCTAAACTGATCACCGAAAGAAAAATCACTGTTAATAGTTTGAGAAATGTATTTCCAGTGATTTTGCTTTCGACATTTTGAACAGACTTAAAATGGTAAATAGTTCAGTATATAGTGTGAATAAAAATTTTTCATAAATAATTTAAGAAGTACGTAAGGTTATTTTAAATGGGTAGGTCATATTTTACTATGGATATGTGGGTGTATATGTTGTTTTAATTTAATTTTCTGTAATAAATAACATTGAAAAGGAACAACTGTGCAAAAATACTTGCTTTTAGGACAAATAATTTCTGGAAATGTACATTTACCTAAGCATTTCAGCTGGTCTGTGGATTAAGAATTAGTCCCCATGCACTTTTGACAAAGTGTCCTTACTGCTACAGACAGCTCAATTATAGTAAATATGAGCTTAACCTTATCCCATGGTTTGTCAGCATTCCAACAGCCCATGGAAAGAGACTTGAACCCTGTCTATACCTGCAATTCAGGCAAACACAGACTTATGCACTGGGTGGGGGATGGGTTGGGAGGTAGAGATGAAGAACTCAGTTTGAAAGTGTTCCTTTCTTCTCCAGCAAGGGATTAAGGAACTCGAATCTTTTTTAAAAAAGATTTTATTTATTTATTTGATAGACAGAGATCACAAGTAGTCAGAGAGGCAGACAGAGAAAGAGGGGGAAGCAGGCTCCCTGCTGAGCAGAGAGCCCCCGATGCGATGCAGGGCTCAGTCCCAGGACCCTGAGACCATGACCTGAACTGAAAGCAGAGGCTTTAACCCACTGAGCCACCCACGCACCCCAGGAATTATAATCTTAAGTGAGGCAGGAACAGTGGAAGCTGCCTGAGACAGTGAAGAGTTGCCCTTCTGCAGGACGAGGCTGTGCTTAACCCCCCACCATCACCCCCAGGCTTCACACATCCACTGGATATCCCTGAAAAGGGCAGCCTCTGCATTATGAAAGGGTATAGAAACTGCATCAAGTCAACAGGAGAGTGGGTACTCCGCCCTCTTTAAAAGCAGTGAACATAAGATGATAAGATATTTCCATTCCACAGCAGAAAAAGGTGTGAGGTGCCAAGAGACATTCAGAAGTGGGAACTCACAGCAAAGGAACTCAAACATATTGTTATTCTGAAGGCAAGAGGACCTGGTACAAGATGAGAAAAGATTTGTATCTCTCCCCTGTTCTGCTTCAGCAAATGACTCTGATCTATAAGAACACTAGAGCCGGCAGGCACCAGCTGGAGAGTGCCCCCCTGGTAAATACTTAGGAATTCTGCAAACTGGTTTAGTAACTTGAAACTGGACTTGCTGGGAGGATTCACAGCATGGAAATTAGCAAATGCCACATATCAGAGTTCCCCCTTAGCTCCCCTCCCCGCCCGAGATCTGGCTTACTAGTTCATCATAGCTCAAATCCAAAGCTCTGTTTCTGATTTCTCTCCCAAATTCCAGATCCTTTAGTGCCAACCACCTTCAGAACATCTCTACTCAGATTCATTAGGTTCAAAAGAGAACCTATTATATTGTCTCTCAGGTATGCCCTTGTTAGTGCGGTTGTACTTCTGTTAACAATTTTTCATCTACACTGTAACTCAAAACCTCACAATCATATTTGATGCTTTGCTCAATAATAACAAAAAGAAATACAGGGACAAAAAGGAGAATTATTCAAGTGGCATTAATTTAACACATGATGCCAGCCCTTGTGATTAGCCCTTTTACAAACATTCTCCCAATGTCTCTTGAAAGAAGAAATCATTCCAGTTCTGCAAATGAAAAACTGAAGCTCAAGGAAGTTACATTTCTTACCCCACCTTACAGAGTTATTAATTTTCAGAACTATGATTTGAATCCAGGGCCCTCTGAGTATGGAAACCATTCTTAAACCCAAATGTCATATTTCTAATGAATCAACTACTCAATTTGGTCTTTCAGGCCTTTTGTCACTATTTTTCATGGAGGTATTATCTATGTACGATGAAACGCAGAAACTTTAAGTGTATATTCACTGTGTTAACAAATTCACATGCTTGTGTCAACTCACAGTTGTAGGAAAACATAGAACACTTTCATCACCCCAGAAAGTTTCCTCCTTCCTTGTTCCAGTCAGTCAATCTTGGGAGAGCAACTACTGCTTTGATTTATTTTATCCCCAAAAGGTTTTATCTTCCAGAATTCCATATAAATGAAATCATAGAGCACACATGCTTTTGTGGAAGGCTTCCTGAACTGAACATTTTCAAAAATAATCCCTATTACTCACATATATCAGTATTTTATGTCTTTTTATGGTAATACTCCATTGCCTAAATAAATCAATGTTTGTTTATCTACTCTTGCTGACTGATGAATGATTGGTTATTATGCATAAGGACACTATGAAACATTCTTGTACAAGTCTTTTTTGTTGACATATGTCTTCATTTCTTTTGGGTGAAACTTAAAAGCATGAGTGCTAACTCATAGGTTTGGTGTATGTTTATGTATATGAGAAATTGTCATACTGATTTCCAAAAAGATATCATCATTTTATATTCTGACCACCAGTACAGATATTCTCTACTTACAATGGGTTCTGATAAACCCATTGTACGTTGAAAATATCCTAAGTCAAAAATGCACTTAATATACCTAACCTACCAAACATCAAAGCTTAGCCTAGCCTACCTTAAAGGTGCTCAGAACACTTACCTTAGGCTACAGTTGGGCAAAATTCTCTAACACAGAGCCCATTTTATAGGAAAGTGTTGAAGAGCTCATGTAATCAGTTCAATACTGTACTGAAAGTGAACAACAAAATGGTCCTATGTGAACAGAATGCTTGTAAATGTATGGGTTGTTTACCCTCGTGATCACGTGGTTGCCTACAAGCTCTGGCTCATGTATGACTAACTGGAAAAGGATCAAATTTCAAAATCTGAAGTTCTGTTTCTTCTGAATGCATATTGCTTTTGCCTGATCGTAAAATCGAAAAATTTAATTGAACCATCGAAAGTTGGGGACCATCTGTATGTGATGATTCCAGTTACTCCGCATCCTTGCCAACACTTAGTACGTATTGTCAGATTTTTTTAATTTTAGCCATTCTGGTGAGCGTGTAGTGATAACTCATTGGCTTTGATTTGCATTTCCCTAACGACATTTCCCTTATGATAAATGATGTAAACCTAGACATTGAAGAAAACACAGGAGTAGAAGGAATATTATCTTCATGACTTTACAGAAGGCAAAAACTTCTTTGACAGGACCCAGAAAGCCCTAAGTTAAAAATATCTATGTATCTATAGGTACACATACACATACAGTGGAATTCATCAAAATTAAAACCTTAAGAAAATGAATAAACAAGCCACATCCTGGAATAAATACATATATACGAGGCACTTAGACCCAGACTATATAAACAACTCTTTCAACTCAAAATTTTTTTAAAAAATCCAAAAGGAAATTATGGGCAAAAGACTTGAACAGACACTTCACAAAGGAAGATCTGCCGTGGCCAAAAATGTACACAAAAAAATTCCTCACAGTCTTTCATCTTTACCTTTTTTAGGAGCCAATCATTTTATATTTTGTACTACAGTTTCTGTAAGTATAACTCCCAACCCAAACTGCAAACCACTTGAAAGCAAAATGAACATTTGAGGCATATTTTTACCAGGGTATATATACAGGGGGAGACAGGAAAGGCTCACAAATATTTTTAAATGGTTGACCAAATGAATTAACATTGTATATCATGAAACATTTATAGCTGGTCATTAATATTATAAACAAATGAAGCAGTAATATTAGAGCAGCACCAAGAGAGAAGAAAGAAAATACATAACGAGAGGAATAAGCCTGAGAGGGAAAAAAAAAAAAGTATTTCCCACAGACAGTTGAAATGACATTTTAAGTGTTAGTGTAAAATATAAGAGGAAATAGAGCTAGTAGAATAAAACGACAACGATAATGTGAAATAAAGCTTTCCAAAAATAAGACACCTACTTTTTTGCATGGGCAACCCATCTCTGTGTGAGTAATTTTGCATCTATGAAAGCCCAGGGGAAGCTATCAGACCAAAACAGGAAGCTGTGCATGTGCTCTCAGGCGGAAGTCACCAAGACATGGCTCTTGTGTACTCTGATGTGCATCCTGCTTGCCAAAAGTCTCAGATTCCTTGTCAAAAAAATAGACCCCCAAAATGCAGATGGCAGCATGACTGCATCACAATAGCATTTTCAGATTCAGGTGACATCTTGGAATTCCCAGCATACCATAATTTTAACTCCTATAGAGCATGTCCTTTCTGAAGTAAAATTTGTTCACTGAGGCACATGTGAATGACAGGCAAAACTTGTTTTTCCCCATGACTCATGAACCACTGTTCAATATTTACAGTAACTCTAAAAAGGAATTTTCTAGAATCAGAGGTTGACTCAGGCCATCTTCATAATTACTTATTTAAAAAAAAATTATGCACTCTCTGTTCCAGTTGATGTCCTCAAGAATCAGTCTTTTTCAGGAAAAAAAAGAAATCTGAAAAATTTCAAGGATCTTATTTATGCCCCCAATTTCAAACTAATTTGTATAAATCATTCAATTCCCCATGTAAAAGAAAGATTGGTTTTTTTCTCTTTCCTGATTGGAGACAGCTTTGACACATGTGGATGTGTCATCGCACAGGACCAATAGAAGCAATTTTCATGACTTTTCCTTTTTGAAATTCTCAGGAGGAAAAAAAGCAAGCTTACTGACTAAATTAAATTACATTTCATGACTAGGGCAGTAAACAAGAGGATTAGAAGTACACTCTGGGTGGGGTTCATACAGGTCCTAGGAAAAGAAAGAAAAACAGGATTTTTTTAAAAAGAAAGAAAGAGAGAAGAGTTAAAAGATTTAGAAAACTCTAAAAAAAAAAAAAAAAGACATTCCAGAATTGTACAATGTGTGTGTGTGCCTGTGTGTGTGTGTGTGATTATGGAGGTGGAAGGAAGAAGTGTGTAAGAGTCAGACAAAATCAAACCTTAAGTGAAAGTTATATTTTTGTGAGGAAAACCTTGGTGAATAAGTATCTTTATCTCTATTCAGGCAAAATATACCAAGATAATTAGCAGAAGTCCTTAAAGAATATGACCTCACCTGAGATACATCTCAGAAACATTTTTCTACAATAATAGAACCATCTAACACATTCACACGTGCACACACTCACATACACACACACATTTTAACATGTTAACACCAAACCCAAAGCCATACTAATGGATATAAAGAAAGGACAGGATGGAAATTGCAAAAATGGCAGGGTATTCTTAAACACCTTGGGTGGACGTACTTGAAGTCTTACTTCTTTCCCAAGTTTTCTCCACAAAAAGCTAACAAGAAAAGAAAGTGTTTATGGCCAGGGCTGGGAGAAAACAAAAAAGTAAATTGTTCAAAGTTCTGGAACGACACCAAGACAAAGGCACATTCAGTCCGGGTACCGCCTTCCTTATCCTTTCCAAACTGTAAATAGACGGAGACCATGGTGCTCGAAGCTCCTCTGCTCTCCTTAACTGCCGTCGCACAGGGTAACCTTGACTTAGATTTTCCACAAACGTGATGCATTCCTATGAAAGAGACACGTATATAATTTTATAGATCTGTCATATTTTTAAATGCTTAAGGATACCCTATCATTTAAAGGATTCCCCCTCCTTTATACATGTCTACGTTACAATTTTGGCATTTGGGACTTCTATAAAATGTAGTGTATCAGAATAGTGTTCCATTTCAGAATCAGTGAATGGCTTTGCTACACCAGAACGTCAGGCTTCAGCATGTTATTTCTGTATTCTAATTCAAATCCTTTATGTGACTACCTATCCATTTCTAATTTGAATTTTGCTGGGTGGTTTAAAGCTTTTAAGTCCTTTCACATCTATTCTTTAAGATGCTTAGTTTAGCATCTTGCATTTTCCCGCCAGGGTTTTCTTGTGCATAATTCTTTGGCACGCCAGGTGGCAGGTTCTGAAACAGTTGTTGGGCGTTCTGTGGCCCTCAAACTCTCCCAAGGAATACAGGCAACTTGGGAGCATCCTGAAGGATTCGGTGCCTGGGGTAACGTGTGCTGTTTGTTTAGTGAATTAGCATCTCCACAAAAGATCGTAAAGAAGGTGTTCCTGATGGCATGGAGCACAGAAATAGGAAGCCGAGTTGATCTGTTTTAGCACTAACTCATACTCTGCCAGCACTCTACAAATGCTAGACTCCAGTTCAAAATTGGTAACCTCCATGTTTTTAGCCAGTGTTCCTTATGTTTGAAGATCTGATTTAGAAGATGTCAGCTGGCATCCATGGTCTTGGAGGAGCTTTTAATGAGAATGTGGTCTCCCATCCAAGTACTAACCAGGCCCGACCCTGCTTAGCTTCCGAGTTTCTTTGGTCATAGATGACTCTAATGCCTGTCTTATTCGTTCGTGTTCCCTTAGCAGGAACGTGGAGCACATTTTCCAGGGACCTCAGTTCTGATGTGGGCTTTTTTTTTTTTTTTAATTCTATGCGTTAGCAATAAATCTATAATGACTATTATAAGGTCTAAATATATGAAACAGGAATGGTGAAAAGGCCACCTGCATTATGGTAGTACCAATAATAGCTCCCAGTTCTGCATGCTAACTAGGGCGCAGCCTCACGGCTGAGTTATTTACATACATCTAATCTTTATAATAAGGCTGCAAATTAGGTACACTTATTAATATTTCACAGATAAAGAAACCGAGCCTGTCTGTTACTGAAAATATGTGTCACCTTGACCCCAGAGCCTAAGCTTTTGACCATTACACTCCCCTGCCTCTCTCTGCAATGCATTTAAGTGTCCTTTGAAAAGCTGCAATGCTCTATAAATGTCAGGTGGTGTTCTCGTGGCTGTTGGAAAGGAGTCTAATTCCTGCACTCTTCTTACTGCCACAATCTAAAGGAAGAAATGTTTTCAAGTGATGTGAAGAGTACAACCATCCTTGTGAGTCACTGGAGTATAGCTATCCCGTGGGGGTAAGGGGCAGGAATATTTCAGAACTAGTGCTTTACATTTTCAAGAACTCAAGTCAGGGGCCAATGTCACCAGTAACTGCTGCCATCTACTTCAGAGTGTGGGGAAGAAAAAGCCTTGACGAAAAGCAAACAAAACAGCTACTTCAAGGCTGACGAAGGCCTGCCTGGGATGTCTGTATTTTTCTGCTGTGGCTGCAAAGAAAATGTTTGCATTCTGAGAGCACTTCAAAATGAGTTCATTTATCTGCTCCTTGGAAGATTCCTCTACGTTAAGGTCTCCCGGGGAAAGATATTGTTTCTGTGACACCACAAGTTAAAGACATCTGGTTCCATTATCCATCACTGTTATTTACAAGTGAGAAATTGATTGAAGGCCAAAGGTCAGGACTCCCGCAGCAGAAAACTCAAACAATGTGCTCAGAACTTGGGTAACACCCTCCAGCTTATGCAGATATGACATCTCAGAGTTTAAGGCCTATTGTTTTCTGACATATCTCTATGACAAAATATTATTTGTCAGTTTTCCCTGAAATAGAAGTACACATCATTACGGAGACATGAGACTGCTTTCTCTAACAAGTTGATCATTTGGGCAGCAATAAGCAATTGTGAGTTATCAATAATTGCTTTGTTAAGCAAACAGATTTCAGCAATTTCTCTCAAGTAAAATATTGCTTTCATGACATCAACCCTTTAGCTGAAAAGAGAAATTAATCTGTTGTTGAGGCAACTAAAGTGATCTTAATTATAGCTCTGAATTTGGTTTCATCCATAGATTAGGAAAACTATTTTGTTGATCTTAATGGATTCTTGAATTTCCAAGAACCTCCCCCACCCCCACTCTGCTCTCTCTCTCTCTCTCTCTCTTTCTCACTCTCTCTTTCTCTTCCTCCCTCCCCTTTCTCTCCCATTTATACAAGAATCTTCAGGCCTGAGCTGGTGTAGTAAATGTCTATTAAAGCATTCAAATATTTACTTCTCTACCATCATTACTAAACACTGCTTTGGAGGAGGAACAATAACAAACAGCCTCTGTCACTTGAGAGGAAATGTCAATACATCCTAGTTGAAATGGGAAGCTACCTGTGATCACATACACTCAGTGGGGAACAGATGCAATGTGTTTGGGTAGGAATGGCGAATAAGCCAACATGGTGACCATCCAAACCACGAGCAGCTCAAGAACTGGAATTGGGATATGAAACAGAGCTATGGTGCATAAGTAAACCCATTTCTGTTTTTTTCATTCTTTTTTTTTTTTTTTAAGATTTTATTTATTTGATAGAGAGAGACACAGTGAGGGAGGGAACACAAGCAAGGGGAGTGGGAGAGGGAGAATCGGGCTTTCCGCTGAGCAGGGAGCCTGATGGGGGGCTCAATCCCGGTACCCTGGGATCATGACCTGAGCCGAAGGCAGACGCTTAACGACTGAGTCACCCATGTGTTCCTGTTTCTTAAATTCTTATTTAAAACCAATGGAGAAGCTGTCCATGGTTTTCCATTTCAGCATTTTAATTTTTCTCTGTCCTAAAGAAGTCTAATTTCTTACTGAATACAATTCTAATGGGTTTTGTGTTATTACCAATTTATCCCATTTTGTTTTAAAAGGAACTCTCTTTTGTTCTGGAGGGGAAACCTTAAAAATCTAAAACTCCCTATGGACAATGTGGTAGAGAATCCATGGAAGGTTTTTTTTTGATTTTTGGTTTCTTTTTTTTTTTAACATCAGCCTATATCTATAGATACAGCTTGAAAGATCACTGGATTCTATGCAAATTGTTATTCCTGAGATAATGAGACAAGTGTGTTGGTCAATTAGTACATATTGTCAACCTTTAAAACAATGTGAGAAAGCCCTTAAAAGATTTCTGACAGAAGTAGCTAAAACACTGCATGTGTGTAAGTGTGTGTGTGCGTGTGTACACACATATCCCTCAGGTATAGGATAGAAGCCAGAATGAGAGTTGAAAATTAAAACTAATAGGGAAAGTCTCAAAAATCTAAGTTTTGTTTTCAGTTAGAATCTTAAAGAAGGGTTTGAGTGGTTCCTATTCTATCTAAAACGGTTTGTTTATAAATAATGAATGTTAGAAAGGCAGAACGCCTAAAGTCCCTTTACATCCAAAAGAAAATTTATGATCCCTTCAAAATTTTAAATCATTTCAGACTGGGTAAAAAGAATACCTTTAGGTATTATTTTTGACCTAAGTTCTACTCTGGCAACTTGCTAGAATTAGATTCGATATAAGACAGAGTTAATCAACCTCAGCACTACTGGTACTTTGGACCAGATAATTCTTTGTTATCAGGAGCTGTCCTGTGAATTATGAGACTTCTAGCAATATTCTTGGCTTCTACCCACCAGATTCTGGTAGCAACCTCATCATCAGATATGAGCATCAAAAATGTTTCCAGACTTTACCATATGTCCCTTGAGAAAGATGGTGAAAAAAATCACCTCAGCTGAGAGCCACTAATAAAAGAACCCCTATGTACTCTGTGTGTGTGTGTGTGTGTGTGTGTGTGTGTGTGTCTGTGTTTGGTGGTGGTGGTAGTGGTGGTGGGGTTCTTAAGAAAGTAACCGTAAGATAATTTCAGCTTCAATTTTTTAATTTCGACTTTAATTTGATCCTGCACTTTGAAAAAAATGACCTCAACACTTGTCTACTCTCATAAGAGGTGGAGAATATTTGCCTTTCTTTCGAGTCCTGCTTTGCCTTATAAAAAGCTTTGATAAAAAGAATATGAATAAGTGACATTATGAAGCTGGGCCTTGGGAGGTCTTATGGGCTCCAATTTGCTGTCTTGGAGTGTTGCACTAAGGCTGCCATCTAAGGAAGCCAGTCTAGCTTCCTGGAAAAATCAAAAGCACATGAAAGAAAGACAAGATGCTCTAACCAACAGCAAGCTCCAACGTCAGACATAGGAGTGAAGCCATTTTGGACTTCATAGGCCAACTAATCACCCGGCCAACTCAGTCTCATGAGTGAACCTGGGTGAAGAGGAAATAACCAGCAGAGGAAATAACCAGCTATCCTATAGAGCCAAGAGAAATAAACTATCACTTGTTTTTTTGTATAGTGTGGCAGAAAGGTGGGCTACTGGTATTTATCTGATCCTCAAGTCTTCCTTTTGGACTTCTCTTCATCTTTTTCCATATTTGTGAGAGGGCTTTCAATAGTAGACTTTTTCTATCATGATACTTATACTAATTTTTATTTCCCAATGGAACCCTGAAGTAGGGTAACACAGTTCAGAAAAAAGTACAGAGAATTCAATTTCACTCTGGCTAATCTATGGGATCACACTTAATTTGGGAGATCCCATATATGTTGATCCCATATATATGTTTCCTAGCATATTTGAGCTTGGAAAACGTCTTACAACACCGTGTCCATTCATTCTTCACCTGGTCATAGAAAAGTATAGGATGGGAGAAAACATTAAAAATTACTCCTGCTCTTTGGTTGTTCCAGTTTTGAATCCAGGAGAATTCAGAAGAAGATTTTTACAACACGGCCAGGGAGATTAATATACTGTCTAATGCAATAAAGATCTCATGGGCAAAAACCATATTGAGGAATAGTAATCAGGCACATTTTTAAAATCAGAAGTAGAGGAAAAGTAACACTAAACATTTTGGTGACACAAGAAAATGTTTATGACATTCAAAAGGAAGTGTAGCTCAGAAATAATTTAAATAGGTTTAAGTGCCCACCATAAAAACCAAAAAGAAAAACTGTTAGCAAATGGAATCTTGAGAGATATAAATCAATAAAGAATAAAAATTTTTCTGTAAGACAAATTGAAATGTACCTGGGAGAAATAAGTGCTAATAGTTTCTTGGTTGATAAAATTGAGTTTGGACTTCCAAAAGTATTGTATGTGCAAAAAAATTGTGATGTTTATATTCCATAATGGTTAGAAGGAATCCTGAAATCAAGAAAGACTACAATTCTGAACTGTAGATAATCTTTTCAAGCTCAGTGGGTCAAGTCAAACACACACTACAGGTTTTCGCTTACTTTTGGCCCTAAAAGATTAACTCCAGGCCAAAGGGGATGCAAGATCCACAACAGTGGTTCACAACGTCTAGAGGACATTGGAAATCACCTCGGCACTTGCAGAAAATATTCCAAGTGGGCCTGTACTTAGAAATCCTGATTCAATAGACCCCGAGTGGAATTAGGAAATTTCTACTTTTGGCAAAATATCCTGGGTGATTCGGACGTAGATAGTCTAAGATCATACTTTGAGAAACAGTTATCTGGAACCAAGAGAATAAATTCCTAAGTTCTGTACTGATTATACCAAATGAAAATCCCTAAGTGTTATTTTCAAATTATAAAAATACCATATAATGTCCAACATGATGCTTTGTTGAAGAAAACCTACCAGTTGTTTTGTTCCCAAGGAAAATGCATGAAGCTTACTATTTGTGTGTGTGTGTGTGTGTGTGTGTGTGTGTGTGTGTGTGTCTGTGAGAGAGAGAGGGAGATTTTGAGAGAGGGAGAGAGAGAGAGAGAGAACATCCTTTACTGAAGATGTTCCTGATGATGTTGGCAGCGTTATCTCAGATGTCAAGGCATGAGGGTCTCAAATTTGCTAACGGGCTCAGGAAGATGGCTCCAAACCATAGCAGAATTTTTCCCTATTGTGTATTGCTAATTCCAAAAAACTGTATAAAATTGTCCAGGTGATTTATCAGTCAAGGAAAATCTATATTTTTTCTAATAGGGTTTAATCAGAAAAATTAAGGAAAACTTTAGCTCACTGTGAAGAGTTTACATTCAGCAAAAGGGAAAATGTTCAAATATTCGGCTCTTCAAAAATGGCAAAGAAGTACACATTTCAAATTTAAGGATTTTGCAATAATTCAGATGTGAAATGGGATATCAATCATCCAAACTTGGCATCTCAACCTTGCTTATATTTTTGTGAGTGGAAATGTCATTGCATTTAACAAGGACAAGTGTTTCAAATGTTCTTTCTCGTATTCTCGCTTTGTAGACTTTGTTCCTTCTGTCTAAAATACCTTCCTTATACTTTCTTCACTTAACTAAATCCTGCTTTTCCCTGAGACTCAGCTCGGACTCCACCTCCTCCACAGGGTTTTCCTTGAAATCCCCCATTCCTACCCCTTTACTTCCTGAACCACTTTTCTTCCTACCTTTTCATAGTAGCTGGGGCTTTCCTCCATCAGTGTACTGTGACTCCGATGTCTGCAGCCCCTTTGCCTCCAAGAGAGTTCAATGAGATCAAAAGCCTCATCTTATTTGTTTCTATTTCTGGAACTGAGCAAATAGTAGGGGTTAAAAAATAACAGCATAATGATGGATTTTTAAAATTGAAAAATATTAAATCTTAGTGAAGCATAACATGAGTATTAGTTGCAGGAATACGAAAAACCAGGAGGTCATTCACTGAAAGATGTGTAACCACATCAAGAAAAGCTAACATAATATATCACACACTCACCATAACAAACATGTACAACAACACATATTAAAGGAGTAGTATGATCTGCTATGTTTAAGCGCTATAAAATTATAGTATGGTTGGAATTGCTTTTCCCCCTTACACTGAAACACACACACACACACAAATACACACACACATGTGTGCACACACACACTCAAAGGCAATGGAGTTCTCTGGCACTTTTATTTTCTTCGTATAGCATCTAGCACAGAGCTGAAAAAGTTGATGTTTCTATTTCCTTTGGTCTTATTAACAGGAACAATCTACTTAGTACTATTCTTTGAGGTAGTGTGCAAATTCTCCTAAACAAAAATAAAAACACAGAAGCACCTGGATGGCTCAGTCATTGGGCATCTGCTTTCAGCTTGGGTCATGATCCTGGGGTCCTGGGATCGAGCCGCACATCAGGCTTCCTGCTTGACCAGAGGCCTGCTTCTCCCTCTTCCACTTGCCCTGCTTGTGTTCCTTCTCTCGCTGTTTCTCTCTCTGTCAAATAAATAAGTAAAATCTTAAAAAAAAAAAAAAAAAGAGCACAAATAAGCATTTGATTTTCAAAGAAAAAATATAAAATATTTCTTTCCATTGAATTATGTACTTAAAATACAATTTCATCACTTAATTAGTATTGTCTACTTGGGCACAATATTACATTTACTTTCAATCTTCAAAATTTAAAAAAAAAAAAACAATTTATTTACTTCTTTTGTAATTTTCCCCTACCAACAGGTTGAGCTAGGCAAGGCCAAGCAAACTGTGATTAAGTAAATGGCTGTTTCTTTTAATCAATTAAATTATAAAGTTGGCACATGATGTTCATAGCTCCTTAAATAATGACTTAATAAAGAATAGGTAGTTTAGTACTTAGCACAATGAGACAATAATCAGAAAGTCATAAAAACAGACACCTTTAAATAGACAAACATATAATACATAAGGTTTATTCCAATAACCCCTAAAATTAGTATCTCATGAAAGAGTGAGTGCAAATCACTGCACCTTATTCAGTGCAATCAGACTAAACCCACTGTCTGACTAGAAAGCTGTCATTGTAGAGGCCTTTATAGCCTCAGTAAACAAATTGTTCAGGTAGAAGATGAACATATGTGAAAAGGGAAAACATGTTACGTATTTCAAGTGAAGAACTATTGAATTTTTAAAAATCAAAAGCCTTCAACTATTTTGAGCCCTATATCCACTCAAAATCCCTATGTCACTTTGTATCATTCTTAGAACTCATGAATTTTTGTGATTTCAAGTATAGCTCAGCTTGGGATGTGGCTGAAGAGACATCTATTTTATTTTTTTAAAGATTTTATTTATTTATTTGAGAGAGAGAGCCTGCACATGAGATGGGGGAGGGGCAAAAGGAGAAGCAGACTTCCCACTGAGCAGGGAGCCCATGTGGAGTTCCAGCCCAGGACCCTGGGATCATGACCTGAGCCGAAGGCACACATTTGACCAGCTGAGCTACCCAGATGCCTCTGAAGATGCTTTTAAACACGTTAGGGGTACAAAATAAACTACTGGGACTTCATCAAGATAAAAAGCTTTTGCATAGCAAAGGAAACAGTTGATGAAACCAAAAGACAACTGATAGAATGGGAGAAAATATTTGCAAATGTCTTATCAGATAAATAGCTACTATCCAAAATCTATAAAGAACTTATCAAAGTCAGCACCCAAAGAACAAATAATCCAGTCAGGAAATGGGCAGAAGACATGAATAGACATTTCTCCAAAGAAGACATACAAATGGCCAACAGACGTATGAAAAAATGCTGAACATCTTTGGGCATCAGGGGAATATAAATCAAAACCACAATTAAGACACCAGTTCACACCAATCAGAATCGCTAAAATTAATGACTCAGGGAAAAAACAGATGTTGGTGAGGATACAGAGAAAGGCAAACATTCTCCCACTGTTCGTGGGAATGAAAGACGGTACAGCCACTCTGGAAAAAGTATGGAGGTTCCTCAAAAAGTTGAAAATACAGCTACCCAAAACCCAGCAATCACACTACCGGAGGTATCTATCCCAAAGATACAAATGTAGTGATCCAAAGGGGCACCTGTACCCCATTGTCAATAGCAGTATTGTCCACAATAAGCAAATTATGGAAAGAGCCCAGATGTCCATCAACCGATGAATGGATAAAGAAGATGTGGTATATATAGATATAACAGACTACTATTCAGCCATCCAAACTAGAGGGTATTATGCTAAGCAAATAAGTCAACCAGAGAAAGATTACCACATGATTTCACTCATGTGTGGAATTTAAGAAACAAAACAGAGGAGCATAGAGGAAGGGAGGGAAAAATAAAACAAAACGCAATCAGAGAGGGACACAAACCAAAAGAGACTCTTAACCATAGGAAACAAACTGAAGGTTGCTGGAGGGGAGAAGATAGAAGGATGAAGTTACTGGGTGATGGGCATTAAGAAGGGCACGTGATGTAATGAGCACAGAGTTTTATATGCAACTGATGAATCACTGAACTCTACCTCTGAAACTAATAATACATTATATATTAATTGAATTAAATAAAATAAAATTTAAAAATATGTATAGGCATAAAATAACATTTTAGGGGTAGAGTACCTGGTTTATTAATATATGCATAAGAATTTTTTTAAAAAGAGGAATACCTGCATCTTAGATTCTGATGGGCATAAACAAATATGTTGATTTTATGATACATACTAATATACTGAAATTATTCCCAAAGAAGTAGTTAGATGTTAATATGAAAAGAACTTCAGTATATTTAAGAGAATGTGCTGGGGTTAATGCATATTTGGGATTTAGACAAATCAAAATAATTGCCAATTTAAGTAGAAGATAAATCTTGATTTCTCTCTGAAAACAAATTTTTCTTTGCAGAGTACTTAGGGCAAAAGTTCATATTCTTATTTGAGGGTTTGACCTTCTTCATATCTTCAGTCAGATGTTTCCTACTCAGTGGGACCCACCCTGATGACCTATTCAAAATGGAAATATGCACCCACACTTCTGAACACGTTTACCCTGGCAGCTTTTTATTGTTTATTTTTTACCTTTTTCCTAACACTTCCTCCTAACTATTTAACTTATCTACTATGTTTATTGCTTACAGTTTGTCTCCTTACATGAGAACATAAACTCCTCAAGAGAGGCTATTTTACCTGATTTGGCCAGTGGTAGTTGGTACATGGTGTTCACACAATAAATACTAGCTGACTTACAGTACTTTTTTATACATACTACCTGAAAAAGTCAAGAACACGTTTTGGTAAAACCCACTTTACCAACGGATAAAATTGAGCACAAGTATTTTTGGGTAGCAATTCACAGTATGAATTTCAAGCAATTTTTAAATTGTACTACAATATTTAGAACAATTGTTTTTAAGTGTATTTTTGTTAATATAAATATGCCTACTTCTGTATATTAGATGGTAGAAACTCTTCTGTTTGAGAGTTTATAGATGGAGATATGTATGTGGGGAAACTTACTTTTATAATAAATATCTTAACAGAATACATCAGTTTGAGAAAATTGGTTTTACTTTACAGTCAAAATTTTGATTCTGAAAATTCTGCCTTAAATTTGACGTTAGGAAACTTTTGAAAGAAAGAACGGAAAGGCATTTTCATAATACATTGTTATACACCCATTTCCTTGATGACCTCATCCATCTCCATTACTGATCTACTGCATCTATACCACTTTCTCATCCATTTAAATTTCAACACCTGCTCCACATCTGCCTTGCCAGGATAACCTCAGTGCTTTGTCAGACACAGGACTATGAGTAGAGCAAATACTTTCGTCACTTTTATTACTACACTTCCATTAAGTTTTCCCAGTGCCTACCGTCTAGTCAGAGAATGTGACCTTTTGTAAATTCTACTGTTAGAATAATGGGTTATCCTTGAACTCGGAATGCCCTTGGTCATCAGGGAACACTGACTTCTTCAAATACCCGCACATATTTGGGAATCCATCCTGGAGGTTAGGGATGAATTATCTTACCCTCTAAATATCACCTCTAGCTATCTGGATTCACAATGTGGAATTGATCATGATTCCTTGCCAGTAATATTCAAATTTCCCACACAATCCTTATACAGCTTCATCTTCTAGCATTCCCATGATCTACCTGTTATGCATGAAATAAGTGACCTGAATCCATATGACATAAAACAGTAAAATTATAGCAATTTACTAACAGTTCTCTTTTTGGCTATAATGTAGATAAGAAAAAAGCAACAAAACAAAATAAAATGCACAAAGGTGACCATGGTGGCTGGTTAATTTCATGTAGATCTTTACATAAATTCTGCTATTTTTGAATAGAAGTACATCTAGGGAAGATATTGGTCAGGTGTTTCATGCTCCTCTTCCTGTCTCTGATGTCATTACAGAAGTCCAGGTGATCATGATCTTTCTGGACTATAGAAGTTGTCTCCTAAGTGGCCTTCCCTTTCCAGTCCTGCCTTTCTCCTTTTTCATCCTCCACAGTATTGAGAAAATTATCTTTCTTAAAACTTTTAGTCCTTTGTGAACTCCTTAGTGCATATAAAATAAAATTCACCCTCCTTTAGAGCCTTAATGCTGGCTTATTGTTTAGACTACTCTCTCCTCTGTCTCCCACAGGAAAAGGTGGAATAGTCTTGCTGTCTGAGATGTTCAGATGTTCCACTTGATTGGGATCTCTATGCGTCTGCTTTGGCCACCCAGGGGCTAACATGAACCTTGACACATACTAGATACCAATAAACAGATTGCAGACTTAAGATGATTGAGGAAAACTTTGAGCTTCCTTCCCTTTCCAAATCACAGAGGGAAAAAAAATGAAAATAAAATATGTCCATGGCAGCCCTGGAAGCACAAGAAGGGTATAAATAGTAAATGAGATCAGTCAGGAATTTGAGGAAGATAAAAACATTGGGATATAAAATCCAATAGAGCTGATGAATATGTGACCCAATATATGTTTAAAAAAGAAAGCTCTTGTAAATGTTCATGATTTCCAATTTTGTAGCTCTCATGGTTTGCAGTTATTTGGACACAACTGAATAACAAATCAGTGACCTGGGAGATCAAGCAAAGCAATTCTCTCAAAACACACTGAATGGATAAAGATGCAGGGAGTATGAGGAAACCATTAGGAAAAATAAAGGATTGGGGCCCCTGGGTGTCTCAGTCAGTTAAGTGTCTGTCTTTAGCTCAGGTCATGATCCTGAAGTCCTGGGATGGAGCTCTGGGTCAGTCTCCTTGCTCAGCAGGGAGCTTGTTTCTCCCTCTGCCCTTCAACCCGCTTGTGCTCTCTCACCACTCTCCGCCTGACCCGTGCTCTCCAGCTCTGGCTCTCACTCTCTCAAATAAATAAATAAAATCTTAAAAAAAAAATAAAGGAAAAATAAAGGATCAATTCAGAAGTTTCTATTTATATTTAATAGGAATTCCAGTAGGGGGAATGAAGAAGATGCAATGTTGAGATAGTTCAAAAAATAATAGCAGAAAATCTCCCTGAGATGAAGAAGAAAATGCAAAACTTTCTTTTACAAAAGCTATCAACTGCCAAGTTGCCATGTTCTCAATGGAGTGAAAATTCACCTTCAAAGATAAAGAGAAAAAATCATAAAAACTAAAATCACAGAAATATGGAAAAAGTTTCCTTCAGAGGAATGGAGTTAAAATGAGAATGCAGATGTATCATCTGCGAATCTGGATGATAGAAGACGATGGAAAAAATTCCTCTCTAATTCCGAGATTAAATTATTTTGAACCTAAAATTCTATATCCTGCAAAATAACCAATCAAGTATAAAAGCAAAAGAAAAAAAACATTTGGAGGCATAGCAAGATGCAGACGACCTAAAATATGGAGTACTTGATGTAGTACTCAAATAAGGCAATAGATAGATACATACATACATAGGAATATATTATAAAGAGAAAAGCATAGAAGAAAGGGGAATGTAGCAAAAAAAAAAAAAAGCAGTTAAACTCTTGATTTAAATGATCATAATTAAGCATTTAAGACATTCATGAAAATTCTGGAATTCCTATGTCCTAGAAATTCCTAAATTCCTAAATAAAATAACAAGGTAACTTAAAAATAACCATGGAAAAACATAAAATAATATTATATTATTTCTTTATATCAATATTTTGGTAAACCTAGATTCCAGAACTCTAGAGTATAGATTCTAGTGAGTCTTGGGTTATATCTTTATATCCACTAACCTCTAGCTGAAATCTAGCACGAGCTTCAATGATAAGTCTAAGCAAAAAACATAATAGTAGGGGCGCCTGGGCGTCTGGATGGCTCAGTGGGTTAAAGCCTCTGCCTTTGGCTCAGGTCATGATCGCAGGGTCCTGGGATGGAGCCCCGCATCAGGCTCCCTGTCCTCTCTCTCTGCCTGCGTCTCTGCCTACTTGTGATCTCTCTGTCAAATAAATAAATAAAATATTTTTAAAAAAATAATGGTATTAGCAATACTTGGGACTTTCATCAGTACAAATCACAGAAATGTATAGCTCATTTTTCAGTTGGTGCAGGTATGTGAAAATATCACTTACGATAGGCATTAGGTTAGCCTATAGGTTGTACATCATCTCCAAGTGCTTGCCTACAGATGTTCCTGCAAATGAGCTGATCACCCCCTCAGACAAATGTGCCCAGTTACGCACATTCTCACGTTGGTGCCTCTGCCACCCTTTTAGCCTCTACTAGTCTGATTGACCTCTAATTACAAAAAGTTGAAAAGAGATGAGCTCTTTCCATTACTTGCTGACGTTCTGTTAACTGGACTGTTGTGATGAGAATTTTTCACCTCCCTAAGGCAGTACGGTGTTCTGTAACACAGATAACTGATTGAACTACAAGTATTAAGCCTTACAAGTTCAAACAAATCACATGATTAGGATAACTGTTTGAAGTATTATTTCAAGTAACTTATTAGCATTCACAGATGGTGCAAGGATACAGGCTACGTGTGCTGCAAGTTCTGAGCAGCAGAGGTTCCTCTCTTGACTTGGTTTCCTTTCCCATTGCCATTCTGTTCACTGAGCTATGAGCTAAAGGCAAGCACACATTGTATATCACATAAGCAGGTTTTGTGCATTTGAAGTCTATAAAAATACTGAGCATATTGAGAATAGCATTGGGAGAACACCGTACACATAACTGGGGGGAAAAACCCACAACTTACATACATATATTATTTGTAGGAAGGCAGAGAAAATCACGTGACTCCACTCACAATAACAGTCTAATTCCATGGTAGACATTTAAAAAAGTGATTCCAGTAAACAGTCCATAGACTTCAAGCACAAAAAGGGTCCATGGCATTAAGTAAAAAATCCCTGATCTAGATCAAGTTGATGTTCTCTAAGATAAAAATTAGCAACACCAACCCAGGAGGTGGGAAAAAGAACTGGGACAGACCAATAGTCATAGGAAAAACTGAAGGGTAAACAAAGGTTTACATGCACACATGCCATCATCCCTACCACGATGAAAGACCTGTGCCAAAATGCTGCCCTCCAACCCTCAACGAACAGATCGTTTCCCTTAAGTGGTTTCAATAGTTAGAAAAAGGAAAAACGAACAGAAGTTCACCAATTCATTTCACAAATCAAGTAAAATAATCATGAAATCAAGATGAATATGTACCTTAGAAAATGTGTACCTTAGAAAAGGTAACGTGTACCTTAGAAAACCATTAGAGCAATATCACTTTTAAAGATGTACAAATTTCCTAAACGAAATAACAAGAAAGCAAATTAATTCCCTTCAGGGTGGCAAGAAAGAAGATGAGAAAAGATCTGCAATTGAGAAGGTTCATAAATTGGTCTACGAAAATTGAAGCTTTGATTGTCTCTACATTAGAAGGCATTACCAATGTGTAAGAGGAAAGCTGGAGGAGACTGGGGGAACCGGACATTTGAAGGGAATGGAGGCCGTTTGAAGGAATCTTGGCAGACAGTGGGAGAGTGATTTAACAAGAGAAATAATTAGGATTGCTGGGTAGGGTTGAGCGTCTGTTGTTGCTTTTTGGTGAATATTTCTTTTCCCCCATTTATTTTTATTTATTAAATTTTTTTTTTTAACTGAGGTATAATCAACATACAGCGTTACAGTAGATTCAAGTACAATATAATGATTCAAAAATTCTGCGCCTTCCTCAGGGCTCACCACTCTAAGTGCCCTCTTCCTCTCCTTCACCTTCTTTATCCATCGCCTCATCCATACCTCTCTGGCAACCACCAATTTGTTCTCTGTATTTAAGAGTCTGCGGGGAGGAGGGTGGTGAGGGTTGTTGTCTCTTTGTTTCCTTGTTTTTGTTTTTGTTTTTTAAGACTTATTTATTTATTAGAGAGAGAGGGGGACAGAGAGGAGGGAGAGGGAAATTGGGAGAGGGAAAGAATCTCAATCAGATTCTCCACTCAGCAGAGAGCCCTACCCAGGGCTCAATTCCACCACCCCGAGATCACGAGCTGAACTGAAATCAATAGTTGACCGCTTAGCCCACTGAGCCACCCAGGCGCCCCAAGTGTCTGAGGTTTTTTGTTTGTTTGTTTGTCTCTTCGGGGTTTCTTTTCTTTTCTTTTCTTTTTTTTTCTTAAATTCCACATACAGGTTTTCTTCAACAACGCTTGTCTGCTTGGTTATACAGGCCATTGAGAGTTGTTTCACAGATAGAGGCAAGAAAAAGAGGAAGAATCCAATGACATAATAACTATTTAGTCTGGAAAAGATGAGAAGTGAAGAGTTTAGGTCAATAATCTAGAGATCCTGCTGTTAGAACAGAATGGTCTGGTTGAGAGTAGTTGATAAGGAAGATTATTACATATTTCTATTATGTAATATTATGCAGCAATTTAAAAGAATGAAGTAGAACAATATTCACTAAATGTAAACTCCCCAAGATAAACTGTTGAATATGTTGAATAATGAAACCGAGACACAGAAATGTGTGTGTGTGTGTGTGTGTATGTGTGTGTTCTACCAAATGCAATTGTAGGGAGGAGGGCTTATAACTTTCTATTTATTTTTATTTTACTTTCCTTAGGCTTGAGTTTTCCACACCTAGTATGCATTTTCATTTTAAAGGCATAAAAAAGTAAAGCTATTTCCATGTTAGAAAACATGTTGTATATAACTCCATCATATAAAGATACCACTGTTAACACTTCTATTTGTTTTCATCCAGTATTTTTTGGTGCAAATATTTTTTCCTTTTAACAGAAGGGAATCACATAGTGCATACTGTTTTTAATCAGCTTATTCTACCTTTTCCATGGCATTAAATATTTCTCTAGTATCATTTTCGTGGCTAAATAAAACCTTGTTGTTAAATATTTATGGTTTATTCAGTTCTTGTTTCTACCAAAAACACTTCCATAAACATCTTGTAGCTATAATCTTGCAAACATCTATGACTATTTTCTTAGCATGAATCCCCCAAAGTAAAAATGCTTGTTTAAAGGTTTTATGCAGAATTCTGAGGCATTCAATAGAAAAGGCCAAACTGCCTTCCAGAAAGATTTTTAAAATTTCAGTCTGTTGGTGACAGTGCTTCTTTCTGTACCATTTTGCCAACACAGAGAATACAATTTTTTTTAAATCTAGGTCCCTAAAACTAGATTTATCATGAAATCAGAATCTCTTTTCACTCTAATTCTATATTAAGTGGTATTTTCAAGCTCAAATACATTGTAATGCTGACCTGAATACAGTCTGATTCTGTGGGATACAAAAATCAGGACAATATTTACGTACTTTATACACTTTTTTCCTAAGCTTTTCTTCTTTGTCAGTCAATTACACTGAAAGATTAAGGATTAGGTTTTGAAAATCTGGTTCTAACCTCCTTCAATGCAAAATTATTAAAATTTAAATATAAGTTTAAAAACTGTGCATTGGACCTTTGTGCCATTGAGGAAGGTCAAGTTCAAGCCCCTTATTTAAAAAGACTTCTCCCTGAGAGATCAAGAAAGGAAACCTATTAACATGACATCTTTTCCCTTTCTTTTCCTCTTTGTTCATTTTAAAACAAGGCTGATACTGACTGAAAGCTAAAATTGCAGAAAACAGTTATGGCTTATTCTATATTGATACGGCATCAAAATTGAGTATGCTCCCACTGAACTCCCTGGACACAATTATTAGTGGAAATCCTTGATGAATTACCCATCTAAACAAAGCCCAGCTGTTTTGTTTTCTAAACAATCCTGGAAAGGACCCGTTAAATATTGCCAACTTGGGCATTGTGTGTTTTTATTTTCAAACAAGAAATTCAGAGTTTGGTATGGTTGGAGCTGGGTTACTAAACATTCTGTTATTTCTACAAAAGATAGTGCACTTTTTCCAAAAAGAATGCTGATTGAAATACTTCAATGCTAACCTTCGAAACTGTGAAATGGCCTAACATTTTTTTAATTATTCCTTTTGGAAAGAAAAGAACATATATTTGCTTGCTCTTGCTACAGTTTTGCTGTTTACATGCAAAAAAAGAAAAAAAGAAAAAAAAGAAAAAAAATCCACTGAAAGAAAGACAAAGATGATGGTTGCAAGTGATTTTATTGTATAGACACAGCCATCCTCTTCAAATTAATTATAGTGACAGTGTTAACTTTTATTGTTCATTCTCACATAAAAATTGTAAAAATGCTACAATGCTGGAAAAAAAGTAGTTGAGGGAGATCAAAGAGGATCAAAAACAATTGAAACCTCTGGTGTCTTAGCAGTTATCAAAGGAAATCACACAACTCTCAAGACATCTAATACTTATTTATTTCATTAAAAAGCAGTTGAAGTCAAAAAAGAAAAAAAAAAGATACTTCAGTAAAACACTATTTTTCTCTGTGATTTTTACCCAGGATATTTTCAAACATGCTAAGGCCTCTATATCTTATTTTTAAAATAATTACAACCCCCTAAACTAACCTTTTGCTTTATCCACTAATTACCTGTCCACTGACCTATTTCTTTCTTTCATTGCCATGCTCCAATTATAAAAGGTCTACTTAAACCATGTCTATTTCATTTATTCCCAGCACAATTCTTTGTCATATATCGGCTCTATCAACATATTAAGTTGGTAGTTTCGGTTGAGTTACCACATTAGTGTAATGCCATGTGACCAAAGAGGTGCTAGACCATATGGAAATTTACAAAGGTTGGCTGAAACCTGGTTACAGATTTCCTGGAACCCTCACACATACCAAGGTTTATAAGAGGATCAGGTTTGGGAGACAGAAAAGGAATCTGTGATGGGGGGGGGGGGTAACTTGAAAAGAATTGCCCCTGAGTCCAGCTCACAAGAGGGAGGGGAGACACTACCCCTACCCACTTCCCCAAACCTAATGAGAAGGGTTTCAATGAGATCCCTTAAGCTGCAGCTTGACACATGTTCCTTGCGGTTGGGGGACATAGAGGACCTTCTTTGACTCCTGTATGGGAAAGTTAAAGGCGTTTGGGCAGCACAATGGGAGCAGAACAGCCATGGCTGGTCCGGGGGGGTGATTGCCCTTCCCATGACAGTAAGTTGAAGGTGTACAAATCCCAGAGTAGGTGAGTCAGACTTGAGTAATTCAAAATCCTTTCCATGAGGACCACAGAGAGAGTCTATATGCAGCAGACTGTTAAGAGACTCAAGGACTGCGCTGGGGTGGTGGGGAGGGAGGCTGTCAAAGGAGACAGACACTACCACATCAAGGGAATTTCAGTCAGAGAGGACCAGCAGAGGAAACTCCAAAGAACCGACCAGAGTGCCTATGAGAGAAAGTATCAGTTGTAAATGTCTGCTAAGCACAAAAAGGATATGAGCATCTTAAAACGGTACCACTCCTCTCTTCCAGCCCGGGGTCATAAACCAGTTAGCAAGCTGGAGGAAGAGGAGTAAGGAAAGAAAGAGGAGTTAACTTTAAATCAAGCTGGTTTCATATCGGGAGTGGATACACTAATTTCTCAGATGAGATTGTGACCAGAAGACGTTCAGTCACATGAGAAAGACCAGAAGAGTGAAGGAGCCTCTCTGGGTTTCTAAGGAGAAGCAAGGAGAGACTACCACCTGGGCAGGCTTAATGGGCATGTAGAAAGCAAACCTAAATTGTTTACGGTGATTTCATCCCATGAGTCCTAAATGCTCCATTTCTTTTTTAATCACTTTCTCAAAATGGCCAATAATCTTTAAAAGGCAATGTAATATGATGAGAAAGTGAAGGGATTTGGAAGCACAAGATACGAAATCAAATTCCGAATGCACACAGCTGAATAGTTGAGTGTCCTTGGCTGACTCATTGAGCCTCTCTGAACATCATTTTTTAAATCTATATATTTAAGAGGGTAGACTAGGTCATCTCTAAAATTCTTTCCTGCTGTTAATGCTATTTGTCTTAGTTTGGGTTCTCAAGAAACAGATCCTGAGACAAGGGTTGTAAGCAACCTGGGAATTCCAGGAAACTTAGTAGAGAAGCAGGAGAATAAGACAGGAAAGGAAGCCAATAAAGGGTATGTTTTCAAGCCAGTTACCACTGTGGGCCACAAGAGATCAATCCCACTGTGAAACCTAGGGAGGACATGTAGAATAGATTGGCACTGTCCTGTGGAAATTGTAGTTTTAAATATTTAAGTAGCTGAGTTTAAAAAAGGTAAAAAGAAACAGGCGAAATTAATTTTAATAATTTTTCAACCCACTAAATTCAAAATATTACATTTCAACATGCGAAAATTATTAATGAGATGTTAAAACTTTTCAAAAAGTCTTTGAAGTCAATTTTATACTGAGAGGAAACTTGACTTGGACATTAAATTTTCATCTTGATGTGTATTTAGTGTTTGTAAAATTATAGTTGGAAAAGTACACTCATACGGCCAGGCTTTTCCAAATATACTTAAAAGAGTTCCAATAACTGAAGAATATCCTTTTACTTAAAGTTACTTTAAACGAAATAAAATGTAAAATTCAGTTCTTCAGCCACACTAGCCACACCACACTATATGCTCAATAGCCACATGTAGCCAGCGGCTACTGCACTGGACACAGATGTCAAACATGTCTCAGACTGATTCTATATGAGGGGCAAAGAAGCTGGGGAGCTCACCCACCTCATGGACCGTCACTGGATAATGGATGTTTCTGGGGCCGTTGACAGCTGTGCTCAAAACTGAGCTTGCTTACCACCAGAACAAAGCTTCTTACAGAGAGGTGCAGGTGTTCACAGTAAGAAGCTTTCAGCACGTGGAAGTGAATGCGAAGGGGATGTGGGCAGAGCCCTGATGGTGTCAGCTGCACTGTATGACCTCCGTTTTGTCAGAGATTGTCATGTTTATCAAACCTCTTCTTGATCTCTTGGAAGAAGGTGGCAGATCCACTTTTTTGTTTCAAAGACCTCTCATGGTTAAATCTTTCCTTCCATTGCCACTGACAGTGCCCAGTGTGCAGAGACCCTGCCTTACCGAGCCTGGTTTACCATATTTGCAGCAATTTCATTATTGCTATGTGCTGTGATTCAGGCATGAAGGTAGATGCTGTTGTCATATAGGGTATTTATGATGAGACATTCCCTATCCTAGTCTCCAGAACCAAATCTGATTTTAGGTAGAAAGAATTTAAGATCCAACTTAATACTCTACGACTTGGCATTTAAGTATCTCTACCCTTAGTTCAGCTACAAGCCTGACGTTGAGACTGTTGTGCCCGTGAGACCCATTCAAATTTGCACCATAATTTGAGTATCTGAGTCTCTGGTCTCTTCCCTTGAGCCCCAGCTTGGCTAACAATGTCTCTATTCACTAAGCCCAGGCAGAATGCAGTCCAGTCAGCCAATTTTCCTGGCAACTATGCCCTACCTACTTGCCCCAGAAACCTCTATATATATTGTGGCTCTGCCTCCAGTCCCAAATTTATTCTCCAGGACTCCTTGGTCTGTATTGCCCAATGCTTTCTGGCTTGCACCAGGCTAAACCCTCTATGTTCTGCTTACCAGAGTGAAACTCCTCCCATCTCCTCCCTCCTGGCCTGTGCCACCTGTCAGGATCTCAGCTGGCATCCCTGCCTCTACCACCCTACCCTGTAACATTGCACTTAACCAGGTCATGTAATATCACAGTCCCCCAAATAGGATAATTTCAAGCCAAAATTAATGCATATAAGCTATTACTGTTCCTCATTTTTTCCTAATCTGTTCTGCATTATGAAGTAAGATTCATTTCTTAAAATCCTGCCTTTGACATGCCTAAATTTGCTAAAGAAGATCCATAACTGTCCTAGATGGGGTCAGGTTTTGGAGAGACAAAAGAAACATACGACAATGTTCCTGACTTCAAGTAGTTTTCCAGTAAATTTGAGAGGCAAGATTCCTATGTATGACAGAATTAGCAAATAGTGTAAAATGGAGACTGGCAAACTTCATCTGTTTTAAAGGGCCAGAAAGTTAATATTTTAGTCATTGTGGACCACATGTTCTATTTGCTGAAACTACTCAACTCTGTCTTTGTAGCATGAAAGCAGCGACAGACAATACGTGAAGGAAGGGGCACGGTTCATCCAACACAATCTCACTGGCCACTGAAGGGGACATTGAAATTTAAATTACATATCATTTTTCCATGCCATGAAATATTATCTTTTGATTTTCCCCAAGCACTTAAAAATATTAACACTTGGGTGCCTGGGTGGCTCAGTCTGTTAAGTGCCTGCCTTCAGCTCAGGTCATGATCCCAGGGTCCTGGGATCAAGCCCTTGTGGGGCTCCCTGCTTGGCAGAGAGCCTGCTTCTCTCTCTCCGGAGCTCTGTGATCTCTCTTGCTTTCACCCTTTCTCAAATAAATAAATAAAATATTTAAAAAAATATTAACACCACTCTTAGCTTGCAGACCACACAAAAAGAGGCAATGGGCAGGATGTATTTAACTGTCATTGTTTCTCAACCAGTGATATAGAACATAATTAATTACTTAGTTGGGTGGTTCAGTTCCAAATGATATAGAAGTTTAAGAAAGAGACAGTCATTGAGATACCTTTACAGGAAAGTCAAAAGTTAAACTAAGTCTGGAAGGTAGTAAAATAATGTGGACAATGAAGGAAAGAAAGAGGCTCTTTTCAGTCAGCAATAACATAATCCAAAAGAGATGACTTGAGTGTGGTACGCTAACGATAAGGCCTCACTGAATAGAAAAGGTCCTTATTATCAACCAACTGCTGCATATCTGTTGCATATATACACTTGGCCATGAAGTTGAATAAGTAAAATGTAAACACTTTTCTTCCCCCTATTCTGTCCTTGCAGTATTGCTCTTAGAAAAATATGGAACCTGGGGCGCCTGGGTGACTCAGTCACTTGGGCACCTAACTTCAGGGGAGTCATGATCCCAGGTTGCTGGGATTGGGTCCTGTTTTGTATGTGTGTGGGGGGGGGGTCCCTGTTGAGTGGGGAGTCTGCTTCTCCTTCTCCCTCTGCCCCTTCTCCTGCTCATGCTGTCGCTCACTCTTTCTCTCAAATAAATAAATAAAATCTTTTAAAAAAAATATGGAACCTTATTCTTCTAGCCTCCACAACTCAAGCTCTTGCCAAATTTTTCTTCTCTGTGCTTCTTTGATCTATATTCTGTAATTTCCTCCAATCTCTTTCCTAGTATCTAATTCTCATTTTCAGTGGTGTCTAATATACTGTGTAACGCTTCCACTGAGGTGAGATGATAGGTTACTTCTAGAATTTCACTTTTTTTTTTTTAAAGATTTTATTATCTATTTGACAGAGAGAGATGACAAACAGGCAGAGAGGCAGGCAGAGAGAGAGGAGGAAGCAGGCTCCCTGCTGAGCGGAGAGCCCGATGCAGGGCTCGATCCCAGGACCCTGAGATCACAACCTGAGCCGAAGGCAGCGGCTTAACCCACTGAGCCACCCAGGCGCCCCTAGAATTTCACTTTTTAAAATCTTCTTTTCCTAGTTTCATATTGACTTCTTCTTGGGTTACTGTATTACATCTTTATTTTTATCTTTATCTTTAAACAAATTGTATATACTTACTTAATAGTATAGTTAGATTGTTTTATTTTTCTCTAGGTTTTAAGGTGATGATTCTTTTGTTTCTCATGCTTATTTGTTTTTCTAAGCAGTTTATAACTTTGATAACTTACTAATATCCGATGGGGTTTTTACCTGAGAGATCCTCTTGCTCAAGATTATGAAAGCGTCCCTACAAAGTGGCTTCGCTTTTTCACCTGCTAAGCCCTCAGGGGTTTTACCCATTCCATAAGTTTCTACATTAATTTCTTGACTTCTATACCATGTAGGTAGTATAAATTTGAATCCCACAACCACAGAGAGTAGAAGGTTGAGTCTGATATCTTATGAGTGATTCTTTTCCTATTTATGGCCCCTGGCATAGAGCACACTTCCCTGACACCTCTCTAGGCCAGTGGCTAAAGTTTTCCAGTCTCTCTGGCTTCTTAGCCACAGGCTAAGAAGGTCAGACACAGGCCTGACCTTTCACTTCCTGTCCCAGTAACCGCATTACAACTTCAGCCCCTCGCCTTAGGTCCATGGGCCTTATGTCTACCGATCATTGCCCTCTGCTCTGCCACTGAGGGTTTCCCTTCCATTTGAGTTTACCTACACATTTCTTTTTATTTATTTATTTATTTATTTTAAAAGGTTTTATTTATCTATTTGACAGACAGAGATCACAAGTAGGCAGAGAGGCAGGCAGAGAGAGAGGGAAGCAGGCTCCCCGCAGAGCAGAGAGCCCGATAGGGGGCTCAATCCCAGGACCCTGGGATCATGACCTGAGCCGAAGGCAGAGGCTTTAACCCACTGAGCCACCCAGGTGCTCCACATATTTCATTTTAAAAATTCCATTTTATCCAGGATTTCTGTACTTGGAGGAACAAGAGAGCCTTACCATGCACTTCCATCTGACAAATTCATCAGAAGACCCAGTGGTTTCTATTTTTAAGGAGAGCATATCAAAACATGTGACAGCTAAGAGGATGAAGACTTTAAAAAAAAAAAAGATTTATTTATTTATTTTAGAGAGAGCAAGAAACAGCACGAGTGAGAGGGGCAGAGGAAGAGGGAGAGAGGGTCCCAAGCAGACTCCCCACTGAGTGCAGAGCCCATCTCTGGGCTTGATCTTATGACCCTGAGATCATCACCTGAGCTGAAACCAAGAGTTGGGTGCTTAACTGACTGAGTCACCTGGGCACCCCCAAGAGGATAAAGATTTTAAATGTGCACGGGAAGCATAGAAAGATTCGAAAAAAGAAAGGTCCCTCCAGAGACATGGAGGATTGGGAGTTCTCTGTGTAATAGATACTTCGTTTGCTGGTTTTTAAGGTTTTTATTCAGAATATTTTATTCAGAAATAACTTTATATTGATGGAAGATCTGAGAAGATAGTATAGAGTTGCCATAAATCCTTCACCCCAGAATTAGCATCTTGCACAACCGATGGTCAAAAGTAAGAAATTAACATTGGCTCAATACTACAAGTAGATTACACACTTTATTTTGATTTCACCAGTTTCTCGCCCATGTCCTTCTTCTATCCCAAGGCCCAGTCTCGGGCTCCACATTAGTGATTGTGTCTCTTTAGTCTCCCCCAGTCTGTGACAGTTCTTCAGTTTATCAGTTTTCCAGGACCTTGACATTCTCAGTGAATACCAGTCAGGTATTCTGTAAAATGTCCCTCAAATTTGCACATTTCTTGTGATCATATTGAAGTCATACATGGGAAAGATACCACATTCGCTAAGGCTATGCAAATACCTACTTTCCCTTTCAACTTTTGCCCACTAATTTTAGCTTTTATAGGTGGATGCTGGCTACAGCAGTGTTTACTAGTGTTCTAACGATGACTTGCTATTTCCTTATTTCCTTTTACATTTATTAATTGGAATTCTTCTGTTAGGAGGAGTTGTCCTTTCTCCAGCATGTACTGATTTATTTAATAATTAATATATATTGGTATGGACTTCTGAGTATTTATCTTGTTCTTCTGAGTATTTATCTTGTTTCATTAACTGATACTTTCTTTTGTGGCTGAAATCAGTTTCGGCTTCGGCCATTGAGAGTTCTTTGATTGGCTCCTGTGTCCTTTCAACATGCCCCCATCTTTAGCACTGCCTTGCTTTTTGGTACTATAAGATCCTGCAGGCACATCTTGTCTTATCCCTGCCCCAGCTCTGTAATCTATCACTTCTCCAAGAACCTCCGTAGATGTTTTAAATCACAAGACTATATAGTTCTGAAGCCTCGACTCTCATCCAGGGAAAGCAGAGAGTCAGAAAAGGAACTGGAAGGACCATGAAGAAGCCCAGATTCAAAGGTGGAGTAGAGAGGCCACTGGGATCTGAAGACAGAGACAGAGAAGAAACAGTCAGAGGAGTGGGGGGCACTCGGAGCAGGGAGTCAGAGAAGCAAGAAAACAGGGCTCGCAGCTTAATTTAGGGTCCTGTATAGTCTCTGCCACCTCACCTCTTCCAGCCAGATCTCCTTATTACCCCGAGCTGACCAAATCCTTAACTCTGACCGAACCGCAGTAAGCACAGCCTCAACTAACAACTTTAGCTCTAGACCTCCCCCCTCTAGCAGAAGAGTTTCCCCATTTCTTTCTCAGGCCCAATCCCATGCAGCTTTCCCAAGTCAGGGCAAGTCACATCTTTTTCTGGGAACTTCTCCCAAACTTCTAGCCCACATTTCCTTTTTTATAAATACTCTGGTTTTTATCTCTTTAGTTAACTTAATGTTTGGATATTGTTCTTTTAAAATTTGTTTCTATTTGTTTCATAGTATTTATTTCCCAACGATACTGTAGCTCCTTAAGGTCAGAGGCTGTATCTTATACTCTGCTATGCTCAGTAGGTAGTAACATTTAAATACTTAACAGACATTTAATAAATACATTTCAGTTTAACATTCATATCAATAAATCTACCACTCTACTGAGTCTTCAAAGAAATAGCTGGGCACTGGGAAGATTCCAGGAGCTATCTTATCTATGCAGGAATGTTAAAAACTACTCCTTAAGATACAAAGTTAGAATAGTTATGCAAATAGGTTGTGACTTTGATGGTATTCCAGGAAAATGTACCCCTGAGCCAGGGCAATTCCTATGTCTCACCAGGGAATAATTCATTAGGTTATTTATGGCTTATCTATTAAAAAAGTAAGTGACTACAATATTTTACAGGGCCCGTTCTTGATTTGTTTTAAAACAATGATCTGATCTGTTTTCTTTTTTTTTTTTTAAATCAACTACCTGTTATAGAACTTAATATATAAAGCTCTCAAATTTTCAAAGGACAAATGGGAGAGTATTAATGGAATTCACTCATTCTTAAAAGCTTAAATATCATTGTTTTTCTTATAAAAAACAATACATACACATTGAAAAAAATCAAGAAAATATAAGCAAAAAGAAAATAAGTTCATAATCCCAACACCCAGAAACAGGTATCATTAATATCTTTTTCCAGCATTGTTGAGATATAATTGACTTGTTAACAACTTATTGTATAGCATACCATCTGTATATATATGGGGGTTGTGTGTATATGATCATTTTAGACAAACGGTCTTCTAACTTACCTTTTTAAACTAATGTTTCATGTTTCTCTCATCATCAAACATTTTCTATATTGTTTCTTTGTGATGGTGAATGAATTTTATAGGTTGGATGTAGTGTAATTCATTAAACTACTCTCCTTGTTTGGACACTAGGTGTTTTCTGATTTCCACCCAAAACATGCCATGCTATGATGAACATTATTATGCTTAACGGTGAGCATACCCATAAATCCTTAGCATGAGTTACTTTTTTTTCTTTTTTAAAGATTTTATTTCTTTGAGAGAGAATGAGAGAGAGAGAGAGAGAGAGCATGAGAGTGGGGAGGGTCAGCGAGGAGCAGTCTCCCCCCCAAGCAGGGAGCTTGATGCCCATGCTGGACTCCAAGATCAGGACCTGAGCTGAAGGGACTTGCTTGACCAACTGAGCCACCCAGGCGCCCCCTTAGGATAGGTTTCTAAGTGAATGGCTCTGTGTGAATGATCATACATGGTTTAAGGTTTCTGTTTTTGTTTTTTAAATGGCTGTGGCCCGAAATTGTGTCAATTGACCATCTCAGTCAGTGATGGTCACAGCAACTTTCAAACAATCTATCATTTCAAGTTTTTTTTTTTTTTAAGATTTTATTTATTTATTTGACAGATCACAAATAGGCAGAAAGGCAGGCAGAGAGAGGAGGAAGCAGGCTCCCCACTGAGTGGAGAGCCTGAGGGGCTCTCTGTGGGGCTCCATCCCAGGACCCTGAGATCAAGACCTGAGCTGAAGGCAGGGGCTTTAACCCACTGAGCCACCCAGGTGCCCCTATCATTTCAAGTTTTTAAAGGAACCATGCTCACCTTTAGAGAATCTCTCTCTTATGGGAGTGCCCTTTTCCCTGCAACTTTGGTTAGTTTTTTAGTATTTTCCTTTCTGATATAAAAAATGCAAAATGCATTACTTAGTGTTAGTTGTGGAGAAAGTACAAGGTCATCTGAAATAAAGAAGTCCAAGGGGGCATGTCTGCAACTCAGAACAGCAATAGTGAAATTTATTAATTAGGCACGTATTTATAAATCTCTTGACAAGAACATTTTTTTAAAAGATTTTATTCATCCATTTGACACAGAGAGAGAGAGAAAGTGAAAGCACAAGCAGGGGGAGCAACAGGCAGAGGGAGAGGGAGAGAGAGGGAGAAGCAGTATTCTCACTGAGCAAGGAGCTTGACCCAGAGCTCAATTCAAGGCCCCTGGGATCATGACCTGAGCTGAAGGCAGACTTCTAACTGGCTGAGCCACCCAGGCGCCCCAGAACAATTTTTTTAAAGTAAATTTTCTTGCTTTCTTGGGTATTATTAGTATTATTTGCACAGGAGATAATATTTTACACTTCTGTTTCAGAGTCATCGATTTTTCTTATACATCAGAATCTGGGTAAGCCAACACTTCTGTGTACAAACAATTGAGAGATAGTTGTCACATTTAAAATAAAGTTTCACAGTAGAAATGGATCAGTAGTTATTTATTTGTACTTATTCATCTGTACTTATTTATACACTCACCGCTGCACAAAGAATTTGAGACAACCATATGTTTCAAAATGACAAAAGTAACAAAGAACAACATTAAAATTAAGAACAGACCAATAGGGCCAAGAAAAAAAGGAAAATACAAATCCATCAACATAAAAGCTGGGTTTGAATTTCAAATTTGGTTACATGAATGGTTTTTCCATTTGAGACACAAGTCTTTGTTGCTAATTCACATATCAGATTCATTTCATTTGAAACATTAAAACAGCAATTCTCTAATTTCCAATTATTAATATTTATTTCAAGAGAAAAATAAACACAAGAACTGAAAGAAGTAGTTGGTGCATATATGTCCCCATATCTACAGATAAAAATCAGAAAAATGATGTAGGCTATGATTACTTTCAAATAATTGAACAGTTTTCAAAACCAGTCCACTTTCTCTTTCAAAGCTCTGTAAGGCAGAAGATAAAACCAACCTACATTTTTCTTCTGCTCCCCTAACATCGATCATGGGTGATGACATCTCTACAAAGTTGCTTTAAATTGAACAGTCCTTTAAACTAATACTGTATTCCTGAAGTATTCTTAAACTAATACTGCATTCTTAAAAGTATAAAGAAGATGAAGTTGGCATCTAGGAAAAGAGAAAGACTCTATTGATCCCTGAAGAGACATTACGAAAGCCAAAGATCGCGTAAGCAGTCTGTTTGGCAGTGGCAATAGTGCAAGGGAAAGCTATTACTAAATCGGACTGTGCCCACCGGGCTGCAAGAATCTGGATCTCATTTTGCTATTTGCAGGATTATTTACATTTTCTGCAAATTGGATAATACATATGTGTAAGACAAGCAACATTGCTTCTTAAATAAAGAAATTGTTGCTAAAAGAACAAATAAGTGATTGGCAAAGCCAAATCTGCTTTGGTCAAGTTCATGACCACATCTTTTTTTTTAAAGATTTTATTTATTTATTTTTCAGAGAGAGAGAGAGAGTGTGAGTGCACAGGCAGACAGAGTGGCAGGCAGAGGCAGAAAGAGAAGCAGGCTCTCCGCCGAGCAAGGAGCCCGATATGGGACTCGATCCCAGGATGCTGGGATCATGACCTGAGCCAAAGGCAGCTGCCCAACCAACTGAGCCACGCAGGTGTCCTCATGACCACATTTTTTTTTAAAGATTTTATTTATTTATTTGACAGAGAGAAATCACAAGTAGACAGAGAGGCAGGCAGAGAGAGAGAGAGGGAAGCAGACTCCCTGCTGAGCAAAGAGTCCGATGCGGGACTGGGTTCATGATCGAACCTGAGATCATGACCTGAGCCGAAGCCAGCGGCTTAACCCACTGAGCTACCCAGGCGCCCCAGAAAAAAACATGACCACATTTTTAAGTCACAGATAAGATCGCCAGAGTGTCTACAGAGTCTTCCTGAAAAACACCCCAGTTTCAATGCTGAGAGACTCGGTAAGTGCATTTTACACCTTGGAAGCTCCTAATGGTGGGGGCAGGGGTGATATGCACATGGACGTGAATAACACTTTCCCCTCCTAGTAATGGTTTTTTGACTGGCATAAGTTGTCTCTTGGATACAAGCAAATTAACTGTTTTTCTAGCTTAAAATTTTAGAAGAACTTTTTTGCAGGTTTAGAGGATGCTTTGGAAAAAATGACATATTATTTTCCAGGAACTATAATCATTAAAAACTTTGGGAGGAGGGAAGAGATTCATGTAAACTGGCACTGTACAACTCAGGAATTCTGAAAGCTGTAGTTCCTCTTTAATAGAAAATGTTGACTTTTCCTTATGTTGTGAAAGGGAATGACTAAATAAATGACTCTTAGTTCTGGCTTCCAATTAAACTTCAAAAACAGCTTTCCATGTCCAGTGACTTCCTGAATAGTTCTTTCACTCCATCTCAGAATGCGCAATAATGTCATATTTTGATTATTATGTTTCTTCTTTGTTTTAATTGGTTTATTTTATCGCTGGTCTTGCAGAGGTACTGCGCATTTTCTATGTGTCTTTAAGCCTGCGGCCAGTAAGCACTTTCCTTATGCCTACTGTGCCAAGGGAAGAGGAAATTCCTCAGAAATGATCCTTGACCTGTGCTGCTTGGACACCAGCAGCATGGCATCATCTGGAAACTTACTAGAAAATCAAACTAATTTGGGTCTCCACCCCAAACCTACTGACAAGCAATCTGCATTTTAACAAGATCCCTAAGTGAAGCAAATGCAAATTAAAGTTTGAGAGGCATTGCCTTAGATAAGCACATTTACTTTTCCCTGTTCAGGGATTTTTCTTCCTGGCTATCCTTTCACTTAGAAAAAATGTAAGTGTGTGACCAGTGGCCCATTTTCAGGTCCACATAAAATAAAAGTAATATTTTTATTTTATATTAACCTATCTTCTATGTATTTGACCTTTTTTATTGTCTGAAAACATCACTTTCAGGGCAGGGGGATTCGTTTTATTATAGCAAGATTGTAAAGAAAAGGAAAAAAAGAGTTACAGCTCAGCCTACAACATCTATTTTTTTTTCTGCAAAAGATGAAACACTTGAAAGTCAAGCTTCATTAAGAGAGAAAGATTTTCTACCAACCCTATCTTTCCCCCCTTTTTTCAAATCACAAAGCAGATGGATGCAGATTCTAAGTTTTTTCCATAGAATAAAAAAAGATATCTATTCTACCTATTACTTAGGTCATGAATTTTTCCCTTCATTAGTTTTACTTGGAAAAATTGTATATTTATGGAAGAGCCACAAATATACTACAGGGTTCTCATGTACCCTTCATCCAGCTTCATATAGTGTTAATATTTTACAGAATATGATACAATAATTGGAATTAAGAAATTAACATTGGTACCATACTCAGACTTTATCTGGATCTCCCTGGTTTTCCTACCAATTTTCTTTCTTTTCCAGGGTCCAATCCGTGATACCACATTGAATTGAGTACATTAGTCTCCTTCTCCAAGCTATGATTGTTTCTTGGTCTTTCCTTGTCTCTCATATTACAGTTTTGAAGGGGAGTAGGTGGAAGTTTAATAGAAGGTCTCTCAATTTGATCTCATGTTTTCTCATAGCTAGACTAAATTTATAGGTTTGCGGAAAGAATGTCAGAAAGTAACGTTAGGCCATGAGCGCTTATCCTTAATGTATAAGGATATGCTGTGGAGGAAATAAAAAGCCAGAAGATTGCTTCTTCGGGTCCCCAGAGATGGTAGGGAGAGAAGAGAGACAGAAGCAGCGCAAGTAGATAAGATGGAATCAGGGTTCTGGTCATCAATATCTCTTCCACATACACCTTTTAGGGACTAATCTTCAGGGGAAGAGCAGTTTTGCAATATCTAGGTAAGTAAAGGGTGACTTGAGGCCATTGGGTAGTGGCTCACTCCCAGATTTAGGCTCTAAGCAATGATGTGTTGGTAGATGTTTAACAGCTGGCCTAGGGGAGGTGGAGATGAGGGAGAATGGAGCCTTGATTTTTTTTTTTAAGATTTTATTTATTTATTTGACAGAGAGAGACACCGCAAGAGAGGGGATACAAGCAGGGGGTTGGGAGAGGGAGAAGCAGGCTTCCTGCCAAGCAGGGAGCCTGATGCAGGGCTTGATCCTGGGACCCTGGGATCATGACCTGAACAGAAGGCAGATGATTAATGACTGAGCCACCGAGGCACCCCTTGAGCCTTGATTTATAATTCCTCATTTCCATGGTGCAAATCCTTCTACCTTGGCTGATTTGAAACTATCAACATGATATCACTGAACAAAGTTAGAAAAGCTGTGCGGTAGTACATTATTATATAGTATCTCTACCAAATATATATATGCAAAACATAGGTTAATAGTCCAATGTATTTAAATAAATAGGAGATGAAGATTTTGAGTATTAATTATCTTTGCTTTTAATATAACTTGTTTAAATGTATGTTCTTATCATTTAATTTCTAATAATGGCCATGTTGAACAATTAGAGTGCAAAATTCCTGAAAAACTAAAACTTGGCTAGGTTATGAGCTCCTTCCAGGACTCCAGTTTCTAGGGGTTTATGACTATTTGGCTCAGCATCACATCCTCTGGGGCTCAGAAGCAACTGAACAGAGGTGGCAGCAGGTGGGTAGATGTACAGGACTTAGAAGTCATCCCTGCCAGGACACCTGGATAGCTCAGTTGGTTAAGCCTCTGACTTGATTTCAGCTCATGGCATGATCTCGAGATCATGAGAATGAGCAGCCCCACATGGGGCTCCAAGCTCAGTGGGAATTCTGTTTGAGATCCTCTCTCCTCTCCCTCGCCTACTGCCCCTCCCCCTCCTTCTCAAATAAATAAAAAAATCTTTAAAAAAGCAAAAAGAAGGCATTCCTGCCTCCTAATGGCCTTTACGTGGAAAACAGGAGTCTCTGGAACTTCTTACTTCCCCAGTGAGACTACTGGTAGACTAGCAGCCATCTAGGAGCAGGGAAAGAGGCCACAGGGTTGGAACTTGGGCACTATGGGAAGTGTTCAGGGCTATGGCCGCATACATCATTCCTAAAGATTAGATGGGACCTCGTTTCATTTCGGTGGTCCCCATTCCAGAGAAAAAAACGAATCCAAGGATCACGGAGTCTCTAGAGGATGGTGCATGCTACAAGGGTGCCACAAGGATAAAATAAGACCCCTGCCATCTTGTATACCCAAATGCTATCTTAAGAAAGAGAAGGAAGAGGGTAAGAATCTGAGAAAGACTGAGTCATCTAAACAGCATTACTCAAAATGTGATCTATGGGCCAGTGCCAGTCCACAAATGATTACTGGCCTGAAGTGAGATAAACACAAGTAAGAATTAGTATTTAGACATTTTTATCACAAACCGCCATTGCCAGGACATTCTAGCATGTGACCAGAGGACTTGTCTTGTTGAACAAGATACAGGCCAGTGCAGATGTGTTGAGCGGGCACTGTGAGGGGCTTATGCCATGAGCTGCAGAGTCGTCATACGCAGGACGACCATGTATTTGATCCAAGGTAGAACAGAAAGGTCAACCAATTTTAGAAGTATTAATCTAAGACTTTTGAAACCCTTCACCTTTGAATAGGAATAACATGCTGAACAGTTTGAACCAGAGGTTCCAAAGTATGTTCCTTAGACCAATAATCAGCATCAACCGGGAACTCCTTAGAAATGCAAATTTAAGTTGCTACCAGATGTACAGAATCAGAAACCCTGGGGGTGGGCCCAGCAATCTGTGTTTTAACATGCCCTCTAGGTGATTCTGCTGTATGTTTGGAGTTTAAGAACCACTGGTTAGAATGTTTTAAGTCAAAGAATTGTGTTGGAGCTGCAGAAAAAGAAACACTATTAATTAAGTGCAAATTATTCTTGCTAGAATGCAGAGTTGGAACCCATGATGATCAGACCAGGTAGATAAAAAGAAAAAAACTGAATTTGCTTTGTGTTTCTGAGTGATACACAAGTGAGTGAGGCCAAGATGCGAAAGCTGAATACTTTTAGTGGGTGATCCTTTTTTATCTGCCTCTGAAAGCTTACCCACAGGGCCGTGACTCCACTTTGCAGTGTAATTCATTTCCCAGCCCACACCAGCTTGTTGTTGTTGTTGCTGTTTTACCAAAACAGGGTCACAGTATAGGAACAGAAGACTACTTCTCTAGCTTTACTCTCACCGCATAATTGCTGGGCTTCTGGCTTTCCTACATTCCTACAACTACTACTGTTAATAGTTCAGGAGGCCCCCTTGGCTCTTTTGTGTCATCTGTCCTTTTCCTTCTTTGCTCTCCGTTCTTGGTGCCCTAGTATGTAAGCTTCTCCATGTTTCTGCTCCTCCCAGGCAGGGTTGATGCAGGTCGAGCTTAGAATCTGGACAACCTGGACATCGGCTATATCACAGCCCAGAAATTCTGCTCCCCACCAGTGCTTCATTTTTTTTTTTTTTTTTTTTACTGGGGGAAGCCTCCCAGGGCTCAGAGCATCTGCCAAGGCAGTCTTTCTCAGCCCATGTGCACTCACGTCACCTGGGGCTCTTGCAGTCATGCAGGTCTGGGCCTGCATGTATAGGGTGGGCCTGAGGAGCTGCATTTCTCACAAACTCCCAGGTGACACTGACATTGCCAGTGTGTAGGCAATATTTTGAGAAACAAGGCTTAGATCAGTGATTCTCCTGCTTTCACATGGTTTCTCCCCAAGTCTTCAACACAGCTGAGAGTGCAGAGTTTAGGGTGGCCATCTGCCCTGATTTGACAGGGATTATCCCCAACATCCTGAATGCTGGGCAAACCCAGATGATTGGTCATCCCTACAGCCCAAACCACTCTGAACAGCCCTCATCCCTCTCCTCCCCACTCCCTCCCCACCTGACACTTGTATCTTGGGCTTCTAGACTCTCTCTTAAGATACTGTTTTCCACCCAGGCTCTTCATTTCTCTTCCATCCAATACCTTCCCCTTGGGCAGACCCATCTCCACCAGCCCTAAAGACAGAGCTGCATTTTTCAGGTAGTGAGGCCAGTTGGAGGAAGAGCTGCCCATTTGTCTTGGTATGGAAGGTTCCATTTCATGTTTCCCCGCAGCTGGTCAGGACTAAGAGGCCCCCCTGAGATCAGTGAGGACCATATTTAGTAGTTAACTGATTTATTTTCATAGAAACTTTCTCATCCTGTCTGGTCTCTGTAGACCAAGCAGGTTTCTCCAGTGCTTGGGAATAATGCCGGCTCTGCTTTGCCTCTTAGCTGATGATGTGGCTATTATCTGGAATCAGGAAAAATCAAAATCTTTCACTCTGGGGCTTGGTGAATACAATGTGTTTTCCAGTATTTCCAGTGGTGCTTTATCGAAGCCATAAATTCTTTTAGGCAAAGCTTCATGCCTCATCATCCTAGAAATACAGCTCTGATTATATCCATCCACAGCTAAAAACCTTCATTAACACTGAATTTACAGCAGAATTATTTCCAAACTTCCTGCATTAGTACAAAGTAATGGTTCTCAAAACTTTGCTTTGCACCAGAATGACCTAGAGGGATTGTTGAAACAGATTGTCCGCCCCACCCCTGAGTTTCAGATTCAGTAAGCCTAGGTGGGGGTCCAGGAACTTGCATTTCTAATGAGTTCCCAGATGATACTGGTCCACAGAACTTACTCTAAGGACCACTGCTTCCCACCCACCCACCTAGCTATGGATTACAATCCAAAACCCAGCTTCACCAAATATATTCAAAGACAACCCTTTATTCTCTGTTCATATTGCATGTTCTCCTACTCTGTGACTTTGTTTTGTTTCATTCATTTATTTATTCACTGTCTTTGTCCACTTAGGCTACTATAACCAAACACCACACCTGGGTGGCTTAGACAACAGACGTTTATTGTCACAGTTCTGGAGGCTGAAATGTCCAAGATCAAGGTACCAGTAGATTCAGTTCTTGGTGAGAGCCCTCTTCTTGGCTGGTAGATGGCTGCCTTCTCACTGTATCATCACATGGTGGAGAGAGAACATGCTGGTGTCTCCTCCTTTTCTTGTAAGGGCTAATTCCATCATGGGGCTTTGCCCTCATGGCCTCATATAAACCTAATTACCTACTAAAGACCCCCCACCTCCTAATACTACCACATTAGGAGATGGGATTTCAGCATATGGATTTGGGGGTGGGCACAGACATTCAGTCCACAACATTCATGGATTCGTTCACTCAATCAATGATTCATTGTTTTATAACTTCCCCCTTTTTTGTTGACATATAATTGGCAATAAAAATTATAAAGACTTAAGGTTTATAATATGATTTTTTGTATATACGTCATCGAACATTTCTTTTTAAAGATGACACAACTGATCCTGTCAAATGCTCTCATGGAGTTTATGGTATAAGGGAAGAGAGAAAAAATTTACCCTTTTCATTAACAGAGTGCTTCGAAGTTCCCCCAAGAGATCTCACATGCAAGCTCCCCATTGGTCTTTTCCAGACCCCTGAAAGATCAATGAGGCAGAGGTTATTTTACACATTTCACAGATAAGGAAATTGAAGACCAGGGAGTATTTCAACAGAGGTATTGCCAACCCAGGTCTTTCCAGTCCCAGGTTAATGTTTTTTTCCACCAATCATGCTACTTCAGTCTTGGTTCACTGTATTCCCCTCTCACTGTTGCCCAAATTGTACCTCTTCTTTAAAGCCTAATCACACCTCCAGCATGAAGCCTTCCATGATAACCATAATTAAAATAATTTATCCTTCTAATAAACAAAGACAATACTTTGTCTCTCTACTGGCACTTAAATATATACATATTTATATATGTATTTTATAATTATAACATAATATATTATATATGTTATATAGTTATATATATTATAAATATATGATATATATAGTTATACATTATAAATATATATTTATATATTTATTATATATACTGGCATTTAAATATATATATTATATATATATATATATATATCCCAATCTCCATGAGAATAGGATCACTCTCCTTTTTGTTACGCATAACACTCAGCTCTCACCTTTAGTAGATGCTTACTAAAGCTCTAAGAAATGAAAAAAGAATAAAGGTTGGAGAGATGAAAATCCCACCCACTTTCTGAATCAATGGTTATATACATTAGATAATTAATGAAGAATAATATATTTGAAGAGAAAGCAGAGTTCTGCATTATCTCTTTATTTTCTATCTTCCATAATGGTGGTAGGGAGGACTAGCACTCAAGAAGTTTTCCTGTTCTAACATTTTGCCTTCATAACGTAACAGATAAATACTATTACTCTTGTTTTCAAGTGGAGATCCTGAAGCCCAGAATTGTTTATAGACATTTCCCCAAATTCTGACACTGGTGGCAAGTTAGAAAGGGGGCTATACTCAATTCCATTTAACCCCATTGGCAATACGAACACATGAAATCACCTCCAGTTATACTATGACAACAATAAATTGTCCAGCATTTATCTACATAGCAAATTAATTCATTGTATAGTAATAATCTTGAGGCATCCTTTAGTAACATAATCTCTCACCTTATTATTGATTTGTCATTGATTCACCATTTGCTGGTTGAATCTTTTGATCTATTTCTGCAAAAAGGGAAAGAAATTTCACTTTACCGTGTGACCAGTCATCACTAATTGTGAAATGCTGGCCTGAGACAGTGAATCTGTCTCAACACGTGGTATTGTGTTATAACAGAACAATCTATTAGAGAAGAGAGTGGAAAAGGTTTGTGGTAAATCCTGGAATAAAAAGTGGGGGTGGGGAAGTTAGATCCAGTTCCATGAAAAACCCCAAAAGAAACAAAAACTTTAGCAACAATGTGAAGCTCATACATTAAAGCAATTTGTTACACATTTATCATATCTTAGAGCTGAGAATTCTTAGAGAATTTAACCAAAGGACATTGCCGATTAACATCACAGGGCCTTGACAGAGAGGCAGGTAAGAGACAGATAGCATTCAGGAAAGCGCTAACTCACCTACAGGGGTTCAGCCCTGGGTTCTGCAACCAGTCTTATAAGAGCAGAGACCTGCAACATCCTAAAAACCAGACAGACACATGAAAGGTGATCTTTCTAACAAATGTATGAAATACCAATTTGCATCCTTTCCTCTTGTATGTACTGCAATATTCTACCTGACAAACACCTGTTAAGTTTTAATTGGCAAGGGTTATTTCAAGGTCTTAATCATTTCATTAGCCATTAAGACAGCTAACAGTAAATCTTGGCATCTACCGTTTTTGTTTTTTGTTTTTTGGTTTTTTGTTTTGTTTTGTTTTGTTTTTTTTTGCTTACAATTTCAATGACTGTTTAAAGGGATGAGGAAATTTTATAAATGTCTTCTGAACTTCCTGGATCTGCCAGGTGGAAAAAAGTTTCAAAGCACATTTTCAGGCCCTCTGGGGTGTTCAATGCAGAAAAATTAAGTTACAACCAATGTCCTATTTCATAAATAGCTTTCTATCGTTATTCAAACTATCAGATCAGGGAGCTGGTAAAAAGTCATTCATCCAGAGAAGGGTAAAAATTGAGGAAAGAGATAACTATTTTCTCAAATTCACTGATGATGATGTTAATATAATATTGGCTTCAATGGGCAGTTTCGATCACGCTTCTCCTCAAGATAAAATAAAAAGCATTTCAGACATTTGATTATCACTGCTTCTTAGAAAGAGTTCAGAAGCTCCCCCTCAGCCAATGGTTCTTGGTTCCTAGATATCTTCGCACTGGGGAATTCTTAGTAAGGATGAAGATCTATATATAGAAACAAAACCTATTCCTAACGTGTGTGCCTATCAGGGGACAGGCAGGAGGGAATTGTCATTTTGTCTAGTCACTCGGGCTCTAAAATGATGAGGTTTCTTGGTAAAATAACAATACTACTAGATCACGCTTACATACTGAACTTTCAGACAATGTTCTAAATACATTTTAAGCGTATTTAATACTCACAACCACCCTATGAGATCAGTACTATAATTATCCTCATTTTATAGGATAAGCTGAGAAACTTAGAAACACAAGTTCAACAACCTGCCCAAGGTCGCACACCTAGTAGGTAATGACACAGGCAGTCTGGCTCCAGAACCTGGGTTCTTACCCTATATACTCTATTGCTATTTTATGTATAAAAAGTGGTATTTTTTATATGAAGCATGACATATGTGTGTGTGTATATGTGTGTTTGTGTGTATGAAACACAATTATTAAAATTTTGAGAAAATGAAAACTGGAAGAAGAGAAAAGGAAGAAGTTCTACGAACTTCTTGTCATGAGCCTTTGGGGATATTTGGTTTCAATCATATTTATATGCATATTTTTTATTTGTTGTAGTTCTAGGATTCTGATTTTTTTTATCTTATTATATCAGAAGTATTTCCTCTGTTGTTAACAGTGTTCATGATGCTCATTTTTAATACCTGCATAATATTACATAGACTGGGTATATTACTCACTTGACAAGTCTCCAGTTAGCTATTTAGGTTATTTCCAGCAGCCCAGGGCAGGTTCAAGTGCAGGTTGTGTAGGCAGAGAGCCTGGTTCAAATGTCTGTTTCTCTACTCACCAGCTACATATTCTTCAGCAAGCTACTCAACCTCTCAGTGTTTCAGTTTTCTCATCTGTAAAATGAGGATATTAGTAGTAACTACTTGGGTTTCTGGGACGATAGACTGCATTAATTGTAGTAAAGCACTTAAAACATTGTACAGTTATCAGTATCGTGAGTGAGTCTATAGTAAACATCTTTATACATAAAACAATTCATATTAAAAAAAATTATTTCCTAGGGGTGCCTGGGTGGCTCAGTGGGTTAAGTCTCTGCCTTCGGCTCGGGTCATGATCCCAAGGTCCTGGAATCGAGCCCCATGTCGGGCTCTCTGCTCAGCAGGAAGCCTGCTTCCCCTATCCCTCTGCCTGCCTCTCTGCCTACTTGTGATCTCTCTCTGTCAAATAAATAAATAAAATCTTAAAAAAAAATTATTTCCTTAATAGATATTCCCAGATATAAGGCTACCAGGTCAAAAGAAAGGAATCTTGTTTGTTCTAATATCTGATTTACACTGCCAAAGAGTTTCCAAAAAGTATTACATAGATTTCTATGCCACTAGTTACAGAAAAAGAAACCACTTTCCAGTGTACTTTGCTGACTTTGGGTATTAATATTAAATCTTCTATTGCTTTGCCTTCTCCTTCATCAATCTGTTCTTCAGCTGTTTCTAGTTTGCCCTTAAACCCATCCACTGAGTTAGTTTCTGCCAGTTTGTTTCTCAGTTCCAGAATTTCCATTTGATTTTTGTCATAGTTACCAATATGCCAAAATTCCCCATCTTCTCATCTAATTTTGTTAATTTATTAAACACAGATATTTTAAAGCTTATTATCTGGTCTGTAGGTGTGGCTGGTAATTTTATTGCCAGACATTGTGTAATGAAAAATTGTAGAGATAATTTGAGCCTCTGAGTGATCACATCTTTGTCAAGTGGGGTTCTACCTTAGCTTCTAACAGGTAGTTAGAAGCTATATAAGAGATCTCTTTTGGATTCCTGGCTCCCTGGGTTCTCTGCTTCTCAAATCCTCTCTGCCCTGAATCTGTGATGCTTTTAAACAAATATTTGCTAGATTTTATACAGGTTTTCAACTTTTTCTCAGAGGATAAGTTGATCTAAATGAAAATAATCTGTAACAGCTGGGAATGTAAATCCTTGACATTAATTTTAAAATAATTGATTAAACCTAAATACAGCTTATTTTTGTTTTAGTGTATATTTAATTGATTATTAGTAAGGCTGAATGTTCTTACTTTTTTGCAAATATGTTATATATCATCTTTTGTGAAATGTGCTTTTAGTGTTATCTCTATATTGGCTAAATATAATTCTATTTTTATCTCCTGTATTAGTTGTCAGCTGTGGAGTTTGTATGAGCTTCTGTTAATAACATGATTATTGACCCTTTTGTAATGTTCAAATAATTGTCCCTTGCCTACTGCTTGTTTGTTTTATTGCTGTCTTAATATAACCAAATCTATTTTATCTTTACTTTGAGATTTGTTACAGTATTTTAAGCCTATAAAAACAAATTCTTTAGATTTCCTACAGTTTGAGTTTTGCTATTTTATATGTGTATCATGAATATATAATTGATTTTTTCAGTTAATCACTCCATATCTTATAAAATATTTGTGTTCTGACATTATCAAATATTCCATTATTATATAAAATATGATTTATTTTGACCATATATTTTGCCTCATTAATTTATTTTGGTGTCAGTATCACATGGTTTTAATTATTATAACTTTAAAATATATTTTAATATATTTGATATGATTAGCCTGTCCTCATTACTTTTCTTCCTCAGAACTGATTTCTACTCTGTGACTAAGCCAGAATCTGAGAACTGTTATTTTACGCGTTGGCATGGAACTCGCCAGCTCTGTAAACTGTTTCATTCCTCTGTGTGGGCGTGTGCGCTGCTTCTGTGCCGGACATTCATGGGCTCCTCCCAGGGGGCCCCTGTTGGGGGTTGATCCCCCTCTTAAGCCTGAGTGTGGGAAGGCACGATGCTAAACCTATGGCCACCAAAGGAGATGGAGCTGGGGTGCCCTTCTCTGCCTTGTCCCATTACTAGGAGCTCTGTATCCCCCAACCGGCTCTCTGAGCCTGGGTTCAGCTGTTCCCTCCTGTTCTTTGACAATCACTGTGCCAAATCTGTAATAAAACTTCGTCAGCCGTGAAAAAAAAAAAAAAAAAAAAAAAAGAACTGATTTCTACTATTCTTTCCTACTTTCTTTTCCAGATTTATGTTAAAATCAAGTTCCTCTCACTGTACAAAATGTGAAAAACAAAAGAGGCTTTATTACTAGATTTCCCATTATGTCTATACTTTGGAAAGAATTAACAATTTTTTAGATTTATTTATTTTAGACAGAGGGAGAGGGAAGGGCAGAGGGAAGTGGGAGAGAGAATCTCAAGCAGACTCCCCGCTGAGTGAGCCTGAATCAGGGCTTGATCTCATGACCCAGAGATCATGACCTGATCTTGACCTGAGCTGAAACCAAGAGTGGCACACTTAACTTTTAAGTGCCACCCAGGTGCTCCAAGAATTTATAATTTTAAAATGTTATTTTTAAAACCAGAAACCAATCTTTTGACTAATTTAATTTTTTTATAGCTCTCAAAAGTTTCATTTAGATAGGTAACATATTTCCATTTAAACTCAGTTTTATATATTTTGTTGCTCTTGTAAAATAAATCTTTTAGAGGTTTATGTTTAAGCTAATGGTTGCTAATATTTAGAAATTCTACTGATTTATGTTAATAGTCATATGCTTGCCAATATTTTACTAATTTTGTCTATTCACACTTTTATACACTTCTTTGGGTTTTCAAGATATAAAAATATTTTTCCAGTCATAATGATTGTTTTCCAAAATATTTTTGAAATAATAAAAATAAATAAATTTCCAAAATATTTTTCCAGTCATTCTTTATAGGTCTTCTTTCTTTATTACTTTAAAAAAAGATTTTATTTATTTATTTGAGAGAGAGAGAGACAGCACAATGGGGCAGGGAGGGCAGAAGGAGAGGGAGAAGCAGACTCTTTGGGGAGCAGGGAGCCCAACTAAGAGCTCGATCCTGGAACATCGGGACTATGGCCTGAGCAGAAGGCAGATGCTTAGCCAACTGAGCCACCCAGCTGCCCCCAAGTCTTCTTTCTTTAGTGTTTTATTATATTGATAAGGGCTTTAAAAGTGTTTAATAACATTATTATGGCAGAACCATTATACCAACTTTTACCCCATCCTTGTTTTTAAACATGTATATGTCTAGTTTTTTTAAATTAATCTTGACTATTAGTTAAAAATATTTATTATGCTAAAAATAGTTTATCTTTTCTTCTTATCTTTTTATCAGGCACAAGTATTAAATTTTATCTAACACATTACAAACAATCTATGAAAATAATCATTTACTTCTTATTTAATGTACCAATACAAAATATTTCATTAGTTTAGTTTCTAATTTTGTAAACTTTTGCACTGCTTGGGTATACATTATTTTTATTATTTTGCTGTGATGAGCTCTACTGACTTTTTAAAAAGTGCATTAAATTGTATTAGGTTTAAGCTTATTTAAGGCATTATTTTTTCAGTGTCATTATCCCTTTACTAATATTATAATAACAATAGTTACAAAATAGTCCTTTTTGTCTTATTTATGGTTTTTTGAAAAAATTCTGCTTGTGACCATGTTAGGCTGCAAATTTTTGTTCTTTTAGAAAGTATTTCTATGTCATTTTTCTTTAAATATGACTCTTAAGCACCACCAAATCATAAGACCTTTATTTTAATTTAATGTGAAGATCTTTCCATTTGAACAGAGAAATCTAAGACATTTATACTTGTCATAATTTCTAGCTTGATTGTACTTATTTGATACTTTCTTCTCAATAATTCCTTATTGTTTCGTTTCCATTTTGTCTTTTGAACTGTTTTATCTCCTACAATTATTTATAAAATAGATATTCTTCTTCCCATTGAACTAGTATCTATATTAAATTGTTCACAACTACCCCTAAATGTATTCTTAGCTAATGATTTAAAAATAAAGCAACAGGGACGCCTGGGTGGCTCAGTTGATTAAATGTCTGACCCTTGATTTCAGTTCAGGTCAAGATCTCATGGGTCATGCGTTTGAGCCCTGCATTAGGCTCCCTGGTCAGTGGGGAGTCTGCCTGAGATTCTCCCCCTCTGCCTGCCCCCGCCCCCGTTCTCCTGCCATGTGGTCTCTCTCTAAAAAATAAATAAATAAATAAGCTTTCGTTTTCTCCATCTCCTCTTTCCACATTGTGGTTATTAGTTTCAGACTCTTCTTTTAAAATTAAAAACAAAAACAAAAACAAAAAACAACCTCCTTTTAGGATTAATTTATTAGAAACATTGCTTCCTTAGAAGAAAAACATCTAGTCATTAATATCAATTCTTAGTTCATTTCAATTTTCCCTATATTTGATTCCTTTATTACTTCATCTTGACCCTGAGTGCTTAGTTAGCCCTAAGCTTTTTTCCTGGAATTTTCTAGTTTTGATTTTTTTTATACATCTGACCACTTAGTGATCTAAACAGTATCTCTTTGCAACTTTTGCAGAAAGTACTCTAAGTTGTTATACCTTCTGACACTTTCCTGATGTAAAAATGTTCTTCTGTTGCTTTTATGTATGAGCCAATAATCAGGCAGGCATAAAACTTAAAGAATCAAACTTGTTTTGCTTAAAATTATGTGAGAAATTACACTTTGGCCTGAAGAATGTTCTTGTTCTGTAAAAGAAATATGAAGACAATCTACAAAAATATGTTTCTGTTTTCTTAAACACTTGAAGGAATTTTGTTTTTTCTAGAAATTTAAAAATTTACTAGCCTATTACTAGGCATTTATTTCTACCCCTTAATTTTGCTCAAAATTACAATATTACTGTAATTTTTTGTATAAAGAAAGTTTTCTTCTGTCATAAACTTTGATTTTTACTTCTAATCCACTTGCTCTATTTTCAGGGGAACACCCATTATTTTATTCATAAATATAAAAAATGTTTATCTAATACTAATAGCATATACAATGTGCTAAGCCCTCTGTTGGGGGTAGGGTTACAATAATAAGATATTTATTGCTCTCAAGGAGCTTATTTTCTAAGTTAGACCTCCATAATTTCTCTATCCAATTTCCTCTTACCCTTTAGCTTTTATTCATTTTCTTTGGATGTTTAGACCAGTTATGAAGTTTTTCTTCTGTATCCCTAATTTCTATTTCTGCAAAACAGAAATTTTACCTACTGAATTTTTCATTTAGTCACAATCTATTCTTATTTTTACCTGTTCTTGTTTAATTAAAAACAATATAGTCCCTCCTGCTATATCGTTATAATTGCATTCCTAAAAAGCCCCATATTATCAGTAGGTTATTATAAAAACAATTATTTCAAGGAGAAAAGGGGTTGGGGCTAAGTAGTTTCAAATGCACAATAATAAGATAATTTTACTACCGTAATTTCAATAATAAATGTGCTTTTATATTTCTAAGTGTTTTTAACTCATGGGTCTATCAAAACAAGTAAATATGATTCTCAACATACCAATCAAGTAATGTAAGACTTACAATGTAAAGTTAAATCGGATCTTAGAAAATGGGTTACTACAACCATAAAATAAATTATATTACAGTTTGCAACTCTCCCAAGTAAAGAAAAAACTGTAACACCAACTGATCAACCAGCCATTCAAACAAACTTATTCCAAATATTTTTATGGAGTAACTGCATGTCTACATATATAACTATAGTTCTAAATATGCCATCATGTTAAAATTAATAATAGCAAGTACAATGCAAATAATGTATCTTAATGTATCCACTATGTTATCTCCAGTTCTATCTATAAAACCACAGGAAGTAGGAGAAATGATTGAACTTGCATATGGGAAACAACCAGTTTCTGGTATACGTCATGTGTTGGGATATATTCATTGCTTCATTTCCAAAATCTGCAAGGAGACCCAATAAAGTGGGAGCCCAAGAGAAGAAGACCTGAGGTCCTCAATGTGCTTCCTTCCACAAAATTCCACTTTTCCTGTAAGTTTGCAGTCAGCTTCTAGCATTTACAATAGATTTTAAGTCATTGGTGCACAAGGCCCAAGAAGCCATCAAAGGGAAGTCTTACCTTTGGTTATTAAAATTTCGAAATGCAATTCTGGCCAGGGACAACTTTCACCTGTTAGCATAGGAAACTCCCAAGGTATGTCCACTCTGCAGGCATAGGAAACTCCTAGTGTGTCAGGGCCAGCAACATAGAAGGCCACAGAGCATGTGAGAGAGCAAACTGGAATTGATGAAGTAACCTCTTCATTCCTTCCACTCTCTAGAATATGTTTCTCACATTTTTATTGTTGATTCATAAAATTCTTTTTCAGGTGGTTCTAAATCCTTTAAAAAAGTAATTCACCAGAAGAATGTTCATATAGTGCAACTCATTTGCGTCTTCCCAGAAGTTCCCCAAATTGGAATCTTAAAATATGCATATTGGGATGAAAAAACAGCTTAAAAACAGTTTTGTTAAATGTCTGTTTTTTTAATTCAATGAATGATTTTAAAAATTAGCTTCATTGTTTTTTAATTTACCATCTGTTAACTCAATAAATATGAGTTCTTAAAGTTAACCTAATTGTCTTGGAATTTGCTGTTTTTGAAGCTGATTAAAGTTATTTAAATTAATTTTATTGTATATCCAGACTAGAACAAAGCATGTCTGTGTTTGAATAGATCTTGGCTAATAATTTACAAATAAGTGTGCTTATTTTTAAAATGGACTAATTTTGTTTCTGGTCCTTAATATATATCAGTCAACCTGTAGAGATGCAGAGATGCTGATGTTAGATACTCAAAGGGATAGTATACCAATATACCGAAACTAGTAGCCATTAAAATCTAAACAAGTATAAACTTCCAACAACTCTGTCTTTTGTCTAATAAAGAGGAAATCTGGAGAGAATATCAATTAGAATGCTATTTCTTTTCACCCTATGTTCCCAAGGATGAAAGGAGTTGCTATGTTTTTTAAATATCATCCTGCCTCTGGTCATAGTTTCTTAGACTAAGGATGGACACTGAATCCAAGTGAGCCAATCAGACTCATCCCTAAGAATTGTGAAGACACAAAGATGGGCCTTTCTCTGGGTGGCTTGACGGAAACATCCATAGTGCAAGAACAACTGGCAATCATGATATGCTATGTAACTGAGTAGAGGTAACTTGTATTGCCATGAAAAAGACAGAAAAGAAATATGGAGAGAGAGGATTGACTGAGTTCCCTGTAGCACTTCAATACATCTACTCCCAAAACCCAACTGTACCCTTGACTTTGGATTCCACAAAAAGCTCCAGTTGTGCTTTTCCCTTTTTGCTTAAGCTCAGAGTCCGCTCCTATCACTTACTGAAGTCGAAAGAACTTGAACTAATGTACAGAAGAGAAAATCCCACTGGTAGTAATGATTGTTTAATCATGGGTTTTTAAGGCTTTATTCCCCCCCGACCCCATTTTCCTTTAGATGAGAAGCTCTTAACTTTAACATGTAATTTAGCTAGTCTTTCTTTTATGGTTATTGCTTTTATGGCTTATCTAAGAAAAACTGTCTATCTCCAAGTGATGTTTTCCTCTAAAACTTTATGCTTTTAATTCTACATTTAGATTTATAATCCACTGGCAATGAATTTTCATGTATGGTGTGAGGTAGGGATCAAGATGTTTGTTTGTTTTCTGTATAGATATCTAGTTATCCTAGCACCATTTGTTGAAAACACTTTTTTTGTGTATTGGGTTGCTTTGGTGGTGGTGAAAGTTGGCCAGGGTGGGGGTAGGCGTCATCTGAAGCCATCTGAAACTAATGACAGAATACTAAAATGCTGAGACAGTTAATTTGTTAACTTTATTAATGAGTTTTAAAAAATAATAGTAACATCTTCACTTAAAAGAATGAGTAATAATTCATTCATCGGAATTAATTTCTTCCATAAACTTGCATGTAATATACCTAAAATATATCTCACGACTAATAGTCAAATCTGTTTTCTGTTTCATGCTGTTATCAGCTTACCCCTTTCCATTGTCTATATAATATGCATCCATTCATGTTCCAGATATTAAAAGGAACAAGGCATACTGAGATCCAGCCTAGGACTATATCTGTGAGATGGAACAAATTACATACATCCAAGAACACTAAATGAAACAAAACTGATGACCAAGTCAAAGCAGAATTCAACCACTGGTCCTGTCCGTTTGTCCCTCTTCTTTGTATCATACCTGGAACTTTTGCCCTCTAATTGTATAAATCAGCTTCCAAGTTGTTTCAGGAAGATCCAAAATTAATAATGTTATCGTAGATTTGAGATGACCTTGAAGTGTGATCTCGAAATCCATTGATTCCCAATGTGTAAGTCACAGATGACTTGCATACAAATCATCTTCATGACACACATAGAAAGTCTTTAATATTTGCCAAAAACTGGGTAAATGCATGAGGCAACTGGCTCAGGAACTCTGAGTATCCTGAGCCCTTCCCAGGCTCTGGCGGGTCATCTTTAAGACTGAAAGGTTCAATATCTTGGCACACTTGTTATCCTTTTGTACCATAGCACTTGGTTTATTCTCATCTAAGTACTTCTAAAAAATGTGCAGTAGTGGATGAAAAATTTATAGGTTTGGCTAATAAGCATTATCTATTTCTGGAAAAAATTATCCCCAATTTATCTTGGAGAACAGTACCTCCCCCATTCTCAGCCTACACAATTTGGGTAGTGTGAACTCCTAAATCCAAGGTGGGCATTTGGCCCAAGGCTGTTGAATTAAAGAACCATAGCCCTTGACCAGGGTTATAAGTGCAGGTATGAGCACATGATACACCTTGATACAATCACAACCAGGTGTAGTTCTTTTGCTGGAAACTTTGAGAAAGAGGAGTGCTCTTTTGTTGGAGTTTCTGTATCAGAAGAATAGAAGATTGGAGGGACTAGCTTATTACAGTGAAGGGAAAACTAGACTAAGAATGAAGTTAAAGCAGAAGTTGACACAGAAGAAAGCAGAAACAAGAGATAGTTGGTGATGTTATTTGAGCAGATATACCTAATTATGCCTAAAGTACTTCTTACACTGTATTTCCTACTAACATGTATGTTTGTTGAGGGAGTTCAAGGATAAAAAGTGAAACAAAACTTTAATTTATAATTTGGTTTTCGGCCCCTTTCAACCCAGGTTTCCCAAATCCATATGGATCACTGGATCCCTGCTTTATTTCTACCAAATCTGAATTTATGGACATGGAGCCGAGTAATCTGCATTTTTTAAAAATATTTTTTATTTTTATTTTTTTTTAAAGATTTTATTTATTTATTGGACAGGCAGAGATTACAAGTAGACAGAGAGGCAGGCAGAGAGAGAGAGAGGAGGAAGCAGGCTCCCCGCCAAGCAGAGAGCCCATTGCAGGGCTCGATCCCAGAACCCTGGGATCATGACCCAAGCTGAAAGCAGAGGCTTTAACCCACTGAGCCACCCAGGCGCCCCGGAATCTGCATTTTAAATAAGCATTCTATTTAATTCCCATGCACAGTAAAATTTGAGATATACCACTGTGTGGGAATAAGGAGTGAAAAGAACAAACATTCCCCACCCTGATGTTTGTCGACATCAACAAAATAGTTTGTTATAGAATCAGAACTACAGTCCAGTTTTCTTCTTTTCTTCCTGGTAACTTGATTTCCCTAAGGTCATGCACTATTACTTTTTTCCCTACTCCAACACATTTTTCATCTAAAATGTAAACATTTACTAATGGCAAAGATTCTACATTTGGGTAGCATTTATAGCATATAAAAATAGGAGGTGCTTTAACAATTTTAAGATAAATGTTACTAGTGACTATGTTCTGGACTTGGCAAACATTTCCACAAAAGTTATAGAAGAGAAAAGCATTCCACTGTGTGTGTAGCTGTTTTAATACAAAAATAATTTCTTCCAAAATCTTTCAGTAAAAAATAAATATTCCAGAAATAGAGGCCATAATTATTCTCCAGCTTTGAGTCCCCTTGGCACACCAGCAAGTCACCCAGGAGGTTCTTGCTTCTTTCTACCCCACTTAAATTTCAGTCAATTCACTTTCACTGCTTGTTTACAACCCAGGATTTCCTCTTATTAGAATAACAATGAGAGCAACATTAACAAAAGAAAACACCGTCTTTATTGACTACTAACCCTGTGGAAGCCCAGGCATTTGCTAACTCCAGGAGTTGAGTACAGTGGTAATCCCTACAAAATGGATGAGGAAATTGAGGTAGGAAACTAAGAGACTTGCCCAAGGTCTTGCTAATGACTAGCTGAACCTGGATTAATCCAAGCAGTTTGACACCTATGGCTGCTCTGCCTACATGTATATAAATTTTGTCTATTTTTCTTTTTAAAGTTCACTAAAATATTATAATCTGCTCATGCTGCTTCTTTGTATTCAAAACTCATGGAGCACATAAAATGGGTGGGTTTTATTCCATAAATTATACCTCAAGAAAGATGAATTATAAAATTACAAACTGTAGAGCCAAACTGCTAAGAATCTAAAGACTTGATTGCCCAATGAATTGAGTGGCTTTAAAGATATGGATGTGCCCCTGTATATATAATGTGTGTACACACATATACACACACACTATACCATATCGAGTTTGGCCTTCACTAAAAATATGCATAAGCTACACAAAAGGGTGCCCGTGTAGTTTTACAAAGCCTGGGAGTACAGATTTTAGGGCCTGCTCCAAGAGTCATGTATTTAGCTGGCATTCCTTTACAAGGTAGGACATTAAGCTTAGTCCTAGATAATATTCTGATGCTGTGCTGATCTTTATGTCCTACTCTAAATGATGTATGCATTTTTAAAAACCAATAATATTTATCTAAGTGAAATAAAAAAATTACCTGTGATCAATATAAGATCATTGTGCTCTTGAAAAATTAACAGTCTAACAAAGGAAGCATATGGCATAAGGTGTCCTCAAAAAATGTGCCCTCCTTCTAAAACTTCAGTTTTTTACTCTTTCATTCATTAGCTCTTCAAATATTTATCAGGTGCCCCTAATAAACATGGAAAGTTGTATACTATAAAAAGGGCAGTACTATAGACAGCTTTGCATCATCCCTCAAATGATATTATGGAATATCAGTTACAGGCCCCCAGGCTCGATTCTTCCTGTCCACTTTGCCACCAGAGAAATATTTTTTTTTATTTTTTTTTTTTAAGATTTTTATTTTTAAGCAATCTCTACAGCCAACACGGGCTTGAACCCACAACCCCGAGATCAAGAATCACATGCTTCACCAACTGAGCCAGCCAGCTACCCTCAGAGTGATCTTTCTAAAGAGTTCTGTTGGTGTTACTCCCATCCTTATAACCTTTAATGACTCCCTACCTCATAAGGTAGGAGACATTTGACGTGGTCTTTACACTGATTGTGATCTGGAGACATCTTTTCTCCCCACATGTGTACTTTAAGATGAGGTAAGCTTTCAACATTTAATATTTCCACTTTTCACATAAAACCAAATTAGCAACTTCTCTTTAACAATTGGATGACGAGGGGCACCTGGGTGGCTCAGTTGGTTAAGCTCCAACTCTTGATTTTGGCTCAGGTCATGATCTCAGGGTCCTGGAATAAAGACCTGTTGGGTGGGAGGGATGAGGGCAGAGGCCTGGGTCCCTGCTCAGCTCCCTGCTCAGTGGGGAGACTGCCTGAGGAATCTGTCTCCTCCTCCTGTCCCCTCCCCCTCCCCCACTCTCTAAAATAAATAAATCTTAAAAAAACAAAAACAACAACAACAACAACAGAACAAAACCCAAAAGTAACCTCAACTGGAAGACCTGACACTCGGCATTATTGGGCAGAAAATATATTCTCAGGATTGCCACGGTTTTCACGCTGCTTATGGTCTCAACTTGGTCTGCTTTGCTCACTTGTTTCCATGCTTGGCCTAGAGTAGACAGAATTTGCAGTCCGACAGACAGGATACAGCTTGTCTGCAAGGTTCTTAGTTTGTAGTTGCTTGATTTCATCCTTCCCAAAGATCTCATGTTCCAGCCCCACCGAGTTCCTGGTAGTTCCCTTAACAGCAAGCTTGGACATCCTCAGTGCCTTTCCTTATATTAGTCTCTCTGATTGTAATAGCCTCTATCTTCCTTTTTTTTTTTTTTTTGCCTAGAAGAGACTCATTTATCCTCAGCACTTAGTTCAATTCTTCTATGCAACTTTCCTAAATCCCGCCAGAGTTATTTGCTTCTTCCCACATGTTCCTGTAGCACTTTGTGCTTCTATTGGCATTGCAGTGGCTTTTCCTTCTGTGAGCCCAGTTTGAAAATGTGTTTCTTGAAAAGAACTCTTGACCATCTCCATATACACAGTCCTTAATAGAGTATCTGGCATGAATAAGCGAGTATTTATTGAGTGAACAAAAAGATAGATAAGTGAATGAATGAATACTTTCATGAAAGTTTTTTATTTGTGTTGCAAAATTTTGATGTTTAAAATAAGGGAAGTAACTATTCAAGACAACATTTCAAAATCTGATAATGATCATGACATCTTTAGATAACACTATTTTTCCCCCCAGATAACACTTCTCAAAAGTTCCTGTTCATGGTACCCTTTCTCGGAAAACAAGTCTTGAAAAAATAAAATACATATAATTTAGGAAATACATAAAGAGTGGCTTAAAATTGACAGGGCAGTGCAATTTGGGGGGAAGGGGTGGGATTGTAGGGCTGCATTCAAAGAGAGAAGAGATGGTGAAAAAAGTCACAGCATGCATGTCTCCCTATAATTTGGTGGCCTCTCCAGCAGTGTTTACCTTGAAGAATGAAATATTTAGGCCACAAAGGAGAAGGATGGGATTGTTGAGCTGGAGGATATCAGTGCTCAAGGGTCACTAAGAGTATGTTAGTCCTTAAAAGCTGTGCACCATAGCTCTCTACTTTAGGGCGCAAGGTAGGCTGCACTATCTGGCCTCACTGTGATGATTCTATAGAACCATGCAACTTGTCCTGGCCAATGAGTTGTGAGCCCAAATAATGTGAGTTACTTCTGGCTACAGAATTTAAATGCCAGCCAGACACACTCTGAATGATCTTTATTTTTCCCATAGCAACATGAAACACTCAGGATGGTGACTGTTCTATCAGCCTGGGACCCTGAATGAGGAGACATGCAACAGACAAGCTGACTTGCAGGGGACTCAACACAACCAAGAAAACAACTTCTGTCACTGTAGATCACTAAACATTCGAATTGTTTGTTATTCTGACACAAAATCCCTCTCCTGACTAATAGAACATATTTGCTCTGCGTGGCAGAACTAAGACTAATGGTTGGAAGTTTTAGGGTTTATAGGATTTATGAGTTTTAGGGTTAAAAGTTTTAGGGAAGTCTGTGTCAATTTTGTTCAATTTTTAAAAATGTAATAAGGTATAAAGTATAAAGATGGAATGAACTACTTAGGATACTCCTCATTTATACAAACAATATACATTGAACTTTACCCTGTAGTAACTCTTCTGTAGATAAAATCTCTACCTTGAGGTAGGTTTAAGTGGTGAGTTCCCCTTCACTTAAGGTGTTTGCCTTGATAGCCCCTAAAGGTTTGACTTGACAAATCAACTTCAAAAATACATTCCAACCAGGAACTTCAGGATGGGTACTTCCTCTCATCTAGAAAAGAAAAAAAAAAATCTATTTTCTCAAATGTTCTTTGGATTTAATCTATTTACAGACCTATTAAGTTGTTTTTTCGCATTTTGATGTCATCTGGCCACCAAATAAACTCATTGAAGGCCAATGCTGTTTTAGCTCTCCTTTCCATCTTTCTGACACTATTTAGTAGGCAATATTTGTCTTCTATTCCCCACAGGAAAATAATCAGCTTTGACCCTATTTATTATTTTTGACCATTTGATATGTTTCATATTTACTTGTCTTTCAACCATTTAAATCAGATTTGGACTTGTTAAAAAAAAATCTAGGAGCAGAAATATATTACCCTAATAACTTTAAGGCAAAATACCTTTTTCTTCCGGAAAAAAAAAAAAAAGGCTTATCCTAGTACTATTGAATTTGTGGCCAATTACAATATTTCATTAACATCTTAATTCAGTAAGTATTTAATGTATTCCTACTATGTGCCAGGGGGCAAGGTTTACAAAAGAGTTTATCAAGTTATGTTACTTAATGCACTGTACGCATCATTACATAATTCTGTACTATAATAGAGCCTGTGAGCTCTCTGTTCAAGACTATTTAGGGGATAAAAAGCAAATTCAAAAGGTTGGGGAAAATGTTCTTTTGGTTTAATGCAGGGGAGAATATCACACTTTAGATTTGGGGGATTTAGTTGATATTTCTGGGAAATAAGTAAGAGTGTATAAGGGAAATAAGAGTGTGTAAGGAAGAAAAAAATTGATCTTTTTTTTTTTTGTATTTCAATTTCTGTTAAGCTTCACTTCAGCCTTTCAGAACTAGAGAATCAGCTGCCTGCTATAAGAAATTGCTAATAAGCACTAATTAAAAAGACACAGAATTTTTTCTTTCCATTCCAAACCTGATGTCATTCCCAGATGGAGATATTGGTACTAGTTAGGCAATTGAGCATTTTGGTAAAGTAAGGCAGAAGATTTGGGGTCTCTTGGATCTATGGACACAGAAAGTGGTCCAGGAGGGAAAACTTGTGTTTTGTTTTGCCCATGGCATTGATACCTTTTTGCTTTGCTTCGTAGAACGAGGAGCTGAAGTGGGCACTTGTGTCTTAGAAACGAGGGACGAGTTCACTAAAATAACACTAATTCATAAACTTTTTATATCTTTGGAATTGTTGCCTTTGCAGAAAACGATAATCAACTGAAAAAGATGGACATTCCAGTGGATCCAATACCACTGATAGGAAAGAACTGGTATATCAGAAAGCAGCATGAATACTTGTGCTATCCTCCTTTATTTAGAAAAACCACACAAAAATACAGCACAGTTGATGTGCTGTTACCAGGACTTGAAAGTAGAATCAACCACTGTGTAAAAGATAAAATAAGACTGCACGGAATATGAGGATTTTCCCAGCGTGCTTTATTCATAGACATCTGACAGAAGAGGACCTAACAGAGCTTTTAGGAAAAACTGAATTCTCAGCCCACAGTCACTTTCCAGGAACTTCACTGCAAACAGTGCTCTGCGCTGGCGGGATGGAGATCTTAGCAATCTCCCTCCTGCTTCCATAGTTTCCTTCTCTCTAAATACAATTAGGTATGGGGACTTAATGAGAGAGCAAGCCTTGTGTGAAAGGAACTCAAGAAAGTGCAGCTTCTAAAAATACACCGAGGCGGCTCTACAGTCCTTATTGTTACAAACTGACGTTTTGCAGTTCAAGCTATGAACCTAACAACTACACACACACACACACACACACACGAAGAAAAAAAAGTAGACTGTTTTTCCTTTTTGCAATCCCCTTAACTTTGAGTAAACAGTAGTAATTTTCTGTTGTCATACTCAATGCAAATTTCCCCAAGACGACACAACACAAAACAAAAGACGTGTCAGCTTCCCACGAGCGGGGTGGGGGTGGAGGATGGCACGAAGAGAGGGGCAAAGTTGATGGAGTTCTCACTTCTCCTTAGCCTGGGGTCCTGAACCTCCAAGTCACTCTGCTGTTGCAGGGGGTTTCGGACTTTCAGTCACCTTCTGGGCGGGTTCCCTTGCCCCTCTCCTCCGCCAGCTCCCTGTCATTAAATTCGCATCACTTGCACCCTTTGCTTCCAGAAGAAACTGGACCTCTCAGTTCAGAGTCTTTTCCCAGTGGACAGCTGCCGACGGGAGGATACATATTTTAAACAAACAGGCAGAGGCGAGGGGTGGGGATCTGCAAGAGGGCCCCCCTTCTTCTCCTTCCACCACGTGTTCCTCAGTTGGGGTGCAGCACTCTTGGATGGGTGCTGAGAAGGGCGAGGGTGGGGTGGAAGAAGATGGACAGAGCAGGCTGTAAGGGAAGGAGGCCCCCTAGGAGAGATCGTCTCGACCGAACATTGACGAGAGAAAAAAAAAAAAAAAACTGGCCCACATGCCCCTAGTGGGGAGCGATACACCCCACGCGGGCTGTGTTTGGGGGGGGTGCGTAGGGCCCTCTCACCTGACTTCCTCCTCTGCTGGCACACACACTACAATCACCCCCCCCCAAAAAAAAAGCCCAGCCAAACAACGAACAACAAGAGGAAGCCGCAGGCGGCAAGAGGAGGGGTGCGCGTGGTGGGGGCCCGGGAGAGGTGAGGGGGCAGGGTTGGTGGGCGTCGAGAACCGCGCCGAGAACCGCGCCGCGCACCCCTAAGCGTACTCCCAGGCGCCCACACTTACCCCTAGCATCTGAGGGTCCGGTCTTCGGCGCCAATCCCAGCGCGCGCCTCTCGCCCGCCCTCGTCCCTCCGGCCCGCCGCCCCCCACACCCCGGCCGGCGCGCTGGGAGGGAGCCTGGGAGCGGCGCGCGGCGGCGGCGGCAGCGGCTCGGGCTCGGCTCGGCTCGGGCTCCAGCGCGCTCAGTGTAGCCGGCGGCCGCCGAGGCTCCACCGCCAGGGGGAGAAGCCGGGGCGGGCGCTGGGGAGGCGGGCCGGGCCCTCGCCGCCCCGCCGGCCAGCCCGCGTCGCACAAGCTCGGGAGCGGCGGCGACGCGGGGTCTGCTGAGCCCCCGGGCGCAGCGTGCCCAGCCGAAGGAGCCGCGGCTGGATGCGCGCCCCGGGGAGCTGCGGGCTCCCGCGGGGGGCGCCCCGGCTGCTCCGGTGCGCCTCCAGACTGCGGGCGCGGCGACCGCCGAGCGGAGAGCAGCTCCCGCCGGCCCCTTCCCCCTCCCGCCCCCGCCGCCGCCCCCTCCCCTCCCCCCCCCCGTTAACATCCTCTCCCTCCCCCCCCTTCCTTCCCTCGGCCCCGCGCGCTCGCTAGCTCGCTCCTCGCCTCGCTCTCCCCTTTAAACGCCCACTTCGGATGGGGAAAGAAGACAACTTGAAGTCAAGTTGCAATTAACTTCCGCGGCAGCCGCAGCTCCGGCGGCGGCGGCACAAGAGGCAGAAGCCGCCGCCTCGGAAGTCCGACGCGCCCGCCCGGGGAGCTGTTCCTGGTCGCGGGCCCGCACTCGACAGCCACCGCCGCCCCCAACGCCCATGCCTGAGTGAGTTCTGCTCCTTTGCCTCTCTTTTCCCCCCTATTCTTGCTCTTTCATCTCTCTCTTTTTTTTCGGAATCGATCCAAACTTCTCTGTAGCACCCACCCACGGCGCCCCTTGTTGGGGCAGCGCGGCTCCCCTCTCGTGGACGTCCGGAGGCAAGGGTCTTCCGAGCCCCTTCTCTTCGTGCGCAGCCGAACCCGGGAGGGGTGGGCCGGTCGAGCGTGGGAGAGCACCCGGGATGGGGGACTTGGAGATGCCATTCATTCTCTCTCCCAGAGTGTGGGCACCCTCCACACCTGCCCGGCAGACCCTGGCGGAACAAACTCCTTCAGGTCCTCAGTATCACCCTTCTTGGAAGAGGAAAGGGGAGCGGAAAAGACCAAAGGAAGCAAACGGGAGAAGGGAAAGAAAGCCTCTCTGTGCACCCCGGAGCTGGGTTGGCAGAAGGGTGCCCGGCGGAGTAGGAGGGGGAGTGGAAACGTTCCCCGCCGGATCGCTAGTAAGCTCAGCATCCTTCCCCGGTCCATCTCCTCCTTCCTCCGCCCCCCGCCCGCGCAGCTGGTTGGGAGCGGCGGCGGAGAGGGGCCTAGAAGTTAGTGGCAACTTCTCCATCCCGGGAACACTCGGGCGCCCGGGCGCTTAAGTTGGAGCCGGGATTTTGAAAGCCGCGGCACTCCGCATTTCGAGCCCTCGCTGGCGGTAGTGAGGTCGGTCCTGAAGGGGCTTCTGGAGTGACTGTGGGTTTGGAGCGGGCCTGGAGGCAGGAAGAGGTGCTGCCCTTTTAGCAGGACCAAGACATCACAGGTACGGCCTCGGGTCTGCACCGTGTCTCCCTCCTGCGGTCCTGATCCGAGCGTGGCGGCCTTCTCCGAGCGCTTCACTGCGGAGGCTCTCGGGGCGGCGGAGCGTGGGTTTTGGCAACCACCGTAAGAGGCACAAAGCAGGCAGGTGGCAGGTACGGGGAGTGACACGCGTGTGCCGGGGAACTGCACAGAGCAGGACTCTGGGGATGACCCCAGAAGAAGGAGAAGGGGCTTAGGGCTCTTGCTAGAGGTCTTGGCCGGGACCTCCACTGGGGCGTTGCAAATCTCACTTAATAGTGTCAACCCCAGGATCGCCTCTCAAAGTGGCCTGGTTGGCAACTTTGACCTCTGCGCCCTTCCTCAGCGAACTTTCCCTCGCGGCATTCCAGATTTCCAGGCAAATATAAGACTTGGACTCTACACGGTTGTATTAAGAGACAGGGAAATCAGAAAGACGTCCTATTCTCAGGAGAAAAACCATTCTACCCGGATGGCTGGGGTTCCCTGCTTGCATCCTTGGCGGCCAGGGACCTGACTTTTTCAAGAAGACAGAGGAAGGGTAAGAAATGAGTGAATGTGGACTGGTAGGTGTCAGGTTTTGTCCCAAGCAGTCCCTAAAATCTACAGTGTTTGTGCTACTGAGGAAGTAACTCCTGCGGTTGAAACTTTATTGAAATTTACACCCTACCTAAAGTGGATTTTTCTGAGGTGTCAGGACTGTAAGATTTATTCTATGGTAAAACGTAGCTGCAGAAGCAAACAACAACTACAAAAACCGTACTTTAATACTGGAAAACGCCAAGGTTGAGGTGTTTCCTCTAAAAACCTTTAATCTGCTGTGGGGTAAATCAATGCTATGATTTAGCAGCAGTCCTTTATTTCTATTGCATATTATTTTAGTAGAACAGTAGTACATTCATATACTGGCTGCTCCAGTCTGCTGGCAAACATTAGCATTCAAGCTTACATTTTTGACAAATGTGCAGACAGGAATAGCATGAATAGGCATCTTAAATATTAACAACCTAAGCATCTGTTGTGAAACAAATTTAATATATTTACTCTGTTTTTCTCACATTGTTAGAAAAGGTTATAGTAAGTGCATAATTTCAACTTTAGTTAGCAGAAGTAACTGGCTGTATCTTTCACTACCTCTCCAAGTGTTTAACACAGTCACCAGACATAAATACTTTAATTAACTTGGTTAGGCACATTATTAAATACACTTTAGACCTTGTGTATACTATGTAAAATGTAACAATAGCAAAATATGTATCCTATTTGTGCACATTTTAAGTGACTCTGAATTTTATAAATATACCAGGCATGTTTATTCTTCATCTCCATTTGACACTTATTATTTTATAGCTTTTCTAATGGAAACAATATATTAAATGTAGAGTTGTTCAGTCATATGTAATACATAATATGTAAACAGTAGCTATAAAATACAAAGCATTGTTAAATTTGAGTATGGCTACGTGTAACAAGATTATACAGGAGAAACAAAAATCACTGCTCAATTTTGTATTCCTTTCTGAAAAAGGAATACAAATGATGGATGAAGAAAGAACAGATAGGGATTTCCCTCCTAAAGTACTAGTGCCTTAAAATGTGTGTGGGTTGGGGGTGGGGAGAGCAAGGGGGAGAAGGGGAAAAAAAGAGATAGAGAAAGAAGACCTAAAGAACTTCTAAAAGTCTGAATAGTTATTTCCAGAATCAATGCATTCCTCGTTTTCCCACAAGCTGAAATATGTAATAAATAATAGTTCTTTGTATGTAAAAGTATTCACAAGGAATGCCTTTTGTTTAGTTGTTGTAATAAATTAATATATTCTTCGGTTGATAATCTACAAAAGTAGTTCTTTTGTCTCCCAGCATCCTAAACAAGAACGACAAAATGAGTATTGGTTTATTTCTGCAGACAAGCCTGTTGCCAGATATATGAACGTGTGACTGAATAAGCTATGGTATGCTGAGTGATGGTTAAGAAAGACTACATTGAATTAGCAAAGACTCAAATATCTGAAGGAGATTTTCAATTATTTTTTCATGTGACAGGTTATGGATTGTAAATTAGGCCTAAAAGGTCAGGTGACAGGCACCTGTTCCTCATTATTGTAAAAATCTTTTGGTTACGAACACTATTAAGCTAAACACAACATAGATATACAGCAGGGACTCTATAAAGCACTCTAGTGGTTTTTCAGCTGCTCTGTAAATTTCCAAGAGGGCCATACACTGATATGCCCTTTACACAAACAAATCATTTCTTCCAAGACGTGTTGTCTTGGATGACTCTTATATTAGTACTTGGGATTCATGAAGTATATGAAATAAATGCATATGACTGAATCAATCTTCAGACCATGTCTAGACATGTTGTTATTGAATGCAAAAATATTATTTTTAAGCCTCTCTTTTTCCTTTACAGTCCACTGTTTAATTATCAGAATTTGTCTGTATTTTAAATAGAAACCTCCCCAAATTGCCTTCTGTCCTTTTTAAGATGAGCTCCCATTTTAAATAATGCCATGAAAGATTTTGCTAAATACTTGTGTAGAAGGAAAAAATTAGTTGCACTATATACCGTCATAGCTTTGTGGTATATAGAAAATGGGAAGAGACCCACATTTTACATGAATGCTGTTAGGAAGGGTGTCATCATTTGATCTTCAAAGTTGACACTTCTCTCAGGAGAGTTCAGTGATATTTCTATTAGAATTAGAGAGTGTGATTTGGTTTTTGTTAATGGTTTACTTTTAGATATTTCAGACAGCAGAAAAAGCTTACATACTAAACGGACCTAAGTAGCACAATGTTGTGAAATATTAAAGGTGCCAGTTGCTTTTAACTGGCAAAGGAGGAAGATTTTTGAGTAAATCTAGTAACTCAGATGATTAAATTCTATATTTAAATATGTACTTTGTTTTAGTTTTGTCCAGTTTCTGCTTATTGTATTTAGTATTCATTTTTAGCATTTGTGATCAGATTACAGAAGAGTCCTTATTCTTGCTTTTCAAATCGATTTGCTTTTCAAACTCCAAAACTCTGGGATGATTTTAACAAATTGGTTTACCTTTTGACAGAACAGAGTTAAGTTAATTAAAAGATCAGGCACGAAAAATCATCCACGGTAGGGTGTATTTTCTGGTAAAATGAAAGTTATGTTTCACCATGATGAGCATCAGGCTTCAGTAATCTGTTCCTCGTGTGGAATGAACACTTCCTACTTCGAGCTAGCAGGCACCTACTGTTTATTTACGCTGCATTAAACTGACAGCTCAGCAATCAGAGGAAAAATATTACTTACCTTCCTGAAGTAAATACCAGTTTATAGGTTAGTGCACGTATTTATATTCCTGTCACCACTAAATAACGCCTCTGTCTCCATTTTAATATCTACCTGTACTATAATCCAGGGCTTCAGACTCTTCCTGGTTGGGGGTAGGGGTCGAGAGGAGTTTCTCTTATCATTTACCAGTGACAAAACTTTAAAGAGGAGTAATATCATCTTCTTTCTGTCGTTTGAGAACCAGCTGAAAGCAATGCTATGCACTTTTACTTTACATACCTCAGCTGTAACATCAAAACTCCCAAAGAGCCTGCATGCCACTTAAAATAGTCATCTTAGAGCAACCTCAGGACAAATATGTTCAAACACATTGAAGTTTGTGTTTGCTAAATTAACTTTCTGCAAAGTTCCAAGTAGATTACTTAAATTATCTTAATTCTTAGGGAGTAACTTTGATAAAGGGTGGTACCTTCCAAGGCTTAGATGGAATGTTTCAGTTGTTAATGGAGATCTGCTAATGTGAGTACAAAGTGGGGTTCATCGATCGATCGATCGATCCATTGATACTGTTAGTTTTCCCCTGAAAATATTCTCGCCCCCCTATGTTTGTCTTCTTGTTAATATGCCAGCCTTAAGAGAGATTTCAACTTTCTTATAAGAATAATTCTAAATGCATTTGTTGTTTTCTTTTTAAAAGTCCCTTCTTTTTTCAAGACCCCTGGAAACATCAAAATACTGTGGAAGTTGAATTCTTAAATTTAGGATTAACTTAAGAAAATGCTTATTTTCACTTACGTTCTGTAAGTAGCTCTTACACCATCATCTACACACAGTTGTCAATCAGTAATCACATATTCCATTGACATCAGAGCAGAATGTGGTCTTAATACAGCATGGAAATCAAATCTGTTACACAAGGTTCTTCCTCTTCACTATACCAAAGAAAAAGTGTCTACGATGGTAATTTATATATCGTTCCTAAGTGCTGTTCTCAATGGTAAGTCTATTTAAACTTGATGTCTTCATAGAGTGTGATCAACACATTAACACACATTATTTAGTACTTTTGAACTTATGCCAACGGTACCTTTTGCTGTTTATTTTTTTAAAGTCTTTTTTAAGATCAGATATTTCATTTCAGAGTAAATAGATACAGATTGTGTGTATATATATTCAGGGTGAGATTTAGTAGCAGAGCATTTCTCCAGCATATTGGCCTATTTTTATTCTTTCAAGTTATTCTGTATCACTTCCACAGTTGTTGCTGTCTGAAGGTTCATAATAGAAATTCTAATCACCTCTTTCAATGGACTTTCAAGGATATAATTCAGTTTATGCAATGATCTAGTTTAGTTACGAGAGGTGAAAATTAGTTAACTGGTACCCCAGCATTTATGTCCCTAGATTCTGCTGAAATTTATTCAGTCCAGTTATTTGACATTTGGTAGTGAAGTATCTTGTAATCAAAAATTAAGAGTTGGTTCAGTTTCCAGTGGAGAAAAGATCTTGCTAGATAAAACATTTAACTCTGCGATATTTTATTACACTCATCACTCATTTTAGAGCCCGCTTATTGTTGCACAAATTTTTGAGTACCTCGGGGTGCAGGTCCCCCAAATGAAGCCGAAATGCTTACAGAAGAAGCAGATGTCAGGCTGCACCTGGTAGTGCTTTTACTAGAATGTCTGTGGACCTGCACTGGCCGCCCCCTCCTCCATACCCCTTCCCCGCAGGTGTGCAGGAAGTGGAGGGCGTTGTACCCGGTGAAGTGGGTGGACTCTACCCAGAGCTATGACCTGATTTGTGACGCACCCTCAGAACTGCAGTAATGGTCCAGCTGCTTCACAGGCAACTGGTAACACCTCATTTGGGGATGCTTCTGCCTTGCTAGCAGTGCCAGAGAGGACTTCGTCATTGTCACCTCACCAAAGACTACTTTTTGAGAGCTCTCCTGTAGGGCCGGATTTGGAGAGCAGCCTCTGATATTTAGAGGGTAAGTGCCAAAAAAAGTTCCTATCAGTTTCATATGGAGAATCAGGGCTATGACCAGAGGGAGGAGAGACCGGCGTTTAGTGTTTGGAGAGATCTCTGTGTTGGGATGTTGCTTTTTCTCAGCTAGAGATGATTTGGGACCAGATACCAACAAAAATTCTTCAGTAGGCATTCTTCTTTGGGTGGTGAAATATGGTAGGCAGCTCCCAGGGGAAATTATTAGACTCTCTTTCCTTGAGATATTTAAAGAAAAGGTGGCAATCTGTGTGAGAGGGAATTCTTCAGATGCTGTTTTCCAGGAAGTCAGGCATTTGGTAGAGTTGATTGCTAGAGGTTCCTTTCTAGTCTTCCTCAATGGCTTCAGATATGCCGTTAAGAGCCTGTAAATGACAATTTGGCCTTTTAATGTTTATAATGTTAAGGACTTTAAGGTAAAAGAGGTTTTATGTTATAAATATTTTATTGTGATAATTACTATAAAGAAAATAGAACCTAGTATATGCAGATATCTTTTGAAATGGAGAATATTTTGAATAGAGCGTATCCATAATTAGCTGTTTGATGTTGAATGCAATTGAGTTTTCCTGTTCCAGTGAACCAGAGGATGGAAATCTTTGGGGATTAACAACAGGGCTTTGTGATTCTTGATATAGCAAACCTTTCCCCATTCACTGATAAAATGTTTTTATCAGTGAAGGAAGAACTAAATTAAACTGCTTACATTTTAAATTTTAAAAGGTTACATAGAATTGATAAAATAGTCCAGGTGTTTTTCCATTGTATTTTCACCAGTTGAAATGATACCTGGAGGTCCTGTTTAATGTTAGACAGATTTCTCCAGAATGTGGAGGACAGAACAATATTTTAATAACTATTTAAAAAAAAATTCTCAAAGATGAGCTCTCTTTTGGATGTCTTAAGAGGACTCAAAACAATTTAGAACCTTATCTTAAAAGTTAAAAAAAGTGACAGCCTTATTTTGTATGGAGTCATTGTATTTTAATAATACTGTATGCTTATTAGTGTTATTAGAGCAGTAGACAGTTAATTACAGCCTTTTCTGAGACATGTTAACTGTATATTAACAGTCATGTTAAAAAAAGAATGATGTATACTCTTACATGCAAGCTGCTACTTGCTAGACTCTTTAAAAAATATTCTTTTAGAATGTATAGAGTCAGGTTTTTGGTCCAGAATCATCAGAATGTTTTCTACTACCACTTAATTTTAAAACTTTTCATGGGCTATACAATTTTTTCTTCTTTTTTCTATTTTTCTTTCTTTGTAATTGTTATTGACTTGGTCACTTTTGCCAGTGGCATTAAAAATTGTTGCCCCTCAGCAATTTTAGCTTTCCCACATTGTATTTTGAGACGCCTACATTTTCTTATGTTCTGATGACTTTGGCCAACATGAGCCATTAAAAGCTTATTGAGTTGATTTAGCACCTCTTCCTATTTCTTTTTGCGGAATGATTTCAGTCACTGTTTTTTTTTTTTTTTTAGCCAAGTTGGGTTTTCTTATAATTCTCTATAACCTGATATTTAAGATACACTTGAGCACTTGATCACAGAGGTAGTTCTATTTCCTTTTCCAAACTTCAGCCCTTGGTTTTGCTTTGGTTTCTGTCATGGCAGAACAAAGGTGACTGGAACTAGAGTTTAAAGCTGGGCTTAGCCTTATTTAGACAATGCTACTAAATTGGTTAACTATTTGAATTCCCCCCGGTTAATTTGGATATGTAGACCTTGTAACCTTGTACTATATAGCACTTTAAAGTCCACTAATATTTCCACTTTATAAATTTTTAGGTGCTGCTGTTATTTATTTCTAAAGGTATTAAAAGACTACAAAAAAGAAACTCAGTGTAAGATACATGTCTGTTGTGTTCTATAAAGTAGGAGAAACTCCACAGTTAGCATCCTTTGCCTTGTATAGTGAGCACTCATTAAAGATTTGCTAAACTAATAATAAAATAGTGAATTTAGCTTGTACTGAGAATGATTCAATGGAAGAGAGACTTTTTTTCTCTAATTTTCTCTTTTTGCTGGGGTTATATGAACACATAATCTACACATGTCCCAGTTTTCTGGATAATTGAATGTTTTTCTTCTCTAACTATGTGCCCTGTCATTTTTTGACAATAGCACACCAGGGTTTGTTTTATCCTCATTGTCTCTGACCTTCAGGATTAGGTGAAGAATCTCAGTTTATGTTCATGGTCCTTTGGTGTTTGGTGCAGTAACAGACTGTATGTACTGCAGTCAACAGAGAGAGCTCCCCTAAGGTCCTTGCAGTTAGGTTACCCATGTAATAATGGTCTTCCTGATATCATAGGACCAAAAGTGCTACGGACTTCTACCTGTTCTTTACTGAAGAAATATCTGTCATGATTATTGCTTAAAAAGAAATTTTTCATTTAGCTATATACATTTTAAAAAACTATTTTAGATTTAGGGTTTTTGTATTAACAAAGATTTCACTCCATTCCTTAAAATTGATGCTGGAGTTGCAATAGAAATGCATCTAAAACATTCTGAAAAGTTCAGTGGAAGTTATTTTAAAAACAGTCTTGCTTTTTAAATTTATTTTCTTTTTGAGACCTGTATGGAGCTATTTGCAAGACAGACCTATTTAGTTCCTCAAAAGGAAGTATTCCTCAAGCAGTACACTGCTGTGTGACCTATTACATTATCATGCACATTCTGTCTCTTTAAAAACAGTCTCCTCTATTTGCCCTATTAATTGTTGATATGTTGCCATCCACGAGACAAAAATTAGAGCTGTAATTAAATAATCATGTGATGCTCCTTAGTGCCAGTGAGAGCAAACTCATTTTTCCAGGCCCTGATGGTCACTGATTATTGTATTACTACTGGCTTGCTTTATTTTTTTTAATGATTCTCTATCTAGTGGTTAGATTACCTAACCACTATCCCTGTTTTCAAAATTAAAGAAAGTAAGGAACATTCAGCCAGTTAATTGGCTAGAGGTCCTCAGGGATGTAAGGTAGACATACCTTTTTTTGCTTTTGGTCACCTGGTAGGTTCTTTGGGGAGGCTACATCAGTGGTGTGGTTGCCTGCCATTTAATTTACACTGGTGTTTTGGCTGGGATGGAGGCATATGGGGAATGCCAGGAGAATTACAAAAGGAGCCGGGTATTAAAATTCAGAAATGATTAAAATTGAAATAAAAGGATGTTGCTTCTTTGCCAGTACTCTGGCAGTCATAATGACACATAGAGATTAGTTTCCACCTTCATCTTTTCCTTCTTTCTCATTTCCTCTTGTTTATTGTTGACACATTTTCCTTATGTCTGTCTCCCGTCTCTGTATCTTTTTGCAACATTATGCATTCCTATTTCTCCCTCTTTCCTTAAGCCTGGAGAAGCCTACTTAACCTTATTATAACAATAACAGAATAGGCTATTAATATTTAATATGCACATGATTAAAATTTCTCTCCCTTAAACATAGGTCAGCTGTATTATTATTAACCGGCATGTAATTTTTCATTTAAAATATTCTTATTCTGCCCTTGCTGTTTCTAAAATGTAGTCTACTTTAGTAGTGATTTAATACTTAATGTTTAGAAAACTGTGGTCGGCTAGTGAGAAAAGAACTTACCAGTCATGGATAATCAATTATGCATGAATTCAAATGTAACAGATGGAATCTGGTGAGTTAAAGTTTCTCTTTGCCTTGGTGGTTTTTTTTTTTTCTTATTTGTTTGTTTGACACCTGTCTCTTACATAGAGATAAACATCTAATGCAGCGTGTGAGAAATTTCCTTATATCTTTCCGTTCTCTTTAAAGTGAACTTGATTTTTTAAAATCATATTTGAGGTCAGAGAATTTTTATGTGGTCTTAAAGATGATCAGATTCTTTTCCAGCACTTTATACATACATAATGTGGTTCTGCCAGACTTATGAAGGGTCACTCAGTGGGCTTGTAAAAAGGAAGAAGCAAGACTCAAATCTTGGTTCCTTGCCTTTTCTCCACTACTCTTCCCACTGTCATTTTTCTTAGAGGTGTGACACTAATTCTGGGTTTTAAAGAATTTTTGGTGAAAACTGTGGTAGACTAGTGTTAAATGGTGTAGTATCCTATGCTGAACAAATGTTATCTGTGAACATATATTATGTTATGCTACATGTATATTGGATATATGTTTATTCATACTTGGATGTTGGCTAAACAATTGGATTTCCCAAACCTATTGAGAATGCCCCAAGATTTGGTTTATATTCTAAACTGCGGCATATGCCAGCCATAAAGATGCCTTTGCTTACAATATTGTAAATTCTTCGTGACAAAACCCCTTTGTGCAAAGTGAACTAAAAACTTATTTTTGAGAGCCTTATTGCTTCAATGAAGAGATAAGTTTAATTTTCAGTAAGTATAATGTGAATCTGTGGCTTTTTTTCAGTTGTAGAAAAATAGAAAAGTGGGTATTGTCCATCTTTAAAGCAGTACAGTCTCAAAACAGTTACAAGCTGGTCCCCATCAAAATTTTTCATAAATATGCTGTTTGTTTCTCTCCCAAGTGTATTTATATATATATAAAACAATACAAATGAAAATAGTCTTTACAGAATAAATAAAAATAAATGATTAAAAAATAGCCTCGAGGCTCACTAGTTCTGTTTTTAAAGTTATACTGTAGCATTATTTATCAACTTTTTGCTTAATATCAGCTGGAAATTTGCATGTGCATTTATAGTCCATGTTAGTTGTCTAATGAATTAAATCCCACAATAAACACACTAGTTAAGAGGCAACTACAAAATAGGTAACTGGATATGCCCTAGCAACAGCTGTACTGTGCAACAATTTTTTTAGTATTTTATTTATGATTTTATACATAATAAATATGTAATTTTAATTTGGCTTCACCATTCCTATTCCTTAGGCATGCATCCACCAGAAAAATACATAGGGTTAGGTATGAATTCAGTGAGACCAAATTTATACTTGAACTTCTAATACACTAACAATTCCATCATTAATATAAAAATCTCTAATATAAAATCAGTAAGAATAGATGATAGGAAACAGAATACAGACACCACTGTATGGAAAAAGATGATATTAGATATTATTGCATTAGGTAAATAATCCTAATTGCTGTCACTTGAAAGTGACTGATAAATTTGAAAGCCTTTTGGGCTCTTTATAGCCAAAAAGTTCTGTTCATTTACTTTCAAAAATAGAATCTAAAGTCTTTATCCAGAGACAATTGAGAAATTATTACACTGACCACATTTGTAGCGTTGCTGCACATCTGTAGCCGTACTGTGCACAAGTGTTTGACACTCTTACATGCTGTTTAATTGGGAGGGTCTACTATTTCATGAGTATAGTTAATTTTCACTCATTTGAAAACATCCAAAAAGAGTTTTTGGACTTATAGTACTCTTACTTGTTTGTTTTTGTCTATGTTTCTTTCTCTGCTTTTGCTAACATGCCATAGAATAGAATAAAATCTGAAAAGAGAACCATTTTCTTGCATCAGAGGACCATCAAATTACCTACTTTGGGTGGGATCTTGGTCTCTAATTACCAATCCATGTTAATTATCCTTGGGTCAGGTATTCATCATATGAATTAATTATCTAGCATAGACTGGACCGTGGCTGTTGGCGGTTAAGGACAAAGCAATGGAAGGTTGGCGGTGAGAAGAGGTTTGTTCGGTATGTTGTAGCTCATTGTTTTTCTGCTTGGCATGATACTTTCATGACAATATATATCTGCCAATTTTTAGGAATATATGAAAGATTGTTTTCCTTTAGTTTTTTATTGTTTGGTTTTGTTTTTAGTTATTTTATCAGAGTAAAAGATACATAACATAAAATGTTCTATTGGACAATTTTTTAATGGTACAATTCAGTGGCATTAATTACAACCACACTGTTGTGCAGCCATCACCACACTCTGCTTCCAGATCTTTTCTATCATCCCAAAAGAAAGTACTTTAGTTTTTCTATTCAGCTTCTCCTTTGCTGCAGCACATTTCAAGCATCATAGTGGCATTTAGTCATTGTGCAGGGTGTGATATAGTGGTTTCTGGAGGTGGCTTTCTTTCCTAATGGACAACCCTGGTCCGGTGCCTTGTGGCTGTGTGGATTGCAGTACAGTATTGGGTGCTGCCTTTGGCTGATACTCCCCAGAAAGGACCTGGACAAACATTCAGGTCTATTGTAACTTCAAGCTCTTCCTCCCTCCAATTAAGCCAAGAAAGATTAGCAATAACATTCACATCCCTAAGAAGATTTAGTTGATCTGTCTTGGCTAAAGGTTGATTAGGAATGGTTGCTGTTTGACTTCACTGAGATTAAAATCCCCTGAGCTTCCGGGAGAGTATGGCACAGCTGAGGGGGCCGTGGTGCCCTGCCATTGGCTCCTTGGCGTGGACAATATGAGGACTTCAGTTCTGCTTATGTGCAAAAGTTAGCCTGGAGATAAGTGGAAGTTTTCAACAGTTCAAGGGGAAACTTACTCAAGGTTGAAATTTTCAGGGAGAAAACTTCTTGCTCATCTACGTTGAAAAAAGACTTAGAGGAAACCAGGATGGTTCTGGCTCCAGTAAATAATAGACTGGTTTTAGAGTTTTACTTCCCACGTGTAATTTTGTGGTTAGTCACTTATGTCTGTAATGATAAATCATATACCTGCACAGGATTTCTGGCACCTCAGTAAATCTCAAGCAAGTGCCCAAATGCTAATTTATCGTGGTTCCTCACACACCATCCCTGTTTCACCAAATCAGTGATCTAATACCTTGCTGTCACCTTTTTGTGTTTGTTAGTTTGATACAAGTGGCTTGCCTGCACATATATTCCTTAAATTGGGGACAAGGGCTGGTTCCTAGAACAGCCTTAACTTTTGCAAGTGACTCCAGGATTGGGTTAAAAAACTCACTTTGAAGATGTCCTAGCAGGTATATTTGACTTCGTGTCTCCAAAACATGAACTTAATGTTATCTACTTAAATACTAATGTTACTACTAATATTAATCTACTTAAAGTAGATGTCAAACCTGGCTGTACATGAGAACCACCTTGGGGAGCTCTAAATAACTAAATGCCTGGCTCCCACTCTTGGCCATTCTGATTTTTTTCTTTTCAGTGGGGTGCAGCCTGGACATCTGGATTGTTGAAAGAGCTCCTCAGGTCATGACGATGTGCAGCAAATTTGGGAAGCCACTGAGCCTACTTCCGATACTGGCACCTGGCTTTACTTCCTAAGATTGCAAGAATCTGTCTTGTACTCTCTCATAGGAACTGTTCTTGGATTCCTTTTCCTGTGATGACAGTGTGAGAAACTCCAGGAACACAGACATAAGTATACCCTCAGAATGCTTACAGACTTGCAGTTTGGAGGAGCAGACAGGTAGATACAGAATATCCCACTGAAGGACCAATAGTGTGAAGGAACATCAAAGGAAGTAACTGAAAGCTGGAGAAGGATTCAGACACAAGAGGTGCAGTCAAGCTGCCTATTAAAGGATATGGCAGAAGGGAGGTCCCCAGGTGAGAAGAGGGAGGAAGGTCACTCCAGAAGCAATGGGGGAAAGATATGGCAACCTAAAACGGTTAATTACTTCAGCAGTGATATCAACACTGGAGGATCAACAGCAATGACAGGAGGCCTTCCCATCCCTACTCAATTTTGGATGCGAGTCTAGATCAAGATACCAGTTTTGGTGGGATTAGTACCATCGTGCCTTGTCAAGGTTATGTTTCATACCATACTGGCACCTAAGGAAGGAGAGGTAGCTTTCAAAAAATTCTGCTCAATAAATTTTTGCTAAAAATGTTATTTCTGGGTAAAAGACCCAGATACCCTGTCAAGTTCCAGAAGCCATCTATAATGGCTGTTCATTTCCCTTATTCGTCACTCCCCAAACTAGCTTACACATTGGCTTTTCTTTGCTCAGTTTTAATAATGACCCCTGCCTATTAAAGCCCATATCACAAACTACCAGTGGGTATTCACACCCACCACCAAGCAATCAGGAAATAACTTTTGATCATTATCAGTCTGGCTATAACTGAAGCCTCACTTATTAGGGAAAAAACAAAAACAGGAGACCTTAAGCCCCATATTTAAAGTCCATTACCATTTCTCTTTTATCTCCCCGAAACATATTCAAGCCTTTTGCTGTTGTTCTCTGCAGTACAACATTGTTTGTTTGGTATCTGGAACACCCTTCCCTCCCCCACAGTTTGAGTAGGTACCACTTTAAAGCTTCCGAAAGAGCCATTTCTAATGGCAACTGTGCTTATTTAATTCAGGGGTGGGAATGAGGGTGGGAAATGACCCTGTGGTTTTTAACTTCACCTATGAGCTATTTAAATGTTCATGGAAAGCAGCATTTGAGGTAAATGCATAGAATTCCAAATGTACAATAGTACCCTTTCAAATACAGACATGTCTAGAAAGTTGTCTTAAATTTGTTTGTGGCAGCACACAAGCCTTATTCCATGCAACTTTACAGATCTCTGGGCTAATTCTAAAATGGAAACTGATTTCAATTTGGCCATTCAGCACCTCTAAGACTCTTCCTGGCTAGGTCTTGGATTTACTTAAGTTGTCCTTTATAGAAGTTCTCTAGATAAGTGCCATCTGGGTGGCGGTGTTCTGTAATCTACATTATCCAACACAATGGCCACTAGTCACATGAGGCTATTGAACATATGAATTGTGACTAAGGAACTAAATTGTAAATTTTATTTAATTTCAGTGAATTCAAATTTAAATGTTATAGCCACCTTTCTCTCACAGGTTACCACCTCCTCACTCCTGCAAACTCTAAAAGGAATTATCCTTGCATTTAGTGGTGGAGGCTGGTTGCAAGTGAAACCATCAGCTTTTTGCTCTCATTTATTTATTCATAGTGTAAATATTGCAAGGCCGGTGTATGAATTCCTGGTAATATGGTAGTGAGCAAGACAGTGTGCTCTCATAGGGCTTATAGTCTAGTATGCGAAACATATATTAAGTTAATAATTACCCAAGTTGTTAATAGACTAAGACTGTGATGACTGTTAAAAAGGAGCAATGAAAGGCTGTAAGAAATGGGGGCCATACCTTCTTGTGAGATTAGTCAGAAAGCTTAATCAGAATTCCATTTATTCTTTAAGCAAGAAAAGCACCTTCCCTTCCCCAAGTTCAAGGCTGGACCCAGGGATCTCAGAGTGGGGGAGCTAACATTTGCCATGCCGTGACCTCCAAAGATGTGGGGTCTGTTTGATTGAGCTTCATGCATCCACATATACTGCAAACTTCTGAACTTCATCAAGTAGATTCTCTCCTAAATTGTGCAGTTGTGATGATGTCAGTCACAGATAAGATGTGAGAAGAAGGGTGCAAATGTTTACAGGATATTGCATTTCCTCTCCAATATATGTTTTGACAAAGTTGTTTGAGTTCCAGCCCCAGCTTTTTCCTCTCTGTTCTTACAAATTTGTATTTGGTCCATTCAAGAAACGATGTGGAAATCAGTCCTGACATTCCAGACAGACAAAATGAGACACATGACAGCAAAACATATGGCTCAAATAGACATCCTTATATGGCCAACACACCATATTCCCAGAAATCATATATGGAAAACACCACCTGCAGCTAAAGCCAAAAAACAAAGAGTTGACATGATAAAAAGAGCAATATGCTACGTAAATTGTGCTGCTCTAAGAGTGTAGAGAGATAGCCAACTGTATTTGAATTTAAAAAGATGAAAAAATAAAACAAAACAAAACATGTCCTTAGAAAGTGCTATGGTGGTAAGCATTGCTTTGCTAACACAGTCACTTGCGAAGTTGCCATATCTTAAAAGCCTTCAAATTCTAACTGCTTTCTCTGTTTATTACAAATGTACATGCTATTCAGAACTCTGAATGTGTTTGAATGCTTTCAGATATCTGCCTGCATATTTATCTAAATATGGTGCCATGTGAAATATGCAGTAGTCCTTTCATTATTAAATTAAAAAAAAAATCTTGTGTATCTTATATAATATTTTATCTTTGTTACCTTTGTGTAGCCAGTTTGAATCCCTTCTTATGTGATTAAAAAATTGATGCACTCTGTTTTCACTGTACATCCGCATGTTAAATAGTTCATGTATTTGACCTGTAATATTTCATGTTCCTGAGGTTTTCTATTTTGATAGCTAGATTTATTAAGTCTAACTTTTTTTTCTATACTTGCTTGTATCTTTATTGCCAAATATAAGAGGCCTATATTAGAATAAATTGATGTTTTTCCCCCCTCCAACATAATAGTTTATCCTCACATATGCCTTGGAGGGTGGTATTTTCCTATTAATCCTTCTTCTTCTTTATTTTAACCTGGGTTTACATTGGCCAATGCTCTTTAGCACACTTGTTACAACAAGTGTGCTAAAGAGGGAGATACTATATAATGAAGAAGTTCATCAATGTAATGTACCACTTGGAGGACATAAACCTCCTTGTGTCATTTCTTAAATAGTTCTGAAATAAAGAATGTACTTGAAGGAAAATTAGTATATATGTGTGTGTGTGTGTGTATGAGAATATGTACAAAATTGTACTATATTGGTATTCTTTATAATAAAGTCATCATTAGAAGTCTCTATCATTTATTTTATCATTTTCTAAGGCCATGTCCATTCTTATTATATTCTGAGGTTGTGTTTAAGAATTCGCTTGTAATACCTGGATAAAAGGTGCTATTCAAATTTTAAAATTATTATTTCAATTCCCATTTGTTACATCAGTATTGGCCAAATCATTAGGAGACTAAGGCAATCAGGATCTATTTGTCTTGTATTATTTGTGTAAATGATAGGATAAACATATATTTACAATATTTTATTCCACTGTGTTTTAAAATTGACATATTCAGTAGCCCTTTTTAGTCTTCTTTTCTCTGCTCAAGTTCTGTATTATCCAATGACTTTTATTTCCTTTTTTTAAAATACTTCACTTGAGCTTAAGTTGCATAGATAAATTTTGTTTTGTAGTCTACTATAGTTTTTCTATTTTCTAAAAATACTATTTTCTAATGCTACTATTTGTAAATTTGCACAGCGTGATACTAGAATGCACTGTTCCTACTGAAAACCAAGCAGGTTTCAGGGAAAAATGTCAGGCATCACCAGTTTGAAGCAACTCTTAATATATACATCTTGGAAATTCCTAATTTAACATATCATTGCAAAAATCATTGCCATAGAGATTATTGATGATAACTGGATATCTATGTTTTTCTATTAAATATCAAATATCTTCCTAAAATAAGCTTAAGTACTTCCATCCACAATACCAATTTGGACACCCTGCTACATTTTTGCCATGTTTGTATTTTTCCTTATTGATTCTTATACTTCAATTAAAAAAATCCTACTACATATTTCCCCATGTTTCAGCTTTTTAAAATGTGGTATCATTTGGGCTTTTTGGTTAAGATTGCTTTATATTTTCTTGTTTTTGATGTTGTGTTTTGTTTTGTTATCACATGTTCTTCCTTTGGATCAAGGCTTGGGTTTATATGTGCCAACATTCACGGTTGCCTTCCTGGATTTTGACTAACCTTTCCGGTTTGTGGGTGAAACTTGGGTGCCATTAGACTGATCTATTTTCATTGTTTCTCCCAAACTTGTTCTCCCCAGGAGGCCATTATTTCCTATACTTTATCTCCCGCTTTACCTTCTGCTTTTCTTAGATTTCTAATGTAAACAGTGTCTCTAAGACTGTATTGGTAGCTTTAAAGAGCTTAATTTGCATATTTCCTTCTTATCTCTGTACTTGTGCTAACTTGTTGCTTTTTTATGTGTAACAAAATGTTTATCTGACTGATTTTTCTCTTTTCCCTACCAGTGTATTCTGAAAAATAATTCTTACAACATTTTTGTTTTTGTTTAATGATTAACTGCCTTCAGGGTTCTAAGATGTTAGTATTGAAACCCAAGCAGTAAACGCTGCATCTCTGTTGTGAATGAGATTGTAATGTTCTTCACTTTTAGAGGAACTGTATGTAATAGATTATCTAAATAAGAGGATCATACTTCTGTGCTAATGACCATTAATCTAACTGGGTAACTTACCCTAGATTACAGAAGCATTTATTGCTACGACAGATGCATTTACCACCCCAAACTTTTCTTTCACCCGGTATAAATTAATTTAGGAATGGTGGCGTCTTCTCCTTTGTGATAACAAGTTACATCTCTTTCAAATGACCCAAATTTTGTTTGACTTGGCCACTATGGGCCAGGTATTTCTTCCTCCAGTGTGTTTTATGGCTCAGAAGTGAGAGAGTTTTGAACTGTTTAGATACGGAAAGCTCTTATCTTTTTTTTTTTTAACGTCGGCTCTTAATAGTTTGGGATTCAACCTCCTTTGAGGATAAATATTCGCGAGAGCTTTTCAGGGCCCCCGGCCTTTATTCCTGCGCAATGGTTTCTGTACCCTTTGCTCTTCTCCGTAGAGATCTACCTCCCGATTGTCCCCTTCAGCCACTTCCTGAAGTGCCCCTACCTCAGTACTCCGTGCCTGTCACCTGCACGCCCGGGCCCGTCTCCCGCGGGGCCAGGGCGCCCTCCCTGCCTGGCCTGTCCCTCGGGTGCCCGCCCGCGACGCTCCCGACATACTCCTTTCTGTGGTTTTTGCGCGCGTGGGTGGTTGGTTAGTTTTCCCCCCTGGCCCTCGCCCCCTCCTCCGTGGCACTTTCTCCCCCCACCCCCGCCCCCCGCCCCCCGCCCCCCGCCAGTCGCGCCCCTCCTCCCGCCCCGCTCACTCTCGCACACCTGCCCCTGCCGCCAGCGCGCCGCACGCTCCCCTCCCCGCCGAGGCGGCCGCTGCCAGGGAAGCCCCCTCTCCCCTCCCCTCCGCGCCCTCCCCTGCGCGCCTGGCGGCGGCCGGCGCTGGCCCTCGCGCGGCGCCCTGTTATTCTCGGTATTGTGTGTAATAAATGTCGGGCCGCCTCACTCTAATCAAGCTCATTACAAATTCTTGCGCGCCCGGGGCCGGAAATCGTGCGCTCCCCCCCCCCACCCCTTCCCTCACTCATTCACTAGTTACTTGTCTTTCTGCTTTTTAACTCGCCGCCCCCGCCCCCTCCCCCAATCCCGGCCCTCCAGCCCGGGTTTTAATCCCCATCCCTATTCCGCCTTCTCCTTGCACCCTGCCCCCCCCCGCCCCGCCGCCTTCCTCCTCCGCTCCGCACCCCCTTCCTCCTCCTCTCCCTCCCCCCCTCCTCCTCCGCTGCCGCCGCCGCCACTTTCTCGCTCGCTCCCGCTCCCGGGACGCGGCGGATGAGCCGGCCCCGCTGGGGAAGGGCTCGGGGCGGCGGCGGGCGGCCGGGAGGAGGCTGCGTGCTCGGGGCTGGGGCTGCGAGCGGGGTGATTTTGTATTAAAATGAGGAGGAGGAAGAAGAGGCAGCCACAGCGGCGGCGGCGGCAGCAGCGGCAGCAGCAGCAGCGGCAGGAACAGCGGCGTAGAGGGCTGCAGCCCGGGCGGACGCGCGGAGCCGAGCTGGGCACGGCGGCGGCGGCGACAGCGGCCGGGATGAGTCAACTAATAATTTAATGGGGGCAGAGACGGCAGCGCGGGGGAGAGCGAGCGAGAGCGAGCGAGGGAGAGAGAGAGAAGCAGCCCCGTCCGGGGACTCGCGCTCACACGCACGCACACACACACAAACACGCACACACACACCTCTCCCTGTGCCACCCAGCAACAACCGGCCTCGTCACAACAACAGCAACAGCCGCCCTCTAGCCCAGCCCGGGGACCGAGCATAAAGCCGGGGCGACTCCAGAGGACGCTTCCCACCCCCTCTTGCATTTCGGGAAACTCCTCATCAGTTTTGTTGGGGTTTCCGGGTTTCTTTTCCCCCCAAGTCCTAGTGCTATTGTGGTGCTCGTTGTTTACCTCGGACTCTGGCTGAGTGAGAGCTTGGCGACTTTTTGGGGGGAGGGGGCGGGGAGTTTGTTGCTGCTGAGGCGGTGGAGGTGGCTGGGGGTGCCTTCTGATTCCCTCCCCCTCCCCCCAAATCCTCTTTCTCTTTCCCTACTCACTCGGCTCCCCAGGCGCTCGCAGCCCCGCGTCAATGGGCTGGGAGAGGGTCCTCGGGGCTGCTATTAGCGAGGGCCGAATCAAAAGTGGCATTTCAGTGCCTTTCCGGGGTTCTTTCCGCGACCTTCTGCCCCCCACCCTCGCTGTCCCCCGGTAGATGCCCTCGTTGGGGTTGCGAGGCTGTGGGAAGAAAGTTTAAGGTTTGTTAATAATTAGTCGCAATTGTTGGGGAAGGGGTGGGGGCGATTGGAAGGGAGGCGAGGTGGCCTTCCCCTCTCTGCGTTCTCCGGGGTTATTGGAGAATAATATTGCAAGTGACAGCCAGAAGTAGACTTTCTGTCCTCACACTGAAGAACCCGAGCGAGCAGGAGGGAGGGAGGGAGCGAGAGGACCCTTTTTTCCCTTTCTGGAGACCTTGTCCGCAGTGATTTTTTTTTCTTTTTTCTTTTTAAGAGAATCCTCAGTCACCACCTCGCCTCCCCAGCATCACCACAGTGTACAGCTCATAACGGGTTTTGCTTTGTTTTTACGATTTTCCCCCCAACGAATCACTTGTCAGATCAATTTTATCTTCTCCCTCCTCCCTACTTCCCACTCTCCCCTCCTCCCCCATCGAAAACCCGGTTCTCTGAGGTTAGACATTTTACAAACCATATATGTTGTTTTTCGAATTGTGATTTTTTTTTTTTTTTTTACCCCCTCTCCCATGGCTACTCTTCTAGACGTTTATTTCTGCCCTTCCCCCGCTTAGGGGGGCGGGGGTAGGGGAAGAGAAAATAATACAATTTCAGGGGAAGTCGCCTTCAGGTCTGCTGCCTTTTTTTTTTTTTTTTTTTAATTAAAAAAAAAAAAGACATAGAAAACATCAGTCTTGAACTTCTCTTCAAGAACCCGGGCTGCAAAGGAAATCTCCTTTGTTTTTGTTATTTATATGCTGTCAAGTTTTGAAGTGGTGAGTTTCAGGTCGGTTTTGCTAATTTCACTCAGTAAAACTGCAGTGTTTCTGTTTCTAGATAGTACTTTGCTTCTTTGTCTCTTTAAAAGGTCACAGTGAAAGCTTGGCCTGGATCGTGCCGGCCATATGGAATGGATAAGGGCACAGTCTCTTAAAATGTGATTATGGGGTTCTTTGGGGGGTAAATGAGGCGATCCAGCAAGGAACTCTTTGAAAAAGATCCCACATTGCAAAAAATAGGTTGTCGAAACCGGAATTTCGTGTTTTTCTTTTTCTTTTTGGGGGAAAATAATAGCTTTATCTGAGTTCACTGTTTTATTCAAAAATTATCATAGATGGACTTGGTTTATGGACAGGGAAATGGGTTTTGAGAAAGTAGCCTGCATTCAGTGTGACAACCAGACGTTACACTAAAATGTGTTTTAAAATGTGTAACTCAAAAGAAACTCTTCAGCCTGGCATCTGTTGAGACCATAGTTAGTTCCTGTACTCAGTCCAACAGGCCCCTTGGAGGCTGCTCTTTCCAAGACCAAACTGAGGTTTAGTGAACTTTAGCCTTGGGCATAGAGTTTAAATGAGTAAATTAGGTGTTTTATGTGCATGTAATTTTGCTTTATAATGTAAAGCTTTTTACAAGATGACTGTTTAATAGACTTTTATAGGTGGGTGTTGGAAGGATAATTTTGCATGACCTATATGATGTTTTGATTGTAAATACATTAACTAAATTATAATCTATCACTTTCATTTGCTGTACAGTTTATAATGCTGTTAAGCCTCATGACTACTTAATATGTTTTGTAGCATTAACTTTGATGCTGTTGTCTACCCCCCCCCTTTTTCTCAAATTGCCCCACGGGTTAAGTATTTTCTTTTCAAATCATATGTTTTAAAATTCATCTTCTGCTCTAGGGTAAGGCAACCAATTTCAGAAAAAGCAGCTCTGTATTATAATCCACATGAAACATTAGAAGCAGTGTTTTGAATAAGTTAATAATCACCGCTCTCTAATTTTGGCTTTAGACTGTAGTTTAATATAATGGAAAAGAGTAATCTTGATAAAAAGTGGTTAAAAGAGGCACATTTATTGTTAATGAACCTCATAACCAAAAACAGATGGGACCTCGATCAACGGTAAACCTTTAGTTCTCAGCGTGCCACCCTAGAGTACAAGGATAAATAGCTATTATTTCTCAAACTTTATAGTTCTTCATTTGGCATTCTTAAGGTTGCTTTTAAACCTACAGATTACCATTCTCCCCCCACCCCCATTCACCTCTTTTCTTGATTATAATAGACAAAGTAATCAATGGTTAAAGAGGGAAAAAATGCTTACAGAAAGGCCATGCTAATACAATCTGGCTTTCAACAAACACAGATCTCAATAGCTTCTTTGGTACAATAATTTTTTTTTTTTTAAAGTACAAGATATGTTGAATTACCAGACAGCTGGAGGAAAGTGGTAATTACTATACTTTCTTTGGCTTTCCTAAATATGATCCCCTCTCCCTTAGTATTGGTGAGTTCCATACTTAAAGTACTATGAAAGTTTATAAAATAATTCTGCTAAACCTGTTCTTATTAGTTCAATTAAAACTGCATTTTAGAAGTGACTTTGATATTGTATTAATTGCTTTGTTATACACAGTATGAAAATTGATGTCCAATGTATAATATAACTGAAAACAATTATCTGCTATGTTTTTTCTGAAGTCAATTAGGATGTAGACTTCATTGCATACCAAGATTATTTTTAAATGCTAATGACTGTTTTTTACCAAAATCATCAATATTTTTTTTTTTAAAAGTAAATTTGGCACTTTAGTATGTACATCACAAAGTATTTTCAAGTTTTTTGCTATTTAAATTGTTAACAGCATTCTATTACTAAGAGACACCTAAATATTGACACTAAAACACGTAAGTTGTAATGCTTCAGCACCTGGGGTATTTGAAGAAATCCTCCATTTCTTTCAATTTTCTTAAGGTTGATGTGATCCAGTCACATGTTTGAGCCAGGACCTGATTAGATCTTTAACAGGTCACGTTATTCTTAAAACTTAAGCAGTAGAAAACTTTCTGTGGATTAACCTGTAAAGCCAATGAGGAGTTTAAAAAGCAGATATTTGCTACCTTGTTTTGAGGGGTATATATATACATATATATATATATTTCTTCATAGAAATTAAACTATGTAAAAGCGTAAACATGTACATCAGATTTAATTAATATTTTGGACTGTGATCATCTTCCTATTCTTGATTAAAATGTTACTATTGTGTTCTGTAATGAGTTTCTGATTTTTAAAAATTGGGACTACATAAATATGTTGTTTTCTTTTTAGCCATACTTGTGGTCATTCTTGTTCTAAAAGTAAGCCCATTTCCCCCAACTTAGTTTTGTTGGTAGGTGACAAATTACCTTTTTATTCTAAGATGTGTAGCTATAGTTTCCACAAATTATTCTGTTAACTTGCATGGAAATGTAATACTGTTATCTGAAAACATAGTAACATCTGCAGTATATTATTTACCTAGTTAAGCAATTTTACAAGTGTACTGTATTTGTGGAGAGAAATAGCTAGGGATAAAATATTTACTTGGTGTATCATATATAATATATAGAGAGAGCGTGAGGGGGAGAGAGAGAGACCCCCCCCATCCAATTATAACATGTCTTCTTTTTAAATTCTGGCAGGTGATCTTTAGAGGGTAACTGAGTATGGATCATTTGAACGAGGCAACTCAGGGGAAAGAACATTCAGAAATGTCTAACAATGTGAGCGATCCGAAGGGTCCACCAGCCAAGATCGCCCGCCTGGAGCAGAACGGGAGCCCGCTAGGAAGAGGAAGGCTTGGGAGTACAGGTGCAAAAATGCAGGGAGTGCCTTTAAAACACTCGGGCCATCTGATGAAAACGAACCTTAGGAAAGGTAAATACTTTCGAGCCAAATCCTGGAAAGCTACAAGCCCTTGTGTCTACTCAAGGCCACTTTGTGTGGGGGTGGAGAGGCAGAACATGTCTTTGTATGTTCTTTTCCTTGATTCTCTTGCTGATGTGAAGTTAGTTAATTCCCAGGCTGCTGTGTCAGTCATGTTTGGAAAGTGTAGGCTCTGTGCTTGACTGGACCACCTTGCCCTGCTATAGAGTGGAATCATTGGATGTTTGGATGAGGACTGAGTTAAATGTAATGGCCTTCATTATACAAGGCTTCCATTGATAAGGTGTTATTGTAGTAGAGGATATGTAGGTGGCTGTTGCTTAATCTAACCCTGATTAAGAATAAGGCACTTAGATTGTTTGAGGACTGCCTTAGGTTTTTGCAGAGGGTTACTAGCTAGCTGTAAGTCATTTTCAGACATAATGGGCATCTTATGAGATATGATGTAAAAGTTTTGTGATGTCATTTTTTGTGTGGCTTGTTTTCTTAAGAGCAAATTGATTATTTACAGTGAAAAACCTGATGATTCTAGTTTTTGATTTTTGCTATGGTTGAGTATTTTTTGATAAAGGAAGGGCAGACTTAGGCAAGTTTATAAAGGAAAGATAGTAACTGTGTGACTCCTTTCTACCCATTTTTTATTAAATTGATGAAGTTTAACAACTTTGACTGTGTTCAGCCCTGCTATTTATGTAGATCAGTGCCTATGCTGGGTATAACGTGTGTGTCTCATAATGGTCTTTATTTTGTCTCTGAATAACTGTGTTTGGGATTCAGATTTTTCCTTACATTTGCTAAGTGAAGGATAAAAATGCTGTCTTTTAGCAACCAAGAATATTAAGTAGATAAAGTTAGAAGGCAGAGGAATTTCATTGTGTTTGATGCATAACATTTATCATACAATCATTTATTTTTTTCTTGGTTTGGCGAAAACAAAGAATATATTGATCCTGAAATGAACAGACACAGCAGTCCGTATTGTTAGATCTTTATCTATTAAAAATGGAAAAACAGCACTTCAGCAAATTCTTTGGCCTCTACTCATGATTACCCTATTTATTGATTGTTTGCCAAGAATGTATGCATCTTAAGAAAGCCAGGGTAAGAGCATTAAAAATATAATTTATTGCAGCTTTTCAAACTGAGTGCATTAATATTGTACTGTGAAGCACTGGGGCTCTATAAAAAAGACTTTCTGACGCCTGCAAACATATAAGTTCCATAAATTCCTAAATAGGAGATTTCAGCTGTCTCTGGTATTATGTGATATTTGCACAGCAAACTTTAATGCCAGGACAGTTTTAGACAAGGATTCTACAGACTTCAGTGCTCCTTATGGCAGACGTGCTGTTTACACAGGCTCATAAACCTTCAGCAAAAGCTTCTAAGACTGCCTCCAGGTTTAAATCATGTGGTATTTTTAGCATTCAGCAGTGACCAGTGCACTCCCCTTTTCATGCTGGAAGGTTATGAAGTTGCTGTAGTTGGAAGTCTCGCCAAACACTGGCACAAATAATCAGTTCAGAGAAGGCTCCTGTTCAGCATTACTCGTAGGATCAGGAAGGCAAGGGTGACAAGTTTGCTAGAAGGCTTAGCAGCTAGATTTGTCGTGAAATGATTCTCTTGTCACTTTATCAATAGCCACCTTAATTATCTATAGGGTATCTCTAAATAGAGTCCAAAGTAAATCCAATATGTTTCAACAGTTTGCAAAACCTATAGTTATTTTCATAGATCTAGGGAGCATATAGTACACGTATGTATCATTCTGCAAGAGAAAAATCAATGCATATGTTTTTGTTGTACTAACCCAACTCTTTGAAGCCATCAGAACAGGGGGAGGAGAAACCAAAGTACAGTAATTTCACTTCCTGCTGAATTTTTTTTTTTAAACCTTGCTTTCATAGTGCCTTACTTTAAAAATATAGTTTAATTGTAGAAGGTTCTCAGCTTGCTTCAAACAACAAAATTACTAAAGCTTTTTGGTAGGGGTGATTGCATGTGTGTGTGTGTGTGTGTATGTTTAATCTTATTTTTTATGAGCATGGTTTCTGTTTGACAGGTGCTAGATAAAAATTGTGGCTGAGATGAGAAAGCCCTACTTAAGAAAAAGAGGTTGGGTGTTTTTGTTTATTTGTTTAGGAAATTTTGCCAAAGTACCTTCACGCCAAGGAAGAAATCACCAGTTTGCTCGTTGCTATTTTTGCTGTGGTCTTCCCAAGTCTTCTTCTGATCCCTGACAGGATCTCTCTCTGGTATAAAACAGATGAATGAATGACAACAATATTGGCAAGCTCTGCGGCTTGTTTTTCATGCCTAGCCTGTTGGGTACCTCCGAATGAGTTTGTGAGATTTTCTAAGTAAACCTAAAGGGGTTTATTTGTCAGAGCTAGAATCTCGAGTGATCAGTTCACCAAGGCTTTGGTGAAGATGCACGTGTAAAAAAATGTAGCTGCTTTACTGCCGGCTTTTGTTCAGCATAAACAAGAAAATAGAGCCTTTTTAAAGGGCATCCCTGGTGTCAGGAGGAAATCCTGATTTTGAGCTCGGGTTAGTATGCACTAGAAATCTCTAGAAGTTGGTAGGATTCTGTGCGTCCAGAGGGCAGAGCCTTATAGAGGCATTAATGTTATAGGACTAATTGGGGATCCTGGGTGCCCTGTTAAAGTAACCCTTGTCATCATTTATGCTAAAGATGATACCCTCCTGGCAGTTTGCCACAGTACAGTTCAGATGCATCTGCTTTTAACCCTTTTCCGTATATCACTGGAAGTCTGACAGTACGCTGCATAAACACCTTGAGTACTACAGCATTCCGTGATTTCAGTTTCTAGAAGCCTCTTTTCTGACGGTGGTGTGGCCTGTGCTTATTAATCATCTGGCTACTGAGTTATTACGCTGGATTAAAGTAAATAAAGAGAGAACACATCAGATCTATACAGATTCCTTTATCCTAATATGTCATTCGGAGGCCACTTTCCTTTTCTCTCTTTCATAACATGCAACAAAGATTGTTCATTTTCAAGACCTGTGGTTGCTGTGATATCTTTTTAGTCAGGTGGATTAAATGAGTGGCCAATAAATAAATCTTATTTATTTACATTGTGCACATATTGAAATCATATATTTTGGACATCAGTTTGGTTAAGTTTGGTGTTTCTTTTATGGAACTGTTAAGGAAAGATCTTCACAAAGGAAGAAAATGCTGAAAATGTTAGAGTCAGAGAAAATTTGGACACAAATAGGAGAAGTTTAATGTTAACAAAAGCATGTAGGAAGCGTGAAGGTGGGTTCTTCTGAAGACAACTGTAATGAGTTACATTTGCACCCTGTATACCACTCACAGCAGATCAGACAAGACACTTCTCTCTCGTCAGCATTATTATTTTGATCAAAAAGGTAATTCTGCATTGGTTGATTTTGGAAAATGCACTGCTGATATTTAAGCAGAGCCCAGGTTGTCTCAGGACCAAGTTCACATTCTATTTAACTATCCCTCTTACAACTTTAAACAATAAAAGAGTGTGTATATGTTTGTGTGTGCGTGCTTGTATTTCTGTACCCTGTCTGCCTTGGAAACACAGTCTCCCCTTCTCTCCCTGTTGGGAAGATTTATTTTCATGGTCGAGTTTTTGCTCCCCCCAGATTGCATTTCTGAAGATTGTTGGTTTGCGTCTCTTTTTCTCCGTCTCTTGGATAGGAACCATGCTACCAGTTTTCTGTGTGGTGGAACATTATGAAAACGCCATTGAATACGATTGCAAGGAGGAGCATGCGGAATTTGTGTTGGTGAGAAAGGATATGCTTTTCAACCAGCTGATCGAAATGGCATTGCTGTCTCTGGGCTATTCGCATAGCTCTGCTGCCCAGGCCAAAGGTAAATAATGCATACGTGGGGTTGGAAAAATTGCTTGGCATCCTTTGTTTACTTTGCAGAGAAAGCCCTGAATATTTTTATTCAAAGAACTGTAGCCTGTGTGTTACATTGGTTCCTTATAGACTGTGGGTTTAAAAAATTGGCTTAATTCAGTTTGGTTTAGTTAACACACATTTTGCTCGTGTGGAATGTCGAGGTGGATTTTTTTTTTTAAATTACTTCGGCTGAATCATTAGTATGCTTATTGACCTTAATAATCTGCTCCACTGAGGACCCACAAGGAAGTGAGGAGCGTATTTGAGCAGATGGACTGTTGAGAGTCAATTTGCATTTATGACTGAATATCTAGTTCTGTTTCTTTTATTCTGTTTCTGATGGTTTTATGGGCTGTAAAGTATTTTTCAATGCTGATTCCCATTGCAATAGAGAATCTTATCTAAATCGTAAAGCCATTTAGAACTGGTTCAGCTATGTCTTATTAGAACTTCCTGTAAGTTAGGAAAATGTGGCCTATGCATGGGTTTTATTGATGGGGTTTTATTTCCAAAATAATAAACAACCCTACAGTCATTTACATAATTTCACAATTTGGAAAGCTAAGCTGTGAATATTTTCATTGACCTGCCTTTTAGAGGGAAGGGAATCATTCAAACAGAAATAACAATATTGCTTGTGGTGGGGGCCATGAAAAACACCACCACCACCACCTTCTCCTTGAAATATTTTCTAAAAGGTAAAATATTTAGTGGCATATTCTCTTTATCTGGAATAGGGCTAATCCAGGTTGGAAAGTGGAATCCAGTTCCACTGTCTTATGTGACAGATGCCCCTGATGCTACGGTAGCAGATATGCTTCAAGACGTGTATCATGTGGTCACATTGAAAATTCAGTTACACAGGTGAGTCGGGACGGCGGTTCTAGGGTAGAACGTTCAATGTGCCTGATCTTTTGAAATAAAGCATCTCTGGTCAGCCTTTGATTTTTATTTACTTTGTGTTTCAGAAAGGTTAATGCAAACTGATTTCATTACTTTATCCCTTCTGCTTAATTTTACTAACTTCAATGTATATTTAAAAGCAGCCTCTCCCCCCACCCCGCTCCCTTACCGCCCCACCCCCACCAAATTTGTAGGTTTTGTGCAGGATATCAAAAGACAAGACTTTTTATATTTAGTCAATTAAATGATGCATTACAAGAAGGCATTTTACATAAAGTTTACTTAAGAGAAAAATATTTTTGCATATCATGAACAGTGCCATCTGTGTACATTTTGTGAAAGAATGCCTTATTCACTATTCCCGCGATCTTATTTATTTATATATATTTTTTTACCATTTTAATTCGTATGAACAGAGTCATGAACGGAAAACGGTTAATACGTTAATGCCTTTCACGATGGCTCGTGAGAAAGCAGTACACCTTAAATTGTCTTCCCAAGCGCATCAGAGCAGGAAGGTAGAAGTAACATGAAAAAATAGCCACCACAGGCAGCTGATGTATAATTCATGCATCGATACAGCAGATGTGTTGTATAAAGTAATTAACTAATCGGAACAATCAGGAGACCGAGAGCAATCTCCAGATGCATCTGTTTGATGCGCAAAATGAAATCTGTCTGTCTTAAAGGAATGTTCTGCAGCGGGATGCAATCTTGTAATAATCCCCTTTCTAATCTATGTCTCAAATAGTTGCCCCAAACTAGAAGACTTGCCTCCCGAACAATGGTCGCACACCACAGTAAGGAATGCTCTGAAGGACTTACTGAAAGATATGAATCAGAGTTCGTTGGCCAAGGAGTGCCCCCTCTCACAGGTACTGAGCATAGCATGTAATGAATGATAAGCCGTCCTGGGCAGCCCTGATTTGAGGTTTGATGGGGCTCCATAATCTAAAGCAACTGGTATCTGAAGCGAGACTGTCAAAATTGCAGTGTCTTGACCACTGGTGACTTTAAACAGTGTGCCTGATTTATTCTGAACAGAGTCTTTACGCTTTTTCTCCCTTGGGGAAAAGAGTGAAGGAGAAACAGCTCAGCAGAAGACTGTGCTAGCTTGTTTTTCGATCCCTCTTCTGAGTGCTCTGAGCGTGGAAGCTACGTTCTCCTGAGTGCCCTTATTTAAGAAAGAGTAAAGGTGGTATAACTTCCAGGAACCTTTGGTGTGGGAAGGTCAGTGAGAGTGTTCATACAAAGCCTTCGCTGTGATACCTGAATAAAATAAGGGGACAGTTTTGGGATATTATGTTCATTACAAAAAGGGGGAGATAAGCATTTAGATTAAGTATTTATAAAAATAAGAAGTTTTTTCCCTGTAACTAAAGATTGAGTAGTTAGTTATTTTGGGGGATTTTGTCACCAGTTTTGTGGCATTGGTTTGGTTTACTTTTTTTGTTTTGCTTTTTGGTGGAATTTTTTTTTTCCCCTCCTCTGAGATTCCTGTCATATCATCAGAGGCTCTTCAAACAAGACAAAGATTTATTATTATTGTACTTGATATTTTAGAATGAATTTTGGTGAAGCATAACTAAAACTCTAGATAGAGACTGCCTGTGTCTCTAAATTTAAAACCAAACATGATTTTTGATAATGCTCAGCTGATTTCACATAAAAAAGGGTGCTGTGAACCTGCTCTTAATGGGCTGCTTGTGTAGTCACTACATAATTGTGTTAGAATGCCATCCTTCAGTGTCAAACCCAACGTGAGGTCATCCCATGATACAGTATAATTCGAGTACGATCTAACTAGATTTTTACCCCATTTGAAGTTGTTCTTTTATTTTCAAGTTCAAAAAGTAATTCTGAATGTTAGTCTATCAGTCACTTGAATGTGAACCATATGATTCTGCTATAAATGTTTCTGCAACTGAGATATTCTCAAAATGTATTTCCAGTGTGATGGCTCCAGAGGGTACTAGTACCTTCGGAAGGAAGCTTTGTGGGCTTTTGTGCTGCTGTTTTATGGAAACTCCACGCATCTCAGGTTACAGACCATCAGCTTTCCTTTGATATTTGTTAGCAGTTGTAGGAATAGACCAAATGAATTAGGGCTATAGTCAATTATGGCTCTCTAAATTCTCTTAAGGTAGGCTGTAGCCATATGTAAAGTATTTCCTATATTGCAAGTGTCAGTTTCTTGGAATTCAGGACAAATTGTCATTTTAGCTTATTTCCTTCTATCTTCCCTCTCTCACCCTTGGAGTAGAGAGGATGTGAATTTATAACCATCGAATAAAAGTAATTTAAATTAATTAAACACAGTTAAATCAATAGGATAGTATAATGAAGCAGGTGACTCTTACATCTGGGACTTTGGGTTTTGCAGACAACTTCAGATAATATGTCAATTGGTTGCTAGCATTTGAAAATTTGAAACGTCCTAGAAATAAACTTTTTTTTTTTAAACTCAGAGTCAAAATACGCATAAACACCCAGTATAGGAATGCCATGTATGTACATGTTGCTAAATGTCCCATTGATGTTGGAAGTAAATTCAGGCAAAGATTTAGGGCATTTACTGTGAGCTGGAGAAGAGGATGCTAGTACAAGTATTTACTGATAGAAGCAATGAGAATTAATTGTTAAATCAGCCAGTAAACTCCACCTCACTATAGCTTCTAAATATAATTGTGAGTTTACTTAATGTTATCATGGGAAATGAATTGAATACAGACAATTATAACATTAAACAGAATGACAAAATGAAATTCGGGGCTTGGTTTTAGAGTCCTACATTGGTGAATTTCTGTAGAGAGGGCTTTGGAGGAACGTGCGTCTTGTGTGTAGCCGAGACCCTGTGGTAATTGTTGAGCAATGGAACTAGGCTGGGACTTCAACATCGGTTATAATTACAGTTGTCCTTTCTTTAAAAAATACCTTTTGAAAAAACTACAAGGAGTTTACCAGCAGCAACAAATATTTGAAATTAATTTAGTGTTTATGAAAAAAACTGCAACCTGTTCTTTTAAATGAGTAAGCTATTTTATTTATACTCTGCTGTGTCATCTTTTTTTCTCTAGAATGGGTTCATGAATCTTGATACTCAGTGCAGAGTGTTTTAATAATGAACTATTTTCCATTCGCTTCTTTATTTTCTTTTATGTTGTAAGTTATTAGTTAAAGAAGAGAAATCCAGGCTCTGTAAGACCTCAGCCCAAAATATATGCTGAGCTTGGCAGAACTACTCTTTCTTTCTCCTGTGACTGAGAGATAGTGATGAAGATGGTATTGTGAAAAAATGCCTAGGAAAAAAATATTGCCTCAGTCTTATACAAAACGGAACGTACCATCAAGAAATGCTAACTCTTAAGACTTGTTTTACTCCCCTGTAGAGTTTAGATTTTTTCATTTGCGAATTTTGAACATACAATCTAGCACCCACATTTTGCTACACATAAGAGTTTTTTTAAATATGATAAGACACCTCAGCAGCACATAGGGCTATCGGGGCCCTTACTGTTAAGCTGAGCAGAATGTCCACCCTGCAGATCTCAGGTTAGCTCCCTTTACAGAGTAGAGGCTGGGAGAGAATTCCAGTGGGAATCCATCATGCATGTGCCTTGGTATGTGACAAGCCCAGCCTCCGGTGCTTCTGGAAGGATTGCCCACATTTGCAGGGCAGATGACCTTGGAATCTTAGAACTGAGCTGTATCCTACCCAGACTCCTCGTTGGAGAGATGAAGGAGCCAGTGGCTTTGGAGATTAAAGTCAAAATGCTGGTCAGTGACTGACCTAAAAGTCCTTTCCCAATGAAAAATTTTAGAGTGTCTTGATTTTAAAATGAATACTTGCCATAATTATCAGACATTCTGTCTGATAATATTTGCAAGGTTTTCTCCAGATGCAGGAACTCCATTAGGGTACATGTGACTTATAACTATATCGTTAGGAACTCCATTAGGGTACATGTGACTTATAACTATATCGTTATTTCTGTTACTGCTTTCCTAAGTCCTAAATCTGCCCCAATAGATTGACATCTATCTGTTACGTTTTCATACCACGTGTTTATTTTTGTAAAAACCTGCTAAGACACAAACAGCTCCTTATGGATCTGAAGTTGGTCACTCTCTTGTTACTCTTACTTTTTTCAGTGGATGTGGTTGGATAAGGTGGGCGTTTTATTTTGAACTGCAAGTAAGGAGGAGAAAATAAACCTGGCTTGGGGTCAAGAAACCCTGTGGTCATGAGGACATTGAGAGTATGGATTCGGGAGGCAAATGATTTTTTGATTTACCATAAAGCATTTCTTTTTCATTTTAGTTTTGCGTGTATTTTAAAGACTGAGCTTAAGAAGTGAATAAATATATATATATATATATATATATATGCAGTCACAAGACTAAGTTCATTTTGTTGAAAGTATCATAAGTAAAAGGTCAGTTATTACTTCTCCCAGCCTGATGTCTTTCATCTAAAAATGTTTAGGTCAGATATTCCTGAGAAATTTTAATCTGCTATGTACATTTTCCCCACCCCTCTCCCCACCACACACGCACACACATGCACACACACCCACACCTTTGTTAAGGCACTGGGTCACTTTCTATTTCCTTTCTCACCTGGAGAAAAGTAGCTCCAGTCCCAAGCTCCACATGAAGTAAGTGAGAATTGTTTTTATTTTCAAGCAGCAAAATATATATAAAATATATTTAGGTTTGAACATTCCATTTAGAAGTCACACTGAATAAAATCATTTTTCCTTTTCCTTTTCCCGACAGCATCTAAGGATATAATATATGTCAGACTTTTTATTAGGTATTGGCCAAACAGGTAAACCTCCCTGCCCTCCTGAAGCTTACCATTTAACCATGCTGATTCTATGAAATTTGACAGTCCTTGCCGTAGACATTTAATAAACCCTGTGCTCAGTTGATCTAAAGTCTATATGATGCATAACACCAGAGCAACAATTTAAAAATCCCTACCCAGTTATGCTATAAATATATGTTTTTTAAACTGCACTTTGCATTATTGTTTCATAATTTTTTAGACTGAAATAACATTTCTGAAAATTTTTAAATAAACATTAGTAATCACTTCTCTCGAGAATATCCATCATCAATATTCATATATTGTATTCCATGTGAGAGTCTAACCCTATGAGATTTATTCACATATTCACATACTTACTCATTCAAAAATATGTATTGACAGTCTGCTATGTGACAGGCATCCTATTTCCTACATAGTATTAAGCATGTTACACTTTAATAGTTGAAATAATAATAATTTTTATTTAGTGCTTCTGATGTATCATGGGCAAATTTATCACCCGAAGCAGTATATAGTTTGTATCCACTTCTAGGTTGAGGAAACCTGAGGCATAATGTGTTTAAAAAAGCCTTGTAGTTACACAGCTGGTAAAGCAGAGGGGTGAGAATTCATGCCCAGAGCCTGTGAGCTTGGTCACATCCAGATGAAGGACTTTTTTTTTTTTAAGGCTTTCTCAAAGTAATTTGATGTATTTTATAAAATACTTCCTTTTCCCAGAAGTAGTGATAACTACTTACAGTTTTCCAATTGCATTTATTCTCACTGCTGAAATTTTTCTTTAGCATTTGGGGTTTGATTCTGTTGTTTGTACAATGACTTGCTTTGAAAATACCGTCACTTCATGCCCCTAGTTTAGAGGTGAGAGGGGTAGTTCGGACCACAGGGACTAATTTCTGGGATAGTCTGGTATTTGGGAGGTTCCAAAAGGTATGAGATTAGACTCACTGTGGCAGTCACTTCCTTCCCCATCCTGTCATATCTGTCTGGATCAGAAGGTATACTTCAGCTCCTAGCCCTTTGTTTTGAGCCCCAAGACAATATTAGGCATTTGCATTGGAAACAATGGGCAGTTGAATTTCTTGGGTCTATTTGCGAGTATAGACCTTATTCAGCCACTGGCTTGCTCTGATGGATGAGGATATAACTGGCCAGTTCCATTTAAAAATAGAGCTTTTCCTGTTTGAGATGTGCTTGTAGGATTTTGTACTTGCCCCTTCCTGATGTAATCCATAAATCTTGTTGTTAAATATGTATCCTTTTTTAAATTACAAAACTTTTCCCAGCCCTTACCCTACTGACCATGGGAATCCAAGGTTAAGATCATTGCTTTGCCAGGCACTGAAGTACTTGATACTGATGGGATTTTACAACCATTTTCAGCAATTGTATTCATGGTGAGATCCATAGAAGAAATGCTAAACCAGTCTTACATGGGTAGTGGTGTGAATTGCTGATAATATTTCCTGCCTCCTTTTTTGAACCAGTTATACTTCATTCTCTTTCAACTTAGTGAGTTATCTGCTTTGTGTTAATATTATAATATATATAATCTACAATAGAAGAATAAAAATGTGCTCCAAATTGCAAGTTTTCCTTTTTTTTGAATCTCATTTATCAGGCTCATTTTTAGCTGATTTAGATACATAAGGATTTTACTGTAGCTTGATGTGAGTTCTCCGTAACCTTTCAGATATATTCATCAAAAAAGCCAAACTTAATAAAGCATCTAAGTTAAAATGGATTGATCTCAAATATTTTATAGCTACTATCTTTTCACAATAGTAAAACATAAAAGAGTTTAAGCCATGCCAATTTAGAGAGTGCTTAACAACGTGTAAGTACTTCATTTTCACTTAATAGATTTTTACCTGTGCTTTGTTTTAGATCTGAACAGGTTTCCTTTGACCTCAAAATCACTAATGCAAGGAAAATTACCATATCATGCGAGCATTTCCCCTCTTTCTTTCTGATTTGCAGAATAAGAAATTCTGCCAAGGTTTAAGAGTAGACGTGGCCTGGAGAAAGACTACTAAATGCTATTTTCTAATTGTTTTTTTTTTTTTAAAGTTAACCAAATCATGCTAATCAATCTGATTTTCTTGCTAAAACAGAGCTAGTTTTAGAGTGCTTTTGGAGTGTCTTTTTTTTTTTTTTTAATAATTTATACTTAAATTTCAGGTTAGACTCTATCTGGATTTGCTTTTTAAACCTGCTTTATTTCATGTCAGATTGGGCCAAACAGACTCATAAACAAATAAACAAAAGACCTTAAATTCAGAATAATCAAAACAAACAGATACACGCACCCAATTTTTTTCCTGTTTCATTGGAAACTGCTTGATCATAACGTGCTCCGAGTATAAAAAACATAAGAGAGCCTTTAACATAACAGGAGAGAGCCTCAGCCCGGCTTTGCAGCTCATTGCCAATTGAAGTAAGGAACGCTCTGGCTGTTGGGACTTTTAAATCTAGACTTAAAAGTTATTTGTTCTGTTTAGCATTTTTAAAATGATTCTATTAGGAATTGTATGTGCTTCAGTTTTAATTTTAACTCATAATGATTGTAAAGCACCCTGGGATACTTGCATGAAGGGCGCTTCAGAAATGTAAGATTGTATTGTGTTCTCATATGCTGTATTATTATGGGGTGCTGGAGTTTCATCGTGGACAGTTCAAAAGGTTGCAGAATTCCTCATTGTGGAAAAGGTAGTGGACTTCCCTCAGTAGTCTTTTTTTTTTCCCTTTCAATTTTACACTAAAACTATCCTTTTTAGCCATCGTCTTTTTCTCTCTTCTTTAAAAAAAATATTATCTTTTATTGCAATATTTCCCCATAAAAATGCTAATCTAATTTAGTTTACTCAAAGGGATTAAAGATGCAAACCAGAGGATAGGTTGAAAGTTAAGAAGAGATTAACGCTTTGGTAGCATCATTTGAGATCACATTCTTACCTGATTGAGAAGTCAGGAGATTTCATTCCTGGGTACCACTGATTCTCCTAGGCTTGTCCTTTTCTACCATCAATTCTGCATTTGTTCCCAGGCAATTAAAAAAACGTGGAGCTACCTGAAACAAGTACTGACTTTGTGAAACGTAACAATAGGATTTCCAGAGAGATATTGAAACTGCTGGCTGATGTTAACACATGACAGAGCTTGATTTTGTTTTCTTTTTATTTCTTAATGGAACTTTTTCTTGAAGAGATGTATTTCTTCCGCAACTTCATTCTGTCACTTTTTACGGGAGTCTTTGTGTGTCATTACTCTTTGCCATCACCTTCAGTAGTGGGCTGATCGCATTCAATATCTAGAAGTCAAGAATGTGAGCTGTCCCATTACCAGCTCTGGAAGCTCCAAAGTGACTCTCCATGCCTCAATTCCCTCATCTATAAAGTAGGAAGATAATATTACCACTTTTTCAGGAATTAATACATGTTACACATTTACAACAGTGTTCAGTTTTAAAGTGTACAGTAACTTGTGCTGTTTTTCTGCAGTGTGGGAATTGAGAGGTTGAAATTTCCCTTGAGAGTGCTGCATAGTCTAAGGCACTGCTGCTCCATAGAAGATTTTGATGCAAAATTCACTTTATATGGAAACAACCAAGAACTTTTCATTTGTAGAAGAATCAAAGGACTGTGTTATTCCATTCTCACCTGTGAGGGACACTTTTAGCATCATCCGTTGTATCATTATAAAGTTACCCTGTGTTTTAAGATGGAAGTGGAGGAAGGCTAAACTTTGCACTTTATTTTTTTTTTCAAGATTTTTTTAAAAAAATTTTTGCAAGAGAAAATGAGAACGAGAGAGAATATGAGTTGGGGGAGAGAGGTAGAAGCTCCCTGCTGCCCAGGGAGCCCCATATGTGACTCAACCCTAGATTGGGATCATGACCTGAGCCAAAGGCAGATGCTTAACTGATTGAGCCACCCAGGCACCTCTAAACTTTGCACTTTACCCATTTGTAAGTTAAGCAAATAAGGTACCCTAGATGAGACAATGTCCAGAGAGGTTAAAGATGCCTAGGGGTACTGTCATCTAGGTGGGAGTTTTGTCTGGTGTCCTTTTCTTGAATTCCTGTCATCCCCACTCCCTGCACTCAGGGATCCATCCACCCTGCCTTTGTGCACCCATCATAGTACTTTCTACCGTGTTCTGAAAGTATGTGCGGATGAACTAGGCTCGGCTTACATTGTGATTAACAGTCACAAAGGGACTAAGTTTGATTCGTCATCACAGTTGTAAATCCTTGCACACAGTAGGATCTCAGGAGTATCTGTGCAGCTGACGTAGCCTCATAGGATTTTCACCATATTCATTTCATGCACCAATAAACTATGTTAGTAGTTTTATTAGTTGCATTTTATACTCAGATCTATAGTATCCTACTGTACAAAGTGTTTTTTCTATTTCACTTTATTCCGAATTTTTAATTTATCTAACCAAGAGCAAATTACCTCTGAATTTTTCTCTAAGTAAACCTGTTATCCCAAGCTGTCTCGACTTCTTGCTCATGTTGTGATGTTCTTGAATATATGTAGAAATTTACATGTTTGTAAGCAGAACAGTGGTTTTAGAGGTACTGGGACCCAAAGATGTAAAAAATGCTGTAAAAGACCTAATTATATGTCACTATTAAGCACAATCTTTAACAATATATTTATATGCATGTTTAAAATTTTTCTTCCATAATTGAACATGTATTTCAGCATGGCTAATACTTTTCATTTTGGCTCAGTTGTGTTGTATTTGAGATCCATGCTTTTTTTACTGTCAGTTCCATTTGTCCATCTCTCATATTTAAAAATATATAAAGAAGGAAAATTTCAAAAGCAGAGTCAAATGATTTATATACAAAGATGCCGCTGCTGCCGGCCATAGAAATGCTAATGGTACCACCCTGATTGGGCTCAGTGTCTATTCCTCAGTTGATGTTCTAAAGTCCACATTTGGCACTGGAGACTCCGTTTAGAGCTATAACACATTATGTGAAAAAGTCCGCTGTATAAAGGCTCAGAATCCCCTGAATTGAGGGGAGAGCTGCAAGTGTAGATAACTGTTCAGCCATTCCAGAATGGGCCTCAGGGACTCGGTCTGTCCACTCTTCTGCATGAGCACCAGCTCAGCCAGGAGCACCTATCTCCAGTGATGGAGGGAGCTCATTATCTCTTGATGTCCAACCTATGCAACACATTTTTACCATTTTACTATAACTCCTAAAGAGGTGATTACCAGTATATGGCAGTTTCCAAAACTGTGAAGCATTTTCATATTATTGATAAAGATAAGACAGATTAATTTGATTTTTCTTTGTGACCTAATGCCGACATGACATTGGTTTGTATTTATCAAGCTTGGTTAATTTAACAACAGTAACTAATAAAACACAGAAATCAAGGACATGAGTTAGCCTTTAGCCTTCTGGGAAATCTTGGTTCAGATCTGAGGGGATCCATGGACCCTGTAATGGGCTTCTGGGGGTTTGTACTGACCTAGAAGTTAAAAGTTACTTTGGAGAATATATGTGGTGAGACCTTTCAAAGGTTTCATGAGATTCCCAAAGAGAGTTTTGTGGTTCCATAAAAAGCTAAAAGCTGGACCATCTTTTCTCCCCAAGTCTCAGGCAACATGGCTTAAAATCTTAATAGCGTTCATATGAAGAAGGAATGCAGAAAGAAATATATAAATCTGTAAAGAGTTACAGAGCCCAATTCTACTACAGTTGACCTTTGAACAGCATGAGGTTAGGGACACTGACCCCTGCACAGTTGAAAATCCACATAGAAATTTTGACTTCTCAGAAGCTTAACTACTGAGAGCCTACTGTTGACCAGAAGCCTTAAGGATAACATAAACAACACACATTTTGTATGTTATGTGTATTCTATACTATATTCTTGTAATGAAGTAAGCTAGAAAAAAGAAAATGTTAAGAAAATCGTAAGAGAAAATACAGTACTGTGAAAAAAAACAACAAAAACTACATATAAATGAACCCGGGCAGTTCAGACCTACGTCGTATAAGGATCAACTATGTTTATTTAAAAAAAAAAAAAATGGAATCAAACTACTTTAGCCCTTTTATTCTGTGGCTTAACGGTTTTCAAAATACTTTATGGAGGACCCCTAGAACCAAACACAAATTAGGTATTTTTTTTCCTGCTATTCTAAATGCAGATACTAGAAATTTTAAGTAAGCAAGCATTCCCCCAAATTTACAAGTTGGTACAGAGCACCTAAAATTTAGAATCTTAGGAAACAATTTTTGCTGTAAAATAAAAGTCACTGGATTTAGATTAATTGAATGAAAAACTTCCAAAAATTCAATTTGGAGTAGTATCATGTTTAGTAACGATGGGTGTATTTTTAATAATCATGAGCAAAATACGGTGGTGGGGGTGAATACTTTAACCTTCCTAATAATATTAAAAGTGTGGTTGGGATATTTGCACTGAGTGTACAAATGGATGATGTGTCTTCCAAGTGAATGTTCTTAAGTCATTGAGGAAGACCCTTGTAGGACCTCTGTTTGAGAATACCTTTAGATTTCATAGACTCTGAAGGCTAGAAGGGACCCTGAAGGTTAGAAGGGACCTTGAAGATTATCTGGTTCAATCCCCTGCCTATTGCAGATGAACAAATGTAAGCCTCTGTGTGCAGTTAATTTGAAATATTATGTGCCCTTAGTAGAAATACATATTTTAACAAATATTTTCTAATTTAAACACTTTATTAACATATTTGATTAATTCAAATAAGAAGGTTTAGGTATGGTAAGAAAGATCTAGAATAGGTACTTATACAAAAAGAGTAGAGAATCTGATCAAAGGATATTATCTGGGCCTTATGTAAAATTACTTTAATTATGTGGAAAAGCCATATGAATTGTGAACCAACATTTTCTTTAAAAATTATGAATTGGGTACTTATTCATTCATATTTTAGGATTCATCCCATATTTTAGGATTTTATTTATTTGAGAGAGAGAGAATGACAGAGCCTAAGAAGGGGAGGGTCAGAGGGAGAATCAGACTCCTGTTCAGCAGAGAGCCTGATGCAGGACTCAGTCCGAGGACTCCAGGATCATGGCCTGAGCTAAGGCAGTCGCTTAACCACCTGAACCACCCAGACACCTGAATTGGGTATTTAAAAAATAAAATTTCTGTGTTTTGCAATGATCACACTTTCATCTTTATGAAATGTAGTAAGACCATCAAAACAGATTGAGATGTGTTCTCTTTGTGCTTCCTTTTGTATTCTTTTGGAGCTTTGTTCTGAGATTCTGTTTTTAGCATGATACTCAAGGGTTACTTTCTGTGAAAATGCCATTTTTCAGGCACTGGGATTGATCAAGATGGCAAGAGCCATAACTATGACAACTGGAGTTTAAGTAAAATTTATAAGTGATTAGTCTCTTCTCAACAAATTGAGATTCGGAATATGCCCCAGTTGTATCTCCCAAGAGAATGGCTTAGAAAGCAGTAGAGGATCCAGAGGGAAAGATTTGGGGGAACATAAGCTAACACGCACAAACAGAATATTACACTTAGAAATCCTGCCATTTGCTTCTCATAAATTGAAACCCATTTCCCTTCCTTCCCACCCCCAAATACCAGATGGGGACTACCTGTTAATTTGCAGCAAATTCCCTCCATGTCACCGTCTCATGTGATGCCTTTTTCGTAGAGCGTATTTGTAGTACTTGATATCCTTTGGGATCAAAGGAAAAATTCATTTGCTGAGAATCCCTTTTAAAATTGTACTTGAATGTGGAGTTGATTCCATTTGATCCAAAATTAAAGTTTGACCTTTGAGCTTTTCACACGCATATGAAAAACTGCTGTGGAAATTCAGGCCGTAGACAGACAGGGCATGGGGAAAGAAGAGGGACGAGTCTATGAAGTTACACTTCTCGAAAAATAAAAATGTAAAAGAATAGGGAGCCAGCAGTTTGACAGATTGTTCAGTAAATGCTCATTTTATTGAAAATTATAAAAAGGTGCTTAATGCCTCTGTGCCATTAATACAATATATAAAAAGGTTACTGTCAAGATTAGTGTTCCAGTCCTGAAAATTAACTGTAGGGTTTTATGCATCACTCTACATCAACTGAGAAGTTAAAGGTTTCTGTATGTACATTTCACATGTGCGGGCAGTTATTTCAGAAAACAATTATTTTAGACTTTATGCCAAAGACATTAGCAGTAATGTGCTTTCATTTAAAACGTGGACATAGCAGATATATATTACAGACAAGGTAGAACCATGAAAATCGCCTTATAGAATTAAACCTGAGCGAGATTATTTCCCTTGCTGTCTCTGGAGTATTCCAATTCAAAACATACATTCCTTCCTACAGAAAAAGATATTCAGATTCCTTAGTTGAAATTAATTAGCATTCAGAAACAAGATAGCATGTTTTTGGGTATTCATGAGATCTCTGTTTGAAAAAAATGTTTTTAACTTGTAGAAATGTGTTGCAACACACAGATGGGAAGAAAAAGAAAAAAAAATCTCTTTAGCAAGCACTGTGTGTAAAAGGAATATTACATTTTGCACGCTCCTGATTGCTCTGTGTAAACAGTTTTTGACATCTGTCTTTATAGTTTTCGAGGAGAGGAAGACTTTGTTAAAAGAATCATTTTTATACAGCAGTCACCATTTCAGTCTTGCTTTACCTGTATTATGAAAGCAGATGGTCTGCATGTCTTTTGAATATTTATAACTATCAAAAACAATCTCTTGCTATTCACCCTTAGGCTTATGAGATGTCAGGACTGTTCTGGTTGAAAAAAATCATCCTGGGTGTTTACAGAAAGAGGATTACATTAAGCTGAAATGACTATACATTTTCCAGTTTAATATTTGTCCATCAGCTGTTTAATCGTATTTAGATAATTGTGTAAATAAGATGTTGTAGCCTTTGCCCTCTCTGCTGATGGAGCCTGAAAGCTTTAAACATGGGTGAGCCACCATTTTGTAGATCTCTTGCTGCCTCCTCCCACCTCAGGGAAACCGTCAGCAAGTCTTTACTAAGTTTTGCTCACGATATCCCAGTCCTGTTTAAAAAATATATATATAGTGCGCAGAAAGTCAGTATGGAGAGCAGATGAAATGCTAGGGAGCTGCTGGCTTCCGGGACAGGCTGTTTAGTTTATTAGAGTATATTGTAATATGCAAATATGGTACAGCACTTCAATTACCCTTTAAAGATGACATGGCTTTCTCTTTATTCTCCATGAGCGCGCAGAGCTGGGAGGGTATTTTGGAAAACTTTTGGTATAGTGGGGGTTAACTGTTTTTTGACTGGAAGCTGAGCAATCAGAGATAACAGATTTTGCTGTGGTTGGTTGATTTGGCAGAAAAGCATGAACAGTTTTGGTTTAAATGATTGAATAACCTGATTAGCATTGTTTTGGGGTGGGTTTTTTTTGTTGTTGTTAAAGGCACAACAAAGCAATTTTAAGGGTAATCAGATCACTGCCTTTCCCCAACTGCTAAACCTTTTTTATCCCCCCCAGAAGGCCTCCCCTCTCCCTAAACCTCTTCATTGGCTACTAGGATGACCAAGTAGAAAAATAAAACAGTCTTCCTCCAGTTTCTAAATGTGTTCTAAATATATCCTTACAGCGTAGTGATATTCTAGTAGGGGTTTGAAAGAATATATAATATCTTGAAAAAGGATATGACCTCAACCAATTCCTGATGGGTTTTTTTGTGGTTTTGTTTTTTCACATTTGGAGACCTGCAGTATTTGAGAGCAAAGGTTCAGAATGTTCTAACTATATCTAAGTCAGGCTTTAGAAAAATTCCACCCTTACCTTTTCACAATTAGAAAGGTTATAAATAATGTATTTGGCTGAAAAGGAAGCTCAGCCTGTGGCAGATGGTATCATTCTAGAGTACTGGGGTTTCTGTGAAGATGGCATTCTTTCAGATCCGAACTTCAGCAGGCTCTCAGAAAGAACCGAAGCTCTTCATAGGGAGCAGACATGTGCTTTATGGATCTTAGAAAAGCTTACAACTTGGCTCCTAGGATGAGAATATTGTGTCACACTGGGGTTATGAGACCCACAGCCAATGTCTGCCAACTTTCAGATTGCGTTTCCCAGCCCTGGAAGCGGTGGGCCTATTCATTGGTTGGTGTCCTGTGTAGCATTTGAGCCCGGGATTTGAGTGGACCAAGTCTGTCAGCCTGATAATTTCCTTCCCTTGACGCTGACATTTTACGTCGACCGGCCACTGAATAGGAAACCTTGGGAGACAAGTTGTGCCTTTTTCAAAGTGCTTTGGAGAGCTTGTATAAATAGACACTGAGAGAGAGAGAGAACTGGAATAACACAACCACCGAGCTCTGCGACTTCCGAGACATCTGTGTGGATGTATTTTGAAAAACCTGGGAAGGGATCTCTTGCAAATTAATGAACAAAGTTTCTTTCAACTATGAGTTCTATCATGACAGCTAAAAGTGATGCATTTAAAAGATTCATGTGACAAGCGGCCATTGCCTTTCACCTTTAGGGACCCAAAAAAAAAAAAAAAAATTTTCTGGTAGCCTGCAGTAATGGCTAATTTCAGTGACCTTTAAACCTTTGCTTGATCACCTAATACGTACCCAGCCTTGCGGTGAGTCCAGGCCTTTCAGGGATAAGCCCCAAGACTCACAGCAGCAAGAAAAGTGCTAGGAAGGTGTTACATGCTGGATGGACCCCAGGGCAAATCAGGAAAAGCTTTGCAGAAGTGGGGATGCCTTAGCTCCGTCCTGAAGGATGAGCTGCTATTAGCCAGAGAGGGGATAGGGCATGGCTCGAAAATCCAAGTCAGAGAAGTGGTGTTTGTCTTCCTGAGGCCTGCTACCAGGTTGTAGGCCAGCCTCATAAGATAGTGCCAGATTGGAATATTGAAACAAATGGGGGAAATACTTTTTTCCTTTGGTGTTTTCTCATTCTCCCTTGACCTAACTTATAACTTAATAAATTTAGTTAGTATACTCTCTGTTCTTCATAAGAAAATGTATTTGACTTAAAATGTATCATTTGAAAAGTCTCTCTGATACTCTTCTGTTATTTAAAGCATAGTCTTTCGACTGATCTGAAATGTGATCATATAATAAAAGCCAGTGAGGAGGAGGACAGAGGGTTGTCATAGAAATTAACATCTCCTAAGTCCATACTCGGGTATGTTCCCAGCTCTGTGCTAATTGCATAACATTCACTATTTTATTTATTGTCTGTGTAAGTGTAGATAGCATCTCTCTTCAGGTCATTATTTTTCTAATAACTTGCCTAGTGCTTAGTACATAGTAGGAGTTCAGTAGGTATCTACTGAATGAATGAAAAAAAATGCCTAAAATGGAAAGGATTCTCAGAACAACCGTATGAAGTGAGTGCTGCTATGACTCCCATTTAGTAAAGGGGATTATGATAAAATGAGGGTCAGTACCTTGAACAAGGTCACACTGCCAGTGTGCTACACATTTTCGACTTAAATGCAGATATAGCTCTCCTCTTTCATCAAATGAATATTTAGTGTGTGTTTAGTAGATGCCAGACATTTGGGCTGGAAAAGAATATGGAGCCCTATAGCTGCATAAACTCACAGCTTAGTGTGATCTGTTTGAACCAGAGTCTTTTTTGATTGATGTAAGAATCCTATAAACATGGATCTTGGTCTGGGTCTGCCTACTGCACTGCTTGTCCCCATCCTCTGGGAAAAATAGCACCCCCCCTTGATTTTGTTATTTGTGTTATCCAAATAATAGGTGTTTCTTTATGATTTTCCAAATTTAAGAACCAGTACCGAATATGATCTTTCATATGCCATGTGCCCCTCAACTTTCTGAAGTCTCTCCTTCTTGCCCTTGAAACTCATAGGCTAGGCAGATGCCACACCTGAGTCTCCAATAGGGACTTTACTGCTAGGAAAAAAAAAAGGTCCTCATGCAGTGGCCACTTGAGTAGGTTAGTTGTACAGTTTACTGCATATTGTTCCAATAAAAATAGAGGTTACCCCATGTTACCTGAACTATGGACTCTTTCCCAGTCCCCTGAAAGTACAGAAAGTCAGAGAATTTAAATAGTGGCTTTGGCCTGTGTCATAACTGGTGGATTAGCCTTTTGATTTACGTCTTGCTTGGGCTAATATTTACATTAATCAGAGTTTCTTAAACACACAGCACTTGACAGAGTAGAAAGCATCCAGAAAGTCACTTAAGGACAGAGCCTTCCAAGTTAGGGTTAAACAAGGGTGGAAGGAAGCTTTGATGATCGGGCACATATGGGTATTATTTTCCACATATGGATAATAATGAACCACATAGCACTATTACATATGGGCTCCAAAGTCATAAAAATATTTCAGATGGATTGATTTTATACATACCACGTATTCTTCCTTTTGTCCCCCTATGTATTTTCCACTGTTAGTCTCCTAAATCACATGAAATTGAAGTGATCTGTTGATGTATCTGTCTCCCTAACAGATGGTAGACTTCTTACAGGCGGGGGCTGTGTCTCAATCTGCCTTTGTATCCCCAGTACCAGTCGGGCACTTAGTAGGTGTGCGGCAAAGAGCAAATTTCATATACAGAACTATTGGCAAACTGAAACAGACAATGTCTGTCAGAAACCTCGGCAGAATTTAGGTAATTCCTGTACATTTTTGAAAACTAAGAGCTAAACTACTTCTAAAACTTGTCTGTACTATTATATTGACATTTAAGAAACTGCCAGAATGTCTAGGAATAAGAGTAATAATTTTTTAAAAATTGGATCAAAATGGAAGAACATCAACTGTCACCCATTTAGAATCACCATTATCCATCAGCGGTCTCGGTAGTTTTATTACTGTCTGACTGTATCGATCCGTTATTACAGTAGAGTAAGTGTGATTGAAGCTGACGGATTGTTAACTGGATCAGGTAATCTTCTGGCTCTGGTTTTGGCAACCTTGCTAAGTATCTTTTTGTACTCTGGACTGAGGGAGGCTCTTAGTAAAATTGCAGGCCACTGGATTAATGGCAGAGAACCGCGAGCACATTAAGAATGTCTTTTTAGAGATAAAAATGTGAAAATGACTATAAAATAGAAAGTGTCCAAAAAAAAAAAAAAATTCCCGGTGCCTCGTAGGAAAGATGGTCATGTTTTATGTAAATAATATGACTCTGCAGGCGTCTGGGTAGCTCAGTGGGTTAATGCCTCTGCCTTCGGCTCAGGTCATGATCCCAGGGTCCTGGGATCGAGCCCCACATTGGGCTCTCTGCTCAGCGGAGAACCTGCTTCCTCCTCTCTGCCTGCCTCTCTGCCTACTTGTGATCTGTGTCTGCCAATAAATAAATAAAATCTTAAAAAAAAAATAATATGACTCTGGCTTATCCTTCACTGGAAATTCTTCAAAGATCCCCAAGAGTTACATATTACAGGAATACGTTCATGTTACAAAATTAACACTGATATTGGATGTCAGGAGAATCAAAAATAACCAAAAGAACTTTAAATTAGAAGTAGCTTAAAGAAGATAATGATACAAAAATACTTTTGTCCCCAAACTGGCTTTTCTGGTTGTTCCCTGCCTCCCAAACAATGCTGCATTCTGTAAACTATTTCACCATAGACCAACTGAAGTCTGAAATGTGAGTTCTCACGTTTCTATACAGATGAGTGGGGGGCGGGTGGGTGGTGCAACTCTAATTATTCCTAAAATGCAGTTGGAAATTAGTTGAACCGCTACTAGGTAAATGGGCATTAGGATTAAAAATAACAATGAGTTAAGTTACTGAAATTACCATAACCAAAATTTGCTGGGAAGAAAACATTTTTGTTTGTTGAAAATAAATTAAAAATTTAAAAAAATGAACTCCCAAATTATTTTCATTCCTGTCTTTGTTTTTATATGTTAAACTGTTGACTTTGTTTTCAGGGTTTTTGTTAAAAGCGGAGTGAAGACAAATGACAAAATAGGTCATTTTCTTTTCTGTGGTATCTTTGAGAATTAGTAAGCATGAAATGTGTATATTTTTAAATTTTATGGTTAGTTTGAAATGCAGAACTTGGCTTTACTGTACTTGAAGCTAGCGGTAAGATTGTAGAATGTTTCTTTCTCTGAATGAGGATCTCTGTGAATAGTTTTTTTTTTCTTAAATGTGGTCAGTTAACCTTTAAAGAGTGCTGATTGGAGTAGAAAGTACAAATGGTGTTTCCCAAACTTTATGCGCACTCAGATCCCCTGGGGATCTTGCTAAACTGTAGGGCCCCAAATTATGCATTCCTTTTTTTTTTTTTTAAGACTTTATTTAGCAAGGTGGATTGGGGGCAGAGGGAGAGGGAGAAGAAGCCCTCTTGCTGAGCAGGGACCCTGATGCAGGGCTCCATCCCAGGACCCTGAGATCATGACCTTAGCTGAAGGTAGACACTTACCCAACTAAGGCACCCAAGCGCCCCCCAAATTAGGCATTTCTACTAGACTTCCAGGTGATGCCAAAATTGGTGGTCTCTGGGCCATACTTTGAATAGCAAGGGTGTGGAGTACAGTCTCTTAACTTCAAAGTAGTGTTTATGAATTATAATCATAAAATCATCTTCACGTACTTGGATTTATTGGGATCAGTGAAGGTTTGTCAGCCTAAGAATAGATGACATTGATAGAAGTTCCATAAATACTAGAGCAAAGTCTGTTGGTTTGATAGCTTTATACTGGTCTCAGTGGACTTTTGCTTTGTACATAAATAAGCATTTGAGACACTACTTAATGAATTTTAAGAAGCCGAGGCTTTAGGCCAAAGTGCAAAACAGAAATGTACTGGTACTCAGTTAATTAAAAAAAAAAAAAAATCCCATTTATACAATTGGAATCATTTTTGTGTTCCATCTTGTGCCGATATGTATTACAAATGTTTCCCCCCCTCTTCATGCAGAGTATGATTTCTTCCATTGTGAACAGCACTTACTATGCAAATGTCTCAGCAGCAAAATGTCAAGAATTTGGAAGGTGGTACAAACATTTCAAGAAGACAAAAGATATGATGGGTAAGCAAAAAACTGTTGCAGTGGTGGCTACATACCATTATGTGTCATTTGGGGGTTTATCAAAGTCACATCTAAAGCCAGGTCTTGTGATTGCCCAATTAGAGATCAATTTAGAATGTTTCTTTGAGGGTGGGGAGTGGGTATGAGTATAATGAGATAATTAAATTCAATAAATGTTTGTGTTTAAATCAGGCAAACTGACTTGGTTGTCAGACATGCAGGAAATCGAGGCGGGAGGAGGGAAGCTGTCATTTTTTAACATCTCAGTGAAGACCTAACCAGGCCTTGAATGACTAATATTAGCTGTGATTTCTCTCAGAGATAAATCATGCTTTTATGTGTTTTGTTTTTGTTTGAGAGAAAGTGCCTATTTTTACACCCAATTTTAAAGGAAATTAAATTGTATTTATAGTTTCCACAATTGAGATCAAGTGATTTTTATAGGTCTCATCGCCTGCCCCTCTAGATAGGCACTTCAGTGAGCACACTGCTTTACCGTCCATACCGGAGTCCTCATGACACTATTTTTCAACTTTTAATTCTAGTATGGCTGCCCATCTTCACATGTAACTTCAGATCACTATGCGTTATGCAGTAAATGCGTTAAAAATTAGTGGCAGTATAACAAAAACGGCAGATAAAAGTTGTGTGTTGAGCCCGAGCATTGAGGTTATGATGTTTTCTCTCTCTTGAGTTTGCTAGTGTTACAAAACCAAACACTGTGATCAAGGTTAATGTTTTAATTTCTATTAATGTTTTCTTTCATGTACTTGTACCTTCCCAATAATATAGGAATGGTATGTTTAATATGCATAGCATTGTGCCCTGTTTTAAATCTGTTTCTCTTTCCTTCCATTGCATCCATTTAATAATAACAAGAATGACTTCTCCTAAAGATTTTAAGAAATAAGAGAACCTGAATTTTGAGCATGTTTTAGCTTTTAATATTTGAAGCAAAGCCATCCATCTACCAAAACAGATTCTTTGCCTTTTATAGCTTAGAGCTGTAATGAAGACAATGCATCATTTTTGGAATAATTGCTTGAATTACTATTCCCTGTGAATGGCCCACTTGGGCTGATATCACTGGTAGAAATGGAAGGTTTCTTTCCCAATTCTTAGTTATATTTTGCATATATCAGTGATTATGGCAATGTGATAAGTTCCTCTAAATATAAAGCCTGAATATTTAATAAAAAGAGAAATGATGATTAAAATCAAGCCAGAGTATACTTGAGAAACATGGTGTGCTATTTGGAGAAGACTCACCTATTTACATACACCAACCATGCTCGGCCTTTCCATTTAAGAGCATCAAACCAGTCGCTTCCTTGCGGCAGCAAAGCATTTGACATACTTACAGCTGACTCTCAGCCAATCCACATTAGGGACCTAGCCAAGGGAGAAGCATTCATCCTGGTAGGTGGTAATAAATTGCAAAATCATGACAGTATCACCATTGTACCAGGATGACTCCCCACCCCTTTCTTGAAAGATTGTCTTTAGCATCTGGTGATAGCCATAGCTTCTTCAAGAGACATTTGGATCTTAGCAAAACTGGGTATACTGGCTTGCAATACAGTAAATCATTTGCTTCATTCTCTTGCAGATATACCTGCCACCCATGATAGTTAGAATTAAATGAAGCAAGCCATATAAGATACTCAACCCAGTGTTCAATATGTACTCAGTTATTGTTACTTATCATTATGATCACTTTATTTATTATATTGATTACTTCTTCATATATTCATGGCTAGGTAAAAATTGAACATAGATAACATTTATGTCCTCTCTTCCCTTTCAAACCTTTTGCCTCGAGTAATAACAGTTAATATATATCATGGGAAAATACACATATATTTCTTTTTGCTTTAATGCATGTATTTTCTTAGCTCTAGTTCTTATTAAACAATCAGTGTTCTTCTAGAAGCTATCTTAATTTAAAATAACCATTGCTTATAAGCCTTCTTGGAGAATTAGAATTTAAAAATATTAATTTTATGCCTTAAGTCTAACTGCATTATATAACTAGACATGAAGTACCTGACAGTCCCCTTTTCAGAGTTTGTAGAATTGTGCGGAAGAGGGAAGTAAAAACTTGGGCGTTGAGTTCCATCTTGAAATTTTCTTAGTTTAATTGGGTCTTTAATGTGCCCTGTGCCTACTGTCTCTGTTTAGAAAATGGTCAGAAATCCTTATCAGCGTACCCATCACTGTTAACATGACTTTCCTTTTGTCTGCTTTAGTTGAAATGGATAGTCTGTCTGAACTATCCCAGCAAGGTGCCAATCACGTCAACTTTGGCCAGCAGCCCGTCCCAGGGAACACAGCCGAGCAGCCTCCATCCCCCGCGCAGCTCTCCCATGGCAGCCAGCCCTCTGTCCGGACCCCTCTACCGAACCTGCACCCTGGGCTCGTGTCAACGCCCATCAGTCCTCAATTGGTCAACCAGCAGCTGGTGATGGCTCAGCTGCTGAACCAGCAGTATGCAGTGAATAGACTTTTAGCCCAGCAGTCCTTAAACCAACAATACTTGAACCACCCTCCCCCTGTCAGTAGATCTATGAATAAGCCTTTGGAGCAACAGGTTTCAACCAACACAGAGGTGTCTTCCGAAATCTACCAGTGGGTACGTGATGAACTGAAACGAGCAGGAATCTCCCAGGCAGTATTTGCACGTGTGGCTTTTAACAGAACTCAGGTCAGTTTTGTTTTGTTAGTAATGGTTCTCTCTTTTATTTTTCTCCCTTCTCTGTTTAGTCCTTTACTAATGCTGATTCTTTTACTTTGTTTTAACATTTAATCCTTGTCGTGTGGTCACACTGTCTGTTCTTGGTGGTGCCTAAGTTTTATCACTCCTTTCCCTCTCATAAACCTCCTTTACCAAGAAAGATACAGACCAACGACTCAAGGGCCTTGAAAGGATAAATTCATTGTCAAATATTTTTCAAATGGTCATTACCTATGCTTTTACATAGTGAAATCATAGGCTGGTAGTAGAAGCAGATTGAGAAGCATTTCATGACTTGGTCAGGGCCATTGGTAGGACTCTGAGCTTCTAGCCTACTATCTTTCCTGTTACCCCCGTATCAGACATAAATATGTTAACATCCCCGGTTTATGTTCCTCTACAATTTTTGAGGCCGGAAATCCCCCAAAACATTGTGGTACTCAATAAATAGCAATTTCTACCCTTTAATTTGAACAGCCATTGGGGAGGAGGTTATACAGATATGTATACATAGGGCCTGTTAACCTGAAGTGTTTCTTAGCTTTGTCTTCTCCCCTCTTTACATTATTATTAATGTTCCTCCAAACTTCATTCTTTAGATCAGAAACCACCAAATATTTTCTGTAATTGCCCAGATAGCAAACATTTTAGGCTTTGAGGGCCATAAGCGCTGTGTCACAGTGTCTGGTGTTAGGCAGCCATGGACAATGGGTGAATGGATGTGAGTGTCCTAGTGTTTCAGGAAAACTATTTACAAAAAACAGGCCCAGGGGTAGCTTTGGCCTTCAGGCCTTAGTTTGCAGACTTCTCCCTGAGATCTACATACTCCATGTTCACACCTTTAACCTCCTGGGCAAATACCTGTGAAGATATTATCAGCAGGGAAGATGTTTAGAGGGACCTGGAGAAAGAGGTAGTAAGATATGGGAAGGCCTTAAGATGAAAAGTCTGAAACAAATCCATTCTATTAAATTGTGAATGAGAGGATTTTTTTTTTTTTTAATTTCTTTTTTTGGAAATTAGTATAGTTCGTATGGTTTTTATTTTTGGCCCAGGCACACTAAAAAAACCAAGAGAACATGTAACTTTGAGTAGAAATGAGGACATTATGTCCTTTCAACTTTCTTGTTTTACCACTGTTCTTTCGTCAATTTGTTTTTTTGGCCTCATACTTTCCTTTCATATTTAAGTTATTTTGTTTATTACATGATTATAACAATGAGATTCTGGTACAAAAATAATCTAGTATTAATTCCTTATTGGCAGAGTTTCCATATCAAGGAGAATCCCAGCAGTGACTTATTTTTGGCTTGCTTTAACTGCATTGAAGTTAGGAGGCCTGATAAAGCCTTTAACTAAATCAGTATTTGTTTTCACTTTCTTTATTTGTATTTTTTGTGTATCATTTGTCTTTTTTAAAGGGGAGTTGCAGAAGGTTATGTATCAGATTAAAATTGTATGATTTTACTTACTTCTCTATTTTTACAACTTAAAAAATGTGTTCATTATTAGCCAGTAAATTTCATGATACCATATTCATTGGGAAGTAATTATTTAAAAAATTAAATGAATGAATGAATGAATCAAGAGTGAACTTCTAGAAAATCCTGTTTCTAGCAGCATTCTGTATCTTTGGAAATAGCAGTAACTTCTAGTATTTCTCAGTACTGGGAAAAAAATAGGTCTCTACATAAAAGATCAGTAAAATGCTTGTCAATTTAATTGAAAACCCACAAAGCCAACATTGACATGAACACAAATGAAATATAGATTTACTGATAAGTGTTTTAAAAATTGAGCAATGTGTTATTTTTTAAAGCACTAAAGAATGTATTTTATATGGTAAAGAATGACAAGAGAGGTTAGCTGAGGGATGTGTGAAGTGACTATCCGCCGGTACTGTTTTTCTTCTCTTGGGTTGTGATGTCACACGACTACTCTGAAGAGCTGACCACTTGTTCTGCATCTGGTTCTCACAGTGACTGATTCCATGGATATCTCTAGGATTTTTGCTGGGAAGAAGGCAGAATTAGAATTTGCTCTCTTTTTATGCCATATTAATCTCTTTGAAAAGAGAGTTTATCTCTGTGGTTAACATCAAAAACAGTGACTTACATTTTTGTGAAGGTGGTAGGGGAATGAAACAGTGACAGCTTTGGTATCGAGCTCTCTTTATTTAAAATAGCTAATTTAGAAGAAAGTTACTACCATAAAAATTATTTGGAGCCCAGGGTAATAGAGGGATTTGGTTTTAGACCTTTATATTAGTAATTGGTATCCTCAGTCGAAGTGGATATTGGCCATATTTGAAGCTGTTTGACTTTAATTAGCGTAATTGTCTATGTATATTTAAGTGTTCACTTTTTGGGAACGAGCTTTTGAACATGCAAGCATACATGTGTTTTTGGTGGTCATTCTTAAAAACCACACACGCGCGCACACACACAGCTGCATTTATTTTAATGATTATACATTCATATGAATGCATGTAGTGTGTTTATTTCAAAGTGTATGCATTTCAATAAAAGCAGGTGCAGAGTGAGAGTGTATGGTGTGAGTGTGGAGTACGAAAATACACATGCTAATGCATATGTATAGACAAGGAGCTCTGCAGTTAAATCGCACATCACACATTTGTGTGCACTTATTACAATGTGCAATTCCAAATCCAAGTTTTAAAAAATAATGTAAAATATGTACATGCAAATGCAAAGTTATGATATGAAGAGATAAAGAAACTGGTATCCTATAAACAGTATGTTAAAACATTAATATAATAGATAATACTCTCATGAATTTAGACCATTTTAGTCATTGACAGCTCTGTGCAGTTTTAAAATCCTGGATTTCGTGTCCTAAGTCTTAGCGGAAGAATTTTCTCATCATCCTAACTGGGTCTCCTAATAAAACCCCCTCTCAAGACTTTCACACTTGACTATTAAAAAAGAAAAAAAAAGTTTACCTTTTCTGAAAATTTATGGTGAAATTTATATAATTACTGTTCTAAGGACTTTTTCCCCTTCTGAATTGATGGACATATGTTCTTTAATTGCTACTGAAGATACCAGCTTTTAGCATATGTCATTCATTCAGTTATGCCTACTTGATGTCTTTTTAATGGAAACCTATGGCTAAAAATAATTGCCAAAGCTTCTAGATTTATACTTTTCAGTTCACTTCTCTGTATTATTGCGATTTAAGGATGGTGATAGAAGCAAATATATTCATTAGTGCCTTTTTAAAAAAAAATAAAACCCAGAGTTTAACTCTGATCCCATTCTGTGGCTTTTTCCCCTTTTTTCTCCCCCCCCCCCTTGTCTTTGGCACACTTTATTTTCCAGTAAAATAAAGAATGAAGATGGATTATTCAAAACTGATAACAGTAATGGACCATCATGTAATGTTTTATTGAATTTGAGTTCTGTAAATTATGTGGTGGAGAGAAATTTGCCTGCTTAAGTATAACAGAAATTGCTACTGTGTTCCTATAATTCTTCACAGTGTAATTTAAGGAAAGTCCACTATCCATATCACTATTGAATAAAAGGTAAAAAGGTGCTATTACCCCAACGTGACAGCTCTCGTTTAGCCTCCCAAGCGACAGAGATAAATGCGTCTGCTTATAACTTACTTGGCAGGAGTCCAAGGTAGTAGGTGGAGTTGAAAATAGTCTTTCACCTGGACATATGATTAAAAATCCACAAAAAACAGAGGCAGGTAGTCTTGAAGAATATTGTACGTATTTTCTTTTTAGAGAGGGAGGTTTCATGAAATCATATTTTCCTTCTGAGGGCTTTGAAGTTCCATGAAGCTGATAAAATCTATTTGAATCAGTGATTACGTTCAAAGAGGAGACAAACAGGAGGCCAGACAGGCCTTTTGTTCTGATTGGCAGTCTCTTTCGCTTATCTGCTGTTTTAAAGAATTCATAATTAGCTTTTGGAAGTACTGATAATATTTATTGAAGGTTTTTTCTTTCTTTTACAATTACTAATGAATTTTACTTGTAATAACTTGTAAACTCTTTTTGGAATGTAAAAAAGGTTTAGGAATTCATCAGTAAGTTCACTCTTTAAGTGAAAAAAATTAGAATACTCACTTAACCCCTATGTAATGACAATGCAGAATAATTCTGTTTTTATGTATAAAGCATATAGTGCATTATTTGAAGATGTAAAGTCCAAATGAAAAGCAGAGTCTCATTTCCAATATTAATATTCATGAGTTGTTGGTAACTTAGTACATAACACAAATTCTCAAGTTCTTTTCAGAAACAAGAGTGACTGATGATTTTGTTTGACTTTATTCAGTAAATTCACTGAGGACCTATGGTGCACAGTACTGATGATAATGTTTCAGTCCTGGTGTGTTCTCTGAGATAGCAAGTAAGGTACATCATGACCTTGACATATGACTTTAGCACGAAGAAAAGATTTTGGTAATAGATACCTCTTAACTCTTCACAGGGGATTACTACAAATGGCCTTGACCTAAATCTGAAGTATATTTTTGACTATGGGAAATAAGAAAGAGGGACCATGTACATCTTGATGCATAAATGTACCTACTCAAATAACAACAACTCGAACAGGATGAGAACATGCATTCTGGGGGAGGGGGATAATTAACACATTCTAATCAAAACATTTTCTAGCAATATTTTCAAGCATTTCCACCAGGGGGCACTCCCCTCATTGAAAGCCTGGGCCAAAAAAAAAAAAAAAATCCAAAGGTTTCTAAAACACCTGACACTGTCTACACTAGCTGCTTTAGAGCTCTTTGAGTGTTCATTTGAAATATCTCTTTAGACCTTAACATACTGCAGGCAGAAAAACTGCACTTGCTGCAGTAGAATAATTAAGTGGAAATAAACGCTTTGCCCCTAAAATACTTTAAATGCTCTACTGGGAAGTCATACCAACATCAGAATATGGATAGAGGAAATTTTAAATTTTCTCCCAAGTGACCTACTATCTTCTAATTTAAGCATGCAGGAATGACTAAGTTTCATATTAACACGACTTGATAGGGAATATTTTATGTATTTTTTCATGTGTTTTCTTTTCTCACTATAGTTCTCTGCTGTCTCAGAAAACATTTTTAATAGAGATGATAGAGTATTTTTTATTTGAAATTTATAAATGTCTAATTTCAAATTTCCCAAATACAGTAACATGCTGAGTATTTATAGGATCTCTTTTGACCTAATCTTTTTTTTTTTTTTAAATTTCTGAACAGGTAAGGTAGTTAAGTGTCTTACAAAATGCCATATAACTTTTCATTGAAGCCTTACCTTGATTAAATTAAGAATTTCCATTAGAATTTACCATGAGTAGCATATCTTAGTTCTTAAGTTTCTATTAGTCATTTACAATTTTTTCCTTTTGTGGTCTGAATACACATAATTAATCCACATAGTAAATATTTATCAAACATTTATGTGGTAGGCATTGTGCTGGGATGACAGAAATGAATATTAGGTTATTCTACTCAAGGAATCGATAACATTGTTTTTAACTATATTGTACATTTTGTTGATTTCTTTGTAGTTCATATATATTGCTTTGCCAAGCACCTCTTCTAATATATGACATTTGATGGGGAAAAGTAGAGAGCAAGGACTGTTTTTTTACACCTCTTTTCAGGCATTTTTTTGAGACCTGTATTTTTCGGTTTCAATGTGACACATCAGAAACACAGTCAATCTAATTAGTTGGCCTTGTGCAAATTAAATAGCTGGATGATTGACTGCCTGTTTGACTGAATTTTAGTTAAATTGACTGGATGTTTTATTCTTGTATAAACACAGTTGCAGCATTACTTGTCAGTCTTATGAATGAAAGAACATGCACCCTTCATTCTTCAGTCACATTTTTTTAATGGGGAAACTGAAAGTTCAGGTCCACTCTTCAGGTTTCGGATGCAGGACCAAGTGAGAGACTAAAATTTACCTGTAAGCCCCCTTGGCCTATTGGATGTTCTTTTGAGTCATTTTTAAAGTGGACAGTGTTTTATATTGTCTGCGACTAGATGTTATATGTAGGTAATATAGTACCTTATCCCTGAGGAATTAGGAACAAAACTAGGTTTGCACTTCCAGGGAATCATGAAAAATTTCAAATATTGTTATCATCTAAGTCTCAATCATTTTGATAATGACACTTTGCCTCCCCTTCCCCAAATGTTCCCTTTCACCATTTCTGCAGGGTTATTGGTAAGTGAAATTTACAAATGACATGGAGATCTTGACAGCATTTTATTTGAAGCTATCTTGTGATAAACCGATATTCTGGCTAAATGTAGAAAGCAAAAATATGACTCAGTATTCCAGGCATTACTTCATGCACAAAATGAAAGAGGTAAAGGGTGCTCAGCTCCTATCAAATGGGCAGAAAACTTTTGTAATCCTTTATTTCATATGATTCCTTAAATAAAAATGAGGAAACCCATTTATTTTTGAAAGGCTTCTTCCAAAAATAGTTGACAATTAATGCTCTAGTATTTGGGGAGAGAGAAACACCTTAAAGGAGCTTACTAGTGGTTTGTAAATTTCTTCTATAACTAATAAAGACTTACATTCCTTAAAAAAATTGGCAACTGGAGAATTTGATAGTATTCTTTTTTTTTTAAAGATTTTATTTATTTGACAGAGATCACAAGTATGCAGAGAGGCAGGCAGAGAGAGAGGAAGGGAAGCAGGCTCTCCGCTGAGTGGAGAGCCCGAAGCGGGGCTGGATCCCAGGACCCTGAGATCATGACCTGAGCTGAAGACAGAGGCTTTAACCCACTGAGCCACCCAGGCGCCCCACTTTTCCTGGGCATGCCATTATGGATTTTTGCAATGTAAAAATGGGGTTATGTATTTCAAATTTAATCAACGATTTCTGAAGTTCAAAATTTCAACCTGTTACCCAGAGGTATAGTTATAGCATGATAGTATTTAGAATTATTCATGATAGTCTGTACAGTTTCCTTAAATGTTAAATAGAAGGAATCACTTGTCATTAATTTGAAAATTAAGGGATAACTTAAAATATTGCTTATGAAAACATAGCATGCTTTAGAAATATTCTTTTTTCTAATATGTTACAATTCATTTTCTGGTATTTTCTTTGAAAGTTCTCCTTCCTTAGAAGTGGCTTTGTATCTTTACATATTGGGCTCTCTGCATTCCACTGCCTTTGTCTGGGCAGCTTGAGAACTATACCGTTCAATGCTGTTGTATTTTGAACATTTCATTTATTCTTAACTTCCCTCCATCGTCTCTCTGTGAAAGATTTCATGGCAAGTTAAGCTACTCAAAGGAAGGAGACCAATTAGGCAGTTTCAGTTTGTGTTATATGTAAAGCAGATGCTTAATAAAATTAAGAATACAATTGAGGCTCTCCTCTCTACCACTTCAGTTGTAACTAACATATTTCTACGCAGAGTTAATGCTTTTGACTGTTCATTTTCTAAACAGAGTGGAGAAGAGGGAAGGATCACCGCTGGCAGGGCAGAGCTCAGAAGCTAGCTCACCCTGTATCTTTCGTTTTCTGCAGGGCTTGCTTTCAGAAATCCTCCGAAAGGAAGAGGACCCCAAGACTGCATCCCAGTCTTTGCTGGTAAACCTTCGGGCTATGCAGAATTTCTTGCAGTTACCAGAAGCTGAAAGAGATCGGATTTACCAGGATGAAAGGGAAAGGAGCTTGAATGCTGCCTCGGCTATGGGTCCTGCCCCCCTGATAAGCACACCGCCCAGCCGCCCTCCCCAGGTGAAGTCTCCTGTCCTCTTTAGCTGCCTTTTTCCTCTTCTTCTTCTTCCTCCTCTTCCTCCGCCTCCTCCTCTTCTTCTTCTTCTTTCTTAATGTTTGACGAAGGATCTCAGCAAGAAATTGGAAAAAGAGATGAATAGATACCACTTTTTCTAAAAATAATAATTCATAGAGTGACTTGAGGAGAATTTGGTCCCAAATCAGTGATTCTGATATAAAAACAATAAGCTACTAATTAGAGAAAAGAAAATTGCTTTGTGTTGTTTCCTTTTGGGGGTTCTTTGGGGGTGAAAGTAGTCTTTAAATGGGATATTTGTCTCTACTACTATTATTAAGTGAAGAAATATTTTAAACTCAATAGGAAGAAAAGTAATAAAGTCAGTTTTATCCCTATGAGTTTGGGAACTGCCGTTTGAATAGTAAACAAATAAAAATAAATAAATAATTCCATTTGTATTTATGCTTTCCAATACGAAGTGCAGCTGGTACCAATTACACATCATCTCGTTTGTAATCTTTCATAATTAAGTTTAATACAATCCTTGAAGGCAGCTTTAAATGGGGCTGATAAGGAATTCTACCCGTATTCCCAGAAATGGGCACATTTTCTATTTCCCAAATTTTCGCACTTTTTAGAAAGGACAGAACTCTTCATGTAGGTAACTTTGTGTATGTGTATCTATATTTTTATTTTTTAAATCAAATTTTAAAGATTGCCTGTAATTTTTATGAGGATTCAACAAGTTGATTTGCCGTATAAGCTACTACATAAAAGTGGTTTAGACTTCGAATCAATAGGCAAATATATTTCTTACACATTTAATTTATTGCATGTACAGCCCTTAAAAATGAGGTCAGCTAAAACGTGATAAAAATTGAATATGAAACACAAATTCAAAATATTCTTGTAATATAATGTTATCCTGAAATCGGAACTTGATATTAATTTCTTTTCATCAGCAGTTAAAAGAAAACAAAACAAAATGCCTTTCCATGTATGGAAATATAGAAAAAACACACAGCGCTAAAAATGAAACTGCCACAGATAACTTCAATAAGGAATAGACATAATATTCAGTCACTTGTTGAGGTTCTTAAAGCTCTATGTTATAATGTTATGAAATAAATCTTTTGTAGAAATGTCCAAAGTCCGTTTTCTCCATTTTATGTAATGAAAATCAATTTGTTCTTAATGTCTAGGGCACAGACTGCAAGAAAGTCATTGCTGTAATTGTGGATAAGAAAGTCATGTGTCTCTAGCACAGAATAATGGTATCCATCTGCATGTATATGTATCCACTGGTCTACACACACAGTGATTGAATTTGATCTGTGAAGCCTTCCATAAAGTATTTCTTAAGAAAAAGAATGAGAATATACATATATATATGACTTTTCATAGATATATGAAATATATATATTTTATATATATATTTAAATATTTGATTTAAAAATATATATATTTTTATATATTTCACATATCTATGAATTATATATATCTATGTATGACTATATATGTATGTATATGACTTTTTAAGAGTGATTAAATAAAAAATACTGTACTTTGGACTTGGTTTAACACTTAGTATGTGGTGTTTAGAGTTAATACATCGTCATTAGTTAACTTTGCTTCTACAGAAGGCCTCTGGGCAAAGAGTTACTTTACTTATCACTTAATCTGCTATACTAACAAAAGAATTGCTTACTTAAGATCAGTATGAACTTCAGCATTGAGCTGTTCCTTCTTCTTTTTTTTTTTAATCTAGCTAAATATTTGACTTAGTAGTTCCTTAACACAGTTTTTGTTTTCTAACTTTTTATATGATCGTGGTGCTTTTGTTTTTCCAGATGTGATTCTGCTGTCCTTACTCATCAAGTTTTTTCTTTAGCCATGTTTCCAGTAATTTTTAAATGGTTATTTCTTTTCACATACTATTAAGATACACTTGGGCAGCTCTCTTATGTATGTGTCTAAAGACTGCTGATACGTTGGGGTAGAAAGTTTTGGCCTGCATTATTGATTAACTGGTTGAGCCACTCTTTGCTATATTTGTTCTCAGGAGAGCTTGAGAGCAAGCCCTTAGCTGGAAAATCTAGCCAATGATGAACATGGAAGGTATGGAGATACCGTAGGTTCTTAGTGAGACTCTTTCAAAGGAGAAAAGTTTCTGAAATGCGGTGTGACTGGCCATCTAACCAAATTCCAAAATGATTATCTGATGTGTGTATAATTTTATTTCACTGCTATAATACGCATCTTCAAGTATCTTAATTTGCCTTACTGAGAATCCCTTTGCGTTACTTAATATTATTGTGATAGAGCTCACAGCCAGTTTGTTCACCTTTTACCCTCCAACAATGACTTTATGAATAACATTTTAAGAAATCTTTAATGCATTAAAAATATTATCGTGTAAAATGAGTACTTAAGATGGGAACAAATGTTTCTCTAGCAGCCAGATTAGTAATGTTTTGCAACTGTTGAAACTGAATGCTTTTAAAGGGAACCAATATATTATACTTAAGGTTTTAATATGCATATGACACATGATCAAAATGGAAGGGGGAAAAAGGACAAAACCACAAATACAGAAACAGATGGCAGAATTTTGTCTTTTTTAATTTTATATTTTGACAAAGAGGAGTCCATTATTATATTTATTTTCCCCTTAAATGAAGAGATCTGAAACGTATTTTGAGACAAGTCTTTAACTTGTTGGACGCGAACTCTGATTTCTTTATAAAGGACAGCCTTTTATTATTTTTATTTATTTATTTATTTTTAAGTAGACTCCACACCCCAACATGGGGCTTGAACTCATGACCCTGAGATCACTACCTGAGCTGAGATCAAAAGTCGATGCTTAACCGACTGAGCCACCCATTTGCCCTTAAAGAAAACTGCTTTTTAAAGGCAGAGGTCCCTTTTGGCTCACAGGAGATCCAGACCACTTTGAGGACCAAGAGAGCTGGATTCTCTTCCAACTCCTACCCTGTAGATTTGAGGTTATACCGAAGATGACTATGATGTCCTCCCAAGGTCTTATCAGGCTAAAGACCTACACTGTTGAGGAACTTGGATTCTAAATGATCTTTAAGAAGACACTTCCCTTAGTCAGGCTGGACATTTTATTCCAAGGAATCTTTCCCCTGGGAAAATCTAGACCAAACATCAGAAATCACTATAGCCCTTGCCTAGGAGTGATACCTATGGTATCTCTCCCATGTGCTTCAAGAGGGACAGCCGTGTCATGGGTTTTGTCCTCTGACAACAGCAGTAGGCTCCAGGTCCGACATGTTTGCTGAAAGCCTATTTTCATAATGTACATGATCTAATTCAGGAAATAAGAATATCTTACACTTGATAATGGTTCGCAGTTCTCTAACACTTCATGCCCATGAATTTGTTGAATCCTCATACCAACCTTATGGTTGGAGAAAGAGGAGAAAACCAAGTTTAAGGTTGAGTTTGTTTTCACATCCACCTATTAAGTCTCTTGCTCTTTCTTCTACCTCAAGCCACCTCCTTGAAACACAAACACTTTAGAAAGGGGAAAATGAAACTTGGGGACTTCTTCTATTTGTCACAGAGGGTGGGAAGTTTTATTTTTAAATTAGGAAGAGGAACACACTTGAGAACCTTCTTCTGATAGAAGATGTTAAATGTTTGATAAATGATCCACTCAAAGATTTCAGACAGTTGGGCATTTCTGAAATGGTGGAGAAAATAGCCCTTTCCAAACTTTGCTTCCTATGAAAATGTTGTGGGAACCCAAGCCCTCCAAAACCCCCTGATCCTAAAGGCTTCTTTTCTTATTATGCTTAGCAAATTTTACGGATGAGTTTATAGGAGGAGTTTGATTAATAATAACTAGTGGTTACTTTCTGGAACTTGTTTTTTCCACAGATCAGTTTTAAGTTGATGATTTCTATTTAGTTTTGCTCTTACTCTGATTTTATTTGTGTGTTTTAATATGTGTGACTTTTGGATTAGGTTAGCACTTTCTGTTTCCATAAGGTCTGTTTGAAAGCCTATAATTATCAAGTTATAAATTCTACATGAATTACATAATGTTTTTTTTCTTTATATTTTTGTATCTCTTTATGTAATTCTTTAGTTTCTTCAAAAGGAAGATGGGCTATTTTATAACAGTCCTTTAGAAAATGTAATAAGTTCATATAAGCAATGTATAATTCATCTCATAGCTGCACCCTTCTACCTCTTTCCAACAAAGTCTTCTACAATGTAATGAAACAGGTTCAGTTATGGGCAGGAACTTACCATTTGATAAAAGTTTTGTTTTGAATCACTTGACCAGCATGATTTTAAGATCTTACGTGCTCATGAAATGCTTCCCATCATCAGGCATCTTTTAAAACACTAGAGGACTTTTTAAGGTCCATATTTGGAAAATAATTAATATTGTTCCTAAAAAAAAACAGAAAAAAAGTATAAAAAGATAGAACCATGATATTCAAACAGTTTTAATGTACAAAAATTTGAAAATGGGGACCATTTTCTTCTACCAGTAAGAATACCTTTAAGTAGCACATTTCTTATATCACATTACCAAGAAAACATTTATAGTTTGCATACCTTGCCAAATAAATTCAGGTTGGATTTCTAAAACGAGTGACAGAACCACTTGGTAAAAATTAGATATTAACGAGCCAGATTTAGCAAAGGGCCACCAAAAAGCAGATCCAGCATGTCTTTAAAAAGTTAGAATTTTTCCAAATAAAGAAATCCTATGTAACATCATAACTTCAGTAAAGAACAGTAGTTTCTAAGATAAGCTTTAGTATTAGACAAGACTTCAGTTTAGATCTCACATTGCCTTATGAATAAATTCTTTGTTTTCAGAGACTTTTCTCAAATTTTAAAATGGGGCAGTAGTAGTACTTATTCAGGGCTTTCATGCAGGTTAGAGCTAATGTATCTGAACATGATGCCCAGCACGTGATAAAAAGGTAATAAATGCCAGCCTTTGTTGTTATCATAATTATTATTAAAACTACATTACACTTTAATTGCGTGTGTGTATGCACACGTGGGCTGTGGACTTGCAGACAATTCCTCCTCCATCAAGGAGTAGTATGCTCACCAGCCAGGACCACAGTAGAGTTCGTTTTGTGTAGTACATATGTAGTATGTAGCATGGATATAGTATTTAGAGTTCATTTTCTAGTATGATTTGATGCACTCAGCAATCCAGAAAAAAACAGAATAAGATTCTCAGGGAAAATCTGTGCTCTACCGTACAATTTTAGAGATATATAAAGCCAGCCGACCCTAGTGCTTGCACCCTCTCCTCACGTGGGAGGCTAAAGGGTAAATAGTAGAAGCTCCAATTCCTAACTACTTCCCCGGCGCCTCCGTAATGATGGAGTAGTACGCCCTACCTTGATAAAAGCTATGTGGAAAGCAACTGCATTTATTTTACCTCCTGTGCTATTTGCGGAGAAGAGCTGAAGAGTAGTTTGTTTTGCCTGGAATGAACTACTTTATGAATTTTAATGTGTGATATAATATTAAAAGCTAAACCAGGATTAAAGAAGATTTTTTTTGTACTAAGCTAAAATAGTACTTAGTAGAGTGAGGTACAAAAGATTTTTGTTTCCATTTTTACCTGGGGAAAAATTCAGCTTTCATATTTTTGAAAAGCTGTCCAAGTCAGTTCCCCTTAAGCAATAGCTTGTGTTTAGGAAAAAATGTGATTCCAGAATTCTAATAGCTTATCTATGATAAGATACATATCTGAGCCAACAAGATGATAAAGAGCTTTTCTAAATATTTTTAAAATAAGTAATACAGAGTTTCTTACTTTATATTTTAAAAAAATTGTCGCTCTTTTTTTAATTTTTAGAAGTTTCATGTGGACGTCTTTTCCACTTTTGATTGTATTGGCTCCTAGGAAACAGTTTTTTTTTTTTAAATGATTTAAAATTCTTGCTTTTTGGTTTAAGTTGTAAGTGCTTTATTAAAAAAATTAACGAAATTTTTAGAAACCAAATCACAGGGTTGAAACAAATGATTATAGCCCACCTCAAAGGTAAATTCTTAAACATAGTTTTTACAAAAGAATGAAAATTATTTTAAAAACATACCAAAACAACAAGTTTCCAAAGTTCGCTCTCTTAAGGATTGCTAAGCAGACTGCTACCAAGGAACTTTTTTTTTCCGATGCCCTGGACTTCATGCTCCCATTTCCATAACATTCAATTTTCAAAGCGATTGAAATGGCTTTTCTTTTCTCTTTCATTTAAACAGTGAGAAAAATAGGTATTAAAAGAGACCCCCTGGGGTGATCAAATCTATCCTTTTGCCTCAAAGCAAGACCACCCCAGAGCAAAGTTGCAAATCTCACCAAAGCAACTTTGTAGGCAGTTTATGGTAATGCATTAACTCTTCTGGCTCCCCAGGTGGTATTTAGCAGATTGTTGCTTCAGAGCCCCCTGGATGTTCTTAGTGGCCTCCATCCTTAATATACCTCTGTAAGTGCCCTTGCTTTCTGGGGTCACAGAGCTAGAAGGGGGGCTCTGGAAATTGACCCTACGCACTTGCCATCCCCGTCTCCTACTTAGAGTTTAGCAGGAGCAACTGGGGGCCAACCAGTGTGTGGCTTGTCCTGTCTTACTCTCTGTTTCCTCACTTGGACCTGTGGTGCACCCATTTCACACTATCATCGTTTCAGTGCTTAGAAGGGTAGGATTGAGGGGGAAAGATGAGCTGCCTCCCAGGTAAGCAAGAGGTGAGTTATTTTGCTAACTGGCTAGAAGTTAGAAGGCATTTTTTAAAAAAGGTTTTATTTATTTATTTTGACAGACAGAGATCACAAGTAGGCAGAGAGGCAGGCAGAGAGAGAGAGAGAGAGAGAGAGAGAGAGGAGGAAGAAGCAGGCTTCCTGATGAGCAGAGAGCTGGATATGGGGCTTGATCCGAGGACCCTGGGATCATGACCTGAGCCAAAGGCAGAGGCTTTAATCCACTGAGCCACCCAGGCACCCCAAGGCATGTTTTAAGACTCCTATTCAGTGTGTTAAGTGCAGAGGATCGAATTGTTTAGGATAACCTCTGCCCATCTTTTGATACCAAATATTAAGGGGAAAATGAAGTAGCCCAAAAGACTTATAGTGGGACTAACAGGGTATATCATTTCGTGACCCCAAAAGACTTAGAGTGGGACTAACAGGGTGTATCATTTCGTGACAAAAAAAATCATTCATTTATTCCAAAATGGACTTCATTTTTGATTGCTTATTGTGTATGTGAGAAATTGTCCAGGATGCTACAGAAACCCAGATTCTGGAAAGGAACCTAAGAGATGTGGTCCACAGTGAATTATCTGGCTGGAAGAAACAGGGTCCTGCATCTGTGGGTAACTTTTCATTGACATTTTCACCAATTTCCTAGCGAAAAAGCAACTGCATAGTTCATACATAAATTTTCCAGACTGGTTCACGTAACTGCTTAATAAAAATTAAATTTGGAGTTTTAGAAATTAATAATAGTATCAATAAATTTTGAGGTTGAGATTTTATTTTTACTCCCAAATTCTGTGTCTTTTTACTGCTGACACCTGCTTATCATTATTACCAAAGGCGTTGGTACTAATTTTTTACTCAAGATTATTCATTTGAATGTATTTATAAAGTCACTGATTATATAATTTGTGTAACTTGAAATAATATTCTGTTAAATATTGTGAAACATTTTCTTATTGTCTGGTTTCACGAGTCAAAAGGAAATAGTTATGTACAGGGGTGCCAGGAAAAGATGAAATAATTATACAGAACAGCTTGGACATGCACATGTAAAATGCAACCAGCCTTTATGATAATTAAGCAAGGCGCTCTACCTGTTTCATGGATGGATAGAAGATTTAAATATGCAGCTCTGCAAATGGCTTTGTTATGGAAGATTTTTTAAATGAAACATAAGAGGAACAGGCATAAAAAAAGGAGTCTAAAATTAAAAAGGCCATAGGATGTAATAGCTATTAGTGATGCAATTGTCTATTAGGCACCGGGCACCCAGTGAAGATACAACACTGGGCATTATGATTTTAATTGTGAATTTCCTTTGTTAGAATTGCAATGGACAGTAATTGGGAAACAATTAGGTTAGGGTTTTCAAGTCTTTGAAACTATTCTGTTTTCCAGAAAACTTACTTTATGGCATTCTAATTCCCGTTTGTCAGCTGGCAGTGGCTGTCTTATTACAGACGCAATCACCTGTGACAATGTGACTTTCTTAACTTAAGCAATCTGATCTCGGGGTAATAACTAACGTTGAATGACAGCACTGTTGATCACCTTGATCATAAAAGGAGCAACAGTGTCCAGTTTGGATGCCGAGCCTGAAAAGCTTCAAAACAATTTGGCCAATGAAAAATGACAGTCATGTTCAAAATGTTTTGTAGGTGAAAACAGCTACTATTGCCACTGAGAGGAATGGGAAACAAGAGAACAATACCATGAACATTAATGCTTCCATTTATGATGAGATTCAGCAGGAAATGAAGCGCGCCAAAGTGTCCCAAGCACTCTTTGCAAAGGTTGCCGCAACCAAAAGCCAGGTAAGAACCTCGGTTAGGCACTGAGAATGTTGATCTGCAATGCCAGTGCAAGTTTCATTCAGAGGGGGGTCTGTTTTCAGTATGAACCTGCATCACTTAGAGGAACGGTCTCCAGGATTCTCGACAGAGCTTTGTGATGAAACAAAGTGTTGTTCAGATTCAGGCAGTAGATACGTGGTTTTGTTGTTTCCTCCAACACCCATTCTCCAGACCAGGGATTTCTCAGGAAATCTCGGGGTCAGTTAATAGTTGTTTTCAGAAGAGTATCATAATGTAGAGGCAGTTTCTCAATGTGGTCTATTGTACTGGGACAAGTAACTTGAATTGCTATTGTTTTATTATTGCTCAGATGACCTTGATTTCCATCCTAAAAGACTACAAACATAATAGTTTCTTCTGTTCAAACTCAGGCATCCACAACTATTAGGTACACAAACGAGCACGTCTACCACACATATATTTGCCCATTAAGGACCTTAAGTTTTTTCATAGATACACCATATATAAGCCATACAAACTGAATTACAACTAGAAAACCTGTCCAAATCTGATGAATTATAAATGAATAGAATTGAATTAGAAAAGTTGCAAGTTCCTACCAATAAGATGAGAACTTAACAAAGGAGAGATAAGGCAGTCCTTTATCAGTAAAAATTTTTATATGTTGAAGATTTATGCTCATCAAAAGCAGAGTCGTCTATAGGAGCAAACTTATAATTGCTCATAAACCCTCATTCAAAGCCAAGAGTACTTTTTAAAGGACTGGAAGAGTACTAAACTGTCTTCCCCTTTACAGCAATATTTGGAAACATTATCAAGGTGGGAATTTAGAGGTGAGATTTTAACAACTTGCGATTTTAAACAAATATATTTTCCCGATCATTAATGATTATTAATGAACTCTCCTTTATAAAATAGCCCGGCTGCTATCAACTTCTTTGATAAAAATAGACAATTCTGAGAGTGTTTACAATATGCAGCATTTACTATATCATACTTTTTTTTTTTTTTAGCTCTTCCTAAAATTGTTCTTTATCAGTGTTAGTAGTGGTCCTTGATAGGGGTTTTGCTTTAGAAAAGGTTGTTCTTATTTAAGTTATATGCTAGATGAAATACTTAAGGGATATCTTGGAAATGTTATATAAAAATGATTAAACTCAAGCTGTGGACTGTAAAAATTATAGCTTTATAGGCCACATGCCTGCCTACCCTTCAATCACTGTCAAAGTGATAATTTCTACAATAATATGTTTCTTTTATTGTGAGATTCTAAACATCAAGTGCTGTTTAAACATTAAACTGAATTGTTTATGTTAGTGCTGTACTCAGCGTGTCATACATCAGGCCACCGTAATCTCTCATGGAATGTAAAATTCTGTCATGAATCATGGCTTGTATATCGGAAATTACTGTAATTTTGATTGGAAATTACAGGGCTCTTGAAATGTTTCTAATTATGATAGAATGTTAGAGCCGCTTCAAACCTGTGTGCTTCTTCAGATGTCTTCATTTACATGCCAAGACTATGCATTAGGAGAAATGTCCTGCTCTCACTTTGCCCCTCACCCACCCACCGTGCACATTCTTGTTTTGACTCTTTAGTCTAATTATGATGAGGATCTCGTCGTCAAATGTATATTATCTTGCCTTTCTTTCTGATCCTGCATCTTTTCTGACCTGTCCAATTACATTTATCAAGAATAACAGACTGTATTATTATGGAGCCAAACACTTTCTCCAAATCCTGAAAATAGATAAACAGAGAAACTAGACGTGTATTATTACAATAATAAGGGTCAGACTTAAAATGAACAAAAAACTAGACGTGTCTTATTACAATAATAAGGGTCAGACTTAAAATGAACAAAAATAAATATGAAAACTTTCTGGTGACTGTCATTTAATTGCTTGTCCTCTGTCACTTAATTCGGTGACATTTCCTGCCTCCCCATTTCCTTTCTGACTATAGCACAGCTCCTTTTAGTTAGCATCCCCTTTGCTACCTTCATTCTTTCTTTCTTTTAAATGATACCCCCAAATCTGCCCACCTGGCCCGATTTACTGATTTGGGAGCTGTTTAGACAGTGGCAACAATTGGCCGGTAATGTCACGTGAGTGATGTTCTGGTGAATTTTTTAAACATGCTTGCCGTTTGTACCCCTGTCCTCCAAAGCTTCCCATGAAGCTTCTGTTTTGGCAGTCGACTGGCAGCTTCTAGGTCTCTGCCAGGATGGTATGTTTCCCAGAACCCCTAAAGCTGTTAGCTAATCCCCTCATTACTGATTAAGAGAGAATCCAAGGAGCTGGTGGTTGGCGGTGGGGTCAAGCATACTGGTAACTTTCATTCTTTCGGGTAGTTATTCCTAACTACTAATATCCTCTAACTCCCTGACAGAGGGTTTTTGTGCTTTTCCCTTTGTCGTTCAGTTTAGGTGTCAACACTATCCTCGGTAGGAAAATATGTAGAAGGATTGATGATTACTTAAAAATAAGTGGTCCAAAAAGTATATATGTCACTGAGAGAAGTCAGACTTAACGAGGGAAAATAGTCACTATTTAACTTCTGTTCTGCCATGATTTTTGTGAAGGAAGCAGAAGAACTAATAAACAAACAAACAAAATATTCAAATCTGACCCTTTTGTGGTCAAAATTTTTAACTTCCAAAAGAGTTACTTACTTTTGAGATGTATGTGCCACAGCTTGTCAGAGTGAGGCAGAAGTCCCTGAAAATGAAGGGTGTATGAAGAGGGGAGAGCTAGAATCACTTTTACCTCAGCCCGTCTCACTCCATTTGCTTCCGGTCCTCTGAGTTGGCTAACTGTCCAGTGCCATCTTTGTGCTAGTCCCCACTGTTTGTTATGTATGACCTACATTTAATTCTCAGAGTAAACTTTGGAGCTAGCCCTGTTTTCTTCATCAGACTGTTAAGTAGTAGAGCTAACCCCAATTTCTTGATCCTTCTTTCTCTTTTAGTATTTCCTCAGGGTTCTAGGAGCTTCAGGACTGAAGTGATACCCTGCTCTGGAAGAGAGGAATTAGGGGTATTGGACTAACTGATCAAGGATATGGCAGGAACTTTCCTTTTTTCATTTTCATGGAATACAGGTTCTTATCAGCATAGGGTCCTAGGAATCCAGACTTTCTCATGTCCAGTTGGGCTGAGGGAAGATACATGGTAGAGGACTCCAAGTAGGACTCTGAGTAGATGTTAGAATATTGAGAAATTATTAAACTTTTTGAGCCCAAGATTCTTTTAACATGGGAGAAGATCATATGCTATAATAGATGCAGAAGAGCTTTTTAAATCATACAGCACTCTACACAAAGGGATAACGTCTTATGATGTGCTCAGCGAGAGGCTCAGACCCCTCCACAGAGTGACTTCTTTATTATCTATGTATTTATCTCAAATACTTTTCATTTTAGACTAAAAGGTAAAGCTTGAGGTATAGGTACCCTGAGTGGCAGGCAGCATAATCATTTTTTTTTTAAAGATTTTATTTATTTGACAGAGATCATAGGTAGGCAGAGAGGCAGGCAGAGAGAGGAGGAAGCAGGCTCCCTGCTGAGCAGAGAGCCCGATGTGGGGCTCCATCCCAGGACCCTGGGATCATGACCTGAGCCGAAGGCAGAGGCTTAACCCACTGAGCCACCCAGGCACCCCCCGCATAATCATTTTTAAAATTTCAAACAGTCCCAAAATGTTATGAAACCAGATACATCATAGTCGTGCTATGTACTGACTAATGCACCAAGTATTTTCAGTAAAAGAAACCAACTCTGTGGATTCCACCATTTTACATAGATTCTGTCTTCTCTTTGATGAGTAATAGAAATGAGATTGTTTTTAACTCTGAATAAGATATGCAAGTAAAGACTGAAGGTAGGCTACTTTTTGTGCTTGGGTAGGAGAGCAGGCTAATGCAAACTTTAAAAGAATGATATGCTTTAAACATAATGTGAGTAGCTGGAAATGAATACACTTTATATTCTGGGTATTCAAATAACCAGCAGTTTTTCCAAGTGAATCATATTGGAATTTTATCAAACATTTAGTCTGATAACATTCAAATAATTATGAGAGCAGAATTTGCTAATTTTACTGTTTAAAAAAAATAGTTGATTTGGGTAATAACCATTACGGTATCAAGGTTCAGTTACTGTTCATTGGTTATAGTGTTTTCATGTGGGAGATGGAAATGGAATTTTTTCCTTAATGGTGGCAGATGTTGGAATCTAATTTTATTCCACAGCAAACCTCCTGAGAGCTCTGAGACTTAAGGTGTATGTCCAGCAAGGGGACATTAGCAGCGCCATAGGCCTTGCCTTGTACATGGAACTGTTACATTGATTTTCATGTCTGCAGAGGTAGGGCTTGCAGACACGGTAACGTGGGAGTCCAGGGCTCTGACGGCGTGCCGCTGCATCGCCCCGGATGTTTAGAAAATTATTTCTCTCGAGTGCTTTATTGAACCGGGTATTTCTTTTAGGGAAAGTGACTAGATGATGAAAATTCTATTTGACTGAACATGACTGAATATAATCTTTGGCAGTCTCTACCCCCACCAGTCCCATAGACTTCTAGGACTCTGACTGCTACTGCTACTGCTTCGTTACTTGATAGGTATGATTTTAGTGCCTAAAAAAAAAAAGAAAGAAAGAAAAAGGAAAGTGGCCTTTGCCTCTGCAAAGGTAGCACAACCAGTGGAAAAGAGCAAATAATTTAAAGTCTCTTGCTTTTCTTCCATTCACTTTTCAGACACTCTTGTTATTGAGATTCAAAGCCTTTAGTCGGGTGGAGGTAGAAGAGAAGGGGGTAGAAGACAGAAGGAAGCTTTGGTGCATCTTTTTGGCTTTTGGGTTTGGAAACTCTTTGCTGGTGATTAGAATGTCTTAAATACAAGTAAGATGATATGTCACCGATCGCTGGGGCTAGAAATGGGCCAAAATAATGTCATTTTCATTGCCGGGAACAGGAATGTATCATGACAAAACCCAGGGGAAAAGAAAAAATCACAGAACCATAGTTGCACTCTGTACTCCAGCATGTTAGTGAAGGCATCTTTTATTTGGTTAGAATTAAATTACACTTCAGGGAAACTACACTTGGAAGCTCTGTGCTGATTCATTCTTTTGGAATGTTCATGCGACAGACTTTGCTGCAACACGATTTCACCTGCGTAGCCTCCTATGGAAGACACAGAGGAGGCCCCTGCAGCTGTGAGAGAGTCACGGCGTCAGTTTTTCCTGGTGCCGCATCCTTTTCTGAGAGTCTCTGGGACAGTCTTGACATACTGTCCTCATTGCCCCTTCTCTTGGGCAAATCCAGTGTTCTTCAGGCAGGGTCTGGGGAGAGAACTGCCTCTTGACACACATTCCATCTAGTACTTTATTTTATTTTATTATAATTATGATTATTAATTTTTTTACTGGGTAGAGCTGACTCTGTGGTGATGCAGCTTTGATTTCCCTGAATTGGCTTGAGAAGTACTTTGAGGGGAGAGCAAGGAGAGAAGCAAGACAACCCCACAACTCCAGGTGGAGCCACAGGGTAACCTGCCCATTTGCACTTTAGCACCCACGTGGGAGGCCACTGTGTGCTGCCCTTTTGAATAAGAAGGATGTGGAGTTCTGTCTATCTCCTGTTTAGGGTGGCCTGTGTTGGTAACCACCTAAAAATCTCTTATGTCCAAATACTGGAAATCCATATTGGATTTAATTTTCTAAAATGCAGACCTATCTTTGTATTTCTAGTTGGTGGCTGAACAGGACTGTTGAAGTCAATGGTTTTAAATATACAAATATTGACCTACTATAACAATTTAAAAGGTACACAATCATTACACAGTATTTTAAGGGCTAGTTGAATTTGGGGATCTGAATATCAGCCTGTCTACATTTTAAAGATAAGCCTATGCTTTATAAATCTAGGGTATGATCAAGGAGGCCCAGAATTATTAAGTAGAACACTTACTTGCTCATTATATTTTGAGCTAGAAAATCATGTAAGGGGATGTTTTTCTTTCTATACATTTTTAAAAAGTTGGACAGAAGGTTTTCAGTTACCTTATTGCCATGTACAAATCATTTAAAATCTTTACTCTTTTGCCTTAAATTTAAAATTAATTCCCTTATAGAAATACATTTTCTCCACTGACACACTTAATAAGTTAACTGTTACAAATACAGTCATAATTCATTAAGTCCATTTTCTCCATCTTGAGAAAACGTCACAAGAAAATTTTAGACAGTATTTGAAAAGAATCAGTTTGCAAATATTGGGCCAGCTCTTGAAAGAGGGTCATCGTATGGGGAAGTCCAAGGAAGGTTACCACCAGAGTGGCCCACTTTAAAAGTATTTGAGCATACACCTTTTAAAGCTTGAGTATACTGGTTATGCATCTGTAGAACTGGCTTTAAACTGAAGCCACCTTTTGTCTTAAAAGGTTAGGATAAAGTTGAAAAGTGTAGACGAAGAATATTTTGTGGGAATTCCTCTTTTTGGAAGCTCTTCCATGATATGATCAGTTTTGACAGGTGATGAGTGAGTTCTTCAGGACAGGCTCAGGCATCCACAGAATGGGAGCAGGGAAGAGAACAAGCCCATGGGGTTTAACTCTTAATAGCAGTCAGTCCTCCAACGGAATGTAACTCGCCTAGACTTAGCACGGAACTGTAGCACTAATAGAATCCTTCAACAAACTACCAAGTTGAAAGGAAAAGTGTTTTCTCAGAAGTCCCCACAGTTGTCTTTTATGTTTTGGGTAGTAAAGGTAGGTTTTATTGTAGCTTTATCTCCTTTTTTCCTCATATGGGAAATGAAAATAAAGGCCCTGTGAAATGAATGAACTATGAAAATGCATTTATGCAAAATGACAATAGAAAAATAGCTCTGGAAGAAACTGCACCATTAAAATTTCACATCAGTGAAAGGTGCTAAGAGAAGGATGGAAGAAGTTCTGTTGCTAATACGAATCTCAGGTAGATTTTTTTTTTCCTGCTCTGCGAGAATACCTTTAGCCTCTTAAAGAGTAACCTTTGAGAGGATTCATTTTTAGAAGTGTAGTTGCTTTTACCCGTGCCGTTCTGTTGACAAAATACAACAATGTCTTGGACCACTCCTATAAAAACAAATGTATATGTCTTAGAGATTAGTAGAAATACAGCCCTCCTGTAACTTATGAAATATCTTGTAAAAAACACAAGTTCCATCCTCTTGTGGTGTTGCCATACAATTGCTAAATTGATGAAGTTGTCTTTTTTCTGTCTTAATCTACTTCTGGTGTATGTGAATAGAGAATCTATTCTCCTTTGATTACTTGATTCAACAACTCCAGTTGCCTTTGTGCATTTTTTTTTTTTTTTAACAATTCCCTTTTCAACCAGTATGCTTCAGGAATTGGGTTTAAACACACTGTTTCATAAACTGCCAGCCTCCTCGGCCGCCTCAGTGCCTCTGATTCCGTAAATCAGATCATAGGCAGCATGCTGTCATATAATAAGGTGTCTGATCCTTATTACCAGTTTGTTGATGCACAGACTCCTTCAAATTGACCATTGCAACACATGGTTTCCCCTGAAACTAGCTGTGATAATTAGCGTGGTTCTAATGAGACAGAATGTCACTGATCTTGTGCTGAACTGTCGAGTATCGGCGCTACGGATGGGAACTGTCAGAGCCTGCCATCTGTGACAGCGCTTGGCATATTCCGGTGGCAAGGTAGAGCATGCTCAATAGAGTATTTTCAAACAAATGGCCCTTTTCTTGATGAGGGCTCTGTGTTCTGCTCAACTGGAAGAATGTTTGCCCCAACTTTGGCCCACGCAGCACCCATTTTGAGATCCAAATGCAAATAAACATTTAAATCTCGGTTCTGTGTTACGTAAGAGAGGAGTCTTTTGTTTAGCAGGTGAATTTTAAGTGGCCTTCCTTCCCCTGATTTTTGACTCTCCCAGTTGCCCCATTTCATCAGTTAGCAATAAAGCAGTCATTTACGATACTTTTCCCGATTTTAAAATTGCCTTGTTTAAAAGAAATTTTTTGGGAGTTGGGATGGCTCCTGGTGATGAAGCAGTCTGATCTGAGGGAGAGGAAGGGGAAACGAAAGAAATAGCCCCGAATGTGTACCAGAATACCCAAGTTGAACAGAAGAATTAAAATGGACAGGACATTTAGATCTGTAGGCTCCAGAGGGAAGTAGAGCTTTTTTGCTGGAGTAAAAGTCCAGCGCTGCTTATCATTCCAAAATATGCTTTGTTGCTTTTTATTTCCTCCTCTCTGGCAGACCACACAGGGCTTGTTCTGAAGAACATTTTCACTAATCTGATCAGGCAGCCAAATACGCCGGGAAAACTGCTTTAATGATCCCACTAATTACCTCAAGTCAATATGAACTGTATTATTAGACTGAGGGAAAATATTCCATTAGGTCTCCCCCTTGGGAGTTTCTCCGCTTTGTGATGTCACTGAAGCCTTCACCCTCTCGCTTGTAATTAATTTTATTTACACACGCAGGCACGCACAAGGTCACACCTGCACAACCGGCGCTGGCCAGGGAGCTTGTGGCACTCCGGCTTAATCAGATCTGTCATAATTACCATTCTGCATGTTTCTGACACACGCTGTGAAATATTTCAATTTAACTGCCGCTACCAGCACAACCAGATGTAGTGCGAGTGTGGCTGCATTGGAAATATTATTCCTCAGGATAAACTCTCTCCTCCTCCTTTTTCCTCCCCCCCCCCTTTACAGCTAATGTGGCACAGAAGCTGATGTATCCTGTAAATCTTGAATGCAGCGCTAGATTGATAACAGGCGATTAGACAGTTTAACCACAAACAGCTTGTTCATTTTTCACAAATGAAAACCACATGTGGTGTAACTAAAATTTCAGGCCCTTTTTTTTTTTTTTTTTAAGAGTTGGGGTATGTATGTGTGTGTGTTGAAGATGTGCTTAAATAAAAATAAAATGTAATGAAAAGAAGTTTAAGTGTCTATAAAAAAAAAAATGGAAATGTTGCCTAGTCTTTTCCAGGTTATTTTATCAAAATCCTTATCAAATCCCATTTTTTTCCACTTTCACCAAACTCAAATGAGAGAAAGAGTCTCTGTTAGACTTTTCTATTATTTTCTCTAAGATTTCTTTTGGATGGGAGAGATGATATCCCTCTGGTCTATCCCTTTGTATTTTTTTTTTTTTCAGTGCTAAGCCTTTTATTTGAAATTGAGTCTGAAAGAGTATTTTACTGTTGGGCATGTATAGTTTTTTAAAGGTCAGTCTCCCTCTTTTTTTAAAATGGAAAGTTGTTAGTTTAGGCTTTATGGTCCTATCCCAGACAATTCAAAAAACAAAATGGACCCAATCAGGAAATGTATTTCTTAAGAGATGTTTGTTGGTATGCAGAATCAGTCTGAAAGGTAGAGTTCAAAACCAATGAATTCTGTTTCCATAGAAATTTTGGAGATAATTTTGGCAGAAAGTATAGGCTCAGTGGGTTACCATATAAGGCCAGAGTTATCACCAGTCTCGGAAGAATTCAGCCATAAAAAAATTAAAGTATTGGAGCCATAAGAAGGCAAATAGGCTGGTAGAAAACTAAAGCCACAGCTATAGCCTAGTTAAATGTCTTTTAATGCCAAATAAAATACACTCCTTCTCTTTTATCTTTAGTTTTGTTTTACTACTTAAGTTATGAACCTCTCTCAGAAGCTTTCTAGGATTCTGTGGTGATTCCTGTTATCTGATAAGAGGTGCCATTTCCCGTGGACTACTTGGTTTTTTACCCTGTTCCCTTACTTTATTCATTTTCCTCCTTCCTTAGTTATTTGTTTACATTAAATAAACCAACAAAACTTCACTTCCTAAGTTTTTCACCAGAAGTTTCTTTCCCCTTACCCTGGCTATTTTCTGTGTGTGTTGAGTTTGCTGCATGATATCTTCTAAATTTGAAATTTAACATTTTTCTGCCTCTTCATGTTTTCTTTCTTTCTTCCTTTAAAGGAAAAAAAAAAGTTTGCCTTTTAATTAGAACCCTTCTCCCATCTCAGATGCTAAGCCATTCACATAGTTAATACCAAATTATTAGGTCAGTCGCTTCTCACATTCTTCATCTGCCTTTGTAGTCATAGTGCAAGATGCAGATATTGTGGAAGATTTGATTCAATCCCCACTGCAGTGATCAGTTACAACACTATTTCCTGTTGAATACAGATGTCCCCTCAGAATCCTTCTTAACACAAAGGTGAAGGCACCAGTCACTAATCATTAGCTCAACCCACTGCTGTTTCAGTCACTTTTTGTTTTAGGATTCCCAAGAAGAGGTTTGATGTACATAGCATAGCTGTATGGGAATGAGTCCAGGAAGTAAGAAAAGTGGAGGTTAAAAATATGAAAATCAAAAACCAAAACAAACCTATTCCTTACGATCTCATTGGTACTGCCTTTGCTTTAATGACCCCTAAAGTTTTTGCACAGCTACTTCAAGATATGTTAGGGATAAGCCAGCTTGCAAATTGAATCACATCTTGCAGTCATTGGTAGAGCTCACCACAGAAAGGAAACTGAACTTACTCCTTAGCAAGTGAAAGATTTCATTAACATTCTGAGAAATCATCCACTAGTTTTCCATGTTTGCAAACTTTTGTTTTTGCATGTTAGAATTTCTTTGTTCCCATCACACCTGTTGATACAAAGAGAATAGGAAGGAGAGGGGGGAAAAAAAGAGTTACTGCTTAGGGATTGCTGTGGTATGTACAGAATTTGAGAATAGTCAATATTTTGAGTATGAGGGAAGAGCATGTCTTTTCATTAAATGTAATTAGACTACAAGAACCCCATTGTTCCAAAAACAAAAAAGATTGTAATTTTCTTTATGGACCCCACTCTATCCCTGTCTAATAGAAGGACAGTTTTCATGTATCTGGTAACAAATCATAGTTGAAGATTCAGTAGAAAGTAGTTCAGAAAACTTTATCCCGCCCAACTCAGTCCACTTTCCTTAGCACTGTACGATTGTTCTTCTGGAGTGTTCTTGGATCCTCGTGAAAATGTAGAGGAAGGAGAATTGGCTATTTGCCATTTTCTTTGGGACCCACTGTTTGCCTTTTTCATTGTTGAAGTCATCAGTATCATGTACAGCGTAGCTCACCTTTGTATTCCCAAGCTGACAGGAATGGGAGGACATGTTCCTAAATGTCTGTGTCAGATAGAAATAGGGTAATGGGAGCTAATTGACAGACTCATAAATGGTTTATATAACAACTTGGACATAAACTTCATCTCTCAGGGGAAGCATTGAGGATTGCAAGGAGTGGTGATCCCAGGTTCCCCTGCTATCATGCCATGTGGCCCCAGGCAAGTCATTTAACCTCTCAGGCCCGGAACCTCTCTGTCAGGAAGGTAGAATAGGTTGGGTCAGTTATGTCTGTTGTCTCTTTCAGTTCCAGGTTCTGTGAGTTTGTTGCTGAGACAGGTGCACAAGTGTGAAAAAGGATGCTATTTTGATTGAAGGGACTGCCGACAGGTGTGTTAGTCTGAAAATGAGTCACAGAGGAGGAAAAGTTTTGAATGATGAAAGGGCTTAGTTTGGGGAGTTTGGACAAAGTGCTATTTTGGGGTCTGTAGCCAAAAAGCCTTCATAGGTGGGTATAGTGGGGAGAATGGATTGCTTGGGAGCCAGTGTATGAACTTAAGTTATGTAGTGTGAAATGGGCTGAAGGTTGTTTTAACTCATCTGAGACTGGTGATTACACACCTGGATGACCTCTCTCATCAAGGACCTAGCAGAACCAGTACAGTATAGAGATGAGAGGAGCTCCGTTCAGTTGGGGAATGGGCTTGGCTTAACACGCGGCAGGGCCGTGTTTGCCACAAAACAGTGTGACTGTTTTGAAGGGTTGCTGGAGAAACATGTTTTTTTTCTGGCTTGCTTGTTTTTTAACTGATACCTGAAATTCTACCTTTAACATTTCACTATTTTTGGACTGGTGTAAGTCCTGGGAAGGGTAACGCATTAAAGAGGAAAGAAATACTCTCGGCGCATGAGAAATCCCAGGTTTGGAAGAGGTTAGTGAAATAAAAACAGGGCAGGGAATGACAGCCCAGTTGAAGGAATATCTTGAAGCCCATATTTACAAGTTCATAAATTGGTACCTGTAGCATTTAATAGCTGCCGAGGACTGCCCATTCCCAAATGTCTCCTTTAACTGTTTATACCCATTTACTAATGGTACCAACACGAGTGCTAGTTGTTATGGGTGCTTGGCTGGTTCATTGATGGAGTATTTGGTGGTTTAAATGAAATGCAGATTAGCTAAAAATAAATTACTTTCAATAAGGTCAAGGAAGTGAAGGCTGTAAATAAAATATACATTCACAAACAGACAAATGCTATTAGGAAATCCAGTTCAGTCCATGCCAAGCTGTTACTGTCTAAATTGCCTTCTTTCTTCCTGGCTTGCAATTAATTTTTGCTTGTGTGTTTGGAGATTGGGGGGAAGGGTAATAGCCTAATAGGTAATGATTTTATTTTAGTATTTTGATTAAAGAGACTAAATAACTTGGACCCTGGATAACCATAAGGACTAAAGCCTTATCCATCAAGCTTAATTTCTAGACAGAAAGTTGCATTATATTTCTGGGTAAATTCAGCATTGTACTACATATAATATATGGTGGGGAGATGGCTGTGTGGGAGTTATTTTCTACCTATGCCTGCCCCCCGAACCATCTTTCCAATTCACTTTTTATCTTTCTTTAACCCTCTACTTGTCTAGACTCCTTCTGCCCTGTCCTCAAATCTTAAAAGCAAGTACTTTAAAGCCATTTGTTCTTTGAAAAGCGGTGCTGAGGTGTTTACCTCTGGTTTCCTAACCTTTGCATAGTTCTGCACACCCCATGGCATGCCCAGGTCACTGTTCTATTTCTCTCCCTGCTGCCATTCTCTGTCTGTTCTGCTACCTTTTCCCCTACTGTTTGGGAAACCCAGGTGTCTTTGGAAAGCCTTTTTAGTGTTCCTCTTCCGACAGATAGAATTTCTTAAAGGATAATCTGCTAATCTTGTCTACCTTTACAATTATTTGGATGGTATGAAATTAACTAAATTAGAATATGGTTGCTTTATTCACGGTTGTAAACCCATTTTCTGAGTTTGTAATAGGACCAGGGAAGAACAGGATGTCTATATGTACTAGTACAATTGTTACTCAAAAATGCTGAGGCTGTCAAACTATTATTTTATAAATAAAATCTCCTCCAGCACTGAAATAAATAAATCGAATCAAAGTCTTCCCCCAGGGGCTCCTGGGTGGCTCAGTGGGTTAGGCCTCTGCCTTTGGCTCAGATCATGATCTGATCCTGATCTGGTCCTGGGATTGAGCCCCACATTGGGCTCTATGCTTGGCAGGGAGCCTACTTTCCTCCCTCTCTCTCTGCCTGCCTCTGCCTGCTTGTGATCTTGGTCTGTCAAATAAATAAACAAAATCCTTAAAAAAAATAAAAAGTCTTCCCCCATTTTGGTCGACTTGAGATTGGGTAAGGGTGTGTATTCTCATCAGCCATGGCACTGTTGAGATTCCGTGATGGAAACCTGGTTTCAGGACACCATCTGTGAACCATTGTACTAGTGACTATTTTCCTCCAATCCTTGTCTAAAAGGCATGGTCCTTTAGTGGCAAAAAAAAAAAAAAAAAAAAAAAAAACAAAAATCCAAAAACCAACCAAACCAAAAAAACCCCAGGATATCTGTTCCATGACCATAAATACCAAAGTTTTCTAAACTACTTGGAGCTGATATAAGACAGTTCTAGAAAAATATTTGAATTATATGTGTGTATATATACACACACACATGCATATGGGGTGGTAGGAGTTCTTAACCTGTGGCCCACCTTCCCCCAAGAGGTCCATGAGCTTGGATAGAAAAAGAAATCTTTATTTTCATTAACATGTTACTGAATTTTGACATATTATTCAATTACCAGTATGGGTACTAGAACATAGTAGTATTAACAATAGGTATAAATTTGTCACCAGTAAAAATCACAAATATTTTCACATCACATTAAGTTATTGCAGATATCTCAAAATATTATCTTTGCTCATCACTATAAAATTACAGTAGTTATCAGATCTGTTGTTAGAGCTCGTTATTTAGTGTGTTAATAAAGAGGGATTTATATTACTATATCACAAAGTTTTGATAACGGTATTTCAGCATAATTGGTTTTCTTCATCATCTTATGTATTTTATTTCAGGCATATAAAAACATTGTTCTAGAAAGGCATCATCTGTGGGCTTTTACCAGCTTGCCAGAAGGGTCGATGGCACAAAAGAAATGAGATCAATCATTAGATAAATTATATGTGAGGGGGGGAACTACATATTTTTTCTAGTACATTAGCTGAACAATTCTTGAATTTACCAGGGAAATGCTTGTTATTTATTACCTTATAGTATGCTTCTTTTTCAAATGCCCTTCACTTCAGAGCATGTAAGCAGGGGTTAGAGTCCTTGCAGTGACATTTAAAACAACAGCAAAACCAGAAACCTTATCAGCAGCCTTTTCTCCAACATTCTGATGCCACATGCAGTGCAGCACTTTGTGACAGAGGAGCCTTTGCCCTTAGGCTCGAGACTTTGTGTCAGGAGAGCCTCACCTGTAATATCAGCTCCATCTGAAGTGTAAGCTGTCCTTCCCTCATCGTACTGCAATTGCTGGTGGAAATGACTCCCTGTTATATCTGTCTCCACATTTCCTCTTAGCCTGTATAGTAGGTGGCACAGAGATGGCACTTAATAACTATTTGTAGAAGGATGAAATGATGCAGAAGCACATTTCATCTGGTCTCAAATTTTCCCTCACAAAACTCAGCTCATTCCGAAGGGAGTCCGGATGGGAATTTGTGGGGGCTGGGGGTTGGCTCTGTGCTCAGAAGGCAAGAGTAGGGTCAGACTCCTGTCCTCTTCCCCCGGGGCCCTCTCGGAGCCTGCCTTCCCCAGGTATAAAACAGGATCAGTAGTCATGAGGAGTGACTGACGTGGCCTGTGCCGAGAGCCGAGCCTCTTTTCTCCCCCTTGATTGGTAATTATAACCCAGCCATTGTCACTGGGATCCACATGATGCTTCTAGAAATATTTATGCTTTCTTTTTTTGAGGTGTCCTTGTGAATCACAAGATTTGAGTCCCTCAATTAGGCCAACCTCTGATTAGTAGGTTTGCATAATGGTTAAAATGATGTGGGTTTTGGCCACAAAATGGGTATTACTTTATCAGCAAAATCATAAGCAGTTCAGGAGCTCATAATGACCCTGCCCGCTTAATTGTTCCTCTTAGGATAGGAGTCCCATAACTTTTACAATCCCAATTTGCCTTCCCCTGGTTTTAAAAATTCTTTGTTATCTTTCCTAGGATATCATAGAGGGAAGATTTAAATTTTTAATTCCCAGCCCCTAAATATGCACGATGGGACGTATAGCTCATTCTAGAAGATATCTGCTAGTGTTGAAAAGTTTCATATAAATCAGCTAAAAATACATTGACAGAAATATTTATTAAAATAACCTGTGTAAGTTATTTCTGTAAGCAAATAAACCACTGTATCAGGTAAATCGTCACCTAAAAATGATTCATGTCATAAGTTCAAATTGTTATTTTTTTTCTTTTGCACATGGCATATGTGGAGATTTAGCAACATTTTTTTCATGATCTTCATAATTTTGAATAGAAAAATACTGTAAAATTTTAATAGTGACTTTAGGAGGCAACACGTAAGAGATTGGCTTCATAACATTGCCATATAAGCGCATATTTATTTGGATTGAGGGGTTTGAGAGACATGAAGTTTCCCATTAAGCTTCTTTAAATAATCAGATGTGTTTGCTTTTGACAGAAGACTTTAATAGTACTTCTCCACCTCCTTAAACCTAGTAAGCTGAGCTCAGTTTGAATCTTACTTTTTGAAATGCAACATCATCATAAATGCAAATTGTTGGACTTTGCTACAATACTTGATATCCTTGGGAATAACAGAGACGTATACAGCTTCTTCTCCCTAATTAAGGAGTCCAGATTGTGCGGCCTTATACCTTTCTCTCTCCCAGAACTTACTGCCACTTCAGTGTTACAGGGAATCTTCTGTTTCATTTTTGCACTTACTCATTGAAGTGTGAGCCTCAGGGCCTGTCAGGCCCTGTGGGTAAAGGAAAGTGAAGAGGACGCCATTCAGAGGGAGATTTGTGTGGTCCTGTGTTTATGATAAATGTATTTCAGCGAAGATGGTGGTATCCTAGGTTAGTAAACCCATCACCGTTAGTTCATGGAAGAAATGCTGAGGGCCTGAAGCAGAGCAGTAGGAATGGAAAATAAGGAACCAATTCAAGAAACCTTCTGAAGGAGTAGAATTGGTAGGAATTCATGGTTGTTCTCTTATAAAGCAAAGAGACAAGAAAAATCAGGTTTTTATTTTTTTTTATATATTTTTTAAAGATTTTATTCATTTATTTGACAGAAAGAGGCACAGCACAAGAGGGAACACAAGCAGGGGAAGTGGGAGAGGGAGAAGCAGGCTTCCTGCGGAGCAGGGAGCCCAATGTGGGGCTCAATCCCAGGACCCTGGCATCATGACCTGAGCCAAAGGCAGACCCTTAACGGCTGAGCCACCCAGGTGCCCCGAAAAATCAGTTTTAATTGAAGCTATTTGCTATTTTTTTTAATTAAAAACATATAGCTATTATAGAAGAAACAAAAAAAATGCAAGCATAAAGAACATAAGAAATACCCATAATCCCAATTAACTAAAGATAGCCCGATATATGTTCTTTATACACATGAGTATGTACGTATACATACATATATGTCTGTACATATATATGTCTTACATGTATTTAGATGCTGTACATACCTTTTAATTCCCTATTGAGATATATTTAAGTTAGAATCTCCTTTTGCTATCACAATTAATGCTAACATGAACATTATTAGAGTTAAATATTTGTATACATCTTTATCATTTATTTAGGATCAGTTCTCAAAAGTAGAATTACTGGATCAAAAAAAGCTTTTGTGTTTTAAAGGTGATTACTAGACATTTCTACATTCAAACATTTCCACCATTGCCTTTCAGTAAGATTATACCAATTTATACTTCAAATAACAGCCTTTCAGCCCAGGTGACTGGGTGGGTGGTGATGCTATTAATTGAGTTAAACTACATCGGAGGAGAACCTAGTTTGTAGGAGGAAGATGGTGGGTTCAGGTTAGGATATGATAACTGACTTGTTTTCATTAATTCCCTAGATAATCAAATTCCTTTGGATTATCTTCATGATAATGAAAACAATAATAAAAATAGTGATGACATTCATCATGCTGTTACTGTGTGCCAATCCCCTTGCATGAATTGTCTCATTTAATTCTCACACACCCTATGAACCGTAGTAAAATCATCCCCATTTTATAGAGGAGAAAATTAAGGTCTAGAGAATTTCAGTAACTTGACCTGGGCTGTAGTAAGTAGTAGAATAAGAATTCAAATTAAAACCCAGGCTTTCTTAACAGGTTGGTCTTGGAAGTACAGTACATTCAGGAGATGAGGTCACAGGAATTAAGTATTCTCAGGAAAGTTCAGTAAGGTAAAGAGCTATAATAAGAGAATGGGGGACATATTTCAAAAAGCAACTGGTCTACCTATTTTTTCCTGGCACACCACTAATTCATCTCCCTCTTTTTTTCATTATCCACCTCATTTTAAATATTGCCCACTTTTAAAGGCCATGCCAGTATCACTTTTTATCAGTAAAGACTTCCTTGACTACTCAGCCCATCTCTTCTTCTCACCACTTGGATCCCACTTGATGTTCGTCCATCATTGACCTTTATCACGCACTCCGTTGCACTGGTGTTATTTTTGAATGCTTCCCAAGTATACTGTGAGCAATTTTAGGCAAGTACTTTCAGTTAAGTCATCAGACCTTTTTGTCGTTATTCAGGGACCAGGCATGGGGCTGAATGTTTTCTATTTCATTTGAACCAGCCACAGTCCTGCAAGATTACTACTATTATTGTCTGTTCTTTGTAGAGGAGGATCTGAGACTCAAAACGGTAGTTTGCTCAAGTTTACATACATAAATGCCTATAGGGGATATAACCCTTTATCAGTATCCTGAGGTGCTAGAGCATGACTTGAAGGAGAGTTCGTATTTGGGTGGGCAGGAAAAAGAAGAAAGGGCTTTCCTGTTAGTACGAAGAATGAAAAATAGAGTGTGGGGAAATGCTGGGTAACACGTAATAAATACTCCAATGAATTAGGACTTGAATGTGATTGGGAGCAGCCATCAAGGTAGCTCTGGGGAGTGTTTCTTCTAGGGACTTGTGAGCATTTTCTCTAAAATGGGAAGTCTTTGAAGGTCATTTTGGGCAGTAAGATAACTTTGGCAATTTGAAAGCAGAACACCAGACCAGTGACTTTCATCCCAGCCTGTCTTTTCCAAGGGCATCTCAGAGATGGCTAGGAAGGTTCCAGAAAACTTAGTTACACTTGTAATTTATCTGTCAGGAAGGTCCATAGGCTAAATTAGACATCATATTTATTTGCTTCTTGTAGGCATCACAACTCTGTGTGGTAGCACTTATTCTCATTCTCCACCAACATTGGTGTACTTTTTCCCCTAAGTTAAGAAAAGGAATGATTACTTAAAAGCTTCTTTGTCAGAAATTGAAATAATTGTCCATTGGAAGTAATTAAAAAGAGTGTGTGGTGTCTAAGAGCATAATTCAAGGAAGAAGGGTCCCAGACTAACAAGGCATGGGTGATCAAGTGGAAAGGGGCCAATGATTCTTTATGATAGAAACAAGGCTAAAATTGATGAACCTTGGGAGTGCTGAGTTTTCTGGTTTTTTCCTCCCTTCAGTTTTCTGCTTTTTAATGACACTAACTATGGAGAACGAGAAGGGAATAAAAACTTAAGTAAGATACTGGGGTGCCTGGGTGGCTCTGTCGGTTAAGTATCCAACTCTTAGTTTTGTCTTCGGTCATAATCTCAGGGTTGTGGGATTGAGTCCTCCATCAAGCTCTGTGCTCAGCTGGAGACTGATTGAGATTCTCTCTCTTCCTCTGCCCCTACCGTACTGCTCATGCACATGTGCTTTCTCTTTCTCTCTAAAGAAATGGATAAATCTTTAAAAAAAAAATGATATTAATTTAAATATCTTAGAAAATGTGTATAAATGTTATAAATGTTATGTATATAATGTTATAAAATGTGTATAAATGTTAAACAGGAGCCAAATCATATCACTGAAACTTACATGTCAAAAATATATCTTAGTTGAGGGGAAAAACAAAAAATTCTTTTTCCAAGCCCATATTCAAGCATCAGGCATATAAGCCAGATTTTTGTTTGTTTCATTTAAGCTTTGAAGAAACTATCTTGGAAGCAGGTTAGTTTATGAAGTATAAGAAAAATTAAACATTTAGGTTAGATGTTTTCCAAATCTAATATCTTTAAAGGAAAAGGCAGCCTTTCTTTGGAAAAATTCTGTTTCAAACTACAAGATTATTTTCTTGCTACTTTAATATATTATCTACAGTTTCATGTTTTTCTCTTCATTCCTTCTTTCTCCCTGCTCAGATTCTCCCTCCTGAAAATATTCTTTAAACTGTAAGATCTCCTTCTCAACAACCTTTTTTTTTAAGTGAGAACTTTATATCACTCTGGCCAGATTGTCATCTGATAATCTTAATATGGATCAAACAATCTGTAGCAAAAGGAACACTTTATTTATAAATAAATAGGAACACTGTATTTATGTGTGCCATAAAGCCAGTGGCTTTGAGAAGGTAGAAAAGAGAAGTACATAAAAACCACTTTCATTCTTTACTTGCTTCAATTTTAAGCAAAATTGCATAATAGTAATTATTTATTAGGGCACCTGAGTGGCTCAGTCATTAAGCGTCTGCCTTCTGCTCAGGTCCTGATCCTAGGGTCCTGGGATTAAGTCCCACATCGGGCTCCTTTCTCAGCGGGAAGCCTGCTTCTCCCTCTCCCACTGCCCCTGCTTGTGTTCCCTACTAGATGTGTCTCTTTCTGTCAAATAAATAAATGAAATCTTTAAAAAAAATTATTTACCAATGATTCTGATTATTCAAAATTCACTAAATTTTAATGGGAGTTTTTCCTCAGATTGTATGAACATAAACCTCCAGAAAAAAAAAAAAAAAAAAAGAAAGAAAGAAAAGAAAGAAACCTCCAGGAAATTCTGCTAGACGCATTTAACCTCTTAAAGACAAAATAGCAAAATGGACTCATGAGAAATTTATGGGTAGTCATTGTCTGTCCTATTTCCACAATATGGAAATCCACAGATTTTTCGCAAAGATAAGTTCCTTATATAACCTGGAAAGAAATGTAAGAATCATAATCATTTTTAAATATCATGATTGGTTTTTTTTTTCTTTTCGGCAAACACAAATATCAGAAACCATACTTTGAAAATAAACATATTTGGGGAATACATACACACACAAGTATCCCATTTAAATTTGTTTCTTTTTTAAGTAGGCTCTGCACCCAACATGGGACTTGAACTCACGACCCTAAGTGTTTCTTTCTAAAACCCATCTTTAAATAAAGCAGACTTAATGTGCCACTTTTAGCATGAAAATTGATTGGTATATTTCTGTTCACACTCACTTCCCATGTTTTCTTGAATAAGACCATTGTTAACTTAGCAGGAAAACTTACTCATGGTGCCTGCTGAGATTCTCTTCATTGTACACAAAGTAGATGTTATTAAACTGGGGAGAAAGATTAATGTATTTCCTACTAATTCCATAGAAGAGAACATGTATCTTTATTAATGTTAATGGTGGGGGCTTCTCATTATGTTATAGAATAATCTGCTTTAGCAAAGGTTTTTCTTCTGAAGAACTTCATAACATTTAAAGGTTAATATGTTAGGTAAAGAACAGTATCTTAAGATAAGCGTTTTTATTACAGGACATGATGGGATGGTTTTTATTAAATTATATGATGATTTGAATGGGGAAGAAGAAAAAGTGCATCGCTTCTTGCCCTCAACTTTAATGCCTTTAATCAAATAATGACCTTCTGGAAAATAGTTAATTTTAAGCATTTGGAAAGATCAATACCACTCTGCCACCAAAAAATGGCCTAGACAATGAAATTTGATGTATTTAAAGTATCATTTCACCCTCTTAACCTAGTAAATAATTTAAAAATGCTTTCAATATTGCTTTGCCGCTGTTCTGTTTCTCACTGTTTCAAGTGTGATGATTGTTCTTGAAAAAGAGGGTCGAAGTTGGTGCAGGAAGCCGCCAGGCCTCAGACCTGGAAGCCGGGGTTGTTCCCTCCGTGAGGCCTTGTGTGTCTCTGCATTCAGGGCCCCCGGAAAAGTACTGTGTGTTAAGACTGCATTTGAGGCAGTGGGTGTTAAAAACATAGAAAGTGTGAAAATGGAACACTTCTGGGATGTTAAAGGGGTAGCTTAAAACGTCATTAGTCACTTTGCATCTTTGTGATAGCTTTAAACCTTCATGCTAAAGGTGAAAGATTCCGCAACTCTGACAATTAGAACCCATTTTCCCCCCAGCTTATAGAACATTGATATGAAATTACCCTTGAGTGCCGACAGCTTTGTAAATAAAAAAAAAATTGCCCTCTATTAGCATGTTTGTGGGCAGATTAAAAACTGTCTTCATTAGCATAAGTAACACTTACAGATTCTTTTAAAAGTAGAAAATTATTTGCTGAATGATAAATTGCTAGCTTTATAGTTAGTTGTTGTTGAAAATGTACTCATTCAAAATGCCTGGTGTAGTTTAGTCTACAATACTGAATTTTTTGTGTTGGAAGTACTATTTAATGGATTATGTACTTAATCCTTGTTCCTACTACTTGCTAAAATGTAATTCATGCTTTCCACTAAAATGTTTGTATCAAATACGTCCCTATTTAGATTGATTTCTTTTAATATCATATATTATTATACTATATGCCCCAGAGACTGGAACAAAATACTCCTGCAAATAACACCTAAAGATGAGGGTGAGGGGGAATAAATACAGACTGTAAAATGTTTTGCTTTTTAGAATTCAAATTATCCTTCCGTTTCTTAAAATGTATCTTTCCTTCTTCATTGCAGCAAGAATTGTCATTTTCTTTCTTTCATTTTTATAGCTCTTGGATTTAAAATGTATATGTACCTAACAGTAATAGATACATACCTGTATATTGTAGGAAATGAGTTGTGGGTTTTTTTTTTTTCTCAGAGAACGCTGAAGCCTCTTTTCTCCTGGAAAACTAGTTGTGTTACGTGCTCCCACCTTTGTCACAGAACAGGCCCTTGGAAGGGTTCTCTTTTTGACGTGTGTGAGTCTGTAGAGGTACAATAGATTCATTCAAGAAAGAAGGTTACTTCTCTGACTCAATTAAAATCATTGCGTACCCCTTCTCCGTTACAATGTTCCAACTGAATTGACTTGAATTAATTGTTCTAAAAAGAGTGGAGTCGAAATCAGGGATTGAGTTTGGTTGGAAATTAGCAGCTGAGAGATGAAGGTGCCAGGATTTTTATTTAAATGTGGTACAACAAGATTCTGTCAGTAAAGCACATCATTAGAATATTGAGTTTAGAACTGCTAATTTTTCCTTTAAAATGAGCATACAGTCATGTGTTTCATGGACCATAATAAATTGCCATTGTGTTGTCATTGAGTTTGTTTTGCTTTTTTGCAGTACTGGTTTGGCAGTCATTCTGCATTTTCTCTTTCCTCCCCCCCCCCATCTTACTTTTTTTTTTTTTTTTTTAAATAGATCCCTCACCAAAACCAGTCAAACGAATGTTATTTATTTCATGCAGTCTTAGGTTTATGCATCTTCTGCACCATTTTCTTGCTTACGGTAGCAAGACATTTGCAGATGGTTCTTGGTTACTATAAAGTACATAACAGTATTTCCTTTGTGGCAGATGGATTTAAGACTTTTAGTTCTCAATAAATGTAGGTTTACAATACATAACTTTACAGGATTTGTGTTGTATATAACAGGTTTGAACATATTATCTCAGAATTCATCTGCATGGCATTTTCAGCTTATTCAGGGTTCATGCCAGTTTTTTTTAAGTAATAGAGGGAGCGCTGTGATTGATAGCAACAGCTCAAGGCGTGATTTTGAATAGAAACAAAGGGTTTAGAACAGAAGGTGTCAAATTAAACTTCGTCAGTTTGAAAAGTAGTAACATCCTGAAAGTTTTACTAATTTATTTACATGTGGCTACTGTTTATATTTTGCCCTCTTTATATGCAGTGTAATGTTGCTTGGCAAATTTACTACATTTAAAGTTTAGGTTGTTCCTTGTACCATTTTAGTTTTTGAGAATGGATCTGTCTCATTATTTTAAGGCTGTTACTCTCCTGTCTTTTCTACTGTACGGAATAGTCGTGATCTAATTTAATTTGGAGAGTAGCTCACTACTCCTGCCCATGGTCTTACAATATTTCAAGTCCCAGAGACCACTCTTAAAAATGTAATTATGTTCACATTTTGCAGCAAAGTACTGCATTTCATTTCTTGTCTCTCCTCTACCAAGTAAATCTATACATTTGTCATTTAAAAACTAATACAGTACTTAGGGGAATCATCATTATTTGTCAGATATTACAATATTCTGATATGTTCATTGTCTTACCAAGTTTATTTGCTCTAACAGTATCACTTATGGAAAAGTGACTTAGTAAAAGATATTGGGGCATTAGAAAGCTTTTGGCTTTTTTAGTCACTTTGGGCAAAACATAGATCAGATTACTGTCATCATTAATAGAGTCTCAATTGATAGGATTTGAGGCAGTCAGAATATTCCAAGGTATTTAAATAGTATTAGAATGAATTAATCTTATTTTTGCCAGCATAAATTGGGAATGTGCCAGTGCCTCTACTGACAAAGAACTAGCGTGTCAAAATGTCTGTTTTCCATTATTTGTTAAGAGATACACACATCAAGAAAAGCACTCCCTGCTTTTAGTTTAGTTTTTTTTTCTTTTTTTTTTCTTTTGGAATACCCTTGTAGAACTAACAGTTCCCAGCTGCACCGTTAAATATTTTTCTAAGAAGCATCTGATTTCAGTCTCTTAAAATCATCATGTCTCTTGAAAGGCTAGCAGAGACATGCTTCAAACTTATAATTCATCAAATTATTTTTAGATAAGGAATTAGAAGTATTATTTAAGGGCAGAGGTTAATAGCAAACTACTGGAAATGTTATGTTAGTCATGGGCAATTAATAAAAATACGGATCCATCTCATAAGTATAGATACACAGAAGTGACAATATGAGCAAAATATTTGTTGAATGAGTCAGGGCTCCTTTTCTGAAATATTTGTTAAACCAGCGTGAGTGTGATTGTTTAGGAATTAGCTATCATTATTAGCCATTTTAAAAGAACTAATGATTTTCTTTTCCAAAGAACATCTGTGATCCACATGTTTTTTCACATATATCCGAGTGCTAACTGATCTGTTACTTTAAGAAGTTCTAAAGGATTGGAAAAATTATTGGAGTTCTTCAGCTCTCTCCAAGAAGTATTTCTTATGTGAATTGTTCTTAATTTAACTTTTAGCAATTTATAGTTACAAACGTTTATTTCTTAAAAAAAAAATCTTAGATATTCCATGTTTAGCACTTACTGCAAGAGTGTACAATACCAGCTAAGAACAAAAAAACTACCCTCCCCAGAATAACTTTTCTGTTGTTTTTTATGAACCTTCTAACATCTTGAAAGGTAAATAGAATTGTAGCAATTTGCTCTGTTCAGGCATGGGGGCCTCTCAATTTGCTGTCGGTGAAGAATGGAGACAAAGGAGAGGAGCGTCATCTTCACCACAGTTAATATTCAAGCCTGCAGGAAAGTGTGGATCTAAAACCTGCACAGCATCAGAACTTAGATGTAAAGTGTAAAGAAATAGCTGAGATATAGGAAAATATAAAATGTTTTCATGGCTCAATCCAGATAGCAAATATTTGCCAATAAGAGCTAAATAAACATCTCCAGGGCACCATATACAAGTGGTCCTAAATACTTCAAATACTCAAATACAGTTTGAGAGTTAATATTATACTTACATAAATAGAGCTAAAATAGGACACATCATCATATTTTTCTGGAAATAAACATAGAGTTGCTGTGGTTAGAAAAGAAGCATATTCAGTGACATTCTAATCACAATTATTATTTTTTTAACTAATATTCTCTCAGGTAAATCTTCAGTTTACTGCTTGCTCTCTTAGCCTTGAATTACGCATTCAGTGGCATTGAATGGGTGCATGATTGCATGACCGACCCCTTGTACGTGTTTGTTTAATTACAAGACCTGCGGAGTAGAGAAACAAATGTCTCAGAAAAATTAGTAGATCTCATGAGGTTTAGCAACAGTCACTCACCCTTGGCTGGTTAATCTGTGGGCCTTGGGAAGTTGATGTTATCAGCTCTCCAGCTTTTCTTTTAAATTCTCTCAAATCAGCCCTTTGAGGAAGAATGGGCCTTATTTCTTTTCACTGTATATTGCAGTTGGAAGGGGAAGGAGAATTTTCTCCAAGGGCTCAGTTTGGGAAGAAGAGAAGAAAAGTCATACCATTCTCTGGTCTCACCCCCGATAACAGTCCCAACACACACACACACACACACACACACTCTCTCTCTCTCTCTCTCTCTCTCTCCTTGGCTAGTTCTAAAAACCAGATAATAAAGAAACTGTGCTCATTCTACTCTCCTCCAGTAATTTACTTGGAATTTCCAAGGAATCCCTTCATCTTCGGTCAAGTCTCTAAAGCAGAGACTAAGACAGGGAATCAGGTGTCTATGATTTGGTGAAGGACCTGGAAGAAGTGAGGGAGGATAGGGACGAGGAAGGGGTCCGGTAAGATTATGGTCTCAGGCCGTCGTACTGATGGGGGGAGGGAGCAAGAAGAAGGGGGAGGGCCATCTCCGGAGAGTAAATTGAAGGATTAAGGAAAAGGGACACTATCTCCAAAGGGACGTCGTACCCCTGGGTAAGCCAATCATTGGCCATCCCAGGGTATGAGGGAGTCAGCGAGGATGTGGAGTAACTGTCCAGTCATCTCCAAGTGAGGTGACTCGAAACACTGCTCCAGAGAAGAGGATGGCTGTGAGCTTTCAGCAGGCAGCATGCAGCTGGAGGTGGTTGCCTTACTTGGTGAAGGGGGTCTGGGTGGGACAGTCCCTCTGACTCTCTGCCCCATTGCCTAGTGTCCATCATGCAGCTGAGATGAAGAACGTTTGGGATGAGGATTAGAGGTTTTGCTAGGTGATGTAGTCTTTTGGACCACTCAGTTCTGGATAATCTGAGGACCAAAAATAGGGCCTTAGGGGAGTCATCAGAGAGGTGCAGGTTTTGGCATTCATTGCATGTTTCCTTCTCTCTCAGTTCAGGAAATCTATTAAAATTCTTCTCTGGTGAATCATATGTTGCACACTACAGTGGGCAGAAAAAACAGGCTCTGAGATGTCTTTCTGGAAAGTTGTTTCTTGGAGAAGTCTTCTAACACCCATTCTGATGATTATGCTTTACAATGGACAACATTCTTGCTCACTCTGTAGCACGTGTCCTTTCTCTGTGTCACACACACACACAATTTACAAATAGTTTCCTTCTGAATATAAAAATCATAAACTTTGGGAATCCTTTTAGGAAAAAAAATTATTTTAAAAATCTATCTTAGCTCTTAAATACCTTCAGGAACTCAGATGGCTGCTCATCAGACAAGAAGGCTGGGCAAGATGAGAAGCACGTTCAACTTTGCTTTTCTCCTATTTCATGTATTGCAAAGTCCGTGGTAAATGTGTCTTGCCCTCGGAATCTTAAAAAACATGACTCCTTTACAAGGCAAATCTGACCATTTATTGGAAACAGAGCCTGCCTCCTTGATAGCCTCAGCTATTTTCTCTTATCAGGTTAAAAAACATTTTTTTTTTAAGCAGATTGCAGTGTTTTTGAGCTTATGAAAAAAGTTAACTTCATAGGGTCTTTTCTTTTTAGCCCTTACTGGAAAGTATCAACCCCCACAGGCACAAACTGACCTATTATGCCCTTGTCTCTAAGGGGTGGTTGTGTGAGCTGTTACGCTGGAAAGAAGATCCTTCTCCAGAAAACAGGACTCTGTGGGAGAACCTCTCCATGATCCGAAGGTTCCTCAGTCTTCCTCAGCCAGAACGTGATGCCATTTATGAACAGGAGAGCAATGCGGTACATCACCATGGCGACAGGCCGCCCCACATTATCCATGTTCCAGCGGAGCAGATTCAGGTTCGTTTACCTTGGCCAATTCAATATAGCACTAAGTAAATAGAGCTTTAAACTTAGCCGGGAAATTAGCGTTTCTCTTCTTCCCGCCAGTCTAAACATAGGCTTTAGCAAGAGATAACGATACACTGCCATCTTGCTCAGGGGAATAAAAGGAAAATTAGCACACTTTTTCCAGCATGTGTATTGTGTTCCTCTTTCCTCATCTCCCCACCCACTAAGTAGCAGGATCCCCCTTTTTTGCCCTACTGGTTTGGCAAGTGCGTCTTTGTTAGAATTGGGTTGTGTTTTTTTGTGTGAGAGCTCAAATGTTTTTAATGACTATCAATACTGCCCTTTTGGAAAGGAATTAACTGCTGTTTCTATAGAGGAGGTTTGTACAATCTCAACTTTCTACCTTGGATACTGTCCAAAGAGAGGAGGGGAGGGAAACCTAATTGGAATCTTGTTTCTGACTCCTCAGCCCTTCCTTCACCTTATAGCTGTCTCCCTACAACCTCACAGAACACAGGTTAGGGGTGAGTCATGTCTGTTTGTCTTTCCTTTAGAGCCCCTCTCCCACCACCCTTGGGAAAGGAGAGTCTAGAGGCGTTTTCTTACCGGGCCTGCTGACCCCTGCACCATGGCTCGGTGCTGCTCCCCAGGTGAGCGGGCACAAGTTACCTATGCCAGCAAGAGAGGGGGTGGTGTAAAGACCTGCTCCCTTGGTCAGGATTTTCAGATTTGGCAGAGAATGTACTAACCATGGTGGTGGCCAAAGACCACTGTGCCAGTAGATTTCAGCCGTGTGCTTAGCTGGTCATGTCATGGGACTTACCTGCATTCATCCACTGAGGGAACTCCCCTATGAATCTAGATTGGAAAGCTCTGGGATCAGGTAGTTTGTGGTGCCCTGTGGCCTTGATTTCTAAGGAAGCGTGTTGAATGAGCTGGAACTATAGAACCTTTTCCTGTTAAATCTAAGGGGATGTTTTTTAGCTTCTCCCTTTAAGAGAAAATGCCACTGCCTTCCAGAATCCTAAAATTCTACTGTCTTTTTTGAATCACCTGCATTATTTTTTTGGTATTGTTGTGGGGGTGAGTGGGGAATATATATGTAGCTAAAAACAATAATAGGGTTATCCATCCACTAGGAAAAAAAAAAATCCTTGAGTATGTATTAAAGATAAATTGGAAAAGAGAATCCCTTAGGATATCAAGCACCAAAATAATCATGAAAGCCTGAAAAACTTACTGTTTAGCAAAAACAAAAAAAGAGAAAGGTATATGTATAGTAATAAAAATAGTACTTGTTTGAAGATGTAAATTGTTTTTAATAAAATTGTTTCTTAGGGGGATAAAAAGAAATGCTTAGGCACAGTAAAAACGCGCTAATATTTTGCCGCTTACAGGTTGATTTGCTTTGATGATGAGAATTATGGTTATAGAGTATACAGTATGTGCATGTGTCACACATTTGTTATGTATAATTGTGTATGGAAATTACAGCACATATACAGACACTAATTATGAAAAAGTGTCTGTATACACTAAATTTAAATCCTAATCACATGAGTTTACTATAGACAAAACAATTTGCTAGCCGTTGTACAGTGGATCAAACTTTTATTTTTCAGTAAGAAAAAACTTGCAGTGTCAGCCTAGTGCAATTTGGTAAGAAATTGTGTGTGTATTAAATCCGAACTGACTGGTAGGAAATTCACAAACGTGAGAATCTCAGAAATCCTTTGGAGTCTGAAGGGATAATGCGGAAGAACAGCAGGCATTTATCCATTTTATTTGGAATTTAAATAAGACTTTCTATTCTTGCTCCATGCTTTAGCCATGGATGAAATGGGGCAAAACACAGGTTTCTTCCCCCCACGGCTCTGTAGCACTCCCTTCTAAAATGCCTTTGAAATCCTTACTCCTCAATCTTCATGTTAAATCTTTGTTAATTATTTACATCATAATTTGCTTTGCTGTCTTCACCTTCTGATGCGTATCCTTCTGATGAAGTTCACGGCTCACATTTTCGGCGCGCTGAGCTTTCACTTCCGTGAGCCAGACTGCAAATGAAGGGCAGGGAGGCTCCACTGACCCCTGATGAGGAAGCCCAGTAGCCCCCCAAAACCCTAGTCAAGCCTCCCCTTCCTGGTTCTTATCATTTTGCCTCCTTTCCCTGTTGCTGAGGGCCATCTGGCTGGCCTCCCTTTTGCTCCTGCATCTTTGTCCCCCTCGGAGGAGCTCCAGGTGGGAGAAACTACAGATGGGATCCCCAGCCCCCAGTTTCCTCCTTCCAGCCGGCTTTGGCTTTGCCCGCCGCCGCCGGGAAGGGAAGACAGAGCTCTGACTGTCCGCTTGTTTCTTTGCAGCAGCAGCCGCCCGCGCAGGCGCAGCAGCAGCCGGCGCCGCCGCCCCCCCAGGCGCAGGCGCAGCAGCCCGCCGGGCCCCGGCTCCCCCCGCGGCAGCCCACCGTGGCCTCTCCCGCCGAGGCCGAGGATGAGAACCGGCAGAAGACCCGGCCGCGAACGAAAATTTCCGTGGAAGCCCTGGGCATCCTCCAGAGTTTCATCCAAGACGTAGGCCTGTACCCGGACGAAGAGGCCATCCAGACTCTGTCCGCGCAGCTTGACCTGCCCAAGTACACCATCATCAAGTTCTTTCAGAACCAGCGGTATTATCTGAAGCACCACGGCAAACTGAAGGACAACTCCGGCTTGGAGGTGGATGTGGCCGAATACAAGGAAGAGGAGTTGCTTAAGGATCTGGAAGAGAGTGTCCAAGACAAAAATGCTAACACCCTTTTCTCGGTGAAGCTAGAAGAAGAGCTGTCAGTGGAAGGCAACACGGACATTAACACTGACTTGAAAGACTGAGATCAAAGTATTATTTTCATTCATCAGTGCCACTGGTATTTACAAACGAAATGAGAAGTCCACCTTGTATTCTCTCAGAAAACCTTTGCTGTTCATGGTTTGGCCAATGAATCTTCAGAAACTTGCACAAACAGGAAAGTGGAGAAAGGATAATGCAGACTGCACTAAATGTTTTACTCTGTTTTACAAACTGCTTGGCAGCCCCAGGTGAAGCATCGAGGATTGTTTGGTGTTAAAAATTAAAATTTGTGTTCACGGGACACATCAAGGTGTGTACCCCGTAAGCATGATACCGGTGATTTTTTTTTTTTTTTTTTTTTGGAAAAATTATTATTCTGGAGCCTCAAACAAGCATTATAACTTCTGTGATTATTATTTCCTTCCTTTAATTATTTCTGTAACACTCCACACTGATCTTTGGAAACTCGCCCCTTATTTTAAAAAAAGAAAAAAAAGAGTTTGTTACTCTATTGTATGTTACAAAAGAACTATAGACTGTGGAATGCAGTTTAAAGATGACATATGCCAACAAATGCCTTGTATTATATGGCACTGCCGTAATTCAAATTTGTTTTTATTTTCGAAATAAAAGTTCACTGTAATTTTTTTCATTCTCATTGTTACATGATTTTTTAAAAAATGAAAAGAAAATGTGAAACACAATTTAGTCCTCTATTTATTTGTAGATCCTGCAGCATCATGTTGTAATTAATTTTTTGGAAGTTTCCGTTAAATGTAATATTGCTTCTCTTGTTACCATACTGATTCTTTTCTATTTATAAATGTATTTTGATGGGCAGTAAAACAAAGTGTCTTAAAAGTTTTAAATAGAGAAAATGTGCTTTACACAGTTGCCTATAAAAAGTGCTCTATGTTATCCAAGCAATTCATACTATAAGCTTCACTCTTATTGTTGTATGCAATTTTTACTATCATGCAAATAAGCTTAGGTAAATAAAACTAATAGATCACCTTAGAAAATTATGCAATTAATGTGAAAATAATTGATGTTTGCAATGTGTCTTCCTTTGGTTTACAATCAATTTTAAAGCTACATCTGTATAAAATTTCTGTATAAAGGTGTATTTCTTTTTTATGAGTTTATGGCTATGAAAACACCAGCTATTTTGTTACAGCTGGCTGTTTTTATAAGTGTATCACAATTTTCTTTATGCAGAAATGTTCTGATTAGGAGTGGTTATTGACTGTAACTACACAATTAAAATTGTTTGTATGGTATGACATGGTAGGGTTGTCTGCTTATGTGAAGTAACTTTAAAGGTCAAAGATGGCCCTCTCAGTTAGGTGCATGTTAATATTTTCTTGATGATATTTTACTGATTTAAAAAAAAGATTGAAAAATCACTCAAAACACTGTAAATTTAAATCACAAACACATGCTCATTTTTTAAGTTTAACAACGAAGACCATAACCTGTTTGGGGTTAACATTTTGCCTAATAAACAGAGATAGAAGGATGGTCAGAAGACTCGCCAAGAAAAACGTAAATACACTGTCTAGGAGTTATGTGCTTAGAATGAATCCATCTGCATTTATTTCACAATATTTAATTATGGTAACACTTTTTTTAAGCTAATGTATAGATATTTTAAAGGCCTTTATCAGTAACATAAGTAGGTAAAAAATGGACCTTCTGTATAAAAACCTCTTAGTAAGCAATGTATTTTTTTAAGTTATAAATGGAATATAAGTTAAGAACTCTGAGCTCATTTGGTTTTGTATGTCATAACTATAAGAACTGAATGAAGAAAATAAGAATAACACACGCGGACTTTAAACACCATCTTCAAAATTCTTGCAACATCAAACTCCATACACTCCGCGATATAAAATGAGGTGTACTGGTGGTCATGGAAAAGATTGAAGCCAGGGTTTCGATTTTTTGATTATCATTTTGTATTCATTTTCTCTTTGGATGCATCTTTTTAAGATTTCGTAGATGTTAAAAGGGGTGTGTGGGTTCCTTGATAGTTGGTTCTGAAATTGTCCAGTCTCTTCATGCCTAACATTTTTCCAGGCACTGATGAGCTCATTGGTAGGCAACTGGGCTGCTTTAATGTTGAACTTTTACTTAAGAAACTAAAATGGCATCATTGAAAACTCCCAATTCAGCTGTAAAAGTACTATTTACTTTTGAAGCACAGCTGAACTGCTTTGAAGGCAGCTGGTTTGCTGTAACTTAAAATTGTATTGAAAAAGTTTTCAATTCTTTTTATTAAATGAGAAGACAACTTTTAAAATTCTTGCTCACTTAGAGTTCAGAAAACCATTTGAGGAAAAGAAATTTGAACTAATAAAATAGAAACTAGATTTCATATAGTTAAAAAAAGAAGAAGAAATAGAAAGTAATATGCCATGAAGTTTTTAAAGAAATTCTTTCCTCTTTTTTTTTCTCTGGGTTTAGAGGGAAAAGCTAGAGCAAGGAGTAGTCTTTGATTTTTTATTATTTTTTTAATCCAGCCCAGCAGAATATAAGGTGCCAGAAATTTTAATTTTTTTAGAAGGAAAAATTGGGTTGCAAATACGATTTTGCCATTCCCAATAAACTAATTTCTTTCGAAATAACATTTTGGATGAATTTTGACGACTGTGTGTAAGAAATCAATACAATACTAATAATTCTCTTCCTTAGACCTTTTAAGCAGCATAATCTTCCTAGTACAATATTTTAAGCCAAAAATAAATAAATAAAAGCACATATCAAAAAACAGTGATGGTCATGATGGAGTGAGCAAAATCGTTTTCAGGGAAGACGACACAATTTGGAAATGACTTCTTTGGGTGATCTTCCACATTGCTCCCCCAATGTCATTTATCGTCCATACCAGTCCTCTTACTGCCAGTGGCTACAGTAAAACTCCTTGAACGAGCTTCATGGTGTCCAAGTATTTCAGAAACTTTTCAAAGCTGGGCATGATATAGAGCTTTGTGCTGTTAAGACCTTAGCAGAGTCAGGTAGTTTACGGGTAATATTCAACCTCGTGCATCTGAATCTGTCATGGATTCCTTCCCTCAGCACTTTGCCACTAATTTGTATTACACTCTGTGGCCATATAATACTTGCACGTTATGCAAAAAATAATGTTGACAGTATCTCCTTGGCACGTAATATGCAGAGCTGACACCTAACCTTTGAAAACCAAGGTAACTAATATGTGTGCCCTAGTTGTGTGGCACTTGGTTAAAAAGTCTGTACATATTATGTATAAACTGTGTATTGATTAACATTTAGACCTAAGGAATTCTGAGCTTAAAAGAAGTGTCTTTCTTTTTTCCAAGTAGTGATATCTATATCTAACTGTGCTTATCTAAAATATATAGCTTGAGTAGAAAACATTTTCAGATGGTTCAGCATTGAGTAAAAATGACAATCCCATACATTCCATTATTAAATTCTGCCCTATTCCCTATTGTTATCATCAGCTGGTATTAAGGTCCTTGATTGTCACGATATTATCAATAAATGAGGTATTCTGAACTGCCTGGTGATATTTTCAAAAGAGCAATTAAAATGTGTATACCCTATTATATAGCCAATAAAAATAGGACTACCTGGCTGAAGGAAGCCAAAAATCTGCATGATAGTGTAGAAACCAAGGAAGGTCCCAAAATATGAATCACATTTAAAATATCAGAAGATACTGATGCTATAGTTTATCTTACAAATAAATATTTTTTACTTTTAAAGGGGGCATATTATGGATTCAGTGTTTCTTAGGAGGCAATCCTTTTAATGTAAATACTAAATACTTGCATGTCTTTTGACAAAGGTTAAATTACAATCTATTAACATGCACATTTTTTATAAAATATAAAGTACCCCTATTAAAGAAATGTGGTGGAAGGTGTATGTCCAGAATACTATTACCTGTTTAACAATACCAAATGTTAAATAAAAATAGTTTGGAATTAATGTTTAAAAAACGAGCAAGATTTTTAAACCTTTCTTTTCTTTTAAACCTACTTATCTGAATCATGCATTTCCAAACTTATCAAAATAATTCCAAAAAGTTCCATTATGGCTTCTTGCCTTATACCAGGGTTGTGTACGAAGTCCCCTTCTGTCAACTATTTTCAGCTGTTAATATTCCTATTGTGGTCAAAAGCACGAGACTTGGGCCCCATTCTGTATGATAATGTTTGATGAGGAGATGCAGTAAAACAGTACCTTGTACTTGTTGCCTCGCCAAGGAAACAGAAAAACTCTAAGGTGACCTATTTTGCTCTAAATTAAATACTGAACATTATTTCTGTACTATTAGTTGAATTTTTTTTATTGTTATTATTTGCTTTTTGTGGTATTTAAGTACTTTTCATTACAGTGACAGAATCTAATCACATCTTTACATCCCCCCCCCCAAAGATATGATGCCCCATGTGCTGCTCTGATATTCCACTCACAAAAAAACAGTATGTGTTAAAGGAGGATGTTGGGAACTTTCAAATATTTAATGTCCGTTAATTCATTGAGTGTGCGGCAGAGTGATGCAAAGTGAGCATTTGTTCAGAGCACGAACCTGTCCAACAGCATCTTAATGTGGGGACAGGTTTCACCTACTCCACTTTTGTTTCCCATTTTAACTTCCAAATTTTACCAAATCTCTCTCAATGGCTTCTTAACCTTCTGAGGCCTCCTGAATCGCAGCACACTCAGACATGCTTTAAAGGAAAATAGCAACATCATTCGTAGAATGTTTTGTTATAGAAGGTACTGCTCCAAACCTGTCTCTAAGGCACTGAAGGCAGGCTCTGAAGCTCCCCCTTCAAAGAGCAGGAAGGGGCAACTCAAACAGGCTAACTGATTTGTTCAGCTGTTCAGGGGGGGTCTCATAGGTTTCAAAACCCAAGCCCTTTACCCTTGCATTCCTATGGCTACTTCTTAATAAAACCTTTTTCAACTGCAGAAGATGTAAAAACATTCATTACCATTCAAAATTTTCAAAAATCTAATGTAGTGTGTATTCTGCTAACATGAAAAAGTCTGTCACAGAGTAATTGAAATCGAGTATATGAAATGTTAACCCCCAGATTCTGCTGTCCTGGTGTAGGAGCCATATACACAAAACCTTTTTTTCTAAAAAAAAAAAAAATACACTTTGTTATAGGAATGTTCATATATACAAAAAAAAAAAAGGTAGAATAATGTAATGAACCGCTGATGATTCACCCCCAGTTCAAAATTGTAACATTTTCCCATTAATAAGTACTTTGTGAAACTCACTAAAATTAAGATGAAACTTTTATGAAAATATTCAAACTATTCAGTGGTTTTTGCCTATAATGATATTCTGACATTATCTTACTTTTTGCAAAGTAATGAATTTTCTGATTTCTCGAGAAAATACTGAAACGAAGTTTCTCTCTGAACTCTCTGAGAATTTTCAAAAAGCCAATTTTAGAAGGAGAACCTGTGAGAATTCCACAAATATTTGTCATATAAAAAAAGAGACAACCTAGCCTCTCTTTATTTATAAACAATACGTGCTTTCATATCATTGTTGAAACTAAAGTACATAATTTTCAGTTATGCATAATAAAATATGTAATTAAGCAACATTCCATAGTGGATTAAAGAATTAAAAGCTTCAGGTGCAGAAAAGAATTTGTTGGCATTTTCTTTTTCAGGGTGGTATTTCGAGGTGTTACTTTTCATTTTCCTTTGACATCTTATACACAAATAAATAGACAGAAGCAGGTGAGAAGCAGAGAAATGAAGTAAACCTGAAAACTAGTGAGGTAGCATATTTGCAATGTGCCCACAAAGGCTAAACTAAAAAGGACAGAAATCTTCTTAGCCTGGGGAGGGAAAAAAAAAAAAATCTCTAAATGGGGGCGTGTGTTTCAAGAAATAGAAATAACATACTAAAAAGTTAACTGCACTTGATCATTCCTACATTTCAAACTACATTAAATTAATCACACTCCAATTGGTCAAGTCCAGTAGACTTATTTTTCAAGTGAAGAACTACATTTAATTAATAATCCTGTACTATAAACACTGAAGTTCATAGAGGCATTTGGCATTTATCCTATTTTTGAAAAAGAGTAATGCATCAAATAAAAAGCAAACCACTTCGATGTCAGAATGTCACAATGATTCTAAAAGTAAATTATTCTACTGAACATTTAAGAAAAAATAATAATACAGAAAAAATATAATAATAACACAGAGATGAGATGCCCCATCTAACATCAGGAGAAATTCTAGTATCTATGGTTTTTATATAGTGCTTAAACTACAATAATAATCAACCGTATGAGAGCAAGCAAATTCAATATCATGTATTTTTATTAGTTAAAGCCTGACACGGAAATGTGTGTGTGGTTAGTGCATGAATGAGATCAGACGACTTAGAAGAAATATGGAATGAGACCTATATCCCATGGACAATCCTTTGAATGGGGCTTTTTAAACTGACACATGTAAAGAGCCTTTTGCTAGCCTTTAGCATCTCACGGTCCTGCTGAAATATGACACTTTTGTTTTTGTGTGTTTTTATACCCCAACTTTTTACAAAAACAATTAGCTAAAACTTCTATATGTAATGCAATAATATAGGACAAAAAAGGAAAAACTGCAACAAAATTAATCCAAATTTTAGATAGAAAAGGACACAAATTGAAAGGTATGTTTGACCCAGAAATGCATATCTTGAGTTGTTATACAATTTATTAGAGTACACTACCAAAACTTTTAACGGTTTTTTTGAGGTACAATTGACCTACAATAAACTGCACATACGAAAGCATACAATTTGACAATTTGAAGTTTTCACACACACATGTGCTCACATGTCTGTGCGTGTGTGTATGTGTGTATATATCCACCCACACCGTTGGGAGCACAATGAACGTATCAGTTATCCCAACAGTTTTGTGCCCTGTTGTAATAATCCCTCCCTCCCAACCTCCCATCCTCATTCATCACTATCCCCATGACACCAACGATCTGCTTTCGTCACTGTAACTAAGTTTGCATATTCTAGAATTTTGTATAAGCAGAATAATTCAGAATGCACTCACTTTTCTCTGCCTTCCTTCACTAAGCATAATTATCTTAAGATTCATCCATGTTCAGCTTGCTTATTATTAAGAAATATTACCTTTTATGGATATAGTGCAATTCTTGTTTTGTCAATTATGCAGTTGATGAATATTTAGGTTGTTTCCAACTTGGGGCTGTTTCAAAGATGCTATGAGCATTTCTATGTGTGCCTCTCTATGGACATATGCTTGTATTTCTCTTGTATAAATTCCTAGAAATAAAGTAATTTCTCATACTATAGGTATTTAACTTTTTAAGAATCTAACAAACTGTTTTCCAAGGTGGTTGAACTGTTGTTCTACAGTCCCATCAACAGGGTATGGGAATTCCCATGGTTTCACATCCTTGCCAACACTTGATAGGATCAGACTTTTTCATTGTAAACATTCTGATATGTGTGTAGTGATACTCATGATTTTAATTTGCACTTTTGTAATAAATGGCATTTCCCTACTGAATATCTTTTCATGTGATTTGCTATCCATCTATCTTTTATGAAGTGTTTGTCCTTTTACCCATTTTCCTAAGTTTTTCTTTTTTAAAAAATTTTTTATTTCTTTATTTGAAAGAGTGAGAGAGACCATGAGCAGGGAGAGGGAGAAGCAGGTTTCCCACTGAGCAAGGAACCTGGCAGGAGGCTGGATCCCAGGACCCTGGGATCATGACCTGAGCCCAAGGCAGACACTTAACCAACTCAGCCACCAAGGTGCCCCTACCCATTTTTTTTTTAATTGGTTGCTTTCTTATTTTTGAGTTTTGAAACTCCTTTATATATTTTGGTTACAAGTCCTTTGTCAGCTATGTGATTTGCAAGTATTTCAGTAGGTAGCTTGTGTTTTCATTCCCCTAACAGTGTTCTCTGGTTTTTTGGTGAAGTCCAATTTAACAATTTTGGTTTTGCCTTTAAAACTCTTGCTTTTAGTGTTACATGTAAGTAACATTTGCCCAATCCTAGGTCACAAAAATTTTCTTCTTTTCTTTTAGATTTATAGTTTAAGGATTTACATTTAAATCCATGATCTATTTTGAGTTAATTTTTACATATGGTATATGGTATCAAGGTATGGGTCAAAATATTTTCTTTTCTTTTTTTCTTCCTTCCTCCCTCCCTCCCTTCCTTCCTTCCTTCCTTCTCCTCTTTCTTTTCTTTTCTTTCTTTTCTTTCCTCCCTCCCTTCCTTTGCATATACATTTCAAATTGTTCCAGTACCAGTTATGTAAAAGACTATTCTTTCAACACTTAATTGTATTTGCACTTTTGTCAAAAATTAATTGACCGTATATGTGTGTCACTTCTGGAATTTCTGTTTTACTCATTTTTTTGCTCTTTATCCACTTTTCCACCCAGACCATGCTGTCTTGATAACTATAGTTCTAGATGTCCTAAAGTCAAATAATCTATAGGCTACAAACCTTACTATTCTTAAAAGTTGTTTTGGTGGTTCTGGGTCTTTTTATCTACCTGCAAATTCTAGGTTCAGCTTGTCAATTTCCACCAAAAAAAAAATCTGCTCAATTTTGATTGAGATTGCTTCAACTCCATAGATCATTTTGGAGGAGAACTGGCCTTTTAACAATAATTAACCTTCAGATCCATGAACATGATATATCTTTTCATTTATTCTAGAATATAGAAACAGAATTGATTTTTTTTTTTTTTTTTTGTGCATTGGTCTTTTATCCTGCAACCTAGTCTACACTCAATAGTTCTAGTTGCTCTTTTGTAGATTCCATCACATTCTCTTTTTAAATTTTTCTTTTTAAAGAATTTTTATTTATTTATTTGAGGGTAGGGGACAGAGGGAGAAGCAGACTTCCCACTGAGCAGAGAACCCGAGACCATGACCTGAGCCCAAGGCAGACACTTAACCAACTGAGCCATCCAGGCACGCTCCCACCACTCTTTCTATAGAGTTAATCATGTCATAAAAATAAAGACAGTTTTATATCTTCTTTGCAATCTAAGTACCTTCATTTTTTTTCTTTTCTTTTCTAGAGCACCCAGTGTACTGTTGAGTAAAAATGGAGAAAGAAAAACATCTTTGCCTTTTTCCTGAGCTTAAACACTAAAACTGCTCTAAGCCATTTATAATACAAAGTCATTTAACCTGTATAACAACCATATAAAGTAGATACATTACTAACATTATATTATTGATATTAAACTGATACACAGAGAATTTGTGTCATCGGTCCTAATGAACATTTCTCTCAAAAAATCTTTCACAGCTTAAAATGTAGCTGTAGTTTTTGCCTTGGCATACACTGCTTTATCCTTACTAAAGGTTCATAGGTTTAACACTCAGTTCTTGATTAGGTTGTTAGGCTATGCTACAAAATTCTGTCTGATGAAAATGAAGCTGAAATATGGAAAAGGAGTAGGGAAGGATTGTGCAAAAACATAGAACTAAGGGAAAAAGAGAAGAGAGCTAGAAGGGGGAAGAGGGTTCAGGAAGAGAAGGACGAAGCTTTTGGGGAAGATACAGGAAGACTTTGGTTGGCAAGTGAGATTACTCAAAGGGGAAGCATATCTCCTGCACATTTCCATATTATGAGTGAAAAAGAAATTCTGGAAACCACATGCAAACTGACCTCTTTTAATCATTCTAGAAACAGTGCCTTATTAAGTTCGGTGCTTCTAATAAGTGCCCTAATTTTGGAAAGAGAAAGTATTCATTCTATACTCATAGAGGGGATCAAAGGACCATACCAAAGCCCTAGATCAGACTTCTGTAACCTATGGCATATAGGACAGATTTGTCTTGCCACTTGTTTTATAAATAAAGTTTTATTCAAAACTAAAGCCATGCCCATTTATTTATGTTCTCTGTGGTTGCTTTTATGCTACAATAGTAGAATTAGAGTGGCTGTGAAAGAGACCATATGGCCATCAAGCCTAAAATATTTACTCTCTGGCCCTTTATAGAAAATGTTTGTCAATCTTTGTTGTAGATCACTAAACTGTGCCAAGTTTTGAAAGGAAAAGTATTAAAGCAATTTTCTGAACAACTTGTATTGAAATTAAAAAATCATTTCAGTATTTTTTAGAAGAGTTAGAGCACATATTAACTAGAAACGTGTTTGTTCTCAACTCCACGATTTCACTTGATGTATATGAAGAACCTCATTCTTTCTACTCCTTACCTCGTTGACCTATGCAAGAGCATAAGACTAGATAGCCCACACCCTGTTGCTCACCAGTAACTCTTCTATAAATTTAGAAAATTATTGACTAGAAACTTCACCCTTTCTTGATAAACTCAAGAAGTGTTAATATTCTTGGCAAAATTGTTTTTGCACTAATTGTCACATCCATCTGCTCTGTGAGATTGATTAGACTATGAGAGCATTTGTTCTCTCTTATAATCAATGCTTCCTGGCCCAGCAGAGAGCTAGATCTGTTTTATTTCTATCTAGAGAAGGAGACACTACTGACAACTATAAGCTTTTCCTTTGAGGATTTGAGATTAAATTGGCGCTTGGCTTGATGGCCTTTTGGGGAATAATTCAGTCTAGAGAGAATTCTGTTGAAATAAACCAAAGCCACGGGAACTTCAATGACTCCTTCTCACATAGGAAAATTCCACTATTTCACAAAGTGTATTTCTGTAGACCCAATTGTTGGGTCCTAAAGAAACATTCTACTGATTACTGGAGAACACAGGAGAAGCAAAGGGCCCTGTCCTCACCTTTCTTAACTCTTCAGCTCCTGAAACCCGCAGAGACTGAGTAATGCCGTCACTGTGTCTAGGGGAGAGCAGCTGCAGAGCTTAATTCTACCTGGATTGGACCCAATGTTTTATTTATTTATTTGTTTATTTATTTACTTAGTGTTAAAAATACACCTATTACAACAGTTTCTAGATAAAAACACGAGGAAAAATATAACAAAGAAAAAACTTATAATAAATGTATATCCAAAAATATCAACAAGCTTCTGCCATTACTGTCCTTCCTATGGACCTTATTGCAACACCATATTGGACAGTTATTCCAGAACATGGGTATGTGTAGTGCAGTGTCCTACATGAAACAAGCAACTAGATTCTCTAGTTCAAGTGTAAAAAGATACCTGACTCTGAAAACCCACAAAATGCTCTGGAGAGAATTTCATTTAAGAAAATTTTATATTTTCCTTACAATGCGCTAGGTAGTTTGAGTTTAAAATCACCGCTGCCAGAGAGGTTCACTCGAGCAGGAGCTCCCACATGCTTGTCTCTCTATTGGCACTTATGTAATGTTGAGTTTTCAATTTAGAGGGAGTTGAAGTAAATAAAAAAGACTGTTTAGGGAAAATTTTTATGATGTGGTACTTGGACTTTTTGAAGGACTGTAACTTTTGAGATTTTTGGTTTCTTAATTTGTGGTGGTAATCATTTCTTTTGCAAAAAAAGTCGTGATAAATTATCTGAGGACCATTTGTCTTTTTATTATTTTGTGTTGTGTAATGAATAGAAAGCAACTTTATTGAGACTACCATTTAGAAAGCTACTTTATTGAGACTACCTTTTAAAATCTTTTATTTTGTTTTATATATACATGAAATCCCAAACCTGAGACCTTTGAATGTAATCAATGGTTCCCAAATGTTTTGGTCTCAGGAATTCTTTGTACTTGTAAAATTTATTGAGACTCCCACTTCTGGGAAAACTGAGTAGGCATACTTTTCCATATTCCTCTTGTGGTGTACAGTAAAAAACCCTGAAGTCATATGTAAAATAAACACTAGAAGACTCCAGTAGGTGGCAAGAAGGAGGCAGACCAGATAGGGAACTGAGGACCCAAAGAACAACATAGTGGTACCTTCCCTATTCCCCTTTGCCTCATATATCCCAGAGTTGGAGCTGAAGAAGGCAAAAATCCAGAAATGCCATCAGGCATAAGCAAAAGAAGGTCCTGACACCCTGCTCTCTCTAGCCAAAGGAAAAGAAAAGGAGCAGCCAGTAAAACAGAAAACTTGAAACTAGCAGCCTTAATCCATCACAGAAAAACACCTATACCCTATTCCTATCCAGACCAGCAAAGTTAAGTAGAGAGCCTAGATTTCCACTTTCAAGAGACTGTAAACAGGTAGGCTGGTGTCAGAGGAGGTCTAGTGGATAGTCAAAAATTCATCACTGCTCAATGGTGAAAAAGCATTCTTCCATGCCAAAATGGTGTCAGTGGAGGCTATGTGAGGAATAGTAACAAGGTATTCCTACTTCTCCCAGCCAGACAGATATCACTGGAGTTTTAGTGGGGAGTTGGAACTCCACTCCTCACCCAGCAATAATGAGGAGAACCCCTATGGATGTTAATGAAAGCCAAGTGGGGAAGCTGGACTTCTACTCATAGCTGGCAATAGTAAACAGGTGTTGTCTCTTCTCTTGTCAGATCAATGTCAAAAAAAAAAAAAAAAAAAAAAAAAAGGTCAGCTAACACAGAGGACTTAAGTAAGATCCAAAGACTCAGTAAAATATCTAAGCTTCAGTTAAAAAAACAAAACACAACAAACAAACAAACAAAAACCAGTCATACAAAAACCCAGAAAATTCTCAAACAGGATGTAAAAAAAGACAACAGATAAAAACACTAAGATTATAGAGATATCAGAATTATCCAACAAAGATTATAAGGCCGTCATTAAAATGATTTAATGAGGGGTGCCTGGGTGGCTCAGTGGGATAAGCCTCTGCTTTCGGCTCAGATCATGGTCTCAGGGTCCTGGGATGGAGCCCCGCATCAGGCTCTCTGCTCAGCGGGGAGCCTGCTTCCCCTTCTCTCTCTCTCTCTCTCTCTCTCTGCCTACTTGCAATCTCTGTCTGTCAGATAAATAAATAAATATTTTAAAAAATGCTTTAATGAGCAATTACAAAGAAAAAAAGTAGAAAGTTTCACCAAAGGTATAGAAGATATAAATAAGAACAAGAGGGAAATGTTAGAACTGAAAGGAACAATAACTGAAATAAAAAACTGAAAGGAGGAGAAAGAAAGAAAGGCTGAAAAAGTAATTGCAATAATGGCCAAAAACTTTCCAAAAGACATAAACCTACAGACTCAATAAGAAGAGCAAACCCCAAATAAGATAAACCTAAAGAAATGCAAGAAACATTATGATCAGACCTCTGAAAACTAAAGACAGAGAAATTATCTTGAAACAGAAGGACAGAAATAATGCCTGACATACAAGGGGAACCATTTTGAAAAAACAGCAGATTTTTCAACAGAAACCATGTAGACTAAAGAACAATATACTTGAACAATATTTTTCAAGTATAGAAAGAAATGTCAATGCAAGGGTTAATGAGGAGATGGGAAGGAAGTGGGTATAACTATAAAAGGGCATCATGATGGCTCTTTGTGTTGATGGAAACGTTCTGTACCTTCATTGTATCAAAGGCAATGCCCTTTTTGAGATATTGTGCTATAACTCTACCATTGGGAAAAACCAGGTACAGAGTACATAGATCTCTCTGTATTGTATCTTACAACTGCATATGAATCTATGATTATCTCAAAATAAAAACCTTAGTTAAAAATACATTATTAAATTAAAAATAGAACTACCATAAAATTTAGCTGTTTCTCTTTGGGGTATAAATCTAAAAGAACTGAAAGCAGGGTCTGAAAGAGATATTTTTACATCTCTCTTTGCAGCAACACTATTTGCAATAGCCAAGGGGTTGAAACAACACAAATTTCCACTAATGGATGAATGGATAAACAAAATTTTTTTTTGAGTTTGGTTCCTCACTGTGAGCTGGGTTCATATTTGATCCATGTGTGTTTATCCTGGGCGGAAAGGGGAGCAGTTACCCAAGACATGTAAAGCTTCTGCTTGCCTGCATTAACCAAAGTGGGTCCATGGTTAACCCCAAAATCAAGGAGTAGGAGAATATACTTGGCATTCTCCACATGCACAAACACACACACATGCACATGCACACGCACACAATAGAATATTGTTCAGCCTTTAAAAAGGAAGGAAATCCTGTCACATGTTACAGTATGCTAAGTGAAATGAACCAGTCACACACACACAAATTACTGTACAATTACACTTTTAAATGTATATAAAGTAGTCCAATTCATAGAAACATAAAATAGAATGGTGGTTATCAAGGATGGGGGAGGGGGAAAGAAGACTTGTTTAATGGGTACAGAGTTCAAGAGGTACAACAAGCAAAGAGTTCTGGAGATCTGATTCACAAAAATGCAAATATACTACTGAATGTACACTTAAAAATGGTTGGGCTGGTAAATTTTATGCTGTACATTTTTCTCCAAAATAAAAAAAATAGGAAAAAAAATTAAGATACTTTATAGAAGACCCAAAGAGCTTTTGTTTATGTAGATTGTATCTATTAATACTGAACTGTATTTGGCCTTAAAGCTAAGACATTTTAAAAATATTTATTTACAGATTCACTAAAATGTCAATTTTAAAGTCATTACCTGTGAACATAAATGATATATTTTTCTTTAAAGTTACCATATGGAGTGGTACCTGGATGGCTCAGTTGGCTATGTGTCCAGCTCTTGATCTCAGCTCAGGTATTGCTCTTAAGGTCATGGGTTCAAGCCCCACACTGGAGTCCACACGGCGTGGAGCCTACTTATAAACAAACAAACAAACAAACAAACAAATGGTATATTTGAAAAGAATTATTGAAAATATAGCATTATTTTACATTTTCAAAATATCTTCATATCTTCCTCCTCAGAAGACAACTAGATTATCTACTTCTGCTGTCATTCTTTTGTATTTCATACACTCTGGAAAATTGCACTGAACACTTGTGAAAAAATACAAGAAATTAGTCAGATAATACTGCACTATTGTTATTATGAACATAGTGTCAACTTTGTAGACAGCTTAAAAGATCTCAGGGACTCCCACAGGTTTCCAGATCACAATTTGAGAACCACCAAACAAGACCACTCATCATCCCAGCCAGGACTCTGTGGGAGATTGAGTTATTAGTTACAATTCCTGGTTTTCATGGGGTAAGATTTACATCCACCCCTTTGCTATGGCCAAGTACATTTTCCCACCCCTTGATTTTGGGGTTGGCCATGGACCTGCTTTGGTCAATGCAGGCAAACAGAAGCTTTAAATGTCTTGGGTAGCTGCTTCCCCTTCAGCCCAGGATAAACACACATGGATCAAATCTGAGTCCAGCTCACAGTGAGGAACCAAGCTCAGCCAAACACTCAGACTGAAGCAGAGCCCAGCTGAGCCCACCCTAGATTAGCTGATTTTACAGTGAAACAGCAGACTCATGACCATAAGAATAAATATTTATTGTTAAATGCCACTGAGTTTTTGAGTGGTTTATTATACATTACTGTGATAATGGCTGACTAATTGAAGCCTAAATCTTACTAGTTGAATAAAAGGAACACATGAAAAAAAACCAGTTATTCAGTCAGGAGAAAGAGAGAACGAATAGGCAATCTTATTCAAAGAATTGTGACAATTAATCTTGTCTCAAATGAGGTCAGAACAAAAGAAAATTTATTAAAAACACAGCCCAGTATATTTAAAGACAAATTCTCTGGTGAGAGAAACCCTGAAATATTACTGAAGGAGACCAGTAAGAAACTCTTTTTCCTTTCTTTTTTAACAGGTGGCTTCATGGCTCAAGATTGGCAGTCTTGTTTATTGACCCAGGAAAAAGATTCTAAATATTAGACTTTGGGGGGTGGGGGTATAGTGTAGAGGGTATTTGCCCAGAAATGTTCAGTGTCTTAGTGCATTCTCTACTTAATGTTCTATTTGCTGTGTGTTCTTCTTAGACAACTCCATTCAAAAAAATTACCCAACAAGTATTTATTGAATACTTTCTATTTTATTTTGGATTCCCATGAGAGCAAACTCTAAGACATAAATTTGGGTGATGGATTCAGAGGAACCAGGTACAATGAAGCTCAGAATCACCCTCCTATAGTTGGGAAGACTGAGGTATTTATTTACTAATTCTCACCCCTCATGGGTGCCAAGTTGGCTTTGGGTTTGTCAAATCTCCACCACTGTGGTAGTTATTCATAATATAACTTTATTGGCAAAATTTCAAATAGAGCAGGAAACCCTAGTACTACTTGAATTGTGATGGGGGTGCAACAGACTAATGGACCAAATTCTAGATAACTGCTTACCTGGGAACATTAATGACCCAAGTATTGATGAAGGCCATGGCTTTCATAGAGTGGTCCATAGAGGAATGCTATTGGTGCTTTTTAGAAAGGAAAATTCCTAAATCTTTGAAGGAGACTCTTCTATCAAAAAACATCAGGAGATGCATTCATATTGAAATTTAAGAGCTATAGATTAGAATGCCCAGTCCCTAAAATAAGATTCTGTTAATAGGAAAAGTATGGCACATTGGTTAAAGAAAATTGTTTTTGCTCTTACAAACTACATACTAGAAGCTACTAATTTGCCAATTAAAGCCCACCCATGCATCACATCATATCTTTTCTTCTGTTCTATTGCCACCCCCATAACTCCACGGGGTTTTGAAACAGTGTGGTGAACATGCAGGACATCTTATAACTATTTACAAATAAACCAAGAGTAGAAAAGCCTGCAGTGAGGACAATACTACCATAATATAAAGAGAAATCTCTACCAGGACACCCACTTCAAACCTTTATTCCTGAGAATGTTACAGGGTTGCTTGATTATTTTTAAAAATCTTATCCAATCATGAAGATCTGTTTCCTACTGGCTGAAATGGGTAGAGTAAGGTGTGATGGAATGGGAATTCTAGGCACAAACCAAAGTATATCATCCACATGACTCTCTAAACAATATTGTCTTCCAATATTAAAATGCTTTTTTTAGGATGCCTGGGTGGTTCAGTCAGTCAAGCATCTGACTTTTGGTTTCAGTTCAGGTCATGAACTCAGGGTGGGGAGATTGAGCCTTGTGTAGGGCTCCACGTTGAGCGTGGAGCCTGCTTTGGGTTTTATCTTTCCCTCTCTGTCCTTCTCCTCAACTCACACATGTGCTCCCTAAATAAATAAATAAATAAAATCTCTTAAATTTTTCAATGGAAGATAAATAAAAAAAACAAGTTCACTTTTATTACAAACATCTTTTTTTAGGAAAGCATCTTTACCCATAGTACTTAGGTATCATAACAACCTGATTTAATCTATTCCAGGTATACATATCGACATTTAGAATATTTGTTTCACTGGAATGGAAATTGCTGATTAGACAACAAGTCAAAAATTAAGGAGGACTAAATTGGATAGAAACATAGGTTTACAAAGTGTATCCTTAGAGAAAATGGAATTAAACTAGAAGCTGGTAACAGAAAGATCATGGGAAAATTTCCAAGCACTTAACAAATTAAATAATACACTTTGCAATAATTGATAGGTCAAAGAGGAAATCTCAAGAAACATCAAAAGATATTTTGAAGTGAACAAATACAATATGTCAAATTTTGTAGGAGCAGCTGAAATAGTGTTTGAAGGAAATTTATAGCATTAAGTGCTTATATTAGAAAATAAGGAAGTTCTCAAAGAAATGACCTAAGTTATCACATTTAGAAACTAGAAAAAGAACAATCAAATGAACCGAATTGAGCTGGAGGGAGAAAATAATAAGGAGCAGAAATCAAGGTAATGAAAACAAACAAATAAAAAATAGAGAAAATAAAACCAAATGCTGATTGTTTAAAAATATCAAATTTTTAAAAGTCTAGCAAGAATGACAAAGTAAGGAAAAGACACAATTTACCCATATGAGGAACAAAATAGTTGATATCATCACAAACACAGCAGATGGCAAAAGGATCATAAAAGAAAACTATGAACAGCTCTATGCATATAAATTCTACAACCATGATAAAATAGAGAAATTCCTTAAAATTCACAAACAGCTAAAATTCACCCAAGATGAAATAAACAATCTAAATAGTCCTGTAATTATACAAAAAACTGAATTCAGAGTCAAAAAAATTTCTAAAAATAAATCTCCTAGCCCAGGTGATTTCACTGATTAATTCTACCAAACATTTAAGAATGAATAGTAACAAATATATACAATCATTTCCACAAAATAGACGAGGATACTTCTTAACTCAATTTATGAAACTAACATTCCCATACAAAACAAAAGGCATTAAAATTACAGACCAATTTCTCCGGAGAACATTGACACAAAAATCCTTTTAAAAAGTAGCAAATTGTATTCATCAATATGCAAAAAGAATAATATGTTGCAAACAAGTGGATTTTATCCAGAGATTGCAACATTGTTTCAACATTTGGCAATCAATCAATGCAATTCACCACATTAGCAATCTAAAGAGGAAAAACCACATGATGGTATGAATACAGAGAAACATTAAAAAAAAATCTATTCTCAGCAAACTAGGAACAGAAAATAAGTATTTATCCTGATAAAAGATATCTACAAAAATATCTATAGCTAACATCACACTTAATGTTGAAAGACTGAATGCTTTCCACTTACTAGGAAAAAGGCAAAGATATCAATTCTCATCATCCCTATTCTTTGCAATAAAAAAAGAAAAAGAAATAAAAGACATAAAATTTGAAAAGAAAGAGGTTAAACTCTTCCTACTTGCCCATAATATATTTTTTAATGTAGAAAATTCTAAAGAATCTACCAAAAAACTAGAAACAATAAGTACGTTTAGCAAGGTCACAGGAATCAAAGTGAACAAATAAAAATCAAGGAGATCTCTATAAATAAGCAACATGAAATTGGAAACTAAACTTAAAAAAAAAAAAAAGACAGTTTACAATGGTATTATATAGATGGGATGTTCTGGGTACTCCCTCTTGAGCAGTCCCGTCAAATGCAATCTGAGCAGAAGACATTGATAGGATAAACCTCTGCTTTGCTTCCTTTCTCCTTTCATCAGATAGTTTTGTTGTTGTTGTTGTTTTGTTTTCCCATTCATGTTCTTTGAAAGCAGATAACTTTGGGGGGAGCTGAAAAAGCTCAATGGATAAGGTAAAACAGAAGAAATAGAGAGTATTCACTGGCTTTCAATTTTTTTTTTTTTTGAAAATTTTTTTAGAGATAGAGAAAGGAGGGAGAGGAAGAAAGAGAAGCTGAAGCAGGCTCTATGCCCAGGATGGAGCCCTATATGGGGCTAAATCTCATAACTCTGAGATCAAGAGTTATGATCAAGAGTCACCCAGATGCCCCATAGACAGCATTCACTGGCTTTTTAAAAGTTGGTTATCAAATGACCCAGCCATCTCACTCCTAGATATTCACCCAAGAGAAATGAAAGCATATGTCCACACAAAGACTTGTATACAAATATTCATAGCACCTTTATTTGTAGTAGCCCTGAGCTTTAAACAGCCTTAATGACCATCAGCCGATGAATGGAAAAATGAACTGTGGCACATCCATGCTATGGAATACAACTCAGCAATAAAAATTGATGAATTATAGATATATAATTACAATGTGGATGAACCATAGAAATATTATACTGAAGAAAAGAAGCCAGATATAAAAGACTACACACTGTTCCATTTATATGTAATTCTAGGACAGGCAAAATCTAAACTACAGTGACAGAAAGCAGATTACTAATTCCCTGAGACAACAGGTTGGGATAATGGAGTATAATGGGGCCTAAGGGGATCTTTTGGGGCGAAGATGGTGTTCTATCAACAAATTTTTCAAAACTCATAGAAATTGTTCCACTTAAAATAGATGCATTTTAATTTATGTAAATTGTGTCTTATTATATTTTTCTTCATTATCTTCTACAATCTGGCTTAGAATCATCTTTTTTCCTTCCTTCCTTCCTTCCCTTCCCTTCCCTTTCTTTTTTAACCCAAATGCTTCTCAAGCTGCAAGTGGTTCCATTAATCTTGGAATCATAAGGAAACCAATTTCTTCTGGTCAGCATCCTGAAATATGAGAAATAGTCTGACAGCATGTTGGAACTATCTGGAGTCAACGGTGATGAATACAACAGTCAATAAATTGAAGACATAAATCAGATCTGTACACATATTTCTGAAACAAACTCAAGCTCAGTATAAAAGTGGGGGACAGGCCCTGCAGTGGCACTGCTAGCAGAAGGTAAGGCTCTCCAAATCCAAAGACTGTAGATGAAGAGAAGTGTTTTGGAAGCAAAGTTATTTATTGCCAACGGTGACTATGCTGTTTGAAACATCCTGATAGAACAGATAAAAGTAAGACAGTACTTCCTCTTAATATCAGATCTAGGCTCACCACCAGGATGAGGAAAATGAGAGAGGGGTAATGTCTCTTTGGGGATGTTACGGTTACAAGTATGACTTTTTAGCTCTTGCTTTATACAGTTCTAATGTTTGAAACCTAATTCCTATCTTAGCATGAACTTTATTTGGACCAATGAAGCATTATTCCTTCAGAGAGAAAAACCTCTGCTTGGTTCTGTGGGCCAGTAGTCTGTCTCTATTTTTTTAAACATATGGATCAGGGATCCTCCAAAGGACAACCTATTATATAATCAAAACTTCAATCAAAGAAATTTCTTGACATCATTGAAAACAGAAATTAAACTAAAATAAACTTTTTCTTATTTTTCAAGAAATTCTATTTAAAGGCACAGTCTAAACCCTATCTCTCAGTCAACAGTTCACTAAGCAGACATGAACCAGGAAGATTATACCAGCACCTCTGTGTAGACACCCAAAAGAGTCTGCCCTTTGCAGGCAAGACAGATGAGGACCATGGGTCATGACGATAAGATCAATAATATTCTTTTCTAGTGCAGTGGACAAAGCCAAATAGTGGTTGAATGGCCTGGCCAAACATCATGAGGAAGTTGGTGTGAGTGCAAAAGATTTTATATATATATATATATATATATATATATATATATATATATATAGTGGTTTCCTGCCCCCATAACATTAAGCTCATGGCTTTGTCTTGAAGCAATAGTCACCAAAAGTTTGAAATGTCTAGTTACTTACATTAGCTACACCCTACCGCAGAATAACCAGAAGTTCAGTGGTCAAAGAAAGACCTAAAAATTAACAGAATGACATTATTTGCTAGACACAGAAATAAAACTGTCATTTCTGTGCAAAAATTATTTTTATTTATTTATTTTTAATATTTTATTTATTTATTTGACAGAGAGAGAGAGAGAGAGATCACAAGTAGACAGAGAGCCAGGCAGGGGGTGGGGGGGAAGCAGGCTCCCTGCTGAGCAGAGAGTCCCATGCGGGGCTCGATCCCAGGACCCTGAGATCATGACCTGAGCCGAAGGCAGAGGCTTAACTCACTGAGCCACCCAGGCGCCCCCCAAAATTATTTTTAATTGTATAAATAATACAGTTACCAAAAAAGCCCTTTTGAAAAATAAAAGTCTAATGTCATCACCCTCATAGGACTATATTAATTCTGTGTGTTATTTTGCTATTGGTTCATAAGAATAAGAATGTACTTTATTGAAGTCTGAGATTGCTTATAATTTTCTTTTAGGATTTTGTCACTTGTCAGTAATTTTCATAAGGCTAAAGCTATTAGTCTTGAAGAATTTTCTTAGCTGGAAACAGACATATGGGTCATTTAATCCAGCTTGGTTAAACTGTCTAATCTGGGTTTTAATAGGTATTAACCTAGAAAAAGGATTCCACGATTAAATAAGTGGGTTGATTTGTGATAATAGTCTATAGACTTGAAGAATGTGCATCAGTGTGGCATACTTGATTGCAGGCCCCTTTTGAAAAGGGGTTTTGTTCATAGGATTTGTTCCTCACGTAATTTGTGCTTTACAAAGTGTTATTTTGATCAATTTCTTTATCAGGAAACTGAGGTCCAGAGACATTAAGACTCAATCTTACACAGTTAATTTTGTGACAGAATCCAGACCAGAATTTATAAATACATTTCCAGAAAGAAAAATTCTATCGAAATCTCCTTAATTCTTTCAACTGAAATATTCTCACACTGGCACCAAAAATTCTCAGCGATTCACAGTTCTGTGAATATATTCTATGTCATGATATCCTGTGCAATCCACGATATCAATGGAAGTTCTTTTTATTTTATGGAAAGATGATGTGCAGATCGAGTGGTGAAACTAGGAATATATATTAAATGAGTAACGTCAGGATACTTGGAGCCCTGGTGAGGATGGTAGTAAAATCCATGCCTAAATAAAAGTACACGTATGAAAATTGTTAAAAATTGTGTACACTGGGAAACAAGAGACTATTATTGAGAAAGTACATCAGGAAGATTTTGAGGAAAAAATTCCATTTTGGGCTCTTACTTCTAAATACCCTAAAATAAAACTATGAAAGATTTCTGCAATAAACCATAACAGGAAAAGAACTGTCTTAGTGAAAAGATGGGCTTTTCTCAGTCCTATAGTGCTTTAAAAGTTTGATTTTGAAACTATGAAATACCTGATCTGGTTGCAAGATTGGCCAATAAATATCTCACTGTATTAAAATGGAATGTGATCCTGGCATCGCATGCAATTCTTTGTTAAACTTTCTACTAGCTCACATACTAAAATACCTAAGAACGGTACTGTTAGTAATGTATTAGTTCAAAACACTGTTCCCTAACTGATACTGTTACTAACTGATAAGGGTATTTCTGCTTGTTAAAAAAACAAACAAAAGGCACCTGGGTGGCTCAGTGGGTTAAAGCCTCCACCTTTGGCTCGGGTTGTGATCCCAGGGGCCTGGGATTGAGCCCTGCATCGGGCTCTGCTCAGCAGGGAGCCGGCTTCCTCCTCTCTCTCTCTCTCTCTCTCTCTCTCTCTCCCAGCCTTTCTGCCTACTTGTGATTTCTGTCTGTCAAATAAATAAATAAAATGTTAAAAAAACAAAACAAAACAAAAACGCCCTTTCCCTCATCCTCCAGATGGCAATCAATATTCTCAAGGTAAATTTGTATTTCTTTGCACTTAAAACTTAATCCCTCTGTGATGCCAATACAATGAAGACCTCATCAGGTTTATAGGCAAATGAATTCCCAATATAAAGAGACATTATTTACTATAACAAATGGCCATGTTTTAACTTTTTGTGTATTTCTTTTAGCATGGTACCTTCAAAATGACAGAGTGAAAGTCATACTAGACGTCGCTGTTATATTGATATGTTGACTTAATATGTGGAATCAGTTTTGGAATGTTAACATTTTTTAATCTTGGAAATACTCCAGATCGACTAATGTATACTTCATAACTTATTTGAAGTACCGCATCATATGTGATTGTTTAAAGGAACTTTTTGAAACAGAATTTGACCACCCTCATTCAATTTTCACCTTACTGTGGCTGCTCAACCATCACTATTCCCATTCTTTTATCAAAGCCATCTTTTCAAACAGAAAGCCCCAAAGGTCAAATTTGTGTTGCAGCCCTAAATCTGAAGGTCTAGGCCTATGACTCGAATTCCTGTCATTTAAGGCAAAATTGAAAGATACTGATGCATTTTTTTCTATATGGAATGAAGAGGGATGTCATTTCTCAGTAGAGATGGAGGAGTCTATCCTGTCAACAGGTGATTCTTTCAATAAATATCCAAGAAACAGATATTTTGATATAAATGCTCCAGATGGCTTCATCCCAGCTTCTTCACCCCTCTGCATTCTCCCTTGTTACTTAGGCAAGTCTTTCTTGTTAGGTCCTTGAGAATTCATTTGTGAATTCGTCTATTGTGATTGCAGCTCTACAACATAATTTTATATAAGCAGCGATGGCAGTCAGTTTCTCGGGTTTGATTTCGATACGAAATCTGGTAGCCTTTATAAAAAAACAAGGACTTCTCCAGTGTGGGTAAAGAGCAAGTGAAGGTTCAGGAAGTATCTCTGAAGCACAGTCCAGAGGCACAATATCTCAGAGACATGGTGATGGAATGCATGTGGACAATGATGAAGAGAGGTAAGTCGAAGACAATTCCTGTTTAGTGAGTTTGTTTGCTTGGTTTTAGCCTTGCAGGCAGGGTGGATTGTAATGCTCTTTACCGAGGTAGGGAAACAGAACAAGTATAATGTCAGGCAAAATGAGGAATGTGGTTCTGGACATCGTAAGTTTGAGAAGTCATAGATATAGCAGGTGGATATATACATGCATCTGGACTACAACAGAAGTCAGAGAGGTGACAGCCATTTGGGGATCATCACTAGCGATAAGGAGCTGAAATGTTACATACTGATTTACTTAAATGTACATGTAATATACATCAGTAAAAGTACTGAAAAGTCCTGAAATGTTACGTGTACTGATAAAGAAAAGATGAGGCTTAGTAGAAGATCCTTGAAGAACTGTGAGATTTCAGAATCCGGGAGATGAGAGAATGAAGAATGTTCTAGAAATAGGAGGAAGGCTAGGAGAAAACATCATGATGGAAGCTGAGCCAGAAGAAATTTTTGAGGAAATGTGGATATTGTTGTTTTGACTATCAGGTATCCAGTTCTCTTCATGCCTTTCCTTTGTTGTGGTAGCGTTAGTGCCTATATCGCCTATTTCCTATGATGAAACCAAAGGAACCAGGTCCATCCTCTTCCTGCCCAGGGCTGACACAGATCTAGGCTGGGCTTGTGGGGACACCCTCTTCTATATACATGCTCAGTGTCTTGAAATCACTTGTCTAAGAATCAGATAGACATAGGCACAATCCTGACTCAACCACTTGAGAGCATAAGATTTTGAGAAAGTTACCTAACTTTTCTGAGCTTCATTTTCCTCATCTGAAACTGTAGATAATGGTATTTGCACTATAGGGTTGATAATTAGAGTACATAATTATGTAAAGTGTTGATTATATTAAGAAGTGCTCAGTCATGCCGCTATTGTTTATTATTAATATCTTTACCATTTCTAAATGATAATTTCAATAGGATAAAGCTTGATAGCGCTGAGTCCCCTCTTTCATGTTTCTTCTTGGATTTTTCTGGACCTTGATTTTTGAATATGAATATTAAATTTTTGATTACAATGTTTAAAGGAAAATTCCATTTGAATTAGACTCAGGATGAATATTTCCTTAAAAGAGTGAAAAGAGAGAGAAAAGAAAATCTATCTCATATAGAAAAGTACAGAAAACAAAGGAATCAAAAAGAAATCAAATAACAGAAAGTAAAATCAAGATGCCTAGTATTTTGTCAACAATCCATAAATATTAGATATCATTACCTTGAAGTGTTATTATTGAAAAACATTGCATCAACATACATAGAGTTAAAGTTTTGGAAACACAAGGAATAATATACAAACGCTATTTTACCGAATTACTTAACCCACTCAGTCTTAAACAAACAATACATGTAGAAAGTAAATAATGATACATAGGATCTAAGTAATATAGTTTCTATAACTGAATAAAGTTAATGTTATATATGCATTAATCTTCAGATCTTTCAGAAAATACATCTGTTGTAGGCAACTATGCTACATGTATAAAATTTATGCATCAAAAGTATCTTTACTACCTCAAAATGCTAGGTTTATATGGGTGCTGAATTTCAATACAGAAGAAATAGAAATTAGCACTTCAAGTTAAAATTTAAAGGCCCCACTACTCGAAAACTTAAAACCTCAACTTCTGTGTCAAAGGGGATATAAAAAGTATAACTATGGGGTGCCTGGGTGGCTCAGCCGGTTAAGTATCTGCCTTCGGCTCAGGTCATGATCCCAGGGTGCTGGGATCAAACCCTGCATTGGACTCCCAGCTCAGTGGGGAGTCTGCTCCTTCCTCTCCCTTTGCCCCTCCCCTGGTCATGCATGTGTGCGTGTGCACTCTCTCTCATATAAATAAATAAAAATAAAATATTTTTTTAAAAAAAGAAGCTACAATCACAAAAGTATTTAGAAAATAGTGGTGATAAGAGTATATATTTATAATTGTGCATTATGGTCAAAGGTACATTCTGAGGAAAATTCATATACTTTCATTTTTAAATAAGAAAGAATTCAAATGGACAAAGCATATGTTTAGCCCAAGGGAGAGGGGAATTTGCTGAGATCCTAAATAGGCTTCATCAAAATAATATTCACTTTAATTAATGTGTATCCTGTGTCAGTCATCTTAGATTAAGCTGGGTTGAGGTAACAAGTGACTCAAAAATCATATTGGCTAATAAAGACTTGTTTTGAAATTATTTTATTGCTCATCATGAATTGTCTGCACATGTTTTTTCACTCTCATTTCTGGGATGATGGAATAGACCTTAGGGCAATGGCTCATGGTATGAGGAAACAAGATCTTGGCAGAACCTTATAACACTTCTTAAGAGTCCTGCTTAGGAGTGACACATGTGTCTTCTGCTCACATATCATGACAAAAACTGACTTCCATGGAGTGTGAATGTATAATTCAACCACAGCAAATACTTTGTACAATAATATCATCTTAGCATGGTCCTGAATTTCTGTCACAGGTATTTTCTCCTTCCCTTTTGCACTGAAAATACACCCAGTCCCTCCCTAAAGGAGATAACACACAAGTGTCCTCCAACCACAGTATAATGCTCAAAGAACCAGAATTCTTGTAAAATCTACACCAGGTCTACATGCAACTCCTTTTGATCTGGAGATGTATGAACTATAATGGAATCAGTGACAGAATAATCACAATATACACTCCCTTTTGGAAAGGGAATGAATTGGAAGTCCACCAAAGCCACCAACTGATAACAATGCTGAAAGCCCTCTGATATACAAGACCAGGACCCTGACTATACATGGGAAAACATTCCTTGAATAGGTCCTGGTTCTGCCTGTGCAGTAGTTGTCCAGGCCATTATCCTACACGACCCTTGGTCTGGCCTCTAAGAGGTCCTTTCTTCTTCCCTCTTGGCCAAATATACTTTGGTGAACAAGTCCTCCTTGTGTGCTGAGTCTCTCTCTTGACCACCTTTTTGGCTGCAGAAACATGAGGGTCTGAGCATAATCTTCCTGGGGTAGGGGTGAAGAGGATAGAACAAACTTTATACAATAATACTTATACAAGTATATACAAGTATAAAAACTTGATACAATAATACAATGTACAACATTCAGAGACTTTGCTTCTTAACATGGAACACAGACATGTGCATTGTTCTAGCTTTAGAAGACCTATCTCATTTTCTCAACTACAGACTGTATTCCCCAGAGCCTAGACTTTGTAATCAGATTTCACATTTGGCAGTAAAATTTTCTCCAGTCAGTGCTCAATCTCTGAACTCACAAAATTTTGTTTTCTTTAACAATGATGTTTTTATGAGCTTCTTGATAATTTTAATTTCTGCTTCTTGTCATTACCAGTATATGATTTTTCCTACTTTCCTGCTTTTGTCAGTTTATGTTTTAAAAAATGATTTAATTGATACAAGGTTATCTTTTGTCAAATATGTTCTAGGCTTCTTTCCAATTTGGAGATTTGTTTATTATATTATTTTCTCATATAAAAGTTTAACTTTTAAAAAATATTCAAAACTACTAATCCTTTTTTGAGGGATTTATTTTGATGTCCAAAATTATGCTCTCTTTTTTTCCCTTAGTTTTTCTCACTTCTTTTTGACTGACTATGGAAAAGTTTTCAAAAACTTTCATTTATATAACTGCAATTCAGTCTTAATTTATAAGAATTTCCACTTTGTATGTGTAGTTGTAATTTTATTTGGTATAGGAATGTTTATGATTTTTATACTTTCTTTGTCAAATAAACCTTTTATTAATTTGAAATAACCCTTCAAGACAGCTAACTCCTTTATCTGTTATACCGGATTCTACTTTGTCTAATACTAATCCTGCAATATTGTTTCCTTTGACATTAATTAAATGTACTTTTACCTGAGCTCTAATATTTCTCATAAACTGTGCTATTTTTTGATGCTACATCATTGTCAGCAGTCAGATTTTGTTTTTGACCTAGGATAAGTCTTGGCTTTTAATGTGGGATTTTAATTTATTTATATTTTTTGTTATAACTTAAACATTCACTTTTAAATCACCTTATCACATTTCACATTTGTCTTAGTTGTTTTTAAGAAAAGATTTTTATTTATTTATTTGACAGAGAGAGAGAAAGAGAGAGAGAGAGTACAAGCAGGGGGAGGGGCAGGGGGAGAAGCAGGCTCCATCCCAAGACTCTGGGATCATGACCTGAACCAAAGACAGATGTTTAATCAACTGAGCCACCAGCATGCCCAACATTTTTCTTGCTTTTGCTATATAAAACACGTTTTTATATTTCATTATCTCTTAGGTATGTGAAGATAAGTTCTGGTTTTAATTGTCATTGGTTATATTTAACAATTTCAAAATAAATCTTTATATTCCCCTAATTTTCAACATCTTTATTAAAAACAATTTTTAAGTTTTCCCTCACTCTTATAAGTAAACTGGTCAGTACACTTTCTCCCTTATCCATCACTGTTCAATCTTTCTTAATATAATCTGGGGTTTTAAATGCATATTTCTATTCTATTCTATATTATTATATATATTATATATTATTATTATCTATATTATTATATATCACACTTACTTTTGTTTTTCAATTATATATATTTTTAATTTTGAAGACAATTATTGATAAGTATAATTATTTAATAACTAGTTTTTGACAATACTATAAAGCTTTATGCTTATTGATAGTTAATTGGCACTGCTTACTGCTTTTTGTATCCATTTCTTCCTTTTCTTAAACTTTTTGTTTCTTCACTAACTTAGTTGGAAAGTGTCACCAATTTTTTTTTTTCTAAGAAGGACATATAGTTCCAAGAACTCTTTGATATCTGAGACTGACTCGGTTCTGTATACAATCATGGAGTCAGAATATTTTCTCCAAATTCAGCAGATACTTCTTTATTGATATCTGCCATTTAGTATTGTAGAAGAGAAGTCTAAGGATGTTTCTACTTTTGCTCTCTTAAGTAATTTTTTGGTAGAGGTGATTGCTTATTATCACCACATACCTATTTTTCAAATAATTTATATTTAATGATTTTTGCACTAACATACAATATATTTGAAATCAAAACTGTTATAAGGATGTATTCGTTGTTTATGGCTGTCTAAAAAATCACCTCAAAATCTTCATTTCTGAAGATCAGAATGCAGTAAAGGCTTAGCTGTATAATTTTGGCTCAGGGTCTCTGAGGAGGCTGTAGTCCAGTTTTTAGATAGGGCTATAGTCATCTGATGGCTTGCTGGGGACTGAAGGATCTGGTTGTCAAGATGGCTCCTCACCTGGCTGCCACTGGTTGACTGGTTGACTCCTTTTTGGTTGTCATTAGGAAGCCTCAGTTCCTGATCATGTGAATCCCTCCACAGGGCTGTTCATCATGGCATTTGACTTTCCCCAAAGTAAGTGATGGGACAGGGAAAGAGAAAGACAGAGAGAGACAGAGAAAGAGAAACAGGAAGGTGTGGTACTTGTCCTAGTATCATTTCCACTTTATTCCATTTGTTAGAATCAAGGCATCAAATCTGGTCCACACTCAAGAGAAAAGGAACAGAATTTTACCTCTTAAAGAAAGAGTTATAAAAAAAATTCGAGGGCATTTAAAGAAAAAGAATTCGAGGACATTTTATAAAAAACCACCACAGAGAATAAATAAGTCCAGTTGTGGGTAGGAGCTCACTGATTTTTTCCCCCTCCAAATTATTAGTCTGTGAGATCTGATTTTTATTTAGTTTGTGAAAATTTTAAAAAATACTATCTTTGCTACTTCTTTCTTGTATTTGCTTTAGCGTTTCTTCTTAAATTCCACTTATTCTATGGTATATATTATAGCTTTCTATTTTTGGTACTTTTATCTCTTTTGTAACTTTTATATCTTTTTTTTTCCCCTTGTGGCCCAGTAAAGGACCTCAAGTTTGTGCTACCTCAATTCTGTTCTTCTGAATTCTGCTATTATGTTTTTCATTTATCGCAATCCTTCCACATCTCACCCACAACTATTTTTATCTCATACTGTTGTCTTTTCATGACAACTTGCTGGCTCTCTTCCTGGGCTATTCTCACTGTACACAGTTCAGCTCCTCTTCATGGAAGTAATTTTTCTCTGTATCAGTCGAAGATGCCAAAAAGTTTCATGAAATTTTTTTCCTGAATTAGCAGTTGATAATTTTTATAGTTACATTCCTCACCTGAATCTTTCATATTGACATTATTTTCTCATGGGCTTACTGGTATTTTCTTTTCACTTTTGTTAGAACCTTGGCATATGTCGACAAATACGATGTCTGCTGCTTTCCCTTGGTTTTGTCCACTAGTGTCATGGTAAAATCCTTACTTATTATGACAACTAGAGGGAAAGTTGATGAGCTCACTCCAAGTTCAATACCTACCTTCTAGAAGGCATTCATCGACTGCAGTTCTGCTTTATCGAGATGGCATCTTCTATAGCTGCTGTCAGGCTTTATGAGGCTATAAAGGGGCAGAACACTTGGAACACAATACTCTCTGATAGACATTTCCTAGCAGTCTGCTTGTCCCTGTGTCCCTGAGTGACGGAGTTTATTTGTGGGGATCCGCCTCCTGGGTTGGGGGCCTTACCATCAGCACGCCATTTGTTTAATCAGTGGCATTCTAGGTAAAGCTGTTTCTGTAGAGGTGTGGCATATGAGGTATTAAAAGGAAGAGGGCACATCCTTAAGCAGTACCAGCTCCTAATTTTCTGTTCGCTGAAGGTCTTGAATTCTAAATAGAGGACAGAGAGAGGGAGAAGCAGCAGCCCCCCTTCCGGCCCCATCCCAGCTCCACTAGGCAGTTTCCCTTTCACAGAAATAAAGGAGGGGGCATTTAATAAGATAAAATCCAAATAACTTTTTTTTCCCCCTCAGTTCTTTTTGTCTTATACTTAACAGTCCTTCCAGATTCTAGCATTAAATTGTTCATAAATAAAAGTTTTAGGACTTATTGTGAGTCCTAAACTAATTGTGAGTTTTCATTGTTTTCTGGTCTTCATTGATATGGTAAGTCCTAAATGTATTGTGAGTTTTCATTGTTTTATGGTCTTTACTGATATTTTAGTTAAAAATCAGATGAAGTTTGATCGTGGTGACCAGCCAAGATGGCATTTTAACTTGGCAATTTCTCTTGGCATTGTTTATATTAACAAAAAAGGATACTTTAATTGCCCAAAAGTAGGGGACAAACAGAATAAATTATGACAAACCTTTGTGAAAAAACACTTTGTAATCATAAAAATCATACTGTTAAAGCATATTTAACGGGATAGGGAAATGCCCACAATTTATCATTTGGTAAAAAAATTGCAAAACAGTATGTACAATGTGGTTCTGATTTCGTAATGCAACAAAAAGAAACAAAAAATACAGGAGAGGTATATAATATGATATTAATACAGAAGTTCTCCTGACAGTGGAATTAGAGGCAACTTCTATGTTTTATCTTTTGAAGATGTTTTCTTTATTTTAAAATTTTCTATTAAAATATACATTACTTATTAAAATAAACAATTTTTAAACTAGTGGTATATAACTATAAGTTAGTTTATTTGTAAAGGTGCTATCTTCTCTAAGTGTTAATATTATATACATAGTAGTTTGGTGGGTGGAAAGGGAAATGTAATCTGATATAGAGAGAAATTTCTGTGTCTCACTAAAAGCAAAGATATGTCAGAACCACAGTGTTCAATAATTTATGTAACATTAGCTAGATATGGATTTATCAACCTTCAAAGTAATTGATTATAAATATAGCATGTGCATTTGTACACATGTACACACACATATGTGTATGTGTGTGTGTGTGTCCTCTAAAATTGATTTGAAGTATGTGAAGCCCATTTTAATAGGATGCTATTGTCTGACATCCATGAGAGGACAAGATCTGGCCACAACAAGGAAGACTGAGCTGTAGCTTGATAGTTCTCAGACTGTAGACCCTAGACCAGCAGGAACAGCATGACGCGGGCTCATATTACAAATGCAAATCCTCAAGCATCACCCCAGACTTTTATGGAATCGGAAACCCAACCTGTTGTTTTAGCAAGTTCGCCAGATGATTCTGATACATGCAAATTTCAAAGTCACAGCTATGAACATTAATTAACATCCATTAAAATAGGCATTATCAAAAGAAGACTCCTATAGATATGGTCATAAAGAAACAAGCAGTCTGAGAGGCAGAAACATCTCTAACGCCCAACTAGACAACTAACTGTCAGAAAATGGGATCTACTGTGTCACATTGAACAACAGGAAAGTGAGGACTTGATCATATGTGCTCTGTGGTTCCGGTATCCCACATGTATTTATTGTGGAAAATAAGGAATACTATGTGTACTATAAACTTTTTGTGAACTCATCAGTTTAACTTGTCTACCATCAGAAGCCCCAAAATATGCTTATAGGTAGTCCAGTTACTGGGAATCCTTTTCTTCTTAGGATTGACAGACTTAGCAAAAACCAAACCAAACTAACGAACCAAACATAAAACCCCAGTGCCAGTTAAATTTGAATTTCAAATAAACCACAAATAATCTTTTAGTATAAATATGTCCAATACAACATTTGAGATTTATTGTATGTTAGAAATATTTTGTATGTTATTTTAGTACAAAATGAACAAAGTATTTTATATGTGTACCATATGCTATGTTGTTTTAGTGTGATTAATATTTCATTATGTTATATATCTATGTATCTGATCTCACTAGAGTGGATATTTTTGTTGTTTATATGGCAAACGTGTAATATTTGGGACATACTTATACTAAAAGATTAAGTGTTTGGGGGTGCCAGGGTGGCTCAATTGGTTGAGCATTCAACTCTTGGTTTCAGTTCAGGTCATGAAATCAGGGTCCTGGGATCAAGCCCCCACACTGGGCTCCATGCTCAGCAAGGAAGCAAGGAGTCTGTTAGAAATTCTTTTCCTCTCTTTCTCTCTCTCTCTGCTCCTCCCCCTACCCCGCCCTCACGCTCATGCGAGTGCAGCTCTCTCTTTCTCTCTCTCTTAAATAAATCTTAAAAAAAAATTATGTGTTTGTCTGAAATTCAAATTTGATTGCGGCCTTATGTATTACCTGGCAGCCCTCTTGTATATTTAGCTAGCTAGGAGAATCCACTGGGGTTTGAGACTAAAACCTTATAACACAAAGGAAGATGTTGCTTGAATGTCTACCCTCCTTCAGGAACCTGGCCTTGTGACAAGTGACCTACTATGAACTGGGGTGTTCAGTGTTCCCATACCCTACCCATCCTGGACACTATTCCAATATGACTCCTAAAGGGAAGTTATATACCAGACTGGCTATACAGATTAGTCACTTTTTCTCTTGAATAATTTCCAAGTTTCTCAAGGATGTTAGAAAGGCATGAGGGGCGGAGCTGGGTCCTTTCACATGACCCATGATTCACTTCTTTTGAGAAATCTATTTTCCTGGTTTGTTCACTATGGAAAACACAATTCTGTGTCCTCCGCATGAGATTTCAAATAGAAACAGCAATCAATGGGTCCATCTCTAGCACCCGCAGGCAAATTCAGGCAGGACCTTGGCAAAACAGTTGTGACTTCTACTTGGTTTTCACGTTCTAGCCTCAATGGCAGTTTAGGGAACCAATTTTGCTAACAACAAAAAGAATTTTTTTTTTTTTTTCAATAAGAGGAAGGGGCATTTTATTAAAAAATCAGGTCTGAAGCTCATCAGAGAAGGTTAAAGGAATTTATTGCGTATTCTCCAACTTGGCCTATTTGGCAGTCGGGGAGCACGGTTCTATGCAAACGCTTTGTGTACTGCTGGTTTTCAGCTGGGGAAGTTGTGTATGAGCTATTGCTCCTCTCCCAGGTGAGAACAGGTGTACACCACTTTAAATTTCCCGTGGATCTGATTGCATCATTTGTTATATTATCCAACATAATGACATGAAATACGTAAATAATAAAATGCCAGTTGCCTGCTGAAAATTTAAAGTGGCAGATCCTCTTTCTTCTGTTGAAGAGGCTGCTGTCTGCTGATGGAGCTTTCACCGCTGAAAAATGACAACCAAGCTGAAGGGAGCCACAGGGGAAAACTTACTCCTCTGGCAGATGAAGTGAATACAAAAAGGAACATCAGGACATCACCCCTTCTCCACTCACCACAATTGCCATATCTTCCTGCAGTCATCATATACTTGACAAACTAGGTTGACTTTAAGTATGCATTCAAATCATGAGCCTGTGGAAAGGAGTGTGGCAAAGGTCAATTGCTCTGTTATCAAAAGAGTGAAAGAGGGGTGCCAGGTGGGCTCAGTCAGAAGAGCATGCCACTCTTGATCTCTAGGGCGTGAGTTCAAGACCCACATTGGGTATTGCGATTACTAAAAAAAAAAAAAAAAAATTTAAAAATAAAGAGTGAAAGAGGTTGCATCATTTTCTGCTGGGTTTTTCTAAAATATATACATATATGGTCACTTTTATTTGTCTTTTTATCCAAATGTCAATTTGATAGGTACGTGTTTGTGTTGGATAGAATCCATGGCACTGGGGAGGGATGTGAAACAGAATAGGTTAGTTAAAGGATTCCTCCACAGCTTTGGGAACTCAAGGCAAAACTAGTCCAACATTTCACATACTTAGATTCTTTAAAATCCAAAAATTTCCCCCTAAACTTGGGTAACAGTACTAGTGGATTTCCATCTGCAGCATAAACAAAATGAACCACAATTTCTTATTTGGCTGGATTCAGTACAAATGCCCTGAGCTTCCATTTTGGGGTCTTTGTGTGAGGTATAAGGAATAAACACACTTTCTGCTCCCAAGGGCCTTATGGTCCTGTGGATCATTTTCATGTGAATTCAGGGTTTCAAATCTATAATGTCATTTACAACCGAAAGATGAGACATAAAGAAGCCTTCATGAAATTATAATTCTTCACCTCTAAATGTTCTCTAAAAAGAACAAAGGTGTAATTTTCAGCTTCGTGCTCTTTAATCATTGGTGCAGAAGTGACAAGTGGATGACTAACTCCCAAATGTCTCCAAAAAGTTAGAATTGAACATGCGTTGAAAGGGATCGATGGGTACATGGAATATGAGAAGAAATGACCAATGAACAAATGGACGTTTGTCCTAACCAATACCACTGGGCTTCTAGTTCTGGACTGAGAGAAATGATAGACACAATATATATCTGGAGGCCCTACAGGAGACATAAACAGTGTGGTGAAGGACTTAACAGGGGATTTGGCTATGGAGCAGTTGCTGGTGTGTTGGATAAGGAGTGGATGCCAGCACTGTACACAGCAAAGAGACTTGCCAGCTCCAAGTATTATCTGCTTATGAATTAAGGATGCATTTTGATGGAGCTCTGCTAATTTGCCTAAAGGAATGAGAGCAAGAGCTATAGGAACAGAAAAATCTCCCAGACTGGTGAGATGCTTGTGACCTCAAATAGTTACATGTGTATGTGGGAGGAGGAGGCATTATGTATTTAGATTGCTACCATTTGACTGTAACTATTCTGATTTAAAACTTGCCATTTGCCGTAAAAGTGAAAATTAGATTTTGAGATAATCAGAACTACCATGATGTCTTATGTCTGTCTTTTTTCATATACATTAACATCCCTTCTCTGCTTTGTCTGTATACTTTCTTTCCTTCCATTTTTAAACTTCTTTCCTCTTACATATGGCAGTGGAAGTGTATTAAAAACTGGTGATGGGAAGCGCCTCGGCAGGTCAGTGGGTTAAAGCCTCTGCCTTCAGCTCAGGTCATGATCCCAGGGTCCTGGGATGGAGTCCCCCATTGGGCTCTCTGCTCAGCAGGAAGCCTGCTTCCTCCTCTCTCTGCCTGCTTCTCTGCCTACTTGTAAGCTCTATCTGTCAAATAAATAAAATCTTAAAAAAAAAAACTGATGATGGCTTAAAAGTGTGATTGTATTAATGAATGTAAATGGTATTTTCCCTAAAACTGAGTAGTTATATGAAATTCCATTATAGTTATCTTACTTCCATGTCTTATCTTACCTGTGTTTTTGAGGGCATGGAAATATACCTCTATGAACTCTCTATATTGCCTTCAACACAATAGACACTCACTAAGTATTAATTGGACAATTCTAGAAAAATGGGAGAGAAATATTCACAGACCCGTTGCAAAATGATACATAATACCATGTGTCTTAGGGATTGGAGATAGAAAAACTAAGGAACAGAAATATCAAAATTTGTGCACCCACAACATAGAGTGCTTTCTAATTCCAAACCGGCCCAATCACTAGTTTATTATAACAGATTTCAATATTACCACCAACATGGTAGAATGCCAAGTCAAATTTGTAGGATGAGCTGATTCTTTGATTGAGAGTTCACATTCCATAGTATAAGGGGAGATTTATACAACTAGTTCTGATATGCTTGGCTGGTGGGGCTAGATAACTAGAAAATAGGCCAAATCTTCCTAGATTTCAATCTCAGCTCTACCACTTGCTAGCAACTTGACCTCGGTTCTTATTTCTTCACCTCTATAAATGAAGAAAAATAATTGTGGGAATTAAATTAGATAAATGCATATGAAGGACATAGCACATAGTGAGTTTTTTTTTTTTTTTAAGATTTTATTTGTCAGAGAGACACAGTGAGAGAGGGAACAGGCAGAGGGAGTGGGAGAGCGAGAAGCAAGCTTCCTGCAGAGCAAGGAGACTGATACAGGGCTCGATCCCAGGACCCTGGGATCACGACCTGAGCCAAAGGCAGACACTTAATGACTGAGCCACCCAAGAACCCCACATAGTAAGCCTTTGCATGTAATAAACTTACAGAATACTGGGGAAGACATGATCATTTTTCCTAATGAAAATTAGAAGTGAATTTTGAGCTAGGCTTTTAAGGATAAGCAGTTTGTTTTCTATTGTTTTGTTTTAGGCACAGAAACAAGGCAATGAGATGCCGGACAGAGAAAAGAGCACGAGCAAAGGCACTGGGCTTAGAAAAGATATGATAGGTTCAGGAATCAGAAGACCATCCATAAATAGTCCATGGGTGGCCCTGAGAGCCGAGTAAAGTGTACACAGGGATGGAGAGAAGAACATTCAAAGCCTTGGACTTGCTCCTTGCACAGGTGATGTTCAAGCCTGTCTCTTGACTCCAAATGAATAATTTAGTTAACAAATACCAATCTTCCAGAAACCAAAATTTAAATTTCCAGCAGTTTTCAGTATCTCCAAGGAAATTTAAATGCAGTCTACACAGATTGCTGGGTAGAGGATCTTTATTCAACCACCCTGAAAGCCAAGAGCCTACCTGTTCTGGGTGAATATTAAAGCCTTCTCAGCATGCGTCGACAATGAGGGCAGATGTTGCTGCCAATATTTTTAGACAGAATTTAGAGACCTGCTAAGAATTCTGAGCAGCTGAGCATTTCACTCTCCAGATAGTATATTCGTCATCCCACAGACATATCTTTAAATGCCCTACTATGAAGTTTGCTCATCTAGATCATGCAATTCTAACATCAGCTGTTTGTGGATGGTTACTTAGTAATTGTGATTTAAAGAAGTGCAGTGGGGTCCATTTAGAGTGGACCAACCTATTTATAGACAGAAAGCCCAGAATTACTGTCATGCTTTGGGAAAATTATGGTTCTACTTATCATGATTTCTTACTTTCCATTACATTCTGTTAGGGGGAAATAACTGTATGTTTCTAACTTGGTTTTTTGATTCACTGTGTAGGAGTGCAGTGATTAGCAAAAGTGTTCAGTAGCATATAGATGCTTAGCATAAAGTAGGTGTTCAATGGCACGTGAAAGGCACATTTTTCATAAATATTTGTTGAATGAATGAACGAATGAATGAAATCAGATGAACCATACCTTTAAATTATGTTTCAGAATGTGTGAGAGTATTGGTTAAAGCTGATACCAATGGCCACGTTAATATCACATGCAAAAAAGAAGTGAGAAATGTTCTAGAAAGACTGTTTACTGGCGTTGAGCTAGTAGTTTGACCTCTTGTATTTCCTCATTAGAAGAACAAAGGGTTTGAACTCAGTGATAACTAATGTCTCTTTGAGCTTCAAAATGCTATGACCCACATTCTGGTTCGATATGAGAAGGCATAAATGGTCTCTTGTCACATTTACCCAAAGTTGAATTATTTCATTCTACATTTGAACCATCACAATCCTTAAATTTCTTTATGAAAATAATGTCTTCTTTAATGGCTTACTTGCCATATTTGAATGGCTTTCTTCTCCACCATTGTTCTGTGTATGTGTCTCTCTTGTCCTGAGTGTTTTTTTATTCTGTGAGCTCTCTCTCTCTCTCTTCCTCTCTCTCTCTCTCTTTCTCTCTCTCTCTCTCGCTGTGTGTCCTGAGAGGCGGGAACTGTGCCATATTCATCTTTGTGTCCTCTAAGCACCTAAGACCATGCCATGCATTAGTGGAATTCCTTCTTTACAATCCCAGTGTTATCTGTTTAACAGTCATCCTGGAATAATGGTTCCACCCTAATTTGTGGGTTTAATAAAATGCAGCTGCTGCAGCAGCCAACCCATTTCCTTTCTCCCTCCCTCCCTGTGTTTGAGCCACGTGGCCGCCTTTGGATTTCTCAAAAAAAAAAAAATGCCAAGTTTGTTGTGGCTTCTAGGATTATGTTCTGTCTGGAATGCTTTTGCCTGAGGTCCCCATTCAGGTCTCAGTAGCAAAGCCATCTCCGAGAGGAATTTCCTGGCCATCCCCTTCAAGAGACCCATTCAGCAAATATTGCCTCCTCTTTATAACACTGCTACCTGACCTGATTATAGATTCTAAACTTGTGTTTTGTTTTGTTTTTCTCCTGCACTGGAATATAAGAGCCACAGAAACATAATGTGTGTCTCTCTGCTGTTTTTCCTTCTATTACCAGCAGCTGTGGCAGTGCTTGGCATGTGGTGGGGTCTCATTAAATATATGCGGAATGTCCCTCCCACCATCCTCAGTCCCAGCTCCATCACCTGCTGCCCCTTGCCCATTCCTGTCCCCCTTTGGCATACCTTGGTCACTGACCATCACTCAGCGTTTCCCTAAAATAATTCTTTACCACACTTTTCTTTTACTCCCTTCAGCATTAGCAACCAGAAATTTCCTTATATCTGTCCCGTTTGATGACTAAAAATAGGAATTATAATCCGTAAAACAAGTAAAGGTTTTTATTTTGTCAGAGAACAGAGAAAAATTCTTTGAAATTTTAATGTGATGTTATTGCTAGACATTACATGATTATAATAATGGGAATGGAGTTGAAGGCGTACCGGAAACTTGCCAGTTTATGGAATAAGAGCATGCTAATAATAATTGTTATTATAAGACTTCATTAGCACTGATACTATCTTGGGTTCTATATATAGAAGAAAGAAAAATAAATAGCTCATCATAAGGCAAGGCAAATAAACTAATATTTAAAAAATAACTATAATCTGATGACATAAGAGAATGTTTTGTGTGTATTATCAAAACAGCTTTTTGTACAGTGAGAACCCTCACAGAACAGTTGCCTCCAGAAAGATCCATTCAATAACTTACAGGCAAAAGAATAAGGGGAAGGGGTTTCAGAGATAAACCTGCTCTAGTTCCAGACTTTTGCTTAGGTTGCTGTTTGCTCTTCGGAGGATTTCCCACCCATCCCTCACTAGGTTGTGTGCTACAGCGGACCGAGATGTAGATTTCCCTGGTTCCTTTGCCAACCGGCTTCTAGCCGATCCCATCAACGGGAGGTCCTGGCAGGAAGTGGATGTGAAAGAAGGGGAAAATCCAGTGTATATCTCCCTGTTTCCCTGCTTTGAACTGTGTCTCCAGCAGGGTCTGTATGTCTTCTCTTGTCCGTTCTCTAGAGGGAAGCCCAGGCACCTGGGCTCTGGTGACACTGCTTCTTGCATCTGTCCTTCTAGCCCTAGAGACGAGAGCAACTTTCTGCCCTTGTTAATATCTGAGCTTCTCGCCATCTCCTCTTTCCTTTTTGTTCTTACAGTGATTTTCTAATCATAAACGTCCCTTTATTAGAAGATGTGGAGTGAGTGCTCTTGTCCTGAGTATATCCTGATTGTTACCATAGCCTGATCGTCATCGGTTTGGGAATTTTTTGTCTAAGTTTCTGAAATTATGGTCTTCAGAGGAGGCTTAAGAAAGAGAAAACCCATCTCTATCAACTAGGACTATATTCTTTTGAGGGACTTTATGCAGTGCATAATCTCCAGTGAAAAAAAGAAATTGAAGTTTAAAATGATGGGTTATTCATACATAATAATAATGAAAGCATGATTTAAATATAATAACGGGAACTTTAGTTTTGAAAGGCCCATTTAAATATCTAACTAATAAAGGGACAAGGAAAGGCAATAAAAGGTTCTCAACACAAAACAATTCACTGAGAGCACAAACAAAAGTTGCTAATTTTTAGAAACCAAGAATGTTTACCTATTCACAGAACATGGATGTCTCAAAACTCATTTTACTGATCCTTCTGATGACGTCAAATTCAAAATCAAATGACACTCAACAAAATATTCCTTGGGAGCTATATCACTCCAACTGTAAACAATATGTGGAGAAGATAAGCAAGACGGGATTCCGAAGGCTTCACTACTGATGCAAGCGGGAAGTGTCCCTCCTGACACAGGAAAACAGGGTTGGGTGCTCCAATCGTGGACACAAGCTATAATGGCAACGGTGGTGGATGGGGACAATATCATTAAGAAATTAGAAGCAAATTAGACAGCACACACTCTGAAAACTTTCTCTGAACCGAATACCTGAAGACATACACTTGCATCTCTTTCATGAAGATACAATAGCTTGAGTAGTGTTTTGTGGTAATACTGTGGTATTCCCCGATTTTCAGACTACGCTTTGAAAAAGACAGAATGAACATGCCTCAAATAGAAATCTCTATGAAAAAGAGTGTAATCTGGAAACCTTATTTTGGAAATCTATTCTCCTTCTTCTAGCCCAGACTACTTAGGATCTTCCCTTTTTCCCCCGGCTTCTACAACATAACTCTCAAGACCATGAAGCCATTTTCTTTTTTATGAATTTTCTCCTCCCACAGGATACTCTGTTGTCATGGTCTAAAATCTTGTCATTAAACAGGATCAGACACAAATATGTCTCATATTGTTAACAATTCAAAATGTAGCCTATTCTGGACAGAGAGTTAAAGGTATGAAATATTAAAAAGCCACTAATTTCAACTCTTACCTCCAACACTTATCCTTTGTGTAGTACCAAGACAAATTAACTTCCATATGTGTCAGGTTTTTTCATGTTTACTAATAGTATTATATTGCTCAAGGGTCTTAGTTGCAAGTAACAGAATCTACATTGGCTATTTTAAGGTGAAATTGAGTATTTTAAAGGATATTAGGTAGGTCATAGAATCAATGAAGTAACAAGCTCAGTTCTCAAGTTTCAGACACAATGAACAGCACCCAAAGCCAAGAGGAAGAACTGTTTGAGTAAGAACACCACCAATATAGATACCTCTGCAGACCAAGTTAACAGGGAAGCTCTTGAATTCAACAATGTCACCCATTTCTGCTTCCCCTATACCAGTGAAATGAATGCTGCCTCCCCTCTTCCCCAATGCAGAGCCTGTTACCTCAGATCACTCAATTCTGAATGCAGTCTTTTTTTTTTTTTTTTTTTTAAGTAGGATCCACCCCAAGCATGGAGCCTGACATTGGGGTTGAACTCATGACTGAGATGGAGACCTGAGCTGAGGTCAAGAGTCAGCTCTTAAACTGATTGAGCCACCCAGGTACCCCTGAATGTATTCTTGCATGGGTAGACAAGTTAGGCTGAATTTATGACATAGCTCTACCTCAGCTGCTGAGAAGACTGGGGGAAGCAAATACTTTTTTATACCTCGGAAAGGTAGGACTCATACAGGGAATTATCAAAACAAAAGATGTCCACTGCCAAGACTACCAGATAGAACTTGAGTAAGGAAAGCTAGAGGTGATACACATAAAATAGTTAGTACATGTTTAGCCACAATATACCCTAAAAAAGGAAAAAAGGATGAATTTTATTAATAGTTATTATATGAAGCTGGTCATGACTGAGACACCCAAGCACAGCACCAAATAATTTTTTTAAAGATTTTATTTATTTGATAGAGAGAGAGAAAGAGCATGAGAGGGGAGAAGGTCAGAGGGAGAAGCAGACTCCCCGTGGAGCTGGGAGCCTGATGCTGGACTCAGTCCTGGGACTCTGGGATCATGACCCAAGCTGAGGGCAGTCACCTAACCAACCAAGCCACCCAGGCATCCCTCTGCCCCCCAGTTAATGTTTTTTCAGGAAAAATTAGCTCAACCACTAGGAGCTCCCATATGATGAACCCAATACTTACTTGTAAAAGATCAAGAGCAAGACCTTAGCCAGTGAACATGGAGATGACAAGCCTAGGTATGGGGCTAAGAACTTGATAATCAAGTACAAAGATTCTGCAGATTTGTGTAAATGGACACGAGGGAATGCTGGGAAGCAGAGATGTGATTGAGCAGACATGAAAGAAAAATCCTGCTTATCAAAGAATTCTTGGCCCTTTGTGACTGTCTTTGTCTGTTTACTTCTAGCCAAAACATATTTATGATTATTTATACTTTGGTTGAATGGTACTTATGAAAAGAGGGTATTATTTTTTTAATGGCCTTTGTTGAAATATAACACTTAGAATACGTAACTAAAGAAACTTAGGACCCTTACATCACCTTCTCTTCTTGTCCAGACTCTGTTTGGAACCGTATACCATTGTGTTTACAGAAGATGTTATTTTTCACCATCATATTGAGGCAAGGGGTGATATGTATGAAAGCTCAGATGTCACACAACTGTTCTTAGTTCCTGGAAGATGTGCTTACATCCTGCTTTCCTATAGCATGTGAGGCACCTCCAGTTTAAAATGCAGATGTTCTTGGTTACAGTTGCTATGTGAAATGTTATGAGATAGAAATTACTGTCATAATTAATAATAGGTAAAGGTTTTACCTTTGATGTGCTGCATTCTACATTTGTTTGAGTCTTTTTGATTGTATTTCTTATACATCTCTATCATCCCATTGGTTTTCTGGCTGCTTGTGTGCTTAGCTTGATGTCTGTTTCTATTTAGTCAAGGCTATTAATGCCTTTCAGGCTTATTTTCAACTGCTCTGTAAACCCATATGGTTTAAGTTTAAAGGGAGATTTACACTATTACACTCTTGGATATTAAAACCCACTTGTGTCCATCTTCATTTTGCTGTCCTGAAAATATGCTGTGATTTATAAGAAGGTAGATATAATTTTGCACTTGAAGTAGCCAGAATAAGAACAAAGACAGTGTAGAAAGTAGGGTCTCCCAAAGCCAAAATTTGGGTAAAATAAAGATCTCAAATGTATGTAAAACTGACACAACTTACACAGCCCATTCACATAGCGGGGAGGAATTTAATATGCCCAGTGATTGGGGTGGATACTACTTGCTCATCATCTTTTCCTCTTTCTTCTGGGAATAAGCATCCCTAAATCTGCCTCCTCCCTAATTGAACACACTATTGGTGAGATTGTTAATCAAGGGGACATGACAGCTCCTGGCGAATGAGTGGGCATATGGTTAAGGAGACATTAGTCTCCTTCCTTCTGGAATGTGAGTATTGGATTTCTCAAAGACCACTCACTCCCCAAAGACCAACACGAGTTGTGGCTTATTCATTTTGGCCATGTACCATCCAAGAGACTGCCTATTAATTTTTGCTAGCTACTTCTCCAGAACTCTTCTGGTTCTAGTACCTTTCAAAGCTTGAATTTGAGCTTTTCCTCTGTTCTCAGGGCTATCTGACATCCATTTAGTTAGACCATACATTCTTTTTTACTTGGGATCTTTTGTTTGCAATCAAAGTACCCTTATACAAAAATTGAAATATGGAGTAGGGGACAGCTAACCCCATCAGGAAAATGTATAATATTTGGAACTGGCAATTTGGCAAAGGACACGGAGACACAATGTGGCAAAATAAGTAAGTTGTTGCCTCTGAATACTCAGTGTTTTATGTCCATTGGGAATGAAAATCTAGGGTATATGTTTCAATTCACAGAACAACTTAAAACGCACGAGGAATGGTGGGACTATAGTGAAATTGTCATTGGTTGTCTTTAAGGTAAAAGGATGGCAAATCGAAATACATACATTCTTGTCTCAATGCCCCAGATGAAATTCAGAGACTGGCCTGACTGAGTCAAAAGAATCACTTACCTCTTCTTCTTCTTTTTTTTTTTTTTTTTAAGGATTTTATTTATTTATTTGACAAGTAGAGTTCACAAGTAGGCAGGGAAGCAGGCAGAGAGAGAGGAGGAAGCAGGTTCCCTGCTGAGCAGAGAGCCTGATGCGGGGCTTGACCCCAGGACCCTGAGATCATGACCTGAGCCAAAGGCAGGGGCTTTAACCCACTGAGCCACCCAGGCACCCTCATTTACCTCTTCTAAGTAAGGGGCTAAGACCGCCAAGAAAACAAAGCCAGGAGTAAGATTCAGAAGGTTGTGGGATTATGACAGTTGAATTCACAGCCACATAAAGCTTTTATGTGAAGGTTAAGTAGTGGCCTGACTCCCCATAATAGGAGTTGTGAAACCTGGAGAGAATTCAGAGTGCTTGCAGTACCCTGAATCCACCAACATCGTTTGAAAAATTCCTGTGAAATGCTCCCTTACTGCCTCTGCTGCCGGAGGAAGCAAAGAGGAGACTAATAATAGCTGTTTCCACTTTCCCCCACCCCTGGCCCACCCCTGCGATTGTTACAGGCCAGTATTCAGAATGTGATCTCAACCTGGACTGGGAGGAGAAATCCAGTGGCAGAGCAAAGAAAAGAGTTGCACAACTTGCTAATATGTACCATAAAAGCCTGTGCTTTCTTTATGGGGATGGATTTGGAAGGTACTTGATCAAAAAGCTTGGGTTCACCTGAATTTGTTGGTATGATTGTGCCTTCAGAATGCTTGCCTTTAGTGTGTTAGCTCAGACAGGGGGCTGCAGTTCTAAAAACTCTCTAGGTTGGTAAATGCAAACCTAGATGTAATACTTTCCTTGGTAAATTATATTGAAAGGCTAGAAAGCCTGTGACTTAATGTAGAACAACGGTTCTTCAAAGTGTGGTTCCTGGACCATAAGCATCATTTGGAAACTTGTTAGAAATGCAGACTCTCAGACTTCAGAAACTCTAGGGGTTGAACACAGCCATCTGTTTTAACAAGCCCTCCAGGAGACACTGATGCATGTTCAAGTTTAAGAACTGCAAATGTAGGGGAATGAGTTTGAAGACAGAGAGAATGAAATGCTGGTTTGTTTTTACCAGGTACTTTCTGCTCACTCACTTCCACTTATGCCTTCCTAGAGGGCTCAGAAGATTCTCTCATTCAGCAAGGCCATGAGCATAAAATCATAGAAAGAACCCTCTTGGCTCTTCTCTCCAGGATGGCAACACTCACGAAAAGGACTACAATAGAAACTCCCCCTAAATTTAGTGAGTGTGAGAGATCAGATGTCAACTTCATTTAAGAATAAGGCTGGTGAAACAATCAGAATTTTTTAGGCTACTCTGACTTGCGGACATCCTCAGATGTGCATAATGAAGCATGGGATTGTTAAGGATTAAAATTAATAAACCACCACCCTTCAGTCTTTCTTGAGTTATTTAATAAACAATCAAAACCACTCTAGGTCTGGTGATTAGAAGAAGCCTGACTCGAGACCTTACCTTAGAGACCCGAGTCAGTTATAGACCCCAGGGTCCCAAACATGGAAGAAAGGCACAACTCATATGTTGTTATGCAATTGGGGCTTACTGCACGCTCCACATGTAGCTCTCCTAGAAAGGCCTGTCCATACGTATCAAGGTAACTGAATGAGGGAAAAGGAAAAACTTGGAGTTTGGCTCCACTCTGCCTCATGGTAGATCCAATATATCAGAGAGTTAATCCCCCAGATTTTTAATATATAGTTGGAATAGATGTTGCTAGCAACCACTAGAATTCCTTTCTTTGATCTTCGAGTCAGTCAGGACTATTACAGAAAGGGACCAGTTGAACTAATGCTGTTCCCTCTCCATATCAAGGAAGCAAATCAAAAGGTACTGAGTATCCCTGAAGGCAGTATGGCAATGGGACCTCTGTGACAGACAGTATGGATTCACCTAGAGCCACTATAACTAAGGGGGGAGTCAGAGTATAGATGATGAATGATGTCCATCTTCAGGTACCTTGGCATGGGACAGTGGTCAAGGACATGGACTCTAACACCAGAACTCAGGTTCGATCCCAGCTCTGCCACTTACTGTGTGATCATGGGTGCCACTTAACCACAACATGTCTAGATTCCCCCGAAGAAAATGGAGATGATTGTAATGATTCCTAATGAAGAGGATTATTATGAGGAATAAATGAGCTAAAACTTACAAGGTGCTCAATGCAGTATATCACACATGCCAAATGCTCTGTAGGTTGTTATATGAGATCAGGGAAATTCAGAGCTATGCCTTAGTTTGCTGTTATTTATTCATCACCAATGGCTATATTTGCCCTGTAGATCATTGTGTCAAGGGTTTAAGCTGGTTCAAATCGACTATATTTGATATGCTCATCTAGACAATGGATGGTCTTTCAGTGCATCTGTACTCATTTCCTAGGGCTGTTGTTCCCAAAGCGCCACAGAAGGGCTGACATGAGATAACAAACATTTGTTTTCCCATAGTTCTGGAGGCTAAAAGTTCAAAATCAAGGTGTCAGCCTGGGCACACTCCCTGTGAAACTTTCAGGGAATCTATCCTTCCCTCTTATAGCTTCTGGTGGTTTGCCAGCATTATTTGGTGTATCTTGGCTTGTCAATCAATGCACAACTACCATCTCCATCCTCAAGTGGCATTCTCCCTATGTCCCTAAGTAAGGCAGCCATATTCAACTAGGGGCCCACAATACTCATCTGCCCCTCATGACCTCATCTTAACTAATTACATATGCAGCGTCCCTCTATCCAAACAAAGTCACATCCTGAGGTACTAGGAGTTGGTACCTCAAAATACCTTTTCTGGGAAATATACTTCAAGCCATAACAGCAGCTCAAAATGAATTCTGATGCCATCGGATGGGTATATGTTCGTTATTTGGCTGCAGGGCTCACTAGTTCATACTGCCTCACATTTAACGTGCTTTATTAATGTACGTGACCTGCTTTCCTTTTGCTTTAGACCATGAATATTAACTGACAACTGGATCAGAAAAACAGAGACAACTTTATAAAAATGTTTTATTCAAAAGTGGATCATGTTCCACACACCTAGAAACTTCCATGTGTCTGTATTTGAATGCTATAGAGTACCAGATTGTGGATTTTTTTCTTCTCCAGTTTTTAAAGCAGATTTATTTGGGGACAGAATGCAGTTCCACCATTCACAAACAATGGGTCTAAACTGAGTTTGTTTTATCCCTTACAAAATGGAGAAATTAATATCCATCACAGGGAATGGATCTGATTATTAAATACAACCAGGTAGGTGAAGCATTTAGTATAGTTCCTGGCACACAGTAGGCGCTCAAAAAGTGGTAGCCTAGCAGCGGAAGAATGGTAGTTATTCATAGGTAGGTATTAATATCAAAATTGGCAAAGATGTACTTTAGCCATGAGTTCTATTTTTTATTATATTTATTGCTTATATATTCTTATTCATGTGTGGGATTTTTTTTTAACTGATTCTATGTTTAATTTAACATCTTTCTCTAAGAAAGGAAGGCCTTAATACTTATCTGTCCTTGTACTGCAGGGTTTTGCCTGCTCTTGGCACAGACTGACCCTGTCAGTACCCAGTGACATTAGCACAACACTTGAAAATTAATTCCGTATATTTTTTATATTCAGCTACATCTCTGCCTGCTCTTAGCATTCAGACTTCATGTATCCTTGGGTCTATGTTTGCATTATTTGTTCACCCCTAGAGAAGAAAGCCAAAGAAAGATTAATTCATAAAAAATGAATGGTTGTTGAAACTCTTCAAAGCCTTGATTTACTGCATAATTAGTAGACAACACTAGAAAACAGAATATCTTTCTGCCTGTGAATTAAGTAAATTGATTAATTCATTAATTACGTATGATAACTCCATAGATAGCATAATTGTATCACTGGTTAACAAAACACAGCAAAAGAATCAAGCATGTTTTCAACATGGTCAAAAATTTAATTTACAATATTGGGTTCTTCTCTTGGAATCCTAATTAAAGAACTCAGGAAAGGCATATATAGTCCAAACACATTTCTGGAAGGAGGGTTATATTATTTGCAATGCATGCCACAATTAAGAACCATTCTTTTTTCTCCCAGAATTTCAGGCCTACCAGAAATCACTCATTCCCTCATTTATTATTAACCGGGTATCACTGAACATCATGTGTGTTACAGGAACTTTTGTCAACATTGGAGGTATAGCTATGAATAAATTAAACAAAGATTCTTCCTGGTTTCATGGAACATATAGCTGAGGGCTTTCTGTAGCCAGTAGCCACATGTGACTATTTCTATTTCCATTTAAATTAATTAAAATTAAAAATTCAGTTCCTCAGTCCCACTAGTCAAATTTCAAGTGACCAATAACCACTTGGTCACTAGTATATGGGATAGCAGTGGAGAACATTTTCAACATCTCAGAAAGTTCTCTCAGACAATGCCATTCTGGAGACAGAAAACAATAAATTATTAAGTGAAGAAGACATTTTTAGACTGTGATAAAAACTCTGCGGGAAATAAACAGGAGGATGTGATAGAGACCATTTGGAGATTGTTATAAGGTGATCGAGATAGACATCTCTGGCAAGAGTGCATTTTAACTAAAACTTAAAGAATTCAACTCTGTGAAAAGCTGTCAAAGTAGAGGAATCATCATGTGCAAAGGCTCTGAGGCATGAAAGAACGGGATGTGCATGAGGAATAGAAAAGAGGTGAATGAGGTTGCAGGACTGTGAGAAAGGAGTAAGGGGCGCAGGGCAGAGGGAGAAAGGAAGCCACAAAAAGGAGTAGGAATTTATGCTAAGTTGCATGGGAAATCACTTTAAAGGACTTAAAGGAAATGGTGTGTTTTGATTAATGATTTAATGTCCAGACTTCTGCATGAAGAACAGATTGGATAGGGCAAGGACGGAAGGTGGGATGCCTGTTTAAAGGTAAGATAACAAGGTAACTGGAACTAGAACCGTGGCATGCAACTGGAAATTAGGATGGAGGCAAAATATTATTTGAAATGAGTGGAATGCTTATGGATTAGATGTCAGGTATGATGGATAAGGAAAAGCCAAAGATGAACCCCTGGATTTCTGCACTGAGGAGCTGAGAGGGTGAGAGTAACATTACTGAAACTGAGAGGTTTTTTGAGGGGCCCTTTGGGGCAAATTAACGTGACTTCTTATTTGGCTACGGTAAGCTTAAAATGCCAGTTAAGATCTGAATCAGTGGACAGCGCCTGGGTGGCACAGTCTTTTAAGGGGCTGACTATTGGTTTCGGCTCAGGTGGTGATCTGTGTGGTGAGATCCAGCCCAGCATTGAGGCCTGGGCTCAGTGCAGAGTCTGCCTAAGACTGGCTGTCCCCCTCCCTCTGCCCCTCCCTGCAATAAATAAATCAATCTTATATTTTAAAAAAAGATCTGAATCAGAATGTTGAACAATAGATAATTGGACCTGGATCCTGCAGAAATTTCAAGGTCGAGATATATCAATTTGAAAGTACCACATTAAATCAGTGGTATTTAAATCCACAAGGTTGGATGACATCATCAATGATGAATGGAGATAGAGAGGAAATTAAAAAAGGACCACAGACCAAGCCCTAGGACTTCCCAGCATTTCACAGTGGAGTAGAAAGAGAGGAGCCAGTGGAGGAACCAAGAAGGAGCAGCCAGGGAGGTGGAAAAAAGGTCAGGAGTGTGTGGTGGCATGGCAGCAGATCAAGGAACTAGACAATTGTTGAGGGGGAGAGTGGGTTGAGGAACCGAGGGTCTCACTGAAGTCATCCCCAGGAGATCTTTGGAAACCCAGTCAAGAATAGTTTCGGTTGGGGCACCTGGGTGGCTCAGTGGGTTAAAGCCTCTGCCTTCGGCTCAGGTCATGATCTCAGGGTCCTGGGATCGAGTCCCGCATCGGGCTCTCTGTTCAGCAGGGAGCCTGCTTCCCTCTCTCTCTTTCTGCCTGCCTCTCCATCTACTTGTGATTTCTCTCTGTCAAATAAAATAAATAAAATCTTAAAAAAAAAAAAAAAGAATAGTTTCGGTTGAGTAGTAGGGACATTAGCCAGAATGGAATAGTTGAAACATAAATGAGAAGCAAAGTAATGGAGAAAGTTGACTCTTGAGAATCTCTTCAGAAATGGGACAGAAGTGGCAATGAGATGTGGTCACACAAGAGGACCTCTTTTTTTTTTTTTTTTAAGGTTTTATTTATTAGATCACAAGTAGGCAGAGAGGCAGGCAGACAGAGGGGCAGGAGAAGCAGGCTCCCTGCTGAGCAGAGAGCCTGATGCGGGACTCGATCCCAGGACCCTGAGATCATGACCTGAGCTAAAGACAGAGGCTTAACTCACTGAGCCACCCAGGTGCCCCTCAAGAGGACCTCTTATAGAATGGGAGGTAGCAGAGCAGACTTGCATGTTTGTCACACTGACACAACAGCTGGGGAAACAATGATGGAACTAGGGAAGAGGAGAGAAGACCTTAGGAAAGCCACCTAAGAGGGATTCAAAGCATAAATGGAAGGCACTTCTCTTCTATTGTACCTGGAGGAGAAGCAGAAATGTGGGTCCAGATGTGAATAGATTTGTTGATGAAGTGGTTGGCTTGGAAAAGGGAAGAGTTCAAGTAATATTGCTCATGGCTCCATCACCTCACTAGTTAAAACATTTCTGGAAGGCCCAGTTAGGAGATGTGATAGAATACATGTCTATTTTTCATCACCTTGCTCTGAGAGGACTTTTCAGAGTCCTCTGAAATTATTAACTGAAGATGGTACAGGATGGGGTTTTGGAGTCAGACCTGCCATCAAATCCTGACTCCACCAGCAACAAGGCATGTGACTTTGAGCAAGGTATTGAAATTCCTCAACCTCCACCTTTCATCTGTAAAATGGCAATTGCCACATACTCAGCCCATTTAAGTTCTGGAATGTATACACACAGCATATATACAGATGACAAGCAAAGGAAACATAAAAGCAGCAATCAGAGATTACAATCAGAGATTGAATGCCAAGGAAGGAATTTCCAGATTGAGAAGTGGGGCATAGACTCACATGACACACAAAGATGGAGAGTTGAGCTGAGACAAAGCACTGGATTTGCTCATGAAAATGCCACTGGCGACTTTCAAAGTTACAGTTTCCATGAAATGACAGGCACCAGAATCAGAATGTAGGGGCTTTGGATAGAAACAAGCACTGAGGAAAAAAAAAAGTAGGTACCGTGAAGGACTTTTGCAAGAGTCCCAGTGGCTACGCAGGAGAAAATAGATGCAAATATACAGGAGCAGAGTTGGAACAAGAGAAGGCCCTTTATCTATGAAGGCTGGGGCAGATGGGAAGGAGTTATGAGAAGGGAGAGAAGATGCAGGGAGAGTGCTCCTGTGAACAGGAGCTACTTGGAGCTAGACCTTCGGAAGAACAGATGAATTTCTGTTCTTATAGACAGCAGAAGGGGCCAGGTTGGTGGATGGTATGACCTCAAAGCAGGGAAGAAACAGAGGAGTGAATGCCAAATGCAAATCAGATACTAGGAAATCTGAGAAATTGAACACGCAGGTCTAAAACCATTAGACTTGACAGACTGAGAAGCCTTCAAAATTAGGATTTATCATGGAAGATAGATTTTCCCAACAGTCTGATGTGGGTCATCCTTCTTGACTTCTAAAAAACAGAAATGCCTATTTATTATCCTTTGGTTATTCTTTTTCCATTGCCAGTCCTCAAACGGTCTCTCCTTCCAAGACTGTAACTGAGTTTCTGAACCATCAGTGTAAGATGTTTTTCAGGTTAGTCTGTCCCTTTGATTGAGATTTCTGTCGGTATCCCAAACTTTTAAGTCATAAACTTGTAGATATTCCTACAGTTGGTGAATCAAGCCTACTGTGTGTAGGCTTGGCATTCCCTGAAATTCCAGGTTGTAAAAGAAGTCTATTTATGAAATATCCGGCTACGGTGTCTAATAAACAATGCTAGAGTGAACTAAAAACAGACTAATTTAATAAGCAATTCCTTTCCCCTACACTGTTTAAATTTACATAATCAACTGGCTATAATATTTAGCATACTTTTAATGTTTCTCATTTGTTTACACTACAATTCTGTGCTTCAGACTTCTTCATTCACCAAAATATTGATTGGCCTACAAAGGGTACAAAATAGCAAATATTCCACTGGTAATCATAATGTGAATGTGGAGGAAGTAAAGGTGGATCTACTGTATTTTCCTTGCTAATTACAAACCTAATATTCTATTAAAATGTATGAGATGACAAAATCCCAACAAACTCTTTAAAGCTATTACTAGCAGATAAAGTATTCTACCAAAGTATTAACATTAGCATCATTAAAATAGTTTTATCAAGTGCACATTTATCTCCACATTGGAAACAATAGCAGCCTCAAGGAGGCAAATGCCCTTGAGTATTGTGGTGGGAAAACCGACAGCAGATTTTAAAGGCACGTAAAGTCTTCTTGTCACTTCCCGGACTAAAACAAAACAAAACAAAATTCATGAAGCCACAGTTATAAGATGTAATAGAATAAATGAGTCTATTTTTCATCACCTTGAGCTCTGAGAAGAAAACACTGCAGTTATCTTGATAAGGAAAGAGCTCAGATATTAAAATACATTAAGTTTATCTTAATTGATTTAAACAGATCCAGAGCCTTCGAAATGCACATGATGTTATTTCAGCATTAGTGGACAAAACAGATCTGTTTTAGATTGCAAAGCTTCATCTCTGTATCTCTTGTCTGGTAGGCAGAGGAAAAACCTATTTCTTAATCTCAAAAAAACCAAAACCAAAAACAAAAACAAAACCCAGGAAACCATATACATTTATTTGCTCGAGCTACATAATTTCTCTCTTTATCCTTTCCTCAAAATACCTTTTGGTAACATTGCTACCTTGTATTCCTGTAGCTCAGAATGCTATAATCAGGCAACAGTAACAACAGATAACACTACCTGAGTTTTTACTCTGTCCCAAGACTTTTGCTCCATTATGTTACTTTGTTTAATCCTCACATGACATTTTGAAGCTGACTTCATTATTTATGATCTCCGCTTTTACAGATGAGGAAACAGGCACAGAGAAGTTGAGTAACTTGCTCAGAGGGCAAGCAGGTGACGTGGGTTAGGAAGTCAGCAGGGAGACTCTGGGGCCCTTGCTCTTTACCAACATTTCACGATGGGGCTTCTCAAGGGAGAGACCAAGGTCAGAATTTCTTCTAAACACACAATAAAAATAAAACATTTATATCAGCCCCTCTCAGTCTTCAATGGAGATGGTTTCTTTCATCAGTTTTTCCCCGTTGTTCTTTTTTTTTTTGTTTTGTTTTTGTGGCATGATTTTTAAGTCAGAGACGAATTATCAAAGGGTAGAACTGACTGGAAAGGCTCACCATATGTCACATCCAATCTCTCACGCACATATGAGGCAATGAGCTCAAAGAAAGAGGGGGAAGTAATCTATAATAGACGTTGTTTAGGACAGAGTCCATGTTAGACTCTCCATCTCCTTTATATGATTTTTTAAAAACAAGTTTATGATGTCCAAGAGGAAAAAAAAAAAGAGCTGTAAGTACAGGATTTCATTTCAATGAATGCCTTTTAAATGTAGGTTATTTCTATTTTGGGTCAACACACCGCAACCGTCCCTTGTTTCGATATGAGAAGAAAGTGAGAATCTTGGTGTTTCTCTGGCAGTTGAATTAAGAGGTGAAGCTTCCTCTTTATCTCTTGGCTCATACAAAATGTTTTCTTCTAGAGTCTCTTCAGACTGGAGTCTTGCCTTTAAGCCTGGGTTCACTAAGCACCAGTAAGGGCCATCCAAAGAATGTTAGAAACATATGGCAATTCTCAGGAAAGTAGACGAAGAAAGAGGTCACTGCCATCCCCACTTTCAATTCACTGCTCCAGACTCAAGACCCAGCAAGTGAAAGAGTCCATGGAGGCACACAGTGTGAAAGCTAAAATTCTGTATGTCTTTAATAACCCGAAAACAAATGCTATTGAATGGACTGCTTTAAGTGCTTTGTTTATTTTAGGGAAATATTTCCAAAGGAAGCCTTCCTATGTGGGGCCATGAAAAGCCTTCTGTAAAAGGATATTAATTATATGCTGAAAGTTAAAAGTATCACTGAGCAAGAGTATTGCTGGATAAAATACCAATATACCATCTCACAGATCTACCAATGTAGGTTAGTCCTGATCCTAGATTTCCAGCTGAGAACTGGAATTATTTAGCAATTATTTAGCTGAGCATAAATATTTAGAGACAGTTTCTGCTAACAAATCTTGCCTCCAGGAGCCAGGCCCATAACAATATTCTTGGTGCTGGTTTTCCACACATAAATCAAGCATCGAACTTCACACATTCTCTATTTCATTTTTACTATTTTGGGTGGTACCACTGCTCTTTTTTATTCCTGGCCTCTTTTTGCACTGTGCTGTGGAATAGAAATCTGGCCCACCTCACGTGGCCTGGACTGAACGTCTACAAACACCGCTCGAGAGAAATCGGTTGCATTCTTCTGGAGTATTTCATTTGGGATTAGTCGAGTTTATGAGAGTCTGGGATTTTCCAGGTTTGGATCTTTCACTTTTGTAAAGTGTGCTTGCTGTCCAACCTTCCTTTTTGACCTTCTTTCATAGATGTCCGCCCACGTGCACAAGGATAGCTAGCCCCCCCTCTATGATGTGAAAGGCCATGCAAAACACTGGTATATTTGTCAACCAGCAAGACATCCCTGTTTGAAATAACCAAGCAGTTGTGAATATGGAATCAAGTCCTCAAAGCCATGTGCCCCTTTGGGTGGTGGGAGGTGGACTCTCCTGTACCTGGTGGTTTTTCAGCCCTGTGATTCCTGGTTACATTAATCCTTTGAAAATGTACAGCTTCTTAGGAAAGAGTTCCCTGATTTTCCAACTCCCCGTGGAAATTTCACTGGGACCATCCGCCGCAGCCTCTCTCCAGCTGAGCTCTCTCTATATGGTAAATAAATCATGTGAACAACAGTCCCCAATTTCACATTAATTGTTTGGAAATCTCCACAACATCAAACATTTTGTTAAAAGTCTAGAAAAAAATAAGTGTAGCTCTTTTGTTGTCATTGTCATTGTTTTGCTTCAGAGTGATTTGTTCTAAATACAGCTTAACAGGCAGATGACTGGTTTGTGACTAGAGTATCTTTTCTGAGATGAAAAAGCAATACAAATGCTCCCCCAAAAGGATGCCAACCAGCCACAAAGCAACACGGGGACCATGGAATGGGTGCACCTGGGGAAATCCTTATCACAAATTGGATTGACAGGGAGGGCTCGGTTCCTTCCCAGCACACGTGCCTCTGAAAAGCTGAAAGGGAATCACAATGCTTTAGGAACGAGTTCTGGGAATTGCCTATATATGAGAGTTTCAAATTGCTCAGGCATTAAGAGAATAAGAACATGAAATGCAAATATTGCAGAAATAAAGGGGGGAGAGAAGATAGGGCACAAAACTCATAATCACTAAGAAATGGAAGCGGAATGTGGAGCCATACACTGGGATTAGACTGGGGGAGATTGCTTGTTCCTGGAGGGCCACTCAACTTTATCCCTGCCTTTCACTGGTGACTTCCGCGCATCTGAACAGAAATGGGCAGATCGGGGATGTCTTCAGCATTTGGTGGAGTGTGGATGTGGAAAACCTATTTAGATCCTTGTTGATCGAGATCTCTCTCACTTATGAAAAAAATTACCAGACTGAAAAGAGAAGTAAAAGCCAAACTAATTAAGGGCTTTAGTTAGTTATGCAATGGCCCCTTGGCTCTTCTAGAAATTTAAGATGCCAATGTCTCTATTACCTCGAACTCTTCAATGGCATGAAGTGAAAACAGTGTACTTCATTCCACAAAACTCACCTAGAAGTGTGGTCAGATTTCTTTAGGGTTCTCTGATGTTAACTTTCCATTTTAGAGTCTGCCTTGCAGGTAAAATTATGACAAATTATACCCATGCTTTTATTTTCATAGAAGGATTCCAAAATCCCTCTTTTAAAGTGTTTCTATCCAATCATGCCCCCCACCAAAAAAAAAATCATGTTATTATTATTCTGATGTACCTACTCCCTTAAAGCTATGGACACGAGCATTAAGTTATTGATTTTTCAAAGTTACAGGCATAGTTCATCTGGAGATCAGAACACTGAGCCTCACTGAAGTGAGGGGACAGACTAAACTTCAGACAGGCAGTTTTATGGTCAAGTCAAGGGATTGAATATCAGCCTGAGTTCTTTCTACATTCCTTTGTCCTCTTCATGCTCTGGGGGAGGAAGAAAGATTGGGCTGTTTGTACTGGCTGGTATAATGCAGCTTAAACCTTGGGGTACCAGGATCGAAGCAGTCAGCCCTATTGACTCTTCTCCACAGAAAGGAAGAGCTTGTTCATAAAAATGAACAATGGGAGCTTGTACAGTGTCTCCTATTAGCTCCTGTATTTTCTCTTTCTCCCCACTCCATAGAGCATATTAAATATTAAGAAGGAAGCAAAGTGTTCCTTGCACAGAGCTATGAGGGATACACTTATTAGCACATTGGAGTGGGAGGCCGGAGTCCTGGATCAGGAGGTTAAACATCGCCTGTGGCTGTTAGGAACCAGGGGCTGCTTCATTACCCTTCACCTCCACCCCGATCATTATCATTGCTTTCTAGAGTGGAAACAACCCTGCCCCACGATTTTTGCTGACTCGACTTCCCTTCTCTATCATGGTGTTGTCTATAAATCCCAGGGAACTCTCACCACGGGGTTCCTTATGAGGCCATGGACCCTGCGCCTTCCGGACTGCCAGGCTACAGAGAAAAGAGAAACCATTCTCTTCTTACTCAGAGTGAGGGCTCAGCTACTGGTGAGACCCGTGCTGGCTCTTGCGACCAGCTGAAGTGGTCTGAGCCTCAATTGCTTCCTATGTCACACAGAGCTCCGGCCACTATCTCTAAGCATGATTAAGAATATCAGATGAGAGGTGCCTGGGTGGCTCAGTAGGTTAAAGTCTCTGCCTTTGGCTTAGGCCATGATTCCAGGGTGCTGGGATGGAGCCCCCCACATCAGGCTCTCTGCTTGACAGGGAGCCTGCTTCCTCCTCTCTCTCTGCCTGCCTCTCTGCCTACTTGTGATCTCTCTGTCAAATAAATAAATAAAATCTTTAAAAAAAAATATCAGATGAAAGTCTATGTAACATGATCTGAAAACTGACTGGCTCATAATAAAATGGCAATAATGCTTGCTATTTGGTGTCATTATTCTTCAAATATGTTCAATAATGCTTCTGAAATCATTCCAGGACCACATTGGGAACAACTAGGCAAAGACCTCTGCCCTCAAAGTTAGAAGGACTTTTCCTTAAAAGGTTGACCCCCATTTTTCCCTGGTGGCTCTGGAAACATTTGTATATACCCTAAGGTTCTACTATTCTCTATGCAGCTGGCCCTGATGTGAGCAGGGCTCCTACCCTGGAATTCTTTGTCTTTTCACCGGAAGCTAAAAATGAAAGGCTCAGATATGCTAGTGATCCCTGGAAGAGCAAAGCAAAAACAGTAATACTAATTAGTAGCTACCAGAGCTGTTCAGCATGGCAATAAGCTGTAAATTTATGGTTTTGTTAAGAGTCAGGATACATTTGAAATCTTTTATATAATATTAGATATGAAAATACACACCATCTGGACCTCTTGCTGGTAGCCTTGAAATGTCTACATCTCACAGGAATCAAACCCATTTTACCTGCTAGGGAATAAAACACCTGTTTCACATATTACTTCACACTGGGTGATGAACATTTCTACCATCTCCAGCCAGAAAGAAAAAATGAAACTGTGGCTTCACATTGTTTAGTAGATTTTAAAAAGCTAGCAGGGTTGGGGGTTGTTCTACTATCTGGGAGGCAGAAGGCTCTGCAAATCGCTCCCGTATTAATAGTCGCTCCCTAATAATTGGGGGGAGTTCTCTGCAGCCCCTGCTTAGTATCGATAAAAATGCATTTCCCTCTCATTATGAATCTGTTCATGAAAATACTTAGTGAAATGAGCCAACTGTATCTTGGCTGCTAGTTGCATCTTGTAATGGATGGTCCCAAAGTGGATAGAAGGCTGTAATTCACTGGAGGAACTCTGCTGATGACATCAAATAGTTGAACAGTTTATGAATAGCCCTAGAATCTTCAGAGAGAAAGAGGCTTTGCATGCTTTCTAGGACATCTGTTGTTATTCTATAGATATCCTCTTGCAAACTTTCACAAAAAAAGAAAAAGAGATTCCTTAGCACATCTCTCCTTTGCACTTTCCATAAATCCTTTTGTTCTTCAGCTCCAATCTAAGTGCCCTCCCAGAGATTAAGGCTGCAGTTTTTTGAAACATAATCACAATATCATTATCTCTTTTAAAAATATCACAATGGTTTCTTAATGTCTTCAAATATCCAGTTAGTTGTTAACATTTCCAATTGTCTCATGATATTTTTGAAGTTTATTTGTTCGAAGCAGAATCCAAATATTTCCAGATACATACATTACTATTTTCTTTCCATTTATTCCTTGCATGGTTATTTGTCCTGTAGAGATTCCCCACAGTCTGTATTTTTCAGATTGCATCCCTGTGGTGTCCTTGAACATGTTCTTATGTCCTCTGCATTTTGTAAATATTAGTACGTAGTATATATGCACATTTTGGATATTCTTTACTAAGTCTCATTGGCAGTATTTCTCCTTCTAGCAAGAAGAATCCAAGTGTCTATTCGCTTCTGTTAATGTCATGTCAACCATCATTATCGACCAATATCAAGATTTAGTAGTTGCACCCTTGAAAAATATTGTGATTCCCCATGTATAAACAGTAATAATTTGATAAAGAGAAAAATTTCCCAGATCTATTAGTGGTCATTCAGTAGTACAGGTCATATAGGAAAGGCAGGATGAAATATTTGATTTTTCCCTCTTATCAGTTTTCAAAATAGTTTTCTAGCATAGTCCAATGGTTATTTTTTAAAGTGTCATTGTAAAATGGGTTTAAACAGTTTCTAAATGTTTTCTACATTTGAAGTTTTATATATTTTGAGGATTTTTCCTGACAAGGAGACTTTTGACCTGTTGCTAGTAATCTTGGATTGCTTCTTTGTTAATTGCTGCAGGACATTCCAGACTCATTTTATGCACATTCTGCCTCAGAGCTGAAATCAGTGACTTCTTGAGGTTTCCAGACTCCTTTAGTGGTAACTGGTGTTTGGATACCACAATCTGGACACTAGGACTAATCATTGGTACTGGGTTGGGAGATGTTTCTAGGTCTTCCTGGAAGACTAGGTGATATATGCATACCATTACTTCATAGAGATGCTTCCAATTCAAATTCAGGACCACAGAATTTTTACTTAAATTCTTTAATCCTAAGTATGTGTCTGATTTAAGAATCCTGGGTCTCAACTAGGCCAGAAATGATGGAATTGGACTATCTCATAACTATTCAATTGTTTTATCCCTCAGTATATTCACAGCAGGGTAAGAATAGCAATACTTACACTACCAACAATAAAATGATTACCAAGAATAGATAATTGTTTTAAATTCTTTTTGTACATAACTATATCCTATTAGAATTGTCAAATTACAGTGTTTTACTATATCACTTGGAATTGTTTCTCTCTTTGTTGCTATACCACCAACCGGAAATACATTAGGTCTATTTGTTTCATTTTTTTAATACAAATACTTCTAAAAACTTATCTTTATTTTATAATTGCATAAAATATTTACAGGGTGCCAAAGCCAAATCTACAAATAAGGCAAATTCAATAAAGTCTAGCATCTATCTCTGTTCCCTATGCCCTCCCTCTTTCTGTAAACCAAATGCAAAGTGTTTTTTTAATTAGTTCCCCATAGGTTATTATATATTAAAAAAATCAAATTATAGTTTAACCCTTCAGTTTCTGGTTTATTAAATGTAAGTTTAATGTAAGTTAAATGTCAATTCATTAAATAAATAAATAAAACCTCATATATATATATATATATATATGTACATATGACATATACCTATTTGCCCCTCTTTAAATAAACAGTTGCTTAATATACACATTTTTATCTTCTTTGCTTTTTTTTACTTCAAGTGTAACTTGAACATCACTTCATAGTAATATATAAATTTATTTCTTATTTCTTTTAATTTATAAACGAGTAAAAACCACCTTAAGACTTTAGATCACTAGACATGTCTTATCCTCTAAACTTAGCTTCCATCCATGCTTTCAAAATATTTGGTTACTTATTCGATGTTGAAAGGATGGCTTAGAAATAAGATCCTGTAAACTCTTTAATAGTTTGTTCTTTGTTTTTTTTCCCCACCAAATACAAATAATAGTCTGCTCCAATGTTTAATCATTTTTCATCTTCTAGAAGTCATCCCATGTGGCGGTTCTAAATCCTGTGAGCTTCAGTATACTCAGTTACAGAAATTATCTTTTCTGTATTTCTAAATGTCCTCAACATTCTCTTTCCACTTTTAGTAATTCCAAAGCTAAAACTTTGGAATTACTAACCTTTAGCCTTTGCTTTCAAAAAGCAAACAGTTCCATAGAAATTTTCAGTCCACACAGTGTAGACACGAAGAGCCTATATTTGGGAAACTACCACACATGAGCACAGATACGATGTAAGATGTCTGAGGAAAGAGTGACTACTTCAAGCAGATTTTTCCTTGGCTAGCTGGACTTGGTGTACTTGGCCTCCCAGTCCCCATCTTTTTATCTCTATTCCCAGTTATGTCTTATTTTTAGGAAGACTTCTAGAGGCCAGTTCCCACTGCTCCCTCAGTGAGTTTTTTCAGTTACCACCTATTTTTCTTCTTTCTCATTATGAAAGGTATATTCATTGCAGAAACTTTAGAAAGTATAGGAGAGTAAATAGATTAAAGAAAGCCCTCAATATCATTAAAAAGCACAAACATTGCAAATGCCATCATGGGCTTCATTCTGCTCTTTCCTGAAGAATACATATAATGTATATGTAATATACATATTGCATAGATGTACCAATATATAATACACATACATATTATGTGACAAATATAATATCAATTTATATATTGCAAAGATCTCTTTTCACTATATTTCATTTTATGAGAGGATTTTCCAATAATTCTCCTCCATGTAAATCTCAATCTCAGAGTCCATTTCCTTGAGTTACTAAGACATTATATTTTCACATGTTTATGGTTACTTGAGGTGATCCTGATTATACCTTTCATTCATTTTTTGTTGCTTGGGTTCTTTGATTTTTTTCTTGATTTCTGAATCTTTACATATTCTGGAAATTAATTCTTTGTTAATTTTATTACAACTATCTTCTTTCACTTTGTGACTTATCTTCTCATACTCTTTATGGTGATCTTATTTTTATGGTAGTTTAATTTGTCAATCATTTCTCATGTAGTCAGTATTTTTGTGTTTTATTTAAGAAAGACTTCATACACTGAGTTCAGAAATATTTTCTCCATAATTATTTTTAATGTTATATTTTGTCCTTCACATAGTCTTTCAGAGACAGTATCTCAAAGGTAGTTGTTAATGAAAATCTTTTTTGTGAAGTGTTTTTATGGAACCAGGTTTGCAGAGGGAAAATAGGGAAATCCTGGGATAAGTTCAAAATTTTATTTTTACAAATATGGTGTGGTGGGAAAATGTCAAAATTTTTCAATTCCATTAAATTATCAAGGTTTAGTCTTTAGGAAATTTACTGTAAGGAGTGCTAGATGAGGGTTCGATTTTATATTTCTAAAAGGATCCCAAATCCATACGTCTTGTTTAGCTCTCTTATTTCTACTAAATTATCCATAATTTTGGGAAGTTTTCCTGTATTGGAATCATATACTTTTCGAAAATGATCATTTTGTTTCTTTGTCTATGGCTCTTATATATTCAGATCCTTTTGTTTGTTTTATTCCACAGGTGGGTAGTGGGCATTTTTATGTTGTTCCTCATTTTAGAGGAATATTCTCAACATTAAGAAACATATTTGCTTAACTTCTTCAGTGACAGCATTTATCAGGCTAAACTACAACTGTATTCCTATTTTGTTTGCTAAGGGAATGTTTAATTATTATTGAGTGCTGAAATTTATCAAATGCTTGGGTTTGCATATATCAAAAACTACATATATTTATATAAGAAATCTCTTAATGGTATAATTTACATTTATTCAGTTTTCTAATGTTATATAGTTCTTATATAAATATGATAAATTCAACCTGATCATGATGTATTATCTTTTTATATGCTCCTGAATCATTTTAACCAAATATTATTTTAAAAGTTTTTACCTATATTCACATTAAAATGACTTATATTCTCCTTCGTCTAAATTTGATATTAAATCTTTACTACATTCATAAATTGAATTGGAAAATATCTGGTTTTTCCCCTATTTTTTGGAAAGTTTCAGGTAAATTTGGAATTACTGTTTTTAAAAGTTTATAGACTCACTGAAAAAACCATCTGGGATTGGCATTTTCTTATAGAAATATTTTAACTACTAATTAATTTCTTTAGAGGTTATTGGTTTATACAGACTTCTTGAAAATGTTGAATAAGTTACATTTTTCTTGAGAAAGTTGAGAAAGTTACATTTTTTTCTAGAAATTTTCACATTTTATCTTAGGTTTAAGTTTATTGCTAGTATGTAGTGGTTCTATTTTTGCTTAAAAATAACGTGTTTTCTTTGATTGCGATATTCCATGAAGTCAGAATCACACATTTTTTAGTTGTCCTTTTCAAATAGTCAAGTTTCACTAATTTTTTGGCCATTTGGGACAGGTATATTGAAACATTCCACGATAATCATGGATATGCAATTTTCTTCTAGGTTTCTACCAAATATTGATTATTATTTTAAGATATTTAATGATGCACAGACATTTAGAATTTTTTTTTATCTTCCTGGAAAATTGAACCTTTAGTCCAAGAGACCTGGCATTAGACTCATCTAATGACTTTTTGGTAGGCAGAGTTCTAAAATATCCCCAAGATTTCCTTCCTCCTTGTTGTACACACCATACACAATTCCTAGGACTGAGAATTTGCTGTTTTTTACCTCATGCTTATGTTATGGGGCATTTGACCTCAAGATAAGGAGACGAAAGATGATGTGGGTGCACCTATCTTAATCACACAACCTTTTCAAAGCAGAAGTTTCTCTGGCTGGGAGCAGAAGCAGAAGCCAGAGGAATTTAAAACGTCAGAGATGTGATACAAGGGAAGTTCTCTGTTGCTGAGATGTGAAGGACCCGAGGGCAAGGACCTGAAAGTATCTCTCAGAACTGAAAATGGTCCCTATTTATCAGCCAGCAAAACAACAGGAATCTCAACACCAAGGAAATAAGTTCTGCCAGCAATCAGAAGATGCTTGTAGCAAAGCTCTCCCTAGTCAAGATGGAGATGCATCTTGCTAATACCTTGATATCAGCTTTATGAAGCCCTGTGAATACAGAGAATAGCCTTGCTGTGCCAGACTTCTAATCCATGGAAACTATGAGATAATAAATTGGTGTTTTCTTAAGCCTGAGTTTGTGACAATTTGTTATACAGCAACAGAAAATCAACACACTCTCTTTATCCTTCAGAATTGTTTTTTTGGTCTCAGCATCTATTTTGTTTGTTATTATTATAGTTATACCTTTTGTTAGTATTCTGGGTGTATGTTTTCCATCTCTTTATTTTCAACCTTCCCATATTCTTATGTTTCGAGTGTTATTTTGTAAGCAGTATATACTGAATTTTTAAATTCCAAACTGAAAATCTTTCTTTTTACTTGACAATTTTATCCAAATACATTTATTGTAATTACTAATGTATCTGAATTGAGATCTACCATGTTATTTTCTGTACTTTTTTTTTTAAGATTTTATTTATTTATTTGTCAGAGAGAGTGAGCACAGGCACACAAAGTGGCAGGCAGAGGCAGAGGGAGAAGCAGGCTCCCTGCTGAGCAAGGAGCTGCATGTGGGACTTGATCCAAGGACGCTGGAATTATGACCTGAGCCAAAGGCAGCTGCTTAACCAACTGAGCCACCCAGGCGTCCCTTTCTGTGCTTTTTTAATGCTTATTTTCCTCTCCTTCCTGTAAAGAAATGATGTTTTGGCATTTGTTTTTTATTTTGTCTGGTTCTTATTTAATGTTTCCTCCTATCTTGGTTTGGAGGTTATATACTGTAATTCTATTCTTTTAGTGGTTATCCTTGAAATTTTACTATGCATATTTAATAAAAATATGGGACTTACCATGAATTTGCTTGTCATTCTTGTGTAAGAATGAATGAAAATTTTCTTACTTTGTTCAAATTTAGCAAAAGTTTAACCAGAGCGAGAAGCTTCCCACTGATTCGTTGCCTTCTCACCTCACCTTATCTGATGTCTTCCTCTTTTCCCACCTGTGCTCTATCCATGCTGATGTCATTTTATGCAAGAGGGCTCAGATTTCAGAATTCTTGCTTGTTAGATGCCACTGTTCAAGTTATTTATTCTCTTTGGGCTTTACTTTGTTCATCTATAAAATCGGAATAATAAAACCTAGCTTATTGGGGGTTTTGTGAGGAATAAATAAGATAATATATGTATAGCTCTTAGATAAATGCTTAGAACTCAACGAAATCATTGTTTTTATTCAGTATTGATTTTCTTTTTTGTATCATTCCTTCCTTTGCTGATACAAGTTCTTTCTTCTTTTAAGAGTATATGCATGTTTCTGTTTCTGTGTTCATATCATATTCCATCTTGTCTCACTAAATTACATCCTCAAATTAGTCAGCCTATTAGGGGTCTTTATGTATAGAATTTAGTGTGAAGGCTATCTTAGACAAGTGGAAAGTGGTCCCTAGGGAACATCATTCTGCATGTTCTCATAATATTTTTGAATGTAACATGCCATGGAATGAGTGAGCAGCAGTATGTGATAACCCTGAGGAAAGTATTATCACCATTAACAGCTAAGAAGGACAGGACAACTTTAGGAAGCTTATGTAAATTGGATACAAGACAATTTTTAACCTATGTATTTGGACTTTAGTAAAAGCCAAGTGGAGAGCACTGCTCCAAAAAAGGCTTTCAAAAAAGGCTCATGAGATTTTAGTAGCTTTCTAAATTTGACCATGAATGCTTATACCTTTTAATTTAGTGGACATGAAATGCTTGGCTTCTAAGTAACATGTTGTAAGAAGGTTATTTCTGGACCTTCTCTGCATGTAATGTATAAAATTAGCATCCTTTGTTGGCAACTGAACCTTTTTGTTTTATAGCTAACCCAACTCATCAGACTGTTATAAGTGAAGACTAATTAAATGGTCTTCTGCTTCCAGTTTGAACTCCTTAACAGCACAGGCTCTTAGAGGTCAAAATTTGAGCGGCATCAGTCAAATAAGCCATTAGCAGTACGTAGAAGTACATACAGTGCATAAAAGTACATACAGTTTAAACAATAACAACAACAATAGAATTACTGCTTACCATCGCATTAAAGCCACGATACAATTATAATGGTCAATCCTCAAAGATTCAACCTAATGTAAAAAAAAAAAAAAAAAAAAAGGACATCTGTTTAAAGAATGTCTTGGACCCTCATATTTCTTTTCTTTTCTTTTTTTTAAGATTTTATTTATTTATTTATTTATTTATTTATTTGAGAGAGAAGGAGAGAAAGCACAAACTATGGGAGAGGCAGAGGGAGAAGCAGACTCCCTGCTAGGTTGGGAGCCTGACTTGGGGCTCAATCCCAGGACCCTGGGGTCATGACCTGAGCTGAAGACAGCTGTTTAACTGACTGAGCCACCCAGGTGCCCCTTGGACCCTCACATTTCTATCTTTGCTGAAACTGACCAGCTGCACTGGAAGCAACCAAATGTCTGCCTTCATAAGAACAATGAAAAACACCCCCACCATTGCCAAGATAGTGAAAACCCATGTGGGTGGGGAAGCTGATGCTGTTAAAAAGAATACAAAGTGTTGCTAACAATAGCATAAAGAGACATATCCAAGGCCTCCACTGCCAGGGGCAGGTAGGAGAGTTCTTTGAAGACTGAAAGACACAGAGAAAACCGTTGTTTTCATTTTTCAAGAAACTGGGAACATTAACAGGCAGGGAAATGTTGAATGTGGGAATAGACAAACAATACAACAAGGTTTCATTGTATTTCTCTTTCAAAACTTCCACCCAAATGAGAAAAATTAATCATCCTACAGCAGGACCTCATGAAGAAGAGGAGAAGTTGGGGTGCTTGAAGAGGAGAGGTACATGAAGGAAATATGCTTGTTTTGCTTTTAGAAATCTGTATAGTGTGGGTGCCTTCACTCCAAGGTATTTTTTTTTTTTAAGAGTTTATTTTTAGAGAGAGAGAGAGAATGCAAGCCAGGAGGAGTGGGAGAGCTGGCAGGAGAGGCAGAGGGAGAGAAAGAATCCCAAGCAGACTCCAGGTGGGGCATGTAGACCCACCGGAGGCTCCATCCCAGGACCCTGAGATCATGACCTGAGCTGAAAGAGTCCAACGCTCAACTGACTGAGCCACCCAGGTGCCCTCACTCGAAGGTATTTTGAATCATTAACTGTATTTATTTATTCTCCCCAACAGCCTTGTGAGGCAACATCATTTTTCAGATAAGGAAATAAAGCTAAGGTAGATTTAAGAAATAGTAATCATAATACTCCTATCATTTGCCTGGTATTGACAATGCCTGAAACATTGAATCACTGAATTGGAAAACACTATCTCACTAAATACAAGCAATAGTCACAGGGATAGGTCCCAATGTTACAAATTAGAGATGGAAGTAGAAGGGTATAATAATTGCAAGTTGCAACGGAATACTAGAGTCAGCATTTGAACCCAATCTTGTTGGATTCCAAAGCCTTGTTCTCTTTCACAGAGTTCTCTAATCTCTAAATCTCTCCCTATGGACTATATTGTTTCTATGTTTAGGAAACTCCAAGGGTGACAAGTATGCAATAGTCAGTAACATTCCTGTTTGCTCCACATCAACGGTGGGGTTATTACTCAGGTGCACCCTCTTGAGGTTGGAGGACTACAGTGCTCGGGACATTGGTAGCTTTATAATGAGCTACTATCACTGCTTATGGCCTGATGTTAAACACAGGGACGGCCCCAGTAGATTCTATCTTTGTGGCTCCTACCACAGGTGCTGGAGTCCGTGGTGTGGCCCTCAGTGTTCTGCTTTAGTTGTTACATCTGCCCTTGGAGTAAATGGCTACTCAAACCTCGAAGTTGTTTTCAAGTGGTCAAGGAGGACAATGCTCCAGGGTTGTAATAGTTGCCAGGGACCCTGGTGTTCTTTGTTGTCATTCATATTTCTCTTTCTTCAAGGTACAAGCCTGCCTGTTCTTCTTGAATTACTGAATGCAGCCCAGGCTCTTTCTGCCGTCTTGGCATCTCATGTTGCCTGAATCTGAGCCTTAGGGGTATTTGTTTCTTTAACCAATGATTTTCTGAAAATTCCATATCGTATGGTAGAGGTGTTTTTGTTTTTTGTTTTTTGGATTTTTTTTCTGCTATAGGCTCACCAGGAAAGAAATGCAGTATTTTCCCTATTTCTTTCAGATGAGAGACAACAGCACATTTTCTAAAGGACTGGCTTCTTGCTGAGGAGGGTGGTGATGCAGGGAGTTGATAACAGTGTTTTATATTTCAGAACAAGTAGAGAATGTGAATCCTGGGTCCACTACTCTTTGACCTTGTGCAAGTTACTGAATCTCCCTGTCCTTCAGTTTTTTTCATTTGTCAAATGGAGATAATAAAAGTATTTACTTCATAGGATTGTTGTGTGCATTAAAGGAGTTAAAACATGGAGAGGGCTTAGAACAGTTTTGATTACAAGTAAGTGAAATATACTGTTCTCTCAATAACATAAACAGAAGTTCTATCAAGTGTGCCCACCATATTGTCATAAGGAAGGGTGGAATGAAGCTGTATACTTCAAGGACTTATAAGGTTAGCCTGACTATGAATGATTCTGAAGAATGGGAAGAAGAGAGAAAATTATGAGCACTACAGGGGACAGAAACCAGATTACCATGTGTGATATAATAAGATATATATTTGGTTTTTGTCCCAAGTTCCTGGCACAAAGCTCCTAAAACCCTTGGGATATGTGGGGTGATAAGAGTCTTTTGAATGCTAATGAGATGATTGCTAGCTGAAGATGAAGTTGGTCACTAGAAAAACCAAGCATGATTAGGGGATTAGAGCTTTAAGCTTCAACCCTGAGTTCTAAGGAGGGGAGAGGGTCTGGAGTTGAGTTAATTGCCAGTGGCCAAAGGATTTTATCCATCATTCCTATATAATGAAACCTCCATAATACTCCCAAAATGACAGGGGTTGGAAAGCTTCTGAGTTGGTGAACACATCAAGATCCTGGGAGGGCGATACACCCAGAAAGCACATGTAAGCTGCCCACATACCCTCATTTCACACCTTGCCCTGCACATCTCTTCCATTTGACTAATTTTGAGTTGCATCCTTTAAAATAGAATGGTAAGAGAAAGTAAATGTTTTCCAGGGTTTTATGAACTGTTCTAGCAAATTATAGAACCTGAAGATGGGGTCGTGGAGACTTCTAATTTATAGCCAGTTGTTTAGAAGTACATGTGACAACCTGGAACTTGCAACTGGTTTCTGAAAGGAGGACAATCTTGCATGACTAAGTCCTTAAATTGTAGAGATCTGCTGTTATTTCAGGTAGTTAGTATTAAAATTGAACTGATTTGTGTTGAAAATAGGGCAGACTATGTGAACTCCCACAGGAAGTCACGCTGTATGGTACTGGTGTAGACCAGGTTCTCAGGCATCACTGTCTTAAAGGCTCCAGAGGTGGAGCTTGTTATGGAGAGAGTGGAACGACCCCAGAGCTGGAATTTCAAAGAATCCATACAGGACTGAGCAAAAAACTACACAGGGGCCTGAGAACTTAGGTTTTCCTTCATTACTCTGGATTATGTAAATCCCTAAGATTTTATGTCATTAAAGGTAAGAGAAAAGAGCCTTTGAAGTTGAAAATTGACTCATGTTGGATTTCTCATCAATTCTGCTGAGTGGTGACTAGATCTGGATTTAATTTGATTTATTTAAAACAAACTGAAGGAATGTGACCTTTTTTGTTCTCAAATCTATCAGTTACATTGATCTTCCCTATTATTTAATCCTGCTGCTTTGTAAATACCAGGGACCACTGTAATGCTTGGATAATTTTGCTAAGCACTATGGAATTTCATCTTGAGTTGTGGGAAACAGGAAGAAGCTAAGCAGCACCCAAGTATGTCAGTAGAAGAGACCTATTATTTTATATAAAAATTTGCCTTTCTAATGATGTCAAACTTGAGGTAGTGGGATATCTATTGCCTTCCTATCCCCTTTTGATGCCATAAGAGAGAATTCTCATAAAGGTGAAGGACCCTCAGGGAGGAGCTTCTGAAAGGTATTTCTGCTGCTTTAAGCACTGAACTTGGCTTTTGGTTCATACACCCAATATGGGTAGGTGCTGGGTATTAAAACCCACATTTGTAACATAGACTGCTCAAAGACTACTGCTTTGCCCTACTCCTAGTAACTTACTGAAGCTCTTAGAATAGGTGGGGAGTCTCCATTTTCAATCAATGGACTTTAGTTATCTGAAATCACAGATGTTTGGTTCTCTTCAGAATAGCATAATGGCTAAAAGGGCAGGGGACCAAGCTACATCAGTTTAAATCCTGGGTTAGTTAGTCATTTACTGCCTGTGAAACCTTGAGCAAGTCGTTTAACATCTTTGTACCTCAGTTTCTCCAATCCCCATATTAAAAAGAGACTAATACTAAACAATTACTGTGAGGATTAAACACACAGTGTACTTGTAATTTCTACATACAATGCACTTGTAATAATGTTGACATGTGCTAAGGACTCCACATTGGCTATCGTTCTTTTACTATTATCCTCTACCCTGGAGAACTCCTGATGCAGTATTTGTGGTCATGAAGAGATGCATACCTGTGGATTTTGTGGTCTCTACATTGGATATCCACTGCAATGACCCAGCTGGCATTTAGGTTCTGTTCACTGTTAGAGATCAGAGAAGACTAGATATTCTGTGTGGCATGTAGTGTGGACTCTTAGGGTCTATTGTATCAGGAGACAGACAAGATTTCTGGAAGATTGTTGAAGAACCACCTGAAACACAAGTTCACCATGGGGAAGAATCATCACGTACACAGCATGGTGATCAACCCTAGCCAAATGGTTAGAGATAAGGGGAAGGGTGATTCCAAAGACATTGGGGAAGATATTCTGTTCTCTCCACTCCTCTTGTTTTTAAATCCTACAAAAATTGAGAGGCTTTGAGGAAAAGCACTGTTTTCATCAACACCTGTTAGATTGTTTAGAATTCTCAAGAAATTCTCCAATGTAATGACCCTCCTTTCCCCCAAGAATAGAGGGTGATGCTGGATGGTGATCAACTTTGCTAAGCAAAGAAGACCTGGGGAATACCAGTCAGATTCCTAACAGTTGTCCTTGGAGGAATGTGAATGTTTTTACTGTGCCAGGACCCTTCCAATCTTTTTCTTTCTTTCTTTCTTTTCTTTTCTTTTTTTTTTTTTTTAATTAGGAGGAGAGTATGGGATGTTGGGTGAGGACTAAAAGAAAATACAACAGATCATGTTCATTCTGGGTGGTCTAAGTCAATTGAACAAGACCCTTGCTCCAAAGCTTGCAGGCCTAATGACTTTTCAGGGAGACTGGCTTGGGTGGCCGGCATTCATAGTTCAAAATTCTAATCAAGGTGTACCAACTTTCAGTTATGGAAGAAAAATAATTCAGCAGATCTACCCTACAGCATAATGCCACAGCTAGGAATACTATAATATAGACTTAAAATCCTAATAGGATAGATCTTAGGTTAAATGTTCTTACCATATGCACCAAAATTTCACAATAATAAATAATAATCATAATGGAGGTGTGAGGAAAGTTTGGGAGGGAATGAATATGTTTATGGCCTTGATGGTGGTGATAGTTCCACAGGTGTATACTTAGCCCCAAACTTGTGAAGTTGTATATATTAAATAATATACAGCTTTCTATGGGTCCAACATACCTTCACAATGTGGTTTTAAAAATAAAGTAAAACAAAACAAAATAAATCTGTGGTGGAATGTTTTCCTCTGTTCTGTTCCATGTTTTTTTTTTTGTTTTGTTTTGTTTTGTTTTTGTTTTTTTCCACATGGGCATCTTTGCCTCTGACCCAAGTTCAGGATGATACCAGAATCCTTGGAAGATAGCCCCACAGGCCATTTGGTTTGGGCCTGTATCTCAAATAGAGTTTTTCCTCGAGAGCTGCAGCTGTACGCTCTCCTACCCCTCTACTCAAACTTCCATTCTGTTCCACCCTCTCCTTTTTTTCACTCTTCCTTCAAAAGAGGCAAGGTTTTGTTCACAAAGCCCTGTCTTAAGAGAGAGACATTTATTTTAAGGCTAATACATTCCACCCTTCCAAAAAGAATGAGGCCAAGAAACAGTTACTCTTGGAAGAATAGGAAGCTGATGGTATGCACCATATCTGCTCCAGGCGTGGGATCTGGCTTCCATTGAACTCTGGCCTGTTTTTGCATTGTGACTGGCCACGGGAACCAGAAACCAAAAGTTGAATGCAGCATAGATCATTTACAGAAGATTAGCTCACAATACCCCTGGAAATAAAGAGCTCTAATAGGCCTTGGGGTCAGAAAGCATTCACCTTGGTTACCCTCTAGGCATATTCCTTGGTTGTTATTTTTTTTTAAATCCAGTAAAATCTCTTATTCTGGTGACTTACTGATGAATTTCTCTACAAGCCTTCTCCTGAGGAGCTTTTGAGAACTTCCACATATCAAAGCTGTTGAATTATACATTCCTTAAATAGAATGTTTCAGTTTATTGTTGAGTGCCTTGACAGTTGCCCTATTTATCTGATATTGCTAATCTGACTTAATCTAGTTGAACCAGAAGAGAAAAAAAAAAGGTTGCTTGGCGCCACAAAATACAAGGGAACACTCTTCTCTTTCTAACTACAAAGCTTGATGCTTAATTGTACAAATATTTGTGGGTTTGGCGAAGGTGAGTGCTAATTTGTTTTAGTACGAACCTGGAAAGGTTCGCAGAGTGCTAAGAAAATAGGACCTAAGTGCTCATGATGTGCTAAATGCTGAGGCGAAGCTGGGGTTCTTGCAGTTAGGATTATAAGTAGGAGCTTGCAGAAAATCTGAAGGGAAACATTTCTGGTGGCTCTCAGGTACATGGCACAGGCAACAAGAAAAACAGGCAAGAACCCGTTCTGAGGGTAAAAAGGCATTTTTTCCCCTCTGTATATAGATATGCCTTCATTTGCTTGCTCACCGCATTTGATTTTTACTTTAGAAATTGGTTTAGGGATTATAAGGGAGGGAATGATTTAAGGAGTCATAATGCCTCAACCTGAAAATTAGAATATTCAACAATGAGAAATAATCAAATAATTAAAAATTGCAAATATGCCTTTCTTTATGCATCTCTAAAATAGGTCTACTGTCCCATTAGGAAGATGAATTAGTTAATGACCAGGAAGCACTTAGAGACCTCAGGTGGAAGCTTTATTGTTCTATTGGATTTATTTATCTAAATGTTCTGTATGCTAAGATAGTGCTTCTCAAACTTTAATGTGCATGCATATCCCAGGAGATTGTCATTAAAATGGGGGTTCTGAGTCAGCAGGTTTGGGGTGTGGCTTAAGAGTGTGCATTTCTGACAAGTTCCCACTGAGTTCAATACTGCTGGACCATACTTTGAACAGTGAGAGTCTGGAGTCTCTGTTTTTCAAAATCGCCTAGACATTGCAGTGAGCTGGAGAGTTTTTGAAAAACTCCCCAAGGGTGGGGCACCTAACTGGCTCTGTTGACAGAGCACTCAAGTCTTGATCTCAGAGCTGTGAGTTTGAGCTCCATATTGGGTGTATAGATTACTTTAAAAAAAGATCTTAAAAAAAAAAAAAAATGCAACACTCCCTGAGAGTTCTAATTTAATTAGCCTGGGGCCTGGCCCAGATATTGGGATCTGTTAAACACGTGTCCCAGGCCCCCTTCTCCTCCTCACCAAATCTAATGGGCAGCCATTTTGAGAGCCACATGGGACCAGTATCCATACCCATTCCAGAAGGCTGTTGTAGGGGTTAAATGAGATGATGCAGCAAAGTGCTTAGCCTAACCCCTGCCACATGGTGGTCCCTCAATAAACCCTGTTATAGGCACCTTTCTCTCGCTGTAATTAGAGCCACCACCAAGGCACAGACAACACCAGTGCAACAGAACATCTGTTGTGGCAGATGTTAAGGACAGCATCAGGACAGAAGAATCTTTGGCCACCATTAGAAGCAAGTCAATACTATTATGTGGACAGAATAAGATGGGAAGAAATGGGACAGCTGTAAAGTTATGTGTTACAGCCTCTGAAGATTCTTGGCACTTGAGACAGAACCGTAAAAGGGTGGTTCACAATGGGGAAAAGAGTATGGCAGTTCCTCAAAAAGTTAAAAATAAAACTACTCTATGACCCAGTCATGATACTTTTCGATATATACCCAAAGGATGTGGAAGCAAAATCTGGAAGAGATCTTTGTATGCCCGTGCTCATAGCACCATTATACACAATAGTCAAAAGGTGGAAGCCACTCAAGTGTGTCAATGGATGAATGGACAAATAAAATGTGGTAGATATACGTATTCAGCTATAAACAAGAAGGAAATTCTGACAGACACTACCACATAGATGAAGCTTAAAGACATTGTGCTAAGTAAAATAAGGCAGTCACAAGAAGACAAATATTGTATATTCCACTGATGTGAGGGACCTGGAATGACTGTATTTATAGGGATAGAAAACAGAATGGTGATTGCCAGGGGATGGGGCAATGGGTAAATGTTTGATAAGTAAAAAGTTTAGTTTTGCAAGATGAAAAGAGTTCTGGAGATTGGTTGCACAACAGTGTGACATTCATCAGTAACATTATTGAGCTAGATCCTTAGATGGGTAAGAGGGTAAATTTGATATTATATGTATTTTATCAAGATTTTAGAAAAATAGTGATGGGAAAAGAAAAGGTCTTCAGAATGAGTGGAAGAGTAAGCAGAGAAATGCTGGCTATTATTGTGAACAGTCCTCTTCCCTAGACTTCAGGGATCTGGAAAGTCCCAGGTCCATAGGGAGGATGTATGTCAAAGCAACTAGCACAGGTATACCTCAGAGATATTGTGGGTTCAGTTCCAGATCATTACATAAAGTAAATATTTCACTAAAGTGAGTCCATCGAATCTTTTGGTTTCCCAGTGCATATAATAGTTATGTTTACACTATATTGTAGTCCATAGAGTGTGCAATACATTATGTCTAAAAAACAATGTACATACCTTAATTAAAAAATACTTTAATGTTATAAAATTCTAACCATTGTCTGAGCTTTCACTGAATTGTAATCACTGATCACAGATCACCATAAGGCATCTAACATTAATGACAAGATTTGAAATATGATGAGAATTATCAAAACGCAACACAGAGACATGAATGCACAAATGCTCTTAGGAAAATGGCGCCGAGAGATTTACTTCACTGGGGTTGCCCAAACCTTCAGTTAGTAAAGAAACGCGGTGTCTGTGAATGCAGTAAAGGGAAGTGCAATGGAAAAAGGTTTACCTGTATTATATTTGACTATTGAAATGATAACTTTATAAGTAGAGTAATAACCGAGAGCCTGCTATGTGCCAAAGATTGTACAATCCTCTCTATTCATTATTTCCACTTATCCTCCTTTCAACTCTGTGGATTAGGTTGCAGTTCCAGTCCATTTTCCTGAAGAGAAAGCTGAGGCTGAGGAAGGGTCAAGCCTTCGGAGAGGATAAGAACTGGGATCCAAGCCAAAGCTAAAACTATGCTCTTTGTTACCAACCTACAGGTGAATATGTGCTTAGCAAATACTCATTTGTTTTTTAATCCCAAAGGCTCATATCATATATTAGTTTGAAAATGAAGCCCTATTTAGAATCTGCCACAGAGAAATACTAGTAGCAAAGTTATTCAGGTATTTGAAAACATTGAATACTTTTCCTCAAAAAAAAAAAAAAAGAAAAAAAATATTTGGATTGAAACAAGAATGCATCTAGAAGCATTCTGGCCTCAAAACAATCTGTACATTGATGTATGATGTTGCTAGAGATATTCTGGATTGAAAAACAAGACAAGACAAAACAAAAAGCCAGGCCATGGCATTTCTTGGGTGACAAAATGACTTCTTGAAAGTTGCCCTCCTATATAGATTTATGCAAATTTACAACTAAATGTAAACTTAGGGTTATTTCTTTTCTGGAGAGGAGGGGCAGGGAGGAGGAGAGAGAATTGCAAGCAGACTCCATGCCCAGCAGGAGTCCAAAGCCAGGCTTGCTCTTACAGCCCCGAGATCATGACCTGAGCTGAAATTAAGAGTCTGAGGCTTACCTACCTGGCTGAGCCACCCAGGTACCCAGAGGTTATTTCTTTTTAATGCTTCGTTTTAGGAATAAGAAAAGCCACATGGAAAAATCTTATGGAATGAAATGAGGACAGATAAGTATATATAAATACACACACATACACATACACACAGAGATATAAAGGAATCATTGTAATTCTGGAAAAAAATAAAAAAAGAAAGAAAAATAAGACAAATTCCTTATCTCTGAAAATAACCCAAGGAGGTGTAACCTGAATTCGTGGAATTATTCAAGAGCAAGGCTTCGTAAGGGAGTATATTACCTCTGTATTCACCTTTACTATACTTACTGTCGCTAAACATTTTATATCTTATTTCATTGGATCCTCACAGTCACTCCATGAGCTAAATGTTCTGGCCCCTAATATACAGATGAGAAAACTGAAGCCCAGAGAGGTTGAATGACTTGCCCCAAATCCCATAGCTAGTCAGTAGCAGAGTGAGGCATTAGATCCAGGTGTTTTAGACTCTTAAACTTGTGTGTACCCAGGAACACTATGCCAGGAAAGAGTTGGGACACACATCACCTTGAGGAGAGGCAGAGTTTTAACAAGCAGAGTAAATGGAGTGATGCAAGGACATTGAGATGATGCTCCTATGCTCTCTTCTCACCTCCTCCCTCATTTCCCTTCTACTTGCATGACACACTGTATTTCCAGTGATTGTTGGGCTATTGCATTGTGTCACACATTATCCCTTTTTCAAATGAGATGCTTATTTATGACAAGGCTCAAAAGTATATCTCTATTTATTCTATTATATGAGCTAATTTATCAGGCCATTTAAGCTCCAAAAATCTCCTGTTATCTGAACATCATGGAATGGAACCATAGATGGACAGGTCAAGAGAGAGAATAACTTTGAAACCCACTTGGAGGAAGCCTCAGTGAGAAATTCAGAATCATGAGGCATTGGGTATCTAAGGAAATGGACAGATAGAGGAGCATGTGGGACTCAAGAGCCACGCTTCTGCTCCACTATTTATAAAGTGAGTCATGAGATGATTCTTGAAGGAAATATTCAAGAATAATAAAGAGGGTCTCCCAGACATAAACCATGATGGACAAGACTGGGTATATAGGAAAGGGGCTAGTTTGATTGGAGAAGGGGATCCACATTGGGCAAAGTGAGATTGGGACCTGTCGGGTGAGATTAGACTTATAGCCTAGCTAAGGAATCAACAGATAGTGAGACTGGAGGTGGTAGTCAGCCACTGCATGTTTTAGACCAGAAAAATAATGAGATTAGGACAACCAGCTGAGTGGCTTAAAAGGGAGAAGCAAAAGAAAAGGTTTCTGTCACAGGTTCAGAAGCTGATGACTTCCACGGGAGTAGCGACAACTGAAATGGAGCAAAGGAGAGAAGCAAGGAATATGTCAAAAGGTAAATAGGCAAAATTTGGGAATGAATTTAAGCTTGAGGGACTTAAGAAAAGTCCTTACACCAATGGGCAAGTTAAAAGTTTGGGAGAGAAGATGAGTTCAAATCAAGATTATCATAAATATGGAACCATATTGGTAATTCAACACAGACTCTCTGATTTTAAGATAAGCCATTGTTTAGAAAATTCTTTCAGGGTCGTCTGGTGGCTCAGGCAGTTAAGCATCTGCATTCTCCTTGGGTCATGATCTCAGAGTCCTGGGATCTCTCTCTGCAACGAGTTCTCCACTCATCAGGGAGCCTACTTCTCCCTCTCCCTCTTCTCCTCCCCGCTGTTTGTCTCAAATAGATAAATAAAATCTTAAAAGGAATAATAAATAAAAAAATAAAAAATTCTTTTAGACACTGTAAAACTATTGAATTATAATAACACTGACCAGTATGCTTAGAGCACTTTATAAATTCCCAAACACTGTTACGTATTACCTCACTGTGTTGTAGGAATTGGGATTTGAATCTGCCTCCATCTTGATTCCACACTGACTTCTCCAATGTGCTTGTTGGGCCTCTCTCACCAGTGACTAGAGGATACAAAATGGCCACATTAATCTGAAAGAAGAGTTTCAGCCACGGGTGAGAAGGGAGTATTTGTCTACAAAAATGCCAGGGGGCCTTATTGAGATGTCTTTAAGTAACTGTAGGTTGGCAGCTATTTTTCCTGCAAGTTGAATTTTCTTGGAATTGTAACCACCACATGATAGAGTAGGCAGCTTTGTTACCTGCTCTGCCCTTCACTATTTTGGTACTCTGTCTTTAAAATGATACAGAGTATTGGTCAATTCCTAATGTGAGTAATGAACTTCTCTGGGGACAAAAGGTCCTGGTTAATGTAGCTGGCAAATAACTAAGCTAGTACTGGAGTGATAGATCAAATGACCCTGTCCAGATCAGGCACATGGGAATATGCTATTAAGTTTTTTCTTTTTAAATAGCTTTATTGAAGTGTAATTTATGTACCATATAATCCAGCAGTTGTAAGAATACAACTCATTGATTTCTAATAAATTTATAGTTTTGCAGCCATCACCACGTTCTAGATGTGGTTTTTTTTGTTTTGTTTTGTTTTTGATTTCTTTTAACTAATCTCTATGCCCAACACGGGACTCAAACTCATGATCCCAAGATTAAGAGTCGCATGTGCTACCCAATGAGCCAGCCAGGTGTCCCCACATTCTAGGTTTTTAATATTTCTATCACTCCAAAAAATTTCCTCATGACCATTTCCAATTAGTCCCTGTGCCCAGTCACAGCTGTAGGCAACCATTGGTCAGCTTTCTGTCTGTATCAATTGGCCTCTTCTAGATGTTCCATATAAATGGAATTATACAATATGTAGTCTTTTTACACCTGACTTCTTCCATTTAGCAAGTTTTTTTTGAGGCTCTTCCATGTTGTAGCAAGCACCAATACTTCATTTCCTTTTATTGTTAACTAACATTCCACTGTATACACATACATCATATTGCTTATCTATCCACCAGTTTTTTGGACATTTAGGTTGTTTCCAATTTCTGGTTATTATGAATAATGCTGCTATGAACATTTGCCCACCTCTTTGTGCAGACATATGCTTTCATTTCTCTTGCGTAGATTCCTAGAAGTAGAATTCCTATGAGGTATGGAAAGATGGTTTTTAAGAAACTGCCAAGCTGCTTCTAGAATAGATGTAACAATTTTCGGTTTCCACCAGCAATGCAGGAAGCTTCCAGTTGCTCTATACACATCCTTCCCAACAGTTGGCCCTTTATAATAACAGGGCCTTTCTGAGGGGTGTGTAGTGGTATCTCACTGTGTTTTTAATTTGCATTTCTCTAATAAGCAATGATTATAAGCATATACTTATATGCTTATTTGCCATTCAAATTTCTTCTTTGGTGAAATGTCTACCAAATCTTTTACTTGTTCTATAATTGAGTTGTCTTCTTCTTATTAAATGGTCATAATTCTTTATATATTCTGAATAAAGTTCTTTATTAGATATATGGTTTGCAAATATTTTCTCCTAGTCTCTAGCTTGTCTTTTCATTGTCTTAGTGATATAGTCTTTAAAAAAATTTTTTATTAATTTCTTTTCAGTGTACCAGAATTCATTGTTTAGTACCACACCTAGTGTTCCATGTAATAGGTGCCCTTCTTAATACCCACCACCAGGCTCACCCAACCTCCCACCCACCGCCCCTCCCAAACTCTCAGATTGTTTTTCAGAGTCCATAGTCTTTCATGGTTCATCTCCCCCTTTTTAAATGATGTCTTCTGAAGTACAAAAGTTTTCCAAATTGATAAAGTCCCACTTATCAGTTTTTCCTTTTAAGAATCGCGCTTTTAAATTTTTATTTATTTTTGTTTTAAAAAATATTTTATTTATTTATTTGACAGAGAGAGAGATCGCAAGTAGGCAGAGGCAGGCAGAGAGAGAAGGGGAAGCAGACTCCCTCCCTGCTGAGCAGAGAGCTCCATGCAGGGCTCAATCCCAGGACCCTGAGATCATGACCTGAGCTGAAGGCAGAGGCCTAACCCTCTGAGCACCCAGGTGCCCCTAGGATCATGCTTTTTTAATAGCAGATAAGAATTCTCTAGCCAACTCAAGATCACAAAGATTTTCTATATCTTATTCTAGAAGTTTCATTGTTTCATTTTTGTACTTAAGTCTACAATCCATTTTTGTGGGAGAAGATTTTAAATTCACTATTTTGCATGTATACATTTTTTAAAAAGTTTTACAACACTTACCTAAGGAACAGAGAAGCAAGCCTATCTGTTTAGAGTTAAGCAGGATCTGGTATCTCGTCCATGTATTCTGGTGGTCGAGCCTAAAAGAATCCCAAAATTTAAGTCCTAGAAGATGAGCATGTCTTTGGTGGCAGAAGCGGTTTCTTTGTGTAAAAGACATAAGCGCCGAGGAGGAGAGGACAGCCAGAATTTGCTGCAAGCATATCGTTTTCCAGGCCAGCAGCTCAGAATGTGAGAGATGTGTGGCAAGTAGAACTGTCTATCTGCTTTCAGCCTAAAAATGAAAAGTGACTCTTTAAATCTACCGTCAATATGCCCTAGGTATCACCTAGTCTATCTGCTTGGTCAAGAAGAATCAACCAACTATAAATGTCATTTCTTCTCCCAAGGCTGTGTCCATGTGATCACATGGGTATTGTGGTGGGGAGGAACAGGAGGACGGGGAGATAAACTGGGATAAACTATACTTAAGAGACAAAGTCGTTTTCATTCATCAGGGGAATGGAGGATGTTGTGTCAGAGCGAGTGGAAAATAGACAATTTCTAGAGCATAGAAACCTTCCAAAATACTCCCCCTTCTCCAGACTTCAGCCACTTTAAACCGTGCTCCAGCTACTGGATTCCCAGCCTCTCCCAAACTAGAGTTTTCGTATCCTTCCCGATTACAACAGGAACATTCATAAACAATCACTGCAGTGCTAATAAATAACACTTTTGTAGAAGACAAACAAAGAGTGGTGATGATGAGAACAGCAGAGGAAAGGTCATGGACTTGGAGGCTGGCTCCGTGCAGATGTGGCAGGAATAGAAGGATTTGCGCATCCAGGCTGAACTGGGGATGCGGGGCTTCTCTGTGCTTCTCAGAGGGCAGAGCCAAAGTCAGCGTGGGACTAGGAACGGGCCCCGTCAATTAAAGTGTTAAAATTAATTTCAGTTACAAAAGAATTCCTTAAACTATAACCCATTGAAAAACCGTTTTTGCCAATGTCCTTTCTACCACCTTCATAATCTCCAGAGCCATCCCTTTTCTCTGCAGAGGTAATTGTTAAGTGTGTGTTTGGAGTTGTTTTTTGGTTTGTTTGTTTGTTTGTTTTGTTTTGTTTTTACATAGGCCATATGACTCATTCCACACCTTTCTTTTCATTCACTAATACTTATAGTATTAGATATTTATATTTACATTATATTATATCATAATTTTCTTAGAGGTCTTTCCACATCAGGACACAGAGGACACCCCATTCTTCTGCTCTAGAAGGGGTACCTTGAGAGGGTTAAGAATGCATCCCCTGTAGCTAGACTACATGGACCCAGATTTCATCTCTGTCCCTGCAAAAGCACCTTGAAAAAGTTATTAGCTTTTTTTGTGCTAAGATAGGTTCTATGTCATATTAAAAAGTTAATACATGAAAGCACTCAGAACAGATTCTTGTGCCTTGTAAGTTAGCCAAGAAATGTTATCAATGGTTCTTCACTCTAATGGCTATGTGCTATGTCTATACTATAGTAGTTTCCCTACTGATGTACATTTGGATTGTCAACAAGTTTTGCTATTATCAATAATGAATAAATACTTCAATGGCTGCCCCAAATATGCTTCTTCATGTATCCATGTGTTTCTGTAGGGTAGATACAAAAAGCACAATTCCACAGACATAGGGATTACACAGGTAAGACGTAGTAATGCCAAATTGACTTCCAGTTTCTATTTCTGTTCATGAATTAAAGTGCCTGTCTCTCCATACTCTTGTTGTCCCTTAGTGTATTATTCATTGCATTAAAGAACAAGAAATATTTATATTTTTTAATTTTAAGTTTTCAGGGCACCTGAGTCATTCAGGTTGGTTGCGCGTTCACCTTCAGCTCAGGTCATGACACTGGGGTCCTGGGATCGAGCCCCGCCATGGGCTCTCTGCTCCGGGGGTCTGTTTCTCTTCTCCCTCTGCCTCTGCTCCTCTCCCCTGCTCATGCTTTCTCTCTCAGATAAATAAATAAGAAATTTTCAAAAAATTAAAACAAATAAATTTTGCTAAGTTTTAAATTTTAATTCCAGTATGTTTTAATTCAAATTTCTGAAATTGCTAATGGAAATAAAATCTTTTTATATGCTTATCGGTCACTGAGGTATCCTCCTGGGTGAATTCCCTCTTTGTAATCTTTGGGCATTTTTATACTGCGTTGTTTGATTTGTAAAGCTTCTTTATAAGTGCTGCATGTTAATACTTGGATTGTTATATGCAAGTATGTTTCCCCGGGTCTAGGTATTCATTTACTAAAGTCCTCCAAGGAAACGCAAACCCATCCTCGACTACTCCTAGTGGGATCTCAGGAGAATTAAACCACAGGGCAGCCGTGCTGGCCATGCTCAGACCATAGCTCTGGTAAAGGTTGAAAGATGACATGGATGAACCAGGTGCTTGGACAGAGTTCAGAAAAGAACTTGTATAACAGACAGTGTTTAGCTTCCATGAGTTCAGACCTGACTGGTGCTCAGAGTCTCTGAACTTGGTTAATCAGATCACTATTAGACCTGAACTAGAATAGGCTTCCAGGTGAGGAGGTGGTGAACTTCAAGCCCTTGGGTTGAAGCATGGTGAGCCCCGCATAATCGATGTCAGAGATCAGAAATGAAGAGAAACTGCCGTTCAGTTTTTATGGGACCTCCTTATTCCAAGTAGCAGCATCCTCATCATGAGGAGCTGGCTAGAAATGTAGAATCTTTTTTTTTTTTAAAGATTTTATTTATTTATTTGACAGACAGAGATCACAAGTAGGCAGAGAGGCAGGCAGAGAGAGAGGAGGAAGGAGGCCCCCTGCTGAGCAGAGAGCCTGACATGGGGCTCACTCTCAGGACCCTGGGATCATAACCTGAGCTGAAGGCAGAGGCTTTAACCCACTGAGCCACCCAGGCACTCAGAAATGTAGACTCTTGGCCCCCACCCCAGACCTATGGGATCAGAGTCTGCATTTGAGCAAGATTCCAAGATGATTCATGGAGGCATTGCAGTTGGAGAAACATGCTCTAAGCCCGTTTCAGAGGGCCAGAACCGTCTGTTTGGTAAGAGCTGAATTGTGGTCCCTCAGAATTTGTAAATTGGAGTCTTAACCCCCACCACACCAGAATGTGACTTATTTGGGAACAGGATGGTTTCAGATAGAATTAGCTAAGAGGGGGTGGTACTGGAGTAATATGGGAAAGGGCTCCAATGTGACTGGAGCCCGTATAAAAGGAGGCATTTGGACCCAGACTCACACTGGAGGACACCATCGGAAGGTGAAGGCAGAGATCAGGGGGTTGCAGCAGAAGCCACAGGGTGCCAAGATTGCCAGCAATGCACCAAAATCTAGGAGAGGGGCTGGGAACAGATCCCCCCTCACCGTCCCACTACCACTTCCATCTCAGCCTTCCAGCCTCCAGAACAGTCAAACGAGAAAATCCCGTTGGTTACGCCACCCAGATTGTGGTACTTGTTAAGGCAGTCTTAGTAAATGAATATACTATCCCGTAGGTGTCCCACGATGGAGGGCCTGGGCATGTGGTGCCCCAGAAAAGACCCCCTCACATCTACCTTCTGGATGATACAGAAACTTAGGGGGAATAAAGAGGACACAAGATGCCACCTCCCTCTCAGGCAGCCACGGTCCCTCCATCAGCAACTCCTGCAAGTTTGTCACTTTGTGCAGGGTCAGGCGATGCCTCCAAGGCCTTCAGCAGCCGGCCTCTCGCAGGGCTCCCAACAAAGAACACATTTAGTTTTCCGTGCCTCCAAATAGAAATGGGAAGCCGTTGGGTACAGAGAAAGGCTGCCTGATGAAACAAACCCCATTATCCCTGCTTATGGGTTTCTATCCAAGGGTTTTTACAAATGGGCTATTTAGAAGCAGTTTGCCCTGGTGAAATTAAAAGAAAAAAAAAGTTTGAAAAAAGTACCCATTTCTTTGTCACTCGTTAGTGACTCAGAGCAGTGACGTCCACAATTCACAGCCCGTTTAAGCAGAGTCCGTGGACTTTTTGAAATCATAGAGTAGAAAAATCACCATCTTCGGTTCAGCCAGTTACTTCTTGAAATGGACACCGCCTGGGAAACAAGGTACTTTGGACCCTGACGACCTTCCTCTTAGGTTTATATTTATCCATTAGAATCTAAACTTTGATTTGCCCTGTATATTCTTTTAGGATGATGCCTGATTCTTTTCAGATGAGATTTTGTTTTCTAATAATAATAGCTAACGTTTATTGAGTAAAAATGCCAAGCTCAGAGCTCATATTTGACACATGGGTTGTCACGCTTAATATTCATTACATCCATTTGAAATGGGTGATGTGGTTATCTCCATTGCACAGCCAAAGACAGGAAGCACAGAGAAGTTAACTCGGTTAACATCCCTGGATTCTACCCCCAGAGTTTCTGATTCAGTTGGTCTTGGGTGGGGCCTGAGAATTTGCCTTTGTTATAAATTCTCTGGTGATGCCCATGCTGTGTCTGGGGACCGTATTTTGGGAATCTCTGGGCTAACAATTAAAAGCACACTTTCTGAAGTCACAAGGAGATAAATTCAGTTCCAGCCTGCCACGAACCAGCTGTGGGACCTAGGGTGAGGTTTTAATCTCCTCCATAATTCTGTTTTCTTCAGTATAAGATGGGCAGAACATTGTACCTTATCTCTTAGATTATTGTAAGGCATGAACAAAGTAATGTATATTTTTAAAATTAGCAGACCCGTTACTTATTATGTGTTCAACAAATGCTAGCTGCCCTACTATCACCACCAACATCAACTCACTTTTTATTCCTATACAGATAGTTTATTCTCATACCTCTGTTCTTTGGACTTCTTGTATTTCTACATGGAAAAATAAAAATGGATCTCCCTCATATATCTCCTATATCAGAGGTTTGTTGTGAGGATTCAGTGACTTACTCCGTACAAAGAATCATGCTTCGTACATGGTTAGAATTCACTATTATTAATTCTTCTTCCTGCTATTAAACACACTTAGTACTAATTGTTCAATGTGCATTATGTCATATAATCCTCACAGTAAACCTGCAAGCTGGAAAATGTCACGATAATCTTATAAATGATGAAACCAAAGCATTAGGGGCTAAGTTACTTGCCCAAGACCACTTGAGGATTCAGTTGAGATTTAAACACAGATTTCTGTGACCCTATAAACACTGCCCCTATATTCAATGTCACACTCCTGCCCAACTTCATCACTCACTTCAGAATGGATAGAGCCCTCCTGAGTTGGGGAGTGGGAGCGCCAAGAGAGAGAAAGAGTTTTTGATTTAGAAATGGAGGTTTGGAAACATAGTTTCACTACTGGCCCATGAAATAAATCAAAGCATGTTGCTGTGTGAACCCCTTCACTTTTTAGACAACCAAACTGACTTGCAGCTTATAAAAATTCACTCAGGAAAAAAAAAATCGACAGCCACGAGCTAGGCTCATACATATTTTCCGCATCACCAGCTGAAAAGTGTTCATCTTACTCCAGGCTCTACACCTTGTTCCCTTGCTGGGTCATCGTCTATCCACACAGCCAGACATGGGAATGGTGAAATAATAGTTATAATAATTTGAAACTGTCATGTGCAATGTCACAATGTTTGACTCAGATTTCCCCGAAGGAAGAGGTACACACGGATAATCTAGGCACCAGCTTCGAATCTACCCGAGTTAGCTGTGAGATGAAAATTATTTTTCTTTCTGTAATTACTGAGGTTGTCCCCAAAGATGTTTATTGTGTTAAACCGGTACCAAGCATCAAGGAGTGTTCATAGGTAGCTTTCAAGGTTATAGAGGAGGGAAACACAGGCTTGACCTAGGAGAGAAATGCCTTCCATCTGATGCATGTGGTTAATGTTTGCAGGGAGGAGAAGCCTCCAGCAGCAGAAGATCAAATTTCTATTTACCTGGAGGCAAAAAGTAATCATAAACAGGTGCTCCTGAATGTTCAACCACGGGGTCTGACTTCTCAACCAAATACCTCCGCAACTACCTCGGGTTCCAGTGAGGAGAAGGCAATTTTAATTCACTGCTCTGTTATCTCTGGCTCCTTTTGAAAATATAAAATAAAATCTTTTCGGATAACAGAACATGTGTACAGAATGTGATGGTAGCCAGAAGTTATCCCATAGCTCTGGCCTGTGACCAGTTTGCCTGGGAGGATTTATTTTAAGCTATTCTTATCTGAATTCGTCTGGCTGCGCCAGCATGGGAGCTAATTCTCTGACAATAAGCCTGCTGGGGTGTGTTTGGGTCTCTGTTTGTTTGTTTTGATGTGTACAAAGACTGCAAAATGGATAGCGGCATCACACTCCGCTCTAAATGAGAGGCGCAGGCTGGCACGACGGGGGAGGTTTACGATATCGGGAATCTGGGTAGCGAACAAACAAGCACTTCAGGGAAAATGCAGGTAGGCGCATTCTCTCCCTGCAGGGAGACCCAGAAGTGCAGGGTCTCTTGAGCTGAATAGGACAACCGGAATTCAAAATACCAGCCTGTCGAGATCCCTGGGAGGACACATCCGAAGGTCTGTGTACAGGCAGGGAAAAGGCAGAAACGCCAAGCTCTGAGCTGGAAGGAGCCCCTGACTCAGGGCATGTCACCCCATTCCCACAGCCAGCCAAGGGGTGTCCTTGCTCACAGCTTTTTGCTGTCACCCAGTCTCGGTGGTGACGTTGATGAAACTCATGCTCTCGGATTCTCGACCTCTGTTCGTAGCACTTCCATCTCTGCCTCACTTCACCTCAGCCACAAACCTTAACATCATCTCTCAGAACTGTGCCACTGCCAAGACGTTCCTCCCTAAAATTCTCCTCAGCTCCTGCCAGTGGCTGTTCACGGAGCACAAAGTTTTACCTTTATCTTTCTACTCCATCACCGTGGTTCTGACCTACCCTCTCTCACTCAGCCTAGACTGTCTTGTTCCCTTGTTATTCCCAAACCCCTTTTCTTCTGGAAGCGCCAGGGTCTGCCCAAGCTTAGGATGTCAAGGTATTGAGAGTGGGCTGACAGAGTCTACTACCCAGTCATGTTGTTTGACCACAGGTGGGCTGTTAGCCTGTACCAACATATTTGTATTACTCTTGAAGCGACTCTGCCAATCCCCCACAGTGCTTTGTTGCAAACTTTTTGTCTCTCTCATACTCCCATTCCAGCCCCTGACTCTTCCTTAGAGAGAAATAACCTGACTACTTGGTCTGCCTGGAAGGCTGCGAGCATAGAATACAAGAATCCTCAGTCTCTCTCCTCCTCACCTTGAAATCACGCTACCCTCAGCTTCCCTTTGCCCTTGTTTCAGAGGAAGACATATTTCCCTTTATTGCCAAGTCTCACTCAACCGTATCCCATGACTGCATCCTACTTTTTACAATTTAGCTATTATTTATCTCATCTCCCATTTCTCTGTTACCTCAAAGTCTTCTTGCCAATTCCTGTATATGCTCGGGTCTACCATACATTTAGAAAGCAAAATCTTTCCTTGACCCTATCACCACCTTAAATAACCAATTTTCTGTGGTCCTTTTAGATATCTCAACTCACATATACTCTCTTTCTGTTTATTTATTTTCTTTTCTGCACGTGGGTTCTATTTCTCTCCTAATAACAACAATTTGCTCATAGATGACCAATGGAAATTGGCAAACCCAATGGCTGCCACTCACATGGTCTCTGGGATGTCCTCAGTCTTGCTTCTTCTGTCTTTTTTAGCTTGTTTCTCCTCTATTTTCTAAACTTTCAGTGTGGCTTTACTCAAGGTTCTACCCCCAGTTCTCCCTTCTCTTCCTCTGCTGTCAACAATTATATCTACTTTCTGGTTTCCAGATGCCATCACCATGTGAAGAACTCCTCAAATAAGCTCTATCCTCCCTTCCAAGCCCCACCCTACAATTCCAACGTTCAAGTGGGTCTTAGGTGAATAATACTGGTTATAATAACAGCTACAAGGTATTCAGCACCCACTAAGTTCCAGACACAGTACTAGGTTGTTCTTTTAAATTCTTACTTCATTTCCTCCACAACTCTACACGTAGATAATATTTCACACTCTTTACAGATGAGAATATCAAGGCTCCAGGAGGTTAAATAACTTGCTCAAGATCATGTATTTTATGGCACAGTCATGGTACTTGGATCCTGATTCTGGAAAAAAGGTTGGGCTAAGGGTTATAGGAGTAGAATGCTCATCCTAGTTTTGGCATTACCTGGGTAGGTGTTTTGAATGCATTGCTTAGCCTCATTGGGCCATTGTTCTCTTATCTGTAAAATGAAAGCAAAAGAGCTCACTGGTGTCACTAAATTTCCAAATTTTTACAATTCTAAGATTGTGCCATGTGTTTTTGGCACCTCAAATTCAACAAGATTTAAACAGTCACTTGATCACACGTGTTCAATTCTGTTGTACTCCACTTGAGCTTAATTAGCTCACAATTATGGACCAGTTCCTTTACAAAGTTTTCTTTCTTTGCTAGGTATAATATTTGCTGCACCAAGATAATTACTGCAATAGAAATTGAAAAAAATTCAGTTGTCATTTTTTTTTATAGGGCAATCACTTCTCCAACTGCAAATAGTGAGTTTGGAACATTCTAAATAAGTTATCTTTAAAAGTGGTTCATTAGTGTTTTATAAAAATGTTATTTATGATGATAGATGTTACCTAGACCTTTTGTGGTAATCATTTTATAATATATACAAATACTGAGTCATTATATTGTTCACCTGAAACTAATGCAATGTTATATGTCAATTATATCTAAATAAAAGAACTAAATAAAATGAAATGGCATTTAAGAGAAATCTAATGGTTTCAAAAAATTTTACCTTTAAGTCAGTCTGTGAGATATCCTAGAAGATAAAGTGTTCATTAAAAAGCACATAAAATCATGCAGAACAAATCACTTCATAACCAATCAAGACCTACTAAATCAAGTGTTTGTGATTTTTAATAACGTCTACTATTTTTCTCTTCATAAAAATAATGCAAACTTTCTTAAAAAAACATGAAAATTGCAGATGAGTTTTTTTTCTAAACATGCTTTTTTAAAGAGTGAGATCCTACTCCAAATACTGTTTTTAATTGAATTTTTATTTTTAAAATAGATCTTGAACATTTTTCTATGATGTCATGTATTGTTTCTCTTTCTTAAATGGATGCACAAGAATTTGGAGTCAGGATGTACCATAATGTATTTAACCTATCTCCTAACATTGGATAAGCTATTCCAAATTTAACTCTTCAAAACAATGTTCATTGAAAGACGTGGAAACAAACCATTGCACAGATCCTCGAATATTTGGGATAAATTCCTAAATATAGAATTGGAGTGTCAAAGAGTTTGCAAGTTTTAAAAATCTTTGGTATTATTGTTACCAAACTGCTTTCAAAAAGATTGCCCTTATGCACTGTCCACCACCAGATAGGAAATTGCTTGCTTTTCTCTACTTTCACCAATAGACCAAAACAAATAAACAAAACAAAATTCTGATTAAAACACACACACATAGGGGCATCTGGGTGGCTTAGTAGGTTAAGCCTCTGCCTTTGGCTCAGGTCATGGTCTCAGGGTCCTGGGATCGAGCCCCGCATCGGGCTCCCTGCTCAGTGGGGAGCCTGCTTCCCCTTCTCTCTGTCTGCCTCTCTGCCTACTTGTGATCTCTGTCTGTCAAACGAATAAATAAAATCTTAAAAATAAATAATACAGAGAGAGAGAGAGAGACCAAAATCCAAACCAGAAACCATAAAAGACTATGTTGATCACTAGAGAAATTATTTCTGTTGGGGAAAAATATTTCCTTATGATTCTATGTGAAACAGCAAGCAGCCACACTACATATGACAACAGTTAATAGAGAGAGGCCTTCAACACAGGAGGCAAGGACTGGTCCACACATTCTGCTAGAATAAAGCATTTCCTAAATTGTTAGAAGGCTGAGGCAAAGAAACTCTCTTGTGTCTCAACAAAACTCTTGGATTCATCACTGGAAAAATAATTCAGCAGCCCAGTTAATCGACTGAGCATCTCATCAATAATTTAGTTCTAAAGAGCCAAAAGGTTTATACTTTGATAATCTCAGTCCTCACTAAGAAGGAGACAAAATGAGGGGGTTTGAAATGTTCCTAAGAATTCAGTTTGAGTCCTAATGCTGTCACTTCCTATAGCTTTGTGACCTCTACTGAGTCACGAAAATGTCCAGAGCCTCAGTTTCTACTCCAGTGAAGTAAGGATGATGATATTACTTTGCTTTCCTCACAGAGTTGTCACAAGATGAGAAATGTGAAAAAGATCTTTGCAAACAGTTGGGATTGAAGACTATAAAGTTAAATATGGTGGGATATTGAAATCCATAAATCTCACACAACTAACTTAAAAAGATACCCATGAGATTTCCTAGGGCCAAAATATCAGTCACATTTGAAAATTCCAAAGTCTGGAAAGGCTGTAGGGTCCATTTTTGCAAAATATTTTAATAATTACCAAGATCAAATAAGCTTAAGTCTTTCTGCTATCTGGAAAGCCTGACTTTCTTAATCTTGCCTTGGCAAACACACATCACAACTTGAAAAATGTGTTGGCTCAAACCCACAGGACTCTTGTCCCAGAGCATACAATGTCTTACTTTCTTCCAGGTGCTTGGTCTAAAACGTCTGGGTCACTTTTATCTCCTCCCACTCTATCAAATTAACTAAGAAAAATCCATCAATGAAGATATATATAAAGTTTTCTAAAAGTCCTACCCCTTTCAAAAAGGGGTGCCTGGGTGGCTCAGTTGGTTAAGCAGCTGCCTTTGACTCAGGTCATGATCTTGGCGTCCTAGGACCCCCTGCATCGGGCTCCCTGCTCAGTGAGGAGTCTGCCTCTCCCACCCTCATCCCCTCCTCGTGTGCACTCTCTTTCTCAAATAAATAAATAAATAAAATCTTTCTTTAACAAAGGTCTCATCAGAACTATAGACTTTAACAAAGTCTCATCAAAACTGTAATCCCTCAAACTCAAAGGCAAAATAAAGTTATAACTGAAATGGATGAGTAGGTATCTTGAGGTGCTAATTTTTATTCTGAATGATAATTTAATATGGGACTGGTTTACTATTTCACAAAACACAAAATGAATGTCCTTTATGAGTTTTCTTCTCTCATACTCAAATGAGATGATTGATGTTAGAATCACACACTTGTTGATTGAAAGTGGCTAGCTCTTTCTTATCTGTTATCAGGTTTTCCTATAAACAGCTGGATCTCCTGTTTACCTTGAGAACCTGAACAAGTACATATTAGCACACCAGAAGAACTATTTTCAATAACTTCTCAGTTGTTGATACCTCTTTAGTAAATGGTTGTGCTATCAAAAATACTGTCTGTGAGCCCTTTGGTTTCATGCAAGATGAGAAAGAAGCCCAATTAATTTATCCAGTGTTTATCGTGTGCCAGTTACTCTTTCAGCCACAGGAGTATGGTGTTACTACAAAGAGGGTCCTTGCTGTCACAGCCTTTGCATTCTAGTGAAGAAGACTGATCATAAACAAGGAAGATCAATGATGCCACAAAGTGATGGGTACTGTGATGGTCAAATATTATGTGTGCTCAGTTGTTCACTCAAACACTAGCTTCGATGTTGATATGAAGGTTGATATTGGGTTTTGTATTTTAAATTACATTTAAAGTCAGTTGATTTTGAGTAAAAGAGATTATGTTTGATAAGATAGTTGGGATTCAATCAATTGAAGGCCTTTAAGGGCAAAAACTGAGGTAACCCCGAGAAAAAGAATTTCCTCCCCAAGACCGTGACAGAAATCCTGCATAACTTTCCAGCCTGCTGACCTGCTCCACAGATTTCCAACTTGCCAACCCCTACAACTGCATGAAAAAATTCCTCAAAACAAATCTTTACATGTTATATGTAGAAGGATACTACTGGTTCTGCTTCTCTGGATAACATTTGGGGATGCACGGGCTATGAAGGTAATAAAAAGCAGGGGGAATGGAGAGATGACCTGGGAATGGGAGGGAGATAGAGTTTGGAGAGGTTGTCAAGACAGGGTTCCCTGGGGGAAATGACATATTAGTAGAAGTGAGGGAGTGAGCCAGGCAAAGATACAGAGATAAGACCTTCTGGATTCAAGGAGCAGTAAGCGAGAAAGTGCTGAGGAGGAACAAACCTCAGCTGTATTTGGAGAAAAGCAAGAAAGTGAGTCCAGTGAGGACACAGTAAATGGGGAGAGGAGTGATGGGCAGTGAGTTGAGGGAAAGGGGTAGAGGAAAATCACGTAGGGTCCTATAGATCATAAGTGTGATGAGAAACTTTTGGAGGGTTTTGAGCAAGGAGACAATGTAGTCTTACAACACTGTGAAATAATCACCACTACTCTCTAGCTACTGGCTAGAGAACAGACTAATAGTGAGCCATGTTACAGCACAAAAAGAAGTCCTTCCAGGCCAGTGTGATGGTGGCTTGGATCAGGGTGAAGGAATGGAGATGCTGAGAAGTGTTCAGATTGGAGATGTATTTTGAAGGGAGAGCTAATATCACCTTATGCTTTTCTATCTCTTTTATAGGGTATGTGATAAAAAGAGCATCAAGGATGATTCCCAAGTTTTTAACCTAAGCATCTCAACAAAATGGTGCCATTAAAAAGATGGGGAAGCCTAAGACCAGGTAAGGTTTGGAGTGTGAGGGAAATCAAGAATTTTGTGTGGACATGACTCATTTGAGAGACATATTAGACATCCAAATGGAGATATTATGTAGGTGATTGGCTATCCCGGAGATTTGCTCAACTCAAAGTATTTTTTGTGAGTTTAAATTATGCAACTTCATTTTGCTTTTTGGGCACCAGCTATCCATCAGTGATCCGCAAGTTGGTATACTGACTGTAAATTGCTCTCAATAGACCCAACCTAAGAGTACGTTTCTGTAAAGATAGGTGTTCTCCTTGTTAGCTATTCAAATACTGAAACAAGTTGTGAAGGACAGTGATCAATTCTAATTGTAATTACTTTTTTGCCCACGCCAGTGTTTCTGGGGCTTTCACATAGCCTTTGAATATGATAAAGGCTTTTGATAAGTGCAGTGATTATGAAAACAGTACAAGGTAAAAAGGAAAGAGGCAGTATCTATTACTTTGTTAATCACTGATAGATATAGGTAATACATACATACCTACCTGTAAGCAGGTGGTTCTGAAATCTAAATGAAGAGATACCAGGCCGAGATTCTCGGGGAATGTGGCCATAACTGATTCAAAAGGAAGTAAATTGTTAAGGTGCTATCCAAATGTTAATTTCAGCCATAAGCTGGAACCAGCTTCACTTGAGCAATAACTTCCTCCACAAATAGTAAGCGTAAGAAAATTCTCAGCAAAGCAAGCTGCCTCCCTAACTCACAGAGTTTTAAGATCTAGAAGAAGTTGAGCTTTCATCTAAAACATCACCACAAATGGTCCTTTACGTTCTTAGGAAGCAGGCCCCACATCGAGCCTTTCTGTTTCTTTCATCCCTGCTCTGGACAAAGGACCATAATCGGAGCTCGTCGCATGAAATCCAGCCAATTCCATCACACTTTGCAGGAGTCCAGAGCCACTCTCACTGCCGACGCCTTTGGAGCCACAGAGTGGTAGTCAGCCCGGCTGTTATGGATGCCCAACACATGGCAGACCTGAAAATAAATGTTATGAAAAAGACCACAGGGCCATAATAGAGTTGTTATTAGAGTCGAGCTGAGTGCTGCAAAATGACAGAACATCCACTATCCAGAGAGGAACAGAAATTTCAGAGACTGTTTGGGGGGTGGACGGCGGATGGAGCCGGCTGGTTCCAATTTCCATTTCTGTGCCAGCCACACAGAAGCTGAAAAAACAGAATGTATATTCCAGTGCCTTTAAAAACAATCCAAGCTATGAGCCTAGTTTCCAATCGGCGAAAGGGTGAGGAAGAAGCGATTTGGAAAGCTTTTCCATTCTGTCCTGTCTTTCTTTTATCGAATGGACTTCTACTTGGAAATCTGAGTCCCCGGTAAGGGAGAGGTCTTGCCTCAGCTGCTCGGACAGAAAGAGACTCGGGATTCATGGGTGCCCAAAACTTTAGGACTCAGATCCTGCAGAAATTATCACTATTCCTCTATTCTATTCTTTCTTTGTACGTGTTAATTTGGAAAGGAGTACGTGGGTTCAAGTTTTTCTTTCAGATTGATGAGACTCTGGCAAATGGCGCAAAATGTCTTCAGCCAAAACGTCTGGGGGACTCTGCATAATGGCCTTTGAACTCAGTGTAACTTGCCGTCAGAGTATAGACAGGTTCTTCTGCTCTTGTTGGTAATTCAAGATCCAGTTTTCAACGTAAGCTAAGGCAACACTGATGATCACCACACATTTTTCTGAATGTCTATCCAAATGTCTAATTGACCCACCAATTTTGAAAAAGTTAATTTGCTGACCCTTCCCCCGGTGTCAGTCTTCATTCTGCCACCTTGACATGGTGTTGACTCCTTCCGGAAGCAGTGTTAAGAAGAGCGAAAATGTGTCAACAGGCTGTGTTGTGGGTGAATGTGCTACTCTGCAGGCATTAAACTTTTATGGATGTGTTTATGTATTATACATGTACAAGTCAGCAAGTCTGTATCAGAAATAATCTGCAGAAGCCATAAATTAATGCTCTATTATTAATATTTGTTTACATGTTCAACAAATGGCTCCACGTCCGTGGCCAAAATCCCCCTCCTCATGAGCTGCCGTGCACCATGGTGCCCTAGTGTCCAGCCCTCCCCAGGCTGAACCTGTGCTGTGTCCTTTCCAGATCTGAACATCTCGATTTGCATAAAGATTCTCAGCCTTCTAAATTATCTTTTTTTCTGTGTGGAATTGTAAAGGTTGAGTAGTGAGGGCTTAAAGAATCCTCTTAAATAATTAACCGGAGTAAACAAAGTAACGTCTTGAAGAGTGAGTTTTTGTCCCTCCCCTTGGGGGAAAAATAGCAAATTTCTCAAGATAATAGATTAGATAGATAGGGGCAGGCATTCCTAAAGAGTAGAAAAGGGTTGAAGGAACGGTACAGGTTTTTGGTTAGCTGCTTCTGGGGCCAGAAAGGATCGCATGTCTTCTTCATCAACCCGGCAAGAACAGCTACGAAATGAAGATTTAAAAAAAAACACATGGCAGGCTTGCTGTAGATGATAAAGATACACCATGAATGACATAAGGGCGCGGGAGCGTGAGTGCGTGCGGGCATGTGTGAGTGTGCGCGTGCTTGGATGCATAGGAGAAAATGGAGTAATCCTTCTCAAAAGTGTTTAATGAGAGAAAAAAAGAAGTTAAGACATAAGGGATTTTCTAAGGTATCAAGCTGTTCTGCCTACCAGCTGATGAAAAAACTACACATGATTTTCATGAAAGATGAAATTTAATCCTAAAAAGTGAAAATGGGAACATTTTCTGATGCCGTTAATAATTTAGTGAAAATACATATGTGCAGCTGAATTTTATTTTCCGGGGCTGAAGGAGAAATGTGGACTTCCGGAACAGGTTCATTTTTGTAGTCAGAAGTACAGCTGAATGAGGCAGCCCCAGACGAAAACCTAGAGCCCAAGGTTTTCTCCCTTCCTTTCCAGTGTGTGGATAACACTCTTGGGAATTTTGACTTTGCAGGGCAACCTCGCATGCTTCGAGCGTTCAAGATGCACAGTATACACAAATTCACTGTGGCATCTGTAAGTCCTTGTCGGGGCTAAATTTCTTAGCACGGTGGCTTCAAACTAACTGCCACCAATTGCTCTCCCTTATTTCCTGTTGATCCGAAGTTCAGACCCTAGCTAAACAAAATGATGCACTTTCCTCTACATATATCATTTACTTTTTTATTTTCCTACAGAAACGTATCTTTCCACCCCAAACATTACCTTCTTTAAAATTCTGCTCAAAACTCCTCTTTCTTCTCATTTATTGTACTAGCCCTTCAGGATTCATTCACTCACAAAACATTTTTGAGTGCTTACTGTACACAAGGCAAAAAATTTTAGAAAGGATAGGGGCACAAAGAAGAACAAGTTGCCCTTTCTATTCTCAAGGAAAATATGGTCTAATTGGACAGAAGGACATGTATTTTGGCAAGTGCAATGATCGGCGGGCGGGGGTGGGGGGCAGTGGAAAAGCTAACAGGGAGGTTTCCATAAAAGAGACAGTGTCAGGGGCGCCTGGGTGGCTCAGTGGGTTAAAGCCTCTGCCTTCAGCTAGGATCATGATCCCAGGGTCCTGGGATTGAGCCCCACATCGGGCTCTTTGCTCAGCAGGGAGCCTGCTTCCTCCTCTCTCTGCCTCTCTGCCTACTTGTGATCTCTCTCTCTCTGTCAAATAAATAAATAAAATCTTAAAAAAAAAAAAAAAGAGAGAGAGTGTCTGTAATGAATCTTAGAAGATGACTAGAAATTAGCCAGGCTGGGTGGGCATCCAAGGGGTGGAGGTTAGTGCAGAGACTGGAAACAGTATGACAGAAATGAGTTATCTTTGTAGCTTCTTTTCCCAGGTGTTGGTGGAAACAACACTTTTCTCTCTTTTCTCTTTTCTCCCCCTTCAGACTGACTTGCCTTCTAGATTATAGGCAGACCCTGGACATCTGAGGGAGGAATTAAGTGAGATAATGCACCTATCACAAAGGAGTAGGAGATGGCTTCTAGAATTCCTATTATTACAGTAGTCCTCCCTTATCCATGGATCTGCTTTCTGTGGTTTTAGTTACCCATGGTCAACTGTGGGTTGGAAACAGATGACCCTTCTTCTGACGTCATACGCCTGTGACATTTCCTTCCATCATCTCAACATGTAGGCATTTTATCATCTCACAGCATCACAAGAAGGGTGAGTGCAGTACAGTAAGATATTTTGAGAAAGATAGCAAGAGACCACATTTACCTAACTTTTGGTACAATATTTTAATTGTTTTATTTTATTATTAGTTATTGTTGTTAATCCCTTATCGTGTTTGATTTGTAAGTCAAGCTTTAGCATGGGTAGGAATATAAAGTAGCTAGAGTTTGATACTATCTGTGGTTTCAGGCATCCACTGAGGGGTCTTAAAACATATCCACCCCTCCCCCAAGGAGTGCTACTGTATTTTAAACCTGGTTTGCCTTTTATCTCCCTGAAGTACCATTAAAGTGCTCTTTAAAGGAATATTCAAATCCTGCTGCTGGCTACTTTACTCCTGTCATCCCTCTGGTAGCAGGCAGGACAGGAGGGGGCTACTGAAGCTAGAAGGAAGACTCAGTGAAGAAGGGAGAGAGCCCCATGGAATGAAACCAGAGTCCTCAAACTTGCAGCTTGGAACAGCACTATGTTAATGTCACCAGGGTGCTGGTGTCACTTCCAGGGGAGCAATGGGCTATAGAAAAGCACAGCAGCCGGCTTCATTACTCCCTCCCCAGCAGAGCACCTCTAATAAATGAGCTGGGAGGGAAGTATATGTTGGGCAGGAAGAGGGAAGTCGTGGGTGTTCTTTGGTAACTGGTTTGGAACTCCATAGGGCCTTGCAGACTCCTGATGGATCCTGATCTACTGATTTAGGAACTCCAAATAAAATCTTTTACTTCTGTTGTAAGCGTTATCACCAGTAAATATAGGTTTTGTATTCTGGTTTAAATGTAAGGCCAAAAGACACATGAGATACGATTTTTTTAAGTAATGTGTTCTTGCAGTCTTTATTTCCTTTTAAGCGAATGGATCATCACCAAAATCACAACATTAAAATGGGTGGTAAAATATATGCATATCATTTTTAATATAAATCCCTGCCTCTTGATCAGTTTCCACATTGCCTGCACATTTACATCAGATCTCAGAAGCCCACTGAAAATTAGCAAGAGAAAAAGTGTGAAAAGACAGAAATAGTATCCAATCCTTGCAGAATCTCTCATTTAGTAGAGTGGGGAAGCTGAGGGGAAGAAATAATAGTACTACTTGTTTTCCATGTGGCCCCATGACTTTTTGAAATTATTTTCCACCTTTCATTTAGTTGTGACCCCCCAGCTGCTTCTGACAGATGGAAAAACAGAGACAGGTAGCAGCCAATCAAGTGACACCCAAGCCACACTTCCTAGAGCAGCTGCCTCCAGGCTCAGCCCTTGCTGTTCTCTGCCAAATCCCCTGCTTTCTTCACAATGAACGCAAGTTTCTGATCGCTCCTCAAAATAGCCAGCACATTTCTCACATTGGCTTTCTGACCAACGCCAGGAGCCCAGAAAAGCTCTAGGCAGAAGTCATGGATTCCTGCACCCACTGGGACCACGGGGATGGAAAGAGGGAAGGGGAGTCGGGTGAAGACGCCATGAAAAGATGGAAACCCAAGAGAGGGCATGTCCTGTTGAAAGGGTTGTGCTGGAGGGGGCAGGCAGAGGCATCAGAGTTGACAGTACACCTAACATCTCTTCCTAAATCCCCTAGCAGAGTTCTCACCATGGTAGCTGGAAATCAACCACTCGTACCACAGAGATGGTAAGCACTCCCTGTCGGGGCTTCCATCCCTCCCCCGCCCCCAGAGAGCTGGTTATTAAATATTTACCCGCAAAAAACAACTCCAACTCCATTTTTACCAATGGTTTATGAGGCAAACAGAACTCATGTGTTCCTGTATCGAGCTCTGAGTGTAGATCTCCGCTGTAGGCCTTTGGCTGTCATCGACAATGAGCCAGACTTATGTCCCTCCTTCCTTTTCTCGCTTTCTTCTTGCCTCTCTCTTTGCTGTCTGACTTCCGAAGGAAAAGACCCATAAGGTGGTGGAAAAGAGGTAGAGGAAAGAGGACAACTTGCCAACAGGAGTCTAAGTAACTCCAGGCTCAGAGTTACCTTCTTTCGGTTGCAACTCTTCAGCCTACCTCTATCGTTAACACCTGTGAAATTGTTCCATAAAACAATCCCACAAGCCCTGTTCTGTCTCTTGAATGTGTACTCTGTTACATTTCTTGTCAATGAGGTGGCACATAATTCATTTAGAAGGCCATGTGAAGTGTTCGTGAATAACAGATTAAGATTTAGTTCGAATGTTCCTGGTGGGGTCTTGGTGTGCTTACCGAGTTTATGGATCTCTTTCATGGGAATGCACTTTACAAAGTTGCATTTGTGAGTTGTTTATTCAGTGACTATAGGTATCCATTATATTTTTGTCACTGCTGTACACATGAATGAAAAGGAGGAAAATTATCACTGGAAAAAGCTATTTCAGATTTCTGCAAGTTGAAGTACTGTGTTAAAAAAGAAAATGAAATAATACATCCAACACTAGACACTTTGTTGGATAAAATAAAATAATCTTAAGTATCACTTTTTTTTTTCTCTTCACCCAGCAATTTTTAGCCAACATTGGAAAAGCTCAATAAGTAAAACCCGTGAACTATCCAAAAAAAGGTTCTTAAACTGGGGTTCGCAGACCTTAATAGGTTCATGAATAGAATCCAGGATGTCTGTAAACTTGAATGTGAAGACAATTACATTATTTTCACTCATTTCCAATTGGAATTGAGCATATCCTTCAACTTATATAGGGCAATAACCTATAGTAATCTTAGCAGTACTTGTCTCTTCTTAGCCCCCCAAAATCACAGATACTTTACTATCAAATTAAAATTATTACAGATATCTGAAAACATTGTTTATATTCTCACTTCTTCAAAATGACAGTAATTATTAGATCTGTTAGATTTTGTCTTCTAAAAGCACATATTACTACATCACACATATAACTATATATTTTGATAACTATAATTCCATATAATTGGTTTCCTTTGTAATCTCTATGCATTTTATTTTACGAATTTAAAAATATTAACCGGAGACGGGGTCTGTAGTCTTCACCAGATTGCCAAAGGGATAGGAAACCAGGCACCAAAAACCTTAAGAGCCACTGATTTAAAATTGGCCCCAAATTTCTTTTATTTGCTCACTTGACACAATCTACAAATGGGCACCTTCAGTATGTGCTGTAATGTTCTAAGCTCTAGGGATATAAGAACAAACAAGACAGTATTGCTACCTCCAAAAACCTTATATTCTAGAGAGGCAGCTTGATTTGTTTTCCCAAGTACAGTAATTTCTTAATCATGCAGTCCCAAAAGCCAACAATAGAAATTCACAATTAGCTAGAGCCTTGCTACTCAAAATCTGGTGTGCAGAACAGCAACTTTGACATTGCCTAGGAACTTGTCTGAAATGCAGAATTTCCAGACCCATCCCAGAATCTGCATTTTAATAATATTCCAAGGAACTGGAGAGCTTGAGAAGTGCTGGCTTAGCTTTTAGACCCCATTACTACCACCCTTAGGAGGCTGCGCTGTTCCCCATCTGCCCTTAATATCTTAGAACAATGATGAAAGTCCCAAGCCATTAGGAGGCCACTGATAACATCTCGAGCAAACTGATTTTTCCAAAGCTCATGAAAGAAAGGGTGGCTCTTGAGAATTCTATTTCTAGCAGCACAGAAGAGTAAAAATTCAAACTGGAAAAAAAAAAAAAGTCACGATTGAAAATCTTCTCACATTTTCTCATGCTTAATTTGGTCATTCCTTTGTATGAAATAAAACAAGCTCATGTTGTTTAGTGTTACCTCAATGGAGTGAAATTGGCTACACCGTTCTTTCACTCAAAGCACTATTCATAGATTTCTATTCTCAACCACGTTATTTATACGCTGCCTAAAAGTAGGTTTCACAGTTATTTAGAATCATGCAGCACCAACAGAGAACTTCTTTAATTTTGATCTGAAGAGTGAAATGCATTTGAATTTCCTAATATAATATTTGGGGAGAACCCCACAGTGTGGAGATTGAGAGGAGAACATCAGTATGTAAGAGAAGATATTAGAGCCCGGGGATTGCTTAAGAGCTTAAAGTTGATCAAACTCAATGTATGGTGGAAGCTTCTGAAATTTATGCAAATTAGTACTGTGGTTTGATAACAATCCCATAATGGTCTGGGAGCAGTGTTCTCTACTCACTGCAGTCTCCGATCCTGTCTTTATCTAATATTCTGGCTTTTTCATCACGCATTTTTGCCATTAATTTTTAATTTTTAAAATATTGTATGAAAATATTTTTTATCTTGATTGTGGGCTTTAGGGTCTCTCTTAAATGGTGCACGCAGGGTCCTAGTCCCTACCTTGCTGGACATGAAAGATCAGAGGTGAGGAAATAATTACAGTTGGGATAAATTTTACAAATAACAAAAGTTTTGATTCTTACCAAGCAATCATTTTACTCTTCAATGTTCTAGGTGGCATTAGAATTACTTTTTAAAGCAATCATAATATTTGTGTCATAGTGTATTCATACGCCACTCATATCACTGAGATCTGTTGTTTTCAGCACCTTTACAGTCAAAAAACTTCCTTTTAATTAGTAGGTAAACTGAGGCTTGGATCATTAACTCATAAATTCATGGTTGCTCCAAACTGTTCCCAAGTAAAATGTTTACCAAAAGATAACCCCACGGTAATTTAAGAAACAGTGTTTTATGTTTGAACATTGTGTGAAATGCTATTGTCATCAAAGTTAATCACCACGAAAGCTAGGGCTAATAAATGGCGTAGATGAATTGGAAAATTTGATCTTTACTTGGATTTCAGTTAATGAAATTATATGGAATCAAAGACAGCACCTCACTACGGCGATTTAATGTTAACAACTTTTGTAATAGTCTCAAAGGGCACTGTTAAGAGCAACTCTCCAAATTGCCTGATGAAAAATTGCATTAAACCAGTATTTTTGCAAACAAAATGTAACATCGAATAGAAAGGGATACATGATAGGAAAAATAAAAAATAAAGTTCAGTCCTATCATCCCATAAAGCCACAAATAATCCCCAGAATCTCTGGTGGCACATAGCTGACTAAAAGGAGTCTGGTGCTATATCAATAATTCCTTAAAAGACAGGAGATAAGTAAATAAGATACTGTGACGAAATCCTCCACTTGCTGTTGTATTCAGCTTTGTTTGGTTTTAAGAAGCAGAGCCCGATTCAAACTGGTTCTAGAGAAGAGAGGTTTATTTTAAGGATGAATAGGAAGCAATACAGAGACAGAACATAATGGAATGTGGCTGGTTCTAACTGGGGTGCACTACAGGTGCAAAATACACTGTGGATTCCAAAGAGTCAGTGTTAAAAAAAAGAAGGTAAGTTTTATAGTGAAGAAATGTTTTATAGTGGTCAGTTTTATAGTGATGAAATGTTGATATGGTAATATTTTGGATATATTGGCTTAAATAATATTTTTCAAAATAATTTCACTTACTTCTTCTACCTTTTCAGAATGTGGCTATGAGAAAATGGAAAATTATACAGGTGGCTCACATTTGTGCTTCATGTTCTGTATCTGTTGGACAGCACAGCTCTAGAGATGTTGGTGTTGCAGTTTAAGTTCGGGGGGATTCCCATTGTACAAAACAGGATGGCAGCAGAGACTGTGAGTGGTGCAGTTCCCATTTGTATATAAACAAATATGTATATATTTGTACATATGTATATGTATCTCTATATATGCACATATATACATGTATGTATGTATGTATGTGTCTATGTATGTATTTGAGAGAGAGAGAGCACAAGCTGGGGGTTGGGGGAGTGGAGAGGGACAAGCAGACTCCCCACTGAGCACAGAGCCCAGTAACAGGGCTGATCTCCTTACCGTAAGACCACAACCTGAGAAGAAATGAAGTCAAGAGTCCCAGGCTCAACCTACTGAGCCACCCAGATGCCCTGGGGCACTTCCCTCTTGAAGTGAGCACAGGCTTGATGGATAAAGCTTTCTGTAGACCCACTAATAAGCAAGAGAAATCAATAAGGAAAGAGATCCTCTAGCTACCTACCACCAGTCAGGTGGATGAGGCATCTGCTTCCTCATTCCATTTCCTTCCTTTCCTTTCTCTGCTTTCCTCCCTTTCTTCTTATTCCACCTTCCCCTCCTCTCCTTCCTCCTTCCTTCCTTCCTGTTTTTATTTTATTTTTTTAAGGAAAAGAGAAAAAGCCTTGATATCTTGAATGGGTCCAACAGAAAAGCAAGTGATGATTAACCACTTATTATATAATACTTACCAGAAAATCTTCAAGTGAAACAAATAGAATTTTGAATTCAGCCTTTAGTAAGACAAAAGCTGAAGAGGAAGTCCTAATTGTCTCCTAGGGATGGCAATAGCTTGCTTGCCCTGAAGAGCCTCCCGCCCACACTTTACTGAATTGTTCCTGCTCCTGGGCTCCACAGGCGAGCCCAGGAGGTGATTCTTAAAGCTTTGTGGAGACCATTGTTTATGTGTATGTCAAACAGATTGCATTTGTAACATTTAATGCCCACAATAACAATAATAAAACATGCTGGCGTGTGCTCTCCATGTAAACACTTTCTTCTGAAGATAGAACCAGTGAAATGTTTTAGGAACTTTGACATTTATGCCTGTATTTATAATCTTTTTTTGGATCATTTCCTCACAGAGTCACATGTTTGTATATTTTAAATTCTCTGGAGAAATAAAAATGTTTAAACATAATATAATGATATGATATGCATTTTATGAGCCCCTGCTCACCATCTAGGCATGAAAAAAGAAGAATTGAATGGTGAATCCTGAGAAGGGTTTCTATATGAGTCTTAAGTTTCCTAGAAATGTGCTGTATGTCAAGGTGATCAAAAAGAATGGGGAAGTATATATTCAAATCTGACAGAGGCTTTTATTTGCTTGAAGCTAGACTACCCTCAAAGTGGGAAACCAGACATTTACCCAGTGGGGAATACACAGGGTGGAGAATTCTCTGGGCAGAGATGCGTTTTTGTAATTTCTAAGAAGGGAAAGGACACTAAGGAATTTTACTACCACTCTATATTCCTATGTCAAATTTACCTACTGTTTATTTTTTGATACCTACAGTTTATTTTTTGAAAACTTCTGGCCTATAGGACAGCAGCCCAAGATTTATCCTTCATGTCAATAGAAAAGGGAAATACTGTGATTATTCAAACAAATCCCTTATTAACAACCAAATCCTTTATTAATAAATGAAACCTTTATTTTTAGCTAAAGCAATGAAGTTAACTTTTACTAAACACTTAATTTGGTATATGCCAAATATCTCACATGTGTTCATATATTAAATAGTCAGAACAAGTCTCAACAGCAAGCGATGATATTCAAACCAGGAGATCTGACACTTAAAGCTGTTCCTACTCCAATATGCCAATCTTCCTGAGTGAGACAGTACAGAGATTTTCAAACATATCTTCACATTTTTTGCTATTACTCCTAAGGAAAGATGATCTATGAGTATTCTTGAATACATTATCTGCAACTGTTGCCCTTGAATCTGAATTAGGCTCAGGGAGTGGTGGACAAATACAGTGGCACAAGAGACTCTGTTGGCTTGAGATTCTAGGCTGTAGAAGAAGGGTTTTCAGCATCCAACTTGTTCATTCGAGACACTCATCTTTGGAGCCCTGAATGGTTGTGTAAGACTCATTAGGTAGCCATGTTGTGAGGAAGCTCAGAGTAGTTTTAGAGCGATTTCTTATGCAACTTGAATAGATTTTAAGATCAGCTGAGGGTTAAGGGTTCAATAAATATGAAGACTTCCCTCATTATTATTATTTTTAAAAGGCCAATTCCTATCCATGTTTCTTTTTTTTTTTCATTTTTTTATACACAAATAAGAGTTATGGCTAATACATGTCAAACTTTATTCTGTGGACTTTTAAATGTATTGATGCATGAAATGTTCACCATAGTTCTCTGAGGTAGGTGTTATTATTACCTCTAACTTTACATATAAAATAACTTAGGCACAGAGAGGCAAAGTGTTTACCCAAGGTCAGTCAGCATTAAATGGAAGAACCAGTCTTTGATCTTCAGGTTCCAGAGTCTGTGTTTTGAACTACTTCTTTTACTGCCATAAATAAATCTTCAATTTAAAAAGATGACATTTTTAGGGGTGCCTGGGTGGCTCAGTGGGTTAAAGCCTCTGCCTTCGACTCAGGTCATGATCCCAGGGTCCTAGGATCGAGCCCTGCATCAGACTCTGCTCAGCAGGGAGCCTGCTTCCTCCTCTCTCTCTGCCTGCCACTCTGCCTACTTGTGATCTCTGTCTGTCAAATAAATAAATAAAATCTTTAAAAAAAAAAAGATGACATTTTTAAAGGATTAATAAAAAATAAACATTTCCCTTCTCTGGAGGTTTCTTTACCATACCATAATTTCTTTACCATTCTTTCCACTGAGAGGTAGGACCTATATCCCCTCCCCTTGATTTGGTGTGGACTTGAGAAGTCTTCAACAGAGTACAGTGGAGGTGTGCCTGACAAGGTTAAGTCATAATAGGTCTCACGCCTTCTACTTTTTTCACTAGAATATTTGCTCTTGGAGCTCTAAGCCACATAACACCTCTAAGCACTCTGAAGCCACCATGCAACAAGGAAGCCCTAGCCACATGGAGAAGTCACCAGTGACTGCTCCAGCTGACAGTCCCAGCTGAACAGGCTTTGAGCCATCCTAAGCTGGATACTAGTATGTGAGTAAAAAATCTCCAGATGATCCAATCCCAGTCTTTTGAAATAGCCTCAGCCCTCTGAGTCTGCCCATCTGAGGCTTCAGCTATCTTAGAGCAGACGTAAGCTATCTCTGTTGTTCTCTGTCTCAATTCACAATCCACAGAATCAGAGAAAATAATAAAATGGTGGTTGTTTTGTGCCCCTGATTTTGAGGGGTTTGTTACACAGAAAAGGATAACTGAGATCCCCTTCTTCACCAACAACTTCTTTACTCTATCTCTACAAATTCACATGAGAAATACTTTGCTGCTTCATTTTCAAGCCCCTTTTCCTATACTTTTAAGCATATGTACATATTCAATTTTAAACCATAACAGGACTATTATATTTAAATTGTTCACACATTTGCTTTTTCACATTCATTGACTCAAGAGACTTTTAACTGAGACCCTTCCACATGCCAAGCATTGTTGAAGATGATAAGGATACAAGATGAACAAAACAAAGTCCTCAAGTTCTTGGAATTTATGTTTATGTAGTCATGTCTTGCTTTATATCTTTATATATACAAGTCAATATAATTCCTTTTTTCTGCCCACAGAGTATTCTTTTCTTCTACCCACATACATTATATGGTAGTAGAGTGATTCGTTTTGTCAGATACATAAGATGCTTCCAACATTTGGTTATTATGAACAATGTATTTTCTTTCAGTGAAAGCCCAAAAATTATAACTGGGGGGATTGCATATTTACTTCTGATATTGACAAACTGTCTTCATCATTTTATACCCCCATCAACAACACAGGAGAGTGTCTCTTTCCTAATCCTCACCAATACTTGAGTTAGTGTTCTGGGAGCAAACTCTCTCTCTCTCTCTCTCCCTTTTATTTTTTAATTATTTTTTAATTTTTTAAATTTAATTTTATTTTTTCAGTGTTCTAAGATTCATTTTTATCCAAGATTTCATTTATTTATTTGAAGAGAGCATGTAGTAAATGGGGATCTGAAATTTTTTTTTAAGATTTTATTTATTTATTTGTCAGGCAGAGAGAACACAAGTAGGGAGGAGGGACAGAAGATGAGGGAGAAGCAGACTCCTTGCTGAGCAGGGAGCCCATTGTGGGACTTGATCCCGGGACTCTGGGATTATGACCTGAGCCAAAGGCAGATGCCTAACCAACTGAGCCACCCAGGTGCCCAAAACACTCTCATTTTAATTCCCATGTCCTCAATTAATAATGAAGTTAACCATTTTTAGGGGTTAATTATAATTCTTTTTCAATAAATTTTTATTCTTCTCCTTTGCCCATTTTAAAAATTGGTTGTTTCTGTTCCTTTACTATTTAAAGGTGCTCCTATTTTTGTCAGGTTATGAATCCTCTATTAAATATGGTGCAAGAACAGTTTGAATCAAAACTGGCTTTAAAGCTTCATATTGTTTTTTGTCATACAGACAATTTTGATTTTGATGTGGGCAAATCTGTCCATCTGTTACTTCATGTCTTTTGGATTTTATATCTTACTTATGAAGGCTTCCATGCCAAAGTTATAAAAATATTATCTTTGTCCTCTGTATTTTTAAATGTTTAAAAAATTCACAGTTTTTTAATGCGTACAGACTTTCCTCTTAGTTAATGGTGTGGGGTAGGCATCTAGATTTCCTTTTTGATCTATTGACTGATTTGGCTTCTGACTAATATTGCACTTTTTAGTTACTAGAGATTATAGTTCGTTTTCACATACCACAGGGAAAGTTGCTCCTCATTGTCTGCTTTAAAAAAAAAAATCTTGTCTTTTATTTTTAATTCCAAAATTTGGAAGTGTTTTGTAGAGTTCCTTTCAAAAAAAATTCATATGAGATTTTTAATTAAGATTTAATTGAATTTATAGATAAATTATAGAGAAGCTGTATTTTTACAATCCAAGAACATGGTTTCCTCTTCATTTATTCAAGTTTCCATGAAGTTTTATAATATTTTTCATCTAGTTCTGAGCAGATTTCTCTCGGTTTCGCTACTAAGACTTTGTTATGTTACAATTGTGATTGGGAAGATTATTAAAGTTTTATTTGGTTATTTGTGGAAAAGGAAAAAAACCCTGATGATTGTATATTGATCTTGGAATCAATCTTTTATCAGTTGTCACTGGACCCTCTTCCAGTTCCTGAGCATAAGATGGTATCATCGGTGGATAATGACTGTTTTGTCTCTTTGCTCTCCCACATTCATAGTTTTTAAAATTTTTTTTCTCTTTATTGATTCACTAAGACTTCCAGTAAGGTTTTGACAAGTCAAGGTAAACACAATTATTTTGCTCCTGAATCTAGTCTTTCATTTTCAGGTATAACAACTTGCTGTGTGTTTCTAGTAGAAACTTAAGTAAGCTAAAAGGGCTCATTCCACCTCAGAGTTTGATGAAAAGGGAATATTGAATTTTATCAAAATTTGGGGGGGCATCTATTAAGATATTATGTGATTTTCTCCTTTAATCTGTTATTGTAGCAAAATAAAAAAAAAACTTAATGTTCATTAATTCAATCAAGATGTATTTATTGAGCAACTATCATATGCCAAGAACTATGATAAATACCAGGAATGTAAACAAGAGCAAGACAGACAAGTTTTCTGCCCTTTGCATTCCTTGAATAAACCTTATTCATTCTAGATGTGTTACTCCTTTAATATGCTCCTCGACTTGATTTGATATTGTTCTGCTTAGGGTTTTTGCATCTACATTCATGAGTGGAACTAGTTTATGTAGCTCTGAGCCCCATTCAAAACTGATAGCTTTACAAGTTCTCAGCAAACAAACTGGAGCAAAGTAGTGTTTCTTTCCATTTATTCAAGTCTTCTTTTAAATCTGTAATAAATTTTGTAGTTTTCTTCCTGTGAGTCTTAAACATTTCATATTAATATATGCCTAGGTAATTTATTCATTTCATTATGAGTGGGATGTTTAAATGAAAACTTCAAGTTAACTTCAAGTTAATTATTGCTTCTATACATAAAACCAATTGATTTTTGTATATTTGGTTTGTGACTGGTCGCTTAGACAAAATCTCTTATTAAGAATATTCATTTTCTTGTTTCTTAAGAATATTCATTTTCTTCTTTCTTGTTTTTGATACTTCTGCAGAGACAACCATAACATCAGTAAATAATAATATTTTTCCTCTTTCTCTTCAATAACTAAACTTTTGTCCTTTGATCTTATCTTGTGGGTTAGATATTGCAGAACAGTGTTGAATAATATTTATAATAAAAAAATCTTTGTATTTTTTTTTAAAGTGAATATTCCTAGAGGTTATTATTAGGTACCATGTACTGAGATGAATAATCCGTACCAAGTTGAAAATGAAGACTTCATTCCTATTCCAGTCCTAGTTATCAGGTGCTTTTACTAAAAATGGACGTTGCATTTTTTCCAATTACTTTTTGGCATACTTGGAGATAATAACTTCATTTTTCTTCTATGACATATCAATGTGAAAAATTATATTAATGAATTTATAATATTGAATTATCTCTGCATTATTGAAACAAAACCTACTAGGGGTTTCTTTCCATTATTTCATAAACAGCTGGATAAATTTAGTATTGCATTTTAGATTTTGGCATCTAAATCTGAATATTTATGAGACTGTTGTGTTTTCTCTTTTGTGTTAGTTTGAAAAGTTTTAAAGAGTTGGAATTTTGTATGTGAATTGGGATTTTTTCCCCACATATTTTAACATCCTTGAAGAGTTAACAAGGTAAGAAAATTATTTGTTCTTTAAATTTTGAAATAACTTTCTTTTAAACCCTCTAACAGGTAAATGTTTACATTTGTTTTTCAATTCCGTCTTCAGAATGTTTCCTGCCTTTTTTGCAATTACTATTTGTATTTGATATGAATGGAAATGATTCATTATATCAAGATTTTCAAATGTTTTTGTACCTAAGATGACACTTACTTTCTTATTCCTAATTTTTCCTCAACTCTGATTTTTTACTTGATTAGAATAAATAGAGGTTTGTATATTTTATGCTTTTTGTTCTATTTGTTGCTTGTTTTATTCCCCAAAGAACCACTCTAAGATTTATCTATTCTATTTCCTTTTGTTTGCTAAATTTTAATTTCTGGCTTCATCTGTAATAATTTCTTCTTTTTTCTTTAGATTTGCTTTGTTTTGCTCTTAGCTTCTCAAGTTAATGGCTTAATTCATTTGTTTCTTTTATTATTTAAAAATAATAGAAATATAGTGTGTGAATTTGCCCAATTATGGCTGTTCAAAAAAGATTTATTTATTTATTTTAGAGAGAGAGAACATGTGAGAAGAGGGGGAGGGGCAAAGAGAGAGGGAGAGAGAGAGCTTAATGCACGGCTCAACCTCACAACCTTGAGATCATCATCTGAGCAGAAACCAAGAGTCAGAAGCTCAGCCAGCCGAGCCACCCAGGCACCCCAGTGAATTTGCCCAAGTATGGCTGTGGCTGAATACCATAGGTTTGAATATGTAGTATTTTTGTAATTGTGATTTTCTAAGTATTTTGTAATTATACTTTTTTAAAGAGTGTATTTTTTTTTCAAATTTTTATTTAAATTCAGTAAGTTAACATATAGTATAATACTGGTTTCAGGAGTAGAATTTAGGGACTCATCACTTACATGTAAAACCCAGTGCTCAACACAAGTGTCCTCCTTAATACCCATTGCCCATTTAGCTCATGCCCTGCCCACTTCCCCCCTATCCACCCTCACTTAGTTCTCTATAGTTAAGAATGTCTTGTGGTTTACCCTAATGTTTAGAGCAGCAAATCAGAGAGGGATATAAACCATAAGAGACTCTTAACTATAGGAAACAAACTGAGGGTTGTTGGAGGGGAGGGGGATGGAGGGATGGAGTAACTGGGTGATGGGCATTAAGGAGGTCACGTGATGTAATGAGCACTGGGTGTTACATGCAACTGATGTATCACTGAACTCTACCTCTGAAACTAATCATGCACTGTGTGTTAGTTAATCATTCAAATACAATAAAAATTTAAAAAGCATTTAAAAAAAGAATCTCTTGTGGTTTGCTTCCCCCATTCTTTCTTTTTTCCCCTTTTCCTATGTTTATCTGTTCTGTTTCTTAAATTCCATGTATGAATGAAGTTATATGGTATTTTTCTTTCTCTGACTTATTTTACTTAGTATAATACACTCTATCTCCATGCACATAATTGTGAATGGCAAGATTTCATTCTTTTTGATGGCTGATATAATTACACTTTTAATCTATTTGATCCAGAGTTACATAAAAGAATATTGTTTTGTTTTGCCGTCATCTAAGGCTTAAGAAATCTTTGTAAAAAGTATTGTTGTTCGACCATTAATTTTGTGGCATTTTGATCAAAAATATGGTCTGTATTGGTCTGCTTTTTAGAAAATTCTGATGCTTTCTTAAATTCTGATGCTTTCTTTTTGTGATCCAGTACATATGAAATTTTAAGTGTTTCTCAAATATTTAACAAAGAGAGTATAACATTGATTTGAGGTTATTAAGTTTCCTTGTTTATTTTCAAATCAACTCAATTGACTATATTATCAGATCCTTTATTTCCTTGTTTATTGTCTGCTTTAACTCTGGAGAGCAGAACAAAGATTCATTTTCTTACTAACCATCCATTTTAGTCAATTTCTCTTTCTACTTCTAGTTAGTTCTAGTGTTTGCTTTATGCTTATTACATACTCTATTATTTGGCACATGAAAGTTGAATCCTCCTATATTTTTATGTGGGATCCTCTTACCACCCCCAACAAACGATTGCATGTGAAATACTTACATTCTTTCCTTGAAAATCTGTTTCATTTTCTATGATTGTAATTCCAACCAGTTGGTGGGGAGAGTCATTAATATTATTTTAATGTAATCTTATACTTTGAGTTTTCTTGAGTTGCTCTTTCTGATGTATCTTTGGTAGGCAACTATTGACGATTATGATCTAATCTTTGCCATTTACTATGCTAAAGTAGTGTTTGCCATGAATTATATGTCTGTGCTTACTCAAATCAACACATTTTATTGTTTCAGTTTCTTTACTATTTCTTTTGATATTTATCTTCGACTCTCTCCTACATGTTTTCTTTTCCCTTTTCTCTCTTCTAATATAAAAACAGATATCCTACTTTTAATTTTTCTAAAGATTGTCTTTTAAAGATAAAAAGTTCTACTTCTCTGTCAATGTCAAGGGGAATAAATCAATGTCTACCACTTTCCCCTTATGCACATAGAAATGCTAGCAATTTCTTTTTCTACATCTCCTCCCCTGCCTGCAAATTTAGTCCCAACTTTTTATTTGTTAAGTGGAATTACAGTAGTCCTCCCTCATTCATAGTTTCACTTTCTGTGGTTTTCGTTACCCATGGTCAACCATGGTCTGGAAGGTGATGATCCGCTTTCTAATGAATCATCAGAAGGTCAGCCGTAGCCTAACCTTATGTCACAATGCCTTCATTCCCCTCATTTCATCTCATCATGTAGGCATTTTATCATCTCACTTCATCACAAGGCAAAGAAGGTAAGTATAATAAAGGAAGATATTTTGAGAGACCACATTCACATAATTTTTATTACAATATATGATTATAATTGTTCTATTTCATTATTATTGTTGTTACTTTCCCTCTGTGCCGAATTTATAAATTAAGCTTATCATAGATGTGTCTGTATAGGAAAAAACATATAGAGTTTGGTACTGTCTGTGGTTTCAGACATTCAGACATCTTGGAATATATGCCCACAGATAATGAGGAAGTACTGTATGTACATGTTATAGCTTCTTTTTCAGGATTATTGATGAAGTTTGCAATCTCTGTTGTAGCTATAGTGTATTTGCACCAATTTATACTTGGTTCCTCACTAAAATATTTCAGTATTTACTGCCAGGCCTTTTAACAATGTAGGTCTTCCTAAAATAAATAAATAAATAAATAAATAACAAAAAAGTTTATTTATTTTATTTTAGATTGGGAGAGAGAGACAGAAAAAGACAGAGAGCAAGAGAGAGTATGAGCCAAGGGAGGGACAGAGAGAGAGAGGGCCCCAAGTAGACTCCCTGCTGAGTATGAAGTCTGACAGAGGGCTCGATCCCAGGACCCTGAAATCATGACCCAAGTGGAAACCAGGACTCAGATGTGCAACCCACTGAGCCATCCAGGGGCCTCCAAATACATCTTCCTTGTATAAGAGGTTTTTAAAACTGAGCTCATTTTATGGTTGTCTGGGAAAGCTTTAATTTTTTTTTTTTTTTTCCATGAAGAACCTGATTGATTTAGTTTTTGACATTTGGTATCAGAGAATGATATTTTCCCCCCTTAAAATGTGAATGATAATATGCCTTGATTTAGCATTCTAAGATCTTAGTCTTGTCCCTGAATTGGGCCTCCAAAGATGTGCTCCATTAACTTCTGGTCCTAATTTTTTCTCCTTATGGTTAACTTGTTTATTGTATTTATTTTATTTTGTTTTGTTTTTTCTTATATTCAGAATTTTATTTTGAAAAATTAGAACTCCAAATTTCCATAAGAACTGGTCTCTTTATATAAATTTTGTCTAATACTCATCAAGCTCATTTGACCTGAATATTGATTTCTTAAATGCACAAAGTTATTTTCTATAAGCTCCAGAATCTTCCCTATTTTTTCTATTTGTTTGGGCACCTTCTTTGCAGGTATTAGTTTTCTTCATGTGGATTTCAGTAGGATTTATCATGTCTTTCTTAATATTTTTATTTCCTATTCACCTTCTTTTAATTCTGGAAAAGTGTTTCAAATTTGTTCCCTATATTACTGATTCATTATAAGTATTGTCAATTAAATAATTTATTGGTTCTAATGTATTTTCAATTTTCATGTTGTTTTACAACATTTTCTCTTTTTTTATCTTGCTTTCCCTATATTCTAGTTTCTCAACCAGTTTTCTACATACCTCAAGATGGTTTTTGCTCTCATTTTTCATCTCCTGCTTCATGGGGTCCTTGAATGTTATTTAGATCACAAAGCATATGCTGTTTAAAATTTATTCCCATTTCCTGTAGTAAATCTTTTTCAAAAGTATGCTCTTCCTCTGCCTCTTGAGTGCTATATTTTCATTTCTTAAAGTTACAGAATTTTTCATATGCTTCATAATGAGGTTTTATTTTGCCTGTTTATTCATCCTTGAATGATGACTATTTTATCTGGCCTATTATTTCTCTGCAAAACAGAGTGAATAGATTTCTCTAGGATCCCATTATACTTTACTTGGTTTTTATTCTAATCCTCTCTTAGATCTTAGGTTATATGGCATTTACCCTTTCAATGATTCAACATCATGATGAAGGATTTATCCCAACTTTACATGAGATGAGGTCATAGCTTTTTCTGTGTATGGCAGAGCCATTGTGCCAAGGACCTGATCTGGAATGGCCTGGCCTCATTCCTTTTGCTATCAAAAAAAAAAAAAAAAAAAAAAAAGACTAAAAAAGACCCGTTTGGCTTTATGGAGAATCCTCCATCCCATAATCCAACTGCTAGCCACATGGTATAGCCACAAGTGCCTGGCCTCAAGCTGTCACTGCCCTCAGGTTCTGTAGGACCTGCAAGGGGGAAATTTCCTGCTAGCCCCACAACCAGTTGTGCCCTCCCACCATAGACTTATATTTCAGGGTGTTACTAAAATGTCTTCAGAGTTTCCTTCACTTTTTTCTTCTCAAGGCCTTATCACTTTCTCAAGAAATGAGGAGGACAATGTCTTTCAGAATAGGATTACATTTGTAAAAAACTGACCTGACATTTTTGCATGCAAAAGGTATTCTCTAGCTTCCAATAACTGATGCAAGGATCCCCAGTTCTTCTGTTCCCTTCGACACTTTCATTGGCATTTGGAAGACTTTCGTGCCTAAGATGCTATCTTTACCTAGAAGTGAGGCAGGAACATCTAAATATGCAGAGCGTGTCTCAGGAGCTACAGCAGTCTCTCTGTTGGGGTTTAGATTTGGGGTGCCAATGCAGATCTATTATCCACAGGGTCTGCAATAACTGATAGACTCCCATGTGGCTTTCAGAAATCATTTGCTGCCAATCCCAGCTGGTCTTCCGGGTTACTGCTAAATTCCAGGGATTCTTTTTCCTATTTCCGAGTTGGTCTGGTCCACACATCTATCTGAATTTCTACCATGGCTCTTACTTTTTTTTAAAGCCCAATTATATATGCATGCCTATGAGTTACCAGACTCTTTACATGCATTTTTTTCATTTAATCTTCACAAAATGGTATAACATTGATACTATTATAGCCCTTAATTTACACATGAAAGAATTAAAGCCTAGAACAGATTTAAATAATTTGAACTTACTCAGCAAGCAAATATCAGAATAAGTACTCATTGGTCTGTCACCCTCCAAAGCCCATGTTTTTAACCAGTATTTCAAAAGCCTGCCCTGGCTAGAGATTTTTTTCAAAAAAGAAAAAAATATAGATTTCCCACCTTACTCATGACTGTTGGCAGCCATCTTGTTTTCCTGCCACTGTGTCAGACATTCTCTCCTGTGACCAATGACCTACTAGATGAATATATATTCATATCAAACCTAGTTTTCTTTTTCACATCAGAATAAAAGACATCTCTCTCCCAGAATAAAAAAGCTAACTCCCTGTGTGCTTGAGATTCCATTCCCTTACTTCTCCTCCCATTATTTTCCCTCTTAACTTGCTCTGTCATCTCAGCATACAAGCAGGTTCAAGTCTGGCTTGTCCGTTCTCAATTATCATATTGCCCTCTAACCACTACTCTTTATTTTTCTTTCCCTTTACAGTCACATTGTCCCTTCCACTGTCATGGAACTAATTTGTACTAGTTTTTTCTATTTTCTTTTTGTTCCTTAATCTAACCAATTTTCATTCAAAAACTCCACTCAAATCCCCATGCCACGATGACCCCATGACCTCCCACTTGGGGGATCCCATAAGCACACTTTGTTCTTCCATTCTCACTTTCTGCTACTTTATAGTAGCAACCTTGCTTCCTTTACAAAATTTTCTTCTCTCTTGTTTCCAAGACTCCATTCCTTTCTGCCTTCGCCCTGCCTGCCTGATCTTTATTTTTCCAACTACTTTCCATTTTCTCATTTTCCTTCTACACAAATGGTAGGGCAAAATGTCCTAGCATTCTGTTCATAGGTCTCTCTTTTTCCTTTTCTCCTTTCTAAATTTTTTATTCATTTATTTATTTTTAAAGATATTATTTATTGAGAGAGAGAGAGAGAGCATACATGAGTGGGGGGAAGAGGAGAAGGAAAACAGAGAGACAAAACCAAGTAGACTCCATGCTGAACACAGAGCTGGAGGTAGGGCTCAATCTCATAACCTTGAGATGATGACCTTAGCCAAAACCAAGAGTCAGATGCTTAACCAACTGAGCTACCCAGGCGCCCCACCCCCTGCTTCTTCTTTTTCTTCTTTTTTTAAATCATAAAATGATCTCATTCATGCCCAAAGCTTCAACACCTGAATGCTGATCGTTTCCAAATCTATGTCCAGAGCCTGGTCCTTCTCTTATGCTCTAAAACCACAGTTCCAGCTGAGAAAGAATAGCTAGATGGAAATCTTCCACAAGCACCTCAATGATTTTATTTCTCCTCCATCCTCTTATATTTCTGATTAGAAGTTCTAGTAATGCCATCCACAAAATCCTCCCCCCTCCTCCAAGCCTTGCATTTGGTCACTCACTCAGTTCTGCATTTTCTACTATTTTGTCATTTTTGAGTTAATAACTTTCTTCCATCCTTGTTTAGTTCAGGCCCTCATTCTTTTTACTTAAATTAGTTGCATGACCCCTACTGGGATTTCCACATTGTCCATAATTTTAAAAGAGTGGTTACACTGAAATGTAAATATGATCACATCACTCCTTTCTTAGAACCCTATCATCTTCAGAATAAAATTGTTATCTCTTAAGATTCATATTTAACTTCCTGAAATGGCCAGAATACCCACACATTATCTCTTACCCTGACTTTGCACATGCCAACCATTATTCTTAGAATTTAATCTCCCTCCTTTGCAATCTTGTCTTTTTGGGAAATCCCTAGTCATCCATCAAGGATCAACCCAAACATTACATCCATTTTGAATTTTGTCCATGCTTTCCAGAAATATTTAATACATCATTTTTCCTATGTTCCCCTAGAACCTGGTGCACACATTCCTATGCCAACATTGAACATATGGTTTAAAGTAGATTTGTTCACATCTCAATCTCCCATCCAAGACAGTAAGCTCTTTGAAGACCAGGACACAGTTTTTAATGACCCACCTGACTCTCTAGGGTCCATCATTGTGGCTGGGCCACATATCCTAGGTTCCCTGTGCTGGCATGCAGATCTTGAGTCATATCCTAACTTCTTCCTTTGCCAAGTTGAGCCGTAATAACTCATGATGCTCTGTGCCTGTGTCCAAGTAATGTCACAGCCAACTACTGGAGGAAGAGAAGAGAAAACCTGTTATCATGTAAGGATCTACCACTAACCCATAAAAGGGATGACTTCTTGTTTCTCAAAACTGTAGACATTCGTATTAAGCATCAGACAGAAGATAAGGAGAATATATGGTATCATTGGAAACCAAAGTACTCTAATAGAAGCACTTTCTAGGACATAAATAATTGATTTTCCAATTTACTTCTATCCATAAGTAGGAGTGTGGGCCAAACACAAGCCATAAAGAAATGCTGTTCAAACATGTTTAAAAAATAAGTCTACCTCATGCCAATGAGGTATTGACTTTTGAATGAATCTGGAGACTTCCATGAGGAACATCTAGTGGGAAAGAATTTTCATCAAATTTAATGCTGTGATGGAGAGCTGTCTCCATTTTCAAGACGTTTGTCCTTGTTGTTATTTGTCTTTCTGTTTATATCCACTCTATTTGTATTAGCCTCCTTGGTTACCATTTATCCCTCTGGCTTCTGGATTTCAATATTTAATCATTTCCACGATAAATACTTGTTCACATTTTTAACATCTCTGAAATTGGAATGTGTCATACAATTACAAACATCTGATAGTCATTGGTTGGCTAGAACTATTCATGACTCTGCTGCCCTTGTCTATGCAAATTTGGTTGTTACTCCTGGTCACCTGACTAACAGCAGCCCCTTGACCCAGAGGGAAATATTTGGGGTAGCCCCTACAAGAGTGATCACAGGGCAGGGTTGTCTCCACTGTGTACCTTCCCAGAGCAAATGGGCTTTCTATTTCTTTTACATCTTGTCAGGAAGTTTCTTTGCCAGGAGCTAGAATAGCTACTGGTCCAGAGTAGATGTGAGCTAAAGAAAATGAGAACTGTCCTCCTCACCATTACCTCAGTGTAAAGATAGATATCATTCCATGCAAAAAGGACAGCTAAACTCAGAGTTCTTCCTCTGTACCACAGGGACTGTGGTACAGAGACTGGGACCAAGCACTTCTGTATTTCACTAATATGATGTCAGTGTTAGTCCCCACATTCCAGTGTTACCAGATGTGTGTTTGAAGGAAAAACAACATTACCTCACAGTGGCTTCCAAACCACTTGGTGGCTTCTATTCTACTCTGCCAGGTTCTGTCCATTACTCTCAGCTCTACCATATGTATATCTGTCAATGTTCATTCAGAAAGGTAGACACAATGCAGCATATTTAAATGGAGGGGATTTAATACAAACAGTTGGTTACATTTTTGAATTGAAGACTAAGGGAATAAAATGAAGGTCTAAAAATAATTGTAAATATCAGAAGCAGATACTACTCCTAGGATTAAGGAAACCAAAGAGGAAACATAGAAAATAATATATTATATATTAGATTTGTGCACAACAGAACCTAGGAGTTGAGAGGAAGGGCCCTATGTTACTCTGCTCAGGTAGGGGGATGCCACGTGACTGGTATAATCAGGTCTCTGAGGAAGGTGAGGTACAGCTGGTGTTCTTATTACATAAGAGCACAGCCATAGGGCTGGTGATATTATCTACAAAGCCGTGCCATAGGCTGGGCTTACAAGTGTTTTAAAAAGCTGGAGACCAGAGAAGTAACTGCTCTCTGCTGGTGGAGTAATGTGCCAGAAGCTGGAAACAGAAAGTCCTTCCCCCACTCTCCCAATTTCCTGTCAGTTTCTCCCATTAGCAGAAAAAACCTAGTAGAAATCTAACTAGTAAGGGAATCTGGGACATGTAGTTTATATACTCCTCGTAGACTATAGAGGAAATGTAAGCTTGGGGCTCAGAGACAACAGAGAAAAAGAAAACACAGTGGGCTACTGTGTTCTGTGCAGCTGATGACATTTTGGAACTGGGGACATTTTCCCTCCTAGATGTGATGCTTCTACCAGTGAAAAGACCTCAAAGACGGGGATATGAAGACCACATTTCCTTATGCTACCCCTTCCTGATCACCTTTCATTGCACTATAGACACAAAACAATATGTGCAGAGCACACTCTACAGATGGGTTGAGAATTAAACCATAAGGAAAAGAACTTAAATTAGGATGCATAATGTGGCAATTGTTATCTAAGATAGGGTTTTTCATTCTGGGCACTATTAACATTTGGGGCTGGATAATCCTTCAAGTAAGCTACTGTCCTGAACATTGTAGGTATGCTTAGCTGCATCCATGGTCTCTAACCCACTATATGCCAGCAGCATCATGCCCTATCTTGTGACCAAAAAAAAAAAAAAAAAAAAAGTGTCCAAAATCACCCCTGGCTAAGAGCCACTGGTCTAAGGGTAAATAACAAAAGTTTCAACTCCTCATGGGGTTTCTTGATGGTAGTCCTGAATTCCTAGATTTGCTTCCTCTCAGAGAGAGAGAGAGAGAAAAGGAAGAAGCCCTTCTAATGTCTTTGTATTGCAAATATGGACCTGCTTTTTGGAACACTTGATATCTTTTTCACAGGACTTTGTGGTCTGTAGCCACATGGGCAGGTGGTCTGTACTTTTCTGCTTATAAGAAAGAGGGGGCAGAGATTATAACCTACAAATTATACTTCCCAAAGTCTTGAATTATTGGGTCCTCTTAAGATCTCTTCATCCATGTGTAGTGACAATATTTATTCATCTTCTGTAATATTTAGGAGGGTAATCTCCCTTACCTTACATACAAACCACTTAAAATAAAACTATTAATTCTCAGAAAACAGTGCAGTCTGCACCTAAATTACAAAAGAGGAAAAGCTCTTCTATATGCAATGTAATCTTTCTCTTGTCTGAGCAGAAATAATGCTTTACTTAGTGGTGAGGTTCATCACTGGTTTCCTTTTCATTCTCTGATTTCCAGACCATGGCTACAGGCTTGCGGGTATATAAGGGTCTTTACAAGTGACAAAGCTTTAGCCCTCTTTAGATGTACAAACACTGAAATGGCATCTTTTTCTTCCCAGTGTAAAAATCATATTTTTAGGTAAGATAGCCACCATAACCTTAAGAGGAAAGTGATAAGAATAAATAGATATTTTCATTTTATCCATAACTGGAAACCATGATAGGAGGATGAAAGATTGTTCTTTCTGTTATACTGCTGCTAGATCAATGAATTTTCTTGTAGGGTTGTATCCCAGGTGATTATATGATTATATTTCTATTCTAGAAAATAGTTTGTGGTGATATTCATGGATAACTAGAAAGGATAAAGGCTTGTTTATAAGCATCATTATTTAGGTTCATCATACCACAATCTGGGTGAAATTACAGATATTGGGGAAAGAACTCTCAGTCAAATACCAAATAAACACTAAAAGCTGACCTCCTTTTCATTTTGGAAATAAAAAGCCCTGTGTTTCACTTAAACTTGAACACCTCACTGTATTTTAACTGGCATGTGTCTTTTTCAGAGAGTAATGTTGTAATGCCTTTTTAAAAAAGAGAAAGATCTAGTTAGTATTATAAAGATGCACTGGAAAGTTTGCTAGATTTGAAATGAGAAGACTTGAGTTCTAGGTGATCCTTGGCCATTAGCCCACTGCCTCTCATTTAATCTTTCTGGCCTCAGTTTTCTTCATTCATAATAAGAAGAAAATAAATGAGGGCACCTGGGTGGCTCAGTCGGTTAAGCAACTGTCTTCAGCTCAGGTCATGATCCCAGAGTCCTGGGATTGAGCTTGCTCCACGGAGAGTCTGCTTCTTTCCCTCTCAAGTTCTCTCTCACTCTCTCTCTCTCTCTCAAATAAATAAATAGAATCTTTAAACAAAGAGAGAGGGAATAAATGAGATGATCTCTAAATTGATTTCCCTACTTCCCTAATTCTGTGAACCAAAGATCATCTTCCATAAAACATGGGTAAGATAAAAACTGCTTCCCCTGCAGCATCATTATTCAAAGGGAAGTCTGCTCATTGCGGTGAAACCATATAAGTCTTTGTCAGAAGCTTTGATGCAAGAGTTACCCAAATCTACTTTCATTTCAGACAATACATTAACATGAATAGCCAGATAGTAAACAGAACCTGGACAATTCTCTCCTCTTTAGGCTCATTCATTCATGAAGAGATTTACACAGTACAATATTTTCCTCACATAAGCTGTTTTTGTTGTGGTAGTAAAAATAAGAGATGATGAGATGAAGCCGTAATCTAACACTTTAGTGGAATACACTTTCCTCCAAATCACTGAGAAATCTTTATTACAAAGTATTCTCTTCTGGTATGAATAAAAGCTGATCAATATGTAAACATTGAGATTTCTTTCCATAAATTGTGGATTTTGCAGAAATAATTGGTATATGCCTAAGTAGTATTTGTTACTCAAGCTCATAATTACTCCATTTATTTCCCCATTCTCTCTTCATCAGTTTGATCATTTTTTTTCTCTTTTGAGGCCCCCAAATACAGAAAGAGTTACAGCGAGTTTGTAAAAACAGCTTTACATGAGGGAATGATTATATTTTTAATCATCAACAAAGAACTAAACAAAGACTTGAGTAGTAGGAGAGCCACCACACATCACTAATTTGGTATCTATTTGCCTATCAATTATTTCTTAAAATTGAGAATTGTCTTAAAAGTTTTGTCATCTCCTTGACACTTCCTTCAACACGGGGAACTGTTCATCTTTATACTTGTTCAAAATATACTACATAGTTAATTACAATCAAGCAATTCTGTGTTCAGTGATCAGGTTTTAGAGATCCAGAGCACTCATAAAGTTTCTGTCCTTTGGATATGTAATAATATTAAACTGGAACTACTTTTAACTGAGGTCCCAAAACAATAGAAATCATATTCCAAGCCAAAGTGTGAGACATCCGTGTAAGATCCAGGCAAAGCAATTCTTTGATGCCCATTTTTGCAATTCTTAGCTGACTACCCATCTTTATCTTATGAGAAGGGGAATAGGGTGGAGAAGATAAGGAAAAAAGATACAATTAAAAAATATTATTTTGGAAAGAGCTCTTGATGTGCTGTGTGTCCTACTCTGTCCTCAAAATGGAAGCCATAAAGGATGGGGAAACCACTTGAAGTCTTTTGAGCCTGGATGTCACAGTGGCTCCATGTCTTCCTCACTTCTAAAAAACAAATCTAATTTATGAAAGGCTGGTTAGTGATCGAATGAATACAATTGGGTATGGTGGAATCAGCCTGCACATCCAGGCTTTGTCACTTACCATTTGCGAGTTTTCTGTGAAACAGAAACAGGCTCTTTTGTAAAGATAGAGAGCTGAAGTAGGAGTAATGTTACATACCATCCAAGAAGATTCTGCCAAAGGGACAAAAATCTTATAGCAGGAAGAGGTGGAAAGTACACCATAGGATGCCAGAAGCCTAAGAGGTAGTTGGAGATCAGCTGGGAGGATGCATTCACTCATGTCAAAGGGACCTGTGTGTGGAAGTTCCCAAGTGATGAGGTGTCTTTGTATGGATTACCCCAAGTCACAGAGCCTGAGGCAAGAGTTTGCATACAAGTAGCTGATTGGAAAGCAAATGAACACAAGAGTAGAAAATGGGTGAGAACGAACAATAAAGAAGGAAGTCCTATGCAAGTATATACTTGAGCTTGACTGTGTGTAACTGGGACACAAGTCCACCATGAATTTTTGGGGTAGAATGTACCTCAGAATTGTCCATAGGAAAAAGAGCATTTAGCTGTAGGGTATAAACTCCCTCAGACTTGTATGTGAGATTCAGGTGGGTTCTCAGAGGTGTCCTACACAGCAGCACAAGAAAATTTTCAGCACAGAAAACAAGAGATGCATGGTTTGCCAGAGGTGAGATGGTATCAAGATTACCCCTGGACTTCATGCTGCCCTAGCAATGACTGAAACACAAAGCACTTAAATCAAGATGTGAGATAAGGCACAAGAGGTGTCTGATACATAGGGCATCTCCAAAGAATCAGAAAAAACCATCAATCAAAGAAGAGTTCAGCTTTAAATTTGACAAACTCAAAGAAACTGGGGAAACTAGGTTATCATGACAGTATTCATCAAGGTAGAAATTCTCTGCTGCTTTCATCTGGGCCCTCACCTTTCCCTACAATCCTGTTTTATAAAATTAATATTATTATTATACTGACTGGAGATATTAATTACAAATCTGAGTCTGTGTTTTGTGATTTGGAGAGAGAGGAGGACATTCGATTATCTAAGATGACTAGAAGAGTTGTGGTGCTTGCCCTAGATTTCATGTACGGGCAAGGCAAGAGCTGACCCTACAGAATACATTTAAAGGAACTGTAGATAAAAAGTAAAGCTTCCTTAATGATTATACCATCCTAACATGCTTATCCAACATAACAGTTGCATACGTAATAAAATTTTGGTTTTGGCCCTGCTGTCATTTTCAAGTATAATTATATGCCTCTGTGGAATATCTGCTTTTTTGTGAGGGTAAAGAGTAGGAGGAACAAGAATCCTTCTTGATTTTTATGCAGTTGTTTCAGCATAGGGAACATGGGATTTTCAACTGTATGGCTCCATGTGTCTATAGACAACACCATTCCACTACATAAAACCTTTCCATACAGCCTCCTATAGCTGTAAGTGTGATCCCAGAAGATGCTATTCAACAGAGCAAAATATTAGGAGTGAAAATGTGAGGAACATTTGTAGCATCCTCCAAGCTTTATCTGTGTTTTATATCACAATTACTGCACTGATTGTCAAATTCCGAGCCTTCATGGCCATGGTTACCATAAAGCTTTTCCCTGCTGTGTAGGTTCAGACAAATCTTAATCTGGCCCTACCTCACAACCTTCCCTTCCTTCCAAATCCCTCCCATTGGTGTCCTCCAAACAGGGGGTCAGCTAACGCCATGCATTCCCCTTTCCTGACCACTCTTGAACCATCGAATCCATTGCAAGTTGTGAGTTTTGCTTGGTATATACGTATAAAACTTGCATACATGAGTGCCTATTTTCTCCATCTCCATGTCTCTCCATTTCTACTTTTGTCTCCAAACACCCACTTACTGTTCACAGTTCCCCATTAGTACATCCAATGATATCTTCCTCTGTTTCCTACAAAAAAATTCCTTTGAGCCTCTTACAATTTGGTTATACCAATATTTTCCCCATGCTCTCTGTTATCTGTCAACCACTTCCCTTAATTCATGAAACACATGTGAGCCTCAAAAAACCCCGTAACATCCATCATTTTTGGTGACTTCAATATCTATGTAAATGAGCTTAGCTTCTCAGTTCCTTGACCTCCTCACCTCAACACTTTCTCAACCACCATAGCCATAGTCATGTACAGTATCTTCTTACCACTAAAGATTTCTCCAACTCTGACCCTGAACTATTCCATTCTTAGGTTTGTATCATTCCTGCTCACTTACTCCATTTCCTGATCTCATGCAATTCTTTAGGCACATTAAGTCCACCAATGGATTAACCCCACCAGTTTTGTGTAGTCCTCTCTTCCTTACTATTTTCACTTACCTTTTTGTCCAGAATCCATGGTCCAGCATTAATACTCATTGTCCACATAAATATTCCTAGAGAACACTAGCAAGCCAACTAATCTCACTTAAATTAATGATCTCAAAATCAAGTAGACATTTACATCAATACCTCTATGTTTCCTTATTAAACTCACTTTAGTGTGATGGCTGGAGGTGGTGGAAACAGATGAATTTTCCAATTAATCTTCATGCGTTCCAGTTTGCCCTTGCTCTCTTCCACTTCATGCCTAGTTTCTAAATTTGTTTCCCAAGTGGAAAAAATGATACCAGGTCTGATATCAGTTACAAAAGATACAGCCCTCCATGGACTTCACCATCTCCCACAATTGTGTACAGTCTAATTATGGTAATAAATCCCCTATTTTATAGACTCATATAGTTCTGCTTCTTTAATTTAACCCCAACTGATAAAAAAAAAATTCTCTCTCCAACACTTCCCATTTCCCTCTGCCATTAGTTGATGAGCATTCTTCATATTTTATGGCAAAACTGAAGTCAGCAGAGAGGAAAATGCCCTCACCCTGTATTACTGCCTCCATGATCCCTGGCAGAAGAATGACCTCTATTCCATCACAGACTGATCCCTCCAGACTCCATCCTCTCTCTTTTCCTTCTCTTTTTTGATATTTCCTGTACTAACTAACTATTTGTTTCTGCTGGATCACTTCAATCAATTCTAGTACCTCTTATCCTTAAAAAAAAAACTTTTCTTGATCCCATATACCCCTTCACAACACTCTTTCCCAGTCTCCTTCATAGAAAAAGGCCTCAATATTTTCTGTATACACCATACATGCTTCTTTCTGTCCTAGATGCTCTTGAATCCATTCCAAAGTGGCTTCAGTTCCCCTCAGTTCCACCTGAAACTCATCTTGGGGCATCACCAACAATTTCTACATTGCCAAATCCAAAGGAGATACATATATATATATATATATATATATATATATATATTTTTTTTTTTTTTTTTCCCTCCCTGCTTACTTGAACACAAGCTCTATTCTGCTGAATTGGCCTCTTCTCCAGTTTGGAAATTTTTTCTGTGATATTACACACTTTCTTGGCTTTTCTTCCATCTCATAGACTGCTCCTTCTTCATTTCATTTTTGGCTTCCCACCTCTATGTCACCATCAACTGTTGGAGTTCTACAGGGTTCACTCCTATGCGTTCCTCTTGATTTACACTCCATCCCTAAATGTCTCGACCACTATCATGTTGTTAATATGCTATCAATTCCCTGTTTTTCTCTCCTTACCAAAATTTGTCTCTACACTGAAGATCCAGGTAGCCTATTTACTTGCCAGTTTCCTTGGATATCTCATCAGAACCCTTGATCTTCCCCAAGTCATTCCTATCTCAATAATTACTAATTACTAAAGCCAGTAACCTGGAAGCCATTATGAAATGTAATATACACTTTAAAATGTAAAGCAGATGATGTCATTCCCTTGCTAATACTGTTCAGTTGTTTCCCACTGATCTTAGAATAAAATCTAAGCTCCAAATGTTGAATTGAAAATCTTCACGTGATCTGGTCTCTGTCTATGTCCCCAGCTTCATCTTGTTTCTTCCCCTAAGCATAGCCCTTCTGTTAGGTCAGAGAACGTATCTCCAGCTTAAGGAGATAAGTGTCCTTGATCATCTGTCCTCAATGAGTCCTGGCATTTTTTTTTTAAATCATATTACCTTGGCCAATTCCTTCCTAGACTTATAAAAATCAGTACTTATTTCAGGTAAGTTTATTTTAAATTCATTTGTTAACTTGTTTATTCTCAGTTTCACCCATTCAAATGTAAGCTCTAGGAATATCTAGGATTGTGCTGTAGCTGTGCACCTTGCATAGCACTGGGCATCTAGTTAACACATTTTAAGTACTGAATTAAAGAATGGATGATCCCAAATGTCCTTGTTTGAGGGAGGGAAAGGCGGGGAGAATATTGGGTTAAACCAAACTCTATAGGTGAGGCTCCTTGGAGAATTTTAAATGTCTTTTGAATTTTCATGATGGACCTGTTGTAAATTTATAGCCTAAAAGAATCCTTTCTTATGGGAACATCAAAGGGCTAATGCTTTTTATGACACACTTACATTTTTTAAAATTGTAAGTCAGCTTAATCTGACTTGTAAGTGACCAACACTTCTCTCATGGAGAATTAAGAATAATAAATCCACTTAGAGACTTCCCACTACCCCTATTTTTTCTTTCTTAACAGTTGGGAAGCTTCGTACTCTCCACAGTCCACACATTACCACAGATCCTGGGGCACCTGTTGAGAGGTAAATTTGCTCTTTTGAAATTGATCATCTTCATAAGGTTTTGTGTGTGTGTTTGCTTATTTTAAATTTGATTGTTAACCTTATTTTAATTCACCAATCAGGGCCAAAATGCCAAATCTGAGCTCCTCAGTTTGAGTCCTACAATCGCTTTTTTAAGTCAGCCAATGGTGCAATCAACCCTATGCCTCAACTGGTATGTTTCAATCATTTTATTCTAAGATCAGTGTGAAGGGTTGGTTTGTATGACCTTAAATAGACACAAAGAACAGTTTGGGTTACATTTCATCATAGAGTTTAAATATCATTATCCATTAGTGGGTTTCATCCATGTATCCCTTTTAAAAGATGAATATAATTTGTGATACCTTTGGCAGACAATATAAATAACATTACATTTTACTTAATGTATCATTACAATACTGTCACTATCTCCCTACCTAATAACTTTGGATATGAAATTCAGTTGGAGTTACCTTATTTTAAAAATAAATACATCTTGTCTCCTATTAACAAAGAAAGACCTCAGTCCGAAGAGTTTACATACCTAAACCAATAAGGCCTAACATGAATTGGCCATACAAAGGCTGGGTCATTCTGATATATATATATGCATTTAGATAGATAAATAGATAGATTTTTTTTTTTTTAGAAATCTGACCAGAAACATTTATTACCATTTGTATTGTCATTCTAAAGGGCAATGGAGAACATACTAATGGAAAGGGAGAGAGTAGGAAATATTGGAAACAAATCAGAAATAGTAAGCGTCAAATAGGAAATTTTAAATTTGGGGAGAAAATGCTTGAAGTCTTTGGTTTTAGAAATGCTAGAATTTTTCAGTTTAGTGATATTTGTGGCATTTGTGCCACACTAACATTGCTTTTCCAGCATGTAAATTTATGTTAATTTCCAATTTTTAAGAAAGTTTATTAATTTTTTCAGAGGTAGAGAGTGTGTGTGCATGCAAGGGGGAGGCAGAGGGAGAGGGCAAGAGAGAATCCCAAGCAGGCTCCATGCCCCATGCAGAAACTGATGCAGGGCTCTGTCTCACGTTCCTAGATCATGACTTGAGCCAAGATCGAGTCAGATGCTCAACTGACTGAGCCACCCAGGGTTGTCCTTGTTAATTGCCAATTTTAAAAGTGGGATTTCAACTTCACCTTTTGGTCTAGAGTTTTGAGAACTGTAGACCTTATTAATATATTTTTAAGTAAATGTTAGCCAAGAAAATATTTACTTGAAATCCACTTAAGATGACAATGAAAACATTCAAAATCACTTTTCATTTTAGTAGGCTAACATGCTTAAATTAATTTAAATTAATGGATAGTATCATAACATTCAGAAGCATACCAAAGTTTACCAGGAGGCAGAAATCATAAAAAAAAAAAAAAATACCCTTCTATTATCATTGTGAAGTGCCAAGTCAAATTAAATCAGATTTAACTTTTCCCAGTTTAAAAAAGAAGAAGATGAATTATTAGTGGCAGCAGCAGTAGTAATAAACCTGAGCAGACAAAAAAAAAAAAAAAAAAATCATTGAAAAAACTGACCCCTAAAATTATCTACATGAAAGTTTTCTAGCCTAATAATATAGGCAAATATGTCCAAGAATCCAAGAAATTGATAATTCCTAGATTGTATAAATGCTCCAGAACATAGGAAAAGTGGAACATTTCCAAAATCACTTTAATGCATGGCAAAATTCAGTCACTACAACTCAAGAGCTCTCTAACACCAAGATAATCAGCTCAATTTCACAAGTGAAAATACTACAACCATGTTTGAAACTAAAAAAGCCACCTGAAACATGTGCAGCAATTCACTAAAAGAATACTATGCCATAGAAAAATGAAGTTTATTTCAGAAGTACAAAGATGATTCAAGAAGAGGAATTTTATTAAAGTGATACATAATGACAATAGACCAAAGAGAAAAGGACATTTTTCAAATGCCAAAACACAATTTGATCAAATTTATAGGTTCCTGGTAAAAGATACATTCTAACCATAGAGAAAAAGATCTGTCAAAAAATAGAGTTTTAACTGTACTTACGTGTATAAAACTGGGCATTAAGAAAAAAAAATGGTAGGCTAAATTTGAATGTAGATATAATCTAAAGCAAAACCTGATATATTCTGAAGATATGAGATACATATAAAAAGAAATAAAACAGAAAGATTGAAAATAAAGGGATGCCCTACGAGTTGGGTTTCAAAGTGACCATCTGTAGAGAAAATTTCAAATTAGAAGGCCTTGGGGCGCCTGGGTGGCTCGGTGGGTTAAATCCTCTGCCTTCAGCTCTGGTCATGATCCCAGGGTCCTGGGATGGAGCCCCAAGTTGGGCTCTCTGCTCAGCAGGGAGCCTGCTTCCTCCTCTCTGCCTGCTTCTCTGCCTACTTGTGATCTCTGTCTGTCAAATAAATAAATAAAATCTAAAAAAATTAAAAAATTAAAAATTAAAGGCCTTAAGCACATGGGTTTTGTTTTCTCATAAGGCTGGTACAAGGCTGGTGTAGCAGTTCTGTTGGTTTTTCAAGGACACAGATTCCTTCCATCTTGTTCTTGTCAGTATGACTAGAGATGGCTGTTGGAGCCCAGTCATTATGTTCACATTCCAAAAGCAGGAAGAACAAAAGGAAGGAAGTGTCAAGTCTCTACTCTTTAAAAACAAATCGGGGAAACCACACATATTGCTTACATTTATAGTACTTATATGCCATTAACCAAAACTTAGTCACTTGCCACAATTAACTACCTTCATCAAGAAGTGAAATCTACCCCCTCCTTTGAATCTAGGCTGACCTTGTGACTTTTTTTGGCCAGTAGAATACAGTTGATATATCTAAGACATTGCCTTAACTTACAACTTAACTTATAAGTTATAATTGTAACTTAAGTTAACTTATAACTTGCCCTTTTAGAGCCCCTTGACTGTATTGCACTGAAGAAGCCTCATCTATTCTCGCTGGAGGATAAGATGCAATGTAGGGTACTGAGGTTCTCCAGCTGACAACCAGCACAACAGCCAGACAGGTGAGCAAGGCCATCTTGGATTTGCCAACCCTTCAGCTAAGACAGCCCGATGAATAAGCTCAGACAAAACCAGCAGTAGAGCTAGTGGGCCAATCCACAGAATGAGAAATAACCAATAAAAAATTTTTAAGACACTAGTTTTAGTGGGGATGCTTGCCCAGCAATAGACAACTGAAACAATTGCTTATCTCCAGGAAAAACAGGTGGATAGGGGACAGAGGAGAGGTAAGACATTGTTTTAACTTCTCACTTCAAGACTTTTTGACTTTTATACCATTTTTATGTCTTACCTTTTTAAAAAATAGCTTTTATTCTATATATATTTTTAAAAATTTATATTGTTTTTGTTAATTGCTTTATCCTATGAGTCTTTTTTTCATTGAGGTATAATTGACATAAAATATTCTATTAGTTTCAGGTGTACAACATTGTAATTTGACATTTGTATACATTGTGAAATGATCACCACAATAAGTCTAGTTACCATCTGTCACTATACAAAGTTAATACAATATTATTAACTATACTCTCTATGCTATACATTACATTAGTAACCTTTATTTTAAATGAAAAAAATTATAATTTTAATTATAATTTTGCAAAGCAACAAAAAAGAGATACAATTTCCCTTGTGGAATTTAAAACTTTATCTATCCCTTGTGCTAGTGACGGTGTGGAAACAGAAAGTTTTCAGAAGGATTTTGTCAAATGAAATTTGGGTCAGACTTCTTCAGAATGCACATATCTTTTGATCCAGCAATTCTCTTTTAAGAAATTTATCTTAAAGAAATGACCTAAGTTCTGAGGAAGCATACACAAATGTACTCATAACAGCTTTATAATAACTAAAGATAAAAATTTTTGAACCTAAATATTCAATAATAACAAACTGATTCCCTGATTGTTGCTTCCTTATTGTGGAATACTATGCAGCATTCTAAATCATAACATCTAACCATGTTTATTCATGTAAGAAAATAGTTATGATATATTATTAAATTTTAAAACATGATAAACTGTTATATACCATATAGCTACTCCACACAATTTCAGGGACCCTAGACTGCTGAGTTTATATGCTGTGTAAAATATTTTGCTAGGAATAATAACTGATGGGCATAGAAAAGGGTCATCCCTGGACATTTGAATTATGACTGACTTTAATTTCCTTGAATTTTTATGGGCCTTCCGGGAAACAAGTAACCAGTGCCTTTTAGACTTTCACAGATTTCTGCATCTAGAGTGAGTTATTCTGTAATAAGAAACATACATTGTATTGCAAATAGCAATAGAATATTTAATCCTACATATAAACCATGCCATTATAATGAAAGTGACCTGATTGAATTTAATTAGATGGGGAAATAATTTTTTATCTGACATCCTTTAAAAATATACATATGGAGGTTAACTGAAATTTTAACTTTTTAAACTAGACAATTATGGCATCCTGAAAGTCACCAATACACACATTCATGGCTTACTGCATGGTAGTGTATTCATATTTATATCCATACATTTATATTATACATGCACACTAATCATATGTTCAAATTTTGATTTACAATGAATTTATAAAATAACCTTATATCTACAGTCATTACTGAATCATGGTTCTTAGGTTTAAGCCATATGTTAATAACTCTAAGTCAAAAACAGGGGAAGAAATCTTTGGCAAAGAGTTATAGAATTTTCTAGCATTGATAAACACCTAGCCAACAGCCATTTTTCCCTTTGTTTTCACTAACAAAATTCCAGTTCTGTTCAGATATCGGATAGCCTTCTGCTTCAGGAAAGGATGAACTCTGGCCTGGCCCCAGCCCCAAGAGGTGAACAGTGATTGATCTAAGACAATCATGGCAACTTTATTCCTGTTGCCAGTTATTGGTTTAAGAATGAACACTTGAGAAAAATTCTGTCCAGAGAGAAATGAATGAAGTCTCCTGAATGAGCTTCTGAGAAAGGTTTTCTTGTTCTTAAAGATGGACCAAAGGAAGAGCCATTCTTCCTTCCCCTCTTCTCATTTTTGACACGCCTATCATGGTGGCAACCACCTTGTAACCATAAGAGGCATAACTGATATTTTCAGGATGAAGTTACAGAAAGATGGAAAGAAGTTAGGTCCTTGATGACATTGTTGAGCCGAACTATTACCTAACCTGCAACTTTCCTACTTCTGGATTTCTTACTAATTGAAAGAATATCTTTTTTCTTATTGTTCAATCACTTTGGGTTGGATCTTCTGTTAGTTGTAGCTGAGAGCACTCTGATGCAGCCTCCAAGAACAACTATCCCTCACTTGACAACTTAAACTTTTCCCCAAATCTCATTGCTCTATGAAAGCATTTAAATAAAATAATACCTTTATTAACTTTAGTGGGGAAATATTATGCTCCATTCCATCCCAATCTAAGGTATCCAAATAATTTCACAGATTGGAAAAAAATCTATCAATTGAACAATGAAACAAGTTCACGTAAGTAATAAATGAGAACAAATAAATATCATTTGTACACAAAATATAAGATAATGAGGTTTATTATAGTTGTCAAAGGGGGTGATTAGTGGTGGTTGTTGGAAAAGGTATGAAATGGTGTAGCAGGCAGGGTGTCTTTCTAGAGAGTGAGATTCTAAAACAGAGATTAGCATGCCAAAAGTTTAAGAACAGATTCCAGGATCACTACATTATAGAAGGCAAGGAAAGACAGTAAGATCAGACAGGGTGGTCTCAATTTCTTACATTCTACTGAGAGTTCTAGAATAGGGATGGACCTTCCAAATTATCTTCAAATGGAAGGAAGGGGCTTGGATTTTACACCTGCGCTTTGACCAGTCACTGGGGTGAGGCTGCCCCTGGAAATGTGGCAATATGTTGGTCAAGGTACTTCAAATTAGGACAATACCCAGGGAAGACTGTAAGTTGAGGCCTGTCGAGTAAAAACCCTTCACTGCTACAGAGAAACCTACGCCATGTATCACAGCATCCACTACAGAGCAGAGCCTTCTTGCGAAGGTGGTGGGAAGTCATGAGACTGATTTTCATGCACACACTCCATATCAGAATCACACAGCCTTGTCTTGATAATTATTTTTCCTTTGAAAATTTGACCAAAAAGGGGTAAAATTGAGCTTTGACACACATGGAAATAGCATCATGGAAAATGCTACATCTTTCTCCTTTTCATTTGGTTGTATATATAATGCAAAACCTAGGGGTTCATCCAAATATGGCATGAAATTAAAATTTGTTCCACATGTTATTCTTTGGACTAGAAACTCGCATTGAATGAATTAGTATGTCTTTGCCTGAAATGATAATGTCAAAAGATCACTTCTAATAGCATGTGTGTCTAGTGAGTTTGGGGGATTTAAAGTTGTTACACTCAAAAATAGTCTTTGTTTGAGAAATAATATCTTTGGTGGAGGTGAAGATTCTTTAACTGGACAATTGTTATGTGCAGTAAGTTTGTATATAATATATCCTAACCACATATCCACAAAACATGCCTTCCAATTTTAAGATAATTAAATTTTGTTATATTTTCTATAGCTGTCCATATATCATCATTTACCTCCATGCTAATGGTGTTAAAAGTACAAAGTAGAACATTCCCTTGGAAATGGTCGCTTCATTTGACCATTTAGAGTTGTCATTCTATGGAATTTTTTAAAGCAGCAAAGATCCATTCAGATATAACATAATTAGATTTAATCTGTGACAAATCCAATATGTTCAGATTCCATTACCTTGATAATGAACATTGTAAACCACCTCCCCAATTATCCAAAAAGAGGACCACACTAAGCCAACAGAAGGATGGAAGTTTAAAAAGTCACTCATCTAACCGCATTCTCTTTTATAATAGACCCTAGTTCTGGGTGACCCACTAACTATACCCAACATGCTTCCCAGAAGCAGAGCCTGCTCGTGATCCACTCCCCTTGACATATAGCAGACGTAACTATCTTGCAGAAAAGGACCAACTGAGCCAAAGGTATGAACAGAGCCTAGACTCCAAGAATATTAAGAGAGAATGTTGGAGAGAGTCCGAATAGCAGCCCTGTACCTAAAAGGTCCTGTTTCCCTTTCATAAGATTCAATCCAGCTCATTATGGAAGTGACCTTCAGCAGCTAACTGGTATTGTAGTGCTTCTGAGCTGTGACCTAAAAAAGGGGGTGATGTAAAAGCCAAATAAAGTAACATAAAGAAATTCCCATCCTGGTCCTAGGGATGTCTGGTGAGCTATTTCCATACTGTATGTACATAAACAGCTCTTCTTGGGTGGCGGTTTAATGTTGCTATACCTTCACTTGCAATTACACTGAATGGAGCTGCAACAAATCTTCGTAATGCCAATCTCATCTTTCCACCTCATTGACAGCTCAGGAAGTGCATCTGAAATTCATAGTAGCCTCATAGCCTATGGCAAGAGAAATCCATGCTGCTAAAATTTTATTTTAGAATTCAAGCTGGTTTTCCTCAGTTTAGGATGCTCCATTTTTTAATCTTTTGCTGCCTACCACACTGTATCAAAATAACCAGCCAATATTGTTCAACTGTCAGGGGCCTCAGCTGCCTCTGAATTTTATCAGTACAAATAAATACTGGAACATGTTAAAAATAATCCCAATAGATGGGAGTTCATATTAATAGAATTAAATGCAGGCAAAAATGTACATAAACTTTGACTTAACTGCTCCCCCTTTCTTTACTGATTTTTTTAAAAAAAGGTTGAATAGATATTCAGACTGATTTAATGTTTAGGCTGATAGGGATGCTAGGCTGGGTCCCAAATTTGTGCAATGTTCAAAGGGAGAGAAATTTTAAAATCCCAGAAAAAGAGATATTTCCAAATTAATGGCATTGCCCGAATGCCTTGGCTCCCTGCACCCCACCAGGAAGGTTTATTATTTTCTGGTAAAATGTTGCTCGGATGGGGAGTGGTAGTCAGCGATGCGTCAGAGCTGCTCTTTGAACACATTAAAAAGCTGAATGCACAACAAAGAACAGATGTTCCAGCATGCCTTATTTATGCACCCATCAGCAATCTTCCAGTGACCACAAAACACAGCCTCTTTTCCCCTCCTCCTCCCCAGAATATTATTTTCTGATAAACTCGCCCTCTTTATTAGTTTATTTATTTTTGACCCCAATTGAACTTCTGGGTAATTGTGTGTGTGCGCACAAGTGTGCATGTGTGTACGTGTGTGTGTGTGTGTGTGTTATTTGAAAGTCTGTCTCCATCAAAGCTGAATTCTATTGAACTGTGGAACAGGTGTGGATTCTGCAATTAGATCACATTTCAGAGAGAGAGACACTGAGGGTAATAATGGCGGTGAATTCTTCACAGTCGAATGCAGTGCCATAGCGACCAGCAAAAATGAAGGAGAAGAGGTATTAGTATTGGGGTGATTATTTTTAGTTTATGGGATCATCTGATTGAATAGGGCCATAAGGCACTGGGAACGTGTGTTTGGGGCTCACCAGCTGTAAGGCAAACTTGTTTTACTGGCGCTTATCTGAAATGCCTCACTCACCCACCCTCTCTGCTTACAATTGGAATGGAAGTAGCGATTAGGAAGTGAGATATAATGCAGATTAAATGTTATGATGGACCAAGATCCTGTTGGGTTATTAAAACCCATTTGCTTTCACAGGTTTTAAAGGCATAGCACCTTTATTTAAACCTTCAGCTCTAGATCTCTGAGCTTCTAAAAGGTGGGAGGCAGAGGAGTTGGGGGGGGGACAGGGGAAGGTTAGGTGGAGAAAATAATTTAGAATCTAAAGAGAAGCAGGACTATTTCCTCTTCCTACACAAGAAAGCTGCATTTTTCAGTGAGTGAATCTAATCTGTGACCTCACTTTGGGCTTCAGAAAATCACGATACATTAATACAGAAAATACCTCCCTAAATTGATTTAATAAAATAAAAATAAATTGTATAGGCAATTCTCACAATATTTGGTCGATTTTGGAACTTCCGATTGTAAGTGGTATTTCCTTAATATATTTTCCGTATTTTCCATAAGTGAGAAATATTTGGTACCAAACTCAGTGGTGTAAAATCAGCCCTTGGGAGAGTTCCAGCTGTTCCCTGAGGCTTCTCAGAATGGTGCTGTGGGCTGGCTGGCAGCAGCTGCTGTCCCTGAAAGAATAAAGGAAGCCAGACAACAGAGGGGAGGGCTTTGCACAAAATGAAGTCACGGGCATCCTATGGCCACATCGGGAATCTGAGCTCAGAAGAAAGGGATGTGGGAAGCTTCATGGGATATAGATTCCCCTCTCTCATGGGCCTGGGAGCTTAGCACAAGGATTCTGCTCTTTGTCCGGTGGTCTCAAACATTGGATGGCCAAGGTCAGAGATCAGCATCATAGGACACTGGATCACAGCCAACACACTGCCAAGGGCAGAATTCTTTTTCTGGCACCAAAATGAGTCTTCGGATGAAACACCTGAGGGATGGGAAATTGTTCTATTGTCCACAGTGCTACCTCACATTGAGAAATCTGTTACCAGAACAGGAATTTTCTGTTTTGTATCGGTGGCCTAAGATTCTTAGCAGCAAACATATTTTCTGGCTAAGAAACAGTAAAGCAAGAGTGACAGCAGACATGTATAACAATTAAAAAAATGATTTTTTTTCTGTTACTATCCAATTAATTCTCCAGTTACCTAGTTCTGTCCAACATGTATTATTTCTCTCTCTATTCAGCAAAATTATTCCTGTATTATTAATCACCTGAATTTAGTTACGTGGCCCTGTGCTTGGGTAAATCACACCTCTTGCTTGTCTAGTTCTGTGTGAAATGATGGGCAAAATTAAAGAAGTTGTTCACGAAAGTTAGCAGTAGGACCCTTTTTACAGACAAAATATTAGGTAAGGATTAGAACTGTTGTATTCAAGAGTAGGAGTGGGACTCACACTGAGCTCTCAGCCTTCTTTGTGGGGCTTGAGATGCTTTTACTAACATTTATGATTAATCAAAACTATGTATACAGGGGCGCCTGGGTGGCTCAGTGAGTTAAAACCTCTGTCTTTGGCTTGGGTCATGATCTCAGGGTCCTAGGATGGAGTCCCGCGTTGGGCTCTCTGCTCAGCTGGAAGCCTGCTTCCCTTCCTCTCTCTGCCTGCCTCTCTGCCTACTTGTGATCTCTGTCTGTGAAATGAATAAATAAAATCTTTAAAAAAAAAACAACAAAAACAAAACTAGGTATACAATGTCTGAACTAGATGTTATTGAGCATCCCTTCCAAGAGAAAGTGTGATTGAATAACTGCCATTTCTGCAGAGCATCCCTGGATGGGGAGGGAGTGGGTTAGGGCAAACAGCTGCTATGCCAGGAATCTCCCACAGCAACACTTCAGAAGGTGGTTTTATATTCTACAAGCACCAGCTCATGGTCAAGGCTGTGAAGAGATTTTTGTCTCCACTGAGGTCAGGAATGCAATTAGACCTTCTTCACTATATCATTTGAAGAGACTGACAATGCCAGTTGTCCTGAAGACACAGATGTGTGTTTCATTTCTTTTTCTCTAACTAGAAGTGGAACAGAAGTTTTCAATGAGGGTTGACTTGTTTTATCTTATCCATTACTTATCATCAGTGACTTTAACAACCACCCTGCGGTTAGGTGGAATTGTTACATAGTGTTAATTTCGAAATTTTTCTCAACCAAGCTCCAGACAACTCTGGTTCCACTCTGGGTCTTGGCTGGCCATACTGAGTGTTTACCTAGAAATATCTGAATATACTTTCTTAGACTTCCTTTCGTTTTGCAAATGACTCTTGCAAAAACTGGAATAAAGCACAGACAGATCTTTCCCATGTTGGCTCTGTAACAGTGTCCTTCTTGGCTGAAGCAATGAGAGAGAAATGGCTACTATTACTTACTTATTGACATAGTGACGCCTCCCTTGCAGATGTTACAATGTCAATGTTTTACAGCAAATCTGTACTGTAGTTCTAACACTCATACACCTTGCCATTTAGTCATTTGAGTGAAGACTGACAAGAGTCATGGCAGCCCTGTGTTGGCAGAATGTAGGAGATACTCTGTACACACTGTGAAAATGAGGAAGTCAGACCATAGAATTCTGATTGAAGGCTTGACATCACGGGACCAAGTGATCCAAACAAGATGTAAATCATAGCCTCTGAAACAGAAGAACTCATTAGCTCTCTGGTATTCAGTGTAGCAACAAATCAGTAATGGAATTAGCTAGGAATCATATATTCTTTGCCCAGGAAAGAAAATTGGATTTATAAGGCAGCAAGTGGTTTGAAAAGCAAAGAAAGATCTTTAAAAAAATTTCTTTCTTCTAAATTTTACTAAGCCTCCCCAGCCTTCCAAAAGACCAGACATAATGATAAAATGACATTCATATTATGCTTCCAATGCCAACATGATGCATAAAACAGTTAATGGTTAGTTATAGGCAAATAACTTTCAAATGGATCAAAACTGGGATTTCTGAACATTGCTCTTGCCACTACACCTTACCCCCTTCAAGCCTGGGAAAGAACTTAAGTTTAATCATGTTTTGCATTAGGCTAAATACAATAAATCTAACCTAAATACAAGGTATTGATTAAATACAAGGTGTCCACTAAATACAAAGTACCAATAGCATGTAATTAAGCTGTGACTCCATATTCTTAAGTTTTAAGCCATTTCATTCATACACTTTGAGACCACATCAACAAAACAAATAGCCAGGGCATTTGGCCAGAAGGTAAAATTTTTTCTCTGGCTTATAACGTGGTTAACAAATTATGTTGGTGACCCTCATGGCAGAATGCTGACCACATGGCTGTCTGACAACCATCACTCCAATTCTTTTGTCCCATCACTGAAAATATAGTTGCTAAGGAACTATTTTTCTCTTAAAATATATGTAGAGGAAAAGATGAGAAATTTCTATATTAATGACATGATAATGACATTGTGAAAATAAAATGGTGATGACATATCTACTGTGGGAATAATATGTCCTCAGGCTAACAAAAGCAGCTTACCTGTTTAACTTATTAGAATATTTTATAAACATATTTGAAATGAGCAACTCAGTTTATCCTGAAATAAAACAATGCTATATTTTCTTTTATGCACATGAAAAGAGAAGATGATAATTACTCACCTACAACCTACCTAAGGAACCGATGGAAATACATTTACAATAAAGTCAGAACAATATCATTTCCAGTACCTGTATGATACTCATTCTGGTGAGTCATCCCCAAAGACTTTTTAAAAGAAAATAGAGTTCTGATTCTATGTTTGCCATTAATTTGTTACAGAGTTGGGCAACCACTTGGTTCCCCTGTTCCCTTCCATCAAAAAGAGTCAAGAGCAATTATTTGAGTGGAGTGTAAAGTGGATAGGTGTGAGTTAAAGAACTTCAGAATTGCAGTGATAAAAGGTTTTCCCTCATGGAATGCCATTATTATTAATATTATTGCCATCATCATTATTTATGCTCCCAGCACACGTATTGTGAAAATGTGTTATTCGCAAAACTGCTATGCCCTCACCATGTCATTTGCAAAATCACCATGTTCTTCTCACAGAAATGTCACTGAAATGTCATTTTTACAATAGCTGCATTATGAATCTGCTATAACTTGAATTGCTTTACAATGAAAATGCAATTTCTTAGCAATTAAAATTATTCCACCCACCCCAGTCAAATAATAGAAAATCGCCTCCCTGTCCAATGTTGCTTATAGTGCAGTGCAGAACACTGCAGATTGAATAAAGTATGACTTCTTACATGCCTAGGAAGTTCTGTGTCTTAGCCACACAGTGGCTTAGCATAACACAGTGCATTGTACCACATGTGATTATCTGTTAAACCTGATCTGAACTAGCATAGCGTATTATTAAAATTCTTACAAGATAGGGAGACTGCACTCTGAACTCAGAACTCAGTTTTCCCAGCACTTGAACCACATCTAAGCTTATAAGTATAACACCACTAGATCAAGATATGTAAGAAACTAATGTCAGTTTTCATTAAAGAGAATTTCCTTTTATAAATGCAACTCATTATCATTAGGTCTATTTAAATCTTCTTGCATTAATTGAAAGTTTTCTTCTTAATAACTGCCTCTCATAAACTGTTGATTTGACATACATTAATATTATCATTAATAAGAATGTAGAAATGTACAAAGCATAATACAAGTCATCAGCAAACTGGTCATAGAATGAAATTATTAATAGATATAGGATCATGTTTGAAGAGATTTTTAAAGATTTGTTTACAAATTCACTTGTTTGCAAGTGAAATCTCACATGGAAACCAAAATGCAACAGGCTAAAATGTAGGACAATGGAGATTATTCAAGATGAGTGTCTGGACCCAGACCCTTAGAAATTAGAAAAAATACGTATATTTACATACCTAACTAGACTGAAAAATAAAGAGCTAGGGCCATGTGACAAATGTAAGTTTAAATAGACAAGACAATGTATATGAGGCAGCATGGCATTTGGCTTTCCTCTGACCCTCACTTAAGCTAAGCAGTATGTGTGATTGTCATTTACCTTCAAACTGAGGCAGAAGGTGTAGTATTTGGGCCAAAGAGACAAAACAATGGTTCAAATAGCCAAAGAATTGGGAGAAGTAGAGAAGCTTCAACCCATGAAATATGTTATGGGTGTATCCCATCCAGAAGCACATCCACCCCCTACCTGAAGACCATAGAAAATGTGTTTTTATATCAAGGCCAGGATCTCTACAAAAGCAAAGATGTATTTTCAAACATAAATATAAGCAAGCAATCAAAACGTCACTAACACTAAGGAAATCCGACGTCATGGAAAGATGAAAGAGCAGAAGAACTAACTATTGAGGAAATGAAGCTAAGAAAGTAAGCACACATGCACCAAAGCTTTAAGGTAAATACGTTGAGTATCCTTAGAGAGATTCCAAAAAAAGTTACAAACATTAAAAATAAGCAACTCTAAAAACTAAAAACGCTAATATCAAAATTAAAATATCTGTATATGAACTAAATAACAATATTAGTATAGATGAAAAGCAAACTAATGTGCAGTAAGACTAGAACTAGAAAAAGTATTAGGACTTCAGATTAAATGGCTCACTGAGTGCCAAATAGAATAAATAACAAAAATTTTTAGAAATACCTATAAAACAAGAGGGAAACTTTAGAATACTAGACTAAAACTTCTAGAGGGGATTTGTGAAGCTAAAAATAGAAACAAAAATGGGATTAGAGTCTGAGTTCTCATTGGCAAAAATAGATGCCAAAAGAGGCTACAGGATTAAGGTTCTGAGAGAAATCTGTTGTGTACTTAAATCCTGATCTTGCAAAACTAGCATTCAGTAACTTTGTCATCTACAGATTATTGCAGGAAAAAAAATACATTCTAACAAAATGAAAAATGAGTCAAAAAAGTGTAAGAAGATATCAGCCATCAGAAATGGTAATGAGCAAAAAAAAAAAAATCATACTCTTACTTTCCATATACAAGAAAAATGTAATTATTAACCATCAAGAACTAAAGTCCCAAGTGATCTCAACATCGGAGGGGTTGTAATAAAAAATCTGATTTTATTTTTGATATTTATCCCACCTCTCCCCCTTTTGGTTCTGCTACACAACTGGGTAAACTGATAAGAAAGCTCAGATTATCTCTGTCCTTAGGTTTTGGCAGGAGATTTTAAACTACAAAAGCTATTGCAATGTGCAAGAATCCTTCCTTAAGCTCCAACCCCCAGCCATAATGAAAGTCAAACCATTCTTCTTTCCCTGCTTTTTCAAGTTGTGTTTAAACCAACTTGAGGGTCCACCCTGTTCTCCCAGAAAGCTTTATTATGTGAGTAAGAAACCCTGTCATGTCATCTTGATGGGTGTGTGGTATCATCAGTCTTGATATCAATACCAAATTTTGGGTGGGAGATCCATGCCACTTTTACAAGGTGACCACAATATGTGTGGAGAGAGAGATGGAAATAGATAAGATGATGGGAAAAATATAGAAACTGGTTAACTCTAGAGATCAATTTTTAAAGTCCACACAATTAAATTATGAATTTTAAAAGTCCTAGAAAATAGAATACATAAGTTCAAAGCAATTAGAAAAAAAAGAAATAAAGAAAAAATTTCAATTCAAAAGGTAAGAAATAAAAAAGAAACAGCAAGCAAGAATTATTTTGAAAATGAAGAATTCTCATGAACAAGTACATAATGCAATAAATGTATTAAAACTCTTTATTCAATAAATGAATCAGAACATCTATTAACAAATAGTGACTCTTAGTTTTGGGTAAAAAGAAAATCTATCTCTCTGCCGACACACACAAACAAGACCAAATTATTTTTAAATGGCTAAAGATAAATAATAGAAGTAGATATACCATGACAAATACTAGCAAGAAGAAATCAATGTGACAATAAAAATATTCAATGAAATGCAAAGGCATTAAAGGGAATAAAGAGGATACTTTATTTGACATAGGTAAAATACACCCCAAAAAAGGGCGGGGGCACCAACAGTTGTAAATTTTTATGTAGATAATACCAAAACTTCACAATAAATCTCAAAGATAGTTTAACAAAGTAGTTAAGAGCAGAGAGTGCAGTCAAACTGAGTTAAAATGGCAGCTTTACCACTTAGTAGGTTGAGACTTAGGGCAAGTTATCTTACATACAGTGCCTCATTTTTGGTATTGGAAAATGGGAGTCATAATAGTACAACTTCAGAGGTATGTGAGGATTACATGAGTTAAAATATATTAAGTGGATAGATAAATGCATAAATACATCTACAATGTTACATTAAATTGTTATCAGAGATTACCCATTGGGAATGAAGTAGGGGTGCAGAACAGGGACATTAACTTTTCCTACTTTATCCACATTTAAAATTTTAATTTAAAGAGTCTTTATTCCAAAAATGTGTAGAAATAATATATACATAAATTAGAGGAAAAGACCCAAAGTTCCATATATATATTTTTAATCTCCTCTTGTTTCTCCTCATTATCTAATGGGAGGTGTCCCAGCCCTGGGTGAGTGGAAGAAAATTCAGCTCTTCTAATGAATATATTCTCCTACTTCCACCCTTCTAGTAGATGTACTCTTTCTTTAACCCATGAAATTGGAAGGACCTTGGACCTTTGGTCCTACACTTATCTATGCAGCTTAGGCAAAAGGGTTTTTTATTTGTTTTCTTGTTTGTTTGTTTGCTTGTTGTTGTTGTTTTAAACAGGTACAATATACAATAAAGAAAAAGGTACTCACTCTGTTAGATCTTCCCATGTGAATGCTCTGTTAAAAGCCCTCCTTCCCTATGTCACTCTACTGGTGGTGTTTTAGTAGTGATGATCTCTGGATTTTGAGGAAAGAGTGAGGTAAAATCAGTTATTTTATATGAAGTGAAAAAAATCAATTTGGCATGATTCAAATGAGTCTAAATCAAGTATATTCCTTTAGAAGCAGGTAATATCTATGGAATGACAGCAGAACTGGTTGTGGAAGAAACATCCCTAAAAAACCGAAAATCCAAAAGAAATTCCTCATATTTGTGGATGTAAGAGAAGAGCAATTTAAGATTTCCATGCAAGCAAAAATAACTGATCCAAAATCAATAGAGGAGGGCTATCCAACAACCAAAGTTTGGGGGAATTTAAAGGCAGAAACAGAAAGAAGAGTATAGGCTCCAAAATTTTATAAAGGAAGGTTTAAGATATTTAGAGATGGCAATCTGGCTAAAAGGGGAGGCCAAGAGATTTATCTTGAAGCTGTGTTTTCAGAGTAGGCACATGGTTTTTAATTAGATTTATGTTTATTTTTATTGGCAGAGGGAGTGGGTTTAGTGGTGGTGGTGGTGGCAGTGGGGTGTGTGTGTGTGTGTGTGTGTGTCTGTTTGGTAGGGAGAGGATGCAATAATCGCTGCTTTCCTTAGCCAACCTTTAGCTTCGCAAATAAGAACAAAGGTAGAGTAATGATAATATATTCCTAACATAAATGCTTTCATCATTTTAAAATATAAACTATGTCTAGAATATAAGAAAAAAAACTTAAATGAAAAAGTCAAGTTATCATACATGCCTAAATATAAGGCTTTTTTTTCCCCCTGCAAAACTTAAAGAAAAGGAATCACTTGATATTCAAATGACAACAAAATCTCTCATGTTAGAAAGTTCTATCATCATTTGTTTTGAACAATAAAGTGCAGTTTGTGAAAGGACATCATCCAGAACATGTATAAATCCAGGGAGAAGTGCTAGTGCAAGAAAAAATAGCTTCCCTGGAGGTATTTGGTGATCCCTGATAGCCTATCATCTGGGACTTAAAGGGCCAGCCATATAGCAGATAGAAGACAAAATCTGTAAAGTCACACCAGACAGCACCACTTAAAGTCCAGACCCTTGAAGGTTAGACTAGGAAAAACTTATCCTACAGCAGGAGGCAGAGAGGATAATTGCTGGTCTTGGCTTTGGATTTTTGCTAAATAGAAAAATAAAAATGTCTCTCCTAAGAATTGTCAACTACAAGACTATACTTTTGTATGTTTGAGACCATGTCTAAAACCTCAAGCTGGAAATTTAAAGTTGTCCTTGATAAGTAGTGTCTCCAGGCATTAAGCATAATCAAAAACAAACACTTCATGAAAAACACTTAAAAGCCAGATGTCAAAAATTTCTTATGCTCAAGGAACCTGTATTGATATACAAAAATAACAAAGCATGAGGAGACAAAACACAATGAGTGGAAGTAAGTAGAAACCAAAAAAATGACATAATCTGACACCCAAAGACCTTAAATACTGGAATTATCATCTATGCAATATAAAATAAGTTTATTTTATATGTTTAAAAAATTGTAAAAATAATAAAAGCATAACATAATAATACTAATTTCTCAAAAAATAACCAAACCCAACTTTAAAAGAACCAAATATAAATTCTTCCAGTTAAAAATGTGATAATTGAAACTAAAAACTTGGGAAAAGAGCTGAATGGTGGATTAGATAGAAGTGAGAGGAAATTTAATGAATTTTAAGAATGTTTAGAAGATATGAGTGTTGCAGAGACAAAGTGAAGAATAAATGAAGAGAGTATCATGAAATCTAACTGGAGTTCTAAGGAAAGCTAACACTGAAAATGAGGAGGGGCAGTCTTCCAAAGAACAATGGCAGAGCATTTTCTAAAATGCATGAAAGATGCCAGACTCAGATTTAAGAAACCCATAGACTCTCAACAGAATGGGTAAAAAGAAATCTAGATTCATCCACATAGAAAGTACAAAACACTAAAATAAATAAAAAGCAATAAAATCAGTCAAATAAATTTTACAGAAATACAATAACTAGAATAACAGATGACCTCTCAACAGTGACAATGAAGTCCAAAATTAATAGAATAATATCTTCAAAGTACTGGGTGTAAATGAACTGTTGACTCAAAATTGTGTATCTAGTTAAACTGACCTTCAAAAGCAACAGTAAAATAGATATTTTTCAGATATTTTTAAAAAATGGGTAAATCTTAAGAGTACAATGTAATGAATTCTCACAATTGTAGTTCAATCCCCTATCAATACATGGAACATCTCCCAAGAAAAGTCTATCATGCCCTTTCTAGTCAATCCCCATTCTCCCATCCCCACTCTAGAGTAACCATGTTTTTATGTTTTTTTTTCCAGTGAAGAATATTTTTTGCCAGTTCTAGAACTTCATACAGAAGGTATCCTACTCTTTTGCACTTTTTATGTATTCCCATGTCAGGCTTCTTTCAGAATAACATTTTTGAAATTCATATTTTTGCATGAATTGTGTGTCACCCCTTTTTATTGTTAAATGGTGTTCCATTGTATGAATATTCCGCTCTTCATCTACTTTCCTATTGATGGATTGGTGAATGACTGTGCCAGCTTGGGGCTTCTATGAGTAAACTGATATAAGCATTCTTATACATGTCTTTTTGTGGGTGTTTATTCTTTATCAGCTCATGTAAAGCATTTGCAAAAAATGATTCTTTGCTGCAAAGCAAAGTTCAACAATATTCAGTGAATCAATACTAAACACATATATTCTCTGAATAACCAACTATAAACCAATAAGAAAAAGAATTTAAAAACACATACATTTGTGCATTTAAATACACTTCCAAATAATTCATGGATTAAAGGAGAAACCATTATGGCAATTAGGAAAAAAAAAGCAAAGACTTTTTAAAGTTGCATATGATAGTCTGACATGCAGCCACAATGGCACTTAGAGGAAAATTTATAGGCTTAAATTCACACATTAGTTAAAAAAAAAAAAAAAGTGCAGAAAGGACAAGGCATCTAACTTAAGAAGTAAGAAAAGAATGATGTAATTAATTTCAAAAAAGGGAAATTGTAATGATAAGCACAAAAATTAGTGAAATGGGAAGTAAAGGTATACTACAAAGGAACAACACATCCAAAGTTGGTGTTTTGGAAAGACTAATAAAATTGGCAGACTTCAGCAAGATTAATTAAAAAAAGGAACAGAAAGCACAGATAAGTACTATTAGTGGTAAAAATTGATCATAACCATTACAGAGATTGCATTTTATGTGAAAGAATATAAATAAACTATTATGAAAATAAATGTAAAATGTAAATAACCTAAATAAATTCCATACACATATAAATAACTTACATAAAACTTAACATACACAAAACTTATACATAAAATTCAGCAAAAGTGACATAAATGTTCTTTCTGGAGGCATGATTTGTCTCAAAACTTCTCTGCTCAACTTATTACATATAATGCTGCTTTTCAAGTTATTGCAGAAGTAAAATGGAAAATGAGAACTGAGAGAGTACAGGGAGTGAAGGGTTGAAATTTACACCTATGGCTCATCTCCAGTTGGTAAATCACTTTGAAATTTGCACAGAGTCCCAGGTCTAAGATTGTGACCATTATTATACAGTCTAGAAGAACACGAAATAAAAATCCTGGTTGCCACACCTTTGTTAAGTCCTTTGAGTGGATTAAGATGGGTCCCTATAAACCCTCTTCAATTAGAATGGTTCAGGGAGTAAGACTAAGACAAGAATCCTGTTAAGCTCAAAGGACTGTAATTGTGTTTAGAGGGAGGTCTCACAGAGAAAATGGCATTCCTCATTTTCCACAGTGAAAAGAGTCATTATTTTTTTAAAATACTGCAAGAATTGTTTCCAAAAATGCCAACAATCTGGATTACAAGGGGCTGTGATGGTTCAATACAGCTAGGCTGCAAACATCTTATAGACTGAGAAAGCTCCTCTTCAGATGGGGCTAAGGAAAACTATCAGGAGGGATCATCCAAACAGTTCAGGTAAGAGCCAAGGTGAACTGTGGACTGGGGAACTGCTCCCAGGAACAACAAGCAGTCTAATCAAGAAACGCTTCCTCCCTCCAGAGTAGTGGAGTTCACTGCATTTTCTCAGAGGAATTTCAGAATTGCTATAGACTACTAAAAATTAGAACTTCCAATTCTTCTTCTTTCTAATGCAGGTATTTATTTAGATTCTACTAACTCTGTTCACTATTATAGATGGTGCAAGGGATATGCACTTAGGATGCCCTTTTTGTACTTAGGTCCCAGAAGTAAGGGACATGACTCTAGACATGATATAGGTCACTAGATCCCAGACTAAGAGCCTAATACCATAATTAAATGAGATTTTTCAATGTCTTGGTGAGTGTATTTTACTTGTAGAAGGAAGAAAATTTTTGTTACCAAACGTGTTGACTATAGTAGGCTATTATTTATTAACAACGACTTGTTCCCTTTCTGTCATCGTCAAATTTCTCTAAGGGACAGAATATAGTCTCACCTCATTGATGCTGACTTGGTCATATGACTTGCTTTGGCCACTGAGAAATGAGAAAATGTGATGTCTGTCACATTTGGTTTGACTCATGCCTCTAATGCTCCTAGCCTCAGTTGTGAACACAGCACATGCCAAATATGAGTTGCTTTTTCAGCCTGGTTTCTAGAATGAAAGGGAAATTGGAGCAAAGTCCAATTGAGCCAACCAAGACAATCAAAATTATAATATAGCAGGTAACATGAGCAAAAAATAAATGATATTACAAGCTATTGAAATAATGGAGTTATTACTACAGCAATAGCTGATACTTGCCAACTTGGGTCATGAGACTAGTATAAACCTATTATCAAAACAAAGAAAGAAAAAGAAAATATATAGGTCTGGGGCACCTGGGTGTGTCATTGTGTTAAGCATAGGACTCTTAATTTCAGCTCCGGTTATGTTCTCAGGGTTGTGAGATGGAGCTCCTTGGGCTCTGCACTGAGCAGGGAGTCTGCTGGAGGTGTTCTCTCGATCTCGTTCTCCCTCTCGCCCTGCTAATGCTTGCTCTATCTCCCTCTCAAATAAGTGAATCTTTAGAAATGAAAAAAATATATAGGTCATCTCATTCATACATATATATTAAAAATATAAACAAATATTGTCAAACTGAATCTAGCATTGCATAAAAGAGATAATACCCAATGACTAACCCCAAGTTTATTCCAGGAATGCAAGTTTGGCTCAATAGTAGAAAATATATTTATATAACTTATTACATTAAAAGAACAAAAAAAATCAGATGATCACCATAGATATAGAAAGGGGATTCAATAAAATTCAACCTTCATTTATAATAGTAATTTTAAAAAGCCTGTCAGAAAAGAGGATTGTCCTAAATTTGACAAAACATATGTATGATAAACCTATAGCAAACATCCACTCAGTATTAAAATAATTTCTTTTAATGTCAAGTAAAACACATTTATTGGATGATCTAGTCAATTATATAAAAAGATTTTTAAAATGAAAAAATAAGTATTAAAATAAACAAAAATATCCTGTTTCATAGGTATGAGAAAGAGCTATTTGAGAAAAATGAAAAATGTTGTTTCTAATTTTTACCTATTTTTTCATATATTGTATATTGTCTAAGACTGTACACGTTAAAAATGTAAGGAATCCTCAAACAATATATTCAATCTTAAAAGAAGATTATTCAATGTTAAATGTAACATTTATAAATGAAAGCCAGTTCGATTTTATATACCAGTAACAAACAAAACACAATTTAAAAAAATACAATTTAGAAGACCAACAAAAACATAAGATATACAGAAATATATCTAACATGTTTTGGTAAGACCATTATGTGGATAGTTTTAAAATTTGAAAGCCATAAAAGAGATCACATAAATGGAAGAACCAATCATGTTCATCAATAGGGATAATATTTTAAAGATGATAACTGTCCCCAAATTAAGCTCTAGATAAAAATGCAGTTCAAATTGGAATCCCAGGAGGATTTTTGTGAAACTTCTAAAAATTATAAGGATAGCAAATGGCTGAAAATAATCAAAACACTACAAAGAAACTAACCCTACCAGATAATAAGACTTTTTAGGAAGTTCTATTAATGAAGACAGGGCGGTATAGGTGAAGGGATAAACAGAAAACTGAAGAATGCAAAGCCTACAAATTGTACTACTTTAAAATTAAGAATAAACAGCCAACTGGGGTTTCTAGGCCTGGGGGTGGGAGAATGGGGAGCAACTGTGGTAATAAGTATGAAGTTTCCTTTTGGGAGTGAAGAAAATTTTGGGCCTAGACAGAGGTGATGGTTGCACAACAGGGTGAATGTACTAAATCTCACTGAATCATTAACTTTAAAATTAATTTTTGCATTAAGTAAAATTCACCTCAATTAAAAAATTTAATAATAATAATAATAATAATAAATAAGGGACACCTGGGTGGCTCAGTGGGTTAAGCCTCTGTCTTTGGCTTGGGTTATGATCTCAGAGTCCTGGGATCCAGCCCCACATCAGGCTCTCTGCTCAGCAGGGAGCCTGCTTCCCTTCCTCTCTCTCTCCCTGCCTCTCTGCCTACTTATGATCTCTCTCTCTGTCAAATACATACATACATACATACATACATACATAAAATATTTGGGAAAAAAATAATACTAATACCCCAAAAGAATTTCTGCTTATTAAGAAATATAATATTATAAAAAGGTAACTTGCCAGCTGAGTGAAATATGCAACACAAATCAACTGACAAAGAATTTTAATTTCAGAATATATAATGTCCTCACATGGACATGCTTTTACAGAAGAAACATCATGCCTCTCCCACAAACATGCAAAAAGTGACCAATATCCTTAAATCTAACTTAAAATCTAATTTAAACCAAATTTAAAATCTCAAGGGACAGAATTTCACACCTACCAGATTAACAATAAAAATAGTCATATTAATAATTCCATAATATAATAATAATAAAGTCTCAAAATACCAAATTTCAGCCAGAACATGAATCAGTGTTGGATCTTGTATACTACTGACTGGATTACAAAATGCTACAACTTCTATGGAAACTTATTTGGAATTACCTCTAAAGATGCTCTTTTCCTGTGTTCCAACTATTGCACCCTTAGGTAAACACTCGAGAGAAACTTACACATATGCCTCAGATGATATTGTTTATAATAGCAAAAAAATAGAAACCATCTAACTGCCCATCAACAGTAGAATGTGTAAGAAACTGTACATTCAGAGCTTGGTAAACTGTATAATAGTGAACAAGAATGAATTTTGCCTGTACGTATCAATGTGAATAGTTCTCAAAATTCTATGTCAAACAAAAAAGCAAGCAGTAGAAGAATTTTGTTTTGCAGGAGTCTATTAACTAAATGTTATAATAATGTTATAATTGCAAATTTAAAACCATAAATTAGGAATTACATATATAGTAATATTTTATTTTGTTTTATTTAAGATTTTATTTTTAAGTACTCCCTACACCCAACATGGGGTTCAAACTCATAAACCTGAGGTCAGGAGTCACTGACCAAGCCAGCCAGGTGCTCCATATGGTCATATTTTAAAGAAAAGTGAAAGACTGATTAACAGAAAACACAGGATAGTGGTTACTTTCATGGGGGAGAAAAGGAGATCCATACAAGAATGGATAGGAATATAGGATATGGATCTAAAGGGAGATCCATATAGGAAGGGGAACATAGGAAGTTCAAAGTCACTAGGATTGTCCAGTTCATATGCTAGTCAGTGCAAGTTTGCTCATTTTATTACTATCTATTAACATTCTTTAAAATGTGCTTATACATTTTACATGTATGCTATGCATGCTATATCTCACAATTTTTAAAAAAGCAAAAAGAAAAACTTGGAGAGATCACAAGTGTATTCCAGTTGGACAAAGTAAAGCCAATCCAGAATGTGCTATGAATATGTATTTGTGATTTTGGAAGAAAAAAATAAATACCCAATGATACAACATTTTATATGGATTCCAAAAATGCTTATCAGTTTCCATGAAGGAGTCTCAGGTATGCCACAGTTTCTCAAAGTAAAATTACTACTGTATTCTTTAGAACTCTTATGGTTATAAATGAGAGAAACCTAAAAACCTAACTATCTTAGGCAAATGAGTAAAATGTATCGGAACATTCATGGGACCCTGAGAAGAACAGGGGTGCAGCTAACCTCAGCAATCACACTTATAACATAGAATCAAAAAGTTATAGTTCACATTTTGCTTAAGATAGGTTTTTTTAGGTTCTTAAACATACAGTGAAAGGAATTCTAAATAATACAATTAGTAGATTTACTTTGAACAAAAGACTCTTTTGCTGTCTTTTGTTTCTGTTTAACTCCATGTGCCTGCATCCTTCTCCCATATCAGTTCTGTACAAGGCAAGAAATATGACTGATGGCTACCCCAGGGCTTCATATTCCCAAGCTTCTACCAAGTTTTAAAATCTCAGGGAAAGGTTCTGAATGGCCCAGCCTAAGTCAGACACCCATCCCTGCTAACAACTATAAGCAGGGGGGTAGGATCTGTAAGAAGATGGCTTTTCCTAACTACACCATCTACAGTGGGTGCCCTCCTCTTATCCTCTCTCATAGCACCTTGTTGCTTTTGCAGCACTTACCACAATAGGTAGCTCCTATTAGTTCTATTGTGGTAAGTGCTGCAAAAGCATTTCTGAAAAGGTAATATTTAAGCTGAGCACTAAGCGGTGAGATGGAATCTCCCTCTCATTCAAGCAATGGGACTTGACTTGGTGGTATCCCCATCTTCTTAAAACTTGGTAGAAGCTTGGGAATATGAAGCCCTGGACATCTTTGGGGGAGGGCATGATTTTGCCTACCACATCCTAATCCTCAGAACCTGTGAATATAGTCTTCAAGAAAGGGGGACTATTGCTATCTTTTTCATCTTCGTGCACAGTAACAAGCACACACATGTCGAATGAATAAATAGATTAATTAAATGAATGAACTAAGAAATTTGTGCCTCATATCCAAAAGTTCATCTTGCAGTCTTCATAGGAAGTGTTTATCTTCCCTCTATGGGAGTTAAAAATGTGGAGAATCAAATAGAAATTGAAGCTGATGATCTCAAGTTTCTCTCTATAGGTCAGAAGGGAAAACTTTGGCTGAGAGAATGTGAAAAATGAGCCCTCTTCTGCAAAGAGAGAAGAATTATGCCAAGCCAAGAGAACAATCAAAGATGCTAGCAAATCATAGAGCTGGGACAGCACTTATTCTCTATTTGAGCCTTCAGATGGGATGTGTTTTCAGTCAGCTGATATTTCCTATTCAATTTCCAGAAAGTTCCCACTGTCACAAGCCTGGTAAAATACTGGGTCATCCACATCAATTCCAAAATGGTTTCTTTTCCGGTGCAGTCAGATTTTATGATTTATACCTCTTAATGGAAACTAGTAACTTTTCCAGAAGAAAAATGATGGCATGTTCTGAAGAATGTATCCTTTTTCAGGCAATTTGTTTTTGAAGAGAAGTTCAAGTTACTGATCAGATAATTCACTCTGTCTCTATGGGTTCAGCAATAGAATACCTTTAGTACTCAGAATCTGCTAGTTAAAACTGGCAGCTCTTTTAACCAGGGATAATAAAATAATTGTGTCATAAAATGAGCAGGTCACTGTAAGGAAGGAGTTAAAGAAATGTTATCTGAGACAGACACAGAACCATTGAAATACAATAGAATGTATGCAGCAAAACAAGTTGCTGGAGGGCTAAAAGAATGGATCTTGACTATTTTCATGTAAAACTTTTGTTTCTACCCCATACCCTTAACCAAAGCTACACACACACACACACACACACACACACACACACACACCTATCTATCTCTATATCTATCTATCTATCTATCTATCTATATCTCTCAGCAGTAGCTAACGTATACTTTCTTACTTAAAACATGTACATATGGAATGGCTTTGCATGGTGGTCGAGCCAACTCACGGGAAGCTCCAGGCAGAGAATATTGTGCTTTATCCCATAGTCCAGGGCACCCACTGGCAGTAAATCATTATTCCCATCTGCAGATGAACTCCACATCTGAATTAGCCCTACTCTCACTTTCTTCTTCCTTTTCCTTCTACCAAATATTCTTAGATCCTTGAATTTCCATCTCTCTTCATGGTAACTGTGGAGGAAATGATTTTGGATGGAATTAAGTGGGCACAGGTGGTATATAGTACATACTAGCTCCCAGCATAACATCTGCTTCAGATTCTTCAAAGCTTCTTATTTTTACAACAGTCCTCTTTGTCTGTTCTCTCTTTTTTGTAGTTCTGGTGGGTTGTTTTTTTTCTTCCTATTTCAAGTCTCTGGAAGAAAGAGCAAATAGGGTGGAGGACAGAGAAATTTCCATATGCTTCATCAGATGATAGCATGTGGTTATGTCTGTTGATCTATGATGGCTCACACTTTCTAGACCAGCACTGCCCAAGAGTGCTTTCCGTGAAGATGGAAATGTTCTGTATCTGCACTAGGTCTGTCTACTAAGTCCATCATTCTACTAAGCACTTAAGATGTAGCTAGTCTAATGACTAATTGAGTTTTTTATTTTGTTTAATTTTAAGTAATTTAACTTTAGCTATCTGTGGCTAGTAGCCACCGTGTGGGGCAGCACATTCTCAACACACGATGAACACTAGAGAATTCTAGCTCACTTTTTTCTGTATGTTGTACTTTATACATTATACTTGATTTACTGAAGATAAAATCCTTGAAGGTTCAAGTTTGCATCTCAAACATTAGTGTGTTCCTAAGCATAACAAATCTCTCTCTCTTTCTCTCCTGAAGTTCATTCATACCTTGTTTCCCCTATTAATTTTATTCTCATCTCAGTCATATCCCAATTACTTACACACATACATAAACACACACACACCCCAGAACACTAAATGTCATGATGAAAGAAGTATTTGTCATTCCTATGTATATTGCATCTGGAAAAAAAAAAAAAAAACGTGAGCAAAAAGTGGGAAATGCATGATGGCCACTCTCCTAATATCTTCAAATATAAATATTAGGGAAAGTTTATAAATCCAGGGCACTGTGTACATGCAGAATCACGAGTTGCAGCTCATTATAGAGTACTTTTGCAATGACAATGCTTTGTCCAAAGTGAAACGTGTGATGACATGTTACCATTAACAAGGGAAGGAAAAGCAAAACAGAATTGGAGATTTTGTTAGGTTTAGGCCTTTAATAGCTTCAGAGTTGTGTGAAATGCTTTTTTTTTCTCCATCAAGGGATATTTTTATTAAGCCATTGCTGGTCAAGTGAATGTTTGATAAATAGCTTATTTTTATTCCTAAGTGGTAGGCTGGACTGTGTAACTAATAAAGCCTGTTGTTCTACAGTCCTGCCAACTGTCTTTCTATCATAGAAATAAAGATGGTTACATGCTGTTTTGAATCCAACCAGATCCAAAACCTCCCATCAGAAGTTAAGATTTGGTTTCTAAATTTAGTATCCATAGTTTCTCAAATGTGACTGTTAACAAGAAGAAGAATTTCATTACAACAGAAGTTTTCTTAGGAGAACTAGCATGCTGTTTTAGTGGTTCCTTCCTATTGAATGCTGTCTCCACCAGCAAATACCAACATGACAGGTTTCACTTTATTCCTTCAAAGTTCAGCTATGACCCTAACATCCTTCTTAGTAATGTTTTGGTTCCATTAGGAATAAGAGCTGAAATAGGATTGGTGTAATTGGTTTATTGCAGAGGTATAGTCACACTTATATGCCAGTAGGCAGGTAATAGAGAAAAGGAAAGGTAATCAATGGGGAGTGTATACTTAAGCCAGCTACTATTTTGAGTGACTGGAGTTTAATCCCAGGGATTATATGGGATACAGTGTAAAAATTGGATAAGGGACAAGGACACTGGGGTACGTAGCCATTAGTCATTGGTTAAGGAATCCCTTGGAGGGTATGTTAATTTTCTCACACATCATTTGAGTGAAGTTTGTTCTTCTGACAAAGAGCAGGAGCTGGACATTAGAGGCAAGGCTGGCATGCACAGGAAGGTGAATGGTTCTGAGGGCATATGGTCAGTTTTGACAGAATCTGCTACATAAATATTATATGAGGTGGAATTCTTCTTAAAGAATAGCAATTTTACAGTGCCTGGGTGGCTCAGTGGGTTAAGCTTCTGCCTTTGGCTCAGGTCATGATCTCAGGGTCCTGGGATCGAGTCCTGCATTGGGCTTTCTGCTTGGCAAGGAGCCTGCTTCCTCCTCTCTCTCTCTGCCTGCCTCTCTGCCTACTTCTGATCTCTCTCTGTCAAATAAATAAAAATAAAATCTTTTTAAAAAAGAAAAAAAAAGAATAGCAATTTTATAGAGTTCATTTTAGTTATTCCAAATATTTCATTTTCTAGCTGAAAGAAGAACTGTTCTAGAATTTGGTGGTTCTTCCATATTTGTTTCAAGATTTAATGATTTTCAATGATGATCTCCCCATATTTCTAAGAGTAAGGAGAATTCATACTTATTTTGTAGAGAAGCTACTTTATATCCTTGATATTTTTAGCCACAAGGATTTTCCTAATTTGCTTAAATTTTTATTCATATGAAATAACCTGAACTTTCAAAATATTCTAGGTTTGGATCTACTGATGAACATGCCCTATGTAGAAATGGCATAGAACTCCATGAAAATCCAGTAGTGAACCTCCTACATTGATAAGATATATCAAGAGAGAAGACATGAAGAATGTGAAGCTTTCATCTAAGTCACATGTGTATGTTGACTTAGTATACTCAAGACATGAAGTGATTAAACAGTAAAACCACATAGCTTTACTCAGGCACATGCAAAATTATCATAGAATCTACTTGTTATAGATCATACTCAACAAAGAAGTTTCTCTCTCAGAGAAAATCAGGACTTTATGTAACATACAAGGTAAGCAACATGAAACAGACCACCCAAGCCCTATCAATGAAGATGATACAAATTCGGTGAAGAGTGTTCACCATGATGAAGTATGTAAGGGAAGTTACCATGAAAACCATTCACAGAACCACAAAGCAGAAGAGAGAGGTGTGATCAGGAGTCACCAAGCAGAACCAAAATGAAGGCCTAAGAGACAAATTCAAGCATCCAACTGAGCACAGGCACTTCTAGATGCCTGGTTAGCAGAGGAAGAGGCCAGAGTGAGGATCTTCCCAGAAAGAAAGAAAAAAAAATGCAAAGAAGGATAAAGGAAGGGAAAAGAACTAGTAGGGTTGAAAAGTGGCTCAGAGTCTCATCTGGGAATGCTAGTGGCCATTGGGGGCTCACGTGGCCTTGGCCAGTCCTGCCCGCAGTCACTGGAATGTGGAAGGAGAATCGTGTGCAGAGGGCCTCCTTGACAGGAGCTGTGTTCTGGTCAAGAGAGAGAGCCAACCTTAGGTAACTCTGCTGGGAGGGGACCTGGGAAGGAACATTCACCAATCTTACTCTTCATCTCCTTTGGTCTTCTGTCAGCGTTCTCCCTCTCCTTGCTAATCTAGCCATCCTGGTAGTCTTTTGATGGAGTCCAAACAGGAAGCTTTCTGTGGAAGAAAGCAAGGCAGAGAAATGTAAAGAGTGGACTCTGATAAGCATCAGTGGCAACATCTCTGTACATTCTGGGTAGCAAGACCTGTCTATCTTTCCCACATTCCCTTAATTATTCACTTAGTCAACAAAGATATTTAAACATCATGTTAATACTTGTAAAAAGTGGGAGTGGCTGTGGTGTTGCAGATGATTTAAATACCCAGCGAGAGGGGACTATTAAATGTGGGTACATCAAAGCATGGAGTTCTCTGCAGGTGGTAATAATGTACAATATTCAAATAGTTGTGTCAGCTCTTGTTTTCACTTCAATATACTGGCAGGGCCACATTTGGAAGGAATTAAGATGGTAAACAACTGAACCATTGGTCTAAAGGCAAAAAGCATTTCATTCAGACAGGTGTGGGCAGTTTTCTCTAAGTGCTTGTGCGAATTCCTTTCCAACTCCTATGTTTGAAAAAAAAAATCTCAAATTCTTTGGTTCAGAGTTCTAGTTTAATTCTGATTTCCTTTTTTTCCTCGTGATCAATATACAAATTTGATATCAGAGAAGACTGTTTCAGTACAAATATTAGAAACAATCTACACACAAAGCTTAAGTTGTTGCAGAATAAAAATAACACCAACTTGCCCTGTATCCATTTACTTTGTCTAATTATTTTCTACTTCCTACTTTGCAGTATTTTATCAAGTCTTCTTTGGAATCAACAACTGTCAAATTTTAGCCAAGCCTTAATACAAAATAGCAAAGTGTACACAGCACATATAAAACAATATCTTTGCAGCAGCATGAATGAGAATAACTTTGACCCCACTTAACCAGGTCACTTTTCAGGGAGAATAAACGATAACTCCCTCTAACCTAGGTCACAATGATCTTGGTAAGTCCCCAGGCCACAGTGGCTTCCAATTTTTCTTTGTCCCAACCTGAACTGACCAGCCTTGTTGTCTTTCTAACTAGAAGCTTTTCTGGAAAGGCCACAGGATTAAACTCCTTATCTAAATCATGAGACTTTACCTACAGGCATTTTATGTTGCAAAAAGACAGAATAAAGTCTTAATATTCTGTTGGATTAAATAACCCATCACACTATGACGAAATATATGAGTTAGTGTGTTTGAACTGACATAAATGCCCTCATATACTAGCACATTTTATGTAGGGTCATATAAATAAGAAGAGATCATTTGTAATAAAAATAAACATAATATTCACTATTGTTAACATTCTCGGAAAAAATTGGCATTTGCTTTTTATGGCATTTGTTCAATACTCCTCCAACTGACAGAGGGTTTTACTCTCCCCAGAGGAGAGAGAAGTGAAATCTTCCTGGAGAAATAGTGTGTTTATTGTAGGTAGGTGCCTCTATTTCCTTAGTCTAGTGAAATGCTATGACAAATTTCCTTCTGCAAGAGAAAACTGACATTATGAAGACAAAACCCAGGTAAATTGTAACTGTAAATCATCCCTCCTTAGGTATTAAGGTGCTCTTTGTGGGTTATTCAAAAAGTGAGTTTACGGAGTTATTCTTAAGAAACCAATTTTATTACAAGGTAAGAAATCACTGTAAGTATTTAAACAACTAATCAATACTTTCCAACATTATCCCCTCTCCAATTAGAGCATCACTCTTCGCTTAGGACAAGCTTTCTGGCTGTGGTTGAATAAAATAATGGCACCTTAGCACTCATAGTCTTCTGTTCATGTAGCATGCCACACTTGTATACCTTCTAAAGAGTTCAACAAATTGTCAATAAGTTTTTTTTTTTTCTGAGTTAATTTTTTTATGGCACCACTTTGTCCATAGAGGTGGGGGAGAGGGGGAACACATGTTTAGGATCGTGGCCATTTTAAACTAAGGGGATGCCAGATCACAAACAATCTTGCAGCTGATCCACTTTGCAATGTTGTCACACATGCCTAACAAAATATTGTACTACCGACACAATCGTTGTATTCTGCACTGGTAATTAACCTTGTAGAGTTATTTTAAACAAGCCTCATGCATATGTCATAAAGCAAATGACAAATTAAATGTTCAGATATGATTACGAAAGCTATTTTCCTTTTGGATTTAATTCTGTTCCTGCTGAAGCCTCTGTTAAGTAGCATTTTATAGACGCATGATGCTAGAAAGAACTTGAAAGACCCCACATACCCTGTACATTTTTGTTTTTGTTTTCTTTGTTTTGGGGTGAAGCCCAGGGCAGTGATGTGATTTGCCCAAGGTCACACAGCTGGTTTGTGGTGGAATCAATAATAGAGTCTCCTGATCTTGTGGTGATTACTCGTTGCTCTGGCCTTTGTCCTGGAGGATTAAACATATGGCCCTAAGTGAGGAGAGGAAATATTTGGCCTTATGGATTAAAAACAAGCTTATGTATTTGCCTCTGAAAAATGTCCAAGATTCACTCCTGTTCTCCTCTTTGCCTTTTCATTTACTTCCACATTAACCCAACATTGTCCAGGAACATTATTAATCTTCCAAACTCTTCAAAACCTCAAAATTCTATTTGTCTGAACAAACAGCATTTGGCTTGGTCCGTACACTTTAATACCATCACTTGCGCTATCTCGGTCATTTGTTTTCTAGCACCCTAGGCTGAGGTGATAAAAGTAAAGCTTCTCTTTGGAAAAGGGCACATGAAGATACAGGCAGACTAGGACACCTGTAGTACTTCCAGTCAAGGAGCTGAATATACATAGGCTAAATATCATGGTCACATATATGTGTAGGGGAATAGCTAAATGAAAACACACTGGGAAAACAGAGACCTTTGTTTTCATTAAACTTGCTACCTATTCATTTTTAGGACCTAGATCCATATTTATCAGGGTTGACACATGGGCCCACATCATCTTCAGTTTGTTCCTAATATCTCACTCCACAATTAGTGTATCTGTGGTAAAGGTGATTTAATACCACCGAAATGTTCATCTGACCACTACAGTCTTTGGCTATCATTTTCACCTTCATGGTCTAAAATTCAGGGAGTTAACCCCAAACTACATATAATTAGTGATAAAATTAATTTAATCATTCTTTGTTCCAATCTCATACAGCAACTTCTCCTGATCCTGAAATGCCGTTTGAAGTGGAAAAAACCATAATGAGTTATGTGTTTGTGATCTAAAGGAAGCTGTGAGATAGATAAGAAGAACAAATTTGGAGAGATTTTCACAATGATTATTTCTAATCTGCTTCTTCCATAGTTTCAGCTCGGGCTTTAACACTTTGCAAAGATGTAGCAGGCAGCTGATGCAGCCCCACTTCCTTACACCAGTTTCTCTTGGCTGGTTGCAGGTGGAATTGAATACCCAATAAATGGACCATAAAATAAATATTCACTTTTTCCTGACCACAAATGACCACATCTAAGCCATATATGTACATCACAGGGTTGGTGGAAAGATACACAAATAAGCTGGTGAAGGGCAAGGAACCACTCGACAGAAGTAGAGAGATGAATTCTATTTCTCTTTCTTTATACTTTGGAACAGGAGCTCATTATTCCCTTGACTTTATTTCTTTTTGAATTCTAAGTACATTTGGTACACATGCACATACATTCACACTTCCTTCAAATGTCCCTACATTCCCTCAAATGACAGCATTTAAAGGAAGAAACTCTTTTATTTATTATTTGCAGCTAAAATATTTCTATTTTATAATTAATATCCATGTGGCCAGGAGGACTGTGATGGTGGTAGCATTGTAGGCAGATGCTGACACTGTCCCTCCTATATGGCCTCAACATCCACATCTACACACCAAAGGCTGCTTACTGCAAACACCTGTGACTCTCTCTCTGGGCTCTTTTCTGGTCAAGAAGCCATACACAGCCCATTTTCAGCTCAAACCAGAAGTGTCAGCATTCATACCTGTGGAAGCAGACCTCAACAAATCAGCTTCTTTAGCCTTCAGCTGAGATAACTCTAAAGCATGTCCTATGCTGTCTCTCTTGGTTCTCCAGCAGGACTGAGCTCCAGCTGACCAATTGTAGTAAACTTACTTAATAACCTATCCTTATGGGCTTCCTTCCCTTCCCTGTCTTACTTTTTTACAACTATATAGTGTTTTCCATGATCACCTTATAAATAAGCTACTTGCATTGGACTCCTTGTCTCAGAGCTGGTATTTGGAAGAATGCAGACTGAAACAGGCATTGTGGTTGAAAAGTAGAGCTTTGTATTAACCTGGAATTCATTCCAACCCTAGCTCTACCATTTCCTAACTATACAATCAGGATCAAGTTAATCAAAACTCCCTGAACTTCATTTTCCTGGTCTTTAAAATAAGAGTAGGAATAATAACGTTATTGAAAAGATTAGTTGAGATAAAATAAAGTGTTTATCACAGTAAATGGCACATAACATGCATTTAATGCATGTTAATTCTTTATTCCAGTTATCTATTACTGTGTAACAAATTAATACTTAGTAACCTAAAAGAGCCATGACTTTGCAGAAATGACTCTTATGGGTGGCTTCCCCTTGGAGCCTGTTGTGCAGTTATGGTTGAAAAAAAGCCAAGAGTCATTTGAAGCCTTGATCAAGTTGGACGTCCCACATGGCTCATTCAAAGGGAAGCAGTGCCCTGGATGCTGGTGCTGTCAGTCAGAGCAGCCATGCCTGGCATTTTTGTATGATTTTGGCTTCTCACATTTTTATATGATTTAGGTTCTGAAAGGGAACATCCCAAAAGTGAAGGTTACCAGAAACCAGGTATAAACTGCTTACCTTTCTTGACCTAGTTTCAGAAGTCATACTTCTTCACTTATACCACATTTTATTGGCTACAACTAATACTTGAAAGCCAGTCCAGCTACAAAGGGAGAGGAATTGGACATCAGTTTTTCATGGGAGAAGTATCCAAAACTTTTAATCTGTTTACTATTATTATTATTGTTACCACTTATCAGGATCACTTGCTTCTGGCTGTAAAAATTCACCAACTATTGCTGGATTAATTAATACAATTATGTACACATCATCCCATTATCACTCTCATTCAATCAGTTGTCAAGCCTTATCTATTCAATCCACAGTCATCCTTAATAACATATATAGCATCTTTAAGTCTGTTCCATTTTCTCCCTCATTACTGACCCAACCCTTGTGATTTGTACCTGAGTTATCTTGCACCTGCACCTTTGTGATAGGTTTATTACTAGTCTTCTGATCTCCAGCCTCTTTGTCCTATTCATCTTGTACTTGGCCCTCAGATTAATCTTCCTAGGGTTTAACCTTAATCATGTTTAAATTCTGCTCACAATTCTTCAATGCTCTCTCATTGTCTATGTAACAAAACCCCAAAACCCTTGGAATTCAATATGAAACACTGGGAAATATGGAAAAATTAAGGCTAAAAATAATAGCAAATGCTTACATTAGAACAGACATTATCTTAATTGTTTTATAGATATTTATTTGTTTAATTCTTACAAAAACCTTATGAAGATACTATTATCTCATTTTACACTAAGGATCAACTTACAGCTGCTTGATATCCAAACTAATCATTCCATCCATCCCTGCTTTCTCTCTATACCCTCACCAAACATAGAGAAATGTTGAATAAACAATAGTATGTTCTAAATATAATATCCAAATGTAAAAAAGATAAAGAAATCACCAAGGGATTAGAAACAAGGAAGGACCTGAAAACCTAAATGTCTAGTCAGTGCCATTGCAACCCTAGTCTTTTTTGAGCCAGTAAGAATTTAGTATCTACTCTGAACTCTTTGTGGGAAAAAAATACTTCAATGAAAAATTTAAGATCTTGAAACTGTGCCACATGCAGGTGTAGGGTATAAATTTAGATATAATAAATCACATAGAAAGCCCTAAAATAAATAATCAATATGGATATTATCCTAAAATGATGCTGGCTTTGGCCCTGAGTATATGAGGGCCATATACACAGAGGAAACAAAAAGCCCTCTAATCTACTTAAGAGTCTCTCCCTCTGCCTCTGCCCTTCCCACACTCTCTCTCTCTCCATTTCTCTCTCTCTCAGATAAATAAATAAATCTTTTAAAAAATGGGGTGTCTTGGTGGCTCAGTCAATTGAGCATCTAACTCTTGGTTCTAGCTTAGGTCATGAACTTAGGGTTGTAAGTTGAGCCCTGAGTCAGGCTTTATACTCAACTGAAAATCTGCTTGAGATTTTTTCTCTCTCCCTCTCCCTCTGCCCCATGCTTGCTCTTTTGCTGTCTCTGAAATAAATAAGTAAATCTTAAAAAAAAAATCCACTCTTCAGGGACATTTATATAAAAGCACTCAAAGGAAAAACATTTATATAAAAGACTCAAAGGAAAAAATGTCTTTGCTAAAGATAAACTCACAATATAATTTAAAAATTAAAACATTTTGAAGAAGCCATACACCATTAGGAAGATTCAGAAGGTATCTCAAAGAGATATAATTAAAAAAAGAAAAAGAACAAAAAGCAAATTTAAAAATAAGAATACTTAAAAGGGGGAGAAACAAGATGATGGAGGACTAGGAGACTTAATATCATTGGATCCTAGCAGTTCAGTTAGATAGTTATCAAACCATTCTGAACACCTACAAACTCAACAGGAGATTGAAGAGAAGAAGAGCAGCAATTTTAGGAACAGAAAATTGACCACTTTCTGGAAGGTAGGATGTGTGGAGAAGTGAATCTGAAGTGACAGAAAGATAGACTGTGGGGGCAGTGGTTGGCTCCCGGCAAGTGATAGAGCAGCAGAACACAAAATCAGAACTTTCACAATCTGCTCCACGGAGGAACGTCACTCCAGCACCTAAGTTGGGGGTGTGGGGAATAGCCCTCTCAGGTAGAGTGGTCTCAGAACCTGTGGGGTCACAGAAAGACCCAGGGTGCCTAAGTGTGACAGAGCTCCCAGGTAGCAGATTGGGGAAGCCAGTTGCAGAGACAGAGCCTAGGGATGGGCTCTCAGCTCAGATTACCTTAAACCGTGATCTGAGGCACAGTTGGGCCACTGCTCTTTGAGCAGGAACCCCATGAGTGGTAGATCCAGGGAAACTCAACTTCCAGGAGGAATGGTGTGGGAGCACACTGCAGTAATCTGCTGGGTCTGGAGACTCCAAAGAGGACTGTGTACCAGAGACAGAAGCATTCAGTCACAGGCCAGGTGAACACGGAGTGTGGCCAGAGACTAGGGAGACAGGAGGGATTGACTGCTCTTCTCTGAGGGCACATTGAAGAGCAGGGCCCTGAGCTCTCTGTTCCTCTGGACCAGAGATTGGGAGGATGACATCTTCATTCTCCTCCAAAGCTATATGGAAAGCATTCAGGGAACAAAAGCTACCCAGAGCGAACCTGAGCAGATTTGCTCTCTGAACCAGGCCACTTAGCCTGGCCTTTGGTGAGGGCAGTGCAATTCCACCTTGGGCAAAGACATTTGAGAGTCAATACAACAGGCCTCTCCCTAAGAAGATCAACAAGAACATCCAGCCAAGACCAAGTTCACTGATCAATGAGAACTGTGGTACTCCAGAGCTAGGGGAAAGCAAAACATAGAATTCATGGTTTTTTCCCCATGATTCTTTAGTCTTTCAAAGTTAACTTTTTAAATTTATTTTTTCTTATTCTATTTTTTAAATGTTTCCTCTTTCCTATTTTAACCTATTTTATCTTATCAATACCTTTTTAGAAAATCTTTTAAAAATTTTTATTGTTATAGTCATATTCTATACCTTCATTGTATTTGACCTTATTTTTTGAATACATATATGTTTCTTTTTAAAATTGTGGGATACAGTTTCTTCTAATAAATAAAAATATACCCTAAATCTAGTGTATGGCTTTATTCTAGTCTTTAGCCAGATCACATTCTTTTCTCTTTTTTTCCCCTTTTTTCAGCCAATTATTAATATTATCAATTTCCTTTTTAGAATATTTTTAAATTTTCACCTTTATAGGCATATTCCATCCCTTCATTGTGTATACACACACACACACACACACACACACACACACACATATGTTTTTCTTTCTTTAAAATTTTGGGAGACAGTTTCTTCTAACAGACCAAAATACACCCAAAACCAAGTGTGTGGCTCTGTTCTTTTCACCGATCCTATATATATGGATATATGACCTTTCATATCAGGTCTCTTCTGATTTGGTTAATATATATTTTTCTGGAGTTGTTGCTATCTTTTTAGTATTTTCTTCTCTCATTAATCTACTCTTATCTGGATGAAATGACAAGGCAGAAAAACTCACCTCAAAAAAAAGAACAAGAGGCAGTAATGATGACTATAGGGACCTAATCAGTATGGACATTAGTAAGATGTCAGAACCAGAGTTCAGAACGACGATTATCAAGGTGCTAGCTGAGCTCAAAAAAAAAAGCATGGACAATACAAGAGAATCCTTTTCTGGAGAAATGAAAGAACTGGTATGCCTGCGTGGCTCAGTTGGTTAAGCAGCTGCCTTCGGCTCAGGTCATGATCCCAGTGTCCTGGGATCAAGTCCCACATCAGGCTCCTTGCTCGGCAGGGAGCCTGCTTCTCCCTCTGCCTCTGCCTGCCATTCCGTCTGCCTATGCTCGCTCTCTCTCCCTCTCTCTCTGACAAATAAATAAATAAAATCTTTTTAAAAAAATGAAAGAACTAAAATCTAAACAGGTTGAAATTTAAAAAACTACTAATGAGATGTAATAAAAAAAATGGAGGCTCTTACTGCTAGGATAAATGAAGCAAAAGAGAGAATTAATGATATAGAAGACTGAATGATGGAGAATAAAGAAGCTGAGAAAAAAAGAGATAAACAACTACAGGACCATGAGGAGAGAATTTGAGAGACAAGTGATACCATAAGATGAAACAATATTAGAATAATCGGGATCCCAGAAGAAGAAGAAAGAGAGAAAGGAGCAGAAGGTATATTAGCAAATTATAGCAAAGAATTTCCCTAATTTGGCAAAGACCACAAGTATCAAAATTCAGGAAGCACAGAAAACTCCCCTCAAAATCAATAAAAATAGGTCAACAACCTGTCATCCAATAGTAAAACTCACAAGTCTCAGTGACAAAGAGAAAATCCTGAAAGCAGCTCACGACAAGAGGTCTGTAACATTCAATGGTAGAAATATTAGATTGTCAGCAGATCTATCCACAGAGACTTGGCAGGCCAGAAAGGACTGGCATGATATATTCAAAGCACTAAATGAGAAAAATATGCAGACAAGAATACTATATCCAGCTACACTGTCATTGAAAATAGAAGGAGAGTTAAAAAAAAACCTCCAGGACAAACAAAACCTAAAAGGATTTGCAAACACTAAACTAGCCCTACAGGAGATATTGAAAGGGGTCCTCTAAGTGAAGAGAGAGCTTAAAAGGAACAGACCAGAAAGGAACAGAGACAATATACAATAACAGTCACCTTGCAGGTAATACAGTGGCATTAAGTTCATATCTTTCAATAGCTACCCTGATGGAAATGAGCTAAATGCCCCCCAAAATGGGACACAGGGTATCAGAATGGATAAACAACAACAACAACAACAACAAGACTCATCGATATGCTGTCTGCAAGAAACTCATTTAGACCTAAAGACATCTCCAGATTGAAATTGACGGGGTGAAAAACCATTTACCATTCTAATGGACATCAAAAGAAATCTGGGGTGGCAATCCTTATATCAGGTAAATTAGATTTTAAGCCAAAGACTATAATAAGAGATGAGGAAGGACACTATTTCATACTTAAAGGGTCTGTCCAACAAGAAGACTTAATAGCTTTAAATATCTATGCCCCTAACATAGGGGCAGCCAATTATATAAACCAATTAATAACAAAATCAAAGAAACACATCTGTAATAATACGATAATAGTAGGGGACTTTAACATCCCCCTCACTGAAAAGGATCGATCATTTAAGCAAAAAAGCAAAAAGAAAAGATAAAAAAGCTTTAAATGAGACACTGGACCAGATAGACATCAGAAATATATTTAGAACATTCCCTCCCAAAGCAACAGAGTACACATTGTACTCTAGTGCATTTGGAACATTCTCCAGAATAAATCATATCCTGGGTCACAAATCAAGTCTCAACTGGTACCAAAAACTTGGGCTTATTCCCTGCATATTTTCAGACCATGATGCTTTGAAACTAGAATTCAACCACAACCAGAAAATTAGAAAGAACTCAAATACATGGAGGCTAAAAAGCATCCTACTAAAGAATGAATGGGTCAAGCAGTAAATTAAAGAAGAATTAAAAACAATTCATGGAAACAAAGGAAATGAAAACACAACTGTTCAAAATCTTTGGGGAAAAGCAAAGGCATTCTGAGAGGAAAGTATATAGCAATACAAGCCTTTCTCAAAAAAAAGAAAGGTCTCAAGTACACAACCTAATCCTACACCTAAAGGAGCTGGACAGAAAAAGATCCAAGAAAGTCTAAGCCCAGCAGAAGAAAAGAAATCTTAAAGATAAGAGGAATCTTAAAGATCTTAAAGAGAAATTTTAAAGTTCACACAGAAATCAATGAAATAGAAGCCAAAAGAACAGTATAACAAATCAATCAAACTAGGAGCTGGTTCTTTGAAAGGATTAATAAGATTGATAAACCCCTGGTCAGACTTATCCAAAAGAAAAGAGAAATGACCCAAATGAATAAAATCATGAATGAAAGAGGAGAGATCACAACCAACACCAAGGAAATACAAATAATTATAAGAATATATTATAAGCACCTACATACCAGCAAATTTGACAACCTGGAAGAAATGGACACATTCCTAGGGACATAAAAACTACCAAAACTGAACCAGGAAGAAGTAGAAAACCTGAACAAACCCCTAACCATTAAGGAGATTGAAGCAGTCATCAAAAATCTCCCAAGAAACAAGAGCCCATGGCCAGATGACTTCACAGGGAATTTCTACCAAACACTGAAAGAAGAATTAATACCTGTTCTTCTGAAAGTGTTCTGAAAAAATAGAAATGGAAGGAAAACTTCCAAACTCATTTTATGAGGCCGGCATTACCTTGAGCCCAAAACCAGACAAAGACCCCATCAAAAAGTATTACAGACCATTATCCTTGATGAACACAGATGCAAAAATTCTTACCAAAATATTAGTCAATATGATCCAACAACACATTAAAAAGATTATTCACAATGACCAAGTGGGATTTAATTCCTGGGCTGCAAATTTGGTTCAACTTTTGCAAATCAATCAATGTGATATAATATATTAATAAAGGAAAGAACAAGAACCATATGATATTCTCAATAGATGCTGAAAAAGCATTTGACAAAGTACAACATCCGTTCTTGATCAAAACTCTTCATGGTGTAGGGATACAGGGCACATACTTCAATATCACAAAAGCCACCTATGAAAATCCACAGTGAATATCATTCTCAATAGGGAAAAGCTGAGAGCTTTTCCGCTAAGGTCAGGAACAAAGGAGGGCTGTCCACTATTACCACTGCTATTCAACATAGTACTAGAAGTCCTAGCTTCAGCAATCAGACAGCAAAAAGAAATAAAAAGCATCCAAATAGGCAAAGTGAAACTCTCACCCTTTGCAGACGATATGATACTTTAAGTAGAAAACCCAAAAACTCCACTCCCAAACTGCTAGAACTCAAAGAGGAATTCAGTACAGTGGCTGGATATAAAATCAATGCACAGAAATCAGTTGCATTTCTATATGCCAACAGCAGAAGAAATAAAAATTAAGAAGTCGATCCCATTACAACTGCACCCAAAACCATAAGATACCTAGGAATAAACCCAACCAAAGAGGCAAAGAATCTGTACTCAGAAAATTATAAAATACTATAAAAGAAATTAAGGAAGATACAAAGAAATGGAAAAATGTTCCATGCTCATGGATTGGAATAACAAGTATTGTGAAAATGTCTATGCTACCCTAAAGCAATCTACACATTTAATGCATTCCCAATCAAAATATCATCCATTTTTTTCAAAGAAATGGAACAAATCATCCTAAAATTTATATGGAAACAGAAAAGACCCTAAATAGAGGAATGTTGAGAAAGAAAACCAAAGTTTGCAGCATCACAATTTCAGACTTCAAGCTCTATTACAAACCTATAATCATCAAGACAGTATGGTACTGGCACAAAACCAGATACATAGATCAGTGGAACAGAATAGAGAGCCCAGAAATAAACCCTCAACTCTATGGTCAACTAATCATCTACAATGCAGGAAAGAATGTTCAATGGAAAAAATGCAGCCTCTCCAACAAATGGTGTTGGGAAAATTGAACAACCCCATGCAGAAAAATGATACCGGACCATTTCCTTACACCACACACAAAAATAAACTCGAAGTGGATGAAAGACCTCAATGTAAGACAAGAATCCATCAAAACCCTTGAAGAGAACACAGGCAACAACCTCTTCAACCTCAGCCACAGTAACTTCTTCCTAGAAACATCCCCAAAGGCAAGGGAAGCAAGGGCAAAAGTGAACTATTGGGACTTCATCAGCATCAAAAGCTTTTGCACAGCAAAGGAAACAGTCAACAAAACCAAAAGACAACCAACAGAATGGGAGAAGACATTTGCAAATGGCATATCATAGAAAGGGCTAGTATCCAAAATCTATAAAGAACTAATCAAATTCCACACCCAAAGAATAAATAATCTAATCAAGAAATGGTCAGAAGACATGAACAGACATTTCTGCAAAGACGACATCCAAATTGCCAAAAGGCACATGAAAAATTGCTCAGCATCACTCAGCATTAGGGAAATACAAATCAATACCATAGTGAGATACCATCTGACACCAGTCAGAATGGCTAAAATTAACAAGTCAGGAAACAACAGATGTTGGCGAGGATGTGGAGAAAGGGGAGCCCTCCTACACTGTTGGTGGGAATGTAAGCTGGTGCCGCCACTCTGGAAAACAGTATGGAGGTTCCTCAAAAAGTTGAAAATAGAGCTGCCCTATGACCCAGCAATCATATCACTGGGTATTTTTCCTAAAGATATAAATATAGTGATCTGAAGGATCATGTGCACCCAAATACTTATAGCAGCAATGTGCATAATAGCCAAACTAGGGAAAGAACCTAGATGTCCATCAACAGATGAATGGATAAAGAAGAAGTGATATATATATACACACACATATACATACATACATACATATATATGACATATACATACATATATATGACATATACATATATATGTATGTATGTATATGTGTGTATATATAGGTGTATGTATATGTGTGTGTGTGTGTATAAATACTATGCAACCATCAAAAACATGAAATGCTGACATTTGCAATGACATGGATGGAACTAGAGGAAAAACATGAAATTCTGACATTTGCAATGACATGGATGGAACTAGAGGGTATTATGTTAAGTGAAATAAGTCAATCAGAGAGAGACAGTTATCATATAATCTCGCTGATATGAGGAATTTGATAGGCAGGGCAAGGAGTCATGGGGAGTAGGGAGAGAAAAAAATGAAACATGATGGGACAGGGGTTGGGGGACAAACCATAAGAGACTGTTAATCTCAGAATAGAAACTGAGGGTTGCTGGAGGGGGGAGGGGGAGCCTGGATTTTGGACATTGGGGAGGCTATGTGCCATGGTGAGTGCTGGTCAGTGCTGTGAATTGTGTAAGCCTGATGATTCACAGACCTATATCCCTGAAGCAAATAATATATTATATGTTAATTTTTTTAAAAAGATTTTTAAAAAGAATACTTGAAAGACTAAGAATTAAAGCATAAATATAAACCATAATGAAAAACCAGGATTCTTTTTCAAAATCAGCAGATATAAAAATAAATAAAACATTTAGAAATAAAAATTATAGTCAGTGAGATTGTAACTCAAAGAATAACTTAGATAACAGAATGGATATATCTGAAGAGAGAATTGGTGAACTGAATTAAAATGAAGAGATTATTGGGAATAAAGCACAGAGTATTAATGAGATGTAAACTATAAGGGAAAGTTTATGAGACATGTAGGCTAGGAAAAAATCCAATATAAGTTGAATAGAATCTTCAGAAAAAGAAATAAAGAGAATAAGGAAAAGATAATATTTAAAGGAAAAATGGATGAACTTTTCCTGTATTAAAGAAAGATATGAGTTTAAGACTGAAGAAGTTCTCTGTCTTCAAAACAGCATGAATATAAAACACATTTAGTGTTGGACAACACATTGAAATACTACTGTAGAAAAAACAAATTTTAAATCAATAACAGAACTTCTACTTCCACCCATGATGGACTAAGCTTAGTATCAACTTTGTTTACTGTTGGTAGCACTTTTTGGACTATAGTACAAGCTGCAGAAGCCCAGGCAGAGAACTGAAGTCTTCTTAGCAGTACCAGTGAAGATAATCAAGGCTACTTAGGCAACTAGAATATGCAAGGAAAGGTACCAGAGAGGAATAATTACAGAGAGAAATGGCTCTAGGATTTAGATCAAATTTCCTTTGAGCCTCTGGTCAAACACTAAGTTGCACATGCTCAGAACAAAACTCCCAAAGACTGGGCAAAAGACCATTTATTAAAAAAATCAATAATCTAGAAGATTCTGGAGACTGTATAGGACTTGGAAATGCTTTCCCTCCAACCAATGAAGGTGAAGACTCTGAAATGAACACCTTACAAATTCACTGAAAAACCTAGGAAGACCATTCTTGGGAATAGACTTAACTTAACCCTAGAGGAAATTCTACTCTAAACCTTCCCTTGCAGAATTTTAGAACAAACTTTAAAATAGATCAAGGTAACCTGCAAGTAAATTAACTGCCTTCCAGAAAAAACCCACAATATGCTTCAAATCTAGACATTCAAGATGTTGAACTAACAATGTTTGGCATGCCATCAAAATCATAAGCCATGTTAAAAAAAAAAAGAAGAAGAAGAAGACAAAACAAAACATTTAACTCATAATTGGAAGAAAAATTGGTCATATACAGATTAAAGTGAAAGTAATGATAGAATTTCAAATAGCTAATAAAGACTTTCAAATAGCTAGCATAAATTTGTTCAAGAATTTAAAGGAAAACATAAAAGAGTGAGGAAACAAATGGAAAACCTCAATAGAAAATTGTAAACCAAATTCCAGGGTGGCTGTACCAGGTTGCATTCCCGCCAACCTTCCCTTTCTCCACATATTGGCCAACATTTGTTGCTTCCTCCCTTGTTAATTTTTGACATTCTAACTGGTATAAGGTGGTATCTCATTGTGGTTCTGATTTGTAATTTCCTGCTGGTGATGATGATCATTTTTGTGTGTGTGTCTATTAGCCATTTGTATGTCTTCTTTGAAGAGTTGTTTATTCATGCCTTCTGCCCATTTCTTGACTCTGTTGTTTTTTGGGTGCTGAGTGTGATAAGTTCTTTATAGATCTTGGAAAACAGTATGAAGTTTCCTCAAGATGTTAAAAATAGAGCTGCCCTATGATCCATTGTTTGCACTACTAGGTATTTATCCCTAAGATAGAGATGTAGTAAAAAGAAGGAGCACATGCTCCCCAATGTTCATAGCAGCAATGTCCACAATAGCCAAACTGTGGAATAAGCCAAGATGTCCTTCAACAGATGAATGGATAAAGAAGATGTAGTTCATATATACAATGGAATATTCCTCAGCCATCAGAAACGATGAATACTCACCATTTGCATCAACATGGATGGAACTGGAGGGGATTACGCTAAGCGAAGTAAGTCAAGCAGAGAAAGACAATTATCATATGGTTTTACTTATATGTGGATCATAAGGAATAGAATGGAGGACCACAGGGGAAGGGAGGTAAAAGTGAATGGGAATAAGTCAGAGAGGAAGACAAGATTCTAGGAAACAAACTGAGGGTTACGGAAGGGTGGGGGTGGGGGGATGGGGTAGGTGGGTGATGGATATCAAGGAAGATGTGTTGTGATGAGCACTGGGTGTTGTATGCAACGAATGAATCATTGAACACTACATCAAAAACTAATGGTATACTATATGTTGGCTAACTGAACATAATTTTTAAAAAAAGGAAAGAAAATTCTGAACTATAAAAACAACTAGCAAAAATGACTAATGTTTTAATAGATTGGCCACATATCTCTTCTGCAACAATATAGATTAAAAAAAATAATAACTGCAAATTGCTGAGGAAAAATACCTATCAACTTAGAATTCTATATTCAAATCAAGTATTATTGAAGGCTGAGAGCAAACTAAATACATTTTTAGAAAAGAAAAGATATAAAAGTTTATATTGCAAAAATACATATTAAAGACCTCAGATCCTTACCATGAAAACTACTGAAGGATCAATCTCAGCAAGAAAATAAATTAAACTCAGAAGAAACAGTGGAACTTAGGATGTAGTAGAAAACAAATAAATTAAATAATTAAATATGGGTAAATACAATAAGCATTGGCTATAAGAAGAGCAACAATAAAATGAAAAATAACAATAATAATAGTTTAAGTGTACAACTGACATATTAGAGGACAATATTTTGGAAGGTGAGAATATGACTTTAAAAATTTAAAGGATTTTAAAATTCTTATAAATTCATTGCTTGGGAGAAGAAAAGAGATATTAACTTCAGACTTTTAACAATATTCTATCACTGAAGTATAAACCAACATTTTTAAAGTCAATTTTTCATTGGAAAACTTAAGGATAGATTTTTTAAAATAAAAATAAAAATTTAAAGTAATAAGGAAAATTTTAACTAAGGTAGTAAGATGGTGAGGGTCAGGAAAGAAGTAGAGGTAATACATGGCAACTTTAAAATGCAAAATAAAGTGAAAATAAGCCAGAGCATAGAAGTAAACTTCAACAAATGTAAATGAACAAAGAAAATCTTCATATGTTGTTAATGAAAGACATACTTAAAATATAATCATACTGAAAGACTGTAAGTATCAAAGAAGAAAAAGGTATGTCAGAAAAACACTGACCAAAATAAGCTACTATAACAATGAATATGAGACAAGACAGACTTTAAACCTGGAGCACTATTAGATTAAAAAAAAAAGAGTAATTACTCAGTATTAAAAAGAACTGTTCACCCAGAAAGATATGAGTATCCTGATTTTCAACATATGCAAGCAAAAATAGAAAGGATTCTAAGAAGTTCACAAATCTTTAGATATAGCCAGAGTCTTTTTTATACACCTCTTTCAGAAACTGGTAGGTCAGCCAGAGAAATTCAGAAAATTGCCAAGTCCAAACCTGACTTCATTCCATTGATGTGTCCCTCTCATCTCTGGATGTTTGAATCTCAAATAGACTTTGAGTTGCAGTTTAATTGTGTCATTTGTGCCCCTTTCCTTCTTGTCTTCCCATAGACATGAGGCATCCTGCTGGTACTAGCACTAGTGGCTAATAATGCTATAAATATTTTATATTTTAATCCTCACAACTCTCTGAGGTAAGTACTATTATTACCTCCATTCTACAGATGAGTAAAGTCACATAACAATGAAGACAGATCTTTACTCCATCCAAAGCTTTACCATTACCTTTCTAGTAGCATGTCACTTTCTGTTTGACATTACTGTTACCCATACTACGTGTCTTATCTTTCTTGATCGAGTTGAAGCTTTTTAACAGCACATTCTTTAGACATTTTTGTTATTCCCAACTCCCAGACCCTGTACCTCATTGTCTCCCAAGCTCCTTTGCCCATAAAATGTACCTAAAAATATTTTTTGAATGGATTGTTGCTTTGTTTTGTTAGATTTAATTTGAATGGTTTCCCAAGGAAAGGTAAATATAGTCATGAGGTTGGCATAAACCTATTTTGGCAGACAGAGTAGATGTGGAAAGCAAACAATCTTTACTTGTGTTTAGCCACCATAAAATGTATTAGGCCACTTCCCAAATATGGTGACTTATGAAAAAAATTCACACAGCAGGTAAAGCAGGCACGGTTCCTGCTTTCCAGAGCTCTGAATTTCAGAAACAACGTAGTGAATAAAAGATGGAAGGCTTTGAATGGCCACTCTCTGCTCTGACTTTCACTTTCTATTCTCACTTTCCTGAGCTGATACTTAAATACTTTAATTCATTTAATCCTTTAAACAACTTTAGGAGTTAGGTGTTATTGTTTCCCACATTTCCTCATGAGGAAAACAAAGAACAGACAATTAAGTAACTTGATAAAGTCACAAACAGTAACTGTTGAAGGTAGAATTCTAACCCCAGCTATCCAGCATCAGGAACTGCACTTTTACACAATACTATCTGTAACAGGACTATATGGTGTTATGTTGATATCAAATCATCAATTTAAAAAGCCAAATCACAGCCATGCAAGATTCCTGATACCTCATTACCACAAACAGCTATAATGTTTGTCACCAACAGCTTTCCTCTGAGGAGAGTTAGAGGCAACTGCCAGAGAAGAAATAAATTATGGGCCATGTGGTAGATTACAGTATTGATGCCATTTTCCCCATCACAGGCAGAATATATTTCTCTTACCCCCATCATTAATGTCAGTTTGGGCCAAATGATTTGCTTTGGTTAATGGAATGCAAGTAGACATGACAATATGCCAATTCCAAGTTTACACCTTTGGATATTTCATGTGTTTCCACTAATCTTTCTTGCACATGAACCATTGCCATGAGAGGAACATGCCTTGGGTAGCCACTGATCCAAGGAGCATGATAGACTCATGGAACAAAATGGGTCCAACTGACAACAGGGAGCCAAGCATAACTGAGCCAAGCCCAGATCAGCCAAATGCTCACTGACCCACAGATACTAGAATAAGTGATTTTAAGCATCTGAGCTAGAGTGATTTGTTACACAGCATTCTTATAACAATAGCTAACTGATACAGGCTGACACCAGGGATTGTAGAACTTACTTTAGCTTCAGTGGACTATTGCCTTACTCCTTTTCTAACAATAGAAATGCCTGGGGCAAGTGGGTGCGGGGTCCAATTAGAAGAATAAATGTCAAAATCAAAAAAGATACATTTGGGAGTTTTTCATTTTCTGCCATGTTGGCATTTCACTCACATATGAAAGTCCCTGAAATATCGCTTGTTGGCTGTGCTGTCATGATCCGTTCTATAGACATTTTGATGCACTTTATTACAAACTTTAAAATCATATTAGCAGCTGTTATTTTATATCACAATGGATTAATAAGATGCATTTTCACAAATAAGACACATTTTAGATAGTTTTGAAAAAATTTCAGTGTGAAAATCTTGTGCCAGGATTCCACATTTTAAATGACACATTTCCAAATAGCCTAAAGTGAAAACGCTCAAGTAATATGCCTATTTGTACTGTGCTTGAAACTATCAGCTCCCCCAGCAACCCAGGAAACACATAACCTTCCTACATATTGTGTTGTTTTCTATTGTAGCATATAAAATTCAGGAAAAATATATTTCTTGGTTCTTGTTGCAAGGGAGTTCAGTGAGTAGCACTGAAAAAAATAATAAAAGCAAAATAAATATTTTTTCAGGTTTCCATTGCAATGCTTGAATAAGGTATGTGAGAATTATCAGAAAAACATTGATTCCCCTTCATATATTAGAATAATGGAATGTTCTATTGCCTTTTCATGTGGAATAATTAGGAAAGATAAGGATTTTTTTTTTTCTTGGAGGCAATCCTGCTTCCTATGGTGTTGCTAAGGAATAAGGAATTTTCCTTCCAACAGATCTTAAAAGAGATATCTAAGATCTATATCGCCTGTTTATGGATTACAGCTAACTTTACAGTCGTGTGTAAACTGTACATTTGAGTGCAGTAAGACACGTCCCCTGTCTCACAATAAAAATATTATGGAACATTATATTTTCATATAGTAATGGTACTCTTATTTTACTAGTAGAAAGGTACAGTACTAATTTAATTGACTAACATAAAAGTCTCTCAAGTAAGATCAATACTTTATTTTCTCAACAGTTTTCATAAATGAAGATTTAATTCAACCTGTATTTCTTAGCCCTCGAGACAGAGATAAGGGGCAGGTATGCTGGCCACCCTGCTCTCTGTGCCACTACATGAAACCTTTGGAGCAGCTTCATAATGTAAGCAACTGATCTCAACCTGGCCACACATTAAAACTGCCAGGGAAGCTTTTTAAAGCCACCAATGCCCAAGCTCCTCCTCAGATCAATTAAATCAGAATCTCTGGGAGTGGGTTTGGGATATTACTATGTTTTTTAAACCCCCAAGGTGATTCAACTGTGCCATCAGATTTTCCATCCATTGATTCGAGCTCTAAATTTTAGGGGAACGGGACACAAGCTAAGATCTCGGGTGGATGGTCTTATTTGGTGTCTACCCTGTGTTCCTGTCCTGGTTGCTAAGGACAGAAATTCCCCACTCGGTGCCCACATTAGGGAGAGTATTGTTTATCTTTTTTTATTTTTGTTCTTTGGTGATGGTATTTTTTCCCCTTTGTACACTGTGGATCTTTATTGCCGTTGCTTCAATGCTTTTGAGTGCAGATCTCCCATTGACATCGGTGGGGGTGCTGCTCCTGGAACGAGTTTGGAATGCACAATTGAGAGCGCCTTGGTGCTGTTGGAGAGAGAATTTTGCCCTGAGCTTTTTATACACATCAGGGTTTAGGTTTCTTTCTTCCCTTTATTTTAATCTTGCATTCTCATGTCTGTGTCTTGTGATTGTGAATTTTGACTTTGGAGTTGCTCCTTTATTTTCTCTAAACTTTTCATGCGCTGTTCTTGTCTGTCTAGTTCTCAGGGAGGTCCTCTCTGGGGTGGTTTTTCCTCTGAGTCAGTAGACAGGAAGAGAGACATTGGTCTAGTTTCAGTCTTGACCAAAGGCAGATCTTGGGCCAAGGAGCTCATTTAGGTCTCATGATCCTGCTCAGCGTAATGAGCATACTGAATGGGAAAAACTTTTCAGTTCCTTTTGATAAAGAGACTGTAAATCTGGGTAGGGCCCCTAGGATCTAATAACATTTGGCATATGATCGTGTCATAATCTATGGGGAAAAATTGTCTCATGAACTTTTTAGTAGAGGAAAGGGAAGAGGTGACAGTTTCCTGGGAATTTTTAAAGACTTCTATGTAGAAATATTCGTGGAAGTCCACTCCACAAGAGCCACAGTTCTGCATTCTCCCAATTTACTAACAATGATATTACCCTACATTGACCAAGGTGGCAAAACAGATAATGGGTCTCTTTCTCCATGAACACCACCAGAATTCTATCATGTTGTAATAGACAAAAGGAGAACACATGGCTGAAATGATGTACCCGCTTTTACCATACAAGGTCCAAATCTAACAACTCTGGGGTGAAGGGATGGGCACCGGTCCAGCGGCACAAATGGCCTCAAGTGTGTGAGCTCATGCGGTCTCTCAACTGCTCCGTAAGGCACTTAAAATGGCATTAGGTTCTATAACATGGCATCGGTCCAGCCACTTTCTCGAGAAAAAGTAAAAGACAATTTTTGATGGAGAACATTCGATTTTCATCACCCCCACTTTCCTTGGATAACTATTATTTTAATTCTTTAACCCAGAAAAATCCAGAAATTCATGATAGTTTCCATTATTGTAAGTCCAAATTGCTGATTTTTTTTCTTTCTTCAAGGAAAATGGATGTTTTCATTTATAATCATATTGCCCAGTTGAAACTTTGTTCCAAACTCTTGTCATCAGAACTGATGACAGAGTTCTGATTGGTGTGGGGTCAAGTCCAGGGGTGGGATCCCTTAAAACCTGCCATAGGACTCCACTGTATGAAATGATTTTTTTTCTTTCTACTTAGTCATTTGAGGGCTTTTTGTAAGTAAGGTATTTGAAGAAATGGGAAAGTTAGAATTCAGAAGTGAGTTGAATACCTGTGTCTATTATCTTCAGATGGGAATCATACATCAATAACATCTGGTATATTTCCTCCAAAAGAAAGCTTGGAAAAATAATCAGCCTAAAAATTAATACAAAAGCCTCCCTGTTTCATTTACTATTTTTTCGCCTGCAATTAAAACGGAGGAGACTATGTGACCAATTTCTTTGAGTCAGTAAATGCTGGACTTAAACAGAAAGTTGGTGAAGAATATTTCTGATAATAAAGGAAAAGGGAGCCAAATTGCTGGTGTTTTCTTATTTTCTATTTTGTAGTTCAGTGCTATTTGAAATAGAGAAAGAGCTTTGAAAATTTGTGGATTTTTGCTATGAATTATGTAGCAAAAGAAAGCAAAAAGACAGGTCCATTTCCTTTCACAAATCTGACATACCTCTGCTCCCACAGCAAAAAATGGTCACACCTTGTTGGAAATCCAAAAATGGAAGATTTTAAATTCACACTTACATTTGGCTATAAAATGTTTTCACATTCTCATCAGTTTTTGAAAATTGAAAGACTGTAATAAGAGGCATGGAGGGAGAACCAACTTAAAAGAAATGTATGGGGGATTTACCTCCAGGGTTACATCTTTTAAAAGGGCTTCAAAACAAGGATAGAGAATGTGGGTGAATATGCTACTGCATATCCATGGCCGTTTTGGGGTGAAGAAGAGAGCAAGGCAGGCACCTCATGGGCCAGCTCCTCCATTCAGTACACAGAGCTTTGCACAAACACGGAGTAAGAGATTGTGAATGGGAAGTACCTGGACAAGGAGTTCACAGGGAGATAATATAAGTCTGCAGCAAATTCCCACAATATGTGGAGCTTGGCAAGAGGCTGGGCAGAGACATCAAAGCAAACAGTGAGGGATAAAAATATGGCTGCACTTGTCGGAAATAAATCAGATCCACTGTGTAGTTGATTGGAGCGCTAAGGCAAAAATGAGTCTGTAAGGGGGCCCTGAACCATCTACCCAAATACTGGTTTCGTTGGCAGTTTTCTTACCAACATGGCCAGTGGTTGAGATGTCACATGATAAAAGAGAGGGAAAGAGGGAGGGGAGAATGAATGAAACAAGAAACAAATTCAAGTGTAGATACTACATAATTAAGAATAATAAATACATGGGTGATAAGGTGAATATCTGAATAATGGAACAAAGAGGCAATAAACTAGAATGGTCCCTAATTTACGAACTGGTAAAGAGCCTAGTTGACCTCCAAGTCCTATTCGGCTCACCCCTCAGGCTACTTACACCAAGAGTCTTCAAACATTTCTACTGGTAAAGGAGAATGGATACCCTCCCTGGAGACTCTGGTGGCATAGCCTGAAGCAATCTTAGAAATCCTAGAAATCAAGAAACCTAGAATTTTTTTTATCTTCACACTGAATGAGAATTTTATATTCTAATCCCCATTTTACTGATACTTATGCATACAGGTTTCCCTCAAGTCTAGATAGGTCAGTGTTCCCCATTAAGGATGAAGCTTGGCAAATACCTTAGTACACACTGCTCCAAAGTGCAGAGAGTCAAGTTTGGAGAGGGAGTAGTAAGAAAAAGAAGAAATGATTTCTCAGCTACTAGCAATGTGCCTTGATCTACCCAGAGGACTGAATGAAAGACACACCTACATCTTCAAGGAACAAAGAACCTTGGGTTTCTATGAACATTTCATCACAGCTTCTGGGCCACCATAGGCATGACCCTGATGTGTGAAAGCAAACTGGTACATGGGAAAGGAGGATCGTGAGAGTAAATCTCAGCCCAGCAATGATGGGATGAATTATTGACACATTGCATTTTACAGACTGCGTTTTAGATTGGATGTTTTCTTCCAATCTCCATTCTCAATGCCACTCTCTCATCCAAGACTTCTCAAACTCTAGTCTGCATCAGAGTCACTTGAAGATCTTGTCAAATACAGATTTCTGAGAGCCCCCCCCCCAGGGTTTCTCGTACATTGGACGTGGAATGAGACCTGAGACTCTGCATTTGACCATCCATTGCCAATGATGCCGATGCTACCTTCCTTGGGGCCCACACCTTAAGATGTGCTGATTTAAGCCATTCTTTGTTCATTGCCTCGGGAAAGGGATAGACAATGGAAATCTGAGAAATAATTCTGAGATCTGAATTTTAAACCTTTGGCTTTGGAGGAAATAAAGGGACACTTAGCATAGACAAAGATTTGGAAAAATACTTGAAGGACTAGAAACAAGTCTTCCTTCTCTGGGGGGAGTTGATTAGGGCTTGGATGTTGATGAGGCCCCTGTGAGAAATGAGCCTGGATTCTGACACCCCCACCATGGAGTCTGAGTGTGAAGATGGGGAGAAACAACAGTGGATGGGATGTGAAAGCATAGGGAACCAATGCCTCAGACCCCACAAAAGCCCTGAGAAGGTGGGAAGTTTTAGAAGATGTGGGTAAGTGGTGTTCCTGAGCCAGGAGTTGACGAACTTTCTCTTGAAGATTCAGATAGTAAATATTTTAGCCTTCACATGCCATATAGACTCCATCGCCACTACTCAGTTCTGCCATGAGCACAGAAGTAGCCACAGACAATGCATAAAATTGAATGTGGCTGTGTTCCAGTAAGACATTACTTACATAAATGGGCAGCAGGCCAGATTTGGCCTATGGGCTGTAATTTGCCCACTCCTGGTCTAAGATGACAGAGCTTCAAATAGCCTGCAAGGGCGTCCTACATCCCAGCATGTACCAGGAGACCCAGACTTATACATGCGCTAGAGAGCAGCACGGTGGTTGGAAAGGACCCTGATTCCCTGAGATTCCAGCATCCAGCATGGGGAGAAACGTGACCAAGGTAACCCCTGGCCCCAAAGGGGCTTTGTCCAAGGTGGAGAGATGGTAGGTCCCTATTCCCCACAGTGTTGCAGGACCAGGTAAGCCCCCAGAACAGTGGCAACCCTCAGCAAAGGAGGGAAGGGGAGAGTGACTTCAAATTTATTATGTTTTCTTACGCTGACAGAATGGAGACTCAAAATAGAAATCGATTTACTTTTAAAAGCCAGATTTATGTCCTATTCTGATGTTTGCAGGGATGAGCTATTTTACTTTTTTGTTAATTGGAAATTTTTTCTTTGAAATCTGCTGCACACTTTACACTTAGTGTGCGTCACTAGCCACATTTTAAGTGCTCAATAACCACATGTGGCGAGAAGATACTATATTGGACTGTTCAGCTTTAGACACCAAGATCTTCCCTCCTTTCCCTTCTCAGAGCCATCAGACCAGCCCAGCAGGCCTGCCTTGACCGACTTCAGATGAGTTAAGAAAACGGTTGTTACTCAGGGAGAGCACAGACTCCCAGCTGCCAGAGGCCTGAGAGGAGGATGAAGAAAAGAATTTTAAAAACCTCCCTTTACAGGAGGCTTACCAGGAGGACAAAAGACCCATGGACAATCATTTGCATGGGAATTTGAATAGATCAGTTTAATCTCTGGTCACTGGATACTACCATTCCAGGGAAACCTGCACCATGGGTTAATTAAAAAATCTAAATGTAGCAACATTTCCCAATAATTACTCACTTCTAATAATTTTCGAGCAAAAGATGAATAGAATAGTTAAATCCATGTTATTAAAATAATTTACAGTTCATCAAAAATAATAAGCAAATAGAATAATTTGATATTCACACATTTCTAAGAGAAACACCCATCATTTATATATACATCACAGTGCATAGTTTATAATTCAATTACCATCTATGGAAAAAATTTGGAGGTTGGATGGTTCACCTAGACATTAGTGTATTAGGTTAAATAATGGGATAGCTCTTAATTTAGAATGCATTGAGAGTCCTGCTATATTTTCAATGATTTTACAAAGTCTATGTGCTTCATCTCTAGCCCATTGGGGTGGAAGGTTAAAGTAACATTTGGATATTAGATCCCTAGAATCTTACAAAGCAAGCTAAATCTGGAAATGTAGGCTCTGATGTGCACTAAAGAGTCCCTTTGGGAGGATTTTAGAGGGGGTGGGTTAAGTGAGCCTGGTGGTGGTTATTAAGGAGGGCATGCATTGCATGGAGCGCTGGGTGTGGTGCATAAACAATGAATATTGGAACACTGGGAAAATAAAATAAAACTTAAAAAAAAAAGTGCCCCTTTGATGGGTCTCCAGAATTAGGGGGTGCAGGGAACACTGCTGGTAACACTGCACTATGAAGGTAACAGAACATCGCATTTCATGGACGAGATCGTTAATAGAGATAGCTGCCTTTTAACTCATGCCAAAACAGGGAGTGTGTTATTCCCAGGGTTTTGGAAAAATATGGAAATGATATTTTTAAAATTAGGTGAAAATATGCTGCTTAACGTATTAAGAAATTAAATTCCCGAGGTGACAATACATTATCATGGATTTCTGTTTGGGCAACCCCCTCCCTGTCTCTCTAGATTAGCCTGGTCCTGTAGAATACGGTGAGCCACACACATCATTAACAATTTTTTAGGAGCGACATTTGTAACATAAAAAGAAACAGGTGAAAGGAATTTAATTAAGACTTTATTCTATGCTGTGTATCGAGAATGTCATTATTTTGCCATGTAATCAATATAAAACATTATTAATGATTTATAATACATTTTCTATAGTAGGTCTTTGAAACCTGGAGCAGATCTTGCACTTGGAGCATGTCACGGGCCACATTCCATGTGCTCCATAGCCACAGGGGGGCTGGTGATGGCCATAGTGGACAGCACTGCCTCTGACAGTCTGAGATCACTGGAGGGGAATGAGACCCAGACTGCTTTCTGCCCAGCGTGGCCAGAGCTCTCCTCCCCTTCTACCAGCACAAAGCTGCTCCACAAACTGACTTCTGTGCAGTCAGCAAATTTCACTGAACGGAGGAGACTCTTAATATCCCTGATTTAGACATGTGACATGTGTGGAGACCCTGATTATTTCTACCCACAAAACAGGAAAAAATGCTCTGCTGTTAACGACGGCTCCATGTCAAACAGCAAACACACAGCATGTGTCCAGCTGATCACATGTCCTCGATATCTTTTTTTAGAGGAAACTGAAATCTTTAAAAGCTTTCTTGAAATCACATTCTCTTGATTCTTAGATTTGATAAATAGCATATGTGTTGGGAGGTGGGGAGCAGGAGAGGAAAGATTCATGTTTTTACAGCTGACGTGTCGCCTAGGAAGAATTCCCAGGGAAAATAGTTGGATGGAGAAGACGAGAATCTTCCCGCAGCCCTATCTTGCCTCAGCTGCTAGAGCTTCCGGCTGTGTGGATATTCTGGCCAAAGTGACAGGTATCCCCTCAGGTCACAGCCTTCCAAATAGGATGATGACACTGACAGATGTGATGAAAATCTGCTTTGAGAAATGTAAAATAAAAATATGGATTAGTCAGTATGTGAAAGGGCTGTTTTCTTGCCCTGGTCCCTTGGGGAAGGGGAGTTACTCCCCAAGGCAGCAGGCAGCTGGGCTTTGAAATGCCCAGGATCCACAAGGTATGATTCCTAAAATGACTCCCATCAATGTATTCACCAAAAATTCAGTGACTTGCCAGGGTTTCTGGGGATTTTAAGAGGGTCAGTGTGTCTTTCTCTTCCACAGCAAAGAGAACAAAAGGCACGGGCCGTTTGGGCTAGCCTGTCTGGTTTTGAACCATACTGATTGATAATCTCACAAAACATCCCCCGAGGAAGTCAAGCGCATGGGTGTGTCTATACAACTTGAGCCAAAATGAACCAGACTGAAAATGTTTTGCCACCTGAACGAGCTGCTGGGCTGCCAAATTGGCTAGAGCAAGGCACAGCCAGGACCAGTGGGCAGAAGCTGCTGGAAGTAATTTCCAATTCATTATTTGGAAGAAGCTTCTAAAAATCAACAGTATCACTATGGTATGGATTCTGGGAGAAGAGAGCTTTAGATCAATGGGGCTATCCATGCAGGGATCAGCAGTCACTCCTCAGGCAAGCTACATTTGGGAAATCCTACATTCTTCAGTGCATTCCATCAATATTCATATACATTCATTGAAAACTTCCATGTGCCCAGCCCTGGGGTCACGGAGATAAAAAAGATATGGTCTTAGTCTTTGAATAACTCTGAAGCTCATGATTCTATCCATGCTTGCTGTCTAAAATCGCAGGGTTAAACCTCAAATTGGGTGGGTATGAAAGTCTGTGACCCCTTCTGGGCCCCACATCCATAATAAGGCAGTCTACCCCAATCAGGTGGGATGATGGGTCAGACCATTAGCAGTGAGGCGCGTCTCGGGTTCTGCCAGCCCACCTGCCTGGGATCCTTCCCTCACCTCAGTGTATCTCTCAAATGCCAGGTAGGGGCCAACCTCCCTTAGACTTCCTTCTTTGACAACCAAAGTGAGCTGATCTCTCTTGGAAATCCTCTTACACATACAATCAACATCATTAAGGTCCAGTAATTTCATGCAGGTTTGTCTTCTTAATAATATTATAAAGTTATTAGAGTTCAGGGACAAACATAGTCTGCATTTTCTCTAACTTTAACTTGACAGCTTGAAGTTGTTTGTATGAATCTTGAAAAAATATTTACCGAATGAGTTGAAAATTCAAGAGCATTAATAATATTGACAAATCAGGGGCGCCTGGGTGGCTCAGTGGGTTAAGCCTCTGCCTTCAGCTCGGGTCATGGTCTCAGGGTCCTGGGATCGAGCCCCGCATTAGGCTTTCTGCTCAGCAGGGAGCCTGCTTCCTCCTCTCTCTCTCTCTCTCTCTCTCTGCTTGCCTCTCTGCCTACTTGTGATCTCTCTCTGTCAAATAAATAAAATCTTTTAAAAATAATAATAATATTGACAAATCACATATATTAAATAAATAACATGAAACAAGAAAATCAATGAGAAAATTATTTCCTGGCATGTGAGAAACTAGCGTCTGTATGGGCAGACACAGAGAAGGACACAGAAAGGCAGGGATCCATACTATAGGAATTCAAATATTTGTTGAATTACTAAATTAGTTAATTTTTGAAAGTCAGTACATACATCAATTAATTACCATTAGGAATTCTATACATACCTGGTTATTGGCTGCATATACTCAAAATATAAAAGGCTTTACTGGATAATTCAATTAAAAACTTTACCTTGTCTCTATCGTGTTCTCTTTCCCTAACAGGGTTTTTCCTGTTTTTTCATTTGTTTGTTTGTTTGTTTGTTTGTTTTACTGATTTAGATATAAAATTAACTCAAAATTCTCTTCACACTGTCTCAGTGTTTCTTTCTGGTACTCAAACATTCCTCAAAAACATGAGCCAATCCAACTCCAACGGAAAGACAACCCAAGCTTTCCCTCTGGAAAAGACTTAGCCCCTCCTAGTCCCAGCTGACCATTATATATTACCCTCAACTGATAGATTTTAATCTTCCCTGAAGTTGTACATGTTCAATACATGGTATAATTTCCATTAAAAAGGAAAACTCATAAAAAACGTTATGTTTCATTTTATATGTATAGGAAAGATCCTGAGGATTGGTTACTACTGCATTTTAGCTCCTAGAGAAACACAGTGTGATTTGTATAGAAATATTTTTAAAAATTAAGGATTTTTAAAAACATCCTTCTTACTTAAAAATATAATGATTGGGGTCAAGTTTTTTGTTTCTGCTGGTAGAAGATGCAGATGAAGAAATGTAGTCAACATGTAGAAACTTCCAAACCTAAGTATAGTCATTTTCTCTGTCCCAGTTCAGAGCAAATTAGAAGTAACATAGTGAAGTAATGTTGAAGTAATTCAAGTAACATAGTGACTAGGAATAAGGTCCACTTCCTTTTATTTATCCTCTTTCCTTATGGAGGTATTCACGTCAATTATGTAAAAGAAACTTGGGAAAAGAAAACAGATGAGTAGGTCATGAGGAGTCAGGTGTCAAATTGCTGGTTGAGCATCTCTAAGAACCTTCCTAACATGGCTGAGAGAAAGGTGGAGGAATGACCACAATCATGGACAGATCGCCTCTCTAAATGTAAACCTCCAGGAGAAGGAAATATAAACAATAGAGCCAGCTTTGCGAGCTCAGGTTATTGAAATAAGGCTTATTTAATATTCACATTACAAGGCTTTTGGATCTCGGTTTGCCTGTGATGGAAATATTTCTTCCACATCCAGGCTATTCCACCTCAGAAATCTCTGAGACCTGCAGGAATATTTACACAGCCCAGTGGTCCGTGTCCTGATTATTATCTTTGCCTGAGAGGAGAAGCTAAAATCCTTGCTCAGTCACCCCCCCCAAGGAGTTCAATCCCCTTGAGCTCTTGTTCACAGAAAGTGTTCTTGTGTCACACTCAGGGCTTACTTTGTCTCCAGCTAGACAATCGGCAATGACCTCCACAGACCCTGCCTCTGACACTTGGAGACAAGCGGTTCCTGAATAAAGGGGCTTTAGTGACTTAGGATCTTCGTTACCATCACTGGCCTAGTGGCTCTTTCTCCAGGTTCGAGGGATGTGGGGTTGAAAATCTCTGTCCCACAAAATCAGTCATATCCTGCTACCACAGCTTTACATCATCTAATGCCTAGACTCCTTTGTTAAAGCTCTATAGTTACATACCTCTTTCTGTTTACACACACACACACACACACACACACACACACCACACACACAGCATTGCCCCTTTTGTTGAGGCATTACTCTCATCACCATATTTATCGAATGGTTACCGTACTGTGTAAAAGGTTTCCCTATTAATAGTTCATTTAATCTTCATGACAACACTTTTAGGTGAATTCTACTATTCAGCCCATTTTATAGATAACAAAACTGAGGCACACAAAGAATAAACAACCTTCCCAATGTCACACAGCTGGAAAGTACACAGTGGTCTGAATCTGGAAGTCACACTTTGTTCTGTGCCCAATACTGTGCCCAATGCTATCTCAACCAGAGAGCAGAAGAAGCTACCAACCCCACAAAACACATGGTGACCTAGTGACACACTCTAGGTCATGGAGAGATGGTGAGAAATCGGTTCCTACAACATTCACATGCATTACCTCTGTAACAGGCAATACATGATGACTTGGTCTCTGTTTGGGGCAGAGGTCTGAGAGACAATATTCAGAGAACTCAGTTTCTCTGGAATCTGTCCAGATGAGCGCCAGTGAGTTTGATGTCCTAAGCTACAGAGATGTTTCTCATCCATTTTCCACATTAGTAGTCAGCCCTGCTTCCTTTCTGAACTTTCTATCCCCTTTGTAAAGGAGCCGGCTCTGGTTTTATATTTCTGGGTAAGAGCCTGCTCTCATTTTAGCCTGATGCCCCAATGTCTTCTGTATCTGGCATTTATTTGTCATATGTAAGGTTGGTTGAAACCATTCTAGATGAACTGTGGGAATCCAGACCATGTCTGGAGTCATATTTCTATAATATCTACTGGATACAGAGACTATATTTTTGGGCAGAAGCTTATGTGTTTTCTGTGCCATCTTGTAATTAAAGTGAAAAGTAATTATCCAGTTTCAAAGTGTGAATGGACTAAAAGTTATTGTAATATTTCCCCATAAGACAAAGGAGATACCAGAACTACCCTGTTCCCATTTATTTTTAACACACCCCCTACCCCTCCAAAGAGGACAGGATTTGCCATTGTGTAAGAACCCATCTGATTTATCTTGAACCTCATTGAATCCAAAGTTTAATTTTATGTGACATTTCTAGTGGCACATTATGGTTTTGCAAAAATAAAATCCCTTTGATTAAAATTTCACACCTAGCTGAGGACCACGAAACGCTGATTACCTGGTCCAGTCCTAGCCCAGCATTGCCAAAAGATTTACAAACCTCAGCACAACTTGAGGGGAACTTGGCCTAGGCTTCAAGTTAGTGGAATCAGTCAAAGCCCAAGGCGTTTGCCAGGTGGCCTGTTCCCTGGCCTGTGTCAGCAGCTCTAAATTAGGCACATGCTCTTTAAGCCCAGCCATGAAAATGATTGGCCAATAGAGCCAGAGCCCAAAGGAAATGCAAGCAGGCTGGCAGTGACTGAGACCAAGGGCATGCAAGAAGTTTTCAGCATTCCACTGGCCTGTCACCCTCCATGGGTTTGAGGGCAGAAAGCAAAGTTTATTCTCTGAAAGCAGACACTCGAGTTCCAGTGACATTGGAAGACACCGAAAGAATTGCAAATGTCCAGATTTGCAAATGTCAGTGTTATGGAATAGAGGCAGGGCAATCTTCAGGCTAATGATATTACAAAAGTGTTTGTAAAGCCTCAGGCTTAAACATCTCTAGTGTCATAACTAGCTGCTGTTTTAAAAAGGACATTAGGGTTACATTTGCATCTTTGAGATAAAGATTTTAGGTCAGCAGTCTAGCCCTCTGGACTGCAGAAAATCATAAGAAATGATGCCTGGGTTATACCAGTTGGCCACAAGTCCAGGGTTTGGTCTTTGATGACCGTCTGCAGCAGAGGCACCATGTGACCTCACCCTGTAGAGGATGTAGGGGATATGCATCTAAAATATTGTCTGTGAAGTTTAAACCCTTCTTAAAGTCATTCGTGTTCTCAACCCGTATGCTTTCTACATGCTATATAACATAGTCTTTTCTCATGTGTATTCTTGAACGCTTGCTGGTTTCAAGGAGGTTCATTAGTTCTCTAATTACTAAAGTTGGTGAACGAGTTCTATGATCACCTCTTTTGATTAGATAGATTTCAATCATAGCCACGCTTAGGCTCTGGTGGCAAGGTGGAAGATGAGTTGACGCGTGTCAAGACTGAAAGCAGGAGACCAGGAAGGACAGCCCAGAAACAGGTCAGGAAGAGAATGGAGACAAGCTGAGCTGGGGGAGTAGCAGGAGGGCGGGAGGAGAGGGGGAGGGGCAAGCTATGTGAGAGCCTGAAATCTTCTTAATTCATCTTATCACCTCAGAGTAGAGTCAAACGTTCGGAGACCCTTTCGAACTATTTAGAGATCCCTAGAAGAAATGATGAGTGTTGAGAAAGAAGTAAGAAGAGGAAGCAATGGGGAGAATCTGGGGCAGAAGACCTGTTAGGGAAGAAGCTAGAATGTGTCAGACCCATTTGAAAGGAGGCAGTAGGAGAGCACAGCAAATGGAAGGGGCTCATTTAAAAATATTTGGAAGATTTTGATCAGAACAAAAGATACAACAAAAGAGGGATAGACACAGTGTAGACAATAAGACGTGAAATAGTGGAGAGGACGGAGGGTCAAAGCCGGACCGATTTTGGAAAATAAGCACTAGATGCTACACAAGGTTCTGACTGGGGCCCTGAGAATTAGGGACACATAAGACCACCTGACAGATGCATGGAGGTGTGACCCACATGAGTCCCAGAAAGGAACAGAAGAAGAAGGAGGAAAAAAAAAAAAAAAGCAACTGATGACTTTAAAATTAGAAAAACTAAATTTGGGCTTATTATGCCCAAGAGGAATATAGCCTGATGCACAATTTATGCAAATTGATAAAGCTGATTACACAAATTAGCCAAAGCTTTGGCTTGTTTTTTCTCTGGTCAATAAATCCCCCCCCCACACTTTTTTTTTTTTTTTCAAATTCAGTCTATCACTATTGGCGTTTCCAACAAACCCTCTTGTTAGTTGTGATGGCCAATTACTTGAAAACACTAAGCGCAAATAATTTCTTATTTCAGGCTCGAGGCCTGAACTTGTAGGATGCTGACAGAGCAGGATAGATTCAAATAGTTGGTTCTCCTCTAGTGGGGACAGTTCATTTAACACATGCATGACCATCCCTAGTAAAATGTTCCATTCAGATAACCCTTACCCAAACCCCACCCAAATTTCACTGAACAGCATGAAACCACATTAATTGTGAAATAGTATTAATATGCACCTCAGCCAATCCCCCAATCTACCATAGGAAGTAGAATCTATGGCCATCAAACAAATGAGAGAAACTGAGTTATAGCGATAAATAGTGATAAATAACCTTCCCAAGGTCATGGAGTCAGTAGACAGTGGAAACAGGGCTCAAATCCAAGTCAAATAAGGCTTACCACTTACAGTCAGTCCCCTTGGCTCCAGAAGTAGGGCACACAGGCTGAATTTTCTGGTTCGAGTGCTCGTCCCTGTGTGGGAGGGTTTGGGGAGCAAAAGCACACTGTAGGGTGGGAAGGAGGGCTCCCTGCAGGGTTCCAGAAGGGGGTAGTGTGGTGTAGTGGTTAGGATCATGGGGTTCCGGGTTCTGCCACTTTCTAGCTGTATCTTCCTACACCTACTAACGAACAGTTACTGCCTCTAAACCTCGATATTCTCATGCTTACGATGAAGGTACTATATTACAGTACCTTTCCTATGAATTGCTTTGAAGAGCAAATGAAAAATAATCAGAGCAGGTAAGGCACAGTACCTGGCCCACGGAAACATGCCAGCACACAATTAGCGATCAGGACGGTCTTAGTGACAGATAGAGCAGTACGTTATTTAACCAAATATTCCTAGAGGGCTCATGTAGCAGCCGCTACCTCTCACAGGGACGAGTCTGTGAGGTAAGTGTTATCCCCAGCCCCGATCTACAGTGCAGGGAAATGGCATCCGAGGCCCCAGAGATGGAGAAGGGGGAGTAGGACTCACCCTCCATCCGAGGACGGTAGGACCACTGTGCTCAGCGCTCTGCTCCCCCTGCCTCGGCACGCAGCCTCCAACCACAGACCTCTGCAACCTCTTCCCTGCTTTGTTCGGTTTCTACATCAACTTATGTGACTACTGGATGCCAGTCTCTTCTCCAGAAAAGCAAAGCCAAATGCAAATAAAATAGAAGCCACACTGTCAACCATCGTGATTCTAGCAACAAACAGAAACATGCGCTTTAAGAGCCTTAAGGAGATAAACATCCCCAAATAGAGAGCCCTGATCTCCCAGTGACTCATTTTATTCAACTTTCTTCTCTTATATTTAGCGTTCTTTTTGATGAGGCATACCATTTCTCATGAATGAGAAAAGGAGAGGAAATCTTGTCCCAAAAAAGAGCCTATTTTGTTCAAGACCTGCCCACATGCTACTTCTGGGCTTTGATGGCTTAATAGAACCTCCCTACAGCCAAAGGACAAAGGAACTGTCCGTCAACGTGTAAGAACTAGTATTGCCACCAAGGTACAGATTTCATTTCTCCAGTTTGGGGACATGTGACAGATGAGAGGTCACCAAGGGCAAAGCAGAAAAGTCCAGAGGAAAAACAAAAACCCCCAGCTTTCAGCAAGAGATTTAAATAAAAATGAGTTTCCTCGTTAGTGGGTTTTTCTTCGCGAAGCATTCTCAAGTCATTTATTAAAGCATTTTTAGAAATGCACCTAGTAAACAAAGATCACTTACAGCACCTCCCTGTCACTATTCTTAGTGGTGGCAATTTGTCCAAGGAAACAATTGGCAACATTTGGGACATATTGTTAAGTCATAGGAAACATGAGAAAATATAATACTGCCTATGTGAAATACAAAGAAGAATAATTGAAAATCACTGTACTAAGAGAAGTAAAGAAAGCTCTCAAGAGTGGGAAAAGCAAAAGCCCTGATAAGAATTTATGTCCATACAATGAGAGAAGAGCTGAAATAAGTAAAAGTAGAAACAAGTTACTCTGGCATAAAGTTATGGTTTTGGCAAGAAAGGAAAATCCAGGAACTGTATGTTAATATTATCAGGACAATGGGCTTTACTGGACTTTTGAGTCTTGTGTGGGAATAATATAGAACTTGGAGTAACTTTGAGCTCAAAGAGTTCACAAGAAAGGCAGTTCAAACTATGAGGAGCTGTAGATCCTAAATTACTAAGGAGGAAAACGAATGGAAAAATTGGTCAGCAGTTCACTGAAACACTTACTTACCCTTTGCTTGGGTAAATCTAGATAGGACATAAATTCCAGGTGTTACTAAGAACAGAGCTCCACAAATGTAAAATTCTCTCCCTCACCTTCTGGTTAAATGTTTCCCAGCCTCCCCCACCCTCAGCTATATAAAATCCTATAAATCCTACAAAATCCTATAAAAATCCTATCCCTCCAAGTTTTAAAGAAAGACAGTAGGCCCAGTAGTCCTGGGAGGTTATCTCAAGATTTCTCCTGAATTTTCAGAGCTGGACCCACTGAAGCTAACTACCAGGGTGGCAATTGGGAGGGTCTTTCTGTTCATTTTCCCCCACACACACACACTTTCCACTGTTCAGTACCTGCACCACTGTCAGTAAAGTGACAGTGACTTTCATATCACTGAACCCAGCAGGCCATTTCCCTCTCGTTTTCCTCGGGTGCCCAGTAATAATCCACCATGTGGACCACTGGAAGCATCGCTTGCCCTGGATTTTAAGACAACGTGCTGCCCTGATCTTCGCTCTCTAGACATTCCTCAGTGATATCTGCCAATCTTCTTCGGTCCAAATTCACATTTCAGAGGTTCTCAAGACTTGTTTCTAGAGCTGTTTGCCTTCTTACTACCAGTTTTCTTCCTGAGGTATCTACTGATGTCCTTGGCTTCAGCTACCCTCCACATAGCTGGGACTCTTTACCTTCTATCTCTAGCCTGGATATCTTCCAGTCTCTGCTGCAGTGTCTCAAAGGCACTCATACGAAACATGTCTGAGGCCAAAATCATAGTCTGTTTCTCATCCTTAAACTGTTCCCATATTTCTGATCCCATCTCCATCTAGATAGCGCACAGGCTATAAACATGCCTCTTTCTCCTTATGCATCAGTTTTTTCTAACTGTTGCTATTCTCCATCCCCATTGCCACCACCCTACTCTAAGCTTCCTCCCTATCTCACCTGGCATGTCTTCCTCGCTGATCATCCCCTGTGGTCCCTTACTCCCCTCTCATTTGTTCTACCCTAGAGGCCAAGGCTAACTGAGGCAAATGGAATCTGATCTGTCTATTCTCTTACTGAAAGCTCTTTAAACTTTCTCATTTCTCCGAGGAAAAAAATGCCAGTCTCTAACATGGTCTAGATACAAAGGCCTGCAAAATAGGGACAGGTGTAACTTCATAGAATCACTTTCACTACATTCCCCTTAACCTCTTGGTTTAACCATGCTTGCCTTTTTCATGACGAGGTCAACACCTGATAGTGTTTGCCTCCTTTCTCTTCCTCCAAAGGGCATGTTCCTATTTGCCTCAGGGTCTTTGCGCATGCCTCAGCCTTTTTTCCTACTGACTTTTCAGAGATCAATGCGGCATTATATTCTCAAAGAAGGATTCTGTGACCATTCTTTTTGATGATGATTTAGCCCCTGAATGATTAGCCCCTGATGATTTAGCCCCTCTTTTTCTTCAGGGCTAAGGGCGAGAGGTAAGTCTGGTTTCAAATACAGCCTTTAATTTACACCAGATACCACTCTGATTGATCCACCCGGTTGCTGAAGTGTGCACTGAGGTAAATAGGCCAGTGT